>NC_084680.1:0-10000000 GCF_028389875.1 Rhea pennata
TGAGGCGGACTTAGGAAGCTTGTGTTCCCCGGGGTGCATGAGACATCGGTGTTGTCTTCAGTTCTGTCTGAGTGATGTCTGTTGTGGATTAACCTGCCTGTTTTTCTGGAGTTGAGTGCCTGGGCATTACAAGGTGGATCCTTAGTTTGAGGCTGTCTTCTCGTTTCGTATATTGTTTCTTCTCATGTTTGTAACAGTGGTATTCCGGTTGGTTCTTGAATCTCGTTTTGTTGTTACGTCTCAGCTTCATGATGTGCGGTGTTTTTTTATTTTTTGAGCACCTGTGAGCTGGTGGTGGCTGCAGCGCTCTCTGGTTTGGAGCAAAATGAAATTTGCAGGCGAGCAAGAGGCAGCAAGGTTGTAATAGAAAAGAAAAACCTTGGCAGCTGTCTTTTGTCTAAATCGATGCGTTACCTTTACTGTGAGGACTAGGAGGCTGCGTTAGTGACTTGATTTAGAGGGTGGGGGAGTGAAAGGGCGGGTTGGAGCGCCTGGGGGTACCGCGAATGGCCAGAAGTTCATCATCATACCCAAAAGGGGGTTTGAAGCCCTTGTTAGGTGAACTTGCCCCCCGAATTCGAGATACCTTTGTTGCAGGGATGGGAGCGTTAAACACTAATCTGTGCAGGCGATCGTACTGTGTTAGTCTCCTGAGAGGACTTGTTGTTGTTGCGTGCTTACTGCACCTGGGCTCTGGGGTAAGAGGAGAAAATCTCTTTTGAGTGAGCGTCTATAGCACAAAAACTGCAATGGTGACTGCAGATAGATCTATGTTTTGCTTCCTTGCAGGGAGCGCTTTCTCCCGGTGTGCCGTGTTAATGACTTTGAGATTGCTGATGTTCTAAGTCCAAGTAAGCAAGTGCTTGTGATGCTGTCTGTCCCGTGTGGGAGTGTAGGGGGATTGGGGTGGTGGCACTTGACAGGCAGGCTGCTTTCCTGCCCGCTTGGCACTCGACTGCTAGTAGTTTGTCCATCAAGCTGTGGCACTCTTGAAACGGTGTGGGAATACGTGGCCGTGGAAAGTAGCCTGAACTCTGTGGAGTTCTCTCTGGAGTCCTTAGGCAAATACCTCCGCAGGGAGCGGTTAGATGGTGAAAGCTGCTCTTCCGTCTCCGCGGTTCCCAGCTGCGGCGATTCTGCTGCGCCGCACAGCTTAGGACAGGCTGTTGGGAAGAACGCTTTCACTTCTGGGTCTGTCTTAGCTTGTGAGAGTGTTGCCCGTTACTGATGTTCCTGCTGGGGGGACAGAGGAAGACAAGCCCTGTTTCTGCGATCCCTTGCCTCCTCTGTGAATTATGGTTTGCCCACCTTTTCCTAAGTGATTGCAATATGCATGGAGACCAAAACAGTGATGACTTGCAATTCTAATTTCAGAAGCAAAGAGGACAGCTCGCTTCTTGAGTGGCATTCTCAACTTTATACATTTCCGAGAATCATGCTGTGGAGTCTACTTGGATTTACAGGTGAACTATGTAAGATTCGGGGCTGTGTTACTCCTGATGCTTGCTAAAACATAAGGAATGCTAACCTCAGTTTGAGAACATAGAGGTTGTACTTCTTAATTGCATGTTTTAGAAACACGCTGGGGTTTTCCTGTGGGTTTAGAGATGGTGCGTTTCAAGTGAAACTGCAACAGCTGGAGACCGCAAATCAAGAGGCAGCAGTGAAGCTGGAGAAGCTGAAGTGAGTATAAGGAGTAGGAGCTGAGTTGCACTAACCTTCTTGGCTAGCTCTCCTGTTCCCAGTGCATGTGTGGGGTGTGCAACTGGGAACTTACTAGTTGAGCTTTGTGGTTTGATAGAGCAGACTGAGAACAACAGGCTTCTCTGCACCTGGTGTAGATAGTGGACAGCCCAACCGGTGCTCAGAAGTTTGGCCCCTCTACCTCCCTTCTGCTTGTCTGTGACAGCTGAGGTGGTAGTTCCTCTTGGACTAGAAGAAAAGTACTTGCTTTGAGTAACGGGTGTGGGCTTTGGTGTGTGTGGGACTAGCTTGCTGTGAAGGGCAGACGGTGTTGCGGCAGTAAGTTGAGACAGTAGTTAGCTTTGTTTCCTGGCAGTGAAACATATCTTGCTTTCCTAGGAGAGTTTTCTTTCAAACTGTCCACCTTCTCTCCCTTACCCCATCACACATTCTCAGCATGTGCACCTCCATGCTTTGTAGCTTGGTTCTCAAAGCGAAGTAACATTTTTGAGCTTTCCTCCAAGCCTGTTTAGCTTAGTCTGGGCAGACTCAGCTTCTCCACTGGCACTTGACTTTGCTGTTTAGCCTCTTTGGGAAGCAAGCCCGGAAGCATAAAGCAGTTTCTGTTGGGTTGTGCCCTGTTAGAGGAGGGGCTTGTCTGGTGAGAGGCCAGAAGAGCTGTTGTGAGCAAAGAATAAGACTTTGGGAGTGCCTGGTTGCTTTGAGAAGAAAACTGTATTTTGTAGCTCAGAGACTGTGGTGGATCTTTAATTTGAAACCATCATTTTGATCGTCTAAGCTCTTAAGGATGAATTCTTTCTGGAGTGGTTGTTCTAGCCTCACCAATCTATCGATTTCACTAATAATGCTGACACTGTCAATATCTCAGTGTGTAGTTGTGTTATTTATTTATTTACGTTTGCTTAGCACTGTTCCTGTAGAAGAGCAAGCAGAGTTCAGGCAGCTGTCTGATGACATTCAGGAATTGCAGCAACTGCTAAACCACGACTGTCGTCGGAAAACGGTATGATCTCTCTACTCCTTTCTCTGGAATGCTGCTGTAGCTTCTGATCACAGGTGTTCCTTATTTTTGTGTTGGTTTTGTTTGTTTTGTCCCCTTCCCCTACTTTTGTGAAGGATAAAGAGGACTTTTCTGATTTAAAACAAAAAAGGTATTACAACACCACATTCTTTTTAATCCCTCCCCTTACCTCTTTGTTTACCCATAAGTGATGTGAAACATGCTTGGAATCAGAGCTAGGGTCTTTTCTTTTGAAATACATTGTTGTGGTGAATGGAGAGGCACCTCTTTTCTTGTTAAAAGGAACAGAATATGAAGGGTTTACTAAGAACTGAGGGTGAACTATGTTGGGAAATAGACTGAGGCCTAAGAAGGGTTACCCAAGGAAAGACTCTTAAAAAAAAAAAAAAAAAAAAAAAAAAAAAAAAAGCCAAGGTGATGTTGGTAGGGAAGAGTGCTACTTTCCAGCAAGGGCAGCTTTCTTCTAGGTCTCACAGGTAACCTTTTTTGTCACTTCAGAGAAATGAAAATCTGGTTAGTATTTTTTTTTTTTTTGGAGGTGCTACTGTAAGCCATATGTCTGCTTTTAATATTAACCATGTTTCACCTTCTTATTACTGGAGACCTGGTGTATTAATGTAGGCCTTCTCAAAGTAAAAACATGACCTCTGGCAAAGAAGATTGGGTGTGTGTAACAAACCACAAGGGCTGATGAGAGCAGAGGAAGTAAAATGGCACCAGTATTTGCTGGTAGGGATGGAGCTGGGATGGCAAGTGAGATATGCATGCATGCCGAAAAGGCTTTGGCGTGGTAGTACAGAGAAGGGTGCTGATAGCACTGCGTAGTACAGAGGTAGCTGTTTTGGCTCTTGGGAGCTATGGGCTGTGTTCTTGTTTTCTGTTCTGCCTGCCCACGCTGATGGAGAGAACCTTCCGAAGTTAGTGCCATCTGTCACCGCTACTCCAAGTCATCTGCGGCTGCCTGCCTCCTCGATGCTCCCAGTGGCTTTTCAACAATGTTTTCCTTCCCTATATTTTAAGTTTCTACAGACTGCTATTTTATCTGCTAGTTGTGGCATTCCAAAGAAACTATCAGTGAGATTTAAATAGCAGTGAGGTGTACGACCTTAACTGTGGCTTGCATCTGGGAGATTAGCTTAGTATAAGGTAGCTCTTCCCCTGAAAGAGTCTTAACCCACACTAGGGCAATTGTCTGTTCTGTTGACAGATCTAAGCTGGAAGAGTAAAGGAGGTAGCAGTTGAAAAGATGTTCATGTTGTAAGTTTGTTGCTTTGTTTCTTTTTCTTGTTAGACAGCTTTGCAAGAAGTGATCTCACAAAAAAAGTCAGATATTGCAGAGAGGACCCGAAGATTGGTGAGTGTACCTTGATATAGGCTATAGTTTAAATTCCAGTTCAGCTAGTTGATCATCTTTCTGCCTTTAAGATCAGGTTAGTCTTGGAGCTCGGTAACGTGATAGTTCAGGAGATGATTTTTAGCTTTTTAAAAACTGTTTCAGCTTTGCTTTTCCCACAGAAACTTTACTGCAACTAACTGGTGATTTTTTTATTTTTTTTTTAGCCTTTACAGACTTCTCTGGTATACGCGTGCACAAACACACGTCTGTCACCCGTTAGACTGCGCCTCTGCGTCCACTCTTGCCTATTTGGGGCCTATGGATTAGAGGCAAGATCACTTCTTGGTAATTTCACTTTTGATTCACAGTCTGCAGACAGGTCACAGTGTAATGGTTATAAGATAGCCTGTTTAGCATGCTTAATGGAGTTTTATCATGCTTTTCCCTTTTATTTCACCAGATCCAGCTGGTGTCGGACGAAGAAGCCAGCGTCTGGCAAGTGGAGTTGCTGTGTGTTTTCATGCAAGCAGATACCTCCCTAGGCAAATGGCAGTGTTAGGCAAATGACAGGATTTTATTTGCACCTCCCTTTATTCTGGTCTGTATATACACTTTGGTATCAAAACACAAGTCATTTCCAAGAATACTTTGATAATGTGTAGGCAATACGTTTTATGTTAAAAGATTCCAGCTTCGGCGATACATGATACAAAACTTAAAATTCAGGAGGACTTTCTAGGTCTGTAAGGGGACAAACATGCAAAATGTTCCTAAACCAGTGGCGGTGTAGTGGGGTCCCACTGCAGGAGGACAGATGGCATCTTTTCACCGTTGCTGGTGTAAGAAAGGAAGAAAACAGGACCCGGTGGGATCCCAGGTTCCTGAAAGCCCTAAAGGAGCAAAACGCTTCAGCCCGTGCTAATCCAGCATGATTGAGGCCCGCTCCGAGCAGTCCTTAGGGTCGGGACCAAACCTACCTGCTGATGCCAGTTGTGGCGCATGAAGGATCTGGGTGCTCGTCTGCGCAGGGCAGGTGTTGGCATGCCCCCTCGCTGGCCTGCAAGGGGCTCGTGGGGCGCTCAGGAGAATCCGAGAAGTACCTGCTACAGGAATTAGACGCCTCTGGAATTTTAGCGACTGGTCAAAATCCTCATTTAGGCAATTAAATCGATTTTTGGATCCAACCGAGGGGCGTCTTTTTTTTCAACAGTTACAAAAATGCCAGATTATTTTTCCCCCAAAGTGTCAGTCTCTGCATTTAACTGCGACATGTGGATGCTTCTTCTTTATAGTTTCTCTGGGGAGGAAATTTGTTTCTTTCTTATTGGGCTCCCCAGGTTTAAGAGTGGGGGGGGCACATGCAAGCTTTTCAGAAACTCAAAGCTTAAACTTGAACTCTTGTGCTTGCATTAAGGCTTGGAAACAGGTGACCTGGTTTCCAGCAGCCTTTGGCCCCCACTACTGCTCACCAACTGGAGCCCTGGGCTTCTGGTGACAGGAGCACCCTGCTTTAGAGCCTAGGTGTAAATATAAGATCCTGACTTGACAACCCTGTTTTTAATCTCTTGGCTCATATACCTGCCTTTGCACAGCAGAAGATTCTCAGATTCTTTGGGGCACCAGTGAGCTCTCGGGGCTGGTCCCAGCAAGCTCTGCTGGGTTTTGTGGCCCAGAGACCTTGGTAAAGGTAAACTCCCTGGCTACAGCACAGTTCTGGGGCCTTTCCTGTGCATGGGACATAATTGCTCAAGCCTGTTTGTGGGACGTGGTAGGCCCCATGCTGATCCTGCTTTTCAGCGGGTGTCATGTGGTACAGGAGGAGTGCTAATGCTCCTGGTTGGCAGATAGGCACTGTCCACAGTTCTAGTGGCCACTCGCTATTTTGCCAATGATGTCCTGCGCCCCGGAGGAAGAATAAATGTGGAGGCAGCAGAGTGAGCAAAACTGTAACACAGGGACTTTGTTCTCCTGTAGTTTTATTTTGGTTCACAAAAATCACTTCTGGAGGGGGACGCTCAATTTGCAAAATTGGACAGGAAGGACCTGGTTTCAGGTCTCGGGACAGGCATTCAGAAGCTTCTCTAGGGCCCGTTCTAAGTGGTTGTGTCTTCCTCTTCATCCTCCTCCCCTTTTGCAGTGTGGAGTTCATCTATCACTGCACAGATGCCAGCCAGCCAGGCTGCCACAGTGCCAGCTGAGAATATACAGAAGCCAACGAGACACAGAAAGATGTAGTCCTGCTTGTGCAGTTGGATCAGGCAGTCCAGCTGGAGCTGTGCCTCCACTGCGGGCATTTTCAAGCCGCGTAGACCTTCTGGCACGTAGCAGGTGATGTTCTCGGCACCTGCAGAGGGAAAAGCAGAAGCAAGACTAACTTGTCCGTGCCCTGAGCAATAGTGGGTAGGAGTCCTGCTAGAAAAGCAGTGGAGGAGTTTCCTAAAGCCTTTGAAAAATGTCTCCGCACTTCACACTCCTTTCCCTGAACAGCCTGGGTGAAAATACGTAGTCCGTCCCTTGCCAAACCAGGTAGCCAGAATGATCAGAACAATTTCTGTGTTATTGTCGCGATAGGAAAATACTGCCGGTTGGATTATACCGCAGTGGCAAGCTGCTGTACCTGCGCTGTTGAGTTCTGCTAACTGAGCACCTTCATTTTAATATAAAAGCACTTGTGATTTTTTTGAAAAAACCTTAAACATCTTCTGCCATGCCATAGGCTAAGCTGAAAGAGGTTGTTTTATGCTGGCATAGTGAGGTCTGCATCCACAGAGTCAAGCTGTGAAACTTGGGTTGTTTGCAGTTAGGGGTCACCGAGCTTGTTGTGTGAAAGAAAAAGAGGAAACTCCTCAGTAATTCAGTTCCGCTGAAATAATGACTGTGCTCTGCTGTATTGTAGTCTAGGCCGTGAGAAAACAGGTGCTGGCTTTTCCCTCTGGAGCTAGTGAAGGCTGGGCGTAGTAGGAAGCAATGTCTCTTCCTGGTGTTTGTAGAAGGCCAGTGTGGCCTCCAGCACAGCCGCCTCCTTCCCCCGGGGGTTTTGAAATCAGTGCGACAGACTCAGTTACTGCGACAGAACCGTGTCGGTCGCTGCTGGAAGTGCTGGATGGGTGGTCCTTAGGGAAAGGGAGCAGGGGAGAGGGACGAGCAACAATTTATACTGTATTATGTTATGTTGTATTTTGTTATCCGTTGACGAGTGGATACAGCTGCAGAGACCGTTGGTGCTGTTATCGCTCGCTGTCAGGAGCGTAACTGTGGGGCTCGTTCACCCTTACCCCAAGCCGTCGAGCTGTGGGAACTTCCCGCCTGCGCCTCGACCGTGCGCAGCTCCAGCTGAGCGTAAAACACTGGCACAAAGTGGTCTGTGAAGCTGCAGTGGCTCTCTAAAGGCCGGGACAGGGATCTGCTTGCAGCAGATTTCAGTGCTCTGCGTTGCCCCTCAGTTCCGTCTGTCCCACCGTCCCTCTGCTAGAGCTGTCAGCTCCTGGGACAACCCTCGTTTTAGGGCCGCCTAGGCCTGACAAACGGAGAGTTGCTTTTCCCTGCCTGGATGCAGATAGGTGCACGTGATCCGGGGTTCCCAGCGTAGATACACTTACCTGCAGCATTGAAGTTTAACCAGTTCTCACACCAGTTCCAGGAAATACAACACCTCGTGCTGACTCACCCTCAGCACCTGGCTGGGACATAGCAGCAAAGTCTGACAGAGGAGGAAACTGGAGCTGCCTCCGCTGGCTGCTGCTGAGTCTTTCCGCTCTTTCTCCCCTGCCCTGACACGTGGAAGCAGGGAGACGGGTCGTTTCTTCCCAGCCCTGGCGCAGTCTATTCCATCTCCTCCCAGCCTCATCAGAAAGGTTTCAGTAGGTGCCTTGGTCTCTTTCCCATCCTTCCCGGGATTGTGCAGGGACCCACACGAATACGTCCAGTCCTTGCTGCCACTTGCTTTTCTGCTCGTAGCCTTCCAAACCGCCTGCAGTGAGCTTTACTCTCCTGTTCAGGGCTTCCACGTGTTATCTCCAAACTACCTGGCGGCTGCTAGGGGTAGGACTTCTCTACACTGTTCCATAACTGTCTGTAATCTGTATGAGGACAATAAGTACCTTTACAGGCATTTACTACGCCTATTAAGACACTCAGACATCCCTAATTCTGTTCTGTCCTAACACCAGCTTCCCTTGCCCTTCCTTATGGTTCTTTTCTGCCTTTTTCTTACTTGATGGACAGGTTTTCTCAAATTTCTTTTTTTTTTTCCCCAGCTCTCCTTCATTATTTTATTGTGAATTACTGAGGATCAAGCTTTTTTCATTGGTGCAGTGATGTGTTCCTTTTCAATTTGGAAAATCAAATACAAATTTCATAGCTGCATAACAATTTTTTACCCTCGGCACTAGTGTTTCTCTGGAAAAGGGAACCAGTGATTACTTTGCCTCATGAATATTCAGTATCTGTGGTCCAGTTGTAGACTCTCTCAATAAGATGGAAAAGAGCTGGATTTTGGTGAGCCAGATGATGGAAGGAAAGAAGGCTCCTGCCGTCAGTAAACTGCTCTTACTCGGGAGTAAGTGCCTTTCTGCTGCAGAAGTCAGAGGAACTCAAGCGGACGCTCATCTGCAATGCATGTACATTGATTATTTTGGATAACTTAAAACAAAAGTGAGCCAATTTGCTCTGGGATGCTGGAGGAAGAGTGGGAACGTATGAAGCCCGTCAGTTATAAGGATACAGGGATGCTTTTCTGACCACAGTCTTAACTTGCATTCTGTTTCACCCTGTCAATCGCATTTCACCGGTACCCAAACCAGAACCCCCCATGGGAACAGCAAAAGTCTTTTGCCGAGTTCGGAGCATTTGGATCACGGCTTGATCCTGAGAACCTGTCAAATGTACCTGCTTTGCCAGCTAGAAGCACTGTGATAGCTGGAGGTTATAGGAACTGTCGTTTCGATCTGCTTTAGCACAACAGCTGCCATATTTTTTACGGAAAAAGGCATTGCAGGAGGCGTTTGAGGTGAAGGGGACACTGGCAGAACGGTGGGCAGCTCAGGGCTGGAGAGGCTGAGCAGAGCAGGACAGAACAGAGGCAGGAGCAGAGTACTTCACGCATCTCCACAGAGAGAGGGGTTTTTAACGGACTGTTATGGATGCAGCGATACTGCAGCAGCAACAAAAAGATACAGTCTATCAAGCAGCTGAAGAAAAGGCAGGAAAATCAGAGCAGTAGCCTTCTCTGCAGCTCTCCCCAGAGCCTCCTCGGGCTCCTCACTCTTGGCACTGCAGCTGTAAGGTGCTTGTGACTCGCAGTGACAAAAGTGATAACAAGCTCGCAGTGATACCGCCTGCAGCTGGGGCAGGCACTTTATAGAAGTAGCAATATCCTAGCTACTGGTTACGCCGATGCGTAAAGTGAAATCCAGACCATCCCCCAAGAGGTTCTCCCGGCAGTCCAGATAGACCAGGTCAGCGAGGAAGCTCAGTTCCACTGCAGGCAGGTATGAGATCTTGTTTGCTGCCAGAATCAGCTGCCTGGTATCCAGTGGGATGGTCACAGGGAGCTCTTGCAGCTGTTGCCCTGTGCAGTTCACTTCCAGGTACTGACAGCTACACCTGCCTGGGCAGTTGATAGTCTCTGATGCCAGCCCCAGCCCCAAAAGAAACATGAGGCTCAGGGGCTGGTGTCCACCTGGAAGAGACATGATCTAACACCTCCCAGAGTGCCCGGCCCCTTAGGGAGTACAGACAGACAGGCACGGAGGAGCTGCAAAGGAGGGGACCTAGGGAAGTCGTTTCGTCATTACAGCCACGCCGACGAGATGTCCAGCGGCAAGGTTGTTGGGAAGCGCTCTGCTTCTGTGACTCACCTGGCTCCTTGGCAGCCTGCCTGGCTGGAAGCGGAGCCGCGTTTCACCCACTTGCTGGATCTGCAAGTGCAGGGCGGTGGCTAGAGTGTCTCCATGCCACGCTCATTGCCAGCTGACACCTCCGTGATGTCAGCAGCTTGCAAAAGCCACCTAGTTTGGGGACACTGACATGACTGGCCTTTCTGAGCCCGTGCTGCTTTCGTCGGAGTGAAAGCGCATGCCTGTAGGCCTACGAGGCAGGTGCGCCCTGGATGAGGACACCAAGTGTGTGCAGGGCGGGTGTGAGCAAATGCAGTTGCTGTCACAAATAATGTCAAAAGCCGAGGCGTGGTCATTTGTGTAATAAATTGTAACTCTTTGTTCATTGTTTAGAAGGAGGAATAAGCCGATGGAGGGGGAGGAGGAGGTTTTACAACAATCAGGGTTGAGACATGGTGTCAGACAAATAAATTATGGTAAGCACAAAAGCTTATATGACCCCTTGTGGAACCGGTGTCGGGGCCCTAGCTATCTTGCAGGACTATGAAGAGCTGAAGTAAGCAACAAGCTGCTCAGAGGTTTTGAAGGTAAAAGGATAAAGAAAAGATAAGCAGGCGCCTGTAATTTTCTCACAGAACAGCATCCCAAAAGGGAGTCAACACAACAGATAAGCAAACCCCTGTGATCACTCACAAGGAGACAAACCAAAATAAAGAGGCAGAAGAAGACCTCGGCCTTCCTCTCCACGACCACCAGAGAGCTTCAGACGACCCCCCCAGCAACTCACACATGCGCGGGACGCACCGGGAGATTACAACGCAGACTATAAGGGGGGACTGTGTGTGAGGGAGGCGCGCGCCGTTGGCGGAGCTGAGACTCCCTGGCCGCCCAGCGCTGTTTTGCTTGTGGCTGCTTACTTAATTAAATTGTTCACATGATTTAACAAACTCTCTGTATGAATTAACCTTCAAGAGAGTAACTTATGACAAATTTGGTGCCGTGACTCGGATGAAGGCAATGGACTGAAAAGCTCTTCGGAAGGGGAGGCGCCCCGCCGAGTTCGCCTCTGCCGAGAGCGATTTTCACTCAAGCCCTTCACCGACGAACCCTAAATTAGCCACAAGCAAAAAGGAGCCGGCAACCCCAAGTAATCTTTGTGCACGAAGACCGAATGAAGACTCAGGATTGAGTAAGTATAGGCCGGTGATCCATTCGGTTGGGGTTGGGTATCCCGGAGTACACGTGAGAGACGTCCAGTAAGGACGAAGCGAGTGCGGACCCCTCGGTAGTGCGGTTCCCACATCCCGCGAGGGACTGGGCCACGAAAAGGGGGAAGCGGTGTGTGTGTGTGTGTGTGTGTGAAGGTACTCCGGAAGATGGGACAGAAGAAAAGTAAGCCTTCTGGTCCCATGGGTGGGGCAGTTTGTAGTGGAGGCTTACCTCCCATTCCCCCAGATAGCCCACTAGGATTGATGATTAAATATTGGGATGATTCCCCTTCTAGGCGGGGAAAAAGTAAAGTTAAGATGATATATTATTGTATTGAAGTCTGGGGCAACAAACCTATAAAAGGAGAAAGTGTTTTCTGGCCCCCTTTTGGTTCATTTGAGGACTGGATATGCCAGGCCCTAAATAGTTACGTAAATTCAAAGGAGCCCTTGAGCTTAGAAGAGAGCGAGTATGCACACCTCTGGATAAATCCAGAGGCGAGAACCTTTTTATACCCATTAAAAGAAAAAGGAGGGTGGGGGAAAAAGAAGCGAGAATTAGAGATCGCATTATCGCCACCCCCTTATATACTCCCTCCTATACCTACGGCCCCTTCTCTTCCCGGGCCGACTGAACTTCCGTCCTCGGGGGAGTCGGATGGCGAGGCTAACCCTAGTCCCCAGAGACCAGTAACTAGGAGTCAGACTAGAGCACAGGGGTTAAGTCTCGAAGGAGGATTATATCCACTGCGGGAAATAGCTATGGGAGGACCCCAACCGGGGACGGGATATGTAGCCGTCCCCATTAATTCCGGGGACGTGAGAGATTTTAAGAAGGAAATGGGAAACCTACTAGAAGACCCACTGGGAGTGGCAGAGCAGGTGGACCAGTTTCCAGGACCAAATATTTACACTTGGGAGGAGCTACAGTCCATCCTGGGAATCCTGTTCACATTTGAGGAAAGAGGGATGATTAGGCGAGCTGGCATGCGAACCTGGGACCAACAACACCAGCAAGGTCCAGCAGCAGATGTTAAGTGGCCGATGCAGTCGCCTAATTGGAATAACCAGGACCCAATCCATCGCGGTCATATGCAAGACTTAAGAACCATTATCATTCAGGGGATAAGGGAATCAGTCCCAAGGGGACAGAATATTAATAAGGCTTTTAATGAACAGCAAAGGCGGGATGAGACCCCGAGAGAATGGTTAGAAAGGCTGCGAAAAAGCTTGCAGTTGTATAGTGGCTTAGATCCAGGGACTCCTGTGGGAGGGGCCTTACTTAAAACTCAGTTTGTGGCCAAATCCTGGACGGACATTAGGAAAAAGTTAGAGAAAATAGAGGACTGGCAAGATAAGGGTTTAGATGAACTCCTGAGAGAGGCACAGAAGGTGTATGTTAGGAGAGAGGACGAAAAAGAGAAGAAACAAGTACGAATGATGGTGGCAGCAGTACGGGAAGGTCAAAGAGGAAGGCCTAGGATGGTGCGTGGGAAGCTTGAGAGAAAAGAAGGGAGAAATGGTCAGGGACAAAGAAATGTGATCTGTTTTTATTGTAATAAAAGGGTCATATTAAGAGAGAATGTCGACAGAGAAAAGAGGATGAGCAGATGTTCAAGGATGAGTAGGGGTGCCAGGAGCTCTATTTGCTGGGGACCTGAGAAAAAATGAGCCCTTGATAAAATTAAAAGTGGGTCCCCAGCGTGAGGAAATGGAATTCCTCAGACACAGGGGCTGAAAGATCTACGGTCCAAACCTTACCTCGGCAGAAAGGGTACAAGTAATTGGGGCAAAAGGAGAACCATTTGGGGTTCTCGTTATAAAAGAAGTATTAATCGAATCAGGTTCCAAGATAGGTACCCGAAGCTGAGTATAACCTGTTAGGTAGAGATTTGATAATAGAATTAGGCATAAGTTTAGAAGTGATAGATAATAGACTACAAATTAAATTGTGTCCTCTCTGAATAGAGGATGAACAAAGCATAAACCCGGAAGTTTGGTACACTCCAGATAGTGTGGGCAAATTGAATATTAAACCTTTTAAGGTAACTATAACTAACCCGGGTGTACCAACGAGAATTAAGCAATATCCCCTGTCCGAAGAGGGCAGGCGGGGATTAAAACCTGAAATTCAGAGGTTACTACAACAGGGGCTATTGGAACCTTGTATGTCCCCTTTTAATACCCCAATATTACCAGTAAGGAAAAAGGATGGCAAATATAGATTGGTGCATGATTTGAGGGAAATCAATAAGAGAACTGTGACTAGGTTCCCAGTAGTAGCAAATCCACATACTCTGTTAAATCAGTTACACCCGGATGATCAATGGTACAGTGTGATAGATTTAAAGGATGTGTTTTGGGCATGTCCTTTGGATGAGAGCAGCAGGGATTATTTTGCCTTTGAATGGGAGGACCCGGATACCCATAGAAAACAGCAACTAAGATGGACTGTCCTCCCTCAAGGATTTACTGAATTCCCAAATTTATTCGGACAGGCCCTGGAACAGATTCTGCAGGACTATAATAAAGTGCCGGGAGTGACGTTAGTACAGTATGTGGATGATCTGTTGATAGCAGGAAAGGATGAAGAAGTGGTAAGGCAGGCTAGCGTCCAGTTAGCCTGGAAAGCTCTGGAAAGCTCAAAGCTCTGGAAAGGTAGAACGAATGAATGGTGAAGTTAAAAAACAGTTAACAAAACTTATGCTAGAAACTAAGGCGTCCTGGGTAAAATGCTTACCGCTTGCTTTATTAAACATACGAACGCAGCCCCGAACTGACGTGGGGCTTTCGCCTTTCGAAATGCTTTATGGTATGCCATATGATTTAGAGATGCCTCTTGACCACCCCAATTCACAAGATGCTCAATTACAGCCCTACCTAACACAGTTAATGAGCCGACGTAGAGAGTTACAGAAAAGAGGCCTAGTGGTGCAGCGACCCCCATTAGATATAGCCATACACCGAGTACAGCCCGGAGATAAAGTTCTAATCAAAACATGGAAAGAGACTTCATTAGCACCTCGGTGGGAAGGCCCCTGCATTGTTTTGCTTACTACAGAAACAGCTGTTCGGACTGCAGAAAAAGGGTGGACTCATGCCAGCCGTGTGAAAGGACCGATCCTGGGAGAAGAGTGGAGGGCGGTTCCAGGCTCCGCCGACTTAAAATTAACGCTTAAACGGACTCGATAAGTGTTATTTCCCCTGTCCATGTACCGTAAGGAGAGAAGGGGCCCCACTCCTAGACAAAGGCTCTCTAACAGATTCCCCTGAAGAACACTACTGCTGCCGAGAAGAACCAATACCTTGTAGTTCGCTGCAACCGAACTGACAAGCGAGGCAGAGGAGTGCAGACGGTGGGGAGGTTAAGAGGCCAGGTAAAACATAACATTAGGAGAAATGGGCCCTGACTATCTCTTGCGGTACACGGGAATTAGCGTTATTATCATGGTCAGCTGCGGTATCCTACAACCACACCACCCCCATCGACCTTTTCGGTGGAGTTTAATTAGATATGAAGATCAACAGATTATACAGCAAGTAACGACAGCAGGTGCCCCTAGTTTCCGCACTACACCATGTAACCTAACTACAGGAACAATGTGTTTCAACCATAGCAGGGCCTTTACTACTTTTAATAACAACATTAACTTTTAGACCATGTATTTTTAATAAAATAATGGCAATTGTAAAAAGCCGCCTAGAAGCTGTACACCTAACGCTGGTACGTGCTAAGTATGGATCACTTGAATTAGACGATGATGTGGACGCATTAGCATTGAGTCGCCGGGCGCTCCAGGAATTCAATGAACAAAATGAACAAAATGAACAAAAAAGAAAAAGGAGGGATTATAATAAATTGTAACTATTTGTTCATTGTTTAGAAGGAGGAATAAGACGATGGAGGGGGAGGAGGAGGTTTTACAACAATCAGGGTTGAGACATGGTGTCAGACAAATAAATTATGGTAAGCACAAAAGCTTATATGACCCCTTGTGGAACCGGTGTCGGGGCCCTAGCTATCTTGCAGGACTATGAAGAGCTGAAGTAAGCAACAAGCTGCTCAGAGGTTTTGAAGGCAAAAGGATAAAGAAGAAAAGATAAGCAGGCGCCTTTAACTTTCTCACAGAACAGCATCCCAAAAGGGAGTCAACACAACAGATAAGCAAACCCCTGTGATCACTCACAAGGAGACAAACCAAAATAAAGAGACAGAAGACGACCACGGCCTTCCTCTCCACGACCACCAGAGAGCTTCAGACGACCCCCCCAGCAACTCACACATGCGCAGGACGCACCGGGAGATTACAACGCAGACTATAAGGGGGGACTGTGTGTGAGGGAGGCGCGCGCCGTTCGCGGAGCTGAGACTCCCCGGCCGCCCAGCGCTGTTTTGCTTGTGGCTGCTTACTTAATTAAATAAATTGTTCACATGATTTAACAAACTCTCTGTATGAATTGACCTTCAAGAGAGTAACTTATGACACGCAACTGCCCCTGCGACGGCGCCGCTTCGGGAGCAGCAGCCGCTTCCCGCGCAGCGCCGCCGCCCCACGACAGGCCGCACCGCGCCGGGCCGGGCCGCGCCGGGCCGGGCCGGGTCGCGCCGCGCAGGCGCATGCGCGGCAGCGGCAGCCGGGGCGGGGGCGGGGCCTGCCCGGGAAGGTGCCGCGATGGGCGTGGCCAGCGAAGCCGCCGTGCTGCGGGGCAGAGGTCGAGGAAGAGAGCGACCATTGGCTGCGGTGCCGCTCTCTGATTGGTGCTCTCCCTGGGGAGGCGGGGCTGGCAGGCTTCCCGCTCGCGGGAGGTGGGGGCAGCGCGCGGGGCTGCTCCGGCCGCGGCGGGATGGTGCTGCGGGGCGGCGCGGAGCCGGGCGGCGGCGGCTGGGGGGGGCAGTGAGTACTGGGGCCAGGCGGCAGCGGGAGGGGGGAGGGGGGGTCGCGGCGGGGACTGGGCGGCGGCTGGCGGCGCGGCGTCCTGCAGGGACGATGGCTCCTCGCTGTCCTCCCTCAAGCGCCTGGAGCGCTCGCAGCGCACGGAGCGGCTGGACACACTGTTCGGCTTCGAGCGGCCCACGGAGCGTGGCGAGCGCACGGGCTGGCTCATCAACATGCACCCGGTAGGACTGGGCCGGGGGGGGATGTCACCGGCGGGGGGTGTCACCCACAGGCACCTGGTAGGACTAGGGGGGACAACGATGGGGGGGGGTCACCGACATGCACCTTGTAGGACGGGGGGCGAATGTCACCGACGAGAGGGGGAGATGTCACCGACAGGCACCTGGTAGGACCTGGGCGGGAGGGGAGGTGTCACCAATAGACACCCAGTAGGACTGGGGCAGGGGAGGTGTCACTGACAGGCACCCGGTAGGACTGGGGTGGGAGGGGGCGGGGGGGGTCGTGTGTCGTAACAGGCCATGTGCATGTGCAGACGGAGGTGCTGGGCGAGGACCGGCGGCTGGTGAGCGCTGTGGACTACTACTTCATCCCGGAGGATGGGAGCCGCTTCGAGGTGCATCCCGTTCCTCCAGCGCAGCGCTGGTGCCCGGGCTGGGCGTCCTGCCTGCCCCCACCGGTTTGGCTGTTCTGGGCCCCAGGCATCACCCACAAGGCAGCAGCGCTGTCTGCCCTATGCTGGGTCCACCTGGGACCCTTGGGGGCCAGTGTGGGTGCTGCAGAGATGCAGGGATGTGTATGTGGCGCACAAATGCCAGCAAAGCGCAGCAAGGGCAGCGCGGTGCCCGTTGCTTCCGTTGGGAACCGTTGGGTTGGTTTCTCACCTTGGCTGCGGGGTCGCGCAATGTTTACCGGTTTTGATTTCTCCTGGGTGGCCCTGCCCTATAAGCCGTATTTCTACATCGCTACCCAGAAGGCGAGTATGGACTTGGAAGCTGCGCACTGGCAAGTGGGGTCTTGAGTAAACTAGTGGCCGAGGTCCCAGAGACAAGGGCAGGTTTGACTTGAAGGGTCCCCCAGTCAGCTGAGAGGCCTTGTGACCGACCATCTTCTTGGGTTGGTAGGAGAAAAATACAGCTCCAGTGCTTCTGTTGGTGGTTTTGTCAGAGCTGTTAGAGAAGACCTGAGATGGGAAGCAGCTGTATCAGTATGGTGGCTGCACTAAGGTTTCTTAGAGGGAGGTTGGTTTGTTATGTGATGAATTATCCCTTCAAGGAGCTGTCATATTTTTCCTGTTCTTTTTTTGTCCTAAAATTGATCTCTGGAGCCTATTTCACTTCTTCTAAGCCCAAACAGGGGTAAATTTCCCCTCTCATCTCGTCTTGATCCTGCTCGTGCTGCAAAACTGGGTTTGTTCTGACGGTGCTGTGAATTGACGATCAAAGAGAGCCCCAGTGTGAAGGAACAGATTTCCAGACGGCCAGGATTTCAGGACAGCCTCGTGTCCTCCCCTCACAATTGAGGACACTAGTGCCAGAACCTCTTGTGAGCTTGTCTTCTCCTCTGGAGAAGTGTCTGGCTTTGTTGCTCATTCTCCAGTTTCTTTGCAGGGCTGTGAACGAGAAGTGTCATCCTTCCTCTCCAAGAAGTTTCAAGGGAACATTTCAAAGCTGGAAACTGTCCCCAAAGAAGATTTGGATCTGGTCAGTATTCCTCTGCCTGCTGTACTATTGAATAACTAATCTTTCTTTCTTTCTTTCTTTCTTTCTTTCTTTCGAGCTCAAGTGGAGTAGAAAGGGGCTAAGCAGTAAAGGGAAGCAGTATGCTTACCTTTAATCTTCAAGCACTGTTTGCATTGCATATCATGTATAGGCTAATTATTGCTTATTGATAGTAATTACTTCTTATAGTAATAGTAAATAAAATATATGTTCTGCTCCAGCACATAGTCTTTTTCACAGGATGCTCAAGAAACTTCCTGAGCTAGAAATGGTTGGAGATTAAGAGTGTTGTGGCAGAGGGGGATAGTATACATTTACTCTTTCTTGGGTGTGTACTGGTGATTGCGCTTGGAAACAGACAACAAGACAAGATGGCCCTTGGTGTGAACTGGCATAGCTCATATGTTCTTCGCTGTCTTACGTGCTTGCTAGCATCTCTTCTCACTCCTAGTCTTTCCATCCAATTACTACCTCTTCTTTGGCCAGTTCTTCCACGTGTGCCAGTATAATTTGCATTTCCAACGCTTTCTTACTGTTAGCAGTCTTCCCCTTTCCCTCATTACTCTTTTCCACCCTTAGCTGGCACTGTCTTGTTGCTTTGTAGCCAACTCACTTGGTGGATCTTAAGCAGAACTACATTAAGTTATCCTTCCACGTGGTGGAGGACTTGGTGAAGGTGCGGAAAGAGATCTCTCTTGCTGTGAGGAAAAACAGAGAGCGAGACCAGGCGAGCAATGTCTATACGTCTATGCTGTCAAGGAAAGAGGTCTCCTTAGGATGGTTGGCCCATGGGCTTCTTAGGATTCCCCTAGTCACACAGACTAAAAAGTACAAATGAGAATTCCAATTTTCTCTTTGGTTTCCTACACCTGATGTCTGATTTCAGTTGAACCATTTCAAAGGAAGAGGAATCTAGTGAAGTGAGCACTTCCTGCCCAACTGAGAGGTGTACATCATTTGTTCCAGGTGATTCCTGGGGTGCCCAACTATTCTTAAACTCGTTGTTATGCTTTATAAATCCAATGCCATAAGAAACCTCTCTTATAAAGGCATAGAGGTAATAAGTGTTTTTTGCCTGCGCAATGTTTCCTCACGTGCTGTCAATCCTGATGACTCTCTTTCTCGAAGGGGGTTGTTGCATTAAAGAGAAGCTTTTGTTATTCCGTTCTCTCCTGTTAATGAATTTTGCTGTTTGGTTATCAGTGGGTACCACTGTTGCTACCTTGTCTCCTACAGTCAAGCCTGCTGGGTCTGAGATGTGCATAAACCTACTTAGGTAAATTAGTTGTTAATCTAATGAGAACTGCTCGTTAAATCATACTCTAAAGCTGATTTGAGTTTAATGTATTTGGTCATATTCAGGATCCGGTTGTTCTCGCCTTTGACATTGAAACTACCAAACTCCCTTTGAAGGTTCCTGATGCAGAGGCAGACCGGATCACGATGATCTCCTACGTGGTTGATGGGCAGGTAATGGAACAACAGTTCTTTTCTTCATGCTTTGGAGCAGAATGCTAGACAGCAAACGAGCATGTCACCTTTGGCGGTCTGGTCCCTGGCTTGCTTTGTTGCTAGTTGCTTGGTCTATATGTAATGGCTGTGGAAATAAAATTGAAGTCTAGTCTGAATGATGCATAAGGATTTCCTCGTTTTGTATGTTGGAGAACCCAGCTAAGGCTACTGGTGCCCCTTTGAGGGGCAGTAGTAATTTGGAGAGTATAGTCCTTAAGTTGTCTCCCTTTTGGCACCCTTTAGGTGATTGTAAGCAATTGTTCAGAAGGTGACCTCCAAAGAGCCGTTCCCACTTGACAAAAGCTCTACCTATCAAGCTGTGCAAGGATTATCACATCGATGGAAGACTATTTCATCCTTTAGGCAGTGTGTTCCGGTTGTTCAGGAACCTGTCCCTGGTGTAGCAGGGATCTGAGTCCTCAGTAACTCTTCCTTTGTCAACTCTCTAGGGCTATCTGATCACAAACAAGGAGATTGTCTGTGAGGATATTGAGGACTTTGAATTTACTCTGAAGCCGGAGTGTGAGGGTCCATTCTGTGTCTAATGAACCAGATGAGGTAAGTAGGTTCTACTTGGGAAATCAGGCTGCTTTTTATCTGCCTTGGTCTCTTATAGGCCAAACAGAGCTTATCACCCAATAGAGTGTATCTTTGGGGAGCACAGCGGACAGTCACGGTGCTGGTGGTGCTTTCATTTCATGGTGTGACGATGAGGCAGATCGGGTTCTAGCTAGGTCAAGAGCAGAGGGGAAGGACTGCATCAGTTGTATTATATCCAGTGCCTGCCTGCAGGAGGTGAATTTGCTGAGTGTTTGTGTTTGTGGGGGAGATGTTTTTTGTTTTGGGTTCTTTTTTAATCCTCTGTTGCATACTAGGCTCATTTAATGCAGAGGCGGTTTGAACATGTCCAGGAGACCAAACCTACTATCATTGTCACATACGATGGAGACTTCTTTGACTGGTAAGATCAGGAATGAAAACTAACCTGGTTTCTAAAAGGAAATGTTGTCTAGGCCATGAGGTGAGATTGGGTACCAGCCTGTATGTCCTTTGTCTGGAGGTCACATAGCGGCCACATGCATTCTTATCTACGCAGACTATCCAACCAGTTTGGGAACCTGTTTACATCCTGATTATGTGCTCTTTATCTGGAGTGCTGGGCTGAGTCTTGGATTGCCAGCCTGCAGAGGACTGTCGAAGAGGGGGAGGTGGAATTCAGAACTTTTTTTTTTTTTTTTTTCCTGAGCAGAGCTATGTTTATTGGCTTTGAAATACGAACTTCTATAGAGTCTCATCAGTTGGTCCTGGGATTGCTGAGCTACTTCTAGATTGTTGTTGATTTGGCAATGTTTGTACACGGATGACCTCAGTAACTGGAGAACAGGCAAAGTGTCAAAAGAGAACTGCAGAACAATAGGGAGACCAGAGCAGCCAAGCCTTTGGGGAGCGAGGGAAACTCGATCATAATGTTCTGCCTCCTGGTATAGGATGTAAGCAAGCAGCTTCCTTCTTGCAGTAGCTCTGCCCTACAGGGAGTTTTCACTGTGGCCAGCTGTCACGGGTAAGGTCTGGAGCAAAGGAGAATTCACAAGAAAAATTCCTCATTAAGTAGCTTACAAGAAAGCAGTTCTGAAACCCTTGGGGTGGGGATGGGGTGGAGGAAAGGGACTGCTTTGTTTCTTCTCTTCTGCATTGTCTCTCTCCTCAGGCCTTTTGTGGAAGCAAGAGCAGCAGCTCATGGAATTAATATGTATCAGGAGATTAGATTTCAGAAGGGCAGCCAGGGAGAGTACAAAGCCCCGCAGTGCATCCACATGGATTGTCTGAGGTACCGAATGCTGCGTCTGTACCGTATAACTGCATCTTTATCTGTTAAATTTGTATAAAATGCCTACAGTTGATGTATTTGAATACTGTCCCTTTTCCATCTCTGTGCACTGCTATCATGAGTTACATCTTACTAGGAAAGGACTAGCACCCCCATCTTTGGTTGTGCTGCTTCTACTCGGTACTCCGTTGTGTGCCATTATGTACAGAAGTTACGTCTTGCCCACACTAGCCTGAACGACTAACTCTGTTTATACAGTCTGCTGGTGGCTGTCATTGGGAGTTTGAGAACTGTCCTGGACAGCAGGTAAAAGGACAGGATAAGACCAAACCGTTGTAGTGGGCACAGGGCCATATTCTAACCCAACAGCCTGCCTAGCACAGAGAGGAAAAGAAAGAGTGTGCGTGTGTGTGTGTATAGGAGAGGGCTGTCTGTCTTGGCAGTTGTGACTTGAATGTTTTTTCACATTGGACCAGTGTCCAGACTCTGGAAAACAACTGCCTCTCTTTGCAGTCCTGCTGATACCTCCTCCTGTGTTAAAATGTTTATCTTTGAAGTCTCTGAAGTATGAGGGTTGAGAAAAATCTGAGCAATAGAAATGATTTGAATAGCAGAATTTGTACGAGTCAGAATTTAAGAGCATGGGTAGATATGCAGACTGTCTAAAGCTGTGCAGCTTCTTATTCCACTGCACTTGGATGTTCTGCTCTCACCTTTCCCTGTTAGAGTAATCCAGATCTTTTTGTACGTAGCAGCCCTTTCTGAAGTGCAGGGCTGTCTCTTCGTAGACTGGCATTTTCATTATTCTGTCTAGGTGGGTGAAGAGAGAGAGTTACCTGCCAGTGGGAAGTCACAACCTGAAAGCAGCAGCGAAAGCAAAACTGGGTTATGATGCAGTGGAGCCGGACCCTGAAGAGATGTGCCGGACGGCTACAGAGGAGCCTCAGGTATTCCCACCCGGTGCTGTATCTCTGGGCATCTGCAGTATTAGTGAACCTTTGAGTTAGAGCTTTGTGAAATCCTTTAAGTTAATGCAGTGTCTTTGAGAAGTTATCAGTGTATCTTGCTGAATTTCAGAGACCTGAAAGAACTTAAGCTTAGGGAAGAATAGAATTTCCTTGATGTGTTTCTGGCATTGGCGTTGCACTGTATATTTGTGTTATTTACACTTCTGCAAAACGGTAGTACTCGGGGCATTGCAACGGAGCAGTACTTTGCTAGTGTCCAGGAGACACCTTAATGAGGTTTCTGCTGAAGCCCTGGAGATCTCTGTAGGCCAAGAGTGGCCTCCTGACCGCTCCGGAGTGGCATCTGTGCGGATATGTGGCAGTGAGCTCATCTTCCCCATTTCTGCTAATTCGGAGCTGGCTTATGTAATTCAGGTTAAAGCAGAATGTCGTCTTAAGCCAACTGATAACTCTTTACATGCTGGGATGTTTGTATGCAGAAATATACCTTTTGCATCTTCCTGCTGATTTCAACCTTTCATTGTTTCCCGTTGTACGTGTTAACTGCTGTATTAAATGTGACTGGGATTGATTTGTCTTTCTCCTCAACAGACTCTGGCCACCTGTTTGGTGTCTGATGCAGTTGCTACCTATTACTTGTATATGAAGTATGTGCACCCTTTCATTTTCGCGTTGTGCACCATCCTTCCCATGGAGCCTGATGAGGTGAGTGCATGCCTGAAACAATTTCTTTTCTGGGCAGAGAGCTGCATGCTTCACGCAACAGTGACACATTGGCAATAGAACTAATTTCTACAGTTTGGATAGTTTTTCCCAAGGAAAGGAGGGAAAGTAGTCTCCAAATGCGCTTCCTTTCTGCAGTACAGCAGTCATAGCTGTTTTTCCATAGACCAGTTATGGGTAGCCTAAGTGAAGGAGTTGGTTTTGTTTC
Source organism: Rhea pennata (assembly GCF_028389875.1). Lineage (NCBI taxonomy): Eukaryota > Metazoa > Chordata > Aves > Rheiformes > Rheidae > Rhea > Rhea pennata. Next base: position 22,962 of record NC_084680.1, read on the forward strand.
CTTACTGTGCTCCTTCTTGCCTTGGGCTTCAATACTGCCTGAATAAACACATCATGTTGGGCACCAAATCAGACATTTAAGTTCAATGATGTGGTGATAAGGCCAGCCTAATTCCAGCAGCACCCTTTACAGCGCTTCTTTCTAAGTCCAGCTTTTGATGTCTGTCTTTTACAGGTGTTAAGAAAAGGTTCTGGGACACTGTGTGAAGCATTGCTGATGGTTCAGGCCTATCACGCCAACATCATCTTCCGCAACAAGCAGGAGCAGGAGTTCAACAAACTTACAGATGATGGCCACGTGCTGGACTCGGAGACGTATGTAGGAGGCCAGGTGGAAGCTCTGGAACCTGGGGTTTTTCGCAGTGACATCCCTTGCTGCTTTAAAAAGGTAAGGACACAATCAAGGTGTTGTGACAGAGGCTTTAAAATGGTAATGCAATGATGCTCTTTCTCTTCTTTCTGGAGAGCATGGCAGTAGGGAATAACCCTCCAACTGGAATTACCATCCTCTGTTCTTTTGGCGGATACCCAATAGCAATACCTGTTATAAAACTGATACCTAATTTATGGCTTGAGTGTATGAACCTGCTTAGAGTTTAGGTGGGAAGGGTTGGAGAAGTTGCTCTTCATGACCTCAGACTGGCTATTGGGTAAAGACAGTGTTACAGCAAGGAGAGTGGTTCATTGCTTTTGTGTGGGTTTGTTTACTTTGTTTATTGGTTGGTTGAGGGGTTTTTTTTGGTTTTTGGTTTTCTTTGAGCGAGTGGTTGTTGGCAGAGATGACTCTGTTTTTGTCTCATCAGGATTATATCTTTGTCCTTCTCCCACTCAAGCCAAGCTTCTTTTGGCCTCTTTTACCTGTTTCTGGTTGGTGCTACTGTCTAGATTGTAAGTTTTAGAGGCAACTTCTCTCTTTGCTGTGTGATACACCACACCTCAGTGCTGCTTATTTTAGTGGCCTTAATCTCGTGAATGATCTTAAGGGAACGTGCACTGTGAATTTAGAAGGACCTTAAATCTAAATCCTTGGCCCCTTAGAGCCTTAGATGTGTGAGCAGCTGACTGCTAGGTCAGCCCCCTAAGTGTTGCACTCTGGAACATGCATGCAATCTTCTCTTCTTGTTAGCTGCCCTATATAGCCTCCTTTGCAGGAGAACTCCAAGGGCCGGGGAGCAGCCACCATCTCTTCTCTGCTTTGTGTTTTGCCTTAGTGCCAGTGGTGTAGACTTTTGTGAGTTGTAGGGTTCTTAGCAGAAAGCCACCGTCCTTCAGTTCTAGAGAGCTCTCAAGTTGGCTGTGGAGGTCAGGCCAGCTAATTGGCCAACATTATCTGCCTGCTCACATCGGAGCTGATCAGTGAACGAAGGGGCATTTCAAGATGCCATTCAGCTGACCTGTTTCAGCCATCTGCCCTTCAGATGAGATGAATTGCTCTCTACCCATACTGAGACATGCTCTGCTAAGTAGTGAGCCTGTTTTCAAAGATCGCCGAAGCTACGCTGGAGCATGGATAATCTTGCAGAAGCTGTCACCCCCTGCCCCCCTTCCCTGGGCAGTGTGTGAGGATGGGTGTCAGGGCTAGAAGAGGTCTCGGTATCATTCCTGTATCCTTGCAGAATCCTGCTGCCTTTAACTTCCTGATGCAGCATGTGGAGAAGACGCTCCGGCATGCTGTCGAAGAGGAAGAAGGTTTGCCGTTGGATCAAGTCACCAACTTCCAGGAGGTCTGTTGTCCTGCCTCAGCCTGCAGGGCCAGAGGCATGACTGGGCTTTCCAAGGAGAGCAGAACTGTGAGGGTGGAGTTGCAGCACATTTCTTTAGGCAAGCCTGGGTCCTGTGCACACATATTGGTGTTGTATAACAACTTTCTTCAGCTTTGAGTTCTGCCCCATGTCCATCTGTGCCTTATTTCCCATATTAATAAAGAACTGGCATAGGCTGGAGGCAAGGCTGATTTTTCTCATCCTGAATATGTCTGGTGAGACACCACATGTTAAAGATGCCTGTTTAGACTCATTTTATACTCCATGGAGAGAGACAGGAGAAACTTATCTGTAGACATTTGCAGTGTAGATGAAACCTACCTTGGAGGTCCAAAAGAAAACCTTAAAGATTGGTGGCTAAAGAAGACTCGCCGCTGCCACTCTTCTTAATCCTATTCCTTTAGTTTTTCATACTCTTCCTCTGTTCCCCAGAATCAGTGGGAGGTGTCTCTGTGCATGTCGGAAGTAAAGGACCAAATATAGTGCGTATGTGACTGCATCATTAATTCCTTCTTGTTTGAATTTTACTTTTTTACATCTCCCTGCAGGCTTGTGATGAAATCAAAGTCAAGCTGAATTCCTTGAAGGATGTTCCTAACGGAATTGAATGCCCCCTTATCTACCATTTAGATGTAGGGGCCATGTACCCCAACATCATTCTGACCAACAGGTTGCAGGTGGGTAACCTCAGTCCAGTCAGGAAGGTGTTTTCTGTTTTGTCTTGCAGATGGTCTAGGAGGTCCCTCCGATTTGATCCCCTTAGCGGCAAACAATAAAATTTCTGCCCTGGACAGGGGGATAAAATAAGGCTCGGTTTGAAATCCAGTCAGGCTGTTACAGTTGCCAGGTGTACAGAGCCGAAAGGTCTGTCCAAGGTAGAGCAATAGCTTTAGCTGGCTTCTTCCAAAGAATAGTCATTGTTTTTGCTGTAACTTGTGTTCTGAAAAGCTTCTAGAAAGGAAAACTTACTGAACATCACCCCTGTGATGTTCACATTTGTGTTCTTCTAGTACCCAACATCGATTCCTTCTGGCATATGTCACTGGAGACAGTTCTGTTTTCTCTAACATGGGTGTGTCTGACCTGTGTCCAGCCCTCAGCAATGGTGGATGAGGCCACATGTACTGCCTGTGACTTGAACAAGCCAGGTGCTAATCGTCAGCGCCGGATGACTTGGCAGTGGAGAGGAGAATTCAGTAAGTGTAATTCTGCTGTCTGCTTTGTCAAGTTCCCTGTTGCATTGCAGCATGGATAGAGCTTGCAGTGTGAGCTGAAGACACAGAGACCGCTTCCTGTTCCTCCCCTGGAAAGCTCCTAGTTGCTGTTCCTTTGCAGTGCCTGCAAGCCGCAGCGAGTATCACCGCATCCAGCAACGACTGGAGCCTGAGAAGTTTCCTGCTCTGTATCCAGATGGAGCACCCCGGGCGTTCCACGAGCTTTCCCGTGAAGAGCAGGCCAAGTATGAGAAGAAGCAACTGGCAGGTGAAAATAAATGGCATTATCTGGAGCAGGTTTTTGCTGCCTAGACTACAAACACATCATTAATTACTTGTCTCTCAGGTCTGGGGCTACTTAGTTCTTGCTGGCTCAGACTGAATTTGATCTCGGTTTCATGCTGCAACAGTTTTCCCCTAGGATCCCAACCAATTCCTGTACGTTTTTTGAGGAGGAGGCAAGTGCTGTTTTTTGTCTCAGTGTTTCTCTTTTCTCACTGAGAGTCATGTATTTGAGCTGAGACACATGGAAGGTGATATTTTGTTTGGGGTTTTTTGTTGTTGTTCTTTAATGAGCACTCATTAAGCATGTCAGTGAAACACATGTGTCGATATCCTTTCACTTTTTGCTCCTAAAGTGGTACTGCTCAGCAGAAGCATCTAGCTAGTGGGGGCTCTGAGCAGAGCCTGAATTTGTGGATGAGCCCTCATGGGCAATTTATTTCCCACACACACCTCTGCATCTCTATAGAGAGGTGCTGTTTCTCCCCATATTAGTATCTTCCTCCCCTTGCCTTTGTAGCAGGTCTGCTTCCTTGCTTTCCTAGGTATGATGTTTATTTGCATTGATGGAATTTTTCTCAGACTGGTGCCTTGAAAGCTTCAGATCTGTGGATCTGTGTGGTTTGCCCAATGCCGTTGTGTTCATCCTTCCCATCCATAGTGGGGCACTGATCTCTGAGAAAGCTTTCTCTGTTTATTCCCTTTACTAGATTATTGCCGCAAGGCTTATGAGAAGATCCACGTCACCAAGGTGGAGGAGCGTGTCACCACCATCTGCCAGCGAGAGAACTCTTTCTATGTAGACACTGTACGAGCTTTCAGAGACCGTTGCTGTGAGTTCAAGGGGCTGCATGAGGTGCTGGGCTTGAATTTCTGTTTTATTTGTGCTGCCAAAGCTAGAAGGTCCTCACCTCTCACTGAAAACTTGAACCCTAAAGGATCATTTTGCTCAATCTGTATGGTCAGTAAGAAATATTAGCTTTCCTGACAGCTCTGGTGCAAGTGCAGGTTTTTCCCCTGCTGAATCCTAAACAGCTGCTGCCACAGTGGTTCCTAGCTCTCTGATGCAATCACTTTCAGTGCTAGGAAAGAAAACAGCTGGGTTTTTTTTGGCTTTTACTGGATCTAGAAAATCCTCAGCTCAACTATTTTGTGATCTGGTTTGTGTTCAGTGTAGGGTACTTTTCAAAGAGAAAGATGAGACAAGCAGAGAAACAATTGATCTTAGGCTAAGAAGTGATTGATTCTAGGAGAAAGAAGCAGCATGTTCTAGTTCTCAAATGTTTGGAGTCTTGTGGCAGAGGGAGGAACCTGAAATGTAATTGCTAATATGTTGAAAGAAATGACAAGACGCTGGGACTCTGTCTCTGGAAGAGTTTAATAAAGAGCCATTTGCTTTGCAGTTCTTGCTAGTTCTGTCATGAATCACGGAGGTGGCTGGGAGGCCTTTTCTGCTGAAATGGTTCTGCTGTTAGTCTCGATCTAATCTCTTGCTGCAAGCATTTAGTTCTTGCCAGCACAATACGTGGTGTGACAGAATTGATGTAGGATGGCAGTTCTGCTGGGATTAGGTAATTCTAACTATGGGTGTGAGTTACAGTTGATGCTGCAAGACTCTTCCATAATATAGCATAATGCCTGTGCCCAACGCTCCCCCCTCAAATGCAAAAGAAAGAGCAGAAAGAAAGAGGAATTATCTTAATAACTGATATTGTTCTAGGATCACAGTGTCATATTAGGATTGAGGTGGGGGGAATATCTGGCTGTTGGTACTGCCTGTAGTAGAATGTAGGGTTGTCCTGACTCTGCCTCTTGCCATCAGGTGTGGAAGAAAAAGCTGTCTGCGGCTGTGGAGACAGGCGATGCCTCTGAAGTGAAGCACTGCAAGAATATGGAAATCCTCTATGACTCCCTGCAGCTGGCACACAAGTGTGTCCTCAATTCTTTCTATGGCTATGTCATGCGTAAAGGGTGAGTCTCACCTGTGGTCATTGCTGGAGTCCTCCAGCAAGGAGCGTTGTAAACCAGAGCTGTTCTAGTGAGGCTCTCACCTTCTTAACCTGCTTCCGAAGCATAAGGGGGATGATAGGTGATCCCTGTAACACTTTTTTTTTTTGTTCCTACTAATGACTTCTTATTTATTAGTCCCCTTAGCAGGGACTTTTGCTAAACAAGGCCCTGTAGCATTGACGATGAATGGCAGGGTTTGTCTATAGGTGATTCTTCAGGGTGTGTGAAGTATCACAGGGAAGGAAAAGGAAAATGATCTCCTGAGGGCTGCTGTGATTGTCTTTTTTGCCCTGAGACTTTATTTTCTGTACGACCTGATGCGCTTCCCCGCAGCTGTGCTTAAGAGGTAGCACTGCAGCCTTTTGACTGTCCCTCCTCCATTCACAGAGCTTGCTGGTACTCCGTGGAAATGGCTGGGATTGTGTGCTTCACTGGAGCAAATATGATCACACAGGCTAGGGAGCTGATTGAGCAGATTGGGTGAGTATGTGCTGAGCTGAGGAAGAAAGGTTCTCCTGTATGTAGTGTGAGCAGATGGGTAAGGGCAGAATTTGACTGGCAGAGAAGAGGAGCAGTGGGATAGATGTGGGATTAATCAGTGGAAGCTCTGGTGTTCTGGAGATTCAGGTTTCTGACATTGCCATGGCTTATTAATGCAACTGGTGTTGTATGACTAGGACTTCCTTTGCAGAAAGGACACTGCCTCTGCCTGACTTGTGGACAGAGAACAGTTCTTTGGCATATTTTCCAATCTCTTCCTGATGGTGATTTTTTTTTCTTCCGTTCTTAGGAGACCTCTAGAACTGGATAGAGATGGGATTTGGTGTGTGCTTCCCAACAGCTTCCCGGAAAACTTTGTCATCGAGTCAACCAATGCAAAGAAGCCGAAGGTGACAATCTGCTACCCAGGTGCCATGCTGAACATCCCCGTGAAGGTGAGTCTGGCATCTGTACCAGCCAGCTGTACAGTCTGGTAAAAACAGTGAAAGGGAAGAAAATGTTTTAGCCTTCTGTAGGCCTGCAAGCCAATCAGGCAGTTCATGTGAAGGGAGTAGCTCTACTGGCAGTGGAGTATGCATCTTTGTTCTCGGAGTTGGCTTCAGCCCAGAGGACAGCCTGTCTTTTGTCTCTGGTCGCCTGTGTAATGAGCAGGACGTTGGGGCTGACAGCTTTGCTTGCTACACAGCTACTCTCTGCCCTACACAGCCCATAGCTCAAACTGGCGTTTGAGTGGAAGGAGAGACTCTGATATAGCAGAGAGGGTATAGTGTAAGAGACCAGGGTTGGTGTCTGCTTCTGTCCATAGACTGCCAGAAGCAGTAGGAGTCAAGACAACAAGGTCCCATGCTCTGCTTGCTCAGATATTTATGGCTATGAGCCAAAAGAAGTGACTTTAGAGTCTCCTGCACTTTTCTTCAGGTCCCATGTTTGAGTCCTACCTGCTAAATTGTTCTGTAGGTTTCCAAGGAGTTGCTTGGTCACAAGAAATCAGGATACTTTATTCTCTGCTAAGATAGGGTAAGTTATGCTCCCTCAGGGGAGCAGGGATTGATCCTTCCCATCATCCGGAAGGAACAAAGGCCATCAGTGATCCCTTCAGACAGGATGATGTATCTGGGGGCTATCTGCTCGTATAATCAGCCGAGCTGTTGAGTGAGGCTATTCTGTTGGGGCTGTGCCGGCAGGAAGGCTTCACAAATGATGAGTACTAGGAGCTGGCGGACCCAGCCTCTCTCACCTATGTCACACGCTTAGAGAACAGCATCTTCTTTGAAGTGGATGGGCCCTACTTGGCCATGATCCTCTCAGTGTCCAAGGAGGAAGGCAAGAAGCTGAAGAAAAGGTAAGAGTTCAAAGCTTGAAAAATCACCACTTCCCAAGGGAAGGGCTTGAGGGTCCTTTTCCTTGACTACATTTGAGGCGTGTTAGTCCTTGCCCCATGTTGCCAGTCCTCTGGAGCTGGCAGCATGTTTGGTTTGCTTGTTGCTGCGTACCACCGAGATCACGCTGTCTTTAAATGGCAAGTTCCCTGCATGAGATCAGTCTTTGAATCCAGCTATGCCCTGGCCTTAATTGACACATCTGACAGTAAATTTCTGAAGATAACAGTAAAACAGCACTTCTCAAACTTTCTGATTAGTCATGGTCTCCCTGTTTGGTTCTGAGATGCGCAGGCAAACTTTGATTTTTCTTTCTATCTTTTCTCTTTAAATTCACTAATCTCTGTCTGTCCCTCTCTCAAGTTTACAGACCTCTAGTAATACTTTTCCCAGAGGTTTCCACTTTAATCCCCATCTAGGGGAAGGAGTGGATCTTGCCAGTGCCATCATGGTATAGAAAAGCAATTGCACTTGACTTCACTGACTTTCTCATGCAGCCTGCTTAAATACGAGCACGAGCAATCACGAGAGGACTGCCCACAGACCTGGGTCTGGGTTCAGAAAATACTGTCACTGTCCTCCAGCACTCTCTGTTCGTACAAGACTATGTTTCTGCTTGAATGTCTCTGTTGGATGAACTCCAGCATCCACTGTGAGTGCCTTTGCATGCCAAGGGAGTCTATCGCAGAAGTCAAGAGGATGTCAAGCACTGAATGAACTCTGCTCATAGGAGTCTTTATCTCAGGGGCCCTTGATTTTTTCCTGTGATTCTTGGGATGTCAGCAAGTGCACTTATTTCTTGCTCACTCTCCAAGTGGAAAGAGCAGTAGTGTAGAGCTGGCTGGCAGGTACCGCTGCCAGCTGAGGAAGAAAAGACTGCCTGGAGGAGGGGTGACAAAGTATGTACGCTTGAGTCTCACCTCTGTTCCACTGAAGCTTCCTGTGATGGTTGTATTGAGCCATACAAATAATTGGCAGGCATGTGAAATCCAAGAAACATGACAGAAGAAAAGAGGGCAGTGTGTTGTCATAGTTGTTTCGATAGCAATGTCCGGTTTCCTCTGAGTCCATTTTGCCAGCTTCCACTCCTGTTTTCCAAACAAAGCTTCATTCTCCTGTATAAGGCTTTTCCTAGTATTTCACTCCACTTCTCTACTCCTCTAACCCTGACTCTCACTTCTTGCCCTTTATTTGTGTGCATTTAAGAACATTTTGCCAGTTAGAATTGGCAAGTTGGGGGCAGAGGCTGATGTGCTTTTGCAGCTGGAGGTGAAGTAGTTCATGATGTTATTGTCTCTAGCTGTGTAAATATGCCTAGATCATGGTAGTACAGAGCCCCACAGCTTGGATTAATTTACCTGGTGGCTGCCTGGTTTGGCAATACTAGAAGTACTTTGGCAGGAGGGTAGTAAGCAGCATCCTGGGAGATGTGTTCCTTGGCACAGAGCTTGTGCAAAACCTGGTCTATATCCTAGGTATGCAGTCTTCAATGAAGATGGATCCTTGGCTGAACTGAAAGGGTTTGAGGTGAAGCAATGGGGAGAGCTGCAGTTGGTGAAGATATTTCAGTCTTCTGTATTTGAGGCCTTTCTGAAAGGCACCACACTGGAGGAGGTCTCTGCCTCTGTAGCCAAGGTGGCTGATTACTGGTTGGATGTACTGTAGAGCAAGGTGAGTGTAGGGTTTGCAGGATATGCATCCCCTGCATGTTTGTCTTGCCAGGTTGGGGCCAGAGAAGGTCAAAGCTACCCTAACACTGTAGGGAGGATGGACTTTGTGGAGAATGGTTGGTCCGTTGTGCCTCTGATGGCTGTTTGTATGTAATTTCTGCCTCTTTGATTCTCTAGGGCTGCTCTTTAGGGTCTTTTAGCACCAGACCTGTTGTTACAGCACTTTTGTCGGCTGTTACCGCTTAATTGTGGGTAAGCGTTGTCCTCCAGTCACCTCTTTCACAGAGGTAGCGTGGTGGCCCTCTTGCACCAAGGACTTTCTCTAGAGCCACTCACTGAGACAGAGGATGGCAGAACCATTTGCCTGCAGAATCTTTTCTGAGGAGGCCAGAAGAGATTAGCTTTAAAATAACCAGCAAGAGCAGAGACAATGCCAGAAAACAGAGCCTCAAACCGGGGAGCAGGAGAGATGAAAAGCCGGAGCGACTGCTCTGCTTGGGAGTTTATTGGGAGCACTTCCCCTTTGTATTTTGCATCTGGCACTACAGAGCTGGGCCCACTAAGAGTTTGCCGTACAACATCATTTCAAAGTATTGCATTCACAGCAGGAGTTTTGATGCAGACCTCATGTCCGTGATCTCTATGTTCCATAGGTCGTGTTGGCAACTGGAGCAGAGATTGCTCACAAACTCCTCATAAAGACAACCATATCAATCGGTTTAAATGTTCCATGTATATAATAGCAACGAGGTTTGATCATTAGGTTCCTGATAGTGATTTTTTTCCCCTTGTTCCTTTTTTCAGGCTGCCAACATGCCTGACTGAGAGCTGTTTGAGCTGATCTCAGAGAACTGTTCCATGTCTCGCAAGCTAGAAGACTCCGGGGAGTGCACAGACAAAAGAAAATGAATGAGCTCTTCACTTCTGAAGGCAAGAGACAGGTAATAAGAGTGAGAGAAAGGAACTGGCTGTGCTGATGGGCCTCTCTTGCTGATACTGTGTCCTCAGCACCCAAAACTTTCTGCTGTCGTTTCTCTCAGGTCCTTGCTAACCAGCACCAGGGGGGAACACCGAGCTCCCAGATTGGAGACGTAGAGGATTTGGGGGCTGCTAAGCCCCTTCAGCCGTTGGTTCCAGTTGCAAATAAACGGAAGCGGGTCCGTACGGCAGAGGAAAGCCAGCAGATGTTCCAGTATCTGGAACTGTCGCAGTCCTGGCGAGAGATCCTGGACCCACCTGCTGCCATGGGACTACTAAGGTAAGTGAAGTAGACTGGGCAGGAGGAATGCAGGAAACATCCTAGGAGTATGATCATCTGCCTAGCTAGCTAGGGAACAGGGCGTAGCAAGCTGCATGTTTATTGAAACCCTCTGTGCTTCTATGACTGAAAACTACAAAGGGAAATGTTACCGGGAGAGTCCCACTAGCAGAGAAAGTCAGGCCAATGGCAACTTTACAGCTATGCCAGTAACATGATCAGGATCTGAAGGTGGAAGGGCTCGGCTTTATGTTGCTTGATCCTCATGTATAGGAGATGCGTGCTAATTTCTGTGGTTCCTGTTCATGTACTCTCTCTCTGATTAGGAAGAACATCTGGTCTGGCTGTGCTACCACAAGAAGAAATGGGAGCTGCAGGCTTGGCAGCACCAGGAGCATCGGAAGAAGCGGCGCCTGGAGGATGGTGGAGTGATGACAGGCGGAGGCATAATCTGTGATACCCTCTCCAAAGGACTGAGCAGCTACGTGTACAGGACGGCACGCGGCATCCTGGACTTGCCCTGGCAGATTGTGCAGGTACCAGGCAGCAAGGCAGGCCCACTCTTAACCCCTCACAGAGGCCAGTTCAGTGCCCTGTGCCTCATGTTTGCAATACCTGTAGTCAAACCTTGAACTTCAGGGACAGCTAACCTCAATCCTACTTTAGTTTTACCTCCTTGAAGGTCATGTGGGACTGCATAGCCTCAGGCTCAGAGAAGCTTTGTAAGGAAGTGAGGTCCTCAAGTGATTGTGCTTGATTGCAAATCTGGGACTTCTGTGTAGAGCCTGTGTGGGGCAAGCTCAGCTGAGGAGCTGGGCAAGTGTGCCTTGAATCCTAGATTTAGTCAATGCGAGCATGAAGAAGTTGATGGTACAATCCAAGCATTTTCTTAATTTCTTGTTATGCTTGGTTGCCTCTGCTATCTGAGACCCAGCCTCTTGTTGTGACACTTCTCATCTTCCAGAAAAGTCTTGTTTGGTTTAAGGTCACATGCAGCCTTTGACTCTGTGTGTAACCATGAGCTGGAGATGGGACACCTAATGCAGCATGTCCAAATGCTTTGGCTAAAGTCAGACAATGGCATGAATTTGTTAGCTAATGCTAGCCCAAAGCTAAGAGATGTGTTTGAGCCTTTACCAGGTGTCCTCTTCCCTTCAGAAGCACAATGCAACGTGCTGCCTGCAGATCAGTCAGAGCTGTCTTCATTCATGCTCTGACGTTTCCTCTGGCAGAACAGTTTTTTTCACCGTACCTGTAGGACAATAGCAGGATGTGGAGATGCCAGAGCTGAGAACAATGAATCTTTGGGTCCACTGCTGTCTTTGTGGTCACCAGTTGCTCCTTATTTGGAGAACGAAGACATAGGTAGTAGAGCCTTTGAAGATCCCAGAAGTGCTCCATGGCGTGTATGTAAGAGCTAAGAATGGGTTGCATCTCTCCAGCAAAGCTAACTTAAATCACCCTGTCCTGCAGATTGCTGAGAGCAGCCAGGCTGGCTGGTTGAGGCTGTGGGCAGTGATCAGAAGCGACCTGCACTGTATCAGACTGAGCATCCCAAGAGTGTTCTATGTCAATCAGCGCGTTGCAAAACCAGAGGAGGGAGCTGTCTACAGGAAGGTGGGGGTCATGTTTTTGACCCTGCTGCTTCTACAAGGGAAAACAGCTGGTTGAATTCATGTAAGTTGCTCCAGCCACTGCGGGCAGATACTACAGGCAGTTTGCCTCACAAGACCTCCCTGTCCAGCCCTGCTAATGCACCTTAATGCAGTCCCTTTTGCCTGCTGCTAATCTCAGCCTGACCAGAAAGCAAGTTGACAGTTACTGCAATGTGGACAAAGCATAAATCCCGCTAACTGCCTTAGGAATGACCAGCACCGGCAGCTGGATTGCTTCCTGAGTCAGCGTGTTTCTGGAAACATAAGGCTGGCTCAAACTACAACTCCTTGCTGCCCTTTAAGGTTCCCCTGCTGTTGGGAGGAGCACAACCTGAAGCAAGGTGCCCTGCTGAGTGTGTCTGTTTTCCTGGCAGGTGAACTGGATCTTGCCCCGCTCAAACTTGGTTTACAATCTCTACGACTACTCAGTCCCTGAAGACATGTACCAAGAGCACATCAATGAAATCAATGCAGACCTGTCTGCTCCAGACGCTGAGGGAGTGTATGAGACTCAGGTAACCCTTCCAGGTGCTCGTTTTCCTTCCTCATCCTTTAAGGAGTGCTGAGTGGTAGCTGACTGGTCTGTGTACCAATGGCACAGGTAGAGGCATGGGAGCTCAAAATGAAACAAGTTAGTAAGACGCTAAAATGAAAGACCCTCTCGAGTAGCTTTCTCAGAAATGTGCCCAGTTTTATACGAGCAAAGATACTTGTTTGGTTTCCAACCCCTTAGGGGAAAGAGGTTTAGATTTATTTGAAATTAGGAGACTCTGGGAAAAGACGGCACTTGAACGGGAAGAGTGAGTTTCCTCTAAACCAAACCAGAACCGTCTTGTTAGCAGTTGAACTGCAAAGGTATGGGAGTTCTTTCGAGTAAAGATGAGGAAAACCCCAGCATGTGGCATGTACATAGGCCAGGATGCAGTGATAAAACCTCTGTATTCCATAAAGAAGGATAGGATACCACTTTTTAAAGTTCAGAAAGAGCAAAGAAGAACCTAAACTGTATTCAGTAGTAGACATACGAAAGCAGTGAGACCAAGATTAAATGTACTAGTGCTTCTAATGCTGTAAGTCTGAAATGAAGATGGGCAGCTGGGATGCCTGCTTTTAATGAAGATATTGATTCGTTAAGCAGTTCAAAACTTGGTGGCTTGAGAATTATCTCAGTGTCCCTGTCACTACAGGTGCCGTTACTATTCCAAGCCCTGATCCAGCTGGGTTGCGTGTGCATGGTCAGCAGGCAGCTTGTCAGACACCTCACAGGGCGAGAGGCTGACACTTTTGACACTGAACACCTGGAAATGCGCTCTCTGGCTCAGTTTACTTAGCTGGAGCCAGGTAAGGCACCCTAGGAGAAGGCTTGTCTGTGTACCCAGGACCAAATAGCTTGAAGATACTATTGATGCTGCATGTTTGCTCTGTGTCTCTAGGAAGTATTTGCCACATCTACCTCTACCAGAGCTCCCAGGGCAACAAAGCTCTCTTTGGCCTTTTCATCCCCTCTCAGCGCAAAGCTGCAGTGTTTGTGCTGGACACGGTAAGAGTAGGGCTTAAAGGCTTGGGAGGGAACGCAAGGGGATCAGGCAGCGGTTTGGAGCTGAGCGGTTTCTTTGCACAGACACAGATGTCTACTGCTGTGCAGCAGGGATTCTCGTATTTTGAAGTGTACCAAGCAGGTCTGTTCCTCAACTGTCACGTGAAGCATTGTGATGTGTAGAGGAAAGAGCTTCCTTGAAATTTGCAGCCTGGAGCCTGTCTCTTTTGAACCCTGTTCCCTCTGATCATGTTTGCATTTGGTACAGGTACGCAGCAACCAGATGCCAAACCTCACCAACATGTACTCATCGGAGCGCAGTGCTGTGCTGGAAAAAGTGGGCGAAGAACTACTGCTTCCAGACAAGCACACCTTTGAAGTGCGTGCTGAGACCGACCTCAAGACAGTCTACAGAGCCATTCAGCGGCTCCTGCAGGGCTGCAAGGTATGAGCTGAGGGCATGAGGAAGGTCCCCACTGAGACCTTGTCAGCGCAGGTACCTGGGAGGAGGAAAACATTGCATGGAAGGCATTGGTCCAGCAGTTCAAACAGCCTCTAAGCATAGCTCTCTGCACACAGCTAGTGCTCCAAAGTTGAAGGGTAAAAATGGATGTTGCCTGCGGGCTCTGGCTTGCCTGGGGTGAGCTTACATAGCGCAATGCAAGCAGTGAGGCTAGATCATACCCCCAAACCCCAGCTCTCAATTGTGGAGCTGGTTATTCAGTGGGAGGTGCTTCAAGAGACTCTGAGTACACTGTCTCTACTGTGTGGAGGACCAGGGACCACTACAGGAATGGGGCATGTGAGCACTCATTCACACAGCTGGTTTCCTGCTGAGCAGAGGTGCCAGCTGAAGGGATGTACCAGGGCATGTCCTCTCCTCCTTTGTGTAGGATGAGCGCCGGGGCCCCACACTTGTTGCTGTGCAGTCTAACTGGGACCTGAAACGACTGGCAAGTGGGATTCCCATCATCGAGGAGTTTCCTTTGGTCCCTGTCCGAGTAACAGATGCCGTCAGCTATTCAGTCCTGGACTGACAGCGCCGTGCAGCCTGCCGCGTGATCCGCAACTGCCTCAACTTGGACACGTGCCTATCCCAGGCTTTTGAGGAGGGCAGGTGCCTGAGGTGGCCACATTCCGCTAGAGAGGTTACTTTGTTCGTGCTTGGGTGGGAAAGGGAGTTTGCGGGAGCCTGAGGCCAAGATGAGGCCAGATGCTTTCACCTTCTGTGCTTTTGCCCTTGTTGGGACAAGCAAATATGATGCTGGCACAGTTCTTCTGTTGATGTGTTTACGTCGATGACTGTACCTCTTTCCTTTCCTCAGATATTACCACATCCCCATTGGGAATCTCCCTGATGACATGTCTACCTTTTGGTTCTGACCTGTTTTTCTCCCGCCACGTCCGTCGCCACAACCATTTGCTGTGGCTCTCACCCACGGCCCACCCAGAGCTGGGGGGTAAAGAGGCTGATGATAACCGTTTAGTTATGGAGTTTGACAAGAGAGCCTCAGTGGAGATAAGCAACCCTGGCTGCTACTCCACAGGTAGGATAGCACTGAGTGGGAGCAGAGCTAAGTGCTCTTCCATGAGCTCAGGAGAAGGATGGCTGCAGTGGCAGAAGAGTATCTGAGCAGTTCTGCAGTTGCTGACAGCTTCAGAAGTTGAGCAATGATGATCTGGACAGGATATATGCAATTGGCATCTCCTGGGGATAGAAGGTCCTGTATGCAATAGAAGAAAATGCATGTAGGCATTTAAATACAGATTATTTCCTAGTTTGTGGCCTCTCATAGCAGCATTCAGAAGATCACTTCTGGTGGTCGCTAGGATGAATCTTTCTGTGATGCAAAACAAGCTGACTGATAGTTCTTCTGAGCACCTCTGCTGCAGTTTCCAGAAAAAGCTGGTGGCCCCTGGAGGGGAAGTAGATCCAAGTTTTGTTGGAAGGTGCTATGCTGTTTAGCTGTGCAGTGAATGGGGCCATCCATACATAGCATCACAGCCAGAGAGGGGAGAGGTCTGGCCATGTGCCAAAAGTGTCCTTTAAAGCCTGTAATACAAGGTGTGTGGCAGTCTGGAGAGCAGCACAGTTTCCCGTGCTGCTGCAGTACCATATAGGCTTTCACCATTTCCTGATATGAATATCTTGATGTTGCACTCGGTAGATGCAGCAAGACCTGTAAAGAGCTCTTACAACTTGTGGAAAGTCCTGGCAAGTGGGTGCATTCATCATACCTGGAGAGGGGATTGTGTCCTTGCTGGTTCTCTGCCCTGCTTGCCCGTTGACAGGTTGTGTTTGTTCACAGTGTGCCTGGAGCCGGATATTCAGAGCTTGGCTGTAAACACAGTGTTACAGTCCCATCACATCAATGACATGGAAGAAGGTTCCAGCGTGAGTATCAGTTTTGATGTGATCCAGCAGGCATCTCTAGAATACTATGATGTGTAGGCTCCTAAGACAGGCATCTTGACACAAGAGGCAGTTGAAGCGTGGGTATGATTCCTCTGCAGCCCTTAGTTCTGCTAATGACTGCTCTGCAGCCTTCTGTACTGAGTCCATTTGCTGAAGCATGGTTGGATGTGAGAAGTGAACTGCTCTCTTGCTAACATCGCCTGCTCCTCATTGCCTCCCATGGAGAAGGTTATTAGCTAGGGAAGATGCCAACATTGTGTGTGACTGCAGTCTCTTGCCTCCAGCATCCACTCAAAGGAGATCTTTCACTCTCTGACTATTTCCTTCTGCCGCTGCTGGGAATTCCTGCTCTGGATGGATCCAGCAAATTACGAAGGTATCAAGGGAAGAGTGCGTTCTAGCGTCCACTCTGGGGAGGTAAGAGATGGGAAGTGCTCAGTCCTGCAGAGACAGGCGTGCAGTGGGTTGAGTTGAGCAGGGAGCTATTGGTTTGGATATAGGGAACTGCTACGACATCACCAACCGAAAGCCTGGGCATGGCTTGTGCGCCATTCCAGCAGGACACTAGCAAGAGTCAAGTATTGGATGAGGACAGTGAGGAAGAGGAGGACAAGGAAGAAGAGGAGGAGGATGGAGAAGCAAATGTGGAGGACTTGCTAGAGAATAGTTGGAACATCGTGCAGTTTCTCCCCCAGGCTGCCTCCTGTCAGAACTGCTTCCTCAGGATTGTGTTGGGTGAGTGCAGTCTGCTGCTCGCCTGGTCCTACTTTGAATGTTACCTCTGGTGATTAGAGCTATCCGCACCCTACTGCTGCCCAAGCCATATCCACAGCATTCCCCACAGCTTCTTGAAGCTCTCTGTGCTACTGAGAAGGTTCTGATGTTGATCCAAAGAACCCCTTACAGTCAAAGATTGCACTGTGCTGGATGTGATACAGAAGGAACCACCTCCATGTCTGTAAATATCATTGTTTGGGAGGTTTCAGCGCCAGTGTGAACTCTCTCAGAGAGGGGAAGAAGGTCACTAGTTCCTGATTAGTCATTGGTGCCCCAGGAGAGTCGACAAGCACAGTCGCGCTTGTGCCACTCTCCCATCGTGGACTGCATCTGGAGCTTTTCTTACGTGTCTCTGCAGCCTACATTGTGGCTGTGTACCACAGCATGAAGGAGGAGCGAGGAGCTGCAGCACAATGCCCCTCGGAGCGCTCCCATCAAGAGGAGGGCCACGAGCCAGGTGTCCCAGGAGGCATTGGGAGAGACGGGAGCCATGCCTGGTGAGTACGGTTAGCCACAGTTAGCCATGGGAGAGCTGTGTGCAGCACTGCTGGGCCAGTCCGGCAGCAGGAAGAGGGCTGCCCACCTTGCTGTCCCCATATGCTTCCGTATGGCTCAAGAGCTCTCTCTGCTCCTCCTCTCCAGGCGTGATCACTTTCTCACAGGATTACGTGACCAACGAGCTCACGCAGAGCTTCTTCACCGTCACTCAGAAGATCCAGAAGAAGATGGCTGGTTCCCATAATGCCACTGAGCCCTCAGACATGTTCTCAGTGCTACCTGGTTCCTACTTGCCACTCAACAACCCAGCTCTAGAGTTCATCAAATACGTCTGCAAGGTTAGTGGGGTGAGCTATGTTTGCTTCTTTTTTTTTCTTCTTCTTTTTTTTTTTTAAGAATCTGTTGCAATTCTACAATCAGTTTGTTTTGCCCAGCTAGCACTCGCATCAGAGTGAGTCCCCGTGAGGACCGTCTTCTCTGCTGGTGGCCTTACCTAACACTGTCTCCTGTAGGTGTTGTCCCTGGATGCCAGTATAACTAACCAAGTAAACAAACTGCGCCGGGACCTGCTGCGCCTCATTGAGGTGGGTGAGTTCTCAGAAGAAGCCCAGTTTCGGGACCCTTGCTGCTCCTACATGCTCCCTGAAGTCATCTGCAGGAAGTGCAATTTTTGCAGGGACTTGGACCTGTGCAAGGACCCTGCCCTCTCGCAGGTACAGCCTTCCTTTCCCAGGAAATCCCCTTTGCCCTGGCTGCATGCATTAAGGCCCTCTTGGGGACACCAGAGGCCCTAGCATGGTTGTGCTCTCGGCCTGTCATTCACTCACATGTTGTCCATCTTTCTCTCAGTCCTTTTGCTTTGAAGGTCTGCTTGGTTCCATGACAGCGATAAACCTCCCTTCAAGGTTATTTTCTGCTCATCCCCTTTCCTATCTGCCTGTGACAGTTTGAGGTGTGCTGGTGCTTTGGCTGATGCTTTATCCCCTCCCGAAATTGGTTATGGCTTCCTGGCACTTGGGGCTCTCTGAATGCTCTTGTTAGGCTGCGAGGGCTGAGGCTGCACCATGCTTTCTCTTGGGAAGAGTCACACTTGTGTTCATCTCCCTTCTCTCTGCCCCTCGGATGGGTCAGTGCTGCCCAGTTGGGTATGCTCCAACTGCCAGGCCCAGTATGACTTGGATTCCATTGAAATGGCACTGGTGGAAGCGCTGCAGAAGAAGCTAATGGCCTACCTGCTGCAGGACTTGATGAGTGCTGGGCGGCCGTGCTGCGGGAGCCTGCCCTTGATGTGGCAGGCTGCAGCAGGAGGGCTGAAGCTGCTCTCTGCTCCTTGAAACCGAGCAGCCCAACCTTACTTCTCTGACTGATGTGATGCAGTGGAGATATGATGAGGAGAGTTTGGCTCGAGCGCTCTCCACTTCTTCTCAGCACATAGCTGCAGCCTTTTGCTGGCTGGCTGAGGCTTGACCCATTGACCTGATGTCAGTGGTGTGTCCCCAGAGAGCCCTGTCAAAGGACTGAGCTGCTCAGCCTTGTCTGCTATCCCAGCTAAAACTCCTTTGCCTCTAGGTGTGCAAGAAGTGTCATGGTGTGAAGGAGACACCTATGCCTGTGTACTGCGGTTGTGCTGGAGATTTTGCCCTCACCATTTCTTCCCAGGTATGTGTGCATCTTGCCACCAGATCCAGCCTCCTGCCAGCAGCTCCTCTGTAATAGCCAGTGAAAAACCCAGTGATAACTTGTCCCTTTCAGCCCATCTGGCACAAGTTCATCTCTCTGTGCTTTCTGGCTGTTTATTCGTTGCTTTGTGCTCAACCCAGGCAGTCCTGCCTGACCAGCTTGCAGAACTTCTCCTGGCCTGGCCTTCTCCCCCCCTGTCCCCTCCAGCTTCCATCTTCCCTGGCTCATGCATGAGGTGTGCTGGGCAGCCCTCCCTCACTGGTATCTTCCCCCTCAGATCTTCATGGAGCACATCAACATCTTCCAGAGCATTGCTTGGCACTAGAGTGTGGCCTATCTGCTGGAAACTATTGAGTGGCTGCTCCGTACAAACCACCAGCTCCAGCAGTGATGTGATGAACTTGTCCTGCTGTCTTTTTTGTTGCTGTGTCAGCTCTGGGTACTTGCTCTCACCTCTGCTGAAGAGCATTTGTGATCTGTGATAGATCTCGGAGAAGCCACATATCCATCTTGCACTGTGTGGGGGCGCTAAGCGGTGTTGGGGCAGTCCTGGTCACAGCCTGGTGCTGTGCTGGGGGAATTAAGAAGGTGCCTAGGGCTGGAACTGCTCTCTATGGGGGAGGGGGGACTGCATTTGCCAGAGCCCTGCAGAAGCCCAGTTTGGGATGGGAGTTTGTGCTGTAGGCAGCACCCTGTGTGCATGAATCTCTGTGGTTTTAATGTGGAGTTTTAGACAATTAAATGTGTCACAGACAATGCATCTGGTTCTTTGGGTAGAGGAGCACGTGCTATGGCCCACACACAGCAGGGAGCTGTAGGCACCCTGGAAAGGAGCATTCTCTGAGCCATGGGGCAGGATTCCTAGAGGGAGGAGAAAGCCAGACTCTTCTTGTTGGGCTGGAAGGGGAGCAAGGGAGCTGTCCCACTTGGGTGCTAAAGCTTCAAGTTGACAGCAGTGAGTCATAGGGTGGGGGGGCTGCTCACTGAAATCCCAGCACAGGTGTGATGAAACCCAGGAGGCCAGTGCTTAGCTGAAGCCTGGCCTCCTGGTCCTTTCCATCTACTCCTGCTTGCAGAAGCCTGAAAAAGCATGAGGGGAGCCAAGATTACTAGATTCCAGTTAATTTTCTGGGCATTTTGAAACACTGTGTGTTCAGCTACTTCTGACACTTCCTTTTATATATATGTGTGTGTGTGTGTGTGTGTGTGTGTGTGTGTGTGTGTGTGTATATATATATATATGTATATAAATTTTTATTCAATGCCCTCCACACATACCTGTATTGAAAATATTTTTCTGAGCTTTGTTTTTTCACTTCTATAGTATACCTGTTTCTATTAGCACTGGGTTATGGGGCAAGTGGTCCTGTCCTTCGCTATGCCCTCCCTCCATCTAGTACTGCTGAAAGGGGGGTTGAGGGGGCTGTACCTATGTGTTTGTTTTCTTGATATTAGAGTTGGAGGAAATGAGCTGGCCTGGACGGGCAGAGAAACCTGGCCCTAATGCAATCACTGCGTTGTGCAATTGAGTTAAGGTTTGGTCCAGCGGAGCCTCCAGTGGCTTCAACCTGCGCCAGGCAGCTCCTCTCAGCCCTGCATCATTGCTCCTGCTCTCCTCAGGGCAATGAGCTGCTGGAGGTGGGGGCAGGCACTTGCCTTCATCCTGCTGCTCTACAGTGAGAGGCTGGCTCCTTCCCCCAAGCCCTTCCCATAGGTTTGCCTGCTCAGAGTTGCTCTTTGGTCCTAGAGAAGCCAGGTCCTCTTCTTGGAATGAGGACAAGGTAGACTCCTCTTGCAATGGTATTACCTTGTTCCTGTGAGCAATTGCACCCCAAGTCAAAGGAGGAAGATGCTCCCCAGCCCAGCAAGGGGAGCAAGAGGAGGTTTTGGTGCACCAGAAGTCCCCTGCCTGTACCCCTGGCATGTCCTCCATCTGCATCCCCACCCTCCAGCCTGTGGGAGAGCCTTCAAGACATGGCTTGGGGTCTTCCCTTGCCCGGTGTGACAAGACCCCTTTCCCCCAAACTTCTGCCTGGGCTGAGCTATGCTGGGGGAGGATGTGCTGAGCTGAGCTGCTGTAACCTGAGAGCCAGAAAATAATCAGGTTATGCCTGGGTGAGTTACTGCCAGGTACCTGCTGTGAATTGCTTTTGGGCATAGGCTCAGAGAGCTGCAGCCTCAGGGCAGGGTTGGTGTTGGCAGAGGTCCATGCACCACGCTGGCAGGGGTTGTGGGGGGACTTGTCCTCCTCCCCTACTGCTGCAGTGCAGGGCAAGCAGGTGCTTGTACTCATGTTCCCTACCACCCGGGCTCCGGGGCAAGAGCATCCGTGCCCTGGCACTGCAGCAGGGTGCAGCTTTTAGGGTGGAGGGTAGAACGATGCACATGTCCATCTCTCACCCTGCTAGCCATAACGCTGCACTGTCACCCTCCCCCTCCCCCCAGCACATGCTGCAGCAATCAGGCTCCAGGCAGCAAGGCTGGGTGGTTGCAGTTTATTGGGTACTGGCTGCTTGGCTAGTGCAGGACTTGCTCTAGTCCTCAGTACGGCTCCAGGGCCACCACCACTGCTGCAGCTCCATCTGTGGCAGCTTTGCAGGGGCACAGGGGATGAGCAGGGCAGGCCTACTCGAGATGTGCCCACCCCTGCCCCCAGCACCCTGGGTGCCCGCAGCCAGGAGCTGCTCCAGGATGGGGCTGCCAGCGCTCCAAGCCAGCCAGAAAATGGTAATGCCCATTCCCGGTGTGCTGAAGCAGAGCCAGTAGTCAGGCACTGCCTTCTGCTCCAGAGCAAAAGCTCCTGAAAGCCCCCACAGGAGCCAGCCAGGGCACCACGGGTCTGCCCTGCCACTGGGGCTTTTCTTGACCCCCAGCCTCTCACAGCAGCTGGCAGCCATGGGGCAGGACCTGCCTGGAGCTGCTTGAAGCATGGCTGAGGGAAGGGAGGGGGCCGTGGCTCTTGGTGGCCAGCAGCAGCAGCCGGCAAGGTGCCCGGTGCATCCTGGCCAGGCACAGGGAGCATCGCGTGGGAAAAGCAGGTAGCTCAGAGTCGAGCAGGGCCCGGACGGAGGAAGTGTTATTGCTGCCTGGCACAGTGGCTCCTTCCAGCTGTGGTTGTACGTGGTGGGGGAGGGACAAGCGGTCGGTCCCTGCGGGACAGACTCTCTGGAGGCTGGAGAGCCCTGAGGTGCTGTATGTCGTGGAGCAGCCTCTGAGGCACCTTCCACCTGCCGCGGGGGTGAGAGATGGCTGGAGGGGCCAGATGCCCTGGCAGCCCCAGCCACATGCTGCTGCCCACCCTGCAGCCGTGCCCAGGCACCCTGCCCTGCCTTGCTGGCAGCGTGGCCACTGCTCTGTCCCAGAGGACCAAACCTCCAGGGCCAGGATCTAGGGTGGTGCCTGCTCAAATTTCCTGCTGCTGTACACCTGGTCCTTGTTCATGCAGCTCAGCAGGATCCAGTCCCAGAGGAAGGAGCCCTGGAAGGTGAGAGAGGGAGGTCAGTGCTGGGAGTGCGCAGCTGGGCCGAGCCCCCGGCACCAATACTCACCATTCCCAGCGAGGTCAGAGCCACGGCCAGGTTGATGACAGTGGGGATCAGGCTAAACTTCCCTGCCTGGCAGAAAGGATGGGATCAGCAATCGCTGCCCAGCCCAGGTTGCCTCCTGCCTGGGCCTGCATTCACTCTGGGTTGGGCACAAGGAATGAGACTGAGCAGAGACCTCCCTCTGCCCAAGCCACAGTGTGGACAACCTACCCAAGCAGCAGCGCACACTATGAGGTCTTGCATTTCCTTCCAGCACACTTTGCACACTTTGCCAAAGGTTCTAATTTGAGGCACCTGGGATTCCCCCATTCCTCTGCAAGGCTGAGCAGAAGAGACCTGGCTGTGTTCATCCCAGCTCTGAGGCAGCAGTGGAGAAGAGCTGCTTTTCCAGGACGGTCCTAGCACCACGGCAGCATATTCTGCACATATGCACCCCAGTAGCACATGGACCATGCAAAATCCTACCTGGCCCTGCACGATGACATCAATATGGATCCCACAGGCCTTGATCAACACTTGTGTGTGGGTCCCGTTCCATTTGTAATACTTCGCAGACCTCCTGGGGAGACAGGTAGAAGGGCCCAGTGATGGGGACCAGCCACAGCAGGACCAGGGAGGGCAGGAGGAGGATGCAGGACTGCAATTACCACTGCCTGGGACAGTGGACTTGGGATCGGGGCGGTGGAAGGAGTAGTGGGGGTTGCAGTCAGTTTCAGGCAGGCCCAGGTTACAGTTCCAGTTGATGACCACCCCACCCTGCAGCAGAAACCAGCAGGCCTAGCACAGCACCAGCACACCATGGACACAGTGACCCCAGGGCACAGCACTACTGTGCACACAGCTTGGCCATGGGCATGATAAGCCAGCAAGCAAGCAGGGCATTTCCCCCCACTCAGGCGTTAGCACAGCTGTCATCCTCATCACCCGCTGGGAAAGGCTGGGAATGCCACCATACTGGGGCACACGGCCCTGCCAGGGAAGCCAGCAGCACTGCTTGCAAGGCTGCTTACCCAGCGGAGCTCTGCCCCAGCAGTGGGCTTTCCAGCTGAGTTGGGAGCATGGCGAGGCATCAGGGAGCATTCCCAGATGCAGAGTGGGGGGCCTCTAGGGTCTTGAGGGTGCTGGGGCTGAGCAGGGGATGCAGAACCTGGAGGGAGGATGGAACAGTGCTGAGTTCCTTCCCTGGATGGGAATTATCTACTCCCAAAAGGGCAGCAGAGGCAGCAGGGCTGGATGGGGCTGGAGACCAAATGCTGGGTGCACTGCCCTCCCCTGGCAATGTCATGGTATTTGCCAAGGTGTGTGGATGAGTCCCCACCACTGGGCGAGCAAACTTGCCAGTCCTGGCAGTGATACAGGCACACCTGCAGTCTATGCTTTGCTGCCAGCTGGCCTCCTGCTCTCCAGCCTCTGCACAGGGGCCTCGTAAGAGAGACCCTGGGCCTGGGAGCCTTGCAGGGCTCTGCATGCGCAAGGTGGGCAGAAAGGACTGCTCAGGGGCTGCAGTGAATGTGCTGTGCTCCGAGCTGTTGAGGCTGGCTAAGCTGCCACTGCCCTCAGCTCATCACAGCTAGCCCCTGCAGCATACTGGCAGGGCAGCAGGGCCAGGGACCTGCCTCCAGCTGCCTCTGAGTCTCAACAGTGTCAGTGTGTGAGTGATGATCCCGTGGAGCCAAGCACTAGAGCAGGTGCTGAAGGAACGCCCTGTGCCCAGCCAGCAAGACCTTGGGCCCTCTGGGAGGACCATCCTCCCAGGACATGACACCTTCTCTGCCAGCTCCCTTAAGTTCTCTCCCGCCTGCTCCATGAAAATGGGGCAGCAAAGGGCAGAGGTGGTGTTGAAGGTGCAGCTTTTCAAGTAACTGCTCTCAGCAGCTTGAATGTTGCCCCTGGGGAGACAAAGCCAGAGCCATGGCATAGAGCAGCACACCAATACGCCTCAATTTTCTTCCTAATATCGTGAAGCACCCAAACAAAACATTAAACCCCAGCTCTGCTCATTGGTATCCATGCCATCACTGATGGTCCCAGCTGATGAACGGTGAAGGGATTTCCTAGGAGAACTACATACCAGACGTGGATGTATGCAGGCACTCAGAAATGCACATGACTGACTAGGGGATGGCCTGCACAGCAGGAGGGTGGAGAGCAGGAAGAGGAGGAACCCTGGGGTAGTTACCTGGCGAGATGCTGGCATTTTCAAAGGGATTCTTGTTCCCAAAGACTTCAACCGCTCCCTTTGCAAGGCCACATGCCCCATATCTACCCACCAGTGTGAGCATTCCTGCTCCTTCTTTCTCAATAATTACCATCCTCATCATCACCACCTTCCTCAGTGGAGGCAGGGGCAAGCAAGAGTGAAGGATAGATGGATGGAGTAAGGGTTGAGAACTCCGTATCACAGAGACAGCAGCTGAGCACCAAAAAAACATCCTGTCCCAGCAGGTTGAGGGAGGTGATTACTGCCCTCTCGTCAGCACTGGTGAGGCCACAGCTGGAGTGCTGTGTGTGGGTGTGGTCTCACCAGTACAAGAAAGACATGGACCTACTGGAGCAAGTCCAGCAATAATGATGAAGGGACTGGAAGCATCTCTCATGCAAGGAGAGGCTGAGAGAAATGGGACTGTTAAGTCTGGAGAAGAGAAGGCTCAGGGGCATCTTATCAATGTGTACAAATACCTGATGGGTAAGAGTAAAGAAGATGGAGCCAGGCTCTTCTCAGTGGTGCCCCGTGATCATATGAGAGTGAACTGAAATACAGTAATTGTGTCTGAACTTAAGAGCAAACATTTTTTTTACAGTGAGGGTGATCAAACACTGCACCAGGTTGCCCAGAGAGGTTAGAGAGTCTCTCTCCTTGGAGATACCAAAAACCCGAGTTGGCTTGGCCTAGAGCAACCTGTTGTAGGTGACCCCGCTTTAAGCAGCTGTTGAACTAGGCAATCTCCAGAGGTGCTTCCAACCTCCGTCATTCTGGGAGCAACTTAGGAACAGGGATCCCCTGTGAAAAGCCAGCATCTCCTCCAGCTGCCAAATGGCACTGCTCCTGCACAGCTCCACTCCTGCCTCTCCATCCTTCAGGCTTGTCCACGTATTTCAACCACATCTCCCTGCTGTCAGTGAACACTCATTTCTCTGGTACCTAATTGTTACGGGAAATGGCTGTGCTATCCACCATTGCACTTTCAGGAAGGCATCTGGCTGCACTCCACACACACACACACACTCAGACAACACACATGCAAGTGCAGGGCCAGGGTGGCCCCCTTCTCCCCACTATGCCAAAGACCTGACTACAAAGCACTGCTGCTGCAGCAAGGCTGTCCTGGTCCCAGCAGCAGGGCCTGACCTGCACTCAGCTGCTTAGCATCACCTATATTGCTCTCCACTTTGTTCTATACCCTGTACACACATGGCAGCCTGGGTACCCACTGGTCTACTTGCTCCATCCCTAGGCCCTACATTGATCTCTTCCACATGGACATCCTTGGAGAAGCCGAAGCAGGGGAAGTGGGTGTTCCTCTTGATAAGGATGGGGAACTGTGGTGCCATCTTCGCCAGGGACTCACTGTGGAGAGACCTAAGCACTATGGCTTCGGGAGCAAAATGGTCCCTGTTGGCATGGCCTGTGCAAGGCCATCCCTGTGCCATGGCACCGCCTCCCTAGGCCATGGCCTGTTGCTGAAGGGGCCAAACCTCTCAAGAGCACCCTCAGAGGTGTCCCACCCAGAGCATCCCCTGGTGTCCAACGGGACCTCGAAGATTGGCCAGCCTTTTGGTGCCTGTTCCATCCTAGCAGAGGACTCTCCTCCCCAGTGCCACGACCCATCTTTGGGGCCCGTACCCAACACTCGCTTCCTCTGCTGGACACCAAGCCAGCATTTCAGAGCTCTTCTCGGTGCCGCCAGCACTGGGCACGCAGCGCCCTGTCTTCTGCCCTGTGAGGATGAACACACAACGCTGAACTTCCTGGTAAATAGGATCCTGCCCAGTGCGCAGTGCTGCACAGATCACTTGTCCCTGCACATGCCCAGCTCTCTGTGGCCCAACATGTCCATGTCGCCAGGGGTGCAGTCATGGTCGCAGCTGCATACAGCACTGCAAACTGTTAGCCCCTGCAGGGTCATGGGGGACATGGTGAGAACAGGACATGCACCTGGTAGTCCTACGCTGTGGCTGCAGAGGGGACGGGGCACCCCATGTGCTTCCCCATCTCTGCATGGGTGCCAGCCCTTGCAAACTGCCTGGGGTAAGCAGCCGTTAAGCGTGCCTGCGGTGGCCCTACTCTAGCATGGCTTTCCTTGGTGTGTCCTCCGGAGTAGACAGTCAACCCTCTTCTCCATTTCCTTGCATGGGAACTGAGCCAGGGGCAGCTGTGCTCACTAGCATTCCCCACGTCTCTGCATCCGCCAGCAAGCTCCGCTCAGTCTCCACACATCTCCCCTCCCGTGATCCCTCACTCAGCAGCCCCCAAACAGTGCCCAGGCCAAGGCAGGCAGGGGGATCCCTGCCACAAACTGGTAGCGGCAGAGGAGAGCTACAGGCACCAACATCACGTGAATGTCAGAGCCTCCCCTGACCTGATCTGAGAGTGCCCTCTCCCGCCCTGAACATCCAAAACCACAGAGGCCTGACGCTGCTTGTCAGGGCAGGCAGAGCATGGCGCACCTGCCTGGCTAAGGCCACAGGGCCCTGCCCGGTGCTACGTGCCAAGCTCCCCAAGCTCTGCTGAGCCTGCCGCACAGCACTGCAAAGGTGACCTAACATGCAGTCCCAATGTGTCTGGGACGCAGCTATGGTTGCCTCATCGGGAGCCAAGGACAGTGCTGGGCCTGGAGGAGGGAACACAGGAGTCCCCATGCAGGCAGCGGGGACCACCACACACGACAGCTTCCTTTGCTGGGTCCATCTGGATGAAGGAGCAGTTGGGAAGCCCTTGCAGAAAGTCTGCTGCTCATCTACTGCTCCAAGAGGCCACCCAAAGCAAGCAAGAGAAGAGAAGAGAAGGGAGAAAGGCAGGTCAGAGCCTCACCTCGGCTGTGCAGGTTGGGGTCGAATAACCATAAATACTGGAATTTTTCCAAAGGAGAGGGAAGTTGCTACACAACAGAGGGCCAAGTTGCCTCCTCGGGAACGCCCAAAAGGATTGTACCTGCCAACTCTCTCATCATGTAGACGATTGGGACAAGCATTGGAGTGGTCCTTCTCGAGATTTCCATTGGGTCGGTCTCTTTGTAAGTATTTATGAATAAACTGCTTGCTGGTGAAGGGTGCTTGTGTGTGTGTGTGTGTGTGTGTGCGTTAGTGCTGCCTTGCCAAAGCGGACACTTGGCCCCTGGGAACCGGAGTGGAACAGGTGCTCCCTAGCACCATCTGTGGGCACCAGCACATGGGGCTAGGAGACACAGGGCTCTGCTGCCATTTGAGGTATTTGAGGGCAGCAGGCAGGATGGGAAGGGCTCTGCTCGGCTACTTTGTTCACCAGAAACGTGTCATCCATCTCCTGCAGCTCTGGAAGTCCCTGGGATCTGGCACTGCAATGCTCCAGCTGCGCCTTCTCTTTCCTATCCCTCTGCTCCACTTCCAGTCACGCTTCCAGGAGATCATGGTATGGGGCAATATGTGGGCAAGGAGGTAATCTCAGAGCCACCAAAGGCAGGCAGAGTGGACAGACAGCTAAGAGAGAGCTGCCACACTCGCCTTGCCCTGTACAGCAACACATGCCCACGGTCTCTGCGGTATCTCCCGCAGCCTGCGGGCATGGCCCCTCCGTCACCTTGTCCCAAGCAGCTTCTGGAGAGCATAGACTCCAGCACAGCTGCTTTGTGGCACAGGAGAGGGTGGAGGTGGTGTGTGGAGAGTCGTGCCAGGGCAAGCACCAACACCCTGCTCTCTCTGGCTGCCAGCAGTACCTGCTAATCTGGGCTTTGCACAGCTCAGGAAAGGTGAAAGCATCCCAAAGGCAGGGATGGGATGAGGCCAGCGTCAGGTCCTCAGTGCCACAGAGGAGCCGCGGCAGCCACCTGCAAATAGCCCTTGCCATGCTGCTCTGCACAGGCAAGCAGAGCGCCCCAGCAGGGCAGTCTCAGGAGAGCCAGCCTCCCTGGCCTGGGATTTGCACCTCACGGCTACCTCGCCTGCGCAGGGCAGGCCTTCGCGGTTGGCAGAAAGCACAGGCAGAGCTCTGCCACCCACTTCCTTCAGCAGCCAAGCATTACCCATCTCCTGCAGACGTAGAAATCCCTGGGATCCAGCATTGCCAAGCTGCAGTCGTGCTATCCACAGGTGTGCAGGCCACGTGGGAAAAATGGGACAAGGCTCAGGGACAGCACCCCTGCAGGGGTCCCAGTCGGGGGCGTACAAGAAAAGTGGCCCTAAGAGCAGGATGTGAAGGGACTGGAGCAATGGGACAGGGCACGGGGAGATCACCATCAGGGTAGGACAGAGACACTGCGCCCCCCGCCTCTTGCAGCACTATGGCTTTAGCTGAAATCGCCTTCCCCCTCTCCCAGCAGAGGCAAGAGAAGCTGCCCTGGCAACTTGTGGGGCTGCGCAGGGGCTGTGTGCGGAGCAGGGATAAACCGTGCGGCAGCGATGCCCCACCGGGAGGCAGCAGCTCCCAGCCCCGCACTCGCCTGACCAAGTAAAGCAGGACGAGGAGCTGCAGCGCACGGTGCGTGGTGCCGAGGTGCCCGTTCCTCACCACCATCACCTGTGGGGTGGAGTAGCTGCACAGCGCCCACAGGCAATCCCGGGCACCCATTGCTGGCGTGATCAGCATGGCACAGCACGGCATGGCACGGCACGGCATGGCACAGCTCGGGGAACCACTGACCCCCCACCCCCACCCCACCACCAACGACGCCCCACAGCTGCCACACAGCCCCAGCCCAGCACGGACGCAACCCCTGCTGTGCCATGGGGACCACGGTGAGGGACGGGCATGGTCAGCACGGACGCAAGTGGAGAAGTCTGGAGCTGGCACTCACAGCACAGCACCACGGGTGGGGCAGCAGGCAGAGGAAAGAGGCTGCAGGCGAGGGATGGGGGCTGCAGGCAGGGGACGGGGGCTGCAGATGAGGGACAGGGGTTGGAGGCGAGGGAAGGGACTGGCAGGCAAGGCACAGGGCTGCCAGCAGGGGACAGACAGAGGCTGCAGGAAGGGTTGGGGAGCAGAGGTAGGACATCTGGTTGCCAGGTTCGAGGAGAGGAGAAAGGGGCGATGCAGGCTACAGGACCAAGAAAGTAGTGGGTGAGCTGTGTGTCGAGCTCCTGTTCACCAAATGTTGCAGGGGAACTGGAGTGATGCAGTGAAACTGGTGGCAGAATGGGTTAAAGCAGGGAAAAGGTAGCTCTTCCTTGTCTGGTGGCCCTGAACTGGAGAGAGTTGCTCCACAGGAGGTGGCGGAGGTACCAGCAGGGTTCAGACAGAGTGGAGACATGCATGGCAGAGAGACGCCAGCGGGAACTCGTCAGAGCCATACCCTAGCAGCCCAACTGCAAGATGCGGGGTGCCAGCCTGGGATTGGGTCCAGGTGTGCGGGTTTTGAGGGCTCTCTGCAGAGAGCAGCTTCTCCTCCTACCCTTGCCACTGATGAAGCCTTTGGGCTGGACAGCAGTATGAGCATGCCAAAGTGTGATGCTGCTGGAGCGGGGATTGTGGGGAAGGTGGTGGTTGTCATAAGTTACTCTCTTGAAGGTTAATTCATACAGAGAGTTTGTTAAATCAAGGTGCATGTCGGTGCATGTCGGTGACCCCCCCATCGTTGTCCCCCCTAGTCCTACCAGGTGCCTGTGGGTGACACCTCCCGCCGGTGACATCCCCCCCCGGCCCAGTCCTACCGGGTGCATGTGGATGAGCCAGCCCGTGCGCTCGCCACGCTCCGTGGGCCGCTCGAAGCCGAACAGTGTGTCCAGCCGCTCCGTGCGCTGCGAGCGCTCCAGGCGCTTGAGGGAGGACAGCGAGGAGCCATCGTCCCTGCAGGACGCCGCGCCGCCAGCCGCCGCCCAGTCCCCGCCGCGACCCACCACCCCCCACACACACACCTCCCGCTGCCGCCTGGCCCCAGTGCTCACTGCCCCCCCCAGCCGCCGCCGCCGCCGCCGCCCGGCTCCGCGCCGCCCCGCAGCACCATCCCGCCGCGGCCGGAGCAGCCCCGCGCGCTGCCCCCACCTCCCGCGAGCGGGAAGCCTGCCAGCCCCGCCTCCCCAGGGAGAGCACCAATCAGAGAGCGGCACCGCAGCCAATGGTCGCTCTCTTCCTCGACCTCTGCCCCGCAGCACGGCGG
Organism: Rhea pennata; assembly: GCF_028389875.1. NCBI lineage: Eukaryota > Metazoa > Chordata > Aves > Rheiformes > Rheidae > Rhea > Rhea pennata. Next base: position 53,434 of record NC_084680.1, read on the forward strand.
CTGCGCTGGCCACGCCCCTCGCGGCACCTTCCCGGGCAGGCCCCGCCCCCGCCCCGGCTGCCGCTGCCGCGCACGCGCCTGCGCGGGGGCGCCCGGCGCGGCCCGACCCGGCCCGGCCCGGCGCGGTGCGGCCTGTCGTGGGGCGGCGGCGCTGCGCGGGAAGCGGCTGCTGCTCCCGAAGCGGCGCCGTCGCAGGGGCAGTTGCGTGTCATAAGTTACTCTCTTGAAGGTCAATTCATACAGAGAGTTTGTTAAATCATGTGAACAATTTATTTAATTAAGTAAGCAGCCACAAGCAAAACAGCGCTGGGCGGCCGGGGAGTCTCAGCTCCGCCAACGGCGCGCACCTCCCTCACACACAGTCCCCCCTTATAGTCTGCGTTGTAATCTCCCGGTGCGTCCCGTGCATGTGTGAGTTGCTGGGGGGGTCGTCTGAAGCTCTCTGGTGGTCGTGGAGAGGAAGGCCGTGCTCTTCTTCTGCCTCTTTATTTTGGTTTGTCTCCTTGTGAGTGATCACAGGGGTTTGCTTATCTGTTGTGTTGACTCCCTTTTGGGATGCTGTTCTGTGAGAAAATTACAGGCGCCTGCTTATCCTTTCTTTATCCTTTTACCTTCAAAACCTCTGAGCCGCTTGTTGCTTACTTCAGCTCTTCATAGTCCTGCAAGATAGCTAGGGCCCCGACACCGGTTCCACAAGGGGTCATATAAGCTTTTGTGCTTACCATAATTTATTTGTCTGACACCATGTCTCAACCCTGATTGTTGTAAAACCTCCTCCTCCCCCTCCATCGGCTTATTCCTCCTTCTAAACAATGAACAAAGAGTTACAATTTATTACACAAATGACCACGCCTCGGCTTTTGACATTATTTGTGACAGCAACTGCATTTGCTCACACCCGCCCTGCACACACTTGGTGTCCTCATCCAGGGCGCACCTGCCTCGTAGGCCTACAGGCGTGCGCTTTCACTCCGACGAAAGCAGCACGGGCTCAGCAAGGCCGGTCATGTCAGTGTCCCCAAACTAGGTGGCTTTTGCAAGCTGCTGAAATCACAGAGGTGTCAGCTGGCAATGAGCGTGACATGGAGACACTCTAGCCACCGCTCTGCACTTGCAGATCCAGAAAGTGGGTGAAACGCGGCTCCGCTTCCAGCCAGGCAGGCTGCCAAGGAGCCAGGTGAGCCACAGAAGCAGAGCGCTTCCCAACAGCCTTGCCGCTGGACATCTCGTCGGCATGGCTGCAATGACGAAACCACTTCCCTAGGTCCCCTCCTTTGCAGCTCCTCCGTGCCTGTCTGTCTGTACTCCCTAAGGGGCCGTGCACTCTGGGAGGTGTTAGATCATGTCTCTTCCAGGTGGACACCAGCCCCTGAGCCTCATGTTTCTTTTGGGGCTGGGGCTGGCATCAGAGACTATCAACTGCCCAAGCACGTGCAGCTGTCAGTACCTGGAAGTGAACTGCACAGGGCAACAGCTGCAAGAGCTCCCTGTGACCATCCCACTGGATACCAGGCAGCTGATTCTGGCAGCAAACAAGATCTCATACCTGCCTGCAGTGGAATTGAGCTTCCTCGCTGACCTGGTCTATCTGGACTGCCGGGAGAACCTCTTGGGGGATGGTCTGGATTTCACTTTAGGCATCGGGAAGCGTAACCAGTAGCTAGGATATTGCTACTTCTATAAAGTGCCTGCCCCAGCTGCAGGCGGTATCACTGCGAGCTTGTTATCACTTTTGTCACTGCGAGTCACAAGCACCTTACAGCTGCAGTGCCAAGAGTGAGGAGCCCGAGGAGGCTCTGGGGAGAGCTGCAGAGAAGGCTACTGCTCTGATTTTCCTGCCTTTTCTTCAGCTGCTCGATAGACTGTATCTTTTTGTTGCTGCTGCAGTATCGCTGCGTCCATAACAGTCCGTTAAAAACCCCTCTCTCCGTGGAGATGCGGGAAGTGCTCTGCTCCTGCCTCTGTTCTGTCCTGCTCTGCTCAGCCTCTCCAGCCCTGAGCTGCCCACCATTCTGCCAGTGTCCCCTTCACCTCAAACGCCTCCTGCAATGCCTTTTTCCGTAAAAAATATGGCAGCTGTTGTGCTAAAGCAGATAGAAACGACAGTTCCTATAACCTCCAGCTATCACAGTGCTTCTAGCTGGCAAAGCAGGTACATTTGACAGGTTCTCAGGATCAAGCCGTGATCCAAATGCTCCGAACTCGGCAAAAGACTTTTGCTGTTCCCATGGGGGGTTCTGGTTTGGGTACCGGTGAAATGCGATTGACAGGGTGAAACAGAATGCAAGTTAAGACTGTGGTCAGAAAAGGGTCCCTGTATCCTTATGACTGACGGGCTTCATACATTCCCACTCTTCCGCCAGCATCCCAGAGCAAATTGGCTCACTTTTGTTTTAAGTTATCCAAAATAATCAATGTACATGCATTGCAGATGAGCGTTCGCTTGAGTTCCTCTGACTTCTGCAGCAGAAAGGCACTTACTCCCGAATAAGAGCAGTTTACTGAAGGCAGGAGCCTTCTTTCCTTCCATCATCTGGCTCACCAAAATCCAGCTCTTTTCCATCTTATTGAGAGAGTCTACAGCTGGACCACAGATATTGAATATTCATGAGGCAAAGTAATCACTGGTTCCCTTTTTCACAGAAACACTAGTGCCGAGGGTAAAAAATTGTTATGCAGCTATGAAATTTGTATTTGATTTTCCAAATTGAAAAGGAACACATCACTGCACCAATGAAAAAAGCTTGATCCTCAGTAATTCACAATAAAATAATGAAGGAGAGCTGGGGAAAAAAAAAAAGAAATTTGAGAAAACCTGTCCATCAAGTAAGAAAAAGGCAGAAAAGAACCATAAGGAAGGGCAAGGGAAGCTGGTGTTAGGACAGAACAGAATTAGGGATGTCTGAGTGTCTTAATAGGCGTAGTAAATGCCTGTAAAGGTACTTATTGTCCTCATACAGATTACAGACAGTTATGGAACAGTGTAGAGAAGTCCTACCCCTAGCAGCCGCCAGGTAGTTTGGAGATAACACGTGGAAGCCCTGAACAGGAGAGTAAAGCTCACTGCAGGCGGTTTGGAAGGCTACGAGCAGAAAAGCAAGTGGCAGCGAGGACTGGACGTATTCGTGTGGGTCCCTGCACAATCCCGGGAAGGATGGGAAAGAGACCAAGGCACCTACTGAAACCTTTCTGATGAGGCTGGGAGGAGATGGAACAGACTGCGCCAGGGCTGGGAAGAAACGACCCGTCTCCCTGCTTCCACGTGTCAGGGTAGGGGAGAAAGAGCGGAAAGACTCAGCAGCAGCCAGCGGAGGCAGCTCCAGTTTCCTCCTCTGTCAGACTTTGCTGCTATGTCCCAGCGACGTGCTGCGGGTGAGTCAGCACAAGGTGTTGTATTTCCTGGAACTGGTGTGAGAACTGGGTAAACTTTAATGCTGCAGGTAAGTGTATCCATGCTGGGAACCCCGGATCACGTGCGCCTATCTGCATCCAGGCAGGGAAAAGCAACTCCCTGTTTGTCAGGCTTAGGCGGCCCTAAAACGAGGGTTGTCCCAGGAGCTGACAACTCTAGCAGAGGGACAGTGGGACAGACGGAACTGAGGGGCAATGCAGAGCACTGAAATCTGCTGCAAGCAGATCCCTGTCCCGGCCTTTAGAGAGCCACTGCAGCTTCACAGACCACTTTGTGCCAGTGTTTTACGCTCAGCAGGAGCTGCGCACGGTCGAGGCGCAGGCGGGAAGTTCCCACAGCTCGACGGCTTGGGGTAAGGGTGAACGAGCCCCGCAGTTACGCTCCTGACAGCGAGCGATAACAGCACCAACGGTCTCTGCAGCTGTATCCACTCGTCAACGGATAACAAAATACAACATAACACAATACAGTATAAATTGTTGCTCGTCCCTCTCCCCTGCTCCCTTTCCCTAAGAAGGACCACCCATCCAGCACTTCCAGCAGCGACCGACACGGTTCTGTCGCAGTAACCGAGTCTGTCGCACTGATTTCAAAACCCCCGGGGGAAGGAGGCGGCTGTGCTGGAGGCCACACTGGCCTTCTACAAACACCAGGAAGAGACATTGCTTCCTACTACGCCCAGCCTTCACTAGCTCCAGAGGGAAAAGCCAGCACCTGTTTTCTCACGGCCTAGACTACAATACGGCAGAGCACAGTCATTATTTCGGCGGAACTGAATTACTGAGGAGTTTCCTCTTTTTCTTTCACACAACAAGCTCGGTGACCCCTAACTGCAAACAACCCAGGTTTCACAGCTTGACTCTGTGGATGCAGACCTCACTATGCCAGCATAAAACAACCTCTTTCAGCTTAGCCTATGGCATGGCAGAAGATGTTTAAGGTTTTTTCAAAAAAATCACAAGTGCTTTTATATTAAAATGAAGGTGCTCAGTTAGCAGAACTCAACAGCGCAGGTACAGCAGCTTGCCATTGCGGTATAATCCAACCGGCAGTATTTTCCTATCGCGACAATAACACAGAAATTGTTCTGATCATTCTGGCTACCTGGTTTGGCAAGGGACGGACTACGTATTTTCACCCAGGCTGTTCAGGGAAAGGAGTGTGAAGTGCGGAGACATTTTTCAAAGGCTTTAGGAAACTCCTCCACTGCTTTTCTAGCAGGACTCCTATCCACTATTGCTCAGGGCACGGACAAGTTAGTCTTGCTTCTGCTTTTCCCTCTGCAGGTGCCGAGAACATCACCTGCTACGTGCCAGAAGGTCTACGCGGCTTGAAAATGCCCGCAGTGGAGGCACAGCTCCAGCTGGACTGCCTGATCCAACTGCACAAGCAGGACTACATCTTTCTGTGTCTCGTTGGCTTCTGTATATTCTCAGCTGGCACTGTGGCAGCCTGGCTGGCTGGCATCTGTGCAGTGATAGATGAACTCCACACTGCAAAAGGGGAGGAGGATGAAGAGGAAGACACAACCACTTAGAACGGGCCCTGGAGAAGCTTCTGAATGCCTGTCCCGAGACCTGAAACCAGGTCCTTCCTGTCCAATTTTGCAAATTGAGCGTCCCCCTCCAGAAGTGATTTTTGTGAACCAAAATAAAACTACAGGAGAACAAAGTCCCTGTGTTACAGTTTTGCTCACTCTGCGGCCTCCACATTTATTCTTCCACCGGGGCGCAGGACATCATTGGCAAAATAGCGAGTGGCCACTAGAACTGTGGACAGTGCCTATCTGCCAACCAGGAGCATTAGCACTCCTCCTGTACCATATGACACCCGCTGAAAAGCAGGATCAGCACGGGGCCTACCACGTCCCACAAACAGGCTTGAGGAATTATGTCCCATGCACAGGAAAGGCCCCAGAACTGTGCTGTAGCCAGGGAGTTTACCTTTACCAAGGTCTTTGGGCCACAAAACCCAGCAGAGCTTGCTGGGACCAGCCCCGAGAGCTCACTGGTGCCCCAAAGAATCTGAGAATCTTCTGCTGTGCAAAGGCAGGTATATGAGCCAAGAGATTAAAAACAGGGTTGTCAAGTCAGGATCTTATATTTACATCTAGGCTCTAAAGCAGGGTGCTCCTGTCACCAGAAGCCCAGGGCTCCAGTTGGTGAGCAGTAGTGGGGGCCAAAGGCTGCTGGAAACCAGGTCACCTGTTTCCAAGCCTTAATGCAAGCACAAGAGTTTAAGTTTAAGCTCTGAGTTTCTGAAAAGCTTCCATGTGCCCCCCCCACCCTTAAACATGGGCAGCTCAATAAGAAAGAAACAAATTTTCTCCCCAGAGAAACTATAAAGAAGAAGCATCCACATGTCGCAGTTAAATGCAGAGACTGACACTTTGGGGGAAAAATAATCTGGCATTTTTGTAACTGTTGAAAAAAAAGACGCCCCTCGGTTGGATCCAAAAATCGATTTAATGGCCTAAATGAGGATTTTGACCAGTCGCTAAAATTCCAGAGGCGTCTAATTCCTGTAGCAGGTACTTCTCGGATTCTCCTGAGCGCCCCACGAGCCCCTTGCAGGCCAGCGAGGGGCAATGCCAACACCTGCCCTGCGCAGACGAGCACCCAGATCCTTCATGCGCCACAACTGGCATCAGCAGGTAGGTTTGGTCCCGACCCTAAGGACTGCTCGGAGCGGGCCTCAATCATGCTGGATTAGCACGGGCTGAAGCGTTTTGCTCATTTAGGGCTTTCAGGAACCTGGGATCCCACCGGGTCCTGTTTTCTTCCTTTCTTACACCAGCAACGGTGAAAAGATGCCATCTGTCCTCCTGCAGTGGGACCCCGCTACACCGCCACTGGTTTAGGAACATTTTGCATGTTTGTCCCCTTACAGACCTAGAAAATCCTCCTGAATTTTAAGGTTTGTATCATATATCGCTGAAGCTGGAATCTTTTAACATAAAACGTATTGCCTACACATTATCAAAGTATTCTTGGAAATGACTTGTGTTTTGATACCAAAGTGTATATACAGACCAGAATAAAGGGAGGTGCAAATAAAATCCTGTCATTTGCCTAACACTGCCATTTGCCTAGGGAGGTATCTGCTTGCATGAAAACACACAGCAACTCCACGTGCCAGACGCTGGCTTCTTCGTCCGACACCAGCTGGATCTGGTGAAATATAAGGGAAAAGCATGATAAAATTCCATTAAGCATGCTAAACAGGCTATCTTATAACCATTACAGTGTGACCTGTCTGCAGACTGTGAATCAAAAGTGAAATTACCAAGAAGTGATCTTGCCTCTAATCCATAGGCCCCAAATAGGCAAGAGTGGACGCAGAGGCGCAGTCTAACGGGCGACAGACGTATGTTTGTTCACGCGTATACCAGAGAAGTCTATAAAGGCTAAAAAAAAAAAAATAAAAAATCACCGGTTAGTTGCAGTAAAGTTTCTGTGGGAAAAGCAAAGCTGAAACAGTTTTTAAAAAGCTAAAAACCATCTCCTGAACTATCACGTTACCGAGCTCCAAGACTAACCTGATCTTAAAGGCAGAAAGATGATCAATTAGCTGAACTGGAATTTAAACTATAGCCTATATCAAGGTACACTCACCAATTTTCGGGTCCTCTCTGCAATATCTGACTCTTTCAGGGGAAGAGCTACCTTATACTAAGCTAATCTCCCAGATGCAAGCCACAGTTAAGGTCGTACACCTCACTGCTATTTAAATCTCACTGATAGTTTCTTTGGAATGCTACAACTAGCAGATAAAATAGCAGTCTGTAGAAACTTAAAATATAGGGAAGGAAAACATTGTTGAAAAGCCACTGGGAGCATCGAGGAGGCAGGCAGCCGTAGGTGACTTGGAGTAGGGGTGACAGATGGCACTAACTTCGGAAGGTTCTCTCCATCAGCGTGGGCAGGCAGCGCAGAAAACAAGAACACAGCCCATAGCTCCCAAGAGCCAAAACAGCTACCTCTGTACTACGCAGTGCTATCAGCACCCTTCTCTGTACTACCACGCCAAAGCCTTTTTGGCATGCTTGCATGTCTCACTTGCCATCCAAGCTCCATCCCAACCAGCAAATACTGGTGCCATTTTACTTCCTCTGCTCTCATCAGCCCTTGTGGTTTGTTACACACACCCAATCTTCTTTGCCAGAGGTCATGTTTTTACTTTGAGAAGGCCTACATTAATACACCAGGTCTCCAGTAATAAGAAGGTGAAACATGGTTAACATTAAAAGCAGACAGACGGCTTACAGTAGCACCTCCAAAAAAAATACTAACCAGATTTTCATTTCTCTGAAGTGACAGAAAAGGTTACCTGCGAGACCTAGAAGAAAGCTGCCCTTGCTGGAAAGTAGCACTCTTCCCTACCAACACCACCTTGGCTTTTTTTCTTTTCTTTTTTTAAAAAAAAAAAAAAAAAAAAAAAAAAGTCTTTCCTTGGGTAACCCTTCTTAGGCCTCAGTCTATTTCCCAACATAGTTCACCCTCAGTTCTGAGTAAACCCTTCAAATTCAATCGCAAGACAAATCAAAAATTTCACGACAAAACATACATATTACTTTCAACAAGAAAAGAGGTGCCTCTCCATTCACCACAACAATGTATTTCAAAAGAAAAGACCCTAGCTCTGATTCCAAGCATGTTTCACATCACTTATGGGTAAACAAAGAGGTAAGGGGAGGGATTAAAAAGAATGTGGTGTTGTAATACCTTTTTTGTCTTAAATCAGAAAAGTTCTCTTTATCCTTCACAAAAGTAGGGGAAGGGGACAAAACAAACAAAACCAACACAAAAATAAGGAACACCTGTGATCAGAAGCTACAGCAGCATTCCAGAGAAAGGGGTAGAGAGATCATACCATTTTCCGACGATAGTCGTGGTTTAGCAGTTGCTGCAATTCCTGAATGTCATCAGACAGCTGCCTGAACTCTGCTTGCTCTTCTACAGGAACAGTGCTAAGCAAACGTAAATAAATAAATAACACAACCACACACTGAGATATTGACAGTTTCAGCATTATTAGTGAAATCGATAGATTGGTGAGGCTAGAACAACCACTCCAGAAAGAATTCATCCTTAAGAGCTTAGACGATCAAAATGATGGTTTCAAATTAAAGATCCACCACAGTCTCTGAGCTACAAAATACAGTTTTCCTCTCACAGCAACCAGGCACTCCCAAAGTCTTATTCTTTGCTCACAACAGCTCTTCTGGCCTCTCACCAGACAAGCCCCTCCTCTAACAGGGCACAACCCAACAGAAACTGCTTTATGCTTCCGGGCTTGCTTCCCAAAGAGGCTAAACAGCAAAGTCAAGTGCCAGTGGAGAAGCTGAGTCTGCCCAGACTAAGCTAAACAGGCTTGGAGGAAAGCTCAAAAATATTACTTCGCTTTGAGAACCAAGCTACAAAGCATGGAGGTGCACATGCTGAGAACGTGTGATGGGGTAAGGGAGAGAAGGTGGACAGTTTGAAAGAAAACTCTCCTAGGAAAGCAAGATATGTTTCACTGCCAGGAAACAAAGCTAACTACTGTCTCAACTTACTGCCTCTACACCGTCTGCCCTTCACAGCAAGCTAGTCCCACACACACCAAAGCCCACACCCGTTACTCAAAGCAAGTACTTTTCTTCTAGTCCAAGAGGAACTACCACCTCAGCTGTCACAGACAAGCAGAAGGGAGGTAGAGGGGCCAAACTTCTGAGCACCGGTTGGGCTGTCCACTATCTACACCAGGTGCAGAGAAGCCTGTTGTTCTCGGTCTGCTCTATCAAACCACAAAGCTCAACTAGTAAGTTCCCAGTTGCACACCCCACACATGCACTAGGAACAGGAGAGCTAGCCAAGAAGGTTAGTGCAACTCAGCTCCTACTCCTTATACTCACTTCAGCTTCTCCAGCTTCACTGCTGCCTCTTGATTTGCTGTCTCCAGCTGTTGCAGTTACTCCACAGCTCATTTCTGCAAGTTAATTACGTGGAGATGTTTTTATTCTAGGGGAACACGGTTTACATTTTGGGTTCTCTCTGAGCTCTGCTAATCACGTATTTCACTTGAAACACACCATCTCTAAACCCACAGGAAAACCCCAGCGTGTTTCTAAAACATGCAGTTAAGAAGTACAACCTCTATGTTCTCAAACTGAGGTTAACATTCCTTATGTTTTAGCAAGCATCAGGAGTAACACAGCCCCGAATCTTACATAGTTCACCTGTAAATCCAAGTAGACTCCACAGCGTGATTCTCGGAAATGTATAAAGTTGAGAATGCCACTCAAGAAGCGAGCTGTCCTCTTTGCTTCTGAAATTAGAATTGCAAGTCATCACTGTTTTGGTCTCCATGCATATTGCAATCACTTAGGAAAAGGTGGGCCAAGCATAATTCACAGAGGAGGCAAGGGATCGCAGAAACAGGGCTTGTCTTCCTCTGCCCCCCCAGCAGGAACATCAGTAACAAGCAAAACTCTCACAAGCTAAGACAGACCCAGAAGTGAAAGCGTTCTTCACAACAGCCTGTCCTAAGCTGTGCGGCGCAGCAGAATCGCCACAGCTGGGAACCGTGGAGACGGAAGAGCAGCTTTCACCATCTAACCGCTCCCTGCGGAGGTATTTGCCTAAGGACTCCAGAGAGAACTCCACAGAGTTCAGGCTACTTTCCATGGCCACGTATTCCCACACCATTTCAAGAGTGCCACAGCTTGATGGACAAACTACTAGCAGTCGAGTGCCAAGCGGGCAGGAAAGCAGCCTGCCTGTCAAGTGCCACCACCCCAATCCCCCTACACTCCCACACAGGACAGACAGCATCACAAGCACTTGCTTACTTGGACTTAGAACATCAGCAATCTCAAAGTCATTAACACGGCACACCGGGAGAAAGCGCTCCCTGCAAGGAAGCAAAACATAGATCTATCTGCAGTCACCATTGCAGTTTTTGTGCTATAGACGCTCACTCAAAAGAGATTTTCTCCTCTTACCCCAGAGCCCAGGTGCAGTAAGCACGCAACAACAACAAGTCCTCTCAGGAGACTAACACAGTACGATCGCCTGCACAGATTAGTGTTTAACGCTCCCATCCCTGCAGCAAAGGCATCTCGAATTCGGGGGGCAAGTTCACCTAACAAGGGCTTCAAACCCCCTTTTGGGTATGATGATGAACTTCTGGCCATTCGCGGTACCCCCAGGCGCTCCAACCCGCCCTTTCACTCCCCCACCCTCTAAATCAAGTCACTAACGCAGCCTCCTAGTCCTCACAGTAAAGGTAACGCATCGATTTAGACAAAAGACAGCTGCCAAGGTTTTTCTTTTCTATTACAACCTTGCTGCCTCTTGCTCGCCTGCAAATTTCATTTTGCTCCAAACCAGAGAGCGCTGCAGCCACCACCAGCTCACAGGTGCTCAAAAAAATAAAAAACAACCCGCCCTCATCCCCCACCCCCATTCCCTCTGAACTGAAGCCTTGGAAGAAGTAACAACCAAACGGATACAAACTTGTGTACTTACATGTGAATAAACAAGTTACAAACAGGGAGAAAGCCTTCAAATATTTGGGGATACACGATGTCAATGTTGACAGGCATCTAAAGAGGAAAGAGAGCAGAGTGAATACGCAGGCACAGCAGACTTCCAGAAAAACAGGCAGGTTTTCTCCACAACAGAACATCACTCAGACAGACTGAAGACACACCTGATGGTCTCTGCACCCCTGGGGAACACAAGCTGCTAAGGCTCCATCTGCGGGACATGCATCTTCTCTCTAGTAAATTCCAAGCATGAAACACCCTCCCCTCCAGAAACACACACAAAAAGGGAGAGAGGGAGGAGGACAGAGGGAGGGAGGGAGGAGGACAGAGGGAGGGAGGGAGGAAAGAAAACCTCCACATAGTCACTGCCAAGTAACAGAAACTCACCCTGGAAAGACACGTCCTAGGATTTGTCCAGAGGCTGCAAAACAAGGCCGTTGGAAAAATGCTCCCCAGACAGTGCCACCGAGAAGCCAGAACTGCTCCCTAAGCCTGCACATTTCAGCTTAAAAACCTCTCCCTCTCAGGGCAAGGAAACGCAGCCGACCCTAAGGAGACAGCACGCTGCGGCCACGTCAGGCGCCCCGCACGCAGGCCGCCTCTCGCGGCGGAGCTCAGGCCCGAGTCGCACAAACACGAACCCCTTGGCAAGAGGAGCTGCTCGGCTCCCCCCACAACACCGCGAGTCCCAGCTCTTCCTCTGCTACCTTTTGGCCAGCGAGCTGACTCACAGCTCTGCTCAACGGACGCCGAAGGATGCCCTCGCTTCTGCCAGCAGACTGCCTCGAGCACCGCTCTGGGCTGGTCGCGCCGTAAGAGGACGACGACAATCAACGTGACAGCGCACGAACAGCTGAGCTGCCACGAGCACGTGCTATCCACAAACGCCCCGAGACTACCATTTCCCACGGGCTTCCAGGAATAACTTCCCGCGTGGCGGAGGCACAAGACGCGCTTGGCCTCACCTCAGCACGGCATCCGTTTGCCGAGGCCACCGGCCACAGCCGCCCTCGGACGCTGCGCGGCAAACGCACGGCTGCAGTGGGCCAAGCTCCGCAGGCAGCGTTCACTGCCCTTCTCCACGGCGCCCACGGCCCCTTGGAGCTGGCACCCTCCTCCCACCAGGGCCAAAGGCAGAGGCCCGGACAGGACAGGAAGCGAGGAGGAACCCTCACCCCACCCCACCCCACCCCCTAGAAGAAACCAGCCCCAAAAAACAAACCCATCAAAACAAAGATTTTTTTATTTAAGAAAAAAGAGCAACTCGGATGCAGCACACCCAAAGCCCACTCTTTTGAGAAGCGCCTTGACCTGAACCAAACTCCCAGAAAACAGGCAGAATCTTCTTTGATTCTCAGGTGCAGTCAGCCGTGCCACAGCAACAGTCCACACACACATCATACTCCTGCTTCAAAGAGGTCTCTAGCAAAGGACCTACTGCAAGGACTATGCCGCAATACTGCACTCGCATCCCTGCCTACACACACACAGCAGCCGCTTCCCTGGACACGCACACAGCAAATCCCCACGCTACACAGTGCCTCCAGCGCTCTGGGCTTTCTGCAGCACAGGCAGGATTTCCAAGCTCCTCCTCACTCTGTCAGCACGTGGAAAACCGTACCTTCCTGGCGGCGTCCTCCTGACCTCACGACACGCAAAGGAGAGCAACGCTTCAACATTTCATCTCTACGGCCAACATTTATTATCTGCCCCACGCGAGCCAGGACATTGCACGCAAACCATGTAGAAATGCTCCAGGCAGATCCCGTACACCTTCTGCAGGATTCTCATGAAAATCACGTGCGAGACTTCAGGCTGCGAAAGCAAAGACACACACCAGCGTGTCACCCGCACCGCGCAGGGCTCCCGGGCCGCCCGGAAAAGCAGCCCCGCCGCTACCGCCCCGAGGCGAGGGAGCCGCGCGGCACCGCTCCGCCGCGCTCCGCAACACGAGCGGCGGCACCGCGCGCTCTGACAGCTGCGGGGCACCGGCCCCCCCCGCCCGCCCGCGCCGCGGGGGGCCAAAGCCCGCGCGTCGCCTCAGCGCCCGCCCCGCCGCACCTTCGGGCCGGGGAACAGGTCGCCCTTGGCCAGGCTGCGGGCTTCGCAGCCGGCCCGGACGTGGCCGCGGAGGCAGGTAGCGATGTCGGCGGGGCTGCAGCGCCGGAACGTCAGCACCTCCATGGCGGCGCCGCCAACCGCCGCCGCCAACCGCCGCCGCCCTTTGAACCCGGCGCCGGCCCCGCCCCGCCCAGTCGTCACTTCCTCCACGCCCGGACCAATCCCCGCGCTCCGCCCCGCCCCCGCAGCCAATCAGCGGCAGCCGTGCGCGGCGGGACCGCCCCCCGGCCCCGGCCCCCTCCACGCGCTGCGAGGTCCCGGCAGCAGGAGGAGCAGCACGCCTGCACGGCGATCCCGGGCTCTCCAGCCACCTGCTTCTCCAGCCTGGAGAGCGCTCCTGCACGCTCCGGGCACTGGGGAGGCACGCAGTGAGCCCCAGGGAGCAGCTCCGCGCGGTGGGATTCAACTCCGCACCCTGGCACGCGTCCCACCCCGCTTCTCCTCACCCGTCTCTCCCCCTTCTGTGCTCCTCCTGGAGAACCTCCAGGGGAGTTCCCATCGCTCTTCTTTTCACCCACTCATCTTTTGGCAACAAGTCTCCGGGGAAAGGCTCCCGTGACCCTGGCCCAAAGGATCTCCGGTGGCCCCCCGACACCGCACCGTGCCCAGCGGCAGCATTACCTCATCTGGAGAAAGAGCGCCGTGAAGAGCGTGCCTGGAAGCTCCCGGTCCAGGTCGGGCTTCTCCAGCTCCGTGCACTGCAGAGGGAAATAAATGAATGAGTGAATAAAGCCGACTCGCAGAGGCTCTCTCCGCAGAGATCTCCTCTCCCAGGGAGCCGGGGCAGCACCTACCGACATCGACAGAGAGGGGCAGATTTCCCAGGCTGAGGTGCAGACGGGACAGGGCCTGGGCCAGTTCTGCCGCGGTTAACGCCCCTCCTCCTCCAAAGGGCTCGACGCCGGAGCTAAGCTGGACGGCCGCCTGCCCGCCCGCTCTCCAGCCGCTCCTCCTGGCGGCCCAGCTCCTGGCAGCACTGCACATATTCCAGGTAGGACGCGAGGATCTAGAAAGGTCCAGACAGCAGAATGCACAAGACTGGATCTCGCCAGGGTGATTCTCGGGCCTAGAGGGCCACAAACCCCACCGCCACTTTCGCTCTTCTCTTTCACTCGCACGCCTCCCACAGGCGCAGCCTGCCCAAGGGTGACAGTCACGACACAAATCCAATGAGAGGAGCAGCCCAGAAGAACAGCAAGCCCCGTCTCCTGGGAGCTGGCAGAGAGAAGCCCCGGGACGGGGACGTCCCCGTCCTGTTTGGCCTCTCCTTGCCGGGGCAGACCCTGCGGCTGCTCTTGCCAGGCCGGGGGAAAGGAGCCGTGTCGGACGCGCGGCCGCCTGCTGCGGCTGCTGCGGCGCGGAGAAGGCACTCACGTGACTCGCGTCCTCGGACTCCTCGGCCGCGTTGACCCTCATGAGCGCTGCGAGGAGCGAGAGCCTCCGGCCGCTGGAAGTGTTCTCCAGGCTGAAGAGCTGCCGCAGCAAGGAAAGGCAGCGGCTCTGCTGGAACAGCCAGGGCAGCCTCTCCGTCCTGCCACGCAAGAGAAACTGCTGAGCTGCAGCCGCGAGCCGCGCGGGGCCGAGCCTGGCAGGGCCGGGGAGGCGCGAGGCCCACGAGGCGGCTGGGGCGGGCAGGGCTGCAGGGGCGGATGCAGGAGCACCGAGAAGCACCCCGGGGAAAGGTGACTGCTCGCAAGGACGCGACGGCGCTACAGCCCGCGCCGCCCAGCAAAGCCGGGCACTGGCAGCAGAAGGGGTGCTGTGCGGCAGGCTGGCACCCAGCTGCGAGCCCTGAGCTCCCTCCTCCTCGCCCCTCGCCTCCGCTTCCCCCCGGGCCCACCGCCTGCTCCCTCCTGCACACTCCCTTTCCCTCTGCAGCCTGTGCTCCCCGCTAACACCCCTCTGCTCTCACCCGTGCCGTCCCCCTCGAGACGACACAGCCCGCCTCCCCCGACAGCAGCCCCCAGCGCCTTGCGCAGCGTCGCCCTCGCCAGGACCTGACTCTAGCCCTAAGCCTAGGCAGCTGGCGGCCGAGGGGCTCAGCACCAGCAAGGAAAGGGCTCTTTCTGCCCTTCTCTTTCCCCTCAGCTCCTTACCCCGCCTCTGCGGGAGGGCAGGAGCCTCTGCTCTTCTGGTGAGAGGCGTGCGCCGACTGCTCCAGCAGGAGCTGAAAGAAGGCGCCAGCCGAGGTGCCCGGGAATTTCCGGCCCAGCAGGCTCAGCGCCTTCCTGAGGGTCGTCTTGGCCAGATCCACGCGTCCCACGTTGTAGCACACCTGCCCAGGAGAAGGCTTCTTCAGGCGGTGCCCAAGGGCTCCGACTGAGCTCACACCACATTTCCCGCCCCTGCCCGACGTGAGGCCGAGGGCCTCGACCGGCTGGGGCCGGAGGACGCGGCGGTCGCAGGCAGGGCTGCTCACTGCGGCCGGGCCTCAAAGTGCCAGAGGTGTCCCCCCCGCCGGCTGCCCCACGCCACCGCGGCATCCCGCTCCTCCCGCCCCGAGAGCCCTCGCGGCCGCCCTGCCGCTTTACCTCCCCTTGCAGGCTCAGGAAGGTGGCTTCTTCAAAGCAGGCCGGCACCGGGGCTTTCTGAGCCGCCGAGCTCCTCAGGGCCTCTGCTTTGCGCAGGCTCGTGAAGGCCTTGGAGCAAGCGCACGGAGAGCGGGTGAGCGGCGCTGCGGAGCCCGCCTCCAGCCCCAGCACTCCCACCCGCCTGCACAGCTCCCCACGGAGGCCGTGCCCCTGCCCCTGCCGATGCCACCCCAGCGCACGCCGCGGGCACGAGCGCTCCTCCGCACCGCCTCCCTGCTGGGCACCTCGCGCGAAGGTCCCGCTCCCCTGCCCCGCGGCTCTTGCCCCGGGACAGGCAAGCAGGAAGAAAACCCCGGCTCCGACCCCAGCCCTTCGCCCCCAAGGGCCCACAGAGGCCGGTCCTAGTGCAGGGGGGAAATGGGCTTGCCCTGGGCAAGGCCACCGAGAGGCCTCCACGTGCAGCGGCCTCTGGCACGCAGGACAACTCACCAGGTAGTTGTCGGAGACGTGCAAGCAGGCAGCCGTGCTCTCCAGCAGGTAGTAGAGGGCTCTGGCATCGTTGCCCATTGCTGTGTGGTGGTGAGCCAGGGGCACGAGCACCAGCTCCACGACGGCCTTGCACTCGCAGGAGCGCGCGGCCCCGGGCGTCCCTCTGCTCCGGCCGGGCACCGCAGGCACCCGTTCCACCTGCGCTGGAAACCGCTCTGCCTCCCTATGCCGAGACGAGGGCACGGAGAAAGAAGAGACACGCTAGCACCCCCGCACTGCCCTGGCCGCCCGCACTAACACCGCGCTCCAGCGCGGCACACGGCCGCGTGCACGGCTGCCTCGTGCGGCTGTGCTGCGTTTCACAGCCTCCCCAGGCGCGGAGAGCATTGCCCAGTTATTCTCGCTGCCCCATGCGGCAGCAGCCGTGCTCTCGCCCGGCTCCAAGCAAAGCCTGTGCTACTCCTAACACAGTGCTTTGGGGCACGGCACCTCTTCTTCCTCTGCAGCAATGTCCGGCCCTGCACCGCGCACCTTCCACCAGCCACCCTGCTCCCAGCAGCTGCTCTGCCCCTGCCCAGCTTGCAGCACTGCTCTCTCACAGCTACACAACCACAACAGCTCCACCTGAGCGCCACCATCAGCACGGTGATCCCTCTGGCTTCCGCAAGGATGCTCCTCTCCGGGGCCAGCGCAGACCACCTCCCACCCAACAGGCCGGCTCTTCCCCGGGCTACGCTCACAGCCGCCAGGCCATGCTGGCAACTCCGCTCGCCCCCTCTGCGCACCCTCAGCCCGCAGACTCCCCACAATACTCAAAACCCCCTCTCCTCACCCAGAGGTCTCCTCCGTGCAGCTCTCCTCTTCCTCCGCACCTTTTGCGGCATCTGCAAACAAAGCACAAGTTAACCCCCGCTCACCTCACCAGGGGCAAGAGCTGCACCTTGCGGGCAGGCTGCATCAGTAAGAGCACGGGAGCGGAGGGACGGGGAGGGGAGGAGAGGGGAGGGGGGTCAAGGCACTGGCAGCAGCTCTCTTGCTGGCCCCTTCCCCCGAGACCTGCCCTCACTGCAGGGCTGCTAGGTTTGGGCAGGTGGAGCAGACCCACGCGGAGACGCCCCTCGGCCTGCGGAGCTGGGAGCTGCGCCCCCGGCTCCCGGAGCTCCAGGCAGAGGCAAGAGGGCGCTCGAGGGGACAGAGGCTCCACGCTGTGTCCGCAGCGCGGCTCTGGGTGGGCCGCTGCGCTCGGCGCAGGGCTAAGCTAGTCTTGGGGAAGCGTCCGCCCTGCGCCGGAAGCATCCCGAGGCTTCGGGGAAACGCTTCTGCGGACGGGGCTTCGCACGGAGGAGCGCGTCCGCTCGCTGGGCCACCGCGGCGGGCAGGGCCCGGGCCCCGGAGCACAGCACAGAGCATACCTGGAGCGGTGCGGAGCACGGCCCTCTTCAGCTCCTCCTCTGCCGCCAAGGAGGCCTCCCGGCGGGGCGAGCAGCGCTCGCTGGCGGTGCCGTCGCAGCTCTCTCCCTCCTGGCTGCTGCTGCTGCTGCTGACAGCCAAGCGGTGGAAGGGCACAAAGTCCCCCCCGCCGCAGCACCGGCACTTGTGCGCCCGCCTCTCCAGGAAGGCCGTGCACTTGCCGTGCATGGCCACCCTCTGCGCCTTGGGCCACAGCTCGTAGGCAGCCTCCCGCAGCAGCGGGGCGCAGAAGGCCAGGACGCCGCGCCGCAGCCTCGCGGTCTCGCTCTCGCCCGCAGACCCCTTCGGGGCATCTGAAAGGCAACGGGGCTTTGCAGCAGCTGGAGCTGGCGCTGGGCGCACCTCAGGGCCGCCACAGCCCGCACGCGAAGAAGCCGCCCGTGCTGCCGGCAGCAGGAGCAAGCCACGGGCAGCTCCTTCCTCCCGCTCAGCAAGACGTGCCCAGCATCCCACCACGCTCCCGGGGACGCCTTAGCAACACTTACCGCTTGCTTCCTGCAGAGAGCTGGAGGATCCCTTGGTGGCAACGCTGCCGTCCTCTGCCACCTCGTCAGCACTCAGCCACTTCAGGAGGTTGCCTTTCACCAGGACATCCAAGGTCTTGTACATCTTTGTCCTGGTCCACCTGGGAAGGACGTGGAAGAGCAGCTCGGGGGTGAACGTCCGCCCGATGATGGCTGCGCACTTCAACACCATCCGCTCGGAGGGCTTCATGCTGTCCAGCTCAGCCAGCGCAATCCCTGCCAAAAAAACAAGGCACAGGTCTCTCTCTCGGCCCCGGCCAAGGCTGAGGCCGCAGAGGCTGCGTTAGCTGCAACGCTCGAGGCGGCAGGCCTTAGCCTTGCTTCCCAGGCACCAAAGCTGCTGGGCAGGGCACACGTCTCCAAGGTGGCCCTGCTCCTCCGGCAATCACGGGAAGCAAGGAGCGGGAAAAGCAGAAACGCTCCAGGGAACGACCCACCCCCCCCCTTCCTTCAAGGCGTGGGCAGGGCTGCATCACCAGCTTCACTATGCAAGGACACGGCTAGAGGGCAGGGACGCTCGTTCACACCCTCCCAGGCAGCACCCCTGGAAACGGGGAGCTCCAGCGGGACCACGGCCCCCTTCCCAGCGGAGCCCCAGAGCTGGCAGGGGAAGCTGCAGCAGCCGGACACGCCGCCTCCCTCTAGGCGAGGCCCCGGAAAGACGGCCGGTGCGGCCAGCAGCCGCCCCGGCGGGGCTCGGCCCCTCACCTTTCAGGGTCGGGGGAAGCACGGTGTTCTGCAGGTCCACGCCAGGTCTCACGGCGCAGACCCTGCGCTCCTTCCCCGCCCCGGCGCGCCAGCACGCGGCCGCTGCTGAAGCCTCCGTCCCAGAAGCTGAGCGCAGCAAGAGAGCAGCAGGAAGCGATTAGCCGCGGAGACCGTGCGAGCCCCGACTTCCCGCTCGCAAACGTCGCTGCTCCTCCCCTCCCTCCATCCTCCACCCTCGAGCAGTCACCCCCCAGCACGTCCGGCGGCTCCTGGACCTGGCGGCAGCACAAATCCAGCCGCGGACGAGGAACGCTGTGGCCACGCGACTCCCGGCACAGCTCCGCAGTAACCCCCCACTCCATGCTCCTTCCCGGCCGCACCGGGGCTTAGCTCAGCGCCAGGGAGCGCCTCTTCTCCTCGACCGCCACTTCCCGCCACAGCGGCACCGCTGCTCCTCTCAAAGCCAACAAAACCCCCAGCCTCTGCTCCGCCCGTCCCAGCGGCCAGCGGCACGGGAACCCACGCCCGAGCCAGACCTCGCTCTGCGCTGCTGCAACACGCGACCGTGCCAAAGGCGCGGGGCAACTCCAGGGCAAGAAAGGGCTGTGGGAGAGGCACCACAGCACCGAGGCAGCCAGCCACAAAGATGCTTACTGAAGAGATTCTCCCACTTGGCCTCGGCTTTCTCCTGCTTCCGCTGCTGCTGGAAGAGGAGCAGGTCGTGCCGACGAAGGTAGCTCAGCAGCTCCTCGCAGTAATACGGGATCCCGTAGCTTCTCTGCATCAGGAACCTGCAAAGAAGCAGATCCAGCAGGGACTGGCGCAGGACGGACGCGCCGGAGGCCAGCGTCTTCGCCACAGCTGCACCTCCCTTTTCGAGGGGCCGCGACTCCCACGGCCTTTGCCAGCCGAGCTGCCCTGAAGACGCAGCAGTTGCTGCAACCTGCAGGAAAGCGCTCGCGGACAGTGCCCAAGGCACAGGGCAGCAAGCCGCCTCCTCCTTTCCTGTCCCCAGCAGCCTCCGTCCTCGCCGGCACCAGCGAGAACCTGGGCCCCTCCAAATCGCCCCCCGCACCTTGCCACACCTCAGCCACCCCAGGGCCCAGCACCACCGCCTCCCTGCCTGGCAGCGCGACGCGGACGGGCCGACACCACCTACGCTCCATGTCCGCCAGCACAGGCGGCTGCCCGCTCCCGGCTCACAACCGCCAGCCGACGGTCACAGACGCGGCGGTGCTCCGAGGAGCCGCCCGCATCCTTTCCTGGGCGTCCGCTCCCTTCCGCCCTCGGCAGAGGCTCCACCCGTCGGAGAGAGCTCAGAGGCCCTACCCGGCACTTACGTCTCCAGGTCCCGGGGCACGCTGACCACTCCGAGGTCGTGGCAGGCTTTCTGCACGACAGCTGCAGGCTGCAGCTCTTCCAGCTGGACGTAGGTCGTTTGCTGCAGCTTCACGATGTCAGCAGCTGCTTTACAAAGCCTCTCCCTTCCACAGTGCCCGGGAGCAAAGCCCACGACCAGGAAGATCGGGACGTCCCTGAGCACGTGCGACATCGCAGCCCAGGAGGTAGGATCGATGTACTGCGCGTTGTCGATGAAAAACAGGGCAACGTCTTCTTCAACGGTCTGAAACAAACAGCTTGTTTGGGCTGGGGGAGTCGGAGCCGTTCTCTAGCACCTTGCGCGGCAGCAGCTTTGGCCGGCCTCTCTCCAGACACGGCACGCTCCAAAGTCTCTCTCCTCTCCCCCGCTCAGAATCTCCCCGGCTCTTCCTGTCTCCGAGACTTCAAGGTCTCTCGCGCAAGCTGGTGCACAAAGACACCGTCCCTCCGCCTCCTCCTGCGCACGTGCCCTCCAACTTGGCAGGGGGACAGCAACCAGGGGGCACGGCACGGGCAGTCCAGCCTCTGAAGGGCAAGGGCTCCGGTACGCTGTCCTCTCGACACCTCCCACCGCTCTCCTGCACAGCCCTCAGCCTGCTTTCCTCCTCCGACCCAGGACGCAGAGAACTGCTCACCTTCTGCAGCACTTTCTTGAAGATCGACTCCAACTCCACTGTCCTCTGAGCACCGCTCATCTTGGACACCTGCTCCGACAGTGGGAACTGGCCAGAAAAGCACAGGCACAGAGAAAGAGAGTTTCAGGGCGTTTCAGCACACCTGCCCACCACACAAGTCCAACTGAGCCAAACACCTCAGCTGCCCTCAGCACCTTACGCCTCTCCCCCACACAGTGCCGCGGGCGGGGGAGACAGCGTGGACGTCACCCTGAGCCTCGAACAGGGCTCCTCTGCTGGGGGTCTGCGGCAGAGCTGTTGGGGTATGGGAGGGAGGCGTTTGGGGTGGGGAGGGGGAAGAGCTTGTTCCCTCGCCGTGGAGCAGACCGCTCACGCAGCAGCAAGCTCAGACGGGGCCCACGAGCTGGTGCTCAAAGCCTCTCCGCAATGCCCTTTCCAGGCCACTGCGCAAGACCCCAGGAGCTGCCTGCAGCAGCCTGCCACCGGGACTCACCCCCAACAGGCAGCCCCCTTCTGCGCCCATAAACAGAAGCCTGTGCTGCCCCCCTGCTCTCCCCACCAGCCAGCTAAGCCCACTCCCCACCAGAGCGGCCGCAGGGCAGCGCACAAGCGAGTCTTCGCCGGCGCCAGGCACGGCTCCCCCTCTCACCTTAACCAGGAAGGGCACATTGAGCAGGCAGTAGCTGCTCTCTTCCATGAGCCCTCGGAGCTTTTCCTGCAGGACGAGCTGTCTGGCACTGCAGGATTTACAGGCCTGGAGGCCCATGGCCATGGCCAGCACCATGTGCACAGCCGAGAAGACCTGCCGCTGGTTTAGCTCTGTCAGCTCCACAGCCACTACCCTGCCAGGCAAAAGCAAAAGGCAGTGAGATCCAGAGAGCTGCCCAAACACCATTTGCCCGGCAGGCCACTGGCTTTCTCTCTTCGCTCTGGAGCGGCACAACGAGCCCTCAGCACGGGCTCTACTTTGCTTTGTGTCCAGCCCCAAAGACGCCTCGCCCTCCCTCGACACCTCGGACAACAGCGCGCTGCTGCCCCTGAGCAGCGTCTCCACGAGGCTTTTCGGGGCTGCTGCAGCGCGAGGGCCAAGCGCACTGGCAGAGGAGCTCCAGCACCCCAAGAACATCAGGGGCTGGCCGGGGGAAGGCACCCACAGGTACCGCTCCGCAACGCTCACCTGTGCCCAGCGGCCTGCCCTAAGCAGGCCAGCTCACTAAAGAGGTGGCTCTTCCCGGAGCCTATCGCGCCCTCAAACGCCAGGATGTGGCTTTCTTTCCTAGCCACATAGGCGTTCAGGTGGCTTTCAAAGAGGGCGAGCTCCTTCTCCCGACCTGGGAAGGCAAACCAGAAAGCAAGCTCTTGCAGTGAGCCGAAAAGCAAAGAACCCTCCGCACCCTTCCCTCTCGCCGCCAAGTCGCCTTCCCTCCACCCCATCGACAAGCCCGCCCCCACCCAGCGCTCCTCCCTCCCACTTGGAAGCTCCCTCCGTGCAACCCACAGAGCACGGCAGCAAGCAGCTGCCGCTTCATCCCGATTCCCGGCCCCAGCTGTGGCCCAGCCCCAAATGCCGGCACCAGCCAGGAGCCGAGCTCTGCACCAACCCCTTACGGCCACTGCAGGCAGCGCCGCCCCAGAGCACGAAGCTGCTCCGTTCCCGGCGCAGCGCTAACAGGTACCGAGGGCAAGAAACGGGCTTCCAGGAGACCAAGGCGGTCTCCACCTACCGAGCAACGGGGAATACTCGGACCTCGCCTTCGGGACACCCGTGCCGAGCACCCTAGCAGGGGGAGAGAAACACGAGAGTCAGGCAGGGAGGCAGAAGCTGGAGGACGCAGAGTCGCGCTCCCAGGCTTTGCTCCCGGGGAGCAGTTCACGGAGGCTGAGCCCTGCAACGGAACCTCTCCCAAAGTTCCCGGGGGACGGCAAAGTCGGCCTTGCAAAGGTCGTCCCGGGAGACCGCCAAAGCCCGGCCAGGGCAGCGGCTGCTCTCTGCCGACCCTGACCGGACCCCGAGTGCGGCCACCAGGCCGCCGGGCCCCAGCCAAGCAACCCTGCTCAACGAGCACACTCACGGCTTCTCCGAGATCCCCAGGTACTGGTAGACGGTGCCAGGATCGACAACCCCTTTCATCTTGGCCTCCGGCAGCTCCCTGAAGTAGGAGCGGGGCAGCCGGGAGGCGGCGTAGGTTGCGGCGTCACACGACACTACCCCGGGGTAGTGCTCCATCAGCCGAGCTGCCAAATTCACCTTCTGGCCCATGACTGCCGCAGACAGAGAGAGCACACGCTCACGCGCCTCTGCGAGCGGCCCGCCGCACCCTCCGAGGCCGACGGCTGCGTCGCCTGCAGCTCGGACGAGCCCCGGACCCTCGCGAGCCAACATGGCTCGGAGCCCCTGGCCCTGCCCCGCGGCGGCACCCGCTCCGCCCCGGTCGTTCCCCGCGGGCCACGGGCCGAGCCCTCGGCCGAGCCCGGCGCGCGCGGGCAGCGGCCTGTTCCCCGCCGCCCCGCCTCTGCCCTCGGCGCACGGCTCTGGTCGGACAGACCCGGCCCAGACGCCCGCTCCTCGCACACCCGCGCCGTACCTGTGTATTCGTGCCTCACGCGATGGCCGACGACTCCGCAGAACACGGTGCCGCTGGTGACCCCGACGGAGACCGCCCTGCCGCGCACGGAGAGCGGCGGGCGGTCAGCAGCGCCCGCGCGCAGCCCCGCCTGCCCGCCCACCGCCACCCCCTCGCCCCTCGCCCCGCCAGCCCCCCGGCAGCCCAAACCCTGCGGGCGCGCGGAGCTCGCGAGCGTGAGCCCGCAGCGGGAACGGGCTGCCCGGAGCAGCCAGGCGGGGCCCAACCCTTCCCCTCGGGCCCGGCAGCTCCCGGGCCTCGTGCCCTCCTGCTGCCGCCCTCCGAGGGCTCCTGCCGGGGCCCCCGCTGGCCTGGGCGCGCTGGAGAAACTGCCCCGGCCGTGGCCGGCGAAGCCCCACGGGCAGCTGCCGCTGCTCAGGGCTCTGCCTCCTTCCTCCCCGCCACCGAGCGGGCCGAGCGAGAGGGCACCTCTCTCTGGCAAACCACCCCCGCCGCCCCGGCGACGGCCCGCGCAGCACGCCTCCCCACTCACTCGATTTTCCGCGGCCTCGACAAGCACGCCCTGGAGATTTTAACGGCGCTTTCCAAGGCGTGAACGCTTTCGCAGGGCACCTTCTGTCCGGGCAGTCCGAACACACACAGGAACGTGCAGCCCTGCCGAGGACACAGGCAGCACGCCCCGTTACAACGCCGGCGGCACACGGCTCGCGCCGGGACGCCCCGGCCTCCTGCGAGGCCGGCAGAGCTGCGCGGCAGCCCCAGGCCGCAGGCCGCTCGTCCCTCCGCCGAGCCAGAGCTGCGTCTCCTTTCCCCGCTGCCCAGCGCACGGACACGCTCCCCTCTCCCTTGCTGCCCACCCGTTGCGCGGTGCCCCGCGCCCCCACGCTCACTTTGTCGAACATGGAGATTTTGTTGATCTCGCCCTTGTGCGGACGGAGGATCTCCGACATCAGCACGCTGCTGTCCTGGATGGCCTTGAAGATGTGCGTCAGGTTGACGCGGGCAGCAAACTGCAGCTTGACGAAGAGGCAGGTGACCGGCCGCAGCTCAGACAAGTACTCCAGGGGTTGTCCGTCGTCGAGCTGGCAGACAGGAGCGCGACTCCGCGGGGGGCTCTCTCGTCCCCCACGGTCGCGCCCGAACAACCCCCTGCAAAGGGCAGAGGGAAAGCCGCCCCCCGCCGCCCGCCCCTCTCCCCGCACGAGCACGCGGCGGGCAGGCTCCTGCCGCGGGCAGCGCGCCCCGCCGGCTGCCCCAGCTCCTCGCCCGAGGCTGCCCCGTCTCGGCACGTCCGCTCTCTCGCGAGCTCCCGCTCGGCCACGCGCGGCTCCTCCCGCCCGCCAAGGACGCGGCCGCCGGCAGCCGTGGCCATACCTTCCTCAGCACCGTTGCTGGCAGGTACTTGCGCAGCAGCTTCCCCAGGGCACGACGAGGGGCCAGGGTAATGGCAGGCCTCAGGACGCCTAAGGAAGGAAGAGCCAGGCGCTCGCTGGCGGCACGGCACGGCACGGCCGAGCTGCCCCGGGGGCACCGCACGGCAGGGGCTGCCGCTGGCGCTCCGCGAGAAGGGCGCTCCTCCACCCGCACGCCGGTTCCTCTCGCACGCGCTCGGCCAGAGCAGCCCCCTCGAAGGGGGAGGAGGAGGCAGCGAGCCCCCGCGCCGGAGCTCAGCGCGGCCACGGACGCTGCAGCGCGAGCGGGAGAGGGCGCAGGGCGTTACTCCCCGCTGCGCCCTGCCGAAGCCCCGACCCGCCTGGGCAGCCGCAGAGCGGCAGGAGCATGGGGCTCACCTGGCTGCTGAGGGGAGCAGGAGCTCAGCCGCGCTCGGGCGACCTTGGAGGAGATGTCTTCCCGCTCGGAGAGAGACATCCGTTCCACGCCTGTAACCTAGAGGCCCCCCCGAACAAACGGGGCTCCGCAACAGCTCCACGGCCCACGGAAGCCGTCGCCCGCCGAGCCAAACCCTCCCAGGGCCCACCGCCCCCTCCTCCAAGCCAGCAAGCGGACTCCAGAGCCAGCCCTCGCACGGCAGGGCCGCAGCTGCAGCTCCCCACCTGCGCCAACCCCTGCAGCTCCCTCCACGTTCACCTCCGCAGCCCTCTCCCTCCTTCCCCCTCACGCCCACGGCCGGCTCCTCAGCGGCGCTCCGGACGCCGTCCTGCTCACCTTCACAGCAGCCTTCCGGCCTTTGAGGCACTTGGCCTTGACCCTGCTCTGGTTGCAGAGCTCCCAGCAGCCGGCGGACAGGATGACGTCGCCGGCGCTGGCGAGGTTCTGGGCCTGCCAAACGTCCCCCACGGCCTGGCCGACGATCAGGAAGCGCTGCTCCTGTTTGTCTCCGACCGTCAGAAAGGACATGTGCCCTGCAGAGATGCCTGGCGAGACACAAGCACGGCTGCGGCAGAGCGCGCTGCTGCCCGCGCAGCCCCCGCAGCTCCGAGCCCGGAGCTCGGCCCTGCGCGCGGGCTCCTCGTCCGACCGCGGCGAGCGGAGGCCTCTGTCTCGAGGCGTTCGAGACCGACCAGGGACGGGCCGCGGGGCCTAAGCGGGGCCCTGCGGACACAGGGCCCTGCCCGGGGTGTCTGCCGAGGGGCCGGCAGGGCTGCCGCTGCCCGCGTGCTCGCAGGGCAGCCCCCTCCGGCGGCCGCCTCCCCACGCGCGACCGCGCAGCCACCTTCCGCGCAGAAGAGCCCCGCGGGGCCCCGCGCGGATCGCGCCCTCCGCCCGGGGCTGCAGAGCCCCCCGGCCCTGCCCGGGGCCCCGCGGCTGCAGCTGCGGCCGCCCGCGGCGCGGCGAGCGCGGCACGGCCCGTACCTATCTTCAGGCGGAGCTTCAGGCCCACGTCCGTGTCGCGGGTGCCGTGCTTGGCCTGGATTTGCTGGCTGCACTGCAGCACCAGGCCGACGGTGTCCCGCAGCTGTGTCTGCCGAACGCGCCACAGCACCAGCACGGCGTCCCCTGGGGAAAGCGGGGGCGTGAGGACGGCTCCCGCGAGACCGGGCACCCCCGGACCCGCGCCCGCCCGCGGGGGCGGCGGGAACCGGCAGGCGTGCCGCAGGAAACGCCCCGGCGCGGAGGCGCCCTCCCCTCCCCGCCCGCCGCACCCTGGGCACAGGGCCACCTTCCCCGCGCGCGGGCCGGCCGTGACAGCGGCCACGCTGGCAGCGCAGGAGGGGCTCAGGGGGCTGCGGGAACCCGGACACCCCCGCCCGTCCCACCCAGCGCACGGACGCGCGGCCTCTCTCAAGCCCCCTCCTTCCCCCGTACTGCCCCGCGCCCCGAGCTCCCGCGCTGCCCGACCCCCGCGCCACATCGCCGCCCCGCTGCAGCTCCCGGCTTGGCGCCCCGCACGGCGGCTCCCCCGGGCACCGGGCTGAGCACGCGGCCCCCCCTCCGCGCTCGGCCGCCTCCCGCCTCCGTCTCCCCTCTCTCCAGCGCTCCCCGGCAGCTGCAGCGCCCCAGGCCGCGGCTCTCCCTCGCGGACAGACCTGCGAACTTGAGGACGTCCCCTCCAAAAGCCAGCAGCTCTGCACACAAAAGAAAGCAGAAGCAGCGCTGCACCTGGGCCTGGTGCAAGGAGGCAGCGGCAGGCTGCCCGGCCGCGCTCCGCTCTCGCGGCCCGGCGCCACGCGCCCCTGCGGGGCGGCACTTACCCTCCAGGATGTCCCCCATGTACCGGTTGAGGGTCTGCGCCACCTCATCCGCGCCCTGGTCCAGGTTGATGCTCTGACTGAACTTCTCCGTCAGAGCAGTGAAACCTGCGACGGGGACACGCGGGCGCAAAGGCGTCAGGCAGCGCCGACACGGCCGGCGGCCCCGGCAGCTTCCCCGGCCGAGAGACGCGCGGCCGGGAGGACGCAGGACGGCCTCCGGCAGCGAGCGCGGCCGCCTGAGCCCTCCCGCGCCTCCTCGCGCTCGCGCAGCGCCCGCTCGCCCCTTCCCACGCCGGCACGTTACGCCCGGCGGCTGCCGCCGGCTGGGGCCCTCCGGCACATCCCACCGCCGCCTCGCCTCCTGCCCGTGGCCAGGCCGCCCGCGGGGCCAGGGAGGCGGGAGGAGGCCCGGCCCTGCTCGCACGGCACCAAAGCTCCGGGGAGAGCTCTGCGCGCAGCGGCTCAGCCCCAGGCTGCTGCCCCGGGGCCTCACGGCGTCCTACGCGCACCGCTCTCGGCGGGCGGGCGGCCGCAAGCACGCCACGGTGCCGCTGCCAGCGGGGGAAATGCCCGTGCCGCGGCCGCCGCTCCGTCCCAGCGCCGCTCGCCCGAGGCGGAAGCCCTCAGCAGCCAGGAGGTCTCCCCCGAGCCCTTCTCCAGCACCGGCGGGATGAGCAGCACCCCGGGAGGCCCGCCACGTCCCCGCGGCTCGGCTCGCTGACCCACCGGACACATCCGCGAAGAGGAGCACGCCGTGGAAGTTCTCCACGCAGCGGCTCTCCTGCTTCAAGTCCTCAGACAAAAGCAGGTCGGGGACGTAAGCCGCCACTTCCCCCAGCTCCGAGCAGTGCTTCGACCTCGGCTCCCAAGCACGAGGCGTCGTCACGCGCCCTGGGCTCCCCATGGTGCCCCGGCAGAAGACGCCCGTGCCCAGCAGGGAGGAGGACAAGCCAGCACCGCGCAGACTCGCGCACTGAGCCCCAGCCTTTGTGAGGCACGGGTGACCCTCTGCCGCCAGCGGGGCGTCACAACCGGCTCCAGCGCCGTCACCCGCCCGTCGGCTGTGACCCGCACGCTGCCACCCAGCTCCAGGCCCGGCCGACGGCCTCTGCGAGGCGTCGCTGCCCCAGCGCGCGCCGGGGAGCTGCCCAAGCTCCCTCCTTGCCCCGCGCCCGCTGCCCAGACGGGGCCAGCGCGGCGCAGCTCCCTCCCGGGCAGGGCTGCGGGGAGGCCCGCGCGGGGACTGCGCTCCCCCGGGGCCCGAAGCAGCAGCTGCCTCCCACGCTGCCCGGCACAAGCGGCCTAGCAGCCACGCGGGCTTCGCCGTGAGAAGGGCGCTCGGGGCACACCGCGCAGGCAGCCTCACGACAGCCGCAGGGCTCAGCAAACAGCGAACACGCAGCTCCGCAGCAATACACCCGACGGAGCTGCAAGGCCGCTTCCTAATTTGTGCACGCACGCTGCGCCCAGACAGCACGACTCAAACAGGACAGAGCCTTCGTGCAAATACAGGAGAAGGCGGGGGGCTTTCGCAGCACTGCAGGGCAGCAAAGGAAACCACTGGGTCCATCCCAGGCACATCAGAGAGAGTCAGGAAAAGTTGGAAGCCTTGGCAGGAGGCAGCCCCAGTTCCCTGCTGTAGTTGCCAGGGCCGTGTTAAGCTTTCGTGCTGTAGGGAACCGTATCCACACTAGGCACCCCGGCGCACACACAGTCTGCAGCTGCCTGTTCCCCAAGGGAAGGTGAACTAGGAGCCGAGGGCAACCTCTGCGCAGGCAGTGCTCTTGCCCACACGGCACGGTCCTGCGGGGGCCGAACGCGGCACCCGCAGCCAGGTGCTGGTAACAGGGCCCAGCAACAGTCCAGACAAGGCAAGTCGTAAGCCAGCACCAGGGTCCCTCCAGGGAGACCTGGATGGGCCCCTCAGGACCAAACCAAAACGGGGCCAGAGACAGGACTGGAGACAAGCTGCAATGTACTTACAGCAGGTCTGTCCAGGAAATCAACTGCTTACGCTGTCAGCCTGAGGTTCGTTCAGGAGGCAGAAAAAGCGCCAGGTACATCTGCAGTGTAGTTCAGGCAGGGACTGAAAACCCAGGCCTGGGCTGAAATGGGGCTGCAATGGGCAGGGGGGGGCAGCTGGGTGGATCTGTGCCCTCAGGTGAGCCTTGTCAGGGCCATTAGGCCCTCAGGGCCCTAAAAGCAGCTTCCTCTCCCAGTAAAAGTATCTTCATACCTTCAAGAAATCTGGTTTCAGAGGGGGTTTGCTGTGGAAAGTCCTGATCTCAGAGTTGTGGGTTGTCATTTAGCTATTGCAAAGCATCACAGATCCAGGGCAGGGACAGAAAACTGGGAAAAGACACTGCAAAAGAACCAAGTCAGGATCACAGCAGTGATCTTTCCAAGCTCCTGCCCCACAGGAAGTCATTGCTCAGCCCAGCACAGTCTGTCCCTTCCCACACTGCAAGAGGGCTCAGAGCACTGTGCTGCAGCTCCCCAGGCATGCATGCTCCTCACTGGGCTCCAGCAGGATCTGGACAGCCAGGGGGAGAGGAGGTTGCACCATCTGCCTAAGCTCAAGTGCTTGCTACCTTGTGAGCACTTGGTTCTGAAATCCTGAGATTCCTCACTTAACTGCCCCCAATGTTGCTTTACACCTGCATCCCCAGGTATTTTAAAGGCCATCAACAGATTGGCTCATTATGCTAAGCTCTGCCTGGCACAGAGCCAACACCTGGGTAAAACCACCTCTGAAAGAGCTTCTTTAGTTGTCTTCTCCCCAAAGGAGATAAAGCCAATACACGCCATGTAGCATTGTGCAGAGCTCACTTATTCAGTTTATTCAGTGCAGATGACCACGCCTCGGCTTTTGACATTATTTGTGACAGCAACTTTTTGTGACATTTGTGACATTTGCTCACACCCGCCCTGCACACACTTGGTGTCCTCATCCAGGGCGCACCTGCCTCGTAGGCCTACAGGCGTGCGCTTTCACTCCGACGAAAGCAGCACGGGCTCAGCAAGGCCGGTCATGTCAGTGTCCCCAAACTAGGTGGCTTTTGCAAGCTGCTGACATCACGGAGGTGTCAGCTGGCAATGAGCGTGACATGGAGACACTCTAGCCACCGCCCTGCACTTGCAGATCCAGAAAGTGGGTGAAACCCGGCTCCGCTTCCAGCCAGGCAGGCTGCCAAGGAGCCAGGTGAGCCACAGAAGCAGAGCGCTTCCCAACAGCCTTGCCGCTGGACATCTCGTCAGCATGGCTGCAATGACGAAACCACTTCCCTAGGTCCCCTCCTTTGCAGCTCCTCCGTGCCTGTCTGTCTGTACTCCCTAAGGGGCCGTGCACTCTGGGAGGTGTTAGATCATGTCTCTTCCAGGTGGACACCAGCCCCTGAGCCTCATGTTTCTTTTGGGGCTGGGGCTGGCATCAGAGACTATCAACTGCCCAAGCAGGTGCAGCTGTCAGTACCTGGAAGTGAACTGCACAGGGCAACAGTTGCAAGAGCTCCCTGTGACCATCCCACTGGATACCAGGCAGCTGATTCTGGCAGCAAACAAGATCTCATACCTGCCTGCAGTGGAACTGAGCTTCCTCGCTGACCTGGTCTATCTGGACTGCCGGGAGAACCTCTTGGGGGATGATCTGGATTTCACTTTACGCATCGGCGTAACCAGTAGCTAGGATATTGCTACTTCTATAAAGTGCCTGCCCCAGCTGCAGGCGGTATCACTGCGAGCTTGTTATCACTTTTGTCACTGCGAGTCACAAGCACCTTACAGCTGCAGTGCCAAGAGTGAGGAGCCCGAGGAGGCTCTGGGGAGAGCTGCAGAGAAGGCTACTGCTCTGATTTTCCTGCCTTTTCTTCAGCTGCTCGATAGACTGTATCTTTTTGTTGCTGCTGCAGTATCGCTGCGTCCATAACAGTCCGTTAAAAACCCCTCTCTCTGTGGAGATGCGGGAAGTGCTCTGCTCCTGCCTCTGTTCTGTCCTGCTCTGCTCAGCCTCTCCAGCCCTGAGCTGCCCACCATTCTGCCAGTGTCCCCTTCACCTCAAACGCCTCCTGCAATGCCTTTTTCCATAAAAAATATGGCAGCTGTTGTGCTAAAGCAGATCAAAACGACAGTTCCTATAACCTCCAGCTATCACAGTGCTTCTAGCTGGCAAAGCAGGTACATTTGACAGGTTCTCAGGATCAAGCCGTGATCCAAATGCTCTGAACTCAGCAAAAGACTTTTGCTGTTCCCATGGGGGGTTCTGGTTTGGGTACCGGTGAAATGCGATTGACAGGGTGAAACAGAATGCAAGTTAAGACTGTGGTCAGAAAAGTGTCTCTGTATCCTTATGACTGACGGGCTTCATATTTTCCCACTCTTCCGCCAGCATCCCAGAGCAAATTGGCTTGCTTTTGTTTTAAGTTATCCAAAATAATCAATGTACATGCATTGCAGATGAGCGTTCGCTTGAGTTCCTCTGACTTCTGCAGCAGAAAGGCACTTACTCCCGAGTAAGAGCAGTTTACTGAAGCCTTCTTTCCTTACATCATCTGGCTCACCAAAATCCAGCTCTTTTCCATCTTATTGAGAGAGTCTACAACTGGACCACAGATACTGAATATTCATGAGGCAAAGTAATCGCTGGTTCCCTTTTTCACAGAAACACTAGTGCCGAGGGTAAAAAATTGTTATGCAGCTATGAAATTTGTATTTGGTTTTCCAAATTGAAAAGGAACACATCACTGCACCAATGAAAAAAGCTTGATCCTCAGTAATTCACAATAAAATACTGAAGGAGAGCTGGGGAAGAAAAAAAAGAAATTTGAGAAAACCTGTACATCAAGTAAGAAAAAGGCACAAAAGAACAGTAAGGAAGGGCAAAGGAAGCTGGTGTTAGGACAGAAAAGAATTAGGGATGTCTGAGTGTCTTAATAGGCGTAGTAAATGCCTGTAAAGGTAGTTATTGTCCTCATACAGATTACAGACAGTTATGGAACAGTGTAGAGAAGTCCTACCCCTAGCAGCTGCCAGGTAGTTTGGAGACAGAAAAGAATTAGGGATGTCTGAGTGTCTTAATAGGCGTAGTAAATGCCTGTAAAGGTACTTATTGTCCTCATACAGATTACAGACAGTTATGGAACAGTGTAGAGAAGTCCTACCCCTAGCAGCTGCCAGGTAGTTTGGAGATAACACGTGGAAGCCCTGAACAGGAGAGTAAAGCTCACTGCAGGCGGTTTGGAAGGCTACGAGCAGAAAAGCAAGTGGCAGCGAGGACTGGACGCATTCGTGTGGGTCCCTGCACAATCCCGGGAAGGATGGGAAAGAGACCAAGGCACCTACTGAAACCTTTCTGATGAGGCTGGGAGGAGATGGAACAGACTGCGCCAGGGCTGGGAAGAAACGACCCGTCTCCCTGCTTCCACGTGTCAGGGCAGGGGAGAAAGAGCGGAAAGACTCAGCAGCAGCCAGCGGAGGCAGCTCCAGTTTCCTCTTCTGTCAGACTTTGCTGCTATGTCCCAGCGACGTGCTGCGGGTGAGTCAGCACAAGGTGTTGTATTTCCTGGAACTGGTGTGAGAACTGGGTAAACTTTAATGCTGCAGGTAAGTGTATCCATGCTGGGAACCCCGGATCACGTGCGCCTATCTGCATCCAGGCAGGGAAAAGCAACTCCCTGTTTGTCAGGCCTAGGCGGCCCTAAAACGAGGGTTGTCCCAGGAGCTGACAGCTCTAGCAGAGGGACGGTGGGACAGACGGAACTGAGGGGCAATGCAGAGCACTGAAATCTGCTGCAAGCAGATCCCTGTCCCGGCCTTTAGAGAGCCACTGCAGCTTCACAGACCACTTTGTGCCAGTATTTTATGCTCAGCTGGAGCTGCGCACGGTCGAGGCGCAGGCGGGAAGTTCCCACAGCTCGACGGCTTGGGGTAAGGGTGAACGAGCCCCACAGTTACGCTCCTGACAGCGAGCGATAACAGCACCAACGGTCTCTGCAGCTGTATCCACTCGTCAACGGATAACAAAATACAACATAACATAATACAGTATAAATTGTTGCTCGTCCCTCTCCCCTGCTCCCTTTCCCTAAGGACCACCCATCCAGCACTTCCAGCAGCGACCGACACGGTTCTGTCGCAGTAACCGAGTCTGTCGCACTGATTTCAAAACCCCCGGGGGAAGGAGGCGGCTGTGCTGGAGGCCACACTGGCCTTCTACAAACACCAGGAAGAGACATTGCTTCCTACTACGCCCAGCCTTCACTAGCTCCAGAGGGAAAAACCAGCATCTGTTTTCTCGTGGCCTAGACTACAATACGGCAGAGCACAGTCATTATTTCGGCGAAACTGAATTACTGAGGACTTTCCTCTTTTTCTTCCACACAACAAGCTCGGTGACCCCTAACTGCAAACAACCCAAGTTTCACAGCTTGACTCTGTGGATGCAGACCTCACTATGCCAGCATAAAACAACCTCTTTCAGCTTAGCCTATGGCATGGCAGAAAATGTTTAAGGTTTTTTCAAAAAAATCACTAGTGCTTTTATATTAAAATGAAGGTGCTCAGTTAGCAGAACTCAACAGTGCAGGTACAGCAGCTTGCCACTGCGGTATAATCCAACCGGCAGTATTTTCCTATCGCGACAATAACACAGAAATTGTTCTGATCATTCTGGCTACCCAGTTTGGCAAGGGACGGACTACGTATTTTCACCCAGGCTGTTCAGGGAAAGGAGTGTGAAGTGCGGAGACATTTTTCAAAGGCTTTAGGAAACTCCTCCACTGCTTTTCTAGCAGGACTCCTATCCACTATTGCTCAGGGCACGGACAAGTTAGTCTTGCTTCTGCTTTTCCCTCTGCAGGTGCCGAGAACATCACCTGCTACGTGCCAGAAGGTCTACGTGGCTTGAAAATGCCCGCAGTGGAGGCACAGCTCCAGCTGGACTGCCTGATCCAACTGCACAAGCAGGACTACATCTTTCTGTGTCTCGTTGGCTTCTGTATATTCTCAGCTGGCACTGTGGCAGCCTGGCTGGCTGGCATCTGTGCAGTGATAGATGAACTCCACACTGCAAAAGGGGAGGAGGATGAAGAGGAAGACACAACCACTTAGAACGGGCCCTGGAGAAGCTTCTGAATGCCTGTCCCGAGACCTGAAACCAGGTCCTTCCTGTCCAATTTTGCAAATTGAGCGTCCCCCTCCAGAAGTGATTTTTGTGAACCAAAATAAAACTACAGGAGAACAAAGTCCCTGTGTTACAGTTTTGCTCACTCTGCGGCCTCCACATTTATTCTTCCACCGGGGCGCAGGACATCATTGGCAAAATAGCGAGTGGCCACTAGAACTGTGGACAGTGCCTATCTGCCAACCAGGAGCATTAGCACTCCTCCTGTACCACATGACACCCGCTGAAATGCAGGATCAGCACGGGGCCTACCACGTCCCACAAACAGGCGTGAGGAATTATGTCCCATGCACAGGAAAGGCCCCAGAACTGTGCTGTAGCCAGGGAGTTTACCTTTACCAAGGTCTTTGGGCCACAAAACCCAGCAGAGCTTGCTGGGACCAGCCCCGAGAGCTCACTGGTGCCCCAAAGAATCTGAGAATCTTCTGCTGTGCAAAGGCAGGTATATGAGCCAAGAGATTAAAAACAGGGTTGTCAAGTCAGGATCTTATATTTACACCTAGGCTCTAAAGCAGGGTGCTCCTGTCACCAGAAGCCCAGGGCTCCAGTTGGTGAGCAGTAGTGGGGGCCAAAGGCTGCTGGAAACCAGGTCACCTGTTTCCAAGCCTTAATGCAAGCACAAGAGTTTAAGTTTAAGCTCTGAGTTTCTGAAAAGCTTCCATGTGCCCCCCCCACCCTTAAACCTGGGCAGCTCAATAAGAAAGAAACAAATTTTCTCCCCAGAGAAACTATAAAGAAGAAGCATCCACATGTCGCAGTTAAATGCAGAGACTGACACTTTGGGGGAAAAATAATCTGGCATTTTTGTAACTGTTGAAAAAAAAGACGCCCCTCGGTTGGATCCAAAAATCGATTTAATGGCCTAAATGAGGATTTTGACCAGTCGCTAAAATTCCAGAGGCGTCTAATTCCTGTAGCAGGTACTTCTCGGATTCTCCTGAGCGCCCCACGAGCCCCTTGCAGGCCAGCGAGGGGCAATGCCAACACCTGCCCTGCGCAGACGAGCACCCAGATCCTTCATGCGCCACAACTGGCATCAGCAGGTAGGTTTGGTCCCGACCCTAAGGACTGCTCGGAGCGGGCCTCAATCATGCTGGATTAGCACGGGCTGAAGCGTTTTGCTCATTTAGGGCTTTCAGGAACCTGGGATCCCACCGGGTCCTGTTTTCTTCCTTTCTTACACCAGCAACGGTGAAAAGATGCCATCTGTCCTCCTGCAGTGGGACCCCGCTACACCGCCACTGGTTTAGGAACATTTTGCATGTTTGTCCCCTTACAGACCTAGAAAATCCTCCTGAATTTTAAGGTTTGTATCATATATCGCTGAAGCTGGAATCTTTTAACATAAAACGTATTGCCTACACATTATCAAAGTATTCTTGGAAATGACTTGTGTTTTGATACCAAAGTGTATATACAGACCAGAATAAAGGGAGGTGCAAATAAAATCCTGTCATTTGCCTAACACTGCCATTTGCCTAGGGAGGTATCTGCTTGCATGAAAACACACAGCAACTCCACGTGCCAGACGCTGGCTTCTTCGTCCGACACCAGCTGGATCTGGTGAAATATAAGGGAAAAGCATGATAAAATTCCATTAAGCATGCTAAACAGGCTATCTTATAACCATTACAGTGTGACCTGTCTGCAGACTGTGAATCAAAAGTGAAATTACCAAGAAGTGATCTTGCCTCTAATCCATAGGCCCCAAATAGGCAAGAGTGGACGCAGAGGCGCAGTCTAACGGGCGACAGACGTATGTTTGTTCACGCGTATACCAGAGAAGTCTGTAAAGGCTAAAAAAAAAAAAAATAAAAAAATCACCAGTTAGTTGCAGTAAAGCTTCTGTGGGAAAAGCAAAGCTGAAACAGTTTTTAAAAAGCTAAAAATCATCTCCTGAACTATCACGTTACCGAGCTCCAAGACTAACCTGATCTTAAAGGCAGAAAGATGATCAATTAGCTGAACTGGAATTTAAACTATAGCCTATATCAAGGTACACTCACCAATTTTCGGGTCCTCTCCGCAATATCTGACTTTTTTTGTGAGATCACTTCTTGCAAAGCTGTCTAACAAAAAAAGAAACAAAGCAACAAACTTACAACATGAACATCTTTTCAACTGCTACCTCCTTTACTCTTCCAGCTTAGATCTGTCAACAGAACAGACAGTTGCCCTAGTGTCGGTTAAGACTCTTTCAGGGGAAGAGCTACCTTATACTAAGCTAATCTCCCAGATGCAAGCCACAGTTAAGGTCGTACACCTCACTGCTATTTAAATCTCACTGATAGTTTCTCTGGAATGCCACAACTAGCAGATAAAATAGCAGTCTGTAGAAACTTAAAATATAGGGAAGGAAAACATTGTTGAAAAGCCACTGGGAGCATCGAGGAGGCAGGCAGCCGTAGGTGACTTGGAGTAGGGGTGACAGATGGCACTAACTTCGGAAGGTTCTCTCCATCAGCGTGGGCAGGCAGCGCAGAAAACAAGAACACAGCCCATAGCTCCCAAGAGCCAAAACAGCTACCTCTGTACTACGCAGTGCTATCAGCACCCTTCTCTGTACTACCACGCCAAAGCCTTTTCGGCATGCTTGCATGTCTCACTTGCCATCCCAGCTCCATCCCAACCAGCAAATACTGGTGCCATTTTACTTCCTCTATTCTCATCAGCCCTTGTGGTTTGTTACACACCCAATCTTCCTTGCCAGAGGTCATGTTTTTACTTTGAGAAGGCCTACATTAATACACCAGGTCTCCAGTAATAAGAAGGTGAAACATGGTTAATATTAAAAGCAGACAGACGGCTTACAGTAGCACCTCCGAAAAAAATACTAACCAGATTTTCATTTCTCTGAAGTGACAAAAAAGGTTACCTGTGAGACCTAGAAGAAAGCTGCCCTTGCTGGAAAGTAGCACTCTTCCCTACCAACACCACCTTGGCTTATTTTTTTTTTTCTTTCTTTCTTTTTTTTTTTTTTTTTTTAAGAGTCTTTCCTTAAGTAACCCTTCTTAGGCCTCAGTCTATTTCCCAACATAGTTCACCCTCAGTTCTGAGTAAACCCTTCATATTCTGTTCCTTTCAACAAGAAAAGAGGTGCCTCTCCATTCACCACAACAATGTATTTCAAAAGAAAAGACCCTAGCTCTGATTCCAAGCATGTTTCACATCACTTATGGGTAAACAAAGAGGTAAGGGGAGGGATTAAAAAGAATGTGGTGTTGTAATACCTTTTTTGTCTTAAATCAGAAAAGTCCTCTTTATCCTTCACAAAAGTAGGGGAAGGGGACAAAACAAACAAAACCAACACAAAAATAAGGAACACCTGTGATCAGAAGCTACAGCAGCATTCCAGAGAAAGGGGTAGAGAGATCATACCGTTTTCCGACGATAGTCGTGGTTTAGCAGTTGCTGCAATTCCTGAATGTCATCAGACAGCTGCCTGAACTCTGCTTGCTCTTCTACAGGAACAGTGCTAAGCAAACGTAAATAAATAAATAACACAACCACACACTGAGATATTGACAGTTTCAGCATTATTAGTGAAATCGATAGATTAGTGAGGCTAGAACAACCACTCCAGAAAGAATTCATCCTTAAGAGCTTAGACGATCAAAATGATGGTTTCAAATTAAAGATCCACCACAGTCTCTGAGCTACAAAATACAGTTTTCCTCTCACAGCAACCAGGCACTCCCAAAGTCTTATTCTTTGCTCACAACAGCTCTTCTGGCCTCTCACCAGACAAGCCCCTCCTCTAACAGGGCACAACCCAACAGAAACTGCTTTATGCTTCCGGGCTTGCTTCCCAAAGAGGCTAAACAGCAAAGTCAAGTGCCAGTGGAGAAGCTGAGTCTGCCCAGACTAAGCTAAACAGGCTTGGAGGAAAGCTCAAAAATATTACTTCGCTTTGAGAACCAAGCTACAAAGCATGGAGGTGCACATGCTGAGAACGTGTGATGGGGTAAGGGAGAGAAGGTGGACAGTTTGAAAGAAAACTCTCCTAGGAAAGCAAGATATGTTTCACTGCCAGGAAACAAAGCTAACTACTGTCTCAACTTACTGCCTCTACACCGTCTGCCCTTCACAGCAAGCTAGTCCCACACACACCAAAGCCCACACCCGTTACTCAAAGCAAGTACTTTTCTTCTAGTCCAAGAGGAACTACCACCTCAGCTGTCACAGACAAGCAGAAGGGAGGTAGAGGGGCCAAACTTCTGAGCACCGGTTGGGCTGTCCACTATCTACACCAGGTGCAGAGAAGCCTGTTGTTCTCGGTCTGCTCTATCAAACCACAAAGCTCAACTAGTAAGTTCCCAGTTGCACACCCCACACATGCACTAGGAACAGGAGAGCTAGCCAAGAAGGTTAGTGCAACTCAGCTCCTACTCCTTATACTCACTTCAGCTTCTCCAGCTTCACTGCTGCCTCTTGATTTGCTGTCTCCAGCTGTTGCAGTTACTCCACAGCTCATTTCTGCAAGTTAATTACGTGGAGATGTTTTTATTCTAGGGGAACACGGTTTACATTTTGGGTTCTCTCTGAGCTCTGCTAATCACGTATTTCACTTGAAACACACCATCTCTAAACCCACAGGAAAACCCCAGCGTGTTTCTAAAACATGCAGTTAAGAAGTACAACCTCTATGTTCTCAAACTGAGGTTAACATTCCTTATGTTTTAGCAAGCATCAGGAGTAACACAGCCCCGAATCTTACATAGTTCACCTGTAAATCCAAGTAGACTCCACAGCGTGATTCTCGGAAATGTATAAAGTTGAGAATGCCACTCAAGAAGCGAGCTGTCCTCTTTGCTTCTGAAATTAGAATTGCAAGTCATCACTGTTTTGGTCTCCATGCATATTGCAATCACTTAGGAAAAGGTGGGCCAAGCATAATTCACAGAGGAGGCAAGGGATCGCAGAAACAGGGCTTGTCTTCCTCTGCCCCCCCAGCAGGAACATCAGTAACAAGCAAAACTCTCACAAGCTAAGACAGACCCAGAAGTGAAAGCGTTCTTCACAACAGCCTGTCCTAAGCTGTGCGGCGCAGCAGAATCGCCACAGCTGGGAACCGTGGAGACGGAAGAGCAGCTTTCACCATCTAACCGCTCCCTGCGGAGGTATTTGCCTAAGGACTCCAGAGAGAACTCCACAGAGTTCAGGCTACTTTCCATGGCCACGTATTCCCACACCATTTCAAGAGTGCCACAGCTTGATGGACAAACTACTAGCAGTCGAGTGCCAAGCGGGCAGGAAAGCAGCCTGCCTGTCAAGTGCCACCACCCCAATCCCCCTACACTCCCACACAGGACAGACAGCATCACAAGCACTTGCTTACTTGGACTTAGAACATCAGCAATCTCAAAGTCATTAACACGGCACACCGGGAGAAAGAGCTCCCTGCAAGGAAGCAAAACATAGATCTATCTGCAGTCACCATTGCAGTTTTTGTGCTATAGACGCTCACTCAAAAGAGATTTTCTCCTCTTACCCCAGAGCCCAGGTGCAGTAAGCACGCAACAACAACAAGTCCTCTCAGGAGACTAACACAGTACGATCGCCTGCACAGATTAGTGTTTAACGCTCCCATCCCTGCAGCAAAGGCATCTCGAATTCGGGGGGCAAGTTCACCTAACAAGGGCTTCAAACCCCCTTTTGGGTATGATGATGAACTTCTGGCCATTCGCGGTACCCCCAGGCGCTCCAACCCGCCCTTTCACTCCCCCACCCTCTAAATCAAGTCACTAACGCAGCCTCCTAGTCCTCACAGTAAAGGTAACGCATCGATTTAGACAAAAGACAGCTGCCAAGGTTTTTCTTTTCTATTACAACCTTGCTGCCTCTTGCTCGCCTGCAAATTTCATTTTGCTCCAAACCAGAGAGCACAGAGAGCGCTGCAGCCACCACCAGCTCACAGGTGCTCAAAAAAAAAATCAACCCGCCCCCAACCCCACCCCCCCATTCCCTCTGAACTGAAGCCTTGGAAGAAGTAACAACCAAACGGATACAAACTTGTGTACTTACATGTGAATAAACAAGTTACAAACAGGGAGAAAGCCTTCAAATATTTGGGGATACACGATGTCAATGTTGACAGGCATCTAAAGAGGAAAGAGAGCAGAGTGAATACGCAGGCACAGCAGACTTCCAGAAAAACAGGCAGGTTTTCTCCACAACAGAATATCACTCAGACAGACTGAAGACACACCTGATGGTCTCTGCACCCCTGGGGAACACAAGCTGCTAAGGCTCCATCTGCGGGACATGCATCTTCTCTCTAGTAAACTCCAAGCATGAAACACCCTCCCC
The DNA here is from genome assembly GCF_028389875.1 of Rhea pennata. NCBI lineage: Eukaryota > Metazoa > Chordata > Aves > Rheiformes > Rheidae > Rhea > Rhea pennata. The sequence goes on from NC_084680.1 coordinate 93,959, forward strand.
TCCAGAAACACACACAAAAAGGGAGGGAGGGAGGGAGGGAGGAGTACAGAGGGAGAGAGGAAGGAAAGAAAACCTCCACATAGTCACTGCCAAGTAACAGAAACTCACCCTGGAGAGACACGTCCTAGGATTTGTCCAGAGGCTGCAAAACAAGGCCGTTGGAAAAATGCTCCCCAGACAGTGCCACCCAGAAGCCAGAACTGCTCCCTAAGCCTGCACATTTCAGCTTAAAAACCTCTCCCTCTCAGGGCAAGGAAACGCAGCCGACCCTAAGGAGACAGCACGCTGCGGCCACGTCAGGCGCCCCGCACGCAGGTCCCCTCTCGCGGCGGAGCTCAGGCCCGAGTCGCACAAACACGAACCCCTTGGCAAGAGGAGCTGCTTGGCTCCCCCCACAACACCACGAGTCCCAGCTCTTCCTCTGCTATGTTTTGGCCAGCGAGCTGACTCACAGCTCTGTTCAACGGACGCCGAAGGCTGCCCTCGCTTCTGCCAGCAGACTGCCTCAAGCACCGCTCTGGGCTGGTCGCGCCGTAAGAGGACGACGACAATCAACGTGACAGCATCCGTTTGCCAAGGCCACCAGCCACAGCCGCCCTCGGACGCTGCGCGGCAAACGCACGGCTGCAGTGGGCCACGCTCCGCAGGCAGCGTTCACTGCCCTTCTCCACGGCCCCTTGGAGCTGGCACCCTCCTCCCACCGGGGCCAAAGGCAGAGGCCCGGACAGGGCAGGAAGCGAGGAGGAACCCTCACCCCACCCCACCCCCTAGAAGAAACCAGCCCCAAAAAACAAACCCATCAAAACAAAGATTTTTTTTATTTAAGAAAAAAGAGCAACTCGGATGCAGCACACCCAAAGCCCACTCTTTTGAGAAGCGCCTTGACCTGAACCAAACTCCCAGAAAACAGGCAGAATCTTCTTTGATTCTCAGGTGCAGTCAGCTGTGCCACAGCAACTGTCCGCACACACATCATACTCCCGCTTCAAAGAGATCTCTAGCAAAGGACCTACTGCAAGGACTATGCCGCAATACTGCACTCGCATCCCTGCCTACACACACACAGCAGCCGCTTCCCTGGACACGCACACAGCAAATCCCCACGCTGCACAGTGCCTCCAATGCTCTGGGCTTTCTGCAGCACAGGCAGGATTTCCAAGCTCCTCCTCACTCTGTCAGCACGTGGAAAACCGTACCTTCCTGGCGGCATCCTCCTGACCTCACGTCACGCAAAGGAGAGCAATGCTTCAACATTTCATCTCTACGGCCAACATTTATTATCTGCCCCACACGTTCCGCTGCACGCGAGCCAGGACATTGCACACGAACCACAAAGAAATGCTCTGGGCGGATCCCGTACACCTTCTGCAGGATTCTCATGAAAATCACGTGCAAGACTTCAGGCTGCGAAAGCAAAGACACAAACCAGCGTGTCACCCGCACCGCGCAGGGCTCCCGGGCCGCCCGGAAAAGCAGCCCCGCCGCTACCGCCCCGAGGCGAGGGAGCCGCGCGGCACCGCTCCGCCGCGCTCTGCAACACGAGCGGCGGCACCGCGCGCTCTGACAGCTGCAGGGCACCGGCCCCCCCCGCCCGCCCGCGCCGCGGGGGGCCAAAGCCCGCGCGTCGCCTCAGCGCCCGCCCCGCCCTGCCCCGCCGCACCTTCGGGCCGGGGAACAGGTCGCCCTTGGCCAGGCTGCGGGCTTCGCAGCCGGCCCGGACGCGGCCGCGGAGGCAGGTAGCGATGTCGGCGGGGCTGCAGCGCCGGAACGTCAGCACCTCCATGGCGGCGCCGCCAACCGCCGCCGCCAACCGCCGCCGCCCTTTGAACCCGGCGCCGGCCCCGCCCCGCCCAGTCGTCACTTCCTCCACGCCCGGACCAATCCCCGCGCTCCGCCCCGCCCCCGCAGCCAATCAGCGGCAGCCGTGCGCGGCGGGACCGCCCCCCGGCCCCGGCCCCCTCCACGCGCTGCGAGGTCCCGGCAGCAGGAGGAGCAGCACGCCTGCACGGCGATCCCGGGCTCTCCAGCCACCTGCTTCTCCAGCCTGGAGAGCGCTCCTGCACGCTCCGGGCACTGGGGAGGCACGCAGTGAGCCCCAGGGAGCAGCTCCGCGCGGTGGGATTCAACTCCGCACCCTGGCACGCGTCCCACCCCGCTTCTCCTCACCCGTCTCTCCCCCTTCTGTGCTCCTCCTGGAGAACCTCCAGGGGAGTTCCCATCGCTCTTCTTTTCACCCACTCATCTTTTGGCAACAAGTCTCCGGGGAAAGGCTCCCGTGACCCTGGCCCAAAGGATCTCCGGTGGCCCCCCGACACCGCACCGTGCCCAGCGGCAGCATTACCTCATCTGGAGAAAGAGCGCCGTGAAGAGCGTGCCTGGAAGCTCCCGGTCCACGTCGGGCTTCTCCAGCTCCGTGCACTGCAGAGGGAAATAAATGAATGAGTGAATAAAGCCGACTCGCAGAGGCTCTCTCCGCAGAGATCTCCTCTCCCAGGGAGCCGGGGCAGCACCTACCGACGTCAACAGAGAGGGGCAGATTTCCCAGGCTGAGGTGCAGACGGGACAGGGCCTGGGCCAGTTCTGCCACGGTTAACGCCCCTCCTCCTCCAAAGGGCTCGACGCCGGAGCTAAGCTGGACGGCCGCGCGCCCGCCCGCTCTCCATCCGCTCTTCCTGGCGGCCCAGCTCCTGGCAGCACTGCACATATTCCAGGTAGGACGCGAGGATCTAGAAAGGTCCAGACAGCAGAATGCACAAGACTGGATCTCGCCAGGGTGACTCTCGGGCCTAGAGGGCCACAAACCCCACCGCCACTTTCGCTCTTCTCTTTCACTCGCACGCCTCCCACAGCCACAGCCTGCCCAAGGGTGACAGTCACGATACAAATCCAATGAGAGGAGCAGCCCAGAAGAACAGCAAGCCCCGTCTCCTGGGAGCTCGCAGAGAGAAGTCCCGGGACGGGGACATCCCCGTCCTGTTTGGCCTCTCCTTGCCGGGGCAGACCCTGCGGCTGCTCTTGCCAGGCCAGGGGAAAGGAGCCATGTCGGACGCGCAGCCGCCTGCTGCGGCTGCTGCGGCGCGGAGAAGGCACTCACGTGACTCGCGTCCTCGGACTCCTCGGCCGCGTTGACCCTCATGAGCGCTGCGAGGAGCGAGAGCCTCCGGCCGCTGGAAGTGTTCTCCAGGCTGAAGAGCTGCCGCAGCAAGGAAAGGCAGCGGCTCTGCTGGAACAGCCAGGGCAGCCTCTCCGTCCTGCCACGCAAGAGAAACTGCTGAGCCGCAGCCGCGAGCCGCGCGGGGCCGAGCCTGGCAGGGCCGGGGAGGCGCGGGGCCCATGAGGCGGCTGGGGCGGGCAGGGCTGCAGGGGCGGATGCAGGAGCACCGAGAAGCACCCCGGGGAAAGGTGACTGCTCGCAAGGACGCGACGGCACTACAGCCCGCGCCGACCAGCAAAGCCGGGCACCGGCAGCAGAAGGGGTGCTGTGCGGCAGGCTGGCACCCAGCTGCGAGCCCTGAGCTCCCTCCTCCTCGCCCCTCGCCTCCGCTTCCCCCCGGGCCCACCGCCTGCTCCCTCCTGCACACTCCCTTTCCCTCTGCAGCCTGTGCTCCCCGCTAACACCCCTCTGCTCTCACCCGCGCCGTCCCCCTCGAGACGACACAGCCCGCCTCCCCCGACAGCAGCCCCCAGCGCCTTGCGCAGCGTCGCCCTCGCCAGGACCTGACTCTAGCCCTAAGCCTAGGCAGCTGGTGGCCGAGGGGCTCAGCACCAGCAAGGAAAGGGCTCTTTCTGCCCTTCTCTTCCCCCTGAGCTCCTTACCCCGCCTCTGCGGGAGGGCAGGAGCCTCTGCTCTTCTGGTGAGAGGCGTGCGCCGACTGCTCCAGCAGGAGCTGAAAGAAGGCGGCAGCCGAGGTGCCCGGGAATTTCCGGCCCAGCAGGCTCAGCGCCTTCCTGAGGGTCGTCTTGGCCAGCTCCACGCGTCCCACGTTGTAGCACACCTGCCCAGGAGAAGGCTTCTTCAGGCGGTGCCCGAGGGCTCCGACTGAGCTCACACCACATTTCCCGCCCCTGCCCGACGTGAGGCCGAGGGCCTCGACCGGCTGGGGCCGGAGGACGCGGCGGTCGCAGGCAGGGCTGCTCACTGCGGCCGGGCCTCAAAGTGCCAGAGGTGTCCCCCCGCCGCCCCCGCCGGCTGCCCCACGCCACCACGGCATCCCGCTCCTCCCGCCCCGAGAGCCCTCGCGGCCGCCCTGCCGCTTTACCTCCCCTTGCAGGCTCAGGAAGGTGGCTTCTTCAAAGCAGGCCGGCACCGGGGCTTTCTGAGCCGCCGAGCTCCTCAGGGCCTCTGCTTTGCGCAGGCTCGTGAAGGCCTTGGAGCAAGCGCACGGAGAGCGGGTGAGCGGCGCTGCGGAGCCCGCCTCCAGCCCCAGCACTCCCACCCGCCTGCACAGCTCCCCACGGAGGCCGTGCCCCTGCCCCTGCCGATGCCACAGCGCACGCCGCGGGCACGAGCGCTCCTCCGCACCGCCTCCCTGCTGGGCACCTCGCGCGAAGGTCCCGCTCCCCTGCCCCGCGGCTCTTGCCCCGGGACAGGCAAGCAGGAGGAAAACCCCGGCTCCGACCCCAGCCCTTCGCCCCCAAGGGCCCACAGAGGCCGGTCCTAGTGCAGGGGGGAAATGGGCTTGCCCTGGGCAAGGCCACCGAGAGGCCTCCACGTGCAGCGGCCTCTGGCACGCAGGACAACTCACCAGGTAGTTGTCGGAGACGTGCAAGCAGGCAGCCGCGCTCTCCAGCAGGTAGTAGAGGGCTCTGGCATCGTTGCCCATTGCCGTGTGGTGGTGAGCCAGGGGCACGAGCACCAGCTCCACGACGGCCTTGCACTCGCAGGAGCGCGCGGCCCCGGGCGTCCCTCTGCTCTGGCCGGGCACCGCAGGAAGCTGCTCCGCCTGCGCCAGAAACCGCTCTGCCTCCCTACGCCGAGACGAGGGCACGGAGAAAGAAGAGACACGCTAGCACCCCCGCACTGCCCTGGCCGCCCGCACTAACACCGCGCTCCAGCGCGGCACACGGCCGCGTGCACGGCTGCCTCATGCGGCTGCGCTGCGTTTCACAGCCTCCCCAGGCGCGGAGAGCACTGCCCAGTTATTCTCGCTGCCCCACGCGGCAGCAGCCGCGCTCTCGCCCGGCTCCAAGCAAAGCCTGTGCTGCTCCTAACACAGGGCTTTGGGGCACGGCGCCTCTTCTTCCTCTGTGTAATAAATTGTAACTCTTTGTTCATTGTTTAGAAGGAGGAATAAGCCGATGGAGGGGGAGGAGGAGGTTTTACAACAATCAGGGTTGAGACATGGTGTCAGACAAATAAATTATGGTAAGCACAAAAGCTTATATGACCCCTTGTGGAACCGGTGTCGGGGCCCTAGCTATCTTGCAGGACTATGAAGAGCTGAAGTAAGCAACAAGCTGCTCAGAGGTTTTGAAGGTAAAAGGATAAAGAAAAGATAAGCAGGCGCCTGTAATTTTCTCACAGAACAGCATCCCAAAAGGGAGTCAACACAACAGATAAGCAAACCCCTGTGATCACTCACAAGGAGACAAACCAAAATAAAGAGGCAGAAGAAGAGCACGGCCTTCCTCTCCACGACCACCAGAGAGCTTCAGACGACCCCCCCAGCAACTCACACATGCGCGGGACGCACCGGGAGATTACAACGCAGACTATAAGGGGGGACTGTGTGTGAGGGAGGCGCGCGCCGTTCGCGGAGCTGAGACTCCCCGGCCGCCCAGCGCAGTTTTGCTTGTGGCTGCTTACTTAATTAAATGAATTGTTCACATGATTTAACAAACTCTCTGTATGAATTGACCTTCAAGAGAGTAACTTATGACACGCAACTGCCCCTGCGACGGCGCCGCTTCAGGAGCAGCAGCCGCTTCCCGCGCAGCGCCGCCGCCCCACGACAGGCCGCACCGCGCCGGGCCGGGCCGGGTCGGGCCGCGCCGGGCGCCCCCGCGCAGGCGCGTGCGCGGCAGCGGCAGCCGGGGCGGGGGCGGGGCCTGCCCGGGAAGGTGCCGCGAGGGGCGTGGCCAGCGCAGCCGCCGTGCTGCGGGGCAGAGGTCGAGGAAGAGAGCGACCATTGGCTGCGGTGCCGCTCTCTGATTGGTGCTCTCCCTGGGGAGGCGGGGCTGGCAGGCTTCCCGCTCGCGGGAGGTGGGGGCAGCGCGCGGGGCTGCTCTGGCCGCGGCGGGATGGTGCTGCGGGGCGGCGCGGAGCCGGGCGGCGGCGGCGGCGGCGGCTGGGGGGGGCAGTGAGCACTGGGGCCAGGCGGCAGCGGGAGGTGTGGGGGGGAGGGGGTGGGTCGCGGCGGGGACTGGGCGGCGGCTGGCGGCGCGGCGTCCTGCAGGGACGATGGCTCCTCGCTGTCCTCCCTCAAGCGCCTGGAGCGCTCGCAGCGCACGGAGCGGCTGGACACACTGTTCGGCTTCGAGCGGCCCACGGAGCGTGGCGAGCGCACGGGCTGGCTCATCAACATGCACCCGGTAGGACTGGGCCGGGGGGGGATGTCACCGGCGGGGGGTGTCACCCACAGGCACCTGGTAGGACTAGGGGGGACAACGATGGGGGGGTCACCGACATGCACCTTGTAGGACGGGGGGCGAATGTCACCGACGAGATGGGGAGATGTCTCCGACAGGCACCCGGTAGGACCTGGGTGTGAGGGGAGGTGTCACCAATAGACACCCAGTAGGACTGGGGCAGGGGAGGTGTCACCGACAGGCACCCGGTAGGACCTGGGTGTGAGGGGAGGTGTCACCAATAGACACCCAGTAGGACTGGGGCAGGGGAGGTGTCACCGACAGGCACCCGGTAGGACTGGGGTGGGAGGGGGCGGGGGGGGTCGTGTGTCGTAACAGGCCATGTGCATGTGCAGACGGAGGTGCTGGGCGAGGACCGGCGGCTGGTGAGCGCTGTGGACTACTTCATCCCGGAGGATGGGAGCTGCTTCGAGGTGCATCCCGTTCCTCCAGTGCAGCGCTGGTGCCCGGGCTGGGCGTCCTGCCTGCCCCCACCGGTTTGGCTCTTCTGGGCCCCAGGCATCACCCACAAGGCAGCAGCACTGTCTGCCCTACGCTGGGTCCACCTGGGACCCTTGGGGGCCAATGTGGGTGCTGCAGAGATGCAGGGATGTGTGTGTGGCACAGAAATGCCAGCAACGCGCAGCAAGGGCAGCGCGGTGCCCGTTGCTTCCGTTGGGAACCGTTGGGTTGGTTTCTCACCTTGGCTGCAGGGTCGCGCAATGTTCACCGGTTTTGATTTCTCCTGGGTGGCCCTGCCCTATAAGCCGTATTTCTACATCGCTACCCAGAAGGCGAGTATGGACTTGGAAGCTGCGCACTGGCAAGTGGGGTCTTGAGTAAACTAGTGGCCGAGGTCCCAGAGACAAGGGCAGGTTTGACTTGAAGGGTCCCCCAGTCAGCTGAGAGGCCTTGTGACCGACCATCTTCTTGGGTTGGTAGGAGAAAAATACAGCTCCAGTGCTTCTGTTGGTGGTTTTGTCAGAGCTGTTAGAGAAGACCTGAGATGGGAAGCAGCTGTATCAGTATGGTGGCTCCACTAAGGTTTCTTAGAGGGAGGTTGGTTTGTTATGTGATGAATTATCCCTTCAAGGAGCTGTCATATTTTTCCTGTTCTTTTTTTGTCCTAAAATTGATCTCTGGAGCCTATTTCACTTCTTCTAAGCCCAAACAGGGGTAAATTTCCCCTCTCATCTCGTCTTGATCCTGCTCGTGCTGCAAAACTGGGTTTGTTCTGACGGTGCTGTGAATTGACGATCAAAGAGAGCCCCAGTGTGAAGGAACAGATTTCCAGATGGCCAGGATTTCAGGACAGCCTCGTGTCCTCCCCTCACAATTGAGGACACTAGTGCCAGAACCTCTTGTGAGCTTGTCTTCTCCTCTGGAGAAGTGTCTGGCTTTGTTGCTCATTCTCCAGTTTCTTTGCAGGGCTGTGAACGAGAAGTGTCATCCTTCCTCTCCAAGAAGTTTCAAGGGAACATTTCAAAGCTGGAAACTGTCCCCAAAGAAGATTTGGATCTGGTCAGTATTCCTCTGCCTGCTGTACTATTGAATAACTAATCTTTCTTTCTTTCTTTCTTTCTTTCTTTCTTTCTTTCGAGCTCAAGTGGAGTAGAAAGGGGCTAAGCAGTAAAGGGAAGCAGTATGCTTACCTTTAATCTTCAAGCACTGTTTGCATTGCATATCATGTATAGGCTAATTATTGCTTATTGATAGTAATTACTTCTTATAGTAATAGTAAATAAAATATATGTTCTGCTCCAGCACATAGTCTTTTTCACAGGATGCTCAAGAAACTTCCTGAGCTAGAAATGGTTGGAGATTAAGAGTGTTGTGGCAGAGGGGGATAGTATACATTTACTCTTTCTTGGGTGTGTACTGGTGATTGCGCTTGGAAACAGACAACAAGACAAGATGGCCCTTGGTGTGAACTGGCATAGCTCATATGTTCTTCGCTGTCTTACGTGCTTGCTAGCATCTCTTCTCACTCCTAGTCTTTCCATCCAATTACTACCTCTTCTTTGGCCAGTTCTTCCACGTGTGCCAGTATAATTTGCCTTCCCAACGCTTTCTTACTGTTAGCAGTCTTCCCCTTTCCCTCATTACTCTTTTCCACCCTTAGCTGGCACTGTCTTGTTGCTTTGTAGCCAACTCACTTGGTGGATCTTAAGCAGAACTACATTAAGTTATCCTTCCACGTGGTGGAGGACTTGGTGAAGGTGCGGAAAGAGATCTCTCTTGCTGTGAGGAGAAACAGAGAGCGAGACCAGGCGAGCAATGTCTATACGTCTATGCTGTCAAGGAAAGAGGTCTCCTTAGGATGGTTGGCCCATGGGCTTCTTAGGATTCCCCTAGTCACACAGACTAAAAAGTACAAATGAGAATTCCAATTTTCTCTTTGGTTTCCTACACCTGATGTCTGATTTCAGTTGAACCATTTCAAAGGAAGAGGAATCTAGTGAAGTGAGCACTTCCTGCCCAACTGAGAGGTGTACATCATTTGTTCCAGGTGATTCCTGGGGTGCCCAACTATTCTTAAACTCGTTGTTATGCTTTATAAATCCAATGCCATAAGAAACCTCTCTTATAAAGGCATAGAGGTAATAAGTGTTTTTTGCCTGCGCAATGTTTCCTCACGTGCTGTCAATCCTGATGACTCTCTTTCTCGAAGGGGGTTGTTGCATTAAAGAGAAGCTTTTGTTATTCCGTTCTCTCCTGTTAATGAATTTTGCTGTTTGGTTATCAGTGGGTACCACTGTTGCTACCTTGTCTCCTACAGTCAAGCCTGCTGGGTCTGAGATGTGCATAAACCTACTTAGGTAAATTAGTTGTTAATCTAATGAGAACTGCTCGTTAAATCATACTCTAAAGCTGATTTGAGTTTAATGTATTTGGTCATATTCAGGATCCGGTTGTTCTCGCCTTTGACATTGAAACTACCAAACTCCCTTTGAAGGTTCCTGATGCAGAGGCAGACCGGATCACGATGATCTCCTACGTGGTTGATGGGCAGGTAATGGAACAACAGTTCTTTTCTTCATGCTTTGGAGCAGAATGCTAGACAGCAAACGAGCATGTCACCTTTGGCGGTCTGGTCCCTGGCTTGCTTTGTTGCTAGTTGCTTGGTCTATATGTAATGGCTGTGGAAATAAAATTGAAGTCTAGTCTGAATGATGCATAAGGATTTCCTCGTTTTGTATGTTGGAGAACCCAGCTAAGGCTACTGGTGCCCCTTTGAGGGGCAGTAGTAATTTGGAGAGTATAGCCCTTAAGTTGTCTCCCTTTTGGCACCCTTTAGGTGATTGTAAGCAATTGTTCAGAAGGTGACCTCCAAAGAGCCGTTCCCACTTGACAAAAGCTCTACCTATCAAGCTGTGCAAGGATTATCGCATCGATGGAAGACTATTTCATCCTTTAGGCAGTGTGTTCCGGTTGTTCAGGAACCTGTCCCTGGTGTAGCAGGGATCTGAGTCCTCAGTAACTCTTCCTTTGTCAACTCTCTAGGGCTATCTGATCACAAACAAGGAGATTGTCTGTGAGGATATTGAGGACTTTGAATTTACTCCCAAGCCGGAGTGTGAGGGTCCATCCTGTGTCTAATGAACCAGATGAGGTAAGTAGGTTCTACTTGGGAAATCAGGCTGCTTTTTATCTGCCTTGGTCTCTTGTAGGCCAAAGAGAGCTTATCACCCAATAGAGTGTATCTTTGGGGAGCACAGCGGACAGTCACGGTGCTGGTGGTGCTTTCATTTCATGGTGTGACGATGAGGCAGATCAGGTTCTAGCTAGGTCAAGAGCAGAGGGGAAGGACTGCATCAGTTGTATTATATCCAGTGCCTGCCTGCAGGAGGTGAATTTGCTGAGTGTTTGTGTTTGTGGGGGAGATGTTTTTTGTTTTGGGTTCTTTTTTAATCCTCTGTTGCATACTAGGCTCATTTAATGCAGAGGCGGTTTGAACATGTCCAGGAGACCAAACCTACTATCATTGTCACATACGATGGAGACTTCTTTGACTGGTAAGATCAGGAATGAAAACTAACCTGGTTTCTAAAAGGAAATGTTGTCTAGGCCATGAGGTGAGATTGGGTACCAGCCTGTATGTCCTTTGTCTGGAGGTCACATAGCGGCCACATGTGTTCTTATCTACGCAGACTATCCAACCAGTTTGGGAACCTGTTTACATCCTGATTATGTGCTCTTTATCTGGAGTGCTGGGCTGAGTCTTGGATTGCCAGCCTGCAGAGGACTGTCGAAGAGGGGGAGGTGGAATTCAGAACTTTTTTTTTTTTTTTTTTTTCCCTGAGCAGAGCTATGTTTATTGGCTTTGAAATACGAACTTCTATAGAGTCTCATCAGTTGGTCCTGGGATTGCTGAGCTACTTCTAGATTGTTGTTGATTTGGCAATGTTTGTACACGGATGACCTCAGTAACTGGAGAACAGGCAAAGTGTCAAAGGAGAACTGCAGAACAATAGGGAGACCAGAGCAGCCAAGCCTTTGGGGAGCGAGGGAAACTCGATCATAATGTTCTGCCTCCTGGTATAGGATGTAAGCAAGCAGCTTCCTTCTTGCAGTAGCTCTGCCCTACAGGGAGTTTTCACTGTGGCCAGCTGTCACGGGTAAGGTCTGGAGCAAAGGAGAATTCACAAGAAAAATTCCTCATTAAGTAGCTTACAAGAAAGCAGTTCTGAAACCCTTGGGGTGGGGATGGGGTGGAGGAAAGGGACTGCTTTGTTTCTTCTCTTCTGCATTGTCTCTCTCCTCAGGCCTTTTGTGGAAGCAAGAGCAGCAGCTCATGGAATTAATATGTATCAGGAGATTGGATTTCAGAAGGGCAGCCAGGGAGAGTACAAAGCCCCGCAGTGCATCCACATGGATTGTCTGAGGTACCGAATGCTGCGTCTGTACCGTATAACTGCATCTTTATCTGTTAAATTTGTATAAAATGCCTACAGTTGATGTATTTGAATACTGTCCCTTTTCCATCTCTGTGCACTGCTATCATGAGTTACATCTTACTAGGAAAGGACTAGCACCCCCATCTTTGGTTGTGCTGCTTCTACTCGGTACTCCGTTGTGTGCCATTATGTACAGAAGTTACGTCTTGCCCACACTAGCCTGAACGACTAACTGTGTTTATACAGTCTGCTGGTGGCTGTCATTGGGAGTTTGAGAACTGTCCTGGACAGCAGGTAAAAGGACAGGATAAGACCAAACCGTTGTAGTGGGCACAGGGCCATATTCTAACCCAACAGCCTGCCTAGCACAGAGAGGAAAAGAAAGGGTGCGTGCATGTGTGTGTGTGTGTGTGTGTGTGTGTGTGTGTGTGTACAGGAGAGGGCTGTCTGTCTTGGCAGTTGTGACTTGAATGTTTTTTCACATTGGACCAGTGTCCAGACTCTGGAAAACAACTGCCTCTCTTTGCAGTCCTGCTGATACCTCCTCCTGTGTTTAAACGTTTATCTTTGAAGTCTCTGAAGTATGAGGGTTGAGAAAAATCTGAGCAATAGAAATGATTTGAATAGCAGAATTTGTACGAGTCAGGATTTAAGAGCATGGGTAGATATGCAGACTGTCTAAAGCTGTGCAGCTTCTTATTCCACTGCACTTGGATGTTCTGCTCTCACCTTTCCCTGTTAGAGTAATGCAGATCTTTTTGTACATAGCAGCCCTTTCTGAAGTGCAGGGCTGTCTCTTCGTAGACTGGCATTTTCATTATTCTGTCTAGGTGGGTGAAGAGAGAGAGTTACCTGCCAGTGGGAAGTCACAACCTGAAAGCAGCAGCGAAAGCAAAACTGGGTTATGATGCAGTGGAGCCGGACCCTGAAGAGATGTGCCGGACGGCTACAGAGGAGCCTCAGGTATTCCCACCCGGTGCTGTATCTCTGGGCATCTGCAGTATTAGTGAACCTTTGAGTTAGAGCTTTGTGAAATCCTTTAAGTTAATGCAGTGTCTTTGAGAAGTTGTCAGTGTATCTTGCTGAATTTCAGACACCTGAAAGAACTTAAGCTTAGGGAAGAATAGAATTTCCTTGATGTGTTTCTGGCATTGGCGTTGCACTGTATATTTGTGTTATTTACACTTCTGCAAAACGGTAGTACTCGGGGCATTGCAACGGAGCAGTACTTTGCTAGTGTCCAGGAGACACCTTAATGAGGTTTCTGCCGAAGCCCTGGAGATCTCTGTAGGCCAAGAGTGGCCTCCTGACCGCTCCGGAGTGGCATCTGTGCGGATATGTGGCAGTAAGCTCATCTTCCCCATTTCTGCTAATTCGGAGCTGGCTTATGTAATTCAGGTTAAAGCAGAATGTCGTCTTAAGCCAACTGATAACTCTTTACATGCTGGGATGTTTGTATGCAGAAATATACCTTTTGCATCTTCCTGCTGATTTCAACCTTTCATTGTTTCCCGTTGTACGTGTTAACTGCTGTATTAAATGTGACTGGGATTGATTTGTCTTTCTCCTCAACAGACTCTGGCCACCTGTTTGGTGTCTGATGCAGTTGCTACCTATTACATGTATATGAAGTATGTGCACCCTTTCATTTTCGCGTTGTGCACCATCCTTCCCATGGAGCCTGATGAGGTGAGTGCATGCCTGAAACAATTTCTTTTCTGGGCAGAGAGCTGCATGCTTCACGCAACAGTGACACATTGGCAATAGAACTAATTTCTACAGTTTGGATAGTTTTTCCCAAGGAAAGGAGGGAAAGTAGTCTCCAAATGCGCTTCCTTTCTGCAGTACAGCAGTCATAGCTGTTTTTCCATAGACCAGTTATGGGTAGCCTAAGTGAAGGAGTTGGTTTTGTTTCCTTACTGTGCTCCTTCTTGCCTTGGGCTTCAATACTGCCTGAATAAACACATCATGTTGGGCACCAAATCAGACATTTAAGTTCAATGATGTGGTGATAAGGCCAGCCTAATTCCAGCAGCACCCTTTACAGCGCTTCTTTCTAAGTCCAGCTTTTGATGTCTGTCTTTTACAGGTGTTAAGAAAAGGTTCTGGGACACTGTGTGAAGCATTGCTGATGGTTCAGGCCTATCACGCCAACATCATCTTCCGCAACAAGCAGGAGCAGGAGTTCAACAAACTTACAGATGATGGCCACGTGCTGGACTCGGAGACGTATGTAGGAGGCCAGGTGGAAGCTCTGGAACCTGGGGTTTTTCGCAGTGACATCCCTTGCTGCTTTAAAAAGGTAAGGACACAATCAAGGTGTTGTGACAGAGGCTTTAAAATGGTAATGCAATGATGCTCTTTCTCTTCTTTCTGGAGAGCATGGCAGTAGGGAATAACCCTCCAACTGGAATTACCATCCTCTGTTCTTTTGGCGGATACCCAATAGCAATACCTGTTATAAAACTGATACCTAATTTATGGCTTGAGTGTATGAACCTGCTTAGAGTTTAGGTGGGAAGGGTTGGAGAAGTTGCTCTTCATGACCTCAGACTGGCTATTGGGTAAAGACAGTGTTACAGCAAGGAGAGTGGTTCATTGCTTTTGTGTGGGTTTGTTTACTTTGTTTATTGGTTGGTTGAGGGTTTTTTTTTGGTTTTTGGTTTTCTTTGAGCGAGTGGTTGTTGGCAGAGATGACTCTGTTTTTGTCTCATCAGGATTATATCTTTGTCCTTCTCCCACTCAAGCCAAGCTTCTTTTGGCCTCTTTTACCTGTTTCTGGTTGGTGCTACTGTCTAGATTGTAAGTTTTAGAGGCAGCTTCTCTCTTTGCTGTGTGATACACCACACCTCAGTGCTGCTTATTTTAGTGGCCTTAATCTCGTGAATGATCTTAAGGGAACGTGCACTGTGAATTTAGAAGGACCTTAAATCTAAATCCTTGGCCCCTTAGAGCCTTAGATGTGTGAGCAGCTGACTGCTAGGTCAGCCCCCTAAGTGTTGCACTCTGGAACATGCATGCAATCTTCTCTTCTTGTTAGCTGCCCTATATAGCCTCCTTTGCAGGAGAACTCCAAGGGCCGGGGAGCAGCCACCATCTCTTCTCTGCTTTGTGTTTTGCCTTAGTGCCAGTGGTGTAGACTTTTGTGAGTTGTAGGGTTCTTAGCAAAAAGCCACCGTCCTTCAGTTCTAGAGAGCTCTCAAGTTGGCTGTGGAGGTCAGGCCAGCTAATTGGCCAACATTATCTGCCTGCTCACATTGGAGCTGATCAGTGAACGAAGGGGCATTTCAAGATGCCATTCAGCTGACCTGTTTCAGCCATCTGCCCTTCAGATGAGATGAATTGCTCTCTACCCATACTGAGACATGCTCTGCTAAGTAGTGAGCCTGTTTTCAAAGATCGCCGAAGCTACGCTGGAGCATGGATAATCTTGCAGAAGCTGTCACCCCCTGCCCCCCTTCCCTGGGCAGTGTGTGAGGATGGGTGTCAGGGCTAGAAGAGGTCTCGGTATCATTCCTGTATCCTTGCAGAATCCTGCTGCCTTTAACTTCCTGATGCAGCATGTGGAGAAGACGCTCCGGCATGCTGTCGAAGAGGAAGAAGGTTTGCCGTTGGATCAAGTCACCAACTTCCAGGAGGTCTGTTGTCCTGCCTCAGCCTGCAGGGCCAGAGGCATGACTGGGCTTTCCAAGGAGAGCAGAACTGTGAGGGTGGAGTTGCAGCACATTTCTTTAGGCAAGCCTGGGTCCTGTGCACACATATTGGTGTTGTATAACAACTTTCTTCAGCTTTGAGTTCTGCCCCATGTCCATCTGTGCCTTATTTCCCATATTAATAAAGAACTGGCATAGGCTGGAGGCAAGGCTGATTTTTCTCATCCTGAATATGTCTGGTGAGACACCACATGTTAAAGATGCCTGTTTAGACTCATTTTATACTCCATGGAGAGAGACAGGAGAAACTTATCTGTAGACATTTGCAGTGTAGATGAAACCTACCTTGGAGGTCCAAAAGAAAACCTTAAAGATTGGTGGCTAAAGAAGACTCGCCGCTGCCACTCTTCTTAATCCTATTCCTTTAGTTTTTCATACTCTTCCTCTGTTCCCCAGAATCAGTGGCAGGTGTCTCTGTGCATGTCGGAAGTAAAGGACCAAATATAGTGCGTATGTGACTGCATCATTAATTCCTTCTTGTTTGAATTTTACTTTTTTACATCTCCCTGCAGGCTTGTGATGAAATCAAAGTCAAGCTGAATTCCTTGAAGGATGTTCCTAACGGAATTGAATGCCCCCTTATCTACCATTTAGATGTAGGGGCCATGTACCCCAACATCATTCTGACCAACAGGTTGCAGGTGGGTAACCTCAGTCCAGTCAGGAAGGTGTTTTCTGTTTTGTCTTGCAGATGGTCTAGGAGGTCCCTCCGATTTGATCCCCTTAGCGGCAAACAACAAACTTTCTGCCCTGGACAGGGGGATAAAATAAGGCTCGGTTTGAAATCCAGTCAGGCTGTTACAGTTGCCAGGTGTACAGAGCCGAAAGGTCTGTCCAAGGTAGAGCAATAGCTTTAGCTGGCTTCTTCCAAAGAATAGTCATTGTTTTTGCTGTAACTTGTGTTCTGAAAAGCTTCTAGAAAGGAAAACTTACTGAACATCACCCCTGTGATGTTCACATTTGTGTTCTTCTAGTACCCAACATCGATTCCTTCTGGCATATGTCACTGGAGACGGTTCTGTTTTCTCTAACATGGGTGTGTCTGACCTGTGTCCAGCCCTCAGCAATGGTGGATGAGGCCACATGTGCTGCCTGTGACTTCAACAAGCCAGGTGCTAATCGTCAGCGCCGGATGACTTGGCAGTGGAGAGGAGAATTCAGTAAGTGTAATTCTGCTGTCTGCTTTGTCAAGTTCCCTGTTGCATTGCAGCATGGATAGAGCTTGCAGTGTGAGCTGAAGACACAGAGACCGCTTCCTATTCCTCCCCTGGAAAGCTCCTAGTTGCTGTTCCTTTGCAGTGCCTGCAAGCCGCAGCGAGTATCACCGCATCCAGCAACGACTGGAGCCTGAGAAGTTTCCTCCTCTGTATCCAGATGGAGCACCCCGGGCGTTCCACGAGCTTTGCCGTGAAGAGCAGGCCAAGTATGAGAAGAAACAACTGGCAGGTGAAAATAAATGGCATTATCTGGAGCAGGTTTTTGCTGCCTAGACTACAAACACATCATTAATTACTTGTCTCTCAGGTCTGGGGCTACTTAGTTCTTGCTGGCTCAGACTGAATTTGATCTCGGTTTCATGCTGCAACAGTTTTCCCCTAGGATCCCAACCAATTCCTGTACGTTTTTTGAGGAGGAGGCAAGTGCTGTTTTTTGTCTCAGTGTTTCTCTTTTCTCACTGAGAGTCATGTATTTGAGCTGAGACACATGGAAGGTGATATTTTGTTTGGGGTTTTTTGTTGTTGTTCTTTAATGAGCACTCATTAAGCATGTCAGTGAAACACATGTGTCGATATCCTTTCACTTTTTGCTCCTAAAGTGGTACTGCTCAGCAGAAGCATCTAGCTAGTGGGGGCTCTGAGCAGAGCCTGAATTTGTGGATGAGCCCTCATGGGCAATTTATTTCCCACACACACCTCTGCATCTCTATAGAGAGGTGCTGTTTCTCCCCATATTAGTATCTTCCTCCCCTTGCCTTTGTAGCAGGTCTGCTTCCTTGCTTTCCTAGGTATGATGTTTATTTGCATTGATGGAATTTTTCTCAGACTGGTGCCTTGAAAGCTTCAGATCTGTGGATCTGTGTGGTTTGCCCGATGCCGTTGTGTTCATCCTTCCCATCCATAGTGGGACACTGATCTCTGAGAAAGCTTTCTCTGTTTATTCCCTTTACTAGATTATTGCCGCAAGGCTTATGAGATCCACGTCACCAAGGTGGAGGAGCGTGTCACCACCATCTGCCAGCGAGAGAACTCTTTCTATGTAGACACTGTACGAGCTTTCAGAGACCGTCGCTGTGAGTTCAAGGGGCTGCATGAGGTGCTGGGCTTGAATTTCTGTTTTATTTGTGCTGCCAAAGCTAGAAGGTCCTCACCTCTCACTGAAAACTTGAACCCTAAAGGATCATTTTGCTCAATCTGTATGGTCAGTAAGAAATATTAGCTTTCCTGACAGCTCTGGTGCAAGTGCAGGTTTTTCCCCTGCTGAATCCTAAACAGCTGCTGCCACAGTGGTTCCTAGCTCTCTGATGCAATCACTTTCAGTGCTAGGAAAGAAAACAGCTGGGTTTTTTTTTGGCTTTTACTGGATCTAGAAAATCCTCAGCTCAACTATTTTGTGATCTGGTTTGTGTTCAGTGTAGGGTACTTTTCAAAGAGAAAGATGAGACAAGCAGAGAAACAATTGATCTTAGGCTAAGAAGTGATTGATTCTAGGAGAAAGAAGCAGCATGTTCTAGTTCTCAAATGTTTGGAGTCTTGTGGCAGAGGGAGGAGCCTGAAATGTAGTTGCTAATATGTTGAAAGAAATGACAAGACGCTGGGACTCTGTCTCTGGAAGAGTTTAATAAAGAGCCATTTGCTTTGCAGTTCTTGCTAGTTCTGTCATGAATCACGGAGGTGGCTGGGAGGCCTTTTCTGCTGAAATGGTTCTGCTGTTAGTCTCGATCTAATCTCTTGCTGCAAGCATTTAGTTCTTGCCAGCACAATAGGTGGTGTGACAGAATTGATGTAGGATGGCAGTTCTGCTGGGATTAGGTAATTCTAACTATGGGTGTGAGTTACAGTTGATGCTGCAAGACTCTTCCATAATATAGCATAATGCCTGTGCCCAACGCTCCCCCCTCAAATGCAAAAGAAAGAGCAGAAAGAAAGAGGAATTATCTTAATAACTGATATTGTTCTAGGATCACAGTGTCATATTAGGATTGAGGTGGGGGGAATATCTGGCTGTTGGTACTGCCTGTAGTGGAATGTAGGGTTGTCCTGACTCTGCCTCTTGCCATCAGGTGTGGAAGAAAAAGCTGTCTGCGGCTGTGGAGACAGGCGATGCCTCTGAAGTGAAGCACTGCAAGAATATGGAAATCCTCTATGACTCCCTGCAGCTGGCACACAAGTGTGTCCTCAATTCTTTCTATGGCTATGTCATGCGTAAAGGGTGAGTCTCACCTGTGGTCATTGCTGGAGTCCTCCAGCAAGGAGCGTTGTAAACCAGAGCTGTTCTAGTGAGGCTCTCACCTTCTTAACCTGCTTCCGAAGCATAAGGGGGATGATAGGTGATCCCTGTAACACTTTTTTTTTTGTTCCTACTAATGACTTCTTTTTTATTAGTCCCCTTAGCAGGGACTTTTGCTAAACAAGGCCCTGTAGCATTGACGATGAATGGCAGGGTTTGTCTATAGGTGATTCTTCAGGGTGTGTGAAGTATCACAGGGAAGGAAAAGGAAAATGATCTCCTGAGGGCTGCTGTGATTGTCTTTTTTGCCCTGAGACTTTATTTTCTGTACGACCTGATGCGCTTCCCCGCAGCTGTGCTTAAGAGGTAGCACTGCAGCCTTTTGACTGTCCCTCCTCCATTCACAGAGCTTGCTGGTACTCCGTGGAAATGGCTGGGATTGTGTGCTTCACTGGAGCAAATATGATCACACAGGCTAGGGAGCTGATTGAGCAGATTGGGTGAGTATGTGCTGAGCTGAGGAAGAAAGGTTCTCCTGTATGTAGTGTGAGCAGATGGGTAAGGGCAGAATTTGACTGGCAGAGAAGAGGAGCAGTGGGATAGATGTGGGATTAATCAGTGGAAGCTCTGGTGTTCTGGAGATTCAGGTTTCTGACATTGCCATGGCTTATTAATGCAACTGGTGTTGTATGAC
Organism: Rhea pennata; assembly: GCF_028389875.1. Classification (NCBI taxonomy): domain Eukaryota; kingdom Metazoa; phylum Chordata; class Aves; order Rheiformes; family Rheidae; genus Rhea; species Rhea pennata. Next base: position 113,278 of record NC_084680.1, read on the forward strand.
TAGGACTTCCTTTGCAGAAAGGACACTGCCTCTGCCTGACTTGTGGACAGAGAACAGTTCTTTGGCATATTTTCCAATCTCTTCCTGATGGTGATTTTTTTTTCTTCCGTTCTTAGGAGACCTCTAGAACTGGATAGAGATGGGATTTGGTGTGTGCTTCCCAACAGCTTCCCGGAAAACTTTGTCATCGAGTCAACCAATGCAAAGAAGCCGAAGGTGACAATCTGCTACCCAGGTGCCATGCTGAACATCCCCATGAAGGTGAGTCTGGCATCTGTACCAGCCAGCTGTACAGTCTGGTAAAAACAGTGAAAGGGAAGAAAATGTTTTAGCCTTCTGTAGGCCTGCAAGCCAATCAGGCAGTTCATGTGAAGGGAGTAGCTCTACTGGCAGTGGAGTATGCATCTTTGTTCTCGGAGTTGGCTTCAGCCCAGAGGACAGCCTGTCTTTTGTCTCTGGTCGCCTGTGTAATGAGCAGGACGTTGGGGCTGACAGCTTTGCTTGCTACACAGCTACTCTCTGCCCTGCACAGCCCATAGCTCAAACTGGCGTTTGAGTGGAAGGAGAGACTCTGATATAGCAGAGAGGGTATAGTGTAAGAGACCAGGGTTGGTGTCTGCTTCTGTCCATAGACTGCCAGAAGCAGTAGGAGTCAAGACAACAAGGTCCCATGCTCTGCTTGCTCAGATATTTATGGCTATGAGCCAAAAGAAGTGACTTTAGAGTCTCCTGCACTTTTCTTCAGATCCCATGTTTGAGTCCTACCTGCTAAATTGTTCTGTAGGTTTCCAAGGAGTTGCTTGGTCACAAGAAATCAGGATACTTTATTCTCTGCTAAGATAGGGTAAGTTATGCTCCCTCAGGGGAGCAGGGATTGATCCTTCCCATCATCGGGAAGGAACAAAGGCCATCAGTGATCCCTTCAGACAGGATGATGTATCTGGGGGCTATCTGCTCGTATAATCAGCCGAGCTGTTGAGTGAGGCTATTCTGTTGGGGCTGTGCCGGCAGGAAGGCTTCACAAATGATGAGTACCAGGAGCTGGCAGACCCAGCCTCTCTCACCTATGTCACACGCTTAGAGAACAGCATCTCCTTTGAAGTGGATGGGCCCTACTTGGCCATGATCCTCTCAGCGTCCAAGGAGGAAGGCAAGAAGCTGAAGAAAAGGTAAGAGTTCAAAGCTTGAAAAATCACCACTTCCCCAAGGGAAGGGATTGAGGGTCCTTTTCCTTGACTACATTTCAGTCGTGTTAGTCCTTGCCCCATGTTGCCAGTCCTCTGGAGCTGGCAGCATGTTTGGTTTGCTTGTTGCTGCGTACCACCGAGATCATGCTGTCTTTAAACGGCAAGTTCCCTGCATGAGATCAGTCTTTGAATCCAGCTATGCCCTGGCCTTAATTGACACATCTGACAGTAAATTTCTGAAGATAACAGTAAAACAGCACTTCTCAAACTTTCTGATTAGTCATGGTCTCCCTGTTTGGTTCTGAGATGCGCAGGCAAACTTTGATTTTTCTTTCTATCTTTTCTCTTTAAATTCACTAATCTCTGTCTGTCCCTCTCTCAAGTTTACAGACCTCTAGTAATACTTTTCCCAGAGGTTTCCACTTTAATCCCCATCTAGGGGAAGGAGTGGATCTTGCCAGTGCCATCATGGTATAGAAAAGCAATTGCACTTGACTTCACTGACTTTCTCATGCAGCCTGCTTAAATACGAGCACGAGCAATCACGAGAGGACTGCCCACAGACCTGGGTCTGGGTTCAGAAAATACTGTCACTGTCCTCCAGCACTCTCTGTTCGTACAAGACTATGTTTCTGCTTGAATGTCTCTGTTGGATGAACTCCAGCATCCACTGTGAGTGCCTTTGCATGCCAAGGGAGTCTGTCACAGAAGTCAAGAGGATGTCAAGCACTGAATGAACTCTGCTCATAGGAGTCTTTATCTCAGGGGCCCTTGATTTTTTCCTGTGATTCTTGGGATGTCAGCAAGTGCACTTATTTCTTGCTCACTCTCCAAGTGGAAAGAGCAGTAGTGTGGAGCTGGCTGGCAGGTACCGCTGCCAGCTGAGGAAGAAAAGACTGCCTGGAGGAGGGGTGACAAAGTATGTACGCTTGAGTCTCACTCTGTTCCACTGAAGCTTCCTGTGATGGTTGTATTGAGCCATACAAATAATTGGCAGGCATGTGAAATCCAAGAAACACGACAGAAGAAAAGAGGGCAGTGTGTTGTCATAGTTGTTTCGATAGCAATGTCCGGTTTCCTCTGAGTCCATTTTGCCAGCGTCCCCTCCTGTTTTCCAAACAAAGCTTCATTCTCCTGTATAAGGCTTTTCCTAGTATTTCACTCCACTTCTCTACTCCTCTAACCCTGACTCTCACTTCTTGCCCTTTATTTGTGTGCATTTAAGAACATTTTGCCAGTTAGAATTGGCAAGTTGGGGGCAGAGGCTGATGTGCTTTTGCAGCTGGAGGTGAAGTAGTTCATGATGTTATTGTCTCTAGCTGTGTAAATATGCCTAGATCATGGTAGTCCAGAGCCCCACAGCTTGGATTAATTTACCTGGTGGCTGCCTGGTTTGGCAATACTAGAAGTACTTTGGCAGGAGGGTAGTAAGCAGCATCCTAGGAGATGTGTTCCTTGGCACAGAGCTTGTGCAAAACCTGGTCTATATCCTAGGTATGCAGTCTTCAATGAAGATGGATCCTTGGCTGAACTGAAAGGGTTTGAGGTGAAGCAATGGGGAGAGCTGCAGTTGGTGAAGATATTCCAGTCTTCTGTATTTGAGGCCTTTCTGAAAGGCACCACACTGGAGGAGGTCTCTGCCTCTGTAGCCAAGGTGGCTGATTACTGGTTGGATGTACTGTAGAGCAAGGTGAGTGTAGGGTTTGCAGGATATGCATCCCCTGCATGTTTGTCTTGCCAGGTTGGGGCCAGAGAAGGTCAAAGCTACCCTAACACTGTAGGGAGGATGGACTTTGTGGAGAATGGTTGGTCCGTTGTGCCTCTGATGGCTGTTTGTATGTAATTTCTGCCTCTTTGATTCTCTAGGGCTGCTCTTTAGGGTCTTTTAGCACCAGACCTGTTGTTACAGCACTTTTGTCAGCTGTTACCGCTTAATTGTGGGTAAGCGTTGTCCTCCAGTCACCTCTTTCACAGAGGTAGCGTGGTGGCCCTCTTGCACCAAGGACTTTCTCTAGAGCCACTCACTGAGACAGAGGATGGCAGAACCATTTGCCTGCAGAATCTTTTCTGAGGAGGCCAGAAGAGATTAGCTTTAAAATAACCAGCAAGAGCAGAGACAATGCCAGAAAACAGAGCCTCAAACCGGGGAGCAGGAGAGATGAAAAGCCGGAGCGACTGCTCTGCTTGGGAGTTTATTGGGAGCACTTCCCCTTTGTATTTTGCATCTGGCACTACAGAGCTGGGCCCACTAAGAGTTTGCCGTACAACATCATTTCAAAGTGTTGCATTCACAGCAGGAGTTTTGATGCAGACCTCATGTCCATGATCTCTATGTTCCATAGGTCATGTTGGCAACTGGAGCAGAGATTGCTCACAAACTCCTCATAAAGACAGCCATATCAATCGGTTTAAATGTTCCATGTATATAATAGCAACGAGGTTTGATCATTAGGTTCCTGATAGTGATTTTTTTCCCCTTGTTCCTTTTTTCAGGCTGCCAACATGCCTGACTGAGAGCTGTTTGAGCTGATCTCAGAGAACTGTTCCATGTCTCGCAAGCTAGAAGACTCCGGGGAGTGCACAGACAAAAGAAAATGAATGAGCTCTTCACTTCTGAAGGCAAGAGACAGGTAATAAGAGTGAGAGAAAGGAGCTGGCTGTGCTGGTGGGCCTCTCTTGCTGATACTGTGTCCTCAGCACCCAAAACTTCCTGCTGTCGTTTCTCTCAGGTCCTTGCTAACCAGCACCAGGGGGGAACACCGAGCTCCCAGATTGGAGACGTAGAGGATTTGGGGGCTGCTAAGCCCCTTCAGCCGTTGGTTCCAGTTGCAAATAAACAGAAGCGGGTCTGTACGGCAGAGGAAAGCCAGCAGATGTTCCAGTATCTGGAACTGTCGCAGTCCTGGCGAGAGATCCTGGACCCACCTGCTGCCATGGGACTACTAAGGTAAGTGAAGTAGACTGGGCAGGAGGAATGCAGGAAACATCCTAGGAGTATGATCATCTGCCTAGCTAGCTAGGGAACAGGGCGTAGCAAGCTGCATGTTTATTGAAACCCTCTGTGCTTCTATGACTGAAAACTACAAAGGGAAATGTTACCGGGAGAGTCCCACTAGCAGAGAAAGTCAGGCCAATGGCAACTTCACAGCTATGCCAGTAACATGATCAGGATCTGAAGGTGGAAGGGCTCGGCTTTATGTTGCTTGATCCTCATGTATAGGAGATGCGTGCTAATTTCTGTGGTTCCTGTTCATGTACTCTCTCTCTGATTAGGAAGAACAACTGGTCTGGCTGTGCTACCACAAGAAGAAATGGGAGCTGCAGGCTTGGCAGCACCAGGAGCATTGGAAGAAGCGGCGCCTGGAGGATGGTGGAGTGATGACAGGCGGAGGCATAATCTGTGATACCCTCTCCAAAGGACTGAGCAGCTACCTGTACAGGACGGCACGCGGCATCCTGGACTTGCCCTGGCAGATTGTGCAGGTACCAGGCAGCAAGGCAGGCCCACTCTTAACCCCTCACAGAGGCCTGTTCAGTGCCCTGTGCCTCATGTTTGCAATACCTGTAGTCAAACCTTGAACTTCAGGGACAGCTAACCTCAATCCTACTTTAGTTTTACCTCCTTGAAGGTCATGTGGGACTGCATAGCCTCAGGCTCAGAGAAGCTTTGTAAGGAAGTGAGGTCCTCAAGTGATTGTGCTTGATTGCAAATCTGGGACTTCTATGTAGAGCCTGTGTGGGGCAAGCTCAGCTGAGGAGCTGGGCAAGTGTGCCTTGAATCCTAGATTTAGTCAATGCGAGCATGAAGAAGTTGATGGTACAATCCAAGCATTTTCTTAATTTCTTGTTATGCTTGGTTGCCTCTGCTATCTGAGACCCAGCCTCTTGTTGTGACACTTCTCATCTTCCAGAAAAGTCTTGTTTGGTTTAAGGTCACATGCAGCCTTTGACTCTGTGTGTAACCATGAGCTGGAGATGGGACACCTAATCCAGCATGTCCAAATGCTTTGGCTAAAGTCAGACAATGGCATGAATTTGTTAGCTAATGCTAGCCCAAAGCTAAGAGAGGTGTTTGAGCCTTTACCAGGTGTCCTCTTCCCTTCAGAAGCACAATGCAACGTGCTGCCTGCAGATCAGTCAGAGCTGTCTTCATTCATGCTCTGACGTTTCCTCTGGCAGAACAGTTTTTTTCACCGTACCTGTAGGACAATAGCAGGATGTGGAGATGCCAGAGCTGAGAGCAATGAATCTTTGGGTCCACTGCTGTCTTTGTGGTCACCAGTTGCTCCTTATTTGGAGAACGAAGACATAGGTAGTAGAGCCTTTGAAGATCCCAGAAGTGCTCCATGGCGTGTATGTAAGAGCTAAGAATGGGTTGCATCTCTCCAGCAAAGCTAACTTAAATCACCCTGTCCTGCAGATTGCTGAGAGCAGCCAGGCTGGCTGGTTGAGGCTGTGGGCAGTGATCAGAAGCGACCTGCACTGTATCAGACTGAGCATCCCAAGAGTGTTCTATGTCAATCAGCGCGTTGCAAAACCAGAGGAGGGAGCTGTCTACAGGAAGGTGGGGGTCATGTTTTTGACCCTGCTGCTTCTACAAGGGAAAACAGCTGGTTGAATTCATGTAAGTTGCTCCAGCCACTGCGGGCAGATACTACAGGCAGTTTGCCTCACAAGACCTCCCTGTCCAGCCCTGCTAATGCACCTTAATGCAGTCCCTTTTGCCTGCTGCTAATCTCAGCCTGACCAGAAAGCAGGTTGACAGTTACTGCAATGTGGACAAAGCATAAATCCCGCTAACTGCCTTAGGAATGACCAGCACCAGCAGCTGGATTGCTTCCTGAGTCAGCATGTTTCTGGAAACATAAGGCTGGCTCAAACTACAACTCCTTGCTGCCCTTTAAGATTCCCCTGCTGTTGGGAGGAGCACGGCCTGAAGCAAGGTGCCCTGCTGAGTGTGTCTGTTTTCCTGGCAGGTGAACTGGATCTTGCCCCGCTCAAACTTGGTTTACAATCTCTACGACTACTCAGTCCCTGAAGACGCGTACCAAGAGCACATCAATGAAATCAATGCAGACCTGTCTGCTCCAGACACTGAGGGAGTGTATGAGACTCAGGTAACCCTTCCAGGTGCTCGTTTTCCTTCCTCATCCTTTAAGGAGTGCTGAGTGGTAGCTGACTGGTCTGTGTACCAATGGCACAGGTAGAGGCATGGGAGCTCAAAATGAAACAAGTTAGTAAGACGCTAAAACGAAAGACCCTCTCGAGTAGCTTTCTCAGAAATGTGCCCAGTTTTATATGAGCAAAGATACTTGTTTGGTTTCCAACCCCTTAGGGGAAAGAGGTTTAGATTTATTTGAAATTAGGAGACTCTGGGAAAAGATGGCACTTGAACGGGAAGAGTGAGTTTCCTCTAAACCAAACCAGAACCGTCTTGTTAGCAGTTGAACTGCAAAGGTATGGGAGTTCTTTCGAGTAAAGATGAGGAAAACCCCAGCATGTGGCATGTACATAGGCCAGGATGCAGTGATAAAACCTCTGTATTCCATAAAGAAGGATAGGATACCACTTTTTAAAGTTCAGAAAGAGCAAAGAAGAACCTAAACTGTATTCAGTAGTAGACATACGAAAGCAGTGAGACCAAGATTAAATGTACTGGTGCTTCTAATGCTGTAAGTCTGAAATGAAGATGGGCAGCTGGGATGCCTGCTTTTAATGAAGATATTGATTCGTTAAGCAGTTCAAAACTTGGTGGCTTGAGAATTAACTCAGTGTCCCTGTCACTACAGGTGCCGTTACTATTCTGAGCCCTGATCCAGCTGGGTTGCGTGTGCATGGTCAGCAGGCAGCTTGTCAGACACCTCACAGGGCGAGAGGCTGACACTTTTGACACTGAACACCTGGAAATGCGCTCTCTGGCTCAGTTTACTTAGCTGGAGCCAGGTAAGGCACCCTAGGAGAAGGCTTGTCTGTGTACCCAGGACCAAATAGCTTGAAGATACTATTGATGCTGCATGTTTGCTCTGTGTCTCTAGGAAGTATTTGCCACATCTACCTCTACCAGAGCTCCCAGGGCAACAAAGCTCTCTTTGGCCTTTTCATCCCCTCTCAGCGCAAAGCTGCAGTGTTTGTGCTGGACACGGTAAGAGTAGGGCTTAAAGGCTTGGGAGGGAACACAAGGGGATCAGGCAGCGGTTTGGAGCTGAGCGGTTTCTTTGCACAGACACAGATGTCTACTGCTGTGCAGCAGGGATTCTCGTATTTTGAAGTGTACCAAGCAGGTCTGTTCCTCAACTGTCACGTGAAGCATTGTGATGTGTAGAGGAAAGAGCTTCCTTGAAATTTGCAGCCTGGAGCCTGTCTCTTTTGAACCCTGTTCCCTCTGATCACGTTTGCATTTGGTACAGGTACGCAGCAACCAGATGCCAAACCTCACCAACATGTACTCATCGGAGCGCAGTGCTGTGCTGGAAAAAGTGGGCGAAGAACTACTGCTTCCAGACAAGCACACCTTTGAAGTGCGTGCTGAGACCGACCTCAAGACAGTCTACAGAGCCATTCAGCGGCTCCTGCAGGGCTGCAAGGTATGAACTGAGGGCATGAGGAAGGTCCCCACTGAGACCTTGTCAGCGCAGGTACCTGGGAGGAGGAAAACATTGCATGGAAGGCATTGGTCCAGCAGTTCAAACAGCCTCTAAGCATAGCTCTCTGCACACAGCTAGTGCTCCAAAGTTGAAGGGTAAAAATGGATGTTGCCTGCGGGCTCTGGCTTGCCTGGGGTGAGCTTACATAGCGCAATGCAAGCAGTGAGGCTAGATCATACCCCCAAACCCCAGCTCTCAATTGTGGAGCTGGTTATTCAGTGGGAGGTGCTTCAAGAGACTCTGAGTACACTGTCTCTACTGTGTGGAGGACCAGGGACCACTACAGGAATGGGGCATGTGAGCACTCATTCACACAGCTGGTTTCCTGCTGAGCAGAGGTGCCGGCTGAAGGGATGTACCAGGGCATGTCCTCTCCTCCTTTGTGTAGGATGAGCGCCGGGGCCCCACACTTGTTGCTGTGCAGTCTAACTGGGACCTGAAACGACTGGCAAGTGGGATTCCCATCATCGAGGAGTTTCCTTTGGTCCCTGTCCGAGTAACAGATGCCGTCAGCTATTCAGTCCTGGACTGGCAGCGCCGTGCAGCCTGCCGCGTGATCCGCCACTGCCTCAACTTGGACACGTGCCTATCCCAGGCTTTTGAGGAGGGCAGGTGCCTGAGGTGGCCACATTCCCCTAGAGAGGTTACTTTGTTCGTGCTTGGGTGGGAAAGGGAGATTGCGGGAGCCTGAGGCCAAGATGAGGCCAGATGCTTTCACCTTCTGTGCTTTTGCCCTTGTTGGGACAAGCAAATATGATTCTGGCACAGTTCTTCTGTTGATGTGTTTACGCCGATGACTGTACCTCTTTCCTTTCCTCAGATATTACCACATCCCCATTGGGAATCTCCCTGATGACATGTCTACCTTTTGGTTCTGACCTGTTTTTCTCCCGCCACGTCCGTCGCCACAACCATTTGCTGTGGCTCTCACCCACGGCCCGCCCAGAGCTGGGGGGTAAAGAGGCTGATGATAACCGTTTAGTTATGGAGTTTGACAAGAGAGCCTCAGTGGAGATAAGCAACCCTGGCTGCTACTCCACAGGTAGGATAGCATTGAGTGGGAGCAGAGCTAAGTGCTCTTCCATGAGCTCAGGAGAAGGATGGCTGCAGTGGCAGAAGAGTATCTGAGCAGTTCTGCAGTTGCTGACAGCTTCAGAAGTTGAGCAATGATGATCTGGACAGGATATATGCAATTGGCATCTCCTGGGGATAGAAGGTCCTGTATGCAATAGAAGAAAATGCAGGTAGGCATTTAAATACAGATTATTTCCTAGTTTGTGGCCTCTCATAGCAGCATTCAGAAGATCACTTCTGGTGGTCGCTAGGATGAATCTTTCTGTGATGCAAAACAAGCTGACTGATAGTTCTTCTGAGCACCTCTGCTGCAGTTTCCAGAAAAAGCTGGTGGCCCCTGGAGGGGAAGTAGATCCAAGTTTTGTTGGAAGGTGCTATGCTGTTTAGCTGTGCAGTGAATGGGGCCATCCATACATAGCATCACAGCCAGAGAGGGGAGAGGTCTGGCCATGTGCCAAAAGTGTCCTTTAAAGCCTGTAATACAAGGTGTGTGGCAGTCTGGAGAGCAGCACAGTTTCCCGTGCTGCTGCAGTACCATATAGGCTTTCACCATTTCCTGATATGAATATCTTGATGTTGCACTCGGTAGATGCAGCAAGACCTGTAAAGAGCTCTTACAACTTGTGGAAAGTCCTGGCAAGCGGGTGCATTCATCATACCTGGAGAGGGGATTGTGTCCTTGCTGGTTCTCTGCCCTGCTTGCCCGTTGACAGGTTGTGTTTGTTCACAGTGTGCCTGGAGCCGGATATTCAGAGCTTGGCTGTAAACACAGTGTTACAGTCCCATCACATCAATGACATGGAAGAAGGTTCCAGCGTGAGTATCAGTTTTGATGTGATCCAGCAGGCATCTCTAGAATACTATGATGTGTAGGCTCCTAAGACAGGCATCTTGACACAAGAGGCAGTTGAAGCGTGGGTATGATTCCTCTGCAGCCCTTAGTTCTGCTAATGACTGCTCTGCAGCCTTCTGTACTGAGTCCATTTGCTGAAGCATGGTTGGATGTGAGAAGTGAACTGCTCTCTTGCTAACATCGCCTGCTCCTCATTGCCTCCCATGGAGAAGGTTATTAGCTAGGGAAGATGCCAACATTGTGTGTGACTGCAGTCTCTTGCCTCCAGCATCCACTCAAAGGAGATCTTTCACTCTCTGACTATTTCCTTCTGCCGCTGCTGGGAATTCCTGCTCTGGATGGATCCAGCAAATTACGAAGGTATCAAGGGAAGAGTGCGTTCTAGCGTCCACTCTGGGGAGGTAAGAGATGGGAAGTGCTCAGTCCTGCAGAGACAGGGGTGCAGTGGGTTGAGTTGAGCAGGGAGCTATTGGTTTGGATATAGGGAACTGCTACGACATCACCAACCGAAAGCCTGGGCATGGCTTGTGCTCCATTCCAGCAGGACTCTAGCAAGAGTCAAGTATTGGATGAGGACAGTGAGGAAGAGGAGGACAAGGAAGAAGAGGAGGAGGATGGAGAAGCAAATGTGGAGGACTTGCTAGAGAATAGTTGGAACATCGTGCAGTTTCTCCCCCAGGCTGCCTCCTGTCAGAACTGCTTCCTCAGGATTGTGTTGGGTGAGTGCAGTCTGCTGCTCGCCTGGTCCTACTTTGAATGTTACCTCTGGTGATTAGAGCTATCCGCACCCTACTGCTGCCCAAGCCATATCCACAGCATTCCCCACAGCTTCTTGAAGCTCTCTGTGCTACTGAGAAGGTTCTGATGTTGATCCAAAGAACCCCTTACAGTCAAAGATTGCACTGTGCTGGATGTGATACAGAAGGAACCACCTCCATGTCTGTAAATATCATTGTTTGGGTGGTTTCAGCGCCAGTGTGAACTCTCTCAGAGAGGGGAAGAAGGTCACTAGTTCCTGATTAGTCATTGGTGCCCCAGGAGAGTCGACAAGCACAGTCGCGCTTGTGCCACTCTCCCATCGTGGACTGCATCTGGAGCTTTTCTTACGTGTCTCTGCAGCCTACATTGTGGCTGTGTACCACAGCATGAAGGAGGAGCGAGGAGCTGCAGCACAATGCCCCTGGGAGCGCTCCCATCAAGAGGAGGGCCACGAGCCAGGTGTCCCAGGAGGCATTGGGAGAGACGGGAGCCATGCCTGGTGAGTACGGTTAGCCACAGTTAGCCATGGGAGAGCTGTGTGCAGCACTGCTGGGCCAGTCCTGCAGCAGGAAGAGAGCTGCCCACCTTGCTGTCCCCATATGCTTCCGTATGGCTCAAGAGCTCTCTCTGCTCCTCCTCTCCAGGCGTGATCACTTTCTCACAGGATTACGTGACCAACGAGCTCACGCAGAGCTTCTTCACCGTCACTCAGAAGATCCAGAAGAAGAAGGCTGGTTCCCATAATGCCACTGAGCCCTCAGACATGTTCTCAGTGCTACCTGGTTCCTACTTGCCACTCAACAACCCAGCTCTAGAGTTCATCAAATACGTCTGCAAGGTTAGTGGGGTGAGCTATGCTTGCTTCTTTTTTTTCTTCTTTTTTTTTTTTTTTTTTAAGAATCTGTTGCAATTCTACAATCAGTTTGTTTTGCCCAGCTAGCACTCGCATCAGAGTGAGTCCCCGTGAGGACCGTCTTCTCTGCTGGTGGCCTTACCTAACACTGTCTCCTGTAGGTGTTGTCCCTGGATGCCAGTATAACTAACCAAGTAAACAAACTGCGCTGGGACCTGCTGCGCCTCATTGAGGTGGGTGAGTTCTCAGAAGAAGCCCAGTTTCGGGACCCTTGCTGCTCCTACATGCTCCCTGAAGTCATCTGCAGGAAGTACAATTTTTGCAGGGACTTGGACCTGTGCAAGGACCCTGCCCTCTCGCAGGTACAGCCTTCCTTTCCCAGGAAATCCCCTTTGCCCTGGCTGCATGCATTAAGGCCCTCTTGGGGACACCAGAGGCCCTAGCATGGTTGTGCTCTCGGCCTGTCATTCACTCACATGTTGTCCGTCTTTCCCTCAGTCCTTTTGCTTTGAAGGTCTGCTTGGTTCCATGACAGCGATAAACCTCCCTTCAAGGTTATTTTCTGCTCATCCCCTTTCCTAGCTGCCTGTGACAGTTTGAGGTGTGCTGGTGCTTTGGCTGATGCTTTATCCCCTCCCGAAATTGGTTATGGCTTCCTGGCACTTGGGGCTCTCTGAATGCTCTTGTTAGGCTGCGAGGGCTGAGGCTGCACCGTGCTTTCTCTTGGGAAGAGTCACACTTGTGTTCATCTCCCTTCTCTCTGCCCCTCGGATGGGTCAGTGCTGCCCAGTTGGGTATGCTCCAACTGCCAGGCCCAGTATGACTCGGATTCCATTGAAATGGCACTGGTGGAAGCGCTGCAGAAGAAGCTAATGGCCTACCTGCTGCAGGACTTGATGAGTGCTGGGCGGCCGTGCTGCGGGAGCCTGCCCTTGATGTGGCAGGCTGCAGCAGGAGGGCTGAAGCTGCTCTCTGCTCCTTGAAACCGAGCAGCCCAACCTTACTTCTCTGACTGATGTGATGCAGTGGAGATATGATGAGGAGAGTTTGGCTCGAGCGCTCTCCACTTCTTCTCAGCACATAGCTGCAGCCTTTTGCTGGCTGGCTGAGGCTTGACCCATTGACCTGATGTCAGTGGTGTGTCCCCAGAGAGCCCTGTCAAAGGACTGAGCTGCTCAGCCTTGTCTGCTATCCCAGCTAAAACTCCTTTGCCTCTAGGTGTGCAAGAAGTGTCATGGTGTGAAGGAGACACCTATGCCTGTGTACTGCGGTTGTGCTGGAGATTTTGCCCTCACCATTTCTTCCCAGGTATGTGTGCATCTTGCCACCAGATCCAGCCTCCTGCCAGCAGCTCCTCTGTAATAGCCAGTGAAAAACCCAGTGATAACTTGTCCCTTTCAGCCCATCTGGCACAAGTTCATCTCTCTGTGCTTTCTGGCTGTTTATTCGTTGCTTTGTGCTCAACCCAGGCAGTCCTGCCTGACCAGCTTGCAGAACTTCTCCTGGCCTGGCCTTCTCCCCCCTGTCCCCTCCAGCTTCCATCTTCCCTGGCTCATGCATGAGGTGTGCTGGGCAGCCCTCCCTCACTGGTATCTTCCCCCTCAGATCTTCATGGAGCACATCAACATCTTCCAGAGCATTGCTTGGCACTAGAGTGTGGCCTATCTGCTGGAAACTATTGAGTGGCTGCTCCGTACAAACCACCAGCTCCAGCAGTGATGTGATGAACTTGTCCTGCTGTCTTTTTTTGTTGCTGTGTCAGCTCTGGGTACTTGCTCTCACCTCTGCTGAAGAGCATTTGTGCTCTGTGATAGATCTCGGAGAAGCCACATATCCATCTTGCACTGTGTGGGGGCGCTAAGCGGTGTTGGGGCAGTCCTGGTCACAGCCTGGTGCTGTGCTGGGGGAATTAAGAAGGTGCCTAGGGCTGGAACTGCTCTCTATGGGGGAGGGGGGACTGCATTTGCCAGAGCCCTGCAGAAGCCCAGTTTGGGATGGGAGTTTGTGCTGTAGGCAGCACCCTGTGTGCATGAATCTCTGTGGTTTTAATGTGGAGTTTTAGACAATTAAATGTGTCACAGACAATGCATCTGGTTCTTTGGGTAGAGGAGCACGTGCTATGGCCCACACACAGCAGGGAGCTGTAGGCACCCTGGAAAGGAGCATTCTCTGAGCCATGGGGCAGGATTCCTAGAGGGAGGAGAAAGCCAGACTCTTCTTGTTGGGCTGGAAGGGGAGCAAGGGAGCTGTCCCCCTTGGGTGCTAAAGCTTCAAGTTGACAGCAGTGAGTCATAGGGTGGGGGGGCTGCTCACTGAAATCCCAGCACAGGTGTGATGAAACCCAGGAGGCCAGTGCTTAGCTGAAGCCTGGCCTCCTGGTCCTTTCCATCTACTCCTGCTTGCAGAAGCCTGAAAAAGCATGAGGGGAGCCAAGATTACTAGATTCCAGTTAATTTTCTGGGCGTTTTGAAACACTGTGTGTTCAGCTACTTCTGACACTTCCTTTTATATATGTGTGTGTGTGTGTGTATATATATATATATATATATATATATATATATATATATAAATTTTTATTCAATGCCCTCCACACATACCTGTATTGAAAATATTTTTCTGAGTTTTGTTTTTTCACTTCTATAGTATACCTGTTTCTATTAGCATTGGGTTATGGGGCAAGTGGTCCTGTCCTTCGCTATGCCCTCCCTCCATCTAGTACTGCTGAAAGGGGGGTTGAGGGGGCTGTACCTATGTGTTTGTTTTCTTGATATTAGAGTTGGAGGAAATGAGCTGGCCTGGATGGGCAGAGAAACCTGGCCCTAATGCAATCACTGCGTTGTGCAATTGAGTTAAGGTTTGGTCCAGCGGAGCCTCCAGTGGCTTCAACCTGCGCCAGGCAGCTCCCCTCAGCCCTGCATCATTGCTCCTGCTCTCCTCAGGGCAATGAGCTGCTGGAGGTGGGGGCAGGCACTTGCCTTCATCCTGCTGCTCTACAGTGAGAGGCTGGCTCCTTCCCCCAAGCCCTTCCCATAGGTTTGCCTGCTCAGAGTTGTTCTTTGGTCCTAGAGAAGCCAGGTCCTCTTCTTGGAATGAGGACAAGGTAGACTCCTCTTGCAATGGTATTACCTTGTTCCTGTGAGCAATTGCACCCCAAGTCAAAGGGGGAAGATGCTCCCCAGCCCAGCAAGGGGAGCAAGAGGAGGTTTTGGTGCACCAGAAGTCCCCTGCCTGTACCCCTGGCATGTCCTCCATCTGCATCCCCACCCTCCAGCCTGTGGGAGAGCCTTCAAGACATGGCTTGGGGTCTTCCCTTGCCCGGTGTGACAAGACCCCTTTCCCCCAAACTTCTGCCTGGGCTGAGCTATGCTGGGGGAGGATGTGCTGAGCTGAGCTGCTGTAACCTGAGAGCCAGAAAATAATCAGGTTATGCCTGGGTGAGTTACTGCCAGGTACCTGCTGTGAATTGCTTTTGGGCATAGGCTCAGAGAGCTGCAGCCTCAGGGCAGGGTTGGTGTTGGCAGAGGTCCATGCACCAGGCTGGCAGGGGTTGGGGGGGACTTCTCCTCCTCCCCTACTGCTGCAGTGCAGGGCAAGCAGGTGCTTGTACTCATGTTCCCTACCACCCGGGCTCCGGGGCAAGAGCATCCGTGCCCTGGCACTGCAGCAGGGTGCAGCTTTTAGGGTGGAGGGTAGAACGATGCACATGTCCATCTCTCACCCCGCTAGCCATGACGCTGCACTGTCACCCTCCCCCTCCCCCCAGCACATGCTGCAGCAATCAGGCCCCAGGCAGCAAGGCTGGGTGGTTGCAGTTTATTGGGTACTGGCTGCTTGGCTAGTGCAGGACTTGCTCTAGTCCTCAGTACGGCTCCAGGGCCACCACCACTGCTGCAGCTCCATCTGTGGCAGCTTTGCAGGGGCACAGGGGATGAGCAGGGCAGGCCTACTCGAGATGTCCCCACCCCTGCCCCCAGCACCCTGGGTGCCCGCAGCCAGGAGCTGCTCCAGGATGGGGCTGCCAGCGCTCCAAGCCAGCCAGAAAATGGTAATGCCCATTCCCGGTGTGCTGAAGCAGAGCCAGTAGTCAGGCACTGCCTTCTGCTCCAGAGCAAAAGCTCCTGAAAGCCCCCACAGGAGCCAGCCAGGGCACCACGGGTCTGCCCTGCCACTGGGGCTTTTCTTGACCCCCAGCCTCTCACAGCAGCTGGCAGCCATGGGGCAGGACCTGCCTGGAGCTGCTTGAAGCATGGCTGAGGAAAGGGAGGGGGCCGTGGCTCTTGGTGGCCAGCAGCAGCAGCCGGCAAGGTGCCCGGTGCATCCTGGCCAGGCACAGGGATCATCGCGTGGGAAAAGCAGGTAGCTCAGAGTCGAGCAGGGCCCGGACGGAGGAAGTGTTATTGCTGCCTGGCACAGTGGCTCCTTCCAGCTGTGGTTGTACGTGGTGGGGGAGGGACAAGCGGTCGGTCCCTGCGGGACAGACTCTCTGGAGGCTGGAGAGCCCTGAGGTGCTGTATGTCGTGGAGCAGCCTCTGAGGCACCTTCCGCCTGCCGCGGGGGTGAGAGATGGCTGGAGGGGCCAGATGCCCTGGCAGCCCCAGCCACATGCTGCTGCCCACCCTGCAGCCGTGCCCAGGCACCCTGCCCTGCCTTGCTGGCAGCGTGGCCACTGCTCTGTCCCAGAGGACCAAACCTCCAGGGCCAGGATCTAGGGTGGTGCCTGCTCAAATTTCCTGCTGCTGTACACCTGGTCCTTGTTCATGCAGCTCAGCAGGATCCAGTCCCAGAGGAAGGAGCCCTGGAAGGTGAGAGAAAGAGGTCAGTGCTGGGAGTGCGCAGCTGGGCTGAGCCCCCGGCACCAATACTCACCATTCCCAGCGAGGTCAGAGCCACGGCCAGGTTGATGACAGTGGGGATCGGGCTAAACTTCCCTGCCTGGCAGAAAGGATGGGATCAGTAATCGCTGCCCAGCCCAGGTTGCCTCCTGCCTGGGCCTGCATTCACTCTGGGTTGGGCACAAGGAATGAGACTGAGCAGAGACCTCCCTCTGCCCAAGCCACAGTGTGGACAACCTACCCAAGCAGCAGCGCACACTATGAGGTCTTGCATTTCCTTCCAGCACACTTTGCACACTTTGCCAAAGGTTCTAATTTGAGGCACCTGGGATTCCCCCATTCCTCTGCAAGGCTGAGCAGAAGAGGCCTGGCTGTGTTCATCCCAGCTCTGAGGCAGCAGTGGAGAAGAGCTGCTTTTCCAGGATGGTCCTAGCACCACGGCAGCATATTATGCACATATGCACCCCAGTAGCACATGGACCATGCAAAATCCTACCTGGCCCTGCACGATGACATCAATATGGATCCCACAGGCCTTGATCAACACTCGTGTGTGGGTCCTGTTCCATTTATAATACTTCGCAGACCTCCTGGGGAGACAGGTAGAAGGGCCCAGTGATGGGGACCAGCCACAGCAGGACCAGGGAGGGCAGGAGGAGGATGCAGGACTGCAAGTGCCACTGCCTGGGACAGTGGTCTTGGGATCGGGGCGGTGGAAGGAGTAGTGGGGGTTGCAGTCAGTTTCAGGCAGGCCCAGGTTACAGTTCCAGTTGATGACCACCCCACCCTGCAGCAGAAACCAGCAGGCCTAGCACAGCACCAGCACACCATGGACACAGTGAGCCCAGGGCACAGCACTACTGTGCACACAGCTTGGCCATGGGCATGATAAGCCAGCAAGCAAGCAGGGCATTTCCCCCCACTCAGGCGTTAGCACAGCTGTCATCCTCATCACCCGCTGGGAAAGGCCGGGAATGCCACCATACTGGGGCACACGGCCCTGCCAGGGAAGCCAGCAGCACTGCTTGCAAGGCTGCTTACCCAGGGGAGCTCTGCCCCAGCAGTGGGCTTTCCAGCTGAGTTGGGAGCATGGCTAGGCATCAGGGAGCATTCCCAGATGCAGAGTGGGGGGCCTCTAGGGTCTTGAGGGTGCTGGGGCTGAGCAGGGGATGCAGAACCTGGAGGGAGGATGGAACAGTGCTGAGTTCCTTCCCTGGATGGGAATTATCTACTCCCAAAAGGGCAGCAGAGGCAGCAGGGCTGGATGGGGCTGGAGACCAAATGCTGGGTGCACTGCCCTCCCCTGGCAATGTCTCCAGACTCATTCACACACTTTGGGAATGAGTCCCCACCACTGGGCGAGCAAACTTGCCAGTCCTGGCAGTGATACAGGCACACCTGCAGTCTATGCTTTGCTGCCAGCTGGCCTCCTGCTCTCCAGCCTCTGCACAGGGGCCTCGTAAGAGAGACCCTGGGCCTGGGAGCCTTGCAGGGCTCTGCATGCGCAAGGTGGGCAGAAAGGACTGCTCAGGGGCTGCAGTGAATGTGCTGTGCTCCGAGCTGTTGAGGCTGGCTAAGCTGCCACTGCCCTCAGCTCATCCCAGCTAGCCCCTGCAGCATACTGGCAGGGCAGCAGGGCCAGGGACCTGCCTCCAGCTGCCTCTGAGTCTCAACAGTGCCAGTGTGTGAGTGATGATCCCATGGAGCCAAGCACTAGAGCAGGTGCTGAAGGAACGCCCTGTGCCCAGCCAGCAAGACCTTGGGCCCTCTGGGAGGACCATCCTCCCAGGACATGACACCTTCTCTGCCAGCTCCCTTAAGTTCTCTCCCGCCTGCTCCATGAAGATGGGGCAGCAAAGGGCAGAGGTGGTGTTGAAGGTGCAGCTTTTCAAGTAACTGCTCTCAGCAGCTTGAATGTTGCCCCTGGGGAGACAAAGCCAGAGCCATGGCATAGAGCAGCACACCAATACGCCTCAATTTTCTTCCTAATATCGTGAAGCACCCAAACAAAACATTAAACCCCAGCTCTGCTCATTGGTATCCATGCCATCACTGATGGTCCCAGCTGATGAACGGTGAAGGGATTTCCTAGGAGAACTACATACCAGACGTGGATGTATGCAGGCACTCAGAAATGCACATGACTGACTAGGGGATGGCCTGCACAGCAGGAGGGTGGAGAGCAGGAAGAGGAGGAACCCTGGGGTAGTTACCTGGCGAGATGCTGGCATTTTCAAAGGGATTCTTGTTCCCAAAGACTTCAACCGCTCCCTTTGCAAGGCCACATGCCCCATATCTACCCACCAGTGTGAGCATTCCTGCTCCTTCTTTCTCAATAATTACCATCCTCATCATCACCACCTTCCTCAGTGGAGGCAGGGGCAAGCAAGAGTGAAGGATAGATGGATGGAGTAAGAGTTGAGAACTCCGTATCACAGAGACAGCAGCTGAGCACCAAAAAAATGTCCTGTCTCAGCAGGTTGAGGGAGGTGATTACTGCCCTCTCCTCAGCACTGGTGAGGCCACAGCTGGAGTGCTGTGTGTGGGTGTGGTCTCACCAGTACAAGAAAGACATGGACCTACTGGAGCAAGTCCAGCAATAATGATGAAGGGACTAGAAGCATCTCTCATGCAAGGAGAGGCTGAGAGAAATGGGACTGTTAAGTCTGGAGAAGAGAAGGCTCAGGGGCATCTTATCAATGTGTACAAATACCTGATGGGTAAGAGTAAAGAGGATGGAGCCAGGCTCTTCTCAGTGGTGCCCCGTGATCATATGTGATGAACTGAAAATACAGTAATTACAGTGAACTGAAATACAGTAATTGTGTCTGAACTTAAGAGCAAACATTTTTTTTACAGTGAGGGTGATCAAACACTGCACCAGGTTGCCCAGAGAGGTTAGAGAGTCTCTATCCTCGGAGATACCAAAAACCCGAGTTGGCTTGGCCTAGAGCAACCTGTTGTAGGTGACCCCGCTTTAAGCAGCTGTTGAACTAGGCAATCTCCAGAGGTGCTTCCAACCTCCGTCATTCTGGGAGCAACTTAGGAACAGGGATCCCCTGTGAAAAGCCGGCATCTCCTCCAGCTGCCAAATGGCACTGCTCCTGCACAGCTCCACTCCTGCCTCTCCATCCTTCAGGCTTGTCCACGTATTTCAACCACATCTCCCTGCTGTCAGTGAACACTCATTCCTCTGGTACCTAATTGTTACGGGAAATGGCTGTGCTATCCACCATTGCACTTTCAGGAAGGCATCTGGCTGCACTCCACACACACACACACTCAGACAACACACATGCAAGTGCAGGGCCAGGGTGGCCCCCTTCTCCCCACTATGCCAAAGACCTGACTACAAAGCACTGCTGCTGCAGCAAGGCTGTCCTGGTCCCAGCAGCAGGGCCTGACCTGCACTCAGCTGCTTAGCATCACCTATATTGCTCTCCACTTTGTTCTATACCCTGTACACACATGGCAGCCTGGGTACCCACTGGTCTACTTGCTCCATCCCTAGGCCCTACATTGATCTCTTCCACATGGACATCCTTGGAGAAGCCGAAGCAGGGGAAGTGGGTGTTCCTCTTGATAAGGATGGGGAACTGTGGTGCCATCTTCGCCAGGGACTCACTGTGGAGAGACCTAAGCACTATGGCTTCAGGAGCAAAATGATCCCTGTTGGCATGGCCTGTGCAAGGCCATCCCTGTGCCATGGCACCGCCTCCCTAGGCCATGGCCTGTTGCTGAAGGGGCCAAACCTCTCAAGAGCACCCTCAGAGGTGTCCCGCCCAGAGCATCCTCTGGTGTCCAACGGGACCTCGAAGATTGGCCAGCCTTTTGGTGCCTGTTCCATCCTAGCAGAGGACTCTCCTCCCCAGTGCCACGACCCATCTTTGGGGCCCGTACCCAACACTCGCTTCCTCTGCTGGACACCAAGCCAGCATTTCAGAGCTCTTCTCGGTGCCGCCAGCACTGGGCACGCAGCGCCCTGTCTTCTGCCCTGTGAGGACGAACACACAACGCTGAACTTCCTGGTAAATAGGATCCTGCCCAGTGCGCAGTGCTGCACAGATCACTTGTCCCTGCACATGCCCAGCTCTCTGTGGCCCAACATGTCCATGTCGCCAGGGGTGCAGTCATGGTCGCAGCTGCATACAGCACTGCAAACTGTTAGCCCCTGCAGGGTCATGGGGGACATGGTGAGAACAGGACATGCACCTGGTAGTCCTACGCTGTGGCTGCAGAGGGGACGGGGCACCCCATGTGCTTCCCCATCTCTGCATGGGTGCCAGCCCTTGCAAGCTGCCTGGGGTAAGCAGCCGTTAAGCGTGCCTGCGGTGGCCCTACTCTAGCATGGCTTTCCTTGGTGTGTCCTCCGGAGTAGACAGTCAACCCTCTTCTCCATTTCCTTGCATGGGAACTGAGCCAGGGGCAGCTGTGCTCACTAGCATTCCCCACGTCTCTGCATCCGCCAGCAAGCTCCGCTCAGTCTCCACACATCTCCCCTCCCGTGATCCCTCACTCAGCAGCCCCCAAACAGTGCCCAGGCCAAGGCAGGCAGGGGGATCCCTGCCACAAACTGGTAGCGGCAGAGGAGAGCTACAGGCACCAACATCACGTGAATGTCAGAGCCTCCCCTGACCTGATCTGAGAGTGCCCTCTCCCGCCCTGAACATCCAAAACCACAGAGGCCTGACGCTGCTTGTCAGGGCAGGCAGAGCATGGCGCACCTGCCTGGCTAAGGCCACAGGGCCCTGCCCGGTGCTACGTGCCAAGCTCCCCAAGCTCTGCTGAGCCTGCCGCACAGCACTGCAAAGGTGACCTAACATGCAGTCCCAATGTGTCTGGGACGCAGCTATGGTTGCCTCATCGGGAGCCAAGGACAGTGCTGGGCCGGGAGGAGGGAACACAGGAGTCCCCATGCAGGCAGCGGGGACCACCACACACGACAGCTTCCTTTGCTGGGTCCATCTGGATGAAGGAGCAGTTGGGAAGCCCTTGCAGAAAGTCTGCTGCTCATCTACTGCTCCAAGAGGCCACCCAAAGCAAGCAAGAGAAGAGAAGAGAAGGGAGAAAGGCAGGTCAGAGCCTCACCTCGGCTGTGCAGGTTGGGGTCGAATAACCATAAATACTGGAATTTTTCCAAAGGAGAGGGAAGTTGCTACACAACAGAGGGCCAAGTTGCCTCCTCGGGAACGCCCAAAAGGATTGTACCTGCCAACTCTCTCATCATGTAGACGATTGGGACAAGCATTGGAGTGGTCCTTCTCGAGATTTCCATTGGGTCGGTCTCTTTGTAAGTATTTATGAATAAACTGCTTGCTGGTGAAGGGTGCTTGTGTGTGTGTGTGTGTGTGTGCGTTAGTGCTGCCTTGCCAAAGCGGACACGTGGCCCCCGGGAACCGGAGTGGAACAGGTGCTCCCTAGCACCATCTGTGGGCACCAGCACATGGGGCTAGGAGACACAGGGCTCTGCTGCCATTTGAGGTATTTGAGGGCAGCAGGCAGGATGGGAAGGGCTCTGCTCGGCTACTTTGTTCACCAGAAACGTGTCATCCATCTCCTGCAGCTCTGGAAGTCCCTGGGATCTGGCACTGCAATGCTCCAGCTGCGCCTTCTCTTTCCTATCCCTCTGCTCCACTTCCAGTCACGCTTCCAGGAGATCATGGTATGGGGCAATATGTGGGCAAGGAGGTAATCTCAGAGCCACCAAAGGCAGGCAGAGTGGACAGACAGCTAAGAGAGAGCTGCCACACTCGCCTTGCCCTGTACAGCAACACATGCCCACGGTCTCTGCGGTATCTCCCGCAGCCTGCGGGCATGGCCCCTCCGTCACCTTGTCCCAAGCAGCTTCTGGAGAGCATAGACTCCAGCACAGCTGCTTTGTGGCACAGGAGAGGGTGGAGGTGGTGTGTGGAGAGTCGTGCCAGGGCAAGCACCAACACCCTGCTCTCTCTGGCTGCCAGCAGTACCTGCTAATCTGGGCTTTGCACAGCTCAGGAAAGGTGAAAGCATCCCAAAGGCAGGGATGGGATGAGGCCAGCGTCAGGTCCTCAGTGCCACAGAGGAGCCGCGGCAGCCACCTGCAAATAGCCCTTGCCATGCTGCTCTGCACAGGCAAGCAGAGCGCCCCAGCAGGGCAGTCTCAGGAGAGCCAGCCTCCCTGGCCTGGGATTTGCACCTCACGGCTACCTCGCCTGCGCAGGGCAGGCCTTCGCGGTTGGCAGAAAGCACAGGCAGAGCTCTGCCACCCACTTCCTTCAGCAGCCAAGCATTACCCATCTCCTGCAGACGTAGAAATCCCTGGGATCCAGCATTGCCAAGCTGCAGTCGTGCTATCCACAGGTGTGCAGGCCACGTGGGAAAAATGGGACAAGGCTCAGGGACAGCACCCCTGCAGGGGTCCCAGTCGGGGGCGTACAAGAAAAGTGGCCCTAAGAGCAGGATGTGAAGGGACTGGAGCAATGGGACAGGGCACGGGGAGATCACCATCAGGGTAGGACAGAGACACTGCGCCCCCCGCCTCTTGCAGCACTATGGCTTTAGCTGAAATCGCCTTCCCCCTCTCCCAGCAGAGGCAAGAGAAGCTGCCCTGGCAACTTGTGGGGCTGCGCAGGGGCTGTGTGCGGAGCAGGGATAAACCGTGCGGCAGCGATGCCCCACCGGGAGGCAGCAGCTCCCAGCCCCGCACTCGCCTGACCAAGTAAAGCAGGACGAGGAGCTGCAGCGCACGGTGCGTGGTGCCGAGGTGCCCGTTCCTCACCACCATCACCTGTGGGGTGGAGCAGCTGCACAGCGCCCACAGGCAATCCCGGGCACCCACTGCTGGCGTGATCAGCATGGCACAGCACGGCATGGCACGGCACGGCATGGCACAGCTCGGGGAACCACTGGAGCGATAAGGACTGACCCCCCACCCCCACCCCACCACCAACGACGCCCCACAGCTGCCACACAGCCCCAGCCCAGCACGGACGCAACCCCTGCTGTGCCATGGGGACCACGGTGAGGGACGGGCATGGTCAGCACGGACGCAAGTGGAGAAGTCTGGAGCTGGCACTCACAGCACAGCACCACGGGTGGGGCAGCAGGCAGAGGAAAGAGGCTGCAGGCGAGGGATGGGGGCTGCAGGCAGGGGACGGGGGCTGCAGATGAGGGACAGGGGTTGGAGGCGAGGGAAGGGACTGGCAGGCAAGGCACAGGGCTGCCAGCAGGGGACAGACAGAGGCTGCAGGAAGGGTTGGGGAGCAGAGGTAGGACATCTGGTTGCCAGGTTCGAGGAGAGGAGAAAGGGGCGATGCAGGCTACAGGACCAAGAAAGTAGTGGGTGAGCTGTGTGTCGAGCTCCTGTTCACCAAATGTTGCAGGGGAACTGCAGTGATGCAGTGAAACTGGTGGCAGAATAGGGAAAAGGTAGCTCTTCCTTGTCTGGTGGCCCTGAACTGCAGAGAGTTGCTCCACAGGAGTTGGCGGAGGTACCAGCAGGGTTCAGACAGAGTGGAGACATGCATGGCAGAGAGACGCCAGCGGGAACTCGTCAGAGCCATACCCTAGCAGCCCAACTGCAAGATGCGGGGTGCCAGCCTGGGATTGGGTCCAGGTGTGCGGGTTTTGAGGGCTCTCTGCAGAGAGCAGCTTCTCCTCCTACCCTTGCCACTGATGAAGCCTTTGGGCTGGACAGCAGTATGAGCATGCCAAAGTGTGATGCTGCTGGAGCGGGGATTGTGGGGAAGGTGGTGGTTGTCATAAGTTACTCTCTTGAAGGTTAATTCATACAGAGAGTTTGTTAAATCAAGGTGCATGTCGGTGCATGTCGGTGACCCCCCCCATCGTTGTCCCCCCTAGTCCTACCAGGTGCCTGTGGGTGACACCCCCCGCCGGTGACATCCCCCCCCGGCCCAGTCCTACCGGGTGCATGTTGATGAGCCAGCCCGTGCGCTCGCCACGCTCCGTGGGCCGCTCGAAGCCGAACAGTGTGTCCAGCCGCTCCGTGCGCTGCGAGCGCTCCAGGCGCCTGAGGGAGGACAGCGAGGAGCCATCGTCCCTGCAGGACGCCGCACCGCCAGCCGCCGCCCAGTCCCCGCCGCGACCCACCCCCCCCCAAACACACACACCTCCCGCTGCCGCCTGGCCCCAGTGCTCACTGCCCCCCCCAGCCGCCGCCGCCGCCGCCGCCGCCCGGCTCCGCGCCGCCCCGCAGCACCATCCCGCCGCGGCCGGAGCAGCCCCGCGCGCTGCCCCCACCTCCCGCGAGCGGGAAGCCTGCCAGCCCCGCCTCCCCAGGGAGAGCACCAATCAGAGAGCGGCACCGCAGCCAATGGTCGCTCTCTTCCTCGACCTCTGCCCCGCAGCACGGCGGCTGCGCTGGCCACGCCCCTCGCGGCACCTTCCCGGGCAGGCCCCGCCCCCGCCCCGGCTGCCGCTGCCGCGCACGCGCCTGCGCGGCGGTGCCCGGCACGGCCCGACCCGGCCCGGCCCGGCGCGGTGCGGCCTGTCGTGGGGCGGCGGCGCTGCGCGGGAAGCGGCTGCTGCACCTGAAGCGGCGCCGTCACGGGGGCAGTTGCGTGTCATAAGTTACTCTCTTGAAGGTCAATTCATACAGAGAGTTTGTTAAATCATGTGAACAATTTATTTAATTAAGTAAGCAGCCACAAGCAAAACTGCGCTGGGCGGCCGGGCAGTCTCAGCTCCGCCAACGGCGCGCGCCTCCCTCACACACAGTCCCCCCTTATAGTCTGCGTTGTAATCTCCCGGTGCGTCCCGTGCATGTGTGAGTTGCTGGGGGGGTCGTCTGAAGCTCTCTGGTGGTCGTGGAGAGGAAGGCCGTGCTCTTCTTCTGCCTCTTTATTTTGGTTTGTCTCCTTGTGAGTGATCACAGGGGTTTGCTTATCTGTTGTGTTGACTCCCTTTTGGGATGCTGTTCTGTGAGAAAATTAAAGGCGCCTGCTTATCCTTTCTTTATCCTTTTACCTTCAAAACCTCTGAGCCGCTTGTTGCTTACTTCAGCTCTTCATAGTCCTGCAAGATAGCTAGGGCCCCGACACCGGTTCCACAAGGGGTCATATAAGCTTTTGTGCTTACCATAATTTATTTGTCTGACACCATGTCTCAACCCTGATTGTTGTAAAACGTCCTCCTCCCCCTCCATCGGCTTATTCCTCCTTCTAAACAATGAACAAATAGTTACAATTTATTACACAAATGACCACGCCTCGGCTTTTGACATTATTTGTGACAGCAACTGCATTTGCTCACACCCGCCCTGCACACACTTGGTGTCCTCATCCAGGGCGCACCTGCCTCGTAGGCCTACAGGCGTGCGCTTTCACTCCGACGAAAGCAGCACGGGCTCAGCAAGGCCGGTCATGTCAGTGTCCCCAAACTAGGTGGCTTTTGCAAGCTGCTGAAATCACAGAGTTGTCAGCTGGCAATGAGCGTGACATGGAGACACTCTAGCCACCGCTCTGCACTTGCAGATCCAGAAAGTGGGTGAAACGCGGCTCCGCTTCCAGCCAGGCAGGCTGCCAAGGAGCCAGGTGAGCCACAGAAGCAGAGCGCTTCCCAACAGCCTTGCCGCTGGACATCTCGTCGGCATGGCTGCAATGACGAAACCACTTCCCTAGGTCCCCTCCTTTGCAGCTCCTCCGTGCCTGTCTGTCTGTACTCCCTAAGGGGCCGTGCACTCTGGGAGGTGTTAGATCATGTCTCTTCCAGGTGGACACCAGCCCCTGAGCCTCATGTTTCTTTTGGGGCTGGGGCTGGCATCAGAGACTATCAACTGCCCAAGCACGTGCAGCTGTCAGTACCTGGAAGTGAACTGCACAGGGCAACAGCTGCAAGAGCTCCCTGTGACCATCCCACTGGATACCAGGCAGCTGATTCTGGCAGCAAACAAGATCTCATACCTGCCTGCAGTGGAACTGAGCTTCCTCGCTGACCTGGTCTATCTGGACTGCCGGGAGAACCTCTTGGGGGATGGTCTGGATTTCACTTTACGCATCGGGAAGCGTAACCAGTAGGTAGGATATTGCTACTTCTATAAAGTGCCTGCCCCAGCTGCAGGCGGTATCACTGCGAGCTTGTTATCACTTTTGTCACTGCGAGTCACAAGCACCTTACAGCTGCAGTGCCAAGAGTGAGGAGCCCGAGGAGGCTCTGGGGAGAGCTGCAGAGAAGGCTACTGCTCTGATTTTCCTGCCTTTTCTTCAGCTGCTCGATAGACTGTATCTTTTTGTTGCTGCTGCAGTATCGCTGCGTCCATAACAGTCCGTTAAAAACCCCTCTCTCCGTGGAGATGCGGGAAGTGCTCTGCTCCTGCCTCTGTTCTGTCCTGCTCTGCTCAGCCTCTCCAGCCCTGAGCTGCCCACCATTCTGCCAGTGTCCCCTTCACCTCAAACGCCTCCTGCAATGCCTTTTTCCGTAAAAAATATGGCAGCTGTTGTGCTAAAGCAGATCGAAACGACAGTTCCTATAACCTCCAGCTATCACAGTGCTTCTAGCTGGCAAAGCAGGTACATTTGACAGGTTCTCAGGATCAAGCCGTGATCCAAATGCTCCGAACTCGGCAAAAGACTTTTGCTGTTCCCATGGGGGGTTCTGGTTTGGGTACCGGTGAAATGCGATTGACAGGGTGAAACAGAATGCAAGTTAAGACTGTGGTCTGAAAAGCGTCCCTGTATCCTTATGACTGACGGGCTTCATACGTTCCCACTCTTCCTCCAGCATCCCAGAGCAAATTGGCTCACTTTTGTTTTAAGTTATCCAAAATAATCAATGTACATGCATTGCAGATGAGCGTTCGCTTGAGTTCCTCTGACTTCTGCAGCAGAAAGGCACTTACTCCCGAATAAGAGCAGTTTACTGAAGGCAGGAGCCTTCTTTCCTTCCATCATCTGGCTCACCAAAATCCAGCTCTTTTCCATCTTATTGAGAGAGTCTACAGCTGGACCACAGATATTGAATATTCATGAGGCAAAGTAATCACTGGTTCCCTTTTCCAGAGAAACACTAGTGCCGAGGGTAAAAAATTGTTATGCAGCTATGAAATTTGTATTTGATTTTCCAAATTGAAAAGGAACACATCACTGCACCAATGAAAAAAGCTTGATCCTCAGTAATTCACAATAAAATACTGAAGGAGAGCTGGGAAAAAAAAAGAAATTTGAGAAAACCTGTCCATCAAGTAAGAAAAAGGCAGAAAAGAACCATAAGGAAGGGCAAGGGAAGCTGGTGTTAGGACAGAACAGAATTAGGGATGTCTGAGTGTCTTAATAGGCGTAGTAAATGCCTGTAAAGGTACTTATTGTCCTCATACAGATTACAGACAGTTATGGAACAGTGTAGAGAAGTCCTACCCCTAGCAGCCGCCAGGTAGTTTGGAGATAACACGTGGAAGCCCTGAACAGGAGAGTAAAGCTCACTGCAGGCGGTTTGGAAGGCTACGAGCAGAAAAGCAAGTGGCAGCGAGGACTGGACGTCTTCGTGTGGGTCCCTGCACAATCCCGGGAAGGATGGGAAAGAGACCAAGGCACCTACTGAAACCTTTCTGATGAGGCTGGGAGGAGATGGAACAGACTGCGCCAGGGCTGGGAAGAAACGACCCGTCTCCCTGCTTCCACGTGTCAGGGCAGGGGAGAAAGAGCGGAAAGACTCAGCAGCAGCCAGCGGAGGCAGCTCCAGTTTCCTCCTCTGTCAGACTTTGCTGCTATGTCCCAGCGAGGTGCTGCGGGTGAGTCAGCACGAGGTGTTGTATTTCCTGGAACTGGTGTGAGAACTGGGTAAACTTTAATGCTGCAGGTAAGTGTATCCATGCTGGGAACCCCGGATCACGTGCGCCTATCTGCATCCAGGCAGGGAAAAGCAACTCCCTGTTTGTCAGGCTTAGGCGGCCCTAAAACGAGGGTTGTCCCAGGAGCTGACAGCTCTAGCAGAGGGACAGTGGGACAGACGGAACTGAGGGGCAATGCAGAGCACTGAAATCTGCTGCAAGCAGATCCCTGTCCCGGCCTTTAGAGAGCCACTGCAGCTTCACAGACCACTTTGTGCCAGTGTTTTATGCTCAGCAGGAGTTGCGCACGGTCGAGGCGCAGGCGGGAAGTTCCCACAGCTCGACGGCTTGGGGTAAGGGTGAACGAGCCCCGCAGTTACGCTCCTGACAGCGAGCGATAACAGCACCAACGGTCTCTGCAGCTGTATCCACTCGTCAACGGATAACAAAATACAACATAACACAATACAGTATAAATTGTTGCTCGTCCCTCTCCCCTGCTCCCTTTCCCTAAGAAGGACCACCCATCCAGCACTTCCAGCAGCGACCGACACGGTTCTGTCGCAGTAACCGAGTCTGTCGCACTGATTTCAAAACCCCCGGGGGAAGGAGGCGGCTGTGCTGGAGACCACACTGGCCTTCTACAAACACCAGGAAGAGACATTGCTTCCTACTACGCCCAGCCTTCACTAGCTCCAGAGGGAAAAACCAGCACCTGTTTTCTCACGGCCTAGACTACAATACGGCAGAGCACAGTCATTATTTCGGCGAAACTGAATTACTGAGGAGTTTCCTCTTTTTCTTTCACACAACAAGCTCGGTGACCCCTAACTGCAAACAACCCAGGTTTCACAGCTTGACTCTGTGGATGCAGACCTCACTATGCCAGCATAAAACAACCTCTTTCAGCTTAGCCTATGGCATGGCAGAAGATGTTTAAGGTTTTTTCAAAAAAATCACAAGTGCTTTTATATTAAAATGAAGGTGCTCAGTTAGCAGAACTCAACAGCGCAGGTACAGCAGCTTGCCATTGCGGTATAATCCAACCGGCAGTATTTTCCTATCGCGACAATAACACAGAAATTGTTCTGATCATTCTGGCTACCTGGTTTGGCAAGGGACGGACTACGTATTTTCACCCAGGCTGTTCAGGGAAAGGAGTGTGAAGTGCGGAGACATTTTTCAAAGGCTTTAGGAAACTCCTCCACTGCTTTTCTAGCAGGACTCCTATCCACTATTGCTCAGGGCACGGACAAGTTAGTCTTGCTTCTGCTTTTCCCTCTGCAGGTGCCGAGAACATCACCTGCTACGTGCCAGAAGGTCTACGCGGCTTGAAAATGCCCGCAGTGGAGGCACAGCTCCAGCTGGACTGCCTGATCCAACTGCACAAGCAGGACTACATCTTTCTGTGTCTCGTTGGCTTCTGTATATTCTCAGCTGGCACTGTGGCAGCCTGGCTGGCTGGCATCTGTGCAGTGATAGATGAACTCCACACTGCAAAAGGGGAGGAGGATGAAGAGGAAGACACAACCACTTAGAACGGGCCCTGGAGAAGCTTCTGAATGCCTGTCCCGAGACCTGAAACCAGGTCCTTCCTGTCCAATTTTGCAAATTGAGCGTCCCCCTCCAGAAGTGATTTTTGTGAACCAAAATAAAACTACAGGAGAACAAAGTCCCTGTGTTACAGTTTTGCTCACTCTGCGGCCTCCACATTTATTCTTCCACCGGGGCGCAGGACATCATTGGCAAAATAGCGAGTGGCCACTAGAACTGTGGACAGTGCCTATCTGCCAACCAGGAGCATTAGCACTCCTCCTGTACCATATGACACCCGCTGAAAAGCAGGATCAGCATGGGGCCTACCACGTCCCACAAACAGGCTTGAGGAATTATGTCCCATGCACAGGAAAGGCCCCAGAACTGTGCTGTAGCCAGGGAGTTTACCTTTACCAAGGTCTTTGGGCCACAAAACCCAGCAGAGCTTGCTGGGACCAGCCCCGAGAGCTCACTGGTGCCCCAAAGAATCTGAGAATCTTCTGCTGTGCAAAGGCAGGTATATGAGCCAAGAGATTAAAAACAGGGTTGTCAAGTCAGGATCTTATATTTACATCTAGGCTCTAAAGCAGGGTGCTCCTGTCACCAGAAGCCCAGGGCTCCAGTTGGTGAGCAGTAGTGGGGGCCAAAGGCTGCTGGAAACCAGGTCACCTGTTTCCAAGCCTTAATGCAAGCACAAGAGTTTAAGTTTAAGCTCTGAGTTTCTGAAAAGCTTCCATGTGCCCCCCCCACCCTTAAACCTGGGCAGCTCAATAAGAAAGAAACAAATTTTCTCCCCAGAGAAACTATAAAGAAGAAGCATCCACATGTCGCAGTTAAATGCAGAGACTGACACTTTGGGGGAAAAATAATCTGGCATTTTTGTAACTGTTGAAAAAAAAGACGCCCCTCGGTTGGATCCAAAAATCAATTTAATGGCCTAAATGAGGATTTTGACCAGTCGCTAAAATTCCAGAGGCGTCTAATTCCTGTAGCAGGTACTTCTCGGATTCTCCTGAGCGCCCCACGAGCCCCTTGCAGGCCAGCGAGGGGCAATGCCAACACCTGCCCTGCGCAGACGAGCACCCAGATCCTTCATGCGCCACAACTGGCATCAGCAGGTAGGTTTGGTCCCGACCCTAAGGACTGCTCGGAGCGGGCCTCAATCATGCTGGATTAGCACGGGCTGAAGCGTTTTGCTCATTTAGGGCTTTCAGGAACCTGGGATCCCACCGGGTCCTGTTTTCTTCCTTTCTTACACCAGCAACGGTGAAAAGATGCCATCTGTCCTCCTGCAGTGGGACCCCGCTACACCGCCACTGGTTTAGGAACATTTTGCATGTTTGTCCCCTTACAGACCTAGAAAATCCTCCTGAATTTTAAGGTTTGTATCATATATCGCTGAAGCTGGAATCTTTTAACATAAAACGTATTGCCTACACATTATCAAAGTATTCTTGGAAATGACTTGTGTTTTGATACCAAAGTGTATATACAGACCAGAATAAAGGGAGGGGCAAATAAAATCCTGTCATTTGCCTAACACTGCCATTTGCCTAGGGAGGTATCTGCTTGCATGAAAACACACAGCAACTCCACGTGCCAGACGCTGGCTTCTTCGTCCGACACCAGCTGGATCTGGTGAAATATAAGGGAAAAGCATGATAAAATTCCATTAAGCATGCTAAACAGGCTATCTTATAACCATTACAGTGTGACCTGTCTGCAGACTGTGAATCAAAAGTGAAATTACCAAGAAGTGATCTTGCCTCTAATCCATAGGCCCCAAATAGGCAAGAGTGGACGCAGAGGCGCAGTCTAACGGGCGACAGACGTATGTTTGTTCACGCGTATACCAGAGAAGTCTATAAAGGCTAAAAAAAAAAAATCACCGGTTAGTTGCAGTAAAGTTTCTGTGGGAAAAGCAAAGCTGAAACAGTTTTTAAAAAGCTAAAAATCATCTCCTGAACTATCACGTTACCGAGCTCCAAGACTAACCTGATCTTAAAGGCAGAAAGATGATCAATTAGCTGAACTGGAATTTAAACTATAGCCTATATCAAGGTACACTCACCAATTTTCGGGTCCTCTCTGCAATATCTGACTCTTTCAGGGGAAGAGCTACCTTATACTAAGCTAATCTCCCAGATGCAAGCCACAGTTAAGGTCGTACACCTCACTGCTATTTAAATCTCACTGATAGTTTCTTTGGAATGCTACAACTAGCAGATAAAATAGCAGTCTGTAGAAACTTAAAATATAGGGAAGGAAAACATTGTTGAAAAGCCACTGGGAGCATCGAGGAGGCAGGCAGCCGTAGGTGACTTGGAGTAGGGGTGACAGATGGCACTAACTTCGGAAGGTTCTCTCCATCAGCGTGGGCAGGCAGCGCAGAAAACAAGAACACAGCCCATAGCTCCCAAGAGCCAAAACAGCTACCTCTGTACTACGCAGTGCTATCAGCACCCTTCTCTGTACTACCACGCCAAAGCCTTTTTGGCATGCTTGCATGTCTCACTTGCCATCCAAGCTCCATCCCAACCAGCAAATACTGGTGCCATTTTACTTCCTCTGCTCTCATCAGCCCTTGTGGTTTGTTACACACACCCAATCTTCTTTGCCAGAGGTCATGTTTTTACTTTGAGAAGGCCTACATTAATACACCAGGTCTCCAGTAATAAGAAGGTGAAACATGGTTAACATTAAAAGCAGACAGACGGCTTACAGTAGCACCTCCAAAAAAAATACTAACCAGATTTTCATTTCTCTGAAGTGACAGAAAAGGTTACCTGCGAGACCTAGAAGAAAGCTGCCCTTGCTGGAAAGTAGCACTCTTCCCTACCAACACCACCTTGGCTTTTTTTCTTTTCTTTTAAAAAAAAAAAAAAAAAAAAAAAAAAAAAAAAAAAAAAAAGTCTTTCCTTGGGTAACCCTTCTTAGGCCTCAGTCTATTTCCCAACATAGTTCACCCTCAGTTCTGAGTAAACCCTTCAAATTCAATCGCAAGACAAATCAAAAATTTCACGGCAAAACATACATATTACTTTCAACAAGAAAAGAGGTGCCTCTCCATTCACCACAACAATGTATTTCAAAAGAAAAGACCCTAGCTCTGATTCCAAGCATGTTTCACATCACTTATGGGTAAACAAAGAGGTAAGGGGAGGGATTAAAAAGAATGTGGTGTTGTAATACTTTTTTTGTTTTAAATCAGAAAAGTTCTCTTTATCCTTCACAAAAGTAGGGGAAGGGGACAAAACAAACAAAACCAACACAAAAATAAGGAACACCTGTGATCAGAAGCTACAGCAGCATTCCAGAGAAAGGGGTAGAGAGATCATACCGTTTTCCGACGATAGTCGTGGTTTAGCAGTTGCTGCAATTCCTGAATGTCATCAGACAGCTGCCTGAACTCTGCTTGCTCTTCTACAGGAACAGTGCTAAGCAAACGTAAATAAATAAATAACACAACCACACACTGAGATATTGACAGTTTCAGCATTATTAGTGAAATCGATAGATTGGTGAGGCTAGAACAACCACTCCAGAAAGAATTCATCCTTAAGAGCTTAGACGATCAAAATGATGGTTTCAAATTAAAGATCCACCACAGTCTCTGAGCTACAAAATACAGTTTTCCTCTCACAGCAACCAGGCACTCCCAAAGTCTTATTCTTTGCTCACAACAGCTCTTCTGGCCTCTCACCAGACAAGCCCCTCCTCTAACAGGGCACAACCCAACAGAAACTGCTTTATCCTTCCGGGCTTGCTTCCCAAAGAGGCTAAACAGCAAAGTCAAGTGCCAGTGGAGAAGCTGAGTCTGCCCAGACTAAGCTAAACAGGCTTGGAGGAAAGCTCAAAAATATTACTTCGCTTTGAGAACCAAGCTACAAAGCATGGAGGTGCACATGCTGAGAACGTGTGATGGGGTAAGGGAGAGAAGGTGGACAGTTTGAAAGAAAACTCTCCTAGGAAAGCAAGATATGTTTCACTGTCGAGAAACAAAGCTAACTACTGTCTCAGCTTACTGCCTCTACACCGTCTGCCCTTCACAGCAAGCTAGTCCCACACACACACCAAAGCCCACACCCGTTACTCAAAGCAAGTACTTTTCTTCTAGTCCAAGAGGAACTACCACCTCAGCTGTCACAGACAAGCAGAAGGGAGGTAGAGGGGCCAAACTTCTGAGCACCGGTTGGGCTGTCCACTATCTACACCAGGTGCAGAGAAGCCTGTTGTTCTCGGTCTGCTCTATCAAACCACAAAGCTCAACTAGTAAGTTCCCAGTTGCACACCCCACACATGCACTGGGAACAGGAGAGCTAGCCAAGAAGGTTAGTGCAACTCAGCTTCTACTCCTTATACTCACTTCAGCTTCTCCAGCTTCACTGCTGCCTCTTGATTTGCTGTCTCCAGCTGTTGCAGTTACTCCACAGCTCATTTCTGCAAGTTAATTACGTGGAGATGTTTTTATTCTAGGGGAACACGGTTTACATTTTGGGTTCTCTCTGAGCTCTGCTAATCACGTATTTCACTTGAAACACACCATCTCTAAACCCACAGGAAAACCCCAGCGTGTTTCTAAAACATGCAGTTAAGAAGTACAACCTCTATGTTCTCAAACTGAGGTTAACATTCCTTATGTTTTAGCAAGCATCAGGAGTAACACAGCCCCGAATCTTACATAGTTCACCTGTAAATCCAAGTAGACTCCACAGCGTGATTCTCGGAAATGTATAAAGTTGAGAATGCCACTCAAGAAGCGAGCTGTCCTCTTTGCTTCTGAAATTAGAATTGCAAGTCATCACTGTTTTGGTCTCCATGCATATTGCAATCACTTAGGAAAAGGTGGGCCAAGCATAATTCACAGAGGAGGCAAGGGATCGCAGAAACAGGGCTTGTCTTCCTCTGCCCCCCCAGCAGGAACATCAGTAACAAGCAAAACTCCCACAAGCTAAGACAGACCCAGAAGTGAAAGCGTTCTTCACAACAGCCTGTCCTAAGCTGTGCGGCACAGCAGAATCGCCACAGCTGGGAACCGTGGAGACGGAAGAGCAGCTTTCACCATCTAACCGCTCCCTGCGGAGGTATTTACCTAAGGACTCCAGAGAGAACTCCACAGAGTTCAGGCTACTTTCCATGGCCACGTATTCCCACACCATTTCAAGAGTGCCACAGCTTGATGGACAAACTACTAGCAGTCGAGTGCCAAGCGGGCAGGAAAGCAGTCTGCCTGTCAAGTGCCACCACCCCAATCCCCCTACACTCCCACACAGGACAGACAGCATCACAAGCACTTGCTTACTTGGACTTAGAACATCAGCAATCTCAAAGTCATTAACACGGCACACCGGGAGAAAGCGCTCCCTGCAAGGAAGCAAAACATAGATCTATCTGCAGTCACCATTGCAGTTTTTGTGCTATAGACGCTCACTCAAAAGAGATTTTCTCCTCTTACCCCAGAGCCCAGGTGCAGTAAGCACGCAACAGCAACAAGTCCTCTCAGGAGACTAACACAGTACGATCGCCCGCACAGATTAGTGTTTAACGCTCCCATCGCTGCAGCAAAGGCATCTCGAATTCGGGGGGCAAGTTCACCTAACAAGGGCTTCAAACCCCTTTTTGGGTATGATGATGAACTTCTGGCCATTCGCGGTACCCCCAGGCGCTCCAACCCGCCCTTTCACTCCCCCACCCTCTAAATCAAGTCACTAACGCAGCCTCCTAGTCCTCACAGTAAAGGTAACGCATCGATTTAGACAAAAGACAGCTGCCAAGGTTTTTCTTTTCTATTACAACCTTGCTGCCTCTTGCTCGCCTGCAAATTTCATTTTGCTCCAAACCAGAGAGCGCTGCAGCCACCACCAGCTCACAGGTGCTCAAAAAAATAAAAAACAACCCGCCCTCATCCCCCACCCCCATTCCCTCTGAACTGAAGCCTTGGAAGAAGTAACAACCAAACGGATACAAACTTGTGTACTTACATGTGAATAAACAAGTTACAAACAGGGAGAAAGCCTTCAAATATTTGGGGATACACGATGTCAATGTTGACAGGCATCTAAAGAGGAAAGAGAGCAGAGTGAATACGCAGGCACAGCAGACTTCCAGAAAAACAGGCAGGTTTTCTCCACAACAGAACATCACTCAGACAGACTGAAGACACACCTGATGGTCTCTGCACCCCTGGGGAACACAAGCTGCTAAGGCTCCATCTGCGGGACATGCATCTTCTCTCTAGTAAACTCCAAGCATGAAACACCCTCCCCTCCAGAAACACACACAAAAAGGGAGGGAGGGAGGGAGGGAGGAGGACAGAGGGAGGGAGGGAGGAAAGAAAACCTCCACATAGTCACTGCCAAGTAACAGAAACTCACCCTGGAAAGACACGTCCTAGGATTTGTCCAGAGGTTGCAAAACAAGGCCGTTGGAAAAATGCTCCCCAGACAGTGCCACCCAGAAGCCAGAACTGCTCCCTAAGCCTGCACATTTCAGCTTAAAAACCTCTCCCTCTCAGGGCAAGGAAACGCAGCCGACCCTAAGGAGACAGCGCGCTGCGGCCACGTCAGGCGCCCCGCACGCAGGCCGCCTCTCGCGGCGGAGCTCAGGCCCGAGTCGCACAAACACGAACCCCTTGGCAAGAGGAGCTGCTCGGCTCCCCCCACAACACCACGAGTCCCAGCTCTTCCTCTGCTATGTTTTGGCCCGCGAGCTGACTCACAGCTCTGCTCAACGGACGCCGAAGGCTGCCCTCGCTTCTGCCAGCAGACTGCCTCGAGCACCGCTCTGGGCTGGTCGCGCCGTAAGAGGACGACGACAATCAACGTGACAGCGCACGAACAGCTGAGCTGCCACGAGCACGTGCTATCCACAAACGCCCCGAGACTACCATTTCCCACGGGCTTCCAGGAATAACTTCCCGCGTGGCGGAGGCACAAGACGCGCTTGGCCTCACCTCAGCACGGCATCCGTTTGCCGAGGCCACCGGCCACAGCCGCCCTCGGACGCTGCGCGGCAAACGCACGGCTGCAGTGGGCCAAGCTCCGCAGGCAGCGTTCACTGCCCTTCTCCACAGCGCCCACGGCCCCTTGGAGCTGGCACCCTCCTCCCACCGGGGCCAAAGGCAGAGGCCCGGACAGGGCAGGAAGCGAGGAGGAACCCTCACCCCACCCCACCCCACCCCCTAGAAGAAACCAGCCCCAAAAAACAAACCCATCAAAACAAAGATTTTTTTATTTAAGAAAAAAGAGCAACTCGGATGCAGCACACCCAAAGCCCACTCTTTTGAGAAGCGCCTTGACCTGAACCAAACTCCCAGAAAACAGGACGAATCTTCTTTGATTCTCAGGTGCAGTCAGCCGTGCCACAGCAACAGTCCACACACACATCATACTCCTGCTTCAAAGAGGTCTCTAGCAAAGGACCTACTGCAAGGACTATGCCGCAATACTGCACTCGCATCCCTGCCTACACACACACAGCAGCCGCTTCCCTGGACACGCACACAGCAAATCCCCACGCTGCACAGTGCCTCCAATGCTCTGGGCTTTCTGCAGCACAGGCAGGATTTCCAAGCTCCTCCTCACTCTGTCAGCACGTGGAAAACCGTACCTTCCTGGCGGCGTCCTCCTGACCTCACGACACGCAAAGGAGAGCAACGCTTCAACATTTCATCTCTACGGCCAACATTTATTATCTGCCCCACGCGAGCCAGGACATTGCACGCAAACCATGTAGAAATGCTCCAGGCAGATCCCGTACACCTTCTGCAGGATTCTCATGAAAATCACGTGCAAGACTTCAGGCTGCGAAAGCAAAGACACACACCAGCGTGTCACCCGCACCGCGCAGGGCTCCCGGGCCGCCCGGAAAAGCAGCCCCGCCGCTACCGCCCCGAGGCGAGGGAGCCGCGCGGCACCGCTCCGCCGCGCTCCGCAACACGAGCGGCGGCACCGCGCGCTCTGACAGCTGCGGGGCACCGGCCCCCCCCGCCCGCCCGCGCCGCGGGGGGCCAAAGCCCGCGCGTCGCCTCAGCGCCCGCCCCGCCCTGCCCCGCCGCACCTTCGGGCCGGGGAACAGGTCGCCCTTGGCCAGGCTGCGGGCTTCGCAGCCGGCCCGGACGTGGCCGCGGAGGCAGGTAGCGATGTCGGCGGGGCTGCAGCGCCGGAACGTCAGCACCTCCACGGCGGCGCCGCCAACCGCCGCCGCCAACCGCCGCCGCCCTTTGAACCCGGCGCCGGCCCCGCCCCGCCCAGTCGTCACTTCCTCCACGCCCGGACCAATCCCCGCGCTCCGCCCCGCCCCCGCAGCCAATCAGCGGCAGCCGTGCGCGGGGGGACCGCCCCCCGGCCCCGGCCCCCTCCACGCGCTGCGAGGTCCCGGCAGCAGGAGGAGCAGCACGCCTGCCCGGCGATCCCGGGCTCTCCAGCCAGCTGCTTCTCCAGCCTGGAGAGCGCTCCTGCACGCTCCGGGCACTGGGGAGGCACGCAGTGAGCCCCAGGGAGCAGCTCCGCGCGGTGGGATTCAACTCCGCACCCTGGCACGCGTCCCACCCCGCTTCTCCTCACCCGTCTCTCCCCCTTCTGTGCTCCTCCTGGAGAACCTCCAGGGGAGTTCCCATCGCTCTTCTTTTCACCCACTCATCTTTTGGCAACAAGTCTCCGGGGAAAGGCTCCCGTGACCCTGGCCCAAAGGATCTCCGGTGGCCCCCCGACACCGCACCGTGCCCAGCGGCAGCATTACCTCATCTGGAGAAAGAGCGCCGTGAAGAGCGTGCCTGGAAGCTCCCGGTCCAGGTCGGGCTTCTCCAGCTCCGTGCACTGCAGAGGGAAATAAATGAATGAGTGAATAAAGCCGACTCGCAGAGGCTCTCTCCGCAGAGATCTCCTCTCCCAGGGAGCCGGGGCAGCACCTACCGACATCGACAGAGAGGGGCAGATTTCCCAGGCTGAGGTGCAGACGGGACAGGGCCTGGGCCAGTTCTGCCACGGTTAACGCCCCTCCTCCTCCAAAGGGCTCGACGCCGGAGCTAAGCTGGACGGCCGCCTGCCCGCCCGCTCTCCAGCCGCTCCTCCTGGCGGCCCAGCTCCTGGCAGCACTGCACATATTCCAGGTAGGACGCGAGGATCTAGAAAGGTCCAGACAGCAGAATGCACAAGACTGGATCTCGCCAGGGTGATTCTCGGGCCTAGAGGGCCACAAACCCCACCGCCACTTTCGCTCTTCTCTTTCACTCGCACGCCTCCCACAGGCGCAGCCTGCCCAAGGGTGACAGTCACGACACAAATCCAATGAGAGGAGCAGCCCAGAAGAACAGCAAGCCCCGTCTCCTGGGAGCTGGCAGAGAGAAGCCCCGGGACGGGGACGTCCCCGTCCTGTTTGGCCTCTCCTTGCCGGGGCAGACCCTGCGGCTGCTCTTGCCAGGCCGGGGGAAAGGAGCCGTGTCGGACGCGCGGCCGCCTGCTGCGGCTGCTGCGGCGCGGAGAAGGCACTCACGTGACTCGCGTCCTCGGACTCCTCGGCCGCGTTGACCCTCATGAGCGCTGCGAGGAGCGAGAGCCTCCGGCCGCTGGAAGTGTTCTCCAGGCTGAAGAGCTGCCGCAGCAAGGAAAGGCAGCGGCTCTGCTGGAACAGCCAGGGCAGCCTCTCCGTCCTGCCACGCAAGAGAAACTGCTGAGCTGCAGCCGCGAGCCGCGCGGGGCCGAGCCTGGCAGGGCCGGGGAGGCGCGAGGCCCACGAGGCGGCTGGGGCGGGCAGGGCTGCAGGGGCGGATGCAGGAGCACCGAGAAGCACCCCGGGGAAAGGTGACTGCTCGCAAGGACGCGACGGCGCTACAGCCCGCGCCGCCCAGCAAAGCCGGGCACTGGCAGCAGAAGGGGTGCTGTGCGGCAGGCTGGCACCCGGCTGCGAGCCCTGAGCTCCCTCCTCCTCGCCCCTCGCCTCCGCTTCCCCCCGGGCCCACCGCCTGCTCCCTCCTGCACACTCCCTTTCCCTCTGCAGCCTGTGCTCCCCGCTAACACCCCTCTGCTCTCACCCGTGCCGTCCCCCTCGAGACGACACAGCCCGCCTCCCCCGACAGCAGCCCCCAGCGCCTTGCGCAGCGTCGCCCTCGCCAGGACCTGACTCTAGCCCTAAGCCTAGGCAGCTGGCGGCCGAGGGGCTCAGCACCAGCAAGGAAAGGGCTCTTTCTGCCCTTCTCTTTCCCCTCAGCTCCTTACCCCGCCTCTGCGGGAGGGCAGGAGCCTCTGCTCTTCTGGTGAGAGGCGTGCGCCGACTGCTCCAGCAGGAGCTGAAAGAAGGCGCCAGCCGAGGTGCCCGGGAATTTCCGGCCCAGCAGGCTCAGCGCCTTCCTGAGGGTCGTCTTGGCCAGATCCACGCGTCCCACGTTGTAGCACACCTGCCCAGGAGAAGGCTTCTTCAGGCGGTGCCCAAGGGCTCCGACTGAGCTCACACCACATTTCCCGCCCCTGCCCGACGTGAGGCCGAGGGCCTCGACCGGCTGGGGCCGGAGGACGCGGCGGTCGCAGGCAGGGCTGCTCACTGCGGCCGGGCCTCAAAGTGCCAGAGGTGTCCCCCCCGCCGGCTGCCCCACGCCACCGCGGCATCCCGCTCCTCCCGCCCCGAGAGCCCTCGCGGCCGCCCTGCCGCTTTACCTCCCCTTGCAGGCTCAGGAAGGTGGCTTCTTCAAAGCAGGCCGGCACCGGGGCTTTCTGAGCCGCCGAGCTCCTCAGGGCCTCTGCTTTGCGCAGGCTTGTGAAGGCCTTGGAGCAAGCGCACGGAGAGCGGGTGAGCGGCGCTGCGGAGCCCGCCTCCAGCCCCAGCACTCCCACCCGCCTGCACAGCTCCCCACGGAGGCCGTGCCCCTGCCCCTGCCGATGCCACCCCAACGCACGCCGCGGGCACGAGCGCTCCTCCGCACCGCCTCCCTGCTGGGCACCTCGCGCGAAGGTCCCGCTCCCCTGCCCCGCGGCTCTTGCCCCGGGACAGGCAAGCAGGAAGAAAACCCCGGCTCCGACCCCAGCCCTTCGCCCCCAAGGGCCCACAGAGGCCGGTCCTAGTGCAGGGGGGAAATGGGCTTGCCCTGGGCAAGGCCACCGAGAGGCCTCCACGTGCAGCGGCCTCTGGCACGCAGGACAACTCACCAGGTAGTTGTCGGAGACGTGCAAGCAGGCAGCCGCGCTCTCCAG
Organism: Rhea pennata; assembly: GCF_028389875.1. Classification (NCBI taxonomy): domain Eukaryota; kingdom Metazoa; phylum Chordata; class Aves; order Rheiformes; family Rheidae; genus Rhea; species Rhea pennata. The sequence continues at coordinate 153,960 of NC_084680.1, forward strand.
CAGGTAGTAGAGGGCTCTGGCATCGTTGCCCATTGCTGTGTGGTGGTGAGCCAGGGGCACGAGCACCAGCTCCACGACGGCCTTGCACTCGCAGGAGCGCGCGGCCCCGGGCGTCCCTCTGCTCCGGCCGGGCACCGCAGGCACCCGTTCCACCTGCGCTGGAAACCGCTCTGCCTCCCTATGCCGAGACGAGGGCACGGAGAAAGAAGAGACACGCTAGCACCCCCGCACTGCCCTGGCCGCCCGCACTAACACCGCGCTCCAGCGCGGCACACGGCCGCGTGCACGGCTGCCTCGTGCGGCTGTGCTGCGTTTCACAGCCTCCCCAGGCGCGGAGAGCATTGCCCAGTTATTCTCGCTGCCCCATGCGGCAGCAGCCGCGCTCTCGCCCGGCTCCAAGCAAAGCCTGTGCTACTCCTAACACAGTGCTTTGGGGCACGGCACCTCTTCTTCCTCTGCAGCAATGTCCGGCCCTGCACCGCGCACCTTCCACCAGCCACCCTGCTCCCAGCAGCTGCTCTGCCCCTGCCCAGCTTGCAGCACTGCTCTCTCACAGCTACACAACCACAACGGCTCCACCTGAGCGCCACCATCAGCACGGTGATCCCTCTGGCTTCCGCAAGGATGCTCCTCTCCGGGGCCTGCGCAGACCACCTCCCACCCAACAGGCCGGCTCTTCCCCGGGCTACGCTCACAGCCGCCAGGCCATGCTGGCAACTCCGCTCGCCCCCTCTGCGCACCCTCAGCCCGCAGACTCCCCACAATACTCAAAACCCCCTCTCCTCACCCAGAGGTCTCCTCCGTGCAGCTCTCCTCTTCCTCCGCACCTTTTGCGGCATCTGCAAACAAAGCACAAGTTAACCCCCGCTCACCTCACCAGGGGCAAGAGCTGCACCTTGCGGGCAGGCTGCATCAGTAAGAGCACGGGAGCGGAGGGACGGGGAGGGGAGGAGAGGGGAGGGGGGTCAAGGCACTGGCAGCAGCTCTCTTGCTGGCCCCTTCCCCCGAGACCTGCCCTCACTGCAGGGCTGCTAGGTTTGGGCAGGTGGAGCAGACCCACGCGGAGACGCCCCTCGGCCTGCGGAGCTGGGAGCTGCGCCCCCGGCTCCCGGAGCTCCAGGCAGAGGCAAGAGGGCGCTCGAGGGGACAGAGGCTCCACGCTGTGTCCGCAGCGCGGCTCTGGGTGGGCCGCTGCGCTCGGCGCAGGGCTAAGCTAGTCTTGGGGAAGCGTCCGCCCTGCGCCGGAAGCATCCCGAGGCTTCGGGGAAACGCTTCTGCGGACGGGGCTTCGCACGGAGGAGCGCGTCTGCTCGCTGGGCCACCGCGGCGGGCAGGGCCCGGGCCCCGGAGCACAGCACAGAGCATACCTGGAGCGGTGCGGAGCACGGCCCTCTTCAGCTCCTCCTCTGCCGCCAAGGAGGCCTCCCGGCGGGGCGAGCAGCGCTCGCTGGCGGTGCCGTCGCAGCTCTCTCCCTCCTGGCTGCTGCTGCTGCTGCTGACGGCCAAGCGGTGGAAGGGCACAAAGTCCCCCCCGCCGCAGCACCGGCACTTGTGCGCCCGCCTCTCCAGGAAGGCCGTGCACTTGCCGTGCATGGCCACCCTCTGCGCCTTGGGCCACAGCTCGTAGGCAGCCTCCCGCAGCAGCGGGGCGCAGAAGGCCAGGACGCCGCGCCGCAGCCTCGCGGTCTCGCTCTCGCCCGCGGACCCCTTCGGGGCATCTGAAAGGCAACGGGGCTTTGCAGCAGCTGGAGCTGGCGCTGGGCGCACCTCAGGGCCGCCACAGCCCGCACGCGAAGAAGCCGCCCGTGCTGCCGGCAGCAGGAGCAAGCCAGGGGCAGCTCCTTCCTCCCGCTCAGCAAGACGTGCCCAGCCTCCCACCACGCTCCCGGGGACGCCTTAGCAACACTTACCGCTTTCTTCCTGCAGAGAGCTGGAGGATCCCTTGGTGGCAACGCTGCCGTCCTCTGCCACCTCGTCAGCACTCAGCCACTTCAGGAGGTTGCCTTTCACCAGGACATCCAAGGTCTTGTACATCTTTGTCCTGGTCCACCTGGGAAGGACGTGGAAGAGCAGCTCGGGGGTGAACGTCCGCCCGATGATGGCTGCGCACTTCAACACCATCCGCTCGGAGGGCTTCATGCTGTCCAGCTCAGCCAGCGCAATCCCTGCCAAAAAAACAAGGCACAGGTCTCTCTCTCGGCCCCGGCCAAGGCTGAGGCCGCAGAGGCTGCGTTAGCTGCAACGCTCGAGGCGGCAGGCCTTAGCCTTGCTTCCCAGGCACCAAAGCTGCTGGGCAGGGCACACGTCTCCAAGGTGGCCCTGCTCCTCCGGCAATCACGGGAAGCAAGGAGCGGGAAAAGCAGAAACGCTCCAGGGAACGACCCACCCCCCCCCCTTCCTCCAAGGCGTGGGCAGGGCTGCATCACCAGCTTCACTATGCAAGGACACGGCTAGAGGGCAGGGACGCTCGTTCACACCCTCCCAGGCAGCACCCCTGGAAACGGGGAGCTCCAGCGGGACCACGGCCCCCTTCCCAGCGGAGCCCCAGAGCTGGCAGGGGAAGCTGCAGCAGCCGGACACGCCGCCTCCCTCTAGGCGAGGCCCCGGAAAGACGGCCGGTGCGGCCAGCAGCCGCCCCGGCGGGGCTCGGCCCCTCACCTTTCAGGGTCGGGGGAAGCACGGTGTTCTGCAGGTCCACGCCAGGTCTCACGGCGCAGACCCTGCGCTCCTTCCCCGCCCCGGCGCGCCAGCACGCGGCCGCTGCTGAAGCCTCCGTCCCAGAAGCTGAGCGCAGCAAGAGAGCAGCAGGAAGCGATTAGCCGCGGAGACCGTGCGAGCCCCGACTTCCCGCTCGCAAACGTCGCTGCTCCTCCCCTCCCTCCATCCTCCACCCTCGAGCAGTCACCCCCCAGCACGTCCGGCGGCTCCTGGACCTGGCGGCAGCACAAATCCAGCCGCGGACGAGGAACGCTGTGGCCACGCGACTCCCGGCACAGCTCCGCAGTAACCCCCCACTCCATGCTCCTTCCCAGCCGCACCGGGGCTTAGCTCAGCGCCAGGGAGCGCCTCTTCTCCTCGACCGCCACTTCCCGCCACAGCGGCACCGCTGCTCCTCTCAAAGCCAACAAAACCCCCAGCCTCTGCTCCACCCGTCCCAGCGGCCAGCGGCACGGGAACCCACGCCCGAGCCAGACCTCGCTCTGCACTGCTGCAACACGCGACCGTGCCAAAGGTGCGGGGCAACTCCAGGGCAAGAAAGGGCTGTGGGAGAGGCACCACAGCACCGAGGCAGCCAGCCACAAAGATGCTTACTGAAGAGATTCTCCCACTTGGCCTCGGCTTTCTCCTGCTTCCGCTGCTGCTGGAAGAGGAGCAGGTCGTGCCGACGAAGGTAGCTCAGCAGCTCCTCGCAGTAATACGGGATCCCGTAGCTTCTCTGCATCAGGAACCTGCAAAGGAGCAGATCCAGCAGGGACTGGCGCAGGACGGACGCGCCGGAGGCCAGCGTCTTCGCCACAGCTGCACCTCCCTTTTCGAGGGGCCGCGACTCCCACGGCCTTTGCCAGCCGAGCTGCCCTGAAGACGCAGCAGTTGCTGCAACCTGCAGGAAAGCGCTTGCGGACAGTGCCCAAGGCACAGGGCAGCAAGCCGCCTCCTCCTTTCCTGTCCCCAGCAGCCTCCGTCCTCGCCGGCACCAGCGAGAACCTGGGCCCCTCCAAATCACCCCCTGCGCCTTGCCACACCTCAGCCACCCCAGGGCCCAGCACCACCGCCTCCCTGCCTGGCAGCGCGACGCGGACGGGCCGACACCACCTACGCTCCATGTCCGCCAGCACAGGCGGCTGCCCGCTCCCGGCTCACAACCGCCAGCCGACGGTCACAGACGCGGCGGTGCTCCGAGGAGCCGCCCGCATCCTTTCCTGGGCGTCCGCTCCCTTCCGCCCTCGGCAGAGGCTCCACCCGTCGGAGAGAGCTCAGAGGCCCTACCCGGCACTTACGTCTCCAGGTCCCGGGGCACGCTGACCACTCCGAGGTCGTGGCAGGCTTTCTGCACGACAGCTGCAGGCTGCAGCTCTTCCAGCTGGACGTAGGTCGTTTGCTGCAGCTTCACGATGTCAGCAGCTGCTTTGCAAAGCCTCTCCCTTCCACAGCGCCCGGGAGCAAAGCCCACGACCAGGAAGATCGGGACGTCCCTGAGCACGTGCGACATCGCAGCCCAGGAGGTAGGATCGATGTACTGCGCGTTGTCGATGAAAAACAGGGCAACGTCTTCTTCAACGGTCTGAAACAAACAGCTTGTTTGGGCTGGGGGAGTCGGAGCCGTTCTCTAGCACCTTGCGCGGCAGCAGCTTTGGCCGGCCTCTCTCCAGACACGGCGCGCTCCAAAGTCTCTCTCCTCTCCCCCGCTCAGAATCTCCCCGGCTCTTCCTGTCTCCGAGACTTCAAGGTCTCTCGCGCAAGCTGGTGCACAAAGACACCGTCCCTCCGCCTCCTCCTGCGCACGTGCCCTCCAACTTGGCAGGGGGACAGCAACCAGGGGGCACGGCACGGGCAGTCCAGCCTCTGAAGGGCAAGGGCTCTGGTACGCTATCCTCTCGACACCTCCCACCGCTCTCCTGCACAGCCCTCAGCCTGCTTTCCTCCTCCGACCCAGGACGCAGAGAACTGCTCACCTTCTGCAGCACTTTCTTGAAGATCGACTCCAACTCCACTGTCCTCTGAGCACCGCTCATCTTGGACACCTGCTCCGACAGTGGGAACTGGCCAGAAAAGCACAGGCACAGAGAAAGAGAGTTTCAGGGCGTTTCAGCACACCTGCCCACCACACAAGTCCAACTGAGCCAAACGCCTCAGCTGCCCTCAGCACCTTACGCCTCTCCCCCACACAGTGCCGCGGGCGGGGGAGACAGCGTGGATGTCACCCTGAGCCTCGAACAGGGCTCCTCTGCTGGGGGTCTGCGGCAGAGCTGTTGGGGTATGGGAGGGAGGCGTTTGGGGTGGGGAGGGGGAAGAGCTTGTTCCCTCGCCATGGAGCAGACCACTCACGCAGCAGCAAGCTCAGACGGGGCCCACGAGCTGGTGCTCAAAGCCTCTCCGCAATGCCCTTTCCAGGCCACTGCGCAAGACCCCAGGAGCTGCCTGCAGCAGCCTGCCACCGGGACTCACCCCCAACAGGCAGCCCCCTGCTGCGCCCACAAACAGAAGCCTGTGCTGCCCCCCTGCTCTCCCCACCAGCCAGCTAAGCCCACTCCCCACCAGAGCGGCCGCAGGGCAGCGCACAAGCGAGTCTTCGCCGGCGCCAGGCACGGCTCCCCCTCTCACCTTAACCAGGAAGGGCACATTGAGCAGGCAGTAGCTGCTCTCTTCCATGAGCCCTCGGAGCTTTTCCTGCAGGACGAGCTGTCTGGCACTGCAGGATTTACAGGCCTGGAGGCCCATGGCCATGGCCAGCACCATGTGCACGGCCGAGAAGACCTGCCGCTGGTTTAGCTCCGTCAGCTCCACAGCCACTACCCTGCCAGGCAAAAGCAAAAGGCAGTGAGATCCAGAGAGCCGCCCAAACACCATTTGCCCGGCAGGCCACTGGCTTTCTCTCTTCGCTCTGGAGCGGCACAACGAGCCCTCAGCACGGGCTCTACTTTGCTTTGTGTCCAGCCCCAAAGACGCCTCGCCCTCCCTCGACACCTCGGACAACAGCGCGCTGCTGCCCCTGAGCAGCGTCTCCACGAGGCTTTTCAGGGCTGCTGCAGCGCAAGGGCCGGGCGCACTGGCAGAGGGGCTCCAGCACCCCAAGAACATCAGGGGCTGGCCGGGGGAAGGCACCCACAGGTACCGCTCCGCAACGCTCACCTGTGCCCAGCGGCCTGCCCTAAGCAGGCCAGCTCACTAAAGAGGTGGCTCTTCCCGGAGCCTATCGCGCCCTCAAACGCCAGGATGTGGCTTTCTTTCCTAGCCACATAGGCGTTCAGGTGGCTTTCAAAGAGGGCGAGCTCCTTCTCCCGACCTGGGAAGGCAAACCAGAAAGCAAGCTCTTGCAGTGAGCCGAAAAGCAAAGAACCCTCCGCACCCTTCCCTCTCGCCGCCAAGTCGCCTTCCCTCCACCCCATCGACAAGCCCGCCCCCACCCAGCGCTCCTCCCTCCCACTTGGAAGCTCCCTCCGTGCAACCCACAGAGCACGGCAGCAAGCAGCCGCCGCTTCATCCCGATTCCCGGCCCCAGCTGTGGCCCAGCCCCAAATGCCGGCACCAGCCAGGAGCCGAGCTCTGCACCAACCCCTTACGGCCACTGCAGGCAGCGCCGCCCCAGAGCACGAAGCTGCTCCGTTCCCGGCGCAGCGCTAACAGGTACCGAGGGCAAGAAACGGGCTTCCAGGAGACCAAGGCGGTCTCCACCTACCGAGCAACGGGGAATACTCGGACCTCGCCTTCGGGACACCCGTGCCGAGTACCCTAGCAGGGGGAGAGAAACACGAGAGTCAGGCAGGGAGGCAGAAGCTGGAGGACGCAGAGTCGCGCTCCCAGGCTTTGCTCCCGGGGAGCAGTTCACGGAGGCTGAGCCCTGCAACGGAACCTCTCCCGAAGTTCCCGGGGGACGGCAAAGTCGGCCTTGCAAAGGTCATCCCGGGAGACCGCCAAAGCCCGGCCAGGGCAGCGGCTGCTCTTTGCCGACCCTGACCGGACCCCGAGTGCGGCCACCAGGCCGCCGGGCCCCAGCCAAGCAACCCTGCTCAACGAGCACACTCACGGCTTCTCCGAGATCCCCAGGTACTGGTAGACGGCGCCAGGATCGACAACCCCTTTCATCTTGGCCTCCGGCAGCTCCCTGAAGTAGGAGCGGGGCAGCCGGGAGGCGGCGTAGGTTGCGGCGTCACACGACACTACCCCGGGGTAGTGCTCCATCAGCCGAGCTGCCAAATTCACCTTCTGGCCCATGACTGCCGCAGACAGAGAGAGCACACGCTCACGCGCCTCTGCGAGCGGCCCGCCGCACCCTCCGAGGCCGACGGCTGCGTCGCCTGCAGCTCGGACGAGCCCCGGACCCTCGCGAGCCAACACGGCTCGGAGCCCCTGGCCCTGCCCCGCGGCGGCACCCGCTCCGCCCCGGTCGTTCCCCGCGGGCCACGGGCCGAGCCCTCGGCCGAGCCCGGCGCGCGCGGGCAGCGGCCTGTTCCCCGCCGCCCCGCCTCTGCCCTCGGCGCACGGCTCTGGTCGGACAGACCCGGCCCAGACGCCCGCTCCTCGCACACCCGCGCCGTACCTGTGTATTCGTGCCTCACGCGATGGCCGACGACTCCGCAGAACACGGTGCCGCTGGTGACCCCGACGGAGACCGCCCTGCCGCGCACGGAGAGCGGCGGGCGGTCAGCAGCGCCCGCGCGCAGCCCCGCCTGCCCGCCCACCGCCACCCCCTCGCCCCTCGCCCCGCCAGCCCCCCGGCAGCCCAAACCCTGCGGGCGCGCGGAGCTCGCGAGCGTGAGCCCGCAGCGGGAACGGGCTGCCCGGAGCAGCCAGGCGGGGCCCAACCCTTCCCCTCGGGCCCGGCAGCTCCCGGGCCTCGTGCCCTCCTGCTGCCGCCCTCCGAGGGCTCCTGCCGGGGCCCCCGCTGGCCTGGGCGCGCTGGAGAAACTGCCCCGGCCGTGGCCGGCGAAGCCCCACGGGCAGCTGCCGCTGCTCAGGGCTCTGCCTCCTTCCTCCCCGCCACCGAGCGGGCCGAGCGAGAGGGCACCTCTCTCTGGCAAACCACCCCCGCCGCCCCGGCGACGGCCCGCGCAGCACGCCTCCCCACTCACTCGATCTTCCGCGGCCTCGACAAGCACGCCCTGGAGATTTTAACGGCGCTTTCCAAGGCGTGAACGCTTTCACAGGGCACCTTCTGTCCGGGCAGTCCGAACACACACAGGAACGTGCAGCCCTGCCGAGGACACAGGCAGCACGCCCCGTTACAACGCCGGCGGCACACGGCTCGCGCCGGGACGCCCCGGCCTCCTGCGAGGCCGGCAGAGCTGCGCGGCAGCCCCAGGCCGCAGGCCGCTCGTCCCTCCGCCGAGCCAGAGCTGCGTCTCCTTTCCCCGCTGCCCAGCGCACGGACACGCTCCCCTCTCCCTTGCTGCCCACCCGTTGCGCGGTGCCCCGCGCCCCCACGCTCACTTTGTCGAACATGGAGATTTTGTTGATCTCGCCCTTGTGCGGACGGAGGATCTCCGACATCAGCACGCTGCTGTCCTGGATGGCCTTGAAGATGTGCGTCAGGTTGACGCGGGCAGCAAACTGCAGCTTGACGAAGAGGCAGGTGACCGGCCGCAGCTCAGACAAGTACTCCAGGGGTTGTCCGTCGTCGAGCTGGCAGACAGGAGCGCGACTCCGCGGGGGGCTCTCTCATCCCCCACGGTCGCGCCCGAACAACCCCCTGCAAAGGGCAGAGGGAAACCCGCCCCCCGCCGCCCGCCCCTCTCCCCGCACGAGCACGCGGCGGGCAGGCTCCTGCCGCGGGCAGCGCGCCCCGCCGGCTGCCCCAGCTCCTCGCCCGAGGCTGCCCCGTCTCAGCACGTCCGCTCTCTCGCGAGCTCCCGCTCGGCCACGCGCGGCTCCTCCCGCCCGCCAAGGACGCGGCCGCCGGCAGCCGTGGCCATACCTTCCTCAGCACCGTTGCTGGCAGGTACTTGCGCAGCAGCTTCCCCAGGGCACGACGAGGGGCCAGGGTAATGGCAGGCCTCAGGACGCCTAAGGAAGGAAGAGCCAGGCGCTCGCTGGCGGCACGGCACGGCACGGCCGAGCTGCCCCGGGGGCACCGCACGGCAGGGGCTGCCGCTGGCGCTCCGCGAGAAGGGCGCTCCTCCACCCGCACGCCGGTTCCTCTCGCACGCGCTCGGCCAGAGCAGCCCCCTCGAAGGGGGAGGAGGAGGCAGCAAGCCCCCGCGCCGGAGCTCAGCGCGGCCACGGACGCTGCAGCGCGAGCGGGAGAGGGCGCAGGGCGTTGCTCCCCGCTGCGCCCTGCCGAAGCCCCGACCCGCCTGGGCAGCCGCAGAGCGGCAGGAGCGTGGGGCTCACCTGGCTGCTGAGGGGAGCAGGAGCTCAGCCGCGCTCGGGCGACCTTGGAGGAGATGTCTTCCCGCTCGGAGAGAGACATCCGTTCCACGCCTGTAACCTAGAGGCCCCCCGAACAAACGGGGCTCCGCAACAGCTCCACGGCCCACGGAAGCCGTCGCCCGCCGAGCCAAACCCTCCCAGGGCCCACCGCCCCCTCCTCCAAGCCAGCAAGCGGACTCCAGAGCCAGCCCTCGCACGGCAGGGCCGCAGCTGCAGCTCCCCACCTGCGCCAACCCCTGCAGCTCCCTCCACGTTCACCTCCGCAGCCCTCTCCCTCCTTCCCCCTCACGCCCACGGCCGGCTCCTCAGCGGCGCTCCGGATGCCGTCCTGCTCACCTTCACAGCAGCCTTCTGGCCTTTGAGGCACTTGGCCTTGACCCTGCTCTGGTTGCAGAGCTCCCAGCAGCCGGCGGACAGGATGACGTCGCCGGCGCTGGCGAGGTTCTGGGCCTGCCAAACGTCCCCCACGGCCTGGCCGACGATCAGGAAGCGCTGCTCCTGTTTGTCTCCGACCGTCAGCAAGGACATGTGCCCTGCAGAGATGCCTGGCGAGACACAAGCACGGCTGCGGCAGAGCGCGCTGCTGCCCGCGCAGCCCCCGCAGCTCCGAGCCCGGAGCTCGGCCCTGCGCGCGGGCTCCTCGTCCGACCGCGGCGAGCGGAGGCCTCTGTCTCGAGGCGTTCGAGACCGACCAGGGACGGGCCGCGGGGCCTAAGCGGGGCCCTGCGGACACAGGGCCCTGCCCGGGGTGTCTGCCGAGGGGCCGGCAGGGCTGCCGCTGCCCGCGTGCTCGCAGGGCAGCCCCCTCCGGCGGCCGCCTCCCCACGCGCGACCGCCTGCGTGCGACCGCGCAGCCGCCTTCCGCGCAGAAGAGCCCCGCGGGGCCCCGCGCGGATCGCGCCCTCCGCCCGGGGCTGCAGAGCCCCCCGGCCCTGCCCGGGGCCCCGCGGCTGCAGCTGCGGCCGCCCGCGGCGCGGCGAGCGCGGCACGGCCCGTACCTATCTTCAGGCGGAGCTTCAGGCCCACGTCCGTGTCGCGGGTGCCGTGCTTGGCCTGGATTTGCTGGCTGCACTGCAGCACCAGGCCGACGGTGTCCCGCAGCTGTGTCTGCCGAACGCGCCACAGCACCAGCACGGCGTCCCCTGGGGAAAGCGGGGGCGTGAGGACGGCTCCCGCGAGACCGGGCGCCCCCGGACCCGCGCCCGCCCGCGGGGGCGGCGGGAACCGGCAGGCGTGCCGCGGGAAACGCCCCGGCGCGGAGGCGCCCTCCCCTCCCCGCCCGACGCACCCTGGGCACAGGGCCACCTTCCCCGCGGGCGGGCCGGCCGCGACAGCGGCCACGCTGGCAGCGCAGGAGGGGCTCAGGGGGCTGCGGGAACCCGGACACCCCCGCCCGTCCCACCCAGCGCACGGACGCGCGGCCTCTCCCAAGCCCCCTCCTTCCCCCCGTACTGCCCCGCGCCCCGAGCTCCCGCGCTGCCCGACCCCCGCGCCACATCGCCGCCCCGCTGCAGCTCCCGGCTTGGCGCCCCGCACGGCGGCTCCCCCGGGCACCGGGCTGAGCACGCGGCCCCCCCTCCGCGCTCGGCCGCCTCCCGCCTCCGTCTCCCCTCTCTCCAGCGCTCCCCGGCAGCTGCAGCGCCCCAGGCCACGGCTCTCCCTCGCGGACAGACCTGCGAACTTGAGGACGTCCCCTCCAAAAGCCAGCAGCTCTGCACACAAAAGAAAGCAGAAGCAGCGCTGCACCTGGGCCTGGCGCAAGGAGGCAGCGGCAGGCTGCCCGGCCGCGCTCCGCTCTTGCGGCCCGGCGCCACGCGCCCCTGCGGGGCGCCACTTACCCTCCAGGATGTCCCCCATGTACCGGTTGAGGGTCTGCGCCACCTCATCCGCGCCCTGGTCCAGGTTGATGCTCTGACTGAACTTCTCCGTCAGAGCAGTGAAACCTGCGACGGGGACACGCGGGCGCAAAGGCGTCAGGCAGCGCCGACACGGCCGGCGGCCCCGGCAGCTTCCCCGGCCGAGAGACGCGCGGCCGGGAGGACGCAGGACGGCCTCCGGCAGCGAGCGCGGCCGCCTGAACCCTCCCGCGCCTCCTCGCGCTCGCGCAGCGCCCGCTCGCCCCTTCCCACGCCGGCACGTTACGCCCGGCGGCTGCGGCCGGCTGGGGCCCTCCGGCACATCCCGCCGCCGCCTCGCCTCCTGCCCGCGGCCAGGCCGCCCGCGGGGCCAGGGAGGCGGGAGGAGGCCCGGCCCCGCTCGCACGGCACCAAAGCTCCAGGGAGAGCTCTGCGCGCAGCGGCTCAGCCCCAGGCTGCTGCGCCGGGGCCTCACGGTGTCCTACGCGCACCGCTCTCGGCGGGCGGGCGGCCGCAAGCACGCCACGGTGCCGCTGCCAGCGGGCGAAATGCCCGTGCCGCGGCCGCCGCTCCGTCCCAGCGCCGCTCGCCCGAGGCGGAAGCCCTCAGCAGCCAGGAGGTCTCCCCCGAGCCCTTCTCCAGCACCGGCGGGATGAGCAGCACCCCGGGAGGCCCGCCACGTCCCCGCGGCTCGGCTCGCTGACCCACCGGACACATCCGCGAAGAGGAGCACGCCGTGGAAGTTCTCCACGCAGCGGCTCTCCTGCTTCAAGTCCTCAGACAAAAGCAGGTCGGGGACGTAAGCCGCCACTTCCCCCAGCTCCGAGCAGTGCTTCGACCTCGGCTCCCAAGCACGAGGCGTCGTCACGCGCCCTGGGCTCCCCATGGTGCCCCGGCAGAAGACGCCCGTGCCCAGCAGGGAGGAGGACAAGCCAGCACCGCGCAGACTCGCGCACTGAGCCCCAGCCTTTGTGAGGCACGGGTGACCCTCTGCCGCCAGCGGGGCGTCACAACCGGCTCCAGCGCCGTCACCCGCCCGTCGGCTGTGACCCGCACGCTGCCACCCAGCTCCAGGCCCGGCCGACGGCCTCTGCGAGGCGTCGCTGCCCCAGCGCGCGCCGGGGAGCTGCCCAAGCTCCCTCCTTGCCCCGCGCCCGCTGCCCAGACGGGGCCAGCGCGGCGCAGCTCCCTCCCGGGCAGGGCTGCGGGGAGGCCCGCGCGGGGACTGCGCTCCCCCGGGGCCCGAACAGCAGCTGCCTCCCACGCTGCCCGGCACAAGCGGCCTAGCAGCCGCGCGGGCTTCGCCGTGAGAAGGGCGCTCGGGGCACACCGCGCAGGCAGCCTCACGACAGCCGCAGGGCTCAGCAAACAGCGAACACGCAGCTCCGCAGCAATACACCCGACGGAGCTGCAAGGCCGCTTCCTAATTTGTGCACGCACGCTGCGCCCAGACAGCACGGCTCAAACAGGACAGAGCCTTCGTGCAAATACAGGAGAAGGCGGGGGGCTTTCGCAGCACTGCAGGGCAGCAAAGGAAACCACTGGGTCCATCCCAGGCACATCAGAGAGAGTCAGGAAAAGTTGGAAGCCTTGGCAGGAGGCAGCCCCAGTTCCCTGCTGTAGTTGCCAGGGCTGTGTTAAGCTTTCGTGCTGTAGGGAACCGTATCCACACTAGGCACCCCGGCGCACACACAGTCTGCAGCTGCCTGTTCCCCAAGGGAAGGTGAACTAGGAGCCGAGGGCAACCTCTGCGCAGGCAGTGCTCTTGCCCACACGGCACGGTCCTGCGGGGGCCGAACGCGGCACCCGCAGCCGGGTGCTGGTAACAGGGCCCAGCAACAGTCCAGACAAGGCAAGTCGTAAGCCAGCACCAGGGTCCCTCCAGGGAGACCTGGATGGGCCCCTCAGGACCAAACCAAAACGGGGCCAGAGACAGGACTGGAGACAAGCTGCAATGTACTTACAGCAGGTCTGTCCAGGAAATCAATTGCTTACGCTGTCAGCCTGAGGTTCGTTCAGGAGGCAGAAAAAGCGCCAGGTACATCTGCAGTGTAGTTCAGGCAGGGACTGAAAACCCAGGCCTGGGCTGAAATGGGGCTGCAATGGGCAGGGGGGGCAGCTGGGTGGATCTGTGCCCTCAGGTGAGCCTTGTCAGGGCCATTAGGCCCTCAGGGCCCTAAAAGCAGCTTCCTCTCCCAGTAAAAGTATCTTCATACCTTCAAGAAATCTGGTTTCAGAGGGGGTTTGCTGTGGAAAGTCCTGATCTCAGAGTTGTGGGTTGCCATTTAGCTATTGCAAAGCATCACAGATCCAGGGCAGGGACAGAAAACTGGGAAAAGACACTGCAAAAGAACCAAGTCAGGATCACAGCAGTGATCTTTCCAAGCTCCTGCCCCACAGGAAGTCATTGCTCAGCCCAGCACAGTCTGTCCCTTCCCACACTGCAAGAGGGCTCAGAGCACTGTGCTGCAGCTCCCCAGGCATGCATGCTCCTCACTGGGCTCCAACAGGATCTGGACAGCCAGGGGGAGAGGAGGTTGCACCATCTGCCTAAGCTCAAGTGCTTGCTACCTTGTGAGCACTTGGTTCTGAAATCCTGAGATTCCTCACTTAACTGCCCCCAATGTTGCTTTACACCTGCATCCCCAGGTATTTTAAAGGCCATCAACAGATTGGCTCATTATGCTAAGCTCTGCCTGGCACAGAGCCAACACCTGGGTAAAACCACCTCTGAAAGAGCTTCTTTAGTTGTCTTCTCCCCAAAGGAGATAAAGCCAATACACGCCGTGTAGCATTGTGCAGAGCTCACTTATTCAGTTTATTCAGTGCAGATGACCACGCCTCGGCTTTTGACATTATTTGTGACAGCAACTTTTTGTGACATTTGTGACATTTGCTCACACCCGCCCTGCACACACTTGGTGTCCTCATCCAGGGCGCACCTGCCTCGTAGGCCTACAGGCGTGCGCTTTCACTCCGACGAAAGCAGCACGGGCTCAGCAAGGCCGGTCATGTCAGTGTCCCCAAACTAGGTGGCTTTTGCAAGCTGCTGACATCACGGAGGTGTCAGCTGGCAATGAGCGTGACATGGAGACACTCTAGCCACCGCCCTGCACTTGCAGATCCAGAAAGTGGGTGAAACCCGGCTCCGCTTCCAGCCAGGCAGGCTGCCAAGGAGCCAGGTGAGCCACAGAAGCAGAGCGCTTCCCAACAGCCTTGCCGCTGGACATCTCGTCGGCATGGCTGCAATGACGAAACCACTTCCCTAGGTCCCCTCCTTTGCAGCTCCTCCGTGCCTGTCTGTCTGTACTCCCTAAGGGGCCGTGCACTCTGGGAGGTGTTAGATCATGTCTCTTCCAGGTGGACACCAGCCCCTGAGCCTCATGTTTCTTTTGGGGCTGGGGCTGGCATCAGAGACTATCAACTGCCCAAGCAGGTGCAGCTGTCAGTACCTGGAAGTGAACTGCACAGGGCAACAGTTGCAAGAGCTCCCTGTGACCATCCCACTGGATACCAGGCAGCTGATTCTGGCAGCAAACAAGATCTCATACCTGCCTGCAGTGGAACTGAGCTTCCTCGCTGACCTGGTCTATCTGGACTGCCGGGAGAACCTCTTGGGGGATGATCTGGATTTCACTTTACGCATCGGGAAGCGTAACCAGTAGCTAGGATATTGCTACTTCTATAAAGTGCCTGCCCCAGCTGCAGGCGGTATCACTGCGAGCTTGTTATCACTTTTGTCACTGCGAGTCACAAGCACCTTACAGCTACAGTGCCAAGAGTGAGGAGCCCGAGGAGGCTCTGGGGAGAGCTGCAGAGAAGGCTACTGCTCTGATTTTCCTGCCTTTTCTTCAGCTGCTCGATAGACTGTATCTTTTTGTTGCTGCTGCAGTATCGCTGCGTCCATAACAGTCCGTTAAAAACCCCTCTCTCCGTGGAGATGCGTGAAGTACTCTGCTCCTGCCTCTGTTCTGTCCTGCTCTGCTCAGCCTCTCCAGCCCTGAGCTGCCCACCATTCTGCCAGTGTCCCCTTCACCTCAAACCCCTCCTGCAATGCCTTTTTCCATAAAAAATATGGCAGCTGTTGTGCTAAAGCAGATCAAAACGACAGTTCCTATAACCTCCAGCTATCACAGTGCTTCTAGCTGGCAAAGCAGGTACATTTGACAGGTTCTCAGGATCAAGCCGTGATCCAAATGCTCTGAACTCGGCAAAAGACTTTTGCTGTTCCCATGGCGGGTTCTGGTTTGGGTACCGGTGAAATGCGATTGACAGGGTGAAACAGAATGCAAGTTAAGACTGTGGTCAGAAAAGTGTCTCTGTATCCTTATGACTGACGGGCTTCATATGTTCCCACTCTTCCGCCAGCATCCCAGAGCAAATTGGCTCGCTTTTGTTTTAAGTTATCCAAAATAATCAATGTACATGCATTGCAGATGAGCGTTCGCTTGAGTTCCCCTGACTTCTGCAGCAGAAAGGCACTTACTCCCGAGTAAGAGCAGTTTACTGAAGGCAGGAGCCTTCTTTCCTTACATCATCTGGCTCACCAAAATCCAGCTCTTTTCCATCTTATTGAGAGAGTCTACAGCTGGACCACAGATATTGAATATTCATGAGGCAAAGTAATCACTGGTTCCCTTTTTCACAGAAACACTAGTGCCGAGGGTAAAAAATTGTTATGCAGCTATGAAATTTGTATTTGATTTTCCAAATTGAAAAGGAACACATCACTGCACCAATGAAAAAAGCTTGATCCTCAGTAATTCACAATAAAATACTGAAGGAGAGCTGGGGAAGAAAAAAAAGAAATTTGAGAAAACCTGTACATCAAGTAAGAAAAAGGCACAAAAGAACAGTAAGGAAGGGCAAAGGAAGCTGGTGTTAGGACAGAACAGAATTAGGGATGTCTGAGTGTCTTAATAGGCGTAGTAAATGCCTGTAAAGGTACTTATTGTCCTCATACAGATTACAGACAGTTATGGAACAGTGTAGAGAAGTCCTACCCCTAGCAGCCGCCAGGTAGTTTGGAGATTACACGTGGAAGCCCTGAACAGGAGAGTAAAGCTCACTGCAGGCGGTTTGAAAGGCTACGAGCAGAAAAGCAAGTGGCAGCGAGGACTGGACGCATTCGTGTGGGTCCCTGCACAATCCCGGGAAGGATGGGAAAGAGACCAAGGCACCTACTGAAACCTTTCTGATGAGGCTGGGAGGAGATGGAACAGACTGCGCCAGGGCTGGGAAGAAACGACCCGTCTCCCTGCTTCCACGTGTCAGGGCAGGGGAGAAAGAGCAGAAAGACTCAGCAGCAGCCAGCGGAGGCAGCTCCAGTTTCCTCCTCTGTCAGACTTTGCTGCTATGTCCCAGCCAGGTGCTGCGGGTGAGTCAGCACGAGGTGTTGTATTTCCTGGAACTGGTGTGAGAACTGGGTAAACTTTAATGCTGCAGCTAAGTGTATCCATGCTGGGAACCCCGGATCACGTGCGCCTATCTGCATCCAGGCAGGGAAAAGCAACTCCCTGTTTGTCAGGCCTAGGCGGCCCTAAAACGAGGGTTGTCCCAGGAGCTGACAGCTCTAGCAGAGGGACGGTGGGACAGACGGAACTGAGGGGCAATGCAGAGCACTGAAATCTGCTGCAAGCAGATCCCTGTCCCGGCCTTTAGAGAGCCACTGCAGCTTCACAGACCACTTTGTGCCAGTGTTTTATGCTCAGCTGGAGCTGCGCACGGTCGAGGCGCAGGCGGGAAGTTCCCACAGCTCGACGGCTTGGGGTAAGGGTGAACGAGCCCCGCAGTTACGCTCCTGACAGCGAGCGATAACAGCACCAACGGTCTCTGCAGCTGTATCCACTCGTCAACGGATAACAAAATACAACATAACATAATACAGTATAAATTGTTGCTCGTCCCTCTCCCCTGCTCCCTTTCCCTAAGGACCACCCATCCAGCACTTCCAGCAGCGACCGACACGGTTCTGTCGCAGTAACCGAGTCTGTCGCACTGATTTCAAAACCCCCGGGGGAAGGAGGCGGCTGTGCTGGAGGCCACACTGGCCTTCTACAAACACCAGGAAGAGACATTGCTTCCTACTACGCCCAGCCTTCACTAGCTCCAGAGGGAAAAACCAGCATCTGTTTTCTCGTGGCCTAGACTACAATACGGCAGAGCACAGTCATTATTTCGGCGAAACTGAATTACTGAGGACTTTCCTCTTTTTCTTCCACACAACAAGCTCGGTGACCCCTAACTGCAAACAACCCAAGTTTCACAGCTTGACTCTGTGGATGCAGACCTCACTATGCCAGCATAAAACAACCTCTTTCAGCTTAGCCTATGGCATGGCAGAAAATGTTTAAGGTTTTTTCAAAAAAATCACAAGTGCTTTTATATTAAAATGAAGGTGCTCAGTTAGCAGAACTCAACAGCGCAGGTACAGCAGCTTGCCATTGCGGTATAATCCAACCGGCAGTATTTTCCTATCGCGACAATAACACAGAAATTGTTCTGATCATTCTGGCTACCTGGTTTGGCAAGGGACGGACTACGTATTTTCACCCAGGCTGTTCAGGGAAAGGAGTGTGAAGTGCGGAGACATTTTTCAAAGGCTTTAGGAAACTCCTCCACTGCTTTTCTAGCAGGACTCCTATCCACTATTGCTCAGGGCACGGACAAGTTAGTCTTGCTTCTGCTTTTCCCTCTGCAGGTGCCGAGAACATCACCTGCTACGTGCCAGAAGGTCTACGCGGCTTGAAAATGCCCGCAGTGGAGGCACAGCTCCAGCTGGACTGCCTGATCCAACTGCACAAGCAGGACTACATCTTTCTGTGTCTCGTTGGCTTCTGTATATTCTCAGCTGGCACTGTGGCAGCCTGGCTGGCTGGCATCTGTGCAGTGATAGATGAACTCCACACTGCAAAAGGGGAGGAGGATGAAGAGGAAGACACAACCACTTAGAACGGGCCCTGGAGAAGCTTCTGAATGCCTGTCCCGAGACCTGAAACCAGGTCCTTCCTGTCCAATTTTGCAAATTGAGCGTCCCCCTCCAGAAGTGATTTTTGTGAACCAAAATAAAACTACAGGAGAACAAAGTCCCTGTGTTACAGTTTTGCTCACTCTGCGGCCTCCACATTTATTCTTCCACCGGGGCGCAGGACATCATTGGCAAAATAGCGAGTGGCCACTAGAACTGTGGACAGTGCCTATCTGCCAACCAGGAGCATTAGCACTCCTCCTGTACCATATGACACCCGCTGAAAAGCAGGATCAGCATGGGGCCTACCACGTCCCACAAACAGGCTTGAGGAATTGTCCCATGCACAGGAAAGGCCCCAGAACTGTGCTGTAGCCAGGGAGTTTACCTTTACCAAGGTCTTTGGGCCACAAAACCCAGCAGAGCTTGCTGGGACCAGCCCCGAGAGCTCACTGGTGCCCCAAAGAATCTGAGAATCTTCTGCTGTGCAAAGGCAGGTATATGAGCCAAGAGATTAAAAACAGGGTTGTCAAGTCAGGATCTTATATTTACATCTAGGCTCTAAAGCAGGGTGCTCCTGTCACCAGAAGCCCAGGGCTCCAGTTGGTGAGCAGTAGTGGGGGCCAAAGGCTGCTGGAAACCAGGTCACCTGTTTCCAAGCCTTAATGCAAGCACAAGAGTTTAAGTTTAAGCTCTGAGTTTCTGAAAAGCTTCCATGTGCCCCCCCCACCCTTAAACCTGGGCAGCTCAATAAGAAAGAAACAAATTTTCTCCCCAGAGAAACTATAAAGAAGAAGCATCCACATGTCGCAGTTAAATGCAGAGACTGACACTTTGGGGGAAAAATAATCTGGCATTTTTGTAACTGTTGAAAAAAAAGACGCCCCTCGGTTGGATCCAAAAATCAATTTAATGGCCTAAATGAGGATTTTGACCAGTCGCTAAAATTCCAGAGGCGTCTAATTCCTGTAGCAGGTACTTCTCGGATTCTCCTGAGCGCCCCACGAGCCCCTTGCAGGCCAGCGAGGGGCAATGCCAACACCTGCCCTGCGCAGACGAGCACCCAGATCCTTCATGCGCCACAACTGGCATCAGCAGGTAGGTTTGGTCCCGACCCTAAGGACTGCTCGGAGCGGGCCTCAATCATGCTGGATTAGCACGGGCTGAAGCTTTTTGCTCATTTAGGGCTTTCAGGAACCTGGGATCCCACCGGGTCCTGTTTTCTTCCTTTCTTACACCAGCAACGGTGAAAAGATGCCATCTGTCCTCCTGCAGTGGGACCCCGCTACACCGCCACTGGTTTAGGAACATTTTGCATGTTTGTCCCCTTACAGACCTAGAAAATCCTCCTGAATTTTAAGGTTTGTATCATATATCGCTGAAGCTGGAATCTTTTAACATAAAACGTATTGCCTACACATTATCAAAGTATTCTTGGAAATGACTTGTGTTTTGATACCAAAGTGTATATACAGACCAGAATAAAGGGAGGGGCAAATAAAATCCTGTCATTTGCCTAACACTGCCATTTGCCTAGGGAGGTATCTGCTTGCATGAAAACACACAGCAACTCCACGTGCCAGACGCTGGCTTCTTCGTCCGACACCAGCTGGATCTGGTGAAATATAAGGGAAAAGCATGATAAAATTCCATTAAGCATGCTAAACAGGCTATCTTATAACCATTACAGTGTGACCTGTCTGCAGACTGTGAATCAAAAGTGAAATTACCAAGAAGTGATCTTGCCTCTAATCCATAGGCCCCAAATAGGCAAGAGTGGACGCAGAGGCGCAGTCTAACGGGCGACAGACGTGTGTTTGGGCACGCGTATACCAGAGAAGTCTGTAAAGGCTAAAAAAAAAAAAAAAAAAAATCACCAGTTAGTTGCAGTAAAGCTTCTGTGGGAAAAGCAAAGCTGAAACAGTTTTTAAAAAGCTAAAAATCATCTCCTGAACTATCACGTTACCGAGCTCCAAGACTAACCTGATCTTAAAGGCAGAAAGATGATCAATTAGCTGAACTGGAATTTAAACTATAGCCTATATCAAGGTACACTCACCAATTTTCGGGTCCTCTCTGCAATATCTGACTTTTTTTGTGAGATCACTTCTTGCAAAGCTGTCTAACAAAAAAAGAAACAAAGCAACAAACTTACAACATGAACATCTTTTCAACTGCTACCTCCTTTACTCTTCCAGCTTAGATCTGTCAACAGAACAGACAATTGCCCTAGTGTGGGTTAAGACTCTTTCAGGGGAAGAGCTACCTTATACTAAGCTAATCTCCCAGATGCAAGCCACAGTTAAGGTCGTACACCTCACTGCTATTTAAATCTCACTGATAGTTTCTCTGGAATGCCACAACTAGCAGATAAAATAGCAGTCTGTAGAAACTTAAAATATAGGGAAGGAAAACATTGTTGAAAAGCCACTGGGAGCATCGAGGAGGCAGGCAGCCGTAGGTGACTTGGAGTAGGGGTGACAGATGGCACTAACTTCGGAAGGTTCTCTCCATCAGCGTGGGCAGGCAGCGCAGAAAACAAGAACACAGCCCATAGCTCCCAAGAGCCAAAACAGCTACCTCTGTACTACGCAGTGCTATCAGCACCCTTCTCTGTACTACCACGCCAAAGCCTTTTCGGCATGCTTGCATGTCTCACTTGCCATCCCAGCTCCATCCCAACCAGCAAATACTGGTGCCATTTTACTTCCTCTATTCTCATCAGCCCTTGTGGTTTGTTACACACACCCAATCTTCCTTGCCAGAGGTCATGTTTTTACTTTGAGAAGGCCTACATTAATACACCAGGTCTCCAGTAATAACAAGGTGAAACATGGTTAACATTAAAAGCAGACAGACGGCTTACAGTAGCACCTCCGAAAAAAATACTAACCAGATTTTCATTTCTCTGAAGTGACAGAAAAGGTTACCTGTGAGACCTAGAAGAAAGCTGCCCTTGCTGGAAAGTAGCACTCTTCCCTACCAACACCACCTTGGCTTATTTTTTTTTCTTTCTTTCTTTCTTTTTTTTTTTTTTTTTTTTTTTTAAGAGTCTTTCCTTGGGTAACCCTTCTTAGGCCTCAGTCTATTTCCCAACATAGTTCACCCTCAGTTCTGAGTAAACCCTTCATATTCTGTTCCTTTCAACAAGAAAAGAGGTGCCTCTCCATTCACCACAACAATGTATTTCAAAAGAAAAGACCCTAGCTCTGATTCCAAGCATGTTTCACATCACTTATGGGTAAACAAAGAGGTAAGGGGAGGGATTAAAAAGAATGTGGTGTTGTAATACCTTTTTTGTCTTAAATCAGAAAAGTCCTCTTTATCCTTCACAAAAGTAGGGGAAGGGGACAAAACAAACAAAACCAACACAAAAATAAGGAACACCTGTGATCAGAAGCTACAGCAGCATTCCAGAGAAAGGGGTAGAGAGATCATACCGTTTTCCGACGACAGTCGTGGTTTAGCAGTTGCTGCAATTCCTGAATGTCATCAGACAGCTGCCTGAACTCTGCTTGCTCTTCTACAGGAACAGTGCTAAGCAAACGTAAATAAATAAATAACACAACCACACACTGAGATATTGACAGTTTCAGCATTATTAGTGAAATCGATAGATTAGTGAGGCTAGAACAACCACTCCAGAAAGAATTCATCCTTAAGAGCTTAGACGATCAAAATGATGGTTTCAAATTAAAGATCCACCACAGTCTCTGAGCTACAAAATACAGTTTTCCTCTCACAGCAACCAGGCACTCCCAAAGTCTTATTCTTTGCTCACAACAGCTCTTCTGGCCTCTCACCAGACAAGCCCCTCCTCTAACAGGGCACAACCCAGCAGAAACTGCTTTATGCTTCCGGGCTTGCTTCCCAAAGAGGCTAAACAGCAAAGTCAAGTGCCAGTGGAGAAGCTGAGTCTGCCCAGACTAAGCTAAACAGGCTTGGAGGAAAGCTCAAAAATATTACTTCGCTTTGAGAACCAAGCTACAAAGCATGGAGGTGCACATGCTGAGAACGTGTGATGGGGTAAGGGAGAGAAGGTGGACAGTTTGAAAGAAAACTCTCCTAGGAAAGCAAGATATGTTTCACTGCCAGGAAACAAAGCTAACTACTGTCTCAACTTACTGCCTCTACACCGTCTGCCCTTCACAGCAAGCTAGTCCCACACACACCAAAGCCCACACCCGTTACTCAAAGCAAGTACTTTTCTTCTAGTCCAAGAGGAACTACCACCTCAGCTGTCACAGACAAGCAGAAGGGAGGTAGAGGGGCCAAACTTCTGAGCACCGGTTGGGCTGTCCACTATCTACACCAGGTGCAGAGAAGCCTGTTGTTCTCGGTCTGCTCTATCAAACCACAAAGCTCAACTAGTAAGTTCCCAGTTGCACACCCCACACATGCACTGGGAACAGGAGAGCTAGCCAAGAAGGTTAGTGCAACTCAGCTCCTACTCCTTATACTCACTTCAGCTTCTCCAGCTTCACTGCTGCCTCTTGATTTGCTGTCTCCAGCTGTTGCAGTTACTCCACAGCTCATTTCTGCAAGTTAATTACGTGGAGATGTTTTTATTCTAGGGGAACACGGTTTACATTTTGGGTTCTCTCTGAGCTCTGCTAATCACGTATTTCACTTGAAACACACCATCTCTAAACCCACAGGAAAACCCCAGCGTGTTTCTAAAACATGCAATTAAGAAGTACAACCTCTATGTTCTCAAACTGAGGTTAACATTCCTTATGTTTTAGCAAGCATCAGGAGTAACACAGCCCCGAATCTTACATAGTTCGCCTGTAAATCCAAGTAGACTCCACAGCGTGATTCTCGGAAATGTATAAAGTTGAGAATGCCACTCAAGAAGCAAGCTGTCCTCTTTGCTTCTGAAATTAGAATTGCAAGTCATCACTGTTTTGGTCTCCATGCATATTGCAATCACTTAGGAAAAGGTGGGCCAAGCATAATTCACAGAGGAGGCAAGGGATCGCAGAAACAGGGCTTGTCTTCCTCTGCCCCCCCAGCAGGAACATCAGTAACGGGCAACACTCTCACAAGCTAAGACAGACCCAGAAGTGAAAGCGTTCTTCCCAACAGCCTGTCCTAAGCTGTGCGGCACAGCAGAATCGCCACAGCTGGGAACCGTGGAGACGGAAGAGCAGCTTTCACCATCTAACCGCTCCCTGCGGAGGTATTTGCCTAAGGACTCCAGAGAGAACTCCACAGAGTTCAGGCTACTTTCCACGGCCACGTATTCCCACACCATTTCAAGAGTGCCACAGCTTGATGGACAAACTACTAGCAGTCGAGTGCCAAGCGGGCAGGAAAGCAGTCTGCCTGTCAAGTGCCACCACCCCAATCCCCCTACACTCCCACACAGGACAGACAGCATCACAAGCACTTGCTTACTTGGACTTAGAACATCAGCAATCTCAAAGTCATTAACACGGCACACCGGGAGAAAGCGCTCCCTGCAAGGAAGCAAAACATAGATCTATCTGCAGTCACCATTGCAGTTTTTGTGCTATAGACGCTCACTCAAAAGAGATTTTCTCCTCTTACCCCAGAGCCCAGGTGCAGTAAGCACGCAACAACAACAAGTCCTCTCAGGAGACTAACACAGTACGATCGCCTGCACAGATTAGTGTTTAACGCTCCCATCCCTGCAGCAAAGGTATCTCGAATTCGGGGGGCAAGTTCACCTAACAAGGGCTTCAAACCCCCTTTTGGGTATGATGATGATGAACTGGCCATTCGCGGTACCCCCAGGCGCTCCAACCCGCCCTTTCACTCCCCCACCCTCTAAATCAAGTCACTAACGCAGCCTCCTAGTCCTCACAGTAAAGGTAACGCATCGATTTAGACAAAAGACAGCTGCCAAGGTTTTTCTTTTCTATTACAACCTTGCTGCCTCTTGCTCGCCTGCAAATTTCATTTTGCTCCAAACCAGAGAGCACAGAGAGCGCTGCAGCCACCACCAGCTCACAGGTGCTCAAAAAAAAAAAAAAAAAAAAAAAACAACCCGCCCCCAACCCCACCCCCCCCATTCCCTCTGAACTGAAGCCTTGGAAGAAGTAACAACCAAACGGATACAAACTTGTGTACTTACATGTGAATAAACAAGTTACAAACAGGGAGAAAGCCTTCAAATATTTGGGGATACACGATGTCAATGTTGACAGGCATCTAAAGAGGAAAGAGAGCAGAGTGAATACGCAGGCACAGCAGACTTCCAGAAAAACAGGCAGGTTTTCTCCACAACAGAACATCACTCAGACAGACTGAAGACACACCTGATGGTCTCTGCACCCCTGGGGAACACAAGCTGCTAAGGCTCCATCTGCGGGACATGCATCTTCTCTCTAGTAAATTCCAAGCATGAAACACCCTCCCCTCCAGAAACACACACAAAAAGGGAGGGAGGGAGGGAGGGAGGAGTACAGAGGGAGAGAGGAAGGAAAGAAAACCTCCACATAGTCACTGCCAAGTAACAGAAACTCACCCTGGAGAGACACGTCCTAGGATTTGTCCAGAGGCTGCAAAACAAGGCCGTTGGAAAAATGCTCCCCGGACAGTGCCACCCAGAAGCCAGAACTGCTCCCTAAGCCTGCACATTTCAGCTTAAAAACCTCTCCCTCTCAGGGCAAGGAAACGCAGCCGACCCTAAGGAGACAGCGCGCTGCGGCCACGTCAGGCGCCCCGCACGCAGGCCGCCTCTCGCGGCGGAGCTCAGGCCCGAGTCGCACAAACACGAACCCCTTGGCAAGAGGAGCTGCTTGGCTCCCCCCACAACACCACGAGTCCCAGCTCTTCCTCTGCTACCTTTTGGCCAGCGAGCTGACTCACAGCTCTGCTCAACGGACGCCGAAGGCTGCCCTCGCTTCTGCCAGCAGACTGCCTCGAGCACCGCTCTGGGCTGGTCGCGCCGTAAGAGGACGACGACAATCAACGTGACAGCGCACGAACAGCTGAGCTGCCACGAGCACGTGCTATCCACAAACGCCCCGAGACTACCATTTCCCACGGGCTTCCAGGAATAACTTCCCGCGTGGCGGAGGCACAAGACGCGCTTGGCCTCACCTCAGCACGGCATCCGTTTGCCGAGGCCACCGGCCACAGCCGCCCTCGGACGCTGCGCGGCAAACGCACGGCTGCAGTGGGCCACGCTCCGCAGGCAGCGTTCACTGCCCTTCTCCACGGCCCCTCTGAGCTGGCACCCTCCTCCCACCGGGGCCAAAGGCAGAGGCCCGGACAGGACAGGAAGCGAGGAGGAACCCTCACCCCACCCCACCCCCTAGAAGAAACCAGCCCCAAAAAACAAACCCATCAAAACAAAGATTTTTTTTTATTTAAGAAAAAAGAGCAACTCGGATGCAGCACACTCAAAGCCCACTCTTTTGAGAAGCGCCTTGACCTGAACCAAACTCCCAGAAAACAGGCAGAATCTTCTTTGATTCTCAGGTGCAGTCAGCCGTGCCACAGCAACTGTCCGCACACACATCATACTCCTGCTTCAAAGAGGTCTCTAGCAAAGGACCTACTGCAAGGACTATGCCGCAATACTGCACTCGCATCCCTGCCTACACACACACAGCAGCCGCTTCCCTGGACACGCACACAGCAAATCCCCACGCTGCACAGTGCCTCCAATGCTCTGGGCTTTCTGCAGCACAGGCAGGATTTCCAAGCTCCTCCTCACTCTGTCAGCACGTGGAAAACCGTACCTTCCTGGCGGCATCCTCCTGACCTCACGTCACGCAAAGGAGAGCAATGCTTCAACATTTCATCTCTACGGCCAACATTTATTATCTGCCCCACGTGTTCCGCTGCACGCGAGCCAGGACATTGCACACGAACCACGAAGAAATGCTCTGGGCGGATCCCGTACACCTTCTGCAGGCTTCTCATGAAAATCACGTGCAAGACTTCAGGCTGCGAAAGCAAAGACACAAACCAGCGTGTCACCCGCACCGCGCAGGGCTCCCGGGCCGCCCGGAAAAGCAGCCCCGCCGCTACCGCCCCGAGGCGAGGGAGCCGCGCGGCACCGCTCCGCCGCGCTCCGCAACACGAGCGGCGGCACCGCGCGCTCTGGCAGCTGCGGGGCACCGGCCCCCCCCGCCCGCCCGCGCCGCGGGGGGCCAAAGCCCGCGCGTCGCCTCAGCGCCCTCCCCGCCCTGCCCCGCCGCACCTTCGGGCCGGGGAACAGGTCGCCCTTGGCCAGGCTGCGGGCTTCGCAGCCGGCCCGGACGCGGCCGCGGAGGCAGGTAGCGATGTCGGCGGGGCTGCAGCGCCGGAACGTCAGCACCTCCACGGCGGCGCCGCCAACCGCCGCCGCCAACCGCCGCCGCCCTTTGAACCCGGCGCCGGCCCCGCCCCGCCCAGTCGTCACTTCCTCCACGCCCGGACCAATCCCCGCGCTCCGCCCCGCCCCCGCAGCCAATCAGCGGCAGCCGTGCGCGGCGGGACCGCCCCCCGGCCCCGGCCCCCTCCACGCGCTGCGAGGTCCCGGCAGCAGGAGGAGCAGCGCGCCTGCCCGGCGATCCCGGGCTCTCCAGCCACCTGCTTCTCCAGCCTGGAGAGCGCTCCTGCACGCTCCGGGCACTGGGGAGGCACGCAGTGAGCCCCAGGGAGCAGCTCCGCGCGGTGGGATTCAACTCCGCACCCTGGCACGCGTCCCACCCCGCTTCTCCTCACCCGTCTCTCCCCCTTCTGTGCTCCTCCTGGAGAACCTCCAGGGGAGTTCCCATCGCTCTTCTTTTCACCCACTCATCTTTTGGCAACAAGTCTCCGGGGAAAGGCTCCCGTGACCCTGGCCCAAAGGATCTCCGGTGGCCCCCCGACACCGCACCGTGCCCAGCGGCAGCATTACCTCATCTGGAGAAAGAGCGCCGTGAAGAGCGTGCCTGGAAGCTCCCGGTCCAGGTCGGGCTTCTCCAGCTCCGTGCACTGCAGAGGGAAATAAATGAATGAGTGAATAAAGCCGACTCGCAGAGGCTCTCTCCGCAGAGATCTCCTCTCCCAGGGAGCCGGGGCAGCACCTACCGACGTCGACAGAGAGGGGCAGATTTCCCAGGCTGAGGTGCAGACGGGACAGGGCCTGGGCCAGTTCTGCCACGGTTAACGCCCCTCCTCCTCCAAAGGGCTCGACGCCGGAGCTAAGCTGGACGGCCGCGCGCCCGCCCGCTCTCCAGCCGCTCTTCCTGGCGGCCCAGCTCCTAGCAGCACTGCACATATTCCAGGTAGGACGCGAGGATCTAGAAAGGTCCAGACAGCAGAATGCACAAGACTGGATCTCGCCAGGGTGACTCTCGGGCCTAGAGGGCCACAAACCCCACCGCCACTTTTGCTCTTCTCTTTCACTCGCACGCCTCCCACAGCCACAGCCTGCCCAAGGGTGACAGTCACGACACAAATCCAATGAGAGGAGCAGCCCAGAAGAACAGCAAGCCCCGTCTCCTGGGAGCTCGCAGAGAGAAGTCCCGGGACGGGGACATCCCCGTCCTGTTTGGCCTCTCCTTGCCGGGGCAGACCCTGCGGCTGCTCTTGCCGGGCCAGGGGAAAGGAGCCATGTCGGACGCGCAGCCGCCTGCTGCGGCTGCTGCGGCGCGGAGAAGGCACTCACGTGACTCGCGTCCTCGGACTCCTCGGCCGCGTTGACCCTCATGAGCGCTGCGAGGAGCGAGAGCCTCCGGCCGCTGGAAGTGTTCTCCAGGCTGAAGAGCTGCCGCAGCAAGGAAAGGCAGCGGCTCTGCTGGAACAGCCAGGGCAGCCTCTCCGTCCTGCCACGCAAGAGAAACTGCTGAGCCGCAGCCGCGAGCCGCGCGGGGCCGAGTCCGGCAGGGCCGGGGAGGCGCGGGGCCCATGAGGCGGCTGGGGCGGGCAGGGCTGCAGGGGCGGATGCAGGAGCACCGAGAAGCACCCCGGGGAAAGGTGACTGCTCGCAAGGACGCGACGGCACTACAGCCCGCGCCGCCCAGCAAAGCCGGGCACCGGCAGCAGAAGGGGTGCTGTGCGGCAGGCTGGCACCCGGCTGCGAGCCCTGAGCTCCCTCCTCCTCGCCCCTCGCCTCCGCTTCCCCCCGGGCCCACCGCCTGCTCCCTCCTGCACACTCCCTTTCCCTCTGCAGCCTGTGCTCCCCGCTAACACCCCTCTGCTCTCACCCGTGCCGTCCCCCTCGAGACGACACAGCCCGCCTCCCCCGACAGCAGCCCCCAGCGCCTTGCGCAGCGTCGCCCTCACCAGGACCTGACTCTAGCCCTAAGCCTAGGCAGCTGGTGGCCGAGGGGCTCAGCACCAGCAAGGAAAGGGCTCTTTCTGCCCTTCTCTTCCCCCTGAGCTCCTTACCCCGCCTCTGCGGGAGGGCAGGAGCCTCTGCTCTTCTGGTGAGAGGCGTGCGCCGACTGCTCCAGCAGGAGCTGAAAGAAGGCGGCAGCCGAGGTGCCCGGGAATTTCCGGCCCAGCAGGCTCAGCGCCTTCCTGAGGGTCGTCTTGGCCAGATCCACGCGTCCCACGTTGTAGCACACCTGCCCAGGAGAAGGCTTCTTCAGGCGGTGCCCGAGGGCTCCGACTGAGCTCCCACCACATTTCCCGACCCTGCCCGACGTGAGGCCGAGGGCCTCGACCGGCTGGGGCCGGAGGACGCGGCGGTCGCAGGCAGGGCTGCTCACTGCGGCCGGGCCTCAAAGTGCCAGAGGTGTCCCCCCCGCCGCCCCCGCCGGCTGCCCCACGCCACCGCGGCATCCCGCTCCTCCCGCCCCGAGAGCCCTCGCGGCCGCCCTGCCGCTTTACCTCCCCTTGCAGGCTCAGGAAGGTGGCTTCTTCAAAGCAGGCCGGCACCGGGGCTTTCTGAGCCGCCGAGCTCCTCAGGGCCTCTGCTTTGCGCAGGCTCGTGAAGGCCTTGGAGCAAGCGCACGGAGAGCGGGTGAGCGGCGCTGCGGAGCCCGCCTCCAGCCCCAGCACTCCCACCCGCCTGCACAGCTCCCCGCGGAGGCCGTGCCCCTGCCCCTGCCGATGCCACCCCAGCGCACGCCGCGGGCACGAGCGCTCCTCCGCACCGCCTCCCTGCTGGGGCGCCTCGCACGAAGGTCCCGCTCCCCTGCCCCGCGGCTCTTGCCCCGGGACAGGCAAGCAGGAAGAAAACCCCGGCTCCGACCCCAGCCCTTCGCCCCCAAGGGCCCACAGAGGCCGGTCCTAGTGCAGGGGGGAAATGGGCTTGCCCTGGGCAAGGCCACCGAGAGGCCTCCACGTGCAGCGGCCTCTGGCACGCAGGACAACTCACCAGGTAGTTGTCGGAGACGTGCAAGCAGGCAGCCGCGCTCTCCAGCAGGTAGTAGAGGGCTCTGGAATCGTTGCCCATTGCCGTGTGGTGGTGAGCCAGGGGCACGAGCACCAGCTCCACGACGGCCTTGCACTCGCAGGAGCGCGCGGCCCCGGGCGTCCCTCTGCTCTGGCCGGGCACCGCAGGCAGCTGCTCCGCCTGCGCCAGAAACCGCTCTGCCTCCCTACGCCGAGACGAGGGCACGGAGAAAGAAGAGACACGCTAGCACCCCCGCACTGCCCTGGCCGCCCGCACTAACACCGCGCTCCAGCGCGGCACACGGCCGCGTGCACGGCTGCCTCGCGCGGCTGCGCTGCGTTTCACAGCCTCCCCAGGCGCGGAGAGCACTGCCCAGTTATTCTCGCTGCCCCACGCGGCAGCAGCCGCGCTCTCGCCCGGCTCCAAGCAAAGCCTGTGCTACTCCTAACACAGTGCTTTGGGGCACGGCGCCTCTTCTTCCTCTGTGTAATAAATTGTAACTCTTTGTTCATTGTTTAGAAGGAGGAATAAGCCGATGGAGGGGGAGGAGGAGGTTTTACAACAATCAGGGTTGAGACATGGTGTCAGACAAATAAATTATGGTAAGCACAAAAGCTTATATGACCCCTTGTGGAACCGGTGTCGGGGCCCTAGCTATCTTGCAGGACTATGAAGAGCTGAAGTAAGCAACAAGCTGCTCAGAGGTTTTGAAGGTAAAAGGATAAAGAAAAGATAAGCAGGCGCCTGTAATTTTCTCACAGAACAGCATCCCAAAAGGGAGTCAACACAACAGATAAGCAAACCCCTGTGATCACTCACAAGGAGACAAACCAAAATAAAGAGGCAGAAGAAGAGCACGGCCTTCCTCTCCACGACCACCAGAGAGCTTCAGACGACCCCCCCAGCAACTCACACATGCGCAAAACGCACCAGGAGATTACAACGCAGACTATAAGGGGGGACTGTGTGTGAGGGAGGTGCGCGCCGTTGGCGGAGCTGAGACTCCCCGGCCGCCCAGCGCTGTTTTGCTTGTGGCTGCTTACTTAATTAAATAAATTGTTCACATGATTTAACAAACTCTCTGTATGAATTGACCTTCAAGAGAGTAACTTATGACACGCAACTGCCCCTGCGACGGCGCCGCTTCAGGAGCAGCAGCCGCTTCCCGCGCAGCGCCGCCGCCCCACGACAGGCCGCACCGCGCCGGGCCGGGTCGGGTCGGGCCGCGCCGGGCGCCCCCGCGCAGGCGCGTGCGCGGCAGCGGCAGCCGGGGCGGGGGCGGGGCCTGCCCGGGAAGGTGCCGCGAGGGGCGTGGCCAGCGCAGCCGCCCTGCTGCGGGGCAGAGGTCGAGGAAGAGAGCGACCATTGGCTGCGGTGCCGCTCTCTGATTGGTGCTCTCCCTGGGGAGGCGGGGCTGGCAGGCTTCCCGCTCGCGGGAGGTGGGGGCAGCGCGCGGGGCTGCTCCGGCCGCGGCGGGATGGTGCTGCGGGGCGGCGCGGAGCCGGGCGGCGGCGGCTGGGGGGGGCAGTGAGTACTGGGGCCAGGCGGCAGCGGGAGGTGGGGGGGGGGGGGTGGGTCGCGGCGGGGACTGGGCGGCGGCTGGCGGCGCGGCGTCCTGCAGGGACGATGGCTCCTCGCTGTCCTCCCTCAAGCGCCCGGAGCGCTCGCAGCGCACGGAGCGGCTGGACACACTGTTCGGCTTCGAGCGGCCCACGGAGCGTGGCGAGCGCACGGGCTGGCTCATCAACATGCACCCGGTAGGACTGGGCCGGGGGGGGATGTCACCGGCGGGGGGTGTCACCCACAGGCACCTGGTAGGACTAGGGGGGACAACGATGGGGGGGTCACCGACATGCACCTTGTAGGACGGGGGGCGAATGTCACCGACGAGAGGGGGAGATGTCACCGACAGGCACCTGGTAGGACCTGGGTGTGAGGGGAGGTGTCACCAATAGACACCCAGTAGGACTGGGGCAGGGGAGGTGTCACCGACAGGCACCCGGTAGGACTGGGGTGGGAGGGGGCGGGGGGGGTCGTGTGTCGTAACAGGCCATGTGCATGTGCAGACGGAGGTGCTGGGCGAGGACCGGCGGCTGGTGAGCGCTGTGGACTACTTCATCCCGGAGGATGGGAGCTGCTTCGAGGTGCATCCCGTTCCTCCAGCGCAGCGCTGGTGCCCGGGCTGGGCGTCCTGCCTGCCCCCACCGGTTTGGCTGTTCTGGGCCCCAGGCATCACCCACAAGGCAGCAGCGCTGTCTGCCCTATGCTGGGTCCACCTGGGACCCTTGGGGGCCAATGTGGGTGCTGCAGAGATGCAGGGATGTGTGTGTGGCGCAGAAATGCCAGCAACGCGCAGCAAGGGCAGCGCGGTGCCCGTTGCTTCCGTTGGGAACCGTTGGGTTGGTTTCTCACCTTGGCTGCGGGGTCGCGCAATGTTCACCGGTTTTGATTTCTCCTGGGTGGCCCTGCCCTATAAGCCGTATTTCTACATCGCTACCCAGAGGGCGAGTATGGACTTGGAAGCTGCGCACTGGCAAGTGGGGTCTTGAGTAAACTAGTGGCCGAGGTCCCAGAGACAAGGGCAGGTTTGACTTGAAGGGTCCCCCAGTCAGCTGAGAGGCCTTGTGACCGACCATCTTCTTGGGTTGGTAGGAGAAAAATACAGCTCCAGTGCTTCTGTTGGTGGTTTTGTCAGAGCTGTTAGAGAAGACCTGAGATGGGAAGCAGCTGTATCAGTATGGTGGCTGCACTAAGGTTTCTTAGAGGGAGGTTGGTTTGTTATGTGATGAATTATCCCTTCAAGGAGCTGTCATATTTTTCCTGTTCTTTTTTTGTCCTAAAATTGATCTCTGGAGCCTATTTCACTTCTTCTAAGCCCAAACAGGGGTAAATTTCCCCTCTCATCTCATCTTGATCCTGCTCGTGCTGCAAAACTGGGTTTGTTCTGATGGTGCTGTGAATTGACCATCAAAGAGAGCCCCAGTGTGAAGGAACAGATTTCCAGACGGCCAGGATTTCAGGACAGCCTCGTGTCCTCCCCTCACAATTGAGGACACTAGTGCCAGAACCTCTTGTGAGCTTGTCTTCTCCTCTGGAGAAGTGTCTGGCTTTGTTTTTCATTCTCCAGTTTCTTTGCAGGGCTGTGAACGAGAAGTGTCATCCTTCCTCTCCAAGAAGTTTCAAGGGAACATTTCAAAGCTGGAAACTGTCCCCAAAGAAGATTTGGATCTGGTCAGTATTCCTCTGCCTGCTGTACTATTGAATAACTAATCTTTCTTTCTTTCTTTCTTTCTTTCTTTCTTTCTTTCTTTCGAGCTCAAGTGGAGTAGAAAGGGGCTAAGCAGTAAAGGGAAGCAGTATGCTTACCTTTAATCTTCAAGCACTGTTTGCATTGCATATCATGAATAGGCTAATTATTGCTTATTGATAGTAATTGCTTATTATAGTAATAGTAAATAAAATATATGTTCTGCTCCAGCACATAGTCTTTTTCACAGGATGCTCAAGAAATTTCCTGAGCTAGAAATGGCTGGAGATTAAGAGTGTTGTGGCAGAGGGGGATACTATACATTTACTCTTTCTTGGGTGTGTACTGGTGATTGCGCTTGGAAACAGACAACAAGACAAGATGGCCCTTGGTGTGAACTGGCATAGCTCATATGTTCTTCGCTGTCTTACGTGCTTGCTAGCATCTCTTCTCACTCCTAGTCTTTCCATCCAATTACTACCTCTTCTTTGGCCAGTTCTTCCACGTGTGCCAGTATAATTTGCATTTCCAACGCTTTCTTACTGTTAGCAGTCTTCCCCTTTCCCTCATTACTCTTTTCCACCCTTAGCTGGCACTGTCTTGTTGCTTTGTAGCCAAATCACTTGGTGGGTCTTAAGCAGAACTACATTAAGTTATCCTTCCACGTGGTGGAGGACTTGGTGAAGGTGCGGAAAGAGATCTCTCCTGCTGTGAGGAAAAACAGAGAGCGAGACCAGGCGAGCGATGTCTATACGTCTATGCTGTCAAGGAAAGAGGTCTCCTTAGGATGGTTGGCCCATGGGCTTCTTAGGATTCCCCTAGTCACACAGACTAAAAAGTACAAATGAGAATTCCAATCTTCTCTTTGGTTTCCTACACCTGATGTCTGATTTCAGTTGAACCATTTCAAAGGAAGAGGAATCTAGTGAAGTGAGCACTTCCTGCCCAACTGAGAGGTGTACATCATTTGTTCCAGGTGATTCCTGGGGTGCCCAACTATTCTTAAACTCGTTGTTATGCTTTATAAATCCAATGCCATAAGAAACCTTTATTATAAAGGCATAGAGGTAATAAGTGTTTTTTGCCTGCGCAATGTTTCCTCACGTGCTGTCAATCCTGATGACTCTCTTTCTCGAAGGGGGTTGTTGCATTAAAGAGAAGCTTTTGTTATTCCATTCTCTCCTGTTAATGAATTTTGCTGTTTGGTTATCAGTGGGTACCACTGTTGCTACCTTGTCTCCTACAGTCAAGCCTGCTGGGTCTGAGATGTGCATAAACCTACTTAGGTAAATTAGTTGTTAATCTAATGAGAACTGCTCGTTAAATCATACTCTAAAGCTGATTTGAGTTTAATGTATTTGGTCATATTCAGGATCCGGTTGTTCTCGCCTTTGACATTGAAACTACCAAACTCCCTTTGAAGTTTCCTGATGCAGAGGCAGACCGGATCATGATGATCTCCTACGTGGTTGATGGGCAGGTAATGGAACAACAGTTCTTTTCTTCATGCTTTGGAGCAAAATGCTAGACAGCAAACGAGCATGTCACCTTTGGCGGTCTGGTCCCTGGCTTGCTTTGTTGCTAGTTGCTTGGTCTATATGTAATGGCTGTGGAAATAAAATTGAAGTCTAGTCTGAATGATGCATAAGGATTTCCTCGTTTTGTATGTTGGAGAACCCAGCTAAGGCTACTGGTGCCCCTTTGAGGGGCAGTAGTAATTTGGAGAGTATAGTCCTTAAGTTGTCTCCCTTTTGGCACCCTTTAGGTGATTGTAAGCAATTGTTCAGAAGGTGACCTCCAAAGAGCCGTTCCCACTTGACAAAAGCTCTACCTATCAAGCTGTGCAAGGATTATCGCATCGATGGAAGACTATTTCATCCTTTAGGCAGTGTGTTCCGGTTGTTCAGGAACCTGTCCCTGGTGTAGCAGGGATCTGAGTCCTCAGTAACTCTTCCTTTGTCAACTCTCTAGGGCTATCTGATCACAAACAAGGAGATTGTCTGTGAGGATATTGAGGACTTTGAATTTACTCCGAAGCCGGAGTGTGAGGGTCCATCCTGTGTCTAATGAACCAGATGAGGTAAGTAGGTTCTACTTGGGAAATCAGGCTGCTTTTTATCTGCCTTGGTCTCTTGTAGGCCAAAGAGAGCTTATCACCCAATAAAGTGTATCTTTGGGGAGCACAGCGGACAGTCACGGTGCTGGTGATGCTTTCATTTCATGGTGTGATGATGAGGCAGATCGGGTTCTAGCTAGGTCAAGAGCAGAGGGGAAGGACTGCATCAATTGTATTATATCCAGTGCCTGCCTGCAGGAGGTGAATTTGCTGAGTGTTTGTGTTTGTGGGGGAGATGTTTTTTGTTTTGGGTTTTTTTTTTTTAATCCTCTGTTGCATACTAGGCTCATTTAATGCAGAGGCGGTTTGAACATGTCCAGGAGACCAAACCTACTATCATTGTCACATACGATGGAGACTTCTTTGACTGGTAAGATCAGGAATGAAAACTAACCTGGTTTCTAAAAGGAAATGTTGTCTAGGCCATGAGGTGAGATTGGGTACCAGCCTGTATGTCCTTTGTCTGGAGGTCACATAGCGGCCACATGCGTTCTTATCTACGCAGACTATCCAGCCAGTTTGGGAACCTGTTTACATCCTGATTATGTGCTCTTTATCTGGAGTGCTGGGCTGAGTCTTGGATTGCCAGCCTGCAGAGGACTGTCGAAGAGGGGGAGGAGGAATTCAGAACTTTTTTTTTTTTTTTTTTTTTCCTGAGCAGAGCTATGTTTATTGGCTTTGAAATACGAACTTCTATAGAGTCCCATCAATTGGTCCAGGGATTGCTGAGCTGCTTCTAGATTGTTGTTGATTTGGCAATGTTTGTACACGGATGACCTCAGTAACTGGAGAACAGGCAAAGTGTCAAAAGAGAACTGCAGAACAATAGGGAGACCAGAGCAGCCAAGCCTTTGGGGAGCGAGGGAAACTCGATCATAATGTTCTGCCTCCTGGTATAGGATGTAAGCAAGCAGCTTCCTTCTTGCAGTAGCTCTGCCCTACAGGGAGTTTTCCCTGTGGCCAGCTCTCACGGGTAAGGTCTGGAGCAAAGGAGAATTCACAAGAAAAATTCCTCATTAAGTAGCTTACAAGAAAGCAGTTCTGAAACCCTTGGGGTGGGGATGGGGTGGAGGAAAGGGACTGCTTTGTTTCTTCTCTTCTGCATTGTCTCTCTCCTCAGGCCTTTTGTGGAAGCAAGAGCAGCAGCTCATGGAATTAATATGTATCAGGAGATTGGATTTCAGAAGGGCAGCCAGGGAGAGTACAAAGCCCCGCAGTGCATCCACATGGATTGTCTGAGGTACCGAATGCTGCGTCTGTACCGTATAACTGCATCTTTATCTGTTAAATTTGTATAAAATGCCTACAGTTGATGTATTTGAATACTGTCCCTTTTCCATCTCTGTGCACTGCTATCATGAGTTACATCTTACTAGGAAAGGACTAGCACCCCCATCTTTGGTTGTGCTGCTTCTACTCGGTACTCCGTTGTGTGCCATTATGTACAGAAGTTACGTCTTGCCCACACTAGCCTGAACGACTAACTCTGTTTATACAGTCTGCTGGTGGCTGTCATTGGGAGTTTGAGAACTGTCCTGGACAGCAGGTAAAAGGACAGGATAAGACCAAACCGTTGTAGTGGGCACAGGGCCATATTCTAACCCAACAGCCTGCCTAGCACAGAGAGGAAAAGAAAGGGTGCGTGTGTGTGTGTGTGTGTGTGTACAGGAGAGGGCTGTCTGTCTTGGCAGTTGTGACTTGAATGTTTTTTCACATTGGACCAGTGTCCAGACTCTGGAAAACAACTGCCTCTCTTTGCAGTCCTGCTGATACCTCCTCCTGTGTTTAAACGTTTATCTTTGAAGTCTCTGAAGTATGAGGGTTGAGAAAAATCTGAGCAATAGAAATGATTTGAATAGCAGAATTTGTACGAGTCAGGATTTAAGAGCATGGGTAGATATGCAGACTGTCTAAAGCTGTGCAGCTTCTTATTCCACTGCACTTGGATGTTCTGCTCTCACCTTTCCCTGTTAGAGTAATGCAGATCTTTTTGTACGTAGCAGCCCTTTCTGAAGTGCAGGGCTGTCTCTTCGTAGACTGGCATTTTCATTATTCTGTCTAGGTGGGTGAAGAGAGAGAGTTACCTGCCAGTGGGAAGTCACAACCTGAAAGCAGCAGCGAAAGCAAAACTGGGTTATGATGCAGTGGAGCTGGACCCTGAAGAGATGTGCCGGACGGCTACAGAGGAGCCTCAGGTGTTCCCACCCGGTGCTGTATCTCTGGGCATCTGCAATATTAGTGAACCTTTGAGTTAGAGCTTTGTGAAATCCTTTAAGTTAATGCAGTGTCTTTGAGAAGTTGTCAGTGTATCTTGCTGAATTTCAGACACCTGAAAGAACTTAAGCTTAGGGAAGAATAGAATTTCCTTGATGTGTTTCTGGCATTGGCGTTGCACTGTATATTTGTGTTATTTACACTTCTGCAAAACGGTAGTACTCGGGGCATTGCAACGGAGCAGTACTTTGCTAGTGTCCAGGAGACACCTTAATGAGGTTTCTGCCGAAGCCCTGGAGATCTCTGTAGGCCAAGAGTGGCCTCCTGACCACTCCGGAGTGGCATCTGTGCGGATATGTGGCAGTGAGCTCATCTTCCCCATTTCTGCTAATTCGGAGCTGGCTTATGTAATTCAGGTTAAAGCAGAATGTCGTCTTAAGCCAACTGATAACTCTTTACATGCTGGGATGTTTGTATGCAGAAATATACCTTTTGCATCTTCCTGCTGATTTCAACCTTTCGTTGTTTCCCGTTGTACGTGTTAACTGCTGTATTAAATGTGACTGGGATTGATTTGTCTTTCTCCTCAACAGACTCTGGCCACCTGTTTGGTGTCTGATGCAGTTGCTACCTATTACATGTATATGAAGTATGTGCACCCTTTCATTTTCGCGTTGTGCACCATCCTTCCCATGGAGCCTGATGAGGTGAGTGCATGCCTGAAACAATTTCTTTTCTGGGCAGAGAGCTGCATGCTTCATGCAACAGTGACACACTGGCAATAGAACTAATTTCTACAGTTTGGATAGTTT
Organism: Rhea pennata; assembly: GCF_028389875.1. NCBI lineage: Eukaryota > Metazoa > Chordata > Aves > Rheiformes > Rheidae > Rhea > Rhea pennata. Next base: position 191,546 of record NC_084680.1, read on the forward strand.
TTCCCAAGGAAAGGAGGGAAAGTAGTCTCCAAATGCGCTTCCTTTCTGCAGTACAGCAGTCATAGCTGTTTTTCCATAGACCAGTTATGGGTAGCCTAAGTGAAGGAGTTGGTTTTGTTTCCTTACTGTGCTCCTTCTTGCCTTGGGCTTCAATACTGCCTGAATAAACACATCATGTTGGGCACCAAATCAGACATTTAAGTTCAATGATGTGGTGATAAGGCCAGCCTAATTCCAGCAGCACCCTTTACAGCGCTTCTTTCTAAGTCCAGTTTTTGATGTCTGTCTTTTACAGGTGTTAAGAAAAGGTTCTGGGACACTGTGTGAGGCATTGCCGATGGTTCAGGCCTATCACGCCAACATCATCTTCCGCAACAAGCAGGAGCAGGAGTTCAACAAACTTACAGATGATGGCCACGTGCTGGACTCGGAGACGTATGTAGGAGGCCAGGTGGAAGCTCTGGAACCTGGGGTTTTTCGCAGTGACATCCCTTGCCGCTTTAAAAAGGTAAGGACACAATCAGGGTGTTGCGACAGAGGCTTTAAAATGGTAATGCAATGATGCTCTTTCTCTTCTTTCTGGAGAGCATGGCAGTAGGGAATAACCCTCCAACTGGAATTACCATCCTCTGTTCTTTTGGGGGATACCCAATAGCAATACCTGTTATAAAACTGATACCTAATTTATGGCTTGAGTGTATGATCCTGCTTAGAGTTTAGGTGGGAAGGGTTGGAGAAGTTGCTCTTCATGACTTCAGACTGGCTATAGGGTAAAGACAGTGTTACAGCAAGGAGAGTGGTTCATTGCTTTTGTGTGGGTTTGTTTACTTTGTTTATTGGTTGGTTGAGGGTTTTTTTTTTTTTGGTTTTTGGTTTTCTTTGAGCGAGTGGTTGTTGGCAGAGATGACTCTGTTTTTGTCTCATCAGGATTATATCTTTGTCCTTCTCCCACTCAAGCCAAGCTTCTTTTGGCCTCTTTTACCTGTTTCTGGTTGGTGCTACTGTCTAGATTGTAAGTTTTAGAGGCAGCTTCTCTCTTTGCTGTGTGATACACCACACCTCAGTGCTGCTTATTTTAGTGGCCTTAATCTCGTGAATGATCTTAAGGGAACGTGCACTGTGAATTTAGAAGGACCTTAAATCTAAATCCTTGGCCCCTTAGAGCCTTAGATGTGTGAGCAGCTGACTGCTAGGTCAGCCCCCTAAGTGTTGCACTCTGGAACATGCATGCAATCTTCTCTTCTTGTTAGCTGCCCTATATAGCCTCCTTTGCAGGAGAACTCCAAGGGCCGGGGAGCAGCCACCATCTGTTCTCTGCTTTGTGTTTTGCCTTAGTGCCAGTGGTGTAGACTTTTGTGAGTTGTAGGGTTCTTAGCAGAAAGCCACCGTCCTTCAGTTCTAGAGAGCTCTCAAGTTGGCTGTGGAGGTCAGGCCAGCTAATTGGCCAACATTATCTGCCTGCTCACATCGGAGCTGATCAGTGAACGAAGGGGCATTTCAAGATGCCATTCAGCTGACCTGTTTCAGCCATCTGCCCTTCAGATGAGATGAATTGCTCTCTACCCATACTGAGACATGCTCTGCTAAGTAGTGAGCCTGTTTTCAAAGATCGCCGAAGCTACGCTGGAGCATGGATAATCTTGCAGAAGCTGTCACCCCCTGCCCCCCTTCCCTGGGCAGTGTGCGAGGATGGGTGTCAGGGCTAGAAGAGGTCTCGGTATCATTCCTGTATCCTTGCAGAATCCTTCTGCCTTTAACTTCCTGGTGCAGCATGTGGAGAAGACGCTCCGGCATGCTGTCGAAGAGGAAGAAGGTTTGCCATTGGATCAAGTCACCAACTTCCAGGAGGTCTGTTGTCCTGCCTCAGCCTGCAGGGTCAGAGGCATGACTGGGCTTTCCAGGGAGAGCAGAACTGTGAGGGTGGAGTTGCAGCACATTTCTTTAGGCAAGCCTGGGTCCTTTAGGTCCAAGCCTGATGTTGTATAACAACTTTCTTCAGCTTTGAGTTCTGCCCCATGTCCATCTGTGCCTTATTTCCCATATTAATAAAGAACTGGCATAGGCTGGAGGCAAGGCTGATTCTTCTCATCCTGAATATGTATGGTGAGACACCACATGTTAAAGATGCCTGTTTAGACTCATTTTATACTCCATGGAGAGAGACAGGAGAAACTTATCTGTAGACATTTGCAGTGTAGATGAAACCTACCTTGGAGGTCCAAAAGAAAACCTTAAAGATTGGTGGCTAAAGAAGACTCGCCGCTGCCACTCTTCTTAATCCTGTTCCTTTAGTTTTTCATACTCTTCCTCTGTTCCCCAGAATCAGTGGCAGGTGTCTCTGTGCATGTCGGAAGTAAAGGACCAAATATAGTGCGTATGTGACTGCATCATTAATTCCTTCTTGTTTGAATTTTACTTTTTTACATCTCCCTGCAGGCTTGTGATGAAATCAAAGTCAAGCTGAATTCCTTGAAGGATGTTCCTAACGGAATTGAATGCCCCCTTATCTACCATTTAGATGTAGGGGCCATGTACCCCAACATCATTCTGACCAACAGGTTGCAGGTGGGTAACCTCAGTCCAGTCAGGAAGGTGTTTTCTGTTTTGTCTTGCAGATGGTCTAGGAGGTCCCTCCGATTTGATCCCCTTAGCGGCAAACAACAAACTTTCTGCCCTGGACAGGGGGATAAAATAAGGCTCGGTTTGAAATCCAGTCAGGCTGTTACAGTTGCCAGGTGTACAGAGCCGAAAGGTCTGTCCAAGGTAGAGCAATAGCTTTAGCTGGCTTCTTCCAAAGAATAGTCATTGTTTTTGCTGTAACTTGTGTTCTGAAAAGCTTCTAGAAAGGAAAACTTACTGAACATCACCCCTGTGATGTTCACATTTGTGTTCTTCTAGTACCCAACATCGATTCCTTCTGGCATATGTCACTGGAGACGGTTCTGTTTTCTCTAACATGGGTGTGTCTGACCTGTGTCCAGCCCTCAGCAATGGTGGATGAGGCCACATGTGCTGCCTGTGACTTCAACAAGCCAGGTGCTAATCGTCAGCGCCGGATGACTTGGCAGTGGAGAGGAGAATTCAGTAAGTGTAATTCTGCTGTCTGCTTTGTCAAGTTCCCTGCTGCATTGCAGCATGGATAGAGCTTGCAGCGTGAGCTGAAGACACAGAGACCGCTTCCTGTTCCTCCCCTGGAAAGCTCCTAGTTGCTGTTCCTTTGCAGTGCCTGCAAGCTGCAGCGAGTATCACCGCATCCAGCAACGACTGGAGCCTGAGAAGTTTCCTCCTCTGTATCCAGATGGAGCACCCCGGGCGTTCCACGAGCTTTGCCGTGAAGAGCAGGCCAAGTATGAGAAGAAGCAACTGGCAGGTGAAAATAAATGGCATTATCTGGAGCAGGTTTTTGCTGCCTAGACTACAAACACATCATTAATTACTTGTCTCTCAGGTCTGGGGCTACTTAGTTCGTGCTGGCTCAGACTGAATTTGATCTCAGTTTCATGCTGCAACAGTTTTCCCCTAGGATTCCAACCAATTCCTGTACGTTTTTTGAGGAGGAGGCAAGTGCTGTTTTTTGTCTCAGTGTTTCTCTTTTCTCACTGAGAGTCATGTATTTGAGCTGAGACACATGAAAGGTGATATTTTGTTTGGGGTTTTTTGTTGTTGTTCTTTAATGAGCACTCATTAAGCATGCCAGTGAAACACGTTTCGATATCCTTTCACTTTTTGCTCCTAAAGTGATACTACTCAGCAGAAGCATCTAGCTAGTGGGGGCTCTGAGCAGAGCCTGAATTTGTGGATGAGCCCTCATGGGCAATTTATTTCCCACACACACCTCTGCATCTCTATAGAGAGGTGCTGTTTCTCCCCACATTAGTATCTTCCTCCCCTTGCCTGTGTAGCAGGTCTGCTTCCTTGCTTTCCTAGGTATGATGTTTATTTGCATTGATGGAATTTTTCTCAGACTGGTGCCTTGAAAGCTTCAGATCTGTGGATCTGTGTGGTTTGCCCGATGCCATTGTGTTCATCCTTCCCATCCATAGTGGGGCACTGATCTCTGAGAAGGCTTTCTCTATTTATTCCCTTTACTAGATTATTGCTGCAAGGCTTATGAGCAGATCCACGTCACCAAGGTGGAGGAGCGTGTCACCACCATCTGCCAGCGAGAGAACTCTTTCTATGTAGACACTGTACGAGCTTTCAGAGACCGTCGCTGTGAGTTCAAGGGGCTGCATGAGGTGCTGGGCTTGAATTTCTGTTTTATTTGTGCTGCCAAAGCTAGAAGGTCCTCACCTCTCACTGAAAACTTGAACCCTAAAGGATCATTTTGCTCAATCTGTATGGTCAATAAGAAATATTAGCTTTCCTGACAGCTCTGGTGCAAGTGCAGGTTTTTCCCCTGCTGAATCCTAAACAGCTGCTGCCACAGTGGTTCCTAGCTCTCTGATGCAATCACTTTCAGTGCTAGGAAAGAAAACAGCTGGGTTTTTTTTGGCTTTTACTGGATCTAGAAAATCCTCAGCTCAACTATTTTGTGATCTGGTTTGTGTTCAGTGTAGGGTACTTTTCAAAGAGAAAGATGAGACAAGCAGAGAAACAATTGATCTTAGGCTAAGAAGTGATTGATTCTAGGAGAAAGAAGCAGCATGTTCTAGTTCTCAAATGTTTGGAGTCTTGTGGCAGAGGGAGGAGCCTGAAATGTAGTTGCTAATATATTGAAAGAAATGACAAGACGCTGGGACTCTGTCTCTGGAAGAGTTTAATAAAGAGCCATTTGCTTTGCAGTTCTTGCTAGTTCTGTCGTGAATCACGGAGGTGGCTGGGAGGCCTTTTCTGCTGAAATGGTTCTGCTGTTAGTCTCGATCTAATCTTTTGCTGCAAGCATTTAGTTCTTGCCAGCACAATAGGTGGTGTGACAGAATTGATGTAGGATGGCAGTTCTGCTGGGATTAGGTAATTCTAACTATGGGTGTGAGTTACAGTTGATGCTGCAAGACTCTTCCATAATATAGCATAATGCCTGTGCCCAACGCTTCCCCCTCAAATGCAAAAGAAAGAGCAGAAAGAAAGAGGAATTATCTTAATAACTGATACTGTTCTAGGATCACAGTGTCATATTAGGATTGAGGTGGGGGGAATATCCGGCTGTTGGTACTGCCTGTAGTGGAATGTAGGGTTGTCCTGACTCTGCCTCTTGCCATCAGGTGTGGAAGAAAAAGCTGTCTGCGGCTGTGGAGACAGGCGATGCCTCTGAAGTGAAGCACTGCAAGAATATGGAAATCCTCTATGACTCCCTGCAGCTGGCACACAAGTGTGTCCTCAATTCTTTCTATGGCTATGTCATGCGTAAAGGGTGAGTCTCACCTGTGGTCGTTGCTGGAGTCCTCCAGCAAGGAGCATTGTAAACCAGAGCTGTTCTAGTGAGGCTCTCACCTTCTTAACGTGCTTCCGAAGCACAAGGGGAATGATAGGTGATCCCTGTAACACTTTTTTTTTGTTCCTACTAATGACTTCTTTTTTATTAGTCCCCTTAGCAGGGACTTTTGCTAAACAAGGCCCTGTAGCATTGGCAATGGATGGCAGGGTTTGTCTATAGGTGATTCTTCAGGGTGTGTGATTTCCTGAAGTATCACAGGGAAGGAAAAGGAAAATGATCTCCTGAGGGCTGCTGTGATTGTCTTTTTTGCCCTGAGACTTTATTTTCTGTACGACCTGATGCGCTTCCCCGCAGCTGTGCTTAAGAGGTAGCACTGCAGCCTTTTGACTGTCCCTCCTCCATTCACAGAGCTTGCTGGTATTCCATGGAAATGGCTGGGATTGTGTGCTTCACTGGAGCAAATATGATCACACAGGCTAGGGAGCTGATTGAGCAGATTGGGTGAGTATGTGCTGAGCTGAGGAAGAAAGGTTCTCCTGTATGTAGTGTGAGCAGATGGGTAAGGGCAGAATTTGACTGGCAGAGAAGAGGAGCAGTGGGATAGATGTGGGATTAATCAGTGGAAGCTCTGGTGTTCTGGAGATTCAGGTTTCTGACATTGCCATGGCTTATTAATGCAACTGGTGTTGTATGACTAGGACTTCCTTTGCAGAAAGGACACTGCCTCTGCCTGACTTGTGGACAGAGAACAGTTCTTTGGCATATTTTCCAATCTCTTCCTGATGGTGATTTTTTTTCTTCCGTTCTTAGGAGACCTCTAGAACTGGATAGAGATGGGATTTGGTGTGTGCTTCCCAACAGCTTCCCGGAAAACTTTGTCATCGAGTCAACCAACGCAAAGAAGCCGAAGGTGACAATCTGCTACCCAGGTGCCATGCTGAACATCCCCGTGAAGGTGAGTCTGGCATCTGTACCAGCCAGCTGTACAGTCTGGTAAAAACAGTGAAAGGGAAGAAAATGTTTTAGCCTTCTGTAGGCCTGCAAGCCAATCAGGCAGTTCTTGTGAAGGGAGTAGCTCTACTGGCAGTGGAGTATGCATCTTTGTTCTCGGAGTTGGCTTCAGCCCAGAGGACAGCCTGTCTTTTGTCTCTGGTCGCCTGTGTAATGAGCAGGACGTTGGGGCTGACAGCTTTGCTTGCTACACAGCTACTCTCTGCCCTGCACAGCCCATAGCTCAAACTTGGCCCTACTTGGCCCTACTTGGCCATTGTCCTCTCAGCGTCCAAGGAGGAGGGCAAGAAGCTGAAGAAAAGGTAAGAGTTCAAAGCTTGAAAAATCACCACTTCCCCAAGGGAAGGGATTGAGGGTCCTTTTCCTTGACTACATTTGAGGCGTGTTAGTCCTTGCCCCATGTTGCCAGTCCTCTGCAGCTGGCAGCATGTTTGGTTTGCTTGTTGCTGCATACCACCGAGATCATGCTGTCTTTAAACGGCAAGTTCCCTGCATGAGATCAGTCTTTGAATCCAGCTATGCCCTGGCCTTAATTGACACATCTGACAGTAAATTTCTGAAGATAACAGTAAAACAGCACTTCTCAAACTTTCTGATTAGTCATGGTCTCCCTGTTTGGTTCTGAGATGCGCAGGCAAACTTTGATTTTTCTTTCTATCTTTTCTCTTTAAATTCACTAATCTCTGTCTGTCCCTCTCTCAAGTTTACAGACCTCTAGTAATACTTTTCCCAGAGGTTTCCACTTTAATCCCCATCTAGGGGAAGGAGTGGATCTTGCCAGTGCCATCATGGTATAGAAAAGCAATTGCACTTGACTTCACTGACTTTCTCATGCAGCCTGCTTAAATACGAGCACGAGCAATCACGAGAGGACTGCCCACAGACCTGGGTCTGGGTTCAGAAAATACTGTCACTGTCCTCCAGCACTCTCTGTTCGTACAAGACTATGTTTGTTTCTGCTTGAATGTCTCTGTTGGATGAACTCCAGCATCCACTGTGAGTGCCTTAGCATGCCAAGGGAGTCTGTCACAGAAGTCAAGAGGATGTCAAGCACTGAATGAACTCTGCTCATAGGAGTCTTTATCTCAGGGGCCCTTGATTTTTTCCTGTGATTCTTGGGATGTCAGCAAGTGCACTTATTTCTTGCTCACTCTCCAAGTGGAAAGAGCAGTAGTGTGGAGCTGGCTGGCAGGTACCGCTGCCAGCTGAGGAAGAAAAGACTGCCTGGAGGAGGGGTGACAAAGCAATGTACGCTTGAGTCTCACCTCTGTTCCACTGAAGCTTCCTGTGATGGTTGTATTGAGCCATACAAATAATTGGCAGGCATGTGAAATCCAAGAAACACGACAGAAAAAAAGAGGGCAGTGTGTTGTCATAGTTGTTTCGATAGCGATGTCCGGTTTCCTCTGAGTCCATTTTGCCAGCGTCCCCTCCTGTTTTCCAAACAAAGCTTCATTCTCCTGTATAAGGCTTTTCCTAGTATTTCACTTCACTTCTCTACTCCTCTAACCTTGACTCTCACTTCTTGCCCTTTATTTGTGTGCATTTAAGAACATTTTGCCAGTTAGAATTGGCAAGTTGGGGGCAGAGGCTGATGTGCTTTTGCAGCTGGAGGTGAAGTAGTTCATGATGTTATTGTCTCTAGCTGTGTAAATATGCCTAGATCATGGTAGTCCAGAGCCCCACAGCTTGGATTAATTTACCTGGTGGCTGCCTGGTTTGGCAATACTAGAAGTACTTTGGCAGGAGGGTAGTAAGCAGCATCCTGGGAGATGTGTTCCTTGGCACAGAGCTTGTGCAAAACCTGGTCTATATCCTAGGTATGCAGTCTTCAATGAAGATGGATCCTTGGCTGAACTGAAAGGGTTTGAGGTGAAGCAATGGGGAGAGCTGCAGTTGGTGAAGATATTCCAGTCTTCTGTATTTGAGGCCTTTCTGAAAGGCACCACACTGGAGGAGGTCTCTGCCTCTGTAGCCAAGGTGGCTGATTACTGGTTGGATGTACTGTAGAGCAAGGTGAGTGTAGGGTTTGCAGGATATGCATCCCCTGCATGTTTGTCTTCCCAGGTTGGGGCCAGAGAAGGTCAAAGCTACCCTAACACTGTAGGGAGGATGGACTTTGTCTGAAGAGAATGGTTGGTCCATTGTGCCTCTGATGGCTGTTTGTATGTAATTTCTGCCTCTTTGATTCTCTAGGGCTGCTCTTTAGGGTCTTTTAGCACCAGACCTGTTGTTACAGCACTTTTGTCAGCTGTTACCGCTTCATTGTGGGTAAGCGTTGTCCTCCAGTCACCTCTTTCACAGAGGTAGCGTGGTGGCCCTCTTGCACCAAGGACTTTCTCTAGAGCCACTCACTGAGACAGAGGATGGCAGAACCATTTGCCTGCAGAATCTTTTCTGAGGAGGCCAGAAGAGATTAGCTTTAAAATAACCATCAAGAGCAGAGACAATGCCAGAAAACAGAGCCTCAAACCGGGGAGCAGGAGAGATGAAAAGCCGGAGCGACTGCTCTGCTTGGGAGTTTATTGGGAGCACTTCCCCTTTGTATTTTGCATCTGGCACTACAGAGCTGGGCCCACTAAGAGTTTGCCGTACAACATCATTTCAAAGTATTGCATTCACAGCAGGAGTTTTGATGCAGACCTCATGTCCGTGATCTCTATGTTCCATAGGTCGTGTTGGCAACTGGAGCAGAGATTGCTCACAAACTCCTCATAAAGACAGCCATATCAATCGGTTTAAATGTTCCATGTATATAATAGCAACGAGGTTTGATCATTAGGTTCCTGATAGTGATTTTTTTCCCCTTGTTCCTTTTTTCAGGCTGCCAACATGCCTGACTGAGAGCTGTTTGAGCTGATCTCAGAGATCTGTTCCAAGTCTCACAAGCTAGAAGACTCCGGGGAGTGCACAGACAAAAGAAAATGAATGAGCTCTTCACTTCTGAAGGCAAGAGACAGGTAATAAGAGTGAGAGAAAGGAGCTGGCTGTGCTGATGGGCCTCTCTTGCTGATACTGTGTCCTCAGCACCCAAAACTTCCTGCTGTCGTTTCTCTCAGGTCCTTGCTAACCAGCACCAGGGGGGAACACCGAGCTCCCAGATTGGAGACATAGAGGATTTGGGAGCTGCTAAGCCCCTTCAGCCGTTGGTTCCAGTTGCAAATAAACGGAAGCGGGTCCGTACGGCAGAGGAAAGCCAGCAGATGTTCCAGTATCTGGAACTGTCGCAGTCCTGGCGAGAGATCCTGGACCCACCTGCTGCCATGGGCACTACTAAGGTAAGTGAAGTAGACTGGGCAGGAGGAATCCAGGAAACATCCTAGGAGTATGATCATCTGCCTAGCTAGCTAGGGAACAGGGCATAGCAAGCTGTATGTTTATTGAAACCGTCTGCGCTTCTATGACTGAAAACTACAAAGGGAAATGTTACCAGGAGAGTCCCACTAGCAGAGAAAGTCAGGCCAATGGCAGCTTCACAGCTATGCGAGTAACATGATCAGGGTCTGAAGGTGGAAGGGCTTGGCTTTATGTTGCTTGATCCTCATGTGTAGGAGATGCGTGCTAATTTCTGTGGTTCCTGTTCATGTAGTCTCTCTCTGATTAGGAAGAACAACTGGTCTGGCTGTGCTAGCACAAGAAGAAATGGGAGCTGCAGGCTCGGCAGCACCAGGAGCATCGGAAGAAGCGGCGCCTGGAGGATGGTGGAGTGATGACAGGCGGAGGCATAATCCGTGATACCCTCTCCAAAGGACTGAGCAGCTACGTGTACAGGACGGCACGCGGCATCCTGGACTTGCCCTGGCAGATTGTGCAGGTACCAGGCAGCAAGGCAGGCCCACTCTTAACCCCTCACAGAGGCCAGTTCAGTGCCCTGTGCCTCATGTTTGCAATACCTGTAGTCAAACCTTGAACTTCAGGGACAGCTAACCTCAATCCTACTTTAGTTTTACCTCCTTGAAGGTCATGTGGGACTGCAGAGCCTCAGGCTCAGAGAAGCTTTGTAAGGAAATGAGGTCCTCAAATGATCGTGCTTGATTGCAAATCTGGGACTTCTATGTAGAGCCTGTGTGGGGCAAGCTCAGCTGAGGAGCTGGGCAAGTGTGCCTTGAATCCTAGATTTAGTCAATGCGAGCATGAAGAAGTTGATGGTACAATCCAAGCATTTTCTTAATTTCTTGTTATGCTTGGTTGCCTCTGCTATCTGAGACCCAGCCTCTTGTTGTGACACTTCTCATCTTCCAGAAAAGTCTTGTTTGGTTTAAGGTAACATGCAGCCTTTGACTCTGTGTGTAACCATGAGCTGGAGATGGGACACCTAATGCAGCATGTCCAAATGCTTTGGCTAAAGTCAGACAATGGCATGAATTTGTTAGCTAATGCTAGCCCAAAGCTAAGAGATGTGTTTGAGCCTTTACCAGGTGTCCTCTTCCCTTCAGAAGCACAATGCAACGTGCTGCCTGCAGATCAGTCAGAGCTGTCTTCATTCATGTTCTGACGTTTCCTCTGGCAAGATGATTTTTTTCACTGTACCGGTAGGACAATAGCAGGATGTGGAGATGCCAGAGCTGAGAGCAATGAATCTTTGGGTCCACTGCTGTCTTTGTGGTCACCAGTTGCTCCTTATTTGGAGAACGAAGACATAGGTAGTAGAGCCTTTGAAGATCCCAGAAGTGCTCCATGGCGTGTATGTAAGAGCTAAGAATGGGTTGCATCTCTCCAGCAAAGCTAACTTAAATCACCCTGTCCTGCAGAGTGCTGAGAGCAGCCAGGCTGGCTTGTTGAGGCTGTGGGCAGTGATCAGAAGCGACCTGCACTGTATCAGACTGAGCATCCCAAGAGTGTTCTATGTCAATCAGCGTGTTGCAAAACCAGAGGAGGGAGCTGTCTACAGGAAGGTGGGGGTCATGTTTTTGACCCTGCTGCTTCTACAAGGGAAAACAGCTGGTTGAATTCATGTAAGTTGCTCCAGCCACTGCGGGCAGATACTACAGGCAGTTTGCCTCACAAGACCTCCCTGTCCAGCCCTGCTAATGCGCCTTAATGCAGTCCCTTTTGCCTGCTGCTAATCTCAGCCTGACCAGAAAGCAGGTTGACAGTTACTGCAATGTGGACAAAGCATAAATCCCGCTAACTGTCTTAGGAATGACCAGCACCGGCAGCTGGATTGCTTCCTGAGTCAGCGTGTTTCTGGAAACATAAGGCTGGCTCAAACTACAACTCCTTGCTGCCCTTTAAGATTCCCCTGTTGTTGGGAGGAGCACGGCCTGAAGCAAGGTGCCCTGCTGAGTGTGTCTGTTTTCCTGGCAGGTGAACTGGATCTTGCCCCGCTCAAACTTGGTTTACAATCTCTACGACTACTCAGTCCCTGAAGACATGTACCAAGAGCACATCAATGAAATCAATGCAGACCTGTCTGCTCCAGACGCTGAGGGAGTGTATGAGACTCAGGTAACCCTTCCAGGTGCTCGTTTTCCTTCCTCATCCTTTAAGGAGTGCTGAGTGGTAGCTGACTGGTCTGTGTACCAATGGCACAGGTAGAGGCATGGGAGCTCAAAATGAAACAAGTTAGTAAGACGCTAAAACGAAAGACCCTCTCGAGTAGCTTTCTCAGAAATGTGCCCAGTTTTATATGAGCAAAAATACTTGTTTGGTTTCCAACCCCTTAGGGGAAAGAGGTTTAGATTTATTTGAAATTAGGAGACTCTGGGAAAAGATGGCACTTGAATGGGAAGAGTGAGTTTCCTCTAAACCAAACCAGAACCGTCTTGCTAGCAGTTGAACTGCAAAGGTATGGGAGTTCTTTCGAGTAAAGATGAGGAAAACCCCAGCATGTGGCATGTACATAGGCCAGGGTGCAGTGATAAAACCTCTGTATTCCAGAAAGAAGGATAGGATAACACTTTTTAAAGTTCAGAAAGAGCAAAGAAGAACCTAAACTGTATTCAGTAGTAGACATACGAAAGCAGTGAGACCAAGATTAAATGTACTAGTGCTTCTAATGCTGTAAGTCTGAAATGAAGATGGGCAGCTGGGATGCCTGCTTTTAATGAAGATATTGATTCGTTAAGCAGTTCAAAACTTGGTGGCTTGAGAATTATCTGAGTGTCCCTGTCACGACAGGTGCCGTTACTATTCTGAGCCCTGATCCAGCTGGGTTGCGTGTGCATGGTCAGCAGGCAGCTTGTCAGACACCTCACAGGGCGAGAGGCTGACACTTTTGACACTGAACACCTGGAAATGCGCTCTCTGGCTCAGTTTACTTACCTGGAGCCAGGTAAGGCACCCTAGGAGAAGGCTTGTCTGTGTACCCAGGACCAAATAGCTTGAAGATACTATTGATGCTGCATGTTTGCTCTGTGTCTCTAGGAAGTATTCGCCACATCTACCTCTACCAGAGCTCCCAGGGCAACAAAGCGCTCTTTGGTCTTTTCATCCCCTCTCAGCGCAAAGCTGCAGTGTTCGTACTGGACACGGTAAGAGTAGGGCTTAAAGGCTTGGGAGGGAACGCAAGGGGATCAGGCAGCGGTTTGGAGCTGAGCGGTTTCTTTGCACAGACACAGATGTCTACTGCTGTGCAGCAGGGATTCTCGTATTTTGAAGTGTACCAAGCAGGTCTGTTCCTCAACTGTCACGTGAAGCATTGTGATGTGTAGAGGAAAGAGCTTCCTTGAAATTTGCAGCCTGGAGCCTGTCTCTTTTGAACCCTGTTCCCTCTGATCACGTTTGCATTTGGTACAGGTACGCAGCAACCAGATGCCAAACCTCACCAACATGTACTCATCGGAGCGCAGTGCTGTGCTGGAAAAAGTGGGCGAAGAACTTCCAGACAAGCACACCTTTGAAGTGCGTGCTGAGACCGACCTCAAGACAGTCTACAGAGCCATTCAGCGGCTCCTGCAGGGCTGCAAGGTATGAGCTGAGGGCATGAGGAAGGTCCCCACTGAGACCTTGTCAGCGCAGGTACCTGGGAGGAGGAAAACATTGCATGGAAGGCATTGGTCCAGCAGTTCAAGCAGCCTCTAAGCATAGCTCTCTGCACACAGCTAGTGCTCCAAAGTTGAAGGGTAAAAATGGATGTTGCCTGCGGGCTCTGGCTTGCCTGGGGTGAGCTTACATAGCGCAATGCAAGCAGTGAGGCTAGATCATACCCCCAAACCCCAGCTCTCAGTTGTGAAGCTGGTTATTCAGTGGGAGGTGCTTCAAGAGACTCTGAGTACACTGTCTCTACTGTGTGGAGGACCAGGGACCACTACAGGAATGGGGCATGTGAGCACTCATTCACACAGCTGGTTTCCTGCTGAGCAGAGGTGCCGGCTGAAGGGATGTACCAGGGCATGTCCTCTCCTCCTTTGTGTAGGATGAGCGCCGGGGCCCCACACTTCTTGCTGTGCAGTCTAACTGGGACCTGAAACGACTGGCAAGTGGGATCCCCATCATCGAGGAGTTTCCTTTGGTCCCTGTCCGAGTAACAGATGCCATCAGCTATTCAGTCCTGGACTGACAGCGCCGTGCAGCCTGCCGCGTGATCCGCCACTGCCTCAACTTGGACACATGCCTATCCCAGGCTTTTGAGGAGGGCAGGTGCCTGAGGTGGCCACATTCCCCTAGAGAGGTTACTTTGTTCGTGCTTGGGTGGGAAAGGGAGATTGCGGGAGCCTGAGGCCAAGATGAGGCCAGATGCTTTCACCTTCTGTGCTTTTGCCCTTGTTGGGACAAGCAAATATGATGCTGGCACAGTTCTTCTGTTGATGTGTTTACGCCGATGACTGTACCTCTTTCCTTTCCTCAGATATTACCACATCCCCATTGGGAATCTCCCTGATGACATGTCTACCTTTTGGTTCTGACCTGTTTTTCTCCCGCCACCTCCGTCGCCACAACCATTTGCTGTGGCTCTCACCGACGGCCCGCCCAGAGCTGGGGGGTAAAGAGGCTGATGATAACCGTTTAGTTATGGAGTTTGACAAGAGAGCCTCAGTGGAGATAAGCAACCCTGGCTGCTACTCCATAGGTAGGATAGCACTGAGTGGGAGCAGAGCTAAGTGCTCTTCCATGAGCTCAGGAGAAGGATGGCTGCAGTGGCAGAAGAGTATCTGAGCAGTTCTGCAGTTGCTGACAGCTTCAGAAGTTGAGCAATGATGATCTGGACAGGATATATGCAATTGGCATCTCCTGGGGATAGAAGGTCCTGTATGCAATAGAAGAAAATGCAGGTAGGCATTTAAATACAGATTATTTCCTAGTTTGTGGCCTCTCATAGCAGCATTCAGAAGATCACTTCTGGTGGTCGCTAGGATGAATCTTTCTGTGATGCAAAACAAGCTGACTGATAGTTCTTCTGAGCACGTCTGCTGCAGTTTCCAGAAAAAGCTGGTGGCCCCTGGAGCGGAAGTAGATCCAAGTTTTGTTGGAAGGTGCTATGCTGTTTAGCTGTGCAGTGAATGGGGCCATCCATACATAGCATCACAGCCAGAGAGGGGAGAGGTCTGGCCATGTGCCAAAAGTGTCCTTTAAAGCCTGTAATACAAGGTGTGTGGCAGTCTGGAGAGCAGCACGGTTTCCCATGCTGCTGCAGTACCATATAGGCTTTCACCATTTCCTGATATGAATATCTTGATGTTGCACTCGGTAGATGCAGCAAGACCTGTAAAGAGCTCTTACAACTTGTGGAAAGTCCTGGCAAGTGGGTGCATTCATCATACCTGGAGAGGGGATTGTGTCCTTGCTGGTTCTCTGCCCTGCTTGCCCGTTGACAGGTTGTGTTTGTTCACAGTGTGTCTGGAGCCGGATATTCAGAGCTTGGCTGTAAACACAGTGTTACAGTCCCATCACATCAATGACATGGAAGAAGGTTCCAGCGTGAGTATCAGTTTTGATGTGATCCAGCAGGCATCTCTAGAATACTATGATGTGTAGGCTCCTAAGACAGGCATCTTGACACAAGAGGCAGTTGAAGCGTGGGTATGATTCCTCTGCAGCCCTTAGTTCTGCTAATGACTGCTCTGCAGCCTTTTGTACTGAGTCCATTTGCTGAAGCATGGTTGGATGTGAGAAGTGAACTGCTCTCTTGCTAACATCGCCTGCTCCTCATTGCCTCCCATGGAGAAGGTTATTAGCTAGGGAAGATGCCAACATTGTGTGTGACTGCAGTCTCTTGCCTCCAGCATCCACTCAAAGGAGATCTTTCACTCTCTGACTATTTCCTTCTGCCACTGCTGGGAATTCCTGCTCTGGATGGATCCAGCAAATTACGAAGGTATCAAGGGAAGAGTGCGTTCTAGCGTCCACTCTGGGGAGGTAAGAGATGGGAAGTGCTCAGTCCTGCAGAGACCGGCGTGCAGTGGGTTGAGTTGAGCAGGGAGCTATTGGTTTGGATATAGGGAACTGCTACGACATCACCAACCGAAAGCCTGGGCATGGCTTGTGCTCCATTCCAGCAGGATTCTAGCAAGAGTCAAGTATTGGATGAGGACAGTGAGGAAGAGGAGGACAAGGAAGAAGAGGAGGAGGATGGAGAAGCAAATGTGGAGGACTTGCTAGAGAATAGTTGGAACATCGTGCAGTTTCTCCCCCAGGCTGCCTCCTGTCAGAACTGCTTCCTCAGGATTGTGTTGGGTGAGTGCAGTCTGCTGCTCGCCTGGTCCTACTTTGAATGTTACCTCTGGTGATTAGAGCTATCCCCACCCTGCTGCTGCCCAAGCCATATGCACAGCATTCCCCACAGCTTCTTGAAGCTCTCTGTGCTACTGAGAAGGTTCTGATGTTGATCCAAAGAACCACTTACAGTCAAAGATTGCACTGTGCTGGATGTGATACAGAAGGAACCACCTCCATGTCTGTAAATATCATTGTTTGGGTGGTTTCAGCACCAGTGTGAACTCTCTCAGAGAGGGGAAGAAGGTCACTAGTTCCTGATTAGTCATTGGTGCCCCAGGAGAGTCGACAAGCACAGTCGCGCTTGTGCCACTCTCCCATCGTGGACTGCATCTGGAGCTTTTCTTACGTGTCTCTGCAGCCTACATTGTGGCTGTGTACCACAGCATGAAGGAGGAGCGAGGAGCTGCAGCACAATGCCCCTCAGAGTGCTCCCATCAAGAGGAGGGCCACGAGCCAGGTGTCCCAGGAGGCATTGGGAGAGACGGGAGCCATGCCTGGTGAGTACGGTTAGCCACAGTTAGCCATGGGAGAGCTGTGTGCAGCACTGCTGGGCCAGTCCTGCAGCAGGAAGAGAGCTGCCCACCTTGCTGTCCCCATATGCTTCCATATGGCTCAAGAGCTCTCTCTGCTCCTCCTCTCCAGGCATGATCACTTTCTCACAGGATTATGTGACCAACGAGCTCACGCAGAGCTTCTTCACCGTCACTCAGAAGATCCAGAAGAAGATGGCTGGTTCCCATAATGCCACTGAGCCCTCAGACATGTTCTCAGTGCTACCTGGCTCCTACTTGCCACTCAACAACCCAGCTCTAGAGTTCATCAAATACATCTACAAGGTTAGTGGGGTGGGCTGTGCATTCTTCTTTTCTTCTTTTTTTTTTTTTTTTTTAAGAATCTGTTGCAATTCTACAATCAGTTTGTTTTGCCCAGCTAGCACTCGCATCAGAGTGAGTCCCCGTGAGGACCGTCTTCTCTGCTGGTGGCCTTACCTAACACTGTCTCCTGTAGGTGTTGTCCCTGGATGCCAGTATAACTAACCAAGTAAACAAACTGCGCCGGGACCTGCTGCGCCTCATTGAGGTGGGTGAGTTCTCAGAAGAAGCCCAGTTTCGGAACCCTTGCTGCTCCTACATGCTCCCTGAAGTCATCTGCAGGAAGTGCAATTTTTGCAGGGACTTGGACCTGTGCAAGGACCCTGCCCTCTTGCAGGTACAGCCTTCCTTTCCCAGGAAATCCCCTTTGCCCTGGCTGCATGCATTAAGTCCCTCTTGGGGACACCAGAGGCCCTAGCATGGTTGTGCTCTCGGCCTGTCATTCACTCACATGTTGTCCATCTTTCTCTCTCTCTCAGTCCTTTTGCTTTGAAGGTGTGCTTGGTTCCATGACAGCAATAAACCTCCCTTCAAGGTTATTTTCTGCTCATCCCCTTTCCTAGCTGCCTGTGACAGTTTGAGGTGTGCTGGTGCTTTGGCTGATGCTTTATCCCCTCCCGAAATTGGTTATGGCTTCCTGGCACTCGGGGCTCTCTGAATGCTCTTGTTAGGCTGCGAGGGCTGAGGCTGCACCATGCTTTCTCTTGGGAAGAGTCACACTTGTGTTCATCTCCCTTCTCTCTGCCCCTCGGATGGGTCAGTGCTGCCCAGTTGGGTATGCTCCAACTGCCAGGCCCAGTATGACTTGGATTCCATTGAAATGGCACTGGTGGAAGCGCTGCAGAAGAAGCTAATGGCCTACCTGCTGCAGGACTTGATGAGTGCTGGGCGGCCGTGCTGCGGGAGCCTGCCCTTGATGTGGCAGGCTGCAGCAGGAGGGCTGAAGCTGCTCTCTGCTCCTTGAAACCGAGCAGCCCAACCTTACTTCTCTGACTGATGTGATGCAGTGGAGATATGATGAGGAGAGTTTGGCTCGAGCGCTCTCCACTTCTTCTCAGCACATAGCTGCAGCCTTTTGCTGGCTGGCTGAGGCTTGACCCATTGACCTGATGTCAGTGGTGTCTCCCCAGAGAGCCCTGTCAAAGGACTGAGCTGCTCAGCCTTGTCTGCTATCCCAGCTAAAACTCCTTTGCCTCTAGGTGTGCAAGAAGTGTCATGGTGTGAAGGAGACACCTATGCCTGTGTACTGCGGTTGTGCTGGAGATTTTGCCCTCACCATTTCTTCCCAGGTATGTGTGCATCCTGCCACCAGATCCAGCCTCCTGCCAGCAGCTCCTCTGTAATAGCCAGTGAAAAACCCAGTGATAACTTGTCCCTTTCAGCCCATCTGGCACAAGTTCATCTCTCTGTGCTTTCTGGCTGTTTATTCGTTGCTTTGTGCTCAACCCAGGCAGTCCTGCCTGACCAGCTTGCAGAACTTCTCCTGGCCTGGCCTTCTCCCCCCTGTCCCCTCCAGCTTCCATCTTCCCTGGCTCATGCATGAGGTGTGCTGGGCAGCCCTCCCTCACTGGTATCTTCCCCCTCAGATCTTCATGGAGCACATCAACATCTTCCAGAGCATTGCTTGGCACTAGAGCGTGGCCTGTCTGCTGGAAACTATTGAGTGGCTGCTCCGTACAAACCACCAGCTCCAGCAGTGATGTGATGAACTTGTCCTGCTGTCTTTTTTTGTTGCTGTGTCAGCTCTGGGTACTTGCTCTCACCTCTGCTGAAGAGCATTTGTGCTCTGTGATAGATCTCGGAGAAGCCACATATCCATCTTGCACTGTGTGGGGGCGCTAAGCGGTGTTGGGGCAGTCCTGGTCACAGCCTGGTGCTGTGCTGGGGGAATTAAGAAGGTGCCTAGGGCTGGAACTGCTCTCTATGGGGGAGGGGGGACTGCATTTGCCAGAGCCCTGCAGAAGCCCAGTTTGGGATGGGAGTTTGTGCTGTAGGCAGCACCCTGTGTGCATGAATCTCTGTGGTTTTAATGTGGAGTTTTAGACAATTAAATGTGTCACAGACAATGCATCTGGTTCTTTGGGTAGAGGAGCACGTGCTATGGCCCACACACAGCAGGGAGCTGTAGGCACCCTGGAAAGGAGCATTCTCTGAGCCATGGGGCAGGATTCCTAGAGGGAGGAGAAAGCCAGACTCTTCTTGTTGGGCTGGAAGGGGAGCAAGGGAGCTGTCCCACTTGGGTGCTAAAGCTTCAAGTTGACAGCAGTGAATCATAGGTTGGGGGCCTGCTCACTGAAATCCCAGCACAGGTGTGATGAAACCCAGGAGGCCAGTGCTTAGCTGAAGCCTGGCCTCCTGGTCCTTTCCATCTACTCCTGCTTGCAGAAGCCTGAAAAAGCATGAGGGGAGCCAAGATTACTAGATTCCAGTTAATTTTCTGGGCATTTTGAAACACTGTGTGTTCAGCTACTTCTGACACTTCCTTTTATATATATATATGTGTGTGTGTGTATATATATATATATATATAAATACATATAAATATATATGTATATATATATATATATAAATTTGTATTCAATGCCCTCCACACATACCTGTATTGAAAATATTTTTCTGAGCTTTGTTTTTTCACTTCTATAGTATACCTGTTTCTATTAGCATTGGGTTATGGGGCAAGTGGTCCTGTCCTTCGCTATGCACTCCCTCTATCTAGTACTGCTGAAAGGGGGGTTGAGGGGGCTGTACCTATGTGTTTGTTTTCTTGATATTAGAGTTGGAGGAAATGAGCTGGCCTGGACGGGCAGAGAAACCTGGCCCTAATGCAATCACTGCGTTGTGCAATTGAGTTAAGGTTTGGTCCAGCGGAGCCTCCAGTGGCTTCAACCTGCGCCAGGCAGCTCCTCTCAGCCCTGCATCATTGCTCCTGCTCTCCTCAGGGCAATGAGCTGCTGGAGGTCGGGGCAGGCACTTGCCTTCATCCTGCTGCTCTACAGTGAGAGGCTGGCTCCTTCCCCCAAGCCCTTCCCATAGGTTTGCCTGCTCAGAGTTGCTCTTTGGTCCTAGAGAAGCCAGGTCCTCTTCTTGGAATGAGGACAAGGTAGACTCCTCTTGCAATGGTATTACCTTGTTCCTGTGAGCAATTGCACCCCAAGTCAAAGGGGGAAGATGCTCCCCAGCCCAGCAAGGGGAGCAAGAGGAGGTTTTGGTGCACCAGAAGTCCCCTGCCTGTACCCCTGGCATGTCCTCCATCTGCATCCCCACCCTCCAGCCTGTGGGAGAGCCTTCAAGACATGGCTTGGGGTCTTCCCTTGCCCGGTGTGACAAGACCCCTTTCCCCCAAACTTCTGCCCGGGCTGAGCTATGCTGGGGGAGGATGTGCTGAGCTGAGCTGCTGTAACCTGAGAGCCAGAAAATAATCAGGTTATGCCTGGGTGAGTTACTGCCAGGTACCTGCTGTGAATTGCTTTTGGGCATAGGCTCAGAGAGCTGCAGCCTCAGGGCAGGGTTGGTGTTGGCAGAGGTCCATGCACCAGGCTGGCAGGGGTTGGGGGGGACTTCTCCTCCTCCCCTACTGCTGCAGTGCAGGGCAAGCAGGTGCTTGTACTCATGTTCCCTACCACCCGGGCTCCGGGGCAAGAGCATCCGTGCCCTGGCACTGCAGCAGGGTACAGCTTTTGGGGTGGAGGGTGGAGCGATGCACATGTCCATCTCTCACCCCGCTAGCCATGACGCTGCACTGTCACCCTCCCCCTCCCCCCAGCACATGCTGCAGCAATCAGGCCCCAGGCAGCAAGGCTGGGTGGTTGCAGTTTATTGGGTACTGGCTGCTTGGCTAGTGCAGGACTTGCTCTAGTCCTCGGTACGGCTCCAGGGCCACCACCACTGCTGCAGCTCCATCTGTGGCAGCTTTGCAGGGGCACAGGGGATGAGCAGGGCAGGCCTACTCGAGATGTGCCCACCCCTGCCCCCAGGACCCTGGGTGCCCGCAGCCAGGAGCTGCTCCAGGATGGGGCTGCCAGCGCTCCAAGCCAGCCAGAAAATGGTAATGCCCATTCCCGGTGTGCTGAAGCAGAGCCAGTAGTCAGGCACTGACTTCTGCTCCAGAGCAAAAGCTCCTGAAAGCCCCCACAGGAGCCAGCCAGGGCACCACGGGTCTGCCCTGCCACTGGGGCTTTTCTTGACCCCCAGCCTCTCACAGCAGCTGGCAGCCATGGGGCAGGACCTGCCTGGAGCTGCTTGAAGCATGGCTGAGGGAAGGGAGGGGGCCGTGGCTCTTGGTGGCCAGCAGCAGCAGCCGGCAAGGTGCCCGGTGCATCCTGGCCAGGCACAGGGATCATCGCGTGGGAAAAGCAGGTAGCTCAGAGTCGAGCAGGGCCCGGACGGAGGAAGTGTTATTGCTGCCTGGCACAGTGGCTCCTTCCAGCTGTGGTTGTACGTGGTGGGGGAGGGACAAGCGGTCGGTCCCTGCGGGACAGACTCTCTGGAGGCTGGAGAGCCCTGAGGTGCTGTATGTCGTGGAGCAGCCTCTGAGGCACCTTCAGCCTGCCGCGGGGGTGAGAGATGGCTGGAGGGGCCAGATGCCCTGGCAGCCCCAGCCACATGCTGCTGCCCAGCCTGCAGCCGTGCCCAGGCACCCTGCCCTGCCTTGCTGGCAGCGTGGCCACTGCTCTGTCCCAGAGGACCAAACCTCCAGGGCCAGGATCTAGGGTGGTGCCTGCTCAAATTTCCTGCTGCTGTACACCTGGTCCTTGTTCATGCAGCTCAGCAGGATCCAGTCCCAGAGGAAGGAGCCCTGGAAGGTGAGAGAGGGAGGTCAGTGCTGGGAGTGCGCAGCTGGGCCGAGCCCCCGGCACCAATACTCACCATTCCCAGCGAGGTCAGAGCCACGGCCAGGTTGATGACAGTGGGGATCAGGCTAAACTTCCCTGCCTGGCAGAAAGGATGGGATCAGCAATCGCTGCCCAGCCCAGGTTGCCTCCTGCCTGGGCCTGCATTCACTCTGGGTTGGGCACAAGGAATGAGACTGAGCAGAGACCTCCCTCTGCCCAAGCCACAGTGTGGACAACCTACCCAAGCAGCAGCACACACTATGAGGTCTTGCATTTCCTTCCAGCACACTTTGCACACTTTGCCAAAGGTTCTAATTTGAGGCACCTGGGATTCCCCCATTCCTCTGCAAGGCTGAGCAGAAGAGACCTGGCTGTGTTCATCCCAGCTCTGAGGCAGCAGTGGAGAAGAGCTGCTTTTCCAGGACGGTCCTAGCACCACGGCAGCATATTATGCACATATGCACCCCAGTAGCACATGGACCATGCAAAATCCTACCTGGCCCTGCACGATGACATCAATATGGATCCCACAGGCCTTGATCAACACTCGTGTGTGGGTCCCGTTCCATTTGTAATACTTCGCAGACCTACTGGGGAGACAGGTAGAAGGGCCCAGTGATAGGGACCAGCCACAGCAGGACCAGGGAGGGCAGGAGGAGGATGCAGGACTGCAAGTGCCACTGCCTGGGACAGTGGTCTTGGGATCGGGGCAGTGGAAGTAGTAGTGGGGGTTGCAGTCGGTTTCAGGCAGGCCCAGGTTACAGTTCCAGTTGATGACCACCCCACCCTGCAGCAGAAACCAGCAGGCCTAGCACAGCACCAGCACACCATGGACACAGTGACCCCAGGGCACAGCACTACTGTGCACACAGCTTGGCCATGGGCATGATAAGCCAGCAAGCAAGCAGGGCATTTCCCCCCACTCAGGCGTTAGCACAGCTGTCATCCTCATCACCAGCTGGGAAGAGCCAGGAATGCCACCATACTGGGGCACACGGCCCTGCCAGGGAAGCCAGCAGCACTGCTTGCAAGGCTGCTTACCCAGGGAAGCTCTGCCCCAGCAGTGGGCTTTCCAGCTGAGTTGGGAGCATGGCTAGGCATCAGGGAGCATTCCCAGATGCAGAGTGGGGGGCCTCTAGGGTCTGGAGGGTGCTGGGGCTGAGCAGGGGATGCAGAGCCTGGAGGGAGGATGGAACAGTGCTGAGTTCCTTCCCTGGATGGGAATTGTCTACTCCCAAAAGGGCAGCAGAGGCAACAGGGCCGGATGGGGCTGGAGACCAAATGCTGGGTGCACTGCCCTCCCCTGGCAATGTCATGGTATTTCCCAAAGTGTGTGAATGAGTCCCCACCGCTGGGCGAGCAAACCTGCCAGTCCTGGCAGTGATACAGGCACACCTGCAGTCTATGCTTTGCTGCCAGCTGGCCTCCTGCTCTCCAGCCTCTGCACAGGGGCCTCGTAAGAGAGACCCTGGGCCTGGGAGCCTTGCAGGGCTCTGCATGCGCAAGGTGGGCAGAAAGGACTGCTCAGGGGCTGCAGTGGATGTGCTGTGCTCCGAGCTGTTGAGGCTGGCTAAGCTGCCACTGCCCTCAGCCCATCCCAGCTAGCCCCCGCAGCATACTGGCAGGGCAGCAGGGCCAGGGACCTGCCTCCAGCTGCCTCTGAGTCTCAACAGTGTCAGTGAGTGATGATCCCGTGGAGCCAAGCACTAGAGCAGGTGCTGAAGGAACGCCCTGTGCCCAGCCAGCAAGACCTTGGGCCCTCTGGGAGGACCATCCTCCCAGGACATGACACCTTCTCTGCCAGCTCCCTTAAGTTCTCTCCCGCCTGCTCCATGAAGATGGGGCAGCAAAGGGCAGAGGTGGTGTTGAAGGTGCAGCTTTTCAAGTAACTGCTCTCAGCAGCTTGAATGTTGCCCCTGGGGAGACAAAGCCAGAGCCATGGCATAGAGCAGCACACCAATACGCCTCAATTTTCTTCCTAATATCGTGAAGCACCCAAACGAAACATTAAACCCCAGCTCTGCTCATTGGTATCCATGTCATCACTGATGGTCCCAGCTGATGAACGGTGAAGGGATTTCCTAGGAGAACTACATACCAGACGTGGATGTATGCAGGCACTCAGAAATGCACATGACTGACTAGGCGATGGCCTGCACAGCAGGAGGGTGGAGAGCAGGAAGAGGAGGTAGTTACCTGGGGTAGTTACCTGGCGAGATGCTGGCATTATCAAAGGGATTCTTGTTCCCAAAGACTTCAACCGCTCCCTTTGCAAGGCCACATGCCCCATATCTACCCACCAGTGTGAGCATTCCTGCTCCTTCTTGCTCAATAATTACCATCCTCATCATCACCACCTTCCTCAGTGGAGGCAGGGGCAAGCAAGAGTGAAGGATAGATGGATGGAGTAAGGGTTGAGAACTCCGTATCACAGAGACAGCAGCTGAGCACCAAAAAAACATCCTGTCCCAGCAGGTTGAGGGAGGTGATTACTGCCCTCTCCTCAGCACTGGTGAGGCCACAGCTGGAGTGCTGTGTGTGGGTGTGGTCTCACCAGTACAAGAAAGACATGGACCTACTGGAGCAAGTCCAGCAATGATGATGAAGGGACTGGAAGCATCTCTCATGTAAGGAGAGGCTGAGAGAAATGGGACTGTTAAGTCTGGAGAAGAGAAGGCTCGGGGGCATCTTATCAATGTGTACAAATACCTGATGGGTAAGAGTAAAGAAGATGGAGCCAGGCTCTTCTCAGTGGTGCCCCGTGATCATATGAGAGGCAATGGGCATAAACTGAAATACAGTAATTGTGTCTGAACTTAAGAACAAACATTTTTTTTACAGTGAGGGTGATCAAACACTGCACCAGGTTGCCCAGAGAGGTTAGAGAGTCTCTATCCTCAGAGATACCAAAAACCCGAGTTGGCTTGGCCTAGAGCAACCTGTTGTAGGTGACCCCGCTTTAAGCAGCTGTTGAACTAGGCAATCTCCAGAGGTGCTTCCAACCTCCGTCATTCTGGGAGCAACGTAGGAACAGGGATCCCCTTTGAAAAGCCGGCATCTCCTCCAGCTGCCAAATGGCACTGCTCCTGCACAGTCCACTCCTGCCTCTCCATCCTTCAGGCTTGTCCACGTATTTCAACCACATCTTCCTGCTGTCAGTGAACACTCATTCCTCTGGTACCTAATTGTTACGGGAAATGGCTGTGCTATCCACCATTGCACTTTCAGGAAGGTATCTGGCTGCACTCCACACACACACACACTCAGACAACACACATGCAAGTGCAGGGCCAGGGTGGCCCCCTTCTCCCCACTATGCCAAAGACCTGACTACAAAGCACTGCTGCTGCAGCAAGGCTGTCCTGGTCCCAGCAGCAGGGCCTGACCTGCACTCAGCTGCTTAGCATCACCTATATTGCTCTCCACTTTGTTCTATACCCTGTACACACATGGCAGCCTGGGTACCCACTGGTCTACTTGCTCCATCCCTAGGCCCCACATTGATCTCTTCTACATGGACATCCTTGGAGAAGCCGAAGCAGGGGAAGTGGATGTTCCTCTTGATAAGGATGGGGAACTGTGGTGCCATCTTCGCCAGGGACTCACTGTGGAGAGACCTAAGCACTATGGCTTCGGGAGCAAAATGGTCCCTGTTGGCATGGCCTGTGCAAGGCCATCCCTGTGCCATGGCACCGCCTCCCTAGGCCATGGCCTGTTGCTGAAGGGGCCAAACCTCTCAAGAGCACCCCTCAGAGGTGTCCCGCCCAGAGCATCACCTTGCTTTGAAGGTGCAAAGCAAGAGCTGGCAGTAAGGTCAGAGGAAGGCCACAAAGAGGTCTCCATACCAAAGGGAGGTGCAGCTGCTGAGCACGTCCATCGTTTGGCGGCCTGAGGTGCAGGCAGCAGTGCCCCCGCACGTCCTGCGACAACGTCGCGCTGGGTGGCCGTCGAGAGCCCTGCTGCCCTCGTGGCGGTGGGTGCGTCTGCGCCCAAGGACAGCGTGCAGAGAGCCTCGGCCCTGGGCGGCAGCCAGCAGCGAGCCGGCTGCGGAGCCTGGCAGAGCGGCAGGGGCGCGGGCGCCTTATAGCCCTGCTCGTGCCGCGAGCACTGTGACTGCGCTGCCGGGTCACAGTGCTGCGACATGGGGGCCCCGGGGACGCGCTGCAGCCTCCCTGCCAGCCGTCTGCCGGCCCGGCGTCGGCGTGGCACAAGGCCCCGGGGCTGCCGGCCCTGCTGCAGCCCCTGTGCCCAGCACCCCAGGGCAGCTGCGCCTCCTGCTGCGGGGCCGTGCCCGGGCCATGGCCCAGGATGCCTGCCGGCCCCTTGCTCTGTGTCAACGCGCCCCACGCTGCCCCAGGCTTGTCCCAGGTCACTGCAGAAAGGGCAAGAGTCCGCTCCCATGCTGCCATTGGGAAGTGGCATCCCTGCACCATGACACCCCCTCCCTAGGCCATGGCCTGTTGCTGAAGGGGCCAAACCTCTCAAGAGCACCCTCAGAGGTGTCCCGCCCAGAGCATCCCCTGGTGTCCAACAGGACCTCGAAGATGGGCCAGCCTTTTGGTGCATGTACCATCCTAGCAGAGGACTCTCCTCCCCAGTGCCACGACCCATCTTTGGGGCCCATACCAGACACTCACTTCCTCTGCTGGACACCAAGCCAGCATTTCAGAGCTCTTCTCGGTGCCGCCAGCACTGGGCACGCAGCGCCGTCTTCTGCCCTGTGAGGACGAACACACAACGCTGAACTTCCTGGCAAATGGGATCCTGCCCAGTGTGCAGTGCTGCACAGATCACTTGTCCCTGCACATGCCCAGCTCTCTGTGGTCCAACATGTCCATGTCGCCAGGGGTGCAGTCATGGTCGCAGCTGCATACAGCACTGCAAACTGCTAGCCCCTGCAGGGTCATGGGGGACATGATGAGAACAGGACATGCACCTGGTAGTCCTACGCTGTGGCTGCAGAGGGGACGGGGCACCCCATGTGCTTCCCCATCTCTGCATGGGTGCCAGCCCTTGCAAGCTGCCTGGGGTAAGCAGCCGTTAAGCGTGCCTGCGGTGGCCCTACACTAGCATGGCTTTCCTTGGTGTGTCCTCCGGAGTAGACAGTCAACCCTCTTCTCCATTTCCTGGCATGGGAACTGAGCCAGGGGCAGCTGTGCTCACTAGCATTCCCCACGTCTCTGCATCCGCCAGCAAGCTCCGCTTAGTCTCCACACATCTCCCCTCCCGTGATCCCTCACTCAGCAGCCCCCAAACAGTGCCCAGGCCAAGGCAGGCAGGGGGATCCCTGCCACAAACTGGTAGCGGCAGAGGAGAGCTACAGGCACCAACATCACGTCCACGTGCAGCTCCGCACTGACTGTCCTGGGGTCTCTGCTGGCAGCTCCACACATCTCTGTAACCCGCCATCCTCTCCATTCCTCTTCCCAAGGCCCACCTCACCTCAGGGCAGGGCTCTGAGGTCCCAGGAGCCCTGAGACGCTTCTCATGCCCACCGGGGCACACCAGCGCTGCCCAGTTCATTTCCTCTGGAAAAGGTGCTGCAAGCCGTCAAGGACTTGTACCTACTGAAACCTATGAAGAAAAGGAAAGTTAATAACCAAAAAATAAGCATAAAGTATACACTCAAATGGATCAGGCCTGATGACATTTTGATCAAATTACCCAAAGCCATTTCAATAGCAACACACATTTTTCTTGCTATCAGCAAAACGTACTCTGTGGCATTTTGAAAGGGAGTGAGTTTTCAAAGAGCTAAGATCTGAAGTTTTCTGTGGGTCCAGAAATAAGTTTTTAAAATCTTGAGTTTTACGTGTTAGGAAAAAACACAGAGATTGTCACTGTAGAGATAGAAAAAGTCCAACTGTGAAGCCTCAAAAAAAAAAAAAAAAAAAAAAAAAGATTCCCAGACCACTCTTAGACAAACTTAGAAGCTATCACATCAAGAGTATTACAAAGTTGAAAGAGCTGTTATTTGTAAACCTACAGGTCTTTGAACTAAAGGCATAGCCTATTAGTATGTATTATTAACATAACTGAAAAAAAGAAAAACAAAATCACAACAATGATTTTGGACAGTTTCAGAGGCCATTTTTAAACCAGAGTGAATGATTTCTGCTCTCCTGTTACATAGGGCTCAATAAAACTATAAAGATTTGACAGGTTAAGAGAATAAACATTGCAATGAAGTGAGCTATCCCCAGCTTAGCTATAAACATTCAATATTTCCTCTGAGAAAGGATAATGTAAATTAAAAATAATACGAAACAAACAGGAATGGAGAATTTTTAAGATTTTTGATAATTTTGATCTTTTGACTTATGTTTTCCAGAGATACTATGTAACTCAATGTACTCATTCTCCAAGTCCTCAAGAATTTGAATTTGTCATAATCACTTATAGAAAACTGAGCTGTTTTCACAAACCAAGGTATACACTGACTCTTCCACGCTATTCATCTTTCTACTCCTGTGGTCAAGTACCTTGCAGTGATTATCGCTTATTTGTTCAAGCGGTGAGGAAATATTAACTATCACAAGTTCTCAGCAGAGACTGGACAATAATTATCAACAGATGGCTGGCAGTACAGTTTGGGGAGAGAGAAATAAAGTGCCCTTCCTTCCAAAACATCCCCCACTGAGAAGTCCTCAGCAACTCAATGGTCACAGTTTTGGTTAAAATCAGATTTATGTTAACTACCTGTTTTCTCCCCACATTTTTCTTTATTTTAATATTTGCTTATTTAACTATAATGAGGAAGCACAAACCCTGCACATCCCATCTATCTTATAATGATGACATTCATATCTGGAAAAAAACAACAACTTTGGTAATTTACACTCTTATTAAAATAATACTAGTATTGGGTCATTAGAAAGGATCCAGTTCAAGAAGTTCAACTGAATACAAACAAGGAAATTCAAAAAAACAGTGTGCTCCTCCTAGTTTATTTACAAAAGCCTTAGCAACGGCCAACACAGAAGAGGCTTGCTTTAGTAGCGGGGGCTGTGCCCAAG
Organism: Rhea pennata; assembly: GCF_028389875.1. NCBI lineage: Eukaryota > Metazoa > Chordata > Aves > Rheiformes > Rheidae > Rhea > Rhea pennata. The sequence continues at coordinate 220,311 of NC_084680.1, forward strand.
GGGCCGCTGACAGAGCACAGCCTGGGCAAAAGGCAGCGGTGCTTCCTACGTGCTCCCAACACCGCCCGAGCACCACGGAAGGACAACGCAATCCGGGCTGCTCAAGCTGGCAGTGCCGGCTCGCAGCTGGCTGGGGCCCAGAAAGAAACTTCCCAGGAGCCTCCCGATTTCCACACTGCATATGCTTAAAACCCCAAACACACGGTTCGTACAGCCGTGCAGAAAGCGCTTCCTGTGCACGACCTCCACAGTGCAGTTTTCCGACGTCTGAGACATTTTTTTTAGGGTCCCTGCAGAGCACCTGCCCCTCTTCTCTTCTCCCAGGCAGTGACTCCACAGACTGACCGCAGTGCTGCTTGCTGTTTCACTGCAAGCCAGCCAGCTTCAGCGGCCAGCTCCCTCCCGCGCCCTGAACGGCCGGACGGCACCTCAGCGAGACGGGGCGGGCCGGGCTCGCCGAGCCCATGCCAGGCCTGCTCCGCGCAGCTCGCCAGGGCTTCAGCCCGCCCCGCCAAAGCGCAGCAAGGACGGAGCTCGCACGCTGCGCCTCGGCCCCCGACGGCTCCCCGCAGCCCGTCCGGCCTCCAGGCAGGAAGACTCGCACGGCCCAAGGAGCCCGGCACGCGCCTCAAGGCCGGCCAGGGCTCCTCGGGGGCGCAGCCGGCTCCCAGCTCCCTCGCAGCCGGAGGGCTACCTGGAGAGGCGGCCAAGACGGCGGCGCCGGTCCGCAACTGCCCCCGTGACGGCGCCGCTTCGGGAGCAGCAGCCGCTTCCCGCGCAGCGCCGCCGCCCCACGACAGGCCGCACCGCGCCGGGCCGGGCCGGGTCGGGTCGGGCCGCGCCGGGCGCCGCCGCGCAGGCGCGTGCGCGGCAGCGGCAGCCGGGGCGGGGGCGGGGCCTGCCCGGGAAGGTGCCGCGAGGGGCGTGGCCAGCGCAGCCGCCGTGCTGCGGGGCAGAGGTCGAGGAAGAGAGCGACCATTGGCTGCGGTGCCGCTCTCTGATTGGTGCTCTCCCTGGGGAGGCGGGGCTGGCAGGCTTCCCGCTCGCGGGAGGTGGGGGCAGCGCGTGGGGCTGCTCCGGCCGCGGCGGGATGGTGCTGCGGGGCGGCGCGGAGCCGGGCGGCGGCGGCGGCGGCGGCTGGGGGGGGCAGTGAGCACCGGGGCCAGGCGGCAGCGGGAGGTGTGTGTGTGGGGAGGGGGTGGGTCGCGGCGGGGACTGGGCGGCGGCTGGCGGCGCGGCGTCCTGCAGGGACGATGGCTCCTCGCTGTCCTCCCTCAGGCGCCCGGAGCGCTCGCAGCGCACGGAGCGGCTGGACACACTGTTCGGCTTCGAGCGGCCCACGGAGCGTGGCGAGCGCACGGGCTGGCTCATCAACATGCACCCGGTAGGACTGGGCCGGGGGGGAATGTCACCGGCGGGGGGTGTCACCCACAGGCACCTGGTAGGACTAGGGGGGACAACGATGGGGGGGTCACCGACATGCACCTTGTAGGACGGGGGGCGAATGTCACCGACGAGAGGGGGAGGTGTCACCGACAGGCACCTGGTAGGACCTGGGTGTGAGGGGAGGTGTCACCAATAGACACCCAGTAGGACTGGGGCAGGGGAGGTGTCACCGACAGGCACCCGGTAGGACTGGGGTGGGAGGGGGCGGGGGGGGTCGTGTGTCGTAACAGGCCATGTGCATGCGCAGACGGAGGTGCTGGGCGAGGACCGGCGGCTGGTGAGCGCTGTGGACTACTTCATCCCGGAGGATGGGAGCCGCTTCGAGGTGCATCCCGTTCCTCCAGCGCAGCGCTGGTGCCTGGGCTGGGCGTCCTGCCTGCCCCCACCGGTTTGGCTGTTCTGGGCCCCAGGCATCACCCACAAGGCAGCAGCGCTGTCTGCCCTATGCTGGGTCCACCTGGGACCCTTGGGGGCCAATGTGGGTGCTGCAGAGATGCAGGGATGTGTGTGTGGTGCAGAAATGCCAGCAACGCGCAGCAAGGGCAGCGCGGTGCCCGTTGCTTCCGTTGGGAACCGTTGGGTTGGTTTCTCACCTTGGCTGCGGGGTCGCGCAATGTTCACCGGTTTTGATTTCTCCTGGGTGGCCCTGCCCTATAAGCCGTATTTCTACATCGCTACCCAGAGGGCGAGTATGGACTTGGAAGCTGCGCACTGGCAAGTGGGGTCTTGAGTAAACTAGTGGCCGAGGTCCCAGAGACAAGGGCAGGTTTGACTTGAAGGGTCCCCCAGTCAGCTGAGAGGCCTTGTGACCGACCATCTTCTTGGGTTGGTAGGAGAAAAATACAGCTCCAGTGCTTCTGTTGGTGGTTTTGTCAGAGCTGTTAGAGAAGACCTGAGATGGGAAGCAGCTGTATCAGTATGGTGGCTGCACTAAGGTTTCTTAGAGGGAGGTTGGTTTGTTATGTGATGAATTATCCCTTCAAGGAGCTGTCATATTTTTCCTGTTCTTTTTTTGTCCTAAAATTGATCTCTGGAGCCTATTTCACTTCTTCTAAGCCCAAACAGGGGTAAATTTCCCCTCTCATCTCATCTTGATCCTGCTCGTGCTGCAAAACTGGGTTTGTTCTGACGGTGCTGTGAATTGACGATCAAAGAGAGCCCCAGTGTGAAGGAACAGATTTCCAGACGGCCAGGATTTCAGGACAGCCTCGTGTCCTCCCCTCACAATTGAGGACACTAGTGCCAGAACCTCTTGTGAGCTTGTCTTCTCCTCTGGAGAAGTGTCTGGCTTTGTTGCTCATTCTCCAGTTTCTTTGCAGGGCTGTGAACGAGAAGTGTCATCCTTCCTCTCCAAGAAGTTTCAAGGGAACATTTCAAAGCTGGAAACTGTCCCCAAAGAAGATTTGGATCTGGTCAGTATTCCTCTGCCTGCTGTACTATTGAATAACTAATCTTTCTTTCTTTCTTTCTTTCTTTCTTTCTTTCTTTCGAGCTCAAGTGGAGTAGAAAGGGGCTAAGCAGTAAAGGGAAGCAGTATGCTTACCTTTAATCTTCAAGCACTGTTTGCATTGCATATCATGAATAGGCTAATTATTGCTTATTGATAGTAATTGCTTATTATAGTAATAGTAAATAAAATATATGTTCTGCTCCAGCACATAGTCTTTTTCACAGGATGCTCAAGAAACTTCCTGAGCTAGAAATGGTTGGAGATTAAGAGTGTTGTGGCAGAGGGGGATACTATACATTTACTCTTTCTTGGGTGTGTACTGGTGATTGCGCTTGGAAACAGACAACAAGACAAGATGGCCCTTGGTGTGAACTGGCATAGCTCACATGTTCTTCGCTGTCTTACGTGCTTGCTAGCATCTCTTCTCACTCCTAGTCTTTCCATCCAATTACTACCTCTTCTTTGGCCAGTTCTTCCACGTGTGCCAGTATAATTTGCATTTCCAACGCTTTCTTACTGTTAGCAGTCTTCCCCTTTCCCTCATTACTCTTTTCCACCCTTAGCTGGCACTGTCTTGTTGCTTTGTAGCCAAATCACTTGGTGGGTCTTAAGCAGAACTACATTAAGTTATCCTTCCACGTGGTGGAGGACTTGGTGAAGGTGCGGAAAGAGATCTCTCCTGCTGTGAGGAAAAACAGAGAGCGAGACCAGGCGAGCGATGTCTATACGTCTATGCTGTCAAGGAAAGAGGTCTCCTTAGGATGGTTGGCCCATGGGCTTCTTAGGATTCCCCTAGTCACACAGACTAAAAAGTACAAATGAGAATTCCAATCTTCTCTTTGGTTTCCTACACCTGATGTCTGATTTCAGTTGAACCATTTCAAAGGAAGAGGAATCTAGTGAAGTGAGCACTTCCTGCCCAACTGAGAGGTGTACATCATTTGTTCCAGGTGATTCCTGGGGTGCCCAACTATTCTTAAACTCGTTGTTATGCTTTATAAATCCAATGCCATAAGAAACCTTTATTATAAAGGCATAGAGGTAATAAGTGTTTTTTGCCTGCGCAATGTTTCCTCACGTGCTGTCAATCCTGATGACTCTCTTTCTCGAAGGGGGTTGTTGCATTAAAGAGAAGCTTTTGTTATTCCGTTCTCTCCTGTTAATGAATTTTGCTGTTTGGTTATCAGTGGGTACCACTGTTGCTACCTTGTCTCCTACAGTCAAGCCTGCTGGGTCTGAGATGTGCATAAACCTACTTAGGTAAATTAGTTGTTAATCTAATGAGAACTGCTCGTTAAATCATACTCTAAAGCTGATTTGAGTTTAATGTATTTGGTCATATTCAGGATCCGGTTGTTCTCGCCTTTGACATTGAAACTACCAAACTCCCTTTGAAGTTTCCTGATGCAGAGGCAGACCGGATCATGATGATCTCCTACGTGGTTGATGGGCAGGTAATGGAACAACAGTTCTTTTCTTCATGCTTTGGAGCAAAATGCTAGACAGCAAACGAGCATGTCACCTTTGGCGGTCTGGTCCCTGGCTTGCTTTGTTGCTAGTTGCTTGGTCTATATGTAATGGCTGTGGAAATAAAATTGAAGTCTAGTCTGAATGATGCATAAGGATTTCCTCGTTTTGTATGTTGGAGAACCCAGCTAAGGCTACTGGTGCCCCTTTGAGGGGCAGTAGTAATTTGGAGAGTATAGTCCTTAAGTTGTCTCCCTTTTGGCACCCTTTAGGTGATTGTAAGCAATTGTTCAGAAGGTGACCTCCAAAGAGCCGTTCCCACTTGACAAAAGCTCTACCTATCAAGCTGTGCAAGGATTATCGCATCGATGGAAGACTATTTCATCCTTTAGGCAGTGTGTTCTGGTTGTTCAGGAACCTGTCCCTGGTGTAGCAGGGATCTGAGTCCTCAGTAACTCTTCCTTTGTCAACTCTCTAGGGCTATCTGATCACAAACAAGGAGATTGTCTGTGAGGATATTGAGGACTTTGAATTTACTCCGAAGCCGGAGTGTGAGGGTCCATCCTGTGTCTAATGAACCAGATGAGGTAAGTAGGTTCTACTTGAGAAATCAGGCTGCTTTTTATCTGCCTTGGTCTCTTGTAGGCCAAAGAGAGCTTATCACCCAATAGAGTGTATCTTTGGGGAGCACAGCGGACAGTCACGGTGCTGGTGATGCTTTCATTTCATGGTGTGATGATGAGGCAGATCGGGTTCTAGCTAGGTCAAGAGCAGAGGGGAAGGACTGCATCAATTGTATTATATCCAGTGCCTGCCTGCAGGAGGTGAATTTACTGAGTGTTTGTGTTTGTGGGGGAGACGTTTTTTGTTTTGTTTTTTTTTTTTAATCCTCTGTTGCATACTAGGCTCATTTAATGCAGAGGCGGTTTGAACATGTCCAGGAGACCAAACCTACTATCATTGTCACATACGATGGAGACTTCTTTGACTGGTAAGATCAGGAATGAAAACTAACCTGGTTTCTAAAAGGAAATGTTGTCTAGGCCATGAGGTGAGATTGGGTACCAACCTGTATGTCCTTTGTCTGGAGGTCACATAGCGGCCACATGCGTTCTTATCTACGCAGACTATCCAGCCAGTTTGGGAACCTGTTTACATCCTGATTATGTGCTCTTTATCTGGAGTGCTGGGCTGAGTCTTGGATTGCCAGCCTGCAGAGGACTGTCGAAGAGGGGGAGGAGGAATTCAGAACTTTTTTTTTTTTTTTTCCTGAGCAGAGCTATGTTTATTGGCTTTGAAATACAAACTTCTATAGAGTCCCATCAATTGGTCCAGGGATTGTTGAGCTGCTTCTAGATTGTTGTTGATTTGGCAATGTTTGTACACGGATGACCTCAGTAACTGGAGAACAGGCAAAGTGTCAAAAGAGAACTGCAGAACAATAGGGAGACCAGAGCAGCCAAGCCTTTGGGGAGCGAGGGAAACTCGATCATAATGTTCTGCCTCCTGGTATAGGATGTAAGCAAGCAGCTTCCTTCTTGCAGTAGCTCTGCCCTACAGGGAGTTTTCCCTGTGGCCAGCTGTCACGGGTAAGGTCTGGAGCAAAGGAGAATTCACAAGAAAAATTCCTCATTAAGTAGCTTACAAGAAAGCAGTTCTGAAACCCTTGGGGTGGGGATGGGGTGGAGGAAAGGGACTGCTTTGTTTCTTCTCTTCTGCATTGTCTCTCTCCTCAGGCCTTTTGTGGAAGCAAGAGCAGCAGCTCATGGAATTAATATGTATCAGGAGATTGGATTTCAGAAGGGCAGCCAGGGAGAGTACAAAGCCCCGCAGTGCATCCACATGGATTGTCTGAGGTACCAAATGCTGCGTCTGTACCGTATAACTGCATCTTTATCTGTTAAATTTGTATAAAATGCCTACAGTTGATGTATTTGAATACTGTCCCTTTTCCATCTCTGTGCACTGCTATCATGAGTTACATCTTACTAGGAAAGGACTAGCACCCCCATCTTTGGTTGTGCTGCTTCTACTCGGTACTCCGTTGTGTGCCATTATGTACAGAAGTTACGTCTTGCCCACACTAGCCTGAACGACTAACTCTGTTTATAGAGTCTGCTGGTGGTTGTCATTGGGAGTTTGAGAACTGTCCTGGATAGCAGGTAAAAGGACAGGATAAGACCAAACCGTTGTAGTGGGCACAGGGCCATATTCTAACCCAACAGCCTGCCTAGCACAGAGAGGAAAAGAAAGGGTGTGTGTGTGTGTGTGTGTGTACAGGAGAGGGCTGTCTGTCTTGGCAGTTGTGACTTGAATGTTTTTTCACATTGGACCAGTGTCCAGACTCTGGAAAACAACTGCCTCTCTTTGCAGTCCTGCTGATACCTCCTCCTGTGTTTAAACGTTTATCTTTGAAGTCTCTGAAGTATGAGGGTTGAGAAAAATCTGAGCAATAGAAATGATTTGAATAGCAGAATTTGTACGAGTCAGGATTTAAGAGCATGGGTAGATATGCAGACTGTCTAAAGCTGTGCAGCTTCTTATTCCACTGCACTTGGATGTTCTGCTCTCACCTTTCCCTGTTAGAGTAATCCAGATCTTTTTGTACGTAGCAGCCCTTTCTGAAGTGCAGGGCTGTCTCTTCGTAGACTGGCATTTTCATTATTCTGTCTAGGTGGGTGAAGAGAGAGAGTTACCTGCCAGTGGGAAGTCACAACCTGAAAGCAGCAGCGAAAGCAAAACTGGGTTATGATGCAGTGGAGCTGGACCCTGAAGAGATGTGCCGGACGGCTACAGAGGAGCCTCAGGTGTTCCCACCCGGTGCTGTATCTCTGGGCATCTGCAATATTAGTGAACCTTTGAGTTAGAGCTTTGTGAAATCCTTTAAGTTAATGCAGTGTCTTTGAGAAGTTGTCAGTGTATCTTGCTGAATTTCAGACACCTGAAAGAACTTAAGCTTAGGGAAGAATAGAATTTCCTTGATGTGTTTCTGGCATTGGCGTTGCACTGTATATTTGTGTTATTTACACTTCTGCAAAACGGTAGTACTCGGGGCATTGCAACGGAGCAGTACTTTGCTAGTGTCCAGGAGACACCTTAATGAGGTTTCTGCCGAAGCCCTGGAGATCTCTGTAGGCCAAGAGTGGCCTCCTGACCACTCCGGAGTGGCATCTGTGCGGATATGTGGCAGTGAGCTCATCTTCCCCATTTCTGCTAATTCGGAGCTGGCTTATGTAATTCAGGTTAAAGCAGAATGTCGTCTTAAGCCAACTGATAACTCTTTACATGCTGGGATGTTTGTATGCAGAAATATACCTTTTGCATCTTCCTGCTGATTTCAACCTTTCGTTGTTTCCCGTTGTACGTGTTAACTGCTGTATTAAATGTGACTGGGATTGATTTGTCTTTCTCCTCAACAGACTCTGGCCACCTGTTTGGTGTCTGATGCAGTTGCTACCTATTACATGTATATGAAGTATGTGCACCCTTTCATTTTCGCGTTGTGCACCATCCTTCCCATGGAGCCTGATGAGGTGAGTGCATGCCTGAAACAATTTCTTTTCTGGGCAGAGAGCTGCATGCTTCATGCAACAGTGACACATTGGCAATAGAACTAATTTCTACAGTTTGGATAGTTTTTCCCAAGGAAAGGAGGGAAAGTAGTCTCCAAATGCGCTTCCTTTCTGCAGTACAGCAGTCATAGCTGTTTTTCCATAGACCAGTTATGGGTAGCCTAAGTGAAGGAGTTGGTTTTGTTTCCTTACTGTGCTCCTTCTTGCCTTGGGCTTCAATACTGCCTGAATAAACACATCATGTTGGGCACCAAATTAGACATTTAAGTTCAATGATGTGGTGGTAAGGCCAGCCTAATTCCAGCAGCACCCTTTACAGCGCTTCTTTCTATGTCCAGCTTTTGATGTCTGTCTTTTACAGGTGTTAAGAAAAGGTTCTGGGACACTGTGTGAGGCATTGCTGATGGTTCAGGCCTATCACGCCAACATCATCTTCCGCAACAAGCAGGAGCAGGAGTTCAACAAACTTACAGATGATGGCCACGTGCTGGACTCGGAGACGTATGTAGGAGGCCGGGTGGAAGCTCTGGAACCTGGGGTTTTTTGCAGTGACATCCCTTGCCGCTTTAAAAAGGTAAGGACACAATCAAGGTGTTGCGACAGAGACTTTAAAATGGTAATGCAATGATGCTCTTTCTCTTCTTTCTGGAGAACATGGCAGTAGGGAATAACCCTCCAACTGGAATTACCATCCTCTGTTCTTTTGGGGGATACCCAATAGCAATACCTGTTATAAAACTGATACCTAATTTATGGCTTGAGTGTATGAACCTGCTTAGAGTTTAGGTGGGAAGGGTTGGAGAAGTTGCTCTTCATGACCTCAGACTGGCTATTGGGTAAAGACAGTGTTACAGCAAGGAGAGTGGTTCATTGCTTTTGTGTGGGTTTGTTTACTTTGTTTATTGGTTGGTTGAGGGTTTTTTTTTTTGGTTTTTGTTTTCTTTGAGCGAGTGGTTGTTGGCAGAGATGACTCTGTTTTTGTCTCATCAGGATTATATCTTTGTCCTTCTCCCACTCAAGCCAAGCTTCTTTTGGCCTCTTTTACCTGTTTCTGGTTGGTGCTACTGTCTAGATTGTAAGTTTTAGAGGCAACTTCCATCTTTGCTGTGTGATACACCACACCTCAGTGCTGCTTATTTTAGTGGCCTTAATCTTGTAAATGATCTTAAGGGAACGTGCACTGTGAATTTAGAAGGATCTTAAATCTAAATCCTTGGCCCCTTAGAGCCTTAGATGTGTGAGCAGCTGACTGCTAGGTCAGCCCCATAAGTGTTGCACTCTGGAACATGCATGCAATCTTCTCTTCTTGTTAGCTGCCCTATGTAGCCTCCTTTGCAGGAGAACTCCAAGGGCCGGGGAGCAGCCACCATCTGTTCTCTGCTTTGTGTTTTGCCCTAGTGCGAGTGGTGTAGGCTTTTGTGAGTTGTAGGGTTCTTAGCAGAAAGCCACCGTCCTTCAGTTCTAGAGAGCTCAAGTTGGCTGTGGGGTCAGGCCAGCTAATTGGCCAACATTATCTGCCTGCTGACAATGGAGCTGATCATTGAACGAAGGGGCATTTCAAGATGCCATTCAGCTGACCTGTTTCAGCCATCTGCGCTTCAGATGAGATGAATTGCTCTCTACCCATACTGAGACATGCTCTGCTAAGTAGTGAGCCTGTTTTCAAAGATCGCCGAAGCTACGCTGGAGCATGGATAATCTTGCAGAAGCTGTCACCCCCTGCCCCCCTTCCCTGGGCAGTGTGTGAGGATGGGTGTCAGGGCTAGAAGAGGTCTCGGTATCATTCCTGTATCCTTGCAGAATCCTGCTGCCTTTAACTTCCTGGTGCAGCATGTGGAGAAGACGCTCCGGCATGCTGTCGAAGAGGAAGAAGGTTTGCCATTGGATCAAGTCACCAGCTTCCAGGAGGTCTGTTGTCCTGCCTCAGCCTGCAGGGCCAGAGGCATGACTGGGCTTTCCAGGGAGAGCAGAACTGTGAGGGTGGAGTTGCAGCACATTTCTTTAGGCAAGCCTGGGTCCTGTGCACACATATTGGTGTTGTATAACAACTTTCTTCAGCTTTGAGTTCTGCCCCATGTCCATCTGTGCCTTATTTCCCATATTAATAAAGAACTGGCATAGGCTGGAGGCAAGGCTGATTTTTCTCATCCTGAATATGTCTGGTGAGACACCACATGTTAAAGATGCCTGTTTAGACTCATTTTATACTCCATGGAGAGAGACAGGAGAAACTTATCTGTAGACATTTGCAGTGTAGATGAAACCTACCTTGGAGGTCCAAAAGAAAACCTTAAAGATTGGTGGCTAAAGAAGACTCGCCGCTGCCACTCTTCTTAATCCTGTTCCTTTAGTTCTTCATACTCTTCCTCTGTTCCCCAGAATCAGTGGCAGGTGTCTCTGTGCATGTCGGAAGTAAAGGACCAAATATAGTGCGTATGTGACTGCATCATTAATTCCTTCTTGTTTGACTTTTACTTTTTTACATCTCCCTGCAGGCTTGTGATGAAATCAAAGTCAAGCTGAATTCCTTGAAGGATGTTCCTAACGGAATTGAATGCCCCCTTATCTACCATTTAGATGTAGGGGCCATGTACCCCAACATCATTCTGACCAACAGGTTGCAGGTGGGTAACCTCAGTCCAGTCAGGAAGGTGTTTTCTGTTTTGTCTTGCAGATGGTCTAGGAGGTCCCTCCGATTTGATCCCCTTAGCGGCAAACAACAAACTTTCTGCCCTGGACAGGGGGATAAAATAAGGCTCGGTTTGAAATCCAGTCAGGCTGTTACAGTTGCCAGGTGTACAGAGCCGAAAGGTCTGTCCAAGGTAGAGCAATAGCTTTAGCTGGCTTCTTCCAAAGAATAGTCATTGTTTTTGCTGTAACTTGTGTTCTGAAAAGCTTCTAGAAAGGAAAACTTACTGGACATCACCTCTGTGATGTTCACATTTGTGTTCTTCTAGTACCCAGCATCGATTCCTTCTGGCATATGTCACTAGAGACAGTTCTGTTTTCTCTAACATGGGTGTGTCTGACCTGTGTCCAGCCTTCAGCAATGTGGATGTGGCCACGTGTGCTGCCTGTGACTTCAACAAGCCAGGTGCTAATCGTCAGCGCCGGATGACTTGGCAGTGGAGAGGAGAATTCAGTAAGTGTAATTCTGCTGTCTGCTTTGTCAAGTTCCCTGTTGCATTGCAGCATGGATAGAGCTTGCAGCGTGAGCTGAAGACACAGAGACCACTTCCTGTTCCTCCCCTGGAAAGCTCCTAGTTGCTGTTCCTTTGCAGTGCCTGCAAGCCGCAGCGAGTATCACCGCATCCAGCAACGACTGGAGCCTGAGAAGTTTCCTCCTCTGTATCCAGATGGAGCACCCCGGGCGTTCCACGAGCTTTGCCGTGAAGAGCAGGCCAAGTATGAGAAGAAGCAACTGGCAGGTGAAAATAAATGGCATTATCTGGAGCAGGTTTTTGCTGCCTAGACTACAAACACATCATTAATTACTTGTCTCTCAGGTCTGGGGCTACTTAGTTCGTGCTGACTCAGACTGAATTTGATCTCGGTTTCATGCTGCAACAGTTTTCCCCTAGGATTCCAACCAATTCCTGTACGTTTTTTGAGGAGGAGGCAAGTGCTGTTTTTTGTCTCAGTGTTTCTCTTTTCTCACTGAGAGTCATGTATTTGAGCTGAGACACATGGAAGGTGATATTTTGTTTGGGGTTTTTTGTTGTTGTTCTTTAATGAGCACTCATTAAGCATGTCAGTGAAACACATGTGTCGATATCCTTTCACTTTTTGCTCCTAAAGTGGTACTGCTCAGCGGAAGCATCTAGCTAGTGGGGGCTCTGAGCAGAGCCTGAATTTGTGGATGAGCCCTCATGGGCAATTTATTTCCCACACACACCTCTGCATCTCTCTAGAGAGGTGCTGTTTCTCCCCACATTAGTATCTTCCTCCCCTTGCCTTTGTAGCAGGTCTGCTTCCTTGCTTTCCTAGGTATGATGTTTATTTGCATTGATGGAATTTTTCTCAGACTGGTGCCTTGAAAGCTTCAGATCTGTGGATCTGTGTGGTTTGCCCGATGCCATTGTGTTCATCCTTCCCATCCATAGTGGGGCACTGATCTCTGAGAAGACTTTCTCTATTTATTCCCTTTACTAGATTATTGCTGCAAGGCTTATGAGCAGATCCACGTCACCAAGGTGGAGGAGCGTGTCACCACCATCTGCCAGCGAGAGAACTCTTTCTATGTAGACACTGTACGAGCTTTCAGAGACCGTCGCTGTGAGTTCAAGGGGCTGCATGAGGTGCTGGGCCTGAATTTCTGTTTTATTTGTGCTGCCAAAGCTAGAAGGTCCTCACCTCTCATTGAAAACTTGAACCCTAAAGGATCATTTTGCTCAATCTTTATGGTCAATAAGAAATATTAGCTTTCCTGACAGCTCTGGTGCAAGTGCAGGTTTTTCCCCTGCTGAATCCTAAACAGCTGCTGCCACAGTGGTTCCTAGCTCTCTGATGCAATCACTTTCAGTGCTGGGAAAGAAAACAGCTGGTTTTTTTTTTGGCTTTTACTGGATCTAGAAAATCCTCAGCTCAACTATTTTGTGATCTGGTTTGTGTTCAGTGTAGGGTACTTTTCAAAGAGAAAGATGAGACAAGCAGAGAAACAGTTGATCTTAGGCTAAGAAGTGATTGATTCTAGGAGAAAGAAGCAGCATGTTCTAGTTCTCAAATGTTTGGAGTCTTGTGGCAGAGGGAGGAGCCTGAAATGTAGTTGCTAATATATTGAAAGAAATGACAAGACGCTGGGACTCTGTCTCTGGAAGAGTTTAATAAAGAGCCATTTGCTTTGCAATTATTGCTAGTTCTGTCGTGAATCATGGAGGTGGCTGGGAGGCCTTTTCTGCTGAAATGGTTCTGCTGTTAGTCTCGATCTAATCTCTTGCTGCAAGCATTTAGTTCTTGCCAGCACAATACGTGGTGTGACAGAATTGATGTAGGATGGCAGTTCTGCTGGGATTAGGTAATTCTAACTATGGGTGTGAGTTACAGTTGATGCTGCAAGACTCTTCCATAATATAGCATAATGCCTATGCCCAACGCTTCCCCCTCAAATGCAAAAGAAAAAGCAGAAAGAAAGAGGAATTATCTTAATAACTGATACTGTTCTAGGATCACAGTGTCATATTAGGATTGAGGTGGGGGGAATATCTGGCTGTTGGTACTGCCTGTAGTGGAATGTAGGGTTGTCCTGACTCTGCCTCTTGCCATCAGGTGTGGAAGAAAAAGCTGTCTGCGGCTGTGGAGACAGGCGATGCCTCTGAAGTGAAGCGCTACAAGAATATGGAAATCCTCTATGACTCCCTGCAGCTGGCACACAAGTGTGTCCTCAATTCTTTCTATGGCTGTGTCATGCGTAAAGGGTGAGTCTCACCTGTGGTCGTTGCTGGAGTCCTCCAGCAAGGAGCATTGTAAACCAGAGCTGTTCTAGTGAGGCTCTCACCTTCTTAACGTGCTTCCGAAGCACAAGGGGGATGATAGGTGATCCCTGTAACACTTTTTTTTTGTTCCTATTAATGACTTCTTATTTATTAGTCCCCTTAGCAGGGACTTTTGCTAAACAAGGCCCTGTAGCATTGGCAATGGATGGCAGGGTTTGTCTATAGGTGATTCTTCAGGGTGTGCGGTTTCCTGAAGTATCACAGGGAAGGAAAAGGAAAATGATCTCCTGAGGGCTGTTGTGATTGTCTTTTTTGCCCTGAGACTTTATTTTCTGTACGACCTGATGCGCTTCCCAACAGCTGTGCTTAAGAGGTAGCACTGCAGCCTTTTGACTGTCCCTCTTCCATTCACAGAGCTTACTGGTACTCCATGGAAATGGCTGGGATTGTGTGCTTCATTGGAGCAAATATGATCACACAGGCTAGGGAGCTGATTGAGCAGATTGGGTGAGTATGTGCTGAGCTGAGGAAGAAAGGTTCTCCTGTATGTAGTGTGAGCAGATGGGTAAGGGCAGAATTTGACTGGCAGAGAAGAGGGGCAGTGGGATAGATGTGGGATTAATCAGTGGAAGCTCTGGTGTTCTGGAGATTCAGGTTTCTGACATTGCCATGGCTTATTAATGCAACTGGTGTTGTATGACTAGGACTTCCTTTGCAGAAAGGACACTGCCTCTGCCTGACTTGTGGACAGAGAACAGTTCTTTGGCATATTTTCCATTCTCTTCCTGATGGTGATTTTTTTTCTTCCATTCTTAGGAGACCTCTAGAACTGGATAGAGATGGGATTTGGTGTGTGCTTCCCAACAGCTTCCCGGAAAACTTTGTCATCGAGTCAACCAACGCAAAGAAGCCGAAGGTGACAATCTGCTACCCAGGTGCCATGCTGAACATCCCCGTGAAGGTGAGTCTGGCATCTGTACCAGCCAGCTGTACAGTCTGGTAAAAACAGTGAAAGGGAAGAAAATGTTTTAGCCTTCTGTAGGCCTGCAAGCCAATCAGGCAGTTCTTGTGAAGGGAGTAGCTCTACTGGCAGTGGAGTATGCATCTTTGTTCTCGGAGTTGGCTTTGGCTGTTTTCCAAACAAAGCTTCATTCTCCTGTATAAGGCTTTTCCTAGTATTTCACTCCACTTCTCTACTCCTCTAACCCTGACTCTCACTTCTTGCCCTTTATTTGTGTGCATTTAAGAACATTTTGCCAGTTAGAATTGGCAAGTTGGGGACAGAGGCTGATGTGCTTTTGCAGCTGGAGGTGAAGTAGTTCATGATGTTGTCTCTAGCTGTGTAAATATGCCTTGATCATGCTAGTCCAGAGCCCCACAGCTTGGATTAATTTACCTGGTGGCTGCCTGGTTTGGCAATACTAGAAGTACTTTGGCAGGAGGGTAGTAAGCAGCATCCTGGGAGATGTGTTCCTTGGCACAGAGCTTGTGCAAAAGCTGGTCTATATCCTAGGTATGCAGTCTTCAATGAAGATGGATCCTTGGCTGAACTGAAAGGGTTTGAGGTGAAGCAATGGGGAGAGCTGCAGTTGGTGAAGATATTCCAGTCTTCTGTATTTGAGGCCTTTCTGAAAGGCACCACACTGGAGGAGGTCTCTGCCTCTGTAGCCAAGGTGGCTGATTACTGGTTGGATGTACTGTAGAGCAAGGTGAGTGTAGGGTTTGCAGGATATGCATCCCCTGCATGTCTGTCTTGCCAGGTTGGGGCCAGAGAAGGTCAAAGCTACCCTAACACTGTAGGGAGGATGGACTTTGTCTGAAGAGAATGGTTGGTCCGTTGTGCCTCTGATGGCTGTTTGTATGTAATTTCTGCCTCTTTGATTCTCTAGGGCTGCTCTTTAGGGTCTTTTAGCACCAGACCTGTTGTTACAGCACTTTTGTCAGCTGTTACCGCTTAATTGTGGGTAAGCGTTGTCCTCCAGTCACCTCTTTCACAGAGGTAGCGTGGTGGCCCTCTTGCACCAAGGACTTTCTCTAGAGCCACTCACTGAGACAGAGGATGGCAGAACCATTTGCCTGCAGAATCTTTTCTGAGGAGGCCAGAAGAGATTAGCTTTAAAATAACCATCAAGAGCAGAGACAATGCCAGAAAACAGAGCCTCAAACCGGGGAGCAGGAGAGATGAAAAGCCGGAGCAACTGCTCTGCTTGGGAGTTTATTAGGAGCACTTCCCCTTTGTATTTTGCATCTGGCACTACAGAGCTGGGCCCACTAAGAGTTTGCCGTACAACATCATTTCAAAGTATTGCATTCACAGCAGGAGTTTTGATGCAGACCTCATGTCCGTGATCTCTATGTTCCATAGGTTGTGTTGGCAACTGGAGCAGAGGTTGCTCACAAACTCCTCATAAAGACAGCCATATCAATCGGTTTAAATGTTCCATGTATATAATAGCAATGAAGTTTGATCATTAGGTTCCTGATAGTGATTTTTTTCCCCTTGTTCCTTTTTTCAGGCTGCCAACATGCCTGATTGAGAGCTGTTTGAGCTGATCTCAGAGAACTGTTCCAAGTCTCACAAGCTAGAAGACTCCAGGGAGTGTACAAACAAAAGAAAATTAATGAGCTCTTCACTTCTGAAGGCAAGAGACAGGTAATAAGAGTGAGAGAAAGGAGCTGGCTGTGCTGATGGCCTCTCTTGCTGATACTGTGTCCTCAGCACCCAAAACTTCCTGCTGTCATTTCTCTCAGGTCCTTGCTAACCAGCACCAGGGGGGAACACCGAGCTCCCAGATTGGCGACGTAGAGGATTTGGGGGCTGCTAAGCCCCTTCAGCCGTTGGTTCCAGTTGCAAATAAACGGAAGCGGGTCCGTACGGCAGAGGAAAGCCAGCAGATGTTCCAGTATCTGGAACTGTCGCAGTCCTGGCGAGAGATCCTGGACCCACCTGCTGCCATGGGCACTACTAAGGTAAGTGAAGTAGACTGGGCAGGAGGAATCCAGGAAACATCCTAGGAGTATGATCATCTGCCTAGCTAGCTAGGGAACAGGGCGTAGCAAGCTGGGGGTTTATTGAGGGTTTATTGAAACCGTCTGCGCTTCTATGACTGAAAACTACAAAGGGAAATGTTACCGGGAGAGTCCCACTAGCAGAGAAAGTCACGCCAATGGCAACTTCACAGCTATGCCAGTAACATGATCAGGATCTGAAGGTGGAAGGGCTTGGCTTTATGGTGCTTGATCCTCCTGTATAGGAGATGCGCGCTAATTTCTGTGGTTCCTGTTCATGTACTCTCTCTCTGATTAGGAAGAACAACTGGTCTGGCTGTGCTAGCACAAGAAGAAATGGGAGCTGCAGGCTCGGCAGCACCAGGAGCATCGGAAGAAGCGGCGCCTGGAGGATGGTGGAGTGATGACAGGTGGAGGCATAATCCGTGATACCCTCTCCAAAGGACTGAGCAGCTACGTGTACAGGACGGCACGCGGCATCCTGGACTTGCCCTGGCAGATTGTGCAGGTACCAGGCAGCAAGGCAGGCCCACTCTTAACCCCTCACAGAGGCCAGTTCAGTGCCCTGTGCCTCATGTTTGCAATACCTGTAGTCAAACCTTGAACTTCAGGGACAGCTAACCTCAATCCTACTTTAGTTTTACCTCCTTGAAGGTCATGTGGGACTGCGTAGCCTCAGGCTCAGAGAAGCTTTATCAGGAAATGAGGTCCTCAAATGATCGTGCTTGATTGCAAATCTGGGACTTCTGTGTAGACCCTATGTGGGGCAACTCAGCTGAGGACCTGGGCAAGTGTGCCTTGAATCCTAGATTTAGTCAATGCAAGCATGAAGAAGTTGATGGTACAATCCAAGCATTTTCTTAATTTCTTGTTATGCTTGGTTGCCTCTGCTATCTGAGACCCAGCCTCTTGTTGTGACACTTCTCATCTTCCAGAAAAGTCTTGTTTGGTTTAAGGTCACATGCAGCCTTTGACTCTGTGTGTAACCATGAGCTGGAGATGGGACACCTAATGCAGCATGTCCAAATGCTTTGGCTAAAGTCAGACAATGGCATGAATTTGTTAGCTAATGCTAGCCCAAAGCTAAGAGATGTGTTTGCGCCTTTACCAGGTGTCCTCTTCCCTTCAGAAGCACAATGCAACGTGCTGCCTGCAGATCAGTCAGAGCTGTCTTCATTCATGTTCTGACGTTTCCTCTGGCAGGATGATTTTTTTCACTGTACCTGTAGGACAATAGCAGGATGTGGAGATGCCAGAGCTGAGAGCAATGAATCTTTGGGTCCACTGCTGTCTTTGTGGTCACCAGTTGCTCCTTATTTGGAGAACGAAGACATAGGTAGTAGAGCCTTTGAAGATCCCAGAAGTGCTCCATGGCGTGTATGTAAGAGCTAAGAATGGGTTGCATCTCTCCAGCAAAGCTAACTTAAATCACCCTGTCCTGCAGATTGCTGAGAGCAGCCAGGCTGGCTTGTTGAGGCTGTGGGCAGTGATCGGAAGCGACCTGCACTGTATCAGACTGAGCATCCCAAGAGTGTTCTATGTCAATCAGCGTGTTGCAAAACCAGAGGAGGGAGCTGTCTACAGGAAGGTGGGGGTCATGTTTTTGACCCTGCTGCTTCTACAAGGGAAAACAGCTGGTTGAATTCATATAAGTTGCTCTAGCCACTGCGGGCAGATATTACGGGCAGTTTGCCTCACAAGACCTCCCTGTCCAGCCCTGCTAATGCACCTTAATGCAGTCCCTTTTGCCTGCTGCTAATCTCAGCCTGACCAGAAAGCAGGTTGACAGTTACTGCAATGTGGACAAAGCATAAATCCCGCTAACTGTCTTAGGAATGACCAGCACCGGCAGCTGGATTGCTTCCTGAGTCAGCATGTTTCTGGAAACATAAGGCTGGCTCAAACTACAACTCCTTGCTGCCCTTTAAGATTCCCCTGCTGTTGGGAGGAGCACGGCCTGAAGCAAGGTGCCCTGCTGAGTGTGTCTGTTTTCCTGGCAGGTGAACTGGATCTTGCCCCGCTCAAACTTGGTTTACAATCTCTACGACTACTCAGTCCCTGAAGACATGTACCAAGAGCACATCAATGAAATCAATGCAGACCTGTCTGCTCCAGACACTGAGGGAGTGTATGAGACTCAGGTAACCCTTCCAGGTGCTCGTTTTCCTTCCTCATCCTTTAAGGAGTGCTGAGTGGTAGCTGACTGATCTGTGTACCAATGGCACAGGTAGAGGCATGGGAGCTCAAAATGAAACAAGTTAGTAAGACGCTAAAACGAAAGACCCTCTCGAGTAGCTTTCTCAGAAATGTGCCCAGTTTTATATGAGCAAAGATACTTGTTTGGTTTCCAACCCCTTAGGGGAAAGAGGTTTAGATTTATTTGAAATTAGGAGACTCTGGGAAAAGACGGCACTTGAATGGGAAGAGTGAGTTTCCTCTAAACCAAACCAGAACCGTCTTGCTAGCAGTTGAACTGCAAAGGTATGGGAGTTCTTTCAAGTAAAGATGAGGAAAACCCCAGCATGTGGCATGTACATAGGCCAGGGTGCAGTGATAAAACCTCTGTATTCCAGAAGGAAGGATAGGATACCACTTTTTAAAGTTCAGAAAGAGCAAAGAAGAACCTAAACTGTATTCAGTAGTAGACATACGAAAGCAGTGAGACCAAGATTAAATGTACTAGTGCTTCTAATGCTGTAAGTCTGAAATGAAGATGGGCAGCTGGGATGCCTGCTTTTAATGAAGATATTGATTCGTTAAGCAGCTCAAAACTTGGTGGCTTGAGAATTATCTCAGTGTCCCTATCACTACAGGTGGCGTTACTATTCCGAGCCCTGATCCAGCTGGGTTGCGTGTGCATGGTCAGCAGGCAGCTTGTCAGACACCTCACAGGGCGAGAGGCTGACACTTTTGACATTGAACACCTGGAAATGTGCTCTATGGCTCAGTTTACTTAGGGTGCCTTACCTGGCTCCAGCTAGGAGAAGGCTTGTCAGTGTACCCAGGACCAAATAGCTTGAAGATACTATTGATGCTGCATGTTTGCTCTGTGTCTCTAGGAAGTATTCGCCACGTCTACCTCTACCAGAGCTCCCAGGGCAACAAAGCGCTCTTTGGTCTTTTCATCCCCTCTCAGCGCAAAGCTGCAGTGTTTGTGCTGGACACGGTAAGAGTAGGGCTTAAAGGCTTGGGAGGGAACGCAAGGTGATCAGGCAGCGGTTTGGAGCTGAGCAGTTTCTTTGCACAGACACAGATGTCTACTGCTGTGCAGCAGGGATTCTTGTATTTTGAAGTGTACCAAGCAGGTCTATTCTTCAACTGTCACGTGAAGCATTGTGATGTGCTCCTGCAGGGCTGCAAGGTATGAGCTGAGGGCATGAGGAAGGTCCCCACTGAGACCTTGTCAGCGCAGGTACCTGGGAGGAGGAAAACATTGCATGGAAGGCATTGGTCCAGCAGTTCAAACAGCCTCTAAGCATAGCTCTCTGCACACAGCTAGTGCTCCAAAGTTGAAGGGTAAAAATGGATGTTGCCTGTGGGCTCTGGCTTGCCTGGGGTGAGCTTACATAGCACAATGCAAGCAGTGAGGCTAGATCATACCCCCAAACCCCAGCTCTCAGTTGTGGAGCTGGTTATTCAGTGGGAGGTGCTTCAAGAGACTGAGTACACTGTCTCTACTGTGTAGAGGACCAGGGACCACTACAGGAATGGGGCATGTGAGCACTCATTTACATGACATGCTGACCCCGGGGCACAGCACTACTGTGCACACAGCTTGGCCATGGGCATGATAAGCCAGCAAGCATGGCACGGCATTTCCCCCCACTCAGGCGTTAGCACAGCTGTCATCCTCATCACCCACTGGGAAAGGCCGGGAATGCCACCATACTGGGGCACACGGCCCTGCCAGGGAAGCCAGCAGCACTGCTTGCAAGGCTGCTTACCCAGGGGAGCTCTGCCCCAGCAGTGGGCTTTCCAGCTGAGTTGGGAGCATGGCTAGGCATCAGGGAGCATTCCCAGATGCAGAGTGGGGGACCTCTAGGGTCTGGAGGGTGCTGGGGCTGAGCAAGGGAGGCAGAGCCTGGAGGGAGGATGGAACAGTGCTGAGTTCCTTCCCTGGATGGGAATTATCTACTCCCAAAAGGGCAGCAGAGGCAGCAGGGCTGGATGGGGCTGGAGACCAAATGCTGGGTGCACTTCCCTCCCCTGGCAATGTCTTAGTATTTCCCGAAGTGTGTGAATGAGTCCCCACCACTGGGGGAGCAAACCTGCCAGTCCTGGCAGTGATACAGGCACACCTGCAGTCTATGCTTTGCTGCCAGCTGGCCTCCTGCTCTCCAGCCTCTGCACAGGGGCCTCGTAAGAGAGACCCTGGGCCTGGGAGCCTTGCAGGGCTCTGCATGCGCAAGGTGGGCAGAAAGGACTGCTCAGGGGCTGCAGTGGATGTGCTGTGCTCCGAGCTGTTGAGGCTGGCTAAGCTGCCACTGCCCTCAGCCCATCCCAGCTAGCCCCCGCAGCATACTGGCAGGGCAGCAGGGCCCGGGGCCATGCCTGCAGCTGCCTCTGAGTCTCAACAGTGCCAGTGTGTGAGTGATGATCCCGTGGAACCAAGCACTAGAGCAGGTGCTGAGGGAAGGCCCTGTGCCCAGCCAGCAAGACCTTGGGCCCTCTGGGAGGACCATCCTCCCAGGACATGACACCTTCTCTGCCAGCTCCCTTAAGTTCTCTCCTGCCTGCTCCACGATGAAGCTCTGCTTGAAGATGGGGCAGCAAAGGGCAGAGGTGGTGTTGAAGGTGCAGCTTTTCAAGTAACTGCTCTCAGCAGCTTGAATGTTGCCCCTGGGGAGACAAAGCCAGAGCCATGGCATAGAGCAGCACACCAATACGCCTCAATTTTCTTCCTAATATCGTGAAGCACCCAAACGAAACATTAAACCCCAGCTCTGCTCATTGGTATCCATGTCATCACTGATGGTCCCAGCTGATGAACGGTGAAAGGATTTCCTAGGAGAACTACATACCAGACGTGGATGTATGCAGGCACTCAGAAATGCACATGACTGACTAGGCGATGGCCTGCACAGCAGGAGGGTGGAGAGCAGGAAGAGGAGGAACCCTGGGGTAGTTACCTGGCGAGATGCTGGCATTTTCAAAGGGATTCTTGTTCCCAAAGACTTTAACTGCTCCCTTTGCAAGGCCACATGCCCCATATCTACCCACCAGTGTGAGCATTCCTGCTCCTTCTTTCTCAATAATTACCATCCTCATCATCACCACCTTCCTCAGTGGAGGCAGGGGCAAGCAAGAGTGAAGGATAGATGGATGGAGTAAGGGTTGAGAACTCCGTATCACAGAGACAGCAGCTGAGCACCAAAAAAACATCCTGTCCCAGCAGGTTGAGGGAGGTGATTACTGCCCTCTCCTCAGCACTGGTGAGGCCACAGCTGGAGTGCTGTGTATGGGTGTGGTCTCACCAGTACAAGAAAGACATGGACCTACTGGAGCAAGTCCAGCAATGATGATGAAGGGACTGGAAGCATCTCTCATGTAAGGAGAGGCTGAGAGAAATGGGACTGTTAAGTCTGGAGAAGAGAAGGCTCGGGGGCATCTTATCAATGTGTACAAATACCTGATGGGTAAGAGTAAAGAAGATGGAGCCAGGCTCTTCTCAGTGGTGCCCCGTGATCATATGAGAGGCAATGGGCATAAACTGAAATACAGTAATTGTGTCTGAACTTAAGAACAACCATTTTTTTTACAGTGAGGGTGATCAAACACTGCACCAGGTTGCCCAGAGAGGTTAGAGAGTCTCTACCCTCAGAGATACCAAAAACCCGAGTTGGCTTGGCCTAGAGCATCCTGTTCTAGGTGACCCCGCTTTAAGCAGCTGTTGAACTAGGCAATCTCCAGAGGTGCTTCCAACCTCCGTCATTCTGGGAGCAACTTAGGAACAGGGATCCCCTGTGAAAAGCCGGCATCTCCTCCAGCTGCCAAATGGCACTGCTCCTGCACAGCTCCACTCCTGCCTCTCCATCCTTCAGGCTTGTCCACGTATTTCAACCACATCTTCCTGCTGTCAGTGAACACTCATTCCTCTGGTACCTAATTGTTACGGGAAATGGCTGTGCTATCCACCATTGCACTTTCAGGAAGGTATCTGGCTGCACTCCACACACACACACACTCAGACAACACACATGCAAGTGCAGGGCCAGGGTGGCCCCCTTCTCCCCACTATGCCAAAGACCTGACTACAAAGCACTGCTGCTGCAGCAAGGCTGTCCTGGTCCCAGCAGCAGGGCCTGACCTGCACTCAGCTGCTTAGCATCACCTATATTGCTCTCCACTTTGTTCTATACCCTGTACACACATGGCAGCCTGGGTACCCACTGGTCTACTTGCTCCATCCCTAGGCCCCACATTGATCTCTTCTACATGGACATCCTTGGAGAAGCCGAAGCAGGGGAAGTGGATGTTCCTCTTGATAAGGATGGGGAACTGTGGTGCCATCTTCGCCAGGGACTCACTGTGGAGAGACCTAAGCATTATGGCTTCGGGAGCAAAATGGTCCCTGTTGGCATGGCCTGTGCAAGGCCATCCCTGTGCCATGGCACCGCCTCCCTAGGCCATGGCCTGTTGCTGAAGGGGCCAAACCTCTCAAGAGCACCCTCAGAGGTGTCCCGCCCAGAGCATCCCCTGGTGTCCAACGGGACCTCGAAGATGGGCCAGCCTTTTGGTGCCTGTTCCATCCTAGCAGAGGACTCTCCTCCCCAGTGCCATGACCCATCTTTGGGGCCCGTACCCAACACTCACTTCCTCTGCTGGACACCAAGCCAGCATTTCAGAGCTCTTTTTGGTGCCGCCAGCACTGGGCACGCAGCGCCGTCTTCTGCCCTGTGAGGACGAACACACAACGCTGAACTTCCTGGCAAATGGGATCCTGCCCAGTGTGCAGTGCTGCACAGATCACTTGTCCCTGCACATGCCCAGCTCTCTGTGGTCCAACATGTCCATGTCGCCAGTGGTGCAGTCATGGTCGCAGCTGCATACAGCACTGCAAACTGCTAGCCCCTGCAGGGTCATGGGGGACATGGTGAGAACAGGACATGCACCTGGTAGTCCTACGCTGTGGCTGCAGAGGGGACGGGGCACCCCATGTGCTTCCCCATCTCTGCATAGGTGCCAGCCCTTGCAAGCTGCCTGGGGTAAGCAGCCGTTAAGCGTGCCTGCGGTGGCCCTACTCTAGCATGGCTTTCCTTGGTGTGTCCTCCGGAGTAGACAGTCAACCCTCTTCTCCATTTCCTGGCATGGGAACTGAGCCAGGGGCAGCTGTGCTCACTAGGATTCCCCACGTCTCTGCATCCGCCAGCAAGCTCCGCTTAGTCTCCACACATCTCCCCTCCCGTGATCCCTCACTCAGCAGCCCGCAAACAGTGCCCAAGCCAAGGCAGGCAGGGGGATCCCTGCCACAAACTGGTAGCGGCAGAGGAGAGCTACAGGCACCAACATCACGTCCACGTGCAGCTCCGCACTGTCTGTCCTGGGGTCTCTGCTGGCAGCTCCACACATCTCTGTAACCCGCCATCCTCTCCATTCCTCTTCCCAAGGCCCACCTCACCTCAGGGCAGGGCTCTATCGTCTGGGCAGGGCTGACCTCCACCCACGCAAGGATGCGGAAGGTGCTGCCGCCCTACGAAGTAACCAGCAGAGATGATGGTATTTGTAGGAAGGCAGAGCTATGCTTTGACACAGGGACATGCAAGCGTACGCACATGGAGATGAGACCACATGCATTCTCATGGAGAGTCACGTGCAGCTGTGCACACATGCATTTGCACATGCACGCACACAGGGGGCACACACACACACTGGGACAGTGCACACAGGTTCACACCTGTGCTCGTACCACCACGTACACATGCCTATTCACACAGGGACATGCAAGCCGTGACTTTGCACTGCTGTGGAAAGCACCCCCTGGCAGCACTTGGCTGAACCTGGAGCTGGTTCTGCAGGCAGCACACAGGGCAGAGCTGCTGTCCCACGTACCCAACCGGCTTGAGCCAACCTTTGCTCTTTGGAAACGACCAAATCCTGTCGAGAATGGCAGTGGCAGGGAAAAACTCCAGCGCTGTGTCCTCACACCAGGGTCACCACTATCCCCAAATCACCTGCCTCCTGAAAGCTCCGATCCGCTTCAGTGCAACAGCAAGAAGCATTCTGCCTTCAAAGTCATTTCTCCACGGGTTCTTGCTGCTTTTAATCACAGATTGCTGAAAGCCTGAGGTGGGCAGGAGGTTTGCAGGCCTCTAGTCCACCCCTCTGCTCTAGGCAGGGCTAACTCCACGTAAAGCAGACTGCTCAGGACCTTGTCCAGCTATGTTTTGAACCTCTCCAAGGACACAGGGCTCCCGCCTCTCTGCAGCCTCTCCCAGGGCTGCACCGCTCTCAGGCACAAGAATAGTTTCCTTTCTACCAGTCCTAATTGCCCCAGGGGCACCTCAGGCCAGCTGCCTCTCGTGCCTTCACTGAGCACCTCTAAGAAGAGTCTGCCTCCATAGCCTCCTCCGGGGGCTGGATCACTGTCTTAGATCCCCCTTCATTATCCTTTCCCGAGACAGAACAAATGCAGCTCCTTCAGCCTTTCCTCCTAGGTTGTGTTCTCCAGCCCTGACCACCTTCATGGGCTCTGCTGCACTTGCTCCAGCTTACTGGCAGCTCTCATGGTCCCTGCACAGGGCACTGCATTCCAGATGTGGCCTCACTGTTGCCACCGAGAGGGGATTCATCTGGCTCAACATCTCTGGGAGAAGACTTCTGGGGATAGTGGAAGGCTCCGAGACTCTCTGTGCGAGAGAGGCCATCAAGCAGGTCTGACACACTGGCCAGGTGATGCTGGGTGGCGGCTGCAAGCCATGTCCACACTGGTAATGCTCGAGGCCAGCCCAAGCTCTTCCACAGACCAGCTTGGTAATTTCAAAAGCACTTGGCCAAAACCACCGCAAATTCATCCTCTCTCTCATGGCACCCCTTGAAAAAGCTAAGATCCTGCCCCAGTGCACCAGGCCATCTCCACTCTGGCCACGCAACAGGCCTGGGGCAGCTGCCACATCTGAAAGTGCCCCACCAAAGTCATGCGGTTGCCTCGAAAGACGAAAAGCTGAGAGAGTGCCTCTCCTCCGCGACGGAGCCCAGCATCAAAGGCACGTTCTTCTTCCCGCTTCTCACTTGCAGAGTCTGGCAAGGTCCAATCTGTTTCCCGCAAGCTTTGGGGCAATACAAAGCTGATCTGCCCTCTGCTACAAGAAGCTGCAGCTGGCAATAATAGCCCTGGCAAACAAGGAGGTGAATGTCAGAGCCTCCCCTGACCTGATCTGAGAGTGCCCTCTCCCGCCCTGAACATCCAAAACCACAGAGGCCTGACGCTGCTTGTCAGGGCAGGCAGAGCATGGCGCACCTGCCTGGCTAAGGCCACAGGGCCCTGCCCGGTGCTACGTGCCAAGCTCCGCTGAGCCTGCCGCACAGCACTGCAAAGGTGACCTAACATGCAGTCCCAATGTGTCTGGGACGCAGCTATGGTTGCCTCATCGGGAGCCAAGGACAGTGCTGGGCCTGGAGGAGGGAAAACAGGAGTCCCGATGCAGGCAGCGGGGACCACCACACACGACAGCTTCCTTTGCTGGGTCCATCTGGATGAAGGAGCAGTTGGGAAGCCCTTGCAGAAAGTCTGCTGCTCATCTACTGCTCCAAGAGGCCACCCAAAGCAAGCAAGACAAGAGAAGAGGAGGGAGAAAGGCAGGTCGGAGCCTCACCTCGGCCGTGTGTGTGTGTGTGGGGAGAGCGGAGGCGGGGGTGGTGGTGGTTGTGGGCTATGTACACCGCAACATCGCACACCTTGCTTGGTGACTGTGTCATGCCCTTGACTTTGGTGAGGACAGAGCTCTGCGGGCTTGTCTCCCATTCCTGGTAGCCCTTCTGAAGGAAGACAGGAAAAGGCGCTATCAGAGATCTCCTCGCCTCTGGGACCCAGAGTGCTGCATCTGTACTACGGGATACTTGGTGGGAACGGTCTGTGTTGCAACTTTTGTATCCATACTACATGATACTTGGTGGGAACGGTCCCTGCGGTAACTTTTGGGTGTCTAGAACACTACCGCTGTGTTAAGCAGAATATGAATAAGTAACTAACAAGGTCCTGGAAATCTGTGAGAAAGAACAGCGAACAGATCCGGTGGCTTCCAGCCACAGAATAACTGTGAGAAACAGTCAACCAGAAGGTCTGAAGTTGAAGAGTAATGAAATAGCGAACCCCAAAGTCAATGTGGGCCCCAAAATAAATCTGCACACGCGCGCAGTGTCATAGCCCGGTTATGCAACCGGGGCGGAGTTGGGCTAAACTCCCTGCGGTGCAGAGCAACCCTGCAAGCCCCACAACAGATCCTGCAGGCAGCAGGGTACCTGCGCTTCCTCACAGCACAGCTGCACAACAAAGCTCTCAGGCCACAGCCACGACTCACACGACACACACAGCAGAGCCAGCAGAGGTTACAAGCATTGCACTTTTATTACATGCAGAGAGAGCTGACAAGCGGCAGCTGCTTCCTGATGCAGCATCAAGCCCGGAGCCTTTGCAAACGCACATTGTTTTGCACAAGGCAGAACAGCCCAAGCATATGGAATGCATGGAAGTGCCTGAGCTTGCCCCAGGGCAGAGAGCGAGAGAGCTGCAGGGCACAGCTGGTGTCTTGGTGCTGCAAGAGCAGGCAAGCAGTGGCCTGCAAGGGCTCCGAGGAGCCCTGGGAGTGGGCCGTGCTCAGTGCTGCAGAGGAAGGCGAAAAACCCCCAGGCACTGCTGCCAATCTGTGCTGGGGGAAAATTCCTTCCTGACCCCAAAGCTGGCGATCGGCTGTTCCCTGCGCATGTGAGCAAGGCCTGCCTCCCGGCCAGCCCTGGGACGCTTCTCACGCCCACCGGGGCACACCAGCGCTGCCCAGCTCCTTTCCTCTCTCTCTCAAACTGAAGCCACTTTAGGGGCTCCCGAGGATGGCAAAATTTAAGAAAAAAAAAAAAAGAAAGAAAATAAAAAAAGGAAGAAATAAAACGCAAAAACCAGACCTGATAGAGCCTGGGGGAAAAAGCTCTTTCCTGGGCCCTGCAGGAGACCAGCTGGCCGGGTGCTCCAGAGTGTTGCCTGAGACCTATGACACTGATGATGAGCACTTGGAGCATCTTCGCATCGCATGGCCTGCATTTCCTGGGTGCTGCATGTGGCGCCAAAGCAGATAGGCATGGGGATCTTTGGAAGGGTCTCCGGCTCCGAGAATGGATGCCCTTGCTCTTTGCGGGCCATCGAGTTAACTTTCTCCACTGATCTCCAGCTGAAAAGGCCTGGAGCCCTTGCGGAGCTTGAGGTGCGTGTGAGGGGTCTTCTCCCACTCCCAAGGGCTTGCTCCGGTCTCTGAAAGACCAAAGTTACATCCGGCTTTGAATCCGAGCCTGCTCGGAGCACAGATTGGATCGGAGGGCCTCCAGCGAGCTCTTCCAACAGAAAACCTTCCACAATCGGATGGTGCACAAGGGCTGAATCAGCTGTGAGCTTCAGCGCGCTGCCTGCCCCTGAGCAAATGCCTGGGCACAGTCTGCGCTCGCACAAGAATGGCTGCTGACAGTGGTGGCAGGGGTCACTTCCATTTCCCACAGGAGGCATGCACAGGCCAGCTGTGCCCAGCAGCGCCACACGAGTACAGCAATAAAAGCAGAAAGCCTGCTTGCCTTGGCCCCTTTGCGTCAGCTCAGCTGAGGCAGCTTAGAAGAGACCTGGAGCTGGCAGATGCTGACCTCCCTCTGCTCTCCTGAGAGTGAAAACACTGTGAAAACCTTGCTGTCACTTGGTATTGCTCTGTGCGTCCTTGGAGGAGTGCCAGGCGGAAGAGGAAGAGGATCCACAGTCTTTCTGAGGCTGAGGCAAGCCAAAGAGCCAGTCTTAGAGCCGGTGCTGGAAGGGGTCAAGGGCTGCAGGAGGAAGGGGTTGGTCGTGCCTATTTGTGTTGGGGAAGAGGCAGCCGGCACAGGAGGCAGCGTTAGGCAGTGTTAGGGAGTGAAGCAGCAGACATAGGCACTTTCCAAGCCTGCGAGGCACGGGGCACGGCCACGGCAGGGAGTGCTCTGAGCACCAAAGCAGGGCAGAGAAGGTGCAAAGCAAGAGCTGGCAGTAAGGTCAGAGGAAGGCCACAAAGAGGTCTCCATACCAAAGGGAGGTGCAGCTGCTGAGCACGTCCATCGTTTGGCGGCCTGAGGTGCAGGCAGCAGTGCCCCCGCACGTCCTGCGACAACGTCGCGCTGGGTGGCCGTCGAGAGCCCTGCTGCCCTCGTGGCGGTGGGTGCGTCTGCGCCCAAGGACAGCGTGCAGAGAGCCTCGGCCCTGGGCGGCAGCCAGCAGCGAGCCGGCTGCGGAGCCTGGCAGAGCGGCAGGGGCGCGGGCGCCTTATAGCCCTGCTCGTGCCGCGAGCACTGTGACTGCGCTGCCGGGTCACAGTGCTGCGACATGGGGGCCCCGGGGACGCGCTGCAGCCTCCCTGCCAGCCGTCTGCCGGCCCGGCGTCGGCGTGGCACAAGGCCCCGGGGCTGCCGGCCCTGCTGCAGCCCCTGTGCCCAGCACCCCAGGGCAGCTGCGCCTCCTGCTGCGGGGCCGTGCCCGGGCCATGGCCCAGGATGCCTGCCGGCCCCTTGCTCTGTGTCAACGCGCCCCACGCTGCCCCAGGCTTGTCCCAGGTCACTGCAGAAAGGGCAAGAGTCCGCTCCCATGCTGCCATTGGGAAGTGGCATCCCTGCACCATGACACCCCCTCCCTAGGCCATGGCCTGTTGCTGAAGGGGCCAAACCTCTCAAGAGCACCCTCAGAGGTGTCCCGCCCAGAGCATCCCCTGGTGTCCAACAGGACCTCGAAGATGGGCCAGCCTTTTGGTGCATGTACCATCCTAGCAGAGGACTCTCCTCCCCAGTGCCACGACCCATCTTTGGGGCCCATACCAGACACTCACTTCCTCTGCTGGACACCAAGCCAGCATTTCAGAGCTCTTCTCGGTGCCGCCAGCACTGGGCACGCAGCGCCGTCTTCTGCCCTGTGAGGACGAACACACAACGCTGAACTTCCTGGCAAATGGGATCCTGCCCAGTGTGCAGTGCTGCACAGATCACTTGTCCCTGCACATGCCCAGCTCTCTGTGGTCCAACATGTCCATGTCGCCAGGGGTGCAGTCATGGTCGCAGCTGCATACAGCACTGCAAACTGCTAGCCCCTGCAGGGTCATGGGGGACATGATGAGAACAGGACATGCACCTGGTAGTCCTACGCTGTGGCTGCAGAGGGGACGGGGCACCCCATGTGCTTCCCCATCTCTGCATGGGTGCCAGCCCTTGCAAGCTGCCTGGGGTAAGCAGCCGTTAAGCGTGCCTGCGGTGGCCCTACACTAGCATGGCTTTCCTTGGTGTGTCCTCCGGAGTAGACAGTCAACCCTCTTCTCCATTTCCTGGCATGGGAACTGAGCCAGGGGCAGCTGTGCTCACTAGCATTCCCCACGTCTCTGCATCCGCCAGCAAGCTCCGCTTAGTCTCCACACATCTCCCCTCCCGTGATCCCTCACTCAGCAGCCCCCAAACAGTGCCCAGGCCAAGGCAGGCAGGGGGATCCCTGCCACAAACTGGTAGCGGCAGAGGAGAGCTACAGGCACCAACATCACGTCCACGTGCAGCTCCGCACTGACTGTCCTGGGGTCTCTGCTGGCAGCTCCACACATCTCTGTAACCCGCCATCCTCTCCATTCCTCTTCCCAAGGCCCACCTCACCTCAGGGCAGGGCTCTGAGGTCCCAGGAGCCCTGAGACGCTTCTCATGCCCACACCAGCGCTGCCCAGTTCATTTCCTCTGGAAAAGGTGCTGCAAGCCGTCAAGGACTTGTACCTACTGAAACCTATGAAGAAAAGGAAAGTTAATAACCAAAAAATAAGCATAAAGTATACACTCAAATGGATCAGGCCTGATGACATTTTGATCAAATTACCCAAAGCCATTTCAATAGCAACACACATTTTTCTTGCTATCAGCAAAACGTACTCTGTGGCATTTTGAAAGGGAGTGAGTTTTCAAAGAGCTAAGATCTGAAGTTTTCTGTGGGTCCAGAAATAAGTTTTTAAAATCTTGAGTTTTACGTGTTAGGAAAAAACACAGAGATTGTCACTGTAGAGATAGAAAAAGTCCAACTGTGAAGCCTCAAAAAAAAAAAAAAAAAAAAAAAAAAGATTCCCAGACCACTCTTAGACAAACTTAGAAGCTATCACATCAAGAGTATTACAAAGTTGAAAGAGCTGTTATTTGTAAACCTACAGGTCTTTGAACTAAAGGCATAGCCTATTAGTATGTATTATTAACATAACTGAAAAAAAGAAAAAATCACAACAATGATTTTGGACAGTTTCAGAGGCCATTTTTAAACCAGAGTGAATGATTTCTGCTCTCCTGTTACATAGGGCTCAATAAAACTATAAAGATTTGACAGGTTAAGAGAATAAACATTGCAATGAAGTGAGCTATCCCCAGCTTAGCTATAAACATTCAATATTTCCTCTGAGAAAGGATAAAGTAAATTAAAAATAATACGAAACAAACAGGAATGGAGAATTTTTAAGATTTTTGATAATTTTGATCTTTTGACTTATGTTTTCCAGAGATACTATGTAACTCAATGTACTCATTCTCCAAGTCCTCAAGAATTTGAATTTGTCATAATCACTTATAGAAAACTGAGCTGTTTTCACAAACCAAGGTATACACTGACTCTTCCACGCTATTCATCTTTCTACTCCTGTGGTCAAGTACCTTGCAGTGATTATCGCTTATTTGTTCAAGCGGTGAGGAAATATTAACTATCACAAGTTCTCAGCAGAGACTGGACAATAATTATCAACAGATGGCTGGCAGTACAGTTTGGGGAGAGAGAAATAAAGTGCCCTTCCTTCCAAAACATCCCCCACTGAGAAGTCCTCAGCAACTCAATGGTCACAGTTTTGGTTAAAATCAGATTTATGTTAACTACCTGTTTTCTCCCCACATTTTTCTTTATTTTAATATTTGCTTATTTAACTATAATGAGGAAGCACAAACCCTGCACATCCCATCTATCTTATAATGATGACATTCATATCTGGAAAAAAACAACAACTTTGGTAATTTACACTCTTATTAAAATAATACTAGTATTGGGTCATTAGAAAGGATCCAGTTCAAGAAGTTCAACTGAATACAAACAAGGAAATTCAAAAAAACAGTGTGCTCCTCCTAGTTTATTTACAAAAGCCTTAGCAACGGCCAACACAGAAGAGGCTTGCTTTAGTAGCAGGGGCTGTGCCCAAGGGGCCGCTGACAGAGCACAGCCTGGGCAAAAGGCAGCGGTGCTTCCTACGTGCTCCCAACACCGCCCGAGCACCACAGAAGGACAACGCAATCCGGGCTGCTCAAGCTGGCAGTGCCGGCTCGCAGCTGGCTGGGGCCCAGAAAGAAACTTCCCAGGAGCCTCCCGATTTCCACACTGCATATGCTTAAAACCCCAAACACACGGTTCGTACAGCCGTGCAGAAAGCGCTTCCTGTGCACGACCTCCACAGTGCAGTTTTCCGACGTCTGAGACATTTTTTTTAGGGTCCCTGCAGAGCACCTGCCCCTCTTCTCTTCTCCCAGGCAGTGACTCCACAGACTGACCGCAGTGCTGCTTGCTGTTTCACTGCAAGCCAGCCAGCTTCAGCGGCCAGCTCCCTCCCGCGCCCTGAACGGCCGGACGGCACCTCAGCGAGACGGGGCGGGCCGGGCTCGCCGAGCCCATGCCAGGCCTGCTCCGCGCAGCTCGCCAGGGCTTCAGCCCGCCCCGCCAAAGCGCAGCAAGGACGGAGCTCGCACGCTGCGCCTCGGCCCCCGACGGCTCCCCGCAGCCCGTCCGGCCTCCAGGCAGGAAGACTCGCACGGCCCAAGGAGCCCGGCACGCGCCTCAAGGCCGGCCAGGGCTCCTCGGGGGCGCAGCCGGCTCCCAGCTCCCTCGCAGCCGGAGGGCTACCTGGAGAGGCGGCCAAGACGGCGGCGCCGGTCCGCAACTGCCCCCGTGACGGCGCCGCTTCGGGAGCAGCAGCCGCTTCCCGCGCAGCGCCGCCGCCCCACGACAGGCCGCACCGCGCCGGGCCGGGCCGGGCCGGGTCGGGCCGCGCCGGGCGCCCCCGCGCAGGCGCGTGCGCGGCAGCGGCAGCGGCAGCCGGGGCAGGGGCGGGGCCTGCCCGGGAAGGTGCCGCGAGGGGCGTGGCCAGCGCAGCCGCCGTGCTGCGGGGCAGAGGTCGAGGAAGAGAGCGACCATTGGCTGCGGTGCCGCTCTCTGATTGGTGCTCTCCCTGGGGAGGCGGGGCTGGCAGGCTTCCCGCTGGCGGGAGGTGGGGGCAGCGCGCGGGGCTGCTCCGGCCGCGGCGGGATGGTGCTGCGGGGCGGCGCGGAGCCGGGCGGCGGCGGCGGCGGCGGCTGGGGGGGGCAGTGAGCACCGGGGCCAGGCGGCAGCGGGAGGTGTGTGTGTGGGGAGGGGGTGGGTCGCGGCGGGGACTGGGCGGCGGCTGGCGGCGCGGCGTCCTGCAGGGACGATGGCTCCTCGCTGTCCTCCCTCAGGCGCCCGGAGCGCTCGCAGCGCACGGAGCGGCTGGACACACTGTTCGGCTTCGAGCGGCCCACGGAGCGTGGCGAGCGCACGGGCTGGCTCATCAACATGCACCCGGTAGGACTGGGCCGGGGGGGGATGTCACCGGCGGGGGGTGTCACCCACAGGCACCTGGTAGGACTAGGGGGGACAACGATGGGGGGGTCACCGACATGCACCTTGTAGGACGGGGGGCGAATGTCACCGACGAGAGGGGGAGATGTCACCGACAGGCACCTGGTAGGACCTGGGTGTGAGGGGAGGTGTCACCAATAGACACCCAGTAGGACTGGGGCAGGGGAGGTGTCACCGACAGGCACCCGGTAGGACTGGGGTGGGAGGGGGCGGGGGGGGTCGTGTGTCGTAACAGGCCATGTGCATGCGCAGACGGAGGTGCTGGGCGAGGACCGGCGGCTGGTGAGCGCTGTGGACTACTTCATCCCGGAGGATGGGAGCCGCTTCGAGGTGCATCCCGTTCCTCCAGCGCAGCGCTGGTGCCTGGGCTGGGCGTCCTGCCTGCCCCCACCGGTTTGGCTGTTCTGGGCCCCAGGCATCACCCACAAGGCAGCAGCGCTGTCTGCCCTACGCTGGGTCCACCTGGGACCCTTGGGGGCCAATGTGGGTGCTGCAGAGATGCAGGGATGTGTGTGTGGTGCAGAAATGCCAGCAACGCGCAGCAAGGGCAGCGCGGTGCCCGTTGCTTCCGTTGGGAACCGTTGGGTTGGTTTCTCACCTTGGCTGCGGGGTCGCGCAATGTTCACCGGTTTTGATTTCTCCTGGGTGGCCCTGCCCTATAAGCCGTATTTCTACATCGCTACCCAGAGGGCGAGTATGGACTTGGAAGCTGCGCACTGGCAAGTGGGGTCTTGAGTAAACTAGTGGCCGAGGTCCCAGAGACAAGGGCAGGTTTGACTTGAAGGGTCCCCCAGTCAGCTGAGAGGCCTTGTGACCGACCATCTTCTTGGGTTGGTAGGAGAAAAATACAGCTCCAGTGCTTCTGTTGGTGGTTTTGTCAGAGCTGTTAGAGAAGACCTGAGATGGGAAGCAGCTGTATCAGTATGGTGGCTGCACTAAGGTTTCTTAGAGGGAGGTTGGTTTGTTATGTGATGAATTATCCCTTCAAGGAGCTGTCATATTTTTCCTGTTCTTTTTTTGTCCTAAAATTGATCTCTGGAGCCTATTTCACTTCTTCTAAGCCCAAACAGGGGTAAATTTCCCCTCTCATCTCATCTTGATCCTGCTCGTGCTGCAAAACTGGGTTTGTTCTGACGGTGCTGTGAATTGACGATCAAAGAGAGCCCCAGTGTGAAGGAACAGATTTCCAGACGGCCAGGATTTCAGGACAGCCTCGTGTCCTCCCCTCACAATTGAGGACACTAGTGCCAGAACCTCTTGTGAGCTTGTCTTCTCCTCTGGAGAAGTGTCTGGCTTTGTTGCTCATTCTCCAGTTTCTTTGCAGGGCTGTGAACGAGAAGTGTCATCCTTCCTCTCCAAGAAGTTTCAAGGGAACATTTCAAAGCTGGAAACTGTCCCCAAAGAAGATTTGGATCTGGTCAGTATTCCTCTGCCTGCTGTACTATTGAATAACTAATCTTTCTTTCTTTCTTTCTTTCTTTCTTTCTTTCTTTCTTTCGAGCTCAAGTGGAGTAGAAAGGGGCTAAGCAGTAAAGGGAAGCAGTATGCTTACCTTTAATCTTCAAGCACTGTTTGCATTGCATATCATGAATAGGCTAATTATTGCTTATTGATAGTAATTGCTTATTATAGTAATAGTAAATAAAATATATGTTCTGCTCCAGCACATAGTCTTTTTCACAGGATGCTCAAGAAACTTCCTGAGCTAGAAATGGTTGGAGATTAAGAGTGTTGTGGCAGAGGGGGATACTATACATTTACTCTTTCTTGGGTGTGTACTGGTGATTGCGCTTGGAAACAGACAACAAGACAAGATGGCCCTTGGTGTGAACTGGCATAGCTCACATGTTCTTCGCTGTCTTAGGTGCTTGCTAGCATCTCTTCTCACTCCTAGTCTTTCCATCCAATTACTACCTCTTCTTTGGCCAGTTCTTCCACGTGTGCCAGTATAATTTGCATTTCCAACGCTTTCTTACTGTTAGCAGTCTTCCCCTTTCCCTCATTACTCTTTTCCACCCTTAGCTGGCACTGTCTTGTTGCTTTGTAGCCAAATCACTTGGTGGGTCTTAAGCAGAACTACATTAAGTTATCCTTCCACGTGGTGGAGGACTTGGTGAAGGTGCGGAAAGAGATCTCTCCTGCTGTGAGGAAAAACAGAGAGCGAGACCAGGCGAGCGATGTCTATACGTCTATGCTGTCAAGGAAAGAGGTCTCCTTAGGATGGTTGGCCCATGGGCTTCTTAGGATTCCCCTAGTCACACAGACTAAAAAGTACAAATGAGAATTCCAATCTTCTCTTTGGTTTCCTACACCTGATGTCTGATTTCAGTTGAACCATTTCAAAGGAAGAGGAATCTAGTGAAGTGAGCACTTCCTGCCCAACTGAGAGGTGTACATCATTTGTTCCAGGTGATTCCTGGGGTGCCCAACTATTCTTAAACTCGTTGTTATGCTTTATAAATCCAATGCCATAAGAAACCTTTATTATAAAGGCATAGAGGTAATAAGTGTTTTTTGCCTGCGCAATGTTTCCTCACGTGCTGTCAATCCTGATGACTCTCTTTCTCGAAGGGGGTTGTTGCATTAAAGAGAAGCTTTTGTTATTCCGTTCTCTCCTGTTAATGAATTTTGTTGTTTGGTTATCAGTGGGTACCACTGTTGCTACCTTGTCTCCTACAGTCAAGCCTGCTGGGTCTGAGATGTGCATAAACCTACTTAGGTAAATTAGTTGTTAATCTAATGAGAACTGCTCGTTAAATCATACTCTAAAGCTGATTTGAGTTTAATGTATTTGGTCATATTCAGGATCCGGTTGTTCTCGCCTTTGACATTGAAACTACCAAACTCCCTTTGAAGTTTCCTGATGCAGAGGCAGACCGGATCACGATGATCTCCTACGTGGTTGATGGGCAGGTAATGGAACAACAGTTCTTTTCTTCATGCTTTGGAGCAAAATGCTAGACAGCAAACGAGCATGTCACCTTTGGCGGTCTGGTCCCTGGCTTGCTTTGTTGCTAGTTGCTTGGTCTATATGTAATGGCTGTGGAAATAAAATTGAAGTCTAGTCTGAATGATGCATAAGGATTTCCTCGTTTTGTATGTTGGAGAACCCAGGTAAGGCTACTGGTGCCCCTTTGAGGGGCAGTAGTAATTTGGAGAGTATAGTCCTTAAGTTGTCTCCCTTTTGGCACCCTTTAGGTGATTGTAAGCAATTGTTCAGAAGGTGACCTCCAAAGAGCCGTTCCCACTTGACAAAAGCTCTACGTATCAAGCTGTGCAAGGATTATCGCATCGATGGAAGACTATTTCATCCTTTAGGCAGTGTGTTCCGGTTGTTCAGGAACCTGTCCCTGGTGTAGCAGGGATCTGAGTCCTCAGTAACTCTTCCTTTGTCAACTCTCTAGGGCTATCTGATCACAAACAAGGAGATTGTCTGTGAGGATATTGAGGACTTTGAATTTACTCCGAAGCCGGAGTGTGAGGGTCCATCCTGTGTCTAATGAACCAGATGAGGTAAGTAGGTTCTACTTGGGAAATCAGGCTGCTTTTTATCTGCCTTGGTCTCTTGTAGGCCAAAGAGAGCTTATCACCCAATAGAGTGTATCTTTGGGGAGCACAGCGGACAGTCACGGTGCTGGTGATGCTTTCATTTCATGGTGTGATGATGAGGCAGATCGGGTTCTAGCTAGGTCAAGAGCAGAGGGGAAGGACTGCATCAGTTGTATTATATCCAGTGCCTGCCTGCAGGAGGTGAATTTACTGAGTGTTTGTGTTTGTGGGGGAGATGTTTTTTGTTTTGGGTTTTTTTTTTTAATCCTCTGTTGCATACTAGGCTCATTTAATGCAGAGGCGGTTTGAACATGTCCAGGAGACCAAACCTACTATCATTGTCACATACGATGGAGACTTCTTTGACTGGTAAGATCAGGAATGAAAACTAACCTGGTTTCTAAAAGGAAATGTTGTCTAGGCCATGAGGTGAGATTGGGTACCAGCCTGTATGTCCTTTGTCTGGAGGTCACATAGCGGCCACATGCGTTCTTATCTACGCAGACTATCCAGCCAGTTTGGGAACCTGTTTACATCCTGATTATGTGCTCTTTATCTGGAGTGCTGGGCTGAGTCTTGGATTGCCAGCCTGCAGAGGACTGTCGAAGAGGGGGAGGAGGAATTCAGAACTTTTTTTTTTTTTTTTTTTTCCTGAGCAGAGCTATGTTTATTGGCTTTGAAATACGAACTTCTATAGAGTCCCATCAATTGGTCCAGGGATTGCTGAGCTGCTTCTAGATTGTTGTTGATTTGGCAATGTTTGTACACGGATGACCTCAGTAACTGGAGAACAGGCAAAGTGTCAAAAGAGAACTGCAGAACAATAGGGAGACCAGAGCAGCCAAGCCTTTGGGGAGCGAGGGAAACTCGATCATAATGTTCTGCCTCCTGGTATAGGATGTAAGCAAGCAGCTTCCTTCTTGCAGTAGCTCTGCCCTACAGGGAGTTTTCCCTGTGGCCAGCTCTCACGGGTAAGGTCTGGAGCAAAGGAGAATTCACAAGAAAAATTCCTCATTAAGTAGCTTACAAGAAAGCAATTCTGAAACCCTTGGGGTGGGGATGGGGTGGAGGAAAGGGACTGCTTTGTTTCTTCTCTTCTGCATTGTCTCTCTCCTCAGGCCTTTTGTGGAAGCAAGAGCAGCAGCTCATGGAATTAATATGTATCAGGAGATTGGATTTCAGAAGGGCAGCCAGGGAGAGTACAAAGCCCCGCAGTGCATCCACATGAATTGTCTGAGGTACCGAATGCTGCGTCTGTACCATATAACTGCATCTTTATCTGTTAAATTTGTATAAAATGCCTACAGTTGATGTATTTGAATACTGTCCCTTTTCCATCTCTGTGCACTGCTATCATGAGTTACATCTTACTAGGAAAGGACTAGCACCCCCATCTTTGGTTGTGCTGCTTCTACTCGGTACTCCGTTGTGTGCCATTATGTACAGAAGTTACGTCTTGCCCACACTAGCCTGAACGACTAACTCTGTTTATAGAGTCTGCTGGTGGTTGTCATTGGGAGTTTGAGAACTGTCCTGGATAGCAGGTAAAAGGACAGGATAAGACCAAACCGTTGTAGTGGGCACAGGGCCATATTCTAACCCAACAGCCTGCCTAGCACAGAGAGGAAAAGAAAGGGTGTGTGTGTGTGTGTGTGTGTACAGGAGAGGGCTGTCTGTCTTGGCAGTTGTGACTTGAATGTTTTTTCACATTGGACCAGTGTCCAGACTCTGGAAAACAACTGCCTCTCTTTGCAGTCCTGCTGATACCTCCTCCTGTGTTTAAACGTTTATCTTTGAAGTCTCTGAAGTATGAGGGTTGAGAAAAATCTGAGCAATAGAAATGATTTGAATAGCAGAATTTGTACGAGTCAGGATTTAAGAGCATGGGTAGATATGCAGACTGTCTAAAGCTGTGCAGCTTCTTATTCCACTGCACTTGGATGTTCTGCTCTCACCTTTCCCTGTTAGAGTAATCCAGATCTTTTTGTACGTAGCAGCCCTTTCTGAAGTGCAGGGCTGTCTCTTCGTAGACTGGCATTTTCATTATTCTGTCTAGGTGGGTGAAGAGAGAGAGTTACCTGCCAGTGGGAAGTCACAACCTGAAAGCAGCAGCGAAAGCAAAACTGGGTTATGATGCAGTGGAGCTGGACCCTGAAGAGATGTGCCGGACGGCTACAGAGGAGCCTCAGGTGTTCCCACCCGGTGCTGTATCTCTGGGCATCTGCAATATTAGTGAACCTTTGAGTTAGAGCTTTGTGAAATCCTTTAAGTTAATGCAGTGTCTTTGAGAAGTTGTCAGTGTATCTTGCTGAATTTCAGACACCTGAAAGAACTTAAGCTTAGGGAAGAATAGAATTTCCTTGATGTGTTTCTGGCATTGGCGTTGCACTGTATATTTGTGTTATTTACACTTCTGCAAAACGGTAGTACTCGGGGCATTGCAACGGAGCAGTACTTTGCTAGTGTCCAGGAGACACCTTAATGAGGTTTCTGCCGAAGCCCTGGAGATCTCTGTAGGCCAAGAGTGGCCTCCTGACCACTCCGGAGTGGCATCTGTGCGGATATGTGGCAGTGAGCTCATCTTCCCCATTTCTGCTAATTCGGAGCTGGCTTATGTAATTCAGGTTAAAGCAGAATGTCGTCTTAAGCCAACTGATAACTCTTTACATGCTGGGATGTTTGTATGCAGAAATATACCTTTTGCATCTTCCTGCTGATTTCAACCTTTCGTTGTTTCCCGTTGTACGTGTTAACTGCTGTATTAAATGTGACTGGGATTGATTTGTCTTTCTCCTCAACAGACTCTGGCCACCTGTTTGGTGTCTGATGCAGTTGCTACCTATTACATGTATATGAAGTATGTGCACCCTTTCATTTTCGCGTTGTGCACCATCCTTCCCATGGAGCCTGATGAGGTGAGTGCATGCCTGAAACAATTTCTTTTCTGGGCAGAGAGCTGCATGCTTCATGCAACAGTGACACACTGGCAATAGAACTAATTTCTACAGTTTGGATAGTTTTTCCCAAGGAAAGGAGGGAAAGTAGTCTCCAAATGCGCTTCCTTTCTGCAGTACAGCAGTCATAGCTGTTTTTCCATAGACCAGTTATGGGTAGCCTAAGTGAAGGAGTTGGTTTTGTTTCCTTACTGTGCTCCTTCTTGCCTTGGGCTTCAATACTGCCTGAATAAACACATCATGTTGGGCACCAAATCAGACATTTAAGTTCAATGATGTGGTGATAAGGCCAGCCTAATTCCAGCAGCACCCTTTACAGCACTTCTTTCTAAGTCCAGTTTTTGATGTCTGTCTTTTACAGGTGTTAAGAAAAGGTTCTGGGACACTGTGTGAGGCATTGCTGATGGTTCAGGCCTATCACGCCAACATCATCTTCCGCAACAAGCAGGAGCAGGAGTTCAACAAACTTACAGATGATGGCCACGTGCTGGACTCGGAGACGTATGTAGGAGGCCAGGTGGAAGCTCTGGAACCTGGGGTTTTTCGCAGTGACATCCCTTGCCGCTTTAAAAAGGTAAGGACACAATCAGGGTGTTGCGACAGAGACTTTAAAATGGTAATGCAATGATGCTCTTTCTCTTCTTTCTGGAGAACATGGCAGTAGGGAATAACCCTCCAACTGGAATTACCATCCTCTGTTCTTTTGGGGGATACCCAATAGCAATACCTGTTATAAAACTGATACCTAATTTATGGCTTGAGTGTATGAACCTGCTTAGAGTTTAGGTGGGAAGGGTTGGAGAAGTTGCTCTTCATGACTTCAGACTGGCTATTGGGTAAAGACAGTGTTACAGCAAGGAGAGTGGTTCATTGCTTTTGTGTGAGTTTGTTTACTTTGTTTATTGGTTGGTTGAGGGTTTTTTTTTTTTTGGTTTTTGATTTTCTTTGAGCGAGTGGTTGTTGGCAGAGATGACTCTGTTTTTGTCTCATCAGGATTATATCTTTGTCCTTCTCCCACTCAAGCCAAGCTTCTTTTGGCCTCTTTTACCTGTTTCTGGTTGGTGCTACTGTCTAGATTGTAAGTTTTAGAGGCAACTTCCATCTTTGCTGTGTGATACACCACACCTCAGTGCTGCTTATTTTAGTGGCCTTAATCTCGTAAATGATCTTAAGAGAACGTGCACTGTGAATTTAGAAGGATCTTAAATCTAAATCCTTGGCCCCTTAGAGCCTTAGATGTGTGAGCAGCTGACTGCTAGGTCAGCCCCATAAGTGTTGCACTCTGGAACATGCATGCAATCTTCTCTTCTTGTTAGCTGCCCTATATAGCCTCCTTTGCAGGAGAACTCCAAGGGCCGGGGAGCAGCCACCATCTCTTCTCTGCTTTGTGTTTTGCCTTAGTGCCAGTGGTGTAGGCTTTTGTGAGTTGTAGGGTTCTTAGCAGAAAGCCACCGTCCTTCAGTTCTAGAGAGCTCAAGTTGGCTGTGGGGTCAGGCCAGCTAATTGGCCAACATTATCTGCCTGCTGACAATGGAGCTGATCATTGAACGAAGGGGCATTTCAAGATGCCATTCAGCTGACCTGTTTCAGCCATCTGCCCTTCAGATGAGATGAATTGCTCTCTACCCATACTGAGACATGCTCTGCTAAGTAGTGAGCCTGTTTTCAAAGATCGCCGAAGCTACGCTGGAGCATGGATAATCTTGCAGAAGCTGTCACCCCCTGCCCCCCTTCCCTGGGCAGTGTGCGAGGATGGGTGTCAGGGCTAGAAGAGGTCTCGGTATCATTCCTGTATCCTTGCAGAATCCTGCTGCCTTTAACTTCCTGGTGCAGCATGTGGAGAAGACGCTCCGGCATGCTGTCGAAGAGGAAGAAGGTTTGCCATTGGATCAAGTCACCAACTTCCAGGAGGTCTGTTGTCCTGCCTCAGCCTGCAGGGCCAGAGGCATGACTGGGCTTTCCAGGGAGAGCAGAACTGTGAGGGTGGAGTTGCAGCACATTTCTTTAGGCAAGCCTGGGTCCTTTAGGTCCAAGCCTGGTGTTGTATAACAACTTTCTTCAGCTTTGAGTTCTGCCCCATGTCCATCTGTGCCTTATTTCCCATATTAATAAAGAACTGGCATAGGCTGGAGGCAAGGCTGATTTTTCTCATCCTGAATATGTCTGGTGAGACACCACATGTTAAAGATGCCTGTTTAGACTCATTTTATACTCCATGGAGAGAGACAGGAGAAACTTATCTGTAGACATTTGCAGTGTAGATGAAACCTACCTTGGAGGTCCAAAAGAAAACCTTAAAGATTGGTGGCTAAAGAAGACTCGCCGCTGCCACTCTTCTTAATCCTGTTCCTTTAGTTCTTCATACTCTTCCTGTGTTCCCCAGAATCAGTGGCAGGTGTCTCTGTGCATGTCGGAAGTAAAGGACCAAATATAGTGCGTATGTGACTGCATCATTAATTCCTTCTTGTTTGACTTTTACTTTTTTACATCTCCCTGCAGGCTTGTGATGAAATCAAAGTCAAGCTGAATTCCTTGAAGGATGTTCCTAACGGAATTGAATGCCCCCTTATCTACCATTTAGATGTAGGGGCCATGTACCCCAACATCATTCTGACCAACAGGTTGCATGTGGGTAACCTCAGTCCAGTCAGGAAGGTGTTTTCTGTTTTGTCTTGCAGATGGTCTAGGAGGTCCCTCCGATTTGATCCCCTTAGCGGCAAACAACAAACTTTCTGCCCTGGACAGGGGGATAAAATAAGGCTCGGTTTGAAATCCAGTCAGGCTGTTACAGTTGCCAGGTGTACAGAGCCGAAAGGTCTGTCCAAGGTAGAGCAATAGCTTTAGCTGGCTTCTTCCAAAGAATAGTCATTGTTTTTGCTGTAACTTGTGTTCTGAAAAGCTTCTAGAAAGGAAAACTTACTGAACATCACCCCTGTGATGTTCACATTTGTGTTCTTCTAGTACCCAACATCGATTCCTTCTGGCATATGTCACTAGAGACAGTTCTGTTTTCTCTAACATGGGTGTGTCTGACCTGTGTCCAGCCCTCAGCAATGGTGGATGAGGCCACATGTGCTGCCTGTGACTTCAACAAGCCAGGTGCTAATCGTCAGCGCCGGATGACTTGGCAGTGGAGAGGAGAATTCAGTAAGTGTAATTCTGCTGTCTGCTTTGTCAAGTTCCCTGTTGCATTGCAGCATGGATAGAGCTTGCAGCGTGAGCTGAAGACACAGAGACCGCTTCCTGTTCCTCCCCTGGAAGGCTCCTAGTTGCTGTTCCTTTGCAGTGCCTGCAAGCCGCAGCGAGTATCACCGCATCCAGCAACGACTGGAGCCTGAGAAGTTTCCTCCTCTGTATCCAGATGGAGCACCCCGGGCGTTCCACGAGCTTTGCCGTGAAGAGCAGGCCAAGTATGAGAAGAAGCAACTGGCAGGTGAAAATAAATGGCATTATCTGGAGCAGGTTTTTGCTGCCTAGACTACAAACACGTCATTAATTACTTGTCTCTCAGGTCTGGGGCTACTTAGTTCTTGCTGGCTCAGACTGAATTTGATCTCAGTTTCATGCTGCAACAGTTTTCCCCTAGGATCCCAACCAATTCCTGTACGTTTTTTGAGGAGGAGGCAAGTGCTGTTTTTTGTCTCAGTGTTTCTCTTTTCTCACTGAGAGTCATGTATTTGAGCTGAGACACATGAAAGGTGATATTTTGTTTGGGGTTTTTTGTTGTTGTTCTTTAATGAGCACTCATTAAGCATGCCAGTGAAACACGTTTCGATATCCTTTCACTTTTTGCTCCTAAAGTGATACTACTCAGCAGAAGCATCTAGCTAGTGGGGGCTCTGAGCAGAGCCTGAATTTGTGGATGAGCCCTCATGGGCAATTTATTTCCCACACACACCTCTGCATCTCTATAGAGAGGTGCTGTTTCTCCCCACATTAGTATCTTCCTCCCCTTGCCTGTGTAGCAGGTCTGCTTCCTTGCTTTCCTAGGTATGATGTTTATTTGCATTGATGGAATTTTTCTCAGACTGGTGCCTTGAAAGCTTCAGATCTGTGGATCTGTGTGGTTTGCCCGATGCCATTGTGTTCATCCTTCCCATTCATAGTGGGACACTGATCTCTGAGAAGGCTTTCTCTATTTATTCCCTTTACTAGATTATTGCTGCAAGGCTTATGAGCAGATCCACGTCACCAAGGTGGAGGAGCGTGTCACCACCATCTGCCAGCGAGAGAACTCTTTCTATGTAGACACTGTACGAGCTTTCAGAGACCGTCGCTGTGAGTTCAAGGGGCTGCATGAGGTGCTGGGCTTGAATTTCTGTTTTATTTGTGCTGCCAAAGCTAGAAGGTCCTCACCTCTCACTGAAAACTTGAACCCTAAAGGATCATTTTGCTCAATCTTTATGGTCAATAAGAAATATTAGCTTTCCTGACAGCTCTGGTGCAAGTGCAGGTTTTTCCCCTGCTGAATCCTAAACAGCTGCTGCCACAGTGGTTCCTAGCTCTCTGATGCAATCACTTTCAGTGCTGGGAAAGAAAACAGCTGTTTTTTTTTTTTGGCTTTTACTGGATCTAGAAAATCCTCAGCTCAACTATTTTGTGATCTGGTTTGTGTTCAGTGTAGGGTACTTTTCAAAGAGAAAGATGAGACAAGCAGAGAAACAATTGATCTTAGGCTAAGAAGTGATTGATTCTAGGAGAAAGAAGCAGCATGTTCTAGTTCTCAAATGTTTGGAGTCTTGTGGCAGAGGGAGGAGCCTGAAATGTAGTTGCTAATATATTGAAAGAAATGACAAGACGCTGGGACTCTGTCTCTGGAAGAGTTTAATAAAGAGCCATTTGCTTTGCAGTTCTTGCTAGTTCTGTCATGAATCACGGAGGTGGCTGGGAGGCCTTTTCTGCTGAAATGGTTCTGCTGTTAGTCTCGATCTAATCTCTTGCTGCAAGCATTTAGTTCTTGCCAGCACAATACGTGGTGTGACAGAATTGATGTAGGATGGCAGTTCTGCTGGGATTAGGTAATTCTAACTATGGGTGTGAGTTACAGTTGA
The DNA here is from genome assembly GCF_028389875.1 of Rhea pennata. Lineage (NCBI taxonomy): Eukaryota > Metazoa > Chordata > Aves > Rheiformes > Rheidae > Rhea > Rhea pennata. The sequence goes on from NC_084680.1 coordinate 265,096, forward strand.
TGCTGCAAGACTCTTCCATAATATAGCATAATGCCTGTGCCCAACGCTTCCCCCTCAAATGCAAAAGAAAGAGCAGAAAGAAAGAGGAATTATCTTAATAACTGATACTGTTCTAGGATCACAGTGTCATATTAGGATTGAGGTGGGGGGAATATCTGGCTATTGGTACTGCCTGTAGTGGAATGTAGGGTTGTCCTGACTCTGCCTCTTGCCATCAGGTGTGGAAGAAAAAGCTGTCTGCGGCTGTGGAGACAGGCGATGCCTCTGAAGTGAAGCACTGCAAGAATATGGAAATCCTCTATGACTCCCTGCAGCTGGCACACAAGTGTGTCCTCAATTCTTTCTATGGCTATGTCATGCGTAAAGGGTGAGTCTCACCTGTGGTCGTTGCTGGAGTCCTCCAGCAAGGAGCATTGTAAACCAGAGCTGTTCTAGTGAGGCTCTCACCTTGTTAACGTGCTTCCGAAGCACAAGGGGGATGATAGGTGATCCCTGTAACACTTTTTTTTTGTTCCTACTAATGACTTCTTATTTATTAGTCCCCTTAGCAGGGACTTTTGCTAAACAAGGCCCTGTAGCATTGACGATGAATGGCAGGGTTTGTCTATAGGTGATTCTTCAGGGTGTGCGATTTCCTGAAGTATCACAGGGAAGGAAAAGGAAAATGATCTCCTGAGGGCTGCTGTGATTGTCTTTTTTGCCTTCCGTTCTTAGGAGACCTCTAGAACTGGATAGAGATGGGATTTGGTGTGTGCTTCCCAACAGCTTCCCGGAAAACTTTGTCATCGAGTCAACCAACGCAAAGAAGCCGAAGGTGACAATCTGCTACCCAGGTGCCATGCTGAACATCCCTGTGAAGGTGAGTCTGGCATCTGTACCAGCCAGCTGTACAGTCTGGTAAAAACAGTGAAAGGGAAGAAAATGTTTTAGCCTTCTGTAGGCCTGCAAGCCAATCAGGCAGTTCTTGTGAAGGGAGTAGCTCTACTGGCAGTGGAGTATGCATCTTTGTTCTCGGAGTTGGCTTCAGCCCAGAGGACAGCCTGTCTTTTGTCTCTGGTCGCCTGTGTAATGAGCAGGACGTTGGGGCTGACAGCTTTGCTTGCTACACAGCTACTCTCTGCCCTGCACAGCCCATAGCTCAAACTTGGCCCTACTTGGCCCTACTTGGCCATGATCCTCTCAGCGTCCAAGGAGGAGGGCAAGAAGCTGAAGAAAAGGTAAGAGTTCAAAGCTTGAAAAATCACCACTTCCCCAAGGGAAGGGATTGAGGATCCTTTTCCTTGACTACATTTGAGGCGTGTTAGTCCTTGCCGCATGTTGCCAGTCCTCTGGAGCTGGCAGCATGTTTGGTTTGCTTGTTGCTGCATACCACCGAGATCATGCTGTCTTTAAACGGCAAGTTCCTTGCATGAGATCAGTCTTTGAATCCAGCTATGCCCTGGCCTTAATTGACACATCTGACAGTAAATTTCTGAAGATAACAGTAAAACAGCACTTCTCAAACTTTCTGATTAGTCATGGTCTCCCTGTTTGGTTCTGAGATGCGCAGGCAAACTTTGATTTTTCTTTCTATCTTTTCTCTTTAAATTCACTAATCTCTGTCTGTCCCTCTCTCAAGTTTACAGACCTCTAGTAATACTTTTCCCAGAGGTTTCCACTTTAATCCCCATCTAGGGGAAGGAGTGGATCTTGCCAGTGCCATCATGGTATAGAAAAGCAATTGCACTTGACTTCACTGACTTTCTCATGCAGCCTGCTTAAATACGAGCACGAGCAATCACGAGAGGACTGCCCACAGACCTGGGTCTGGGTTCAGAAAATACTGTCACTGTCCTCCAGCACTCTCTGTTCGTACAAGACTATGTTTGTTTCTGCTTGAATGTCTCTGTTGGATGAACTCCAGCATCCACTGTGAGTGCCTTAGCATGCCAAGGGAGTCTGTCACAGAAGTCAAGAGGATGTCAAGCACTGAATGAACTCTGCTCATAGGAGTCTTTATCTCAGGGGCCCTAGATTTTTTCCTGTGATTCTTGGGATGTCAGCAAGTGCACTTATTTCTTGCTCACTCTCCAAGTGGAAAGAGCAGTAATGTGGAGGTGGCTGGCAGGTACCGCTGCCAGCTGAGGAAGAAAAGACTGCCTGGAGGAGGGGTGACAAAGCAATGTACGCTTGAGTCTCACCTCTGTTCCACTGAAGCTTCCTGTGATGGTTGTATTGAGCCATACAAATAATTGGCAGGCATGTGAAATCCAAGAAACACGACAGAAAAAAAGAGGGCAGTGTGTTGTCATAGTTGTTTCGATAGCGATGTCCGGTTTCCTCTGAGTCCATTTTGCCAGCGTCCCCTCCTGTTTTCCAAACAAAGCTTCATTCTCCTGTATAAGGCTTTTCCTAGTATTTCACTTCACTTCTCTACTCCTCTAACCTTGACTCTCACTTCTTGCCCTTTATTTGTGTGCATTTAAGAACATTTTGCCAGTTAGAATTGGCAAGTTGGGGGCAGAGGCTGATGTGCTTTTGCAGCTGGAGGTGAAGTAGTTCATGATGTTATTGTCTCTAGCTGTGTAAATATGCCTAGATCATGGTAGTCCAGAGCCCCACAGCTTGGATTAATTTACCTGGTGGCTGCCTGGTTTGGCAATACTAGAAGTACTTTGGCAGGAGGGTAGTAAGCAGCATCCTGGGAGATGTGTTCCTTGGCACAGAGCTTGTGCAAAAGCTGGTCTATATCCTAGGTATGCAGTCTTCAATGAAGATGGATCCTTGGCTGAACTGAAAGGGTTTGAGGTGAAGCAATGGGGAGAGCTGCAGTTGGTGAAGATATTCCAGTCTTCTGTATTTGAGGCCTTTCTGAAAGGCACCACACTGGAGGAGGTCTCTGCCTCTGTAGCCAAGGTGGCTGATTACTGGTTGGATGTACTGTAGAGCAAGGTGAGTGTAGGGTTTGCAGGATATGCATCCCCTGCATGTCTGTCTTGCCAGGTTGGGGCCAGAGAAGGTCAAAGCTACCCTAACACTGTAGGGAGGATGGACTTTGTCTGAAGAGAATGGTTGGTCCGTTGTGCCTCTGATGGCTGTTTGTATGTAATTTCTGCCTCTTTGATTCTCTAGGGCTGCTCTTTAGGGTCTTTTAGCACCAGACCTGTTGTTACAGCACTTTTGTCAGCTGTTACCGCTTAATTGTGGGTAAGCGTTGTCCTCCAGTCACCTCTTTCACAGAGGTAGCGTGGTGGCCCTCTTGCACCAAGGACTTTCTCTAGAGCCACTCACTGAGACAGAGGATGGCAGAACCATTTGCCTGCAGAATCTTTTCTAAGGAGGCCAGAAGAGATTAGCTTTAAAATAACCATCAAGAGCAGAGACAATGCCAGAAAACAGAGCCTCAAACCGGGGAGCAGGAGAGATGAAAAGCCGGAGCGACTGCTCTGCTTGGGAGTTTATTGGGAGCACTTCCCCTTTGTATTTTGCATCTGGCACTACAGAGCTGGGCCCACTAAGAGTTTGCCGTACAACATCATTTCAAAGTATTGCATTCACAGCAGGAGTTTTGATGCAGACCTCATGTCCGTGATCTCTATGTTCCATAGGTCGTGTTGGCAACTGGAGCAGAGATTGCTCACAAACTCCTCATAAAGACAGCCATATCAATCGGTTTAAATGTTCCATGTATATAATAGCAACGAGGTTTGATCATTAGGTTCCTGATAGTGATTTTTTTCCCCTTGTTCCTTTTTTCAGGCTGCCAACATGCCTGACTGAGAGCTGTTTGAGCTGATCTCAGAGATCTGTTCCAAGTCTCACAAGCTAGAAGACTCCGGGGAGTGCACAGACAAAAGAAAATGAATGAGCTCTTCACTTCTGAAGGCAAGAGACAGGTAATAAGAGTGAGAGAAAGGAGCTGGCTGTGCTGGTGGGCCTCTCTTGCTGATACTGTGTCCTCAGCACCCAAAACTTCCTGCTGTCGTTTCTCTCAGGTCCTTGCTAACCAGCACCAGGGGGGAACACCGAGCTCCCAGATTGGAGACATAGAGGATTTGGGAGCTGCTAAGCCCCTTCAGCTGTTGGTTCCAGTTGCAAATAAACTGAAGCGGGTCCGTACGGCAGAGAAAAGCCAGCAGATGTTCCAGTATCTGGAACTGTCGCAGTCCTGGCGAGAGATCCTGGACCCACCTGCTGCCATGGGCACTACTAAGGTAAGTGAAGTAGACTGGGCAGGAGGAATCCAGGAAACATCCTAGGAGTATGATCATCTGCCTAGCTAGCTAGGGAACAGGGCGTAGCAAGCTGTATGTTTATTGAAACCGTCTGCGCTTCTATGACTGAAAACTACAAAGGGAAATGTTACCGGGAGAGTCCCACTAGCAGAGAAAGTCAGGCCAATGGCAACTTCACAGCTATGCGAGTAACATGATCAGGGTCTGAAGGTGGAAGGGCTTGGCTTTATGTTGCTTGATCCTCATGTGTAGGAGATGCGTGCTAATTTCTGTGGTTCCTGTTCATGTACTCTCTCTCTGATTAGGAAGAACAACTGGTCTGGCTGTGCTAGCACAAGAAGAAATGGGAGCTGCAGGCTCGGCAGCACCAGGAGCATCGGAAGAAGCGGCGCCTGGAGGATGGTGGAGTGATGACAGGCGGAGGCATAATCCGTGATACCCTCTCCAAAGGACTGAGCAGCTACGTGTACAGGACGGCACGCGGCATCCTGGACTTGCCCTGGCAGATTGTGCAGGTACCAGGCAGCAAGGCAGGCCCACTCTTAACCCCTCACAGAGGCCAGTTCAGTGCCCTGTGCCTCATGTTTGCAATACCTGTAGTCAAACCTTGAACTTCAGGGACAGCTAACCTCAATCCTACTTTACTTTTACCTCCTTGAAGGTCATGTGGGACTGCAGAGCCTCAGGCTCAGAGAAGCTTTGTAAGGAAATGAGGTCCTCAAATGATCGTGCTTGATTGCAAATCTGGGACTTCTATGTAGAGCCTGTGTGGGGCAAGCTCAGCTGAGGAGCTGGGCAAGTGTGCCTTGAATCCTAGATTTAGTCAATGCGAGCATGAAGAAGTTGATGGTACAATCCAAGCATTTTCTTAATTTCTTGTTATGCTTGGTTGCCTCTGCTATCTGAGACCCAGCCTCTTGTTGTGACACTTCTCATCTTCCAGAAAAGTCTTGTTTGGTTTAAGGTCACATGCAGCCTTTGACTCTGTGTGTAACCATGAGCTGGAGATGGGACACCTAATCCAGCATGTCCAAATGCTTTGGCTAAAGTCAGACAATGGCATGAATTTGTTAGCTAATGCTAGCCCAAAGCTAAGAGATGTGTTTGAGCCTTTACCAGGTGTCCTCTTCCCTTCAGAAGCACAATGCAACGTGCTGCCTGCAGATCAGTCAGAGCTGTCTTCATTCATGTTCTGACGTTTCCTCTGGCAAGATGATTTTTTTCACTGTACCGGTAGGACAATAGCAGGATGTGGAGATGCCAGAGCTGAGAGCAATGAATCTGTGGGTCCACTGCTGTCTTTGTGGTCACCAGTTGCTCCTTATTTGGAGAACGAAGACATAGGTAGTAGAGCCTTTGAAGATCCCAGAAGTGCTCCATGGCGTGTATGTAAGAGCTAAGAATGGGTTGCATCTCTCCAGCAAAGCTAACTTAAATCACCCTGTCCTGCAGAGTGCTGAGAGCAGCCAGGCTGGCTTGTTGAGGCTGTGGGCAGTGATCAGAAGCGACCTGCACTGTATCAGACTGAGCATCCCAAGAGTGTTCTATGTCAATCAGCGCGTTGCAAAACCAGAGGAGGGAGCTTTCTACAGGAAGGTGGGGGTCATGTTTTTGACCCTGCTGCTTCTACAAGGGAAAACAGCTGGTTGAATTCATGTAAGTTGCTCTAGCCACTGCGGGCAGATACTACAGGCAGTTTGCCTCACAAGACCTCCCTGTCCAGCCCTGCTAATGCGCCTTAATGCAGTCCCTTTTGCCAGCTGCTAATCTCAGCCTGACCAGAAAGCAGGTTGACAGTTACTGCAATGTGGACAAAGCATAAATCCTGCTAACTGCCTTAGGAATGACCAGCACCGGCAGCTAGATTGCTTCCTGAGTCAGCATGTTTCTGGAAACATAAGGCTGGCTCAAACTACAACTCCTTGCTGCCCTTTAAGATTCCCCTGCTGTTGGGAGGAGCACGGCCTGAAGCAAGGTGCCCTGCTGAGTGTGTCTGTTTTCCTGGCAGGTGAACTGGATCTTGCCCTGCTCAAACTTGGTTTACAATCTCTACGACTACTCAGTCCCTGAAGACATGTACCAAGAGCACATCAATGAAATCAATGCAGACCTGTCTGCTCCAGACGCTGAGGGAGTGTATGAGACTCAGGTAACCCTTCCAGGTGCTCGTTTTCCTTCCTCATCCTTTAAGGAGTGCTGAGTGGTAGCTGACTGGTCTGTGTACCAATGGCACAGGTAGAGGCATGGGAGCTCAAAATGAAACAAGTTAGTAAGACGCTAAAACGAAAGACCCTCTCGAGTAGCTTTCTCAGAAATGTGCCCAGTTTTATATGAGCAAAGATACTTGTTTGGTTTCCAACCCCTTAGGGGAAAGAGGTTTAGATTTATTTGAAATTAGGAGACTCTGGGAAAAGATGGCACTTGAATGGAAAGAGTGAGTTTCCTCTAAACCAAACCAGAACCGTCTTGCTAGCAGTTGAACTGCAAAGGTATGGGAGTTCTTTCGAGTAAAGATGAGGAAAACCCCAGCATGTGGCATGTACATAGGCCAGGGTGCAGTGATAAAACCTCTGTATTCCAGAAAGAAGGATAGGATACCACTTTTTAAAGTTCAGAAAGAGCAAAGAAGAACCTAAACTGTATTCAGTAGTAGACATACGAAAGCAGTGAGACCAAGATTAAATGTACTAGTGCTTCTAATGCTGTAAGTCTGAAATGAAGATGGGCAGCTGGGATGCCTGCTTTTAATGAAGATATTGATTCGTTAAGCAGTTCAAAACTTGGTGGCTTGAGAATTATCTGAGTGTCCCTGTCACGACAGGTGCCGTTACTATTCTGAGCCCTGATCCAGCTGGGTTGCGTGTGCATGGTCAGCAGGCAGCTTGTCAGACACCTCACAGGGCGAGAGGCTGACACTTTTGACACTGAACACCTGGAAATGCGCTCTCTGGCTCAGTTTACTTAGCTGGAGCCAGGTAAGGCACCCTAGGAGAAGGCTTGTCTGTGTACCCAGGACCAAATAGCTTGAAGATACTATTGATGCTGCATGTTTGCTCTGTGTCTCTAGGAAGTATTCGCCACATCTACCTCTACCAGAGCTCCCAGGGCAACAAAGCTCTCTTTGGTCTTTTCATCCCCTCTCAGCGCAAAGCTGCAGTGTTCGTGCTGGACACGGTAAGAGTAGGGCTTAAAGGCTTGGGAGGGAACGCAAGGGGATCAGGCAGCGGTTTGGAGCTGAGCGGTTTCTTTGCACAGACACAGATGTCTACTGCTGTGCAGCAGGGATTCTCGTATTTTGAAGTGTACCAAGCAGGTCTGTTCCTCAACTGTCACGTGAAGCATTGTGATGTGTAGAGGAAAGAGCTTCCTTGAAATTTGCAGCCTGGAGCCTGTCTCTTTTGAACCCTGTTCCCTCTGATCACGTTTGCATTTCGTACAGGTACGCAGCAACCAGATGCCAAACCTCACCAACATGTACTGTGCTGTGCAGTGCTGTGCTGGAAAAAGTGGACGAAGAACTACTGCTTCCAGACAAGCACACCTTTGAAGTGCGTGCTGAGACCGACCTCAAGACAGTCTACAGAGCCATTCAGCGGCTCCTGCAGGGCTGCAAGGTATGAGCTGAGGGCATGAGGAAGGTCCCCACTGAGACCTTGTCAGCGCAGGTACCTGGGAGGAGGAAAACATTGCATGGAAGGCATTGGTCCAGCAGTTCAAGCAGCCTCTAAGCATAGCTCTCTGCACACAGCTAGTGCTCCAAAGTTGAAGGGTAAAAATGGATGTTGCCTGCGGGCTCTGGCTTGCCTGGGGTGAGCTTACATAGCGCAATGCAAGCAGTGAGGCTAGATCATACCCCCAAACCCCAGCTCTCAGTTGTGGAGCTGGTTATTCAGTGGGAGGTGCTTCAAGAGACTCTGAGTACACTGTCTCTACTGTGTGGAGGACCAGGGACCACTACAGGAATGGGGCATGTGAGCACTCATTCACACAGCTGGTTTCCTGCTGAGCAGAGGTGCCGGCTGAAGGGATGTAGCAGGGCATGTCCTCTCCTCCTTTGTGTAGGATGAGCGCCGGGGCCCCACACTTCTTGCTGTGCAGTCTAACTGGGACCTGAAACGACTGGCAAGTGGGATTCCCATCATCGAGGAGTTTCCTTTGGTCCCTGTCCGAGTAACAGATGCCGTCAGCTATTCAGTCCTGGACTGGCAGCGCCGTGCAGCCTGCCGCGTGATCCGCCACTGCCTCAACTTGGACACATGCCTATCCCAGGCTTTTGAGGAGGGCAGGTGCCTGAGGTGGCCACATTCCCCTAGAGAGGTTACTTTGTTCGTGCTTGGGTGGGAAAGGGAGATTGCGGGAGCCTGAGGCCAAGATGAGGCCAGATGCTTTCACCCTCTGTGCTTTTGCCCTTGTTGGGACAAGCAAATATGATGCTGGCACAGTTCTTCTGTTGATGTGTTTACGCCGATGACTGTACCTCTTTCCTTTCCTCAGATATTACCACATCCCCATTGGGAATCTCCCTGATGACATGTCTACCTTTTGGTTCTGACCTGTTTTTCTCCCGCCACGTCCGTCGCCACAACCATTTGCTGTGGCTCTCACCCACGGCCCGCCCAGAGCTGGGGGGTAAAGAGGCTGATGATAACCGTTTAGTTATGGAGTTTGACAAGAGAGCCTCAGTGGAGATAAGCAACCCTGGCTGCTACTCCACAGGTAGGATAGCACTGAGTGGGAGCAGAGCTAAGTGCTCTTCCATGAGCTCAGGAGAAGAATGGCTGCAGTGGCAGAAGAGTATCTGAGCAGTTCTGCAGTTGCTGACAGCTTCAGAAGTTGAGCAATGATGATCTGGACAGGATATATGCAATTGGCATCTCCTGGGGATAGAAGGTCCTGTATGCAATAGAAGAAAATGCAGGTAGGCATTTAAATACAGATTATTTCCTAGTTTGTGGCCTCTCATAGCAGCATTCAGAAGATCACTTCTGGTGGTCGCTAGGATGAATCTTTCTGTGATGCAAAACAAGCTGACTGATAGTTCTTCTGAGCACGTCTGCTGCAGTTTCCAGAAAAAGCTGGTGGCCCCTGGAGCGGAAGTAGATCCAAGTTTTGTTGGAAGGTGCTATGCTGTTTAGCTGTGCAGTGAATGGGGCCATCCATACATAGCATCACAGCCAGAGAGGGGAGAGGTCTGGCCATGTGCCAAAAGTGTCCTTTAAAGCCTGTAATACAAGGTGTGTGGCAGTCTGGAGAGCAGCACGGTTTCCCATGCTGCTGCAGTACCATATAGGCTTTCACCATTTCCTGATATGAATATCTTGATGTTGCACTCGGTAGATGCAGCAAGACCTGTAAAGAGCTCTTACAACTTGTGGAAAGTCCTGGCAAGTGGGTGCATTCATCATACCTGGAGAGGGGATTGTGTCCTTGCTGGTTCTCTGCCCTGCTTGCCCGTTGACAGGTTGTGTTTGTTCACAGTGTGTCTGGAGCCGGATATTCAGAGCTTGGCTGTAAACACAGTGTTACAGTCCCATCACATCAATGACATGGAAGAAGGTTCCAGCGTGAGTATCAGTTTTGATGTGATCCAGCAGGCGTCTCTAGAATACTATGATGTGTAGGCTCCTAAGACAGGCATCTTGACACAAGAGGCAGTTGAAGCGTGGGTATGATTCCTCTGCAGCCCTTAGTTCTGCTAATGACTGCTCTGCAGCCTTTTGTACTGAGTCCATTTGCTGAAGCATGGTTGGATGTGAGAAGTGAACTGCTCTCTTGCTAACATCGCCTGCTCCTCATTGCCTCCCATGGAGAAGGTTATTAGCTAGGGAAGATGCCAACATTGTGTGTGACTGCAGTCTCTTGCCTCCAGCATCCACTCAAAGGAGATCTTTCACTCTCTGACTATTTCCTTCTGCCACTGCTGGGAATTCCTGCTCTGGATGGATCCAGCAAATTACGAAGGTATCAAGGGAAGAGTGCGTTCTAGCGTCCACTCTGGGGAGGTAAGAGATGGGAAGTGCTCAGTCCTGCAGAGACAGGGGTGCAGTGGGTTGAGTTGAGCAGGGAGCTATTGGTTTGGATATAGGGAACTGCTACGACATCACCAACCGAAAGCCTGGGCATGGCTTGTGCTCCATTCCAGCAGGACTCTAGCAAGAGTCAAGTATTGGATGAGGACAGTGAGGAAGAGGAGGACAAGGAAGAAGAGGAGGAGGATGGAGAAGCAAATGTGGAGGACTTGCTAGAGAATAGTTGGAACATCGTGCAGTTTCTCCCCCAGGCTGCCTCCTGTCAGAACTGCTTCCTCAGGATTGTGTTGGGTGAGTGCAGTCTGCTGCTCGCCTGGTCCTACTTTGAATGTTACCTCTGGTGATTAGAGCTATCCCCACCCTGCTGCTGCCCAAGCCATATGCACAGCATTCCCCACAGCTTCTTGAAGCTCTCTGTGCTACTGAGAAGGTTCTGATGTTGATCCAAAGAACCCCTTACAGTCAAAGATTGCACTGTGCTGGATGTGATACAGAAGGAACCACCTCCATGTCTGTAAATATCATTGTTTGGGTGGTTTCAGCACCAGTGTGAACTCTCTCAGAGAGGGGAAGAAGGTCACTAGTTCCTGATTAGTCATTGGTGCCCCAGGAGAGTCGACAAGCACAGTCGCGCTTGTGCCACTCTCCCATCGTGGACTGCATCTGGAGCTTTTCTTATGTGTCTCTGCAGCCTACATTGTGGCTGTGTACCACAGCATGAAGGAGGAGCGAGGAGCTGCAGCACAATGCCCCTGGGAGCGCTCCCATCAAGAGGAGGGCCACGAGCCAGGTGTCCCAGGAGGCATTGGGAGAGACGGGAGCCATGCCTGGTGAGTACGGTTAGCCACAGTTAGCCATGGGAGAGCTGTGTGCAGCACTGCTGGGCCAGTCCTGCAGCAGGAAGAGAGCTGCCCACCTTGCTGTCCCCATATGCTTCCATATGGCTCAAGAGCTCTCTCTGCTCCTCCTCTCCAGGCATGATCACTTTCTCACAGGATTATGTGACCAACGAGCTCACGCAGAGCTTCTTCACCGTCACTCAGAAGATCCAGAAGAAGATGGCTGGTTCCCATAATGCCACTGAGCCCTCAGACATGTTCTCAGTGCTACCTGGCTCCTACTTGCCACTCAACAACCCAGCTCTAGAGTTCATCAAATACATCTACAAGGTTAGTGGGGTGGGCTGTGCTTTCTTCTTTTTTTTTTCTTCTTTTTTTTTTTTTTTTTAAGAATCTGTTGCAATTCTACAATCAGTTTGTTTTGCCCAGCTAGCACTCGCATCAGAGTGAGTCCCCGTGAGGACCGTCTTCTCTGCTGGTGGCCTTACCTAACACTGTCTCCTGTAGGTGTTGTCCCTGGATGCCAGTATAACTAACCAAGTAAACAAACTGCGCCGGGACCTGCTGCGCCTCATTGAGGTGGGTGAGTTCTCAGAAGAAGCCCAGTTTCGGGACCCTTGCTGCTCCTACATGCTCCCTGAAGTCATCTGCAGGAAGTGCAATTTTTGCAGGGACTTGGACCTGTGCAAGGACCCTGCCCTCTTGCAGGTACAGCCTTCCTTTCCCAGGAAATCCCCTTTGCCCTGGCTGCATGCATGAAGTCCCTCTTGGGGACACCAGAGGCCCTAGCATGGTTGTGCTCTCGGCCTGTCATTCACTCACATGTTGTCCATCTTTCTCTCTCTCTCAGTCCTTTTGCTTTGAAGGTGTGCTTGGTTCCATGACAGCGATAAACCTCCCTTCAAGGTTATTTTCTGCTCATCCCCTTTCCTAGCTGCCTGTGACAGTTTGAGGTGTGCTGGTGCTTTGGCTGATGCTTTATCCCCTCCCGAAATTGGTTATGGCTTCCTGGCACTCGGGGCTCTCTGAATGCTCTTGTTAGGCTGCGAGGGCTGAGGCTGCACCGTGCTTTCTCTTGGGAAGAGTCACACTGGTGTTCATCTCCCTTCTCTCTGCCCCTCGGATGGGTCAGTGCTGCCCAGTTGGGTATGCTCCAACTGCCAGGCCCAGTATGACTCGGATTCCAATGAAATGGCACTGGTGGAAGCGCTGCAGAAGAAGCTAATGGCCTACCTGCTGCAGGACTTGATGAGTGCTGGGCGGCCGTGCTGCGGGAGCCTGCCCTTGATGTGGCAGGCTGCAGCAGGAGGGCTGAAGCTGCTCTCTGCTCCTTGAAACCGAGCAGCCCAACCTTACTTCTCTGACTGATGTGATGCAGTGGAGATATGATGAGGAGAGTTTGGCTCGAGCGCTCTCCACTTCTTCTCAGCACATAGCTGCAGCCTTTTGCTGGCTGGCTGAGGCTTGACCCATTGACCTGATGTCAGTGGTGTCTCCCCAGAGAGCCCTGTCAAAGGACTGAGCTGCTCAGCCTTGTCTGCTATCCCAGCTAAAACTCCTTTGCCTCTAGGTGTGCAAGAAGTGTCATGGTGTGAAGGAGACACCTATGCCTGTGTACTGCGGTTGTGCTGGAGATTTTGCCCTCACCATTTCTTCCCAGGTATGTGTGCATCCTGCCACCAGATCCAGCCTCCTGCCAGCAGCTCCTCTGTAATAGCCAGTGAAAAACCCAGTGATAACTTGTCCCTTTCAGCCCATCTGGCACAAGTTCATCTCTCTGTGCTTTCTGGCTGTTTATTCGTTGCTTTGTGCTCAACCCAGGCAGTCCTGCCTGACCAGCTTGCAGAACTTCTCCTGGCCTGGCCTTCTCCCCCCTGTCCCCTCCAGCTTCCATCTTCCCTGGCTCATGCATGAGGTGTGCTGGGCAGCCCTCCCTCACTGGTATCTTCCCCCTCAGATCTTCATGGAGCACATCAACATCTTCCAGAGCATTGCTTGGCACTAGAGCGTGGCCTGTCTGCTGGAAACTATTGAGTGGCTGCTCCGTACAAACCACCAGCTCCAGCAGTGATGTGATGAACTTGTCCTGCTGTCTTTTTTTGTTGCTGTGTCAGCTCTGGGTACTTGCTCTCACCTCTGCTGAAGAGCATTTGTGCTCTGTGATAGATCTCGGAGAAGCCACATATCCATCTTGCACTGTGTGGGGGCGCTAAGCGGTGTTGGGGCAGTCCTGGTCACAGCCTGGTGCTGTGCTGGGGGAATTAAGAAGGTGCCTAGGGCTGGAACTGCTCTCTATGGGGGAGGGGGGACTGCATTTGCCAGAGCCCTGCAGAAGCCCAGTTTGGGATGGGAGTTTGTGCTGTAGGCAGCACCCTGTGTGCATGAATCTCTGTGGTTTTAATGTGGAGTTTTAGACAATTAAATGTGTCACAGACAATGCATCTGGTTCTTTGGGTAGAGGAGCACGTGCTATGGCCCACACACAGCAGGGAGCTGTAGGCACCCTGGAAACGAGCATTCTCTGAGCCATGGGGCAGGATTCCTAGAGGGAGGAGAAAGCCAGACTCTTCTTGTTGGGCTGGAAGGGGAGCAAGGGAGCTGTCCCCCTTGGGTGCTAAAGCTTCAAGTTGACAGCAGTGAGTCATAGGGTGGGGGGGCTGCTCACTGAAATCCCAGCACAGGTGTGATGAAACCCAGGAGGCCAGTGCTTAGCTGAAGCCTGGCCTCCTGGTCCTTTCCATCTACTCCTGCTTGCAGAAGCCTGAAAAAGCATGAGGGGAGCCAAGATTACTAGATTCCAGTTAATTTTCTGGGCATTTTGAAACACTGTGTGTTCAGCTACTTCTGACACTTCCTTTTATATATATATATGTGTGTGTGTGTGTATATATATATATATATAAATTTGTATTCAATGCCCTCCACACATACCTGTATTGAAAATATTTTTCTGAGCTTTGTTTTTTCACTTCTATAGTATACCTGTTTCTATTAGCATTGGGTTATGGGGCAAGTGGTCCTGTCCTTCGCTATGCCCTCCCTCCATCTAGTACTGCTGAAAGGGGGGTTGAGGGGGCTGTACCTATGTGTTTGTTTTCTTGATATTAGAGTTGGAGGAAATGAGCTGGCCTGGACGGGCAGAGAAACCTGGCCCTAATGCAATCACTGCGTTGTGCAATTGAGTTAAGGTTTGGTCCAGCGGAGCCTCCAGTGGCTTCAACCTGCGCCAGGCAGCTCCTCTCAGCCCTGCATCATTGCTCCTGCTCTCCTCAGGGCAATGAGCTGCTGGAGGTGGGGGCAGGCACTTGCCTTCATCCTGCTGCTCTACAGTGAGAGGCTGGCTCCTTCCCCCAAGCCCTTCCCATAGGTTTGCCTGCTCAGAGTTGCTCTTTGGTCCTAGAGAAGCCAGGTCCTCTTCTTGGAATGAGGACAAGGTAGACTCCTCTTGCAATGGTATTACCTTGTTCCTGAGAACAATTGCACCCCAAGTCAAAGGGGGAAGATGCTCCCCAGCCCAGCAAGGGGAGCAAGAGGAGGTTTTGGTGCACCAGAAGTCCCCTGCCTGTACCCCTGGCATGTCCTCCATCTGCATCCCCACCCTCCAGCCTGTGGGAGAGCCTTCAAGACATGGCTTGGGGTCTTCCCTTGCCCGGTGTGACAAGACCCCTTTCCCCCAAACTTCTGCCTGGGCTGAGCTATGCTGGGGGAGGATGTGCTGAGCTGAGCTGCTGTAACCTGAGAGCCAGAAAATAATCAGGTTATGCCTGGGTGAGTTACTGCCAGGTACCTGCTGTGAATTGCTTTTGGGCATAGGCTCAGAGAGCTGCAGCCTCAGGGCAGGGTTGGTGTTGGCAGAGGTCCATGCACCAGGCTGGCAGGGGTTGGGGGGGACTTGTCCTCCTCCCCTACTGCTGCAGTGCAGGGCAAGCAGGTGCTTGTACTCATGTTCCCTACCACCCGGGCTCCGGGGCAAGAGCATCCGTGCCCTGGCACTGCAGCAGGGTGCAGCTTTTAGGGTGGAGGGTAGAACGATGCACATGTCCATCTCTCACCCCGCTAGCCATGACGCTGCACTGTCACCCTCCCCCTCCCCCCAGCACATGCTGCAGCAATCAGGCCCCAGGCAGCAAGGCTGGGTGGTTGCAGTTTATTGGGTACTGGCTGCTTGGCTAGTGCAGGACTTGCTCTAGTCCTCAGTACGGCTCCAGGGCCACCACCACTGCTGCAGCTCCATCTGTGGCAGCTTTGCAGGGGCACAGGGGATGAGCAGGGCAGGCCTACTCGAGATGTGCCCACCCCTGCCCCCAGCACCCTGGGTGCCCGCAGCCAGGAGCTGCTCCAGGATGGGGCTGCCAGCGCTCCAAGCCAGCCAGAAAATGGTAATGCCCATTCCCGGTGTGCTGAAGCAGAGCCAGTAGTCAGGCACTGCCTTCTGCTCCAGAGCAAAAGCTCCTGAAAGCCCCCACAGGAGCCAGCCAGGGCACCACGGGTCTGCCCTGCCACTGGGGCTTTTCTTGACCCCCAGCCTCTCACAGCAGCTGGCAGCCATGGGGCAGGACCTGCCTGGAGCTGCTTGAAGCATGGCTGAGGGAAGGGAGGGGGCCGTGGCTCTTGGTGGCCAGCAGCAGCAGCCGGCAAGGTGCCCGGTGCATCCTGGCCAGGCACAGGGATCATCGCGTGGGAAAAGCAGGTAGCTCAGAGTCGAGCAGGGCCCGGACGGAGGAAGTGTTATTGCTGCCTGGCACAGTGGCTCCTTCCAGCTGTGGTTGTACGTGGTGGGGGAGGGACAAGCGGTCGGTCCCTGCGGGACAGACTCTCTGGAGGCTGGAGAGCCCTGAGGTGCTGTATGTCGTGGAGCAGCCTCTGAGGCACCTTCAGCCTGCCGCGGGGGTGAGAGATGGCTGGAGGGGCCAGATGCCCTGGCAGCCCCAGCCACATGCTGCTGCCCACCCTGCAGCCGTGCCCAGGCACCCTGCCCTGCCTTGCTGGCAGTGTGGCCACTGCTCTGTCCCAGAGGACCAAACCTCCAGGGCCAGGATCTAGGGTGGTGCCTGCTCAAATTTCCTGCTGCTGTACACCTGGTCCTTGTTCATGCAGCTCAGCAGGATCCAGTCCCAGAGGAAGGAGCCCTGGAAGGTGAGAGAGGGAGGTCAGTGCTGGGAGTGCGCAGCTGGGCCGAGCCCCCGGCACCAATACTCACCATTCCCAGCGAGGTCAGAGCCACGGCCAGGTTGATGACAGTGGGGATCAGGCTAAACTTCCCTGCCTGGCAGAAAGGATGGGATCAGCAATCGCTGCCCAGCCCAGGTTGCCTCCTGCCTGGGCCTGCATTCACTCTGGGTTGGGCACAAGGAATGAGACTGAGCAGAGACCTCCCTCTGCCCAAGCCACAGTGTGGACAACCTACCCAAGCAGCAGCGCACACTATGAGGTCTTGCATTTCCTTCCAGCACACTTTGCACACTTTGCCAAAGGTTCTAATTTGAGGCACCTGGGATTCCCCCATTCCTCTGCAAGGCTGAGCAGAAGAGGCCTGGCTGTGTTCATCCCAGCTCTGAGGCAGCAGTGGAGAAGAGCTGCTTTTCCAGGACGGTCCTAGCACCACGGCAGCATATTATGCACATATGCACCCCAGTAGCACATGGACCATGCAAAATCCTACCTGGCCCTGCACGATGACATCAATATGGATCCCACAGGCCTTGATCAACACTCGTGTGTGGGTCCCGTTCCATTTGTAATACTTCGCAGACCTACTGGGGAGACAGGTAGAAGGGCCCAGTGATGGGGACCAGCCACAGCAGGACCAGGGAGGGCAGGAGGAGGATGCAGGACTGCAAGTGCCACTGCCTGGGACAGTGGTCTTGGGATCGGGGCAGTGGAAGTAGTAGTGGGGGTTGCAGTCGGTTTCAGGCAGGCCCAGGTTACAGTTCCAGTTGATGACCACCCCACCCTGCAGCAGAAACCAGCAGGCCTAGCACAGCACCAGCACACCATGGACACAGTGAGCCCAGGGCACAGCACTACTGTGCACAGAGCTTGGCCATGGGCATGATAAGCCAGCAAGCATGGCACGGCATTTCCCCCCACTCAGGCGTTAGCACAGCTGTCATCCTCATCACCCGCTGGGAAAGGCCGGGAATGCCACCATACTGGGGCACACGGCCCTGCCAGGGAAGCCAGCAGCACTGCTTGCAAGGCTGCTTACCCAGGGGAGCTCTGCCCCAGCAGTGGGCTTTCCAGCTGAGTTGGGAGCATGGCTAGGCATCAGGGAGCATTCCCAGATGCAGAGTGGGGGGCCTCTAGGGTCTTGAGGGTGCTGGGGCTGAGCAGGGGATGCAGAACCTGGAGGGAGGATGGAACAGTGCTGAGTTCCTTCCCTGGATGGGAATTGTCTACTCCCAAAAGGGCAGCAGAGGCAGCAGGGCTGGATGGGGCTGGAGACCAAATGCTGGGTGCACTGCCCTCCCCTGGCAATGTCATGGTATTTGCCAAAGTGTGTGAATGTGTCCCCACCACTGGGCAAGCAAACCTGCCAGTCCTGGCAGTGATACAGGCACACCTGCAGTCTATGCTTTGCTGCCAGCTGGCCTCCTGCTCTCCAGCCTCTGCACAGGGGCCTCGTAAGAGAGACCCTGGGCCTGGGAGCCTTGCAGGGCTCTGCATGCGCAAGGTGGGCAGAAAGGACTTCTCAGGGGCTGCAGTGGATGTGCTGTGCTCCGAGCTGTTGAGGCTGGCTAAGCTGCCACTGCCCTCAGCCCATCCCAGCTAGCCCCCGCAGCATACTGGCAGGGCAGCAGGGCCAGGGACCTGCCTGCAGCTGCCTCTGAGTCTCAACAGTGCCAGTGTGTGAGTGATGATCCCGTGGAGCCAAGCACTAGAGCAGGTGCTGAAGGAACGCCCTGTGCCCAGCCAGCAAGACCTTGGGCCCTCTGGGAGGACCATCCTCCCAGGACATGACACCTTCTCTGCCAGCTCCCTTAAATTCTCTCCCGCCTGCTCCATGAAGATGGGGCAGCAAAGGGCAGAGGTGGTGTTGAAGGTGCAGCTTTTCAAGTAACTGCTCTCAGCAGCTTGAATGTTGCCCCTGGGGAGACAAAGCCAGAGCCATGGCATAGAGCAGCACACCAATACGCCTCAATTTTCTTCCTAATATCGTGAAGCACCCAAACGAAACATTAAACCCCAGCTCTGCTCATTGGTATCCATGCCATCACTGATGGTCCCAGCTGATGAACGGTGAAGGGATTTCCTAGGAGAACTACATACCAGACGTGGATGTATGCAGGCACTCAGAAATGCACATGACTGACTAGGGGATGGCCTGCACAGCAGGAGGGTGGAGAGCAGGAAGAGGAGGAACCCTGGGGTAGTTACCTGGCGAGATGCTGGCATTTTCAAAGGGATTCTTGTTCCCAAAGACTTCAACCGCTCCCTTTGCAAGGCCACATGCCCCATATCTACCCACCAGTGTGAGCATTCCTGCTCCTTCTTTCTCAATAATTACCATCCTCATCATCACCACCTTCCTCAGTGGAGGCAGGGGCAAGCAAGAGTGAAGGATAGATGGATGGAGTAAGGGTTGAGAACTCCGTATCACAGAGACAGCAGCTGAGCACCAAAAAAACGTCCTGTCCCAGCAGGTTGAGGGAGGTGATTACTGCCCTCTCCTCAGCACTGGTGAGGCCACAGCTGGAGTGCTGTGTGTGGGTGTGGTCTCACCAGTACAAGAAAGACATGGACCTACTGGAGCAAGTCCAGCAATGATGATGAAGGGACTGGAAGCATCTCTCATGTAAGGAGAGGCTGAGAGAAATGGGACTGTTAAGTCTGGAGAAGAGAAGGCTCAGGGGCATCTTATCAATGTGTACAAATACCTGATGGGTAAGAGTAAAGAAGATGGAACCAGGCTCTTCTCAGTGGTGCCCCGTGATCATATGAGAGGCAATGGGCATAAACTGAAATACAGTAATTGTGTCTGAACTTAAGAACAACCATTTTTTTTACAGTGAGGGTGATCAAACACTGCACCAGGTTGCCCAGAGAGGTTAGAGAGTCTCTATCCTCAGAGATACCAAAAACCCGAGTTGGCTTGGCCTAGAGCATCCTGTTCTAGGTGACCCCGCTTTAAGCAGCTGTTGAACTAGGCAATCTCCAGAGGTGCTTCCAACCTCCGTCATTCTGGGAGCAACTTAGGAACAGGGATCCCCTGTGAAAAGCCGGCATCTCCTCCAGCTGCCAAATGGCACTGCTCCTGCACAGCTCCACTCCTGCCTCTCCATCCTTCAGGCTTGTCCACGTATTTCAACCACATCTCCCTGCTGTCAGTGAACACTCATTCCTCTGGTACCTAATTGTTACGGGAAATGGCTGTGCTATCCACCATTGCACTTTCAGGAAGGTATCTGGCTGCACTCCACACACACACACTCAGACAACACACATGCAAGTGCAGGGCCAGGGTGGCCCCCTTCTCCCCACTATGCCAAAGACCTGACTACAAAGCACTGCTGCTGCAGCAAGGCTGTCCTGGTCCCAGCAGCAGGGCCTGACCTGCACTCAGCTGCTTAGCATCACCTATATTGCTCTCCACTTTGTTCTATACCCTGTACACACATGGCAGCCTGGGTACCCACTGGTCTACTTGCTCCATCCCTAGGCCCTACATTGATCTCTTCCACATGGACATCCTTGGAGAAGCCGAAGCAGGGGAAGTGGGTGTTCCTCTTGATAAGGATGGGGAACTGTGGTGCCATCTTCGCCAGGGACTCACTGTGGAAAGACCTAAGCACTATGGCTTCGCTAGCAAAATGGTCCCTGTTGGCATGGCCTGTGCAAGGCCATCCCTGTGCCATGGCACCGCCTCCCTAGGCCATGGCCTGTTGCTGAAGGGGCCAAACCTCTCAAGAGCACCCTCAGAGGTGTCCCGCCCAGAGCATCCCCTGGTGTCCAACAGGACCTCGAAGATGGGCCAGCCTTTTGGTGCATGTACCATCCTAGCAGAGGACTCTCCTCCCCAGTGCCACGACCCATCTTTGGGGCCCATACCAGACACTCACTTCCTCTGCTGGACACCAAGCCAGCATTTCAGAGCTCTTTTTGGTGCCGCCAGCACTGGGCACGCAGCGCCGTCTTCTGCCCTGTGAGGACGAACACACAACGCTGAACTTCCTGGCAAATGGGATCCTGCCCAGTGTGCAGTGCTGCACAGATCACTTGTCCCTGCACATGCCCAGCTCTCTGTGGTCCAACATGTCCATGTCGCCAGGGGTGCAGTCATGGTCGCAGCTGCATACAGCACTGCAAACTGCTAGCCCCTGCAGGGTCATGGGGGACATGATGAGAACAGGACATGCACCTGGTAGTCCTACGCTGTGGCTGCAGAGGGGACGGGGCACCCCATGTGCTTCCCCATCTCTGCATGGGTGCCAGCCCTTGCAAGCTGCCTGGGGTAAGCAGCCGTTAAGCGTGCCTGCGGTGGCCCTACACTAGCATGGCTTTCCTTGGTGTGTCCTCCGGAGTAGACAGTCAACCCTCTTCTCCATTTCCTGGCATGGGAACTGAGCCAGGGGCAGCTGTGCTCACTAGGATTCCCCACGTCTCTGCATCCGCCAGCAAGCTCCGCTTAGTCTCCACACATCTCCCCTCCCGTGATCCCTCACTCAGCAGCCCCCAAACAGTGCCCAGGCCAAGGCAGGCAGGGGGATCCCTGCCACAAACTGGTAGCGGCAGAGGAGAGCTACAGGCACCAACATCACGTCCACGTGCAGCTCCGCACTGACTGTCCTGGGGTCTCTGCTGGCAGCTCCACACATCTCTGTAACCCGCCATCCTCTCCATTCCTCTTCCCAAGGCCCACCTCACCTCAGGGCAGGGCTCTGAGGTCCCAGGAGCCCTGAGACGCTTCTCATGCCCACCGGGGCACACCAGCGCTGCCCAGTTCATTTCCTCTGGAAAAGGTGCTGCAAGCCGTCAAGGACTTGTACCTACTGAAACCTATGAAGAAAAGGAAAGTTAATAACCAAAAAATAAGCATAAAGTATACACTCAAATGGATCAGGCCTGATGACATTTTGATCAAATTACCCAAAGCCATTTCAATAGCAACACACATTTTTCTTGCTATCAGCAAAACGTACTCTGTGGCATTTTGAAAGGGAGTGAGTTTTCAAAGAGCTAAGATCTGAAGTTTTCTGTGGGTCCAGAAATAAGTTTTTAAAATCTTGAGTTTTACGTGTTAGGAAAAAACACAGAGATTGTCACTGTAGAGATAGAAAAAGTCCAACTGTGAAGCCTCAAAAAAAAAAAAAAAAAAAAAAAAAAAGATTCCCAGACCACTCTTAGACAAACTTAGAAGCTATCACATCAAGAGTATTACAAAGTTGAAAGAGCTGTTATTTGTAAACCTACAGGTCTTTGAACTAAAGGCATAGCCTATTAGTATGTATTATTAACATAACTGAAAAAAGAAAAACAAAATCTCAACAATGATTTTGGACAGTTTCAGAGGCCATTTTTAAACCAGAGTGAATGATTTCTGCTCTCCTGTTACATAGGGCTCAATAAAACTATAAAGATTTGACAGGTTAAGAGAATAAACATTGCAATGAAGTGAGCTATCCCCAGCTTAGCTATAAACATTCAATATTTCCTCTGAGAAAGGATAATGTAAATTAAAAATAATACGAAACAAACAGGAATGGAGAATTTTTAAGATTTTTGATAATTTTGATCTTTTGACTTATGTTTTCCAGAGATACTATGTAACTCAATGTACTCATTCTCCAAGTCCTCAAGAATTTGAATTTGTCATAATCACTTATAGAAAACTGAGCTGTTTTCACAAACCAAGGTATACACTGACTCTTCCACGCTATTCATCTTTCTACTCCTGTGGTCAAGTACCTTGCAGTGATTATCGCTTATTTGTTCAAGCGGTGAGGAAATATTAACTATCACAAGTTCTCAGCAGAGACTGGACAATAATTATCAACAGATGGCTGGCAGTACAGTTTGGGGAGAGAGAAATAAAGTGCCCTTCCTTCCAAAACATCCCCCACTGAGAAGTCCTCAGCAACTCAATGGTCACAGTTTTGGTTAAAATCAGATTTATGTTAACTACCTGTTTTCTCCCCACATTTTTCTTTATTTTAATATTTGCTTATTTAACTATAATGAGGAAGCACAAACCCTGCACATCCCATCTATCTTATAATGATGACATTCATATCTGGAAAAAAACAACAACTTTGGTAATTTACACTCTTATTAAAATAATACTAGTATTGGGTCATTAGAAAGGATCCAGTTCAAGAAGTTCAACTGAATACAAACAAGGAAATTCAAAAAAACAGTGTGCTCCTCCTAGTTTATTTACAAAAGCCTTAGCAACGGCCAACACAGAAGAGGCTTGCTTTAGTAGCGGGGGCTGTGCCCAAGGGGCCGCTGACAGAGCACAGCCTGGGCAAAAGGCAGCGGTGCTTCCTACGTGCTCCCAACACCGCCCGAGCACCACGGAAGGACAACGCAATCCGGGCTGCTCAAGCTGGCAGTGCCGGCTCGCAGCTGGCTGGGGCCCAGAAAGAAACTTCCCAGGAGCCTCCCGATTTCCACACTGCATATGCTTAAAACCCCAAACACACGGTTCATACAGCCGTGCAGAAAGCGCTTCCTGTGCACGACCTCCACAGTGCAGTTTTCCGACGTCTGAGACATTTTTTTTAGGGTCCCTGCAGAGCACCTGCCCCTCTTCTCTTCTCCCAGGCAGTGACTCCACAGACTGACCGCAGTGCTGCTTGCTGTTTCACTGCAAGCCAGCCAGCTTCAGCGGCCAGCTCCCTCCCGCGCCCTGAACGACCGGACGGCACCTCAGCGAGACGGGGCGGGCCGGGCTCGCCGAGCCCATGCCAGGCCTGCTCCGCGCAGCTCGCCAGGGCTTCAGCCCGCCCCGCCAAAGCGCAGCAAGGACGGAGCTCGCACGCTGCGCCTCGGCCCCCGACGGCTCCCCGCAGCCCGTCCGGCCTCCAGGCAGGAAGACTCGCACGGCCCAAGGAGCCCGGCACGCGCCTCAAGGCCGGCCAGGGCTCCTCGGGGGCGCAGCCGGCTCCCAGCTCCCTCGCAGCCGGAGGGCTACCTGGAGAGGCGGCCAAGACGGCGGCGCCGGTCCGCAACTGCCCCCGTGACGGCGCCGCTTCGGGAGCAGCAGCCGCTTCCCGCGCAGCGCCGCCGCCCCACGACAGGCCGCACCGCGCCGGGCCGGGCCGGGTCGGGCCGCGCCGGGCGCCGCCGCGCAGGCGCGTGCGCGGCAGCGGCAGCCGGGGCGGGGGCGGGGCCTGCCCGGGAAGGTGCCGCGAGGGGCGTGGCCAGCGCAGCCGCCGTGCTGCGGGGCAGAGGTCGAGGGAGAGAGCGACCATTGGCTGCGGTGCCGCTCTCTGATTGGTGCTCTCCCTGGGGAGGCGGGGCTGGCAGGCTTCCCGCTCGCGGGAGGTGGGGGCAGCGCGCGGGGCTGCTCCGGCCGCGGCGGGATGGTGCTGCGGGGCGGCGCGGAGCCGGGCGGCGGCGGCGGCGGCGGCTGGGGGGGGCAGTGAGCACTGGGGCCAGGCGGCAGTGGGAGGTGTGTGTGAGTGGGCGGTGGTGGGTCGCGGCAGGGACTGGGCGGCGGCTGGCGGCGCGGCGTCCTGCAGGGACGATGGCTCCTCGCTGTCCTCCCTCAAGCGCCCGGAGCGCTCGCAGCGCACGGAGCGGCTGGACACACTGTTCGGCTTCGAGCGGCCCACGGAGCGTGGCGAGCGCACGGGCTGGCTCATCAACATGCACCCGGTAGGACTGGGCCGGGGGGGGATGTCACCGGCGGGGGGTGTCACCCACAGGCACCTGGTAGGACTAGGGGGGACAACGATGGGGGGGTCACCGACATGCACCTTGTAGGACGGGGGGCGAATGTCACCGACGGGAGGGGGAGATGTCTCCGACAGGCACCCGGTAGGACCTGGGTGTGAGGGGAGGTGTCACCAATAGACACCCAGTAGGACTGGGGCAGGGGAGGTGTCACCGACAGGCACCCGGTAGGACTGGGGTGGGAGGGGGCGGGGGGGGTCGTGTGTCGTAACAGGCCATGTGCATGTGCAGACGGAGGTGCTGGGCGAGGACCGGCGGCTGGTGAGCGCTGTGGACTACTTCATCCCGGAGGATGGAGCTGCTTCGAGGTGCATCCCGTTCCTCCAGCGCAGCGCTGGTGCCCGGGCTGGGCGTCCTGCCTGCCCCCACCGGTTTGGCTGTTCTGGGCCCCAGGCATCACCCACAAGGCAGCAGCGCTGTCTGCCCTACGCTGGGTCCACCTGGGACCCTTGGGGGCCAAGGTGGGTGCTGCAGAGATGCAGGGATGTGTATGTGGCGCACAAATGCCAGCAACGCGCAGCAAGGGCAGCGCGGTGCCCGTTGCTTCCGTTGGGAACCGTTGGGTTGGTTTCTCACCTTGGCTGCGGGGTCGCGCAATGTTCACCGGTTTTGATTTCTCCTGGGTGGCCCTGCCCTATAAGCCGTATTTCTACATCGCTACCCAGAAGGCGAGTATGGACTTGGAAGCTGCACACTGGCAAGCGGGGTCTTGAGTAAACTAGTGGCCGAGGTCCCAGAGACAAGGGCAGGTTTGACTTGAAGGGTCCCCCAGTCAGCTGAGAGGCCTTGTGACCGACCATCTTCTTGAGTTGGTAGGAGAAAAATACAGCTCCAGTGCTTCTGTTGGTGGTTTTGTCAGAGCTGTTAGAGAAGACCTGAGATGGGAAGCAGCTGTATCAGTATGGTGGCTGCACTAAGGTTTCTTAGAGGGAGGTTGGTTTGTTATGTGATGAATTATCCCTTCAAGGAGCTGTCATATTTTTCCTGTTCTTTTTTTGTCCTAAAATTGATCTCTGGAGCCTATTTCACTTCTTCTAAGCCCAAACAGGGGTAAATTTCCCCTCTCATCTCGTCTTGATCCTGCTCGTGCTGCAAAACTGGGTTTGTTCTGACGGTGCTGTGAATTGACGATCAAAGAGAGCCCCAGTGTGAAGGAACAGATTTCCAGACGGCCAGGATTTCAGGACTGCCTCGTGTCCTCCCCTCACAATTGAGGACACTAGTGCCAGAACCTCTTGTGAGCTTGTCTTCTCCTCTGGAGAAGTGTCTGGCTTTGTTGCTCATTCTCCAGTTTCTTTGCAGGGCTGCGAACGAGAAGTGTCATCCTTCCTCTCCAGGAAGTTTCAAGGGAACATTTCAAAGCTGGAAACTGTCCCCAAAGAAGATTTGGATCTGGTCAGTATTCCTCTGCCTGCTGTACTATTGAATAACTAATCTTTCTTTCTTTCTTTCTTTCTTTCTTTCTTTCGAGCTCAAGTGGAGTAGAAAGGGGCTAAGCAGTAAAGGGAAGCAGTATGCTTACCTTTAATCTTCAAGCACTGTTTGCATTGCATATCATGAATAGGCTAATTATTGCTTATTGATAGTAATTACTTCTTATAGTAATAGTAAATAAAATATATGTTCTGCTCCAGCACATAGTCTTTTTCACAGGATGCTCAAGAAACTTCCTGAGCTAGAAATGGCTGGAGATTAAGAGTGTTGTGGCAGAGGGGGATACTATACATTTACTCTTTCTTGGGTGTGTACTGGTGATTGAGCTTGGAAACAGACAACAAGAGAAGATAGCCCTTGGTGTGAACTGGCATAGCTCACATGTTCTTCGCTGTCTTACGTGCTTGCTAGCATCTCTTCTCACTCCTAGTCTTTCCATCCAATTACTACCTCTTCTTTGGCCAGTTCTTCCACGTGTGCCAGTATAATTTGCATTTCCAACGCTTTCTTACTGTTAGCAGTCTTCCCCTTTCCCTCATTACTCTTTTCCACCCTTAGCTGGCACTGTCTTGTTGCTTTGTAGCCAACTCACTTGGTGGATCTTAAGCAGAACTACATTAAGTTATCCTTCCACGTGGTGGAGGACTTGGTGAAGGTGCGGAAAGAGATCTCTCTTGCTGTGAGGAAAAACAGAGAGCGAGACCAGGCGAGCGATGTCTATACGTCTATGCTGTCAAGGAAAGAGGTCTCCTTAGGATGGTTGGCCCATGGGCTTATTAGGATTCCCTTAGTCACACAGACTAAAAAGTACAAATGAGAATTCCAATCTTCTCTTTGGTTTCCTACACCTGATGTCTGATTTCAGTTGAACCATTTCAAAGGAAGAGGAATCTAGTGAAGTGAGCACTTCCTGCCCAACTGAGAGGTGTACATTATTTGTTCCAGGTGATTCCTGGGGTGCCCAACTATTCTTAAACTCGTTGTTATGCTTTGTAAATCCAATGCCATAAGAAACCTTTATTATAAAGGCATAGAGGTAATAAGTGTTTTTTGCCTGCGCAATGTTTCCTCACGTGCTGTCAATCCTGATGACTCTCTTTCTCGAAGGGGGTTGTTGCATTAAAGAGAAGCTTTTGTTATTCCGTTCTCTCCTGTTAATGAATTTTGCTGTTTGATTATCAGTGGGTACCACTGTTGCTACCTTGTCTCCTACAGTCAAGCCTGCTGGGTCTGAGATGTGCATAAACCTACTTACGTAAATTAGTTGTTAATCTGATGAGAACTGCTCGTTAAATCATACTCTAAAGCTGATTTGAGTTTAATGTATTTGGTCATATTCAGGATCCGGTTGTTCTCGCCTTTGACATTGAAACTACCAAACTCCCTTTGAAGTTTCCTGATGCAGAGGCAGACCGGATCATGATGATCTCCTACGTGGTTGATGGGCAGGTAATGGAACAACAGTTCTTTTCTTCATGCTTTGGAGCAAAATGCTAGACAGCAAACGAGCATGTCACCTTTGGCGATGTGGTCCCTGGCTTGCTTTGTTGCTAGTTGCTTGGTCTATATGTAATGGCTGTGGAAATAAAATTGAAGTCTAGTCTGAATGATGCATAAGGATTTCCTCGTTTTGTATGTTGGAGAACCCAGGTAAGGCTACTGGTGCCCCTTTGAGGGGCAGTAGTAATTTGGAGAGTATAGTCCTTAAGTTGTCTCCCTTTTGGCACCCTTTAGGTGATTGTAAGCAATTGTTCAGAAGGTGACCTCCAAAGAGCCGTTCCCACTTGACAAAAGCTCTACGTATCAAGCTGTGCAAGGATTATCGCATCGATGGAAGACTATTTCATCCTTTAGGCAGTGTGTTCCGGTTGTTCAGGAACCTGTCCCTGGTGTAGCAGGGATCTGAGTCCTCAGTAACTCTTCCTTTGTCAACTCTCTAGGGCTATCTGATCACAAACAAGGAGATTGTCTGTGAGGATATTGAGGACTTTGAATTTACTCCCAAGCCGGAGTGTGAGGGTCCATCCTGTGTCTAATGAACCAGATGAGGTAAGTAGGTTCTACTTGGGAAATCAGGCTGCTTTTTATCTGCCTTGGTCTCTTGTAGGCCAAAGAGAGCTTATCACCCAATAGAGTGTATCTTTGGGGAGCACAGCGGACAGTCACGGTGCTGGTGGTGCTTTCATTTCATGGTGTGACGATGAGGCAGATCAGGTTCTAGCTAGGTCAAGAGCAGAGGGGAAGGACTGCATCAGTTGTATTATATCCAGTGCCTGCCTGCAGGAGGTGAATTTGCTGAGTGTTTGTGTTTGTGGGGGAGATGTTTTTTGTTTTGGGTTCTTTTTTAATCCTCTGTTGCATACTAGGCTCATTTAATGCAGAGGCGGTTTGAACATGTCCAGGAGACCAAACCTACTATCATTGTCACATACGATGGAGACTTCTTTGACTGGTAAGATCAGGAATGAAAACTAACCTGGTTTATAAAAGGAAATGTTGTCTAGGCCATGAGGTGAGATTGGGTACCAGCCTGTATGTCCTTTGTCTGGAGGTCACATAGCGGCCACATGTGTTCTTATCTACGCAGACTATCCAACCAGTTTGGGAACCTGTTTACATCCTGATTATGTGCTCTTTATCTGGAGTGCTGGGCTGAGTCTTGGATTGCCAGCCTGCAGAGGACTGTCGAAGAGGGGGAGGTGGAATTCAGAACTTTTTTTTTTTTTTTTTTTTTTTTCCCTGAGCAGAGCTATGTTTATTGGCTTTGAAATACGAACTTCTATAGAGTCTCATCAGTTGGTCCTGGGATTGCTGAGCTACTTCTAGATTGTTGTTGATTTGGCAATGTTTGTACACGGATGACCTCAGTAACTGGAGAACAGGCAAAGTGTCAAAGGAGAACTGCAGAACAATAGGGAGACCAGAGCAGCCAAACCTTTGGGGAGCGAGGGAAACTCGATCATAATGTTCTGCCTCCTGGTATAGGATGTAAGCAAGCAGCTTCCTTCTTGCAGTAGCTCTGCCCTACAGGGAGTTTTCCCTGTGGCCAGCTCTCACGGGTAAGGTCTGGAGCAAAGGAGAATTCACAAGAAAAATTCCTCATTAAGTAGCTTACAAGAAAGCAGTTCTGAAACCCTTGGGGTGGGGATGGGGTGGAGGAAAGGGACTGCTTTGTTTCTTCTCTTCTGCATTGTCTCTCTCCTCAGGCCTTTTGTGGAAGCAAGAGCAGCAGCTCATGGAATTAATATGTATCAGGAGATTGGATTTCAGAAGGGCAGCCAGGGAGAGTACAAAGCCCCGCAGTGCATCCACATGGATTGTCTGAGGTACCAAATGCTGCGTCTGTACCGTATAACTGCATCTTTATCTGTTAAATTTGTATAAAATGCCTACAGTTGATGTATTTGAATACTGTCCCTTTTCCATCTCTGTGCACTGCTATCATGAGTTACATCTTACTAGGAAAGGACTAGCACCCCCATCTTTGGTTGTGCTGCTTCTACTCGGTACTCCGTTGTGTGCCATTATGTACAGAAGTTACATCTTGCCCACACTAGCCTGAACGACTAACTCTGTTTATACAGTCTGCTGGTGGCTGTCATTGGGAGTTTGAGAACTGTCCTGGACAGCAGGTAAAAGGACAGGATAAGACCAAACCGTTGTAGTGGGCACAGGGCCATATTCTAACCCAACAGCCTGCCTAGCACAGAGAGGAAAAGAAAGGGTGTGTGTGTGTGTGTGTGTGTACAGGAGAGGGCTGTCTGTCTTGGCAGTTGTGACTTGAATGTTTTTTCACATTGGACCAGTGTCCAGACTCTGGAAAACAACTGCCTCTCTTTGCAGTCCTGCTGATACCTCCTCCTGTGTTTAAACGTTTATCTTTGAAGTCTCTGAAGTATGAGGGTTGAGAAAAATCTGAGCAATAGAAATGATTTGAATAGCAGAATTTGTACGAGTCAGGATTTAAGAGCATGGGTAGATATGCAGACTGTCTAAAGCTGTGCAGCTTCTTATTCCACTGCACTTGGATGTTCTGCTCTCACCTTTCCCTGTTAGAGTAATGCAGATCTTTTTGTACGTAGCAGCCCTTTCTGAAGTGCAGGGCTGTCTCTTCGTAGACTGGCATTTTCATTATTCTGTCTAGGTGGGTGAAGAGAGAGAGTTACCTGCCAGTGGGAAGTCACAACCTGAAAGCAGCAGCGAAAGCAAAACTGGGTTATGATGCAGTGGAGCCGGACCCTGAAGAGATGTGCCGGACGGCTACAGAGGAGCCTCAGGTGTTCCCACCCGGTGCTGTATCTCTGGGCATCTGCAGTATTAGTGAACCTTTGAGTTAGAGCTTTGTGAAATCCTTTAAGTTAATGCAGTGTCTTTGAGAAGTTGTCAGTGTATCTTGCTGAATTTCAGACACCTGAAAGAACTTAAGCTTAGGGAAGAATAGAATTTCCTTGATGTGTTTCTGGCATTGGTGTTGCACTGTATATTTGTGTTATTTACACTTCTGCAAAACGGTAGTACTCGGGGCATTGCAACAGAGCAGTACTTTGCTAGTGTCCAGGAGACACCTTAATGAGGTTTCTGCCGAAGCCCTGGAGATCTCTGTAGGCCAAGAGTGGCCTCCTGACCGCTCCGGAGTGGCATCTGTGCGGATATGTGGCAGTGAGCTCATCTTCCCCATTTCTGCTAATTCGGAGCTGGCTTATGTAATTCAGGTTAAAGCAGAATGTCGTCTTAAGCCAACTGATAACTCTTTACATGCTGGGATGTTTGTATGCAGAAATATACCTTTTGCATCTTCCTGCTGATTTCAACCTTTCATTGTTTCCCGTTGTACGTGTTAACTGCTGTATTAAATGTGACTGGGATTGATTTGTCTTTCTCCTCAACAGACTCTGGCCACCTGTTCGGTGTCTGATGCAGTTGCTACCTATTACATGTATATGAAGTATGTGCACCCTTTCATTTTCGCGTTGTGCACCATCCTTCCCATGGAGCCTGATGAGGTGAGTGCATGCCTGAAACAATTTCTTTTCTGGGCAGAGAGCTGCATGCTTCACGCAACAGTGACACATTGGCAATAGAACTAATTTCTACAGTTTGGATAGTTTTTCCCAAGGAAAGGAGGGAAAGTAGTCTCCAAATGCGCTTCCTTTCTGCAGTACAGCAGTCATAGCTGTTTTTCCATAGACCAGTTATGGGTAGCCTAAGTGAAGGAGTTGGTTTTGTTTCCTTACTGTGCTCCTTCTTGCCTTGGGCTTCAATACTGCCTGAATAAACACATCATGTTGGGCACCAAATCAGACATTTAAGTTCAATGATGGGGTGATAAGGCCAGCCTAATTCCAGCAGCACCCTTTACAGCGCTTCTTTCTAAGTCCAGCTTTTGATGTCTGTCTTTTACAGGTGTTAAGAAAAGGTTCTGGGACACTGTGTGAAGCATTGCTGATGGTTCAGGCCTATCACGCCAACATCATCTTCCGCAACAAGCAGGAGCAGGAGTTCAACAAACTTACAGATGATGGCCACGTGCTGGACTCGGAGACGTATGTAGGAGGCCAGGTGGAAGCTCTGGAACCTGGGGTTTTTCGCAGTGACATCCCTTGCTGCTTTAAAAAGGTAAGGACACAATCAAGGTGTTGTGACAGAGGCTTTAAAATGGTAATGCAATGATGCTCTTTCTCTTCTTTCTGGAGAGCATGGCAGTAGGGAATAACCCTCCAACTGGAATTACCATCCTCTGTTCTTTTGGGGGATACCCAATAGCAATACCTGTTATAAAACTGATACCTAATTTATGGCTTGAGTGTATGAACCTGCTTAGAGTTTAGGTGGGAAGGGTTGGAGAAGTTGCTCTTCATGACCTCAGACTGGCTATTGGGTAAAGACAGTGTTACAGCAAGGAGAGTGGTTCATTGCTTTTGTGTGGGTTTGTTTACTTTGTTTATTGGTTGGTTGAGGGTTTTTTTTTGGTTTTTGGTTTTCTTTGAGCGAGTGGTTGTTGGCAGAGATGACTCTGTTTTTGTCTCATCAGGATTATATCTTTGTCCTTCTCCCACTCAAGCCAAGCTTCTTTTGGCCTCTTTTACCTGTTTCTGGTTGGTGCTACTGTCTAGATTGTAAGTTTTAGAGGCAGCTTCTCTCTTTGCTGTGTGATACACCACACCTCAGTGCTGCTTATTTTAGTGGCCTTAATCTCGTGAATGATCTTAAGGGAACGTGCACTGTGAATTTAGAAGGACCTTAAATCTAAATCCTTGGCCCCTTAGAGCCTTAGATGTGTGAGCAGCTGACTGCTAGGTCAGCCCCGTAAGTGTTGCACTCTGGAACATGCATGCAATCTTCTCTTCTTGTTAGCTGCCCTATATAGCCTCCTTTGCAGGAGAACTCCAAGGGCCGGGGAGCAGCCACCATCTCTTCTCTGCTTTGTGTTTTGCCTTAGTGCGAGTGGTGTAGACTTTTGTGAGTTGTAGGGTTCTTAGCAGAAAGCCACCGTCCTTCAGTTCTAGAGAGCTCTCAAGTTGGCTGTGGAGGTCAGGCCAGCTAATTGGCCAACATTATCTGCCTGCTCACATTGGAGCTGATCAGTGAACGAAGGGGCATTTCAAGATGCCATTCAGCTGACCTGTTTCAGCCATCTGCCCTTCAGATGAGATGAATTGCTCTCTACCCATACTGAGACATGCTCTGCTAAGTAGTGAGCCTGTTTTCAAAGATCGCCGAAGCTACGCTGGAGCATGGATAATCTTGCAGAAGCTGTCACCCCCTGCCCCCCTTCCCTGGGCAGTGTGTGAGGATGGGTGTCAGGGCTAGAAGAGGTCTCGGTATCATTCCTGTATCCTTGCAGAATCCTGCTGCCTTTAACTTCCTGATGCAGCATGTGGAGAAGACGCTCCGGCATGCTGTCGAAGAGGAAGAAGGTTTGCCGTTGGATCAAGTCACCAACTTCCAGGAGGTCTGTTGTCCTGCCTCAGCCTGCAGGGCCAGAGGCATGACTGGGCTTTCCAAGGAGAGCAGAACTGTGAGGGTGGAGTTGCAGCACATTTCTTTAGGCAAGCCTGGGTCCTGTGCACACATATTGGTGTTGTATAACAACTTTCTTCAGCTTTGAGTTCTGCCCCATGTCCATCTGTGCCTTATTTCCCATATTAATAAAGAACTGGCATAGGCTGGAGGCAAGGCTGATTTTTCTCATCCTGAATATGTCTGGTGAGACACCACATGTTAAAGATGCCTGTTTAGACTCATTTTATACTCCATGGAGAGAGACAGGAGAAACTTATCTGTAGACATTTGCAGTGTAGATGAAACCTACCTTGGAGGTCCAAAAGAAAACCTTAAAGATTGGTGGCTAAAGAAGATTCGCCGCTGCCACTCTTCTTAATCCTATTCCTTTAGTTTTTCATACTCTTCCTCTGTTCCCCAGAATCAGTGGCAGGTGTCTCTGTGCATGTCGGAAGTAAAGGACCAAATATAGTGCGTATGTGACTGCATCATTAATTCCTTCTTGTTTGACTTTTACTTTTTTACATCTCCCTGCAGGCTTGTGATGAAATCAAAGTCAAGCTGAATTCCTTGAAGGATGTTCCTAACGGAATTGAATGCCCCCTTATCTACCATTTAGATGTAGGGGCCATGTACCCCAACATCATTCTGACCAACAGGTTGCATGTGGGTAACCTCAGTCCAGTCAGGAAGGTGTTTTCTGTTTTGTCTTGCAGATGGTCTAGGAGGTCCCTCCGATTTGATCCCCTTAGCGGCAAACAATAAACTTTCTGCCCTGGACAGGGGGATAAAATAAGGCTCGGTTTGAAATCCAGTCAGGCTGTTACAGTTGCCAGGTGTACAGAGCCGAAAGGTCTGTCCAAGGTAGAGCAATAGCTTTAGCTGGCTTCTTCCAAAGAATAGTCATTGTTTTTGCTGTAACTTGTGTTCTGAAAAGCTTCTAGAAAGGAAAACTTACTGAACATCACCCCTGTGATGTTCACATTTGTGTTCTTCTAGTACCCAACATCGATTCCTTCTGGCATATGTCACTGGAGACAGTTCTGTTTTCTCTAACATGGGTGTGTCTGACCTGTGTCCAGCCCTCAGCAATGGTGGATGAGGCCACATGTGCTGCCTGTGACTTCAACAAGCCAGGTGCTAATCGTCAGCGCCGGATGACTTGGCAGTGGAGAGGAGAATTCAGTAAGAGTAATTCTGCTGTCTGCTTTGTCAAGTTCCCTGTTGCATTGCAGCATGGATAGAGCTTGCAGTGTGAGCTGAAGACACAGAGACCGCTTCCTGTTCCTCCCCTGGAAAGCTCCTAGTTGCTGTTCCTTTGCAGTGCCTGCAAGCCGCAGCGAGTATCACCGCATCCAGCAACGACTGGAGCCTGAGAAGTTTCCTGCTCTGTATCCAGATGGAGCACCCCGGGCGTTCCACGAGCTTTGCCGTGAAGAGCAGGCCAAGTATGAGAAGAAGCAACTGGCAGGTGAAAATAAATGGCATTATCTGGAGCAGGTTTTTGCTGCCTAGACTACAAACACATCATTAATTACTTGTCTCTCGGGTCTGGGGCTACTTAGTTCTTGCTGGCTCAGACTGAATTTGATCTCGGTTTCATGCTGCAACAGTTTTCCCCTAGGATCCCAACCAATTCCCGTACGTTTTTTGAGGAGGAGGCAAGTGCTGTTTTTTGTCTCAGTGTTTCTCTTTTCTCACTGAGAGTCATGTATTTGAGCTGAGACACATGGAAGGTGATATTTTGTTTGGGGTTTTTTGTTGTTGTTCTTTAATGAGCACTCATTAAGCATGTCAGTGAAACACATGTGTCGATATCCTTTCACTTTTTGCTCCTAAAGTGGTACTGCTCAGCAGAAGCATCTAGCTAGTGGGGGCTCTGAGCAGAGCCTGAATTTGTGGATGAGCCCTCATGGGCAATTTATTTCCCACACACACCTCTGCATCTCTCTAGAGAGGTGCTGTTTCTCCCCATATTAGTATCTTCCTCCCCTTGCCTGTGTAGCAGGTCTGCTTCCTTGCTTTCCTAGGTATGATGTTTATTTGCATTGATGGAATTTTTCTCAGACTGGTGCCTTGAAAGCTTCAGATCTGTGGATCTGTGTGGTTTGCCCGATGCCGTTGTGTTCATCCTTCCCATCCATAGTGGGGCACTGATCTCTGAGAAGGCTTTCTCTATTTATTCCCTTTACTAGATTATTGCCGCAAGGCTTATGAGAAGATCCACGTCACCAAGGTGGAGGAGCGTGTCACCACCATCTGCCAGCGAGAGAACTCTTTCTATGTAGACACTGTACGAGCTTTCAGAGACCGTCGCTGTGAGTTCAAGGGGCTGCATGAGGTGCTGGGCTTGAATTTCTGTTTTATTTGTGCTGCCAAAGCTAGAAGGTCCTCAACTCTCACTGAAAACTTGAACCCTAAAGGATCATTTTGCTCAATCTGTATGGTCAGTAAGAAATATTAGCTTTCCTGACAGCTCTGGTGCAAGTGCAGGTTTTTCCCCTGCTGAATCCTAAACAGCTGCTGCCACAGTGGTTCCTAGCTCTCTGATGCAATCACTTTCAGTGCTAGGAAAGAAAACAGCTGGGTTTTTTTTGGCTTTTACTGGATCTAGAAAATCCTCAGCTCAACTATTTTGTGATCTGGTTTGTGTTCAGTGTAGGGTACTTTTCAAAGAGAAAGATGAGACAAGCAGAGAAACAATTGATCTTAGGCTAAGAAGTGATTGATTCTAGGAGAAAGAAGCAGCATGTTCTAGTTCTCAAATGTTTGGAGTCTTGTGGCAGAGGGAGGAGCCTGAAATGTAGTTGCTAATATGTTGAAAGAAATGACAAGACGCTGGGACTCTGTCTCTGGAAGAGTTTAATAAAGAGCCATTTGCTTTGCAGTTCTTGCTAGTTCTGTCATGAATCACGGAGGTGGCTGGGAGGCCTTTTCTGCTGAAATGGTTCTGCTGTTAGTCTCGATCTAATCTCTTGCTGCAAGCATTTAGTTCTTGCCAGCACAATACGTGGTGTGACAGAATTGATGTAGGATGGCAGTTCTGCTGGGATTAGGTAATTCTAACTATGGGTGTGAGTTACAGTTGATGCTGCAAGACTCTTCCATAATATAGCATAATGCCTGTGCCCAACGCTCCCCCCTCAAATGCAAAAGAAAGAGCAGAAAGAAAGAGGAATTATCTTAATAACTGATATTGTTCTAGGATCACAGTGTCATATTAGGATTGAGGTGGGGGGAATATCTGGCTGTTGGTACTGCCTGTAGTGGAATGTAGGGTTGTCCTGACTCTGCCTCTTGCCATCAGGTGTGGAAGAAAAAGCTGTCTGCGGCTGTGGAGACAGGCGATGCCTCTGAAGTGAAGCACTGCAAGAATATGGAAATCCTCTATGACTCCCTGCAGCTGGCACACAAGTGTGTCCTCAATTCTTTCTATGGCTATGTCATGCGTAAAGGGTGAGTCTCACCTGTGGTCATTGCTGGAGTCCTCCAGCAAGGAGCGTTGTAAACCAGAGCTGTTCTAGTGAGGCTCTCACCTTCTTAACGTGCTTCCGAAGCACAAGGGGGATGATAGGTGATCCCTGTAACACTTTTTTTTTGTTCCTACTTATGACTTCTTATTTATTAGTCCCCTTAGCAGGGACTTTTGCTAAACAAGGCCCTGTAGCATTGACGATGAATGGCAGGGTTTGTCTATAGGTGATTCTTCAGGGTGTGTGAAGTATCACAGGGAAGGAAAAGGAAAATGATCTCCTGAGGGCTGCTGTGATTGTCTTTTTTGCCCTGAGACTTTATTTTCTGTACGACCTGATGCGCTTCCCCGCAGCTGTGCTTAAGAGGTAGCACTGCAGCCTTTTGACTGTCCCTCCTCCATTCACAGAGCTTGCTGGTACTCCGTGGAAATGGCTGGGATTGTGTGCTTCACTGGAGCAAATATGATCACACAGGCTAGGGAGCTGATTGAGCAGATTGGGTGAGTATGTGCTGAGCTGAGGAAGAAAGGTTCTCCTGTATGTAGTGTGAGCAGATGGGTAAGGGCAGAATTTGACTGGCAGAGAAGAGGAGCAGTGGGATAGATGTGGGATTAATCAGTGGAAGCTCTGGTGTTCTGGAGATTCAGGTTTCTGACATTGCCATGGCTTATTAATGCAACTGGTGTTGTATGACTAGGACTTCCTTTGCAGAAAGGACACTGCCTCTGCCTGACTTGTGGACAGAGAACAGTTCTTTGGCATATTTTCCAATCTCTTCCTGATGGTGATTTTTTTTTCTTCTGTTCTTAGGAGACCTCTAGAACTGGATAGAGATGGGATTTGGTGTGTGCTTCCCAACAGCTTCCCGGAAAACTTTGTCATCGAGTCAACCAATGCAAAGAAGCCGAAGGTGACAATCTGCTACCCAGGTGCCATGCTGAACATCCCCATGAAGGTGAGTCTGGCATCTGTACCAGCCAGCTGTACAGTCTGGTAAAAACAGTGAAAGGGAAGAAAATGTTTTAGCCTTCTGTAGGCCTGCAAGCCAATCAGGCAGTTCATGTGAAGGGAGTAGCTCTACTGGCAGTGGAGTATGCATCTTTGTTCTCGGAGTTGGCTTCAGCCCAGAGGACAGCCTGTCTTTTGTCTCTGGTCGCCTGTGTAATGAGCAGGACGTTGGGGCTGACAGCTTTGCTTGCTACACAGCTACTCTACCCTGCACAGCCCATAGCTCAAACTGGCGTTTGAGTGGAAGGAGAGACTCTGATATAGCAGAGAGGGTATAGTGTAAGAGACCAGGGTTGGTGTGTGCTTCTGTACATAGACTGCCAGAAGCAGTAGGAGTCAAGACAACAAGGTCCCATGCTCTGCTTGCTCAGATATTTATGGCTATGAGCCAAAAGAAGTGACTTTAGAGTCTCCTGCACTTTTCTTCAGGTCCCATGTTTGAGTCCTACCTGCTAAATTGTTCTGTAGGTTTCCAAGGAGTTGCTTGGTCACAAGGAATCAGGATACTTTATTCTCTGCTAAGATAGGGTAAGTTATGCTCCCTCAGGGGAGCAGGGATTGATCCTTCCCATCATCGGGAAGGAACAAAGGCCATCAGTGATCCCTTCAGACAGGATGATGTATCTGGGGGCTATCTGCTCGTATAATCAGCCGAGCTGTTGAGTGAGGCTATT
Source organism: Rhea pennata (assembly GCF_028389875.1). Lineage (NCBI taxonomy): Eukaryota > Metazoa > Chordata > Aves > Rheiformes > Rheidae > Rhea > Rhea pennata. The sequence continues at coordinate 302,666 of NC_084680.1, forward strand.
CTGTTGGGGCTGTGCCGGCAGGAAGGCTTCACAAATGATGAGTACCAGGAGCTGGCAGACCCAGCCTCTCTCACCTATGTCACACGCTTAGAGAACAGCATCTTCTTTGAAGTGGATGGGCCCTACTTGGCCATGATCCTCTCAGCGTCCAAGGAGGAAGGCAAGAAGCTGAAGAAAAGGTAAGAGTTCAAAGCTTGAAAAATCACCACTTCCCCAAGGGAAGGGCTTGAGGGTCCTTTTCCTTGACTACATTTCAGTCGTGTTAGTCCTTGCCCCATGTTGCCAGTCCTCTGGAGCTGGCAGCATGTTTGGTTTGCTTGTTGCTGCGTACCACCGAGATCATGCTGTCTTTAAACGGCAAGTTCCCTGCATGAGATCAGTCTTTGAATCCAGCTATGCCCTGGCCTTAATTGACACATCTGACAGTAAATTTCTGAAGGTAACAGTAAAACAGCACTTCTCAAACTTTCTGATTAGTCATGGTCTCCCTGTTTGTTTCTGAGATGCGCAGGCAAACTTTGATTTTTCTTTCTATCTTTTCTCTTTAAATTCACTAATCTCTGTCTGTCCCTCTCTCAAGTTTACAGACCTCTAGTAATACTTTTCCCAGAGGTTTCCACTTTAATCCCCATCTAGGGGAAGGAGTGGATCTTGCCAGTGCCATCATGGTATAGAAAAGCAATTGCACTTGACTTCACTGACTTTCTCATGCAGCCTGCTTAAATACGAGCACGAGCAATCACGAGAGGACTGCCCACAGACCTGGGTCTGGGTTCAGAAAATACTGTCACTGTCCTCCAGCACTCTCTGTTCGTACAAGACTATGTTTCTGCTTGAATGTCTCTGTTGGATGAACTCCAGCATCCACTGTGAGTGCCTTTGCATGCCAAGGGAGTCTATCGCAGAAGTCAAGAGGATGTCAAGCACTGAATGAACTCTGCTCATAGGAGTCTTTATCTCAGGGGCCCTTGATTTTTTCCTGTGATTCTTGGGATGTCAGCAAGTGCACTTATTTCTTGCTCACTCTCCAAGTGGAAAGAGCAGTAGTGTGGAGCTGGCTGGCAGGTACCGCTGCCAGCTGAGGAAGAAAAGACTGCCTGGAGGAGGGGTGACAAAGTATGTACGCTTGAGTCTCACTCTGTTCCACTGAAGCTTCCTGTGATGGTTGTATTGAGCCATACAAATAATTGGCAGGCATGTGAAATCCAAGAAACACGACAGAAGAAAAGAGGGCAGTGTGTTGTCATAGTTGTTTCGATAGCGATGTCCGGTTTCCTCTGAGTCCATTTTGCCAGCGTCCACTCCTGTTTTCCAAACAAAGCTTCATTCTCCTGTATAAGGCTTTTCCTAGTATTTCACTCCACTTCTCTACTCCTCTAACCCTGACTCTCACTTCTTGCCCTTTATTTGTGTGCATTTAAGAACATTTTGCCAGTTAGAATTGGCAAGTTGGGGGCAGAGGCTGATGTGCTTTTGCAGCTGGAGGTGAAGTAGTTCATGATGTTATTGTCTCTAGCTGTGTAAATATGCCTAGATCATGGTAGTCCAGAGCCCCACAGCTTGGATTAATTTACCTGGTGGCTGCCTGGTTTGGCAATACTAGAAGTACTTTGGCAGGAGGGTAGTAAGCAGCATCCTAGGAGATGTGTTCCTTGGCACAGAGCTTGTGCAAAACCTGGTCTATATCCTAGGTATGCAGTCTTCAATGAAGATGGATCCTTGGCTGAACTGAAAGGGTTTGAGGTGAAGCAATGGGGAGAGCTGCAGTTGGTGAAGATATTCCAGTCTTCTGTATTTGAGGCCTTTCTGAAAGGCACCACACTGGAGGAGGTCTCTGCCTCTGTAGCCAAGGTGGCTGATTACTGGTTGGATGTACTGTAGAGCAAGGTGAGTGTAGGGTTTGCAGGATATGCATCCCCTGCATGTTTGTCTTGCCAGGTTGGGGCCAGAGAAGGTCAAAGCTACCCTAACACTGTAGGGAGGATGGACTTTGTGGAGAATGGTTGGTCCGTTGTGCCTCTGATGGCTGTTTGTATGTAATTTCTGCCTCTTTGATTCTCTAGGGCTGCTCTTTAGGGTCTTTTAGCACCAGACCTGTTGTTACAGCACTTTTGTCAGCTGTTACCGCTTAATTGTGGGTAAGCGTTGTCCTCCAGTCACCTCTTTCACAGAGGTAGCGTGGTGGCCCTCTTGCACCAAGGACTTTCTCTAGAGCCACTCACTGAGACAGAGGATGGCAGAACCATTTGCCTGCAGAATCTTTTCTGAGGAGGCCAGAAGAGATTAGCTTTAAAATAACCAGCAAGAGCAGAGACAATGCCAGAAAACAGAGCCTCAAACCGGGGAGCAGGAGAGATGAAAAGCTGGAGCGACTGCTCTGCTTGGGAGTTTATTGGGAGCACTTCCCCTTTGTATTTTGCATCTGGCACTACAGAGCTGGGCCCACTAAGAGTTTGCCGTACAACATCATTTCAAAGTGTTGCATTCACAGCAGGAGTTTTGATGCAGACCTCATGTCCATGATCTCTATGTTCCATAGGTCGTGTTGGCAACTGGAGCAGAGATTGCTCACAAACTCCTCATAAAGACAGCCATATCAATCGGTTTAAATGTTCCATGTATATAATAGCAACGAGGTTTGATCATTAGGTTCCTGATAGTGATTTTTTTCCCCTTGTTCCTTTTTTCAGGCTGCCAACATGCCTGACTGAGAGCTGTTTGAGCTGATCTCAGAGAACTGTTCCATGTCTCGCAAGCTAGAAGACTCCGGGGAGTGCACAGACAAAAGAAAATGAATGAGCTCTTCACTTCTGAAGGCAAGAGACAGGTAATAAGAGTGAGAGAAAGGAGCTGGCTGTGCTGGTGGGCCTCTCTTGCTGATACTGTGTCCTCAGCACCCAAAACTTCCTGCTGTCGTTTCTCTCAGGTCCTTGCTAACCAGCACCAGGGGGGAACACCGAGCTCCCAGATTGGAGACGTAGAGGATTTGGGGGCTGCTAAGCCCCTTCAGCCGTTGGTTCCAGTTGCAAATAAACAGAAGCGGGTCTGTACGGCAGAGGAAAGCCAGCAGATGTTCCAGTATCTGGAACTGTCGCAGTCCTGGCGAGAGATCCTGGACCCACCTGCTGCCATGGGACTACTAAGGTAAGTGAAGTAGACTGGGCAGGAGGAATCCAGGAAACATCCTAGGAGTATGATCATCTGCCTAGCTAGCTAGGGAACAGGGCGTAGCAAGCTGCATGTTTATTGAAACCCTCTGTGCTTCTATGACTGAAAACTACAAAGGGAAATGTTACCGGGAGAGTCCCACTAGCAGAGAAAGTCAGGCCAATGGCAACTTCACAGCTATGCCAGTAACATGATCAGGATCTGAAGGTGGAAGGGCTCGGCTTTATGTTGCTTGATCCTTATGTGTAGGAGATGCGTGCTAATTTCTGTGGTTCCTGTTCATGCACTCTCTCTCTGATTAGGAAGAACAACTGGTCTGGCTGTGCTACCACAAGAAGAAATGGGAGCTGCAGGCTTGGCAGCACCAGGAGCATCGGAAGAAGCGGCGCCTGGAGGATGGTGGAGTGATGACAGGCGGAGGCATAATCTGTGATACCCTCTCCAAAGGACTGAGCAGCTACGTGTACAGGACGGCACGCGGCATCCTGGACTTGCCCTGGCAGATTGTGCAGGTACCAGGCAGCAAGGCAGGCCCACTCTTAACCCCTCACAGAGGCCTGTTCAGTGCCCTGTGCCTCATGTTTGCAATACCTGTAGTCAAACCTTGAACTTCAGGGACAGCTAACCTCAATCCTACTTTAGTTTTACCTCCTTGAAGGTCATGTGGGACTGCATAGCCTCAGGCTCAGAGAAGCTTTGTAAGGAAGTGAGGTCCTCAAGTGATTGTGCTTGATTGCAAATCTGGGACTTCTGTGTAGAGCCTGTGTGGGGCAAGCTCAGCTGAGGAGCTGGGCAAGTGTGCCTTGAATCCTAGATTTAGTCAATGCGAGCATGAAGAAGTTGATGGTACAATCCAAGCATTTTCTTAATTTCTTGTTATGCTTGGTTGCCTCTGCTATCTGAGACCCAGCCTCTTGTTGTGACACTTCTCATCTTCCAGAAAAGTCTTGTTTGGTTTAAGGTCACATGCAGCCTTTGACTCTGTGTGTAACCATGAGCTGGAGATGGGACACCTAATCCAGCATGTCCAAATGCTTTGGCTAAAGTCAGACAATGGCATGAATTTGTTAGCTAATGCTAGCCCAAAGCTAAGAGATGTGTTTGAGCCTTTACCAGGTGTCCTCTTCCCTTCAGAAGCACAATGCAACGTGCTGCCTGCAGATCAGTCAGAGCTGTCTTCATTCATGTTCTGACGTTTCCTCTGGCAGAACAGTTTTTTTCACCGTACCTGTAGGACAATAGCAGGATGTGGAGATGCCAGAGCTGAGAGCAATGAATCTGTGGGTCCACTGCTGTCTTTGTGGTCACCAGTTGCTCCTTATTTGGAGAACGAAGACATAGGTAGTAGAGCCTTTGAAGATCCCAGAAGTGCTCCATGGCGTGTATGTAAGAGCTAAGAATGGGTTGCATCTCTCCAGCAAAGCTAACTTAAATCACCCTGTCCTGCAGATTGCTGAGAGCAGCCAGGCTGGCTGGTTGAGGCTGTGGGCAGTGATCAGAAGCGACCTGCACTGTATCAGACTGAGCATCCCAAGAGTGTTCTATGTCAATCAGCGCGTTGCAAAACCAGAGGAGGGAGCTGTCTACAGGAAGGTGGGGGTCATGTTTTTGACCCTGCTGCTTCTACAAGGGAAAACAGCTGGTTGAATTCATGTAAGTTGCTCCAGCCACTGCGGGCAGATACTACAGGCAGTTTGCCTCACAAGACCTCCCTGTCCAGCCCTGCTAATGCACCTTAATGCAGTCCCTTTTGCCTGCTGCTAATCTCAGCCTGACCAGAAAGCAGGTTGACAGTTACTGCAATGTGGACAAAGCATAAATCCCGCTAACTGTCTTAGGAATGACCAGCACCAGCAGCTGGATTGCTTCCTGAGTCAGCATGTTTCTGGAAACATAAGGCTGGCTCAAACTACAACTCCTTGCTGCCCTTTAAGATTCCCCTGCTGTTGGGAGGAGCACGGCCTGAAGCAAGGTGCCCTGCTGAGTGTGTCTGTTTTTCTGGCAGGTGAACTGGATCTTGCCCCGCTCAAACTTGGTTTACAATCTCTACGACTACTCAGTCCCTGAAGACATGTACCAAGAGCACATCAATGAAATCAATGCAGACCTGTCTGCTCCAGACGCTGAGGGAGTGTATGAGACTCAGGTAATCCTTCCAGGTGCTCGTTTTCCTTCCTCATCCTTTAAGGAGTGCTGAGTGGTAGCTGACTGGTCTGTGTACCAATGGCACAGATAGAGGCATGGGAGCTCAAAATGAAACAAGTTAGTAAGACGCTAAAACGAAAGACCCTCTCGAGTAGCTTTCTCAGAAATGTGCCCAGTTTTATATGAGCAAAGATACTTGTTTGGTTTCCAACCCCTTAGGGGAAAGAGGTTTAGATTTATTTGAAATTAGGAGACTCTGGGAAAAGATGGCACTTGAACGGGAAGAGTGAGTTTCCTCTAAACCAAACCAGAACCGTCTTGTTAGCAGTTGAACTGCAAAGGTATGGGAGTTCTTTCGAGTAAAGATGAGGAAAACCCCAGCATGTGGCATGTACATAGGCCAGGGTGCAGTGATAAAACCTCTGTATTCCATAAAGAAGGATAGGATACCACTTTTTAAAGTTCAGAAAGAGCAAAGAAGAACCTAAACTGTGTTCAGTAGTAGACATACGAAAGCAGTGAGACCAAGATTAAATGTACTGGTGCTTCTAATGCTGTAAGTCTGAAATGAAGATGGGCAGCTGGGATGCCTGCTTTTAATGAAGATATTGATTCGTTAAGCAGTTCAAAACTTGGTGGCTTGAGAATTATCTGAGTGTCCCTGTCACTACAGGTGCCGTTACTATTCTGAGCCCTGATCCAGCTGGGTTGCGTGTGCATGGTCAGCAGGCAGCTTGTCAGACACCTCACAGGGCGAGAGGCTGACACTTTTGACACTGAACACCTGGAAATGCGCTCTCTGGCTCAGTTTACTTAGCTGGAGCCAGGTAAGGCACCCTAGGAGAAGGCTTGTCAGTGTACCCAGGACCAAATAGCTTGAAGATACTATTGATGCTGCATGTTTGCTCTGTGTCTCTAGGAAGTATTCGCCACATCTACCTCTACCAGAGCTCCCAGGGCAACAAAGCTCTCTTTGGCCTTTTCATCCCCTCTCAGCGCAAAGCTGCAGTGTTCGTGCTGGACACGGTAAGAGTAGGGCTTAAAGGCTTGGGAGGGAACGCAAGGGGATCAGGCAGCGGTTTGGAGCTGAGCGGTTTCTTTGCACAGACACAGATGTCTACTGCTGTGCAGCAGGGATTCTCGTATTTTGAAGTGTACCAAGCAGGTCTGTTCCTCAACTGTCACGTGAAGCATTGTGATGTGTAGAGGAAAGAGCTTCCTTGAAATTTGCAGCCTGGAGCCTGTCTCTTTTGAACCCTGTTCCCTCTGATCACGTTTGCATTTGGTACAGGTACGCAGCAACCAGATGCCAAACCTCACCAACATGTACTCATCGGAGCGCAGTGCTGTGCTGGAAAAAGTGGGCGAAGAACTACTGCTTCCAGACAAGCACACCTTTGAAGTGCGTGCTGAGACCGACCTCAAGACAGTCTACAGAGCCATTCAGCGGCTCCTGCAGGGCTGCAAGGTATGAACTGAGGGCATGAGGAAGGTCCCCACTGAGACCTTGTCAGCGCAGGTACCTGGGAGGAGGAAAACATTGCATGGAAGGCATTGGTCCAGCAGTTCAAACAGCCTCTAAGCATAGCTCTCTGCACACAGCTAGTGCTCCAAAGTTGAAGGGTAAAAATGGATGTTGCCTGCGGGCTCTGGCTTGCCTGGGGTGAGCTTACATAGCGCAATGCAAGCAGTGAGGCTAGATCATACCCCCAAACCCCAGCTCTCAATTGTGGAGCTGGTTATTCAGTGGGAGGTGCTTCAAGAGACTCTGAGTACACTGTCTCTACTGTGTGGAGGACCAGGGACCACTACAGGAATGGGGCATGTGAGCACTCATTCACACAGCTGGTTTCCTGCTGAGCAGAGGTGCCGGCTGAAGGGATGTAGCAGGGCATGTCCTCTCCTCCTTTGTGTAGGATGAGCGCCAGGGCCCCACACTTCTTGCTGTGCAGTCTAACTGGGACCTGAAACGACTGGCAAGTGGGATTCCCATCATCGAGGAGTTTCCTTTGGTCCCTGTCCGAGTAACAGATGCCGTCAGCTATTCAGTCCTGGACTGGCAGTGCCGTGCAGCCTGCCGCGTGATCCGCCACTGCCTCAACTTGGACACGTGCCTATCCCAGGCTTTTGAGGAGGGCAGGTGCCTGAGGTGGCCACATTCCCCTAGAGAGGTTACTTTGTTTGTGCTTGGGTGGGAAAGGGAGATTGCGGGAGCCTGAGGCCAAGATGAGGCCAGATGCTTTCACCTTCTGTGCTTTTGCCCTTGTTGGGACAAGCAAATATGATGCTGGCACAGTTCTTCTGTTGATGTGTTTACGCCGATGACTGTACCTCTTTCCTTTCCTCAGATATTACCACATCCCCATTGGGAATCTCCCTGATGACATGTCTACCTTTTGGTTCTGACCTGTTTTTCTCCCGCCATGTCCGTCGCCACAACCATTTGCTGTGGCTCTCACCCACGGCCCGCCCAGAGCTGGGGGGTAAAGAGGCTGATGATAACCGTTTAGTTATGGAGTTTGACAAGAGAGCCTCAGTGGAGATAAGCAACCCTGGCTGCTACTCCACAGGTAGGATAGCACTGAGTGGGAGCAGAGCTAAGTGCTCTTCCATGAGCTCAGGAGAAGGATGGCTGCAGTGGCAGAAGAGTATCTGAGCAGTTCTGCAGTTGCTGACAGCTTCAGAAGTTGAGCAATGATGATCTGGACAGGATATATGCAATTGGCATCTCCTGGGGATAGAAGGTCCTGTATGCAATAGAAGAAAATGCAGGTAGGCATTTAAATACAGATTATTTCCTAGTTTGTGGCCTCTCATAGCAGCATTCAGAAGATCACTTCTGGTGGTCGCTAGGATGAATCTTTCTGTGATGCAAAACAAGCTGACTGATAGTTCTGAGCACCTCTGCTGCAGTTTCCAGAAAAAGCTGGTGGCCCCTGGAGGGGAAGTAGATCCAAGTTTTGTTGGAAGGTGCTATGCTGTTTAGCTGTGCAGTGAATGGGGCCATCCATACATAGCATCACAGCCAGAGAGGGGAGAGGTCTGGCCATGTGCCAAAAGTGTCCTTTAAAGCCTGTAATACAAGGTGTGTGGCAGTCTGGAGAGCAGCACAGTTTCCCGTGCTGCTGCAGTACCATATAGGCTTTCACCATTTCCTGATATGAATATCTTGATGTTGCACTCGGTAGATGCAGCAAGACCTGTAAAGAGCTCTTACAACTTGTGGAAAGTCCTGGCAAGTGGGTGCATTCATCATACCTGGAGAGGGGATTGTGTCCTTGCTGGTTCTCTGCCCTGCTTGCCCGTTGACAGGTTGTGTTTGTTCACAGTGTGCCTGGAGCCGGATATTCAGAGCTTGGCTGTAAACACAGTGTTACAGTCCCATCACATCAATGACATGGAAGAAGGTTCCAGCGTGAGTATCAGTTTTGATGTGATCCAGCAGGCATCTCTAGAATACTATGATGTGTAGGCTCCTAAGACAGGCATCTTGACACAAGAGGCAGTTGAAGCGTGGGTATGATTCCTCTGCAGCCCTTAGTTCTGCTAATGACTGCTCTGCAGCCTTCTGTACTGAGTCCATTTGCTGAAGCATGGTTGGATGTGAGAAGTGAACTGCTCTCTTGCTAACATCGCCTGCTCCTCATTGCCTCCCATGGAGAAGGTTATTAGCTAGGGAAGATGCCAACATTGTGTGTGACTGCAGTCTCTTGCCTCCAGCATCCACTCAAAGGAGATCTTTCACTCTCTGACTATTTCCTTCTGCCGCTGCTGGGAATTCCTGCTCTGGATGGATCCAGCAAATTACGAAGGTATCAAGGGAAGAGTGCGTTCTAGCGTCCACTCTGGGGAGGTAAGAGATGGGAAGTGCTCAGTCCTGCAGAGACAGGGGTGCAGTGGGTTGAGTTGAGCAGGGAGCTATTGGTTTGGATATAGGGAACTGCTACGACATCACCAACCGAAAGCCTGGGCATGGCTTGTGCTCCATTCCAGCAGGACTCTAGCAAGAGTCAAGTATTGGATGAGGACAGTGAGGAAGAGGAGGACAAGGAAGAAGAGGAGGAGGATGGAGAAGCAAATGTGGAGGACTTGCTAGAGAATAGTTGGAACATCGTGCAGTTTCTCCGCCAGGCTGCCTCCTGTCAGAACTGCTTCCTCAGGATTGTGTTGGGTGAGTGCAGTCTGCTGCTCGCCTGGTCCTACTTTGAATGTTACCTCTGGTGATTAGAGCTATCCGCACCCTACTGCTGCCCAAGCCATATCCACAGCATTCCCCACAGCTTCTTGAAGCTCTCTGTGCTACTGAGAAGGTTCTGATGTTGATCCAAAGAACCCCTTACAGTCAAAGATTGCACTGTGCTGGATGTGATACAGAAGGAACCACCTCCATGTCTGTAAATATCATTGTTTGGGTGGTTTCAGCGCCAGTGTGAACTCTCTCAGAGAGGGGAAGAAGGTCACTAGTTCCTGATTAGTCATTGGTGCCCCAGGAGAGTCGACAAGCACAGTCGCGCTTGTGCCACTCTCCCATCGTGGACTGCATCTGGAGCTTTTCTTACGTGTCTCTGCAGCCTACATTGTGGCTGTGTACCACAGCATGAAGGAGGAGCGAGGAGCTGCAGCACAATGCCCCTGGGAGCGCTCCCATCAAGAGGAGGGCCACGAGCCAGGTGTCCCAGGAGGCATTGGGAGAGACGGGAGCCATGCCTGGTGAGTACGGTTAGCCACAGTTAGCCATGGGAGAGCTGTGTGCAGCACTGCTGGGCCAGTCCTGCAGCAGGAAGAGAGCTGCCCACCTTGCTGTCCCCATATGCTTCCGTATGGCTCAAGAGCTCTCTCTGCTCCTCCTCTCCAGGCGTGATCACTTTGTCACAGGATTACGTGACCAACGAGCTCACGCAGAGCTTCTTCACCGTCACTCAGAAGATCCAGAAGAAGAAGGCTGGTTCCCATAATGCCACTGAGCCCTCAGACATGTTCTCAGTGCTACCTGGTTCCTACTTGCCACTCAACAACCCAGCTCTAGAGTTCATCAAATACGTCTGCAAGGTTAGTGGGGTGAGCTATGCTTGCTTCTTTTTTTTTCTTCTTTTTTTTTTTTAAGAATCTGTTGCAATTCTACAATCAGTTTGTTTTGCCCAGCTAGCACTCGCATCAGAGTGAGTCCCCGTGAGGACCGTCTTCTCTGCTGGTGGCCTTACCTAACACTGTCTCCTGTAGGTGTTGTCCCTGGATGCCAGTATAACTAACCAAGTAAACAAACTGCGCCGGGACCTGCTGCGCCTCATTGAGGTGGGTGAGTTCTCAGAAGAAGCCCAGTTTCGGGACCCTTGCTGCTCCTACATGCTCCCTGAAGTCATCTGCAGGAAGTACAATTTTTGCAGGGACTTGGACCTGTGCAAGGACCCTGCCCTCTTGCAGGTACAGCCTTCCTTTCCCAGGAAATCCCCTTTGCCCTGGCTGCATGCATGAAGTCCCTCTTGGGGACACCAGAGGCCCTAGCATGGTTGTGCTCTCGGCCTGTCATTCACTCACATGTTGTCCGTCTTTCTCTCAGTCCTTTTGCTTTGAAGGTCTGCTTGGTTCCATGACAGCGATAAACCTCCCTTCAAGGTTATTTTCTGCTCATCCCCTTTCCTAGCTGCCTGTGACAGTTTGAGGTGTGCTGGTGCTTTGGCTGATGCTTTATCCCCTCCCGAAATTGGTTATGGCTTCCTGGCACTTGGGGCTCTCTGAATGCTCTTGTTAGGCTGCGAGGGCTGAGGCTGCACCGTGCTTTCTCTTGGGAAGAGTCACACTGGTGTTCATCTCCCTTCTCTCTGCCCCTCGGATGGGTCAGTGCTGCCCAGTTGGGTATGCTCCAACTGCCAGGCCCAGTATGACTTGGATTCCATTGAAATGGCACTGGTGGAAGCGCTGCAGAAGAAGCTAATGGCCTACCTGCTGCAGGACTTGATGAGTGCTGGGCGGCCGTGCTGCGGGAGCCTGCCCTTGATGTGGCAGGCTGCAGCAGGAGGACTGAAGCTGCTCTCTGCTCCTTGAAACCGAGCAGCCCAACCTTACTTCTCTGACTGATGTGATGCAGTGGAGATATGATGAGGAGAGTTTGGCTCGAGCGCTCTCCACTTCTTCTCAGCACATAGCTGCAGCCTTTTGCTGGCTGGCTGAGGCTTGACCCATTGACCTGATGTCAGTGGTGTCTCCCCAGAGAGCCCTGTCAAAGGACTGAGCTGCTCAGCCTTGTCTGCTATCCCAGCTAAAACTCCTTTGCCTCTAGGTGTGCAAGAAGTGTCATGGTGTGAAGGAGACACCTATGCCTGTGTACTGCGGTTGTGCTGGAGATTTTGCCCTCACCATTTCTTCCCAGGTATGTGTGCATCTTGCCACCAGATCCAGCCTCCTGCCAGCAGCTCCTCTGTAATAGCCAGTGAAAAACCCAGTGATAACTTGTCCCTTTCAGCCCATCTGGCACAAGTTCATCTCTCTGTGCTTTCTGGCTGTTTATTCGTTGCTTTGTGCTCAACCCAGGCAGTCCTGCCTGACCAGCTTGCAGAACTTCTCCTGGCCTGGCCTTCTCCCCCCTGTCCCCTCCAGCTTCCATCTTCCCTGGCTCATGCATGAGGTGTGCTGGGCAGCCCTCCCTCACTGGTATCTTCCCCCTCAGATCTTCATGGAGCACATCAACATCTTCCAGAGCATTGCTTGGCACTAGAGTGTGGCCTATCTGCTGGAAACTATTGAGTGGCTGCTCCGTACAAACCACCAGCTCCAGCAGTGATGTGATGAACTTGTCCTGCTGTCTTTTTTTGTTGCTGTGTCAGCTCTGGGTACTTGCTCTCACCTCTGCTGAAGAGCATTTGTGCTCTGTGATAGATCTCGGAGAAGCCACATATCCATCTTGCACTGTGTGGGGGCGCTAAGCGGTGTTGGGGCAGTCCTGGTCACAGCCTGGTGCTGTGCTGGGGGAATTAAGAAGGTGCCTAGGGCTGGAACTGCTCTCTATGGGGGAGGGGGGACTGCATTTGCCAGAGCCCTGCAGAAGCCCAGTTTGGGATGGGAGTTTGTGCTGTAGGCAGCACCCTGTGTGCATGAATCTCTGTGGTTTTAATGTGGAGTTTTATACAATTAAATGTGTCACAGACAATGCATCTGGTTCTTTGGGTAGAGGAGCACGTGCTATGGCCCACACACAGCAGGGAGCTGTAGGCACCCTGGAAACGAGCATTCTCTGAGCCATGGGGCAGGATTCCTAGAGGGAGGAGAAAGCCAGACTCTTCTTGTTGGGCTGGAAGGGGAGCAAGGGAGCTGTCCCCCTTGGGTGCTAAAGCTTCAAGTTGACAGCAGTGAGTCATAGGGTGGGGGGGCTGCTCACTGAAATCCCAGCACAGGTGTGATGAAACCCAGGAGGCCAGTGCTTAGCTGAAGCCTGGCCTCCTGGTCCTTTCCATCTAATCCTGCTTGCAGAAGCCTGAAAAAGCATGAGGGGAGCCAAGATTACTAGATTCCAGTTAATTTTCTGGGCATTTTGAAGCACTGTGTGTTCAGCTACTTCTGACACTTCCTTTTATATATGTGTGTGTGTGTGTGTGTGTATATACATATATATATATATATATATATAAATTTTTATTCAATGCCCTCCACACATACCTGTATTGAAAATATTTTTCTGAGCTTTGTTTTTTCACTTCTATAGTATACCTGTTTCTATTAGCATTGGGTTATGGGGCAAGTGGTCCTGTCCTTCGCTATGCCCTCCCTCCATCTAGTACTGCTGAAAGGGGGGTTGAGGGGGCTGTACCTATGTGTTTGTTTTCTTGATATTAGAGTTGGAGGAAATGAGCTGGCCTGGACGGGCAGAGAAACCTGGCCCTAATGCAATCACTGCGTTGTGCAATTGAGTTAAGGTTTGGTCCAGCGGAGCCTCCAGTGGCTTCAACCTGCGCCAGGCAGCTCCTCTCAGCCCTGCATCATTGCTCCTGCTCTCCTCAGGGCAATGAGCTGCTGGAGGTGGGGGCAGGCACTTGCCTTCATCCTGCTGCTCTACAGTGAGAGGCTGGCTCCTTCCCCCAAGCCCTTCCCATAGGTTTGCCTGCTCAGAGTTGTTCTTTGGTCCTAGAGAAGCCAGGTCCTCTTCTTGGAATGAGGACAAGGTAGACTCCTCTTGCAATGGTATTACCTTGTTCCTGTGAGCAATTGCACCCCAAGTCAAAGGGGGAAGATGCTCCCCGGCCCAGCAAGGGGAGCAAGAGGAGGTTTTGGTGCACCAGAAGTCCCCTGCCTGTACCCCTGGCATGTCCTCCATCTGCATCCCCACCCTCCAGTCTGTGGGAGAGCCTTCAAGACATGGCTTGGGGTCTTCCCTTGCCCGGTGTGACAAGACCCCTTTCCCCCAAACTTCTGCCTGGGCTGAGCTATGCTGGGGGAGGATGTGCTGAGCTGAGCTGCTGTAACCTGAGAGCCAGAAAATAATCAGGTTATGCCTGGGTGAGTTACTGCCAGGTACCTGCTGTGAATTGCTTTTGGGCATAGGCTCAGAGAGCTGCAGCCTCAGGGCAGGGTTGGTGTTGGCAGAGGTCCATGCACCAGGCTGGCAGGGGTTGGGGGGGACTTGTCCTCCTCCCCTACTGCTGCAGTGCAGGGCAAGCAGGTGCTTGTACTCATGTTCCCTACCACCCGGGCTCCGGGGCAAGAGCATCCGTGCCCTGGCACTGCAGCAGGGTGCAGCTTTTAGGGTGGAGGGTAGAACGATGCACATGTCCATCTCTCACCCCGCTAGCCATGACGCTGCACTGTCACCCTCCCCCTCCCCCCAGCACATGCTGCAGCAATCAGGCCCCAGGCAGCAAGGCTGGGTGGTTGCAGTTTATTGGGTACTGGCTGCTTGGCTAGTGCAGGACTTGCTCTAGTCCTCAGTACGGCTCCAGGGCCACCACCACTGCTGCAGCTCCATCTGTGGCAGCTTTGCAGGGGCACAGGGGATGAGCAGGGCAGGCCTACTCGAGATGTGCCCACCCCTGCCCCCAGCACCCTGGGTGCCCGCAGCCAGGAGCTGCTCCAGGATGGGGCTGCCAGCGCTCCAAGCCAGCCAGAAAATGGTAATGCCCATTCCCGGTGTGCTGAAGCAGAGCCAGTAGTCAGGCACTGCCTTCTGCTCCAGAGCAAAAGCTCCTGAAAGCCCCCACAGGAGCCAGCCAGGGCACCACGGGTCTGCCCTGCCACTGGGGCTTTTCTTGACCCCCAGCCTCTCACAGCAGCTGGCAGCCATGGGGCAGGACCTGCCTGGAGCTGCTTGAAGCATGGCTGAGGGAAGGGAGGGGGCCGTGGCTCTTGGTGGCCAGCAGCAGCAGCCGGCAAGGTGCCCGGTGCATCCTGGCCAGGCACAGGGATCATCGCGTGGGAAAAGCAGGTAGCTCAGAGTCGAGCAGGGCCCGGACGGAGGAAGTGTTATTGCTGCCTGGCACAGTGGCTCCTTCCAGCTGTGGTTGTATGTGGTGGGGGAGGGACAAGCGGTCGGTCCCTGCGGGACAGACTCTCTGGAGGCTGGAGAGCCCTGAGGTGCTGTATGTCGTGGAGCAGCCTCTGAGGCACCTTCCGCCTGCCGCGGGGGTGAGAGATGGCTGGAGGGGCCAGATGCCCTGGCAGCCCCAGCCACATGCTGCTGCCCACCCTGCAGCCGTGCCCAGGCACCCTGCCCTGCCTTGCTGGCAGCGTGGCCACTGCTCTGTCCCAGAGGACCAAACCTCCAGGGCCAGAATCTAGGGTGGTGCCTGCTCAAATTTCCTGCTGCTGTACACCTGGTCCTTGTTCATGCAGCTCAGCAGGATCCAGTCCCAGAGGAAGGAGCCCTGGAAGGTGAGAGAGGGAGGTCAGTGCTGGGAGTGCGCAGCTGGGCCGAGCCCCCGGCACCAATACTCACCATTCCCAGCGAGGTCAGAGCCACGGCCAGGTTGATGACAGTGGGGATCAGGCTAAACTTCCCTGCCTGGCAGAAAGGATGGGATCAGCAATCGCTGCCCAGCCCAGGTTGCCTCCTGCCTGGGCCTGCATTCACTCTGGGTTGGGCACAAGGAATGAGACTGAGCAGAGACCTCCCTCTGCCCAAGCCACAGTGTGGACAACCTACCCAAGCAGCAGCGCACACTATGAGGTCTTGCATTTCCTTCCAGCACACTTTGCACACTTTGCCAAAGGTTCTAATTTGAGGCACCTGGGATTCCCCCATTCCTCTGCAAGGCTGAGCAGAAGAGGCCTGGCTGTGTTCATCCCAGCTCTGAGGCAGCAGTGGAGAAGAGCTGCTTTTCCAGGACGGTCCTAGCACCACGGCAGCATATTATGCACATATGCACCCCAGTAGCACATGGACCATGCAAAATCCTACCTGGCCCTGCACGATGACATCAATATGGATCCCACAGGCCTTGATCAACACTCGTGTGTGGGTCCCGTTCCATTTGTAATACTTCGCAGACCTCCTGGGGAGACAGGTAGAAGGGCCCAGTGATGGGGACCAGCCACAGCAGGACCAGGGAGGGCAGGAGGAGGATGCAGGACTCCAAGTGCCACTGCCTGGGACAGTGGTCTTGGGATCGGGGCGGTGGAAGGAGTAGTGGGGGTTGCAGTCAGTTTCAGGCAGGCCCAGGTTACAGTTCCAGTTGATGACCACCCCACCCTGCAGCAGAAACCAGCAGGCCTAGCACAGCACCAGCACACCATGGACACAGTGAGCCCAGGGCACAGCACTACTGTGCACACAGCTTGGCCATGGGCATGATAAGCCAGCAAGCAAGCAGGGCATTTCCCCCCACTCAGGCGTTAGCACAGCTGTCATCCTCATCACCCGCTGGGAAAGGCCGGGAATGCCACCATACTGGGGCACACGGCCCTGCCAGGGAAGCCAGCAGCACTGCTTGCAAGGCTGCTTACCCAGCGGAGCTCTGCCCCAGCAGTGGGCTTTCCAGCTGAGTTGGGAGCATGGCTAGGCATCAGGGAGCATTCCCAGATGCAGAGTGGGGGGCCTCTAGGGTCTTGAGGGTGCTGGGGCTGAGCAGGGGATGCAGAACCTGGAGGGAGGATGGAACAGTGCTGAGTTCCTTCCCTGGATGGGAATTATCTACTCCCAAAAGGGCAGCAGAGGCAGCAGGGCCGGATGGGGCTGGAGACCAAATGCTGGGTGCACTGCCCTCCCCTGGCAATGTCTCCAGACTCATTCACACACTTTGGGAATGAGTCCCCACCACTGGGCGAGCAAACTTGCCAGTCCTGGCAGTGATACAGGCACACCTGCAGTCTATGCTTTGCTGCCAGCTGGCCTCCTGCTCTCCAGCCTCTGCACAGGGGCCTCGTAAGAGAGACCCTGGGCCTGGGAGCCTTGCAGGGCTCTGCATGCGCAAGGTGGGCAGAAAGGACTGCTCAGGGGCTGCAGTGGATGTGCTGTGCTCCGAGCTGTTGAGGCTGGCTAAGCTGCCACTGCCCTCAGCTCATCCCAGCTAGCCCCTGCAGCATACTGGCAGGGCAGCAGGGCCAGGGACCTGCCTCCAGCTGCCTCTGAGTCTCAACAGTGCCAGTGTGTGAGTGATGATCCCGTGGAGCCAAGCACTAGAGCAGGTGCTGAGGGAACGCCCTGTGCCCAGCCAGCAAGACCTTGGGCCCTCTGGGAGGACCATCCTCCCAGGACATGACACCTTCTCTGCCAGCTCCCTTAAATTCTCTCCCGCCTGCTCCATGAAGATGGGGCAGCAAAGGGCAGAGGTGGTGTTGAAGGTGCAGCTTTTCAAGTAACTGCTCTCAGCAGCTTGAATGTTGCCCCTGGGGAGACAAAGCCAGAGCCATGGCATAGAGCAGCACACCAATACGCCTCAATTTTCTTCCTAATATCGTGAAGCACCCAAACGAAACATTAAACCCCAGCTCTGCTCATTGGTATCCATGCCATCACTGATGGTCCCAGCTGATGAACGGTGAAGGGATTTCCTAGGAGAACTACATACCAGACGTGGATGTATGCAGGCACTCAGAAATGCACATGACTGACTAGGGGATGGCCTGCACAGCAGGAGGGTGGAGAGCAGGAAGAGGAGGAACCCTGGGGTAGTTACCTGGCGAGATGCTGGCATTTTCAAAGGGATTCTTGTTCCCAAAGACTTCAACCGCTCCCTTTGCAAGGCCACATGCCCCATATCTACCCACCAGTGTGAGCATTCCTGCTCCTTCTTTCTCAATAATTACCATCCTCATCATCACCACCTTCCTCAGTGGAGGCAGGGGCAAGCAAGAGTGAAGGATAGATGGATGGAGTAAGGGTTGAGAACTCCGTATCACAGAGACAGCAGCTGAGCACCAAAAAAACGTCCTGTCCCAGCAGGTTGAGGGAGGTGATTACTGCCCTCTCCTCAGCACTGGTGAGGCCACAGCTGGAGTGCTGTGTGTGGGTGTGGTCTCACCAGTACAAGAAAGACATGGACCTACTGGAGCAAGTCCAGCAATAATGATGAAGGGACTAGAAGCATCTCTCATGTAAGGAGAGGCTGAGAGAAATGGGACTGTTAAGTCTGGAGAAGAGAAGGCTCAGGGGCATCTTATCAATGTGTACAAATACCTGATGGGTAAGAGTAAAGAAGATGGAACCAGGCTCTTCTCAGTGGTGCCCCGTGATCATATGAGAGGCAATGGGCATAAACTGAAATACAGTAATTGTGTCTGAACTTAAGAACAAACATTTTTTTTACAGTGAGGGTGATCAAACACTGCACCAGGTTGCCCAGAGAGGTTAGAGAGTCTCTATCCTCGGAGATACCAAAAACCCGAGTTGGCTTGGCCTAGAGCAACCTGTTGTAGGTGACCCCGCTTTAAGCAGCTGTTGAACTAGGCAATCTCCAGAGGTGCTTCCAACCTCCGTCATTCTGGGAGCAACTTAGGAACAGGGATCCCCTGTGAAAAGCCGGCATCTCCTCCAGCTGCCAAATGGCACTGCTCCTGCACAGCTCCACTCCTGCCTCTCCATCCTTCAGGCTTGTCCACGTATTTCAACCACATCTCCCTGCTGTCAGTGAACACTCATTCCTCTGGTACCTAATTGTTACGGGAAATGGCTGTGCTATCCACCATTGCACTTTCAGGAAGGCATCTGGCTGCGCTCCACACACACACTCAGACAACACACATGCAAGTGCAGGGCCAGGGTGGCCCCCTTCTCCCCACTATGGCAAAGACCTGACTACAAAGCACTGCTGCTGCAGCAAGGCTGTCCTGGTCCCAGCAGCAGGGCCTGACCTGCACTCAGCTGCTTAGCATCACCTATATTGCTCTCCACTTTGTTCTATACCCTGTACACACATGGCAGCCTGGGTACCCACTGGTCTACTTGCTCCATCCCTAGGCCCCACATTGATCTCTTCCACATGGACATCCTTGGAGAAGCCGAAGCAGGGGAAGTGGGTGTTCCTCTTGATAAGGATGGGGAACTGTGGTGCCATCTTCGCCAGGGACTCACTGTGGAGAGACCTAAGCACTATGGCTTCGGGAGCAAAATGGTCCCTGTTGGCATGGCCTGTGCAAGGCCATCCCTGTGCCATGGCACCGCCTCCCTAGGCCATGGCCTGTTGCTGAAGGGGCCAAACCTCTCAAGAGCACCCTCAGAGGTGTCCCGCCCAGAGCATCCCCTGGTGTCCAACGGGACCTCGAAGATTGGCCAGCCTTTTGGTGCCTGTTCCATCCTAGCAGAGGACTCTCCTCCCCAGTGCCACGACCCATCTTTGGGGCCCGTACCCAACACTCGCTTCCTCTGCTGGACACCAAGCCAGCATTTCAGAGCTCTTCTCGGTGCCGCCAGCACTGGGCACGCAGCGCCCTGTCTTCTGCCCTGTGAGGACGAACACACAACGCTGAACTTCCTGGTAAATAGGATCCTGCCCAGTGCGCAGTGCTGCACAGATCACTTGTCCCTGCACATGCCCAGCTCTCTGTGGCCCAACATGTCCATGTCGCCAGGGGTGCAGTGATGGTCGCAGCTGCATACAGCACTGCAAACTGTTAGCCCCTGCAGGGTCATGGGGGACATGGTGAGAACAGGACATGCACCTGGTAGTCCTACGCTGTGGCTGCAGAGGGGACGGGGCACCCCATGTGCTTCCCCATCTCTGCATGGGTGCCAGCCCTTGCAAGCTGCCTGGGGTAAGCAGCCGTTAAGCGTGCCTGCGGTGGCCCTACTCTAGCATGGCTTTCCTTGGTGTGTCCTCCGGAGTAGACAGTCAACCCTCTTCTCCATTTCCTTGCGTGGGAACTGAGCCAGGGGCAGCTGTGCTCACTAGCATTCCCCACGTCTCTGCATCCGCCAGCAAGCTCCGCTCAGTCTCCACACATCTCCCCTCCCGTGATCCCTCACTCAGCAGCCCGCAAACAGTGCCCAAGCCAAGGCAGGCAGGGGGATCCCTGCCACAAACTGGTAGCGGCAGAGGAGAGCTACAGGCACCAACATCACGTGAATGTCAGAGCCTCCCCTGACCTGATCTGAGAGTGCCCTCTCCCGCCCTGAACATCCAAAACCACAGAGGCCTGACGCTGCTTGTCAGGGCAGGCAGAGCATGGCGCACCTGCCTGGCTAAGGCCACAGGGCCCTGCCCGGTGCGACGTGCCAAGCTCCCCAAGCTCTGCTGAGCCTGCCGCACAGCACTGCAAAGGTGACCTAACATGCAGTCCCAATGTGTCTGGGACGCAGCCATGGTTGCCTCATCGGGAGCCAAGGACAGTGCTGGGCCGGGAGGAGGGAACACAGGAGTCCCCATGCAGGCAGCGGGGACCACCACACACGACAGCTTCCTTTGCTGGGTCCATCTGGATGAAGGAGCAGTTGGGAAGCCCTTGCAGAAAGTCTGCTGCTCATCTACTGCTCCAAGAGGCCACCCAAAGCAAGCAAGACAAGAGCAGAAAAGGGAGAAAGGCAGGTCAGAGCCTCACCTTGGCTGTGTGGGTTGGGGGCGAATAACCATAAATACTGGAATTTTTCCAAAGGAGAGGGAAGTTGCTACACAACAGAGGGCCAAGTTGCCCCCTCGGGAACTCCCAAAAGGATTGTACCTGCCAGCTCTCTCTCTCTCATCATGTAGATGATTGGGACAAGCATTGGAGTGGTCCTTCTCGAGATTTCCATTGGGTCGGTCTCTTTGTAAGTATTTATGAATAAACTGCTTGCTGGTGAAGGGTGCTTGTGTGTGTGTGTGTGTGTGTTAGTGCTGCCTTGCCAAAGCGGACACTTGGCCCCCGGGAACCAGAGTGGAACAGGTGCTCCCTAGCACCATCTGTGGGCACCAGCACATGGGGCTAGGAGACACAGGGCTCTGCTGCTGTTTGAGGTATTTGAGGGCAGCAGGCAGGATGGGAAGGGCTCTGCTCGGCTACTTTGTTCACCAGGCACGTGTCATCCATCTCCTGCAGCTCTGGAAGTCCCTGGGATCTGGCACTGCAATGCTCCAGCTGCGCTTTCTCTTTCCTATCCCTCTGCTCCACTTCCAGTCACGCTTCCAGGAGATCATGGTATGGGGCAATATGTGGGCAAGGAGGTAATCTCAGAGCCACCAAAGGCAGGCAGAGTGGACAGACAGCTAAGAGAGAGCTGCCACACTCACCTTGCCCTGTACAGCAACACATGCCCACGGTCTCTGCGGTATCTCCCGCAGCCTGCGGGCATGGCCCCTCCGTCACCTTGTCCCAAGCAGGTTCTGGAGAGCATAGGCTCCAGCATAGCTGCTTTGTGGCACAGGAGAGGGTGGAGGTGGTGTGTGGAGAGTCGTGCCAGGGCAAGCACCAACACCCTGCTCTCTCTGGCTGCCAGCAGTACCTGCTAATCTGGGCTTTGCACAGCTCAGGAAAGGTGAAAGCATCCCAAAGGCAGGGATGGGATGAGGCCAGCGTCAGGTCCTCAGTGCCACAGAGGAGCCGCGGCAGCCACCTGCAAATAGCCCTTGCCATGCTGCTCTGCACAGGCAAGCAGAGCGCCCCAGCAGGGCAGTCTCAGGAGAGCCAGCCTCCCTGGCCTGGGATTTGCACCTCACGGCTACCTCGCCTGCGCAGGGCAGGCCTTCGCGGTTGGCAGAAAGCACAGGCAGAGCTCTGCCACCCACTTCCTTCAGCAGCCAAGCATTACCCATCTCCTGCAGACGTAGAAATCCCTGGGATCCAGCATTGCCAAGCTGCAGTCGTGCTATCCACAGGTGTGCAGGCCACGTGGGAAAAATGGGACAAGGCTCAGGGACAGCACCCCTGTAGGGGTCCCAGTCGGGGGCGTACAAGAAAAGTGGCCCTTAGAGCAGGATGTGAAGGGACTGGAGCAATGGGACAGGGCACGGGGAGATCACCATCAGGGTAGGACAGAGACGCTGCGCCCCCCGCCTCTTGCAGCACTATGGCTTTAGCTGAAATCGCCTTCCCCCTCTCCCGGCAGAGGCAAGAGAAGCTGCCCTGGCAACTTGTGGGGCTGCGCAGGGGCTGTGTGCGGAGCAGGGATAAACCGTGCGGCAGCGATGCCCCACCGGGAGGCAGCAGCTCCCAGCCCCACACTCGCCTGACCAAGTAAAGCAGGACGAGGAGCTGCAGCGCACGGTGCGTGGTGCCGAGGTGCCCGTTCCTCACCACCATCACCTGTGGGGTGGAGCAGCTGCACAGCGCCCACAGGCAATCCCGGGCACCCATTGCTGGCGTGATCAGCATGGCACAGCACGGCATGGCACGGCATGGCACAGCTCGGGGAACCACTGGAGCGATAAGGACTGACCCCCCCCCCACCCCACCACCAACGATGCCCCACAGCTGCCACACAGCCCCAGCCCAGCACAGACGCAACCCCTGCTGTGCCATGGGGACCACGGTGAGGGACGGGCATGGTCAGCACGGACGCAAGTGGAGAAGTCTGGAGCTGGCACTCACAGCACAGCACCACGGGTGGGGCAGCAGGCAGAGGAAAGAGGCTGCAGGCGAGGGATGGGGGCTGCAGGCAGGGGACGGGGGCTGCAGATGAGGGACAGGGCTTGGAGGTGAGGGAAGGGACTGGCAGGCAAGGCACAGGGCTGCCAGCAGGGGACAGACAGAGGCTGCAGGAAGGGTTGGGGAGCAGAGGTAGGACATCTGGTTGCCAGGTTCGAGGAGAGGAGAAAGGGGCGATGCAGGCTACAGGACCAAGAAAGTAGTGGGTGAGCTGTGTGTCGAGCTCCTGTTCACCAAATGTTGCAGGGGAACTGGAGGGACGCAGTGAAACTGGTGGCAGAATGGGTTAAAGCAGGGAAAAGGTAGCTCTTCCTTGTCTGGTGGCCCTGAACTGCAGAGAGTTGCTCCACAGGAGGTGGCGGAGGTACCAGCAGGGTTCAGACAGAGTGGAGACATGCATGGCAGAGAGACGCCAGCGGGAACTCGTCAGAGCCATACCCTAGCAGCCCAACTGCAAGATGCGGGGTGCCAGCCTGGGATTGGGTCCAGGTGTGCGGGTTTTGAGGGCTCTCTGCAGAGAGCAGCTTCTCCTCCTACCCTTGCCACTGATGAAGCCTTTGGGCTGGACAGCAGTATGAGCATGCCAAAGTGTGATGCTGCTGGAGCGGGGAGTGTGGGGAAGGTGGTGGTGACAGAGGTGTTCTCCTGCCTGCAGCCTCTGCTTAGCCCACTGTCACGTCACGTGGCAGCCTTGGCTTGGCTTGGCTTCCAAGAGTGGGACAGAGAGCGCTGCTGGAGCCAGAGGGTGTGCGGCAGTATGGCAGGCACTGGGGCTGCAAGGTGGGAAACGCCCTGCGGAGGGTCTGGGCTCTGGGAAGAGCCTCGTGTCGCATGCGTGCCTGTGGGGAAAGAGTCTCGGGAGCACACTCTGCCAGGCAAGGTAGGGGATCCTGGCGTTGCCTGCAGGGCTCTGGATGGAGTGTGTTGCTCACAGTCATTGCAGGCAATTGTGTGCCTGAACGTGCTGTGGGGCCAGCCCTGGCCTTGCTGTGCTGGCGAGGAGAGGCAGGAATGCCGAGACACAGCCCTGGGCCACAGCAAGAGGAACAGATGTGGTCTACTGGAGAGAAACACCTGTGCACCCAAAGGCACCCAAGGGATCCACTTCTCAACTATAGTGCCTTGACTCAATGCTCAGGAGACATCAACTCAGCATGCTTTGCGGTAGCGCTGCGGTACAGAGCAACCTGGCAAGCCCTGCAAGCCAAATGGATCCACCCAAATGGATCAGGCCTGATGACATTTTGATCAAATTACCCAAAGCCATTTCAATAGCAACACACATTTTTCTTGCTATCAGCAAAACGTACTCTGTGGCATTTTGAAAGGGAGTGGGTTTTCAAAGAGCTAAGATCTTAAGTTTTCTGTGGGTCCAGAAATAAGTTTTTAAAATCTAGAGTTTTACGTGTTGGGAAAAAACTGAGCAATGAGGTTCACAGAGATTGTCACTGTAGAGACAGAAAAAGTCCAACTGTGAAGCCTCAAAAAAAAAAAAAAAAGAAAAAAAGAAAGAAAAAAAAAGAAAAAAAAGAAAAAAGATTCCCAGACCACTCTTAGACAAACTTAGAAGATATCACATCAAGAGTATTACAAAGTTGAAAGAGCTGTTATTTGTAAACCTACAGGTCTTTGAACTAAAGGCATAGCCTATTAGTATGTATTATTAACATAACTGAAAAAAGAAAAACAAAATCTCAACAATGATTTTGGACAGTTTCAGAGGCCATTTTTAAACCAGAGTTAATGATTTCTGCTCTCCTGTTACATAGGGCTCAATAAAACTATAAAGATTTGACAGGTTAAGAGAATAAACATTGCAATGAAGTGAGCTATCCCCAGCTTAGCTATAAACATTCAATATTTCCTCTGAGAAAGGATAAAGTAAATTAAAAATAATACGAAACAAACAGGAATGGAGAATTTTTAAGATTTTTGATAATTTTGATCTTTTGACTTATGTTTTCCAGAGATACTATGTAACTCAACGTACTCATTCTCCAAGTCCTCAAGAATTTGAATTTGTCATAATCACTAATAGAAAACTGAGTTGTTTCACAAACCAAGGTATACACTGACTCTTCCATGCTATTCATCTTTCTACTCCTGTGGTCAAGTACCTTGCAGTGATTATCGCTTATTTGTTCAAGCGGTGAGGAAATATTAACTACCACAAGTTCTCAGCAGAGACTGGACAATAATTATCAACAGATGGCTGGCAGTACAGTTTGGGGAGAGAGAAAGAAAGTGCCCTTCCTTCCAAAACATCCCCCACTGAGAAGTCCTCAGCAACTCAGTGGTCACAGTTTTGGTTAAAATCAGATTTATGTTAACCACCTGTTTTCTCCCCACGTTTTTCTTTAATATTTGCTTATTTAATTATGATGAGGAAGCACAAACCCTGTACATCCCATCTATCTTATAATGATGACATTCATATCTGGAAAAAAAAAATCAACTTTGGTAATTTACACTCTTATTAAAATAATACTAGTATTGGGTCATTAGAAAGGATCCAGTTCAAGAAGTTCAACTGAATACAAACAAGGAAATTCAAAAAAACAGTGTGCTCCTCCTAGTTTATTTACAAAAGCCTTAGCAACGGCCAACACAGAAGAGGCTTGCTTTAGTAGCGGGGGCTGTGCCCAAGGGGCCGCTGACAGAGCACAGCCTGGGCAAAAGGCAGCGGTGCTTCCTACGTGCTCCCAACACCGCCCGAGCACCACGGAAGGACAACGCAATCCGGGCTGCTCAAGCTGGCAGTGCCGGCTCGCAGCTGGCTGGGGCCCAGAAAGAAACTTCCCAGGAGCCTCCCGATTTCCACACTGCATATGCTTAAAACCCCAAACACACGGTTCATACAGCCGTGCAGAAAGCGCTTCCTGTGCACGACCTCCACAGTGCAGTTTTCCGACGTCTGAGACATTTTTTTTAGGGTCCCTGCAGAGCACCTGCCCCTCTTCTCTTCTCCCAGGCAGTGACTCCACAGACTGACCGCAGTGCTGCTTGCTGTTTCACTGCAAGCCAGCCAGCTTCAGCGGCCAGCTCCCTCCCGCGCCCTGAACGGCCGGACGGCACCTCAGCGAGACGGGGCGGGCCGGGCTCGCCGAGCCCATGCCAGGCCTGCTCCGCGCAGCTCGCCAGGGCTTCAGCCCGCCCCGCCAAAGCGCAGCAAGGACGGAGCTCGCACGCTGCGCCTCGGCCCCCGACGGCTCCCCGCAGCCCGTCCGGCCTCCAGGCAGGAAGACTCGCACGGCCCAAGGAGCCCGGCACGCGCCTCAAGGCCGGCCAGGGCTCCTCGGGGGCGCAGCCGGCTCCCAGCTCCCTCGCAGCCGGAGGGCTACCTGGAGAGGCGGCCAAGACGGCGGCGCCGGTCCGCAACTGCCCCCGTGACGGCGCCGCTTCGGGAGCAGCAGCCGCTTCCCGCGCAGCGCCGCCGCCCCACGACAGGCCGCACCGCGCCGGGCCGGGCCGGGCCGGGTCGGGCCGCGCCGGGCGCCGCCGCGCAGGCGCGTGCGCGGCAGCGGCAGCCGGGGCGGGGGCGGGGCCTGCCCGGGAAGGTGCCGCGAGGGGCGTGGCCAGCGCAGCCGCGGTGCTGCGGGGCAGAGGTCGAGGAAGAGAGCGACCATTGGCTGCGGTGCCGCTCTCTGATTGGTGCTCTCCCTGGGGAGGCGGGGCTGGCAGGCTTCCCGCTCGCGGGAGGTGGGGGCAGCGCGCGGGGCTGCTCCGGCCGCGGCGGGATGGTGCTGCGGGGCGGCGCGGAGCCGGGCGGCGGCGGCGGCGGCGGCGGCGGCTGGGGGGGGGCAGTGAGCACTGGGGCCAGGCGGCAGCGGGAGGTGGGGGGTGGGTCGCGGCGGGGACTGGGCGGCGGCTGGCGGCGCGGCGTCCTGCAGGGACGATGGCTCCTCGCTGTCCTCCCTCAAGCGCCCGGAGCGCTCGCAGCGCACGGAGCGGCTGGACACACTGTTCGGCTTCGAGCGGCCCACGGAGCCTGGCGAGCGCACGGGCTGGCTCATCAACATGCACCCGGTAGGACTGGGCCGGGGGGGGATGTCACCGGCGGGGGGTGTCACCCACAGGCACCTGGTAGGACTAGGGGGGAGAACGATGGGGGGGTCACCGACATGCACCTTGTAGGACGGGGGGCGAATGTCACCGACGGGAGGGGGAGATGTCTCCGACAGGCACCCGGTAGGACCTGGGTGTGAGGGGAGGTGTCACCAATAGACACCCAGTAGGACTGGGGCAGGGGAGGTGTCACCGACAGGCACCCGGTAGGACTGGGGTGGGAGGGGGCGGGGGGGGTCGTGTGTCGTAACAGGCCATGTGCATGTGCAGACGGAGGTGCTGGGCGAGGACCGGCGGCTGGTGAGCGCTGTGGACTACTTCATCCCGGAGGATGGAGCTGCTTCGAGGTGCATCCCGTTCCTCCAGCGCAGCGCTGGTGCCCGGGCTGGGCGTCCTGCCTGCCCCCACCGGTTTGGCTGTTCTGGGCCCCAGGCATCACCCACAAGGCAGCAGCGCTGTCTGCCCTACGCTGGGTCCACCTGGGACCCTTGGGGGCCAAGGTGGGTGCTGCAGAGATGCAGGGATGTGTGTGTGGCGCACAAATGCCAGCAACGCGCAGCAAGGGCAGCGCGGTGCCCGTTGCTTCCGTTGGGAACCGTTGGGTTGGTTTCTCACCTTGGCTGCGGGGTCGCGCAATGTTCACCGGTTTTGATTTCTCCTGGGTGGCCCTGCCCTATAAGCCGTATTTCTACATCGCTACCCAGAGGGCGAGTATGGACTTGGAAGCTGCGCACTGGCAAGTGGGGTCTTGAGTAAACTAGTGGCCGAGGTCCCAGAGACAAGGGCAGGTTTGACTTGAAGGGTCCCCCAGTCAGCTGAGAGGCCTTGTGACCGACCATCTTCTTGAGTTGGTAGGAGAAAAATACAGCTCCAGTGCTTCTTTTGGTGGTTTTGTCAGAGCTGTTAGAGAAGACCTGAGATGGGAAGCAGCTGTATCAGTATGGTGGCTGCACTAAGGTTTCTTAGAGGGAGGTTGGTTTGTTATGTGATGAATTATCCCTTCAAGGAGCTGTCATATTTTTCCTGTTCTTTTTTTGTCCTAAAATTGATCTCTGGAGCCTATTTCACTTCTTCTAAGCCCAAACAGGGGTAAATTTCCCCTCTCATCTCGTCTTGATCCTGCTCGTGCTGCAAAACTGGGTTTGTTCTGACGGTGCTGTGAATTGACGATCAAAGAGAGCCCCAGTGTGAAGGAACAGATTTCCAGACGGCCAGGATTTCAGGACTGCCTCGTGTCCTCCCCTCACAATTGAGGACACTAGTGCCAGAACCTCTTGTGAGCTTGTCTTCTCCTCTGGAGAAGTGTCTGGCTTTGTTGCTCATTCTCCAGTTTCTTTGCAGGGCTGCGAACGAGAAGTGTCATCCTTCCTCTCCAGGAAGTTTCAAGGGAACATTTCAAAGCTGGAAACTGTCCCCAAAGAAGATTTGGATCTGGTCAGTATTCCTCTGCCTGCTGTACTATTGAATAACTAATCTTTCTTTCTTTCTTTCTTTCTTTCTTTCTTTCTTTCGAGCTCAAGTGGAGTAGAAAGGGGCTAAGCAGTAAAGGGAAGCAGTATGCTTACCTTTAATCTTCAAGCACTGTTTGCATTGCATATCATGTATAGGCTAATTATTGCTTATTGATAGTAATTACTTCTTATAGTAATAGTAAATAAAATATATGTTCTGCTCCAGCACATAGTCTTTTTCACAGGATGCTCAAGAAACTTCCTGAGCTAGAAATGGCTGGAGATTAAGAGTGTTGTGGCAGAGGGGGATACTATACATTTACTCTTTCTTGGGTGTGTACTGGTGATTGAGCTTGGAAACAGACAACAAGACAAGATAGCCCTTGGTGTGAACTGGCATAGCTCACATGTTCTTCGCTGTCTTACGTGCTTGCTAGCATCTCTTCTCACTCCTAGTCTTTCCATCCAATTACTACCTCTTCTTTGGCCAGTTCTTCCACGTGTGCCAGTATAATTTGCATTTCCAACGCTTTCTTACTGTTAGCAGTCTTCCCCTTTCCCTCATTACTCTTTTCCACCCTTAGCTGGCACTGTCTTGTTGCTTTGTAGCCAACTCACTTGGTGGATCTTAAGCAGAACTACATTAAGTTATCCTTCCACGTGGTGGAGGACTTGGTGAAGGTGCGGAAAGAGATCTCTCTTGCTGTGAGGAAAAACAGAGAGCGAGACCAGGCGAGCGATGTCTATACGTCTATGCTGTCAAGGAAAGAGGTCTCCTTAGGATGGTTGGCCCATGGGCTTATTAGGATTCCCTTAGTCACACAGACTAAAAAGTACAAATGAGAATTCCAATCTTCTCTTTGGTTTCCTACACCTGATGTCTGATTTCAGTTGAACCATTTCAAAGGAAGAGGAATCTAGTGAAGTGAGCACTTCCTGCCCAACTGAGAGGTGTACATTATTTGTTCCAGGTGATTCCTGGGGTGCCCAACTATTCTTAAACTCGTTGTTATGCTTTGTAAATCCAATGCCATAAGAAACCTTTATTATAAAGGCATAGAGGTAATAAGTGTTTTTTGCCTGCGCAATGTTTCCTCACGTGCTGTCAATCCTGATGACTCTCTTTCTCGAAGGGGGTTGTTGCATTAAAGAGAAGCTTTTGTTATTCCGTTCTCTCCTGTTAATGAATTTTGCTGTTTGATTATCAGTGGGTACCACTGTTGCTACCTTGTCTCCTACAGTCAAGCCTGCTGGGTCTGAGATGTGCATAAACCTACTTACGTAAATTAGTTGTTAATCTGATGAGAACTGCTCGTTAAATCATACTCTAAAGCTGATTTGAGTTTAATGTATTTGGTCATATTCAGGATCCGGTTGTTCTCGCCTTTGACATTGAAACTACCAAACTCCCTTTGAAGTTTCCTGATGCAGAGGCAGACCGGATCATGATGATCTCCTACGTGGTTGATGGGCAGGTAATGGAACAACAGTTCTTTTCTTCATGCTTTGGAGCAAAATGCTAGACAGCAAACGAGCATGTCACCTTTGGCGGTCTGGTCCCTGGCTTGCTTTGTTGCTAGTTGCTTGGTCTATATGTAATGGCTGTGGAAATAAAATTGAAGTCTAGTCTGAATGATGCATAAGGATTTCCTCGTTTTGTATGTTGGAGAACCCAGGTAAGGCTACTGGTGCCCCTTTGAGGGGCAGTAGTAATTTGGAGAGTATAGTCCTTAAGTTGTCTCCCTTTTGGCACCCTTTAGGTGATTGTAAGCAATTGTTCAGAAGGTGACCTCCAAAGAGCCGTTCCCACTTGACAAAAGCTCTACCTATCAAGCTGTGCAAGGATTATCGCATCGATGGAAGACTATTTCATCCTTTAGGCAGTGTGTTCCGGTTGTTCAGGAACCTGTCCCTGGTGTAGCAGGGATCTGAGTCCTCAGTAACTCTTCCTTTGTCAACTCTCTAGGGCTATCTGATCACAAACAAGGAGATTGTCTGTGAGGATATTGAGGACTTTGAATTTACTCCCAAGCCGGAGTGTGAGGGTCCATCCTGTGTCTAATGAACCAGATGAGGTAAGTAGGTTCTACTTGGGAAATCAGGCTGCTTTTTATCTGCCTTGGTCTCTTGTAGGCCAAAGAGAGCTTATCACCCAATAGAGTGTATCTTTGGGGAGCACAGCGGACAGTCACGGTGCTGGTGGTGCTTTCATTTCATGGTGTGACGATGAGGCAGATCAGGTTCTAGCTAGGTCAAGAGCAGAGGGGAAGGACTGCATCAGTTGTATTATATCCAGTGCCTGCCTGCAGGAGGTGAATTTGCTGAGTGTTTGTGTTTGTGGGGGAGATGTTTTTTGTTTTGGGTTCTTTTTTAATCCTCTGTTGCATACTAGGCTCATTTAATGCAGAGGCGGTTTGAACATGTCCAGGAGACCAAACCTACTATCATTGTCACATACGATGGAGACTTCTTTGACTGGTAAGATCAGGAATGAAAACTAACCTGGTTTCTAAAAGGAAATGTTGTCTAGGCCATGAGGTGAGATTGGGTACCAGCCTGTATGTCCTTTGTCTGGAGGTCACATAGCGGCCACATGTGTTCTTATCTACGCAGACTATCCAACCAGTTTGGGAACCTGTTTACATCCTGATTATGTGCTCTTTATCTGGAGTGCTGGGCTGAGTCTTGGATTGCCAGCCTGCAGAGGACTGTCGAAGAGGGGGAGGTGGAATTCAGAACTTTTTTTTTTTTTCTTTTTTCCCTGAGCAGAGCTATGTTTATTGGCTTTGAAATACGAACTTCTATAGAGTCTCATCAGTTGGTCCTGGGATTGCTGAGCTACTTCTAGATTGTTGTTGATTTGGCAATGTTTGTACATGGATGACCTCAGTAACTGGAGAACAGGCAAAGTGCCAAAGGAGAACTGCAGAACAATAGGGAGACCAGAGCAGCCAAGCCTTTGGGGAGCGAGGGAAACTCGATCATAATGTTCTGCCTCCTGTATGGGATGTAAGCAAGCAGCTTCCTTCTTGCAGTAGCTCTGCCCTACAGGGAGTTTTCCCTGTGGCCAGCTCTCACGGGTAAGGTCTGGAGCAAAGGAGAATTCACAAGAAAAATTCCTCATTAAGTAGCTTACAAGAAAGCAGTTCTGAAACCCTTGGGGTGGGGATGGGGTGGAGGAAAGGGACTGCTTTGTTTCTTCTCTTCTGCATTGTCTCTCTCCTCAGGCCTTTTGTGGAAGCAAGAGCAGCAGCTCATGGAATTAATATGTATCAGGAGACTGGATTTCAGAAGGGCAGCCAGGGAGAGTACAAAGCCCCGCAGTGCATCCACATGGATTGTCTGAGGTACCGAATGCTGCGTCTGTACCGTATAACTGCATCTTTATCTGTTAAATTTGTATAAAATGCCTACAGTTGATGTATTTGAATACTGTCCCTTTTCCATCTCTGTGCACTGCTATCATGAGTTACATCTTACTAGGAAAGGACTAGCACCCCCATCTTTGGTTGTGCTGCTTCTACTCGGTACTCCGTTGTGTGCCATTATGTACAGAAGTTACGTCTTGCCCACACTAGCCTGAACGACTAACTGTGTTTATACAGTCTGCTGGTGGCTGTCATTGGGAGTTTGAGAACTGTCCTGGACAGCAGGTAAAAGGACAGGATAAGACCAAACCGTTGTAGTGGGCACAGGGCCATATTCTAACCCAACAGCCTGCCTAGCACAGAGAGGAAAAGAAAGGGTGCGTGTGTGTGTGTGTGTGTGTGTGTACAGGAGAGGGCTGTCTGTCTTGGCAGTTGTGACTTGAATGTTTTTTCACATTGGACCAGTGTCCAGACTCTGGAAAACAACTGCCTCTCTTTGCAGTCCTGCTGATACCTCCTCCTGTGTTTAAACGTTTATCTTTGAAGTCTCTGAAGTATGAGGGTTGAGAAAAATCTGAGCAATAGAAATGATTTGAATAGCAGAATTTGTACGAGTCAGGATTTAAGAGCATGGGTAGATATGCAGACTGTCTAAAGCTGTGCAGCTTCTTATTCCACTGCACTTGGATGTTCTGCTCTCACCTTTCCCTGTTAGAGTAATGCAGATCTTTTTGTACGTAGCAGCCCTTTCTGAAGTGCAGGGCTGTCTCTTCGTAGACTGGCATTTTCATTATTCTGTCTAGGTGGGTGAAGAGAGAGAGTTACCTGCCAGTGGGAAGTCACAACCTGAAAGCAGCAGCGAAAGCAAAACTGGGTTATGATGCAGTGGAGCCGGACCCTGAAGAGATGTGCCGGACGGCTACAGAGGAGCCTCAGGTGTTCCCACCCGGTGCTGTATCTCTGGGCATCTGCAGTATTAGTGAACCTTTGAGTTAGAGCTTTGTGAAATCCTTTAAGTTAATGCAGTGTCTTTGAGAAGTTGTCAGTGTATCTTGCTGAATTTCAGACACCTGAAAGAACTTAAGCTTAGGGAAGAATAGAATTTCCTTGATGTGTTTCTGGCATTGGTGTTGCACTGTATATTTGTGTTATTTACACTTCTGCAAAACGGTAGTACTCGGGGCATTGCAACGGAGCAGTACTTTGCTAGTGTCCAGGAGACACCTTAATGAGGTTTCTGCCGAAGCCCTGGAGATCTCTGTAGGCCAAGAGTGGCCTCCTGACCGCTCCGGAGTGGCATCTGTGCGGATATGTGGCAGTGAGCTCATCTTCCCCATTTCTGCTAATTCGGAGCTGGCTTATGTAATTCAGGTTAAAGCAGAATGTCGTCTTAAGCCAACTGATAACTCTTTACATGCTGGGATGTTTGTATGCAGAAATATACCTTTTGCATCTTCCTGCTGATTTCAACCTTTCATTGTTTCCCGTTGTACGTGTTAACTGCTGTATTAAATGTGACTGGGATTGATTTGTCTTTCTCCTCAACAGACTCTGGCCACCTGTTCGGTGTCTGATGCAGTTGCTACCTATTACATGTATATGAAGTATGTGCACCCTTTCATTTTCGCGTTGTGCACCATCCTTCCCATGGAGCCTGATGAGGTGAGTGCATGCCTGAAACAATTTCTTTTCTGGGCAGAGAGCTGCATGCTTCACGCAACAGTGACACATTGGCAATAGAACTAATTTCTACAGTTTGGATAGTTTTTCCCAAGGAAAGGAGGGAAAGTAGTCTCCAAATGCGCTTCCTTTCTGCAGTACAGCAGTCATAGCTGTTTTTCCATAGACCAGTTATGGGTAGCCTAAGTGAAGGAGTTGGTTTTGTTTCCTTACTGTGCTCCTTCTTGCCTTGGGCTTCAATACTGCCTGAATAAACACATCATGTTGGGCACCAAATCAGACATTTAAGTTCAATGATGTGGTGATAAGGCCAGCCTAATTCCAGCAGCACCCTTTACAGCGCTTCTTTCTAAGTCCAGCTTTTGATGTCTGTCTTTTACAGGTGTTAAGAAAAGGTTCTGGGACACTGTGTGAAGCATTGCTGATGGTTCAGGCCTATCACGCCAACATCATCTTCCGCAACAAGCAGGAGCAGGAGTTCAACAAACTTACAGATGATGACCACGTGCTGGACTCGGAGACGTATGTAGGAGGCCAGGTGGAAGCTCTGGAACCTGGGGTTTTTCGCAGTGACATCCCTTGCTGCTTTAAAAAGGTAAGGACACAATCAGGGTGTTGTGACAGAGGCTTTAAAATGGTAATGCAATGATGCTCTTTCTCTTCTTTCTGGAGAACATGGCAGTAGGGAATAACCCTCCAACTGGAATTACCATCCTCTGTTCTTTTGGCGGATACCCAATAGCAATACCTGTTATAAAACTGATACCTAATTTATGGCTTGAGTGTATGAACCTGCTTAGAGTTTAGGTGGGAAGGGTTGGAGAAGTTGCTCTTCATGACCTCAGACTGGCTATTGGGTAAAGACAGTGTTACAGCAAGGAGAGTGGTTCATTGCTTTTGTGTGGGTTTGTTTACTTTGTTTATTGGTTGGTTGAGGGGTTTTTTTTGGTTTTTGGTTTTCTTTGAGCGAGTGGTTGTTGGCAGAGATGACTCTGTTTTTGTCTCATCAGGATTATATCTTTGTCCTTCTCCCACTCAAGCCAAGCTTCTTTTGGCCTCTTTTACCTGTTTCTGGTTGGTGCTACTGTCTAGATTGTAAGTTTTAGAGGCAGCTTCTCTCTTTGCTGTGTGATACACCACACCTCAGTGCTGCTTATTTTAGTGGCCTTAATCTCGTGAATGATCTTAAGGGAACGTGCACTGTGAATTTAGAAGGACCTTAAATCTAAATCCTTGGCCCCTTAGAGCCTTAGATGTGTGAGCAGCTGACTGCTAGGTCAGCCCCGTAAGTGTTGCACTCTGGAACATGCATGCAATCTTCTCTTCTTGTTAGCTGCCCTATATAGCCTCCTTTGCAGGAGAACTCCAAGGGCCGGGGAGCAGCCACCATCTCTTCTCTGCTTTGTGTTTTGCCTTAGTGCGAGTGGTGTAGACTTTTGTGAGTTGTAGGGTTCTTAGCAGAAAGCCACCGTCCTTCAGTTCTAGAGAGCTCTCAAGTTGGCTGTGGAGGTCAGGCCAGCTAATTGGCCAACATTATCTGCCTGCTCACATTGGAGCTGATCAGTGAACGAAGGGGCATTTCAAGATGCCATTCAGCTGACCTGTTTCAGCCATCTGCCCTTCAGATGAGATGAATTGCTCTCTACCCATACTGAGACATGCTCTGCTAAGTAGTGAGCCTGTTTTCAAAGATCGCCGAAGCTACGCTGGAGCATGGATAATCTTGCAGAAGCTGTCACCCCCTGCCCCCCTTCCCTGGGCAGTGTGTGAGGATGGGTGTCAGGGCTAGAAGAGGTCTCGGTATCATTCCTGTATCCTTGCAGAATCCTGCTGCCTTTAACTTCCTGATGCAGCATGTGGAGAAGACGCTCCGGCATGCTGTCGAAGAGGAAGAAGGTTTGCCGTTGGATCAAGTCACCAACTTCCAGGAGGTCTGTTGTCCTGCCTCAGCCTGCAGGGCCAGAGGCATGACTGGGCTTTCCAAGGAGAGCAGAACTGTGAGGGTGGAGTTGCAGCACATTTCTTTAGGCAAGCCTGGGTCCTGTGCACACATATTGGTGTTGTATAACAACTTTCTTCAGCTTTGAGTTCTGCCCCATGTCCATCTGTGCCTTATTTCCCATATTAATAAAGAACTGGCATAGGCTGGAGGCAAGGCTGATTTTTCTCATCCTGAATATGTCTGGTGAGACACCACATGTTAAAGATGCCTGTTTAGACTCATTTTATACTCCATGGAGAGAGACAGGAGAAACTTATCTGTAGACATTTGCAGTGTAGATGAAACCTACCTTGGAGGTCCAAAAGAAAACCTTAAAGATTGGTGGCTAAAGAAGATTCGCCGCTGCCACTCTTCTTAATCCTATTCCTTTAGTTTTTCATACTCTTCCTCTGTTCCCCAGAATCAGTGGCAGGTGTCTCTGTGCATGTCGGAAGTAAAGGACCAAATATAGTGCGTATGTGACTGCATCATTAATTCCTTCTTGTTTGAATTTTACTTTTTTACATCTCCCTGCAGGCTTGTGATGAAATCAAAGTCAAGCTGAATTCCTTGAAGGATGTTCCTAACGGAATTGAATGCCCCCTTATCTACCATTTAGATGTAGGGGCCATGTACCCCAACATCATTCTGACCAACAGGTTGCAGGTGGGTAACCTCAGTCCAGTCAGGAAGGTGTTTTCTGTTTTGTCTTGCAGATGGTCTAGGAGGTCCCTCCGATTTGATCCCCTTAGCGGCAAACAATAAACTTTCTGCCCTGGACAGGGGGATAAAATAAGGCTCGGCTTGAAATCCAGTCAGGCTGTTACAGTTGCCAGGTGTACAGAGCCGAAAGGTCTGTCCAAGGTAGAGCAATAGCTTTAGCTGGCTTCTTCCAAAGAATAGTCATTGTTTTTGCTGTAACTTGTGTTCTGAAAAGCTTCTAGAAAGGAAAACTTACTGAACATCACCCCTGTGATGTTCACATTTGTGTTCTTCTAGTACCCAACATCGATTCCTTCTGGCATATGTCACTGGAGACGGTTCTGTTTTCTCTAACATGGGTGTGTCTGACCTGTGTCCAGCCCTCAGCAATGGTGGATGAGGCCACATGTGCTGCCTGTGACTTCAACAAGCCAGGTGCTAATCGTCAGCGCCGGATGACTTGGCAGTGGAGAGGAGAATTCAGTAAGTGTAATTCTGCTGTCTGCTTTGTCAAGTTCCCTGTTGCATTGCAGCATGGATAGAGCTTGCAGTGTGAGCTGAAGACACAGAGACCGCTTCCTGTTCCTCCCCTGGAAAACTCCTAGTTGCTGTTCCTTTGCAGTGCCTGCAAGCCGCAGCGAGTATCACCGCATCCAGCAACGACTGGAGCCTGAGAAGTTTCCTCCTCTGTATCCAGATGGAGCACCCCGGGCGTTCCACGAGCTTTGCCGTGAAGAGCAGGCCAAGTATGAGAAGAAGCAACTGGCAGGTGAAAATAAATGGCATTATCTGGAGCAGGTTTTTGCTGCCTAGACTACAAAGACATCATTAATTACTTGTCTCTCAGGTCTGGGGCTACTTAGTTCTTGCTGGCTCAGACTGAATTTGATCTCGGTTTCATGCTGCAACAGTTTTCCCCTAGGATCCCAACCAATTCCTGTACGTTTTTTGAGGAGGAGGCAAGTGCTGTTTTTTGTCTCAGTGTTTCTCTTTTCTCACTGAGAGTCATGTATTTGAGCTGAGACACATGGAAGGTGATATTTTGTTTGGGGTTTTTTGTTGTTGTTCTTTAATGAGCACTCATTAAGCATGTCAGTGAAACACATGTGTCGATATCCTTTCACTTTTTGCTCCTAAAGTGGTACTGCTCAGCAGAAGCATCTAGCTAGTGGGGGCTCTGAGCAGAGCCTGAATTTGTGGATGAGCCCTCATGGGCAATTTATTTCCCACACACACCTCTGCATCTCTCTAGAGAGGTGCTGTTTCTCCCCATATTAGTATCTTCCTCCCCTTGCCTTTGTAGCAGGTCTGCTTCCTTGCTTTCCTAGGTATGATGTTTATTTGCATTGATGGAATTTTTCTCAGACTGGTGCCTTGAAAGCTTCAGATCTGTGGATCTGTGTGGTTTGCCCGATGCCGTTGTGTTCATCCTTCCCATCCATAGTGGGGCACTGATCTCTGAGAAAGCTTTCTCTGTTTATTCCCTTTACTAGATTATTGCCGCAAGGCTTATGAGAAGATCCACGTCACCAAGGTGGAGGAGCGTGTCACCACCATCTGCCAGCGAGAGAACTCTTTCTATGTAGACACTGTACGAGCTTTCAGAGACCGTCGCTGTGAGTTCAAGGGGCTGCATGAGGTGCTGGGCCTGAATTTCTGTTTTATTTGTGCTGCCAAAGCTAGAAGGTCCTCACCTCTCACTGAAAACTTGAACCCTAAAGGATCATTTTGCTCAATCTGTATGGTCAGTAAGAAATATTAGCTTTCCTGACAGCTCTGGTGCAAGTGCAGGTTTTTCCCCTGCTGAATCCTAAACAGCTGCTGCCACAGTGGTTCCTAGCTCTCTGATGCAATCACTTTCAGTGCTAGGAAAGAAAACAGCTGGGTTTTTTTTGGCTTTTACTGGATCTAGAAAATCCTCAGCTCAACTATTTTGTGATCTGGTTTGTGTTCAGTGTAGGGTACTTTTCAAAGAGAAAGATGAGACAAGCAGAGAAACAATTGATCTTAGGCTAAGAAGTGATTGATTCTAGGAGAAAGAAGCAGCATGTTCTAGTTCTCAAATGTTTGGAGTCTTGTGGCAGAGGGAGGAGCCTGAAATGTAGTTGTAATATGTTGAAAGAAATGACAAGACGCTGGGACTCTGTCTCTGGAAGAGTTTAATAAAGAGCCATTTGCTTTGCAGTTCTTGCTAGTTCTGTCATGAATCACGGAGGTGGCTGGGAGGCCTTTTCTGCTGAAATGGTTCTGCTGTTAGTCTCGATCTAATCTCTTGCTGCAAGCATTTAGTTCTTGCCAGCACAATACGTGGTGTGACAGAATTGATGTAGGATGGCAGTTCTGCTGGGATTAGGTAATTCTAACTATGGGTGTGAGTTACAGTTGATGCTGCAAGACTCTTCCATAATATAGCATAATGCCTGTGCCCAACGCTCCCCCCTCAAATGCAAAAGAAAGAGCAGAAAGAAAGAGGAATTATCTTAATAACTGATATTGTTCTAGGATCACAGTGTCATATTAGGATTGAGGTGGGGGGAATATCTGGCTGTTGGTACTGCCTGTAGTGGAATGTAGGGTTGTCCTGACTCTGCCTCTTGCCATCAGGTGTGGAAGAAAAAGCTGTCTGCGGCTGTGGAGACAGGCGATGCCTCTGAAGTGAAGCACTGCAAGAATATGGAAATCCTCTATGACTCCCTGCAGCTGGCACACAAGTGTGTCCTCAATTCTTTCTATGGCTATGTCATGCGTAAAGGGTGAGTCTCACCTGTGGTCATTGCTGGAGTCCTCCAGCAAGGAGCGTTGTAAACCAGAGCTGTTCTAGTGAGGCTCTCACCTTCTTAACCTGCTTCCGAAGCATAAGGGGGATGATAGGTGATCCCTGTAACACTTTTTTTTTGTTCCTACTAATGACTTCTTATTTATTAGTCCCCTTAGCAGGGACTTTTGCTAAACAAGGCCCTGTAGCATTGACGATGAATGGCAGGGTTTGTCTATAGGTGATTCTTCAGGGTGTGTGAAGTATCACAGGGAAGGAAAAGGAAAATGATCTCCTGAGGGCTGCTGTGATTGTCTTTTTTGCCCTGAGACTTTATTTTCTGTACGACCTGATGCGCTTCCCCGCAGCTGTGCTTAAGAGGTAGCACTGCAGCCTTTTGACTGTCCCTCCTCCATTCACAGAGCTTGCTGGTACTCCGTGGAAATGGCTGGGATTGTGTGCTTCACTGGAGCAAATATGATCACACAGGCTAGGGAGCTGATTGAGCAGATTGGGTGAGTATGTGCTGAGCTGAGGAAGAAAGGTTCTCCTGTATGTAGTGTGAGCAGATGGGTAAGGGCAGAATTTGACTGGCAGAGAAGAGGAGCAGTGAGATAGATGTGGGATTAATCAGTGGAAGCTCTGGTGTTCTGGAGATTCAGGTTTCTGACATTGCCATGGCTTATTAATGCAACTGGTGTTGTATGACTAGGACTTCCTTTGCAGAAAGGACACTGCCTCTGCCTGACTTGTGGACAGAGAACAGTTCTTTGGCATATTTTCCAATCTCTTCCTGATGGTGATTTTTTTTTCTTCCGTTCTTAGGAGACCTCTAGAACTGGATAGAGATGGGATTTGGTGTGTGCTTCCCAACAGCTTCCCGGAAAACTTTGTCATCGAGTCAACCAATGCAAAGAAGCCAAAGGTGACAATCTGCTACCCAGGTGCCATGCTGAACATCCCCATGAAGGTGAGTCTGGCATCTGTACCAGCCAGCTGTACAGTCTGGTAAAAACAGTGAAAGGGAAGAAAATGTTTTAGCCTTCTGTAGGCCTGCAAGCCAATCAGGCAGTTCATGTGAAGGGAGTAGCTCTACTGGCAGTGGAGTATGCATCTTTGTTCTCGGAGTTGGCTTCAGCCCAGAGGACAGCCTGTCTTTTGTCTCTGGTCGCCTGTGTAATGAGCAGGATGTTGGGGCTGACAGCTTTGCTTGCTACACAGCTACTCTCTGCCCTGCACAGCCCATAGCTCAAACTGGCGTTTGAGTGGAAGGAGAGACTCTGATATAGCAGAGAGGGTATAGTGTAAGAGACCAGGGTTGGTGTGTGCTTCTGTACATAGACTGCCAGAAGCAGTAGGAGTCAAGACAACAAGGTCCCATGCTCTGCTTGCTCAGATATTTATGGCTATGAGCCAAAAGAAGTGACTTTAGAGTCTCCTGCACTTTTCTTCAGGTCCCATGTTTGAGTCCTACCTGCTAAATTGTTCTGTAGGTTTCCAA
Source organism: Rhea pennata (assembly GCF_028389875.1). Classification (NCBI taxonomy): domain Eukaryota; kingdom Metazoa; phylum Chordata; class Aves; order Rheiformes; family Rheidae; genus Rhea; species Rhea pennata. The sequence goes on from NC_084680.1 coordinate 342,459, forward strand.
GGAGTTGCTTGGTCACAAGAAATCAGGATACTTTATTCTCTGCTAAGATAGGGTAAGTTATGCTCCCTCAGGGGAGCAGGGATTGATCCTTCCCATCATCGGGAAGGAACAAAGGCCATCAGTGATCCCTTCAGACAGGATGATGTATCTGGGGGCTATCTGCTCGTATAATCAGCCGAGCTGTTGAGTGAGGCTATTCTGTTGGGGCTGTGCCGGCAGGAAGGCTTCACAAATGATGAGTACCAGGAGCTGGCAGACCCAGCCTCTCTCACCTATGTCACACGCTTAGAGAACAGCATCTTCTTTGAAGTGGATGGGCCCTACTTGGCCATGATCCTCTCAGCGTCCAAGGAGGAAGGCAAGAAGCTGAAGAAAAGGTAAGAGTTCAAAGCTTGAAAAATCACCACTTCCCAAGGGAAGGGCTTGAGGGTCCTTTTCCTTGACTACATTTGAGGCGTGTTAGTCCTTGCCCCATGTTGCCAGTCCTCTGGAGCTGGCAGCATGTTTGGTTTGCTTGTTGCTGCGTACCACCGAGATCATGCTGTCTTTAAATGGCAAGTTCCCTGCATGAGATCAGTCTTTGAATCCAGCTATGTCCTGGCCTTAATTGACACATCTGACAGTAAATTTCTGAAGATAACAGTAAAACAGCACTTCTCAAACTTTCTGATTAGTCATGGTCTCCCTGTTTGGTTCTGAGATGCGCAGGCAAACTTTGATTTTTCTTTCTATCTTTTCTCTTTAAATTCACTAATCTCTGTCTGTCCCTCTCTCAAGTTTACAGACCTCTAGTAATACTTTTCCCAGAGGTTTCCACTTTAATCCCCATCTAGGGGAAGGAGTGGATCTTGCCAGTGCCATCATGGTATAGAAAAGCAATTGCACTTGACTTCACTGACTTTCTCATGCAGCCTGCTTAAATACGAGCACGAGCAATCACGAGAGGACTGCCCACAGACCTGGGTCTGGGTTCAGAAAATACTGTCACTGTCCTCCAGCACTCTCTGTTCGTACAAGACTATGTTTCTGCTTGAATGTCTCTGTTGGATGAACTCCAGCATCCACTGTGAGTGCCTTTGCATGCCAAGGGAGTCTATCGCAGAAGTCAAGAGGATGTCAAGCACTGAATGAACTCTGCTCATAGGAGTCTTTATCTCAGGGGCCCTTGATTTTTTCCTGTGATTCTTGGGATGTCAGCAAGTGCACTTATTTCTTGCTCACTCTCCAAGTGGAAAGAGCAGTAGTGTGGAGCTGGCTGGCAGGTACCGCTGCCAGCTGAGGAAGAAAAGACTGCCTGGAGGAGGGGTGACAAAGTATGTACGCTTGAGTCTCACTCTGTTCCACTGAAGCTTCCTGTGATGGTTGTATTGAGCCATACAAATAATTGGCAGGCATGTGAAATCCAAGAAACACGACAGAAGAAAAGAGGGCAGTGTGTTGTCATAGTTGTTTCGATAGCGATGTCCGGTTTCCTCTGAGTCCATTTTGCCAGCGTCCACTCCTGTTTTCCAAACAAAGCTTCATTCTCCTGTATAAGGCTTTTCCTAGTATTTCACTCCACTTCTCTACTCCTCTAACCCTGACTCTCACTTCTTGCCCTTTATTTGTGTGCATTTAAGAACATTTTGCCAGTTAGAATTGGCAAGTTGGGGGCAGAGGCTGATGTGCTTTTGCAGCTGGAGGTGAAGTAGTTCATGATGTTATTGTCTCTAGCTGTGTAAATATGCCTAGATCATGGTAGTCCAGAGCCCCACAGCTTGGATTAATTTACCTGGTGGCTGCCTGGTTTGGCAATACTAGAAGTACTTTGGCAGGAGGGTAGTAAGCAGCATCCTAGGAGATGTGTTCCTTGGCACAGAGCTTGTGCAAAACCTGGTCTATATCCTAGGTATGCAGTCTTCAATGAAGATGGATCCTTGGCTGAACTGAAAGGGTTTGAGGTGAAGCAATGGGGAGAGCTGCAGTTGGTGAAGATATTCCAGTCTTCTGTATTTGAGGCCTTTCTGAAAGGCACCACACTGGAGGAGGTCTCTGCCTCTGTAGCCAAGGTGGCTGATTACTGGTTGGATGTACTGTAGAGCAAGGTGAGTGTAGGGTTTGCAGGATATGCATCCCCTGCATGTTTGTCTTGCCAGGTTGGGGCCAGAGAAGGTCAAAGCTACCCTAACACTGTAGGGAGGATGGACTTTGTGGAGAATGGTTGGTCCATTGTGCCTCTGATGGCTGTTTGTATGTAATTTCTGCCTCTTTGATTCTCTAGGGCTGCTCTTTAGGGTCTTTTAGCACCAGACCTTGTTACAGCACTTTTGTCAGCTGTTACCGCTTAATTGTGGGTAAGCGTTGTCCTCCAGTCACCTCTTTCACAGAGGTAGCGTGGTGGCCCTCTTGCACCAAGGACTTTCTCTGGAGCCACTCACTGAGACAGAGGATGGCAGAACCATTTGCCTGCAGAATCTTTTCTGAGGAGGCCAGAAGAGATTAGCTTTAAAATAACCAGCAAGAGCAGAGACAATGCCAGAAAACAGAGCCTCAAACCGGGGAGCAGGAGAGATGAAAAGCCGGAGCGACTGCTCTGCTTGGGAGTTTATTGGGAGCATTTCCCCTTTGTATTTTGCATCTGGCACTACAGAGCTGGGCCCACTAAGAGTTTGCCGTACAACATCATTTCAAAGTGTTGCATTCACAGCAGGAGTTTTGATGCAGACCTCATGTCCATGATCTCTATGTTCCATAGGTCGTGTTGGCAACTGGAGCAGAGATTGCTCACAAACTCCTCATAAAGACAGCCATATCAATCGGTTTAAATGTTCCATGTATATAATAGCAACGAGGTTTGATCATTAGGTTCCTGATAGTGATTTTTTTCCCCTTGTTCCTTTTTTCAGGCTGCCAACATGCCTGACTGAGAGCTGTTTGAGCTGATCTCAGAGAACTGTTCCATGTCTCGCAAGCTAGAAGACTCCGGGGAGTGCACAGACAAAAGAAAATGAATGAGCTCTTCACTTCTGAAGGCAAGAGACAGGTAATAAGAGTGAGAGAAAGGAGCTGGCTGTGCTGGTGGGCCTCTCTTGCTGATACTGTGTCCTCAGCACCCAAAACTTCCTGCTGTCGTTTCTCTCAGGTCCTTGCTAACCAGCACCAGGGGGGAACACCGAGCTCCCAGGTTGGAGACGTAGAGGATTTGGGGGCTGCTAAGCCCCTTCAGCCGTTGGTTCCAGTTGCAAATAAACAGAAGCGGGTCTGTACGGCAGAGGAAAGCCAGCAGATGTTCCAGTATCTGGAACTGTCGCAGTCCTGGCGAGAGATCCTGGACCCACCTGCTGCCATGGGACTACTAAGGTAAGTGAAGTAGACTGGGCAGGAGGAATCCAGGAAACATCCTAGGAGTATGATCATCTGCCTAGCTAGCTAGGGAACAGGGTGTAGCAAGCTGCATGTTTATTGAAACCCTCTGTGCTTCTATGACTGAAAACTACAAAGGGAAATGTTACCGGGAGAGTCCCACTAGCAGAGAAAGTCAGGCCAATGGCAACTTCACAGCTATGCCAGTAACATGATCAGGATCTGAAGGTGGAAGGGCTCGGCTTTATGTTGCTTGATCCTCATGTGTAGGAGATGCGTGCTAATTTCTGTGGTTCCTGTTCATGTACTCTCTCTCTGATTAGGAAGAACATCTGGTCTGGCTGTGCTACCACAAGAAGAAATGGGAGCTGCAGGCTTGGCAGCACCAGGAGCATCGGAAGAAGCGGCGCCTGGAGGATGGTGGAGTGATGACAGGCGGAGGCATAATCTGTGATACCCTCTCCAAAGGACTGAGCAGCTACGTGTACAGGACGGCACGCGGCATCCTGGACTTGCCCTGGCAGATTGTGCAGGTACCAGGCAGCAAGGCAGGCCCACTCTTAACCCCTCACAGAGGCCTGTTCAGTGCCCTGTGCCTCATGTTTGCAATACCCGTAGTCAAACCTTGAACTTCAGGGACAGCTAACCTCAATCCTACTTTAGTTTTACCTCCTTGAAGGTCATGTGGGACTGCATAGCCTCAGGCTCAGAGAAGCTTTGTAAGGAAGTGAGGTCCTCAAGTGATTGTGCTTGATTGCAAATCTGGGACTTCTATGTAGAGCCTGTGTGGGGCAAGCTCAGCTGAGGAGCTGGGCAAGTGTGCCTTGAATCCTAGATTTAGTCAATGCGAGCATGAAGAAGTTGATGGTACAATCCAAGCATTTTCTTAATTTCTTGTTATGCTTGGTTGCCTCTGCTATCTGAGACCCAGCCTCTTGTTGTGACACTTCTCATCTTCCAGAAAAGTCTTGTTTGGTTTAAGGTCACGTGCAGCCTTTGACTCTGTGTGTAACCATGAGCTGGAGATGGGACACCTAATCCAGCATGTCCAAATGCTTTGGCTAAAGTCAGACAATGGCATGAATTTGTTAGCTAATGCTAGCCCAAAGCTAAGAGATGTGTTTGAGCCTTTACCAGGTGTCCTCTTCCCTTCAGAAGCACAATGCAACGTGCTGCCTGCAGATCAGTCAGAGCTGTCTTCATTCATGTTCTGACGTTTCCTCTGGCAGAACAGTTTTTTTCACCGTACCTGTAGGACAATAGCAGGATGTGGAGATGCCAGAGCTGAGAGCAATGAATCTTTGGGTCCACTGCTGTCTTTGTGGTCACCAGTTGCTCCTTATTTGGAGAACGAAGACATAGGTAGTAGAGCCTTTGAAGATCCCAGAAGTGCTCCATGGCGTGTATGTAAGAGCTAAGAATGGGTTGCATCTCTCCAGCAAAGCTAACTTAAATCACCCTGTCCTGCAGATTGCTGAGAGCAGCCAGGCTGGCTGGTTGAGGCTGTGGGCAGTGATCAGAAGCGACCTGCACTGTATCAGACTGAGCATCCCAAGAGTGTTCTATGTCAATCAGCGCGTTGCAAAACCAGAGGAGGGAGCTGTCTACAGGAAGGTGGGGGTCATGTTTTTGACCCTGCTGCTTCTACAAGGGAAAACAGCTGGTTGAATTCATGTAAGTTGCTCCAGCCACTGCGGGCAGATACTACAGGCAGTTTGCCTCACAAGACCTCCCTGTCCAGCCCTGCTAATGCGCCTTAATGCAGTCCCTTTTGCCAGCTGCTAATCTCAGCCTGACCAGAAAGCAGGTTGACAGTTACTGCAATGTGGACAAAGCATAAATCCCGCTAACTGCCTTAGGAATGACCAGCACCAGCAGCTGGATTGCTTCCTGAGTCAGCATGTTTCTGGAAACATAAGGCTGGCTCAAACTACAACTCCTTGCTGCCCTTTAAGATTCCCCTGCTGTTGGGAGGAGCACGGCCTGAAGCAAGGTGCCCTGCTGAGTGTGTCTGTTTTCCTGGCAGGTGAACTGGATCTTGCCCCGCTCAAACTTGGTTTACAATCTCTACGACTACTCAGTCCCTGAAGACATGTACCAAGAGCACATCAATGAAATCAATGCAGACCTGTCTGCTCCAGACGCTGAGGGAGTGTATGAGACTCAGGTAACCCTTCCAGGTGCTCGTTTTCCTTCCTCATCCTTTAAGGAGTGCTGAGTGGTAGCTGACTGGTCTGTGTACCAATGGCACAGGTAGAGGCATGGGAGCTCAAAATGAAACAAGTTAGTAAGACGCTAAAACGAAAGACCCTCTCGAGTAGCTTTCTCAGAAATGTGCCCAGTTTTATATGAGCAAAGATACTTGTTTGGTTTCCAACCCCTTAGGGGAAAGAGGTTTAGATTTATTTGAAATTAGGAGACTCTGGGAAAAGATGGCACTTGAACGGGAAGAGTGAGTTTCCTCTAAACCAAACCAGAACCGTCTTGTTAGCAGTTGAACTGCAAAGGTATGGGAGTTCTTTCGAGTAAAGATGAGGAAAACCCCAGCATGTGGCATGTACATAGGCCAGGATGCAGTGATAAAACCTCTGTATTCCATAAAGAAGGATAGGATACCACTTTTTAAAGTTCAGAAAGAGCAAAGAAGAACCTAAACTGTATTCAGTAGTAGACATACGAAAGCAGTGAGACCAAGATTAAATGTACTGGTGCTTCTAATGCTGTAAGTCTGAAATGAAGATGGGCAGCTGGGATGCCTGCTTTTAATGAAGATATTGATTCGTTAAGCAGTTCAAAACTTGGTGGCTTGAGAATTATCTCAGTGTCCCTGTCACTACAGGTGCCGTTACTATTCTGAGCCCTGATCCAGCTGGGTTGCGTGTGCATGGTCAGCAGGCAGCTTGTCAGACACCTCACAGGGCGAGAGGCCGACACTTTTGACACTGAACACCTGGAAATGCGCTCTCTGGCTCAGTTTACTTAGCTGGAGCCAGGTAAGGCACCCTAGGAGAAGGCTTGTCTGTGTACCCAGGACCAAATAGCTTGAAGATACTATTGATGCTGCATGTTTGCTCTGTGTCTCTAGGAAGTATTTGCCACATCTACCTCTACCAGAGCTCCCAGGGCAACAAAGCTCTCTTTGGTCTTTTCATCCCCTCTCAGCGCAAAGCTGCAGTGTTTGTGCTGGACACGGTAAGAGTAGGGCTTAAAGGCTTGGGAGGGAACGCAAGGGGATCAGGCAGCGGTTTGGAGCTGAGCGGTTTCTTTGCACAGACACAGATGTCTACTGCTGTGCAGCAGGGATTCTCGTATTTTGAAGTGTACCAAGCAGGTCTGTTCCTCAACTGTCACGTGAAGCATTGTGATGTGTAGAGGAAAGAGCTTCCTTGAAATTTGCAGCCTGGAGCCTGTCTCTTTTGAACCCTGTTCCCTCTGATCACGTTTGCATTTGGTACAGGTACGCAGCAACCAGATGCCAAACCTCACCAACATGTACTCATCGGAGCGCAGTGCTGTGCTGGAAAAAGTGGGCGAAGAACTACTGCTTCCAGACAAGCACACCTTTGAAGTGCGTGCTGAGACCGACCTCAAGACAGTCTACAGAGCCATTCAGCGGCTCCTGCAGGGCTGCAAGGTATGAGCTGAGGGCATGAGGAAGGTCCCCACTGAGACCTTGTCAGCGCAGGTACCTGGGAGGAGGAAAACATTGCATGGAAGGCATTGGTCCAGCAGTTCAAACAGCCTCTAAGCATAGCTCTCTGCACACAGCTAGTGCTCCAAAGTTGAAGGGTAAAAATGGATGTTGCCTGCGGGCTCTGGCTTGCCTGGGGTGAGCTTACATAGCGCAATGCAAGCAGTGAGGCTAGATCATACCCCCAAACCCCAGCTCTCAATTGTGGAGCTGGTTATTCAGTGGGAGGTGCTTCAAGAGACTCTGAGTACACTGTCTCTACTGTGTGGAGGACCAGGGACCACTACAGGAATGGGGCATGTGAGCACTCATTCACACAGCTGGTTTCCTGCTGAGCAGAGGTGCCGGCTGAAGGGATGTAGCAGGGCATGTCCTCTCCTCCTTTGTGTAGGATGAGCGCCGGGGCCCCACACTTCTTGCTGTGCAGTCTAACTGGGACCTGAAACGACTGGCAAGTGGGATTCCCATCATCGAGGAGTTTCCTTTGGTCCCTGTCCGAGTAACAGATGCCGTCAGCTATTCAGTCCTGGACTGGCAGCGCCGTGCAGCCTGCTGCGTGATCCGCCACTGCCTCAACTTGGACACGTGCCTATCCCAGGCTTTTGAGGAGGGCAGGTGCCTGAGGTGGCCACATTCCCCTAGAGAGGTTACTTTGTTTGTGCTTGGGTGGGAAAGGGAGATTGCGGGAGCCTGAGGCCAAGATGAGGCCAGATGCTTTCACCTTCTGTGCTTTTGCCCTTGTTGGGACAAGCAAATATGATGCTGGCACAGTTCTTCTGTTGATGTGTTTACGCCGATGACTGTACCTCTTTCCTTTCCTCAGATATTACCACATCCCCATTGGGAATCTCCCTGATGACATGTCTACCTTTTGGTTCTGACCTGTTTTTCTCCCGCCATGTCCATCGCCACAACCATTTGCTGTGGCTCTCACCCACGGCCCGCCCAGAGCTGGGGGGTAAAGAGGCTGATGATAACCGTTTAGTTATGGAGTTTGACAAGAGAGCCTCAGTGGAGATAAGCAACCCTGGCTGCTACTCCACAGGTAGGATAGCACTGAGTGGGAGCAGAGCTAAGTGCTCTTCCATGAGCTCAGGAGAAGGATGGCTGCAGTGGCAGAAGAGTATCTGAGCAGTTCTGCAGTTGCTGACAGCTTCAGAAGTTGAGCAATGATGATCTGGACAGGATATATGCAATTGGCATCTCCTGGGGATAGAAGGTCCTGTATGCAATAGAAGAAAATGCATGTAGGCATTTAAATACAGATTATTTCCTAGTTTGTGGCCTCTCATAGCAGCATTCAGAAGATCACTTCTGGTGGTCGCTAGGATGAATCTTTCTGTGATGCAAAACAAGCTGACTGATAGTTCTTCTGAGCACGTCTGCTGCAGTTTCCAGAAAAAGCTGGTGGCCCCTGGAGGGGAAGTAGATCCAAGTTTTGTTGGAAGGTGCTATGCTGTTTAGCTGTGCAGTGAATGGGGCCATCCATACATAGCATCACAGCCAGAGAGGGGAGAGGTCTGGCCATGTGCCAAAAGTGTCCTTTAAAGCCTGTAATACAAGGTGTGTGGCAGTCTGGAGAGCAGCACAGTTTCCCGTGCTGCTGCAGTACCATATAGGCTTTCACCATTTCCTGATATGAATATCTTGATGTTGCACTCGGTAGATGCAGCAAGACCTGTAAAGAGCTCTTACAACTTGTGGAAAGTCCTGGCAAGTGGGTGCATTCATCATACCTGGAGAGGGGATTGTGTCCTTGCTGGTTCTCTGCCCTGCTTGCCCGTTGACAGGTTGTGTTTGTTCACAGTGTGCCTGGAGCCGGATATTCAGAGCTTGGCTGTAAACACAGTGTTACAGTCCCATCACATCAATGACATGGAAGAAGGTTCCAGCGTGAGTATCAGTTTTGATGTGATCCAGCAGGCATCTCTAGAATACTATGATGTGTAGGCTCCTAAGACAGGCATCTTGACACAAGAGGCAGTTGAAGCGTGGGTATGATTCCTCTGCAGCCCTTAGTTCTGCTAATGACTGCTCTGCAGCCTTCTGTACTGAGTCCATTTGCTGAAGCATGGTTGGATGTGAGAAGTGAACTGCTCTCTTGCTAACATCGCCTGCTCCTCATTGCCTCCCATGGAGAAGGTTATTAGCTAGGGAAGATGCCAACATTGTGTGTGACTGCAGTCTCTTGCCTCCAGCATCCACTCAAAGGAGATCTTTCACTCTCTGACTATTTCCTTCTGCCGCTGCTGGGAATTCCTGCTCTGGATGGATCCAGCAAATTACGAAGGTATCAAGGGAAGAGTGCGTTCTAGCGTCCACTCTGGGGAGGTAAGAGATGGGAAGTGCTCAGTCCTGCAGAGACAGGGGTGCAGTGGGTTGAGTTGAGCAGGGAGCTATTGGTTTGGATATAGGGAACTGCTACGACATCACCAACCGAAAGCCTGGGCATGGCTTGTGCTCCATTCCAGCAGGACTCTAGCAAGAGTCAAGTATTGGATGAGGACAGTGAGGAAGAGGAGGACAAGGAAGAAGAGGAGGAGGATGGAGAAGCAAATGTGGAGGACTTGCTAGAGAATAGTTGGAACATCGTGCAGTTTCTCCGCCAGGCTGCCTCCTGTCAGAACTGCTTCCTCAGGATTGTGTTGGGTGAGTGCAGTCTGCTGCTCGCCTGGTCCTACTTTGAATGTTACCTCTGGTGATTAGAGCTATCCGCACCCTACTGCTGCCCAAGCCATATCCACAGCATTCCCCACAGCTTCTTGAAGCTCTCTGTGCTACTGAGAAGGTTCTGATGTTGATCCAAAGAACCCCTTACAGTCAAAGATTGCACTGTGCTGGATGTGATACAGAAGGAACCACCTCCATGTCTGTAAATATCATTGTTTGGGTGGTTTCAGCGCCAGTGTGAACTCTCTCAGAGAGGGGAAGAAGGTCACTAGTTCCTGATTAGTCATTGGTGCCCCAGGAGAGTCGACAAGCACAGTCGCGCTTGTGCCACTCTCCCATCGTGGACTGCATCTGGAGCTTTTCTTACGTGTCTCTGCAGCCTACATTGTGGCTGTGTACCACAGCAAGAAGGAGGAGCGAGGAGCTGCAGCACAATGCCCCTCGGAGCGCTCCCATCAAGAGGAGGGCCACGAGCCAGGTGTCCCAGGAGGCATTGGGAGAGACGGGAGCCATGCCTGGTGAGTACGGTTAGCCACAGTTAGCCATGGGAGAGCTGTGTGCAGCACTGCTGGGCCAGTCCTGCAGCAGGAAGAGAGCTGCCCACCTTGCTGTCCCCATATGCTTCCATATGGCTCAAGAGCTCTCTCTGCTCCTCCTCTCCAGGCATGATCACTTTCTCACAGGATTATGTGACCAACGAGCTCACGCAGAGCTTCTTCACCGTCACTCAGAAGATCCAGAAGAAGAAGGCTGGTTCCCATAATGCCACTGAGCCCTCAGACATGTTCTCAGTGCTACCTGGCTCCTACTTGCCACTCAACAACCCAGCTCTAGAGTTCATCAAATACGTCTACAAGGTTAGTGGGGTGGGCTGTGCTTTCTTCTTTTTTTTTTCTTCTTCTTCTTCTTCTTTTTTTTTTTTTTTTTTTAAGAATCTGTTGCAATTCTACAATCAGTTTGTTTTGCCCAGCTAGCACTCGCATCAGAGTGAGTCCCCGTGAGGACCGTCTTCTCTGCTGGTGGCCTTACCTAACACTGTCTCCTGTAGGTGTTGTCCCTGGATGCCAGTATAACTAACCAAGTAAACAAACTGCGCTGGGACCTGCTGCGCCTCATTGAGGTGGGTGAGTTCTCAGAAGAAGCCCAGTTTCGGGACCCTTGCTGCTCCTACATGCTCCCTGAAGTCATCTGCAGGAAGTGCAATTTTTGCAGGGACTTGGACCTGTGCAAGGACCCTGCCCTCTTGCAGGTACAGCCTTCCTTTCCCAGGAAATCCCCTTTGCCCTGGCTGCATGCATGAAGTCCCTCTTGGGGACACCAGAGGCCCTAGCATGGTTGTGCTCTCGGCCTGTCATTCACTCACATGTTGTCCGTCTTTCTCTCTCTCTCAGTCCTTTTGCTTTGAAGGTCTGCTTGGTTCCATGACAGCGATAAACCTCCCTTCAAGGTTATTTTCTGCTCATCCCCTTTCCGAGCTGCCTGTGACAGTTTGAGGTGTGCTGGTGCTTTGGCTGATGCTTTATCCCCTCCCGAAATTGGTTATGGCTTCCTGGCACTCGGGGCTATCTGAATGCTCTTGTTAGGCTGCGAGGGCTGAGGCTGCACCGTGCTTTCTCTTGGGAAGAGTCACACTTGTGTTCATCTCCCTTCTCTCTGCCCCTCGGATGGGTCAGTGCTGCCCAGTTGGGTATGCTCCAACTGCCAGGCCCAGTATGACTCGGATTCCATTGAAATGGCACTGGTGGAAGCGCTGCAGAAGAAGCTAATGGCCTACCTGCTGCAGGACTTGATGAGTGCTGGGCGGCCGTGCTGCGGGAGCCTGCCCTTGATGTGGCAGGCTGCAGCAGGAGGGCTGAAGCTGCTCTCTGCTCCTTGAAACCGAGCAGCCCAACCTTACTTCTCTGACTGATGTGATGCAGTGGAGATATGATGAGGAGAGTTTGGCTCGAGCGCTCTCCACTTCTTCTCAGCACATAGCTGCAGCCTTTTGCTGGCTGGCTGAGGCTTGACCCATTGACCTGATGTCAGTGGTGTCTCCCCAGAGAGCCCTGTCAAAGGACTGAGCTGCTCAGCCTTGTCTGCTATCCCAGCTAAAACTCCTTTGCCTCTAGGTGTGCAAGAAGTGTCATGGTGTGAAGGAGACACCTATGCCTGTGTACTGCAGTTGTGCTGGAGATTTTGCCCTCACCATTTCTTCCCAGGTATGTGTGCATCCTGCCACCAGATCCAGCCTCCTGCCAGCAGCTCCTCTGTAACAGCCAGTGAAAAACCCAGTGATAACTTGTCCCTTTCAGCCCATCTGGCACAAGTTCATCTCTCTGTGCTTTCTGGCTGTTTATTCGTTGCTTTGTGCTCAACCCAGGCAGTCCTGCCTGACCAGCTTGCAGAACTTCTCCTGGCCTGGCCTTCTCCCCCCTGTCCCCTCCAGCTTCCATCTTCCCTGGCTCATGCATGAGGTGTGCTGGGCAGCCCTCCCTCACTGGTATCTTCCCCCTCAGATCTTCATGGAGCACATCAACATCTTCCAGAGCATTGCTTGGCACTAGAGTGTGGCCTATCTGCTGGAAACTATTGAGTGGCTGCTCCGTACAAACCACCAGCTCCAGCAGTGATGTGATGAACTTGTCCTGCTGTCTTTTTTTGTTGCTGTGTCAGCTCTGGGTACTTGCTCTCACCTCTGCTGAAGAGCATTTGTGCTCTGTGATAGATCTCGGAGAAGCCACATATCCATCTTGCACTGTGTGGGGGCGCTAAGCGGTGTTGGGGCAGTCCTGGTCACAGCCTGGTGCTGTGCTGGGGGAATTAAGAAGGTGCCTAGGGCTGGAACTGCTCTCTATGGGGGAGGGGGGACTGCATTTGCCAGAGCCCTGCAGAAGCCCAGTTTGGGATGGGAGTTTGTGCTGTAGGCAGCACCCTGTGTGCATGAATCTCTGTGGTTTTAATGTGGAGTTTTATACAATTAAATGTGTCACAGACAATGCATCTGGTTCTTTGGGTAGAGGAGCACGTGCTATGGCCCACAGCAGGGAGCTGTAGGCACCCTGGAAACGAGCATTCTCTGAGCCATGGGGCAGGATTCCTAGAGGGAGGAGAAAGCCAGACTCTTCTTATTGGGCTGGAAGGGGAGCAAGGGAGCTGTCCCACTTGGGTGCTAAAGCTTCAAGTTGACAGCAGTGAATCATAGGTTGGGGGCCTGCTCACTGAAATCCCAGCACAGGTGTGATGAAACCCAGGAGGCCAGTGCTTAGCTGAAGCCTGGCCTCCTGGTCCTTTCCATCTACTCCTGCTTGCAGAAGCCTGAAAAAGCATGAGGGGAGCCAAGATTACTAGATTCCAGTTAATTTTCTGGGCATTTTGAAACACTGTGTGTTCAGCTACTTCTGACACTTCCTTTTATATATATGTGTGTGTGTGTGTGTGTGTGTGTATATATACATATATGTATATATATATATATATATATATATATATACATATAAATTTTTATTCAATGCCCTCCACACATACCTGTATTGAAAATATTTTTCTGAGCTTTGTTTTTTCACTTCTATAGTATACCTGTTTCTATTAGCATTGGGTTATGGGGCAAGTGGTCCTGTCCTTCGCTATGCCCTCCCTCCATCTAGTACTGCTGAAAGGGGGGTTGAGGGGGCTGTACCTATGTGTTTGTTTTCTTGATATTAAAGTTGGAGGAAATGAGCTGGCCTGGACGGGCAGAGAAACCTGGCCCTAATGCAATCACTGCGTTGTGCAATTGAGTTAAGGTTTGGTCCAGCGGAGCCTCCAGTGGCTTCAACCTGCGCCAGGCAGCTCCTCTCAGCCCTGCATCATTGCTCCTGCTCTCCTCAGGGCAATGAGCTGCTGGAGGTGGGGGCAGGCACTTGCCTTCATCCTGCTGCTCTACAGTGAGAGGCTGGCTCCTTCCCCCAAGCCCTTCCCATAGGTTTGCCTGCTCAGAGTTGCTCTTTGGTCCTAGAGAAGCCAGGTCCTCTTCTTGGAATGAGGACAAGGTAGACTCCTCTTGCAATGGTATTACCTTGTTCCTGAGAACAATTGCACCCCAAGTCAAAGGGGGAAGATGCTCCCCAGCCCAGCAAGGGGAGCAAGAGGAGGTTTTGGTGCACCAGAAGTCCCCTGCCTGTACCCCTGGCATGTCCTCCATCTGCATCCCCACCCTCCAGCCTGTGGGAGAGCCTTCAAGACATGGCTTGGGGTCTTCCCTTGCCCGGTGTGACAAGACCCCTTTCCCCCAAACTTCTGCCTGGGCTGAGCTATGCTGGGGGAGGATGTGCTGAGCTGAGCTGCTGTAACCTGAGAGCCAGAAAATAATCAGGTTATGCCTGGGTGAGTTACTGCCAGGTACCTGCTGTGAATTGCTTTTGGGCATAGGCTCAGAGAGCTGCAGCCTCAGGGCAGGGTTGGTGTTGGCAGAGGTCCATGCACCAGGCTGGCAGGGGTTGGGGGGGACTTGTCCTCCTCCCCTACTGCTGCAGTGCAGGGCAAGCAGGTGCTTGTACTCATGTTCCCTACCACCCGGGCTCCGGGGCAAGAGCATCCGTGCCCTGGCACTGCAGCAGGGTGCAGCTTTTGGGGTGGAGGGTGGAGCGATGCACATGTCCATCTCTCACCCCGCTAGCCATGACGCTGCACTGTCACCCTCCCCCTCCCCCCAGCACATGCTGCAGCAATCAGGCCCCAGGCAGCAAGGCTGGGTGGTTGCAGTTTATTGGGTACTGGCTGCTTGGCTAGTGCAGGACTTGCTCTAGTCCTCAGTACGGCTCCAGGGCCACCACCACTGCTGCAGCTCCATCTGTGGCAGCTTTGCAGGGGCACAGGGGATGAGCAGGGCAGGCCTACTCGAGATGTGCCCACCCCTGCCCCCAGCACCCTGGGTGCCCGCAGCCAGGAGCTGCTCCAGGATGGGGCTGCCAGCGCTCCAAGCCAGCCAGAAAATGGTAATGCCCATTCCCGGTGTGCTGAAGCAGAGCCAGTAGTCAGGCACTGCCTTCTGCTCCAGAGCAAAAGCTCCTGAAAGCCCCCACAGGAGCCAGCCAGGGCACCACGGGTCTGCCCTGCCACTGGGGCTTTTCTTGACCCCCAGCCTCTCACAGCAGCTGGCAGCCATGGGGCAGGACCTGCCTGGAGCTGCTTGAAGCATGGCTGAGGGAAGGGAGGGGGCCGTGGCTCTTGGTGGCCAGCAGCAGCAGCCGGCAAGGTGCCCGGTGCATCCTGGCCAGGCACAGGGATCATCGCGTGGGAAAAGCAGGTAGCTCAGAGTCGAGCAGGGCCCGGACGGAGGAAGTGTTATTGCTGCCTGGCACAGTGGCTCCTTCCAGCTGTGGTTGTACGTGGTGGGGGAGGGACAAGCGGTCAGTCCCTGCGGGACAGACTCTCTGGAGGCTGGAGAGCCCTGAGGTGCTGTATGTCGTGGAGCAGCCTCTGAGGCACCTTCCGCCTGCCGCGGGGGTGAGAGATGGCTGGAGGGGCCAGATGCCCTGGCAGCCCCAGCCACATGCTGCTGCCCACCCTGCAGCTGTGCCCAGGCACCCTGCCCTGCCTTGCTGGCAGCGTGGCCACTGCTCTGTCCCAGAGGACCAAACCTCCAGGGCCAGGATCTAGGGTGGTGCCTGCTCAAATTTCCTGCTGCTGTACACCTGGTCCTTGTTCATGCAGCTCAGCAGGATCCAGTCCCAGAGGAAGGAGCCCTGGAAGGTGAGAGAGGGAGGTCAGTGCTGGGAGTGCGCAGCTGGGCCGAGCCCCCGGCACCAATACTCACCATTCCCAGTGAGGTCAGAGCCACGGCCAGGTTGATGACAGTGGGGATCAGGCTAAACTTCCCTGCCTGGCAGAAAGGATGGGATCAGCAATCGCTGCCCAGCCCAGGTTGCCTCCTGCCTGGGCCTGCATTCACTCTGGGTTGGGCACAAGGAATGAGACTGAGCAGAGACCTCCCTCTGCCCAAGCCACAGTGTGGACAACCTACCCAAGCAGCAGCGCACACTATGAGGTCTTGCATTTCCTTCCAGCACACTTTGCACACTTTGCCAAAGGTTCTAATTTGAGGCACCTGGGATTCCCCCATTCCTCTGCAAGGCTGAGCAGAAGAGGCCTGGCTGTGTTCATCCCAGCTCTGAGGCAGCAGTGGAGAAGAGCTGCTTTTCCAGGACGGTCCTAGCACCACGGCAGCATATTATGCACATATGCACCCCAGTAGCACATGGACCATGCAAAATCCTACCTGGCCCTGCACGATGACATCAATATGGATCCCACAGGCCTTGATCAACACTCGTGTGTGGGTCCTGTTCCATTTATAATACTTCGCAGACCTCCTGGGGAGACAGGTAGAAGGGCCCAGTGATGGGGACCAGCCACAGCAGGACCAGGGAGGGCAGGAGGAGGATGCAGGACTGCAAGTGCCACTGCCTGGGACAGTGGTCTTGGGATCGGGGCGGTGGAAGGAGTAGTGGGGGTTGCAGTCAGTTTCAGGCAGGCCCAGGTTACAGTTCCAGTTGATGACCACCCCACCCTGCAGCAGAAACCAGCAGGCCTAGCACAGCACCAGCACACCATGGACACAGTGAGCCCAGGGCACAGCACTACTGTGCACACAGCTTGGCCATGGGCATGATAAGCCAGCAAGCAAGCAGGGCATTTCCCCCCACTCAGGCGTTAGCACAGCTGTCATCCTCATCACCCGCTGGGAAAGGCCGGGAATGCCACCATACTGGGGCACACGGCCCTGCCAGGGAAGCCAGCAGCACTGCTTGCAAGGCTGCTTACCCAGGGGAGCTCTGCCCCAGCAGTGGGCTTTCCAGCTGAGTTGGGAGCATGGCTAGGCATCAGGGAGCATTCCCAGATGCAGAGTGGGGGGCCTCTAGGGTCTGGAGGGTGCTGGGGCTGAGCAGGGGATGCAGAACCTGGAGGGAGGATGGAACAGTGCTGAGTTCCTTCCCTGGATGGGAATTATCTACTCCCAAAAGGGCAGCAGAGGCAGCAGGGCCGGATGGGGCTGGAGACCAAATGCTGGGTGCACTGCCCTCCCCTGGCAATGTCTCCAGACTCATTCACACACTTTGGGAATGAGTCCCCACCACTGGGCGAGCAAACTTGCCAGTCCTGGCAGTGATACAGGCACACCTGCAGTCTATGCTTTGCTGCCAGCTGGCCTCCTGCTCTCCAGCCTCTGCACAGGGGCCTCGTAAGAGAGACCCTGGGCCTGGGAGCCTTGCAGGGCTCTGCATGTGCAAGGTGGGCAGAAAGGACTGCTCAGGGGCTGCAGTGGATGTGCTGTGCTCCGAGCTGTTGAGGCTGGCTAAGCTGCCACTGCCCTCAGCTCATCCCAGCTAGCCCCTGCAGCATACTGGCAGGGCAGCAGGGCCAGGGACCTGCCTCCAGCTGCCTCTGAGTCTCAACAGTGCCAGTGTGTGAGTGATGATCCCGTGGAGCCAAGCACTAGAGCAGGTGCTGAGGGAACGCCCTGTGCCCAGCCAGCAAGACCTTGGGCCCTCTGGGAGGACCATCCTCCCAGGACATGACACCTTCTCTGCCAGCTCCCTTAAGTTCTCTCCCGCCTGCTCCACGATGAAGCTCCGCTTGAAGATGGGGCAGCAAAGGGCAGAGGTGGTGTTGAAGGTGCAGCTTTTCAAGTAACTGCTCTCAGCAGCTTGAATGTTGCCCCTGGGGAGACAAAACCAGAGCCATGGCATAGAGCAGCACACCAATACGCCTCAATTTTCTTCCTAATATCGTGAAGCACCCAAACAAAACATTAAACCCCAGCTCTGCTCATTGGTATCCATACCATCACTGATGGTCCCAGCTGATGAACGGTGAAGGGATTTCCTAGGAGAACTACATACCAGACGTGGATGTATGCAGGCACTCAGAAATGCACATGACTGACTAGGGGATGGCCTGCACAGCAGGAGGGTGGAGAGCAGGAAGAGGAGGAACCCTGGGGTAGTTACCTGGCGAGATGCTGGCATTTTCAAAGGGATTCTTGTTCCCAAAGACTTCAACCGCTCCCTTTGCAAGGCCACATGCCCCATATCTACCCACCAGTGTGAGCATTCCTGCTCCTTCTTTCTCAATAATTACCATCCTCATCATCACCACCTTCCTCAGTGGAGGCAGGGGCAAGCAAGAGTGAAGGATAGATGGATGGAGTAAGGGTTGAGAACTCCGTATCACGGAGACAGCAGCTGAGCACCAAAAAAACGTCCTGTCCCAGCAGGTTGAGGGAGGTGATTACTGCCCTCTCCTCAGCACTGGTGAGGCCACAGCTGGAGTGCTGTGTGTGGGTGTGGTCTCACCAGTATAAGAAAGACATGGACCTACTGGAGCAAGTCCAGCAATAATGATGAAGGGACTAGAAGCATCTCTCATGCAAGGAGAGGCTGAGAGAAATGGGACTGTTAAGTCTGGAGAAGAGAAGGCTCAGGGGCATCTTATCAATGTGTACAAATACCTGATGGGTAAGAGTAAAGAGGATGGAGCCAGGCTCTTCTCAGTGGTGCCCCGTGATCATATGAGAGTGAACTGAAATACAGTAATTGTGTCTGAACTTAAGAGCAAACATTTTTTTTACAGTGAGGGTGATCAAACACTGCACCAGGTTGCCCAGAGAGGTTAGAGAGTCTCTATCCTCGGAGATACCAAAAACCCGAGTTGGCTTGGCCTAGAGCAACCTGTTGTAGGTGACCCCGCTTTAAGCAGCTGTTGAACTAGGCAATCTCCAGAGGTGCTTCCAACCTCCGTCATTCTGGGAGCAACTTAGGAACAGGGATCCCCTGTGAAAAGCCGGCATCTCCTCCAGCTGCCAAATGGCACTGCTCCTGCACAGCTCCACTCCTGCCTCTCCATCCTTCAGGCTTGTCCACGTATTTCAACCACATCTCCCTGCTGTCAGTGAACACTCATTCCTCTGGTACCTAATTGTTACGGGAAATGGCTGTGCTATCCACCATTGCA
The DNA here is from genome assembly GCF_028389875.1 of Rhea pennata. Classification (NCBI taxonomy): domain Eukaryota; kingdom Metazoa; phylum Chordata; class Aves; order Rheiformes; family Rheidae; genus Rhea; species Rhea pennata. Next base: position 361,135 of record NC_084680.1, read on the forward strand.
CTTTCAGGAAGGCATCTGGCTGCACTCCACACACACACACACAATCAGACAACACACATGCAAGTGCAGGGCCAGGGTGGCCCCCTTCTCCCCACTATGCCAAAGACCTGACTACAAAGCACTGCTGCTGCAGCAAGGCTGTCCTGGTCCCAGCAGCAGGGCCTGACCTGCACTCAGCTGCTTAGCATCACCTATATTGCTCTCCACTTTGTTCTATACCCTGTACACACATGGCAGCCTGGGTACCCACTGGTCTACTTGCTCCATCCCTAGGCCCTACATTGATCTCTTCCACATGGACATCCTTGGAGAAGCCGAAGCAGGGGAAGTGGGTGTTCCTCTTGATAAGGATGGGGAACTGTGGTGCCATCTTTGCCAGGGACTCACTGTGGAGAGACCTAAGCACTATGGCTTCGGGAGCAAAATGGTCCCTGTTGGCATGGCCTGTGCAAGGCCATCCCTGTGCCATGGCACCGCCTCCCTAGGCCATGGCCTGTTGCTGAAGGGGCCAAACCTCTCAAGAGCACCCTCAGAGGTGTCCCACCCAGAGCATCCCCTGGTGTCCAACGGGACCTCGAAGATTGGCCAGCCTTTTGGTGCCTGTTCCATCCTAGCAGAGGACTCTCCTCCCCAGTGCCATGACCCATCTTTGGGGCCCGTACCCAACACTCGCTTCCTCTGCTGGACACCAAGCCAGCATTTCAGAGCTCTTCTCGGTGCCGCCAGCACTGGGCACGCAGCGCCCTGTCTTCTGCCCTGTGAGGACGAACACACAACGCTGAACTTCCTGGTAAATAGGATCCTGCCCAGTGCGCAGTGCTGCACAGATCACTTGTCCCTGCACATGCCCAGCTCTCTGTGGCCCAACATGTCCATGTCGCCAGGGGTGCAGTCATGGTCGCAGCTGCATACAGCACTGCAAACTGTTAGCCCCTGCAGGGTCATGGGGGACATGGTGAGAACAGGACATGCACCTGGTAGTCCTACGCTGTGGCTGCAGAGGGGACGGGGCACCCCATGTGCTTCCCCATCTCTGCATGGGTGCCAGCCCTTGCAAGCTGCCTGGGGTAAGCAGCCGTTAAGCGTGCCTGCGGTGGCCCTACTCTAGCATGGCTTTCCTTGGTGTGTCCTCCGGAGTAGACAGTCAACCCTCTTCTCCATTTCCTTGCATGGGAACTGAGCCAGGGGCAGCTGTGCTCACTAGCATTCCCCACGTCTCTGCATCCGCCAGCAAGCTCCGCTCAGTCTCCACACATCTCCCCTCCCGTGATCCCTCACTCAGCAGCCCCCAAACAGTGCCCAGGCCAAGGCAGGCAGGGGGATCCCTGCCACAAACTGGTAGCGGCAGAGGAGAGCTACAGGCACCAACATCACGTGAATGTCAGAGCCTCCCCTGACCTGATCTGAGAGTGCCCTCTCCCGCCCTGACCATCCAAAACCACAGAGGCCTGACGCTGCTCGTCAGGGCAGGCAGAGCATGGCGCACCTGCCTGGCTAAGGCCACAGGGCCCTGCCCGGTGCTATGTGCCAAGCTCCCCAAGCTCTGCTGAGCCTGCCGCACAGCACTGCAAAGGTGACCTAACATGCAGTCCCAATGTGTCTGGGACGCAGCCATGGTTGCCTCATCGGGAGCCAAGGACAGTGCTGGGCCTGGAGGAGGGAACACAGGAGTCCCCATGCAGGCAGCGGGGACCACCACACACGACAGCTTCCTTTGCTGGGTCCATCTGGATGAAGGAGCAGTTGGGAAGCCCTTGCAGAAAGTCTGCTGCTCATCTACTGCTCCAAGAGGCCACCCAAAGCAAGCAAGACAAGAGAAGAGAAGGGAAGGGAGAAAGGCAGGTCAGAGCCTCACCTCGGCTGTGCAGGTTGGGGGCGAATAACCATAAATACTGGAATTTTTCTAAAGGAGAGGGAAGTTGCTACACAACAGAGGGCCAAGTTGCCTCCTCGGGAACGCCCAAAAGGATTGTACCTGCCAACTCTCTCTATCTCATCATGTAGACGATTGGGACAAGCATTGGAGTGGTCCTTCTCGAGATTTCCATTGGGTCGGTCTCTTTGTAAGTATTTATGAATAAACTGCTTGCTGGTGAAGGGTGCTTGTGTGTGTGTGTGTGTGTGTGCGTTAGTGCTGCCTTGCCAAAGCGGACACGTGGCCCCCGGGAACCGGAGTGGAACAGGTGCTCCCTAGCACCATCTGTGGGCACCAGCACATGGGGCTAGGAGACACAGGGCTCTGCTGCCATTTGAGGTATTTGAGGGCAGCAGGCAGGATGGGAAGGGCTCTGCTCGGCTACTTTGTTCACCAGGCACGTGTCATCCATCTCCTGCAGCTCTGGAAGTCCCTGGGATCTGGCACTGCAATGCTCCAGCTGCGCCTTCTCTTTCCTATCCCTCTGCTCCACTTCCAGTCACGCTTCCAGGAGATCATGGTATGGGGCAATATGTGGGCAAGGAGGTAATCTCAGAGCCACCAAAGGCAGGCAGAGTGGACAGACAGCTAAGAGAGAGCTGCCACACTCGCCTTGCCCTGTACAGCAACACATGCCCACGGTCTCTGCGGTATCTCCCGCAGCCTGCGGGCATGGCCCCTCCGTCACCTTGTCCCAAGCAGCTTCTGGAGAGCATAGGCTCCAGCACAGCTGCTTTGTGGCACAGGAGAGGGTGGAGGTGGTGTGTGGAGAGTCGTGCCAGGGCAAGCACCAACACCCTGCTCTCTCTGGCTGCCAGCAGTACCTGCTAATCTGGGCTTTGCACAGCTCAGGAAAGGTGAAAGCATCCCAAAGGCAGGGATGGGATGAGGCCAGCGTCAGGTCCTCAGTGCCACAGAGGAGCCGCGGCAGCCACCTGCAAATAGCCCTTGCCAAGCTGCTCTGCACAGGCAAGCAGAGCGCCCCAGCAGGGCAGTCTCAGGAGAGCCAGCCTCCCTGGCCTGGGATTTGCACCTCACGGCTACCTCGCCTGCGCAGGGCAGGCCTTCGCGGTTGGCAGAAAGCACAGGCAGAGCTCTGCCACCCACTTCCTTCAGCAGCCAAGCATTACCCATCTCCTGCAGACGTAGAAATCCCTGGGATCCAGCATTGCCAAGCTGCAGTCGTGCTATCCACAGGTGTGCAGGCCACGTGGGAAAAATGGGACAAGGCTCAGGGACAGCACCCCTGTAGGGGTCCCAGTCGGGGGCGTACAAGAAAAGTGGCCCTTAGAGCAGGATGTGAAGGGACTGGAGCAATGGGACAGGGCACGGGGAGATCACCATCAGGGTAGGACAGAGACGCTGCGCCCCCCGCCTCTTGCAGCACTATGGCTTTAGCTGCAATCGCCTTCCCCCTCTCCCGGCAGAGGCAAGAGAAGCTGCCCTGGCAACTTGTGGGGCTGCGCAGGGGCTGTGTGCGGAGCAGGGATAAACCGTGCGGCAGCGATGCCCCACCGGGAGGCAGCAGCTCCCAGCCCCGCACTCGCCTGACCAAGTAAAGCAGGACGAGGAGCTGCAGCGCACGGTGCGTGGTGCCGAGGTGCCCGTTCCTCACCACCATCACCTGTGGGGTGGAGTAGCTGCACAGCGCCCACAGGCAATCCCGGGCACCCATTGCTGGCGTGATCAGCATGGCACAGCACGGCATGGCACGGCATGGCACAGCTCGGGGAACCACTGGAGCAGTAAGGACTGACCCCCCCCCCACCCCCACCCTCACCCCACCACCAACGACGCCCCACAGCTGCCACACAGCCCCAGCCCAGCACGGACGCAACCCCTGCTGTGCCATGGGGACCACGGTGAGGGACGGGCATGGTCAGCACGGACGCAAGTGGAGAAGTCTGGAGCTGGCACTCACAGCACAGCACCACGGGTGGGGCAGCAGGCAGAGGAAAGAGGCTGCAGGCGAGGGATGGGGGCTGCAGGCAGGGGACGGGGGCTGCAGATGAGGGACAGGGCTTGGAGGCGAGGGAAGGGACTGGCAGGCAAGGCACAGGGCTGCCAGCAGGGGACAGACAGAGGCTGCAGGAAGGGTTGGGGAGCAGAGGTAGGACATCTGGTTGCCAGGTTCGAGGAGAGGAGAAAGGGGCGATGCAGGCTACAGGACCAAGAAAGTAGTGGGTGAGCTGTGTGTCGAGCTCCTGTTCACCAAATGTTGCAGGGGAACTGGAGTGATGCAGTGAAACTGGTGGCAGAATGGGTTAAAGCAGGGAAAAGGTAGCTCTTCCTTGTCTGGTGGCCCTGAACTGCAGAGAGTTGCTCCACAGGAGGTGGCGGAGGTACCAGCAGGGTTCAGACAGAGTGGAGACATGCATGGCAGAGAGACGCCAGCGGGAACTCGTCAGAGCCATACCCTAGCAGCCCAACTGCAAGATGCGGGGTGCCAGCCTGGGATTGGGTCCAGGTGTGCGGGTTTTGAGGGCTCTCTGCAGAGAGCAGCTTCTCCTCCTACCCTTGCCACTGATGAAGCCTTTGGGCTGGACAGCAGTATGAGCATGCCAAAGTGTGATGCTGCTGGAGCGGGGAGTGTGGGGAAGGTGGTGGTTGTCATAAGTTACTCTCTTGAAGGTTAATTCATACAGAGAGTTTGTTAAATCAAGGTGCATGTCGGTGCATGTCGGTGACCCCCCCATCGTTGTCCCCCCTAGTCCTACCAGGTGCCTGTGGGTGACACCCCCCGCCGGTGACATCCCCCCCCGGCCCAGTCCTACCGGGTGCATGTTGATGAGCCAGCCCGTGCGCTCGCCAGGCTCCGTGGGCCGCTCGAAGCCGAACAGTGTGTCCAGCCGCTCCGTGCGCTGCGAGCGCTCCAGGCGCTTGAGGGAGGACAGCGAGGAGCCATCGTCCCTGCAGGACGCCGCGCCGCCAGCCGCCGCCCAGTCCCCGCCGCGACCCACCCCCCACCTCCCGCTGCCGCCTGGCCCCAGTGCTCACTGCCCCCCCCAGCCGCCGCCGCCGCCGCCGCCGCCGCCGCCGCCGCCGCCCGGCTCCGCGCCGCCCCGCAGCACCATCCCGCCCCGCGCGCTGCCCCCACCTCCCGCGAGCGGGAAGCCTGCCAGCCCCGCCTCCCCAGGGAGAGCACCAATCAGAGAGCGGCACCGCAGCCAATGGTCGCTCTCTTCCTCGACCTCTGCCCCGCAGCACCGCGGCTGCGCTGGCCACGCCCCTCGCGGCACCTTCCCGGGCAGGCCCCGCCCCCGCCCCGGCTGCCGCTGCCGCGCACGCGCCTGCGCGGCGGCGCCCGGCGCGGCCCTGCCCGACCCGGCCCGACCCGGCGCGGTGCGGCCTGTCGTGGGGCGGCGGCGCTGCGCGGGAAGCGGCTGCTGCTCCCGAAGCGGCGCCGTCGCAGGGGCAGTTGCGTGTCATAAGTTACTCTCTTGAAGGTCAATTCATACAGAGAGTTTGTTAAATCATGTGAACAATTTATTTAATTAAGCAGCCACAAGCAAAACAGCGCTGGGCGGCCGGGGAGTCTCAGCTCCGCCAACGGCGCGCGCCTCCCTCACACACAGTCCCCCCTTATAGTCTGCGTTGTAATCTCCCGGTGCGTCCCGCGCATGTGTGAGTTGCTGGGGGGGGTCGTCTGAAGCTCTCTGGTGGTCGTGGAGAGGAAGGCTGTGGTCTTCTTCTGTCTCTTTATTTTGGTTTGTCTCCTTGTGAGTGATCACAGGGGTTTGCTTATCTGTTGTGTTGACTCCCTTTTGGGATGCTGTTCTGTGAGAAAATTACAGGCGCCTGCTTATACTTTCTTTATCCTTTTACCTTCAAAACCTCTGAGCAGCTTGTTGCTTACTTCAGCTCTTCATAGTCCTGCAAGATAGCTAGGGCCCCGACACTGGTTCCACAAGGGGTCATATAAGCTTTTGTGCTTACCATAATTTATTTGTCTGACACCATGTCTCAACTCTGATTGTTGTAAAACCTCCTCCTCCCCCTCCATCGGCTTATTCCTCCTTCTAAACAATGAACAAATAGTTACAATTTATTACACAAATGACCACGCCTCGGCTTTTGACATTATTTGTGACAGCAACTGCATTTGCTCACACCGGCCCTGCACACACTTGGTGTCCTCATCCAGGGCGCACCTGCCTCGTAGGCCTACAGGCGTGCGCTTTCACTCCGACGAAAGCAGCACGGGCTCAGCAAGGCCGGTCATGTCAGTGTCCCCAAACTAGGTGGCTTTTGCAAGCTGCTGACATCACGGAGGTGTCAGCTGGCAATGAGCGTGACATGGAGACACTCTAGCCACCGCCCTGCACTTGCAGATCCAGAAAGTGGGTGAAACGCGGCTCCGCTTCCAGCCAGGCAGGCTGCCAAGGAGCCAGGTGAGCCACAGAAGCAGAGCGCTTCCCAACAGCCTTGCCGCTGGACATCTCGTCAGCATGGCTGCAATGACGAAACCACTTCCCTAGGTCCCCTCCTTTGCAGCTCCTCCGTGCCTGTCTGTCTGTACTCCCTAAGGGGCCGTGCACTCTGGGAGGTGTTAGATCATGTCTCTTCCAGGTGGACACCAGCCCCTGAGCCTCATGTTTCTTTTGGGGCTGGGGCTGGCATCAGAGACTATCAACTGCCCAAGCACGTGCAGCTGTCAGTACCTGGAAGTGAACTGCACAGGGCAACAGTTGCAAGAGCTCCCTGTGACCATCCCACTGGATACCAGGCAGCTGATTCTGGCAGCAAACAAGATCTCATACCTGCCTGCAGTGGAATTGAGCTTCCTCGCTGACCTGGTCTATCTGGACTGCCGGGAGAACCTCTTGGGGGATGGTCTGGATTTCACTTTACGCATCGGGAAGCGTAACCAGTAGCTAGGATATTGCTACTTCTATAAAGTGCCTGCGCCAGCTGCAGGCGGTATCACTGCGAGCTTGTTATCACTTTTGTCACTGCGAGTCACAAGCACCTTACAGCTGCAGTGCCAAGAGTGAGGAGCCCGAGGAGGCTCTGGGGAGAGCTGCAGAGAAGGCTACTGCTCTGATTTTCCTGCCTTTTCTTCAGCTGCTCGATAGACTGTATCTTTTTGTTGCTGCTGCAGTATCGCTGCGTCCATAACAGTCCGTTAAAAACCCCTCTCTCCGTGGAGATGTGGGAAGTGCTCTGCTCCTGCCTCTGTTCTGTCCTGCTCTGCTCAGCCTCTCTCCATCCCTGAGCTGCCCACCGTTCTGCCAGTGTCCCCTTCACCTCAAACGCCTCCTGCAATGCCTTTTTCCGTAAAAAATATGGCAGCTGTTGTGCTAAAGCAGATCGAAACGACAGTTCCTATAACCTCCAGCTATCACAGTGCTTCTAGCTGGCAAAGCAGGTACATTTGACAGGTTCTCAGGATCAAGCCGTGATCCAAATGCTCCGAACTCGGCAAAAGACTTTTGCTGTTCCCATGGGGGGTTCTGGTTTGGGTACCGGTGAAATGCGATTGACAGGGTGAAACAGAATGCAAGTTAAGACTGTGGTCAGAAAAGCGTCCCTGTATCCTTATGACTGACGGGCTTCATACGTTCCCACTCTTCCTCCAGCATCCCAGAGCAAATTGGCTCACTTTTGTTTTAAGTTATCCAAAATAATCAATGTACATGCATTGCAGATGAGCGTTCGCTTGAGTTCCTCTGACTTCTGCAGCAGAAAGGCACTTACTCCCGAATAAGAGCAGTTTACTGAAGGCAGGAGCCTTCTTTCCTTCCATCATCTGGCTCACCAAAATCCAGCTCTTTTCCATCTTTTTGAGAGAGTCTACAGCTGGACCACAGATATTGAATATTCATGAGGCAAAGTAATCACTGGTTCCCTTTTTCACAGAAACACTAGTCCCAAGCATAAAAATTTGTTATGCAGCTATGAAATTTGTATTTGATTTTCCAAATTGAAAAGGAACACATCACTGCACCAATGAAAAAAGCTTGATCCTCAGTAATTCACAATAAAATACTGAAGGAGAGCTGGGAAAAAAAAAGAAATTTGAGAAAACTTGTCCATCAAGTAAGAAAAAGGCAGAAAAGAACCATAAGGAAGGGCAAGGGAAGCTGGTGTTAGGACAGAACAGAATTAGGGATGTCTGAGTGTCTTAATAGGCGTAGTAAATGCCTGTAAAGGTACTTATTGTCCTCATACAGATTACAGACAGTTATGGAACAGTGTAGAGAAGTCCTACCCCTAGCAGCCGCCAGGTAGTTTGGAGATAACACGTGGAAGCCCTGAACAGGAGAGTAAAGCTCACTGCAGGCGGTTTGGAAGGCTACGAGCAGAAAAGCAAGTGGCAGCGAGGACTGGACGTCTTCGTGTGGGTCCCTGCACAATCCCGGGAAGGATGGGAAAGAGACCAAGGCACCTACTGAAACCTTTCTGATGAGGCTGGGAGGAGATGGAACAGACTGCGCCAGGGCTGGGAAGAAACGACCCGTCTCCCTGCTTCCACGTGTCAGGGCAGGGGAGAAAGAGCGGAAAGACTCAGCAGCAGCCAGCGGAGGCAGCTCCAGTTTCCTCCTCTGTCAGACTTTGCTGCTATGTCCCAGCGAGGTGCTGCGGGTGAGTCAGCACGAGGTGTTGTATTTCCTGGAACTGGTGTGAGAACTGGGTAAACTTTAATGCTGCAGGTAAGTGTATCCATGCTGGGAACCCCGGATCACGTGCGCCTATCTGCATCCAGGCAGGGAAAAGCAACTCCCTGTTTGTCAGGCTTAGGCGGCCCTAAAACGAGGGTTGTCCCAGGAGCTGACAGCTCTAGCAGAGGGACAGTGGGACAGACGGAACTGAGGGGCAATGCAGAGCACTGAAATCTGCTGCAAGCAGATCCCTGTCCCGGCCTTTAGAGAGCCACTGTAGCTTCACAGACCACTTTGTGCCAGTGTTTTACGCTCAGCAGGAGCTGCGCACGGTCGAGGCGCAGGCGGGAAGTTCCCACAGCTCGACGGCTTGGGGTAAGGGTGAACGAGCCCCGCAGTTACGCTCCTGACAGCGAGCGATAACAGCACCAACGGTCTCTGCAGCTGTATCCACTCGTCAACGGATAACAAAATACAACATAACACAATACAGTATAAATTGTTGCTCGTCCCTCTCCCCTGCTCCCTTTCCCTAAGAAGGACCACCCATCCAGCACTTCCAGCAGCGACCGACACGGTTCTGTCGCAGTAACCGAGTCTGTCACACTGATTTCAAAACCCCCGGGGGAAGGAGGCGGCTGTGCTGGAGGCCACACTGTCCTTCTACAAACACCAGGAAGAGACATTGCTTCCTACTACGCCCAGCCTTCACTAGCTCCAGAGGGAAAATCCAGCACCTGTTTTCTCACGGCCTAGACTACAATACGGCAGAGCACAGTCATTATTTCGGCGGAACTGAATTACTGAGGAGTTTCCTCTTTTTCTTTCACACAACAAGCTCAGTGACCCCTAACTGCAAACAACCCAGGTTTCACAGCTTGACTCTGTGGATGCAGACCTCACTATGCCAGCATAAAACAACCTCTTTCAGCTTAGCCTATGGCATGGCAGAAGATGTTTAAGGTTTTTTCAAAAAAATCACAAGTGCTTTTATATTAAAATGAAGGTGCTCAGTTAGCAGAACTCAACAGCGCAGGTACAACAGCTTGCCATTGCGGTATAATCCAACCGGCAGTATTTTCCTATCGCGACAATAACACAGAAATTGTTCTGATCATTCTGGCTACCTGGTTTGGCAAGGGACGGACTACGTATTTTCACCCAGGCTGTTCAGGGAAAGGAGTGTGAAGTGCGGAGACATTTTTCAAAGGCTTTAGGAAACTCCTCCACTGCTTTTCTAGCAGGACTCCTATCCACTATTGCTCAGGGCACGGACAAGTTAGTCTTGCTTCTGCTTTTCCCTCTGCAGGTGCCGAGAACATCACCTGCTACGTGCCAGAAGGTCTACGCGGCTTGAAAATGCCCGCAGTGGAGGCACAGCTCCAGCTGGACTGCCTGATCCAACTGCACAAGCAGGACTACATCTTTCTGTGTCTCGTTGGCTTCTGTATATTCTCAGCTGGCACTGTGGCAGCCTGGCTGGCTGGCATCTGTGCAGTGATAGATGAACTCCACACTGCAAAAGGGGAGGAGGATGAAGAGGAAGACACAACCACTTAGAACGGGCCCTGGAGAAGCTTCTGAATGCCTGTCCCGAGACCTGAAACCAGGTCCTTCCTGTCCAATTTTGCAAATTGTGCGTCCCCCTCCAGAAGTGATTTTTGTGAACCAAAATAAAACTACAGGAGAACAAAGTCCCTGTGTTACAGTTTTGCTCACTCTGCGGCCTCCACATTTATTCTTCCACCGGGGCGCAGGACATCATTGGCAAAATAGCGAGTGGCCACTAGAATTGTGGACAGTGCCTATCTGCCAACCAGGAGCATTAGCACTCCTCCTGTACCACATGACACCCGCTGAAAAGCAGGATCAGCACGGGGCCTACCACGTCCCACAAACAGGCTTGAGGAATTATGTCCCATGCACAGGAAAGGCCCCAGAACTGTGCTGTAGCCAGGGAGTTTACCTTTACCAAGGTCTTTGGGCCACAAAACCCAGCAGAGCTTGCTGGGACCAGCCCCAAGAGCTCACTGGTGCCCCAAAGAATCTGAGAATCTTCTGCTGTGCAAAGGCAGGTATATGAGCCAAGAGATTAAAAACAGGGTTGTCAAGTCAGGATCTTATATTTACATCTAGGCTCTAAAGCAGGGTGCTCCTGTCACCAGAAGCCCAGGGCTCCAGTTGGTGAGCAGTAGTGGGGGCCAAAGGCTGCTGGAAACCAGGTCACCTGTTTCCAAGCCTTAATGCAAGCACAAGAGTTTAAGCTCTGAGTTTCTGAAAAGCTTGCATGTGCCCCCCCCACCCTTAAACCTGGGCAGCTCAATAAGAAAGAAACAAATTTTCTCCCCAGAGAAACTATAAAGAAGAAGCATCCACATGTCGCAGTTAAATGCAGAGACTGACACTTTGGGGGAAAAATAATCTGGCATTTTTGTAACTGTTGAAAAAAAAGACGCCCCTCGGTTGGATCCAAAAATCGATTTAATGGCCTAAATGAGGATTTTGACCAGTCGCTAAAATTCCAGAGGCGTCTAATTCCTGTAGCAGGTACTTCTCGGATTCTCCTGAGCGCCCCACGAGCCCCTTGCAGGCCAGCGAGGGGCAATGCCAACACCTGCCCTGCGCAGACGAGCACCCAGATCCTTCATGCGCCACAACTGGCATCAGCAGGTAGGTTTGGTCCCGACCCTAAGGACTGCTCGGAGCGGGCCTCAATCATGCTGGATTAGCACGGGCTGAAGCGTTTTGCTCATTTAGGGCTTTCAGGAACCTGGGATCCCACCGGGTCCTGTTTTCTTCCTTTCTTACACCAGCAACGGTGAAAAGATGCCATCTGTCCTCCTGCAGTGGGACCCCGCTACACCACCACTGGTTTAGGAACATTTTGCATGTTTGTCCCCTTACAGACCTAGAAAATCCTCCTGAATTTTAAGGTTTGTATCATATATCGCTGAAGCTGGAATCTTTTAACATAAAACGTATTGCCTACACATTATCAAAGTATTCTTGGAAATGACTTGTGTTTTGATACCAAAGTGTATATACAGACCAGAATAAAGGGAGGTGCAAATAAAATCCTGTCATTTGCCTAACACTGCCATTTGCCTAGGGAGGTATCTGCTTGCATGAAAACACACAGCAACTCCACGTGCCAGACGCTGGCTTCTTCGTCCAACACCAGCTGGATCTGGTGAAATATAAGGGAAAAGCATGATAAAATTCCATTAAGCATGCTAAACAGGCTATCTTATAACCATTACAGTGTGACCTGTCTGCAGACTGTGAATCAAAAGTGAAATTACCAAGAAGTGATCTTGCCGCTAATCCATAGGCCCCAAATAGGCAAGAGTGGACGCAGAGGCGCAGTCTAACGGGCGACAGACGTGTGTTTGTTCACGCGTATACCAGAGAAGTCTATAAAGGCTAAAAAAAAAAAAAAAAAAAATCACCGGTTAGTTGCAGTAAAGTTTCTGTGGGAAAAGCAAAGCTGAAACAGTTTCAGTTTTTAAAAAGCTAAAAATCATCTCCTGAACTATCACGTTACCGAGCTCCAAGACTAACCTGATCTTAAAGGCAGAAAGATGATCAATTAGCTGAACTGGAATTTAAACTATAGCCTATATCAAGGTACACTCACCAATTTTCGGGTCCTCTCTGCAATATCTGACTCTTTCAGGGGAAGAGCTACCTTATACTAAGCTAATCTCCCAGATGCAAGCCACAGTTAAGGTCGTACACCTCACTGCTATTTAAATCTCACTGATAGTTTCTTTAGAATGCCACAACTAGCAGATAAAATAGCAGTCTGTAGAAACTTAAAATATAGGGAAGGAAAACATTGTTGAAAAGCCACTGGGAGCATCGAGGAGGCAGGCAGCCGTAGGTGACTTGGAGTAGGGGTGACAGATGGCACTAACTTCGGAAGGTTCTCTCCATCAGAGTGGGCAGGCAGCACAGAAAACAAGAACACAGCCCATAGCTCCCAAGAGCCAAAACAGCTACCTCTGTACTACGCAGTGCTATCAGCACCCTTCTCTGTACTACCACGCCAAAGCCTTTTTGGCATGCTTGCATGTCTCACTTGCCATCCAAGCTCCATCCCAACCAGCAAATACTGGTGCCATTTTACTTCCTCTGCTCTCATCAGCCCTTGTGGTTTGTTACACACACCCAATCTTCTTTGCCAGAGGTCATGTTTTTACTTTGAGAAGGCCTACATTAATACACCAGGTCTCCAGTAATAACAAGGTGAAACATGGTTAACATTAAAAGCAGACAGACGGCTTACAGTAGCACCTCCAAAAAAAATACTAACCAGATTTTCATTTCTCTGAAGTGACAGAAAAGGTTACCTGCGAGACCTAGAAGAAAGCTGCCCTTGCTGGAAAGTAGCACTCTTCCCTACCAACACCACCTTGGCTTTTTTTCTTTTCTTTTTTAAAAAAAAAAAAAAAAAAAGTCTTTCCTTGGGTAACCCTTCTTAGGCCTCAGTCTATTTCCCAACATAGTTCACCCTCAGTTCTGAGTAAACCCTTCAAATTCAATCGCAAGACAAATCAAAAATTTCACGGCAAAACATACATATTACTTTCAACAAGAAAAGAGGTGCCTCTCCATTCACCACAACAATGTATTTCAAAAGAAAAGACCCTAGCTCTGATTCCAAGCATGTTTCTTTCTCTCAGGAGACTAACACAGTACGATCGCCCGCACAGATTAGTGTTTAACGCTCCCATCGCTGCAGCAAAGGCATCTCGAATTCGGGGGGCAAGTTCACCTAACAAGGGCTTCAAACCCCTTTTTGGGTATGATGATGAACTTCTGGCCATTCGCGGTACCCCCAGGCGCTCCAACCCGCCCTTTCACTCCCCCACCCTCTAAATCAAGTCACTAACGCAGCCTCCTAGTCCTCACAGTAAAGGTAACGCATCGATTTAGACAAAAGACAGCTGCCAAGGTTTTTCTTTTCTATTACAACCTTGCTGCCTCTTGCTCGCCTGCAAATTTCATTTTGCTCCAAACCAGAGAGCGCTGCAGCCACCACCAGCTCACAGGTGCTCAAAAAAATAAAAAACAACCCGCCCTCATCCCCCACCCCCATTCCCTCTGAACTGAAGCCTTGGAAGAAGTAACAACCAAACGGATACAAACTTGTGTACTTACATGTGAATAAACAAGTTACAAACAGGGAGAAAGCCTTCAAATATTTGGGGATACACGATGTCAATGTTGACAGGCATCTAAAGAGGAAAGAGAGCAGAGTGAATACGCAGGCACAGCAGACTTCCAGAAAAACAGGCAGGTTTTCTCCACAACAGAACATCACTCAGACAGACTGAAGACACACCTGATGGTCTCTGCACCCCTGGGGAACACAAGCTGCTAAGGCTCCATCTGCGGGACATGCATCTTCTCTCTAGTAAACTCCAAGCATGAAACACCCTCCTCTCCAGAAACACACACAAAAAGGGAGGGAGGGAGGAGGACAGAGGGAGGGAGGGAGGAGGACAGAGGGAGGGAGGGAGGAGGACAGAGGGAGGGAGGGAGGAAAGAAAACCTCCACATAGTCACTGCCAAGTAACAGAAACTCACCCTGGAAAGACACGTCCTAGGATTTGTCCAGAGGCTGCAAAACAAGGCCGTTGGAAAAATGCTCCCCAGACAGTGCCACCCAGAAGCCAGAACTGCTCCCTAAGCCTGCACATTTCAGCTTAAAAACCTCTCCCTCTCAGGGCAAGGAAACGCAGCCGACCCTAAGGAGACAGCACGCTGCGGCCACGTCAGGCGCCCCGCACGCAGGCCGCCTCTCGCGGCGGAGCTCAGGCCCGAGTCGCACAAACACGAACCCCTTGGCAAGAGGAGCTGCTCGGCTCCCCCCACAACACCGCGAGTCCCAGCTCTTCCTCTGCTACCTTTTGGCCCACGAGCTGACTCACAGCTCTGCTCAACGGACGCCGAAGGCTGCCCTCGCTTCTGCCAGCAGACTGCCTCGAGCACCGCTCTGGGCTGGTCACGCCGTAACAGGACGACGACAATCAACGTGACAGCGCACGAACAGCTGAGCTGCCACGAGCACGTGCTATCCACAAACGCCCCGAGACTACCATTTCCCACGGGCTTCCAGGAATAACTTCCCGCGTGGCGGAGGCACAAGACGCGCTTGGCCTCACCTCAGCACGGCATCCGTTTGCCGAGGCCACCGGCCACAGCCGCCCTCGGACGCTGCGCGGCAAACGCACGGCTGCAGTGGGCCAAGCTCCGCAGGCAGCGTTCACTGCCCTTCTCCACGGCGCCCACGGCCCCTTGGAGCTGGCACCCTCCTCCCACCGGGGCCAAAGGCAGAGGCCCGGACAGGGCAGGAAGCGAGGAGGAACCCTCACCCCACCCCACCCCCTAGAAGAAACCAGCCCCAAAAAACAAACCCATCAAAACAAAGATTTTTTTATTTAAGAAAAAAGAGCAACTCAGATGCAGCACACCCAAACCCCACTCTTTTGAGAAGCGCCTTGACCTGAACCAAACTCCCAGAAAACAGGCAGAATCTTCTTTGATTCTCAGGTGCAGTCAGCCGTGCCACAGCAACTGTCCGCACACACATCATACTCCTGCTTCAAAGAGGTCTCTAGCAAAGGACCTACTGCAAGGACTATGCCGCAATACTGCACTCGCATCCCTGCCTACACACACACAGCAGCCGCTTCCCTGGACACGCACACAGCAAATCCCCATGCTACACAGTGCCTCCAGCGCTCTGGGCTTTCTGCAGCACAGGCAGGATTTCCAAGCTCCTCCTCACTCTGTCAGCACGTGGAAAACCGTACCTTCCTGGCGGCGTCCTCCTGACCTCACGACACGCAAAGGAGAGCAACGCTTCAACATTTCATCTCTACGGCCAACATTTATTATCTGCCCCACGCGAGCCAGGACATTGCACGCAAACCATGTAGAAATGCTCCAGGCAGATCCCGTACACCTTCTGCAGGATTCTCATGAAAATCACGTGCGAGACTTCAGGCTGCGAAAGCAAAGACACACACCAGCGTGTCACCCGCACCGCGCAGGGCTCCCGGGCCGCCCGGAAAAGCAGCCCCGCCGCTACCGCCCCGAGGCGAGGGAGCCGCGCGGCACCGCTCCGCCGCGCTCCGCAACACGAGCGGCGGCACCGCGCGCTCTGACAGCTGCGGGGCACCGGCCCCCCCCGCCCGCCCGCGCCGCGGGGGGCCAAAGCCCGCGCGCCGCCTCAGCGCCCGCCCCGCCCTGCCCCGCCGCACCTTCGGGCCGGGGAACAGGTCGCCCTTGGCCAGGCTGCGGGCTTCGCAGCCGGCCCGGACGCGGCCGCGGAGGCAGGTAGCGATGTCGGCGGGGCTGCAGCGCCGGAACGTCAGCACCTCCACGGCGGCGCCGCCAACCGCCGCCGCCAACCGCCGCCGCCCTTTGAACCCGGCGCCGGCCCCGCCCCGCCCAGTCGTCACTTCCTCCACGCCCGGACCAATCCCCGCGCTCCGCCCCGCCCCCGCAGCCAATCAGCGGCAGCCGTGCGCGGCGGGACCGCCCCCCGGCCCCGGCCCCCTCCACGCGCTGCGAGGTCCCGGCAGCAGGAGGAGCAGCACGCCTGCCCGGCGATCCCGGGCTCTCCAGCCACCTGCTTCTCCAGCCTGGAGAGCGCTCCTGCACGCTCCGGGCACTGGGGAGGCACGCAGTGAGCCCCAGGGAGCAGCTCCGCGCGGTGGGATTCAACTCCGCACCCTGGCACGCGTCCCACCCCGCTTCTCCTCACCCGTCTCTCCCCCTTCTGTGCTCCTCCTGGAGAACCTCCAGGGGAGTTCCCATCGCTCTTCTTTTCACCCACTCATCTTTTGGCAACAAGTCTCCGGGGAAAGGCTCCCGTGACCCTGGCCCAAAGGATCTCCGGTGGCCCCCCGACACCGCACCGTGCCCAGCGGCAGCATTACCTCATCTGGAGAAAGAGCGCCGTGAAGAGCGTGCCTGGAAGCTCCCGGTCCAGGTCGGGCTTCTCCAGCTCCGTGCACTGCAGAGGGAAATAAATGAATGAGTGAATAAAGCCGACTCGCAGAGGCTCTCTCCGCAGAGATCTCCTCTCCCAGGGAGCCGGGGCAGCACCTACCAACGTCAACAGAGAGGGGCAGATTTCCCAGGCTGAGGTGCAGACGGGACAGGGCCTGGGCCAGTTCTGCCGCGGTTAACGCCCCTCCTCCTCCAAAGGGCTCGACGCCGGAGCTAAGCTGGACGGCCGCGCGCCCGCCCGCTCTCCATCCGCTCTTCCTGGCGGCCCAGCTCCTGGCAGCACTGCACATATTCCAGGTAGGACGCGAGGATCTAGAAAGGTCCAGACAGCAGAATGCACAAGACTGGATCTCGCCAGGGTGACTCTCGGGCCTAGAGGGCCACAAACCCCACCGCCACTTTTGCTCTTCTCTTTCACTCGCACGCCTCCCACAGCCACAGCCTGCCCAAGGGTGACAGTCACGACACAAATCCAATGAGAGGAGCAGCCCAGAAGAACAGCAAGCCCCGTCTCCTGGGAGCTCGCAGAGAGAAGCCCCGGGACGGGGACGTCCCCGTCCTGTTTGGCCTCTCCTTGCCGGGGCAGACCCTGCGGCTGCTCTTGCCAGGCCGGGGGAAAGGAGCCGTGTCGGACGCGCGGCCGCCTGCTGCGGCTGCTGCGGCGCGGAGAAGGCACTCACGTGACTCGCGTCCTCGGACTCCTCGGCCGCGTTGACCCTCATGAGCGCTGCGAGGAGCGAGAGCCTCCGGCCGCTGGAAGTGTTCTCCAGGCTGAAGAGCTGCCGCAGCAAGGAAAGGCAGCGGCTCTGCTGGAACAGCCAGGGCAGCCTCTCCGTCCTGCCACGCAAGAGAAACTGCTGAGCTGCAGCCGCGAGCTGCGCGGGGCCGAGCCTGGCAGGGCCGGGGAGGCGCGGGGCCCACGAGGCGGCTGGGGCAGGCAGGGCTGCAGGGGCGGATGCAGGAGCACCGAGAAGCACCCCGGGGAAAGGTGACTGCTCGCAAGGACGCGACGGCGCTACAGCCCGCGCCGCCCAGCAAAGCCGGGCACTGGCAGCAGAAGGGGTGCTGTGCGGCAGGCTGGCACCCGGCTGCGAGCCCTGAGCTCCCTCCTCCCCGCCCCTCGCCTCCGCTTCCCCCCGGGCCCACCGCCTGCTCCCTCCTGCACACTCCCTTTCCCTCTGCAGCCTGTGCTCCCCGCTAACACCCCTCTGCTCTCACCCGCGCCGTCCCCCTCGAGACGACACAGCCCGCCTCCCCCGACAGCAGCCCCCAGCGCCCTGCGCAGCGTCGCCCTCGCCAGGACCTGACTCTAGCCCTAAGCCTAGGCAGCTGGCGGCCGAGGGGCTCAGCACCAGCAAGGAAAGGGCTCTTTCTGCCCTTCTCTTTCCCCTCAGCTCCTTACCCCGCCTCTGCGGGAGGGCAGGAGCCTCTGCTCTTCTGGTGAGAGGCGTGCGCCGACTGCTCCAGCAGGAGCTGAAAGAAGGCGCCAGCCGAGGTGCCCGGGAATTTCCGGCCCAGCAGGCTCAGCGCCTTCCTGAGGGTCGTCTTGGCCAGCTCCACGCGTCCCACGTTGTAGCACACCTGCCCAGGAGAAGGCTTCTTCAGGCGGTGCCCGAGGGCTCCGACTGAGCTCCCACCACATTTCCCGCCCCTGCCCGACGCGAGGCCGAGGGCCTCGACCGGCTGGGGCCGGAGGACGCGGCGGTCGCAGGCAGGGCTGCTCACTGCGGCCGGGCCTCAAAGTGCCAGAGGTGTCCCCCCGCCGCCCCCGCCGGCTGCCCCGCGCCACCACGGCATCCCGCTCCTCCCGCCCCGAGAGCCCTCGCGGCCGCCCTGCCGCTTTACCTCCCCTTGCAGGCTCAGGAAGGTGGCTTCTTCAAAGAAGGCCGGCACCGGGGCTTTCTGAGCCGCCGAGCTCCTCAGGGCCTCTGCTTTGCGCAGGCTCGTGAAGGCCTTGGAGCAAGCGCACGGAGAGCGGGTGAGCGGCGCTGCGGAGCCCGCCTCCAGCCCCAGCACTCCCACCCGCCTGCACAGCTCCCCGCGGAGGCCGTGCCCCTGCCCCTGCCGATGCCACCCCAGCGCACGCCGCGGGCACGAGCGCTCCTCCGCACCGCCTCCCTGCTGGGGCGCCTCGCACGAAGGTCCCGCTCCCCTGCCCCGCGGCTCTTGCCCCGGGACAGGCAAGCAGGAGGAAAACCCCGGCTCCGACCCCAGCCCTTCGCCCCCAAGGGCCCACAGAGGCCGGTCCTAGTGCAGGGGGGAAATGGGCTTGCCCTGGGCAAGGCCACCGAGAGGCCTCCACGTGCAGCGGCCTCTGGCACGCAGGACAACTCACCAGGTAGTTGTCGGAGACGTGCAAGCAGGCAGCCGCGCTCTCCAGCAGGTAGTAGAGGGCTCTGGCATCGTTGCCCATTGCTGTGTGGTGGTGAGCCAGGGGCACGAGCACCAGCTCCACGACGGCCTTGCACTCGCAGGAGCGCGCGGCCCCGGGCGTCCCTCTGCTCTGGCCGGGCACCGCAGGCAGCTGCTCCGCCTGCGCCAGAAACCGCTCTGCCTCCCTACGCCGAGACGAGGGCACGGAGAAAGAAGAGACACGCTAGCACCCCCGCACTGCCCTGGCCGCCCGCACTAACACCGCGCTCCAGCGCGGCACACGGCCGCGTGCACGGCTGCCTCGCGCGGCTGCGCTGCGTTTCACAGCCTCCCCAGGCGCGGAGAGCGCTGCCCAGTTATTCTCGCTGCCCCACGCGGCAGCAGCCGTGCTCTCGCCCGGCTCCAAGCAAAGCCTGTGCTACTCCTAACACAGGGCTTTGGGGCACAGCGCCTCTTCTTCCTCTGTGTAATAAATTGTAACTCTTTGTTCATTGTTTAGAAGGAGGAATAAGCCGATGGAGGGGGAGGAGGAGGTTTTACAACAATCAGGGTTGAGACATGGTGTCAGACAAATAAATTATGGTAAGCACAAAAGCTTATATGACCCCTTGTGGAACCGGTGTCGGGGCCCTAGCTATTTTGCAGGACTATGAAGAGCTGAAGTAAGCAACAAGCTGCTCAGAGGTTTTGAAGGTAAAAGGATAAAGAAAAGATAAGCAGGCGCCTGTAATTTTCTCACAGAACAGCATCCCAAAAGGGAGTCAACACAACAGATAAGCAAACCCCTGTGATCACTCACAAGGAGACAAACCAAAATAAAGAGGCAGAAGAAGAGCACGGCCTTCCTCTCCACGACCACCAGAGAGCTTCAGACGACCCCCCCAGCAACTCACACATGCGCGGGACGCACCGGGAGATTACAACGCAGACTATAAGGGGGGACTGTGTGTGAGGGAGGCGCGCGCCGTTGGCGGAGCTGAGACTCCCCGGCCGCCCAGCGCTGTTTTGCTTGTGGCTGCTTACTTAATTAAATAAATTGTTCACATGATTTAACAAACTCTCTGTATGAATTGACCTTCAAGAGAGTAACTTATGACACGCAACTGCCCCTGCGACGGCGCCGCTTCAGGAGCAGCAGCCGCTTCCCGCGCAGCGCCGCCGCCCCACGACAGGCCGCACCGCGCCGGGTCGGGCCGGGTCGGGCAGGGCCGCGCCGGGCGCCGCCGCGCAGGCGCGTGCGCGGCAGCGGCAGCCGGGGCGGGGGCGGGGCCTGCCCGGGAAGGTGCCGCGAGGGGCGTGGCCAGCGCAGCCGCCGTGCTCCGGGGCAGAGGTCGAGGAAGAGAGCGACCATTGGCTGCGGTGCCGCTCTCTGATTGGTGCTCTCCCTGGGGAGGCGGGGCTGGCAGGCTTCCCGCTCGCGGGAGGTGGGGGCAGCGCGCGGGGCTGCTCCGGCCGCGGCGGGATGGTGCTGCGGGGCGGCGCGGAGCCGGGCGGCGGCGGCGGCGGCGGCTGGGGGGGGCAGTGAGCACTGGGGCCAGGCGGCAGCGGGAGGTGGGGGGTGGGTCGCGGCGGGGACTGGGCGGCGACTGGCGGCGCGGCGTCCTGCAGGGACGATGGCTCCTCGCTGTCCTCCCTCAAGCGCCTGGAGCGCT
Source organism: Rhea pennata (assembly GCF_028389875.1). Taxonomy (NCBI): domain Eukaryota; kingdom Metazoa; phylum Chordata; class Aves; order Rheiformes; family Rheidae; genus Rhea; species Rhea pennata. The sequence goes on from NC_084680.1 coordinate 381,702, forward strand.
CGCAGCGCACGGAGCGGCTGGACACACTGTTCGGCTTCGAGCGGCCCACGGAGCGTGGCGAGCGCACGGGCTGGCTCATCAACATGCACCCGGTAGGACTGGGCCGGGGGGGGATGTCACCGGCGGGGGGTGTCACCCACAGGCACCTGGTAGGACTAGGGGGGACAACGATGGGGGGGTCACCGACATGCACCTTGTAGGACGGGGGGCGAATGTCACCGACGGGAGGGGGAGATGTCTCCGACAGGCACCCGGTAGGACCTGGGTGTGAGGGGAGGTGTCACCAATAGACACCCAGTAGGACTGGGGCAGGGGAGGTGTCACCGACAGGCACCCGGTAGGACTGGGGTGGGAGGGGGCGGGGGGGTCGTGTGTCGTAACAGGCCATGTGCATGTGCAGACGGAGGTGCTGGGCGAGGACCGGCGGCTGGTGAGCGCTGTGGACTACTTCATCCCGGAGGATGGAGCTGCTTCGAGGTGCATCCCGTTCCTCCAGCGCAGCGCTGGTGCCTGGGCTGGGCGTCCTGCCTGCCCCCACCGGTTTGGCTGTTCTGGGCCCCAGGCATCACCCACAAGGCAGCAGCGCTGTCTGCCCTACGCTGGGTCCACCTGGGACCCTTGGGGGCCAATGTGGGTGCTGCAGAGATGCAGGGATGTGTGTGTGGCGCACAAATGCCAGCAACGCGCAGCAAGGGCAGTGCGGTGCCCGTTGCTTCCGTTGGGAACCGTTGGGTTGGTTTCTCACCTTGGCTGCAGGGTCGCGCAATGTTCACCGGTTTTGATTTCTCCTGGGTGGCCCTGCCCTATAAGCCGTATTTCTACATCGCTACCCAGAAGGCGAGTATGGACTTGGAAGCTGCGCACTGGCAAGTGGGGTCTTGAGTAAACTAGTGGCCGAGGTCCCAGAGACAAGGGCAGGTTTGACTTGAAGGGTCCCCCAGTCAGCTGAGAGGCCTTGTGACCGACCATCTTCTTGGGTTGGTAGGAGAAAAATACAGCTCCAGTGCTTCTGTTGGTGGTTTTGTCAGAGCTGTTAGAGAAGACCTGAGATGGGAAGCAGCTGTATCAGTATGGTGGCTGCACTAAGGTTTCTTAGAGGGAGGTTGGTTTGTTATGTGATGAATTATCCCTTCAAGGAGCTGTCATATTTTTCCTGTTCTTTTTTTGTCCTAAAATTGATCTCTGGAGCCTATTTCACTTCTTCTAAGCCCAAACAGGGGTAAATTTCCCCTCTCATCTCGTCTTGATCCTGCTCGTGCTGCAAAACTGGGTTTGTTCTGACGGTGCTGTGAATTGACCATCAAAGAGAGCCCCAGTGTGAAGGAACAGATTTCCAGATGGCCAGGATTTCAGGACAGCCTCGTGTCCTCCCCTCACAATTGAGGACACTAGTGCCAGAACCTCTTGTGAGCTTGTCTTCTCCTCTGGAGAAGTGTCTGGCTTTGTTGCTCATTCTCCAGTTTCTTTGCAGGGCTGTGAACAAGAAGTGTCATCCTTCCTCTCCAAGAAGTTTCAAGAGAACATTTCAAAGCTGGAAACTGTCCCCAAAGAAGATTTGGATCTGGTCAGTATTCCTCTGCCTGCTGTACTATTGAATAACTAATCTTTCTTTCTTTCTTTCTTTCTTTCTTTCGAGCTCAAGTGGAGTAGAAAGGGGCTAAGCAGTAAAGGGAAGCAGTATGCTTACCTTTAATCTTCAAGCACTGTTTGCATTGCATATCATGTATAGGCTAATTATTGCTTATTGATAGTAATTACTTCTTATAGTAATAGTAAATAAAATATATGTTCTGCTCCAGCACATAGTCTTTTTCACAGGATGCTCAAGAAACTTCCTGAGCTAGAAATGGTTGGAGATTAAGAGTGTTGTGGCAGAGGGGGATAGTATACATTTACTCTTTCTTGGGTGTGTACTGGTGATTGCGCTTGGAAACAGACAACAAGACAAGATGGCCCTTGGTGTGAACTGGCATAGCTCACATGTTCTTCACAGCGTGTCTTACGTGCTTGCTAGCATCTCTTCTCACTCCTAGTCTTTCCATCCAATTACTACCTCTTCTTTGGCCAGTTCTTCCACGTGTGCCAGTATAATTTGCATTTCCAACGCTTTCTTACTGTTAGCAGTCTTCCCCTTTCCCTCATTACTCTTTTCCACCCTTAGCTGGCACTGTCTTGTTGCTTTGTAGCCAACTCACTTGGTGGATCTTAAGCAGAACTACATTAAGTTATCCTTCCACGTGGTGGAGGACTTGGTGAAGGTGCGGAAAGAGATCTCTCTTGCTGTGAGGAAAAACAGAGAGCGAGACCAGGCGAGCAATGTCTATACGTCTATGCTGTCAAGGAAAGAGGTCTCCTTAGGATGGTTGGCCCATGGGCTTCTTAGGATTCCCCTAGTCACACAGACTAAAAAGTACAAATGAGAATTCCAATTTTCTCTTTGGTTTCCTACACCTGATGTCTGATTTCAGTTGAACCATTTCAAAGGAAGAGGAATCTAGTGAAGTGAGCACTTCCTGCCCAACTGAGAGGTGTACATCATTTGTTCCAGGTGATTCCTGGGGTGCCCAACTATTCTTAAACTCGTTGTTATGCTTTATAAATCCAATGCCATAAGAAACCTTTATTATAAAGGCATAGAGGTAATAAGTGTTTTTTGCCTGCGCAATGTTTCCTCACGTGCTGTCAATCCTGATGACTCTCTTTCTCGAAGGGGGTTGTTGCATTAAAGAGAAGCTTTTGTTATTCCGTTCTCTCCTGTTAATGAATTTTGCTGTTTGGTTATCAGTGGGTACCACTGTTGCTACCTTGTCTCCTACAGTCAAGCCTGCTGGGTCTGAGATGTGCATAAACCTACTTAGGTAAATTAGTTGTTAATCTAATGAGAACTGCTCGTTAAATCATACTCTAAAGCTGATTTGAGTTTAATGTATTTGGTCATATTCAGGATCCGGTTGTTCTCGCCTTTGACATTGAAACTACCAAACTCCCTTTGAAGGTTCCTGATGCAGAGGCAGACCGGATCATGATGATCTCCTACGTGGTTGATGGGCAGGTAATGGAACAACAGTTCTTTTCTTCATGCTTTGGAGCAAAATGCTAGACAGCAAACGAGCATGTCACCTTTGGCGGTCTGGTCCCTGGCTTGCTTTGTTGCTAGTTGCTTGGTCTATATGTAATGGCTGTGGAAATAAAATTGAAGTCTAGTCTGAATGATGCATAAGGATTTCCTCGTTTTGTATGTTGGAGAACCCAGGTAAGGCTACTGGTGCCCCTTTGAGGGGCAGTAGTAATTTGGAGAGTATAGTCCTTAAGTTGTCTCCCTTTTGGCACCCTTAGTTGATTGTAAGCAATTGTTCAGAAGGTGACCTCCAAAGAGCCGTTCCCACTTGACAAAAGCTCTACCTATCAAGCTGTGCAAGGATTATCGCATCGATGGAAGACTATTTCATCCTTTAGGCAGTGTGTTCCGGTTGTTCAGGAACCTGTCCCTGGTGTAGCAGGGATCTGAGTCCTCAGTAACTCTTCCTTTGTCAACTCTCTAGGGCTATCTGATCACAAACAAGGAGATTGTCTGTGAGGATATTGAGGACTCCGAAGCCGGAGTGTGAGGGTCTATCCTGTGTCTAATGAACCAGATGAGGTAAGTAGGTTCTACTTGGGAAATCAGGCTGCTTTTTATCTGCCTTGGTCTCTTGTAGGCCAAAGAGAGCTTATCACCCAATAGAGTGTATCTTTGGGGAGCACAGCGGACAGTCACGGTGCCTGTGGTGCTTTCATTTCATGGTGTGACGATGAGGCAGATCAGGTTCTAGCTAGGTCAAGAGCAGAGGGGAAGGACTGCATCAGTTGTATTATATCCAGTGCCTGCCTGCAGGAGGTGAATTTGCTGAGTGTTTGTGTTTGTGGGGGAGATGTTTTTTGTTTTGGGTTCTTTTTTAATCCTCTGTTGCATACTAGGCTCATTTAATGCAGAGGCGGTTTGAACATGTCCAGGAGACCAAACCTACTATCATTGTCACATACGATGGAGACTTCTTTGACTGGTAAGATCAGGAATGAAAACTAACCTGGTTTCTAAAAGGAAATGTTGTCTAGGCCATGAGGTGAGATTGGGTACCAGCCTGTATGTCCTTTGTCTGGAGGTCACATAGCGGCCACATGTGTTCTTATCTACGCAGACTATCCAACCAGTTTGGGAACCTGTTTACATCCTGATTATGTGCTCTTTATCTGGAGTGCTGGGCTGAGTCTTGGATTGCCAGCCTGCAGAGGACTGTCGAAGAGGGGGAGGTGGAATTCAGAACTTTTTTTTTTTTTTTTTTTTTTTCCCTGAGCAGAGCTATGTTTATTGGCTTTGAAATACGAACTTCTATAGAGTCTCATCAGTTGGTCCTGGGATTGCTGAGCTACTTCTAGATTGTTGTTGATTTGGCAATGTTTGTACACGGATGACCTCAGTAACTGGAGAACAGGCAAAGTGTCAAAGGAGAACTGCAGAACAATAGGGAGACCAGAGCAGCCAAGCCTTTGGGGAGCGAGGGAAACTCGATCATAATGTTCTGCCTCCTGGTATAGGATGTAAGCAAGCAGCTTCCTTCTTGCAGTAGCTCTGCCCTACAGGGAGTTTTCCCTGTGGCCAGCTCTCACGGGTAAGGTCTGGAGCAAAGGAGAATTCACAAGAAAAATTCCTCATTAAGTAGCTTACAAGAAAGCAGTTCTGAAACCCTTGGGGTGGGGATGGGGTGGAGGAAAGGGACTGCTTTGTTTCTTCTCTTCTGCATTGTCTCTCTCCTCAGGCCTTTTGTGGAAGCAAGAGCAGCAGCTCATGGAATTAATATGTATCAGGAGATTGGATTTCAGAAGGGCAGCCAGGGAGAGTACAAAGCCCCGCAGTGCATCCACATGGATTGTCTGAGGTACCAAATGCTGCGTCTGTACCGTATAACTGCATCTTTATCTGTTAAATTTGTATAAAATGCCTACAGTTGATGTATTTGAATACTGTCCCTTTTCCATCTCTGTGCACTGCTATCATGAGTTACATCTTACTAGGAAAGGACTAGCACCCCCATCTTTGGTTGTGCTGCTTCTACTCGGTACTCCGTTGTGTGCCATTATGTACAGAAGTTACGTCTTGCCCACACTAGCCTGAACGACTAACTGTGTTTATACAGTCTGCTGGTGGCTGTCATTGGGAGTTTGAGAACTGTCCTGGACAGCAGGTAAAAGGACAGGATAAGACCAAACCGTTGTAGTGGGCACAGGGCCATATTCTAACCCAACAGCCTGCCTAGCACAGAGAGGAAAAGAAAGGGTGCGTGCATGTGTGTGTGTGTGTGTGTGTGTGTGTGTACAGGAGAGGGCTGTCTGTCTTGGCAGTTGTGACTTGAATGTTTTTTCACATTGGACCAGTGTCCAGACTCTGGAAAACAACTGCCTCTCTTTGCAGTCCTGCTGATACCTCCTCCTGTGTTTAAACGTTTATCTTTGAAGTCTCTGAAGTATGAGGGTTGAGAAAAATCTGAGCAATAGAAATGATTTGAATAGCAGAATTTGTACGAGTCAGGATTTAAGAGCATGGGTAGATATGCAGACTGTCTAAAGCTGTGCAGCTTCTTATTCCACTGCACTTGGATGTTCTGCTCTCACCTTTCCCTGTTAGAGTAATGCAGATCTTTTTGTACGTAGCAGCCCTTTCTGAAGTGCAGGGCTGTCTCTTCGTAGACTGGCATTTTCATTATTCTGTCTAGGTGGGTGAAGAGAGAGAGTTACCTGCCAGTGGGAAGTCACAACCTGAAAGCAGCAGCGAAAGCAAAACTGGGTTATGATGCAGTGGAGCCGGACCCTGAAGAGATGTGCCGGACGGCTACAGAGGAGCCTCAGGTGTTCCCACCCGGTGCTGTATCTCTGGGCATCTGCAGTATTAGTGAACCTTTGAGTTAGAGCTTTGTGAAATCCTTTAAGTTAATGCAGTGTCTTTGAGAAGTTGTCAGTGTATCTTGCTGAATTTCAGACACCTGAAAGAACTTAAGCTTAGGGAAGAATAGAATTTCCTTGATGTGTTTCTGGCATTGGTGTTGCACTGTATATTTGTGTTATTTACACTTCTGCAAAACGGTAGTACTCGGGGCATTGCAACGGAGCAGTACTTTGCTAGTGTCCAGGAGACACCTTAATGAGGTTTCTGCCGAAGCCCTGGAGATCTCTGTAGGCCAAGAGTGGCCTCCTGACCGCTCCGGAGTGGCATCTGTGCGGATATGTGGCAGTGAGCTCATCTTCCCCATTTCTGCTAATTCGGAGCTGGCTTATGTAATTCAGGTTAAAGCAGAATGTCGTCTTAAGCCAACTGATAACTCTTTACATGCTGGGATGTTTGTATGCAGAAATATACCTTTTGCATCTTCCTGCTGATTTCAACCTTTCATTGTTTCCCGTTGTACGTGTTAACTGCTGTATTAAATGTGACTGGGATTGATTTGTCTTTCTCCTCAACAGACTCTGGCCACCTGTTCGGTGTCTGATGCAGTTGCTACCTATTACATGTATATGAAGTATGTGCACCCTTTCATTTTCGCGTTGTGCACCATCCTTCCCATGGAGCCTGATGAGGTGAGTGCATGCCTGAAACAATTTCTTTTCTGGGCAGAGAGCTGCATGCTTCACGCAACAGTGACACATTGGCAATAGAACTAATTTCTACAGTTTGGATAGTTTTTCCCAAGGAAAGGAGGGAAAGTAGTCTCCAAATGCGCTTCCTTTCTGCAGTACAGCAGTCATAGCTGTTTTTCCATAGACCAGTTATGGGTAGCCTAAGTGAAGGAGTTGGTTTTGTTTCCTTACTGTGCTCCTTCTTGCCTTGGGCTTCAATACTGCCTGAATAAACACATCATGTTGGGCACCAAATCAGACATTTAAGTTCAATGATGTGGTGATAAGGCCAGCCTAATTCCAGCAGCACCCTTTACAGCGCTTCTTTCTAAGTCCAGCTTTTGATGTCTGTCTTTTACAGGTGTTAAGAAAAGGTTCTGGGACACTGTGTGAAGCATTGCTGATGGTTCAGGCCTATCACGCCAACATCATCTTCCGCAACAAGCAGGAGCAGGAGTTCAACAAACTTACAGATGATGACCACGTGCTGGACTCGGAGACGTATGTAGGAGGCCAGGTGGAAGCTCTGGAACCTGGGGTTTTTCGCAGTGACATCCCTTGCTGCTTTAAAAAGGTAAGGACACAATCAGGGTGTTGTGACAGAGGCTTTAAAATGGTAATGCAATGATGCTCTTTCTCTTCTTTCTGGAGAACATGGCAGTAGGGAATAACCCTCCAACTGGAATTACCATCCTCTGTTCTTTTGGCGGATACCCAATAGCAATACCTGTTATAAAACTGATACCTAATTTATGGCTTGAGTGTATGAACCTGCTTAGAGTTTAGGTGGGAAGGGTTGGAGAAGTTGCTCTTCATGACCTCAGACTGGCTATTGGGTAAAGACAGTGTTACAGCAAGGAGAGTGGTTCATTGCTTTTGTGTGGGTTTGTTTACTTTGTTTATTGGTTGGTTGAGGGGTTTTTTTTGGTTTTTGGTTTTCTTTGAGCGAGTGGTTGTTGGCAGAGATGACTCTGTTTTTGTCTCATCAGGATTATATCTTTGTCCTTCTCCCACTCAAGCCAAGCTTCTTTTGGCCTCTTTTACCTGTTTCTGGTTGGTGCTACTGTCTAGATTGTAAGTTTTAGAGGCAGCTTCTCTCTTTGCTGTGTGATACACCACACCTCAGTGCTGCTTATTTTAGTGGCCTTAATCTCGTGAATGATCTTAAGGGAACGTGCACTGTGAATTTAGAAGGACCTTAAATCTAAATCCTTGGCCCCTTAGAGCCTTAGATGTGTGAGCAGCTGACTGCTAGGTCAGCCCCGTAAGTGTTGCACTCTGGAACATGCATGCAATCTTCTCTTCTTGTTAGCTGCCCTATATAGCCTCCTTTGCAGGAGAACTCCAAGGGCCGGGGAGCAGCCACCATCTCTTCTCTGCTTTGTGTTTTGCCTTAGTGCGAGTGGTGTAGACTTTTGTGAGTTGTAGGGTTCTTAGCAGAAAGCCACCGTCCTTCAGTTCTAGAGAGCTCTCAAGTTGGCTGTGGAGGTCAGGCCAGCTAATTGGCCAACATTATCTGCCTGCTCACATTGGAGCTGATCAGTGAACGAAGGGGCATTTCAAGATGCCATTCAGCTGACCTGTTTCAGCCATCTGCCCTTCAGATGAGATGAATTGCTCTCTACCCATACTGAGACATGCTCTGCTAAGTAGTGAGCCTGTTTTCAAAGATCGCCGAAGCTACGCTGGAGCATGGATAATCTTGCAGAAGCTGTCACCCCCTGCCCCCCTTCCCTGGGCAGTGTGTGAGGATGGGTGTCAGGGCTAGAAGAGGTCTCGGTATCATTCCTGTATCCTTGCAGAATCCTGCTGCCTTTAACTTCCTGATGCAGCATGTGGAGAAGACGCTCCGGCATGCTGTCGAAGAGGAAGAAGGTTTGCCGTTGGATCAAGTCACCAACTTCCAGGAGGTCTGTTGTCCTGCCTCAGCCTGCAGGGCCAGAGGCATGACTGGGCTTTCCAAGGAGAGCAGAACTGTGAGGGTGGAGTTGCAGCACATTTCTTTAGGCAAGCCTGGGTCCTGTGCACACATATTGGTGTTGTATAACAACTTTCTTCAGCTTTGAGTTCTGCCCCATGTCCATCTGTGCCTTATTTCCCATATTAATAAAGAACTGGCATAGGCTGGAGGCAAGGCTGATTTTTCTCATCCTGAATATGTCTGGTGAGACACCACATGTTAAAGATGCCTGTTTAGACTCATTTTATACTCCATGGAGAGAGACAGGAGAAACTTATCTGTAGACATTTGCAGTGTAGATGAAACCTACCTTGGAGGTCCAAAAGAAAACCTTAAAGATTGGTGGCTAAAGAAGATTCGCCGCTGCCACTCTTCTTAATCCTGTTCCTTTAGTTTTTCATACTCTTCCTCTGTTCCCCAGAATCAGTGGCAGGTGTCTCTGTGCATGTCGGAAGTAAAGGACCAAATATAGTGCGTATGTGACTGCATCATTAATTCCTTCTTGTTTGACTTTTACTTTTTTACATCTCCCTGCAGGCTTGTGATGAAATCAAAGTCAAGCTGAATTCCTTGAAGGATGTTCCTAACGGAATTGAATGCCCCCTTATCTACCATTTAGATGTAGGGGCCATGTACCCCAACATCATTCTGACCAACAGGTTGCAGGTGGGTAACCTCAGTCCAGTCAGGAAGGTGTTTTCTGTTTTGTCTTGCAGATGGTCTAGGAGGTCCCTCCGATTTGATCCCCTTAGCGGCAAACAATAAACTTTCTGCCCTGGACAGGGGGATAAAATAAGGCTCGGCTTGAAATCCAGTCAGGCTGTTACAGTTGCCAGGTGTACAGAGCCGAAAGGTCTGTCCAAGGTAGAGCAATAGCTTTAGCTGGCTTCTTCCAAAGAATAGTCATTGTTTTTGCTGTAACTTGTGTTCTGAAAAGCTTCTAGAAAGGAAAACTTACTGAACATCACCCCTGTGATGTTCACATTTGTGTTCTTCTAGTACCCAACATCGATTCCTTCTGGCATATGTCACTGGAGACAGTTCTGTTTTCTCTAACATGGGTGTGTCTGACCTGTGTCCAGCCCTCAGCAATGGTGGATGAGGCCACGTGTGCTGCCTGTGACTTCAACAAGCCAGGTGCTAATCGTCAGCGCCGGATGACTTGGCAGTGGAGAGGAGAATTCAGTAAGAGTAATTCTGCTGTCTGCTTTGTCAAGTTCCCTGTTGCATTGCAGCATGGATAGAGCTTGCAGTGTGAGCTGAAGACACAGAGACCGCTTCCTGTTCCTCCCCTGGAAAGCTCCTAGTTGCTGTTCCTTTGCAGTGCCTGCAAGCCGCAGCGAGTATCACCGCATCCAGCAACGACTGGAGCCTGAGAAGTTTCCTCCTCTGTATCCAGATGGAGCACCCCGGGCGTTCCACGAGCTTTGCCGTGAAGAGCAGGCCAAGTATGAGAAGAAGCAACTGGCAGGTGAAAATAAATGGCATTATCTGGAGCAGGTTTTTGCTGCCTAGACTACAAACACATCATTAATTACTTGTCTCTCAGGTCTGGGGCTACTTAGTTCTTGCTGGCTCAGACTGAATTTGATCTCGGTTTCATGCTGCAACAGTTTTCCCCTAGGATCCCAACCAATTCCCGTACGTTTTTTGAGGAGGAGGCAAGTGCTGTTTTTTGTCTCAGTGTTTCTCTTTTCTCACTGAGAGTCATGTATTTGAGCTGAGACACATGGAAGGTGATATTTTGTTTGGGGTTTTTTGTTGTTGTTCTTTAATGAGCACTCATTAAGCATGTCAGTGAAACACATGTGTCGATATCCTTTCACTTTTTGCTCCTAAAGTGGTACTGCTCAGCAGAAGCATCTAGCTAGTGGGGGCTCTGAGCAGAGCCTGAATTTGTGGATGAGCCCTCATGGGCAATTTATTTCCCACACACACCTCTGCATCTCTCTAGAGAGGTGCTGTTTCTCCCCATATTAGTATCTTCCTCCCCTTGCCTTTGTAGCAGGTCTGCTTCCTTGCTTTCCTAGGTATGATGTTTATTTGCATTGATGGAATTTTTCTCAGACTGGTGCCTTGAAAGCTTCAGATCTGTGGATCTGTGTGGTTTGCCCGATGCCGTTGTGTTCATCCTTCCCATCCATAGTGGGGCACTGATCTCTGAGAAAGCTTTCTCTGTTTATTCCCTTTACTAGATTATTGCCGCAAGGCTTATGAGAAGATCCACGTCACCAAGGTGGAGGAGCGTGTCACCACCATCTGCCAGCGAGAGAACTCTTTCTATGTAGACACTGTACGAGCTTTCAGAGACCGTCGCTGTGAGTTCAAGGGGCTGCATGAGGTGCTGGGCTTGAATTTCTGTTTTATTTGTGCTGCCAAAGCTAGAAGGTCCTCACCTCTCACTGAAAACTTGAACCCTAAAGGATCATTTTGCTCAATCTGTATGGTCAGTAAGAAATATTAGCTTTCCTGACAGCTCTGGTGCAAGTGCAGGTTTTTCCCCTGCTGAATCCTAAACAGCTGCTGCCACAGTGGTTCCTAGCTCTCTGATGCAATCACTTTCAGTGCTAGGAAAGAAAACAGCTGGGTTTTTTTTGGCTTTTACTGGATCTAGAAAATCCTCAGCTCAACTATTTTGTGATCTGGTTTGTGTTCAGTGTAGGGTACTTTTCAAAGAGAAAGATGAGACAAGCAGAGAAACAATTGATCTTAGGCTAAGAAGTGATTGATTCTAGGAGAAAGAAGCAGCATGTTCTAGTTCTCAAATGTTTGGAGTCTTGTGGCAGAGGGAGGAGCCTGAAATGTAGTTGCTAATATGTTGAAAGAAATGACAAGACGCTGGGACTCCGTCTCTGGAAGAGTTTAATAAAGAGCCATTTGCTTTGCAGTTCTTGCTAGTTCTGTCATGAATCACGGAGGTGGCTGGGAGGCCTTTTCTGCTGAAATGGTTCTGCTGTTAGTCTCGATCTAATCTCTTGCTGCAAGCATTTAGTTCTTGCCAGCACAATACGTGGTGTGACAGAATTGATGTAGGATGGCAGTTCTGCTGGGATTAGGTAATTCTAACTATGGGTGTGAGTTACAGTTGATGCTGCAAGACTCTTCCATAATATAGCATAATGCCTGTGCCCAACGCTCCCCCCTCAAATGCAAAAGAAAGAGCAGAAAGAAAGAGGAATTATCTTAATAACTGATATTGTTCTAGGATCACAGTGTCATATTAGGATTGAGGTGGGGGGAATATCTGGCTGTTGGTACTGCCTGTAGTGGAATGTAGGGTTGTCCTGACTCTGCCTCTTGCCATCAGGTGTGGAAGAAAAAGCTGTCTGCGGCTGTGGAGACAGGCGATGCCTCTGAAGTGAAGCACTGCAAGAATATGGAAATCCTCTATGACTCCCTGCAGCTGGCACACAAGTGTGTCCTCAATTCTTTCTATGGCTATGTCATGCGTAAAGGGTGAGTCTCACCTGTGGTCATTGCTGGAGTCCTCCAGCAAGGAGCGTTGTAAACCAGAGCTGTTCTAGTGAGGCTCTCACCTTCTTAACCTGCTTCCGAAGCATAAGGGGGATGATAGGTGATCCCTGTAACACTTTTTTTTTTGTTCCTACTAATGACTTCTTATTTATTAGTCCCCTTAGCAGGGACTTTTGCTAAACAAGGCCCTGTAGCATTGACGATGAATGGCAGGGTTTGTCTATAGGTGATTCTTCAGGGTGTGTGAAGTATCACAGGGAAGGAAAAGGAAAATGATCTCCTGAGGGCTGCTGTGATTGTCTTTTTTGCCCTGAGACTTTATTTTCTGTACGACCTGATGCGCTTCCCCGCAGCTGTGCTTAAGAGGTAGCACTGCAGCCTTTTGACTGTCCCTCCTCCATTCACAGAGCTTGCTGGTACTCCGTGGAAATGGCTGGGATTGTGTGCTTCACTGGAGCAAATATGATCACACAGGCTAGGGAGCTGATTGAGCAGATTGGGTGAGTATGTGCTGAGCTGAGGAAGAAAGGTTCTCCTGTATGTAGTGTGAGCAGATGGGTAAGGGCAGAATTTGACTGGCAGAGAAGAGGAGCAGTGGGATAGATGTGGGATTAATCAGTGGAAGCTCTGGTGTTCTGGAGATTCAGGTTTCTGACATTGCCATGGCTTATTAATGCAACTGGTGTTGTATGACTAGGACTTCCTTTGCAGAAAGGACACTGCCTCTGCCTGACTTGTGGACAGAGAACAGTTCTTTGGCATATTTTCCAATCTCTTCCTGATGGTGATTTTTTTTTCTTCCGTTCTTAGGAGACCTCTAGAACTGGATAGAGATGGGATTTGGTGTGTGCTTCCCAACAGCTTCCCGGAAAACTTTGTCATCGAGTCAACCAATGCAAAGAAGCCGAAGGTGACAATCTGCTACCCAGGTGCCATGCTGAACATCCCCATGAAGGTGAGTCTGGCATCTGTACCAGCCAGCTGTACAGTCTGGTAAAAACAGTGAAAGGGAAGAAAATGTTTTAGCCTTCTGTAGGCCTGCAAGCCAATCAGGCAGTTCATGTGAAGGGAGTAGCTCTACTGGCAGTGGAGTATGCATCTTTGTTCTCGGAGTTGGCTTCAGCCCAGAGGACAGCCTGTCTTTTGTCTCTGGTCGCCTGTGTAATGAGCAGGACGTTGGGGCTGACAGCTTTGCTTGCTACACAGCTACTCTCTGCCCTGCACAGCCCATAGCTCAAACTGGCGTTTGAGTGGAAGGAGAGACTCTGATATAGCAGAGAGGGTATAGTGTAAGAGACCAGGGTTGGTGTCTGCTTCTGTACATAGACTGCCAGAAGCAGTAGGAGTCAAGACAACAAGGTCCCATGCTCTGCTTGCTCAGATATTTATGGCTATGAGCCAAAAGAAGTGACTTTAGAGTCTCCTGCACTTTTCTTCAGGTCCCATGTTTGAGTCCTACCTGCTAAATTGTTCTGTAGGTTTCCAAGGAGTTGCTTGGTCACAAGGAATCAGGATACTTTATTCTCTGCTAAGATAGGGTAAGTTATGCTCCCTCAGGGGAGCAGGGATTGATCCTTCCCATCATCGGGAAGGAACAAAGGCCATCAGTGATCCCTTCAGACAGGATGATGTATCTGGGGGCTATCTGCTCGTATAATCAGCCGAGCTGTTGAGTGAGGCTATTCTGTTGGGGCTGTGCCGGCAGGAAGGCTTCACAAATGATGAGTACCAGGAGCTGGCGGACCCAACCTCTCTCACCTATGTCACACGCTTAGAGAACAGCATCTTCTTTGAAGTGGATGGGCCCTACTTGGCCATGATCCTCTCAGCGTCCAAGGAGGAAGGCAAGAAGCTGAAGAAAAGGTAAGAGTTCAAAGCTTGAAAAATCACCACTTCCCCAAGGGAAGGGATTGAGGGTCCTTTTCCTTGACTACATTTCAGTCGTGTTAGTCCTTGCCCCATGTTGCCAGTCCTCTGGAGCTGGCAGCATGTTTGGTTTGCTTGTTGCTGCGTACCACCGAGATCATGCTGTCTTTAAACGGCAAGTTCCCTGCATGAGATCAGTCTTTGAATCCAGCTATGTCCTGGCCTTAATTGACACATCTGACAGTAAATTTCTGAAGGTAACAGTAAAACAGCACTTCTCAAACTTTCTGATTAGTCATGGTCTCCCTGTTTGGTTCTGAGATGCGCAGGCAAACTTTGATTTTTCTTTCTATCTTTTCTCTTTAAATTCACTAATCTCTGTCTGTCCCTCTCTCAAGTTTACAGACCTCTAGTAATACTTTTCCCAGAGGTTTCCACTTTAATCCCCATCTAGGAGAAGGAGTGGATCTTGCCAGTGCCATCATGGTATAGAAAAGCAATTGCACTTGACTTCACTGACTTTCTCATGCAGCCTGCTTAAATACGAGCACGAGCAATCACGAGAGGACTGCCCACAGACCTGGGTCTGGGTTCAGAAAATACTGTCACTGTCCTCCAGCACTCTCTGTTCGTACAAGACTATGTTTCTGCTTGAATGTCTCTGTTGGATGAACTCCAGCATCCACTGTGAGTGCCTTTGCATGCCAAGGGAGTCTATCGCAGAAGTCAAGAGGATGTCAAGCACTGAATGAACTCTGCTCATAGGAGTCTTTATCTCAGGGGCCCTTGATTTTTTCCTGTGATTCTTGGGATGTCAGCAAGTGTACTTATTTCTTGCTCACTCTCCAAGTGGAAAGAGCAGTAGTGTGGAGCTGGCTGGCAGGTACCGCTGCCAGCTGAGGAAGAAAAGACTGCCTGGAGGAGGGGTGACAAAGTATGTACGCTTGAGTCTCACTCTGTTCCACTGAAGCTTCCTGTGATGGTTGTATTGAGCCATACAAATAATTGGCAGGCATGTGAAATCCAAGAAACACGACAGAAGAAAAGAGGGCAGTGTGTTGTCATAGTTGTTTCGATAGCGATGTCCGGTTTCCTCTGAGTCCATTTTGCCAGTGTCCCCTCCTGTTTTCCAAACAAAGCTTCATTCTCCTGTATAAGGCTTTTCCTAGTATTTCACTCCACTTCTCTACTCCTCTAACCCTGACTCTCACTTCTTGCCCTTTATTTGTGTGCATTTAAGAACATTTTGCCAGTTAGAATTGGCAAGTTGGGGGCAGAGGCTGATGTGCTTTTGCAGCTGGAGGTGAAGTAGTTCATGATGTTATTGTCTCTAGCTGTGTAAATATGCCTAGATCATGGTAGTCCAGAGCCCCACAGCTTGGATTAATTTACCTGGTGGCTGCCTGGTTTGGCAATACTAGAAGTACTTTGGCAGGAGGGTAGTAAGCAGCATCCTGGGAGATGTGTTCCTTGGCACAGAGCTTGTGCAAAAGCTGGTCTATATCCTAGGTATGCAGTCTTCAATGAAGATGGATCCTTGGCTGAACTGAAAGGGTTTGAGGTGAAGCAATGGGGAGAGCTGCAGTTGGTGAAGATATTCCAGTCTTCTGTATTTGAGGCCTTTCTGAAAGGCACCACACTGGAGGAGGTCTCTGCCTCTGTAGCCAAGGTGGCTGATTACTGGTTGGATGTACTGTAGAGCAAGGTGAGTGTAGGGTTTGCAGGATATGCATCCCCTGCATGTTTGTCTTGCCAGGTTGGGGCCAGAGAAGGTCAAAGCTACCCTAACACTGTAGGGAGGATGGACTTTGTCGAGAATGGTTGGTCCGTTGTGCCTCTGATGGCTGTTTGTATGTAATTTCTGCCTCTTTGATTCTCTAGGGCTGCTCTTTAGGGTCTTTTAGCACCAGACCTGTTGTTACAGCACTTTTGTCAGCTGTTAGCGCTTAATTGTGGGTAAGCGTTGTCCTCCAGTCACCTCTTTCACAGAGGTAGCGTGGTGGCCCTCTTGCACCAAGGACTTTCTCTAGAGCCACTCACTGAGACAGAGGATGGCAGAACCATTTGCCTGCAGAATCTTTTCTGAGGAGGCCAGAAGAGATTAGCTTTAAAATAACCAGCAAGAGCAGAGACAATGCCAGAAAACAGAGCCTCAAACCGGGGAGCAGGAGAGATGAAAAGCCGGAGCGACTGCTCTGCTTGGGAGTTTATTGGGAGCACTTCCCCTTTGTATTTTGCATCTGGCACTACAGAGCTGGGCCCACTAAGAGTTTGCCGTACAACATCATTTCAAAGTGTTGCATTCACAGCAGGAGTTTTGATGCAGACCTCATGTCCATGATCTCTATGTTCCATAGGTCGTGTTGGCAACTGGAGCAGAGATTGCTCACAAACTCCTCATAAAGACAGCCATATCAATCGGTTTAAATGTTCCATGTATATAATAGCAACGAGGTTTGATCATTAGGTTCCTGATAGTGATTTTTTTCCCCTTGTTCCTTTTTTCAGGCTGCCAACATGCCTGACTGAGAGCTGTTTGAGCTGATCTCAGAGAACTGTTCCATGTCTCGCAAGCTAGAAGACTCCGGGGAGTGCACAGACAAAAGAAAATGAATGAGCTCTTCACTTCTGAAGGCAAGAGACAGGTAATAAGAGTGAGAGAAAGGAGCTGGCTGTGCTGGTGGGCCTCTCTTGCTGATACTGTGTCCTCAGCACCCAAAACTTCCTGCTGTCGTTTCTCTCAGGTCCTTGCTAACCAGCACCAGGGGGGAACACCGAGCTCCCAGATTGGAGACGTAGAGGATTTGGGGGCTGCTAAGCCCCTTCAGCCGTTGGTTCCAGTTGCAAATAAACAGAAGCGGGTCTGTACGGCAGAGGAAAGCCAGCAGATGTTCCAGTATCTGGAACTGTCGCAGTCCTGGCGAGAGATCCTGGACCCACCTGCTGCCATGGGACTACTAAGGTAAGTGAAGTAGACTGGGCAGGAGGAATCTAGGAAACATCCTAGGAGTATGATCATCTGCCTAGCTAGCTAGGGAACAGGGCGTAGCAAGCTGCATGTTTATTGAAACCCTCTGTGCTTCTATGACTGAAAACTACAAAGGGAAATGTTACCGGGAGAGTCCCACTAGCAGAGAAAGTCAGGCCAATGGCAACTTCACAGCTATGCCAGTAACATGATCAGGATCTGAAGGTGGAAGGGCTCGGCTTTATGTTGCTTGATCCTTATGTGTAGGAGATGCGTGCTAATTTCTGTGGTTCCTGTTCATGTAGTCTCTCTCTGATTAGGAAGAACAACTGGTCTGGCTGTGCTACCACAAGAAGAAATGGGAGCTGCAGGCTTGGCAGCACCAGGAGCATCGGAAGAAGCGGCACCTGGAGGATGGTGGAGTGATGACAGGCGGAGGCATAATCTGTGATACCCTCTCCAAAGGACTGAGCAGCTACCTGTACAGGACGGCACGCGGCATCCTGGACTTGCCCTGGCAGATTGTGCAGGTACCAGGCAGCAAGGCAGGCCCACTCTTAACCCCTCACAGAGGCCTGTTCAGTGCCCTGTGCCTCATGTTTGCAATACCTGTAGTCAAACCTTGAACTTCAGGGACAGCTAACCTCAATCCTACTTTAGTTTTACCTCCTTGAAGGTCATGTGGGACTGCATAGCCTCAGGCTCAGAGAAGCTTTGTAAGGAAGTGAGGTCCTCAAGTGATTGTGCTTGATTGCAAATCTGGGACTTCTATGTAGAGCCTGTGTGGGGCAAGCTCAGCTGAGGAGCTGGGCAAGTGTGCCTTGAATCCTAGATTTAGTCAATGCGAGCATGAAGAAGTTGATGGTACAATCCAAGCATTTTCTTAATTTCTTGTTATGCTTGGTTGCCTCTGCTATCTGAGACCCAGCCTCTTGTTGTGACACTTCTCATCTTCCAGAAAAGTCTTGTTTGGTTTAAGGTCACATGCAGCCTTTGACTCTGTGTGTAACCATGAGCTGGAGATGGGACACCTAATCCAGCATGTCCAAATGCTTTGGCTAAAGTCAGACAATGGCATGAATTTGTTAGCTAATGCTAGCCCAAAGCTAAGAGATGTGTTTGAGCCTTTACCAGGTGTCCTCTTCCCTTCAGAAGCACAATGCAACGTGCTGCCTGCAGATCAGTCAGAGCTGTCTTCATTCATGTTCTGACGTTTCCTCTGGCAAGATGATTTTTTTCACCGTACCTGTAGGACAATAGCAGGATGTGGAGATGCTAGAGCTGAGAGCAATGAATCTTTGGGTCCACTGCTGTCTTTGTGGTCACCAGTTGCTCCTTATTTGGAGAACGAAGACATAGGTAGTAGAGCCTTTGAAGATCCCAGAAGTGCTCCATGGCGTGTATGTAAGAGCTAAGAATGGGTTGCATCTCTCCAGCAAAGCTAACTTAAATCACCCTGTCCTGCAGATTGCTGAGAGCAGCCAGGCTGGCTGGTTGAGGCTGTGGGCAGTGATCAGAAGCGACCTGCACTGTATCAGACTGAGCATCCCAAGAGTGTTCTATGTCAATCAGCGCGTTGCAAAACCAGAGGAGGGAGCTGTCTACAGGAAGGTGGGGGTCATGTTTTTGACCCTGCTGCTTCTACAAGGGAAAACAGCTGGTTGAATTCATGTAAGTTGCTCCAGCCACTGCGGGCAGATACTACAGGCAGTTTGCCTCACAAGACCTCCCTGTCCAGCCCTGCTAATGCGCCTTAATGCAGTCCCTTTTGCCAGCTGCTAATCTCAGCCTGACCAGAAAGCAGGTTGACAGTTACTGCAATGTGGACAAAGCATAAATCCCGCTAACTGCCTTAGGAATGACCAGCACCAGCAGCTGGATTGCTTCCTGAGTCAGCATGTTTCTGGAAACATAAGGCTGGCTCAAACTACAACTCCTTGCTGCCCTTTAAGATTCCCCTGCTGTTGGGAGGAGCACGGCCTGAAGCAAGGTGCCCTGCTGAGTGTGTCTGTTTTCCTGGCAGGTGAACTGGATCTTGCCCCGCTCAAACTTGGTTTACAATCTCTACGACTACTCAGTCCCTGAAGACATGTACCAAGAGCACATCAATGAAATCAATGCAGACCTGTCTGCTCCAGACGCTGAGGGAGTGTATGAGACTCAGGTAACCCTTCCAGGTGCTCGTTTTCCTTCCTCATCCTTTAAGGAGTGCTGAGTGGTAGCTGACTGGTCTGTGTACCAATGGCACAGGTAGAGGCATGGGAGCTCAAAATGAAACAAGTTAGTAAGACGCTAAAACGAAAGACCCTCTCGAGTAGCTTTCTCAGAAATGTGCCCAGTTTTATATGAGCAAAGATACTTGTTTGGTTTCCAACCCCTTAGGGGAAAGAGGTTTAGATTTATTTGAAATTAGGAGACTCTGGGAAAAGATGGCACTTGAACGGGAAGAGTGAGTTTCCTCTAAACCAAACCAGAACCGTCTTGTTAGCAGTTGAACTGCAAAGGTATGGGAGTTCTTTCGAGTAAAGATGAGGAAAACCCCAGCATGTGGCATGTACATAGGCCAGGATGCAGTGATAAAACCTCTGTATTCCATAAAGAAGGATAGGATACCACTTTTTAAAGTTCAGAAAGAGCAAAGAAGAACCTAAACTGTATTCAGTAGTAGACATACGAAAGCAGTGAGACCAAGATTAAATGTACTGGTGCTTCTAATGCTGTAAGTCTGAAATGAAGATGGGCAGCTGGGATGCCTGCTTTTAATGAAGATATTGATTCGTTAAGCAGTTCAAAACTTGGTGGCTTGAGAATTATCTCAGTGTCCCTGTCACTACAGGTGCCGTTACTATTCTGAGCCCTGATCCAGCTGGGTTGCGTGTGCATGGTCAGCAGGCAGCTTGTCAGACACCTCACAGGGCGAGAGGCCGACACTTTTGACACTGAACACCTGGAAATGCGCTCTCTGGCTCAGTTTACTTAGCTGGAGCCAGGTAAGGCACCCTAGGAGAAGGCTTGTCTGTGTACCCAGGACCAAATAGCTTGAAGATACTATTGATGCTGCATGTTTGCTCTGTGTCTCTAGGAAGTATTTGCCACATCTACCTCTACCAGAGCTCCCAGGGCAACAAAGCTCTCTTTGGTCTTTTCATCCCCTCTCAGCGCAAAGCTGCAGTGTTTGTGCTGGACACGGTAAGAGTAGGGCTTAAAGGCTTGGGAGGGAACGCAAGGGGATCAGGCAGCGGTTTGGAGCTGAGCGGTTTCTTTGCACAGACACAGATGTCTACTGCTGTGCAGCAGGGATTCTCGTATTTTGAAGTGTACCAAGCAGGTCTGTTCCTCAACTGTCACGTGAAGCATTGTGATGTGTAGAGGAAAGAGCTTCCTTGAAATTTGCAGCCTGGAGCCTGTCTCTTTTGAACCCTGTTCCCTCTGATCACGTTTGCATTTGGTACAGGTACGCAGCAACCAGATGCCAAACCTCACCAACATGTACTCATCGGAGCGCAGTGCTGTGCTGGAAAAAGTGGGCGAAGAACTACTGCTTCCAGACAAGCACACCTTTGAAGTGCGTGCTGAGACCGACCTCAAGACAGTCTACAGAGCCATTCAGCGGCTCCTGCAGGGCTGCAAGGTATGAGCTGAGGGCATGAGGAAGGTCCCCACTGAGACCTTGTCAGCGCAGGTACCTGGGAGGAGGAAAACATTGCATGGAAGGCATTGGTCCAGCAGTTCAAACAGCCTCTAAGCATAGCTCTCTGCACACAGCTAGTGCTCCAAAGTTGAAGGGTAAAAATGGATGTTGCCTGCGGGCTCTGGCTTGCCTGGGGTGAGCTTACATAGCGCAATGCAAGCAGTGAGGCTAGATCATACCCCCAAACCCCAGCTCTCAATTGTGGAGCTGGTTATTCAGTGGGAGGTGCTTCAAGAGACTCTGAGTACACTGTCTCTACTGTGTGGAGGACCAGGGACCACTACAGGAATGGGGCATGTGAGCACTCATTCACACAGCTGGTTTCCTGCTGAGCAGAGGTGCCGGCTGAAGGGATGTAGCAGGGCATGTCCTCTCCTCCTTTGTGTAGGATGAGCGCCGGGGCCCCACACTTCTTGCTGTGCAGTCTAACTGGGACCTGAAACGACTGGCAAGTGGGATTCCCATCATCGAGGAGTTTCCTTTGGTCCCTGTCCAAGTAACAGATGCCGTCAGCTATTCAGTCCTGGACTGGCAGCGCCGTGCAGCCTGCCGCGTGATCCGCCACTGCCTCAACTTGGACACGTGCCTATCCCAGGCTTTTGAGGAGGGCAGGTGCCTGAGGTGGCCACATTCCCCTAGAGAGGTTACTTTGTTTGTGCTTGGGTGGGAAAGGGAGATTGCGGGAGCCTGAGGCCAAGATGAGGCCAGATGCTTTCACCCTCTGTGCTTTTGCCCTTGTTGGGACAAGCAAATATGATGCTGGCACAGTTCTTCTGTTGATGTGTTTACGCCGATGACTGTACCTCTTTCCTTTCCTCAGATATTACCACATCCCCATTGGGAATCTCCCTGATGACATGTCTACCTTTTGGTTCTGACCTGTTTTTCTCCCGCCACGTCCGTCGCCACAACCATTTGCTGTGGCTCTCACCCACGGCCCGCCCAGAGCTGGGGGGTAAAGAGGCTGATGATAACCGTTTAGTTATGGAGTTTGACAAGAGAGCCTCAGTGGAGATAAGCAACCCTGGCTGCTACTCCACAGGTAGGATAGCACTGAGTGGGAGCAGAGCTAAGTGCTCTTCCATGAGCTCAGGAGAAGGATGGCTGCAGTGGCAGAAGAGTATCTGAGCAGTTCTGCAGTTGCTGACAGCTTCAGAAGTTGAGCAATGATGATCTGGACAGGATATATGCAATTGGCATCTCCTGGGGATAGAAGGTCCTGTATGCAATAGAAGAAAATGCATGTAGGCATTTAAATACAGATTATTTCCTAGTTTGTGGCCTCTCATAGCAGCATTCAGAAGATCACTTCTGGTGGTCGCTAGGATGAATCTTTCTGTGATGCAAAACAAGCTGACTGATAGTTCTGAGCACCTCTGCTGCAGTTTCCAGAAAAAGCTGGTGGCCCCTGGAGGGGAAGTAGATCCAAGTTTTGTTGGAAGGTGCTATGCTGTTTAGCTGTGCAGTGAATGGGGCCATCCATACATAGCATCACAGCCAGAGAGGGGAGAGGTCTGGCCATGTGCCAAAAGTGTCCTTTAAAGCCTGTAATACAAGGTGTGTGGCAGTCTGGAGAGCAGCACAGTTTCCCGTGCTGCTGCAGTACCATATAGGCTTTCACCATTTCCTGATATGAATATCTTGATGTTGCACTCGGTAGATGC
This sequence comes from Rhea pennata, assembly GCF_028389875.1. Classification (NCBI taxonomy): domain Eukaryota; kingdom Metazoa; phylum Chordata; class Aves; order Rheiformes; family Rheidae; genus Rhea; species Rhea pennata. The sequence continues at coordinate 403,973 of NC_084680.1, forward strand.
AGCAAGACCTGTAAAGAGCTCTTACAACTTGTGGAAAGTCCTGGCAAGTGGGTGCATTCATCATACCTGGAGAGGGGATTGTGTCCTTGCTGGTTCTCTGCCCTGCTTGCCCGTTGACAGGTTGTGTTTGTTCACAGTGTGCCTGGAGCCGGATATTCAGAGCTTGGCTGTAAACACAGTGTTACAGTCCCATCACATCAATGACATGGAAGAAGGTTCCAGCGTGAGTATCAGTTTTGATGTGATCCAGCAGGCATCTCTAGAATACTATGATGTGTAGGCTCCTAAGACAGGCATCTTGACACAAGAGGCAGTTGAAGCGTGGGTATGATTCCTCTGCAGCCCTTAGTTCTGCTAATGACTGCTCTGCAGCCTTCTGTACTGAGTCCATTTGCTGAAGCATGGTTGGATGTGAGAAGTGAACTGCTCTCTTGCTAACATCGCCTGCTCCTCATTGCCTCCCATGGAGAAGGTTATTAGCTAGGGAAGATGCCAACATTGTGTGTGACTGCAGTCTCTTGCCTCCAGCATCCACTCAAAGGAGATCTTTCACTCTCTGACTATTTCCTTCTGCCGCTGCTGGGAATTCCTGCTCTGGATGGATCCAGCAAATTACGAAGGTATCAAGGGAAGAGTGCGTTCTAGCGTCCACTCTGGGGAGGTAAGAGATGGGTAGTGCTCAGTCCTGCAGAGACAGGGGTGCAGTGGGTTGAGTTGAGCAGGGAGCTATTGGTTTGGATATAGGGAACTGCTACGACATCACCAACCGAAAGCCTGGGCATGGCTTGTGCTCCATTCCAGCAGGACTCTAGCAAGAGTCAAGTATTGGATGAGGACAGTGAGGAAGAGGAGGACAAGGAAGAAGAGGAGGAGGATGGAGAAGCAAATGTGGAGGACTTGCTAGAGAATAGTTGGAACATCGTGCAGTTTCTCCCCCAGGCTGCCTCCTGTCAGAACTGCTTCCTCAGGATTGTGTTGGGTGAGTGCAGTCTGCTGCTCGCCTGGTCCTACTTTGAATGTTACCTCTGGTGATTAGAGCTATCCGCACCCTACTGCTGCCCAAGCCATATCCACAGCATTCCCCACAGCTTCTTGAAGCTCTCTGTGCTACTGAGAAGGTTCTGATGTTGATCCAAAGAACCCCTTACAGTCAAAGATTGCACTGTGCTGGATGTGATACAGAAGGAACCACCTCCATGTCTGTAAATATCATTGTTTGGGTGGTTTCAGCGCCAGTGTGAACTCTCTCAGAGAGGGGAAGAAGGTCACTAGTTCCTGATTAGTCATTGGTGCCCCAGGAGAGTCGACAAGCACAGTCGCGCTTGTGCCACTCTCCCATCGTGGACTGCATCTGGAGCTTTTCTTACGTGTCTCTGCAGCCTACATTGTGGCTGTGTACCACAGCATGAAGGAGGAGCGAGGAGCTGCAGCACAATGCCCCTCGGAGCGCTCCCATCAAGAGGAGGGCCACGAGCCAGGTGTCCCAGGAGGCATTGGGAGAGACGGGAGCCATGCCTGGTGAGTACGGTTAGCCACAGTTAGCCATGGGAGAGCTGTGTGCAGCACTGCTGGGCCAGTCCTGCAGCAGGAAGAGAGCTGCCCACCTTGCTGTCCCCATATGCTTCCGTATGGCTCAAGAGCTCTCTCTGCTCCTCCTCTCCAGGCATGATCACTTTGTCACAGGATTACGTGACCAACGAGCTCACGCAGAGCTTCTTCACCGTCACTCAGAAGATCCAGAAGAAGAAGGCTGGTTCCCATAATGCCACTGAGCCCTCAGACATGTTCTCAGTGCTACCTGGTTCCTACTTGCCACTCAACAACCCAGCTCTAGAGTTCATCAAATACGTCTGCAAGGTTAGTGGGGTGAGCTATGCTTGCTTCTTTTTTTTTCTTCTTTTTTTTTTTTTTTTTTTTTTTTTAAGAATCTGTTGCAATTCTACAATCAGTTTGTTTTGCCCAGCTAGCACTCGCATCAGAGTGAGTCCCCGTGAGGACCGTCTTCTCTGCTGGTGGCCTTACCTAACACTGTCTCCTGTAGGTGTTGTCCCTGGATGCCAGTATAACTAACCAAGTAAACAAACTGCGCCGGGACCTGCTGCGCCTCATTGAGGTGGGTGAGTTCTCAGAAGAAGCCCAGTTTCGGGACCCTTGCTGCTCCTACATGCTCCCTGAAGTCATCTGCAGGAAGTACAATTTTTGCAGGGACTTGGACCTGTGCAAGGACCCTGCCCTCTCGCAGGTACAGCCTTCCTTTCCCAGGAAATCCCCTTTGCCCTGGCTGCATGCATTAAGGCCCTCTTGGGGACACCAGAGGCCCTAGCATGGTTGTGCTCTCGGCCTGTCATTCACTCACATGTTGTCCATCTTTCTCTCAGTCCTTTTGCTTTGAAGGTCTGCTTGGTTCCATGACAGCGATAAACCTCCCTTCAAGGTTATTTTCTGCTCATCCCCTTTCCTAGCTGCCTGTGACAGTTTGAGGTGTGCTGGTGCTTTGGCTGATGCTTTATCCCCTCCTGAAATTGGTTATGGCTTCCTGGCACTTGGGGCTCTCTGAATGCTCTTGTTAGGCTGCGAGGGCTGAGGCTGCACCGTGCTTTCTCTTGGGAAGAGTCACACTGGTGTTCATCTCCCTTCTCTCTGCCCCTCGGATGGGTCAGTGCTGCCCAGTTGGGTATGCTCCAACTGCCAGGCCCAGTATGACTTGGATTCCATTGAAATGGCACTGGTGGAAGCGCTGCAGAAGAAGCTAATGGCCTACCTGCTGCAGGACTTGATGAGTGCTGGGCGGCCGTGCTGCGGGAGCCTGCCCTTGATGTGGCAGGCTGCAGCAGGAGGGCTGAAGCTGCTCTCTGCTCCTTGAAACCGAGCAGCCCAACCTTACTTCTCTGACTGATGTGATGCAGTGGAGATATGATGAGGAGAGTTTGGCTCGAGCGCTCTCCACTTCTTCTCAGCACATAGCTGCAGCCTTTTGCTGGCTGGCTGAGGCTTGACCCATTGACCTGATGTCAGCGGTGTCTCCCCAGAGAGCCCTGTCAAAGGACTGAGCTGCTCAGCCTTGTCTGCTATCCCAGCTAAAACTCCTTTGCCTCTAGGTGTGCAAGAAGTGTCATGGTGTGAAGGAGACACCTATGCCTGTGTACTGCGGTTGTGCTGGAGATTTTGCCCTCACCATTTCTTCCCAGGTATGTGTGCATCTTGCCACCAGATCCAGCCTCCTGCCAGCAGCTCCTCTGTAATAGCCAGTGAAAAACCCAGTGATAACTTGTCCCTTTCAGCCCATCTGGCACAAGTTCATCTCTCTGTGCTTTCTGGCTGTTTATTCGTTGCTTTGTGCTCAACCCAGGCAGTCCTGCCTGACCAGCTTGCAGAACTTCTCCTGGCCTGGCCTTCTCCCCCCTGTCCCCTCCAGCTTCCATCTTCCCTGGCTCATGCATGAGGTGTGCTGGGCAGCCCTCCCTCACTGGTATCTTCCCCCTCAGATCTTCATGGAGCACATCAACATCTTCCAGAGCATTGCTTGGCACTAGAGTGTGGCCTATCTGCTGGAAACTATTGAGTGGCTGCTCCGTACAAACCACCAGCTCCAGCAGTGATGTGATGAACTTGTCCTGCTGTCTTTTTTTGTTGCTGTGTCAGCTCTGGGTACTTGCTCTCACCTCTGCTGAAGAGCATTTGTGCTCTGTGATAGATCTCGGAGAAGCCACATATCCATCTTGCACTGTGTGGGGGCGCTAAGCGGTGTTGGGGCAGTCCTGGTCACAGCCTGGTGCTGTGCTGGGGGAATTAAGAAGGTGCCTAGGGCTGGAACTGCTCTCTATGGGGGAGGGGGGACTGCATTTGCCAGAGCCCTGCAGAAGCCCAGTTTGGGATGGGAGTTTGTGCTGTAGGCAGCACCCTGTGTGCATGAATCTCTGTGGTTTTAATGTGGAGTTTTAGACAATTAAATGTGTCACAGACAATGCATCTGGTTCTTTGGGTAGAGGAGCACGTGCTATGGCCCACACACAGCAGGGAGCTGTAGGCACCCTGGAAAGGAGCATTCTCTGAGCCATGGGGCAGGATTCCTAGAGGGAGGAGAAAGCCAGACTCTTCTTGTTGGGCTGGAAGGGGAGCAAGGGAGCTGTCCCCCTTGGGTGCTAAAGCTTCAAGTTGACAGCAGTGAGTCATAGGGTGGGGGGGCTGCTCACTGAAATCCCAGCACAGGTGTGATGAAACCCAGGAGGCCAGTGCTTAGCTGAAGCCTGGCCTCCTGGTCCTTTCCATCTAATCCTGCTTGCAGAAGCCTGAAAAAGCATGAGGGGAGCCAAGATTACTAGATTCCAGTTAATTTTCTGGGCATTTTGAAGCACTGTGTGTTCAGCTACTTCTGACACTTCCTTTTATATATGTGTGTGTGTGTGTGTGTGTATATACATATATATATATATATATATATAAATTTTTATTCAATGCCCTCCACACATACCTGTATTGAAAATATTTTTCTGAGCTTTGTTTTTTCACTTCTATAGTATACCTGTTTCTATTAGCATTGGGTTATGGGGCAAGTGGTCCTGTCCTTCGCTATGCCCTCCCTCCATCTAGTACTGCTGAAAGGGGGGTTGAGGGGGCTGTACCTATGTGTTTGTTTTCTTGATATTAAAGTTGGAGGAAATGAGCTGGCCTGGACGGGCAGAGAAACCTGGCCCTAATGCAATCACTGCGTTGTGCAATTGAGTTAAGGTTTGGTCCAGCGGAGCCTCCAGTGGCTTCAACCTGCGCCAGGCAGCTCCTCTCAGCCCTGCATCATTGCTCCTGCTCTCCTCAGGGCAATGAGCTGCTGGAGGTGGGGGCAGGCACTTGCCTTCATCCTGCTGCTCTACAGTGAGAGGCTGGCTCCTTCCCCCAAGCCCTTCCCATAGGTTTGCCTGCTCAGAGTTGCTCTTTGGTCCTAGAGAAGCCAGGTCCTCTTCTTGGAATGAGGACAAGGTAGACTCCTCTTGCAATGGTATTACCTTGTTCCTGTGAGCAATTGCACCCCAAGTCAAAGGGGGAAGATGCTCCCCAGCCCAGCAAGGGGAGCAAGAGGAGGTTTTGGTGCACCAGAAGTCCCCTGCCTGTACCCCTGGCATGTCCTCCATCTGCATCCCCACCCTCCAGTCTGTGGGAGAGCCTTCAAGACATGGCTTGGGGTCTTCCCTTGCCCGGTGTGACAAGACCCCTTTCCCCCAAACTTCTGCCTGGGCTGAGCCATGCTGGGGGAGGATGTGCTGAGCTGAGCTGCTGTAACCTGAGAGCCAGAAAATAATCAGGTTATGCCTGGGTGAGTTACTGCCAGGTACCTGCTGTGAATTGCTTTTGGGCATAGGCTCAGAGAGCTGCAGCCTCAGGGCAGGGTTGGTGTTGGCAGAGGTCCATGCACCAGGCTGGCAGGGGTTGGGGGGGACTTGTCCTCCTCCCCTACTGCTGCAGTGCAGGGCAAGCAGGTGCTTGTACTCATGTTCCCTACCACCCGGGCTCCGGGGCAAGAGCATCCGTGCCCTGGCACTGCAGCAGGGTGCAGCTTTTAGGGTGGAGGGTAGAACGATGCACATGTCCATCTCTCACCCCGCTAGCCATGACGCTGCACTGTCACCCTCCCCCTCCCCCCAGCACATGCTGCAGCAATCAGGCCCCAGGCAGCAAGGCTGGGTGGTTGCAGTTTATTGGGTACTGGCTGCTTGGCTAGTGCAGGACTTGCTCTAGTCCTCAGTACGGCTCCAGGGCCACCACCACTGCTGCAGCTCCATCTGTGGCAGCTTTGCAGGGGCACAGGGGATGAGCAGGGCAGGCCTACTCGAGATGTGCCCACCCCTGCCCCCAGCACCCTGGGTGCCCGCAGCCAGGAGCTGCTCCAGGATGGGGCTGCCAGCGCTCCAAGCCAGCCAGAAAATGGTAATGCCCATTCCCGGTGTGCTGAAGCAGAGCCAGTAGTCAGGCACTGCCTTCTGCTCCAGAGCAAAAGCTCCTGAAAGCCCTCACAGGAGCCAGCCAGGGCACCACGGGTCTGCCCTGCCACTGGGGCTTTTCTTGACCCCCAGCCTCTCACAGCAGCTGGCAGCCATGGGGCAGGACCTGCCTGGAGCTGCTTGAAGCATGGCTGAGGGAAGGGAGGGGGCCGTGGCTCTTGGTGGCCAGCAGCAGCAGCCGGCAAGGTGCCCGGTGCATCCTGGCCGGGCACAGGGATCATCGCGTGGGAAAAGCAGGTAGCTCAGAGTCGAGCAGGGCCCGGACGGAGGAAGTGTTATTGCTGCCTGGCACAGTGGCTCCTTCCAGCTGTGGTTGTACGTGGTGGGGGAGGGACAAGCGGTTGGTCCCTGCGGGACAGACTCTCTGGAGGCTGGAGAGCCCTGAGGTGCTGTATGTCGTGGAGCAGCCTCTGAGGCACCTTCAGCCTGCCGCGGGGGTGAGAGATGGCTGGAGGGGCCAGATGCCCTGGCAGCCCCAGCCACATGCTGCTGCCCACCCTGCAGCCGTGCCCAGGCACCCTGCCCTGCCTTGCTGGCAGCGTGGCCACTGCTCTGTCCCAGAGGACCAAACCTCCAGGGCCAGGATCTAGGGTGGTGCCTGCTCAAATTTCCTGCTGCTGTACACCTGGTCCTTGTTCATGCAGCTCAGCAGGATCCAGTCCCAGAGGAAGGAGCCCTGGAAGGTGAGAGAGGGAGGTCAGTGCTGGGAGTGCGCAGCTGGGCCGAGCCCCCGGCACCAATACTCACCATTCCCAGTGAGGTCAGAGCCACGGCCAGGTTGATGACAGTGGGGATCAGGCTAAACTTCCCTGCCTGGCAGAAAGGATGGGATCAGCAATCGCTGCCCAGCCCAGGTTGCCTCCTGCCTGGGCCTGCCTTCACTCTGGGTTGGGCACAAGGAATGAGACTGAGCAGAGACCTCCCTCTGCCCAAGCCACAGTGTGGACAACCTACCCAAGCAGCAGCGCACACTATGAGGTCTTGCATTTCCTTCCAGCACACTTTGCACACTTTGCCAAAGGTTCTAATTTGAGGCACCTGGGATTCCCCCATTCCTCTGCAAGGCTGAGCAGAAGAGGCCTGGCTGTGTTCATCCCAGCTCTGAGGCAGCAGTGGAGAAGAGCTGCTTTTCCAGGACGGTCCTAGCACCACGGCAGCATATTATGCACATATGCACCCCAGTAGCACATGGACCATGCAAAATCCTACCTGGCCCTGCACGATGACATCAATATGGATCCCACAGGCCTTGATCAACACTCGTGTGTGGGTCCTGTTCCATTTATAATACTTCGCAGACCTCCTGGGGAGACAAGTAGAAGGGCCCAGTGATGGGGACCAGCCACAGCAGGACCAGGGAGGGCAGGAGGAGGATGCAGGACTGCAAGTGCCACTGCCTGGGACAGTGGTCTTGGGATCGGGGCGGTGGAAGGAGTAGTGGGGGTTGCAGTCAGTTTCAGGCAGGCCCAGGTTACAGTTCCAGTTGATGACCACCCCACCCTGCAGCAGAAACCAGCAGGCCTAGCACAGCACCAGCACACCATGGACACAGTGAGCCCAGGGCACAGCACTACTGTGCACACAGCTTGGCCATGGGCATGACAAGCCAGCAAGCAAGCAGGGCATTTCCCCCCACTCAGGCGTTAGCACAGCTGTCATCCTCATCACCCGCTGGGAAAGGCCGGGAATGCCACCATACTGGGGCACACGGCCCTGCCAGGGAAGCCAGCAGCACTGCTTGCAAGGCTGCTTACCCAGGGGAGCTCTGCCCCAGCAGTGGGCTTTCCAGCTGAGTTGGGAGCATGGCTAGGCATCAGGGAGCATTCCCAGATGCAGAGTGGGGGGCCTCTAGGGTCTTGAGGGTGCTGGGGCTGAGCAGGGGATGCAGAACCTGGAGGGAGGATGGAACAGTGCTGAGTTCCTTCCCTGGATGGGAATTATCTACTCCCAAAAGGGCAGCAGAGGCAGCAGGGCCGGATGGGGCTGGAGACCAAATGCTGGGTGCACTGCCCTCCCCTGGCAATGTCTCCAGACTCATTCACACACTTTGGGAATGAGTCCCCACCACTGGGCGAGCAAACTTGCCAGTCCTGGCAGTGATACAGGCACACCTGCAGTCTATGCTTTGCTGCCAGCTGGCCTCCTGCTCTCCAGCCTCTGCACAGGGGCCTCGTAAGAGAGACCCTGGGCCTGGGAGCCTTGCAGGGCTCTGCATGCGCAAGGTGGGCAGAAAGGACTGCTCAGGGGCTGCAGTGGATGTGCTGTGCTCCGAGCTGTTGAGGCTGGCTAAGCTGCCACTGCCCTCAGCTCATCCCAGCTAGCCCCTGCAGCATACTGGCAGGGCAGCAGGGCCAGGGACCTGCCTCCAGCTGCCTCTGAGTCTCAACAGTGCCAGTGTGTGAGTGATGATCCCGTGGAGCCAAGCACTAGAGCAGGTGCTGAGGGAACGCCCTGTGCCCAGCCAGCAAGACCTTGGGCCCTCTGGGAGGACCATCCTCCCAGGACATGACACCTTCTCTGCCAGCTCCCTTAAATTCTCTCCCGCCTGCTCCATGAAGATGGGGCAGCAAAGGGCAGAGGTGGTGTTGAAGGTGCAGCTTTTCAAGTAACTGCTCTCAGCAGCTTGAATGTTGCCCCTGGGGAGACAAAGCCAGAGCCATGGCATAGAGCAGCACACCAATACGCCTCAATTTTCTTCCTAATATCGTGAAGCACCCAAACGAAACATTAAACCCCAGCTCTGCTCATTGGTATCCATGCCATCACTGATGGTCCCAGCTGATGAACGGTGAAGGGATTTCCTAGGAGAACTACATACCAGACGTGGATGTATGCAGGCACTCAGAAATGCACATGACTGACTAGGGGATGGCCTGCACAGCAGGAGGGTGGAGAGCAGGAAGAGGAGGAACCCTGGGGTAGTTACCTGGCGAGATGCTGGCATTTTCAAAGGGATTCTTGTTCCCAAAGACTTCAACCGCTCCCTTTGCAAGGCCACATGCCCCATATCTACCCACCAGTGTGAGCATTCCTGCTCCTTCTTTCTCAATAATTACCATCCTCATCATCACCACCTTCCTCAGTGGAGGCAGGGGCAAGCAAGAGTGAAGGATAGATGGATGGAGTAAGGGTTGAGAACGCCGTATCACGGAGACAGCAGCTGAGCACCAAAAAAACGTCCTGTCCCAGCAGGTTGAGGGAGGTGATTACTGCCCTCTCCTCAGCACTGGTGAGGCCACAGCTGGAGTGCTGTGTGTGGGTGTGGTCTCACCAGTACAAGAAAGACATGGACCTACTGGAGCAAGTCCAGCAATAATGATGAAGGGACTAGAAGCATCTCTCATGTAAGGAGAGGCTGAGAGAAATGGGACTGTTAAGTCTGGAGAAGAGAAGGCTCAGGGGCATCTTATCAATGTGTACAAATACCTGATGGGTAAGAGTAAAGAAGATGGAGCCAGGCTCTTCTCAGTGGTGCCCCGTGATCATATGAGAGGCAATGGGCATAAACTGAAATACAGTAATTGTGTCTGAACTTAAGAACAAACATTTTTTTTACAGTGAGGGTGATCAAACACTGCACCAGGTTGCCCAGAGAGGTTAGAGAGTCTCTATCCTCGGAGATACCAAAAACCCGAGTTGGCTTGGCCTAGAGCAACCTGTTGTAGGTGACCCCGCTTTAAGCAGCTGTTGAACTAGGCAATCTCCAGAGGTGCTTCCAACCTCCGTCATTCTGGGAGCAACTTAGGAACAGGGATCCCCTGTGAAAAGCCGGCATCTCCTCCAGCTGCCAAATGGCACTGCTCCTGCACAGCTCCACTCCTGCCTCTCCATCCTTCAGGCTTGTCCACGTATTTCAACCACATCTCCCTGCTGTCAGTGAACACTCATTCCTCTGGTACCTAATTGTTACGGGAAATGGCTGTGCTATCCACCATTGCACTTTCAGGAAGGCATCTGGCTGCACTCCACACACACACACACTCAGACAACACACATGCAAGTGCAGGGCCAGGGTGGCCCCCTTCTCCCCACTATGCCAAAGACCTGACTACAAAGCACTGCTGCTGCAGCAAGGCTGTCCTGGTCCCAGCAGCAGGGCCTGACCTGCACTCAGCTGCTTAGCATCACCTATATTGCTCTCCACTTTGTTCTATACCCTGTACACACATGGCAGCCTGGGTACCCACTGGTCTACTTGCTCCATCCCTAGGCCCCACATTGATCTCTTCCACATGGACATCCTTGGAGAAGCCGAAGCAGGGGAAGTGGGTGTTCCTCTTGATAAGGATGGGGAACTGTGGTGCCATCTTCGCCAGGGACTCACTGTGGAGAGACCTAAGCACTATGGCTTCGGGAGCAAAATGGTCCCTGTTGGCATGGCCTGTGCAAGGCCATCCCTGTGCCATGGCACCGCCTCCCTAGGCCATGGCCTGTTGCTGAAGGGGCCAAACCTCTCAAGAGCACCCTCAGAGGTGTCCCACCCAGAGCATCCCCTGGTGTCCAACGGGACCTCGAAGATTGGCCAGCCTTTTGGTGCCTGTTCCATCCTAGCAGAGGACTCTCCTCCCCAGTGCCACGACCCATCTTTGGGGCCCGTACCCAACACTCGCTTCCTCTGCTGGACACCAAGCCAGCATTTCAGAGCTCTTCTCGGTGCCGCCAGCACTGGGCACGCAGCGCCCTGTCTTCTGCCCTGTGAGGACGAACACACAACGCTGAACTTCCTGGTAAATAGGATCCTGCCCAGTGCGCAGTGCTGCACAGATCACTTGTCCCTGCACATGCCCAGCTCTCTGTGGCCCAACATGTCCATGTCGCCAGGGGTGCAGTCATGGTCGCAGCTGCATACAGCACTGCAAACTGTTAGTCCCTGCAGGGTCATGGGGGACATGGTGAGAACAGGACATGCACCTGGTAGTCCTACGCTGTGGCTGCAGAGGGGACGGGGCACCCCATGTGCTTCCCCATCTCTGCATGGGTGCCAGCCCTTGCAAGCTGCCTGGGGTAAGCAGCCATTAAGCGTGCCTGCGGTGGCCCTACTCTAGCTTGGCTTTCCTTGGTGTGTCCTCCGGAGTAGACAGTCAACCCTCTTCTCCATTTCCTTGCATGGGAACTGAGCCAGGGGCAGCTGTGCTCACTAGCATTCCCCACGTCTCTGCATCCGCCAGCAAGCTCCGCTCAGTCTCCACACATCTCCCCTCCCGTGATCCCTCACTCAGCAGCCCGCAAACAGTGCCCAAGCCAAGGCAGGCAGGGGGATCCCTGCCACAAACTGGTAGCGGCAGAGGAGAGCTACAGGCACCAACATCACGTGAATGTCAGAGCCTCCCCTGACCTGATCTGAGAGTGCCCTCTCCCGCCCTGAACATCCAAAACCACAGAGGCCTGACGCTGCTTGTCAGGGCAGGCAGAGCATGGCGCACCTGCCTGGCTAAGGCCACAGGGCCCTGCCCGGTGCTACGTGCCAAGCTCCCCAAGCTCTGCTGAGCCTGCCGCACAGCACTGCAAAGGTGACCTAACATGCAGTCCCAATGTGTCTGGGACGCAGCTATGGTTGCCTCATCGGGAGCCAAGGACAGTGCTGGGCCGGGAGGAGGGAACACAGGAGTCCCCATGCAGGCAGCGGGGACCACCACACACGACAGCTTCCTTTGCTGGGTCCATCTGGATGAAGGAGCAGTTGGGAAGCCCTTGCAGAAAGTCTGCTGCTCATCTACTGCTCCAAGAGGCCACCCAAAGCAAGCAAGACAAGAGCAGAAAAGGGAGAAAGGCAGGTCAGAGCCTCACCTTGGCTGTGTGGGTTGGGGGCGAATAACCATAAATACCGGAATTTTTCTAAAGGAGAGGGAAGTTGCTACACAACAGAGGGCCAAGTTGCCCCCTCGGGAACGCCCAAAAGGATTGTACCTGCCAGCTCTCTCTCTCTCATCATGTAGATGATTGGGACAAGCATTGGAGTGGTCCTTCTCGAGATTTCCATTGGGTCGGTCTCTTTGTAAGTATTTATGAATAAACTGCTTGCTGGTGAAGGGTGCTTGTGTGTGTGTGTGTGTGTGCGTTAGTGCTGCCTTGCCAAAGCGGACACGTGGCCCCCGGGAACCGGAGAGGAACAGGTGCTCCCTAGCACCATCTGTGGGCACCAGCACATGGGGCTAGGAGACACAGGGCTCTGCTGCTGTTTGAGGTATTTGAGGGCAGCAGGCAGGATGGGAAGGGCTCTGCTCGGCTACTTTGTTCACCAGAAACGTGTCATCCATCTCCTGCAGCTCTGGAAGTCCCTGGGATCTGGCACTGCAATGCTCCAGCTGCGCTTTCTCTTTCCTATCCCTCTGCTCCACTTCCAGTCACGCTTCCAGGAGATCATGGTATGGGGCAATATGTGGGCAAGGAGGTAATCTCAGAGCCACCAAAGGCAGGCAGAGTGGACAGACAGCTAAGAGAGAGCTGCCACACTCGCCTTGCCCTGTACAGCAACACATGCTCACGGTCTCTGCGGTATCTCCCGCAGCCTGCGGGCATGGCCCCTCCGTCACCTTGTCCCAAGCAGCTTCTGGAGAGCATAGGCTCCAGCACAGCTGCTTTGTGGCACAGGAGAGGGTGGAGGTGGTGTGTGGAGAGTCGTGCCAGGGCAAGCACCAACACCCTGCTCTCTCTGGCTGCCAGCAGTACCTGCTAATCTGGGCTTTGCACAGCTCAGGAAAGGTGAAAGCATCCCAAAGGCAGGGATGGGATGAGGCCAGCGTCAGGTCCTCAGTGCCACAGAGGAGCCGCGGCAGCCACCTGCAAATAGCCCTTGCCAAGCTGCTCTGCACAGGCAAGCAGAGCGCCCCAGCAGGGCAGTCTCAGGAGAGCCAGCCTCCCTGGCCTGGGATTTGCACCTCACGGCTACCTCGCCTGCGCAGGGCAGGCCTTCGCGGTTGGCAGAAAGCACAGGCAGAGCTCTGCCACCCACTTCCTTCAGCAGCCAAGCATTACCCATCTCCTGCAGACGTAGAAATCCCTGGGATCCAGCATTGCCAAGCTGCAGTCGTGCTATCCACAGGTGTGCAGGCCACGTGGGAAAAATGGGACAAGGCTCAGGGACAGCACCCCTGCAGGGGTCCCAGTCGGGGGCGTACAAGAAAAGTGGCCCTAAGAGCAGGATGTGAAGGGACTGGAGCAATGGGACAGGGCACGGGGAGATCACCATCAGGGTAGGACAGAGACACTGCGCCCCCCGCCTCTTGCAGCACTATGGCTTTAGCTGAAATCGCCTTCCCCCTCTCCCAGCAGAGGCAAGAGAAGCTGCCCTGGCAACTTGTGGGGCTGCGCAGGGGCTGTGTGCGGAGCAGGGATAAACCGTGCGGCAGCGATGCCCCACCGGGAGGCAGCAGCTCCCAGCCCCGCACTCGCCTGACCAAGTAAAGCAGGACGAGGAGCTGCAGCGCACGGTGCGTGGTGCCGAGGTGCCCGTTCCTCACCACCATCACCTGTGGGGTGGAGCAGCTGCACAGCGCCCACAGGCAATCCCGGGCACCCACTGCTGGCGTGATCAGCATGGCACAGCACGGCATGGCACGGCACGGCATGGCACAGCTCGGGGAACCACTGGAGCGATAAGGACTGACCCCCCCCCCACCCCACCACCAACGATGCCCCACAGCTGCCACACAGCCCCAGCCCAGCACAGACGCAACCCCTGCTGTGCCATGGGGACCACGGTGAGGGACGGGCATGGTCAGCACGGACGCAAGTGGAGAAGTCTGGAGCTGGCACTCACAGCACAGCACCACGGGTGGGGCAGCAGGCAGAGGAAAGAGGCTGCAGGCGAGGGATGGGGGCTGCAGGCAGGGGACGGGGGCTGCAGATGAGGGACAGGGCTTGGAGGCGAGGGAAGGGACTGGCAGGCAAGGCACAGGGCTGCCAGCAGGGGACAGACAGAGGCTGCAGGAAGGGTTGGGGAGCAGAGGTAGGACATCTGGTTGCCAGGTTCGAGGAGAGGAGAAAGGGGCGATGCAGGCTACAGGACCAAGAAAGTAGTGGGTGAGCTGTGTGTCGAGCTCCTGTTCACCAAATGTTGCAGGGGAACTGGAGGGACGCAGTGAAACTGGTGGCAGAATGGGTTAAAGCAGGGAAAAGGTAGCTCTTCCTTGTCTGGTGGCCCTGAACTGCAGAGAGTTGCTCCACAGGAGGTGGCGGAGGTACCAGCAGGGTTCAGACAGAGTGGAGACATGCATGGCAGAGAGACGCCAGCGGGAACTCGTCAGAGCCATACCCTAGCAGCCCAACTGCAAGATGCGGGGTGCCAGCCTGGGATTGGGTCCAGGTGTGCGGGTTTTGAGGGCTCTCTGCAGAGAGCAGCTTCTCCTCCTACCCTTGCCACTGATGAAGCCTTTGGGCTGGACAGCAGTATGAGCATGCCAAAGTGTGATGCTGCTGGAGCGGGGAGTGTGGGGAAGGTGGTGGTGACAGAGGTGTTCTCCTGCCTGCAGCCTCTGCTTAGCCCACTGTCACGTCACGTGGCAGCCTTGGCTTGGCTTGGCTTCCAAGAGTGGGACAGAGAGCGCTGCTGGAGCCAGAGGGTGTGCGGCAGTATGGCAGGCACTGGGGCTGCAAGGTGGGAAACGCCCTGCGGAGGGTCTGGGCTCTGGGAAGAGCCTCGTGTCGCATGCGTGCCTGTGGGGAAAGAGTCTCGGGAGCACACTCTGCCAGGCAAGGTAGGGGATCCTGGCGTTGCCTGCAGGGCTCTGGGTGGAGTGTGTTGCTCACAGTCATTGCAGGCAATTGTGTGCCTGAACGTGCTGTGGGGCCAGCCCTGGCCTTGCTGTGCTGGCGAGGAGAGGCAGGAATGCCGAGACACAGCCCTGGGCCACAGCAAGAGGAAAAGATGTGGTCTACTGGAGAGAAACACCTGTGCACCCAAAGGCACCCAAGGGATCCACTTCTCAACTCCAGTGCCTTGACTCAATGCTCAGGAGACATCAACTCAGCATGCTTTGCGGTAGCGCTGTGGTACAGAGCAACCTGGCAAGCCCTGCAAGCCAAATGGATCCACCCAAATGGATCAGGCCTGATGACATTTTGATCAAATTACCCAAAGCCATTTCAATAGCAACACACATTTTTCTTGCTATCAGCAAAACGTACTCTGTGGCATTTTGAAAGGGAGTGGGTTTTCAAAGAGCTAAGATCTTAAGTTTTCTGTGGGTCCAGAAATAAGTTTTTAAAATCTTGAGTTTTACGTGTTGGGAAAAAACTGAGCAATGAGGTTCACAGAGATTGTCACTGTAGAGACAGAAAAAGTCCAACTGTGAAGCCTCAAAAAAAAAAAAAGAAAAAAAGAAAAAAAAGAAAAAAAAGAAAAAAAAAGAAAAAAAAGAAAAAAGATTCCCAGACCACTCTTAGACAAACTTAGAAGCTATCACATCAAGAGTATTACAAAGTTGAAAGAGCTGTTATTTGTAAACCTACAGGTCTTTGAACTAAAGGCATAGCCTATTAGTATGTATTATTAACATAACTGAAAAAAGAAAAACAAAATCTCAACAATGATTTTGGACAGTTTCAGAGGCCATTTTTAAACCAGAGTTAATGATTTCTGCTCTCCTGTTACATAGGGCTCAATAAAACTATAAAGATTTGACAGGTTAAGAGAATAAACATTGCAATGAAGTGAGCTATCCCCAGCTTAGCTATAAACATTCAATATTTCCTCTGAGAAAGGATAAAGTAAATTAAAAATAATACAAAACAAACAGGAATGGAGAATTTTTAAGATTTTTGATAATTTTGATCTTTTGACTTATGTTTTCCAGAGATACTATGTAACTCAATGTACTCATTCTCCAAGTCCTCAAGAATTTGAATTTGTCATAATCACTAATAGAAAACTGAGCTGTTTTCACAAACCAAGGTATACACTGACTCTTCCATGCTATTCATCTTTCTACTCCTGTGGTCAAGTACCTTGCAGTGATTATCGCTTATTTGTTCAAGCGGTGAGGAAATATTAACTATCACAAGTTCTCAGCAGAGACTGGACAATAATTATCAACAGATGGCTGGCAGTACAGTTTGGGGAGAGAGAAAGAAAGTGCCCTTCCTTCCAAAACATCCCCCACTGAGAAGTCCTCAGCAACTCAGTGGTCACAGTTTTGGTTAAAATCAGATTTATGTTAACCACCTGTTTTCTCCCCACGTTTTTCTTTAATATTTGCTTATTTAATTATGATGAGGAAGCACAAACCCTGTACATCCCATCTATCTTATAATGATGACATTCATATCTGGAAAAAAAAAATCAACTTTGGTAATTTACACTCTTATTAAAATAATACTAGTATTGGGTCATTAGAAAGGATCCAGTTCAAGAAGTTCAACTGAATACAAACAAGGAAATTCAAAAAAACAGTGTGCTCCTCCTAGTTTATTTACAAAAGCCTTAGCAACGGCCAACACAGAAGAGGCTTGCTTTAGTAGCGGGGGCTGTGCCCAAGGGGCCGCTGACAGAGCACAGCCTGGGCAAAAGGCAGCGGTGCTTCCTACGTGCTCCCAACACCGCCCGAGCACCACGGAAGGACAACGCAATCCGGGCTGCTCAAGCTGGCAGTGCCGGCTCGCAGCTGGCTGGGGCCCAGAAAGAAACTTCCCAGGAGCCTCCCGATTTCCACACTGCATATGCTTAAAACCCCAAACACACGGTTCGTACAGCCGTGCAGAAAGCGCTTCCTGTGCACGACCTCCACAGTGCAGTTTTCCGACGTCTGAGACATTTTTTTAGGGTCCCTGCAGAGCACCTGCCCCTCTTCTCTTCTCCCAGGCAGTGACTCCACAGACTGACCGCAGTGCTGCTTGCTGTTTCACTGCAAGCCAGCCAGCTTCAGCGGCCAGCTCCCTCCCGCGCCCTGAACGGCCGGACGGCACCTCAGCGAGACGGGGCGGGCCAGGCTCGCCGAGCCCATGCCAGGCCTGCTCCGCGCAGCCCGCCAGGGCTTCAGCCCGCCCCGCCAAAGCGCAGCAAGGACGGAGCTCGCACGCTGCGCCTCGGCCCCCGACGGCTCCCCGCAGCCCGTCCGGCCTCCAGGCAGGAAGACTCGCACGGCCCAAGGAGCCCGGCACGCGCCTCAAGGCCGGCCAGGGCTCCTCGGGGGCGCAGCCGGCTCCCAGCTCCCTCGCAGCCGGAGGGCTACCTGGAGAGGCGGCCAAGACGGCGGCGCCGGTCCGCAACTGCCCCCGTGACGGCGCCGCTTCGGGAGCAGCAGCCGCTTCCCGCGCAGCGCCGCCGCCCCACGACAGGCCGCACCGCGCCGGGCCGGGTCGGGTCGGGCCGCGCCGGGCGCCCCCGCGCAGGCGCGTGCGCGGCAGCGGCAGCCGGGGCGGGGGCGGGGCCTGCCCGGGAAGGTGCCGCGAGGGGCGTGGCCAGCGCAGCCGCCGTGCTCCGGGGCAGAGGTCGAGGAAGAGAGCGACCATTGGCTGCGGTGCCGCTCTCTGATTGGTGCTCTCCCTGGGGAGGCGGGGCTGGCAGGCTTCCCGCTCGCGGGAGGTGGGGGCAGCGCGCGGGGCTGCTCCGGCCGCGGCGGGATGGTGCTGCGGGGCGGCGCGGAGCCGGGCGGCGGCGGCGGCGGCTGGGGGGGGCAGTGAGCACTGGGGCCAGGCGGCAGCGGGAGGTGGGGGGTGGGTCGCGGCGGGGACTGGGCGGCGGCTGGCGGCGCGGCGTCCTGCAGGGACGATGGCTCCTCGCTGTCCTCCCTCAAGCGCCTGGAGCGCTCGCAGCGCACGGAGCGGCTGGACACACTGTTCGGCTTCGAGCGGCCCACGGAGCGTGGCGAGCGCACGGGCTGGCTCATCAACATGCACCCGGTAGGACTGGGCCGGGGGGGGGGATGTCACCGGCGGGGTGTGTCACCCACAGGCACCTGGTAGGACTAGGGGGGACAACGATGGGGGGGTCACCGACATGCACCTTGTAGGACGGGGGGCGAATGTCACCGACGGGAGGGGGAGATGTCTCCGACAGGCACCCGGTAGGACCTGGGCAGGAGGGGGGGGAGATGTCACCCACAGGCACCCGGTAGGACCTGGGTGTGAGGGGAGGTGTCACCAATAGACACCCAGTAGGACTGGGGCAGGGGAGGTGTCACCGACAGGCACCCGGTAGGACTGGGGTGGGAGGGGGCGGGGGGGGTCGTGTGTCGTAACAGGCCACGTGCATGTGCAGACGGAGGTGCTGGGTGAGGACCGGCGGCTGGTGAGCGCTGTGGACTACTTCATCCCGGAGGATGGGAGCCGCTTCGAGGTGCATCCCGTTCCTCCAGCGCAGCGCTGGTGCCCGGGCTGGGCGTCCTGCCTGCCCCCACCGGTTTGGCTGTTCTGGGCCCCAGGCATCACCCACAAGGCAGCAGCGCTGTCTGCCCTACGCTGGGTCCACCTGGGACCCTTGGGGGCCAAGGTGGGTGCTGCAGAGATGCAGGGATGTGTATGTGGCGCACAAATGCCAGCAACGCGCAGCAAGGGCAGCGCGGTGCCCGTTGCTTCCGTTGGGAACCGTTGGGTTGGTTTCTCACCTTGGCTGCAGGGTCGCGCAATGTTCACCGGTTTTGATTTCTCCTGGGTGGCCCTGCCCTATAAGCCGTATTTCTACATCGCTACCCAGAAGGCGAGTATGGACTTGGAAGCTGCACACTGGCAAGCGGGGTCTTGAGTAAACTAGTGGCTGAGGTCCCAGAGACAAGGGCAGGTTTGACTTGAAGGGTCCCCCAGTCAGCTGAGAGGCCTTGTGACCGACCATCTTCTTGGGTTGGTAGGAGAAAAATACAGCTCCAGTGCTTCTGTTGGTGGTTTTGTCAGAGCTGTTAGAGAAGACCTGAGATGGGAAGCAGCTGTATCAGTATGGTGGCTGCACTAAGGTTTCTTAGAGGGAGGTTGGTTTGTTATGTGATGAATTATCCCTTCAAGGAGCTGTCATATTTTTCCTGTTCTTTTTTTGTCCTAAAATTGATCTCTGGAGCCTATTTCATTTCTTCTAAGCCCAAACAGGGGTAAATTTCCCCTCTCATCTCGTCTTGATCCTGCTCGTGCTGCAAAACTGGGTTTGTTCTGACGGTGCTGTGAATTGACCATCAAAGAGAGCCCCAGTGTGAAGGAACAGATTTCCAGATGGCCAGGATTTCAGGACAGCCTCGTGTCCTCCCCTCACAATTGAGGACACTAGTGCCAGAACCTCTTGTGAGCTTGTCTTCTCCTCTGGAGAAGTGTCTGGCTTTGTTGCTCATTCTCCAGTTTCTTTGCAGGGCTGTGAACGAGAAGTGTCATCCTTCCTCTCCAGGAAGTTTCAAGGGAACATTTCAAAGCTGGAAACTGTCCCCAAAGAAGATTTGGATCTGGTCAGTATTCCTCTGCCTGCTGTACTATTGAATAACTAATCTTTCTTTCTTTCTTTCTTTCTTTCTTTCTTTCGAGCTCAAGTGGAGTAGAAAGGGGCTAAGCAGTAAAGGGAAGCAGTATGCTTACCTTTAATCTTCAAGCACTGTTTGCATTGCATATCATGAATAGGCTAATTATTGCTTATTGATAGTAATTGCTTATTATAGTAATAGTAAATAAAATATATGTTCTGCTCCAGCACATAGTCTTTTTCACAGGATGCTCAAGAAACTTCCTGAGCTAGAAATGGTTGGAGATTAAGAGTGTTGTGGCAGAGGGGGATAGTATACATTTACTCTTTCTTGGGTGTGTACTGGTGATTGCGCTTGGAAACAGACAACAAGACAAGATGGCCCTTGGTGTGAACTGGCATAGCTCACATGTTCTTCACTGCGTGTCTTACGTGCTTGCTAGCATCTCTTCTCACTCCTAGTCTTTCCATCCAATTACTACCTCTTCTTTGGCCAGTTCTTCCACGTGTGCCAGTATAATTTGCCTTCCCAACGCTTTCTTACTGTTAGCAGTCTTCCCCTTTCCCTCATTACTCTTTTCCACCCTTAGCTGGCACTGTCTTGTTGCTTTGTAGCCAAATCACTTGGTGGATCTTAAGCAGAACTACATTAAGTTATCCTTCCACGTGGTGGAGGACTTGGTGAAGGTGCGGAAAGAGATCTCTCCTGCTGTGAGGAAAAACAGAGAGCGAGACCAGGCGAGCAATGTCTATACGTCTATGCTGTCAAGGAAAGAGGTCTCCTTAGGATGGCTGGCCCATGGGCTTCTTAGGATTCCCCTAGTCACACAGACTAAAAAGTACAAATGAGAATTCCAATCTTCTCTTTGGTTTCCTACACCTGATGTCTGATTTCAGTTGAACCATTTCAAAGGAAGAGGAATCTAGTGAAGTGAGCACTTCCTGCCCAACTGAGAGGTGTACATCATTTGTTCCAGGTGATTCCTGGGGTGCCCAACGATTCTTAAACTCGTTGTTATGCTTTATAAATCCAATGCCATAAGAAACCTTTATTATAAAGGCATAGAGGTAATAAGTGTTTTTTGCCTGCGCAATGTTTCCTCACGTGCTGTCAATCCTGATGACTCTCTTTCTCGAAGGGGGTTGTTGCATTAAAGAGAAGCTTTTGTTA
This sequence comes from Rhea pennata, assembly GCF_028389875.1. NCBI lineage: Eukaryota > Metazoa > Chordata > Aves > Rheiformes > Rheidae > Rhea > Rhea pennata. Next base: position 424,509 of record NC_084680.1, read on the forward strand.
TTCCGTTCTCTCCTGTTAATGAATTTTGCTGTTTGGTTATCAGTGGGTACCACTGTTGCTACCTTGTCTCCTACAGTCAAGCCTGCTGGGTCTGAGATGTGCATAAACCTACTTAGGTAAATTAGTTGTTAATCTGATGAGAACTGCTCGTTAAATCATATTCTAAAGCTGATTTGAGTTTAATGTATTTGGTCATATTCAGGATCCGGTTGTTTCGCCTTTGACATTGAAACTACCAAACTCCCTTTGAAGTTTCCTGATGCAGAGGCAGACCGGATCACGATGATCTCCTACGTGGTTGATGGGCAGGTAATGGAACAACAGTTCTTTTCTTCATGCTTTGGAGCAAAATGCTAGACAGCAAACGAGCATGTCACCTTTGGCGGTCTGGTCCCTGGCTTGCTTTGTTGCTAGTTGCTTGGTCTATATGTAATGGCTGTGGAAATAAAATTGAAGTCTAGTCTGAATGATGCATAAGGATTTCCTCGTTTTGTATGTTGGAGAACCCAGGTAAGGCTACTGGTGCCCCTTTGAGGGGCAGTAGTAATTTGGAGAGTATAGTCCTTAAGTTGTCTCCCTTTTGGCACCCTTAGTTGATTTTAAGCAGTTGTTCAGAAGGTGACCTCCAAAGAGCCGTTCCCACTTGACAAAAGCTCTACCTATCAAGCTGTGCAAGGATTATCGCATCGATGGAAGACTATTTCATCCTTTAGGCAGTGTGTTCCGGTTGTTCAGGAACCTGTCCCTGGTGTAGCAGGGATCTGAGTCCTCAGTAACTCTTCCTTTGTCAACTCTCTAGGGCTATCTGATCACAAACAAGGAGATTGTCTGTGAGGATATTGAGGACTTTGAATTTACTCTGAAGCCGGAGTATGAGGGTCCATCCTGTGTCTAATGAACCAGATGAGGTAAGTAGGTTCTACTTGGGAAATCAGGCTGCTTTTTATCTGCCTTGGTCTCTTGTAGGCCAAAGAGAGCTTATCACCCAATAGAGTGTATCTTTGGGGAGCACAGCGGACAGTCACGGTGCTGGTGATGCTTTCATTTCATGGTGTGATGATGAGGCAGATCGGGTTCTAGCTAGGCCAAGAGCAGAGGGGAAGGACTGCATCAATTGTATTATATCCAGTGCCTGCCTGCAGGAGGTGAATTTGCTGAGTGTTTGTGTTTGTGGGGGAGATGTTTTTTGTTTTGGGTTTGTTTTTTTTTAATCCTCTGTTGCATACTAGGCTCATTTAATGCAGAGGCGGTTTGAACATGTCCAGGAGACCAAACCTACTATCATTGTCACATACGATGGAGACTTCTTTGACTGGTAAGATCAGGAATGAAAACTAACCTGGTTTATAAAAGGAAATGTTGTCTAGGCCATGAGGTGAGATTGGGTACCAGCCTGTATGTCCTTTGTCTGGAGGTCACATAGCGGCCACATGCGTTCTTATCTACGCAGACTATCCAGCCAGTTTGGGAACCTGTTTACATCCTGATTATGTGCTCTTTATCTGGAGTGCTGGGCTGAGTCTTGGATTGCCAGCCTGCAGAGGACTGTCGAAGAGGGGGAGGAGGAATTCAGAACTTCTTTTTTTTTCTTTTTTCCCTGAGCAGAGCTATGTTTATTGGCTTTGAAATACGAACTTCTATAGAGTCCCATCAATTGGTTCAGGGATTGCTGAGCTACTTCTAGATTGTTGTTGATTTGGCAATGTTTGTACACGGATGACCTCAGTAACTGGAGAACAGGCAAAGTGTCAAAAGAGAACTGCAGAACAATAGGGAGACCAGAGCAGCCAAGCCTTTGGGGAGCGAGGGAAACTCGATCATAATGTTCTGCCTCCTGGTATAGGATGTGAGCAAGCAGCTTCCTTCTTGCAGTAGCTCTGCCCTACAGGGAGTTTTCCCTGTGGCCAGCTCTCACGGGTAAGGTCTGGAGCAAAGGAGAATTCACAAGAAAAATTCCTCATTAAGTAGCTTACAAGAAAGCAATTCTGAAACCCTTGGGGTGGGGATGGGGTGGAGGAAAGGGACTGCTTTGTTTCTTCTCTTCTGCATTGTCTCTCTCCTCAGGCCTTTTGTGGAAGCAAGAGCAGCAGCTCATGGAATTAATATGTATCAGGAGATTGGATTTCAGAAGGGCAGCCAGGGAGAGTACAAAGCCCCGCAGTGCATCCACATGGATTGTCTGAGGTACCGAATGCTGCATCTGTACCGTATAACTGCATCTTTATCTGTTAAATTTGTATAAAATGCCTACAGTTGATGTATTTGAATACTGTCCCTTTTCCATCTCTGTGCACTGCTATCATGAGTTACATCTTACTAGGAAAGGACTAGCACCCCCATCTTTGGTTGTGCTGCTTCTACTCGGTACTCCGTTGTGTGCCATTATGTACAGAAGTTACGTCTTGCCCCCACTAGCCTGAACGACTAACTCTGTTTATACAGTCTGCTGGTGGCTGTCATTGGGAGTTTGAGAACTGTCCTGGATAGCAGGTAAAAGGACAGGATAAGACCAAACCGTTGTAGTGGGCACAGGGCCATATTCTAACCCAACAGCCTGCCTAGCACAGAGAGGAAAAGAAAGGGTGCGTGCGTGCGTGTGTGTGTGTGTGTGTGTACAGGAGAGGGCTGTCTGTCTTGGCAGTTGTGACTTGAATGTTTTTTCACATTGGACCAGTGTCCAGACTCTGGAAAACAACTGCCTCTCTTTGCAGTCCTGCTGATACCTCCTCCTGTGTTTAAACGTTTATCTTTGAAGTCTCTGAAGTATGAGGGTTGAGAAAAATCTGAGCAATAGAAATGATTTGAATAGCAGAATTTGTACGAGTCAGGATTTAAGAGCATGGGTAGATATGCAGACTGTCTAAAGCTGTGCAGCTTCTTATTCCACTGCACTTGGATGTTCTGCTCTCACCTTTCCCTGTTAGAGTAATCCAGATCTTTTTGTACATAGCAGCCCTTTCTGAAGTGCAGGGCTGTCTCTTCGTCGACTGGCATTTTCATTATTCTGTCTAGGTGGGTGAAGAGAGAGAGTTACCTGCCAGTGGGAAGTCACAACCTGAAAGCAGCAGCGAAAGCAAAACTGGGTTATGATGCAGTGGAGCCGGACCCTGAAGAGATGTGCCGGATGGCTACGGAGGAGCCTCAGGTATTCCCACCCTGTGCTGTATCTCTGGGCATCTGCAATATTAGTGAACCTTTGAGTTAGAGCTTTGTGAAATCCTTTAAGTTAATGCAGTGTTTTTGAGAAGTTGTCAGTATATCTTGCTGAATTTCAGACACCTGAAAGAACTTAAGCTTAGGGAAGAATAGAATTTCCTTGATGTGTTTCTGGCATTGGCGTTGCACTGTATATTTGTGTTATTTACACTTCTGCAAAACGGTAGTACTCGGGGCATTGCAACGGAGCAGTACTTTGCTAGTGTCCAGGAGACACCTTAATGAGGTTTCTGCCGAAGCCCTGGAGATCTCTGTAGGCCAAGAGTGGCCTCCTGACCACTCCGGAGTGGCATCTGTGCGGATATGTGGCAGTGAGCTCATCTTCCCCATTTCTGCTAATTTGGAGCTGGCTTATATAATTCGGGTTAAAGCAGAATGTCGTCTTAAGCCAACTGATAACTCTTTACATGCTGGGATGTTTGTATGCAGAAATATACCTTTTGCATCTTCCTGCTGATTTCAACCTTTCGTTGTTTCCCGTTGTACGTGTTAACTGCTGTATTAAATGTGACTGGGATTGATTTGTCTTTCTCCTCAACAGACTCTGGCCACCTGTTCGGTGTCTGATGCAGTTGCTACCTATTACATGTATATGAAGTATGTGCACCCTTTCATTTTCGCGTTGTGCACCATCCTTCCCATGGAGCCTGATGAGGTGAGTGCATGCCTGAAACAATTTCTTTTCTGGGCAGAGAGCTGCATGCTTCACGCAACAGTGACACATTGGCAATAGAACTAATTTCTACAGTTTGGATAGTTTTTCCCAAGGAAAGGAGGGAAAGTAGTCTCCAAATGCGCTTCCTTTCTGCAGTACAGCAGTCAGCTGTTTTTCCATAGACCAGTTATGGGTAGCCTAAGTGAAGGAGTTGGTTTTGTTTCCTTACTGTGCTCCTTCTTGCCTTGGGCTTCAATACTGCCTGAATAAACACATCATGTTGGGCACCAAATCAGACATTTAAGTTCAATGATGTGGTGATAAGGCCAGCCTAATTCCAGCAGCACCCTTTACAGCGCTTCTTTCTAAGTCCAGCTTTTGATGTCTGTCTTTTACAGGTGTTAAGAAAAGGTTCTGGGACACTGTGTGAAGCATTGCTGATGGTTCAGGCCTATCACGCCAACATCATCTTCCGCAACAAGCAGGAGCAGGAGTTCAACAAACTTACAGATGATGGCCACGTGCTGGACTCGGAGACGTATGTAGGAGGCCAGGTGGAAGCTCTGGAACCTGGGGTTTTTCGCAGTGACATCCCTTGCTGCTTTAAAAAGGTAAGGACACAATCAAGGTGTTGCGACAGAGGCTTTAAAATGGTAATGCAATGATGCTCTTTCTCTTCTTTCTGGAGAGCATGGCAGTAGGGAATAACCCTCCAACTGGAATTACCATCCTCTGTTCTTTTGGGGGATACCCAATAGCAATACCTGTTATAAAACTGATACCTAATTTATGGCTTGAGTGTATGAACCTGCTTAGAGTTTAGGTGGGAAGGGTTGGAGAAGTTGCTCTTCATGACCTCAGACTGGCTATTGGGTAAAGACAGTGTTACAGCAAGGAGAGTGGTTCATTGCTTTTGTGTGGGTTTGTTTACTTTGTTTATTGGTTGGTTGAGGGTTTTTTTTTTGGTTTTTGTTTTCTTTGAGCGAGTGGTTGTTGGCAGAGATGACTCTGTTTTTGTCTCATCAGGATTATATCTTTGTCCTTCTCCCACTCAAGCCAAGCTTCTTTTGGCCTCTTTTACCTGTTTCTGGTTGGTGCTACTGTCTAGATTGTAAGTTTTAGAGGCAACTTCTCTCTTTGCTGTGTGATACACCACACCTCAGTGCTGCTTATTTTAGTGGCCTTAATCTTGTAAATGATCTTAAGGGAACGTGCACTGTGAATTTAGAAGGACCTTAAATCTAAATCCTTGGCCCCTTAGAGCCTTAGATGTGTGAGCAGCTGACTGCTAGGTCAGCCCCATAAGTGTTGCACTCTGGAACATGCATGCAATCTTCTCTTCTTGTTAGCTGCCCTATATAGCCTCCTTTGCAGGAGAACTCCAAGGGCCGGGGAGCAGCCACCATCTCTTCTCTGCTTTGTGTTTTGCCTTAGTGCCAGTGGTGTAGGCTTTTGTGAGTTGTAGGGTTCTTAGCAAAAAGCCACCGTCCTTCAGTTCTAGAGAGCTCAAGTTGGCTGTGGAGGTCAGGCCAGCTAATTGGCCAACATTATCTGCCTGCTCACATTGGAGCTGATCAGTGAACGAAGGGGCATTTCAAGATGCCATTCAGCTGACCTGTTTCAGCCATCTGCCCTTCAGATGAGATGAACTGCTCTCTACCCATACTGAGACATGCTCTGCTAAGTAGTGAGCCTGTTTTCAAAGATCGCCGAAGCTACGCTGGAGCATGGATAATCTTGCAGAAGCTGTCACCCCCTGCCCCCCTTCCCTGGGCAGTGTGTGAGGATGGGTGTCAGGGCTAGAAGAGGTCTCGGTATCATTCCTGTATCCTTGCAGAATCCTGCTGCCTTTAACTTCCTGATGCAGCATGTGGAGAAGACGCTCCGGCATGCTGTCGAAGAGGAAGAAGGTTTGCCGTTGGATCAAGTCACCAACTTCCAGGAGGTCTGTTGTCCTGCCTCAGCCTGCAGGGCCAGAGGCATGACTGGGCTTTCCAAGGAGAGCAGAACTGTGAGGGTGGAGTTGCAGCACATTTCTTTAGGCAAGCCTGGGTCCTGTGCACACATATTGGTGTTGTATAACAACTTTCTTCAGCTTTGAGTTCTGCCCCATGTCCATCTGTGCCTTATTTCCCATATTAATAAAGAACTGGCATAGGCTGGAGGCAAGGCTGATTTTTCTCATCCTGAATATGTCTGGTGAGACACCACATGTTAAAGATGCCTGTTTAGACTCATTTTATACTCCATGGAGAGAGACAGGAGAAACTTATCTGTAGACATTTGCAGTGTAGATGAAACCTACCTTGGAGGTCCAAAAGAAAACCTTAAAGATTGGTGGCTAAAGAAGACTCGCCGCTGCCACTCATCTTAATCCTATTCCTTTAGTTTTTCATACTCTTCCTCTGTTCCCCAGAATCAGTGGCAGGTGTCTCTGTGCATGTCGGAAGTAAAGGACCAAATATAGTGCGTATGTGACTGCATCATTAATTCCTTCTTGTTTGAATTTTACTTTTTTACATCTCCCCGCAGGCTTGTGATGAAATCAAAGTCAAGCTGAATTCCTTGAAGGATGTTCCTAACGGAATTGAATGCCCCCTTATCTACCATTTAGATGTAGGGGCCATGTACCCCAACATCATTCTGACCAACAGGTTGCATGTGGGTAACCTCAGTCCAGTCAGGAAGGTGTTTTCTGTTTTGTCTTGCAGATGGTCTAGGAGGTCCCTCCGATTTGATCCCCTTAGCGGCAAACAATAAACTTCCTGCCCTGGACAGGGGGATAAAATAAGGCTCGGTTTGAAATCCAGTCAGGCTGTTACAGTTGCCAGGTGTACAGAGCCGAAAGGTCTGTCCAAGGTAGAGCAATAGCTTTAGCTGGCTTCTTCCAAAGAATAGTCATTGTTTTTGCTGTAACTTGTGTTCTGAAAAGCTTCTAGAAAGGAAAACTTACTGAACATCACCTCTGTGATGTTCACATTTGTGTTCTTCTAGTACCCAACATCGATTCCTTCTGGCATATGTCACTGGAGACAGTTCTGTTTTCTCTAACATGGGTGTGTCTGACCTGTGTCCAGCCCTCAGCAATGGTGGATGAGGCCACATGTGCTGCCTGTGACTTGAACAAGCCAGGTGCTAATCGTCAGCGCCGGATGACTTGGCAGTGGAGAGGAGAATTCAGTAAGTGTAATTCTGCTGTCTGCTTTGTCAAGTTCCCTGTTGCATTGCAGCATGGATAGAGCTTGCAGCGTGAGCTGAAGACACAGAGACCGCTTCCTGTTCCTCCCCTGGAAAACTCCTAGTTGCTGTTCCTTTGCAGTGCCTGCAAGCCGCAGCGAGTATCACCACATCCAGCAACGACTGGAGCCTGAGAAGTTTCCTCCTCTGTATCCAGATGGAGCACCCCGGGCGTTCCACGAGCTTTCCCGTGAAGAGCAGGCCAAGTATGAGAAGAAGCAACTGGCAGGTGAAAATAAATGGCATTATCTGGAGCAGGTTTTTGCTGCCTAGACTACAAACACATCATTAATTACTTGTCTCTCAGGTCTGAGGCTACTTAGTTCGTGCTGGCTCAGACTGAATTTGATCTCAGTTTCATGCTGCAACAGTTTTCCCCTAGGATCCCAACCAATTCCTGTACGTTTTTTGAGGAGGAGGCAAGTGCTGTTTTTTGTCTCAGTGTTTCTCTTTTCTCACTGAGAGTCATGTATTTGAGCTGAGACACATGGAAGGTGATATTTTGTTTGGGGTTTTTTGTTGTTGTTCTTTAATGAGCGCTCATTAAGCATGCCAGTGAAACACGTTTCGATATCCTTTCACTTTTTGCTCCTAAAGTGATACTACTCAGCAGAAGCATCTAGCTAGTGGGGGCTCTGAGCAGAGCCTGAATTTGTGGATGAGCCCTCATGGGTAATTTATTTCCCACACACACCTCTGCATCTCTCTAGAGAGGTGCTGTTTCTCCCCATATTAGTATCTTCCTCCCCTTGCCTTTGTAGCAGGTCTGCTTCCTTGCTTTCCTAGGTATGATGTTTATTTGCATTGATGGAATTTTTCTCAGACTGGTGCCTTGAAAGCTTCAGATCTGTGGATCTGTGTGGTTTGCCCGATGCCATTGTGTTCATCCTTCCCATTCATAGTGGGACACTGATCTCTGAGAAAGCTTTCTCTATTTATTTCCTTTACTAGATTATTGCTGCAAGGCTTATGAGCAGATCCACATCACCAAGGTGGAGGAGCGTGTCACCACCATCTGCCAGCGAGAGAACTCTTTCTATGTAGACACTGTACGAGCTTTCAGAGACCGTCGCTGTGAGTTCAAGGGGCTGCATGAGGTGCTGGGCTTGAATTTCTGTTTTATTTGTGCTGCCAAAGCTAGAAGGTCCTCACCTCTCACTGAAAACTTGAACCCTAAAGGATCATTTTGCTCAATCTGTATGGTCAATAAGAAATATTAGCTTTCCTGACAGCTCTGGTGCAAGTGCAGGTTTTTCCCCTGCTGAATCCTAAACAGCTGCTGCCACAGTGGTTCCTAGCTCTCTGATGCAATCACTTTCAGTGCTAGGAAAGAAAACAGCTGGGTTTTTTTTGGCTTTTATTGGATCTAGAAAATCCTCAGCTCAACTATTTTGTGATCTGGTTTGTGTTCAGTGTAGGGTACTTTTCAAAGAGAAAGATGAGACAAGCAGAGAAACAGTTGATCTTAGGCTAAGAAGTGATTGATTCTAGGAGAAAGAAGCAGCATGTTCTAGTTCTCAAATGTTTGGAGTCTTGTGGCAGAGGGAGGAGACTGAAATGTAGTTGCTAATATGTTGAAAGAAATGACAAGATGCTGGGACTCTGTCTCTGGAAGAGTTTAATAAAGAGCCATTTGCTTTGCAGTTCTTGCTAGTTCTGTCGTGAATCACGGAGGTGGCTGGGAGGCCTTTTCTGCTGAAATGGTTTTGCTGTTAGTCTCGATCTAATCTCTTGCTGCAAGCATTTAGTTCTTGCCAGCACAATACGTGGTGTGACAGAATTGATGTAGGATGGCAGTTCTGCTGGGATTAGGTAATTCTAACTATGGGTGTGAGTTACAGTTGATGCTGCAAGACTCTTCCATAATATAGCATAATGCCTGTGCCCAACGCTCCCCCCTCAAATGCAAAAGAAAGAGCAGAAAGAAAGAGGAATTATCTTAATAACTGATATTGTTCTAGGATCACAGTGTCATATTAGGATTGTGGTGGGGGGAATATCTGGCTATTGGTACTGCCTGTAGTGGAATGTAGGGTTGTCCTGACTCTGCCTCTTGCCATCAGGTGTGGAAGAAAAAGCTGTCTGCGGCTGTGGAGACAGGCGATGCCTCTGAAGTGAAGCGCTGCAAGAATATGGAAATCCTCTATGACTCCCTGCAGCTGGCACACAAGTGTGTCCTCAATTCTTTCTATGGCTATGTCATGCGTAAAGGGTGAGTCTCACCTGTGGTCGTTGCTGGAGTCCTCCAGCAAGGAGCACTGTAAACCAGAGCTGTTCTAGTGAGGCTCTCACCTTCTTAACCTGCTTCCGAAGCACAAGGGGGATGATAGGTGATCCCTGTAACACTTTTTTTTTGTTCCTACTAATGACTTCTTATTTATTAGTCCCCTTAGCAGGGACTTTTGCTAAACAAGGCCCTGTAGCATTGACAATGGATGGCAGGGTTTGTCTATAGGTGATTCTTCAGGGTGTGCGGTTTCCTGAAGTATCACAGGGAAGGAAAAGGAAAATGATCTCCTGAGGGCTGCTGTGATTGTCTTTTTTGCCCTGAGACTTTATTTTCTGTACGACCTGATGCGCTTCCCCGCAGCTGTACTTAAGAGGTAGCACTGCAGCCTTTTGACTGTCCCTCCTCCATTCACAGAGCTTGCTGGTACTCCGTGGAAATGGCTGGGATTGTGTGCTTCACTGGAGCAAATATGATCACACAGGCTAGGGAGCTGATTGAGCAGATTGGGTGAGTATGTGCTGAGCTGAGGAAGAAAGGTTCTCCTGTATGTAGTGTGAGCAGATGGGTAAGGGCAGAATTTGACTGGCAGAGAAGAGGAGCAGTGGGATAGATGTGGGATTAATCAGTGGAAGCTCTGGTGTTCTGGAGATTCAGGTTTCTGACATTGCCATGGCTTATTAATGCAACTGGTGTTGTATGACTAGGACTTCCTTTGCAGAAAGGACACTGCCTCTGCCTGACTTGTGGACAGAGAACAGTTCTTTGGCATATTTTCCAATCTCTTCCTGATGGTGATTTTTTTTTCTTCCGTTCTTAGGAGACCTCTAGAACTGGATAGAGATGGGATTTGGTGTGTGCTTCCCAACAGCTTCCCGGAAAACTTTGTCATCGAGTCAACCAATGCAAAGAAGCCGAAGGTGACAATCTGCTACCCAGGTGCCATGCTGAACATCCCCATGAAGGTGAGTCTGGCATCTGTACCAGCCAGCTGTACAGTCTGGTAAAAACAGTGAAAGGGAAGAAAATGTTTTAGCCTTCTGTAGGCCTGCAAGCCAATCAGGCAGTTCATGTGAAGGGAGTAGCTCTACTGGCAGTGGAGTATGCATCTTTGTTCTCGGAGTTGGCTTCAGCCCAGAGGACAGCCTGTCTTTTGTCTCTGGTCGCCTGTGTAATGAGCAGGACGTTGGGGCTGACAGCTTTGCTTGCTACACAGCTACTCTCTGCCCTGCACAGCCCATAGCTCAAACTGGCGTTTGAGTGGAAGGAGAGACTCTGATATAGCAGAGAGGGTATAGTGTAAGAGACCAGGGTTGGTGTCTGCTTCTGTACATAGACTGCCAGAAGCAGTAGGAGTCAAGACAACAAGGTCCCATGCTCTGCTTGCTCAGATATTTATGGCTATGAGCCAAAAGAAGTGACTTTAGAGTCTCCTGCACTTTTCTTCAGGTCCCATGTTTGAGTCCTACCTGCTAAATTGTTCTGTAGGTTTCCAAGGAGTTGCTTGGTCACAAGGAATCAGGATACTTTATTCTCTGCTAAGATAGGGTAAGTTATGCTCCCTCAGGGGAGCAGGGATTGATCCTTCCCATCATCGGGAAGGAACAAAGGCCATCAGTGATCCCTTCAGACAGGATGATGTATCTGGGGGCTATCTGCTCGTATAATCAGCCGAGCTGTTGAGTGAGGCTATTCTGTTGGGGCTGTGCCGGCAGGAAGGCTTCACAAATGATGAGTACCAGGAGCTGGCAGACCCAGCCTCTCTCACCTATGTCACACGCTTAGAGAACAGCATCTTCTTTGAAGTGGATGGGCCCTACTTGGCCATGATCCTCTCAGCGTCCAAGGAGGAGGGCAAGAAGCTGAAGAAAAGGTAAGAGTTCAAAGCTTGAAAAATCACCACTTCCCCAAGGGAAGGGATTGAGGGTCCTTTTCCTTGACTACATTTGAGGCGTGTTAGTCCTTGCCCCGTGTTGCCAGTCCTCTGGAGCTGGCAGCATGTTCGGTTTGCTTGTTGCTGCGTACCACCGAGATCATGCTGTCTTTAAACGGCAAGTTCCCTGCATGAGATCAGTCTTTGAATCCAGCTATGCCCTGGCCTTAATTGACACATCTGACAGTAAATTTCTGAAGATAACAGTAAAACAGCACTTCTCAAACTTTCTGATTAGTCATGGTCTCCCTGTTTGGTTCTGAGATGCGCAGGCAAACTTTGATTTTTCTTTCTATCTTTTCTCTTTAAATTCACTAATCTCTGTCTGTCCCTCTCTCAAGTTTACAGACCTCTAGTAATACTTTTCCCAGAGGTTTCCACTTTAATCCCCATCTAGGGGAAGGAGTGGATCTTGCCAGTGCCATCATGGTATAGAAAAGCAATTGCACTTGACTTCACTGACTTTCTCATGCAGCCTGCTTAAATACGAGCACGAGCAATCACGAGAGGACTGCCCACAGACCTGGGTCTGGGTTCAGAAAATACTGTCACTGTCCTCCAGCACTCTCTGTTCGAACAAGACTATGTTTGTTTCTGCTTGAATGTCTCTGTTGGATGAACTCCAGCATCCACTGTGAGTGCCTTTGCATGCCAAGGGAGTCTATCGCAGAAGTCAAGAGGATGTCAAGCACTGAATGAACTCTGCTCATAGGAGTCTTATCTCAGGGGCCCTTGATTTTTTCCTGTGATTCTTGGGATGTCAGCAAGTGCACTTATTTCTTGCTACTCTCCAAGTGGAAAGAGCAGTAGGGTGGAGCTGGCTGGCAGGTACCGCTGCCAGCTGAGGAAGAAAAGACTGCCTGGAGGAGGGGTGACAAAGTATGTACGCTTGAGTCTCACTCTGTTCCACTGAAGCTTCCTGTGATGGTTGTATTGAGCCATACAAATAATTGGCAGGCATGTGAAATCCAAGAAACACGACAGAAAAAAAGAGGGCAGTGTGTTGTCATAGTTGTTTTGATAGTGATGTCCAGTTTCCTCTGAGTCCATTTTGCCAGCGTCCCCTCCTGTTTTCCAAACAAAGCTTCATTCTCCTGTATAAGGCTTTTCCTAGTATTTCACTTCACTTCTCTACTCCTCTAACCTTGACTCTCACTTCTTGCCCTTTATTTGCGTGCATTTAAGAACATTTTGCCAGTTAGAATTGGCAAGTTGGGGGCAGAGGCTGATGTGCTTTTGCAGCTGGAGGTGAAGTAGTTCATGATGTTATTGTCTCTAGCTGTGTAAATATGCCTAGATCATGGTAGTCCAGAGCCCCACAGCTTGGATTAATTTACCTGGTGGCTGCCTGGTTTGGCAATACTAGAAGTACTTTGGCAGGAGGGTAGTAAGCAGCATCCTAGGAGATGTGTTCCTTGGCACAGAGCTTGTGCAAAACCTGGTCTATATCCTAGGTATGCAGTCTTCAATGAAGATGGATCCTTGGCTGAACTGAAAGGGTTTGAGGTGAAGCAATGGGGAGAGCTGCAGTTGGTGAAGATATTCCAGTCTTCTGTATTTGAGGCCTTTCTGAAAGGCACCACACTGGAGGAGGTCTCTGCCTCTGTAGCCAAGGTGGCTGGTTACTGGTTGGATGTACTGTAGAGCAAGGTGAGTGTAGGGTTTGCAGGATATGCATCCCCTGCATGTTTGTCTTGCCAGGTTGGGGCCAGAGAAGGTCAAAGCTACCCTAACACTGTAGGGAGGATGGACTTTGTGGAGAATAGTTGGTCCGTTGTGCCTCTGATGGCTGTTTGTATGTAATTTCTGCCTCTTTGATTCTCTAGGGCTGCTCTTTAGGGTCTTTTAGCACCAGACCTGTTGTTACAGCACTTTTGTCAGCTGTTACCGCTTAATTGTGGGTAAGCGTTGTCCTCCAGTCACCTCTTTCACAGAGGTAGCGTGGTGGCCCTCTTGCACCAAGGACTTTCTCTAGAGCCACTCACTGAGACAGAGGATGGCAGAACCATTTGCCTGCAGAATCTTTTCTGAGGAGGCCAGAAGAGATTAGCTTTAAAATAACCAGCAAGAGCAGAGACAATGCCAGAAAACAGAGCCTCAAACCGGGGAGCAGGAGAGATGAAAAGCCGGAGCGACTGCTCTGCTTGGGAGTTTATTGGGAGCACTTCCCCTTTGTATTTTGCATCTGGCACTACAGAGCTGGGCCCACTAAGAGTTTGCCGTACAACATCATTTCAAAGTGTTGCATTCACAGCAGGAGTTTTGATGCAGACCTCATGTCCGTGATCTCTATGTTCCATAGGTCGTGTTGGCAACTGGAGCAGAGATTGCTCACAAACTCCTCATAAAGACAGCCATATCAATCGGTTAAATGTTCCATGTATATAATAGCAACGAGGTTTGATCATTAGGTTCCTGATAGTGATTTTTTTCCCCTTGTTCCTTTTTTCAGGCTGCCAACATGCCTGACTGAGAGCTGTTTGAGCTGATCTCAGAGAACTGTTCCATGTCTCGCAAGCTAGAAGACTCCGGGGAGTGCACAGACAAAAGAAAATGAATGAGCTCTTCACTTCTGAAGGCAAGAGACAGGTAATAAGAGTGAGAGAAAGGAGCTGGCTGTCCTGATGGGCCTCTCTTGCTGATACTGTGTCCTCAGCACCCAAAACTTCCTGCTGTCGTTTCTCTCAGGTCCTTGCTAACCAGCACCAGGGGGGAACACCGAGCTCCCAGATTGGAGACATAGAGGATTTGGGGGCTGCTAAGCCCCTTCAGCCGTTGGTTCCAGTTGCAAATAAACGGAAGCGGGTCTGTACGGCAGAGGAAAGCCAGCAGATGTTCCAGTATCTGGAACTGTCGCAGTCCTGGCGAGAGATCCTGGACCCACCTGCTGCCATGGGCACTACTAAGGTAAGTGAAGTAGACTGGGCAGGAGGAATCCAGGAAACATCCTAGGAGTATGATCATCTGCCTAGCTAGCTAGGGAACAGGGCGTAGAAAGCTGCATGTTTATTGAAACCCTCTGCGCTTCTATGACTGAAAACTACAAAGGGAAATGTTACCGGGAGAGTCCCACTAGCAGAGAAAGTCAGGCCAATGGCAACTTCACAGCTATGCCAGTAACATGATCAGGATCTGAAGGTGGAAGGGCTCGGCTTTATGTTGCTTGATCCTCATGTATAGGAGATGCGTGCTAATTTCTGTGGTTCCTGTTCATGTAGTCTCTCTCTGATTAGGAAGAACAACTGGTCTGGCTGTGCTACCACAAGAAGAAATGGGAGCTGCAGGCTTGGCAGCACCAGGAGCATCGGAAGAAGCGGCACCTGGAGGATGGTGGAGTGATGACAGGCGGAGGCATAATCTGTGATACCCTCTCCAAAGGACTGAGCAGCTACCTGTACAGGACGGCACGCGGCATCCTGGACTTGCCCTGGCAGATTGTGCAGGTACCAGGCAGCAAGGCAGGCCCACTCTTAACCCCTCACAGAGGCCTGTTCAGTGCCCTGTGCCTCATGTTTGCAATACCTGTAGTCAAACCTTGAACTTCAGGGACAGCTAACCTCAATCCTGCTTTAGTTTTACCTCCTTGAAGGTCATGTGGGACTGCAGAGCCTCAGGCTCAGAGAAGCTTTGTAAGGAAGTGAGGTCCTCAAATGATTGTGCTTGATTGCAAATCTGGGACTTCTATGTAGAGCCTGTGTGGGGCAAGCTCAGCTGAGGAGCTGGGCAAGTGTGCCTTGAATCCTAGATTTAGTCAATGCGAGCATGAAGAAGTTGATGGTACAATCCAAGCATTTTCTTAATTTCTTGTTATGCTTGGTTGCCTCTGCTATCTGAGACCCAGCCTCTTGTTGTGACACTTCTCATCTTCCAGAAAAGTCTTGTTTGGTTTAAGGTCACGTGCAGCCTTTGACTCTGTGTGTAACCATGAGCTGGAGATGGGACACCTAATCCAGCATGTCCAAATGCTTTGGCTAAAGTCAGACAATGGCATGAATTTGTTAGCTAATGCTAGCCCAAAGCTAAGAGATGTGTTTGAGCCTTTACCAGGTGTCCTCTTCCCTTCAGAAGCACAATGCAACGTGCTGCCTGCAGATCAGTCAGAGCTGTCTTCATTCATGTTCTGACGTTTCCTCTGGCAAGATGATTTTTTTCACTGTACCGGTAGGACAATAGCAGGATGTGGAGATGCCAGAGCTGAGAGCAATGAATCTTTGGGTCCACTGCTGTCTTTGTGGTCACCAGTTGCTCCTTATTTGGAGAATGAAGACATAGGTAGTAGAGCCTTTGAAGATCCCAGAAGTGCTCCATGGCGTGTATGTAAGAGCTAAGAATGGGTTGCATCTCTCCAGCAAA
Source organism: Rhea pennata (assembly GCF_028389875.1). Classification (NCBI taxonomy): domain Eukaryota; kingdom Metazoa; phylum Chordata; class Aves; order Rheiformes; family Rheidae; genus Rhea; species Rhea pennata. The sequence goes on from NC_084680.1 coordinate 440,130, forward strand.
GCTAACTTAAATCACCCTGTCCTGCAGATTGCTGAGAGCAGCCAGGCTGGCTTGTTGAGGCTGTGGGCAGTGATCAAAAGCGACCTGCACTGTATCAGACTGAGCATCCCAAGAGTGTTCTATGTCAATCAGCGCGTTGCAAAACCAGAGGAGGGAGCTGTCTACAGGAAGGTGGGGGTCATGTTTTTGACCCTGCTGCTTCTACAAGGGAAAACAGCTGGTTGAATTCATGTAAGTTGCTCCAGCCACTGCGGGCAGATACTACGGGCAGTTTGCCTCACAAGACCTCCCTGTCCAGCCCTGCTAATGTGCCTTAATGCAGTCCCTTTTGCCTGCTGCTAATCTCAGCCTGACCAGAAAGCAGGTTGACAGTTACTGCAATGTGGACAAAGCATAAATCCCGCTAACTGCCTTAGGAATGACCAGCACCAGCAGCTGGATTGCTTCCTGAGTCAGCATGTTTCTGGAAACATAAGGCTGGCTCAAACTACAACTCCTTGCTGCCCTTTAAGATTCCCCTGCTGTTGGGAGGAGCATGGCCTGAAGCAAGGTGCCCTGCTGAGTGTGTCTGTTTTCCTGGCAGGTGAACTGGATCTTGCCCCGCTCAAACTTGGTTTACAATCTCTACGACTACTCAGTCCCTGAAGACATGTACCAAGAGCACATCAATGAAATCAATGCAGACCTGTCTGCTCCAGACACTGAGGGAGTGTATGAGACTCAGGTAACCCTTCCAGGTGCTCGTTTTCCTTCCTCATCCTTTAAGGAGTGCTGAGTGGTAGCTGACTGGTCTGTGTACCAATGGCACAGATAGAGGCATGGGAGCTCAAAATGAAACAAGTTAGTAAGACGCTAAAACGAAAGACCCTCTCGAGTAGCTTTCTCAGAAATGTGCCCAGTTTTATATGAGCAAAGATACTTGTTTGGTTTCCAACCCCTTAGGGGAAAGAGGTTTAGATTTATTTGAAATTAGGAGACTCTGGGAAAAGATGGCACTTGAATGGAAAGAGTGAGTTTCCTCTAAACCAAACCAGAACCGTCTTGCTAGCAGTTGAACTGCAAAGGTATGGGAGTTCTTTCGAGTAAAGATGAGGAAAACCCCAGCATGTGGCATGTACATAGGCCAGGGTGCAGTGATAAAACCTCTGTATTCCAGAAAGAAGGATAGGATGCCACTTTTTAAAGTTCAGAAAGAGCAAAGAAGAACCTAAACTGTATTCAGTAGTAGACATACGAAAGCAGTGAGACCAAGATTAAATGTACTGGTGCTTCTAATGCTGTAAGTCTGAAATGAAGATGGGCAGCTGGGATGCCTGCTTTTAATGAAGATATTGATTGGTTAAGCAGCTCAAAACTTGGTGGCTTGAGGATTATCTGAGTGTCCCTGTCACTACAGGTGCCGTTACTATTCCGAGCCCTGATCCAGCTGGGTTGCGTGTGCATGGTCAGCAGGCAGCTTGTCAGACACCTCACAGGGCGAGAGGCTGACACTTTTGACATTGAACACCTGGAAATGTGCTCTCTGGCTCAGTTTACTTAGGGTGCCTTACCTGGCTCCAGCTAGGAGAAGGCCTGTCTGTGTATCCAGGACCAAATAGCTTGAAGATACTATTGATGCTGCATGTTTGCTCTGTGTCTCTAGGAAGTATTCGCCACATCTACCTCTACCAGAGCTCCCAGGGCAACAAAGCTCTCTTTGGCCTTTTCATCCCCTCTCAGCGCAAAGCTGCAGTGTTTGTGCTGGACACGGTAAGAGTAGGGCTTAAAGGCTTGGGAGGGAACGCAAGGGGATCAGGCAGCGGTTTGGAGCTGAGCGGTTTCTTTGCACAGACACAGATGTCTACTGCTGTGCAGCAGGGATTCTCGTATTTTGAAGTGTACCAAGCAGGTCTGTTCCTCAACTGTCACGTGAAGCATTGTGATGTGTAGAGGAAAGAGCTTCCTTGAAATTTGCAGCCTGGAGCCTGTCTCTTTTGAACCCTGTTCCCTCTGATCACGTTTGCATTTGGTACAGGTACGCAGCAACCAGATGCCAAACCTCACCAACATGTACTCATTGGAGCGCAGTGCTGTGCTGGAAAAAGTGGGCGAAGAACTACTGCTTCCAGACAAGCACACCTTTGAAGTGCGTGCTGAGACCGACCTCAAGACAGTCTACAGAGCCATTCAGCGGCTCCTGCAGGGCTGCAAGGTATGAGCTGAGGGCATGAGGAAGGTCCCCACTGAGACCTTGTCAGCGCAGGTACCTGGGAGGAGGAAAACATTGCATGGAAGGCATTGGTCCAGCAGTTCAAACAGCCTCTAAGCATAGCTCTCTGCACACAGCTAGTGCTCCAAAGTTGAAGGGTAAAAATGGATGTTGCCTGCGGGCTCTGGCTTGCCTGGGGTGAGCTTACATAGCGCAATGCAAGCAGTGAGGCTAGATCATACCCCCAAACCCCAGCTCTCAGTTGTGGAGCTGGTTATTCAGTGGGAGGTGCTTCAAGAGACTCTGAGTACACTGTCTCTACTGTGTGGAGGACCAGGGACCACTACAGGAACGGGGCATGTGAGCACTCATTTACATGACATGCTGACCCCGGGGAACAGCACTACTGTGCACACAGCTTGGCCATGGGCATGATAAGCCAGCAAGCATGGCACGGCATTTCCCCCCACTCAGGTGTTAGCACAGCTGTCATCCTCATCACCCGCTGGGAAAGGCTGGGAATGCCCCCATACTGGGGCACACGGCCCTGCCAGGGAAGCCAGCAGCACTGCTTGCAAGGCTGCTTACCCAGCGGAGCTCTGCCCCAGCAGTGGGCTTTCCAGCTGAGTTGGGAGCATGGCTAGGCATCAGGGAGCATTCCCAGATGCAGAGTGGGGGGCCTCTAGGGTCTGGAGGGTGCTGGGGCTGAGCAGGGGATGCAGAACCTGGAGGGAGGATGGAACAGTGCTGAGTTCCTTCCCTGGATGGGAATTATCTACTCCCAAAAGGGCAGCAGAGGCAGCAGGGCCGGATGGGGCTGGAGACCAAATGCTGGGTGCACTGCCCTCCCCTGGCAATGTCATGGTATTTCTCAAAGTGTGTGAATGTGTCCCCACCACTGGGCGAGCAAACCTGCCAGTCCTGGCAGTGATACAGGCACACCTGCAGTCTATGCTTTGCTGCCAGCTGGCCTCCTGCTCTCCAGCCTCTGCACAGGGGCCTCATAAGGGAGACCCTGGGCCTGGGAGCCTTGCAGGGCTCTGCATGCGCAAGGTGGGCAGAAAGGACTGCTCAGGGGCTGCAGTGGATGTGCTGTGCTCCGAGCTGTTGAGGCTGGCTAAGCTGCCACTGCCCTCAGCCCATCCCAGCTAGCCCCCGCAGCATACTAGCAGGGCAGCAGGGCCAGGGACCTGCCTCCAGCTGCCTCTGAGTCTCAACAGTGTCAGTGAGTGATGATCCCGTGGAGCCAAGCACTAGAGCAGGTGCTGAGGGAACGCCCTGTGCCCAGCCAGCAAGACCTTGGGCCCTCTGGGAGGACCATCCTCCCAGGACATGACACCTTCTCTGCCAGCTCCCTTAAGTTCTCTCCCGCCTGCTCCACGATGAAGCTCCGCTTGAAGATGGGGCAGTAAAGGGCAGAGGTGGTGTTGAAGGTGCAGCTTTTCAAGTAACTGCTCTCAGCAGCTTGAATGTTGCCCCTGGGGAGACAAAGCCAGAGCCATGGCATAGAGCAGCACACCAATACGCCTCAATTTTCTTCCTAATATCGTGAAGCACCCAAACGAAACATTAAACCCCAACTCTGCTCATTGGTATCCATGCCATCACTGATGGTCCCAGCTGATGAATGGTGAAGGGATTTCCTAGGAGAACTACATACCAGATGTGGATGTATGCAGGCACTCAGAAATGCACATGACTGACTAGGGGATGGCCTGCACAGCAGGAGGGTGGAGAGCAGGAAGAGGAGGAACCCTGGGGTAGTTACCTGGCGAGATGCTGGCATTTTCAAAGGGATTCTTGTTCCCAAAGACTTCAACCGCTCCCTTTGCAAGGCCACATGCCCCATATCTACCCACCAGTGTGAGCATTCCTGCTCCTTCTTGCTCAATAATTACCATCCTCATCATCACCACCTTCCTCAGTGGAGGCAGGGGCAAGCAAGAGTGAAGGATAGATGGATGGAGTAAGGGTTGAGAACGCCGTATCACAGAGACAGCAGCTGAGCACCAAAAAAACGTCCTGTCCCAGCAGGTTGAGGGAGGTGATTACTGCCCTCTCCTCAGCACTGGAGTGCTGTGTGTGGGTGTGGTCTCACCAGTACAAGAAAGACATGGACCTACTGGAGCAAGTCCAGCAATAATGATGAAGGGACTAGAAACATCTCTCATGTAAGGAGAGGCTGAGAGAAATGGGACTGTTAAGTCTGGAGAAGAGAAGGCTCAGGGGCATCTTATCAATGTGTACAAATACCTGATGGGTAAGAGTAAAGAAGATGGAGCCAGGCTCTTCTCAGTGGTGCCCCGTGATCATATGAGAGGCAATGGGCATAAACTGAAATACAGTAATTGTGTCTGAACTTAAGAACAAACATTTTTTTTACAGTGAGGGTGATCAAACACTGCACCAGGTTGCCCAGAGAGGTTAGAGAGTCTCTATCCTCGGAGATACCAAAAACCCGAGTTGGCTTGGCCTAGAGCAACCTGTTGTAGGTGACCCCGCTTTAAGCAGCTGTTGAACTAGGCAATCTCCAGAGGTGCTTCCAACCTCCGTCATTCTGGGAGCAACTTAGGAACAGGGATCCCCTGTGAAAAGCCGGCATCTCCTCCAGCTGCCAAATGGCACTGCTCCTGCACAGCTCCACTCCTGCCTCTCCATCCTTCAGGCTTGTCCACGTATTTCAACCACATCTTCCTGCTGTCAGTGAACACTCATTCCTCTGGTACCTAATTGTTACGGGAAATGGCTGTGCCATCCACCATTGCACTTTCAGGAAGGCATCTGACCCATCTTTGGTGCCCGTACCCGACACTCGCTTCCTCTGCTGGACACCAAGCCAGCATTTCAGAGCTCTTCTCGGTGCCGCCAGCACTGGGCACGCAGCGCCCTGTCTTCTGCCCTGTGAGGACGAACACACAACGCTGAACTTCCTGGCAAATGGGATCCTGCCCAGTGTGCAGTGCTGCACAGATCACTTGTCCCTGCACATGCCCAGCTCTCTGTGGTCCAACATGTCCATGTCGCCAGGGGTGCAGTCATGGTCGCAGCTGCATACAGCACTGCAAACTGTTAGTCCCTGCAGGGTCATGGGGGACATGGTGAGAACAGGACATGCACCTGGTAGTCCTACGCTGTGGCTGCAGAGGGGACGGGGCACCCCATGTGCTTCCCCATCTCTGCATGGGTGCCAGCCTTTGCAAGCTGCCTGGGGTAAGCAGCCGTTAAGCGTGCCTGCGGTGGCCCTACTCTAGCATGGCTTTCCTTGGTGTGTCCTCCGGAGTAGACAGTCAACCCTCTTCTCCATTTCCTGGCATGGGAACTGAGCTGGGGCAGCTGTGCTCACTAGGATTCCCCACGTCTCTGCATCCGCCAGCAAGCTCCGCTCAGTCTCCACACATCTCCCCTCCCGTGATCCCTCACTCAGCAGCCCGCAAACAGTGCCCAAGCCAAGGCAGGCAGGGGGATCCCTGCCACAAACTGGTAGCGGCAGAGGAGAGCTACAGGCACCAACATCACGTCCACGTGCAGCTCCGCACTGTCTGTCCTGGGGTCTCTGCTGGCAGCTCCACACATCTCTGTAACCCGCCATCCTCTCCATTCCTCTTCCCAAGGCCCACCTCACCTCAGGGCAGGGCTCTATCGTCTGGGCAGGGCTGACCTCCACCCACGCAAGGATGCGGAAGGTGCTGCCGCCCTACGAAGCAACCAGCAGAGATGACGCTATTTGTAGGAAGGCAGAGCTATGCTTTGACACAGGGACACGCAAGCGTACGCACATGGAGATGAGACCACATGCATTCTCATGGAGAGTCACGTGCAGCTGTGCACACATGCATTTGCACACGCGCGCACACAGGGGGCACACACACACTGAGACAGTGCACACAGGTTCACACCTGTGCTCGTACCACCACGTACACAGGCCTATTCACACAGGGACATGCAAGCCGTGACTTTGCACTGCTGTGGAAAGCACCCCCTGGCAGCACTTGGCTGAACCTGGAGCTGGTTCTGCAGGCAGCACACAGGGCAGAGCTGCTGTCCCACGTACCCAACAGGCTTGAGCCAACCTTTGCTCTTTGGAAACGACCAAATCCTGTCGAGAATGGCAGTGGCAGGGAAAAACTCCAGCGCTGAGTCCTCACACCAGGGTCACCACTATCCCCAAATCACCTGCCTCCTGAAAGCTCCGATCTGCTTCAGTGCAACAGCAAGAAGCATTCTGCCTTCAAAGTCATTTCTGCACGGGTTCTTGCTGCTTTTAATCACAGATTGCTGAAAGCCTGAGGTGGGCAGGAGGTTTGCAGGCCTCTAGTCCACCCCTCTGCTCTAGGCAGGGCTAACTCCACGTAAAGCAGGCTGCTCAGGACCTTGTCCAGCTATGTTTTGAACCTCTCCAAGGACACAGGGCTCCCGCCTCTCTGCTGCCTCTCCCAGGGCTGCACCACTCTCAGGCACAAGAATAGTTTCCTTTCTACCAGTCCTAATTGCCCCAGGGGCACCTCAGGCCAGCTGCCTCTTGTGCCTTCACTGAGCACCTCTAAGAAGAGTCTGCCTCCATAGCCTCCTCCGGGTGCTGGATCACTCTCTTAGATCCCCCTTCATTATCCTTTCCCAAGACAGAACAAACGCAGCTCCTTCAGCCTTTCCTCCTAGGTTGTGTTCTCCAGCCCTGACCATCTTCATGGGCTCTGCTGCACTTGCTCCAGCTTACTGGCAGCTCTCATGGTCCCTGCACAGGGCACTGCATTCCAGATGTGGCCTCACTGTTGCCACCGAGAGGGGATTCATCTGGCTCAACATCTCTGTGAGAAGACTTCTGGGGATAGTGGAAGGCTCCGAGACTCTCTGTGCGAGAGAGGCCATCAAGCAGGTCTGACACACTGGCCAGGTGATGCTGCGTGCCGACTGCAAGCCATGTCCTCACTGGCAATGCTCGAGGCCAGCCCAAGCTCTTCCACAGACCAGCTTGGTAATTTCAAAAGCACTTGGCCAAAACCACTGCAAACTCATCCTCTCTCTCATGGCACCCCTTGAAAAAGCTAAGATCCTGCCCCAGTGCACCAGGCCATCTCCACTCTGGCCACACAACAGGCCTGGGGCAACTGCCACATCTGAAAGTGCCCCACCAAAGTCATGCGGTTGCCTCGAAAGACGAAAAGATGAAAAGCCTCTCCTCCACGACGGAGCCCAGCATCAAAGGCACGTTCTTCTTCCCGCTTCTCACTTGCAGAGTCTGGCAAGGTTCAAGCTGTTTCCCACAAGCTTTGGGGCAATACAAAGCTGATCTGCCCTCTGCTACAAGAAGCTGCAGCTGGCAATAATAGCCCTGGCAAACAAGGAGGTGAATGTCAGAGCCTCCCCATACCTGATCTGAGAGTGCCCTCTCCCGCCCTGAACATCCAAAACCACAGAGGCCTGACGCTGCTCGTCAGGGCAGGCAGAGCATGGCGCACCTGCCTGGCTAAGGCCACAGGGCCCTGCCCGGTGCTACGTGCCAAGCTCCCCAAGCTCTGCTGAGCCTGCCGCACAGCACTGCAAAGGTGACCTAACATGCAGTCCCAATGTGTCTGGGACGCAGCCATGGTTGCCTCATCGGGAGCCAAGGACAGTGCTGGGCCGGGAGGAGGGAACACAGGAGTCCCCATGCAGGCAGCGGGGACCACCACACACGACAGCTTCCTTTGCTGGGTCCATCTGGATGAAGGAGCAGTTGGGAAGCCCTTGCAGAAAGTCTGCTGCTCATCTACTGCTCCAAGAGGCCACCCAAAGCAAGCAAGACAAGAGAAGAGAAGGGAGAAAGGCGGGTCGGAGCCTCACCTCGGCTGTGTGTGTGGGGGGGGAGAGCGGAGGCGGGGGTGTGGTGGTTGTGGGCTATGTACACCGCAAGATCGCACACCTTGCTTGGTGACTGTGTCACGCCCTTGACTTTGGTGAGGATAGAGCTCTGCGGGCTTGTCTCCCATTCCTGGTAGCCCTTCTGAAGGATGACAGGAAAAGGCGCTATCAGTGATCTCCTTGCCTCTGGGACCCAGAGTGCTGCATCTGTACTACGGGATACTTGGTGGGTAGTCTAGAACACTACCGCTGTGTTAAGCAGAATACGAATAAGTAACTAACAAGGTCCTGGAAATCTGTGAGAAAGAACAGCGGTTGGTTACATAGAGATTTGGTGGCTTCCAGCCACAGAATAACCATGAGAAACAGTCAACAAGAAGGTCTGAAGTTGAAGAGTAACCCCAAAGTCAATGTGGCCCCCAAAATAAATCTGCACACGCGCGCAGTGTCATAGCCCGGTTATGCAACCGGGGCGGAGTTGGGCTAAATTCCCTGCACTTGCTGGCCCCATGTGCCGGGACTCCCGCCTACCGCGAATAACCATAAATACTGGAATTTTTCCAAAGGAGAGGGAAGTTGCTACACAACAGAGGGCCAAGTTGCCTCCTCGGGAACGCCCAAAAGGATTGTACCTGCCAACTCTCTCTCTCTCATCATGTAGACGATTGGGACAAGCATTGGAGTGGTCCTTCTCGAGATTTCCATTGGGTCGGTCTCTTTGTAAGTATTTATGAATAAACTGCTTGCTGGTGAAGTGTGTGTGTGTGTGTGTGTGTGTGTGTGTTAGTGCTGCCTTGCCAAAGCGGACACTTGGCCCCCGGGAACCAGAGTGGAACAGGTGCTCCCTAGCACCATCTGTGGGCACCAGCACATGGGGCTAGGAGACACAGGGCTCTGCTGCTGTTTGAGGTATTTGAGGGCAGCAGGCAGGATGGGAAGGGCTCTGCTCGGCTACTTTGTTCACCAGGCACGTGTCATCCATCTCCTGCAGCTCTGGAAGTCCCTGGGATCTGGCACTGCAATGCTCCAGCTGCGCCTTCTCTTTCCTATCCCTCTGCTCCACTTCCAGTCACGCTTCCAGGAGATCATGGTATGGGGCAATATGTGGGCAAGGAGGTAATCTCAGAGCCACCAAAGGCAGGCAGAGTGGACAGACAGCTAAGAGAGAGCTGCCACACTCGCCTTGCCCTGTACAGCAACACATGCCCACGGTCTCTGCGGTATCTCCCGCAGCCTGCGGGCATGGCCCCTCCGTCACCTTGTCCCAAGCAGCTTCTGGAGAGCATAGGCTCCAGCACAGCTGCTTTGTGGCACAGGAGAGGGTGGAGGTGGTGTGTGGAGAGTCGTGCCAGGGCAAGCACCAACACCCTGCTCTCTCTGGCTGCCAGCAGTACCTGCTAATCTGGGCTTTGCACAGCTCAGGAAAGGTGAAAGCATCCCAAAGGCAGGGATGGGATGAGGCCAGCGTCAGGTCCTCAGTGCCACAGAGGAGCCGCGGCAGCCACCTGCAAATAGCCCTTGCCAAGCTGCTCTGCACAGGCAAGCAGAGCGCCCCAGCAGGGCAGTCTCAGGAGAGCCAGCCTCCCTGGCCTGGGATTTGCACCTCACGGCTACCTCGCCTGCGCAGGGCAGGCCTTCGCGGTTGGCAGAAAGCACAGGCAGAGCTCTGCCACCCACTTCCTTCAGCAGCCAAGCATTACCCATCTCCTGCAGACGTAGAAATCCCTGGGATCCAGCATTGCCAAGCTGCAGTCGTGCTATCCACAGGTGTGCAGGCCACGTGGGAAAAATCGGACAAGGCTCAGGGACAGCACCCCTGCAGGGGTCCCAGTCGGGGGCGTACAAGAAAAGTGGCCCTAAGAGCAGGATGTGAAGGGACTGGAGCAATGGGACAGGGCACGGGGAGATCACCATCAGGGTAGGACAGAGACACTGCGCCCCCCGCCTCTTGCAGCACTATGGCTTTAGCTGAAATCGCCTTCCCCCTCTCCCAGCAGAGGCAAGAGAAGCTGCCCTGGCAACTTGTGGGGCTGCGCAGGGGCTGTGTGCGGAGCAGGGATAAACCGTGCGGCAGCGATGCCCCACCGGGAGGCAGCAGCTCCCAGCCCCGCACTCGCCTGACCAAGTAAAGCAGGACGAGGAGCTGCAGCGCACGGTGCGTGGTGCCGAGGTGCCCGTTCCTCACCACCATCACCTGTGGGGTGGAGTAGCTGCACAGTGCCCACAGGCAATCCCGGGCACCCATTGCTGGCGTGATCAGCATGGCACAGCACGGCATGGCACGGCATGGCACAGCTCGGGGAACCACTGGAGCAGTAAGGACTGACCCCCCCCCCACCCCCACCCTCACCCCACCACCAACGACGCCCCACAGCTGCCACACAGCCCCAGCCCAGCACGGACGCAACCCCTGCTGTGCCATGGGGACCACGGTGAGGGACGGGCATGGTCAGCACGGACGCAAGTGGAGAAGTCTGGAGCTGGCACTCACAGCACAGCACCACGGGTGGGGCAGCAGGCAGAGGAAAGAGGCTGCAGGCGAGGGATGGGGGCTGCAGGCAGGGGACGGGGGCTGCAGATGAGGGACAGGGCTTGGAGGCGAGGGAAGGGACTGGCAGGCAAGGCACAGGGCTGCCAGCAGGGGACAGACAGAGGCTGCAGGAAGGGTTGGGGAGCAGAGGTTGAAGGTTAATTCATACAGAGAGTTTGTTAAATCAAGGTGCATGTCGGTGACCCCCCCCATCGTTGTCCCCCCTAGTCCTACCAGGTGCCTGTGGGTGACACACCCCGCCGGTGACATCCCCCACCCTCGACCCAGTCCTACCGGGTGCATGTTGATGAGCCAGCCCGTGCGCTCGCCAGGCTCCGTGGGCCGCTCGAAGCCGAACAGTGTGTCCAGCCGCTCCGTGCGCTGCGAGCGCTCCAGGCGCTTGAGGGAGGACAGCGAGGAGCCATCGTCCCTGCAGGACGCCGCGCCGCCAGCCGCCGCCCAGTCCCCGCCGCGACCCACCCCCCACCTCCCGCTGCCGCCTGGCCCCAGTGCTCACTGCCCCCCCCAGCCGCCGCCGCCGCCGCCGCCCGGCTCCGCGCCGCCCCGCAGCACCATCCCGCCGCGGCCGGAGCAGCCCCACGCGCTGCCCCCACCTCCCGCGAGCGGGAAGCCTGCCAGCCCCGCCTCCCCAGGGAGAGCACCAATCAGAGAGCGGCACCGCAGCCAATGGTCGCTCTCTCCCTCGACCTCTGCCCCGCAGCAGGGCGGCTGCGCTGGCCACGCCCCTCGCGGCACCTTCCCGGGCAGGCCCCGCCCCCGCCCCGGCTGCCGCTGCCGCGCGCGCGCCTGCGCGGCGGCGCCCGGCGCGGCCCGACCCGGCCCGGCCCGGCCCGGCGCGGTGCGGCCTGTCGTGGGGCGGCGGCGCTGCGCGGGAAGCGGCTGCTGCTCCTGAAGCGGCGCCGTCGCAGGGGCAGTTGCGTGTCATAAGTTACTCTCTTGAAGGTCAATTCATACAGAGAGTTTGTTAAATCATGTGAACAATTCATTTAATTAAGTAAGCAGCCACAAGCAAAACAGCGCTGGGCGGCCGGGGAGTCTCAGCTCCGCCAACGGCGCGCGCCTCCCTCACACACAGTCCCCCCTTATAGTCTGCGTTGTAATCTCCCGGTGCGTCCCGCGCATGTGTGAGTTGCTGGGGGGGTCGTCTGAAGCTCTCTGGTGGTCGTGGAGAGGAAGGCTGTGCTCTTCTTCTGCCTCTTTATTTTGGTTTGTCTCCTTGTGAGTGATCACAGGGGTTTGCTTATCTGTTGTGTTGACTCCCTTTTGGGATGCTGTTCTGTGAGAAAATTACAGGCGCCTGCTTATCTTTTCTTTATCCTTTTACCTTCAAAACCTCTGAGCAGCTTGTTGCTTACTTCAGCTCTTCATAGTCCTGCAAGATAGCTAGGGCCCCGACACCGGTTCCACAAGGGGTCATATAAGCTTTTGTGCTTACCATAATTTATTTGTCTGACACCATGTCTCAACCCTGATTGTTGTAAAACCTCCTCCTCCCCCTCCATCGGCTTATTCCTCCTTCTAAACAATGAACAAAGAGTTACAATTTATTATAATCCCTCCTTTTTCTTTTTGGTTACTTATTTTGTTCATTGAATTCCTGGAGCGCCCGGCGACTCAACGCTAATGCGTCCGCATCATCATCTAATTCAAGTGATCCATACTTACCACGTACCAGCATCAGGTGTACAGCTTCTAGGCGGCTTTTTACAATTGCCATTATTTTATTAAAAATACATGGTCCAAAAGTTAATGTTATTATTAACAGTAGTAAAGGCCCTGCTATGGTTGAAACACATTGTTCCTGTAGTTAGGTTACACGGTGTAGTGCGGAAACTAGGGGCACCTGCTGTCGTTACTTGCTGTATAATCTGTTGATCTTCATATCTAATTAAACTCCACCGAAAAGGTCGATGGGGGTGGTGTGGTTGTAGGATACTGCAGCTGACCATGATAATAACGCTAATTCCCGTGTACCGCAAGAGATAGTCGGGGCCCATTTCTCCTAATGTTATGTTTTACCTGGCCTCTTAACCTCCCCACCATCTGCACTCCTCTGCCTCGCTTGTCAGTTCGGTTGCAGCGAACTACAAGGTATTGGTTCTTCTCGGCAGCAGTAGTGTTCTTCAGGGGAATCTGTTAGAGAGCCTTTGTCTAGGAGTGGGGCCCCTTCTCTCCTTATGGTACATGGACAGGGGAAATAACACTTATCGAGTCCGTTTAAGCGTTAATTTTAAGTCGGCGGAGCCTGGAACCGCCCTCCACTCTTCTCCCAGGATCGGTCCTTTCACACGGCTGGCATGAGTCCACCCTTTTTCTGCAGTCCGAACAGCTGTTTCTGTAGTAAGCAAAACAACGCAGGGGCCTTCCCACCGAGGTGCTAATGAAGTCTCTTTCCATGTTTTGATTAGAACTTTATCTCCGGGCTGTACTCGGTGTATGGCTATATCTAATGGGGGTCGCTGCACCACTAGGCCTCTTTTCTGTAACTCTCTACGTCGGCTCATTAACTGTGTTAGGTAGGGCTGTAATTGAGCATCTTGTGAATTGGGGTGGTCAAGAGGCATCTCTAAATCATATGGCATACCATAAAGAATTTCGAAAGGCGAAAGCCCCACGTCAGTTCGGGGCTGCGTTCGTATGTTTAATAAAGCAAGCGGTAAGCATTTTACCCAGGACGCCTTAGTTTCTAGCATAAGTTTTGTTAACTGTTTTTTAATTTCACCATTCATTCGTTCTACCTTTCCAGAGCTTTGAGCTTTCCAGAGCTTTCCAGGCTAACTGGACGCTAGCCTGCCTTACCACTTCTTCATCCTTTCCTGCTATCAACAGATCATCCACATACTGTACTAACGTCACTCCCGGCACTTTATTATAGTCCTGCAGAATCTGTTCCAGGGCCTGTCCGAATAAATTTGGGGATTCAGTAAATCCTTGAGGGAGGACAGTCTATCTTAGTTGCTGTTTTCTATGGGTATCCGGGTCCTCCCATTCAAAGGCAAAATAATCCCTGCTGCTCTCATCCAAAGGACATGCCCAAAACGCATCCTTTAAATCTATCACACTGTACCATTGATCATCCGGGTGTAACTGATTTAACAGAGTATGTGGATTTGCTACTACTGGGAACCTAGTCACAGTTCTCTTATTGATTTCCCTCAAATCATGCACCAATCTATATTTGCCATCCTTTTTCCTTACTGGTAATATTGGGGTATTAAAAGGGGACATACAAGGTTCCAATAGCCCCTGTTGTAGTAACCTCTGAATTTCAGGTTTTAATCCCCGCCTGCCCTCTTCGGACAGGGGATATTGCTTAATTCTCGTTGGTACACCCGGGTTAGTTATAGTTACCTTAAAAGGTTTAATATTCAATTTGCCCACACTATCTGGAGTGTACCAAACTTCCGGGTTTATGCTTTGTTCATTCTCTATTCGGAGAGGACACAATTTAATTTGTAGTCTATTATCTATCACTTCTAAACTTATGCCTAATTCTATTATCAAATCTCTACCTAACAGGTTATACTCAGCTTCGGGTACCAAAAGTAAAGGTCCCACACCTATCTTGGAACCTGATTCGATTAATACTTCTTTTATAACGGGAACCCCAAATGGTTCTCCTTTTGCCCCAATTACTTGTACCCTTTCTGCTGAGGCCTTACACCCTAAAGGTAAGGTTTGGACCGTAGATCTTTCAGCCCCTGTGTCTATGAGGAATTCCATTTCCTCACGCTGGGGACCCACTTTTAATTTTATCAAGGGCTCGTTTTTTTCTCGGGTCCACAGCAAATAGAGCCCCTGGCACCCCTACTCATCCTTGAACATCTGATCATCCTCTTTTCTCTGTCGACATTCTCTCTTAATATGACCCTTTCTATTACAATAAAAACAGATCACATTTCTTTGTCCCTGACCATTTCTCCCTTCTTTTCTCTCAAGCTTCCCACGCACCATCCTAGGCCTTCCTCTTTGACCTTCCCGTACTGCTGCCACCATCATTCGTACTTGTTTCTTCTCTTTTTCGTCCTCTCTCCTAACATACACCTTCTGTGCCTCTCTCAGGAGTTCATCTAAACCCTTATCTTGCCAGTCCTCTATTTTCTCTAACTTTTTCCTAATGTCCGTCCAGGATTTGGCCACAAACTGAGTTTTAAGTAAGGCCCCTCCCACAGGAGTCCCTGGATCTAAGCCACTATACAACTGCAAGCTTTTTCGCAGCCTTTCTAACCATTCTGTCGGGGTCTCATCCCGCCTTTGCTGTTCATTAAAAGCCTTATTAATATTCTGTCCCCTTGGGACTGATTCCCTTATCCCCTGAATGATAATGGTTCTTAAGTCTTGCATATGACCGCGATGGATTGGGTCCTGGTTATTCCAATTAGGCGACTGCATCGGCCACTTAACATCTGCTGCCGGACCTTGCTGGTGTTGTTGGTCCCAGATTCGCATGCCAGCTCGCCTAATCATCCCTCTTTCCTCAAATGTGAACAGGATTCCCAGGATGGACTGTAGCTCCTCCCAAGTGTAAATATTTGGTCCTGGAAACTGGTCCACCTGCTCTGCCACTCCCAGTGGGTCTTCTAGTAGGTTTCCCATTTCCTTCTTAAAATCTCTCACGTCCCCGGAATTAATGGGGACGGCTACATATCCCATCCCCGGTTGGGGTCCTCCCATAGCTATTTCCCGCAGTAGATATAATCCTCCTTCGAGACTTAACCCCTGTGCTCTAGTCTGACTCCTAGTTACTGGTCTCTGGGGACTAGGGTTAGCCTCGCCATCCGACTCCCCCGAGGACGGAAGTTCAGTCAGCCCGGGAAGAGAAGGGGCCGTAGGTATAGGAGGGAGTATATAAGGGGGTGGCGATAATGGGATCTCTAATTCTCGCTTCTTTTTTCCCCCGCCCTCCTTTTTCTTTTAATGGGTATAAAAGGGTTCTCGCCTCTGGATTTATCCAGAGGTGTGCATACTCGCTCTCTTCTAAGCTGAAGGGCTCCTTTGAATTTACGTAACTATTTAGGGCCTGGCATATCCAGTCCTCAGATGAACCAAAAGGGGGCCAGAAAACACTTTCTCCTTTTATAGGTTTGTTGCCCCAGACTTCAATACAATAATATATCATCTTAACTTTACTTTTTCCCCGCCTAGAAGGGGAATCATCCCATCAATCCTAGTGGGCTATCTGGGGGAATGGGAGGTAAGCCTCCACTACAAACTCCCCCACCCATGGGACCAGAAGGCTTACTTTTCTTCTGTCCCATCTTCCGGAGTACCTTCACACACACACACACACACCGCTTCCCCCTTTTCGTGGCCCAGTCCCTCGCGGGATGTGGGAACCGCACTACCGAGGGGTCCGCACTCGCTTCGTCCTTACTGGACGTCTCTCACGTGTACTCCGGGATACCCAACCCCAACCGAATGGATCACCGGCCTATACTTACTCAATCCTGAGTCTTCATTCAGTCTTCGTGCACAAAGATTACTTGGGGTTGCCGGCTCCTTTTTGCTTGTGGCTAATTTAGGGTTCGTCGGTGAAGGGCTTGAGTGAAAATCGCTCTCGGCAGAGGCGAACTCGGCGGGGCGCCTCCCCTTCCGAAGAGCTTTTCAGTCCATTGCCTTCATCCGAGTCACGGCACCAAATTTGTCATAAGTTACTCTCTTGAAGGTTAATTCATACAGAGAGTTTGTTAAATCATGTGAACAATTTATTTAATTAAGCAGCCACAAGCAAAACTGCGCTGGGCGGCCGGGGAGTCTCAGCTCCGCCAACGGCGCGCGCCTCCCTCACACACAGTCCCCCCTTATAGTCTGCGTTGTAATCTCCCGGTGCGTCCCGCGCATGTGTGAGTTGCTGGGGGGGTCGTCTGAAGCTCTCTGGTGGTCGTGGAGAGGAAGGCCGTGGTCTTCTTCTGTCTCTTTATTTTGGTTTGTCTCCTTGTGAGTGATCACAGGGGTTTGCTTATCTGTTGTGTTGACTCCCTTTTGGGATGCTGTTCTGTGAGAAAATTACAGGCGCCTGCTTATCTTTTCTTTATCCTTTTACCTTCAAAACCTCTGAGCAGCTTGTTGCTTACTTCAGCTCTTCATAGTCCTGCAAGATAGCTAGGGCCCCGACACCGGTTCCACAAGGGGTCATATAAGCTTTTGTGCTTACCATAATTTATTTGTCTGACACCATGTCTCAACCCTGATTGTTGTAAAACCTCCTCCTCCCCCTCCATCGGCTTATTCCTCCTTCTAAACAATGAACAAAGAGTTACAATTTATTACACAAATGACCACGCCTCGGCTTTTGACATTATTTGTGACAGCAACTGCATTTGCTCACACCGGCCCTGCACACACTTGGTGTCCTCATCCAGGGCGCACCTGCCTCGTAGGCCTACAGGCGTGCGCTTTCACTCCGACGAAAGCAGCACGGGCTCAGCAAGGCCGGTCATGTCAGTGTCCCCCAAACTAGGTGGCTTTTGCAAGCTGCTGACATCACGAAGGTGTCAGCTGGCAATGAGCGTGACATGGAGACACTCTAGCCACCGCTCTGCACTTGCAGATCCAGAAAGTGGGTGAAACCCGGCTCCGCTTCCAGCCAGGCAGGCTGCCAAGGAGCCAGGTGAGCCACAGAAGCAGAGCGCTTCCCAACAGCCTTGCCGCTGGACATCTCGTTGGCATGGCTGTAATGATGAAACCACTTCCCTAGGTCCCCTCCTTTGCAGCTCCTCCGTGCCTGTCTGTCTGTACTCCCTAAGGGGCCGTGCACTCTGGGAGGTGTTAGATCATGTCTCTTCCAGGTGGACACCAGCCCCTGAGCCTCATGTTTCTTTTGGGGCTGGGGCTGGCATCAGAGACTATCAACTGCCCAAGCAGGTGCAGCTGTCAGTACCTGGAAGTGAACTGCACAGGGCAACAGTTGCAAGAGCTCCCTGTGACCATCCCACTGGATACCAGGCAGCTGATTCTGGCAGCAAACAAGATCTCATACCTGCCTGCAGTGGAACTCAGCTTCCTCGCTGACCTGGTCTATCTGGACTGCCGGGAGAAACTCTTGGGGGATGATCTGGATTTCACTTTACGCATCGGCGTAACCACTAGCTAGGATATTGCTACTTCTATAAAGTGCCTGCCCCAGCTGCAGGTGGTATCACTGCGAGCTTGTTATCACTTTTGTCACTGCGAGTCACAAGCACCTTACAGCTGCAGTGCCAAGAGTGAGGAGCCCGAGGAGGCTCTGGGGAGAGCTGCAGAGAAGGCTACTGCTCTGATTTTCCTGCCTTTTCTTCAGCTGCTCGATAGACTGTATCTTTTTGTTGCTGCTGCAGTATCGCTGCGTCCATGACAGTCCGTTAAAAACCCCTCTCTCCGTGGAGATGCGTGAAGTGCTCTGCTCCTGCCTCTGTTCTGTCCTGCTCTGCTCAGCCTCTCCAGCCCTGAGCTGCCCACCGTTCTGCCAGTGTCCCCTTCACCTCAAACACCTCCTGCTACTCTGTTCCTGCACAGCGCTGCAGAAAGGCAGCTCTCATTTGCACAACCTCTAGAGCAGTCCTGCTACAAACAGAACTGGGCTGAAACCCAGCCAGCCCCGCTTCTGCTCTCAGCTGGCGCTGGATAGGGTCTCCAGGAAAAGGTCTGCTACTGTGGCAAGAGTTTTGCTGCTAACTTCAGTGGGACTATAATCACACCCCATTCCCTGCTGACCCATCTCCACATGTGAAGAGTGGACGCAATGCCTTTTCCCGTAAAAGTACGGCAGCTGTTGTGCTAAAGCAGATCAAAACGACAGTTCCTATAACCTCCAGCTATCACAGTGCTTCTAGCTGGCAAAGCAGGTACATTTGACAGGTTCTCAGGATCAAGCCGTGATCCAAATGCTCCGAACTCGGCAAAAGACTTTTGCTGTTCCCATGGCGGGTTCTGGTTTGGGTACCGGTGAAATGCGATTGACAGGGTGAAACAGAATGCAAGTTAAGACTGTGGTCAGAAAAGCGTCCCTGTATCCTTATGACTGACGGGCTTCATACGTTCCCACTCTTCCTCCAGCATCCCAGAGCAAATTGGCTCACTTTTGTTTTAAGTTATCCAAAATAATCAATGTACATGCATTGCAGATGAGCGTTCGCTTGAGTTCCTCTGACTTCTGCAGCAGAAAGGCACTTACTCCCGAATAAGAGCAGTTTACTGAAGGCAGGAGCCTTCTTTCCTTCCATCATCTGGCTCACCAAAATCCAGCTCTTTTCCATCTTTTTGAGAGAGTCTACAGCTGGACCACAGATATTGAATATTCATGAGGCAAAGTAATCACTGGTTCCCTTTTTCACAGAAACACTAGTCCCAAGCATAAAAATTTGTTATGCAGCTATGAAATTTGTATTTGATTTTCCAAATTGAAAAGGAACACATCACTGCACCAATGAAAAAAGCTTGATCCTCAGTAATTCACAATAAAATAATGAAGGAGAGCTGGGGAAAAAAAAGAAATTTGAGAAAACCTGTCCATCAAGTAAGAAAAAGGCAGAAAAGAACCATAAGGAAGGGCAAGGGAAGCTGGTGTTAGGACAGAACAGAATTAGGGATGTCTGAGTGTCTTAATAGGCGTAGTAAATGCCTGTAAAGGTACTTATTGTCCTCATACAGATTACAGACAGTTATGGAACAGTGTAGAGAAGTCCTACCCCTAGCAGTCGCCAGGTAGTTTGGAGATTACACGTGGAAGCCCTGAACAGGAGAGTAAAGCTCACTGCAGGCGGTTTGGAAGGCTACAAGCAGAAAAGCAAGTGGCAGCGAGGACTGGACGTCTTCGTGTGGGTCCCTGCACAATCCCGGGAAGGATGGGAAAGAGACCAAGGCACCTACTGAAACCTTTCTGATGAGGCTGGGAGGAGATGGAACAGACTGCGCCAGGGCTGGGAAGAAACAACCCGTCTCCCTGCTTCCACGTGTCAGGGCAGGGGAGAAAGAGCGGAAAGACTCAGCAGCAGCCAGCGGAGGCAGCTCCAGTTTCCTCCTCTGTCAGACTTTGCTGCTATGTCCCAGCGAGGTGCTGCGGGTGAGTCAGCACGAGGTGTTGTATTTCCTGGAACTGGTGTGAGAACTGGGTAAACTTTAATGCTGCAGGTAAGTGTATCCACGCTGGGAACCCCGGATCACGTGCGCCTATCTGCATCCAGGCAGGGAAAAGCAACTCCCTGTTTGTCAGGCTTAGGCGGCCCTAAAACGAGGGTTGTCCCAGGAGCTGACAGCTCTAGCAGAGGGACAGTGGGACAGACGGAACTGAGGGGCAACGCAGAGCACTGAAATCTGCTGCAAGCAGATCCCTGTCCCGGCCTTTAGAGAGCCACTGCAGCTTCACAGACCACTTTGTGCCAGTGTTTTACGCTCAGCAGGAGCTGCGCACGGTCGAGGCGCAGGCGGGAAGTTCCCACAGCTCGACGGCTTGGGGTAAGGGTGAACAAGCCCCGCAGTTACGCTCCTGACAGCGAGCGATAACAGCACCAACGGTCTCTGCAGCTGTATCCACTCGTCAACGGATAACAAAATACAACATAACATAATACAGTATAAATTGTTGCTCGTCCCTCTCCCCTGCTCCCTTTCCCTAAGAAGGACCACCCATCCAGCACTTCCAGCAGCGACCGACACGGTTCTGTCGCAGTAACCGAGTCTGTCGCACTGATTTCAAAACCCCCAGGGGAAGGAGGCGGCTGTGCTGGAGGCCACACTGGCCTTCTACAAACACCAGGAAGAGACATTGCTTCCTACTACGCCCAGCCTTCACTAGCTCCAGAGGGAAAAACCAGCATCTGTTTTCTCACGGCCTAGACTACAATACGGCAGAGCACAGTCATTATTTCGGCGGAACTGAATTACTGAGGACTTTCCTCTTTTTCTTTCACACAACAAGCTCGGTGACCCCTAACTGCAAACAACCCAGGTTTCACAGCTTGACTCTGTGGATGCAGACCTCACTATGCCAGCATAAAACAACCTCTTTCAGCTTAGCCTATGGCATGTCAGAAGATGTTTAAGGTTTTTTCAAAAAAATCACAAGTGCTTTTATATTAAAATGAAGGTGCTCAGTTAGCAGAACTCAACAGCGCAGGTACAGCAGCTTGCCACTGCGGTATAATCCAACCGGCAGTATTTTCCTATCGCGACAATAACACAGAAATCGTTCTGATCATTCTGGCTACCTGGTTTGGCAAGGGACGGACTACGTATTTTCACCCAGGCTGTTCAGGGAAAGGAGTGTGAAGTGCGGAGACATTTTTCAAAGGCTTTACGAAACTCCTCCACCGCTTTTCTAGCAGGACTCCTATCCACTATTGCTCAGGGCACGGACAAGTTAGTCTTGCTTCTGCTTTTCCCTCTGCAGGTGCCAAGAACATCACCTGCTACCTGCCAGAAGGTCTACGCGGCTTGAAAATGCCCGCAGTGGAGGCACAGCTCCAGCTGGACTGCCTGATCCAACTGCACAAGCAGGACTACATCTTTCTGTGTCTCATTGGCTTCTGTATATTCTCAGCTGGCACTGTGGCAGCCTGGCTGGCTGGCATCTGTGCAGTGATAGATGAACATGAGAGATGCTTCTAGTTCCTTCATCATTATTGCTGGACTTGCTCCAGTAGGTCCATGTCTTTCTTGTACTGGTGAGACCACACCCACACACAGCACTCCAGCTGTGGCCTCACCAGTGCTGAGGAGAGGGCAGTAATCACCTCCCTCAACCTGCTGGGACAGGACGTTTTTTTGGTGCTCAGCTGCTGTCTCTGTGATACGGAGTTCTCAACCCTTACTCCATCCATCTATCCTTCACTCTTGCTTGCCCCTGCCTCCACTGAGGAAGGTGGTGATGATGAGGATGGTAATTATTGAGCAAGAAGGAGCAGGAATGTTCACACTGGTGGGTAGATATGGGGCATGTGGCCTTGCAAAGGGAGCGGTTGAAGTCTTTGGGAACAAGAATCCCTTTGAAAATGCCAGCATCTCGCCAGGTAACTACCCCAGGGTTCCTCCTCTTCCTGCTCTCCACCCTCCTGCTGTGCAGGCCATCCCCTAGTCAGTCATGTGCATTTCTGAGTGCCTGCATACATCCACGTCTGGTATGTAGTTCTCCTAGGAAATCCCTTCACCGTTCATCAGCTGGGACCATCAGTGATGACATGGATACCAATGAGCAGAGCTGGGGTTTAATGTTTCGTTTGGGTGCTTCACGATATTAGGAAGAAAATTGAGGCGTATTGGTGTGCTGCTCTATGCCATGGCTCTGGCTTTGTCTCCCCAGGGGCAACATTCAAGCTGCTGAGAGCAGTTACTTGAAAAGCTGCACCTTCAACACCACCTCTGCCCTTTGCTGCCCCATCTTCATGGAGCAGGCGGGAGAGAACTTAAGGGAGCTGGCAGAGAAGGTGTCATGTCCTGGGAGGATGGTCCTCCCAGAGGGCCCAAGGTCTTGCTGGCTGGGCACAGGGCGTTCCCTCAGCACCTGCTCTAGTGCTTGGCTCCACGGGATCATCACTCACACACTGGCACTGTTGAGACTCAGAGGCAGCTGGAGGCAGGTCCCTGGCCCTGCTGCCCTGCCAGTATGCTGCAGGGGCTAGCTGGGATGGGCTGAGGGCAGTGGCAGCTTAGCCAGCCTCAACAGCTCAGAGCACAGCACATCCACTGCAGCCCCTGAGCAGTCCTTTCTGCCCACCTTGCGCATGCAGAGCCCTGCAAGGCTCCCAGGCCCAGGGTCTCTCTTACGAGGCCCCTGTGCAGAGGCTGGAGAGCAGGAGGCCAGCTGGCAGCAAAGCATAGACTGCAGGTGTGCCTGTATCACTGCCAGGACTGGCAAGTTTGCTCGCCCAGTGGTGGGGACTCATTCCCAAAGTGTGTGAATGAGTCTGGAGACATTGCCAGGGGAGGGCAGTGCACCCAGCATTTGGTCTCCAGCCCATCCAGCCTTGCTGCCTCTGCTGCCCTCTTGGGAGTAGATAATTCCCATCCAGGGAAGGAACTCAGCACTGTTCCATCCTCCCTCCAGGTTCTGCATCCCCTGCTCAGCCCCAGCACCCTCAAGACCCTAGAGGCCCCCCACTCTGCATCTCAGAATGCTCCCTGATGCTTAGCCATGCTCCCAACTCAGTCCTGACTGCAGCAGCCTTGCAAGCAGTGCTGCTGGCTTCCCTGGCAGGGCCGTGTGCCCCAGTATGGTGGCATTCCCGGCCTTTCCCAGCGGGTGATGAGGATGACAGCTGTGCTAACGCCTGAGTGGGGGGAAATGCCCTGCTTGCTTGCTGGCTTATCATGCCCATGGCCAAGCTGTGTGCACAGTAGTGCTGTGCCCTGGGCTCACTGTGTCACTGTGTCCATGGTGTGCTGGTGCTGTGCTAGGCCTGCTGGTTTCTGCTGCAGGGTGGGGTGGTCATCAACTGGAACTGTAACCTGGGCCTGCCTGAAACCGACTGCAACTCCCACTACTCCTTCCACTGCCCCGATCCCAAGACCACTGTCCCAGGCAGTGGCACTTGCAGTCCTGCATCCTCCTCCTGCCCTCCCTGGTCCTGCTGTGGCTGGTCCCCATCACTGGGCCCTTCTACCTGTCTCCCCAGGAGGTCTGCGAAGTATTATAAATGGAACAGGACCCACACACGAGTGTTGATCAAGGCCTGTGGGATCCATATTGATGTCATCGTGCAGGGCCAGGTAGGATTTTGCATGGTCCATGTGCTACTGGGGTGCATATGTGCATAATATGCTGCTGTGGTGCTAGGACCGTCCTGGAAAAGCAGCTCTTCTCCACTGCTGCCTCAGAGCTGGGATGAACACAGCCAGGCCTCTTCTGCTCAGCCTTGCAGAGGAATGGGGGAATCCCAGGTGCCTCAAATTAGAACCTTTGGCAAAGTGTGCAAAGTGTGCTGGAAGGAAATGCAAGACCTCATAGTGTGCGCTGCTGCTTGGGTAGGTTGTCCACACTGTGGCTTGGGCAGAGGGAGGTCTCTGCTCAGTCTCATTCCTTGTGCCCAACCCAGAGTGAATGCAGGCCCAGGCAGGAGGCAACCTGGGCTGGGCAGCGATTGCTGATCCCATCCTTTCTGCCAGGCAGGGAAGTTTAGCCTGATCCCCACTGTCATCAACCTGGCCGTGGCTCTGACCTCGCTGGGAATGGTGAGTATTGGTGCCGGGGGCTCGGCCCAGCTGCGCACTCCCAGCACTGACCTCCCTCTCTCACCTTCCAGGGCTCCTTCCTCTGGGACTGGATCCTGCTGAGCTGCATGAACAAGGACCAGGTGTACAGCAGCAGGAAATTTGAGCAGGCACCACCCTAGATCCTGGCCCTGGAGGTTTGGTCCTCTGGGACAGAGCAGTGGCCACGCTGCCAGCAAGGCAGGGCAGGGTGCCTGGGCACGGCTGCAGGGTGGGCAGCAGCATGTGGCTGGGGCTGCCAGGGCATCTGGCCCCTCCAGCCATCTCTCACCCCCGCGGCAGGCTGAAGGTGCCTCAGAGGCTGCTCCACGACATACAGCACCTCAGGGCTCTCCAGCCTCCAGAGAGTCTGTCCCGCAGGGACCAACCGCTTGTCCCTCCCCCACCACGTACAACCACAGCTGGAAGGAGCCACTGTGCCAGGCAGCAATAACACTTCCTCCGTCCGGGCCCTGCTCGACTCTGAGCTACCTGCTTTTCCCACGCGATGATCCCTGTGCCCGGCCAGGATGCACCGGGCACCTTGCCGGCTGCTGCTGCTGGCCACCAAGAGCCACGGCCCCCTCCCTTCCCTCAGCCATGCTTCAAGCAGCTCCAGGCAGGTCCTGCCCCATGGCTGCCAGCTGCTGTGAGAGGCTGGGGGTCAAGAAAAGCCCCAGTGGCAGGGCAGACCCATGGTGCCCTGGCTGGCTCCTGTGGGGGCTTTCCGGAGCTTTTGCTCTGGAGCAGAAGGCAGTGCCTGACTACTGGCTCTGCTTCAGCACACCGGGAATGGGCATTACCATTTTCTGGCTGGCTTGGAGCGCTGGCAGCCCCATCCTGGAGCAGCTCCTGGCTGCGGGCACCCAGGGTGCTGGGGGCAGGGGTGGGCACATCTCGAGTAGGCCTGCCCTGCTCATCCCCTGTGCCCCTGCAAAGCTGCCACAGATGGAGCTGCAGCAGTGGTGGTGGCCCTGGAGCCGTACTGAGGACTAGAGCAAGTCCTGCACTAGCCAAGCAGCCAGTACCCAATAAACTGCAACCACCCAGCCTTGCTGCCTGGGGCCTGATTGCTGCAGCATGTGCTGGGGGGAGGGGGAGGGTGACAGTGCAGCGTCATGGCTAGCGGGGTGAGAGATGGACATGTGCATCGTTCTACCCTCCACCCTAAAAGCTGCACCCTGCTGCAGTGCCAGGGCATGGATGCTCTTGCCCCGGAGCCCGGGTGGTAGGGAACATGAGTACAAGCACCTGCTTGCCCTGCACTGCAGCAGTAGGAGAGGAGGACAAGTCACCCCCCAACCTCTGCCAGCCTGGTGCATGGACCTCTGCTAACAACAACCCTGCCCTGAGGCTGCAGCTCTCTGAGCCTATGCCCAAAAGCAATTCACAGCAGGTACCTGGCAGTAACTCACCCAGGCATAACCTGATTATTTTCTGGCTCTCAGGTTACAGCAGCTCAGCTCAGCACATCCTCCCCCAGCATAGCTCAGCCCAGGCAGAAGTTTGGGGGAAAGGGGTCTTGTCACACCGGGCAAGGGAAGACCCCAAGCCATGTCTTGAAGGCTCTCCCACAGGCTGGAGGGTGGGGATGCAGATGGAGGACATGCCAGGGGTACAGGCAGGGGACTTCTGGTGCACCAAAACCTCCTCTTGCTCCCCTTGCTGGGCTGGGGAGCATCTTCCCCCTTTGACTTGGGGTGCAATTGCTCACAGGAACAAGGTAATACCATTGCAAGAGGAGTCTACCTTGTCCTCATTCCAAGAAGAGGACCTGGCTTCTCTAGGACCAAAGAGCAACTCTGAGCAGGCAAACCTATGGGAAGGGCTTGGGGGAAGGAGCCAGCCTCTCACTGTAGAGCAGCAGGATGAAGGCAAGTGCCTGCCCCGACCTCCAGCAGCTCATTGCCCTGAGGAGAGCAGGAGCAATGATGCAGGGCTGAGAGGAGCTGCCTGGCGCAGGTTGAAGCCACTGGAGGCTCCGCTGGACCAAACCTTAACTCAATTGCACAACGCAGTGATTGCATTAGGGCCATGTTTCTCTGCCCGTCCAGGCCAGCTCATTTCCTCCAACTTTAATATCAAGAAAACAAACACATAGGTACAGCCCCCTCAGCCCCCCTTTCAGCAGTACTAGATGGAGGGAGGGCATAGCGAAGGACAGGACCACTTGCCCCATAACCCAATGCTAATAGAAACAGGTATACTATAGAAGTGAAAAAACAAAGCTCAGAAAAATATTTTCAATACAGGTATGTGTGGAGGGCATTGAATAAAAATTTATATATATATATATATATATATATGTATATATATATATATATACACACACACACATATATATAGAAAAGGAAGTGTCAGAAGTAGCTGAACACACAGTGTTTCAAAATGCCCAGAAAATTAACTGGAATCTAGTAATCTTGGCTCCCCTCATGCTTTTTCAGGCTTCTGCAAGCAGGAGTAGATGGAAAGGACCAGGAGGCCAGGCTTCAGCTAAGCACTGGCCTCCTGGGTTTCATCACACCTGTGCTGGGATTTCAGTGAGCAGCCCCCCCACCCTATGACTCACTGCTGTCAACTTGAAGCTTTAGCACCCAAGGGGGACAGCTCCCTTGCTCCCCTTCCAGCCCAACAAGAAGAGTCTGGCTTTCTCCTCCCTCTAGGAATCCTGCCCCATGGCTCAGAGAATGCTCCTTTCCAGGGTGCCTACAGCTCCCTGCTGTGGGCCATAGCACGTGCTCCTCTACCCAAAGAACCAGATGCATTGTCTGTGACACATTTAATTGTCTAAAACTCCACATTAAAACCACAGAGATTCATGCACACAGGGTGCTGCCTACAACACAAACTCCCATCCCAAACTGGGCTTCTGCAGGGCTCTGGCAAATGCAGTCCCCCCTCCCCCATAGAGAGCAGTTCCAGCCCTAGGCACCTTCTTAATTCCCCCAGCACAGCACCAGGCTGTGACCAGGACTGCCCCAACACCGCTTAGCGCCCCCACACAGTGCAAGATGGATATGTGGCTTCTCCGAGATCTATCACAGAGCACAAATGCTCTTCAGCAGAGGTGAGAGCAAGTACCCAGAGCTGACACAGCAACAAAAAAAGACAGCAGGACAAGTTCATCACATCACTGCTGGAGCTGGTGGTTTGTACGGAGCAGCCACTCAATAGTTTCCAGCAGATAGGCCACACTCTAGTGCCAAGCAATGCTCTGGAAGATGTTGATGTGCTCCATGAAGATCTGAGGGGGAAGATACCAGTGAGGGAGGGCTGCCCAGCACACCTCATGCATGAGCCAGGGAAGATGGAAGCTGGAGGGGACAGGGGGGAGAAGGCCAGGCCAGGAGAAGTTCTGCAAGCTGGTCAGGCAGGACTGCCTGGGTTGAGCACAAAGCAACGAATAAACAGCCAGAAAGCACAGAGAGATGAACTTGTGCCAGATGGGCTGAAAGGGACAAGTTATCACTGGGTTTTTCACTGGCTGTTACAGAGGAGCTGCTGGCAGGAGGCTGGATCTGGTGGCAGGATGCACACATACCTGGGAAGAAATGGTGAGGGCAAAATCTCCAGCACAACCGCAGTACACAGGCATAGGTGTCTACTTCACACCATGACACTTCTTGCACACCTAGAGGCAAAGGAGTTTTAGCTGAGATAGCAGACAAGGATGAGCAGCTCAGTCCTTTGACAGGGCTCTCTGGGGAGACACCACTGACATCAGGTCAATGGGTCAAGCCTCAGCCAGCCAGCAAAAGGCTGCAGCTATGTGCTGAGAAGAAGTGGAGAGCGCTCGAGCCAAACTCTCCTCATCATATCTCCACTGCATCACATCAGTCAGAGAAGTAAGGTTGGGCTGCTCGGTTTCAAGGAGCAGAGAGCAGCTTCAGCCCTCCTGCTGCAGCCTGCCACATCAAGGGCAGGCTCCCGCAGCACGGCCGCCCAGCACTCATCAAGTCCTGCAGCAGGTAGGCCATTAGCTTCTTCTGCAGCGCTTCCACCAGTGCCATTTCAATGGAATCCGAGTCATACTGGGCCTGGCAGTTGGAGCATACCCAACTGGGCAGCACTGACCCATCCGAGGGGCAGAGAGAAGGGAGATGAACACCAGTGTGACTCTTCCCAAGAGAAAGCACGGTGCAGCCTCAGCCCTCGCAGCCTAACAAGAGCATTCAGAGAGCCCCGAGTGCCAGGAAGCCATAACCAATTTCGGGAGGGGATAAAGCATCAGCCAAAGCACCAGCACACCTCAAACTGTCACAGGCAGCTCGGAAAGGGGATGAGCAGAAAATAACCTTGAAGGGAGGTTTATCGCTGTCATGGAACCAAGCAGACCTTCAAAGCAAAAGGACTGAGAGAGAGAGAAAGATGGACAACATGTAAGTGAATGACAGGCCGAGAGCACAACCATGCTAGGGCCTCTGGTGTCCCCAAGAGGGACTTAATGCATGCAGCCAGGGCAAAGGGGATTTCCTGGGAAAGGAAGGCTGTACCTGCAAGAGGGCAGGGTCCTTGCACAGGTCCAAGTCCCTGCAAAAATTGCACTTCCTGCAGATGACTTCAGGGAGCACGTAGGAGCAGCAAGGGTCCCGAAACTGGGCTTCTTCTGAGAACTCACCCACCTCAATGAGGCGCAGCAGGTCCCGGCGCAGTTTGTTTACTTGGTTAGTTATACTGGCATCCAGGGACAACACCTACAGGAGACAGTGTTAGGTAAGGCCACCAGCAGAGAAGACGGTCCTCACGGGGACTCACTCTGATGCGAGTGCTAGCTGGGCAAAACAAACTGATTGTAGAATTGCAACAGATTCTTAAAAAAAAAAAAAAGAAGAAAAAAAAAGAAGAAGAAAAAAAAAAAAAGAAGAAAGCACAGCCCACCCCACTAACCTTGTAGACGTATTTGATGAACTCTAGAGCTGGGTTGTTGAGTGGCAAGTAGGAGCCAGGTAGCACTGAGAACATGTCTGAGGGCTCAGTGGCATTATGGGAACCAGCCATCTTCTTCTGGATCTTCTGAGTGACGGTGAAGAAGCTCTGCGTGAGCTCGTTGGTCACGTAATCCTGTGAGAAAGTGATCATGCCTGGAGAGGAGGAGCAGAGAGAGCTCTTGAGCCATATGGAAGCATATGGGGACAGCAAGGTGGGCAGCTCTCTTCCTGCTGCAGGACTGGCCCAGCAGTGCTGCACACAGCTCTCCCATGGCTAACTGTGGCTAACCGTACTCACCAGGCATGGCTCCCGTCTCTCCCAATGCCTCCTGGGACACCTGGCTCGTGGCCCTCCTCTTGATGGGAGCGCTCCGAGGGGCATTGTGCTGCAGCTCCTCGCTCCTCCTTCATGCTGTGGTACACAGCCACAATGTAGGCTGCAGAGACACGTAAGAAAAGCTCCAGATGCAGTCCACGATGGGATAGTGGCACAAGCGCGACTGTGCTTGTCGACTCTCCTGGGGCACCAATGACTAATCAGGAACTAGTGACCTTCTTCCCCTCTCTGAGAGAGTTCACACTGGCGCTGAAACCACCCAAACAATGATATTTACAGACATGGAGGTGGTTCCTTCTGTATCACATCCAGCACAGTGCAATCTTTGACTGTAAGGGGTTCTTTGGATCAACATCAGAACCTTCTCAGTAGCACAGAGAGCTTCAAGAAGCTGTGGGGAATGCTGTGGATATGGCTTGGGCAGCAGCAGGGTGCGGATAGCTCTAATCACCAGAGGTAACATTCAAAGTAGGACCAGGCAAGCAGCAGACTGCACTCACCCAACACAATCCTGAGGAAGCAGTTCTGACAGGAGGCAGCCTGGGGGAGAAACTGCACGATGTTCCAACTATTCTCCAGCAAGTCCTCCACATTTGCTTCTCCATCCTCCTCCTCTTCTTCCTTGTCCTCCTCTTCCTCACTGTCCTCATCCAATACTTGACTCTTGCTAGAGTCCTGCTGGAATGGAGCACAAGCCATGCCCAGGCTTGCGGTTGGTGATGTCGTAGCAGTTCCCTATATCCAAACCAATAGCTCCCTGCTCAACTCAACCCACTGCACCCCTGTCTCTGCAGGACTGAGCACTACCCATCTCTTACCTCCCCAGAGTGGACGCTAGAACGCACTCTTCCCTTGATACCTTCGTAATTTGCTGGATCCATCCAGAGCAGGAATTCCCAGCAGCGGCAGAAGGAAATAGTCAGAGAGTGAAAGATCTCCTTTGAGTGGATGCTGGAGGCAAGAGACTGCAGTCACACACAATGTTGGCATCTTCCCTAACTAATAACCTTCTCCATGGGAGGCAATGAGGAGCAGGCGATGTTAGCAAGAGAGCAGTTCACTTCTCACATCCAACCATGCTTCAGCAAATGGACTCAGTACAGAAGGCTGCAGAGCAGTCATTAGCAGAACTAAGGGCTGCAGAGGAATCATACCCACGCTTCAACTGCCTCTTGTGTCAAGATGCCTGTCTTAGGAGCCTACACATCATAGTATTCTAGAGATGCCTGCTGGATCACATCAAAACTGATACTCACGCTGGAACCTTCTTCCATGTCATTGATGTGATGGGACTGTAACAGTGTGTTTACAGCCAAGCTCTGAATATCCGGCTCCAGACACACTGTGAACAAACACAACCTGTCAACGGGCAAGCAGGGCAGAGAACCAGCAAGGACACAATCCCCTCTCCAGGTATGATGAATGCACCCACTTGCCAGGACTTTCCACAAGTTGTAAGAGCTCTTTACAGGTCTTGCTGCATCTACCGAGTGCAACATCAAGATATTCATATCAGGAAATGGTGAAAGCCTATATGGTACTGCAGCAGCATGGGAAACCGTGCTGCTCTCCAGACTGCCACACACCTTGTATTACAGGCTTTAAAGGACACTTTTGGCACATGGCCAGACCTCTCCCCTCTCTGGCTGTGATGCTATGTATGGATGGCCCCATTCACTGCACAGCTAAACAGCATAGCACTTTCCAACAAAACTTGGATCTACTTCCGCTCCAGGGGCCACCAGCTTTTTCTGGAAATTGCAGCAGAGGTGCTCAGAAGAACTATCAGTCAGCTTGTTTTGCATCACAGAAAGATTCATCCTAGCGACCACCAGAAGTGATCTTCTGAATGCTGCTATGAGAGGCCACAAACTAGGAAATAATCTGTATTTAAATGCCTACCTGCATTTTTTTCTATTGCATACAGGACCTTCTATCCCCAGGAGATGCCAATTGCATATATCCTGTCCAGATCATCATTGCTCAACTTCTGAAGCTGTCAGCAACTGCAGAACTGCTCAGATACTCTTCTGCCACTGCAGCCATCCTTCTCCTGAGCTCATGGAAGAGCACTTAGCTCTGCTCCCACTCAGTGCTATCCTACCTGTGGAGTAGCAGCCAGGGTTGTTTATCTCCACTGAGGCTCTCTTGTCAAACTCCATAACTAAACGGTTATCATCAGCCTCTTTACCCCCCAGCTCTAGGCGGGCCGTGGGTGAGAGCCACAGCAAATGGTTGTGGCGACGGAGGTGGCGGGAGAAAAACAGATCAGAACCAAAAGGTAGACATGTCATCAGGGAGATTCCCAATGGGGATGTGGTAATATCTGAGGAAAGGAAAGAGGTACAGTCATCGGGGTAAACACATCAACAGAAGAACTGTGCCAGCATCATATTTGCTTGTCCCAACAAGGGCAAAAGCACAGAAGGTGAAAGCATCTGGCCTCATCTTGGCCTCAGGCTCCCACAGCCTCCCTTTCCGACCCAAGCACAAACAAAGTAACCTCTCTAGGGGACTGTGGCCACCTCAGGCACCTGCCCTCCTCAAAAGCCTGGGATAGGCACGTGTCCAAGTTGAGGCAGTGGCGGATCACGCGGCAGGCTGCACGGCACTGCCAGTCCAGCACTGAATAGCTGACGGCATCTGTTATTCGGACAGGGACCAAAGGAAACTCCTCGATGATGGGAATCCCACTTGCCAGTCGTTTCAGGTCCCAGTTAGACTGCACAGCAAGAAGTGTGGGGCCCCGGCACTCATCCTATACAAAGGAGGAGAGGACATGCCCTGGTACATCCCTTCAGCCGGCACCTCTGCTCAGCAGGAAACCAGCTGTGTGAATGAGTGCTCACATGCCCCATTCCTGTAGTGGTCCCTGGTCCTCCACACAGTAGAGACAGTGTACTCAGAGTCTCTTGAAGCACCTCCCACTGAATAACCAGCTCCACAATTGAGAGCTGGGGTTTGGGGGTATGATCTAGCCTCACTGCTTGCATTGCGCTATGTAAGCTCACCCCAGGCAAGCCAGAGCCCGCAGGCAACATCCATTTTTACCCTTCAACTTTGGAGCACTAGCTGTGTGCAGAGAGCTATGCTTAGAGGCTGCTTGAACTGCTGGACCAATGCCTTCCATGCAATGTTTTCCTCCTCCCAGGTACCTGCGCTGACAAGGTCTCAGTGGGGACCTTCCTCATGCCCTCAGCTCATACCTTGCAGCCCTGCAGGAGCCGCTGAATGGCTCTGTAGACTGTCTTGAGGTCGGTCTCAGCACGCACTTCAAAGGTGTGCTTGTCTGGAAGCAGTAGTTCTTCACCCACTTTTTCCAGCACAGCACTGCGCTCCGATGAGTACATGTTGGTGAGGTTTGGCATCTGGTTGCTGCGTACCTGTACCAAATGCAAACGTGATCAGAGGGAACAGGGTTCAAAAGAGACAGGCTCCAGGCTGCGAATTTCAAGGAAGCTCTTTCCTCTACACATCATAATGCTTCACGTGACAGTTGAGGAACAGACCTGCTTGGAACACTTCAAAATACGAGAATCCCTGCTGCACAGCAGTAGAGATCTGTGTCTGTGCAAAGAAACCGCTCAGCTCCAAACCGCTGCCTGATCCCCTTGCGTTCCCTCCCAAGCCTTTAAGCCCTACTCTTACCGTGTCCAGCACGAACACTGCAGCTTTGCGCTGAGAGGGGATGAAAAGGCCAAAGAGAGCTTTGTTGCCCTGGGAGCTCTGGTAGAGGTAGATGTGGCGAATACTTCCTAGAGACACAGAGCAAACATGCAGCATCAATAGTATCTTCAAGCTATTTGGTCCTGGGTACACAGACAAGCCTTCTCCTAGGGTGCCTTACCTGGCTCCAGCTAAGTAAACTGAGCCAGAGAGCGCATTTCCAGGTGTTCAGTGTCAAAAGTGTCAGCCTCTCGCCCTGTGAGGTGTCTGACAAGCTGCCTGCTGACCATGCACACGCAACCCAGCTGGATCAGGGCTCAGAATAGTAACGGCACCTGTAGTGACAGGGACACTCAGATAATCCTCAAGCCACCAAGTTTTGAGCTGCTTAACGAATCAACCCAGTTTTGCTTTCGCTGCTGCTTTCAGGTTGTGACTTCCCACTGGCAGGTAACTCTCTCTCTTCACCCACCTAGACAGAATAATGAAAATGCCAGTCTACGAAGAGACAGCCCTGCACTTCAGAAAGGGCTGCTATGTACAAAAAGATCTGGATTACTCTAACAGGGAAAGGTGAGAGCAGAACATCCAAGTGCAGTGGAATAAGAAGCTGCACAGCTTTAGACAGTCTGCATATCTACCCATGCTCTTAAATCCTGACTCGTACAAATAGTGCTATTCAAATCATTTCTATTGCTCAGATTTTTCTCAACCCTCATACTTCAGAGACTTCAAAGATAAACATTTAAACACAGGAGGAGGTATCAGCAGGACTGCAAAGAGAGGCAGTTGTTTTCCAGAGTCTGGACACTGGTCCAATGTGAAAAAACATTCAAGTCACAACTGCCAAGACAGACAGCCCTCTCCTGTACACACACACACACACACAGACGCACGCACGCACCCTTTCTTTTCCTCTCTGTGCTAGGCAGGCTGTTGGGTTAGAATATGGCCCTGTGCCCACTACAACGGTTTGGTCTTATCCTGTCCTTTTACCTGCTATCCAGGACAGTTCTCAAACTCCCAATGACAGCCACCAGCAGACTCTATAAACAGAGTTAGTCGTTCAGGCTAGTGGGGGCAAGACGTAACTTCTGTACATAATGGCACACAACGGAGTACCGAGTAGAAGCAGCACAACCAAAGATGGGGGTGCTAGTCCTTTCCTAGTAAGATGTAACTCATGATAGCAGTGCACAGAGATGGAAAAGGGACAGTATTCAAATACATCAACTGTAGGCATTTTATACAAATTTAACAGATAAAGATGCAGTTATACGGTACAGACGCAGCATTCGGTACCTCAGACAATCCATGTGGATGCACTGCGGGGCTTTGTACTCTCCCTGGCTGCCCTTCTGAAATCCAATCTCCTGATACATATTAATTCCATGAGCTGCTGCTCTTGCTTCCACAAAAGGCCTGAGGAGAGAGACAATGCAGAAGAGAAGAAACAAAGCAATCCCTTTCCTCCACCCCATCCCCACCCCAAGGGTTTCAGAATTGCTTTCTTGTAAGCTACTTAATGAGGAATTTTTCTTGTGAATTCTCCTTTGCTCCAGACCTTACCCGTGAGAGCTGGCCACAGGGAAAACTCCCTGTAGGGCAGAGCTACTGCAAGAAGGAAGCTGCTTGCTTACATCCTATACCAGGAGGCAGAACATTATGATCGAGTTTCCCTCGCTCCCCAAAGGCTTGGCTGCTCTGGTCTCCCTATTGTTCTGCAGTTCTCTTTTGACACTTTGCCTGTTCTCCAGTTACTGAGGTCATCAGTGTACAAACATTGCCAAATCAACAACAATCTAGAAGCAGCTCAGCAATCCCTGGACCAATTGATGGGACTCTATAGAAGTTCATATTTCAAAGCCAATAAACATAGCTCTGCTCAGGAAAAAAAAAAAAAAAGTTCTGAATTCCACCTCCCCCTCTTCGACAGTCCTCTGCAGGCTGGCAATCCAAGACTCAGCCCAGCACTCCAGATAAAGAGCACATAATCAGGATGTAAACAGGTTCCCAAACTGGCTGGATAGTCTGCGTAGATAAGAATGCATGTGGCCGCTATGTGACCTCCAGACAAAGGACATACAGGCTGGTACCCAATCTCACCTCATGGCCTAGACAACATTTCCTTTTAGAAACCAGGTTAGTTTTCATTCCTGATCTTACCAGTCAAAGAAGTCTCCATCATATGTGACAATGATAGTAGGTTTGGTCTCCTGGACATGTTCAAACCGCCTCTGCATTAAATGAGCCTAGTATGCAACAGAGGATTAAAAAAAAACAAACCCAAAACAAAAAACATCTCCCCCACAAACACAAACACTCAGCAAATTCACCTCCTGCAGGCAGGCACTGGATATAATACAATTGATGCAGTCCTTCCCCTCTGCTCTTGGCCTAGCTAGAACCCGATCTGCCTCATCATCACACCATGAAATGAAAGCATCACCAGCACCGTGACTGTCCGCTGTGCTCCCCAAAGATACACTCTATTGGGTGATAAGCTCTCTTTGGCCTACAAGAGACCAAGGCAGATAAAAAGCAGGCTGATTTCCCAAGTAGAACCTACTTACCTCATCTGGTTCATTAGACACAGGGTGGACCCTCACACTCCGGCTTCGGAGTCCTCAATATCCTCACAGACAATCTCCTTGTTTGTGATCAGATAGCCCTAGAGAGTTGACAAAGGAAGAGTTACTGAGGACTCAGATCCCTGCTACACCAGGGACAGGTTCCTGAACAACCGGAACACACTGCCTAAAGGATGAAATAGTCTTCCATCGATGCGATAATCCTTGCACAGCTTGATAGGTAGAGCTTTTGTCAAGTGGGAACGGCTCTTTGGAGGTCACCTTCTTAACAATTGCTTACAATCAACTAAGGGTGCCAAAAGGGAGACAACTTAAGGACTATACTCTCCAAATTACTACTGCCCCTCAAAGGGGCACCAGTAGCCTTACCTGGGTTCTCCAACATACAAAACGAGGAAATCCTTATGCATCATTCAGACTAGACTTCAATTTTATTTCCACAGCCATTACATATAGACCAAGCAACTAGCAACAAAGCAAGCCAGGGACCAGACCGCCAAAGGTGACATGCTCGTTTGCTGTCTAGCATTTTGCTCCAAAGCATGAAGAAAAGAACTGTTGTTCCATTACCTGCCCATCAACCACGTAGGAGATCATCATGATCCGGTCTGCCTCTGCATCAGGAAACTTCAAAGGGAGTTTGGTAGTTTCAATGTCAAAGGCGAGAACAACCGGATCCTGAATATGACCAAATACATTAAACTCAAATCAGCTTTAGAGTATGATTTAACGAGCAGTTCTCATTAGATTAACAACTAATTTACCTAAGTAGGTTTATGCACATCTCAGACCCAGCAGGCTTGACTGTAGGAGACAAGGTAGCAACAGTGGTACCCACTGATAACCAAACAGCAAAATTCATTAACAGGAGAGAACGGAATAACAAAAGCTTCTCTTTAATGCAACAACCCCCTTCGAGAAAGAGAGTCATCAGGATTGACAGCACGTGAGGAAACATTGCGCAGGCAAAAAACACTTATTACCTCTATGCCTTTATAATAAAGGTTTCTTATGGCATTGGATTTATAAAGCATAACAACGAGTTTAAGAATAGTTGGGCACCCCAGGAATCACCTGGAACAAATGATGTACACCTCTCAGTTGGGCAGGAAGTGCTCACTTCACTAGATTCCTCTTCCTTTGAAATGGTTCAACTGAAATCAGACATCAGGTGTAGGAAACCAAAGAGAAAATTGGAATTCTCATTTGTACTTTTTAGTCTGTGTGACTAGGGGAATCCTAAGAAGCCCATGGGCCAACCATCCTAAGGAGACCTCTTTCCTTGACAGCATAGACGTATAGACATTGCTCGCCTGGTCTCGCTCTCTGTTTTTCCTCACAGCAAGAGAGATCTCTTTCCGCACCTTCACCAAGTCCTCCACCACGTGGAAGGATAACTTAATGTAGTTCTGCTTAAGATCCACCAAGTGAGTTGGCTACAAAGCAACAAGACAGTGCCAGCTAAGGGTGGAAAAGAGTAATGAGGGAAAGGGGAAGACTGCTAACAGTAAGAAAGCGTTGGAAATGCAAATTATACTGGCACACGTGGAAGAACTGGCCAAAGAAGAGGTAGTAATTGGATGGAAAGACTAGGAGTGAGAAGAGATGCTAGCAAGCACGTAAGACACGCTGTGAAGAACATGTGAGCTATGCCAGTTCACACCAAGGGCCATCTTGTCTTGTTGTCTGTTTCCAAGCGCAATCACCAGTACACACCCAAGAAAGAGTAAATGTATACTATCCCCCTCTGCCACAACACTCTTAATCTCCAACCATTTCTAGCTCAGGAAGTTTCTTGAGCATCCTGTGAAAAAGACTATGTGCTGGAGCAGAACATATATTTTATTTACTATTACTATAATAAGCAATTACTATCAATAAGCAATAATTAGCCTATTCATGATATGCAATGCAAACAGTGCTTGAAGATTAAAGGGAAGCATACTGCTTCCCTTTACTGCTTAGCCCCTTTCTACTCCACTTGAGCTCGAAAGAAAGAAAGAAAGAAAGAAAGAAAGAAAGATTAGTTATTCAATAGTACAGCAGGCAGAGGAATACTGACCAGATCCAAATCTTCTTTGGGGACAGTTTCCAGCTTTGAAATGTTCCCTTGAATCTTCTTGGAGAGGAAGGATGACACTTCTCGTTCACAGCCCTGCAAAGAAACTGGAGAATGAGCAACAAAGCCAGACACTTCTCCAGAGGAGAAGACAAGCTCACAAGAGGTTCTGGCACTAGTGTCCTCAATTGTGAGGGGAGGACACGAGGCTGTCCTGAAATCCTGGCCATCTGGAAATCTGTTCCTTCACACTGGGGCTCTCTTTGATCGTTAATTCACAGCACCGTCAGAACAAACCCAGTTTTGCAGCACGAGCAGGATCAAGACGAGATGAGAGGGGAAATTTACCCCTGTTTGGGCTTAGAAGAAGTGAAATAGGCTCCAGAGATCAATTTTAGGACAAAAAAAGAACAGGAAAAATATGGCAGCTCCTTGAAGGGATAATTCATCACATAACAAACCAACCTCCCTCTAAGAAACCTTAGTGCAGCCACCATACTGATACAGCTGCTTCCCATCTCAGGTCTTCTCTATCAGCTCTGACAAAACCACCAACAGAAGCACTGGAGCTGTATTTTTCTCCTACCAACCCAAGAAGATGGTCGGTCACAAGGCCTCTCAGCTGACTGGGGGACCCTTCAAGTCAAACCTGCCCTTGTCTCTGGGACCTCGGCCACTAGTTTACTCAAGACCCCGCTTGCCAGTGCGCAGCTTCCAAGTCCATACTCGCCTTCTGGGTAGCGATGTAGAAATACGGCTTATAGGGCAGGGCCACCCAGGAGAAATCAAAACCGGTGAACATTGCGCGACCCCGCAGCCAAGGTGAGAAACCAACCCAACGGTTCCCAACGGAAGCAACGGGCACCGCGCTGCCCTTGCTGCGCGTTGCTGGCATTTGTGCGCCACATACACATCCCTGCATCTCTGCAGCACCCACCTTGGCCCCCAAGGGTCCCAGGTGGACCCAGCGTAGGGCAGACAGCGCTGCTGCCTTGTGGGTGATGCCTGGGGCCCAGAACAGCCAAACCGGTGGGGGCAGGCAGGACGCCCAGCCCGGGCACCAGCGCTGCGCTGGAGGAACGGGATGCACCTCGAAGCAGCTCCCATCCTCCGGGATGAAGTAGTCCACAGCGCTCACCAGCCGCCGGTCCTCACCCAGCACCTCTGTCTGCACATGCACATGGCCTGTTAAGACACACGACCCCCCCGCCCCCTCCCACCCCAGTCCTACCGGGTGCCTGTCGGTGACACCTCCCCTGCCCCAGTCCTACTGGGTGTCTATTGGTGACACCTCCCCTCACACCCAGGTCCTACCGGGTGCCCGTCGGTGACATTCACCCTCTGTCCTACAAGGTGCATGTCGGTGACCCCCCCCATCGTTGTCCCCCCTAGTCCTACCAGGTGCCTGTGGGTGACACCCCCCGCCGGTGACATCCCCCCCCCCCGGCCCAGTCCTACCGGGTGCATGTTGATGAGCCAGCCCGTGCGCTCGCCACGCTCCGTGGGCCGCTCGAAGCCGAACAGTGTGTCCAGCCGCTCCGTGCGCTGCGAGCGCTCCAGGCGCTTGAGGGAGGACAGCGAGGAGCCATCGTCCCTGCAGGACGCCGCGCCGCCAGCCGCCGCCCAGTCCCCGCCGCGACCCACCACCCCCCACACACACACCTCCCGCTGCCGCCTGGCCCCAGTGCTCACTGCCCCCCCCAGCCGCCGCCGCCGCCGCCGCCCGGCTCCGCGCCGCCCCGCAGCACCATCCCGCCGCGGCCGGAGCAGCCCCGCGCGCTGCCCCCACCTCCCGCGAGCGGGAAGCCTGCCAGCCCCGCCTCCCCAGGGAGAGCACCAATCAGAGAGCGGCACCGCAGCCAATGGTCGCTCTCTTCCTCGACCTCTGCCCCGCAGCACGGCGGCTGCGCTGGCCACGCCCCTCGCGGCACCTTCCCGGGCAGGCCCCGCCCCCGCCCCGGCTGCCGCTGCCGCGCACGCGCCTGCGCGGCGGCGCCCGGCCCGGCCCGGCCCGGCCCGGCCCGGCGCGGTGCGGCCTGTCGTGGGGCGGCGGCGCTGCGCGGGAAGCGGCTGCTGCTCCTGAAGCGGCGCCGTCACGGGGGCAGTTGCGTGTCATAAGTTACTCTCTTGAAGGTCAATTCATACAGAGAGTTTGTTAAATCATGTGAACAATTCATTTAATTAAGTAAGCAGCCACAAGCAAAACAGCGCTGGGCGGCCGGGGAGTCTCAGCTCCGCCAACGGCGCGCGCCTCCCTCACACACAGTCCCCCCTTATAGTCTGCGTTGTAATCTCCCGGTGCGTCCCGCGCATGTGTGAGTTGCTGGGGGGGTCGTCTGAAGCTCTCTGGTGGTCGTGGAGAGGAAGGCCGTGCTCTTCTTCTGCCTCTTTATTTTGGTTTGTCTCCTTGTGAGTGATCACAGGGGTTTGCTTATCTGTTGTGTTGACTCCCTTTTGGGATGCTGTTCTGTGAGAAAATTACAGGCGCCTGCTTATCTTTTCTTTATCCTTTTACCTTCAAAACCTCTGAGCCGCTTGTTACTTACTTCAGCTCTTCATAGTCCTGCAAGATAGCTAGGGCCCCAACACCGGTTCCACAAGGGGTCATATAAGCTTTTGTGCTTACCATAATTTATTTGTCTGACACCATGTCTCAACCCTGGTTGTTGTAAAACCTCCTCCTCCCCCTCCATCGGCTTATTCCTCCTTCTAAACAATGAACAAAGAGTTACAATTTATTACACAGAGGAAGAAGAGGCGCCGTGCCCCAAAGCCCTGTGTTAGGAGTAGCACAGGCTTTGCTTGGAGCCGGGCGAGAGCACGGCTGCTGCCGCGTGGGGCAGCGAGAATAACTGGGCAGTGCTCTCCGCGCCTGGGGAGGCTGTGAAACGCAGCGCAGCCGCGCGAGGCAGCCGTGCACGCGGCCGTGTGCCGCGCTGGAGCGCGGTGTTAGTGCGGGCGGCCAGGGCAGTGCGGGGGTGCTAGCGTGTCTCTTCTTTCTCCGTGCCCTCGTCTCGGCGTAGGGAGGCAGAGCGGTTTCTGGCGCAGGCGGAGCAGCTGCCTGCGGTGCCCGGCCAGAGCAGAGGGACGCCCGGGGCCGCGCGCTCCTGCGAGTGCAAGGCCGTCGTGGAGCTGGTGCTCGTGCCCCTGGCTCACCACCACACAGCAATGGGCAACGATTCCAGAGCCCTCTACTACCTGCTGGAGAGCGCGGCTGCCTGCTTGCACGTCTCTGACAACTAACTGGTGAGTTGTCCTGCGTGCCAGAGGCCGCTGCACGTGGAGGCCTCTCGGTGGCCTTGCCCAGGGCAAGCCCATTTCCCCCCTGCACTAGGACCGGCCTCTGTGGGCCCTTGGGGGCGAAGGGCTGGGGTCGGAGCCGGGGTTTTCCTCCTGCTTGCCTGTCCCGGGGCAAGAGCCGCGGGGCAGGGGAGCGGGACCTTCGCGCGAGGCGCCCCAGCAGGGAGGCGGTGCGGAGGAGCGCTCGTGCCCGCGGCGTGCGCTGGGGTGGCATCGGCAGGGGCAGGGGCACGGCCTCCGCGGGGAGCTGTGCAGGCGGGTGGGAGTGCTGGGGCTGGAGGCGGGCTCCGCAGCGCCGCTCACCCGCTCTCCGTGCGCTTGCTCCAAGGCCTTCACGAGCCTGCGCAAAGCAGAGGCCCTGAGGAGCTCGGCGGCTCAGAAAGCCCCGGTGCCGGCCTTCTTTGAAGAAGCCACCTTCCTGAGCCTGCAAGGGGAGGTAAAGCGGCAGGGCGGCCGCGAGGGCTCTCGGGGCGGGAGGAGCGGGATGCCGCGGTGGCGCGGGGCAGCCCGCGGGGGCGGCGGGGGGACACCTCTGGCACTTTGAGGCCTGGCCGCAGTGAGCAGCCCTGCCTGCGACCGCCGCGTCCTCTGGCCCCAGCCGGTCGAGGCCCTCGGCCTCGCGTCGGGCAGGGGCGGGAAATGTGGTGGGAGCTCAGTCGGAGCCCTCGGGCACCGCCTGAAGAAGCCTTCTCCTGGGCAGGTGTGCTACAACGTGGGACGCATGGAGCTGGCCGAGACGACCCTCAGGAAGGCGCTGAGCCTGCTGGGCCGGAAATTCCCGGGCACCTCGGCTGGCGCCTTCTTTCAGCTCCTGCTGGAGCAGTCGGCGCACGCCTCTCACCAGAAGAGCAGAGGCTCCTGCCCTCCCGCAGAGGCGGGGTAAGGAGCTCAGGGGGAAGAGAAGGGCAGAAAGAGCCCTTTCCTTGCTGGTGCTGAGCCCCTCGGCCGCCAGCTGCCTAGGCTTAGGGCTAGAGTCAGGTCCTGGCGAGGGCGACGCTGCGCAGGGCGCTGGGGGCTGCTGTCGGGGGAGGCGGGCTGTGTCGTCTCGAGGGGGACGGCGCGGGTGAGAGCAGAGGGGTGTTAGCGGGGAGCACAGGCTGCAGAGGGAAAGGGAGTGTGCAGGAGGGAGCAGGCGGTGGGCCCGGGGGGAAGCGGAGGCGAGGGGCGAGGAGGAGGGAGCTCAGGGCTCGCAGCCGGGTGCCAGCCTGCCGCACAGCACCCCTTCTGCTGCCGGTGCCCGGCTTTGCTGGGCGGCGCGGGCTGTAGTGCCGTCGCGTCCTTGCGAGCAGTCACCTTTCCCCGTGGTGCTTCTCGGTGCTCCTGCATCCGCCCCTGCAGCCCTGCCCGCCCCAGCCGCCTCGTGGGCCCCGCGCCTCCCCGGCCCTGCCGGACTCGGCCCCGCGCGTCTCGCAGCTGCGGCTCAGCAGTTTCTCTTGCGTGGCAGGACGGAGAGGCTGCCCTGGCTGTTCCAGCAGAGCCGCTGCCTTTCCTTGCTGCGGCAGCTCTTCAGCCTGGAGAACACTTCCAGCGGCCGGAGGCTCTCGCTCCTCGCAGCGCTCATGAGGGTCAACGCGGCCGAGGAGTCCGAGGACGCGAGTCACGTGAGTGCCTTCTCCGCGCCGCAGCAGCCGCAGCAGGCGGCCGCGCGTCCGACACGGCTCCTTTCCCCCGGCCCGGCAAGAGCAGCCGCAGGGTCTGCCCCGGC
This sequence comes from Rhea pennata, assembly GCF_028389875.1. Classification (NCBI taxonomy): domain Eukaryota; kingdom Metazoa; phylum Chordata; class Aves; order Rheiformes; family Rheidae; genus Rhea; species Rhea pennata. The sequence goes on from NC_084680.1 coordinate 482,454, forward strand.
AAGGAGAGGCCAAACAGGATGGGGATGTCCCCGTCCCGGGACTTCTCTCTGCGAGCTCCCAGGAGACGGGGCTTGCTGTTCTTCTGGGCTGCTCCTCTCATTGGATTTGTGTCGTGACTGTCACCCTGGGGCAGGCTGTGGCTGTGGGAGGCGTGCGAGTGAAAGAGAAGAGCAAAAGTGGCGGTGGGGTTTGTGGCCCTCTAGGCCCGAGAGTCACCCTGGCGAGATCCAGTCTTGTGCATTCTGCTGTCTGGACCTTTCTAGATCCTCGCGTCCTACCTGGAATACGTGCAGTGCTGCCAGGAGCTGGGCCGCCAGGAAGAGCGGCTGGAGAGCGGGCGGGCGCGCGGCCGTCCAGCTTAGGTCCGGCGTCGAGCCCTTTGGAGGAGGAGGGGCGTTAACCGTGGCAGAACTGGCCCAGGCCCTGTCCTGTCTGCACCTCAGCCTGGGAAATCTGCCCCTCTCTGTCGACGTCGGTAGGTGCTGCCCCGGCTCCCTGGGAGAGGAGATCTCTGCGGAGAGAGCCTCTGCGAGTCGGCTTCATTCACTCATTCATTTATTTCCCTCTGCAGTGCACGGAGCTGGAGAAGCCCGACCTGGACCGGGAGCTTCCAGGCACGCTCTTCACGGCGCTCTTTCTCCAGATGAGGTAATGCTGCCGCTGGGCACGGTGCGGTGTCGGGGGGCCACCGGAGATCCTTTGGGCCAGGGTCACGGGAGCCTTTCCCCGGAGACTTGTTGCCAAAAGATGAGTGGGTGAAAAGAAGAGCGATGGGAACTCCCCTGGAGGTTCTCCAGGAGGAGCACAGAAGGGGGAGAGACGGGTGAGGAGAAGCGGGGTGGGACGCGTGCCAGGGTGCGGAGTTGAATCCCACCGCGCGGAGCTGCTCCCTGGGGCTCACTGCGTGCCTCCCCAGTGCCCGGAGCGTGCAGGAGCGCTCTCCAGGCTGGAGAAGCAGGTGGCTGGAGAGCCCGGGATCGCCGGGCAGGCGCGCTGCTCCTCCTGCTGCCGGGACCTCGCAGCGCGTGGAGGGGGCCGGGGCCGGGGGGCGGTCCCGCCGCGCACGGCTGCCGCTGATTGGCTGCGGGGGCGGGGCGGAGCGCGGGGATTGGTCCGGGTGTGGAGGAAGTGACGACTGGGCGGGGCGGGGCCGGCGCCGGGTTCAAAGGGCGGCGGCGGTTGGCGGCGGCGGTTGGCGGCGCCGCCGTGGAGGTGCTGACGTTCCGGCGCTGCAGCCCCGCCGACATCGCTACCTGCCTCCGCGGCCACGTCCGGGCCGGCTCCGAAGCCCGCAGCCTGGCCAAGGGCGACCTGTTCCCCGGCCCGAAGGTGCGGCGGGGCAGGGCGGGGCGGGCGCTGAGGCGACGCGCGGGCTTTGGCCCCCCGCGGCGCGGGCGGGCGGGGGGGGCCGGTGCCCCGCAGCTGTCAGAGCGCGCGGTGCCGCCGCTCGTGTTGCGGAGCGCGGCGGAGCGGTGCCGCGCGGCTCCCTCGCCTCGGGGCGGTAGCGGCGGGGCTGCTTTTCCGGGCGGCCCGGGAGCCCTGCGCGGTGCGGGTGACACGCTGGTTTGTGTCTTTGCTTTCGCAGCCTGAAGTCTCGCACATGATTTTCATGAGAATCCTGCAGAAGGTGTACGGGATCTGCCTGGAGCATTTCTACATGGTTTGCGTGCAATGTGGTGGCTCACGTACAGTGGAACGTGTGGGGCAGATAATAAATGTTGGCTGTAGAGATGAAATGTTGAAGCGTTGCTCTCCTTTGCGTGTCGTGAGGTCAGGAGGATGCCGCCAGGAAGGTACGGTTTTCCACGTGCTGACAGAGTGAGGAGGAGCTTGGAAATCCTGCCTGTGCTGCAGAAAGCCCAGAGCGCTGGAGGCACTGTGTAGCGTGGGGATTTGCTGTGTGTGTGTCCAGGGAAGTGGCTGCTGTGTGTGCGTAGGCAGGGATGCGAGTGCAGTATTGTGGCATAGTCCTTGCAGTAGGTCCTTTGCTAGAGACCTCTTTGAAGCAGGAGTATGATGTGTGTGCGGACAGTTGCTGTGGCACGGCTGACTGCACCTGAGAATCAAAGAAGATTCTGCCTGTTTTCTGGGAGTTTGGTTCAGGTCAAGGCGCTTCTCAAAAGAGTGGGGTTTGGGTGTGCTGCATCCGAGTTGCTCTTTTTTCTTAAATAAAAAAAATCTTTGTTTTGATGGGTTTGTTCTTTGGGGCTGGTTTCTTCTAGGGGGTGGGGTGGGGTGAGGGTTCCTCCTCGCTTCCTGCCCTGTCCGGGCCTCTGCCTTTGGCCCCGGTGGGAGGAGGGTGCCAGCTCCAAGGGGCCGTGGGCGCCATGGAGAAGGGCAGTGAACGCTGCCTGCGGAGCTCGGCCCGCTGCAGCCGTGCGTTTGCCGCGCAGCGTCCGAGGGCGGCTGTGGCTGGTGGCCTCGGCAAACGGATGCCCTGCTGAGGTGAGGCCAAGCGCATCTTGTAGCTCCGCCACGCGGGAAGTTATTCCTGGAAGCCCGTGGGAAATGGTAGTCTCGGGGCATTTGTGGATAGCACGTGCTCGTGGCAGCTCAGCTGTTCGTGCGCTGTCACGTTGATTGTCGTCGTCCTCTTACGGCGCGACCAGCCCAGAGCGGTGCTCGAGGCAGTCTGCTGGCAGAAGCGAGGGCAGCCTTTGGCGTCCGTTGAGCAGAGCTGTGAGTCAGCTCGTGGGCCAAAAGGTAGCAGAGGAAGAGCTGGGACTTGTGGTGTTGTGGGGGGAGCCGAGCAGCTCCTCTTGCCAAGGGGTTCGTGTTTGTGCGACTCGGGCCTGAGCTCCGCCGCGAGAGGCGGCCTGCGTGCGGGGCGCCTGACGTGGCCGCAGCGCGCTGTCTCCTTAGGGTCGGCTGCGTTTCCTTGCCCTGAGAGGGAGAGGTTTTTAAGCTGAAATGTGCAGGCTTAGGGAGCAGTTCTGGCTTCTGGGTGGCACTGTCCGGGGAGCATTTTTCCAACGGCCTTGTTTTGCAGCCTCTGGACAAATCCTAGGACGTGTCTCTCCAGGGTGAGTTTCTGTTACTTGGCAGTGACTATGTGGAGGTTTTCTTTCCTTCCTCCCTCCCTCTGTCTTCCTCCCTCCCTCCCTCCCTCCCTTTTTGTGTGTGTTTCTGGAGGGGAGGGTGTTTCATGCTTGGAATTTACTAGAGAGAAGATGCATGTCCCGCAGATGGAGCCTTAGCAGCTTGTGTTCCCCAGGGGTGCAAGACCATCAGGTGTGTCTTCAGTCTGTCTGAGTGATGTTCTGTTGTGGAGAAAACCTGCCTGTTTTTCTGGAAGTCTGCTGTGCCTGCGTATTCACTCTGCTCTCTTTCCTCTTTAGATGCCCGTCAACATTGACATCCTGTATCCCCAAATATTTGAAGGCTTTCTCCCTGTTTGTAACTTGTTTATTCACATGTAAGTACACAAGTTTGTATCCGTTCGGTTGTTACTTCTTCCAAGGCTTCAGTTCAGAGGGAATGGGGGGGGGGGGGATGAGGGCGGGTTGTTTTTTATTTTTTTTTGAGCACCTGTGAGCTGGTGGTGGCTGCAGCGCTCTCTGTGCTCTCTGTTTTGGAGCAAAATGAAATTTGCAGGCGAGCAAGAGGCAGCAAGGTTGTAATAGGAAAGAAAACCTTGGCAGCTGTCTTTTGTCTAAATCGATGCGTTACCTTTACTGTGAGGACTAGGAGGCTGCGTTAGTGACTTGATTTAGAGGGTGGGGGAGTGAAAGGGCGGGTTGGAGCGCCTGGGGGTACCGCGAATGGCCAGAAGTTCATCATCATACCCAAAAAGGGGTTTGAAGCCCTTGTTAGGTGAACTTGCCCCCCGAATTCGAGATACCTTTGCTGCAGCGATGGGAGCGTTAAACACTAATCTGTGCAGGCGATCGTACTGTGTTAGTCTCCTGAGAGGACTTGTTGCTGTTGCGTGCTTACTGCACCTGGGCTCTGGGGTAAGAGGAGAAAATCTCTTTTGAGTGAGCGTCTATAGCACAAAAACTGCAATGGTCGCTGCAGATAGATCTATGTTTTGCTTCCTTGCAGGGAGCGCTTTCTCCCGGTGTGCCGTGTTAATGACTTTGAGATTGCTGATGTTCTAAGTCCAAGTAAGCAAGTGCTTGTGATGCTGTCTGTCCTGTGTGGGAGTGTAGGGGGATTGGGGTGGTGGCACTTGACAGGCAGGCTGCTTTCCTGCCTGCTTGGCACTCGACTGCTAGTAGTTTGTCCATCAAGCTGTGGCACTCTTGAAACGGTGTGGGAATACGTGGCCGTGGAAAGTAGCCTGAACTCTGTGGAGTTCTCTCTGGAGTCCTTAGGCAAATACCTCCGCAGGGAGCGGTTAGATGGTGAAAGCTGCTCTTCCGTCTCCGCGGTTCCCAGCTGCGGCGATTCTGCTGCGCCGCACAGCTTAGGACAGGCTGTTGTGAAGAACGCTTTCACTTCTGGGTCTGTCTTAGCTTGTGGGAGTTTTGCTTGTTACTGATGTTCCTGCTGGGGGGGCAGAGGAAGACAAGCCCTGTTTCTGCGATCCCTTGCCTCCTCTGTGAATTATGCTTGGCCCACCTTTTCCTAAGTGATTGCAATATGCATGGAGACCAAAACAGTGGTGACTTGCAATTCTAATTTCAGAAGCAAAGAGGACAGCTTGCTTCTTGAGTGGCATTCTCAACTTTATACATTTCCGAGAATCACGCCGTGGAGTCTACTTGGATTTACAGGCGAACTATGTAAGATTCGGGGCTGTGTTACTCCTGATGCTTGCTAAAACATAAGGAATGTTAACCTCAGTTTGAGAACATAGAGGTTGTACTTCTTAATTGCATGTTTTAGAAACACGCTGGGGTTTTCCTGTGGGTTTAGAGATGGTGCGTTTCAAGTGAAATACGTGATTAGCAGAGCTCAGAGAGAACCCAAAATGTAAACGGTGTTCCCCTAGAATAAAAACATCTCCACGTAATTAACTTGCAGAAATGAGCTGTGGAGTAACTGCAACAGCTGGAGACAGCAAATCAAGAGGCAGCAGTGAAGCTGGAGAAGCTGAAGTGAGTATAAGGAGTAGGAGCTGAGTTGCACTAACCTTCTTGGCTAGCTCTCCTGTTCCCAGTGCATGTGTGGGGTGTGCAACTGGGAACTTACTAGTTGAGCTTTGTGGTTTGATAGAGCAGACCGAGAACAACAGGCTTCTCTGCACCTGGTGTAGATAGTGGACAGCCCAACCGGTGCTCAGAAGTTTGGCCCCTCTACCTCCCTTCTGCTTGTCTGTGACAGCTGAGGTGGTAGTTCCTCTTGGACTAGACGAAAAGTACTTGCTTTGAGTAATGGGTGTGGGCTTTGGTGTGTGTGTGACTAGCTTGCTGTGAAGGGCAGACGGTGTAGAGGCAGTAAGCTGAGACAGTAGTTAGCTTTGTTTCCTGGCAGTGAAACATATCTTGCTTTCCTAGGGAAGTCTTCTTTCAAACTGTCCACCTTCTCTCCCTTACCCCATCACACGTTCTCAGCATGTGCACCTCCATGCTTTGTAGCTTGGTTCTCAAAGCGAAGTAATATTTTTGAGCTTTCCTCCAAGCCTGTTTAGCCTAGTCTGCGCAGACTCAGCTTCTCCACTGGCACTTGACTTTGCTGTTTAGCCTCTTTGGGAAGCAAGCCCGGAAGCATAAAGCAGTTTCTGTTGGGTTGTGCCCTGTTAGAGGAGGGGCTTGTCTGGTGAGAGGCCAGAAGAGCTGTTGTGAGCAAAGAATAAGACTTTGGGAGTGCCTGGTTGCTTTGAGAGGAAAACTGTATTTTGTAGCTCAGAGACTGTGATGGATCTTTAATTTGAAACCATCATTTTGATTGTCTAAGCTCTTAAGGATGAATTCTTTCTGGAGTGGTTGTTCTAGCCTCACCAATCTATCGATTTCACTAATCATGCTGAAACTGTCAATATCTCAGTGTGTGGTTGTGTTATTTATTTATTTACGTTTGCTTAGCACTGTTCCTGTAGAAGAGCAAGCAGAGTTCAGGCAGCTGTCTGATGACATTCAGGAATTGCAGCAACTGCTAAACCACGACTATTGTCGGAAAACGGTATGATCTCTTTACCCCTTTCTCTGGAATGCTGCTGTAGCTTCTGATCACAGGTGTTCCTTATTTTTGTGTTGGTTTTGTTTGTTTTGTCCCCTTCCCCTACTTTTGTGAAGGATAAAGAGGACTTTTCTGATTTAAAACAAAAAAGGTATTACAACACCACATTCTTTTTAATCCCTCCCCTTACCTCTTTGTTTACCCATAAGTGATGTGAAACATGCTTGGAATCAGAGCTAGGGTCTTTTCTTTTGAAATACATTGTTGTGGTGAATGGAGAGGCACCTCTTTTCTTGTTAAAAGGAACAGAATATGAAGGGTTTACTCAGAACTGAGGGTGAACTATGTTGGGAAATAGACTGAGGCCTAAGAAGGGTTACCCAAGGAAAGACTCTTAAAAAAAAAAAAAAAAAGAGAGAGAGAAAAGAAAAAAAGCCAAGGTGGTGTTGGTAGGGAAGAGTGCTACTTTCCAGCAAGGGCAGCTTTCTTCTAGGTCTCGCAGGTAACCTTTTCTGTCACTTCAGAGAAATGAAAATCTGGTTAGTATTTTTTTTGGAGGTGCTACTGTAAGCCGTCTGTCTGCTTTTAATATTAACCATGTTTCACCTTCTTATTACTGGAGACCTGGTGTATTAATGTAGGCCTTCTCAAAGTAAAAACATGACCTCTGGCAAAGAAGATTGGGTGTGTGTAACAAACCACAAGGGCTGATGAGAGCAGAGGAAGTAAAATGGCACCAGTATTTGCTGGTAGGGATGGAGCTGGGATGGCAAGTGAGACATGCAAGCATGCCGAAAAGGCTTTGGCGTGGTAGTACAGAGAAGGGTGCTGATAGCACTGCGTAGTACAGAGGTAGCTGTTTTGGCTCTTGGGAGCTATGGGCTGTGTTCTTGTTTTCTGCGCTGCCTGCCCACGCTGATGGAGAGAACCTTCCGAAGTTAGTGCCATCTGTCACCCCTACTCCAAGTCACCTACGGCTGCCTGCCTCCTCGATGCTCCCAGTGGCTTTTCAACAATGTTTTCCTTCCCTATATTTTAAGTTTCTACAGACTGCTATTTTATCTGCTAGTTGTGGCATTCCAGAGAAACTATCAGTGAGATTTAAATAGCAGTGAGGTGTACGACCTTAACTGTGGCTTGCATCTGGGAGATTAGCTTAGTATAAGGTAGCTCTTCCCCTGAAAGAGTCTTAACCCACACTAGGGCAATTGTCTGTTCTGTTGACAGGTCTAAGCTGGAAGAGTAAAGGAGGTAGCAGTTGAAAAGATGTTCATGTTGTAAGTTTGTTGCTTTGTTTCTTTTTTTGTTAGACAGCTTTGCAAGAAGTGATCTCACAAAAAAAGTCAGATATTGCAGAGAGGACCCGAAAATTGGTGAGTGTACCTTGATATAGGCTATAGTTTAAATTCCAGTTCAGCTAATTGATCATCTTTCTGCCTTTAAGATCAGGTTAGTCTTGGAGCTCGGTAACGTGATAGTTCAGGAGATGATTTTTAGCTTTTTAAAAACTATTTCAGCTTTGCTTTTCCCACATAAGCTTTACTGCAACTAACTGGTGATTTTTTTTTTTTTTTTTAGCCTTTACAGACTTCTCTGGTATACGCGTGCACAAACACACGTCTGTCGCCCGTTAGACTGCGCCTCTGCGTCCACTCTTGCCTATTTGGGGCCTATGGATTAGAGGCAAGATCACTTCTTGGTAATTTCACTTTTGATTCACACTCCACAGACAGGTCACAGTGTAATGGTTATAAGATAGCCTGTTTAGCATGCTTAATGGAATTTTATCATGCTTTTCCCTTTTATTTCACCAGATCCAGCTGGTGTCGGATGAAGAAGCCAGTGTCTGGCACGTGGAGTTGCTGTGTGTTTTCATGCAAGCAGATACCTCCCTAGGCAAATGGCAGTGTTAGGCAAATGACAGGATCTTATTTGCACCTCCCTTTATTCTGGTCTGTATATACACTTTGGTATCAAAACACAAGTCATTTCCAAGAATACTTTGATAATGTGTAGGCAATACGTTTTATGTTAAAAGATTCCAGCTTCAGCGATATATGATACAAACCTTAAAATTCAGGAGGATTTTCTAGGTCTGTAAGGGGACAAACATGCAAAATGTTCCTAAACCAGTGGCGGTGTAGTGGGGTCCCACTGCAGGAGGACAGATGGCATCTTTTCACCGTTGCTGGTGTAAGAAAGGAAGAAAACAGGACCCGGTGGGATCCCAGGTTCCTGAAAGCCCTAAATGAGCAAAACGCTTCAGCCCGTGCTAATCCAGCATGATTGAGGCCCGCTCCGAGCAGTCCTTAGGGTCGGGACCAAACCTACCTGCTGATGCCAGTTGTGGCGCATGAAGGATCTGGGTGCTCGTCTGCGCAGGGCAGGTGTTGGCATTGCCCCTCGCTGGCCTGCAAGGGGCTCGTGGGGCGCTCAGGAGAATCCGAGAAGTACCTGCTACAGGAATTAGACGCCTCTGGAATTTTAGCGACTGGTCAAAATCCTCATTTAGGCCATTAAATCGATTTTTGGATCCAACCGAGGGGCGTCTTTTTTTTCAACAGTTACAAAAATGCCAGATTATTTTTCCCCCAAAGTGTCAGTCTCTGCATTTAACTGCGACATGTGGATGCTTCTTCTTTATAGTTTCTCTGGGGAGAAAATTTGTTTCTTTCTTATTGAGCTGCCCAGGTTTAAGGGTGGGGGGGGGGCACATGCAAGCTTTTCAGAAACTCAGAGCTTAAACTCTTGTGCTTGCATTAAGGCTTGGAAACAGGTGACCTGGTTTCCAGCAGCCTTTGGCCCCCACTACTGCTCACCAACTGGAGCCCTGGGCTTCTGGTGACAGGAGCACCCTGCTTTAGAGCCTAGATGTAAATATAAGATCCTGACTTGACAACCCTGTTTTTAATCTCTTGGCTCATATACCTGCCTTTGCACAGCAGAAGATTCTCAGATTCTTTGGGGCACCAGTGAGCTCTCGGGGCTGGTCCCAGCAAGCTCTGCTGGGTTTTGTGGCCCAAAGACCTTGGTAAAGGTAAACTCCCTGGCTACAGCACAGTTCTGGGGCCTTTCCTGTGCATGGGACATAATTCCTCAAGCCTGTTTGTGGGACGTGGTAGGCCCCATGCTGATCCTGCTTTTCAGCGGGTGTCATATGGTACAGGAGGAGTGCTAATGCTCCTGGTTGGCAGATAGGCACTGTCCACAGTTCTAGTGGCCACTCGCTATTTTGCCAATGATCTCCTGCGCCCCAGTGGAAGAATAAATGTGGAGGCAGCAGAGTGAGCAAAACTGTAACACAGGGACTTTGTTCTCCTGTAGTTTTATTTTGGTTCACAAAAATCACTTCTGGAGGGGGACGCACAATTTGCAAAATTGGACAGGAAGGACCTGGTTTCAGGTCTCGGGACAGGCATTCAGAAGCTTCTCCAGGGCCCGTTCTAAGTGGTTGTGTCTTCCTCTTCATCCTCCTCCCCTTTTGCAGTGTGGAGTTCATCTATCACTGCACAGATGCCAGCCAGCCAGGCTGCCACAGTGCCAGCTGAGAATATACAGAAGCCAACGAGACACAGAAAGATGTAGTCCTGCTTGTGCAGTTGGATCAGGCAGTCCAGCTGGAGCTGTGCCTCCACTGCGGGCATTTTCAAGCCGCGTAGACCTTCTGGCACGTAGCAGGTGATGTTCTCGGCACCTGCAGAGGGAAAAGCAGAAGCAAGACTAACTTGTCCGTGCCCTGAGCAATAGTGGGTAGGAGTCCTGCTAGAAAAGCAGTGGAGGAGTTTCCTAAAGCCTTTGAAAAATGTCTCCGCACTTCACACTCCTTTCCCTGAAGAGCCTGGGGGAAAATACGTAGTCCGTCCCTTGCCAAACCAGGTAGCCAGAATGATCAGAACGATTTCTGTGTTATTGTCACGATAGGAAAATACTGCCGGTTGGATTATACCGCAGTGGCAAGCTGCTGTACCTGCATTGTTGAGTTCTGCTAACTGAGCACCTTCATTTTAATATAAAAGCTCTTGTGATTTTTTTTAAAAAAACCTTAAACATCTTCTGACATGCCATAGGCTAAGCTGAAAGAGGTTGTTTTATGCTGGCATAGTGAGGTCTGCATCCACAGAGTCAAGCTGTGAAACTTGGGTTGTTTGCAGTTAGGGGTCACCGAGCTTCTTGTGTGAAAGAAAAAGAGGAAACTCCTCAGTAATTCAGTTCCGCCGAAATAATGACTGTGCTCTGCCGTATTGTAGTCTAGGCTGTAAGAAAACAGATGCTGGTTTTTCCCTCTGGAGCTAGTGAAGGCTGGGCGTAGTAGGAAGCAATGTCTCTTCCTAGTGTTTGTAGAAGGCCAGTGTGGTCTCCAGCACAGCCGCCTCCTTCCCCCGGGGGTTTTGAAATCAGTGCGACAGACTCGGTTACTGCGACAGAACCGTGTCGGTCGCTGCTGGAAGTGCTGGATGGGTGGTCCTTCTTAGGGAAAGGGAGCAGGGGAGAGGGACGAGCAACAATTTATACTGTATTGTGTTATGTTGTATTTTGTTATCCGTTGACGAGTGGATACAGCTGCAGAGACCGTTGGTGCTGTTATCGCTCGCTGTCAGGAGCGTAACTGCGGGGCTCGTTCACCCTTACCCCAAGCCGTTGAGCTGTGGGAACTTCCCGCCTGCGCCTCGACCGTGCGCAACTCCTGCTGAGCGTAAAACACTGGCACAAAGTGGTCTGTGAAGCTGCAGTGGCTCTCTAAAGGCCGGGACAGGGATCTGCTTGCAGCAGATTTCAGTGCTCTGCATTGCCCCTCAGTTCCGTCTGTCCCACTGTCCCTCTGCTAGAGCTGTCAGCTCCTGGGACAACCCTCGTTTTAGGGCCGCCTAAGCCTGACAAACAGGGAGTTGCTTTTCCCTGCCTGGATGCAGATAGGCGCACGTGATCCGGGGTTCCCAGCATGGATACACTTACCTGCAGCATTAAAGTTTACCCAGTTCTCACACCAGTTCCAGGAAATACAACACCTCGTGCTGACTCACCCGCAGCACCTCGCTGGGACATAGCAGCAAAGTCTGACAGAGGAGGAAACTGGAGCTGCCTCCGCTGGCTGCTGCTGAGTCTTTCCGCTCTTTCTCCCCTGCCCTGACACGTGGAAGCAGGGAGACGGGTCGTTTCTTCCCAGCCCTGGCGCAGTCTGTTCCATCTCCTCCCAGCCTCATCAGAAAGGTTTCAGTAGGTGCCTTGGTCTCTTTCCCATCCTTCCCGGGATTGTGCAGGGACCCACACGAAGACGTCCAGTCCTCGCTGCCACTTGCTTTTCTGCTCGTAGCCTTCCAAACCGCCTGCAGTGAGCTTTACTCTCCTGTTCAGGGCTTCCACGTGTTATCTCCAAACTACCTGGCGGCTGCTAGGGGTAGGACTTCTCTACACTGTTCCCCAACTGTCTGTAATCTGTATGAGGACCTTTACAGGCATTTACTACGCCTATTAAGATACTCAGACATCCCTAATTCTGTTCTGTCCTGACACCAGCTTCCCTTGCCCTTCCTTATGGTTCTTTTCTGCCTTTTTCTTACTTGATGGACAGGTTTTCTCAAATTTCTTTTTTTTCCCCCAGCTCTCCTTCATTATTTTATTGTGAATTACTGAGGATCAAGCTTTTTTCATTGGTGCAGTGATGTGTTCCTTTTCAATTTGGAAAATCAAATACAAATTTCATAGCTGCATAACAATTTTTTACCCTCGGCACTAGTGTTTCTGTGAAAAAGGGAACCAGTGATTACTTTGCCTCATGAATATTCAATATCTGTGGTCCAGCTGTACTCTCTCAATAAGATGGAAAAGAGCTGGATTTTGGTGAGCCAGATGATGTAAGGAAAGAAGGCTCCTGCCGTCAATAAACTGCGGAAGAGTGGGAATGTATGAAGCCCGTCACTCATAAGGATACAGAGACACTTTTCTGACCACAGTCTTAACTTGCATTCTGTTTCACCCTGTCAATCGCATTTCACCGGTACCCAAACCAGAACCCCCCATGGGAACAGCAAAAGTCTTTTGCCGAGTTCAGAGCATTTGGATCACGGCTTGATCCTGAGAACCTGTCAAATGTACCTGCTTTGCCAGCTAGAAGCACTGTGATAGCTGGAGGTTATAGGAACTGTCGTTTTGATCTGCTTTAGCACAACAGCTGCCATATTTTTTACGGAAAAAGGCATTGCAGGAGGCGTTTGAGGTGAAGGGGACACTGGCAGAACGGTGGGCAGCTCAGGGCTGGAGAGGCTGAGCAGAGCAGGACAGAACAGAGGCAGGAGCAGAGTACTTCACACATCTCCACGGAGAGAGGGGTTTTTAACGGACTGTTATGGATACAGCCATACTGCAGCAGCAACAAAAAGATACAGTCTATCGAGCAGCTGAAGAAAAGGCAGGAAAATCAGAGCAGTAGCCTTCTCTGCAGCTCTCCCCAGAGCCTCCTCGGGCTCCTCACTCTTGGCACTGCAGCTGTAAGGTGCTTGTGACTCGCAGTGACAAAAGTGATAACAAGCTCGCAGTGATACCGCCTGCAGCTGGGGCAGGCACTTTATAGAAGTAGCAATAGCCTAGCTACTGGTTATGCTTCCCGATGCGTAAAGTGAAATCCAGACCATCCCCCAAGAGGTTCTCCCGGCAGTCCAGATAGACCAGGTCAGCGAGGAAGCTCAATTCTACTGCAGGCAGGTATGAGATCTTGTTTGCTGCCAGAATCAGCTGCCTGGTATCCAGTGGGATGGTCACAGGGAGCTCTTGCAACTGTTGCCCTGTGCAGTTCACTTCCAGGTACTGACAGCTGCACCTGCTTGGGCAGTTGATAGTCTCTGATGCCAGCCCCAGCCCCAAAAGAAACATGAGGCTCAGGGGCTGGTGTCCACCTGGAAGAGACATGATCTAACACCTCCCAGAGTGCACGGCCCCTTAGGGAGTACAGACAGACAGGCACGGAGGAGCTGCAAAGGAGGGGACCTAGGGAAGTGGTTTCGTCATTGCAGCCATGCTGACGAGATGTCCAGCGGCAAGGCTGTTGGGAAGCGCTCTGCTTCTGTGGCTCACCTGGCTCCTTGGCAGCCTGCCTGGCTGGAAGCGGAGCCGCGTTTCACCCACTTTCTGGATCTGCAAGTGCAGAGCGGTGGCTAGAGTGTCTCCATGTCACGCTCATTGCCAGCTGACACCTCCGTGATGTCAGCAGCTTGCAAAAGCCACCTAGTTTGGGGACACTGACATGACCGGCCTTGCTGAGCCCGTGCTGCTTTCGTCGGAGTGAAAGCGCACGCCTGTAGGCCTACGAGGCAGGTGCACCCTGGATGAGGACACCAAGTGTGTGCAGGGCGGGTGTGAGCAAATGCAGTTGCTGTCACAAATAATGTCAAAAGCCGAGGCGTGGTCATTTGTGTAATAAATTGTAACTCTTTGTTCATTGTTTAGAAGGAGGAATAAGCCGATGGAGGGGGAGGAGGAGGTTTTACAACAATCAGGGTCGAGACATGGTGTCAGACAAATAAATTATGGTAAGCACAAAAGCTTATATGACCCCTTGTGGAACCGGTGTCGGGGCCCTAGCTATCTTGCAGGACTATGAAGAGCTGAAGTAAGCAACAAGCTGCTCAGAGGTTTTGAAGGTAAAAGGATAAAGAAAAGATAAGCAGGCGCCTGTAATTTTCTCACAGAACAGCATCCCAAAAGGGAGTCAACACAACAGATAAGCAAACCCCTGTGATCACTCACAAGGAGACAAACCAAAATAAAGAGACAGAAGAAGACCACAGCCTTCCTCTCCACGACCACCAGAGAGCTTCAGACGACCCCCCCCAGCAACTCACACATGCGCGGGACGCACCGGGAGATTACAACGCAGACTATAAGGGGGGACTGTGTGTGAGGGAGGCGCGCGCCGTTGGCGGAGCTGAGACTCCCCGGCCGCCCAGCGCTGTTTTGCTTGTGGCTGCTTAATTAAATAAATTGTTCACATGATTTAACAAACTCTCTGTATGAATTAACCTTCAAGAGAGTAACTTATGACAAATTTGGTGCCGTGACTCGGATGAAGGCAATGGACTGAAAAGCTCTTCGGAAGGGGAGGCGCCCTGCCGAGTTCGCCTCTGCCGAGAGCGATTTTCACTCAAGCCCTTCACCGACGAACCCTAAATTAGCCACAAGCAAAAAGGAGCCGGCAACCCCAAGTAATCTTTGTGCACGAAGACTGAATGAAGACTCAGGATTGAGTAAGTATAGGCCGGTGATCCATTCGGTTGGGGTTGGGTATCCCGGAGTACACGTGAGAGACGTCCAGTAAGGACGAAGCGAGTGCGGACCCCTCGGTAGTGCGGTTCCCACATCCCGCGAGGGACTGGGCCACGAAAAGGGGGAAGCGGTGTGTGTGTGTGTGTGAAGGTACTCCGGAAGATGGGACAGAAGAAAAGTAAGCCTTCTGGTCCCATGGGTGGGGGAGTTGTAGTGGAGGCTTACCTCCCATTCCCCCGGATAGCCCACTAGGATTGATGATTAAATATTGGGATGATTCCCCTTCTAGGCGGGGAAAAAGTAAAGTTAAGATGATATATTATTGTATTGAAGTCTGGGGCAACAAACCTATAAAAGGAGAAAGTGTTTTCTGGCTCCCTTTTGGTTCATCTGAGGACTGGATATGCCAGGCCCTAAATAGTTACGTAAATTCAAAGGAGCCCTTCAGCTTAGAAGAGAGCGAGTATGCACACCTCTGGATAAATCCAGAGGCGAGAACCCTTTTATACCCATTAAAAGAAAAAGGAGGGCGGGGGAAAAAGAAGCGAGAATTAGAGATCCCATTATCGCCACCCCCTTATATACTCCCTCCTATACCTACGGCCCCTTCTCTTCCCGGGCCGACCGAACTTCCGTCCTCGGGGGAGTCGGATGGCGAGGCTAACCCTAGTCCCCAGAGACCAGTAACTAGGAGTCAGACTAGAGCACAGGGGTTAAGTCTCGAAGGAGGATTATATCCACTGCGGGAAATAGCTATGGGAGGACCCCAACCGGGGACGGGATATGTAGCCGTCCCCATTAATTCCGGGGACGTGAGAGATTTTAAGAAGGAAATGGGAAACCTACTAGAAGACCCACTGGGAGTGGCAGAGCAGGTGGACCAGTTTCCAGGACCAAATATTTACACTTGGGAGGAGCTACAGTCCATCCTGGGAATCCTGTTCACATTTGAGGAAAGAGGGATGATTAGGCGAGCTGGCATGCGAATCTGGGACCAACAACACCAGCAAGGTCCGGCAGCAGATGTTAAGTGGCCGATGCAGTCGCCTAATTGGAATAACCAGGACCCAATCCATCGCGGTCATATGCAAGACTTAAGAACCATTATCATTCAGGGGATAAGGGAATCAGTCCCAAGGGGACAGAATATTAATAAGGCTTTTAATGAACAGCAAAGGCGGGATGAGACCCCGACAGAATGGTTAGAAAGGCTGCGAAAAAGCTTGCAGTTGTATAGTGGCTTAGATCCAGGGACTCCTGTGGGAGGGGCCTTACTTAAAACTCAGTTTGTGGCCAAATCCTGGACGGACATTAGGAAAAAGTTAGAGAAAATAGAGGACTGGCAAGATAAGGGTTTAGATGAACTCCTGAGAGAGGCACAGAAGGTGTATGTTAGGAGAGAGGACGAAAAAGAGAAGAAACAAGTACGAATGATGGTGGCAGCAGTACGGGAAGGTCAAAGAGGAAGGCCTAGGATGGTGCGTGGGAAGCTTGAGAGAAAAGAAGGGAGAAATGGTCAGGGACAAAGAAATGTGATCTGTTTTTATTGTAATAAAAGGGTCATATTAAGAGAGAATGTCGACAGAGAAAAGAGGATGAGCAGATGTTCAAGGATGAGTAGGGGTGCCAGGGGCTCTATTTGCTGGGGACCCGAGAAAAAACGAGCCCTTGATAAAATTAAAAGTGGGTCCCCAGCGTGAGGAAATGGAATTCCTCATAGACACAGGGGCTGAAAGATCTACGGTCCAAACCTTACCTTTAGGGTGTAAGGCCTCGGCAGAAAGGGTACAAGTAATTGGGGCAAAAGGAGAACCATTTGGGGTTCCCGTTATAAAAGAAGTATTAATCGAATCAGGTTCCAGGATAGGTGTGGGACCTTTACTTTTGGTACCCGAAGCTGAGTATAACCTGTTAGGTAGAGATTTGATAATAGAATTAGGCATAAGTTTAGAAGTGATAGATAATAGACTACAAATTAAATTGTGTCCTCTCCGAATAGAGGATGAACAAAGCATAAACCCGGAAGTTTGGTACACTCCAGATAGTGTGGGCAAATTGAATATTAAACCTTTTAAGGTAACTATAACTAACCCGGGTGTACCAACGAGAATTAAGCAATATCCCCTGTCCGAAGAGGGCAGGCGGGGATTAAAACCTGAAATTCAGAGGTTACTACAACAGGGGCTATTGGAACCTTGTATGTCCCCTTTTAATACCCCAATATTACCAGTAAGGAAAAAGGATGGCAAATATAGATTGGTGCATGATTTGAGGGAAATCAATAAGAGAACTGTGACTAGGTTCCCAGTAGTAGCAAATCCACATACTCTGTTAAATCAGTTACACCCGGATGATCAATGGTACAGTGTGATAGATTTAAAGGATGCGTTTTGGGCATGTCCTTTGGATGAGAGCAGCAGGGATTATTTTGCCTTTGAATGGGAGGACCCGGATACCCATAGAAAACAGCAACTAAGATAGACTGTCCTCCCTCAAGGATTTACTGAATCCCCAAATTTATTCGGACAGGCCCTGGAACAGATTCTGCAGGACTATAATAAAGTGCCGGGAGTGACGTTAGTACAGTATGTGGATGATCTGTTGATAGCAGGAAAGGATGAAGAAGTGGTAAGGCAGGCTAGCGTCCAGTTAGCCTGGAAAGCTCTGGAAAGCTCAAAGCTCTGGAAAGGTAGAACGAATGAATGGTGAAATTAAAAAACAGTTAACAAAACTTATGCTAGAAACTAAGGCGTCCTGGGTAAAATGCTTACCGCTTGCTTTATTAAACATACGAACGCAGCCCCGAACTGACGTGGGGCTTTCGCCTTTCGAAATGCTTTATGGTATGCCACATGATTTAGAGATGCCTCTTGACCACCCCAATTCACAAGATGCTCAATTACAGCCCTACCTAACACAGTTAATGAGCCGACGTAGAGAGTTACAGAAAAGAGGCCTAGTGGTGCAGCGACCCCCATTAGATATAGCCATACACCGAGTACAGCCCGGAGATAAAGTTCTAATCAAAACATGGAAAGAGACTTCATTAGCACCTCGGTGGGAAGGCCCCTACGTTGTTTTGCTTACTACAGAAACAGCTGTTCGGACTGCAGAAAAAGGGTGGACTCATGCCAGCCGTGTGAAAGGACCGATCCTGGGAGAAGAGTGGAGGGCGGTTCCAGGCTCCGCTGACTTAAAATTAACGCTTAAACGGACTCGATAAGTGTTATTTCCCCTGTCCATGTACCGTAAGGAGAGAAGGGGCCCCACTCCTAGACAAAGGCTCTCTAACAGATTCCCCTGAAGAACACTACTGCTGCCGAGAAGAACCAATACCTTGTAGTTCGCTGCAACCGAACTGACAAGCGAGGCAGAGGAGTGCAGACGGTGGGGAGGTTAAGAGGCCAGGTAAAACATAACATTAGGAGAAATGGGCCCCGACTATCTCTTGCGGTACACGGGAATTAGAGTTATTATCATGGTCAGCTGCGGTATCCTACAACCACACCACCCCCATCGACCTTTTCGGTGGAGTTTAATTAGATATGAAGATCAACAGATTATACAGCAAGTAACGACAGCAGGTGCCCCTAGTTTCCGCACTACACCGTGTAACCTAACTACAGGAACAATGTGTTTCAACCGATCAGGACTTTACTTCTGTCCGAGCTCAAACCTGGGAAGGGGGTATTGTAATTATCCAAATGAATACTATTGTGCATATTGGGGCTGTGAAACCATTGCTACAGACTGGAATCCTGGGGCAGGTCGCGACAAGTTCTTAGAAGTGGGCTATGGACCGCTAGGATGTAGTCGTCGAGCAGATCCCTGCCAAGGATGGCGAGGACAAAATTTGGGATACACAGGACATTATAGGAACGAGGAGATTTGCAAGGTTCTGTATCTAACTGTAACCAAGCCGGAAGATATCAGCTGGTTACTAGGGAAAATGTTAGATTCTATTCACACGGACCTGATAGGGGAGGCCTCATACTGATAAAAAAAGAGGAGGCCAAGATTTCCCAACCAGTCGGACCAAATAGCGTACTGTCAAAGGGAATCCTAGAGGCCTGACCTACAAAAGCCCTTGGGCCAGACCTATCTACAACACCTCCCAATAGTGCAATAGAATCATTCCCTACAGATGTAGTCCCCACCATTGCAGGGGAACATAGAATCACATCTGGGAACAGCATATGGAAAGTCATAGATGCTAGTTATCGAGTGTTGAATCAAACAAATCCAAATATAACCAGACGCTGCTGGTTATGTATTAACATAAGACCCCCATATTATGAGGCCATCGGAGATTTAGGCGATCCCGTCTACTCGAACAAAAGTAACCCCTCACAATGCCACTGGGGACAAGAAATCGGGGTAACACTAACCCAGGTATCTGGAAGCGGTAGGTGTGTGGGTACCGTCCCCAGAGGAAAGGGCAGTCTTTGTAACATCTTAGAGGATAGCGACCAGTCACACCAATGGTTAATTCCGGCCAACAACACGAGGTGGGCATGCTCATCATTAGGAGTCACTCCATGCTTATCATTAAGACTCTTAAATTCATCTCATGATTTTTGTGTACAGGTAATAATTATACCAAGGATTCTATACCACTCTGAGGAATATATATACAGTCACCACACTGTAGCAGATTACCATCTCGAAAAGAGGGAACCAGTCACAACTGTAACCCTGGCCACATCAATGGTTTTAGGGGTTGCAGGAGCTGGTACTGGAGTTGCCTCGCTAGTAAAACAAAGCCAAGAATTCACCTCTCTGCGTATCACAGTTGACGAAGATTTGGCCAGGATCGAGCAATCCATTTCGGCGTTAAAAAAATCAGTTAGATCCCTCTCAGAGGTAGTACTACAAAAACATAGGGGATTAGATTTCGTCTTTTTACAACAAGGAGGGCTTTGTGCCACCCTGCGAGAGGAATGTTGTGTATATGCTGATCACACTGGAGTGGTAAGAGATACCATGATGAAACTCCGAGAGGGTCTAGAAAAACGAAAAAGAGAAAATGAGGCTCGACAGAACTGGTATGAATCCTGGTTTAATCATTCACCTTGGCTCACCACCTTGTTGTCAACCATAGCAGGGCCTTTACTACTGTTAATAATAACATTAACTTTTGGACCATGTATTTTTAATAAAATAATGGCAATTGTAAAAAGCCGCCTAGAAGCTGTACACCTAATGCTGGTACGTGCTAAGTATGAATCACTTGAATTAGACGATGATGCGGACGCATTAGCGTTGAATCGCCGGGCGCTCCAGGAATTCAATGAACAAAATAAGTAACCAAAAAGAAAAAGGAGGGATTATAATAAATTGTAACTCTTTGTTCATTGTTTAGAAGGAGGAATAAGCCGATGGAGGGGGAGGAGGAGGTTTTACAACAATCAGGGTTGAGACATGGTGTCAGACAAATAAATTATGGTAAGCACAAAAGCTTATATGACCCCTTGTGGAACCGGTGTCGGGGCCCTAGCTATCTTGCAGGACTATGAAGAGCTGAAGTAAGCAACAAGCTGCTCAGAGGTTTTGAAGGTAAAAGGATAAAGAAAAGATAAGCAGGCGCCTGTAATTTTCTCACAGAACAGCATCCCAAAAGGGAGTCAACACAACAGATAAGCAAACCCCTGTGATCACTCACAAGGAGACAAACCAAAATAAAGAGACAGAAGAAGACCACGGCCTTCCTCTCCACGACCACCAGAGAGCTTCAGACGACCCCCCCAGCAACTCACACATGCGCGGGACGCACCAGGAGATTACAACGCAGATTATAAAAAGGGGACTGTGTGTGAAGGAGGTGCGCGCCGTTGGCGGAGCTGAGACTCCCCGGCCGCCCAGCGCTGTTTTGCTTGTGGCTGCTTACTTAATTAAATAAATTGTTCACATGATTTAACAAACTCTCTGTATGAATTAACCTTCAAGAGAGTAACTTATGACAACCACCACCTTCCCCACAATCCCCGCTCCAGCAGCATCACACTTTGGCATGCTCATACTGCTATCCAGCCCAAAGGCTTCATCAGTGGCAAGGGTAGGAGGAGAAGCTGCTCTCTGCAGAGAGCCCTCAAAACCTGCACACCTGGACTCAATCCCAGGCTGGCACCCCGCCTCTTGCAGTTGGGCTGCTAGGGTATGGCTCTGACGAGTTCCCGCTGGCGTCTCTCTGCCATGCATGTCTCCACTCTGTCTGAACCCTGCTGGTACCTCCGCCACCTCCTGTGGAGCAACTCTCTCCAGTTCAGGGCCACCAGACAAGGAAGAGCTACCTTTTCCCTGCTTTAGCCCATTCTGCCACCAGTTTCACTCCAGTTCCCCTGCAACATTTGGTGAGCAGGAGCTCGACACACAGCTCACCCACTACTTTCTTGGTCCTGTAGCCTGCATCGGCCCTTTCTCCTCTCCTCGAACCTGGCAATCAGATGTCCTACCTCTGCTCCCCAACCCTTCCTGCAGCCTCTGTCTGTCCCCTGCTGGCAGCCCTGTGCCTTGCCTGCCAGTCTCTTCCCTCGCCTCCAAGCCCTGTCCCTCATCTGCAGCCCCCGTCCCCTGCCTGCAGCCCCCATCCCTCGCCTGCAGCCTCTTTCCTCTGCCTGCTGCCCCACCCGTGGTGCTGTGCTGTGAGTGCCAGCTCCAGACTTCTCCACTTGCGTCCGTGCTGACCATGCCCGTCCCTCACTGTGGTCCCCATGGCACAGCAGGGATTGCGTCCGTGCTGGGCTGGGGCTGTGTGGCAGCTGTGGGGCGTCGTTGGTGGTGGGGTGGGGGTGGGGGGTCAGTCCTTATCGCTCCAGTGGTTCCCCGAGCTGTGCCATGCCGTGCCGTGCCATGCCGTGCTGTGCCATGCTGATCACGCCAGCAATGGGTGCCCGGGATTGCCTGTGGGCACTGTGCAGCTACTCCACCCCACAGGTGATGGTGGTGAGGAACGGGCACCTCGGCACCACGCACCGTGCGCTGCAGCTCCTCGTCCTGCTTTACTTGGTCAGGCGAGTGCGGGGCTGGGAGCTGCTGCCTCCCGGTGGGGCATCGCTGCCGCACGGTTTATCCCTGCTCCGCACACAGCCCCTGCGCAGCCCCACAAGTTGCCAGGGCAGCTTCTCTTGCCTCTGCTGGGAGGGGGGGAAGGCGATTTCAGCTAAAGCCATAGTGCTGCAAGAGGCGGGGGGCGCAGTGTCTCTGTCCTACCCTGATGGTGATCTCCCCGTGCCCTGTCCCATTGCTCCAGTCCCTTCACATCCTGCTCTAAGGGCCACTTTTCTTGTACGCCCCCGACTGGGACCCCTGCAGGGGTGCTGTCCCTGAGCCTTGTCCCATTTTTCCCACGTGGCCTGCACACCTGTGGATAGCACGACTGCAGCTTGGCAATGCTGGATCCCAGGGATTTCTACGTCTGCAGGAGATGGGTAATGCTTGGCTGCTGAAGGAAGTGGGTGGCAGAGCTCTGCCTGTGCTTCTGCCAACCGCGAAGGCCTGCCCTGCGCAGGCGAGGTAGCCGTGAGGTGCAAATCCCAGGCCAGGGAGGCTGGCTCTCCTGAGACTGCCCTGCTGGGGCGCTCTGCTTGCCTGTGCAGAGCAGCTTGGCAAGGGCTATTTGCAGGTGGCTGCCGCGGCTCCTCTGTGGCACTGAGGACCTGACGCTGGCCTCATCCCATCCCTGCCTTTGGGATGCTTTCACCTTTCCTGAGCTGTGCAAAGCCCAGATTAGCAGGTACTGCTGGCAGCCAGAGAGAGCAGGGTGTTCGTGCTTGCCCTGGCACGACTCTCCACACACCACCTCCACCCTCTCCTGTGCCACAAAGCAGCTATGCTGGAGCCTATGCTCTCCAGAAGCTGCTTGGGACAAGGTGACGGAGGGGCCATGCCCGCAGGCTGCGGGAGATACCGCAGAGACCGTGGGCATGTGTTGCTGTACAGGGCAAGGCGAGTGTGGCAGCTCTCTCTTAGCTGTCTGTCCACTCTGCCTGCCTTTGGTGGCTCTGAGATTACCTCCTTGCCCACATATTGCCCCATACCATGATCTCCTGGAAGCGTGACTGGAAGTGGAGCAGAGGGATAGGAAAGAGAAGGCGCAGCTGGAGCATTGCAGTGCCAGATCCCAGGGACTTCCAGAGCTGCAGGAGATGGATGACACGTGCCTGGTGAACAAAGTAGCCGAGCAGAGCCCTTCCCATCCTGCCTGCTGCCCTCAAATACCTCAAACAGCAGCAGAGCCCTGTGTCTCCTAGCCCCATGTGCTGGTGCCCACAGATGGTGCTAGGGAGCACCTGTTCCACTCTGGTTCCCGGGGGCCAAGTGTCCGCTTTGGCAAGGCAGCACTAACACACACACACACACACACACACACACACTTCACCAGCAAGCAGTTTATTCATAAATACTTACAAAGAGACCGACCCAATGGAAATCTCGAGAAGGACCACTCCAATGCTTGTCCCAATCGTCTACATGATGAGAGAGAGAGAGTTGGCAGGTACAATCCTTTTGGGTGTTCCCGAGGAGGCAACTTGGCCCTCTGTAGTGTAGCAACTTCCCTCTCCTTTGGAAAAATTCCGGTATTTATGGTTATTCGCGGTAGGCAGGAGTCCCGGCACATGGGGCCAGCAAGTGCAGGGAGTTTAGCCCAACTCCGCCCCGGTTGCATAACCGGGCTATGACACTGCGCACGTGTGCAGATTTATTTCGGGGGCCACATTGACTTTGGGGTTACTCTTCAACTTCAGACCTTCTTGTTGACTGTTTCTCATGGTTATTCTGTGGCTGGAAGCCACCAAATCTCTATGTAACCAACCGCTGTTCTTTCTTGCAGATTTCCAGGACCTTGTTAGTTACTTATTCGTATTCTGCTTAACACAGCGGTAGTGTTCTAGACACCCAAAAGTTGCAACACAGACCGTTCCCACCAAGTATCCCGTAGTACAGATGCAGCACTCTGGGTCCCAGTGGCGAGGAGATCACTGATAGCGCCTTTTCCTGTCATCCTTCAGAAGGGCTACCAGGAATGGGAGACAAGCCCGCAGAGCTCTGTCCTCACCAAAGTCAAGGGCGTGACACAGTCACCAAGCAAGGTGTGCGATGTTGCGGTGTACATAGCCCACAACCACCACACCCCCGCCTCCGCTCTACATCCCCCCAACCCACACAGCCGAGGTGAGGCTCTGACCCGCCTTTCTCCCTTCTCTTCTCTTGTCTTGCTTGCTTTGGGTGGCCTCTTGGAGCAGTAGATGAGCAGCAGACTTTCTGCAAGGGCTTCCCAACTGCTCCTTCATCCAGATGGACCCAGCAAAGGAAGCTGTCGTGTGTGGTGGTCCCCACTGCCTGCATGGGGACTCCTGTGTTCCTTCCTCCAGGCCCAGCACTGTCCTTGGCTCCCAATGAGGCAACCATGGCTGCGTCCCAGACACATTGGATCTGCATGTTAGGTCACCTTTGCAGTGCTGTGCAGCAGGCTCAGCAGAGCTTGGCACGTAGCACCGGGCAGGGCCCTGTGGCCTTAGCCAGGCAGGTGCGCCATGCTCTGCCTGCCCTGACGAGCAGCATCAGGCCTCTGTGGTTTTGGATGTTCAGGGCGGGAGAGGGCACTCTCAGATCAGGTCAGGGGAGGCTCTGACATTCACCTCCTTGTTTGCCAGGGCTATTATTGCCAGCTGCAGCTATTTGTAGCAGAGGGCAGATCAGCTTTGTATTGCCCCAAAGCTTGTGGGAAACAGCTTGAACCTTGCCAGACTCTGCAAGTGAGAAGCGGGAAGAAGAACGTGCCTTTGATGCTGGGCTCCGTCGCGGAGGAGAAGCACTCTCTCAGCTTTTCGTCTTTCGAGGCAACCGCATGACTTTGGTGGGGCACTTTCAGATGTGGCAGTTGCCCCAGGCCTGTTGCGTGGCCAGAGTGGAGATGGCCTGGTGCACTGGGGCAGGATCTTAGCTTTTTCAAGGGGTGCCATGAGAGAGAGGATGAGTTTGCAGTGGTTTTGGCCAAGTGCTTTTGAAATTACCAAGCTGGTCTGTGGAAGAGCTTGGGCTGGCCTTGAGCATTGCCAGTGTGGACATGGCTTGCAGCCGCCACCCAGCATCACCTGGCCAGTGTGTGAGACCTGCTTGATGGCCTCTCTCGCACAGAGAGTCTCGGAGCCTTCCACTATCCCCAGAAGTCTTCTCACAGAGATGTTGAGCCAGATGAATCCCCTCTCGGTGGCAACAGTGAGGCCACATCTGGAATGCAGTACCCTGTGCAGGGACCATGAGAGCTGCCAGTAAGCTGGAGCAAGTGCAGCAGAGCCCGTGAAGATGGTCAGGGCTGGAGAACACAACCTAGGAGGAAAGGCTGAAGGAGCTGCTTTTGTTCTGTCTCGGGAAAGGATAATGAAGGGGGATCTAAGAGAGTGATCCAGTCCCCGGAGGAGGCTATGGAGGCAGACTCTTCTTAGAGGTGCTCAGTGCACAAGAGGCAGCTGGCCTGAGGTGCCCCTGGGGCAATTAGGACTGGTAGCAGGGAGGTGATTTGGGGATAGTGGTGACCCTGGTGTGAGGACACAGCGCTGGAGTTTTTCCCTGCCACTGCCATTCTCGACAGGATTTGGTCGTTTCCAAAGAGCAAAGGTTGGCTCAAGCCTGTTGGGTACGTGGGACAGCAGCTCTGCCCTGTGTGCTGCCTGCAGAACCAGCTCCAGGTTCAGCCAAGTGCTGCCAGGGGGTGCTTTCCACAGCAGTGCAAAGTCACAGCTTGCATGTCCCTGTGTGAATAGGCATGTGTACGTGGTGGTACGAGCACAGGTGTGAACCTGTGTGCACTGTCCCAGTGTGTGTGTGCCCCCTGTGTGCGTGCATGTGCAAATGCATGTGTGCACAGCTGCACGTGACTCTCCATGAGAATGCATGTGGTCTCATCTCCATGTGCGTACGCTTGCGTGTCCCTGTGTCAAAGCATAGCTCTGCCTTCCTACAAATAGCATCATCTCTGCTGGTTGCTTCGTAGGGCAGCAGCACCTTCCGCATCCTTGCGTGGGTGGAGGTCAGCCCTGCCCAGAAGATAGAGCCCTGCCCTGAGGTGAGGTGGGCCTTGGGAAGAGGAATGGAGAGGATGGCGGGTTACAGAGATGTGTGGAGCTGCCAGCAGAGACCCCAGGACAGACAGTGCGGAGCTGCACGTGGACGTGATGTTGGTGCCTGTAGCTCTCCTCTGCTGCTACCAGTTTGTGGCAGGGATCCCCCTGCCTGCCTTGGCTTGGGCACTGTTTGGGGGCTGCTGAATGAGGGATCACGGGAGGGGAGATGTGTGGAGACTGAGCGGAGCTTGCTGGCGGATGCAGAGACATGGGGAATCCTAGTGAGCACAGCTGCCCCTGGCTCAGTTCCCATGCCAGGAAATGGAGAAGAGGGTTGACTGTCTACTCCGGAGGACACACCAAGGAAAGCCATGCTAGAGTAGGGCCACCGCAGGCACACTTAACGGCTGCTTACCCCAGGCAGCTTGCAAGGGCTGGCACCTATGCAGAGATGGGGAAGCACATGGGGTGCCCCGTCCCCTCTGCAGCCACAGCGTAGGACTACCAGGTGCATGTCCTGTTCTCATCATGTCCCCCATGACCCTGCAGGGGCTAACAGTTTGCAGTGCTGTATGCAGCTGCGACCATGACTGCACCCCTGGCGACATGGACGTGTTGGGCCACAGAGAGCTGGGCATGTGCAGGGACAAGTGATCTGTGCAGCACTGCACACTGGGCAGGATCCCATTTGCCAGGAAGTTCAGCGTTGTGTGTTCGTCCTCACAGGGCAGAAGACAGGGCGCTGCATGCCCAATGCTGGTGGCACCGAGAAGAGCTGTGAAATACTGGCTTGGTGTCCAGCAGAGGAAGCGAGTGTCAGGTACTGTAGAGAATTTGCTGGACGAGCATGGACATCAGAACATGCAAATGTGCAACCCTGACTTGTTATGTGGAGTAACCTTGGAGACACCTTGAAGGACAAGTAATGAGGGAGTAAGTATGAATGCTATGTAAAAACAGGATGAAGAGATTAGCGAGACGGAACAGCGAATATGTGGACAGCCAATAGCAGAGGGCTTTGCGGCGCGTGAACTATAGTAGTAAGCTAATTAGATACAGCCAGCAGGGTGCTTGAGCGCGCGGACAGCTATGACAGTATATAAGCAGGCTAAGTTGCTGAAATAAACGGATCATATTGCTAGCTCATATTGGGTCGTCTTATGATTCCACAAGCCCGCCTCCAACAAGTGGCGCCCGAACAGGGTCCCCGAAGACATACGTGAACCTGCTTTCCAGGAGAGCTGGACGAAAGGCCGTGTGCGCACTAAAGAGGAGTCCGTGCAGCTGCCCTCCGAGTGTCCGTAAGACCGCTGATCCTTGCCATAGAGATGGAACGAGAAGCGGCGATACAATTATTGACGGAATTCCTCGCTAAGCGAGAGGCTCCTGTCTCTACTAAGAAGTTACTTGCCCTCTGTCAGTGGACTAGGGAGCATGGACATTTAAGCAACCCCACCTTGGTATTTAGTGTTGACGAATGGCGGGAGGTTGGCAGCACCCTATGGGACAAGACTCTGGATGGTAGCAAAATTGCGAAGGAATTGGGTGCAACCTGGTGGGAAGCGATTAATGCCCTGCAGAAATATCAGGCAGAAAGAAAGGGTCGCATGTGCCGCATCGGCAATGCTGGGGGATCGCCCCTCGGAAACCTCCTCCGCAGTTACTCCCTCACGGCTTTTTGCGAGTCCGTCCTCCGCAGGAGGAATGGAGGTTCCTGTGGCTGTGAGCGCAGCGGAGATTAGGACAAAGTCGGCTCAGAGACAGGCAGAGCAGGAAGGGTGGACTTCCCGTTTGGACGAAGGCCAAGGGGGCCCCTGTTGCCGTCCCTCTGCACCACCTCTGCCAGAGAACGAGAATAGTGATAATGAAGGGGAAACAGCTGGGTCACGGAGTGCGCATGCGGAAACTGAGGAGAAGGACTGCTTCTTTGATCCTCCTCCTCCGCAGCGGTCGCGCCTCTCGGGGCCTCGACCTTCAGACCATCTGTTGGAGGAAGTTACTCGGCGCATGAGCAATTTGCAAGCCGGAGAAGTGGATGATGTGCTTGTTATCTCCTCTGGCGGAGTGCAATTAAAGCCCTTGAATACACAACATCGGTGGTCGGGGTGATCCGCGATGCCCTTTTGGAGGGTGAGTGGCAGGCCGCCGCTGCCTGTCCTCCCTCCGCCTTCCCTGTGACTATTACGAATGCAGGTGGTCAGGCCACTGCTAGGTACCACCCTTTCGAGTGGAAGTTGATGCAACAAATTCTCAATACAGTTGCTACCTATGGATTACACGGAGAGACGTCATGACAAATGATTACGTATTTGTTTGCATCAAATGTCATGACACCGGATGACTGTGTTTCGGTGGCAAAACTGGTGTTGACCCCGGCGCAGTTTCTCCTGTGGGAACGATATTGGGAGGAGGGCTGTCGCAAGGTGGTCAACACGCCGAGGCCACAAACTGATCCCCTGCGAAATGTCACCTTGGACATGCTGATGGGCAAAGGAATTTACGCTGCCGCTGCTCAACAACTGCAGTTTCCGGCGGATTTCCACAACGCCTCTGCCGAAGCAGCTGAAAACGCGCCGTGGAGGGTGCCGATGGAAAAGAGGCCACCTAGTTGGGCTACATTGCGTCAAGGAGTCCAGGAGCCCTTTGACTCCTTTGTCAATAAGCTCGTGGCATCTATTGAGGCGCCTCACGAGATCGGAGAGGGGGGTCAAGGATCAGCTGTTGCGTGCTTTTGCGTTTGAGAATGCGAATACGAAAACGAAAATGTTGCTAAGCACCTTGCCTAGGAGTGCCACGCTCTCTGAGATGCTGGAGAGAGTAGCTAATTCTGGCCTCCAGCAGCAAGCTGCGTCTGTGTCTGAGGCGGTCGCCGCTGCTGTTAAACAGCAAAGCAAATCGCTTGCGGGAGCAGTGGCGCAGCAGACACGGGCGCTTGCCGCCGCCTTACAGGGCCCGACCCAGCAGAAGAGGCCTCGTAGCTTTGGGGCTTGCTTCTGCTGTGGGAAACCGGGCCACACCCGGAAACAGTGCAGGGAGGCACAAGTGTGGTGTGAGAACTGTCAAAGCGACACTCACGCCTCTGCTGCGTGTCGGCGGCCGGGAAACGGCTTGCGGAGCGCGAAGGGGGGTCGCGCGCAGACAACAATAACCCCTCCTCCGGCTCCGGTGGTTGGGGGACTCCAGCCACTGCCGGGAGCTTGGGGTGCGACCTGGCAACAGCAGTAGAAATCACTCTGATTGACACCATGCCACAGAAAATTCCAACAGGGTGGCACAAGCCACCTGATCGAGTGGGGGGCCTTTTGTTAGGCCGCTCCTCAGCCGGTTTGAAGGGCATCATTGTATGCCCTGGGGTTCTTGATGCTGATTATACGCGTCAAGTTTGGATAGTAGCATATACTCTAACTGCTCCCATTTTTATACCAAAGGGAAGTAAAATTGCCCAGATAGTCCCATTTCCACAGTTATTAGCAGAATTGACCAATCCTGCTCAACTTTGAGAGTTGCCCCAGCGGGGGAATGCTGGGTTTGGAAGCACCAACCCGCTGGCTTGTCTAACTCTTAATATGAACCATAGACCGATGGTCTCGGTGCAGGTGAATTATGCCGGTGAGCAACGGCACTTTCGCCTGCTGTTGTACACAGGAGCTGATGTTACAATCATGTCGGCCACGGTTTGGCCCAGACTCTGGCCGGTTCGTCCGTCTCCGGATGCAATTGCAGGTGTGGGGGGATCAGCTCAAGCCATGGTGACTTTGCAGCCTGCGGAGCTAGTCCTTGAGCAACGCAGGGCCTGGGTACTCCTTACTATCCTGCCACTACCTGAAGGGGTCAATGGGTTGGTGGGACGGGAGTGCCTCACACAATGGGGAGTTGTTTTAGCAACCCCTGACTCGTTTTTTTCTCAGCGGCCGCTGTGAAGCTGTCGACACCCCTGAAGCTCACTTGGCTCACTAATGAACCAGTGTGGGTGGAGTAGTGGCCGCTGACACAGGAACGGTTGCAACGGGCCATGAATTAGTTGCTGAACAGTTACGCGTCGGGCATATTCAACCTTCAACAAGTCCTTGGAACACACCGATATTTGTTATTCCAAAAAAATCAGGGAAGTGGTGCTTGTTACATGACCTAAGAAAGGTAAACGAGCAAATGTTACCAATGGGGGCGCTGCAGCCAGGGCTGCCAACACCTACGATGATTCCACGTGAATGGCACATTCTGATTGTAGACCTTAAGGATTGTTTTTTCACAATTCCACTTCACCCGGATGATACACCTCGATTTGCCTTTTCGCTTCCAGCACTCAATAAGGCCGCCCCGAGTCAGAGATTTGAATGGGTCGTGCTCCCTCAAGGGATGCGTATCAGCCCCACCATGTGTCAGTTATTCGTAGCGGCCGCCTTGCAGCCCATCCGTCAAGCATGGCCGCAAGCAATCATTTATCATTATGTGGATGACATTTTAGTAGCCCAGGCTGCTCCCTTTTCACACGATCAAAGCAAATATTTGCATGATACGTTACTGGCCAGAGGATTACAGGTTGCTCCAGAAAAGATACAGGTTACCAGCCCATGGAAATATTTGGGATGGCACATCAGTGACACTATGGTCAGACCACAAAAGGTTACATTGATGACCGCCGTCCACACCCTACGGACACCTACGCACAGAAACTTATGGGAGACTTACAATGGGTCAGGGCCATAGCAGGCATTCGAAACGAGGAGCTGGAGCCTCTTTGCCCCCTATTAAAGGGTTTGGATCCAGCTACTCCTGTCCATTTGTCTACGGCACAACAGGCTTGTTTACAGCGCTTAACGGATTTAGTTACATCACGATGGGCATCTCGTTGGTTTGAAGATGAGCCGTATAGGCTTGTTGTATTGTTATCTGCGACCTCAGTGTGTGCAGTCATCATGCAGTGGCAAAAGAAAAAAGGGGAGATGTGATAGCGGTTTTGGAATGGATATTTCTCCCTCTCCAACCAAAGCGTAGTATTGTTACGCGCCTGGAGCAAGTAGGGGAAGTGATTAGAAAAGGATGGGATAGGCTGGTGGCCATCACTGGCCAGGAGCCCGATGCAATTCACATACCAATGGCACAAGCAGATTTGGAATGGGCGCTGTGCCACTCCACGGCGCTGCAACCGTCACTCCTAGGCTGGCCAGGATTACTGTCTACCCATGTGCCTAATGGGAAGGATAGCGGATTTTTGCAGTCACAAACATGGGCAGGCAAGCTGCTCTATTTGGAGCGGCCACTTCAAAATGCCGTTACTGCCTTCACAGATGCAGGAAAAGCTAGCAAAAAAGTTGCCGTTGTGTGGCAGGACAAGGGGCGTTGGCAGCATCAGGTCCTCCCGGCAGTGGCGGGAGACAGTTTGCAGACATTGGAGTTAGCAGCAGTTTGTTGGACAGTGACTCACTGGATGCATGTACCACTGAATGTGGTTACGGATTCATTGTACGTAGCTGGTGTTGTTCAGCAGATTGAAGATGCTGTGCTCAAGCAGGTACATAACACTAGGTTGCTTGCCCTATTTATGCAGTTGCAACAAGCCTTACGGCAAAGATCGCAACCATATTGTAATATTCATGTACGGAGTCATCAGACGAAGGAAGGATTAGAGTTAGGTAATCACCTGGCAGATCGATTGGTTAGCGTGGCTGCTCAACCCCTAAATCAGTTTGAGGCGGCGCGGGCCTCACACAATCAGTTTCATCAGAATGCCAAAGGCCTTAGTAGGCAATTCTCTCTCACGATTACGGAGGCACAAGGCATTGTGCGTACCTGCCCACAATGTAGCCATCATGGACCGGGGTTAGGGGTAGGAGTCAATCCAAGAGGTTTGAAAGCACTGGAGCTTTGGCAAATGGATATTACCCATATTGTTAGCTTTGGGAGGTTAAAATATGTGCATGTTACAGTAGACACGTTCTCAAGATTCATTTGGGCCACAGCACAGCCCGGAGAAAAAAACCTTACATGTCCGTAAACACCTGACACAGTGCATGGCGACCATGGGGGTTCCACAACATATAAAGACTGATAATGGCCCTGCCTACACTAGTAATAGCATGCGTCAATTTATGATGCACTGGGGAATTAGGCATACGACAGGGCTACCAAATTCACCAACAGGCCAAGCCATCGTTGAACGGGCTAATAGAACCTTGAAAACCTATCTGCAAAAGTATTCTGACATAACAGATGCTAAAGAGAGGTTGGATAAGACCTTGTTTGTGTTGAATCACTTGTGCGTTTTTGGGGATTCTGAGGTCCCTCCTGTGGTGGTTCACAATCAACATGTACAACAAGTGGTGACACCACGGGTGGCCAAGGTGTTGTATCGAAATCCACGAACTGGAGTTTGGGAAGGACCTGCAGAGGTTGTGTATGTTGGAAGAGGTTACGCGTGTGTTTCTACCCCCTCAGGTCCACTCTGGGTGCCCAGCAAATGGACTAAGGCATCCACCACTGAAGGAAATCAAGTGGACATCTCCAACCAAGATGGGCTGGGTCAATTCGTTGATACTCTGGCTCATCTGCTTGGAGGCCCAGACGCTGCGTGTTGAGGCACTAACAAGCATTGATGTGAGACAGAATCTATGGGTTACTTGGGCTAATCGTACCGGACAGTCTGCCTTTTGCCTTTCCATGGCGTCTGCTACAGACCCCTTTAGAACGTGTCTGGTAGGAGTTCCCACTTTTAGGATCGAGTATTTTGGGACATTTAGCATTCACAATTGTAGTCAATCCCCTAACGTCAGCCATTGTGCAGCACAATTGATAAAAGGGTTGAACGTGACATTGCCATGGGACCTTCAAGAGCTTGACCTTTTGGGTGCCATGCGCATTGGTAACACGTCGCTAAATTGGACACAGACGTGCATATTTTTTGGAGGCCCCGGCACGCAGGGTATCGCGCAATATTGACCTTCAAATTGGACTGGTTGGACAAATGTCACTCCCTCAGATAGAGGGTATGATTACCACAATGCGGATGACTTCTGTGGTACTAACGATACTGGCAGCCCCCGGGGCCTAGGTGCCTACGGCGCTGAATTCAAACACCCCGTTCCTCTTTGGAACAATGGGACGGCCAAGGCTTTGCCACCAGACACATTCTTAATCTGTGGGAATCGCGCTTGGCAAGGTGTTCCTGCAAACATCATGGGTGGGCCATGCTACCTGGGTCAGCTAACCTTGTTAGCTCCAGACACGCGGTGGTGGAAAAATGTTACGCACACGACACGCAAGAAACGAAGTGTAACCGGGGATTCACCAGACTGTAACGATAATTTGACTCTAACGTCACCAACAGAGCGGGTTTTCCTATCCTCATTTGTGCCAGGAGGCGCTGCTGCTTTAGCTTTAAACCAAATTGGTAAGCTCGCTTGCTGGGCAGAGAAACAGGCAAATGTTACTACAGATGTACTCCAACAACTGTTGGAAGATCAGCAAAGCTTACGCCATGCAATATTACAGAATCGTGCAGCAATTGATTTTTCATTATTGGCACAAAGACATGGATGTGAGGACTTTGAGGGAATGTGTTGCTTGAACCTGTCAGATCACAGTGAATCTATCCGCAAGAAGATTCGGTGGCTACAAGTACAAGTACATACGAAGAAAATACAACAAGAGCATAGACTTTTGGACGGATGGCTGCAGGGTTTGTTTGGCCCTTTGCCTCGATGGCTGTTAGGTTTGATCCAAGAACTATTGCGGATAGCAGTTGTGCTGTGCTTAGTGGGTGTATTCCTCTGTATTGCTTTTAGTTGTGTTAAGCGGATGTTCTCCAGGCCTCTTAAACAAGTTTGGGTTGCTCAAAAGAAAAACAAGGGAATTCTAGAGAATTGGCTGGACGAGCATGGACATCAGAACATGCAAATGTGCAACCCTGACTTGTTATGTGGAGTAACCTTGGAGACACCTTGAAGGACAAGTAATGAGGGAGTAAGTATGAATGCTATGTAAAAACAGGATGAAGAGATTAGCGAGATGGGACAGCGAATATGTGGACAGCCAATAGCAGAGGGCTTTGCGGCGCGTGAACTATAGTAGTAAGCTAATTAGATACAGCCAGCAGGGTGCTTGAGCACGCGGACAGCTATGACAGTATATAAGCAGGCTAAGTTGCTGAAATAAACGGATCATATTGCTAGCTCATATTGGGTCGTCTTATGATTCCACAAGCCCGCCTCCAACAGGGTACGGGCCCCAAAGATGGGTCGTGGCACTGGGGAGGAGAGTCCTCTGCTAGGATGGAACAGGCACCAAAAGGCTGGCCCATCTTCGAGGTCCCGTTGGACACCAGGGGATGCTCTGGGCGGGACACCACTGAGGGTGCTCTTGAGAGGTTTGGCCCCTTCAGCAACAGGCCATGGCCTAGGGAGGCGGTGCCATGGCGCAGGGATGCCACTTCCCAATGGCAGCATGGGAGCGGACTCTTGCCCTTTCTGCAGTGACCTGGGACAAGCCTGGGGCAGCGTGGGGCGCGTTGACACAGAGCAAGGGGCCCGCAGGCGTCCTGGGCCATGGCCCGGGCACGGCCCCGCAGCAGGAGGCGCAGCTGCCCTGGGGTGCTGGGCACAGGGGCTGCAGCAGGGCCGGCAGCCCCGGGGCCTTGTGCCACGCCGACGCCGGGCCGGCAGACGGCTTGCAGGGAGGCTGCAGCGCGGCTCCGGGGCCCCCATGTCGCAGCACTGTGACCCGGCAACGCAGTCACAGTGCTCGCGGCACGAGCAGGGCTATAAGGCGCCCGCGCCCCTGCCGCTCTGCCAGGCTCCGCAGCCGGCTCGCAGCTGGCTGCCGCCCAGGGCCGAGGCTCTCTGCACGCTGTCCTTGGGCGCAGGCACACCCACCGCCACGAGGGCAGCAGGGCTCTCGACGGCCACCCAGCGCGACGTTGTCGCAGGACATGCGGGGGCACGGCTGCCTGCACC
Source organism: Rhea pennata (assembly GCF_028389875.1). Lineage (NCBI taxonomy): Eukaryota > Metazoa > Chordata > Aves > Rheiformes > Rheidae > Rhea > Rhea pennata. The sequence continues at coordinate 516,785 of NC_084680.1, forward strand.
TCAGGCCGCCAAACGATGGACGTGCTCAGCAGCTGCACCTCCCTTTGGTATGGAGACCTCTTTGTGGCCTTCCTCTGACCTTACTGCCAGCTCTTGCTTCGCACCTTCTCTGCCCTGCTTTGGTGCTCAGAGCACTCCCTGCCGTGGCCGTGCCCCGTGCCTCGCAGGCTTGGAAAGTGCCTGTGTCTGCTGCTTCACTCCCTAACACTGCCTAACGCTGCCTCCTGTGCCGGCTGCCTCTTCCCCAACACAAATAGGCACGACCAACCCCTTCCTCCTGCAGCCCTTGACCCCTTCCAGCACCGGCTCTAAGACTGGCTCTTTGGCTTGCCTCAGCCTCAGAAAGACTGTGGATCCTCTTCCTCTTCCGCCTGGCACTCCTCCAAAGACGCACAGAGCAATACCAAGTGACAGCAAGGTTTTCACAGTGTTTTCACTCTCAGGAGAGCAGAGGGAGGTCAGCATCTGCCAGCTCCAGGTCTCTTCTAAGCTGCCTCAGCTGAGCTGACGCAAAGGGGCCAAGGCAAGCAGGCTTTCTGCTTTTGTTGCTGTACTCGTGTGGCACTGCTGGGCACAGCTGGCCTGTGCATGCCTCCTGTGGGAAATGGAAGTGACCCCTGCCACCACTGTCAGCAGCCATTCTTGTGCGAGCGCAGACTGTGCCCAGGCATTTGCTCACGGGCAGGCAGCGCGCTGAAGCTCACAGCTGATTCAGCCCTTGTGCACCATCCGATCATGGAAGGTTTTCTGTTGGAAGAGCTCGCTGGAGGCCCTCCGATCCAATCTGTGCTCCGAGCAGGCTCGGATTCAAAGCCGGATGTAACTTTGGTCTTTCAGAGACCGGAGCAAGCCCTTGGGAGCGGGAGAAGACCCCTCACACGCACCTCAAGCTCCGCAAAGGCTCCAGGCCTTTTCAGCTGGAGATCAGTGGAGAAAGTTAACTCGATGGCCCGCAAAGAGCAAGGGCATCCATTCTCGGAGCCAGAGACCCTTCCAAAGATCCCCATGCCTATCTGCTTTGGCACCACATGCAGCACCCAGGAAGTGCAGGCCATGAGACGCGAAGATGCCCCAAGTGCTCATCATCAGTGTCATAGGTCTCAGGCAACACTCTGGAGCACCCGGCCAGCTGGTCTCCTGCAGTGCCCAGGAAAGAGTCCCCCCCCCCCCAGGCTCTATCAGGTCTGGTTTTTGCTTTTTACTTTCCATCTTTTTCCTTCTTTCTCTCTCTCTCTCTCTCTCTTTTTTTTCCTTAAATTTTGCCATGCTCTGGAGCCCCTAAAGTGGCTTCAGTTTGAGAGAGAGAGGAAAGGAGCTGGGCAGCGCTGGTGTGCCCCGGTGGGCGTGAGAAGCGTCGCAGGGCTGGCCGGGAGGCAGGCCTTGCTCACATGCGCAGGGAACAGCCGATCGCCAACTTTGGGGTCAGGAAGGAATTTTCCCCCAGCACAGATTGGCAGCAGTGCCTGGGGGTTTTTCGCCTTCCTCTGCAGCACTGAGCACGGCCCACTCCCAGGGCTCCTCGGAGCCCTTTCAGGCCACTGATTGCCTGCTCTTGCAGCACCAAGACACCAGCTGTGCCCTGCAGCTCTCTCGCTCTCTGCCCTGGGGCAAGCTCAGGCACTTCCATGCATTCCATATGCTTGGGCTGTTCTGCCTTGTGCAAAACAATGTGCGTTTGCAAAGGCTCCGGGCTTGATGCTGCATCAGGAAGCAGCTGCCGCTTGTCAGCTCTCTCTGCATGTAATAAAAGTGCAATGCTTGTAACCTCTGCTGGCTCTGCTGTGTGTGTCGTGCGAGTTGTGGCTGTGGCCTGAGAGCTTTGTCGTGCAGCTGTGCTGTCAGGAAGCGCAGGTACCCTGCTGCCTGCAGGGTCTGTTGTGGGGCTTGCAGGGTTGCTCTGCACCGCAGGGAGTTTAGCCCAACTCCGCCCCGGTTGCATAACCGGGCTATGACACTGCGCGCGTGTGCAGATTTATTTTGGGGGCCACATTGACTTTGGGGTTCGCTATTTCATTACTCTTCAACTTCAGACCTTCTGGTTGACTGTTTCTCACGGTTATTCTGTGGCTGGAAGCCACCAAATCTATGTAACCAACCGCTGCTCTTTCTCACAGATTTCCAGTTACTTATTCGTATTCTGTTTAACACAGCGGTAGTGTTCTAGACACCCAAAAGTTACAGCAGGGACCGTTCCCACCAAGTATCATGTAGTATGGATACAAAAGTTGCAACACAGACCGTTCCCACCACGTATCCCGTAGTACGGATGCAGCACTCTGGGTCCCAGAGGCGAGGAGATCACTGATAGCGCCTTTTCCTGTCATCCTTCAGAAGGGCTACCAGGAATGGGAGACAAGCCCGCAGAGCTCTGTCCTCACCAAAGTCAAGGGCGTGACACAGTCACCAAGCAAGGTGTGCGATGTTGCGGTGTACATAGCCCACAACCACCACCACCCCCGCCTCCGCTCTACACCCCCCCAACCCACACAGCCGAGGTGAGGCTCTGACCCGCCTTTCTCCCTTCTCTTCTCTTGTCTTGCTTGCTTTGGGTGGCCTCTTGGAGCAGTAGATGAGCAGCAGACTTTCTGCAAGGGCTTCCCAACTGCTCCTTCATCCAGATGGACCCAGCAAAGGAAGCTGTCGTGTGTGGTGGTCCCCGCTGCCTGCATGGGGACTCCTGTGTTCCCTCCTCCCGGCCCAGCACTGTCCTTGGCTCCCGATGAGGCAACCATGGCTGCGTCCCAGACACATTGGATCTGCATGTTAGGTCACCTTTGCAGTGCTGTGCGGCAGGCTCAGCGGAGCTTGGGGAGCTTGGCACGTAGCACCGGGCAGGGCCCTGTGGCCTTAGCCAGGCAGGTGCGCCATGCTCTGCCTGCCCTGACAAGCAGCGTCAGGCCTCTGTGGTTTTGGATGTTCAGGGCGGGAGAGGGCACTCTCAGATCAGGTCAGGGGAGGCTCTGACATTCACGTGATGTTGGTGCCTGTAGCTCTCCTCTGCTGCTACCAGTTTGTGGCAGGGATCCCCCTGCCTGCCTTGGCCTGGGCACTGTTTGGGGGCTGCTGAGTGAGGGATCACGGGAGGGGAGATGTGTGGAGACTGAGCGGAGCTTGCTGGCGGATGCAGAGACGTGGGGAATGCTAGTGAGCACAGCTGCCCCTGGCTCAGTTCCCATGCCAGGAAATGGAGAAGAGGGTTGACTGTCTACTCCGGAGGACACACCAAGGAAAGCCATGCTAGAGTAGGGCCACCGCAGGCACGCTTAATGGCTGCTTACCCCAGGCAGCTTGCAAGGGCTGGCACCTATGCAGAGATGGGGAAGCACATGGGGTGCCCCGTCCCCTCTGCAGCCACAGCGTAGGACTACCAGGTGCATGTCCTGTTCTCACCATGTCCCCCATGACCCTGCAGGGGCTAACAGTTTGCAGTGCTGTATGCAGCTGCGACCATGACTGCACCCCTGGCGACATGGACATGTTGGGCCACAGAGAGCTGGGCATGTGCAGGGACAAGTGATCTGTGCAGCACTGCACACTGGGCAGGATCCCATTTGCCAGGAAGTTCAGCGTTGTGTGTTCGTCCTCACAGGGCAGAAGACAGGGCGCTGCGTGCCCAGTGCTGGCGGCACCGAGAAGAGCTCTGAAATGCTGGCTTGGTGTCCAGCAGAGGAAGCGAGTGTCGGGTACGGGCCCCAAAGATGGGTCGTGGCACTGGGGAGGAGAGTCCTCTGCTAGGATGGAACAGGCACCAAAAGGCTGGCCCATCTTCGAGGTCCCGTTGGACACCAGGGGATGCTCTGGGCGGGACACCTCTGAGGATGCTCTTGAGAGGTTTGGCCCCTTCAGCAACAGGCCATGGCCTAGGGAGGCGGTGCCATGGCACAGGGATGGCCTTGCACAGGCCATGCCAACAGGGACCATTTTGCTCCCGAAGCCATAGTACTTAGGTCTCTCCACAGTGAGTCCCTGGCGAAGATGGCACCACAGTTCCCCATCCTTATCAAGAGGAACATCCACTTCCCCTGCTTCGGCTTCTCCAAGGATGTCCATGTGGAAGAGATCAATGTGGGGCCTAGGGATGGAGCAAGTAGACCAGTGGGTACCCAGGCTGCCATGTGTGTACAGGGTATAGAACAAAGTGGAGAGCAATATAGGTGATGCTAAGCAGCTGAGTGCAGGTCAGGCCCTGCTGCTGGGACCAGGACAGCCTTGCTGCAGCAGCAGTGCTTTGTAGTCAGGTCTTTGGCATAGTGGGGAGAAGGGGGCCACCCTGGCCCTGCACTTGCATGTGTGTTGTCTGAGTGTGTGTGTGTGGAGTGCAGCCAGATGCCTTCCTGAAAGTGCAATGGTGGATAGCACAGCCATTTCCCGTAACAATTAGGTACCAGAGGAATGAGTGTTCACTGACAGCAGGGAGATGTGGTTGAAATACGTGGACAAGCCTGAAGGATGGAGAGGCAGGAGTGGAGCTGTGCAGGAGCAGTGCCATTTGGCAGCTGGAGGAGATGCCGGCTTTTCACAGGGGATCCCTGTTCCTAAGTTGCTCCCAGAATGACGGAGGTTGGAAGCACCTCTGGAGATTGCCTAGTTCAACAGCTGCTTAAAGCGGGGTCACCTACAACAGGTTGCTCTAGGCCAAGCCAACTCAGGTTTTTGGTATCTCCGAGGATAGAGACTCTCTAACCTCTCTGGGCAACCTGGTGCAGTGTTTGATCACCCTCACTGTAAAAAAAATGTTTGCTCTTAAGTTCAGACACAATTACTGTATTTCAGTTTATGCCCATTGCCTCTCATATGATCACGGGGCACCACTGAGAAGAGCCTGGTTCCATCTTCTTTACTCTTACCCATCAGGTATTTGTACACATTGATAAGATGCCCCTGAGCCTTCTCTTCTCCAGACTTAACAGTCCCATTTCTCTCAGCCTCTCCTTACATGAGAGATGCTTCTAGTTCCTTCATCATTATTGCTGGACTTGCTCCAGTAGGTCCATGTCTTTCTTGTACTGGTGAGACCACACCCACACACAGCACTCCAGCTGTGGCCTCACCAGTGCTGAGGAGAGGGCAGTAATCACCTCCCTCAACCTGCTGGGACAGGATGTTTTTTTGGTGCTCAGCTGCTGTCTCTGTGATACGGAGTTCCCAACCCTTACTCCATCCATCTATCCTTCACTCTTGCTTGCCCCTGCCTCCACTGAGGAAGGTGGTGATGATGAGGATGGTAATTATTGAGCAAGAAGGAGCAGGAATGCTCACACTGGTGGGTAGATATGGGGCATGTGGCCTTGCAAAGGGAGCGGTTAAAGTCTTTGGGAACAAGAATCCCTTTGATAATGCCAGCATCTCGCCAGGTAACTACCCCAGGGTTCCTCCTCTTCCTGCTCTCCACCCTCCTGCTGTGCAGGCCATCCCCTAGTCAGTCATGTGCATTTCTGAGTGCCTGCATACATCCACATCTGGTATGTAGTTCTCCTAGGAAATCCCTTCACCATTCATCAGCTGGGACCATCAGTGATGGCATGGATACCAATGAGCAGAGCTGGGGTTTAATGTTTCGTTTGGGTGCTTCACGATATTAGGAAGAAAATTGAGGAGTATTGGTGTGCTGCTCTATGCCATGGCTCTGGCTTTGTCTCCCCAGGGGCAACATTCAAGCTGCTGAGAGCAGTTACTTGAAAAGCTGCACCTTCAACACCACCTCTGCCCTTTGCTGCCCCATCTTCATGGAGCAGGCGGGAGAGAACTTAAGGGAGCTGGCAGAGAAGGTGTCATGTCCTGGGAGGATGGTCCTCCCAGAGGGCCCAAGGTCTTGCTGGCTGGGCACAGGGCGTTCCCTCAGCACCTGCTCTAGTGCTTGGCTCCACGGGATCATCACTCACACACTGACACTGTTGAGACTCAGAGGCAGCTGGAGGCAGGTCCCTGGCCCTGCTGCCCTGCCAGTATGCTGCAGGGGCTAGCTGGGATGGGCTGAGGGCAGTGGCAGCTTAGCCAGCCTCAACAGCTCGGAGCACAGCACATCCACTGCAGCCCCTGAGCAGTCCTTTCTGCCCACCTTGCGCATGCAGAGCCCTGCAAGGCTCCCAGGCCCAGGGTCTCTCTTACGAGGCCCCTGTGCAGAGGCTGGAGAGCAGGAGGCCAGCTGGCAGCAAAGCATAGACTGCAGGTGTGCCTGTATCACTGCCAGGACTGGCAGGTTTGCTCGCCCAGTGGTGGGGACTCATCCACACACCTTGGCAAATACCATGACATTGCCAGGGGAGGGCAGTGCACCCAGCATTTGGTCTCCAGCCCCATCCAGCCCTGCTGCCTCTGCTGCCCTCTTGGGAGTAGATAATTCCCATCCAGGGAAGGAACTCAGCACTGTTCCATCCTCCCTCCAGGTTCTGCATCCCCTGCTCAGCCCCAGCACCCTCCAGACCCTAGAGGCCCCCCACTCTGCATCTGGGAATGCTCCCTGATGCCTAGCCATGCTCCCAACTCAGCTGGAAAGCCCACTGCTGGGGCAGAGCTCCGCTGGGTAAGCAGCCTTGCAAGCAGTGCTGCTGGCTTCCCTGGCAGGGCCGTGTACCCCAGTATGGTGGCATTCCCGGCCTTTCCCAGCGGGTGATGAGGATGACAGCTGTGCTAACGCCTGAGTGGGGGGAAATGCCCTGCTTGCTTGCTGGCTTATCATGCCCATGGCCAAGCTGTGTGCACAGTAGTGCTGTGCCCTGGGGTCACTGTGTCCATTGTGTGCTGGTGCTGTGCTAGGCCTGCTGGTTTCTGCTGCAGGGTGGGGTGGTCATCAGCTGGAACTGTAACCTGGGCCTGCCTGAAACCGACTGCAACCCCCACTACTCCTTCCACCGCCCCGATCCCAAGACCACTGTCCCAGGCAGTGGCACTTGCAGTCCTGCATCCTCCTCCTGCCCTCCCTGGTCCTGCTGTGGCTGGTCCCCATCACTGGGCCTTTCTACCTGTCTCCCCAGGAGGTCTGCGAAGTATTACAAATGGAACGGGACCCACACACGAGTGTTGATCAAGGCCTGTGGGATCCATATTGATGTCATCGTGCAGGGCCAGGTAGGATTTTGCATGGTCCATGTGCTACTGGGGTGCATATGTGCATAATATGCTGCCGTGGTGCTAGGACCGTCCTGGAAAAGCAGCTCTTCTCCACTGCTGCCTCAGAGCTGGGATGAACACAGCCAGGCCTCTTCTGCTCAGCCTTGCAGAGGAATGGGGGAATCCCAGGTGCCTCAAATTAGAACCTTTGGCAAAGTGTGCAAAGTGTGCTGGAAGGAAATGCAAGACCTCATAGTGTGCGCTGCTGCTTGGGTAGGTTGTCCACACTGTGGCTTGGGCAGAGGGAGGTCTCTGCTCAGTCTCATTCCTTGTGCCCAACCCAGAGTGAATGCAGGCCCAGGCAGGAGGCAACCTGGGCTGGGCAGCGATTACTGATCCCATCCTTTCTGCCAGGCAGGGAAGTTTAGCCTGATCCCCACTGTCATCAACCTGGCCGTGGCTCTGACCTCGCTGGGAATGGTGAGTATTGGTGCCGGGGGCTCGGCCCAGCTGCGCACTCCCAGCACTGACCTCCCTCTCTCACCTTCCAGGGCTCCTTCCTCTGGGACTGGATCCTGCTGAGCTGCATGAACAAGGACCAGGTGTACAGCAGCAGGAAATTTGAGCAGGCACCACCCTAGATCCTGGCCCTGGAGGTTTGGTCCTCTGGGACAGAGCAGTGGCCACGCTGCCAGCAAGGCAGGGCAGGGTGCCTGGGCACGGCTGCAGGGTGGGCAGCAGCATGTGGCTGGGGCTGCCAGGGCATCTGGCCCCTCCAGCCATCTCTCACCCCCGCGGCAGGCTGAAGGTGCCTCAGAGGCTGCTCCACGACATACAGCACCTCAGGGCTCTCCAGCCTCCAGAGAGTCTGTCCCGCAGGGACCGACCGCTTGTCCCTCCCCCACCACGTACAACCACAGCTGGAAGGAGCCACTGTGCCAGGCAGCAATAACACTTCCTCCGTCCGGGCCCTGCTCGACTCTGAGCTACCTGCTTTTCCCACGCGATGATCCCTGTGCCTGGCCAGGATGCACCGGGCACCTTGCCGGCTGCTGCTGCTGGCCACCAAGAGCCACGGCCCCCTCCCTTCCCTCAGCCATGCTTCAAGCAGCTCCAGGCAGGTCCTGCCCCATGGCTGCCAGCTGCTGTGAGAGGCTGGGGGTCAAGAAAAGCCCCAGTGGCAGGGCAGACCCGTGGTGCCCTGGCTGGCTCCTGTGGGGGCTTTCCGGAGCTTTTGCTCTGGAGCAGAAGGCAGTGCCTGACTACTGGCTCTGCTTCAGCACACCGGGAATGGGCATTACCATTTTCTGGCTGGCTTGGAGCGCTGGCAGCCCCATCCTGGAGCAGCTCCTGGCTGCGGGCACCCAGGGTCCTGGGGGCAGGGGTGGGCACATCTCGAGTAGGCCTGCCCTGCTCATCCCCTGTGCCCCTGCAAAGCTGCCACAGATGGAGCTGCAGCAGTGGTGGTGGCCCTGGAGCCGTACTGAGGACTAGAGCAAGTCCTGCACTAGCCAAGCAGCCAGTACCCAATAAACTGCAACCACCCAGCCTTGCTGCCTGGGGCCTGATTGCTGCAGCATGTGCTGGGGGGAGGGGGAGGGTGACAGTGCAGCGTCATGGCTAGCGGGGTGAGAGATGGACATGTGCATCGTTCTACCCTCCACCCTAAAAGCTGCACCCTGCTGCAGTGCCAGGGCACGGATGCTCTTGCCCCAGAGCCCGGGTGGTAGGGAACATGAGTACAAGCACCTGCTTGCCCTGCATTGCAGCAGTAGGGGAGGAGGACAAGTCCCCCCCAACCCCTGCCAGCCTGGTGCATGGACCTCTGCCAACACCAACCCTGCCCTGAGGCTGCAGCTCTCTGAGCCTATGCCCAAAAGCAATTCACAGCAGGTACCTGGCAGTAACTCACCCAGGCATAACCTGATTATTTTCTGGCTCTCAGGTTACAGCAGCTCAGCTCAGCACATCCTCCCCCAGCATAGCTCAGCCCAGGCAGAAGTTTGGGGGAAAGGGGTCTTGTCACACCGGGCAAGGGAAGACCCCAAGCCATGTCTTAAAGGCTCTCCCACAGGCTGGAGGGTGGGGATGCAGATGGAGGACATGCCAGGGGGACAGGCAGGGGACTTCTGGTGCACCAAAACCTCCTCTTGCTCCCCTTCTGGGCTGGGGAGCATCTTCCCCCTTTGACTTGGGGTGCAATTGCTCACAGGAACAAGGTAATACCATTGCAAGAAGAGTCTACCTTGTCCTCATTCCAAGAAGAGGACCTGGCTTCTCTAGGACCAAAGAGCAACTCTGAGCAGGCAAACCTATGGGAAGGGCTTGGGGGAAGGAGCCAGCCTCTCACTGTAGAGCAGCAGGATGAAGGCAAGTGCCTGCCCCCACCTCCAGCAGCTCATTGCCCTGAGGAGAGCAGGAGCAATGATGCAGGGCTGAGAGGAGCTGCCTGGCGCAGGTTGAAGCCACTGGAGGCTCCGCTGGACCAAACCTTAACTCAATTGCACAACGCAGTGATTGCATTAGGGCCATGTTTCTCTGCCCGTCCAGGCCAGCTCATTTCCTCCAACTTTAATATCAAGAAAACAAACACATAGGTACAGCCCCCTCAGCCCCCCTTTCAGCAGTACTAGATGGAGGGAGGGCATAGCGAAGGACAGGACCACTTGCCCCATAACCCAATGCTAATAGAAACAGGTATACTATAGAAGTGAAAAAACAAAGCTCAGAAAAATATTTTCAATACAGGTATGTGTGGAGGGCATTGAATAAAAATTTATATGTATATATATATATATATATACACACACACACACACACATATATATATATAAAAGGAAGTGTCAGAAGTAGCTGAACACACAGTGTTTCAAAATGCCCAGAAAATTAACTGGAATCTAGTAATCTTGGCTCCCCTCATGCTTTTTCAGGCTTCTGCAAGCAGGAGTAGATGGAAAGGACCAGGAGGCCAGGCTTCAGCTAAGCACTGGCCTCCTGGGTTTCATCACACCTGTGCTGGGATTTCAGTGAGCAGGCCCCCAACCTATGACTCACTGCTGTCAACTTGAAGCTTTAGCACCCAAGTGGGACAGCTCCCTTGCTCCCCTTCCAGCCCAACAAGAAGAGTCTGGCTTTCTCCTCCCTCTAGGAATCCTGCCCCATGGCTCAGAGAATGCTCGTTTCCAGGGTGCCTACAGCTCCCTGCTGTGGGCCATAGCACGTGCTCCTCTACCCAAAGAACCAGATGCATTGTCTGTGACACATTTAATTGTCTAAAACTCCACATTAAAACCACAGAGATTCATGCACACAGGGTGCTGCCTACAACACAAACTCCCATCCCAAACTGGGCTTCTGCAGGGCTCTGGCAAATGCAGTCCCCCCTCCCCCATAGAGAGCAGTTCCAGCCCTAGGCACCTTCTTAATTCCCCCAGCACAGCACCAGGCTGTGACCAGGACTGCCCCAACACCGCTTAGCGCCCCCACACAGTGCAAGATGGATATGTGGCTTCTCCGAGATCTATCACAGAGCACAAATGCTCTTCAGCAGAGGTGAGAGCAAGTACCCAGAGCTGACACAGCAACAAAAAAAGACAGCAGGACAAGTTCATCAAATCACTGCTGGAGCTGGTGGTTTGTACGGAGCAGCCACTCAATAGTTTCCAGCAGATAGGCCACACTGTAGTGCCAAGCAATGCTCTGGAAGATGTTGATGTGCTCCATGAAGATCTGAGGGGGAAGATACCAGTGAGGGAGGGCTGCCCAGCACACCTCATGCATGAGCCAGGGAAGATGGAAGCTGGAGGGGACAGGGGGGAGAAGGCCAGGCCAGGAGAAGTTCTGCAAGCTGGTCAGGCAGGACTGCCTGGGTTGAGCACAAAGCAACGAATAAACAGCCAGAAAGCACAGAGAGATGAACTTGTGCCAGATGGGCTGAAAGGGACAAGTTATCACTGGGTTTTTCACTGGCTGTTACAGAGGAGCTGCTGGCAGGAGGCTGGATCTGGTGGCAGGATGCACACATACCTGGGAAGAAATGGTGAGGGCAAAATCTCCAGCACAACCGCAGTACACAGGCATAGGTGTCTCCTTCACACCATGACACTTCTTGCACACCTAGAGGCAAAGGAGTTTTAGCTGGGATAGCAGACAAGGCTGAGCAGCTCAGTCCTTTGACAGGGCTCTCTGGGGAGACACCACTGACATCAGGTCAATGGGTCAAGCCTCAGCCAGCCAGCAAAAGGCTGCAGCTATGTGCTGAGAAGAAGTGGAGAGCGCTCGAGCCAAACTCTCCTCATCATATCTCCACTGCATCACATCAGTCAGAGAAGTAAGGTTGGGCTGCTCGGTTTCAAGGAGCAGAGAGCAGCTTCAGCCCTCCTGCTGCAGCCTGCCACATCAAGGGCAGGCTCCCGCAGCACGGCCGCCCAGCACTCATCAAGTCCTGCAGCAGGTAGGCCATTAGCTTCTTCTGCAGCGCTTCCACCAGTGCCATTTCAATGGAATCCGAGTCATACTGGGCCTGGCAGTTGGAGCATACCTAACTGGGCAGCACTGACCCATCCGAGGGGCAGAGAGAAGGGAGATGAACACAAGTGTGACTCTTCCCAAGAGAAAGCACGGTGCAGCCTCAGCCCTCGCAGCCTAACAAGAGCATTCAGATAGCCCCGAGTGCCAGGAAGCCATAACCAATTTCGGGAGGGGATAAAGCATCAGCCAAAGCACCAGCACACCTCAAACTGTCACAGGCAGCTCGGAAAGGGGATGAGCAGAAAATAACCTTGAAGGGAGGTTTATTGCTGTCATGGAACCAAGCAGACCTTCAAAGCAAAAGGACTGAGAGAGAGAGAAAGACGGACAACATGTGAGTGAATGACAGGCCGAGAGCACAACCATGCTAGGGCCTCTGGTGTCCCCAAGAGGGACTTAATGCATGCAGCCAGGGCAAAAGGGATTTCCTGGGAAAGGAAGGCTGTACCTGCAAGAGGGCAGGGTCCTTGCACAGGTCCAAGTCCCTGCAAAAATTGCACTTCCTGCAGATGACTTCAGGGAGCATGTAGGAGCAGCAAGGGTCCCGAAACTGGGCTTCTTCTGAGAACTCACCCACCTCAATGAGGCGCAGCAGGTCCCGGCGCAGTTTGTTTACTTGGTTAGTTATACTGGCATCCAGGGACAACACCTACAGGAGACAGTGTTAGGTAAGGCCACCAGCAGAGAAGACGGTCCTCACGGGGACTCACTCTGATGCGAGTGCTAGCTGGGCAAAACAAACTGATTGTAGAATTGCAACAGATTCTTAAAAAAAAAAAAAAAAGAAGAAGAAAAAAAAAAAGAAGAAAGCACAGCCCACCCCACTAACCTTGTAGATGTATTTGATGAACTCTAGAGCTGGGTTGTTGAGTGGCAAGTAGGAGCCAGGTAGCACTGAGAACATGTCTGAGGGCTCAGTGGCATTATGGGAACCAGCCATCTTCTTCTGGATCTTCTGAGTGACGGTGAAGAAGCTCTGCGTGAGCTCGTTGGTCACGTAATCCTGTGAGAAAGTGATCATGCCTGGAGAGGAGGAGCAGAGAGAGCTCTTGAGCCATATGGAAGCATATGGGGACAGCAAGGTGGGCAGCTCTCTTCCTGCTGCAGGACTGGCCCAGCAGTGCTGCACACAGCTCTCCCATGGCTAACTGTGGCTAACCGTACTCACCAGGCATGGCTCCCGTCTCTCCCAATGCCTCCTGGGACACCTGGCTCATGGCCCTCCTCTTGATGGGAGCGCTCTGAGGGGCATTGTGCTGCAGCTCCTCGCTCCTCCTTCATGCTGTGGTACACAGCCACAATGTAGGCTGCAGAGACACGTAAGAAAAGCTCCAGATGCAGTCCACGATGGGAGAGTGGCACAAGCGCGACTGTGCTTGTCGACTCTCCTGGGGCACCAATGACTAATCAGGAACTAGTGACCTTCTTCCCCTCTCTGAGAGAGTTCACACTGGCGCTGAAACCACCCAAACAATGATATTTACAGACATGGAGGTGGTTCCTTCTGCATCACATCCAGCACAGTGCAATCTTTGACTGTAAGGGGTTCTTTGGATCAACATCAGAACCTTCTCAGTAGCACAGAGAGCTTCAAGAAGCTGTGGGGAATGCTGTGGATATGGCTTGGGCAGCAGTAGGGTGCGGATAGCTCTAATCACCAGAGGTAACATTCAAAGTAGGACCAGGCGAGCAGCAGACTGCACTCACCCAACACAATCCTGAGGAAGCAGTTCTGACAGGAGGCAGCCTGGGGGAGAAACTGCACGATGTTCCAACTATTCTCCAGCAAGTCCTCCACATTTGCTTCTCCATCCTCCTCCTCTTCTTCCTTGTCCTCCTCTTCCTCACTGTCCTCATCCAATACTTGACTCTTGCTAGAGTCCTGCTGGAATGGAGCACAAGCCATGCCCAGGCTTTCAGTTGGTGATGTCGTAGCAGTTCCCTATATCCAAACCAATAGCTCCCTGCTCAACTCAACCCACTGCACCCCTGTCTCTGCAGGACTGAGCACTTCCCATCTCTTACCTCCCCAGAGTGGACGCTAGAACGCACTCTTCCCTTGATACCTTCGTAATTTGCTGGATCCATCCAGAGCAGGAATTCCCAGCAGCGGCAGAAGGAAATAGTCAGAGAGTGAAAGATCTCCTTTGAGTGGATGCTGGAGGCAAGAGACTGCAGTCACACACAATGTTGGCATCTTCCCTAGCTAATAATCTTCTCCATGGGAGGCAATGAGGAGCAGGCGATGTTAGCAAGAGAGCAGTTCACTTCTCACATCCAACCATGCTTCAGCAAATGGACTCAGTACAGAAGGCTGCAGAGCAGTCATTAGCAGAACTAAGGGCTGCAGAGGAATCATACCCACGCTTCAACTGCCTCTTGTGTCAAGATGCCTGTCTTAGGAGCCTACACATCATAGTATTCTAGAGATGCCTGCTGGATCACATCAAAACTGATACTCACGCTGGAACCTTCTTCCATGTCATTGATGTGATGGGACTGTAACAGTGTGTTTACAGCCAAGCTCTGAATATCCGGCTCCAGACACACTGTGAACAAACACAACCTGTCAACGGGCAAGCAGGGCAGAGAACCAGCAAGGACACAATCCCCTCTCCAGGTATGATGAATGCACCCACTTGCCAGGACTTTCCACAAGTTGTAAGAGCTCTTTACAGGTCTTGCTGCATCTACCGAGTGCAACATCAAGATATTCATATCAGGAAATGGTGAAAGCCTATATGGTACTGCAGCAGCATGGGAAACCGTGCTGCTCTCCAGACTGCCACACACCTTGTATTACAGGCTTTAAAGGACACTTTTGGCACATGGCCAGACCTCTCCCCTCTCTGGCTGTGATGCTATGTATGGATGGCCCCATTCACTGCACAGCTAAACAGCATAGCACCTTCCAACAAAACTTGGATCTACTTCCCCTCCAGGGGCCACCAGCTTTTTCTGGAAACTGCAGCAGAGGTGCTCAGAAGAACTATCAGTCAGCTTGTTTTGCATCACAGAAAGATTCATCCTAGCGACCACCAGAAGTGATCTTCTGAATGCTGCTATGAGAGGCCACAAACTAGGAAATAATCTGTATTTAAATGCCTACCTGCATTTTCTTCTAGGACTGAATAGCTGACGGCATCTGTTACTCGGACAGGGACCAAAGGAAACTCCTCGATGATGGGAATCCCACTTGCCAGTCGTTTCAGGTCCCAGTTAGACTGCACAGCAAGAAGTGTGGGGCCCCGGCGCTCATCCTACACAAAGGAGGAGAGGACATGCCCTGGTACATCCCTTCAGCCGGCACCTCTGCTCAGCAGGAAACCAGCTGTGTGAATGAGTGCTCACATGCCCCATTCCTGTAGTGGTCCCTGGTCCTCCACACAGTAGAGACAGTGTACTCAGAGTCTCTTGAAGCACCTCCCACTGAATAACCAGCTCCACAATTGAGA
Source organism: Rhea pennata (assembly GCF_028389875.1). Lineage (NCBI taxonomy): Eukaryota > Metazoa > Chordata > Aves > Rheiformes > Rheidae > Rhea > Rhea pennata. The sequence continues at coordinate 531,820 of NC_084680.1, forward strand.
GCTGGGGTTTGGGGGTATGATCTAGCCTCACTGCTTGCATTGCGCTATGTAAGCTCACCCCAGGCAAGCCAGAGCCCGCAGGCAACATCCATTTTTACCCTTCAACTTTGGAGCACTAGCTGTGTGCAGAGAGCTACACTTAGAGGCTGTTTGAACTGCTGGACCAATGCCTTCCATGCAATGTTTTCCTCCTCCCAGGTACCTGCGCTGACAAGGTCTCAGTGGGGACCTTCCTCATGCCCTCAGCTCATACCTTGCAGCCCTGCAGGAGCTGCTGAATGGCTCTGTAGACTGTCTTGAGGTCGGTCTCAGCACGCACTTCAAAGGTGTGCTTGTCTGGAAGCAGTAGTTCTTCACCCACTTTTTCCAGCACAGACTGCGCTCCGATGAGTACATGTTGGTGAGGTTTGGCATCTGGTTGCTGCGTACCTGTACCAAATGCAAACGTGATCAGAGGGAACAGGGTTCAAAAGAGACAGGCTCCAGGCTGCAAATTTCAAGGAAGCTCTTTCCTCTACACATCATAATGCTTCACGTGACAGTTGAGGAACAGACCTGCTTGGTACACTTCAAAATATGAGAATCCCTGCTGCACAGCAGTAGAGATCTGTGTCTGTGCAAAGAAACCGCTCAGCTCCAAACCGCTGCCTGATCCCCTTGCGTTCCCTCCCAAGCCTTTAAGCCCTACTCTTACCGTGTCCAGCACGAACACTGCAGCTTTGCGCTGAGAGGGGATGAAAAGACCAAAGAGAGCTTTGTTGCCCTGGGAGCTCTGGTAGAGGTAGATGTGGCGAATACTTCCTAGAGACACAGAGCAAACATGCAGCATCAATAGTATCTTCAAGCTATTTGGTCCTGGGTACACAGACAAGCCTTCTCATAGGGTGCCTTACCTGGCTCCAGCTAAGTAAACTGAGCCAGAGAGCACATTTCCAGGTGTTCAGTGTCAAAAGTGTCAGCCTCTCGCCCTGTGAGGTGTCTGACAAGCTGCCTGCTGACCATGCACACGCAACCCAGCTGGATCAGGGCTCGGAATAGTAACGGCACCTGTAGTGACAGGGACACTCAGATAATCCTCAAGCCACCAAGTTTTGAGCTGCTTAACGAATCAACCCAGTTTTGCTTTCGCTGCTGCTTTCAGGTTGTGACTTCCCACTGGCAGGTAACTCTCTCTCTTCACCCACCTAGACAGAATAATGAAAATGCCAGTTGACGAAGAGACAGCCCTGCACTTCAGAAAGGGCTGCTACGTACAAAAAGATCTGGATTACTCTAACAGGGAAAGGTGAGAGCAGAACATCCAAGTGCAGTGGAATAAGAAGCTGCACAGCTTTAGACAGTCTGCATATCTACCCATGCTCTTAAATCCTGACTCGTACAAATAGTGCTATTCAAATCATTTCTATTGCTCAGATTTTTCTCAACCCTCATACTTCAGAGACTTCAAAGATAAACGTTTAAACACAGGAGGAGGTATCAGCAGGACTGCAAAGAGAGGCAGTTGTTTTCCAGAGTCTGGACACTGGTCCAATGTGAAAAAACATTCAAGTCACAACTGCCAAGACAGACAGCCCTCTCCTGTACACACACACACACACACACGCACGCACGCACCCTTTCTTTTCCTCTCTGTGCGAGGCAGGCTGTTGGGTTAGAATATGGCCCTGTGCCCACTACAACGGTTTGGTCTTATCCTGTCCTTTTACCTGCTATCCAGGACAGTTCTCAAACTCCCAATGACAGCCACCAGCAGACTCTATAAACAGAGTTAGTCGTTCAGGCTAGTGTGGGCAAGACGTAACTTCTGTACATAATGGCACACAACGGAGTACCGAGTAGAAGCAGCACAACCAAAGATGGGGGTGCTAGTCCTTTCCTAGTAAGATGTAACTCATGATAGCAGTGCACAGAGATAGAAAAGGGACAGTATTCAAATACATCAACTGTAGGCATTTTATACAAATTTAACAGATAAAGATGCAGTTATACGGTACAGACGCAGCATTCGGTACCTCAGACAATCCATGTGGATGCACTGCAGGGCTTTGTACTCTCCCTGGCTGCCCTTCTGAAATCCAATCTCCTGATACATATTAATTCCATGAGCTGCTGCTCTTGCTTCCACAAAAGGCCTGAGGAGAGAGACAATGCAGAAGAGAAGAAACAAAGCAATCCCTTTCCTCCACCCCATCCCCACCCCAAGGGTTTCAGAATTGCTTTCTTGTAAGCTACTTAATGAGGAATTTTTCTTGTGAATTCTCCTTTGCTCCAGACCTTACCCGTGAGAGCTGGCCACAGGGAAAACTCCCTGTAGGGCAGAGCTACTGCAAGAAGGAAGCTGCTTGCTTACATCCTATACCAGGAGGCAGAACATTATGATCGAGTTTCCCTCGCTCCCCAAAGGCTTGGCTGCTCTGGTCTCCCTATTATTCTGCAGTTCTCTTTTGACACTTTGCCTGTTCTCCAGTTACTAAGGTCATCAGTGTACAAACATTGCCAAATCAACAACAATCTAGAAGCAGCTCAGCAATCCCTGGACCAATTGATGGGACTCTATAGAAGTTCATATTTCAAAGCCAATAAACATAGCTCTGCTCAGGGAAAAAAAAAAAGAAAAAAAAGTTCTGAATTCCACCTCCCCCTCTTCGACAGTCCTCTGCAGGCTGGCAATCCAAGACTCAGCCCAGCACTCCAGATAAAGAGCACATAATCAGGATGTAAGCAGGTTCCCAAACTGGCTGGATAGTCTGCGTAGATAAGAACGCATGTGGCTGCTATGTGACCTCCAGACAAAGGACATACAGGCTGGTACCCAATCTCACCTCATGGCCTAGACAACATTTCCTTTTAGAAACCAGGTTAGTTTTCATTCCTGATCTTACCAGTCAAAGAAGTCTCCATCGTATGTGACAATGATAGTAGGTTTGGTCTCCTGGACATGTTCAAACCGCCTCTGCATTAAATGAGCCTAGTATGCAACAGAGGATTAAAAAAGAACCCAAAACAAAAAACATCTCCCCCACAAACACAAACACTCAGCAAATTCACCTCCTGCAGGCAGGCACTGGATATAATACTATTGATGCAGTCCTTCCCCTCTGCTCTTGACCTAGCTAGAACCCGATCTGCCTCATCATCACACCATGAAATGAAAGCATCACCAGCACCGTGACTGTCCGCTGTGCTCCCCAAAGATACACTCTATTGGGTGATAAGCTCTCTTTGGCCTACAAGAGACCAAGGCAGATAAAAAGCAGCCTGATTTCCCAAGTAGAACCTACTTACCTCATCTGGTTCATTAGACACAGGATGGACCCTCACACTCCGGCTTCGGAGTAAATTCAAAGTCCTCAATATCCTCACAGACAGTCTCCTTGTTTGTGATCAGATAGCCTTAGAGAGTTGACAAAGGAAGAGTTACTGAGGACTCAGATCCCTGCTACACCAGGGACAGGTTCCTGAACAACCGGAACACACTGCCTAAAGGATGAAATAGTCTTCCATCGATGCGATAATCCTTGCACAGCTTGATAGGTAGAGCTTTTGTCAAGTGGGAACGGCTCTTTGGAGGTCACCTTCTGAACAATTGCTTACAATCAACTAAGGGTGCCAAAAGGGAGACAACTTAAGGACTATACTCTCCAAATTACTACTGCCCCTCAAAGGGGCACCAGTAGCCTTACCTGGGTTCTCCAACATACAAAACGAGGAAATCCTTATGCATCATTCAGACTAGACTTCAATTTTATTTCCACAGCCATTACATATAGACCAAGCAACTAGCAACAAAGCAAGCCAGGGACCAGACCGCCAAAGGTGACATGCTCGTTTGCTGTCTAGCATTTTGCTCCAAAGCATGAAGAAAAGAACTGTTGTTCCATTACCTGCCCATCAACCACATAGAAGATCATCATGATCCGGTCTGCCTCTGCATCAGGAAACTTCAAAGGGAGTTTGGTAGTTTCAATGTCAAAGGCGAGAACAACCGGATCCTGAATATGACCAAATACATTAAACTCAAATCAGCTTTAGAGTATAATTTAACGAGCAGTTCTCATTAGATTAACAACTAATTTACCTAAGTAGGTTTATGCACATCTCAGACCCAGCAGGCTTGACTGTAGGAGACAAGGTAGCAACAGTGGTACCCACTGATAACCAAACAGCAAAATTCATTAACAGGAGAGAACGGAATAACAAAAGCTTCTCTTTAATGCAACAACCCCCTTCGAGAAAGAGAGTCATCAGGATTGACAGCACGTGAGGAAACATTGCGCAGGCAAAAAACACTTATTACCTCTATGCCTTTATAATAAAGGTTTCTTATGGCATTGGATTTATAAAGCATAACAACGAGTTTAAGAATAGTTGGGCACCCCAGGAATCACCTGGAACAAATGATGTACACCTCTCAGTTGGGCAGGAAGTGCTCACTTCACTAGATTCCTCTTCCTTTGAATTGGTTCAACTGAAATCAGACATCAGGTGTAGGAAACCAAAGAGAAGATTGGAATTCTCATTTGTACTTTTTAGTCTGTGTGACTAGGGGAATCCTAAGAAGCCCATGGGCCAACCATCCTAAGGAGACCTCTTTCCTTGACAGCATAGACGTATAGACATCGCTCGCCTGGTCTCGCTCTCTGTTTTTCCTCACAGCAGGAGAGATCTCCTTCCGCACCTTCACCAAGTCCTCCACCACGTGGAAGGATAACTTAATGTAGTTCTGCTTAAGACCCACCAAGTGATTTGGCTACAAAGCAACAAGACAGTGCCAGCTAAGGGTGGAAAAGAGTAATGAGGGAAAGGGGAAGACTGCTAACAGTAAGAAAGCGTTGGGAAGGCAAATTATACTGGCACACGTGGAAGAACTGGCCAAAGAAGAGGTAGTAATTGGATGGAAAGACTCGGAGTGAGAAGAGATGCTAGCAAGCACGTAAGACACGCTGTGAAGAACATGTGAGCTATGCCAGTTCACACCAAGGGCCATCTTGTCTTGTTGTCTGTTTCCAAGCGCAATCACCAGTACACACCCAAGAAAGAGTAAATGTATAGTATCCCCCTCTGCCACAACACTCTTAATCTCCAACCATTTCTAGCTCAGGAAGTTTCTTGAGCATCCTGTGAAAAAGACTATGTGCTGGAGCAGAACATATATTTTATTTACTATAACTATAACAAGCAATTACTATCAATAAGCAATAATTAACCTATTCATGACATGCAATGCAAACAGTGCTTGAAGATTAAAGGTAAGCATACTGCTTCCCTTTACTGCTTAGCCCCTTTCTACTCCACTTGAGCTCGAAAGAAAGAAAGAAAGAAAGAAAGAAAGAAAGATTAGTTATTCAATAGTACAGCAGGCAGAGGAATACTGACCAGATCCAAATCTTCTTTGGGGACAGTTTCCAGCTTTGAAATGTTCCCTTGAATCTTCTTGGAGAGGAAGGATGACACTTCTCGTTCACAGCCCTGCAAAGAAACTGGAGAATGAGCAACAAAGCCAGACACTTCTCCAGAGGAGAAGACAAGCTCACAAGAGGTTCTGGCACTAGTGTCCTCAATTGTGAGGGGAGGACACGAGGCTGTCCTGAAATCCTGGCCGTCTGGAAATCTGTTCCTTCACACTGGGGCTCTCTTTGATCGTTAATTCACAGCACCGTCAGAACAAACCCAGTTTTGCAGCACGAGCAGGATCAAGACGAGATGAGAGGGGAAATTTACCCCTGTTTGGGCTTAGAAGAAGTGAAATAGGCTCCAGAGATCAATTTTAGGACAAAAAAAGAACAGGAAAAATATGACAGCTCCTTGAAGGGATAATTCATCACATAACAAACCAACCTCCCTCTAAGAAACCTTAGTGCAGCCACCATACTGATACAGCTGCTTCCCATCTCAAGTCTTCTCTAACAGCTCTGACAAAACCACCAACAGAAGCACTGGAGCTGTATTTTTCTCCTACCAACCCAAGAAGATGGTCGGTTACAAGGCCTCTCAGCTGACTGGGGGACCCTTCAAGTCAAACCTGCCCTTGTCTCTGGGACCTCGGTCACTAGTTTACTCAAGACCCCACTTGCCAGTGCGCAGCTTCCAAGTCCATACTCGCCTTCTGGGTAGCGATGTAGAAATACGGCTCATAGGGCAGGGCCACCCAGGAGAAATCAAAACCGGTGAACATTGCGCGACCCTGCAGCCAAGGTGAGAAACCAACCCAACGGTTCCCAACGGAAGCAACGGGCACCGCGCTGCCCTTGCTGCGCGTTGCTGGCATTTGTGCGCCACACACACATCCCTGCATCTCTGCAGCACCCACCTTGGCCCCCAAGGGTCCCAGGTGGACCCAGCGTAGGGCAGACAGCGCTGCTGCCTTGTGGGTGATGCCTGGGGCCCAGAACAGCCAAACCGGTGGGGGCAGGCAGGACGCCCAGCCCGGGCACCAGCACTGCGCTGGAGGAACGGGATGCACCTCGAAGCGGCTCCCATCCTCCGGGATGAAGTAGTCCACAGCGCTCACCAGCCGCCGGTCCTCGCCCAGCACCTCCGTCTGCACATGCACATGGCCTGTTACGACACACGACCCCCCCCGCCCCCTCCCACCCCAGTCCTACCGGGTGCCTGTCAGTGACATCTCCCCTGCCCCAGTCCTACTGGGTGTCTATTGGTGACACCTCCCCTCACACCCAGGTCCTACCAGGTGCCTGTTGGAGACATCTCCCCCTCTCGTCGGTGACATTCGCCCCCCGTCCTACAAGGTGCATGTCGGTGACCCCCCCATCGTTGTCCCCCCTAGTCCTACCAGGTGCCTGTGGGTGACACCCCCCGCCGGTGACATCCCCCCCCCCGGCCCAGTCCTACCGGGTGCATGTTGATGAGCCAGCCCGTGCGCTCGCCAGGCTCCGTGGGCCGCTTGAAGCCGAACAGTGTGTCCAGCCGCTCCGTGCGCTGCGAGCGCTCCAGGCGCTTGAGGGAGGACAGCGAGGAGCCATCGTCCCTGCAGGACGCCGCGCCGCCAGCCGCCGCCCAGTCCCACCGCGACCCACCACCGCCCACTCACACACACCTCCCACTGCCGCCTGGCCCCAGTGCTCACTGCCCCCCCCAGCCGCCGCCGCCGCCGCCCGGCTCCGCGCCGCCCCGCAGCACCATCCCGCCGCGGCCGGAGCAGCCCCGCGCGCTGCCCCCACCTCCCGCCAGCGGGAAGCCTGCCAGCCCCGCCTCCCCAGGGAGAGCACCAATCAGAGAGCGGCACCGCAGCCAATGGTCGCTCTCTTCCTCGACCTCTGCCCCGCAGCACGGCGGCTGCGCTGGCCACGCCCCTCGCGGCACCTTCCCGGGCAGGCCCCGCCCCCGCCCCGGCTGCCGCTGCCGCGCACGCGCCTGCGCGGCGGCGCCCGGCCCGGCCCGGCCCGGCCCGGCCCGGCGCGGTGCGGCCTGTCGTGGGGCGGCGGCGCTGCGCGGGAAGCGGCTGCTGCTCCTGAAGCGGCGCCGTCGCAGGGGCAGTTGCGTGTCATAAGTTACTCTCTTGAAGGTCAATTCATACAGAGAGTTTGTTAAATCATGTGAACAATTCATTTAATTAAGTAAGCAGCCACAAGCAAAACAGCGCTGGGCGGCCGGGGAGTCTCAGCTCCGCCAACGGCGTGCACCTCCCTCACACACAGTCCCCTTTTTATAATCTGCGTTGTAATCTCCTGGTGCGTCCCGCGCATGTGTGAGTTGCTGGGGGGGTCGTCTGAAGCTCTCTGGTGGTCATGGAGAGGAAGGCCGTGGTCTTCTTTTGTCTCTTTATTTTGGTTTGTCTCCTTGTGAGTGATCACAGGGGTTTGCTTATCTGTTGTGTTGACTCCCTTTTGGGATACTGTTCTGTGAGAAAATTACAGGCGCCTGCTTATCTTTTCTTTATCCTTTTACCTTCAAAACCTCTGAGCAGCTTGTTGCTTACTTCAGCTCTTCATAGTCCTGCAAGATAGCTAGGGCCCCGACACCGGTTCCACAAGGGGTCATATAAGCTTTTGTGCTTACCATAATTTATTTGTCTGACACCATGTCTCAACCCTGATTGTTGTAAAACCTCCTCCTCCCCCTCCATCGGCTTATTCCTCCTTCTAAACAATGAACAAAGAGTTACAATTTATTACAATCCCTCCTTTTTCTTTTTGGTTACTTATTTTGTTCATTGAATTCCTGGAGCGCCCGGCGACTCAACGCTAATGCGTCTGCATCATCGTCTAATTCAAGTGATCCATACTTAGCACGTACCAGCATTAGGTGTACAGCTTCTAGGCGGCTTTTTACAATTGCCATTATTTTATTAAAAATACATGGTCCAAAAGTTAATGTTATTATTAACAGTAGTAAAGGCCCTGCTATGGTTGACAACAAGGTGGTGAGCCAAGGTGAATGATTAAACCAGGATTCATACCAGTTCTGTCGAGCCTCATTTTCTCTTTTTCGTTTTTCTAGACCCTCTCGGAGTTTCATCATGGTATCTCTTACCACTCCAGTGTGATCAGCATATACACAACATTCCTCTCGCAGGGTGGCACAAAGCCCTCCTTGTTGTAAAAAGACCAAATCTAATCCCCTACGATTTTGTAGTACTACCTCTGAGAGGGATCTAACTGATTTTTTTAACACCGAAATGGATTGCTCGATCCTGGCCAAATCTTCGTCAACTGCGATACGCAGAGAGGTGAACTCTTGGCTTTGTTTTACTAGCGAGGCAACTCCAGTACCAGCTCCTGCAACTCCTAAAACCATTAATGTGGCCAGGGTTACAGTTGTGACTGGTTCCCTCTTTTCGAGATGGTAATCTGCTACAGTGTGGTGACTGTATATATATTCCTCAGAGTGGTATAGAATCCTTGGTATAATTATTACCTGTACACAAAAATCATGAGATGAATTTAAGAGTCTTAATGATAAGCATGGAGTGACTCCTAATGATGAGCATGCCCATCTCGTATTGTTGGCCGGAATTAACCATTGGTGTGACTGGTCGCTATCCTCTAAGATGTTACAAAGACTGCCCTTTCCTCTGGGGACGGTACCCACACACCTACCGCTTCCAGATACCTGGGTTAGTGTTACCCCGATTTCTTGTCCCCAGTGGCATTGTGAGGGGTTACTTTTGTTCGAGTAGACGGGATCGCCTAAATCTCCGATGGCCTCATAATATGGGGGTCTTATGTTAATACATAACCAGCAGCGTCTGGTTATATTTGGATTTGTTTGATTCAACACTCGATAACTAGCATCTATGACTTTCCATATGCTGTTCCCAGATGTGATTCTATGTTCCCCTGCAATGGTGGGGACTACATCTGTAGGGAATGATTCTATTGCACTATTGGGAGGTGTTGTAGATAGGTCTGGCCCAAGGGTTTTTGTAGGTCGGGCCTCTAGGATTCCCTTTGACAGTACGCTATTTGGTCCGACTGGTTGGGAAATCCTGGCCTCCTCTTTTTTTATCAGTATGAGGCCTCCCCTATCAGGTCCGTGTGAATAGAATCTAACGCTCCACATTTTCCCTAGTAACCAGCTGATATCTTCCGGCTTGGTTACAGTTAGATACAGAACCTTGCAAATCTCCTCGTTCCTATAATGTCCTGTGTATCCCAAATTTTGTCCTCGCCATCCTTGGCAGGGATCTGCTCGACGACTACATCCTAGCGGTCCATAGCCCACTTCTAAGAACTTGTCGCGACCTGCCCCAGGATTCCAGTCTGTAGCAATGGTTTCACAGCCCCAATATGCACAATAGTATTCATTTGGATAATTACAATACCCCCTTCCCGGGTTTTAGCTCGGACAGAAGTAAAGTCCTGATCGGTTGAAACACATTGTTCCTGTAGTTAGGTTACACGGTGTAGTGCGGAAACTAGGGGCACCTGCTGTCGTTACTTGCTGTATAATCTGTTGATCTTCATATCTAATTAAACTCCACCGAAAAGGTCGATGGGGGTGGTGTGGTTGTAGGATACCGCAGCTGACCATGATAATAACTCTAATTCCCGTGTACCGCAAGAGATAGTCGGGGCCCATTTCTCCTAATGTTATGTTTTACCTGGCCTCTTAACCTCCCCACCGTCTGCACTCCTCTGCCTCGCTTGTCAGTTCGGTTGCAGCGAACTACAAGGTATTGGTTCTTCTCGGCAGCAGTAGTGTTCTTCAGGGGAATCTGTTAGAGAGCCTTTGTCTAGGAGTGGGGCCCCTTCTCTCCTTACGGTACATGGACAGGGGAAATAACACTTATCGAGTCCGTTTAAGCATTAATTTTAAGTCGGCGGAGCCTGGAACCGCCCTCCACTCTTCTCCCAGGATCGGTCCTTTCACACGGCTGGCATGAGTCCACCCTTTTTCTGCAGTCCGAACAGCTGTTTCTGTAGTAAGCAAAACAACGCAGGGGCCTTCCCACCGAGGTGCTTATGAAGTCTCTTTCCATGTTTTGATTAGAACTTTATCTCCGGGCTGTACTCGGTGTATGGCTATATCTAATGGGGTCGCTGCACCACTAGGCCTCTTTTCTGTAACTCTCTACGTCGGCTCATTAACTGTGTATCCAGTCTCTTAGTCCCCCCACTTAATCGATGGCCCAGATATCTTACCTCCTTCTCTACAAACTGCAACTTTGATTTTGAAACTTTCAACCCTTGCAGGCTAAGAAAATTTAACAACTGGACGCTAGCCTGCCTTACCACTTCTTCATCCTTTCCTGCTATCAACAGATTATCCACATACTGTACTAACGTCACTCCCGGCACTTTATTATAGTCCTGCAGTATCTGTTCCAGGGCCTGTCCGAATAAATTTGGGGATTCGGTAAATCCTTGAGGGAGGACAGTCCATCTTAGTTGCTGTTTTCTATGGGTATCCGGGTCCTCCCATTCAAAGGCAAAATAATCCCTGCTGCTCTCATCCAAAGGACATGCCCAAAACGCATCCTTTAAATCTATCACACTGTACCATTGATCATCCGGGTGTAACTGATTTAACAGAGTATGTGGATTTGCTACTACTGGGAACCTAGTCACAGTTCTCTTATTGATTTCCCTCAAATCATGCACCAATCTATATTTGCCATCCTTTTTCCTTACTGGTAATATTGGGGTATTAAAAGGGGACATACAAGGTTCCAATAGCCCCTGTTGTAGTAACCTCTGAATTTCAGGTTTTAATCCCCACCTGCTCTCTTCGGACAGGGGATATTGCTTAATTCTCGTTGGTACACCCGGGTTAGTTATAGTTACCTTAAAAGGTTTAATATTCAATTTGCCCACACTATCTGGAGTGTACCAAACTTCCGGGTTTATGCTTTGTTCATCCTCTATTCGGAGAGGACACAATTTAATTTGTAGTCTATTATCTATCACTTCTAAACTTATGCCTAATTCTATTATCAAATCTCTACCTAACAGGTTATACTCAGCTTCGGGTACCAAAAGTAAAGGTCCCACACCTATCTTGGAACCTGATTCGATTAATACTTCTTTTATAACGGGAACCCCAAATGGTTCTCCTTTTGCCCCAATTACTTGTACCCTTTCTGCCGAGGCCTTACACCCTAAAGGTAAGGTTTGGACCGTAGATCTTTCAGCCCCTGTGTCTATGAGGAATTCCATTTCCTCACGCTGGGGACCCACTTTTAATTTTATCAAGGGCTCGTTTCTTTTTTTCTCGGGTCCCCAGCAAATAGAGCCCCTGACACCCCTACTCATCCTTGAACATCTGATCATCCTCTTTTCTCTGTCGACATTCTCTCTTAATATGACCCTTTCTATTACAATAAAAACAGATCACATTTCTTTGTCCCTGACCATTTCTCCCTTCTTTTCTCTCAAGCTTCCCAGGCACCATCCTAGGCCTTCCTCTTTGACCTTCCCGTACTGCTGCCACCATCATTCGTACTTGTTTCTTCTCTTTTTCGTCCTCTCTCCTAACATACACCTTCTGTGCCTCTCTCAGGAGTTCATCTAAACCCTTATCTTGCCAGTCCTCTATTTTCTCTAACTTTTTCCTAATGTCCGTCCAGGATTTGGCCACAAACTGAGTTTTAAGTAAGGCCCCTCCCACAGGAGTCCCTGGATCTAAGCCACTATACAACTGCAAGTTTTTTCGCAGCCTTTCTAACCATTCTGTCGGGGTCTCATCCCGCCTTTGCTGTTCATTAAAAGCCTTATTAATATTCTGTCCCCTTGGGACTGATTCCCTTATCCCCTGAATGATAATGGTTCTTAAGTCTTGCATATGACCGCGATGGATTGGGTCCTGGTTATTCCAATTAGGCGACTGCATCGGCCACTTAACATCTGCTGCCGGACCTTGCTGGTGTTGTTGGTCCCAGATTCGCATGCCAGCTCACCTAATCATCCCTCTTACCTCAAATGTGAACAGGATTCCCAGGATGGACTGTAGCTCCTTCCAAGTGTAAATATTTGGTCCTGGAAACTGGTCCACCTGTTCTGCCACTCCCAGTGGGTCTTCTAGTAGGTTTCCCATTTCCTTCTTAAAATCTCTCACGTCCCCGGAATTAATGGGGACGGCTACATATCCCGTCCCCGGTTGGGGTCCTCCCATAGCTATTTCCGGCAGTGGATATAATCCTCCTTCGAGACTTAACCTGTGCTCTAGTCTGACTCCTATTTACTGGTCTCTGGGGACTAGGGTTAGCCTCGCCATCCGACTCCCCCGAGGACGGAAGTTCGGTCGGCCCAGGAAGAGAAGGGGCCGTAGGTATAGGAGGGAGTATATAAGGGGGTGGCGATAATGGGATCTCTAATTCTCGCTTCTTTTTCCCCCGCCCTCCTTTTTCTTTTAATGGGTATAAAAGGGTTCTCGCCTCTGGATTTATCCAGAGGTGTGCATACTCGCTCTCTTCTAAGCTGAAGGGCTCCTTTGAATTTACGTAACTATTTAGGGCCTGGCATCCAGTCCTCAAATGTTAAAATGAAGCAAAAGGGGGCCAGAAAACACTTTCTCCTTTTATAGGTTTGTTGCCCCAGACTTCAATACAATAATATATCATCTTAACTTTACTTTTTCCCCGCCTAGAAGGGGAATCATCCCAATATTTAATCATCAATCCTAGTGGGCTATCTGGGGGAATGGGAGGTAAGCCTCCACTACAAACTCCCCCACCCATGGGACCAGAAGGCTTACTTTTCTTCTGTCCCATCTTCCGGAGTACCTTCACACACACACACACACCGCTTCCCCCTTTTCGTGGCCCAGTCCCTCGCGGGATGTGGGAACCGCACTACCGAGGGGTCCGCACTCCCTTCGTCCTTACTGGACGTCTCTCACGTGTACTCCGGGATACCCAACCCCAACCGAATGGATCACCAGCCTATACTTACTCAATCCTGAGTCTTCACTCGGTCTTCGTGCACAAAGATTGCTTGGGGTTGCCGGCTCTTTTTTTTTTGGCTTGTGGCTAATTTAGGGTTCGTCGGTGAAGGGCTTGAGTGAAAATCGCTCTCGGCAGAGGCCGCCGAACTCGGCGGGGCGCCTCCCCTTCCGAAGAGATTTTCAGTCCATTGCCTTCATCCGAGTCACGGCACCATATTTGTCATAAGTTACTCTCTTGAAGGTTAATTCATACAGAGAGTTTGTTAAATCATGTGAACAATTTATTTAATTAAGTAAGCAGCCACAAGCAAAACTGCGCTGGGCGGCCGGGGAGTCTCAGCTCCGCCAACGGCGCGCGCCTCCCTCACACACAGTCCCCCCTTATAGTCTGCGTTGTAATCTCCCGGTGCGTCCCGCGCATGTGTGAGTTGCTGGGGGGGTCGTCTGAAGCTCTCTGGTGGTCGTGGAGAGGAAGGCCGTGGTCTTCTTCTGCCTCTTTATTTTGGTTTGTCTCCTTGTGAGTGATCACAGGGGTTTGCTTATCTGTTGTGTTGACTCCCTTTTTGGGATGCTGTTCTGTGAGAAAGTTACAGGCGCCTGCTTATCTTTTCTTTATCCTTTTACCTTCAAAACCTCTGAGCAGCTTTTTGCTTACTTCAGCTCTTCATATTCCTGTAAGATAGCTAGGGCCCCGACACTAGTTCCACAAGGGGTCATATAAGCTTTTGTGCTTACCATAATTTATTTGTCTGACACCATGTCTCAACCCTGATTGTTGTAAAACCTCCTTCTAAACAATGAACAAATAGTTACAATTTATTACAGTTGCAAAGACTGTTGGAGGAGACAGAAGGAATGTCACCCCCAAACATGTATGGTCCACATTTTCAAAGAGATTTCTTGTTCAGGGAAGTTGAGGCACAAACGAATGGCAAGAGGTGGCCCGATCAGTCCTTGTGAGAGCGCTCCTCTGCTTCCTGGAGATGGGAAGTGACCAGGTATAGGACTGTGAGTGGATGCTGAGAGGCAGTGCCTGTTGCAGAGCCTTGGAGGACTAGAAGGGAACTGAAGAGCTGGAGAGTTGGGCCTGCTGTGTTGTGGGGCACTTGGGGTGCCCTGCGTGTTGCTGATGCGGAGGTGCGTGTTTGCTGGCAACCCTGTGTGAGGTGAGCAGAGGTGGATGCAGGGTGTCACAGCGCAGGGGTGCCCTGTGGGGGGCTGTGTGGGCGGGCTGGTTTTGGTGCTCAGCATGGGAGGAGATAGCTGGAGAGAGTGGTGCTGTGCATGGGGAGTGCTGCCAGACTGGGGAGCTGGGGAGTGCCTCAAGGTGAGGGTGTGAATATGCTCGCCAGGCCTAGGCCGCCCTGGTATCATGGGCCAGAGTTGCTGGCAGCCTGCTGCCTTTGATGCACTGAGGTTCAGGCCTTGGGGTTGCTAAGCGCTTTCCGGGATCTGCAGCATGGAGGCTGCCTAAAGGCCAGGGAGTGTTTCTCCTTGCTCTACAATGTGAAGCAAGCCTGCATTTTCCCTCCATTGTTCTCTTTTCCTTTGGTTCATGAGAGCTTTGGTCTGCAGCAGTGTTTGCTGAGAGGAGAGGACGTTGTGGGAGATGCAACTTGCTGGCTGGGCATTGGCCTGCTGGAAGCTCTTTGAAGGAGTGAAGGCCTTGTGGTGTGGTGGTCTCTGGAGAAGGGCAGATATGTTCTTAGGAGCTGACTGTCAAGGGGCTGAATCCTTCCTGTAGGAGATCTGTTTGGAAGAGTGCCTTTGAATGGGAGCAGCAAGGAAAAGTGTCCTGCGAGGGATGCGCAGCCCAGGTTTCTCTTTCTTCCAGGTGCAGTGTCTGCAAGTTACCCCACCATCCTGCTGTAGTGTGACCTTTCTGTGCTGCAGCAAGGAAATAAGCAAGCAGCCACGTGTAGCCATCAGTGTGCTAGGTGTGGTGTGGTTAGGTGCTGACACTGCTGACCCTGGCAAGGTGGAAGGTGCTGGCTTTTGTCTGCACTTTTGGTGGTTGTGAGGAGCCCCATGTAGCTCTAGCTGCATTGCTCGGAGTAGCTGGAGTCAAGGCAGTGGTGATGAGCACATACATCCTACCACTAACCTCCCAGCTCTTTGGCATGCATTATGTTCCCTCTGTTCTGCGATTTCATTTTCATGGAAGTTGAGGCACACGCGAGAGGCAAGCGCTGGCCTGATCAGCCCCTGTGAGAGTGCATGCTCGCTATTTCTAGGAGGTGGTAAGTGAGCAGGTCCTGGGCTGTGAGTGGATTTTGAGAGGCAGTGCCTGTTGCAAGGCCTTGGAGGACTAGAAGGGAACAGAAGGGCTTGGGACTGGGGCTTTCTGTGTTACGGGGCACCTGGGGATGCCCTGTCTGCTGCTGTCTATAGTAGGGAGGGCAGCGAGCAGAGCAGTGCTTGGGAGTGTGCAAGTGGCAAGTGTCCTGCATGCATCTCTTCTCGCTGGCACTTGGTTGCATGTTACCGACCAGCCAGCAGAGCGGGGCAGAGACAGGGTGCTCGTAGACTGGCTGGCTCAGCAGAGGTCTGGCGTGAGGTTGAGGGCTGTTGCAGTGCTGAGTTGCTCTGCCAGTGTCAGACACCCTTTCCAGTGAAGCTGCTCCCTGGGCTGATCGCTCTACCTAGGCACTAGAAATGGAAGTGACATGCTGTTGTCCTTGTGTAGGTGCTCCAGGGCAAAGGCTCACAGCTTGGATTTCAGGGTAATAATGAAAAGGCAAGACCAACTGTTCCCTTTTGTGTCTTGCCAGGAGATGAAAGCCATTTACAGAAGATTGTTATGTCCAGAAGGACAACAGCATAGTCAAGGGCCATGAGAGTGGCCCAGGTGAGTTTCTCCTCTGTGAATCTATTTGTGTGTGCACTGTTTCCAGGTCTAGGTGAGGCTGAGGTGAAATAGCTCTTGCCAATATCTCCACCACCCCTGCAGTCATTCAAAACACTACTGCAGATGCCTTAAAAAATCTACAAAGAGGAGAAGTGAGAGCGCTCTCTCAATTAGCCATCCAAAATCGATGGGCCCTAGATTAGCTGTTGGCCACACAGGGCGGAGTGTGTGTACTGCTATACACTGCCTGTTGTTTGTATGCAAACAAATCAAAAGAATGGAATATGATGTAAATGTCATTCAATGGCATGTTTGTACCTTCCATCAAAGACCCAAAGAGCACTTGCTGGCTAATACCCCGTCAACAGATTGGTCACGGTTGCAGTCATGGCTCCCAGATCTGGGAGCATGGGCAGGCATATTTTAATCATTTTAATGTTATTTCTGGCAGGAGGAACTGTGCTTTTCTGTTGTGTCTCATGCATGGGTCCAGTGTGCTCAACTTGCCTCTCATGTGTAAGGGGATATAAGTATAGACCGGGTAACACTGAGAGCAGGTACACATGAAGTAAATGGAGGGAATGAAAAAATGAAAAATGAATGAAAAAAAAACGGATCCCCAGTGCTGAGCTTCATGAGCTGGGCTAGGTTTTTCGCACGCTCATTTACTTTGCTCGAGCCCCTGCCCTAGGGCTGCACTCAAGAGCCAGGCCGTAGCCCCTGGACTGCCTTTTCTCCTTGTGCCCTGGCACAGCCAGAATGAAATTAAGCGCTTGAGTTGGAAGGCTGGGGGAATGGAGTTAAAACCATTAATTCATTGCAATTAATAGGAAACCTATTTTCTTTTCTTTTAGAAAAAATCTTTTCTTGTTCTCCATTTCCTGCTTTTTCTCTTTTTTTCTCTTCCTACTCATGGGGCTCTGTTCCCACCAGAAATCCCTCCCTTATCAATGTGTACAAGTACCTGAAGGGAGGGTGTCAAGGGGATGGGGAGAAACTCTTTTCAGTTGCCCTGTGTGACAGGACAAAAGGCAATGGGCAGAAATTGAAGCACAGGAAGTTCCACCTGACCGTGAGGGGGAATTTCTTCACTGTGAGAGTGATGGAGCACTGGAACAGGTTGCCCAGAGAGATTGTGGGGTCTCCTTCTCTGGAGATATTCAAAGTCCGCCTGGACGCAACTCTGTCCAACATGCTCCAGGTGACCCTACTGAGCGGGGAGGTTGGACTAGATGATCTCCAGAGGTCCCTTCCAACCTTACTGATTCTGTGATTCTATGAAATTCAGCAGCTGCCAGTATTTCAGGAGGTAAAACTCAAGGCAGCAAAAAGAAAAATAAAAAAATACCCACACCTGTGTCCTCCAGTTCAGCTTTTAGTCACAGACACGTTTCATGCTGATCCTTCACTCACACCTCACCAGCATTTGTTTCCCAGCAGACACAAAGCAGAACCCAGTCTCCTCCAGGGAACACCCAGGGATAACTACAGACAGGCTGAACAGGGGCTGGGGAAGCTCTGGGGGAAGGACCAGTCGCGGCAGGGCAGGCTCATCCCCCCATGGAGAGGGGCTGTGAGGGGAAGGGCTGCTCACAGCTCGTGCTCGACCCCAGGACACTTCACAGGGGCTTCTCAGGAGGAAGCTCCAGGCAGGGATGACACCAAAGCCAAGGAGCTTCCCCACGTCTCTGCTTTCAGGTCCCTGCTGCTGCGGTGGGGGGAAGGGAGAGGAGCTGCCAAGCCTGGACAAGAACCCAAGACTCCAAAACGGGTGGAGAGACCAGCAGGTCTGCAAGGAAGCTCAGAAAGTGCCTTCCCCCACTCCCCACCCACGCACAGCACCAGCAGCACCTTTGCTGGCCCCAGCAGGATCTGTCCCCGCTGCCCCTGAGCACCTGCCAACACGCAGATGTCCCTCAACACTGCCCTGCTGCCGGGAGGCGTCTGTGGGGCAGAGCTGAGCGCACAGGGCTGTGATGGGGCTGTGGGTCAGTGCTCTCCTGAGGAGACGTCACCTTCAGATCAACTGTCCCTGGGGAGGTGTCCTGAGGGGCTCGAGTGCCCTCCAGAAGGGCACAGATCTCCCGCTGCCGCTTTGCTGCAATACCTGAGAGCCTGGTTCTGGCCATGGCCGTCAGGACCCTCTGCGCGTCCTGCTCCTCACGGTGCCCACAGCCGGGCTGGGCGCAGAGAGGAGCTGGGGACCTGCCCCGGGGAAAGCAGGGCTGTCAGTAGGGGCACCAGGGCGCTGGCAGCCTCCTGCCTCCTGCCTGGCGCCCACAAAAGCACTGCTGCACCCACGGCCTCTCCTCACAGCAGGGACGGCGCTGAGAAACGGCCGCTGCTGTCGGCACCGAGCCGCGGGGCTGCCAGGAGAAGGGGCGCAAGAGCCGGGGGCTGCCGGGGGCCTGAGGCGGCCTAGGCCAGGCCGGGCCTTCCCCAGCCGCTGCTGCCACACAGCCGGGCCGCGGCAGCTCCGGCTGCCCCCGCGCGCACGGCCGCTCGCTCTGCCCAGCCCGCGGCCCTCGGCCCAGGCGCGGCAGCTCCCGGCGCTGCGGCTAAAGGCTCCGGGCGGCCCCAGGCCGGGAGACGCTGCCCCGCGGCAGCAGCTGCCTCTCGCCCCCTCCCTGCCCGCGGGGCCGGGCAGCCCCGGACCCGCCCCTGCCCCGCCCCTCACCGCCCTCCTCTGGGCCACTGCGCATGCTCCACCCTGCCCGGACACGCCACGCCCCTCTTGGCCACGCCCCTCCCGTCCCCTCATGGCCCCGCCCCTCCCCACCCGGCCCCTGCACAGCGCACGCGCACTGCTGCCTCCCTCCAGCCCCTCCCTGGTGTCCCGCCCCGGGAGGCCACGCCCCACGGGAGCCACTGGGGGAGAGCGGGGTGGGCGGGGCTGCAGGGTGAGAGGCGTCACTTCCGGGTGTGGGGGCGGGGGCCTATGCGCCCACGGCTGCCGGTGCTGCTGCGTGGGGAGATGCTGCTGCCGGGCGCTGCTGCCGCAGGGCCCCGCTCTGCCCCGGGGCCTGGGCGAGTCTGCGGGAGGGGAGGGGAGGGGAGAGGAGAGGAGAGGGGAGGAGAGGAGGGACGGGAGAGAAACCTCTGCGCTGCGCTGGGGGTAGCTGCTGCCTGTGAGCACCCCGGGGACGCGGCGGGGGTTTTCAGCCCGCGCTGCGGCCTGGCGGGTGCTGAGAAGCCCCGAGCTGTGAGAGCTGCAGCACTGGGGACCGCGCAGGCAGCAGGGCAGGAGGGAGAGGAATAGAGCAGCCGCTGCCTGTGCTGCTTCTGCCCTGGGATGTTCTCCCCTCGCGGAAAGCTGGAACACCCTGGGTGTGTGTGGGGAGAGTGCTGGGGGAAGTGGACAGGCAGGAGCTGCTGCTGCACTGTGCTGGGGCAGTGAAGTGTACGGTTTCCTTGATCAACCTGTGAAAATGTGACTTTTTTGTTCAATTTTCAATTAAGAGGAGTCACAAGCTGTCATGTGCAGGAACGGGGAGAAAAGAGGGCTGTGAAAAGAGCAGGGCCTGAGGCCTGAGCTAACTATGTGCAGAGTTGAAGCACTTTGTTGAAAGCTTCCTCTCTTCCTGCAGTTGCTAAGGGGGAAAGCAAAAGGCTGGCCACAAATGGCGGTGTCTTTGCTTGACCAAGGAGAAGGTCGTGAACACAGCCTTGCATGGAAAGTATTTTCAAAGGATTTACAGGTAGGTCCCATTTTCTCAGTTTATTTCCAATACTGCTCCACACCAGTAAGCTTATTCCTTTCTCCCAGGCCCTTGGTAAACCCTAAATGGTAAAGCCATTTGATGGTAGCCCTCTCATTGAGGTGTACGTTCCATCTAGAGATGGAGGGAGCTAAGCGTAGACTCACTCTTGCTTCTGTGTTGTGTCCAGCCGTGTTCCCTGGCTGTGGCTACTTTAGAAGATCTGAGATGTCGCCATGCATTTCCGAATTGTGAAGAGAAAATGCTCTACGTGTGTGATCAGACCACTTCTAAACCCCCGAGTGTCTGAGAAAGGACAGAGCCAGGGTCTCACAGATGCTGAGCGCTCTGCGAAAGCTGGAGAAAGGGGTGCTTCCGTTCAAGAGTGGGTCTTGTTACCGTAGCCACACCTTTAAACTGTAGCTATGTCTGCATGTCACACTGAGAAGGTTGACTGGTGCTTTGTGTCTGCGGGAAGGCTGGTGCAGGCAAGTTGTGACTGAAGACAGCTCCACTGAAACTGATGTTGTGCTCAAAGTTGAGCCGGGGGACACAGAAATATTTTGCCTTCTTGATCTTTACCTTCCATCGAAAGGTCCATACCAGACCATGCGGAATGAGAATGTATCTTTCTAGGACTAGGTTTGTGTTTACCATCTACCCCACACTATTTTCTGCTTGACCTTAGAAGCATGTTGAGAGCAACTGTTCCCTGTGTTCAGTGGAAGGTGCAGTTGAAAATATCAGTTCTGTTGTAGGAAGTTTCTGTGCAGCAGACACAAAAGGGAAATGATCCAGTAGTGATGGTGCCAGGTGGTTTTGGGAGCAGAAGAGTTGAAAAGAAGGGATTTTGTGGAAGAAAGAGTGGAGAATCCTTAAGAGTGTTGGCTAGTGCCAGCAGGAGGGATCCCAAGTCAGCAGTGCCGTGGATGGCAGGTTGTGTGCCTCTGCGCGTGGGCAGCAGCAAGAGCATTTCACCTGAAAGTGTTAAAATCTCTTGGCTGAAAAAGTCTAAATGAGGCAGAGCCTTTGTGCTACTATAGCTTTTGTTGGAAGCTAGGGAATAAAACGAGCTCTCTCTGGAAAGTAGCAGGGGTGGGAGGAATCTTCTGAGTAAAACTGGAGGTCTGTAACGTGTGAAGGTGTCCTGAATTGTGCCCTGAGGAGAGGTCAGGTTAAATTAGTTTGGTGACAAACAAGCTGCTTCTGCATCCTGCAGTTCATAAGAATGCCATGTGTACACATTTACTACTGTCCCAAAGAGGGTGTTTTTTCTTGTATCCTGTTTATTACTTAAATAATAGCTCACAGGTACATCTTTTGACCTGTCTGAGATTATTAAGGAAACAGATGTGTTTTGTAATTACTTTCGAGCATGTCCTGGAAGTAGGGGACTAATTTGGTCTGAGGTAGAGTGTCAAGATTTAACCTCTAGCAGCTGCCTTGCTTCTGTGCTCATCAGTTTTGACATGGTATCTGACAGGCCTGTTTGTCAGAGTTCAGGCTTCCTGCTCAGCCAGTGAGTGTTCGGAAGCTGTCTGCATTGTCACCCGTAAACTGGCAGTCTCGTACGTGTAATTGGCCTTGAAGGTTGACTTGTGGTTTTTCTCTTAACACTTTGTCGTCCCTCAGCGCAGCTATGAAGGGTGGTGATCGTGGGGGGCCCCGGTGGTCTCAGAGAAATGATCTGGTTGTGTAGAGTCTCTTCTTCCAGCACTGGATTGAATGCCTGAAAAGCACAATGTGTTTGGGATACTACGAGTTACACTTGCAGGCCTCTCCCCTGAAAAGCTCGTGCTATTTCCAGGAACTCCTCAGGTTAAAAAAAAAGGAGAAAAAGAAAAAGCCAAGAAGGGATTAATCCTTTCTCTGTAGACTCACTAAAATATTAATTTTCTAGTTACATGTGCTAGTTCACTGATGCATTAACATGATAATTCATTAAGTTGCATGCTTACGATCAGTAGTTACCTGACTGACAGTGAGAGCTCTCATTCTTCCTCCTCCTTCACGATGCAGGTGTGCTCTGAATTGCACACCGGTCCGGTCCTTTTGGTTACTGGGAAAGGATTGACTTAATTCCAAAGAGTTCCAGGCTTGGCAGGTATAAACAAAGAATTACTGAGAAACCTGCAAGGACAGCAGACCTCCTTGTTTTTGCCCGTGAGGATGTGGTGTTTGTGTCTGCTCTCGCTGTAGCCTAGTGGTGCTGCCCCAGCCTACCTCAGGCCTCAGCATGAGGCAGGTGTTAAGCTCAAAGGCTGAGGCAGAGTGAAGAGTCCCATCTCTGGTGACAGTGAAAGTACTCCTTTTGGGGGCAGTAGGAGCGTCTACAGAGGCATCTTCAGTGCCTGTGTATTTGCTTGGTGTTCAGAGTCTGTGTGGTTTTTATGATACTCCTTTCCAGGTGGAGAGAGTCACCCTGCTGACTGGCCTCTAAACTGCAAGTGAGCATCTTGGAGACGTCCAGTTGCAACTCGGTGTGCTGGTCTTTACCTGGAGCGAGCTAAGTGTGCTTGGAGGCAAGTATGGTTGGAAATGTTCGTGTTTTCCCTGGCAGGATAACATGCAGCTTGCAGTCTTCCTCCCCAGTAGATCACCAAGGACTTTACAGAGGAGGTGCTGGTGGCTTCCCCCTTTTCCAACGAGTGAAAGCAACACAGCAAAAGAGAAGGGCTCCTGCCATGCGTTGAGGGAAGAAAGTGGGATAGGACATGAGCTCTTCTTTCTCTTTTCTCTTTTTTCTCTTGCTGCTCCCAAAGAATAGTGCTGGAAGCTGATGTGATGTTTTCCGTTGTCCATGTGTGCAATGGAGGTTGTAGCCAGAAAATGCAGAAAGTGCCCCTCTTAACCCTGAGGTGATTCATCACATGGACCAGGTAGATTCTTTTAAGAGGAATTGTATCTTTTTTTGGAGCGATTAGGCAAAAAAGCTAGATAGTTCAATGTAGAATTCTACTGTCCCTGTGCTTTGTAGTAGGCTCTTCAGTAAGATAACCCTTATCACAGAATATGTATAAATAGAGGCCCTGATGGGGTTTCCTTGCCTTGCTTTAACATCAGAGATGTGTTCTGTTGAGTGTATCTGTAGGTAAACTGAGGCAGCAATACATTTGTGTGCTTGAAAAAATTCTACAGAAGCAGAACTTACAGAAATTCTTACAGAAGCAGTAAAAGGTAGTTTCTGAAGAATTTTTAAAATCTATATGTAGACTATACGTAGACTCAAAGTATAGGAAACGCCTTGCCATAAGTGAAGGCTTAGTGTCGGGTGTGATAAAAGGAAAGTACACAAACCGTGTCCTAGTTATAAAACGTTGTCCGCAGCGTATAGCTCTCAGCTGATCCTGAAGTTGGACCGCATAAGCTATTAAACTGTCTGGCAGGGGGTCATTATATGGGGGTCATTCAGGCAGGATCTGCTCTCATTAACATTGGAGAGGGTTTCCTAGGGACTATTTGCCTCTGATTCATTAATGGGAGGCAAGCCACTTTCTGAGTACTTTCAGTCAGCCGCTTGATGTTAGCCATGTCAGTGCTGACTGGGTCTCCCCTCTCTAAGGGGTCTAAACCTCCTGCCCGATATGCTGCCCTTTGGGTTAGGGACCAAGGCTCCCGAGGGTCGTTCGCAGTGACAAATACCCCAGGTCCCCAATAACCCCGAGCTTCTTCCTCCGACAACATTATACGATCTCCGCCGGTAAGCGAGACTCTCCAGACATACTCAGTTTCTGTTTCTCCTGGTTCCCTAGAATATTTCTCCCAAATTTTGGCTAACTCTGTAGAGGAGTGGGGAACAGTACAGATTGTAACTTTGGCTCTATGTGATCTCTACTATCTGCTTTTATTAGGGGTCTCAACACTACCTCCCCCTTCTCCTTAGGATATTTTTCCCCCAGGTGCTCTAATTCTTCTATGGGATAGCACGAGTCACATGACTCTGACACTTTATTTTCCCCTTCCAAAATACCACTATACCACTTACCCCAAATTATCTGTGACCTGGAAAGGGCCTCCTGTTCTCTCCTCCACGCCCTCTCCAAGGACGCCTCTAAACGCTTGTTGTTCCCCTGCTCTCTTGCTAGCTGTTCCCTGAGGCTCTCAGTCTCAGCCTTGAGTTGTTCCTGCATTGCTTTTACCAGGTCATGCAGGGATTGAACCGCCCCCTTTTCCGCTCGCCGATTAGCTTGGTTCTCCTGCTGGGCAGCTGTGGGGGCTGCCCCTAACACTGCGCGGACTACAGCTTTCCCTTTGCCGTGTTTCAAATTCCGCTCTTCAGTCAACAGGGTTATTCCGTCTGTCACTGCCCGTGGGTCGTGCCAATGTTGTTGAGCCCAGGTCATTCCCAGTGGAGAGGGATGAGCATAATACTCCAATTTCTCTAAATGTGGGGATACGTCTACCCCTGTTACTCCCTTGGAGGTCATTTATATTTCAGTTCTCTGCCCTCTGAGGGTGAAAAGTTCTTTCGTCCCGGGAGCAACCCCTTTCACCCCAGGGGAAAACTCCAATGCTATCCCAGTTTCCTTTGGCAGTTGCTTCTGTTCTAAAACATGGTATCCTGTTTGTGACACCTGTTAATAATGTCACAATACAAATCTGCGACCCTGGGTCTCAAAACAGATTGCGCTAGGTTTCATGATACCCCATGGACAAATAAAGGTGAAGTCAACACCAAGCAACTGATAAATCCAATTAAACCTGTTTATTGACTACACAAGAGGAAGGACTAAGTGGTCCCACTGGAGGTTCCTGGAAAGTGGGCTGGCAGTTACCTGCCTTATCTTGCACCTTGTATAGTTTCTTTTTTTCCGAGATCCTCCCCTGAGGCAGAATTTTGTCCGAAAGTTTGAGCAGGCGTACTGCGTTGTTCAGAAAGTTCTCAAAATGGGTCTGGGGGAGTAGGGGTTCCAGGTGGTTGACTTGACCTCTCTATTGCCATGACCATGGTAGGACCTTTCTGTGCGCACATGCCCTTAATCTTTAGTCAGGATGGGGGAGTTAATGCAGGGGGCAGCACCATCTTGCCTGCACCAGTCCTGCCATCTCTCACCGCTTCCTAGCTCTGGAAACAGCTTGTTTAAGGCATACCTCATGTATCATGTCCCTGACACTGGGGTGTACCAATACAGGTTTTCCTGCTGATAAGAAGGAATAAGGATCAGTCCCAAAGATGCTGAGAATGTGCCCTGTGCCCACTTGGTGCCTACTGAATAACCTGCTGAAGGCAGCGCATATGCACTGAACATGAGGCTACAGTTGTCTTAGGCAGCAGGCAACTAAGGCTGCCTGGCATGGTAGGATGTAGTTGTAGTTCTGCAAGGAGGTATGTTGTGTTTTTGTACTGTAGCTGTGAGTGTCCTAGAGCTGAGGAAATGGGTGGCTGTTTGAATAGAAGCAGGTGGGAAAAGGGAGGGGAATGATTGCGCCCCTTCTCCTGGCGGCTCGGTGCCGGCGGCGGTGGCCGTTTCTCAGCGCCGTCCCTGCTGTGAGGAGAGGCCGCGGGTGCATCGGTTCTGGTGGGGGCAGCAGGCTGGAGGCAGGAGGCAGCCAGCGCCCCGGTGCCCCTGCTGACAGCCCTGCTTTCCCCGGGGCAGGTCCCCAGCTCCTCTCTGCGCCCAGCCTGGCTGTGGGCACCGTGAGGAGCAGGAAACATGAAGGCTCTTGAAGGCCATGGCCAGAACCAGGCTTTCAGGTATTGCAGCAAAGCGGCAGCGGGAGATCTGTGCCCTTCTGGAGGGCACTCGAGCCCCTCAGGACACCTCCCCAGGGACAGTTGATCTGAAGGTGACGTCTCCTCAGGAGAGCACTGACCCACAGCCCCATCACAGCCCTGTGCACTCAGCTCTGCCCCACAGACGCCTCCCGGCAGCAGGGCAGTGTTGAGGGACATCTGCGTGTTGGCAGGTGCTCAGGGGCAGCGGGGACAGATCCTGCTGGGGCCAGCAAAGGTGCTGCTGGTGCTGTGCGTGGGTGGGGAGTGGGGGAAGGCACTTTCTGAGCTTCCTTGCAGACCTGCTGGTCTCTCCACCAGTTTTGGAGTCTTGGGTTCTTGTCCAGGCTTGGCAGCTCCTCTCCCTTCCCCCCACCCCAGCAGCAGGGACCTGAAGGCAGAGACGTGGGGAAGCTCCTTGGCTTTGGTGTCATCCCTGCCTGGAGCTTCCTCCTGAGAAGCCCCTGTGAAGTGTCCTGGGGTCGAGTGGGAGCTGTGAGCAGCCCTTCCCCTCGCAGCCCCCTCTCCATGGGGGGATGAGCCTGCCCTGCTGCGGCTGGTCCTTCCCCCAGAGCTTCCCCAGCCCCTGTTCAGCCTGTCTGTAGTTATCCCTGGGTGTTCCCTGGAGGAGGCTGGGTTCTGCTTTGTGTCTGCTGGGAATCAAATGTTGGCGAGGTGTGAATGAAGGACCCACATGAAACATGTCTCTGGGTAAAAGCTGGACTGGAGGACACGGTCATTTTTTGCCACCGTGAGTTTTTCCTTCTGAGATACCGGCAGAGGGGTGCTGCCATGCCGGAATGCCGTGGAGAGGGCTGTTGCCACGGGAGCCGCAGGGCTTTGTGATGGTGGTGGCATGGTGCCCACAAGGCCACTGTGATGGGGCGGTCTCCATGGGGACTGTGTCCCCGCTGTGAGCAGGGCCCCCGGGGTCCTCACTCTGAGGAGAGTGGCTGGATCAGGAGGCAGCTGCTGCCTTTGGTGCCAGAGAGGCAGGTCCCCAGGAGAGGATCCTGAGGAGGGACAAGAAGCAGCAGGCAAATACCTGCTCCCAGTGCGCAATGGACTCCCAGGCACGCCAGAGCGCAGGGTCGAGGCGAGCCGTGGGGCTGGAGGGAGAGAGAGGCGGCACGGATGGGAGCCTGACGGAGAGCACGAGGATGGTTTGGGCTGACCTGCTGGAAAGCAGCTCTGCAGAGAAGGACCTGGGAGTGCTGGTGGAGAGCAAGTTGACCATGAGCCAGCAATGTGCTCTTGTGGCCAAGAAGGCCAAAGGTAACCTGGGGTGCATTAGGAAGGGTGTTGCCAGCAGGTCAAGGGAGGTGATTCTGCTGCTCTCCTCAGCCCTGGTGAGGCCTCCTTGGAGTACTGCATCTGGTTCTGGGCTCCCCAGTACGAGAGAGACGTGGAGCGACTGGAGAGAGTCCAGCGGAGGACTACAGAGCTGATCGGGGCACTGGAGCATCTGCCCTCTGAGGAACGGCTGCGAGAGCTGGGCCTGTTTAGCCTGGAGAAGAGAAAACTGAGAGGGGATCTTGTCAATGTACAGAAATGCCGTGGAGGGGGTGTCAAGAGGGTGGGGCCGGACTCTTTTTAGCGGTGCCAAGCGACAGACAAGAGGCAACGGGCACAAACTGAAGCACAGGAAGTTCCGCCTGAATGTAAGGAAGAACTTCTTCACTGTGAGAGAGACCCAGCGCTGGAACAGGTTTCCCAGAGAGGCTGTGGAGTCTCCTTCTCTGGAGACACTCAGAGGGGCGGTAGCGGCACCGGCTGTAATGATTGAGAAGGTGAGGAATGTTATTTTAGCGCTAGTCTGTAGGGAAGGGATCAACCCTTGGTTTGCTTTTTGATCTAATGAGCGCGTACAGATGAGGTTTGTTTCGCACAGTGGGGCATCCTGTGAATTAGCGAGATCACAGCGAGTGGTAGTAATAGGTAACAGATTTGGGGGAGGTATAGGCGATTCAAGTACTGGTGATGAGGTCGGTGACTGTGAGACCACTTGGGTGAGGCCCTTGCAGCCAAGTCTAGCCACTGACCTTAAGCACTACCTCTAACCCTAAAGCCTACCCTAACCCTCAATGCCTTATTTTAGTCCCTATCCCATACTCTAATCACGAAGCCCAGACCCAAACCTGTAATGCCTTACAGGTAATCCTCAGATCTTTCCCCAAGAGTCACTCTAGTCGCTAGCTCTTATGCCTAGCCTTAATGTGTAAGCCCCAAACTCCAGCCTTAACCCAGTCCTCTAACCCCAAGCTCTAAAACACACCTTAGCTGATTGCTGGAAACTGTACGCCAAACCCCAGCCCTTCCCAAAGCCTCTCCCCGCTCCGCAACCGCCAAAGCCATTCCCTCCCCTGACCTCCTGCCAGAGCACAGCTCTGAAACCTCTGTGGATGCCAACGCTGGAAGAGACATGCTTGCGACAGCGGAGAGCTTGAGCGTGCTGGCCAGGGTAGATGTTGTCGGCCACCCAGGGGCCTGCACGTGCCTTTTGAGAGCTTGAGGCTTTCTCTGTGCCAACCCCTATCCTGGGCTTTGACTGTCAGCTGAACCTTGTCCGATATCACCAATCCCAAGGCAGGGGAAAAAGGGGTCTGAGGGGAGATATTTTGCCAGATACCATATCCTTTAGAGGGATCTGGGTTTCTCCAAAAGGCAGCAGGAGAGTGTTGGGGTGCACGGAAAGACACACCGAGGGGGTTGTGGGGGAGACCCATACCCGAGGAGCCACCGAGGAAGCTCTCGCCCCCTACCAAGACCTTCCCTCTCCATCAGCACTGAGCCCAACCTCTGCTGGAGCAAAAAAGAGCAAAATAGTCATCGGAGCCCCCTGAAGCGCCCTCTGGAAAGTATAAGCTTGGTGGTAAGGCGGAAGGAGCCCTTCCAAAAAAATAACTTGAAAAGATTTTTGAAAAAAGCTCTCACAGCATTTGTATTTCCATGTATTTATTTAAATTGATGAGTACTCACATCATGTAATTATTAATTGATGGTTATAAGATTTTCTTAACATTCATGAAGGAAGATTGAGATCAATCTTAACAATGTCACTGTGCCCCAAATTCTGCTAAATCCTGACGAAACTTCCAGACAGAAGGATATGGCGGGGCCATGGGCTGCACGGGAGGGCAGATGAGGGGTCTTGAGAGGAGCAGACCCTGACTGGAGGCGGGGGGCATAGAAGGCCCCATGGCCCAGCCGGTTTCAGCTCCCGGGGTGACAGTGACCTGCCAGCGCCCAGCCGCGGGGCACGGCGGTGCAAGGAAGGTCCCTGGCACCCGGCCCCGTGTGGACAGCTGCCCGTCCGCTGCCGGCCCCAGGGGCCGCATGTCCAGCTGCCTGCTCGGGGCACAGAGCCAGCCGTGCTCGGGGCTGGGGAGTCTCCTCACATCCCCCCAAAGGCCTCGCGGTGCCTCGCTGCAGCTCAGGAGGCTGTGGGGGCCGGGCAGGGAGGGGGCAGCAGGGATCAGGCCCTGCCGTGGGATCCTGCTACCTCCTCCCCACCCTGCTCCCAGGCAATGTTGGAAGAGGGACCCTGCAGCGTTCGGAGAGTTCCCGGGTTACACAGAGCTCCCTGCCCAGGGCCTCCCCAGCAGCATCACTCAGCTCCCCATGCAGAATGTCATAGTTTTATTTGTGTATTCATTATTACATACTTGTAATACAACTTAACAGCATATAGTAAAATTTACACTATAGTTTAATCTGTCAGGCTACAGTACAATTTACACAGGACTGTATCTATCAGAAATCTGCAGGTAGTATAGTACCAGATTATGAGCCTATTGCCTTATGAGCCTTTTGCCTTATAGCCCTTCTACGCTCTATCTTGGCTCTCCCCTCCACTATTCTCCTGATTTTGTTTTTCTCGCTAGTGGCTGAAGTGGCGATTGTGGGCAGCCGCGGGGGATGACTGCTGGCTAGGCTCTTGGGTGCCTGTAATACAGTGTCTTTGCCAGGAGGTTATTCTCCCACGACAGCATTTCCAACCAGGACGCTCCTCGAAACAAGCCTCGGGGGAGCACGTTTGTGCTGAATTGGAGCAGAAGTAGAAGTTGGTGCTGCACAGGAAGCGCTGGGGCTCAGCGTCTACCCCCTCTGCTTTGCCAGGTGTTACAGCATACAAGACAGTGCTGTCCTTTGCAGCAGTCCCTGTCTTTTGGCACCATCCCAGCATTTTCCAGTCTTTTAGATAGCAGATTGAGGCCCCTTTTCCCAGACTGCTAAAACTCTGCGCAGCATTATAAAAGTCCATTTGTAGCTGCCTTAATCAAATACTTTGTTTTCTCCTCATGGCTGTGTTCAGTGCTCTGTGCTAAGGGAGGGGGCTGGTAAAGCTGTTGGTGGCTGGTGCGCCCTCCTGTCTGTGTTACCAGTGCATGCCAGCCCGAAGGACTGGGAGCGCCCACGGCTGGGCTCTCTGCTGGCAGGAGCCGTCCCTCGGGCACTCCTCTCCCCCACTGCTCCCTCCTGAGGAGACCCTTTCCCCAGCAATGGTGGGGAACGGGGGTGCAGGGT
Source organism: Rhea pennata (assembly GCF_028389875.1). Lineage (NCBI taxonomy): Eukaryota > Metazoa > Chordata > Aves > Rheiformes > Rheidae > Rhea > Rhea pennata. The sequence goes on from NC_084680.1 coordinate 561,950, forward strand.
GGCGCCCTCTGAACTGCACGGCCTTTAGCGTACCTCCTTGCTGTGGTCTGTTGAAGGTCAGCAGCGCAGGGATGTGGGCTCCTGATGTCAGATCAGTCAGGGATTGCTGTGTCCTACAGTCACATGTGCTGGGCTCAGCACTGGGGAAGGAGCCCAGAGTGATCCCCCCACATCCCTCTGAGGCCCACTGCCACCACACAGGTGGCAGCACAGCCTTGGCATCAGGGGCTGGTGGAGCATGGCCCAGGCTGCCGTGTGACTTGGCCCTTGGGAGAAGGAGCGACCTAGAGCACACCAGTGACAGGCCTGTCTTGCAACCCCTAGCCACAACTTGCATGGGGGCAAGTCCCTGCCCCGGCTGTGGGCGCTGAGCAGGAACCCCATGCCGCCCCCCACTGCCAGCCCCAGTCTGTTCCTGACCTGTGAGCAATGTTGGCGGTTGGCTGCGCTCGGGGATATGGCAGGAGCGCCTGGGAGGCTTGAACAGCCCCGCGTATGCCTGCTGCCTGCTGTACACAGGCTCTCACCTTCTTAGCTTGGACTGGTAGTGGGGTCTTAGCTTTCTCCTTCTTGCCCCTGCTTCAGAGCACCAGTCCATGGACTCTACAGGAGCTCCAAGGAGGGAGGTGGTGAAAACCTAGGAGGACAAGAGATGCCTTGGCTGTGGGGGTCCCCGCCTCAGAAGTGAGCTGGCTGGCACACAGGGCTGAATACGATGCTGGCAGCACAGCCACTATGGCACCTTTCTCAGGAGCGTTATGGGGGAGCTGCATGGCTGTGAAAGCAGCTTGCCCTTCAGAGAAAGGTGTGAATACACCACACGCCTGCCCCAAGCCTGGTCCGAAGATGCAGTCAGAATGAGGCCAAGAGGAAAGGGAGAAAGGATGGGTCTGGTTGGCGGGGCAATGACACAAGGCAAGATGATCTCCCTCTCGGCCCCAGAGCCATGGCTCCTCTGATACAGACGTTCTGGTGCAGGGGCTCAACGTGACACTGTGCTCCCCCACAAGCCCAGGACCTGCGCCCGGTGCCACAGACCCTCCAAAGCCCTTCCTGACAAGGTCTCTGGCCTCAGCTCAGGGCTTTCCTGATACCTGAGCACCGACGACACTGGTCGTCATGTCCTGCTCTGTCTGATGATCTGATGTGGTCCTCCTCGCCCTCTTCTGAGCCTGAAAAAGGGAAGGCGGCATTTGCAGGAAGGGCGATGAAGCCAGCACTAGTCCTGGGGGCGCATGTGGCAAGTGGCAGCATCACCCCACTGCTGAGATGCCTCCCTCCCATCTCTCCTCAGCCCCTTTCCTATGTGGGTGAGAGCAGCACAGAACAGAGGCATCCCACGACTCTGATGGCAGCTCAGCAATAGCATCCATCTCTTCCTTTGGCTCAAGACCAGCTTGGAAGGTTTTTTCCCTGGAGCTTTAGAGGAGGTGGAGAGCAGCCTGACAGGAGATCCTGAAAGATCTCCCTGTCCCCGTCCACCATCCCCTAGCAGAACACAGGATCCTTCCAGGGAGACTCAAACAGACACTGGCTCATCTCTGTCCGACCTGTCCCTACAGGCCAACTTTCTAGGTGCTTTGGACACCAGAGAGCATTTTCTGCCTCAAACACACAGTCACGGGCTTCTACAGTTTGGTCCCAACAGGAGGTCTGAGCCTCCTGATGCTGGTGGTGTAGTGAGACCTGCTGTGCCTAACTTTCCACATTTGCATTCAGCCACACAAGGAAAGAGAGCCTGGTTCCACCTCTTGTACCAGGAACAGAGCAGAGCACAACAGGCTTGCAGTGCTCTGGTATGGAGCCAAGTTGGAAGCTCTGCTGCCTGGCAGCTCCATTTAATCTCTTCCAGGAATTCTGGCTGTCCAGGGCCCAGGGCACTTGGAGCCTACAGAAATACACAGTGCCACGTAGGGCCACTACTACCCTATACAAAGGCCTCACCGGCTCTGGCGTCTCCTCAGCAGAACCCTGTATATGCCGCTTCTTTGCCGGAAGCCTCCGTCCGGTCACTCTGTCCATGGTGGTAGACTTCCTGCGCGCTGCCTGGAAAGCCAGGAAGGCCAGTTGGTCCCGGAGTATCACCAGCGCAGCGAGGGCAAGGTGCTGCTGCGTCCCCGGCAGCACTGGGGGCGCAAGACAGGCCGCACAGAGGCCACGGATGTTCTGCACACGCAGGTCCTGCTCAGGGGGAATGTGCGTCCCCTCCCAGGACGTCAGTTGCTCCTGCCTGCCTTGGCGGCACCCAGCACACCGGGGCCCTACTGCCAGCTGCACACAAACACGGGCACGCTGCAAAGGGCGGAGTCCCCTCATCAGGCACGGGCTGCCCACAGCACCCGCAAAGACAGCCCTTCCCCATGCGCACGGCTCACTCTCACACTGCGCGCTCTCGTGCCGGCTCTTGCGTGCTGTCTCACAGGGAGACTATGTGCAGAGCCACGCTTTTTCTCACCTGGTTGAATATGCTTTTTTCAGCTCTCCTAGAAACCTGCACCAAGACACTCATGTGCAGAGCCCGCCCAAGCTACGCGTGTGGATAGGGCCGCTCAAGGGTAAGGATGTCGGCAGCAATGATAGGCGCTTACCTTCTTCTTGCTTGCTCGGGGCACTACACTCGGCATTTCAATCCTTTGCAGGCTCTGGAAAGGAAGGAGTATTTGGTACAATGAGTCAGAAGGAGTCTTCTTCGGCCTTTGGGAGATTGGCAGTGAGCTCCCAGGGACAACCTGCCTATCCCAGCTCAAGAGAGTAAAAGCCTGAAGGAAATAAGAACAAGGGACTAGCCCAAGAGCCTCAAATCCTTTGAGGACAAGCCCACCACTAAGTGCTCCCAGCCACCTCCACGGTGCCCCTTGCCTCAGGGCTCTAGGGCCTGCCTCTTCCACAGCATCCCACCTGCAAAACCCTACAAGACAACAGACGCCCTGGCTCCAGACGCCCCCAGCTCACACGTGAGGTGGCTGATGCACCACGATGAATAGCAGGCCGCCACCACAGCCTCTCTGACTCCTTTCTCAGGAGTGGAATGGGGCGGCTGCACCGCCAGGCTGCAGCTGCAAAGGCAACTTGTCCTTCCGGGAGAGGTGCGAATGCACCACAAGCCGGCCCCAAGCCTGAGAAGAGGGCCAAAGGATGGGTCTGGGGGGTGGGGCAATGGCCGAAGGCAAGACGATCTCCCTTTCGGCCCCAGCGCCATGCCTGCTGTGATTCAGGTGTTCTGCTGCAGGAGCTCAACGGCACACCGTGCTCCCCCACGAGCCCGCCACCTGCGCCTTGTGCCACAGCCCCTCCAGAGCCCTTCCTAACAAGGTCTCTGGCCTCAGCTGAGGCCTTTCATGATACCTGGGCACCGATGCCGCTCTTCTCCATGTCCTGCTCTGTCCGATGATCCGCTGTGCTCCTCGTGGCCCCCTTCTGAGACGGAAAAAAGGAAAGGAAGCATTTGCAGCAAGAGGGATGAAGCCAGCCCTAGTGCTGGGGGCACGGCTGGCTAGCGGCAGCTTCACCCCATTGCTGAACTGCCTCCCATCTGTCCTCCGGCACTTTTCTAGGGCGGGAGGAGGAGGACGACGCAGCAGAGGCATCCCACGACTCTGCTGCAAGTTCAGCTATAACATCCATCACTTCCTTGGCTCAAGACCAGCTTGGAAGGCTTTTTTTTCCCCCTGCAGCCTTCCAGGGACAGCAGTGTCTTGCCTGTGGTGGGGAGCAGCTTGCCAGCTGCCAGGGAGCAGTCTCCAGTACCACCACCGTCACCCCTGCCTGACGCATCCCACCCAGCTCCCTGCAACCCCATCTGCCTGCTCTCAGCACACAAGGAGCGAAGAGCCTGTGTCCCCCCGGCCTGTTCCCGGCTTGGCAGCCATCTCCCCGTGGGTACTGCCTGTGGGTGCTGCTGGTAGTGTTTGCTCTTGCCTGCTGTCCATTTGCACACCCTGATTTTTTTCAGTAGTTTTTATATGGCTTTTTTTAAGAAAAATCTGTGCTGGACAATCTCCGCTCATCTAGAGAGGCTTACCAAGCTACCCAGAGGTAGAACAACAGAAGAGTGAGGATGTTGAGGGATATGATGAATGCTTACGTCGTTCCCAGTTGTTTTTTCGCCTTGGATCGGTGTTGTGATCCTTTCCAGGAGCTAAAAAAGAAGAAATATTTGGTACAAGAAGTCAGAAGCAGCCTTCTTCCGCCTTCTGGAGATTGGCAGTGACCTCCCAAGGACAACATGCATATCCCATCACAGGCAATAACCCCAAAGAATAATCTCAACAACACAGCCCCAGCAAGTCCCCAGCCTGTGAGGACTCACCACAAACTGCTCCCATTGCCCTCCCCACTTGCCATGCCTATTTACACTGCTGGGGCCTGGATGCTCCACTGCATTCCACTCCCCTCCATGCACTGCTGCCCGCCCACCTGTCCGAGGGACACACGGAACCCCCTTTACCTCCAGTGAGGCTCCGGGCTTCTCCTGCCTTTGGGGGATGTACTGGGTCCAGCAGACAACTGTGTCCAAAGTGGGCGCTGTCGGTGCTGTGCTGTCAATGGCAATTGGCAGGGGCGAGCAGGCCCGTGGCTCTGGGCTCCTGGCCCACTCCAGCATGGGCTGTGGACTCCTGGCAGGACTTGGCACAGCAGGTGGCCTGGGGTGCGTTGGCATATTCCTCATCTTCCAGGCACATCTCTGGCAGGATCCATCAGAATTAAGCCTTTTACTTACCCCTGCACTGTACACGCACAAGACAAGGGACCAGGATCCTGCACCTAACATCCTCCTTCCCACCGGCATCGGGGGGAGGCTCTTCTACTCCTCACTTTCCTAAACACTTGCATGGGGACATTCATCCTTGGGATGCTCATGTGCTGCTTGCCTCTGGGTGAGATGGGAGTGAAACCCTCCCTTTGTTTTAGCTACTGACCCCTGCCCATAGGGAAGACTCTACAACAAACTGCTCACCAATCAACGCCCACTCCAAAAATACCCTGATACTGCCCAATCCTTTGCTCCAGAAGTGGGTCCAGACCTATCAGAAAGACCCATCTTCCAACAGCACCCTGTACCGTGGCTCCTATCCCACATGGCCTGGCTTACTCGTCCGTGATCCTTCCCCACCCAGGGGTTGTGCGGCCCCCAGTGCCTCCCTTCCCCCCACTCCTCAAGCCCTTCCTTGGTTGCAGCAGGGTACCCGCTGTCCCGATGCCTTGCCCCAGCACGCTACTCTTACGCAGACAGGGTGTCACTTCAGGGAGTGGCAGCTTGGGGACCCACAGGTGCCCCCAGCGCCACCATCGCTGCAGACACAAGCTCTGGGAGGCTGCAGACCCAAGCTCTTCTTGGGAGGAGAGCAGCCCAGAGCTGAGGACATGGAGGGCTGTGAGCGGCGCTTACATTCTTCACGTTGGGGTTGTGGACTGGGAGCCACATCCTGCATGGCTCCAGAGTCTGTCAAAATAGAAATTGTCAGGTCAGTGGCTCAGAAGGAGCCTTTTATGGCACTTTCAGAGAAGAAAGAGAATTACAGTCTCGGCACGCGGGGAAGCTGGAAATAAATCTGCTCACTGCCCCAAAGCACTGAATAGGCTTTAACCCTGAAACACCCTGATTTCACCCACTCCTTTGCTCCAGACACAACATCCTGACTTAATCCTCCCCTTAGCTCCACAAGTGGGGACAAACCACCAGTTACCCCCATTTTCTGCAGCGCCTGTGCACTGATGCTCCCTCCCCAGGTGGCTAGGTAGCATGAGCTCCCGACTCTCCCCTCCGCGGTCTGCCGAGCGCCCAAAGCTGCCCATCTCCCCGCTCCCACAGCCCTTCCTCAGCACACCGGGACATGCTGCTGCTGTGCCTGGCCCCAGCGTGCTCCTCTTACCTGGACGGGACGCGATAACGTTTCAGCGGTCACCATCATGGTGCCACCCAGGTTTCCCCATCGGCCTGTCGTCCTGGTCTGCTTTGGAGTCTGGCAGCTTGCCATCAGGGACTGCAATGACACACGGTTGCCCGGGCTGAGCAAAGGGGCAGGTGGGAAGCTGGGGGGATGGGGCTCCCCCCAAGCACGGCCCCACATCCAGGCCTTGCAGAAGATCCTGCGCCAGGGGCAGCTGGCAGCCCTGGCACTGCCAGCAACTCTGTCATTCCCTTCGTGGCACCGCACAGCTCTCTTGCCCCACATGCTGCCCCATGGCAGCCCCACCATCCTGAACACTGCCCCACGATAGCCCATTGCCCTCCATGCTGCCCCATGACACCCCTGTCCCCCCACAAGGGGCCCTGCCACCCTGCATGCTGCCCCATCGCAGCCCCAGCACTTCCTAGGGAGCCAGACAGCTGCTCCTTGGGCTTGTGTCCCTTCTTCTGTTCCAGCTTTCTCTAGCACCCAGGCTATTTGCACTTTAAAAGCACAGCTGGTGAGCCACCCACAGGTTCCTCGGTGGGCATTCAGGACTTTTTCGGAAGGGGCACATATTTCCAGAGCTCCCAGTTTTGCATTAACACCCCGCACGCTGCTGTGTGCACCTGGGCTCTCTTACCCTCACTCTACACACAAGCAACCTCTCCTGCCCCTGGGGGCTGCCCTCACCCCAGCCTCCTCAGTTGCACCAGTGGGCAACTGACCCTGACTGCTGTGCTTGAGCTGCCCTGGCCACTCCATCCCAGGCTCCATCTTGGTTCCAATCTTCATCCCGGGCCCCATCCCACTCCCACGCCCCATCCTGCTCTGATGGGGCTTTGGCAGCACAACCCCCATCCCATACGTGCCTGGGCAGAGCATGCTATTTTCAGCCCAGGACCGCTCCAGAGGGAGCCTCTTTTCTTACACTGTTTCTACACTGTTACTCTGCAGAGTCCCATTCCTCTCCGACACCACCACTCGCTTGAAATGGCCTCCCTGGAGACACCCCGAGCAGCCCTGCTACAGCCTGAGCTTTGGCCAGCACCTTATCTCAAACCTGGCTTGTTGCAGAGCCTTGAGCTTGGCTCTCCTCCCACCTAGCCTGCAAGCTCCTGGGGGGCAATGACTACAGCACAATAGGGAAACTGAGGCAGGGAGGTGGTGGTGAAGGCACAAAGATGGCGGAACAAGCGCACAAAAGAGCCTTTTCTCCTACCTCACAGGGAACACGGGTATCTGGCGGTCTTCGCCACAGGCTGCCAAAAGCCTGTGTTTTCTTTCTTCTCTGGCCAGAGGTAGGAGCTGAGGTCTGAGGAAAACCAAGCGAGCTGACATCAGGGATGGGGCACTGGTGGGGCACCAGGGCCCGCACCAGCCTGGGACTCACCAAGGCACACATGATTTCAGCCACAAAGGAGCCAGTCAGTTTCTTCCCATGGACAGCAGATCTTTGTCTGGCGACGTAGGGCTGCACACAGCGCTCAGACGCGGCTCCTGCAAGATGCACCAGGCTGGTGTGTGATGGGGCTACCACGGCTGGTGTTCCCCAGCACGGACTGTCCTCATGGCAGGGGAAGGGCCATGCCACAGTCTGACCCCAGATGCTGTCCCAGGAACCTGGGCTGGGCTGGGGTGGGGGGGGGGGGCAGTGCATCTTCCCCATTGCCTCCAGTGCCAGGAGCCAGTGGTGCTTCTGGCCAGGAGGCTCTTACCCAGCTGGGTGTGCTGCAGCTTCGCTTTTCCGCCACTGGCTGTCCGCTTGCCCGTCCCCCAGCCGTTCAGCTGGCTGAGACACCACAGCCACAGGACCCAGAGGACGGTCCCCAGGAACATTAGAAACCGCCGCACGGTGCCCTGCTGGGAGAGGGGACAGGGCACAGCTGAGTGTCTCTGTGCCCTTGCTGTGGCCTCGGTCAAGGACAGGGCAGGGACACTCTTCTCCAGGGGAGCAAGGCAGAGTGCCTTGAGGAGCGGAGGTGCTAGCCCCGAGTGCATGGCCACCAGGGAGGGGAGCCCATCTTGTGGCCCCCAGCACCGCAATGGGGCTGCTGCAGTGTGAGGGATTGCATCCCTGGGGCTCCAGCCCTGCGGGATGCACCACCCTGACCCAGGGCTCTTTGCAGTGGTCGGTGGCAGCCTTTCACCCTCGTGTCAGCCTCGTCTTTGCCCACAGGCTTTATGGGGCTGGCGCTGGGCAGCTTCAGGCATTTTTGGACCAAAGGAAAAGCTCTTTCACTTTTGATGCAAAGAGCCCCTGCCCTGCAGGTACTCCTGCCACATGCTTGGACCCCAAGGCATTGTTTGGATTTTAAAGGAGAGCATCAGTCACGTGTTTTTGCCCCAGGGACCTTCACCAGCAGGAGCATAAGTCCCCCGGAAAGCTCTCCTGGGATGGGGAGGGAGCCTCGGAGAGGATGTCTGCGGCATTCAGCTCGGAAGGGCTGTGGGGACCCAGGACACGACAGCTGTCACGGCAGCAGCACCCAAGGCACTGCTTTGGTCCCCATCTGCCACCCCCCAGCAGTCTGGAGATGCCGGGAGCAATGACCCCAGCCCCCAGCCCCATGGCCCTGGCCTGCTTCCCAGCCCACCCCCACACATCCAGCGCCTCCTACCCGCTGCGGTGGCGGCACCCTCCTCTCCAGCCTGACTCGCCTCCTCATCGCTGGCGCCGAGCGGGGCAGGACCCTGTCTTGAACTTGGGACTTGTGAACTTGGGACCCCGTGGTCGGGGGCACCGCTCGACCCCTGCTGCAGCCCATGCCGTGGCATGTGCTGCCCTGGGCCGTTCCCCGTGCGGGCATGGCGGCTGTTACAGGTTTTGCACAGGTTGGTGCTTCCCAAGCAACACATTTTTTACTTCAAAATGCCGTTAGCAACATTGTAATTGGAGAAGATCTTTACCTGTTTTCTCTTTGCATGCCGGAGGGTTAATAGCTGGATTAAAAAAAAAAATCCTCCAAACCTTTTGTCTCTCTTGCCTTAATAGGTAACTTCTCCATCATCGTTAATCAGCAATGAACAGCTCTAGTACCTAAGCTCTGAGGAAATTAAAAACAAAAAAGAAAAATAAAAGTGGGGCCCCAAAAGAGCATATCCTACTCCAAAAAATAAGTACTCTTGGAAACAAAGCTTAATCATGATCTGAATATGAGAGAAATGAGGCTAAGTTAGCTTCCTGGTTTTAGAAGGCAAGATTTTCCTAAGTTAGCAAGGCACTTTAAAATGCCTCCTCTAGAATTAAAGCTCAGTGAAATGCTCATTAAGATACAGAGATAAAGTGGCGGCCTTTGCCATCCCTTGGTTTGCCTGTGTTGTATTTACTCATTTACTCTCCTGGCTGCCCTTTACTTTGAACCTTGAAGGCAGCTCCAAAGGGAGCAGGCGGGGTTCAGCTGGCCAGACCGGGCTTTGATGGGCAGCTTCTGTTTTTAATTTGAACCAAGGTCTCCGAAGTCGCGTGCAGAGTGCTCTCACCACCATGCTGCCAGTGAAAAGCAGGCTTCCTCCTCCGGTGATAACTGGAGGGAAAGTGCTCACGTCTCCCAGGGAGTTTGCAGTGAGCGTCTGTGCTGGGCATCTCACTATCTGCCTTCCCCAAAAGGGCAGGCAGGAGCTGTGGGCACAGGAGCGGTGCCTGCACTTACCTTGTCATACGCTCCAACAAACAATCCTTTCTGCCCCTACAACCAGCAAAAAGGGGCCCATGTCCACAGAGCTCTTGGCTGAGCAGCTCCGCTGATGTGCACACACCAGCCCTGCACAGCACTTGTATAAACCCACAGATCTGCATTTGCTCCTCCAGCCTTTGCACTTCCTTGCCCGCAGCCCTGGGAAGCCCCTTACCCATAACAGGCACACACGAGTGCTGCCTGCTCCACGTTTACTGCACAACCAGGCTGCTTCTCTTCAGGCAACTGCCGGTGTCTCTCATTTTGGCACTGGGTGTGGGTTTGCAGAGGGACACTCTCCAAATCCATCAGCAAGAAGCAGCCTGTGACCTCCTTGCGGGTGGCCAGAGAGATTTTCAGTTTCTTTGGCACGAGGATTGTGTGCAACAAATTCCCAGCTTTCCTCTTTAGCCCGAAAAGCCTCTTTAGGTTTACGACACTGCACGGCCGTTCCAGTATTTTGAAAATTTCATACTTCTTTCCAATGTGCCCAAGATGGCAAGACAGTTTCCTCGGAGCCTGCTGTGCATTTGTGACACTGGCGGAAGACATGGACTTTAGCAAACATTCTTTAACATCTTCAGTAAGGACCTAGGTAATAGGACCAAATGAATCCTGGACAAGTTGGCAGATCACACAAAACTGAGAGGAGTGGCTGATTCAGCAGATGCTCATGCCCACCAGCAGCAGCCACGTGAACATCGCTGGCCTAGCAGGCCCTGGGGCCTGAGAGTCCTCACCGACAGAGGCAGCGTCCAAGGACATAACAGTGGTCCGGCAGCCGCCGAGGCACAAGGGACGTCACGAGCAAAACCAGCACTCAGGGCCCTGGCACCGGCCTCTCAGGCTCGGAGGCACAAGGGACGTCGCAAGCACGGCCAGCACCCAGGAGCCTGCGCTGGTCCACGAGGCACTGAGGCAGAATGGCCTCAGCAGAGCAAAGATCAGCCAGGCTAGGTACGGAGGCAGAAGTGACCTCACAGCCACAAGCAGCAGCCATGGGCTTACGACAGTCCTATAAAATACCGCTGCACAAGGGACCTCACAACAGCTAACAGCAGCCTTTGAACCAGCACTGGCCTGCCGGGCACTGTGCGCGGCGCACCTCACAACCGCTATCTGCAGCCACACCACCAGCATGGTCATACCAGGCACTGGTGCGGGAGCCACCTCACATCCACAAATAGCATCCATAGGCCTGGCTCTGGCCTACCCGGGCCTCAGGCAGAAGCAACCTCACAAGCACAAACAACACCCGTAAGCCTGGCACTGCCCTGTCAGGCACTGAGGCCCAAGTGACCTCACACGCACAGCCCGCAGCCATGGGCCTGCCACTGCCCTAGCAGGCAGTCAGCCTGAACTGACATTTACCATGTGGAAGTCTTTCAAACGGGTATCAAAGAACTTCATTGCTACTTGCCTCTTTGGCTCTGAGGAAGTAGTGACTTCACAGGCTTCATCAAAGCCACGGGCCATCTGCTGGCCTATCAGACAGCAAGGCAATAGGCACCTCACAAGCAAAAACAGCAGCTATGTGCCTACCACTGGCCTCTCAAATACTGAAACAGCCAGGCACGCTTATGGAAGCCGTCGCATCCGTACACAGCCTCATCTCATTCACTTGCAGCTGCTTTCACAGAGGCTCGCGATGGTGGCAAAGACATTGACAGCTACAGGGACACACCCTGGCGTACTGCCTCCATTCCCAGCGGCTCGAGGACTGCGCTGGGAACGTACACAACTGGAGCAACCTAGAAAGAAAGGCAGAATCGGAGTGTTACTGTCAGTTCTGCTGCCCTTCCATAGTCGCCACAGTTAGGGGCAAATGTCACAGTTAGGGGCGCCGGAGCCTGCGGGTGACGTGCTGCTGCCCCCCTCCTGCCCTTCCCGGCCCCTTCCCCAGGGTAGTCCAGGGCTCGGCAGCCCCCCCACTGCACCTGGCAGGGCTGGGCCGTGGCCAAGCAGGGGCTGCTCTGTGTGGGGCCAGGCTGTGCCCCGAGGGGTCGCTCCAGAGGGCTGAGGAGCCCCATGGGGGCACAGGGCAGCAAGGGGGAGACCAGCTCTGGGCCTGCTGGTGAAAGGGAGGGGAGGTGCTGGGTTGTGAGGAGCGCTGGGGGAGATAGCCGTGTCAGGGTCACCCCAGCACTGCACACCCAGAGAAAAAACCTTGGGGTAGCCAGCACTTATGGGGTGGCAATGGTGCCTCCACCTGTGCAAGAAATGCTGCCAGCGGGCAGAGACCTCCTGTTCTTTGACAGCGCTTCCCACCTGCTCCACAGCAGCTCCAGGCAGACAGGCAGAGGCTCTCAAGGCCAGCGTCACGGCTCAGCTCTGCACCTTTGTGAGGACATGTGCAGAAGCCCATGAGCCCTGTGCGTCAGGCTGCAGAGGCAGCCTGTGCCTTTGGTGGGAGCAAGCTGGGCTCCGGTTGCGCTGCACTGCTGCGTGCAGCTGCTGCTGCTGCCCCGCTTGTGGGCAGAAGGACACCCAGGGTGGGGGCTGTTGCCTTGGTACGAGTGGCTGCTGAAGAGCAGGAAACCTGAGGCCTGTGTGCAAGGGAAGCTCTGGCTGCATGCTACCTGGCTGAGCTGGGCCCAGAGCTGCTCTCTGCCCCTCAGTGTAGAGCTCACAGGCTCCGTGGCGGCCTTGGAGCATGCAGGTCGGTGTGCTTTGTGCCAGGGAAACTCCCCAGGGCCAGCAAGAAATTCCCACCTGGCCGCAGCAGCTCCTGCCTGCCTCTTGCCCCCCAGCTCCTTTGCCAAACCAGCCCAGTGCTCTCCGGGCAGCTCCCATGCCTGCTGCCTGCCTCTGCCTCCAGCCCCATGGCTCACCTCACCTCTGCGCTCCAGCCGGCCTGGCAGTGCGTGCGCAGCCTGGCAGCAGGCATTTGCATGCCGCTCCTTCTCCCTCTGCATGATCCTCTCCTGGGCACCTGCTCCTCTGGCCCCAAGGGCACTTGCTGCCTCCTCATGGAGCTGCTCTCCTCAGAGGGAGCACCTCAGGGGCTCACTCGCATCCCAGCAGGGACAGTTAGTCTTGTGCTGACACCAGAAGGTGGCCAAGGCACTCTAGGCTCACAGGGCATGTGCAAGTGATCGGCGCAAGATCAGGCACAGGGCTGGCTCACTGGGCAATGCTGCTGCTTTCAGAGGGAAGGATTCTGCCTTCTTCAGGCAGAGCAGGCTGCAACTTTCCACCTCCATCCCCTAAGGAACCTCCACCTAGTCACGGCAGCGGTGGGGTTTTTCTTTAATAATACAAAAGCTACAGACATAATGTAGAAATATTTGAGAGCCCGGAAGGCCTCCTCAGCCCAAAGTAACCTCGGTTCCTTTCCTTTAGTTACTTCAACAAGAAGCCCCCGTGAAGGGAAAAAAAGCATGCAGAGGCTTTGAAATGAGGCCCAAGCAAGGAGACAGCCCCAGGCTGGCAGGCTGATGAAATGCCAGCTGCCTGGCTGCACGGGCTTTGAAGCAGCAGTCTGAGCTCCACAGGTGGATCCACAACCTGAGCCTGGGCACCTCTTCAGCCCTCACAGAGACAGGAGCCCAAGAACTGTGAGACATCCTCAGTTTCAAGCTACAGAGTCTTTGGCACACTCAGACTAATACGTGGCACCACAACCGTCTAGGAAAAGGAGGGAACACACTAGCATTTGCAGCGCAAGCTGGCAGTAACAGCATTTGTGTGACGCAGAACTTGCAGCACAGCGGACGTGAACCCACACGCCAAGTCACCCATGGAAGCCAGGCGCACTTACAGAAGCCTTCACATCCATACCTAGTAGCCTCACCTCATTCACTTGCAGCTGCTTGCGCAGAGGGCTCCCAGTAGTGGCAAAGATGATGACAGGTACAGGGACACACCCTGGCATCCTGCCTCCATCCTCGGCGATTCTAGGACTACACTGGGAACGTACATGACTGGAGTAACCTAGAAAGAGAGAGAAAATCAGTGTTACTGTCAGGTCTGCTGGCCTTCCACAGTCGCAACAGTCGGGGGCAAATGTCTCCCCTCTGTGCTGAGCTGCATTTGTGAGAGCACAGGTGAGACCACTTCTGTGTATCGGGTCCCCTCTGGACACTCCAGTTCTGGAAAGGCACGAACACGCAGCAGGGAGTCCAGCACAGGGACACCAAGACAGTCAAGGGCTGGAGCATGGGGCATACAAGTAGAGGCTGAGAGAGCTCGGATTCTTCAGCCTAGACAAGAGAAGGCCAAGGGGGACATACATGCTGAGCACAGCTGGCTTATGGAGGGCCCAGAGAAGACAGAGCTGGATTTTTTTGGAGGTGCACACTGAGAGCATGAGAGGCCACAGGGACAAATTGGACAATGGGGAATTCTTCTTAGATGTTAAGAAGAACCCTTGTTCTCCAGGAGGGTGGCCAAACTGTGGCACACGGATCCAGACAGGTTCTCAGATCTCCATCCAGGCAGATAATCAAATCTCTACTGAGAAAGGCCCAAATATACCTCCTCCACTGGGACTTGCCTTCAGCAGGGAGTTAGATCCCTACCTCCAGATGTCCACCCCCACCACCGCAGGCTCAAGGCATCTGCTATTCTGAGACTCTTTCCAAAGGGACCAGTGGCTTTGCAGATGCTGCCTCCGACACTGACCAAGGACAGGTGCCTCCCTGGACAAGGAGCCACCCATCACCCTGAGAGCCCTGACCTCTTGTGAGGTTGCATCTCCCCTGTCTGGAAGTGGAAGGGTCTCTGTAGGCACAAACTTGAAAAATGGTTCTGATGGCTTGCATTAACTACCAATCTCTCTGATGGCTCAGAATGGGTTAGGGTCTGAGACGAGGAGGTGCAAGGAGCATCTGGATTCAACAGAAAGCCTTGAAGCAGTGAGAAGATCACTTTCTCCAGGGGAAACGGTAACATCTCAAAGACTCAGGAAAGCAGCAAGACCTTCAAAAACTGCAAGCCTGAACCTCAGCTGACAGAAATCACCAAACTGCAAGTATCTCTGGCTTGCACCACCATGCTCTCAGGTGAGAACACGGTCACCGAGAGTCCTCACCCAGGTTTCCCAGAAGGACACAATGATGGCAGGCTGGGCTCTCGCTGCACAGCACTGCTCTGTCCAGACACCTCCTCCCATGCTGAGCACCAAACCACTGGGGCCACCACACAGCTCCGCCACAGCCCCTTGACAGTCAGCTTCCAAGAACATACCGGACTGCCTCCAACAGCCATCTTGCCAGAAGGCCTTCACTCCTTCAAAGAGCTTACAGCATTCCCTTGCCCACTTGGCAACAAGTATCTCCCACCCGCTCCTCCTCTCTCAGCAAACACTGCTACAGATAAAAGATCTCATTAGGAAAAGCAAACAAGAGGCAAGGAAGGAAAAAGCAGGCTTCATTCGCATCTCAGAACAAGAAGAAACACTCCGTGCCCTTTAGGCAGCATCCTACCTGCACATCCTGGCAAGAGCTTAGCAAGCTCAAGGCCTGGACCTCAGGGCACCGAAGGCAGCAGTCTGCCAGCATCTCTGGTCCATGACACCATGGCAGCCTGGGGCCTTTGAGCAAACACCTCCTTAGCTCACAGGGCTCCCCAGCTCCCCAACCTGGCAGCACTCCCCCTGCACTGTACTTCTCCCTCCAGCTACATTCCCCCATGCCGAGCACCAAGGCACTACAGCTACCAGCCACCAGCCACCGAGCCCCACCACAGGCCATGCTTTTAGAGTGATGCAAACTGCATCCATCGCCCATTGCCTCTAAAATGGAGTTGCCAGCCAACATGCACAATTGCATCAGCAACACACATGGCACTGTACCACATATGAAAGCAGGCAGGGCACCCCTAAGTGCCCCACAACACACAAAGCCTGATTCCCCATCCTTCAACTCCCTTCTAGTCCTCCAAGGCCTTGCAACTGGCACTGCCCCTCAACATCCACTCACAGGCCAGGGCCTGCTCACTTACCACCTCCAGAAAGCACAGAGCAAGGGCTCCCACAAGGGCTGAGCAGGACAGCTCCTGCCTCCTGCTTGTGCCTCAACTTCCATGAAAATGAAATCTCTTTGAAAACGGGGACCATAACTTTGGGGGGATGACGTTCCTTCTGTCTCCTCCAACACCCTTTGCACTCCTTCTCCAGTGACTGCATACTCGGACAGAAACTCAGAGACCTCTAATGTGTTACACTTCCAAATGTGTCATAAAAGCAGGTGGACACCTGAAAGACAGCGACAGCATTTAGATCTTGCAGGAAAATCTCACAACCTCCCTGCTGTCTCTACAGGGGGAATTTCTACTTCACAGGAAGTGCAAGGTCAAACTCCATGTCCATGTTCACCAGAGAACATCACCCACATTTTAAACGTAGCAGTACTAACTCAGGATGATGGAGTCGAACAGAATTTGTGTCAGATGGTATGGAACATCTACTTCTGCTTGACTGAGTAGTTGCATTTCCATATTGCTGTAGAGCTCTGCAGGGGTCAATCCCTCCTCTGGGCACATGCAACAAACTCAGGACTCACCTCACCACCAGCATCCAGGCCGTGTGTGTTCTCCTGACCAGTCAGCTGCTCACAGAGAGGTGACCTCGTGAGTCCAAACCCCCAGCACATGCCTGCTGCTGGCCGATGGGCTTCAGGGACAGAACTTTCCTCAAAATAACTTCCCCAGCCATGAACCACTGCTGCCCTGGCAGGCATTCGGACAAAAGAGACCTCACACTCGACGCCCGTGACTAACTGCCTACTGCTGGTGTATCGGGGACTCAGGAAGACGGGACCTCACAGTCCCCTGCGCAGCCAGGTCTCCGTCACTGGCCGAGAAGCCTTTAAGCCAGCAATCACCTCACTAGGGCTTCCTCAGCCAGGAGACGAATCCTGGCTGATCAGCTGCTCGGGCAGAAATGATCTCAAAAACACATCCCAGCGCGGACCTGCTGCTGGCCCTGCTCACAGCCCCAGCAGCACCTTCGGGAGCTCCTGCAGGAAAGCAGCCCCTTCGCCAGCACCGCTGCCCCTGCCCCAGCGAGCGGGCACCCGCCGGCATCTGAACGCACCCGCAGCCCCCACCAGCCCCGCTCGCACCCGCTCTCACTCCCGCCCCCTTCACGCCTGCTTCGCTCCCTCCCCTCTTGCACCTCTCCCTTCTCTTGCCCTTTTCCCGCTCTGGACTCCGATTGGCTGTGAGAGCCATCACTCAAACCCATCCCCGCCCTCCTCCTCATGACAGCCAATAGCAGGGCTGCACTCAGGCGATGCCATGGCAACACTGCACCCTCCCAGCCTGGCAGCCAGCTCCGCCCCCTCCCCCGCGGGATGGCGCCATCTTGTGGGCGGCAGCGCGGGGTGCAGCGGCGCCTCAGGGCAGCCCGGCGCCGGGTGCCCGGGCAGTGCGGGGCCCCGGGCCCGGCCGCTCTGCCACAGGGGCCCCGCGGGGCTCCTCGCTGCCCTGCAGCCTGGGGGCCGTGCTGGGCTTGGAGGGCAGCCCTGGGGCCTGTGCTGGGCCAGCCCTCGTGCAGGCGATGGGGCCCTGGGAATGGCCGGGGTGCTGGAGCCTGTGGGCAACATGCTGCTGCCCTCGGGCAGGGCAGTGTCCTCTCGCCCCTCCTGCCCCGGCCCCTTCCCCAGGGTAGCCCAGGGCTCGGCAGCCCTCCCGCTGCACCTGGCAGGGCTGGGCTGTGGCCAAGCAGGGGCTGCTCTGTGTGGGGCTGGGCTGTGCCCCGAGGGGTCACTCCAGAGGGCTGAGGAGCCCCATGGGGGCACAGGGCAGCAAGGGGGAGATCAGTTCTGGGCTTGCTGGTACTAGAAAGAGGAGGTGTGGGGTTGTGAGAGGGCGGGAGGAAATGGCTTTGTTGGGCTCACCCCAGCACTGCCCAGAGAAAAATCCTTGGGTCAGTCAGGACTCTGGCAGTTGGGACTGTGCCTCCACCCATTTCCAAAGTGCTCTCCCAATTAGGCTTTCTTTTGCATGTAGACATTCGAGTCTAATTTGCACAAGGACACGGGCTATGACCTTCTCGAGATGGATTCTCTGAGCACAAAACATGCTGTGGCAACTTTAAAGCATGAAAGGAACAGAGGTTCTCTCAAACATGCAGAGGATGTGGGGTTATTACAAGGTGGTTTCCTTATTGTATATGGACATTCCCAGCAGGCTCTTGAGAGCCCCATGAGAGTGGTAGGATACCCCAGCCTCTGGGATGTAGGACCCGAATTCCTCTCAGAGTCAGACTGCAAATGAAGACCCAATCCCAGGGAAACCTGCCATGAATTCCCATACCCCCCCACACACACCCGAAAAGGCAATGGAGCTGGCCCCACAGAAGCCTTGGGTCTCAGGGCATCTCCCGCCCCATGACCCAGGAGTCCTGGCAGTCCACTAAGCCAGATGGGACCCTCAGTGATGACTCTTGCGGCAGCACCCAGCCCTGTCCAGACACACCCACAGCCCTGGATTCAGTTACCAATCTTTGTGCAACATCTCGGGAAGAAGTACCCGAAGCCCTTACCCTCAGTGGAGGGCTGCAGGAGCCTTGGGAACAAGGAACTGTGGTCCAGGCAGATGGTGTCCATCCAGCAGTCCTCCTTGCTTGCCCCTTTGCCTTCGGCTCACTTCTGCAGCGCAAGAGGCGGGACGTTCTTCTCTTCGCCCAAAACTCCTTTTCATAGGATCGTTAAGGTTGGAAGGGACCTCTGGAAGTCATCTAGTCCAACCCTCAAATGAGTGGCCCATACAGGGATCGAACCCACAACCTTGGTATTATTGGCACCCCGCTCTAACCAGCTGAGCTAAACCTAACCCCTTTTCATCGTGCTCCTGTTCCTCTGCATGTCAGCGACGGGTCCCAGCACAGCCCCATTAACTGCTGTCTCCAGTCTTGCCATGGAGCCACTACAAAGGGCAGTGGTAGGGAGTGTGGGAGCAGTGCCCAGCAGTGCCTGCGCCTTGTAGGGAAGTGAGGGCCCCCACCCAGGACACCACGGAGACCTCCCTGTGATGCAGCACATCCCGCTGTGACCTCAGCTCGTGTCATCTGGGGGTTCACTATGTCGTTGCCATGGAGATGGCACCGCTAGGGAGAGAGCAGAGAGATTTCCTCTCCCCTCCTGGAAAGCAGTCACCTCCCTTCCCCAGTTATTTTCCCAAACTTTCTGATAAATCCTTCAAGAATATCTCCAGATGGTGCCAAAGTCAGGGAAATACCTGAAGTAGGGAACTGGAGAGGTCACTTCTGGGCTCCTGCACTCCCTGGCTGCTGCACTAGGCAAATCTCCTAGGGTTGGTTTGGGGTTTGGCATTTTTACAGGATCAAAGTCAGGTGGGATGAGAAAGCACAAGGGGTGGCCACAGGCTGAGATGCTTTGGTGAGCCTCAAAAGTGGTTGCTGCTGTGCATCGCTCTTTTATGCAAAGTAGGGTGTAGGAGAATAAGGGACAGGACATAACCTTCCTGCTTTAGGCACCAAAGCAGGGTCTTAGATTTGGAAAGTCTTCGGCAAGGTTTCTTGCTCTGCGGTGCTTAAGACAGAGAGGATATGCCAGAAAAGAGCAAACACACATCATCCAGAGGCCTTCACCCAGGACCCTCGTCCCTGCCAGACTCTGTGGGCCAGAGTCATGGGCCAGGCCGCGTAGCCAATCTGGGGAAGTTTTCCCATTTCCCATGAACCTTTCCTTCTGTGTGAGCCTGAGGAAAGCCAAGTCTCATCTCTGGGCTTCAGATGGTCCTTGGGCTTTTCAGTGTCCCCCTGGGGCTCTGCTTCTCCCCTGGGTACACTCCTCAGCCCCCTGCCCTTCCCCACACCAGCACCCTGGCTCCTCCAGGGATCTGTGCAGCCCGAACACTCTGGATCCGCACTGGCACCCTTGCTCTCCCATGGTCTGTACAGCCCTGGCACCTGGATCTCCCACATTTGAGGATTCGAGGCTTCTCAGGACACCCCTCATACTGCAGCGCTGCTGTCCGGGCTCTGGTGCAGAGCCGACGAGGCAGTGCAATGCCTCAGGGCCTGCATTTGGACTTATTCGGGAATTCGTAAGAGCAGCCCCCAGCTCAGCAGCTGCCAAAGCTTGCGAGCGTCCCTACAGCCAACCTTCCTGCTTGCTCTTCCTAGTCTCTGCAGAGTGCTGGGGCAAGTCTTGCAGAAGGGAGACTCCACCCACCTTAAATACTGCCAGAGATGTGCTTTTCCAAGTCCCTACAGAAGGAGTTAGCTTGCTTAGTCGGCCTCTAGTCATCTGTGACGCGGGGAGCCCAACTCTACCTGCTGGCATCTCTGTCCTTTCTCTGCCTTGCCTCCTGTGTGCCTACCCAGTCTTCTCCATGCACTAGAGGCATGGGAAGTGTTGCCTGAGAGAACTCACCTGAAGCTATGACACCTTCTGGAGCTGAAGGCCTGATGGAGGCAAGTCTGGGACGTGGCTGTGCCCCCATGTCCTCTCCTACTCCCAGCCCAAAGGCTAAGAAAGTTCTCTGGGGAGAGCAGTTGGTTTCGTATGGCTGGGATGGGTTTTCCTCAATATCCCTGGGTCCTGCCTGCATTGCTCTGAGTGCCCAGAAAATTCCTCTTCGCTAGGGGCTTGCATCAATGTTTTCCAGACTTTTGTACAGAAGATGTGGTTCATCAGGGCTTTCTGCATTTCAGTGAGCCTCTTGGTGTTCTTGGTGCTGAGTCCGTGAATCGCACCTACTGAGAGGAGACAGAACAAAACTCAAGAAGTCGAAGTCAGCAGCAGATCCCAAAGTTTTATAGAGCATTAATGGATCCCACTGAGGGCCATTTTAGCAACAACAACTCTCCCAGATCTAATTAGAGCAGAAAACTGTAATCACTGATTACAGGTAGGCAAAGGAAATGTGCAGGGGGCTCTGGTGACATGTAAACCCTTGAGGTGTTTTCTCAAACAAAAAAGCCAAGTACAGCCATGGAGCCGCTGGGACGGGAGATCCTTTCCCTGCTGCATTGCCCAGGGCTCCTCCTGGGGCCTATGTGCAGGTTCAGCGTGCGCAATGCTGAGGGCAGGACAACGGGGTGACACCGCTCACTGTCCCCAGAGGGGCAAGGGAGAGACAAGGAGGCCCTGGTGTCTGCTGGTAGGCCTCGGTGGCAGACACAACAGCCACAGTTCCGCCAGGAGAAGGGGCGCAAGAGCCGGGGGCTGCCAGGGGCCTGAGGCGGCCTAGGCCGGGCCAGGCCTTCCCCAGCCGCTGCTGCCACACAGCCGGGCCGCGGCAGCTCCGGCTGCCCCCGTGCGCACGGCCGCTCGCTCTGCCCAGCCCGCGGCTCTCGGCCCAGGCGCGGCAGCTCCCGGCACTGCGGCTAAAGGCTCCGGGCGGCCCCGGGCCGGGAGACGCTGCCCCGCGGCAGCAGCCGCCTCTCGCACCCTCCCTGCCCGCGGGGCCGGGCAGCCCTGGACCCGCCCCCGCCCCGCCCCTCACCGCCCTCCTCTGGGCCACTGTGCATGCTCCGCCCTGCCCGGACACGCCACGCCCCTCTTGGCCACGCCCCTCCCATCCCCTCATGGCCCCGCCCCTCCCCACCCGGCCCCTGCACTGCGCACGCGCACTGCTGCCTCCCTCCAGCCCCTCCCTGGTGTCTCGCCCTGGGAGGCCACGCCCCACGGGAGCCACTGGGGGAGAGTGGGGTGGGCGGGGCTGCAGGGTGAGAGGCGTCACTTCCGGGTGTGGGGGCGGGGCCTGTGTGCTGCTGCGTGGGGAGATGCTGCTGCCGGGCGCTGCTGCTGCAGGGCCCCGCTCTGCCCCGGGGCCTGGGTGAGTCTGCGGGAGGGGAAGCGAGGGGAGAGGAGAGGGGAGGAGAGGAGGGACGGGAGAGAAACCTCTGCGCTGCGCTGGGGGCAGCTGCTGCTTGTGAGCACCCCGGGGACGCGGCGGGGGTTTTCAGCCCGCGCTGTGGCCTGGCGGGTGCTGAGAAGCCCTGAGCTGTGAGAGCTGCAGCACTGGGGACCGCGCAGGCAGCAGGGCAGGAGAGAGAGGAACAGAGCAGCCGCTGCGTGTGCTGCTTCTGGCCGTGGATGTTCTCTCCTCGTGGAAAGGGGAGAAGTGGCCGAGTGGACAGCGAAGTGGATTGAGAACTGGCTGAAAGGCAGAGCTCAGAGGGTTGTCATCAGCGGCGTGGAGTCCAGTTGGAGGCCTGTGGCTAGTGGCGTCCCCCAGGGCTCAGTACTGGGTCCCATCCTGTTTGACTTTTTCATCAGTGACCTGGATGAGGGGACGGAGTGCCACCTCAGCAAGTTTGCTGATGATACCAAGCTGGGAGGAGTGGCTGACACACCTGAGGGTCGTGTAGAGTGCAGAGTCCTGCACCTAGGGATAAATAACCCTAGGCACCTGCCCGAGAGTCCTGTCTGGCTCGGGAGACAATGTGGCAGCCAGGGCTCCTGGGTCCTGGGGCTGGGGCTGGGGCTGCCCTAATCCCCAAGGCTCTTCTGGGGATGAGGGAAATCCAGGGCCAGGTATCCCTGGGAGTGGGATGCCTTTGGGGTGCCAAAAGGCACCTTTGTCAGTGCAAGAGCGACCTCTCCAGGGCCCCTTTCTAGCTAATTCCCTGACTTTGGCATCATCTGGAGACATTCCTGAAAGGATTTATCAGACAATTTTGGAAAATAACTGGGGGAAGGGAAGGGATTGCTTTCCAGGATGTGAGAGGAAATCTTCGTGCTCCCTGGCTGGGCCATCTCCACGGCAATGACATAGTGAGCCCCCAGATGACACGAGCTGAGGTCACAGCGGGATGTGCTGCATCACAGGGAGGTCTCCGTGGTGTCCTGGGTGGGGGCCCTCACTTCCCTGTGAGGCCCAGGCACTGCTAGGCACTGCTCACGCAGTCCCCACCGCGGTCCTTCGTAGTGGTTCCGTGGCAAGCAGGGGGCACAGGAGGCAATGGGGCTGTGCTAGGACCCCTTGTCGACATGCAGAGGAGCAGCAGCATGTTGGAGTATTGGGTGATGAGATGGGAAGAGCGTCCCTCGTCCTGGGCTTGAGAGGTGAGCTGAGGGCAAAGGGACAAGTGAGATGGAGGACTGCTGCGTGGACGCCATCACCCAGGAATGCACTTCCTTGTTTCCAGTGCTTTTGTAGCTTTCCAGTGAGGATTGACACCGTTTGCATCCTTTTATGATTCTAACTTGGCAGAGCAGATTTGGGGCTCAGAGATGCGATCCTGAGATGGCCACAGCCTCTGTCCTCCTGCACATCGGGCTCCAACCTCTGCACCGAAAAGAAAGCCTGTTTGGGAGAGCGCTTTGTGACCAGGTGGAGGTGCCATTGTCACCCTGTAAGTCCTCGCTGCCCCAAGGACACTTCTGTGTGGGGTGCGGTGCTGGGGTGAGCCCAACATGGCCATCTCCCCCAACGCTCCTCAAGACCCCACACCTCCACTCCTTGGCACCGGCAGGCTCAGAGCTGGTCTCCCCCTTGCTGCCCTGTGCCCCCATGGGGCTCCTCAGCCCTCTGGAGTGACCCCTCGGGGCACAGCCCAGCCCCACACAGAGCAGCCCCTGCTTGGCCACAGCCCAGCCCTGCCAGGTGCAGCGGGAGGGCTGCCGAGCCCTGGGCTACCCTGGGGAAGGGGCTGGGGCGGCAGGAGGGGCGAGAGGACACTGCCCTGCCCGAGGGCAGCAGCACGTCACCCGCAGGCTCCAGCACCCCGGCCATTCCCAGGGCCCCATCACATGCACGAGGGCTGGCCCAGCACAGGCCCCAGGGCTGCCCTCCAAGCCCAGCACGGCCCCCAGGCTGCAGGGCAGCGAGGAGCCCCGCGGGGCCCCTGTGGCAGAGCGGCCGGGCCCGGGGCCCCGCACTGCCCGGGCACCTGGCGCCGGGCTGCCCCGAGGCGCCGCCGTGCCCCGCGCTGCCGCCCACAAGATGGCGCCATCCCGCGGGGGAGGGGGCGGAGCTGGCTGCCAGGCTGGGAGGGTGCAGTGTTGCCATGGCATCGCCTGAGTGCAGCGCTGCTATTGGCTGTCATGAGGAGGAGGGCGGGGATGGGTTTGAGTGATGGCTCTCACAGCCAATCGGAGTCCAGAGCGGGAAAAGGGCAAGAGAAGGGAGAGGTGCAAGAGGGGAGGGAGCGAAGCAGGCGTGAAGGGGGCGGGAGTGAGAGCGGGTGCGAGCGGGGCTGGTGGGGGCTGCGGGTGCGTTCAGATGCCGGCGGGTGCCCGCTTGCTGGGGCAGGGGCAGCGGTGCTGGCGAGGGGGCTGCTTCCCTGCAGGGGCTCCCGAAGGGGCTGTTGGGGCTGTGACCAGGGGACCCAGCGCCCTGTCACCGAGGGGAACTGACCTGCGAGCCAGGCGTGCCGGCCTGCCCCGAGCAGCTGGGCCGGGGCGGCTCGGTGGCGTTTGGGTGCAGGGAGCTTTGCCTGTGTTGTGGGTACGAGATGCATTTTCAGGTGCTTCCCTGATCTGGTGCTGCCCCTGCAGCCCCCAGGTGCTGCTGAGAGCTGTGTTTGGGAGCTGCAGGGCAAAGTGAGAGCAGGTTGCTGGTGTCCTTGCGAGGTCTCGTGCGCGAGTCGTCGTGCTTGCTCCATGCCTCTTGGTTTGCTCCAGGACCTGTGACCCTGGGAGCAGACTGAAGGGTGTTTGCAGAAGAGTTCTGTTAGCTGTGAGGTGTTTTGCTGTCCAGGGGCCTTGGAAGTTGACGAACGACCAGTTTCAAACTCAGCAATTGAAATATCCTGGACAGAGTCCTTCCCCATGTCTGACATTGTCAGCACATAACATCGGAGAGTGCTTGTTGTGCTTGATGTGTAGAGGATTTGTTGGGTTTGTTCAGCATTTGCGAAGGAAGTAGACTTCTGAGATGCAGGAAGGCTTCTCCCTCTGCCTGGGACATGAAGCACTGCTCCTCTTGCTACATATAGAGACTGCCTAGGCTAAAGCTGATCTTTTTCTGGGGGGGCTGCAACTGCTATGTAATGGGTGCTTTGCTGCTGTGAATCAGGGAGGCCATTCGGGAGCTGGCTCGGCCTTGGGAAAAGGCAGGGGGAGCTGCAGGCAGCAACAGGGTGGGCAGTGAGGTCCCTAGTGTTTAAAAGGGCTGTATCAGAAAACGCCCCGTGTCCATCAAGGCTCTGTAGGTAGCTGGCAGGCCTGGAGGAGGCCCAGGGCTCAGCTGCTGCTGATGAGGTCACTTCTGCCCGCGTTCCTGATAGGCCAGCTGGAGGGGGGAGGCGTGGCTGTGGCTTGTGATGTCACTCCCAGCGGAGCAGTGGATAGGGCAGCAGCAGGTCCGCGCTGGGATGTGTTTTTGAGATCATTTCTGCCCGAGCAGCTGATCAGCCAGGATTCGTCTCCTGGTTGAGGAAGCCCTAGTGAGGTGATTGCTGCCTTAGAGGCTTCTCGGCCAGTGACGGAGACCTGGCTGCGCAGGGGACTGTGAGGTCCCGTCTTCCTGAGTCCCCGATCCACCAGCAGCAGGCAGTTAGTCACGGGCGTCGAGTGTGAGGTCTCTTTTGTCCGAATGCCTGCCAGGGCAGCAGTGGTTTGTGGCTGGGGAAGTTATTTTGAGGAAAGTTCTGTCCCTGAAGCCCATCGGCCAGCAGCAGGCATGTGCTGGGAGTTTGGATTCACGAGGTCACCTCTCTGTGAGCAGCTGACTGGTCGGGAGAAGCTACATGGCCTGGATGCTTATGGTGAGGTGACTCCTGGGTTTGCTGCATGTGCCCAGAGGAGGGATTGACCCCTGCAGAGCTCTACAGCACTAGTGAAAGGCAACTAATTAATCAAGCAGAAGTAGATGTTCCCCATCATCTGACACAAATTCTAGTCCACTCTGTCATCCTGAGTTTGTACTGCTATGTTTAAAATGTGGGTGATGTTCTCTGGTGAACACGGACATGGAGTTTGACTTTGCATTTGCTAAGTTGCTAAGCAGAAGCTTGCAGCCTACCACTGGTCATCTAGGGAGTCCAACTAGACTTTTTAAACTACTGAATAAATCTAACGGTGGTGTATGCAGTGGTGCTAGTAATCTGTTATTCCCAGAGTATGTGTGTGTGCTTTAGAAATTCCCCCTGTCAAAACAGTAGGGAGCTTGTGAGATTTTCCTGCACAGTCTGAATGCTGTCGCTGTCTTTCAGGTGTCCACCTGCTTTTACGACACATTTGGAACTAACACATTGGAGGTTGGTGTTTTTCTGTCCGTGTATGCAGTCCCTGGAGAATGGTTGCAAAGACTGTTGGAGGAGACAGAAGGAATGTCACCCCCAAACAGGTATGGTCCACATTTTCAAAGAGATTTCTTGTTCAGGGAAGTTGAGGCACAAACGAATGGCAAGAGGTGGCCTGATCAGTCCTTGTGAGAGCGCTCCTCTGCTTCCTGGAGATGGGAAGTGACCAGGTATAGGACTGTGAGTGGATGCTGAGAGGCAGTGCCTGTTGCAGAGCCTTGGAGGACTAGAAGGGAACTGAAGAGCTGGAGAGTTGGGCCTGCTGTGTTGTGGGGCACTTGGGGTGCCCTGCGTGTTGCTGATGCGGAGCTGCGTGTTTGCTGGCAACCCTGTGTGAGGCGAGCAGAGGTGGATGCAGGGTGTCACAGCGCAGGGGTGCCCTGTGGGGGGCTGTGTGGGCGGGCTGGTTTTGGTGCTCAGCATGGGAGGAGATAGCTGGAGAGAGTGGTGCTGTGCGTGGGGAGTGCCTCAAGGTGAGGGTGTGAATATGCTCTCCGGGCCTAGGCCGCCCTGGTATCATGGGCCAGAGTTGCTGGCAGCCTGCTGCCTTTGATGCACTGAGGTTCAGGCCTTGGGGTTGCTAAGCGCTTTCCGGGATCTGCAGCATGGAGGCTGCCTAAAGGCCAGGGAGTGTTTCTCCTTGCTCTACAATGTGAAGCAAGCCTGCATTTTCCCTCCATTGTTCTCTTTTCCTTTGGTTCATGAGAGCTTTGGTCTGCAGCAGTGTTTGCTGAGAGGAGAGGACGTTGTGGGAGATGCAACTTGCTGGCTGGGCATTGGCCTGCTGGAAGCTCTTTGAAGGAGTGAAGGCCTTGTGGTGTGGTGGTCTCTGGAGAAGGGCAGATATGTTCTTAGGAGCTGACTGTCAAGGGGCTGAATCCTTCCTGTAGGAGATCTGTTTGGAAGAGTGCCTTTGAATGGGAGCAGCAAGGAAAAGTGTCCTGCGAGGGATGCGCAGCCCAGGTTTCTCTTTCTTCCAGGTGCAGTGTCTGCAAGTTACCCCACCATCCTGCTGTAGTGTGACCTTTCTGTGCTGCAGCAAGGAAATAAGCAAGCAGCCACGTGTAGCCATCAGTGTGCTAGGTGTGGTGTGGTTAGGTGCTGACACTGCTGACCCTGGCAAGGTGGAAGGTGCTGGCTTTTGTCTGCACTTTTGGTGGTTGTGAGGAGCCCCATGTAGCTCTAGCTGCATTGCTCGGAGTAGCTGGAGTCAAGGCAGTGGTGATGAGCACATACATCCTACCACTAACCTCCCAGCTGTTTGGCATGCATTATGTTCCCTCCGTTCTGCGATTTCATTTTCATGGAAGTTGAGGCACACGCGAGAGGCAAGCGCTGGCCTGATCAGCCCCTGTGAGAGTGCATGCTTGCTATTTCTAGGAGGTGGTAAGTGAGCAGGTCCTGGGCTGTGAGTGGATTTTGAGAGGCAGTGCCTGTTGCAAGGCCTTGGAGGACTAGAAGGGAACAGAAGGGCTTGGGACTGGGGCTTTCTGTGTTACGGGGCACCTGGGGATGCCCTGTCTGCTGCTGTCTATAGTAGGGAGGGCAGCGAGCAGAGCAGTGCTTAGGAGTGTGCAAGTGGCGAGTGTCCTGCATGCATCTCTTCTGGCTGGCACTTGGTTGCATGTAGCCGACCAGCCAGCAGAGCGGGGCAGAGACAGGGTGCTCGTAGACTGGCTGGCTCAGCAGATGTCTGGCGTGAGGTTGAGGGCTGTTGCAGTGCTGAGTTGCTCTGCCAGTGTCAGACACCCTTTCCAGTGAAGCTGCTCCCTGGGCTGATCGCTCTACCTAGGCACTAGAAATGGAAGTGACATGCTGTTGTCCTTGTGTAGGTGCTCCAGGGCAAAGGCTCACAGCTTGGGTTTCAGGGTAATAATGAAAAGGCAAGACCAACTGTTCCCTTTTGTGTCTTGCCAGGAGATGAAAGCCATTTACAGAAGATTGTTATGTCCAGAAGGACAACAGCATAGTCAAGGGCCATGAGAGTGGCCCAGGTGAGTTTCTCCTCTGTGAATCTATTTGTGTGTGCACTGTTTCCAGTTCTAGGTGATGCTGAGGTGAAATAGCTCTTGCCAGTATCTCCACCACCCTTGCAGTCATTCAAAACACTACTGTAGATGCCTTAAAAAATCTACAAAGAGGAGAAGTGAGAGCGCTCTCTCAATTAGCCATCCAAAATCGATGGGCCCTAGATTAGCTGTTGGCCACACAGGGCGGAGTGTGTGTACTGCTATACACCGCCTGTTGCTTGTATGCAAACAAATCAAAAGAATGGAGTATGATGTAAATGTCATTCAATGACATGTTTGTACCTTCCATCAAAGACCCAAAGAGCACTCGCTGGCTAATACCCCGTCAATAGATTGGTCACGGTTGCAGTCATGGCTCCCAGATCTGGGAGCATGGGCAGGCATATTTTAATCATTTTAATGTTATTTCTGGCAGGAGGAACTGTGCTTTTCTGTTGTGTCTCATGCATGGGTCCAGTGTGTTCAACTTGCCTCTCATGTGTAAGGGGATATAAGTATAGACCGGGTAACACTGAGAGCAGGTACGCATGAAGTAAACGGAGGGAATGTTGAGGACATTTCCATTACGCTCTAGTTTTGCAGGAAAAGAACATGAAAGATTGCACGCTCTGCAAGCAGAACATCTTACCTGATGTTGCCTTAGCCATGTTTCTCGTACAAAGGTGAAGATCTGCAAAGAAGCCAGTTTAATCCAGTCAGCAGGACAAAGGTACAACACTAGAAGAGGTGCAAAATCAGCATCAGCTAATGGATGATTTTAAGATGGACCATATGAGGCTGGCATGGAACTATCTGGTACTCTAACACAACAAGGGGATTGGTAGAACTAAGAATCATGCATAGATCTAGTTGGTTATGTAAACTAAAGTATTGGATATGTAACAACTTACTGTTGCTTGAAAGTCATAACAAAAAGCTGCTCAGGGTGCTTTCTTCTGCTGCAAACCAAGAGGAACCTTGCTCATAACAATAAAAATTACAAAACTTAGAAAAATCTGACTCCTGCTGCTCATTACCAGTGCTTGTGAGCAAACAAAAGAGAAAAGATAATTTTAATATTGGGCTCACTTTGAGGACCTCCTCCAGCTGCTGTAAGCCCTGGTCTGCCATGGAAGTAGCTGCTTGCCTCTCCTGTAATCCTCTTCCTACTCAAGAGCTCGTTTTCAGACAGAAATCCCTCTCACTACAAAACGGCACGGACTGTCATGGGCTGAGAGAAGGACCAGAAGCAATGGTCCACGTGCTGCTGCAGCAGGGTTTTACACCCTCCTTAGCTCCATGTGTCAACAGCCCCCAACCTACCACTGTGACAAGAGAAAAAAAACGGAGCTCCAGTGCTGAGCTTCATGAGCTGGGCTAGGTTTCTCGCACGCTCATTTACTTTGCTCGAGCCCCTGCCCTAGGGCTGCACTCAAGAGTCAGGCCGTAGCCCCTGGACTGCCTTTTCTCCTTGTGCCCTGGCACAGCCAGAATGAAATTAAGCGCTTGAGTTGGAAGGCTGGGGGGAATGGAGATAAAACCATTAATTCATTGCAATTAATAGGAAACCTATTTTTTTTTCTTTTAGAAAAAGACTTTTCTTGTTCTCCATTTCCTGCTTTTTCTCTTTTTTTCTCTTCCTACCCATGGGGCTCTGTTCTCACCAGAAATCCCTCCCTTATCAATGTGTACAAGTACCTGAAGGGAGGGTGTCAAGGGGATGGGGAGAAACTCTTTTCAGTTGCCCCGTGTGACAGGACAAGAGGCAATGGGAAGAAATTGAAGCACAGGAAGTTCCGCCTGACCGTGAGGGGGAATTTCTTCACTGTGAGAGTGACGGAGCACTGGAACAGGTTGCCCAGAGAGATTGTGGGGTCTCCTTCTCTGGAGATATTCAAAGTCCGCCTGGACGCAACCCTGCCCAACATGCTCCAGGTGACCCTACTGAGCAGGGAGGTTGGACTAGATGATCTCCAGAGGTCCCTTCCAACCTTACTGATTCTATGATTCTATGAAATTCAGCAGCTGCCAGTATTTCAGGAGGTAAAACTCAAGGCAGCAAAAAGAAAAATAAAAAAATACCCACACCTGTGTCCTCCAGTTCAGCTTTTAGACACAGACACGTTTCATGCTGATCCTTCACTCACACCTCACCAGCATTTGTTTCCCAGCAGACACAAAGCAGAACCCAGCCTCCTCCAGGGAACACCCAGGGATAACTACAGACAGGCTGAACAGGGGCTGGGGAAGCTCTGGGGGGAAGGACCAGCCGCGGCAGGGCAGGCTCATCCCCCCATGGAGAGGGGCTGCGAGGGGAAGGGCTGCTCACAGCTCCCGCTCGACCCCAGGACACTTCGCAGGGGCTTCTCAGGAGGAATTTCCAGGCAGGGATGACACCAAAGCCAAGGAGCTTCCCCACGTCTCTGCCTTCAGGTCCCTGCTGCTGGGGTGGGGGGAAGGGAGAGGAGCTGCCAAGCCTGGACAAGAACCCAAGACTCCAAAACTGGTGGAGAGACCAGCAGGTCTACAAGGAAGCTCAGAAAGTGCCTTCCCCCACTCCCCACCCACGCACAGCACCAGCAGCACCTTTGCTGACCCCAGCAGGATCTGTCCCCGCTGCCCCTGAGCACCTGCCAACACGCAGATGTCCCTCAACACTGCCCTGCTGCCGGGAGGCGTCTGTGGGGCAGAGCTGAGCGCACAGGGCTGTGATGGGGCTGTGGGTCAGTGCTCTCCTGAGGAGACGTCACCTTCAGACCCTTGACTGCTTCTGGGAGGTGTCCTGTGGGACTCAAGTGCCCTCCAGAAGGGCACAGATCTCCCGCTGCCGCTTTGCTGCAATACCTGAAAGCCTGGTTCTGGCCATGGCCTTCAGGAGCCTTCACGTTTCCTGCTCCTCACGGTGCCCACAGCCGGGCTGGGCGCAGAGAGGAGCTGGGGACCTGCCCCGGGGAAAGCAGGGCCGTCAGCAGGGGCACCGGGGCGCTGGCTGCCTCCTGCCTCCAGCCTGCTGCCCCCACCAGAACCGATGCACCCGCGGCCTCTCCTCACAGCAGGGATGGCGCTGAGAAACGGCCACCGCCGCCGGCACCGAGCCGCCAGGAGAAGGGGCGCAATCATTCCCCTCCCTTTTCCCACCTGCTTCTATTCAAACAGCCACCCATTTCCTCAGCTCTAGGACACTCACAGCTACAGTACAAAAACACAACATACCTCCTTGCAGAACTACAACTACATCCTACCATGCCAGGCAGCCTTAGTTGCCTGCTGCCTAAGACAACTGTAGCCTCATGTTCGGTGCTTATGCGCTGCCTTCAGCAGGTTATTCAGTAGGCACCAAGTGGGCACAGGGCACATTCTCAGCATCTTTGGGACTGATCCTTATTCCTTCTTATCAGCAGGAAAACCTGTATTGGTACACCCCAGTGTCAGGGAAATGATACATGAGGTATGCCTTAAACAAGCTGTTTCCAGAGCTAGGAAGCAGTGAGAGATGGCAGGCCTGGTGCAGGCAATACGGTGCTGCCCCCTGCATTAACTCCCCCATCCTGACTAAAGATTAAGGGCATGTGCGCACAGAAAGGTCCTACCATGGTCATGGCAATAGAGAGGTCAAGTCAACCACCTGGAACCCCTACTCCCCCAGACCCATTTTGAGAACTTTCTGAACAACGCAGTACGCCTGCTCAAACTTTCGGACAAAATTCTGCCTCAGGGGAGGATCTCGGAAAAAAAGAAACTATACAAGGTGCAAGATAAGGCAGGTAACTGCCAGCCCACTTTCCAGGAACCTCCAGTCAAGGACAACGCGGGACAAGACATCACTGGAACCGAGGGTGGTGATCTCTCTCTTCCCTATCGTCTCTCCTTCTCTTCCTTTCCTTTTCCCCTTTTCTCTCCTTCAGCCTCCTCTAACTCACTGATAATGTAGGGTGCCGAAAGTTCATTTTGCTACTGTGGTATAACATACGGTATAAAATAGCTAGGATTGCACCCGGGACCGCTTAGTCCTTCCTCTTGTGTAGTCAATAAACAGGTTTAATTGGATTTATCAGTTGCTTGGTGTTGACTTCACCTTTATTTGTCCATGGGGTATCATGAAACCTAGTGCAATCTGTTTTGAGACCAGGGTCGCAGATTTGTATTGTGACATTATTAACGGGTGTCATAAACAGGATACCGTGTTTTAGAACAGAAGCAACTGCCAAAGGAAACTGGGATAGCATTGGAGTTTTCCCCTGGGGTGAAAGGGGTTGCTCCCAGGACGAAAGAACTTTTCACCCTCAGAGGGCAGAGAACTGAAATATAAATGACCTCCAAGGGAGTAACAGGGGTAGACGTATCCCCACATTTAGAGAAATTGGAGTATTATGCTCATCCCTCTCCACTGGGAATGACCTGGGCTCAACAACATTGGCACGACCCACAGGCTGTGACAGACGGAATAACCCTGTTGACTAAAGAGCGGAATTTGAAACACGGCAAAGGGAAAGCTGTAGTCCGCGCAGTGTTAGGGGCAGCCCCACAGCTGCCCAGCAGGAGAACCAAGCTAATCGGCGAGCGGAAAAGGGGGCGGTTCAATCCCTGCATGACCTGGTAAAAGCAATGCAGGAACAACTCAAGGCTGAGACTGAGAGCCTCAGGGAACAGCTAGCAAGAGAGCAGGGGAACAACAAGCGTTTAGAGGCGTCCTTGGAGAGGGCGTGGAGGAGAGAACAGGAGGCCCTTTCCAGGTCACAGATAATTTGGGGTAAGTGGTATAGTGGTATTTTGGAAGGGGAAAATAAAGTGTCGGAGTCATGTGACTCGTGCTATCCCATAGAAGAATTAGAGCACCTGGGGGAAAAGTATCCTAAGGAGAAGGGGGAGGTAGTGTTGAGACCCCTAATAAAAGCAGATAGTAGAGATGACATAGCGCCAAAGTTACAATCTGTACTGTTCCCCACTCCTCTACAGAGTTAGCCAAAATTTGGGAGAAATATTCTAGGGAACCAGGAGAAACAGAAACTGAGTATGTCTGGAGAGTCTCGCTTACCGGCGGAGATCGTATAATGTTGTCGGAGGAAGAAGCTCGGGGTTATTGGGGACCTGGGGTATTTGTCACTGTGAACGACCCTCGGGAGCCTTGGTCCCTAACCCAAAGGGCAGCATATCGGGCAGGAGGTTTAGACCCCTTAGAGAGGGGAGACCCAGTCAGCACTGACATGGCTAACATCAAGCGGCTGACTGAAAGTACTCAGAAAGTGGCTTGCCTCCCATTAATGAATCAGAGGCAAATAGTCCCTAGGAAACCCTCTCCAATGTTAATGAGAGCAGATCCTGCCTGAACGACCCCCATATAATGACCCCCTGCCAGACAGTTTAATAGCTTATGCGGTCCAACTTCAGGATCAGCTGAGAGCTATACGCTGCGGACAACGTTTTATAACTAGGACACGGTTTGTGTACTTTCCTTTTATCACACCCGACACTAAGCCTTCACTTATGGCAAGGAGTTTCCTATACTTTGAGTCTACGTATAGTCTACATATAGGTTTTAAAAATTCTTCAGAAACTACCTTTTACTGCTTCTGTAAGAATTTCTGTAAGTTCTGCTTCTGTAGAATTTTTTCAAGCACACAAATGTATTGCTGCCTCAGTTTACCTACAGATACACTCAACAGAACACATCTCTGATGTTAAAGCAAGGCAAGGAAACCCCATCAGGGCCTCTATTTATACATATTCTGTGATAAGGGTTATCTTACTGAAGAGCCTACTGCAAAGCACAGGGACAGTAGAATTCTACATTGAACTATCTAGCTTTTTTGCCTAATCACTCCAAAAAAAGATACAATTCCTCTTAAAAGAATCCACCTGGTCCATGTGATGAATCACCTCAGGGTTAAGAGGGGCACTTTCTGCATTTTCTGGCTACAACCTCCATTGCACACATGGACAATGGAAAACATCACATCAGCTTCCAGCACTATTCTTTGGGAGCAGCAAGAGAAAAAAAGAGAAAAGAGAAAGAAGAGCTCATGTCCTATCCCACTTTCTTCCCTCAACGCATGGCAGGAGCCCTTCTCTTTTGCTGTGTTGCTTTCACTCGTTGGAAAAGGGGGAAGCCACCAGCACCTCCTCTGTAAAGTCCTTGGTGATCTACTGGGGAGGAAGACTGCAAGCTGCAGACTCTGAACACCAAGCAAATACACAGGCACTGAAGATGCCCCTGTAGACGCTCCTACTGCCCCCAAAAGGAGTACTTTCACTGTCACCAGAGATGGGACTCTTCACTCTACCTCAGCCTTTGAGCTTAACACCTGCCTCATGCTGAGGCCTGAGGTAGGCTGGGGCAGCATCACTAGGCTACAGCGAGAGCAGACAC
The DNA here is from genome assembly GCF_028389875.1 of Rhea pennata. Taxonomy (NCBI): domain Eukaryota; kingdom Metazoa; phylum Chordata; class Aves; order Rheiformes; family Rheidae; genus Rhea; species Rhea pennata. The sequence continues at coordinate 596,059 of NC_084680.1, forward strand.
AAACACCACATCCTCACGGGCAAAAACAAGGAGGTCTGCTGTCCTTGCAGGTTTCTCAGTAATTCTTTGTTTATACCTGCCAAGTCTGGAACTCTTTGGAATTAAGTCAATCCTTTCCCAGTAACCAAAAGGACCGGACTGGTGTGCAATTCAGAGCACACCTGCATCGTGAAGGAGGAGGAAGAATGAGAGCTCTCACTGTCAGTCAGGTAACTACTGATCGTAAGCATGCAACTTAATGAATTATCATGTTAATGCATCAGTGAACTAGCACATGTAACTAGAAAATTAATATTTTAGTGAGTCTACAGAGAAAGGATTAATCCCTTCTTGGCTTTTTCTTTTTCTCCTTTTTTTTTAACCTGAGGAGTTCCTGGAAATAGCACGAGCTTTTCAGGGGAGAGGCCTGCAAGTGTAACTCGTAGTATCCCAAACGCATTGTGCTTTTCAGGCATTCAATCCAGTGCTGGAAGAAGAGACTCTACACAACCAGATCATTTCTCTGAGACCACCGGGGCCCCCCACGATCACCACCCTTCATAGCTGCGCTGAGGGACGACAAAGTGTTAAGAGAAAAACCACAAGTCAACCTTCAAGGCCAATTACACGTACGAGACTGCCAGTTTACGGGTGACAATGCAGACAGCTTCCGAACACTCACTGGCTGAGCAGGAAGCCTGAACTCTGACAAACAGGCCTGTCAGATACCATGTCAAAACTGATGAGCACAGAAGCAAGGCAGCTGCTAGAGGTTAAATCTTGACACTCCACCTCGGACCAAATTAGTCCCCTACTTCCAGGACATGCTCAAAAGTAATTACAAAACACATATGTTTCCTTAATAATCTCAGACAGGTCAAAAGATGTACCTGTGAGCTATTATTTAAGTAATAAACAGGATACAAGAAAAAACACCCTCTTTGGGACAGTAGTAAATGTGTACACATGGCATTCTTATGAACTGCAGGATGCAGAAGCAGCTTGTTTGTCACCAAACTAATTTAACCTGACCTCTCCTCAGGGCACAATTCAGGACACCTTCACACGTTACAGACCTCCAGTTTTACACAGAAGATTCCTCCCACACCTGCTACTTTCCAGAGAGAGCTCGTTTTATTCCCTAGCTTCCAACAAAAGCTATAGTAGCACAAAGGCTCTGCCTCATTTAGACTTTTTCAGCCAAGAGATTTTAACACTTTCAGGTGAAATGCTCTTGCTGCTGCCCACGCGCAGAGGCACACAACCTGCCATCCACGGCACTGCTGACTTGGGATCCCTCCTGCTGGCACTAGCCAACACTCTTAAGGATTCTCCACTCTTTCTTCCACAAAATCCCTTCTTTTCAACTCTTCTGCTCCCAAAACCACCTGGCACCATCACTACTGGATCATTTCCCTTTTGTGTCTGCTGCACAGAAACTTCCTACAACAGAACTGATATTTTCAACTGCACCTTCCACTGAACACAGGGAACAGTTGCTCTCAACATGCTTCTAAGGTCAAGCAGAAAATAGTGTGGGGTAGATGGTAAACACAAACCTAGTCCTAGAAAGATACATTCTCATTCCGCATGGTCTGGTATGGACCTTTCGATGGAAGGTAAAGATCAAGAAGGCAAAATATTTCTGTGTCCCCCGGCTCAACTTTGAGCACAACATCAGTTTCAGTGGAGCTGTCTTCAGTCACAACTTGCCTGCACCAGCCTTCCCGCAGACACAAAACACCAGTCAACCTTCTCAGTGTGACATGCAGACATAGCTACAGTTTAAAGGTGTGGCTACGGTAACAAGACCCTCTCTTGAACGGAAGCACCCCTTTCTCCAGCTTTCGCAGAGCGCTCAGCATCTGTGAGACCCTGGCTCTGTCCTTTCTCAGACACTTGGGGGTTTAGAAGTGGTCTGATCACACACGTAGAGCATTTTCTCTTCACAATTCGGAAATGCATGGCGACATCTCAGATCTTCTAAAGTAGCCACAGCCAGGGAACACGGCTGGACACAACACAGAAGCAAGAGTGAGTCTACGCTTAGCTCCCTCCGTCTCTAGATGGAACATACACCTCGATGAGAGGGCTACCATCAAATGGCTTTACCATTTAGGGTTTACCAAGGGTCTGGGAGAAAGGAATAAGCTTACTGGTGTGGAGCAGTATTGGAAATAAACTGAGAAAATGGGACCTACCTGTAAATCCTTTGAAAATACTTTCCATGCAAGGCTGTGTTCACGACCTTCTCCTTGGTCTAGCAAAGACACTGCCATTTGTGGCCAGCCTTTTGCTTTCCCCCTTAGCAACTGCAGGAAGAGAGGACGCTTTCAACAAAGTGCTTCAACTCTGCACATAGTTAGCTCAGGCCTCAGGCCCTACTCTTTTCACAGCCCTCTTTTCTCCCCGTTCCTGCACATGACAGCTTGTGACTCCTCTTAATTGAAAACTGAACAAAAAAGTCACATTTTCACAGGCTGATCAAGGAAACCGTACACTTCACTGCCCCAGCACAGTGCAGCAGCAGCTCCTGCCTGTCCACTTCCCCCAGCACTCTCCCCACACACACCCAGGGTGTTCCAGCTTTCCGCGAGGGGAGAACATCCCAGGGCAGAAGCAGCACAGGCAGCGGCTGCTCTGTTCCTCTCCCTCCTGCCCTGCTGCCTGCGCGGTCCCCAGTGCTGCAGCTCTCACAGCTCGGGGCTTCTCAGCACCCGCCAGGCCGCAGCGCGGGCTGAAAACCCCCGCCGCGTCCCCGGGGTGCTGACGGGCAGCAGCTGCCCCCAGCGCAGCGCAGAGGTTTCTCTCCCGTCCCTCCTCTCCTCCCCTCTCCTCTCCCCTCCCCTCCCCTCCCCTCCCGCAGACTCGCCCAGGCCCCGGGGCAGAGCGGGGCCCTGCGGCAGCAGCGCCCGGCAGCAGCATCTCCCCACGCAGCCGTAGGCACACAGGCCCCGCCCCCACACCCGGAAGTGACGCCTCTCACCCTGCAGCCCCGCCCACCCCGCTCTCCCCCAGTGGCTCCCGTGGGGCGTGGCCTCCCAGGGCGGGACACCAGGGAGGGGCTGGAGGGAGGCAGCAGTGCGCGTGCGCGGTGCAGGGACCGGGTGGGGAGGGGCGGGGCCATGAGGGGACGGGAGGGGCGTGGCCAAGAGGGGCGTGGCGTGTCCGGGCAGGGTGGAGCATGCGCAGTGGCCCAGAGGAGGGCGGTGAGGGGCGGGGCGGGGGCGGGTCCGGGGCTGCCCGGGCCCCGGGCAGGGAGGGGGCGAGAGGCGGCTGCTGCCGCGAGGCAGCGTCTCCCGGCCCGGGGCCACCCGGAGCCTTTAACCGCAGCGCCGGGAGCTGCCGCGCCGGGGCCGAGGGCCGCGGGCTGGGCAGAGCGAGCGGCCGTGCGCGCGGGGGCAGCAGGAGCCGCCGCGGCCCGGCTGTGTGGCAGCAGCGGCTGCGGAAGGCCCGGCCCGGCCTAGGCCGCCTCCGGCCCCCGGCAGCCCCCGGCTCTTGTGCCCCTTCTCCTGGCGGCCCCGCGGCTCGGTGCCGACGGCAGCGGCTGTTTCTCAGCGCCGTCCCTGCTGTGAGGAGAGGCCGCGGGTGCAGCGGTGCTTTTGTGGGCGCCAGGCAGGAGGCAGGAGGCAGCCAGCGCCCCGGTGCCCCTGCTGACAGCCCTGCTTTCCCCGGGGCAGGTCCCCAGCTCCTCTCTGCGCCCAGCCCGGCTGTGGGCACCGTGAGGAGCAGGACGCGCAGAGGGTCCTGACGGCCATGGCCAGAACCAGGCTCTCAGGTCTTGCAGCAAAGCGACTGCAGGAGATCTGTGCCCTTCTGGAGGGCACTCGAGCCCCTCAGGACACCTCCCCAGGGACAGTTGATCTGAAGGTGACGTCTCCTCAGGAGAGCACTGACCCACAGCCCCATCACAGCCCTGTGCGCTCAGCTCTGCCCCACAGACGCCTCCCGGCAGCAGGGCAGTGTTGAGGGACATCTGCGTGTTGGCAGGTGCTCAGGGGCAGCGGGGACAGATCCTGCTGGGGCCAGCAAAGGTGCTGCTGGTGCTGTGCGTGGGTGGGGAGTGGGGGAAGGCACTTTCTGAGCTTCCTTGTAGACCTGCTGGTCTCTCCACCAGTTTTGGAGTCTTGGGTTCTTGTCCAGGCTCCCTTCCCCCCACCGCAGCAGCAGGGACCTGAAAGCAGAGACGTGGGGAAGCTCCTTGGCTTTGGTGTCATCCCTGCCTGGAGCTTCCTCCTGAGAAGCCCCTGTGAAGTGTCCTGGGGTCGAGCGCGAGCTGTGAGCAGCCCTTCCCCTCGCAGCCCCCTCTCCATGGGGGGATGAGCCTGCCCTGCCACGGTTGGTCCTTCCCCCAGAGCTTCCCCAGCCCCTGTTCAGCCTGTCTGTAGTTATCCCTGGGTGTTCCCTGGAGGAGGCTGGGTTCTGCTTTGTGTCTGCTGGGAATCAAATGTTGGCAAGGTGTGAATGAAGGACCCACATGAAACGTGTCTCTGGGTAAAAGCTGGACTGGAGGACACGGTCATTTTTTGCCACCTTGAGTTTTTCCTTCTGAGATACCGGCAGAGGGGTGCTGCCATGCCGGAATGCCGTGGAGAGGGCTGTTGCCACGGGAGCCGCAGGGCTTTGTGATGGTGGTGGCATGGTGCCCACAAGGCCACTGTGATGGGGCGGTCTCCATGGGGACTGTGTCCCCGCTGTGAGCAGGGCCCCCGGGGTCCTCACTCTGAGGAGAGCGGCTGGATCAGGAGGCAGCTGCTGCCTTTGGTGCCAGAGAGGCAGGTCCCCAGGAGAGGATCCTGAGGAGGGACAAGAAGCAGCAGGCAAACACCTGCTCCCAGTGCGCAATGGACTCCCAGGCACGCCAGAGCGCAGGGTCGAGGCGAGCCGTGGGGCTGGAGGGAGAGAGAGGCGGCACGGATGGGAGCCTGACGGAGAACATGAGGATGGTTTGGGCTGACCTGCTGGAAAGCAGCTCTGCAGAGAAGGACCTGGGAGTGCTGGTGGAGAGCAAGTTGACCATGAGCCAGCAATGTGCTCTTGTGGCCAAGAAGGCCAAAGGTAACCTGGGGTGCATTAGGAAGGGTGTTGCCAGCAGGTCAAGGGAGGTGATTCTGCTGCTCTCAGCCCTGGTGAGGCTTCCTTGGAGTACTGCATCCGGTTCTGGGCTCCCCAGTACGAGAGAGACGTGGAGCGACTGGAGAGAGTCCAGCGGAGGACTACAGAGCTGATCGGGGCACTGGAGCATCTGCCCTCTGAGGAACGGCTGCGAGAGCTGGGCCTGTTTAGCCTGGAGAAGAGAAAACTGAGAGGGGATCTTGTCAATGTACAGAAATGCCGTGGAGGGGGTGTCAAGAGGGTGGGGCCGGACTCTTTTTAGCGGTGCCAAGCGACAGACAAGAGGCAACGGGCACAAACTGAAGCACAGGAAGTTCCGCCTGAATGTAAGGAAGAACTTCTTCACTGCGAGAGAGACCCAGCGCTGGAACAGGTTTCCCAGAGAGGCTGTGGAGTCTCCTTCTCTGGAGACACTCAGAGGGGCGGTAGCGGCACTGGCTGTAATGATTGAGAAGGTGAGGAATGTTATTTTAGCGCTAGTCTGTAGGGAAGGGATCAACCCTTGGTTTGCTTTTTGATCTAATGAGCGCGTACAGATGAGGTTTGTTTCGCACAGTGGGGCATCCTGTGAATTAGCGAGATCACAGCGAGTGGTAGTAATAGGTAACAGATTTGGGGGAGGTATAGGCGATTCAAGTACTGGTGATGAGGTCGGTGACTGTGAGACCACTTGGGTGAGGCCCTTGCAGCCAAGTCTAACCACTGACCTTAAGCACTACCTCTAACCCTAAAGCCTACCCTAACCCTCAATGCCTTATTTTAGTCCCCATCCCATACTCTAATCACGAAGCCCAGATCCAAACCTGTAATGCCTTACAGGTAATCCTCAGATCTTTCCCCAAGAGTCACTCTAGTCGCTAGCTCTTATGCCTAGCCTTAATGTGTAAGCCCCAAACTCCAGCCTTAACCCAGTCCTCTAACCCCAAGCTCTAAAACACACCTTAGCTGATTGCTGGAAACTGTACGCCAAACCCCAGCCCTTCCCAAAGCCTCTCCCCGCTCCGCAACCGCCAAAGCCATTCCTCCTCTGACCTCCTGCCAGAGCACAGCTCTGAAACCTCTGTGGATGCCAACGCTGGAAGAGACACGCTTGCGACAGCGGAGAGCTTGAGCGTGCTGGCCAGGGTAGATGTTGTCGGCCACCCAGGGGCCTGCACGTGCCTTTTGAGAGCTTGAGGCTTTCTCTGTGCCAACCCCTATCCTGGGCTTTGACTGTCAGCTGAACCTTGTCCGATATCACCAATCCCAAGGCAGGGGAAAAAGGAGTCTGAGGGGAGATATTTTGCCAGATACCATATCCTTTAGAGGGATCTGGGTTTCTCCAAAAGGCAGCAGGAGAGTGTTGGGGTGCACGGAAAGACACACCGAGGGGGTTGTGGGGGAGACCCATACCCGAGGAGCCACCGAGGAAGCTCTCGCCCCCTACCAAGACCTTCCCTCTCCATCAGCACTGAGTCCAACCTCTGCTGGAGCAAAAAAGAGCAAAATAGTCATCGGAGCCCCCTGAAGCGCCCTCTGGAAAGTATAAGCTTGGTGGTAAGGCGGAAGGAGCCCTTCCAAAAAAATAACTTGAAAAGATTTTTGAAAAAAGCTCTCACAGCATTTGTATTTCCATGTATTTATTTAAATTGATGAGTACTCACATCATGTAATTATTAATTGATGGTTATAAGATTTTCTTAACATTCATGAAGGAAGATTGAGATCAATCTTAACAATGTCACTGTGCCCCAAATTCTGCTAAATCCTGACGAAACTTCCAGACAGAAGGATATGGCGGGGCCATGGGCTGCACGGGAGGGCAGATGAGGGGTCTTGAGAGGAGCAGACCCTGACTGGAGGCGGGGGGCATAGAAGGCCTCACGGCCCAGCCGGTTTCAGCTCCCGGGGTGACAGTGACCTGCCAGCGCCCAGCCGCGGGGCACGGCGGTGCAAGGAAGGTCCCTGGCACCCGGCCCCGTGTGGACAGCTGCCCGTCCGCTGCCGGCCCCAGGGGCCGCATGTCCAGCTGCCTGCTCGAGGCACAGAGCCAGCCGTGCTCGGGGCTGGGGAGTCTCCTCACATCCCCCCAAAGGCCTCGCGATGCCTCGCTGCAGCTCAGGAGGCTGTGGGGGCCGGGCAGGGAGGGGGCAGCAGGGATCAGGCCCTGCTGTGGGATCCTGCCACCTCCTCCCCACCCTGCTCCCAGGCAATGTTGGAAGAGGGACCCTGCAGCGTTCGGAGAGTTCCTAGGTTACATAGAGCTCCCTGCCCAGGGCCTCCCCAGCAGCATCACTCAGCTCCCCATGCAGAATGTCATAGTTTTATTTGTGTATTCATTATTACATACTTGTAATACAACTTAACAGCATATAGTAAAATTTACACTATAGTTTAATCTGTCAGGCTACAGTACAATTTACACAGGACTGTATCTATCAGAAATCTGCAGGTAGTATAGTACCAGATTATGAGCCTATTGCCTTATGAGCCTTTTGCCTTATAGCCCTTCTACGCTCTATCTTGGCTCTCCCCTCCACTATTCTCCTGATTTTGTTTTTCTCGCTAGTGGCTGAAGTGGCGATTGTGGGCGGCCGCGGGGGATGACTGCTGGCTACGCTCTGTCTTCCTCGTGGCTCCTGAAGGCTCGCAATCCAATGCTGTCCATCTTTGGAGGCTAAAGACAATGATGCATTACAGATTACAACAGTTGTTTCTGACTAAAACTCCTGGTTTTGCCAAGAGAATGATCAAGGAGGCCTGCAGGCCCATGGTTTTGGTGGCAGTGAAAAGCTTGGGTGCCTGTAATACAGTGTCTTTGCCAGGAGGTTATTCTCCCACGACAGCATTTCCAACCAGGACGCTCCTCGAAACAAGCCTCGGGGGAGCACGTTTGTGCTGAATTGGAGCAGAAGTAGAAGTTGGTGCTGCACAGGAAGCGCTGGGGCTCAGCGTCTACCCCCTCTGCTTTGCCAGGTGCTACAGCATACAAGACAGTGCTGTCCTTTGCAGCAGTCCCTGTCTTTTGGCACCATCCCAGCATTTTCCAGTCTTTTAGATAGCAGATTGAGGCCCCTTTTCCCAGACTGCTAAAACTCTGCGCAGCATTATAAAAGTCCATTTGTAGCTGCCTTAATCAAATACTTTGTTTTCTCCTCATGGCTGTGTTCAGTGCTCTGTGCTAAGGGAGGGGGCTGGTAAAGCTGTTGGTGGCTGGTGCGCCCTCCTGTCTGTGTTACCAGTGCATGCCAGCCCGAAGGACTGGGAGCGCCCACGGCTGGGCTCTCTGCTGGCAGGAGCCGTCCCTCGGGCACTCCTCTCCCCCACTGCTCCCTCCTGAGGAGACCCTTTCCCCAGCAATGGTGGGGAACGGGGGTGCAGGGTGGCGCCCTCTGAACTGCACGGCCTTTAGCGTACCTCCTTGCTGTGGTCTGTTGAAGGTCAGCAGCGCAGGGATGTGGGCTCCTGATGTCAGATCAGTCAGGGATTGCTGTGTCCTACAGTCACATGTGCTGGGCTCAGCACTGGGGAAGGAGCCCAGAGTGATCCCCCCACATCCCTCTGAGGCCCACTGCCACCACACAGGTGGCAGCACAGCCTTGGCATCAGGGGCTGGTGGAGCATGGCCCAGGCTGCCGTGTGACTTGGCCCTTGGGAGAAGGAGCGACCTAGAGCACACCAGTGACAGGCCTGTCTTGCAACCCCTAGCCACAACTTGCATGGGGGCAAGTCCCTGCCCCGGCTGTGGGCGCTGAGCAGGAACCCCATGCCGCCCCCCACTGCCAGCCCCAGTCTGTTCCTGACCTGTGAGCAATGTTGGCGGTTGGCTGCGCTCGGGGATATGGCAGGAGCGCCTGGGAGGCTTGAACAGCCCCGCGTATGCCTGCTGCCTGCTGTACACAGGCTCTCACCTTCTTAGCTTGGACTGGTAGTGGGGTCTTAGCTTTCTCCTTCTTGCCCCTGCTTCAGAGCACCAGTCCATGGACTCTACAGGAGCTCCAAGGAGGGAGGTGGTGAAAACCTAGGAGGACAAGAGATGCCTTGGCTGTGGGGGTCCCCGCCTCAGAAGTGAGCTGGCTGGCACACAGGGCTGAATACGATGCTGGCAGCACAGCCACTATGGCACCTTTCTCAGGAGCGTTATGGGGGAGCTGCATGGCTGTGAAAGCAGCTTGCCCTTCAGAGAAAGGTGTGAATACACCACACGCCTGCCCCAAGCCTGGTCCGAAGATGCAGTCAGAATGAGGCCAAGAGGAAAGGGAGAAAGGATGGGTCTGGTTGGCGGGGCAATGACACAAGGCAAGATGATCTCCCTCTCGGCCCCAGAGCCATGGCTCCTCTGATACAGACGTTCTGGTGCAGGGGCTCAACGTGACACTGTGCTCCCCCACAAGCCCAGGACCTGCGCCCGGTGCCACAGACCCTCCAAAGCCCTTCCTGACAAGGTCTCTGGCCTCAGCTCAGGGCTTTCCTGATACCTGAGCACCGACGACACTGGTCGTCATGTCCTGCTCTGTCTGATGATCTGATGTGGTCCTCCTCGCCCTCTTCTGAGCCTGAAAAAGGGAAGGCGGCATTTGCAGGAAGGGCGATGAAGCCAGCACTAGTCCTGGGGGCGCATGTGGCAAGTGGCAGCATCACCCCACTGCTGAGATGCCTCCCTCCCATCTCTCCTCAGCCCCTTTCCTATGTGGGTGAGAGCAGCACAGAACAGAGGCATCCCACGACTCTGATGGCAGCTCAGCAATAGCATCCGTCTCTTCCTTTGGCTCAAGACCAGCTTGGAAGGTTTTTTCCCTGGAGCTTTAGAGGAGGTGGAGAGCAGCCTGACAGGAGATCCTGAAAGATCTCCCTGTCCCCGTCCACCATCCCCTAGCAGAACACAGGATCCTTCCAGGGAGACTCAAACAGACACTGGCTCATCTCTGTCCGACCTGTCCCTACAGGCCAACTTTCTAGGTGCTTTGGACACCAGAGAGCATTTTCTGCCTCAAACACACAGTCACGGGCTTCTACAGTTTGGTCCCAACAGGAGGTCTGAGCCTCCTGATGCTGGTGGTGTAGTGAGACCTGCTGTGCCTAACTTTCCACATTTGCATTCAGCCACACAAGGAAAGAGAGCCTGGTTCCACCTCTTGTACCAGGAACAGAGCAGAGCACAACAGGCTTGCAGTGCTCTGGTATGGAGCCAAGTTGGAAGCTCTGCTGCCTGGCAGCTCCATTTAATCTCTTCCAGGAATTCTGGCTGTCCAGGGCCCAGGGCACTTGGAGCCTACAGAAATACACAGTGCCACGTAGGGCCACTACTACCCTATACAAAGGCCTCACCGGCTCTGGCGTCTCCTCAGCAGAACCCTGTATATGCCGCTTCTTTGCCGGAAGCCTCCGTCCGGTCACTCTGTCCATGGTGGTAGACTTCCTGCGCGCTGCCTGGAAAGCCAGGAAGGCCAGTTGGTCCCGGAGTATCACCAGCGCAGCGAGGGCAAGGTGCTGCTGCGTCCCCGGCAGCACTGGGGGCGCAAGACAGGCCGCACAGAGGCCACGGATGTTCTGCACACGCAGGTCCTGCTCAGGGGGAATGTGCGTCCCCTCCCAGGACGTCAGTTGCTCCTGCCTGCCTTGGCGGCACCCAGCACACCGGGGCCCTACTGCCAGCTGCACACAAACACGGGCACGCTGCAAAGGGCGGAGTCCCCTCATCAGGCACGGGCTGCCCACAGCACCCGCAAAGACAGCCCTTCCCCATGCGCACGGCTCACTCTCACACTGCACGCTCTCGTGCCGGCTCTTGCGTGCTGTCTCACAGGGAGACTATGTGCAGAGCCACGCTTTTTCTCACCTGGTTGAATATGCTTTTTTCAGCTCTCCTAGAAACCTGCACCAAGACACTCATGTGCAGAGCCCGCCCAAGCTACGCGTGTGGATAGGGCCGCTCAAGGGTAAGGATGTCGGCAGCAATGATAGGCGCTTACCTTCTTCTTGCTTGCTCGGGGCACTACACTCGGCATTTCAATCCTTTGCAGGCTCTGGAAAGGAAGGAGTATTTGGTACAATGAGTCAGAAGGAGTCTTCTTCGGCCTTTGGGAGATTGGCAGTGAGCTCCCAGGGACAACCTGCCTATCCCAGCTCAAGAGAGTAAAAGCCTGAAGGAAATAAGAACAAGGGACTAGCCCAAGAGCCTCAAATCCTTTGAGGACAAGCCCACCACTAAGTGCTCCCAGCCACCTCCACGGTGCCCCTTGCCTCAGGGCTCTAGGGCCTGCCTCTTCCACAGCATCCCACCTGCAAAACCCTACAAGACAACAGACGCCCTGGCTCCAGACGTCCCCAGCTCACACGTGAGCTGGCTGATGCACCACGATGAATAGCAGGCCGCCACCACAGCCTCTCTGACTCCTTTCTCAGGAGCGGAATGGGGCGGCTGCACCGCCAGGCTGCAGCTGCAAAGGCAACTTGTCCTTCCGGGAGAGGTGCGAATGCACCACAAGCCGGCCCCAAGCCTGAGAAGAGGGCCAAAGGATGGGTCTGGGGGGTGGGGCAATGGCCGAAGGCAAGACGATCTCCCTCTCGGCCCCAGCGCCATGCCTGCTGTGATTCAGATGTTCTGCTGCAGGAGCTCAACGGCACACCGTGCTCACCCACGAGCCCGCCACCTGCGCCTTGTGCCACAGCCCCTCCAGAGCCCTTCCTGACAAGGTCTCTGGCCTCAGCTGAGGCCTTTCATGATACCTGGGCACCGATGCCGCTCTTCTCCACGTCCTGCTCTGTCCGATGATCCGCTGTGCTCCTCGTGGCCCCCTTCTGAGACGGAAAAAAGGAAAGGAAGCATTTGCAGCAAGAGGGATGAAGCCAGCCCTAGTGCTGGGGGCACGGCTGGCTAGCGGCAGCATCACCCCATTGCTGAACTGCCTCCCATCTGTCCTCCGGCCCTTTTCTAGGGCGGGAGGAGGAGGACGACGCAGCAGAGGCATCCCACGACTCTGCTGCAAGTTCAGCTATAATATCCATCACTTCCTTGGCTCAAGACCAGCTTGGAAGGCTTTTTTTCCCCCCTGCAGCCTTCCAGGGACAGCAGTGTCTTGCCTGTGGTGGGGAGCAGCTTGCCAGCTGCCAGGGAGCAGTCTCCAGTACCACCACCGTCACCCCTGCCTGACGCATCCCGCCCAGCTCCCTGCAACCCCATCTGCCTGCTCTCAGCACACAAGGAGCGATGAGCCTGTGCCCCCCCGGCCCGTTCCCGGCTTGGCAGCCATCTCCCCGCGGCCACTGCCGGTGCGTGCTGCTGGGGCTTGGCAGCCTGGCACCCAGCAGCACTCGCACCGTGGGCTGCTTGGGCACCACAGCCAAAGGGGCCACAGTGCCGTGAGCATCCCGCCTGTCTATTCCTCCAGCCAAGACCCTGGCCATCCATCACATCTACGGGCAAAGGTGCAGTGGGGCATGTGGTGCTGAAGGCAGCTCCTTCCTGAGCTCCCCGCCTGTTCCCTGCAGAACACCAGTCAGCCACATGCACCTGCTGCATCCTGGGCCAGCCTCTGCCTTCTACCCTCTCTTTGTCACCCAGGTCTGAGTGGGCCATGAGCCCAGATTCTTGCTACGGATGCTCACAGGCGCCTTCCTCAAAGATCTCCCTGGCCCCGACCACCAGCCCCTAGCACGACACAGCATCCTTCCACGGAAAATCAAACAGGCACTGGCCCATCTCTGTCCATTCTCTCCCACTGCCTGCGCCAACTGTCAACGTGCTGTGCACACCGGAGAGCGTTTTATGCCTCAAACACACATTCGTGGGCTTCCACATTTCAGTGAGCACGCTAGGTCTGAGCCTTGTGAGGCTGGCGCTGTGATGGGACCACTTGTGCCCAGTCGGGGGGCCTCTTTTTCAGCTACGCAACGCAAGAGAGCCTGCTCCCATTTCCTAGGCCAGCAGCAGGGCACAGCTGCCAGCACACTGTGCTGCCCTGTCCCCAGGCCTCACCGGCTCCGGCGTCTCCTCTGCAGAACGTGATCCATATTGCTGGGTTGCGGGCAGCCTCCGTGGGGCCTCCTCGGACGGGATTGTAGCCTGTCTGCGCACTACCTGCAAAGCCAGGAAGGCCAGTTGGTCCCGGAGTATCACCAGCGCAGCGAGGGCAAGGTGCTGCTGCGTCCCCGGCAGCACTGGGGGCGCAAGACAGGCCGCACAGAGGCCATGGATGTTCTGCACACGCAGGTCCTGCTCAGGGGGAATGTGCGTCCCCTCCCAGGACGTCAGTTGCTCCTGCCTGCCTTGGCGGCACCCAGCACACCGGGGCCCTACTGCCAGCTGCACACAAACACGGGCACGCTGCAAAGGGCGGAGTCCCCTCATCAGGCACGGGCTGCCCACAGCACCCGCAAAGACAGCCCTTCCCCATGCGCATGGCTCACTCTCACACTGCGCGCTCTCGTGCCGGCTCTTGCGTGCTGTCTCACAGGGAGACTATGTGCAGAGCCTCGCTTTTTCTCACCTGGTTGAATATGCTTTTTTCAGCTCTCCTAGAAACCTGCACCAAGACACTCATGTGCAGAGCCCGCCCAAGCTACGCGTGTGGATAGGGCCGCTCAAGGGTAAGGATGTCGGCAGCAATGATAGGCGCTTACCTTCTTCTTGCTTGCTCGGGGCACTACACTCGGCATTTCAATCCTTTGCAGGCTCTGGAAAGGAAGGAGTATTTGGTACAATGAGTCAGAAGGAGTCTTCTTCGGCCTTTGGGAGATTGGCAGTGAGCTCCCAGGGACAACCTGCCTATCCCAGCTCAAGGGAGTAAAAGCCTGAAGGAAATAAGAACAAGGGACTAGCCCAAGAGCCTCAAATCCTTTGAGGACAAGCCCACCACTAAGTGCTCCCAGCCACCTCCACGGTGCCCCTTGCCTCAGGGCTCTAGGGCCTGCCTCTTCCACAGCATCCCACCTGCAAAACCCTACAAGACAACAGACGCCTTGGCTCCAGACGTCCCCAGCTCACACGTGAGCTGGCTGACGCACCACGATGACTAGCAGGCCGCCACCACAGCCTCTCTGACTCCTTTCTCAGGAGCGGAATGGGGCGGCTGCACCGCCAGGCTGCAGCTGCAAAGGCAACTTGTCCTTCCGGGAGAGGTGCGAATGCACCACAAGCCGGCCCCAAGCCTGGGAAGAGGGCCAAAGGATGGGTCTGGGGGGTGGGGCAATGGCCGAAGGCAAGACGATCTCCCTCTCGGCCCCAGTGCCATGCCTGCTGTGATTCAGATGTTCTGCTGCAGGAGCTCAACGGCACACCGTGCTCACCCACGAGCCCGCCACCTGCGCCTTGTGCCACAGCCCCTCCAGAGCCCTTCCTGACAAGATCTCTGGCCTCAGCTGAGGCCTTTCATTATACCTGGGCACCGATGCCGCTCTTCTCCACGTCCTGCTCTGTCCGATGATCCGCTGTGCTCCTCGTGGCCCCCTTCTGAGACGGAAAAGAGGAAAGGAAGCATTTGCAGCAAGAGGGATGAAGCCAGCCCTAGTGCTGGGGGCACGGCTGGCTAGCGGCAGCATCACCCCATTGCTGAACTGCCTCCCATCTGTCCTCCGGCCCTTTTCTAGGGCGGGAGGAGGAGGACGACGCAGCAGAGGCATCCCACGACTCTGCTGCAAGTTCAGCTATAATATCCATCACTTCCTTGGCTCAAGACCAGCTTGGAAGGCTTTTTTTCCCCCTGCAGCCTTCCAGGGACAGCAGTGTCTTGCCTGTGGTGGGGAGCAGCTTGCCAGCTGCCAGGGAGCAGTCTCCAGTACCACCACCGTCACCCCTGCCTGACGCATCCCGCCCAGCTCCCTGCAACCCCATCTGCCTGCTCTCAGCACACAAGGAGCGATGAGCCTGTGCCCCCCCGGCCCGTTCCCGGCTTGGCAGCCATCTCCCCGCGGCCACTGCCGGTGCGTGCTGCTGGGGCTTGGCAGCCTGGCACCCAGCAGCACTCGCACCGCGGGCTGCTTGGGCACCACAGCCAAAGGGGCCACAGTGCCGTGAGCATCCTGCCTGTCTATTCCTCCAGCCAAGACCCTGGCCATCCATCACATCTACGGGCAAAGGTGCAGTGGGGCATGTGGTGCTGAAGGCAGCTCCTTCCTGAGCTCCCCGCCTGTTCCCTGCAGAACACCAGTCAGCCACATGCACCTGCTGCATCCTGGGCCAGCCTCTGCCTTCTACCCTCTCTTTGTCACCCAGGTCTGAGTGGGCCATGAGCCCAGATTCTTGCTACGGATGCTCACAGGCGCCTTCCTCAAAGATCTCCCTGGCCCCGACCACCAGCCCCTAGCACGACACAGCATCCTTCCACGGAAAATCAAACAGGCACTGGCCCATCTCTGTCCATTCTCTCCCACTGCCTGCGCCAACTGTCAACGTGCTGTGCACACCGGAGAGCGTTTTATGCCTCAAACACACATTCGTGGGCTTCCACATTTCAGTGAGCACGCTAGGTCTGAGCCTTGTGAGGCTGGCGCTGTGATGGGACCACTTGTGCCCAGTCGGGGGGCCTCTTTTTCAGCTACGCAACGCAAGAGAGCCTGCTCCCATTTCCTAGGCCAGCAGCAGGGCACAGCTGCCAGCACACTGTGCTGCCCTGTCCCCAGGCCTCACCGGCTCCGGCGTCTCCTCTGCAGAACGTGATCCATATTGCTGGGTTGCGGGCAGCCTCCGTGGGGCCTCCTCGGACGGGATTGTAGCCTGTCTGCGCACTACCTGCAAAGCCAGGAAGGCCAGTTGGTCCCGGAGTATCACCAGCGCAGCGAGGGCAAGGTGCTGCTGCGTCCCCGGCAGCACTGGGGGCGCAAGACAGGCCGCACAGAGGCCATGGATGTTCTGCACACGCAGGTCCTGCTCAGGGGGAATGTGCGTCCCCTCCCAGGACGTCAGTTGCTCCTGCCTGCCTTGGCGGCACCCAGCACACCGGGGCCCTACTGCCAGCTGCACACAAACACGGGCACGCTGCAAAGGGCGGAGTCCCCTCATCAGGCACGGGCTGCCCACAGCACCCGCAAAGACAGCCCTTCCCCATGCGCATGGCTCACTCTCACACTGCGCGCTCTCGTGCCGGCTCTTGCGTGCTGTCTCACAGGGAGACTATGTGCAGAGCCTCGCTTTTTCTCACCTGGTTGAATATGCTTTTTTCAGCTCTCCTAGAAACCTGCACCAAGACACTCATGTGCAGAGCCCGCCCAAGCTACGCGTGTGGATAGGGCCGCTCAAGGGTAAGGATGTCGGCAGCAATGATAGGCGCTTACCTTCTTCTTGCTTGCTCGGGGCACTACACTCGGCATTTCAATCCTTTGCAGGCTCTGGAAAGGAAGGAGTATTTGGTACAATGAGTCAGAAGGAGTCTTCTTCGGCCTTTGGGAGATTGGCAGTGAGCTCCCAGGGACAACCTGCCTATCCCAGCTCAAGGGAGTAAAAGCCTGAAGGAAATAAGAACAAGGGACTAGCCCAAGAGCCTCAAATCCTTTGAGGACAAGCCCACCACTAAGTGCTCCCAGCCACCTCCACGGTGCCCCTTGCCTCAGGGCTCTAGGGCCTGCCTCTTCCACAGCATCCCACCTGCAAAACCCTACAAGACAACAGACGCCTTGGCTCCAGACGTCCCCAGCTCACACGTGAGCTGGCTGACGCACCACGATGACTAGCAGGCCGCCACCACAGCCTCTCTGACTCCTTTCTCAGGAGCGGAATGGGGCGGCTGCACCGCCAGGCTGCAGCTGCAAAGGCAACTTGTCCTTCCGGGAGAGGTGCGAATGCACCACAAGCCGGCCCCAAGCCTGGGAAGAGGGCCAAAGGATGGGTCTGGGGGGTGGGGCAATGGCCGAAGGCAAGACGATCTCCCTCTCGGCCCCAGTGCCATGCCTGCTGTGATTCAGATGTTCTGCTGCAGGAGCTCAACGGCACACCGTGCTCACCCACGAGCCCGCCACCTGCGCCTTGTGCCACAGCCCCTCCAGAGCCCTTCCTGACAAGATCTCTGGCCTCAGCTGAGGCCTTTCATTATACCTGGGCACCGATGCCGCTCTTCTCCACGTCCTGCTCTGTCCGATGATCCGCTGTGCTCCTCGTGGCCCCCTTCTGAGACGGAAAAGAGGAAAGGAAGCATTTGCAGCAAGAGGGATGAAGCCAGCCCTAGTGCTGGGGGCACGGCTGGCTAGCGGCAGCATCACCCCATTGCTGAACTGCCTCCCATCTGTCCTCCGGCCCTTTTCTAGGGCGGGAGGAGGAGGACGACGCAGCAGAGGCATCCCACGACTCTGCTGCAAGTTCAGCTATAATATCCATCACTTCCTTGGCTCAAGACCAGCTTGGAAGGCTTTTTTTCCCCCTGCAGCCTTCCAGGGACAGCAGTGTCTTGCCTGTGGTGGGGAGCAGCTTGCCAGCTGCCAGGGAGCAGTCTCCAGTACCACCACCGTCACCCCTGCCTGACGCATCCCGCCCAGCTCCCTGCAACCCCATCTGCCTGCTCTCAGCACACAAGGAGCGATGAGCCTGTGCCCCCCCGGCCCGTTCCCGGCTTGGCAGCCATCTCCCCGCGGCCACTGCCGGTGCGTGCTGCTGGGGCTTGGCAGCCTGGCACCCAGCAGCACTCGCACCGCGGGCTGCTTGGGCACCACAGCCAAAGGGGCCACAGTGCCGTGAGCATCCTGCCTGTCTATTCCTCCAGCCAAGACCCTGGCCATCCATCACATCTACGGGCAAAGGTGCAGTGGGGCATGTGGTGCTGAAGGCAGCTCCTTCCTGAGCTCCCCGCCTGTTCCCTGCAGAACACCAGTCAGCCACATGCACCTGCTGCATCCTGGGCCAGCCTCTGCCTTCTACCCTCTCTTTGTCACCCAGGTCTGAGTGGGCCATGAGCCCAGATTCTTGCTACGGATGCTCACAGGCGCCTTCCTCAAAGATCTCCCTGGCCCCGACCACCAGCCCCTAGCACGACACAGCATCCTTCCACGGAAAATCAAACAGGCACTGGCCCATCTCTGTCCATTCTCTCCCACTGCCTGCGCCAACTGTCAACGTGCTGTGCACACCGGAGAGCGTTTTATGCCTCAAACACACATTCGTGGGCTTCCACATTTCAGTGAGCACGCTAGGTCTGAGCCTTGTGAGGCTGGCGCTGTGATGGGACCACTTGTGCCCAGTCGGGGGGCCTCTTTTTCAGCTACGCAACGCAAGAGAGCCTGCTCCCATTTCCTAGGCCAGCAGCAGGGCACAGCTGCCAGCACACTGTGCTGCCCTGTCCCCAGGCCTCACCGGCTCCGGCGTCTCCTCTGCAGAACGTGATCCATATTGCTGGGTTGCGGGCAGCCTCCGTGGGGCCTCCTCGGACGGGATTGTAGCCTGTCTGCGCACTACCTGCAAAGCCAGGAAGGCCAGTTGGTCCCGGAGTATCACCAGCGCAGCGAGGGCAAGGTGCTGCTGCGTCCCCGGCAGCACTGGGGGCGCAAGACAGGCCGCACAGAGGCCATGGATGTTCTGCACACGCAGGTCCTGCTCAGGGGGAATGTGCGTCCCCTCCCAGGACGTCAGTTGCTCCTGCCTGCCTTGGCGGCACCCAGCACACCGGGGCCCTACTGCCAGCTGCACACAAACACGGGCACGCTGCAAAGGGCGGAGTCCCCTCATCAGGCACGGGCTGCCCACAGCACCCGCAAAGACAGCCCTTCCCCATGCGCATGGCTCACTCTCACACTGCGCGCTCTCGTGCCGGCTCTTGCGTGCTGTCTCACAGGGAGACTATGTGCAGAGCCTCGCTTTTTCTCACCTGGTTGAATATGCTTTTTTCAGCTCTCCTAGAAACCTGCACCAAGACACTCATGTGCAGAGCCCGCCCAAGCTACGCGTGTGGATAGGGCCGCTCAAGGGTAAGGATGTCGGCAGCAATGATAGGCGCTTACCTTCTTCTTGCTTGCTCGGGGCACTACACTCGGCATTTCAATCCTTTGCAGGCTCTGGAAAGGAAGGAGTATTTGGTACAATGAGTCAGAAGGAGTCTTCTTCGGCCTTTGGGAGATTGGCAGTGAGCTCCCAGGGACAACCTGCCTATCCCAGCTCAAGGGAGTAAAAGCCTGAAGGAAATAAGAACAAGGGACTAGCCCAAGAGCCTCAAATCCTTTGAGGACAAGCCCACCACTAAGTGCTCCCAGCCACCTCCACGGTGCCCCTTGCCTCAGGGCTCTAGGGCCTGCCTCTTCCACAGCATCCCACCTGCAAAACCCTACAAGACAACAGACGCCTTGGCTCCAGACGTCCCCAGCTCACACGTGAGCTGGCTGACGCACCACGATGACTAGCAGGCCGCCACCACAGCCTCTCTGACTCCTTTCTCAGGAGCGGAATGGGGCGGCTGCACCGCCAGGCTGCAGCTGCAAAGGCAACTTGTCCTTCCGGGAGAGGTGCGAATGCACCACAAGCCGGCCCCAAGCCTGGGAAGAGGGCCAAAGGATGGGTCTGGGGGGTGGGGCAATGGCCGAAGGCAAGACGATCTCCCTCTCGGCCCCAGTGCCATGCCTGCTGTGATTCAGATGTTCTGCTGCAGGAGCTCAACGGCACACCGTGCTCACCCACGAGCCCGCCACCTGCGCCTTGTGCCACAGCCCCTCCAGAGCCCTTCCTGACAAGATCTCTGGCCTCAGCTGAGGCCTTTCATTATACCTGGGCACCGATGCCGCTCTTCTCCACGTCCTGCTCTGTCCGATGATCCGCTGTGCTCCTCGTGGCCCCCTTCTGAGACGGAAAAGAGGAAAGGAAGCATTTGCAGCAAGAGGGATGAAGCCAGCCCTAGTGCTGGGGGCACGGCTGGCTAGCGGCAGCATCACCCCATTGCTGAACTGCCTCCCATCTGTCCTCCGGCCCTTTTCTAGGGCGGGAGGAGGAGGACGACGCAGCAGAGGCATCCCACGACTCTGCTGCAAGTTCAGCTATAATATCCATCACTTCCTTGGCTCAAGACCAGCTTGGAAGGCTTTTTTTCCCCCTGCAGCCTTCCAGGGACAGCAGTGTCTTGCCTGTGGTGGGGAGCAGCTTGCCAGCTGCCAGGGAGCAGTCTCCAGTACCACCACCGTCACCCCTGCCTGACGCATCCCGCCCAGCTCCCTGCAACCCCATCTGCCTGCTCTCAGCACACAAGGAGCGATGAGCCTGTGCCCCCCCGGCCCGTTCCCGGCTTGGCAGCCATCTCCCCGCGGCCACTGCCGGTGCGTGCTGCTGGGGCTTGGCAGCCTGGCACCCAGCAGCACTCGCACCGCGGGCTGCTTGGGCACCACAGCCAAAGGGGCCACAGTGCCGTGAGCATCCTGCCTGTCTATTCCTCCAGCCAAGACCCTGGCCATCCATCACATCTACGGGCAAAGGTGCAGTGGGGCATGTGGTGCTGAAGGCAGCTCCTTCCTGAGCTCCCCGCCTGTTCCCTGCAGAACACCAGTCAGCCACATGCACCTGCTGCATCCTGGGCCAGCCTCTGCCTTCTACCCTCTCTTTGTCACCCAGGTCTGAGTGGGCCATGAGCCCAGATTCTTGCTACGGATGCTCACAGGCGCCTTCCTCAAAGATCTCCCTGGCCCCGACCACCAGCCCCTAGCACGACACAGCATCCTTCCACGGAAAATCAAACAGGCACTGGCCCATCTCTGTCCATTCTCTCCCACTGCCTGCGCCAACTGTCAACGTGCTGTGCACACCGGAGAGCGTTTTATGCCTCAAACACACATTCGTGGGCTTCCACATTTCAGTGAGCACGCTAGGTCTGAGCCTTGTGAGGCTGGCGCTGTGATGGGACCACTTGTGCCCAGTCGGGGGGCCTCTTTTTCAGCTACGCAACGCAAGAGAGCCTGCTCCCATTTCCTAGGCCAGCAGCAGGGCACAGCTGCCAGCACACTGTGCTGCCCTGTCCCCAGGCCTCACCGGCTCCGGCGTCTCCTCTGCAGAACGTGATCCATATTGCTGGGTTGCGGGCAGCCTCCGTGGGGCCTCCTCGGACGGGATTGTAGCCTGTCTGCGCACTACCTGCAAAGCCAGGAAGGCCAGTTGGTCCCGGAGTATCACCAGCGCAGCGAGGGCAAGGTGCTGCTGCGTCCCCGGCAGCACTGGGGGCGCAAGACAGGCCGCACAGAGGCCATGGATGTTCTGCACACGCAGGTCCTGCTCAGGGGGAATGTGCGTCCCCTCCCAGGACGTCAGTTGCTCCTGCCTGCCTTGGCGGCACCCAGCACACCGGGGCCCTACTGCCAGCTGCACACAAACACGGGCACGCTGCAAAGGGCGGAGTCCCCTCATCAGGCACGGGCTGCCCACAGCACCCGCAAAGACAGCCCTTCCCCATGCGCATGGCTCACTCTCACACTGCGCGCTCTCGTGCCGGCTCTTGCGTGCTGTCTCACAGGGAGACTATGTGCAGAGCCTCGCTTTTTCTCACCTGGTTGAATATGCTTTTTTCAGCTCTCCTAGAAACCTGCACCAAGACACTCATGTGCAGAGCCCGCCCAAGCTACGCGTGTGGATAGGGCCGCTCAAGGGTAAGGATGTCGGCAGCAATGATAGGCGCTTACCTTCTTCTTGCTTGCTCGGGGCACTACACTCGGCATTTCAATCCTTTGCAGGCTCTGGAAAGGAAGGAGTATTTGGTACAATGAGTCAGAAGGAGTCTTCTTCGGCCTTTGGGAGATTGGCAGTGAGCTCCCAGGGACAACCTGCCTATCCCAGCTCAAGGGAGTAAAAGCCTGAAGGAAATAAGAACAAGGGACTAGCCCAAGAGCCTCAAATCCTTTGAGGACAAGCCCACCACTAAGTGCTCCCAGCCACCTCCACGGTGCCCCTTGCCTCAGGGCTCTAGGGCCTGCCTCTTCCACAGCATCCCACCTGCAAAACCCTACAAGACAACAGACGCCTTGGCTCCAGACGTCCCCAGCTCACACGTGAGCTGGCTGACGCACCACGATGACTAGCAGGCCGCCACCACAGCCTCTCTGACTCCTTTCTCAGGAGCGGAATGGGGCGGCTGCACCGCCAGGCTGCAGCTGCAAAGGCAACTTGTCCTTCCGGGAGAGGTGCGAATGCACCACAAGCCGGCCCCAAGCCTGGGAAGAGGGCCAAAGGATGGGTCTGGGGGGTGGGGCAATGGCCGAAGGCAAGACGATCTCCCTCTCGGCCCCAGTGCCATGCCTGCTGTGATTCAGATGTTCTGCTGCAGGAGCTCAACGGCACACCGTGCTCACCCACGAGCCCGCCACCTGCGCCTTGTGCCACAGCCCCTCCAGAGCCCTTCCTGACAAGATCTCTGGCCTCAGCTGAGGCCTTTCATTATACCTGGGCACCGATGCTGCTCTTCTCCACGTCCTGCTCTGTCCGATGATCCGCTGTGCTCCTCGTGGCCCCCTTCTGAGACGGAAAAGAGGAAAGGAAGCATTTGCAGCAAGAGGGATGAAGCCAGCCCTAGTGCTGGGGGCACGGCTGGCTAGCGGCAGCATCACCCCATTGCTGAACTGCCTCCCATCTGTCCTCCGGCCCTTTTCTAGGGCGGGAGGAGGAGGACGACGCAGCAGAGGCATCCCACGACTCTGCTGCAAGTTCAGCTATAATATCCATCACTTCCTTGGCTCAAGACCAGCTTGGAAGGCTTTTTTTCCCCCTGCAGCCTTCCAGGGACAGCAGTGTCTTGCCTGTGGTGGGGAGCAGCTTGCCAGCTGCCAGGGAGCAGTCTCCAGTACCACCACCGTCACCCCTGCCTGACGCATCCCGCCCAGCTCCCTGCAACCCCATCTGCCTGCTCTCAGCACACAAGGAGCGATGAGCCTGTGCCCCCCCGGCCCGTTCCCGGCTTGGCAGCCATCTCCCCGCGGCCACTGCCGGTGCGTGCTGCTGGGGCTTGGCAGCCTGGCACCCAGCAGCACTCGCACCGCGGGCTGCTTGGGCACCACAGCCAAAGGGGCCACAGTGCCGTGAGCATCCTGCCTGGCCTATTCCTCCAGCCAAGACCCTGGCCATCCATCACATCTACGGGCAAAGGTGCAGTGGGGCATGTGGTGCTGAAGGCAGCTCCTTCCTGAGCTCCCCGCCTGTTCCCTGCAGAACACCAGTCAGCCACATGCACCTGCTGCATCCTGGGCCAGCCTCTGCCTTCTACCCTCTCTTTGTCACCCAGGTCTGAGTGGGCCATGAGCCCAGATTCTTGCTACGGATGCTCACAGGCGCCTTCCTCAAAGATCTCCCTGGCCCCGACCACCAGCCCCTAGCACGACACAGCATCCTTCCACGGAAAATCAAACAGGCACTGGCCCATCTCTGTCCATTCTCTCCCACTGCCTGCGCCAACTGTCAACGTGCTGTGCACACCGGAGAGCGTTTTATGCCTCAAACACACATTCGTGGGCTTCCACATTTCGGTGAGCACGCTAGGTCTGAGCCTTGTGAGGCTGGCGCTGTGATGGGACCACTTGTGCCCAGTCGGGGGGCCTCTTTTTCAGCTACGCAACGCAAGAGAGCCTGCTCCCATTTCCTAGGCCAGCAGCAGGGCACAGCTGCCAGCACACTGTGCTGCCCTGTCCCCAGGCCTCACCGGCTCCGGCGTCTCCTCTGCAGAACGTGATCCATATTGCTGGGTTGTGGGCAGCCTCCGTGGGGCCTCCTCGGACGGGATTGTAGCCTGTCTGCGCACTACCTGCAAAGCCAGGAAGGCCAGTTGGTCCCGGAGTATCACCAGCGCAGCGAGGGCAAGGTGCTGCTGCGTCCCCGGCAGCACTGGGGGCGCAAGACAGGCCGCACAGAGGCCACGGATGTTCTGCACACGCAGGTCCTGCTCAGGGGGAATGTGCGTCCCCTCCCAGGACGTCAGTTGCTCCTGCCTGCCTTGGCGGCACCCAGCACACCGGGGCCCTACTGCCAGCTGCACACAAACACGGGCACGCTGCAAAGGGCGGAGTCCCCTCATCAGGCACGGGCTGCCCACAGCACCCGCAAAGACAGCCCTTCCCCATGCGCATGGCTCACTCTCACACTGCGCGCTCTCGTGCCGGCTCTTGCGTGCTGTCTCACAGGGAGACTATGTGCAGAGCCTCGCTTTTTCTCACCTGGTTGAATATGCTTTTTTCAGCTCTCCTAGAAACCTGCACCAAGACACTCATGTGCAGAGCCCGCCCAAGCTACGCGTGTGGATAGGGCCGCTCAAGGGTAAGGATGTCGGCAGCAATGATAGGTGCTTACCTTCTTCTTGCTTGCTCGGGGCACTACACTCGGCATTTCAATCCTTTGCAGGCTCTGGAAAGGAAGGAGTATTTGGTACAATGAGTCAGAAGGAGTCTTCTTCAGCCTTTGGGAGATTGGCAGTGAGCTCCCAGGGACAACCTGCCTATCCCAGCTCAAGGGAGTAAAAGCCTGAAGGAAATAAGAACAAGGGACTAGCCCAAGAGCCTCAAATCCTTTGAGGACAAGCCCACCACTAAGTGCTCCCAGCCACCTCCACAGTGCCCCTTGCCTCAGGGCTCTAGGGCCTGCCTCTTCCACAGCATCCCACCTGCAAAACCCTACAAGACAACAGACGCCTTGGCTCCAGACGTCCCCAGCTCACACGTGAGCTGGCTGACGCACCACGATGAATAGCAGGCCGCCACCACAGCCTCTCTGACTCCTTTCTCAGGAGCGGAATGGGGTGGCTGCACCGCCAGGCTGCAGCTGCAAAGGCAACTTGTCCTTCCGGGAGAGGTGCGAATGCACCACAAGCCGGCCCCAAGCCTGAGAAGAGGGCCAAAGGATGGGTCTGGGGGGTGGGGCAATGGCCGAAGGCAAGACGATCTCCCTTTCGGCCCCAGCGCCATGCCTGCTGTGATTCAGGTGTTCTGCTGCAGGAGCTCAACGGCACACCGTGCTCACCCACGAGCCCGCCACCTGCGCCTTGTGCCACAGCCCCTCCAGAGCCCTTCCTGACAAGATCTCTGGCCTCAGCTGAGGCCTTTCATTATACCTGGGCACCGATGCCGCTCTTCTCCACGTCCTGCTCTGTCCGATGATCCGCTGTGCTCCTCGTGGCCCCCTTCTGAGACGGAAAAGAGGAAAGGAAGCATTTGCAGCAAGAGGGATGAAGCCAGCCCTAGTGCTGGGGGCACGGCTGGCTAGCGGCAGCATCACCCCATTGCTGAACTGCCTCCCATCTGTCCTCCGGCCCTTTTCTAGGGCGGGAGGAGGAGGACGACGCAGCAGAGGCATCCCACGACTCTGCTGCAAGTTCAGCTATAATATCCATCACTTCCTTGGCTCAAGACCAGCTTGGAAGGCTTTTTTTCCCCCTGCAGCCTTCCAGGGACAGCAGTGTCTTGCCTGTGGTGGGGAGCAGCTTGCCAGCTGCCAGGGAGCAGTCTCCAGTACCACCACTGTCACCCCTGCCTGACGCATCCCGCCCAGCTCCCTGCAACCCCATCTGCCTGCTCTCAGCACACAAGGAGCGATGAGCCTGTGTCCCCCCGGCCCGTTCCCGGCTTGGCAGCCATCTCCCCGCGGCCACTGCCGGTGCGTGCTGCTGGGGCTTGGCAGCCTGGCACCCAGCAGCACTCGCACCGCGGGCTGCTTGGGCACCACAGCCAAAGGGGCCACAGTGCCGTGAGCATCCTGCCTGGCCTATTCCTCCAGCCAAGACCCTGGCCATCCATCACATCTACGGGCAAAGGTGCAATGGGGCATGTGGTGCTGAAGGCAGCTCCTTCCTGAGCTCCCCGCCTGTTTCCTGCAGAACACCAGTCAGCCACATGCACCTGCTGCATCCTGGGCCAGCCTCTGCCTTCTACCCTCTCTTTGTCACCCAGGTCTGAGAGGGCCATGAGCCCAGATTCTTGCTACGGATGCTCACAGGCGCCTTCCTCAAAGATCTCCCTGGCCCCGACCACCAGCCCCTAGCACGACACAGCATCCTTCCACGGAAAATCAAACAGGCACTGGCCCATCTCTGTCCATTCTCTCCCACTGCCTGCGCCAACTGTCAACGTGCTGTGCACACCGGAGAGCGTTTTATGCCTCAAACACACATTCGTGGGCTTCCACATTTCGGTGAGCACGCTAGGTCTGAGCCTTGTGAGGCTGGCGCTGTGATGGGACCACTTGTGCCCAGTCGGGGGGCCTCTTTTTCAGCTACGCAACGCAAGAGAGCCTGCTCCCATTTCCTAGGCCAGCAGCAGGGCACAGCTGCCAGCACACTGTGCTGCCCTGTCCCCAGGCCTCACCGGCTCCGGCGTCTCCTCTGCAGAACGTGATCCATATTGCTGGGTTGTGGGCAGCCTCCGTGGGGCCTCCTCGGACGGGATTGTAGCCTGTCTGCGCACTACCTGCAAAGCCAGGAAGGCCAGTTGGTCCCGGAGTATCACCAGCGCAGCGAGGGCAAGGTGCTGCTGCGTCCCCGGCAGCACTGGGGGCGCAAGACAGGCCGCACAGAGGCCACGGATGTTCTGCACACGCAGGTCCTGCTCAGGGGGAATGTGCGTCCCCTCCCAGGACGTCAGTTGCTCCTGCCTGCCTTGGCGGCACCCAGCACACCGGGGCCCTACTGCCAGCTGCACACAAACACGGGCACGCTGCAAAGGGCGGAGTCCCCTCATCAGGCACGGGCTGCCCACAGCACCCGCAAAGACAGCCCTTCCCCATGCGCATGGCTCACTCTCACACTGCGCGCTCTCGTGCCGGCTCTTGCGTGCTGTCTCACAGGGAGACTATGTGCAGAGCCTCGCTTTTTCTCACCTGGTTGAATATGCTTTTTTCAGCTCTCCTAGAAACCTGCACCAAGACACTCATGTGCAGAGCCCGCCCAAGCTACGCGTGTGGATAGGGCCGCTCAAGGGTAAGGATGTCGGCAGCAATGATAGGCGCTTACCTTCTTCTTGCTTGCTCGGGGCACTACACTCGGCATTTCAATCCTTTGCAGGCTCTGGAAAGGAAGGAGTATTTGGTACAATGAGTCAGAAGGAGTCTTCTTCAGCCTTTGGGAGATTGGCAGTGAGCTCCCAGGGACAACCTGCCTATCCCAGCTCAAGGGAGTAAAAGCCTGAAGGAAATAAGAACAAGGGACTAGCCCAAGAGCCTCAAATCCTTTGAGGACAAGCCCACCACTAAGTGCTCCCAGCCACCTCCACGGTGCCCCTTGCCTCAGGGCTCTAGGGCCTGCCTCTTCCACAGCATCCCACCTGCAAAACCCTACAAGACAACAGACGCCTTGGCTCCAGACGTCCCCAGCTCACACGTGAGCTGGCTGACGCACCACGATGAATAGCAGGCCGCCACCACAGCCTCTCTGACTCCTTTCTCAGGAGCGGAATGGGGTGGCTGCACCGCCAGGCTGCAGCTGCAAAGGCAACTTGTCCTTCCGGGAGAGGTGCGAATGCACCACAAGCCGGCCCCAAGCCTGAGAAGAGGGCCAAAGGATGGGTCTGGGGGGTGGGGCAATGGCCGAAGGCAAGACGATCTCCCTTTCGGCCCCAGCGCCATGCCTGCTGTGATTCAGGTGTTCTGCTGCAGGAGCTCAACGGCACACCGTGCTCACCCACGAGCCCGCCACCTGCGCCTTGTGCCACAGCCCCTCCAGAGCCCTTCCTGACAAGATCTCTGGCCTCAGCTGAGGCCTTTCATTATACCTGGGCACCGATGCCGCTCTTCTCCACGTCCTGCTCTGTCCGATGATCCGCTGTGCTCCTCGTGGCCCCCTTCTGAGACGGAAAAGAGGAAAGGAAGCATTTGCAGCAAGAGGGATGAAGCCAGCCCTAGTGCTGGGGGCACGGCTGGCTAGCGGCAGCATCACCCCATTGCTGAACTGCCTCCCATCTGTCCTCCGGCCCTTTTCTAGGGCGGGAGGAGGAGGACGACGCAGCAGAGGCATCCCACGACTCTGCTGCAAGTTCAGCTATAATATCCATCACTTCCTTGGCTCAAGACCAGCTTGGAAGGCTTTTTTTCCCCCTGCAGCCTTCCAGGGACAGCAGTGTCTTGCCTGTGGTGGGGAGCAGCTTGCCAGCTGCCAGGGAGCAGTCTCCAGTACCACCACTGTCACCCCTGCCTGACGCATCCCGCCCAGCTCCCTGCAACCCCATCTGCCTGCTCTCAGCACACAAGGAGCGATGAGCCTGTGTCCCCCCGGCCCGTTCCCGGCTTGGCAGCCATCTCCCCGCGGCCACTGCCGGTGCGTGCTGCTGGGGCTTGGCAGCCTGGCACCCAGCAGCACTCGCACCGCGGGCTGCTTGGGCACCACAGCCAAAGGGGCCACAGTGCCGTGAGCATCCTGCCTGGCCTATTCCTCCAGCCAAGACCCTGGCCATCCATCACATCTACGGGCAAAGGTGCAATGGGGCATGTGGTGCTGAAGGCAGCTCCTTCCTGAGCTCCCCGCCTGTTTCCTGCAGAACACCAGTCAGCCACATGCACCTGCTGCATCCTGGGCCAGCCTCTGCCTTCTACCCTCTCTTTGTCACCCAGGTCTGAGAGGGCCATGAGCCCAGATTCTTGCTACGGATGCTCACAGGCGCCTTCCTCAAAGATCTCCCTGGCCCCGACCACCAGCCCCTAGCACGACACAGCATCCTTCCACGGAAAATCAAACAGGCACTGGCCCATCTCTGTCCATTCTCTCCCACTGCCTGCGCCAACTGTCAACGTGCTGTGCACACCGGAGAGCGTTTTATGCCTCAAACACACATTCGTGGGCTTCCACATTTCGGTGAGCACGCTAGGTCTGAGCCTTGTGAGGCTGGCGCTGTGATGGGACCACTTGTGCCCAGTCGGGGGGCCTCTTTTTCAGCTACGCAACGCAAGAGAGCCTGCTCCCATTTCCTAGGCCAGCAGCAGGGCACAGCTGCCAGCACACTGTGCTGCCCTGTCCCCAGGCCTCACCGGCTCCGGCGTCTCCTCTGCAGAACGTGATCCATATTGCTGGGTTGTGGGCAGCCTCCGTGGGGCCTCCTCGGACGGGATTGTAGCCTGTCTGCGCACTACCTGCAAAGCCAGGAAGGCCAGTTGGTCCCGGAGTATCACCAGCGCAGCGAGGGCAAGGTGCTGCTGCGTCCCCGGCAGCACTGGGGGCGCAAGACAGGCCGCACAGAGGCCACGGATGTTCTGCACACGCAGGTCCTGCTCAGGGGGAATGTGCGTCCCCTCCCAGGACGTCAGTTGCTCCTGCCTGCCTTGGCGGCACCCAGCACACCGGGGCCCTACTGCCAGCTGCACACAAACACGGGCACGCTGCAAAGGGCGGAGTCCCCTCATCAGGCACGGGCTGCCCACAGCACCCGCAAAGACAGCCCTTCCCCATGCGCATGGCTCACTCTCACACTGCGCGCTCTCGTGCCGGCTCTTGCGTGCTGTCTCACAGGGAGACTATGTGCAGAGCCTCGCTTTTTCTCACCTGGTTGAATATGCTTTTTTCAGCTCTCCTAGAAACCTGCACCAAGACACTCATGTGCAGAGCCCGCCCAAGCTACGCGTGTGGATAGGGCCGCTCAAGGGTAAGGATGTCGGCAGCAATGATAGGCGCTTACCTTCTTCTTGCTTGCTCGGGGCACTACACTCGGCATTTCAATCCTTTGCAGGCTCTGGAAAGGAAGGAGTATTTGGTACAATGAGTCAGAAGGAGTCTTCTTCAGCCTTTGGGAGATTGGCAGTGAGCTCCCAGGGACAACCTGCCTATCCCAGCTCAAGGGAGTAAAAGCCTGAAGGAAATAAGAACAAGGGACTAGCCCAAGAGCCTCAAATCCTTTGAGGACAAGCCCACCACTAAGTGCTCCCAGCCACCTCCACGGTGCCCCTTGCCTCAGGGCTCTAGGGCCTGCCTCTTCCACAGCATCCCACCTGCAAAACCCTACAAGACAACAGACGCCTTGGCTCCAGACGTCCCCAGCTCACACGTGAGCTGGCTGACGCACCACGATGAATAGCAGGCCGCCACCACAGCCTCTCTGACTCCTTTCTCAGGAGCGGAATGGGGTGGCTGCACCGCCAGGCTGCAGCTGCAAAGGCAACTTGTCCTTCCGGGAGAGGTGCGAATGCACCACAAGCCGGCCCCAAGCCTGAGAAGAGGGCCAAAGGATGGGTCTGGGGGGTGGGGCAATGGCCGAAGGCAAGACGATCTCCCTCTCGGCCCCAGTGCCATGCCTGCTGTGATTCAGATGTTCTGCTGCAGGAGCTCAACGGCACACCGTGCTCACCCACGAGCCCGCCACCTGCGCCTTGTGCCACAGCCCCTCCAGAGCCCTTCCTGACAAGATCTCTGGCCTCAGCTGAGGCCTTTCATTATACCTGGGCACCGATGCCGCTCTTCTCCACGTCCTGCTCTGTCCGATGATCCGCTGTGCTCCTCGTGGCCCCCTTCTGAGACGGAAAAGAGGAAAGGAAGCATTTGCAGCAAGAGGGATGAAGCCAGCCCTAGTGCTGGGGGCACGGCTGGCTAGTGGCAGCATCACCCCATTGCTGAACTGCCTCCCATCTGTCCTCCGGCCCTTTTCTAGGGCGGGAGGAGGAGGACGACGCAGCAGAGGCATCCCACGACTCTGCTGCAAGTTCAGCTATAATATCCATCACTTCCTTGGCTCAAGACCAGCTTGGAAGGCTTTATTTTTCCCCCTGCAGCCTTCCAGGGACAGCAGTGTCTTGCCTGTGGTGGAGAGCAGCTTGCCAGCTGCCAGGGAGCAGTCTCCAGTACCACCACCGTCACCCCTGCCTGACGCATCCCGCCCAGCTCCCTGCAACCCCATCTGCCTGCTCTCAGCACACAAGGAGCGATGAGCCTGTGTCCCCCCGGCCCGTTCCCGGCTTGGCAGCCATCTCCCCGCGGCCACAGCCTGTGCGTGCTGCCGGGTCTTAGCAGCCTGGCACCCAGCAGCACTCGCACCGCGGGCTGCTTGGGCACCGCAGCCAAAGGGGCCACAGTGCCGTGAGCATCCTGCCTGGCCTATTCCTCCAGCCAAGACCCTGGGCATTTACCACATCTATGGAAAAATGTGCAGTAGGGCGTCTTGTGCTGAAGGCAGCTCCTTTCTCACCTCCCACTTTCTTTCCTCCACAACAGCAGTCAACCAGGTACAAATGCTACATTCTGGGACATCCCCTGCATGCCTTCTACACTCTAATACAGTTATCCAGGTCTTAGAGGGCCATCAGCCCACAGTTCTCCTACGGATGCTCACAGGCGCCTTCCTCAAAGATCTCCCTGGCCCCGGCCACCAGCCCCTAGCACGACACAGCATCCTTCCACGGAAAAATCAAACAGGCACTGGCCCATCTTTCTCCAGCCTCTCCCACTGCCTGCACCAACGGACAACATGCTGTGCACACCGCACAGCGTTTTATGCCTCACACGTGCAGGCATGGCCTTCTACAGTTTCGTGCGCATGCTAGCTCTGAGCCTCGGCAGGCTGGCGCTGTGGTGGGACCAGTCGTGCCCGCCTTGGTGGGCTCTTTTTCAGCTCCACGAGCAAACAGAGCCTGCTCCCATTTCCTGGGCTGGCAGCAGGGCACAGCTGCCAGCACACTGTGCTGCCCTGTCCCAAGGCCTCACCGGCTCTGGCGTCTCCTTGGCAGCAGTCGCTCCGTATCGCTGCGTTGCGGGCAGCCTCCGTGGCGTCTCCTTGGCCGTGAGCGCAGGTTGTCTGCACACTGCCTGCAAACACAGCAAGGGCACGTTGTCCCGAGGCATCACCAGGGCAGCGAGGGCAAGGTGCTGCTGTGTCCCCAGCAGCACTGGCGCTACAAGACAGGCTGCACAGAGGCCACGGATGTTCTGCACATGCAGGTCCTGCTCGGGGGAATGTGCGTCCTCTCCCAGGACGTCAGTTGCTCCTGCCTGCCTTGGCGGCACCCAGCACACCGGGGCCCTACTGCCAGCTGCACACAAACACGGGCACGCTGCAAAAAGGGCTGAGGCCCCTCATCAGGCACGGGCGGCCCGCAGCACCCACAAAGACAGCCCTTCCCCATGCGCACGGCTCACTCTCACACTGCACACTCTCGTGCTGACTCTTGCATGCTGTCTCACAGGGAGACTATGTGCAGAGCCTCCATTTTTCTCACTGCTTTAAACAGGCCCTTTTTTTGCAGCTCTGCTAGAAAGCCTGCAACAACACACTCATCTGCAGAGCCCGCCCAAGCTACGCGTGCGTATAGGGCAGCTCAAGAGTAAGGGTGTTGGGCGCTATGATAGGCGCTTACCTTTTTCTTGCTGGCTCTGGGGACTGCACCTGGCTCTGCAATCCTCTGCGGGCTCTGGAAAGGAAGCAATATTTGGCACAGTGAGTCAGAAGGAACCTTCTTCGGCCTATTGCAGATTAACACTGACTTCCCAGGGACAACCTGCCTATCCCAGCTCAAGGGAGTAAAAGCCCGGAGGAATTAATAACAAGTGAATAGCCCAAGAGCCTCCAATCCTTTGAGGTCTGCCTCACCACCAAGCGCTCCCAGCCACCTCCATGGTGCCCCTCGCGGCAGGGCTCTAGGGCCTGCCTCTTCCACAGCATCCCACCTGCAAAACTTTACAAGGACAACAGAGGCCTTGGCTGCAGGGGTCCCCATGGCAGAGGCGAGCTGCCTGCCACGCCAGGATGAATACCAGGCCGCCACCACAGCCTCGCTGACACCTTTCTCGGGAGCCTAATGGGCGAGCCGCACGGCCGGGCTGCAGCTCCCAAGGCAACTGGTCCTTCAGGGAAACCTGCGAATGCACCACAAGCCGGCCCCAAGCCTCGTGCAAAGGTGGCTTCCCAGCGGGGCAATCAGAAAGGGAGGAAAGGATGGGTCTGGCTGTCGTGGCAATGACACAAGGCAAAGTGATCTCCCTCTCGGCCCCAGAGCCATGGCTCCTCTGATACAGACGTTCTGGTGCAGGGGCTCAACGTGACACTGTGCTCCCCCACAAGCCCAGGACCTGCGCCCGGTGCCACAGACCCTCCAAAGCCCTTCCTGACAAGGTCTCTGGCCTCAGCTCAGGGCTTTCCTGATACCTGGGTGCCGATGACGCTGGTCACCACGTCCTGCTCCGTCTGATGATCCAGTGTGTCTTCCATGGCCCCCGACTGAGCCTGAAAAAGGGAGGGAGGCATTTGCAGGAAGGGCGATGAAGCCAGCACTAGTCCTGGGGGCGCACGTGGCAAGTGGCAGCATCACCCCACTGCTGATCTCCCATCTCTCCTCAGCCCCTTTCCTATGCAGCTAAGAGCAGCACAGAGCAGAGGCATCCCACGACTCTGACGGCAGCTCAGCAAGAGCATCCGTCTCTTCCTTTGCTTCAACACCAGCTTGGAAGGTTTTCTCCCTGCAGCTTTCCAGGGACAGCAGTGTCTTGCCTGTGGCGGGGAGCAGCTTGCCAGCTGCCAGGGAGCAGTCTCCAGCACTGCCACCGTCAACCCTGGCCGACGCATCCCGCCCAGCTCCCTGCAACCCCATCTGCCTGCTCTCAGCACACAAGGAGCGAAGAGCCTGTGTCCCCCCGGCCCGTTCCCGGCTTGGCAGCCATCTCCCCGTGGGTACTGCCTGTGGGTGCTGCTGGTAGTGTTTGCTCTTGCCTGCTGTCCATTTGCACACCCTGATTTTTTTCAGTAGTTTTTATATGGCTTTTTTTAAGAAAAATCTGTGCTGGACAATCTCCACTCATCTAGAGAGGCTTACCAAGCTACCCAGAGGTAGAACAACAGAAGAGTGAGGATGTTGAGGGATATGATGGATGCTTACGTCGTTCCCAGTTGTTTTTTCGCCTTGGATCGGTGTTGTGATCCTTTCCAGGAGCTAAAAAAGAAGAAATATTTGGTACAAGAAGTCAGAAGCAGCCTTCTTCCGCCTTCTGGAGATTGGCAGTGACCTCCCAAGGACAACATGCATATCCCATCACAGGCAATAACCCCAAAGAATAATCTCAACAACACAGCCCCAGCAAGTCCCCAGCCTGTGAGGACTCACCACAAACTGCTCCCATTGCCCTCCCCACTTGCCATGCCTATTTACACTGCTGGGGCCTGGATGCTCCACTGCATTCCACTCCCCTCCATGCACTGCTGCCTGCCCACCTGTCCGAGGGACTCACGGAACCCCCTTTACCTCCAGTGAGGCTGCGGGCTTCTCCTGCCTCTGGGGGATGTCCTGGGTCCAGCAGACAACTGTGTCCAAAGTGGGCGCTGTCGGTGCTGTGCTGTCAATGGCAATTGGCAGGGGCGAGCAGGCCCGTGGCTCTGGGCTCCTGGCCCACTCCAGCATGGGCTGTGGACTCCTGGCAGGACTTGGCACAGCAGGTGGCCTGGGGTGCGTTGGCATATTCCTCATCTTCCAGGCACATCTCTGGCAGGATCCATCAGAATTAAGCCTTTTACTTACCCCTGCACTGTACACGCACAAGACAAGGGACCAGGATCCTGCACCTAACATCCTCCTTCCCACCGGCATCGGGGGGAGGCTCTTCTACTCCTCACTTTCCTAAACACTTGCATGGGGACATTCATCCTTGGGATGCTCATGTGCTGCTTGCCTCTGGGTGAGATGGGAGTGAAACCCTCCCTTTGTTTTAGCTACTGACCTCTGCCCATAGGGAAGACTCTACAACAAACTGCTCACCAATCAACGCCCACTCCAAAAATACCCTGATACTGCCCAATCCTTTGCTCCAGAAGTGGGTCCAGACCTATCAGAAAGCCCCATCTTCCAACAGCACCCTGTACCGTGGCTCCCATCACACATGGCCTGGCTTACTCGTCCGTGATCCTTCCCCACCCAGGGGTTGTGCGGCCCCCGGTGCCTCCCTTCCCCCCACTCCTCAAGCCCTTCCTTGGTTGCAGTGGGGAACCCGCTGTCCCGATGCCTTGCCCCAGCACGCTACTCTTACGCAGACAGGGTGTCACTTCAGGGAGTGGCAGCTTGGGGACCCACAGGTGCCCCCAGCGCCACCATCGCTGCAGACACAAGCTCTGGGAGGCTGCAGACCCAAGCTCTTCTTGGGAGGAGAGCAGCCCAGAGCTGAGGACATGGAGGGCTGTGAGCGGCGCTTACATTCTTCACGTTGGGGTTGTGGACTGGGAGCCACATCCTGCATGGCTCCAGAGTCTGTCAAAATAGAAATTGTCAGGTCAGTGGCTCAGAAGGAGCCTTTTATGGCACTTTCAGAGAAGAAAGAGAATTACAGTCTCGGCACGCGGGGAAGCTGGAAATAAATCTGCTCACTGCCCCAAAGCACTGAGTAGGCTTTAACCCTGAAACACCCTGATTTCACCCACTCCTTTGCTCCAGACACAACATCCTGACTTAATCCTCCCCTTAGCTCCACAAGTGGGGAGGAACCACCAGTTACCCCCATTTTCTGCAGTGCCTGTGCACTGATGCTCCCTCCCCAGGTGGCTAGGTAGCATGAGCTCCCGACTCTCCCCTCCAAGGTCTGCCGAGTGCCCAAAGCTGCCCATCTCCCCGCTCCCACAGCCCTTCCTCAGCACACCGGGACATGCTGCTGCTGTGCCTGGCCCCAGCGTGCTCCTCTTACCTGGACGGGACGCGATAACGTTTCAGCGGTCACCATCATGGTGCCACCCAGGTTTCCCCATCGGCCTGTCGTCCTGGTCTGCTTTGGTGTCTGGCAGCTTGCCATCAGGGACTGCAATGACACACGGTTGCCCGGGCTGAGCAAAGGGGCAGGTGGGAAGCTGGGGGGATGGGGCTCCCCCCAAGCACGGCCCCACATCCAGGCCTTGCAGAAGATCCTGCGCCAGGGGCAGCTGGCAGCCCTGGCACTGCCAGCAACTCTGTCATTCCCTTCGTGGCACTGCACAGCTCTCTTGCCCCACATGCTGCCCCATGGCAGCCCCACCATCCTGAACACTGCCCCACGATAGCCCATTGCCCTCCATGCTGCCCCATGACACCCCTGTCCCCCCACAAGGGGCCCTGCCACCCTGCATGCTGCCCCATCGCAGCCCCAGCACTTCCTAGGGAGCCAGACAGCTGCTCCTTGGGCTTGTGTCCCTTCTTCTGTTCCAGCTTTCTCTAGCACCCAGGCTATTTGCACTTTAAAAGCACAGCTGGTGAGCCACCCACAGGTTCCTCGGTGGGCATTCAGGACTTTTTCGGAAGGGGCACATATTTCCAGAGCTCCCAGTTTTGCATTAACACCCCGCACGCTGCTGTGTGCGCCTGGGCTCTCTTACCCTCACTCTACACACAAGCAACCTCTCCTGCCCCTGGGGGCTGCCCTCACCCCAGCCTCCTCAGTTGCACCAGTGGGCAACTGACCCTGACTGCTGTGCTTGAGCTGCCCTGGCCACTCCATCCCAGGCTCCATCTTGGTTCCAATCTTCATCCCGGGCCCCATCCCACTCCCACACCCCATCCTGCTCTGATGGGGCTTTGGCAGCACAACCCCCATCCCATACGTGCCTGGGCAGAGCATGCTATTTTCAGCCCAGGACCGCTCCAGAGGGAGCCTCTTTTCTTACACTGTTTCTACACTGTTACTCTGCAGAGTCCCATTCCTCTCCGACACCACCACTCGCTTGAAATGGCCTCCTTGGAGACACCCCAAGCAGCCCTGCTACAGCCTGAGCTTTGGCCAGCACCTTATCTCAAACCTGGCTTGTTGCAGAGCCTTGAGCTTGGCTCTCCTCCCACCTAGCCTGCAAGCTCCTGGGGGGCAATGACTACAGCACGATAGGGAAACTGAGGCAAGGAGGTGGTGGTGAAGGCACAAAGATGGCGGAACAAGCGCACAAAAGAGCCTTTTCTCCTACCTCACAGGGAACACGGGTATCTGGCGGTCTTCGCCACAGGCTGCCAAAAGCCTGTGTTTTCTTTCTTCTCTGGCCAGAGGTAGGAGCTGAGGTCTGAGGAAAACCAAGCGAGCTGACATCAGGGATGGGGCACTGGTGGGGCACCAGGGCCCGCACCAGGCTGGGACTCACCAAGGCACACATGATTTCAGCCACAAAGGAGCCAGTCAGTTTCTTCCCATGGACAGCAGATCTTTGTCTGGTGACGTAGGGCTGCACACAGCGCTCAGACGCGGCTCCTGCAAGATGCACCAGGCTGGTGTGTGATGGGGCTACCACAGCTGGTGTTCCCCAGCACGGACTGTCCTCATGGCAGGGGAAGGGCCATGCCACAGTCTGACCCCAGATGCTGTCCCGGGAACCTGGGCTGGGCTGGGGTGGGGGGGGGGGCAGTGCATCTTCCCCATTGCCTCCAGTGCCAGGAGCCAGTGGTGCTTCTGGC
This sequence comes from Rhea pennata, assembly GCF_028389875.1. Taxonomy (NCBI): domain Eukaryota; kingdom Metazoa; phylum Chordata; class Aves; order Rheiformes; family Rheidae; genus Rhea; species Rhea pennata. The sequence goes on from NC_084680.1 coordinate 633,341, forward strand.
CAGGAGGCTCTTACCCAGCTGGGTGTGCTGCAGCTTCGCTTTTCCGCCACTGGCTGTCCGCTTGCCCGTCCCCCAGCCGTTCAGCTGGCTGAGACACCACAGCCACAGGACCCAGAGGACGGTCCCCAGGAACATTAGAAACCGCCGCACGGTGCCCTGCTGGGAGAGGGGACAGGGCACAGCTGAGTGTCTCTGTGCCCTTGCTGTGGCCTCGGTCAAGGACAGGGCAGGGACACTCTTCTCCAGGGGAGCAAGGCAGAGTGCCTTGAGGAGCGGAGGTACTAGCCCCGAGTGCATGGCCACCAGGGAGGGGAGCCCATCTTGTGGCCCCCAGCACCGCAATGGGGCTGCTGCAGTGTGAGGGATTGCATCCCTGGGGCTCCAGCCCTGCGGGATGCACCACCCTGACCCAGGGCTCTTTGCAGTGGTCGGTGGCAGCCTTTCACCCTCGTGTCAGCCTCGTCTTTGCCCACAGGCTTTATGGGGCTGGCGCTGGGCAGCTTCAGGCATTTTTGGACCAAAGGAAAAGCTCTTTCACTTTTGATGCAAAGAGCCCCTGCCCTGCAGGTACTCCTGCCACATGCTTGGACCCCAAGGCATTGTTTGGATTTTAAAGGAGAGCATCAGTCACGTGTTTTTGCCCCAGGGACCTTCACCAGCAGGAGCATAAGCCCCCCGGAAAGCTCTCCTGGGATGGGGAGGGAGCCTCGGAGAGGATGTCTGCGGCATTCAGCTCGGAAGGGCTGTGGGGACCCAGGACACGACAGCTGTCACGGCAGCAGCACCCAAGGCACTGCTTTGGTCCCCATCTGCCACCCCCCAGCAGTCTGGAGATGCCGGGAGCAATGACCCCAGCCCCCAGCCCCATGGCCCTGGCCTGCTTCCCAGCCCACCCCCACACATCCAGCGCCTCCTACCCGCATCGGTGGCGGCACCCTCCTCTCCAGCCTGACTCGCCTCCTCATCGCTGGCGCCGAGCGGGGCAGGACCCTGTCCCGCTCTGGGGAGAGCCAGGACCCTCCTGCTGCCCCACGCAGTGCCACGGACTGCGCCTGCAGCCTGGTGCATCCGTGTTGCCACGGCGATAACTGCCCCACAGTGATGGAATCAGGGCCGGGCTGGACCACGGGGCTCAGGGGGCCCAGAACATCCCCTCAGGGGTGGACGGGGGCTCCCAGCAGTGATCCGCCTCAAAAATGGGCACAGCCCCCTCCTCCACGGCATCTGGCCTCAGCCCTGCCACCACCGTCCTCGCAGGATGGCTCTGGGGGGCGGGGGGAACTGGGGACCCCGTGGTCGGGGGCACCGCTCGACCCCTGCTGCAGCCCATGCCGTGGCACGTGCTGCCCTGGGCCATTCCCCGTGCAGGCATGGCGGCTGTTACAGGTTTTGCACAGGTTGGTGCTTCCCAAGCAACACATTTTTTACTTCAAAATGCAGTTAGCAACATTGTAATTGGAGAAGATCTTTACCTGTTTTCTCTTTGCATGCCGGAGGGTTAATAGCTGGATTAAAAAAAAAAAATCCTCCAAACCTTTTGTCTCTCTTGCCTTACTAGGTAACTTCTCCATCATCGTTAATCAGCAATGAACAGCTCTAGTACCTAAGCTCTGAGGAAATTAAAAACAAAAAAGAAAAATAAAAGTGGGGCCCCAAAAGAGCATATCCTACTCCAAAAAATAAGTACTCTTGGAAACAAAGCTTAATCATGATCTGAATATGAGAGAAATGAGGCTAAGTTAGCTTCCTGGTTTTAGAAGGCAAGATTTTCCTAAGTTAGGGCACTTTAAAATGCCTCCTCTAGAATTAAAGCTCAGTGAAGTGCTCATTAAGAAACAGAGATAAAGTGGTGGCCTTTGCCATCCCTTGCTTTGCCTGTGTTGTATTTACTCTCCTGGCTGCCCTTTACTTTGAACCTTGAAGGCAGCTCCAAAGGGAGCAGGTGGGGTTCAGCTGACCAGACCGGGCTTTGATGGGCAGCTTCTGTTTTTAATTTGAACCAAGGTCTCTGAAGTCACGTGCAGAGTGCTCTCACCACCATGCTGCCAGTGAAAAGCAGGCTTCCTCCTCCGGTGATAACTGGAGGGAAAGTGCTCATGTCTCCCAGGGAGTTTGCAGTGAGCGTCTGTGCTGGGCATCTCACTATCTGCCTTCCCCAAAAGGGCAGGCAGGAGCTGTGGGCACAGGAGCGGTGCCTGCACTTACCTTGTCATACGCTCCAACAAACAATCCTTTCTGCCCCTACAACCAGCAAAAAGGGGCCCATGTCCACAGAGCTCTTGGCTGAGCAGCTCCGCTGATGTGCACACACCAGCCCTGCACAGCACTTGTATAAACCCACAGACCTGCATTTGCTCCTCCAGCCTTTGCACTTCCTTGCCCGCAGCCCTGGGCAGCCCCTTACCCATAACAGGCACACACGAGTGCTGCCTGCTCCACGTTTACTGCACAACCAGGCTGCTTCTCTTCAGGCAACTGCCGGTGTCTCTCATTTTGGCACTGGGTGTGGGTTTGCAGAGGGACACTCTCCAAATCCATCAGCAAGAAGCAGCCTGTGACCTCCTTGCGGGTGGCCAGAGAGATTTTCAGTTTCTTTGGCACGAGGGTTGTGTGCAACAAATTCCCAGCTTTCCTCTTTAGCCCGAAAAGCCTCTTTAGGTTTACGACACTGCACGGCAGTTCCAGTATTTTGTAACATTCATACTTCTTTCCAATGTGCCCAAGATGGCAAGACAGTTTCCTCGGAGCCTGCTGTGCATTTGTGACACTGGCGGAAGATGTGGACTGCAGGACAACACGTAGAGTTTGAGCATGCATGAAGGGGCAAGAGCAGGCATCATCTGGAAGGACTGGGAAAACTGCAGGAAGGCAATGACACAAAATCCCAGCCATGCTGTGCATTCGAGCAGCACCTGGACTAATTATTCCGCCTTACGGTACCTCTTGGGTTTATGTGGGAGCACAGCCAAACGGAGGCAGTCCAGAAGGAATCCTAAGAGAAATTTAGCAAACATTCTTTAACATCTTCAGTAAGGACCTAGGTAATGGGACCAAATGAATCCTGGACAAGTTGGCAGATCACACAAAACTGAGAGCAGTGGCTGATTCAGCAGATGCTCATGCCCACCAGCAGCAGCCACGTGAACATCGCTGGCCTAGCAGGCCCTGGGGCCTGAGAGTCCTCACCGACAGAGGCAGCGTCCAAGGACATAACAGTGGTCCGGCAGCCGCCGAGGCACAAGGGACGTCACGAGCAAAACCAGCACTCAGGGCCCCGGCACCGGCCTCTCAGGCTCGGAGGCACAAGGGACGTCGCAAGCACGGCCAGCACCCAGGAGCCTGCGCTGGTCCATGAGGCGCTGAGGCAGAATGGCCTCAGCAGAGCAAAGATCAGCCAGGCTAGGTACAGAGGCAGAAGTGACCTCACAGCCACAAGCAGCAGCCATGGGCTTACGACAGTCCTATAAAATACCGCTGCACAAGGGACCTCACAACAGCTAACAGCAGCCTTTGAACCAGCACTGGCCTGCCAGGCACTGTGCGCGGCGCACCTCACAACCGCTATCTGCAGCCACACCACCAGCACGGTCATACCAGGCACTGGTGCGGGAGCCACCTCACATCCACAAATAGCATCCATAGGCCTGGCTCTGGCCTACCCAGGCCTCAGGCAGAAGCGACCTCACAAGCACAAACAACACCCGTAAGCCTGGCACTGCCCTGTCAGGCACTGAGGCCCAAGTGACCTCACACGCACAGCCCGCAGCCATGGGCCTGCCACTGCCCTAGCAGGCAGTCAGCCTGAACTGACATTTACCATGTGGAAGTCTTTCAAACGGGTATCAAAGAACTTCATTGCTACTTGCCTCTTTGGCTCTGAGGAAGTAGTGACTTCACAGGCTTCATCAAAGCCACGGGCCATCTGCTGGCCTATCAGACAGCAAGGCAATAGGCACCTCACAAGCAAAAACAGCAGCTATGTGCCTACCACTGGCCTCTCAAATACTGAAACAGCCAGGCACGCTTATGGAAGCCGTCGCATCCGTACACAGCCTCATCTCATTCACTTGCAGCTGCTTTCACAGAGGCTCGCGATGGTGGCAAAGACATTGACAGCTACAGGGACACACCCTGGCGTACTGCCTCCATTCCCAGCGGCTCGAGGACTGCGCTGGGAACGTACACAACTGGAGCAACCTAGAAAGAAAGGCAGAATCGGAGTGTTACTGTCAGTTCTGCTGCCCTTCCATAGTCGCCACAGTTAGGGGTAAATGTCACAATTAGGGGCGCAGGAGCCTGCGGGTGACGTGCTGCTGCCCCCCTCCTGCCCTTCCCGGCCCCTTCCCCAGGATAGTCCAGGGCTCGGAAGGCCCTCCGCTGCACCTGGCAGGGCTGGGCCGTGGCCAAGCATGGGCTGCTCTGTGTGGGGCTGGGCTGTGCCCCGAGGGGTCGCTCCAGAGGGCTGAGGAGCCCCATGCGGGCACAGGGCAGCAAGGGGGAGACCAGCTCTGGGCCTGCTGGTGCCAGGGAGGGGAGGTGTGGGGTTGTGAGGAGCGCTGGGGGAGATAGCTGTGTCAGGGTCACCCCAGCACTGCACACCCAGAGAAAAATCCTTGGGGTAGCCAGCACTTATGGGGTGGCAATGGTGCCTCCACCTGTGCAAGAAATGCTGCCAGTGGGCAGAGACCTCCTGTTCTTTGACAGCGCTTCCCACCTGCTCCTCAGCAGCTCCAGGCAGACAGGCAGAGGCTCTCAAGGCCAGTGTCACGGCTCAGCTCTGCACCTTTGTGAGGACATGTGCAGAAGCCCGTGAGCCCTGTGCGTCAGGCTGCAGAGGCAGCCTGTGCCTTTGGTGGGAGCAAGCTGGGCTCCGGCTGCGCTGCACTGCTGCGTGCAGCTGCTGCTGCTGCCCCGCTTGTGGGCAGAAGGACACCCAGGGTGGAGGCTGTTGCCTTGGTACGAGTGGCTGCTGAAGAGCAGGAAACCTGAGGCCTGTGTGCAAGGGAAGCTCTGGCTGCATGCTACCTGGCTGAGCTGGGCCCAGAGCTGCTCTCTGCCCCTCAGCATAGAGCTCACAGGCTCCGTGGCGGCCTTGGAGCATGCAGGTCGGTGTGCTTTGTGCCAGGGAAACTTCCCAGGGCCAGCAAGAAATTCCCACCTGGCCGCAGCAGCTCCTGCCTGCCTCTTGCCCCCCAGCTCCTTTGCCAAACCAGCCCAGTGTTCTCCGGGCAGCTCCCATGCCTGCTGCCTGCCTCTGCCTCCAGCCCCATGGCTCACCTCACCCCTGCACTCCAGCTGGCCTGGCAGTGCGTGCGCAGCCTGGCAGCAGGCATTTGCATGCCGCTCCTTGTCCCTCTGCACGATCCTCTCCTGGGCACCTGCTCCTCTGGCCCCAAGGGCACTTGCTGCCTCCTCATGGAGCCGCTCTCCTCAGAGGGAGCACCTCAGGGGCTCACTCGCATCCCAGCAGGGACAGTTAGTCTTGTGCTGACACCAGAAGGTGGCCAAGGCACTCTAGGCTCACAGGGCATGTGCAAGTGATCGGCGCAAGATCAGGCACAGGGCTGGCTCACTGGGCAATGCTGCTGCTTTCAGAGGGAAGGATTCTGCCTTCTTCAGGCAGAGCAGGCTGCAACTTTCCACCTCCATCCCCTAAGGAACCTCCACCTAGTCACGGCAGCGGTGGGGTTTTTCTTTAATAATACAAAAGCTACAGATATAATGTAGAAATATTTGAGAGCCCGGAAGGCCTCCTCAGCCCAAAGTAACCTCGGTTCCTTTCCTTTAGTTACTTCAACAAGAAGCCCCCGTGAAGGGAAAAAAAGCATGCAGAGGCTTTGAAATGAGGCCCAAGCAAGGAGACAGCCCCAGGCTGGCAGGCTGATGAAATGCCAGCTGCCTGGCTGCACGGGCTTTGAAGCAGCAGTCTGAGCTCCACAGGTGGATCCACAACCTGAGCCTGGGCACCTCTTCAGCCCTCACAGAGACAGGAGCCCAAGAACTGTGAGACATCCTCAGTTTCAAGCTACAGAGTCTTTGGCACACTCAGACTAATACGTGGCACCACAACCGTCTAGGAAAAGGAGGGAACACACTAGCATTTGCAGCGCAAGCTGGCAGTAACAGCATTTGTGTGACGCAGAACTTGCAGCACAGCGGACGTGAACCCACACGCCAAGTCACCCATGGAAGCCAGGCGCACTTACAGAAGCCTTCACATCCATACCTAGTAGCCTCACCTCATTCACTTGCAGCTGCTTGCGCAGAGGGCTCCCAGTAGTGGCAAAGATGATGACAGGTACAGGGACACACCCTGGCATCCTGCCTCCATCCTCGGCGATTCTAGGACTACACTGGGAACGTACATGACTGGAGTAACCTAGAAAGAGAGAGAAAATCAGTGTTACTGTCAGGTCTGCTGGCCTTCCACAGTCGCAACAGTCGGGGGCAAATGTCTCCCCTCTGCGCTGAGCTGCATTTGTGAGAGCACAGGTGAGACCACTTCTGTGTATCGGGTCCCCTCTGGACACTCCAGTTCTGGAAAGGCACGAACACGCAGCAGGGAGTCCAGCACAGGGACACCAAGACAGTCAAGGGCTGGAGCATGGGGCATACAAGTAGAGGCTGAGAGAGCTCGGATTCTTCAGCCTAGACAAGAGAAGGCCAAGGGGGACATACATGCTGAGCACAGCTGGCTTATGGAGGGCCCAGAGAAGACAGAGCTGGATTTTTTTGGAGGTGCACACTGAGAGCATGAGAGGCCACAGGGACAAATTGGACAATGGGGAATTCTTCTTAGATGTTAAGAAGAACCCTTGTTCTCCAGGAGGGTGGCCAAACTGTGGCACACGGATCCAGACAGGTTCTCAGATCTCCATCCAGGCAGATAATCAAATCTCTACTGAGAAAGGCCCAAATATACCTCCTCCACTGGGACTTGCCTTCAGCAGGGAGTTAGATCCCTACCTCCAGATGTCCACCCCCACCACCGCAGGCTCAAGGCATCTGCTATTCTGAGACTCTTTCCAAAGGGACCAGTGGCTTTGCAGATGCTGCCTCCGACACTGACCAAGGACAGGTGCCTCCCTGGACAAGGAGCCACTCATCACCCTGAGAGCCCTGACCTCTTGTGAGGTTGCATCTCCCCTGTCTAGAAGTGGAAGGGTCTCTGTAGGCACAAACTTGAAAAATGGTTCTGATGGCTTGCATTAACTACCAATCTCTCTGATGGCTCAGAATGGGTTAGGGTCTGAGACAAGGAGGTGCAAGGAGCATCTGGATTCAACAGAAAGCCTTGAAGCAGTGAGAAGATCACTTTCTCCAGGGGAAACGGTAACATCTCAAAGACTCAGGAAAGCAGCAAGACCTTCAAAAACTGCAAGCCTGAACCTCAGCTGACAGAAATCACCAAACTGCAAGTATCTCTGGCTTGCACCACCATGCTCTCAGGTGAGAACACGGTCACCAAGAGTCCTCACCTAGGTTTCCCAGAAGGACACAATGATGGCAAGCTGGGCTCTCGCTGCACAGCACTGCTCTGTCCAGACACCTCCTCCCATGCTGAGCACCAAACCACTGGGGCCACCACACAGCTCTGCCACAGCCCCTTGACAGTCAGCTTCCAAGAACATACCGGACTGCCTCCAACAGCCATCTTGCCAGAAGGCCTTCACTCCTTCAAAGAGCTTACAGCATTCCCTTGCCCACTTGGCAACAAGTATCTCCCACCCGCTCCTCCTCTCTCAGCAAACACTGCTGCAGATAAAAGATCTCATTAGGAAAAGCAAACAAGAGGCAAGGAAGGAAAAAGCAGGCTTCGTTCGCATCTCAGAACAAGAAGAAACACCCCGTGCCCTTTAGGCAGCATCCTACCTGCACATCCTGGCAAGAGCTTAGCAAGCTCAAGGCCTGGACCTCAGGGCACCGAAGGCAGCAGTCTGCCAGCATCTCTGGCCCATGACACCATGGCAGCCTGGGGCCTTTGAGCAAACACCTCCTTAGCTCACAGGGCTCCCCAGCTCCCCAACCTGGCAGCACTCCCCCTGCACTGTACTTCTCCCTCCTGCTACATTCTCCCATGCCGAGCACCAAGGCACTACAGCTACCAACCACCAGCCACCGAGCCCCACCATAGGCCATGCTTTTAGAGTGATGCAAACTGCATCCATCGCCCATTGCCTCTAAAATGGAGTTGCCAGCCAACATGCACAATTGCATCAGCAACACACACGGCACTGTACCACATATGAAAGCAGGCAGGGCACCCCTAAGTGCCCCACAACATACAAAGCCCGATTCCCCATCCTTCAACTCCCTTCTAGTCCTCCAAGGCCTTGCAACTGGCACTGCCCCTCAACATCCACTCACAGCCCAGGGCCTGCTCACTTACCACCTCCAGAAAGCACAGAGCAAGGGCTCCCACAAGGGCTGAGCAGGACAGCTCCTGCCTCCTGCTTGTGCCTCAACTTCCATGAAAACGAAATCTCTTTGAAAACGGGGACCATAACTTTGGGGGGATGACGTTCCTTCTGTCTCCTCCAACACCCTTTGCACTCCTTCTCCAGTGACGGCATACTCGGACAGAAACTCAGAGACCTCTAACGCGTTACACTTCCAAATGTGTCATAAAAGCAGGTGGACACCTGAAAGACAGCGACAGCATTTAGATCTTGCAGGAAAATCTCACAACCTCCCTGCTGTCTCTACAGGGGGAATTTCTACTTCACAGGAAGTGCAAGGTCAAACTCCATGTCCGTGTTCACCAGAGAACATCACCCACATTTTAAACGTAGCAGTACTAACTCAGGATGATGGAGTCGAACAGAATTTGTGTCAGATGGTATGGAACATCTACTTCTGCTTGACTGAGTAGTTGCATTTCCATATTGCTGTAGAGCTCTGCAGGGGTCAATCCCTCCTCTGGGCACATGCAACAAACTCAGGACTCACCTCACCACCAGCATCCAGGCCGTGTGTGTTCTCCTGACCAGTCAGCTGCTCACAGAGAGGTGACCTCGTGAGTCCAAACTCCCAGCACATGCCTGCTGCTGGCCAATGGGCTTCAGGGACAGAACTTTCCTCAAAATAACTTCCCCAGCCATGAACCACTGCTGCCCTGGCAGGCATTTGGACAAAAGAGACCTCACACTCGACGCCCGTGACTAACTGCCTGCTGCTGGTGGATCGGGGACTCAGGAAGACGGGACCTCACAGTCCCCTGCGCAGCCAGGTCTCCGTCACTGGCCGAGAAGTCTTTAAGCCAACAATCACCTCACTAGGGCTTCCTCAGCCAGGAGACGAATCCTGGCTGATCAGCTGCTCGGGCAGAAATGATCTCAAAAACACATCCCAGCGCGGACCTGCTGCTGGCCCTGCTCACAGCCCCAGCAGCACCTTTGGGAGCTCCTGCAGGAAAGCAGCCCCCTCGCCAGCACCACTGCCCCTGCCCCAGCGAGCGGGCACCCGCCGGCATCTGAACGCACCTGCAGCCCCCACCAGCCCCGCTCGTACCCGCTCTCACTCCCGCCCCCTTCACGCCTGCTTCGCTTCCTCCCCTCTTGCACCTCTCCCTTCTCTTGCCCTTTTCCCGCTCTGGACTCCGATTGGCTGTGAGAGCCATCACTCAAACCCATCCCCGCCCTCCTCCTCATGACAGCCAATAGCAGGGCTGCACTCAGGCGATGCCATGGCAACACTGCACCCTCCCAGCCTGGCAGCCAGCTCAGCCCCCTCCCCCGCGGGACGGCGCCATCTTGTGGGCGGCAGCACGGGGCACGGCGGCGCCTCGGGGCAGCCCGGCGCCAGGTGCCCGGGCAGTGCGGGGCCCCGGGCCCGGCCGCTCTGCCACAGGGGCCCCGCGGGGCTCCTCGCTGCCCTGCAGCCTGGGGGCCGTGCTGGGCTTGGAGGGCAGCCCTGGGGCCTGTGCTGGGCCAGCCCTCGTGCAGGCGATGGGGCACTGGGAATGGCCAGGGTGCTGGAGCCTGTGGGCAACATGCTGCTGCCCTCGGGCAGGGCAGTGTCCTCTCGCCCCTCCTGCCCCGGCCCCTTCCCCAGGGTAGCCCAGGGCTCGGCAGCCCTCCCACTGCACCTGGCAGGGCTGGGCTCTGGCCAAGCAGGGGCTGCTCTGTGTGGGGCTGGGCTGTGCCCCGAGGGGTCACTCCAGAGGGCTGAGGAGCCCCATGGGGGCACAGGGCAGCAAGGGGGAGACCAGCTCTGGGCTTGCTGGTACTAGAAAGAGGAGGTATGGGGTCGTGAGAGGGCGGGAGGAAATGGCTTTGTTGGGCTCACCCGAGCACTGCCCAGAGAAAAATCCTTGGGTCAGTCAGGACTCTGGCAGTGGGGACTGTGCCTCCACCCATTTCCAAAGTGCTCTCCCAATTAGGCTTTCTTTTGCATGTAGACATTCGAGTCTAATTTGCACAAGGACACGGGCTATGACCTTCTCGAGATGGATTCTCTGAGCACAAAACATGCTGTGGCAACTTTAAAGCATGAAAGGAACAGAGGTTCTCTCAAACATGCAGAGGATGTGGGGTTATTACAAGGTGGTTTCCTTATTGTATATGGACATTCCCAGCAGGCTCTTGAGAGCCCCATGAGAGTGGTAGGATACCCCAGCCTCTGGGATGTAGGACCCGAATTCCTCTCAGAGTCAGACTGCAAATGAAGACCCAATCCCAGGGAAACCTGCCATGAATTCCCATACCCCCCCCCCCCACACCCGAAAAGGCAATGGAGCTGGCCCCACAGAAGCCTTGGGTCTCAGGGCATCTCCCGCCCCATGACCCAGGAGTCCTGGCAGTCCACTGAGCCAGATGGGACCCTCAGTGATGACTCTTGCGGCAGCACCCAGCCCTGTCCAGACACACCCACAGCCCTGGATTCAGTTACCAATCTTTGTGCAACATCTCGGGAAGAAGTACCCGAAGCCCTTACCCTCAGTGGAGGGCTGCAGGAGCCTTGGGAACAAGGAACTGTGGTCCAGGCTGATGGTGTCCATCCAGCAGTCCTCCTTGCTTGCCCCTTTGCCTTCGGCTCACTTCTGCAGCATAAGAGGCGGGACGTTCTTCTCTTTGCCCAAAACTCCTTTTCATAGGATCGTTAAGGTTGGAAGGGACCTCTGGAAGTCATCTAGTCCAACCCTCAAATGAGTGGCCCATACAGGGATCGAACCCACAACCTTGGTATTATTGGCACCCCGCTCTAACCAGCTGAGCTAAACCTAACCCCTTTTCATCATGCTCCTGTTCCTCTGCATGTCAGCGACGGGTCCCAGCACAGCCCCATTAACTGCTGTCTCCAGTCTTGCCATGGAGCCACTACAAAGGGCAGTGGTAGGGAGTGTGGGAGCAGTGCCCAGCAGTGCCTGGGCCTTGCAGGGAAGTGTGGGCCCCCACCCAGGACACCACGGAGACCTCCCTGTGATGCAGCACATCCCGCTGTGACCTCAGCTCGTGTCACCTGGGGGTTCACTATGTAGTTGCCATGGAGATGGCACCGCTAGGGAGAGAGCAGAGAGATTTCCTCTCCCCTCCTGGAAAGCAGTCACCTCCCTTTCCCAGTTATTTTCCCAAACTTTCTGATAAATCCTTCAAGAATATCTCCAGATGGTGCCAAAGTCAGGGAAATACCTGAAGTAGGGAACTGGAGAGGTCACTTCTGGGCTCCTGCACTCCCTGGCTGCTGCACTAGGCAAATCTCCTAGGGTTGGTTTGGGGTTTGGCATTTTTACAGGATCAAAGTCAGGTGGGATGAGAAAGCACAAGGGGTGGCCACAGGCTGAGATGCTTTGGTGAGCCTCAAAACTGGTTGCTGCTGTGCATCGCTCTTTTGTGCAAAGTAGGGTGTAGGAGAATAAGGGACAGGACATAACCTTCCTGCTTTAGGCACCAAAGCAGGGTCTTAGATTTGGAAAGTCTTCGGCAAGGTTTCTTGCTCTGCGGTGGTTAAGACAGAGAGGATATGTCAGAAAAGAGCAAACACACATCATCCAGAGGCCTTTACCCAGGACCCTCGTCCCTGCCAGACTCTGTGGGCCAGAGTCATGGGCCAGGCCGCGTAGCCAATCTGGGGAAGTTTTCCCATTTCCCATGAACCTTTCCTTCTGTGTGAGCCTGAGGAAAGCCAAGTCTCATCTCTGGGCTTCAGATGGTCCTTGGGCTTTTCAGTGTCCCCCTGGGGCTCTGCTTCTCCCCTGGGTACGCTCCTCAGCCCCCTGCCCTTCCCCACACCAGCACCCTGGCTCCTCCAGGGATCTGTGCAGCCCGAACACTCTGGATCCGCACTGGCACCCTTGCTCTCCCATGGTCTGTACAGCCCTGGCACCTGGATCTCCCACATTTGAGGATTCGAGGCTTCTCAGGACACCCCTCATACTGCAGCGCTGCTGTCCAGGCTCTGGTGCAGAGCCGACGAGGCAGTGCAATGCCTCAGGGCCTGCATTTGGACTCATTCAGGAATTCGTAAGAGCAGCCCCCAGCTCAGCAGCTGCCAAAGCTTGCGAGCGTCCCTACAGCCAACCTTCCTGCTTGCTCTTCCTAGTCTCTGCAGAGTGCTGGGGCAAGTCTTGCAGAAGGGAGACTCCACCCACCTTAAATACTGCCAGAGATGTGCTTTTCCAAGTCCCTACAGAAGGAGTTAGCTTGCTTAGTCGGCCTCTAGTCATCTGTGACGCAGGGAGCCCAACTCTACCTGCTGGCATCTCTGCCCTTTCTCTGCCTTGCCTCTGTGTGCCTACCCAGTCTTCTCCATGCACTAGAGGCATGGGAAGTGTTGCCTGAGAGAACTCACCTGAAGCTATGACACCTTCTGGAGCTGAAGGCCTGATGGAGGCAAGTCTGGGACGTGGCTGTGCCCCCATGTCCTCTCCTACTCCCAGCCCAAAGGCTAAGAAAGTTCTCTGGGGAGAGCAGTTGGTTTCGTATGGCTGGGATGGGTTTTCCTCAATATCCCTGGGTCCTGCCTGCATTGCTCTGAGTGCCCAGAAAATTCCTCTTCGCTAGGGGCTTGCATCAATGTTTTCCAGACTTTTGTACAGAAGATGTGGTTCATCAGGGCTTTCTGCATTTCAGTGAGCCTCTTGGTGTTCTTGGTGCTGAGTCCGTGAATCGCACCTACTGAGAGGAGACAGAACAAAACTCAAGAAGTCAAAGTCAGCAGCAGATCCCAAAGTTTTATAGAGCATTAATGGATCCCACTGAGGGCCATTTTAGCAACAACAACTCACCCAGATCTAATTAGAGCAGAAAACTGTAATCACTGATTACAGGTAGGCAAAGGAAATGTGCAGGGGGCTCTGGTGACATGTAAACCCTTGAGGTGTTTTCTCAAACAAAAAAGCCAAGTACAGCCATGGAGCCGCTGGGACGGGAGATCCTTTCCCTGCTGCGTTGCCCAGGGCTCCTCCTGGGGCCTGTGTGCAGGTTCAGCGTGCGCAATGCTGAGGGCAGGACAACGGGGTGACACCGCTCAGAGTCCCCAGAGGGGCAAGGGAGAGACAAAGAGGCCCTGGTGTCTGCTGGTAGGCCTCGGTGGCAGACACAACAGCCACAGTTCCGCCAGGAGAAGGGGCGCAAGAGCCGGGGGCTGCCAGGGGCCTGAGGCGGCCTAGGCCGGACCGGGCCTTCCCCAGCCGCTGCTGCCACACAGCCGGGCCGCGGCAGCTCCGGCTGCCCCCGCGCGCACGGCCGCTCGCTCTGCCCAGCCCGCGGCTCTCGGCCCAGGCGCGGCAGCTCCCGGCACTGCGGCTAAAGGCTCCGGGCGGCCCCGGGCCGGGAGACGCTGCCCCGCGGCAGCAGCCGCCTCTCGCACCCTCCCTGCCCGCGGGGCCGGGCAGCCCTGGACCCGCCCCCGCCCCGCCCCTCACTGCCCTCCTCTGGGCCACTGCGCATGCTCCACCCTGCCCGGACACGCCACGCCCCTCTTGGCCACGCCCCTCCCGTCCCCTCATGGCCCCGCCCCTCCCCACCCGGCCCCTGCACCGCGCACGCGCACTGCTGCCTCCCTCCAGCCCCTCCCTGGTGTCCCGCCCCGGGAGGCCACGCCCCACGGGAGCCACTGGGGGAGAGCGGGGTGGGCGGGGCTGCAGGGTGAGAGGCGTCACTTCCGGGTGTGGGGGCGGGGCCTGTGTGCTGCTGCGTGGGGAGATGCTGCTGCCGGGTGCTGCTGCCGCAGGGCCCCGCTCTGCCCCGGGGCCTGGGCGAGTCTGCGGGAGGGGAGGGGAGGGGAGAGGAGAGGAGAGGAGAGGGGAGGAGAGGAGGGATGGGAGAGAAACCTCTGCGCTGGGCTGGGGGCAGCTGCTGCCTGTGAGCACCCCGGGGACGCGGCGGGGGTTTTCAGCCCGCGCTGTGGCCTGGCGGGTGCTGAGAAGCCCTGAGCTGTGAGAGCTGTAGCACTGGGGACCGCGCAGGCAGGAGGGCAGGAGGGAGAGGAACAGAGCAGCCACTGCCTGTGCTGCTTCTGGCCGTGGATGTTCTCCCCTTGTGGAAAGGGGAGAAGTGGCCGAGTGGACAGCGAAGTGGATTGAGAACTCGCTGAAAGGCAGAGCTCAGAGGGTTGTCATCAGCGGCGTGGAGTCCAGTTGGAGGCCTGTGGCTAGTGGCGTCCCCCAGGGCTCAGTACTGGGTCCCATCCTGTTTGACTTTTTCATCAGTGACCTGGATGAGGGGACGGAGTGCCACCTCAGCAAGTTTGCTGATGATACCAAGCTGGGAGGAGTGGCTGACACACCTGAGGGTCGTGTAGAGTGCAGAGTCCTGCACCTAGGAATAAATAACCCTAGGCACCTGCCTGAGAGTTCTGTCTGGCTCGGGAGACAATGTGGCAGCCAGGGCTCCTGGGTCCTGGGGCTGGGGGTTAGGGCTGCCCTAATCCCCAAGGCTCTTCTGGGGATGAGGGAAATCCAGGGCCAGGTATCCCTGGGAGTGGGATGCCTTTGGGGTGCCAAAAGGCACCTTTGTCAGTGCAAGAGTGACCTCTCCAGGGCCCCTTTCTAGCTAATTCCCTGACTTTGGCATCATCTGGAGACATTCCTGAAAGGATTTATCAGAAAATTTTGGAAAATAACTGGGGGAAGGGAGGGGATTGCTTTCCAGGATGTGAGAGGAAATCTTCGTGCTCCCTGGCTGGGCCATCTCCACGGCAATGACATAGTGAGCCCCCAGATGACACGAGCTGAGGTCACAGCGGGATGTGCTGCATCACAGGGAGGTCTCCATGGTGTCCTGGGTGGGGGCCCTCACTTCCCTGTGAGGCCCAGGCACTGCTGGGCACTGCTCACGCAGTCCCCACCGCGGTCCTTCGTAGTGGCTCCGTGGCAAGCAGGGGGCACAGGAGGCAATGGGGCTGTGCTAGGACCCCTTGTTGACATGCAGAGGAGCAGCAGCATGTTGGAAAAGAGTATTGGGTGATGAGATGGGAAGAGCGTCCCTCGTCCTGGGCTTGAGAGGTGAGCTGAGGGCAAAGGGACAAGTGAGATGGAGGACTGCTGCGTGGACGCCATCACCCAGGAATGCACTTCCTTGTTTCCAGTGCTTTTGTAGCTTTCCAGTGAGGATTGACACCGTTTGCATCCTTTTATGATTCTAACTTGGCAGAGCAGATTTGGGGCTCAGAGATGCGATCCTGAGATGGCCACAGCCTCTGTCCTCCTGCACATCGGGCTCCAATCTCTGCACCGAAAAGAAAGCCTGTTTGGGAGAGCGCTTTGTGACCAGGTGGAGGTGCCATTGTCACCCTGTAAGTCCTCGCTGCCCCAAGGACATTTCTGTGTGGGGTGCGGTGCTGGGGTGAGCCCAACATGGACATCTCCCCCAACGCTCCTCACGACCCCACACCTCCACTCCTTGGCACAGGCAGGCTCAGAGCTGGTTTCCCCCTTGCTGCCCTGTGCCCCCATGGGGCTCCTCAGCCCTCTGGAGTGACCCCTCGGGGCACAGCCCAGCCCCACACAGAGCAGCCCCTGCTTGGCCAGAGCCCAGCCCTGCCAGGTGCAGTGGGAGGGCTGCCGAGCCCTGGGCTACCCTGGGGAAGGGGCCGGGGGGGCAGGAGGGACGAGAGGACACTGCCCTGCCCGAGGGCAGCAGCACGTCACCCGCAGGCTCCAGCACCCCGGCCATTCCCAGGGCCCCATCACCTGCACGAGGGCTGGCCCAGCACAGGCCCCAGGGCTGCCCTCCAAGCCCAGCACGGCCCCCAGGCTGCAGGGCAGCGAGGAGCCCCGCGGGGCCCCTGTGGCAGAGCGGCCGGGCCCGGGGCCCCGCACTGCCCGGGCACCCGGCGCCGGGCTGCCCCGAGGCGCCGCCGTGCCCCGCGCTGCCCCCAACAAGATGGCCCCGTCCCGCGGGGGAGGGGGCGGAGCTGGCTGCCAGGCTGGGAGGGTGCAGTGTTGCCATGGCATCGCCTGAGTGCAGCCCTGCTATTGGCTGTCATGAGGAGGAGGGCGGGGATGGGTTTGAGTGATGGCTCTCACAGCCAATCGGAGTCCAGAGCGGGAAAAGGGCAAGAGAAGGGAGAGGTGCAAGAGGGAAGGGAGCGAAGCAGGCGCGAAGGGGGCGGGAGTGAGAGCGGGTGCGAGCGGGGCTGGTGGGGGCTGCGGGTGCGTTCAGATGCCGGCGGGTGCCTGCTCGCTGGGGCAGGGGCAGCAGTGCTGGCGTGGGGGCTGCTTTCCTGCAGGGGCTCCCGAAGGGGCTGTTGGGGCTGTGAGCAGGGGACCCAGCGCCCTGTCACCGAGGGGAACTGACCTGCGAGCCAGGCGTGCCGGCCTGCCCCGAGCAGCTGGGCCGGGGCGGCTCGGTGGCGTTTGGGTGCAGGGAGCTTTGCCTGTGTTGTGGGTACGAGATGCATTTTCAGGTGCTTCCCTGATCTGGTGCTGCCCCTGCAGCCCCCAGGTGCTGCTGAGAGCTGTGTTTGGGAGCTGCAGGGCAAAGTGAGAGCAGGTTGCTGGTGTCCTTGCGAGGTCTCGTGCGCGAGTCGTCGTGCTTGCTCCATGCCTCTTGGTTTGCTCCAGGACCTGTGACCCTGGGAGCAGACTGAAGGGTGTTTGCAGAAGAGTTCTGTTAGCTGTGAGGTGTTTTGCTGTCCAGGGGCCTTGGAAGTTGACGAACGACCAGTTTCAAACTCAGCAATTGAAATATCCTGGACAGAGTCCTTCCCCATGTCTGACATTGTCAGTACATAACATCGGAGAGTGTTGTGCTTGATGTGTAGAGGATTTGCTGGGTTTGTTCAGCATTTGCAAAGGAAGTAGACTTCTGAGATGCAGGAAGGCTTCTCCCTCTGCCTGGGACATGAAGCACTGCTCCTCTTGCTACATATAGAGACTGCCTAGGCTAAAGCTGATCTTTTTCTGGGGGGGCTGCAACTGCTATGTAATGGGTGCTTTGCTGCTGTGAATCAGGGAGGCCATTCGGGAGCTGGCTCGGCCTTGGGAAAAGGCAGGGGGAGCTGCAGGCAGCAACAGGGTGGGCAGTGAGGTCCCTAGTGTTTAAAAGGGCTGTATCAGAAAACACCCTGTGTCCATCAAGGCTCTGTAGGTAGCTGGCAGGCCTGGAGAAGGCCCAGGGCTCAGCTGCTGCTGATGAGGTCACTTCTGCCCGCGTTCCTGATAGGCCAGCTGGAGGGGGGAGGCGTGGCTGTGGCTTGTGATGTCACTCCCAGCGGAGCAGTGGATAGGGCAGCAGCAGGTCCGTGCTGGGATGTGTTTTTGAGATCATTTCTGTCCGAGCAGCTGATCAGCCAGGATTCGTCTCCTGGTTGAGGAAGCCCTAGTGAGGTGATTGCTGCCTTAGAGGCTTCTCGGCCAGTGACGGAGACCTGGCTGCGCAGGGGACTGTGAGGTCCCGTCTTCCTGAGTCCCCGATCCACCAGCAGCAGGCAGTTAGTCACGGGCATTGAGTGTGAGGTCTCTTTTGTCCAAATGCCTGCCAGGGCAGCAGTGGTTCGTGGCTGGGGAAGTTATTTTGAGGAAAGTTCTGTCCCTGAAGCCCATTGGCCAGCAGCAGGCATGTGCTGGGAGTTTGGACTCACGAGGTCACCTCTCTGTGAGCAGCTGACTGGTCGGGAGAAGCTACATGGCCTGGATGCTTATGGTGAGGTGACTCCTGGGTTTGCTGCATGTGCCCAGAGGAGGGATTGACCCCTGCAGAGCTCTACAGCAGTAGTGAAAGGCAACTAATTAATCAAGCAGAAGTAGATGTTCCCCATCATCTGACACAAATTCTAGTCCACTCTGTCATCCTGAGTTTGTACTGCTACGTTTAAAATGTGGGTGATGTTCTCTGGTGAACATGGACATGGAGTTTGACTTTGCATTTGCTAAGTTGCTAAGCAGAAGCTTGCAGCCTACCACTGGTCATCTAGGGAGTCCAACTAGACTTTTTAAACTACTGAATTTAAACTTTTAAACTACTGAATAAATCTAGTGGTGGTGTATGCAGTGGTGCTAGTAATCTGTTATTCCCAGAGTGTGTGTGTGTGCTTTAGAAATTCCCCCTGTCAAAACAGTAGGGAGCTTGTGAGATTTTCCTGCACGGTCTGAATGCTGTCGCTGTCTTTCAGGTGTCCACCTGCTTTTACGACACATTTGGAACTAACACATTGGAGGTTGGTGTTTTTCTGTCCGCGTATGCAGTCCCTGGAGAATGGTTGCAAAGACTGTTGGAGGAGACAGAAGGAATGTCACCCCCAAACAGGTATGGTCCACATTTTCAAAGAGATTTCTTGTTCAGGGAAGTTGAGGCACAAACGAATGGCAAGAGGTGGCCTGATCAGTCCTTGTGAGAGCGCTCCTCTGCTTCCTGGAGATGGGAAGTGACCAGGTATAGGACTGTGAGTGGATGCTGAGAGGCAGTGCCTGTTGCAGAGCCTTGGAGGACTAGAAGGGAACTGAAGAGCTGGAGAGTTGGGCCTGCTGTGTTGTGGGGCACTTGGGGTGCCCTGCGTGTTGCTGATGCGGAGGTGCGTGTTTGCTGGCAACCCTGTGTGAGGCGAGCAGAGGTGGATGCAGGGTGTCACAGCGCAGGGGTGCCCTGTGGGGGGCTGTGTGGGCGGGCTGGTTTTGGTGCTCAGCATGGGAGGAGATAGCTGGAGAGAGTGGTGCTGTGCGTGGGGAGTGCTGCCAGACTGGGGAGCTGGGGAGTGCCTCAAGGTGAGGGTGTGAATATGCTCGCCAGGCCTAGGCCGCCCTGGTATCATGGGCCAGAGTTGCTGGCAGCCTGCTGCCTTTGATGCACTGAGGTTCAGGCCTTGGGGTTGCTAAGCGCTTTCCGGGATCTGCAGCATGGAGGCTGCCTAAAGGCCAGGGAGTGTTTCTCCTTGCTCTACAATGTGAAGCAAGCCTGCATTTTCCCTCCATCGTTCTCTTTTCCTTTGGTTCATGAGAGCCTTGGTCTGCAGCAGTGTTTACTGAGAGGAGAGGACGTTGTGGGAGATGCAACTTGCTGGCTGGGCATTGGCCTGCTGGAAGCTCTTTGAAGGAGTGAAGGCCTTGTGGTGTGGTGGTCTCTGGAGAAGGGCAGATATGTTCTTAGGAGCTGACTGTCAAGGGGCTGAATCCTTCCTGTAGGAGATCTGTTTGGAAGAGTGCCTTTGAATGGGAGCAGCAAGGAAAAGTGTCCTGCGAGGGATGCGCAGCCCAGGTTTCTCTTTCTTCCAGGTGCAGTGTCTGCAAGTTACCCCACCATCCTGCTGTAGTGTGACCTTTCTGTGCTGCAGCAAGGAAATAAGCAAGCAGCCACGTGTAGCCATCAGTGTGCTAGGTGTGGTGTGGTTAGGTGCTGACACTGCTGACCCTGGCAAGGTGGAAGGTGCTGGATTTTGTCTGCACTTTTGGTGGTTGTGAGGAGCCCCATGTAGCTCTAGCTGCATTGCTCGGAGTAGCTGGAGTCAAGGCAGTGGTGATGAGCACATACATCCTACCACTAACCTCCCAGCTGTTTGGCATGCATTATGTTCCCTCTGTTCTGCGATTTCATTTTCATGGAAGTTGAGGCACACGCGAGAGGCAAGCGCTGGCCTGATCAGCCCCTGTGAGAGTGCATGCTCGCTATTTCTAGGAGGTGGTAAGTGAGCAGGTCCTGGGCTGTGAGTGGATTTTGAGAGGCAGTGCCTGTTGCAAGGCCTTGGAGGACTAGAAGGGAACAGAAGGGCTTGGGACTGGGGCTTTCTGTGTTATGGGGCACCTGGGGATGCCCTGTCTGCTGCTGTCTATAGTAGGGAGGGCAGCGAGCAGAGCAGTGCTTAGGAGTGTGCAAGTGGCGAGTGTCCTGCATGCATCTCTTCTGGCTGGCACTTGGTTGCATGTAGCCGACCAGCCAACAGAGTGGGGCAGAGACAGGGTGCTCGTAGACTGGCTGGCTCAGCAGATGTCTGGCGTGAGGTTGAGGGCTGTTGCAGTGCTGAGTTGCTCTGCCAGTGTCAGACACCCTTTCCAGTGAAGCTGCTCCCTGGGCTGATCGCTCTACCTAGGCACTAGAAATGGAAGTGACATGCTGTTGTCCTTGTGTAGGTGCTCCAGGGCAAAGGCTCACAGCTTGGATTTCAGGGTAATAATGAAAAGGCAAGACCAACTGTTCCCTTTTGTGTCTTGCCAGGAGATGAAAGCCATTTACAGAAGATTGTTATGTCCAGAAGGACAACAGCATAGTCAAGGGCCATGAGAGTGGCCCAGGTGAGTTTCTCCTCTGTGAATCTATTTGTGTGTGCACTGTTTCCAGGTCTAGGTGAGGCTGAGGTGAAATAGCTCTTGCCAGTATCTCCACCACCCTTGCAGTCATTCAAAACACTACTGCAGATGCCTTAAAAAATCTACAAAGAGGAGAAGTGAGAGCGCTCTCTCAATTAGCCATCCAAAATCGATGGGCCCTAGATTAGCTGTTGGCCACACAGGGCGGAGTGTGTGTACTGCTATACACCGCCTGTTGTTTGTATGCAAACAAATCAAAAGAATGGAGTATGATGTAAATGTCATTCAATGACATGTTTGTACCTTCCATCAAAGACCCAAAGAGCACTCGCTGGCTAATACCCCGTCAATAGATTGGTCACGGTTGCAGTCATGGCTCCCAGATCTGGGAGCATGGGCAGGCATATTTTAATCATTTTAATGTTATTTCTGGCAGGAGGAACTGTGCTTTTCAGTTGTGTCTCATGCATGGGTCCAGTGTGTTCAACTTGCCTCTCATGTGTAAGGGGATATAAGTATAGACCGGGTAACACTGAGAGCAGGTACGCATGAAGTAAACGGAGGGAATGTTGAGGACATTTCCATTACGCTCTAGTTTTGCAGGAAAAGAACATGAAAGATTGCATGCTCTGCAAGCAGAACATCTTACCTGATGTTGCCTTAGCCATGTTTCTCGTACAAAGGTGAAGATCTGCAAAGAAGCCAGTTTAATCCAGTCAGCAGGACAAAGGTACAACACTAGAAGAGGTGCAAAATCAGCATCAGCTAATGGATGATTTTAAGATGGACCATATGAGGCTGGCATGGAACTATCTGGTACTCTAACACAACAAGGGGATTGGTAGAACTAAGAATCATGCATAGATCTAGTTGGTTATGTAAACTAAAGTATTGGATATGTAACAATTTACTGTTGCTTGAAAGTCATAACAAAAAGCTGCTCAGGGTGCTTTCTTCTGCTGCAAACCAAGAGGAACCTTGCTCATAACAATAAAAATTACAAAACTTAGAAAAATCTGACTCCTGCTGCTCATTACCAGTGCTTGTGAGCAAACAAAAGAGAAAAGATAATTTTAATATTGGGCTCACTTTGAGGACCTCCTCCAGCTGCTGTAAGCCCTGGTCTGCCATGGAAGTAGCTGCTTCCCTCTCCTGTAATCCTCTTCCTACTCAAGAGCTCGTTTTCATACAGAAATCCCTCTCACTACAAAACGGCACGGACTGTCATGGGCTGAGAGAAGGACCAGAAGCAATGGTCCATGTGCTGCTGCAGCAGGGTTTTACACCCTCCTTAGCTCCATGTGTCAACAGCCCCCAACCTACCACTGTGACAAGAGAAAAAAAAAATGGAGCTCCAGTGCTGAGCTTCATGAGCTGGGCTAGGTTTCTCGCACGCTCATTTACTTTGCTCGAGCCCCTGCCCTAGGGCTGCACTCAAGAGCCAGGCCGTAGCCCCTGGACTGCCTTTTCTCCTTGTGCCCTGGCACAGCCAGAATGAAATTAAGCGCTTGAGTTGGAAGGCTGGGGGGAATGGAGATAAAACCATTAATTCATTGCAATTAATAGGAAACCTAATTTTTTTCTTTTAGAAAAAGACTTTTCTTGTTCTCCATTTCCTGCTTTTTCTCTTTTTTTCTCTTCCTACTCATGGGGCTCTGTTCTCACCAGAAATCCCTCCCTTATCAATGTGTACAAGTACTTGAAGGGAGGGTGTCAAGGGGACGGGGAGAAACTCTTTTCAGTTGCCCCGTGTGACAGGACAAGAGGCAATGGGAAGAAATTGAAGCACAGGAAGTTCCGCCTGACCGTGAGGGGGAATTTCTTCACTGTGAGAGTGACGGAGCACTGGAACAGGTTGCCCAGAGAGATTGTGGGGTCTCCTTCTCTGGAGATATTCAAAGTCCGCCTGGACGCAACCCTGCCCAACATGCTCCAGGTGACCCTACTGAGCAGGGAGGTTGGACTAGATGATCTCCAGAGGTCCCTTCCAACCTTACTGATTCTATGATTCTATGAAATTCAGCAGCTGCCAGTATTTCAGGAGGTAAAACTCAAGGCAGCAAAAAGAAAAATAAAAAAATACCCACACCTGTGTCCTCCAGTTCAGCTTTTAGTCACAGACACGTTTCACGCTGATCCTTCACTCACACCTCACCAGCATTTGTTTCCCAGCAGACACAAAGCAGAACCCAGCCTCCTCCAGGGAACACCCAGGGATAACTACAGACAGGCTGAACAGGTGCTGGGGAAGCTCTGGGGGGAAGGACCAGCCGCGGCAGGGCAGGCTCATCCCCCCATGGAGAGGGGCTGCGAGGGGAAGGGCTGCTCACAGCTCCCGCTCGACCCCAGGACACTTCGCAGGGGCTTCTCAGGAGGAATTTCCAGGCAGGGATGACACCAAAACCAAGGAGCTTCCCCACGTCTCTGCCTTCAGGTCCCTGCTGCTGGGGTGGGGGGAAGGGAGAGGAGCTGCCAAGCCTGGACAAGAACCCAAGACTCCAAAACTGGTGGAGAGACCAGCAGGTCTGCAAGGAAGCTCAGAAAGTGCCTTCCCCCACTCCCCACCCACGCACAGCACCAGCAGCACCTTTGCTGACCCCAGCAGGATCTGTCCCCGCTGCCCCTGAGCACCTGCCAACACGCAGATGTCCCTCAACACTGCCCTGCTGCCAGGAGGCGTCTGTGGGGCAGAGCTGAGCGCACAGGGCTGTGATGGGGCTGTGGGTCAGTGCTCTCCTGAGGAGACGTCACCTTCAGACCCTTGACTGCTTCTGGGAGGTGTCCTGTGGGACTCAAGTGCCCTCCAGAAGGGCACAGATCTCCCGCTGCCGCTTTGCTGCAATACCTGAAAGCCTGGTTCTGGGCATGGCCTTCAGGAGCCTTCACGTTTCCTGCTCCTCACGGTGCCCACAACCGGGCTGGGCGCAGAGAGGAGCTGGGGACCTGCCCCGGGGAAAGCAGGGCTGTCAGCAGGGGCACCGGGGCGCTGGCTGCCTCCTGCCTCCAGCCTGCTGCCCCCACCAGAACCGCTGCACCCGCGGCCTCTCCTCACAGCAGGGACGGCGCTGAGAAACGGCCACCGCCGCCGGCACCGAGCCGCCAGGAGAAGGGGCGCAATCATTCCCCTCCCTTTTCCCACCTGCTTCTATTCAAACAGCCACCCATTTCCTCAGCTCTAGGACACTCACAGCTACAGTACAAAAACACAACATACCTCCTTGCAGAACTACAACTACATCCTACCATGCCAGGCAGCCTTAGTTGCCTGCTGCCTAAGACAACTGTAGCCTCATGTTCGGTGCTTATGTGCTGCCTTCAGCAGGTTATTCAGTAGGCACCAAGTGGGCACAGGGCACATTCTCAGCATCTTTGGGACTGATCCTTATTCCTTCTTATCAGCAGGAAAACCTGTATTGGTACACCCCAGTGTCAGGGACATGATACATGAGGTATGCCTTAAACAAGCTGTTTCCAGAGCTAGGAAGCAGTGAGAGATGGCAGGCCTGGTGCAGGCAAGATGGTGCTGCCCCCTGCATTAACTCCCCCATCCTGACTAAAGATTAAGGGCAGGTGCGCACAGAAAGGTCCTACCATGGTCATGGCAATAGAGAGGTCAAGTCAACCACCTGGAACCCCTACTCCCCCAGACCCATTTTGAGAACTTTCTGAACAACGCAGTACGCCTGCTCAAACTTTCGGACAAAATTCTGCCTCAGGGGAGGATCTCGGAAAAAAAGAAACTATACAAGGTGCAAGATAAGGCAGGTAACTGCCAGCCCACTTTCCAGGAACCTCCAGTCAAGGACAACGCGGGACAAGACATCACTGGAACCGAGGGTGGTGATCTCTCTCTTCCCTATCGTCTCTCCTTCTCTTCCTTTCCTTTTCCCCTTTTCTCTCCTTCAGCCTCCTCTAACTCACTGATAATGTAGGGTGCCGAAAGTTCATTTTGCTAGTGTGGCATAACATACGGTATAAAATAGCTAGGATTGCACCCAGGACCGCTTAGTCCTTCCTCTTGTGTAGTCAATAAACAGGTTTAATTGGATTTATCAGTTGCTTGGTGTTGACTTCACCTTTATTTGTCCATGGGGTATCATGAAACCTAGCGCAATCTGTTTTGAGACCCAGGGTCGCAGATTTGTATTGTGAAATTATTTAGAGAAATTGGAGTATTATGCTCATCCCTCTCCACTGGGAATGACCTGGGCTCAACAACATTGGCACGACCCACGGGCAGTGACAGACGGAATAACCCTGTTGACTAAAGAGCGGAATTTGAAACACGGCAAAGGGAAAGCTGTAGTCCGCGCAGTGTTAGGGGCAGCCCCCACAGCTGCCCAGCAGGAGAACCAAGCTAATCGGCGAGCGGAAAAGGGGGCGGTTCAATCCTTGCATGACCTGGTAAAAGCAATGCAGGAACAACTCAAGGCTGAGACTGGGAGCCTCAGGAAACAGCTAGCAAGAGAGCAGGAGAACAAAAAGCGTTTAGAGGCGTCCTTGGAGAGGGCATGGAGGAGAGAACAGGAGGCCCTTTCCAGGTCACAGATAATTTGGGGTAAGTGGTATAGTGGTATTTTGGAAGGGGAAAATAAAGTGTCGGAGTCATGTGACTCGTGCTATCCCATAGAAGAATTAGAGCACCTGGGGGAAAAATATCCTAAGGAGAAGGGGAAGGTAGTGTTGAGACCCCTAATAAAAGCAGATAGTAGAGATGACATAGAGCCAAAGTTACAATCTGTACTGTTCCCCACTCCTCTACAGAGTTAGCCAAAATTTGGGAGAAATATTCTAGGGAACCAGGAGAAACAGAAACTGAGTATGTCTGGAGAGTCTCGCTTACCGGCGGAGATCGTATAATGTTGTCGGAGGAAGAAGCTCGGGGTTATTGGGGACCTGGGGTATTTGTCACTGCGAACGACCCTCGGGAGCCTTGGTCCCTAACCCAAAGGGCAGCATATCGGGCAGGAGGTTTAGACCCCTTAGAGAGGGGAGACCCAGTCAGCACTGACATGGCTAACATCAAGCGGCTGACTGAAAGTACTCAGAAAGTGGCTTGCCTCCCATTAATGAATCAGAGGCAAATAGTCCCTAGGAAACCCTCTCCAATGTTAATGAGAGCAGATCCTGCCTGAACGACCCCCATATAATGACCCCCTGCCAGACAGTTTAATAGCTTATGCGGTCCAACTTCAGGATCAGCTGAGAGCTATACGCTGCGGACAACGTTTTATAACTAGGACACGGTTTGTGTACTTTCCTTTTATCACACCCGACACTAAGCCTTCACTTATGGCAAGGAGTTTCCTATACTTTGAGTCTACGTATAGTCTACATATAGATTTTAAAAATTCTTCAGAAACTACCTTTTACTGCTTCTGTAAGAATTTCTGTAAGTTCTGCTTCTGTAGAATTTTTTCAAGCACACAAATGTATTGCTGCCTCAGTTTACCTACAGATACACTCAACAGAACACATCTCTGATGTTAAAGCAAGGCAAGGAAACCCCATCAGGGCCTCTATTTATACATATTCTGTGATAAGGGTTATCTTACTGAAGAGCCTACTGCAAAGCACAGGGACAGTAGAATTCTGCGTTGAACTATTTAGCTTTTTTGCCTAATCGCTCCAAAAAAAGATACAATTCCTCTTAAAAGAATCCACCTGGTCCATGTGATGAATCACCTCAGGGTTAAGAGGGGCACTTTCTGCATTTTCTGGCTACAACCTCCATTGCACACATGGACAACGGAAAACATCACATCAGCTTCCAGCACTATTATTTGGGAGCAGCAAGAGAAAAAAAGAGAAAAGGGAAAGAAGAGCTCATGTCCTATCCCACTTTCTTCCCTCAACGCATGGCAGGAGCCCTTCTAATTTTGCTGTGTTGCTTTCACTCGTTGGAAAAGGGGGAAGCCACCAGCACCTCCTCTGTAAAGTCCTTGGTGATCTACTGGGGAGGAAGACTGCAAGCTGCATGTTATCCTGCCAGGGAAAACACGAACATTTCCAACCATACTTGCCTCCAAGCACACTTAGCTCGCTCCAGGTAAAGACCAGCACACCAAGTTGCAACTGGACGTCTCCAAGATGCTCACTTGCAGTTTAGAGGCCAGTCAGCAGGGTGACTCTCTCCACCTGGAAAGGAGTATCATAAAAACCACACAGACTCTGAACACCAAGCAAATACACAGGCACTGAAGATGCCCCTGTAGATGCTCCTACTGCCCCCAAAAGGAGTACTTTCACTGTCACCAGAGATGGGACTCTTCACTCTGCCTCAGCCTTTGCGCCTAACACCTGCCTCATGCTGAGGCCTGAGGTAGGCTGGGGCAGCACCACTAGGCTACAGCGAGAGCAGACACAAACACCACATCCTCACGGGCAAAAACAAGGAGGTCTGCTGTCCTTGCAGGTTTCTCAGTAATTCTTTGTTTATACCTGCCAAGTCTGGAACTCTTTGGAATTAAGTCAATCCTTTCCCAGTAACCAAAAGGACCGGACCGGTGTGCAATTCAGAGCACACCTGCATCGTGAAGGAGGAGGAAGAATGAGAGCTCTCACTGTCAGTCAGGTAACCACTGATCGTAAGCATGCAACTTAATGAATTATCATGTTAATGCATCAGTGAACTAGCACATATAACTAGAAAATTAATATTTTAGTGAGTCTACAGAGAAAGGATTAATCCCTTCTTGGCTTTTTCTTTTTCTCCTTTTTTTTTAACCTGAGGAGTTCCTGGAAATAGCACGAGCTTTTCAGGGGAGAGGCCTACAAGTGTAACTCGTAGTATCCCAAACACATTGTGCTTTTCAGGCATTCAATCCAGTGCTGGAAGAAGAGACTCTACACAACCAGATCGTTTCTCTGAGACCACCGGGGCCCCCCACGATCACCACCCTTCATAGCTGCGCTGAGGGACGACAAAGTGTTAAGAGAAAAACCACAAGTCAACCTTCAAGGCCAATTACACGTACGAGACTGCCAGTTTACGGGTGACAATGCAGACAGCTTCCGAACACTCACTGGCTGAGCAGGAAGCCTGAACTCTGACAAACAGGCCTGTCAGATACCATGTCAAAACTGATGAGCACAGAAGCAAGGCAGCTGCTAGAGGTTAAATCTTGACACTCCACCTCGGACCAAATTAGTCCCCTACTTCCAGGACATGCTCAAAAGTAATTACAAAACACATATGTTTCCTTAATAATCTCAGACAGGTCAAAAGATGTACCTGTGAGCTATTATTTAAGTAATAAACAGGATACAAGAAAAAACACCCTCTTTGGGACAGTAGTAAATGTGTACACATGGCATTCTTATGAACTGCAGGATGCAGAAGCAGCTTGTTTGTCACCAAACTAATTTAACCTGACCTCTCCTCAGGGCACAATTCAGGACACCTTCACACGTTACAGACCTCCAGTTTTACACAGAAGATTCCTCCCACACCTGCTACTTTCCAGAGAGAGCTCGTTTTATTCCCTAGCTTCCAACAAAAGCTATAGTAGCACAAAGGCTCTGCCTCATTTAGACTTTTTCAGCCAAGAGATTTTAACACTTTCAGGTGAAATGCTCTTGCTGCTGCCCACGCGCAGAGGCACACAACCTGCCATCCACGGCACTGCTGACTTGGGATCCCTCCTGCTGGCACTAGCCAACACTCTTAAGGATTCTCCACTCTTTCTTCCACAAAATCCCTTCTTTTCAACTCTTCTGCTCCCAAAACCACCTGGCACCATCACTACTGGATCATCTCCCTTTTGTGTCTGCTGCACAGAAACTTCCTACAACAGAACTGGTATTTTCAACTGCACCTTCCACTGAACACAGGGAACAGTTGCACTCAACATGTTTCTAAGGTCAAGCAGAAAATAGTGTGGGGTAGATGGTAAACACAAACCTAGTCCTAGAAAGATACATTCTCATTCCGCATGGTCTGGTATGGACCTTTTGATGGAAGGTAAAGATCAAGAAGGCAAAATATTTCTGTGTCCCCCGGCTCAACTTTGAGCACAACATCAGTTTCAGTGGAGCTGTCTTCAGTCACAACTTGCCTGCACCAGCCTTCCCGCAGACACAAAGCACCAGTCAACCTTCTCAGTGTGACATGCAGACATAGCTACAGTTTAAAGGTGTGGCTACGGTAACAAGACCCGCTCTTGAACGGAAGCACCCCTTTCTCCAGCTTTCGCAGAGCGCTCAGCATCTGTGAGACCCTGGCTCTGTCCTTTCTCAGACACTTGGGGGTTTAGAAGTGGTCTGATCACACACGTAGAGCATTTTCTCTTCACAATTCGGAAATGCATGGCGACATCTCAGATCTTCTAAAGTAGCCACAGCCAGGGAACACGGCTGGACACAACACAGAAGCAAGAGTGAGTCTACGCTTAGCTCCCTCCGTCTCTAGATGGAACGTACACCTCGATGAGAGGGCTACCATCAAATGGCTTTACCATTTAGGGTTTACCAAGGGCCTGGGAGAAAGGAATAAGCTTACTGGTGTGGAGAAGTATTGGAAATAAACTGAGAAAATGGGACCTACCTGTAAATCCTTTGAAAATGCTCTCCATGCGAGGCTGTGTTCATGACCTTCTCCTTGGTCTAGCAAAGACACTGCCATTTGTGGCCAGCCTTTTGCTTTCCCCCTTAGCAACTGCAGGAAGAGAGGAAGCTTTCAACAAAGTGCTTCAACTCTGCACATAGTTAGCTCAGGCCTCAGGCCCTGCTCTTTTCACAGCCCTCTTTACTCCCCGTTCCTGCACATGACAGCTTGTGACTCCTCTTAATTGAAAACTGAACAAAAAAGTCACATTTTCACAGGTTGATCAAGGAAACCGTACACTTCACTGCCACAGCACAGTGCAGCAGCAGCTCCTGCCTGTCCACTTTCCCCAGCACTCTCCCCACACACACCCAGGGTGTTCCAGCTTTCCGCGAGGGGAGAACATCCACGGCCAGAAGCAGCACACGCAGCGGCTGCTCTGTTCCTCTCCCTCCTGCCCTGCTGCCTGCGCGGTCCCCAGTGCTACAGCTCTCACAGCTCAGGGCTTCTCAGCACCCGCCAGGCCACAGCGCGGGCTGAAAACCCCCGCCGCGTCCCCGGGGTGCTCACAGGCAGCAGCTACCCCCAGCGCAGCGCAGAGGTTTCTCTCCCGTCCCTCCTCTCCTCCCCTCCCCTCTCCCCTCCCCTCCCTTCCCCTCCCGCAGACTCGCCCAGGCCCCGGGGCAGAGCGGGGCCCTATGGCAGCAGCGCCCGGCAGCAGCATCTCCCCACGCAGCCGTGGGCACACAGGCCCCACCCCCACACCCGGAAGTGACGCCTCTCACCCTGCAGCCCCGCCCACCCCGCTCTCCCCCAGTGGCTCCCGTGGGGCGTGGCCTCCCGGGGCGGGACACCAGGGAGGGGCTGGAGGGAGGCGGCAGTGCGCGTGCGCTGTGCAGGGGCCGGGTGGGGAGGGGCGGGGCCATGAGGGGACGGGAGGGGCGTGGCCAAGAGGGGCGTGGCGTGTCCAGGCAGGGCGGAGCATGCGCAGTGGCCCAGAGGAGGGCGGTGAGGGGCGGGGCGGGGGCGGGTCCGGGGCTGCCCGGGCCCCGGGCAGGGAGGGGGCGAGAGGCGGCTGCTGCCTCGGGGCAGCGTCTCCCGGCCCGGGGCCGCCCGGAGCCTTTAGCCGCAGTGCCGGGAGCTGCCGCGCCAGGGCCGAGGGCCGCGGGCTGGGCAGAGAGAGCAGCGGCTGGGGAAGGCCCGGCCCGGCCTGGGCCGCCTCTGGCCCCGGCAGCCCCCGGCTCTCGCGCCCCTTCTCCTGGCGGCCCCTCGGCTCGGTGCTGACGGCAGCGGCCGTTTTTCAGTGCCGTCCCTGCTGTGAGGAGAGGCCGCGGGTGCAGCGGTGCTTTTGTGGGGGCCAGGCAGGAGGCAGGGGGCAGCCAGCGCCCTGGTGCCCCTGCTGACAGCCCTGCTTTCCCCGGGTCAGGTCCCCAGCTCCTCTCTGCACCCAGCCCGGCTTTGGGCACCGTGAGGAGCAGGACGCGCAGAGGGTCCTGAAGGCCATGGCCAGAACCAGGCTCTCAGGTCTTACAGCAAAGCGACTGCAGGAGATCAGTGCCCTTCTGGAGGGCACTCGAGCCCCTCAGGACACCTCCCCAGGGACAGTTGATCTGAAGGTGACGTCTCCTCAGGAGAGCACTGACCCACAGCCCCATCACAGCCCTGTGCGCTCAGCTCTGCCCCACAGACGCCTCCTGGCAGCCGGGCAGTGTTGAGGGACATCTGCGTGTTGGCAGGTGCTCAGGGGCAGCGGGGACAGATCCTGCTGGGGCCAGCAAAGGTGCTGCTGGTGCTGTGCGTGGGTGGGGAGTGGGGGAAGGCACTTTCTGAGCTTCCTTGCAGACCTGCTGGTCTCTCCACCAGTTTTGGAGTCTTGGGTTCTTGTCCAGGCTCCCTTCCCCCCACCCCAGCAGTAGGGACCTGAAAGCAGAGACGTGGGGAAGCTCCTTGGCTTTGCTGTCATCCCTGCCTGGAGTTTCCTCCTGAGAAGCCCCTGCGAAGTGTCCTGGGGTCGAGCGGGAGCTGTGAGCAGCCCTTCCCCTCGCAGCCCCCTCTCCATGGGGGGATGAGCCTGCCCTGCCGCGGCTGGTCCTTCCCCCCAGAGCTTCCCCAGCCCCTGTTCAGCCTGTCTGTAGTTATCCCTGGGTGTTCCCTGGAGGAGGCTGGGTTCTGCTTTGTGTCTGCTGGGAATCAAATGTTGGTGAGGTGTGAATGAAGGACCCACATGAAACGTGTCTCTGGGTAAAAGCTGGACTGGAGGACACGGTCATTTTTTGCCACCTTGAGTTTTTCCTTCTGAGATACCGGCAGAGGGGTGCTGCCATGCCGGAATGCCGTGGAGAGGGCTGTTGCCACGGGAGCCGCAGGGCTTTGTGATGGTGGTGGCATGGTGCCCACAAGGCCACTGTGATGGGGCGGTCTCCATGGGGACTGTGTCCCCGCTGTGAGCAGGGCCCCCGGGGTCCTCACTCTGAGGAGAGCGGCTGGATCAGGAGGCAGCTGCTGCCTTTGGTGCCAGAGAGGCAGGTCCCCAGGAGAGGATCCTGAGGAGGGGCAAGAAGCAGCAGGCAAACACCTGCTCCCAGTGCGCAATGGACTCCCAGGCACGCCAGAGCGCAGGGTCGAGGCGAGCCGTGGGGCTGGAGGGAGAGAGAGGCGGCACGGATGGGAGCCTGACGGAGAGCATGAGGATGGTTTGGGCTGACCTGCTGGAAAGCAGCTCTGCAGAGAAGGACCTGGGAGTGCTGGTGGAGAGCAAGCTGACCATGAGCCAGCAATGTGCTCTTGTGGCCAAGAAGGCCAAAGGTAACCTGGGGTGCATTAGGAAGGGTGTTGCCAGCAGGTCAAGGGAGGTGATTCTGCTGCTCTCCTCAGCCCTGGTGAGGCCTCCTTGGAGTACTGCATCCGGTTCTGGGCTCCCCAGTACGAGAGAGACGTGGAGCGACTGGAGAGAGTCCAGCGGAGGACTACAGAGCTGATCGGGGCACTGGAGCATCTGCCCTCTGAGGAACGGCTGCGAGAGCTGGGCCTGTTTAGCCTGGAGAAGAGAAAACTGAGAGGGGATCTTGTCAATGTACAGAAATGCTGTGGAGGGGGTGTCAAGAGGGTGGGGCCGGACTCTTTTTAGCGGTGCCAAGCGACAGACAAGAGGCAACGGGCACAAACTGAAGCACAGGAAGTTCCGCCTGAATGTAAGGAAGAACTTCTTCACTGCGAGAGAGACCCAGCGCTGGAACAGGTTTCCCAGAGAGGCTGTGGAGTCTCCTTCTCTGGAGACACTCAGAGGGGCGGTAGCGGCACCGGCTGTAATGATTGAGAAGGTGAGGAATGTTATTTTAGCACTAGTCTGTAGGGAAGGGATCAACCCTTGGTTTGCTTTTTGATCTAATGAGCGCGTACAGATGAGGTTTGTTTCGCACAGTGGGGCATCCTGTGAATTAGCGAGATCACAGCGAGTGGTAGTAATAGGTAACAGATTTGGGGGAGGTATAGGCGATTCAAGTACTGGTGATGAGGTCGGTGACTGTGAGACCACTTGGGTGAGGCCCTTGCAGCCAAGTCTAACCACTGACCTTAAGCACTACCTCTAACCCTAAAGCCTACCCTAACCCTCAATGCCTTATTTTAGTCCCCATCCCATACTCTAATCACGAAGCCCAGATCCAAACCTGTAATGCCTTACAGGTAATCCTCAGATCTTTCCCCAAGAGTCACTCTAGTCGCTAGCTCTTATGCCTAGCCTTAATGTGTAAGCCCCAAACTCCAGCCTTAACCCAGTCCTCTAACCCCAAGCTCTAAAACACACCTTAGCTGATTGCTGGAAACTGTACGCCAAACCCCAGCCCTTCCCAAAGCCTCTCCCCGCTCCGCAACCGCCAAAGCCATTCCTCCTCTGACCTCCTGCCAGAGCACAGCTCTGAAACCTCTGTGGATGCCAACGCTGGAAGAGACACGCTTGCGACAGCGGAGAGCTTGAGCGTGCTGGCCAGGGTAGATGTTGTCGGCCACCCAGGGGCCTGCACGTGCCTTTTGAGAGCTTGAGGCTTTCTCTGTGCCAACCCCTATCCTGGGCTTTGACTGTCAGCTGAACCTTGTCCGATATCACCAATCCCAAGGCAGGGGAAAAAGGAGTCTGAGGGGAGATATTTTGCCAGATACCATATCCTTTAGAGGGATCTGGGTTTCTCCAAAAGGCAGCAGGAGAGTGTTGGGGTGCACGGAAAGACACACCGAGGGGGTTGTGGGGGAGACCCATACCCGAGGAGCCACCGAGGAAGCTCTCGCCCCCTACCAAGACCTTCCCTCTCCATCAGCACTGAGCCCAACCTCTGCTGGAGCAAAAAAGAGCAAAATAGTCATCGGAGCCCCCTGAAGCGCCCTCTGGAAAGTATAAGCTTGGTGGTAAGGCGGAAGGAGCCCTTCCAAAAAAATAACTTGAAAAGATTTTTGAAAAAAGCTCTCACAGCATTTGTATTTCCATGTATTTATTTAAATTGATGAGTACTCACATCATGTAATTATTAATTGATGGTTATAAGATTTTCTTAATATTCATGAAGGAAGATTGAGATCAATCTTAACAATGTCACTGTGCCCCAAATTCTGCTAAATCCTGACAAAACTTGCAGACAGAAGGACATGGCGGGGCCATGGGCTGCACGGGAGGGCAGATGAGGGGTCCTGAGAGGAGCAGACCCTGACTGGAGGCGGGGGGCATAGAAGGCCCCATGGCCCAGCCGGTTTCAGCTCCCGGGGTGACAGTGACCTGCCAGCGCCCAGCCGCGGGGCACGGCGGTGCAAGGAAGGTCCCTGGCACCCAGCCCCGTGTGGACAGCTGCCCGTCCGCTGCCGGCCCCAGGGGCCGCATGTCCAGCTGCCTGCTCGGGGCACAGAGCCAGCTGCGCTCGGGGCTGGGGAGTCTCCTCACATCCCCCCAAAGGCTTCGCGGTGCCTCGCTGCAGCTCAGGAGGCTGTGGGGGCCGGGCAGGGAGGGGGCAGCAGGGATCAGGCCCTGCCATGGGATCCTGCTACCTCCTCCCCACCCCGCTCCCAGGCGGGAACTGTAACCCCAGTTCCTGGGTTACATAGAGCTCCCTGCCCAGGGCCTCCCCAGCAGCATCACTCAGCTCCCCATGCAGAATGTCATAGTTTTATTTGTGTATTCATTATTACATACTTGTAATACAACTTAACAGCATATAGTAAAATTTACACTATAGTTTAATCTGTCAGGCTACAGTACAATTTACACAGAACTGTATCTATCAGAAATCTGCAGGTAGTATAGTACCAGATTATGAGCCTATTGCCTTATGAGCCTTTTGCCTTATAGCCCTTCTACGCTCTATCTTGGCTCTCCCCTCCACTATTCTCCTGATTTTGTTTTTCTCGCTAGTGGCTGAAGTGGTGATTGTGGGCGGCCGCGGGGGATGACTGCTGGCTACGCTCTGTCTTCCTCGTGGCTCCTGAAGGCTCGCAATCCAACGCTGTCCATCTTTGGAGGCTAAAGACAATGATGCATTACAGATTACAACAGTTGTTTCTGACTAGAACTCCTGGTTTTGCCAAGAGAATGATCAAGGAGGCCTGCAGGCCCATGGTTTTGGTGGCAGTGAAAAGCTTGGGTGCCTGTAATACAGTGTCTTTGCCAGGAGGTTATTCTCCCACGACAGCATTTCCAACCAGGACGCTCCTCGAAACAAGCCTCGGGGGAGCACGTTTGTGCTGAATTGGAGCAGAAGTAGAAGTTGGTGCTGCACAGGAAGCGCTGGGGCTCAGCGTCTACCCCCTCTGCTTTGCCAGGTGTTACAGCATACAAGACAGTGCTGTCCTTTGCAGCAGTTCCTGTCTTTTGGCACCATCCCAGCATTTTCCAGTCTTTTAGATAGTAGATTGAGGCCCCTTTTCCCAGACTGCTAAAACTCTGCGCAGCATTATAAAAGTCCATTTGTAGCTGCCTTAATCAAATACTTTGTTTTCTCCTCATGGCTGTGTTCAGTGCTCTGTGCTAAGGGAGGGGGCTGGTAAAGCTGTTGGTGGCTGGTGCGCCCTCCTGTCTGTGTTACCAGTGCATGCCAGCCCGAAGGACTGGGAGCGCCCACGGCTGGGCTCTCTGCTGGCAGGAGCCGTCCCTCGGGCACTCCTCTCCCCCACTGCTCCCTCCCGAGGAGACCCTTTCCCCAGCAGTGGTGGGGAGCGGGGGTGCAGGGTGGCCCCCTCTGAACTGCACGGCCCTTAGTGTACCTCCTTGCTGTGGTCTGTTGAAGGTCAGCAGCGCAGGGATGTGGGCTCCTGATGTCAGATCAGTCAGGGATTGCTGTGTCCTACAGTCACATGTGCTGGGCTCAGCACTGGGGAAGGAGCCCAGAGTGATCCCCCCACATCCCTCTGAGGCCCACTGCCACCACACAGGTGGCAGCACAGCCTTGGCGTCAGGGGCTGGTGGAGCATGGCCCAGGCTGCCGTGTGACTTGGCCCTTGGGAGAAGGAGCGACCTAGAGCACACCAGTGCCAGGCCTGTCTTGCAACCCCTAGCCACAACTTGCATGGGGGCAAGTCCCTGCCCCGGCTGTGGGCGCTGAGCAGGAACCCCATGCCGCCCCCCACTGCCAGCCCCAGTCTGTTCCTGACCTGTGAGCAATGTTGGCGGTTGGCTGCGCTCGGGGATATGGCAGGAGCGCCTGGGAGGCTTGAACAGCCCCGCGTATGCCTGCTGCCTGCTGTACACAGGCTCTCACCTTCTTAGCTTGGACTGGTAGTGGGGGTCTTAGCTTTCTCCTTCTTGCCCCTGCTTCAGAGCACCAGTCCATGGACTCTACAGGAGCCCCAAGGAGGGAGGTGGTGAAAACCTAGGAGGACAAGAGATGCCTTGGCTGTGGGGGTCCCCGCCTCAGAAGTGAGCTGGCTGGCACACAGGGCTCAATACGATGCTGGCAGCACAGCCACTATGGCACTTTTCTCAGGAGCGTTATGGGGGAGCTGCATGGCTGTGAAAGCATCTTGCCCTTCAGAGAAAGGTGTGAATACACCACATGCCTGCCCCAAGCCTGGTCCGAAGATGCAGTCAGAATGAGGCCAAGAGGAAAGGGAGAAAGGATGGGTCTGGTTGGCGGGGCAATGACACAAGGCAAGATGATCTCCCTCTCAGCCCCAGAGCCATGGCTCCTCTGATACAGACGTTCTGGTGCAGGGGCTCAACGTGACACTGTGCTCCCCCACAAGCCCAGGACCTGCGCCCGGTGCCACAGACCCTCCAAAGCCCTTCCTGACAAGGTCTCTGGCCTCAGCTCAGGGCTTTCCTGATACCTGGGCGCCGATGACGCTGGTCACCACGTCCTGCTCCGTCTGACGATCCAGTGTGTCTTCCATGGCCCCCGACTGAGCCTGAAAAAGGGAGGGAGGCATTTGCAGGAAGGGCGATGAAGCCAGCACTAGTCCTGGGGGCGCACGTGGCAAGTGGCAGCATCACCCCACTGCTGAGATGCCTCCCTCCCATCTCTCCTCAGCCCCTTTCCTATGCAGCTAAGAGCAGCACAGAGCAGAGGCATCCCACGACTCTGACGGCAGCTCAGCAAGAGCATCCGTCTCTTCCTTTGCTTCAACACCAGCTTGGAAGGTTTTCTCCCTGCAGCTTTCCAGGGACAGCAGTGTCTTGCCTGTGGCGGGGAGCAGCTTGCCAGCTGCCAGGGAGCAGTCTCCAGCACCGCCACCGTCACCCCTGCCTGACGCATCCCGCCCAGCTCCCTGCAACCCCATCTGCCTGCTCTCAGCACACACGGAGCGAAGAGCCTGTGTCCCCCGGCCCGTTCCCGGCTTGGCAGCCATCTCCCCGTGGGCACTGCCGCTGGGTGCTGCTGGGGCTTGGCAGCCTGGCACCCAGCAGCACTCGCACTGCGGGCTGCTTGGGCACCGTAGCCAAAGGGGCCACAGTGCCGTGAGCATCCCGCCTGGCCTATTCCTCCAGCCAACGCCCTGGGCATCGACCACATCTATGGGCAAAGGTGCAGTGGGGCTTCTTGTGCTGAAGGCAGCTCCTTTCTCACCTCCCACTTTCTTTCCTCCACAACAGGGGTCAACCAGGTACACCTGCTGCATCCTGGGACATCCCCTGCCTTCTACACTCTAATACAGTTATCCAGGTCTTAGAGGGCCATCAGCCCACAGTTCTCCTACGGATGCTCACAGGCGCCTTCCTCAAAGATCTCCCTGGCCCCGGCCACCAGCCCCTAGCACGACACAGCATCCTTCCACGGAAAAATCAAACAGGCACTGGCCCATCTTTCTCCAGCCTCTCCCACTGCCTGCACCAACGGACAACATGCTGTGCACACCGCACAGCGTTTTATGCCTCACACGTGCAGGCATGGCCTTCTACAGTTTCGTGCGCACGCTAGCTCTGAGCCTCGGCAGGCTGGCGCTGTGGTGGGACCAGTCGTGCCCGCCTTGGTGGGCTCTTTTTCAGCTCCACGAGCAAACAGAGCCTGCTCCCATTTCCTGGGCTGGCAGCAGGGCACAGCTGCCAGCACACTGTGCTGCCCTGTCCCAAGGCCTCACCGGCTCTGGCGTCTCCTTGGCAGCAGTCGCTCCGTATCGCTGCGTTGCGGGCAGCCTCCGTGGCGTCTCCTTGGCCGTGAGCGCAGGTTGTCTGCACACTGCCTGCAAACACAGCAAGGGCACGTTGTCCCGAGGCATCACCAGGGCAGCGAGGGCAAGGTGCTGCTGTGTCCCCAGCAGCACTGGCGCTACAAGACAGGCTGCACAGAGGCCACGGATGTTCTGCACATGCAGGTCCTGCTCAGGGGGAATGTGCGTCCTCTCCCAGGACGTCAGTTGCTCCTGCCTGCCTTGGCGGCACCCAGCACACCGGGGCCCTACTGCCAGCTGCACACAAACACGGGCACGCTGCAAAGGGCTGAGGCCCCTCATCAGGCACGGGCGGCCCGCAGCACCCACAAAGACAGCCCTTCCCCATGCGCACGGCTCACTCTGACGGTGCGCACTCTCGTGCTGACTCTTGCATGCTGTCTCACAGGGAGACTATGTGCAGAGCCTCCATTTTTCTCACTGCTTTAAATAGGCCCTTTTTTGCAGCTCTGCTAGAAAGCCTGCAACAAAACACTCACGTGCAGATCCTGCCCAAGCTACGCGTGTGGATAGCGCAGCTCAAGAGTAAGGGTGTTGGGCGCTATGATAGGCGCTTACCTTTTTCTTGCTCGCTCTGGGGACTGCACCTGGCTCTGCAATTCTCTGCGGGCTCTGGAAAGGAAGCAATATTTGGCACAGTGAGTCAGAAGGAGCCTTCTTCGGCCTTTTGCAGATTAACACTGACTTCCCAGGGACAACCTGCCTATCCCAGCTCAAGGGAGTAAAAGCCCGGAGGAATTAATAACAAGTGAATAGCCCAAGAGCCTCCAATCCTTTGAGGTCTGCCTCACCACCAAGCGCTCCCAGCCACCTCCATGGTGCCCCTCGCGGCAGGGCTCTAGGGCCTGCCTCTTCCACAGCATCCCACCTGCAAAACTTTACAAGGACAACAGAGGCCTTGGCTGCAGGGGTCCCCATGGCAGAGGCGAGCTGCCTGCCACGCCAGGATGAATACCAGGCCGCCACCACAGCCTCGCTGACACCTTTCTCGGGAGCCTAATGGGCGAGCCGCACAGCCGGGCTGCAGCTCCCAAGGCAACTGGTCCTTCAGGGAAACCTGCGAATGCACCACAAGCCGGCCCCAAGCCTCATGCAAAGGTGGGTTCCCAGCGGGGCAATCAGAAAGGGGGGAAAGGATGGGTCTGGCTGTCGCGGCAATGACACAAGGCAATATGATGATCTCCCTCTCGGCCCCAGAGCCATGGCTCCTCTGATACAGACGTTCTGGTGCAGGGGCTCAACGTGACACTGTGCTCCCCCACAAGCCCAGGACCTGCGCCCGGTGCCACAGACCCTCCAAAGCCCTTCCTGACAAGGTCTCTGGCCTCAGCTCAGGGCTTTCCTGATACCTGGGCGCCGATGACGCTGGTCACCACGTCCTGCTCCGTCTGACGATCCAGTGTGTCTTCCATGGCCCCCGACTGAGCCTGAAAAAGGGAGGGAGGCATTTGCAGGAAGGGCGATGAAGCCAGCACTAGTCCTGGGGGCGCACGTGGCAAGTGGCAGCATCACCCCACTGCTGAGATGCCTCCCTCCCATCTCTCCTCAGCCCCTTTCCTATGCAGCTAAGAGCAGCACAGAGCAGAGGCATCCCACGACTCTGACGGCAGCTCAGCAAGAGCATCCGTCTCTTCCTTTGCTTCAACACCAGCTTGGAAGGTTTTCTCCCTGCAGCTTTCCAGGGACAGCAGTGTCTTGCCTGTGGCGGGGAGCAGCTTGCCAGCTGCCAGGGAGCAGTCTCCAGCACCGCCACCGTCACCCCTGCCTGACGCATCCCGCCCAGCTCCCTGCAACCCCATCTGCCTGCTCTCAGCACACACGGAGCGAAGAGCCTGTGTCCCCCGGCCCGTTCCCGGCTTGGCAGCCATCTCCCCGTGGGCACTGCCGCTGGGTGCTGCTGGGGCTTGGCAGCCTGGCACCCAGCAGCACTCGCACTGCGGGCTGCTTGGGCACCGTAGCCAAAGGGGCCACAGTGCCGTGAGCATCCCGCCTGGCCTATTCCTCCAGCCAACGCCCTGGGCATCGACCACATCTATGGGCAAAGGTGCAGTGGGGCTTCTTGTGCTGAAGGCAGCTCCTTTCTCACCTCCCACTTTCTTTCCTCCACAACAGGGGTCAACCAGGTACACCTGCTGCATCCTGGGACATCCCCTGCCTTCTACACTCTAATACAGTTATCCAGGTCTTAGAGGGCCATCAGCCCACAGTTCTCCTACGGATGCTCACAGG
This sequence comes from Rhea pennata, assembly GCF_028389875.1. Lineage (NCBI taxonomy): Eukaryota > Metazoa > Chordata > Aves > Rheiformes > Rheidae > Rhea > Rhea pennata. The sequence goes on from NC_084680.1 coordinate 673,438, forward strand.
CGCCTTCCTCAAAGATCTCCCTGGCCCCGGCCACCAGCCCCTAGCACGACACAGCATCCTTCCACGGAAAAATCAAACAGGCACTGGCCCATCTTTCTCCAGCCTCTCCCACTGCCTGCACCAACGGACAACATGCTGTGCACACCGCACAGCGTTTTATGCCTCACACGTGCAGGCATGGCCTTCTACAGTTTCGTGCGCACGCTAGCTCTGAGCCTCGGCAGGCTGGCGCTGTGGTGGGACCAGTCGTGCCCGCCTTGGTGGGCTCTTTTTCAGCTCCACGAGCAAACAGAGCCTGCTCCCATTTCCTGGGCTGGCAGCAGGGCACAGCTGCCAGCACACTGTGCTGCCCTGTCCCAAGGCCTCACCGGCTCTGGCGTCTCCTTGGCAGCAGTCGCTCCGTATCGCTGCGTTGCGGGCAGCCTCCGTGGCGTCTCCTTGGCCGTGAGCGCAGGTTGTCTGCACACTGCCTGCAAACACAGCAAGGGCACGTTGTCCCGAGGCATCACCAGGGCAGCGAGGGCAAGGTGCTGCTGTGTCCCCAGCAGCACTGGCGCTACAAGACAGGCTGCACAGAGGCCACGGATGTTCTGCACATGCAGGTCCTGCTCAGGGGGAATGTGCGTCCCCTCCCAGGACGTCAGTTGCTCCTGCCTGCCTTGGCGGCACCCAGCACACCGGGGCCCTACTGCCAGCTGCACACAAACACGGGCACGCTGCAAAGGGCTGAGGCCCCTCATCAGGCACGGGCGGCCCGCAGCACCCACAAAGACAGCCCTTCCCCATGCGCACGGCTCACTCTGACGGTGCGCACTCTCATGCTGGCTCTTGCATGCTGTCTCACAGGGAGACTATGTGCAGAGCCTCCATTTTTCTCACTGCTTTAAATAGGCCCTTTTTTGCAGCTCTGCTAGAAAGCCTGCAACAAAACACTCACGTGCAGATCCTGCCCAAGCTACGCGTGTGGATAGCGCAGCTCAAGAGTAAGGGTGTTGGGCGCTATGATAGGCGCTTACCTTTTTCTTGCTCGCTCTGGGGACTGCACCTGGCTCTGCAATTCTCTGCGGGCTCTGGAAAGGAAGCAATATTTGGCACAGTGAGTCAGAAGGAGCCTTCTTCGGCCTTTTGCAGATTAACACTGACTTCCCAGGGACAACCTGCCTATCCCAGCTCAAGGGAGTAAAAGCCCGGAGGAATTAATAACAAGTGAATAGCCCAAGAGCCTCCAATCCTTTGAGGTCTGCCTCACCACCAAGCGCTCCCAGCCACCTCCATGGTGCCCCTCGCGGCAGGGCTCTAGGGCCTGCCTCTTCCACAGCATCCCACCTGCAAAACTTTACAAGGACAACAGAGGCCTTGGCTGCAGGGGTCCCCATGGCAGAGGCGAGCTGCCTGCCACGCCAGGATGAATACCAGGCCGCCACCACAGCCTCGCTGACACCTTTCTCGGGAGCCTAATGGGCGAGCCGCACAGCCGGGCTGCAGCTCCCAAGGCAACTGGTCCTTCAGGGAAACCTGCGAATGCACCACAAGCCGGCCCCAAGCCTCATGCAAAGGTGGCTTCCCAGCGGGGCAATCAGAAAGGGGGGAAAGGATGGGTCTGGCTGTCGCGGCAATGACACAAGGCAATATGATGATCTCCCTCTCGGCCCCAGAGCCATGGCTCCTCTGATACAGACGTTCTGGTGCAGGGGCTCAACGTGACACTGTGCTCCCCCACAAGCCCAGGACCTGCGCCCGGTGCCACAGACCCTCCAAAGCCCTTCCTGACAAGGTCTCTGGCCTCAGCTCAGGGCTTTCCTGATACCTGGGCGCCGATGACGCTGGTCACCACGTCCTGCTCCGTCTGACGATCCAGTGTGTCTTCCATGGCCCCCGACTGAGCCTGAAAAAGGGAGGGAGGCATTTGCAGGAAGGGCGATGAAGCCAGCACTAGTCCTGGGGGCGCACGTGGCAAGTGGCAGCATCACCCCACTGCTGAGATGCCTCCCTCCCATCTCTCCTCAGCCCCTTTCCTATGCAGCTAAGAGCAGCACAGAGCAGAGGCATCCCACGACTCTGACGGCAGCTCAGCAAGAGCATCCGTCTCTTCCTTTGCTTCAACACCAGCTTGGAAGGTTTTCTCCCTGCAGCTTTCCAGGGACAGCAGTGTCTTGCCTGTGGCGGGGAGCAGCTTGCCAGCTGCCAGGGAGCAGTCTCCAGCACCGCCACCGTCACCCCTGCCTGACGCATCCCGCCCAGCTCCCTGCAACCCCATCTGCCTGCTCTCAGCACACACGGAGCGAAGAGCCTGTGTCCCCCGGCCCGTTCCCGGCTTGGCAGCCATCTCCCCGTGGGCACTGCCGCTGGGTGCTGCTGGGGCTTGGCAGCCTGGCACCCAGCAGCACTCGCACTGCGGGCTGCTTGGGCACCGTAGCCAAAGGGGCCACAGTGCCGTGAGCATCCCGCCTGGCCTATTCCTCCAGCCAACGCCCTGGGCATCGACCACATCTATGGGCAACGGTGCAGTGGGGCTTCTTGTGCTGAAGGCAGCTCCTTTCTCACCTCCCACTTTCTTTCCTCCACAACAGGGGTCAACCAGGTACACCTGCTGCATCCTGGGACATCCCCTGCCTTCTACACTCTAATACAGTTATCCAGGTCTTAGAGGGCCATCAGCCCACAGTTCTCCTACGGATGCTCACAGGCGCCTTCCTCAAAGATCTCCCTGGCCCCGGCCACCAGCCCCTAGCACGACACAGCATCCTTCCACGGAAAAATCAAACAGGCACTGGCCCATCTTTCTCCAGCCTCTCCCACTGCCTGCACCAACGGACAACATGCTGTGCACACCGCACAGCGTTTTATGCCTCACACGTGCAGGCATGGCCTTCTACAGTTTCGTGCGCACGCTAGCTCTGAGCCTCGGCAGGCTGGCGCTGTGGTGGGACCAGTCGTGCCCGCCTTGGTGGGCTCTTTTTCAGCTCCACGAGCAAACAGAGCCTGCTCCCATTTCCTGGGCTGGCAGCAGGGCACAGCTGCCAGCACACTGTGCTGCCCTGTCCCAAGGCCTCACCGGCTCTGGCGTCTCCTTGGCAGCAGTCGCTCCGTATCGCTGCGTTGCGGGCAGCCTCCATGGCGTCTCCTTGGCCGTGAGCGCAGGTTGTCTGCACACTGCCTGCAAACACAGCAAGGGCACGTTGTCCCGAGGCATCACCAGGGCAGCGAGGGCAAGGTGCTGCTGTGTCCCCAGCAGCACTGGCGCTACAAGACAGGCTGCACAGAGGCCACGGATGTTCTGCACATGCAGGTCCTGCTCAGGGGGAATGTGCGTCCTCTCCCAGGACGTCAGTTGCTCCTGCCTGCCTTGGCGGCACCCAGCACACCGGGGCCCTACTGCCAGCTGCACACAAACACGGGCACGCTGCAAAGGGCTGAGGCCCCTCATCAGGCACGGGCGGCCCGCAGCACCCACAAAGACAGCCCTTCCCCATGCGCACGGCTCACTCTGACGGTGCGCACTCTCATGCTGGCTCTTGCATGCTGTCTCACAGGGAGACTATGTGCAGAGCCTCCATTTTTCTCACTGCTTTAAATAGGCCCTTTTTTGCAGCTCTGCTAGAAAGCCTGCAACAAAACACTCACGTGCAGATCCTGCCCAAGCTACGCGTGTGGATAGCGCAGCTCAAGAGTAAGGGTGTTGGGCGCTATGATAGGCGCTTACCTTTTTCTTGCTCGCTCTGGGGACTGCACCTGGCTCTGCAATCCTCTGCGGGCTCTGGAAAGGAAGCAATATTTGGCACAGTGAGTCAGAAGGAGCCTTCTTCGGCCTTTTGCAGATTAACACTGACTTCCCAGGGACAACCTGCCTATCCCAGCTCAAGGGAGTAAAAGCCCGGAGGAATTAATAACAAGTGAATAGCCCAAGAGCCTCCAATCTTTTGAGGTCTGCCTCACCACCAAGCGCTCCCAGCCACCTCCATGGTGCCCCTCGCGGCAGGGCTCTAGGGCCTGCCTCTTCCACAGCATCCCACCTGCAAAACTTTACAAGGACAACAGAGGCCTTGGCTGCAGGGGTCCCCATGGCAGAGGCGAGCTGCCTGCCACGCCAGGATGAATACCAGGCCGCCACCACAGCCTCGCTGACACCTTTCTCGGGAGCCTAATGGGCGAGCCGCACGGCCGGGCTGCAGCTCCCAAGGCAACTGGTCCTTCAGGGAAACCTGCGAATGCACCACAAGCCGGCCCCAAGCCTCGTGCAAAGGTGGCTTCCCAGCGGGGCAATCAGAAAGGGAGGAAAGGATGGGTCTGGCTGTCGCGGCAATGACACAAGGCAATATGATGATCTCCCTCTCGGCCCCAGAGCCATGGCTCCTCTGATACAGACGTTCTGGTGCAGGGGCTCAACGTGACACTGTGCTCCCCCACAAGCCCAGGACCTGCGCCCGGTGCCACAGACCCTCCAAAGCCCTTCCTGACAAGGTCTCTGGCCTCAGCTCAGGGCTTTCCTGATACCTGGGCGCCGATGACGCTGGTCACCACGTCCTGCTCCGTCTGACGATCCAGTGTGTCTTCCATGGCCCCCGACTGAGCCTGAAAAAGGGAGGGAGGCATTTGCAGGAAGGGCGATGAAGCCAGCACTAGTCCTGGGGGCGCACGTGGCAAGTGGCAGCATCACCCCACTGCTGAGATGCCTCCCTCCCATCTCTCCTCAGCCCCTTTCCTATGCAGCTAAGAGCAGCACAGAGCAGAGGCATCCCACGACTCTGACGGCAGCTCAGCAAGAGCATCCGTCTCTTCCTTTGCTTCAACACCAGCTTGGAAGGTTTTCTCCCTGCAGCTTTCCAGGGACAGCAGTGTCTTGCCTGTGGCGGGGAGCAGCTTGCCAGCTGCCAGGGAGCAGTCTCCAGCACCGCCACCGTCACCCCTGCCTGACGCATCCCGCCCAGCTCCCTGCAACCCCATCTGCCTGCTCTCAGCACACACGGAGCGAAGAGCCTGTGTCCCCCGGCCCGTTCCCGGCTTGGCAGCCATCTCCCCGTGGGCACTGCCGCTGGGTGCTGCTGGGGCTTGGCAGCCTGGCACCCAGCAGCACTCGCACTGCGGGCTGCTTGGGCACCGTAGCCAAAGGGGCCACAGTGCCGTGAGCATCCCGCCTGGCCTATTCCTCCAGCCAACGCCCTGGGCATCGACCACATCTATGGCAACGGTGCAGTGGGGCTTCTTGTGCTGAAGGCAGCTCCTTTCTCACCTCCCACTTTCTTTCCTCCACAACAGGGGTCAACCAGGTACACCTGCTGCATCCTGGGACATCCCCTGCCTTCTACACTCTAATACAGTTATCCAGGTCTTAGAGGGCCATCAGCCCACAGTTCTCCTACGGATGCTCACAGGCGCCTTCCTCAAAGATCTCCCTGGCCCCGGCCACCAGCCCCTAGCACGACACAGCATCCTTCCACGGAAAAATCAAACAGGCACTGGCCCATCTTTCTCCAGCCTCTCCCACTGCCTGCACCAACGGACAACATGCTGTGCACACCGCACAGCGTTTTATGCCTCACACGTGCAGGCATGGCCTTCTACAGTTTCGTGCGCACGCTAGCTCTGAGCCTCGGCAGGCTGGCGCTGTGGTGGGACCAGTCGTGCCCGCCTTGGTGGGCTCTTTTTCAGCTCCACGAGCAAACAGAGCCTGCTCCCATTTCCTGGGCTGGCAGCAGGGCACAGCTGCCAGCACACTGTGCTGCCCTGTCCCAAGGCCTCACCGGCTCTGGCGTCTCCTTGGCAGCAGTCGCTCCGTATCGCTGCGTTGCGGGCAGCCTCCATGGCGTCTCCTTGGCCGTGAGCGCAGGTTGTCTGCACACTGCCTGCAAACACAGCAAGGGCACGTTGTCCCGAGGCATCACCAGGGCAGCGAGGGCAAGGTGCTGCTGTGTCCCCAGCAGCACTGGCGCTACAAGACAGGCTGCACAGAGGCCACGGATGTTCTGCACATGCAGGTCCTGCTCAGGGGGAATGTGCGTCCTCTCCCAGGACGTCAGTTGCTCCTGCCTGCCTTGGCGGCACCCAGCACACCGGGGCCCTACTGCCAGCTGCACACAAACACGGGCACGCTGCAAAGGGCTGAGGCCCCTCATCAGGCACGGGCGGCCCGCAGCACCCACAAAGACAGCCCTTCCCCATGCGCACGGCTCACTCTGACGGTGCGCACTCTCATGCTGGCTCTTGCATGCTGTCTCACAGGGAGACTATGTGCAGAGCCTCCATTTTTCTCACTGCTTTAAATAGGCCCTTTTTTGCAGCTCTGCTAGAAAGCCTGCAACAAAACACTCACGTGCAGATCCTGCCCAAGCTACGCGTGTGGATAGCGCAGCTCAAGAGTAAGGGTGTTGGGCGCTATGATAGGCGCTTACCTTTTTCTTGCTCGCTCTGGGGACTGCACCTGGCTCTGCAATCCTCTGCGGGCTCTGGAAAGGAAGCAATATTTGGCACAGTGAGTCAGAAGGAGCCTTCTTCGGCCTTTTGCAGATTAACACTGACTTCCCAGGGACAACCTGCCTATCCCAGCTCAAGGGAGTAAAAGCCCGGAGGAATTAATAACAAGTGAATAGCCCAAGAGCCTCCAATCCTTTGAGGTCTGCCTCACCACCAAGCGCTCCCAGCCACCTCCATGGTGCCCCTCGCGGCAGGGCTCTAGGGCCTGCCTCTTCCACAGCATCCCACCTGCAAAACTTTACAAGGACAACAGAGGCCTTGGCTGCAGGGGTCCCCATGGCAGAGGCGAGCTGCCTGCCACGCCAGGATGAATACCAGGCCGCCACCACAGCCTCGCTGACACCTTTCTCGGGAGCCTAATGGGCGAGCCGCACGGCCGGGCTGCAACTCCCAAGGCAACTGGTCCTTCAGGGAAACCTGCGAATGCACCACAAGCCGGCCCCAAGCCTCATGCAAAGGTGGGTTCCCAGCGGGGCAATCAGAAAAGGGGGAAAGGATGGGTCTGGCTGTCGCGGCAATGACACAAGGCAAGATGATCTCCCTCTCGGCCCCAGAGCCATGGCTCCTCTGATACAGACGTTCTGGTGCAGGGGCTCAACGTGACACTGTGCTCCCCCACAAGCCCAGGACCTGCGCCCGGTGCCACAGACCCTCCAAAGCCCTTCCTGACAAGGTCTCTGGCCTCAGCTCAGGGCTTTCCTGATACCTGGGCGCCGATGACGCTGGTCACCACGTCCTGCTCCGTCTGACGATCCAGTGTGTCTTCCATGGCCCCCGACTGAGCCTGAAAAAGGGAGGGAGGCATTTGCAGGAAGGGCGATGAAGCCAGCACTAGTCCTGGGGGCGCACGTGGCAAGTGGCAGCATCACCCCACTGCTGAGATGCCTCCCTCCCATCTCTCCTCAGCCCCTTTCCTATGCAGCTAAGAGCAGCACAGAGCAGAGGCATCCCACGACTCTGACGGCAGCTCAGCAAGAGCATCCGTCTCTTCCTTTGCTTCAACACCAGCTTGGAAGGTTTTCTCCCTGCAGCTTTCCAGGGACAGCAGTGTCTTGCCTGTGGCGGGGAGCAGCTTGCCAGCTGCCAGGGAGCAGTCTCCAGCACCGCCACCGTCACCCCTGCCTGACGCATCCCGCCCAGCTCCCTGCAACCCCATCTGCCTGCTCTCAGCACACACGGAGCGAAGAGCCTGTGTCCCCCGGCCCGTTCCCGGCTTGGCAGCCATCTCCCCGTGGGCACTGCCGCTGGGTGCTGCTGGGGCTTGGCAGCCTGGCACCCAGCAGCACTCGCACTGCGGGCTGCTTGGGCACCATAGCCAAAGGGGCCACAGTGCCGTGAGCATCCCGCCTGGCCTATTCCTCCAGCCAACGCCCTGGGCATCGACCACATCTATGGGCAAAGGTGCAGTGGAGCTTCTTGTGCTGAAGGCAGCTCCTTTCTCACCTCCCACTTTCTTTCCTCCACAACAGGGGTCAACCAGGTACACCTGCTGCATCCTGGGACATCCCCTGCCTTCTACACTCTAATACAGTTATTCAGGTCTTAGAGGGCCATCAGCCCACAGTTCTCCTACGGATGCTCACAGGCGCCTTCCTCAAAGATCTCCCTGGCCCCGGCCACCAGCCCCTAGCACGACACAGCATCCTTCCACGGAAAAATCAAACAGGCACTGGCCCATCTTTCTCCAGCCTCTCCCACTGCCTGCACCAACGGACAACATGCTGTGCACACCGCACAGCGTTTTATGCCTCACACGTGCAGGCATGGCCTTCTACAGTTTCGTGCGCACGCTAGCTCTGAGCCTCGGCAGGCTGGCGCTGTGGTGGGACCAGTCGTGCCCGCCTTGGTGGGCTCTTTTTCAGCTCCACGAGCAAACAGAGCCTGCTCCCATTTCCTGGGCTGGCAGCAGGGCACAGCTGCCAGCACACTGTGCTGCCCTGTCCCAAGGCCTCACCGGCTCTGGCGTCTCCTTGGCAGCAGTCGCTCCGTATCGCTGCGTTGCGGGCAGCCTCCGTGGCGTCTCCTTGGCCGTGAGCGCAGGTTGTCTGCACACTGCCTGCAAACACAGCAAGGGCACGTTGTCCCGAGGCATCACCAGGGCAGCGAGGGCAAGGTGCTGCTGTGTCCCCAGCAGCACTGGCGCTACAAGACAGGCTGCACAGAGGCCACGGATGTTCTGCACATGCAGGTCCTGCTCAGGGGGAATGTGCGTCCCCTCCCAGGACGTCAGTTGCTCCTGCCTGCCTTGGCGGCACCCAGCACACCGGGGCCCTACTGCCAGCTGCACACAAACACGGGCACGCTGCAAAGGGCTGAGGCCCCTCATCAGGCACGGGCGGCCCGCAGCACCCACAAAGACAGCCCTTCCCCATGCGCACGGCTCACTCTGACGGTGCGCACTCTCATGCTGGCTCTTGCATGCTGTCTCACAGGGAGACTATGTGCAGAGCCTCCATTTTTCTCACTGCTTTAAATAGGCCCTTTTTTGCAGCTCTGCTAGAAAGCCTGCAACAAAACACTCACGTGCAGATCCTGCCCAAGCTACATGTGTGGATAGCGCAGCTCAAGAGTAAGGGTGTTGGGCGCTATGATAGGCGCTTACCTTTTTCTTGCTCGCTCTGGGGACTGCACCTGGCTCTGCAATCCTCTGCGGGCTCTGGAAAGGAAGCAATATTTGGCACAGTGAGTCAGAAGGAGCCTTCTTCGGCCTTTTGCAGATTAACACTGACTTCCCAGGGACAACCTGCCTATCCCAGCTCAAGGGAGTAAAAGCCCGGAGGAATTAATAACAAGTGAATAGCCCAAGAGCCTCCAATCCTTTGAGGTCTGCCTCACCACCAAGCGCTCCCAGCCACCTCCATGGTGCCCCTCGCGGCAGGGCTCTAGGGCCTGCCTCTTCCACAGCATCCCACCTGCAAAACTTTACAAGGACAACGGAGGCCTTGGCTGCAGGGGTCCCCATGGCAGAGGCGAGCTGCCTGCCACGCCAGGATGAATACCAGGCCGCCACCACAGCCTCGCTGACACCTTTCTCGGGAGCCTAATGGGCGAGCCGCACAGCCGGGCTGCAGCTCCCAAGGCAACTGGTCCTTCAGGGAAACCTGCGAATGCACCACAAGCCGGCCCCAAGCCTCGTGCAAAGGTGGCTTCCCAGCGGGGCAATCAGAAAGGGAGGAAAGGATGGGTCTGGCTGTCGCGGCAATGACACAAGGCAATATGATGATCTCCCTCTCGGCCCCAGAGCCATGGCTCCTCTGATACAGACGTTCTGGTGCAGGGGCTCAACGTGACACTGTGCTCCCCCACAAGCCCAGGACCTGCGCCCGGTGCCACAGACCCTCCAAAGCCCTTCCTGACAAGGTCTCTGGCCTCAGCTCAGGGCTTTCCTGATACCTGGGCGCCGATGACGCTGGTCACCACGTCCTGCTCCGTCTGACGATCCAGTGTGTCTTCCATGGCCCCCGACTGAGCCTGAAAAAGGGAGGGAGGCATTTGCAGGAAGGGCGATGAAGCCAGCACTAGTCCTGGGGGCGCACGTGGCAAGTGGCAGCATCACCCCACTGCTGAGATGCCTCCCTCCCATCTCTCCTCAGCCCCTTTCCTATGCAGCTAAGAGCAGCACAGAGCAGAGGCATCCCACGACTCTGACGGCAGCTCAGCAAGAGCATCCGTCTCTTCCTTTGCTTCAACACCAGCTTGGAAGGTTTTCTCCCTGCAGCTTTCCAGGGACAGCAGTGTCTTGCCTGTGGCGGGGAGCAGCTTGCCAGCTGCCAGGGAGCAGTCTCCAGCACCGCCACCGTCAACCCGGCCTGACGCATCCCGCCCAGCTCCCTGCAACCCCATCTGCCTGCTCTCAGCACACACGGAGCGAAGAGCCTGTGTCCCCCGGCCCGTTCCCGGCTTGGCAGCCATCTCCCCGTGGGCACTGCCGCTGGGTGCTGCTGGGGCTTGGCAGCCTGGCACCCAGCAGCACTCGCACTGCGGGCTGCTTGGGCACCGTAGCCAAAGGGGCCACAGTGCCGTGAGCATCCCGCCTGGCCTATTCCTCCAGCCAACGCCCTGGGCATCGACCACATCTATGGGCAAAGGTGCAGTGGGGCTTCTTGTGCTGAAGGCAGCTCCTTTCTCACCTCCCACTTTCTTTCCTCCACAACAGGGGTCAACCAGGTACACCTGCTGCATCCTGGGACATCCCCTGCCTTCTACACTCTAATACAGTTATCCAGGTCTTAGAGGGCCATCAGCCCACAGTTCTCCTACGGATGCTCACAGGCGCCTTCCTCAAAGATCTCCCTGGCCCCGGCCACCAGCCCCTAGCACGACACAGCATCCTTCCACGGAAAAATCAAACAGGCACTGGCCCATCTTTCTCCAGCCTCTCCCACTGCCTGCACCAACGGACAACATGCTGTGCACACCGCACAGCGTTTTATGCCTCACACGTGCAGGCATGGCCTTCTACAGTTTCGTGCGCACGCTAGCTCTGAGCCTCGGCAGGCTGGCGCTGTGGTGGGACCAGTCGTGCCCGCCTTGGTGGGCTCTTTTTCAGCTCCACGAGCAAACAGAGCCTGCTCCCATTTCCTGGGCTGGCAGCAGGGCACAGCTGCCAGCACACTGTGCTGCCCTGTCCCAAGGCCTCACCGGCTCTGGCGTCTCCTTGGCAGCAGTCGCTCCGTATCGCTGCGTTGCGGGCAGCCTCCGTGGCGTCTCCTTGGCCGTGAGCGCAGGTTGTCTGCACACTGCCTGCAAACACAGCAAGGGCACGTTGTCCCGAGGCATCACCAGGGCAGCGAGGGCAAGGTGCTGCTGTGTCCCCAGCAGCACTGGCGCTACAAGACAGGCTGCACAGAGGCCACGGATGTTCTGCACATGCAGGTCCTGCTCAGGGGGAATGTGCGTCCCCTCCCAGGACGTCAGTTGCTCCTGCCTGCCTTGGCGGCACCCAGCACACCGGGGCCCTACTGCCAGCTGCACACAAACACGGGCACGCTGCAAAGGGCTGAGGCCCCTCATCAGGCATGGGCGGCCCGCAGCACCCACAAAGACAGCCCTTCCCCATGCGCACGGCTCACTCTGACGGTGCGCACTCTCATGCTGGCTCTTGCATGCTGTCTCACAGGGAGACTATGTGCAGAGCCTCCATTTTTCTCACTGCTTTAAATAGGCCCTTTTTTGCAGCTCTGCTAGAAAGCCTGCAACAAAACACTCACGTGCAGATCCTGCCCAAGCTACGCGTGTGGATAGCGCAGCTCAAGAGTAAGGGTGTTGGGCGCTATGATAGGCGCTTACCTTTTTCTTGCTCGCTCTGGGGACTGCACCTGGCTCTGCAATCCTCTGCGGGCTCTGGAAAGGAAGCAATATTTGGCACAGTGAGTCAGAAGGAGCCTTCTTCGGCCTTTTGCAGATTAACACTGACTTCCCAGGGACAACCTGCCTATCCCAGCTCAAGGGAGTAAAAGCCCGGAGGAATTAATAACAAGTGAATAGCCCAAGAGCCTCCAATCCTTTGAGGTCTGCCTCACCACCAAGCGCTCCCAGCCACCTCCATGGTGCCCCTCGCGGCAGGGCTCTAGGGCCTGCCTCTTCCACAGCATCCCACCTGCAAAACTTTACAAGGACAACAGAGGCCTTGGCTGCAGGGGTCCCCATGGCAGAGGCGAGCTGCCTGCCACGCCAGGATGAATACCAGGCCGCCACCACAGCCTCGCTGACACCTTTCTCGGGAGCCTAATGGGCGAGCCGCACGGCCAGGCTGCAACTCCCAAGGCAACTGGTCCTTCAGGGAAACCTGCGAATGCACCACAAGCCGGCCCCAAGCCTCATGCAAAGGTGGGTTCCCAGCGGGGCAATCAGAAAAGGGGGAAAGGATGGGTCTGGCTGTCGCGGCAATGACACAAGGCAAGATGATCTCCCTCTCGGCCCCAGAGCCATGGCTCCTCTGATACAGACGTTCTGGTGCAGGGGCTCAACGTGACACTGTGCTCCCCCACAAGCCCAGGACCTGCGCCCGGTGCCACAGACCCTCCAAAGCCCTTCCTGACAAGGTCTCTGGCCTCAGCTCAGGGCTTTCCTGATACCTGGGCGCCGATGACGCTGGTCACCACGTCCTGCTCCGTCTGACGATCCAGTGTGTCTTCCATGGCCCCCGACTGAGCCTGAAAAAGGGAGGGAGGCATTTGCAGGAAGGGCGATGAAGCCAGCACTAGTCCTGGGGGCGCACGTGGCAAGTGGCAGCATCACCCCACTGCTGAGATGCCTCCCTCCCATCTCTCCTCAGCCCCTTTCCTATGCAGCTAAGAGCAGCACAGAGCAGAGGCATCCCACGACTCTGACGGCAGCTCAGCAAGAGCATCCGTCTCTTCCTTTGCTTCAACACCAGCTTGGAAGGTTTTCTCCCTGCAGCTTTCCAGGGACAGCAGTGTCTTGCCTGTGGCGGGGAGCAGCTTGCCAGCTGCCAGGGAGCAGTCTCCAGCACCGCCACCGTCACCCCTGCCTGACGCATCCCGCCCAGCTCCCTGCAACCCCATCTGCCTGCTCTCAGCACACACGGAGCGAAGAGCCTGTGTCCCCCGGCCCGTTCCCGGCTTGGCAGCCATCTCCCCGTGGGCACTGCCGCTGGGTGCTGCTGGGGCTTGGCAGCCTGGCACCCAGCAGCACTCGCACTGCGGGCTGCTTGGGCACCATAGCCAAAGGGGCCACAGTGCCGTGAGCATCCCGCCTGGCCTATTCCTCCAGCCAACGCCCTGGGCATCGACCACATCTATGGGCAAAGGTGCAGTGGAGCTTCTTGTGCTGAAGGCAGCTCCTTTCTCACCTCCCACTTTCTTTCCTCCACAACAGGGGTCAACCAGGTACACCTGCTGCATCCTGGGACATCCCCTGCCTTCTACACTCTAATACAGTTATTCAGGTCTTAGAGGGCCATCAGCCCACAGTTCTCCTACGGATGCTCACAGGCGCCTTCCTCAAAGATCTCCCTGGCCCCGGCCACCAGCCCCTAGCACGACACAGCATCCTTCCACGGAAAAATCAAACAGGCACTGGCCCATCTTTCTCCAGCCTCTCCCACTGCCTGCACCAACGGACAACATGCTGTGCACACCGCACAGCGTTTTATGCCTCACACGTGCAGGCATGGCCTTCTACAGTTTCGTGCGCACGCTAGCTCTGAGCCTCGGCAGGCTGGCGCTGTGGTGGGACCAGTCGTGCCCGCCTTGGTGGGCTCTTTTTCAGCTCCACGAGCAAACAGAGCCTGCTCCCATTTCCTGGGCTGGCAGCAGGGCACAGCTGCCAGCACACTGTGCTGCCCTGTCCCAAGGCCTCACCGGCTCTGGCGTCTCCTTGGCAGCAGTCGCTCCGTATCGCTGCGTTGCGGGCAGCCTCCGTGGCGTCTCCTTGGCCGTGAGCGCAGGTTGTCTGCACACTGCCTGCAAACACAGCAAGGGCACGTTGTCCCGAGGCATCACCAGGGCAGCGAGGGCAAGGTGCTGCTGTGTCCCCAGCAGCACTGGCGCTACAAGACAGGCTGCACAGAGGCCACGGATGTTCTGCACATGCAGGTCCTGCTCAGGGGGAATGTGCGTCCCCTCCCAGGACGTCAGTTGCTCCTGCCTGCCTTGGCGGCACCCAGCACACCGGGGCCCTACTGCCAGCTGCACACAAACACGGGCACGCTGCAAAGGGCTGAGGCCCCTCATCAGGCACGGGCGGCCCGCAGCACCCACAAAGACAGCCCTTCCCCATGCGCACGGCTCACTCTGACGGTGCGCACTCTCATGCTGGCTCTTGCATGCTGTCTCACAGGGAGACTATGTGCAGAGCCTCCATTTTTCTCACTGCTTTAAATAGGCCCTTTTTTGCAGCTCTGCTAGAAAGCCTGCAACAAAACACTCACGTGCAGATCCTGCCCAAGCTACATGTGTGGATAGCGCAGCTCAAGAGTAAGGGTGTTGGGCGCTATGATAGGCGCTTACCTTTTTCTTGCTCGCTCTGGGGACTGCACCTGGCTCTGCAATCCTCTGCGGGCTCTGGAAAGGAAGCAATATTTGGCACAGTGAGTCAGAAGGAGCCTTCTTCGGCCTTTTGCAGATTAACACTGACTTCCCAGGGACAACCTGCCTATCCCAGCTCAAGGGAGTAAAAGCCCGGAGGAATTAATAACAAGTGAATAGCCCAAGAGCCTCCAATCCTTTGAGGTCTGCCTCACCACCAAGCGCTCCCAGCCACCTCCATGGTGCCCCTCGCGGCAGGGCTCTAGGGCCTGCCTCTTCCACAGCATCCCACCTGCAAAACTTTACAAGGACAACGGAGGCCTTGGCTGCAGGGGTCCCCATGGCAGAGGCGAGCTGCCTGCCACGCCAGGATGAATACCAGGCCGCCACCACAGCCTCGCTGACACCTTTCTCGGGAGCCTAATGGGCGAGCCGCACGGCCGGGCTGCAGCTCCCAAGGCAACTGGTCCTTCAGGGAAACCTGCGAATGCACCACAAGCCGGCCCCAAGCCTCGTGCAAAGGTGGCTTCCCAGCGGGGCAATCAGAAAGGGAGGAAAGGATGGGTCTGGCTGTCGCGGCAATGACACAAGGCAATATGATGATCTCCCTCTCGGCCCCAGAGCCATGGCTCCTCTGATACAGACGTTCTGGTGCAGGGGCTCAACGTGACACTGTGCTCCCCCACAAGCCCAGGACCTGCGCCCGGTGCCACAGACCCTCCAAAGCCCTTCCTGACAAGGTCTCTGGCCTCAGCTCAGGGCTTTCCTGATACCTGGGCGCCGATGACGCTGGTCACCACGTCCTGCTCCGTCTGACGATCCAGTGTGTCTTCCATGGCCCCCGACTGAGCCTGAAAAAGGGAGGGAGGCATTTGCAGGAAGGGCGATGAAGCCAGCACTAGTCCTGGGGGCGCACGTGGCAAGTGGCAGCATCACCCCACTGCTGAGATGCCTCCCTCCCATCTCTCCTCAGCCCCTTTCCTATGCAGCTAAGAGCAGCACAGAGCAGAGGCATCCCACGACTCTGACGGCAGCTCAGCAAGAGCATCCGTCTCTTCCTTTGCTTCAACACCAGCTTGGAAGGTTTTCTCCCTGCAGCTTTCCAGGGACAGCAGTGTCTTGCCTGTGGCGGGGAGCAGCTTGCCAGCTGCCAGGGAGCAGTCTCCAGCACCGCCACCGTCAACCCGGCCTGACGCATCCCGCCCAGCTCCCTGCAACCCCATCTGCCTGCTCTCAGCACACACGGAGCGAAGAGCCTGTGTCCCCCGGCCCGTTCCCGGCTTGGCAGCCATCTCCCCGTGGGCACTGCCGCTGGGTGCTGCTGGGGCTTGGCAGCCTGGCACCCAGCAGCACTCGCACTGCGGGCTGCTTGGGCACCGTAGCCAAAGGGGCCACAGTGCCGTGAGCATCCCGCCTGGCCTATTCCTCCAGCCAACGCCCTGGGCATCGACCACATCTATGGGCAAAGGTGCAGTGGGGCTTCTTGTGCTGAAGGCAGCTCCTTTCTCACCTCCCACTTTCTTTCCTCCACAACAGGGGTCAACCAGGTACACCTGCTGCATCCTGGGACATCCCCTGCCTTCTACACTCTAATACAGTTATCCAGGTCTTAGAGGGCCATCAGCCCACAGTTCTCCTACGGATGCTCACAGGCGCCTTCCTCAAAGATCTCCCTGGCCCCGGCCACCAGCCCCTAGCACGACACAGCATCCTTCCACGGAAAAATCAAACAGGCACTGGCCCATCTTTCTCCAGCCTCTCCCACTGCCTGCACCAACGGACAACATGCTGTGCACACCGCACAGCGTTTTATGCCTCACACGTGCAGGCATGGCCTTCTACAGTTTCGTGCGCACGCTAGCTCTGAGCCTCGGCAGGCTGGCGCTGTGGTGGGACCAGTCGTGCCCGCCTTGGTGGGCTCTTTTTCAGCTCCACGAGCAAACAGAGCCTGCTCCCATTTCCTGGGCTGGCAGCAGGGCACAGCTGCCAGCACACTGTGCTGCCCTGTCCCAAGGCCTCACCGGCTCTGGCGTCTCCTTGGCAGCAGTCGCTCCGTATCGCTGCGTTGCGGGCAGCCTCCGTGGCGTCTCCTTGGCCGTGAGCGCAGGTTGTCTGCACACTGCCTGCAAACACAGCAAGGGCACGTTGTCCCGAGGCATCACCAGGGCAGCGAGGGCAAGGTGCTGCTGTGTCCCCAGCAGCACTGGCGCTACAAGACAGGCTGCACAGAGGCCACGGATGTTCTGCACATGCAGGTCCTGCTCAGGGGGAATGTGCGTCCCCTCCCAGGACGTCAGTTGCTCCTGCCTGCCTTGGCGGCACCCAGCACACCGGGGCCCTACTGCCAGCTGCACACAAACACGGGCACGCTGCAAAGGGCTGAGGCCCCTCATCAGGCATGGGCGGCCCGCAGCACCCACAAAGACAGCCCTTCCCCATGCGCACGGCTCACTCTGACGGTGCGCACTCTCATGCTGGCTCTTGCATGCTGTCTCACAGGGAGACTATGTGCAGAGCCTCCATTTTTCTCACTGCTTTAAATAGGCCCTTTTTTGCAGCTCTGCTAGAAAGCCTGCAACAAAACACTCACGTGCAGATCCTGCCCAAGCTACGCGTGTGGATAGCGCAGCTCAAGAGTAAGGGTGTTGGGCGCTATGATAGGCGCTTACCTTTTTCTTGCTCGCTCTGGGGACTGCACCTGGCTCTGCAATCCTCTGCGGGCTCTGGAAAGGAAGCAATATTTGGCACAGTGAGTCAGAAGGAGCCTTCTTCGGCCTTTTGCAGATTAACACTGACTTCCCAGGGACAACCTGCCTATCCCAGCTCAAGGGAGTAAAAGCCCGGAGGAATTAATAACAAGTGAATAGCCCAAGAGCCTCCAATCCTTTGAGGTCTGCCTCACCACCAAGCGCTCCCAGCCACCTCCATGGTGCCCCTCGCGGCAGGGCTCTAGGGCCTGCCTCTTCCACAGCATCCCACCTGCAAAACTTTACAAGGACAACGGAGGCCTTGGCTGCAGGGGTCCCCATGGCAGAGGCGAGCTGCCTGCCACGCCAGGATGAATACCAGGCCGCCACCACAGCCTCGCTGACACCTTTCTCGGGAGCCTAATGGGCGAGCCGCACGGCCGGGCTGCAGCTCCCAAGGCAACTGGTCCTTCAGGGAAACCTGCGAATGCACCACAAGCCGGCCCCAAGCCTCGTGCAAAGGTGGCTTCCCAGCGGGGCAATCAGAAAGGGAGGAAAGGATGGGTCTGGCTGTCGCGGCAATGACACAAGGCAATATGATGATCTCCCTCTCGGCCCCAGAGCCATGGCTCCTCTGATACAGACGTTCTGGTGCAGGGGCTCAACGTGACACTGTGCTCCCCCACAAGCCCAGGACCTGCGCCCGGTGCCACAGACCCTCCAAAGCCCTTCCTGACAAGGTCTCTGGCCTCAGCTCAGGGCTTTCCTGATACCTGGGCGCCGATGACGCTGGTCACCACGTCCTGCTCCGTCTGACGATCCAGTGTGTCTTCCATGGCCCCCGACTGAGCCTGAAAAAGGGAGGGAGGCATTTGCAGGAAGGGCGATGAAGCCAGCACTAGTCCTGGGGGCGCACGTGGCAAGTGGCAGCATCACCCCACTGCTGAGATGCCTCCCTCCCATCTCTCCTCAGCCCCTTTCCTATGCAGCTAAGAGCAGCACAGAGCAGAGGCATCCCACGACTCTGACGGCAGCTCAGCAAGAGCATCCGTCTCTTCCTTTGCTTCAACACCAGCTTGGAAGGTTTTCTCCCTGCAGCTTTCCAGGGACAGCAGTGTCTTGCCTGTGGCGGGGAGCAGCTTGCCAGCTGCCAGGGAGCAGTCTCCAGCACCGCCACCGTCACCCCTGCCTGACGCATCCCGCCCAGCTCCCTGCAACCCCATCTGCCTGCTCTCAGCACACACGGAGCGAAGAGCCTGTGTCCCCCGGCCCGTTCCCGGCTTGGCAGCCATCTCCCCGTGGGCACTGCCGCTGGGTGCTGCTGGGGCTTGGCAGCCTGGCACCCAGCAGCACTCGCACTGCGGGCTGCTTGGGCACCGTAGCCAAAGGGGCCACAGTGCCGTGAGCATCCCGCCTGGCCTATTCCTCCAGCCAACGCCCTGGGCATCGACCACATCTATGGGCAACGGTGCAGTGGGGCATCTTGTGCTGAAGGCAGCTCCTTTCTCACCTCCCACTTTCTTTCCTCCACAACAGGGGTCAACCAGGTACACCTGCTGCATCCTGGGACATCCCCTGCCTTCTACACTCTAATTCAGTTATCCAGGTCTTAGAGGGCCATCAGCCCACAGTTCTCCTACGGATGCTCACAGGCGCCTTCCTCAAAGATCTCCCTGGCCCCGGCCACCAGCCCCTAGCACGACACAGCATCCTTCCACGGAAAAATCAAACAGGCACTGGCCCATCTTTCTCCAGCCTCTCCCACTGCCTGCACCAACGGACAACATGCTGTGCACACCGCACAGCGTTTTATGCCTCACACGTGCAGGCATGGCCTTCTACAGTTTCGTGCGCACGCTAGCTCTGAGCCTCGGCAGGCTGGCGCTGTGGTGGGACCAGTCGTGCCCGCCTTGGTGGGCTCTTTTTCAGCTCCACGAGCAAACAGAGCCTGCTCCCATTTCCTGGGCTGGCAGCAGGGCACAGCTGCCAGCACACTGTGCTGCCCTGTCCCAAGGCCTCACCGGCTCTGGCGTCTCCTTGGCAGCAGTCGCTCCGTATCGCTGCGTTGCGGGCAGCCTCCGTGGCGTCTCCTTGGCCGTGAGCGCAGGTTGTCTGCACACTGCCTGCAAACACAGCAAGGGCACGTTGTCCCGAGGCATCACCAGGGCAGCGAGGGCAAGGTGCTGCTGTGTCCCCAGCAGCACTGGCGCTACAAGACAGGCTGCACAGAGGCCACGGATGTTCTGCACATGCAGGTCCTGCTCAGGGGGAATGTGCGTCCCCTCCCAGGACGTCAGTTGCTCCTGCCTGCCTTGGCGGCACCCAGCACACCGGGGCCCTACTGCCAGCTGCACACAAACACGGGCACGCTGCAAAGGGCTGAGGCCCCTCATCAGGCACGGGCGGCCCGCAGCACCCACAAAGACAGCCCTTCCCCATGCGCACGGCTCACTCTGACGGTGCGCACTCTCATGCTGGCTCTTGCATGCTGTCTCACAGGGAGACTATGTGCAGAGCCTCCATTTTTCTCACTGCTTTAAATAGGCCCTTTTTTGCAGCTCTGCTAGAAAGCCTGCAACAAAACACTCACGTGCAGATCCTGCCCAAGCTACGCGTGTGGATAGCGCAGCTCAAGAGTAAGGGTGTTGGGCGCTATGATAGGCGCTTACCTTTTTCTTGCTCGCTCTGGGGACTGCACCTGGCTCTGCAATCCTCTGCGGGCTCTGGAAAGGAAGCAATATTTGGCACAGTGAGTCAGAAGGAGCCTTCTTCGGCCTTTTGCAGATTAACACTGACTTCCCAGGGACAACCTGCCTATCCCAGCTCAAGGGAGTAAAAGCCCGGAGGAATTAATAACAAGTGAATAGCCCAAGAGCCTCCAATCCTTTGAGGTCTGCCTCACCACCAAGCGCTCCCAGCCACCTCCATGGTGCCCCTCGCGGCAGGGCTCTAGGGCCTGCCTCTTCCACAGCATCCCACCTGCAAAACTTTACAAGGACAACGGAGGCCTTGGCTGCAGGGGTCCCCATGGCAGAGGCGAGCTGCCTGCCACGCCAGGATGAATACCAGGCCGCCACCACAGCCTCGCTGACACCTTTCTCGGGAGCCTAATGGGCGAGCCGCACGGCCGGGCTGCAGCTCCCAAGGCAACTGGTCCTTCAGGGAAACCTGCGAATGCACCACAAGCCGGCCCCAAGCCTCGTGCAAAGGTGGGTTCCCAGCGGGGCAATCAGAAAGGGAGGAAAGGATGGGTCTGGCTGTCGCGGCAATGACACAAGGCAATATGATGATCTCCCTCTCGGCCCCAGAGCCATGGCTCCTCTGATACAGACGTTCTGGTGCAGGGGCTCAACGTGACACTGTGCTCCCCCACAAGCCCAGGACCTGCGCCCGGTGCCACAGACCCTCCAAAGCCCTTCCTGACAAGGTCTCTGGCCTCAGCTCAGGGCTTTCCTGATACCTGGGCGCCGATGACGCTGGTCACCACGTCCTGCTCCGTCTGACGATCCAGTGTGTCTTCCATGGCCCCCGACTGAGCCTGAAAAAGGGAGGGAGGCATTTGCAGGAAGGGCGATGAAGCCAGCACTAGTCCTGGGGGTGCACGTGGCAAGTGGCAGCATCACCCCACTGCTGAGATGCCTCCCTCCCATCTCTCCTCAGCCCCTTTCCTATGCAGCTAAGAGCAGCACAGAGCAGAGGCATCCCACGACTCTGACGGCAGCTCAGCAAGAGCATCCGTCTCTTCCTTTGCTTCAACACCAGCTTGGAAGGTTTTCTCCCTGCAGCTTTCCAGGGACAGCAGTGTCTTGCCTGTGGCGGGGAGCAGCTTGCCAGCTGCCAGGGAGCAGTCTCCAGCACCGCCACCGTCACCCCTGCCTGACGCATCCCGCCCAGCTCCCTGCAACCCCATCTGCCTGCTCTCAGCACACACGGAGCGAAGAGCCTGTGTCCCCCGGCCCGTTCCCGGCTTGGCAGCCATCTCCCCGTGGGCACTGCCGCTGGGTGCTGCTGGGGCTTGGCAGCCTGGCACCCAGCAGCACTCGCACTGCGGGCTGCTTGGGCACCGTAGCCAAAGGGGCCACAGTGCCGTGAGCATCCCGCCTGGCCTATTCCTCCAGCCAACGCCCTGGGCATCGACCACATCTATGGGCAACGGTGCAGTGGGGCATCTTGTGCTGAAGGCAGCTCCTTTCTCACCTCCCACTTTCTTTCCTCCACAACAGGGGTCAACCAGGTACACCTGCTGCATCCTGGGACATCCCCTGCCTTCTACACTCTAATACAGTTATCCAGGTCTTAGAGGGCCATCAGCCCACAGTTCTCCTACGGATGCTCACAGGCGCCTTCCTCAAAGATCTCCCTGGCCCCGGCCACCAGCCCCTAGCACGACACAGCATCCTTCCACGGAAAAATCAAACAGGCACTGGCCCATCTTTCTCCAGCCTCTCCCACTGCCTGCACCAACGGACAACATGCTGTGCACACCGCACAGCGTTTTATGCCTCACACGTGCAGGCATGGCCTTCTACAGTTTCGTGCGCACGCTAGCTCTGAGCCTCGGCAGGCTGGCGCTGTGGTGGGACCAGTCGTGCCCGCCTTGGTGGGCTCTTTTTCAGCTCCACGAGCAAACAGAGCCTGCTCCCATTTCCTGGGCTGGCAGCAGGGCACAGCTGCCAGCACACTGTGCTGCCCTGTCCCAAGGCCTCACCGGCTCTGGCGTCTCCTTGGCAGCAGTCGCTCCGTATCGCTGCGTTGCGGGCAGCCTCCGTGGCGTCTCCTTGGCCGTGAGCGCAGGTTGTCTGCACACTGCCTGCAAACACAGCAAGGGCACGTTGTCCCGAGGCATCACCAGGGCAGCGAGGGCAAGGTGCTGCTGTGTCCCCAGCAGCACTGGCGCTACAAGACAGGCTGCACAGAGGCCACGGATGTTCTGCACATGCAGGTCCTGCTCAGGGGGAATGTGCGTCCCCTCCCAGGACGTCAGTTGCTCCTGCCTGCCTTGGCGGCACCCAGCACACCGGGGCCCTACTGCCAGCTGCACACAAACACGGGCACGCTGCAAAGGGCTGAGGCCCCTCATCAGGCACGGGCGGCCCGCAGCACCCACAAAGACAGCCCTTCCCCATGCGCACGGCTCACTCTGACGGTGCGCACTCTCATGCTGGCTCTTGCATGCTGTCTCACAGGGAGACTATGTGCAGAGCCTCCATTTTTCTCACTGCTTTAAATAGGCCCTTTTTTGCAGCTCTGCTAGAAAGCCTGCAACAAAACACTCACGTGCAGATCCTGCCCAAGCTACGCGTGTGGATAGCGCAGCTCAAGAGTAAGGGTGTTGGGCGCTATGATAGGCGCTTACCTTTTTCTTGCTCGTTCTGGGGACTGCACCTGGCTCTGCAATCCTCTGCGGGCTCTGGAAAGGAAGCAATATTTGGCACAGTGAGTCAGAAGGAGCCTTCTTCGGCCTTTTGCAGATTAACACTGACTTCCCAGGGACAACCTGCCTATCCCAGCTCAAGGGAGTAAAAGCCCGGAGGAATTAATAACAAGTGAATAGCCCAAGAGCCTCCAATCCTTTGAGGTCTGCCTCACCACCAAGCGCTCCCAGCCACCTCCATGGTGCCCCTCGCGGCAGGGCTCTAGGGCCTGCCTCTTCCACAGCATCCCACCTGCAAAACTTTACAAGGACAACGGAGGCCTTGGCTGCAGGGGTCCCCATGGCAGAGGCGAGCTGCCTGCCACGCCAGGATGAATACCAGGCCGCCACCACAGCCTCGCTGACACCTTTCTCGGGAGCCTAATGGGCGAGCCGCACAGCCGGGCTGCAGCTCCCAAGGCAACTGGTCCTTCAGGGAAACCTGCGAATGCACCACAAGCCGGCCCCAAGCCTCGTGCAAAGGTGGCTTCCCAGCGGGGCAATCAGAAAGGGGGGAAAGGATGGGTCTGGCTGTCGCGGCAATGACACAAGGCAATATGATGATCTCCCTCTCGGCCCCAGAGCCATGGCTCCTCTGATACAGACGTTCTGGTGCAGGGGCTCAACGTGACACTGTGCTCCCCCACAAGCCCAGGACCTGCGCCCGGTGCCACAGACCCTCCAAAGCCCTTCCTGACAAGGTCTCTGGCCTCAGCTCAGGGCTTTCCTGATACCTGGGCGCCGATGACGCTGGTCACCACGTCCTGCTCCGTCTGACGATCCAGTGTGTCTTCCATGGCCCCCGACTGAGCCTGAAAAAGGGAGGGAGGCATTTGCAGGAAGGGCGATGAAGCCAGCACTAGTCCTGGGGGCGCACGTGGCAAGTGGCAGCATCACCCCACTGCTGAGATGCCTCCCTCCCATCTCTCCTCAGCCCCTTTCCTATGCAGCTAAGAGCAGCACAGAGCAGAGGCATCCCACGACTCTGACGGCAGCTCAGCAAGAGCATCCGTCTCTTCCTTTGCTTCAACACCAGCTTGGAAGGTTTTCTCCCTGCAGCTTTCCAGGGACAGCAGTGTCTTGCCTGTGGCGGGGAGCAGCTTGCCAGCTGCCAGGGAGCAGTCTCCAGCACCGCCACCGTCACCCCTGCCTGACGCATCCCGCCCAGCTCCCTGCAACCCCATCTGCCTGCTCTCAGCACACACGGAGCGAAGAGCCTGTGTCCCCCGGCCCGTTCCCGGCTTGGCAGCCATCTCCCCGTGGGCACTGCCGCTGGGTGCTGCTGGGGCTTGGCAGCCTGGCACCCAGCAGCACTCGCACTGCGGGCTGCTTGGGCACCGTAGCCAAAGGGGCCACAGTGCCGTGAGCATCCCGCCTGGCCTATTCCTCCAGCCAACGCCCTGGGCATCGACCACATCTATGGGCAAAGGTGCAGTGGGGCTTCTTGTGCTGAAGGCAGCTCCTTTCTCACCTCCCACTTTCTTTCCTCCACAACAGGGGTCAACCAGGTACACCTGCTGCATCCTGGGACATCCCCTGCCTTCTACACTCTAATACAGTTATCCAGGTCTTAGAGGGCCATCAGCCCACAGTTCTCCTACGGATGCTCACAGGCGCCTTCCTCAAAGATCTCCCTGGCCCCGGCCACCAGCCCCTAGCACGACACAGCATCCTTCCACGGAAAAATCAAACAGGCACTGGCCCATCTTTCTCCAGCCTCTCCCACTGCCTGCACCAACGGACAACATGCTGTGCACACCGCACAGCGTTTTATGCCTCACACGTGCAGGCATGGCCTTCTACAGTTTCGTGCGCACGCTAGCTCTGAGCCTCGGCAGGCTGGCGCTGTGGTGGGACCAGTCGTGCCCGCCTTGGTGGGCTCTTTTTCAGCTCCACGAGCAAACAGAGCCTGCTCCCATTTCCTGGGCTGGCAGCAGGGCACAGCTGCCAGCACACTGTGCTGCCCTGTCCCAAGGCCTCACCGGCTCTGGCGTCTCCTTGGCAGCAGTCGCTCCGTATCGCTGCGTTGCGGGCAGCCTCCGTGGCGTCTCCTTGGCCGTGAGCGCAGGTTGTCTGCACACTGCCTGCAAACACAGCAAGGGCACGTTGTCCCGAGGCATCACCAGGGCAGCGAGGGCAAGGTGCTGCTGTGTCCCCAGCAGCACTGGCGCTACAAGACAGGCTGCACAGAGGCCACGGATGTTCTGCACATGCAGGTCCTGCTCAGGGGGAATGTGCGTCCCCTCCCAGGACGTCAGTTGCTCCTGCCTGCCTTGGCGGCACCCAGCACACCGGGGCCCTACTGCCAGCTGCACACAAACACGGGCACGCTGCAAAGGGCTGAGGCCCCTCATCAGGCACGGGCGGCCCGCAGCACCCACAAAGACAGCCCTTCCCCATGCGCACGGCTCACTCTGACGGTGCGCACTCTCATGCTGGCTCTTGCATGCTGTCTCACAGGGAGACTATGTGCAGAGCCTCCATTTTTCTCACTGCTTTAAATAGGCCCTTTTTTGCAGCTCTGCTAGAAAGCCTGCAACAAAACACTCACGTGCAGATCCTGCCCAAGCTACGCGTGTGGATAGCGCAGCTCAAGAGTAAGGGTGTTGGGCGCTATGATAGGCGCTTACCTTTTTCTTGCTCGCTCTGGGGACTGCACCTGGCTCTGCAATCCTCTGCGGGCTCTGGAAAGGAAGCAATATTTGGCACAGTGAGTCAGAAGGAGCCTTCTTCGGCCTTTTGCAGATTAACACTGACTTCCCAGGGACAACCTGCCTATCCCAGCTCAAGGGAGTAAAAGCCCGGAGGAATTAATAACAAGTGAATAGCCCAAGAGCCTCCAATCCTTTGAGGTCTGCCTCACCACCAAGCGCTCCCAGCCACCTCCATGGTGCCCCTCGCGGCAGGGCTCTAGGGCCTGCCTCTTCCACAGCATCCCACCTGCAAAACTTTACAAGGACAACGGAGGCCTTGGCTGCAGGGGTCCCCATGGCAGAGGCGAGCTGCCTGCCACGCCAGGATGAATACCAGGCCGCCACCACAGCCTCGCTGACACCTTTCTCGGGAGCCTAATGGGCGAGCCGCACAGCCGGGCTGCAGCTCCCAAGGCAACTGGTCCTTCAGGGAAACCTGCGAATGCACCACAAGCCGGCCCCAAGCCTCATGCAAAGGTGGCTTCCCAGCGGGGCAATCAGAAAGGGAGGAAAGGATGGGTCTGGCTGTCGCGGCAATGACACAAGGCAATATGATGATCTCCCTCTCGGCCCCAGAGCCATGGCTCCTCTGATACAGACGTTCTGGTGCAGGGGCTCAACGTGACACTGTGCTCCCCCACAAGCCCAGGACCTGCGCCCGGTGCCACAGACCCTCCAAAGCCCTTCCTGACAAGGTCTCTGGCCTCAGCTCAGGGCTTTCCTGATACCTGGGCGCCGATGACGCTGGTCACCACGTCCTGCTCCGTCTGACGATCCAGTGTGTCTTCCATGGCCCCCGACTGAGCCTGAAAAAGGGAGGGAGGCATTTGCAGGAAGGGCGATGAAGCCAGCACTAGTCCTGGGGGCGCACGTGGCAAGTGGCAGCATCACCCCACTGCTGAGATGCCTCCCTCCCATCTCTCCTCAGCCCCTTTCCTATGCAGCTAAGAGCAGCACAGAGCAGAGGCATCCCACGACTCTGACGGCAGCTCAGCAAGAGCATCCGTCTCTTCCTTTGCTTCAACACCAGCTTGGAAGGTTTTCTCCCTGCAGCTTTCCAGGGACAGCAGTGTCTTGCCTGTGGCGGGGAGCAGCTTGCCAGCTGCCAGGGAGCAGTCTCCAGCACCGCCACCGTCACCCCTGCCTGACGCATCCCGCCCAGCTCCCTGCAACCCCATCTGCCTGCTCTCAGCACACACGGAGCGAAGAGCCTGTGTCCCCCGGCCCGTTCCCGGCTTGGCAGCCATCTCCCCGTGGGCACTGCCGCTGGGTGCTGCTGGGGCTTGGCAGCCTGGCACCCAGCAGCACTCGCACTGCGGGCTGCTTGGGCACCGTAGCCAAAGGGGCCACAGTGCCGTGAGCATCCCGCCTGGCCTATTCCTCCAGCCAACGCCCTGGGCATCGACCACATCTATGGGCAAAGGTGCAGTGGGGCTTCTTGTGCTGAAGGCAGCTCCTTTCTCACCTCCCACTTTCTTTCCTCCACAACAGGGGTCAACCAGGTACACCTGCTGCATCCTGGGACATCCCCTGCCTTCTACACTCTAATACAGTTATCCAGGTCTTAGAGGGCCATCAGCCCACAGTTCTCCTACGGATGCTCACAGGCGCCTTCCTCAAAGATCTCCCTGGCCCCGGCCACCAGCCCCTAGCACGACACAGCATCCTTCCACGGAAAAATCAAACAGGCACTGGCCCATCTTTCTCCAGCCTCTCCCACTGCCTGCACCAACGGACAACATGCTGTGCACACCGCACAGCGTTTTATGCCTCACACGTGCAGGCATGGCCTTCTACAGTTTCGTGCGCACGCTAGCTCTGAGCCTCGGCAGGCTGGCGCTGTGGTGGGACCAGTCATGCCCGCCTTGGTGGGCTCTTTTTCAGCTCCACGAGCAAACAGAGCCTGCTCCCATTTCCTGGGCTGGCAGCAGGGCACAGCTGCCAGCACACTGTGCTGCCCTGTCCCAAGGCCTCACCGGCTCTGGCGTCTCCTTGGCAGCAGTCGCTCCGTATCGCTGCGTTGCGGGCAGCCTCCGTGGCGTCTCCTTGGCCGTGAGCGCAGGTTGTCTGCACACTGCCTGCAAACACAGCAAGGGCACGTTGTCCCGAGGCATCACCAGGGCAGCGAGGGCAAGGTGCTGCTGTGTCCCCAGCAGCACTGGCGCTACAAGACAGGCTGCACAGAGGCCACGGATGTTCTGCACATGCAGGTCCTGCTCAGGGGGAATGTGCGTCCCCTCCCAGGACGTCAGTTGCTCCTGCCTGCCTTGGCGGCACCCAGCACACCGGGGCCCTACTGCCAGCTGCACACAAACACGGGCACGCTGCAAAGGGCTGAGGCCCCTCATCAGGCACGGGCGGCCCGCAGCACCCACAAAGACAGCCCTTCCCCATGCGCACGGCTCACTCTGACGGTGCGCACTCTCATGCTGGCTCTTGCATGCTGTCTCACAGGGAGACTATGTGCAGAGCCTCCATTTTTCTCACTGCTTTAAATAGGCCCTTTTTTGCAGCTCTGCTAGAAAGCCTGCAACAAAACACTCACGTGCAGATCCTGCCCAAGCTACGCGTGTGGATAGCGCAGCTCAAGAGTAAGGGTGTTGGGCGCTATGATAGGCGCTTACCTTTTTCTTGCTCGTTCTGGGGACTGCACCTGGCTCTGCAATCCTCTGCGGGCTCTGGAAAGGAAGCAATATTTGGCACAGTGAGTCAGAAGGAGCCTTCTTCGGCCTTTTGCAGATTAACACTGACTTCCCAGGGACAACCTGCCTATCCCAGCTCAAGGGAGTAAAAGCCCGGAGGAATTAATAACAAGTGAATAGCCCAAGAGCCTCCAATCCTTTGAGGTCTGCCTCACCACCAAGCGCTCCCAGCCACCTCCATGGTGCCCCTCGCGGCAGGGCTCTAGGGCCTGCCTCTTCCACAGCATCCCACCTGCAAAACTTTACAAGGACAACGGAGGCCTTGGCTGCAGGGGTCCCCATGGCAGAGGCGAGCTGCCTGCCACGCCAGGATGAATACCAGGCCGCCACCACAGCCTCGCTGACACCTTTCTCGGGAGCCTAATGGGCGAGCCGCACAGCCGGGCTGCAGCTCCCAAGGCAACTGGTCCTTCAGGGAAACCTGCGAATGCACCACAAGCCGGCCCCAAGCCTCGTGCAAAGGTGGCTTCCCAGCGGGGCAATCAGAAAGGGGGGAAAGGATGGGTCTGGCTGTCGCGGCAATGACACAAGGCAATATGATGATCTCCCTCTCGGCCCCAGAGCCATGGCTCCTCTGATACAGACGTTCTGGTGCAGGGGCTCAACGTGACACTGTGCTCCCCCACAAGCCCAGGACCTGCGCCCGGTGCCACAGACCCTCCAAAGCCCTTCCTGACAAGGTCTCTGGCCTCAGCTCAGGGCTTTCCTGATACCTGGGCGCCGATGACGCTGGTCACCACGTCCTGCTCCGTCTGACGATCCAGTGTGTCTTCCATGGCCCCCGACTGAGCCTGAAAAAGGGAGGGAGGCATTTGCAGGAAGGGCGATGAAGCCAGCACTAGTCCTGGGGGCGCACGTGGCAAGTGGCAGCATCACCCCACTGCTGAGATGCCTCCCTCCCATCTCTCCTCAGCCCCTTTCCTATGCAGCTAAGAGCAGCACAGAGCAGAGGCATCCCACGACTCTGACGGCAGCTCAGCAAGAGCATCCGTCTCTTCCTTTGCTTCAACACCAGCTTGGAAGGTTTTCTCCCTGCAGCTTTCCAGGGACAGCAGTGTCTTGCCTGTGGCGGGGAGCAGCTTGCCAGCTGCCAGGGAGCAGTCTCCAGCACCGCCACCGTCACCCCTGCCTGACGCATCCCGCCCAGCTCCCTGCAACCCCATCTGCCTGCTCTCAGCACACACGGAGCGAAGAGCCTGTGTCCCCCGGCCCGTTCCCGGCTTGGCAGCCATCTCCCCGTGGGCACTGCCGCTGGGTGCTGCTGGGGCTTGGCAGCCTGGCACCCAGCAGCACTCGCACTGCGGGCTGCTTGGGCACCGTAGCCAAAGGGGCCACAGTGCCGTGAGCATCCCGCCTGGCCTATTCCTCCAGCCAACGCCCTGGGCATCGACCACATCTATGGGCAAAGGTGCAGTGGGGCTTCTTGTGCTGAAGGCAGCTCCTTTCTCACCTCCCACTTTCTTTCCTCCACAACAGGGGTCAACCAGGTACACCTGCTGCATCCTGGGACATCCCCTGCCTTCTACACTCTAATACAGTTATCCAGGTCTTAGAGGGCCATCAGCCCACAGTTCTCCTACGGATGCTCACAGGCGCCTTCCTCAAAGATCTCCCTGGCCCCGGCCACCAGCCCCTAGCACGACACAGCATCCTTCCACGGAAAAATCAAACAGGCACTGGCCCATCTTTCTCCAGCCTCTCCCACTGCCTGCACCAACGGACAACATGCTGTGCACACCGCACAGCGTTTTATGCCTCACACGTGCAGGCATGGCCTTCTACAGTTTCGTGCGCACGCTAGCTCTGAGCCTCGGCAGGCTGGCGCTGTGGTGGGACCAGTCATGCCCGCCTTGGTGGGCTCTTTTTCAGCTCCACGAGCAAACAGAGCCTGCTCCCATTTCCTGGGCTGGCAGCAGGGCACAGCTGCCAGCACACTGTGCTGCCCTGTCCCAAGGCCTCACCGGCTCTGGCGTCTCCTTGGCAGCAGTCGCTCCGTATCGCTGCGTTGCGGGCAGCCTCCGTGGCGTCTCCTTGGCCGTGAGCGCAGGTTGTCTGCACACTGCCTGCAAACACAGCAAGGGCACGTTGTCCCGAGGCATCACCAGGGCAGCGAGGGCAAGGTGCTGCTGTGTCCCCAGCAGCACTGGCGCTACAAGACAGGCTGCACAGAGGCCACGGATGTTCTGCACATGCAGGTCCTGCTCAGGGGGAATGTGCGTCCCCTCCCAGGACGTCAGTTGCTCCTGCCTGCCTTGGCGGCACCCAGCACACCGGGGCCCTACTGCCAGCTGCACACAAACACGGGCACGCTGCAAAGGGCTGAGGCCCCTCATCAGGCACGGGCGGCCCGCAGCACCCACAAAGACAGCCCTTCCCCATGCGCACGGCTCACTCTGACGGTGCGCACTCTCATGCTGGCTCTTGCATGCTGTCTCACAGGGAGACTATGTGCAGAGCCTCCATTTTTCTCACTGCTTTAAATAGGCCCTTTTTTGCAGCTCTGCTAGAAAGCCTGCAACAAAACACTCACGTGCAGATCCTGCCCAAGCTACGCGTGTGGATAGCGCAGCTCAAGAGTAAGGGTGTTGGGCGCTATGATAGGCGCTTACCTTTTTCTTGCTCGTTCTGGGGACTGCACCTGGCTCTGCAATCCTCTGCGGGCTCTGGAAAGGAAGCAATATTTGGCACAGTGAGTCAGAAGGAGCCTTCTTCGGCCTTTTGCAGATTAACACTGACTTCCCAGGGACAACCTGCCTATCCCAGCTCAAGGGAGTAAAAGCCCGGAGGAATTAATAACAAGTGAATAGCCCAAGAGCCTCCAATCCTTTGAGGTCTGCCTCACCACCAAGCGCTCCCAGCCACCTCCATGGTGCCCCTCGCGGCAGGGCTCTAGGGCCTGCCTCTTCCACAGCATCCCACCTGCAAAACTTTACAAGGACAACGGAGGCCTTGGCTGCAGGGGTCCCCATGGCAGAGGCGAGCTGCCTGCCACGCCAGGATGAATACCAGGCCGCCACCACAGCCTCGCTGACACCTTTCTCGGGAGCCTAATGGGCGAGCCGCACAGCCGGGCTGCAGCTCCCAAGGCAACTGGTCCTTCAGGGAAACCTGCGAATGCACCACAAGCCGGCCCCAAGCCTCGTGCAAAGGTGGCTTCCCAGCGGGGCAATCAGAAAGGGGGGAAAGGATGGGTCTGGCTGTCGCGGCAATGACACAAGGCAATATGATGATCTCCCTCTCGGCCCCAGAGCCATGGCTCCTCTGATACAGACGTTCTGGTGCAGGGGCTCAACGTGACACTGTGCTCCCCCACAAGCCCAGGACCTGCGCCCGGTGCCACAGACCCTCCAAAGCCCTTCCTGACAAGGTCTCTGGCCTCAGCTCAGGGCTTTCCTGATACCTGGGCGCCGATGATGCTGGTCACCACGTCCTGCTCCGTCTGACGATCCAGTGTGTCTTCCATGGCCCCCGACTGAGCCTGAAAAAGGGAGGGAGGCATTTGCAGGAAGGGCGATGAAGCCAGCACTAGTCCTGGGGGCGCACGTGGCAAGTGGCAGCATCACCCCACTGCTGAGATGCCTCCCTCCCATCTCTCCTCAGCCCCTTTCCTATGCAGCTAAGAGCAGCACAGAGCAGAGGCATCCCACGACTCTGACGGCAGCTCAGCAAGAGCATCCGTCTCTTCCTTTGCTTCAACACCAGCTTGGAAGGTTTTCTCCCTGCAGCTTTCCAGGGACAGCAGTGTCTTGCCTGTGGCGGGGAGCAGCTTGCCAGCTGCCAGGGAGCAGTCTCCAGCACCGCCACCGTCACCCCTGCCTGACGCATCCCGCCCAGCTCCCTGCAACCCCATCTGCCTGCTCTCAGCACACACGGAGCGAAGAGCCTGTGTCCCCCGGCCCGTTCCCGGCTTGGCAGCCATCTCCCCGTGGGCACTGCCGCTGGGTGCTGCTGGGGCTTGGCAGCCTGGCACCCAGCAGCACTCGCACTGCGGGCTGCTTGGGCACCGTAGCCAAAGGGGCCACAGTGCCGTGAGCATCCCGCCTGGCCTATTCCTCCAGCCAACGCCCTGGGCATCGACCACATCTATGGGCAAAGGTGCAGTGGGGCTTCTTGTGCTGAAGGCAGCTCCTTTCTCACCTCCCACTTTCTTTCCTCCACAACAGGGGTCAACCAGGTACACCTGCTGCATCCTGGGACATCCCCTGCCTTCTACACTCTAATACAGTTATCCAGGTCTTAGAGGGCCATCAGCCCACAGTTCTCCTACGGATGCTCACAGGCGCCTTCCTCAAAGATCTCCCTGGCCCCGGCCACCAGCCCCTAGCACGACACAGCATCCTTCCACGGAAAAATCAAACAGGCACTGGCCCATCTTTCTCCAGCCTCTCCCACTGCCTGCACCAACGGACAACATGCTGTGCACACCGCACAGCGTTTTATGCCTCACACGTGCAGGCATGGCCTTCTACAGTTTCGTGCGCACGCTAGCTCTGAGCCTCGGCAGGCTGGCGCTGTGGTGGGACCAGTCGTGCCCGCCTTGGTGGGCTCTTTTTCAGCTCCACGAGCAAACAGAGCCTGCTCCCATTTCCTGGGCTGGCAGCAGGGCACAGCTGCCAGCACACTGTGCTGCCCTGTCCCAAGGCCTCACCGGCTCTGGCGTCTCCTTGGCAGCAGTCGCTCCGTATCGCTGCGTTGCGGGCAGCCTCCGTGGCGTCTCCTTGGCCGTGAGCGCAGGTTGTCTGCACACTGCCTGCAAACACAGCAAGGGCACGTTGTCCCGAGGCATCACCAGGGCAGCGAGGGCAAGGTGCTGCTGTGTCCCCAGCAGCACTGGCGCTACAAGACAGGCTGCACAGAGGCCACGGATGTTCTGCACATGCAGGTCCTGCTCAGGGGGAATGTGCGTCCCCTCCCAGGACGTCAGTTGCTCCTGCCTGCCTTGGCGGCACCCAGCACACCGGGGCCCTACTGCCAGCTGCACACAAACACGGGCACGCTGCAAAGGGCTGAGGCCCCTCATCAGGCACGGGCGGCCCGCAGCACCCACAAAGACAGCCCTTCCCCATGCGCACGGCTCACTCTGACGGTGCGCACTCTCATGCTGGCTCTTGCATGCTGTCTCACAGGGAGACTATGTGCAGAGCCTCCATTTTTCTCACTGCTTTAAATAGGCCCTTTTTTGCAGCTCTGCTAGAAAGCCTGCAACAAAACACTCACGTGCAGATCCTGCCCAAGCTACGCGTGTGGATAGCGCAGCTCAAGAGTAAGGGTGTTGGGCGCTATGATAGGCGCTTACCTTTTTCTTGCTCGCTCTGGGGACTGCACCTGGCTCTGCAATCCTCTGCGGGCTCTGGAAAGGAAGCAATATTTGGCACAGTGAGTCAGAAGGAGCCTTCTTCGGCCTTTTGCAGATTAACACTGACTTCCCAGGGACAACCTGCCTATCCCAGCTCAAGGGAGTAAAAGCCCGGAGGAATTAATAACAAGTGAATAGCCCAAGAGCCTCCAATCCTTTGAGGTCTGCCTCACCACCAAGCGCTCCCAGCCACCTCCATGGTGCCCCTCGCGGCAGGGCTCTAGGGCCTGCCTCTTCCACAGCATCCCACCTGCAAAACTTTACAAGGACAACGGAGGCCTTGGCTGCAGGGGTCCCCATGGCAGAGGCGAGCTGCCTGCCACGCCAGGATGAATACCAGGCCGCCACCACAGCCTCGCTGACACCTTTCTCGGGAGCCTAATGGGCGAGCCGCACAGCCGGGCTGCAGCTCCCAAGGCAACTGGTCCTTCAGGGAAACCTGCGAATGCACCACAAGCCGGCCCCAAGCCTCGTGCAAAGGTGGCTTCCCAGCGGGGCAATCAGAAAGGGAGGAAAGGATGGGTCTGGCTGTCGCGGCAATGACACAAGGCAATATGATGATCTCCCTCTCGGCCCCAGAGCCATGGCTCCTCTGATACAGACGTTCTGGTGCAGGGGCTCAACGTGACACTGTGCTCCCCCACAAGCCCAGGACCTGCGCCCGGTGCCACAGACCCTCCAAAGCCCTTCCTGACAAGGTCTCTGGCCTCAGCTCAGGGCTTTCCTGATACCTGGGCGCCGATGACGCTGGTCACCACGTCCTGCTCCGTCTGACGATCCAGTGTGTCTTCCATGGCCCCCGACTGAGCCTGAAAAAGGGAGGGAGGCATTTGCAGGAAGGGCGATGAAGCCGGCACTAGTCCTGGGGGCGCACGTGGCAAGTGGCAGCATCACCCCACTGCTGAGATGCCTCCCTCCCATCTCTCCTCAGCCCCTTTCCTATGCAGCTAAGAGCAGCACAGAGCAGAGGCATCCCACGACTCTGACGGCAGCTCAGCAAGAGCATCCGTCTCTTCCTTTGCTTCAACACCAGCTTGGAAGGTTTTCTCCCTGCAGCTTTCCAGGGACAGCAGTGTCTTGCCTGTGGCGGGGAGCAGCTTGCCAGCTGCCAGGGAGCAGTCTCCAGCACCGCCACCGTCAACCCTGCCTGACGCATCCCGCCCAGCTCCCTGCAACCCCATCTGCCTGCTCTCAGCACACACGGAGCGAAGAGCCTGTGTACCCAAGCCCGTTCCCAGCTTGGCAGCCATCTCCCCGTGGGCACTGCCGGTGCGTGCTGCTGGGGCTTGGCAGCCTGGCACCCAGCAGCACTCGCACTGCAGGCTGCTTGGGCACCGTAGCCAAAGGGGCCACAGTGCCGTGAGCATCCCGCCTGGCCTATTCCTCCAGCCAACGCCCTGGGCATCGACCACATCTATGGGCAACGGTGCAGTGGGGCATCTTGTGCTGAAGGCAGCTCCTTTCTCACCTCCCACTTTCTTTCCTCCACAACAGGGGTCAACCAGGTACACCTGCTGCATCCTGGGACATCCCCTGCCTTCTACACTCTAATACAGTTATCCAGGTCTTAGAGGGCCATCAGCCCACAGTTCTCCTACGGATGCTCACAGGCGCCTTCCTCAAAGATCTCCCTGGCCCCGGCCACCAGCCCCTAGCACGACACAGCATCCTTCCACGGAAAAATCAAACAGGCACTGGCCCATCTTTCTCCAGCCTCTCCCACTGCCTGCACCAACGGACAACATGCTGTGCACACCGCACAGCGTTTTATGCCTCACACGTGCAGGCATGGCCTTCTACAGTTTCGTGCGCACGCTAGCTCTGAGCCTCGGCAGGCTGGCGCTGTGGTGGGACCAGTCGTGCCCGCCTTGGTGGGCTCTTTTTCAGCTCCACGAGCAAACAGAGCCTGCTCCCATTTCCTGGGCTGGCAGCAGGGCACAGCTGCCAGCACACTGTGCTGCCCTGTCCCAAGGCCTCACCGGCTCTGGCGTCTCCTTGGCAGCAGTCGCTCCGTATCGCTGCGTTGCGGGCAGCCTCCGTGGCGTCTCCTTGGCCGTGAGCGCAGGTTGTCTGCACACTGCCTGCAAACACAGCAAGGGCACGTTGTCCCGAGGCATCACCAGGGCAGCGAGGGCAAGGTGCTGCTGTGTCCCCAGCAGCACTGGTGCTACAAGACAGGCTGCACAGAGGCCACGGATGTTCTGCACATGCAGGTCCTGCTCAGGGGGAATGTGCGTCCCCTCCCAGGACGTCAGTTGCTCCTGCCTGCCTTGGCGGCACCCAGCACACCGGGGCCCTACTGCCAGCTGCACACAAACACGGGCACGCTGCAAAGGGCTGAGGCCCCTCATCAGGCACGGGCGGCCCGCAGCACCCACAAAGACAGCCCTTCCCCATGCGCACGGCTCACTCTGACGGTGCGCACTCTCATGCTGGCTCTTGCATGCTGTCTCACAGGGAGACTATGTGCAGAGCCTCCATTTTTCTCACTGCTTTAAATAGGCCCTTTTTTGCAGCTCTGCTAGAAAGCCTGCAACAAAACACTCACGTGCAGATCCTGCCCAAGCTACGCGTGTGGATAGCGCAGCTCAAGAGTAAGGGTGTTGGGCGCTATGATAGGCGCTTACCTTTTTCTTGCTCGCTCTGGGGACTGCACCTGGCTCTGCAATCCTCTGCGGGCTCTGGAAAGGAAGCAATATTTGGCACAGTGAGTCAGAAGGAGCCTTCTTCGGCCTTTTGCAGATTAACACTGACTTCCCAGGGACAACCTGCCTATCCCAGCTCAAGGGAGTAAAAGCCCGGAGGAATTAATAACAAGTGAATAGCCCAAGAGCCTCCAATCCTTTGAGGTCTGCCTCACCACCAAGCGCTCCCAGCCACCTCCATGGTGCCCCTCGCGGCAGGGCTCTAGGGTCTGCCTCTTCCACAGCATCCCACCTGCAAAACTTTACAAGGACAACAGAGGCCTTGGCTGCAGGGGTCCCCATGGCAGAGGCGAGCTGCCTGCCACGCCAGGATGAATACCAGGCCGCCACCACAGCCTCGCTGACACCTTTCTCGGGAGCCTAATGGGCGAGCCGCACAGCCGGGCTGCAGCTCCCAAGGCAACTGGTCCTTCAGGGAAACCTGCGAATGCACCACAAGCCGGCCCCAAGCCTCATGCAAAGGTGGCTTCCCAGCGGGGCAATCAGAAAGGGAGGAAAGGATGGGTCTGGCTGTCGCGGCAATGACACAAGGCAATATGATGATCTCCCTCTCGGCCCCAGAGCCATGGCTCCTCTGATACAGACGTTCTGGTGCAGGGGCTCAACGTGACACTGTGCTCCCCCACAAGCCCAGGACCTGCGCCCGGTGCCACAGACCCTCCAAAGCCCTTCCTGACAAGGTCTCTGGCCTCAGCTCAGGGCTTTCCTGATACCTGGGCGCCGATGACGCTGGTCACCACGTCCTGCTCCGTCTGACGATCCAGTGTGTCTTCCATGGCCCCCGACTGAGCCTGAAAAAGGGAGGGAGGCATTTGCAGGAAGGGCGATGAAGCCAGCACTAGTCCTGGGGGTGCACGTGGCAAGTGGGTCTAGATAGTAGATTGAGGCCCCTTTTCCCAGACTGCTAAAACTCTGCACAGCATTATAAAAGTCCATTTGTAGCTGCCTTAATCAAATACTTTGTTTTCTCCTCATGGCTGTGTTCAGTGCTCTGTGCTAAGGGAGGGGGCTGGTAAAGCTGTTGGTGGCTGGTGCGCCCTCCTGTCTGTGTTACCAGTGCATGCCAGCCCAAAGGACTGGGAGCGCCCATGGCTGGGCTCTCTGCTGGCAGGAGCCGTCCCTCGGACACTCCTCTCCCCCACTGCTCCCTCCCGAGGAGACCCTTTCCCCAGCAATGGTGGGGAGCGGGGGTGCAGGGTGGCCCCCTCTGAACTGCACGGCCTTTAGCGTACCTCCTTGCTGTGGTCTGTTGAAGGTCAGCAGCGCAGGGATGTGGGCTCCTGATGTCAGATCAGTCAGGGATTGCTGTGTCCTACAGTCACATGTGCTGGGCTCAGCACTGGGGAAGGAGCCCAGAGTGATCCCCCCACATCCCTCTGAGGCCCACTGCCACCACACAGGTGGCAGCACAGCCTTGGCATCAGGGGCTGGTGGAGCATGGCCCAGGCTGCCGTGTGACTTGGCCCTTGGGAGAAGGAGCGACCTAGAGCACACCAGTGCCAGGCCTGTCTTGCAACCCCTAGCCACAACTTGCATGCGGGCAAGTCCCTGCCCCGGCTGTGGGCGCTGAGCAGGAACTCCATGCCGCCCCCCACTGCCAGCCCCAGTCTGTTCCTGACCTGTGAGCAATGTTGGCGGTTGGCTGCGCTCGGAGATATGGCAGGAGCGCCTGGGAGGCTTGAACAGCCCCGCGTATGCCTGCTGCCTGCTGTACACAGGCTCTCACCTTCTTAGCTTGGACTGGTAGTGGGGTCTTAGCTTTCTCCTTCTTGCCCCTGCTTCAGAGCACCAGTCCATGGACTCTACAGGAGCCCCAAGGAGGGAGGTGGTGAAAACCTAGGAGGACAAGAGATGCCTTGGCTGTGGGGGTCCCCGCCTCAGAAGTGAGCTGGCTGGCACACAGGGCTGAATACGATGCTGGCAGCACAGCCACTATGGCACCTTTCTCAGGAGCGTTATGGGGGAGCTGCATGGCTGTGAAAGCAGCTTGCCCTTCAGAGAAAGGTGTGAATACACCACACGCCTGCCCCAAGCCTGGTCCGAAGATGCAGTCAGAATGAGGCCAAGAGGAAAGGGAGAAAGGATGGGTCTGGTTGGCGGGGCAATGACACAAGGCAAGATGATCTCCCTCTCGGCCCCAGAGCCATGGCTCCTCTGATACAGACGTTCTGGTGCAGGGGCTCAACGTGACACTGTGCTCCCCCACAAGCCCAGGACCTGCGCCCGGTGCCACAGACCCTCCAAAGCCCTTCCTGACAAGGTCTCTGGCCTCAGCTCAGGGCTTTCCTGATACCTGAGCACCGACGACACTGGTCGTCATGTCCTGCTCTGTCTGATGATCTGATGTGGTCCTCCTCGCCCTCTTCTGAGCCTGAAAAAGGGAAGGCGGCATTTGCAGGAAGGGCGATGAAGCCAGCACTAGTCCTGGGGGCGCATGTGGCAAGTGGCAGCATCACCCCACTGCTGAGATGCCTCCCTCCCATCTCTCCTCAGCCCCTTTCCTATGTGGGTGAGAGCAGCACAGAACAGAGGCATCCCACGACTCTGATGGCAGCTCAGCAATAGCATCCGTCTCTTCCTTTGGCTCAAGACCAGCTTGGAAGGTTTTTTCCCTGGAGCTTTAGAGGAGGTGGAGAGCAGCCTGACAGGAGATCCTGAAAGATCTCCCTGTCCCCGTCCACCATCCCCTAGCAGAACACAGGATCCTTCCAGGGAGATTCAAACAGACACTGGCTCATCTCTGTCCGACCTGTCCCTACAGGCCAACTTTCTAGGTGCTTTGGACACCAGAGAGCATTTTCTGCCTCAAACACACAGTCACGGGCTTCTACAGTTTGGTCCCAACAGGAGGTCTGAGCCTCCTGATGCTGGTGGTGTAGTGAGACCTGCTGTGCCTAACTTTCCACATTTGCATTCAGCCACACAAGGAAAGAGAGCCTGGTTCCACCTCTTGTACCAGGAACAGAGCAGAGCACAACAGGCTTGCAGTGCTCTGGTATGGAGCCAAGTTGGAAGCTCTGCTGCCTGGCAGCTCCATTTAATCTCTTCCAGGAATTCTGGCTGTCCAGGGCCCAGGGCACTTGGAGCCTACAGAAATACACAGTGCCACGTAGGGCCACTACTACCCTATACAAAGGCCTCACCGGCTCTGGCGTCTCCTCAGCAGAACCCTGTATATGCCGCTTCTTTGCCGGAAGCCTCCGTCGAGTCACTCTGTCCATGGTGGTAGACTTCCTGTGCGCTGCCTGCAAAGCCAGGAAGGCCAGTTGGTCCCGGAGTATCACCAGCGCAGCGAGGGCAAGGTGCTGGTGCATCCCCGGCAGCACTGGGGGCGCAAGACAGGCCGCACAGAGGCCACGGATGTTCTGCACACGCAGGTCCTGCTCAGGGGGAATGTGCGTCCCCTCCCAGGACGTCAGTTGCTCCTGCCTGCCTTGGCGGCACCCAGCACACCGGGGCCCTACTGCCAGCT
Source organism: Rhea pennata (assembly GCF_028389875.1). Classification (NCBI taxonomy): domain Eukaryota; kingdom Metazoa; phylum Chordata; class Aves; order Rheiformes; family Rheidae; genus Rhea; species Rhea pennata. Next base: position 712,928 of record NC_084680.1, read on the forward strand.
GCACACAAACACGGGCACGCTGCAAAGGGCGGAGTCCCCTCATCAGGCACGGGCTGCCCACAGCACCCGCAAAGACAGCCCTTCCCCGTGCGCACGGCTCACTCTCACACTGCGCGCTCTCGTGCCGGCTCTTGCGTGCTGTCTCACAGGGAGACTATGTGCAGAGCCTCGCTTTTTCTCACCTGGTTGAATATGCTTTTTTCAGCTCTCCTAGAAACCTGCACCAAGACACTCATGTGCAGAGCCCGCCCAAGCTACGCGTGTGGATAGGGCCGCTCAAGGGTAAGGATGTCGGCAGCAATGATAGGCGCTTACCTTCTTCTTGCTTGCTCGGGGCACTACACTCGGCATTTCAATCCTTTGCAGGCTCTGGAAAGGAAGGAGTATTTGGTACAATGAGTCAGAAGGAGTCTTCTTCGGCCTTTGGGAGATTGGCAGTGAGCTCCCAGGGACAACCTGCCTATCCCAGCTCAAGGGAGTAAAAGCCTGAAGGAAATAAGAACAAGGGACTAGCCCAAGAGCCTCAAATCCTTTGAGGACAAGCCCACCACTAAGTGCTCCCAGCCACCTCCACGGTGCCCCTTGCCTCAGGGCTCTAGGGCCTGCCTCTTCCACAGCATCCCACCTGCAAAACCCTACAAGACAACAGACGCCTTGGCTACAGACGTCCCCAGCTCACACGTGAGCTGGCTGATGCACCACGATGAATAGCAGGCCGCCACCACAGCCTCTCTGACTCCTTTCTCAGGAGCGGAATGGGGCGGCTGCACCGCCAGGCTGCAGCTGCAAAGGCAACTTGTCCTTCCGGGAGAGGTGTGAATGCACCACAAGCCGGCCCCAAGCCTGAGAAGAGGGCCAAAGGATGGGTCTGGGGGGTGGGGCAATGGCCGAACGCAAGACGATCTCCCTCTCGGCCCCAGCGCCATGCCTGCTGTGATTCAGATGTTCTGCTGCAGGAGCTCAACGGCACACCCTGCTCCGCCACGAGCCCGCCACCTGCGCCTTGTGCCACAGCCCCTCCAGAGCCCTTCCTGACAAGGTCTCTGGCCTCAGCTGAGGCCTTTCATGATACCTGGGCACCGATGCCGCTCTTCTCCACGTCCTCCTCTGTCCGATGATCCGCTGTGCTCCTCGTGGCCCCCTTCTGAGATGGAAAAAAGGAAAGGAAGCATTTGCAGCAAGAGGGATGAAGCCAGCCCTAGTGCTGGGGGCACGGCTGGCTAGCGGCAGCATCACCCCATTGCTGAACTGCCTCCCATCTGTCCTCCGGCCCTTTTCTAGGGCGGGAGGAGGAGGACGACGCAGCAGAGGCATCCCACGACTCTGCTGCAAGTTCAGCTATAATATCCATCACTTCCTTGGCTCAAGACCAGCTTGGAAGGCTTTTTTTCCCCCCTGCAGCCTTCCAGGGACAGCAGTGTCTTGCCTGTGGTGGGGAGCAGCTTGCCAGCTGCCAGGGAGCAGTCTCCAGTACCACCACCGTCACCCCTGCCTGACGCATCCCGCCCAGCTCCCTGCAACCCCATCTGCCTGCTCTCAGCACACAAGGAGCGATGAGCCTGTGTCCCCCCGGCCCGTTCCCGGCTTGGCAGCCATCTCCCCGCGGCCACTGCCGGTGCGTGCTGCTGGGGCTTGGCAGCCTGGCACCCAGCAGCACTCGCACCGCGGGCTGCTTGGGCACCACAGCCAAAGGGGCCACAGTGCCGTGAGCATCCCGCCTGGCCTATTCCTCCAGCCAAGACCCTGGCCATCCATCACATCTACGGGCAAAGGTGCAGTGGGGCATGTGGTGCTGAAGGCAGCTCCTTCCTGAGCTCCCCGCCTGTTCCCTGCAGAACACCAGTCAGCCACATGCACCTGCTGCATCCAGGGCCAGCCTCTGCCTTCTACCCTCTCTTTGTCACCCAGGTCTGAGAGGGCCATGAGCCCAGATTCTTGCTACGGATGCTCACAGGCGCCTTCCTCAAAGATCTCCCTGGCCCCGACCACCAGCCCCTAGCACGACACAGCATCCTTCCACGGAAAATCAAACAGGCACTGGCCCATCTCTGTCCAGCCTCTCCCACTGCCTGCGCCAACTGTCAACGTGCTGTGCACACCGGAGAGCATTTTATGCCTCAAACACACATTCGTGGGCTTCCACATTTCGGTGAGCACGCTAGGTCTGAGCCTTGTGAGGCTGGCGCTGTGATGGGACCACTTGTGCCCAGTCGGGGGGCCTCTTTTTCAGCTACGCAACGCAAGAGAGCCTGCTCCCATTTCCTAGGCCAGCAGCAGGGCACAGCTGCCAGCACACTGTGCTGCCCTGTCCCCAGGCCTCACCGGCTCCGGCGTCTCCTCTGCAGAACGTGATCCATATTGCTGGGTTGCGGGCAGCCTCCGTGGGGCCTCCTCGGACGGGATTGTAGCCTGTCTGCGCACTACCTGCAAAGCCAGGAAGGCCAGTTGGTCCCGGAGTATCACCAGCGCAGCGAGGGCAAGGTGCTGGTGCATCCCCGGCAGCACTGGGGGCGCAAGACAGGCCACACAGAGGCCACGGATGTTCTGCACACACAGGTCCTGCTCAGGGGGAATGTGCGTCCCCTCCCAGGACGTCAGTTGCTCCTGCCTGCCTTGGCGGCACCCAGCACACCGGGGCCCTACTGCCAGCTGCACACAAACACGGGCACGCTGCAAAGGGCGGAGTCCCCTCATCAGGCACGGGCTGCCCACAGCACCCGCAAAGACAGCCCTTCCCCATGCGCACGGCTCACTCTCACACTGCGCGCTCTCGTGCCGGCTCTTGCGTGCTGTCTCACAGGGAGACTATGTGCAGAGCCTCGCTTTTTCTCACCTGGTTGAATATGCTTTTTTCAGCTCTCCTAGAAACCTGCACCAAGACACTCATGTGCAGAGCCCGCCCAAGCTACGCGTGTGGATAGGGCCGCTCAAGGGTAAGGATGTCGGCAGCAATGATAGGCGCTTACCTTCTTCTTGCTTGCTCGGGGCACTACACTCGGCATTTCAATCCTTTGCAGGCTCTGGAAAGGAAGGAGTATTTGGTACAATGAGTCAGAAGGAGTCTTCTTCGGCCTTTGGGAGATTGGCAGTGAGCTCCCAGGGACAACCTGCCTATCCCAGCTCAAGGGAGTAAAAGCCTGAAGGAAATAAGAACAAGGGACTAGCCCAAGAGCCTCAAATCCTTTGAGGACAAGCCCACCACTAAGTGCTCCCAGCCACCTCCACGGTGCCCCTTGCCTCAGGGCTCTAGGGCCTGCCTCTTCCACAGCATCCCACCTGCAAAACCCTACAAGACAACAGACGCCTTGGCTCCAGACGTCCCCAGCTCACACGTGAGCTGGCTGATGCACCACGATGACTAGCAGGCCGCCACCACAGCCTCTCTGACTCCTTTCTCAGGAGCGGAATGGGGCGGCTGCACCGCCAGGCTGCAGCTGCAAAGGCAACTTGTCCTTCCGGGAGAGGTGTGAATGCACCACAAGCCGGCCCCAAGCCTGAGAAGAGGGCCAAAGGATGGGTCTGGGGGGTGGGGCAATGGCCGAACGCAAGACGATCTCCCTCTCGGCCCCAGCGCCATGCCTGCTGTGATTCAGATGTTCTGCTGCAGGAGCTCAACGGCACACCCTGCTCCGCCACGAGCCCGCCACCTGCGCCTTGTGCCACAGCCCCTCCAGAGCCTTTCCTGACAAGGTCTCTGGCCTCAGCTGAGGCCTTTCATGATACCTGGGCACCGATGCCGCTCTTCTCCACGTCCTCCTCTGTCCGATGATCCGCTGTGCTCCTCGTGGCCCCCTTCTGAGATGGAAAAAAGGAAAGGAAGCATTTGCAGCAAGAGGGATGAAGCCAGCCCTAGTGCTGGGGGCACGGCTGGCTAGCGGCAGCATCACCCCATTGCTGAACTGCCTCCCATCTGTCCTCCGGCCCTTTTCTAGGGCGGGAGGAGGAGGACGACGCAGCAGAGGCATCCCACGACTCTGCTGCAAGTTCAGCTATAATATCCATCACTTCCTTGGCTCAAGACCAGCTTGGAAGGCTTTTTTTCCCCCCTGCAGCCTTCCAGGGACAGCAGTGTCTTGCCTGTGGTGGGGAGCAGCTTGCCAGCTGCCAGGGAGCAGTCTCCAGTACCACCACCGTCACCCCTGCCTGACGCATCCCGCCCAGCTCCCTGCAACCCCATCTGCCTGCTCTCAGCACACAAGGAGCGATGAGCCTGTGTCCCCCCGGCCCGTTCCCGGCTTGGCAGCCATCTCCCCGCGGCCACTGCCGGTGCGTGCTGCTGGGGCTTGGCAGCCTGGCACCCAGCAGCACTCGCACCGCGGGCTGCTTGGGCACCACAGCCAAAGGGGCCACAGTGCCGTGAGCATCCCGCCTGGCCTATTCCTCCAGCCAAGACCCTGGCCATCCATCACATCTACGGGCAAAGGTGCATTGGGGCATGTGGTGCTGAAGGCAGCTCCTTCCTGAGCTCCCCGCCTGTTCCCTGCAGAACACCAGTCAGCCACATGCACCTGCTGCATCCAGGGCCAGCCTCTGCCTTCTACCCTCTCTTTGTCACCCAGGTCTGAGAGGGCCATGAGCCCAGATTCTTGCTACGGATGCTCACAGGCGCCTTCCTCAAAGATCTCCCTGGCCCCGACCACCAGCCCCTAGCACGACACAGCATCCTTCCACGGAAAATCAAACAGGCACTGGCCCATCTCTGTCCAGCCTCTCCCACTGCCTGCGCCAACTGTCAACGTGCTGTGCACACCGGAGAGCGTTTTATGCCTCAAACACACATTCGTGGGCTTCCACATTTCGGTGAGCACGCTAGGTCTGAGCCTTGTGAGGCTGGCGCTGTGATGGGACCACTTGTGCCCAGTCGGGGGGCCTCTTTTTCAGCTACGCAACGCAAGAGAGCCTGCTCCCATTTCCTAGGCCAGCAGCAGGGCACAGCTGCCAGCACACTGTGCTGCCCTGTCCCCAGGCCTCACCGGCTCCGGCGTCTCCTCTGCAGAACGTGATCCATATTGCTGGGTTGCGGGCAGCCTCCGTGGGGCCTCCTCGGACGGGATTGTAGCCTGTCTGCGCACTACCTGCAAAGCCAGGAAGGCCAGTTGGTCCCGGAGTATCACCAGCGCAGCGAGGGCAAGGTGCTGGTGCATCCCCGGCAGCACTGGGGGCGCAAGACAGGCCACACAGAGGCCACGGATGTTCTGCACACACAGGTCCTGCTCAGGGGGAATGTGCGTCCCCTCCCAGGACGTCAGTTGCTCCTGCCTGCCTTGGCGGCACCCAGCACACCGGGGCCCTACTGCCAGCTGCACACAAACACGGGCACGCTGCAAAGGGCGGAGTCCCCTCATCAGGCACGGGCTGCCCACAGCACCCGCAAAGACAGCCCTTCCCCATGCGCACGGCTCACTCTCACACTGCGCGCTCTCGTGCCGGCTCTTGCGTGCTGTCTCACAGGGAGACTATGTGCAGAGCCTCGCTTTTTCTCACCTGGTTGAATATGCTTTTTTCAGCTCTCCTAGAAACCTGCACCAAGACACTCATGTGCAGAGCCCGCCCAAGCTACGCGTGTGGATAGGGCCGCTCAAGGGTAAGGATGTCGGCAGCAATGATAGGCGCTTACCTTCTTCTTGCTTGCTCGGGGCACTACACTCGGCATTTCAATCCTTTGCAGGCTCTGGAAAGGAAGGAGTATTTGGTACAATGAGTCAGAAGGAGTCTTCTTCGGCCTTTGGGAGATTGGCAGTGAGCTCCCAGGGACAACCTGCCTATCCCAGCTCAAGGGAGTAAAAGCCTGAAGGAAATAAGAACAAGGGACTAGCCCAAGAGCCTCAAATCCTTTGAGGACAAGCCCACCACTAAGTGCTCCCAGCCACCTCCACGGTGCCCCTTGCCTCAGGGCTCTAGGGCCTGCCTCTTCCACAGCATCCCACCTGCAAAACCCTACAAGACAACAGACGCCTTGGCTCCAGACGTCCCCAGCTCACACGTGAGCTGGCTGATGCACCACGATGACTAGCAGGCCGCCACCACAGCCTCTCTGACTCCTTTCTCAGGAGCGGAATGGGGCGGCTGCACCGCCAGGCTGCAGCTGCAAAGGCAACTTGTCCTTCCGGGAGAGGTGTGAATGCACCACAAGCCGGCCCCAAGCCTGAGAAGAGGGCCAAAGGATGGGTCTGGGGGGTGGGGCAATGGCCGAACGCAAGACGATCTCCCTCTCGGCCCCAGCGCCATGCCTGCTGTGATTCAGATGTTCTGCTGCAGGAGCTCAACGGCACACCCTGCTCCGCCACGAGCCCGCCACCTGCGCCTTGTGCCACAGCCCCTCCAGAGCCCTTCCTGACAAGGTCTCTGGCCTCAGCTGAGGCCTTTCATGATACCTGGGCACCGATGCCGCTCTTCTCCACGTCCTCCTCTGTCCGATGATCCGCTGTGCTCCTCGTGGCCCCCTTCTGAGATGGAAAAAAGGAAAGGAAGCATTTGCAGCAAGAGGGATGAAGCCAGCCCTAGTGCTGGGGGCACGGCTGGCTAGCGGCAGCATCACCCCATTGCTGAACTGCCTCCCATCTGTCCTCCGGCCCTTTTCTAGGGCGGGAGGAGGAGGACGACGCAGCAGAGGCATCCCACGACTCTGCTGCAAGTTCAGCTATAATATCCATCACTTCCTTGGCTCAAGACCAGCTTGGAAGGCTTTTTTTCCCCCCTGCAGCCTTCCAGGGACAGCAGTGTCTTGCCTGTGGTGGGGAGCAGCTTGCCAGCTGCCAGGGAGCAGTCTCCAGTACCACCACCGTCACCCCTGCCTGACGCATCCCGCCCAGCTCCCTGCAACCCCATCTGCCTGCTCTCAGCACACAAGGAGCGATGAGCCTGTGTCCCCCCGGCCCGTTCCCGGCTTGGCAGCCATCTCCCCGCGGCCACTGCCGGTGCGTGCTGCTGGGGCTTGGCAGCCTGGCACCCAGCAGCACTCGCACCGCGGGCTGCTTGGGCACCACAGCCAAAGGGGCCACAGTGCCGTGAGCATCCCGCCTGGCCTATTCCTCCAGCCAAGACCCTGGCCATCCATCACATCTACGGGCAAAGGTGCATTGGGGCATGTGGTGCTGAAGGCAGCTCCTTCCTGAGCTCCCCGCCTGTTCCCTGCAGAACACCAGTCAGCCACATGCACCTGCTGCATCCAGGGCCAGCCTCTGCCTTCTACCCTCTCTTTGTCACCCAGGTCTGAGAGGGCCATGAGCCCAGATTCTTGCTACGGATGCTCACAGGCGCCTTCCTCAAAGATCTCCCTGGCCCCGACCACCAGCCCCTAGCACGACACAGCATCCTTCCACGGAAAATCAAACAGGCACTGGCCCATCTCTGTCCAGCCTCTCCCACTGCCTGCGCCAACTGTCAACGTGCTGTGCACACCGGAGAGCGTTTTATGCCTCAAACACACATTCGTGGGCTTCCACATTTCGGTGAGCACGCTAGGTCTGAGCCTTGTGAGGCTGGCGCTGTGATGGGACCACTTGTGCCCAGTCGGGGGGCCTCTTTTTCAGCTACGCAACGCAAGAGAGCCTGCTCCCATTTCCTAGGCCAGCAGCAGGGCACAGCTGCCAGCACACTGTGCTGCCCTGTCCCCAGGCCTCACCGGCTCCGGCGTCTCCTCTGCAGAACGTGATCCATATTGCTGGGTTGCGGGCAGCCTCCGTGGGGCCTCCTCGGACGGGATTGTAGCCTGTCTGCGCACTACCTGCAAAGCCAGGAAGGCCAGTTGGTCCCGGAGTATCACCAGCGCAGCGAGGGCAAGGTGCTGGTGCATCCCCGGCAGCACTGGGGGCGCAAGACAGGCCACACAGAGGCCACGGATGTTCTGCACACACAGGTCCTGCTCAGGGGGAATGTGCGTCCCCTCCCAGGACGTCAGTTGCTCCTGCCTGCCTTGGCGGCACCCAGCACACCGGGGCCCTACTGCCAGCTGCACACAAACACGGGCACGCTGCAAAGGGCGGAGTCCCCTCATCAGGCACGGGCTGCCCACAGCACCCGCAAAGACAGCCCTTCCCCATGCGCATGGCTCACTCTCACACTGCGCGCTCTCGTGCCGGCTCTTGCGTGCTGTCTCACAGGGAGACTATGTGCAGAGCCTCGCTTTTTCTCACCTGGTTGAATATGCTTTTTTCAGCTCTCCTAGAAACCTGCACCAAGACACTCATGTGCAGAGCCCGCCCAAGCTACGCGTGTGGATAGGGCCGCTCAAGGGTAAGGATGTCGGCAGCAATGATAGGCGCTTACCTTCTTCTTGCTTGCTCGGGGCACTACACTCGGCATTTCAATCCTTTGCAGGCTCTGGAAAGGAAGGAGTATTTGGTACAATGAGTCAGAAGGAGTCTTCTTCGGCCTTTGGGAGATTGGCAGTGAGCTCCCAGGGACAACCTGCCTATCCCAGCTCAAGGGAGTAAAAGCCTGAAGGAAATAAGAACAAGGGACTAGCCCAAGAGCCTCAAATCCTTTGAGGACAAGCCCACCACTAAGTGCTCCCAGCCACCTCCACGGTGCCCCTTGCCTCAGGGCTCTAGGGCCTGCCTCTTCCACAGCATCCCACCTGCAAAACCCTACAAGACAACAGACGCCTTGGCTCCAGACGTCCCCAGCTCACACGTGAGCTGGCTGATGCACCACGATGACTAGCAGGCCGCCACCACAGCCTCTCTGACTCCTTTCTCAGGAGCGGAATGGGGCGGCTGCACCGCCAGGCTGCAGCTGCAAAGGCAACTTGTCCTTCCGGGAGAGGTGTGAATGCACCACAAGCCGGCCCCAAGCCTGAGAAGAGGGCCAAAGGATGGGTCTGGGGGGTGGGGCAATGGCCGAACGCAAGACGATCTCCCTCTCGGCCCCAGCGCCATGCCTGCTGTGATTCAGATGTTCTGCTGCAGGAGCTCAACGGCACACCCTGCTCCGCCACGAGCCCGCCACCTGCGCCTTGTGCCACAGCCCCTCCAGAGCCTTTCCTGACAAGGTCTCTGGCCTCAGCTGAGGCCTTTCATGATACCTGGGCACCGATGCCGCTCTTCTCCACGTCCTCCTCTGTCCGATGATCCGCTGTGCTCCTCGTGGCCCCCTTCTGAGATGGAAAAAAGGAAAGGAAGCATTTGCAGCAAGAGGGATGAAGCCAGCCCTAGTGCTGGGGGCACGGCTGGCTAGCGGCAGCATCACCCCATTGCTGAACTGCCTCCCATCTGTCCTCCGGCCCTTTTCTAGGGCGGGAGGAGGAGGACGACGCAGCAGAGGCATCCCACGACTCTGCTGCAAGTTCAGCTATAATATCCATCACTTCCTTGGCTCAAGACCAGCTTGGAAGGCTTTTTTTCCCCCCTGCAGCCTTCCAGGGACAGCAGTGTCTTGCCTGTGGTGGGGAGCAGCTTGCCAGCTGCCAGGGAGCAGTCTCCAGTACCACCACCGTCACCCCTGCCTGACGCATCCCGCCCAGCTCCCTGCAACCCCATCTGCCTGCTCTCAGCACACAAGGAGCGATGAGCCTGTGTCCCCCCGGCCCGTTCCCGGCTTGGCAGCCATCTCCCCGCGGCCACTGCCGGTGCGTGCTGCTGGGGCTTGGCAGCCTGGCACCCAGCAGCACTCGCACTGCGGGCTGCTTGGGCACCACAGCCAAAGGGGCCACAGTGCCGTGAGCATCCCGCCTGGCCTATTCCTCCAGCCAAGACCCTGGCCATCCATCACATCTACGGGCAAAGGTGCAGTGGGGCATGTGGTGCTGAAGGCAGCTCCTTCCTGAGCTCCCCGCCTGTTCCCTGCAGAACACCAGTCAGCCACATGCACCTGCTGCATCCAGGGCCAGCCTCTGCCTTCTACCCTCTCTTTGTCACCCAGGTCTGAGAGGGCCATGAGCCCAGATTCTTGCTACGGATGCTCACAGGCGCCTTCCTCAAAGATCTCCCTGGCCCCGACCACCAGCCCCTAGCACGACACAGCATCCTTCCACGGAAAATCAAACAGGCACTGGCCCATCTCTGTCCAGCCTCTCCCACTGCCTGCGCCAACTGTCAACGTGCTGTGCACACCGGAGAGCATTTTATGCCTCAAACACACATTCGTGGGCTTCCACATTTCGGTGAGCACGCTAGGTCTGAGCCTTGTGAGGCTGGCGCTGTGATGGGACCACTTGTGCCCAGTCGGGGGGCCTCTTTTTCAGCTACGCAACGCAAGAGAGCCTGCTCCCATTTCCTAGGCCAGCAGCAGGGCACAGCTGCCAGCACACTGTGCTGCCCTGTCCCCAGGCCTCACCGGCTCCGGCGTCTCCTCTGCAGAACGTGATCCATATTGCTGCGTTGCGGGCAGCCTCCGTGGGGCCTCCTCGGACGGGATTGTAGCCTGTCTGCGCACTACCTGCAAAGCCAGGAAGGCCAGTTGGTCCCGGAGTATCACCAGCGCAGCGAGGGCAAGGTGCTGGTGCATCCCCGGCAGCACTGGGGGCGCAAGACAGGCCACACAGAGGCCACGGATGTTCTGCACATGCAGGTCCTGCTCAGGGGGAATGTGCGTCCCCTCCCAGGACGTCAGTTGCTCCTGCCTGCCTTGGCGGCACCCAGCACACCGGGGCCCTACTGCCAGCTGCACACAAACACGGGCACGCTGCAAAGGGCGGAGTCCCCTCATCAGGCACGGGCTGCCCACAGCACCCGCAAAGACAGCCCTTCCCCATGCGCATGGCTCACTCTCACACTGCGCGCTCTCGTGCCGGCTCTTGCGTGCTGTCTCACAGGGAGACTATGTGCAGAGCCTCGCTTTTTCTCACCTGGTTGAATATGCTTTTTTCAGCTCTCCTAGAAACCTGCACCAAGACACTCATGTGCAGAGCCCGCCCAAGCTACGCGTGTGGATAGGGCCGCTCAAGGGTAAGGATGTCGGCAGCAATGATAGGCGCTTACCTTCTTCTTGCTTGCTCGGGGCACTACACTCGGCATTTCAATCCTTTGCAGGCTCTGGAAAGGAAGGAGTATTTGGTACAATGAGTCAGAAGGAGTCTTCTTCGGCCTTTGGGAGATTGGCAGTGAGCTCCCAGGGACAACCTGCCTATCCCAGCTCAAGGGAGTAAAAGCCTGAAGGAAATAAGAACAAGGGACTAGCCCAAGAGCCTCAAATCCTTTGAGGACAAGCCCACCACTAAGTGCTCCCAGCCACCTCCACGGTGCCCCTTGCCTCAGGGCTCTAGGGCCTGCCTCTTCCACAGCATCCCACCTGCAAAACCCTACAAGACAACAGACGCCTTGGCTCCAGACGTCCCCAGCTCACACGTGAGCTGGCTGATGCACCACGATGAATAGCAGGCCGCCACCACAGCCTCTCTGACTCCTTTCTCAGGAGCGGAATGGGGCGGCTGCACCGCCAGGCTGCAGCTGCAAAGGCAACTTGTCCTTCCGGGAGAGGTGTGAATGCACCACAAGCCGGCCCCAAGCCTGAGAAGAGGGCCAAAGGATGGGTCTGGGGGGTGGGGCAATGGCCGAACGCAAGACGATCTCCCTCTCGGCCCCAGCGCCATGCCTGCTGTGATTCAGATGTTCTGCTGCAGGAGCTCAACGGCACACCGTGCTCCCCCACGAGCCCGCCACCTGCGCCTTGTGCCACAGCCCCTCCAGAGCCCTTCCTGACAAGGTCTCTGGCCTCAGCTGAGGCCTTTCATGATACCTGGGCACCGATGCCGCTCTTCTCCACGTCCTGCTCTGTCCGATGATCCGCTGTGCTCCTCGTGGCCCCCTTCTGAGACGGAAAAAAGGAAAGGAAGCATTTGCAGCAAGAGGGATGAAGCCAGCCCTAGTGCTGGGGGCACGGCTGGCTAGCGGCAGCATCACCCCATTGCTGAACTGCCTCCCATCTGTCCTCCGGCCCTTTTCTAGGGCGGGAGGAGGAGGACGACGCAGCAGAGGCATCCCACGACTCTGCTGCAAGTTCAGCTATAATATCCATCACTTCCTTGGCTCAAGACCAGCTTGGAAGGCTTTTTTTCCCCCCTGCAGCCTTCCAGGGACAGCAGTGTCTTGCCTGTGGTGGGGAGCAGCTTGCCAGCTGCCAGGGAGCAGTCTCCAGTACCACCACCGTCACCCCTGCCTGACGCATCCCGCCCAGCTCCCTGCAACCCCATCTGCCTGCTCTCAGCACACAAGGAGCGATGAGCCTGTGTCCCCCCGGCCCGTTCCCGGCTTGGCAGCCATCTCCCCGCGGCCACTGCCGGTGCGTGCTGCTGGGGCTTGGCAGCCTGGCACCCAGCAGCACTCGCACCGCGGGCTGCTTGGGCACCACAGCCAAAGGGGCCACAGTGCCGTGAGCATCCCGCCTGGCCTATTCCTCCAGCCAAGACCCTGGCCATCCATCACATCTACGGGCAAAGGTGCAGTGGGGCATGTGGTGCTGAAGGCAGCTCCTTCCTGAGCTCCCCGCCTGTTCCCTGCAGAACACCAGTCAGCCACATGCACCTGCTGCATCCTGGGCCAGCCTCTGCCTTCTACCCTCTCTTTGTCACCCAGGTCTGAGAGGGCCATGAGCCCAGATTCTTGCTACGGATGCTCACAGGCGCCTTCCTCAAAGATCTCCCTGGCCCCGACCACCAGCCCCTAGCACGACACAGCATCCTTCCACGGAAAATCAAACAGGCACTGGCCCATCTCTGTCCATTCTCTCCCACTGCCTGCGCCAACTGTCAACGTGCTGTGCACACCGGAGAGCATTTTATGCCTCAAACACACATTCGTGGGCTTCCACATTTCGGTGAGCACGCTAGGTCTGAGCCTTGTGAGGCTGGCGCTGTGATGGGACCACTTGTGCCCAGTCGGGGGGCCTCTTTTTCAGCTACGCAACGCAAGAGAGCCTGCTCCCATTTCCTAGGCCAGCAGCAGGGCACAGCTGCCAGCACACTGTGCTGCCCTGTCCCCAGGCCTCACCGGCTCCGGCGTCTCCTCTGCAGAACGTGATCCATATTGCTGCGTTGCGGGCAGCCTCCGTGGGGCCTCCTCGGACGGGATTGTAGCCTGTCTGCGCACTACCTGCAAAGCCAGGAAGGCCAGTTGGTCCCGGAGTATCACCAGCGCAGCGAGGGCAAGGTGCTGGTGCATCCCCGGCAGCACTGGGGGCGCAAGACAGGCCGCACAGAGGCCACGGATGTTCTGCACACGCAGGTCCTGCTCAGGGGGAATGTGCGTCCCCTCCCAGGACGTCAGTTGCTCCTGCCTGCCTTGGCGGCACCCAGCACACCGGGGCCCTACTGCCAGCTGCACACAAACACGGGCACGCTGCAAAGGGCGGAGTCCCCTCATCAGGCACGGGCTGCCCACAGCACCCGCAAAGACAGCCCTTCCCCATGCGCATGGCTCACTCTCACACTGCGCGCTCTCGTGCCGGCTCTTGCGTGCTGTCTCACAGGGAGACTATGTGCAGAGCCTCGCTTTTTCTCACCTGGTTGAATATGCTTTTTTCAGCTCTCCTAGAAACCTGCACCAAGACACTCATGTGCAGAGCCCGCCCAAGCTACGCGTGTGGATAGGGCCGCTCAAGGGTAAGGATGTCGGCAGCAATGATAGGCGCTTACCTTCTTCTTGCTTGCTCGGGGCACTACACTCGGCATTTCAATCCTTTGCAGGCTCTGGAAAGGAAGGAGTATTTGGTACAATGAGTCAGAAGGAGTCTTCTTCGGCCTTTGGGAGATTGGCAGTGAGCTCCCAGGGACAACCTGCCTATCCCAGCTCAAGGGAGTAAAAGCCTGAAGGAAATAAGAACAAGGGACTAGCCCAAGAGCCTCAAATCCTTTGAGGACAAGCCCACCACTAAGTGCTCCCAGCCACCTCCACGGTGCCCCTTGCCTCAGGGCTCTAGGGCCTGCCTCTTCCACAGCATCCCACCTGCAAAACCCTACAAGACAACAGACGCCTTGGCTCCAGACGTCCCCAGCTCACACGTGAGCTGGCTGATGCACCACGATGACTAGCAGGCCGCCACCACAGCCTCTCTGACTCCTTTCTCAGGAGCGGAATGGGGCGGCTGCACCGCCAGGCTGCAGCTGCAAAGGCAACTTGTCCTTCCGGGAGAGGTGTGAATGCACCACAAGCCGGCCCCAAGCCTGAGAAGAGGGCCAAAGGATGGGTCTGGGGGGTGGGGCAATGGCCGAACGCAAGACGATCTCCCTCTCGGCCCCAGTGCCATGCCTGCTGTGATTCAGATGTTCTGCTGCAGGAGCTCAACGGCACACCGTGCTCCCCCACGAGCCCGCCACCTGCGCCTTGTGCCACAGCCCCTCCAGAGCCCTTCCTGACAAGGTCTCTGGCCTCAGCTGAGGCCTTTCATGATACCTGGGCACCGATGCCGCTCTTCTCCACGTCCTGCTCTGTCCAATGATCCGCTGTGCTCCTCGTGGCCCCCTTCTGAGACGGAAAAAAGGAAAGGAAGCATTTGCAGCAAGAGGGATGAAGCCAGCCCTAGTGCTGGGGGCACAGCTGGCTAGCGGCAGCATCACCCCATTGCTGAACTGCCTCCCATCTGTCCTCCGGCCCTTTTCTAGGGCGGGAGGAGGAGGACGACGCAGCAGAGGCATCCCACGATTCTGCTGCAAGTTCAGCTATAATATCCATCACTTCCTTGGCTCAAGACCAGCTTGGAAGGCTTTTTTTCCCCCTGCAGCCTTCCAGGGACAGCAGTGTCTTGCCTGTGGTGGGGAGCAGCTTGCCAGCTGCCAGGGAGCAGTCTCCAGTACCACCACCGTCACCCCTGCCTGACGCATCCCGCCCAGCTCCCTGCAACCCCATCTGCCTGCTCTCAGCACACAAGGAGCGATGAGCCTGTGTCCCCCCGGCCCGTTCCCGGCTTGGCAGCCATCTCCCCGCGGCCACTGCCGGTGCGTGCTGCTGGGGCTTGGCAGCCTGGCACCCAGCAGCACTCGCACCGCGGGCTGCTTGGGCACCACAGCCAAAGGGGCCACAGTGCCGTGAGCATCCCGCCTGGCCTATTCCTCCAGCCAAGACCCTGGCCATCCATCACATCTACGGGCAAAGGTGCAGTGGGGCATGTGGTGCTGAAGGCAGCTCCTTCCTGAGCTCCCCGCCTGTTCCCTGCAGAACACCAGTCAGCCACATGCACCTGCTGCATCCTGGGCCAGCCTCTGCCTTCTACCCTCTCTTTGTCACCCAGGTCTGAGAGGGCCATGAGCCCAGATTCTTGCTACGGATGCTCACAGGCGCCTTCCTCAAAGATCTCCCTGGCCCCGACCACCAGCCCCTAGCACGACACAGCATCCTTCCACGGAAAATCAAACAGGCACTGGCCCATCTCTGTCCAGCCTCTCCCACTGCCTGCGCCAACTGTCAACGTGCTGTGCACACCGGAGAGCATTTTATGCCTCAAACACACATTCGTGGGCTTCCACATTTCGGTGAGCACGCTAGGTCTGAGCCTTGTGAGGCTGGCGCTGTGATGGGACCACTTGTGCCCAGTCGGGGGGCCTCTTTTTCAGCTACGCAACGCAAGAGAGCCTGCTCCCATTTCCTAGGCCAGCAGCAGGGCACAGCTGCCAGCACACTGTGCTGCCCTGTCCCCAGGCCTCACCGGCTCCGGCGTCTCCTCTGCAGAACGTGATCCATATTGCTGCGTTGCGGGCAGCCTCCGTGGGGCCTCCTCGGACGGGATTGTAGCCTGTCTGCGCACTACCTGCAAAGCCAGGAAGGCCAGTTGGTCCCGGAGTATCACCAGCGCAGCGAGGGCAAGGTGCTGGTGCATCCCCGGCAGCACTGGGGGCGCAAGACAGGCCACACAGAGGCCACGGATGTTCTGCACATGCAGGTCCTGCTCAGGGGGAATGTGCGTCCCCTCCCAGGACGTCAGTTGCTCCTGCCTGCCTTGGCGGCACCCAGCACACCGGGGCCCTACTGCCAGCTGCACACAAACACGGGCACGCTGCAAAGGGCGGAGTCCCCTCATCAGGCACGGGCTGCCCACAGCACCCGCAAAGACAGCCCTTCCCCATGCGCATGGCTCACTCTCACACTGCGCGCTCTCGTGCCGACTCTTGCGTGCTGTCTCACAGGGAGACTATGTGCAGAGCCTCGCTTTTTCTCACCTGGTTGAATATGCTTTTTTCAGCTCTCCTAGAAACCTGCACCAAGACACTCATGTGCAGAGCCCGCCCAAGCTACGCGTGTGGATAGGGCCGCTCAAGGGTAAGGATGTCAGCAGCAATGATAGGCGCTTACCTTCTTCTTGCTTGCTCGGGGCACTACACTCGGCATTTCAATCCTTTGCAGGCTCTGGAAAGGAAGGAGTATTTGGTACAATGAGTCAGAAGGAGTCTTCTTCGGCCTTTGGGAGATTGGCAGTGAGCTCCCAGGGACAACCTGCCTATCCCAGCTCAAGGGAGTAAAAGCCTGAAGGAAATAAGAACAAGGGACTAGCCCAAGAGCCTCAAATCCTTTGAGGACAAGCCCACCACTAAGTGCTCCCAGCCACCTCCACGGTGCCCCTTGCCTCAGGGCTCTAGGGCCTGCCTCTTCCACAGCATCCCACCTGCAAAACCCTACAAGACAACAGACGCCTTGGCTCCAGACGTCCCCAGCTCACACGTGAGCTGGCTGATGCACCACGATGAATAGCAGGCCGCCACCACAGCCTCTCTGACTCCTTTCTCAGGAGCGGAATGGGGCGGCTGCACCGCCAGGCTGCAGCTGCAAAGGCAACTTGTCCTTCCGGGAGAGGTGTGAATGCACCACAAGCCGGCCCCAAGCCTGAGAAGAGGGCCAAAGGATGGGTCTGGGGGGTGGGGCAATGGCCGAACGCAAGACGATCTCCCTCTCGGCCCCAGCGCCATGCCTGCTGTGATTCAGATGTTCTGCTGCAGGAGCTCAACGGCACACCGTGCTCCCCCACGAGCCCGCCACCTGCGCCTTGTGCCACAGCCCCTCCAGAGCCTTTCCTGACAAGGTCTCTGGCCTCAGCTGAGGCCTTTCATTATACCTGGGCACCGATGCCGCTCTTCTCCACGTCCTGCTCTGTCCGATGATCCGCTGTGCTCCTCGTGGCCCCCTTCTGAGACGGAAAAAAGGAAAGGAAGCATTTGCAGCAAGAGGGATGAAGCCAGCCCTAGTGCTGGGGGCACGGCTGGCTAGCGGCAGCATCACCCCATTGCTGAACTGCCTCCCATCTGTCCTCCGGCCCTTTTCTAGGGCGGGAGGAGGAGGACGACGCAGCAGAGGCATCCCACGACTCTGCTGCAAGTTCAGCTATAATATCCATCACTTCCTTGGCTCAAGACCAGCTTGGAAGGCTTTTTTTCCCCCCTGCAGCCTTCCAGGGACAGCAGTGTCTTGCCTGTGGTGGGGAGCAGCTTGCCAGCTGCCAGGGAGCAGTCTCCAGTACCACCACCATCACCCCTGCCTGACGCATCCCGCCCAGCTCCCTGCAACCCCATCTGCCTGCTCTCAGCACACAAGGAGCGATGAGCCTGTGTCCCCCCGGCCCGTTCCCGGCTTGGCAGCCATCTCCCCACGGCCACTGCCGGTGCGTGCTGCTGGGGCTTGGCAGCCTGGCACCCAGCAGCACTCGCACCGCGGGCTGCTTGGGCACCACAGCCAAAGGGGCCACAGTGCCGTGAGCATCCCGCCTGGCCTATTCCTCCAGCCAAGACCCTGGCCATCCATCACATCTACGGGCAAAGGTGCAGTGGGGCATGTGGTGCTGAAGGCAGCTCCTTCCTGAGCTCCCCGCCTGTTCCCTGCAGAACACCAGTCAGCCACATGCACCTGCTGCATCCAGGGCCAGCCTCTGCCTTCTACCCTCTCTTTGTCACCCAGGTCTGAGAGGGCCATGAGCCCAGATTCTTGCTACGGATGCTCACAGGCGCCTTCCTCAAAGATCTCCCTGGCCCCGACCACCAGCCCCTAGCACGACACAGCATCCTTCCACGGAAAATCAAACAGGCACTGGCCCATCTCTGTCCATTCTCTCCCACTGCCTGCGCCAACTGTCAACGTGCTGTGCACACCGGAGAGCATTTTATGCCTCAAACACACATTCGTGGGCTTCCACATTTCGGTGAGCACGCTAGGTCTGAGCCTTGTGAGGCTGGCGCTGTGATGGGACCACTTGTGCCCAGTCGGGGGGCCTCTTTTTCAGCTACGCAACGCAAGAGAGCCTGCTCCCATTTCCTAGGCCAGCAGCAGGGCACAGCTGCCAGCACACTGTGCTGCCCTGTCCCCAGGCCTCACCGGCTCCGGCGTCTCCTCTGCAGAACGTGATCCATATTGCTGCGTTGCGGGCAGCCTCCGTGGGGCCTCCTCGGACGGGATTGTAGCCTGTCTGCGCACTACCTGCAAAGCCAGGAAGGCCAGTTGGTCCCGGAGTATCACCAGCGCAGCGAGGGCAAGGTGCTGGTGCGTCCCCGGCAGCACTGGGGGCGCAAGACAGGCCGCACAGAGGCCACGGATGTTCTGCACACGCAGGTCCTGCTCAGGGGGAATGTGCGTCCCCTCCCAGGACGTCAGTTGCTCCTGCCTGCCTTGGCGGCACCCAGCACACCGGGGCCCTACTGCCAGCTGCACACAAACACGGGCACGCTGCAAAGGGCGGAGTCCCCTCATCAGGCACGGGCTGCCCACAGCACCCGCAAAGACAGCCCTTCCCCATGCGCATGGCTCACTCTCACACTGCGCGCTCTCGTGCCGGCTCTTGCGTGCTGTCTCACAGGGAGACTATGTGCAGAGCCTCGCTTTTTCTCACCTGGTTGAATATGCTTTTTTCAGCTCTCCTAGAAACCTGCACCAAGACACTCATGTGCAGAGCCCGCCCAAGCTACGCGTGTGGATAGGGCCGCTCAAGGGTAAGGATGTCGGCAGCAATGATAGGCGCTTACCTTCTTCTTGCTTGCTCGGGGCACTACACTCGGCATTTCAATCCTTTGCAGGCTCTGGAAAGGAAGGAGTATTTGGTACAATGAGTCAGAAGGAGTCTTCTTCGGCCTTTGGGAGATTGGCAGTGAGCTCCCAGGGACAACCTGCCTATCCCAGCTCAAGGGAGTAAAAGCCTGAAGGAAATAAGAACAAGGGACTAGCCCAAGAGCCTCAAATCCTTTGAGGACAAGCCCACCACTAAGTGCTCCCAGCCACCTCCACGGTGCCCCTTGCCTCAGGGCTCTAGGGCCTGCCTCTTCCACAGCATCCCACCTGCAAAACCCTACAAGACAACAGACGCCTTGGCTCCAGACGTCCCCAGCTCACACGTGAGCTGGCTGATGCACCACGATGACTAGCAGGCCGCCACCACAGCCTCTCTGACTCCTTTCTCAGGAGCGGAATGGGGCGGCTGCACCGCCAGGCTGCAGCTGCAAAGGCAACTTGTCCTTCCGGGAGAGGTGTGAATGCACCACAAGCCGGCCCCAAGCCTGAGAAGAGGGCCAAAGGATGGGTCTGGGGGGTGGGGCAATGGCCGAAGGCAAGACGATCTCCCTCTCGGCCCCAGTGCCATGCCTGCTGTGATTCAGATGTTCTGCTGCAGGAGCTCAACGGCACACCCTGCTCCGCCACGAGCCCGCCACCTGCGCCTTGTGCCACAGCCCCTCCAGAGCCCTTCCTGACAAGGTCTCTGGCCTCAGCTGAGGCCTTTCATGATACCTGGGCACCGATGCCGCTCTTCTCCACGTCCTGCTCTGTCCGATGATCCGCTGTGCTCCTCGTGGCCCCCTTCTGAGACGGAAAAAAGGAAAGGAAGCATTTGCAGCAAGAGGGATGAAGCCAGCCCTAGTGCTGGGGGCACGGCTGGCTAGCGGCAGCATCACCCCATTGCTGAACTGCCTCCCATCTGTCCTCCGGCCCTTTTCTAGGGCGGGAGGAGGAGGACGACGCAGCAGAGGCATCCCACGACTCTGCTGCAAGTTCAGCTATAATATCCATCACTTCCTTGGCTCAAGACCAGCTTGGAAGGCTTTTTTTCCCCCTGCAGCCTTCCAGGGACAGCAGTGTCTTGCCTGTGGTGGGGAGCAGCTTGCCAGCTGCCAGGGAGCAGTCTCCAGTACCACCACCGTCACCCCTGCCTGACGCATCCCGCCCAGCTCCCTGCAACCCCATCTGCCTGCTCTCAGCACACAAGGAGCGATGAGCCTGTGTCCCCCCGGCCCGTTCCCGGCTTGGCAGCCATCTCCCCGCGGCCACTGCCGGTGCGTGCTGCTGGGGCTTGGCAGCCTGGCACCCAGCAGCACTCGCACCGCGGGCTGCTTGGGCACCACAGCCAAAGGGGCCACAGTGCCGTGAGCATCCCGCCTGGCCTATTCCTCCAGCCAAGACCCTGGCCATCCATCACATCTACGGGCAAAGGTGCAGTGGGGCATGTGGTGCTGAAGGCAGCTCCTTCCTGAGCTCCCCGCCTGTTCCCTGCAGAACACCAGTCAGCCACATGCACCTGCTGCATCCTGGGCCAGCCTCTGCCTTCTACCCTCTCTTTGTCACCCAGGTCTGAGAGGGCCATGAGCCCAGATTCTTGCTACGGATGCTCACAGGCGCCTTCCTCAAAGATCTCCCTGGCCCCAACCACCAGCCCCTAGCACGACACAGCATCCTTCCACGGAAAATCAAACAGGCACTGGCCCATCTCTGTCCATTCTCTCCCACTGCCTGCGCCAACTGTCAACGTGCTGTGCACACCGGAGAGCATTTTATGCCTCAAACACACATTCGTGGGCTTCCACATTTCGGTGAGCACGCTAGGTCTGAGCCTTGTGAGGCTGGCGCTGTGATGGGACCACTTGTGCCCAGTCGGGGGGCCTCTTTTTCAGCTACGCAACGCAAGAGAGCCTGCTCCCATTTCCTAGGCCAGCAGCAGGGCACAGCTGCCAGCACACTGTGCTGCCCTGTCCCCAGGCCTCACCGGCTCCGGCGTCTCCTCTGCAGAACGTGATCCATATTGCTGCGTTGCGGGCAGCCTCCGTGGGGCCTCCTCGGACGGGATTGTAGCCTGTCTGCGCACTACCTGCAAAGCCAGGAAGGCCAGTTGGTCCCGGAGTATCACCAGCGCAGCGAGGGCAAGGTGCTGGTGCGTCCCCGGCAGCACTGGGGGCGCAAGACAGGCCGCACAGAGGCCACGGATGTTCTGCACACGCAGGTCCTGCTCAGGGGGAATGTGCGTCCCCTCCCAGGACGTCAGTTGCTCCTGCCTGCCTTGGCGGCACCCAGCACACCGGGGCCCTACTGCCAGCTGCACACAAACACGGGCACGCTGCAAAGGGCGGAGTCCCCTCATCAGGCACGGGCTGCCCACAGCACCCGCAAAGACAGCCCTTCCCCATGCGCATGGCTCACTCTCACACTGCGCGCTCTCGTGCCGGCTCTTGCGTGCTGTCTCACAGGGAGACTATGTGCAGAGCCTCGCTTTTTCTCACCTGGTTGAATATGCTTTTTTCAGCTCTCCTAGAAACCTGCACCAAGACACTCATGTGCAGAGCCCGCCCAAGCTACGCGTGTGGATAGGGCCGCTCAAGGGTAAGGATGTCGGCAGCAATGATAGGCGCTTACCTTCTTCTTGCTTGCTCGGGGCACTACACTCGGCATTTCAATCCTTTGCAGGCTCTGGAAAGGAAGGAGTATTTGGTACAATGAGTCAGAAGGAGTCTTCTTCGGCCTTTGGGAGATTGGCAGTGAGCTCCCAGGGACAACCTGCCTATCCCAGCTCAAGGGAGTAAAAGCCTGAAGGAAATAAGAACAAGGGACTAGCCCAAGAGCCTCAAATCCTTTGAGGACAAGCCCACCACTAAGTGCTCCCAGCCACCTCCACGGTGCCCCTTGCCTCAGGGCTCTAGGGCCTGCCTCTTCCACAGCATCCCACCTGCAAAACCCTACAAGACAACAGACGCCTTGGCTCCAGACGTCCCCAGCTCACACGTGAGCTGGCTGATGCACCACGATGACTAGCAGGCCGCCACCACAGCCTCTCTGACTCCTTTCTCAGGAGCGGAATGGGGCGGCTGCACCGCCAGGCTGCAGCTGCAAAGGCAACTTGTCCTTCCGGGAGAGGTATGAATGCACCACAAGCCGGCCCCAAGCCTGAGAAGAGGGCCAAAGGATGGGTCTGGGGGGTGGGGCAATGGCCGAACGCAAGACGATCTCCCTCTCGGCCCCAGCGCCATGCCTGCTGTGATTCAGATGTTCTGCTGCAGGAGCTCAACGGCACACCCTGCTCCGCCACGAGCCCGCCACCTGCGCCTTGTGCCACAGCCCCTCCAGAGCCCTTCCTGACAAGGTCTCTGGCCTCAGCTGAGGCCTTTCATTATACCTGGGCACCGATGCCGCTCTTCTCCACGTCCTGCTCTGTCCGATGATCCGCTGTGCTCCTCGTGGCCCCCTTCTGAGACGGAAAAAAGGAAAGGAAGCATTTGCAGCAAGAGGGATGAAGCCAGCCCTAGTGCTGGGGGCACGGCTGGCTAGCGGCAGCATCACCCCATTGCTGAACTGCCTCCCATCTGTCCTCCGGCCCTTTTCTAGGGCGGGAGGAGGAGGACGACGCAGCAGAGGCATCCCACGACTCTGCTGCAAGTTCAGCTATAATATCCATCACTTCCTTGGCTCAAGACCAGCTTGGAAGGTTTTTTTTCCCCCTGCAGCTTTCCAGGGACAGCAGTGTCTTGCCTGTGGTGGGGAGCAGCTTGCCAGCTGCCAGGGAGCAGTCTCCAGTACCACCACTGTCACCCCTGCCTGACGCATCCCGCCCAGCTCCCTGCAACCCCATCTGCCTGCTCTCAGCACACAAGGAGCGATGAGCCTGTGTCCCCCCGGCCCGTTCCCGGCTTGGCAGCCATCTCCCCGCAGCCACTGCCGGTGCATGCTGCTGGGGCTTGGCAGCCTGGCACCCAGCAGCACTCGCACCGCGGGCTGCTTGGGCACCACAGCCAAAGGGGCCACAGTGCCGTGAGCATCCCGCCTGGCCTATTCCTCCAGCCAAGACCCTGGCCATCCATCACATCTACGGGCAAAGGTGCAGTGGGGCATGTGGTGCTGAAGGCAGCTCCTTCCTGAGCTCCCCGCCTGTTCCCTGCAGAACACCAGTCAGCCACATGCACCTGCTGCATCCTGGGCCAGCCTCTGCCTTCTACCCTCTCTTTGTCACCCAGGTCTGAGAGGGCCATGAGCCCAGATTCTTGCTACGGATGCTCACAGGCGCCTTCCTCAAAGATCTCCCTGGCCCCGACCACCAGCCCCTAGCACGACACAGCATCCTTCCACGGAAAATCAAACAGGCACTGGCCCATCTCTGTCCATTCTCTCCCACTGCCTGCGCCAACTGTCAACGTGCTGTGCACACCGGAGAGCGTTTTATGCCTCAAACACACATTCGTGGGCTTCCACATTTCGGTGAGCACGCTAGGTCTGAGCCTTGTGAGGCTGGCGCTGTGATGGGACCACTTGTGCCCAGTCGGGGGGCCTCTTTTTCAGCTACGCAACGCAAGAGAGCCTGCTCCCATTTCCTAGGCCAGCAGCAGGGCACAGCTGCCAGCACACTGTGCTGCCCTGTCCCCAGGCCTCACCGGCTCCGGCGTCTCCTCTGCAGAACGTGATCCATATTGCTGGGTTGCGGGCAGCCTCCGTGGGGCCTCCTCGGACGGGATTGTAGCCTGTCTGCGCACTACCTGCAAAGCCAGGAAGGCCAGTTGGTCCCGGAGTATCACCAGCGCAGCGAGGGCAAGGTGCTGGTGCGTCCCCGGCAGCACTGGGGGCGCAAGACAGGCCGCACAGAGGCCACGGATGTTCTGCACACGCAGGTCCTGCTCAGGGGGAATGTGCGTCCCCTCCCAGGACGTCAGTTGCTCCTGCCTGCCTTGGCGGCACCCAGCACACCGGGGCCCTACTGCCAGCTGCACACAAACACGGGCACGCTGCAAAGGGCGGAGTCCCCTCATCAGGCACGGGCTGCCCACAGCACCCGCAAAGACAGCCCTTCCCCATGCGCATGGCTCACTCTCACACTGCGCGCTCTCGTGCCGGCTCTTGCGTGCTGTCTCACAGGGAGACTATGTGCAGAGCCTCGCTTTTTCTCACCTGGTTGAATATGCTTTTTTCAGCTCTCCTAGAAACCTGCACCAAGACACTCATGTGCAGAGCCCGCCCAAGCTACGCGTGTGGATAGGGCCGCTCAAGGGTAAGGATGTCGGCAGCAATGATAGGCGCTTACCTTCTTCTTGCTTGCTCGGGGCACTACACTCGGCATTTCAATCCTTTGCAGGCTCTGGAAAGGAAGGAGTATTTGGTACAATGAGTCAGAAGGAGTCTTCTTCGGCCTTTGGGAGATTGGCAGTGAGCTCCCAGGGACAACCTGCCTATCCCAGCTCAAGGGAGTAAAAGCCTGAAGGAAATAAGAACAAGGGACTAGCCCAAGAGCCTCAAATCCTTTGAGGACAAGCCCACCACTAAGTGCTCCCAGCCACCTCCACGGTGCCCCTTGCCTCAGGGCTCTAGGGCCTGCCTCTTCCACAGCATCCCACCTGCAAAACCCTACAAGACAACAGACGCCTTGGCTCCAGACGTCCCCAGCTCACACGTGAGCTGGCTGATGCACCACGATGACTAGCAGGCCGCCACCACAGCCTCTCTGACTCCTTTCTCAGGAGCGGAATGGGGTGGCTGCACCGCCAGGCTGCAGCTGCAAAGGCAACTTGTCCTTCCGGGAGAGGTGTGAATGCACCACAAGCCGGCCCCAAGCCTGAGAAGAGGGCCAAAGGATGGGTCTGGGGGGCGAATGCCGAAGGCCGAACGCAAGACGATCTCCCTCTCGGCCCCAGTGCCATGCCTGCTGTGATTCAGATGTTCTGCTGCAGGAGCTCAACGGCACACCCTGCTCCGCCACGAGCCCGCCACCTGCGCCTTGTGCCACAGCCCCTCCAGAGCCCTTCCTGACAAGGTCTCTGGCCTCAGCTGAGGCCTTTCATGATACCTGGGCACCGATGCCGCTCTTCTCCACGTCCTGCTCTGTCCGATGATCCGCTGTGCTCCTCGTGGCCCCCTTCTGAGATGGAAAAGAGGAAAGGAAGCATTTGCAGCAAGAGGGATGAAGCCAGCCCTAGTGCTGGGGGCACGGCTGGCTAGCGGCAGCATCACCCCATTGCTGAACTGCCTCCCATCTGTCCTCCGGCCCTTTTCTAGGGCGGGAGGAGGAGGACGACGCAGCAGAGGCATCCCACGACTCTGCTGCAAGTTCAGCTATAATATCCATCACTTCCTTGGCTCAAGACCAGCTTGGAAGGCTTTTTTTCCCCCTGCAGCCTTCCAGGGACAGCAGTGTCTTGCCTGTGGTGGGGAGCAGCTTGCCAGCTGCCAGGGAGCAGTCTCCAGTACCACCACCGTCACCCCTGCCTGACGCATCCCGCCCAGCTCCCTGCAACCCCATCTGCCTGCTCTCAGCACACAAGGAGCGATGAGCCTGTGTCCCCCCGGCCCGTTCCCGGCTTGGCAGCCATCTCCCCGCAGCCACTGCCGGTGCATGCTGCTGGGGCTTGGCAGCCTGGCACCCAGCAGCACTCGCACCGCGGGCTGCTTGGGCACCACAGCCAAAGGGGCCACAGTGCCGTGAGCATCCCGCCTGGCCTATTCCTCCAGCCAAGACCCTGGCCATCCATCACATCTACGGGCAAAGGTGCAATGGGGCATGTGGTGCTGAAGGCAGCTCCTTCCTGAGCTCCCCGCCTGTTCCCTGCAGAACACCAGTCAGCCACATGCACCTGCTGCATCCTGGGCCAGCCTCTGCCTTCTACCCTCTCTTTGTCACCCAGGTCTGAGAGGGCCATGAGCCCAGATTCTTGCTACGGATGCTCACAGGCGCCTTCCTCAAAGATCTCCCTGGCCCCGACCACCAGCCCCTAGCACGACACAGCATCCTTCCACGGAAAATCAAACAGGCACTGGCCCATCTCTGTCCATTCTCTCCCACTGCCTGCGCCAACTGTCAACGTGCTGTGCACACCGGAGAGCGTTTTATGCCTCAAACACACATTCGTGGGCTTCCACATTTCGGTGAGCACGCTAGGTCTGAGCCTTGTGAGGCTGGCGCTGTGATGGGACCACTTGTGCCCAGTCGGGGGGCCTCTTTTTCAGCTACGCAACGCAAGAGAGCCTGCTCCCATTTCCTAGGCCAGCAGCAGGGCACAGCTGCCAGCACACTGTGCTGCCCTGTCCCCAGGCCTCACCGGCTCCGGCGTCTCCTCTGCAGAACGTGATCCATATTGCTGGGTTGCGGGCAGCCTCCGTGGGGCCTCCTCGGACGGGATTGTAGCCTGTCTGCGCACTACCTGCAAAGCCAGGAAGGCCAGTTGGTCCCGGAGTATCACCAGCGCAGCGAGGGCAAGGTGCTGGTGCGTCCCCGGCAGCACTGGGGGCGCAAGACAGGCCGCACAGAGGCCACGGATGTTCTGCACATGCAGGTCCTGCTCAGGGGGAATGTGCGTCCCCTCCCAGGACGTCAGTTGCTCCTGCCTGCCTTGGCGGCACCCAGCACACCGGGGCCCTACTGCCAGCTGCACACAAACACGGGCACGCTGCAAAGGGCGGAGTCCCCTCATCAGGCACGGGCTGCCCACAGCACCCGCAAAGACAGCCCTTCCCCATGCGCATGGCTCACTCTCACACTGCGCGCTCTCGTGCCGGCTCTTGCGTGCTGTCTCACAGGGAGACTATGTGCAGAGCCTCGCTTTTTCTCACCTGGTTGAATATGCTTTTTTCAGCTCTCCTAGAAACCTGCACCAAGACACTCATGTGCAGAGCCCGCCCAAGCTACGCGTGTGGATAGGGCCGCTCAAGGGTAAGGATGTCGGCAGCAATGATAGGCGCTTACCTTCTTCTTGCTTGCTCGGGGCACTACACTCGGCATTTCAATCCTTTGCAGGCTCTGGAAAGGAAGGAGTATTTGGTACAATGAGTCAGAAGGAGTCTTCTTCGGCCTTTGGGAGATTGGCAGTGAGCTCCCAGGGACAACCTGCCTATCCCAGCTCAAGGGAGTAAAAGCCTGAAGGAAATAAGAACAAGGGACTAGCCCAAGAGCCTCAAATCCTTTGAGGACAAGCCCACCACTAAGTGCTCCCAGCCACCTCCACGGTGCCCCTTGCCTCAGGGCTCTAGGGCCTGCCTCTTCCACAGCATCCCACCTGCAAAACCCTACAAGACAACAGACGCCTTGGCTCCAGACGTCCCCAGCTCACACGTGAGCTGGCTGATGCACCACGATGAATAGCAGGCCGCCACCACAGCCTCTCTGACTCCTTTCTCAGGAGCGGAATGGGGTGGCTGCACCGCCAGGCTGCAGCTGCAAAGGCAACTTGTCCTTCCGGGAGAGGTGTGAATGCACCACAAGCCGGCCCCAAGCCTGAGAAGAGGGCCAAAGGATGGGTCTGGGGGGCAAATGCCGAAGGCCGAACGCAAGACGATCTCCCTCTCGGCCCCAGTGCCATGCCTGCTGTGATTCAGATGTTCTGCTGCAGGAGCTCAACGGCACACCCTGCTCCGCCACGAGCCCGCCACCTGCGCCTTGTGCCACAGCCCCTCCAGAGCCCTTCCTGACAAGGTCTCTGGCCTCAGCTGAGGCCTTTCATGATACCTGGGCACCGATGCCGCTCTTCTCCACGTCCTGCTCTGTCCGATGATCCGCTGTGCTCCTCGTGGCCCCCTTCTGAGACGGAAAAGAGGAAAGGAAGCATTTGCAGCAAGAGGGATGAAGCCAGCCCTAGTGCTGGGGGCACGGCTGGCTAGCGGCAGCATCACCCCATTGCTGAACTGCCTCCCATCTGTCCTCCGGCCCTTTTCTAGGGCGGGAGGAGGAGGACGACGCAGCAGAGGCATCCCACGACTCTGCTGCAAGTTCAGCTATAATATCCATCACTTCCTTGGCTCAAGACCAGCTTGGAAGGCTTTTTTTCCCCCTGCAGCCTTCCAGGGACAGCAGTGTCTTGCCTGTGGTGGGGAGCAGCTTGCCAGCTGCCAGGGAGCAGTCTCCAGTACCACCACCGTCACCCCTGCCTGACGCATCCCGCCCAGCTCCCTGCAACCCCATCTGCCTGCTCTCAGCACACAAGGAGCGATGAGCCTGTGTCCCCCCGGCCCGTTCCCGGCTTGGCAGCCATCTCCCCGCGGCCACTGCCGGTGCGTGCTGCTGGGGCTTGGCAGCCTGGCACCCAGCAGCACTCGCACCGCGGGCTGCTTGGGCACCACAGCCAAAGGGGCCACAGTGCCGTGAGCATCCCGCCTGGCCTATTCCTCCAGCCAAGACCCTGGCCATCCATCACATCTACGGGCAAAGGTGCAGTGGGGCATGTGGTGCTGAAGGCAGCTCCTTCCTGAGCTCCCCGCCTGTTCCCTGCAGAACACCAGTCAGCCACATGCACCTGCTGCATCCTGGGCCAGCCTCTGCCTTCTACCCTCTCTTTGTCACCCAGGTCTGAGAGGGCCATGAGCCCAGATTCTTGCTACGGATGCTCACAGGCGCCTTCCTCAAAGATCTCCCTGGCCCCGACCACCAGCCCCTAGCACGACACAGCATCCTTCCACGGAAAATCAAACAGGCACTGGCCCATCTCTGTCCATTCTCTCCCACTGCCTGCGCCAACTGTCAACGTGCTGTGCACACCGGAGAGCGTTTTATGCCTCAAACACACATTCGTGGGCTTCCACATTTCGGTGAGCACGCTAGGTCTGAGCCTTGTGAGGCTGGCGCTGTGATGGGACCACTTGTGCCCAGTCGGGGGGCCTCTTTTTCAGCTACGCAACGCAAGAGAGCCTGCTCCCATTTCCTAGGCCAGCAGCAGGGCACAGCTGCCAGCACACTGTGCTGCCCTGTCCCCAGGCCTCACCGGCTCCGGCGTCTCCTCTGCAGAACGTGATCCATATTGCTGGGTTGCGGGCAGCCTCCGTGGGGCCTCCTCGGACGGGATTGTA
Organism: Rhea pennata; assembly: GCF_028389875.1. NCBI lineage: Eukaryota > Metazoa > Chordata > Aves > Rheiformes > Rheidae > Rhea > Rhea pennata. Next base: position 741,844 of record NC_084680.1, read on the forward strand.
GCCTGTCTGCGCACTACCTGCAAAGCCAGGAAGGCCAGTTGGTCCCGGAGTATCACCAGCGCAGCGAGGGCAAGGTGCTGGTGCGTCCCCGGCAGCACTGGGGGCGCAAGACAGGCCGCACAGAGGCCACGGATGTTCTGCACATGCAGGTCCTGCTCAGGGGGAATGTGCGTCCCCTCCCAGGACGTCAGTTGCTCCTGCCTGCCTTGGCGGCACCCAGCACACCGGGGCCCTACTGCCAGCTGCACACAAACACGGGCACGCTGCAAAGGGCGGAGTCCCCTCATCAGGCACGGGCTGCCCACAGCACCCGCAAAGACAGCCCTTCCCCATGCGCATGGCTCACTCTCACACTGCGCGCTCTCGTGCCGGCTCTTGCGTGCTGTCTCACAGGGAGACTATGTGCAGAGCCTCGCTTTTTCTCACCTGGTTGAATATGCTTTTTTCAGCTCTCCTAGAAACCTGCACCAAGACACTCATGTGCAGAGCCCGCCCAAGCTACGCGTGTGGATAGGGCCGCTCAAGGGTAAGGATGTCGGCAGCAATGATAGGCGCTTACCTTCTTCTTGCTTGCTCGGGGCACTACACTCGGCATTTCAATCCTTTGCAGGCTCTGGAAAGGAAGGAGTATTTGGTACAATGAGTCAGAAGGAGTCTTCTTCGGCCTTTGGGAGATTGGCAGTGAGCTCCCAGGGACAACCTGCCTATCCCAGCTCAAGGGAGTAAAAGCCTGAAGGAAATAAGAACAAGGGACTAGCCCAAGAGCCTCAAATCCTTTGAGGACAAGCCCACCACTAAGTGCTCCCAGCCACCTCCACGGTGCCCCTTGCCTCAGGGCTCTAGGGCCTGCCTCTTCCACAGCATCCCACCTGCAAAACCCTACAAGACAACAGACGCCTTGGCTCCAGACGTCCCCAGCTCACACGTGAGCTGGCTGATGCACCACGATGAATAGCAGGCCGCCACCACAGCCTCTCTGACTCCTTTCTCAGGAGCGGAATGGGGTGGCTGCACCGCCAGGCTGCAGCTGCAAAGGCAACTTGTCCTTCCGGGAGAGGTGTGAATGCACCACAAGCCGGCCCCAAGCCTGAGAAGAGGGCCAAAGGATGGGTCTGGGGGGCGAATGCCGAAGGCCGAACGCAAGACGATCTCCCTCTCGGCCCCAGTGCCATGCCTGCTGTGATTCAGATGTTCTGCTGCAGGAGCTCAACGGCACACCCTGCTCCGCCACGAGCCCGCCACCTGCGCCTTGTGCCACAGCCCCTCCAGAGCCCTTCCTGACAAGGTCTCTGGCCTCAGCTGAGGCCTTTCATGATACCTGGGCACCGATGCCGCTCTTCTCCACGTCCTGCTCTGTCCGATGATCCGCTGTGCTCCTCGTGGCCCCCTTCTGAGACGGAAAAGAGGAAAGGAAGCATTTGCAGCAAGAGGGATGAAGCCAGCCCTAGTGCTGGGGGCACGGCTGGCTAGCGGCAGCATCACCCCATTGCTGAACTGCCTCCCATCTGTCCTCCGGCCCTTTTCTAGGGCGGGAGGAGGAGGACGACGCAGCAGAGGCATCCCACGACTCTGCTGCAAGTTCAGCTATAATATCCATCACTTCCTTGGCTCAAGACCAGCTTGGAAGGCTTTTTTTCCCCCTGCAGCCTTCCAGGGACAGCAGTGTCTTGCCTGTGGTGGGGAGCAGCTTGCCAGCTGCCAGGGAGCAGTCTCCAGTACCACCACCGTCACCCCTGCCTGACGCATCCCGCCCAGCTCCCTGCAACCCCATCTGCCTGCTCTCAGCACACAAGGAGCGATGAGCCTGTGTCCCCCCGGCCCGTTCCCGGCTTGGCAGCCATCTCCCCGCGGCCACTGCCGGTGCGTGCTGCTGGGGCTTGGCAGCCTGGCACCCAGCAGCACTCGCACCGCGGGCTGCTTGGGCACCACAGCCAAAGGGGCCACAGTGCCGTGAGCATCCCGCCTGGCCTATTCCTCCAGCCAAGACCCTGGCCATCCATCACATCTACGGGCAAAGGTGCAGTGGGGCATGTGGTGCTGAAGGCAGCTCCTTCCTGAGCTCCCCGCCTGTTCCCTGCAGAACACCAGTCAGCCACATGCACCTGCTGCATCCAGGGCCAGCCTCTGCCTTCTACCCTCTCTTTGTCACCCAGGTCTGAGAGGGCCATGAGCCCAGATTCTTGCTACGGATGCTCACAGGCACCTTCCTCAAAGATCTCCCTGGCCCCGACCACCAGCCCCTAGCACGACACAGCATCCTTCCACGGAAAATCAAACAGGCACTGGCCCATCTCTGTCCATTCTCTCCCACTGCCTGCGCCAACTGTCAACGTGCTGTGCACACCGGAGAGCGTTTTATGCCTCAAACACACATTCGTGGGCTTCCACATTTCGGTGAGCACGCTAGGTCTGAGCCTTGTGAGGCTGGCGCTGTGATGGGACCACTTGTGCCCAGTCGGGGGGCCTCTTTTTCAGCTACGCAACGCAAGAGAGCCTGCTCCCATTTCCTAGGCCAGCAGCAGGGCACAGCTGCCAGCACACTGTGCTGCCCTGTCCCCAGGCCTCACCGGCTCCGGCGTCTCCTCTGCAGAACGTGATCCATATTGCTGCATTGCGGGCAGCCTCCGTGGGGCCTCCTCGGACGGGATTGTAGCCTGTCTGCGCACTACCTGCAAAGCCAGGAAGGCCAGTTGGTCCCGGAGTATCACCAGCGCAGCGAGGGCAAGGTGCTGGTGCATCCCCGGCAGCACTGGGGGCGCAAGACAGGCCGCACAGAGGCCACGGATGTTCTGCACACGCAGGTCCTGCTCAGGGGGAATGTGCGTCCCCTCCCAGGACGTCAGTTGCTCCTGCCTGCCTTGGCGGCACCCAGCACACCGGGGCCCTACTGCCAGCTGCACACAAACACGGGCACGCTGCAAAGGGCGGAGTCCCCTCATCAGGCACGGGCTGCCCACAGCACCCGCAAAGACAGCCCTTCCCCATGCGCACGGCTCACTCTCACACTGCGCGCTCTCGTGCCGGCTCTTGCGTGCTGTCTCACAGGGAGACTATGTGCAGAGCCTCGCTTTTTCTCACCTGGTTGAATATGCTTTTTTCAGCTCTGCTAGAAAGCCTGCACCAAGACACTCATGTGCAGAGCCCGCCCAAGCTACGCGTGTGGATAGGGCAGCTCAAGAGTAAGGGTGTTGGGCGCTATGATAGGCGCTTACCTTTTTCTTGCTCGCTCTGGGGACTGCACCTGGCTCTGCAATCCTCTGCGGGCTCTGGAAAGGAAGCAATATTTGGCACAGTGAGTCAGAAGGAACCTTCTTCGGCCTTTTGCAGATTAACACTGACTTCCCAGGGACAACCTGCCTATCCCAGCTCAAGGGAGTAAAAGCCCGGAGGAATTAATAACAAGTGAATAGCCCAAGAGCCTCCAATCCTTTGAGGTCTGCCTCACCACCAAGCGCTCCCAGCCACCTCCATGGTGCCCCTCGCGGCAGGGCTCTAGGGCCTGCCTCTTCCACAGCATCCCACCTGCAAAACTTTACAAGGACAACAGAGGCCTTGGCTGCAGGGGTCCCCATGGCAGAGGCGAGCTGCCTGCCACGCCAGGATGAATACCAGGCCGCCACCACAGCCTCGCTGACACCTTTCTCAGGAGCCTAATGGGCGAGCCGCACGGCCGGGCTGCAGCTCCCAAGGCAACTGGTCCTTCAGGGAAACCTGCGAATGCACCACAAGCCGGCCCCAAGCCTCATGCAATGGTGGCTTCCCAGCGGGGCAATCAGAAAGGGAGGAAAGGATGGGTCTGGCTGTCGCGGCAATGACACAAGGCAAAGTGATCTCCCTCTCGGCCCCAGAGCCATGGCTCCTCTGATACAGACGTTCTGGTGCAGGGGCTCAACGTGACACTGTGCTCCCCCACAAGCCCAGGACCTGCGCCCGGTGCCACAGACCCTCCAAAGCCCTTCCTGACAAGGTCTCTGGCCTCAGCTCAGGGCTTTCCTGATACCTGGGTGCCGATGACGCTGGTCACCACGTCCAGCTCCGTCTGATGATCCAGTGTGTCTTCCATGGCCCCCGACTGAGCCTGAAAAAGGGAGGGAGGCATTTGCAGGAAGGGCGATGAAGCCAGCACTAGTCCTGGGGGCGCACGTGGCAAGTGGCAGCATCACCCCACTGCTGATCTCCCATCTCTCCTCAGCCCCTTTCCTATGCAGCTCAGAGCAGCACAGAGCAGAGGCATCCCACGACTCTGACGGCAGCTCAGCAAGAGCATCCGTCTCTTCCTTTGCTTCAACACCAGCTTGGAAGGTTTTCTCCCTGCAGCTTTCCAGGGACAGCAGTGTCTTGCCTGTGGCGGGGAGCAGCTTGCCAGCTGCCAGGGAGCAGTCTCCAGCACTGCCACCGTCAACCCTGGCCGACGCATCCCGCCCAGCTCCCTGCAACCCCATCTGCCTGCTCTCAGCACACACGGAGCGAAGAGCCTGTGTCCCCCCGGCCTGTTCCCGGCTTGGCAGCCATCTCCCCGTGGGTACTGCCTGTGGGTGCTGCTGGTAGTGTTTGCTCTTGCCTGCTGTCCATTTGCACACCCTGATTTTTTTCAGTAGTTTTTATATGGCTTTTTTTAAGAAAAATCTGTGCTGGACAATCTCCGCTCATCTAGAGAGGCTTACCAAGCTACCCAGAGGTAGAACAACAGAAGAGTGAGGATGTTGAGGGATATGATGGATGCTTACGTCGTTCCCAGTTGTTTTTTCGCCTTGGATCGGTGTTGTGATCCTTTCCAGGAGCTAAAAAAGAAGAAATATTTGGTACAAGAAGTCAGAAGCAGCCTTCTTCCGCCTTCTGGAGATTGGCAGTGACCTCCCAAGGACAACATGCATATCCCATCACAGGCAATAACCCCAAAGAATAATCTCAACAACACAGCCCCAGCAAGTCCCCAGCCTGTGAGGACTCACCACAAACTGCTCCCATTGCCCTCCCCACTTGCCATGCCTATTTACACTGCTGGGGCCTGGATGCTCCACTGCATTCCACTCCCCTCCATGCACTGCTGCCCGCCCACCTGTCCGAGGGACTCACGGAACCCCCTTTACCTCCAGTGAGGCTCCGGGCTTCTCCTGCCTTTGGGGGATGTCCTGGGTCCAGCAGACAACTGTGTCCAAAGTGGGCGCTGTCGGTGCTGTGCTGTCAATGGCAATTGGCAGGGGCGAGCAGGCCCGTGGCTCTGGGCTCCTGGCCCACTCCAGCATGGGCTGTGGACTCCTGGCAGGACTTGGCACAGCAGGTGGCCTGGGGTGCGTTGGCATATTCCTCATCTTCCAGGCACATCTCTGGCAGGATCCATCAGAATTAAGCCTTTTACTTACCCCTGCACTGTACACGCACAAGACAAGGGACCAGGATCCTGCACCTAACATCCTCCTTCCCACCGGCATCGGGGGGAGGCTGCTCTACTCCTCACTTTCCTAAACACTTGCATGGGGACATTCATCCTTGGGATGCTCATGTGCTGCTTGCCTCTGGGTGAGATGGGAGTGAAACCCTCCCTTTGTTTTAGCCACTGACCTCTGCCCATAGGGAAGACTCTACAACAAACTGCTCACCAATCAACACCCACTCCAAAAATACCCTGATACTGCCCAATCCTTTGCTCCAGAAGTGGGTCCAGACCTATCAGAAAGCCCCATCTTCCAACAGCACCCTGTACCGTGGCTCCCATCACACATGGCCTGGCTTACTCGTCCGTGATCCTTCCCCACCCAGGGGTTGTGTGGCCCCCGGTGCCTCCCTTCCCCCCACTCCTCAAGCCCTTCCTTGGTTGCAGTGGGGAACCCGCTGTCCCGATGCCTTGCCCCAGCACGCTACTCTTACGCAGACAGGGTGTCACTTCAGGGAGTGGCAGCTTGGGGACCCACAGGTGCCCCCAGCGCCACCATCGCTGCAGACACAAGCTCTGGGAGGCTGCAGACCCAAGCTCTTCTTGGGAGGAGAGCAGCCCAGAGCTGAGGACATGGAGGGCTGTGAGCGGCGCTTACATTCTTCACGTTGGGGTTGTGGACTGGGAGCCACATCCTGCATGGCTCCAGAGTCTGTCAAAATAGAAATTGTCAGGTCAGTGGCTCAGAAGGAGCCTTTTATGGCACTTTCAGAGAAGAAAGAGAATTACAGTCTTGGCACGCGGGGAAGCTGGAAATAAATCTGCTCACTGCCCCAAAGCACTGAGTAGGCTTTAACCCTGAAACACCCTGATTTCACCCACTCCTTTGCTCCAGACACAACATCCTGACTTAATCCTCCCCTTAGCTCCACAAGTGGGGAGGAACCACCAGTTACCCCCATTTTCTGCAGTGCCTGTGCACTGATGCTCCCTCCCCAGGTGGCTAGGTAGCATGAGCTCCCGACTCTCCCCTCCAAGGTCTGCCGAGTGCCCAAAGCTGCCCATCTCCCCGCTCCCACAGCCCTTCCTCAGCACACCGGGACATGCTGCTGCTGTGCCTGGCCCCAGCGTGCTCCTCTTACCTGGACGGGACGCGATAACGTTTCAGCGGTCACCATCATGGTGCCACCCAGGTTTCCCCATCGGCCTGTCGTCCTGGTCTGCTTTGGTGTCTGGCAGCTTGCCATCAGGGACTGCAATGACACACGGTTGCCCGGGCTGAGCAAAGGGGCAGGTGGGAAGCTGGGGGGATGGGGCTCCCCCCAAGCACGGCCCCACATCCAGGCCTTGCAGAAGATCCTGCGCCAGGGGCAGCTGGCAGCCCTGGCACTGCCAGCAACTCTGTCATTCCCTTCGTGGCACTGCACAGCTCTCTTGCCCCACATGCTGCCCCATGGCAGCCCCACCATCCTGAACACTGCCCCACGATAGCCCATTGCCCTCCATGCTGCCCCATGACACCCCTGTCCCCCCACAAGGGGCCCTGCCACCCTGCATGCTGCCCCATCGCAGCCCCAGCACTTCCTAGGGAGCCAGACAGCTGCTCCTTGGGCTTGTGTCCCTTCTTCTGTTCCAGCTTTCTCTAGCACCCAGGCTATTTGCACTTTAAAAGCACAGCTGGTGAGCCACCCACAGGTTCCTCGGTGGGCATTCAGGACTTTTTCGGAAGGGGCACATATTTCCAGAGCTCCCAGTTTTGCATTAACACCCCGCACGCTGCTGTGTGCGCCTGGGCTCTCTTACCCTCACTCTACACACAAGCAACCTCTCCTGCCCCTGGGGGCTGCCCTCACCCCAGCCTCCTCAGTTGCACCAGTGGGCAACTGACCCTGACTGCTGTGCTTGAGCTGCCCTGGCCACTCCATCCCAGGCTCCATCTTGGTTCCAATCTTCATCCCGGGCCCCATCCCACTCCCACACCCCATCCTGCTCTGATGGGGCTTTGGCAGCACAACCCCCATCCCATACGTGCCTGGGCAGAGCATGCTATTTTCAGCCCAGGACCGCTCCAGAGGGAGCCTCTTTTCTTACACTGTTTCTACACTGTTACTCTGCAGAGTCCCATTCCTCTCCGACACCACCACTCGCTTGAAATGGCCTCCTTGGAGACACCCCAAGCAGCCCTGCTACAGCCTGAGCTTTGGCCAGCACCTTATCTCAAACCTGGCTTGTTGCAGAGCCTTGAGCTTGGCTCTCCTCCCACCTAGCCTGCAAGCTCCTGGGGGGCAATGACTACAGCACGATAGGGAAACTGAGGCAAGGAGGTGGTGGTGAAGGCACAAAGATGGCGGAACAAGCGCACAAAAGAGCCTTTTCTCCTACCTCACAGGGAACACGGGTATCTGGCGGTCTTCGCCACAGGCTGCCAAAAGCCTGTGTTTTCTTTCTTCTCTGGCCAGAGGTAGGAGCTGAGGTCTGAGGAAAACCAAGCGAGCTGACATCAGGGATGGGGCACTGGTGGGGCACCAGGGCCCGCACCAGGCTGGGACTCACCAAGGCACACATGATTTCAGCCACAAAGGAGCCAGTCAGTTTCTTCCCATGGACAGCAGATCTTTGTCTGGTGACGTAGGGCTGCACACAGCGCTCAGACGCGGCTCCTGCAAGATGCACCAGGCTGGTGTGTGATGGGGCTACCACAGCTGGTGTTCCCCAGCACGGACTGTCCTCATGGCAGGGGAAGGGCCATGCCACAGTCTGACCCCAGATGCTGTCCCGGGAACCTGGGCTGGGCTGGGCTGGGGTGGGGGGGGCAGTGCATCTTCCCCATTGCCTCCAGTGCCAGGAGCCAGTGGTGCTTCTGGTCAGGAGGCTCTTACCCAGCTGGGTGTGCTGCAGCTTCGCTTTTCCGCCACTGGCTGTCCGCTTGCCCGTCCCCCAGCCCTTCAGCTGGCTGAGACACCACAGCCACGGGACCCAGAGGACGGTCCCCAGGAACGTTAGAAACCGCCGCACGGTGCCCTGCTGGGAGAAGGGACAGGGCACAGCTGAGTGTCTCTGTGCCCTTGCCATGGCCTCGGTCAAGGACAGGGCAGGGACACTCTTCTCCAGGGGAGCAAGGCAGAGTGCCTTGAGGAGCGGAGGTGCTAGCCCCGAGTGCATGGCCACCAGGGAGGGGAGCCCATCTTGTGGCCCCCAGCACCGCAATGGGGCTGCTGTAGTGTGAGGGATTGCATCCCTGGGGCTCCAGCCCTGCGGGATGCACCACCCTGACCCAGGGCTCTTTGCAGTGGTCGGAGGCAGCCTTTCACCCTCGTGTCAGCCTCGTCTTTGCCCACAGGCTTTATGGGGCTGGCGCTGGGCAGCTTCAGGCATTTTTGGACCAAAGGAAAAGCTCTTTCACTTTTGATGCAAAGAGCCCCTGCCCTGCAGGTACTCCTGCCACATGCTTGGACCCCAAGGCAATGTTTGGATTTTAAAGGAGAGCATCAGTCACGTGTTTTTGCCCCAGGGACCCTCACCAGCAGGAGCATAAGCCCCCCGGAAAGCTCTCCTGGGATGGGGAGGGAGCCTCGGAGGGGATGTCTGCGGCATTCAGCACGGAAGGGCTGTGGGGACCCAGGACACGACAGCTGTCACGGCAGCAGCACCCAAGGCACTGCTTTGGTCCCCATCTGCCACCCCCCAGCAGTCTGGAGATGCCGGGAGCAATGACCCCAGCCCCCAGCCCCATGGCCCTGGCCTGCTTCCCAGCCCACCCCCACACATCCAGCGCCTCCTACCCGCTGCGGTGGCGGCACCCTCCTCTCCAGCCTGACTCGCCTCCTCATCGCTGGCGCCGAGTGGGGCAGGACCCTGTCCCGCTCTGGGGAGAGCCAGGACCCTCCTGCTGCCCCACGCAGTGCCACGGACTGCGCCTGCAGCCTGGTGCATCCGTGTTGCCACGGCGATAACTGCCCCACAGTGATGGAATCAGGGCCGGGCTGGACCACGGGGCTCAGGGGGGCCCAGAACATCCCCTCAGGGGTGGACGGGGGCTCCCAGCAGTGATCCGCCTCAAAAATGGGCACAGCCCCCTCCTCCACGGCATCTGGCCTCAGCCCTGCCACCACCGTCCTCGCAGGATGGCTCTGGGGGGGCGGGGGGAACTGGGGACCCCGTGGTCGGGGGCACCGCTCGACCCCTGCTGCAGCCCATGCCGTGGCACGTGCTGCCCTGGGCCATTCCCCGTGCGGGCATGGCGGCTGTTACAGGTTTTGCACAGGTTGGTGCTTCCCAGGCAACACATTTTTTACTTCAAAATGCAGTTAGCAACATTGTAATTGGAGAAGATCTTTACCTGTTTTCTCTTTGCATGCCGGAGGGTTAATAGCTGGATTAAAAAAAAAAAAATCCTCCAAACCTTTTGTCTCTCTTACCTTACTAGGTAACTTCTCCATCATCGTTAATCAGCAATGAACAGCTCTAGTACCTAAGCTCTGAGGAAATTAAAAACAAAAAAGAAAAATAAAAGTGGGGCCCCAAAAGAGCATATCCTACTCCAAAAAATAAGTACTCTTGGAAACAAAGCTTAATCATGATCTGAATATGAGAGAAATGAGGCTAAGTTAGCTTCCTGGTTTTAGAAGGCAAGATTTTCCTAAGTTAGCAGGGCACTTTAAAATGCCTCCTCTAGAATTAAAGCTCAGTGAAGTGCTCATTAAGAAACAGAGATAAAGTGGTGGCCTTTGCCATCCCTTGCTTTGCCTGTGTTGTATTTACTCTCCTGGCTGCCCTTTACTTTGAACCTTGAAGGCAGCTGCAAAGGGAGCAGGTGGGGTTCAGCTGACCAGACCGGGCTTTGATGGGCAGCTTCTGTTTTTAATTTGAACCAAGGTCTCTGAAGTCACGTGCAGAGTGCTCTCACCACCATGCTGCCAGTGAAAAGCAGGCTTCCTCCTCCGGTGATAACTGGAGGGAAAGTGCTCACGTCTCCCAGGGAGTTTGCAGTGAGCGTCTGTGCTGGGCATCTCACTATCTGCCTTCCCCAAAAGGGCAGGCAGGAGCTGTGGGCACAGGAGCGGTGCCTGCACTTACCTTGTCATACGCTCCAACAAACAATCCTTTCTGCCCCTACAACCAGCAAAAAGGGGCCCATGTCCACAGAGCTCTTGGCTGAGCAGCTCCGCTGATGTGCACACACCAGCCCTGCACAGCACTTGTATAAACCCACAGACCTGCATTTGCTCCTCCAGCCTTTGCACTTCCTTGCCCGCAGCCCTGGGAAGCCCCTTACCCATAACAGGCACACACGAGTGCTGCCTGCTCCACGTTTACTGCACAACCAGGCTGCTTCTCTTCAGGCAACTGCCGGTGTCTCTCATTTTGGCACTGGGTGTGGGTTTGCAGAGGGACACTCTCCAAATCCATCAGCAAGAAGCAGCCTGTGACCTCCTTGCGGGTGGCCAGAGAGATTTTCAGTTTCTTTGGCACGAGGGTTGTGTGCAAAAAATTCCCAGCTTTCCTCTTTAGCCCGAAAAGCCTCTTTAGGTTTACGACACTGCACGGCAGTTCCAGTATTTTGTAACATTCATACTTCTTTCCAATGTGCCCAAGATGGCAAGACAGTTTCCTCGGAGCCTGCTGTGCATTTGTGACACTGGCGGAAGATGTGGACTGCAGGACAACACGTAGAGTTTGAGCATGCATGAAGGGGCAAGAGCAGGCATCATCTGGAAGGACTGGGAAAACTGCAGGAAGGCAATGACACAAAATCCCAGCCATGCTGTGCATTCGAGCAGCACCTGGACTAATTATTCCGCCTTACGGTACCTCTTGGGTTTATGTGGGAGCACAGCCAAACGGAGGCAGTCCAGAAGGAATCCTAAGAGAAATTTAGCAAACATTCTTTAACATCTTCAGTAAGGACCTAGGTAATGGGACCAAATGAATCCTGGACAAGTTGGCAGATCACACAAAACTGAGAGCAGTGGCTGATTCAGCAGATGCTCATGCCCACCAGCAGCAGCCACGTGAACATCGCTGGCCTAGCAGGCCCTGGGGCCTGAGAGTCCTCACCGACAGAGGCAGCGTCCAAGGACATAACAGTGGTCCGGCAGCCGCCGAGGCACAAGGGACGTCACGAGCAAAACCAGCACTCAGGGCCCCGGCACCGGCCTCTCAGGCTCGGAGGCACAAGGGACGTCGCAAGCACGGCCAGCACCCAGGAGCCTGCGCTGGTCCATGAGGCGCTGAGGCAGAATGGCCTCAGCAGAGCAAAGATCAGCCAGGCTAGGTACGGAGGCAGAAGTGACCTCACAGCCACAAGCAGCAGCCATGGGCTTACAACAGTCCTATAAAATACCGCTGCACAAGGGACCTCACAACAGCTAACAGCAGCCTTTGAACCAGCACTGGCCTGCCAGGCACTGTGCGCGGCGCACCTCACAACCGCTATCTGCAGCCACACCACCAGCATGGTCATACCAGGCACTGGTGCGGGAGCCACCTCACATCCACAAATAGCATCCATAGGCCTGGCTCTGGCCTACCCAGGCCTCAGGCAGAAGCGACCTCACAAGCACAAACAACACCCGTAAGCCTGGCACTGCCCTGTCAGGCACTGAGGCCCAAGTGACCTCACACGCACAGCCCGCAGCCATGGGCCTGCCACTGCCCTAGCAGGCAGTCAGCCTGAACTGACATTTACCATGTGGAAGTCTTTCAAACGGGTATCAAAGAACTTCATTGCTACTTGCCTCTTTGGCTCTGAGGAAGTAGTGACTTCACAGGCTTCATCAAAGCCACGGGCCATCTGCTGGCCTATCAGACAGCAAGGCAATAGGCACCTCACAAGCAAAAACAGCAGCTATGTGCCTACCACTGGCCTCTCAAATACTGAAACAGCCAGGCACGCTTATGGAAGCCGTCGCATCCGTACACAGCCTCATCTCATTCACTTGCAGCTGCTTTCACAGAGGCTCGCGATGGTGGCAAAGACATTGACAGCTACAGGGACACACCCTGGCGTACTGCCTCCATTCCCAGCGGCTCGAGGACTGCGCTGGGAACGTACACAACTGGAGCAACCTAGAAAGAAAGGCAGAATCGGAGTGTTACTGTCAGTTCTGCTGCCCTTCCATAGTCGCCACAGTTAGGGGCAAATGTCACAGTTAGGGGCGCAGGAGCCTGCGGGTGACATGCTGCTGCCCCCCTCCTGCCCTTCCCGGCCCCTTCCCCAGGATAGTCCAGGGCTCGGAAGGCCCTCCGCTGCACCTGGCAGGGCTGGGCCATGGCCAAGCATGGGCTGCTCTGTGTGGGGCTGGGCTGTGCCCCGAGGGGTCGCTCCAGAGGGCTGAGGAGCCCCATGCGGGCACAGGGCAGCAAGGGGGAGACCAGCTCTGGGCCTGCTGGTGCCAGGGAGGGGAGGTGTGGGGTTGTGAGGAGCGCTGGGGGAGATAGCCGTGTCAGGGTCACCCCAGTACTGCACACCCAGAGAAAAATCCTTGGGGTAGCCAGCACTTATGGGGTGGCAATGGTGCCTCCACCTGTGCAAGAAATGCTGCCAGTGGGCAGAGACCTCCTGTTCTTTGACAGCGCTTCCCACCTGCTCCTCAGCAGCTCCAGGCAGACAGGCAGAGGCTCTCAAGGCCAGCGTCACGGCTCAGCTCTGCACCTTTGTGAGGACATGTGCAGAAGCCCGTGAGCCCTGTGCGTCAGGCTGCAGAGGCAGCCTGTGCCTTTGGTGGGAGCAAGCTGGGCTCTGGCTGCGCTGCACTGCTGCGTGCAGCTGCTGCTGCTGCCCCGCTTGTGGGCAGAAGGACACCCAGGGTGGAGGCTGTTGCCTTGGTACGAGTGGCTGCTGAAGAGCAGGAAACCTGAGGCCTGTGTGCAAGGGAAGCTCTGGCTGCATGCTACCTGACTGAGCTGGGCCCAGAGCTGCTCTCTGCCCCTCAGCATAGAGCTCACAGGCTCCGTGGCGGCCTTGGAGCATGCAGGTCGGTGTGCTTTGTGCCAGGGAAACTTCCCAGGGCCAGCAAGAAATTCCCACCTGGCCGCAGCAGCTCCTGCCTTCCTCTTGCCCCCCAGCTCCTTTGCCAAACCAGCCCAGTGCTCTCCGGGCAGCTCCCATGCCTGCTGCCTGCCTCTGCCTCCAGCCCCATGGCTCACCTCACCCCTGCACTCCAGCTGGCCTGGCAGTGCGTGCGCAGCCTGGCAGCAGGCATTTGCATGCCGCTCCTTGTCCCTCTGCACGATCCTCTCCTGGGCACCTGCTCCTCTGGCCCCAAGGGCACTTGCTGCCTCCTCATGGAGCCGCTCTCCTCAGAGGGAGCACCTCAGGGGCTCACTCGCATCCCAGCAGGGACAGTTAGTCTTGTGCTGACACCAGAAGGTGGCCAAGGCACTCTAGGCTCACAGGGCATGTGCAAGTGATCGGCGCAAGATCAGGCACAGGGCTGGCTCACTGGGCAATGCTGCTGCTTTCAGAGGGAAGGATTCTGCCTTCTTCAGGCAGAGCAGGCTGCAACTTTCCACCTCCATCCCCTAAGGAACCTCCACCTAGTCACGGCAGCGGTGGGGTTTTTCTTTAATAATACAAAAGCTACAGATATAATGTAGAAATATTTGAGAGCCCGGAAGGCCTCCTCAGCCCAAAGTAACCTCGGTTCCTTTCCTTTAGTTACTTCAACAAGAAGCCCCCGTGAAGGGAAAAAAAGCATGCAGAGGCTTTGAAATGAGGCCCAAGCAAGGAGACAGCCCCAGGCTGGCAGGCTGATGAAATGCCAGCTGCCTGGCTGCACGGGCTTTGAAGCAGCAGTCTGAGCTCCACAGGTGGATCCACAACCTGAGCCTGGGCACCTCTTCAGCCCTCACAGAGACAGGAGCCCAAGAACTGTGAGACATCCTCAGTTTCAAGCTACAGAGTCTTTGGCACACTCAGACTAATACGTGGCACCACAACCGTCTAGGAAAAGGAGGGAACACACTAGCATTTGCAGCGCAAGCTGGCAGTAACAGCATTTGTGTGACGCAGAACTTGCAGCACAGCGGACGTGAACCCACACGCCAAGTCACCCATGGAAGCCAGGCGCACTTACAGAAGCCTTCACATCCATACCTAGTAGCCTCACCTCATTCACTTGCAGCTGCTTGCGCAGAGGGCTCCCAGTAGTGGCAAAGATGATGACAGGTACAGGGACACACCCCGGCATCCTGCCTCCATCCTCGGCGATTCTAGGACTACACTGGGAACGCACATGACTGGAGTAACCTAGAAAGAGAGAGAAAATCAGTGTTACTGTCAGGTCTGCTGGCCTTCCACAGTCGCAACAGTCGGGGGCAAATGTCTCCCCTCTGCGCTGAGCTGCATTTGTGAGAGCACAGGTGAGACCACTTCTGTGTATCGGGTCCCCTCTGGACACTCCAGTTCTGGAAAGGCACGAACACGCAGCAGGGAGTCCAGCACAGGGACACCAAGACAGTCAAGGGCTGGAGCATGGGGCATACAAGTAGAGGCTGAGAGAGCTCGGATTCTTCAGCCTAGACAAGAGAAGGCCAAGGGGGACATACATGCTGAGCACAGCTGGCTTATGGAGGGCCCAGAGAAGACAGAGCTGGATTTTTTTGGAGGTGCACACTGAGAGCATGAGAGGCCACAGGGACAAATTGGACAATGGGGAATTCTTCTTAGATGTTAAGAAGAACCCTTGTTCTCCAGGAGGGTGGCCAAACTGTGGCACACGGATCCAGACAGGTTCTCAGATCTCCATCCAGGCAGATAATCAAATCTCTACTGAGAAAGGCCCAAATATACCTCCTCCACTGGGACTTGCCTTCAGCAGGGAGTTAGATCCCTACCTCCAGATGTCCACCCCCACCACCGCAGGCTCAAGGCATCTGCTATTCTGAGACTCTTTCCAAAGGGACCAGTGGCTTTGCAGATGCTGCCTCCGACACTGACCAAGGACAGGTGCCTCCCTGGACAAGGAGCCACCCATCACCCTGAGAGCCCTGACCTTTTGTGAGGTTGCATCTCCCCTGTCTAGAAGTGGAAGGGTCTCTGTAGGCACAAACTTGAAAAATGGTTCTGATGGCTTGCATTAACTACCAATCTCTCTGATGGCTCAGAATGGGTTAGGGTCTGAGACAAGGAGGTGCAAGGAGCATCTGGATTCAACAGAAAGCCTTGAAGCAGTGAGAAGATCACTTTCTCCAGGGGAAACGGTAACATCTCAAAGACTCAGGAAAGCAGCAAGACCTTCAAAAACTGCAAGCCTGAACCTCAGCTGACAGAAATCACCAAACTGCAAGTATCTCTGGCTTGCACCACCATGCTCTCAGGTGAGAACACGGTCACCAAGAGTCCTCACCCAGGTTTCCCAGAAGGACACAATGATGGCAAGCTGGGCTCTCGCTGCACAGCACTGCTCTGTCCAGACACCTCCTCCCATGCTGAGCACCAAACCACTGGGGCCACCACACAGCTCTGCCACAGCCCCTTGACAGTCAGCTTCCAAGAACATACCGGACTGCCTCCAACAGCCATCTTGCCAGAAGGCCTTCACTCCTTCAAAGAGCTTACAGCATTCCCTTGCCCACTTGGCAACAAGTATCTCCCACCCGCTCCTCCTCTCTCAGCAAACACTGCTACAGATAAAAGATCTCATTAGGAAAAGCAAACAAGAGGCAAGGAAGGAAAAAGCAGGCTTCGTTCGCATCTCAGAACAAGAAGAAACACTCCGTGCCCTTTAGGCAGCATCCTACCTGCACATCCTGGCAAGAGCTTAGCAAGCTCAAGGCCTGGACCTCAGGGCACCGAAGGCAGCAGTCTGCCAGCATCTCTGGCCCATGACACCATGGCAGCCTGGGGCCTTTGAGCAAACACCTCCTTAGCTCACAGGGCTCCCCAGCTCCCCAACCTGGCAGCACTCCCCCTGCACTGTACTTCTCCCTCCAGCTACATTCTCCCATGCCGAGCACCAAGGCACTACAGCTACCAACCACCAGCCACCGAGCCCCACCATAGGCCATGCTTTTAGAGTGATGCAAACTGCATCCATCGCCCATTGCCTCTAAAATGGAGTTGCCAGCCAACATGCACAATTGCATCAGCAACACACACGGCACTGTACCACATATGAAAGCAGGCAGGGCACCCCTAAGTGCCCCACAACATACAAAGCCCGATTCCCCATCCTTCAACTCCCTTCTAGTCCTCCAAGGCCTTGCAACTGGCACTGCCCCTCAACATCCACTCACAGCCCAGGGCCTGCTCACTTACCACCTCCAGAAAGCACAGAGCAAGGGCTCCCACAAGGGCTGAGCAGGACAGCTCCTGCCTCCTGCTTGTGCCTCAACTTCCATGAAAACGAAATCTCTTTGAAAACGGGGACCATAACTTTGGGGGGATGACGTTCCTTCTGTCTCCTCCAACACCCTTTGCACTCCTTCTCCAGTGACTGCATACTCGGACAGAAACTCAGAGACCTCTAACGCGTTACACTTCCAAATGTGTCATAAAAGCAGGTGGACACCTGAAAGACAGCGACAGCATTTAGATCTTGCAGGAAAATCTCACAACCTCCCTGCTGTCTCTACAGGGGGAATTTCTACTTCACAGGAAGTGCAAGGTCAAACTCCATGTCCGTGTTCACCAGAGAACATCACCCACATTTTAAACGTAGCAGTACTAACTCAGGATGATGGAGTCGAACAGAATTTGTGTCAGATGGTATGGAACATCTACTTCTGCTTGACTGAGTAGTTGCATTTCCATATTGCTGTAGAGCTCTGCAGGGGTCAATCCCTCCTCTGGGCACATGCAACAAACTCAGGACTCACCTCACCACCAGCATCCAGGCCGTGTGTGTTCTCCTGACCAGTCAGCTGCTCACAGAGAGGTGACCTCGTGAGTCCAAACTCCCAGCACATGCCTGCTGCTGGCCGATGGGCTTCAGGGACAGAACTTTCCTCAAAATAACTTCCCCAGCCATGAACCACTGCTGCCCTGGCAGGCATTCGGACAAAAGAGACCTCACACTCGACGCCCGTGACTAACTGCCTGCTGCTGGTGGATCGGGGACTCAGGAAGACGGGACCTCACAGTCCCCTGCGCAGCCAGGTCTCCGTCACTGGCCGAGAAGTCTTTAAGCCAGCAATCACCTCACTAGGGCTTCCTCAGCCAGGAGACGAATCCTGGCTGATCAGCTGCTCGGGCAGAAATGATCTCAAAAACACATCCCAGCGCGGACCTGCTGCTGGCCCTGCTCACAGCCCCAGCAGCACCTTCGGGAGCTCCTGCAGGAAAGCAGCCCCCTCGCCAGCACCACTGCCCCTGCCCCAGCGAGCGGGCACCCGCCGGCATCTGAACGCACCCGCAGCCCCCACCAGCCCCGCTCGCACCCGCTCTCACTCCCGCCCCCTTCACGCCTGCTTCGCTTCCTCCCCTCTTGCACCTCTCCCTTCTCTTGCCCTTTTCCCACTCTGGACTCCAATTGGCTGTGAGAGCCATCACTCAAACCCATCCCCGCCCTCCTCCTCATGACAGCCAATAGCAGGGCTGCACTCAGGCGATGCCATGGCAACACTGCACCCTCCCAGCCTGGCAGCCAGCTCCGCCCCCTCCCCCGCGGGACGGCGCCATCTTGTGGGCGGCAGCACGGGGCGCGGCGGGGCCTCGGGGCAGCCCGGCGCCGGGTGCCCGGGCAGTGCGGGGCCCCGGGCCCGGCCGCTCTGCCACAGGGGCCCTGCGGGGCTCCTCGCTGCCCTGCAGCCTGGGGGCCGTGCTGGGCTTGGAGGGCAGCCCTGGGGCCTGTGCTGGGCCAGCCCTCGTGCAGGTGATGGGGCCCTGGGAATGGCCGGGGCGCTGGAGCCTGCGGGTGACGTGCTGCTGCCCTCGGGCAGGGCAGTGTCCTCTCGCCCCTCCTGCCCCCCCGGCCCCTTCCCCAGGGTAGCCCAGGGCTCGGCAGCCCTCCCACTGCACCTGGCAGGGCTGGGCTGTGGCCAAGCAGGGGCTGCTCTGTGTGGGGCTGGGCTGTGCCCCGAGGAGTCACTCCAGAGGGCTGAGGAGCCCCATGGGGGCACAGGGCAGCAAGGGGGAGACCAGCTCTGGGCTTGCTGGTACTAGAAAGAGGAGGTGTGGGGTCGTGAGAGGGTGGGAGGAAATGGCTTTGTTGGGCTCACCCCAGCACTGCCCAGAGAAAAATCCTTGCGTCAGTCAGGACTCTGGCAGTGGGGACTGTGCCTCCACCCATTTCCAAAGTGCTCTCCCAATTAGGCTTTCTTTTGCATGTAGACATTCGAGTCTAATTTGCACAAGGACACGGGCTATGACCTTCTCGAGATGGATTCTCTGAGCACAAAACATGCTGTGGCAACTTTAAAGCATGAAAGGAACAGAGGTTCTCTCAAACATGCAGAGGATGTGGGGTTATTACAAGGTGGTTTCCTTATTGTATATGGACATTCCCAGCAGGCTCTTGAGAGCCCCATGAGAGTGGTAGGATACCCCAGCCTCTGGGATGTAGGACCCGAATTCCTCTCAGAGTCAGACTGCAAATGAAGACCCAATCCCAGGGAAACCTGCCATGAATTCCCATACCCCCCCACACACACCCGAAAAGGCAATGGAGCTGGCCCCACAGAAGCCTTGGGTCTCAGGGCATCTCCCGCCCCATGACCCAGGAGTCCTGGCAGTCCACTGAGCCAGATGGGACCCTCAGTGATGACTCTTGCGGCAGCACCCAGCCCTGTCCAGACACACCCACAGCCCTGGATTCAGTTACCAATCTTTGTGCAACATCTCGGGAAGAAGTACCCAAAGCCCTTACCCTCAGTGGAGGGCTGCAGGAGCCTTGGGAACAAGGAACTGTGGTCCAGGCTGATGGTGTCCATCCAGCAGTCCTCCTTGCTTGCCCCTTTGCCTTCGGCTCACTTCTGCAGCGCAAGAGGCGGGACGTTCTTCTCTTCGCCCAAAACTCCTTTTCATAGGATCGTTAAGGTTGGAAGGGACCTCTGGAAGTCATCTAGTCCAACCCTCAAATGAGTGGCCCATACAGGGATCGAACCGACAACCTTGGTATTATTGGCACCCCGCTCTAACCAGCTGAGCTAAACCTAACCCCTTTTCATCGTGCTCCTGTTCCTCTGCATGTCAGCGACGGGTCCCAGCACAGCCCCATTAACTGCTGTCTCCAGTCTTGCCATGGAGCCACTACAAAGGGCAGTGGTAGGGAGTGTGGGAGCAGTGCCCAGCAGTGCCTGCGCCTTGCAGGGAAGTGTGGGCCCCCACCCAGGACACCACGGAGACCTCCCTGTGATGCAGCACATCCCGCTGTGACCTCAGCTCGTGTCACCTGGGGGTTCACTATGTCATTGCCATGGAGATGGCACCGCTAGGGAGAGAGCAGAGAGATTTCCTCTCCCCTCCTGGAAAGCAGTCACCTCCCTTCCCCAGTTATTTTCCCAAACTTTCTGATAAATCCTTCAAGAATATCTCCAGATGGTGCCAAAGTCAGGGAAATACCTGAAGTAGGGAACTGGAGAGGTCACTTCTGGGCTCCTGCACTCCCTGGCTGCTGCACTAGGCAAATCTCCTAGGGTTGGTTTGGGGTTTGGCATTTTTACAGGATCAAAGTCAGGTGGGATGAGAAAGCACAAGGGGTGGCCACAGGCTGAGATGCTTTGGTGAGCCTCAAAACTGGTTGCTGCTGTGCATCGCTCTTTTGTGCAAAGTAGGGTGTAGGAGAATAAGGGACAGGACATAACCTTCCTGCTTTAGGCACCAAAGCAGGGTCTTAGATTTGGAAAGTCTTCGGCAAGGTTTCTTGCTCTGCGGTGCTTAAGACAGAGAGGATATGCCAGAAAAGAGCAAACACACATCATCCAGAGGCCTTTACCCAGGACCCTCGTCCCTGCCAGACTCTGTGGGCCAGAGTCATGGGCCAGGCCGCGTAGCCAATCTGGGGAAGTTTTCCCATTTCCCATGAACCTTTCCTTCTGTGTGAGCCTGAGGAAAGCCAAGTCTCATCTCTGGGCTTCAGATGGTCCTTGGGCTTTTCAGTGTCCCCCTGGGGCTCTGCTTCTCCCCTGGGTACGCTCCTCAGCCCCCTGCCCTTCCCCACACCAGCACCCTGGCTCCTCCAGGGATCTGTGCAGCCCGAACACTCTGGATCCGCACTGGCACCCTTGCTCTCCCATGGTCTGTACAGCCCTGGCACCTGGATCTCCCACATTTGAGGATTCGAGGCTTCTCAGGACACCCCTCATACTGCAGCGCTGCTGTCCGGGCTCTGGTGCAGAGCCGACGAGGCAGTGCAATGCCTCAGGGCCTGCATTTGGACTCATTCAGGAATTCGTAAGAGCAGCCCCCAGCTCAGCAGCTGCCAAAGCTTGCGAGCGTCCCTACAGCCAACCTTCCTGCTTGCTCTTCCTAGTCTCTGCAGAGTGCTGGGGCAAGTCTTGCAGAAGGGAGACTCCACCCACCTTAAATACTGCCAGAGATGTGCTTTTCCAAGTCCCTACAGAAGGAGTTAGCTTGCTTAGTCAGCCTCTAGTCATCTGTGACGCAGGGAGCCCAACTCTACCTGCTGGCATCTCTGCCCTTTCTCTGCCTTGCCTCTGTGTGCCTACCCAGTCTTCTCCATGCACTAGAGGCATGGAAAGTGTTGCCTGAGAGAACTCACCTGAAGCTATGACACCTTCTGGAGATGAAGGCCTGATGGAGGCAAGTCTGGGACGTGGCTGTGCCCCCATGTCCTCTCCTACTCCCAGCCCGAAGGCTAAGTTCTCTGGGGAGAGCAGTTGGTTTCGTATGGCTAGGATGGGTTTTCCTCAATATCCCTGGGTCCTGCCTGCATTGCTCTGAGTGCCCAGAAAATTCCTCTTCGCTAGGGGCTTGCATCAATGTTTTCCAGACTTTTGTACAGAAGATGTGGTTCATCAGGGCTTTCTGCATTTCAGTGAGCCTCTTGGTGTTCTTGGTGCTGAGTCCGTGAATCGCACCTACTGAGAGGAGACAGAACAAAACTCAAGAAGTCAAAGTCAGCAGCAGATCCCAAAGTTTTATAGAGCATTAATGGATCCCACTGAGGGCCATTTTAGCAACAACAACTCACCCAGATCTAATTAGAGCAGAAAACTGTAATCACTGATTACAGGTAGGCAAAGGAAATGTGCAGGGGGCTCTGGTGACATGTAAACCCTTGAGGTGTTCTCTCAAACAAAAAAGCCAAGTACAGCCATGGAGCCGCTGGGACGGGAGATCCTTTCCCTGCTGCGTTGCCCAGGGCTCCTCCTGGGGCCTGTGTGCAGGTTCAGCGTGCGCAATGCTGAGGGCAGGACAACGGGGTGACACCGCTCAGAGTCCCCAGAGGGGCAAGGGAGAGACAAAGAGGCCCTGGTGTCTGCTGGTAGGCCTCGGTGGCAGACACAACAGCCACAGTTCCGCCAGGAGAAGGGGCGCAAGAGCCGGGGGCTGCCAGGGGCCTGAGGCGGCCTAGGCCGGACCGGGCCTTCCCCAGCCGCTGCTGCCACACAGCCGGGCCGCGGCAGCTCCGGCTGCCCCCGCGCGCACGGCCGCTCGCTCTGCCCAGCCCGCGGCTCTCGGCCCAGGCGCGGCAGCTCCCGGCACTGCGGCTAAAGGCTCCGGGCGGCCCCGGGCCGGGAGACGCTGCCCCGCGGCAGCAGCCGCCTCTCGCACCCTCCCTGCCCGCGGGGCCGGGCAGCCCTGGACCCGCCCCCGCCCCGCCCCTCACTGCCCTCCTCTGGGCCACTGCGCATGCTCCACCCTGCCCGGACACGCCACGCCCCTCTTGGCCACGCCCCTCCCGTCCCCTCATGGCCCCGCCCCTCCCCACCCGGCCCCTGCACCGCGCACGCGCACTGCTGCCTCCCTCCAGCCCCTCCCTGGTGTCCCGCCCCGGGAGGCCACGCCCCACGGGAGCCACTGGGGGAGAGCGGGGTGGGCGGGGCTGCAGGGTGGGAGGCGCAACTTCCGGGTGTGGGGGCGGGGTCTGTGTGCCCAAGGCTGTGTGGGGAGATGCTGCTGCCAGGCGCTGCTGCCGCAGGGCCCCGCTCTGCCCCGGGGCCTGGGCGAGTCTGCGGGAGGGGAGGGGAGGGGAGAGGAGAGGAGAGGGGAGGAGAGGAGGGACGGGAGAGAAACCTCTGCGCTGCGCTGGGGGTAGCTGCTGCCTGTGAGCACCCCGGGGACGCGGCGGGGGTTTTCAGCCCGCGCTGTGGCCTGGCGGGTGCTGAGAAGCCCTGAGCTGTGAGAGCTGCAGCACTGGGGACCGCGCAGGCAGCAGGGCAGGAGGGAGAGGAACAGAGCAGCCACTGTGTGTGCTGCTTCTGGCCGTGGATATTCTCCCCTCGTGGAAAGGGGAGAAGTGGCCGAGTGGACAGCGAAGTGGATTGAGAACTGGCTGAAAGGCAGAGCTCAGAGGGTTGTCATCAGCGGCGTGGAGTCCAGTTGGAGGCCTGTGGCTAGTGGCGTCCCCCAGGGCTCAGTACTGGGTCCCATCCTGTTTGACTTTTTCATCAGTGACCTGGATGAGGGGACGGAGTGCCACCTCAGCAAGTTTGCTGATGATACCAAGCTGGGAGGAGTGGCAGACACACCTGAGGGTCGTGTAGAGTGCAGAGTCCTGCACCTAGGGATAAATAACCCTAGGCACCTGCCTGAGAGTCCTGTCTGGCTCAGGAGACAATGTGGCAGCCAGGGCTCCTGGGTCCTGGGGCTGGGGCTGGGGCTGGGGCTGCCCTAATCCCCAAGGCTCTTCTGGGGATGAGGGAAATCCAGGGCCAGGTATCCCTGGGAGTGGGATGCCTTTGGGGTGCCAAAAGGCACCTTTGTCAGTGCAAGAGCGACCTCTCCAGGGCCCCTTTCTAGCTAATTCCCTGACTTTGGCATCATCTGGAGACATTCCTGAAAGGATTTATCAGAAAATTTTGGAAAATAACTGGGGGAAGGGAGGGGATTGCTTTCCAGGATGTGAGAGGAAATCTTCGTGCTCCCTGGCTGGGCCATCTCCACGGCAATGACATAGTGAGCCCCCAGATGACACGAGCTGAGGTCACAGCGGGATGTGCTGCATCACAGGGAGGTCTCCGTGGTGTCCTGGGTGGGGGCCCTCACTTCCCTGTGAGGCCCAGGCACTGCTGGGCACTGCTCACGCAGTCCCCACCGCGGTCCTTCGTAGTGGCTCCGTGGCAAGCAGGGGGCACAGGAGGCAATGGGGCTGTGCTAGGACCCCTTGTCGACATGCAGAGGAGCAGCAGCATGTTGGAAAGGAGTATTGGGTGATGATATGGGAAGAGCGTCCCTCGTCCTGGGCTTGAGAGGTGAGCTGAGGGCAAAGGGACAAGTGAGATGGAGGACTGCTGCGTGGACGTCATCACCCAGGAATGCACTTCCTTGTTTCCGGTGCTTTTGTAGCTTTCCAGTGAGGATTGACACCGTTTGCATCCTTTTATGATTCTAACTTGGCAGAGCAGATTTGGGGCTAAGAGATGCCATCCTGAGATGGCCACAGCCTCTGTCCTCCTGCACATCGGGCTCCAACCTCTGCACCGAAAAGAAAGCCTGTTTGGGAGAGCGCTTTGTGACCAGGTGGAGGTGCCATTGTCACCCTGTAAGTCCTCGCTGCCCCAAGGACATTTCTGTGTGGGGTGCGGTGCTGGGGTGAGCCCAACATGGACATCTCCCCCAACGCTCCTCACGACCCCACACCTCCACTCCTTGGCACAGGCAGGCTCAGAGCTGGTCTCCCCCTTGCTGCCCTGTGCCCCCATGGGGCTCCTCAGCCCTCTGGAGTGACCCCTCGGGGCACAGCCCAGCCCCACACAGAGCAGCCCCTGCTTGGCCAGAGCCCAGCCCTGCCAGGTGCAGTGGGAGGGCTGCCGAGCCCTGGGCTACCCTGGGGAAGGGGCCGGGGGGGCAGGAGGGACGAGAGGACACTGCCCTGCCCGAGGGCAGCAGCACGTCACCCGCAGGCTCCAGCGCCCCGGCCATTCCCAGGGCCCCATCACCTGCACGAGGGCTGGCCCAGCACAGGCCCCAGGGCTGCCCTCCAAGCCCAGCACGGCCCCCAGGCTGCAGGGCAGCGAGGAGCCCCGCGGGGCCCCTGTGGCAGAGCGGCCGGGCCCGGGGCCCCGCACTGCCCGGGCACCCGGCACCGGGCTGCCCCGAGGCACCGCCGTGCCCCGCACTGCTGCCCACAAGATGGCCCCGTCCCGCGGGGGAGAGGGCGGAGCTGGCTGCCAGGCTGGGAGGGTGCAGTGTTGCCATGGCATCGCCTGAGTGCAGCCCTGCTATTGGCTGTCATGAGGAGGAGGGCGGGGATGGGTTTGAGTGATGGCTCTCACAGCCAATCGGAGTCCAGAGCGGGAAAAGGGCAAGAGAAGGGAGAGGTGCAAGAGGGGAGGGAGCGAAGCAGGCGCGAAGGGGGCGGGAGTGAGAGCGGGTGCGAGCGGGGCTGGTGGGGGCTGCGGGTGCGTTCAGATGCCGGCGGGTGCCTGCTCGCTGGGGCAGGGGCAGCAGTGCTGGCGTGGGGGCTGCTTTCCTGCAGGGGCTCCCGAAGGTGCTGTTGGGGCTGTGAGCAGGGGACCCAGCGCCCTGTCACCGAGGGGAACTGACCTGCGAGCCAGGCGTGCCGGCCTGCCCCGAGCAGCTGGGCCGGGGCGGCTCGGTGGCGTTTGGGTGCAGGGAGCTTTGCCTGTGTTGTGGGTACGAGATGCATTTTCAGGTGCTTCCCTGATCTGGTGCTGCCCCTGCAGCCCCCAGGTGCTGCTGAGAGCTGTGTTTGGGAGCTGCAGGGCAAAGTGAGAGCAGGTTGCTGGTGTCCTTGCGAGGTCTCGTGCGCGAGTCGTCGTGCTTGCTCCATGCCTCTTGGTTTGCTCCAGGACCTGTGACCCTGGGAGCAGACTGAAGGGTGTTTGCAGAAGAGTTCTGTTAGCTGTGAGGTGTTTTGCTGTCCAGGGGCCTTGGAAGTTGACGAACGACCAGTTTCAAACCCAGCAATTGAAATATCCTGGACAGAGTCCTTCCCCATGTCTGACATTGTCAGCACATAACATCGGAGAGTGCTTGTTGTGCTTGATGTGTAGAGGATTTGTTGGGTTTGTTCAGCATTTGCGAAGGAAGTAGACTTCTGAGATGCAGGAAGGCTTCTCCCTCTGCCTGGGACATGCAGGCACTGCTCCTCTTGCTACATATAGAGACTGCCTAGGCTAAAGCTGATCTTTTTCTGGGGGGGGCTGCAACTGCTATGTAATGGGTGCTTTGCTGCTGTGAATGATCAGGGAGGCCATTCGGGAGCTGGCTCGGCCTTGGGAAAAGGCAGGGGGAGCTGCAGGCAGCAACAGGGTGGGCAGTGAGGTCCCTAGTGTTTAAAGGGCTGTATCAGAAAACGCCCCGTGTCCATCAAGGCTCTGTAGGTAGCTGGCAGGCCTGGAGGAGGCCCAGGGCTCAGCTGCTGCTGATGAGGTCACTTCTGCCCGCGTTCCTGATAGGCCAGCTGGAGGGGGGAGGCGTGGCTGTGGCTTGTGATGTCACTCCCAGCGGAGCAGTGGATAGGGCAGCAGCAGGTCCGTGCTGGGATGTGTTTTTGAGATCATTTCTGTCCGAGCAGCTGATCAGCCAGGATTCGTCTCCTGGTTGAGGAAGCCCTAGTGAGGTGATTGCTGCCTTAGAGGCTTCTCGGCCAGTGACGGAGACCTGGCTGCGCAGGGGACTGTGAGGTCCCGTCTTCCTGAGTCCCCGATACACCAGCAGCAGGCAGTTAGTCACAGGCATTGAGTGTGAGGTCTCTTTTGTCCGAGTACCTGCCAGGGCAGCAGTGGTTCGTGGCTGGGGAAGTTATTTTGAGGAAAGTTCTGTCCCTGAAGCCCATCGGCCAGCAGCAGGCATGTGCTGGGAGTTTGGACTCACGAGGTCACCTCTCTGTGAGCAGCTGACTGGTTGGGAGAAGCTACATGGCCTGGATGCTGGTGGTGAGGTGACTCCTGGGTTTGCTGCATGTGCCCAGAGGAGGGATTGACCCCTGCAGAGCTCTACAGCAGTAGTGAAAGGCAACTAATTAATCAAGCAGAAGTAGATGTTCCCCATCATCTGACACAAATTCTAGTCCACTCTGTCATCCTGAGTTTGTACTGCTACGTTTAAAATGTGGGTGATGTTCTCTGGTGAACATGGACATGGAGTTTGACTTTGCATTTGCTAAGTTGCTAAGCAGAAGCTTGCAGCCTACCACTGGTCATCTAGGGAGTCCAACTAGACTTTTTAAACTACTGAATTTAAACTTTTAAACTACTGAATAAATCTAGTGGTGGTGTATGCAGTGGTGCTAGTAATCTGTTATTCCCAGAGTGTGTGTGTGTGCTTTAGAAATTCCCCCTGTCAAAACAGTAGGGAGCTTGTGAGATTTTCCTGCACGGTCTGAATGCTGTCGCTGTCTTTCAGGTGTCCACCTGCTTTTACGACACATTTGGAACTAACACATTGGAGGTTGGTGTTTTTCTGTCCGCGTATGCAGTCCCTGGAGAATGGTTGCAAAGACTGTTGGAGGAGACAGAAGGAATGTCACCCCCAAACAGGTATGGTCCACGTTTTCAAAGAGATTTCTTGTTCAGGGAAGTTGAGGCACAAACGAATGGCAAGAGGTGGCCTGATCAGTCCTTGTGAGAGCGCTCCTCTGCTTCCTGGAGATGGGAAGTGACCAGGTATAGGACTGTGAGTGGATGCTGAGAGGCAGTGCCTGTTGCAGAGCCTTGGAGGACTAGAAGGGAACTGAAGAGCTGGAGAGTTGGGCCTGCTGTGTTGTGGGGCACTTGGGGTGCCCTGCGTGTTGCTGATGCGGAGGTGCGTGTTTGCTGGCAACCCTGTGTGAGGCGAGCAGAGGTGGATGCAGGGTGTCACAGCGCAGGGGTGCCCTGTGGGGGGCTGTGTGGGCGGGCTGGTTTTGGTGCTCAGCATGGGAGGAGATAGCTGGAGAGAGTGGTGCTGTGTGTGGGGAGTGCTGCCAGACTGGGGAGCTGGGGAGTGCCTCAAAGTGAGGGTGTGAATATGCTCGCCAGGCCTAGGCCGCCCTGGTATCATGGGCCAGAGTTGCTGGCAGCCTGCTGCCTTTGATGCACTGAGGTTCAGGCCTTGGGGTTGCTAAGCGCTTTCCGGGATCTGCAGCATGGAGGCTGCCTAAAGGCCAGGGAGTGTTTCTCCTTGCTCTACAATGTGAAGCAAGCCTGCATTTTCCCTCCATTGTTCTCTTTTCCTTTGGTTCATGAGAGCTTTGGTCTGCAGCAGTGTTTGCTGAGAGGAGAGGATGTTGTGGGAGATGCAACTTGCTGGCTGGGCATTGGCCTGCTGGAAGCTCTTTGAAGGAGTGAAGGCCTTGTGGTGTGGTGGTCTCTGGAGAAGGGCAGATATGTTCTTAGGAGCTGACTGTCAAGGGGCTGAATCCTTCCTGTAGGAGATCTGTTTGGAAGAGTGCCTTTGAATGGGAGCAGCAAGGAAAAGTGTCCTGCGAGGGATGCGCAGCCCAGGTTTCTCTTTCTTCCAGGTGCAGTGTCTGCAAGTTACCCCACCATCCTGCTGTAGTGTGACCTTTCTGTGCTGCAGCAAGGAAATAAGCAAGCAGCCACGTGTAGCCATCAGTGTGCTAGGTGTGGTGTGGTTAGGTGCTGACACTGCTGACCCTGGCAAGGTGGAAGGTGCTGGATTTTGTCTGCACTTTTGGTGGTTGTGAGGAGCCCCATGTAGCTCTAGCTGCATTGCTCGGAGTAGCTGGAGTCAAGGCAGTGGTGATGAGCACATACATCCTACCACTAACCTCCCAGCTCTTTGGCATGCATTATGTTCCCTCTGTTCTGCGATTTCATTTTCATGGAAGTTGAGGCACACGCGAGAGGCAAGCGCTGGCCTGATCAGCCCCTGTGAGAGTGCATGCTCGCTATTTCTAGGAGGTGGTAAGTGAGCAGGTCCTGGGCTGTGAGTGGATTTTGAGAGGCAGTGCCTGTTGCAAGGCCTTGGAGGACTAGAAGGGAACAGAAGGGCTTGGGACTGGGGCTTTCTGTGTTACGGGGCACCTGGGGATGCCCTGTCTGCTGCTGTCTATAGTAGGGAGGGCAGCGAGCAGAGCAGTGCTTAGGAGTGTGCAAGTGGCGAGTGTCCTGCATGCATCTCTTCTGGCTGGCACTTGGTTGCATGTAGCCGACCAGCCAGCAGAGCGGGGCAGAGACAGGGTGCTCGTAGACTGGCTGGCTCAGCAGAGGTCTGGCGTGAGGTTGAGGGCTGTTGCAGTGCTGAGTTGCTCTGCCAGTGTCAGACACCCTTTCCAGTGAAGCTGCTCCCTGGGCTGATCGCTCTACCTAGGCACTAGAAATGGAAGTGACATGCTGTTGTCCTTGTGTAGGTGCTCCAGGGCAAAGGCTCACAGCTTGGGTTTCAGGGTAATAATGAAAAGGCAAGACCAACTGTTCCCTTTTGTGTCTTGCCAGGAGATGAAAGCCATTTACAGAAGATTGTTATGTCCAGAAGGACAACAGCATAGTCAAGGGCCATGAGAGTGGCCCAGGTGAGTTTCTCCTCTGTGAATCTATTTGTGTGTGCACTGTTTCCAGGTCTAGGTGAGGCTGAGGTGAAATAGCTCTTGCCAGTATCTCCACCACCCTTGCAGTCATTCAAAACACTACTGCAGATGCCTTAAAAAATCTACAAAGAGGAGAAGTGAGAGCGCTCTCTCAATTAGCCATCCAAAATCGATGGGCCCTAGATTAGCTGTTGGCCACACAGGGCGGAGTGTGTGTACTGCTATACACCGCCTGTTGTTTGTATGCAAACAAATCAAAAGAATGGAGTATGATGTAAATGTCATTCAATGACATGTTTGTACCTTCCATCAAAGACCCAAAGAGCACTTGCTGGCTAATACCCTGTCAATAGATTGGTCACGGTTGCAGTCATGGCTCCCAGATCTGGGAGCATGGGCAGGCATATTTTAGTCATTTTAATGTTATTTCTGGCAGGAGGAACTGTGCTTTTCTGTTGTGTCTCATGCATGGGTGCAGTGTGCTCAACTTGCCTCTCATGTGTAAGGGGATATAAGTATAGACCGGGTAACACTGAGAGCAGGTACGCATGAAGTAAACGGAGGGAATGTTGAGGACATTTCCATTACACTCTAGTTTTGCAGGAAAAGAACATGAAAGATTGCACGCTCTGCAAGCAGAACATCTTACCTGATGTTGCCTTAGCCATGTTTCTCGTACAAAGGTGAAGATCTGCAAAGAAGCCAGTTTAATCCAGTCAGCAGGACAAAGGTACAACACTAGAAGAGGTGCAAAATCAGCATCAGCTAATGGATGATTTTAAGATGGACCATATGAGACTGGTATGGAACTATCTGGTACTCTAACACAACAAGGGGATTGGTAGAACTAAGAATCATGCATAGATCTAGTTGGTTATGTAAACTAAAGTATTGGATATGTAACAATTTACTGTTGCTTGAAAGTCATAACAAAAAGCTGCTCAGGGTGCTTTCTTCTGCTGCAAACCAAGAGGAACCTTGCTCATAACAATAAAAATTACAAAACTTAGAAAAATCTGACTCCTGCTGCTCATTACCAGTGCTTGTGAGCAAACAAAAGAGAAAAGATAATTTTAATATTGGGCTCACTTTGAGGACCTCCTCCAGCTGCTGTAAGCCCTGGTCTGCCATGGAAGTAGCTGCTTCCCTCTCCTGTAATCCTCTTCCTACTCAAGAGCTCGTTTTCATACAGAAATCCCTCTCACTACAAAACGGCACGGACTGTCATGGGCTGAGAGAAGGACCAGAAGCAATGGTCCACGTGCTGCTGCAGCAGGGTTTTACGCCCTCCTTAGCTCCATGTGTCAACAGCCCCCAACCTACCACTGTGACAAGAGAAAAAAAAAACAGAGCTCCAGTGCTGAGCTTCATGAGCTGGGCTAGGTTTCTCGCACGCTCATTTACTTTGCTCGAGCCCCTGCCCTAGGGCTGCACTCAAGAGCCAGGCCGTAGCCCCTGGACTGCCTTTTCTCCTTGTGCCCTGGCACAGCCAGAATGAAATTAAGCGCTTGAGTTGGAAGGCTGGGGGGAATGGAGATAAAACCATTAATTCATTGCAATTAATAGGAAACCTATTTTTTTTTCTTTTAGAAAAAGACTTTTCTTGTTCTCCATTTCCTGCTTTTTCTCTTTTTTTCTCTTCCTACCCATGGGGCTCTGTTCTCACCAGAAATCCCTCCCTTATCAATGTGTACAAGTACTTGAAGGGAGGGTGTCAAGGGGACGGGGAGAAACTCTTTTCAGTTGCCCCGTGTGACAGGACAAGAGGCAATGGGAAGAAATTGAAGCACAGGAAGTTCCGCCTGACCGTGAGGGGGAATTTCTTCACTGTGAGAGTGATGGAGCACTGGAACAGGTTGCCCAGAGAGATTGTGGGGTCTCCTTCTCTGGAGATATTCAAAGTCCGCCTGGACGCAACCCCGTCCAACATGCTCCAGGTGACCCTACTGAGCAGGGAGGTTGGACTAGATGATCTCCAGAGGTCCCTTCCAACCTTACTGATTCTATGATTCTATGAAATTCAGCAGCTGCCAGTATTTCAGGAGGTAAAACTCAAGGCAGCAAAAAGAAAAATAAAAAAATACCCACACCTGTGTCCTCCAGTTCAGCTTTTAGTCACAGACACGTTTCATGCTGATCCTTCACTCACACCTCACCAGCATTTGTTTCCCAGCAGACACAAAGCAGAACCCAGCCTCCTCCAGGGAACACCCAGGGATAACTACAGACAGGCTGAACAGGTGCTGGGGAAGCTCTGGGGGGAAGGACCAGCCGCGGCAGGGCAGGCTCATCCCCCCATGGAGAGGGGCTGCGAGGGGAAGGGCTGCTCACAGCTCCCGCTCGACCCCAGGACACTTCGCAGGGGCTTCTCAGGAGGAATTTCCAGGCAGGGATGACACCAAAGCCAAGGAGCTTCCCCACGTCTCTGCCTTCAGGTCCCTGCTGCTGGGGTGGGGGGAAGGGAGAGGAGCTGCCAAGCCTGGACAAGAACCCAAGACTCCAAAACTGGTGGAGAGACCAGCAGGTCTGCAAGGAAGCTCAGAAAGTGCCTTCCCCCACTCCCCACCCACGCACAGCACCAGCAGCACCTTTGCTGGCCCCAGCAGGATCTGTCCCCGCTGCCCCTGAGCACCTGCCAACACGCAGATGTCCCTCAACACTGCCCTGCTGCCGGGAGGCGTCTGTGGGGCAGAGCTGAGCACACAGGGCTGTGATGGGGCTGTGGGTCAGTGCTCTCCTGAGGAGACATCACCTTCAGACCCTAGACTGCTTCTGGGAGGTGTCCTGTGGGACTCAAGTGCCCTCCAGAAGGGCACAGATCTCCCGCTGCCGCTTTGCTGCAATACCTGAAAGCCTGGTTCTGGCCATGGCCTTCAGGAGCCTTAACGTTTCCTGCTCCTCACGGTGCCCACAGCCGGGCTGGGCGCAGAGAGGAGCTGGGGACCTGCCCCGGGGAAAGCAGGGCTGTCAGCAGGGGCACCGGGGCGCTGGCTGCCTCCTGCCTCCAGCCTGCTGCCCCCACCAGAACCGATGCACCCGCGGCCTCTCCTCACAGCAGGGACGGCGCTGAGAAACGGCCACCGCCGCCGGCACCGAGCCGCCAGGAGAAGGGGCGCAATCATTCCCCTCCCTTTTCCCACCTGCTTCTATTCAAACAGCCACCCATTTCCTCAGCTCTAGGACACTCACAGCTACAGTACAAAAACACAACATACCTCCTTGCAGAACTACAACTACATCCTACCATGCCAGGCAGCCTTAGTTGCCTGCTGCCTAAGACAACTGTAGCCTCATGTTCGGTGCATATGCGCTGCCTTCAGCAGGTTATTCAGTAGGCACCAAGTGGGCACAGGGCACATTCTCAGCATCTTTGGGACTGATCCTTATTCCTTCTTATCAGCAGGAAAACCTGTATTGGTACACCCCAGTGTCAGGGAAATGATACATGAGGTATGCCTTAAACAAGCTGTTTCCAGAGCTAGGAAGCAGTGAGAGATGGCAGGCCTGGTGCAGGCAAGACGGTGCTGCCCCCTGCATTAACTCCCCCATCCTGACTAAAGATTAAGGGCATGTGCACACAGAAAGGTCCTACCATGGTCACAGCAATAGAGAGGTCAAGTCAACCACCTGGAACCCCTATTCCCCCAGACCCATTTTGAGAACTTTCTGAACAACGCAGTACGCTTGCTCAAACTTTCGGACAAAATTCTGCCTCAGGGGAGGATCTCGGAAAAAAAGAAACTATACAAGGTGCAAGATAAGGCAGGTAACTGCCAGCCCACTTTCCAGGAACCTCCAGTCAAGGACAACGCGGGACAAGACATCACTGGAACCGAGGGTGGTGATCTCTCTCTTCCCTATCGTCTCTCCTTCTCTTCCTTTCCTTTTCCCCTTTTCTCTCCTTCAGCCTCCTCTAACTCACTGATAATGTAGGGTGCCGAAAGTTCATTTTGCTAGTGTGGCATAACATACGGTATAAAATAGCTAGGATTGCACCCGGGACCGCTTAGTCCTTCCTCTTGTGTAGTCAATAAACAGGTTTAATTGGATTTATCAGTTGCTTGGTGTTGACTTCACCTTTATTTGTCCATGGGGTATCATGAAACCTAGTGCAATCTGTTTTGAGACCAGGGTCGCAGATTTGTATTGTGACATTATTAACGGGTGTCATAAACAGGATACCGTGTTTTAGAACAGAAGCAACTGCCAAAGGAAACTGGGATAGCATCGGAGTTTTCCCCTGGGGTGAAAGGGGTTGCTCCCGGGACGAAAGAACTTTTCACCCTCAGAGGGCAGAGAACTGAAATATAAATGACCTCCAAGGGAGTAACAGGGGTAGACGTATCCCCACATTTAGAGAAATTGGAGTATTATGCTCATCCCTCTCCACTGGGAATGACCTGGGCTCAACAACATTGGCACGACCCACGGGCAGTGACAGACGGAATAACCCTGTTGACTGAAGAGCGGAATTTGAAACACGGCAAAGGGAAAGCTGTAGTCCGCGCAGTGTTAGGGGCAGCCCCCACAGCTGCCCAGCAGGAGAACCAAGCTAATCGGCGAGCGGAAAAGGGGGCGGTTCAATCCCTGCATGACCTGGTAAAAGCAATGCAGGAACAACTCAAGGCTGAGACTGAGAGCCTCAGGGAACAGCTAGCAAGAGAGCAGGGGAACAACAAGCGTTTAGAGGCGTCCTTGGAGAGGGCGTGGAGGAGAGAACAGGAGGCCCTTTCCAGGTCACAGATAATTTGGGGTAAGTGGTATAGTGGTATTTTGGAAGGGGAAAATAAAGTGTCGGAGTCATGTGACTCGTGCTATCCCATAGAAGAATTAGAGCACCTGGGGGAAAAGTATCCTAAGGAGAAGGGGGAGGTAGTGTTGAGACCCCTAATAAAAGCAGATAGTAGAGATGACATAGCGCCAAAGTTACAATCTGTACTGTTCCCCACTCCTCTACAGAGTTAGCCAAAATTTGGGAGAAATATTCTAGGGAACCAGGAGAAACAGAAACTGAGTATGTCTGGAGAGTCTCGCTTACCGGCGGAGATCGTATAATGTTGTCGGAGGAAGAAGCTCGGGGTTATTGGGGACCTGGGGTATTTGTCACTGCGAACGACCCTCGGGAGCCTTGGTCCCTAACCCAAAGGGCAGCATATCAGGCAGGAGGTTTAGACCCCTTAGAGAGGGGAGACCCAGTCAGCACTGACATGGCTAACATCAAGCGGCTGACTGAAAGTACTCAGAAAGTGGCTTGCCTCCCATTAATGAATCAGAGGCAAATAGTCCCTAGGAAACCCTCTCCAATGTTAATGAGAGCAGATCCTGCCTGAATGACCCCCATATAATGACCCCCTGCCAGACAGTTTAATAGCTTATGCGGTCCAACTTCAGGATCAGCTGAGAGCTATACGCTGCGGACAACGTTTTATAACTAGGACACAGTTTGTGTACTTTCCTTTTATCACACCCGACACTAAGCCTTCACTTATGGCAAGGAGTTTCCTATACTTTGAGTCTACGTATAGTCTACATATAGGTTTTAAAAATTCTTCAGAAACTACCTTTTACTGCTTCTGTAAGAATTTCTGTAAGTTCTGCTTCTGTAGAATTTTTTCAAGCACACAAATGTATTGCTGCCTCAGTTTACCTACAGATACACTCAACAGAACACATCTCTGATGTTAAAGCAAGGCAAGGAAACCCCATCAGGGCCTCTATTTATACATATTCTGTGATAAGGGTTATCTTACTGAAGAGCCTACTGCAAAGCACAGGGACAGTAGAATTCTGCGTTGAACTATTTAGCTTTTTTGCCTAATCGCTCCAAAAAAAGATACAATTCCTCTTAAAAGAATCCACCTGGTCCATGTGATGAATCACCTCAGGGTTAAGAGGGGCACTTTCTGCATTTTCTGGCTACAACCTCCATTGCACACATGGACAACGGAAAACATCACATCAGCTTCCAGCACTATTCTTTGGGAGCAGCAAGAGAAAAAAAGAGAAAAGAGAAAGAAGAGCTCATGTCCTATCCCACTTTCTTCCCTCAACGCATGGCAGGAGCCCTTCTCTTTTGCTGTGTCGCTTTCACTCGTTGGAAAAGGGGGAAGCCACCAGCACCTCCTCTGTAAAGTCCTTGGTGATCTACTGGGGAGGAAGACTGCAAGCTGCATGTTATCCTGCCAGGGAAAACACGAACATTTCCAACCATACTTGCCTCCAAGCACACTTAGCTCGCTCCAGGTAAAGACCAGCACACCGAGTTGCAACTGGACGTCTCCAAGATGCTCACTTGCAGTTTAGAGGCCAGTCAGCAGGGTGACTCTCTCCACCTGGAAAGGAGTATCATAAAAACCACACAGACTCTGAACACCAAGCAAATACACAGGCACTGAAGATGCCCCATGTAGACGCTCCTACTGCCCCCAAAAGGAGTACTTTCACTGTCACCAGAGATGGGACTCTTCACTCTGCCTCAGCCTTTGAGCTTAACACCTGCCTCATGCTGAGGCCTGAGGTAGGCTGGGGCAGCACCACTAGGCTACAGCGAGAGCAGACACAAACACCACATCCTCACGGGCAAAAACAAGGAGGTCTGCTGTCCTTGCAGGTTTCTCAGTAATTCTTTGTTTATACCTGCCAAGTCTGGAACTCTTTGGAATTAAGTCAATCCTTTCCCAGTAACCAAAAGGACCGGACCGGTGTGCAATTCAGAGCACACCTGCATCGTGAAGGAGGAGGAAGAATGAGAGCTCTCACTGTCAGTCAGGTAACTACTGATCGTAAGCATGCAACTTAATGAATTATCATGTTAATGCATCAGTGAACTAGCACATGTAACTAGAAAATTAATATTTTAGTGAGTCTACAGAGAAAGGATTAATCCCTTCTTGGCTTTTTCTTTTTCTCCTTTTTTTTTAACCTGAGGAGTTCCTGGAAATAGCACGAGCTTTTCAGGGGAGAGGCCTACAAGTGTAACTCGTAGTATCCCAAACACATTGTGCTTTTCAGGCATTCAATCCAGTGCTGGAAGAAGAGACTCTACACAACCAGATCGTTTCTCTGAGACCACCGGGGCCCCCCACGATCACCACCCTTCATAGCTGCGCTGAGGGACGACAAAGTGTTAAGAGAAAAACCACAAGTCAACCTTCAAGGCCAATTACACGTACGAGACTGCCAGTTTACGGGTGACAATGCAGACAGCTTCCGAACACTCACTGGCTGAGCAGGAAGCCTGAACTCTGACAAACAGGCCTGTCAGATACCATGTCAAAACTGATGAGCACAGAAGCAAGGCAGCTGCTAGAGGTTAAATCTTGACACTCCACCTCGGACCAAATTAGTCCCCTACTTCCAGGACATGCTCAAAAGTAATTACAAAACACATCTGTTTCCTTAATAATCTCAGACAGGTCAAAAGATGTACCTGTGAGCTATTATTTAAGTAATAAACAGGATACAAGAAAAAACACCCTCTTTGGGACAGTAGTAAATGTGTACACATGGCATTCTTATGAACTGCAGGATGCAGAAGCAGCTTGTTTGTCACCAAACTAATTTAACCTGACCTCTCCTCAGGGCACAATTCAGGACACCTTCACACGTTACAGACCTCCAGTTTTACACAGAAGATTCCTCCCACACCTGCTACTTTCCAGAGAGAGCTCGTTTTATTCCCTAGCTTCCAACAAAAGCTATAGTAGCACAAAGGCTCTGCCTCATTTAGACTTTTTCAGCCAAGAGATTTTAACACTTTCAGGTGAAATGCTCTTGCTGCTGCCCACGCGCAGAGGCACACAACCTGCCATCCACGGCACTGCTGACTTGGGATCCCTCCTGCTGGCACTAGCCAACACTCTTAAGGATTCTCCACTCTTTCTTCCACAAAATCCCTTCTTTTCAACTCTTCTGCTCCCAAAACCACCTGGCACCATCACTACTGGATCATCTCCCTTTTGTGTCTGCTGCACAGAAACTTCCTACAACAGAACTGATATTTTCAACTGCACCTTCCACTGAACACAGGGAACAGTTGCTCTCAACATGCTTCTAAGGTCAAGCAGAAAATAGTGTGGGGTAGATGGTAAACACAAACCTAGTCCTAGAAAGATACATTCTCATTCCGCATGGTCTGGTATGGACCTTTTGATGGAAGGTAAAGATCAAGAAGGCAAAATATTTCTGTGTCCCCCGGCTCAACTTTGAGCACAACATCAGTTTCAGTGGAGCTGTCTTCAGTCACAACTTGCCTGCA
This sequence comes from Rhea pennata, assembly GCF_028389875.1. Classification (NCBI taxonomy): domain Eukaryota; kingdom Metazoa; phylum Chordata; class Aves; order Rheiformes; family Rheidae; genus Rhea; species Rhea pennata. Next base: position 779,036 of record NC_084680.1, read on the forward strand.
ACAGCCTTCCCGCAGACACAAAGCACCAGTCAACCTTCTCAGTGTGACATGCAGACATAGCTACAGTTTAAAGGTGTGGCTATGGTAACAAGACCCTCTCTTGAACAGAAGCACCCCTTTCTCCAGCTTTCGCAGAGCGCTCAGCATCTGTGAGACCCTGGCTCTGTCCTTTCTCAGACACTTGGGGGTTTAGAAGTGGTCTGATCACACACGTAGAGCATTTCCTCTTCACAATTCGGAAATGCATGGCGACATCTCAGATCTTCTAAAGTAGCCACAGCCAGGGAACACGGCTGGACACAACACAGAAGCAAGAGTGAGTCTACGCTTAGCTCCCTCCGTCTCTAGATGGAACATACACCTCGATGAGAGGGCTACCATCAAATGGCTTTACCATTTAGGGTTTACCAAGGGCCTGGGAGAAAGGAATAAGCTTACTGATGTGGAGCAGTATTGGAAATAAACTGAGAAAATGGGACCTACCTGTAAATCCTTTGAAAATGCTCTCCATGCAAGGCTGTGTTCATGACCTTCTCCTTGGTCTAGCAAAGACACTGCCATTTGTGGCCAGCCTTTTGCTTTCCCCCTTAGCAACTGCAGGAAGAGAGGAAGCTTTCAACAAAGTGCTTCAACTCTGCACATAGTTAGCTCAGGCCTCAGGCCCTACTCTTTTCACAGCTCTCTTTTCTCCCCGTTCCTGCACATGACAGCTTGTGACTCCTCTTAATTGAAAACTGAACAAAAAAGTCACATTTTCACAGGTTGATCAAGGAAACCGTACACTTCACTGCCCCAGCACAGTGCAGCAGCAGCTCCTGCCTGTCCACTTTCCCCAGCACTCTCCCCACACACACCCAGGGTGTTCCAGCTTTCTGCGAGGGGAGAACATCCCGGGGCAGAAGCAGCACATGCAGCGGCTGCTCTGTTCCTCTCCCTCCTGCCCTGCTGCCTGCGCGGTCCCCAGTGCTGCAGCTCTCACAGCTCGGGGCTTCTCAGCACCCGCCAGGCCACAGCGCGGGCTGAAAACCCCCGCCGCGTCCCCGGGGTGCTGACGGGCAGCAGCTGCCCCCAGCGCAGCGCAGAGGTTTCTCTCCCATCCCTCCTCTCCTCCCCTCTTCTCTCCTCTCCCCTCCCCTCCCCTCCCGCAGACTCGCCCAGGCCCCGGGGCAGAGCGGGGCCCTGCGGCAGCAGCGCCCGGCAGCAGCATCTCCCCACGCAGCAGCACCTGCAGCCGTGGGCACACAGGCCCCGCCCCCACACCCGGAAGTGACGCCTCTCACCCTGCAGCCCCGCCCACCCCGCTCTCCCGCAGTGGCTCCCGTGGGGCGTGGCCTCCCGGGGCGGGACACCAGGGAGGGGCTGGAGGGAGGCAGCAGTGCGCGTGCGCGGTGCAGGGGCCGGGTGGGGAGGGGCGGGGCAGAGAGGGGACGGGAGGGGCGTGGCCAAGAGGGGCGTGGCGTGTCCAGGCAGGGTGGAGCATGCGCAGTGGCCCAGAGGAGGGCGGTGAGGGGCGGGGCCCCGCAGGCAGGGAGGGGGCGAGAGGCGGCTGCTGCCGCGGGGCAGCGTCTCCCGGCCCGGGGCCGCCTGGAGCCTTTAGCCGCAGCGCCGGGAGCTGCCGCGCCTGGGCCGAGGGCCGCGGGCTGGGCAGAGCGAGCGGCTGTGCGCGTGGGGGCAGCCGGAGCCGCCGCGGCCCGGCTGTGTGGCAGCAGCGGCTGGGGAAGGCCCGGCCCGGCCTGGGCCGCCTCCGGCCCCCGGCAGCCCCCGGCTCTTGTGCCCCTTCTCCTGGCGGCCCCTCGGCTCGGTGCCGACGGCAGCGGCCGTTTTTCAGTGCCGTCCCTGCTGTGAGGAGAGGCCGCGGGTGCAGCGGTGCTTTTGTGGGGGCCAGGCAGGAGGCAGGAGGCTGCCAGCACCCTGGTGCCCCTGCTGACAGCCCTGCTTTCCCCGGGGCAGGTCCCCAGCTCCTCTCTGCGCCCAGCCCGGCTGTGGGCACCGTGAGGAGCAGGACGCGCAGAGGGTCCTGACGGCCATGGCCAGAACCAGGCTCTCAGGTCTTGCAGCAAAGCGACTGCAGGAGATCAGTGCCCTTCTGGAGGGCACTTGAGTCCCACAGGACACCTCCCCAGGGACAGTTGATCTGAAGGTGACGTCTCCTCAGGAGAGCACTGACCCACAGCCCCGTCACAGCCCTGTGCGCTCAGCTCTGTCCCACAGATGCCTCCTGGCAGCAGGGCAGTGTTGAGGGACATCTGCATGTTGGCAGGTGCTCAGGGGCAGCGGGGACAGATCCTGCTGGGGCCAGCAAAGGTGCTGCTGGTGCTGTGCGTGGGTGGGAGTGGGGGAAGGCACTTTCTGAGCTTCCTTGCAGACCTGCTGGTCTCTCCGCTAGTTTTGGAGTCTTGGGTTCTTGTCCAGGCTCCCTTCCCCCCACCGCAGCAGCAGGGACCTGAAAGCAGAGATGTGGGGAAGCTCCTTGGCTTTGGTGTCATCCCTGCCTGGAGCTTCCTCCTGAGAAGCCCCTGTGAAGTGTCCTGGGGTCGAGCGGGAGCTGTGAGCAGCCCTTCCCCTCGCAGCCCCCTCTCCATGGGGGGATGAGCCTGCCCTGCCGCGGCTGGTCCTTCCCCCAGAGCTTCCCCAGCGCCTGTTCAGCCTGTCTGTAGTTATCCCTGGGTGTTCCCTGGAGGAGGCTGGGTTCTGCTTTGTGTCTGCTGGGAATCAAATGTTGGCGAGGTGTGAATGAAGGACCCACATGAAACGTGTCTCTGGGTAAAAGCTGGACTGGAGGACACGGTCATTTTTTGCCACCTTGAGTTTTTCCTTCTGAGATACCGGCAGAGGGGTGCTGCCATGCCGGAATGCCGTGGAGAGGGCTGTTGCCACGGGAGCCGCAGGGCTTTGTGATGGTGGTGGCATGGTGCCCACAAGGCCACTGTGATGGGGCGGTCTCCATGGGGACTGTGTCCCCGCTGTGAGCAGGGCCCCTGGGGTCCTCACTCTGAGGAGAGCGGCTGGATCAGGAGACAGCTGCTGCCTTTGGTGCCAGAGAGGCAGGTCCCCAGGAGAGGATCCTGAGGAGGGACAAGAAGCAGCAGGCAAACACCTGCTCCCAGTGTGCAATGGACTCCCAGGCACGCCAGAGCGCAGGGTCGAGGCGAGCCGTGGGGCTGGAGGGAGAGAGAGGCGGCACGGATGGGAGCCTGACGGAGAGCACGAGGATGGTTTGGGCTGACCTGCTGGAAAGCAGCTCTGCAGAGAAGGACCTGGGAGTGCTGGTGGAGAGCAAGTTGACCATGAGCCAGCAATGTGCTCTTGTGGCCAAGAAGGCCAAAGGTAACCTGGGGTGCATTAGGAAGGGTGTTGCCAGCAGGTCAAGGGAGGTGATTCTGCTGCTCTCCTCAGCCCTGGTGAGGCCTCCTTGGAGTACTGCATCCGGTTCTGGGCTCCCCAGTACGAGAGAGACGTGGAGCGACTGGAGAGAGTCCAGTGGAGGACTACAGAGCTGATCGGGGCACTGGAGCATCTGCCCTCTGAGGAACGGCTGCGAGAGCTGGGCCTGTTTAGCCTGGAGAAGAGAAAACTGAGAGGGGATCTTGTCAATGTACAGAAATGCCGTGGGGGGGTGTCAAGAGGGTGGGGCCGGACTCTTTTTAGCGGTGCCAAGCGACAGACAAGAGGCAACGGGCACAAACTGAAGCACAGGAAGTTCCGCCTGAATGTAAGGAAGAACTTCTTCACTGCGAGAGAGACCCAGCGCTGGAACAGGTTTCCCAGAGAGGCTGTGGAGTCTCCTTCTCTGGAGACACTCAGAGGGGCGGTAGCGGCACCGGCTGTAATGATTGAGAAGGTGAGGAATGTTATTTTAGCGCTAGTCTGTAGGGAAGGGATCAACCCTTGGTTTGCTTTTTGATCTAATGAGCGCGTACAGATGAGGTTTGTTTCGCACAGTGGGGCATCCTGTGAATTAGCGAGATCACAGCGAGTGGTAGTAATAGGTAACAGATTTGGGGGAGGTATAGGCGATTCAAGTACTGGTGATGAGGTCGGTGACTGTGAGACCACTTGGGTGAGGCCCTTGCAGCCAAGTCTAACCACTTACCTTAAGCACTACCTCTAACCCTAAAGCCTACCCTAACCCTCAATGCCTTATTTTAGTCCCCATCCCATACTCTAATCACGAAGCCCAGATCCAAACCTGTAATGCCTTACAGGTAATCCTCAGATCTTTCCCCAAGAGTCACTCTAGTCGCTAGCTCTTATGCCTAGCCTTAATGTGTAAGCCCCAAACTCCAGCCTTAACCCAGTCCTCTAACCCCAAGCTCTAAAACACACCTTAGCTGATTGCTGGAAACTGTACGCCAAACCCCAGCCCTTCCCAAAGCCTCTCCCCGCTCCGCAACCGCCAAAGCCATTCCTCCTCTGACCTCCTGCCAGAGCACAGCTCTGAAACCTCTGTGGATGCCAACGCTGGAAGAGACACGCTTGCGACAGCGGAGAGCTTGAGCGTGCTGGCCAGGGTAGATGTTGTCGGCCACCCAGGGGCCTGCACGTGCCTTTTGAGAGCTTGAGGCTTTCTCTGTGCCAACCCCTATCCTGGGCTTTGACTGTCAGCTGAACCTTGTCCGATATCACCAATCCCAAGGCAGGGGAAAAAGTGGTCTGAGGGGAGATATTTTGCCAGATACCATATCCTTTAGAGGGATCTGGGTTTCTCCAAAAGGCAGCAGGAGAGTGTTGGGGTGCACGGAAAGACACACCGAGGGGGTTGTGGGGGAGACCCATACCCGAGGAGCCACCGAGGAAGCTCTCGCCCCCTACCAAGACCTTCCCTCTCCATCAGCACTGAGCCCAACCTCTGCTGGAGCAAAAAAGAGCAAAATAGTCATCGGAGCCCCCTGAAGCGCCCTCTGGAAAGTATAAGCTTGGTGGTAAGGCGGAAGGAGCCCTTCCAAAAAAATAACTTGAAAAGATTTTTGAAAAAAGCTCTCACAGCATTTGTATTTCCATGTATTTATTTAAATTGATGAGTACTCACATCATGTAATTATTAATTGATGGTTATAAGATTTTCTTAACATTCATGAAGGAAGATTGAGATCAATCTTAACAATGTCACTGTGCCCCAAATTCTGCTAAATCCTGACGAAACTTCCAGACAGAAGGACATGGCGGGGCCATGGGCTGCACGGGAGGGCAGATGAGGGGTCCTGAGAGGAGCAGACCCTGACTGGAGGCGGGGGGCATAGAAGGCCCCTAGGCCCAGCCGGTTTCAGCTCCCGGGGTGACAGTGACCTGCCAGCGCCCAGCCGCGGGGCACGGCGGTGCAAGGAAGGTCCCTGGCACCCAGCCCCGTGTGGACAGCTGCCCGTCCGCTGCCGGCCCCAGGGGCCGCATGTCCAGCTGCCTGCTCGGGGCACAGAGCCAGCCGTGCTCGGGGCTGGGGAGTCTCCTCACATCCCCCCAAAGGCCTCGCGGTGCCTCGCTGCAGCTCAGGAGGCTGTGGGGGCCGGGCAGGGAGGGGGCAGCAGGGATCAGGCCCTGCCGTGGGATCCTGCTACCTCCTCCCCACCCCGCTCCCAGGCAATGTTGGAAGAGGGACCCTGCAGCGTTCGGAGAGTTCCCGGGTTACACAGAGCTCCCTGCCCAGGGCCTCCCCAGCAGCATCACTCAGCTCCCCATGCAGAATGTCATAGTTTTATTTGTGTATTCATTATTACATACTTGTAATACAACTTAACAGCATATAGTAAAATTTACACTATAGTTTAATCTGTCAGGCTACAGTACAATTTACACAGGACTGTATCTATCAGAAATCTGCAGGTAGTATAGTACCAGATTATGAGCCTATTGCCTTATGAGCCTTTTGCCTTATAGCCCTTCTACGCTCTATCTTGGCTCTCCCCTCCACTATTCTCCTGATTTTGTTTTTCTCGCTAGTGGCTGAAGTGGCGATTGTGGGCGGCCGCGGGGGATGACTGCTGGCTACGCTCTGTCTTCCTCGTGGCTCCTGAAGGCTCGCAATCCAACGCTGTCCATCTTTGGAGGCTAAAGACAATGATGCATTACAGATTACAACAGTTGTTTCTGACTAAAACTCCTGGTTTTGCCAACAGAATGATCAAGGAGGCCTGCAGGCCCATGGTTTTGGTGGCAGTGAAAAGCTTGGGTGCCTGTAATACAGTGTCTTTGCCAGGAGGTTATTCTCCCACGACAGCATTTCCAACCAGGACGCTCCTCAAAACAAGCCTCGGGGGAGCACGTTTGTGCTGAATTGGAGCAGAAGTAGAAGTTGGTGCTGCACAGGAAGCACTGGGGCTCAGCGTCTACCCCCTCTGCTTTGCCAGGTGTTACAGCATACAAGACAGTGCTGTCCTTTGCAGCAGTCCCTGTCTTTTGGCACCATCCCAGCATTTTCCAGTCTTTTAGATAGTAGATTGAGGCCCCTTTTCCCAGACTGCTAAAACTCTGCGCAGCATTATAAAAGTCCATTTGTAGCTGCCTTAATCAAATACTTTGTTTTCTCCTCATGGCTGTGTTCAGTGCTCTGTGCTAAGGGAGGGGGCTGGTAAAGCTGTTGGTGGCTGGTGCGCCCTCCTGTCTGTGTTACCAGTGCATGCCAGCCCGAAGGACTGGGAGCGCCCACGGCTGGGCTCTCTGCTGGCAGGAGCCGTCCCTCGGGCACTCCTCTCCCCCACTGCTCCCTCCCGAGGAGACCCTTTCCCCAGCAGTGGTGGGGAGCGGGGGTGCAGGGTGGCCCCCTCTGAACTGCACGGCCTTTAGCGTACCTCCTTGCTGTGGTCTGTTGAAGGTCAGCAGCGCAGGGATGTGGGCTCCTGATGTCAGATCAGTCAGGGATTGCTGGTCCTACAGTCACATGTGCTGGGCTCAGCACTGGGGAAGGATCCCAGAGTGATCCCCCCACATCCCTCTGAGGCCCACTGCCACCACACAGGAGGCTGCACGGCCTTGGCATCAGGGGCTGGTGGAGCATGGCCCAGGCTGCCGTGTGACTTGGCCCTTGGGAGAAGGAGCGACCTAGAGCACACCAGTGCCAGGCCTGTCTTGCAACCCCTAGCCACAACTTGCATGGGGGCAAGTCCCTGCCCCAGCTGTGGGCGCTGAGCAGGAACCCCATGCCGCCCCCCACTGCCAGCCCCAGTCTGTTCCTGACCTGTGAGCAATGTTGGCGGTTGGCTGCCCTCGGGGATATGGCAGGAGCGCCTGGGAGGCTTGAACAGCCCCGCGTATGCCTGCTGCCTGCTGTACACAGGCTCTCACCTTCTTAGCTTGGACTGGTAGTGGGGTCTTAGCTTTCTCCTTCTTGCCCCTGCTTCAGAGCACCAGTCCATGGACTCTACAGGAGCCCCAAGGAGGGAGGTGGTGAAAACCTAGGAGGACAAGAGATGCCTTAGCTGTGGGGGTCCCCGCCTCAGAAGTGAGCTGGCTGGCACACAGAGCTGAATACGATGCTGGCAGCACAGCCACTATGGAGCTGCAGGAGCGTTATGGGGGAGCTGCATGGCTGTGAAAGCAGCTTGCCCTTCAGAGAAAGGTGTGAATACACCACACGCCTGCCCCAAGCCTGGTCCGAAGATGCAGTCAGAATGAGGCCAAGAGGAAAGGGAGAAAGGATGGGTCTGGTTGGCGGGGCAATGACACAAGGCAAGATGATCTCCCTCTCGGCCCCAGAGCCATGGCTCCTCTGATACAGACGTTCTGGTGCAGGGGCTCAACGTGACACTGTGCTCCCCCACAAGCCCAGGACCTGCGCCCGGTGCCACAGACCCTCCAAAGCCCTTCCTGACAAGGTCTCTGGCCTCAGCTCAGGGCTTTCCTGATACCTGAGCACCGACGACACTGGTCGTCATATCCTGCTCTGTCTGATGATCTGATGTGGTCCTCCTCGCCCTCTTCTGAGCCTGAAAAAGGGAAGGTGGCATTTGCAGGAAGGGCGATGAAGCCAGCACTAGTCCTGGGGGCGCACGTGGCAAGTGGCAGCATCACCCCACTGCTGAGATGCCTCCCTCCCATCTCTCCTCAGCCCCTTTCCTATGTGGGTGAGAGCAGCACAGAACAGAGGCATCCCACGACTCTGATGGCAGCTCAGCAATAGCATCCGTCTCTTCCTTTGGCTCAAGACCAGCTTGGAAGGTTTTTTCCCTGGAGCTTTAGAGGAGGTGGAGAGCAGCCTGACAGGAGATCCTGAAAGATCTCCCTGTCCCCGTCCACCATCCCCTAGCAGAACACAGGATCCTTCCAGGGAGACTCAAACAGACACTGGCTCATCTCTGTCCGACCTGTCCCTACAGGCCAACTTTCTAGGTGCTTTGGACACCAGAGAGCATTTTCTGCCTCAAACACACAGTCACGGGCTTCTACAGTTTGGTCCCAACAGGAGGTCTGAGCCTCCTGATGCTGGTGGTGTAGTGAGACCTGCTGTGCCTAACTTTCCACATTTGCATTCAGCCACACAAGGAAAGAGAGCCTGGTTCCACCTCTTGTACCAGGAACAGAGCAGAGCACAACAGGCTTGCAGTGCTCTGGTATGGAGCCAAGTTGGAAGCTCTGCTGCCTGGCAGCTCCATTTAATCTCTTCCAGGAATTCTGGCTGTCCAGGGCCCAGGGCACTTGGAGCCTACAGAAATACACAGTGCCACGTAGGGCCACTACTACCCTATACAAAGGCCTCACCGGCTCTGGCGTCTCCTCAGCAGAACCCTGTATATGCCGCTTCTTTGCAAGAAGCCTCCGTCGGGTCACTCTGTCCATGGTGGTAGAATTCCTGCGTGCTGCCTGCAAAGCCAGGAAGGCCAGTTGGCGCAGCGAGGGCAAGGTGCTGCTGCGTCCCCGGCAGCACTGGGGGCGCAAGACAGGCCGCACAGAGGCCACGGATGTTCTGCACACGCAGGTCCTGCTCAGGGGGAATGTGCGTCCCCTCCCAGGACGTCAGTTGCTCCTGCCTGCCTTGGCGGCACCCAGCACACCGGGGCCCTACTGCCAGCTGCACACAAACACGGGCACGCTGCAAAGGGCGGAGTCCCCTCATCAGGCACGGGCTGCCCACAGCACCCGCAAAGACAGCCCTTCCCCGTGCGCACGGCTCACTCTCACACTGCGCGCTCTCGTGCCGGCTCTTGCGTGCTGTCTCACAGGGAGACTATGTGCAGAGCCTCGCTTTTTCTCACCTGGTTGAATACGCTTTTTTCAGCTCTCCTAGAAACCTGCACCAAGACACTCATGTGCAGAGCCCGCCCAAGCTACGCGTGTGGATAGGGCCGCTCAAGGGTAAGGATGTCGGCAGCAATGACAGGTGCTTACCTTCTTCTTGCTTGCTCGGGGCACTACACTCGGCATTTCAATCCTTTGCAGGCTCTGGAAAGGAAGGAGTATTTGGTACAATGAGTCAGAAGGCACCTTCTTCGGCCTTTGGCAGATTGGCAGTGAGCTCCCAGGGACAACCTGCCTATCCCAGCTCAAGGGAGTAAAAGCCTGGAGGAAATAAGAACAAGGGACTAGCCCAAGAGCCTCAAATCCTTTGAGGACAAGCCCACCACTAAGTGCTCCCAGCCACCTCCACGGTGCCCCTTGCCTCAGGGCTCTAGGGCCTGCCTCTTCCACAGCATCCCACCTGCAAAACCCTACAAGACAACAGACGCCTTGGCTCCAGACGTCCCCAGCTCACACGTGAGCTGGCTGACGCACCACGATGACTAGCAGGCCGCCACCACAGCCTCTCTGACTCCTTTCTCAGGAGCGGAATGGGGCGGCTGCACCGCCAGGCTGCAGCTGCAAAGGCAACTTGTCCTTCCGGGAGAGGTGCGAATGCACCACAAGCCGGCCCCAAGCCTGGGAAGAGGGCCAAAGGATGGGTCTGGGGGGCGGGGCAATGGCCGAAGGCAAGACGATCTCCCTCTCGGCCCCAGCGCCATGCCTGCTGTGATTCAGATGTTCTGCTGCAGGAGCTCAACGGCACACCGTGCTCCCCCACGAGCCCGCCACCTGCGCCTTGTGCCACAGCCCCTCCAGAGCCCTTCCTGACAAGGTCTCTGGCCTCAGCTGAGGCCTTTCATGATACCTGGGCACTGATGCCGCTCTTCTCCACGTCCTGCTCTGTCCGATGATCCGCTGTGCTCCTCGTGGCCCCCTTCTGAGACGGAAAAAAGGAAAGGAAGCATTTGCAGCAAGAGGGATGAAGCCAGCCCTAGTGCTGGGGGCACGGCTGGCTAGCGGCAGCTTCACCCCATTGCTGAACTGCCTCCCATCTGTCCTCCGGCCCTTTTCTAGGGCGGGAGGAGGAGGACGACGCAGCAGAGGCATCCCACGACTCTGCTGCGAGTTCAGCTATAACATCCATCACTTCCTTGGCTCAAGACCAGCTTGGAAGGCTTTTTTTTCCCCCCTGCAGCCTTCCAGGGACAGCAGTGTCTTGCCTGTGGTGGGGAGCAGCTTGCCAGCTGCCAGGGAGCAGTCTCCAGTACCACCACCGTCACCCCTGCCTGACGCATCCCGCCCAGCTCCCTGCAACCCCATCTGCCTGCTCTCAGCACACAAGGAGCGATGAGCCTGTGCCCCCCCGGCCCGTTCCCGGCTTGGCAGCCATCTCCCCACGGCCACTGCCGGTGCGTGCTGCTGGGGCTTGGCAGCCTGGCACCCAGCAGCACTCGCACCGCGGGCTGCTTGGGCACCACAGCCAAAGGGGCCACAGTGCCGTGAGCATCCCGCCTGGCCTATTCCTCCAGCCAAGACCCTGGACATCCATCACATCTACGGGCAAAGGTGCAGTGGGGCATGTGGTGCTGAAGGCAGCTCCTTCCTTAGCTCCCCGCCTGTTTCCTGCAGAACACCAGTCAGCCACATGCACCTGCTGCATCCTGGGCCAGCCTCTGCCTTCTACCCGCTCTTTGTCACCCAGGTCTGAGAGGGCCATGAGCCCAGATTTTTGCTACGGATGCTCACAGGCGCCTTCCTCAAAGATCTCCCTGGCCCCGGCCACCAGCCCCTAGCACGACACAGCATCCTTCCACGGAAAATCAAACAGGCACTGGCCCATCTCTGTCCATTCTCTCCCACTGCCTGCGCCAACTGTCAACGGTGTGCTGTGCACACCGGAGAGCGCTTTATGCCTCAAACACACATTCGTGGGCTTCCACATTTCGGTGAGCACGCTAGGTCTGAGCCTTGTGAGGCTGGCGCTGTGATGGGACCACTTGTGCCCAGTCGGGGGGCCTCTTTTTCAGCTACGCAACGCAAGAGAGCCTGCTCCCATTTCCTAGGCCAGCAGCAGGGCACAGCTGCCAGCACACTGTGCTGCCCTGTCCCCAGGCCTCACCGGCTCCGGCGTCTCCTCTGCAGAACGTGATCCATATTGCTGGGTTGCGGGCAGCCTCCGTGGGGCCTCCTCGGACGGGATTGTAGCCTGTCTGCGCACTACCTGCAAAGCCAGGAAGGCCAGTTGGTCCCGGAGTATCACCAGCGCAGTGAGGGCAAGGTGCTGGTGCGTCCCCGGCAGCACTGGGGGCGCAAGACAGGCCACACAGAGGCTACGGATGTTCTGCACACGCAGCTCCTGCTCAGGGGGAATGTGCGTCCCCTCCCAGGACGTCAGTTGCTCCTGCCTGCCTTGGCGGCACCCAGCACACCGGGGCCCTACTGCCAGCTGCACACAAACACGGGCACGCTGCAAAGGGCGGAGTCCCCTCATCAGGCACGGGCTGCCCACAGCACCCGCAAAGACAGCCCTTCCCCGTGCGCACGGCTCACTCTCACACTGCGCGCTCTCGTGCCGGCTCTTGCGTGCTGTCTCACAGGGAGACTATGTGCAGAGCCTCGCTTTTTCTCACCTGGTTGAATATGCTCTTTTTTCAGCTCTCCTAGAAACCTGCACCAAGACACTCATGTGCAGAGCCCGCCCAAGCTACGCGTGTGGATAGGGCCGCTCAAGGGTAAGGATGTCGGCAGCAGTGACAGGTGCTTACCTTCTTCTTGCTTGCTCGGGGCACTACACTCGGCATTTCAATCCTTTGCAGGCTCTGGAAAGGAAGGAGTATTTGGTACAAGGAGTCAGAAGGCGCCTTCTTCGGCCTTTGGCAGATTGGCAGTGAGCTCCCAGGGACAACCTGCCTATCCCAGCTCAAGGGAGTAAAAGCCTGGAGGAAATAAGAACAAGGGACTAGCCCAAGAGCCTCAAATCCTTTGAGGACAAGCCCACCACTAAGTGCTCCCAGCCACCTCCACGGTGCCCCTTGCCTCAGGGCTCTAGGGCCTGCCTCTTCCACAGCATCCCACCTGCAAAACCCTACAAGACAACAGACGCCTTGGCTCCAGACGTCCCCAGCTCACACGTGAGCTGGCTGACGCACCACGATGACTAGCAGGCCACCACCACAGCCTCTCTGACTCCTTTCTCAGGAGCGGAATGGGGCGGCTGCACCGCCAGGCTGCAGCTGCAAAGGCAACTTGTCCTTCCGGGAGAGGTGCGAATGCACCACAAGCCGGCCCCAAGCCTGGGAAGAGGGCCAAAGGATGGGTCTGGGGGGCGGGGCAATGGCCGAAGGCAAGACGATCTCCCTCTCGGCCCCAGCGCCATGCCTGCTGTGATTCAGATGTTCTGCTGCAGGAGCTCAACGGCACACCGTGCTCCCCCACGAGCCCGCCACCTGCGCCTTGTGCCACAGCCCCTCCAGAGCCCTTCCTGACAAGGTCTCTGGCCTCAGCTGAGGCCTTTCATGATACCTGGGCACTGATGCCGCTCTTCTCCACGTCCTGCTCTGTCCGATGATCCGCTGTGCTCCTCGTGGCCCCCTTCTGAGACGGAAAAAAGGAAAGGAAGCATTTGCAGCAAGAGGGATGAAGCCAGCCCTAGTGCTGGGGGCACGGCTGGCTAGCGGCAGCTTCACCCCATTGCTGAACTGCCTCCCATCTGTCCTCCGGCCCTTTTCTAGGGCGGGAGGAAGAGGACGACGCAGCAGAGGCATCCCACGACTCTGCTGCGAGTTCAGCTATAACATCCATCACTTCCTTGGCTCAAGACCAGCTTGGAAGGCTTTTTTTTCCCCCCTGCAGCCTTCCAGGGACAGCAGTGTCTTGCCTGTGGTGGGGAGCAGCTTGCCAGCTGCCAGGGAGCAGTCTCCAGTACCACCACCGTCACCCCTGCCTGACGCATCCCGCCCAGCTCCCTGCAACCCCATCTGCCTGCTCTCAGCACACAAGGAGCGATGAGCCTGTGCCCCCCCGGCCCGTTCCCGGCTTGGCAGCCATCTCCCCACGGCCACTGCCGGTGCGTGCTGCTGGGGCTTGGCAGCCTGGCACCCAGCAGCACTCGCACCGCGGGCTGCTTGGGCACCACAGCCAAAGGGGCCACAGTGCCGTGAGCATCCCGCCTGGCCTATTCCTCCAGCCAAGACCCTGGACATCCATCACATCTACGGGCAAAGGTGCAGTGGGGCATGTGGTGCTGAAGGCAGCTCCTTCCTTAGCTCCCCGCCTGTTTCCTGCAGAACACCAGTCAGCCACATGCACCTGCTGCATCCTGGGCCAGCCTCTGCCTTCTACCCGCTCTTTGTCACCCAGGTCTGAGAGGGCCATGAGCCCAGATTTTTGCTACGGATGCTCACAGGCGCCTTCCTCAAAGATCTCCCTGGCCCCGGCCACCAGCCCCTAGCACGACACAGCATCCTTCCACGGAAAATCAAACAGGCACTGGCCCATCTCTGTCCATTCTCTCCCACTGCCTGCGCCAACTGTCAACGGTGTGCTGTGCACACCGGAGAGCGCTTTATGCCTCAAACACACATTCGTGGGCTTCCACATTTCGGTGAGCACGCTAGGTCTGAGCCTTGTGAGGCTGGCGCTGTGATGGGACCACTTGTGCCCAGTCGGGGGGCCTCTTTTTCAGCTACGCAACGCAAGAGAGCCTGCTCCCATTTCCTAGGCCAGCAGCAGGGCACAGCTGCCAGCACACTGTGCTGCCCTGTCCCCAGGCCTCACCGGCTCCGGCGTCTCCTCTGCAGAACGTGATCCATATTGCTGGGTTGCGGGCAGCCTCCGTGGGGCCTCCTCGGACGGGATTGTAGCCTGTCTGCGCACTACCTGCAAAGCCAGGAAGGCCAGTTGGTCCCGGAGTATCACCAGCGCAGTGAGGGCAAGGTGCTGGTGCGTCCCCGGCAGCACTGGGGGCGCAAGACAGGCCACACAGAGGCTACGGATGTTCTGCACACGCAGGTCCTGCTCAGGGGGAATGTGCGTCCCCTCCCAGGACGTCAGTTGCTCCTGCCTGCCTTGGCGGCACCCAGCACACCGGGGCCCTACTGCCAGCTGCACACAAACACGGGCACGCTGCAAAGGGCGGAGTCCCCTCATCAGGCATGGGCTGCCCACAGCACCCGCAAAGACAGCCCTTCCCCGTGCGCACGGCTCACTCTCACACTGCGCGCTCTCGTGCCGGCTCTTGCGTGCTGTCTCACAGGGAGACTATGTGCAGAGCCTCGCTTTTTCTCACCTGGTTGAATATGCTCTTTTTTCAGCTCTCCTAGAAACCTGCACCAAGACACTCATGTGCAGAGCCCGCCCAAGCTACGCGTGTGGATAGGGCCGCTCAAGGGTAAGGATGTCGGCAGCAGTGACAGGTGCTTACCTTCTTCTTGCTTGCTCGGGGCACTACACTCGGCATTTCAATCCTTTGCAGGCTCTGGAAAGGAAGGAGTATTTGGTACAATGAGTCAGAAGGCGCCTTCTTCGGCCTTTGGCAGATTGGCAGTGAGCTCCCAGGGACAACCTGCCTATCCCAGCTCAAGGGAGTAAAAGCCTGGAGGAAATAAGAACAAGGGACTAGCCCAAGAGCCTCAAATCCTTTGAGGACAAGCCCGCCACTAAGTGCTCCCAGCCACCTCCACGGTGCCCCTTGCCTCAGGGCTCTAGGGCCTGCCTCTTCCACAGCATCCCACCTGCAAAACCCTACAAGACAACAGACGCCTTGGCTCCAGACGTCCCCAGCTCACACGTGAGCTGGCTGACGCACCACGATGACTAGCAGGCCGCCACCACAGCCTCTCTGACTCCTTTCTCAGGAGCAGAATGGGGCGGCTGCACCGCCAGGCTGCAGCTGCAAAGGCAACTTGTCCTTCCGGGAGAGGTGCGAATGCACCACAAGCCGGCCCCAAGCCTGGGAAGAGGGCCAAAGGATGGGTCTGGGGGGCGGGGCAATGGCCGAAGGCAAGACGATCTCCCTCTCGGCCCCAGCGCCATGCCTGCTGTGATTCAGATGTTCTGCTGCAGGAGCTCAACGGCACACCGTGCTCCCCCACGAGCCCGCCACCTGCGCCTTGTGCCACAGCCCCTCCAGAGCCCTTCCTGACAAGGTCTCTGGCCTCAGCTGAGGCCTTTCATGATACCTGGGCACTGATGCCGCTCTTCTCCACGTCCTGCTCTGTCCGATGATCCGCTGTGCTCCTCGTGGCCCCCTTCTGAGACGGAAAAAAGGAAAGGAAGCATTTGCAGCAAGAGGGATGAAGCCAGCCCTAGTGCTGGGGGCACGGCTGGCTAGCGGCAGCTTCACCCCATTGCTGAACTGCCTCCCATCTGTCCTCCGGCCCTTTTCTAGGGCGGGAGGAGGAGAACGACGCAGCAGAGGCATCCCACGACTCTGCTGCGAGTTCAGCTATAACATCCATCACTTCCTTGGCTCAAGACCAGCTTGGAAGGCTTTTTTTTCCCCCCTGCAGCCTTCCAGGGACAGCAGTGTCTTGCCTGTGGTGGGGAGCAGCTTGCCAGCTGCCAGGGAGCAGTCTCCAGTACCACCACCGTCACCCCTGCCTGACGCATCCCGCCCAGCTCCCTGCAACCCCATCTGCCTGCTCTCAGCACACAAGGAGCGATGAGCCTGTGCCCCCCCGGCCCGTTCCCGGCTTGGCAGCCATCTCCCCACGGCCACTGCCGGTGCGTGCTGCTGGGGCTTGGCAGCCTGGCACCCAGCAGCACTCGCACCGCGGGCTGCTTGGGCACCACAGCCAAAGGGGCCACAGTGCCGTGAGCATCCCGCCTGGCCTATTCCTCCAGCCAAGACCCTGGACATCCATCACATCTACGGGCAAAGGTGCAGTGGGGCATGTGGTGCTGAAGGCAGCTCCTTCCTTAGCTCCCCGCCTGTTTCCTGCAGAACACCAGTCAGCCACATGCACCTGCTGCATCCTGGGCCAGCCTCTGCCTTCTACCCGCTCTTTGTCACCCAGGTCTGAGAGGGCCATGAGCCCAGATTTTTGCTACGGATGCTCACAGGCGCCTTCCTCAAAGATCTCCCTGGCCCCGGCCACCAGCCCCTAGCACGACACAGCATCCTTCCACGGAAAATCAAACAGGCACTGGCCCATCTCTGTCCATTCTCTCCCACTGCCTGCGCCAACTGTCAACGGTGTGCTGTGCACACCGGAGAGCGCTTTATGCCTCAAACACACATTCGTGGGCTTCCACATTTCGGTGAGCACGCTAGGTCTGAGCCTTGTGAGGCTGGCGCTGTGATGGGACCACTTGTGCCCAGTCGGGGGGCCTCTTTTTCAGCTACGCAACGCAAGAGAGCCTGCTCTCTTGCCACTTGTTGTAGAGGGAAGACTCTACAACAAACTGCTCACCAATCAACGCCCACTCCAAAAATACCCTGATACTGCCCAATCCTTTGCTCCAGAAGTGGGTCCAGACCTATCAGAAAGCCCCATCTTCCAACAGCACCCTGTACCGTGGCTCCTATCCCACATGGCCTGGCTTACTCGTCCGTGATCCTTCCCCACCCAGGGGTTGTGCGGCCCCCGGTGCCTCCCTTCCCCCCACTCCTCAAGCCCTTCCTTGGTTGCAGTGGGGAACCCGCTGTCCCGATGCCTTGCCCCAGCACGCTACTCTTACGCAGACAGGGTGTCACTTCAGGGAGTGGCAGCTTGGGGACCCACAGGTGCCCCCAGCGCCACCATCGCTGCAGACACAAGCTCTGGGAGGCTGCAGACCCAAGCTCTTCTTGGGAGGAGAGCAGCCCAGAGCTGAGGACATGGAGGGCTGTGAGCGGCACTTACATTCTTCACGTTGGGGTTGTGGACTGGGAGCCACATCCTGCATGGCTCCAGAGTCTGTCAAAATAGAAATTGTCAGGTCAGTGGCTCAGAAGGAGCCTTCTATGGCACTTTCAGAGAAGAAAGAGAATTACAGTTTCGGCACGCGGGGAAGCTGGAAATAAATCTGCTCACTGCCCCAAAGCACTGAGTAGGCTTTAACCCTGAAACACCCTGATTTCACCCACTCCTTTGCTCCAGACACAACATCCTGACTTAATCCTCCCCTTAGCTCCACAAGTGGGGACAAACCACCAGTTACCCCCATTTTCTGCAGTGCCTGTGCACTGATGCTCCCTCCCCAGGTGGCTAGGTAGCATGAGCTCCCGACTCTCCCCTCCAAGGTCTGCCGAGCGCCCAAAGCTGCCCATCTCCCTGCTCCCACAGCCCTTCCTCAGCACACCGGGACATGCTGCTGCTGTGCCTGGCCCCAGCGTGCTCCTCTTACCTGGACGGGACGTGATAACGTTTCAGCGGTCACCATCATGGTGCCACCCAGGTTTCCCCATCGGCCTGTCGTCCTGGTCTGCTTTGGTGTCTGGCAGCTTGCCATCAGGGACTGCAATGACACACGGTTGCCCGGGCTGAGCAAAGGGGCAGGTGGGAAGCTGGGGGGATGGGGCTCCCCCCAAGCACGGCCCCACATCCAGGCCTTGCAGAAGATCCTGCACCAGGGGCAGCTGGCAGCCCTGGCACTGCCAGCAACTCTGTCATTCCCTTCGTGGCACTGCACAGCTCTCTTGCCCCACATGCTGCCCCATGGCAGCCCCACCATCCTGAACACTGCCCCACGATAGCCCATTGCCCTCCATGCTGCCCCATGACACCCCTGCCACCCCACAAGGGGCCCTGGCACCCTGCATGCTGCCCCATCGCAGGCCCAGCGCTTCCTAGGGAGCCAGCCAGCTGCTCCTTGGGCTTGTGTCCCTTCTTCTGTTCCGGCTTTCTCTAGCACCCAGGCTATTTGCACTTTAAAAGCACAGCTGGTGAGCCACCCACAGGTTCCTTGGTGGGCATTCAGGACTTTTTCGGAAGGGGCACATATTTCCAGAGCTCCCAGTTTTGCATTAACACCCCGCACGCTGCTGTGTGCACCTGGGCTCTCTTACCCTCACTCTACACACAAGCAACCTCTCCTGCCCCTGGGGGCTGCCCTCACCCCAGCCTCCTCAGTTGCACCAGTGGGCAACTGACCCTGACTGCTGTGCTTGAGCTGCCCTGGCCACTCCATCCCAGTCTCCATTTTGGTTCCAATCTTCATCCCGGGCCCCATCCCACTCCCACGCCCCATCCTGCTCTGATGGGGCTTTGGCAGCACAACCCCCACCCCATACGTGCCTGGGCAGAGCATGCTATTTTCAGCCCAGGACCGCTCCAGAAGGAGCCTCTTTTCTTACACTGTTTCTACACTGTTACTCTGCAGAGTCCCATTCCTCTCCGACACCACCACTCGCTTGAAATGGCCTCCCTGGAGACACCCTGAGCAGCCCTGCTACAGCCTGAGCTTTGGCCAGCACCTTATCTCAAACCTGGCTTGTTGCAGAGCCTTGAGCTTGGCTCTCCTCCCACCTAGCCTGCAAGCTCCTGGGGGGCAATGACTACAGCACGATAGGGAAACTGAGGCAGGGAGGTGGTGGTGAAGGCACAAAGATGGCGGAACAAGCGCACAAAAGAGCCTTTTCTCCTACCTCACAGGGAACACGGGTATCTGGCGGTCTTCGCCACAGGCTGCCAAAAGCCTGTGTTTTCTTTCTTCTCTGGCCAGAGGTAGGAGCTGAGGTCTGAGGAAAACCAAGCGAGCTGACATCAGGGATGGGGCACTGGTGGGGCACCAGGGCCCGCACCAGCCTGGGACTCACCAAGGCACACATGATTTCAGCCACAAAGGAGCCAGTCAGTTTCTTCCCATGGACAGCAGATCTTTGTCTGGCGACGTAGGGCTGCACACAGCGCTCAGACGCGGCTCCTGCAAGATGCACCAGGCTGGTGTGTGATGGGGCTACCACGGCTGGTGTTCCCCAGCACGGACTGTCCTCATGGCAGGGGAAGGGCCATGCCACAGTCTGACCCCAGATGCTGTCCCAGGAACCTGGGCTGGGCTGGGGTGGGGGGGGCAGTGCATCTTCCCCATTGCCTCCAGTGCCAGGAGCCAGTGGTGCTTTTGGCCAGGAGTCTCTTACCCAGCTGGGTGTGCTGCAGCTTCGCTTTTCCGCCACTGGCTGTCCGCTTGCCCATCCCCCAGCCCTTCAGCTGGCTGAGACACCACAGCCACAGGACCCAGAGGACGGTCCCCAGGAACATTAGAAGCCGCCGCACGGTGCCCTGCTGGGAGAGGGGACAGGGCACAGCTGAGTGTCTCTGTGCCCTTGCTGTGGCCTCGGTCAAGGACAGGGCAGGGACACTCTTCTCCAGGGGAGCAAGGCAGAGTGCCTTGAGGAGCGGAGGTGCTAGCCCCGAGTGCATGGCCATCAGGGAGGGGAGCCCATCTTGTGGCCCCTAGCACCGCAATGGGGCTGCTGCAGTGTGAGGGACTGCATCCCTGGGGCTCCAGCCCTGCGGGATGCACCACCCTGACCCAGGGCTCTTTGCAGTGGTCGGTGGCAGCCTTTCACCCTCGTGTCAGCCTCGTCTTTGCCCACAGGCTTTATGGGGCTGGCGCTGGGCAGCTTCAGGCATTTTTGGACCAAAGGAAAAGCTCTTTCACTTTTGATGCAAAGAGCCCCTGCCCTGCAGGTACTCCTGCCACATGCTTGGACCCCAAGGCATTGTTTGGATTTTAAAGGAGAGCATCAGTCACGTGTTTTTGCCCCAGGGACCCTCACCAGCAGGAGCATAAGTCCCCCGGAAAGCTCTCCTGGGATGGGGAGGGAGCCTCGGAGAGGATGTCTGTGGCATTCAGCTCGGAAGGGCTGTGGGGACCCAGGACACGACAGCTGTCACGGCAGCAGCACCCAAGGCACTGCTTTGGTCCCCATCTGCCACCCCCCAGCAGTCTGGAGATGCCGGGAGCAATGACCCCAGCCCCCAGCCCCATGGCCCTGGCCTGCTTCCCAGCCCACCCCCACACATCCAGCGCCTCCTACCCGCTGCGGTGGCGGCACCCTCCTCTCCAGCCTGACTCGCCTCCTCATCGCTGGCGCCGAGCGGGGCAGGACCCTGTCCCGCTCTGGGGAGAGCCAGGACCCTCCTGCTGCCCCACGCAGTGCCACGGACTGCGCCTGCAGCCTGGTGCATCCGTGTTGCCACGGCGATAACTGCCCCACAGTGATGGAATCAGGGCCGGGCTGGACCACGGGGCTCAGGGGGGCCCAGAACATCCCCTCAGGGGTGGACGGGGGCTCCCAGCAGTGATCCGCCTCAAAAATGGGCACAGCCCCCTCCTCCACGACATCTGGCCTCAGCCCTGCCACCACCGTCCTCGCAGGATGGCTCGGGGGGGGGGGGGGGAACCGCTCGACCCCTGCTGCAGCCCATGCCGTGGCACGTGCTGCCCTGGGCCGTTCCCCGTGCGGGCATGGCGGCTGTTACAGGTTTTGCACAGGTTGGTGCTTCCCAAGCAACACATTTTTTACTTCAAAATGCAGTTAGCAACATTGTAATTGGAGAAGATCTTTACCTGTTTTCTCTTTGCATGCCGGAGGGTTAATAGCTGGATTAAAAAAAAAATATATCCTCCAAACCTTTTGTCTCTCTTGCCTTACTAGGTAACTTCTCCATCATCGTTAATCAGCAATGAACAGCTCTAGTACCTAAGCTCTGAGGAAATTAAAAACAAAAAAGAAAAATAAAAGTGGGGCCCCAAAAGAGCATATCCTACTCCAAAAAATAAGTACTCTTGGAAACAAAGCTTAATCATGATCTGAATATGAGAGAAATGAGGCTAAGTTAGCTTCCTGGTTTTAGAAGGCAAGATTTTCCTAAGTTAGCAGGGCACTTTAAAATGCCTCCTCTAGAATTAAAGCTCAGTGAAGTGCTCATTAAGAAACAGAGATAAAGTGGTGGCCTTTGCCATCCCTTGCTTTGCCTGTGTTGTATTTACTCTCCTGGCTGCCCTTTACTTTGAACCTTGAAGGCAGCTCCAAAGGGAGCAGGTGGGGTTCAGCTGACCAGACCGGGCTTTGATGGGCAGCTTCTGTTTTTAATTTGAACCAAGGTCTCTGAAGTCGCGTGCAGAGTGCTCTCACCACCATGCTGCCAGTGAAAAGCAGGCTTCCTCCTCCGGTGATAACTGGAGGGAAAGTGCTCACGTCTCCCAGGGAGTTTGCAGTGAGCGTCTGTGCTGGGCATCACACTATCTGCCTTCCCCAAAAGGGCAGGCAGGAGCTGTGGGCACAGGAGCGGTGCCTGCACTTACCTTGTCATACGCTCCAACAAACAATCCTTTCTGCCCCTACAACCAGCAAAAAGGGGCCCATGTCCACAGAGCTCTTGGCTTGCAGCTCCGCTGATGTGCACACACCAGCCCTGCACAGCACTTGTATAAACCCACAGATCTGCATTTGCTCCTCCAGCCTTTGCACTTCCTTGCCCGCAGCCCTGGGCAGCCCCTTACCCATAACAGGCACACACGAGTGCTGCCTGCTCCACGTTTACTGCACAACCAGGCTGCTTCTCTTCAGGCAACTGCCGGTGTCTCTCATTTTGGCACTAGGTGTGGGTTTGCAGAGGGACACTCTCCAAATCCATCAGCAAGAAGCAGCCTGTGACCTCCTTGCGGGTGGCCAGAGAGATTTTCAGTTTCTTTGGCATGAGGGTTGTGTGCAACAAATTCCCAGCTTTCCTCTTTAGCCCGAAAAGCCTCTTTAGGTTTACGACACTGCACGGCCGTTCCAGTATTTTGTAACATTCATACTTCTTTCCAATGTGCCCAAGATGGCAAGACAGTTTCCTCGGAGCCTGCTGTGCATTTGTGACACTGGCGGAAGATGTGGACTGCAGGTCAACACGTAGAGTTTGAGCATGCATGAAGGGGCAAGAGCAGGCATCATCTGGAAGGACTGGGAAAACTGCAGGAAGGCAATGACACAAAATCCCAGCCACGCTGTGCATTCGAGCAGCACCTGGACTAATTATTCTACCTTACGGTACCTCTTGGGTTTATGTGGGAGCACAGCCAAACGGAGGCAGTCCAGAAGGAATCCTAAGAGAAATTTAGCAAACATTCTTTAACATCTTCAGTAAGGACCTAGGTAATGGGACCAAATGAATCCTGGACAAGTTGGCAGATCACACAAAACTGAGAGCAGTGGCTGATTCAGCAGATGCTCATGCCCACCAGCAGCAGCCACGTCAACATCGCTGGCCTAGCAGGCCCTGGGGCCTGAGAGTCCTCACCGACAGAGGCAGCGTCCAAGGACATAACAGTGGTCCAGCAGCCGCCGAGGCACAAGGGACGTCGCAAGCACGGCCAGCACCCAGGAGCCTGCGCTGGTCCACGAGGCGCTGAGGCAGAACGGCCTCAGCAGAGCAAAGATCAGCCATGCGCCCAGCACGGCCAGGCTAGGTACGGAGGCAGAAGTGACCTCACAGCCACAAGCAGCAGCCATGGGCTTACAACAGTCCTATAAAATACCGGTGCACAAGGGACCTCACAACAGCTAACAGCAGCCTTTGAACCAGCACTGGCCTGCCAGGCACTGTGCGCGGCGCACCTCACAACCACTATCTGCAGCCACACCACCAGCACGGTCATACCAGGCACTGGTGCGGGAGCCACCTCACATCCACAAATAGCATCCATAGGCCTGGCTCTGGCCTACCCGGGCCTCAGGCAGAAGCGACCTCACAAGCACAAACAACACCCATAAGCCTGGCACTGCCCTGTCAGGCACTGAGGCCCAAGTGACCTCACACGCACAGCCTGCAGCCATGGGCCTGCCACTGCCCTAGCAGGCAGTCAGCCTGAACTGACATTTACCATGTGGAAGTCTTTCAAACGGGTATCAAAGAACTTCATTGCTACTTGCCTCTTTGGCTCTGAGGAAGTAGTGACTTCACAGGCTTCATCAAAGCCACAGGCCATCTGCTGGCCTATCAGACAGCAAGGCAATAGGCACCTCACAAGCAAAAACAGCAGCTATGTGCCTACCACTGGCCTCTCAAATACTGAAACAGCCAGGCACGCTTATGGAAGCCGTCGCATCCGTACACAGCCTCATCTCATTCACTTGCAGCTGCTTTCACAGAGGCTCGCGATGGTGGCAAAGACATTGACAGTTACAGGGACACACCCTGGCGTACTGCCTCCATTCCCAGCGGCTCGAGGACTGCGCTGGGAACGTACACAACTGGAGCAACCTAGAAAGAAAGGCAGAATCGGAGTGTTACTGTCAGTTCTGCTGCCCTTCCATAGTCGCCACAGTTAGGGGCAAATGTCACAGTTAGGGGTGCCAGAGCCTGTGGGTGACGTGCTGCTGCCCCCCTCCTGCCCTTCCCGGCCCCTTCCCCAGGGTAGTCCAGGGCTCGGCAGCCCCCCCGCTGCACCTGGCAGGGCTGGGCCATGGCCAAGCAGGGGCTGCTCTGTGTGGGGCTGGGCTGTGCCCCGAGGGGTCGCTCCAGAAGGCTGAGGAGCCCCATGCGGGCACAGGGCAGCAAGGGGGAGACCAGCTCTGGGCCTGCTGGTGCCAGGGAGGGGAGGTGTGGGGTTGTGAGGAGCGCTGGGGGAGATAGCCGTGTCAGGGTCACCCCAGCACTACACACCCAGAGAAAAATCCTTGGGGTAGCCAGCACTTATGGGGTGGCAATGGTGCCTCCACCTGTGCAAGAAATGCTGCCAGCGGGCAGAGACCTCCTGTTCTTTGACAGCGCTTCCCACCTGCTCCTCAGCAGCTCCAGGCAGACAGGCAGAGGCTCTCAAGGCCAGCGTCACGGCTCAGCTCTGCACCTTTGTGAGGACATGTGCAGAAGCCCATGAGCCCTGTGCGTCAGGCTGCAGAGGCAGCCTGTGCCTTTGGTGGGAGCAAGCTGGGCTCTGGCTGTGCTGCACTGCTGCGTGCAGCTGCTGCTGCTGCCCCGCTTGTGGGCAGAAGGACACCCAGGGTGGAGGCTGTTGCCTTGGTACGAGTGGCTGCTGAAGAGCAGGAAACCTGAGGCCTGTGTGCAAGGGAAGCTCTGGCTGCATGCTACCTGGCTGAGCTGGGCCCAGAGCTGCTCTCTGCCCCTCAGCATAGAGTTCACAGGCTCTGTGGCGGCCTTGGAGCATGCAAGTCAGTGTGCTTTGTGCCAGGGAAACTCCCCAGGGCCAGCAAGAAATTCCCACCTGGCCGCAGCAGCTCCTGCCTGCCTCTTGCCCCCCAGCTCCTTTGCCAAACCAGCCCAGTGCTCTCCGGGCGGCTCCCATGCCTGCTGCCTGCCTCTGCCTCCAGCCCCATGGCTCACCTCACCGCTGCACTCCAGCTGGCCTGGCAGTGCGTGCGCAGCCTGGCAGCAGGCATTTGCATGCCGCTCCTTGTCCCTCTGCACGATCCTCTCCTGGGCACCTGCTCCTCTGGCCCCAAGGGCACTTGCTGCCTCCTCATGGAGCTGCTCTCCTCAGAGGGAGCACCTCAGGGGCTCACTCGCATCCCAGCAGGGACAGTTAGTCTTGTGCTGACACCAGAAGGTGGCCAAGGCACTCTAGGCTCACAGGGCATGTGCAAGTGATCGGCACAAGATCAGGCACAGGGCTGGCTCACTGGGCAACGCTGCTGCTTTCAGAGGGAAGGATTCTGCCTTCTTCAGGCAGAGCAGGCTGCAACTTTCCACCTCCATCCCCTAAGGAACCTCCACCTAGTCACGGCAGCGGTGGGGTTTTTCTTTAATAATACAAAAGCTACAGATATAATGTAGAAATATTTGAGAGCCCGGAAGGCCTCCTCAGCCCAAAGTAACCTTGGTTCCTTTCCTTTAGTTACTTCAACAAGAAGCCCCCGTGAAGGGAAAAAAAGCATGCAGAGGCTTTGAAATGAGGCCCAAGCAAGGAGACAGCCCCAGGCTGGCAGGCTGATGAAATGCCAGCTGCCTGGCTGCACGGGCTTTGAAGCAGCAGTCTGAGCTCCACAGGTGGATCCACAACCTGAGCCTGGGCACCTCTTCAGCCCTCACAGAGACAGGAGCCCAAGAACTGTGAGACATCCTCAGTTTCAAGCTACAGAGTCTTTGGCACACTCAGACTAATACGTGGCACCACAACCGTCTAGGAAAAGGAGGGAACACACTAGCATTTGCAGCGCAAGCTGGCAGTAACAGCATTTGTGTGACGCAGAACTTGCAGCACAGCGGACGTGAACCCA
Organism: Rhea pennata; assembly: GCF_028389875.1. Taxonomy (NCBI): domain Eukaryota; kingdom Metazoa; phylum Chordata; class Aves; order Rheiformes; family Rheidae; genus Rhea; species Rhea pennata. The sequence continues at coordinate 804,393 of NC_084680.1, forward strand.
CACGCCAAGTCACCCATGGAAGCCAGGCGCACTTACAGAAGCCTTCACATCCATACCTAGTAGCCTCACCTCATTCACTTGCAGCTGCTTGCGCAGAGTGCTCCCAGTAGTGGCAAAGATGCTGACAGGTACAGGGACACACCCCGGCATCCTGCCTCCATCCTCGGCGATTCTAGGACTACACTGGGAACGCACATGACTGGAGTAACCTAGAAAGAGAGAGAAAATCAGTGTTACTGTCAGGTCTGCTGGCCTTCCACAGTCGCAACAGTCGGGGGCAAATGTCTCCCCTCTGCGCTGAGCTGCATTTGTGAGAGCACAGGTGAGACCACTTCTGTGTATCGGGTCCCCTCTGGACACTCCAGTTCTGGAAAGGCACGAACACGCAGCAGGGAGTCCAGCACAGGGACACCAAGACAGTCAAGGGCTGGAGCATGGGGCATACAAGTAGAGGCTGAGAGAGCTCGGATTCTTCAGCCTAGACAAGAGAAGGCCAAGGGGGACATGCATGCTGTGCACAGCTGGCTTATGGAGGGCCCAGAGAAGACAGAGCTGGATTTTTTTGGAGGTGCACACTGAGAGCATGAGAGGCCACAGGGACAAATTGGACAATGGGGAATTCTTCTTAGATGTTAAGAAGAACCCTTGTTCTCCAGGAGGGTGGCTAAACTGTGGCACACGGATCCAGACAGGTTCTCAGATCTCCATCCAGGCAGATAATCAAATCTCTACTGAGAGTCTCACTGGGACTTGCCTTCAGCAGGGAGTTAGATCCCTACCTCCAGATGTCCGCCCCCACCACCGCAGGCTCAAGGCATCTGCTATTCTGAGACTCTTTCCAAAGGGACCAGTGGCTTTGCAGATGCTGCCTCCGACACTGACCAAGGACAGGTGCCTCCCTGGACAAGGAGCCACCCATCACCCTGAGAGCCCTGACCTCTTGTGAGGTTGCATCTCCCCTGTCTGGAAGTGGAAGGGTCTCTGTAGGCACAAACTTGAAAAATGGTTCTGATGGCTTGCATTAACTACCAGTCTCTCTGATGGCTCAGAATGGGTTAGGGTCTGAGACGAGGAGGTGCAAGGAGCATCTGGATTCAACAGAAAGCCTTGAAGCAGTGAGAAGATCACTTTCTCCAGGGGAAACAGTAACATCTCAAAGACTCAGGAAAGCAGCAAGACCTTCAAAAACTGCAAGCCTGAACCTCAGCTGACAGAAATCACCAAACTGCAAGTATCTCTGGCTTGCACCACCATGCTCTCAGGTGAGAACACGGTCACCAAGAGTCCTCACCCAGGTTTCCCAGAAGGACACAATGATGGCAGGCTGGGCTCTCGCTGCACAGCACTGCTCTGTCCAGACACCTCCTCCCATGCTGAGCACCAAACCACTGGGGCCACCACACAGCTCCGCCACAGCCCCTTGACAGTCAGCTTCCAAGAACATACCGGACTGCCTCCAACAGCCATCTTGCCAGAAGGCCTTCACTCCTTCAAAGAGCTTACAGCATTCCCTTGCCCACTTGGCAACAAGTATCTCCCACCCGCTCCTCCTCTCTCAGCAAACACTGCTACAGATAAAAGATCTCATTAGGAAAAGCAAACAAGAGGCAAGGAAGGAAAAAGCAGGCTTCGTTCGCATCTCAGAACAAGAAGAAACACTCCGTGCCCTTTAGGCAGCATCCTACCTGCACATCCTGGCAAGAGCTTAGCAAGCTCAAGGCCTGGACCTCAGGGCACCGAAGGCAGCAGTCTGCCAGCATCTCTGGCCCATGACACCATGGCAGCCTGGGGCCTTTGAGCAAACACCTCCTTAGCTCACAGGGCTCCCCAGCTCCCCAACCTGGCAGCACTCCCCCTGCACTGTACTTCTCCCTCCAGCTACATTCCCCCATGCCGAGCACCAAGACACTACAGCTACCAACCACCAACCACCAAGCCCCACCACAGGCCACGCTTTTAGAGTGATGCAAACTGCATCCATCGCCCCTCGCCTCTAAAATGGAGTTGCCAGCCAACATGCACAATTGCATCAGCAACACACACGGCACTGTACCACATATGAAAGCAGGCAGGGCACCCCTAAGTGCCCCACAACATACAAAGCCCGATTCCCCATCCTTCAACTCCCTTCTAGTCCTCCAAGGCCTTGCAACTGGCACTGCCCCTCAACATCCACTCACAGCCCAGGGCCTGCTCACTTACCACCTCCAGAAAGCACAGAGCAAGGGCTCCCACAAGGGCTGAGCAGGACAGCTCCTGCCTCCTGCTTGTGCCTCAACTTCCATGAAAACGAAATCTCTTTGAAAACGGGGACCATAACTTTGGGGGGATGACGTTCCTTCTGTCTCCTCCAACACCCTTTGCACTCCTTCTCCAGTGACTGCATACTCGGACAGAAACTCAGAGACCTCTAACGCGTTACACTTCCAAATGTGTCATAAAAGCAGGTGGACACCTGAAAGACAGCGACAGCATTTAGATCTTGCAGGAAAATCTCACAATCTCCCTGCTGTCTCTACAGGGGGAATTTCTACTTCACAGGAAGTGCAAGGTCAAACTGCATGTCCATGTTCACCAGAGAACATCACCCACATTTTAAACGTAGCAGTACTAACTCAGGATGATGGAGTCGAACAGAATTTGTGTCAGATGGTATGGAACATCTACTTCTGCTTGACTGAGTAGTTGCATTTCCATATTGCTGTAGAGCTCTGCAGGGGTCAATCCCTCCTCTGGGCACATGCAACAAACTCAGGACTCACCTCACCACCAGCATCCAGGCTGTGTGTGTTCTCCTGACCAGTCAGCTGCTCACAGAGAGGTGACCTCGTGAGTCCAAACTCCCAGCACATGCCTGCTGCTGGCCGATGGGCTTCAGGGACAGAACTTTCCTCAAAATAACTTCCCCAGCCATGAACCACTGCTGCCCTGGCAGGCATTCGGACAAAAGAGACCTCACACTCGACGCCCGTGACTAACTGCCTGCTGCTGGTGGATCGGGGACTCAGGAAGACGGGACCTCACAGTCCCCTGCGCAGCCAGGTCTCCATCACTGGCCAAGAAGCCTTTAAGCCAGCAATCACCTCACTAGGGCTTCCTCAGCCAGGAGACGAATCCTGGCTGATCAGCTGCTCGGGCAGAAATGATCTCAAAAACACATCCCAGCGCGGACCTGCTGCTGGCCCTGCTCACAGCCCCAGCAGCACCTTCGGGAGCTCCTGCAGGAAAGCAGCCCCCTCGCCAGCACCGCTGCCCCTGCCCCAGCAAGCGGGCACCCGCCGGCATCTGAACGCACCTGCAGCCCCGACCAGGCCCGCTCGCACCCGCTCTCACTCCCACCCCCTTCGCGCCTGCTTCGCTCCCTCCCCTCTTGCACCTCTCCCTTCTCTTGCCCTTTTCCCGCTCTGGACTCCGATTGGCTGTGAGAGCCATCACTCAAACCCATCCCCACCCTCCTCCTCATGACAGCCAATAGCAGGGCTGCACTCAGGCGATGCCATGGCAACACTGCACCCTCCCAGCCTGGCAGCCAGCTCCGCCCCCTCCCCCGCGGGACGGCGCCATCTTGTGGGCAGCAGTGCGGGGCACGGCGGCGCCTCGGGGCAGCCCGGCGCCGGGTGCCCGGGCAGTGCGGGGCCCCGGGCCCGGCCGCTCTGCCACAGGGGCCCCGTGGGGCTCCTCGCTGCCCTGCAGCCTGGGGGCCGTGCTGGGCTTGGAGGGCAGCCCTGGGGCCTGTGCTGGGCCAGCCCTCGTGCAGGCAATGGGGCCCTGGGAATGGCCGGGGTGCTGGAGCCTGTGGGCAACATGCTGCTGCCCTTGGGCAGGGCAGTGTCCTCTCGCCCCTCCTGCCCCGGCCCCTTCCCCAGGGTAGCCCAGGGCTCGGCAGCCCTTCCGCTGCACCTGGCAGGGCTGGGCTGTGGCCAAGCAGGGGCTGCTCTGTGTGGGGCTGGGCTGTGCCCCGAGGGGTCACTCCAGAGGGCTGAGGAGCCCCATGGAGGCACAGGTCAGCAAGGGGGAGACCAGCTCTGGGCTTGCTGGACAAGAAAGAGGAGGTGTGGGGTCGTGAGAGGGCGGGAGGAAATGGCTTTGTTGGGCTCACCCCAGCACTGCCCAGAGAAAAATCCTTGCGTCAGTCAGGACTCTGGCAGTGGGGACTGTGCCTCCACCCATTTCCAAAGTGCTCTCCCAATTAGGCTTTCTTTTGCATGTAGACATTTGAGTCTAATTTGCACAAGGACACGGGCTATGACCTTCTCGAGATGGATTCTCTGAGCACAAAACATGCTGTGGCAACTTTAAAGCATGAAAGGAACAGAGGTTCTCTCAAACATGCAGAGGATGTGGGGTTATTACAAGGTGGTTTCCTTATTGTATATGGACATTCCCAGCAGGCTCTTGAGAGCCCCATGAGAGTGGTAGGATACCCCAGCCTCTGGGATGTAGGACCCGAATTCCTCTCAGAGTCAGACTGCAAATGAAGACCCAATCCCAGGGAAACCTGCCATGAATTCCCATACCCCCCCCCCCACACCCGAAAAGGCAATGGAGCTGGCCCCACAGAAGCCTTGGGTCTCAGGGCATCTCCCGCCCCATGACCCAGGAGTCCTGGCAGTCCACTGAGCCAGATGGGACCCTCAGTGATGACTCTTGCAGCAGCACCCAGCCCTGTCCAGACACACCCACAGCCCTGGATTCAGTTACCAATCTTTGTGCAACATCTCGGGAAGAAGTACCCGAAGCCCTTACCCTCAGTGGAGGGCTGCAGGAGCCTTGGGAACAAGGAACTGTGGTCCAGGCTGATGGTGTCCATCCAGCAGTCCTCCTTGCTTGCCCCTTTGCCTTCGGCTCACTTCTGCAGCGCAAGAGGCGGGACGTTCTTCTCTTTGCCCAAAACTCCTTTTCATAGGATCGTTAAGGTTGGAAGGGACCTCTGGAGGTCATCTAGTCCAACCCTCAAATGAGTGGCCCATACAGGGATCGAACCCACAACCTTGGTATTATTGGCACCCCGCTCTAACCAGCTGAGCTAAACCTAACCCCTTTTCATCGTGCTCCTGTTCCTCTGCATGTCAGCGACGGGTCCCAGCACAGCCCCATTAACTGCTGTCTCCAGTCTTGCCATGGAGCCACTACAAAGGGCAGTGGTAGGGAGTGTGGGAGCAGTGCCCAGCAGTGCCTGGGCCTTGCAGGGAAGTGAGGGCCCCCACCCAGGACACCACGGAGACCTCCCTGTGATGCAGCACATCCCGCTGTGACCTCAGCTCGTGTCACCTGGGGGTTCACTATGTCGTTGCCATGGAGATGGCACCGCTAGGGAGAGAGCAGAGAGATTTCCTCTCCCCTCCTGGAAAGCAGTCACCTCCCTTCCCCAGTTATTTTCCCAAACTTTCTGATAAATCCTTCAAGAATATCTCCAGATGGTGCCAAAGTCAGGGAAATACCTGAAGTAGGGAACTGGAGAGGTCACTTCTGGGCTCCTGCACTCCCTGGCTGCTGCACTAGGCAAATCTCCTAGGGTTGGTTTGGGGTTTGGCATTTTTACAGGATCAAAGTCAGGTGGGATGAGAAAGCACAAGGGGTGGCCACAGGCTGAGATGCTTTGGTGAGCCTCAAAACTGGTTGCTGCTGTGCATCACTCTTTTATGCAAAGTAGGGTGTAGGAGAATAAGGGACAGGACATAACCTTCCTGCTTTAGGCACCAAAGCAGGGTCTTAGATTTGGAAAGTCTTCGGCAAGGTTTCTCGCTCTGCGGTGCTTAAGACAGAGAGGATATGCCAGAAAAGAGCAAACACACATCATCCAGAGGCCTTTACCCAGGACCCTCGTCCCTGCCAGACTCTGTGGGCCAGAGTCATGGGCCAGGCCGCGTAGCCAATCTGGGGAAGTTTTCCCATTTCCCATGAACCTTTCCTTCTGTGTGAGCCTGAGGAAAGCCAAGTCTCATCTCTGGGCTTCAGATGGTCCTTGGGCTTTTCAGTGTCCCCCTGGGGCTCTGCTTCTCCCCTGGGTACACTCCTCAGCCCCCTGCCCTTCCCCACACCAGCACCCTGGCTCCTCCAGGGATCTGTGCAGCCCGAACACTCTGGATCCGCACTGGCACCCTTGCTCTCCCATGGTCTGTACAGCCCTGGCACCTGGATCTCCCACATTTGAGGATTCGAGGCTTCTCAGGACACCCCTCATACTGCAGCGCTGCTGTCCGGGCTCTGGTGCAGAGCCGACGAGGCAGTGCAATGCCTCAGGGCCTGCATTTGGACTCATTCAGGAATTCGTAAGAGCAGCCCCCAGCTCAGCAGCTGCCAAAGCTTGCGAGCGTCCCTACAGCCAACCTTCCTGCTTGCTCTTCCTAGTCTCTGCAGAGTGCTGGGGCAAGTCTTGCAGAAGGGAGACTCCACCCACCTTAAATACTGCCAGAGATGTGCTTTTCCAAGTCCCTACAGAAGGAGTTAGCTTGCTTAGTCAGCCTCTAGTCATCTGTGACGCAGGGAGCCCAACTCTACCTGCTGGCATCTCTGTCCTTTCTCTGCCTTGCCTCTGTGTGCCTACCCAGTCTTCTCCATGCACTAGAGGCATGGGAAGTGTTGCCTGAGAGAACTCACCTGAAGCTATGACACCTTCTGGAGATGAAGGCCTGATGGAGGCAAGTCTGGGACGTGGCTGTGCCCCCATGTCCTCTCCTACTCCCAGCCCGAAGGCTAAGAAAGTTCTCTTGGGAGAGCAGTTGGTTTCGTATGGCTGGGATGGGTTTTCCTCAATATCCCTGGGTCCTGCCTGCATTGCTCTGAGTGCCCAGAAAATTCCTCTTCGCTAGGGGCTTGCATCAATGTTTTCCAGACTTTTGTACAGAAGATGTGGTTCATCAGGGCTTTCTGCATTTCAGTGAGCCTCTTGGTGTTCTTGGTGCTGAGTCCGTGAATCGCACCTACTGAGAGGAGACAGAACAAAACTCAAGAAGTCAAAGTCAGCAGCAGATCCCAAAGTTTTATAGAGCATTAATGGATCCCACTGAGGGCCATTTTAGCAACAACAACTCACCCAGATCTAATTAGAGCAGAAAACTGTAATCACTGATTACAGGTAGGCAAAGGAAATGTGCAGGGGGCTCTGGTGACATGTAAACCCTTGAGGTGTTCTCTCAAACAAAAAAGCCAAGTACAGCCATGGAGCCGCTGGGACGGGAGATCCTTTCCCTGCTGCGTTGCCCAGGGCTCCTCCTGGGGCCTGTGTGCAGGTTCAGCGTGCGCAATGCTGAGGGCAGGACAACGGGGTGACACCGCTCACTGTCCCCAGAGGGGCAAGGGAGAGACAAGGAGGCCCTGGTGTCTGCTGGTAGGCCTCGGTGGCAGACACAACAGCCACAGTTCCGCCAGGAGAAGGGGCGCAAGAGCCGGGGGCTGCCGGGGGCCTGAGGCGGCCTAGGCCGGGCCGGGCCTTCCCCAGCCACTGCTGCCACGCAGCCGGGCCGCGGCGGCTCCGGCTGCCCCCGCGCACACGGCCGCTCGCTCTGCCCAGCCCGCGGCCCTCGGCCCCGGCGCGGCAGCTCCCGGCACTGCGGCTAAAGGCTCCGGGCGGCCCCAGGCCGGGAGACGCTGCCCCGCGGCAGCAGCCGCCTCTCGCCCCCTCCCTGCCTGCGGGGCCGGGCAGCCCCGGACCCGCCCCCGCCCCGCCCCTCACCGCCCTCCTCTGGGCCACTGCGCATGCTCCGCCCTGCCCGGACACGCCACGCCCCTCTTGGCCACGCCCCTCCCGTCCCCTCATGGCCCCGCCCCTCCCCACCCAGCCCCTGCACCGCGCACGCGCACTGCTGCCTCCCTCCAGCCCCTCCCTGGTGTCCCGCCCCGGGAGGCCACGCCCCACGGGAGCCACTGCGGGAGAGTGGGGTGGGCGGGGCTGCAGGGTGAGAGGCGTCACTTCCGGGTGTGGGGGCGGGGCCTATGCGCCCACGGCTGCCGGTGCTGCTGCGTGGGGAGATGCTGCTGCCGGGCGCTGCTGCCGCAGGGCCCCGCTCTGCCCCGGGGCCTGGGCGAGTCTGCGGGAGGGGAGGGGAGGGGAGAGGAGAGGGGAGGAGAGGAGGGACGGGAGAGAAACCTCTGCGCTGCGCTGGGGGCAGCTGCTGCCCGTGAGCACCCCGGGGACGCGGCGGGGGTTTTCAGCCTGCGCTGTGGCCTGGCGGGTGCTGAGAAGCCCTGAGCTGTGAGAGCTGCAGCACTGGGGACCGCGCAGGCAGCTGGGCAGGAGGGAGAGGAACAGAGCAGCCGCTGCGTGTGCTGCTTCTGGCCGTGGATGTTCTCCCCTCGTGGAAAGGGGAGAAGTGGCCGAGTGGACAGCAAAGTGGATTGAGAACTGGCTGAAAGGCAGAGCTCAGAGGGTTGTCATCAGCGGCGTGGAGTCCAGTTGGAGGCCTGTGGCTAGTGGCGTCCCCCAGGGCTCAGTACTGGGTCCCATCCTGTTTGACTTTTTCATCAGTGACCTGGATGAGGGGACGGAGTGCCACCTCAGCAAGTTTGCTGATGATACCAAGCTGGGAGGAGTGGCTGACACACCTGAGGGTCGTGTAGAGTGCAGAGTCCTGCACCTAGGGATAAATAACCCTAGGCACCTGCCTGAGAGTCCTGTCTGGCTCGGGAGACAATGTGGCAGCCAGGGCTCCTGGGTCCTGGGGCTGGGGCTGCCCTAATCCCCAAGGCTCTTCTGGGGATGAGGGAAATCCAGGGCCAGGTATCCCTGGGAGTGGGATGCCTTTGGGGTGCCAAAAGGCACCTTTGTCAGTGCAAGAGTGACCTCTCCAGGGCCCCTTTCTAGCTAATTCCCTGACTTTGGCATCATCTGGAGACATTCCTGAAAGGATTTATCAGAAAATTTTGGAAAATAACTGGGAGAAGGGAGGGGATTGCTTTCCAGGATGTGAGAGGAAATCTCCGTGCTCCCTGGCTGGGCCATCTCCACAGCAATGACATAGTGAGCCCCCAGATGACACGAGCTGAGGTCACAGCGGGATGTGCTGCATCACAGGGAGGTCTCCGTGGTGTCCTGGGTGGGGGCTCTCACTTCCCTGTGAGGCCCAGGCACTGCTGGGCACTGCTCACGCAGTCCCCACCGCGGTCCTTCGTAGTGGCTCCGTGGCAAGCAGGGGGCACAGGAGGCAATGGGGCTGCGCTAGGACCCCTTGTCGACATGCAGAGGAGCAGCAGCATGTTGGAAAGGAGTATTGGGTGATGAGATGGGAAGAGCGTCCCTCGTCCTGGGCTTGAGAGGTGAGCTGAGGGCAAAGGGACAAGTGAGATGGAGGACTGCTGCGTGGATGCCATCACCCAGGAATGCACTTCCTTGTTTCCAGTGCTTTTGTAGCTTTCCAGTGAGGATTGACACCGTTTGCATCCTTTTATGATTCTAACTTGGCAGAGCAGATTTGGGGCTCAGAGATGCCATCCTGAGATGGCCACAGCCTCTGTCCTCCTGCACATCGGGCTCCAACCTCTGCACCGAAAAGAAAGCCTGTTTGGGAGAGCGCTTTGTGACCAGGTGGAGGTGCCATTGTCACCCTGTATGTCCTGGCTGCCCCAAGGACATTTCTGTGTGGGGTGCAGTGCTGGGGTGAGCCCAACATGGCCATCTCCCCTAACGCCTCTCACGACCCCACACCTCCACTCCTTGGCACCGGCAGGCTCAGAGCTGGTCTCCCCCTTGCTGCCCTGTGCCCCCATGGGGCTCCTCAGCCCTCTGGAGTGACCCCTTGGGGCACAGCCCAGCCCCACACAGAGCAGCCCCTGCTTGGCCACAGCCCAGCCCTGCCAGGTGCAGCGGGAGGGCTGCCGAGCCCTGGGCTACCCTGGGGAAGGGGCCGGGGCAGGAGGGGCGAGAGGACACTGCCCTGCCCGAGGGCAGCAGCACGTCACCCGCAGGCTCCAGCACCCCGGCCATTCCCAGGGCCCCATTGCCTGCACGAGGGCTGGCCCAGCACAGGCCCCAGGGCTGCCCTCCAAGCCCAGCACGGCCCCCAGGCTGCAGGGCAGCGAGGAGCCCCACGGGGCCCCTGTGGCAGAGCAGCCGGGCCCGGGGCCCCGCACTGCCCGGCCACCCGGCGCCGGGCTGCCCCGAGGCGCCGCCGTGCCCCGCACTGCTGCCCACAAGATGGCGCCGTCCCGCGGGGGAGGGGGCGGAGCTGGCTGCCAGGCTGGGAGGGTGCAGTGTTGCCATGGCATCGCCTGAGAGCAGCGCTGCTATTGGCTGTCATGAGGAGGAGGGTGGGGATGGGTTTGAGTGATGGCTCTCACAGCCAATCGGAGTCCAGAGCGGGAAAAGGGCAAGAGAAGGGAGAGGTGCAAGAGGGGAGGGAGCGAAGCAGGCGCGAAGGGGGTGGGAGTGAGAGCGGGTGCGAGCGGGGCTGGTCGGGGCTGCGGGTGCGTTCAGATGCCGGCGGGTGCCCGCTTGCTGGGGCAGGGGCAGCGGTGCTGGCGAGGGGGCTGCTTTCCTGCAGGAGCTCCCGAAGGTGCTGTTGGGGCTGTGAGCAGGGGACCCAGCGCCCTGTCACCGAGGGGAACTGACCTGCGAGCCAGGCGTGCCGGCCTGCCCCGAGCAGCTGGGCCAGGGCGGCTCGGTGGCGTTTGGGTGCAGGGAGCTTTGCCTGTGTTGTGGGTACGAGATGCATTTTCAGGTGCTTCCCTGATCTGGTGCTGCCCCTGCAGCCCCCAGGTGCTGCTGAGAGCTGTGTTTGGGAGCTGCAGGGCAAAGTGAGAGCAGGTTGCTGGTGTCCTCGCGAGGTCTCGTGCGCGAGTCGTCGTGCTTGCTCCATGCCTCTTGGTTTGCTCCAGGACCTGTGACCCTGGGAGCAGACTGAAGGGTGTTTGCAGAAGAGTTCTGTTAGCTGTGAGGTGTTTTGCTGTCCAGGGGCCTTGGAAGTTGACGAACGACCAGTTTCAAACTCAGCAATTGAAATATCCTGGACAGAGTCCTTCCCCATGTCTGACATTGTCAGCACATAACATCAGAGAGTGCTTGTTGTGCTTGATGTGTAGAGGATTTGCTGGGTTTGTTCAGCATTTGCGTAGGAAGTAGACTTCTGAGATGCAGGAAGGCTTCTCCCTCTGCCTGGGACATGAAGCACTGCTCCTCTTGCTACATATAGAGACTGCCTAGGCTAAAGCTGATCTTTTTTTGGGGGGGGCTGCAACTGCTATGTAATGGGTGCTTTGCTGCTGTGAATCAGGGAGGCCATTCGGGAGCTGGCTCGGCCTTGGGAAAAGGCAGGGGGAGCTGCAGGCAGCAACAGGGTGGGCAGTGAGGTCCCTAGTGTTTAAAAGGGCTGTATCAGAAAACGCCCCGTGTCCATCAAGGCTCTGTAGGTAGCTGGCAGGCCTGGAGGAGGCCCAGGGCTCAGCTGCTGCTGATGAGGTCACTTCTGCCCGCGTTCCTGATAGGCCAGCTGGAGGGGGGAGGCGTGGCTGTGGCTTGTGATGTCACTCCCAGCGGAGCAGTGGATAGGGCAGCAGCAGGTCCGCGCTGGGATGTGTTTTTGAGATCATTTCTGCCCGAGCAGCTGATCAGCCAGGATTCGTCTCCTGGCTGAGGAAGCCCTAGTGAGGTGATTGCTGCCTTAGAGGCTTCTCGGCCAGTGACGGAGACCTGGCTGCGCAGGGGACTGTGAGGTCCCGTCTTCCTGAGTCCCCGATCCACCAGCAGCAGGCAGTTAGTCACGGGCGTCGAGTGTGAGGTCTCTTTTGTCCGAATGCCTGCCAGGGCAGCAGTGGTTCATGGCTGGGGAAGTTATTTTGAGGAAAGTTCTGTCCCTGAAGCCCATCGGCCAGCAGCAGGCATGTGCTGGGAGTTTGGACTCACGAGGTCACCTCTCTGTGAGCAGCTGACTGGTCGGGAGAAGCTACATGGCCTGGATGCTGGTGGTGAGGTGACTCCTGGGTTTGCTGTGTGTGCCCAGAGGAGGGATTGACCCCTGCAGAGCTCTACAGCAGTAGTGAAAGGCAACTAATTAATCAAGCAGAAGTAGATGTTCCCCATCATCTGACACAAATTCTAGTCCACTCTGTCATCCTGAGTTTGTACTGCTACGTTTAAAATGTGGGTGATGTTTTCTGGTGAACATGGACATGGAGTTTGACTTTGCATTTGCTAAGTTGCTAAGCAGAAGCTTGCAGCCTACCACTGGTCATCTAGGGAGTCCAACTAGACTTTTTAAACTACTGAATAAATCTAGTGGTGGTGTATGCAGTGGTGCTAGTAATCTGTTATTCCCAGAGTGTGTGTGTGTGCTTTAGAAATCCCCCCTGTCAAAACAGTAGGGAGCTTGTGAGATTTTCCTGCATGGTCTGAATGCTGTCGCTGTCTTTCAGGTTTCCACCTGCTTTTACGACACATTTGGAACTGTAACACATTGGAGGTTGGTGTTTTTCTGTCCGAGTATGCAGTCCCTGGAGAATGGTTGCAAAGACTGTTGGAGGAGACAGAAGGAATGTCACCCCCAAACAGGTATGGTCCACATTTTCAAAGAGATTTCTTGTTCAGGGAAGTTGAGGCACAAACGAATGGCAAGAGGTGGCCTGATCAGTCCTTGTGAGAGCGCTCCTCTGCTTCCTGGAGATGGGAAGTGACCAGGTATAGGACTGTGAGTGGATGCTGAGAGGCAGCGCCTGTTGCAGAGCCTTGGAGGACTAGAAGGGAACTGAAGAGCTGGAGAGTTGGGCCTGCTGTGTTGTGGGGCACTTGGGGTGCCCTGCGTGTTGCTGATGCGGAGGTGCGTGTTTGCTGGCAACCCTGTGTGAGGTGAGCAGAGGTGGATGCAGGGTGTCACAGCGCAGGGGTGCCCTGTGGGGGGCTGTGTGGGCGGGCTGGTTTTGGTGCTCAGCATGGGAGGAGATAGCTGGAGAGAGTGGTGCTGTGCGTGGGGAGTGCTGCCAGACTGGGGAGCTGGGGAGTGCCTCAAGGTGAGGGTGTGAATATGCTCGCCAGGCCTAGGCCGCCCTGGTATCATGGGCCAGAGTTGCTGGCAGCCTGCTGCCTTTGATGCACTGAGGTTCAGGCCTTGGGGTTGCTAAGCGCTTTCCGGGATCTGCAGCATGGAGGCTGCCTAAAGGCCAGGGAGTGTTTCTCCTTGCTCTACAATGTGAAGCAAGCCTGCATTTTCCCTCCATTGTTCTCTTTTCCTTTGGTTCATGAGAGCTTTGGTCTGCAGCAGTGTTTGCTGAGAGGAGAGGACGTTGTGGGAGATGCAACTTGCTGGCTGGGCATTGGCCTGCTGGAAGCTCTTTGAAGGAGTGAAGGCCTTCTGGTGTGGTGGTCTCTGGAGAAGGGCAGATATGTTCTTAGGAGCTGACTGTCAAGGGGCTGAATCCTTCCTGTAGGAGATCTGTTTGGAAGAGTGCCTTTGAATGGGAGCAGCAAGGAAAAGTGTCCTGCGAGGGATGCGCAGCCCAGGTTTCTCTTTCTTCCAGGTGCAGTGTCTGCAAGTTACCCCACCATCCTGCTGTAGTGTGACCTTTCTGTGCTGCAGCAAGGAAATAAGCAAGCAGCCACGTGTAGCCATCAGTGTGCTAGGTGTGGTGTGGTTAGGTGCTGACACTGCTGACCCTGGCAAGGTGGAAGGTGCTGGATTTTGTCTGCACTTTTGGTGGTTGTGAGGAGCCCCATGTAGCTCTAGCTGCATTGCTCGGAGTAGCTGGAGTCAAGGCAGTGGTGATGAGCACATACATCCTACCACTAACCTCCCAGCTGTTTGGCATGCATTATGTTCCCTCCGTTCTGCGATTTCATTTTCATGGAAGTTGAGGCACACGCGAGAGGCAAGCGCTGGCCTGATCAGCCCCTGTGAGAGTGCATGCTCGCTATTTCTAGGAGGTGGTAAGTGAGCAGGTCCTGGGCTGTGAGTGGATTTTGAGAGGCAGTGCCTGTTGCAAGGCCTTGGAGGACTAGAAGGGAACAGAAGGGCTTGGGACTGGGGCTTTCTGTGTTATGGGGCACCTGGGGATGCCCTGTCTGCTGCTGTCTATAGTAGGGAGGGCAGCGAGCAGAGCAGTGCTTAGGAGTGTGCAAGTGGTGAGTGTCCTGCATGCATCTCTTCTGGCTGGCACTTGGTTGCATGTAGCCGACCAGCCAGCAGAGCGGGGCAGAGACAGGGTGCTCGTAGACTGGCTGGCTCAGCAGAGGTCTGGCGTGAGGTTGAGGGCTGTTGCAGTGCTGAGTTGCTCTGCCAGTGTCAGACACCCTTTCCAGTGAAGCTGCTCCCTGGGCTGATCGCTCTACCTAGGCACTAGAAATGGAAGTGACATGCTGTTGTCCTTGTGTAGGTGCTCCAGGGCAAAGGCTCACAGCTTGGGTTTCAGGGTAATAATGAAAAGGCAAGACCAACTGTTCCCTTTTGTGTCTTGCCAGGAGATGAAAGCCATTTACAGAAGATTGTTATGTCCAGAAGGACAACAGCATAGTCAAGGGCCATGAGAGTGGCCCAGGTGAGTTTCTCCTCTGTGAATCTATTTGTGTGTGCACTGTTTCCAGGTCTAGGTGAGGCTGAGGTGAAATAGCTCTTGCCAGTATCTCCACCACCCTTGCAGTCATTCAAAACACTACTGCAGATGCCTTAAAAAATCTACAAAGAGGAGAAGTGAGAGCGCTCTCTCAATTAGCCATCCAAAATCGATGGGCCCTAGATTAGCTGTTGGCCACACAGGGCGGAGTGTGTGTACTGCTATACACCGCCTGTTGTTTGTATGCAAACAAATCAAAAGAATGGAGTATGATGTAAATGTCATTCAATGACATGTTTGTACCTTCCATCAAAGACCCAAAGAGCACTCGCTGGCTAATACCCCGTCAATAGATTGGTCACGGTTGCAGTCATGGCTCCCAGATCTGGGAGCATGGGCAGGCATATTTTAATCATTTTAATGTTATTTCTGGCAGGAGGAACAGTGCTTTTCTGTTGTGTCTCATTCATGGGTCCAGTGTGCTCAACTTGCCTCTCATGTGTAAGGGGATATAAGTATAGACCGGGTAACACTGAGAGAAGGTACGCATGAAGTAAACGGAGGGAATGTTGAGGACATTTCCATTATGCTCTAGTTTTGCAGGAAAAGAACATGAAAGATTGCACGCTCTGCAAGCAGAACATCTTACCTGATGGCAGATTCCCTCCTGGGGCGCTTACTTCTCCTGCCTTAGTGCCCTGCTTTGTTTGGAGGCTGTTTGCGGACAGCAGCACACACAGCGGGAAGGTGCGCGCTCGCCAGCTCCAAGTCTCGGCACATAGAAGCGCAAGCCAGGCACGTGCTCGCAGTTTGTCCCGGGCATGGGAAGCAGCATGCTGCGTGCCCAGAAGACATCTCGCACTGTCCTGCCTGCCACGGGGCTGCTTCTGAGCACGGAGGCACGCCTACAAGCCAGCTGAGATGGGCTTTGCCTAAGAGTGAGGGAAGTGGCGAGCGGAACAAGGGATGTGCTGCACAGCTTCCCTCGCAGGCAGATTCCCTCCTGGGGCGCTTAGTTCTCCTGCCTTAGTGCCCTGCTTTGTTTGGAGGCTGTTTGCGGACAGCAGCACACACAGCGGGTAGGTGCGCGCTGGCCAGCTCCAAGTCTCGGCAGATTGAAGCGCAAGCCAGGCACCTGCTCGCAGTTTGTCCCGGGCATGGGAAGCAGCATGCTGCATGCCCAGATTACTTCCCGCACTGTCCTGCCTGCCACGGGGCTGCTTCTGAGCACGGAGGCACACCTACAAGCCAGCTGAGATGGGCTTTGCCTAAGAGTCAGGGAAGTGGCGAGCGGAACAAGGGATGTGCTGCACAGCTTCCCTCGCAGGCAGATTCCCTCCTGGGGCGCTTACTTCTCCTGCCTTAGTGCCCTGCTTTGTTTGGAGGCTGTTTGCGGACAGCAGCACACACAGCGGGAAGGTGCGCGCTGGTCAGCTCCAAGTCTCGGCAGATTGAAGCGCAAGCGAGGCACCTGCTCGCAGTTTGTCCCGGGCATGGGAAGCAGCATGCTGCATGCCCAGATTACTTCTCGCACTGTCCTGCCTGCCACAGGGCTGCTTCTGAGCACGGAGGCACGCCTACAAGCCAGCTGAGATGGGCTTTGCCTAAGAGTCAGGGAAGTGTCGAGCGGAACAAGGGATGTGCTGCACAGCTTCCCTCGCAGGCAGATTCCCTCCTGGGGCTCGTAGTTCTCCTGCCTTAGCACCCTGCTTTGTTTCGAGGCTGTTTGCAGACAGCAGCACACACAGCGGGAAGGTGCGCGCTGGCCAGCTCCCAGTCTCGGCACATAGAAGCGCAAGCGAGGCACCTGCTCGCAGTTTGTCCCGGGCATGGGAAGCAGCATGCTGCGTGCCCAGAAGACATCTCGAACTGTCCTGCCTGCCACGGGGCTGCTTCTGAGCACGGAGGCACGCCTACAAGCCAGCTGAGATGGGCTTTGCCTAAGAGTCAGGGAAGTGGCGAGCGGAACAAGGGATGTGCTGCACAGCTTCCCTCGCAGGCAGATTCCCTCCTGGGGCACTTAGTTCTCCTGCCATAGCACCCTGCTTTGTTTGGAGGCTGTTTGCGGACAGCAGCACACACAGCGGGAAGGTGCGCGCTGGCCAGCTCCAAGTCTCGGCAGATTGACGCGCAAGCGAGGCACCTGCTCGCAGTTTGTCCCGGGCAAGGGAAGCAGCATGCTGCGTGCCCAGAAGACATCCCGCACTGTCCTGCCTTCCTCGGGGCTACTTCTGAGCACGGAGGCACGCCTAGAAGCCAGCAGAGATGGGCTTTGCCTAAGAGTCAGGGAAGTGGCGAGTGGAACAAGGGATGTGCTGCACAGCTTCCCTCGCAGGCAGATTCCCTCCTGGGGCGCTTAGTTCTCCTGCCTTAGCGCCCTGCTTTGTTTGGAGGCTGTTTGCGGACAGCAGCACACACAGCGGGAAGGTGCGCGCTGGCCAGCTCCAAGTCTCGGCACATAGAAGCGCAAGCGAGGCACCTGCACGCAGTTTGTCCCGGGCATGGGAAGCAGCATGCTGCATGCCCAGGTTACTTCTCGCACTGTCCTGCCTGCCACGGGGCTGCTTCTGAGCACGGAGGCACGCCTACAAGCCGGCTGAGATGGTCTTTGCCTAAGAGTCAGGGAAGTGGCGAGCGGAACAAGGGATGTGCTGCACAGCTTCCCTCGCAGGCAGATTCCCTCCTGGGGCTCTTAGTTCTCCTGCCTTAGCGCCCTGCTTTGTTTGGAGGCTGTTTGCGGACAGCAGCACACACAGCGGGTAGGTGCGCGCTCGCCAGCTCCAAGTCTCGGCAGATTGAAGCGCAAGCGAGGCACCTGCTCGCAGGTTGTCCCGGGCATGGGAAGCAGCATGCTGCGTGCCCAGGTTACTTCTCGCACTGTCCTGCCTTCCTCGGGGCTGCTTCTGAGCACGGAGGCACGCCTACAAGCCAGTAGAGATGGGCTTTGCCTAAGAGTCAGGGAAGTGGCGAGTGGAACAAGGGATGTGCTGCACAGCTTCCCTCGCAGGCAGATTCCCTCCTGGGGCGCTTAGTTCTCCTGCCTTAGTGCCCTGCTTTGTTTGGAGGCTGTTTGCGGACAGCAGCACACACAGCGGGAAGGTGCGCGCTGGTCAGCTCCCAGTCTCGGCAGATTGAAGCGCAAGCGAGGCACCTGCTCGCAGTTTGTCCCGGGCATGGGAAGCAGCATGCTGCATGCCCAGATTACTTCTTGCACTGTCCTGCCTGCCACGGGGCTGCTTCTGAGCACGGAGGCACGCCTACAAGCCAGCTGAGATGGGCTTTGCCTAAGAGTCAGGGAAGTGTCGAGCGGAACAAGGGATGTGCTGCACAGCTTCCCTCGCAGGCAGATTCCCTCCTGGGGCGCTTAGTTCTCCTGCCTTAGCGCCCTGCTTTGTTTGGAGGCTGTTTGCGGACAGCAGCACACACAGCGGGAAGGTGCGCGCTGGCCAGCTCCAAGTCTCGGCAGATTGAAGCGCAAGCGAGGCACCTGCTCGCAGTTTGTCCCGGGCATGGGAAGCAGCATGCTGCATGCCCAGATTACTTCTCGGACTGTCCTGCCTTCCTCGGGGCTGCTTCTGAGCACAGAGGCACGCCTACAAGCCAGCTGAGATGGGCTTTGCCTAAGAGTCAGGGAAGTGGCGAGCGGAACAAGGGATGTGCTGCACAGCTTCCCTCGCAGGCAGATTCCCTCCTGGGGCGCTTACTTCTCTTGCCTTAGCGCCCTGCTTTGTTTGGAGGCTGTTTGCGGACAGCAGCACACACAGCGGGAAGGTGCGCGCTGGCCAGCTCCAAGTCTCGGCAGATTGAAGCGCAAGCCAGGCACCTGCTCGCAGTTTGTCCCAGGCATGGGAAGCAGCATGCTGCATGCCCAGATTACTTCTCGCACTGTCCTGCCTTCCACGGGGCTGCTTCTGAGCACGGAGGCACGCCTACAAGCCAGCTGAGATGGGCTTTGCCTAAGAGTGAGGGAAGTGGCGAGCGGAACAAGGGATGTGCTGCACAGCTTCCCTCGCAGGCAGATTCCCTCCTGGGGCGCTTAGTTCTCCTGCCTTAGTGCCCTGCTTTGTTTGGAGGCTGTTTGCGGACAGCAGCACACACAGCGGGTAGGTGCGCGCTGGCCAGCTCCAAGTCTCGGCAGATTGAAGCGCAAGCGAGGCACCTGCTCGCAGTTTGTCCCGGGCAAGGGAAGCAGCATGCTGCGTGCCCAGAAGACATCCCGCACTGTCCTGCCTTCCTCGGGGCTACTTCTGAGCACGGAGGCACGCCTAGAAGCCAGCAGAGATGGGCTTTGCCTAAGAGTCAGGGAAGTGGCGAGTGGAACAAGGGATGTGCTGCACAGCTTCCCTCGCAGGCAGATTCCCTCCTGGGGCGCTTAGTTCTCCTGCCTTAGCGCCCTGCTTTGTTTGGAGGCTGTTTGCGGACAGCAGCACACACAGCGGGAAGGTGCGCGCTGGCCAGCTCCAAGTCTCGGCACATAGAAGCGCAAGCGAGGCACCTGCACGCAGTTTGTCCCGGGCATGGGAAGCAGCATGCTGCATGCCCAGGTTACTTCTCGCACTGTCCTGCCTGCCACGGGGCTGCTTCTGAGCACGGAGGCACGCCTACAAGCCGGCTGAGATGGGCTTTGCCTAAGAGTCAGGGAAGTGGCGAGCGGAACAAGGGATGTGCTGCACAGCTTCCCTCGCAGGCAGATTCCCTCCTGGGGCTCGTAGTTCTCCTGCCTTAGTGCCCTGCTTTGTTTCGAGGCTGTTTGCAGACAGCAGCACACACAGCGGGAAGGTGCGCGCTGGCCAGCTCCCAGTCTCGGCACATAGAAGCGCAAGCGAGGCACCTGCTCGCAGCTTGTCCCGGGCAAGGGAAGCAGCATGCTGCGTGCCCAGAAGACATCTCGAACTGTCCTGCCTGCCACGGGGCTGCTTCTGAGCACGGAGGCACGCCTACAAGCCAGCTGAGATGGGCTTTGCCTAAGAGTCAGGGAAGTGGCGAGCGGAACAAGGGATGTGCTGCACAGCTTCCCTCGCAGGCAGATTCCCTCCTGGGGCGCTTAGTTCTCCTGCCTTAGCGCCCTGCTTTGTTTGGAGGCTGTTTGCGGACAGCAGCACACACAGCGGGTAGGTGCGCGCTCGCCAGCTCCAAGTCTCGGCAGATTGAAGCGCAAGCGAGGCACCTGCTCGCAGTTTGTCCCGGGCATGGGAAGCAGCATGCTGCGTGCCCAGGTTACTTCTCGCACTGTCCTGCCTTCCTCGGGGCTGCTTCTGAGCACGGAGGCACGCCTACAAGCCAGTAGAGATGGGCTTTGCCTAAGAGTCAGGGAAGTGGCGAGTGGAACAAGGGATGTGCTGCACAGCTTCCCTCGCAGGCAGATTCCCTCCTGGGGCGCTTAGTTCTCCTGCCTTAGCGCCCTGCTTTGTTTGGAGGCTGTTTGCGGACAGCAGCACACACAGCGGGAAGGTGCGCGCTGGTCAGCTCCCAGTCTCGGCAGATTGAAGCGCAAGCGAGGCACCTGCTCGCAGTTTGTCCCGGGCATGGGAAGCAGCATGCTGCATGCCCAGATTACTTCTTGCACTGTCCTGCCTGCCACGGGGCTGCTTCTGAGCACGGAGGCACGCCTACAAGCCAGCTGAGATGGGCTTTGCCTAAGAGTCAGGGAAGTGTCGAGCGGAACAAGGGATGTGCTGCACAGCTTCCCTCGCAGGCAGATTCCCTCCTGGGGCGCTTAGTTCTCCTGCCTTAGCGCCCTGCTTTGTTTGGAGGCTGTTTGCGGACAGCAGCACACACAGCGGGAAGGTGCGCGCTGGCCAGCTCCAAGTCTCGGCAGATTGAAGTGCAAGCCAGGCACCTGCTCGCAGTTTGTCCCGGGCATGGGAAGCAGCATGCTGTGTGCCCAGAAGACATCCCGCACTGTCCTGCCTTCCTCGGGGCTGCTTCTGAGCATGGAGGCACGCCTACAAGCCAGCTGAGATGGGCTTTGCCTAAGAGTGAGGGAAGTGTCGAGCGGAACAAGGGATGTGCTGCACAGCTTCCCTCGCAGGCAGATTCCCTCCTGGGGCGCTTACTTCTCCTGCCTTAGCGCCCTGCTTTGTTTGGAGGCTGTTTGCGGACAGCAGCACACACAGCGGGAAGGTGCGCGCTGGCCAGCTCCAAGTCTCGGCACATAGAAGCGCAAGCGAGGCACCTGCTCGCAGTTTGTCCCGGGCATCGGAAGCAGCATGCTGCATGCCCAGAACACATCCCGCACTGTCCTGCCTGCCACGGGGCTGCTTCTGAGCACGGAGGCACACCTACAAGCCAGCTGAGATGGGCTTTGCCTAAGAGTGAGGGAAGTGGCGAGCGGAACAAGGGATGTGCTGCACAGCTTCCCTCGCAGGCAGATTCCCTCCTGGGGCGCTTACTTCTCCTGCCTTAGCGCCCTGCTTTATTTGGAGGCTGTTTGCGGACAGCAGCGCACACAGCGGGAAGGTGCGCGCTGGCCAGCTCCAAGTCTCGGCAGATTGAAGCGCAAGCCAGGCACCTGCTCGCAGTTTGTCCCAGGCATGGGAAGCAGCATGCTGCATGCCCAGATTACTTCTCGCACTGTCCTGCCTTCCACGGGGCTGCTTCTGAGCACGGAGGCACGCCTACAAGCCAGCTGAGATGGGCTTTGCCTAAGAGTGAGGGAAGTGGCGAGCGGAACAAGGGATGTGCTGCACAGCTTCCCTCGCAGGCAGATTCCCTCCTGGGGCGCTTAGTTCTCCTGCCTTAGTGCCCTGCTTTGTTTGGAGGCTGTTTGCGGACAGCAGCACACACAGCGGGTAGGTGCGCGCTGGCCAGCTCCAAGTCTCGGCAGATTGAAGCGCAAGCGAGGCACCTGCTCGCAGTTTGTCCCGGGCAAGGGAAGCAGCATGCTGCGTGCCCAGAAGACATCCCACACTGTCCTGCCTTCCTCGGGGCTGCTTCTGAGCACGGAGGCACGCCTACAAGCCAGCAGAGATGGTCTTTGCCTAAGAGTCAGGGAAGTGTCGAGCGGAACAAGGGATGTGCTGCACAGCTTCCCTCGCAGGCAGATTCCCTCCTGGGGCGCTTAGTTCTCCTGCCTTAGCGCCCTGCTTTGTTTGGAGGCTGTTTGCGGACAGCAGCACACACAGCGGGAAGGTGCGCGCTGGTCAGCTCCCAGTCTCGGCAGATTGAAGCGCAAGCGAGGCACCTGCTCGCAGTTTGTCCCGGGCATGGGAAGCAGCATGCTGCATGCCCAGATTACTTCTTGCACTGTCCTGCCTGCCACGGGGCTGCTTCTGAGCACGGAGGCACGCCTACAAGCCAGCTGAGATGGGCTTTGCCTAAGAGTCAGGGAAGTGGCGAGCGGAACAAGGGATGTGCTGCACAGCTTCCCTCGCAGGCAGATTCCCTCCTGGGGCGCTTAGTTCTCCTGCCTTAGCGCCCTGCTTTGTTTGGAGGCTGTTTGCGGACAGCAGCACACACAGCGGGAAGGTGCGCGCTGGCCAGCTCCAAGTCTCTGCAGATTGAAGCGCAAGCGAGGCACCTGCTCGCAGTTTGTCCCGGGCATGGGAAGCAGCATGCTGCATGCCCAGATTACTTCTCGGACTGTCCTGCCTTCCTCGGGGCTGCTTCTGAGCACAGAGGCACGCCTACAAGCCAGCTGAGATGGGCTTTGCCTAAGAGTCAGGGAAGTGGCGAGCAGAACAAGGGATGTGCTGCACAGCTTCCCTCGCAGGCAGATTCCCTCCTGGGGCGCTTACTTCTCCTGCCTTAGCGCCCTGCTTTGTTTGGAGGCTGTTTGCGGACAGCAGCACACACAGCGGGAAGGTGCGCGCTGGTCAGCTTGAAATCTCAGCACATAGAAGCGCAAGCGAGGCACCTGCTCGCAGTTTGTCCCGGGCAAGGGAAGCAGCATGCTGCGTGCCCAGAAGACATCCCGCACTGTCCTGCCTTCCTCGGGGCTGCTTCTGAGCATGGAGGCACGCCTACAAGCCAGCTGAGATGGGCTTTGCCTAAGAGTCAGGGAAGTGGCGAGCGGAAAAAGGGATGTGCTGCACAGCTTCCCTCGCAGGCAGATTCCCTCCTGGGGCGCTTACTTCTCCTGCCTTAGTGCCCTGCTTTGTTTGGAGGCTGTTTGCGGACAGCAGCACACACAGCGGGAAGGTGCGCGCTGGTCAGCTTGAAATCTCAGCACATAGAAGCGCAAGCGAGGCACCTGCTCGCAGTTTGTCCCGGGCAAGGGAAGCAGCATGCTGCGTGCCCAGAAGACA
The DNA here is from genome assembly GCF_028389875.1 of Rhea pennata. Taxonomy (NCBI): domain Eukaryota; kingdom Metazoa; phylum Chordata; class Aves; order Rheiformes; family Rheidae; genus Rhea; species Rhea pennata. Next base: position 827,111 of record NC_084680.1, read on the forward strand.
TCCCGCACTGTCCTGCCTGCCACGGGGCTGCTTCTGAGCACGGAGGCACGCCTACAAGCCAGCTGAGATGGGCTTTGCCTAAGAGTGAGGGAAGTGTCGAGCGGAACAAGGGATGTGCTGCACAGCTTCCCTCGCAGGCAGATTTCCTCCTGGGGCTCGTAGTTCTCCTGCCTTAGTGCCCTGCTTTGTTTGGAGGCTGTTTGCGGACAGCAGCACACACAGCGGGAAGGTGCGCGCTGGCCAGCTCCAAGTCTCGGCACATAGAAGCGCAAGCCAGGCACCTGCTCGCAGTTTCTCCCGGGCATGGGAAGCAGCATGCTGCATGCCCAGATTACTTCTCGCACTGTCCTGCCTGCCACGGGGCTGCTTCTGAGCACGGAGGCACGCCTACAAGCCAGCTGACATGGGCTTTGCCTAAGAGTGAGGGATGTGGCGAGCGGAACAAGGGATGTGCTGCACAGCTTCCCTCGCAGGCAGATTTCCTCCTGGGGCTCGTAGTTCTCCTGCCTTAGTGCCCTGCTTTGTTTGGAGGCTGTTTGCGGACAGCAGCACACACAGCGGGAAGGTGCGCGCTGGCCAGCTCCAAGTCTCGGCACATAGAAGCGCAAGCCAGGCACCTGCTCGCAGTTTGTCCCGGGCATGGGAAGCAGCATGCTGCGTGCCCAGAAGACATCCCGCACTGTCCTGCCTTCCTCGGGGCTGCTCCTGAGCACGGAGGCATGCCTACAAGCCAGCTGAGATGGGCTTTGCCTAAGAGTCAGGGAAGTGTCGAGCGGAACAAGGGATGTGCTGCACAGGTTCCCTCGCAGGCAGATTCCCTCCTGGGGCTCGTAGTTCTCTTGCCTTAGCGCCCTGCTTTGTTTGGAGGCTGTTTGCGGACAGCAGCGCACACAGCGGAGAGGTGCGCGCTGGCCAGCTCCAAGTCTCGGCACATAGAAGCGCAAGCGAGGCACCTGCTCGCAGTTTGTCCCGGGCATGGGAAGCAGCATGCTGCATGCCCAGATTACTTCTCACACTGTCCTGCCTGCCACGGGGCTGCTTCTGAGCACGGAGGCACGCCTACAAGCCAGCTGAGATGGGCTTTGCCTAAGAGTCAGGGAAGTGTCGAGCAGAACAAGGGATGTGCTGCACAGCTTCCCTCGCAGGCAGATTCCCTCCTGGGGCGCTTACTTCTCCTGCCTTAGTGCCCTGCTTTGTTTGGAGGCTGTTTGCGGACAGCAGCACACACAGCGGGAAGGTGCGCGCTGGCCAGCTCCAAGTCTCGGCAGATAGAAGCGCAAGCCAGGCACCTGCTCGCAGTTTGTCCCGGGCATGGGAAGCAGCATGCTGCGTGCCCAGAAGACATCCCGCACTGTCCTGCCTGCCACGGGGCTGCTTCTGAGCACGGAGGCACGCCTACAAGCCAGCTGACATGGGCTTTGCCTAAGAGTCAGGGAAGTGTCGAGCGGAACAAGGGATGTGCTGCACAGCTTCCCTCGCAGGCAGATTCCCTCCTGGGGCGCTTACTTCTCCTGCCTTAGCGCCCTGCTTTGTTTGGAGGCTGTTTGCGGACAGCAGCACACACAGCGGGAAGGTGCGCGTTGGTCAGCTCCAAATCTCGGCACATAGAAGCGCAAGCGAGGCACCTGCTCGCAGTTTGTCCCGGGCATGGGAAGCAGCATGCTGTGTGCCCAGAAGACATCCCGCACTGTCCTGCCTTCCTCAGGGCTGCTTCTGAGCACGGAGGCACGCCTACAAGCCAGCAGAGATGGGCTTTGCCTAAGATTGAGGGATGTGGCGAGCGGAACAAGGGATGTGCTGCACAGCTTCCCTCGCAGGCAGATTTCCTCCTGGGGCGCTTAGTTCTCCTGCCTTAGTGCCCTGCTTTGTTTGGAGGCTGTTTGCGGACAGCAGCACACACAGCGGGAAGGTGCGCACTGGCCAGCTCCCAGTCTCGGCAGATAGAAGTGCAAGCCAGGCACCTGCTCGCAGTTTGTCCCGGGCATGGGAAGCAGCATGCTGCATGCCCAGATTACTTCTCGCACTGTCCTGCCTGCCACGGGGCTGCTTCTGAGCACGGAGGCACGCCTACAAGCCAGCTGAGATGGGCTTTGCCTAAGAGTCAGGGAAGTGGCGAGCGGAACAAGGGATGTGCTGCACAGGTTCCCTCGCAGCCAGCTTCCCTCCTGGGGTGCTTAGTTCTCCTGCCTTAGCGCCCTGCTTTGTTTGGAGGCTGTTTGCGGACAGCAGCACACAGCGGGAAGGTGCGCGCTGGCCAGCTCCAAGTCTCGGCACATAGAAGCGCAAGCGAGGCACCTGCTCACAGTTTGTCCCGGGCATGGGAAGCAGCATGCTGCGTGCCCAGAAGACATCCTGCACTGTCCTGCCTTCCTCGGGGCTGCTTCTGAGCACGGAGGCACGCCTACAAGCCAGCTGAGATGGTCTTTGCCTAAGAGTCAGGGAAGTGGCGAGCGGAACAAGGGATGTGCTGCACAGCTTCCCTCGCAGGCAGATTCCCTCCTGGGGCTCTTAGTTCTCCTGCCTTAGTGCCCTGCTTTGTTTGGAGGCTGTTTGCAGACAGCAGCACACACAGCGGGAAGGTGTGCGCTGACCAGCTCCAAGTCTCGGCACATAGAAGCGCAAGCCAGGCACCTGCTCGCAGTTTGTCCCGGGCGTGGGAAGCAGCATGCTGCGTGCCCAGAAGACATCCCGCACTGTCCTGCCTGCCACGGGGCTGCTTCTGAGCACGGAGGCACGCCTACAAGCCAGCTGAGATGGGCTTTGCCTAAGAGTCAGGGAAGTGGCGAGAGGAACAAGGGATGTGCTGCACAGCTTCCCTCGCAGGCAGATTCCCTCCTGGGGCTCTTAGTTCTCTTGCCTTAGTGCCCTGCTTTGTTTGGAGGCTCTTTGCGGACAGCAGCACACACAGCGGGAAGGTGCGTGCCTGCCAGCTCCAACTCTAGGCACATAGAAGCGCAAGCCAGGCACCTGCTCGCGGTTTGTCCCGGGCATGGGAAGCAGTATGCTGCGTGCCCAGAAGACATCCCGCACTGTCCTGCCTGCCACGGGGCTGCTTCTGAGCACGGAGGCACGCCTACAAGCCAGCTGAGATGGGCTTTGCCTAAGAGTCAGGGAAGTGGCGAGAGGAACAAGGGATGTGCTGCACAGGTTCCCTCGCAGGCAGATTCCCTCCTGGGGCTCTTAGTTCTCTTGCCTTAGTGCCCTGCTTTCTTTGGAGGCTGTTTGCGGACAGCAGCACACACAGCGGGAAGGTGCGCGCTGGCCAGCTCCAGGTCTCGGCACATAGAAGCGCAAGCCAGGCACCTGCTCGCAGTTTGTACCGGGCATGGGAAGCAGCATGCTGCGTGCCCAGAAGACATCCCGCACTGTCCTGCCTGCCACGGGGCTGCTTCTGAGCACGGAGGCACGCCTACAAGCCAGCAGAGATGGTCTTTGCCTAAGAGTCAGGGAAGTGGCGAGCGGAACAAGGGATGTGCTGCACAGCTTCCCTCGCAGGCAGATTCCCTCCTGGGGCGCTTAGTTCTCCTGCCTTAGCGCCCTGCTTTGTTTGGAGGCTGTTTGCGGACAGCAGCACACACAGCGGGAAGGTGCGCGCTGGTCAGCTCCCAGTCTCGGCAGATTGAAGCGCAAGCGAGGCACCTGCTCGCAGTTTGTCCCGGGCATGGGAAGCAGCATGCTGCATGCCCAGATTACTTCTTGCACTGTCCTGCCTGCCACGGGGCTGCTTCTGAGCACGGAGGCACGCCTACAAGCCAGCTGAGATGGGCTTTGCCTAAGAGTCAGGGAAGTGGCGAGCGGAACAAGGGATGTGCTGCACAGCTTCCCTCGCAGGCAGATTCCCTCCTGGGGCGCTTAGTTCTCCTGCCTTAGCGCCCTGCTTTGTTTGGAGGCTGTTTGCGGACAGCAGCACACACAGCGGGAAGGTGCGCGCTGGCCAGCTCCAAGTCTCTGCAGATTGAAGCGCAAGCGAGGCACCTGCTCGCAGTTTGTCCCGGGCATGGGAAGCAGCATGCTGCATGCCCAGATTACTTCTCGGACTGTCCTGCCTTCCTCGGGGCTGCTTCTGAGCACAGAGGCACGCCTACAAGCCAGCTGAGATGGGCTTTGCCTAAGAGTCAGGGAAGTGGCGAGCAGAACAAGGGATGTGCTGCACAGCTTCCCTCGCAGGCAGATTCCCTCCTGGGGCGCTTACTTCTCCTGCCTTAGCGCCCTGCTTTGTTTGGAGGCTGTTTGCGGACAGCAGCACACACAGCGGGAAGGTGCGCGCTGGTCAGCTTGAAATCTCAGCACATAGAAGCGCAAGCGAGGCACCTGCTCGCAGTTTGTCCCGGGCAAGGGAAGCAGCATGCTGCGTGCCCAGAAGACATCCCGCACTGTCCTGCCTTCCTCGGGGCTGCTTCTGAGCATGGAGGCACGCCTACAAGCCAGCTGAGATGGGCTTTGCCTAAGAGTCAGGGAAGTGGCGAGCGGAAAAAGGGATGTGCTGCACAGCTTCCCTCGCAGGCAGATTCCCTCCTGGGGCGCTTACTTCTCCTGCCTTAGTGCCCTGCTTTGTTTGGAGGCTGTTTGCGGACAGCAGCACACACAGCGGGAAGGTGCGCGCTGGTCAGCTTGAAATCTCAGCACATAGAAGCGCAAGCGAGGCACCTGCTCGCAGTTTGTCCCGGGCAAGGGAAGCAGCATGCTGCGTGCCCAGAAGACATCCCGCACTGTCCTGCCTGCCACGGGGCTGCTTCTGAGCACGGAGGCACGCCTACAAGCCAGCTGAGATGGGCTTTGCCTAAGAGTGAGGGAAGTGTCGAGCGGAACAAGGGATGTGCTGCACAGCTTCCCTCGCAGGCAGATTTCCTCCTGGGGCTCGTAGTTCTCCTGCCTTAGTGCCCTGCTTTGTTTGGAGGCTGTTTGCGGACAGCAGCACACACAGCGGGAAGGTGCGCGCTGGCCAGCTCCAAGTCTCGGCACATAGAAGCGCAAGCCAGGCACCTGCTCGCAGTTTCTCCCGGGCATGGGAAGCAGCATGCTGCATGCCCAGATTACTTCTCGCACTGTCCTGCCTGCCACGGGGCTGCTTCTGAGCACGGAGGCACGCCTACAAGCCAGCTGACATGGGCTTTGCCTAAGAGTGAGGGATGTGGCGAGCGGAACAAGGGATGTGCTGCACAGCTTCCCTCGCAGGCAGATTTCCTCCTGGGGCTCGTAGTTCTCCTGCCTTAGTGCCCTGCTTTGTTTGGAGGCTGTTTGCGGACAGCAGCACACACAGCGGGAAGGTGCGCGCTGGCCAGCTCCAAGTCTCGGCACATAGAAGCGCAAGCCAGGCACCTGCTCGCAGTTTGTCCCGGGCATGGGAAGCAGCATGCTGCGTGCCCAGAAGACATCCCGCACTGTCCTGCCTTCCTCGGGGCTGCTCCTGAGCACGGAGGCATGCCTACAAGCCAGCTGAGATGGGCTTTGCCTAAGAGTCAGGGAAGTGTCGAGCGGAACAAGGGATGTGCTGCACAGGTTCCCTCGCAGGCAGATTCCCTCCTGGGGCTCGTAGTTCTCTTGCCTTAGCGCCCTGCTTTGTTTGGAGGCTGTTTGCGGACAGCAGCGCACACAGCGGAGAGGTGCGCGCTGGCCAGCTCCAAGTCTCGGCACATAGAAGCGCAAGCGAGGCACCTGCTCGCAGTTTGTCCCGGGCATGGGAAGCAGCATGCTGCATGCCCAGATTACTTCTCACACTGTCCTGCCTGCCACGGGGCTGCTTCTGAGCACGGAGGCACGCCTACAAGCCAGCTGAGATGGGCTTTGCCTAAGAGTCAGGGAAGTGTCGAGCAGAACAAGGGATGTGCTGCACAGCTTCCCTCGCAGGCAGATTCCCTCCTGGGGCGCTTACTTCTCCTGCCTTAGTGCCCTGCTTTGTTTGGAGGCTGTTTGCGGACAGCAGCACACACAGCGGGAAGGTGCGCGCTGGCCAGCTCCAAGTCTCGGCAGATAGAAGCGCAAGCCAGGCACCTGCTCGCAGTTTGTCCCGGGCATGGGAAGCAGCATGCTGCGTGCCCAGAAGACATCCCGCACTGTCCTGCCTGCCACGGGGCTGCTTCTGAGCACGGAGGCACGCCTACAAGCCAGCTGACATGGGCTTTGCCTAAGAGTCAGGGAAGTGTCGAGCGGAACAAGGGATGTGCTGCACAGCTTCCCTCGCAGGCAGATTCCCTCCTGGGGCGCTTACTTCTCCTGCCTTAGCGCCCTGCTTTGTTTGGAGGCTGTTTGCGGACAGCAGCACACACAGCGGGAAGGTGCGCGTTGGTCAGCTCCAAATCTCGGCACATAGAAGCGCAAGCGAGGCACCTGCTCGCAGTTTGTCCCGGGCATGGGAAGCAGCATGCTGTGTGCCCAGAAGACATCCCGCACTGTCCTGCCTTCCTCAGGGCTGCTTCTGAGCACGGAGGCACGCCTACAAGCCAGCAGAGATGGGCTTTGCCTAAGATTGAGGGATGTGGCGAGCGGAACAAGGGATGTGCTGCACAGCTTCCCTCGCAGGCAGATTTCCTCCTGGGGCGCTTAGTTCTCCTGCCTTAGTGCCCTGCTTTGTTTGGAGGCTGTTTGCGGACAGCAGCACACACAGCGGGAAGGTGCGCACTGGCCAGCTCCCAGTCTCGGCAGATAGAAGTGCAAGCCAGGCACCTGCTCGCAGTTTGTCCCGGGCATGGGAAGCAGCATGCTGCATGCCCAGATTACTTCTCGCACTGTCCTGCCTGCCACGGGGCTGCTTCTGAGCACGGAGGCACGCCTACAAGCCAGCTGAGATGGGCTTTGCCTAAGAGTCAGGGAAGTGGCGAGCGGAACAAGGGATGTGCTGCACAGGTTCCCTCGCAGCCAGCTTCCCTCCTGGGGTGCTTAGTTCTCCTGCCTTAGCGCCCTGCTTTGTTTGGAGGCTGTTTGCGGACAGCAGCACACAGCGGGAAGGTGCGCGCTGGCCAGCTCCAAGTCTCGGCACATAGAAGCGCAAGCGAGGCACCTGCTCACAGTTTGTCCCGGGCGTGGGAAGCAGCATGCTGCGTGCCCAGAAGACATCCTGCACTGTCCTGCCTTCCTCGGGGCTGCTTCTGAGCACGGAGGCACGCCTACAAGCCAGCTGAGATGGTCTTTGCCTAAGAGTCAGGGAAGTGGCGAGCGGAACAAGGGATGTGCTGCACAGCTTCCCTCGCAGGCAGATTCCCTCCTGGGGCTCTTAGTTCTCCTGCCTTAGTGCCCTGCTTTGTTTGGAGGCTGTTTGCAGACAGCAGCACACACAGCGGGAAGGTGTGCGCTGACCAGCTCCAAGTCTCGGCACATAGAAGCGCAAGCCAGGCACCTGCTCGCAGTTTGTCCCGGGCGTGGGAAGCAGCATGCTGCGTGCCCAGAAGACATCCCGCACTGTCCTGCCTGCCACGGGGCTGCTTCTGAGCACGGAGGCACGCCTACAAGCCAGCTGAGATGGGCTTTGCCTAAGAGTCAGGGAAGTGGCGAGAGGAACAAGGGATGTGCTGCACAGCTTCCCTCGCAGGCAGATTCCCTCCTGGGGCTCTTAGTTCTCTTGCCTTAGTGCCCTGCTTTGTTTGGAGGCTCTTTGCGGACAGCAGCACACACAGCGGGAAGGTGCGTGCCTGCCAGCTCCAACTCTAGGCACATAGAAGCGCAAGCCAGGCACCTGCTCGCGGTTTGTCCCGGGCATGGGAAGCAGCATGCTGCGTGCCCAGAAGACATCCCGCACTGTCCTGCCTGCCACGGTGCTGCTTCTGAGCACGGAGGCACTCCTACAAGCCAGCTGAGATGGGCTTTGCCTAAGAGTCAGGGAAGTGGCGAGCGGAACAAGGGATGTGCTGCACAGGTTCCCTTGCAGGCAGATTCCCTCCTGGGGCTCTTAGTTCTCCTGCCTTAGTGCCCTGCTTTGTTTGGAGGCTGTTTACAGACAGCAGCACACACAGCGGGAGGGTGTGCGCTGACCAGCTCCAAGTCTCGGCACATAGAAGGGCAAGCCAGGCACCTGCTCGCAGTTTGTCCCGGGCATGGGAAGCAGTATGCTGCGTGCCCAGAAGACATCCCGCACTGTCCTGCCTGCCACGGGGCTGCTTCTGAGCACGGAGGCACGCCTACAAGCCAGCTGAGATGGGCTTTGCCTAAGAGTCAGGGAAGTGGCGAGCGGAACAAGGGATGTGCTGCACAGGTTCCCTTTCAGGCAGATTCCCTCCTGGGGCTCTTAGTTCTCTTGCCTTAGTGCCCTGCTTTGTTTGGAGGCTCTTTGCGGGCAGCAGCACACACAGCGGGAAGGTGCGCGCTGGCCAGCTCCAAGTCTCGGCACATGGAAGCGCAAGCGAGGCACCTGCTCGCAGTTTGTCCCGGGTGTGGGAAGCAGCATGCTGCGTGCCCAGAAGACATCCCGCACTGTCCTGCCTGCCACGGGGCTGCTTCTGAGCACGGAGGCACACCTACAAGCCAGCTGAGATGGGCTTTGCCTAAGAGTCAGGGAAGTGGCGAGCGGAACAAGGGATGTGCTGCACAGCTTCCCTCGCAGGCAGATTCCCTCCTGGGGCTCTTAGTTCTCCTGCCTTAGTGCCCTGCTTTGTTTGGAGGCTGTTTGCAGACAGCAGCACACACAGCGGGAAGGTGTGCGCTGACCAGCTCCAAGTCTCGGCACATAGAAGCGCAAGCCAGGCACCTGCTCGCAGTTTGTCCCGGGCGTGGGAAGCAGCATGCTGCGTGCCCAGAAGACATCCCGCACTGTCCTGCCTGCCACGGGGCTGCTTCTGAGCACGGAGGCACGCCTACAAGCCAGCTGAGATGGGCTTTGCCTAAGAGTCAGGGAAGTGGCGAGCGGAACAAGGGATGTGCTGCACAGCTTCCCTCGCAGGCAGATTCCCTCCTGGGGCTCTTAGTTCTCTTGCCTTAGTGCCCTGCTTTGTTTGGAGGCTGTTTGCGAAGAGCAGCACACACAGCGGGAAGGTGCGCGCTGGCCAGCTCCAAGTCTCGGCAGATAGAAGCGCAAGCGAGGCACCTGCTCGCGGTTTGTCCCGGGCATGGGAAGCAGCATGCTGCGTTCCCAGAAGACATCCCGCACTGTCCTGCCTGCCACGGGGCTGCTTCTGAGCACGGAGGCACGCCTACAAGCAAGCTGAGATGGGCTTTGCCTAAGAGTCAGGGAAGTGGCGAGCGGAACAAGGGATGTGCTGCACAGCTTCCCTCGCAGGCAGATTCCCTCCTGGGGCTCTTAGTTCTCCTGCCTTAGTGCCCTGCTTTGTTTGGAGGCTGTTTGCAGACAGCAGCACACACAGCGGGAAGGTGTGCGCTGACCAGCTCCAAGTCTCGGCACATAGAAGCGCAAGCCAGGCACCTGCTCGCAGTTTGTCCCGGGCGTGGGAAGCAGCATGCTGCGTGCCCAGAAGACATCCCGCACTGTCCTGCCTGCCACGGGGCTGCTTCTGAGCACGGAGGCACGCCTACAAGCCAGCTGAGATGGGCTTTGCCTAAGAGTCAGGGAAGTGGCGAGAGGAACAAGGGATGTGCTGCACAGCTTCCCTGGCAGGCAGATTCCCTCCTGGGGCTCTTAGTTCTCTTGCCTTAGTGCCCTGCTTTGTTTGGAGGCTCTTTGCGGACAGCAGCACACACAGCGGGAAGGTGCGTGCCTGCCAGCTCCAACTCTCGGCACATAGAAGCGCAAGCCAGGCACCTGCTCGCGGTTTGTCCCGGGCATGGGAAGCAGTATGCTGCGTGCCCAGAAGACATCCCGCACTGTCCTGCCTGCCACGGGGCTGCTTCTGAGCACGGAGGCACGCCTACAAGCCAGCTGAGATGGGCTTTGCCTAAGAGTCAGGGAAGTGGCGAGCGGAACAAGGGATGTGCTGCACAGCTTCCCTCACAGGCAGATTCCCTCCTGGGGCTCTTAGTTCTCTTGCCTTAGTGCCCTGCTTTGTTTGGAGGCTGTTTGCGGACAGCAGCACACACAGCGGGAAGGTGCGCGCTGACCAGCTCCAAGTCTCGCCAGATGGAAGCACAAGCCAGGCACCTGCTCGCAGTTTGTCCCGGGCATGGGAAGCAGTATGCTGCGTGCCCAGAGTACTTCTCGCATTGTCCTGCCTGCCACGGGGCTGCTTCTGACCACGGAGGCACGCCTACAAGCCAGCTGAGATGGGCTTTGCCTAAGAGTCAGGGAAGTGGCGAGCGGAACAAGGGATGTGCTGCACAGGTTCCCTCGCAGGCAGATTCCCTCCTGGGGCTCTTAGTTCTCCTGCCTTAGTGCCCTGCTTTGTTTGGAGGCTGTTTGCGGAGAGCAGCACACACAGCGGGAAGGTGCGCGCTGGCCAGCTCCAAGTCTCGGCACATAGAAGCGCAAGCCAGGCACCTGCTCGCAGTTTGTCCCGGGCATGGGAAGCAGCTTGCTGCGTGCCCAGAAGACATCCCGCACTGTCCTGCCTGCCACGGGGCTGCTTCTGAACACGGAGGCACGCCTACAAGCCAGCTGAGATGGGCTTTGCCTAAGAGTCAGGGAAGTGGCGAGAGGAACAAGGGATGTGCTGCACAGCTTCCCTTTCAGGCAGATTCCCTCCTGGGGCTCTTAGTTCTCTTGCCTTAGTGCCCTGCTTTGTTTGGAGGCTGTTTGCGGACAGCAGCACACACAGCGGGAAGGTGCGCGCTGGCCAGCTCCAAGTCTCGGCAGATAGAAGCGCAAGCGAGGCACCTGCTCGCGGTTTGTCCCGGGTGTGGGAAGCAGCATGCTGCGTGCCCAGAAGACATCCCGCACTGTCCTGCCTGCCACGGGGCTGCTTCTGATCACGGAGGCACGCCTACAAGCCAGCTGAGATGGGCTTTGCCTAAGAGTCAGGGAAGTGTCGAGCGGAACAAGGGATGTGCTGCACAGCTTCCCTCGCAGGCAGATTCCCTCCTGGGGCTCTTAGTTCTCCTGCCTTAGTGCCCTGCTTTCTTTGGAGGCTGTTTGCGGACAGCAGCACACACAGCGGGAAGGTGAGCGCTGGCCAGCTCCAGGTCTCGGCACATGGAAGCGCAAGCCAGGCACCTGCTCGCAGTTTGTCCCGGGCGTGGGAAGCAGCATGCTGCGTGCCCAGAAGACATCCCGCACTGTCCTGCCTGCCACGGGGCTGCTTCTGAGCACGGAGGCACGCCTACAAGCCAGCTGAGATGGGCTTTGCCTAAGAGTCAGGGAAGTGGCGAGCGGAACAAGGGATGTGCTGCACAGCTTCCCTCGCAGGCAGATTCCCTCCTGGGGCTCTTAGTTCTCTTGCCTTAGTGCCCTGCTTTGTTTGGAGGCTGTTTGCGGACAGCAGCACACACAGCGGGAAGGTGCGTGCTGGCCAGCTCCAACTCTCAGCACATAGAAGCGCAAGCCAGGCACCTGCTCGCGGTTTGTCCCGGGCATGGGAAGCAGTATGCTGCGTGCCCAGAAGACATCCCGCACTGTCCTGCCTGCCACGGGGCTGCTTCTGACCACGGAGGCACGCCTACAAGCCAGCTGAGATGGGCTTTGCCTAAGAGTCAGGGAAGTGGCGAGCGGAACAAGGGATGTGCTGCACAGCTTCCCTCGCAGGCAGATTCCCTCCTGGGGCGCTTAGTTCTCCTGCCTTAGTGCCCTGCTTTGTTTGGAGGCTCTTTGCGGACAGCAGCACACACAGCGGGAAGGTGCGCGCTGGCCAGCTCCAAGTCTCGGCACATAGAAGCGCAAGCCAGGCACCTGCTCGCAGTTTGTCCCGGGTGTGGGAAGCAGCATGCTGCGTGCCCAGAAGACATCCCGCACTGTCCTGCCTGCCACGGGGCTGCTTCTGAGCATGGAGGCACACCTACAAGCCAGCTGAGATGGGCTTTGCCTAAGAGTCAGGGAAGTGGCGAGCGGAACAAGGGATGTGCTGCACAGCTTCCCTCGCAGGCAGATTCCCTCCTGGGGCTCTTAGTTCTCCTGCCTTAGTGCCCTGCTTTGTTTGGAGGCTGTTTGCGGACAGCAGCACACACAGCGGGAAGGTGTGCGCTGGCCAGCTCCAAGTCTCGGCACATAGAAGTGCAAGCCAGGCACCTGCTCGCAGTTTGTCCCGGGCGTGGGAAGCAGCATGCTGCGTGCCCAGAAGACATCCCGCACTGTCCTGCCTGCCACGGGGCTGCTTCTGAGCATGGAGGCACGCCTACAAGCCAGCTGAGATGGGCTTTGCCTAAGAGTCAGGGAAGTGGCGAGCGGAACAAGGGATGTGCTGCACAGCTTCCCTCGCAGGCAGATTCCCTCCTGGGGCTCTTAGTTCTCTTGCCTTAGTGCCCTGCTTTGTTTGGAGGCTGTTTGCGGACAGCAGCACACACAGCGGGAAGGTGCGTGCTGGCCAGCTCCAGGTCTCGGCACATAGAAGCGCAAGCCAGGCACCTGCTCGCGGTTTGTCCCGGGCATGGGAAGCAGTATGCTGCGTGCCCAGAAGACATCCCGCACTGTCCTGCCTGCCACGGGGCTGCTTCTGACCACGGAGGCACGCCTACAAGCCAGCTGAGATGGGCTTTGCCTAAGAGTCAGGGAAGTGGCGAGCGGAACAAGGGATGTGCTGCACAGCTTCCCTCGCAGGCAGATTCCCTCCTGGGGCTCTTAGTTCTCCTGCCTTAGTGCCCTGCTTTGTTTGGAGGCTGTTTGCGGACAGCAGCACACACAGCGGGAAGGTGCGCGCTGGCCAGCTCCAGGTCTCGGCACATAGAAGCGCAAGCCAGGCACCTGCTCGCAGTTTGTCCCGGGCATGGGAAGCAGCTTGCTGCGTGCCCAGAAGACATCCCGCACTGTCCTGCCTGCCACGGGGCTGCTTCTGAACACGGAGGCACGCCTACAAGCCAGCTGAGATGGGCTTTGCCTAAGAGTCAGGGAAGTGGCGAGAGGAACAAGGGATGTGCTGCACAGCTTCCCTCGCAGGCAGATTCCCTCCTGGGGCTCTTAGTTCTCCTGCCTTAGTGCCCTGCTTTGTTTGGAGGCTGTTTGCAGACAGCAGCACACACAGCGGGAAGGTGCGCGCTGGCCAGCTCCAGGTCTCGGCACATAGAAGCGCAAGCCAGGCACCTGCTCGCAGTTTGTCCCGGGCATGGGAAGCAGCTTGCTGCGTGCCCAGAAGACATCCCGCACTGTCCTGCCTGCCACGGGGCTGCTTCTGAACACGGAGGCACGCCTACAAGCCAGCTGAGATGGGCTTTGCCTAAGAGTCAGGGAAGTGGCGAGAGGAACAAGGGATGTGCTGCACAGCTTCCCTCGCAGGCAGATTCCCTCCTGGGGCTCTTAGTTCTCTTGCCTTAGTGCCCTGCTTTGTTTGGAGGCTGTTTGCGGACAGCAGCACACACAGCGGGAAGGTGCGCGCTGGCCAGCTCCAAGTCTCGGCACATAGAAGCGCAAGCGAGGCACCTGCTCGCGGTTTGTCGCGGGCATGGGAAGCAGCATGCTGCGTGCCCAGAGTACTTCTCGCACTGTCCTGCCTGCCACGGGGCTGCTTCTGAGCACGGAGGCACGCCTACAAGCCAACTGAGATGGGCTTTGCCTAAGAGTCAGGGAAGTGGCGAGCGGAACAAGGGATGTGCTGCACAGCTTCCCTCGCAGGCAGATTCCCTCCTGGGGCTCTTAGTTCTCCTGCCTTAGTGCCCTGCTTTGTTTGGAGGCTGTTTGCAGACAGCAGCACACACAGCGGGAAGGTGTGCGCTGACCAGCTCCAAGTCTCGGCACATAGAAGCACAAGCCAGGCACCTGCTCGCAGTTTGTCCCGGGCGTGGGAAGCAGCATGCTGCGTGCCCAGAAGACATCCCGCACTGTCCTGCCTGCCACGGGGCTGCTTCTGAGCACGGAGGTACGCCTACAAGCCAGCTGAGATGGGCTTTGCCTAAGAGTCAGGGAAGTGGCGAGCGGAACAAGGGATGTGCTGCACAGCTTCCCTCGCAGGCAGATTCCCTCCTGGGGCTCTTAGTTCTCTTGCCTTAGTGCCCTGCTTTGTTTGGAGGCTGTTTGCGGACAGCAGCACACACAGCGGGAAGGTGCGTGCTGGCCAGCTCCAGGTCTCGGCACATAGAAGTGCAAGCCAGGCACCTGCTCGCGGTTTGTCCCGGGCATGGGAAGCAGTATGCTGCGTGCCCAGAAGACATCCCGCACTGTCCTGCCTGCCACGGGGCTGCTTCTGACCACGGAGGCACGCCTACAAGCCAGCTGAGATGGGCTTTGCCTAAGAGTCAGGGAAGTGTCGAGCGGAACAAGGGATGTGCTGCACAGCTTCCCTCGCAGGCAGATTCCCTCCTGGGGCTCTTAGTTCTCCTGCCTTAGTGCCCTGCTTTCTTTGGAGGCTGTTTGCGGACAGCAGCACACACAGCGGGAAGGTGCGCGCTGGCCAGCTCCAGGTCTCGGCACATAGAAGCGCAAGCCAGGCACCTGCTCGCAGTTTGTCCCGGGCGTGGGAAGCAGCATGCTGCGTGCCCAGAAGACATCCCGCACTGTCCTGCCTGCCACGGGGCTGCTTCTGACCACGGAGGCACGCCTACAAGCCAGCTGAGATGGGCTTTGCCTAAGAGTCAGGGAAGTGGCGAGAGGAACAAGGGATGTGCTGCACAGCTTCCCTTTCAGGCAGATTCCCTCCTGGGGCTCTTAGTTCTCCTGCCTTAGTGCCCTGCTTTGTTTGGAGGCTGTTTGCGGACAGCAGCACACACAGCGGGAAGGTGCGCGCTGGCCAGCTCCAGGTCTCGGCACATAGAAGCGCAAGCCAGGCACCTGCTCGCAGTTTGTCCCGGGCATGGGAAGCAGCTTGCTGCGTGCCCAGAAGACATCCCGCACTGTCCTGCCTGCCACGGGGCTGCTTCTGAACACGGAGGCACGCCTACAAGCCAGCTGAGATGGGCTTTGCCTAAGAGTCAGGGAAGTGGCGAGAGGAACAAGGGATGTGCTGCACAGCTTCCCTTTCAGGCAGATTCCCTCCTGGGGCTCTTAGTTCTCTTGCCTTAGTGCCCTGCTTTGTTTGGAGGCTGTTTGCGGAGAGCAGCACACACAGCGGGAAGGTGCGCGCTGGCCAGCTCCAAGTCTCGGCAGATAGAAGCGCAAGCGAGGCACCTGCTCGCGGTTTGTCCCGGGCATGGGAAGCAGCATGCTGCGTGCCCAGAAGACATCCCGCACTGTCCTGCCTGCCACGGGGCTGCTTCTGAGCACGGAGGCACGCCTACAAGCCAGCTGAGATGGGCTTTGCCTAAGAGTCAGGGAAGTGGCGAGCGGAACAAGGGATGTGCTGCACAGCTTCCCTCGCAGGCAGATTCCCTCCTGGGGCTCTTAGTTCTCTTGCCTTAGTGCCCTGCTTTGTTTGGAGGCTGTTTGCGGACAGCAGCACACACAGCGGGAAGGTGCGTGCTGGCCAGCTCCAGGTCTCGGCACATAGAAGCGCAAGCCAGGCACCTGCTCGCGGTTTGTCCCGGGCATGGGAAGCAGTATGCTGCGTGCCCAGAAGACATCCCGCACTGTCCTGCCTGCCACGGGGCTGCTTCTGACCACGGAGGCACGCCTACAAGCCAGCTGAGATGGGCTTTGCCTAAGAGTCAGGGAAGTGTCGAGCGGAACAAGGGATGTGCTGCACAGCTTCCCTCGCAGGCAGATTCCCTCCTGGGGCTCTTAGTTCTCCTGCCTTAGTGCCCTGCTTTCTTTGGAGGCTGTTTGCGGAGAGCAGCACACACAGCGGGAAGGTGTGCGCTGGCCAGCTCCAGGTCTCGGCACATAGAAGCGCAAGCCAGGCACCTGCTCGCAGTTTGTCCCGGGCATGGGAAGCAGCTTGCTGCGTGCCCAGAAGACATCCCGCACTGTCCTGCCTGCCACGGGGCTGCTTCTGAGCACGGAGGCACGCCTACAAGCCAACTGAGATGGGCTTTGCCTAAGAGTCAGGGAAGTGGCGAGCGGAACAAGGGATGTGCTGCACAGGTTCCCTCGCAGGCAGATTCCCTCCTGGGGCTCTTAGTTCTCTTGCCTTAGTGCCCTGCTTTGTTTGGAGGCTGTTTGCGGATAGCAGCACACACAGCGGGAAGGTGCGCGCTGGCCAGCTCCAAGTCTCGGCAGATAGAAGCGCAAGCGAGGCACCTGCTCGCAGTTTGTCCCGGGCGTGGGAAGCAGTATGCTGCGTGCCCAGAAGACATCCCGCACTGTCCTGCCTGCCACGGTGCTGCTTCTGAGCACGGAGGCACTCCTACAAGCCAACTGAGATGGGCTTTGCCTAAGAGTCAGGGAAGTGGCGAGCGGAACAAGGGATGTGCTGCACAGGTTCCCTTGCAGGCAGATTCCCTCCTGGGGCTCTTAGTTCTCCTGCCTTAGTGCCCTGCTTTGTTTGGAGGCTGTTTGCAGACAGCAGCACACACAGCGGGAAGGTGTGCGCTGACCAGCTCCAAGTCTCGGCACATAGAAGGGCAAGCCAGGCACCTGCTCGCAGTTTGTCCCGGGCGTGGGAAGCAGCATGCTGCGTGCCCAGAAGACATCCCGCACTGTCCTGCCTGCCACGGGGCTGCTTCTGAGCACGGAGGCACGCCTACAAGCCAGCTGAGATGGGCTTTGCCTAAGAGTCAGGGAAGTGGCGAGCGGAACAAGGGATGTGCTGCACAGCTTCCCTCGCAGGCAGATTCCCTCCTGGGGCTCTTAGTTCTCTTGCCTTAGTGCCCTGCTTTGTTTGGAGGCTGTTTGCGGACAGCAGCACACACAGCGGGAAGGTGCGTGCTGGCCAGCTCCAACTCTCGGCACATAGAAGCGCAAGCCAGGCACCTGCTCGCGGTTTGTCCCGGGCATGGGAAGCAGTATGCTGCGTGCCCAGAAGACATCCCGCACTGTCCTGCCTGCCACGGGGCTGCTTCTGAGCACGGAGGCACGCCTACAAGCCAGCTGAGATGGGCTTTGCCTAAGAGTCAGGGAAGTGGCGAGCGGAACAAGGGATGTGCTGCACAGCTTCCCTCGCAGGCAGATTCCCTCCTGGGGCTCTTAGTTCTCCTGCCTTAGTGCCCTGCTTTGTTTGGAGGCTGTTTGCAGACAGCAGCACACACAGCGGGAAGGTGTGCGCTGACCAGCTCCAAGTCTCGGCACATAGAAGCGCAAGCCAGGCACCTGCTCGCAGTTTGTCCCGGGCGTGGGAAGCAGCATGCTGCATGCCCAGAAGACATCCCGCACTGTCCTGCCTGCCACGGGGCTGCTTCTGAGCACGGAGGCACGCCTACAAGCCAGCTGAGATGGGCTTTGCCTAAGAGTCAGGGAAGTGGCGAGCGGAACAAGGGATGTGCTGCACCGCTTCCCTCGCAGGCAGATTCCCTCCTGGGGCTCTTAGTTCTCCTGCCTTTGTGCCCTGCTTTGTTTGGAGGCTGTTTGCGGAGAGCAGCACACACAGCGGGAAGGTGCGCGCTGGCCAGCTCCAAGTCTCGGCACATAGAAGCGCAAGCGAGGCACCTGCTCGCGGTTTGTCCCGGGCATGGGAAGCAGCATGCTGCGTGCCCAGAAGACATCCCGCACTGTCCTGCCTGCCACGGGGCTGCTTCTGAGCACGGAGGCACGCCTACAAGCCAGCTGAGATGGGCTTTGCCTAAGAGTCAGGGAAGTGGCGAGCGGAACAAGGGATGTGCTGCACAGGTTCCCTCGCAGGCAGATTCCCTCCTGGGGCTCTTAGTTCTCCTGCCTTAGTGCCCTGCTTTGTTTGGAGGCTGTTTGCGGACAGCAGCACACACAGCGGGAAGGTGTGCGCTGACCAGCTCCAAGTCTCGGCACATAGAAGCGCAAGCCAGGCACCTGCTCGCAGTTTGTCCCGGGCGTGGGAAGCAGTATGCTGCGTGCCCAGAGTACTTCTCGCACTGTCCTGCCTGCCACGGGGCTGCTTCTGAGCACGGAGGCACGCCTACAAGCCAGCTGAGATGGGCTTTGCCTAAGAGTCAGGGAAGTGGCGAGAGGAACAAGGGATGTGCTGCACAGGTTCCCTCGCAGGCAGATTCCCTCCTGGGGCTCTTAGTTCTCCTGCCTTAGTGCCCTGCTTTGTTTGGAGGCTCTTTGCGGACAGCAGCACACACAGCGGGAAGGTGCGCGCTGGCCAGCTCCAGGTCTCGGCACATAGAAGCGCAAGCCAGGCACCTGCTCGCAGTTTGTCCCGGGCATGGGAAGCAGCTTGCTGCGTGCCCAGAAGACATCCCGCACTGTCCTGCCTGCCACGGGGCTGCTTCTGAACACGGAGGCACGCCTACAAGCCAGCTGAGATGGGCTTTGCCTAAGAGTCAGGGAAGTGGCGAGAGGAACAAGGGATGTGCTGCACAGCTTCCCTTTCAGGCAGATTCCCTCCTGGGGCTCTTAGTTCTCTTGCCTTAGTGCCCTGCTTTGTTTGGAGGCTCTTTGCGGACAGCAGCACACACAGCGGGAAGGTGCGCGCTGGCCAGCTCCAAGTCTCGGCACATAGAAGCGCAAGCGAGGCACCTGCTCGCGGTTTGTCCCGGGCATGGGAAGCAGCATGCTGCGTGCCCAGAAGACATCCCGCACTGTCCTGCCTGCCACGGGGCTGCTTCTGACCACGGAGGCACGCCTACAAGCCAGCTGAGATGGGCTTTGCCTAAGAGTCAGGGAAGTGGCGAGCGGAACAAGGGATGTGCTGCACAGCTTCCCTCGCAGGCAGATTCCCTCCTGGGGCTCTTAGTTCTCCTGCCTTAGTGCCCTGCTTTCTTTGGAGGCTGTTTGCGGACAGCAGCACACACAGCGGGAAGGTGCGCGCTGGCCAGCTCCAGGTCTCGGCACATAGAAGCGCAAGCCAGGCACCTGCTCGCAGTTTGTCCCGGGCATGGGAAGCAGCTTGCTGCGTGCCCAGAAGACATCCCGCACTGTCCTGCCTGCCACGGGGCTGCTTCTGAACACGGAGGCACGCCTACAAGCCAGCTGAGATGGGCTTTGCCTAAGAGTCAGGGAAGTGGCGAGAGGAACAAGGGATGTGCTGCACAGCTTCCCTCGCAGGCAGATTCCCTCCTGGGGCTCTTAGTTCTCCTGCCTTAGTGCCCTGCTTTCTTTGGAGGCTGTTTGCAGACAGCAGCACACACAGCGGGAAGGTGTGCGCTGACCAGCTCCAAGTCTCGGCACATGGAAGCGCAAGCCAGGCACCTGCTCGCAGTTTGTCCCGGGCGTGGGAAGCAGCATGCTGCGTGCCCAGAAGACATCCCGCACTGTCCTGCCTGCCACGGGGCTGCTTCTGAGCACGGAGGCACGCCTACAAGCCAGCTGAGATGGGCTTTGCCTAAGAGTCAGGGAAGTGGCGAGCGGAACAAGGGATGTGCTGCACAGCTTCCCTCGCAGGCAGATTCCCTCCTGGGGCTCTTAGTTCTCTTGCCTTAGTGCCCTGCTTTGTTTGGAGGCTGTTTGCGGACAGCAGCACACACAGCGGGAAGGTGCGTGCTGGCCAGCTCCAACTCTCAGCACATAGAAGCGCAAGCCAGGCACCTGCTCGCGGTTTGTCCCGGGCATGGGAAGCAGTATGCTGCGTGCCCAGAAGACATCCCGCACTGTCCTGCCTGCCACGGGGCTGCTTCTGACCACGGAGGCACGCCTACAAGCCAGCTGAGATGGGCTTTGCCTAAGAGTCAGGGAAGTGGCGAGCGGAACAAGGGATGTGCTGCACAGCTTCCCTTTCAGGCAGATTCCCTCCTGGGGCTCTTAGTTCTCCTGCCTTAGTGCCCTGCTTTGTTTGGAGGCTGTTTGCAGACAGCAGCACACACAGCGGGAAGGTGCGCGCTGGCCAGCTCCAGGTCTCGGCACATAGAAGCGCAAGCCAGGCACCTGCTCGCAGTTTGTCCCGGGCATGGGAAGCAGCTTGCTGCGTGCCCAGAAGACATCCCGCACTGTCCTGCCTGCCACGGGGCTGCTTCTGAACACGGAGGCACGCCTACAAGCCAGCTGAGATGGGCTTTGCCTAAGAGTCAGGGAAGTGGCGAGAGGAACAAGGGATGTGCTGCACAGCTTCCCTTTCAGGCAGATTCCCTCCTGGGGCTCTTAGTTCTCTTGCCTTAGTGCCCTGCTTTGTTTGGAGGCTGTTTGCGGACAGCAGCACACACAGCGGGAAGGTGCGCGCTGGCCAGCTCCAAGTCTCGGCACATAGAAGCGCAAGCGAGGCACCTGCTCGCGGTTTGTCGCGGGCATGGGAAGCAGCATGCTGCGTGCCCAGAGTACTTCTCGCACTGTCCTGCCTGCCACGGGGCTGCTTCTGAGCACGGAGGCACGCCTACAAGCCAACTGAGATGGGCTTTGCCTAAGAGTCAGGGAAGTGGCGAGCGGAACAAGGGATGTGCTGCACAGCTTCCCTCGCAGGCAGATTCCCTCCTGGGGCTCTTAGTTCTCCTGCCTTAGTGCCCTGCTTTGTTTGGAGGCTGTTTGCAGACAGCAGCACACACAGCGGGAAGGTGTGCGCTGACCAGCTCCAAGTCTCGGCACATAGAAGCACAAGCCAGGCACCTGCTCGCAGTTTGTCCCGGGCGTGGGAAGCAGCATGCTGCGTGCCCAGAAGACATCCCGCACTGTCCTGCCTGCCACGGGGCTGCTTCTGAGCACGGAGGTACGCCTACAAGCCAGCTGAGATGGGCTTTGCCTAAGAGTCAGGGAAGTGGCGAGCGGAACAAGGGATGTGCTGCACAGCTTCCCTCGCAGGCAGATTCCCTCCTGGGGCTCTTAGTTCTCTTGCCTTAGTGCCCTGCTTTGTTTGGAGGCTGTTTGCGGACAGCAGCACACACAGCGGGAAGGTGCGTGCTGGCCAGCTCCAGGTCTCGGCACATAGAAGTGCAAGCCAGGCACCTGCTCGCGGTTTGTCCCGGGCATGGGAAGCAGTATGCTGCGTGCCCAGAAGACATCCCGCACTGTCCTGCCTGCCACGGGGCTGCTTCTGACCACGGAGGCACGCCTACAAGCCAGCTGAGATGGGCTTTGCCTAAGAGTCAGGGAAGTGTCGAGCGGAACAAGGGATGTGCTGCACAGCTTCCCTCGCAGGCAGATTCCCTCCTGGGGCTCTTAGTTCTCCTGCCTTAGTGCCCTGCTTTCTTTGGAGGCTGTTTGCGGACAGCAGCACACACAGCGGGAAGGTGCGCGCTGGCCAGCTCCAGGTCTCGGCACATAGAAGCGCAAGCCAGGCACCTGCTCGCAGTTTGTCCCGGGCGTGGGAAGCAGCATGCTGCGTGCCCAGAAGACATCCCGCACTGTCCTGCCTGCCACGGGGCTGCTTCTGACCACGGAGGCACGCCTACAAGCCAGCTGAGATGGGCTTTGCCTAAGAGTCAGGGAAGTGGCGAGAGGAACAAGGGATGTGCTGCACAGCTTCCCTTTCAGGCAGATTCCCTCCTGGGGCTCTTAGTTCTCCTGCCTTAGTGCCCTGCTTTGTTTGGAGGCTGTTTGCGGACAGCAGCACACACAGCGGGAAGGTGCGCGCTGGCCAGCTCCAGGTCTCGGCACATAGAAGCGCAAGCCAGGCACCTGCTCGCAGTTTGTCCCGGGCATGGGAAGCAGCTTGCTGCGTGCCCAGAAGACATCCCGCACTGTCCTGCCTGCCACGGGGCTGCTTCTGAACACGGAGGCACGCCTACAAGCCAGCTGAGATGGGCTTTGCCTAAGAGTCAGGGAAGTGGCGAGAGGAACAAGGGATGTGCTGCACAGCTTCCCTTTCAGGCAGATTCCCTCCTGGGGCTCTTAGTTCTCTTGCCTTAGTGCCCTGCTTTGTTTGGAGGCTGTTTGCGGACAGCAGCACACACAGCGGGAAGGTGCGCGCTGGCCAGCTCCAAGTCTCGGCACATAGAAGCACAAGCGAGGCACCTGCTCGCAGTTTGTCCCGGGCGTGGGAAGCTGCATGCTGCGTGCCCAGAAGACATCCCGCACTGTCCTGCCTGCCACGGGGCTGCTTCTGAGCACGGAGGCACACCTACAAGCCAGCTGAGATGGGCTTTGCCTAAGAGTCAGGGAAGTGGCGAGCGGAACAAGGGATGTGCTGCACAGGTTCCCTCGCAGGCAGATTCCCTCCTGGGGCTCTTAGTTCTCCTGCCTTTGTGCCCTGCTTTGTTTGGAGGCTGTTTGCGGAGAGCAGCACACACAGCGGGAAGGTGCGCGCTGGCCAGCTCCAAGTCTCGGCAGATAGAAGCGCAAGCGAGGCACCTGCTCGCGGTTTGTCCCGGGCATGGGAAGCAGCATGCTGCGTGCCCAGAAGACATCCCGCACTGTCCTGCCTGCCACGGGGCTGCTTCTGAGCACGGAGGCACGCCTACAAGCCAGCTGAGATGGGCTTTGCCTAAGAGTCAGGGAAGTGGCGAGCGGAACAAGGGATGTGCTGCACAGCTTCCCTCGCAGGCAGATTCCCTCCTGGGGCTCTTAGTTCTCTTGCCTTAGTGCCCTGCTTTGTTTGGAGGCTGTTTGCGGACAGCAGCACACACAGCGGGAAGGTGCGTGCTGGCCAGCTCCAGGTCTCGGCACATAGAAGCGCAAGCCAGGCACCTGCTCGCGGTTTGTCCCGGGCATGGGAAGCAGTATGCTGCGTGCCCAGAAGACATCCCGCACTGTCCTGCCTGCCACGGGGCTGCTTCTGACCACGGAGGCACGCCTACAAGCCAGCTGAGATGGGCTTTGCCTAAGAGTCAGGGAAGTGTCGAGCGGAACAAGGGATGTGCTGCACAGCTTCCCTCGCAGGCAGATTCCCTCCTGGGGCTCTTAGTTCTCCTGCCTTAGTGCCCTGCTTTCTTTGGAGGCTGTTTGCGGAGAGCAGCACACACAGCGGGAAGGTGTGCGCTGGCCAGCTCCAGGTCTCGGCACATAGAAGCGCAAGCCAGGCACCTGCTCGCAGTTTGTCCCGGGCATGGGAAGCAGCTTGCTGCGTGCCCAGAAGACATCCCGCACTGTCCTGCCTGCCACGGGGCTGCTTCTGAGCACGGAGGCACGCCTACAAGCCAACTGAGATGGGCTTTGCCTAAGAGTCAGGGAAGTGGCGAGCGGAACAAGGGATGTGCTGCACAGGTTCCCTCGCAGGCAGATTCCCTCCTGGGGCTCTTAGTTCTCTTGCCTTAGTGCCCTGCTTTGTTTGGAGGCTGTTTGCGGATAGCAGCACACACAGCGGGAAGGTGCGCGCTGGCCAGCTCCAAGTCTCGGCAGATAGAAGCGCAAGCGAGGCACCTGCTCGCAGTTTGTCCCGGGCGTGGGAAGCAGTATGCTGCGTGCCCAGAAGACATCCCGCACTGTCCTGCCTGCCACGGTGCTGCTTCTGAGCACGGAGGCACTCCTACAAGCCAACTGAGATGGGCTTTGCCTAAGAGTCAGGGAAGTGGCGAGCGGAACAAGGGATGTGCTGCACAGGTTCCCTTGCAGGCAGATTCCCTCCTGGGGCTCTTAGTTCTCCTGCCTTAGTGCCCTGCTTTGTTTGGAGGCTGTTTGCAGACAGCAGCACACACAGCGGGAAGGTGTGCGCTGACCAGCTCCAAGTCTCGGCACATAGAAGGGCAAGCCAGGCACCTGCTCGCAGTTTGTCCCGGGCGTGGGAAGCAGCATGCTGCGTGCCCAGAAGACATCCCGCACTGTCCTGCCTGCCACGGGGCTGCTTCTGAGCACGGAGGCACGCCTACAAGCCAGCTGAGATGGGCTTTGCCTAAGAGTCAGGGAAGTGGCGAGCGGAACAAGGGATGTGCTGCACAGCTTCCCTCGCAGGCAGATTCCCTCCTGGGGCTCTTAGTTCTCTTGCCTTAGTGCCCTGCTTTGTTTGGAGGCTGTTTGCGGACAGCAGCACACACAGCGGGAAGGTGCGTGCTGGCCAGCTCCAACTCTCGGCACATAGAAGCGCAAGCCAGGCACCTGCTCGCAGTTTGTCCCGGGCGTGGGAAGCAGCATGCTGCGTGCCCAGAAGACATCCCGCACTGTCCTGCCTGCCACGGGGCTGCTTCTGAGCACGGAGGCACGCCTACAAGCCAGCTGAGATGGGCTTTGCCTAAGAGTCAGGGAAGTGGCGAGCGGAACAAGGGATGTGCTGCACAGCTTCCCTCGCAGGCAGATTCCCTCCTGGGGCTCTTAGTTCTCCTGCCTTAGTGCCCTGCTTTGTTTGGAGGCTGTTTGCAGACAGCAGCACACACAGCGGGAAGGTGTGCGCTGACCAGCTCCAAGTCTCGGCACATAGAAGCGCAAGCCAGGCACCTGCTCGCAGTTTGTCCCGGGCGTGGGAAGCAGCATGCTGCATGCCCAGAAGACATCCCGCACTGTCCTGCCTGCCACGGGGCTGCTTCTGAGCACGGAGGCACGCCTACAAGCCAGCTGAGATGGGCTTTGCCTAAGAGTCAGGGAAGTGGCGAGCGGAACAAGGGATGTGCTGCACAGCTTCCCTCGCAGGCAGATTCCCTCCTGGGGCTCTTAGTTCTCTTGCCTTAGTGCCCTGCTTTGTTTGGAGGCTGTTTGCGGAGAGCAGCACACACAGCGGGCAGGTGCGCGCTGGCCAGCTCCAAGTCTCGGCAGATTGAAGCGCAAGCGAGGCACCTGCTCGCGGTTTGTCCCGGGCATGGGAAGCAGCATGCTGCGTGCCCAGAAGACATCCCGCACTGTCCTGCCTGCCACGGGGCTGCTTCTGAGCACGGAGGCACACCTACAAGCCAGCTGAGATGGGCTTTGCCTAAGAGTCAGGGAAGTGGCGAGCGGAACAAGGGATGTGCTGCACAGCTTCCCTCGCAGGCAGATTCCCTTCTGGGGCTCTTAGTTCTCTTGCCTTAGTGCCCTGCTTTGTTTGGAGGCTGTTTGCGGACTGCAGCACACACAGTGGGAAGGTGCTCATGGCCAGCTCCAAGTCTCGGCACATAGAAGCGCAAGCGAGGCACCTGCTCGCAATTTGTCCCGGGCGTGGGAAGCAGCATGCTGTGTGCCCAGAAGACATCTCGCACTGTCCTGCCTGCCACGGGGCTGCTTCTGAGCACGGAGGCACGCCTACAAGCCAGCTGAGATGGGCTTTGCCTAAGAGTCAGGGAAGTGGCGAGCGGAACAAGGGATGTGCTGCACAGCTTCCCTCGCAGGCAGATTCCCTCCTGGGGTGCTTAATTCTCCTGCCTTAGTTCCCTGCTTTGTTTGGAGGCTGTTTGCGGACAGCAGCACACACAGCGGGAAGGTGCGCGCTGGCCAGCTCCAACTCTCGGCACATAGAAGCGCAAGCGAGGCACCTGCTCGCGGTTTGTCCCGGGCATGGGAAGCAGCATGCTGCGTGCCCAGAAGACATCTCGCACTGTCCTGCCTGCCACGGGGCTGCTTCTTAGCACGGAGGCACGCCTACAAGCCAGCTGAGATGGGCTTTGCCTAAGAGTCAGGGAAGTGGCGAGAGGAACAAGGGATGTGCTGCACAGCTTCCCTCGCAGGCAGATTCCCTCCTGGGGCGCTTACTTCTCTTGCCTTAGTGCCCTGCTTTGTTTGGAGGCTGTTTGCGGACAGCAGCACACACAGCGGGAAGGTGCGCGCTGGCCAGCTCCAAGTCTCGGCACATAGAAGCGCAAGCGAGGCACCTGCTCGCAGTTTGTCCCGGGCGTGGGAAGCAGTATGCTGCGTGCCCAGAAGACATCCCGCACTGTCCTGCCTGCCACGGGGCTGCTTCTGAGCACGGAGGCACGCCTACAAGCCAGCTGAGATGGGCTTTGCCTAAGAGTCAGGGAAGTGGCGAGCGGAACAAGGGATGTGCTGCACAGCTTCCCTCGCAGGCAGATTCCCTCCTGGGGTGCTTACTTCTCTTGCCTTAGTGCCCTGCTTTGTTTGGAGGCTGTTTGCGGACAGCAGCACACACAGCGGGAAGGTGCGCGCTGGCCAGCTCCAAGTCTCGGCACATAGAAGCGCAAGCCAGGCACCTGCTCGCAGTTTGTCCCGGGCGTGGGAAGCAGCATGCTGCGTGCCCAGAAGACATCCCGCACTGTCCTGCCTGCCACGGGGCTGCTTCTGAGCACGGAGGCACGCCTACAAGCCAGCTGAGATGGGCTTTGCCTAAGAGTCAGGGAAGTGGCGAGCGGAACAAGGGATGTGCTGCACAGCTTCCCTCGCAGGCAGATTCCCTCCTGGGGCGCTTAATTCTCTTGCCTTAGTGCCCTGCTTTGTTTGGAGGCTGTTTGCGGACAGCAGCACACACAGCGGGCAGGTGCGCGCTGGCCAGCTCCAAGTCTCGGCAGATTGAAGCGCAAGCGAGGCACGTGCTCGCAGTTTGTCCCGGGCATGGGAAGCAGCATGCTGCGTGCCCAGAAGACATCCCGCACTGTCCTGCCTGCCACGGGGCTGCTTCTGAGCACGGAGGCACACCTACAAGCCAGCTGAGATGGGCTTTGCCTAAGAGTCAGGGAAGTGGCGAGCGGAACAAGGGATGTGCTGCACAGCTTCCCTCGCAGGCAGATTCCCTCCTGGGGCTCTTAGTTCTCTTGCCTTAGTGCCCTGCTTTGTTTGGAGGCTGTTTGCGGACTACAGCACACACAGTGGGAAGGTGCTCATGGCCAGCTCCAAGTCTCGGCACATAGAAGCGCAAGCGAGGCACCTGCTCGCAATTTGTCCCGGGCGTGGGAAGCAGCATGCTGTGTGCCCAGAAGACATCTCGCACTGTCCTGCCTGCCACGGGGCTGCTTCTGAGCACGGAGGCACGCCTACAAGCCAGCTGAGATGGGCTTTGCCTAAGAGTCAGGGAAGTGGCGAGCGGAACAAGGGATGTGCTGCACAGCTTCCCTCGCAGGCAGATTCCCTCCTGGGGTGCTTAATTCTCCTGCCTTAGTTCCCTGCTTTGTTTGGAGGCTGTTTGCGGACAGCAGCACACACAGCGGGAAGGTGCGCGCTGGCCAGCTCCAAGTCTCGGCAGATAGAAGCGCAAGCGAGGCACCTGCTCGCGGTTTGTCCCGGGCATGGGAAGCAGCATGCTGCGTGCCCAGAAGACATCTCGCACTGTCCTGCCTGCCACGGGGCTGCTTCTTAGCACGGAGGCACGCCTACAAGGCAGCTGAGATGGGCTTTGCCTAAGAGTCAGGGAAGTGGCGAGCGGAACAAGGGATGTGCTGCACAGCTTCCCTCGCAGGCAGATTCCCTCCTGGGGCGCTTAGTTCTCTTGCCTTAGTGCCCTGCTTTGTTTGGAGGCTGTTTGCGGACAGCAGCACACACAGCGGGAAGGTGCGCGCTGGCCAGCTCCAAGTCTCGGCACATAGAAGCGCAAGCGAGGCACCTGCTCGCAGTTTGTCCCGGGCGTGGGAAGCAGCATGCTGCGTGCCCAGAAGACATCCCGCACTGTCCTGCCTGCCACGGGGCTGCTTCTGAGCACGGAGGCACGCCTACAAGCCAGCTGAGATGGGCTTTGCCTAAGAGTCAGGGAAGTGGCGAGCGGAACAAGGGATGTGCTGCACAGCTTCCCTCGCAGGCAGATTCCCTCCTGGGGTGCTTACTTCTCTTGCCTTAGTGCCCTGCTTTGTTTGGAGGCTGTTTGCGGACAGCAGCACACACAGCGGGAAGGTGCGCGCTGGCCAGCTCCAAGTCTCGGCACATAGAAGCGCAAGCCAGGCACCTGCTCGCAGTTTGTCCCGGGCGTGGGAAGCAGCATGCTGCGTGCCCAGAAGACATCCCGCACTGTCCTGCCTGCCACGGGGCTGCTTCTGAGCACGGAGGCACGCCTACAAGCCAGCTGAGATGGGCTTTGCCTAAGAGTCAGGGAAGTGGCGAGCGGAACAAGGGATGTGCTGCACAGCTTCCCTCGCAGGCAGATTCCCTCCTGGGGCTCTTAGTTCTCCTGCCTTAGTGCCCTGCTTTGTTTGGAGGCTGTTTGCGGAGAGCAGCACACACAGCGGGAAGGTGCGTGCTGGCCAGCTCCAAGTCTCGGCACATAGAAGCGCAAGCCAGGCACCTGCTCGCAGTTTGTCCCGGGCGTGGGAAGCAGCATGCTGCGTGCCCAGAAGACATCCCGCACTGTCCTGCCTGCCACGGGGCTGCTTCTGAGCACGGAGGCACGCCTACAAGCCAGCTGAGATGGGCTTTGCCTAAGAGTCAGGGAAGTGGCGAGCGGAACAAGGGATGTGCTGCACAGCTTCCCTCGCAGGCAGATTCCCTCCTGGGGCTCTTAGTTCTCCTGCCTTAGTGCCCTGCTTTGTTTGGAGGCTGTTTGCAGACAGCAGCACACACAGCGGGAAGGTGTGCGCTGACCAGCTCCAAGTCTCGGCACATAGAAGCGCAAGCCAGGCACCTGCTCGCAGTTTGTCCCGGGCGTGGGAAGCAGCATGCTGCGTGCCCAGAAGACATCCCGCACTGTCCTGCCTGCCACGGGGCTGCTTCTGAGCAAGGAGGCACGCCTACAAGGCAGCTGAGATGGGCTTTGCCTAAGAGTCAGGGAAGTGGCGAGCGGAACAAGGGATGTGCTGCACAGGTTCCCTCGCAGGCAGATTCCCTCCTGGGGCTCTTAGTTCTCCTGCCTTTGTGCCCTGCTTTGTTTGGAGGCTGTTTGCGGACAGCAGCACACACATCGGGAAGGTGCGCGCTGGCCAGCTCCAAGTCTCGGCACATAGAAGCGCAAGCCAGGCACCTGCTCGCAGTTTGTCCCGGGCGTGGGAAGCAGCATGCTGCGTGCCCAGAAGACATCCCGCACTGTCCTGCCTGCCACGGGGCTGCTTCTGAGCACGGAGGCACGCCTACAAGCAAGCTGAGATGGGCTTTGCCTAAGAGTCAGGGAAGTGGCGAGCGGAACAAGGGATGTGCTGCACAGGTTCCCTCGCAGGCAGATTCCCTCCTGGGGCTCTTAGTTCTCCTGCCTTAGTGCCCTGCTTTGTTTGGAGGCTGTTTGCAGACAGCAGCACACACAGCGGGAAGGTGTGCGCTGACCAGCTCCAACTCTCGGCACATAGAAGCGCAAGCCAGGCACCTGCTCGCAGTTTGTCCCGGGCGTGGGAAGCAGCATGCTGCGTGCCCAGAAGACATCCCGCACTGTCCTGCCTGCCACGGGGCTGCTTCTGAGCACGGAGGCACGCCTACAAGGCAGCTGAGATGGGCTTTGCCTAAGAGTCAGGGAAGTGGCGAGCGGAACAAGGGATGTGCTGCACAGCTTCCCTCGCAGGCAGATTCCCTCCTGGGGCTCTTAGTTCTCTTGCCTTAGTGCCCTGCTTTGTTTGGAGGCTGTTTGCGGACAGCAGCACACACAGCGGGAAGGTGCGTGCTGGCCAGCTCCAACTCTCGGCACATAGAAGCGCAAGCCAGGCACCTGCTCGCGGTTTGTCCCGGGCATGGGAAGCAGTATGCTGCGTGCCCAGAAGACATCCCGCACTGTCCTGCCTGCCACGGGGCTGCTTCTGAGCACGGAGGCACGCCTACAAGCCAGCTGAGATGGGCTTTGCCTAAGAGTCAGGGAAGTGGCGAGAGGAACAAGGGATGTGCTGCACAGCTTCCCTTTCAGGCAGATTCCCTCCTGGGGCTCTTAGTTCTCCTGACTTTGTGCCCTGCTTTGTTTGGAGGCTGTTTGCGGAGAGCAGCACACACAGCGGGAAGGTGCGCGCTGGCCAGCTCCAAGTCTCGGCAGATAGAAGCGCAAGCGAGGCACCTGCTCGCGGTTTGTCCCGGGCATGGGAAGCAGCATGCTGCGTGCCCAGAAGACATCCCGCACTGTCCTGCCTGCCACGGGGCTGCTTCTGACCACGGAGGCACGCCTACAAGGCAGCTGAGATGGGCTTTGCCTAAGAGTCAGGGAAGTGGCGAGCGGAACAAGGGATGTGCTGCACAGGTTCCCTCGCAGGCAGATTCCCTCCTGGGGCTCTTAGTTCTCCTGCCTTTGTGCCCTGCTTTGTTTGGAGGCTGTTTGCGGACAGCAGCACACACAGCGGGAAGGTGCGCGCTGGCCAGCTCCAAGTCTCGGCACATAGAAGCGCAAGCCAGGCACCTGCTCGCAGTTTGTCCCGGGCGTGGGAAGCAGCATGCTGCGTGCCCAGAAGACATCCCGCACTGTCCTGCCTGCCACGGGGCTGCTTCTGAGCACGGAGGCACGCCTACAAGCAAGCTGAGATGGGCTTTGCCTAAGAGTCAGGGAAGTGGCGAGCGGAACAAGGGATGTGCTGCACAGGTTCCCTCGCAGGCAGATTCCCTCCTGGGGCTCTTAGTTCTCCTGCCTTAGTGCCCTGCTTTGTTTGGAGGCTGTTTGCAGACAGCAGCACACACAGCGGGAAGGTGTGCGCTGACCAGCTCCAACTCTCGGCACATAGAAGCGCAAGCCAGGCACCTGCTCGCAGTTTGTCCCGGGCGTGGGAAGCAGCATGCTGCGTGCCCAGAAGACATCCCGCACTGTCCTGCCTGCCACGGGGCTGCTTCTGAGCACGGAGGCACGCCTACAAGGCAGCTGAGATGGGCTTTGCCTAAGAGTCAGGGAAGTGGCGAGCGGAACAAGGGATGTGCTGCACAGCTTCCCTCGCAGGCAGATTCCCTCCTGGGGCTCTTAGTTCTCTTGCCTTAGTGCCCTGCTTTGTTTGGAGGCTGTTTGCGGACAGCAGCACACACAGCGGGAAGGTGCGTGCTGGCCAGCTCCAACTCTCGGCACATAGAAGCGCAAGCCAGGCACCTGCTCGCGGTTTGTCCCGGGCATGGGAAGCAGTATGCTGCGTGCCCAGAAGACATCCCGCACTGTCCTGCCTGCCACGGGGCTGCTTCTGAGCACGGAGGCACGCCTACAAGCCAGCTGAGATGGGCTTTGCCTAAGAGTCAGGGAAGTGGCGAGAGGAACAAGGGATGTGCTGCACAGCTTCCCTTTCAGGCAGATTCCCTCCTGGGGCTCTTAGTTCTCCTGACTTTGTGCCCTGCTTTGTTTGGAGGCTGTTTGCGGAGAGCAGCACACACAGCGGGAAGGTGCGCGCTGGCCAGCTCCAAGTCTCGGCAGATAGAAGCGCAAGCGAGGCACCTGCTCGCGGTTTGTCCCGGGCATGGGAAGCAGCATGCTGCGTGCCCAAAAGACATCCCGCACTGTCCTGCCTGCCACGGGGCTGCTTCTGACCACGGAGGCACGCCTACAAGCCAGCTGAGATGGGCTTTGCCTAAGAGTCAGGGAAGTGGCGAGCGGAACAAGGGATGTGCTGCACAGGTTCCCTCGCAGGCAGATTCCCTCCTGGGGCTCTTAGTTCTCTTGCCTTAGTGCCCTGCTTTGTTTGGAGGCTGTTTGCGAACAGCAGCACACACAGCGGGAAGGTGCGTGCTGGCCAGCTCCAAGTCTCGGCACATAGAAGCGCAAGCCAGGCACCTGCTCGCGGTTTGTCCCGGGCATGGGAAGCAGTATGCTGCGTGCCCAGAAGACATCCCGCACTGTCCTGCCTGCCACGGGGCTGCTTCTGAGCACGGAGGCACGCCTACAAGCCAGCTGAGATGGGCTTTGCCTAAGAGTCAGGGAAGTGGCGAGAGGAACAAGGGATGTGCTGCACAGCTTCCCTTTCAGGCAGATTCCCTCCTGGGGCTCTTAGTTCTCTTGCCTTAGTGCCCTGCTTTGTTTGGAGGCTCTTTGCGGACAGCAGCACACACAGCGGGAAGGTGTGCGCTGGCCAGCTCCAAGTCTCGGCAGATAGAAGTGCAAGCGAGGCACCTGCTCGCGGTTTGTCCCGGGCATGGGAAGCAGCATGCTGCGTGCCCAGAAGACATCCTGCACTGTCCTGCCTGCCACGGGGCTGCTTCTGAGCACGGAGGCACGCCTACAAGCCAGCTGAGATGGGCTTTGCCTAAGAGTCAGGGAAGTGGCGAGCGGAAAAAGGGATGTGCTGCACAGGTTCCCTTGCAGGCAGATTCCCTCCTGGGGCTCTTAGTTCTCCTGCCTTAGTGCCCTGCTTTGTTTGGAGGCTGTTTGCAGACAGCAGCACACACAGCGGGAAGGTGTGCGCTGACCAGCTCCAAGTCTCGGCACATAGAAGCGCAAGCCAGGCACCTGCTCGCAGTTTGTCCCGGGCGTGGGAAGCAGCATGCTGCGTGCCCAGAAGACATCCCGCACTGTCCTGCCTGCCACGGGGCTGCTTCTGAGCACGGAGGCACGCCTACAAGCCAGCTGAGATGGGCTTTGCCTAAGAGTCAGGGAAGTGGCGAGCGGAACAAGGGATGTGCTGCACAGCTTCCCTCGCAGGCAGATTCCCTCCTGGGGCTCTTAGTTCTCCTGCCTTAGTGCCCTGCTTTGTTTGGAGGCTGTTTGCGGACAGCAGCACACACAGCGGGAAGGTGCGCGCTGGCCAGCTCCAAGTCTCGGCACATAGAAGCGCAAGCCAGGCACCTGCTCGCAGTTTGTCCCGGGCATGGGAAGCAGCATGCTGCGTGCCCAGAAGACATCCCGCACTGTCCTGCCTGCCACGGGGCTGCTTCTGAGCACGGAGGCACGCCTACAAGCCAGCTGAGATGGGCTTTGCCTAAGAGTCAGGGAAGTGGCGAGCGGAACAAGGGATGTGCTGCACAGGTTCCCTCGCAGGCAGATTCCCTCCTGGGGCGCTTAATTCTCTTGCCTTAGTGCCCTGCTTTGTTTGGAGGCTGTTTGCGGACAGCAGCACACACAGCGGGAAGGTGCGCGCTGGCCAGCTCCAAGTCTCGGCAGATTGAAGCGCAAGCGAGGCACCTGCTCGCGGTTTGTCTCGGGCATGGGAAGCAGCATGCTGCGTGCCCAGAAGACATCCCGCACTGTCCTGCCTGCCACGGGGCTGCTTCTGAGCACGGAGGCACACCTACAAGCCAGCTGAGATGGGCTTTGCCTAAGAGTCAGGGAAGTGGCGAGCGGAACAAGGGATGTGCTGCACAGCTTCCCTCGCAGGCAGATTCCCTCCTGGGGCTCTTAGTTCTCTTGCCTTAGTGCCCTGCTTTGTTTGGAGGCTGTTTGCGGACTGCAGCACACACAGTGGGAAGGTGCTCATGGCCAGCTCCAAGTCTCGGCACATAGAAGCGCAAGCGAGGCACCTGCTCGCAATTTGTCCCGGGCGTGGGAAGCAGCATGCTGTGTGCCCAGAAGACATCTCGCACTGTCCTGCCTGCCACGGGGCTGCTTCTGAGCACGGAGGCACGCCTACAAGCCAGCTGAGATGGGCTTTGCCTAAGAGTCAGGGAAGTGGCGAGCGGAACAAGGGATGTGCTGCACAGCTTCCCTCGCAGGCAGATTCCCTCCTGGGGTGCTTAATTCTCCTGCCTTAGTTCCCTGCTTTGTTTGGAGGCTGTTTGCGGACAGCAGCACACACAGCGGGAAGGTGCGCGCTGGCCAGCTCCAAGTCTCGGCAGATAGAAGCGCAAGCGAGGCACCTGCTCGCGGTTTGTCCCGGGCATGGGAAGCAGCATGCTGCGTGCCCAGAAGACATCTCGCACTGTCCTGCCTGCCACGGGGCTGCTTCTTAGCACGGAGGCACGCCTACAAGCCAGCTGAGATGGGCTTTGCCTAAGAGTCAGGGAAGTGGCGAGAGGAACAAGGGATGTGCTGCACAGCTTCCCTCGCAGGCAGATTCCCTCCTGGGGCGCTTACTTCTCTTGCCTTAGTGCCCTGCTTTGTTTGGAGGCTGTTTGCGGACAGCAGCACACACAGCGGGAAGGTGCGCGCTGGCCAGCTCCAAGTCTCGGCACATAGAAGCGCAAGCGAGGCACCTGCTCGCAGTTTGTCCCGGGCGTGGGAAGCAGCATGCTGCGTGCCCAGAAGACATCCCGCACTGTCCTGCCTGCCACGGGGCTGCTTCTGAGCACGGAGGCACGCCTACAAGCCAGCTGAGATGGGCTTTGCCTAAGAGTCAGGGAAGTGGCGAGCGGAACAAGGGATGTGCTGCACAGCTTCCCTCGCAGGCAGATTCCCTCCTGGGGTGCTTACTTCTCTTGCCTTAGTGCCCTGCTTTGTTTGGAGGCTGTTTGCGGACAGCAGCACACACAGCGGGAAGGTGCGCGCTGGCCAGCTCCAAGTCTCGGCACATAGAAGCGCAAGCCAGGCACCTGCTCGCAGTTTGTCCCGGGCGTGGGAAGCAGCATGCTGCGTGCCCAGAAGACATCCCGCACTGTCCTGCCTGCCACGGGGCTGCTTCTGAGCACGGAGGCACGCCTACAAGCCAGCTGAGATGGGCTTTGCCTAAGAGTCAGGGAAGTGGCGAGCGGAACAAGGGATGTGCTGCACAGCTTCCCTCGCAGGCAGATTCCCTCCTGGGGCGCTTAATTCTCTTGCCTTAGTGCCCTGCTTTGTTTGGAGGCTGTTTGCGGACAGCAGCACACACAGCGGGCAGGTGCGCGCTGGCCAGCTCCAAGTCTCGGCAGATTGAAGCGCAAGCGAGGCACCTGCTCGCGGTTTGTCCCGGGCATGGGAAGCAGCATGCTGCGTGCCCAGAAGACATCCCGCACTGTCCTGCCTGCCACGGGGCTGCTTCTGAGCACGGAGGCACACCTACAAGCCAGCTGAGATGGGCTTTGCCTAAGAGTCAGGGAAGCGGCGAGCGGAACAAGGGATGTGCTGCACAGCTTCCCTCGCAGGCAGATTCCCTCCTGGGGCTCTTAGTTCTCTTGCCTTAGTGCCCTGCTTTGTTTGGAGGCTGTTTGCGGACTGCAGCACACACAGTGGGAAGGTGCTCATGGCCAGCTCCAAGTCTCGGCACATAGAAGCGCAAGCCAGGCACCTGCTCGCAATTTGTCCCGGGCGTGGGAAGCAGCATGCTGTGTGCCCAGAAGACATCTCGCACTGTCCTGCCTGCCACGGGGCTGCTTCTGAGCACGGAGGCACGCCTACAAGCCAGCTGAGATGGGCTTTGCCTAAGAGTCAGGGAAGTGGCGAGCGGAACAAGGGATGTGCTGCACAGCTTCCCTCGCAGGCAGATTCCCTCCTGGGGTGCTTAATTCTCCTGCCTTAGTTCCCTGCTTTGTTTGGAGGCTGTTTGCGGACAGCAGCACACACAGCGGGAAGGTGCGCGCTGGCCAGCTCCAAGTCTCGGCAGATAGAAGCGCAAGCGAGGCACCTGCTCGCGGTTTGTCCCGGGCATGGGAAGCAGCATGCTGCGTGCCCAGAAGACATCTCGCACTGTCCTGCCTGCCACGGGGCTGCTTCTTAGCACGGAGGCACGCCTACAAGCCAGCTGAGATGGGCTTTGCCTAAGAGTCAGGGAAGTGGCGAGAGGAACAAGGGATGTGCTGCACAGCTTCCCTCGCAGGCAGATTCCCTCCTGGGGCGCTTAGTTCTCTTGCCTTAGTGCCCTGCTTTGTTTGGAGGCTGTTTGCGGACAGCAGCACACACAGCGGGAAGGTGCGCGCTGGCCAGCTCCAAGTCTCGGCACATAGAAGCGCAAGCGAGGCACCTGCTCGCAGTTTGTCCCGGGCGTGGGAAGCAGCATGCTGCGTGCCCAGAAGACATCCCGCACTGTCCTGCCTGCCACGGGGCTGCTTCTGAGCACGGAGGCACGCCTACAAGCCAGCTGAGATGGGCTTTGCCTAAGAGTCAGGGAAGTGGCGAGCGGAACAAGGGATGTG
Source organism: Rhea pennata (assembly GCF_028389875.1). Classification (NCBI taxonomy): domain Eukaryota; kingdom Metazoa; phylum Chordata; class Aves; order Rheiformes; family Rheidae; genus Rhea; species Rhea pennata. The sequence continues at coordinate 862,500 of NC_084680.1, forward strand.
CTGCACAGCTTCCCTCGCAGGCAGATTCCCTCCTGGGGTGCTTACTTCTCTTGCCTTAGTGCCCTGCTTTGTTTGGAGGCTGTTTGCGGACAGCAGCACACACAGCGGGAAGGTGCGCGCTGGCCAGCTCCAAGTCTCGGCACATAGAAGCGCAAGCCAGGCACCTGCTCGCAGTTTGTCCCGGGCGTGGGAAGCAGCATGCTGCGTGCCCAGAAGACATCCCGCACTGTCCTGCCTGCCACGGGGCTGCTTCTGAGCACGGAGGCACACCTACAAGCCAGCTGAGATGGGCTTTGCCTAAGAGTCAGGGAAGTGGCGAGCGGAACAAGGGATGTGCTGCACAGCTTCCCTCGCAGGCAGATTCCCTCCTGGGGCTCTTAGTTCTCCTGCCTTAGTGCCCTGCTTTGTTTGGAGGCTGTTTGCGGAGAGCAGCACACACAGCGGGAAGGTGCGTGCTGGCCAGCTCCAAGTCTCGGCACATAGAAGCGCAAGCCAGGCACCTGCTCGCAGTTTGTCCCGGGCGTGGGAAGCAGCATGCTGCGTGCCCAGAAGACATCCCGCACTGTCCTGCCTGCCACGGGGCTGCTTCTGAGCACGGAGGCACGCCTACAAGCCAGCTGAGATGGGCTTTGCCTAAGAGTCAGGGAAGTGGCGAGCGGAACAAGGGATGTGCTGCACAGCTTCCCTCGCAGGCAGATTCCCTCCTGGGGCGCTTACTTCTCTTGCCTTAGTGCCCTGCTTTGTTTGGAGGCTCTTTGCGGACAGCAGCACACACAGCGGGAAGGTGCGCGCTGGCCAGCTCCAAGTCTCGGCACATAGAAGCGTAAGCGAGGCACCTGCTCGCGGTTTGTCCCGGGCATGGGAAGCAGCATGCTGCGTGCCCAGAAGACATCCCGCACTGTCCTGCCTGCCACGGGGCTGCTTCTGAGCACGGAGGCACACCTACAAGCCAGCTGAGATGGGCTTTGCCTAAGAGTCAGGGAAGTGGCGAGCGGAACAAGGGATGTGCTGCACAGCTTCCCTCGCAGGCAGATTCCCTCCTGGGGCGCTTACTTCTCTTGCCTTAGTGCCCTGCTTTGTTTGGAGGCTCTTTGCGGACAGCAGCACACACAGCGGGAAGGTGCGCGCTGGCCAGCTCCAAGTCTCGGCACATAGAAGCGCAAGCCAGGCACCTGCTCGCGGTTTGTCCCGGGCATGGGAAACAGCATGCTGCGTGCCCAGAAGACATCCCGCACTGTCCTGCCTGCCACGGGGCTGCTTCTGAGCACGGAGGCACGCCTACAAGCCAGCTGAGATGGGCTTTGCCTAAGAGTCAGGGAAGTGGCGAGCGGAACAAGGGATGTGCTGCACAGCTTCCCTCGCAGGCAGATTCCCTCCTGGGGCGCTTACTTCTCTTGCCTTAGTGCCCTGCTTTGTTTGGAGGCTGTTTGCGGACAGCAGCACACAAGGCGGGAAGGTGCGCGCTGGCCAGCTCCAAGTCTCGGCACATAGAAGCGCAAGCGAGGCACCTGCTCGCAGTTTGTCCCGGGCGTGGGAAGCAGCATGCTGCATGCCCAGAAGACATCCCGCACTGTCCTGCCTGCCACGGGGCTGCTTCTGAGCACGGAGGCACGCCTACAAGCCAGCTGAGATGGGCTTTGCCTAAGAGTCAGGGAAGTGGCGAGCGGAACAAGGGATGTGCTGCACAGCTTCCCTCGCAGGCAGATTCCCTCCTGGGGCGCTTACTTCTCTTGCCTTAGTGCCCTGCTTTGTTTGGAGGCTGTTTGCGGACAGCAGCACACACTGCGAGAAGGTGCGCGCTGGCCAGCTCCAGGTCTCGGCACATAGAAGCGCAAGCGAGGCACCTGCTCGCAGTTTGTCCCGGGCATGGGAAGCAGCATGCTGCGTGCCCAGAAGACATCCCGCACTGTCCTGCCTGCCACGGGGCTGCTTCTGAGCACGGAGGCACACCTACAAGCCAGCTGAGATGGGCTTTGCCTAAGAGTCAGGGAAGTGGCGAGCGGAACAAGGGATGTGCTGCACAGCTTCCCTCGCAGGCAGATTCCCTCCTGGGGCGCTTACTTCTCCTGCCTTAGTGCCCTGCTTTGTTTGGAGGGTGTTTGCGGACAGCAGCACACACAGCGGGAAGGTGCGCGCTGGCCAGCTCCAAGTCTCGGCACATAGAAGCGCAAGCGAGGCACCTGCTCGGAGTTTGTCCCGGGCATGGGAAGCAGTATGCTGCGTGCCCAGAAGACATCCCGCACTGTCCTGCCCGCCACGGGGCTGCTTCTGAGCACGGAGGCATGCCTACAAGCCAGCTGAGATGGGCTTTGCCTAAGAGTCAGGGAAGTGTTGAGCGGAACAAGGGATGTGCTGCACAGCTTCCCTCGCAGGCAGATTCCCTCCTGGGGCGCTTACTTCTCTTGCCTTAGTGCCCTGCTTTGTTTGGAGGGTGTTTGCGGACAGCAGCACACACAGCGGGAAGGTGCGCGCTGGCCAGCTCCAAGTCTCGGCACATAGAAGCGCAAGCCAGGCACCTGCTCGGAGTTTGTCCCGGGCATGGGAAGCAGCATGCTGCGTGCCCAGAAGACATCTCGCACTGTCCTGCCTGCCACGGGGCTGCTTCTGAGCACGGAGGCACGCCTACAAGCCAGCTGAGATGGGCTTTGCCTAAGAGTCAGGGAAGTGGCGAGCGGAACAAGGGATGTGCTGCACAGCTTCCCTCGCAGGCAGATTCCCTCCTGGGGCGCTTACTTCTCTTGCCTTAGTGCCCTGCTTTGTTTGGAGGCTGTTTGCGGACAGCAGCACACACAGCGGGAAGGTGCGCGCTGGCCAGCTCCAAGTCTCGGCAGATTGAAGCGCAAGCCAGGCAACTGCTCGCAGTTTGTCCCGGGCATGGGAAGCAGCATGCTGCGTGCCCAGAAGACATCCCGCACTGTCCTGCCTGCCACGGGGCTGCTTCTGAGCACGGAGGCACGCCTACAAGCCAGCTGAGATGGGCTTTGCCTAAGAGTCAGGGAAGTGGCGAGCGGAACAAGGGATGTGCTGCACAGCTTCCCTCGCAGGCAGATTCCCTCCTGGGACGCTGACTTCTCTTGCCTTAGTGCCCTGCTTTGTTTGGAGGCTCTTTGCGGACAGCAGCACACACAGCGGGAAGGTGCGCGCTGGCCAGCTCCAAGTCTCGGCACATAGAAGCACAAGCCAGGCACCTGCTCGCAGTTTGTCCCGGGCATGGGAAGCAGTATGCTGCGTGCCCAGAATACTTCTCGCACTGTCCTGCCTGCCACGGGGCTGCTTCTGAGCACGGAGGCACGCCTACAAGCCAGCTGAGATGGGCTTTGCCTAAGAGTCAGGGAAGTGGCGAGCGGAACAAGGGATGTGCTGCACAGCTTCCCTCGCAGGCAGATTCCCTCCTGGGGCGCTTAATTCTCCTGCCTTAGTGCCCTGCTTTGTTTGGAGGCTCTTTGCGGACAGCAGCACACACAGCGGGAAGGTGCGCGCTGGCCAGCTCCAAGTCTCGGCACATAGAAGCGCAAGCCAGGCACCTGCTCGCAGTTTGTCCCGGGCATGGGAAGCAGCATGCTGCGTGCCCAGAAGACATCCCGCACTGTCCTGCCTGCCACGGGGCTGCTTCTGAGCACGGAGGCACGCCTACAAGCCAGCTGAGATGGGCTTTGCCTAAGAGTCAGGGAAGTGGCGAGCGGAACAAGGGATGTGCTGCACAGCTTCCCTCGCAGGCAGATTCCCTCCTGGGGCGCTTACTTCTCTTGCCTTAGTGCCCTGCTTTGTTTGGAGGCTCTTTGCGGACAGCAGCACACACAGCGGGAAGGTGCGCGCTGGCCAGCTCCAAGTCTCGGCACATAGAAGCGCAAGCCAGGCACCTGCTCGCAGTTTGTCCCGGGCATGGGAAGCAGCATGCTGCGTGCCCAGAAGACATCCCGCACTGTCCTGCCTGCCACGGGGCTGCTTCTGAGCACGGAGGCACGCCTACAAGCCAGCTGAGATGGGCTTTGCCTAAGAGTCAGGGAAGTGGCGAGCGGAACAAGGGATGTGCTGCACAGCTTCCCTCGCAGGCAGATTCCCTCCTGGGACGCTGACTTCTCTTGCCTTAGTGCCCTGCTTTGTTTGGAGGCTGTTTGCGGACAGCAGCACACACAGCGGGAAGGTGCGCGCTGGCCAGCTCCAAGTCTCGGCAGATTGAAGCGCAAGCGAGGCACCTGCTCGCAGTTTGTCCCGGGCGTGGGAAGCAGCATGCTGCGTGCCCAGAAGACATCCCGCACTGTCCTGCCTGCCACGGGGCTGCTTCTGAGCACGGAGGCACGCCTACAAGCCAGCTGAGATGGGCTTTGCCTAAGAGTCAGGGAAGTGTCGAGCGGAACAAGGGATGTGCTGCACAGCTTCCCTCGCAGGCAGATTCCCTCCTGGGGCGCTTACTTCTCCTGCCTTAGTGCCCTGCTTTGTTTGGAGGCTGTTTGCGGACAGCAGCACACACAGCGGGAAGGTGCGCGCTGGCCAGCTCCAAGTCCCGGCGGATGGAAGCACAAGCCAGGCACCTGCTCGCAGTTTGTCCCGGGCATGGGAAGCAGTATGCTGCGTGCCCAGAAGACATCCCGCACTGTCCTGCCTGCCACGGGGCTGCTTCTGAGCACGGAGGCACGCCTACAAGCCAGCTGAGATGGGCTTTGCCTAAGAGTCAGGGAAGTGGCGAGCGGAACAAGGGATGTGCTGCACAGGTTCCCTCGCAGGCAGATTCCCTCCTGGGGCTCTTAGTTCTCCTGCCTTAGTGCCCTGCTTTCTTTGGAGGCTGTTTGCGGACAGCAGCACACACAGCGGGAAGGTGCGCGCTGGCCAGCTCCAAGTCTCGGCAGATTGAAGCGCAAGCCAGGCACCTGCTCGCAGTTTGTCCCGGGCGTGGGAAGCAGCATGCTGCATGCCCAGAAGACATCTCGCACTGTCCTGCCTGCCACGGTGCTGCTTCTGAGCACGGAGGCACGCCTACAAGCCAGCTGAGATGGGCTTTGCCTAAGAGTCAGGGAAGTGGCGAGCGGAACAAGGGATGTGCTGCACAGGTTCCCTCGCAGGCAGATTCCCTCCTGGGGCTCTTAGTTCTCCTGCCTTAGTGCCTTGCTTTGTTTGGAGGCTGTTTGCGGACAGCAGCACACACAGCGGGAAGGTGCGCGCTGGCCAGCTCCAGGTCTCGGCACATAGAAGCGCAAGCCAGGCACCTGCTTGCAGTTTGTCCCGGGCGTGGGAAGCAGCTTGCTGCGTGCCCAGAAGACATCCCGCACTGTCCTGCCTGCCACGGGGCTGCTTCTGACCACGGAGGCACACCTACAAGCCAGCTGAGATGGGCTTTGCCTAAGAGTCAGGGAAGTGGCGAGCGGAACAAGGGATGTGCTGCACAGCTTCCCTCGCAGGCAGATTCCCTCCTGGGGCGCTTAGTTCTCTTGCCTTAGTGCCCTGCTTTGTTTGGAGGCTGTTTGCGGACTGCAGCACACACAGCGGGAAGGTGTGCGCTGACCAGCTCCAAGTCTCGGCAGATGGAAGCACAAGCCAGGCACCTGCTCGCAGTTTGTCCCGGGCATGGGAAGCAGTATGCTGCGTGCCCAGAGTACTTCTCGCACTGTCCTGCCTGCCACGGGGCTGCTTCTGAGCACGGAGGCACGCCTACAAGCCAACTGAGATGGGCTTTGCCTAAGAGTCAGGGAAGTGGCGAGCGGAACAAGGGATGTGCTGCACAGGTTCCCTCGCAGGCAGATTCCCTCCTGGGGCTCTTAGTTCTCCTGTCTTAGTGCCCTGCTTTCTTTGGAGGCTGTTTGCGGACAGCAGCACACACAGCGGGAAGGTGCGCGCTGGCCAGCTCCAGGTCTCGGCACATAGAAGCGCAAGCCAGGCACCTGCTCGCAGTTTGTCCCGGGCATGGGAAGCAGCATGCTGCGTGCCCAGAAGACATCCCGCACTGTCCTGCCTGCCACGGGGCTGCTTCTGAGCACGGAGGCACGCCTACAAGCCAGCTGAGATGGGCTTTGCCTAAGAGTCAGGGAAGTGGCGAGCGGAACAAGGGATGTGCTGCACAGGTTCCCTCGCAGGCAGATTCCCTCCTGGGGCGCTTACTTCTCCTGCCTTAGTGCCCTGCTTTGTTTGGAGTCTGTTTGCGGACAGCAGCACACACAGCGGGAAGGTGCGCGCTGGCCAGCTCCAGGTCTCGGCACATAGAAGCGCAAGCCAGGCACCTGCTTGCAGTTTGTCCCGGGCGTGGGAAGCAGCTTGCTGCGTGCCCAGAAGACATCCCGCACTGTCCTGCCTGCCACGGGGCTGCTTCTGAACACGGAGGCACGCCTACAAGCCAGCTGAGATGGGCTTTGCCTAAGAGTCAGGGAAGTGGCGAGAGGAACAAGGGATGTGCTGCACAGCTTCCCTTTCAGGCAGATTCCCTCCTGGGGCTCTTAGTTCTCTTGCCTTAGTGCCCTGCTTTGTTTGGAGGCTGTTTGCGGACAGCAGCACACACAGCGGGAAGGTGCGTACTGACCAGCTCCAAGTCTCGCCAGATGGAAGCACAAGCCAGGCACCTGCTCGCAGTTTGTCCCGGGCATGGGAAGCAGTATGCTGCGTGCCCAGAGTACTTCTCGCACTGTCCTGCCTGCCACGGGGCTGCTTCTGAGCACGGAGGCACGCCTACAAGCCAGCTGAGATGGGCTTTGCCTAAGAGTCAGGGAAGTGGCGAGAGGAACAAGGGATGTGCTGCACAGCTTCCCTTTTAGGCAGATTCCCTCCTGGGGCTCTTAGTTCTCTTGCCTTAGTGCCCTGCTTTGTTTGGAGGCTCTTTGCGGACAGCAGCACACACAGCGGGAAGGTGCGTGCTGACCAGCTCCAAGTCTCGCCAGATGGAAGCACAAGCCAGGCACCTGCTCGCAGTTTGTCCCGGGCATGGGAAGCAGTATGCTGCGTGCCCAGAGTACTTCTCGCACTGTCCTGCCTGCCACGGGGCTGCTTCTGAGCACGGAGGCACGCCTACAAGCCAACTGAGATGGGCTTTGCCTAAGAGTCAGGGAAGTGGCGAGCGGAACAAGGGATGTGCTGCACAGGTTCCCTCGCAGGCAGATTCCCTCCTGGGGCTCTTAGTTCTCCTGCCTTAGTGCCCTGCTTTCTTTGGAGGCTGTTTGCGGACAGCAGCACACACAGCGGGAAGGTGCGCGCTGGCCAGCTCCAAGTCTCGGCAGATTGAAGCGCAAGCCAGGCACCTGCTCGCAGTTTGTCCCGGGCGTGGGAAGCAGCATGCTGCATGCCCAGAAGACATCTCGCACTGTCCTGCCTGCCACGGTGCTGCTTCTGAGCACGGAGGCACGCCTACAAGCCAGCTGAGATGGGCTTTGCCTAAGAGTCAGGGAAGTGGCGAGCGGAACAAGGGATGTGCTGCACAGGTTCCCTCGCAGGCAGATTCCCTCCTGGGGCTCTTAGTTCTCCTGCCTTAGTGCCTTGCTTTGTTTGGAGGCTGTTTGCGGACAGCAGCACACACAGCGGGAAGGTGCGCGCTGGCCAGCTCCAGGTCTCGGCACATAGAAGCGCAAGCCAGGCACCTGCTTGCAGTTTGTCCCGGGCGTGGGAAGCAGCTTGCTGCGTGCCCAGAAGACATCCCGCACTGTCCTGCCTGCCACGGGGCTGCTTCTGACCACGGAGGCACACCTACAAGCCAGCTGAGATGGGCTTTGCCTAAGAGTCAGGGAAGTGGCGAGCGGAACAAGGGATGTGCTGCACAGCTTCCCTCGCAGGCAGATTCCCTCCTGGGGCGCTTAGTTCTCTTGCCTTAGTGCCCTGCTTTGTTTGGAGGCTGTTTGCGGACTGCAGCACACACAGCGGGAAGGTGTGCGCTGACCAGCTCCAAGTCTCGGCAGATGGAAGCACAAGCCAGGCACCTGCTCGCAGTTTGTCCCGGGCATGGGAAGCAGTATGCTGCGTGCCCAGAGTACTTCTCGCACTGTCCTGCCTGCCACGGGGCTGCTTCTGAGCACGGAGGCACGCCTACAAGCCAACTGAGATGGGCTTTGCCTAAGAGTCAGGGAAGTGGCGAGCGGAACAAGGGATGTGCTGCACAGGTTCCCTCGCAGGCAGATTCCCTCCTGGGGCTCTTAGTTCTCCTGTCTTAGTGCCCTGCTTTCTTTGGAGGCTGTTTGCGGACAGCAGCACACACAGCGGGAAGGTGCGCGCTGGCCAGCTCCAGGTCTCGGCACATAGAAGCGCAAGCCAGGCACCTGCTCGCAGTTTGTCCCGGGCATGGGAAGCAGCATGCTGCGTGCCCAGAAGACATCCCGCACTGTCCTGCCTGCCACGGGGCTGCTTCTGAGCACGGAGGCACGCCTACAAGCCAGCTGAGATGGGCTTTGCCTAAGAGTCAGGGAAGTGGCGAGCGGAACAAGGGATGTGCTGCACAGCTTCCCTCGCAGGCAGATTCCCTCCTGGGGCGCTTACTTCTCCTGCCTTAGTGCCCTGCTTTGTTTGGAGTCTGTTTGCGGACAGCAGCACACACAGCGGGAAGGTGCGCGCTGGCCAGCTCCAGGTCTCGGCACATAGAAGCGCAAGCCAGGCACCTGCTTGCAGTTTGTCCCGGGCGTGGGAAGCAGCTTGCTGCGTGCCCAGAAGACATCCCGCACTGTCCTGCCTGCCACGGGGCTGCTTCTGAACACGGAGGCACGCCTACAAGCCAGCTGAGATGGGCTTTGCCTAAGAGTCAGGGAAGTGGCGAGAGGAACAAGGGATGTGCTGCACAGCTTCCCTTTCAGGCAGATTCCCTCCTGGGGCTCTTAGTTCTCTTGCCTTAGTGCCCTGCTTTGTTTGGAGGCTGTTTGCGGACAGCAGCACACACAGCGGGAAGGTGCGCGCTGGCCAGCTCCAAGTCTCGGCACATAGAAGCGCAAGCGAGGCACCTGCTCGCGGTTTGTCCCGGGCATGGGAAGCAGCATGCTGCGTGCCCAGAAGACATCCCACACTGTCCTGCCTGCCACGGGGCTGCTTCTGAGCACGGAGGCACACCTACAAGCCAGCTGAGATGGGCTTTGCCTAAGAGTCAGGGAAGTGGCGAGCGGAACAAGGGATGTGCTGCACAGCTTCCCTCGCAGGCAGATTCCCTCCTGGGGCTCTTAGTTCTCTTGCCTTAGTGCCCTGCTTTGTTTGGAGGCTGTTTGCGGACTGCAGCACACACAGCGGGAAGGTGTGCGCTGACCAGCTCCAAGTCTCGGCAGATGGAAGCACAAGCCAGGCACCTGCTCGCAGTTTGTCCCGGGCGTGGGAAGCAGTATGCTGCGTGCCCAGAGTACTTCTCGCACTGTCCTGCCTGCCACGGGGCTGCTTCTGAGCACGGAGGCACGCCTACAAGCCAACTGAGATGGGCTTTGCCTAAGAGTCAGGGAAGTGGCGAGCGGAACAAGGGATGTGCTGCACAGGTTCCCTCGCAGGCAGATTCCCTCCTGGGGCTCTTAGTTCTCCTGTCTTAGTGCCCTGCTTTCTTTGGAGGCTGTTTGCGGACAGCAGCACACACAGCGGGAAGGTGCGCGCTGGCCAGCTCCAGGTCTCGGCACATAGAAGCGCAAGCCAGGCACCTGCTCGCAGTTTGTCCCGGGCATGGGAAGCAGCTTGCTGCGTGCCCAGAAGACATCCCGCACTGTCCTGCCTGCCACGGGGCTGCTTCTGAACACGGAGGCACGCCTACAAGCCAGCTGAGATGGGCTTTGCCTAAGAGTCAGGGAAGTGGCGAGAGGAACAAGGGATGTGCTGCACAGCTTCCCTTTCAGGCAGATTCCCTCCTGGGGCTCTTAGTTCTCTTGCCTTAGTGCCCTGCTTTGTTTGGAGGCTCTTTGCGGACAGCAGCACACACAGCGGGAAGGTGCGTACTGACCAGCTCCAAGTCTCGCCAGATGGAAGCACAAGCCAGGCACCTGCTCGCAGTTTGTCCCGGGCATGGGAAGCAGTATGCTGCGTGCCCAGAGTACTTCTCGCACTGTCCTGCCTGCCACGGGGCTGCTTCTGAGCACGGAGGCACGCCTACAAGCCAGCTGAGATGGGCTTTGCCTAAGAGTCAGGGAAGTGGCGAGAGGAACAAGGGATGTGCTGCACAGCTTCCCTTTCAGGCAGATTCCCTCCTGGGGCTCTTAGTTCTCTTGCCTTAGTGCCCTGCTTTGTTTGGAGGCTCTTTGCGGACAGCAGCACACACAGCGGGAAGGTGCGTGCTGACCAGCTCCAAGTCTCGCCAGATGGAAGCACAAGCCAGGCACCTGCTCGCAGTTTGTCCCGGGCATGGGAAGCAGTATGCTGCGTGCCCAGAGTACTTCTCGCACTGTCCTGCCTGCCACGGGGCTGCTTCTGAGCACGGAGGCACGCCTACAAGCCAACTGAGATGGGCTTTGCCTAAGAGTCAGGGAAGTGGCGAGCGGAACAAGGGATGTGCTGCACAGGTTCCCTCGCAGGCAGATTCCCTCCTGGGGCTCTTAGTTCTCTTGCCTTAGTGCGCTGCTTTGTTTGGAGGCTGTTTACAGACAGCAGCACACACAGCGGGAAGGTGTGCGCTGACCAGCTCCAAGTCTCGGCACATAGAAGGGCAAGCCAGGCACCTGCTCGCAGTTTGTCCCGGGCGTGGGAAGCAGCATGCTGCGTGCCCAGAAGACATCCCGCACTGTCCTGCCTGCCACGGGGCTGCTTCTGAGCACGGAGGCACACCTACAAGCCAGCTGAGATGGGCTTTGCCTAAGAGTCAGGGAAGTGGCGAGCGGAACAAGGGATGTGCTGCACAGGTTCCCTCGCAGGCAGATTCCCTCCTGGGGCTCTTAGTTCTCCTGCCTTTGTGCCCTGCTTTGTTTGGAGGCTGTTTGCGGACAGCAGCACACACAGCGGGAAGGTGCGCGCTGGCCAGCTCCAAGTCTCGGCAGATAGAAGCGCAAGCGAGGCACCTGCTCGCGGTTTGTCCCGGGCATGGGAAGCAGCATGCTGCGTGCCCAAAAGACATCCCGCACTGTCCTGCCTGCCACGGGGCTGCTTCTGAGCACGGAGGCACGCCTACAAGCCAGCTGAGATGGGCTTTGCCTAAGAGTCAGGGAAGTGGCGAGCGGAACAAGGGATGTGCTGCACAGCTTCCCTCGCAGGCAGATTCCCTCCTGGGGCTCTTAGTTCTCCTGCCTTAGCGCCCTGCTTTGTTTGGAGGCTGTTTGCGGACAGCAGCACACACAGCGGGAAGGTGCGCGCTGGCCAGCTCCAAGTCTCGGCACATAGAAGCGCAAGCGAGGCACCTGCTCGCGGTTTGTCCCGGGCATGGGAAGCAGCATGCTGCGTGCCCAGAAGACATCCCGCACTGTCCTGCCTGCCACGGGGCTGCTTCTGAGCACGGAGGCACACCTACAAGCCAGCTGAGATGGGCTTTGCCTAAGAGTCAGGGAAGTGGCGAGCGGAACAAGGGATGTGCTGCACAGCTTCCCTCGCAGGCAGATTCCCTCCTTTGGCGCTTACTTCTCTTGCCTTAGTGCCCTGCTTTGTTTGGAGGCTGTTTGCGGACAGCAGCACACACAGCGGGAAGGTGCGCGCTGGCCAGCTCCAAGTCTCGGCACATAGAAGCGCAAGCCAGGCACCTGCTCGCAGTTTGTCCCGGGCATGGGAAGCAGCATGCTGCGTGCCCAGAAGACATCCCGCACTGTCCTGCCTGCCACGGGGCTGCTTCTGAGCACGGAGGCACGCCTACAAGCCAGCTGAGATGGGCTTTGCCTAAGAGTCAGGGAAGTGGCGAGCGGAACAAGGGATGTGCTGCACAGCTTCCCTCGCAGGCAGATTCCCTCCTGGGACGCTGACTTCTCTTGCCTTAGTGCCCTGCTTTGTTTGGAGGCTGTTTGCGGACAGCAGCACACACAGCGGGAAGGTGCGCGCTGGCCAGCTCCAAGTCTCGGCAGATTGAAGCGCAAGCGAGGCACCTGCTCGCAGTTTGTCCCGGGCGTGGGAAGCAGCATGCTGCGTGCCCAGAAGACATCCCGCACTGTCCTGCCTGCCACGGGGCTGCTTCTGAGCACGGAGGCACGCCTACAAGCCAGCTGAGATGGGCTTTGCCTAAGAGTCAGGGAAGTGGCGAGCGGAACAAGGGATGTGCTGCACAGCTTCCCTCGCAGGCAGATTCCCTCCTGGGGCGCTTACTTCTCCTGCCTTAGTGCCCTGCTTTGTTTGGAGGCTGTTTGCGGACAGCAGCACACACAGCGGGAAGGTGCGCGCTGGCCAGCTCCAAGTCTCGGCGGATGGAAGCACAAGCCAGGCACCTGCTCGCAGTTTGTCCCGGGCATGGGAAGCAGCATGCTGCGTGCCCAGAAGACATCCCGCACTGTCCTGCCTGCCACGGGGCTGCTTCTGAGCACGGAGGCACGCCTACAAGCCAGCTGAGATGGGCTTTGCCTAAGAGTCAGGGAAGTGGCGAGCGGAACAAGGGATGTGCTGCACAGCTTCCCTCGCAGGCAGATTCCCTCCTGGGGCACTTACTTCTCCTGCCTTAGTGCCCTGCTTTGTTTGGAGGCTGTTTGCGGACAGCAGCACACACAGCGGGAAGGTGCGCGCTGGCCAGCTCCAAGTCTCGGCAGATGGAAGCACAAGCCAGGCACCTGCTCGCAGTTTGTCGCGGGCATGGGAAGCAGTATGCTGCGTGCCCTGAAGACATCTCGCACTGTCCTGCCTGCCACGGTGCTGCTTCTGAGCACGGAGGCACGCCTACAAGCCAGCTGAGATGGGCTTTGCCTAAGAGTCAGGGAAGTGGCGAGCGGAACAAGGGATGTGCTGCACAGGTTCCCTCGCAGGCAGATTCCCTCCTGGGGCTCTTAGTTCTCCTGCCTTAGTGCCCTGCTTTCTTTGGAGGCTGTTTGCGGACAGCAGCACACACAGCGGGAAGGTGCGCGCTGGCCAGCTCCAAGTCTCGGCAGATTGAAGCGCAAGCCAGGCACCTGCTCGCAGTTTGTCCCGGGCGTGGGAAGCAGCATGCTGCATGCCCAGAAGACATCTCGCACTGTCCTGCCTGCCACGGTGCTGCTTCTGAGCACGGAGGCACGCCTACAAGCCAGCTGAGATGGGCTTTGCCTAAGAGTCAGGGAAGTGGCGAGCGGAACAAGGGATGTGCTGCACAGGTTCCCTCGCAGGCAGATTCCCTCCTGGGGCTCTTAGTTCTCCTGCCTTAGTGCCCTGCTTTGTTTGGAGGCTGTTTGCGGACAGCAGCACACACAGCGGGAAGGTGCGCGCTGGCCAGCTCCAGGTCTCGGCACATAGAAGCGCAAGCCAGGCACCTGCTTGCAGTTTGTCCCGGGCGTGGGAAGCAGCTTGCTGCGTACCCAGAAGACATCCCGCACTGTCCTGCCTGCCACGGGGCTGCTTCTGACCACGGAGGCACACCTACAAGCCAGCTGAGATGGGCTTTGCCTAAGAGTCAGGGAAGTGGCGAGCGGAACAAGGGATGTGCTGCACAGCTTCCCTCGCAGGCAGATTCCCTCCTGGGGCGCTTAGTTCTCTTGCCTTAGTGCCCTGCTTTGTTTGGAGGCTGTTTGCGGACTGCAACACACACAGCGGGAAGGTGTGCGCTGACCAGCTCCAAGTCTCGGCAGATGGAAGCACAAGCCAGGCACCTGCTCGCAGTTTGTCCCGGGCATGGGAAGCAGTATGCTGCGTGCCCAGAGTACTTCTCGCACTGTCCTGCCTGCCACGGGGCTGCTTCTGAGCACGGAGGCACGCCTTCAAGCCAGCTGAGATGGGCTTTGCCTAAGAGTCAGGGAAGTGGCGAGCGGAACAAGGGATGTGCTGCACAGGTTCCCTCACAGGCAGATTCCCTCCTGGGGCTCTTAGTTCTCCTGTCTTAGTGCCCTGCTTTCTTTGGAGGCTGTTTGCGGACAGCAGCACACACAGCGGGAAGGTGCGCGCTGGCCAGCTCCAGGTCTCGGCACATAGAAGCGCAAGCCAGGCACCTGCTCGCAGTTTGTCCCGGGCATGGGAAGCAGCATGCTGCGTGCCCAGAAGACATCCCGCACTGTCCTGCCTGCCACGGGGCTGCTTCTGAGCACGGAGGCACGCCTACAAGCCAGCTGAGATGGGCTTTGCCTAAGAGTCAGGGAAGTGGCGAGCGGAACAAGGGATGTGCTGCACAGCTTCCCTCGCAGGCAGATTCCCTCCTGGGGCGCTTACTTCTCCTGCCTTAGTGCCCTGCTTTGTTTGGAGTCTGTTTGCGGACAGCAGCACACACAGCGGGAAGGTGCGCGCTGGCCAGCTCCAGGTCTCGGCACATAGAAGCGCAAGCCAGGCACCTGCTTGCAGTTTGTCCCGGGCGTGGGAAGCAGCTTGCTGCGTGCCCAGAAGACATCCCGCACTGTCCTGCCTGCCACGGGGCTGCTTCTGAACACGGAGGCACGCCTACAAGCCAGCTGAGATGGGCTTTGCCTAAGAGTCAGGGAAGTGGCGAGAGGAACAAGGGATGTGCTGCACAGCTTCCCTTTCAGGCAGATTCCCTCCTGGGGCTCTTAGTTCTCTTGCCTTAGTGCCCTGCTTTGTTTGGAGGCTGTTTGCGGACAGCAGCACACACAGCGGGAAGGTGCGCGCTGGCCAGCTCCAAGTCTCGGCACATAGAAGCGCAAGCGAGGCACCTGCTCGCGGTTTGTCCCGGGCATGGGAAGCAGCATGCTGCGTGCCCAGAAGACATCCCGCACTGTCCTGCCTGCCACGGGGCTGCTTCTGACCACGGAGGCACACCTACAAGCCAGCTGAGATGGGCTTTGCCTAAGAGTCAGGGAAGTGGCGAGCGGAACAAGGGATGTGCTGCACAGCTTCCCTCGCAGGCAGATTCCCTCCTGGGGCGCTTAGTTCTCTTGCCTTAGTGCCCTGCTTTGTTTGGAGGCTGTTTGCGGACTGCAGCACACACAGCGGGAAGGTGTGCGCTGACCAGCTCCAAGTCTCGGCAGATGGAAGCACAAGCCAGGCACCTGCTCGCAGTTTGTCCCGGGCGTGGGAAGCAGTATGCTGCGTGCCCAGAGTACTTCTCGCACTGTCCTGCCTGCCACGGGGCTGCTTCTGAGCACGGAGGCACGCCTACAAGCCAACTGAGATGGGCTTTGCCTAAGAGTCAGGGAAGTGGCGAGCGGAACAAGGGATGTGCTGCACAGCTTCCCTCGCAGGCAGATTCCCTCCTGGGGCTCTTAGTTCTCCTGTCTTAGTGCCCTGCTTTCTTTGGAGGCTGTTTGCGGACAGCAGCACACACAGCGGGAAGGTGCGCGCTGGCCAGCTCCAGGTCTCGGCACATAGAAGCGCAAGCCAGGCACCTGCTCGCAGTTTGTCCCGGGCATGGGAAGCAGCTTGCTGCGTGCCCAGAAGACATCCCGCACTGTCCTGCCTGCCACGGGGCTGCTTCTGAACACGGAGGCACGCCTACAAGCCAGCTGAGATGGGCTTTGCCTAAGAGTCAGGGAAGTGGCGAGAGGAACAAGGGATGTGCTGCACAGCTTCCCTTTCAGGCAGATTCCCTCCTGGGGCTCTTAGTTCTCTTGCCTTAGTGCCCTGCTTTGTTTGGAGGCTCTTTGCGGACAGCAGCACACACAGCGGGAAGGTGCGTGCTGACCAGCTCCAAGTCTCGCCAGATGGAAGCACAAGCCAGGCACCTGCTCGCAGTTTGTCCCGGGCATGGGAAGCAGTATGCTGCGTGCCCAGAGTACTTCTCGCACTGTCCTGCCTGCCACGGGGCTGCTTCTGAGCACGGAGGCACGCCTACAAGCCAACTGAGATGGGCTTTGCCTAAGAGTCAGGGAAGTGGCGAGCGGAACAAGGGATGTGCTGCACAGGTTCCCTCGCAGGCAGATTCCCTCCTGGGGCTCTTACTTCTCTTGCCTTAGTGCCCTGCTTTGTTTGGAGGCTGTTTACAGACAGCAGCACACACAGCAGGAAGGTGTGCGCTGACCAGCTCCAAGTCTCGGCACATAGAAGGGCAAGCCAGGCACCTGCTCGCAGTTTGTCCCGGGCGTGGGAAGCAGCATGCTGCGTGCCCAGAAGACATCCCGCACTGTCCTGCCTGCCACGGGGCTGCTTCTGAGCACGGAGGCACACCTACAAGCCAGCTGAGATGGGCTTTGCCTAAGAGTCAGGGAAGTGGCGAGCGGAACAAGGGATGTGCTGCACAGGTTCCCTCGCAGGCAGATTCCCTCCTGGGGCTCTTAGTTCTCCTGCCTTTGTGCCCTGCTTTGTTTGGAGGCTGTTTGCGGACAGCAGCACACACAGCGGGAAGGTGCGCGCTGGCCAGCTCCAAGTCTCGGCAGATAGAAGCGCAAGCGAGGCACCTGCTCGCGGTTTGTCCCGGGCATGGGAAGCAGCATGCTGCGTGCCCAAAAGACATCCCGCACTGTCCTGCCTGCCACGGGGCTGCTTCTGAGCACGGAGGCACGCCTACAAGCCAGCTGAGATGGGCTTTGCCTAAGAGTCAGGGAAGTGGCGAGCGGAACAAGGGATGTGCTGCACAGCTTCCCTCGCAGGCAGATTCCCTCCTGGGGCTCTTAGTTCTCCTGCCTTAGCGCCCTGCTTTGTTTGGAGGCTGTTTGCGGACAGCAGCACACACAGCGGGAAGGTGCGCGCTGGCCAGCTCCAAGTCTCGGCACATAGAAGCGCAAGCGAGGCACCTGCTCGCGGTTTGTCCCGGGCATGGGAAGCAGCATGCTGCGTGCCCAGAAGACATCCCGCACTGTCCTGCCTGCCACGGGGCTGCTTCTGAGCACGGAGGCACACCTACAAGCCAGCTGAGATGGGCTTTGCCTAAGAGTCAGGGAAGTGGCGAGCGGAACAAGGGATGTGCTGCACAGCTTCCCTCGCAGGCAGATTCCCTCCTTTGGCGCTTACTTCTCTTGCCTTAGTGCCCTGCTTTGTTTGGAGGCTGTTTGCGGACAGCAGCACACACAGCGGGAAGGTGCGCGCTGGCCAGCTCCAAGTCTCGGCACATAGAAGCGCAAGCGAGGCACCTGCTCGCGGTTTGTCCCGGGCATGGGAAGCAGCATGCTGCGTGCCCAGAAGACATCCCGCACTGTCCTGCCTGCCACGGGGCTGCTTCTGAGCACGGAGGCACACATACAAGCCAGCTGAGATGGGCTTTGCCTAAGAGTCAGGGAAGTGGCGAGCGGAACAAGGGATGTGCTGCACAGCTTCCCTCGCAGGCAGATTCCCTCCTGGGGCTCTTAGTTCTCCTGCCTTAGTGCCCTGCTTTGTTTGGAGGCTCTTTGCGGACAGCAGCACACACAGCGGGAAGGTGCGCGCTGGCCAGCTCCAAGTCTCGGCACATAGAAGCGCAAGCGAGGCACCTGCTCGCGGTTTGTCCCGGGCATGGGAAACAGCATGCTGCGTGCCCAGAAGACATCCCGCACTGTCCTGCCTGCCACGGGGCTGCTTCTGAGCACGGAGGCACACCTACAAGCAAGCTGAGATGGGCTTTGCCTAAGAGTCAGGGAAGTGGCGAGCGGAACAAGGGATGTGCTGCACAGCTTCCCTCGCAGGCAGATTCCCTCCTGGGGCGCTTAGTTCTCTTGCCTTAGTGCCCTGCTTTGTATGGAGGCTGTTTGCGGACAGCAGCACACACAGCGGGAAGGTGCGCGCTGGCCAGCTCCAAGTCTCGGCACATAGAAGCGCAAGCGAGGCACCTGCTCGCGGTTTGTCCCGGGCATGGGAAGCAGCATGCTGCGTGCCCAGAAGACATCCCGCACTGTCCTGCCTGCCATGGGGCTGCTTCTGAGCACGGAGGCACGCCTACAAGCCAGCTGAGATGGGCTTTGCCTAAGAGTCAGGGAAGTGGCGAGCGGAACAAGGGATGTGCTGCACAGCTTCCCTCGCAGGCAGATTCCCTCCTGGGGCGCTTACTTCTCCTGCCTTAGTGCCATGCTTTGTTTGGAGGCTGTTTGCGGACTGCAGCACACACAGCGGGAAGGTGCGCGCTGGCCAGCTCCAAGTCTCGGCACATAGAAGCGCAAGCGAGGCACCTGCTCGCGGTTTGTCCCGGGCATGGGAAGCAGCATGCTGCGTGCCCAGAAGACATCCCGCACTGTCCTGCCTGCCACGGGGCTGCTTCTGAGCACGGAGGCACGCCTACAAGCCAGCTGAGATGGGCTTTGCCTAAGAGTCAGGGAAGTGGCGAGCGGAACAAGGGATGTGCTGCACAGCTTCCCTCGCAGGCAGATTCCCTCCTGGGGCGCTTACTTCTCCTGCCTTAGTGCCCTGCTTTGTTTGGAGGGTGTTTGCAGACAGCAGCACACACAGCGGGAAGGTGCGCACTGGCCAGCTCCAAGTCTCGGCAGATTGAAGCGCAAGCGAGGCACCTGCTCGCGGTTTGTCCCGGGCATGGGAAGCAGCATGCTGCGTGCCCAAAAGACATCCCGCACTGTCCTGCCTGCCACGGGGCTGCTTCTGAGCACGGAGGCACGCCTACAAGCCAGCTGAGATGGGCTTTGCCTAAGAGTCAGGGAAGTGGCGAGCGGAACAAGGGATGTGCTGCACAGCTTCCCTCGCAGGCAGATTCCCTCCTTTGGCGCTTACTTCTCTTGCCTTAGTGCCCTGCTTTGTTTGGAGGCTGTTTGCGGACAGCAGCACACACAGCGGGAAGGTGCGCGCTGGCCAGCTCCAAGTCTCGGCAGATTGAAGCGCAAGCGAGGCACCTGCTCGCGGTTTGTCCCGGGCATGGGAAGCAGCATGCTGCGTGCCCAGAAGACATCCCGCTCTCTCCTGCCTGCCACGGGGCTGCTTCTGAGCACGGAGGCACGCCTACAAGCCAGCTGAGATGGGCTTTGCCTAAGAGTCAGGGAAGTGGCGAGCGGAAGAAGGGATGTGCTGCACAGCTTCCCTCGCAGGCAGATTCCCTCCTTTGGCGCTTACTTCTCTTGCCTTAGTGCCCTGCTTTGTTTGGAGGCTGTTTGCGGACAGCAGCACACACAGCGGGAAGGTGCGCGCTGGCCAGCTCCAAGTCTCGGCAGATTGAAGCGCAAGCGAGGTACCTGCTCGCGGTTTGTCCCGGGCATGGGAAGCAGCATGCTGCGTGCCCAGAAGACATCTCGCACTGTCCTGCCTGCCACGGGGCTGCTTCTGAGCACGGAGGCACGCCTACAAGCCAGCTGAGATGGGCTTTGCCTAAGAGTCAGGGAAGTGGCGAGCGGAACAAGGGATGTGCTGCACAGGTTCCCTCGCAGGCAGATTCCCTCCTGGGGCTCTTAGTTCTCCTGCCTTAGTGCCCTGCTTTGTTTGGAGGCTGTTTGCGGACAGCAGCACACACAGCGGGAAGGTGCGCGCTGGCCAGCTCCAAGTCTCGGCAGATAGAAGCGCAAGCGAGGCACCTGCTCGCGGTTTGTCCCGGGCATGGGAAACAGCATGCTGCGTGCCCAGAAGACATCCCGCACTGTCCTGCCTGCCACGGGGCTGCTTCTGAGCACGGAGGCACACCTACAAGCAAGCTGAGATGGGCTTTGCCTAAGAGTCAGGGAAGTGGCGAGCGGAACAAGGGATGTGCTGCACAGCTTCCCTCGCAGGCAGATTCCCTCCTGGGGCTCTTAGTTCTCTTGCCTTAGTGCCCTGCTTTGTATGGAGGCTGTTTGCGGACTGCAGCACACACAGCGGGAAGGTGCGCGCTGGCCAGCTCCAAGTCTCGGCAGATTGAAGCGCAAGCGAGGCACCTGCTCGCGGTTTGTCCCGGGCATGGGAAGCAGCATGCTGCGTGCCCAGAAGACATCCCGCACTGTCCTGCCTGCCATGGGGCTGCTTCTGAGCACGGAGGCACGCCTACAAGCCAGCTGAGATGGGCTTTGCCTAAGAGTCAGGGAAGTGGCGAGCGGAACAAGGGATGTGCTGCACAGCTTCCCTCGCAGGCAGATTCCCTCCTTTGGCGCTTACTTCTCTTGCCTTAGTGCCCTGCTTTGTTTGGAGGCTGTTTGCGGACAGCAGCACACACAGCGGGAAGGTGCGCGCTGGCCAGCTCCAAGTCTCGGCAGATTGAAGCGCAAGCGAGGCACCTGCTCGCGGTTTGTCCCGGGCATGGGAAGCAGCATGCTGCGTGCCCAGAAGACATCCCGCTCTCTCCTGCCTGCCACGGGGCTGCTTCTGAGCATGGAGGCACGCCTACAAGCCAGCTGAGATGGGCTTTGCCTAAGAGTCAGGGAAGTGGCGAGCGGAACAAGGGATGTGCTGCACAGCTTCCCTCGCAGGCAGATTCCCTCCTTTGGCGCTTACTTCTCTTGCCTTAGTGCCCTGCTTTGTTTGGAGGCTGTTTGCGGACAGCAGCACACACAGCGGGAAGGTGCGCGCTGGCCAGCTCCAAGTCTCGGCAGATTGAAGCGCAAGCGAGGCACCTGCTCGCGGTTTGTCCCGGGCATGGGAAGCAGCATGCTGCGTGCCCAGAAGACATCCCGCACTGTCCTGCCTGCCACGGGGCTGCTTCTGAGCACGGAGGCACGCCTACAAGCCAGCTGAGATGGGCTTTGCCTAAGAGTCAGGGAAGTGGCGAGCGGAACAAGGGATGTGCTGCACAGCTTCCCTCGCAGGCAGATTCCCTCCTTTGGCGCTTACTTCTCTTGCCTTAGTGCCCTGCTTTGTTTGGAGGCTGTTTGCGGACAGCAGCACACACAGCGGGAAGGTGCGCGCTGGCCAGCTCCAACTCTCGGCAGATTGAAGCGCAAGCGAGGCACCTGCTCGCGGTTTGTCCCGGGCATGGGAAGCAGCATGCTGCGTGCCCAGAAGACATCCCGCACTGTCCTGCCTGCCATGGGGCTGCTTCTGAGCACGGAGGCACGCCTACAAGCCAGCTGAGATGGGCTTTGCCTAAGAGTCAGGGAAGTGGCGAGCGGAACAAGGGATGTGCTGCACAGCTTCCCTCGCAGGCAGATTCCCTCCTTTGGCGCTTACTTCTCTTCCCTTAGTGCCCTGCTTTGTTTGGAGGCTGTTTGCGGACAGCAGCACACACAGCGGGAAGGTGCGCGCTGGCCAGCTCCAAGTCTCGGCACATAGAAGCGCAAGCCAGGCACCTGCTCGCGGTTTGTCCCGGGCATGGGAAGCAGCATGCTGCGTGCCCAGAAGACATCCCGCACTGTCCTGCCTGCCATGGGGCTGCTTCTGAGCACGGAGGCACGCCTACAAGCCAGCTGAGATGGGCTTTGCCTAAGAGTCAGGGAAGTGGCGAGCGGAACAAGGGATGTGCTGCACAGCTTCCCTCGCAGGCAGATTCCCTCCTTTGGCGCTTACTTCTCTTGCCTTAGTGCCCTGCTTTGTTTGGAGGCTGTTTGCGGACAGCAGCACACACAGCGGGAAGGTGCGCGCTGGCCAGCTCCAAGTCTCGGCAGATTGAAGCGCAAGCGAGGCACGTGCTCGCGGTTTGTCCCGGGCATGGGAAGCAGCATGCTGCGTGCCCAGAAGACATCCCGCACTGTCCTGCCTGCCACGGGGCTGCTTCTGAGCACGGAGGCACGCCTACAAGCCAGCTGAGATGGGCTTTGCCTAAGAGTCAGGGAAGTGGCGAGAGGAACAAGGGATGTGCTGCACAGCTTCCCTCGCAGGCAGATTCCCTCCTTTGGCGCTTACTTCTCTTGCCTTAGTGCCCTGCTTTGTTTGGAGGCTGTTTGCGGACAGCAGCACACACAGCGGGAAGGTGCGCGCTGGCCAGCTCCAAGTCTCGGCACATAGAAGCGCAAGCGAGGCACGTGCTCGAGGTTTGTCGCGGGCATGGGAAGCAGCATGCTGCGTGCCCAGAAGACATCTCGCACTGTCCTGCCTGCCACGGGGCTGCTTCTGAGCACGGAGGCACGCCTACAAGCCAGCTGAGATGGGCTTTGCCTAAGAGTCAGGGAAGTGGCGAGCGGAACAAGGGATGTGCTGCACAGCTTCCCTCGCAGGCAGATTCCCTCCTGGGGCTCTTAGTTCTCCTGCCTTAGCGCCCTGCTTTGTTTGGAGGCTGTTTGCGGACAGCAGCACACACAGCGGGAAGGTGCGCGCTGGCCAGCTCCAACTCTCGGCAGATAGAAGCGCAAGCCAGGCACCTGCTCGCAGTTTGTCCCGGGCATGGGAAGCAGCATGCTGCGTGCCCAGAAGACATCCCGAACTGTCCTGCCTTCCTCGGGGCTGCTTCTGAGCACAGAGGCACACCAACAAGCAAGCTGAGATGGGCTTTGCCTAAGAGTCAGGGAAGTGGCGAGCGGAACAAGGGATGTGCTGCACAGCTTCCCTCGCAGGCAGATTCCCTCCTTTGGCGCTTACTTCTCTTGCCTTAGTGCCCTGCTTTGTTTGGAGGCTGTTTGCGGACAGCAGCACACACAGCGGGAAGGTGCGCGCTGGCCAGCTCCAAGTCTCGGCAGATTGAAGCACAAGCGAGGCACCTGCTCGCGGTTTGTCCCGGGCATGGGAAGCAGCATGCTGCGTGCCCAGAAGACATCCCGCACTGTCCTGCCTTCCTCGGGGCTGCTTCTGAGCACGGAGGCACGCCTACAAGCCAGCTGAGATGGGCTTTGCCTAAGAGTCAGGGAAGTGGCGAGAGGAACAAGGAATGTGCTGCACAGCTTCCCTCACAGGCAGATTCCCTCCTGGGGCTCTTAGTTCTCTTGCCTTAGTGCCCTGCTTTGTTTGGAGGCTGTTTGCGGACAGCAGCACACACAGCGGGAAGGTGCGCGCTGGCCAGCTCCTAGTCTCGGCAGATTGAAGCGCAAGCGAGGCACCTGCTCGCGGTTTGTCCCGGGCGTGGGAAGCAGCATGCTGCGTGCCCAGAAGACATCCCGCACTGTCCTGCCTGCCACGGTGCTGCTTCTGAGCACGGAGGCACGCCTACAAGCCAGCTGAGATGGGCTTTGCCTAAGAGTCAGGGAAGTGTCGAGCGGAACAAGGGATGTGCTGCACAGGTTCCCTCGCAGGCAGATTCCCTCCTGGGGCGCTTACTTCTCTTGCCTCAGTGCCCTGCTTTGTTTGGAGGCTGTTTGCAGACAGCAGCACACACAGCGGGAAGGTGCGCGCTGGCCAGCTCCAAGTCTCGGCACATAGAAGCGCAAGCCAGGGACCTGCTCGCAGTTTGTCCCGGGCATGGGAAGCAGCATGCTGCATGCCCCGATTACTTCTCGCACTGTCCTGCCTTCCTCGGGGCTGCTTCTGAGCACGGAGGCACACCTACAAGCCAGCTGAGATGGGCTTTGCCTAAGAGTCAGGGAAGTGGCGAGCGGAACAAGGGATGTGCTGCACAGCTTCCCTCGCAGGCAGATTCCCTCCTGGGGTGCTTAGTTCTCTTGCCTTAGTGCCCTGCTCTGTTTGGAGGCTGTTTGCGGACAGCAGCACACACAGCGGGAAGGTGCGCGCTGGCCAGCTCCAAGTCTCGGCACATAGAAGCGCAAGCCAGGCACCTGCTCGCGGTTTGTCCCGGGCATGGGAAGCAGCATGCTGCATGCCCAGAGTACTTCTCGCACTGTCCTGCCTGCCACGGGGCTGCTTCTGAGCACGGAGGCACGCCTACAAGCCAGCTGAGATGGGCTTTGCCTAAGAGTCAGGGAAGTGGCGAGCAGAACAAGGGATGTGCTGCACAGCTTCCCTCGCAGGCAGATTCCCTCCTGGGGCGCTTACTTCTCTTGCCTTAGTGCCCTGGTCTGTTTGGAGGCTGTTTGCGGACAGCAGCACACACAGCGGGAAGGGGCGCGCTGGCCAGCTCCAAGTCTCGGCACATAGAAGCGCAAGCCAGGCACCTGCTCGCAGTTTGTCCCGGGCATGGGAAGCAGCATGCTGCGTGCCCAGAAGACATCTCGCACTGTCCTGCCTTCCTCGGGGCTACTTCTGAGCACGGAGGCACACCTACAAGCCAGCTGAGATGGGCTTTGCCTAAGAGTCAGGGAAGTGGCGAGCGGAACAAGGGATGTGCTGCACAGCTTCCCTCGCAGGCAGATTCCCTCCTGGGGCGCTTAATTCTCTTGCCTTAGTGCCCTGCTTTGTTTGGAGGCTGTTTGCGGACAGCAGCACACACAGCGGGAAGGTGCGCGCTGGCCAGCTCCAAGTCTCGGCACATAGAAGCGCAAGCCAGGCACCTGCTCGCAGTTTGTCGCGGGCATGGGAAGCAGCATGCTGCATGCACCGATTACTTCTCGCACTGTCCTGCCTTCCTCGGGGCTGCTTCTGAGCACGGAGGCACACCTACAAGCCAGCTGAGATGGGCTTTGCCTAAGAGTCAGGGAAGTGGCGAGCGGAACAAGGGATGTGCTGCACAGCTTCCCTCGCAGGCAGATTCCCTCCTGGGGCGCTTAGTTCTCTTGCCTTAGTGCCCTGCTTTGTTTGGAGGCTGTTTGCGGACAGCAGCACACACAGCGGGAAGGTGCGCGCTGGCCAGCTCCAAGTCTCGGCACATAGAAGCGCAAGCCAGGCACCTGCTCGCAGTTTGTCCCGGGCATGGGAAGCAGCATGCTGCATGCCCAGAGTACTTCTCGCACTGTCCTGCCTGCCACGGGGCTGCTTCTGAGCATGGAGGCACGCCTACAAGCCAGCTGAGATGGGCTTTGCCTAAGAGTCAGGGAAGTGGCGAGCGGAACAAGGGATGTGCTGCACAGCTTCCCTCGCAGGCAGATTCCCTCCTGGGGCGCTTACTTCTCTTGCCTTAGTGCCCTGCTTTGTTTGGAGGCTGTTTGCGGACAGCAGCACACACAGCGGGAAGGTGCGTGCTGGCCAGCTCCAAGTCTCGGCAGATTGAAGCGCAAGCGAGGCACCTGCTCGCGGTTTGTCCCGGGCATGGGAAGCAGCATGCTGCGTGCCCAGAAGACATCCCGCACTGTCCTGCCTGCAACAGGGCTTCTTCTGAGCACAGAGGCATGCCTTCAAGCCAGCTGAGATGGGCTTTGCCTAAGAGTCAGGGAAGTGGCGAGCGGAACAAGGGATGTGCTGCACAGCTTCCCTTTCAGGCAGATTCAATCCTGGGGCTCTTAGCTCTCTTGCCTTAGTGCCCTGCTTTGTTTGGAGGCTGTTTGCGGACAGCAGCACACACAGCGGGAAGGTGCGCGCTGGCCAGCTCCAAGTCTCGGCAGATTGAAGCGCAAGCGAGGCACCTGCTCGCGGTTTGTCCCGGGTGTGGGAAGCAGCATGCTGCGTGCCCAGAAGACATCCCGCACTGTCCTGCCTGCCACAGGGCTGCTTCTGAGCACAGAGGCATGCCTTCAAGCCAGCTGAGATGGGCTTTGCCTAAGAGTCAGGGAAGTGGCGAGCGGAACAAGGGATGTGCTGCACAGCTTCCCTCGCAGGCAGATTCAATCCTGGGGCGCTTAGCTCTCTTGCCTTAGTGCCCTGCTTTGTTTGGAGGCTGTTTGCGGACAGCAGCACACACTGCGAGAAGGTGCGCGCTGGCCAGCTCCAAGTCTCGGCAGATTGAAGCGCAAGCGAGGCACCTGCTCGCGGTTTGTCCCGGGCATGGGAAGCAGCATGCTGCGTGCCCAGAAGACATCCCGCACTGTCCTGCCTGCCACGGGGCTGCTTCTGAGCACGGAGGCACGCCTACAAGCCAGCTGAGATGGGCTTTGCCTAAGAGTCAGGGAAGTGGCGAGCAGAACAAGGGATGTGCTGCACAGCTTCCCTCGCAGGCAGATTCCCTCCTGGGGCGCTTACTTCTCTTGCCTTAGTGCCCTGCTCTGTTTGGAGGCTGTTTGCGGACAGCAGCACACACAGCGGGAAGGGGCGCGCTGGCCTGCTCCAAGTCTCGGCACATAGAAGCGCAAGCCAGGCACCTGCTCGCAGTTTGTCCCGGGCATGGGAAGCAGCATGCTGCGTGCCCAGAAGACATCTCGCACTGTCCTGCCTTCCTCGGGGCTACTTCTGAGCACGGAGGCACACCTACAAGCCAGCTGAGATGGGCTTTGCCTAAGAGTCAGGGAAGTGGCGAGCGGAACAAGGGATGTGCTGCACAGCTTCCCTCGCAGGCAGATTCCCTCCTGGGGCGCTTACTTCTCTTGCCTTAGTGCCCTGCTTTGTTTGGAGGCTGTTTGCGGACAGCAGCACACACAGCGGGAAGGTGCGCGCTGGCCAGCTCCAAGTCTCGGCACATAGAAGCGCAAGCCAGGCACCTGCTCGCAGTTTGTCGCGGGCATGGGAAGCAGCATGCTGCATGCCCCGATTACTTCTCGCACTGTCCTGCCTTCCTCGGGGCTGCTTCTGAGCACGGAGGCACACCTACAAGCCAGCTGAGATGGGCTTTGCCTAAGAGTCAGGGAAGTGGCGAGCGGAACAAGGGATGTGCTGCACAGCTTCCCTCGCAGGCAGATTCCCTCCTGGGGTGCTTAGTTCTCTTGCCTTAGTGCCCTGCTCTGTTTGGAGGCTGTTTGCGGAGAGCAGCACACACAGCGGGAAGGTGCGCGCTGGCCAGCTCCAAGTCTCGGCACATAGAAGCGCAAGCCAGGCACCTGCTCGCAGTTTGTCCCGGGCATGGGAAGCAGCATGCTGCGTGCCCAGAAGACATCCCGCACTGTCCTGCCTGCCACGGGGCTGCTTCTGAGCACGGAGGCACGCCTACAAGCCAGCTGAGATGGGCTTTGCCTAAGAGTCAGGGAAGTGGCGAGCGGAACAAGGGATGTGCTGCACAGCTTCCCTCGCAGGCAGATTCCCTCCTGGGGCGCTTACTTCTCTTGCCTTAGTGCCCTGCTTTGTTTGGAGGCTGTTTGCGGACAGCAGCACACACAGCGGGAAGGTGCGCGCTGGCCAGCTCCAAGTCTCGGCAGATTGAAGCGCAAGCCAGGCACCTGCTCGCAGTTTGTCCCGGGCATGGGAAGCAGCATGCTGCGTGCCCAGAAGACATCCCGCACTGTCTTGCCTTCCTCGCGGCTGCTTCTGAGCACGGAGGCATGCCTTCAAGCCAGCTGAGATGGGCTTTGCCTAAGAGTCAGGGAAGTGGCGAGCGGAACAAGGGATGTGCTGCACAGCTTCCCTCGCAGGCAGATTCCCTCCTGGGGCTCTTAGCTCTCTTGCCTTAGTGCCCTGCTTTGTTTGGAGGCTGTTTGCGGACAGCAGCACACACAGCGGGAAGGTGCGCGCTGGCCAGCTCCAACTCTCGGCACATAGAAGCGCAAGCGAGGCACCTGCTCGCGGTTTGTCCCGGGCATGGGAAGCAGCATGCTGCGTGCCCAGAAGACATCCCGCACTGTCCTGCCTGCCACGGGGCTGCTTCTGAGCACGGAGGCATGCCTTCAAGCCAGCTGAGATGGGCTTTGCCTAAGAGTCAGGGAAGTGGCGAGCGGAACAAGGGATGTGCTGCACAGCTTCCCTCGCAGGCAGATTCCCTCCTGGGGCTCTTAGTTCTCTTGCCTTAGTGCCCTGCTTTGTTTGGAGGCTGTTTGCGGACAGCAGCACACACAGCGGGAAGGTGCGCGCTGGCCAGCTCCAAGTCTCGGCAGATGGAAGCACAAGCCAGGCACCTGCTCGCGGTTTGTCCCGGGCATGGGAAGCAGCATGCTGCATACCCAGAGTACTTCTCGCACTGTCCTGCCTGCCACGGGGCTGCTTCTGAGCACGGAGGCACGCCTACAAGCCAGCTGAGATGGGCTTTGCCTAAGAGTCAGGGAAGTGGCGAGCAGAACAAGGGATGTGCTGCACAGCTTCCCTCGCAGGCAGATTCCCTCCTGGGGCGCTTACTTCTCTTGCCTTAGTGCCCTGCTCTGTTTGGAGGCTGTTTGCGGACAGCAGCACACACAGCGGGAAGGTGCGCGCTGGCCAGCTCCAAGTCTCGGCAGATTGAAGCGCAAGCGAGGCACCTGCTCGCGGTTTGTCCCGGGTGTGGGAAGCAGCATGCTGCGTGCCCAGAAGACATCCCGCACTGTCCTGCCTGCCACAGGGCTGCTTCTGAGCACAGAGGCATGCCTTCAAGCCAGCTGAGATGGGCTTTGCCTAAGAGTCAGGGAAGTGGCGAGCGGAACAAGGGATGTGCTGCACAGCTTCCCTCGCAGGCAGATTCAATCCTGGGGCTCTTAGCTCTCTTGCCTTAGTGCCCTGCTTTGTTTGGAGGCTGTTTGCGGAGAGCAGCACACACAGCGGGAAGGTGCGCGCTGACCAGCTCCAAGTCTCGGCAGATTGAAGCGCAAGCGAGGCACCTGCTCGCGGTTTGTCCCGGGCATGGGAAGCAGCATGCTGCGTGCCCAGAAGACATCCCGCACTGTCCTGCCTGCCACGGGGCTGCTTCTGAGCACGGAGGCACGCCTACAAGCCAGCTGAGATGGGCTTTGCCTAAGAGTCAGGGAAGTGGCGAGCAGAACAAGGGATGTGCTGCACAGCTTCCCTCGCAGGCAGATTCCCTCCTGGGGCGCTTACTTCTCTTGCCTTAGTGCCCTGCTCTGTTTGGAGGCTGTTTGCGGACAGCAGCACACACAGCGGGAAGGGGCGCGCTGGCCTGCTCCAAGTCTCGGCACATAGAAGCGCAAGCCAGGCACCTGCTCGCAGTTTGTCCCGGGCATGGGAAGCAGCATGCTGCGTGCCCAGAAGACATCTCGCACTGTCCTGCCTTCCTCGGGGCTACTTCTGAGCACGGAGGCACACCTACAAGCCAGCTGAGATGGGCTTTGCCTAAGAGTCAGGGAAGTGGTGAGCGGAACAAGGGATGTGCTGCACAGCTTCCCTCGCAGGCAGATTCCCTCCTGGGGCGCTTACTTCTCTTGCCTTAGTGCCCTGCTTTGTTTGGAGGCTGTTTGCGGAGAGCAGCACACACAGCGGGAAGGTGCGCGCTGGCCAGCTCCAAGTCTCGGCACATAGAAGCGCAAGCCAGGCACCTGCTCGCAGTTTGTCGCGGGCATGGGAAGCAGCATGCTGCATGCCCCGATTACTTCTCGCACTGTCCTGCCTTCCTCGGGGCTGCTTCTGAGCACGGAGGCACGCCTACAAGCAAGCTGAGATGGGCTTTGCCTAAGAGTCAGGGAAGTGGCGAGCGGAACAAGGGATGTGCTGCACAGCTTCCCTCGCAGGCAGATTCCCTCCTGGGGCGCTTACTTCTCTTGCCTCAGTGCCCTGCTTTGTTTGGAGGCTGTTTGCAGACAGCAGCACACACAACGGGAAGGTGCGCGCTGGCCAGCTCCAAGTCTCGGCACATAGAAGCGCAAGCCAGGCACCTGCTCGCAGTTTGTCCCGGGCATGGGAAGCAGCATGCTGCATGCCCCGATTACTTCTCGCACTGTCCTGCCTTCCTCGGGGCTGCTTCTGAGCACGGAGGCACACCTACAAGCCAGCTGAGATGGGCTTTGCCTAAGAGTCAGGGAAGTGGCGAGCGGAACAAGGGATGTGCTGCACAGCTTCCCTCGCAGGCAGATTCCCTCCTGGGGCTCTTAGTTCTCTTGCCTTAGTGCCCTGCTCTGTTTGGAGGCTTTTTGCGGACAGCAGCACACACAGCGGGAAGGTGCGCGCTGGCCAGCTCCAAGTCTCGGCACATAGAAGCGCAAGCCAGGCACCTGCTCGCGGTTTGTCCCGGGCATGGGAAGCAGCATGCTGCATGCCCAGAGTACTTCTCGCACTGTCCTGCCTGCCACGGGGCTGCTTCTGAGCACGGAGGCACGCCTACAAGCCAGCTGAGATGGGCTTTGCCTAAGAGTCAGGGAAGTGGCGAGCAGAACAAGGGATGTGCTGCACAGCTTCCCTCGCAGGCAGATTCCCTCCTGGGGCGCTTACTTCTCTTGCCTTAGTGCCCTGCTCTGTTTGGAGGCTGTTTGCGGACAGCAGCACACACAGCGGGAAGGTGCGCGCTGGCCAGCTCCAAGTCTCGGCAGATTGAAGCGCAAGCGAGGCACCTGCTCGCGGTTTGTCCCGGGTGTGGGAAGCAGCATGCTGCGTGCCCAGAAGACATCCCGCACTGTCCTGCCTGCCACAGGGCTGCTTCTGAGCACAGAGGCATGCCTACAAGCCAGCTGAGATGGGCTTTGCCTAAGAGTCAGGGAAGTGGCGAGCGGAACAAGGGATGTGCTGCACAGCTTCCCTCGCAGGCAGATTCCCTCCTGGGGCTCTTAGTTCTCTTGCCTTAGTGCCCTGCTTTGTTTGGAGGCTGTTTGCGGACAGCAGCACACACAGCGGGAAGGTGCGCGCTGGCCAGCTCCAAGTCTCGGCACATAGAAGCGCAAGCCAGGCACCTGCTCGCAGTTTGTCCCGGGCATGGGAAGCAGCAATCTGCATGCCCAGAAGACATCTTGCACTGTCCTGCCTGCCACGGGGCTGCTTCTGAGCACGGAGGCACGCCTACAAGCCAGCTGAGATGGGCTTTGCCTAAGAGTCAGGGAAGTGGCGAGCGGAACAAGGGATGTGCTGCACAGCTTCCCTCGCAGGCAGATTCCCTCCTGGGGCGCTTACTTCTCTTGCCTTAGTGCCCTGCTCTGTTTGGAGGCTGTTTGCGGACAGCAGCACACACAGCGGGAAGGTGCGCGCTGGCCAGCTCCAAGTCTCGGCACATAGAAGCGCAAGCGAGGCACCTGCTCGCAGTTTGTCCCGGGCATGGGAAGCAGCATGCTGCGTGCCCAGAAGACATCCCGCACTGTCTTGCCTTCCTCGCGGCTGCTTCTGAGCACGGAGGCATGCCTTCAAGCCAGCTGAGATGGGCTTTGCCTAAGAGTCAGGGAAGTGGCGAGCGGAACAAGGGATGTGCTGCACAGCTTCCCTCGCAGGTAGATTCCCTCCTGGGGCTCTTAGCTCTCTTGCCTTAGTGCCCTGCTTTGTTTGGAGGCTGGTTGCGGACAGCAGCACACACAGCGGGAAGGTGCGCGCTGGCCAGCTCCAAGTCTCGGCAGATTGAAGCGCAAGCGAGGCACCTGCTCGCGGTTTGTCCCGGGCATGGGAAGCAGCATGCTGCGTGCCCAGAAGACATCCCGCACTGTCCTGCCTGCCACGGGGCTGCTTCTGAGCACGGAGGCATGCCTTCAAGCCAGCTGAGATGGGCTTTGCCTAAGAGTCAGGGAAGTGGCGAGCGGAACAAGGGATGTGCTGCACAGCTTCCCTCGCAGGCAGATTCCCTCCTGGGGCTCTTAGTTCTCTTGCCTTAGTGCCCTGCTTTGTTTGGAGGCTGTTTGCGGACAGCAGCACACACAGCGGGAAGGTGCGCGCTGGCCAGCTCCAAGTCTCGGCACATAGAAGCGCAAGCCAGGCACCTGCTCGCAGTTTGTCCCGGGCATGGGAAGCAGCATGCTGCATGCCCCGATTACTTCTCGCACTGTCCTGCCTTCCTCGGGGCTGCTTCTGAGCACGGAGGCACACCTACAAGCCAGCTGAGATGGGCTTTGCCTAAGAGTCAGGGAAGTGGCGAGCGGAACAAGGGATGTGCTGCACAGCTTCCCTCGCAGGCAGATTCCCTCCTGGGGTGCTTAGTTCTCTTGCCTTAGTGCCCTGCTCTGTTTGGAGGCTGTTTGCGGACAGCAGCACACACAGCGGGAAGGTGCGCGCTGGCCAGCTCCAAGTCTCGGCACATAGAAGCGCAAGCCAGGCACCTGCTCGCAGTTTGTCCCGGGCATGGGAAGCAGCATGCTGCGTGCCCAGAAGACATCCCGCACTGTCCTGCCTGCCACGGGGCTGCTTCTGAGCACGGAGGCACGCCTACAAGCCAGCTGAGATGGGCTTTGCCTAAGAGTCAGGGAAGTGGCGAGCGGAACAAGGGATGTGCTGCACAGCTTCCCTCGCAGGCAGATTCCCTCCTGGGGCTCTTAGTTCTCTTGCCTTAGTGCCCTGCTTTGTTTGGAGGCTGTTTGCGGACAGCAGCACACACAGCGGGAAGGTGCGCGCTGGCCAGCTCCAAGTCTCGGCAGATTGAAGCGCAAGCCAGGCACCTGCTCGCAGTTTGTCCCGGGCATGGGAAGCAGCAATCTGCATGCCCAGAAGACATCTTGCACTGTCCTGCCTGCCATGGGGCTGCTTCTGAGCACCGAGGCACGCCTACAAGCCAGCTGAGATGGGCTTTGCCTAAGAGTCAGGGAAGTGGCGAGCGGAACAAGGGATGTGCTGCACAGCTTCCCTCGCAGGCAGATTCCCTCCTGGGGCGCTTACTTCTCTTGCCTTAGTGCCCTGCTCTGTTTGGAGGCTGTTTGCGGACAGCAGCACACACAGCGGGAAGGGGCGCGCTGGCCAGCTCCAAGTCTCGGCACATAGAAGCGCAAGCCAGGCACCTGCTCGCAGTTTGTCCCGGGCATGGGAAGCAGCATGCTGCGTGCCCAGAAGACATCCCGCACTGTCTTGCCTTCCTCGCGGCTGCTTCTGAGCACGGAGGCATGCCTTCAAGCCAGCTGAGATGGGCTTTGCCTAAGAGTCAGGGAAGTGGCGAGCGGAACAAGGGATGTGCTGCACAGCTTCCCTCGCAGGTAGATTCCCTCCTGGGGCTATTAGCTCTCTTGCCTTAGTGCCCTGCTTTGTTTGGAGGCTGTTTGCGGACAGCAGCACACACAGCGGGAAGGTGCGCGCTGGCCAGCTCCAAGTCTCGGCAGATTGAAGCGCAAGCGAGGCACCTGCTCGCAGTTTGTCCCGGGCATGGGAAGCAGCATGCTGCGTGCCCAGAAGACATCCCGCACTGTCCTGCCTGCCACGGGGCTGCTTCTGAGCACGGAGGCATGCCTTCAAGCCAGCTGAGATGGGCTTTGCCTAAGAGTCAGGGAAGTGGCGAGCGGAACAAGGGATGTGCTGCACAGCTTCCCTCGCAGGCAGATTCCCTCCTGGGGCTCTTAGTTCTCTTGCCTTAGTGCCCTGCTTTGTTTGGAGGCTGTTTGCGGACAGCAGCACACACAGCGGGAAGGTGCGCGCTGGCCAGCTCCAAGTCTCGGCACATAGAAGCGCAAGCCAGGCACCTGCTCGCAGTTTGTCCCGGGCATGGGAAGCAGCATGCTGCATGCCCCGATTACTTCTCGCACTGTCCTGCCTTCCTCGGGGCTGCTTCTGAGCACGGAGGCACACCTACAAGCCAGCTGAGATGGGCTTTGCCTAAGAGTCAGGGAAGTGGCGAGCGGAACAAGGGATGTGCTGCACAGCTTCCCTCGCAGGCAGATTCCCTCCTGGGGTGCTTAGTTCTCTTGCCTTAGTGCCCTGCTCTGTTTGGAGGCTGTTTGCGGAGAGCAGCACACACAGCGGGAAGGTGCGCGCTGGCCAGCTCCAAGTCTCGGCACATAGAAGCGCAAGCCAGGCACCTGCTCGCAGTTTGTCCCGGGCATGGGAAGCAGCATGCTGCGTGCCCAGAAGACATCCCGCACTGTCTTGCCTTCCTCGCGGCTGCTTCTGAGCATGGAGGCACGCCTACAAGCCAGCTGAGATGGGCTTTGCCTAAGAGTCAGGGAAGTGGCGAGCGGAACAAGGGATGTGCTGCACAGGTTCCCTCGCAGGCAGATTCCCTCCTGGGGCTCTTAGCTCTCTTGCCTTAGTGCCCTGCTTTGTTTGGAGGCTGTTTGCGGACAGCAGCACACACAGCGGGAAGGTGCGCGCTGGCCAGCTCCAAGTCTCGGCAGATTGAAGCGCAAGCGAGGCACCTGCTCGCGGTTTGTCCCGGGCATGGGAAGCAGCATGCTGCGTGCCCAGAAGACATCCCGCACTGTCCTGCCTGCCACGGGGCTGCTTCTGAGCACGGAGGCATGCCTTCAAGCCAGCTGAGATGGGCTTTGCCTAAGAGTCAGGGAAGTGGCGAGCGGAACAAGGGATGTGCTGCACAGCTTCCCTCGCAGGCAGATTCCCTCCTGGGGCTCTTAGTTCTCTTGCCTTAGTGCCCTGCTTTGTTTGGAGGCTGTTTGCGGACAGCAGCACACACAGCGGGAAGGTGCGCGCTGGCCAGCTCCAAGTCTCGGCAGATTGAAGCGCAAGCCAGGCACCTGCTCGCGGTTTGTCCCGGGCATGGGAAGCAGCATGCTGCGTGCCCAGAAGACATCCCGCACTGTCCTGCCTGCCACAGGGCTGCTTTTGAGCACAGAGGCATGCCTTCAAGCCAGCTGAGATGGGCTTTGCCTAAGAGTCAGGGAAGTGGCGAGCGGAACAAGGGATGTGCTGCACAGCTTCCCTCGCAGGCAGATTCCCTCCTGGGGCTCTTAGCTCTCTTGCCTTAGTGCCCTGCTTTGTTTGGAGGCTGTTTGCGGACAGCAGCACACACAGCGGGAAGGTGCGTGCTGGCCAGCTCCAAGTCTCGGCAGATTGAAGCGCAAGCGAGGCACCTGCTCGCGGTTTGTCGCGGGCATGGGAAGCAGCATGCTGCGTGCCCAGAAGACATCCCGCACTGTCCTGCCTGCCACGGGGCTGCTTCTGAGCACGGAGGCACGCCTACAAGCCAGCTGAGATGGGCTTTGCCTAAGAGTCAGGGAAGTGGCGAGCGGAACAAGGGATGTGCTGCACAGGTTCCCTCGCAGGCAGATTCCCTCCTGGGGCTCTTAGTTCTCTTGCCTTAGTGCCCTGCTTTGTTTGGAGGCTGTTTGCGGAGAGCAGCACACACAGCGGGAAGGTGCGCGCTGGCCAGCTCCAAGTCTCGGCACATAGAAGCGCAAGCCAGGCACCTGCTCGCAGTTTGTCGCGGGCATGGGAAGCAGCATGCTGCGTGCCCCGATTACTTCTCGCACTGTCCTGCCTTCCTCGGGGCTGCTTCTGAGCACGGAGGCACGCCTACAAGCCAGCTGAGATGGGCTTTCCCTAAGAGTCAGGGAAGTGTCGAGCGGAACAAGGGATGTGCTGCACAGGTTCCCTCGCAGGCAGATTCCCTCCTGGGGCGCTTACTTCTCCTGCCTTAGTGCCCTGCTTTGTTTGGAGGCTGTTTGCGGACAGCAGCACACACAGCGGGAAGGTGTGCGCTGGCCAGCTCCAAGTCTCGGCACATAGAAGCGCAAGCCAGGCACCTGCTCGGAGTTTGTCCCGGGCATGGGAAGCAGCATGCTGCGTGCCCAGAAGACATCCCGCACTGTCCTGCCCGCCACGGGGCTGCTTCTGAGCACGGAGGCATGCCTACAAGCCAGCTGAGATGGGCTTTGCCTAAGAGTCAGGGAAGTGGCGAGCGGAACAAGGGATGTGCTGCACAGCTTCCCTCGCAGGCAGATTCCCTCCTGGGACGCTGACTTCTCTTGCCTTAGTGCCCTGCTTTGTTTGGAGGCTGTTTGCGGAGAGCAGCACACAAGGCGGGAAGGTGCGCGCTGGCCAGCTCCAAGTCTCGGCAGATTGAAGCGCAAGCGAGGCACCTGCTCGCGGTTTGTCCCGGGCATGGGAAGCAGCATGCTGCGTGCCCAGAAGACATCCCGCACTGTCCTGCCTGCCACGGGGCTGCTTCTGAGCACGGAGGCACGCCTACAAGCCAGCTGAGATGGGCTTTGCCTAAGAGTCAGGGAAGTGGCGAGCAGAACAAGGGATGTGCTGCACAGGTTCCCTCGCAGGCAGATTCCCTCCTGGGGCGCTTACTTCTCTTGCCTTAGTGCCCTGCTTTGTTTGGAGGCTGTTTGCGGACAGCAGCACACACTGCGAGAAGGTGCGCACTGGCCAGATTCAAGTCTCGGCACATAGAAGCGCAAGCCAGGCACCTGCTCGCAGTTTGTCGCGGGCATGGGAAGCAGCATGCTGCGTGCCCAGAAGACATCCCGCACTGTCCTGCCTGCCACGGGGCTGCTTCTGAGCACGGAGGCATGCCTTCAAGCAAGCTGAGATGGGCTTTGCCTAAGAGTCAGGGAAGTGGCGAGCGGAACAAGGGATGTGCTGCACAGGTTCCCTCGCAGGCAGATTCCCTCCTGGGGCTCTTAGTTCTCTTGCCTTAGTGCCCTGCTTTGTTTGGAGGCTGTTTGCGGACAGCAGCACACACAGCGGGAAGGTGCGCGCTGGCCAGCTCCAAGTCTCGGCACATAGAAGCGCAAGCCAGGCACCTGCTCGCAGTTTGTCGCGGGCATGGGAAGCAGCATGCTGCATGCCCCGAGTACTTCTCGCACTGTCCTGCCTGCCACGGGGCTGCTTCTGAGCACGGAGGCACGCCTACAAGCCAGCTGAGATGGGCTTTGCCTAAGAGTTAGGGAAGTGGCGAGCAGAACAAGGGATGTGCTGCACAGCTTCCCTCGCAGGCAGATTCCCTCCTGGGGCTCTTAGTTCTCTTGCCTTAGTGCCCTGCTTTGTTTGGAGGCTGGTTGCGGACAGCAGCACACACAGCGGGAAGGTGCGCGCTGGCCAGCTCCAAGTCTCGGCACATAGAAGCGCAAGCCAGGCACCTGCTCGCAGTTTGTCCCGGGCATGGGAAGCAGCATGCTGCGTGCCCAGAAGACATCCCGCACTGTCCTGCCTTCCTCGGGGCTACTTCTGAGCACGGAGGCACACCTACAAGCCAGCTGAGATGGGCTTTGCCTAAGAGTCAGGGAAGTGGCGAGCGGAACAAGGGATGTGCTGCACAGGTTCCCTCGCAGGCAGATTCCCTCCTGGGGCGCTTACTTCTCTTGCCTCAGTGCCCTGCTTTGTTTGGAGGCTGTTTGCGGACAGCAGCACACACAGCGGGAAGGTGCGCGCTGGCCAGCTCCAAGTCTCGGCAGATTGAAGCGCAAGCCAGGCACCTGCTCGCAATTTGTCGCGGGCATGGGAAGCAGCATGCTGCATGCCCCGATTACTTCTCGCACTGTCCTGCCTTCCTCGGGGCTGCTTCTAAGCACGGAGGCACACCTACAAGCCAGCTGAGATGGGCTTTGCCTAAGAGTCAGGGAAGTGGCGAGCGGAACAAGGGATGTGCTGCACAGCTTCCCTCGCAGGCAGATTCCCTCCTGGGGCGCTTACTTCTCTTGCCTTAGTGCCCTGCTTTGTTTGGAGGCTGTTTGCGGACAGCAGCACACACAGCGGGAATGAGTGCGCTGGCCAGCTCCAAGTCTCGGCAGATAGAAGCGCAAGCCAGGCACCTGCTCGCAATTTGTCCCGGGCATGGGAAGCAGCATGCTGTGTGCCCAGAAGACATCTCGCACTGTCCTGTCTGCCTCGCGGCTGCTTCTGAGCACGGAGGCACACCTACAAGCCAGCTGAGATGGGCTTTGCCTAAGAGTCAGGGAAGTGGCGAGCGGAACAAGGGATGTGCTGCACAGCTTCCCTCGCAGGCAGATTCCCTCCTGGGGCGCTTACTTCTCTTGCCTTAGTGCCCTGCTTTGTTTGGAGGCTGTTTGCGGACAGCAGCACACACAGCGGGAAGGTGCGCGCTGGCCAGCTCCAAGTCTCGGCACATAGAAGCGCAAGCCAGGCACCTGCTCGCAGTTTGTCGCGGGCATGGGAAGCAGCATGCTGCATGCCCCGATTACTTCTCGCACTGTCCTGCCTTCCTCGGGGCTGCTTCTGAGCACGGAGGCAGGCCTACAAGCAAGCTGAGATGGGCTTTGCCTAAGAGTCAGGGAAGTGGCGAGCGGAACAAGGGATGTGCTGCACAGGTTCCCTCGCAGGCAGATTCCCTCCTGGGGCGCTTACTTCTCTTGCCTTAGTGCCCTGCTTTGTTTGGAGGCTGGTTGCGGACAGCAGCACACACAGCGGGAAGGTGCGCGCTGGCCAGCTCCAAGTCTCAGCAGATTGAAGCGCAAGCCAGGCACCTGCTCGCAGTTTGTCCCGGGCATGGGAAGCAGCATGCTGCGTGCCCAGAAGACATCTCGCACTGTCTTGCCTTCCTCGCGGCTGCTTCTGAGCACGGAGGCATGCCTTCAAGCCAGCTGAGATGGGCTTTGCCTAAGAGTCAGGGAAGTGGCGAGCGGAACAAGGGATGTGCTGCACAGCTTCCCTCGCAGGTAGATTCCCTCCTGGGGCTCTTAGTTCTCCTGCCTTAGTGCCCTGCTTTGTTTGGAGGCTGTTTGCGGACAGCAGCACACAAGACGGAAAGCTGCGCGCTGGCCAGCTCCAAGTCTCGGCACATAGAAGCGCAAGCGAGGCACCTGCTCTCGGTTTGTCCCGGGCGTGGGAAGCAGCATGCTGCGTGCCCAGAAGACATCCCGCACTGTCCTGCCTGCCACGGGGCTGCTTCTGAGCACGGAGGCACGCCTACAAGCCAGCTGAGATGGGCTTTGCCTAAGAGTCAGGGAAGTGGCGAGCGGAACAAGGGATGTGCTGCACAGCTTCCCTCGCAGGCAGATTCCCTCCTGGGGCGCTTAATTCTCCTGCCTTAGTTCCCTGCTTTGTTTGGAGGCTGTTTGCGGACAGCAGCACACACAGCGGGAAGGTGCGCGCTGGCCAGCTCCAAGTCTCGGCAGATTGAAGCGCAAGCCAGGCACCTGCTCGCAATTTGTCGCGGGCATGGGAAGCAGCATGCTGCATGCCCCGATTACTTCTCGCACTGTCCTGCCTTCCTCGGGGCTGCTTCTAAGCACGGAGGCACACCTACAAGCCAGCTGAGATGGGCTTTGCCTAAGAGTCAGGGAAGTGGCGAGCGGAACAAGGGATGTGCTGCACAGCTTCCCTCGCAGGCAGATTCCCTCCTGGGGCGCTTACTTCTCTTGCCTTAGTGCCCTGCTTTGTTTGGAGGCTGTTTGCGGACAGCAGCACACACAGCGGGAATGAGTGCGCTGGCCAGCTCCAAGTCTCGGCACATAGAAGCGCAAGCCAGGCACCTGCTCGCAATTTGTCCCGGGCATGGGAAGCAGCATGCTGCGTGCCCAGAAGACATCTCGCACTGTCCTGTCTGCCTCGCGGCTGCTTCTGAGCACGGAGGCACACCTACAAGCCAGCTGAGATGGGCTTTGCCTAAGAGTCAGGGAAGTGGCGAGCGGAACAAGGGATGTGCTGCACAGCTTCCCTCGCAGGCAGATTCCCTCCTGGGGCGCTTACTTCTCTTGCCTTAGTGCCCTGCTTTGTTTGGAGGCTGTTTGCGGACAGCAGCACACACAGCGGGAATGAGTGCGCTGGCCAGCTCCAAGTCTCGGCACATAGAAGCGCAAGCCAGGCACCTGCTCGCAGTTTGTCGCGGGCATGGGAAGCAGCATGCTGCATGCCCCGATTACTTCTCGCACTGTCCTGCCTTCCTCGGGGCTGCTTCTGAGCACGGAGGCAGGCCTACAAGCCAGCTGAGATGGGCTTTGCCTAAGAGTCAGGGAAGTGGCGAGCGGAACAAGGGATGTGCTGCACAGGTTCCCTCGCAGGCAGATTCCCTCCTGGGGCGCTTACTTCTCTTGCCTTAGTGCCCTGCTTTGTTTGGAGGCTGTTTGCGGACAGCAGCACACAAGGCGGGAAGGTGCTCATGGCCAGCTCCAAGTCTCGGCACATAGAAGCGCAAGCCAGGCACCTGCTCGCAATTTGTCCCGGGCGTGGGAAGCAGCATGCTGTGTGCCCAGAAGACATCCCGCACTGTCCTGCCTGCCACGGGGCTGCTTCTGAGCACGGAGGCACGCCTACAAGCCAGCTGAGATGGGCTTTGCCTAAGAGTCAGGGAAGTGGCGAGCGGAACAAGGGATGTGCTGCACAGCTTCCCTCGCAGGCAGATTCCCTCCTGGGGCGCTTAATTCTCCTGCCTTAGTTCCCTGCTTTGTTTGGAGGCTGTTTGCGGACAGCAGCACACACAGCGGGAAGGTGCGCGCTGGCCAGCTCCAAGTCTCGGCACATAGAAGCGCAAGCCAGGCACCTGCTCGCGGTTTCTCCCGGGCATGGGAAGCAGCATGCTGCGTGCCCAGAAGACATCCCGCACTGTCCTGCCTGCCACGGGGCTGCTTCTGAGCACGGAGGCACGCCTACAAGCCAGCTGAGATGGGCTTTGCCTAAGAGTCAGGGAAGTGGCGAGCGGAACAAGGGATGTGCTGCACAGCTTCCCTCGCAGGCAGATTCCCTCCTGGGGCGCTTACTTCTCTTGCCTTAGTGCCCTGCTTTGTTTGGAGGCTGTTTGCGGACAGCAGCACACACAGCGGGCAGGTGCGCGCTGGCCAGCTCCAAGTCTCGGCAGATTGAAGCGCAAGCGAGGCACCTGCTCGCGGTTTGTCCCGGGCATGGGAAGCAGCATGCTGCGTGCCCAGAAGACATCCCGCACTGTCCTGCCCGCCACGGGGCTGCTTCTGAGCACGGAGGCACGCCTACAAGCCAGCTGAGATGGGCTTTGCCTAAGAGTCAGGGAAGTGGCGAGCGGAACAAGGGATGTGCTGCACAGCTTCCCTCGCAGGCAGATTCCCTCCTGGGGCGCTTACTTCTCCTGCCTTAGTGCCCTGCTTTGTTTGGAGGCTGTTTGCGGACAGCAGCACACACAGCGGGAAGGTGCGCGCTGGCCAGCTCCAAGTCTCGGCAGATAGAAGCGCAAGCCAGGCACCTGCTCGCAGTTTGTCCCGGGCATGGGAAGCAGCATGCTGCGTGCCCAGAAGACATCCCGCACTGTCCTGCTGCCACGGGGCTGCTTCTGAGCACGGAGGCACGCCTACAAGCCAGCTGAGATGGGCTTTGCCTAAGAGTCAGGGAAGTGGCGAGCGGAACAAGGGATGTGCTGCACAGCTTCCCTCGCAGGCAGATTCCCTCCTGGGGCGCTTACTTCTCCTGCCTTAGTGCCCTGCTTTGTTTGGAGGCTGTTTGCGGACAGCAGCACACACAGCGGGAAGGTGCGCGCTGGCCAGCTCCAAGTCTCGGCACATAGAAGCGCAAGCCAGGCACCTGCTCGCAGTTTGTCCCGGGCGTGGGAAGTAGCATGCTGCGTGCCCAGAAGACATCCCGCACTGTCCTGCCTGCCACTGGGCTGCTTCTGAGCACGGAGGCACGCCTACAAGCCAGCTGAGATGGGCTTTGCCTAAGAGTCAGGGAAGTGGCGAGCGGAACAAGGGATGTGCTGCACAGCTTCCCTCGCAGGCAGATTCCCTCCTGGGGCGCTTAATTCTCCTGCCTTAGTGCCCTGCTTTGTTTGGAGGCTGTTTGCGGACAGCAGCACACACAGCGGGAAGGTGCGCGCTGGCCAGCTCCAAGTCTCGGCACATAGAAGCGCAAGCGAGGCACCTGCTCGCGGTTTGTCCCGGGCATGGGAAGCAGCATGCTGCGTGCCCAGAAGACATCCCGCACTGTCCTGCCTGCCACGGGGCTGCTTCTGAGCATGGAGGCACACCTACAAGCCAGCTGAGATGGGCTTTGCCTAAGAGTCAGGGAAGTGGCGAGAGGAACAAGGGATGTGCTGCACAGCTTCCCTCGCAGGCAGATTCCCTCCTGGGGCGCTTAATTCTCTTGCCTTAGTGCCCTGCTTTGTTTGGAGGCTGTTTGCGGACAGCAGCACACACAGCGGGAAGGTGCGCGCTGGCCAGCTCCAAGTCTCGGCAGATGGAAGCACAAGCGAGGCACCTGCTCGCAGTTTGTCCCGGGCATGGGAAGCAGCATGCTGCGTGCCCAGAAGACATCACGCACTGTCCTGCCTGCCACGGGGCTGCTTCTGAGCACGGAGGCACGCCTACAAGCCAGCTGAGATGGGCTTTGCCTAAGAGTCAGGGAAGTGGCGAGCGGAACAAGGGATGTGCTGCACAGGTTCCCTCGCAGGCAGATTCCCTCCTGGGGCTCTTAGTTCTCCTGCCTTAGTGCCCTGCTTTGTTTGGAGGCTGTTTGCGGACAGCAGCACACACAGCGGGAAGGTGCGCGCTGGCCAGCTCCAACTCTCGGCACATAGAAGCGCAAGCCAGGCACCTGCTCGCGGTTTGTCCCGGGCGTGGGAAGCAGCATGCTGCATGCCCAGAAGACATCTCGCACTGTCCTGCCTGCCACGGGGCTGCTTCTGAGCACGGAGGCACACCTACAAGCCAGCTGAGATGGGCTTTGCCTAAGAGTCAGGGAAGTGTTGAGCGGAACAAGGGATGTGCTGCACAGCTTCCCTCGCAGGCAGATTCCCTCCTGGGGCTCTTAGTTCTCCTGCCTTAGTGCCCTGCTTTGTTTGGAGGCTGTTTGCAGACAGCAGCACACACAGCGGGAAGGTGCGCGCTGGCCAGCTCCAAATCTCGGCACATAGAAGCGCAAGCCAGGCACCTGCTCGCAGTTTGTCCCGGGCATGGGAAGCAGCATGCTGCGTGCCCAGAAGACATCCCGCACTGTCCTGCCTGCCACGGGGCTGCTTCTGAGCACGGAGGCACACCTACAAGCCAGCTGAGATGGGCTTTGCCTAAGAGTCAGGGAAGTGGCGAGCGGAACAAGGGATGTGCTGCACAGCTTCCCTCGCAGGCAGATTCCCTCCTGGGGCGCTTACTTCTCTTGCCTTAGTTCCCTGCTTTGTTTGGAGGCTGTTTGCGGACAGCAGCACACACAGCGGGAAGGTGCGCGCTGGCCAGCTCCAAGTCTCGGCACATAGAAGCGCAAGCCAGGCACCTGCTCGGAGTTTGTCCCGGGCGTGGGAAGTAGCATGCTGCGTGCCCAGAAGACATCCCGCACTGTCCTGCCTGCCACGGGGCTGCTTCTGAGCACGGAGGCACGCCTACAAGCCAGCTGAGATGGGCTTTGCCTAAGAGTCAGGGAAGTGGCGAGAGGAACAACGGATGTGCTGCACAGCTTCCCTCGCAGGCAGATTCCCTCCTGGGGCGCTTAATTCTCTTGCCTTAGTACCCTGCTTTGTTTGG
Source organism: Rhea pennata (assembly GCF_028389875.1). Taxonomy (NCBI): domain Eukaryota; kingdom Metazoa; phylum Chordata; class Aves; order Rheiformes; family Rheidae; genus Rhea; species Rhea pennata. The sequence goes on from NC_084680.1 coordinate 904,910, forward strand.
AGGCTGTTTGCGGACAGCAGCACACAAGGCGGGAAGGTGCTCACTCGCCAGCTCCAAGTCTCGGCACATAGAAGCGCAAGCGAGGCACCTGCTCGCAATTTGTCCCGGGCGTGGGAAGCAGCATGCTGCATGCCCAGAAGACATCACGCACTGTCCTGCCTGCCACGGGGCTGCTTCTGACCACGGAGGCACGCCTACAAGCCAGCTGAGATGGGCTTTGCCTAAGAGTCAGGGAAGTGGCGAGCGGAACAAGGGATGTGCTGCACAGCTTCCCTCGCAGGCAGATTCCCTCCTGGGGCGCTTACTTCTCTTGCCTTAGTGCCCTGCTTTGTTTGGAGGCTGTTTGCGGACAGCAGCACACACAGCGGGAAGGTGCTCGCTGGCCAGCTCCAGGTCTCGGCACATAGAAGCGCAAGCCAGGCACCTGCTCGCAGTTTGTCCCGGGCGTGGGAAGCAGCATGCTGCGTGCCCAGAAGACATCCCGCACTGTCCTGCCTGCCACGGGGCTGCTTCTGACCACGGAGGCACACCTACAAGCCAGCTGAGATGGGCTTTGCCTAAGAGTCAGGGAAGTGGCGAGCGGAACAAGGGATGTGCTGCACAGCTTCCCTCGCAGGCAGATTCCCTCCTGGGGCTCTTAGTTCTCCTGCCTTAGTGCCCTGCTTTGTTTGGAGGCTGTTTGCGGACAGCAGCACACAAGGCGGGAAGGTGCGCGCTGGCCAGCTCCAAGTCTCGGCACATAGAAGCGCAAGCGAGGCACCTGCTCGCAGTTTGTCCCGGGCATGGGAAGCAGCATGCTGCGTGCCCAGAAGACATCCCGCACTGTCCTGCCTGCCACGGGGCTGCTTCTGAGCACGGAGGCACGCCTACAAGCCAGCTGAGATGGGCTTTGCCTAAGAGTCAGGGAAGTGGCGAGCGGAACAAGGGATGTGCTGCACAGCTTCCCTCGCAGGCAGATTCCCTCCTGGGGCGCTTACTTCTCTTGCCTTCGTGCCCTGCTTTGTTTGGAGGCTGTTTGCGGACAGCAGCACACACAGCGGGAAGGTGCGCGCTGGCCAGCTCCAAGTCTCGGCAGATGGAAGCACAAGCGAGGCACCTGCTCGCAGTTTGTCCCGGGCATGGGAAGCAGTATGCTGCGTGCCCAGAATACTTCTCGCACTGTCCTGCCTGCCACGGGGCTGCTTCTGAGCACGGAGGCACGCCTACAAGCCAGCTGAGATGGGCTTTGCCTAAGAGTCAGGGAAGTGGCGAGCGGAACAAGGGATGTGCTGCACAGCTTCCCTCGCAGGCAGATTCCCTCCTGGGGCGCTTAATTCTGCTGCCTAGTGCCCTGCTTTGTTTGGAGGCTGTTTGCGGACAGCAGCACACAAGGCTGGAAGTTGCTCACTGGCCAGCTCCAAGTCTCGGCACATAGAAGCGCAAGCGAGGCACCTGCTCGCAATTTGTCCCGGGCATGGGAAGCAGCATGCTGCATGCCCAGAAGACATCTCGCACTGTCCTGCCTGCCACGGGGCTGCTTCTGAGCACGGAGGCACGCCTACAAGCCAGCTGAGATGGGCTTTGCCTAAGAGTCAGGGAAGTGGCGAGCGGAACAAGGGATGTGCTGCACAGCTTCCCTCGCAGGCAGATTCCCTCCTGGGGCTCTTAGTTCTCCTGCCTTAGTGCCCTGCTTTGTTTGGAGGCTGTTTGCGGACAGCAGCACACACAGCGGGAAGGTGCGCGCTGGCCAGCTCCAGGTCTCGGCAGATTGAAGCGCAAGCCAGGCACCTGCTCGCAGTTTGTCCCGGGCTTGGGAAGCAGCATGCTGCGTGCCCAGAAGACATCCCGCACTGTCCTGCCTGCCACGGGGCTGCTTCTGAACACGGAGGCACGCCTACAAGCCAGCTGAGATGGGCTTTGCCTAAGAGTCAGGGAAGTGGCGAGAGGAACAAGGGATGTGCTGCACAGCTTCCCTTTCAGGCAGATTCCCTCCTGGGGCTCTTAGTTCTCTTGCCTTAGTGCCCTGCTTTGTTTGGAGGCTCTTTGCGGACAGCAGCACACACAGCGGGAAGGTGCGCGCTGGCCAGCTCCAAGTCTCGGCAGATGGAAGCACAAGCCAGGCACCTGCTCGCAGTTTGTCCCGGGCATGGGAAGCAGTATGCTGCGTGCCCAGAATACTTCTCGCACTGTCCTGCCTGCCACGGGGCTGCTTCTGAGCACGGAGGCAAGCCTACAAGCCAGCTGAGATGGGCTTTGCCTAAGAGTCAGGGAAGTGGCGAGCGGAACAAGGGATGTGCTGCACAGCTTCCCTCGCAGGCAGATTCCCTCCTGGGGCGCTTATTTCTCTTGCCTTAGTGCCCTGCTTTGTTTGGAGGCTGTTTGCGGACAGCAGCACACACAGCGGGAAGGTGCGCGCTGGCCAGCTCCAACTCTCGGTAGATGGAAGCACAAGCCAGGCACCTGCTCGCGGTTTGTCCCGGGCATGGGAAGCAGCATGCTGCGTGCCCAGAATACTTCTCGCACTGTCCTGCCTGCCACGGGGCTGCTTCTGAGCACGGAGGCACGCCTACAAGCCAGCTGAGATGGGCTTTGCCTAAGAGTCAGGGAAGTGGCGAGCAGAACAAGGGATGTGCTGCACAGCTTCCCTCGCAGGCAGATTCCCTCCTGGGGCGCTTAATTCTCCTGCCTTAGTGCCCTGCTTTGTTTGGAGGCTGTTTGCAGACAGCAGCACACAAGGCTAAAGGTGCTCACTGGCCAGCTCCAAGTCTCGGCACATAGAAGCGCAAGCGAGGCACCTGCTCGCAATTTGTCCCGGGCATGGGAAGCAGCATGCTGCATGCCCAGAAGACATCTCGCACTGTCCTGCCTGCCACGGGGCTGCTTCTGAGCACGGAGGCACGCCTACAAGCCAGCTGAGATGGGCTTTGCCTAAGAGTCAGGGAAGTGGCGAGCGGAACAAGGGATGTGCTGCACAGCTTCCCTCGCAGGCAGATTCCCTCCTGGGGCTCTTAGTTCTCTTGCCTTAGTGCCCTGCTTTGTTTGGAGGCTGTTTGCGGACAGCAGCACACACAGCGGGAAGGTGCGCACTGGCCAGCTCCAAGTCTCGGCACATAGAAGCGCAAGCCAGGCACCTGCTCGCAGTTTGTCCCGGGCGTGGGAAGCAGCATGCTGCGTGCCCAGAAGACATCCCGCACTGTCCTGCCTGCCAGGGTGCTGCTTCTGAGCACGGAGGCACACCTACAAGCCAGCTGAGATGGGCTTTGCCTAAGAGTCAGGGAAGTGGCGAGCGGAACAAGGGATGTGCTGCACAGGTTCCCTCGCAGGCAGATTCCCTCCTGGGGCTCTTAGTTCTCCTGCCTTAGTGCCCTGCTTTCTTTGGAGGCTGTTTGCGGACAGCAGCACACACAGCAGGATGGTGCGTGCCGGCCAGCTCCAGGTCTCGGCACATAGAAGCGCAAGCCAGGCACCTGCTCGCAGTTTGTCCCGGGCATGGGAAGCAGCTTGCTGCGTGCCCAGAAGACATCCCGCACTGTCCTGCCTGCCACGGGGCTGCTTCTGAACACGGAGGCACGCCTACAAGCAAGCTGAGATGGGCTTTGCCTAAGAGTCAGGGAAGTGGTGAGAGGAACAAGGGATGTGCTGCACAGGTTCCCTCGCAGGCAGATTCCCTCCTGGGGCTCTTAGTTCTCCTGCCTTAGTGCCCTGCTTTGTTTGGAGGCTGTTTGCAGACAGCAGCACACACAGCGGGAAGGTGTGCGCTGACCAGCTCCAAGTCTCGGCACATAGAAGCGCAAGCCAGGCACCTGCTCGCAGTTTGTCCCGGGCGTGGGAAGCAGCATGCTGCGTGCCCAGAAGACATCCCGCACTGTCCTGCCTGCCACGGGGCTGCTTCTGAGCACGGAGGCACGCCTACAAGCCAGCTGAGATGGGCTTTGCCTAAGAGTCAGGGAAGTGGCGAGCGGAACAAGGGATGTGCTGCACAGCTTCCCTCGCAGGCAGATTCCCTCCTGGGGCGCTTAGTTCTCCTGCCTTAGTGCCCTGCTTTGTTTGGAGGCTGTTTGCGGACAGCAGCACACACAGCGGGAAGGTGCGCGCTGACCAGCTCCAAGTCTCGCCAGATGGAAGCACAAGCCAGGCACCTGCTCGCAGTTTGTCCCGGGCATGGGAAGCAGTATGCTGCGTGCCCAGAATACTTCTCGCACTGTCCTGCCTGCCACGGGGCTGCTTCTGAGCACGGAGGCACGCCTACAAGCCAACTGAGATGGGCTTTGCCTAAGAGTCAGGGAAGTGGCGAGCAGAACAAGGGATGTGCTGCACAGGTTCCCTCGCAGGCAGATTCCCTCCTGGGGCTCTTAGTTCTCTTGCCTTAGTGCCCTGCTTTGTTTGGAGGCTGTTTGCGGACAGCAGCACACACAGCGGGAAGGTGCGCGCTGGCCAGCTCCAAGTCTCGGCAGATAGAATCGCAAGCCAGGCATCTGCTCGCAGTTTGTCCCGGGCGTGGGAAGCAGCATGCTGCGTGCCCAGAAGACATCCCGCACTGTCCTGCCTGCCACGGTGCTGCTTCTGACCACGGAGGCACTCCTACAAGCCAGCTGAGATGGGCTTTGCCTAAGAGTCAGGGAAGTGGCGAGCGGAACAAGGGATGTGCTGCACAGGTTCCCTCGCAGGCAGATTCCCTCCTGGGGCTCTTAGTTCTCCTGCCTTAGTGTCCTGCTTTGTTTGGAGGCTGTTTGCGGACAGCAGCACACAGAGCGGGAAGGTGCGCGCTGGCCAGCTCCAGGTCTTGGCACATAGAAGCGCAAGCGAGGCACCTGCTCGCAATTTTTCCCGGGCGTGGGAAGCAGCATGCTGCATGCCCAGAAGACATCTCGCACTGTCCTGCCTGCCACGGGGCTGCTTCTGAACACGGAGGCACGCCTACAAGCAAGCTGAGATGGGCTTTGCCTAAGAGTCAGGGAAGTGGCGAGCGGAACAAGGGATGTGCTGCACAGGTTCCCTCGCAGGCAGATTCCCTCCTGGGGCTCTTAGTTCTCTTGCCTTAGTGCCCTGCTTTGTTTGGAGGCTGTTTGCGGACAGCAGCACACACAGCGGGAAGGTGCGCACTGGCCAGCTCCAAGTCTCGGCACATAGAAGCGCAAGCCAGGCACCTGCTCGCAGTTTGTCCCGGGCGTGGGAAGCAGCATGCTGCGTGCCCAGAAGACATCCCGCACTGTCCTGCCTGCCACGGGGCTGCTTCTGAGCACGGAGGCACGCCTACAAGCCAGCTGAGATGGGCTTTGCCTAAGAGTCAGGGAAGTGGCGAGCGGAACAAGGGATGTGCTGCACAGCTTCCCTCGCAGGCAGATTCCCTCCTGGGGCTCTTAGTTCTCCTGCCTTAGCGCCCTGCTTTGTTTGGAGGCTGTTTGCGGACAGCAGCACACACAGCGGGAAGGTGCGCGCTGGCCAGCTCCAGGTCTCGGCACATAGAAGCGCAAGCCAGGCACCTGCTCGCAGTTTGTCCCGGGCTTGGGAAGCAGCATGCTGCGTGCCCAGAAGACATCCCGCACTGTCCTGCCTGCCACGGGGCTGCTTCTGAGCACGGAGGCACACCTACAAGCCAGCTGAGATGGGCTTTGCCTAAGAGTCAGGGAAGTGGCGAGCGGAACAAGGGATGTGCTGCACAGCTTCCCTCGCAGGCAGATTCCCTCCTGGGGCTCTTAGTTCTCCTGCCTTAGTGCCCTGCTTTGTTTGGAGGCTGTTTGCGGACAGCAGCACACAAGGCGGGAAGGTGCTCACTGGCCAGCTCCAAGTCTCGGCACATAGAAGCGCAAGCGAGGCACCTGCTCGCAATTTTTCCCGGGCGTGGGAAGCAGCATGCTGCATGCCCAGAAGACATCTCGCACTGTCCTGCCTGCCACGGGGCTGCTTCTGAACACGGAGGCACGCCTACAAGCAAGCTGAGATGGGCTTTGCCTAAGAGTCAGGGAAGTGGCGAGCGGAACAAGGGATGTGCTGCACAGGTTCCCTCGCAGGCAGATTCCCTCCTGGGGCTCTTAGTTCTCCTGCCTTAGTGTCCTGCTTTGTTTGGAGGCTGTTTGCGGACAGCAGCACACACAGCGGGAAGGTGCGCACTGGCCAGCTCCAAGTCTCGGCACATAGAAGCGCAAGCCAGGCACCTGCTCGCAGTTTGTCCCGGGCGTGGGAAGCAGCATGCTGCGTGCCCAGAAGACATCCCGCACTGTCCTGCCTGCCACGGGGCTGCTTCTGAGCACGGAGGCACACCTACAAGCCAGCTGAGATGGGCTTTGCCTAAGAGTCAGGGAAGTGGCGAGCGGAACAAGGGATGTGCTGCACAGGTTCCCTCGCAGGCAGATTCCCTCCTGGGGCTCTTAGTTCTCCTGCCTTAGTGCCCTGCTTTCTTTGGAGGCTGTTTGCGGACAGCAGCACACACAGCAGGAAGGTGCGCGCCGGCCAGCTCCAGGTCTCGGCACATAGAAGCGCAAGCCAGGCACCTGCTCGCAGTTTGTCCCGGGCATGGGAAGCAGTATGCTGCGTGCCCAGAAGACATCCCGCACTGTCCTGCCTGCCACGGGGCTGCTTCTGAACACGGAGGCACGCCTACAAGCAAGCTGAGATGGGCTTTGCCTAAGAGTCAGGGAAGTGGTGAGAGGAACAAGGGATGTGCTGCACAGGTTCCCTCGCAGGCAGATTCCCTCCTGGGGCTCTTAGTTCTCCTGCCTTAGTGCCCTGCTTTGTTTGGAGGCTGTTTGCAGACAGCAGCACACACAGCGGGAAGGTGTACGCTGACCAGCTCCAAGTCTCGGCACATAGAAGCGCAAGCCAGGCACCTGCTCGCAGTTTGTCCCGGGCGTGGGAAGCAGCATGCTGCGTGCCCAGAAGACATCCCGCACTGTCCTGCCTGCCACGGGGCTGCTTCTGACCACGGAGGCACGCCTACAAGCCAGCTGAGATGGGCTTTGCCTAAGAGTCAGGGAAGTGGCGAGCGGAACAAGGGATGTGCTGCACAGCTTCCCTCGCAGGCAGATTCCCTCCTGGGGCGCTTACTTCTCTTGCCTTAGTGCCCTGCTTTGTTTGGAGGCTGTTTGCGGACAGCAGCACACACAGCGGGAAGGTGCGCGCTGGCCAGCTCCAAGTCTCGGCAGATGGAAGCACAAGCCAGGCACCTGCTCGCGGTTTGTCCCGGGCGTGGGAAGCAGTATGCTGCGTGCCCAGAATACTTCTCGCACTGTCCTGCCTGCCACGGTGCTGCTTCTGAGCACGGAGGCACGCCTACAAGCCAGCTGAGATGGGCTTTGCCTAAGAGTCAGGGAAGTGGCGAGCGGAACAAGGGATGTGCTGCACAGCTTCCCTCGCAGGCAGATTCCCTCCTGGGGCGCTTACTTCTCTTGCCTTAGTGCCCTGCTTTGTTTGGAGGCTGTTTGCGGACAGCAGCACACACAGCGGGAAGGTGCGCGCTGGCCAGCTCCAGGTCTCGGCACATAGAAGCGCAAGCCAGGCACCTGCTCGCAGTTTGTCCCGGGCTTGGGAAGCAGCATGCTGCGTGCCCAGAAGACATCCCGCACTGTCCTGCCTGCCACGGGGCTGCTTCTGAGCACGGAGGCACACCTACAAGCCAGCTGAGATGGGCTTTGCCTAAGAGTCAGGGAAGTGGCGAGCGGAACAAGGGATGTGCTGCACAGGTTCCCTCGCAGGCAGATTCCCTCCTGGGGCTCTTAGTTCTCCTGCCTTAGTGCCCTGCTTTGTTTGGAGGCTGTTTGCGGACAGCAGCACACAAGGCGGGAAGGTGCTCACTGGCCAGCTCCAAGTCTCGGCACATAGAAGCGCAAGCGAGGCACCTGCTCGCAATTTTTCCCGGGCGTGGGAAGCAGCATGCTGCATGCCCAGAAGACATCTCGCACTGTCCTGCCTGCCACGGGGCTGCTTCTGAACACGGAGGCACGCCTACAAGCAAGCTGAGATGGGCTTTGCCTAAGAGTCAGGGAAGTGGCGAGCGGAACAAGGGATGTGCTGCACAGGTTCCCTCGCAGGCAGATTCCCTCCTGGGGCTCTTAGTTCTCTTGCCTTAGTGCCCTGCTTTGTTTGGAGGCTGTTTGCGGACAGCAGCACACACAGCGGGAAGGTGCGCACTGGCCAGCTCCAAGTCTCGGCACATAGAAGCGCAAGCCAGGCACCTGCTCGCAGTTTGTCCCGGGCGTGGGAAGCAGCATGCTGCGTGCCCAGAAGACATCCCGCACTGTCCTGCCTGCCACGGGGCTGCTTCTGAGCACGGAGGCACACCTACAAGCCAGCTGAGATGGGCTTTGCCTAAGAGTCAGGGAAGTGGCGAGCGGAACAAGGGATGTGCTGCACAGCTTCCCTCGCAGGCAGATTCCCTCCTGGGGCTCTTAGTTCTCCTGCCTTAGTGCCCTGCTTTGTTTGGAGGCTGTTTGCGGACAGCAGCACACAAGGCGGGAAGGTGCTCACTGGCCAGCTCCAAGTCTCGGCACATAGAAGCGCAAGCGAGGCACCTGCTCGCAATTTTTCCCGGGCGTGGGAAGCAGCATGCTGCATGCCCAGAAGACATCTCGCACTGTCCTGCCTGCCACGGGGCTGCTTCTGAACACGGAGGCACGCCTACAAGCAAGCTGAGATGGGCTTTGCCTAAGAGTCAGGGAAGTGGCGAGCGGAACAAGGGATGTGCTGCACAGGTTCCCTCGCAGGCAGATTCCCTCCTGGGGCTCTTAGTTCTCTTGCCTTAGTGCCCTGCTTTGTTTGGAGGCTGTTTGCGGACAGCAGCACACACAGCGGGAAGGTGCGCACTGGCCAGCTCCAAGTCTCGGCACATAGAAGCGCAAGCCAGGCACCTGCTCGCAGTTTGTCCCGGGCGTGGGAAGCAGCATGCTGCGTGCCCAGAAGACATCCCGCACTGTCCTGCCTGCCACGGGGCTGCTTCTGAGCACGGAGGCACACCTACAAGCCAGCTGAGATGGGCTTTGCCTAAGAGTCAGGGAAGTGGCGAGCGGAACAAGGGATGTGCTGCACAGGTTCCCTCGCAGGCAGATTCCCTCCTGGGGCGCTTACTTCTCCTGCCTTAGTGCCCTGCTTTGTTTGGAGGCTGTTTGCGGACAGCAGCACACACAGCAGGAAGGTGCGCGCCGGCCAGCTCCAGGTCTCGGCACATAGAAGCGCAAGCCAGGCACCTGCTCGCAGTTTGTCCCGGGCATGGGAAGCAGTATGCTGCGTGCCCAGAAGACATCCCGCACTGTCCTGCCTGCCACGGGGCTGCTTCTGAACACGGAGGCACGCCTACAAGCAAGCTGAGATGGGCTTTGCCTAAGAGTCAGGGAAGTGGTGAGAGGAACAAGGGATGTGCTGCACAGGTTCCCTCGCAGGCAGATTCCCTCCTGGGGCTCTTAGTTCTCCTGCCTTAGTGCCCTGCTTTGTTTGGAGGCTGTTTGCAGACAGCAGCACACACAGCGGGAAGGTGTACGCTGACCAGCTCCAAGTCTCGGCACATAGAAGCGCAAGCCAGGCACCTGCTCGCAGTTTGTCCCGGGCGTGGGAAGCAGCATGCTGCGTGCCCAGAAGACATCCCGCACTGTCCTGCCTGCCACGGGGCTGCTTCTGACCACGGAGGCACGCCTACAAGCCAGCTGAGATGGGCTTTGCCTAAGAGTCAGGGAAGTGGCGAGCGGAACAAGGGATGTGCTGCACAGGTTCCCTCGCAGGCAGATTCCCTCCTGGGGCGCTTAGTTCTCTTGCCTTAGTGCCCTGCTTTGTTTGGAGGCTGTTTGCGGACAGCAGCACACACAGCGGGAAGGGGCGCGCTGACCAGCTCCAAGTCTCGCCAGATGGAAGCACAAGCCAGGCACCTGCTCGCAGTTTGTCCCGGGCATGGGAAGCAGTATGCTGCGTGCCCAGAATACTTCTCGCACTGTCCTGCCTGCCACGGGGCTGCTTCTGACCACGGAGGCACTCCTACAAGCCAGCTGAGATGGGCTTTGCCTAAGAGTCAGGGAAGTGGCGAGCGGAACAAGGGATGTGCTGCACAGGTTCCCTCGCAGGCAGATTCCCTCCTGGGGCTCTTAGTTCTCCTGCCTTAGTGCCCTGCTTTGTTTGGAGGCTTTTTACAGACAGCAGCACACACAGCGGGAAGGTGTGCGCTGACCAGCTCCAAGTCTCGGCACATAGAAGGGCAAGCCAGGCACCTGCTCGCAGTTTGTCCCGGGCGTGGGAAGCAGCATGCTGCGTGCCCAGAAGACATCCCGCACTGTCCTGCCTGCCACGGGGCTGCTTCTGAGCACGGAGGCACGCCTACAAGCCAGCTGAGATGGGCTTTGCCTAAGAGTCAGGGAAGTGGCGAGCGGAACAAGGGATGTGCTGCACAGCTTCCCTCGCAGGCAGATTCCCTCCTGGGGCTCTTAGTTCTCCTGCCTTAGTGCCCTGCTTTGTTTGGAGGCTGTTTGCAGACAGCAGCGCACACAGCGGGAAGGTGTGCGCTGACCAGCTCCAAGTCTCGGCACATAGAAGCGCAAGCCAGGCACCTGCTCGCAGTTTGTCCCGGGCATGGGAAGCAGCATGCTGCGTGCCCAGAAGACATCCCGCACAGTCCTGCCTGCCACGGGGCTGCTTCTGAGCACGGAGGCACGCCTACAAGCCAGCTGAGATGGGCTTTGCCTAAGAGTCAGGGAAGTGGCGAGCGGAACAAGCGATGTGCTGCACAGCTTCCCTCGCAGGCAGATTCCCTCCTGGGGCTCTTAGTTCTCTTGCCTTAGTGCCCTGCTTTGTTTGGAGGCTGTTTGCGGACAGCAGCACACACAGCGGGAAGGTGCGCGCTGGCCAGCTCCAAGTCTCGGCACATGGAAGCGCAAGCGAGGCACCTGCTCGCAGTTTGTCCCGGGTGTGGGAAGCAGCATGCTGCGTGCCCAGAAGACATCCCGCACTGTCCTGCCTGCCACGGGGCTGCTTCTGAGCACGGAGGCACACCTACAAGCCAGCTGAGATGGGCTTTGCCTAAGAGTCAGGGAAGTGGCGAGCGGAACAAGGGATGTGCTGCACAGCTTCCCTTTCAGGCAGATTCCCTCCTGGGGCTCTTAGTTCTCCTGCCTTAGTGCCCTGCTTTGTTTGGAGGCTGTTTGCAGACAGCAGCGCACACAGCGGGAAGGTGTGCGCTGGCCAGCTCCAACTCTCGGCACATAGAAGCGCAAGCCAGGCACCTGCTCGCGGTTTGTCCCGGGCATGGGAAGCAGTATGCTGCGTGCCCAGAAGACATCCCGCACTGTCCTGCCTGCCACGGGGCTGCTTCTGACCACGGAGGCACGCCTACAAGCCAGCTGAGATGGGCTTTGCCTAAGAGTCAGGGAAGTGGCGAGCGGAACAAGGGATGTGCTGCACAGCTTCCCTCGCAGGCAGATTCCCTCCTGGGGCGCTTACTTCTCTTGCCTTAGTGCCCTGCTTTGTTTGGAGGCTGTTTGCGGGCAGCAGCACACACAGCGGGAAGGTGCGCGCTGGCCAGCTCCAAGTCTCGGCAGATAGAAGCGCAAGCGAGGCACCTGCTCGCGGTTTGTCCCGGGCATGGGAAGCAGCATGCTGCGTGCCCAGAAGACATCCCGCACTGTCCTGCCTGCCACGGGGCTGCTTCTGAGCACGGAGGCACGCCTACAAGCCAGCTGAGATGGGCTTTGCCTAAGAGTCAGGGAAGTGGCGAGAGGAACAAGAGATGTGCTGCACAGCTTCCCTCGCAGGCAGATTCCCTCCTGGGGCTCTTAGTTCTCTTGCCTTAGTGCCCTGCTTTGTTTGGAGGCTGTTTGCGGACAGCAGCACACACAGCGGGAAGGTGCGTGCTGGCCAGCTCCAACTCTCGGCACATAGAAGCGCAAGCCAGGCACCTGCTCGCGGTTTGTCCCGGGCATGGGAAGCAGTATGCTGCGTGCCCAGAAGACATCCCGCACTGTCCTGCCTGCCACGGGGCTGCTTCTGAGCACGGAGGCACGCCTACAAGCCAGCTGAGATGGGCTTTGCCTAAGAGTCAGGGAAGTGGCGAGAGGAAAAAGGGATGTGCTGCACAGCTTCCCTCGCAGGCAGATTCCCTCCTGGGGCTCTTAGTTCTCTTGCCTTAGTGCCCTGCTTTGTTTGGAGGCTGTTTGCGGACAGCAGCACACACAGCGGGAAGGTGCGCGCTGGCCAGCTCCAAGTCTCGGCACATAGAAGCGCAAGCCAGGCACCTGCTCGGAGTTTGTCCCGGGCGTGGGAAGTAGCATGCTGCGTGCCCAGAAGACATCCCGCACTGTCCTGCCTGCCACGGGGCTGCTTCTGAGCACGGAGGCACGCCTACAAGCCAGCTGAGATGGGCTTTGCCTAAGAGTCAGGGAAGTGGCGAGAGGAACAACGGATGTGCTGCACAGCTTCCCTCGCAGGCAGATTCCCTCCTGGGGCGCTTTATTCTCTTGCCTTAGTACCCTGCTTTGTTTGGAGGCTGTTTGCGGACAGCAGCACACAAGGCGGGAAGGTGCTCACTGGCCAGCTCCAAGTCTCGGCACATAGAAGCGCAAGCGAGGCACCTGCTCGCAATTTGTCCCGGGCGTGGGAAGCAGCATGCTGCGTGCCCAGAAGACATCCCGCACTGTCCTGCCTGCCACGGGGCTGCTTCTGACCACGGAGGCACGCCTACAAGCCAGCTGAGATGGGCTTTGCCTAAGAGTCAGGGAAGTGGCGAGCGGAACAAGGGATGTGCTGCACAGCTTCCCTCGCAGGCAGATTCCCTCCTGGGGCTCTTAGTTCTCCTGCCTTAGTGCCCTGCTTTGTTTGGAGGCTGTTTGCGGACAGCAGCACACAAGGCGGGAAGGTGCGCGCTGGCCAGCTCCAAGTCTCGGCACATAGAAGCGCAAGCGAGGCACCTGCTCGCAGTTTGTCCCGGGCATGGGAAGCAGCATGCTGCGTGCCCAGAAGACATCCCGCACTGTCCTGCCTGCCACGGGGCTGCTTCTGAGCACGGAGGCACGCCTACAAGCCAGCTGAGATGGGCTTTGCCTAAGAGTCAGGGAAGTGGCGAGCGGAACAAGGGATGTGCTGCACAGCTTCCCTCGCAGGCAGATTCCCTCCTGGGGCGCTTACTTCTCCTGCCTTAGTGCCCTGCTTTGTTTGGAGGCTGTTTGCGGACAGCAGCACACACAGCGGGAAGGTGCGCGCTGGCCAGCTCCAACTCTCGGCACATAGAAGCGCAAGCCAGGCACCTGCTCGCGGTTTGTCCCGGGCATGGGAAGCAGCATGCTGCGTGCCCAGAAGACATCCCGCACTGTCCTGCCTGCCACGGGGCTGCTTCTGAGCACGGAGGCACGCCTACAAGCCAGCTGAGATGGGCTTTGCCTAAGAGTCAGGGAAGTGGCGAGCGGAACAAGGGATGTGCTGCACAGCTTCCCTCGCAGGCAGATTCCCTCCTGGGGCGCTTACTTCTCTTGCCTTCGTGCCCTGCTTTGTTTGGAGGCTGTTTGCGGACAGCAGCACACACAGCGGGAAGGTGCGCGCTGGCCAGCTCCAAGTCTCGGCAGATGGAAGCACAAGCGAGGCACCTGCTCGCAGTTTGTCCCGGGCATGGGAAGCAGTATGCTGCGTGCCCAGAATACTTCTCGCACTGTCCTGCCTGCCACGGGGCTGCTTCTGAGCACGGAGGCACGCCTACAAGCCAGCTGAGATGGGCTTTGCCTAAGAGTCAGGGAAGTGGCGAGCGGAACAAGGGATGTGCTGCACAGCTTCCCTCGCAGGCAGATTCCCTCCTGGGGCTCTTAGTTCTCCTGCCTTAGTGCCCTGCTTTGTTTGGAGGCTGTTTGCGGACAGCAGCACACAAGGCTGGAAGGTGCTCATTGGCCAGCTCCAAGTCTCGGCACATAGAAGCGCAAGCGAGGTACCTGCTCGCAATTTGTCCCGGGCATGGGAAGCAGCATGCTGCATGCCCAGAAGACATCTCGCACTGTCCTGCCTGCCACGGGGCTGCTTCTGACCACGGAGGCACGCCTACAAGCCAGCTGAGATGGGCTTTGCCTAAGAGTCAGGGAAGTGGCGAGCGGAACAAGGGATGTGCTGCACAGCTTCCCTCGCAGGCAGATTCCCTCCTGGGGCGCTTACTTCTCTTGCCTTAGTGCCCTGCTTTGTTTGGAGGCTGTTTGCGGACAGCAGCACACACAGCGGGAAGGTGCGCGCTGGCCAGCTCCAACTCTCGGCAGATGGAAGCACAAGCCAGGCACCTGCTCGCGGTTTGTCCCGGGCATGGGAAGCAGTATGCTGCGTGCCCAGAATACTTCTCGCACTGTCCTGCCTGCCACGGGGCTGCTTCTGAGCACGGAGGCACGCCTACAAGCCAGCTGAGATGGGCTTTGCCTAAGAGTCAGGGAAGTGGCGAGCAGAACAAGGGATGTGCTGCACAGCTTCCCTCGCAGGCAGATTCCCTCCTGGGGCGCTTAATTCTCCTGCCTTAGTGCCCTGCTTTGTTTGGAGGCTGTTTGCAGACAGCAGCACACAAGGCTAAAGGTGCTCACTGGCCAGCTCCAAGTCTCGGCACATAGAAGCGCAAGCGAGGCACCTGCTCGCAATTTGTCCCGGGCATGGGAAGCAGCATGCTGCATGCTCAGAAGACATCTCGCACTGTCCTGCCTGCCACGGTGCTGCTTCTGAGCACGGAGGCACGCCTACAAGCCAGCTGAGATGGGCTTTGCCTAAGAGTCAGGGAAGTGGCGAGCGGAACAAGGGATGTGCTGCACAGCTTCCCTCGCAGGCAGATTCCCTCCTGGGGCGCTTAATTCTCTTGCCTTAGTGCCCTGCTTTGTTTGGAGGCTGTTTGCGGACAGCAGCACACAAGGCGGGAAGGTGCTCACTGGCCAGCTCCAAGTCTCGGCACATAGAAGCGCAAGCGAGGCACCTGCTCGCAATTTTTCCCGGGCGTGGGAAGCAGCATGCTGCATGCCCAGAAGACATCTCGCACTGTCCTGCCTGCCACGGGGCTGCTTCTGAACACGGAGGCCCGCCTACAAGCAAGCTGAGATGGGCTTTGCCTAAGAGTCAGGGAAGTGGCGAGCGGAACAAGGGATGTGCTGCACAGGTTCCCTCGCAGGCAGATTCCCTCCTGGGGCTCTTAGTTCTCTTGCCTTAGTGCCCTGCTTTGTTTGGAGGCTGTTTGCGGACAGCAGCACACACAGCGGGAAGGTGCGCACTGGCCAGCTCCAAGTCTCGGCACATAGAAGCGCAAGCCAGGCACCTGCTCGCAGTTTGTCCCGGGCGTGGGAAGCAGCATGCTGCGTGCCCAGAAGACATCCCGCACTGTCCTGCCTGCCACGGTGCTGCTTCTGAGCACGGAGGCACACCTACAAGCCAGCTGAGATGGGCTTTGCCTAAGAGTCAGGGAAGTGTCGAGCGGAACAAGGGATGTGCTGCACAGGTTCCCTCGCAGGCAGATTCCCTCCTGGGGCTCTTAGTTCTCCTGCCTTAGTGCCCTGCTTTCTTTGGAGGCTGTTTGCGGACAGCAGCACACAGAGCGGGAAGGTGCGCGCTGGCCAGCTCCAGGTCTCGGCACATAGAAGCGCAAGCCAGGCACCTGCTCGCAGTTTGTCCCGGGCATGGGAAGCAGCATGCTGCGTGCCCAGAAGACATCCCGCACTGTCCTGCCTGCCACGGGGCTGCTTCTGAACACGGAGGCACGCCTACAAGCCAGCTGAGATGGGCTTTGCTTAAGAGTCAGGGAAGTGGCGAGAGGAACAAGGGATGTGCTGCACAGCTTCCCTTTCAGGCAGATTCCCTCCTGGGGCTCTTAGTTCTCTTGCCTTAGTGCCCTGCTTTGTTTGGAGGCTCTTTGCGGACAGCAGCACACACAGCGGGAAGGTGCGCGCTGGCCAGCTCCAAGTCTCGGCAGATGGAAGCACAAGCCAGGCACCTGCTCGCAGTTTGTCCCGGGCATGGGAAGCAGTATGCTGCGTGCCCAGAATACTTCTCGCACTGTCCTGCCTGCCACGGGGCTGCTTCTGAGCACGGAGGCAAGCCTACAAGCCAGCTGAGATGGGCTTTGCCTAAGAGTCAGGGAAGTGGCGAGCGGAACAAGGGATGTGCTGCACAGCTTCCCTCGCAGGCAGATTCCCTCCTGGGGCGCTTACTTCTCTTGCCTTAGTGCCCTGCTTTGTTTGGAGGCTGTTTGCGGACAGCAGCACACACAGCGGGAAGGTGCACGCTGGCCAGCTCCAAGTCTCGGCAGATGGAAGCACAAGCCAGGCACCTGCTCGCAATTTGTCCCGGGCATGGGAAGCAGTATGCTGCGTGCCCAGAATACTTCTCGCACTGTCCTGCCTGCCACGGTGCTGCTTCTGAGCACGGAGGCACGCCTACAAGCCAGCTGAGATGGGCTTTGCCTAAGAGTCAGGGAAGTGGCGAGCAGAACAAGGGATGTGCTGCACAGCTTCCCTCGCAGGCAGATTCCCTCCTGGGGCGCTTAATTCTCCTGCCTTAGTGCCCTGCTTTGTTTGGAGGCTGTTTGCGGACAGCAGCACACAAGGCTAAAGGTGCTCACTGGCCAGCTCCAAGTCTCGGCACATAGAAGCGCAAGCGAGGCACCTGCTCGCAATTTGTCCCGGGCATGGGAAGCAGCATGCTGCATGCCCAGAAGACATCTCGCACTGTCCTGCCTGCCACGGGGCTGCTTCTGAGCACGGAGGCACGCCTACAAGCCAGCTGAGATGGGCTTTGCCTAAGAGTCAGGGAAGTGGCGAGCGGAACAAGGGATGTGCTGCACAGCTTCCCTCGCAGGCAGATTCCCTCCTGGGGCGCTTAATTCTCTTGCCTTAGTGCCCTGCTTTGTTTGGAGGCTGTTTGCGGACAGCAGCACACACAGCGGGAAGGTGCGCGCTGGCCAGCTCCAAGTCTCGGCAGATGGAAGCACAAGCGAGGCACCTGCTCGCAGTTTGTCCCGGGCATGGGAAGCAGTATGCTGCGTGCCCAGAAGACATCCCGCACTGTCCTGCCTGCCACGGGGCTGCTTCTGAGCACGGAGGCACGCCTACAAGCCAGCTGAGATGGGCTTTGCCTAAGAGTCAGGGAAGTGGCGAGCGGAACAAGGGATGTGCTGCACAGCTTCCCTCGCAGGCAGATTCCCTCCTGGGGCTCTTAGTTCTCCTGCCTTAGCGCCCTGCTTTGTTTGGAGGCTGTTTGCGGACAGCAGCACACACAGCGGGAAGGTGCGCGCTGGCCAGCTCCAGGTCTCGGCACATAGAAGCGCAAGCCAGGCACCTGCTCGCAGTTTGTCCCGGGCTTGGGAAGCAGCATGCTGCGTGCCCAGAAGACATCCCGCACTGTCCTGCCTGCCACGGGGCTGCTTCTGAGCACGGAGGCACACCTACAAGCCAGCTGAGATGGGCTTTGCCTAAGAGTCAGGGAAGTGGCGAGCAGAACAAGGGATGTGCTGCACAGGTTCCCTCGCAGGCAGATTCCCTCCTGGGGCGCTTACTTCTCCTGCCTTAGTGCCCTGCTTTGTTTGGAGGCTGTTTGCGGACAGCAGCACACAAGGCGGGAAGGTGCTCACTGGCCAGCTCCAAGTCTCGGCACATAGAAGCGCAAGCGAGGCACCTGCTCGCAATTTTTCCCGGGCGTGGGAAGCAGCATGCTGCATGCCCAGAAGACATCTCGCACTGTCCTGCCTGCCACGGGGCTGCTTCTGAACACGGAGGCACGCCTACAAGCAAGCTGAGATGGGCTTTGCCTAAGAGTCAGGGAAGTGGCGAGCGGAACAAGGGATGTGCTGCACAGGTTCCCTCGCAGGCAGATTCCCTCCTGGGGCTCTTAGTTCTCTTGCCTTAGTGCCCTGCTTTGTTTGGAGGCTGTTTGCGGACAGCAGCACACACAGCGGGAAGGTGCGCACTGGCCAGCTCCAAGTCTCGGCACATAGAAGCGCAAGCCAGGCACCTGCTCGCAGTTTGTCCCGGGCGTGGGAAGCAGCATGCTGCGTGCCCAGAAGACATCCCGCACTGTCCTGCCTGCCACGGGGCTGCTTCTGAGCACGGAGGCACGCCTACAAGCCAGCTGAGATGGGCTTTGCCTAAGAGTCAGGGAAGTGGCGAGCGGAACAAGGGATGTGCTGCACAGCTTCCCTCGCAGGCAGATTCCCTCCTGGGGCTCTTAGTTCTCCTGCCTTAGCGCCCTGCTTTGTTTGGAGGCTGTTTGCGGACAGCAGCACACACAGCGGGAAGGTGCGCGCTGGCCAGCTCCAGGTCTCGGCACATAGAAGCGCAAGCCAGGCACCTGCTCGCAGTTTGTCCCGGGCTTGGGAAGCAGCATGCTGCGTGCCCAGAAGACATCCCGCACTGTCCTGCCTGCCACGGGGCTGCTTCTGAGCACGGAGGCACACCTACAAGCCAGCTGAGATGGGCTTTGCCTAAGAGTCAGGGAAGTGGCGAGCGGAACAAGGGATGTGCTGCACAGCTTCCCTCGCAGGCAGATTCCCTCCTGGGGCTCTTAGTTCTCCTGCCTTAGTGCCCTGCTTTGTTTGGAGGCTGTTTGCGGACAGCAGCACACAAGGCTAAAGGTGCTCACTGGCCAGCTCCAAGTCTCGGCACATAGAAGCGCAAGCGAGGCACCTGCTCGCAATTTTTCCCGGGCGTGGGAAGCAGCATGCTGCATGCCCAGAAGACATCTCGCACTGTCCTGCCTGCCACGGGGCTGCTTCTGAACACGGAGGCACGCCTACAAGCAAGCTGAGATGGGCTTTGCCTAAGAGTCAGGGAAGTGGCGAGCGGAACAAGGGATGTGCTGCACAGGTTCCCTCGCAGGCAGATTCCCTCCTGGGGCTCTTAGTTCTCTTGCCTTAGTGCCCTGCTTTGTTTGGAGGCTGTTTGCGGACAGCAGCACACACAGCGGGAAGGTGCGCACTGGCCAGCTCCAAGTCTCGGCACATAGAAGCGCAAGCCAGGCACCTGCTCGCAGTTTGTCCCGGGCGTGGGAAGCAGCATGCTGCGTGCCCAGAAGACATCCCGCACTGTCCTGCCTGCCACGGTGCTGCTTCTGAGCACGGAGGCACACCTACAAGCCAGCTGAGATGGGCTTTGCCTAAGAGTCAGGGAAGTGGCGAGCGGAACAAGGGATGTGCTGCACAGGTTCCCTCGCAGGCAGATTCCCTCCTGGGGCTCTTAGTTCTCCTGCCTTAGTGCCCTGCTTTCTTTGGAGGCTGTTTGCGGACAGCAGCACACACAGCAGGAAGGTGCGCGCCGGCCAGCTCCAGGTCTCGGCACATAGAAGCGCAAGCCAGGCACCTGCTCGCAGTTTGTCCCGGGCATGGGAAGCAGCTTGCTGCGTGCCCAGAAGACATCCCGCACTGTCCTGCCTGCCACGGGGCTGCTTCTGAACACGGAGGCACGCCTACAAGCAAGCTGAGATGGGCTTTGCCTAAGAGTCAGGGAAGTGGTGAGAGGAACAAGGGATGTGCTGCACAGGTTCCCTCGCAGGCAGATTCCCTCCTGGGGCTCTTAGTTCTCCTGCCTTAGTGCCCTGCTTTGTTTGGAGGCTGTTTGCAGACAGCAGCACACACAGCGGGAAGGTGTACGCTGACCAGCTCCAAGTCTCGGCACATAGAAGCGCAAGCCAGGCACCTGCTCGCAGTTTGTCCCGGGCGTGGGAAGCAGCATGCTGCGTGCCCAGAAGACATCCCGCACTGTCCTGCCTGCCACGGGGCTGCTTCTGACCACGGAGGCACGCCTACAAGCCAGCTGAGATGGGCTTTGCCTAAGAGTCAGGGAAGTGGCGAGCGGAACAAGGGATGTGCTGCACAGGTTCCCTCGCAGGCAGATTCCCTCCTGGGGCGCTTAGTTCTCTTGCCTTAGTGCCCTGCTTTGTTTGGAGGCTGTTTGCGGACAGCAGCACACACAGCGGGAAGGTGCGCGCTGACCAGCTCCAAGTCTCGCCAGATGGAAGCACAAGCCAGGCACCTGCTCGCGGTTTGTCCCGGGCATGGGAAGCAGTATGCTGCGTGCCCAGAATACTTCTCGCACTGTCCTGCCTGCCACGGGGCTGCTTCTGAGCACGGAGGCACGCCTACAAGCCAACTGAGATGGGCTTTGCCTAAGAGTCAGGGAAGTGGCGAGCGGAACAAGGGATGTGCTGCACAGGTTCCCTCGCAGGCAGATTCCCTCCTGGGGCTCTTAGTTCTCTTGCCTTAGTGCCCTGCTTTGTTTGGAGGCTGTTTGCAGACAGCAGCACACACAGCGGGAAGGTGCGCGCTGGCCAGCTCCAAGTCTCGGCAGATAGAAGCGCAAGCCAGGCACCTGCTCGCAGTTTGTCCCGGGCGTGGGAAGCAGCATGCTGCGTGCCCAGAAGACATCCCGCACTGTCCTGCCTGCCACGGTGCTGCTTCTGACCACGGAGGCACTTCTACAAGCCAGCTGAGATGGGCTTTGCCTAAGAGTCAGGGAAGTGGCGAGCGGAACAAGGGATGTGCTGCACAGGTTCCCTTTCAGGCAGATTCCCTCCTGGGGCTCTTAGTTCTCCTGCCTTAGTGCCCTGCTTTGTTTGGAGGCTGTTTACAGACAGCAGCACACACAGCGGGAAGGTGTGCGCTGACCAGCTCCAAGTCTCGGCACATAGAAGGGCAAGCCAGGCACCTGCTCGCAGTTTGTCCCGGGCGTGGGAAGCAGCATGCTGCGTGCCCAGAAGACATCCCGCACTGTCCTGCCTGCCACGGGGCTGCTTCTGAGCACGGAGGCACGCCTACAAGCCAGCTGAGATGGGCTTTGCCTAAGAGTCAGGGAAGTGGCGAGAGGAACAAGGGATGTGCTGCACAGGTTCCCTCGCAGGCAGATTCCCTCCTGGGGCTCTTAGTTCTCTTGCCTTAGTGCCCTGCTTTGTTTGGAGGCTGTTTGCGGACAGCAGCACACACAGCGGGAAGGTGCGTGCTGGCCAGCTCCAAGTCTCGGCACATGGAAGCGCAAGCGAGGCACCTGCTCGCAGTTTGTCCCGGGTGTGGGAAGCAGCATGCTGCGTGCCCAGAAGACATCCCGCACTGTCCTGCCTGCCACGGGGCTGCTTCTGAGCACGGAGGCACACCTACAAGCCAGCTGAGATGGGCTTTGCCTAAGAGTCAGGGAAGTGGCGAGCGGAACAAGGGATGTGCTGCACAGCTTCCCTCGCAGGCAGATTCCCTCCTGGGGCTCTTAGTTCTCCTGCCTTAGTGCCCTGCTTTGTTTGGAGGCTGTTTGCAGACAGCAGCGCACACAGCGGGAAGGTGTGCGCTGACCAGCTCCAAGTCTCGGCACATAGAAGCGCAAGCCAGGCACCTGCTCGCAGTTTGTCCCGGGCATGGGAAGCAGCATGCTGCGTGCCCAGAAGACATCCTGCACTGTCCTGCCTGCCACGGGGCTGCTTCTGAGCACGGAGGCACGCCTACAAGCCAGCTGAGATGGGCTTTGCCTAAGAGTCAGGGAAGTGGCGAGCGGAACAAGGGATGTGCTGCACAGCTTCCCTCGCAGGCAGATTCCCTCCTGGGGCTCTTAGTTCTCTTGCCTTAGTGCCCTGCTTTGTTTGGAGGCTGTTTGCGGACAGCAGCACACACAGCGGGAAGGTGCGTGCTGGCCAGCTCCAAGTCTCGGCACATAGAAGCGCAAGCCAGGCACCTGCTCGCGGTTTGTCCCGGGCATGGGAAGCAGTATGCTGCGTGCCCAGAAGACATCCCGCACTGTCCTGCCTGCCACGGGGCTGCTTCTGACCACGGAGGCACGCCTACAAGCCAGCTGAGATGGGCTTTGCCTAAGAGTCAGGGAAGTGGCGAGCGGAACAAGGGATGTGCTGCACAGCTTCCCTCGCAGGCAGATTCCCTCCTGGGGCGCTTAGTTCTCTTGCCTTAGTGCCCTGCTTTGTTTGGAGGCTGTTTGCGGACAGCAGCACACACAGCGGGAAGGTGCGCGCTGGCCAGCTCCAAGTCTCGGCACATGGAAGCGCAAGCGAGGCACCTGATCGCAGTTTGTCCCGGGTGTGGGAAGCAGCATGCTGCGTGCCCAGAAGACATCCCGCACTGTCCTGCCTGCCACGGGGCTGCTTCTGAGCACGGAGGCACACCTACAAGCCAGCTGAGATGGGCTTTGCCTAAGAGTCAGGGAAGTGGCGAGCGGAACAAGGGATGTGCTGCACAGCTTCCCTTTCAGGCAGATTCCCTCCTGGGGCTCTTAGTTCTCCTGCCTTAGTGCCCTGCTTTGTTTGGAGGCTGTTTGCAGACAGCAGCGCACACAGCGGGAAGGTGTGCGCTGACCAGCTCCAAGTCTCGGCACATAGAAGCGCAAGCCAGGCACCTGCTCGCAGTTTGTCCCGGGCGTGGGAAGCAGCATGCTGCGTGCCCAGAAGACATCCTGCACTGTCCTGCCTGCCACGGGGCTGCTTCTGAGCACGGAGGCACGCCTACAAGCCAGCTGAGATGGGCTTTGCCTAAGAGTCAGGGAAGTGGCGAGCGGAACAAGGGATGTGCTGCACAGCTTCCCTCGCAGGCAGATTCCCTCCTGGGGCTCTTAGTTCTCTTGCCTTAGTGCCCTGCTTTGTTTGGAGGCTGTTTGCGGAGAGCAGCACACACAGCGGGAAGGTGCGTGCTGGCCAGCTCCAACTCTCGGCACATAGAAGCGCAAGCCAGGCACCTGCTCGCGGTTTGTCCCGGGCATGGGAAGCAGTATGCTGCGTGCCCAGAAGACATCCCGCACTGTCCTGCCTGCCACGGGGCTGCTTCTGACCACGGAGGCACGCCTACAAGCCAGCTGAGATGGGCTTTGCCTAAGAGTCAGGGAAGTGGCGAGCGGAACAAGGGATGTGCTGCACAGCTTCCCTCACAGGCAGATTCCCTCCTGGGGCTCTTAGTTCTCCTGCCTTAGTGCCCTGCTTTGTTTGGAGGCTGTTTGCGGAGAGCAGCACACACAGCGGGAAGGTGCGCGCTGGCCAGCTCCAAGTCTCGGCAGATAGAAGCGCAAGCGAGGCACCTGCTCGCGGTTTGTCCCGGGCGTGGGAAGCAGCATGCTGCGTGCCCAGAAGACATCCCGCACTGTCCTGCCTGCCACGGGGCTGCTTCTGACCACGGAGGCACGCCTACAAGCCAGCTGAGATGGGCTTTGCCTAAGAGTCAGGGAAGTGGCGAGCGGAACAAGGGATGTGCTGCACAGCTTCCCTCGCAGGCAGATTCCCTCCTGGGGCGCTTACTTCTCTTGCCTTAGTGCCCTGCTTTGTTTGGAGGCTGTTTGCGGGCAGCAGCACACACAGCGGGAAGGTGCGCGCTGGCCAGCTCCAAGTCTCGGCAGATAGAAGCGCAAGCGAGGCACCTGCTCGCGGTTTGTCCCGGGCATGGGAAGCAGCATGCTGCGTGCCCAGAAGACATCCCGCACTGTCCTGCCTGCCACGGGGCTGCTTCTGAGCACGGAGGCACGCCTACAAGCCAGCTGAGATGGGCTTTGCCTAAGAGTCAGGGAAGTGGCGAGAGGAACAAGGGATGTGCTGCACAGCTTCCCTCGCAGGCAGATTCCCTCCTGGGGCTCTTAGTTCTCTTGCCTTAGTGCCCTGCTTTGTTTGGAGGCTGTTTGCGGACAGCAGCACACACAGCGGGAAGGTGCACGCTGGCCAGCTCCAACTCTCGGCACATAGAAGCGCAAGCCAGGCACCTGCTCGCGGTTTGTCCCGGGCATGGGAAGCAGTATGCTGCGTGCCCAGAAGACATCCCGCACTGTCCTGCCTGCCACGGGGCTGCTTCTGAGCACGGAGGCACGCCTACAAGCCAGCTGAGATGGGCTTTGCCTAAGAGTCAGGGAAGTGGCGAGAGGAAAAAGGGATGTGCTGCACAGCTTCCCTCGCAGGCAGATTCCCTCCTGGGGCTCTTAGTTCTCTTGCCTTAGTGCCCTGCTTTGTTTGGAGGCTGTTTGCGGACAGCAGCGCACACAGCGGGAAGGTGTGCGCTGACCAGCTCCAAGTCTCGGCACATAGAAGCGCAAGCCAGGCACCTGCTCGCAGTTTGTCCCGGGCGTGGGAAGCAGCATGCTGCGTGCCCAGAAGACATCCTGCACTGTCCTGCCTGCCACGGGGCTGCTTCTGAGCACGGAGGCACGCCTACAAGCCAGCTGAGATGGGCTTTGCCTAAGAGTCAGGGAAGTGGCGAGCGGAACAAGGGATGTGCTGCACAGCTTCCCTCGCAGGCAGATTCCCTCCTGGGGCTCTTAGTTCTCTTGCCTTAGTGCCCTGCTTTGTTTGGAGGCTGTTTGCGGAGAGCAGCACACACAGCGGGAAGGTGCGTGCTGGCCAGCTCCAACTCTCGGCACATAGAAGCGCAAGCCAGGCACCTGCTCGCGGTTTGTCCCGGGCATGGGAAGCAGTATGCTGCGTGCCCAGAAGACATCCCGCACTGTCCTGCCTGCCACGGGGCTGCTTCTGACCACGGAGGCACGCCTACAAGCCAGCTGAGATGGGCTTTGCCTAAGAGTCAGGGAAGTGGCGAGCGGAACAAGGGATGTGCTGCACAGCTTCCCTCACAGGCAGATTCCCTCCTGGGGCTCTTAGTTCTCCTGCCTTAGTGCCCTGCTTTGTTTGGAGGCTGTTTGCGGAGAGCAGCACACACAGCGGGAAGGTGCGCGCTGGCCAGCTCCAAGTCTCGGCAGATAGAAGCGCAAGCGAGGCACCTGCTCGCGGTTTGTCCCGGGCGTGGGAAGCAGCATGCTGCGTGCCCAGAAGACATCCCGCACTGTCCTGCCTGCCACGGGGCTGCTTCTGACCACGGAGGCACGCCTACAAGCCAGCTGAGATGGGCTTTGCCTAAGAGTCAGGGAAGTGGCGAGCGGAACAAGGGATGTGCTGCACAGCTTCCCTCGCAGGCAGATTCCCTCCTGGGGCGCTTACTTCTCTTGCCTTAGTGCCCTGCTTTGTTTGGAGGCTGTTTGCGGGCAGCAGCACACACAGCGGGAAGGTGCGCGCTGGCCAGCTCCAAGTCTCGGCAGATAGAAGCGCAAGCGAGGCACCTGCTCGCGGTTTGTCCCGGGCATGGGAAGCAGCATGCTGCGTGCCCAGAAGACATCCCGCACTGTCCTGCCTGCCACGGGGCTGCTTCTGAGCACGGAGGCACGCCTACAAGCCAGCTGAGATGGGCTTTGCCTAAGAGTCAGGGAAGTGGCGAGAGGAACAAGGGATGTGCTGCACAGCTTCCCTCGCAGGCAGATTCCCTCCTGGGGCTCTTAGTTCTCTTGCCTTAGTGCCCTGCTTTGTTTGGAGGCTGTTTGCGGACAGCAGCACACACAGCGGGAAGGTGCACGCTGGCCAGCTCCAACTCTCGGCACATAGAAGCGCAAGCCAGGCACCTGCTCGCGGTTTGTCCCGGGCATGGGAAGCAGTATGCTGCGTGCCCAGAAGACATCCCGCACTGTCCTGCCTGCCACGGGGCTGCTTCTGAGCACGGAGGCACGCCTACAAGCCAGCTGAGATGGGCTTTGCCTAAGAGTCAGGGAAGTGGCGAGAGGAAAAAGGGATGTGCTGCACAGCTTCCCTCGCAGGCAGATTCCCTCCTGGGGCTCTTAGTTCTCTTGCCTTAGTGCCCTGCTTTGTTTGGAGGCTGTTTGCGGACAGCAGCGCACACAGCGGGAAGGTGTGCGCTGACCAGCTCCAAGTCTCGGCACATAGAAGCGCAAGCCAGGCACCTGCTCGCAGTTTGTCCCGGGCGTGGGAAGCAGCATGCTGCGTGCCCAGAAGACATCCTGCACTGTCCTGCCTGCCACGGGGCTGCTTCTGAGCACGGAGGCACGCCTACAAGCCAGCTGAGATGGGCTTTGCCTAAGAGTCAGGGAAGTGGCGAGCGGAACAAGGGATGTGCTGCACAGCTTCCCTCGCAGGCAGATTCCCTCCTGGGGCTCTTAGTTCTCTTGCCTTAGTGCCCTGCTTTGTTTGGAGGCTGTTTGCGGAGAGCAGCACACACAGCGGGAAGGTGCGTGCTGGCCAGCTCCAACTCTCGGCACATAGAAGCGCAAGCCAGGCACCTGCTCGCGGTTTGTCCCGGGCATGGGAAGCAGTATGCTGCGTGCCCAGAAGACATCCCGCACTGTCCTGCCTGCCACGGGGCTGCTTCTGACCACGGAGGCACGCCTACAAGCCAGCTGAGATGGGCTTTGCCTAAGAGTCAGGGAAGTGGCGAGCGGAACAAGGGATGTGCTGCACAGCTTCCCTCACAGGCAGATTCCCTCCTGGGGCTCTTAGTTCTCCTGCCTTAGTGCCCTGCTTTGTTTGGAGGCTGTTTGCGGAGAGCAGCACACACAGCGGGAAGGTGCGCGCTGGCCAGCTCCAAGTCTCGGCAGATAGAAGCGCAAGCGAGGCACCTGCTCGCGGTTTGTCCCGGGCGTGGGAAGCAGCATGCTGCGTGCCCAGAAGACATCCCGCACTGTCCTGCCTGCCACGGGGCTGCTTCTGACCACGGAGGCACGCCTACAAGCCAGCTGAGATGGGCTTTGCCTAAGAGTCAGGGAAGTGGCGAGCGGAACAAGGGATGTGCTGCACAGCTTCCCTCGCAGGCAGATTCCCTCCTGGGGCTCTTAGTTCTCTTGCCTTAGTGCCCTGCTTTGTTTGGAGGCTGTTTGCGGACAGCAGCACACACAGCGGGAAGGTGCGTGCTGGCCAGCTCCAACTCTCGGCACATAGAAGCGCAAGCCAGGCACCTGCTCGCGGTTTGTCCCGGGCATGGGAAGCAGTATGCTGCGTGCCCAGAAGACATCCCGCACTGTCCTGCCTGCCACGGGGCTGCTTCTGAGCACGGAGGCACGCCTACAAGCCAGCTGAGATGGGCTTTGCCTAAGAGTCAGGGAAGTGGCGAGAGGAACAAGGGATGTGCTGCACAGCTTCCCTCGCAGGCAGATTCCCTCCTGGGGCGCTTACTTCTCTTGCCTTAGTGCCCTGCTTTGTTTGGAGGCTGTTTGCGGAGAGCAGCACACACAGCGGGAAGGTGCGCGCTGGCCAGCTCCAAGTCTCGGCAGATAGAAGCGCAAGCGAGGCACCTGCTCGCGGTTTGTCCCGGGCATGGGAAGCAGCATGCTGCGTGCCCAGAAGACATCCCGCACTGTCCTGCCTGCCACGGGGCTGCTTCTGAGCACGGAGGCATGCCTACAAGCCAGCTGAGATGGGCTTTGCCTAAGAGTCAGGGAAGTGGCGAGCGGAACAAGGGATGTGCTGCACAGCTTCCCTCGCAGGCAGATTCCCTCCTGGGGCTCTTAGTTCTCTTGCCTTAGTGCCCTGCTTTGTTTGGAGGCTGTTTGCAGACAGCAGCACACACAGCGGGAAGGTGCGTGCTGGCCAGCTCCAAGTCTCGGCACATGGAAGCGCAAGCCAGGCACCTGCTCGCAGTTTGTCCCGGGTGTGGGAAGCAGCATGCTGCGTGCCCAGAAGACATCCCGCACTGTCCTGCCTGCCACGGGGCTGCTTCTGAGCACGGAGGCACACCTACAAGCCAGCTGAGATGGGCTTTGCCTAAGAGTCAGGGAAGTGGCGAGCGGAACAAGGGATGTGCTGCACAGCTTCCCTCGCAGGCAGATTCCCTCCTGGGGCTCTTAGTTCTCCTGCCTTAGTGCCCTGCTTTGTTTGGAGGCTGTTTGCAGACAGCAGCGCACACAGCGGGAAGGTGTGCGCTGACCAGCTCCAAGTCTCGGCACATAGAAGCGCAAGCCAGGCACCTGCTCGCAGTTTGTCCCGGGCATGGGAAGCAGCATGCTGCGTGCCCAGAAGACATCCTGCACTGTCCTGCCTGCCACGGGGCTGCTTCTGAGCACGGAGGCACGCCTACAAGCCAGCTGAGATGGGCTTTGCCTAAGAGTCAGGGAAGTGGCGAGCGGAACAAGGGATGTGCTGCACAGCTTCCCTCGCAGGCAGATTCCCTCCTGGGGCTCTTAGTTCTCTTGCCTTAGTGCCCTGCTTTGTTTGGAGGCTGTTTGCGGACAGCAGCACACACAGCGGGAAGGTGCGCGCTGGCCAGCTCCAAGTCTCGGCACATGGAAGCGCAAGCGAGGCACCTGCTCGCAGTTTGTCCCGGGTGTGGGAAGCAGCATGCTGCGTGCCCAGAAGACATCCCGCACTGTCCTGCCTGCCACGGGGCTGCTTCTGAGCACGGAGGCACACCTACAAGCCAGCTGAGATGGGCTTTGCCTAAGAGTCAGGGAAGTGGCGAGCGGAACAAGGGATGTGCTGCACAGCTTCCCTTTCAGGCAGATTCCCTCCTGGGGCTCTTAGTTCTCCTGCCTTAGTGCCCTGCTTTGTTTGGAGGCTGTTTGCAGACAGCAGCGCACACAGCGGGAAGGTGTGCGCTGACCAGCTCCAAGTCTCGGCAGATAGAAGCGCAAGCCAGGCACCTGCTCGCAGTTTGTCCCGGGCGTGGGAAGCAGCATGCTGCGTGCCCAGAAGACATCCTGCACTGTCCTGCCTGCCACGGGGCTGCTTCTGAGCACGGAGGCACGCCTACAAGCCAGCTGAGATGGGCTTTGCCTAAGAGTCAGGGAAGTGGCGAGCGGAACAAGGGATGTGCTGCACAGCTTCCCTCGCAGGCAGATTCCCTCCTGGGGCGCTTACTTCTCTTGCCTTAGTGCCCTGCTTTGTTTGGAG
Source organism: Rhea pennata (assembly GCF_028389875.1). NCBI lineage: Eukaryota > Metazoa > Chordata > Aves > Rheiformes > Rheidae > Rhea > Rhea pennata. The sequence continues at coordinate 933,467 of NC_084680.1, forward strand.
GCTGTTTGCGGAGAGCAGCACACACAGCGGGAAGGTGCGCGCTGGCCAGCTCCAAGTCTCGGCAGATAGAAGCGCAAGCGAGGCACCTGCTCGCGGTTTGTCCCGGGCATGGGAAGCAGCATGCTGCGTGCCCAGAAGACATCCCGCACTGTCCTGCCTGCCACGGGGCTGCTTCTGAGCACGGAGGCACGCCTACAAGCCAGCTGAGATGGGCTTTGCCTAAGAGTCAGGGAAGTGGCGAGAGGAACAAGGGATGTGCTGCACAGCTTCCCTCGCAGGCAGATTCCCTCCTGGGGCTCTTAGTTCTCTTGCCTTAGTGCCCTGCTTTGTTTGGAGGCTGTTTGCGGACAGCAGCACACACAGCGGGAAGGTGCACGCTGGCCAGCTCCAACTCTCGGCACATAGAAGCGCAAGCCAGGCACCTGCTCGCGGTTTGTCCCGGGCATGGGAAGCAGTATGCTGCGTGCCCAGAAGACATCCCGCACTGTCCTGCCTGCCACGGGGCTGCTTCTGAGCACGGAGGCACGCCTACAAGCCAGCTGAGATGGGCTTTGCCTAAGAGTCAGGGAAGTGGCGAGAGGAAAAAGGGATGTGCTGCACAGCTTCCCTCGCAGGCAGATTCCCTCCTGGGGCTCTTAGTTCTCTTGCCTTAGTGCCCTGCTTTGTTTGGAGGCTGTTTGCGGACAGCAGCGCACACAGCGGGAAGGTGTGCGCTGACCAGCTCCAAGTCTCGGCACATAGAAGCGCAAGCCAGGCACCTGCTCGCAGTTTGTCCCGGGCGTGGGAAGCAGCATGCTGCGTGCCCAGAAGACATCCTGCACTGTCCTGCCTGCCACGGGGCTGCTTCTGAGCACGGAGGCACGCCTACAAGCCAGCTGAGATGGGCTTTGCCTAAGAGTCAGGGAAGTGGCGAGCGGAACAAGGGATGTGCTGCACAGCTTCCCTCGCAGGCAGATTCCCTCCTGGGGCTCTTAGTTCTCTTGCCTTAGTGCCCTGCTTTGTTTGGAGGCTGTTTGCGGAGAGCAGCACACACAGCGGGAAGGTGCGTGCTGGCCAGCTCCAACTCTCGGCACATAGAAGCGCAAGCCAGGCACCTGCTCGCGGTTTGTCCCGGGCATGGGAAGCAGTATGCTGCGTGCCCAGAAGACATCCCGCACTGTCCTGCCTGCCACGGGGCTGCTTCTGACCACGGAGGCACGCCTACAAGCCAGCTGAGATGGGCTTTGCCTAAGAGTCAGGGAAGTGGCGAGCGGAACAAGGGATGTGCTGCACAGCTTCCCTCGCAGGCAGATTCCCTCCTGGGGCTCTTAGTTCTCCTGCCTTAGTGCCCTGCTTTGTTTGGAGGCTGTTTGCGGAGAGCAGCACACACAGCGGGAAGGTGCGCGCTGGCCAGCTCCAAGTCTCGGCAGATAGAAGCGCAAGCGAGGCACCTGCTCGCGGTTTGTCCCGGGCGTGGGAAGCAGCATGCTGCGTGCCCAGAAGACATCCCGCACTGTCCTGCCTGCCACGGGGCTGCTTCTGAGCACGGAGGCACGCCTACAAGCCAGCTGAGATGGGCTTTGCCTAAGAGTCAGGGAAGTGGCGAGCGGAACAAGGGATGTGCTGCACAGCTTCCCTCGCAGGCAGATTCCCTCCTGGGGCTCTTAGTTCTCTTGCCTTAGTGCCCTGCTTTGTTTGGAGGCTGTTTGCGGACAGCAGAACACACAGCGGGAAGGTGCGTGCTGGCCAGCTCCAACTCTCGGCACATAGAAGCGCAAGCCAGGCACCTGCTCGCGGTTTGTCCCGGGCATGGGAAGCAGTATGCTGCGTGCCCAGAAGACATCCCGCACTGTCCTGCCTGCCACGGGGCTGCTTCTGAGCACGGAGGCACGCCTACAAGCCAGCTGAGATGGGCTTTGCCTAAGAGTCAGGGAAGTGGCGAGAGGAACAAGGGATGTGCTGCACAGCTTCCCTCGCAGGCAGATTCCCTCCTGGGGCGCTTACTTCTCTTGCCTTAGTGCCCTGCTTTGTTTGGAGGCTGTTTGCGGAGAGCAGCACACACAGCGGGAAGGTGCGCGCTGGCCAGCTCCAAGTCTCGGCAGATAGAAGCGCAAGCGAGGCACCTGCTCGCGGTTTGTCCCGGGCATGGGAAGCAGCATGCTGCGTGCCCAGAAGACATCCCGCACTGTCCTGCCTGCCACGGGGCTGCTTCTGAGCACGGAGGCACGCCTACAAGCCAGCTGAGATGGGCTTTGCCTAAGAGTCAGGGAAGTGGCGAGCGGAACAAGGGATGTGCTGCACAGCTTCCCTCGCAGGCAGATTCCCTCCTGGGGCTCTTAGTTCTCTTGCCTTAGTGCCCTGCTTTGTTTGGAGGCTGTTTGCAGACAGCAGCACACACAGCGGGAAGGTGTGCGCTGACCAGCTCCAAGTCTCGGCACATAGAAGCGCAAGCCAGGCACCTGCTCGCAGTTTGTCCCGGGCGTGGGAAGCAGCATGCTGCGTGCCCAGAAGACATCCCGCACTGTCCTGCCTGCCACGGGGCTGCTTCTGAGCACGGAGGCACGCCTACAAGCCAGCTGAGATGGGCTTTGCCTAAGAGTCAGGGAAGTGGCGAGCGGAACAAGGGATGTGCTGCACAGCTTCCCTCGCAGGCAGATTCCCTCCTGGGGCTCTTAGTTCTCCTGCCTTAGTGCCCTGCTTTGTTTGGAGGCTGTTTGCGGACAGCAGCACACACAGCGGGAAGGTGCGTGCTGGCCAGCTCCAACTCTCGGCACATAGAAGCGCAAGCCAGGCACCTGCTCGCGGTTTGTCCCGGGCATGGGAAGCAGTATGCTGCGTGCCCAGAAGACATCCCGCACTGTCCTGCCTGCCACGGGGCTGCTTCTGACCACGGAGGCACGCCTACAAGCCAGCTGAGATGGGCTTTGCCTAAGAGTCAGGGAAGTGGCGAGAGGAACAAGGGATGTGCTGCACAGCTTCCCTTTCAGGCAGATTCCCTCCTGGGGCTCTTAGTTCTCTTGCCTTAGTGCCCTGCTTTGTTTGGAGGCTGTTTGCGGACAGCAGCACACACAGCGGGAAGGTGCGTGCTGGCCAGCTCCAACTCTCGGCACATAGAAGCGCAAGCCAGGCACCTGCTCGCGGTTTGTCCCGGGCATGGGAAGCAGTATGCTGCGTGCCCAGAAGACATCCCGCACTGTCCTGCCTTCCTCGGGGCTGCTTCTGAGCACGGAGGCACGCCTACAAGCCAGCTGAGATGGGCTTTGCCTAAGAGTCAGGGAAGTGGCGAGAGGAACAAGGGATGTGCTGCACAGCTTCCCTTTCAGGCAGATTCCCTCCGGGGCTCTTAGTTCTCTTGCCTTAGTGCCCTGCTTTGTTTGGAGGCTGTTTGCGGAGAGCAGCACACACAGCGGGAAGGTGCGCGCTGGCCAGCTCCAAGTCTCGGCACATAGAAGCGCAAGCCAGGCACCTGCTCGCGGTTTGTCCCGGGCATGGGAAGCAGCATGCTGCGTGCCCAGAAGACATCCCGCACTGTCCTGCCTGCCACGGGGCTGCTTCTGAGCACGGAGGCACGCCTACAAGCCAGCTGAGATGGGCTTTGCCTAAGAGTCAGGGAAGTGGCGAGCGGAACAAGGGATGTGCTGCACAGGTTCCCTCGCAGGCAGATTCCCTCCTGGGGCTCTTAGTTCTCCTGCCTTAGTGCCCTGCTTTGTTTGGAGGCTGTTTGCAGACAGCAGCACACACAGCGGGAAGGTGTGCGCTGACCAGCTCCAAGTCTCGGCACATAGAAGCGCAAGCCAGGCACCTGCTCGCAGTTTGTCCCGGGCGTGGGAAGCAGCATGCTGCGTGCCCATAAGACATCCCGCACTGTCCTGCCTGCCACGGGGCTGCTTCTGACCACGGAGGCACGCCTACAAGCCAGCTGAGATGGGCTTTGCCTAAGAGTCAGGGAAGTGGCGAGCGGAACAAGGGATGTGCTGCACAGCTTCCCTCGCAGGCAGATTCCCTCCTGGGGCTCTTAGTTCTCCTGCCTTTGTGCCCTGCTTTGTTTGGAGGCTGTTTGCGGAGAGCAGCACACACAGCGGGAAGGTGCGCGCTGGCCAGCTCCAAGTCTCGGCAGATAGAAGCGCAAGCGAGGCACCTGCTCGCGGTTTGTCCCGGGCGTGGGAAGCAGCATGCTGCGTGCCCAGAAGACATCCCGCACTGTCCTGCCTGCCACGGGGCTGCTTCTGACCACGGAGGCACGCCTACAAGCCAGCTGAGATGGGCTTTGCCTAAGAGTCAGGGAAGTGGCGAGCGGAACAAGGGATGTGCTGCACAGCTTCCCTCGCAGGCAGATTCCCTCCTGGGGCTCTTAGTTCTCCTGCCTTTGTGCCCTGCTTTGTTTGGAGGCTGTTTGCGGAGAGCAGCACACACAGCGGGAAGGTGCGCGCTGGCCAGCTCCAAGTCTCGGCAGATAGAAGCGCAAGCGAGGCACCTGCTCGCGGTTTGTCCCGGGAATGGGAAGCAGCATGCTGCGTGCCCAAAAGACATCCCGCACTGTCCTGCCTGCCACGGGGCTGCTTCTGAACACGGAGGCACGCCTACAAGCCAGCTGAGATGGGCTTTGCCTAAGAGTCAGGGAAGTGGCGAGCGGAACAAGGGATGTGCTGCACAGCTTCCCTCGCAGGCAGATTCCCTCCTGGGGCTCTTAGTTCTCCTGCCTTAGTGCCCTGCTTTGTTTGGAGGCTGTTTGCAGACAGCAGCACACACAGCGGGAAGGTGTGCGCTGACCAGCTCCAAGTCTCGGCACATAGAAGCGCAAGCCAGGCACCTGCTCGCAGTTTGTCCCGGGCGTGGGAAGCAGCATGCTGCGTGCCCAGAAGACATCCCGCACTGTCCTGCCTGCCACGGGGCTGCTTCTGAGCACGGAGGCACGCCTACAAGCCAGCTGAGATGGGCTTTGCCTAAGAGTCAGGGAAGTGGCGAGAGGGACAAGGGATGTGCTGCACAGCTTCCCTCGCAGGCAGATTCCCTCCTGGGGCGCTTACTTCTCTTGCCTTAGTGCCCTGCTTTGTTTGGAGGCTGTTTGCGGACAGCAGCACACACAGCGGGAAGGTGCGCGCTGGCCAGCTCCAACTCTCGGCAGATGGAAGCACAAGCGAGGCACCTGCTCGCAGTTTGTCCCGGGCATGGGAAGCAGTATGCTGCGTGCCCAGAATACTTCTCGCACTGTCCTGCCTGCCACGGGGCTGCTTCTGAGCACGGAGGCACGCCTACAAGCCAGCTGAGATGGGCTTTGCCTAAGAGTCAGGGAAGTGGCGAGCGGAACAAGGGATGTGCTGCACAGCTTCCCTCGCAGGCAGATTCCCTCCTGGGGCTCTTAGTTCTCTTGCCTTAGTGCCCTGCTTTGTTTGGAGGCTGTTTGCAGACAGCAGCACACACAGCGGGAAGGTGTGCGCTGACCAGCTCCAAGTCTCGGCACATAGAAGCGCAAGCCAGGCACCTGCTCGCAGTTTGTCCCGGGCGTGGGAAGCAGCATGCTGCGTGCCCAGAAGACATCCCGCACTGTCCTGCCTGCCACGGGGCTGCTTCTGAGCACGGAGGCACGCCTACAAGCCAGCTGAGATGGGCTTTGCCTAAGAGTCAGGGAAGTGGCGAGCGGAACAAGGGATGTGCTGCACAGCTTCCCTCGCAGGCAGATTCCCTCCTGGGGCTCTTAGTTCTCTTGCCTTAGTGCCCTGCTTTGTTTGGAGGCTGTTTGCGGACAGCAGCACACACAGCGGGAAGGTGCGTGCTGGCCAGCTCCAACTCTCGGCACATAGAAGCGCAAGCCAGGCACCTGCTCGCGGTTTGTCCCGGGCATGGGAAGCAGTATGCTGCGTGCCCAGAAGACATCCCGCACTGTCCTGCCTGCCACGGGGCTGCTTCTGACCACGGAGGCACGCCTACAAGCCAGCTGAGATGGGCTTTGCCTAAGAGTCAGGGAAGTGGCGAGAGGAACAAGGGATGTGCTGCACAGCTTCCCTTTCAGGCAGATTCCCTCCTGGGGCTCTTAGTTCTCTTGCCTTAGTGCCCTGCTTTGTTTGGAGGCTGTTTGCGGAGAGCAGCACACACAGCGGGAAGGTGCGCGCTGGCCAGCTCCAAGTCTCGGCAGATAGAAGCGCAAGCGAGGCACCTGCTCGCGGTTTGTCCCGGGCATGGGAAGCAGCATGCTGCGTGCCCAAAAGACATCCCGCACTGTCCTGCCTGCCACGGGGCTGCTTCTGAGCACGGAGGCACACCTACAAGCCAGCTGAGATGGGCTTTGCCTAAGAGTCAGGGAAGTGGCGAGCGGAACAAGGGATGTGCTGCACAGCTTCCCTCGCAGGCAGATTCCCTCCTGGGGCTCTTAGTTCTCCTGCCTTAGTGCCCTGCTTTGTTTGGAGGCTGTTTGCAGACAGCAGCACACACAGCGGGAAGGTGTGCGCTGACCAGCTCCAAGTCTCGGCACATAGAAGCGCAAGCCAGGCACCTGCTCGCAGTTTGTCCCGGGCGTGGGAAGCAGCATGCTGCGTGCCCAGAAGACATCCCGCACTGTCCTGCCTGCCACGGGGCTGCTTCTGAGCACGGAGGCACGCCTACAAGCCAGCTGAGATGGGCTTTGCCTAAGAGTCAGGGAAGTGGCGAGCGGAACAAGGGATGTGCTGCACAGCTTCCCTCGCAGGCAGATTCCCTCCTGGGGCTCTTAGTTCTCCTGCCTTTGTGCCCTGCTTTGTTTGGAGGCTGTTTGCGGAGAGCAGCACACACAGCGGGAAGGTGCGCGCTGGCCAGCTCCAAGTCTCGGCAGATAGAAGCGCAAGCGAGGCACCTGCTCGCGGTTTGTCCCGGGCATGGGAAGCAGCATGCTGCGTGCCCAGAAGACATCCCGCACTGTCCTGCCTGCCACGGGGCTGCTTCTGACCACGGAGGCACGCCTACAAGCCAGCTGAGATGGGCTTTGCCTAAGAGTCAGGGAAGTGGCGAGCGGAACAAGGGATGTGCTGCACAGGTTCCCTCGCAGGCAGATTCCCTCCTGGGGCTCTTAGTTCTCCTGCCTTAGTGCCCTGCTTTGTTTGGAGGCTGTTTGCAGACAGCAGCACACACAGCGGGAAGGTGTGCGCTGACCAGCTCCAAGTCTCGGCACATAGAAGCGCAAGCCAGGCACCTGCTCGGAGTTTGTCCCGGGCGTGGGAAGCAGCATGCTGCGTGCCCAGAAGACATCCCGCACTGTCCTGCCTGCCACGGGGCTGCTTCTGAGCACGGAGGCACACCTACAAGCCAGCTGAGATGGGCTTTGCCTAAGAGTCAGGGAAGTGGCGAGCGGAACAAGGGATGTGCTGCACAGGTTCCCTTGCAGGCAGATTCCCTCCTGGGGCTCTTAGTTCTCCTGCCTTTGTGCCCTGCTTTGTTTGGAGGCTGTTTGCGGACAGCAGCACACACAGCGGGAAGGTGCGCGCTGACCAGCTCCAAGTCTCGGCACATAGAAGCGCAAGCGAGGCACCTGCTCGCGGTTTGTCCCGGGCGTGGGAAGCAGCATGCTGCGTGCCCAGAAGACATCCCGCACTGTCCTGCCTGCCACGGGGCTGCTTCTGAGCACGGAGGCACGCCTACAAGCCAGCTGAGATGGGCTTTGCCTAAGAGTCAGGGAAGTGGCGAGCGGAACAAGGGATGTGCTGCACAGGTTCCCTCGCAGGCAGATTCCCTCCTGGGGCTCTTAGTTCTCCTGCCTTAGTGCCCTGCTTTGTTTGGAGGCTGTTTGCAGACAGCAGCACACACAGCGGGAAGGTGTGCGCTGACCAGCTCCAAGTCTCGGCACATAGAAGCGCAAGCCAGGCACCTGCTCGCAGTTTGTCCCGGGCGTGGGAAGCAGCATGCTGCGTGCCCAGAAGACATCCCGCACTGTCCTGCCTGCCACGGGGCTGCTTCTGAGCACGGAGGCACACCTACAAGCCAGCTGAGATGGGCTTTGCCTAAGAGTCAGGGAAGTGTTGAGCGGAACAAGGGATGTGCTGCACAGCTTCCCTCGCAGGCAGATTCCCTCCTGGGGCTCTTAGTTCTCCTGCCTTTGTGCCCTGCTTTGTTTGGAGGCTGTTTGCGGAGAGCAGCACACACAGCGGGAAGGTGCGCGCTGGCCAGCTCCAAGTCTCGGCAGATAGAAGCGCAAGCGAGGCACCTGCTCGCGGTTTGTCCCGGGCATGGGAAGCAGCATGCTGCGTGCCCAGAAGACATCCCGCACTGTCCTGCCTGCCACGGGGCTGCTTCTGAGCACGGAGGCACGCCTACAAGCCAGCTGAGATGGGCTTTGCCTAAGAGTCAGGGAAGTGGCGAGCGGAACAAGGGATGTGCTGCACAGCTTCCCTCGCAGGCAGATTCCCTCCTGGGGCTCTTAGTTCTCCTGCCTTAGTGCCCTGCTTTGTTTGGAGGCTGTTTGCAGACAGCAGCACACACAGCGGGAAGGTGCTCACTGGCCAGCTCCAAGTCTCGGCACATAGAAGCGCAAGCGAGGCACCTGCTCGCAATTTGTCCCGGGCATGGGAAGCAGCATGCTGCATGCCCAGAAGACATCTCGCACTGTCCTGCCTGCCACGGGGCTGCTTCTGAGCACGGAGGCACGCCTACAAGCCAGCTGAGATGGGCTTTGCCTAAGAGTCAGGGAAGTGGCGAGCGGAACAAGGGATGTGCTGCACAGCTTCCCTCGCAGGCAGATTCCCTCCTGGGGCGCTTACTTCTCCTGCCTTAGTGCCTGCTTTGTTTGGAGGCTGTTTGCGGACAGCAGCACACACAGCGGGAAGGTGCGCGCTGGCCAGCTCCAAGTCTCGGCACATAGAAGCGCAAGCCAGGCACCTGCTCGCAGTTTGTCCCGGGCGTGGGAAGCAGCATGCTGCGTGCCCAGAAGACATCCCGCACTGTCCTGCCTGCCACAGGGCTGCTTCTGAGCACGGACGCACGCCTACAAGCCAGCTGAGATGGGCTTTGCCTAAGAGTCAGGGAAGTGGCGAGAGGAACAAGGGATGTGCTGCACAGCTTCCCTCGCAGGCAGATTCCCTCCTGGGGCTCTTAGTTCTCCTGCCTTAGTGCCCTGCTTTGTTTGGAGGCTGTTTGCGGACAGCAGCACACACAGCGGGAAGGTGCGCGCTGGCCAGCTCCAGGTCTCGGCACATAGAAGCGCAAGCCAGGCACCTGCTCGCAGTTTGTCCCGGGCATGGGAAGCAGCATGCTGCGTGCCCAGAAGACATCCCGCACTGTCCTGCCTGCCACGGGGCTGCTTCTGAACACGGAGGCACGCCTACAAGCCAGCTGAGATGGGCTTTGCCTAAGAGTCAGGGAAGTGGCGAGAGGAACAAGGGATGTGCTGCACAGCTTCCCTTTCAGGCAGATTCCCTCCTGGGGCTCTTAGTTCTCTTGCCTTAGTGCCCTGCTTTGTTTGGAGGCTCTTTGCAGACAGCAGCACACACAGCGGGAAGGTGCGCGCTGGCCAGCTCCAAGTCTCGGCAGATGGAAGCACAAGCCAGGCACCTGCTCGCAGTTTGTCCCGGGCATGGGAAGCAGTATGCTGCGTGCCCAGAATACTTCTCGCACTGTCCTGCCTGCCACGGGGCTGCTTCTGAGCACGGAGGCAAGCCTACAAGCCAGCTGAGATGGGCTTTGCCTAAGAGTCAGGGAAGTGGCGAGCGGAACAAGGGATGTGCTGCACAGCTTCCCTCGCAGGCAGATTCCCTCCTGGGGCGCTTACTTCTCTTGCCTTAGTGCCCTGCTTTGTTTGGAGGCTGTTTGCGGACAGCAGCACACACAGCGGGAAGGTGCGCGCTGGCCAGCTCCAAGTCTCGGCAGATGGAAGCACAAGCCAGGCACCTGCTCGCAGTTTGTCCCGGGCATGGGAAGCAGTATGCTGCGTGCCCAGAATACTTCTCGCACTGTCCTGCCTGCCACGGGGCTGCTTCTGAGCACGGAGGCACGCCTACAAGCCAGCTGAGATGGGCTTTGCCTAAGAGTCAGGGAAGTGGCGAGCGGAACAAGGGATGTGCTGCACAGCTTCCCTCGCAGGCAGATTCCCTCCTGGGGCGCTTAATTCTCCTGCCTTAGTGTCCTGCTTTGTTTGGAGGCTGTTTGCGGACAGCAGCACACAAGGCTGGAAGGTGCTCACTGGCCAGCTCCAAGTCTCGGCACATAGAAGCGCAAGCGAGGCACCTGCTCGCAATTTGTCCCGGGCATGGGAAGCAGCATGCTGCATGCCCAGAAGACATCTCGCACTGTCCTGCCTGCCACGGGGCTGCTTCTGAGCACGGAGGCACGCCTACAAGCCAGCTGAGATGGGCTTTGCCTAAGAGTCAGGGAAGTGGCGAGCGGAACAAGGGATGTGCTGCACAGGTTCCCTCGCAGGCAGATTCCCTCCTGGGGCGCTTACTTCTCTTGCCTTAGTGCCCTGCTTTGTTTGGAGGCTGTTTGCGGACAGCAGCACACACAGCGGGAAGGTGCGCGCTGGCCAGCTCCAAGTCTCGGCAGATAGAAGCGCAAGCGAGGCACCTGCTCGCGGTTTGTCCCGGGCATGGGAAGCAGCATGCTGCGTGCCCAGAAGACATCCCGCACTGTCCTGCCTGCCACAGGGCTGCTTCTGAGCACGGAGGCACACCTACAAGCCAGCTGAGATGGGCTTTGCCTAAGAGTCAGGGAAGTGGCGAGAGGAACAAGGGATGTGCTGCACAGGTTCCCTCGCAGGCAGATTCCCTCCTGGGGCTCTTAGTTCTCCTGCCTTAGTGCCCTGCTTTGTTTGGAGGCTGTTTGCGGACAGCAGCACACACAGCGGGAAGGTGCGCGCTGGCCAGCTCCAAGTCTCGGCAGATGGAAGCACAAGCCAGGCACCTGCTCGCAGTTTGTCCCGGGCATGGGAAGCAGTATGCTGCGTGCCCAGAAGACATCTTGCACTGTCCTGCCTGCCACGGTGCTGCTTCTGAGCACGGAGGCACGCCTACAAGCCAGCTGAGATGGGCTTTGCCTAAGAGTCAGGGAAGTGGCGAGCGGAACAAGGGATGTGCTGCACAGCTTCCCTCGCAGGCAGATTCCCTCCTGGGGCGCTTACTTCTCCTGCCTTAGTGCCTGCTTTGTTTGGAGGCTGTTTGCAGACAGCAGCACACACAGCGGGAAGGTGCGCGCTGGCCAGCTCCAAGTCTCGGCACATAGAAGCGCAAGCCAGGCACCTGCTCGCAGTTTGTCCCGGGCGTGGGAAGCAGCATGCTGCGTGCCCAGAAGACATCCCGCACTGTCCTGCCTGCCACGGGGCTGCTTCTGAGCACGGAGGCACGCCTACAAGCCAGCTGAGATGGGCTTTGCCTAAGAGTCAGGGAAGTGGCGAGAGGAACAAGGGATGTGCTGCACAGCTTCCCTCGCAGGCAGATTCCCTCCTGGGGCTCTTAGTTCTCTTGCCTTAGTGCCCTGCTTTGTTTGGAGGCTCTTTGCAGACAGCAGCACACACAGCGGGAAGGTGCGCGCTGGCCAGCTCCAAGTCTCGGCAGATGGAAGCACAAGCCAGGCACCTGCTCGCAGTTTGTCCCGGGCATGGGAAGCAGTATGCTGCGTGCCCAGAATACTTCTCGCACTGTCCTGCCTGCCACGGGGCTGCTTCTGAGCACGGAGGCAAGCCTACAAGCCAGCTGAGATGGGCTTTGCCTAAGAGTCAGGGAAGTGGCGAGCGGAACAAGGGATGTGCTGCACAGCTTCCCTCGCAGGCAGATTCCCTCCTGGGGCGCTTACTTCTCTTGCCTTAGTGCCCTGCTTTGTTTGGAGGCTGTTTGCGGACAGCAGCACACACAGCGGGAAGGTGCGCGCTGGCCAGCTCCAAGTCTCGGCAGATGGAAGCACAAGCCAGGCACCTGCTCGCAGTTTGTCCCGGGCATGGGAAGCAGTATGCTGCGTGCCCAGAATACTTCTCGCACTGTCCTGCCTGCCACGGGGCTGCTTCTGAGCACGGAGGCACGCCTACAAGCCAGCTGAGATGGGCTTTGCCTAAGAGTCAGGGAAGTGGCGAGCGGAACAAGGGATGTGCTGCACAGCTTCCCTCGCAGGCAGATTCCCTCCTGGGGCGCTTACTTCTCCTGCCTTAGTGCCCTGCTTTGTTTGGAGGCTGTTTGCAGACAGCAGCACACACAGCGGGAAGGTGCGCGCTGGCCAGCTCCAAGTCTCGGCACATAGAAGCGCAAGCCAGGCACCTGCTCGCAGTTTGTCCCGGGCGTGGGAAGCAGCATGCTGCGTGCCCAGAAGACATCCCGCACTGTCCTGCCTGCCACGGGGCTGCTTCTGAGCACGGAGGCACGCCTACAAGCCAGCTGAGATGGGCTTTGCCTAAGAGTCAGGGAAGTGGCGAGAGGAACAAGGGATGTGCTGCACAGCTTCCCTTGCAGGCAGATTCCCTCCTGGGGCTCTTAGTTCTCTTGCCTTAGTGCCCTGCTTTGTTTGGAGGCTCTTTGCAGACAGCAGCACACACAGCGGGAAGGTGCGCGCTGGCCAGCTCCAAGTCTCGGCAGATGGAAGCACAAGCCAGGCACCTGCTCGCAGTTTGTCCCGGGCATGGGAAGCAGTATGCTGCGTGCCCAGAATACTTCTCGCACTGTCCTGCCTGCCACGGGGCTGCTTCTGAGCACGGAGGCAAGCCTACAAGCCAGCTGAGATGGGCTTTGCCTAAGAGTCAGGGAAGTGGCGAGCGGAACAAGGGATGTGCTGCACAGCTTCCCTCGCAGGCAGATTCCCTCCTGGGGCGCTTACTTCTCTTGCCTTAGTGCCCTGCTTTGTTTGGAGGCTGTTTGCGGACAGCAGCACACACAGCGGGAAGGTGCGCGCTGGCCAGCTCCAAGTCTCGGCAGATGGAAGCACAAGCCAGGCACCTGCTCGCAGTTTGTCCCGGGCATGGGAAGCAGTATGCTGCGTGCCCAGAATACTTCTCGCACTGTCCTGCCTGCCACGGGGCTGCTTCTGAGCACGGAGGCACGCCTACAAGCCAGCTGAGATGGGCTTTGCCTAAGAGTCAGGGAAGTGGCGAGCGGAACAAGGGATGTGCTGCACAGCTTCCCTCGCAGGCAGATTCCCTCCTGGGGCGCTTAATTCTCCTGCCTTAGTGTCCTGCTTTGTTTGGAGGCTGTTTGCGGACAGCAGCACACAAGGCTGGAAGGTGCTCGCTGGCCAGCTCCAAGTCTCGGCACATAGAAGCGCAAGCGAGGCACCTGCTCGCAATTTGTCCCGGGCATGGGAAGCAGCATGCTGCATGCCCAGAAGACATCTCGCACTGTCCTGCCTGCCACGGGGCTGCTTCTGAGCACGGAGGCACGCCTACAAGCCAGCTGAGATGGGCTTTGCCTAAGAGTCAGGGAAGTGGCGAGCGGAACAAGGGATGTGCTGCACAGGTTCCCTCGCAGGCAGATTCCCTCCTGGGGCACTTACTTCTCTTGCCTTAGTGCCTGCTTTGTTTGGAGGCTGTTTGCGGACAGCAGCACACACAGCGGGAAGGTGCGCGCTGGCCAGCTCCAAGTCTCGGCAGATAGAAGCGCAAGCGAGGCACCTGCTCGCGGTTTGTCCCGGGCATGGGAAGCAGCATGCTGCGTGCCCAGAAGACATCCCGCACTGTCCTGCCTGCCACGGGGCTGCTTCTGAGCACGGAGGCACACCTACAAGCCAGCTGAGATGGGCTTTGCCTAAGAGTCAGGGAAGTGGCGAGAGGAACAAGGGATGTGCTGCACAGCTTCCCTCGCAGGCAGATTCCCTCCTGGGGCTCTTAGTTCTCCTGCCTTAGTGCCCTGCTTTGTTTGGAGGCTGTTTGCGGACAGCAGCACACACAGCGGGAAGGTGCGCGCTGGCCAGCTCCAAGTCTCGGCAGATGGAAGCACAAGCGAGGCACCTGCTCGCAGTTTGTCCCGGGCATGGGAAGCAGTATGCTGCGTGCCCAGAATACTTCTCGCACTGTCCTGCCTGCCACGGGGCTGCTTCTGAGCACGGAGGCACGCCTACAAGCCAGCTGAGATGGGCTTTGCCTAAGAGTCAGGGAAGTGGCGAGCGGAACAAGGGATGTGCTGCACAGCTTCCCTTGCAGGCAGATTCCCTCCTGGGGCTCTTAGTTCTCCTGCCTTAGTGCCCTGCTTTGTTTGGAGGCTGTTTGCGGACAGCAGCACACACAGCGGGAAGGTGCGCGCTGGCCAGCTCCAAGTCTCGGCAGATGGAAGCACAAGCCAGGCACCTGCTCGCAGTTTGTCCCGGGCATGGGAAGCAGTATGCTGCGTGCCCAGAAGACATCTTGCACTGTCCTGCCTGCCACGGTGCTGCTTCTGAGCACGGAGGCACGCCTACAAGCCAGCTGAGATGGGCTTTGCCTAAGAGTCAGGGAAGTGGCGAGCGGAACAAGGGATGTGCTGCACAGCTTCCCTCGCAGGCAGATTCCCTCCTGGGGCTCTTAGTTCTCCTGCCTTAGTGCCCTGCTTTGTTTGGAGGCTGTTTGCGGACAGCAGCACACACAGCGGGAAGGTGCGCGCTGGCCAGCTCCAGGTCTCGGCACATAGAAGCGCAAGCCAGGCACCTGCTCGCAGTTTGTCCCGGGCATGGGAAGCAGCATGCTGCGTGCCCAGAAGACATCCCGCACTGTCCTGCTTCCCACGGGGCTGCTTCTGAACACGGAGGCACGCCTACAAGCCAGCTGAGATGGGCTTTGCCTAAGAGTCAGGGAAGTGGCGAGAGGAACAAGGGATGAGCTGCACAGCTTCCCTTTCAGGCAGATTCCCTCCTGGGGCTCTTAGTTCTCTTGCCTTAGTGCCCTGCTTTGTTTGGAGGCTCTTTGCGGACAGCAGCACACACAGCGGGAAGGTGCGCGCTGGCCAGCTCCAAGTCTCGGCACATAGAAGCGCAAGCGAGGCACCTGCTCGCAGTTTGTCCCGGGTGTGGGAAGCAGCATGCTGCGTGCCCAGAAGACATCCCGCACTGTCCTGCCTGCCACGGTGCTGCTTCTGAGCACGGAGGCACACCTACAAGCCAGCTGAGATGGGCTTTGCCTAAGAGTCAGGGAAGTGGCGAGCGGAACAAGGGATGTGCTGCACAGCTTCCCTCGCAGGCAGATTCCCTCCTGGGGCTCTTAGTTCTCCTGCCTTAGTGCCCTGCTTTGTTTGGAGGCTGTTTGCGGACAGCAGCACACAAGGCGGGAAGGTGCTCACTGGCCAGCTCCAAGTCTCGGCACATAGAAGCGCAAGCGAGGCACCTGCTCGCAATTTTTCCCGGGCGTGGGAAGCAGCATGCTGCATGCCCAGAAGACATCTCGCACTGTCCTGCCTGCCACGGGGCTGCTTCTGACCACGGAGGCACGCCTACAAGCCAGCTGACATGGGCTTTGCCTAAGAGTCAGGGAAGTGTCGAGCGGAACAAGGGATGTGCTGCACAGGTTCCCTCGCAGGCAGATTCCATCCTGGGGCGCTTACTTCTATTGCCTTAGTGCCCTGCTTTTTTTGGAGGCTGTTTGCGGACAGCAGCACACACAGCGGGAAGGTGCGCGCTGGCCAGCTCCAAGTCTCGGCAGATGGAAGCACAAGCCAGGCACCTGCTCGCAGTTTGTCCCGGGCATGGGAAGCAGTATGCTGCGTGCCCAGAATACTTCTCGCACTGTCCTGCCTGCCACGGGGCTGCTTCTGAGCACGGAGGCACACCTACAAGCCAGCTGAGATGGGCTTTGCCTAAGAGTCAGGGAAGTGGCGAGCGGAACAAGGGATGTGCTGCACAGCTTCCCTCGCAGGCAGATTCCCTCCTGGGGCGCTTAGTTCTCTTGCCTTAGTGCCCTGCTTTGTTTGGAGGCTCTTTGCGGACAGCAGCACACAAGGCTGGAAGGTGCTCACTGGCCAGCTCCAAGTCTCGGCACATAGAAGCGCAAGCGAGGCACCTGCTCGCAATTTGTCCCGGGCATGGGAAGCAGCATGCTGCATGCCCAGAAGACATCTCGCACTGTCCTGCCTGCCACGGGGCTGCTTCTGAGCACGGAGGCACGCCTACAAGCCAGCTGAGATGGGCTTTGCCTAAGAGTCAGGGAAGTGGCGAGCGGAACAAGGGATGTGCTGCACAGCTTCCCTCGCAGGCAGATTCCCTCCTGGGGCGCTTACTTCTCTTGCCTTAGTGCCCTGCTTTGTTTGGAGGCTGTTTGCGGACAGCAGCACACACAGCGGGAAGGTGCGCGCTGGCCAGCTCCAAGTCTCGGCACATAGAAGCGCAAGCGAGGCACCTGCTCGCGGTTTGTCCCGGGCATGGGAAGCAGCATGCTGCGTGCCCAGAAGACATCCCGCACTGTCCTGCCTGCCACGGGGCTGCTTCTGAGCACGGAGGCACGCCTACAAGCCAGCTGAGATGGGCTTTGCCTAAGAGTCAGGGAAGTGGCGAGCGGAACAAGGGATGTGCTGCACAGCTTCCCTCGCAGGCAGATTCCCTCCTGGGGCTCTTAGTTCTCCTGCCTTAGTGCCCTGCTTTGTTTGGAGGCTGTTTACAGACAGCAGCACACACAGCGGGAAGGTGCGCGCTGACCAGCTCCAAGTCTCGCCAGATGGAAGCACAAGCCAGGCACCTGCTCGCAGTTTGTCCCGGGCATGGGAAGCTGTATGCTGCGTGCCCAGAGTACTTCTCGCACTGTCCTGCCTGCCACGGGGCTGCTTCTGAGCACGGAGGCATGCCTACAAGCCAGCTGAGATGGGCTTTGCCTAAGAGTCAGGGAAGTGGCGAGCGGAACAAGGGATGTGCTGCACAGGTTCCCTTGCAGGCAGATTCCCTCCTGGGGCTCTTAGTTCTCCTGCCTTAGTGCCCTGCTTTGTTTGGAGGCTGTTTACAGACAGCAGCACACACAGCGGGAAGGTGTGCGCTGACCAGCTCCAAGTCTCGGCACATAGAAGGGCAAGCCAGGCACCTGCTCGCAGTTTGTCCCGGGCGTGGGAAGCAGCATGCTGCGTGCCCAGAAGACATCCCGCACTGTCCTGCCTGCCACGGGGCTGCTTCTGAGCACGGAGGCACGCCTACAAGCCAGCTGAGATGGGCTTTGCCTAAGAGTCAGGGAAGTGGCGAGAGGAACAAGGGATGTGCTGCACAGCTTCCCTCGCAGGCAGATTCCCTCCTGGGGCTCTTAGTTCTCTTGCCTTAGTGCCCTGCTTTGTTTGGAGGCTGTTTGCGGACAGCAGCACACACAGCGGGAAGGTGCGTGCTGGCCAGCTCCAACTCTCGGCACATAGAAGCGCAAGCCAGGCACCTGCTCGCGGTTTGTCCCGGGCATGGGAAGCAGTATGCTGCGTGCCCAGAAGACATCCCGCACTGTCCTGCCTGCCACGGGGCTGCTTCTGAGCACGGAGGCACGCCTACAAGCCAGCTGAGATGGGCTTTGCCTAAGAGTCAGGGAAGTGGCGAGAGGAACAAGGGATGTGCTGCACAGCTTCCCTCGCAGGCAGATTCCCTCCTGGGGCTCTTAGTTCTCCTGCCTTAGTGCCCTGCTTTGTTTGGAGGCTGTTTGCGGAGAGCAGCACACACAGCGGGAAGGTGCGCGCTGGCCAGCTCCAAGTCTCGGCAGATAGAAGCGCAAGCGAGGCACCTGCTCGCGGTTTGTCCCGGGCATGGGAAGCAGCATGCTGCGTGCCCAGAAGACATCCCGCACTGTCCTGCCTGCCACGGGGCTGCTTCTGAGCACGGAGGCACGCCTACAAGCAAGCTGAGATGGGCTTTGCCTAAGAGTCAGGGAAGTGTCGAGCGGAACAAGGGATGTGCTGCACAGCTTCCCTCGCAGGCAGATTCCCTCCTGGGGCTCTTAGTTCTCCTGCCTTAGTGCCCTGCTTTGTTTGGAGGCTGTTTGCAGACAGCAGCACACACAGCGGGAAGGTGCGCGCTGGCCAGCTCCAAGTCTCGGCAGATAGAAGCGCAAGCGAGGCACCTGCTCGCGGTTTGTCCCGGGCATGGGAAGCAGCATGCTGCGTGCCCAGAAGACATCCCGCACTGTCCTGCCTGCCACGGGGCTGCTTCTGAGCACGGAGGCACGCCTACAAGCCAGCTGAGATGGGCTTTGCCTAAGAGTCAGGGAAGTGGCGAGCGGAACAAGGGATGTGCTGCACAGCTTCCCTCGCAGGCAGATTCCCTCCTGGGGCTCTTAGTTCTCCTGCCTTAGTGCCCTGCTTTGTTTGGAGGCTGTTTGCAGACAGCAGCACACACAGCGGGAAGGTGTGCGCTGACCAGCTCCAACTCTCGGCACATAGAAGCGCAAGCCAGGCACCTGCTCGCAGTTTGTCCCGGGCGTGGGAAGCAGCATGCTGCGTGCCCAGAAGACATCCCGCACTGTCCTGCCTGCCACGGGGCTGCTTCTGAGCACGGAGGCACGCCTACAAGGCAGCTGAGATGGGCTTTGCCTAAGAGTCAGGGAAGTGGCGAGCGGAACAAGGGATGTGCTGCACAGCTTCCCTCGCAGGCAGATTCCCTCCTGGGGCTCTTAGTTCTCCTGCCTTAGTGCCCTGCTTTGTTTGGAGGCTGTTTGCAGACAGCAGCACACACAGCGGGAAGGTGTGCGCTGACCAGCTCCAAGTCTCGGCACATAGAAGCGCAAGCCAGGCACCTGCTCGCAGTTTGTCCCGGGCGTGGGAAGCAGCATGCTGCGTGCCCAGAAGACATCCCGCACTGTCCTGCCTGCCACGGGGCTGCTTCTGAGCACGGAGGCACGCCTACAAGCCAGCTGAGATGGGCTTTGCCTAAGAGTCAGGGAAGTGGCGAGCGGAACAAGGGATGTGCTGCACAGCTTCCCTCGCAGGCAGATTCCCTCCTGGGGCTCTTAGTTCTCTTGCCTTAGTGCCCTGCTTTGTTTGGAGGCTGTTTGCAGACAGCAGCACACACAGCGGGAAGGTGCGTGCTGGCCAGCTCCAACTCTCGGCACATAGAAGCGCAAGCGAGGCACCTGCTCGCGGTTTGTCCCGGGCATGGGAAGCAGTATGCTGCGTGCCCAGAAGACATCCCGCACTGTCCTGCCTGCCACGGGGCTGCTTCTGACCACGGAGGCACGCCTACAAGCCAGCTGAGATGGGCTTTGCCTAAGAGTCAGGGAAGTGGCGAGAGGAACAAGGGATGTGCTGCACAGCTTCCCTCGCAGGCAGATTCCCTCCTGGGGCTCTTAGTTCTCTTGCCTTAGTGCCCTGCTTTGTTTGGAGGCTGTTTGCGGACAGCAGCACACACAGCGGGAAGGTGAGCGCTGGCCAGCTCCAACTCTCGGCACATAGAAGCGCAAGCCAGGCACCTGCTCGCGGTTTGTCCCGGGCATGGGAAGCAGTATGCTGCGTGCCCAGAAGACATCCCGCACTGTCCTGCCTGCCACGGGGCTGCTTCTGAGCACGGAGGCACGCCTACAAGCCAGCTGAGATGGGCTTTGCCTAAGAGTCAGGGAAGTGGCGAGAGGAACAAGGGATGTGCTGCACAGCTTCCCTTTCAGGCAGATTCCCTCCTGGGGCTCTTAGTTCTCTTGCCTTAGTGCCCTGCTTTGTTTGGAGGCTCTTTGCGGACAGCAGCACACACAGCGGGAAGGTGCGCGCTGGCCAGCTCCAGGTCTCGGCACATGGAAGCGCAAGCCAGGCACCTGCTCGCAGTTTGTCCCGGGCGTGGGAAGCAGCATGCTGCGTGCCCAGAAGATATCCCGCACTGTCCTGCCTGCCACGGGGCTGCTTCTGAGCACGGAGGCACACCTACAAGCCAGCTGAGATGGGCTTTGCCTAAGAGTCAGGGAAGTGGCGAGCGGAACAAGGGATGTGCTGCACAGCTTCCCTCGCAGGCAGATTCCCTCCTGGGGCTCTTACTTCTCCTGCCTTAGTGCCCTGCTTTGTTTGGAGGCTGTTTGCGGAGAGCAGCACACACAGCGGGAAGGTGCGCGCTGGCCAGCTCCAAGTCTCGGCAGATAGAAGCGCAAGCGAGGCACCTGCTCGCGGTTTGTCCCGGGCATGGGAAACAGCATGCTGCATGCCCAAAAGACATCCCGCACTGTCCTGCCTGCCACGGGGCTGCTTCTGAGCACGGAGGCACGCCTACAAGCCAGCTGAGATGGGCTTTGCCTAAGAGTCAGGGAAGTGGCGAGCGGAACAAGGGATGTGCTGCACAGCTTCCCTCGCAGGCAGATTCCCTCCTGGGGCTCTTAGTTCTCCTGCCTTAGTGCCCTGCTTTGTTTGGAGGCTGTTTGCAGACAGCAGCACACACAGCGGGAAGGTGTGCGCTGACCAGCTCCAACTCTCGGCACATAGAAGCGCAAGCCAGGCACCTGCTCGCAGTTTGTCCCGGGCGTGGGAAGCAGCATGCTGCGTGCCCAGAAGACATCCCGCACTGTCCTGCCTGCCACGGGGCTGCTTCTGAGCACGGAGGCACGCCTACAAGCCAGCTGAGATGGGCTTTGCCTAAGAGTCAGGGAAGTGGCGAGCGGAACAAGGGATGTGCTGCACAGCTTCCCTCGCAGGCAGATTCCCTCCTGGGGCTCTTAGTTCTCCTGCCTTAGTGCCCTGCTTTGTTTGGAGGCTGTTTGCAGACAGCAGCACACACAGCGGGAAGGTGTGCGCTGACCAGCTCCAACTCTCGGCACATAGAAGCGCAAGCCAGGCACCTGCTCGCAGTTTGTCCCGGGCGTGGGAAGCAGCATGCTGCGTGCCCAGAAGACATCCCGCACTGTCCTGCCTGCCACGGGGCTGCTTCTGAGCACGGAGGCACGCCTACAAGCCAGCTGAGATGGGCTTTGCCTAAGAGTCAGGGAAGTGGCGAGCGGAACAAGGGATGTGCTGCACAGCTTCCCTCGCAGGCAGATTCCCTCCTGGGGCTCTTAGTTCTCCTGCCTTAGTGCCCTGCTTTGTTTGGAGGCTGTTTGCAGACAGCAGCACACACAGCGGGAAGGTGTGCGCTGACCAGCTCCAACTCTCGGCACATAGAAGCGCAAGCCAGGCACCTGCTCGCAGTTTGTCCCGGGCGTGGGAAGCAGCATGCTGCGTGCCCAGAAGACATCCCGCACTGTCCTGCCTGCCACGGGGCTGCTTCTGAGCACGGAGGCACGCCTACAAGCCAGCTGAGATGGGCTTTGCCTAAGAGTCAGGGAAGTGGCGAGCGGAACAAGGGATGTGCTGCACAGGTTCCCTCGCAGGCAGATTCCCTCCTGGGGCACTTACTTCTCTTGCCTTAGTGCCTGCTTTGTTTGGAGGCTGTTTGCGGACAGCAGCACACACAGCGGGAAGGTGCGCGCTGGCCAGCTCCAAGTCTCGGCAGATAGAAGCGCAAGCGAGGCACCTGCTCGCGGTTTGTCCCGGGCATGGGAAGCAGCATGCTGCGTGCCCAGAAGACATCCCGCACTGTCCTGCCTGCCACGGGGCTGCTTCTGAGCACGGAGGCACACCTACAAGCCAGCTGAGATGGGCTTTGCCTAAGAGTCAGGGAAGTGGCGAGAGGAACAAGGGATGTGCTGCACAGCTTCCCTCGCAGGCAGATTCCCTCCTGGGGCTCTTAGTTCTCCTGCCTTAGTGCCCTGCTTTGTTTGGAGGCTGTTTGCGGACAGCAGCACACACAGCGGGAAGGTGCGCGCTGGCCAGCTCCAAGTCTCGGCAGATGGAAGCACAAGCGAGGCACCTGCTCGCAGTTTGTCCCGGGCATGGGAAGCAGTATGCTGCGTGCCCAGAATACTTCTCGCACTGTCCTGCCTGCCACGGGGCTGCTTCTGAGCACGGAGGCACGCCTACAAGCCAGCTGAGATGGGCTTTGCCTAAGAGTCAGGGAAGTGGCGAGCGGAACAAGGGATGTGCTGCACAGCTTCCCTTGCAGGCAGATTCCCTCCTGGGGCTCTTAGTTCTCCTGCCTTAGTGCCCTGCTTTGTTTGGAGGCTGTTTGCGGACAGCAGCACACACAGCGGGAAGGTGCGCGCTGGCCAGCTCCAAGTCTCGGCAGATGGAAGCACAAGCCAGGCACCTGCTCGCAGTTTGTCCCGGGCATGGGAAGCAGTATGCTGCGTGCCCAGAAGACATCTTGCACTGTCCTGCCTGCCACGGTGCTGCTTCTGAGCACGGAGGCACGCCTACAAGCCAGCTGAGATGGGCTTTGCCTAAGAGTCAGGGAAGTGGCGAGCGGAACAAGGGATGTGCTGCACAGCTTCCCTCGCAGGCAGATTCCCTCCTGGGGCTCTTAGTTCTCCTGCCTTAGTGCCCTGCTTTGTTTGGAGGCTGTTTGCGGACAGCAGCACACACAGCGGGAAGGTGCGCGCTGGCCAGCTCCAGGTCTCGGCACATAGAAGCGCAAGCCAGGCACCTGCTCGCAGTTTGTCCCGGGCATGGGAAGCAGCATGCTGCGTGCCCAGAAGACATCCCGCACTGTCCTGCTTCCCACGGGGCTGCTTCTGAACACGGAGGCACGCCTACAAGCCAGCTGAGATGGGCTTTGCCTAAGAGTCAGGGAAGTGGCGAGAGGAACAAGGGATGAGCTGCACAGCTTCCCTTTCAGGCAGATTCCCTCCTGGGGCTCTTAGTTCTCTTGCCTTAGTGCCCTGCTTTGTTTGGAGGCTCTTTGCGGACAGCAGCACACACAGCGGGAAGGTGCGCGCTGGCCAGCTCCAAGTCTCGGCACATAGAAGCGCAAGCGAGGCACCTGCTCGCAGTTTGTCCCGGGTGTGGGAAGCAGCATGCTGCGTGCCCAGAAGACATCCCGCACTGTCCTGCCTGCCACGGTGCTGCTTCTGAGCACGGAGGCACACCTACAAGCCAGCTGAGATGGGCTTTGCCTAAGAGTCAGGGAAGTGGCGAGCGGAACAAGGGATGTGCTGCACAGCTTCCCTCGCAGGCAGATTCCCTCCTGGGGCTCTTAGTTCTCCTGCCTTAGTGCCCTGCTTTGTTTGGAGGCTGTTTGCGGACAGCAGCACACAAGGCGGGAAGGTGCTCACTGGCCAGCTCCAAGTCTCGGCACATAGAAGCGCAAGCGAGGCACCTGCTCGCAATTTTTCCCGGGCGTGGGAAGCAGCATGCTGCATGCCCAGAAGACATCTCGCACTGTCCTGCCTGCCACGGGGCTGCTTCTGACCACGGAGGCACGCCTACAAGCCAGCTGACATGGGCTTTGCCTAAGAGTCAGGGAAGTGTCGAGCGGAACAAGGGATGTGCTGCACAGGTTCCCTCGCAGGCAGATTCCATCCTGGGGCGCTTACTTCTATTGCCTTAGTGCCCTGCTTTGTTTGGAGGCTCTTTGCGGACAGCAGCACACAAGGCTGGAAGGTGCTCACTGGCCAGCTCCAAGTCTCGGCACATAGAAGCGCAAGCGAGGCACCTGCTCGCAATTTGTCCCGGGCATGGGAAGCAGCATGCTGCATGCCCAGAAGACATCTCGCACTGTCCTGCCTGCCACGGGGCTGCTTCTGAGCACGGAGGCACGCCTACAAGCCAGCTGAGATGGGCTTTGCCTAAGAGTCAGGGAAGTGGCGAGCGGAACAAGGGATGTGCTGCACAGCTTCCCTCGCAGGCAGATTCCCTCCTGGGGCTCTTAGTTCTCTTGCCTTAGTGCCCTGCTTTGTTTGGAGGCTGTTTGCGGACAGCAGCACACACAGCGGGAAGGTGCGCGCTGGCCAGCTCCAAGTCTCGGCACATAGAAGCGCAAGCGAGGCACCTGCTCGCGGTTTGTCCCGGGCATGGGAAGCAGCATGCTGCGTGCCCAGAAGACATCCCGCACTGTCCTGCCTGCCACGGGGCTGCTTCTGAGCACGGAGGCACGCCTACAAGCCAGCTGAGATGGGCTTTGCCTAAGAGTCAGGGAAGTGGCGAGCGGAACAAGGGATGTGCTGCACAGCTTCCCTCGCAGGCAGATTCCCTCCTGGGGCTCTTAGTTCTCCTGCCTTAGTGCCCTGCTTTGTTTGGAGGCTGTTTACAGACAGCAGCACACACAGCGGGAAGGTGCGCGCTGACCAGCTCCAAGTCTCGCCAGATGGAAGCACAAGCCAGGCACCTGCTCGCAGTTTGTCCCGGGCATGGGAAGCTGTATGCTGCGTGCCCAGAGTACTTCTCGCACTGTCCTGCCTGCCACGGGGCTGCTTCTGAGCACGGAGGCATGCCTACAAGCCAGCTGAGATGGGCTTTGCCTAAGAGTCAGGGAAGTGGCGAGCGGAACAAGGGATGTGCTGCACAGGTTCCCTTGCAGGCAGATTCCCTCCTGGGGCTCTTAGTTCTCCTGCCTTAGTGCCCTGCTTTGTTTGGAGGCTGTTTACAGACAGCAGCACACACAGCGGGAAGGTGTGCGCTGACCAGCTCCAAGTCTCGGCACATAGAAGGGCAAGCCAGGCACCTGCTCGCAGTTTGTCCCGGGCGTGGGAAGCAGCATGCTGCGTGCCCAGAAGACATCCCGCACTGTCCTGCCTGCCACGGGGCTGCTTCTGAGCACGGAGGCACGCCTACAAGCCAGCTGAGATGGGCTTTGCCTAAGAGTCAGGGAAGTGGCGAGAGGAACAAGGGATGTGCTGCACAGCTTCCCTCGCAGGCAGATTCCCTCCTGGGGCTCTTAGTTCTCTTGCCTTAGTGCCCTGCTTTGTTTGGAGGCTGTTTGCGGACAGCAGCACACACAGCGGGAAGGTGCGTGCTGGCCAGCTCCAACTCTCGGCACATAGAAGCGCAAGCCAGGCACCTGCTCGCGGTTTGTCCCGGGCATGGGAAGCAGTATGCTGCGTGCCCAGAAGACATCCCGCACTGTCCTGCCTGCCACGGGGCTGCTTCTGAGCACGGAGGCACGCCTACAAGCCAGCTGAGATGGGCTTTGCCTAAGAGTCAGGGAAGTGGCGAGCGGAACAAGGGATGTGCTGCACAGCTTCCCTCGCAGGCAGATTCCCTCCTGGGGCTCTTAGTTCTCCTGCCTTAGTGCCCTGCTTTGTTTGGAGGCTGTTTGCGGAGAGCAGCACACACAGCGGGAAGGTGCGCGCTGGCCAGCTCCAAGTCTCGGCAGATAGAAGCGCAAGCGAGGCACCTGCTCGCGGTTTGTCCCGGGCATGGGAAGCAGCATGCTGCGTGCCCAGAAGACATCCCGCACTGTCCTGCCTGCCACGGGGCTGCTTCTGAGCACGGAGGCACGCCTACAAGCAAGCTGAGATGGGCTTTGCCTAAGAGTCAGGGAAGTGTCGAGCGGAACAAGGGATGTGCTGCACAGCTTCCCTCGCAGGCAGATTCCCTCCTGGGGCTCTTAGTTCTCCTGCCTTAGTGCCCTGCTTTGTTTGGAGGCTGTTTGCAGACAGCAGCACACACAGCGGGAAGGTGCGCGCTGGCCAGCTCCAAGTCTCGGCAGATAGAAGCGCAAGCGAGGCACCTGCTCGCGGTTTGTCCCGGGCATGGGAAGCAGCATGCTGCGTGCCCAGAAGACATCCCGCACTGTCCTGCCTGCCACGGGGCTGCTTCTGAGCACGGAGGCACGCCTACAAGCCAGCTGAGATGGGCTTTGCCTAAGAGTCAGGGAAGTGGCGAGCGGAACAAGGGATGTGCTGCACAGCTTCCCTCGCAGGCAGATTCCCTCCTGGGGCTCTTAGTTCTCCTGCCTTAGTGCCCTGCTTTGTTTGGAGGCTGTTTGCAGACAGCAGCACACACAGCGGGAAGGTGTGCGCTGACCAGCTCCAACTCTCGGCACATAGAAGCGCAAGCCAGGCACCTGCTCGCAGTTTGTCCCGGGCGTGGGAAGCAGCATGCTGCGTGCCCAGAAGACATCCCGCACTGTCCTGCCTGCCACGGGGCTGCTTCTGAGCACGGAGGCACGCCTACAAGGCAGCTGAGATGGGCTTTGCCTAAGAGTCAGGGAAGTGGCGAGCGGAACAAGGGATGTGCTGCACAGCTTCCCTCGCAGGCAGATTCCCTCCTGGGGCTCTTAGTTCTCCTGCCTTAGTGCCCTGCTTTGTTTGGAGGCTGTTTGCAGACAGCAGCACACACAGCGGGAAGGTGTGCGCTGACCAGCTCCAAGTCTCGGCACATAGAAGCGCAAGCCAGGCACCTGCTCGCAGTTTGTCCCGGGCGTGGGAAGCAGCATGCTGCGTGCCCAGAAGACATCCCGCACTGTCCTGCCTGCCACGGGGCTGCTTCTGAGCACGGAGGCACGCCTACAAGCCAGCTGAGATGGGCTTTGCCTAAGAGTCAGGGAAGTGGCGAGCGGAACAAGGGATGTGCTGCACAGCTTCCCTCGCAGGCAGATTCCCTCCTGGGGCTCTTAGTTCTCTTGCCTTAGTGCCCTGCTTTGTTTGGAGGCTGTTTGCGGACAGCAGCACACACAGCGGGAAGGTGCGTGCTGGCCAGCTCCAACTCTCGGCACATAGAAGCGCAAGCGAGGCACCTGCTCGCGGTTTGTCCCGGGCATGGGAAGCAGTATGCTGCGTGCCCAGAAGACATCCCGCACTGTCCTGCCTGCCACGGGGCTGCTTCTGACCACGGAGGCACGCCTACAAGCCAGCTGAGATGGGCTTTGCCTAAGAGTCAGGGAAGTGGCGAGAGGAACAAGGGATGTGCTGCACAGCTTCCCTCGCAGGCAGATTCCCTCCTGGGGCTCTTAGTTCTCTTGCCTTAGTGCCCTGCTTTGTTTGGAGGCTGTTTGCGGACAGCAGCACACACAGCGGGAAGGTGAGCGCTGGCCAGCTCCAACTCTCGGCACATAGAAGCGCAAGCCAGGCACCTGCTCGCGGTTTGTCCCGGGCATGGGAAGCAGTATGCTGCGTGCCCAGAAGACATCCCGCACTGTCCTGCCTGCCACGGGGCTGCTTCTGAGCACGGAGGCACGCCTACAAGCCAGCTGAGATGGGCTTTGCCTAAGAGTCAGGGAAGTGGCGAGCGGAACAAGGGATGTGCTGCACAGCTTCCCTTTCAGGCAGATTCCCTCCTGGGGCTCTTAGTTCTCTTGCCTTAGTGCCCTGCTTTGTTTGGAGGCTCTTTGCGGACAGCAGCACACACAGCGGGAAGGTGCGCGCTGGCCAGCTCCAGGTCTCGGCACATGGAAGCGCAAGCCAGGCACCTGCTCGCAGTTTGTCCCGGGCGTGGGAAGCAGCATGCTGCGTGCCCAGAAGATATCCCGCACTGTCCTGCCTGCCACGGGGCTGCTTCTGAGCACGGAGGCACACCTACAAGCCAGCTGAGATGGGCTTTGCCTAAGAGTCAGGGAAGTGGCGAGCGGAACAAGGGATGTGCTGCACAGCTTCCCTCGCAGGCAGATTCCCTCCTGGGGCTCTTACTTCTCCTGCCTTAGTGCCCTGCTTTGTTTGGAGGCTGTTTGCGGAGAGCAGCACACACAGCGGGAAGGTGCGCGCTGGCCAGCTCCAAGTCTCGGCAGATAGAAGCGCAAGCGAGGCACCTGCTCGCGGTTTGTCCCGGGCATGGGAAACAGCATGCTGCATGCCCAAAAGACATCCCGCACTGTCCTGCCTGCCACGGGGCTGCTTCTGAGCACGGAGGCACGCCTACAAGCCAGCTGAGATGGGCTTTGCCTAAGAGTCAGGGAAGTGGCGAGCGGAACAAGGGATGTGCTGCACAGCTTCCCTCGCAGGCAGATTCCCTCCTGGGGCTCTTAGTTCTCCTGCCTTAGTGCCCTGCTTTGTTTGGAGGCTGTTTGCAGACAGCAGCACACACAGCGGGAAGGTGTGCGCTGACCAGCTCCAACTCTCGGCACATAGAAGCGCAAGCCAGGCACCTGCTCGCAGTTTGTCCCGGGCGTGGGAAGCAGCATGCTGCGTGCCCAGAAGACATCCCGCACTGTCCTGCC
Source organism: Rhea pennata (assembly GCF_028389875.1). Classification (NCBI taxonomy): domain Eukaryota; kingdom Metazoa; phylum Chordata; class Aves; order Rheiformes; family Rheidae; genus Rhea; species Rhea pennata. The sequence continues at coordinate 961,172 of NC_084680.1, forward strand.
TGCCACGGGGCTGCTTCTGAGCACGGAGGCACGCCTACAAGCCAGCTGAGATGGGCTTTGCCTAAGAGTCAGGGAAGTGGCGAGCGGAACAAGGGATGTGCTGCACAGCTTCCCTCGCAGGCAGATTCCCTCCTGGGGCTCTTAGTTCTCCTGCCTTAGTGCCCTGCTTTGTTTGGAGGCTGTTTGCAGACAGCAGCACACACAGCGGGAAGGTGTGCGCTGACCAGCTCCAACTCTCGGCACATAGAAGCGCAAGCCAGGCACCTGCTCGCAGTTTGTCCCGGGCGTGGGAAGCAGCATGCTGCGTGCCCAGAAGACATCCCGCACTGTCCTGCCTGCCACGGGGCTGCTTCTGAGCACGGAGGCACGCCTACAAGCCAGCTGAGATGGGCTTTGCCTAAGAGTCAGGGAAGTGGCGAGCGGAACAAGGGATGTGCTGCACAGCTTCCCTCGCAGGCAGATTCCCTCCTGGGGCTCTTAGTTATCCTGCCTTAGTGCCCTGCTTTGTTTGGAGGCTGTTTGCAGACAGCAGCACACACAGCGGGAAGGTGTGCGCTGACCAGCTCCAACTCTCGGCACATAGAAGCGCAAGCCAGGCACCTGCTCGCAGTTTGTCCCGGGCGTGGGAAGCAGCATGCTGCGTGCCCAGAAGACATCCCGCACTGTCCTGCCTGCCACGGGGCTGCTTCTGAGCACGGAGGCACGCCTACAAGCCAGCTGAGATGGGCTTTGCCTAAGAGTCAGGGAAGTGGCGAGCGGAACAAGGGATGTGCTGCACAGCTTCCCTCGCAGGCAGATTCCCTCCTGGGGCTCTTAGTTCTCCTGCCTTAGTGCCCTGCTTTGTTTGGAGGCTGTTTGCAGAGAGCAGCACACACAGCGGGAAGGTGTGCGCTGACCAGCTCCAAGTCTCGGCACATAGAAGCGCAAGCCAGGCACCTGCTCGCAGTTTGTCCCGGGCGTGGGAAGCAGCATGCTGCGTGCCCAGAAGACATCCCGCACTGTCCTGCCTGCCACGGTGCTGCTTCTGAGCACGGAGGCACGCCTACAAGCCAGCTGAGATGGGCTTTGCCTAAGAGTCAGGGAAGTGGCGAGCGGAACAAGGGATGTGCTGCACAGGTTCCCTCGCAGGCAGATTCCCTCCTGGGGCTCTTAGTTCTCCTGCCTTTGTGCCCTGCTTTGTTTGGAGGCTGTTTGCGGACAGCAGCACACACAGCGGGAAGGTGCGCGCTGGCCAGCTCCAAGTCTCGGCACATAGAAGCGCAAGCCAGGCACCTGCTCGCGGTTTGTCCCGGGCATGGGAAGCAGCATGCTGCGTGCCCAAAAGACATCCCGCACTGTCCTGCCTGCCACGGGGCTGCTTCTGAGCATGGAGGCACGCCTACAAGCCAGCTGAGATGGGCTTTGCCTAAGAGTCAGGGAAGTGGCGAGCGGAACAAGGGATGTGCTGCACAGCTTCCCTCGCAGGCAGATTCCCTCCTGGGGCTCTTAGTTCTCCTGCCTTAGTGCCCTGCTTTGTTTGGAGGCTGTTTGCAGACAGCAGCACACACAGCGGGAAGGTGTGCGCTGACCAGCTCCAAGTCTCGGCACATAGAAGCGCAAGCCAGGCACCTGCTCGCAGTTTGTCCCGGGCGTGGGAAGCAGCATGCTGCGTGCCCAGAAGACATCCCGCACTGTCCTGCCTGCCACGGGGCTGCTTCTGAGCACGGAGGCACGCCTACAAGCCAGCTGAGATGGGCTTTGCCTAAGAGTCAGGGAAGTGGCGAGCGGAACAAGGGATGTGCTGCACAGCTTCCCTCGCAGGCAGATTCCCTCCTGGGGCTCTTAGTTCTCTTGCCTTAGTGCCCTGCTTTGTTTGGAGGCTGTTTGCGGACAGCAGCACACACAGCGGGAAGGTGCGTGCTGGCCAGCTCCAACTCTCGGCACATAGAAGCGCAAGCGAGGCACCTGCTCGCGGTTTGTCCCGGGCATGGGAAGCAGTATGCTGCGTGCCCAGAAGACATCCCGCACTGTCCTGCCTGCCACGGGGCTGCTTCTGACCACGGAGGCACGCCTACAAGCCAGCTGAGATGGGCTTTGCCTAAGAGTCAGGGAAGTGGCGAGCGGAACAAGGGATGTGCTGCACAGCTTCCCTCGCAGGCAGATTCCCTCCTGGGGCTCTTAGTTCTCTTGCCTTAGTGCCCTGCTTTGTTTGGAGGCTGTTTGCAGACAGCAGCACACACAGCGGGAAGGTGCTCACTGGCCAGCTCCAAGTCTCGGCACATAGAAGCGCAAGCGAGGCACCTGCTCGCAATTTTTCCCGGGCGTGGGAAGCAGCATGCTGCATGCCCAGAAGACATCTCGCACTGTCCTGCCTGCCACGGGGCTGCTTCTGACCACGGAGGCACGCCTACAAGCCAGCTGAGATGGGCTTTGCCTAAGAGTCAGGGAAGTGTCGAGCGGAACAAGGGATGTGCTGCACAGGTTCCCTCGCAGGCAGATTCCCTCCTGGGGCGCTTACTTCTATTGCCTTAGTGCCCTGCTTTTTTTGGAGGCTGTTTGCGGACAGCAGCACACACAGCGGGAAGGTGCGCGCTGGCCAGCTCCAATTCTCGGCAGATGGAAGCACAAGCCAGGCACCTGCTCGCAGTTTGTCCCGGGCATGGGAAGCAGTATGCTGCGTGCCCAGAATACTTCTCGCACTGTCCTGCCTGCCACGGGGCTGCTTCTGAGCACGGAGGCACACCTACAAGCCAGCTGAGATGGGCTTTGCCTAAGAGTCAGGGAAGTGGCGAGCGGAACAAGGGATGTGCTGCACAGCTTCCCTCGCAGGCAGATTCCCTCCTGGGGCGCTTACTTCTCCTGCCTTAGTGCCCTGCTTTGTTTGGAGGCTGTTTGCGGACAGCAGCACACACAGCGGGAAGGTGCGCGCTGGCCAGCTCCAAGTCTCGGCAGATGGAAGCACAAGCCAGGCACCTGCTCGCAGTTTGTCCCGGGCGTGGGAAGCAGCATGCTGCGTGCCCAGAAGACATCCCGCACTGTCCTGCCTGCCACGGGGCTGCTTCTGAGCACGGAGGCACACCTACAAGCCAGCTGAGATGGGCTTTGCCTAAGAGTCAGGGAAGTGGCGAGAGGAACAAGGGATGTGCTGCACAGCTTCCCTCGCAGGCAGATTCCCTCCTGGGGCGCTTAATTCTCTTTTCTTAGTGCCCTGCTTTGTTTGGAGGCTGTTTGCGGACAGCAGCACACACAGCGGGAAGGTGTGCGCTGGCCAGCTCCAAGTCTCGGCAGATGGAAGCACAAGCGAGGCACCTGCTCGCAGTTTGTCCCGGGCATGGGAAGCAGTATGCTGCGTGCCCAGAATACTTCTCGCACTGTCCTGCCTGCCACGGGGCTGCTTCTGAGCACGGAGGCACGCCTACAAGCCAGCTGAGATGGGCTTTGCCTAAGAGTCAGGGAAGTGGCGAGCGGAACAAGGGATGTGCTGCACAGCTTCCCTCGCAGGCAGATTCCCTCCTGGGGCGCTTAGTTCTCTTGCCTTAGTGCCCTGCTTTGTTTGGAGGCTCTTTGCGGACAGCAGCACACAAGGCTGGAAGGTGCTCACTGGCCAGCTCCAAGTCTCGGCACATAGAAGCGCAAGCGAGGCACCTGCTCGCAATTTGTCCCGGGCATGGGAAGCAGCATGCTGCATGCCCAGAAGACATCTCGCACTGTCCTGCCTGCCACGGGGCTGCTTCTGAGCACGGAGGCACGCCTACAAGCCAGCTGAGATGGGCTTTGCCTAAGAGTCAGGGAAGTGGCGAGCGGAACAAGGGATGTGCTGCACAGCTTCCCTCGCAGGCAGATTCCCTCCTGGGGCGCTTACTTCTCTTGCCTTAGTGCCCTGCTTTGTTTGGAGGCTGTTTGCGGACAGCAGCACACACAGCGGGAAGGTGTGCGCTGACCAGCTCCAACTCTCGGCACATAGAAGCGCAAGCGAGGCACCTGCTCGCGGTTTGTCCCGGGCATGGGAAGCAGCATGCTGCGTGCCCAGAAGACATCCCGCACTGTCCTGCCTGCCACGGGGCTGCTTCTGAGCACGGAGGCACGCCTACAAGCCAGCTGAGATGGGCTTTGCCTAAGAGTCAGGGAAGTGGCGAGCGGAACAAGGGATGTGCTGCACAGCTTCCCTCGCAGGCAGATTCCCTCCTGGGGCTCTTAGTTCTCCTGCCTTAGTGCCCTGCTTTGTTTGGAGGCTGTTTACAGACAGCAGCACACACAGCGGGAAGGTGCGCGCTGACCAGCTCCAAGTCTCGCCAGATGGAAGCACAAGCCAGGCACCTGCTCGCAGTTTGTCCCGGGCATGGGAAGCTGTATGCTGCGTGCCCAGAGTACTTCTCGCACTGTCCTGCCTGCCACGGGGCTGCTTCTGAGCACGGAGGCATGCCTACAAGCCAGCTGAGATGGGCTTTGCCTAAGAGTCAGGGAAGTGGCGAGCGGAACAAGGGATGTGCTGCACAGGTTCCCTCGCAGGCAGATTCCCTCCTGGGGCTCTTAGTTCTCTTGCCTTAGTGCCCTGCTTTGTTTGGAGGCTGTTTGCGGACAGCAGCACACACAGCGGGAAGGTGCGCGCTGGCCAGCTCCAAGTCTCGGCACATAGAAGCGCAAGCCAGGCACCTGCTCGCAGTTTGTCCCGGGCGTGGGAAGCAGCATGCTGCGTGCCCAGAAGACATCCCGCACTGTCCTGCCTGCCACGGGGCTGCTTCTGAGCACGGAGGCACTCCTACAAGCCAGCTGAGATGGGCTTTGCCTAAGAGTCAGGGAAGTGGCGAGCGGAACAAGGGATGTGCTGCACAGGTTCCCTTGCAGGCAGATTCCCTCCTGGGGCTCTTAGTTCTCCTGCCTTAGTGCCCTGCTTTGTTTGGAGGCTGTTTACAGACAGCAGCACACACAGCGGGAAGGTGTGCGCTGACCAGCTCCAAGTCTCGGCACATAGAAGGGCAAGCCAGGCACCTGCTCGCAGTTTGTCCCGGGCGTGGGAAGCAGCATGCTGCGTGCCCAGAAGACATCCCGCACTGTCCTGCCTGCCACGGGGCTGCTTCTGAGCACGGAGGCACGCCTACAAGCCAGCTGAGATGGGCTTTGCCTAAGAGTCAGGGAAGTGGCGAGAGGAACAAGGGATGTGCTGCACAGCTTCCCTCGCAGGCAGATTCCCTCCTGGGGCTCTTAGTTCTCTTGCCTTAGTGCCCTGCTTTGTTTGGAGGCTGTTTGCGGACAGCAGCACACACAGCGGGAAGGTGCGCGCTGGCCAGCTCCAACTCTCGGCACATAGAAGCGCAAGCCAGGCACCTGCTCGCGGTTTGTCCCGGGCATGGGAAGCAGTATGCTGCGTGCCCAGAAGACATCCCGCACTGTCCTGCCTGCCACGGGGCTGCTTCTGAGCACGGAGGCACGCCTACAAGCCAGCTGAGATGGGCTTTGCCTAAGAGTCAGGGAAGTGGCGAGCGGAACAAGGGATGTGCTGCACAGCTTCCCTCGCAGGCAGATTCCCTCCTGGGGCTCTTAGTTCTCCTGCCTTAGTGCCCTGCTTTGTTTGGAGGCTGTTTGCGGAGAGCAGCACACACAGCGGGAAGGTGCGCGCTGGCCAGCTCCAAGTCTCGGCAGATAGAAGCGCAAGCGAGGCACCTGCTCGCGGTTTGTCCCGGGCATGGGAAGCAGCATGCTGCGTGCCCAGAAGACATCCCGCACTGTCCTGCCTGCCACGGGGCTGCTTCTGAGCACGGAGGCACGCCTACAAGCCAGCTGAGATGGGCTTTGCCTAAGAGTCAGGGAAGTGGCGAGCGGAACAAGGGATGTGCTGCACAGCTTCCCTCGCAGGCAGATTCCCTCCTGGGGCTCTTAGTTCTCCTGCCTTAGTGCCCTGCTTTGTTTGGAGGCTGTTTGCAGACAGCAGCACACACAGCGGGAAGGTGCGCGCTGGCCAGCTCCAAGTCTCGGCAGATAGAAGCGCAAGCGAGGCACCTGCTCGCGGTTTGTCCCGGGCATGGGAAGCAGCATGCTGCGTGCCCAGAAGACATCCCGCACTGTCCTGCCTGCCACGGGGCTGCTTCTGAGCACGGAGGCACGCCTACAAGCCAGCTGAGATGGGCTTTGCCTAAGAGTCAGGGAAGTGGCGAGCGGAACAAGGGATGTGCTGCACAGCTTCCCTCGCAGGCAGATTCCCTCCTGGGGCTCTTAGTTCTCCTGCCTTAGTGCCCTGCTTTGTTTGGAGGCTGTTTGCAGACAGCAGCACACACAGCGGGAAGGTGTGCGCTGACCAGCTCCAACTCTCGGCACATAGAAGCGCAAGCCAGGCACCTGCTCGCAGTTTGTCCCGGGCGTGGGAAGCAGCATGCTGCGTGCCCAGAAGACATCCCGCACTGTCCTGCCTGCCACGGGGCTGCTTCTGAGCACGGAGGCACGCCTACAAGGCAGCTGAGATGGGCTTTGCCTAAGAGTCAGGGAAGTGGCGAGCGGAACAAGGGATGTGCTGCACAGCTTCCCTCGCAGGCAGATTCCCTCCTGGGGCTCTTAGTTCTCCTGCCTTAGTGCCCTGCTTTGTTTGGAGGCTGTTTGCAGACAGCAGCACACACAGCGGGAAGGTGTGCGCTGACCAGCTCCAAGTCTCGGCACATAGAAGCGCAAGCCAGGCACCTGCTCGCAGTTTGTCCCGGGCGTGGGAAGCAGCATGCTGCGTGCCCAGAAGACATCCCGCACTGTCCTGCCTGCCACGGTGCTGCTTCTGAGCACGGAGGCACGCCTACAAGCCAGCTGAGATGGGCTTTGCCTAAGAGTCAGGGAAGTGGCGAGCGGAACAAGGGATGTGCTGCACAGCTTCCCTCGCAGGCAGATTCCCTCCTGGGGCTCTTAGTTCTCCTGCCTTTGTGCCCTGCTTTGTTTGGAGGCTGTTTGCGGAGAGCAGAACACACAGCGGGAAGGTGCGCGCTGGCCAGCTCCAAGTCTCGGCAGATAGAAGCGCAAGCGAGGCACCTGCTCGCGGTTTGTCCCGGGCATGGGAAGCAGCATGCTGCGTGCCCAAAAGACATCCCGCACTGTCCTGCCTGCCACGGGGCTGCTTCTGAACACGGAGGCACGCCTACAAGCCAGCTGAGATGGGCTTTGCCTAAGAGTCAGGGAAGTGGCGAGCGGAACAAGGGATGTGCTGCACAGGTTCCCTCGCAGGCAGATTCCCTCCTGGGGCTCTTAGTTCTCCTGCCTTAGTGCCCTGCTTTGTTTGGAGGCTGTTTGCAGACAGCAGCACACACAGCGGGAAGGTGTGCGCTGACCAGCTCCAACTCTCGGCACATAGAAGCGCAAGCCAGGCACCTGCTCGCAGTTTGTCCCGGGCGTGGGAAGCAGCATGCTGCGTGCCCAGAAGACATCCCGCACTGTCCTGCCTGCCACGGGGCTGCTTCTGAGCACGGAGGCACGCCTACAAGCCAGCTGAGATGGGCTTTGCCTAAGAGTCAGGGAAGTGGCGAGCGGAACAAGGGATGTGCTGCACAGCTTCCCTCGCAGGCAGATTCCCTCCTGGGGCTCTTAGTTCTCTTGCCTTAGTGCCCTGCTTTGTTTGGAGGCTGTTTGCGGACAGCAGCACACACAGCGGGAAGGTGCGTGCTGGCCAGCTCCAACTCTCGGCACATAGAAGCGCAAGCGAGGCACCTGCTCGCGGTTTGTCCCGGGCATGGGAAGCAGTATGCTGCGTGCCCAGAAGACATCCCGCACTGTCCTGCCTGCCACGGGGCTGCTTCTGACCACGGAGGCACGCCTACAAGCCAGCTGAGATGGGCTTTGCCTAAGAGTCAGGGAAGTGGCGAGAGGAACAAGGGATGTGCTGCACAGCTTCCCTCGCAGGCAGATTCCCTCCTGGGGCTCTTAGTTCTCTTGCCTTAGTGCCCTGCTTTGTTTGGAGGCTGTTTGCAGACAGCAGCACACACAGCGGGAAGGTGAGCGCTGGCCAGCTCCAACTCTCGGCACATAGAAGCGCAAGCCAGGCACCTGCTCGCGGTTTGTCCCGGGCATGGGAAGCAGTATGCTGCGTGCCCAGAAGACATCCCGCACTGTCCTGCCTGCCACGGGGCTGCTTCTGAGCACGGAGGCACGCCTACAAGCCAGCTGAGATGGGCTTTGCCTAAGAGTCAGGGAAGTGGCGAGCGGAACAAGGGATGTGCTGCACAGCTTCCCTTTCAGGCAGATTCCCTCCTGGGGCTCTTAGTTCTCTTGCCTTAGTGCCCTGCTTTGTTTGGAGGCTCTTTGCGGACAGCAGCACACACAGCGGGAAGGTGCGCGCTGGCCAGCTCCAGGTCTCGGCACATGGAAGCGCAAGCCAGGCACCTGCTCGCAGTTTGTCCCGGGTGTGGGAAGCAGCATGCTGCGTGCCCAGAAGATATCCCGCACTGTCCTGCCTGCCACGGGGCTGCTTCTGAGCACGGAGGCACACCTACAAGCCAGCTGAGATGGGCTTTGCCTAAGAGTCAGGGAAGTGGCGAGCGGAACAAGGGATGTGCTGCACAGCTTCCCTCGCAGGCAGATTCCCTCCTGGGGCTCTTAGTTCTCCTGCCTTAGTGCCCTGCTTTGTTTGGAGGCTGTTTGCGGAGAGCAGCACACACAGCGGGAAGGTGCGCGCTGGCCAGCTCCAAGTCTCGGCAGATAGAAGCGCAAGCGAGGCACCTGCTCGCGGTTTGTCCCGGGCATGGGAAACAGCATGCTGCATGCCCAAAAGACATCCCGCACTGTCCTGCCTGCCACGGGGCTGCTTCTGAGCACGGAGGCACGCCTACAAGCCAGCTGAGATGGGCTTTGCCTAAGAGTCAGGGAAGTGGCGAGCGGAACAAGGGATGTGCTGCACAGCTTCCCTCGCAGGCAGATTCCCTCCTGGGGCTCTTAGTTCTCCTGCCTTAGTGCCCTGCTTTGTTTGGAGGCTGTTTGCAGACAGCAGCACACACAGCGGGAAGGTGTGCGCTGACCAGCTCCAAGTCTCGGCACATAGAAGCGCAAGCCAGGCACCTGCTCGCAGTTTGTCCCGGGCGTGGGAAGCAGCATGCTGCGTGCCCAGAAGACATCCCGCACTGTCCTGCCTGCCACGGGGCTGCTTCTGAGCACGGAGGCACGCCTACAAGCCAGCTGAGATGGGCTTTGCCTAAGAGTCAGGGAAGTGGCGAGCGGAACAAGGGATGTGCTGCACAGCTTCCCTCGCAGGCAGATTCCCTCCTGGGGCTCTTAGTTCTCCTGCCTTAGTGCCCTGCTTTGTTTGGAGGCTGTTTGCAGACAGCAGCACACACAGCGGGAAGGTGTGCGCTGACCAGCTCCAACTCTCGGCACATAGAAGCGCAAGCCAGGCACCTGCTCGCAGTTTGTCCCGGGCGTGGGAAGCAGCATGCTGCGTGCCCAGAAGACATCCCGCACTGTCCTGCCTGCCACGGGGCTGCTTCTGAGCACGGAGGCACGCCTACAAGCCAGCTGAGATGGGCTTTGCCTAAGAGTCAGGGAAGTGGCGAGCGGAACAAGGGATGTGCTGCACAGCTTCCCTCGCAGGCAGATTCCCTCCTGGGGCTCTTAGTTCTCCTGCCTTAGTGCCCTGCTTTGTTTGGAGGCTGTTTGCAGACAGCAGCACACACAGCGGGAAGGTGTGCGCTGACCAGCTCCAACTCTCGGCACATAGAAGCGCAAGCCAGGCACCTGCTCGCAGTTTGTCCCGGGCGTGGGAAGCAGCATGCTGCGTGCCCAGAAGACATCCCGCACTGTCCTGCCTGCCACGGGGCTGCTTCTGAGCACGGAGGCACGCCTACAAGCCAGCTGAGATGGGCTTTGCCTAAGAGTCAGGGAAGTGGCGAGCGGAACAAGGGATGTGCTGCACAGGTTCCCTCGCAGGCAGATTCCCTCCTGGGGCTCTTAGTTCTCCTGCCTTAGTGCCCTGCTTTGTTTGGAGGCTGTTTGCAGAGAGCAGCACACACAGCGGGAAGGTGTGCGCTGACCAGCTCCAAGTCTCGGCACATAGAAGCGCAAGCCAGGCACCTGCTCGCAGTTTGTCCCGGGCGTGGGAAGCAGCATGCTGCGTGCCCAGAAGACATCCCGCACTGTCCTGCCTGCCACGGTGCTGCTTCTGAGCACGGAGGCACGCCTACAAGCCAGCTGAGATGGGCTTTGCCTAAGAGTCAGGGAAGTGGCGAGCGGAACAAGGGATGTGCTGCACAGGTTCCCTCGCAGGCAGATTCCCTCCTGGGGCTCTTAGTTCTCCTGCCTTTGTGCCCTGCTTTGTTTGGAGGCTGTTTGCGGAGAGCAGAACACACAGCGGGAAGGTGCGCGCTGGCCAGCTCCAAGTCTCGGCAGATAGAAGCGCAAGCGAGGCACCTGCTCGCGGTTTGTCCCGGGCATGGGAAGCAGCATGCTGCGTGCCCAAAAGACATCCCGCACTGTCCTGCCTGCCACGGGGCTGCTTCTGAGCACGGAGGCACGCCTACAAGCCAGCTGAGATGGGCTTTGCCTAAGAGTCAGGGAAGTGGCGAGCGGAACAAGGGATGTGCTGCACAGCTTCCCTCGCAGGCAGATTCCCTCCTGGGGCTCTTAGTTCTCCTGCCTTAGTGCCCTGCTTTGTTTGGAGGCTGTTTGCAGACAGCAGCACACACAGCGGGAAGGTGTGCGCTGACCAGCTCCAAGTCTCGGCACATAGAAGCGCAAGCCAGGCACCTGCTCGGAGTTTGTCCCGGGCGTGGGAAGCAGCATGCTGCGTGCCCAGAAGACATCCCGCACTGTCCTGCCTGCCACGGGGCTGCTTCTGAGCACGGAGGCACGCCTACAAGCCAGCTGAGATGGGCTTTGCCTAAGAGTCAGGGAAGTGGCGAGCGGAACAAGGGATGTGCTGCACAGCTTCCCTCGCAGGCAGATTCCCTCCTGGGGCTCTTAGTTCTCTTGCCTTAGTGCCCTGCTTTGTTTGGAGGCTGTTTGCGGACAGCAGCACACACAGCGGGAAGGTGCGTGCTGGCCAGCTCCAACTCTCGGCACATAGAAGCGCAAGCGAGGCACCTGCTCGCGGTTTGTCCCGGGCATGGGAAGCAGTATGCTGCGTGCCCAGAAGACATCCCGCACTGTCCTGCCTGCCACGGGGCTGCTTCTGAGCACGGAGGCACGCCTACAAGCCAGCTGAGATGGGCTTTGCCTAAGAGTCAGGGAAGTGGCGAGCGGAACAAGGGATGTGCTGCACAGCTTCCCTCGCAGGCAGATTCCCTCCTGGGGCTCTTAGTTCTCTTGCCTTAGTGCCCTGCTTTGTTTGGAGGCTGTTTGCAGACAGCAGCACACACAGCGGGAAGGTGCGTGCTGGCCAGCTCCAACTCTCGGCACATAGAAGCGCAAGCCAGGCACCTGCTCGCGGTTTGTCCCGGGCATGGGAAGCAGTATGCTGCGTGCCCAGAAGACATCCCGCACTGTCCTGCCTGCCACGGGGCTGCTTCTGAGCACGGAGGCACGCCTACAAGCCAGCTGAGATGGGCTTTGCCTAAGAGTCAGGGAAGTGGCGAGAGGAACAAGGGATGTGCTGCACAGCTTCCCTTTCAGGCAGATTCCCTCCTGGGGCTCTTAGTTCTCTTGCCTTAGTGCCCTGCTTTGTTTGGAGGCTCTTTGCGGACAGCAGCACACACAGCGGGAAGGTGCGCGCTGGCCAGCTCCAGGTCTCGGCACATGGAAGCGCAAGCGAGGCACCTGCTCGCAGTTTGTCCCGGGTGTGGGAAGCAGCATGCTGCGTGCCCAGAAGATATCCCGCACTGTCCTGCCTGCCACGGGGCTGCTTCTGAGCACGGAGGCACACCTACAAGCCAGCTGAGATGGGCTTTGCCTAAGAGTCAGGGAAGTGGCGAACGGAACAAGGGATGTGCTGCACAGCTTCCCTCGCAGGCAGATTCCCTCCTGGGGCTCTTAGTTCTCCTGCCTTAGTGCCCTGCTTTGTTTGGAGGCTGTTTGCGGAGAGCAGCACACACAGCGGGAAGGTGCGCGCTGGCCAGCTCCAAGTCTCGGCAGATAGAAGCGCAAGCGAGGCACCTGCTCGCGGTTTGTCCCGGGCATGGGAAACAGCATGCTGCATGCCCAAAAGACATCCCGCACTGTCCTGCCTGCCACGGGGCTGCTTCTGAACACGGAGGCACGCCTACAAGCAAGCTGAGATGGGCTTTGCCTAAGAGTCAGGGAAGTGGCGAGCGGAACAAGGGATGTGCTGCACAGCTTCCCTCGCAGGCAGATTCCCTCCTGGGGCTCTTAGTTCTCCTGCCTTAGTGCCCTGCTTTGTTTGGAGGCTGTTTGCAGACAGCAGCACACACAGCGGGAAGGTGTGCGCTGACCAGCTCCAAGTCTCGGCACATAGAAGCGCAAGCCAGGCACCTGCTCGCAGTTTGTCCCGGGCGTGGGAAGCAGCATGCTGCGTGCCCAGAAGACATCCCGCACTGTCCTGCCTGCCACGGTGCTGCTTCTGAGCACGGAGGCACGCCTACAAGCCAGCTGAGATGGGCTTTGCCTAAGAGTCAGGGAAGTGGCGAGCGGAACAAGGGATGTGCTGCACAGCTTCCCTCGCAGGCAGATTCCCTCCTGGGGCTCTTAGTTCTCCTGCCTTTGTGCCCTGCTTTGTTTGGAGGCTGTTTGCGGAGAGCAGCACACACAGCGGGAAGGTGCGCGCTGGCCAGCTCCAAGTCTCGGCAGATAGAAGCGCAAGCCAGGCACCTGCTCGCGGTTTGTCCCGGGCATGGGAAGTAGCATGCTGCGTGCCCAAAAGACATCCCGCACTGTCCTGCCTGGCACGGGGCTGCTTCTAAGCACGGAGGCACGCCTACAAGCCAGCTGAGATGGGCTTTGCCTAAGAGTCAGGGAAGTGGCGAGCGGAACAAGGGATGTGCTGCACAGCTTCCCTCGCAGGCAGATTCCCTCCTGGGGCTCTTAGTTCTCCTGCCTTAGTGCCCTGCTTTGTTTGGAGGCTGTTTGCAGACAGCAGCACACACAGCGGGAAGGTGTGCGCTGACCAGCTCCAAGTCTCGGCACATAGAAGCGCAAGCCAGGCACCTGCTCGCGGTTTGTCCCGGGCGTGGGAAGCAGCATGCTGCGTGCCCAGAAGACATCCCGCACTGTCCTGCCTGCCACGGGGCTGCTTCTGACCACGGAGGCACACCTACAAGCCAACTGAGATGGGCTTTGCCTAAGAGTCAGGGAAGTGGCGAGAGGAACAAGGGATGTGCTGCACAGCTTCCCTTTCAGGCAGATTCCCTCCTGGGGCTCTTAGTTCTCTTGCCTTAGTGCCCTGCTTTGTTTGGAGGCTGTTTGCGGAGAGCAGCACACACAGCGGGAAGGTGCGCGCTGGCCAGCTCCAAGTCTCGGCAGATAGAAGCGCAAGCCAGGCACCTGCTCGCGGTTTGTCCCGGGCATGGGAAACAGCATGCTGCATGCCCAAAAGACATCCCGCACTGTCCTGCCTGCCACGGGGCTGCTTCTGAGCACGGAGGCACGCCTACAAGCCAGCTGAGATGGGCTTTGCCTAAGAGTCAGGGAAGTGGCGAGCGGAACAAGGGATGTGCTGCACAGCTTCCCTCGCAGGCAGATTCCCTCCTGGGGCTCTTAGTTCTCCTGCCTTAGTGCCCTGCTTTGTTTGGAGGCTGTTTGCAGACAGCAGCACACACAGCGGGAAGGTGTGCGCTGACCAGCTCCAACTCTCGGCACATAGAAGCGCAAGCCAGGCACCTGCTCGCAGTTTGTCCCGGGCGTGGGAAGCAGCATGCTGCGTGCCCAGAAGACATCCCGCACTGTCCTGCCTGCCACGGGGCTGCTTCTGAGCACGGAGGCACGCCTACAAGCCAGCTGAGATGGGCTTTGCCTAAGAGTCAGGGAAGTGGCGAGCGGAACAAGGGATGTGCTGCACAGGTTCCCTCGCAGGCAGATTCCCTCCTGGGGCTCTTAGTTCTCCTGCCTTAGTGCCCTGCTTTGTTTGGAGGCTGTTTGCAGACAGCAGCACACACAGCGGGAAGGTGTGCGCTGACCAGCTCCAACTCTCGGCACATAGAAGCGCAAGCCAGGCACCTGCTCGGAGTTTGTCCCGGGCGTGGGAAGCAGCATGCTGCGTGCCCAGAAGACATCCCGCACTGTCCTGCCTGCCACGGGGCTGCTTCTGAGCACGGAGGCACGCCTACAAGCCAGCTGAGATGGGCTTTGCCTAAGAGTCAGGGAAGTGGCGAGCGGAACAAGGGATGTGCTGCACAGCTTCCCTCGCAGGCAGATTCCCTCCTGGGGCTCTTAGTTCTCCTGCCTTAGTGCCCTGCTTTGTTTGGAGGCTGTTTGCAGACAGCAGCACACACAGCGGGAAGGTGTGCGCTGACCAGCTCCAACTCTCGGCACATAGAAGCGCAAGCCAGGCACCTGCTCGCAGTTTGTCCCGGGCGTGGGAAGCAGCATGCTGCGTGCCCAGAAGACATCCCGCACTGTCCTGCCTGCCACGGGGCTGCTTCTGAGCACGGAGGCACGCCTACAAGCCAGCTGAGATGGGCTTTGCCTAAGAGTCAGGGAAGTGGCGAGCGGAACAAGGGATGTGCTGCACAGCTTCCCTCGCAGGCAGATTCCCTCCTGGGGCTCTTAGTTCTCCTGCCTTAGTGCCCTGCTTTGTTTGGAGGCTGTTTGCAGACAGCAGCACACACAGCGGGAAGGTGTGCGCTGACCAGCTCCAACTCTCGGCACATAGAAGCGCAAGCCAGGCACCTGCTCGCAGTTTGTCCCGGGCATGGGAAGCAGCATGCTGCGTGCCCAGAAGACATCCCGCACTGTCCTGCCTGCCACGGGGCTGCTTCTGAGCACGGAGGCACGCCTACAAGCCAGCTGAGATGGGCTTTGCCTAAGAGTCAGGGAAGTGGCGAGCGGAACAAGGGATGTGCTGCACAGCTTCCCTCGCAGGCAGATTCCCTCCTGGGGCTCTTACTTCTCCTGCCTTAGTGCCCTGCTTTGTTTGGAGGCTGTTTGCGGAGAGCAGCACACACAGCGGGAAGGTGCGCGCTGGCCAGCTCCAAGTCTCGGCAGATAGAAGCGCAAGCGAGGCACCTGCTCGCGGTTTGTCCCGGGCATGGGAAACAGCATGCTGCATGCCCAAAAGACATCCCGCACTGTCCTGCCTGCCACGGGGCTGCTTCTGAGCACGGAGGCACGCCTACAAGCCAGCTGAGATGGGCTTTGCCTAAGAGTCAGGGAAGTGGCGAGCGGAACAAGGGATGTGCTGCACAGCTTCCCTCGCAGGCAGATTCCCTCCTGGGGCTCTTAGTTCTCCTGCCTTAGTGCCCTGCTTTGTTTGGAGGCTGTTTGCAGACAGCAGCACACACAGCGGGAAGGTGTGCGCTGACCAGCTCCAACTCTCGGCACATAGAAGCGCAAGCCAGGCACCTGCTCGCAGTTTGTCCCGGGCGTGGGAAGCAGCATGCTGCGTGCCCAGAAGACATCCCGCACTGTCCTGCCTGCCACGGGGCTGCTTCTGAGCACGGAGGCACGCCTACAAGCCAGCTGAGATGGGCTTTGCCTAAGAGTCAGGGAAGTGGCGAGCGGAACAAGGGATGTGCTGCACAGGTTCCCTCGCAGGCAGATTCCCTCCTGGGGCTCTTAGTTCTCCTGCCTTAGTGCCCTGCTTTGTTTGGAGGCTGTTTGCAGACAGCAGCACACACAGCGGGAAGGTGTGCGCTGACCAGCTCCAACTCTCGGCACATAGAAGCGCAAGCCAGGCACCTGCTCGGAGTTTGTCCCGGGCGTGGGAAGCAGCATGCTGCGTGCCCAGAAGACATCCCGCACTGTCCTGCCTGCCACGGGGCTGCTTCTGAGCACGGAGGCACGCCTACAAGCCAGCTGAGATGGGCTTTGCCTAAGAGTCAGGGAAGTGGCGAGCGGAACAAGGGATGTGCTGCACAGCTTCCCTCGCAGGCAGATTCCCTCCTGGGGCTCTTAGTTCTCCTGCCTTAGTGCCCTGCTTTGTTTGGAGGCTGTTTGCAGACAGCAGCACACACAGCGGGAAGGTGTGCGCTGACCAGCTCCAACTCTCGGCACATAGAAGCGCAAGCCAGGCACCTGCTCGCAGTTTGTCCCGGGCGTGGGAAGCAGCATGCTGCGTGCCCAGAAGACATCCCGCACTGTCCTGCCTGCCACGGGGCTGCTTCTGAGCACGGAGGCACGCCTACAAGCCAGCTGAGATGGGCTTTGCCTAAGAGTCAGGGAAGTGGCGAGCGGAACAAGGGATGTGCTGCACAGCTTCCCTCGCAGGCAGATTCCCTCCTGGGGCTCTTAGTTCTCCTGCCTTAGTGCCCTGCTTTGTTTGGAGGCTGTTTGCAGACAGCAGCACACACAGCGGGAAGGTGTGCGCTGACCAGCTCCAAGTCTCGGCACATAGAAGCGCAAGCCAGGCACCTGCTCGCAGTTTGTCCCGGGCATGGGAAGCAGCATGCTGCGTGCCCAGAAGACATCCCGCACTGTCCTGCCTGCCACGGGGCTGCTTCTGAGCACGGAGGCACGCCTACAAGCCAGCTGAGATGGGCTTTGCCTAAGAGTCAGGGAAGTGGCGAGCGGAACAAGGGATGTGCTGCACAGCTTCCCTCGCAGGCAGATTCCCTCCTGGGGCTCTTAGTTCTCCTGCCTTTGTGCCCTGCTTTGTTTGGAGGCTGTTTGCGGAGAGCAGAACACACAGCGGGAAGGTGCGCGGTGGCCAGCTCCAAGTCTCGGCAGATAGAAGCGCAAGCGAGGCACCTGCTCGCGGTTTGTCCCGGGCATGGGAAACAGCATGCTGCATGCCCAAAAGACATCCCGCACTGTCCTGCCTGCCACGGGGCTGCTTCTGAGCACGGAGGCACGCCTACAAGCCAGCTGAGATGGGCTTTGCCTAAGAGTCAGGGAAGTGGCGAGCGGAACAAGGGATGTGCTGCACAGCTTCCCTCGCAGGCAGATTCCCTCCTGGGGCTCTTAGTTCTCCTGCCTTAGTGCCCTGCTTTGTTTGGAGGCTGTTTGCAGACAGCAGCACACACAGCGGGAAGGTGTGCGCTGACCAGCTCCAAGTCTCGGCACATAGAAGCGCAAGCCAGGCACCTGCTCGCAGTTTGTCCCGGGCGTGGGAAGCAGCATGCTGCGTGCCCAGAAGACATCCCGCACTGTCCTGCCTGCCACGTGGCTGCTTCTGAGCACGGAGGCACGCCTACAAGCCAGCTGAGATGGGCTTTGCCTAAGAGTCAGGGAAGTGGCGAGCGGAACAAGGGATGTGCTGCACAGCTTCCCTCGCAGGCAGATTCCCTCCTGGGGCTCTTAGTTCTCCTGCCTTAGTGCCCTGCTTTGTTTGGAGGCTGTTTGCAGACAGCAGCACACACAGCGGGAAGGTGAGCGCTGACCAGCTCCAACTCTCGGCACATAGAAGCGCAAGCCAGGCACCTGCTCGCAGTTTGTCCCGGGCGTGGGAAGCAGCATGCTGCGTGCCCAGAAGACATCCCGCACTGTCCTGCCTGCCACGGGGCTGCTTCTGAGCACGGAGGCACGCCTACAAGCCAGCTGAGATGGGCTTTGCCTAAGAGTCAGGGAAGTGGCGAGCGGAACAAGGGATGTGCTGCACAGCTTCCCTCGCAGGCAGATTCCCTCCTGGGGCTCTTAGTTATCCTGCCTTAGTGCCCTGCTTTGTTTGGAGGCTGTTTGCAGACAGCAGCACACACAGCGGGAAGGTGTGCGCTGACCAGCTCCAACTCTCGGCACATAGAAGCGCAAGCCAGGCACCTGCTCGCAGTTTGTCCCGGGCGTGGGAAGCAGCATGCTGCGTGCCCAGAAGACATCCCGCACTGTCCTGCCTGCCACGGGGCTGCTTCTGAGCACGGAGGCACGCCTACAAGCCAGCTGAGATGGGCTTTGCCTAAGAGTCAGGGAAGTGGCGAGCGGAACAAGGGATGTGCTGCACAGGTTCCCTCGCAGGCAGATTCCCTCCTGGGGCTCTTAGTTCTCCTGCCTTAGTGCCCTGCTTTGTTTGGAGGCTGTTTGCAGACAGCAGCACACACAGCGGGAAGGTGTGCGCTGACCAGCTCCAAGTCTCGGCACATAGAAGCGCAAGCCAGGCACCTGCTCGCGGTTTGTCCCGGGCGTGGGAAGCAGCATGCTGCGTGCCCAGAAGACATCCCGCACTGTCCTGCCTGCCACGGGGCTGCTTCTGAGCACGGAGGCACACCTACAAGCCAACTGAGATGGGCTTTGCCTAAGAGTCAGGGAAGTGGCGAGAGGAACAAGGGATGTGCTGCACAGCTTCCCTTTCAGGCAGATTCCCTCCTGGGGCTCTTAGTTCTCTTGCCTTAGTGCCCTGCTTTGTTTGGAGGCTCTTTGCGGACAGCAGCACACACAGCGGGAAGGTGTGCGCTGACCAGCTCCAAGTCTCGGCACATAGAAGCGCAAGCCAGGCACCTGCTCGCGGTTTGTCCCGGGCATGGGAAGCAGCATGCTGCGTGCCCAAAAGACATCCCGCACTGTCCTGCCTGCCACGGGGCTGCTTCTGAGCACGGAGGCACGCCTACAAGCCAGCTGAGATGGGCTTTGCCTAAGAGTCAGGGAAGTGGCGAGCGGAACAAGGGATGTGCTGCACAGCTTCCCTCGCAGGCAGATTCCCTCCTGGGGCTCTTAGTTCTCCTGCCTTAGTGCCCTGCTTTCTTTGGAGGCTGTTTGCAGACAGCAGCACACACAGCGGGAAGGTGTGCGCTGACCAGCTCCAAGTCTCGGCAGATAGAAGCGCAAGCGAGGCACCTGCTCGCGGTTTGTCCCGGGCATGGGAAGCAGCATGCTGCGTGCCCAGAAGACATCCCGCACTGTCCTGCCTGCCACGGGGCTGCTTCTGAGCACGGAGGCACGCCTACAAGCCAGCTGAGATGGGCTTTGCCTAAGAGTCAGGGAAGTGGCGAGCGGAACAAGGGATGTGCTGCACAGCTTCCCTCGCAGGCAGATTCCCTCCTGGGGCTCTTACTTCTCCTGCCTTAGTGCCCTGCTTTGTTTGGAGGCTGTTTGCGGAGAGCAGCACACACAGCGGGAAGGTGCGCGCTGGCCAGCTCCAAGTCTCGGCAGATAGAAGCGCAAGCGAGGCACCTGCTCGCGGTTTGTCCCGGGCATGGGAAACAGCATGCTGCATGCCCAAAAGACATCCCGCACTGTCCTGCCTGCCACGGGGCTGCTTCTGAGCACGGAGGCACGCCTACAAGCCAGCTGAGATGGGCTTTGCCTAAGAGTCAGGGAAGTGGCGAGCGGAACAAGGGATGTGCTGCACAGGTTCCCTCGCAGGCAGATTCCCTCCTGGGGCTCTTAGTTCTCCTGCCTTAGTGCCCTGCTTTGTTTGGAGGCTGTTTGCAGACAGCAGCACACACAGCGGGAAGGTGTGCGCTGACCAGCTCCAACTCTCGGCACATAGAAGCGCAAGCCAGGCACCTGCTCGCAGTTTGTCCCGGGCGTGGGAAGCAGCATGCTGCGTGCCCAGAAGACATCCCGCACTGTCCTGCCTGCCACGGGGCTGCTTCTGAGCACGGAGGCACGCCTACAAGCCAGCTGAGATGGGCTTTGCCTAAGAGTCAGGGAAGTGGCGAGCGGAACAAGGGATGTGCTGCACAGGTTCCCTCGCAGGCAGATTCCCTCCTGGGGCTCTTAGTTCTCCTGCCTTAGTGCCCTGCTTTGTTTGGAGGCTGTTTGCAGACAGCAGCACACACAGCGGGAAGGTGTGCGCTGACCAGCTCCAACTCTCGGCACATAGAAGCGCAAGCCAGGCACCTGCTCGGAGTTTGTCCCGGGCGTGGGAAGCAGCATGCTGCGTGCCCAGAAGACATCCCGCACTGTCCTGCCTGCCACGGGGCTGCTTCTGAGCACGGAGGCACGCCTACAAGCCAGCTGAGATGGGCTTTGCCTAAGAGTCAGGGAAGTGGCGAGCGGAACAAGGGATGTGCTGCACAGCTTCCCTCGCAGGCAGATTCCCTCCTGGGGCTCTTAGTTCTCCTGCCTTAGTGCCCTGCTTTGTTTGGAGGCTGTTTGCAGACAGCAGCACACACAGCGGGAAGGTGTGCGCTGACCAGCTCCAACTCTCGGCACATAGAAGCGCAAGCCAGGCACCTGCTCGCAGTTTGTCCCGGGCGTGGGAAGCAGCATGCTGCGTGCCCAGAAGACATCCCGCACTGTCCTGCCTGCCACGGGGCTGCTTCTGAGCACGGAGGCACGCCTACAAGCCAGCTGAGATGGGCTTTGCCTAAGAGTCAGGGAAGTGGCGAGCGGAACAAGGGATGTGCTGCACAGCTTCCCTCGCAGGCAGATTCCCTCCTGGGGCTCTTAGTTCTCCTGCCTTAGTGCCCTGCTTTGTTTGGAGGCTGTTTGCAGACAGCAGCACACACAGCGGGAAGGTGTGCGCTGACCAGCTCCAACTCTCGGCACATAGAAGCGCAAGCCAGGCACCTGCTCGCAGTTTGTCCCGGGCATGGGAAGCAGCATGCTGCGTGCCCAGAAGACATCCCGCACTGTCCTGCCTGCCACGGGGCTGCTTCTGAGCACGGAGGCACGCCTACAAGCCAGCTGAGATGGGCTTTGCCTAAGAGTCAGGGAAGTGGCGAGCGGAACAAGGGATGTGCTGCACAGCTTCCCTCGCAGGCAGATTCCCTCCTGGGGCTCTTACTTCTCCTGCCTTAGTGCCCTGCTTTGTTTGGAGGCTGTTTGCGGAGAGCAGCACACACAGCGGGAAGGTGCGCGCTGGCCAGCTCCAAGTCTCGGCAGATAGAAGCGCAAGCGAGGCACCTGCTCGCGGTTTGTCCCGGGCATGGGAAACAGCATGCTGCATGCCCAAAAGACATCCCGCACTGTCCTGCCTGCCACGGGGCTGCTTCTGAGCACGGAGGCACGCCTACAAGCCAGCTGAGATGGGCTTTGCCTAAGAGTCAGGGAAGTGGCGAGCGGAACAAGGGATGTGCTGCACAGCTTCCCTCGCAGGCAGATTCCCTCCTGGGGCTCTTAGTTCTCCTGCCTTAGTGCCCTGCTTTGTTTGGAGGCTGTTTGCAGACAGCAGCACACACAGCGGGAAGGTGTGCGCTGACCAGCTCCAACTCTCGGCACATAGAAGCGCAAGCCAGGCACCTGCTCGCAGTTTGTCCCGGGCGTGGGAAGCAGCATGCTGCGTGCCCAGAAGACATCCCGCACTGTCCTGCCTGCCACGGGGCTGCTTCTGAGCACGGAGGCACGCCTACAAGCCAGCTGAGATGGGCTTTGCCTAAGAGTCAGGGAAGTGGCGAGCGGAACAAGGGATGTGCTGCACAGGTTCCCTCGCAGGCAGATTCCCTCCTGGGGCTCTTAGTTCTCCTGCCTTAGTGCCCTGCTTTGTTTGGAGGCTGTTTGCAGACAGCAGCACACACAGCGGGAAGGTGTGCGCTGACCAGCTCCAACTCTCGGCACATAGAAGCGCAAGCCAGGCACCTGCTCGGAGTTTGTCCCGGGCGTGGGAAGCAGCATGCTGCGTGCCCAGAAGACATCCCGCACTGTCCTGCCTGCCACGGGGCTGCTTCTGAGCACGGAGGCACGCCTACAAGCCAGCTGAGATGGGCTTTGCCTAAGAGTCAGGGAAGTGGCGAGCGGAACAAGGGATGTGCTGCACAGCTTCCCTCGCAGGCAGATTCCCTCCTGGGGCTCTTAGTTCTCCTGCCTTAGTGCCCTGCTTTGTTTGGAGGCTGTTTGCAGACAGCAGCACACACAGCGGGAAGGTGTGCGCTGACCAGCTCCAACTCTCGGCACATAGAAGCGCAAGCCAGGCACCTGCTCGCAGTTTGTCCCGGGCGTGGGAAGCAGCATGCTGCGTGCCCAGAAGACATCCCGCACTGTCCTGCCTGCCACGGGGCTGCTTCTGAGCACGGAGGCACGCCTACAAGCCAGCTGAGATGGGCTTTGCCTAAGAGTCAGGGAAGTGGCGAGCGGAACAAGGGATGTGCTGCACAGCTTCCCTCGCAGGCAGATTCCCTCCTGGGGCTCTTAGTTCTCCTGCCTTAGTGCCCTGCTTTGTTTGGAGGCTGTTTGCAGACAGCAGCACACACAGCGGGAAGGTGTGCGCTGACCAGCTCCAAGTCTCGGCACATAGAAGCGCAAGCCAGGCACCTGCTCGCAGTTTGTCCCGGGCATGGGAAGCAGCATGCTGCGTGCCCAGAAGACATCCCGCACTGTCCTGCCTGCCACGGGGCTGCTTCTGAGCACGGAGGCACGCCTACAAGCCAGCTGAGATGGGCTTTGCCTAAGAGTCAGGGAAGTGGCGAGCGGAACAAGGGATGTGCTGCACAGCTTCCCTCGCAGGCAGATTCCCTCCTGGGGCTCTTAGTTCTCCTGCCTTTGTGCCCTGCTTTGTTTGGAGGCTGTTTGCGGAGAGCAGAACACACAGCGGGAAGGTGCGCGCTGGCCAGCTCCAAGTCTCGGCAGATAGAAGCGCAAGCGAGGCACCTGCTCGCGGTTTGTCCCGGGCATGGGAAACAGCATGCTGCATGCCCAAAAGACATCCCGCACTGTCCTGCCTGCCACGGGGCTGCTTCTGAGCACGGAGGCACGCCTACAAGCCAGCTGAGATGGGCTTTGCCTAAGAGTCAGGGAAGTGGCGAGCGGAACAAGGGATGTGCTGCACAGCTTCCCTCGCAGGCAGATTCCCTCCTGGGGCTCTTAGTTCTCCTGCCTTAGTGCCCTGCTTTGTTTGGAGGCTGTTTGCAGACAGCAGCACACACAGCGGGAAGGTGTGCGCTGACCAGCTCCAAGTCTCGGCACATAGAAGCGCAAGCCAGGCACCTGCTCGCAGTTTGTCCCGGGCGTGGGAAGCAGCATGCTGCGTGCCCAGAAGACATCCCGCACTGTCCTGCCTGCCACGTGGCTGCTTCTGAGCACGGAGGCACGCCTACAAGCCAGCTGAGATGGGCTTTGCCTAAGAGTCAGGGAAGTGGCGAGCGGAACAAGGGATGTGCTGCACAGCTTCCCTCGCAGGCAGATTCCCTCCTGGGGCTCTTAGTTCTCCTGCCTTAGTGCCCTGCTTTGTTTGGAGGCTGTTTGCAGACAGCAGCACACACAGCGGGAAGGTGTGCGCTGACCAGCTCCAACTCTCGGCACATAGAAGCGCAAGCCAGGCACCTGCTCGCAGTTTGTCCCGGGCGTGGGAAGCAGCATGCTGCGTGCCCAGAAGACATCCCGCACTGTCCTGCCTGCCACGGGGCTGCTTCTGAGCACGGAGGCACGCCTACAAGCCAGCTGAGATGGGCTTTGCCTAAGAGTCAGGGAAGTGGCGAGCGGAACAAGGGATGTGCTGCACAGCTTCCCTCGCAGGCAGATTCCCTCCTGGGGCTCTTAGTTATCCTGCCTTAGTGCCCTGCTTTGTTTGGAGGCTGTTTGCAGACAGCAGCACACACAGCGGGAAGGTGTGCGCTGACCAGCTCCAACTCTCGGCACATAGAAGCGCAAGCCAGGCACCTGCTCGCAGTTTGTCCCGGGCGTGGGAAGCAGCATGCTGCGTGCCCAGAAGACATCCCGCACTGTCCTGCCTGCCACGGGGCTGCTTCTGAGCACGGAGGCACGCCTACAAGCCAGCTGAGATGGGCTTTGCCTAAGAGTCAGGGAAGTGGCGAGCGGAACAAGGGATGTGCTGCACAGGTTCCCTCGCAGGCAGATTCCCTCCTGGGGCTCTTAGTTCTCCTGCCTTAGTGCCCTGCTTTGTTTGGAGGCTGTTTGCAGACAGCAGCACACACAGCGGGAAGGTGTGCGCTGACCAGCTCCAACTCTCGGCACATAGAAGCGCAAGCCAGGCACCTGCTCGCAGTTTGTCCCGGGCGTGGGAAGCAGCATGCTGCGTGCCCAGAAGACATCCCGCACTGTCCTGCCTGCCACGGTGCTGCTTCTGAGCACGGAGGCACGCCTACAAGCCAGCTGAGATGGGCTTTGCCTAAGAGTCAGGCAAGTGGCGAGCGGAACAAGGGATGTGCTGCACAGGTTCCCTCGCAGGCAGATTCCCTCCTGGGGCTCTTAGTTCTCCTGCCTTTGTGCCCTGCTTTGTTTGGAGGCTGTTTGCGGAGAGCAGAACACACAGCGGGAAGGTGCGCGCTGGCCAGCTCCAAGTCTCGGCAGATAGAAGCGCAAGCGAGGCACCTGCTCGCGGTTTGTCCCGGGCATGGGAAGCAGCATGCTGCGTGCCCAAAAGACATCCCGCACTGTCCTGCCTGCCACGGGGCTGCTTCTGAGCACGGAGGCACGCCTACAAGCCAGCTGAGATGGGCTTTGCCTAAGAGTCAGGGAAGTGGCGAGCGGAACAAGGGATGTGCTGCACAGCTTCCCTCGCAGGCAGATTCCCTCCTGGGGCTCTTAGTTCTCCTGCCTTAGTGCCCTGCTTTGTTTGGAGGCTGTTTGCAGACAGCAGCACACACAGCGGGAAGGTGTGCGCTGACCAGCTCCAAGTCTCGGCACATAGAAGCGCAAGCCAGGCACCTGCTCGGAGTTTGTCCCGGGCGTGGGAAGCAGCATGCTGCGTGCCCAGAAGACATCCCGCACTGTCCTGCCTGCCACGGGGCTGCTTCTGAGCACGGAGGCACGCCTACAAGCCAGCTGAGATGGGCTTTGCCTAAGAGTCAGGGAAGTGGCGAGAGGAACAAGGGATGTGCTGCACAGCTTCCCTTTCAGGCAGATTCCCTCCTGGGGCTCTTAGTTCTCTTGCCTTAGTGCCCTGCTTTGTTTGGAGGCTCTTTGCGGACAGCAGCACACACAGCGGGAAGGTGCGCGCTGGCCAGCTCCAGGTCTCGGCACATGGAAGCGCAAGCAGGCACCTGCTCGCAGTTTGTCCCGGGTGTGGGAAGCAGCATGCTGCGTGCCCAGAAGATATCCCGCACTGTCCTGCCTGCCACGGGGCTGCTTCTGAGCACGGAGGCACACCTACAAGCCAGCTGAGATGGGCTTTGCCTAAGAGTCAGGGAAGTGGCGAGCGGAACAAGGGATGTGCTGCACAGCTTCCCTCGCAGGCAGATTCCCTCCTGGGGCTCTTAGTTCTCCTGCCTTAGTGCCCTGCTTTGTTTGGAGGCTGTTTGCGGAGAGCAGCACACACAGCGGGAAGGTGCGCGCTGGCCAGCTCCAAGTCTCGGCAGATAGAAGCGCAAGCGAGGCACCTGCTCGCGGTTTGTCCCGGGCATGGGAAACAGCATGCTGCATGCCCAAAAGACATCCCGCACTGTCCTGCCTGCCACGGGGCTGCTTCTGAACACGGAGGCACGCCTACAAGCCAGCTGAGATGGGCTTTGCCTAAGAGTCAGGGAAGTGGCGAGCGGAACAAGGGATGTGCTGCACAGCTTCCCTCGCAGGCAGATTCCCTCCTGGGGCTCTTAGTTCTCCTGCCTTAGTGCCCTGCTTTGTTTGGAGGCTGTTTGCAGACAGCAGCACACACAGCGGGAAGGTGTGCGCTGACCAGCTCCAAGTCTCGGCACATAGAAGCGCAAGCCAGGCACCTGCTCGCAGTTTGTCCCGGGCGTGGGAAGCAGCATGCTGCGTGCCCAGAAGACATCCCGCACTGTCCTGCATGCCACGGTGCTGCTTCTGAGCACGGAGGCACGCCTACAAGCCAGCTGAGATGGGCTTTGCCTAAGAGTCAGGGAAGTGTCGAGCGGAACAAGGGATGTGCTGCACAGCTTCCCTCGCAGGCAGATTCCCTCCTGGGGCTCTTAGTTCTCCTGCCTTTGTGCCCTGCTTTGTTTGGAGGCTGTTTGCGGAGAGCAGCACACACAGCGGGAAGGTGCGCGCTGGCCAGCTCCAAGTCTCGGCACATAGAAGCGCAAGCGAGGCACCTGCTCGCGGTTTGTCCCGGGCATGGGAAGTAGCATGCTGCGTGCCCAAAAGACATCCCGCACTGTCCTGCCTGCCACGGGGCTGCTTCTAAGCACGGAGCCACGCCTACAAGCCAGCTGAGATGGGCTTTGCCTAAGAGTCAGGGAAGTGGCGAGCGGAACAAGGGATGTGCTGCACAGCTTCCCTCGCAGGCAGATTCCCTCCTGGGGCTCTTAGTTCTCCTGCCTTAGTGCCCTGCTTTGTTTGGAGGCTGTTTGCAGACAGCAGCACACACAGCGGGAAGGTGTGCGCTGACCAGCTCCAAGTCTCGGCACATAGAAGCGCAAGCCAGGCACCTGCTCGCGGTTTGTCCCGGGCGTGGGAAGCAGCATGCTGCGTGCCCAGAAGACATCCCGCACTGTCCTGCCTGCCACGGGGCTGCTTCTGAGCACGGAGGCACACCTACAAGCCAACTGAGATGGGCTTTGCCTAAGAGTCAGGGAAGTGGCGAGAGGAACAAGGGATGTGCTGCACAGCTTCCCTTTCAGGCAGATTCCCTCCTGGGGCTCTTAGTTCTCTTGCCTTAGTGCCCTGCTTTGTTTGGAGGCTCTTTGCGGACAGCAGCACACACAGCGGGAAGGTGTGCGCTGACCAGCTCCAACTCTCGGCACATAGAAGCGCAAGCCAGGCACCTGCTCGCAGTTTGTCCCGGGCGTGGGAAGCAGCATGCTGCGTGCCCAGAAGACATCCCGCACTGTCCTGCCTGCCACGGGGCTGCTTCTGAGCACGGAGGCACGCCTACAAGCCAGCTGAGATGGGCTTTGCCTAAGAGTCAGGGAAGTGGCGAGCGGAACAAGGGATGTGCTGCACAGGTTCCCTCGCAGGCAGATTCCCTCCTGGGGCTCTTAGTTCTCCTGCCTTAGTGCCCTGCTTTGTTTGGAGGCTGTTTGCAGACAGCAGCACACACAGCGGGAAGGTGTGCGCTGACCAGCTCCAAGTCTCGGCACATAGAAGCGCAAGCCAGGCACCTGCTCGCAGTTTGTCCCGGGCGTGGGAAGCAGCATGCTGCGTGCCCAGAAGACATCCCGCACTGTCCTGCCTGCCACGGGGCTGCTTCTGAGCACGGAGGCACGCCTACAAGCCAGCTGAGATGGGCTTTGCCTAAGAGTCAGGGAAGTGGCGAGCGGAACAAGGGATGTGCTGCACAGCTTCCCTCGCAGGCAGATTCCCTCCTGGGGCTCTTAGTTCTCCTGCCTTAGTGCCCTGCTTTGTTTGGAGGCTGTTTGCAGACAGCAGCACACACAGCGGGAAGGTGTGCGCTGACCAGCTCCAAGTCTCGGCACATAGAAGCGCAAGCCAGGCACCTGCTCGCAGTTTGTCCCGGGCGTGGGAAGCAGCATGCTGCGTGCCCAGAAGACATCCCGCACTGTCCTGCCTGCCACGGGGCTGCTTCTGAGCACGGAGGCACGCCTACAAGCCAGCTGAGATGGGCTTTGCCTAAGAGTCAGGGAAGTGGCGAGCGGAACAAGGGATGTGCTGCACAGGTTCCCTCGCAGGCAGATTCCCTCCTGGGGCTCTTAGTTCTCCTGCCTTAGTGCCCTGCTTTGTTTGGAGGCTGTTTGCAGACAGCAGCACACACAGCGGGAAGGTGTGCGCTGACCAGCTCCAAGTCTCGGCACATAGAAGCGCAAGCCAGGCACCTGCTCGCAGTTTGTCCCGGGCGTGGGAAGCAGCATGCTGCGTGCCCAGAAGACATCCCGCACTGTCCTGCCTGCCACGGGGCTGCTTCTGAGCACGGAGGCACGCCTACAAGCCAGCTGAGATGGGCTTTGCCTAAGAGTCAGGGAAGTGGCGAGCGGAACAAGGGATGTGCTGCACAGCTTCCCTCGCAGGCAGATTCCCTCCTGGGGCTCTTAGTTCTCCTGCCTTTGTGCCCTGCTTTGTTTGGAGGCTGTTTGCGGAGAGCAGAACACACAGCGGGAAGGTGCGCGCTGGCCAGCTCCAAGTCTCGGCAGATAGAAGCGCAAGCGAGGCACCTGCTCGCGGTTTGTCCCGGGCATGGGAAGCAGCATGCTGCGTGCCCAAAAGACATCCCGCACTGTCCTGCCTGCCACGGGGCTGCTTCTGAACACGGAGGCACGCCTACAAGCCAGCTGAGATGGGCTTTGCCTAAGAATCAGGGAAGTGGCGAGCGGAACAAGGGATGTGCTGCACAGGTTCCCTCGCAGGCAGATTCCCTCCTGGGGCTCTTAGTTCTCCTGCCTTAGTGCCCTGCTTTGTTTGGAGGCTGTTTGCAGACAGCAGCACACACAGCGGGAAGGTGTGCGCTGACCAGCTCCAAGTCTCGGCACATAGAAGCGCAAGCCAGGCACCTGCTCGCAGTTTGTCCCGGGCGTGGGAAGCAGCATGCTGCGTGCCCAGAAGACATCCCGCACTGTCCTGCCTGCCACGGGGCTGCTTCTGAGCACGGAGGCACGCCTACAAGCCAGCTGAGATGGGCTTTGCCTAAGAGTCAGGGAAGTGGCGAGCGGAACAAGGGATGTGCTGCACAGCTTCCCTCGCAGGCAGATTCCCTCCTGGGGCTCTTAGTTCTCCTGCCTTTGTGCCCTGCTTTGTTTGGAGGCTGTTTGCGGAGAGCAGAACACACAGCGGGAAGGTGCGCGCTGGCCAGCTCCAAGTCTCGGCAGATAGAAGCGCAAGCGAGGCACCTGCTCGCGGTTTGTCCCGGGCATGGGAAGCAGCATGCTGCGTGCCCAAAAGACATCCCGCACTGTCCTGCCTGCCACGGGGCTGCTTCTGAACACGGAGGCACGCCTACAAGCCAGCTGAGATGGGCTTTGCCTAAGAGTCAGGGAAGTGGCGAGCGGAACAAGGGATGTGCTGCACAGGTTCCCTCGCAGGCAGATTCCCTCCTGGGGCTCTTAGTTCTCCTGCCTTAGTGCCCTGCTTTGTTTGGAGGCTGTTTGCAGACAGCAGCACACACAGCGGGAAGGTGTGCGCTGACCAGCTCCAAGTCTCGGCACATAGAAGCGCAAGCCAGGCACCTGCTCGCAGTTTGTCCCGGGCGTGGGAAGCAGCAT
Source organism: Rhea pennata (assembly GCF_028389875.1). Classification (NCBI taxonomy): domain Eukaryota; kingdom Metazoa; phylum Chordata; class Aves; order Rheiformes; family Rheidae; genus Rhea; species Rhea pennata. The sequence goes on from NC_084680.1 coordinate 990,031, forward strand.
GCTGCGTGCCCAGAAGACATCCCGCACTGTCCTGCCTGCCACGGGGCTGCTTCTGAGCACGGAGGCACGCCTACAAGCCAGCTGAGATGGGCTTTGCCTAAGAGTCAGGGAAGTGGCGAGCGGAACAAGGGATGTGCTGCACAGCTTCCCTCGCAGGCAGATTCCCTCCTGGGGCTCTTAGTTCTCTTGCCTTAGTGCCCTGCTTTGTTTGGAGGCTGTTTGCGGACAGCAGCACACACAGCGGGAAGGTGCGTGCTGGCCAGCTCCAACTCTCGGCACATAGAAGCGCAAGCGAGGCACCTGCTCGCGGTTTGTCCCGGGCATGGGAAGCAGTATGCTGCGTGCCCAGAAGACATCCCGCACTGTCCTGCCTGCCACGGGGCTGCTTCTGACCACGGAGGCACGCCTACAAGCCAGCTGAGATGGGCTTTGCCTAAGAGTCAGGGAAGTGGCGAGCGGAACAAGGGATGTGCTGCACAGCTTCCCTCGCAGGCAGATTCCCTCCTGGGGCTCTTAGTTCTCTTGCCTTAGTGCCCTGCTTTGTTTGGAGGCTGTTTGCAGACAGCAGCACACACAGCGGGAAGGTGCGTGCTGGCCAGCTCCAACTCTCGGCACATAGAAGCGCAAGCCAGGCACCTGCTCGCGGTTTGTCCCGGGCATGGGAAGCAGTATGCTGCGTGCCCAGAAGACATCCCGCACTGTCCTGCCTGCCACGGGGCTGCTTCTGAGCACGGAGGCACGCCTACAAGCCAGCTGAGATGGGCTTTGCCTAAGAGTCAGGGAAGTGGCGAGAGGAACAAGGGATGTGCTGCACAGCTTCCCTTTCAGGCAGATTCCCTCCTGGGGCTCTTAGTTCTCTTGCCTTAGTGCCCTGCTTTGTTTGGAGGCTCTTTGCGGACAGCAGCACACACAGCGGGAAGGTGCGCGCTGGCCAGCTCCAGGTCTCGGCACATGGAAGCGCAAGCGAGGCACCTGCTCGCAGTTTGTCCCGGGTGTGGGAAGCAGCATGCTGCGTGCCCAGAAGACATCTCGCACTGTCCTGCCTGCCACGGGGCTGCTTCTGAGCACGGAGGCACACCTACAAGCCAGCTGAGATGGGCTTTGCCTAAGAGTCAGGGAAGTGGCGAACGGAACAAGGGATGTGCTGCACAGCTTCCCTCGCAGGCAGATTCCCTCCTGGGGCTCTTAGTTCTCCTGCCTTAGTGCTCTGCTTTGTTTGGAGGCTGTTTGCGGAGAGCAGCACACACAGCGGGAAGGTGCGCGCTGGCCAGCTCCAAGTCTCGGCAGATAGAAGCGCAAGCCAGGCACCTGCTCGCGGTTTGTCCCGGGCATGGGAAACAGCATGCTGCATGCCCAAAAGACATCCCGCACTGTCCTGCCTGCCACGGGGCTGCTTCTGAACACGGAGGCACGCCTACAAGCCAGCTGAGATGGGCTTTGCCTAAGAGTCAGGGAAGTGGCGAGCGGAACAAGGGATGTGCTGCACAGCTTCCCTCGCAGGCAGATTCCCTCCTGGGGCTCTTAGTTCTCCTGCCTTAGTGCCCTGCTTTGTTTGGAGGCTGTTTGCAGACAGCAGCACACACAGCGGGAAGGTGTGCGCTGACCAGCTCCAAGTCTCGGCACATAGAAGCGCAAGCCAGGCACCTGCTCGCAGTTTGTCCCGGGCGTGGGAAGCAGCATGCTGCGTGCCCAGAAGACATCCCGCACTGTCCTGCCTGCCACGGTGCTGCTTCTGAGCACGGAGGCACGCCTACAAGCCAGCTGAGATGGGCTTTGCCTAAGAGTCAGGGAAGTGTCGAGCGGAACAAGGGATGTGCTGCACAGCTTCCCTCGCAGGCAGATTCCCTCCTGGGGCTCTTAGTTCTCCTGCCTTTGTGCCCTGCTTTGTTTGGAGGCTGTTTGCGGAGAGCAGCACACACAGCGGGAAGGTGCGCGCTGGCCAGCTCCAAGTCTCGGCAGATAGAAGCGCAAGCGAGGCACCTGCTCGCGGTTTGTCCCGGGCATGGGAAGTAGCATGCTGCGTGCCCAAAAGACATCCCGCACTGTCCTGCCTGCCACGGGGCTGCTTCTAAGCACGGAGGCACGCCTACAAGCCAGCTGAGATGGGCTTTGCCTAAGAGTCAGGGAAGTGGCGAGCGGAACAAGGGATGTGCTGCACAGCTTCCCTCGCAGGCAGATTCCCTCCTGGGGCTCTTAGTTCTCCTGCCTTAGTGCCCTGCTTTGTTTGGAGGCTGTTTGCAGACAGCAGCACACACAGCGGGAAGGTGTGCGCTGACCAGCTCCAAGTCTCGGCACATAGAAGCGCAAGCCAGGCACCTGCTCGCGGTTTGTCCCGGGCGTGGGAAGCAGCATGCTGCGTGCCCAGAAGACATCCCGCACTGTCCTGCCTGCCACGGGGCTGCTTCTGAGCACGGAGGCACGCCTACAAGCCAACTGAGATGGGCTTTGCCTAAGAGTCAGGGAAGTGGCGAGAGGAACAAGGGATGTGCTGCACAGCTTCCCTTTCAGGCAGATTCCCTCCTGGGGCTCTTAGTTCTCTTGCCTTAGTGCCCTGCTTTGTTTGGAGGCTGTTTGCGGACAGCAGCACACACAGCGGGAAGGTGTGCGCTGACCAGCTCCAAGTCTCGGCACATAGAAGCGCAAGCCAGGCACCTGCTCGCGGTTTGTCCCGGGCATGGGAAGCAGCATGCTGCGTGCCCAAAAGACATCCCGCACTGTCCTGCCTGCCACGGGGCTGCTTCTGAGCACGGAGGCACGCCTACAAGCCAGCTGAGATGGGCTTTGCCTAAGAGTCAGGGAAGTGGCGAGCGGAACAAGGGATGTGCTGCACAGCTTCCCTCGCAGGCAGATTCCCTCCTGGGGCTCTTAGTTCTCCTGCCTTTGTGCCCTGCTTTGTTTGGAGGCTGTTTGCGGAGAGCAGCACACACAGCGGGAAGGTGCGCGCTGGCCAGCTCCAAGTCTCGGCAGACAGAAGCGCAAGCGAGGCACCTGCTCGAGGTTTGTCCCGGGCATGGGAAGCAGCATGCTGCGTGCCCAGAAGACATCCCGCACTGTCCTGCCTGCCACGGGGCTGCTTCTGAGCACGGAGGCACGCCTACAAGCCAGCTGAGATGGGCTTTGCCTAAGAGTCAGGGAAGTGGCGAGCGGAACAAGGCATGTGCTGCACAGCTTCCCTCGCAGGCAGATTCCCTCCTGGGATGCTTAGTTCTCCTGCCTTAGTGCCCTGCTTTGTTTGGAGGCTGTTTGCAGACAGCAGCACACACAGCGGGAAGGTGTGCGCTGACCAGCTCCAAGTCTCGGCACATAGAAGCGCAAGCCAGGCACCTGCTCGCAGTTTGTCCCGGGCGTGGGAAGCAGCATGCTGCGTGCCCAGAAGACATCCCGCACTGTCCTGCCTGCCACGGGGCTGCTTCTGAGCACGGAGGCACGCCTACAAGCCAGCTGAGATGGGCTTTGCCTAAGAGTCAGGGAAGTGGCGAGCGGAACAAGGGATGTGCTGCACAGCTTCCCTCGCAGGCAGATTCCCTCCTGGGGCTCTTAGTTCTCCTGCCTTTGTGCCCTGCTTTGTTTGGAGGCTGTTTGCGGAGAGCAGCACACACAGCGGGAAGGTGCGCGCTGGCCAGCTCCAAGTCTCGGCACATAGAAGCGCAAGCGAGGCACCTGCTCGCGGTTTGTCCCGGGCATGGGAAGCAGCATGCTGCGTGCCCAGAAGACATCCCGCACTGTCCTGCCTGCCACGGGGCTGCTTCTGAGCACGGAGGCACGCCTACAAGCCAGCTGAGATGGGCTTTGCCTAAGAGTCAGGGAAGTGTTGAGCGGAACAAGGGATGTGCTGCACAGCTTCCCTCGCAGGCAGATTCCCTCCTGGGGCACTTACTTCTCCTGCCTTTGTGCCCTGCTTTGTTTGGAGGCTGTTTGCGGAGAGCAGCACACACAGCGGGAAGGTGCGCGCTGGCCAGCTCCAAGTCTCGGCACATAGAAGCGCAAGCGAGGCACCTGCTCGCGGTTTGTCCCGGGCATGGGAAGCAGCATGCTGCGTGCCCAGAAGACATCCCGCACTGTCCTGCCTGCCACGGGGCTGCTTCTGAGCACGGAGGCACGCCTACAAGCCAGCTGAGATGGGCTTTGCCTAAGAGTCAGGGAAGTGGCGAGAGGAACAAGGGATGTGCTGCACAGGTTCCCTCGCAGGCAGATTCCCTCCTGGGGCTCTTAGTTCTCCTGCCTTAGTGCCCTGCTTTGTTTGGAGGCTGTTTGCAGACAGCAGCACACACAGCGGGAAGGTGTGCGCTGGCCAGCTCCAAGTCTCGGCACATAGAAGCGCAAGCCAGGCACCTGCTCGCAGTTTGTCCCGGGCGTGGGAAGCAGCATGCTGCGTGCCCAGAAGACATCCCGCACTGTCCTGCCTGCCACGGGGCTGCTTCTGAGCACGGAGGCACGCCTACAAGCCAGCTGAGATGGGCTTTGCCTAAGAGTCAGGGAAGTGGCGAGCGGAACAAGGGATGTGCTGCACAGCTTCCCTCGCAGGCAGATTCCCTCCTGGGGCTCTTAGTTCTCCTGCCTTTGTGCCCTGCTTTGTTTGGAGGCTGTTTGCGGAGAGCAGCACACACAGCGGGAAGGTGCGCGCTGGCCAGCTCCAAGTCTCGGCAGATAGAAGCGCAAGCGAGGCACCTGCTCGCGGTTTGTCCCGGGCATGGGAAGCAGCATGCTGCGTGCCCAGAAGACATCCCGCACTGTCCTGCCTGCCACGGGGCTGCTTCTGAGCACGGAGGCACGCCTACAAGCCAGCTGAGATGGGCTTTGCCTAAGAGTCAGGGAAGTGGCGAGCGGAACAAGGGATGTGCTGCACAGCTTCCCTCGCAGGCAGATTCCCTCCTGGGGCTCTTAGTTCTCCTGCCTTAGTGCCCTGCTTTGTTTGGAGGCTGTTTGCAGACAGCAGCACACACAGCGGGAAGGTGTGCGCTGACCAGCTCCAAGTCTCGGCACATAGAAGCGCAAGCCAGGCACCTGCTCGCGGTTTGTCCCGGGCGTGGGAAGCAGCATGCTGCGTGCCCAGAAGACATCCCGCACTGTCCTGCCTGCCACGGGGCTGCTTCTGAGCACGGAGGCACGCCTACAAGCCAACTGAGATGGGCTTTGCCTAAGAGTCAGGGAAGTGGCGAGAGGAACAAGGGATGTGCTGCACAGCTTCCCTTTCAGGCAGATTCCCTCCTGGGGCTCTTAGTTCTCTTGCCTTAGTGCCCTGCTTTGTTTGGAGGCTCTTTGCGGACAGCAGCACACACAGCGGGAAGGTGCGCGCTGGCCAGCTCCAAGTCTCGGCAGACAGAAGCGCAAGCGAGGCACCTGCTCGAGGTTTGTCCCGGGCATGGGAAGCAGCATGCTGCGTGCCCAGAAGACATCCCGCACTGTCCTGCCTGCCACGGGGCTGCTTCTGAGCACGGAGGCACGCCTACAAGCAAGTTGAGATGGGCTTTGCCTAAGAGTCAGGGAAGTGGCGAGCGGAACAAGGCATGTGCTGCACAGCTTCCCTCGCAGGCAGATTCCCTCCTGGGATGCTTAGTTCTCCTGCCTTAGTGCCCTGCTTTGTTTGGAGGCTGTTTGCAGACAGCAGCACACACAGCGGGAAGGTGTGCGCTGACCAGCTCCAAGTCTCGGCACATAGAAGCGCAAGCCAGGCACCTGCTCGCAGTTTGTCCCGGGCGTGGGAAGCAGCATGCTGCGTGCCCAGAAGACATCCCGCACTGTCCTGCCTGCCACGGGGCTGCTTCTGAGCACGGAGGCACGCCTACAAGCCAGCTGAGATGGGCTTTGCCTAAGAGTCAGGGAAGTGGCGAGCGGAACAAGGGATGTGCTGCACAGCTTCCCTCGCAGGCAGATTCCCTCCTGGGGCTCTTAGTTCTCCTGCCTTTGTGCCCTGCTTTGTTTGGAGGCTGTTTGCGGAGAGCAGCACACACAGCGGGAAGGTGCGCGCTGGCCAGCTCCAAGTCTCGGCACATAGAAGCGCAAGCGAGGCACCTGCTCGCGGTTTGTCCCGGGCATGGGAAGCAGCATGCTGCGTGCCCAGAAGACATCCCGCACTGTCCTGCCTGCCACGGGGCTGCTTCTGAGCACGGAGGCACGCCTACAAGCCAGCTGAGATGGGCTTTGCCTAAGAGTCAGGGAAGTGTTGAGCGGAACAAGGGATGTGCTGCACAGCTTCCCTCGCAGGCAGATTCCCTCCTGGGGCACTTACTTCTCCTGCCTTTGTGCCCTGCTTTGTTTGGAGGCTGTTTGCGGAGAGCAGCACACACAGCGGGAAGGTGCGCGCTGGCCAGCTCCAAGTCTCGGCACATAGAAGCGCAAGCGAGGCACCTGCTCGCGGTTTGTCCCGGGCATGGGAAGCAGCATGCTGCGTGCCCAGAAGACATCCCGCACTGTCCTGCCTGCCACGGGGCTGCTTCTGAGCACGGAGGCACGCCTACAAGCCAGCTGAGATGGGCTTTGCCTAAGAGTCAGGGAAGTGGCGAGAGGAACAAGGGATGTGCTGCACAGGTTCCCTCGCAGGCAGATTCCCTCCTGGGGCTCTTAGTTCTCCTGCCTTAGTGCCCTGCTTTGTTTGGAGGCTGTTTGCAGACAGCAGCACACACAGCGGGAAGGTGTGCGCTGGCCAGCTCCAAGTCTCGGCACATAGAAGCGCAAGCCAGGCACCTGCTCGCAGTTTGTCCCGGGCGTGGGAAGCAGCATGCTGCGTGCCCAGAAGACATCCCGCACTGTCCTGCCTGCCACGGGGCTGCTTCTGAGCACGGAGGCACGCCTACAAGCCAGCTGAGATGGGCTTTGCCTAAGAGTCAGGGAAGTGGCGAGCGGAACAAGGGATGTGCTGCACAGCTTCCCTCGCAGGCAGATTCCCTCCTGGGGCTCTTAGTTCTCCTGCCTTTGTGCCCTGCTTTGTTTGGAGGCTGTTTGCGGAGAGCAGCACACACAGCGGGAAGGTGCGCGCTGGCCAGCTCCAAGTCTCGGCACATAGAAGCGCAAGCGAGGCACCTGCTCGCGGTTTGTCCCGGGCATGGGAAGCAGCATGCTGCGTGCCCAGAAGACATCCCGCACTGTCCTGCCTGCCACGGGGCTGCTTCTGAGCACGGAGGCACGCCTACAAGCCAGCTGAGATGGGCTTTGCCTAAGAGTCAGGGAAGTGGCGAGCGGAACAAGGGATGTGCTGCACAGCTTCCCTCGCAGGCAGATTCCCTCCTGGGGCTCTTAGTTCTCCTGCCTTAGTGCCCTGCTTTGTTTGGAGGCTGTTTGCAGACAGCAGCACACACAGCAGGAAGGTGTGCGCTGACCAGCTCCAAGTCTCGGCACATAGAAGCGCAAGCCAGGCACCTGCTCGCAGTTTGTCCCGGGCGTGGGAAGTAGCATGCTGCGTGCCCAGAAGACATCCCGCACTGTCCTGCCTGCCACGGGGCTGCTTCTGACCACGGAGGCACGCCTACAAGCCAGCTGAGATGGGCTTTGCCTAAGAGTCAGGGAAGTGGCGAGAGGAACAAGGGATGTGCTGCACAGGTTCCCTCGCAGGCAGATTCCCTCCTGGGGCTCTTAGTTCTCCTGCCTTTGTGCCCTGCTTTGTTTGGAGGCTGTTTGCGGAGAGCAGCACACACAGCGGGAAGGTGCGCGCTGGCCAGCTCCAAGTCTCGGCAGATAGAAGCGCAAGCGAGGCACCTGCTCGCGGTTTGTCCCGGGCATGGGAAGCAGCATGCTGCGTGCCCAGAAGACATCCCGCACTGTCCTGCCTGCCACGGGGCTGCTTCTGAGCACGGAGGCACGCCTACAAGCCAGCTGAGATGGGCTTTGCCTAAGAGTCAGGGAAGTGGCGAGCGGAACAAGGGATGTGCTGCACAGCTTCCCTCGCAGGCAGATTCCCTCCTGGGGCTCTTAGTTCTCCTGCCTTAGTGCCCTGCTTTGTTTGGAGGCTGTTTGCAGACAGCAGCACACACAGCGGGAAGGTGTGCGCTGACCAGCTCCAAGTCTCGGCACATAGAAGCGCAAGCCAGGCACCTGCTCCCAGTTTGTCCCGGGTGTGGGAAGCAGCATGCTGCGTGCCCAGAAGACATCCCGCACTGTCCTGCCTGCCACGGGGCTGCTTCTGAGCACGGAGGCACGCCTACAAGCCAGCTGAGATGGGCTTTGCCTAAGAGTCAGGGAAGTGGCGAGCGGAACAAGGGATGTGCTGCACAGCTTCCCTCGCAGGCAGATTCCCTCCTGGGGCTCTTAGTTCTCTTGCCTTAGTGCCCTGCTTTGTTTGGAGGCTGTTTGCGGACAGCAGCACACACAGCGGGAAGGTGCGCGCTGACCAGCTCCAAGTCTCGGCAGATGGAAGCACAAGCCAGGCACCTGCTCGGAGTTTGTCCCGGGCATGGGAAGCAGTATGCTGCGTGCCCAGAAGACATCCCGCACTGTCCTGCCTGCCACGGGGCTGCTTCTGAGCACGGAGGCACGCCTACAAGCCAGCTGAGATGGGCTTTGCCTAAGAGTCAGGGAAGTGGCGAGCGGAACAAGGGATGTGCTGCACAGCTTCCCTCGCAGGCAGATTCCCTCCTGGGGCTCTTAGTTCTCCTGCCTTTGTGCCCTGCTTTGTTTGGAGGCTGTTTGCGGAGAGCAGCACACACAGCGGGAAGGTGCGCGCTGGCCAGCTCCAAGTCTCGGCACATAGAAGCGCAAGCGAGGCACCTGCTCGCGGTTTGTCCCGGGCGTGGGAAGCAGCATGCTGCGTGCCCAGAAGACATCCCGCACTGTCCTGCCTGCCACGGGGCTGCTTCTGAGCACGGAGGCACGCCTACAAGCCAGCTGAGATGGGCTTTGCCTAAGAGTCAGGGAAGTGGCGAGCGGAACAAGGGATGTGCTGCACAGCTTCCCTCGCAGGCAGATTCCCTCCTTGGGCGCTTACTTCTCTTGCCTTAGTGCCCTGCTTTGTTTGGAGGCTGTTTGCGGACAGCAGCACACACAGCGGGAAGGTGCGCGCTGACCAGCTCCAAGTCTCGGCAGATGGAAACACAAGCCAGGCACCTGCTCGCAGTTTGTCCCGGGCATGGGAAGCAGCATGCTGCGTGCCCAGAGTACTTCTCGCACTGTCCTGCCTGCCACGGGGCTGCTTCTGAGCACGGAGGCACGCCTACAAGCCAGCTGAGATGGGCTTTGCCTAAGAGTCAGGGAAGTGGCGAGCGGAACAAGGGATGTGCTGCACAGCTTCCCTCGCAGGCAGATTCCCTCCTTGGGCGCTTACTTCTCTTGCCTTAGTGCCCTGCTTTGTTTGGAGGCTGTTTGCGGACAGCAGCACACACAGCGGGAAGGTGCGCGCTGACCAGCTCCAAGTCTCGGCAGATGGAAGCACAAGCCAGGCACCTGCTCGCAGTTTGTCCCGGGCATGGGAAGCAGCATGCTGCGTGCCCAGAGTACTTCTCGCACTGTCCTGCCTGCCACGGGGCTGCTTCTGAGCACGGAGGCACGCCTACAAGCCAGCTGAGATGGGCTTTGCCTAAGAGTCAGGGAAGTGGCGAGAGGAACAAGGGATGTGCTGCACAGCTTCCCTCGCAGGCAGATTCCCTCCTGGGGCTCTTAGTTCTCCTGCCTTAGTGCCCTGCTTTGTTTGGAGGCTGTTTGCGGACAGCAGCACACACAGCGGGAAGGTGTGCGCTGGCCAGCTCCAAGTCTCGGCACATAGAAGCGCAAGCCAGGCACCTGCTCGCAGTTTGTCCCGGGCGTGGGAAGCAGCATGCTGCGTGCCCAGAAGACATCCCGCACTGTCCTGCCTGCCACGGGGCTGCTTCTGAGCACGGAGGCACGCCTACAAGCCAGCTGAGATGGGCTTTGCCTAAGAGTCAGGGAAGTGGCGAGCGGAACAAGGGATGTGCTGCACAGCTTCCCTCGCAGGCAGATTCCCTCCTGGGGCTCTTAGTTCTCCTGCCTTTGTGCCCTGCTTTGTTTGGAGGCTGTTTGCGGAGAGCAGCACACACAGCGGGAAGGTGCGCGCTGGCCAGCTCCAAGTCTCGGCACATAGAAGCGCAAGCGAGGCACCTGCTCGCGGTTTGTCCCGGGCATGGGAAGCAGCATGCTGCGTGCCCAGAAGACATCCCGCACTGTCCTGCCTGCCACGGGGCTGCTTCTGAGCACGGAGGCACGCCTACAAGCCAGCTGAGATGGGCTTTGCCTAAGAGTCAGGGAAGTGGCGAGCGGAACAAGGGATGTGCTGCACAGCTTCCCTCGCAGGCAGATTCCCTCCTGGGGCTCTTAGTTCTCCTGCCTTAGTGCCCTGCTTTGTTTGGAGGCTGTTTGCAGATAGCAGCACACACAGCAGGAAGGTGTGCGCTGACCAGCTCCAAGTCTCGGCACATAGAAGCGCAAGCCAGGCACCTGCTCGCAGTTTGTCCCGGGCGTGGGAAGTAGCATGCTGCGTGCCCAGAAGACATCCCGCACTGTCCTGCCTGCCACGGGGCTGCTTCTGACCACGGAGGCACGCCTACAAGCCAGCTGAGATGGGCTTTGCCTAAGAGTCAGGGAAGTGGCGAGAGGAACAAGGGATGTGCTGCACAGGTTCCCTCGCAGGCAGATTCCCTCCTGGGGCTCTTAGTTCTCCTGCCTTTGTGCCCTGCTTTGTTTGGAGGCTGTTTGCGGAGAGCAGCACACACAGCGGGAAGGTGCGCGCTGGCCAGCTCCAAGTCTCGGCAGATAGAAGCGCAAGCGAGGCACCTGCTCGCGGTTTGTCCCGGGCATGGGAAGCAGCATGCTGCGTGCCCAGAAGACATCCCGCACTGTCCTGCCTGCCACGGGGCTGCTTCTGAGCACGGAGGCACGCCTACAAGCCAGCTGAGATGGGCTTTGCCTAAGAGTCAGGGAAGTGGCGAGCGGAACAAGGGATGTGCTGCACAGCTTCCCTCGCAGGCAGATTCCCTCCTGGGGCTCTTAGTTCTCCTGCCTTAGTGCCCTGCTTTGTTTGGAGGCTGTTTGCAGACAGCAGCACACACAGCGGGAAGGTGTGCGCTGACCAGCTCCAAGTCTCGGCACATAGAAGCGCAAGCCAGGCACCTGCTCGCGGTTTGTCCCGGGTGTGGGAAGCAGCATGCTGCGTGCCCAGAAGACATCCCGCACTGTCCTGCCTGCCACGGGGCTGCTTCTGACCACGGAGGCACGCCTACAAGCCAGCTGAGATGGGCTTTGCCTAAGAGTCAGGGAAGTGGCGAGCGGAACAAGGGATGTGCTGCACAGCTTCCCTCGCAGGCAGATTCCCTCCTGGGGCTCTTAGTTCTCTTGCCTTAGTGCCCTGCTTTGTTTGGAGGCTGTTTGCGGACAGCAGCACACACAGCGGGAAGGTGTGCGCTGACCAGCTCCAAGTCTCGGCAGATGGAAGCACAAGCCAGGCACCTGCTCGGAGTTTGTCCCGGGCATGGGAAGCAGTATGCTGCGTGCCCAGAAGACATCCCGCACTGTCCTGCCTGCCACGGGGCTGCTTCTGAGCACGGAGGCACGCCTACAAGCCAGCTGAGATGGGCTTTGCCTAAGAGTCAGGGAAGTGGCGAGCGGAACAAGGGATGTGCTGCACAGCTTCCCTCGCAGGCAGATTCCCTCCTGGGGCTCTTAGTTCTCCTGCCTTTGTGCCCTGCTTTGTTTGGAGGCTGTTTGCGGAGAGCAGCACACACAGCGGGAAGGTGCGCGCTGGCCAGCTCCAAGTCTCGGCACATAGAAGCGCAAGCGAGGCACCTGCTCGCGGTTTGTCCCGGGCGTGGGAAGCAGCATGCTGCGTGCCCAGAAGACATCCCGCACTGTCCTGCCTGCCACGGTGCTGCTTCTGAGCACGGAGGCACGCCTACAAGCCAGCTGAGATGGGCTTTGCCTAAGAGTCAGGGAAGTGGCGAGCGGAACAAGGGATGTGCTGCACAGCTTCCCTCGCAGGCAGATTCCCTCCTGGGGCGCTTAGTTCTCTTGCCTTAGTGCCCTGCTTTGTTTGGAGGCTGTTTGCGGACAGCAGCACACACAGCGGGAAGGTGCGCGCTGACCAGCTCCAAGTCTCGGCAGATGGAAACACAAGCCAGGCACCTGCTCGCAGTTTGTCCCGGGCATGGGAAGCAGCATGCTGCGTGCCCAGAGTACTTCTCGCACTGTCCTGCCTGCCACGGGGCTGCTTCTGAGCACGGAGGCACGCCTACAAGCCAGCTGAGATGGGCTTTGCCTAAGAGTCAGGGAAGTGGCGAGCGGAACAAGGGATGTGCTGCACAGCTTCCCTCGCAGGCAGATTCCCTCCTTGGGCGCTTACTTCTCTTGCCTTAGCGCCCTGCTTTGTTTGGAGGCTGTTTGCGGACAGCAGCACACACAGCGGGAAGGTGCGCGCTGACCAGCTCCAAGTCTCGGCAGATGGAAGCACAAGCCAGGCACCTGCTCGCAGTTTGTCCCGGGCATGGGAAGCAGCATGCTGCGTGCCCAGAGTACTTCTCGCACTGTCCTGCCTGCCACGGGGCTGCTTCTGAGCACGGAGGCACGCCTACAAGCCAGCTGAGATGGGCTTTGCCTAAGAGTCAGGGAAGTGGCGAGAGGAACAAGGGATGTGCTGCACAGCTTCCCTCGCAGGCAGATTCCCTCCTGGGGCTCTTAGTTCTCCTGCCTTAGTGCCCTGCTTTGTTTGGAGGCTGTTTGCGGACAGCAGCACACACAGCGGGAAGGTGCGCGCTGGCCAGCTCCAGGTCTCGGCACATAGAAGCGCAAGCCAGGTACCTACTCGCAGTTTGTCCCGGGCGTGGGAAGCAGCATGCTGCATGCCCAGAAGACATCCCGCACTGTCCTGCCTGCCACGGTGCTGCTTCTGAGCACGGAGGCACGCCTACAAGCCAGCTGAGATGGGCTTTGCCTAAGAGTCAGGGAAGTGGCGAGAGGAACAAGGGATGTGCTGCACAGCTTCCCTTTCAGGCAGATTCCCTCCTGGGGCTCTTAGTTCTCCTGCCTTAGTGCCCTGCTTTGTTTGGAGGCTCTTTGCGGACAGCAGCACACACAGCGGGAAGGTGTGCGCTGGCCAGCTCCAAGTCTCGGCACATAGAAGCGCAAGCGAGGCACCTGCTCGCAGTTTGTCCCGGGCATGGGAAGCAGCATGCTGCGTGCCCAGAAGACATCCCGCACTGTCCTGCCTGCCACGGGGCTGCTTCTGAGCACGGAGGCACGCCTACAAGCCAGCTGAGATGGGCTTTGCCTAAGAGTCAGGGAAGTGGCGAGCGGAACAAGGGATGTGCTGCACAGCTTCCCTCGCAGGCAGATTCCCTCCTGGGGCTCTTAGTTCTCCTGCCTTTGTGCCCTGCTTTGTTTGGAGGCTGTTTGCGGAGAGCAGCACACACAGCGGGAAGGTGCGCGCTGGCCAGCTCCAAGTCTCGGCAGATAGAAGCGCAAGCGAGGCACCTGCTCGCGGTTTGTCCCGGGCATGGGAAGCAGCATGCTGCGTGCCCAGAAGACATCCCGCACTGTCCTGCCTGCCACGGGGCTGCTTCTGAGCACGGAGGCACGCCTACAAGCCAGCTGAGATGGGCTTTGCCTAAGAGTCAGGGAAGTGGCGAGCGGAACAAGGGATGTGCTGCACAGGTTCCCTCGCAGGCAGATTCCCTCCTGGGGCTCTTAGTTCTCCTGCCTTAGTGCCCTGCTTTGTTTGGAGGCTGTTTGCAGACAGCAGCACACACAGCGGGAAGGTGTGCGCTGACCAGCTCCAAGTCTCGGCACATAGAAGCGCAAGCCAGGCACCTGCTCGCAGTTTGTCCCGGGCGTGGGAAGCAGCATGCTGCGTGCCCAGAAGACATCCCGCACTGTCCTGCCTGCCACGGGGCTGCTTCTGACCACGGAGGCACGCCTACAAGCCAGCTGAGATGGGCTTTGCCTAAGAGTCAGGGAAGTGGCGAGCGGAACAAGGGATGTGCTGCACAGCTTCCCTCGCAGGCAGATTCCCTCCTGGGGCTCTTAGTTCTCCTGCCTTAGTGCCCTGCTTTGTTTGGAGGCTGTTTGCAGACAGCAGCACACACAGCGGGAAGGTGTGCGCTGACCAGCTCCAAGTCTCGGCACATAGAAGCGCAAGCGAGGCACCTGCTCGCAGTTTGTCCCGGGCGTGGGAAGCAGCATGCTGCGTGCCCAGAAGACATCCCGCACTGTCCTGCCTGCCACGGGGCTGCTTCTGAGCACGGAGGCACGCCTACAAGCCAACTGAGATGGGCTTTGCCTAAGAGTCAGGGAAGTGGCGAGAGGAACAAGGGATGTGCTGCACAGGTTCCCTCGCAGGCAGATTCCCTCCTGGGGCTCTTAGTTCTCCTGCCTTAGTGCCCTGCTTTCTTTGGAGGCTGTTTGCAGACAGCAGCACACACAGCGGGAAGGTGCGCGCTGGCCAGCTCCAAGTCTCGGCACATAGAAGCGCAAGCCAGGCACCTGCTCGCAGTTTGTCCCGGGCATGGGAAGCAGCTTGCTGCGTGCCCAGAAGACATCCCGCACTGTCCTGCCTGCCACGGGGCTGCTTCTGAGCACGGAGGCACGCCTACAAGCCAGCTGAGATGGGCTTTGCCTAAGAGTCAGGGAAGTGGCGAGAGGAACAAGGGATGTGCTGCACAGCTTCCCTTTCAGGCAGATTCCCTCCTGGGGCTCTTAGTTCTCTTGCCTTAGTGCCCTGCTTTGTTTGGAGGCTCTTTGCGGACAGCAGCACACACAGCGGGAAGGTGTGCGCTGGCCAGCTCCAAGTCTCGGCACATAGAAGCGCAAGCGAGGCACCTGCTCGCAGTTTGTCCCGGGCATGGGAAGCAGCATGCTGCGTGCCCAGAAGACATCCCGCACTGTCCTGCCTGCCACGGGGCTGCTTCTGAGCACGGAGGCACACCTACAAGCCAGCTGAGATGGGCTTTGCCTAAGAGTCAGGGAAGTGGCGAGCGGAACAAGGGATGTGCTGCACAGCTTCCCTCGCAGGCAGATTCCCTCCTGGGGCTCTTAGTTCTCCTGCCTTAGTGCCCTGCTTTGTTTGGAGGCTGTTTGCAGACAGCAGCACACACAGCGGGAAGGTGTGCGCTGACCAGCTCCAAGTCTCGGCACATAGAAGCGCAAGCGAGGCACCTGCTCGCGGTTTGTCCCGGGCGTGGGAAGCAGCATGCTGCGTGCCCAGAAGACATCCCGCACTGTCCTGCCTGCCACGGGGCTGCTTCTGAGCACGGAGGCACGCCTACAAGCCAGCTGAGATGGGCTTTGCCTAAGAGTCAGGGAAGTGGCGAGAGGAACAAGGGATGTGCTGCACAGCTTCCCTCGCAGGCAGATTCCCTCCTGGGGCTCTTAGTTCTCCTGCCTTTGTGCCCTGCTTTGTTTGGAGGCTGTTTGCGGAGAGCAGCACACACAGCGGGAAGGTGCGCGCTGGCCAGCTCCAAGTCTCGGCAGATAGAAGCGCAAGCGAGGCACCTGCTCGCGGTTTGTCCCGGGCATGGGAAGCAGCATGCTGCGTGCCCAGAAGACATCCCGCACTGTCCTGCCTGCCACGGGGCTGCTTCTGAGCACGGAGGCACGCCTACAAGCCAGCTGAGATGGGCTTTGCCTAAGAGTCAGGGAAGTGGCGAGCGGAACAAGGGATGTGCTGCACAGGTTCCCTCGCAGGCAGATTCCCTCCTGGGGCTCTTAGTTCTCCTGCCTTAGTGCCCTGCTTTGTTTGGAGGCTGTTTGCAGACAGCAGCACACACAGCGGGAAGGTGTGCGCTGACCAGCTCCAAGTCTCGGCACATAGAAGCGCAAGCCAGGCACCTGCTCCCAGTTTGTCCCGGGTGTGGGAAGCAGCATGCTGCGTGCCCAGAAGACATCCCGCACTGTCCTGCCTGCCACGGGGCTGCTTCTGAGCACGGAGGCACGCCTACAAGCCAGCTGAGATGGGCTTTGCCTAAGAGTCAGGGAAGTGGCGAGCGGAACAAGGGATGTGCTGCACAGGTTCCCTCGCAGGCAGATTCCCTCCTGGGGCTCTTAGTTCTCTTGCCTTAGTGCCCTGCTTTGTTTGGAGGCTGTTTGCGGACAGCAGCACACACAGCGGGAAGGTGCGCGCTGACCAGCTCCAAGTCTCGGCAGATGGAAGCACAAGCCAGGCACCTGCTCGGAGTTTGTCCCGGGCATGGGAAGCAGTATGCTGCGTGCCCAGAAGACATCCCGCACTGTCCTGCCTGCCACGGGGCTGCTTCTGAGCACGGAGGCACGCCTACAAGCCAGCTGAGATGGGCTTTGCCTAAGAGTCAGGGAAGTGGCGAGCGGAACAAGGGATGTGCTGCACAGCTTCCCTCGCAGGCAGATTCCCTCCTGGGGCTCTTAGTTCTCCTGCCTTTGTGCCCTGCTTTGTTTGGAGGCTGTTTGCGGAGAGCAGCACACACAGCGGGAAGGTGCGCGCTGGCCAGCTCCAAGTCTCGGCACATAGAAGCGCAAGCGAGGCACCTGCTCGCGGTTTGTCCCGGGCGTGGGAAGCAGCATGCTGCGTGCCCAGAAGACATCCCGCACTGTCCTGCCTGCCACGGGGCTGCTTCTGAGCACGGAGGCACGCCTACAAGCCAGCTGAGATGGGCTTTGCCTAAGAGTCAGGGAAGTGGCGAGCGGAACAAGGGATGTGCTGCACAGCTTCCCTCGCAGGCAGATTCCCTCCTGGGGCGCTTAGTTCTCTTGCCTTAGTGCCCTGCTTTGTTTGGAGGCTGTTTGCGGACAGCAGCACACACAGCGGGAAGGTGCGCGCTGACCAGCTCCAAGTCTCGGCAGATGGAAACACAAGCCAGGCACCTGCTCGCAGTTTGTCCCGGGCATGGGAAGCAGCATGCTGCGTGCCCAGAGTACTTCTCGCACTGTCCTGCCTGCCACGGGGCTGCTTCTGAGCACGGAGGCACGCCTACAAGCCAGCTGAGATGGGCTTTGCCTAAGAGTCAGGGAAGTGGCGAGCGGAACAAGGGATGTGCTGCACAGCTTCCCTCGCAGGCAGATTCCCTCCTTGGGCGCTTACTTCTCTTGCCTTAGTGCCCTGCTTTGTTTGGAGGCTGTTTGCGGACAGCAGCACACACAGCGGGAAGGTGCGCGCTGACCAGCTCCAAGTCTCGGCAGATGGAAGCACAAGCCAGGCACCTGCTCGCAGTTTGTCCCGGGCATGGGAAGCAGCATGCTGCGTGCCCAGAGTACTTCTCGCACTGTCCTGCCTGCCACGGGGCTGCTTCTGAGCACGGAGGCACGCCTACAAGCCAGCTGAGATGGGCTTTGCCTAAGAGTCAGGGAAGTGGCGAGAGGAACAAGGGATGTGCTGCACAGATTCCCTCGCAGGCAGATTCCCTCCTGGGGCTCTTAGTTCTCCTGCCTTAGTGCCCTGCTTTGTTTGGAGGCTGTTTGCGGACAGCAGCACACACAGCGGGAAGGTGCGCGCTGGCCAGCTCCAGGTCTCGGCACATAGAAGCGCAAGCCAGGCACCTGCTCGCAGTTTGTCCCGGGCGTGGGAAGCAGCATGCTGCGTGCCCAGAAGACATCCCGCACTGTCCTGCCTGCCACGGGGCTGCTTCTGAGCACGGAGGCACGCCTACAAGCCAGCTGAGATGGGCTTTGCCTAAGAGTCAGGGAAGTGGCGAGCGGAACAAGGGATGTGCTGCACAGGTTCCCTCGCAGGCAGATTCCCTCCTGGGGCTCTTAGTTCTCTTGCCTTAGTGCCCTGCTTTGTTTGGAGGCTGTTTGCGGACAGCAGCACACACAGCGGGAAGGTGCGCGCTGGCCAGCTCCAAGTCTCGGCACATAGAAGCGCAAGCGAGGCACCTGCTCGCGGTTTGTCCCGGGCATGGGAAGCAGCATGCTGCGTGCCCAGAAGACATCCCGCACTGTCCTGCCTGCCACGGGGCTGCTTCTGAGCACGGAGGCACGCCTACAAGCCAGCTGAGATGGGCTTTGCCTAAGAGTCAGGGAAGTGGCGAGCGGAACAAGGGATGTGCTGCACAGCTTCCCTCGCAGGCAGATTCCCTCCTGGGGCTCTTAGTTCTCCTGCCTTTGTGCCCTGCTTTGTTTGGAGGCTGTTTGCGGACAGCAGCACACACAGCGGGAAGGTGCGCGCTGGCCAGCTCCAAGTCTCGGCACATAGAAGCGCAAGCGAGGCACCTGCTCGCAGTTTGTCCCGGGCATGGGAAGCAGCATGCTGCGTGCCCAGAAGACATCCCGCACTGTCCTGCCTGCCACGGGGCTGCTTCTGACCACGGAGGCACGCCTACAAGCCAGCTGAGATGGGCTTTGCCTAAGAGTCAGGGAAGTGGCGAGCGGAACAAGGGATGTGCTGCACAGCTTCCCTCGCAGGCAGATTCCCTCCTGGGGCTCTTAGTTCTCTTGCCTTAGTGCCCTGCTTTGTTTGGAGGCTGTTTGCGGAGAGCAGCACACACAGCGGGAAGGTGCGCGCTGGCCAGCTCCAAGTCTCGGCACATAGAAGCGCAAGCGAGGCACCTGCTCGCGGTTTGTCCCGGGCATGGGAAGCAGCATGCTGCGTGCCCAGAAGACATCCCGCACTGTCCTGCCTGCCACGGGGCTGCTTCTGAGCACGGAGGCACGCCTACAAGCCAGCTGAGATGGGCTTTGCCTAAGAGTCAGGGAAGTGGCGAGCGGAACAAGGGATGTGCTGCACAGCTTCCCTCGCAGGCAGATTCCCTCCTGGGGCTCTTAGTTCTCTTGCCTTAGTGCCCTGCTTTCTTTGGAGGCTGTTTGCAGACAGCAGCACACACAGCGGGAAGGTGTGCGCTGACCAGCTCCAAGTCTCGGCACATAGAAGCGCAAGCCAGGCACCTGCTCGCAGTTTGTCCCGGGCGTGGGAAGCAGCATGCTGCGTGCCCAGAAGACATCCCGCACTGTCCTGCCTGCCACGGGGCTGCTTCTGAGCACGGAGGCACGCCTACAAGCCAGCTGAGATGGGCTTTGCCTAAGAGTCAGGGAAGTGGCGAGCGGAACAAGGGATGTGCTGCACAGCTTCCCTCGCAGGCAGATTCCCTCCTGGGGCTCTTAGTTCTCTTGCCTTAGTGCCCTGCTTTGTTTGGAGGCTGTTTGCGGACAGCAGCACACACAGCGGGAAGGTGAGCGCTGGCCAGCTCCAAGTCTCGGCACATAGAAGCGCAAGCGAGGCACCTGCTCGCGGTTTGTCCCGGGCATGGGAAGCAGTATGCTGCGTGCCCAGAAGACATCCCGCACTGTCCTGCCTGCCACGGGGCTGCTTCTGAGCACGGAGGCACGCCTACAAGCCAGCTGAGATGGGCTTTGCCTAAGAGTCAGGGAAGTGGCGAGCGGAACAAGGGATGTGCTGCACAGCTTCCCTCGCAGGCAGATTCCCTCCTGGGGCGCTTAGTTCTCTTGCCTTAGTGCCCTGCTTTGTTTGGAGGCTGTTTGCGGACAGCAGCACACACAGCGGGAAGGTGCGCGCTGGCCAGCTCCAGGTCTCGGCACATAGAAGCGCAAGCCAGGCACCTGCTCGCAGTTTGTCCCGGGCATGGGAAGCAGCTTGCTGCGTGCCCAGAAGACATCCCGCACTGTCCTGCCTGCCACGGGGCTGCTTCTGAACACGGAGGCACGCCTACAAGCCAGCTGAGATGGGCTTTGCCTAAGAGTCAGGGAAGTGGCGAGCGGAACAAGGGATGTGCTGCACAGCTTCCCTTTCAGGCAGATTCCCTCCTGGGGCTCTTAGTTCTCTTGCCTTAGTGCCCTGCTTTGTTTGGAGGCTCTTTGCGGACAGCAGCACACACAGCGGGAAGGTGCGCGCTGGCCAGCTCCAAGTCTCGGCAGATAGAAGCGCAAGCGAGGCACCTGCTCGCGGTTTGTCCCGGGCATGGGAAGCAGCATGCTGCGTGCCCAGAAGACATCCCGCACTGTCCTGCCTGCCACGGGGCTGCTTCTGAGCACGGAGGCACTCCTACAAGCCAGCTGAGATGGGCTTTGCCTAAGAGTCAGGGAAGTGGCGAGCGGAACAAGGGATGTGCTGCACAGCTTCCCTCGCAGGCAGATTCCCTCCTGGGGCTCTTAGTTCTCCTGCCTTAGTGCCCTGCTTTGTTTGGAGGCTGTTTGCGGACAGCAGCACACACAGCGGGAAGGTGCGTGCTGGCCAGCTCCAACTCTCGGCACATAGAAGCGCAAGCGAGGCACCTGCTCGCGCTTTGTCCCGGGCATGGGAAGCAGTATGCTGCGTGCCCAGAAGACATCCCGCACTGTCCTGCCTGCCACGGGGCTGCTTCTGACCGCGGAGGCACGCCTACAAGCCAGCTGAGATGGGCTTTGCCTAAGAGTCAGGGAAGTGGCGAGCGGAACAAGGGATGTGCTGCACAGCTTCCCTCGCAGGCAGATTCCCTCCTGGGGCTCTTAGTTCTCCTGCCTTAGTGCCCTGCTTTGTTTGGAGGCTGTTTGCGGACAGCAGCACACACAGCGGGAAGGTGTGCGCTGACCAGCTCCAAGTCTCGGCACATAGAAGCGCAAGCGAGGCACCTGCTCGCAGTTTGTCCCGGGCGTGGGAAGCAGCATGCTGCGTGCCCAGAAGACATCCCGCACTGTCCTGCCTGCCACGGGGCTGCTTCTGACCACGGAGGCACGCCTACAAGCCAACTGAGATGGGCTTTGCCTAAGAGTCAGGGAAGTGGCGAGCGGAACAAGGGATGTGCTGCACAGCTTCCCTCGCAGGCAGATTCCCTCCTGGGGCTCTTAGTTCTCTTGCCTTAGTGCCCTGCTTTGTTTGGAGGCTGTTTGCGGACAGCAGCACACACAGCGGGAAGGTGCGTGCTGGCCAGCTCCAACTCTCGGCACATAGAAGCGCAAGCCAGGCACCTGCTCGCGGTTTGTCCCGGGCATGGGAAGCAGTATGCTGCGTGCCGAGAAGACATCCCGCACTGTCCTGCCTGCCACGGGGCTGCTTCTGAGCACGGAGGCACGCCTACAAGCCAGCTGAGATGGGCTTTGCCTAAGAGTCAGGGAAGTGTTGAGCGGAACAAGGGATGTGCTGCACAGCTTCCCTCGCAGGCAGATTCCCTCCTGGGGCTCTTAGTTCTCCTGCCTTAGTGCCCTGCTTTCTTTGGAGGCTGTTTGCGGACAGCAGCACACACAGCGGGAAGGTGCGCGCTGGCCAGCTCCAGGTCTCGGCACATAGAAGCGCAAGCCAGGCACCTGCTCGCAGTTTGTCCCGGGCATGGGAAGCAGCTTGCTGCGTGCCCAGAAGACATCCCGCACTGTCCTGCCTGCCACGGGGCTGCTTCTGACCACGGAGGCACGCCTACAAGCCAGCTGAGATGGGCTTTGCCTAAGAGTCAGGGAAGTGGCGAGAGGAACAAGGGATGTGCTGCACAGCTTCCCTTTCAGGCAGATTCCCTCCTGGGGCTCTTAGTTCTCTTGCCTTAGTGCCCTGCTTTGTTTGGAGGCTCTTTGCGGACAGCAGCACACACAGCGGGAAGGTGCGCGCTGGCCAGCTCCAAGTCTCGGCACATAGAAGCGCAAGCCAGGCACCTGCTCGCGGTTTGTCCCGGGCATGGGAAGCAGCATGCTGCGTGCCCAGAAGACATCCCGCACTGTCCTGCCTGCCACGGGGCTGCTTCTGAGTACGGAGGCACACCTACAAGCCAGCTGAGATGGGCTTTGCCTAAGAGTCAGGGAAGTGGCGAGCGGAACAAGGGATGTGCTGCACAGGTTCCCTCGCAGGCAGATTCCCTCCTGGGGCTCTTAGTTCTCCTGCCTTTGTGCCCTGCTTTGTTTGGAGGCTGTTTGCGGACAGCAGCACACACAGCGGGAAGGTGCGCGCTGGCCAGCTCCAAGTCTCGGCAGATAGAAGCGCAAGCGAGGCACCTGCTCGCGGTTTGTCCCGGGCATGGGAAGCAGCATGCTGCGTGCCCAGAAGACATCCCGCACTGTCCTGCCTGCCACGGGGCTGCTTCTGAGCACGGAGGCACGCCTACAAGCCAGCTGAGATGGGCTTTGCCTAAGAGTCAGGGAAGTGGCGAGCGGAACAAGGGATGTGCTGCACAGCTTCCCTCGCAGGCAGATTCCCTCCTGGGGCTCTTAGTTCTCCTGCCTTAGTGCCCTGCTTTGTTTGGAGGCTGTTTGCAGACAGCAGCACACACAGCGGGAAGGTGTGCGCTGACCAGCTCCAAGTCTCGGCACATAGAAGCGCAAGCGAGGCACCTGCTCGCGGTTTGTCCCGGGCATGGGAAGCAGCATGCTGCGTGCCCAGAAGACATCCCGCACTGTCCTGCCTGCCACGGGGCTGCTTCTGAGCACGGAGGCACGCCTACAAGCCAGCTGAGATGGGCTTTGCCTAAGAGTCAGGGAAGTGGCGAGCGGAACAAGGGATGTGCTGCACAGCTTCCCTCGCAGGCAGATTCCCTCCTGGGGCTCTTAGTTCTCCTGCCTTAGTGCCCTGCTTTGTTTGGAGGCTGTTTGCAGACAGCAGCACACACAGCGGGAAGGTGTGCGCTGACCAGCTCCAAGTCTCGGCACATAGAAGCGCAAGCCAGGCACCTGCTCGCAGTTTGTCCCGGGCGTGGGAAGCAGCATGCTGCGTGCCCAGAAGACATCCCGCACTGTCCTGCCTGCCACGGGGCTGCTTCTGAGCACGGAGGCACGCCTACAAGCCAGCTGAGATGGGCTTTGCCTAAGAGTCAGGGAAGTGGCGAGCGGAACAAGGGATGTGCTGCACAGCTTCCCTCGCAGGCAGATTCCCTCCTGGGGCTCTTAGTTCTCTTGCCTTAGTGCCCTGCTTTGTTTGGAGGCTGTTTGCGGACAGCAGCACACACAGCGGGAAGGTGCGCGCTGGCCAGCTCCAAGTCTCGGCAGATAGAAGCGCAAGCGAGGCACCTGCTCGCGGTTTGTCCCGGGCATGGGAAGCAGCATGCTGCGTGCCCAGAAGACATCCCGCACTGTCCTGCCTGCCACGGGGCTGCTTCTGAGCACGGAGGCACGCCTACAAGCCAGCTGAGATGGGCTTTGCCTAAGAGTCAGGGAAGTGGCGAGCGGAACAAGGGATGTGCTGCACAGCTTCCCTCGCAGGCAGATTCCCTCCTGGGGCTCTTAGTTCTCCTGCCTTAGTGCCCTGCTTTCTTTGGAGGCTGTTTGCGGAGAGCAGCACACACAGCGGGAAGGTGTGCGCTGACCAGCTCCAAGTCTCGGCACATAGAAGCGCAAGCCAGGCACCTGCTCGCAGTTTGTCCCGGGCGTGGGAAGCAGCATGCTGCGTGCCCAGAAGACATCCCGCACTGTCCTGCCTGCCACGGGGCTGCTTCTGAGCACGGAGGCACGCCTACAAGCCAGCTGAGATGGGCTTTGCCTAAGAGTCAGGGAAGTGGCGAGCGGAACAAGGGATGTGCTGCACAGCTTCCCTCGCAGGCAGATTCCCTCCTGGGGCTCTTAGTTCTCCTGCCTTTGTGCCCTGCTTTGTTTGGAGGCTGTTTGCGGAGAGCAGCACACACAGCGGGAAGGTGCGCGCTGGCCAGCTCCAAGTCTCGGCACATAGAAGCGCAAGCGAGGCACCTGCTCGCGGTTTGTCCCGGGCATGGGAAGCAGCATGCTGCCTGCCCAGAAGACATCCCGCACTGTCCTGCCTGCCACGGGGCTGCTTCTGAGCACGGAGGCACGCCTACAAGCCAGCTGAGATGGGCTTTGCCTAAGAGTCAGGGAAGTGGCGAGCGGAACAAGGGATGTGCTGCACAGCTTCCCTCGCAGGCAGATTCCCTCCTGGGGCTCTTAGTTCTCCTGCCTTAGTGCCCTGCTTTGTTTGGAGGCTGTTTGCAGACAGCAGCACACACAGCGGGAAGGTGTGCGCTGGCCAGCTCCAAGTCTCGGCACATAGAAGCGCAAGCCAGGCACCTGCTCGCAGTTTGTCCCGGGCATGGGAAGCAGCATGCTGCGTGCCCAGAAGACATCCCGCACTGTCCTGCCTGCCACGGGGCTGCTTCTGAGCACGGAGGCACGCCTACAAGCCAGCTGAGATGGGCTTTGCCTAAGAGTCAGGGAAGTGGCGAGCGGAACAAGGGATGTGCTGCACAGCTTCCCTCGCAGGCAGATTCCCTCCTGGGGCTCTTAGTTCTCCTGCCTTAGTGCCCTGCTTTGTTTGGAGGCTGTTTGCAGACAGCAGCACACACAGCGGGAAGGTGTGCGCTGGCCAGCTCCAAGTCTCGGCACATAGAAGCGCAAGCCAGGCACCTGCTCGCAGTTTGTCCCGGGCATGGGAAGCAGCATGCTGCGTGCCCAGAAGACATCCCGCACTGTCCTGCCTGCCACGGGGCTGCTTCTGAGCACGGAGGCACGCCTACAAGCCAGCTGAGATGGGCTTTGCCTAAGAGTCAGGGAAGTGGCGAGCGGAACAAGGGATGTGCTGCACAGCTTCCCTCGCAGGCAGATTCCCTCCTGGGGCTCTTAGTTCTCCTGCCTTTGTGCCCTGCTTTGTTTGGAGGCTGTTTGCGGACAGCAGCACACACAGCGGGAAGGTGCGCGCTGGCCAGCTCCAAGTCTCGGCAGATAGAAGCGCAAGCGAGGCACCTGCTCGCGGTTTGTCCCGGGCATGGGAAGCAGCATGCTGCGTGCCCAGAAGACATCCCGCACTGTCCTGCCTGCCACGGGGCTGCTTCTGAGCACGGAGGCACGCCTACAAGCCAGCTGAGATGGGCTTTGCCTAAGAGTCAGGGAAGTGGCGAGCGGAACAAGGGATGTGCTGCACAGCTTCCCTCGCAGGCAGATTCCCTCCTGGGGCTCTTAGTTCTCCTGCCTTAGTGCCCTGCTTTGTTTGGAGGCTGTTTGCAGACAGCAGCACACACAGCGGGAAGGTGTGCGCTGACCAGCTCCAAGTCTCGGCACATAGAAGCGCAAGCCAGGCACCTGCTCGCAGTTTGTCCCGGGCGTGGGAAGCAGCATGCTGCGTGCCCAGAAGACATCCCGCACTGTCCTGCCTGCCACGGGGCTGCTTCTGAGCACGGAGGCACGCCTACAAGCCAGCTGAGATGGGCTTTGCCTAAGAGTCAGGGAAGTGGCGAGCGGAACAAGGGATGTGCTGCACAGCTTCCCTCGCAGGCAGATTCCCTCCTGGGGCTCTTAGTTCTCTTGCCTTAGTGCCCTGCTTTGTTTGGAGGCTGTTTGCGGACAGCAGCACACACAGCGGGAAGGTGCGCGCTGGCCAGCTCCAAGTCTCGGCACATAGAAGCGCAAGCCAGGCACCTGCTCGCAGTTTGTCCCGGGCATGGGAAGCAGTATGCTGCGTGCCCAGAAGACATCCCGCACTGTCCTGCCTGCCACGGGGCTGCTTCTGAGCACGGAGGCACGCCTACAAGCCAGCTGAGATGGGCTTTGCCTAAGAGTCAGGGAAGTGGCGAGCGGAACAAGGGATGTGCTGCACAGCTTCCCTCGCAGGCAGATTCCCTCCTGGGGCTCTTAGTTCTCCTGCCTTTGTGCCCTGCTTTGTTTGGAGGCTGTTTGCGGAGAGCAGCACACACAGCGGGAAGGTGCGCGCTGGCCAGCTCCAAGTCTCGGCAGATAGAAGCGCAAGCGAGGCACCTGCTCGCGGTTTGTCCCGGGCATGGGAAGCAGCATGCTGCGTGCCCAGAAGACATCCCGCACTGTCCTGCCTGCCACGGGGCTGCTTCTGCGCACGGAGGCACGCCTACAAGCCAGCTGAGATGGGCTTTGCCTAAGAGTCAGGGAAGTGGCGAGCGGAACAAGGGATGTGCTGCACAGCTTCCCTCGCAGGCAGATTCCCTCCTGGGGCTCTTAGTTCTCCTGCCTTTGTGCCCTGCTTTGTTTGGAGGCTGTTTGCGGAGAGCAGCACACACAGCGGGAAGGTGCGCGCTGGCCAGCTCCAAGTCTCGGCAGATAGAAGCGCAAGCGAGGCACCTGCTCGCGGTTTGTCCCGGGCATGGGAAGCAGCATGCTGCGTGCCCAGAAGACATCCCGCACTGTCCTGCCTGCCACGGGGCTGCTTCTGAGCACGGAGGCACGCCTACAAGCCAGCTGAGATGGGCTTTGCCTAAGAGTCAGGGAAGTGGCGAGCGGAACAAGGGATGTGCTGCACAGCTTCCCTCGCAGGCAGATTCCCTCCTGGGGCGCTTACTTCTCTTGCCTTAGTGCCCTGCTTTGTTTGGAGGCTGTTTGCGGACAGCAGCACACACAGCGGGAAGGTGCGTGCTGGCCAGCTCCAAGTCTCGGCAGATAGAAGCGCAAGCGAGGCACCTGCTCGCGGTTTGTCCCGGGCATGGGAAGCAGCATGCTGCGTGCCCAGAAGACATCCCGCACTGTCCTGCCTGCCACGGGGCTGCTTCTGAGCACGGAGGCACGCCTACAAGCCAGCTGAGATGGGCTTTGCCTAAGAGTCAGGGAAGTGGCGAGCGGAACAAGGGATGTGCTGCACAGCTTCCCTCGCAGGCAGATTCCCTCCTGGGGCTCTTAGTTCTCTTGCCTTAGTGCCCTGCTTTGTTTGGAGGCTGTTTGCGGACAGCAGCACACACAGCGGGAAGGTGCGTGCTGGCCAGCTCCAACTCTCGGCAGATAGAAGCGCAAGCGAGGCACCTGCTCGCGGTTTGTCCCGGGCATGGGAAGCAGTATGCTGCGTGCCCAGAAGACATCCCGCACTGTCCTGCCTGCCACGGGGCTGCTTCTGAGCACGGAGGCACGCCTACAAGCCAGCTGAGATGGGCTTTGCCTAAGAGTCAGGGAAGTGGCGAGCGGAACAAGGGATGTGCTGCACAGCTTCCCTCGCAGGCAGATTCCCTCCTGGGGCTCTTAGTTCTCTTGCCTTAGTGCCCTGCTTTGTTTGGAGGCTGTTTGCGGACAGCAGCACACACAGCGGGAAGGTGCGCGCTGACCAGCTCCAAGTCTCGGCAGATGGAAGCAGAAGCCAGGCACCTGCTCGCAGTTTGTCCCGGGCATGGGAAGCAGTATGCTGCATGCCCAGAGTACTTCTCACACTGTCCTGCCTGCCACGGGGCTGCTTCTGAGCACGGAGGCACGCCTACAAGCCAACTGAGATGGGCTTTGCCTAAGAGTCAGGGAAGTGGCGAGCGGAACAAGGGATGTGCTGCACAGCTTCCCTTTCAGGCAGATTCCCTCCTGGGGTTCTTAGTTCTCTTGCCTTAGTGCCCTGCTTTGTTTGGAGGCTCTTTGCGGACAGCAGCACACACAGCGGGAAGGTGAGCGCTGGCCAGCTCCAAGTCTCGGCAGATAGAAGCGCAAGCCAGGCACCTGCTCGCAGTTTGTCCCGGGCGTGGGAAGCAGCATGCTGCGTGCCCAGAAGACATCCCGCACTGTCCTGCCTGCCACGGTGCTGCTTCTGAGCACGGAGGCACGCCTACAAGCCAGCTGAGATGGGCTTTGCCTAAGAGTCAGGGAAGTGGCGAGCGGAACAAGGGATGTGCTGCACAGGTTCCCTCGCAGGCAGATTCCCTCCTGGGGCGCTTCCTTCTCCTGCCTTAGTGCCCTGCTTTGTTTGGAGGCTGTTTGCGGACAGCAGCACACACAGCGGGAAGGTGCGCGCTGGCCAGCTCCAAGTCTCGGCACATAGAAGCGCAAGCGAGGCACCTGCTCGCGGTTTGTCCCGGGCATGGGAAGCAGTATGCTGTGTGCCCAGAAGACATCCCGCACTGTCCTGCCTGCCACGGGGCTGCTTCTGAGCACGGAGGCACGCCTACAAGCCAACTGAGATGGGCTTTGCCTAAGAGTCAGGGAAGTGGCGAGCGGAACAAGGGATGTGCTGCACAGGTTCCCTCGCAGGCAGATTCCCTCCTGGGGCTCTTAGTTCTCCTGCCTTAGTGCCCTGCTTTGTTTGGAGGCTGTTTGCGGAGAGCAGCACACACAGCGGGAAGGTGCGCGCTGGCCAGCTCCAGGTCTCGGCACATAGAAGCGCAAGCCAGGCACCTGCTCGCAGTTTGTCCCGGGCATGGGAAGCAGCTTGCTGCGTGCCCAGAAGACATCCCGCACTGTCCTGCCTGCCACGGGGCTGCTTCTGAACACGGAGGCACGCCTACAAGCCAGCTGAGATGGGCTTTGCCTAAGAGTCAGGGAAGTGGCGAGAGGAACAAGGGATGTGCTGCACAGCTTCCCTTTCAGGCAGATTCCCTCCTGGGGCTCTTAGTTCTCTTGCCTTAGTGCCCTGCTTTGTTTTGAGGCTCTTTGCGGACAGCAGCACACACAGCGGGAAGGTGCGCGCTGGCCAGCTCCAAGTCTCGGCACATAGAAGCGCAAGCGAGGCACCTGCTCGCGGTTTGTCCCGGGCATGGGAAGCAGTATGCTGCGTGCCCAGAAGACATCCCGCACTGTCCTGCCTGCCACGGGGCTGCTTCTGAGCACGGAGGCACGCCTACAAGCCAGCTGAGATGGGCTTTGCCTAAGAGTCAGGGAAGTGGCGAGCGGAACAAGGGATGTGCTGCACAGCTTCCCTCGCAGGCAGATTCCCTCCTGGGGCTCTTAGTTCTCTTGCCTTAGTGCCCTGCTTTGTTTGGAGGCTGTTTGCGGACAGCAGCACACACAGCGGGAAGGTGCGCGCTGACCAGCTCCAAGTCTCGGCAGATGGAAGCAGAAGCCAGGCACCTGCTCGCAGTTTGTCCCGGGCATGGGAAGCAGTATGCTGCATGCCCAGAGTACTTCTCACACTGTCCTGCCTGCCACGGGGCTGCTTCTGAGCACGGAGGCACGCCTACAAGCCAACTGAGATGGGCTTTGCCTAAGAGTCAGGGAAGTGGCGAGCGGAACAAGGGATGTGCTGCACAGCTTCCCTTTCAGGCAGATTCCCTCCTGGGGTTCTTAGTTCTCTTGCCTTAGTGCCCTGCTTTGTTTGGAGGCTCTTTGCGGACAGCAGCACACACAGCGGGAAGGTGAGCGCTGGCCAGCTCCAAGTCTCGGCAGATAGAAGCGCAAGCCAGGCACCTGCTCGCAGTTTGTCCCGGGCGTGGGAAGCAGCATGCTGCGTGCCCAGAAGACATCCCGCACTGTCCTGCCTGCCACGGTGCTGCTTCTGAGCACGGAGGCACGCCTACAAGCCAGCTGAGATGGGCTTTGCCTAAGAGTCAGGGAAGTGGCGAGCGGAACAAGGGATGTGCTGCACAGGTTCCCTCGCAGGCAGATTCCCTCCTGGGGCGCTTCCTTCTCCTGCCTTAGTGCCCTGCTTTGTTTGGAGGCTGTTTGCGGACAGCAGCACACACAGCGGGAAGGTGCGCGCTGGCCAGCTCCAAGTCTCGGCACATAGAAGCGCAAGCGAGGCACCTGCTCGCGGTTTGTCCCGGGCATGGGAAGCAGTATGCTGTGTGCCCAGAAGACATCCCGCACTGTCCTGCCTGCCACGGGGCTGCTTCTGAGCACGGAGGCACGCCTACAAGCCAACTGAGATGGGCTTTGCCTAAGAGTCAGGGAAGTGGCGAGCGGAACAAGGGATGTGCTGCACAGGTTCCCTCGCAGGCAGATTCCCTCCTGGGGCTCTTAGTTCTCCTGCCTTAGTGCCCTGCTTTGTTTGGAGGCTGTTTGCGGAGAGCAGCACACACAGCGGGAAGGTGCGCGCTGGCCAGCTCCAGGTCTCGGCACATAGAAGCGCAAGCCAGGCACCTGCTCGCAGTTTGTCCCGGGCATGGGAAGCAGCTTGCTGCGTGCCCAGAAGACATCCCGCACTGTCCTGCCTGCCACGGGGCTGCTTCTGAACACGGAGGCACGCCTACAAGCCAGCTGAGATGGGCTTTGCCTAAGAGTCAGGGAAGTGGCGAGAGGAACAAGGGATGTGCTGCACAGCTTCCCTCGCAGGCAGATTCCCTCCTGGGATGCTTAGTTCTCCTGCCTTAGTGCCCTGCTTTGTTTTGAGGCTCTTTGCGGACAGCAGCACACACAGCGGGAAGGTGCGCGCTGGCCAGCTCCAAGTCTCGGCACATAGAAGCGCAAGCGAGGCACCTGCTCGCGGTTTGTCCCGGGCATGGGAAGCAGCATGCTGCGTGCCCAGAACACATCCCGCACTGTCCTGCCTGCCACGGGGCTGCTTCTGAGCACGGAGGCACGCCTACAAGCCAGCTGAGATGGGCTTTGCCTAAGAGTCAGGGAAGTGGCGAGAGGAACAAGGGATGTGCTGCACAGGTTCCCTCGCAGGCAGATTCCCTCCTGGGGCTCTTAGTTCTCCTACCTTTGTGCCCTGCTTTGTTTGGAGGCTGTTTGCAGACAGCAGCACACACAGCGGGAAGGTGTGCGCTGACCAGCTCCAAGTCTCGGCACATAGAAGCGCAAGCCAGGCACCTGCTCGCGGTTTGTCCCGGGCGTGGGAAGCAGCATGCTGCGTGCCCAGAAGACATCCCGCACTGTCCTGCCTGCCACGGGGCTGCTTCTGAGCACGGAGGCACGCCTACAAGCCAACTGAGATGGGCTTTGCCTAAGAGTCAGGGAAGTGGCGAGCGGAACAAGGGATGTGCTGCACAGGTTCCCTCGCAGGCAGATTCCCTCCTGGGGCTCTTAGTTCTCTTGCCTTAGTGCCCTGCTTTGTTTGGAGGCTGTTTGCGGACAGCAGCACACACAGCGGGAAGGTGCGTGCTGGCCAGCTCCAACTCTCGGCACATAGAAGCGCAAGCCAGGCACCTGCTCGCGGTTTGTCCCGGGCATGGGAAGCAGTATGCTGCGTGCCCAGAAGACATCCCGCACTGTCCTGCCTGCCACGGGGCTGCTTCTGAGCACGGAGGCACGCCTACAAGCCAGCTGAGATGGGCTTTGCCTAAGAGTCAGGGAAGTGGCGAGCGGAACAAGGGATTTGCTGCACAGCTTCCCTCGCAGGCAGATTCCCTCCTGGGGCGCTTACTTCTCTTGCCTTAGTGCCCTGCTTTGTTTGGAGGCTGTTTGCGGACAGCAGCACACACAGCGGGAAGGTGCGCGCTGACCAGCTCCAAGTCTCGGCAGATGGAAGCACAAGCCAGGCACCTGCTCGCAGTTTGTCCCGGGCATGGGAAGCAGTATGCTGCGTGCCCAGAGTACTTCTCGCACTGTCCTGCCTGCCACGGGGCTGCTTCTGAGCACGGAGGCACGCCTACAAGCCAGCTGAGATGGGCTTTGCCTAAGAGTCAGGGAAGTGGCGAGCGGAACAAGGGATGTGCTGCACAGCTTCCCTTTCAGGCAGATTCCCTCCTGGGGCTCTTAGTTCTCTTGCCTTAGTGCCCTGCTTTGTTTGGAGGCTCTTTGCGGACAGCAGCACACACAGCGGGAAGGTGCGCGCTGGCCAGCTCCAAGTCTCGGCACATGGAAGCGCAAGCCAGGCACCTGCTCGCAGTTTGTCCCGGGTGTGGGAAGCAGCGTGCTGCGTGCCCAGAAGACATCCCGCACTGTCCTGCCTGCCACGGGGCTGCTTCTGCGCACGGAGGCACGCCTATAAGCCAGCTGAGATGGCTTTGCCTAAGAGTCAGGGAAGTGGCGAGCGGAACAAGGGATGTGCTGCACAGCTTCCCTCGCAGGCAGATTCCCTCCTGGGGCTCTTAGTTCTCTTGCCTTAGTGCCCTGCTTTGTTTGGAGGCTGTTTGCGGACAGCAGCACACACAGCGGGAAGGTGCGTGCTGGCCAGCTCCAACTCTCGGCACATAGAAGCGCAAGCCAGGCACCTGCTCGCGGTTTGTCCCGGGCATGGGAAGCAGTATGCTGCGTGCCCAGAAGACATCCCGCACTGTCCTGCCTGCCACGGGGCTGCTTCTGAGCACGGAGGCACGCCTACAAGCCAGCTGAGATGGGCTTTGCCTAAGAGTCAGGGAAGTGGCGAGCGGAACAAGGGATGTGCTGCACAGCTTCCCTCGCAGGCAGATTCCCTCCTGGGGCTCTTAGTTCTCCTGCCTTTGTGCCCTGCTTTGTTTGGAGGCTGTTTGCGGAGAGCAGCACACACAGCGGGAAGGTGCGCGCTGACCAGCTCCAAGTCTCGGCACATAGAAGCGCAAGCGAGGCACCTGCTCGCGGTTTGTCCCGGGCATGGGAAGCAGCATGCTGCGTGCCCAGAAGACATCCCGCACTGTCCTGCCTGCCACGGGGCTGCTTCTGAGCACGGAGGTACGCCTACAAGCCAACTGAGATGGGCTTTGCCTAAGAGTCAGGGAAGTGGCGAGCGGAACAAGGGATGTGCTGCACAGCTTCCCTCGCAGGCAGATTCCCTCCTGGGGCTCTTAGTTCTCCTGCCTTAGTGCCCTGCTTTGTTTGGAGGCTGTTTGCAGACAGCAGCACACACAGCGGGAAGGTGTGCGCTGACCAGCTCCAAGTCTCGGCACATAGAAGCGCAAGCCAGGCACCTGCTCGCGGTTTGTCCCGGAGTGGGAAGCAGCATTCTGCGTGCCCAGAAGACATCCCGCACTGTCCTGCCTGCCACGGGGCTGCTTCTGCGCACGGAGGCACGCCTACAAGCCAGCTGAGATGGGCTTTGCCTAAGAGTCAGGGAAGTGGCGAGCGGAACAAGGGATGTGCTGCACAGCTTCCCTCGCAGGCAGATTCCCTCCGGGGGCTCTTAGTTCTCCTACCTTTGTGCCCTGCTTTGTTTGGAGGCTGTTTGCGGAGAGCAGCACACACAGCGGGAAGGTGAGCGCTGGCCAGCTCCAAGTCTCGGCAGATAGAAGCGCAAGCGAGGCACCTGCTCGCGGTTTGTCCCGGGCATGGGAAGCAGCATGCTGCGTGCCCAGAAGACATCCCGCACTGTCCTGCCTGCCACGGGGCTGCTTCTGAGCACGGAGGCACGCCTACAAGCCAGCTGAGATGGGCTTTGCCTAAGAGTCAGGGAAGTGTCGAGCGGAACAAGGGATGTGCTGCACAGCTTCCCTCGCAGGCAGATTCCCTCCTGGGGCTCTTAGTTCTCCTGCCTTAGTGCCCTGCTTTCTTTGGAGGCTGTTTGCGGAGAGCAGCACACACAGCGGGAAGGTGCGCGCTGGCCAGCTCCAAGTCTCGGCACATAGAAGCGCAAGCGAGGCACCTGCTCGCAGTTTGTCCCGGGCATGGGAAGCAGCTTGCTGCGTGCCCAGAAGACATCCCGCACTGTCCTGCCTGCCACGGGGCTGCTTCTGAGCACGGAGGCACGCCTACAAGCCAGCTGAGATGGGCTTTGCCTAAGAGTCAGGGAAGTGGCGAGAGGAACAAGGGATGTGCTGCACAGCTTCCCTTTCAGGCAGATTCCCTCCTGGGGCTCTTAGTTCTCTTGCCTTAGTGCCCTGCTTTGTTTGGAGGCTCTTTGCGGACAGCAGCACACACAGCGGGAAGGTGCGCGCTGGCCAGCTCCAAGTCTCGGCAGATAGAAGCGCAAGCGAGGCACCTGCTCGCGGTTTGTCCCGGGCATGGGAAGCAGCATGCTGCGTGCCCAGAAGACATCCCGCACTGTCCTGCCTGCCACGGGGCTGCTTCTGAGCACGGAGGCACGCCTACAAGCCAGCTGAGATGGGCTTTGCCTAAGAGTCAGGGAAGTGGCGAGAGGAACAAGGGATGTGCTGCACAGCTTCCCTCGCAGGCAGATTCCCTCCTGGGGCTCTTAGTTCTCCTGCCTTAGTGCCCTGCTTTGTTTGGAGGCTGTTTGCAGACAGCAGCGCACACAGCGGGAAGGTGTGCGCTGACCAGCTCCAAGTCTCGGCACATAGAAGCGCAAGCCAGGCACCTGCTCGCAGTTTGTCCCGGGCGTGGGAAGCAGCATGCTGCGTGCCCAGAAGACATCCCGCACTGTCCTGCCTGCCACGGGGCTGCTTCTGAACACGGAGGCACGCCTACAAGCCAGCTGAGATGGGCTTTGCCTAAGAGTCAGGGAAGTGGCGAGCGGAACCAGGGATGTGCTGCACAGGTTCCCTCGCAGGCAGATTCCCTCCTGGGGCTCTTAGTTCTCTTGCCTTAGTGCCCTGCTTTGTTTGGAGGCTGTTTGCGGACAGCAGCACACACAGCGGGAAGGTGCGTGCTGGCCAGCTCCAACTCTCGGCACATAGAAGCGCAAGCGAGGCACCTGCTCGCGGTTTGTCCCGGGCATGGGAAGCAGCATGCTGCGTGCCCAGAAGACATCCCGCACTGTCCTGCCTGCCACGGGGCTGCTTCTGACCACGGAGGCACGCCTACAAGCCAGCTGAGATGGGCTTTGCCTAAGAGTCAGGGAAGTGGCGAGCGGAACAAGGGATGTGCTGCACAGCTTCCCTCGCAGGCAGATTCCCTCCTGGGGCGCTTACTTCTCTTGCCTTAGTGCCCTGCTTTGTTTGGAGGCTGTTTGCGGACAGCAGCACACACAGCGGGAAGGTGCGCGCTGACCAGCTCCAAGTCTCGGCAGATGGAAGCACAAGCCAGGCACCTGCTCGCAGTTTGTCCCGGGCATGGGAAGCAGTATGCTGCGTGCCCAGAGTACTTCTCGCACTGTCCTGCCTGCCACGGGGCTGCTTCTGAGCACGGAGGCACGCCTACAAGCCAACTGAGATGGGCTTTGCCTAAGAGTCAGGGAAGTGGCGAGCGGAACAAGGGATGTGCTGCACAGGTTCCCTCGCAGGCAGATTCCCTCCTGGGGCTCTTAGTTCTCTTGCCTTAGTGCCCTGCTTTGTTTGGAGGCTGTTTGCGGACAGCAGCACACACAGCGGGAAGGTGCGCGCTGGCCAGCTCCAAGTCTCGGCACATAGAAGCGCAAGCCAGGCACCTGCTCGCAGTTTGTCCCGGGCGTTGGAAGCAGCATGCTGCGTGCCCAGAAGACATCCCGCACTGTCCTGCCTGCCACGGTGCTGCTTCTGAGCACGGAGGCACGCCTACAAGCCAGCTGAGATGGGCTTTGCCTAAGAGTCAGGGAAGTGGCGAGCGGAACAAGGGATGTGCTGCACAGGTTCCCTTGCAGGCAGATTCCCTCCTGGGGCTCTTAGTTCTCTTGCCTTAGTGCCCTGCTTTGTTTGGAGGCTCTTTGCGGACAGCAGCACACAAAGCGGGAAGGTGCGTGCTGGCCAGCTCCAAGTCTCGGCACATGGAAGCGCAAGCGAGGCACCTGCTCGCAGTTTGTCCCGGGTGTGGGAAGCAGCATGCTGCGTGCCCAGAAGACATCCCGCACTGTCCTGCCTGCCACGGGGCTGCTTCTGAGCACGGAGGCACGCCTACAAGCCAGCTGAGATGGGCTTTGCCTAAGAGTCAGGGAAGTGGCGAGCGGAACAAGGGATGTGCTGCACAGGTTCCCTCGCAGGCAGATTCCCTCCTGGGGCTCTTAGTTCTCCTGCCTTAGTGCCCTGCTTTGTTTGGAGGCTCTTTGCGGACAGCAGCACACACAGCGGGAAGGTGAGCGCTGGCCAGCTCCAAGTCTCAGCACATAGAAGCGCAAGCCAGGCACCTGCTCGCGGTTTGTCCCGGGCATGGGAAGCAGCATGCTGCGTGCCCAGAAGACATCCCGCACTGTCCTGCCTGCCACGGGGCTGCTTCTGAGCACGGAGGCACGCCTACAAGCCAGCTGAGATGGGCTTTGCCTAAGAGTCAGGGAAGTGGCGAGCGGAACAAGGGATGTGCTGCACAGCTTCCCTTTCAGGCAGATTCCCTCCTGGGGCTCTTAGTTCTCTTGCCTTAGTGCCCTGCTTTGTTTGGAGGCTCTTTGCGGACAGCAGCACACACAGCGGGAAGGTGCGTGCTGGCCAGCTCCAACTCTCGGCAGATAGAAGCGCAAGCGAGGCACCTGCTCGCGGTTTGTCCCGGGCATGGGAAGCAGTATGCTGCGTGCCCAGAAGACATCCCGCACTGTCCTGCCTGCCACGGGGCTGCTTCTGAGCACGGAGGCACGCCTACAAGCCAGCTGAGATGGGCTTTGCCTAAGAGTCAGGGAAGTGGCGAGCGGAACAAGGGATGTGCTGCACAGCTTCCCTCGCAGGCAGATTCCCTCCTGGGGCTCTTAGTTCTCTTGCCTTAGTGCCCTGCTTTGTTTGGAGGCTGTTTGCGGACAGCAGCACACACAGCGGGAAGGTGCGCGCTGACCAGCTCCAAGTCTCGGCAGATGGAAGCAGAAGCCAGGCACCTGCTCGCAGTTTGTCCCGGGCATGGGAAGCAGTATGCTGCATGCCCAGAGTACTTCTCACACTGTCCTGCCTGCCACGGGGCTGCTTCTGAGCACGGAGGCACGCCTACAAGCCAACTGAGATGGGCTTTGCCTAAGAGTCAGGGAAGTGGCGAGCGGAACAAGGGATGTGCTGCACAGCTTCCCTTTCAGGCAGATTCCCTCCTGGGGCTCTTAGTTCTCTTGCCTTAGTGCCCTGCTTTGTTTGGAGGCTCTTTGCGGACAGCAGCACACACAGCGGGAAGGTGAGCGCTGGCCAGCTCCAAGTCTCGGCAGATAGAAGCGCAAGCCAGGCACCTGCTCGCAGTTTGTCCCGGGCGTGGGAAGCAGCATGCTGCGTGCCCAGAAGACATCCCGCACTGTCCTGCCTGCCACGGTGCTGCTTCTGAGCACGGAGGCACGCCTACAAGCCAGCTGAGATGGGCTTTGCCTAAGAGTCAGGGAAGTGGCGAGCGGAACAAGGGATGTGCTGCACAGGTTCCCTCGCAGGCAGATTCCCTCCTGGGGCGCTTCCTTCTCCTGCCTTAGTGCCCTGCTTTGTTTGGAGGCTGTTTGCGGACAGCAACACACACAGCGGGAAGGTGCGTGCTGGCCAGCTCCAACTCTCGGCACATAGAAGCGCAAGCCAGGCACCTGCTCGCGGTTTGTCCCGGGCATGGGAAGCAGTATGCTGCGTGCCCAGAAGACATCCCGCACTGTCCTGCCTGCCACGGGGCTGCTTCTGAGCACGGAGGCACGCCTACAAGCCAGCTGAGATGGGCTTTGCCTAAGAGTCAGGGAAGTGGCGAGAGGAACAAGGGATGTGCTGCACAGCTTCCCTCGCAGGCAGATTCCCTCCTGGGGCTCTTAGTTCTCCTGCCTTAGTGCCCTGCTTTGTTTGGAGGCTGTTTGCGGACAGCAGCACACACAGCGGGAAGGTGCGCGCTGGCCAGCTCCAAGTCTCGGCACATAGAAGCGCAAGCGAGGCACCTGCTCGCGGTTTGTCCCGGGCATGGGAAGCAGTATGCTGTGTGCCCAGAAGACATCCCGCACTGTCCTGCCTGCCACGGGGCTGCTTCTGAGCACGGAGGCACGCCTACAAGCCAACTGAGATGGGCTTTGCCTAAGAGTCAGGGAAGTGGCGAGCGGAACAAGGGATGTGCTGCACAGGTTCCCTCGCAGGCAGATTCCCTCCTGGGGCTCTTAGTTCTCCTGCCTTAGTGCCCTGCTTTGTTTGGAGGCTGTTTGCGGAGAGCAGCACACACAGCGGGAAGGTGCGCGCTGGCCAGCTCCAGGTCTCGGCACATAGAAGCGCAAGCCAGGCACCTGCTCGCAGTTTGTCCCGGGCATGGGAAGCAGCTTGCTGCGTGCCCAGAAGACATCCCGCACTGTCCTGCCTGCCACGGGGCTGCTTCTGAACACGGAGGCACGCCTACAAGCCAGCTGAGATGGGCTTTGCCTAAGAGTCAGGGAAGTGGCGAGCGGAACAAGGGATGTGCTGCACAGCTTCCCTTTCAGGCAGATTCCCTCCTGGGGCTCTTAGTTCTCTTGCCTTAGTGCCCTGCTTTGTTTGGAGGCTCTTTGCGGACAGCAGCACACACAGCGGGAAGGTGCGCGCTGGCCAGCTCCAAGTCTCGGCACATGGAAGCGCAAGCCAGGCACCTGCTCGCAGTTTGTCCCGGGTGTGGGAAGCAGCGTGCTGCGTGCCCAGAAGACATCCCGCACTGTCCTGCCTGCCACGGGGCTGCTTCTGCGCACGGAGGCACGCCTATAAGCCAGCTGAGATGGCTTTGCCTAAGAGTCAGGGAAGTGGCGAGCGGAACAAGGGATGTGCTGCACAGCTTCCCTCGCAGGCAGATTCCCTCCTGGGGCTCTTAGTTCTCTTGCCTTAGTGCCCTGCTTTGTTTGGAGGCTGTTTGCGGACAGCAGCACACACAGCGGGAAGGTGCGCGCTGGCCAGCTCCAAGTCTCGGCACATAGAAGCGCAAGCCAGGCACCTGCTCGCGGTTTGTCCCGGGCATGGGAAGCAGTATGCTGCGTGCCCAGAAGACATCCCGCACTGTCCTGCCTGCCACGGGGCTGCTTCTGAGCACGGAGGCACGCCTACAAGCCAGCTGAGATGGGCTTTGCCTAAGAGTCAGGGAAGTGGCGAGCGGAACAAGGGATGTGCTGCACAGCTTCCCTCGCAGGCAGATTCCCTCCTGGGGCTCTTAGTTCTCCTGCCTTTGTGCCCTGCTTTGTTTGGAGGCTGTTTGCGGAGAGCAGCACACACAGCGGGAAGGTGCGCGCTGACCAGCTCCAAGTCTCGGCACATAGAAGCGCAAGTGAGGCACCTGCTCGCGGTTTGTCCCGGGCATGGGAAGCAGCATGCTGCGTGCCCAGAAGACATCCCGCACTGTCCTGCCTGCCACGGGGCTGCTTCTGAGCACGGAGGTACGCCTACAAGCCAACTGAGATGGGCTTTGCCTAAGAGTCAGGGAAGTGGCGAGCGGAACAAGGCATGTGCTGCACAGCTTCCCTCGCAGGCAGATTCCCTCCTGGGGCTCTTAGTTCTCCTGCCTTAGTGCCCTGCTTTGTTTGGAGGCTGTTTGCAGACAGCAGCACACACAGCGGGAAGGTGTGCGCTGACCAGCTCCAAGTCTCGGCACATAGAAGCGCAAGCCAGGCACCTGCTCGCAGTTTGTCCCGGAGTGGGAAGCAGCATTCTGCGTGCCCAGAAGACATCCCGCACTGTCCTGCCTGCCACGGGGCTGCTTCTGCGCACGGAGGCACGCCTACAAGCCAGCTGAGATGGGCTTTGCCTAAGAGTCAGGGAAGTGGCGAGCGGAACAAGGGATGTGCTGCACAGCTTCCCTCGCAGGCAGATTCCCTCCGGGGGCTCTTAGTTCTCCTACCTTTGTGCCCTGCTTTGTTTGGAGGCTGTTTGCGGAGAGCAGCACACACAGCGGGAAGGTGAGCGCTGGCCAGCTCCAAGTCTCGGCAGATAGAAGCGCAAGCGAGGCACCTGCTCGCGGTTTGTCCCGGGCATGGGAAGCAGCATGCTGCGTGCCCAGAAGACATCCCGCACTGTCCTGCCTGCCACGGGGCTGCTTCTGAGCACGGAGGCACGCCTACAAGCCAGCTGAGATGGGCTTTGCCTAAGAGTCAGGGAAGTGGCGAGAGGAACAAGGGATGTGCTGCACAGCTTCCCTCGCAGGCAGATTCCCTCCTGGGGCTCTTAGTTCTCCTGCCTTAGTGCCCTGCTTTGTTTGGAGGCTGTTTGCAGACAGCAGCGCACACAGCGGGAAGGTGTGCGCTGACCAGCTCCAAGTCTCGGCACATAGAAGCGCAAGCCAGGCACCTGCTCGCAGTTTGTCCCGGGCGTGGGAAGCAGCATGCTGCGTGCCCAGAAGACATCCCGCACTGTCCTGCCTGCCACGGGGCTGCTTCTGAGCACGGAGGCACGCCTACAAGCCAGCTGAGATGGGCTTTGCCTAAGAGTCAGGGAAGTGGCGAGCGGAACCAGGGATGTGCTGCACAGGTTCCCTCGCAGGCAGATTCCCTCCTGGGGCTCTTAGTTCTCTTGCCTTAGTGCCCTGCTTTGTTTGGAGGCTGTTTGCGGACAGCAGCACACACAGCGGGAAGGTGCGTGCTGGCCAGCTCCAACTCTCGGCACATAGAAGCGCAAGCGAGGCACCTGCTCGCGGTTTGTCCCGGGCATGGGAAGCAGCATGCTGCGTGCCCAGAAGACATCCCGCACTGTCCTGCCTGCCACGGGGCTGCTTCTGACCACGGAGGCACGCCTACAAGCCAGCTGAGATGGGCTTTGCCTAAGAGTCAGGGAAGTGGCGAGCGGAACAAGGGATGTGCTGCACAGCTTCCCTCGCAGGCAGATTCCCTCCTGGGGCGCTTACTTCTCTTGCCTTAGTGCCCTGCTTTGTTTGGAGGCTGTTTGCGGACAGCAGCACACACAGCGGGAAGGTGCGCGCTGACCAGCTCCAAGTCTCGGCAGATGGAAGCACAAGCCAGGCACCTGCTCGCAGTTTGTCCCGGGCATGGGAAGCAGTATGCTGCGTGCCCAGAGTACTTCTCGCACTGTCCTGCCTGCCACGGGGCTGCTTCTGAGCACGGAGGCACGCCTACAAGCCAACTGAGATGGGCTTTGCCTAAGAGTCAGGGAAGTGGCGAGCGGAACAAGGGATGTGCTGCACAGGTTCCCTCGCAGGCAGATTCCCTCCTGGGGCTCTTAGTTCTCTTGCCTTAGTGCCCTGCTTTGTTTGGAGGCTGTTTGCGGACAGCAGCACACACAGCGGGAAGGTGCGCGCTGGCCAGCTCCAAGTCTCGGCACATAGAAGCGCAAGCCAGGCACCTGCTCGCAGTTTGTCCCGGGCGTTGGAAGCAGCATGCTGCGTGCCCAGAAGACATCCCGCACTGTCCTGCCTGCCACGGTGCTGCTTCTGAGCACGGAGGCACGCCTACAAGCCAGCTGAGATGGGCTTTGCCTAAGAGTCAGGGAAGTGGCGAGCGGAACAAGGGATGTGCTGCACAGGTTCCCTTGCAGGCAGATTCCCTCCTGGGGCTCTTAGTTCTCCTGCCTTAGTGCCCTGCTTTCTTTGGAGGCTGTTTGCGGAGAGCAGCACACACAGCGGGAAGGTGCGCGCTGGCCAGCTCCAAGTCTCGGCACATAGAAGCGCAAGCGAGGCACCTGCTCGCAGTTTGTCCCGGGCATGGGAAGCAGCTTGCTGCGTGCCCAGAAGACATCCCGCACTGTCCTGCCTGCCACGGGGCTGCTTCTGAGCACGGAGGCACGCCTACAAGCCAGCTGAGATGGGCTTTGCCTAAGAGTCAGGGAAGTGGCGAGAGGAACAAGGGATGTGCTGCACAGCTTCCCTTTCAGGCAGATTCCCTCCTGGGGCTCTTAGTTCTCTTGCCTTAGTGCCCTGCTTTGTTTGGAGGCTCTTTGCGGACAGCAGCACACACAGCGGGAAGGTGCGCGCTGGCCAGCTCCAAGTCTCGGCAGATAGAAGCGCAAGCGAGGCACCTGCTCGCGGTTTGTCCCGGGCATGGGAAGCAGCATGCTGCGTGCCCAGAAGACATCCCGCACTGTCCTGCCTGCCACGGGGCTGCTTCTGAGCACGGAGGCACGCCTACAAGCCAGCTGAGATGGGCTTTGCCTAAGAGTCAGGGAAGTGGCGAGAGGAACAAGGGATGTGCTGCACAGCTTCCCTCGCAGGCAGATTCCCTCCTGGGGCTCTTAGTTCTCCTGCCTTAGTGCCCTGCTTTGTTTGGAGGCTGTTTGCAGACAGCAGCGCACACAGCGGGAAGGTGTGCGCTGACCAGCTCCAAGTCTCGGCACATAGAAGCGCAAGCCAGGCACCTGCTCGCAGTTTGTCCCGGGCGTGGGAAGCAGCATGCTGCGTGCCCAGAAGACATCCCGCACTGTCCTGCCTGCCACGGGGCTGCTTCTGAGCACGGAGGCACGCCTACAAGCCAGCTGAGATGGGCTTTGCCTAAGAGTCAGGGAAGTGGCGAGCGGAACCAGGGATGTGCTGCACAGGTTCCCTCGCAGGCAGATTCCCTCCTGGGGCTCTTAGTTCTCTTGCCTTAGTGCCCTGCTTTGTTTGGAGGCTGTTTGCGGACAGCAGCACACACAGCGGGAAGGTGCGTGCTGGCCAGCTCCAACTCTCGGCACATAGAAGCGCAAGCGAGGCACCTGCTCGCGGTTTGTCCCGGGCATGGGAAGCAGCATGCTGCGTGCCCAGAAGACATCCCGCACTGTCCTGCCTGCCACGGGGCTGCTTCTGACCACGGAGGCACGCCTACAAGCCAGCTGAGATGGGCTTTGCCTAAGAGTCAGGGAAGTGGCGAGCGGAACAAGGGATGTGCTGCACAGCTTCCCTCGCAGGCAGATTCCCTCCTGGGGCGCTTACTTCTCTTGCCTTAGTGCCCTGCTTTGTTTGGAGGCTGTTTGCGGACAGCAGCACACACAGCGGGAAGGTGCGCGCTGACCAGCTCCAAGTCTCGGCAGATGGAAGCACAAGCCAGGCACCTGCTCGCAGTTTGTCCCGGGCATGGGAAGCAGTATGCTGCGTGCCCAGAGTACTTCTCGCACTGTCCTGCCTGCCACGGGGCTGCTTCTGAGCACGGAGGCACGCCTACAAGCCAACTGAGATGGGCTTTGCCTAAGAGTCAGGGAAGTGGCGAGCGGAACAAGGGATGTGCTGCACAGGTTCCCTCGCAGGCAGATTCCCTCCTGGGGCTCTTAGTTCTCCTGCCTTAGTGCCCTGCTTTGTTTCGAGGCTCTTTGCGGACAGCAGCACACACAGCGGGAAGGTGCGCGCTGGCCAGCTCCAGGTCTCGGCACATAGAAGCGCAAGCCAGGCACCTGCTCGCGGTTTGTCCCGGGCGTGGGAAGCAGCATGCTGCGTGCCCAGAAGACATCCCGCACTGTCCTGCCTGCCACGGGGCTGCTTCTGAGCACGGAGGCACGCCTACAAGCCAGCTGAGATGGGCTTTGCCTAAGAGTCAGGGAAGCGGCGAGCGGAACAAGGGATGTGCTGCACAGCTTCCCTCGCAGGCAGATTCCCTCCTGGGGCGCTTACTTCTCTTGCCTTAGTGCCCTGCTTTGTTTGGAGGCTGTTTGCGGACAGCAGCACACACAGCGGGAAGGTGCGCGCTGACCAGCTCCAAGTCTCGGCAGATGGAAGCACAAGCCAGGCACCTGCTCGCAGTTTGTCCCGGGCATGGGAAGCAGTATGCTGCGTGCCCAGAGTACTTCTCGCACTGTCCTGCCTGCCACGGGGCTGCTTCTGAGCACGGAGGCACGCCTACAAGCCAACTGAGATGGGCTTTGCCTAAGAGTCAGGGAAGTGGCGAGCGGAACAAGGGATGTGCTGCACAGGTTCCCTCGCAGGCAGATTCCCTCCTGGGGCTCTTAGTTCTCTTGCCTTAGTGCCCTGCTTTGTTTGGAGGCTGTTTGCGGACAGCAGCACACACAGCGGGAAGGTGCGCGCTGGCCAGCTCCAAGTCTCGGCACATAGAAGCGCAAGCCAGGCACCTGCTCGCAGTTTGTCCCGGGCGTTGGAAGCAGCATGCTGCGTGCCCAGAAGACATCCCGCACTGTCCTGCCTGCCACGGTGCTGCTTCTGAGCACGGAGGCACGCCTACAAGCCAGCTGAGATGGGCTTTGCCTAAGAGTCAGGGAAGTGGCGAGCGGAACAAGGGATGTGCTGCACAGGTTCCCTTGCAGGCAGATTCCCTCCTGGGGCTCTTAGTTCTCCTGCCTTAGTGCCCTGCTTTCTTTGGAGGCTGTTTGCGGAGAGCAGCACACACAGCGGGAAGGTGCGCGCTGGCCAGCTCCAAGTCTCGGCACATAGAAGCGCAAGCGAGGCACCTGCTCGCAGTTTGTCCCGGGCATGGGAAGCAGCTTGCTGCGTGCCCAGAAGACATCCCGCACTGTCCTGCCTGCCACGGGGCTGCTTCTGAGCACGGAGGCACGCCTACAAGCCAGCTGAGATGGGCTTTGCCTAAGAGTCAGGGAAGTGGCGAGAGGAACAAGGGATGTGCTGCACAGCTTCCCTTTCAGGCAGATTCCCTCCTGGG
This sequence comes from Rhea pennata, assembly GCF_028389875.1. Lineage (NCBI taxonomy): Eukaryota > Metazoa > Chordata > Aves > Rheiformes > Rheidae > Rhea > Rhea pennata. The sequence continues at coordinate 1,033,544 of NC_084680.1, forward strand.
GCTCTTAGTTCTCTTGCCTTAGTGCCCTGCTTTGTTTGGAGGCTCTTTGCGGACAGCAGCACACACAGCGGGAAGGTGCGCGCTGGCCAGCTCCAAGTCTCGGCAGATAGAAGCGCAAGCGAGGCACCTGCTCGCGGTTTGTCCCGGGCATGGGAAGCAGCATGCTGCGTGCCCAGAAGACATCCCGCACTGTCCTGCCTGCCACGGGGCTGCTTCTGAGCACGGAGGCACGCCTACAAGCCAGCTGAGATGGGCTTTGCCTAAGAGTCAGGGAAGTGGCGAGAGGAACAAGGGATGTGCTGCACAGCTTCCCTCGCAGGCAGATTCCCTCCTGGGGCTCTTAGTTCTCCTGCCTTAGTGCCCTGCTTTGTTTGGAGGCTGTTTGCAGACAGCAGCGCACACAGCGGGAAGGTGTGCGCTGACCAGCTCCAAGTCTCGGCACATAGAAGCGCAAGCCAGGCACCTGCTCGCAGTTTGTCCCGGGCGTGGGAAGCAGCATGCTGCGTGCCCAGAAGACATCCCGCACTGTCCTGCCTGCCACGGGGCTGCTTCTGAGCACGGAGGCACGCCTACAAGCCAGCTGAGATGGGCTTTGCCTAAGAGTCAGGGAAGTGGCGAGCGGAACCAGGGATGTGCTGCACAGGTTCCCTCGCAGGCAGATTCCCTCCTGGGGCTCTTAGTTCTCTTGCCTTAGTGCCCTGCTTTGTTTGGAGGCTGTTTGCGGACAGCAGCACACACAGCGGGAAGGTGCGTGCTGGCCAGCTCCAACTCTCGGCACATAGAAGCGCAAGCGAGGCACCTGCTCGCGGTTTGTCCCGGGCATGGGAAGCAGCATGCTGCGTGCCCAGAAGACATCCCGCACTGTCCTGCCTGCCACGGGGCTGCTTCTGACCACGGAGGCACGCCTACAAGCCAGCTGAGATGGGCTTTGCCTAAGAGTCAGGGAAGTGGCGAGCGGAACAAGGGATGTGCTGCACAGCTTCCCTCGCAGGCAGATTCCCTCCTGGGGCGCTTACTTCTCTTGCCTTAGTGCCCTGCTTTGTTTGGAGGCTGTTTGCGGACAGCAGCACACACAGCGGGAAGGTGCGCGCTGACCAGCTCCAAGTCTCGGCAGATGGAAGCACAAGCCAGGCACCTGCTCGCAGTTTGTCCCGGGCATGGGAAGCAGTATGCTGCGTGCCCAGAGTACTTCTCGCACTGTCCTGCCTGCCACGGGGCTGCTTCTGAGCACGGAGGCACGCCTACAAGCCAACTGAGATGGGCTTTGCCTAAGAGTCAGGGAAGTGGCGAGCGGAACAAGGGATGTGCTGCACAGGTTCCCTCGCAGGCAGATTCCCTCCTGGGGCTCTTAGTTCTCCTGCCTTAGTGCCCTGCTTTGTTTCGAGGCTCTTTGCGGACAGCAGCACACACAGCGGGAAGGTGCGCGCTGGCCAGCTCCAGGTCTCGGCACATAGAAGCGCAAGCCAGGCACCTGCTCGCGGTTTGTCCCGGGCGTGGGAAGCAGCATGCTGCGTGCCCAGAAGACATCCCGCACTGTCCTGCCTGCCACGGGGCTGCTTCTGAGCACGGAGGCACGCCTACAAGCCAGCTGAGATGGGCTTTGCCTAAGAGTCAGGGAAGCGGCGAGCGGAACAAGGGATGTGCTGCACAGCTTCCCTCGCAGGCAGATTCCCTCCTGGGGCGCTTACTTCTCTTGCCTTAGTGCCCTGCTTTGTTTGGAGGCTGTTTGCGGACAGCAGCACACACAGCGGGAAGGTGCGCGCTGACCAGCTCCAAGTCTCGGCAGATGGAAGCACAAGCCAGGCACCTGCTCGCAGTTTGTCCCGGGCATGGGAAGCAGTATGCTGCGTGCTCAGAGTACTTCTCGCACTGTCCTGCCTGCCACGGGGCTGCTTCTGAGCACGGAGGCACGCCTACAAGCCAGCTGAGATGGGCTTTGCCTAAGAGTCAGGGAAGTGGCGAGCGGAACAAGGGATGTGCTGCACAGCTTCCCTCGCAGGCAGATTCCCTCCTGGGGCTCTTAGTTCTCTTGCCTTAGTGCCCTGCTTTGTTTGGAGGCTGTTTGCGGACAGCAGCACACACAGCGGGAAGGTGCGCGCTGGCCAGCTCCAACTCTCGGCACATAGAAGCGCAAGCCAGGCACCTGCTCGCAGTTTGTCCTGGGCGTGGGAAGCAGCATGCTGCGTGCCCAGAAGACATCCCGCACTGTCCTGCCTGCCACGGGGCTGCTTCTGAGCACGGAGGCACGCCTACAAGCCAGCTGAGATGGGCTTTGCCTAAGAGTCAGGGAAGTGGCGAGCGGAACAAGGGATGTGCTGCACAGCTTCCCTCGCAGGCAGATTCCCTCCTGGGGCTCTTAGTTCTCCTGCCTTTGTGCCCTGCTTTGTTTGGAGGCTGTTTGCGGAGAGCAGCACACACAGCGGGAAGGTGCGCGCTGGCCAGCTCCAAGTCTCGGCAGATAGAAGCGCAAGCGAGGCACCTGCTCGCCGTTTGTCCCGGGCATGGGAAGCAGCATGCTGCGTGCCCAGAAGACATCCCGCACTGTCCTGCCTGCCACGGGGCTGCTTCTGAGCACGGAGGCACGCCTACAAGCCAGCTGAGATGGGCTTTGCCTAAGAGTCAGGGAAGTGGCGAGCAGAACAAGGGATGTGCTGCACAGCTTCCCTCGCAGGCAGATTCCCTCCTGGGGTTCTTAGTTCTCCTGCCTTAGTGCCCTGCTTTGTTTGGAGGCTGTTTGCAGACAGCAGCACACACAGCGGGAAGGTGTGCGCTGACCAGCTCCAACTCTCGGCACATAGAAGCGCAAGCCAGGCACCTGCTCGCAGTTTGTCCCGGGCGTGGGAAGCAGCATGCTGCGTGCCCAGAAGACATCCCGCACTGTCCTGCCTGCCACGGGGCTGCTTCTGACCACGGAGGCACGCCTACAAGCCAGCTGAGATGGGCTTTGCCTAAGAGTCAGGGAAGTGGCGAGCGGAACAAGGGATGTGCTGCACAGCTTCCCTCGCAGGCAGATTCCCTCCTGGGGCTCTTAGTTCTCTTGCCTTAGTGCCCTGCTTTGTTTGGAGGCTCTTTGCGGACAGCAGCACACACAGCGGGAAGGTGCGCGCTGGCCAGCTCCAAGTCTCGGCAGATAGAAGCGCAAGCCAGGCACCTGCTCGCGGTTTGTCCCGGGCATGGGAAGCAGTATGCTGCGTGCCCAGAAGACATCCCGCACTGTCCTGCCTGCCACGGGGCTGCTTCTGAGCACGGAGGCACGCCTACAAGCCAGCTGAGATGGGCTTTGCCTAAGAGTCAGGGAAGTGGCGAGCGGAACAATGGATGTGCTGCACAGCTTCCCTCGCAGGCAGATTCCCTCCTGGGGCGCTTACTTCTCTTGCCTTAGTGCCCTGCTTTGTTTGGAGGCTGTTTGCGGACAGCAGCACACACAGCGGGAAGGTGCGCGCTGGCCAGCTCCAAGTCTCGGCAGATGGAAGCACAAGCCAGGCACCTGCTCGCAGTTTGTCCCGGGCATGGGAAGCAGTATGCTGCGTGCCCAGAGTACTTCTCGCACTGTCCTGCCTGCCACGGGCTGCTTCTGAGCACGGAGGCACGCCTACAAGCCAACTGAGATGGGCTTTGCCTAAGAGTCAGGGAAGTGGCGAGCGGAACAAGGGATGTGCTGCACAGGTTCCCTCGCAGGCAGATTCCCTCCTGGGGCTCTTAGTTCTCCTGCCTTAGTGCCCTGCTTTGTTTCGAGGCTCTTTGCGGACAGCAGCACACACAGCGGGAAGGTGCGCGCTGGCCAGCTCCAGGTCTCGGCACATAGAAGCGCAAGACAGGCACCTGCTCGCAGTTTGTCCCGGGCATGGGAAGCAGCTTGCTGCGTGCCCAGAAGACATCCCGCACTGTCCTGCCTGCCACGGGGCTGCTTCTGACCACGGAGGCACGCCTACAAGCCAGCTGAGATGGGCTTTGCCTAAGAGTCAGGGAAGTGGCGAGAGGAACAAGGGATGTGCTGCACAGGTTCCCTCGCAGGCAGATTCCCTCCTGGGGCTCTTAGTTCTCCTGCCTTTGTGCCCTGCTTTGTTTGGAGGCTGTTTGCAGACAGCAGCACACACAGCGGGAAGGTGTGCGCTGACCAGCTCCAAGTCTCGGCACATAGAAGCGCAAGCCAGGCACCTGCTCGCAGTTTGTCCCGGGCGTGGGAAGCAGCATGCTGCGTGCCCAGAAGACATCCCGCACTGTCCTGCCTGCCACGGGGCTGCTTCTGAGCACGGAGGCACGCCTACAAGCCAGCTGAGATGGGCTTTGCCTAAGAGTCAGGGAAGTGGCGAGCGGAACAAGGGATGTGCTGCACAGCTTCCCTCGCAGGCAGATTCCCTCCTGGGGCTCTTAGTTCTCTTGCCTTAGTGCCCTGCTTTGTTTGGAGGCTGTTTGCGGACAGCAGCACACACAGCGGGAAGGTGCGTGCTGGCCAGCTCCAAGTCTCGGCACATAGAAGCGCAAGCCAGGCACCTGCTCGCGGTTTGTCCCGGGCATGGGAAGCAGTATGCTGCGTGCCCAGAAGACATCCCGCACTGTCCTGCCTGCCACGGGGCTGCTTCTGAGCACGGAGGCACGCCTACAAGCCAGCTGAGATGGGCTTTGCCTAAGAGTCAGGGAAGTGGCGAGAGGAACAAGGGATGTGCTGCACAGCTTCCCTTTCAGGCAGATTGCCTCCTGGGGCTCTTAGTTCTCTTGCCTTAGTGCCCTGCTTTGTTTGGAGGCTGTTTGCGGACAGCAGCACACACAGCGGGAAGGTGCGTGCTGGCCAGCTCCAACTCTCAGCAGATGGAAGCACAAGCCAGGCACCTGCTCGCGGTTTGTCCCGGGCATGGGAAGCAGCATGCTGCGTGCCCAGAAGACATCCCGCACTGTCCTGCCTGCCACGGGGCTGCTTCTGACCACGGAGGCACGCCTACAAGCCAGCTGAGATGGGCTTTGCCTAAGAGTCAGGGAAGTGGCGAGCGGAACAAGGGATGTGCTGCACAGCTTCCCTCGCAGGCAGATTCCCTCCTGGGGCGCTTACTTCTCTTGCCTTAGTGCCCTGCTTTGTTTGGAGGCTGTTTGCGGACAGCAGCACACACAGCGGGAAGGTGCGCGCTGGCCAGCTCCAAGTCTCGGCACATAGAAGCGCAAGCGAGGCACCTGCTCGCAGTTTGTCCCGGGCGTGGGAAGCAGCATGCTGCGTGCCCAGAAGACATCCCGCACTGTCCTGCCTGCCTCGGGGCTGCTTCTGAGCACGGAGGCACGCCTACAAGCCAGCTGAGATGGGCTTTGCCTAAGAGTCAGGGAAGTGGCGAGCGGAACAAGGGATGTGCTGCACAGCTTCCCTCGCAGGCAGATTCCCTCCTGGGGCTCTTACTTCTCTTGCCTTAGTGCCCTGCTTTGTTTGGAGGCTGTTTGCGGACAGCAGCACACACAGCGGGAAGGTGCTCACTGGCCAGCTCCAAGTCTCGGCACATAGAAGCGCAAGCCAGGCACCTGCTCGGAGTTTGTCCCGGGCGTGGGAAGCAGCATGCTGCGTGCCCAGAAGACATCCCGCACTGTCCTGCCTGCCACGGGGCTGCTTCTGAGCACGGAGGCACGTCTACAAGCCAGCTGAGATGGGCTTTGCCTAAGAGTCAGGGAAGTGGCGAGCGGAACAAGGGATGTGCTGCACAGCTTCCCTCGCAGGCAGATTCCCTCCTGGGGCTCTTAGTTCTCTTGCCTTAGTGCCCTGCTTTGTTTGGAGGCTGTTTGCGGACAGCAGCACACACAGCGGGAAGGTGCGCGCTGACCAGCTCCAAGTCTCGGCACATAGAAGCGCAAGCGAGGCACCTGCTCGCGGTTTGTCCCGGGCGTGGGAAGCAGCATGCTGCGTGCCCAGAAGACATCCCGCACTGTCCTGCCTGCCACGGGGCTGCTTCTGAGCACGGAGGCACGCCTACAAGCCAGCTGAGATGGGCTTTGCCTAAGAGTCAGGGAAGTGGCGAGAGGAACAAGGGATGTGCTGCACAGCTTCCCTCGCAGGCAGATTCCCTCCTGGGGCTCTTAGTTCTCTTGCCTTAGTGCCCTGCTTTGTTTGGAGGCTGTTTGCGGAGAGCAGCACACACAGCGGGAAGGTGCGCGCTGGCCAGCTCCTAGTCTCGGCAGATGTTAGCACAAGCCAGGCACCTGCTCGCAGTTTGTCCCGGGCATGGGAAGCAGTATGCTGCGTGCCCAGAAGACATCCCGCACTGTCCTGCCTGCCACGGGGCTGCTTCTGAGCACGGAGGCACACCTACAAGCCAGCTGAGATGGGCTTTGCCTAAGAGTCAGGGAAGTGGCAAGCGGAACAAGGGATGTGCTGCACAGCTTCCCTCGCAGGCAGATTCCCTCCTGGGGCGCTTACTTCTCCTGCCTTAGTGCCCTGCTTTGTTTGGAGGCTGTTTGCGGACAGCAGCACACACAGCGGGAAGGTGCGCGCTGGCCAGCTCCAAGTCTCGGCACATAGAAGCGCAAGCGAGGCACCTGCTCGGAGTTTGTCCCGGGCATGGGAAGCAGCATGCTGCGTGCCCAGAAGACATCCCGCACTGTCCTGCCTGCCACGGGGCTGCTTCTGAGCACGGAGGCACACCTACAAGCCAGCTGAGATGGGCTTTGCCTAAGAGTCAGGGAAGTGTTGAGCGGAACAAGGGATGTGCTGCACAGCTTCCCTCGCAGGCAGATTCCCTCCTGGGGCGCTTACTTCTCCTGCCTTAGTGCCCTGCTTTGTTTGGAGGCTGTTTGCAGACAGCAGCACACACAGCGGGAAGGTGCGCGCTGGCCAGCTCCTAGTCTCGGCAGATGTTAGCACAAGCCAGGCACCTGCTCGCAGTTTGTCCCGGGCATGGGAAGCAGTATGCTGCGTGCCCAGAGTACTTCTCGCACTGTCCTGCCTGCCACGGGGCTGCTTCTGAGCACGGAGGCACGCCTACAAGCCAGCTGAGATGGGCTTTGCCTAAGAGTCAGGGAAGTGGCGAGCGGAACAAGGGATGTGCTGCACAGCTTCCCTCGCAGGCAGATTCCCTCCTGGGGCTCTTAGTTCTCTTGCCTTAGTGCCCTGCTTTGTTTGGAGGCTGTTTGCGGACAGCAGCACACACAGCGGGAAGGTGCGCGCTGGCCAGCTCCAAGTCTTGGCACATAGAAGCGCAAGCGAGGCACCTGCTCGGAGTTTGTCCCGGGCATGGGAAGCAGTATGCTGCGTGCCCAGAGTACTTCTCGCACTGTCCTGCCTGCCACGGGGCTGCTTCTGAGCACGGAGGCACACCTACAAGCCAGCTGAGATGGGCTTTGCCTAAGAGTCAGGGAAGTGGCAAGCGGAACAAGGGATGTGCTGCACAGCTTCCCTCGCAGGCAGATTCCCTCCTGGGGTGCTTACTTCTCCTGCCTTAGTGCCCTGCTTTCTTTGGAGGCTGTTTGCGGACAGCAGCACACACAGCGGGAAGGTGCGCGCTGGCCAGCTCCAAGTCTCGGCACATAGAAGCGCAAGCGAGGCACCTGCTCGGAGTTTGTCCCGGGCGTGGGAAGCAGCATGCTGCGTGCCCAGAAGACATCCCGCACTGTCCTGCCTGCCACGGGGCTGCTTCTGAGCACGGAGGCATGCCTACAAGCCAGCCGAGATGGGCTTTGCCTAAGAGTCAGGGAAGTGTTGAGCGGAACAAGGGATGTGCTGCACAGGTTCCCTCGCAGGCAGATTCCCTCCTGGGGCGTTTAGTTCTCCTGCCTTAGTGCCCTGCTTTGTTTGGAGGCTGTTTGCGGACAGCAGCACACACAGCGGGAAGGTGCGCGCTGGCCAGCTCCAAGTCTCGGCACATAGAAGCGCAAGCCAGGCACCTGCTCGCGGTTTGTCCCGGGCATGGGAAGCAGCATGCTGCGTGCTCAGAAGACATCCCGCACTGTCCTGCCTGCCACGGGGCTGCTTCTGAGCACGGAGGCACGCCTACAAGCCAGCTGAGATGGGCTTTGCCTAAGAGTCAGGGAAGTGGCGAGAGGAACAAGGGATGTGCTGCACAGCTTCCCTCGCAGGCAGATTCCCTCCTGGGGCTCTTAGTTCTCTTGCCTTAGTGCCCTGCTTTGTTTGGAGGCTGTTTGCGGACAGCAGCACACACAGCGGGAAGGTGCGCGCTGGCCAGCTCCTAGTCTCGGCAGATGTTAGCACAAGCGAGGCACCTGCTCGCGGTTTGTCCCGGGCATGGGAAGCAGTATGCTGCGTGCCCAGAAGACATCCCGCACTGTCCTGCCTGCCACGGGGCTGCTTCTGAGCACGGAGGCACACCTACAAGCCAGCTGAGATGGGCTTTGCCTAAGAGTCAGGGAAGTGGCAAGCGGAACAAGGGATGTGCTGCACAGCTTCCCTCGCAGGCAGATTCCCTCCTGGGGTGCTTACTTCTCCTGCCTTAGTGCCCTGCTTTCTTTGGAGGCTGTTTGCGGACAGCAGCACACACAGCGGGAAGGTGCGCGCTGGCCAGCTCCAAGTCTCGGCACATAGAAGCGCAAGCGAGGCACCTGCTCGGAGTTTGTCCCGGGCGTGGGAAGCAGCATGCTGCGTGCCCAGAAGACATCCCGCACTGTCCTGCCTGCCACGGGGCTGCTTCTGAACACGGAGGCACGCCTACAAGCCAGCCGAGATGGGCTTTGCCTAAGAGTCAGGGAAGTGTTGAGCGGAACAAGGGATGTGCTGCACAGATTCCCTCGCAGGCAGATTCCCTCCTGGGGCGTTTAGTTCTCCTGCCTTAGTGCCCTGCTTTGTTTGGAGGCTGTTTGCGGACAGCAGCACACACAGCGGGAAGGTGCGCGCTGGCCAGCTCCAAGTCTCGGCACATAGAAGCGCAAGCCAGGCACCTGCTCGCGGTTTGTCCCGGGCATGGGAAGCAGCATGCTGCGTGCTCAGAAGACATCCCGCACTGTCCTGCCTGCCACGGGGCTGCTTCTGAGCACGGAGGCACGCCTACAAGCCAGCTGAGATGGGCTTTGCCTAAGAGTCAGGGAAGTGTTGAGCGGAACAAGGGATGTGCTGCACAGCTTCCCTCGCAGGCAGATTCCCTCCTGGGGCGCTTACTTCTCCTGCCTTAGTGCCCTGCTTTGTTTGGAGGCTGTTTGAGGACAGCAGCACACACAGCGGGAAGGTGCGCGCTGGCCAGCTCCTAGTCTCGGCAGATGTTAGCACAAGCCAGGCACCTGCTCGCAGTTTGTCCCGGGCATGGGAAGCAGTATGCTGCGTGCCCAGAGTACTTCTCGCACTGTCCTGCCTGCCACGGGGCTGCTTCTGAGCACGGAGGCACGCCTACAAGCCAGCTGAGATGGGCTTTGCCTAAGAGTCAGGGAAGTGGCGAGCGGAACAAGGGATGTGCTGCACAGCTTCCCTCGCAGGCAGATTCCCTCCTGGGGCTCTTAGTTCTCTTGCCTTAGTGCCCTGCTTTGTTTGGAGGCTGTTTGCGGACAGCAGCACACACAGCGGGAAGGTGCGCGCTGGCCAGCTCCAAGTCTCGGCACATAGAAGCGCAAGCGAGGCACCTGCTCGCAGTTTGTCCCGGGCGTGTGAAGCAGCATGCTGCGTGCCCAGAAGACATCCCGCACTGTCCAGCCTGCCACGGGGCTGCTTCTGAGCACGGAGGCACGCCTACAAGCCAGCTGAGATGGGCTTTGCCTAAGAGTCAGGGAAGTGGCGAGCGGAACAAGGGATGTGCTGCACAGCTTCCCTTGCAGGCAGATTCCCTCCTGGGGCTCTTACTTCTCTTGCCTTAGTGCCCTGCTTTGTTTGGAGGCTGTTTGCGGACAGCAGCACACACAGCGGGAAGGTGCGCGCTGGCCAGCTCCAAGTCTCAGCACATAGAAGCGCAAGCCAGGCACCTGCTCGCAGTTTGTCCCGGGCATGGGAAGCAGCTTGCTGCGTGCCCAGAAGACATCCCGCACTGTCCTGCCTGCCACGGGGCTGCTTCTGAGCACGGAGGCACGCCTACAAGCCAGCTGAGATGGGCTTTGCCTAAGAGTCAGGGAAGTGGCAAGCGGAACAAGGGATGTGCTGCACAGCTTCCCTCGCAGGCAGATTCCCTCCTGGGGCGCTTACTTCTCCTGCCTTAGTGCCCTGCTTTGTTTGGAGGCTGTTTGCGGACAGCAGCACACACAGCGGGAAGGTGCGCGCTGGCCAGCTCCAGGTCTCGGCACATAGAAGCGCAAGCCAGGCACCTGCTCGCAGTTTGTCCCGGGCATGGGAAGCAGCATGCTGCGTGCCCAGAAGACATCCCGCACTGTCCTGCCTGCCACGGGGCTGCTTCTGAGCACGGAGGCACACCTACAAGCCAGCTGAGATGGGCTTTGCCTAAGAGTCAGGGAAGTGTTGAGCGGAACAAGGGATGTGCTGCACAGCTTCCCTCGCAGGCAGATTCCCTCCTGGGGCGCTTACTTCTCCTGCCTTAGTGCCCTGCTTTGTTTGGAGGCTGTTTGCGGACAGCAGCACACACAGCGGGAAGGTGCGCGCTGGCCAGCTCCTAGTCTCGGCAGATGTTAGCACAAGCCAGGCACCTGCTCGCAGTTTGTCCCGGGCATGGGAAGCAGTATGCTGCGTGCCCAGAGTACTTCTCGCACTGTCCTGCCTGCCACGGGGCTGCTTCTGAGCACGGAGGCACGCCTACAAGCCAGCTGAGATGGGCTTTGCCTAAGAGTCAGGGAAGTGGCGAGCGGAACAAGGGATGTGCTGCACAGCTTCCCTCGCAGGCAGATTCCCTCCTGGGGCTCTTAGATCTCCTGCCTTAGTGCCCTGCTTTGTTTGGAGGCTCTTTGCGGACAGCAGCACACACTGCGGGAAGGTGCGTGCTGGCCAGCTCCAACTCTCGGCACATAGAAGCGCAAGCCAGGCACCTGCTCGCGGTTTGTCCCGGGCATGGGAAGCAGTATGCTGCGTGCCCAGAAGACATCCCGCACTGTCCTGCCTGCCACGGGGCTGCTTCTGACCACGGAGGCACGCCTACAAGCCAGCTGAGATGGGCTTTGCCTAAGAGTCAGGGAAGTGGCGAGAGGAACAAGGGATGTGCTGCACAGCTTCCCTTTCAGGCAGATTCCCTCCTGGGGCTCTTAGTTCTCTTGCCTTAGTGCCCTGCTTTGTTTGGAGGCTCTTTGCGGGCAGCAGCACACACAGCGGGAAGGTGCGCGCTGGCCAGCTCCAACTCTCGGCACATAGAAGCGCAAGCGAGGCACCTGCTCGCAGTTTGTCCCGGGCATGGGAAGCAGCATGCTGCGTGCCCAGAAGACATCCCGCACTGTCCTGCCTGCCACGGGGCTGCTTCTGAGCACGGAGGCACACCTACAAGCCAGCTGAGATGGGCTTTGCCTAAGAGTCAGGGAAGTGGCGAGCGGAACAAGGGATGTGCTGCACAGCTTCCCTCGCAGGCAGATTCCCTCCTGGGGCGCTTACTTCTCTTGCCTTAGTGCCCTGCTTTGTTTGGAGGCTGTTTGCGGACAGCAGCACACACAGCGGGAAGGTGCGCGCTGGCCAGCTCCAAGTCTCGGCAGATGTTAGCACAAGCCAGGCACCTGCTCGCGGTTTGTCCCGGGCATGGGAAGCACCATGCTGCGTGCCCAGAAGACATCCCGCACTGTCCTGCCTGCCACGGGGCTGCTTCTGAGCACGGAGGCACGCCTACAAGCCAGCTGAGATGGGCTTTGCCTAAGAGTCAGGGAAGTGGCGAGCGGAACAAGGGATGTGCTGCACAGCTTCCCTCGCAGGCAGATTCCCTCCTGGGGCTCTTAGTTCTCCTGCCTTAGTGCCCTGCTTTGTTTGGAGGCTGTTTGCAGACAGCAGCACACACAGCGGGAAGGTGTGCGCTGACCAGCTCCAAGTCTCGGCACATAGAAGCGCAAGCCAGGCACCTGCTCGCGGTTTGTCCCGGGCGTTGGAAGCAGCATGCTGCGTGCCCAGAAGACATCCCGCACTGTCCTGCCTGCCACGGGGCTGCTTCTGAGCACGGAGGCACGCCTACAAGCCAGCTGAGATGGGCTTTGCCTAAGAGTCAGGGAAGTGGCGAGCGGAACAAGGGATGTGCTGCACAGCTTCCCTCGCAGGCAGATTCCCTCCTGGGGCTCTTAGTTCTCCTGCCTTAGTGCCCTGCTTTGTTTGGAGGCTGTTTGCAGACAGCAGCACACACAGCGGGAAGGTGCGCGCTGACCAGCTCCAAGTCTCGGCACATAGAAGCGCAAGCCAGGCACCTGCTCGCAGTTTGTCCCGGGCGTGGGAAGCAGCATGCTGCGTGCCCAGAAGACATCCCGCACTGTCCTGCCTGCCACGGGGCTGCTTCTGAGCACGGAGGCACGCCTACAAGCCAGCTGAGATGGGCTTTGCCTAAGAGTCAGGGAAGTGGCGAGCGGAACAAGGGATGTGCTGCACAGGTTCCCTCGCAGGCAGATTCCCTCCTGGGGCTCTTAGTTCTCTTGCCTTAGTGCCCTGCTTTGTTTGGAGGCTGTTTGCGGACAGCAGCACACACAGCGGGAAGGTGCGCGCTGGCCAGCTCCAAGTCTCGGCAGATAGAAGCGCAAGCCAGGCACCTGCTCGCAGTTTGTCCCGGGCGTGGGAAGCAGCTTGCTGCGTGCCCAGAAGACATCCCGCACTGTCCTGCCTGCCACGGTGCTGCTTCTGAGCACGGAGGCACTTCTACAAGCCAGCTGAGATGGGCTTTGCCTAAGAGTCAGGGAAGTGGCGAGCGGAACAAGGGATGTGCTGCACAGCTTCCCTTGCAGGCAGATTCCCTCCTGGGGCTCTTAGTTCTCCTGCCTTAGTGCCCTGCTTTGTTTCGAGGCTCTTTGCGGACAGCAGCACACAAAGCGGGAAGGTGCGCGCTGGCCAGCTCCAAGTCTCGGCACATGGAAGCGCAAGCGAGGCACCTGCTCGCAGTTTGTCCCGGGTGTGGGAAGCAGCATGCTGCGTGCCCAGAAGACATCCCGCACTGTCCTGCCTGCCACGGGGCTGCTTCTGAGCACGGAGGCACGCCTACAAGCCAGCTGAGATGGGCTTTGCCTAAGAGTCAGGGAAGTGGCGAGCGGAACAAGGGATGTGCTGCACAGCTTCCCTCGCAGGCAGATTCCCTCCTGGGGCTCTTAGTTCTCCTGCCTTTGTGCCCTGCTTTGTTTGGAGGCTGTTTGCAGACAGCAGCACACACAGCGGGAAGGTGTGCGCTGACCAGCTCCAAGTCTCGGCACATAGAAGCGCAAGCCAGGCACCTGCTCGCGGTTTGTCCCGGGCGTTGGAAGCAGCATGCTGCGTGCCCAGAAGACATCCCGCACTGTCCTGCCTGCCACGGGGCTGCTTCTGAGCACGGAGGCACGCCTACAAGCCAGCTGAGATGGGCTTTGCCTAAGAGTCAGGGAAGTGGCGAGCGGAACAAGGGATGTGCTGCACAGCTTCCCTCGCAGGCAGATTCCCTCCTGGGGCGCTTACTTCTCTTGCCTTAGTGCCCTGCTTTGTTTGGAGGCTGTTTGCGGACAGCAGCACACACAGCGGGAAGGTGCGCGCTGACCAGCTCCAAGTCTCGGCAGATGGAAGCACAAGCCAGGCACCTGCTCGCGGTTTGTCCCGGGCATGGGAAGCAGCATGCTGCGTGCTCAGAGTACTTCTCGCACTGTCCTGCCTGCCACGGGGCTGCTTCTGAGCACGGAGGCACGCCTACAAGCCAGCTGAGATGGGCTTTGCCTAAGAGTCAGGGAAGTGGCGAGCGGAACAAGGGATGTGCTGCACAGCTTCCCTCGCAGGCAGATTCCCTCCTGGGGCTCTTAGTTCTCTTGCCTTAGTGCCCTGCTTTGTTTGGAGGCTGTTTGCGGACAGCAGCACACACAGCGGGAAGGTGCGCGCTGGCCAGCTCCAACTCTCGGCACATAGAAGCGCAAGCCAGGCACCTGCTCGCAGTTTGTCCCGGGCGTGGGAAGCAGCATGCTGCATGCCCAGAAGACATCCCGCACTGTCCTGCCTGCCACGGTGCTGCTTCTGAGCACGGAGGCACGCCTACAAGCCAGCTGAGATGGGCTTTGCCTAAGAGTCAGGGAAGTGGCGAGCGGAACAAGGGATGTGCTGCACAGGTTCCCTTGCAGGCAGATTCCCTCCTGGGGCGCTTTCTTCTCCTGCCTTAGTGCCCTGCTTTGTTTGGAGGCTGTTTGCAGACAGCAGCACACACAGCGGGAAGGTGTGCGCTGACCAGCTCCAAGTCTCGGCACATAGAAGCGCAAGCCAGGCACCTGCTCGCAGTTTGTCCTGGGCGTGGGAAGCAGCATGCTGCGTGCCCAGAAGACATCCCGCACTGTCCTGCCTGCCACGGGGCTGCTTCTGAGCACGGAGGCACGCCTACAAGCCAGCTGAGATGGGCTTTGCCTAAGAGTCAGGGAAGTGGCGAGCGGAACAAGGGATGTGCTGCACAGCTTCCCTCGCAGGCAGATTCCCTCCTGGGGCTCTTAGTTCTCCTGCCTTTGTGCCCTGCTTTGTTTGGAGGCTGTTTGCGGAGAGCAGCACACACAGCGGGAAGGTGCGCGCTGGCCAGCTCCAAGTCTCGGCACATAGAAGCGCAAGCGAGGCACCTGCTCGCGGTTTGTCCCGGGCATGGGAAGCAGCATGCTGCGTGCCCAGAAGACATCCCGCACTGTCCTGCCTGCCACGGGGCTGCTTCTGAGCACGGAGGCACGCCTACAAGCCAGCTGAGATGGGCTTTGCCTAAGAGTCAGGGAAGTGGCGAGCGGAACAAGGGATGTGCTGCACAGGTTCCCTTGCAGGCAGATTCCCTCCTGGGGCGCTTTCTTCTCCTGCCTTAGTGCCCTGCTTTGTTTGGAGGCTGTTTGCAGACAGCAGCACACACAGCGGGAAGGTGTGCGCTGACCAGCTCCAAGTCTCGGCACATAGAAGCGCAAGCCAGGCACCTGCTCGCGGTTTGTCCCGGGCGTTGGAAGCAGCATGCTGCGTGCCCAGAAGACATCCCGCACTGTCCTGCCTGCCACGGGGCTGCTTCTGAGCACGGAGGCACGCCTACAAGCCAGCTGAGATGGGCTTTGCCTAAGAGTCAGGGAAGTGACGAGCGGAACAAGGGATGTGCTGCACAGCTTCCCTCGCAGGCAGATTCCCTCCTGGGGCGCTTACTTCTCTTGCCTTAGTGCCCTGCTTTGTTTGGAGGCTGTTTGCGGACAGCAGCACACACAGCGGGAAGGTGCGCGCTGACCAGCTCCAAGTCTCGGCAGATGGAAGCACAAGCCAGGCACCTGCTCGCGGTTTGTCCCGGGCATGGGAAGCAGTATGCTGCGTGCTCAGAGTACTTCTCGCACTGTCCTGCCTGCCACGGGGCTGCTTCTGAGCACGGAGGCACGCCTACAAGCCAGCTGAGATGGGCTTTGCCTAAGAGTCAGGGAAGTGGCGAGCGGAACAAGGGATGTGCTGCACAGCTTCCCTCGCAGGCAGATTCCCTCCTGGGGCTCTTAGTTCTCTTGCCTTAGTGCCCTGCTTTGTTTGGAGGCTGTTTGCGGACAGCAGCACACACAGCGGGAAGGTGCGCGCTGGCCAGCTCCAACTCTCGGCACATAGAAGCGCAAGCCAGGCACCTGCTCGCAGTTTGTCCCGGGCGTGGGAAGCAGCATGCTGCGTGCCCAGAAGACATCCCGCACTGTCCTGCCTGCCACGGGGCTGCTTCTGAGCACGGAGGCACTTCTACAAGCCAGCTGAGATGGGCTTTGCCTAAGAGTCAGGGAAGTGGCGAGCGGAACAAGGGATGTGCTGCACAGCTTCCCTTGCAGGCAGATTCCCTCCTGGGGCTCTTAGTTCTCCTGCCTTAGTGCCCTGCTTTGTTTGGAGGCTCTTTGCGGACAGCAGCACACAAAGCGGGAAGGTGCGCGCTGGCCAGCTCCAAGTCTCGGCACATGGAAGCGCAAGCGAGGCACCTGCTCGCAGTTTGTCCCGGGTGTGGGAAGCAGCATGCTGCGTGCCCAGAAGACATCCCGCACTGTCCTGCCTGCCACGGGGCTGCTTCTGAGCACGGAGGCACGTCTACAAGCCAGCTGAGATGGGCTTTGCCTAAGAGTCAGGGAAGTGGCGAGCGGAACAAGGGATGTGCTGCACAGCTTCCCTCGCAGGCAGATTCCCTCCTGGGGCTCTTAGTTCTCCTGCCTTTGTGCCCTGCTTTGTTTGGAGGCTGTTTGCGGAGAGCAGCACACACAGCGGGAAGGTGCGCGCTGGCCAGCTCCAAGTCTCGGCAGATAGAAGCGCAAGCGAGGCACCTGCTCGCGGTTTGTCCCGGGCATGGGAAGCAGCATGCTGCGTGCCCAGAAGACATCCCGCACTGTCCTGCCTGCCACGGGGCTGCTTCTGAGCACGGAGGCACGCCT
Source organism: Rhea pennata (assembly GCF_028389875.1). NCBI lineage: Eukaryota > Metazoa > Chordata > Aves > Rheiformes > Rheidae > Rhea > Rhea pennata. The sequence goes on from NC_084680.1 coordinate 1,049,906, forward strand.
ACAAGCCAGCTGAGATGGGCTTTGCCTAAGAGTCAGGGAAGTGGCGAGCAGAACAAGGGATGTGCTGCACAGCTTCCCTCGCAGGCAGATTCCCTCCTGGGGCTCTTAGTTCTCTTGCCTTAGTGCCCTGCTTTGTTTGGAGGCTGTTTGCGGACAGCAGCACACACAGCGGGAAGGTGCGCGCTGACCAGCTCCAAGTCTCGGCACATAGAAGCGCAAGCGAGGCACCTGCTCGCGGTTTGTCCCGGGCATGGGAAGCAGCATGCTGCGTGCCCAGAAGACATCCCGCACTGTCCTGCCTGCCACGGGGCTGCTTCTGAGCACGGAGGCACGCCTACAAGCCAGCTGAGATGGGCTTTGCCTAAGAGTCAGGGAAGTGGCGAGAGGAACAAGGCATGTGCTGCACAGCTTCCCTCGCAGGCAGATTCCCTCCTGGGGCTCTTAGTTCTCCTGCCTTTGTGCCCTGCTTTGTTTGGAGGCTGTTTGCAGACAGCAGCACACACAGCGGGAAGGTGTGCGCTGACCAGCTCCAAGTCTCGGCACATAGAAGCGCAAGCCAGGCACCTGCTCGCGGTTTGTCCCGGGCGTTGGAAGCAGCATGCTGCGTGCCCAGAAGACATCCCGCACTGTCCTGCCTGCCACGGGGCTGCTTCTGAGCACGGAGGCACGCCTACAAGCCAGCTGAGATGGGCTTTGCCTAAGAGTCAGGGAAGTGGCGAGCGGAACAAGGGATGTGCTGCACAGCTTCCCTCGCAGGCAGATTCCCTCCTGGGGCGCTTACTTCTCTTGCCTTAGTGCCCTGCTTTGTTTGGAGGCTGTTTGCGGACAGCAGCACACACAGCGGGAAGGTGCGCGCTGACCAGCTCCAAGTCTCGGCAGATGGAAGCACAAGCCAGGCACCTGCTCGCGGTTTGTCCCGGGCATGGGAAGCAGTATGCTGCGTGCTCAGAGTACTTCTCGCACTGTCCTGCCTGCCACGGGGCTGCTTCTGAGCACGGAGGCATGCCTACAAGCCAGCTGAGATGGGCTTTGCCTAAGAGTCAGGGAAGTGGCGAGCGGAACAAGGGATGTGCTGCACAGCTTCCCTCGCAGGCAGATTCCCTCCTGGGGCTCTTAGTTCTCTTGCCTTAGTGCCCTGCTTTGTTTGGAGGCTGTTTGCGGACAGCAGCACACACAGCGGGAAGGTGCGCGCTGGCCAGCTCCAACTCTCGGCACATAGAAGCGCAAGCCAGGCACCTGCTCGCAGTTTGTCCCGGGCGTGGGAAGCAGCATGCTGCGTGCCCAGAAGACATCCCGCACTGTCCTGCCTGCCACGGGGCTGCTTCTGAGCACGGAGGCACGCCTACAAGCCAGCTGAGATGGGCTTTGCCTAAGAGTCAGGGAAGTGGCGAGCGGAACAAGGGATGTGCTGCACAGGTTCCCTTGCAGGCAGATTCCCTCCTGGGGCGCTTTCTTCTCCTGCCTTAGTGCCCTGCTTTGTTTGGAGGCTGTTTGCAGACAGCAGCACACACAGCGGGAAGGTGTGCGCTGACCAGCTCCAAGTCTCGGCACATAGAAGCGCAAGCCAGGCACCTGCTCGCAGTTTGTCCCGGGCGTGGGAAGCAGCATGCTGCGTGCCCAGAAGACATCCCGCACTGTCCTGCCTGCCACGGGGCTGCTTCTGAGCACGGAGGCACGCCTACAAGCCAGCTGAGATGGGCTTTGCCTAAGAGTCAGGGAAGTGGCGAGCGGAACAAGGGATGTGCTGCACAGCTTCCCTCGCAGGCAGATTCCCTCCTGGGGCTCTTAGTTCTCCTGCCTTTGTGCCCTGCTTTGTTTGGAGGCTGTTTGCGGAGAGCAGCACACACAGCGGGAAGGTGCGCGCTGGCCAGCTCCAAGTCTCGGCACATAGAAGCGCAAGCGAGGCACCTGCTCGCGGTTTGTCCCGGGCATGGGAAGCAGCATGCTGCGTGCCCAGAAGACATCCCGCACTGTCCTGCCTGCCACGGGGCTGCTTCTGAGCACGGAGGCACGCCTACAAGCCAGCTGAGATGGGCTTTGCCTAAGAGTCAGGGAAGTGGCGAGCAGAACAAGGGATGTGCTGCACAGCTTCCCTCGCAGGCAGATTCCCTCCTGGGGCTCTTAGTTCTCCTGCCTTAGTGCCCTGCTTTGTTTGGAGGCTGTTTGCAGACAGCAGCACACACAGCGGGAAGGTGTGCGCTGACCAGCTCCAAGTCTCGGCACATAGAAGCGCAAGCCAGGCACCTGCTCGCAGTTTGTCCCGGGCGTGGGAAGCAGCATGCTGCGTGCCCAGAAGACATCCCGCACTGTCCTGCCTGCCACGGGGCTGCTTCTGACCACGGAGGCACTTCTACAAGCCAGCTGAGATGGGCTTTGCCTAAGAGTCAGGGAAGTGGCGAGCGGAACAAGGGATGTGCTGCACAGGTTCCCTTGCAGGCAGATTCCCTCCTGGGGCGCTTTCTTCTCCTGCCTTAGTGCCCTGCTTTGTTTGGAGGCTGTTTGCAGACAGCAGCACACACAGCGGGAAGGTGCGCGCTGGCCAGCTCCAAGTCTCGGCACATAGAAGCGCAAGCCAGGCACCTGCTCGCAGTTTGTCCTGGGCGTGGGAAGCAGCATGCTGCGTGCCCAGAAGACATCCCGCACTGTCCTGCCTGCCACGGGGCTGCTTCTGAGCACAGAGGCACGCCTACAAGCCAGCTGAGATGGGCTTTGCCTAAGAGTCAGGGAAGTGGCGAGCGGAACAAGGGATGTGCTGCACAGCTTCCCTCGCAGGCAGATTCCCTCCTGGGGCTCTTAGTTCTCCTGCCTTTGTGCCCTGCTTTGTTTGGAGGCTGTTTGCGGAGAGCAGCACACACAGCGGGAAGGTGCGCGCTGGCCAGCTCCAAGTCTCGGCACATAGAAGCGCAAGCCAGGCACCTGCTCGCGGTTTGTCCCGGGCATGGGAAGCAGCATGCTGCGTGCCCAGAAGACATCCCGCACTGTCCTGCCTGCCACGGGGCTGCTTCTGAGCACGGAGGCACGCCTACAAGCCAGCTGAGATGGGCTTTGCCTAAGAGTCAGGGAAGTGGCGAGCAGAACAAGGGATGTGCTGCACAGCTTCCCTCGCAGGCAGATTCCCTCCTGGGGCTCTTAGTTCTCCTGCCTTAGTGCCCTGCTTTGTTTGGAGGCTGTTTGCAGACAGCAGCACACACAGCGGGAAGGTGCGCGCTGACCAGCTCCAAGTCTCGGCAGATAGAAGCGCAAGCGAGGCACCTGCTCGCGGTTTGTCCCGGGCATGGGAAGCAGCATGCTGCGTGCCCAGAAGACATCCCGCACTGTCCTGCCTGCCACGGGGCTGCTTCTGAGCACGGAGGCACGCCTACAAGCCAGCTGAGATGGGCTTTGCCTAAGAGTCAGGGAAGTGGCGAGAGGAACAAGGGATGTGCTGCACAGGTTCCCTCGCAGGCAGATTCCCTCCTGGGGCTCTTAGTTCTCCTGCCTTTGTGCCCTGCTTTGTTTGGAGGCTGTCTGCAGACAGCAGCACACACAGCGGGAAGGTGTGCGCTGACCAGCTCCAAGTCTCGGCACATAGAAGCGCAAGCCAGGCACCTGCTCGCGGTTTGTCCCGGGCGTGGGAAGCAGCATGCTGCGTGCCCAGAAGACATCCCGCACTGTCCTGCCTGCCACGGGGCTGCTTCTGAGCACGGAGGCACGCCTACAAGCCAGCTGAGATGGGCTTTGCCTAAGAGTCAGGGAAGTGGCGAGCGGAACAAGGGATGTGCTGCACAGCTTCCCTCGCAGGCAGATTCCCTCCTGGGGCGCTTACTTCTCTTGCCTTAGTGCCCTGCTTTGTTTGGAGGCTGTTTGCGGACAGCAGCACACACAGCGGGAAGGTGCGCGCTGACCAGCTCCAAGTCTCGGCAGATGGAAGCACAAGCCAGGCACCTGCTCGCAGTTTGTCCCGGGCATGGGAAGCAGTATGCTGCGTGCTCAGAGTACTTCTCGCACTGTCCTGCCTGCCACGGGGCTGCTTCTGAGCACGGAGGCACGCCTACAAGCCAGCTGAGATGGGCTTTGCCTAAGAGTCAGGGAAGTGGCGAGCGGAACAAGGGATGTGCTGCACAGCTTCCCTCGCAGGCAGATTCCCTCCTGGGGCTCTTAGTTCTCTTGCCTTAGTGCCCTGCTTTGTTTGGAGGCTGTTTGCGGACAGCAGCACACACAGCGGGAAGGTGCGCGCTGGCCAGCTCCAACTCTCGGCACATAGAAGCGCAAGCCAGGCACCTGCTCGCAGTTTGTCCCGGGCGTGGGAAGCAGCATGCTGCGTGCCCAGAAGACATCCCGCACTGTCCTGCCTGCCACGGTGCTGCTTATGAGCACGGAGGCACTTCTACAAGCCAGCTGAGATGGGCTTTGCCTAAGAGTCAGGGAAGTGGCGAGCGGAACAAGGGATGTGCTGCACAGGTTCCCTTGCAGGCAGATTCCCTCCTGGGGCGCTTTCTTCTCCTGCCTTAGTGCCCTGCTTTGTTTGGAGGCTGTTTGCAGACAGCAGCACACACAGCGGGAAGGTGTGCGCTGACCAGCTCCAAGTCTCGGCACATAGAAGCGCAAGCCAGGCACCTGCTCGCAGTTTGTCCTGGGCGTGGGAAGCAGCATGCTGCGTGCCCAGAAGACATCCCGCACTGTCCTGCCTGCCACGGGGCTGCTTCTGAGCACGGAGGCACGCCTACAAGCCAGCTGAGATGGGCTTTGCCTAAGAGTCAGGGAAGTGGCGAGCGGAACAAGGGATGTGCTGCACAGCTTCCCTCGCAGGCAGATTCCCTCCTGGGGCTCTTAGTTCTCCTGCCTTTGTGCCCTGCTTTGTTTGGAGGCTGTTTGCGGACAGCAGCACACACAGCGGGAAGGTGCGCGCTGGCCAGCTCCAAGTCTCGGCACATAGAAGCGCAAGCGAGGCACCTGCTCGCGGTTTGTCCCGGGCATGGGAAGCAGCATGCTGCGTGCCCAGAAGACATCCCGCACTGTCCTGCCTGCCACGGGGCTGCTTCTGAGCACGGAGGCACGCCTACAAGCCAGCTGAGATGGGCTTTGCCTAAGAGTCAGGGAAGTGGCGAGCAGAACAAGGGATGTGCTGCACAGCTTCCCTCGCAGGCAGATTCCCTCCTGGGGCTCTTAGTTCTCCTGCCTTAGTGCCCTGCTTTGTTTGGAGGCTGTTTGCAGACAGCAGCACACACAGCGGGAAGGTGTGCGCTGACCAGCTCCAAGTCTCGGCACATAGAAGCGCAAGCCAGGCACCTGCTCGCAGTTTGTCCCGGGCGTGGGAAGCAGCATGCTGCGTGCCCAGAAGACATCCCGCACTGTCCTGCCTGCCACGGGGCTGCTTCTGACCACGGAGGCACGCCTACAAGCCAGCTGAGATGGGCTTTGCCTAAGAGTCAGGGAAGTGGCGAGCGGAACAAGGGATGTGCTGCACAGCTTCCCTCGCAGGCAGATTCCCTCCTGGGGCTCTTAGTTCTCTTGCCTTAGTGCCCTGCTTTGTTTGGAGGCTGTTTGCGGACAGCAGCACACACAGCGGGAAGGTGCGTGCTGGCCAGCTCCAAGTCTCGGCAGATAGAAGCGCAAGCGAGGCACCTGCTCGCGGTTTGTCCCGGGCATGGGAAGCAGTATGCTGCGTGCCCAGAAGACATCCCGCACTGTCCTGCCTGCCACGGGGCTGCTTCTGAGCACGGAGGCACGCCTACAAGCCAGCTGAGATGGGCTTTGCCTAAGAGTCAGGGAAGTGGCGAGCGGAACAAGGGATGTGCTGCACAGCTTCCCTCGCAGGCAGATTCCCTCCTGGGGCGCTTACTTCTCTTGCCTTAGTGCCCTGCTTTGTTTGGAGGCTGTTTGCGGACAGCAGCACACACAGCGGGAAGGTGCGCGCTGGCCAGCTCCAAGTCTCGGCAGATGGAAGCACAAGCCAGGCACCTGCTCGCAGTTTGTCCCGGGCATGGGAAGCAGTATGCTGCGTGCCCAGAGTACTTCTCGCACTGTCCTGCCTGCCACGGGGCTGCTTCTGAGCACGGAGGCACGCCTACAAGCCAACTGAGATGGGCTTTGCCTAAGAGTCAGGGAAGTGGCGAGCGGAACAAGGGATGTGCTGCACAGGTTCCCTCGCAGGCAGATTCCCTCCTGGGGCTCTTAGTTCTCCTGCCTTAGTGCCCTGCTTTGTTTGGAGGCTGTTTGCAGACAGCAGCACACACAGCGGGAAGGTGCGCGCTGGCCAGCTCCAGGTCTCGGCACATAGAAGCGCAAGACAGGCACCTGCTCGCAGTTTGTCCCGGGCATGGGAAGCAGCTTGCTGCGTGCCCAGAAGACATCCCGCACTGTCCTGCCTGCCACGGGGCTGCTTCTGACCACGGAGGCACGCCTACAAGCCAGCTGAGATGGGCTTTGCCTAAGAGTCAGGGAAGTGGCGAGAGGAACAAGGGATGTGCTGCACAGGTTCCCTCGCAGGCAGATTCCCTCCTGGGGCTCTTAGTTCTCCTGCCTTTGTGCCCTGCTTTGTTTGGAGGCTGTTTGCGGACAGCAGCACACACAGCGGGAAGGTGCGTGCTGGCCAGCTCCAAGTCTCGGCAGATAGAAGCGCAAGCGAGGCACCTGCTCGCGGTTTGTCCCGGGCATGGGAAGCAGTATGCTGCGTGCCCAGAAGACATCCCGCACTGTCCTGCCTGCCACGGGGCTGCTTCTGAGCACGGAGGCACGCCTACAAGCCAGCTGAGATGGGCTTTGCCTAAGAGTCAGGGAAGTGGCGAGCGGAACAAGGGATGTGCTGCACAGCTTCCCTCGCAGGCAGATTGCCTCCTGGGGCGCTTACTTCTCTTGCCTTAGTGCCCTGCTTTGTTTGGAGGCTGTTTGCGGACAGCAGCACACACAGCGGGAAGGTGCGCGCTGGCCAGCTCCAAGTCTCGGCAGATGGAAGCACAAGCCAGGCACCTGCTCGCAGTTTGTCCCGGGCATGGGAAGCAGTATGCTGCGTGCCCAGAGTACTTCTCGCACTGTCCTGCCTGCCACGGGGCTGCTTCTGAACACGGAGGCACGCCTACAAGCCAACTGAGATGGGCTTTGCCTAAGAGTCAGGGAAGTGGCGAGCGGAACAAGGGATGTGCTGCACAGGTTCCCTCGCAGGCAGATTCCCTCCTGGGGCTCTTAGTTCTCCTGCCTTAGTGCCCTGCTTTGTTTGGAGGCTGTTTGCAGACAGCAGCACACACAGCGGGAAGGTGCGCGCTGGCCAGCTCCAGGTCTCGGCACATAGAAGCGCAAGACAGGCACCTGCTCGCAGTTTGTCCCGGGCATGGGAAGCAGCTTGCTGCGTGCCCAGAAGACATCCCGCACTGTCCTGCCTGCCACGGGGCTGCTTCTGACCACGGAGGCACGCCTACAAGCCAGCTGAGATGGGCTTTGCCTAAGAGTCAGGGAAGTGGCGAGAGGAACAAGGGATGTGCTGCACAGGTTCCCTCGCAGGCAGATTCCCTCCTGGGGCTCTTAGTTCTCCTGCCTTTGTGCCCTGCTTTGTTTGGAGGCTGTTTGCGGACAGCAGCACACACAGCGGGAAGGTTCGTGCTGGCCAGCTCCAAGTCTCGGCAGATAGAAGCGCAAGCGAGGCACCTGCTCGCGGTTTGTCCCGGGCATGGGAAGCAGTATGCTGCGTGCCCAGAAGACATCCCGCACTGTCCTGCCTGCCACGGGGCTGCTTCTGAGCACGGAGGCACGCCTACAAGCCAGCTGAGATGGGCTTTGCCTAAGAGTCAGGGAAGTGGCGAGCGGAACAAGGGATGTGCTGCACAGCTTCCCTCGCAGGCAGATTCCCTCCTGGGGCGCTTACTTCTCTTGCCTTAGTGCCCTGCTTTGTTTGGAGGCTGTTTGCGGACAGCAGCACACACAGCGGGAAGGTGCGCGCTGGCCAGCTCCAAGTCTCGGCAGATGGAAGCACAAGCCAGGCACCTGCTCGCAGTTTGTCCCGGGCATGGGAAGCAGTATGCTGCGTGCCCAGAGTACTTCTCGCACTGTCCTGCCTGCCACGGGGCTGCTTCTGAACACGGAGGCACGCCTACAAGCCAACTGAGATGGGCTTTGCCTAAGAGTCAGGGAAGTGGCGAGCGGAACAAGGGATGTGCTGCACAGGTTCCCTCGCAGGCAGATTCCCTCCTGGGGCTCTTAGTTCTCCTGCCTTAGTGCCCTGCTTTGTTTGGAGGCTGTTTGCGGACAGCAGCACACACAGCGGGAAGGTGCGCGCTGGCCAGCTCCAGGTCTCGGCACATAGAAGCGCAAGCCAGGCACCTGCTCGCAGTTTGTCCCGGGCATGGGAAGCAGCTTGCTGCGTGCCCAGAAGACATCCCGCACTGTCCTGCCTGCCACGGGGCTGCTTCTGAGCACGGAGGCACGCCTACAAGCCAGCTGAGATGGGCTTTGCCTAAGAGTCAGGGAAGTGGCGAGAGGAACAAGGGATGTGCTGCACAGCTTCCCTTTCAGGCAGATTCCCTCCTGGGGCTCTTAGTTCTCTTGCCTTAGTGCCCTGCTTTGTTTGGAGGCTCTTTGCGGGCAGCAGCACACACAGCGGGAAGGTGCGCGCTGGCCAGCTCCAAGTCTCGGCACATAGAAGCGCAAGCCAGGCACCTGCTCGCAGTTTGTCCCGGGCGTGGGAAGCAGCATGCTGCGTGCCCAGAAGACATCCCGCACTGTCCTGCCTGCCACGGGGCTGCTTCTGACCACGGAGGCACGCCTACAAGCCAGCTGAGATGGGCTTTGCCTAAGAGTCAGGGAAGTGGCGAGCGGAACAAGGGATGTGCTGCACAGCTTCCCTCGCAGGCAGATTCCCTCCTGGGGCTCTTAGTTCTCCTGCCTTAGTGCCCTGCTTTGTTTGGAGGCTGTTTGCAGACAGCAGCACACACAGCGGGAAGGTGTGCGCTGACCAGCTCCAAGTCTCGGCACATAGAAGCGCAAGCCAGGCACCTGCTCGCAGTTTGTCCCGGGCGTGGGAAGCAGCATGCTGCGTGCCCAGAAGACATCCCGCACTGTCCTGCCTGCCACGGGGCTGCTTCTGAGCACGGAGGCACGCCTACAAGCCAGCTGAGATGGGCTTTGCCTAAGAGTCAGGGAAGTGGCGAGCGGAACAAGGGATGTGCTGCACAGCTTCCCTCGCAGGCAGATTCCCTCCTGGGGCTCTTAGTTCTCCTGCCTTAGTGCCCTGCTTTGTTTGGAGGCTGTTTGCAGACAGCAGCACACACAGCGGGAAGGTGTGCGCTGACCAGCTCCAAGTCTCGGCACATAGAAGCGCAAGCCAGGCACCTGCTCGCAGTTTGTCCCGGGTGTGGGAAGCAGCATGCTGCGTGCCCAGAAGACATCCCGCACTGTCCTGCCTGCCACGGGGCTGCTTCTGAGCACGGAGGCACGCGTACAAGCCAGCTGAGATGGGCTTTGCCTAAGAGTCAGGGAAGTGGCGAGCGGAACAAGGGATGTGCTGCACAGCTTCCCTCGCAGGCAGATTCCCTCCTGGGGCTCTTAGTTCTCCTGCCTTTGTGCCCTGCTTTGTTTGGAGGCTGTTTGCAGACAGCAGCACACACAGCTGGAAGGTGCGCGCTGACCAGCTCCAAGTCTCGGCAGATGGAAGCACAAGCCAGGCACCTGCTCGCAGTTTGTCCCGAGCATGGGAAGCAGTATGCTGCGTGCCCAGAGTACTTCTCGCACTGTCCTGCCTGCCACGGGGCTGCTTCTGAGCACGGAGGCACGCCTACAAGCCAACTGAGATGGGCTTTGCCTAAGAGTCAGGGAAGTGGCGAGCGGAACAAGGGATGTGCTGCACAGGTTCCCTCGCAGGCAGATTCCCTCCTGGGGCTCTTAGATCTCCTGCCTTAGTGCCCTGCTTTGTTTGGAGGCTGTTTGCGGACAGCAGCACACACAGCGGGAAGGTGCGCGCTGGCCAGCTCCAAGTCTCGGCACATAGAAGCGCAAGCCAGGCACCTGCTCGGAGTTTGTCCCGGGCGTGGGAAGCAGCATGCTGCGTGCCCAGAAGACATCCCGCACTGTCCTGCCTGCCACGGTGCTGCTTCTGAGCACGGAGGCACTTCTACAAGCCAGCTGAGATGGGCTTTGCCTAAGAGTCAGGGAAGTGGCGAGCGGAACAAGGGATGTGCTGCACAGCTTCCCTTGCAGGCAGATTCCCTCCTGGGGCTCTTAGTTCTCCTGCCTTAGTGCCCTGCTTTGTTTGGAGGCTCTTTGCGGACAGCAGCACACAAAGCGGGAAGGTGCGCGCTGGCCAGCTCCAAGTCTCGGCACATGGAAGCGCAAGCGAGGCACCTGCTCGCAGTTTGTCCCGGGTGTGGGAAGCAGCATGCTGCGTGCCCAGAAGACATCCCGCACTGTCCTGCCTGCCACGGGGCTGCTTCTGAGCACGGAGGCACGCCTACAAGCCAGCTGAGATGGGCTTTGCCTAAGAGTCAGGGAAGTGGCGAGCGGAACAAGGGATGTGCTGCACAGCTTCCCTCGCAGGCAGATTCCCTCCTGGGGCTCTTAGTTCTCCTGCCTTTGTGCCCTGCTTTGTTTGGAGGCTGTTTGCGGAGAGCAGCACACACAGCGGGAAGGTGCGCGCTGGCCAGCTCCAAGTCTCGGCAGATAGAAGCGCAAGCGAAGCACCTGCTCGCGGTTTGTCCCGGGCATGGGAAGCAGCATGCTGCGTGCCCAGAAGACATCCCGCACTGTCCTGCCTGCCACGGGGCTGCTTCTGAGCACGGAGGCACGCCTACAAGCCAGCTGAGATGGGCTTTGCCTAAGAGTCAGGGAAGTGGCGAGAGGAACAAGGGATGTGCTGCACAGGTTCCCTCGCAGGCAGATTCCCTCCTGGGGCTCTTAGTTCTCCTGCCTTTGTGCCCTGCTTTGTTTGGAGGCTGTTTGCAGACAGCAGCACACACAGCGGGAAGGTGTGCGCTGACCAGCTCCAAGTCTCGGCACATAGAAGCGCAAGCCAGGCACCTGCTCGCGGTTTGTCCCGGGCGTTGGAAGCAGCATGCTGCGTGCCCAGAAGACATCCCGCACTGTCCTGCCTGCCACGGGGCTGCTTCTGAGCACGGAGGCACGCCTACAAGCCAGCTGAGATGGGCTTTGCCTAAGAGTCAGGGAAGTGGCGAGCGGAACAAGGGATGTGCTGCACAGGTTCCCTCGCAGGCAGATTCCCTCCTGGGGCGCTTACTTCTCTTGCCTTAGTGCCCTGCTTTGTTTGGAGGCTGTTTGCGGACAGCAGCACACACAGCGGGAAGGTGCGCGCTGACCAGCTCCAAGTCTCGGCAGATGGAAGCACAAGCCAGGCACCTGCTCGCAGTTTGTCCCGGGCATGGGAAGCAGTATGCTGCGTGCTCAGAGTACTTCTCGCACTGTCCTGCCTGCCACGGGGCTGCTTCTGAGCACGGAGGCACGCCTACAAGCCAGCTGAGATGGGCTTTGCCTAAGAGACAGGGAAGTGGCGAGCGGAACAAGGGATGTGCTGCACAGGTTCCCTTGCAGGCAGATTCCCTCCTGGGGCGCTTTCTTCTCCTGCCTTAGTGCCCTGCTTTGTTTGGAGGCTGTTTGCAGACAGCAGCACACACAGCGGGAAGGTGCGCGCTGGCCAGCTCCAAGTCTCGGCACATAGAAGCGCAAGCCAGGCACCTGCTCGCAGTTTGTCCTGGGCGTGGGAAGCAGCATGCTGCGTGCCCAGAAGACATCCCGCACTGTCCTGCCTGCCACGGGGCTGCTTCTGAGCACGGAGGCACGCCTACAAGCCAGCTGAGATGGGCTTTGCCTAAGAGTCAGGGAAGTGGCGAGCGGAACAAGGGATGTGCTGCACAGCTTCCCTCGCAGGCAGATTCCCTCCTGGGGCTCTTAGTTCTCCTGCCTTTGTGCCCTGCTTTGTTTGGAGGCTGTTTGCGGAGAGCAGCACACACAGCGGGAAGGTGCGCGCTGGCCAGCTCCAAGTCTCGGCACATAGAAGCGCAAGCCAGGCACCTGCTCGCGGTTTGTCCCGGGCATGGGAAGCAGCATGCTGCGTGCCCAGAAGACATCCCGCACTGTCCTGCCTGCCACGGGGCTGCTTCTGAGCACGGAGGCACGCCTACAAGCCAGCTGAGATGGGCTTTGCCTAAGAGTCAGGGAAGTGGCGAGCAGAACAAGGGATGTGCTGCACAGCTTCCCTCGCAGGCAGATTCCCTCCTGGGGCTCTTAGTTCTCCTGCCTTAGTGCCCTGCTTTGTTTGGAGGCTGTTTGCAGACAGCAGCACACACAGCGGGAAGGTGTGCGCTGACCAGCTCCAAGTCTCGGCACATAGAAGCGCAAGCCAGGCACCTGCTCGCAGTTTGTCCCGGGCGTGGGAAGCAGCATGCTGCGTGCCCAGAAGACATCCCGCACTGTCCTGCCTGCCACGGGGCTGCTTCTGACCACGGAGGCACGCCTACAAGCCAGCTGAGATGGGCTTTGCCTAAGAGTCAGGGAAGTGGCGAGCGGAACAAGGGATGTGCTGCACAGGTTCCCTTGCAGGCAGATTCCCTCCTGGGGCGCTTTCTTCTCCTGCCTTAGTGCCCTGCTTTGTTTGGAGGCTGTTTGCAGACAGCAGCACACACAGCGGGAAGGTGCGCGCTGGCCAGCTCCAAGTCTCGGCACATAGAAGCGCAAGCCAGGCACCTGCTCGCAGTTTGTCCCGGGCGTGGGAAGCAGCATGCTGCGTGCCCAGAAGACATCCCGCACTGTCCTGCCTGCCACGGGGCTGCTTCTGACCACGGAGGCACGCCTACAAGCCAGCTGAGATGGGCTTTGCCTAAGAGTCAGGGAAGTGGCGAGCGGAACAAGGGATGTGCTGCACAGCTTCCCTCGCAGGCAGATTCCCTCCTGGGGCTCTTAGTTCTCCTGCCTTTGTGCCCTGCTTTGTTTGGAGGCTGTTTGCGGAGAGCAGCACACACAGCGGGAAGGTGTGCGCTGGCCAGCTCCAAGTCTCGGCAGATAGAAGCGCAAGCGAGGCACCTGCTCGCGGTTTGTCCCGGGCATGGGAAGCAGCATGCTGCGTGCCCAGAAGACATCCCGCACTGTCCTGCCTGCCACGGGGCTGCTTCTGAGCACGGAGGCACGCCTACAAGCCAGCTGAGATGGGCTTTGCCTAAGAGTCAGGGAAGTGGCGAGCAGAACAAGGGATGTGCTGCACAGCTTCCCTCGCAGGCAGATTCCCTCCTGGGGCTCTTAGTTCTCCTGCCTTAGTGCCCTGCTTTGTTTGGAGGCTGTTTGCAGACAGCAGCACACACAGCGGGAAGGTGCGCGCTGACCAGCTCCAAGTCTCGGCAGATAGAAGCGCAAGCGAGGCACCTGCTCGCGGTTTGTCCCGGGCATGGGAAGCAGCATGCTGCGTGCCCAGAAGACATCCCGCACTGTCCTGCCTGCCACGGGGCTGCTTCTGAGCACGGAGGCACGCCTACAAGCCAGCTGAGATGGGCTTTGCCTAAGAGTCAGGGAAGTGGCGAGAGGAACAAGGGATGTGCTGCACAGGTTCCCTCGCAGGCAGATTCCCTCCTGGGGCTCTTAGTTCTCCTGCCTTTGTGCCCTGCTTTGTTTGGAGGCTGTTTGCAGACAGCAGCACACACAGCGGGAAGGTGTGCGCTGACCAGCTCCAAGTCTCGGCACATAGAAGCGCAAGCCAGGCACCTGCTCGCGGTTTGTCCCGGGCGTGGGAAGCAGCATGCTGCGTGCCCAGAAGACATCCCGCACTGTCCTGCCTGCCACGGGGCTGCTTCTGACCACGGAGGCACGCCTACAAGCCAGCTGAGATGGGCTTTGCCTAAGAGTCAGGGAAGTGGCGAGCGGAACAAGGGATGTGCTGCACAGCTTCCCTCGCAGGCAGATTCCCTCCTGGGGCGCTTACTTCTCTTGCCTTAGTGCCCTGCTTTGTTTGGAGGCTGTTTGCGGACAGCAGCACACACAGCGGGAAGGTGCGCGCTGACCAGCTCCAAGTCTCGGCAGATGGAAGCACAAGCCAGGCACCTGCTCGCAGTTTGTCCCGGGCATGGGAAGCAGTATGCTGCGTGCTCAGAGTACTTCTCGCACTGTCCTGCCTGCCACGGGGCTGCTTCTGAGCACGGAGGCACGCCTACAAGCCAGCTGAGATGGGCTTTGCCTAAGAGTCAGGGAAGTGGCGAGCGGAACAAGGGATGTGCTGCACAGGTTCCCTCGCAGGCAGATTCCCTCCTGGGGCTCTTAGTTCTCCTGCCTTAGTGCCCTGCTTTGTTTGGAGGCTGTTTGCAGACAGCAGCACACACAGCGGGAAGGTGTGCGCTGACCAGCTCCAAGTCTCGGCACATAGAAGCGCAAGCGAGGCACCTGCTCGCAGTTTGTCCCGGGCGTGGGAAGCAGCATGCTGCGTGCCCAGAAGACATCCCGCACTGTCCTGCCTGCCACGGGGCTGCTTCTGACCACGGAGGCACGCCTACAAGCCAGCTGAGATGGGCTTTGCCTAAGAGTCAGGGAAGTGGCGAGCGGAACAAGGGATGTGCTGCACAGCTTCCCTCGCAGGCAGATTCCCTCCTGGGGCTCTTAGTTCTCTTGCCTTAGTGCCCTGCTTTGTTTGGAGGCTGTTTGCGGACAGCAGCACACACAGCGGGAAGGTGCGTGCTGGCCAGCTCCAAGTCTCGGCAGATAGAAGCGCAAGCGAGGCACCTGCTCGCGGTTTGTCCCGGGCATGGGAAGCAGTATGCTGCGTGCCCAGAAGACATCCCGCACTGTCCTGCCTGCCACGGGGCTGCTTCTGAGCACGGAGGCACGCCTACAAGCCAGCTGAGATGGGCTTTGCCTAAGAGTCAGGGAAGTGGCGAGCGGAACAAGGGATGTGCTGCACAGCTTCCCTCGCAGGCAGATTCCCTCCTGGGGCGCTTACTTCTCTTGCCTTAGTGCCCTGCTTTGTTTGGAGGCTGTTTGCGGACAGCAGCACACACAGCGGGAAGGTGCGCGCTGGCCAGCTCCAAGTCTCGGCAGATGGAAGCACAAGCGAGGCACCTGCTCGCAGTTTGTCCCGGGCATGGGAAGCAGTATGCTGCGTGCCCAGAGTACTTCTCGCACTGTCCTGCCTGCCACGGGGCTGCTTCTGAGCACGGAGGCACGCCTACAAGCCAACTGAGATGGGCTTTGCCTAAGAGTCAGGGAAGTGGCGAGCGGAACAAGGGATGTGCTGCACAGGTTCCCTCGCAGGCAGATTCCCTCCTGGGGCTCTTAGTTCTCCTGCCTTAGTGCCCTGCTTTGTTTGGAGGCTGTTTGCAGACAGCAGCACACACAGCGGGAAGGTGTGCGCTGGCCAGCTCCAACTCTCGGCACATAGAAGCGCAAGACAGGCACCTGCTCGCAGTTTGTCCCGGGCATGGGAAGCAGCATGCTGCGTGCCCAGAAGACATCCCGCACTGTCCTGCCTGCCACGGGGCTGCTTCTGAGCACGGAGGCACGCCTACAAGCCAGCTGAGATGGGCTTTGCCTAAGAGTCAGGGAAGTGGCGACAGGAACAAGGGATGTGCTGCACAGCTTCCCTCGCAGGCAGATTCCCTCCTGGGGCTCTTAGTTCTCCTGCCTTAGTGCCCTGCTTTGTTTGGAGGCTCTTTGCGGACAGCAGCACACACAGCGGGAAGGTGCGCTCTGGCCAGCTCCAAGTCTCGGCACATAGAAGCGCAAGCGAGGCACCTGCTCGCAGTTTGTCCCGGGTGTGGGAAGCAGCATGCTGCGTGCCCAGAAGACATCCCGCACTGTCCTGCCTGCCACGGGGCTGCTTCTGAGCACGGAGGCACACCTACAAGCCAGCTGAGATGGGCTTTGCCTAAGAGTCAGGGAAGTGGCGAGCGGAACAAGGGATGTGCTGCACAGCTTCCCTCGCAGGCAGATTCCCTCCTGGGGCTCTTAGTTCTCTTGCCTTAGTGCCCTGCTTTGTTTGGAGGCTGTTTGCGGACAGCAGCACACACAGCGGGAAGGTGCGTGCTGGCCAGCTCCAAGTCTCGGCAGATAGAAGCGCAAGCGAGGCACCTGCTCGCGGTTTGTCCCGGGCATGGGAAGCAGTATGCTGCGTGCCCAGAAGACATCCCGCACTGTCCTGCCTGCCACGGGGCTGCTTCTGAGCACGGAGGCACGCCTACAAGCCAGCTGAGATGGGCTTTGCCTAAGAGTCAGGGAAGTGGCGAGCGGAACAAGGGATGTGCTGCACAGCTTCCCTCGCAGGCAGATTCCCTCCTGGGGCGCTTACTTCTCTTGCCTTAGTGCCCTGCTTTGTTTGGAGGCTTTTTGCGGACAGCAGCACACACAGCGGGAAGGTGCGCGCTGGCCAGCTCCAAGTCTCGGCAGATAGAAGCGCAAGCGAGGCACCTGCTCGCGGTTTGTCCAGGGCATGGGAAGCAGCATGCTGCGTGCCCAGAAGACATCCCGCACTGTCCTGCCTGCCACGGGGCTGCTTCTGAACACGGAGGCACGCCTACAAGCCAGCTGAGATGGGCTTTGCCTAAGAGTCAGGGAAGTGGCGAGCGGAACAAGGGATGTGCTGCACAGGTTCCCTCGCAGGCAGATTCCCTCCTGGGGCTCTTAGTTCTCCTGCCTTAGTGCCCTGCTTTGTTTGGAGGCTGTTTGCAGACAGCAGCACACACAGCGGGAAGGTGTGCGCTGACCAGCTCCAAGTCTCGGCACATAGAAGCGCAAGCCAGGCACCTGCTCGCAGTTTGTCCCGGGCGTGGGAAGCAGCATGCTGCGTGCCCAGAAGACATCCCGCACTGTCCTGCCTGCCACGGGGCTGCTTCTGAGCACGGAGGCACGCCTACAAGCCAGCTGAGATGGGCTTTGCCTAAGAGTCAGGGAAGTGGCGAGCGGAACAAGGGATGTGCTGCACAGCTTCCCTCGCAGGCAGATTCCCTCCTGGGGCTCTTAGTTCTCCTGCCTTAGTGCCCTGCTTTGTTTGGAGGCTGTTTGCGGACAGCAGCACACACAGCGGGAAGGTGCGTGCTGGCCAGCTCCAACTCTCGGCACATAGAAGCGCAAGCCAGGCACCTGCTCGCGGTTTGTCCCGGGCATGGGAAGCAGTATGCTGCGTGCCCAGAAGACATCCCGCACTGTCCTGCCTGCCACGGGGCTGCTTCTGAGCACGGAGGCACGCCTACAAGCCAGCTGAGATGGGCTTTGCCTAAGAGTCAGGGAAGTGGCGAGCGGAACAAGGGATGTGCTGCACAGCTTCCCTCGCAGGCAGATTCCCTCCTGGGGCTCTTAGTTCTCTTGCCTTAGTGCCCTGCTTTGTTTGGAGGCTGTTTGCGGACAGCAGCACACACAGCGGGAAGGTGCGTGCTGGCCAGCTCCAACTCTCGGCACATAGAAGCGCAAGCCAGGCACCTGCTCGCGGTTTGTCCCGGGCATGGGAAGCAGTATGTTGCGTGCCCAGAAGACATCCCGCACTGTCCTGCCTGCCACGGGGCTGCTTCTGAGCACGGAGGCACGCCTACAAGCCAGCTGAGATGGGCTTTGCCTAAGAGTCAGGGAAGTGGCGAGCGGAACAAGGGATGTGCTGCACAGCTTCCCTCGCAGGCAGATTCCCTCCTGGGGCTCTTAGTTCTCTTGCCTTAGTGCCCTGCTTTGTTTGGAGGCTCTTTGCGGGCAGCAGCACACACAGCGGGAAGGTGCGCGCTGGCCAGCTCCAAGTCTCGGCAGATAGAAGCGCAAGCGAGGCACCTGCTCGCGGTTTGTCCCGGGCATGGGAAGCAGCATGCTGCGTGCCCAAAAGACATCCCGCACTGTCCTGCCTGCCACGGGGCTGCTTCTGAGCACGGAGGCACGCCTACAAGCCAGCTGAGATGGGCTTTGCCTAAGAGTCAGGGAAGTGGCGAGAGGAACAAGGGATGTGCTGCACAGCTTCCCTCGCAGGCAGATTCCCTCCTGGGGCTCTTAGTTCTCCTGCCTTTGTGCCCTGCTTTGTTTGGAGGCTGTTTGCAGACAGCAGCACACACAGCGGGAAGGTGTGCGCTGACCAGCTCCAAGTCTCGGCACATAGAAGCGCAAGCGAGGCACCTGCTCGCGGTTTGTCCCGGGCGTGGGAAGCAGCATGCTGCGTGCCCAGAAGACATCCCGCACTGTCCTGCCTGCCACGGGGCTGCTTCTGAGCACGGAGGCACGCCTACAAGCCAGCTGAGATGGGCTTTGCCTAAGAGTCAGGGAAGTGGCGAGCGGAACAAGGGATGTGCTGCACAGCTTCCCTCGCAGGCAGATTCCCTCCTGGGCCTCTTAGTTCTCCTGCCTTTGTGCCCTGCTTTGTTTGGAGGCTGTTTGCGGAGAGCAGCACACACAGCGGGAAGGTGCGCGCTGGCCAGCTCCAAGTCTCGGCAGATAGAAGCGCAAGCGAGGCACCTGCTCGCGGTTTGTCCCGGGCATGGGAAGCAGCATGCTGCGTGCCCCTAAGACATCCCGCACTGTCCTGCCTGCCACGGGGCTGCTTCTGAACACGGAGGCACGCCTACAAGCCAGCTGAGATGGGCTTTGCCTAAGAGTCAGGGAAGTGGCGAGCGGAACAAGGGATGTGCTGCACAGGTTCCCTCGCAGGCAGATTCCCTCCTGGGGCTCTTAGTTCTCCTGCCTTAGTGCCCTGCTTTGTTTGGAGGCTGTTTGCAGACAGCAGCACACACAGTGGGAAGGTGTGCTCTGACCAGCTCCAAGTCTCGGCACATAGAAGCGCAAGCCAGGCACCTGCTCGCAGTTTGTCCCGGGCGTGGGAAGCAGCATGCTGCGTGCCCAGAAGACATCCCGCACTGTCCTGCCTGCCACGGGGCTGCTTCTGAGCACGGAGGCACGCCTACAAGCCAGCTGAGATGGGCTTTGCCTAAGAGTCAGGGAAGTGGCGAGCAGAACAAGGGATGTGCTGCACAGCTTCCCTCGCAGGCAGATTCCCTCCTGGGGCTCTTAGTTCTCCTGCCTTTGTGCCCTGCTTTGTTTGGAGGCTGTTTGCGGACAGCAGCACACACAGCGGGAAGGTGCGCGCTGGCCAGCTCCAAGTCTCGGCACATAGAAGCGCAAGCGAGGCACCTGCTCGCGGTTTGTCCCGGGCATGGGAAGCAGCATGCTGCGTGCCCAGAAGACATCCCGCACTGTCCTGCCTGCCACGGGGCTGCTTCTGAGCACGGAGGCACGCCTACAAGCCAGCTGAGATGGGCTTTGCCTAAGAGTCAGGGAAGTGGCGAGCGGAACAAGGGATGTGCTGCACAGCTTCCCTCGCAGGCAGATTCCCTCCTGGGGCTCTTAGTTCTCCTGCCTTAGTGCCCTGCTTTGTTTGGAGGCTGTTTGCAGACAGCAGCACACACAGCGGGAAGGTGCGTGCTGGCCAGCTCCAAGTCTCGGCACATAGAAGCGCAAGCCAGGCACCTGCTCGCAGTTTGTCCCGGGCGTGGGAAGCAGCATGCTGCGTGCCCAGAATACTTCTCGCACTGTCCTGCCTGCCACGGGGCTGCTTCTGAGCACGGAGGCACGCCTACAAGCCAGCTGAGATGGGCTTTGCCTAAGAGTCAGGGAAGTGGCGAGCGGAACAAGGGATGTGCTGCACAGCTTCCCTCGCAGGCAGATTCCCTCCTGGGGCGCTTAATTCTCCTGCCTTAGTGCCCTGCTTTGTTTGGAGGCTGTTTGCGGACAGCAGCACACAAGGCTGGAAGGTGCTCACTGGCCAGCTCCAAGTCTCGGTACATAGAAGCGCAAGCCAGGCACCTGCTCGCAATTTGTCCCGGGCATGGGAAGCAGCATGCTGCATGCCCCTAAGACATCCCGCACTGTCCTGCCTGCCACGGGGCTGCTTCTGAGCACGGAGGCACGCCTACAAGCCAGCTGAGATGGGCTTTGCCTAAGAGTCAGGGAAGTGGCGAGCGGAACAAGGGATGTGCTGCACAGCTTCCCTCGCAGGCAGATTCCCTCCTGGGGCGCTTACTTCTCTTGCCTTAGTGCCCTGCTTTGTTTGGAGGCTCTTTGCGGACAGCAGCACACACAGCGGGAAGGTGCGTGCTGGCCAGCTCCAAGTCTCGGCACATAGAAGCGCAAGCGAGGCACCTGCTCGCGGTTTGTCCCGGGCATGGGAAGCAGCATGCTGCATGCCCAGAAGACATCCCGCACTGTCCTGCCTGCCACGGGGCTGCTTCTGAGCACGGAGGCACACCTACAAGCCAGCTGAGATGGGCTTTGCCTAAGAGTCAGGGAAGTGGCGAGAGGAACAAGGGATGTGCTGCACAGCTTCCCTCGCAGGCAGATTCCCTCCTGGGGCTCTTAATTCTCTTGCCTTAGTGCCCTGCTTTGTTTGGAGGCTGTTTGCGGACAGCAGCACACACAGCGGGAAGGTGCGCGCTGGCCAGCTCCAAGTCTCGGCAGATGGAAGCACAAGCGAGGCACCTGCTCGCAGTTTGTCCCGGGCATGGGAAGCAGTATGCTGCGTGCCCAGAATACTTCTCGCACTGTCCTGCCTGCCACGGGGCTGCTTCTGAGCATGGAGGCACGCCTACAAGCCAGCTGAGATGGGCTTTGCCTAAGAGTCAGGGAAGTGGCGAGCGGAACAAGGGATGTGCTGCACAGCTTCCCTCGCAGGCAGATTCCCTCCTGGGCCTCTTAGTTCTCCTGCCTTTGTGCCCTGCTTTGTTTGGAGGCTGTTTGCGGAGAGCAGCACACACAGCGGGAAGGTGCGCGCTGGCCAGCTCCAAGTCTCGGCAGATAGAAGCGCAAGCGAGGCACCTGCTCGCGGTTTGTCCCGGGCATGGGAAGCAGCATGCTGCGTGCCCCTAAGACATCCCGCACTGTCCTGCCTGCCACGGGGCTGCTTCTGAACACGGAGGCACGCCTACAAGCCAGCTGAGATGGGCTTTGCCTAAGAGTCAGGGAAGTGGCGAGCGGAACAAGGGATGTGCTGCACAGGTTCCCTCGCAGGCAGATTCCCTCCTGGGGCTCTTAGTTCTCCTGCCTTAGTGCCCTGCTTTGTTTGGAGGCTGTTTGCAGACAGCAGCACACACAGTGGGAAGGTGTGCTCTGACCAGCTCCAAGTCTCGGCACATAGAAGCGCAAGCCAGGCACCTGCTCGCAGTTTGTCCCGGGCGTGGGAAGCAGCATGCTGCGTGCCCAGAAGACATCCCGCACTGTCCTGCCTGCCACGGGGCTGCTTCTGAGCACGGAGGCACGCCTACAAGCCAGCTGAGATGGGCTTTGCCTAAGAGTCAGGGAAGTGGCGAGCAGAACAAGGGATGTGCTGCACAGCTTCCCTCGCAGGCAGATTCCCTCCTGGGGCTCTTAGTTCTCCTGCCTTTGTGCCCTGCTTTGTTTGGAGGCTGTTTGCGGACAGCAGCACACACAGCGGGAAGGTGCGCGCTGGCCAGCTCCAAGTCTCGGCACATAGAAGCGCAAGCGAGGCACCTGCTCGCGGTTTGTCCCGGGCATGGGAAGCAGCATGCTGCGTGCCCAGAAGACATCCCGCACTGTCCTGCCTGCCACGGGGCTGCTTCTGAGCACGGAGGCACGCCTACAAGCCAGCTGAGATGGGCTTTGCCTAAGAGTCAGGGAAGTGGCGAGCGGAACAAGGGATGTGCTGCACAGCTTCCCTCGCAGGCAGATTCCCTCCTGGGGCTCTTAGTTCTCCTGCCTTAGTGCCCTGCTTTGTTTGGAGGCTGTTTGCAGACAGCAGCACACACAGCGGGAAGGTGCGTGCTGGCCAGCTCCAAGTCTCGGCACATAGAAGCGCAAGCCAGGCACCTGCTCGCAGTTTGTCCCGGGCGTGGGAAGCAGCATGCTGCGTGCCCAGAATACTTCTCGCACTGTCCTGCCTGCCACGGGGCTGCTTCTGAGCACGGAGGCACGCCTACAAGCCAGCTGAGATGGGCTTTGCCTAAGAGTCAGGGAAGTGGCGAGCGGAACAAGGGATGTGCTGCACAGCTTCCCTCGCAGGCAGATTCCCTCCTGGGGCGCTTAATTCTCCTGCCTTAGTGCCCTGCTTTGTTTGGAGGCTGTTTGCGGACAGCAGCACACAAGGCTGGAAGGTGCTCACTGGCCAGCTCCAAGTCTCGGTACATAGAAGCGCAAGCCAGGCACCTGCTCGCAATTTGTCCCGGGCATGGGAAGCAGCATGCTGCATGCCCCTAAGACATCCCGCACTGTCCTGCCTGCCACGGGGCTGCTTCTGAGCACGGAGGCACGCCTACAAGCCAGCTGAGATGGGCTTTGCCTAAGAGTCAGGGAAGTGGCGAGCGGAACAAGGGATGTGCTGCACAGCTTCCCTCGCAGGCAGATTCCCTCCTGGGGCGCTTACTTCTCTTGCCTTAGTGCCCTGCTTTGTTTGGAGGCTCTTTGCGGACAGCAGCACACACAGCGGGAAGGTGCGTGCTGGCCAGCTCCAAGTCTCGGCACATAGAAGCGCAAGCGAGGCACCTGCTCGCGGTTTGTCCCGGGCATGGGAAGCAGCATGCTGCATGCCCAGAAGACATCCCGCACTGTCCTGCCTGCCACGGGGCTGCTTCTGAGCACGGAGGCACACCTACAAGCCAGCTGAGATGGGCTTTGCCTAAGAGTCAGGGAAGTGGCGAGAGGAACAAGGGATGTGCTGCACAGCTTCCCTCGCAGGCAGATTCCCTCCTGGGGCTCTTAATTCTCTTGCCTTAGTGCCCTGCTTTGTTTGGAGGCTGTTTGCGGACAGCAGCACACACAGCGGGAAGGTGCGCGCTGGCCAGCTCCAAGTCTCGGCAGATGGAAGCACAAGCGAGGCACCTGCTCGCAGTTTGTCCCGGGCATGGGAAGCAGTATGCTGCGTGCCCAGAATACTTCTCGCACTGTCCTGCCTGCCACGGGGCTGCTTCTGAGCATGGAGGCACGCCTACAAGCCAGCTGAGATGGGCTTTGCCTAAGAGTCAGGGAAGTGGCGAGCGGAACAAGGGATGTGCTGCACAGCTTCCCTCGCAGGCAGATTCCCTCCTGGGGCTCTTAGTTCTCCTGCCTTTGTGCCCTGCTTTGTTTGGAGGCTGTTTGCGGACAGCAGCACACACAGCGGGAAGGTGCGCGCTGGCCAGCTCCAAGTCTCGGCACATAGAAGCGCAAGCGAGGCACCTGCTCGCGGTTTGTCCCGGGCATGGGAAGCAGCATGCTGCGTGCCCAGAAGACATCCCACACTGTCCTGCCTGCCACGGGGCTGCTTCTGAGCACGGAGGCACGCCTACAAGCCAGCTGAGATGGGCTTTGCCTAAGAGTCAGGGAAGTGGCGAGCGGAACAAGGGATGTGCTGCACAGCTTCCCTCGCAGGCAGATTCCCTCCTGGGGCTCTTAGTTCTCCTGCCTTTGTGCCCTGCTTTGTTTGGAGGCTGTTTGCAGACAGCAGCACACACAGCGGGAAGGTGCGTGCTGGCCAGCTCCAAGTCTCGGCACATAGAAGCGCAAGCCAGGCACCTGCTCGCAGTTTGTCCCGGGCGTGGGAAGCAGCATGCTGCGTGCCCAGAAGACATCCCGCACTGTCCTGCCTGCCACGGGGCTGCTTCTGACCACGGAGGCACGCCTACAAGCCAGCTGAGATGGGCTTTGCCTAAGAGTCAGGGAAGTGGCGAGCGGAACAAGGGATGTGCTGCACAGCTTCCCTCGCAGGCAGATTCCCTCCTGGGGCTCTTAGTTCTCCTGCCTTTGTGCCCTGCTTTGTTTGGAGGCTGTTTGCGGAGAGCAGCACACACAGCGGGAAGGTGCGCGCTGGCCAGCTCCAAGTCTCGGCAGATGGAAGCACAAGCCAGGCACCTGCTCGCAGTTTGTCCCGGGCATGGGAAGCAGTATGCTGCGTGCCCAGAATACTTCTCGCACTGTCCTGCCTGCCACGGGGCTGCTTCTGAGCACGGAGGCAAGCCTACAAGCCAGCTGAGATGGGCTTTGCCTAAGAGTCAGGGAAGTGGCGAGAGGGACAAGGGATGTGCTGCACAGCTTCCCTCGCAGGCAGATTCCCTCCTGGGGCGCTTAGTTCTCTTGCCTTAGTGCCCTGCTTTGTTTGGAGGCTGTTTGCGGACAGCAGCACACACAGCGGGAAGGTGCGCGCTGGCCAGCTCCAAGTCTCGGCAGATGGAAGCACAAGCCAGGCACCTGCTCGCAGTTTGTCCCGGGCATGGGAAGCAGTATGCTGCGTGCCCAGAATACTTCTCGCACTGTCCTGCCTGCCACGGGGCTGCTTCTGAGCACGGAGGCACGCCTACAAGCCAGCTGAGATGGGCTTTGCCTAAGAGTCAGGGAAGTGGCGAGCGGAACAAGGGATGTGCTGCACAGCTTCCCTCGCAGGCAGATTCCCTCCTGGGGCGCTTACTTCTCCTGCCTTAGTGCCCTGCTTTGTTTGGAGGCTGTTTGCGGACAGCAGCACACAAGGCTGGAAGGTGCTCACTGGCCAGCTCCAAGTCTCGGTACATAGAAGCGCAAGCCAGGCACCTGCTCGCAATTTGTCCCGGGCATGGGAAGCAGCATGCTGCATGCCCCTAAGACATCCCGCACTGTCCTGCCTGCCACGGGGCTGCTTCTGAGCACGGAGGCACGCCTACAAGCCAGCTGAGATGGGCTTTGCCTAAGAGTCAGGGAAGTGGCGAGCGGAACAAGGGATGTGCTGCACAGCTTCCCTCGCAGGCAGATTCCCTCCTGGGGCGCTTACTTCTCTTGCCTTAGTGCCCTGCTTTGTTTGGAGGCTCTTTGCGGACAGCAGCACACACAGCGGGAAGGTGCGTGCTGGCCAGCTCCAAGTCTCGGCACATAGAAGCGCAAGCGAGGCACCTGCTCGCGGTTTGTCCCGGGCATGGGAAGCAGCATGCTGCATGCCCAGAAGACATCCCGCACTGTCCTGCCTGCCACGGGGCTGCTTCTGAGCACGGAGGCACACCTACAAGCCAGCTGAGATGGGCTTTGCCTAAGAGTCAGGGAAGTGGCGAGAGGAACAAGGGATGTGCTGCACAGCTTCCCTCGCAGGCAGATTCCCTCCTGGGGCTCTTAATTCTCTTGCCTTAGTGCCCTGCTTTGTTTGGAGGCTGTTTGCGGACAGCAGCACACACAGCGGGAAGGTGCGCGCTGGCCAGCTCCAAGTCTCGGCAGATGGAAGCACAAGCCAGGCACCTGCTCGCAGTTTGTCCCGGGCATGGGAAGCAGTATGCTGCGTGCCCAGAATACTTCTCGCACTGTCCTGCCTGCCACGGGGCTGCTTCTGAGCACGGAGGCACGCCTACAAGCCAGCTGAGATGGGCTTTGCCTAAGAGTCAGGGAAGTGGCGAGCGGAACAAGGGATGTGCTGCACAGCTACCCTCGCAGGCAGATTCCCTCCTGGGGCGCTTACTTCTCTTGCCTTAGTGCCCTGCTTTGTTTGGAGGCTGTTTGCGGACAGCAGCACACACAGCGGGAAGGTGCGCGCTGGCCAGCTCCAAGTCTCGGCACATGGAAGCACAAGCCAGGCACCTGCTCGCAGTTTGTCCCGGGCATGGGAAGCAGTATGCTGCGTGCCCAGAAGACATCTCGCACTGTCCTGCCTGCCACGGGGCTGCTTCTGAGCACGGAGGCACGCCTACAAGCCAGCTGAGATGGGCTTTGCCTAAGAGTCAGGGAAGTGGCGAGAGGAACAAGGGATGTGCTGCACAGCTTCCCTTTCAGGCAGATTCCCTCCTGGGGCTCTTAGTTCTCCTGCCTTTGTGCCCTGCTTTGTTTGGAGGCTGTTTGCGGACAGCAGCACACACAGCGGGAAGGTGCGCGCTGTCCAGCTCCAAGTCTCGGCACATAGAAGCGCAAGCGAGGCACCTGCTCGCGGTTTGTCCCGGGCATGGGAAGCAGCATGCTGCGTGCCCAGAAGACATCCCACACTGTCCTGCCTGCCACGGGGCTGCTTCTGAGCACGGAGGCACGCCTACAAGCCAGCTGAGATGGGCTTTGCCTAAGAGTCAGGGAAGTGGCGAGCGGAACAAGGGATGTGCTGCACAGCTTCCCTCGCAGGCAGATTCCCTCCTGGGGCTCTTAGTTCTCCTGCCTTAGTGCCCTGCTTTGTTTGGAGGCTGTTTGCAGACAGCAGCACACACAGCGGGAAGGTGCGTGCTGGCCAGCTCCAAGTCTCGGCACATAGAAGCGCAAGCCAGGCACCTGCTCGCAGTTTGTCCCGGGCGTGGGAAGCAGCATGCTGCGTGCCCAGAAGACATCCCGCACTGTCCTGCCTGCCACGGGGCTGCTTCTGACCACGGAGGCACGCCTACAAGCCAGCTGAGATGGGCTTTGCCTAAGAGTCAGGGAAGTGGCGAGCGGAACAAGGGATGTGCTGCACAGCTTCCCTCGCAGGCAGATTCCCTCCTGGGGCTCTTAGTTCTCCTGCCTTTGTGCCCTGCTTTGTTTGGAGGCTGTTTGCGGAGAGCAGCACACACAGCGGGAAGGTGCGCGCTGGCCAGCTCCAAGTCTCGGCAGATGGAAGCACAAGCCAGGCACCTGCTCGCAGTTTGTCCCGGGCATGGGAAGCAGTATGCTGCGTGCCCAGAATACTTCTCGCACTGTCCTGCCTGCCACGGGGCTGCTTCTGAGCACGGAGGCAAGCCTACAAGCCAGCTGAGATGGGCTTTGCCTAAGAGTCAGGGAAGTGGCGAGAGGGACAAGGGATGTGCTGCACAGCTTCCCTCGCAGGCAGATTCCCTCCTGGGGCGCTTAGTTCTCTTGCCTTAGTGCCCTGCTTTGTTTGGAGGCTGTTTGCGGACAGCAGCACACACAGCGGGAAGGTGCGCGCTGGCCAGCTCCAAGTCTCGGCAGATGGAAGCACAAGCCAGGCACCTGCTCGCAGTTTGTCCCGGGCATGGGAAGCAGTATGCTGCGTGCCCAGAATACTTCTCGCACTGTCCTGCCTGCCACGGGGCTGCTTCTGAGCACGGAGGCACGCCTACAAGCCAGCTGAGATGGGCTTTGCCTAAGAGTCAGGGAAGTGGCGAGCGGAACAAGGGATGTGCTGCACAGCTTCCCTCGCAGGCAGATTCCCTCCTGGGGCGCTTAATTCTCCTGCCTTAGTGCCCTGCTTTGTTTGGAGGCTCTTTGCGGACAGCAGCACACAAGGCTGGAAGGTGCTCACTGGCCAGCTCCAAGTCTCGGCACATAGAAGCGCAAGCCAGGCACCTGCTCGCAATTTGTCCCGGGCATGGGAAGCAGCATGCTGCATGCCCCTAAGACATCCCGCACTGTCCTGCCTGCCACGGGGCTGCTTCTGAGCACGGAGGCACGCCTACAAGCCAGCTGAGATGGGCTTTGCCTAAGAGTCAGGGAAGTGGCGAGCGGAACAAGGGATGTGCTGCACAGCTTCCCTCGCAGGCAGATTCCCTCCTGGGGCGCTTACTTCTCTTGCCTTAGTGCCCTGCTTTGTTTGGAGGCTCTTTGCGGACAGCAGCACACACAGCGGGAAGGTGCGTGCTGGCCAGCTCCAAGTCTCGGCACATAGAAGCGCAAGCGAGGCACCTGCTCGCGGTTTGTCCCGGGCATGGGAAGCAGCATGCTGCATGCCCAGAAGACATCCCGCACTGTCCTGCCTGCCACGGGGCTGCTTCTGAGCACGGAGGCACACCTACAAGCCAGCTGAGATGGGCTTTGCCTAAGAGTCAGGGAAGTGGCGAGAGGAACAAGGGATGTGCTGCACAGCTTCCCTCGCAGGCAGATTCCCTCCTGGGGCTCTTAATTCTCTTGCCTTAGTGCCCTGCTTTGTTTGGAGGCTGTTTGCGGACAGCAGCACACACAGCGGGAAGGTGCGCGCTGGCCAGCTCCAAGTCTCGGCAGATGGAAGCACAAGCCAGGCACCTGCTCGCAGTTTGTCCCGGGCATGGGAAGCAGTATGCTGCGTGCCCAGAATACTTCTCGCACTGTCCTGCCTGCCACGGGGCTGCTTCTGAGCACGGAGGCACGCCTACAAGCCAGCTGAGATGGGCTTTGCCTAAGAGTCAGGGAAGTGGCGAGCGGAACAAGGGATGTGCTGCACAGCTACCCTCGCAGGCAGATTCCCTCCTGGGGCGCTTACTTCTCTTGCCTTAGTGCCCTGCTTTGTTTGGAGGCTGTTTGCGGACAGCAGCACACACAGCGGGAAGGTGCGCGCTGGCCAGCTCCAAGTCTCGGCAGATGGAAGCACAAGCCAGGCACCTGCTCGCAGTTTGTCCCGGGCATGGGAAGCAGTATGCTGCGTGCCCAGAAGACATCTCGCACTGTCCTGCCTGCCACGGGGCTGCTTCTGAGCACGGAGGCACGCCTACAAGCCAGCTGAGATGGGCTTTGCCTAAGAGTCAGGGAAGTGGCGAGAGGAACAAGGGATGTGCTGCACAGCTTCCCTTTCAGGCAGATTCCCTCCTGGGGCTCTTAGTTCTCTTGCCTTAGTGCCCTGCTTTGTTTGGAGGCTCTTTGCGGAGAGCAGCACACACAGCGGGAAGGTGCGCGCTGGCCAGCTCCAAGTCTCGGCACATAGAAGCGCAAGCGAGGCACCTGCTCGCAGTTTGTCCCGGGCATGGGAAGCAGCATGCTGCGTGCCCAGAAGACATCCCGCACTGTCCTGCCTGCCACGGGGCTGCTTCTGAGCACGGAGGCACGCCTACAAGCCAGCTGAGATGGGCTTTGCCTAAGAGTCAGGGAAGTGGCGAGAGGAACAAGGGATGTGCTGCACAGCTTCCCTCGCAGGCAGATTCCCTCCTGGGGCTCTTAGTTCTCTTGCCTTAGTGCCCTGCTTTGTTTGGAGGCTGTTTGCGGACAGCAGCACACACAGCGGGAAGGTGCGCGCTGGCCAGCTCCAAGTCTCGGCAGATGGAAGCACAAGCCAGGCACCTGCTCGCGGTTTGTCCCGGGCATGGGAAGCAGTATGCTGCGTGCCCAGAATACTTCTCGCACTGTCCTGCCTGCCACGGGGCTGCTTCTGAGCACGGAGGCACGCCTACAAGCCAGCTGAGATGGGCTTTGCCTAAGAGTCAGGGAAGTGGCGAGCGGAACAAGGGATGTGCTGCACAGCTTCCCTCGCAGGCAGATTCCCTCCTGGGGCGCTTAATTCTCCTGCCTTAGTGCCCTGCTTTGTTTGGAGGCTGTTTGCGGACAGCAGCACACAAGGCTGGAAGGTGCTCACTGGCCAGCTCCAAGTCTCGGTACATAGAAGCGCAAGCCAGGCACCTGCTCGCAATTTGTCCCGGGCATGGGAAGCAGCATGCTGCATGCCCAGAAGACATCCCGCACTGTCCTGCCTGCCACGGGGCTGCTTCTGAGCACGGAGGCACGCCTACAAGCCAGCTGAGATGGGCTTTGCCTAAGAGTCAGGGAAGTGGCGAGCGGAACAAGGGATGTGCTGCACAGCTTCCCTCGCAGGCAGATTCCCTCCTGGGGCGCTTACTTCTCCTGCCTTAGTGCCCTGCTTTGTTTGGAGGCTGTTTGTGGACAGCAGCACACAAGGCTGGAAGGTGCTCACTGGCCAGCTCCAAGTCTCGGCACATAGAAGCGCAAGCCAGGCACCTGCTCGCAATTTGTCCCGGGCATGGGAAGCAGCATGCTGCATGCCCCTAAGACATCCCGCACTGTCCTGCCTGCCACGGGGCTGCTTCTGAGCACGGAGGCACGCCTACAAGCCAGCTGAGATGGGCTTTGCCTAAGAGTCAGGGAAGTGGCGAGCGGAACAAGGGATGTGCTGCACAGCTTCCCTCGCAGGCAGATTCCCTCCTGGGGCGCTTACTTCTCTTGCCTTAGTGCCCTGCTTTGTTTGGAGGCTCTTTGCGGACAGCAGCACACACAGCGGGAAGGTGCGTGCTGGCCAGCTCCAAGTCTCGGCACATAGAAGCGCAAGCGAGGCACCTGCTCGCGGTTTGTCCCGGGCATGGGAAGCAGCATGCTGCATGCCCAGAAGACATCCCGCACTGTCCTGCCTGCCACGGGGCTGCTTCTGAGCACGGAGGCACACCTACAAGCCAGCTGAGATGGGCTTTGCCTAAGAGTCAGGGAAGTGGCGAGAGGAACAAGGGATGTGCTGCACAGCTTCCCTCGCAGGCAGATTCCCTCCTGGGGCTCTTAATTCTCTTGCCTTAGTGCCCTGCTTTGTTTGGAGGCTGTTTGCGGACAGCAGCACACACAGCGGGAAGGTGCGCGCTGGCCAGCTCCAAGTCTCGGCAGATGGAAGCACAAGCCAGGCACCTGCTCGCAGTTTGTCCCGGGCATGGGAAGCAGTATGCTGCGTGCCCAGAATACTTCTCGCACTGTCCTGCCTGCCACGGGGCTGCTTCTGAGCACGGAGGCACGCCTACAAGCCAGCTGAGATGGGCTTTGCCTAAGAGTCAGGGAAGTGGCGAGCGGAACAAGGGATGTGCTGCACAGCTTCCCTCGCAGGCAGATTCCCTCCTGGGGCGCTTAATTCTCCTGCCTTAGTGCCCTGCTTTGTTTGGAGGCTGTTTGCGGACAGCAGCACACAAGGCTGGAAGGTGCTCACTGGCCAGCTCCAAGTCTCGGTACATAGAAGCGCAAGCCAGGCACCTGCTCGCAATTTGTCCCGGGCATGGGAAGCAGCATGCTGCATGCCCAGAAGACATCCCGCACTGTCCTGCCTGCCACGGGGCTGCTTCTGAGCACGGAGGCACGCCTACAAGCCAGCTGAGATGGGCTTTGCCTAAGAGTCAGGGAAGTGGCGAGCGGAACAAGGGATGTGCTGCACAGCTTCCCTCGCAGGCAGATTCCCTCCTGGGGCGCTTACTTCTCCTGCCTTAGTGCCCTGCTTTGTTTGGAGGCTGTTTGCGGACAGCAGCACACAAGGCTGGAAGGTGCTCACTGGCCAGCTCCAAGTCTCGGCACATAGAAGCGCAAGCCAGGCACCTGCTCGCAATTTGTCCCGGGCATGGGAAGCAGCATGCTGCATGCCCCTAAGACATCCCGCACTGTCCTGCCTGCCACGGGGCTGCTTCTGAGCACGGAGGCACGCCTACAAGCCAGCTGAGATGGGCTTTGCCTAAGAGTCAGGGAAGTGGCGAGCGGAACAAGGGATGTGCTGCACAGCTTCCCTCGCAGGCAGATTCCCTCCTGGGGCGCTTACTTCTCTTGCCTTAGTGCCCTGCTTTGTTTGGAGGCTCTTTGCGGACAGCAGCACACACAGCGGGAAGGTGCGTGCTGGCCAGCTCCAAGTCTCGGCACATAGAAGCGCAAGCGAGGCACCTGCTCGCGGTTTGTCCCGGGCATGGGAAGCAGCATGCTGCATGCCCAGAAGACATCCCGCACTGTCCTGCCTGCCACGGGGCTGCTTCTGAGCACGGAGGCACACCTACAAGCCAGCTGAGATGGGCTTTGCCTAAGAGTCAGGGAAGTGGCGAGAGGAACAAGGGATGTGCTGCACAGCTTCCCTCGCAGGCAGATTCCCTCCTGGGGCTCTTAATTCTCTTGCCTTAGTGCCCTGCTTTGTTTGGAGGCTGTTTGCGGACAGCAGCACACACAGCGGGAAGGTGCGCGCTGGCCAGCTCCAAGTCTCGGCAGATGGAAGCACAAGCCAGGCACCTGCTCGCAGTTTGTCCCGGGCATGGGAAGCAGTATGCTGCGTGCCCAGAATACTTCTCGCACTGTCCTGCCTGCCACGGGGCTGCTTCTGAGCACGGAGGCACGCCTACAAGCCAGCTGAGATGGGCTTTGCCTAAGAGTCAGGGAAGTGGCGAGCGGAACAAGGGATGTGCTGCACAGCTACCCTCGCAGGCAGATTCCCTCCTGGGGCGCTTACTTCTCTTGCCTTAGTGCCCTGCTTTGTTTGGAGGCTGTTTGCGGACAGCAGCACACACAGCGGGAAGGTGCGCGCTGGCCAGCTCCAAGTCTCGGCAGATGGAAGCACAAGCCAGGCACCTGCTCGCAGTTTGTCCCGGGCATGGGAAGCAGTATGCTGCGTGCCCAGAAGACATCTCGCACTGTCCTGCCTGCCACGGGGCTGCTTCTGAGCACGGAGGCACGCCTACAAGCCAGCTGAGATGGGCTTTGCCTAAGAGTCAGGGAAGTGGCGAGAGGAACAAGGGATGTGCTGCACAGCTTCCCTTTCAGGCAGATTCCCTCCTGGGGCTCTTAGTTCTCTTGCCTTAGTGCCCTGCTTTGTTTGGAGGCTCTTTGCGGAGAGCAGCACACACAGCGGGAAGGTGCGCGCTGGCCAGCTCCAAGTCTCGGCACATAGAAGCGCAAGCGAGGCACCTGCTCGCAGTTTGTCCCGGGCATGGGAAGCAGCATGCTGCGTGCCCAGAAGACATCCCGCACTGTCCTGCCTGCCACGGGGCTGCTTCTGAGCACGGAGGCACGCCTACAAGCCAGCTGAGATGGGCTTTGCCTAAGAGTCAGGGAAGTGGCGAGAGGAACAAGGGATGTGCTGCACAGCTTCCCTCGCAGGCAGATTCCCTCCTGGGGCTCTTAGTTCTCTTGCCTTAGTGCCCTGCTTTGTTTGGAGGCTGTTTGCGGACAGCAGCACACACAGCGGGAAGGTGCGCGCTGGCCAGCTCCAAGTCTCGGCAGATGGAAGCACAAGCCAGGCACCTGCTCGCGGTTTGTCCCGGGCATGGGAAGCAGTATGCTGCGTGCCCAGAATACTTCTCGCACTGTCCTGCCTGCCACGGGGCTGCTTCTGAGCACGGAGGCACGCCTACAAGCCAGCTGAGATGGGCTTTGCCTAAGAGTCAGGGAAGTGGCGAGCGGAACAAGGGATGTGCTGCACAGCTTCCCTCGCAGGCAGATTCCCTCCTGGGGCGCTTAATTCTCCTGCCTTAGTGCCCTGCTTTGTTTGGAGGCTGTTTGCGGACAGCAGCACACAAGGCTGGAAGGTGCTCACTGGCCAGCTCCAAGTCTCGGTACATAGAAGCGCAAGCCAGGCACCTGCTCGCAATTTGTCCCGGGCATGGGAAGCAGCATGCTGCATGCCCAGAAGACATCCCGCACTGTCCTGCCTGCCACGGGGCTGCTTCTGAGCACGGAGGCACGCCTACAAGCCAGCTGAGATGGGCTTTGCCTAAGAGTCAGGGAAGTGGCGAGCGGAACAAGGGATGTGCTGCACAGCTTCCCTCGCAGGCAGATTCCCTCCTGGGGCGCTTACTTCTCCTGCCTTAGTGCCCTGCTTTGTTTGGAGGCTGTTTGTGGACAGCAGCACACAAGGCTGGAAGGTGCTCACTGGCCAGCTCCAAGTCTCGGCACATAGAAGCGCAAGCCAGGCACCTGCTCGCAATTTGTCCCGGGCATGGGAAGCAGCATGCTGCATGCCCCTAAGACATCCCGCACTGTCCTGCCTGCCACGGGGCTGCTTCTGAGCACGGAGGCACGCCTACAAGCCAGCTGAGATGGGCTTTGCCTAAGAGTCAGGGAAGTGGCGAGCGGAACAAGGGATGTGCTGCACAGCTTCCCTCGCAGGCAGATTCCCTCCTGGGGCGCTTACTTCTCTTGCCTTAGTGCCCTGCTTTGTTTGGAGGCTCTTTGCGGACAGCAGCACACACAGCGGGAAGGTGCGTGCTGGCCAGCTCCAAGTCTCGGCACATAGAAGCGCAAGCGAGGCACCTGCTCGCGGTTTGTCCCGGGCATGGGAAGCAGCATGCTGCATGCCCAGAAGACATCCCGCACTGTCCTGCCTGCCACGGGGCTGCTTCTGAGCACGGAGGCACACCTACAAGCCAGCTGAGATGGGCTTTGCCTAAGAGTCAGGGAAGTGGCGAGAGGAACAAGGGATGTGCTGCACAGCTTCCCTCGCAGGCAGATTCCCTCCTGGGGCTCTTAATTCTCTTGCCTTAGTGCCCTGCTTTGTTTGGAGGCTGTTTGCGGACAGCAGCACACACAGCGGGAAGGTGCGCGCTGGCCAGCTCCAAGTCTCGGCAGATGGAAGCACAAGCCAGGCACCTGCTCGCAGTTTGTCCCGGGCATGGGAAGCAGTATGCTGCGTGCCCAGAATACTTCTCGCACTGTCCTGCCTGCCACGGGGCTGCTTCTGAGCACGGAGGCACGCCTACAAGCCAGCTGAGATGGGCTTTGCCTAAGAGTCAGGGAAGTGGCGAGCGGAACAAGGGATGTGCTGCACAGCTTCCCTCGCAGGCAGATTCCCTCCTGGGGCGCTTAATTCTCCTGCCTTAGTGCCCTGCTTTGTTTGGAGGCTGTTTGCGGACAGCAGCACACAAGGCTGGAAGGTGCTCACTGGCCAGCTCCAAGTCTCGGTACATAGAAGCGCAAGCCAGGCACCTGCTCGCAATTTGTCCCGGGCATGGGAAGCAGCATGCTGCATGCCCAGAAGACATCCCGCACTGTCCTGCCTGCCACGGGGCTGCTTCTGAGCACGGAGGCACGCCTACAAGCCAGCTGAGATGGGCTTTGCCTAAGAGTCAGGGAAGTGGCGAGCGGAACAAGGGATGTGCTGCACAGCTTCCCTCGCAGGCAGATTCCCTCCTGGGGCGCTTACTTCTCCTGCCTTAGTGCCCTGCTTTGTTTGGAGGCTGTTTGCGGACAGCAGCACACAAGGCTGGAAGGTGCTCACTGGCCAGCTCCAAGTCTCGGCACATAGAAGCGCAAGCCAGGCACCTGCTCGCAATTTGTCCCGGGCATGGGAAGCAGCATGCTGCATGCCCCTAAGACATCCCGCACTGTCCTGCCTGCCACGGGGCTGCTTCTGAGCACGGAGGCACGCCTACAAGCCAGCTGAGATGGGCTTTGCCTAAGAGTCAGGGAAGTGGCGAGCGGAACAAGGGATGTGCTGCACAGCTTCCCTCGCAGGCAGATTCCCTCCTGGGGCGCTTACTTCTCTTGCCTTAGTGCCCTGCTTTGTTTGGAGGCTCTTTGCGGACAGCAGCACACACAGCGGGAAGGTGCGTGCTGGCCAGCTCCAAGTCTCGGCACATAGAAGCGCAAGCCAGGCACCTGCTCGCGGTTTGTCCCGGGCATGGGAAGCAGCATGCTGCATGCCCAGAAGACATCCCGCACTGTCCTGCCTGCCACGGGGCTGCTTCTGAGCACGGAGGCACACCTACAAGCCAGCTGAGATGGGCTTTGCCTAAGAGTCAGGGAAGTGGCGAGAGGAACAAGGGATGTGCTGCACAGCTTCCCTCGCAGGCAGATTCCCTCCTGGGGCTCTTAATTCTCTTGCCTTAGTGCCCTGCTTTGTTTGGAGGCTGTTTGCGGACAGCAGCACACACAGCGGGAAGGTGCGCGCTGGCCAGCTCCAAGTCTCGGCAGATGGAAGCACAAGCCAGGCACCTGCTCGCAGTTTGTCCCGGGCATGGGAAGCAGTATGCTGCGTGCCCAGAATACTTCTCGCACTGTCCTGCCTGCCACGGGGCTGCTTCTGAGCACGGAGGCACGCCTACAAGCCAGCTGAGATGGGCTTTGCCTAAGAGTCAGGGAAGTGGCGAGCGGAACAAGGGATGTGCTGCACAGCTACCCTCGCAGGCAGATTCCCTCCTGGGGCTCTTAGTTCTCTTGCCTTAGTGCCCTGCTTTGTTTGGAGGCTGTTTGCGGACAGCAGCACACACAGCGGGAAGGTGCGCGCTGGCCAGCTCCAAGTCTCGGCAGATGGAAGCACAAGCCAGGCACCTGCTCGCAGTTTGTCCCGGGCATGGGAAGCAGTATGCTGCGTGCCCAGAAGACATCTCGCACTGTCCTGCCTGCCACGGTGCTGCTTCTGAGCACGGAGGCACGCCTACAAGCCAGCTGAGATGGGCTTTGCCTAAGAGTCAGGGAAGTGGCGAGAGGAACAAGGGATGTGCTGCACAGCTTCCCTTTCAGGCAGATTCCCTCCTGGGGCTCTTAGTTCTCTTGCCTTAGTGCCCTGCTTTGTTTGGAGGCTCTTTGCGGAGAGCAGCACACACAGCGGGAAGGTGCGCGCTGGCCAGCTCCAAGTCTCGGCACATAGAAGCGCAAGCGAGGCACCTGCTCGCAGTTTGTCCCGGGCATGGGAAGCAGCATGCTGCGTGCCCAGAAGACATCCCGCACTGTCCTGCCTGCCACGGGGCTGCTTCTGAGCACGGAGGCACGCCTACAAGCCAGCTGAGATGGGCTTTGCCTAAGAGTCAGGGAAGTGGCGAGAGGAACAAGGGATGTGCTGCACAGCTTCCCTCGCAGGCAGATTCCCTCCTGGGGCTCTTAGTTCTCTTGCCTTAGTGCCCTGCTTTGTTTGGAGGCTGTTTGCGGACAGCAGCACACACAGCGGGAAGGTGCGCGCTGGCCAGCTCCAAGTCTCGGCAGATGGAAGCACAAGCCAGGCACCTGCTCGCAGTTTGTCCCGGGCATGGGAAGCAGTATGCTGCGTGCCCAGAATACTTCTCGCACTGTCCTGCCTGCCACGGGGCTGCTTCTGAGCACGGAGGCACGCCTACAAGCCAGCTGAGATGGGCTTTGCCTAAGAGTCAGGGAAGTGGCGAGCGGAACAAGGGATGTGCTGCACAGCTTCCCTTTCAGGCAGATTCCCTCCTGGGGCTCTTAGTTCTCTTGCCTTAGTGCCCTGCTTTGTTTGGAGGCTCTTTGCGGAGAGCAGCACACACAGCGGGAAGGTGCGCGCTGGCCAGCTCCAAGTCTCGGCACATAGAAGCGCAAGCGAGGCACCTGCTCGCAGTTTGTCCCGGGTGTGGGAAGCAGCATGCTGCGTGCCCAGAAGACATCCCGCACTGTCCTGCCTGCCACGGGGCTGCTTCTGAGCACGGAGGCACGCCTACAAGCCAGCTGAGATGGGCTTTGCCTAAGAGTCAGGGAAGTGGCGAGAGGAACAAGGGATGTGCTGCACAGCTTCCCTCGCAGGCAGATTCCCTCCTGGGGCTCTTAGTTCTCTTGCCTTAGTGCCCTGCTTTGTTTGGAGGCTGTTTGCGGACAGCAGCACACACAGCGGGAAGGTGCGTGCTGGCCAGCTCCAAGTCTCGGCACACAGAAGCGCAAGCGAGGCACCTGCTCGCGGTTTGTCCCGGGCATGGGAAGCAGCATGCTGCGTGCCCAGAAGACATCCCGCACTGTCCTGCCTGCCACGGGGCTGCTTCTGAGCACGGAGGCACACCTACAAGCCAGCTGAGATGGGCTTTGCCTAAGAGTCAGGGAAGTGGCGAGAGGAACAAGGGATGTGCTGCACAGCTTCCCTCGCAGGCAGATTCCCTCCTGGGGCGCTTACTTCTCTTGCCTTAGTGCCCTGCTTTGTTTGGAGGCTGTTTGCGGACAGCAGCACACACAGCGGAAAGGTGCGCGCTGGCCAGCTCCAAGTCTCGGTACATAGAAGCGCAAGCCAGGCACCTGCTCGCAGTTTGTCCCGGGCATGGGAAGCAGCATGCTGCATGCCCAGAAGACATCTCGCACTGTCCTGCCTGCCACGGGGCTGCTTCTGAGCATGGAGGCACGCCTACAAGCCAGCTGAGATGGGCTTTGCCTAAGAGTCAGGGAAGTGGCGAGAGGAACAAGGGATGTGCTGCACAGCTTCCCTCGCAGGCAGATTCCCTCCTGGGGCGCTTACTTCTCTTGCCTTAGTGCCCTGCTTTGTTTGGAGGCTGTTTGCGGACAGCAGCACACACAGCGGGAAGGTGCGCGCTGGCCAGCTCCAAGTCTCGGCAGATGGAAGCACAAGCCAGGCACCTGCTCGCAGTTTGTCCCGGGCATGGGAAGCAGTATGCTGCGTGCCCAGAAGACATCCCGCACTGTCCTGCCTGCCACGGTGCTGCTTCTGAGCACGGAGGCACGCCTACAAGCCAGCTGAGATGGGCTTTGCCTAAGAGTCAGGGAAGTGGCGAGCGGAACAAGGGATGTGCTGCACAGCTTCCCTCGCAGGCAGATTCCCTCCTGGGGCGCTTAATTGTCCTGCCTTAGTGCCCTGCTTTGTTTGGAGGCTCTTTGCGGAGAGCAGCACACACAGCGGGAAGGTGCGCGCTGGCCAGCTCCAAGTCTCGGCACATAGAAGCGCAAGCGAGGCACCTGCTCGCAGTTTGTCCCGGGCATGGGAAGCAGCATGCTGCGTGCCCAGAAGACATCCCGCACTGTCCTGCCTGCCACGGGGCTGCTTCTGAGCACGGAGGCACGCCTACAAGCCAGCTGAGATGGGCTTTGCCTAAGAGTCAGGGAAGTGGCGAGAGGAACAAGGGATGTGCTGCACAGCTTCCCTCGCAGGCAGATTCCCTCCTGGGGCTCTTAGTTCTCTTGCCTTAGTGCCCTGCTTTGTTTGGAGGCTGTTTGCGGACAGCAGCACACACAGCGGGAAGGTGCGTGCTGGCTAGCTCCAAGTCTCGGCACACAGAAGCGCAAGCGAGGCACCTGCTCGCGGTTTGTCCCGGGCATGGGAAGCAGCATGCTGCGTGCCCAGAAGACATCCCGCACTGTCCTGCCTGCCACGGGGCTGCTTCTGAGCACGGAGGCACACCTACAAGCCAGCTGAGATGGGCTTTGCCTAAGAGCCAGGGAAGTGGCGAGAGGAACAAGGGATGTGCTGCACAGCTTCCCTCGCAGGCAGATTCCCTCCTGGGGCGCTTACTTCTCTTGCCTTAGTGCCCTGCTTTGTTTGGAGGCTGTTTGCGGACAGCAGCACACACAGCGGAAAGGTGCGCGCTGGCCAGCTCCAAGTCTCGGCAGATGGAAGCACAAGCCAGGCACCTGCTCGCAGTTTGTCCCGGGCATGGGAAGCAGCATGCTGCATGCCCAGAAGACATCTCGCACTGTCCTGCCTGCCACGGGGCTGCTTCTGAGCATGGAGGCACGCCTACAAGCCAGCTGAGATGGGCTTTGCCTAAGAGTCAGGGAAGTGGCGAGCGGAACAAGGGATGTGCTGCACAGGTTCCCTCGCAGGCAGATTCCCTCCTGGGGCGCTTACTTCTCTTGCCTTAGTGCCCTGCTTTGTTTGGAGGCTGTTTGCGGACAGCAGCACACACAGCGGGAAGGTGCGCGCTGGCCAGCTCCAAGTCTCGGCACATAGAAGCGCAAGCGAGGCACCTGCTCGCGGTTTGTCCCGGGCATGGGAAGCAGCATGCTGCGTGCCCAGAAGACATCCCGCACTGTCCTGCCTGCCACGGGGCTGCTTCTGAGCACGGAGGCACACCTACAAGCCAGCTGAGATGGGCTTTGCCTAAGAGTCAGGGAAGTGGCGAGAGGAACAAGGGATGTGCTGCACAGCTTCCCTCGCAGGCAGATTCCCTCCTGGGGTGCTTAATTCTCTTGCCTTAGTGCCCTGCTTTGTTTGGAGGCTGTTTGCGGACAGCAGCACACACAGCGGGAAGGTGCGCGCTGGCCAGCTCCAAGTCTCGGCAGATGGAAGCACAAGCCAGGCACCTGCTCGCAGTTTGTCCCGGGCATGGGAAGCAGTATGCTGCGTGCCCAGAATACTTCTCGCACTGTCCTGCCTGCCACGGGGCTGCTTCTGAGCACAGAGGCACGCCTACAAGCCAGCTGAGATGGGCTTTGCCTAAGAGTCAGGGAAGTGGCGAGCGGAACAAGGGATGTGCTGCACAGCTTCCCTCGCAGGCAGATTCCCTCCTGGGGCGCTTAATTCTCCTGCCTTAGTGCCCTGCTTTGTTTGGAGGCTGTTTGCGGACAGCAGCACACAAGGCTGGAAGGTGCTCACTGGCCAGCTCCAAGTCTCGGCACATAGAAGCGCAAGCCAGGCACCTGCTCGCAATTTGTCCCGGGCATGGGAAGCAGCATGCTGCATGCCCAGAAGACATCTCACACTGTCCTGCCTGCCACGGGGCTGCTTCTGAGCACGGAGGCACGCCTACAAGCCAGCTGAGACGGGCTTTGCCTAAGAGTCAGGGAAGTGGCGAGCGGAACAAGGGATGTGCTGCACAGCTTCCCTCGCAGGCAGATTCCCTCCTGGGGCGCTTACTTCTCTTGCCTTAGTGCCCTGCTTTGTTTGGAGGCTGTTTGCGGACAGCAGCACACACAGCGGGAAGGTGCGCGCTGGCCAGCTCCAAGTCTCGGCAGATGGAAGCACAAGCGAGGCACCTGCTCGCAGTTTGTCCCGGGCATGGGAAGCAGTATGCTGTGTGCCCAGAATACTTCTCGCACTGTCCTGCCTGCCACGGGGCTGCTTCTGAGCACGGAGGCACACCTACAAGCCAGCTGAGATGGGCTTTGCCTAAGAGTCAGGGAAGTGGCGAGCGGAACAAGGGATGTGCTGCACAGCTTCCCTCGCAGGCAGATTCCCTCCTGGGGCGCTTACTTCTCTTGCCTTAGTGCCCTGCTTTGTTTGGAGGCTGTTTGCGGACAGCAGCACACACAGCGGGAAGGTGCGCGCTGGCCAGCTCCAAGTCTCGGCACATAGAAGCACAAGCCAGGCACCTGCTCGCAGTTTGTCCCGGGCATGGGAAGCAGTATGCTGCGTGCCCAGAAGACATCTCGCACTGTCCTGCCTGCCACGGTGCTGCTTCTGAGCACGGAGGCACGCCTACAAGCCAGCTGAGATGGGCTTTGCCTAAGAGTCAGGGAAGTGGCGAGAGGAACAAGGGATGTGCTGCACAGCTTCCCTTTCAGGCAGATTCCCTCCTGGGGCTCTTAGTTCTCTTGCCTTAGTGCCCTGCTTTGTTTGGAGGCTCTTTGCGGAGAGCAGCACACACAGCGGGAAGGTGCGCGCTGGCCAGCTCCAAGTCTCGGCACATAGAAGCGCAAGCGAGGCACCTGCTCGCAGTTTGTCCCGGGTGTGGGAAGCAGCATGCTGCGTGCCCAGAAGACATCCCGCACTGTCCTGCCTGCCACGGGGCTGCTTCTGAGCACGGAGGCACGCCTACAAGCCAGCTGAGATGGGCTTTGCCTAAGAGTCAGGGAAGTGGCGAGAGGAACAAGGGATGTGCTGCACAGCTTCCCTCGCAGGCAGATTCCCTCCTGGGGCTCTTAGTTCTCTTGCCTTAGTGCCCTGCTTTGTTTGGAGGCTGTTTGCGGACAGCAGCACACACAGCGGGAAGGTGCGTGCTGGCCAGCTCCAAGTCTCGGCACACAGAAGCGCAAGCGAGGCACCTGCTCGCGGTTTGTCCCGGGCATGGGAAGCAGCATGCTGCGTGCCCAGAAGACATCCCGCACTGTCCTGCCTGCCACGGGGCTGCTTCTGAGCACGGAGGCACACCTACAAGCCAGCTGAGATGGGCTTTGCCTAAGAGTCAGGGAAGTGGCGAGAGGAACAAGGGATGTGCTGCACAGCTTCCCTCGCAGGCAGATTCCCTCCTGGGGCGCTTACTTCTCTTGCCTTAGTGCCCTGCTTTGTTTGGAGGCTGTTTGCGGACAGCAGCACACACAGCGGAAAGGTGCGCGCTGGCCAGCTCCAAGTCTCGGTACATAGAAGCGCAAGCCAGGCACCTGCTCGCAGTTTGTCCCGGGCATGGGAAGCAGCATGCTGCATGCCCAGAAGACATCTCGCACTGTCCTGCCTGCCACGGGGCTGCTTCTGAGCATGGAGGCACGCCTACAAGCCAGCTGAGATGGGCTTTGCCTAAGAGTCAGGGAAGTGGCGAGAGGAACAAGGGATGTGCTGCACAG
Source organism: Rhea pennata (assembly GCF_028389875.1). NCBI lineage: Eukaryota > Metazoa > Chordata > Aves > Rheiformes > Rheidae > Rhea > Rhea pennata. Next base: position 1,091,306 of record NC_084680.1, read on the forward strand.
CTTCCCTCGCAGGCAGATTCCCTCCTGGGGCGCTTACTTCTCTTGCCTTAGTGCCCTGCTTTGTTTGGAGGCTGTTTGCGGACAGCAGCACACACAGCGGGAAGGTGCGCGCTGGCCAGCTCCAAGTCTCGGCAGATGGAAGCACAAGCCAGGCACCTGCTCGCAGTTTGTCCCGGGCATGGGAAGCAGTATGCTGCGTGCCCAGAAGACATCCCGCACTGTCCTGCCTGCCACGGTGCTGCTTCTGAGCACGGAGGCACGCCTACAAGCCAGCTGAGATGGGCTTTGCCTAAGAGTCAGGGAAGTGGCGAGCGGAACAAGGGATGTGCTGCACAGCTTCCCTCGCAGGCAGATTCCCTCCTGGGGCGCTTAATTGTCCTGCCTTAGTGCCCTGCTTTGTTTGGAGGCTCTTTGCGGAGAGCAGCACACACAGCGGGAAGGTGCGCGCTGGCCAGCTCCAAGTCTCGGCACATAGAAGCGCAAGCGAGGCACCTGCTCGCAGTTTGTCCCGGGCATGGGAAGCAGCATGCTGCGTGCCCAGAAGACATCCCGCACTGTCCTGCCTGCCACGGGGCTGCTTCTGAGCACGGAGGCACGCCTACAAGCCAGCTGAGATGGGCTTTGCCTAAGAGTCAGGGAAGTGGCGAGAGGAACAAGGGATGTGCTGCACAGCTTCCCTCGCAGGCAGATTCCCTCCTGGGGCTCTTAGTTCTCTTGCCTTAGTGCCCTGCTTTGTTTGGAGGCTGTTTGCGGACAGCAGCACACACAGCGGGAAGGTGCGTGCTGGCTAGCTCCAAGTCTCGGCACACAGAAGCGCAAGCGAGGCACCTGCTCGCGGTTTGTCCCGGGCATGGGAAGCAGCATGCTGCGTGCCCAGAAGACATCCCGCACTGTCCTGCCTGCCACGGGGCTGCTTCTGAGCACGGAGGCACACCTACAAGCCAGCTGAGATGGGCTTTGCCTAAGAGCCAGGGAAGTGGCGAGAGGAACAAGGGATGTGCTGCACAGCTTCCCTCGCAGGCAGATTCCCTCCTGGGGCGCTTACTTCTCTTGCCTTAGTGCCCTGCTTTGTTTGGAGGCTGTTTGCGGACAGCAGCACACACAGCGGAAAGGTGCGCGCTGGCCAGCTCCAAGTCTCGGCAGATGGAAGCACAAGCCAGGCACCTGCTCGCAGTTTGTCCCGGGCATGGGAAGCAGCATGCTGCATGCCCAGAAGACATCTCGCACTGTCCTGCCTGCCACGGGGCTGCTTCTGAGCATGGAGGCACGCCTACAAGCCAGCTGAGATGGGCTTTGCCTAAGAGTCAGGGAAGTGGCGAGCGGAACAAGGGATGTGCTGCACAGCTTCCCTCGCAGGCAGATTCCCTCCTGGGGCGCTTACTTCTCTTGCCTTAGTGCCCTGCTTTGTTTGGAGGCTGTTTGCGGACAGCAGCACACACAGCGGGAAGGTGCGCGCTGGCCAGCTCCAAGTCTCGGCACATAGAAGCGCAAGCGAGGCACCTGCTCGCGGTTTGTCCCGGGCATGGGAAGCAGCATGCTGCGTGCCCAGAAGACATCCCGCACTGTCCTGCCTGCCACGGGGCTGCTTCTGAGCACGGAGGCACACCTACAAGCCAGCTGAGATGGGCTTTGCCTAAGAGTCAGGGAAGTGGCGAGAGGAACAAGGGATGTGCTGCACAGCTTCCCTCGCAGGCAGATTCCCTCCTGGGGTGCTTAATTCTCTTGCCTTAGTGCCCTGCTTTGTTTGGAGGCTGTTTGCGGACAGCAGCACACACAGCGGGAAGGTGCGCGCTGGCCAGCTCCAAGTCTCGGCAGATGGAAGCACAAGCCAGGCACCTGCTCGCAGTTTGTCCCGGGCATGGGAAGCAGTATGCTGCGTGCCCAGAATACTTCTCGCACTGTCCTGCCTGCCACGGGGCTGCTTCTGAGCACAGAGGCACGCCTACAAGCCAGCTGAGATGGGCTTTGCCTAAGAGTCAGGGAAGTGGCGAGCGGAACAAGGGATGTGCTGCACAGCTTCCCTCGCAGGCAGATTCCCTCCTGGGGCGCTTAATTCTCCTGCCTTAGTGCCCTGCTTTGTTTGGAGGCTGTTTGCGGACAGCAGCACACAAGGCTGGAAGGTGCTCACTGGCCAGCTCCAAGTCTCGGCACATAGAAGCGCAAGCCAGGCACCTGCTCGCAATTTGTCCCGGGCATGGGAAGCAGCATGCTGCATGCCCAGAAGACATCTCACACTGTCCTGCCTGCCACGGGGCTGCTTCTGAGCACGGAGGCACGCCTACAAGCCAGCTGAGACGGGCTTTGCCTAAGAGTCAGGGAAGTGGCGAGCGGAACAAGGGATGTGCTGCACAGCTTCCCTCGCAGGCAGATTCCCTCCTGGGGCGCTTACTTCTCTTGCCTTAGTGCCCTGCTTTGTTTGGAGGCTGTTTGCGGACAGCAGCACACACAGCGGGAAGGTGCGCGCTGGCCAGCTCCAAGTCTCGGCAGATGGAAGCACAAGCGAGGCACCTGCTCGCAGTTTGTCCCGGGCATGGGAAGCAGTATGCTGTGTGCCCAGAATACTTCTCGCACTGTCCTGCCTGCCACGGGGCTGCTTCTGAGCACGGAGGCACACCTACAAGCCAGCTGAGATGGGCTTTGCCTAAGAGTCAGGGAAGTGGCGAGCGGAACAAGGGATGTGCTGCACAGCTTCCCTCGCAGGCAGATTCCCTCCTGGGGCGCTTACTTCTCTTGCCTTAGTGCCCTGCTTTGTTTGGAGGCTGTTTGCGGACAGCAGCACACACAGCGGGAAGGTGCGCGCTGGCCAGCTCCAAGTCTCGGCACATAGAAGCACAAGCCAGGCACCTGCTCGCAGTTTGTCCCGGGCATGGGAAGCAGTATGCTGCGTGCCCAGAAGACATCTCGCACTGTCCTGCCTGCCACGGTGCTGCTTCTGAGCACGGAGGCACGCCTACAAGCCAGCTGAGATGGGCTTTGCCTAAGAGTCAGGGAAGTGGCGAGAGGAACAAGGGATGTGCTGCACAGCTTCCCTTTCAGGCAGATTCCCTCCTGGGGCTCTTAGTTCTCTTGCCTTAGTGCCCTGCTTTGTTTGGAGGCTCTTTGCGGAGAGCAGCACACACAGCGGGAAGGTGCGCGCTGGCCAGCTCCAAGTCTCGGCACATAGAAGCGCAAGCGAGGCACCTGCTCGCAGTTTGTCCCGGGTGTGGGAAGCAGCATGCTGCGTGCCCAGAAGACATCCCGCACTGTCCTGCCTGCCACGGGGCTGCTTCTGAGCACGGAGGCACGCCTACAAGCCAGCTGAGATGGGCTTTGCCTAAGAGTCAGGGAAGTGGCGAGAGGAACAAGGGATGTGCTGCACAGCTTCCCTCGCAGGCAGATTCCCTCCTGGGGCTCTTAGTTCTCTTGCCTTAGTGCCCTGCTTTGTTTGGAGGCTGTTTGCGGACAGCAGCACACACAGCGGGAAGGTGCGTGCTGGCCAGCTCCAAGTCTCGGCACACAGAAGCGCAAGCGAGGCACCTGCTCGCGGTTTGTCCCGGGCATGGGAAGCAGCATGCTGCGTGCCCAGAAGACATCCCGCACTGTCCTGCCTGCCACGGGGCTGCTTCTGAGCACGGAGGCACACCTACAAGCCAGCTGAGATGGGCTTTGCCTAAGAGTCAGGGAAGTGGCGAGAGGAACAAGGGATGTGCTGCACAGCTTCCCTCGCAGGCAGATTCCCTCCTGGGGCGCTTACTTCTCTTGCCTTAGTGCCCTGCTTTGTTTGGAGGCTGTTTGCGGACAGCAGCACACACAGCGGAAAGGTGCGCGCTGGCCAGCTCCAAGTCTCGGTACATAGAAGCGCAAGCCAGGCACCTGCTCGCAGTTTGTCCCGGGCATGGGAAGCAGCATGCTGCATGCCCAGAAGACATCTCGCACTGTCCTGCCTGCCACGGGGCTGCTTCTGAGCATGGAGGCACGCCTACAAGCCAGCTGAGATGGGCTTTGCCTAAGAGTCAGGGAAGTGGCGAGAGGAACAAGGGATGTGCTGCACAGCTTCCCTCGCAGGCAGATTCCCTCCTGGGGCGCTTACTTCTCTTGCCTTAGTGCCCTGCTTTGTTTGGAGGCTGTTTGCGGACAGCAGCACACACAGCGGGAAGGTGCGCGCTGGCCAGCTCCAAGTCTCGGCAGATGGAAGCACAAGCCAGGCACCTGCTCGCAGTTTGTCCCGGGCATGGGAAGCAGTATGCTGCGTGCCCAGAATACTTCTCGCACTGTCCTGCCTGCCACGGGGCTGCTTCTGAGCACGGAGGCACGCCTACAAGCCAGCTGAGATGGGCTTTGCCTAAGAGTCAGGGAAGTGGCGAGCGGAACAAGGGATGTGCTGCACAGCTTCCCTCGCAGGCAGATTCCCTCCTGGGGCGCTTAATTCTCCTGCCTTAGTGCCCTGCTTTGTTTGGAGGCTGTTTGCGGACAGCAGCACACAAGGCTGGAAGGTGCTCACTGGCCAGCTCCAAGTCTCGGCACATAGAAGCGCAAGCGAGGCACCTGCTCGCGGTTTGTCCCGGGCATGGGAAGCAGCATGCTGCATGCCCAGAAGACATCCCGCACTGTCCTGCCTGCCACGGGGCTGCTTCTGAGCACGGAGGCACACCTACAAGCCAGCTGAGATGGGCTTTGCCTAAGAGTCAGGGAAGTGGCGAGAGGAACAAGGGATGTGCTGCACAGCTTCCCTCGCAGGCAGATTCCCTCCTGGGGCTCTTAGTTCTCTTGCCTTAGTGCCCTGCTTTGTTTGGAGGCTGTTTGCGGACAGCAGCACACACAGCGGGAAGGTGCGCGCTGGCCAGCTCCAAGTCTCGGCAGATGGAAGCACAAGCGAGGCACCTGCTCGCAGTTTGTCCCGGGCATGGGAAGCAGTATGCTGTGTGCCCAGAATACTTCTCGCACTGTCCTGCCTGCCACGGGGCTGCTTCTGAGCACGGAGGCACACCTACAAGCCAGCTGAGATGGGCTTTGCCTAAGAGTCAGGGAAGTGGCGAGCGGAACAAGGGATGTGCTGCACAGCTTCCCTCGCAGGCAGATTCCCTCCTGGGGCGCTTACTTCTCTTGCCTTAGTGCCCTGCTTTGTTTGGAGGCTGTTTGCGGACAGCAGCACACACAGCGGGAAGGTGCGCGCTGGCCAGCTCCAAGTCTCGGCACATAGAAGCACAAGCCAGGCACCTGCTCGCAGTTTGTCCCGGGCATGGGAAGCAGTATGCTGCGTGCCCAGAAGACATCTCGCACTGTCCTGCCTGCCACGGTGCTGCTTCTGAGCACGGAGGCACGCCTACAAGCCAGCTGAGATGGGCTTTGCCTAAGAGTCAGGGAAGTGGCGAGAGGAACAAGGGATGTGCTGCACAGCTTCCCTTTCAGGCAGATTCCCTCCTGGGGCTCTTAGTTCTCTTGCCTTAGTGCCCTGCTTTGTTTGGAGGCTCTTTGCGGAGAGCAGCACACACAGCGGGAAGGTGCGCGCTGGCCAGCTCCAAGTCTCGGCACATAGAAGCGCAAGCGAGGCACCTGCTCGCAGTTTGTCCCGGGTGTGGGAAGCAGCATGCTGCGTGCCCAGAAGACATCCCGCACTGTCCTGCCTGCCACGGGGCTGCTTCTGAGCACGGAGGCACACCTACAAGCCAGCTGAGATGGGCTTTGCCTAAGAGTCAGGGAAGTGGCGAGAGGAACAAGGGATGTGCTGCACAGCTTCCCTCGCAGGCAGATTCCCTCCTGGGGCGCTTACTTCTCTTGCCTTAGTGCCCTGCTTTGTTTGGAGGCTGTTTGCGGACAGCAGCACACACAGCGGGAAGGTGCGCGCTGGCCAGCTCCAAGTCTCGGCAGATGGAAGCACAAGCCAGGCACCTGCTCGCAGTTTGTCCCGGGCATGGGAAGCAGTATGCTGCGTGCCCAGAATACTTCTCGCACTGTCCTGCCTGCCACGGGGCTGCTTCTGAACACGGAGGCACGCCTACAAGCCAGCTGAGATGGGCTTTGCCTAAGAGTCAGGGAAGTGGCGAGAGGAACAAGGGATGTGCTGCACAGCTTCCCTCGCAGGCAGATTCCCTCCTGGGGCTCTTAGTTCTCTTGCCTTAGTGCCCTGCTTTGTTTGGAGGCTCTTTGCGGACAGCAGCACACACAGCGGGAAGGTGCGCGCTGGCCAGCTCCAAGTCTCGGCACATAGAAGCGCAAGCGAGGCACCTGCTCGCAGTTTGTCCCGGGTGTGGGAAGCAGCATGCTGCGTGCCCAGAAGACATCCCGCACTGTCCTGCCTGCCACGGGGCTGCTTCTGAGCACGGAGGCACACCTACAAGCCAGCTGAGATGGGCTTTGCCTAAGAGTCAGGGAAGTGGCGAGCGGAAAAAGGGATGTGCTGCACAGCTTCCCTCGCAGGCAGATTCCCTCCTGGGGCTCTTAGTTCTCCTGCCTTTGTGCCCTGCTTTGTTTGGAGGCTGTTTGCGGACAGCAGCACACACAGCGGGAAGGTGCGCGCTGGCCAGCTCCAAGTCTCGGCAGATGGAAGCACAAGCCAGGCACCTGCTCGCGGTTTGTCCCGGGCATGGGAAGCAGCATGCTGCGTGCCCAGAAGACATCCCGCACTGTCCTGCCTGCCACGGGGCTGCTTCTGAGCACGGAGGCACGCCTACAAGCCAACTGAGATGGGCTTTGCCTAAGAGTCAGGGAAGTGGCGAGCGGAACAAGGGATGTGCTGCACAGGTTCCCTCGCAGGCAGATTCCCTCCTGGGGCTCTTAGTTCTCCTGCCTTAGTGCCCTGCTTTCTTTGGAGGCTGTTTGCAGACAGCAGCACACACAGCGGGAAGGTGCGCGCTGGCCAGCTCCAGGTCTCGGCACATAGAAGCGCAAGCCAGGCACCTGCTCGCAGTTTGTCCCGGGCATGGGAAGCAGCTTGCTGCGTGCCCAGAAGACATCCCGCACTGTCCTGCCTGCCACGGGGCTGCTTCTGAACACGGAGGCACGCCTACAAGCCAACTGAGATGGGCTTTGCCTAAGAGTCAGGGAAGTGGCGAGCGGAACAAGGGATGTGCTGCACAGGTTCCCTCGCAGGCAGATTCCCTCCTGGGGCTCTTAGTTCTCTTGCCTTAGTGCCCTGCTTTGTTTGGAGGCTGTTTGCGGACAGCAGCACACACAGCGGGAAGGTGCGCGCTGGCCAGCTCCAAGTCTCGGCAGATGGAAGCGCAAGCGAGGCACCTGCTCGCAGTTTGTCCCGGGCATGGGAAGCAGTATGCTGCGTGCCCAGAAGACATCTCGCACTGTCCTGCCTGCCACGGTGCTGCTTCTGAGCACGGAGGCACGCCTACAAGCCAGCTGAGATGGGCTTTGCCTAAGAGTCAGGGAAGTGGCGAGCGGAACAAGGGATGTGCTGCACAGGTTCCCTCGCAGGCAGATTCCCTCCTGGGGCTCTTAGTTCTCCTGCCTTAGTGCCCTGCTTTGTTTGGAGGCTGTTTGCGGACAGCAGCACACACAGCGGGAAGGTGCGCGCTGGCCAGCTCCAGGTCTCGGCACATAGAAGCGCAAGCGAGGCACCTGCTCGCAGTTTGTCCCGGGCATGGGAAGCAGCATGCTGCGTGCCCAGAAGACATCCCGCACTGTCCTGCCTGCCACGGGGCTGCTTCTGAACACGGAGGCACGCCTACAAGCCAGCTGAGATGGGCTTTGCCTAAGAGTCAGGGAAGTGGCGAGAGGAACAAGGGATGTGCTGCACAGCTTCCCTTTCAGGCAGATTCCCTCCTGGGGCTCTTAGTTCTCTTGCCTTAGTGCCCTGCTTTGTTTGGAGGCTCTTTGCGGAGAGCAGCACACACAGCGGGAAGGTGCGCGCTGGCCAGCTCCAAGTCTCGGCACATAGAAGCGCAAGCGAGGCACCTGCTCGCAGTTTGTCCCGGGTGTGGGAAGCAGCATGCTGCGTGCCCAGAAGACATCCCGCACTGTCCTGCCTGCCACGGGGCTGCTTCTGAGCACGGAGGCACGCCTACAAGCCAGCTGAGATGGGCTTTGCCTAAGAGTCAGGGAAGTGGCGAGAGGAACAAGGGATGTGCTGCACAGCTTCCCTCGCAGGCAGATTCCCTCCTGGGGCTCTTAGTTCTCTTGCCTTAGTGCCCTGCTTTGTTTGGAGGCTGTTTGCGGACAGCAGCACACACAGCGGGAAGGTGCGTGCTGGCCAGCTCCAAGTCTCGGCACACAGAAGCGCAAGCGAGGCACCTGCTCGCGGTTTGTCCCGGGCATGGGAAGCAGCATGCTGCGTGCCCAGAAGACATCCCGCACTGTCCTGCCTGCCACGGGGCTGCTTCTGAGCACGGAGGCACACCTACAAGCCAGCTGAGATGGGCTTTGCCTAAGAGTCAGGGAAGTGGCGAGAGGAACAAGGGATGTGCTGCACAGCTTCCCTCGCAGGCAGATTCCCTCCTGGGGCGCTTACTTCTCTTGCCTTAGTGCCCTGCTTTGTTTGGAGGCTGTTTGCGGACAGCAGCACACACAGCGGGAAGGTGCTCACTGGCCAGCTCCAAGTCTCGGCACATAGAAGCGCAAGCCAGGCACCTGCTCGCAATTTGTCCCGGGCATGGGAAGCAGCATGCTGCATGCCCAGAAGACATCTCGCACTGTCCTGCCTGCCACGGGGCTGCTTCTGAGCACGGAGGCACGCCTACAAGCCAGCTGAGATGGGCTTTGCCTAAGAGTCAGGGAAGTGGCGAGCGGAACAAGGGATGTGCTGCACAGCTTCCCTCGCAGGCAGATTCCCTCCTGGGGCGCTTACTTCTCTTGCCTTAGTGCCCTGCTTTGTTTGGAGGCTGTTTGCGGACAGCAGCACACACAGCGGGAAGGTGCGTGCTGGCCAGCTCCAAGTCTCGGCACATAGAAGCGCAAGCGAGGCACCTGCTCGCGGTTTGTCCCGGGCATGGGAAGCAGCATGCTGCGTGCCCAGAAGACATCCCGCACTGTCCTGCCTGCCACGGGGCTGCTTCTGAGCACGGAGGCACACCTACAAGCCAGCTGAGATGGGCTTTGCCTAAGAGTCAGGGAAGTGGCGAGAGGAACAAGGGATGTGCTGCACAGCTTCCCTCGCAGGCAGATTCCCTCCTGGGGCGCTTAATTCTCTTGCCTTAGTGCCCTGCTTTGTTTGGAGGCTGTTTGCGGACAGCAGCACACACAGCGGGAAGGTGCGCGCTGGCCAGCTCCAAGTCTCGGCAGATGGAAGCACAAGCGAGGCACCTGCTCGCAGTTTGTCCCGGGCATGGGAAGCAGTATGCTGCGTGCCCAGAATACTTCTCGCACTGTCCTGCCTGCCACGGGGCTGCTTCTTAGCACGGAGGCAAGCCTACAAGCCAGCTGAGATGGGCTTTGCCTAAGAGTCAGGGAAGTGGCGAGCGGAACAAGGGATGTGCTGCACAGCTTCCCTCGCAGGCAGATTCCCTCCTGGGGCGCTTACTTCTCTTGCCTTAGTGCCCTGCTTTGTTTGGAGGCTGTTTGTGGACAGCAGCACACACAGCGGGAAGGTGCGCTCTGGCCAGCTCCAAGTCTCGGCAGATGGAAGCACAAGCCAGGCACCTGCTCGCAGTTTGTCCCGGGCATGGGAAGCAGTATGCTGCGTGCCCAGAATACTTCTCGCACTGTCCTGCCTGCCACGGGGCTGCTTCTGAGCACGGAGGCACGCCTACAAGCCAGCTGAGATGGGCTTTGCCTAAGAGTCAGGGAAGTGGCGAGCGGAACAAGGGATGTGCTGCACAGCTTCCCTCGCAGGCAGATTCCCTCCTGGGGCGCTTAATTCTCCTGCCTTAGTGCCCTGCTTTGTTTGGAGGCTGTTTGCGGACAGCAGCACACAAGGCTGGAAGGTGCTCACTGGCCAGCTCCAAGTCTCGGCACATAGAAGCGCAAGCCAGGCACCTGCTCGCAATTTGTCCCGGGCATGGGAAGCAGCATGCTGCATGACCAGAAGACATCTCGCACTGTCCTGCCTGCCACGGGGCTGCTTCTGAGCACGGAGGCACGCCTACAAGCCAGCTGAGATGGGCTTTGCCTAAGAGTCAGGGAAGTGGTGAGCGGAACAAGGGATGTGCTGCACAGCTTCCCTCGCAGGCAGATTCCCTCCTGGGGCGCTTACTTCTCTTGCCTTAGTGCCCTGCTTTGTTTGGAGGCTGTTTGCGGACAGCAGCACACACAGCGGGAAGGTGCGTGCTGGCCAGCTCCAAGTCTCGGCACATAGAAGCGCAAGCGAGGCACCTGCTCGCGGTTTGTCCCGGGCATGGGAAGCAGCATGCTGCGTGCCCAGAAGACATCCCGCACTGTCCTGCCTGCCACGGGGCTGCTTCTGAGCACGGAGGCACGCCTACAAGCCAGCTGAGATGGGCTTTGCCTAAGAGTCAGGGAAGTGGCGAGAGGAACAAGGGATGTGCTGCACAGCTTCCCTCGCAGGCAGATTCCCTCCTGGGGCCCTTAGTTCTCCTGCCTTAGTGCCCTGCTTTGTTTGGAGGCTGTTTGCGGACAGCAGCACACAAGGCGGGAAGGTGCGCGCTGGCCAGCTCCAAGTCTCGGCACATAGAAGCGCAAGCGAGGCACCTGCTCGCAGTTTGTCCCGGGCGTGGGAAGCAGCATGCTGCATGCCCAGAAGACATCTCGCACTGTCCTGCCTGCCACGGGGCTGCTTCTGAACACGGAGGCACGCCTACAAGCCAGCTGAGATGGGCTTTGCCTAAGAGTCAGGGAAGTGGCGAGCGGAACAAGGGATGTGCTGCACAGGTTCCCTCGCAGGCAGATTCCCTCCTGGGGCGCTTACTTCTCTTGCCTTAGTGCCCTGCTTTGTTTGGAGGCTGTTTGCGGACAGCAGCACACACATCGGGAAGGTGCGCGCTGGCCAGCTCCAAGTCTCGGCAGATGGAAGCACAAGCCAGGCACCTGCTCGCAGTTTGTCCCGGGCATGGGAAGCAGTATGCTGCGTGCCCAGAATACTTCTCGCACTGTCCTGCCTGCCACGGGGCTGCTTCTGACCACGGAGGCACGCCTACAAGCCAGCTGAGATGGGCTTTGCCTAAGAGTCAGGGAAGTGGCGAGCGGAACAAGGGATGTGCTGCACAGCTTCCCTCGCAGGCAGATTCCCTCCTGGGGCGCTTACTTCTCTTGCCTTAGTGCCCTGCTTTGTTTGGAGGCTGTTTGCGGACAGCAGCACACACAGCGGGAAGGTGCGCGCTGGCCAGCTCCAAGTCTCGGCACATAGAAGCGCAAGCGAGGCACCTGCTCGCGGTTTGTCCCGGGCATGGGAAGCAGCATGCTGCGTGCCCAGAAGACATCCCGCACTGTCCTGCCTGCCACGGGGCTGCTTCTGAGCACGGAGGCACACCTACAAGCCAGCTGAGATGGGCTTTGCCTAAGAGTCAGGGAAGTGGCGAGAGGAACAAGGGATGTGCTGCACAGCTTCCCTCGCAGGCAGATTCCCTCCTGGGGCGCTTAATTCTCTTGCCTTAGTGCCCTGCTTTGTTTGGAGGCTGTTTGCGGACAGCAGCACACACAGCGGGAAGGTGCGCGCTGGCCAGCTCCAAGTCTCGGCAGATGGAAGCACAAGCGAGGCACCTGCTCGCAGTTTGTCCCGGGCATGGGAAGCAGTATGCTGCGTGCCCAGAATACTTCTCGCACTGTCCTGCCTGCCACGGGGCTGCTTCTGAGCACGGAGGCACGCCTACAAGCCAGCTGAGATGGGCTTTGCCTAAGAGTCAGGGAAGTGGCGAGCGGAACAAGGGATGTGCTGCACAGGTTCCCTCGCAGGCAGATTCCCTCCTGGGGCGCTTAGTTCTCTTGCCTTAGTGCCCTGCTTTGTTTGGAGGCTCTTTGCGGACAGCAGCACACAAGGCTGGAAGGTGCTCACTGGCCAGCTCCAAGTCTCGGCACATAGAAGCGCAAGCGAGGCACCTGCTCGCAATTTGTCCCGGGCATGGGAAGCAGCATGCTGCATGCCCAGAAGACATCTCGCACTGTCCTGCCTGCCACGGGGCTGCTTCTGAGCACGGAGGCACGCCTACAAGCCAGCTGAGATGGGCTTTGCCTAAGAGTCAGGGAAGTGGCGAGAGGAACAAGGGATGTGCTGCACAGCTTCCCTCGCAGGCAGATTCCCTCCTGGGGCTCTTAGTTCTCTTGCCTTAGTGCCCTGCTTTGTTTGGAGGCTCTTTGCGGACAGCAGCACACACAGCGGGAAGGTGCGCGCTGGCCAGCTCCAAGTCTCGGCACATAGAAGCGCAAGCGAGGCACCTGCTCGCAGTTTGTCCCGGGTGTGGGAAGCAGCATGCTGCGTGCCCAGAAGACATCCCGCACTGTCCTGCCTGCCACGGGGCTGCTTCTGAGCACGGAGGCACACCTACAAGCCAGCTGAGATGGGCTTTGCCTAAGAGTCAGGGAAGTGGCGAGCGGAAAAAGGGATGTGCTGCACAGCTTCCCTCGCAGGCAGATTCCCTCCTGGGGCTCTTAGTTCTCCTGCCTTTGTGCCCTGCTTTGTTTGGAGGCTGTTTGCGGACAGCAGCACACACAGCGGGAAGGTGCGCGCTGGCCAGCTCCAAGTCTCGGCAGATGGAAGCACAAGCCAGGCACCTGCTCGCGGTTTGTCCCGGGCATGGGAAGCAGCATGCTGCGTGCCCAGAAGACATCCCGCACTGTCCTGCCTGCCACGGGGCTGCTTCTGAGCACGGAGGCACGCCTACAAGCCAACTGAGATGGGCTTTGCCTAAGAGTCAGGGAAGTGGCGAGCGGAACAAGGGATGTGCTGCACAGGTTCCCTCGCAGGCAGATTCCCTCCTGGGGCTCTTAGTTCTCCTGCCTTAGTGCCCTGCTTTCTTTGGAGGCTGTTTGCAGACAGCAGCACACACAGCGGGAAGGTGCGCGCTGGCAAGCTCCAGGTCTCGGCACATAGAAGCGCAAGCCAGGCACCTGCTCGCAGTTTGTCCCGGGCATGGGAAGCAGCTTGCTGCGTGCCCAGAAGACATCCCGCACTGTCCTGCCTGCCACGGGGCTGCTTCTGAACACGGAGGCACGCCTACAAGCCAACTGAGATGGGCTTTGCCTAAGAGTCAGGGAAGTGGCGAGCGGAACAAGGGATGTGCTGCACAGGTTCCCTCGCAGGCAGATTCCCTCCTGGGGCTCTTAGTTCTCTTGCCTTAGTGCCCTGCTTTGTTTGGAGGCTGTTTGCGGACAGCAGCACACACAGCGGGAAGGTGCGCGCTGGCCAGCTCCAAGTCTCGGCACATAGAAGCGCAAGCCAGGCACCTGCTCGCAGTTTGTCCCGGGCGTGGGAAGCAGCATGCTGCGTGCCCAGAAGACATCCCGCACTGTCCTGCCTGCCACGGTGCTGCTTCTGACCACGGAGGAACTCCTACAAGCCAGCTGAGATGGGCTTTGCCTAAGAGTCAGGGAAGTGGCGAGCGGAACAAGGGATGTGCTGCACAGGTTCCCTTGCAGGCAGATTCCCTCCTGGGGCTCTTAGTTCTCCTGCCTTAGTGCCCTGCTTTGTTTGGAGGCTGTTTACAGACAGCAGCACACACAGCGGGCAGGTGTGCGCTGACCAGCTCCAAGTCTCGGCACATAGAAGGGCAAGCCAGGCACCTGCTCGCAGTTTGTCCCGGGCGTGGGAGGCAGCATGCTGCGTGCCCAGAAGACATCCCGCACTGTCCTGCCTGCCACGGGGCTGCTTCTGAGCACGGAGGCACGCCTACAAGCCAGCTGAGATGGGCTTTGCCTAAGAGTCAGGGAAGTGGCGAGAGGAACAAGGGATGTGCTGCACAGGTTCCCTCGCAGGCAGATTCCCTCCTGGGGCTCTTAGTTCTCTTGCCTTAGTTCCCTGCTTTGTTTGGAGGCTGTTTGCGGACAGCAGCACACACAGCGGGAAGGTGCGCGCTGGCCAGCTCCAACTCTCGGCACATAGAAGCGCAAGCCAGGCACCTGCTCGCGGTTTGTCCCGGGCATGGGAAGCAGTATGCTGCGTGCCCAGAAGACATCCCGCACTGTCCTGCCTGCCACGGGGCTGCTTCTGAGCACGGAGGCACGCCTACAAGCCAGCTGAGATGGGCTTTGCCTAAGAGTCAGGGAAGTGGCGAGCGGAACAAGGGATGTGCTGCACAGCTTCCCTCGCAGGCAGATTCCCTCCTGGGGCTCTTAGTTCTCTTGCCTTAGTGCCCTGCTTTGTTTGGAGGCTGTTTGCGGAGAGCAGCACACACAGCGGGAAGGTGCGCGCTGACCAGCTCCAAGTCTCGGCAGATGGAAGCACAAGCCAGGCACCTGCTCGCAGTTTGTCCCGGGCATGGGAAGCAGCTTGCTGCGTGCCCAGAAGACATCCCACACTGTCCTGCCTGCCACGGGGCTGCTTCTGAACACGGAGGCACGCCTACAAGCCAGCTGAGATGGGCTTTGCCTAAGAGTCAGGGAAGTGGCGAGCGGAACAAGGGATGTGCTGCACAGCTTCCCTTTCAGGCAGATTCCCTCCTGGGGCTCTTAGTTCTCTTGCCTTAGTGCCCTGCTTTGTTTGGAGGCTGTTTGCGGACAGCAGCACAAACAGTGGGAAGGTGCGCGCTGGCCAGCTCCAAGTCTCGGCAGATAGAAGCGCAAGCGAGGCACCTGCTCGCGGTTTGTCCCGGGCATGGGAAGCAGTATGCTGCGTGCCCAGAAGACATCCCGCACTGTCCTGCCTGCCACGGGGCTGCTTCTGAGCACGGAGGCACGCCTACAAGCCAGCTGAGATGGGCTTTGCCTAAGAGTCAGGGAAGTGGCGAGAGGAACAAGGGATGTGCTGCACAGGTTCCCTCGCAGGCAGATTCCCTCCTGGGGCTCTTAGTTCTCCTGCCTTAGTGCCCTGCTTTGTTTGGAGGCTGTTTGCAGACAGCAGCACACACAGCGGGAAGGTGTGCGCTGACCAGCTCCAAGTCTCGGCACATAGAAGCGCAAGCGAGGCACCTGCTCGCGGTTTGTCCCGGGCATGGGAAGCAGTATGCTGCGTGCCCAGAAGACATCCCGCACTGTCCTGCCTGCCACGGGGCTGCTTCTGAGCACGGAGGCACGCCTACAAGCCAGCTGAGATGGGCTTTGCCTAAGAGTCAGGGAAGTGGCGAGCGGAACAAGGGATGTGCTGCACAGGTTCCCTCGCAGGCAGATTCCCTCCTGGGGCGCTTACTTCTCTTGCCTTAGTGCCCTGCTTTGTTTGGAGGCTGTTTGCGGACAGCAGCACACACAGCGGGAAGGTGCGCGCTGACCAGCTCCAAGTCTCGCCAGATGGAAGCACAAGCCAGGCACCTGCTCGCAGTTTGTCCCGGGCATGGGAAGCAGTATGCTGCGTGCCCAGAGTACTTCTCGCACTGTCCTGCCTGCCACGGGGCTGCTTCTGAGCACGGAGGCACGCCTACAAGCCAGCTGAGATGGGCTTTGCCTAAGAGTCAGGGAAGTGGCGAGCGGAACAAGGGATGTGCTGCACAGCTTCCCTCGCAGGCAGATTCCCTCCTGGGGCTCTTAGTTCTCCTGCCTTAGTGCCCTGCTTTGTTTGGAGGCTGTTTGCGGACAGCAGCACACACAGCGGGAAGGTGCGCGCTGGCCAGCTCCAGGTCTCGGCACATAGAAGCGCAAGCCAGGCACCTGCTCGCAGTTTGTCCCGGGCATGGGAAGCAGCATGCTGCGTGCCCAGAAGACATCCCGCACTGTCCTGCCTGCCACGGGGCTGCTTCTGAGCACGGAGGCACGCCTACAAGCCAGCTGAGATGGGCTTTGCCTAAGAGTCAGGGAAGTGGCGAGAGGAACAAGGGATGTGCTGCACAGCTTCCCTCGCAGGCAGATTCCCTCCTGGGGCGCTTAATTCTCCTGCCTTAGTGCCCTGCTTTGTTTGGAGGCTGTTTGCGGACAGCAGCACACAAGGCTGGAAGGCGCTCACTGGCCAGCTCCAAGTCTCGGCACATAGAAGCGCAAGCCAGGCACCTGCTCGCAATTTGTCCCGGGCATGGGAAGCAGCATGCTGCATGCCCAGAAGACATCTCGCACTGTCCTGCCTGCCACGGGGCTGCTTCTGAGCACGGAGGCACGCCTACAAGCCAGCTGAGATGGGCTTTGCCTAAGAGTCAGGGAAGTGGCGAGTGGAACAAGGGATGTGCTGCACAGCTTCCCTCGCAGGCAGATTCCCTCCTGGGGCGCTTACTTCTCTTGCCTTAGTGCCCTGCTTTGTTTGGAGGCTGTTTGCGGACAGCAGCACACACAGCGGGAAGGTGCGTGCTGGCCAGCTCCAAGTCTCGGCACATAGAAGCGCAAGCGAGGCACCTGCTCGCGGTTTGTCCCGGGCATGGGAAGCAGCATGCTGCGTGCCCAGAAGACATCCCGCACTGTCCTGCCTGCCACGGGGCTGCTTCTGAGCACGGAGGCACACCTACAAGCCAGCTGAGATGGGCTTTGCCTAAGAGTCAGGGAAGTGGCGAGAGGAACAAGGGATGTGCTGCACAGCTTCCCTCGCAGGCAGATTCCCTCCTGGGGCGCTTAATTCTCTTGCCTTAGTGCCCTGCTTTGTTTGGAGGCTGTTTGCGGACAGCAGCACACACAGCGGGAAGGTGCGCGCTGGCCAGCTCCAAGTCTCGGCAGATGGAAGCACAAGCGAGGCACCTGCTCGCAGTTTGTCCCGGGCATGGGAAGCAGTATGCTGCGTGCCCAGAATACTTCTCGCACTGTCCTGCCTGCCACGGGGCTGCTTCTTAGCACGGAGGCAAGCCTACAAGCCAGCTGAGATGGGCTTTGCCTAAGAGTCAGGGAAGTGGCGAGCGGAACAAGGGATGTGCTGCACAGCTTCCCTCGCAGGCAGATTCCCTCCTGGGGCGCTTAATTCTCCTGCCTTAGTGCCCTGCTTTGTTTGGAGGCTGTTTGCGGACAGCAGCACACAAGGCTGGAAGGTGCTCACTGGCCAGCTCCAAGTCTCGGCACATAGAAGCGCAAGCCAGGCACCTGCTCGCAATTTGTCCCGGGCATGGGAAGCAGCATGCTGCATGCCCAGAAGACATCTCGCACTGTCCTGCCTGCCACGGGGCTGCTTCTGAACACGGAGGCACGCCTACAAGCCAGCTGAGATGGGCTTTGCCTAAGAGTCAGGGAAGTGTCGAGCGGAACAAGGGATGTGCTGCACAGGTTCCCTCGCAGGCAGATTCCCTCCTGGGGCGCTTACTTCTCTTGCCTTAGTGCCCTGCTTTGTTTGGAGGCTGTTTGCGGACAGCAGCACACACATCGGGAAGGTGCGCGCTGGCCAGCTCCAAGTCTCGGCAGATGGAAGCACAAGCCAGGCACCTGCTCGCAGTTTGTCCCGGGCATGGGAAGCAGTATGCTGCGTGCCCAGAATACTTCTCGCACTGTCCTGCCTGCCACGGGGCTGCTTCTGAGCACGGAGGCACGCCTACAAGCCAGCTGAGATGGGCTTTGCCTAAGAGTCAGGGAAGTGGCGAGCGGAACAAGGGATGTGCTGCACAGCTTCCCTCGCAGGCAGATTCCCTCCTGGGGCGCTTACTTCTCTTGCCTTAGTGCCCTGCTTTGTTTGGAGGCTGTTTGCGGACAGCAGCACACACAGCGGGAAGGTGCGCGCTGGCCAGCTCCAAGTCTCGGCACATAGAAGCGCAAGCGAGGCACCTGCTCGCGGTTTGTCCCGGGCATGGGAAGCAGCATGCTGCGTGCCCAGAAGACATCCCGCACTGTCCTGCCTGCCACGGGGCTGCTTCTGAGCACGGAGGCACACCTACAAGCCAGCTGAGATGGGCTTTGCCTAAGAGTCAGGGAAGTGGCGAGAGGAACAAAGGATGTGCTGCACAGCTTCCCTCGCAGGCAGATTCCCTCCTGGGGCGCTTACTTCTCCTGCCTTAGTGCCCTGCTTTGTTTGGAGGCTGTTTGCGGACAGCAGCGCACACAGCGGGAAGGTGCGCGCTGGCCAGCTCCAAGTCTCGGCAGATGGAAGCACAAGCGAGGCACCTGCTCGCAGTTTGTCCCGGGCATGGGAAGCAGTATGCTGCGTGCCCAGAAGACATCTCGCACTGTCCTGCCTGCCACGGTGCTGCTTCTGAGCACGGAGGCACGCCTACAAGCCAGCTGAGATGGGCTTTGCCTAAGAGTCAGGGAAGTGGCGAGCGGAACAAGGGATGTGCTGCACAGGTTCCCTCGCAGGCAGATTCCCTCCTGGGGCTCTTAGTTCTCCTGCCTTAGTGCCCTGCTTTGTTTGGAGGCTGTTTGCGGACAGCAGCACACACAGCGGGAAGGTGCGCGCTGGCCAGCTCCAGGTCTCGGCACATAGAAGCGCAAGCCAGGCACCTGCTCGCAGTTTGTCCCGGGCATGGGAAGCAGTATGCTGCGTGCCCAGAAGACATCCCGCACTGTCCTGCCTGCCACGGGGCTGCTTCTGAGCACGGAGGCACGCCTACAAGCCAGCTGAGATGGGCTTTGCCTAAGAGTCAGGGAAGTGGCGAGAGGAACAAGGGATGTGCTGCACAGGTTCCCTTTCAGGCAGATTCCCTCCTGGGGCTCTTAGTTCTCTTGCCTTAGTGCCCTGCTTTGTTTGGAGGCTCTTTGCGGACAGCAGCACACACAGCGGGAAGGTGCGCGCTGGCCAGCTCCAAGTCTCGGCACATAGAAGCGCAAGCGAGGCACCTGCTCGCAGTTTGTCCCGGGTGTGGGAAGCAGCATGCTGCGTGCCCAGAAGACATCCCGCACTGTCCTGCCTGCCACGGGGCTGCTTCTGAGCACGGAGGCACACCTACAAGCCAGCTGAGATGGGCTTTGCCTAAGAGTCAGGGAAGTGGCGAGCGGAACAAGGGATGTGCTGCACAGCTTCCCTCGCAGGCAGATTCCCTCCTGGGGCTCTTAGTTCTCCTGCCTTTGTGCCCTGCTTTGTTTGGAGGCTGTTTGCGGACAGCAGCACACACAGCGGGAAGGTGCGCGCTGGCCAGCTCCAAGTCTCGGCAGATGGAAGCACAAGCCAGGCACCTGCTCGCGGTTTGTCCCGGGCATGGGAAGCAGCATGCTGCGTGCCCAGAAGACATCCCGCACTGTCCTGCCTGCCACGGGGCTGCTTCTGAGCACGGAGGCACGCCTACAAGCCAACTGAGATGGGCTTTGCCTAAGAGTCAGGGAAGTGGCGAGCGGAACAAGGGATGTGCTGCACAGGTTCCCTCGCAGGCAGATTCCCTCCTGGGGCTCTTAGTTCTCCTGCCTTAGTGCCCTGCTTTGTTTGGAGGCTGTTTGCAGACAGCAGCACACACAGCGGGAAGGTGCGCGCTGGCCAGCTCCAGGTCTCGGCACATAGAAGCGCAAGCCAGGCACCTGCTCGCAGTTTGTCCCGGGCATGGGAAGCAGCTTGCTGCGTGCCCAGAAGACATCCCGCACTGTCCTGCCTGCCACGGGGCTGCTTCTGAACACGGAGGCACGCCTACAAGCCAACTGAGATGGGCTTTGCCTAAGAGTCAGGGAAGTGGCGAGCGGAACAAGGGATGTGCTGCACAGGTTCCCTCGCAGGCAGATTCCCTCCTGGGGCTCTTAGTTCTCTTGCCTTAGTTCCCTGCTTTGTTTGGAGGCTGTTTGCGGACAGCAGCACACACAGCGGGAAGGTGCGCGCTGGCCAGCTCCAACTCTCGGCACATAGAAGCGCAAGCGAGGCACCTGCTCGCGGTTTGTCCCGGGCATGGGAAGCAGTATGCTGCGTGCCCAGAAGACATCCCGCACTGTCCTGCCTGCCACGGGGCTGCTTCTGAGCACGGAGGCACGCCTACAAGCCAGCTGAGATGGGCTTTGCCTAAGAGTCAGGGAAGTGGCGAGCGGAACAAGGGATGTGCTGCACAGCTTCCCTCGCAGGCAGATTCCCTCCTGGGGCTCTTAGTTCTCTTGCCTTAGTGCCCTGCTTTGTTTGGAGGCTGTTTGCGGAGAGCAGCACACACAGCGGGAAGGTGCGCGCTGACCAGCTCCAAGTCTCGGCAGATGGAAGCACAAGCCAGGCACCTGCTCGCAGTTTGTCCCGGGCATGGGAAGCAGCTTGCTGCGTGCCCAGAAGACATCCCACACTGTCCTGCCTGCCACGGGGCTGCTTCTGAACACGGAGGCACGCCTACAAGCCAGCTGAGATGGGCTTTGCCTAAGAGTCAGGGAAGTGGCGAGCGGAACAAGGGATGTGCTGCACAGCTTCCCTTTCAGGCAGATTCCCTCCTGGGGCTCTTAGTTCTCTTGCCTTAGTGCCCTGCTTTGTTTGGAGGCTGTTTGCGGACAGCAGCACAAACAGTGGGAAGGTGCGCGCTGGCCAGCTCCAAGTCTCGGCAGATAGAAGCGCAAGCGAGGCACCTGCTCGCAGTTTGTCCCGGGCATGGGAAGCAGTATGCTGCGTGCCCAGAAGACATCCCGCACTGTCCTGCCTGCCACGGGGCTGCTTCTGAGCACGGAGGCACGCCTACAAGCCAGCTGAGATGGGCTTTGCCTAAGAGTCAGGGAAGTGGCGAGAGGAACAAGGGATGTGCTGCACAGGTTCCCTCGCAGGCAGATTCCCTCCTGGGGCTCTTAGTTCTCCTGCCTTAGTGCCCTGCTTTGTTTGGAGGCTGTTTGCAGACAGCAGCACACACAGCGGGAAGGTGTGCGCTGACCAGCTCCAAGTCTCGGCACATAGAAGCGCAAGCGAGGCACCTGCTCGCGGTTTGTCCCGGGCATGGGAAGCAGTATGCTGCGTGCCCAGAAGACATCCCGCACTGTCCTGCCTGCCACGGGGCTGCTTCTGAGCACGGAGGCACGCCTACAAGCCAGCTGAGATGGGCTTTGCCTAAGAGTCAGGGAAGTGGCGAGCGGAACAAGGGATGTGCTGCACAGCTTCCCTCGCAGGCAGATTCCCTCCTGGGGCGCTTAGTTCTCTTGCCTTAGTGCCCTGCTTTGTTTGGAGGCTGTTTGCGGACAGCAGCACACACAGCGGGAAGGTGCGCGCTGACCAGCTCCAAGTCTCGCCAGATGGAAGCACAAGCCAGGCACCTGCTCGCAGTTTGTCCCGGGCATGGGAAGCAGTATGCTGCGTGCCCAGAGTACTTCTCGCACTGTCCTGCCTGCCACGGGGCTGCTTCTGAGCACGGAGGCATGCCTACAAGCCAGCTGAGATGGGCTTTGCCTAAGAGTCAGGGAAGTGGTGAGCGGAACAAGGGATGTGCTGCACAGGTTCCCTCGCAGGCAGATTCCCTCCTGGGGCTCTTAGTTCTCTTGCCTTAGTGCCCTGCTTTGTTTGGAGGCTGTTTGCGGACAGCAGCACACACAGCGGGAAGGTGCGCGCTGGCCAGCTCCAAGTCTCGGCACATAGAAGCGCAAGCCAGGCACCTGCTCGCAGTTTGTCCCGGGCGTGGGAAGCAGCATGCTGCATGCCCAGAAGACATCCCGCACTGTCCTGCCTGCCACGGGGCTGCTTCTGAGCACGGAGGCACTCCTACAAGCCAGCTGAGATGGGCTTTGCCTAAGAGTCAGGGAAGTGGCGAGAGGAACAAGGGATGTGCTGCACAGCTTCCCTCGCAGGCAGATTCCCTCCTGGGGCTCTTAGTTCTCCTGCCTTAGTGCCCTGCTTTGTTTGGAGGCTGTTTACAGACAGCAGCACACACAGCGGGACGGTGTGCGCTGACCAGCTCCAAGTCTCGGCACATAGAAGGGCAAGCCAGGCACCTGCTCGCAGTTTGTCCCGGGCGTGGGAAGCAGCATGCTGCGTGCCCAGAAGACATCCCGCACTGTCCTGCCTGCCACGGGGCTGCTTCTGAGCACGGAGGCACGCCTACAAGCCAGCTGAGATGGGCTTTGCCTAAGAGTCAGGGAAGTGGCGAGCGGAACAAGGGATGTGCTGCACAGGTTCCCTTGCAGGCAGATTCCCTCCTGGGGCTCTTAGTTCTCCTGCCTTAGTGCCCTGCTTTGTTTGGAGGCTGTTTACAGACAGCAGCACACACAGCGGGCAGGTGTGCGCTGACCAGCTCCAAGTCTCGGCACATAGAAGGGCAAGCCAGGCACCTGCTCGCAGTTTGTCCCGGGCGTGGGAAGCAGCATGCTGCGTGCCCAGAAGACATCCCGCACTGTCCTGCCTGCCACGGGGCTGCTTCTGAGCACGGAGGCACGCCTACAAGCCAGCTGAGATGGGCTTTGCCTAAGAGTCAGGGAAGTGGCGAGAGGAACAAGGGATGTGCTGCACAGGTTCCCTCGCAGGCAGATTCCCTCCTGGGGCTCTTAGTTCTCTTGCCTTAGTTCCCTGCTTTGTTTGGAGGCTGTTTGCGGACAGCAGCACACACAGCGGGAAGGTGCGTGCTGGCCAGCTCCAACTCTCGGCACATAGAAGCGCAAGCCAGGCACCTGCTCGCAGTTTGTCCCGGGCATGGGAAGCAGTATGCTGCGTGCCCAGAAGACATCCCGCACTGTCCTGCCTGCCACGGGGCTGCTTCTGAGCACGGAGGCACGCCTACAAGCCAGCTGAGATGGGCTTTGCCTAAGAGTCAGGGAAGTGGCGAGCGGAACAAGGGATGTGCTGCACAGCTTTCCTCGCAGGCAGATTCCCTCCTGGGGCTCTTAGTTCTCCTGCCTTAGTGCCCTGCTTTGTTTGGAGGCTGTTTGCAGACAGCAGCACACACAGCGGGAAGGTGTGCGCTGACCAGCTCCAAGTCTCGGCACATAGAAGCGCAAGCGAGGCACCTGCTCGCGGTTTGTCCCGGGCATGGGAAGCAGTATGCTGCGTGCCCAGAAGACATCCCGCACTGTCCTGCCTGCCACGGGGCTGCTTCTGAGCACGGAGGCACGCCTACAAGCCAGCTGAGATGGGCTTTGCCTAAGAGTCAGGGAAGTGGCGAGCGGAACAAGGGATGTGCTGCACAGCTTCCCTCGCAGGCAGATTCCCTCCTGGGGCGCTTAGTTCTCTTGCCTTAGTGCCCTGCTTTGTTTGGAGGCTGTTTGCGGACAGCAGCACACACAGCGGGAAGGTGCGCGCTGACCAGCTCCAAGTCTCGCCAGATGGAAGCACAAGCCAGGCACCTGCTCGCAGTTTGTCCCGGGCATGGGAAGCAGTATGCTGCGTGCCCAGAGTACTTCTCGCACTGTCCTGCCTGCCACGGGGCTGCTTCTGAGCACGGAGGCATGCCTACAAGCCAGCTGAGATGGGCTTTGCCTAAGAGTCAGGGAAGTGGTGAGCGGAACAAGGGATGTGCTGCACAGGTTCCCTCGCAGGCAGATTCCCTCCTGGGGCTCTTAGTTCTCTTGCCTTAGTGCCCTGCTTTGTTTGGAGGCTGTTTGCGGACAGCAGCACACACAGCGGGAAGGTGCGCGCTGGCCAGCTCCAAGTCTCGGCACATAGAAGCGCAAGCCAGGCACCTGCTCGCAGTTTGTCCCGGGCGTGGGAAGCAGCATGCTGCATGCCCAGAAGACATCCCGCACTGTCCTGCCTGCCACGGGGCTGCTTCTGAGCACGGAGGCACTCCTACAAGCCAGCTGAGATGGGCTTTGCCTAAGAGTCAGGGAAGTGGCGAGAGGAACAAGGGATGTGCTGCACAGCTTCCCTCGCAGGCAGATTCCCTCCTGGGGCTCTTAGTTCTCCTGCCTTAGTGCCCTGCTTTGTTTGGAGGCTGTTTACAGACAGCAGCACACACAGCGGGACGGTGTGCGCTGACCAGCTCCAAGTCTCGGCACATAGAAGGGCAAGCCAGGCACCTGCTCGCAGTTTGTCCCGGGCGTGGGAAGCAGCATGCTGCGTGCCCAGAAGACATCCCGCACTGTCCTGCCTGCCACGGGGCTGCTTCTGAGCACGGAGGCACGCCTACAAGCCAGCTGAGATGGGCTTTGCCTAAGAGTCAGGGAAGTGGCGAGCGGAACAAGGGATGTGCTGCACAGGTTCCCTTGCAGGCAGATTCCCTCCTGGGGCTCTTAGTTCTCCTGCCTTAGTGCCCTGCTTTGTTTGGAGGCTGTTTACAGACAGCAGCACACACAGCGGGCAGGTGTGCGCTGACCAGCTCCAAGTCTCGGCACATAGAAGGGCAAGCCAGGCACCTGCTCGCAGTTTGTCCCGGGCGTGGGAAGCAGCATGCTGCGTGCCCAGAAGACATCCCGCACTGTCCTGCCTGCCACGGGGCTGCTTCTGAGCACGGAGGCACGCCTACAAGCCAGCTGAGATGGGCTTTGCCTAAGAGTCAGGGAAGTGGCGAGAGGAACAAGGGATGTGCTGCACAGGTTCCCTCGCAGGCAGATTCCCTCCTGGGGCTCTTAGTTCTCTTGCCTTAGTTCCCTGCTTTGTTTGGAGGCTGTTTGCGGACAGCAGCACACACAGCGGGAAGGTGCGTGCTGGCCAGCTCCAACTCTCGGCACATAGAAGCGCAAGCCAGGCACCTGCTCGCAGTTTGTCCCGGGCATGGGAAGCAGTATGCTGCGTGCCCAGAAGACATCCCGCACTGTCCTGCCTGCCACGGGGCTGCTTCTGAGCACGGAGGCACGCCTACAAGCCAGCTGAGATGGGCTTTGCCTAAGAGTCAGGGAAGTGGCGAGCGGAACAAGGGATGTGCTGCACAGCTTTCCTCGCAGGCAGATTCCCTCCTGGGGCTCTTAGTTCTCCTGCCTTTGTGACCTGCTTTGTTTGGAGGCTGTTTGCGGTGAGCAGCACACACAGCGGGAAGGTGCACGCTGGCCAGCTCCAAGTCTCGGCAGATAGAAGCGCAAGAGAGGCACCTGCTCGCGGTTTGTCCCGGGCATGGGAAGCAGCATGCTGCGTGCCCAAAAGACATCCCACACTGTCCTGCCTGCCACGGGGCTGCTTCTGAGCACGGAGGCACGCCTACAAGCCAGCTGAGATGGGCTTTGCCTAAGAGTCAGGGAAGTGGCGAGCGGAACAAGGGATGTGCTGCACAGCTTCCCTCGCAGGCAGATTCCCTCCTGGGGCTCTTAGTTCTCTTGCCTTAGTGCCCTGCTTTGTTTGGAGGCTGTTTGCGGACAGCAGCACACACAGCGGGAAGGTGCGCGCTGGCCAGCTCCAAGTCTCGGCAGATAGAAGCGCAAGCGAGGCACCTGCTCGCGGTTTGTCCCGGGCATGGGAAGCAGTATGCTGCGTGCCCAGAAGACATCCCGCACTGTCCTGCCTGCCACGGGGCTGCTTCTGAGCACGGAGGCACTCCTACAAGCCAGCTGAGATGGGCTTTGCCTAAGAGTCAGGGAAGTGGCGAGAGGAACAAGGGATGTGCTGCACAGCTTCCCTCGCAGGCAGATTCCCTCCTGGGGCTCTTAGTTCTCCTGCCTTAGTGCCCTGCTTTGTTTGGAGGCTGTTTACAGACAGCAGCACACACAGCGGGAAGGTGTGCGCTGACCAGCTCCAAGTCTCGGCACATAGAAGCGCAAGCGAGGCACCTGCTCGCGGTTTGTCCCGGGCATGGGAAGCAGTATGCTGCGTGCCCAGAAGACATCCCGCACTGTCCTGCCTGCCACGGGGCTGCTTCTGAGCACGGAGGCACGCCTACAAGCCAGCTGAGATGGGCTTTGCCTAAGAGTCAGGGAAGTGGCGAGCGGAACAAGGGATGTGCTGCACAGGTTCCCTCGCAGGCAGATTCCCTCCTGGGGCGCTTAGTTCTCTTGCCTTAGTGCCCTGCTTTGTTTGGAGGCTGTTTGCGGACAGCAGCACACACAGCGGGAAGGTGCGCGCTGACCAGCTCCAAGTCTCGGCAGATGGAAGCACAAGCCAAGCACCTGCTCGCAGTTTGTCCCGGGCATGGGAAGCAGTATGCTGCGTGCCCAGAGTACTTCTCGCACTGTCCTGCCTGCCACGCTGCTGCTTCTGAGCACGGAGGCACTCCTACAAGCCAGCTGAGATGGGCTTTGCCTAAGAGTCAGGGAAGTGGCGAGAGGAACAAGGGATGTGCTGCACAGCTTCCCTCGCAGGCAGATTCCCTCCTGGGGCTCTTAGTTCTCCTGCCTTAGTGCCCTGCTTTGTTTGGAGGCTGTTTACAGACAGCAGCACACACAGCGGGACGGTGTGCGCTGACCAGCTCCAAGTCTCGGCACATAGAAGGGCAAGCCAGGCACCTGCTCGCAGTTTGTCCCGGGCGTGGGAAGCAGCATGCTGCATGCCCAGAAGACATCCCGCTTGTCCTGCCTGCCACGGGGCTGCTTCTGAGCACGGAGGCACGCCTACAAGCCAGCTGAGATGGGCTTTGCCTAAGAGTCAGGGAAGTGGCGAGAGGAACAAGGGATGTGCTGCACAGCTTCCCTCGCAGGCAGATTCCCTCCTGGGGCTCTTAGTTCTCCTGCCTTAGTGCCCTGCTTTGTTTGGAGGCTGTTTACAGACAGCAGCACACACAGCGGGACGGTGTGCGCTGACCAGCTCCAAGTCTCGGCACATAGAAGGGCAAGCCAGGCACCTGCTCGCAGTTTGTCCCGGGCGTGGGAAGCAGCATGCTGCATGCCCAGAAGACATCCCGCACTGTCCTGCCTGCCACGGGGCTGCTTCTGAGCACGGAGGCACGCCTACAAGCCAGCTGAGATGGGCTTTGCCTAAGAGTCAGGGAAGTGGCGAGAGGAACAAGGGATGTGCTGCACAGCTTCCCTCGCAGGCAGATTCCCTCCTGGGGCTCTTAGTTCTCCTGCCTTAGTGCCCTGCTTTGTTTGGAGGCTGTTTACAGACAGCAGCACACACAGCGGGACGGTGTGCGCTGACCAGCTCCAAGTCTCGGCACATAGAAGGGCAAGCCAGGCACCTGCTCGCAGTTTGTCCCGGGCGTGGGAAGCAGCATGCTGCGTGCCCAGAAGACATCCCGCACTGTCCTGCCTGCCACGGGGCTGCTTCTGAGCACGGAGGCACGCCTACAAGCCAGCTGAGATGGGCTTTGCCTAAGAGTCAGGGAAGTGGCGAGCGGAACAAGGGATGTGCTGCACAGCTTCCCTCGCAGGCAGATTCCCTCCTGGGGCGCTTAGTTCTCTTGCCTTAGTGCCCTGCTTTGTTTGGAGGCTGTTTGCGGACAGCAGCACACACAGCGGGAAGGTGCGCGCTGACCAGCTCCAAGTCTCGCCAGATGGAAGCACAAGCCAGGCACCTGCTCGCAGTTTGTCCCGGGCATGGGAAGCAGTATGCTGCGTGCCCAGAGTACTTCTCGCACTGTCCTGCCTGCCACGGGGCTGCTTCTGAGCACGGAGGCATGCCTACAAGCCAGCTGAGATGGGCTTTGCCTAAGAGTCAGGGAAGTGGCGAGCGGAACAAGGGATGTGCTGCACAGGTTCCCTCGCAGGCAGATTCCCTCCTGGGGCTCTTAGTTCTCTTGTCTTAGTGCCCTGCTTTGTTTGGAGGCTGTTTGCGTACAGCAGCACACACAGCGGGAAGGTGCGCGCTGACCAGCTCCAAGTCTCGGCAGATGGAAGCACAAGCCAGGCACCTGCTCGCAGTTTGTCCCGGGCATGGGAAGCAGCTTGCTGCGTGCCCAGAAGACATCCCACACTGTCCTGCCTGCCACGGGGCTGCTTCTGAATACGGAGGCACGCCTACAAGCCAGCTGAGATGGGCTTTGCCTAAGAGTCAGGGAAGTGGCGAGAGGAACAAGGGATGTGCTGCACAGCTTCCCTCGCAGGCAGATTCCCTCCTGGGGCTCTTAGTTCTCCTGCCTTAGTGCCCTGCTTTGTTTGGAGGCTGTTTGCAGACAGCAGCACACACAGCGGGAAGGTGTGCGCTGACCAGCTCCAAGTCTCGGCACATAGAAGCGCAAGCGAGGCACCTGCTCGCGGTTTGTCCCGGGCATGGGAAGCAGTATGCTGCGTGCCCAGAAGACATCCCGCACTGTCCTGCCTGCCACGGGGCTGCTTCTGAGCACGGAGGCACGCCTACAAGCCAGCTGAGATGGGCTTTGCCTAAGAGTCAGGGAAGTGGCGAGCGGAACAAGGGATGTGCTGCACAGGTTCCCTCGCAGGCAGATTCCCTCCTGGGGCGCTTAGTTCTCTTGCCTTAGTGCCCTGCTTTGTTTGGAGGCTGTTTGCGGACAGCAGCACACACAGCGGGAAGGTGCGCGCTGACCAGCTCCAAGTCTCGGCAGATGGAAGCACAAGCCAGGCACCTGCTCGCAGTTTGTCCCGGGCATGGGAAGCAGTATGCTGCGTGCCCAGAGTACTTCTCGCACTGTCCTGCCTGCCACGGGGCTGCTTCTGAGCACGGAGGCACTCCTACAAGCCAGCTGAGATGGGCTTTGCCTAAGAGTCAGGGAAGTGGCGAGAGGAACAAGGGATGTGCTGCACAGCTTCCCTCGCAGGCAGATTCCCTCCTGGGGCTCTTAGTTCTCCTGCCTTAGTGCCCTGCTTTGTTTGGAGGCTGTTTACAGACAGCAGCACACACAGCGGGACGGTGTGCGCTGACCAGCTCCAAGTCTCGGCACATAGAAGGGCAAGCCAGGCACCTGCTCGCAGTTTGTCCCGGGCGTGGGAAGCAGCATGCTGCGTGCCCAGAAGACATCCCGCACTGTCCTGCCTGCCACGGGGCTGCTTCTGAGCACGGAGGCACGCCTACAAGCCAGCTGAGATGGGCTTTGCCTAAGAGTCAGGGAAGTGGCGAGCGGAACAAGGGATGTGCTGCACAGGTTCCCTCGCAGGCAGATTCCCTCCTGGGGCGCTTAGTTCTCTTGCCTTAGTGCCCTGCTTTGTTTGGAGGCTGTTTGCGGACAGCAGCACACACAGCGGGAAGGTGCGCGCTGACCAGCTCCAAGTCTCGGCAGATGGAAGCACAAGCCAGGCACCTGCTCGCAGTTTGTCCCGGGCATGGGAAGCAGCTTGCTGCGTGCCCAGAAGACATCCCGCACTGTCCTGCCTGCCACGGGGCTGCTTCTGAGCACGGAGGCACGCCTACAAGCCAGCTGAGATGGGCTTTGCCTAAGAGTCAGGGAAGTGGCGAGCGGAACAAGGGATGTGCTGCACAGCTTCCCTTTCAGGCAGATTCCCTCCTGGGGCTCTTAGTTCTCTTGCCTTAGTGCCCTGCTTTGTTTGGAGGCTGTTTGCGGACAGCAGCACACACAGTGGGAAGGTGCGCGCTGGCCAGCTCCAAGTCTCGGCAGATAGAAGCGCAAGCGAGGCACCTGCTCGCAGTTTGTCCCGGGCATGGGAAGCAGTATGCTGCGTGCCCAGAAGACATCCCGCACTGTCCTGCCTGCCACGGGGCTGCTTCTGAGCACGGAGGCACGCCTACAAGCCAGCTGAGATGGGCTTTGCCTAAGAGTCAGGGAAGTGGCGAGAGGAACAAGGGATGTGCTGCACAGGTTCCCTCGCAGGCAGATTCCCTCCTGGGGCTCTTAGTTCTCCTGCCTTAGTGCCCTGCTTTGTTTGGAGGCTGTTTGCAGACAGCAGCACACACAGCGGGAAGGTGTGCGCTGACCAGCTCCAAGTCTCGGCACATAGAAGCGCAAGCGAGGCACCTGCTCGCGGTTTGTCCCGGGCATGGGAAGCAGTATGCTGCGTGCCCAGAAGACATCCCGCACTGTCCTGCCTGCCACGGGGCTGCTTCTGAGCACGGAGGCACGCCTACAAGCCAGCTGAGATGGGCTTTGCCTAAGAGTCAGGGAAGTGGCGAGCGGAACAAGGGATGTGCTGCACAGCTTCCCTCGCAGGCAGATTCCCTCCTGGGGCGCTTAGTTCTCTTGCCTTAGTGCCCTGCTTTGTTTGGAGGCTGTTTGCGGACAGCAGCA
This sequence comes from Rhea pennata, assembly GCF_028389875.1. NCBI lineage: Eukaryota > Metazoa > Chordata > Aves > Rheiformes > Rheidae > Rhea > Rhea pennata. The sequence continues at coordinate 1,120,963 of NC_084680.1, forward strand.
CACACAGCGGGAAGGTGCGCGCTGACCAGCTCCAAGTCTCGGCAGATGGAAGCACAAGCCAGGCACCTGCTCGCAGTTTGTCCCGGGCATGGGAAGCAGTATGCTGCGTGCCCAGAGTACTTCTCGCACTGTCCTGCCTGCCACGGGGCTGCTTCTGAGCACGGAGGCATGCCTACAAGCCAGCTGAGATGGGCTTTGCCTAAGAGTCAGGGAAGTGGCGAGCGGAACAAGGGATGTGCTGCACAGGTTCCCTCGCAGGCAGATTCCCTCCTGGGGCTCTTAGTTCTCTTGCCTTAGTGCCCTGCTTTGTTTGGAGGCTGTTTGCGGACAGCAGCACACACAGCGGGAAGGTGCGCGCTGGCCAGCTCCAACTCTCGGCACATAGAAGCGCAAGCCAGGCACCTGCTCGCAGTTTGTCCCGGGCGTGGGAAGCAGCATGCTGCATGCCCAGAAGACATCCCGCACTGTCCTGCCTGCCACGGGGCTGCTTCTGAGCACGGAGCACTCCTACAAGCCAGCTGAGATGGGCTTTGCCTAAGAGTCAGGAAAGTGGCGAGAGGAACAAGGGATGTGCTGCACAGCTTCCCTCGCAGGCAGATTCCCTCCTGGGGCTCTTAGTTCTCCTGCCTTAGTGCCCTGCTTTGTTTGGAGGCTGTTTACAGACAGCAGCACACACAGCGGGACGGTGTGCGCTGACCAGCTCCAAGTCTCGGCACATAGAAGGGCAAGCCAGGCACCTGCTCGCAGTTTGTCCCGGGCATGGGAAGCAGCATGCTGCGTGCCCAGAAGACATCCCGCACTGTCCTGCCTGCCACGGGGCTGCTTCTGAGCACGGAGGCACGCCTACAAGCCAGCTGAGATGGGCTTTGCCTAAGAGTCAGGGAAGTGGCGAGAGGAACAAGGGATGTGCTGCACAGGTTCCCTCGCAGGCAGATTCCCTCCTGGGGCTCTTAGTTCTCCTGCCTTAGTGCCCTGCTTTGTTTGGAGGCTGTTTGCAGACAGCAGCACACACAGCGGGAAGGTGTGCGCTGACCAGCTCCAAGTCTCGGCACATAGAAGCGCAAGCGAGGCACCTGCTCGCGGTTTGTCCCGGGCATGGGAAGCAGTATGCTGCGTGCCCAGAAGACATCCCGCACTGTCCTGCCTGCCACGGGGCTGCTTCTGAGCACGGAGGCACGCCTACAAGCCAGCTGAGATGGGCTTTGCCTAAGAGTCAGGGAAGTGGCGAGCGGAACAAGGGATGTGCTGCACAGCTTCCCTCGCAGGCAGATTCCCTCCTGGGGCGCTTAGTTCTCTTGCCTTAGTGCCCTGCTTTGTTTGGAGGCTGTTTGCGGACAGCAGCACACACAGCGGGAAGGTGCGCGCTGACCAGCTCCAAGTCTCGGCAGATGGAAGCACAAGCCAGGCACCTGCTCGCAGTTTGTCCCGGGCATGGGAAGCAGTATGCTGCGTGCCCAGAGTACTTCTCGCACTGTCCTGCCTGCCACGGGGCTGCTTCTGAGCACGGAGGCATGCCTACAAGCCAGCTGAGATGGGCTTTGCCTAAGAGTCAGGGAAGTGGCGAGCGGAACAAGGGATGTGCTGCACAGGTTCCCTCGCAGGCAGATTCCCTCCTGGGGCTCTTAGTTCTCTTGCCTTAGTGCCCTGCTTTGCTTGGAGGCTGTTTGCGGACAGCAGCACACACAGCGGGAAGGTGCGCGCTGGCCAGCTCCAACTCTCGGCACATAGAAGCGCAAGCCAGGCACCTGCTCGCAGTTTGTCCCGGGCGTGGGAAGCAGCATGCTGCATGCCCAGAAGACATCCCGCACTGTCCTGCCTGCCACGGGGCTGCTTCTGAGCACGGAGGCACTCCTACAAGCCAGCTGAGATGGGCTTTGCCTAAGAGTCAGGGAAGTGGCGAGAGGAACAAGGGATGTGCTGCACAGCTTCCCTCGCAGGCAGATTCCCTCCTGGGGCTCTTAGTTCTCCTGCCTTAGTGCCCTGCTTTGTTTGGAGGCTGTTTACAGACAGCAGCACACACAGCGGGACGGTGTGCGCTGACCAGCTCCAAGTCTCGGCACATAGAAGCACAAGCCAGGCACCTGCTCGCAGTTTGTCCCGGGCGTGGGAAGCAGCATGCTGCGTGCCCAGAAGACATCCCGCACTGTCCTGCCTGCCACGGGGCTGCTTCTGAGCACGGAGGCACGCCTACAAGCCAGCTGAGATGGGCTTTGCCTAAGAGTCAGGGAAGTGGCGAGAGGAACAAGGGATGTGCTGCACAGGTTCCCTCGCAGGCAGATTCCCTCCTGGGGCTCTTAGTTCTCTTGCCTTAGTTCCCTGCTTTGTTTGGAGGCTGTTTGCGGACAGCAGCACACACAGCGGGAAGGTGCGTGCTGGCCAGCTCCAACTCTCGGCACATAGAAGCGCAAGCCAGGCACCTGCTCGCGGTTTGTCCCGGGCATGGGAAGCAGTATGCTGCGTGCCCAGAAGACATCCCGCACTGTCCTGCCTGCCACGGGGCTGCTTCTGAGCACGGAGGCACGCCTACAAGCCAGCTGAGATGGGCTTTGCCTAAGAGTCAGGGAAGTGGCGAGCGGAACAAGGGATGTGCTGCACAGCTTTCCTCGCAGGCAGATTCCCTCCTGGGGCTCTTAGTTCTCCTGCCTTTGTGCCCTGCTTTGTTTGGAGGCTGTTTGCGGTGAGCAGCACACACAGCGGGAAGGTGCGCGCTGGCCAGCTCCAAGTCTCGGCAGATAGAAGCGCAAGAGAGGCACCTGCTCGCGGTTTGTCCCGGGCATGGGAAGCAGCATGCTGCGTGCCCAAAAGACATCCCGCACTGTCCTGCCTGCCACGGGGCTGCTTCTGAACACGGAGGCACGCCTACAAGCCAGCTGAGATGGGCTTTGCCTAAGAGTCAGGGAAGTGGCGAGCGGAACAAGGGATGTGCTGCACAGGTTCCCTCGCAGGCAGATTCCCTCCTGGGGCTCTTAGTTCTCCTGCCTTAGTGCCCTGCTTTGTTTGGAGGCTGTTTGCAGACAGCAGCGCACACAGCGGGAAGGTGTGCGCTGACCAGCTCCAAGTCTCGGCACATAGAAGCGCAAGCCAGGCACCTGCTCGCAGTTTGTCCCGGGCGTGGGAAGCAGCATGCTGCGTGCCCAGAAGACATCCCGCACTGTCCTGCCTGCCACGGGGCTGCTTCTGAGCACGGAGGCACGCCTACAAGCCAGCTGAGATGGGCTTTGCCTAAGAGTCAGGGAAGTGGCGAGCGGAACAAGGGATGTGCTGCACAGCTTCCCTCGCAGGCAGATTCCCTCCTGGGGCTCTTAGTTCTCTTGCCTTAGTGCCCTGCTTTGTTTGGAGGCTGTTTGCGGAGAGCAGCACACACAGCGGGAAGGTGCGTGCTGGCCAGCTCCAACTCTCGGCACATAGAAGCGCAAGCCAGGCACCTGCTCGCGGTTTGTCCCGGGCATGGGAAGCAGCATGCTGCGTGCCCAGAAGACATCCCGCACTGTCCTGCCTGCCACGGGGCTGCTTCTGAGCACGGAGGCACGCCTACAAGCCAGCTGAGATGGGCTTTGCCTAAGAGTCAGGGAAGTGGCGAGAGGAACAAGGGATGTGCTGCACAGCTTCCCTCGCAGGCAGATTCCCTCCTGGGGCTCTTAGTTCTCTTGCCTTAGTGCCCTGCTTTGTTTGGAGGCTGTTTGCGGGCAGCAGCACACACAGCGGGCAGGTGTGCGCTGACCAGCTCCAAGTCTCGGCACATAGAAGGGCAAGCCAGGCACCTGCTCGCAGTTTGTCCCGGGCGTGGGAAGCAGCATGCTGCGTGCCCAGAAGACATCCCGCACTGTCCTGCCTGCCACGGGGCTGCTTCTGAGCACGGAGGCACGCCTACAAGCCAGCTGAGATGGGCTTTGCCTAAGAGTCAGGGAAGTGGCGAGAGGAACAAGGGATGTGCTGCACAGGTTCCCTCGCAGGCAGATTCCCTCCTGGGGCTCTTAGTTCTCTTGCCTTAGTTCCCTGCTTTGTTTGGAGGCTGTTTGCGGACAGCAGCACACACAGCGGGAAGGTGCGTGCTGGCCAGCTCCAACTCTCGGCACATAGAAGCGCAAGCCAGGCACCTGCTCGCAGTTTGTCCCGGGCATGGGAAGCAGTATGCTGCGTGCCCAGAAGACATCCCGCACTGTCCTGCCTGCCACGGGGCTGCTTCTGAGCACGGAGGCACGCCTACAAGCCAGCTGAGATGGGCTTTGCCTAAGAGTCAGGGAAGTGGCGAGCGGAACAAGGGATGTGCTGCACAGCTTTCCTCGCAGGCAGATTCCCTCCTGGGGCTCTTAGTTCTCCTGCCTTTGTGACCTGCTTTGTTTGGAGGCTGTTTGCGGTGAGCAGCACACACAGCGGGAAGGTGCACGCTGGCCAGCTCCAAGTCTCGGCAGATAGAAGCGCAAGAGAGGCACCTGCTCGCGGTTTGTCCCGGGCATGGGAAGCAGCATGCTGCGTGCCCAAAAGACATCCCACACTGTCCTGCCTGCCACGGGGCTGCTTCTGAGCACGGAGGCACGCCTACAAGCCAGCTGAGATGGGCTTTGCCTAAGAGTCAGGGAAGTGGCGAGCGGAACAAGGGATGTGCTGCACAGCTTCCCTCGCAGGCAGATTCCCTCCTGGGGCTCTTAGTTCTCTTGCCTTAGTGCCCTGCTTTGTTTGGAGGCTGTTTGCGGACAGCAGCACACACAGCGGGAAGGTGCGCGCTGGCCAGCTCCAAGTCTCGGCAGATAGAAGCGCAAGCGAGGCACCTGCTCGCGGTTTGTCCCGGGCATGGGAAGCAGTATGCTGCGTGCCCAGAAGACATCCCGCACTGTCCTGCCTGCCACGGGGCTGCTTCTGAGCACGGAGGCACTCCTACAAGCCAGCTGAGATGGGCTTTGCCTAAGAGTCAGGGAAGTGGCGAGAGGAACAAGGGATGTGCTGCACAGCTTCCCTCGCAGGCAGATTCCCTCCTGGGGCTCTTAGTTCTCCTGCCTTAGTGCCCTGCTTTGTTTGGAGGCTGTTTGCAGACAGCAGCACACACAGCGGGAAGGTGTGCGCTGACCAGCTCCAAGTCTCGGCACATAGAAGCGCAAGCGAGGCACCTGCTCGCGGTTTGTCCCGGGCATGGGAAGCAGTATGCTGCGTGCCCAGAAGACATCCCGCACTGTCCTGCCTGCCACGGGGCTGCTTCTGAGCACGGAGGCACGCCTACAAGCCAGCTGAGATGGGCTTTGCCTAAGAGTCAGGGAAGTGGCGAGCGGAACAAGGGATGTGCTGCACAGGTTCCCTCGCAGGCAGATTCCCTCCTGGGGCGCTTAGTTCTCTTGCCTTAGTGCCCTGCTTTGTTTGGAGGCTGTTTGCGGACAGCAGCACACACAGCGGGAAGGTGCGCGCTGACCAGCTCCAAGTCTCGGCAGATGGAAGCACAAGCCAAGCACCTGCTCGCAGTTTGTCCCGGGCATGGGAAGCAGTATGCTGCGTGCCCAGAGTACTTCTCGCACTGTCCTGCCTGCCACGGGGCTGCTTCTGAGCACGGAGGCACTCCTACAAGCCAGCTGAGATGGGCTTTGCCTAAGAGTCAGGGAAGTGGCGAGAGGAACAAGGGATGTGCTGCACAGCTTCCCTCGCAGGCAGATTCCCTCCTGGGGCTCTTAGTTCTCCTGCCTTAGTGCCCTGCTTTGTTTGGAGGCTGTTTACAGACAGCAGCACACACAGCGGGACGGTGTGCGCTGACCAGCTCCAAGTCTCGGCACATAGAAGGGCAAGCCAGGCACCTGCTCGCAGTTTGTCCCGGGCGTGGGAAGCAGCATGCTGCATGCCCAGAAGACATCCCGCTTGTCCTGCCTGCCACGGGGCTGCTTCTGAGCACGGAGGCACGCCTACAAGCCAGCTGAGATGGGCTTTGCCTAAGAGTCAGGGAAGTGGCGAGAGGAACAAGGGATGTGCTGCACAGCTTCCCTCGCAGGCAGATTCCCTCCTGGGGCTCTTAGTTCTCCTGCCTTAGTGCCCTGCTTTGTTTGGAGGCTGTTTACAGACAGCAGCACACACAGCGGGACGGTGTGCGCTGACCAGCTCCAAGTCTCGGCACATAGAAGGGCAAGCCAGGCACCTGCTCGCAGTTTGTCCCGGGCGTGGGAAGCAGCATGCTGCATGCCCAGAAGACATCCCGCACTGTCCTGCCTGCCACGGGGCTGCTTCTGAGCACGGAGGCACGCCTACAAGCCAGCTGAGATGGGCTTTGCCTAAGAGTCAGGGAAGTGGCGAGAGGAACAAGGGATGTGCTGCACAGCTTCCCTCGCAGGCAGATTCCCTCCTGGGGCTCTTAGTTCTCCTGCCTTAGTGCCCTGCTTTGTTTGGAGGCTGTTTACAGACAGCAGCACACACAGCGGGACGGTGTGCGCTGACCAGCTCCAAGTCTCGGCACATAGAAGGGCAAGCCAGGCACCTGCTCGCAGTTTGTCCCGGGCGTGGGAAGCAGCATGCTGCGTGCCCAGAAGACATCCCGCACTGTCCTGCCTGCCACGGGGCTGCTTCTGAGCACGGAGGCACGCCTACAAGCCAGCTGAGATGGGCTTTGCCTAAGAGTCAGGGAAGTGGCGAGCGGAACAAGGGATGTGCTGCACAGCTTCCCTCGCAGGCAGATTCCCTCCTGGGGCGCTTAGTTCTCTTGCCTTAGTGCCCTGCTTTGTTTGGAGGCTGTTTGCGGACAGCAGCACACACAGCGGGAAGGTGCGCGCTGACCAGCTCCAAGTCTCGCCAGATGGAAGCACAAGCCAGGCACCTGCTCGCAGTTTGTCCCGGGCATGGGAAGCAGTATGCTGCGTGCCCAGAGTACTTCTCGCACTGTCCTGCCTGCCACGGGGCTGCTTCTGAGCACGGAGGCATGCCTACAAGCCAGCTGAGATGGGCTTTGCCTAAGAGTCAGGGAAGTGGCGAGCGGAACAAGGGATGTGCTGCACAGGTTCCCTCGCAGGCAGATTCCCTCCTGGGGCTCTTAGTTCTCTTGTCTTAGTGCCCTGCTTTGTTTGGAGGCTGTTTGCGTACAGCAGCACACACAGCGGGAAGGTGCGCGCTGACCAGCTCCAAGTCTCGGCAGATGGAAGCACAAGCCAGGCACCTGCTCGCAGTTTGTCCCGGGCATGGGAAGCAGCTTGCTGCGTGCCCAGAAGACATCCCACACTGTCCTGCCTGCCACGGGGCTGCTTCTGAATACGGAGGCACGCCTACAAGCCAGCTGAGATGGGCTTTGCCTAAGAGTCAGGGAAGTGGCGAGAGGAACAAGGGATGTGCTGCACAGCTTCCCTCGCAGGCAGATTCCCTCCTGGGGCTCTTAGTTCTCCTGCCTTAGTGCCCTGCTTTGTTTGGAGGCTGTTTGCAGACAGCAGCACACACAGCGGGAAGGTGTGCGCTGACCAGCTCCAAGTCTCGGCACATAGAAGCGCAAGCGAGGCACCTGCTCGCGGTTTGTCCCGGGCATGGGAAGCAGTATGCTGCGTGCCCAGAAGACATCCCGCACTGTCCTGCCTGCCACGGGGCTGCTTCTGAGCACGGAGGCACGCCTACAAGCCAGCTGAGATGGGCTTTGCCTAAGAGTCAGGGAAGTGGCGAGCGGAACAAGGGATGTGCTGCACAGGTTCCCTCGCAGGCAGATTCCCTCCTGGGGCGCTTAGTTCTCTTGCCTTAGTGCCCTGCTTTGTTTGGAGGCTGTTTGCGGACAGCAGCACACACAGCGGGAAGGTGCGCGCTGACCAGCTCCAAGTCTCGGCAGATGGAAGCACAAGCCAGGCACCTGCTCGCAGTTTGTCCCGGGCATGGGAAGCAGTATGCTGCGTGCCCAGAGTACTTCTCGCACTGTCCTGCCTGCCACGGGGCTGCTTCTGAGCACGGAGGCACTCCTACAAGCCAGCTGAGATGGGCTTTGCCTAAGAGTCAGGGAAGTGGCGAGAGGAACAAGGGATGTGCTGCACAGCTTCCCTCGCAGGCAGATTCCCTCCTGGGGCTCTTAGTTCTCCTGCCTTAGTGCCCTGCTTTGTTTGGAGGCTGTTTACAGACAGCAGCACACACAGCGGGACGGTGTGCGCTGACCAGCTCCAAGTCTCGCACATAGAAGGGCAAGCCAGGCACCTGCTCGCAGTTTGTCCCGGGCGTGGGAAGCAGCATGCTGCGTGCCCAGAAGACATCCCGCACTGTCCTGCCTGCCACGGGGCTGCTTCTGAGCACGGAGGCACGCCTACAAGCCAGCTGAGATGGGCTTTGCCTAAGAGTCAGGGAAGTGGCGAGCGGAACAAGGGATGTGCTGCACAGGTTCCCTCGCAGGCAGATTCCCTCCTGGGGCGCTTAGTTCTCTTGCCTTAGTGCCCTGCTTTGTTTGGAGGCTGTTTGCGGACAGCAGCACACACAGCGGGAAGGTGCGCGCTGACCAGCTCCAAGTCTCGGCAGATGGAAGCACAAGCCAGGCACCTGCTCGCAGTTTGTCCCGGGCATGGGAAGCAGCTTGCTGCGTGCCCAGAAGACATCCCGCACTGTCCTGCCTGCCACGGGGCTGCTTCTGAGCACGGAGGCACGCCTACAAGCCAGCTGAGATGGGCTTTGCCTAAGAGTCAGGGAAGTGGCGAGCGGAACAAGGGATGTGCTGCACAGCTTCCCTTTCAGGCAGATTCCCTCCTGGGGCTCTTAGTTCTCTTGCCTTAGTGCCCTGCTTTGTTTGGAGGCTGTTTGCGGACAGCAGCACACACAGTGGGAAGGTGCGCGCTGGCCAGCTCCAAGTCTCGGCAGATAGAAGCGCAAGCGAGGCACCTGCTCGCAGTTTGTCCCGGGCATGGGAAGCAGTATGCTGCGTGCCCAGAAGACATCCCGCACTGTCCTGCCTGCCACGGGGCTGCTTCTGAGCACGGAGGCACGCCTACAAGCCAGCTGAGATGGGCTTTGCCTAAGAGTCAGGGAAGTGGCGAGAGGAACAAGGGATGTGCTGCACAGGTTCCCTCGCAGGCAGATTCCCTCCTGGGGCTCTTAGTTCTCCTGCCTTAGTGCCCTGCTTTGTTTGGAGGCTGTTTGCAGACAGCAGCACACACAGCGGGAAGGTGTGCGCTGACCAGCTCCAAGTCTCGGCACATAGAAGCGCAAGCGAGGCACCTGCTCGCGGTTTGTCCCGGGCATGGGAAGCAGTATGCTGCGTGCCCAGAAGACATCCCGCACTGTCCTGCCTGCCACGGGGCTGCTTCTGAGCACGGAGGCACGCCTACAAGCCAGCTGAGATGGGCTTTGCCTAAGAGTCAGGGAAGTGGCGAGCGGAACAAGGGATGTGCTGCACAGCTTCCCTCGCAGGCAGATTCCCTCCTGGGGCGCTTAGTTCTCTTGCCTTAGTGCCCTGCTTTGTTTGGAGGCTGTTTGCGGACAGCAGCACACACAGCGGGAAGGTGCGCGCTGACCAGCTCCAAGTCTCGGCAGATGGAAGCACAAGCCAGGCACCTGCTCGCAGTTTGTCCCGGGCATGGGAAGCAGTATGCTGCGTGCCCAGAGTACTTCTCGCACTGTCCTGCCTGCCACGGGGCTGCTTCTGAGCACGGAGGCATGCCTACAAGCCAGCTGAGATGGGCTTTGCCTAAGAGTCAGGGAAGTGGCGAGCGGAACAAGGGATGTGCTGCACAGGTTCCCTCGCAGGCAGATTCCCTCCTGGGGCTCTTAGTTCTCTTGCCTTAGTGCCCTGCTTTGTTTGGAGGCTGTTTGCGGACAGCAGCACACACAGCGGGAAGGTGCGCGCTGGCCAGCTCCAACTCTCGGCACATAGAAGCGCAAGCCAGGCACCTGCTCGCAGTTTGTCCCGGGCGTGGGAAGCAGCATGCTGCATGCCCAGAAGACATCCCGCACTGTCCTGCCTGCCACGGGGCTGCTTCTGAGCACGGAGCACTCCTACAAGCCAGCTGAGATGGGCTTTGCCTAAGAGTCAGGAAAGTGGCGAGAGGAACAAGGGATGTGCTGCACAGCTTCCCTCGCAGGCAGATTCCCTCCTGGGGCTCTTAGTTCTCCTGCCTTAGTGCCCTGCTTTGTTTGGAGGCTGTTTACAGACAGCAGCACACACAGCGGGACGGTGTGCGCTGACCAGCTCCAAGTCTCGGCACATAGAAGGGCAAGCCAGGCACCTGCTCGCAGTTTGTCCCGGGCATGGGAAGCAGCATGCTGCGTGCCCAGAAGACATCCCGCACTGTCCTGCCTGCCACGGGGCTGCTTCTGAGCACGGAGGCACGCCTACAAGCCAGCTGAGATGGGCTTTGCCTAAGAGTCAGGGAAGTGGCGAGAGGAACAAGGGATGTGCTGCACAGGTTCCCTCGCAGGCAGATTCCCTCCTGGGGCTCTTAGTTCTCCTGCCTTAGTGCCCTGCTTTGTTTGGAGGCTGTTTGCAGACAGCAGCACACACAGCGGGAAGGTGTGCGCTGACCAGCTCCAAGTCTCGGCACATAGAAGCGCAAGCGAGGCACCTGCTCGCGGTTTGTCCCGGGCATGGGAAGCAGTATGCTGCGTGCCCAGAAGACATCCCGCACTGTCCTGCCTGCCACGGGGCTGCTTCTGAGCACGGAGGCACGCCTACAAGCCAGCTGAGATGGGCTTTGCCTAAGAGTCAGGGAAGTGGCGAGCGGAACAAGGGATGTGCTGCACAGCTTCCCTCGCAGGCAGATTCCCTCCTGGGGCGCTTAGTTCTCTTGCCTTAGTGCCCTGCTTTGTTTGGAGGCTGTTTGCGGACAGCAGCACACACAGCGGGAAGGTGCGCGCTGACCAGCTCCAAGTCTCGGCAGATGGAAGCACAAGCCAGGCACCTGCTCGCAGTTTGTCCCGGGCATGGGAAGCAGTATGCTGCGTGCCCAGAGTACTTCTCGCACTGTCCTGCCTGCCACGGGGCTGCTTCTGAGCACGGAGGCATGCCTACAAGCCAGCTGAGATGGGCTTTGCCTAAGAGTCAGGGAAGTGGCGAGCGGAACAAGGGATGTGCTGCACAGGTTCCCTCGCAGGCAGATTCCCTCCTGGGGCTCTTAGTTCTCTTGCCTTAGTGCCCTGCTTTGCTTGGAGGCTGTTTGCGGACAGCAGCACACACAGCGGGAAGGTGCGCGCTGGCCAGCTCCAACTCTCGGCACATAGAAGCGCAAGCCAGGCACCTGCTCGCAGTTTGTCCCGGGCGTGGGAAGCAGCATGCTGCATGCCCAGAAGACATCCCGCACTGTCCTGCCTGCCACGGGGCTGCTTCTGAGCACGGAGGCACTCCTACAAGCCAGCTGAGATGGGCTTTGCCTAAGAGTCAGGGAAGTGGCGAGAGGAACAAGGGATGTGCTGCACAGCTTCCCTCGCAGGCAGATTCCCTCCTGGGGCTCTTAGTTCTCCTGCCTTAGTGCCCTGCTTTGTTTGGAGGCTGTTTACAGACAGCAGCACACACAGCGGGACGGTGTGCGCTGACCAGCTCCAAGTCTCGGCACATAGAAGCACAAGCCAGGCACCTGCTCGCAGTTTGTCCCGGGCGTGGGAAGCAGCATGCTGCGTGCCCAGAAGACATCCCGCACTGTCCTGCCTGCCACGGGGCTGCTTCTGAGCACGGAGGCACGCCTACAAGCCAGCTGAGATGGGCTTTGCCTAAGAGTCAGGGAAGTGGCGAGAGGAACAAGGGATGTGCTGCACAGGTTCCCTCGCAGGCAGATTCCCTCCTGGGGCTCTTAGTTCTCTTGCCTTAGTTCCCTGCTTTGTTTGGAGGCTGTTTGCGGACAGCAGCACACACAGCGGGAAGGTGCGTGCTGGCCAGCTCCAACTCTCGGCACATAGAAGCGCAAGCCAGGCACCTGCTCGCGGTTTGTCCCGGGCATGGGAAGCAGTATGCTGCGTGCCCAGAAGACATCCCGCACTGTCCTGCCTGCCACGGGGCTGCTTCTGAGCACGGAGGCACGCCTACAAGCCAGCTGAGATGGGCTTTGCCTAAGAGTCAGGGAAGTGGCGAGCGGAACAAGGGATGTGCTGCACAGCTTTCCTCGCAGGCAGATTCCCTCCTGGGGCTCTTAGTTCTCCTGCCTTTGTGCCCTGCTTTGTTTGGAGGCTGTTTGCGGTGAGCAGCACACACAGCGGGAAGGTGCGCGCTGGCCAGCTCCAAGTCTCGGCAGATAGAAGCGCAAGAGAGGCACCTGCTCGCGGTTTGTCCCGGGCATGGGAAGCAGCATGCTGCGTGCCCAAAAGACATCCCGCACTGTCCTGCCTGCCACGGGGCTGCTTCTGAACACGGAGGCACGCCTACAAGCCAGCTGAGATGGGCTTTGCCTAAGAGTCAGGGAAGTGGCGAGCGGAACAAGGGATGTGCTGCACAGGTTCCCTCGCAGGCAGATTCCCTCCTGGGGCTCTTAGTTCTCCTGCCTTAGTGCCCTGCTTTGTTTGGAGGCTGTTTGCAGACAGCAGCGCACACAGCGGGAAGGTGTGCGCTGACCAGCTCCAAGTCTCGGCACATAGAAGCGCAAGCCAGGCACCTGCTCGCAGTTTGTCCCGGGCGTGGGAAGCAGCATGCTGCGTGCCCAGAAGACATCCCGCACTGTCCTGCCTGCCACGGGGCTGCTTCTGAGCACGGAGGCACGCCTACAAGCCAGCTGAGATGGGCTTTGCCTAAGAGTCAGGGAAGTGGCGAGCGGAACAAGGGATGTGCTGCACAGCTTCCCTCGCAGGCAGATTCCCTCCTGGGGCTCTTAGTTCTCTTGCCTTAGTGCCCTGCTTTGTTTGGAGGCTGTTTGCGGAGAGCAGCACACACAGCGGGAAGGTGCGTGCTGGCCAGCTCCAACTCTCGGCACATAGAAGCGCAAGCCAGGCACCTGCTCGCGGTTTGTCCCGGGCATGGGAAGCAGCATGCTGCGTGCCCAGAAGACATCCCGCACTGTCCTGCCTGCCACGGGGCTGCTTCTGAGCACGGAGGCACGCCTACAAGCCAGCTGAGATGGGCTTTGCCTAAGAGTCAGGGAAGTGGCGAGAGGAACAAGGGATGTGCTGCACAGCTTCCCTCGCAGGCAGATTCCCTCCTGGGGCTCTTAGTTCTCTTGCCTTAGTGCCCTGCTTTGTTTGGAGGCTGTTTGCGGGCAGCAGCACACACAGCGGGAAGGTGCGCGCTGGCCAGCTCAAAGTCTCGGCACATAGAAGCGCAAGCCAGGCACCTGCTCGCGGTTTGTCCCGGGCATGGGAAGCAGCATGCTGCGTGCCCAGAAGACATCCCGCACTGTCCTGCCTGCCACGGGGCTGCTTCTGAGCACGGAGGCACGCCTACAAGCCAGCTGAGATGGGCTTTGCCTAAGAGTCAGGGAAGTGGCGAGCGGAACAAGGGATGTGCTGCACAGCTTCCCTCGCAGGCAGATTCCCTCCTGGGGCTCTTAGTTCTCCTGCCTTAGTGCCCTGCTTTGTTTGGAGGCTGTTTGCGGAGAGCAGCACACACAGCGGGAAGGTGCGCGCTGGCCAGCTCCAAGTCTCGGCACATAGAAGCGCAAGCGAGGCACCTGCTCGCGGTTTGTCCCGGGCATGGGAAGCAGCATGCTGCGTGCCCAGAAGACATCCCGCACTGTCCTGCCTGCCACGGGGCTGCTTCTGAGCACGGAGGCACGCCTACAAGCAAGCTGAGATGGGCTTTGCCTAAGAGTCAGGGAAGTGGCGAGCGGAACAAGGGATGTGCTGCACAGGTTCCCTCGCAGGCAGATTCCCTCCTGGGGCTCTTAGTTCTCTTGCCTTAGTGCCCTGCTTTGTTTGGAGGCTGTTTGCGGACAGCAGCACACACAGCGGGAAGGTGCGCGCTGGCCAGCTCCAAGTCTCGGCACATAGAAGCGCAAGCGAGGCACCTGCTCGCGGTTTGTCCCGGGCATGGGAAGCAGCATGCTGCGTGCCCAAAAGACATCCCGCACTGTCCTGCCTGCCACGGGGCTGCTTCTGAGCACGGAGGCACGCCTACAAGCCAGCTGAGATGGGCTTTGCCTAAGAGTCAGGGAAGTGGCGAGCGGAACAAGGGATGTGCTGCACAGCTTCCCTCGCAGGCAGATTCCCTCCTGGGGCTCTTAGTTCTCCTGCCTTAGTGCCCTGCTTTGTTTGGAGGCTGTTTGCAGACAGCAGCACACACAGCGGGAAGGTGTGCGCTGACCAGCTCCAACTCTCGGCACATAGAAGCGCAAGCCAGGCACCTGCTCGCAGTTTGTCCCGGGCGTGGGAAGCAGCATGCTGCGTGCCCAGAAGACATCCCGCACTGTCCTGCCTGCCACGGTGCTGCTTCTGAGCACGGAGGCACGCCTACAAGCCAGCTGAGATGGGCTTTGCCTAAGAGTCAGGGAAGTGGCGAGCGGAACAAGGGATGTGCTGCACAGCTTCCCTCGCAGGCAGATTCCCTCCTGGGGCTCTTAGTTCTCCTGCCTTTGTGCCCTGCTTTGTTTGGAGGCTGTTTGCGGAGAGCAGAACACACAGCGGGAAGGTGCGCGCTGGCAGCTCCAAGTCTCGGCAGATAGAAGCGCAAGCGAGGCACCTGCTCGCGGTTTGTCCCGGGCATGGGAAGCAGCATGCTGCGTGCCCAAAAGACATCCCGCACTGTCCTGCCTGCCACGGGGCTGCTTCTGAACACGGAGGCACGCCTACAAGCCAGCTGAGATGGGCTTTGCCTAAGAGTCAGGGAAGTGGCGAGCGGAACAAGGGATGTGCTGCACAGGTTCCCTCGCAGGCAGATTCCCTCCTGGGGCTCTTAGTTCTCCTGCCTTAGTGCCCTGCTTTGTTTGGAGGCTGTTTGCAGACAGCAGCACACACAGCGGGAAGGTGTGCGCTGACCAGCTCCAAGTCTCGGCACATAGAAGCGCAAGCGAGGCACCTGCTCGCGGTTTGTCCCGGGCATGGGAAGCAGTATGCTGCGTGCCCAGAAGACATCCCGCACTGTCCTGCCTGCCACGGGGCTGCTTCTGAGCACGGAGGCACGCCTACAAGCCAGCTGAGATGGGCTTTGCCTAAGAGTCAGGGAAGTGGCGAGCGGAACAAGGGATGTGCTGCACAGCTTCCCTCGCAGGCAGATTCCCTCCTGGGGCGCTTAGTTCTCTTGCCTTAGTGCCCTGCTTTGTTTGGAGGCTGTTTGCGGACAGCAGCACACACAGCGGGAAGGTGCGCGCTGACCAGCTCCAAGTCTCGCCAGATGGAAGCACAAGCCAGGCACCTGCTCGCAGTTTGTCCCGGGCATGCGAAGCAGTATGCTGCGTGCCCAGAGTACTTCTCGCACTGTCCTGCCTGCCACGGGGCTGCTTCTGAGCACGGAGGCATGCCTACAAGCCAGCTGAGATGGGCTTTGCCTAAGAGTCAGGGAAGTGGCGAGCGGAACAAGGGATGTGCTGCACAGGTTCCCTCGCAGGCAGATTCCCTCCTGGGGCTCTTAGTTCTCCTGCCTTAGTGCCCTGCTTTGTTTGCAGGCTGTTTGCGGACAGCAGCACACACAGCGGGAAGGTGCGTGCTGACCAGCTCCAAGTCTCGGCACATAGAAGCGCAAGCGAGGCACCTGCTCGCGGTTTGTCCCGGGCATGGGAAGCAGTATGCTGCGTGCCCAGAAGACATCCCGCACTGTCCTGCCTGCCACGGGGCTGCTTCTGAGCACGGAGGCACGCCTACAAGCCAGCTGAGATGGGCTTTGCCTAAGAGTCAGGGAAGTGGCGAGCGGAACAAGGGATGTGCTGCACAGCTTCCCTCGCAGGCAGATTCCCTCCTGGGGCGCTTAGTTCTCTTGCCTTAGTGCCCTGCTTTGTTTGGAGGCTGTTTGCGGACAGCAGCACACACAGCGGGAAGGTGCGCGCTGACCAGCTCCAAGTCTCGCCAGATGGAAGCACAAGCCAGGCACCTGCTCGCAGTTTGTCCCGGGCATGGGAAGCAGTATGCTGCGTGCCCAGAGTACTTCTCGCACTGTCCTGCCTGCCACGGGGCTGCTTCTGAGCACGGAGGCATGCCTACAAGCCAGCTGAGATGGGCTTTGCCTAAGAGTCAGGGAAGTGGCGAGCGGAACAAGGGATGTGCTGCACAGGTTCCCTCGCAGGCAGATTCCCTCCTGGGGCTCTTAGTTCTCTTGCCTTAGTGCCCTGCTTTGTTTGGAGGCTGTTTGCGGACAGCAGCACACACAGCGGGAAGGTGCGCGCTGGCCAGCTCCAAGTCTCGGCACATAGAAGCGCAAGCCAGGCACCTGCTCGCAGTTTGTCCCGGGCGTGGGAAGCAGCATGCTGCATGCCCAGAAGACATCCCGCACTGTCCTGCCTGCCACGGGGCTGCTTCTGAGCACGGAGGCATGCCTACAAGCCAGCTGAGATGGGCTTTGCCTAAGAGTCAGGGAAGTGGCGAGCGGAACAAGGGATGTGCTGCACAGGTTCCCTCGCAGGCAGATTCCCTCCTGGGGCTCTTAGTTCTCTTGCCTTAGTGCCCTGCTTTGTTTGGAGGCTGTTTGCGGACAGCAGCACACACAGCGGGAAGGTGCGCGCTGGCCAGCTCCAAGTCTCGGCAGATAGAAGCGCAAGCCAGGCACCTGCTCGCAGTTTGTCCCGGGCGTGGGAAGCAGCATGCTGCATGCCCAGAAGACATCCCGCACTGTCCTGCCTGCCACGGGGCTGCTTCTGAGCACGGAGGCACTCCTACAAGCCAGCTGAGATGGGCTTTGCCTAAGAGTCAGGGAAGTGGCGAGCGGAACAAGGGATGTGCTGCACAGCTTCCCTCGCAGGCAGATTCCCTCCTGGGGCTCTTAGTTCTCCTGCCTTAGTGCCCTGCTTTGTTTGGAGGCTGTTTGCAGACAGCAGCACACACAGCGGGAAGGTGTGCGCTGACCAGCTCCAAGTCTCGGCACATAGAAGGGCAAGCGAGGCACCTGCTCGCGGTTTGTCCCGGGCATGGGAAGCAGTATGCTGCGTGCCCAGAAGACATCCCGCACTGTCCTGCCTGCCACGGGGCTGCTTCTGAGCACGGAGGCACGCCTACAAGCCAGCTGAGATGGGCTTTGCCTAAGAGTCAGGGAAGTGGCGAGCGGAACAAGGGATGTGCTGCACAGGTTCCCTCGCAGGCAGATTCCCTCCTGGGGCGCTTAGTTCTCTTGCCTTAGTGCCCTGCTTTGTTTGGAGGCTGTTTGCGGACAGCAGCACACACAGCGGGAAGGTGCGCGCTGACCAGCTCCAAGTCTCGGCAGATGGAAGCACAAGCCAAGCACCTGCTCGCAGTTTGTCCCGGGCATGGGAAGCAGTATGCTGCGTGCCCAGAGTACTTCTCGCACTGTCCTGCCTGCCACGGGGCTGCTTCTGAGCACGGAGGCACTCCTACAAGCCAGCTGAGATGGGCTTTGCCTAAGAGTCAGGGAAGTGGCGAGAGGAACAAGGGATGTGCTGCACAGCTTCCCTCGCAGGCAGATTCCCTCCTGGGGCTCTTAGTTCTCCTGCCTTAGTGCCCTGCTTTGTTTGGAGGCTGTTTACAGACAGCAGCACACACAGCGGGACGGTGTGCGCTGACCAGCTCCAAGTCTCGGCACATAGAAGGGCAAGCCAGGCACCTGCTCGCAGTTTGTCCCGGGCATGGGAAGCAGCATGCTGCATGCCCAGAAGACATCCCGCTTGTCCTGCCTGCCACGGGGCTGCTTCTGAGCACGGAGGCACGCCTACAAGCCAGCTGAGATGGGCTTTGCCTAAGAGTCAGGGAAGTGGCGAGAGGAACAAGGGATGTGCTGCACAGCTTCCCTCGCAGGCAGATTCCCTCCTGGGGCTCTTAGTTCTCCTGCCTTAGTGCCCTGCTTTGTTTGGAGGCTGTTTACAGACAGCAGCACACACAGCGGGACGGTGTGCGCTGACCAGCTCCAAGTCTCGGCACATAGAAGGGCAAGCCAGGCACCTGCTCGCAGTTTGTCCCGGGCGTGGGAAGCAGCATGCTGCATGCCCAGAAGACATCCCGCTTGTCCTGCCTGCCACGGGGCTGCTTCTGAGCACGGAGGCACGCCTACAAGCCAGCTGAGATGGGCTTTGCCTAAGAGTCAGGGAAGTGGCGAGAGGAACAAGGGATGTGCTGCACAGCTTCCCTCGCAGGCAGATTCCCTCCTGGGGCTCTTAGTTCTCCTGCCTTAGTGCCCTGCTTTGTTTGGAGGCTGTTTACAGACAGCAGCACACACAGCGGGACGGTGTGCGCTGACCAGCTCCAAGTCTCGGCACATAGAAGGGCAAGCCAGGCACCTGCTCGCAGTTTGTCCCGGGCGTGGGAAGCAGCATGCTGCGTGCCCAGAAGACATCCCGCACTGTCCTGCCTGCCACGGGGCTGCTTCTGAGCACGGAGGCACGCCTACAAGCCAGCTGAGATGGGCTTTGCCTAAGAGTCAGGGAAGTGGCGAGCGGAACAAGGGATGTGCTGCACAGCTTCCCTCGCAGGCAGATTCCCTCCTGGGGCGCTTAGTTCTCTTGCCTTAGTGCCCTGCTTTGTTTGGAGGCTGTTTGCGGACAGCAGCACACACAGCGGGAAGGTGCGCGCTGACCAGCTCCAAGTCTCGCCAGATGGAAGCACAAGCCAGGCACCTGCTCGCAGTTTGTCCCGGGCATGGGAAGCAGTATGCTGCGTGCCCAGAGTACTTCTCGCACTGTCCTGCCTGCCACGGGGCTGCTTCTGAGCACGGAGGCATGCCTACAAGCCAGCTGAGATGGGCTTTGCCTAAGAGTCAGGGAAGTGGCGAGCGGAACAAGGGATGTGCTGCACAGGTTCCCTCGCAGGCAGATTCCCTCCTGGGGCTCTTAGTTCTCTTGCCTTAGTGCCCTGCTTTGTTTGGAGGCTGTTTGCGGAGAGCAGCACACACAGCGGGAAGGTGCGCGCTGACCAGCTCCAAGTCTCGGCAGATGGAAGCACAAGCCAGGCACCTGCTCGCAGTTTGTCCCGGGCATGGGAAGCAGCTTGCTGCGTGCCCAGAAGACATCCCACACTGTCCTGCCTGCCACGGGGCTGCTTCTGAATACGGAGGCACGCCTACAAGCCAGCTGAGATGGGCTTTGCCTAAGAGTCAGGGAAGTGGCGAGAGGAACAAGGGATGTGCTGCACAGCTTCCCTCGCAGGCAGATTCCCTCCTGGGGCTCTTAGTTCTCCTGCCTTAGTGCCCTGCTTTGTTTGGAGGCTGTTTGCAGACAGCAGCACACACAGCGGGAAGGTGTGCGCTGACCAGCTCCAAGTCTCGGCACATAGAAGCGCAAGCGAGGCACCTGCTCGCGGTTTGTCCCGGGCATGGGAAGCAGTATGCTGCGTGCCCAGAAGACATCCCGCACTGTCCTGCCTGCCACGGGGCTGCTTCTGAGCACGGAGGCACGCCTACAAGCCAGCTGAGATGGGCTTTGCCTAAGAGTCAGGGAAGTGGCGAGCGGAACAAGGGATGTGCTGCACAGGTTCCCTCGCAGGCAGATTCCCTCCTGGGGCGCTTAGTTCTCTTGCCTTAGTGCCCTGCTTTGTTTGGAGGCTGTTTGCGGACAGCAGCACACACAGCGGGAAGGTGCGCGCTGACCAGCTCCAAGTCTCGGCAGATGGAAGCACAAGCCAGGCACCTGCTCGCAGTTTGTCCCGGGCATGGGAAGCAGTATGCTGCGTGCCCAGAGTACTTCTCGCACTGTCCTGCCTGCCACGGGGCTGCTTCTGAGCACGGAGGCACTCCTACAAGCCAGCTGAGATGGGCTTTGCCTAAGAGTCAGGGAAGTGGCGAGAGGAACAAGGGATGTGCTGCACAGCTTCCCTCGCAGGCAGATTCCCTCCTGGGGCTCTTAGTTCTCCTGCCTTAGTGCCCTGCTTTGTTTGGAGGCTGTTTACAGACAGCAGCACACACAGCGGGACGGTGTGCGCTGACCAGCTCCAAGTCTCGGCACATAGAAGGGCAAGCCAGGCACCTGCTCGCAGTTTGTCCCGGGCGTGGGAAGCAGCATGCTGCGTGCCCAGAAGACATCCCGCACTGTCCTGCCTGCCACGGGGCTGCTTCTGAGCACGGAGGCACGCCTACAAGCCAGCTGAGATGGGCTTTGCCTAAGAGTCAGGGAAGTGGCGAGCGGAACAAGGGATGTGCTGCACAGCTTCCCTCGCAGGCAGATTCCCTCCTGGGGCGCTTAGTTCTCTTGCCTTAGTGCCCTGCTTTGTTTGGAGGCTGTTTGCGGACAGCAGCACACACAGCGGGAAGGTGCGCGCTGACCAGCTCCAAGTCTCGCCAGATGGAAGCACAAGCCAGGCACCTGCTCGCAGTTTGTCCCGGGCATGGGAAGCAGCTTGCTGCGTGCCCAGAAGACATCCCGCACTGTCCTGCCTGCCACGGGGCTGCTTCTGAGCACGGAGGCACGCCTACAAGCCAGCTGAGATGGGCTTTGCCTAAGAGTCAGGGAAGTGGCGAGCGGAACAAGGGATGTGCTGCACAGCTTCCCTTTCAGGCAGATTCCCTCCTGGGGCTCTTAGTTCTCTTGCCTTAGTGCCCTGCTTTGTTTGGAGGCTGTTTGCGGACAGCAGCACACACAGTGGGAAGGTGCGCGCTGGCCAGCTCCAAGTCTCGGCAGATAGAAGCGCAAGCGAGGCACCTGCTCGCAGTTTGTCCCGGGCATGGGAAGCAGTATGCTGCGTGCCCAGAAGACATCCCGCACTGTCCTGCCTGCCACGGGGCTGCTTCTGAGCACGGAGGCACGCCTACAAGCCAGCTGAGATGGGCTTTGCCTAAGAGTCAGGGAAGTGGCGAGAGGAACAAGGGATGTGCTGCACAGGTTCCCTCGCAGGCAGATTCCCTCCTGGGGCTCTTAGTTCTCCTGCCTTAGTGCCCTGCTTTGTTTGGAGGCTGTTTGCAGACAGCAGCACACACAGCGGGAAGGTGTGCGCTGACCAGCTCCAGTCTCGGCACATAGAAGCGCAAGCGAGGCACCTGCTCGCGGTTTGTCCCGGGCATGGGAAGCAGTATGCTGCGTGCCCAGAAGACATCCCGCACTGTCCTGCCTGCCACGGGGCTGCTTCTGAGCACGGAGGCACGCCTACAAGCCAGCTGAGATGGGCTTTGCCTAAGAGTCAGGGAAGTGGCGAGCGGAACAAGGGATGTGCTGCACAGCTTCCCTCGCAGGCAGATTCCCTCCTGGGGCGCTTAGTTCTCTTGCCTTAGTGCCCTGCTTTGTTTGGAGGCTGTTTGCGGACAGCAGCACACACAGCGGGAAGGTGCGCGCTGACCAGCTCCAAGTCTCGCCAGATGGAAGCACAAGCCAGGCACCTGCTCGCAGTTTGTCCCGGGCATGGGAAGCAGTATGCTGCGTGCCCAGAGTACTTCTCGCACTGTCCTGCCTGCCACGGGGCTGCTTCTGAGCACGGAGGCATGCCTACAAGCCAGCTGAGATGGGCTTTGCCTAAGAGTCAGGGAAGTGGCGAGCGGAACAAGGGATGTGCTGCACAGGTTCCCTCGCAGGCAGATTCCCTCCTGGGGCTCTTAGTTCTCTTGCCTTAGTGCCCTGCTTTGTTTGGAGGCTGTTTGCGGAGAGCAGCACACACAGCGGGAAGGTGCGCGCTGACCAGCTCCAAGTCTCGGCAGATGGAAGCACAAGCCAGGCACCTGCTCGCAGTTTGTCCCGGGCATGGGAAGCAGCTTGCTGCGTGCCCAGAAGACATCCCACACTGTCCTGCCTGCCACGGGGCTGCTTCTGAATACGGAGGCACGCCTACAAGCCAGCTGAGATGGGCTTTGCCTAAGAGTCAGGGAAGTGGCGAGAGGAACAAGGGATGTGCTGCACAGCTTCCCTCGCAGGCAGATTCCCTCCTGGGGCTCTTAGTTCTCCTGCCTTAGTGCCCTGCTTTGTTTGGAGGCTGTTTGCAGACAGCAGCACACACAGCGGGAAGGTGTGCGCTGACCAGCTCCAAGTCTCGGCACATAGAAGCGCAAGCGAGGCACCTGCTCGCGGTTTGTCCCGGGCATGGGAAGCAGTATGCTGCGTGCCCAGAAGACATCCCGCACTGTCCTGCCTGCCACGGGGCTGCTTCTGAGCACGGAGGCACGCCTACAAGCCAGCTGAGATGGGCTTTGCCTAAGAGTCAGGGAAGTGGCGAGCGGAACAAGGGATGTGCTGCACAGGTTCCCTCGCAGGCAGATTCCCTCCTGGGGCGCTTAGTTCTCTTGCCTTAGTGCCCTGCTTTGTTTGGAGGCTGTTTGCGGACAGCAGCACACACAGCGGGAAGGTGCGCGCTGACCAGCTCCAAGTCTCGGCAGATGGAAGCACAAGCCAGGCACCTGCTCGCAGTTTGTCCCGGGCATGGGAAGCAGTATGCTGCGTGCCCAGAGTACTTCTCGCACTGTCCTGCCTGCCACGGGGCTGCTTCTGAGCAAGGAGGCACTCCTACAAGCCAGCTGAGATGGGCTTTGCCTAAGAGTCAGGGAAGTGGCGAGAGGAACAAGGGATGTGCTGCACAGCTTCCCTCGCAGGCAGATTCCCTCCTGGGGCTCTTAGTTCTCCTGCCTTAGTGCCCTGCTTTGTTTGGAGGCTGTTTACAGACAGCAGCACACACAGCGGGACGGTGTGCGCTGACCAGCTCCAAGTCTCGGCACATAGAAGGGCAAGCCAGGCACCTGCTCGCAGTTTGTCCCGGGCGTGGGAAGCAGCATGCTGCGTGCCCAGAAGACATCCCGCACTGTCCTGCCTGCCACGGGGCTGCTTCTGAGCACGGAGGCACGCCTACAAGCCAGCTGAGATGGGCTTTGCCTAAGAGTCAGGGAAGTGGCGAGCGGAACAAGGGATGTGCTGCACAGCTTCCCTCGCAGGCAGATTCCCTCCTGGGGCGCTTAGTTCTCTTGCCTTAGTGCCCTGCTTTGTTTGGAGGCTGTTTGCGGACAGCAGCACACACAGCGGGAAGGTGCGCGCTGACCAGCTCCAAGTCTCGCCAGATGGAAGCACAAGCCAGGCACCTGCTCGCAGTTTGTCCCGGGCATGGGAAGCAGCTTGCTGCGTGCCCAGAAGACATCCCGCACTGTCCTGCCTGCCACGGGGCTGCTTCTGAGCACGGAGGCACGCCTACAAGCCAGCTGAGATGGGCTTTGCCTAAGAGTCAGGGAAGTGGCGAGCGGAACAAGGGATGTGCTGCACAGCTTCCCTTTCAGGCAGATTCCCTCCTGGGGCTCTTAGTTCTCTTGCCTTAGTGCCCTGCTTTGTTTGGAGGCTGTTTGCGGACAGCAGCACACACAGTGGGAAGGTGCGCGCTGGCCAGCTCCAAGTCTCGGCAGATAGAAGCGCAAGCGAGGCACCTGCTCGCAGTTTGTCCCGGGCATGGGAAGCAGTATGCTGCGTGCCCAGAAGACATCCCGCACTGTCCTGCCTGCCACGGGGCTGCTTCTGAGCACGGAGGCACGCCTACAAGCCAGCTGAGATGGGCTTTGCCTAAGAGTCAGGGAAGTGGCGAGAGGAACAAGGGATGTGCTGCACAGGTTCCCTCGCAGGCAGATTCCCTCCTGGGGCTCTTAGTTCTCCTGCCTTAGTGCCCTGCTTTGTTTGGAGGCTGTTTGCAGACAGCAGCACACACAGCGGGAAGGTGTGCGCTGACCAGCTCCAGTCTCGGCACATAGAAGCGCAAGCGAGGCACCTGCTCGCGGTTTGTCCCGGGCATGGGAAGCAGTATGCTGCGTGCCCAGAAGACATCCCGCACTGTCCTGCCTGCCACGGGGCTGCTTCTGAGCACGGAGGCACGCCTACAAGCCAGCTGAGATGGGCTTTGCCTAAGAGTCAGGGAAGTGGCGAGCGGAACAAGGGATGTGCTGCACAGCTTCCCTCGCAGGCAGATTCCCTCCTGGGGCGCTTAGTTCTCTTGCCTTAGTGCCCTGCTTTGTTTGGAGGCTGTTTGCGGACAGCAGCACACACAGCGGGAAGGTGCGCGCTGACCAGCTCCAAGTCTCGGCAGATGGAAGCACAAGCCAGGCACCTGCTCGCAGTTTGTCCCGGGCATGGGAAGCAGTATGCTGCGTGCCCAGAGTACTTCTCGCACTGTCCTGCCTGCCACGGGGCTGCTTCTGAGCACGGAGGCATGCCTACAAGCCAGCTGAGATGGGCTTTGCCTAAGAGTCAGGGAAGTGGCGAGCGGAACAAGGGATGTGCTGCACAGGTTCCCTCGCAGGCAGATTCCCTCCTGGGGCTCTTAGTTCTCTTGCCTTAGTGCCCTGCTTTGTTTGGAGGCTGTTTGCGGACAGCAGCACACACAGCGGGAAGGTGCGCGCTGGCCAGCTCCAACTCTCGGCACATAGAAGCGCAAGCCAGGCACCTGCTCGCAGTTTGTCCCGGGCGTGGGAAGCAGCATGCTGCATGCCCAGAAGACATCCCGCACTGTCCTGCCTGCCACGGGGCTGCTTCTGAGCACGGAGCACTCCTACAAGCCAGCTGAGATGGGCTTTGCCTAAGAGTCAGGAAAGTGGCGAGAGGAACAAGGGATGTGCTGCACAGCTTCCCTCGCAGGCAGATTCCCTCCTGGGGCTCTTAGTTCTCCTGCCTTAGTTCCCTGCTTTGTTTGGAGGCTGTTTACAGACAGCAGCACACACAGCGGGACGGTGTGCGCTGACCAGCTCCAAGTCTCGGCACATAGAAGGGCAAGCCAGGCACCTGCTCGCAGTTTGTCCCGGGCGTGGGAAGCAGCATGCTGCGTGCCCAGAAGACATCCCGCACTGTCCTGCCTGCCACGGGGCTGCTTCTGAGCACGGAGGCACGCCTACAAGCCAGCTGAGATGGGCTTTGCCTAAGAGTCAGGGAAGTGGCGAGAGGAACAAGGGATGTGCTGCACAGGTTCCCTCGCAGGCAGATTCCCTCCTGGGGCTCTTAGTTCTCCTGCCTTAGTGCCCTGCTTTGTTTGGAGGCTGTTTGCAGACAGCAGCACACACAGCGGGAAGGTGTGCGCTGACCAGCTCCAAGTCTCGGCACATAGAAGCGCAAGCGAGGCACCTGCTCGCGGTTTGTCCCGGGCATGGGAAGCAGTATGCTGCGTGCCCAGAAGACATCCCGCACTGTCCTGCCTGCCACGGGGCTGCTTCTGAGCACGGAGGCACGCCTACAAGCCAGCTGAGATGGGCTTTGCCTAAGAGTCAGGGAAGTGGCGAGCGGAACAAGGGATGTGCTGCACAGCTTCCCTCGCAGGCAGATTCCCTCCTGGGGCGCTTAGTTCTCTTGCCTTAGTGCCCTGCTTTGTTTGGAGGCTGTTTGCGGACAGCAGCACACACAGCGGGAAGGTGCGCGCTGACCAGCTCCAAGTCTCGGCAGATGGAAGCACAAGCCAGGCACCTGCTCGCAGTTTGTCCCGGGCATGGGAAGCAGTATGCTGCGTGCCCAGAGTACTTCTCGCACTGTCCTGCCTGCCACGGGGCTGCTTCTGAGCACGGAGGCATGCCTACAAGCCAGCTGAGATGGGCTTTGCCTAAGAGTCAGGGAAGTGGCGAGCGGAACAAGGGATGTGCTGCACAGGTTCCCTCGCAGGCAGATTCCCTCCTGGGGCTCTTAGTTCTCTTGCCTTAGTGCCCTGCTTTGCTTGGAGGCTGTTTGCGGACAGCAGCACACACAGCGGGAAGGTGCGCGCTGGCCAGCTCCAACTCTCGGCACATAGAAGCGCAAGCCAGGCACCTGCTCGCAGTTTGTCCCGGGCGTGGGAAGCAGCATGCTGCATGCCCAGAAGACATCCCGCACTGTCCTGCCTGCCACGGGGCTGCTTCTGAGCACGGAGGCACTCCTACAAGCCAGCTGAGATGGGCTTTGCCTAAGAGTCAGGGAAGTGGCGAGAGGAACAAGGGATGTGCTGCACAGCTTCCCTCGCAGGCAGATTCCCTCCTGGGGCTCTTAGTTCTCCTGCCTTAGTGCCCTGCTTTGTTTGGAGGCTGTTTACAGACAGCAGCACACACAGCGGGACGGTGTGCGCTGACCAGCTCCAAGTCTCGGCACATAGAAGCACAAGCCAGGCACCTGCTCGCAGTTTGTCCCGGGCGTGGGAAGCAGCATGCTGCGTGCCCAGAAGACATCCCGCACTGTCCTGCCTGCCACGGGGCTGCTTCTGAGCACGGAGGCACGCCTACAAGCCAGCTGAGATGGGCTTTGCCTAAGAGTCAGGGAAGTGGCGAGAGGAACAAGGGATGTGCTGCACAGGTTCCCTCGCAGGCAGATTCCCTCCTGGGGCTCTTAGTTCTCTTGCCTTAGTTCCCTGCTTTGTTTGGAGGCTGTTTGCGGACAGCAGCACACACAGCGGGAAGGTGCGTGCTGGCCAGCTCCAACTCTCGGCACATAGAAGCGCAAGCCAGGCACCTGCTCGCGGTTTGTCCCGGGCATGGGAAGCAGTATGCTGCGTGCCCAGAAGACATCCCGCACTGTCCTGCCTGCCACGGGGCTGCTTCTGAGCACGGAGGCACGCCTACAAGCCAGCTGAGATGGGCTTTGCCTAAGAGTCAGGGAAGTGGCGAGCGGAACAAGGGATGTGCTGCACAGCTTTCCTCGCAGGCAGATTCCCTCCTGGGGCTCTTAGTTCTCCTGCCTTTGTGCCCTGCTTTGTTTGGAGGCTGTTTGCGGTGAGCAGCACACACAGCGGGAAGGTGCGCGCTGGCCAGCTCCAAGTCTCGGCAGATAGAAGCGCAAGAGAGGCACCTGCTCGCGGTTTGTCCCGGGCATGGGAAGCAGCATGCTGCGTGCCCAAAAGACATCCCGCACTGTCCTGCCTGCCACGGGGCTGCTTCTGAACACGGAGGCACGCCTACAAGCCAGCTGAGATGGGCTTTGCCTAAGAGTCAGGGAAGTGGCGAGCGGAACAAGGGATGTGCTGCACAGGTTCCCTCGCAGGCAGATTCCCTCCTGGGGCTCTTAGTTCTCCTGCCTTAGTGCCCTGCTTTGTTTGGAGGCTGTTTGCAGACAGCAGCGCACACAGCGGGAAGGTGTGCGCTGACCAGCTCCAAGTCTCGGCACATAGAAGCGCAAGCCAGGCACCTGCTCGCGGTTTGTCCCGGGCATGGGAAGCAGCATGCTGCGTGCCCAGAAGACATCCCGCACTGTCCTGCCTGCCACGGGGCTGCTTCTGAGCACGGAGGCACGCCTACAAGCCAGCTGAGATGGGCTTTGCCTAAGAGTCAGGGAAGTGGCGAGCGGAACAAGGGATGTGCTGCACAGCTTCCCTCGCAGGCAGATTCCCTCCTGGGGCTCTTAGTTCTCCTGCCTTAGTGCCCTGCTTTGTTTGGAGGCTGTTTGCGGAGAGCAGCACACACAGCGGGAAGGTGCGCGCTGGCCAGCTCCAACTCTCGGCACATAGAAGCGCAAGCGAGGCACCTGCTCGCGGTTTGTCCCGGGCATGGGAAGCAGCATGCTGCGTGCCCAGAAGACATCCCGCACTGTCCTGCCTGCCACGGGGCTGCTTCTGAGCACGGAGGCACGCCTACAAGCAAGCTGAGATGGGCTTTGCCTAAGAGTCAGGGAAGTGGCGAGCGGAACAAGGGATGTGCTGCACAGGTTCCCTCGCAGGCAGATTCCCTCCTGGGGCTCTTAGTTCTCTTGCCTTAGTGCCCTGCTTTGTTTGGAGGCTGTTTGCGGAGAGCAGCACACACAGCGGGAAGGTGCGCGCTGGCCAGCTCCAACTCTCGGCACATAGAAGCGCAAGCGAGGCACCTGCTCGCGGTTTGTCCCGGGCATGGGAAGCAGCATGCTGCGTGCCCAGAAGACATCCCGCACTGTCCTGCCTGCCACGGGGCTGCTTCTGAGCACGGAGGCACGCCTACAAGCAAGCTGAGATGGGCTTTGCCTAAGAGTCAGGGAAGTGGCGAGCGGAACAAGGGATGTGCTGCACAGGTTCCCTCGCAGGCAGATTCCCTCCTGGGGCTCTTAGTTCTCTTGCCTTAGTGCCCTGCTTTGTTTGGAGGCTGTTTGCGGACAGCAGCACACACAGCGGGAAGGTGCGCGCTGGCCAGCTCCAAGTCTCGGCACATAGAAGCGCAAGCGAGGCACCTGCTCGCGGTTTGTCCCGGGCATGGGAAGCAGCATGCTGCGTGCCCAAAAGACATCCCGCACTGTCCTGCCTGCCACGGGGCTGCTTCTGAGCACGGAGGCACGCCTACAAGCCAGCTGAGATGGGCTTTGCCTAAGAGTCAGGGAAGTGGCGAGCGGAACAAGGGATGTGCTGCACAGCTTCCCTCGCAGGCAGATTCCCTCCTGGGGCTCTTAGTTCTCCTGCCTTAGTGCCCTGCTTTGTTTGGAGGCTGTTTGCAGACAGCAGCACACACAGCGGGAAGGTGTGCGCTGACCAGCTCCAACTCTCGGCACATAGAAGCGCAAGCCAGGCACCTGCTCGCAGTTTGTCCCGGGCGTGGGAAGCAGCATGCTGCGTGCCCAGAAGACATCCCGCACTGTCCTGCCTGCCACGGTGCTGCTTCTGAGCACGGAGGCACGCCTACAAGCCAGCTGAGATGGGCTTTGCCTAAGAGTCAGGGAAGTGGCGAGCGGAACAAGGGATGTGCTGCACAGCTTCCCTCGCAGGCAGATTCCCTCCTGGGGCTCTTAGTTCTCCTGCCTTTGTGCCCTGCTTTGTTTGGAGGCTGTTTGCGGAGAGCAGAACACACAGCGGGAAGGTGCGCGCTGGCAGCTCCAAGTCTCGGCAGATAGAAGCGCAAGCGAGGCACCTGCTCGCGGTTTGTCCCGGGCATGGGAAGCAGCATGCTGCGTGCCCAAAAGACATCCCGCACTGTCCTGCCTGCCACGGGGCTGCTTCTGAACACGGAGGCACGCCTACAAGCCAGCTGAGATGGGCTTTGCCTAAGAGTCAGGGAAGTGGCGAGCGGAACAAGGGATGTGCTGCACAGGTTCCCTCGCAGGCAGATTCCCTCCTGGGGCTCTTAGTTCTCCTGCCTTAGTGCCCTGCTTTGTTTGGAGGCTGTTTGCAGACAGCAGCACACACAGCGGGAAGGTGTGCGCTGACCAGCTCCAAGTCTCGGCACATAGAAGCGCAAGCCAGGCACCTGCTCGCAGTTTGTCCCGGGCGTGGGAAGCAGCATGCTGCGTGCCCAGAAGACATCCCGCACTGTCCTGCCTGCCACGGGGCTGCTTCTGAGCACGGAGGCACGCCTACAAGCCAGCTGAGATGGGCTTTGCCTAAGAGTCAGGGAAGTGGCGAGCGGAACAAGGGATGTGCTGCACAGCTTCCCTCGCAGGCAGATTCCCTCCTGGGGCTCTTAGTTCTCTTGCCTTAGTGCCCTGCTTTGTTTGGAGGCTGTTTACAGACAGCAGCACACACAGCGGGAAGGTGCGTGCTGGCCAGCTCCAAGTCTCGGCACGTAGAAGCGCAAGCGAGGCACCTGCTCGCGGTTTGTCCCGGGCATGGGAAGCAGTATGCTGCGTGCCCAGAAGACATCCCGCACTGTCCTGCCTGCCACGGGGCTGCTTCTGAGCACGGAGGCACGCCTACAAGCCAGCTGAGATGGGCTTTGCCTAAGAGTCAGGGAAGTGGCGAGCGGAACAAGGGATGTGCTGCACAGCTTCCCTCGCAGGCAGATTCCCTCCTGGGGCGCTTAGTTCTCTTGCCTTAGTGCCCTGCTTTGTTTGGAGGCTGTTTGCGGACAGCAGCACACACAGCGGGAAGGTGCGCGCTGACCAGCTCCAAGTCTCGCCAGATGGAAGCACAAGCCAGGCACCTGCTCGCAGTTTGTCCCGGGCATGCGAAGCAGTATGCTGCGTGCCCAGAGTACTTCTCGCACTGTCCTGCCTGCCACGGGGCTGCTTCTGAGCACGGAGGCATGCCTACAAGCCAGCTGAGATGGGCTTTGCCTAAGAGTCAGGGAAGTGGCGAGCGGAACAAGGGATGTGCTGCACAGGTTCCCTCGCAGGCAGATTCCCTCCTGGGGCTCTTAGTTCTCCTGCCTTAGTGCCCTGCTTTGTTTGCAGGCTGTTTGCGGACAGCAGCACACACAGCGGGAAGGTGCGTGCTGACCAGCTCCAAGTCTCGGCACATAGAAGCGCAAGCGAGGCACCTGCTCGCGGTTTGTCCCGGGCATGGGAAGCAGTATGCTGCGTGCCCAGAAGACATCCCGCACTGTCCTGCCTGCCACGGGGCTGCTTCTGAGCACGGAGGCACGCCTACAAGCCAGCTGAGATGGGCTTTGCCTAAGAGTCAGGGAAGTGGCGAGCGGAACAAGGGATGTGCTGCACAGCTTCCCTCGCAGGCAGATTCCCTCCTGGGGCGCTTAGTTCTCTTGCCTTAGTGCCCTGCTTTGTTTGGAGGCTGTTTGCGGACAGCAGCACACACAGCGGGAAGGTGCGCGCTGACCAGCTCCAAGTCTCGCCAGATGGAAGCACAAGCCAGGCACCTGCTCGCAGTTTGTCCCGGGCATGGGAAGCAGTATGCTGCGTGCCCAGAGTACTTCTCGCACTGTCCTGCCTGCCACGGGGCTGCTTCTGAGCACGGAGGCATGCCTACAAGCCAGCTGAGATGGGCTTTGCCTAAGAGTCAGGGAAGTGGCGAGCGGAACAAGGGATGTGCTGCACAGGTTCCCTCGCAGGCAGATTCCCTCCTGGGGCTCTTAGTTCTCTTGCCTTAGTGCCCTGCTTTGTTTGGAGGCTGTTTGCGGACAGCAGCACACACAGCGGGAAGGTGCGCGCTGGCCAGCTCCAAGTCTCGGCACATCGAAGCGCAAGCCAGGCACCTGCTCGCAGTTTGTCCCGGGCGTGGGAAGCAGCATGCTGCATGCCCAGAAGACATCCCGCACTGTCCTGCCTGCCACGGGGCTGCTTCTGAGCACGGAGGCACTCCTACAAGCCAGCTGAGATGGGCTTTGCCTAAGAGTCAGGGAAGTGGCGAGCGGAACAAGGGATGTGCTGCACAGCTTCCCTCGCAGGCAGATTCCCTCCTGGGGCTCTTAGTTCTCCTGCCTTAGTGCCCTGCTTTGTTTGGAGGCTGTTTGCGGACAGCAGCACACACAGCGGGAAGGTGTGCGCTGACCAGCTCCAAGTCTCGGCACATAGAAGGGCAAGCCAGGCACCTGCTCGCAGTTTGTCCCGGGCGTGGGAAGCAGCATGCTGCGTGCCCAGAAGACATCCCGCACTGTCCTGCCTGCCACGGGGCTGCTTCTGAGCACGGAGGCACGCCTACAAGCCAGCTGAGATGGGCTTTGCCTAAGAGTCAGGGAAGTGGCGAGCGGAACAAGGGATGTGCTGCACAGCTTCCCTCGCAGGCAGATTCCCTCCTGGGGCGCTTAGTTCTCTTGCCTTAGTGCCCTGCTTTGTTTGGAGGCTGTTTGCGGACAGCAGCACACACAGCGGGAAGGTGCGTGCTGGCCAGCTCCAACTCTCGGCACATAGAAGCGCAAGCCAGGCACCTGCTCGCGGTTTGTCCCGGGCGTGGGAAGCAGCATGCTGCGTGCCCAGAAGACATCCCGCACTGTCCTGCCTGCCACGGGGCTGCTTCTGAGCACGGAGGCACGCCTACAAGCCAGCTGAGATGGGCTTTGCCTAAGAGTCAGGGAAGTGGCGAGAGGAACAAGGGATGTGCTGCACAGCTTCCCTCGCAGGCAGATTCCCTCCTGGGGCTCTTAGTTCTCTTGCCTTAGTGCCCTGCTTTGTTTGGAGGCTGTTTGCGGGCAGCAGCACACACAGCGGGAAGGTGCGCGCTGGCCAGCTCAAAGTCTCGGCACATAGAAGCGCAAGCCAGGCACCTGCTCGCGGTTTGTCCCGGGCATGGGAAGCAGCATGCTGCGTGCCCAGAAGACATCCCGCACTGTCCTGCCTGCCACGGGGCTGCTTCTGAGCACGGAGGCACGCCTACAAGCCAGCTGAGATGGGCTTTGCCTAAGAGTCAGGGAAGTGGCGAGCGGAACAAGGGATGTGCTGCACAGCTTCCCTCGCAGGCAGATTCCCTCCTGGGGCTCTTAGTTCTCCTGCCTTAGTGCCCTGCTTTGTTTGGAGGCTGTTTGCGGAGAGCAGCACACACAGCGGGAAGGTGCGCGCTGGCCAGCTCCAACTCTCGGCACATAGAAGCGCAAGCGAGGCACCTGCTCGCGGTTTGTCCCGGGCATGGGAAGCAGCATGCTGCGTGCCCAGAAGACATCCCGCACTGTCCTGCCTGCCACGGGGCTGCTTCTGAGCACGGAGGCACGCCTACAAGCAAGCTGAGATGGGCTTTGCCTAAGAGTCAGGGAAGTGGCGAGCGGAACAAGGGATGTGCTGCACAGCTTCCCTCGCAGGCAGATTCCCTCCTGGGGCGCTTAGTTCTCTTGCCTTAGTGCCCTGCTTTGTTTGGAGGCTGTTTGCGGACAGCAGCACACACAGCGGGAAGGTGCGCGCTGACCAGCTCCAAGTCTCGCCAGATGGAAGCACAAGCCAGGCACCTGCTCGCAGTTTGTCCCGGGCATGGGAAGCAGTATGCTGCGTGCCCAGAGTACTTCTCGCACTGTCCTGCCTGCCACGGGGCTGCTTCTGAGCACGGAGGCACTCCTACAAGCCAGCTGAGATGGGCTTTGCCTAAGAGTCAGGGAAGTGGCGAGAGGAACAAGGGATGTGCTGCACAGGTTCCCTCGCAGGCAGATTCCCTCCTGGGGCTCTTAGTTCTCTTGCCTTAGTGCCCTGCTTTGCTTGGAGGCTGTTTGCGGACAGCAGCACACACAGCGGGAAGGTGCGCGCTGGCCAGCTCCAACTCTCGGCACATAGAAGCGCAAGCCAGGCACCTGCTCGCAGTTTGTCCCGGGCGTGGGAAGCAGCATGCTGCATGCCCAGAAGACATCCCGCACTGTCCTGCCTGCCACGGGGCTGCTTCTGAGCACGGAGGCACTCCTACAAGCCAGCTGAGATGGGCTTTGCCTAAGAGTCAGGGAAGTGGCGAGAGGAACAAGGGATGTGCTGCACAGCTTCCCTCGCAGGCAGATTCCCTCCTGGGGCTCTTAGTTCTCCTGCCTTAGTGCCCTGCTTTGTTTGGAGGCTGTTTACAGACAGCAGCACACACAGCGGGACGGTGTGCGCTGACCAGCTCCAAGTCTCGGCACATAGAAGCACAAGCGAGGCACCTGCTCGCAGTTTGTCCCGGGCGTGGGAAGCAGCATGCTGCGTGCCCAGAAGACATCCCGCACTGTCCTGCCTGCCACGGGGCTGCTTCTGAGCACGGAGGCACGCCTACAAGCCAGCTGAGATGGGCTTTGCCTAAGAGTCAGGGAAGTGGCGAGAGGAACAAGGGATGTGCTGCACAGGTTCCCTCGCAGGCAGATTCCCTCCTGGGGCTCTTAGTTCTCTTGCCTTAGTTCCCTGCTTTGTTTGGAGGCTGTTTGCGGACAGCAGCACACACAGCGGGAAGGTGCGTGCTGGCCAGCTCCAACTCTCGGCACATAGAAGCGCAAGCCAGGCACCTGCTCGCGGTTTGTCCCGGGCATGGGAAGCAGTATGCTGCGTGCCCAGAAGACATCCCGCACTGTCCTGCCTGCCACGGGGCTGCTTCTGAGCACGGAGGCACGCCTACAAGCCAGCTGAGATGGGCTTTGCCTAAGAGTCAGGGAAGTGGCGAGCGGAACAAGGGATGTGCTGCACAGCTTTCCTCGCAGGCAGATTCCCTCCTGGGGCTCTTAGTTCTCCTGCCTTTGTGCCCTGCTTTGTTTGGAGGCTGTTTGCGGTGAGCAGCACACACAGCGGGAAGGTGCGCGCTGGCCAGCTCCAAGTCTCGGCAGATAGAAGCGCAAGAGAGGCACCTGCTCGCGGTTTGTCCCGGGCATGGGAAGCAGCATGCTGCGTGCCCAAAAGACATCCCGCACTGTCCTGCCTGCCACGGGGCTGCTTCTGAACACGGAGGCACGCCTACAAGCCAGCTGAGATGGGCTTTGCCTAAGAGTCAGGGAAGTGGCGAGCGGAACAAGGGATGTGCTGCACAGGTTCCCTCGCAGGCAGATTCCCTCCTGGGGCTCTTAGTTCTCCTGCCTTAGTGCCCTGCTTTGTTTGGAGGCTGTTTGCAGACAGCAGCGCACACAGCGGGAAGGTGTGCGCTGACCAGCTCCAAGTCTCGGCACATAGAAGCGCAAGCCAGGCACCTGCTCGCAGTTTGTCCCGGGCGTGGGAAGCAGCATGCTGCGTGCCCAGAAGACATCCCGCACTGTCCTGCCTGCCACGGGGCTGCTTCTGAGCACGGAGGCACGCCTACAAGCCAGCTGAGATGGGCTTTGCCTAAGAGTCAGGGAAGTGGCGAGCGGAACAAGGGATGTGCTGCACAGCTTCCCTCGCAGGCAGATTCCCTCCTGGGGCTCTTAGTTCTCTTGCCTTAGTGCCCTGCTTTGTTTGGAGGCTGTTTGCGGAGAGCAGCACACACAGCGGGAAGGTGCGTGCTGGCCAGCTCCAACTCTCGGCACATAGAAGCGCAAGCCAGGCACCTGCTCGCGGTTTGTCCCGGGCATGGGAAGCAGCATGCTGCGTGCCCAGAAGACATCCCGCACTGTCCTGCCTGCCACGGGGCTGCTTCTGAGCACGGAGGCACGCCTACAAGCCAGCTGAGATGGGCTTTGCCTAAGAGTCAGGGAAGTGGCGAGAGGAACAAGGGATGTGCTGCACAGCTTCCCTCGCAGGCAGATTCCCTCCTGGGGCTCTTAGTTCTCTTGCCTTAGTGCCCTGCTTTGTTTGGAGGCTGTTTGCGGGCAGCAGCACACACAGCGGGAAGGTGCGCGCTGGCCAGCTCAAAGTCTCGGCACATAGAAGCGCAAGCCAGGCACCTGCTCGCGGTTTGTCCCGGGCATGGGAAGCAGCATGCTGCGTGCCCAGAAGACATCCCGCACTGTCCTGCCTGCCACGGGGCTGCTTCTGAGCACGGAGGCACGCCTACAAGCCAGCTGAGATGGGCTTTGCCTAAGAGTCAGGGAAGTGGCGAGCGGAACAAGGGATGTGCTGCACAGCTTCCCTCGCAGGCAGATTCCCTCCTGGGGCTCTTAGTTCTCCTGCCTTAGTGCCCTGCTTTGTTTGGAGGCTGTTTGCGGAGAGCAGCACACACAGCGGGAAGGTGCGCGCTGGCCAGCTCCAACTCTCGGCACATAGAAGCGCAAGCGAGGCACCTGCTCGCGGTTTGTCCCGGGCATGGGAAGCAGCATGCTGCGTGCCCAGAAGACATCCCGCACTGTCCTGCCTGCCACGGGGCTGCTTCTGAGCACGGAGGCACGCCTACAAGCAAGCTGAGATGGGCTTTGCCTAAGAGTCAGGGAAGTGGCGAGCGGAACAAGGGATGTGCTGCACAGGTTCCCTCGCAGGCAGATTCCCTCCTGGGGCTCTTAGTTCTCTTGCCTTAGTGCCCTGCTTTGTTTGGAGGCTGTTTGCGGAGAGCAGCACACACAGCGGGAAGGTGCGCGCTGGCCAGCTCCAACTCTCGGCACATAGAAGCGCAAGCGAGGCACCTGCTCGCGGTTTGTCCCGGGCATGGGAAGCAGCATGCTGCGTGCCCAGAAGACATCCCGCACTGTCCTGCCTGCCACGGGGCTGCTTCTGAGCACGGAGGCACGCCTACAAGCAAGCTGAGATGGGCTTTGCCTAAGAGTCAGGGAAGTGGCGAGCGGAACAAGGGATGTGCTGCACAGGTTCCCTCGCAGGCAGATTCCCTCCTGGGGCTCTTAGTTCTCTTGCCTTAGTGCCCTGCTTTGTTTGGAGGCTGTTTGCGGACAGCAGCACACACAGCGGGAAGGTGCGCGCTGGCCAGCTCCAAGTCTCGGCACATAGAAGCGCAAGCGAGGCACCTGCTCGCGGTTTGTCCCGGGCATGGGAAGCAGCATGCTGCGTGCCCAAAAGACATCCCGCACTGTCCTGCCTGCCACGGGGCTGCTTCTGAGCACGGAGGCACGCCTACAAGCCAGCTGAGATGGGCTTTGCCTAAGAGTCAGGGAAGTGGCGAGCGGAACAAGGGATGTGCTGCACAGCTTCCCTCGCAGGCAGATTCCCTCCTGGGGCTCTTAGTTCTCCTGCCTTAGTGCCCTGCTTTGTTTGGAGGCTGTTTGCAGACAGCAGCACACACAGCGGGAAGGTGTGCGCTGACCAGCTCCAACTCTCGGCACATAGAAGCGCAAGCCAGGCACCTGCTCGCAGTTTGTCCCGGGCGTGGGAAGCAGCATGCTGCGTGCCCAGAAGACATCCCGCACTGTCCTGCCTGCCACGGTGCTGCTTCTGAGCACGGAGGCACGCCTACAAGCCAGCTGAGATGGGCTTTGCCTAAGAGTCAGGGAAGTGGCGAGCGGAACAAGGGATGTGCTGCACAGCTTCCCTCGCAGGCAGATTCCCTCCTGGGGCTCTTAGTTCTCCTGCCTTTGTGCCCTGCTTTGTTTGGAGGCTGTTTGCGGAGAGCAGAACACACAGCGGGAAGGTGCGCGCTGGCAGCTCCAAGTCTCGGCAGATAGAAGCGCAAGCGAGGCACCTGCTCGCGGTTTGTCCCGGGCATGGGAAGCAGCATGCTGCGTGCCCAAAAGACATCCCGCACTGTCCTGCCTGCCACGGGGCTGCTTCTGAACACGGAGGCACGCCTACAAGCCAGCTGAGATGGGCTTTGCCTAAGAGTCAGGGAAGTGGCGAGCGGAACAAGGGATGTGCTGCACAGGTTCCCTCGCAGGCAGATTCCCTCCTGGGGCTCTTAGTTCTCCTGCCTTAGTGCCCTGCTTTGTTTGGAGGCTGTTTGCAGACAGCAGCACACACAGCGGGAAGGTGTGCGCTGACCAGCTCCAAGTCTCGGCACATAGAAGGGCAAGCCAGGCACCTGCTCGCAGTTTGTCCCGGGCGTGGGAAGCAGCATGCTGCGTGCCCAGAAGACATCCCGCACTGTCCTGCCTGCCACGGGGCTGCTTCTGAGCACGGAGGCACGCCTACAAGCCAGCTGAGATGGGCTTTGCCTAAGAGTCAGGGAAGTGGCGAGCGGAACAAGGGATGTGCTGCACAGCTTCCCTCGCAGGCAGATTCCCTCCTGGGGCTCTTAGTTCTCTTGCCTTAGTGCCCTGCTTTGTTTGGAGGCTGTTTACAGACAGCAGCACACACAGCGGGAAGGTGCGTGCTGGCCAGCTCCAAGTCTCGGCACGTAGAAGCGCAAGCGAGGCACCTGCTCGCGGTTTGTCCCGGGCATGGGAAGCAGTATGCTGCGTGCCCAGAAGACATCCCGCACTGTCCTGCCTGCCACGGGGCTGCTTCTGAGCACGGAGGCACGCCTACAAGCCAGCTGAGATGGGCTTTGCCTAAGAGTCAGGGAAGTGGCGAGCGGAACAAGGGATGTGCTGCACAGCTTCCCTCGCAGGCAGATTCCCTCCTGGGGCGCTTAGTTCTCT
Source organism: Rhea pennata (assembly GCF_028389875.1). Lineage (NCBI taxonomy): Eukaryota > Metazoa > Chordata > Aves > Rheiformes > Rheidae > Rhea > Rhea pennata. Next base: position 1,158,200 of record NC_084680.1, read on the forward strand.
TGCCTTAGTGCCCTGCTTTGTTTGGAGGCTGTTTGCGGACAGCAGCACACACAGCGGGAAGGTGCGCGCTGACCAGCTCCAAGTCTCGCCAGATGGAAGCACAAGCCAGGCACCTGCTCGCAGTTTGTCCCGGGCATGCGAAGCAGTATGCTGCGTGCCCAGAGTACTTCTCGCACTGTCCTGCCTGCCACGGGGCTGCTTCTGAGCACGGAGGCATGCCTACAAGCCAGCTGAGATGGGCTTTGCCTAAGAGTCAGGGAAGTGGCGAGCGGAACAAGGGATGTGCTGCACAGGTTCCCTCGCAGGCAGATTCCCTCCTGGGGCTCTTAGTTCTCCTGCCTTAGTGCCCTGCTTTGTTTGCAGGCTGTTTGCGGACAGCAGCACACACAGCGGGAAGGTGCGTGCTGACCAGCTCCAAGTCTCGGCACATAGAAGCGCAAGCGAGGCACCTGCTCGCGGTTTGTCCCGGGCATGGGAAGCAGTATGCTGCGTGCCCAGAAGACATCCCGCACTGTCCTGCCTGCCACGGGGCTGCTTCTGAGCACGGAGGCACGCCTACAAGCCAGCTGAGATGGGCTTTGCCTAAGAGTCAGGGAAGTGGCGAGCGGAACAAGGGATGTGCTGCACAGCTTCCCTCGCAGGCAGATTCCCTCCTGGGGCGCTTAGTTCTCTTGCCTTAGTGCCCTGCTTTGTTTGGAGGCTGTTTGCGGACAGCAGCACACACAGCGGGAAGGTGCGCGCTGACCAGCTCCAAGTCTCGCCAGATGGAAGCACAAGCCAGGCACCTGCTCGCAGTTTGTCCCGGGCATGGGAAGCAGTATGCTGCGTGCCCAGAGTACTTCTCGCACTGTCCTGCCTGCCACGGGGCTGCTTCTGAGCACGGAGGCATGCCTACAAGCCAGCTGAGATGGGCTTTGCCTAAGAGTCAGGGAAGTGGCGAGCGGAACAAGGGATGTGCTGCACAGGTTCCCTCGCAGGCAGATTCCCTCCTGGGGCTCTTAGTTCTCTTGCCTTAGTGCCCTGCTTTGTTTGGAGGCTGTTTGCGGACAGCAGCACACACAGCGGGAAGGTGCGCGCTGGCCAGCTCCAAGTCTCGGCACATAGAAGCGCAAGCCAGGCACCTGCTCGCAGTTTGTCCCGGGCGTGGGAAGCAGCATGCTGCATGCCCAGAAGACATCCCGCACTGTCCTGCCTGCCACGGGGCTGCTTCTGAGCACGGAGGCACTCCTACAAGCCAGCTGAGATGGGCTTTGCCTAAGAGTCAGGGAAGTGGCGAGCGGAACAAGGGATGTGCTGCACAGCTTCCCTCGCAGGCAGATTCCCTCCTGGGGCTCTTAGTTCTCCTGCCTTAGTGCCCTGCTTTGTTTGGAGGCTGTTTGCGGACAGCAGCACACACAGCGGGAAGGTGTGCGCTGACCAGCTCCAAGTCTCGGCACATAGAAGGGCAAGCCAGGCACCTGCTCGCAGTTTGTCCCGGGCGTGGGAAGCAGCATGCTGCGTGCCCAGAAGACATCCCGCACTGTCCTGCCTGCCACGGGGCTGCTTCTGAGCACGGAGGCACGCCTACAAGCCAGCTGAGATGGGCTTTGCCTAAGAGTCAGGGAAGTGGCGAGCGGAACAAGGGATGTGCTGCACAGCTTCCCTCGCAGGCAGATTCCCTCCTGGGGCGCTTAGTTCTCTTGCCTTAGTGCCCTGCTTTGTTTGGAGGCTGTTTGCGGACAGCAGCACACACAGCGGGAAGGTGCGCGCTGGCCAGCTCCAAGTCTCGCCAGATGGAAGCACAAGCCAGGCACCTGCTCGCAGTTTGTCCCGGGCATGGGAAGCAGTATGCTGCGTGCCCAGAGTACTTCTCGCACTGTCCTGCCTGCCACGGGGCTGCTTCTGAGCACGGAGGCATGCCTACAAGCCAGCTGAGATGGGCTTTGCCTAAGAGTCAGGGAAGTGGCGAGCGGAACAAGGGATGTGCTGCACAGGTTCCCTCGCAGGCAGATTCCCTCCTGGGGCTCTTAGTTCTCTTGCCTTAGTGCCCTGCTTTGTTTGGAGGCTGTTTGCGGACAGCAGCACACACAGCGGGAAGGTGCGCGCTGGCCAGCTCCAAGTCTCGGCACATAGAAGCGCAAGCCAGGCACCTGCTCGCAGTTTGTCCCGGGCGTGGGAAGCAGCATGCTGCATGCCCAGAAGACATCCCGCACTGTCCTGCCTGCCACGGGGCTGCTTCTGAGCACGGAGGCACTCCTACAAGCCAGCTGAGATGGGCTTTGCCTAAGAGTCAGGGAAGTGGCGAGCGGAACAAGGGATGTGCTGCACAGCTTCCCTCGCAGGCAGATTCCCTCCTGGGGCTCTTAGTTCTCCTGCCTTAGTGCCCTGCTTTGTTTGGAGGCTGTTTGCGGACAGCAGCACACACAGCGGGAAGGTGCGCGCTGGCCAGCTCCAAGTCTCGGCAGATAGAAGCGCAAGCGAGGCACCTGCTCGCGGTTTGTCCCGGGCATGGGAAGCAGTATGCTGCGTGCCCAGAAGACATCCCGCACTGTCCTGCCTGCCACGGGGCTGCTTCTGAGCACGGAGGCACGCCTACAAGCCAGCTGAGATGGGCTTTGCCTAAGAGTCAGGGAAGTGGCGAGAGGAACAAGGGATGTGCTGCACAGCTTCCCTCGCAGGCAGATTCCCTCCTGGGGCTCTTAGTTCTCCTGCCTTAGTGCCCTGCTTTGTTTGGAGGCTGTTTGCAGACAGCAGCACACACAGCGGGAAGGTGTGCGCTGACCAGCTCCAAGTCTCGGCACATAGAAGCGCAAGCGAGGCACCTGCTCGCGGTTTGTCCCGGGCATGGGAAGCAGTATGCTGCCTGCCCAGAAGACATCCCGCACTGTCCTGCCTGCCACGGGGCTGCTTCTGAGCACAGAGGCACGCCTACAAGCCAGCTGAGATGGGCTTTGCCTAAGAGTCAGGGAAGTGGCGAGCGGAACAAGGGATGTGCTGCACAGCTTCCCTCGCAGGCAGATTCCCTCCTGGGGCGCTTAGTTCTCTTGCCTTAGTGCCCTGCTTTGTTTGGAGGCTGTTTGCGGACAGCAGCACACACAGCGGGAAGGTGCGCGCTGACCAGCTCCAAGTCTCGCCAGATGGAAGCACAAGCCAGGCACCTGCTCGCAGTTTGTCCCGGGCATGGGAAGCAGTATGCTGCGTGCCCAGAGTACTTCTCGCACTGTCCTGCCTGCCACGGGGCTGCTTCTGAGCACGGAGGCACTCCTACAAGCCAGCTGAGATGGGCTTTGCCTAAGAGTCAGGGAAGTGGCGAGAGGAACAAGGGATGTGCTGCACAGGTTCCCTCGCAGGCAGATTCCCTCCTGGGGCTCTTAGTTCTCCTGCCTTAGTGCCCTGCTTTGTTTGGAGGCTGTTTACAGACAGCAGCACACACAGCGGGACGGTGTGCGCTGACCAGCTCCAAGTCTCGGCACATAGAAGGGCAAGCCAGGCACCTGCTCGCAGTTTGTCCCGGGCGTGGGAAGCAGCATGCTGCGTGCCCAGAAGACATCCCGCACTGTCCTGCCTGCCACGGGGCTGCTTCTGAGCACGGAGGCACGCCTACAAGCCAGCTGAGATGGGCTTTGCCTAAGAGTCAGGGAAGTGGCGAGAGGAACAAGGGATGTGCTGCACAGCTTCCCTTTCAGGCAGATTCCCTCCTGGGGCTCTTAGTTCTCTTGCCTTAGTGCCCTGCTTTGTTTGGAGGCTCTTTGCGGGCAGCAGCACACACAGCGGGAAGGTGCGTGCTGGCCAGCTCCAACTCTCGGCAGATAGAAGCGCAAGCCAGGCACCTGCTCGCGGTTTGTCCCGGGCATGGGAAGCAGTATGCTGCGTGCCCAGAAGACATCCCGCACTGTCCTGCCTGCCACGGGGCTGCTTCTGAGCACGGAGGCACGCCTACAAGCCAGCTGAGATGGGCTTTGCCTAAGAGTCAGGGAAGTGGCGAGCGGAACAAGGGATGTGCTGCACAGCTTCCCTCGCAGGCAGATTCCCTCCTGGGGCGCTTAGTTCTCTTGCCGTAGTGCCCTGCTTTGTTTGGAGGCTGTTTGCGGACAGCAGCACACACAGCGGGAAGGTGCGCGCTGACCAGCTCCAAGTCTCGGCAGATGGAAGCACAAGCCAGGCACCTGCTCGCAGTTTGTCCCGGGCATGGGAAGCAGCTTGCTGCGTGCCCAGAAGACATCCCACACTGTCCTGCCTGCCACGGGGCTGCTTCTGAACACGGAGGCACGCCTACAAGCCAGCTGAGATGGGCTTTGCCTAAGAGTCAGGGAAGTGGCGAGCGGAACAAGGGATGTGCTGCACTGCTTCCCTTTCAGGCAGATTCCCTCCTGGGGCTCTTAGTTCTCTTGCCTTAGTGCCCTGCTTTGTTTGGAGGCTGTTTGCGGACAGCAGCACACACAGTGGGAAGGTGCGCGCTGGCCAGCTCCAAGTCTCGGCAGATAGAAGCGCAAGCGAGGCACCTGCTCGCGGTTTGTCCCGGGCATGGGAAGCAGTATGCTGCGTGCCCAGAAGACATCCCGCACTGTCCTGCCTGCCACGGGGCTGCTTCTGAGCACGGAGGCACGCCTACAAGCCAGCTGAGATGGGCTTTGCCTAAGAGTCAGGGAAGTGGCGAGCGGAACAAGGGATGTGCTGCACAGCTTCCCTCGCAGGCAGATTCCCTCCTGGGGCGCTTAGTTCTCTTGCCTTAGTGCCCTGCTTTGTTTGGAGGCTGTTTGCGGACAGCAGCACACACAGCGGGAAGGTGCGCGCTGACCAGCTCCAAGTCTCGCCAGATGGAAGCACAAGCCAGGCACCTGCTCGCAGTTTGTCCCGGGCATGGGAAGCAGTATGCTGCGTGCCCAGAGTACTTCTCGCACTGTCCTGCCTGCCACGGGGCTGCTTCTGAGCACGGAGGCATGCCTACAAGCCAGCTGAGATGGGCTTTGCCTAAGAGTCAGGGAAGTGGCGAGCGGAACAAGGGATGTGCTGCACAGGTTCCCTCGCAGGCAGATTCCCTCCTGGGGCTCTTAGTTCTCTTGCCTTAGTGCCCTGCTTTGTTTGGAGGCTGTTTGCGGACAGCAGCACACACAGCGGGAAGGTGCGCGCTGGCCAGCTCCAACTCTCGGCACATAGAAGCGCAAGCGAGGCACCTGCTCGCAGTTTGTCCCGGGCGTGGGAAGCAGCATGCTGCGTGCCCAGAAGACATCCCGCACTGTCCTGCCTGCCACGGGGCTGCTTCTGAGCACGGAGGCACTCCTACAAGCCAGCTGAGATGGGCTTTGCCTAAGAGTCAGGGAAGTGGCGAGAGGAACAAGGGATGTGCTGCACAGCTTCCCTCGCAGGCAGATTCCCTCCTGGGGCTCTTAGTTCTCCTGCCTTAGTGCCCTGCTTTGTTTGGAGGCTGTTTACAGACAGCAGCACACGCAGCGGGACGGTGTGCGCTGACCAGCTCCAAGTCTCGGCACATAGAAGGGCAAGCCAGGCACCTGCTCGCAGTTTGTCCCGGGCGTGGGAAGCAGCATGCTGCGTGCCCAGAAGACATCCCGCACTGTCCTGCCTGCCACGGGGCTGCTTCTGAGCACGGAGGCACGCCTACAAGCCAGCTGAGATGGGCTTTGCCTAAGAGTCAGGGAAGTGGCGAGCGGAACAAGGGATGTGCTGCACAGGTTCCCTTGCAGGCAGATTCCCTCCTGGGGCTCTTAGTTCTCCTGCCTTAGTGCCCTGCTTTGTTTGGAGGCTGTTTACAGACAGCAGCACACACAGCGGGCAGGTGTGCGCTGACCAGCTCCAAGTCTCGGCACATAGAAGGGCAAGCCAGGCACCTGCTCGCAGTTTGTCCCGGGCGTGGGAAGCAGCATGCTGCGTGCCCAGAAGACATCCCGCACTGTCCTGCCTGCCACGGGGCTGCTTCTGAGCACGGAGGCACACCTACAAGCCAGCTGAGATGGGCTTTGCCTAAGAGTCAGGGAAGTGGCGAGCGGAACAAGGGATGTGCTGCACAGGTTCCCTCGCAGGCAGATTCCCTCCTGGGGCTCTTAGTTCTCTTGCCTTAGTTCCCTGCTTTGTTTGGAGGCTGTTTGCGGACAGCAGCACACACAGCGGGAAGGTGCGTGCTGGCCAGCTCCAACTCTCGGCACATAGAAGCGCAAGCCAGGCACCTGCTCGCGGTTTGTCCCGGGCATGGGAAGCAGTATGCTGCGTGCCCAAAAGACATCCCGCACTGTCCTGCCTGCCACGGGGCTGCTTCTGAGCACGGAGGCACGCCTACAAGCCAGCTGAGATGGGCTTTGCCTAAGAGTCAGGGAAGTGGCGAGCGGAACAAGGGATGTGCTGCACAGGTTCCCTCGCAGGCAGATTCCCTCCTGGGGCTCTTAGTTCTCCTGCCTTAGTGCCCTGCTTTGTTTGGAGGCTGTTTGCAGACAGCAGCGCACACAGCGGGAAGGTGTGCGCTGACCAGCTCCAAGTCTCGGCACATAGAAGCGCAAGCCAGGCACCTGCTCGCAGTTTGTCCCGGGCGTGGGAAGCAGCATGCTGCGTGCCCAGAAGACATCCCGCACTGTCCTGCCTGCCACGGGGCTGCTTCTGAGCACGGAGGCACGCCTACAAGCCAGCTGAGATGGGCTTTGCCTAAGAGTCAGGGAAGTGGCGAGCGGAACAAGGGATGTGCTGCACAGCTTCCCTCGCAGGCAGATTCCCTCCTGGGGCTCTTAGTTCTCTTGCCTTAGTGCCCTGCTTTGTTTGGAGGCTGTTTGCGGACAGCAGCATACACAGCGGGAAGGTGTGCGCTGACCAGCTCCAAGTCTCGGCACATAGAAGGGCAAGCCAGGCACCTGCTCGCAGTTTGTCCCGGGCGTGGGAAGCAGCATGCTGCGTGCCCAGAAGACATCCCGCACTGTCCTGCCTGCCACGGGGCTGCTTCTGAGCACGGAGGCACGCCTACAAGCCAGCTGAGATGGGCTTTGCCTAAGAGTCAGGGAAGTGGCGAGAGGAACAAGGGATGTGCTGCACAGCTTCCCTCGCAGGCAGATTCCCTCCTGGGGCTCTTAGTTCTCCTGCCTTAGTGCCCTGCTTTGTTTGGAGGCTGTTTGCAGACAGCAGCACACACAGCGGGACGGTGTGCGCTGACCAGCTCCAAGTCTCGGCACATAGAAGGGCAAGCCAGGCACCTGCTCGCAGTTTGTCCCGGGCGTGGGAAGCAGCATGCTGCGTGCCCAGAAGACATCCCGCACTGTCCTGCCTGCCACGGGGCTGCTTCTGAGCACGGAGGCACGCCTACAAGCCAGCTGAGATGGGCTTTGCCTAAGAGTCAGGGAAGTGGCGAGCGGAACAAGGGATGTGCTGCACAGGTTCCCTCGCAGGCAGATTCCCTCCTGGGGCGCTTAGTTCTCTTGCCTTAGTGCCCTGCTTTGTTTGGAGGCTGTTTGCGGACAGCAGCACACACAGCGGGAAGGTGCGCGCTGACCAGCTCCAAGTCTCGCCAGATGGAAGCACAAGCGAGGCACCTGCTCGCAGTTTGTCCCGGGCATGGGAAGCAGTATGCTGCTTGCCCAGAGTACTTCTCGCACTGTCCTGCCTGCCACGGGGCTGCTTCTGAGCACGGAGGCATGCCTACAAGCCAGCTGAGATGGGCTTTGCCTAAGAGTCAGGGAAGTGGCGAGCGGAACAAGGGATGTGCTGCACAGCTTCCCTCGCAGGCAGATTCCCTCCTGGGGCTCTTAGTTCTCTTGCCTTAGTGCCCTGCTTTGTTTGGAGGCTGTTTGCGGACAGCAGCACACACAGCGGGAAGGTGCGCGCTGGCCAGCTCCAAGTCTCGGCAGATAGAAGCGCAAGCGAGGCACCTGCTCGCGGTTTGTCCCGGGCATGGGAAGCAGTATGCTGCGTGCCCAGAAGACATCCCGCACTGTCCTGCCTGCCACGGGGCTGCTTCTGAGCACGGAGGCACGCCTACAAGCCAGCTGAGATGGGCTTTGCCTAAGAGTCAGGGAAGTGGCGAGAGGAACAAGGGATGTGCTGCACAGGTTCCCTCGCAGGCAGATTCCCTCCTGGGGCTCTTAGTTCTCCTGCCTTAGTGCCCTGCTTTGTTTGGAGGCTGTTTGCAGACAGCAGCACACACAGCGGGAAGGTGTGCGCTGACCAGCTCCAAGTCTCGGCACATAGAAGCGCAAGCGAGGCACCTGCTCGCGGTTTGTCCCGGGCATGGGAAGCAGTATGCTGCGTGCCCAGAAGACATCCCGCACTGTCCTGCCTGCCACGGGGCTGCTTCTGAGCACGGAGGCACGCCTACAAGCCAGCTGAGATGGGCTTTGCCTAAGAGTCAGGGAAGTGGCGAGCGGAACAAGGGATGTGCTGCACAGGTTCCCTCGCAGGCAGATTCCCTCCTGGGGCGCTTAGTTCTCTTGCCTTAGTGCCCTGCTTTGTTTGGAGGCTGTTTGCGGACAGCAGCACACACAGCGGGAAGGTGCGCGCTGACCAGCTCCAAGTCTCGCCAGATGTAAGCACAAGCCAGGCACCTGCTCGCAGTTTGTCCCGGGCATGGGAAGCAGTATGCTGCGTGCCCAGAGTACTTCTCGCACTGTCCTGCCTGCCACGGGGCTGCTTCTGAGCACGGAGGCACTCCTACAAGCCAGCTGAGATGGGCTTTGCCTAAGAGTCAGGGAAGTGGCGAGAGGAACAAGGGATGTGCTGCACAGCTTCCCTCGCAGGCAGATTCCCTCCTGGGGCTCTTAGTTCTCCTGCCTTAGTGCCCTGCTTTGTTTGGAGGCTCTTTGCGGGCAGCAGCACACACAGCGGGAAGGTGCGTGCTGGCCAGCTCCAACTCTCGGCACATAGAAGCGCAAGCCAGGCACCTGCTCGCGGTTTGTCCCGGGCATGGGAAGCAGTATGCTGCGTGCCCAGAAGACATCCCGCACTGTCCTGCCTGCCACGGGGCTGCTTCTGAGCACGGAGGCACGCCTACAAGCCAGCTGAGATGGGCTTTGCCTAAGAGTCAGGGAAGTGGCGAGCGGAACAAGGGATGTGCTGCACAGCTTCCCTCGCAGGCAGATTCCCTCCTGGGGCGCTTAGTTCTCTTGCCGTAGTGCCCTGCTTTGTTTGGAGGCTGTTTGCGGACAGCAGCACACACAGCGGGAAGGTGCGCGCTGGCCAGCTCCAAGTCTCGGCAGATGGAAGCACAAGCCAGGCACCTGCTCGCAGTTTGTCCCGGGCATGGGAAGCAGCTTGCTGCGTGCCCAGAAGACATCCCACACTGTCCTGCCTGCCACGGGGCTGCTTCTGAACACGGAGGCACGCCTACAAGCCAGCTGAGATGGGCTTTGCCTAAGAGTCAGGGAAGTGGCGAGCGGAACAAGGGATGTGCTGCACAGCTTCCCTTTCAGGCAGATTCCCTCCTGGGGCTCTTAGTTCTCTTGCCTTAGTGCCCTGCTTTGTTTGGAGGCTGTTTGCGGACAGCAGCACACACAGTGGGAAGGTGCGCGCTGGCCAGCTCCAAGTCTCGGCAGATAGAAGGGCAAGCGAGGCACCTGCTCGCAGTTTGTCCCGGGCATGGGAAGCAGTATGCTGCGTGCCCAGAAGACATCCCGCACTGTCCTGCCTGCCACGGGGCTGCTTCTGAGCACGGAGGCACGCCTACAAGCCAGCTGAGATGGGCTTTGCCTAAGAGTCAGGGAAGTGGCGAGAGGAACAAGGGATGTGCTGCACAGCTTCCCTCGCAGGCAGATTCCCTCCTGGGGCTCTTAGTTCTCCTGCCTTAGTGCCCTGCTTTGTTTGGAGGCTGTTTACAGACAGCAGCACACACAGCGGGACGGTGTGCGCTGACCAGCTCCAACTCTCGGCACATAGAAGGGCAAGCCAGGCACCTGCTCGCAGTTTGTCCCGGGCGTGGGAAGCAGCATGCTGCGTGCCCAGAAGACATCCCGCACTGTCCTGCCTGCCACGGGGCTGCTTCTGAGCACGGAGGCACGCCTACAAGCCAGCTGAGATGGGCTTTGCCTAAGAGTCAGGGAAGTGGCGAGCGGAACAAGGGATGTGCTGCACAGGTTCCCTTGCAGGCAGATTCCCTCCTGGGGCTCTTAGTTCTCCTGCCTTAGTGCCCTGCTTTGTTTGGAGGCTGTTTACAGACAGCAGCACACACAGCGGGCAGGTGTGCGCTGACCAGCTCCAAGTCTCGGCACATAGAAGGGCAAGCCAGGCACCTGCTCGCAGTTTGTCCCGGGCGTGGGAAGCAGCATGCTGCGTGCCCAGAAGACATCCCGCACTGTCCTGCCTGCCACGGGGCTGCTTCTGAGCACGGAGGCACGCCTACAAGCCAGCTGAGATGGGCTTTGCCTAAGAGTCAGGGAAGTGGCGAGAGGAACAAGGGATGTGCTGCACAGGTTCCCTCGCAGGCAGATTCCCTCCTGGGGCTCTTAGTTCTCTTGCCTTAGTTCCCTGCTTTGTTTGGAGGCTGTTTGCGGACAGCAGCACACACAGCGGGAAGGTGCGTGCTGGCCAGCTCCAACTCTCGGCACATAGAAGCGCAAGCCAGGCACCTGCTCGCGGTTTGTCCCGGGCATGGGAAGCAGTATGCTGCGTGCCCAGAAGACATCCCGCACTGTCCTGCCTGCCACGGGGCTGCTTCTGAGCACGGAGGCACGCCTACAAGCCAGCTGAGATGGGCTTTGCCTAAGAGTCAGGGAAGTGGCGAGCGGAACAAGGGATGTGCTGCACAGCTTTCCTCGCAGGCAGATTCCCTCCTGGGGCTCTTAGTTCTCCTGCCTTTGTGCCCTGCTTTGTTTGGAGGCTGTTTGCGGTGAGCAGCACACACAGCGGGAAGGTGCGCGCTGGCCAGCTCCAAGTCTCGGCAGATAGAAGCGCAAGAGAGGCACTTGCTCGCGGTTTGTCCCGGGCATGGGAAGCAGCATGCTGCGTGCCCAAAAGACATCCCGCACTGTCCTGCCTGCCACGGGGCTGCTTCTGAGCACGGAGGCACGCCTACAAGCCAGCTGAGATGGGCTTTGCCTAAGAGTCAGGGAAGTGGCGAGCGGAACAAGGGATGTGCTGCACAGGTTCCCTCGCAGGCAGATTCCCTCCTGGGGCTCTTAGTTCTCCTGCCTTAGTGCCCTGCTTTGTTTGGAGGCTGTTTGCAGACAGCAGCGCACACAGCGGGAAGGTGTGCGCTGACCAGCTCCAAGTCTCGGCACATAGAAGCGCAAGCCAGGCACCTGCTCGCAGTTTGTCCCGGGCGTGGGAAGCAGCATGCTGCGTGCCCAGAAGACATCCCGCACTGTCCTGCCTGCCACGGGGCTGCTTCTGAGCACGGAGGCACGCCTACAAGCCAGCTGAGATGGGCTTTGCCTAAGAGTCAGGGAAGTGGCGAGAGGAACAAGGGATGTGCTGCACAGCTTCCCTCGCAGGCAGATTCCCTCCTGGGGCTCTTAGTTCTCCTGCCTTAGTGCCCTGCTTTGTTTGGAGGCTGTTTGCGGAGAGCAGCACACACAGCGGGAAGGTGCGCGCTGGCCAGCTCCAACTCTCGGCACATAGAAGCGCAAGCGAGGCACCTGCTCGCGGTTTGTCCCGGGCATGGGAAGCAGCATGCTGCGTGCCCAGAAGACATCCCGCACTGTCCTGCCTGCCACGGGGCTGCTTCTGAGCACGGAGGCACGCCTACAAGCAAGCTGAGATGGGCTTTGCCTAAGAGTCAGGGAAGTGGCGAGCGGAACAAGGGATGTGCTGCACAGCTTCCCTCGCAGGCAGATTCCCTCCTGGGGCTCTTAGTTCTCTTGCCTTAGTGCCCTGCTTTGTTTGGAGGCTGTTTGCGGAGAGCAGCACACACAGCGGGAAGGTGTGCGCTGACCAGCTCCAAGTCTCGGCACATAGAAGCGCAAGCCAGGCACCTGCTCGCAGTTTGTCCCGGGCGTGGGAAGCAGCATGCTGCGTGCCCAGAAGACATCCCGCACTGTCCTGCCTGCCACGGGGCTGCTTCTGAGCACGGAGGCACGCCTACAAGCCAGGTGAGATGGGCTTTGCCTAAGAGTCAGGGAAGTGGCGAGCGGAACAAGGGATGTGCTGCACAGCTTCCCTCGCAGGCAGATTCCCTCCTGGGGCTCTTAGTTCTCCTGCCTTAGTGCCCTGCTTTGTTTGGAGGCTGTTTACAGACAGCAGCACACACAGCGGGAAGGTGTGCGCTGACCAGCTCCAAGTCTCGGCACATAGAAGGGCAAGCCAGGCACCTGCTCGCAGTTTGTCCCGGGCGTGGGAAGCAGCATGCTGCGTGCCCAGAAGACATCCCGCACTGTCCTGCCTGCCACGGGGCTGCTTCTGAGCACGGAGGCACGCCTACAAGCCAGCTGAGATGGGCTTTGCCTAAGAGTCAGGGAAGTGGCGAGAGGAACAAGGGATGTGCTGCACAGCTTCCCTCGCAGGCAGATTCCCTCCTGGGGCTCTTAGTTCTCCTGCCTTAGTGCCCTGCTTTGTTTGGAGGCTGTTTGCAGACAGCAGCACACACAGCGGGACGGTGTGCGCTGACCAGCTCCAAGTCTCGGCACATAGAAGGGCAAGCCAGGCACCTGCTCGCAGTTTGTCCCGGGCGTGGGAAGCAGCATGCTGCGTGCCCAGAAGACATCCCGCACTGTCCTGCCTGCCACGGGGCTGCTTCTGAGCACGGAGGCACGCCTACAAGCCAGCTGAGATGGGCTTTGCCTAAGAGTCAGGGAAGTGGCGAGCGGAACAAGGGATGTGCTGCACAGGTTCCCTCGCAGGCAGATTCCCTCCTGGGGCGCTTAGTTCTCTTGCCTTAGTGCCCTGCTTTGTTTGGAGGCTGTTTGCGGACAGCAGCACACACAGCGGGAAGGTGCGCGCTGACCAGCTCCAAGTCTCGCCAGATGGAAGCACAAGCGAGGCACCTGCTCGCAGTTTGTCCCGGGCATGGGAAGCAGTATGCTGCTTGCCCAGAGTACTTCTCGCACTGTCCTGCCTGCCACGGGGCTGCTTCTGAGCACGGAGGCATGCCTACAAGCCAGCTGAGATGGGCTTTGCCTAAGAGTCAGGGAAGTGGCGAGCGGAACAAGGGATGTGCTGCACAGCTTCCCTCGCAGGCAGATTCCCTCCTGGGGCTCTTAGTTCTCTTGCCTTAGTGCCCTGCTTTGTTTGGAGGCTGTTTGCGGACAGCAGCACACACAGCGGGAAGGTGCGCGCTGGCCAGCTCCAACTCTCGGCACATAGAAGCGCAAGCGAGGCACCTGCTCGCGGTTTGTCCCGGGCATGGGAAGCAGTATGCTGCGTGCCCAGAAGACATCCCGCACTGTCCTGCCTGCCACGGGGCTGCTTCTGAGCACGGAGGCACGCCTACAAGCCAGCTGAGATGGGCTTTGCCTAAGAGTCAGGGAAGTGGCGAGAGGAACAAGGGATGTGCTGCACAGCTTCCCTCGCAGGCAGATTCCCTCCTGGGGCTCTTAGTTCTCCTGCCTTAGTGCCCTGCTTTGTTTGGAGGCTGTTTGCAGACAGCAGCACACACAGCGGGAAGGTGTGCGCTGACCAGCTCCAAGTCTCGGCACATAGAAGCGCAAGCGAGGCACCTGCTCGCGGTTTGTCCCGGGCATGGGAAGCAGTATGCTGCGTGCCCAGAAGACATCCCGCACTGTCCTGCCTGCCACGGGGCTGCTTCTGAGCACGGAGGCACGCCTACAAGCCAGCTGAGATGGGCTTTGCCTAAGAGTCAGGGAAGTGGCGAGCGGAACAAGGGATGTGCTGCACAGGTTCCCTCGCAGGCAGATTCCCTCCTGGGGCGCTTAGTTCTCTTGCCTTAGTGCCCTGCTTTGTTTGGAGGCTGTTTGCGGACAGCAGCACACACAGCGGGAAGGTGCGCGCTGACCAGCTCCAAGTCTCGCCAGATGGAAGCACAAGCCAGGCACCTGCTCGCAGTTTGTCCCGGGCATGGGAAGCAGTATGCTGCGTGCCCAGAGTACTTCTCGCACTGTCCTGCCTGCCACGGGGCTGCTTCTGAGCACGGAGGCACTCCTACAAGCCAGCTGAGATGGGCTTTGCCTAAGAGTCAGGGAAGTGGCGAGAGGAACAAGGGATGTGCTGCACAGCTTCCCTCGCAGGCAGATTCCCTCCTGGGGCTCTTAGTTCTCCTGCCTTAGTGCCCTGCTTTGTTTGGAGGCTCTTTGCGGGCAGCAGCACACACAGCGGGAAGGTGCGTGCTGGCCAGCTCCAACTCTCGGCACATAGAAGCGCAAGCCAGGCACCTGCTCGCGGTTTGTCCCGGGCATGGGAAGCAGTATGCTGCGTGCCCAGAAGACATCCCGCACTGTCCTGCCTGCCACGGGGCTGCTTCTGAGCACGGAGGCACGCCTACAAGCCAGCTGAGATGGGCTTTGCCTAAGAGTCAGGGAAGTGGCGAGCGGAACAAGGGATGTGCTGCACAGCTTCCCTCGCAGGCAGATTCCCTCCTGGGGCGCTTAGTTCTCTTGCCGTAGTGCCCTGCTTTGTTTGGAGGCTGTTTACAGACAGCAGCACACACAGCGGGAAGGTGCGCGCTGGCCAGCTCCAAGTCTCGGCAGATGGAAGCACAAGCCAGGCACCTGCTCGCAGTTTGTCCCGGGCATGGGAAGCAGCTTGCTGCGTGCCCAGAAGACATCCCACACTGTCCTGCCTGCCACGGGGCTGCTTCTGAACACGGAGGCACGCCTACAAGCCAGCTGAGATGGGCTTTGCCTAAGAGTCAGGGAAGTGGCGAGCGGAACAAGGGATGTGCTGCACAGCTTCCCTTTCAGGCAGATTCCCTCCTGGGGCTCTTAGTTCTCTTGCCTTAGTGCCCTGCTTTGTTTGGAGGCTGTTTGCGGACAGCAGCACACACAGTGGGAAGGTGCGCGCTGGCCAGCTCCAAGTCTCGGCAGATAGAAGGGCAAGCGAGGCACCTGCTCGCAGTTTGTCCCGGGCATGGGAAGCAGTATGCTGCGTGCCCAGAAGACATCCCGCACTGTCCTGCCTGCCACGGGGCTGCTTCTGAGCACGGAGGCACGCCTACAAGCCAGCTGAGATGGGCTTTGCCTAAGAGTCAGGGAAGTGGCGAGAGGAACAAGGGATGTGCTGCACAGCTTCCCTCGCAGGCAGATTCCCTCCTGGGGCTCTTAGTTCTCCTGCCTTAGTGCCCTGCTTTGTTTGGAGGCTGTTTACAGACAGCAGCACACACAGCGGGACGGTGTGCGCTGACCAGCTCCAAGTCTCGGCACATAGAAGGGCAAGCCAGGCACCTGCTCGCAGTTTGTCCCGGGCGTGGGAAGCAGCATGCTGCGTGCCCAGAAGACATCCCGCACTGTCCTGCCTGCCACGGGGCTGCTTCTGAGCACGGAGGCACGCCTACAAGCCAGCTGAGATGGGCTTTGCCTAAGAGTCAGGGAAGTGGCGAGAGGAACAAGGGATGTGCTGCACAGGTTCCCTCGCAGGCAGATTCCCTCCTGGGGCTCTTAGTTCTCTTGCCTTAGTTCCCTGCTTTGTTTGGAGGCTGTTTGCGGACAGCAGCACACACAGCGGGAAGGTGCGTGCTGGCCAGCTCCAACTCTCGGCACATAGAAGCGCAAGCCAGGCACCTGCTCGCGGTTTGTCCCGGGCATGGGAAGCAGTATGCTGCATGCCCAGAAGACATCCCGCACTGTCCTGCCTGCCACGGGGCTGCTTCTGAGCACGGAGGCACGCCTACAAGCCAGCTGAGATGGGCTTTGCCTAAGAGTCAGGGAAGTGGCGAGCGGAACAAGGGATGTGCTGCACAGCTTTCCTCGCAGGCAGATTCCCTCCTGGGGCTCTTAGTTCTCCTGCCTTTGTGCCCTGCTTTGTTTGGAGGCTGTTTGCGGTGAGCAGCACACACAGCGGGAAGGTGCGCGCTGGCCAGCTCCAAGTCTCGGCAGATAGAAGCGCAAGAGAGGCACTTGCTCGCGGTTTGTCCCGGGCATGGGAAGCAGCATGCTGCGTGCCCAAAAGACATCCCGCACTGTCCTGCCTGCCACGGGGCTGCTTCTGAGCACGGAGGCACGCCTACAAGCCAGCTGAGATGGGCTTTGCCTAAGAGTCAGGGAAGTGGCGAGCGGAACAAGGGATGTGCTGCACAGGTTCCCTCGCAGGCAGATTCCCTCCTGGGGCTCTTAGTTCTCCTGCCTTAGTGCCCTGCTTTGTTTGGAGGCTGTTTGCAGACAGCAGCGCACACAGCGGGAAGGTGTGCGCTGACCAGCTCCAAGTCTCGGCACATAGAAGCGCAAGCCAGGCACCTGCTCGCAGTTTGTCCCGGGCGTGGGAAGCAGCATGCTGCGTGCCCAGAAGACATCCCGCACTGTCCTGCCTGCCACGGGGCTGCTTCTGAGCACGGAGGCACGCCTACAAGCCAGCTGAGATGGGCTTTGCCTAAGAGTCAGGGAAGTGGCGAGAGGAACAAGGGATGTGCTGCACAGCTTCCCTCGCAGGCAGATTCCCTCCTGGGGCTCTTAGTTCTCCTGCCTTAGTGCCCTGCTTTGTTTGGAGGCTGTTTGCGGAGAGCAGCACACACAGCGGGAAGGTGCGCGCTGGCCAGCTCCAACTCTCGGCACATAGAAGCGCAAGCGAGGCACCTGCTCGCGGTTTGTCCCGGGCATGGGAAGCAGCATGCTGCGTGCCCAGAAGACATCCCGCACTGTCCTGCCTGCCACGGGGCTGCTTCTGAGCACGGAGGCACGCCTACAAGCAAGCTGAGATGGGCTTTGCCTAAGAGTCAGGGAAGTGGCGAGCGGAACAAGGGATGTGCTGCACAGCTTCCCTCGCAGGCAGATTCCCTCCTGGGGCTCTTAGTTCTCTTGCCTTAGTGCCCTGCTTTGTTTGGAGGCTGTTTGCGGAGAGCAGCACACACAGCGGGAAGGTGTGCGCTGACCAGCTCCAAGTCTCGGCACATAGAAGCGCAAGCCAGGCACCTGCTCGCAGTTTGTCCCGGGCGTGGGAAGCAGCATGCTGCGTGCCCAGAAGACATCCCGCACTGTCCTGCCTGCCACGGGGCTGCTTCTGAGCACGGAGGCACGCCTACAAGCCAGGTGAGATGGGCTTTGCCTAAGAGTCAGGGAAGTGGCGAGCGGAACAAGGGATGTGCTGCACAGCTTCCCTCGCAGGCAGATTCCCTCCTGGGGCTCTTAGTTCTCCTGCCTTAGTGCCCTGCTTTGTTTGGAGGCTGTTTACAGACAGCAGCACACACAGCGGGAAGGTGTGCGCTGACCAGCTCCAAGTCTCGGCACATAGAAGGGCAAGCCAGGCACCTGCTCGCAGTTTGTCCCGGGCGTGGGAAGCAGCATGCTGCGTGCCCAGAAGACATCCCGCACTGTCCTGCCTGCCACGGGGCTGCTTCTGAGCACGGAGGCACGCCTACAAGCCAGCTGAGATGGGCTTTGCCTAAGAGTCAGGGAAGTGGCGAGAGGAACAAGGGATGTGCTGCACAGCTTCCCTCGCAGGCAGATTCCCTCCTGGGGCTCTTAGTTCTCCTGCCTTAGTGAACTGCTTTGTTTGGAGGCTGTTTGCAGACAGCAGCACACACAGCGGGAAGGTGCGTGCTGGCCAGCTCCAACTCTCGGCACATAGAAGCGCAAGCGAGGCACCTGCTCGCGGTTTGTCCCGGGCATGGGAAGCAGTATGCTGCGTGCCCAGAAGACATCCCGCACTGTCCTGCCTGCCACGGGGCTGCTTCTGAGCACGGAGGCACGCCTACAAGCCAGCTGAGATGGGCTTTGCCTAAGAGTCAGGGAAGTGGCGAGCGGAACAAGGGATGTGCTGCACAGCTTCCCTCGCAGGCAGATTCCCTCCTGGGGCTCTTAGTTCTCTTGCCTTAGTGCCCTGCTTTGTTTGGAGGCTGTTTGCGGACAGCAGCACACACAGCGGGAAGGTGCGTGCTGGCCAGCTCCAACTCTCGGCACATAGAAGCGCAAGCCAGGCACCTGCTCGCGGTTTGTCCCGGGCATGGGAAGCAGTATGCTGCGTGCCCAGAAGACATCCCGCTTGTCCTGCCTGCCACGGGGCTGCTTCTGAGCACGGAGGCACGCCTACAAGCCAGCTGAGATGGGCTTTGCCTAAGAGTCAGGGAAGTGGCGAGAGGAACAAGGGATGTGCTGCACAGCTTCCCTTGCAGGCAGATTCCCTCCTGGGGCTCTTAGTTCTCTTGCCTTAGTGCCCTGCTTTGTTTGGAGGCTGTTTGCGGACAGCAGCACACACAGCGGGAAGGTGCGCGCTGGCCAGCTCCAAGTCTCGGCACATGGAAGCGCAAGCGAGGCACCTGCTCGCAGTTTGTCCCGGGTGTGGGAAGCAGCATGCTGCGTGCCCAGAAGATATCCCGCACTGTCCTGCCTGCCACGGGGCTGCTTCTGAGCACGGAGGCACACCTACAAGCCAGCTGAGATGGGCTTTGCCTAAGAGTCAGGGAAGTGGCGAGCGGAACAAGGGATGTGCTGCACAGCTTCCCTCGCAGGCAGATTCCCTCCTGGGGCTCTTAGTTCTCCTGCCTTTGTGCCCTGCTTTGTTTGGAGGCTGTTTGCGGAGAGCAGCACACACAGCGGGAAGGTGCGCGCTGGCCAGCTCCAAGTCTCGGCAGATAGAAGCGCAAGCGAGGCACCTGCTCGCGGTTTGTCCCGGGCATGGGAAACAGCATGCTGCGTGCCCAAAAGACATCCCGCACTGTCCTGCCTGCCACGGGGCTGCTTCTGAACACGGAGGCACGCCTACAAGCCAGCTGAGATGGGCTTTGCCTAAGAGTCAGGGAAGTGTCGAGAGGAACAAGGGATGTGCTGCACAGCTTCCCTCGCAGGCAGATTCCCTCCTGGGGCTCTTAGTTCTCCTGCCTTTGTGCCCTGCTTTGTTTGGAGGCTGTTTGCGGACAGCAGCACACACAGCGGGAAGGTGCGCGCTGACCAGCTCCAAGTCTCGGCAGATGGAAGCACAAGCCAGGCACCTGCTCGCAGTTTGTCCCGGGCATGGGAAGCAGTATGCTGCGTGCCCAGAGTACTTCCCGCACTGTCCTGCCTGCCACGGGGCTGCTTCTGAGCACGGAGGCACGCCTACAAGCCAACTGAGATGGGCTTTGCCTAAGAGTCAGGGAAGTGGCGAGAGGAACAAGGGATGTGCTGCACAGCTTCCCTTTCAGGCAGATTCCCTCCTGGGGCTCTTAGTTCTCCTGCCTTAGTGCCCTGCTTTGTTTGGAGGCTGTTTGCGGGCAGCAGCACACACAGCGGGAAGGTGCGCGCTGGCCAGCTCAAAGTCTCGGCACATAGAAGCGCAAGCCAGGCACCTGCTCGCGGTTTGTCCCGGGCATGGGAAGCAGCATGCTGCGTGCCCAGAAGACATCCCGCACTGTCCTGCCTGCCACGGGGCTGCTTCTGAGCACGGAGGCACGCCTACAAGCCAGCTGAGATGGGCTTTGCCTAAGAGTCAGGGAAGTGGCGAGCGGAACAAGGGATGTGCTGCACAGCTTCCCTCGCAGGCAGATTCCCTCCTGGGGCTCTTAGTTCTCCTGCCTTAGTGCCCTGCTTTGTTTGGAGGCTGTTTACAGACAGCAGCACACACAGCGGGAAGGTGTGCGCTGACCAGCTCCAAGTCTCGGCACATAGAAGGGCAAGCCAGGCACCTGCTCGCAGTTTGTCCCGGGCGTGGGAAGCAGCATGCTGCGTGCCCAGAAGACATCCCGCACTGTCCTGCCTGCCACGGGGCTGCTTCTTAGCACGGAGGCACGCCTACAAGCCAGCTGAGATGGGCTTTGCCTAAGAGTCAGGGAAGTGGCGAGCGGAACAAGGGATGTGCTGCACAGCTTCCCTCGCAGGCAGATTCCCTCCTGGGGCTCTTAGTTCTCTTGCCTTAGTGCCCTGCTTTGTTTGGAGGCTGTTTGCGGAGAGCAGCACACACAGCGGGAAGGTGTGCGCTGACCAGCTCCAAGTCTCGGCACATAGAAGCGCAAGCCAGGCACCTGCTCGCAGTTTGTCCCGGGCGTGGGAAGCAGCATGCTGCGTGCCCAGAAGACATCCCGCACTGTCCTGCCTGCCACGGGGCTGCTTCTGAGCACGGAGGCACGCCTACAAGCCAGCTGAGATGGGCTTTGCCTAAGAGTCAGGGAAGTGGCGAGCGGAACAAGGGATGTGCTGCACAGCTTCCCTCGCAGGCAGATTCCCTCCTGGGGCTCTTAGTTCTCTTGCCTTAGTGCCCTGCTTTGTTTGGAGGCTGTTTGCGGACAGCAGCACACACAGCGGGAAGGTGCGCGCTGGCCAGCTCCAAGTCTCGGCACATAGAAGCGCAAGCGAGGCACCTGCTCGAAGTTTGTCCCGGGCATGGGAAGCAGCTTGCTGCGTGCCCAGAAGACATCCCGCACTGTCCTGCCTGCCACGGGGCTGCTTCTGAGCACGGAGGCACGCCTACAAGCCAGCTGAGATGGGCTTTGCCTAAGAGTCAGGGAAGTGGCGAGCGGAACAAGGGATGTGCTGCACAGCTTCCCTCGCAGGCAGATTCCCTCCTGGGGCTCTTAGTTCTCTTGCCTTAGTGCCCTGCTTTGTTTGGAGGCTGTTTGCGGACAGCAGCACACACAGCGGGAAGGTGCGCGCTGACCAGCTCCAAGTCTCGGCAGATGGAAGCACAAGCCAGGCACCTGCTCGCAGTTTGTCCCGGGCATGGGAAGCAGTATGCTGCGTGCCCAGAGTACTTCTCGCACTGTCCTGCCTGCCACGGGGCTGCTTCTGAGCACGGAGGCACGCCTACAAGCCAACTGAGATGGGCTTTGCCTAAGAGTCAGGGAAGTGGCGAGCGGAACAAGGGATGTGCTGCACAGCTTCCCTTTCAGGCAGATTCCCTCCTGGGGCTCTTAGTTCTCTTGCCTTAGTGCCCTGCTTTGTTTGGAGGCTGTTTGCGGACAGCAGCACACACAGCGGGAAGGTGCGCGCTGGCCAGCTCCAAGTCTCGGCAGATAGAAGCGCAAGCGAGGCACCTGCTCGCGGTTTGTCCCGGGCATGGGAAGCAGCATGCTGCGTGCCCAGAAGACATCCCGCACTGTCCTGCCTGCCACGGGGCTGCTTCTGAGCACGGAGGCACGCCTACAAGCCAGCTGAGATGGGCTTTGCCTAAGAGTCAGGGAAGTGGCGAGCGAAACAAGGGATGTGCTGCACAGGTTCCCTCGCAGGCAGATTCCCTCCTGGGGCTCTTAGTTCTCTTGCCTTAGTGCCCTGCTTTGTTTGGAGGCTGTTTGCGGACAGCAGCACACACAGCGGGAAGGTGCGTGCTGGCCAGCTCCAACTCTCGGCACATAGAAGCGCAAGCCAGGCACCTGCTCGCGGTTTGTCCCGGGCATGGGAAGCAGTATGCTGCGTGCCCAGAAGACATCCCGCACTGTCCTGCCTGCCACGGGGCTGCTTCTGAGCACGGAGGCACGCCTACAAGCCAGCTGAGATGGGCTTTGCCTAAGAGTCAGGGAAGTGGCGAGCGGAACAAGGGATGTGCTGCACAGCTTCCCTCGCAGGCAGATTCCCTCCTGGGGCTCTTAGTTCTCTTGCCTTAGTGCCCTGCTTTGTTTGGAGGCTGTTTGCAGACAGCAGCGCACACAGCGGGAAGGTGTGCGCTGACCAGCTCCAAGTCTCGGCACATAGAAGCGCAAGCCAGGCACCTGCTCGCAGTTTGTCCCGGGCGTGGGAAGCAGCATGCTGCGTGCCCAGAAGACATCCCGCACTGTCCTGCCTGCCACGGGGCTGCTTCTGAGCACGGAGGCACGCCTACAAGCCAGCTGAGATGGGCTTTGCCTAAGAGTCAGGGAAGTGGCGAGCGGAACAAGGGATGTGCTGCACAGCTTCCCTCGCAGGCAGATTCCCTCCTGGGGCTCTTAGTTCTCTTGCCTTAGTGCCCTGCTTTGTTTGGAGGCTGTTTGCGGACAGCAGCACACACAGCGGGAAGGTGCGTGCTGGCCAGCTCCAACTCTCGGCACATAGAAGCGCAAGCCAGGCACCTGCTCGCGGTTTGTCCCGGGCATGGGAAGCAGCATGCTGCGTGCCCAGAAGACATCCCGCACTGTCCTGCCTGCCACGGGGCTGCTTCTGAGCACGGAGGCACGCCTACAAGCCAGCTGAGATGGGCTTTGCCTAAGAGTCAGGGAAGTGGCGAGAGGAACAAGGGATGTGCTGCACAGGTTCCCTCGCAGGCAGATTCCCTCCTGGGGCTCTTAGTTCTCTTGCCTTAGTGCCCTGCTTTGTTTGGAGGCTGTTTGCGGGCAGCAGCACACACAGCGGGAAGGTGCGCGCTGACCAGCTCCAAGTCTCGGCACATAGAAGGGCAAGCCAGGCACCTGCTCGCAGTTTGTCCCGGGCGTGGGAAGCAGCATGCTGCGTGCCCAGAAGACATCCCGCACTGTCCTGCCTGCCACGGGGCTGCTTCTGAGCACGGAGGCACGCCTACAAGCCAGCTGAGATGGGCTTTGCCTAAGAGTCAGGGAAGTGGCGAGAGGAACAAGGGATGTGCTGCACAGCTTCCCTCGCAGGCAGATTCCCTCCTGGGGCTCTTAGTTCTCCTGCCTTAGTGCCCTGCTTTGTTTGGAGGCTGTTTGCGGAGAGCAGCACACACAGCGGGAAGGTGCGCGCTGGCCAGCTCCAACTCTCGGCACATAGAAGCGCAAGCGAGGCACCTGCTCGCGGTTTGTCCCGGGCATGGGAAGCAGCATGCTGCGTGCCCAGAAGACATCCCGCACTGTCCTGCCTGCCACGGGGCTGCTTCTGAGCACGGAGGCACGCCTACAAGCAAGCTGAGATGGGCTTTGCCTAAGAGTCAGGGAAGTGGCGAGCGGAACAAGGGATGTGCTGCACAGCTTCCCTCGCAGGCAGATTCCCTCCTGGGGCTCTTAGTTCTCTTGCCTTAGTGCCCTGCTTTGTTTGGAGGCTGTTTGCGGAGAGCAGCACACACAGCGGGAAGGTGTGCGCTGACCAGCTCCAACTCTCGGCACATAGAAGCGCAAGCCAGGCACCTGCTCGCAGTTTGTCCCGGGCGTGGGAAGCAGCATGCTGCGTGCCCAGAAGACATCCCGCACTGTCCTGCCTGCCACGGGGCTGCTTCTGAGCACGGAGGCACGCCTACAAGCCAGCTGAGATGGGCTTTGCCTAAGAGTCAGGGAAGTGGCGAGCGGAACAAGGGATGTGCTGCACAGCTTCCCTCGCAGGCAGATTCCCTCCTGGGGCTCTTAGTTCTCCTGCCTTAGTGCCCTGCTTTGTTTGGAGGCTGTTTACAGACAGCAGCACACACAGCGGGAAGGTGTGCGCTGACCAGCTCCAAGTCTCGGCACATAGAAGGGCAAGCCAGGCACCTGCTCGCAGTTTGTCCCGGGCGTGGGAAGCAGCATGCTGCGTGCCCAGAAGACATCCCGCACTGTCCTGCCTGCCACGGGGCTGCTTCTGAGCACGGAGGCACGCCTACAAGCCAGCTGAGATGGGCTTTGCCTAAGAGTCAGGGAAGTGGCGAGAGGAACAAGGGATGTGCTGCACAGCTTCCCTCGCAGGCAGATTCCCTCCTGGGGCTCTTAGTTCTCCTGCCTTAGTGCCCTGCTTTGTTTGGAGGCTGTTTGCAGACAGCAGCACACACAGCGGGAAGGTGCGTGCTGGCCAGCTCCAACTCTCGGCACATAGAAGCGCAAGCGAGGCACCTGCTCGCGGTTTGTCCCGGGCATGGGAAGCAGTATGCTGCGTGCCCAGAAGACATCCCGCACTGTCCTGCCTGCCACGGGGCTGCTTCTGAGCACGGAGGCACGCCTACAAGCCAGCTGAGATGGGCTTTGCCTAAGAGTCAGGGAAGTGGCGAGCGGAACAAGGGATGTGCTGCACAGCTTCCCTCGCAGGCAGATTCCCTCCTGGGGCTCTTAGTTCTCTTGCCTTAGTGCCCTGCTTTGTTTGGAGGCTGTTTGCGGACAGCAGCACACACAGCGGGAAGGTGCGTGCTGGCCAGCTCCAACTCTCGGCACATAGAAGCGCAAGCCAGGCACCTGCTCGCGGTTTGTCCCGGGCATGGGAAGCAGTATGCTGCGTGCCCAGAAGACATCCCGCTTGTCCTGCCTGCCACGGGGCTGCTTCTGAGCACGGAGGCACGCCTACAAGCCAGCTGAGATGGGCTTTGCCTAAGAGTCAGGGAAGTGGCGAGAGGAACAAGGGATGTGCTGCACAGCTTCCCTTTCAGGCAGATTCCCTCCTGGGGCTCTTAGTTCTCTTGCCTTAGTGCCCTGCTTTGTTTGGAGGCTGTTTGCGGACAGCAGCACACACAGCGGGAAGGTGCGCGCTGGCCAGCTCCAAGTCTCGGCACATGGAAGCGCAAGCGAGGCACCTGCTCGCAGTTTGTCCCGGGTGTGGGAAGCAGCATGCTGCGTGCCCAGAAGATATCCCGCACTGTCCTGCCTGCCACGGGGCTGCTTCTGAGCACGGAGGCACACCTACAAGCCAGCTGAGATGGGCTTTGCCTTAGAGTCAGGGAAGTGGCGAGCGGAACAAGGGATGTGCTGCACAGCTTCCCTCGCAGGCAGATTCCCTCCTGGGGCTCTTAGTTCTCCTGCCTTTGTGCCCTGCTTTGTTTGGAGGCTGTTTGCGGGCAGCAGCACACACAGCGGGAAGGTGCGCGCTGGCCAGCTCCAAGTCTCGGCAGATAGAAGCGCAAGCGAGGCACCTGCTCGCGGTTTGTCCCGGGCATGGGAAACAGCATGCTGCGTGCCCAAAAGACATCCCGCACTGTCCTGCCTGCCACGGGGCTGCTTCTGAACACGGAGGCACGCCTACAAGCCAGCTGAGATGGGCTTTGCCTAAGAGTCAGGGAAGTGGCGAGAGGAACAAGGGATGTGCTGCACAGCTTCCCTCGCAGGCAGATTCCCTCCTGGGGCTCTTAGTTCTCCTGCCTTTGTGCCCTGCTTTGTTTGGAGGCTGTTTGCGGACAGCAGCACACACAGCGGGAAGGTGCGCGCTGACCAGCTCCAAGTCTCGGCAGATGGAAGCACAAGCCAGGCACCTGCTCGCAGTTTGTCCCGGGCATGGGAAGCAGTATGCTGCGTGCCCAGAGTACTTCCCGCACTGTCCTGCCTGCCACGGGGCTGCTTCTGAGCACGGAGGCACGCCTACAAGCCAACTGAGATGGGCTTTGCCTAAGAGTCAGGGAAGTGGCGAGAGGAACAAGGGATGTGCTGCACAGCTTCCCTTTCAGGCAGATTCCCTCCTGGGGCTCTTAGTTCTCTTGCCTTAGTGCCCTGCTTTGTTTGGAGGCTGTTTGCGGACAGCAGCACACACAGTGGGAAGGTGCGCGCTGGCCAGCTCCAAGTCTCGGCAGATAGAAGCGCAAGCGAGGCACCTGCTCGCGGTTTGTCCCGGGCATGGGAAGCAGCATGCTGCGTGCCCAGAAGACATCCCGCACTGTCCTGCCTGCCACGGGGCTGCTTCTGAGCACGGAGGCACGCCTACAAGCCAGCTGAGATGGGCTTTGCCTAAGAGTCAGGGAAGTGGCGAGCGAAACAAGGGATGTGCTGCACAGGTTCCCTCGCAGGCAGATTCCCTCCTGGGGCTCTTAGTTCTCCTGCCTTAGTGCCCTGCTTTGTTTGGAGGCTGTTTGCAGACAGCAGCACACACAGCGGGAAGGTGTGCGCTGACCAGCTCCAAGTCTCGGCACATAGAAGCACAAGCCAGGCACCTGCTCGCAGTTTGTCCCGGGCGTGGGAAGCAGCATGCTGCGTGCCCAGAAGACATCCCGCACTGTCCTGCCTGCCACGGGGCTGCTTCTGAGCACGGAGGCACGCCTACAAGCCAGCTGAGATGGGCTTTGCCTAAGAGTCAGGGAAGTGGCGAGAGGAACAAGGGATGTGCTGCACAGCTTCCCTCGCAGGCAGATTCCCTCCTGGGGCTCTTAGTTCTCCTGCCTTAGTGCCCTGCTTTGTTTGGAGGCTGTTTGCAGACAGCAGCACACACAGCGGGAAGGTGCGTGCTGGCCAGCTCCAACTCTCGGCACATAGAAGCGCAAGCGAGGCACCTGCTCGCGGTTTGTCCCGGGCATGGGAAGCAGTATGCTGCGTGCCCAGAAGACATCCCGCACTGTCCTGCCTGCCACGGGGCTGCTTCTGAGCACGGAGGCACGCCTACAAGCCAGCTGAGATGGGCTTTGCCTAAGAGTCAGGGAAGTGGCGAGCGGAACAAGGGATGTGCTGCACAGCTTCCCTCGCAGGCAGATTCCCTCCTGGGGCTCTTAGTTCTCTTGCCTTAGTGCCCTGCTTTGTTTGGAGGCTGTTTGCGGACAGCAGCACACACAGCGGGAAGGTGCGTGCTGGCCAGCTCCAACTCTCGGCACATAGAAGCGCAAGCCAGGCACCTGCTCGCGGTTTGTCCCGGGCATGGGAAGCAGTATGCTGCGTGCCCAGAAGACATCCCGCTTGTCCTGCCTGCCACGGGGCTGCTTCTGAGCACGGAGGCACGCCTACAAGCCAGCTGAGATGGGCTTTGCCTAAGAGTCAGGGAAGTGGCGAGAGGAACAAGGGATGTGCTGCACAGCTTCCCTTGCAGGCAGATTCCCTCCTGGGGCTCTTAGTTCTCTTGCCTTAGTGCCCTGCTTTGTTTGGAGGCTGTTTGCGGACAGCAGCACACACAGCGGGAAGGTGCGCGCTGGCCAGCTCCAAGTCTCGGCACATGGAAGCGCAAGCGAGGCACCTGCTCGCAGTTTGTCCCGGGTGTGGGAAGCAGCATGCTGCGTGCCCAGAAGATATCCCGCACTGTCCTGCCTGCCACGGGGCTGCTTCTGAGCACGGAGGCACACCTACAAGCCAGCTGAGATGGGCTTTGCCTAAGAGTCAGGGAAGTGGCGAGCGGAACAAGGGATGTGCTGCACAGCTTCCCTCGCAGGCAGATTCCCTCCTGGGGCTCTTAGTTCTCCTGCCTTTGTGCCCTGCTTTGTTTGGAGGCTGTTTGCGGAGAGCAGCACACACAGCGGGAAGGTGCGCGCTGGCCAGCTCCAAGTCTCGGCAGATAGAAGCGCAAGCGAGGCACCTGCTCGCGGTTTGTCCCGGGCATGGGAAACAGCATGCTGCGTGCCCAAAAGACATCCCGCACTGTCCTGCCTGCCACGGGGCTGCTTCTGAACACGGAGGCACGCCTACAAGCCAGCTGAGATGGGCTTTGCCTAAGAGTCAGGGAAGTGTCGAGAGGAACAAGGGATGTGCTGCACAGCTTCCCTCGCAGGCAGATTCCCTCCTGGGGCTCTTAGTTCTCCTGCCTTTGTGCCCTGCTTTGTTTGGAGGCTGTTTGCGGACAGCAGCACACACAGCGGGAAGGTGCGCGCTGACCAGCTCCAAGTCTCGGCAGATGGAAGCACAAGCCAGGCACCTGCTCGCAGTTTGTCCCGGGCATGGGAAGCAGTATGCTGCGTGCCCAGAGTACTTCCCGCACTGTCCTGCCTGCCACGGGGCTGCTTCTGAGCACGGAGGCACGCCTACAAGCCAACTGAGATGGGCTTTGCCTAAGAGTCAGGGAAGTGGCGAGAGGAACAAGGGATGTGCTGCACAGCTTCCCTTTCAGGCAGATTCCCTCCTGGGGCTCTTAGTTCTCTTGCCTTAGTGCCCTGCTTTGTTTGGAGGCTGTTTGCGGACAGCAGCACACACAGCGGGAAGGTGCGCGCTGGCCAGCTCCAAGTCTCGGCAGATAGAAGCGCAAGCGAGGCACCTGCTCGCGGTTTGTCCCGGGCATGGGAAGCAGCATGCTGCGTGCCCAGAAGACATCCCGCACTGTCCTGCCTGCCACGGGGCTGCTTCTGAGCACGGAGGCACGCCTACAAGCCAGCTGAGATGGGCTTTGCCTAAGAGTCAGGGAAGTGGCGAGCGAAACAAGGGATGTGCTGCACAGGTTCCCTCGCAGGCAGATTCCCTCCTGGGGCTCTTAGTTCTCCTGCCTTAGTGCCCTGCTTTGTTTGGAGGCTGTTTGCAGACAGCAGCACACACAGCGGGAAGGTGTGCGCTGACCAGCTCCAAGTCTCGGCACATAGAAGCACAAGCCAGGCACCTGCTCGCAGTTTGTCCCGGGCGTGGGAAGCAGCATGCTGCGTGCCCAGAAGACATCCCGCACTGTCCTGCCTGCCACGGGGCTGCTTCTGAGCACGGAGGCACGCCTACAAGCCAGCTGAGATGGGCTTTGCCTAAGAGTCAGGGAAGTGGCGAGAGGAACAAGGGATGTGCTGCACAGCTTCCCTCGCAGGCAGATTCCCTCCTGGGGCTCTTAGTTCTCCTGCCTTAGTGCCCTGCTTTGTTTGGAGGCTGTTTGCAGACAGCAGCACACACAGCGGGAAGGTGCGTGCTGGCCAGCTCCAACTCTCGGCACATAGAAGCGCAAGCCAGGCACCTGCTCGCGGTTTGTCCCGGGCATGGGAAGCAGTATGCTGCGTGCCCAGAAGACATCCCGCACTGTCCTGCCTGCCACGGGGCTGCTTCTGAGCACGGAGGCACGCCTACAAGCCAGCTGAGATGGGCTTTGCCTAAGAGTCAGGGAAGTGGCGAGCGGAACAAGGGATGTGCTGCACAGCTTCCCTCGCAGGCAGATTCCCTCCTGGGGCTCTTAGTTCTCTTGCCTTAGTGCCCTGCTTTGTTTGGAGGCTGTTTGCGGACAGCAGCACACACAGCGGGAAGGTGCGTGCTGGCCAGCTCCAACTCTCGGCACATAGAAGCGCAAGCCAGGCACCTGCTCGCGGTTTGTCCCGGGCATGGGAAGCAGTATGCTGCGTGCCCAGAAGACATCCCGCTTGTCCTGCCTGCCACGGGGCTGCTTCTGAGCACGGAGGCACGCCTACAAGCCAGCTGAGATGGGCTTTGCCTAAGAGTCAGGGAAGTGGCGAGAGGAACAAGGGATGTGCTGCACAGCTTCCCTTGCAGGCAGATTCCCTCCTGGGGCTCTTAGTTCTCTTGCCTTAGTGCCCTGCTTTGTTTGGAGGCTGTTTGCGGACAGCAGCACACACAGCGGGAAGGTGCGCGCTGGCCAGCTCCAAGTCTCGGCACATGGAAGCGCAAGCGAGGCACCTGCTCGCAGTTTGTCCCGGGTGTGGGAAGCAGCATGCTGCGTGCCCAGAAGATATCCCGCACTGTCCTGCCTGCCACGGGGCTGCTTCTGAGCACGGAGGCACACCTACAAGCCAGCTGAGATGGGCTTTGCCTAAGAGTCAGGGAAGTGGCGAGCGGAACAAGGGATGTGCTGCACAGCTTCCCTCGCAGGCAGATTCCCTCCTGGGGCTCTTAGTTCTCCTGCCTTTGTGCCCTGCTTTGTTTGGAGGCTGTTTGCGGAGAGCAGCACACACAGCGGGAAGGTGCGCGCTGGCCAGCTCCAAGTCTCGGCAGATAGAAGCGCAAGCGAGGCACCTGCTCGCGGTTTGTCCCGGGCATGGGAAACAGCATGCTGCGTGCCCAAAAGACATCCCGCACTGTCCTGCCTGCCACGGGGCTGCTTCTGAACACGGAGGCACGCCTACAAGCCAGCTGAGATGGGCTTTGCCTAAGAGTCAGGGAAGTGTCGAGAGGAACAAGGGATGTGCTGCACAGCTTCCCTCGCAGGCAGATTCCCTCCTGGGGCTCTTAGTTCTCCTGCCTTTGTGCCCTGCTTTGTTTGGAGGCTGTTTGCGGACAGCAGCACACACAGCGGGAAGGTGCGCGCTGACCAGCTCCAAGTCTCGGCAGATGGAAGCACAAGCCAGGCACCTGCTCGCAGTTTGTCCCGGGCATGGGAAGCAGTATGCTGCGTGCCCAGAGTACTTCCCGCACTGTCCTGCCTGCCACGGGGCTGCTTCTGAGCACGGAGGCACGCCTACAAGCCAACTGAGATGGGCTTTGCCTAAGAGTCAGGGAAGTGGCGAGAGGAACAAGGGATGTGCTGCACAGCTTCCCTTTCAGGCAGATTCCCTCCTGGGGCTCTTAGTTCTCCTGCCTTAGTGCCCTGCTTTGTTTGGAGGCTGTTTGCGGGCAGCAGCACACACAGCGGGAAGGTGCGCGCTGGCCAGCTCAAAGTCTCGGCACATAGAAGCGCAAGCCAGGCACCTGCTCGCGGTTTGTCCCGGGCATGGGAAGCAGCATGCTGCGTGCCCAGAAGACATCCCGCACTGTCCTGCCTGCCACGGGGCTGCTTCTGAGCACGGAGGCACGCCTACAAGCCAGCTGAGATGGGCTTTGCCTAAGAGTCAGGGAAGTGGCGAGCGGAACAAGGGATGTGCTGCACAGCTTCCCTCGCAGGCAGATTCCCTCCTGGGGCTCTTAGTTCTCCTGCCTTAGTGCCCTGCTTTGTTTGGAGGCTGTTTACAGACAGCAGCACACACAGCGGGAAGGTGTGCGCTGACCAGCTCCAAGTCTCGGCACATAGAAGGGCAAGCCAGGCACCTGCTCGCAGTTTGTCCCGGGCGTGGGAAGCAGCATGCTGCGTGCCCAGAAGACATCCCGCACTGTCCTGCCTGCCACGGGGCTGCTTCTGAGCACGGAGGCACGCCTACAAGCCAGCTGAGATGGGCTTTGCCTAAGAGTCAGGGAAGTGGCGAGCGGAACAAGGGATGTGCTGCACAGCTTCCCTCGCAGGCAGATTCCCTCCTGGGGCTCTTAGTTCTCTTGCCTTAGTGCCCTGCTTTGTTTGGAGGCTGTTTGCGGACAGCAGCATACACAGCGGGAAGGTGTGCGCTGACCAGCTCCAAGTCTCGGCACATAGAAGGGCAAGCCAGGCACCTGCTCGCAGTTTGTCCCGGGCGTGGGAAGCAGCATGCTGCGTGCCCAGAAGACATCCCGCACTGTCCTGCCTGCCACGGGGCTGCTTCTGAGCACGGAGGCACGCCTACAAGCCAGCTGAGATGGGCTTTGCCTAAGAGTCAGGGAAGTGGCGAGAGGAACAAGGGATGTGCTGCACAGCTTCCCTCGCAGGCAGATTCCCTCCTGGGGCTCTTAGTTCTCCTGCCTTAGTGCCCTGCTTTGTTTGGAGGCTGTTTGCAGACAGCAGCACACACAGCGGGACGGTGTGCGCTGACCAGCTCCAAGTCTCGGCACATAGAAGGGCAAGCCAGGCACCTGCTCGCAGTTTGTCCCGGGCGTGGGAAGCAGCATGCTGCGTGCCCAGAAGACATCCCGCACTGTCCTGCCTGCCACGGGGCTGCTTCTGAGCACGGAGGCACGCCTACAAGCCAGCTGAGATGGGCTTTGCCTAAGAGTCAGGGAAGTGGCGAGCGGAACAAGGGATGTGCTGCACAGGTTCCCTCGCAGGCAGATTCCCTCCTGGGGCGCTTAGTTCTCTTGCCTTAGTGCCCTGCTTTGTTTGGAGGCTGTTTGCGGACAGCAGCACACACAGCGGGAAGGTGCGCGCTGACCAGCTCCAAGTCTCGCCAGATGGAAGCACAAGCGAGGCACCTGCTCGCAGTTTGTCCCGGGCATGGGAAGCAGTATGCTGCTTGCGCAGAGTACTTCTCGCACTGTCCTGCCTGCCACGGGGCTGCTTCTGAGCACGGAGGCATGCCTACAAGCCAGCTGAGATGGGCTTTGCCTAAGAGTCAGGGAAGTGGCGAGCGGAACAAGGGATGTGCTGCACAGCTTCCCTCGCAGGCAGATTCCCTCCTGGGGCTCTTAGTTCTCTTGCCTTAGTGCCCTGCTTTGTTTGGAGGCTGTTTGCGGACAGCAGCACACACAGCGGGAAGGTGCGCGCTGGCCAGCTCCAAGTCTCGGCAGATAGAAGCGCAAGCGAGGCACCTGCTCGCGGTTTGTCCCGGGCATGGGAAGCAGTATGCTGCGTGCCCAGAAGACATCCCGCACTGTCCTGCCTGCCACGGGGCTGCTTCTGAGCACGGAGGCACGCCTACAAGCCAGCTGAGATGGGCTTTGCCTAAGAGTCAGGGAAGTGGCGAGAGGAACAAGGGATGTGCTGCACAGGTTCCCTCGCAGGCAGATTCCCTCCTGGGGCTCTTAGTTCTCCTGCCTTAGTGCCCTGCTTTGTTTGGAGGCTGTTTGCAGACAGCAGCACACACAGCGGGAAGGTGTGCGCTGACCAGCTCCAAGTCTCGGCACATAGAAGCGCAAGCGAGGCACCTGCTCGCGGTTTGTCCCGGGCATGGGAAGCAGTATGCTGCGTGCCCAGAAGACATCCCGCACTGTCCTGCCTGCCACGGGGCTGCTTCTGAGCACGGAGGCACGCCTACAAGCCAGCTGAGATGGGCTTTGCCTAAGAGTCAGGGAAGTGGCGAGCGGAACAAGGGATGTGCTGCACAGGTTCCCTCGCAGGCAGATTCCCTCCTGGGGCGCTTAGTTCTCTTGCCTTAGTGCCCTGCTTTGTTTGGAGGCTGTTTGCGGACAGCAGCACACACAGCGGGAAGGTGCGCGCTGACCAGCTCCAAGTCTCGCCAGATGGAAGCACAAGCCAGGCACCTGCTCGCAGTTTGTCCCGGGCATGGGAAGCAGTATGCTGCGTGCCCAGAGTACTTCTCGCACTGTCCTGCCTGCCACGGGGCTGCTTCTGAGCACGGAGGCACTCCTACAAGCCAGCTGAGATGGGCTTTGCCTAAGAGTCAGGGAAGTGGCGAGAGGAACAAGGGATGTGCTGCACAGCTTCCCTCGCAGGCAGATTCCCTCCTGGGGCTCTTAGTTCTCCTGCCTTAGTGCCCTGCTTTGTTTGGAGGCTCTTTGCGGGCAGCAGCACACACAGCGGGAAGGTGCGCGCTGGCCAGCTCCAACTCTCGGCACATAGAAGCGCAAGCCAGGCACCTGCTCGCGGTTTGTCCCGGGCATGGGAAGCAGTATGCTGCGTGCCCAGAAGACATCCCGCACTGTCCTGCCTGCCACGGGGCTGCTTCTGAGCACGGAGGCACGCCTACAAGCCAGCTGAGATGGGCTTTGCCTAAGAGTCAGGGAAGTGGCGAGCGGAACAAGGGATGTGCTGCACAGCTTCCCTCGCAGGCAGATTCCCTCCTGGGGCGCTTAGTTCTCTTGCCGTAGTGCCCTGCTTTGTTTGGAGGCTGTTTGCGGACAGCAGCACACACAGCGGGAAGGTGCGCGCTGGCCAGCTCCAAGTCTCGGCAGATGGAAGCACAAGCCAGGCACCTGCTCGCAGTTTGTCCCGGGCATGGGAAGCAGCTTGCTGCGTGCCCAGAAGACATCCCACACTGTCCTGCCTGCCACGGGGCTGCTTCTGAACACGGAGGCACGCCTACAAGCCAGCTGAGATGGGCTTTGCCTAAGAGTCAGGGAAGTGGCGAGCGGAACAAGGGATGTGCTGCACAGCTTCCCTTTCAGGCAGATTCCCTCCTGGGGCTCTTAGTTCTCTTGCCTTAGTGCCCTGCTTTGTTTGGAGGCTGTTTGCGGACAGCAGCACACACAGTGGGAAGGTGCGCGCTGGCCAGCTCCAAGTCTCGGCAGATAGAAGGGCAAGCGAGGCACCTGCTCGCAGTTTGTCCCGGGCATGGGAAGCAGTATGCTGCGTGCCCAGAAGACATCCCGCACTGTCCTGCCTGCCACGGGGCTGCTTCTGAGCACGGAGGCACGCCTACAAGCCAGCTGAGATGGGCTTTGCCTAAGAGTCAGGGAAGTGGCGAGAGGAACAAGGGATGTGCTGCACAGCTTCCCTCGCAGGCAGATTCCCTCCTGGGGCTCTTAGTTCTCCTGCCTTAGTGCCCTGCTTTGTTTGGAGGCTGTTTACAGACAGCAGCACACACAGCGGGACGGTGTGCGCTGACCAGCTCCAAGTCTCGGCACATAGAAGGGCAAGCCAGGCACCTGCTCGCAGTTTGTCCCGGGCGTGGGAAGCAGCATGCTGCGTGCCCAGAAGACATCCCGCACTGTCCTGCCTGCCACGGGGCTGCTTCTGAGCACGGAGGCACGCCTACAAGCCAGCTGAGATGGGCTTTGCCTAAGAGTCAGGGAAGTGGCGAGCGGAACAAGGGATGTGCTGCACAGGTTCCCTTGCAGGCAGATTCCCTCCTGGGGCTCTTAGTTCTCCTGCCTTAGTGCCCTGCTTTGTTTGGAGGCTGTTTACAGACAGCAGCACACACAGCGGGCAGGTGTGCGCTGACCAGCTCCAAGTCTCGGCACATAGAAGGGCAAGCCAGGCACCTGCTCGCAGTTTGTCCCGGGCGTGGGAAGCAGCATGCTGCGTGCCCAGAAGACATCCCGCACTGTCCTGCCTGCCACGGGGCTGCTTCTGAGCACGGAGGCACGCCTACAAGCCAGCTGAGATGGGCTTTGCCTAAGAGTCAGGGAAGTGGCGAG
This sequence comes from Rhea pennata, assembly GCF_028389875.1. Classification (NCBI taxonomy): domain Eukaryota; kingdom Metazoa; phylum Chordata; class Aves; order Rheiformes; family Rheidae; genus Rhea; species Rhea pennata. The sequence continues at coordinate 1,192,401 of NC_084680.1, forward strand.
AGGAACAAGGGATGTGCTGCACAGCTTCCCTCGCAGGCAGATTCCCTCCTGGGGCTCTTAGTTCTCTTGCCTTAGTTCCCTGCTTTGTTTGGAGGCTGTTTGCGGACAGCAGCACACACAGCGGGAAGGTGCGTGCTGGCCAGCTCCAACTCTCGGCACATAGAAGCGCAAGCCAGGCACCTGCTCGCGGTTTGTCCCGGGCATGGGAAGCAGTATGCTGCGTGCCCAGAAGACATCCCGCACTGTCCTGCCTGCCACGGGGCTGCTTCTGAGCACGGAGGCACGCCTACAAGCCAGCTGAGATGGGCTTTGCCTAAGAGTCAGGGAAGTGGCGAGCGGAACAAGGGATGTGCTGCACAGCTTTCCTCGCAGGCAGATTCCCTCCTGGGGCTCTTAGTTCTCCTGCCTTTGTGCCCTGCTTTGTTTGGAGGCTGTTTGCGGTGAGCAGCACACACAGCGGGAAGGTGCGCGCTGGCCAGCTCCAAGTCTCGGCAGATAGAAGCGCAAGAGAGGCACTTGCTCGCGGTTTGTCCCGGGCATGGGAAGCAGCATGCTGCGTGCCCAAAAGACATCCCGCACTGTCCTGCCTGCCACGGGGCTGCTTCTGAGCACGGAGGCACGCCTACAAGCCAGCTGAGATGGGCTTTGCCTAAGAGTCAGGGAAGTGGCGAGCGGAACAAGGGATGTGCTGCACAGGTTCCCTCGCAGGCAGATTCCCTCCTGGGGCTCTTAGTTCTCCTGCCTTAGTGCCCTGCTTTGTTTGGAGGCTGTTTGCAGACAGCAGCGCACACAGCGGGAAGGTGTGCGCTGACCAGCTCCAAGTCTCGGCACATAGAAGCGCAAGCCAGGCACCTGCTCGCAGTTTGTCCCAGGCGTGGGAAGCAGCATGCTGCGTGCCCAGAAGACATCCCGCACTGTCCTGCCTGCCACGGGGCTGCTTCTGAGCACGGAGGCACGCCTACAAGCCAGCTGAGATGGGCTTTGCCTAAGAGTCAGGGAAGTGGCGAGAGGAACAAGGGATGTGCTGCACAGCTTCCCTCGCAGGCAGATTCCCTCCTGGGGCTCTTAGTTCTCCTGCCTTAGTGCCCTGCTTTGTTTGGAGGCTGTTTGCGGAGAGCAGCACACACAGCGGGAAGGTGCGCGCTGGCCAGCTCCAACTCTCGGCACATAGAAGCGCAAGCGAGGCACCTGCTCGCGGTTTGTCCCGGGCATGGGAAGCAGCATGCTGCGTGCCCAGAAGACATCCCGCACTGTCCTGCCTGCCACGGGGCTGCTTCTGAGCACGGAGGCACGCCTACAAGCCAGCTGAGATGGGCTTTGCCTAAGAGTCAGGGAAGTGGCGAGCGGAACAAGGGATGTGCTGCACAGCTTCCCTCGCAGGCAGATTCCCTCCTGGGGCTCTTAGTTCTCCTGCCTTAGTGCCCTGCTTTGTTTGGAGGCTGTTTACAGACAGCAGCACACACAGCGGGAAGGTGTGCGCTGACCAGCTCCAAGTCTCGGCACATAGAAGGGCAAGCCAGGCACCTGCTCGCAGTTTGTCCCGGGCGTGGGAAGCAGCATGCTGCGTGCCCAGAAGACATCCCGCACTGTCCTGCCTGCCACGGGGCTGCTTCTGAGCACGGAGGCACGCCTACAAGCCAGCTGAGATGGGCTTTGCCTAAGAGTCAGGGAAGTGGCGAGAGGAACAAGGGATGTGCTGCACAGCTTCCCTCGCAGGCAGATTCCCTCCTGGGGCTCTTAGTTCTCCTGCCTTAGTGCCCTGCTTTGTTTGGAGGCTGTTTGCAGACAGCAGCACACACAGCGGGACGGTGTGCGCTGACCAGCTCCAAGTCTCGGCACATAGAAGGGCAAGCCAGGCACCTGCTCGCAGTTTGTCCCGGGCGTGGGAAGCAGCATGCTGCGTGCCCAGAAGACATCCCGCACTGTCCTGCCTGCCACGGGGCTGCTTCTGAGCACGGAGGCACGCCTACAAGCCAGCTGAGATGGGCTTTGCCTAAGAGTCAGGGAAGTGGCGAGCGGAACAAGGGATGTGCTGCACAGGTTCCCTCGCAGGCAGATTCCCTCCTGGGGCGCTTAGTTCTCTTGCCTTAGTGCCCTGCTTTGTTTGGAGGCTGTTTGCGGACAGCAGCACACACAGCGGGAAGGTGCGCGCTGACCAGCTCCAAGTCTCGCCAGATGGAAGCACAAGCGAGGCACCTGCTCGCAGTTTGTCCCGGGCATGGGAAGCAGTATGCTGCTTGCCCAGAGTACTTCTCGCACTGTCCTGCCTGCCACGGGGCTGCTTCTGAGCACGGAGGCATGCCTACAAGCCAGCTGAGATGGGCTTTGCCTAAGAGTCAGGGAAGTGGCGAGCGGAACAAGGGATGTGCTGCACAGCTTCCCTCGCAGGCAGATTCCCTCCTGGGGCTCTTAGTTCTCTTGCCTTAGTGCCCTGCTTTGTTTGGAGGCTGTTTGCGGACAGCAGCACACACAGCGGGAAGGTGCGCGCTGGCCAGCTCCAAGTCTCGGCAGATAGAAGCGCAAGCGAGGCACCTGCTCGCGGTTTGTCCCGGGCATGGGAAGCAGTATGCTGCGTGCCCAGAAGACATCCCGCACTGTCCTGCCTGCCACGGGGCTGCTTCTGAGCACGGAGGCACGCCTACAAGCCAGCTGAGATGGGCTTTGCCTAAGAGTCAGGGAAGTGGCGAGAGGAACAAGGGATGTGCTGCACAGCTTCCCTCGCAGGCAGATTCCCTCCTGGGGCTCTTAGTTCTCCTGCCTTAGTGCCCTGCTTTGTTTGGAGGCTGTTTGCAGACAGCAGCACACACAGCGGGAAGGTGTGCGCTGACCAGCTCCAAGTCTCGGCACATAGAAGCGCAAGCGAGGCACCTGCTCGCGGTTTGTCCCGGGCATGGGAAGCAGTATGCTGCGTGCCCAGAAGACATCCCGCACTGTCCTGCCTGCCACGGGGCTGCTTCTGAGCACGGAGGCACGCCTACAAGCCAGCTGAGATGGGCTTTGCCTAAGAGTCAGGGAAGTGGCGAGCGGAACAAGGGATGTGCTGCACAGGTTCCCTCGCAGGCAGATTCCCTCCTGGGGCGCTTAGTTCTCTTGCCTTAGTGCCCTGCTTTGTTTGGAGGCTGTTTGCGGACAGCAGCACACACAGCGGGAAGGTGCGCGCTGACCAGCTCCAAGTCTCGCCAGATGGAAGCACAAGCCAGGCACCTGCTCGCAGTTTGTCCCGGGCATGGGAAGCAGTATGCTGCGTGCCCAGAGTACTTCTCGCACTGTCCTGCCTGCCACGGGGCTGCTTCTGAGCACGGAGGCACTCCTACAAGCCAGCTGAGATGGGCTTTGCCTAAGAGTCAGGGAAGTGGCGAGAGGAACAAGGGATGTGCTGCACAGCTTCCCTCGCAGGCAGATTCCCTCCTGGGGCTCTTAGTTCTCCTGCCTTAGTGCCCTGCTTTGTTTGGAGGCTCTTTGCGGGCAGCAGCACACACAGCGGGAAGGTGCGTGCTGGCCAGCTCCAACTCTCGGCACATAGAAGCGCAAGCCAGGCACCTGCTCGCGGTTTGTCCCGGGCATGGGAAGCAGTATGCTGCGTGCCCAGAAGACATCCCGCACTGTCCTGCCTGCCACGGGGCTGCTTCTGAGCACGGAGGCACGCCTACAAGCCAGCTGAGATGGGCTTTGCCTAAGAGTCAGGGAAGTGGCGAGCGGAACAAGGGATGTGCTGCACAGGTTCCCTCGCAGGCAGATTCCCTCCTGGGGCGCTTAGTTCTCTTGCCGTAGTGCCCTGCTTTGTTTGGAGGCTGTTTGCGGACAGCAGCACACACAGCGGGAAGGTGCGCGCTGGCCAGCTCCAAGTCTCGGCAGATGGAAGCACAAGCCAGGCACCTGCTCGCAGTTTGTCCCGGGCATGGGAAGCAGCTTGCTGCGTGCCCAGAAGACATCCCACACTGTCCTGCCTGCCACGGGGCTGCTTCTGAACACGGAGGCACGCCTACAAGCCAGCTGAGATGGGCTTTGCCTAAGAGTCAGGGAAGTGGCGAGCGGAACAAGGGATGTGCTGCACAGCTTCCCTTTCAGGCAGATTCCCTCCTGGGGCTCTTAGTTCTCTTGCCTTAGTGCCCTGCTTTGTTTGGAGGCTGTTTGCGGACAGCAGCACACACAGTGGGAAGGTGCGCGCTGGCCAGCTCCAAGTCTCGGCAGATAGAAGGGCAAGCGAGGCACCTGCTCGCAGTTTGTCCCGGGCATGGGAAGCAGTATGCTGCGTGCCCAGAAGACATCCCGCACTGTCCTGCCTGCCACGGGGCTGCTTCTGAGCACGGAGGCACGCCTACAAGCCAGCTGAGATGGGCTTTGCCTAAGAGTCAGGGAAGTGGCGAGAGGAACAAGGGATGTGCTGCACAGCTTCCCTCGCAGGCAGATTCCCTCCTGGGGCTCTTAGTTCTCCTGCCTTAGTGCCCTGCTTTGTTTGGAGGCTGTTTACAGACAGCAGCACACACAGCGGGACGGTGTGCGCTGACCAGCTCCAAGTCTCGGCACATAGAAGGGCAAGCCAGGCACCTGCTCGCAGTTTGTCCCGGGCGTGGGAAGCAGCATGCTGCGTGCCCAGAAGACATCCCGCACTGTCCTGCCTGCCACGGGGCTGCTTCTGAGCACGGAGGCACGCCTACAAGCCAGCTGAGATGGGCTTTGCCTAAGAGTCAGGGAAGTGGCGAGCGGAACAAGGGATGTGCTGCACAGGTTCCCTTGCAGGCAGATTCCCTCCTGGGGCTCTTAGTTCTCCTGCCTTAGTGCCCTGCTTTGTTTGGAGGCTGTTTACAGACAGCAGCACACACAGCGGGCAGGTGTGCGCTGACCAGCTCCAAGTCTCGGCACATAGAAGGGCAAGCCAGGCACCTGCTCGCAGTTTGTCCCGGGCGTGGGAAGCAGCATGCTGCGTGCCCAGAAGACATCCCGCACTGTCCTGCCTGCCACGGGGCTGCTTCTGAGCACGGAGGCACGCCTACAAGCCAGCTGAGATGGGCTTTGCCTAAGAGTCAGGGAAGTGGCGAGAGGAACAAGGGATGTGCTGCACAGGTTCCCTCGCAGGCAGATTCCCTCCTGGGGCTCTTAGTTCTCTTGCCTTAGTTCCCTGCTTTGTTTGGAGGCTGTTTGCGGACAGCAGCACACACAGCGGGAAGGTGCGTGCTGGCCAGCTCCAACTCTCGGCACATAGAAGCGCAAGCCAGGCACCTGCTCGCGGTTTGTCCCGGGCATGGGAAGCAGTATGCTGCGTGCCCAGAAGACATCCCGCACTGTCCTGCCTGCCACGGGGCTGCTTCTGAGCACGGAGGCACGCCTACAAGCCAGCTGAGATGGGCTTTGCCTAAGAGTCAGGGAAGTGGCGAGCGGAACAAGGGATGTGCTGCACAGCTTTCCTCGCAGGCAGATTCCCTCCTGGGGCTCTTAGTTCTCCTGCCTTTGTGCCCTGCTTTGTTTGGAGGCTGTTTGCGGTGAGCAGCACACACAGCGGGAAGGTGCGCGCTGGCCAGCTCCAAGTCTCGGCAGATAGAAGCGCAAGAGAGGCACTTGCTCGCGGTTTGTCCCGGGCATGGGAAGCAGCATGCTGCGTGCCCAAAAGACATCCCGCACTGTCCTGCCTGCCACGGGGCTGCTTCTGAGCACGGAGGCACGCCTACAAGCCAGCTGAGATGGGCTTTGCCTAAGAGTCAGGGAAGTGGCGAGCGGAACAAGGGATGTGCTGCACAGGTTCCCTCGCAGGCAGATTCCCTCCTGGGGCTCTTAGTTCTCCTGCCTTAGTGCCCTGCTTTGTTTGGAGGCTGTTTGCAGACAGCAGCGCACACAGCGGGAAGGTGTGCGCTGACCAGCTCCAAGTCTCGGCACATAGAAGCGCAAGCCAGGCACCTGCTCGCAGTTTGTCCCGGGCGTGGGAAGCAGCATGCTGCGTGCCCAGAAGACATCCCGCACTGTCCTGCCTGCCACGGGGCTGCTTCTGAGCACGGAGGCACGCCTACAAGCCAGCTGAGATGGGCTTTGCCTAAGAGTCAGGGAAGTGGCGAGAGGAACAAGGGATGTGCTGCACAGCTTCCCTCGCAGGCAGATTCCCTCCTGGGGCTCTTAGTTCTCCTGCCTTAGTGCCCTGCTTTGTTTGGAGGCTGTTTGCGGAGAGCAGCACACACAGCGGGAAGGTGCGCGCTGGCCAGCTCCAACTCTCGGCACATAGAAGCGCAAGCGAGGCACCTGCTCGCGGTTTGTCCCGGGCATGGGAAGCAGCATGCTGCGTGCCCAGAAGACATCCCGCACTGTCCTGCCTGCCACGGGGCTGCTTCTGAGCACGGAGGCACGCCTACAAGCAAGCTGAGATGGGCTTTGCCTAAGAGTCAGGGAAGTGGCGAGCGGAACAAGGGATGTGCTGCACAGCTTCCCTCGCAGGCAGATTCCCTCCTGGGGCTCTTAGTTCTCTTGCCTTAGTGCCCTGCTTTGTTTGGAGGCTGTTTGCGGAGAGCAGCACACACAGCGGGAAGGTGTGCGCTGACCAGCTCCAAGTCTCGGCACATAGAAGCGCAAGCCAGGCACCTGCTCGCAGTTTGTCCCGGGCGTGGGAAGCAGCATGCTGCGTGCCCAGAAGACATCCCGCACTGTCCTGCCTGCCACGGGGCTGCTTCTGAGCACGGAGGCACGCCTACAAGCCAGGTGAGATGGGCTTTGCCTAAGAGTCAGGGAAGTGGCGAGCGGAACAAGGGATGTGCTGCACAGCTTCCCTCGCAGGCAGATTCCCTCCTGGGGCTCTTAGTTCTCCTGCCTTAGTGCCCTGCTTTGTTTGGAGGCTGTTTACAGACAGCAGCACACACAGCGGGAAGGTGTGCGCTGACCAGCTCCAAGTCTCGGCACATAGAAGGGCAAGCCAGGCACCTGCTCGCAGTTTGTCCCGGGCGTGGGAAGCAGCATGCTGCGTGCCCAGAAGACATCCCGCACTGTCCTGCCTGCCACGGGGCTGCTTCTGAGCACGGAGGCACGCCTACAAGCCAGCTGAGATGGGCTTTGCCTAAGAGTCAGGGAAGTGGCGAGAGGAACAAGGGATGTGCTGCACAGCTTCCCTCGCAGGCAGATTCCCTCCTGGGGCTCTTAGTTCTCCTGCCTTAGTGCCCTGCTTTGTTTGGAGGCTGTTTGCAGACAGCAGCACACACAGCGGGAAGGTGCGTGCTGGCCAGCTCCAACTCTCGGCACATAGAAGCGCAAGCGAGGCACCTGCTCGCGGTTTGTCCCGGGCATGGGAAGCAGTATGCTGCGTGCCCAGAAGACATCCCGCACTGTCCTGCCTGCCACGGGGCTGCTTCTGAGCACGGAGGCACGCCTACAAGCCAGCTGAGATGGGCTTTGCCTAAGAGTCAGGGAAGTGGCGAGCGGAACAAGGGATGTGCTGCACAGCTTCCCTCGCAGGCAGATTCCCTCCTGGGGCTCTTAGTTCTCTTGCCTTAGTGCCCTGCTTTGTTTGGAGGCTGTTTGCGGACAGCAGCACACACAGCGGGAAGGTGCGTGCTGGCCAGCTCCAACTCTCGGCACATAGAAGCGCAAGCCAGGCACCTGCTCGCGGTTTGTCCCGGGCATGGGAAGCAGTATGCTGCGTGCCCAGAAGACATCCCGCTTGTCCTGCCTGCCACGGGGCTGCTTCTGAGCACGGAGGCACGCCTACAAGCCAGCTGAGATGGGCTTTGCCTAAGAGTCAGGGAAGTGGCGAGAGGAACAAGGGATGTGCTGCACAGCTTCCCTTGCAGGCAGATTCCCTCCTGGGGCTCTTAGTTCTCTTGCCTTAGTGCCCTGCTTTGTTTGGAGGCTGTTTGCGGACAGCAGCACACACAGCGGGAAGGTGCGCGCTGGCCAGCTCCAAGTCTCGGCACATGGAAGCGCAAGCGAGGCACCTGCTCGCAGTTTGTCCCGGGTGTGGGAAGCAGCATGCTGCGTGCCCAGAAGATATCCCGCACTGTCCTGCCTGCCACGGGGCTGCTTCTGAGCACGGAGGCACACCTACAAGCCAGCTGAGATGGGCTTTGCCTAAGAGTCAGGGAAGTGGCGAGCGGAACAAGGGATGTGCTGCACAGCTTCCCTCGCAGGCAGATTCCCTCCTGGGGCTCTTAGTTCTCCTGCCTTTGTGCCCTGCTTTGTTTGGAGGCTGTTTGCGGAGAGCAGCACACACAGCGGGAAGGTGCGCGCTGGCCAGCTCCAAGTCTCGGCAGATAGAAGCGCAAGCGAGGCACCTGCTCGCGGTTTGTCCCGGGCATGGGAAACAGCATGCTGCGTGCCCAAAAGACATCCCGCACTGTCCTGCCTGCCACGGGGCTGCTTCTGAACACGGAGGCACGCCTACAAGCCAGCTGAGATGGGCTTTGCCTAAGAGTCAGGGAAGTGTCGAGAGGAACAAGGGATGTGCTGCACAGCTTCCCTCGCAGGCAGATTCCCTCCTGGGGCTCTTAGTTCTCCTGCCTTTGTGCCCTGCTTTGTTTGGAGGCTGTTTGCGGACAGCAGCACACACAGCGGGAAGGTGCGCGCTGACCAGCTCCAAGTCTCGGCAGATGGAAGCACAAGCCAGGCACCTGCTCGCAGTTTGTCCCGGGCATGGGAAGCAGTATGCTGCGTGCCCAGAGTACTTCCCGCACTGTCCTGCCTGCCACGGGGCTGCTTCTGAGCACGGAGGCACGCCTACAAGCCAACTGAGATGGGCTTTGCCTAAGAGTCAGGGAAGTGGCGAGAGGAACAAGGGATGTGCTGCACAGCTTCCCTTTCAGGCAGATTCCCTCCTGGGGCTCTTAGTTCTCCTGCCTTAGTGCCCTGCTTTGTTTGGAGGCTGTTTGCGGGCAGCAGCACACACAGCGGGAAGGTGCGCGCTGGCCAGCTCAAAGTCTCGGCACATAGAAGCGCAAGCCAGGCACCTGCTCGCGGTTTGTCCCGGGCATGGGAAGCAGCATGCTGCGTGCCCAGAAGACATCCCGCACTGTCCTGCCTGCCACGGGGCTGCTTCTGAGCACGGAGGCACGCCTACAAGCCAGCTGAGATGGGCTTTGCCTAAGAGTCAGGGAAGTGGCGAGCGGAACAAGGGATGTGCTGCACAGCTTCCCTCGCAGGCAGATTCCCTCCTGGGGCTCTTAGTTCTCCTGCCTTAGTGCCCTGCTTTGTTTGGAGGCTGTTTACAGACAGCAGCACACACAGCGGGAAGGTGTGCGCTGACCAGCTCCAAGTCTCGGCACATAGAAGGGCAAGCCAGGCACCTGCTCGCAGTTTGTCCCGGGCGTGGGAAGCAGCATGCTGCGTGCCCAGAAGACATCCCGCACTGTCCTGCCTGCCACGGGGCTGCTTCTGAGCACGGAGGCACGCCTACAAGCCAGCTGAGATGGGCTTTGCCTAAGAGTCAGGGAAGTGGCGAGCGGAACAAGGGATGTGCTGCACAGCTTCCCTCGCAGGCAGATTCCCTCCTGGGGCTCTTAGTTCTCTTGCCTTAGTGCCCTGCTTTGTTTGGAGGCTGTTTGCGGAGAGCAGCACACACAGCGGGAAGGTGTGCGCTGACCAGCTCCAAGTCTCGGCACATAGAAGCGCAAGCCAGGCACCTGCTCGCAGTTTGTCCCGGGCGTGGGAAGCAGCATGCTGCGTGCCCAGAAGACATCCCGCACTGTCCTGCCTGCCACGGGGCTGCTTCTGAGCACGGAGGCACGCCTACAAGCCAGCTGAGATGGGCTTTGCCTAAGAGTCAGGGAAGTGGCGAGCGGAACAAGGGATGTGCTGCACAGCTTCCCTCGCAGGCAGATTCCCTCCTGGGGCTCTTAGTTCTCTTGCCTTAGTGCCCTGCTTTGTTTGGAGGCTGTTTGCGGACAGCAGCACACACAGCGGGAAGGTGCGCGCTGGCCAGCTCCAAGTCTCGGCACATAGAAGCGCAAGCGAGGCACCTGCTCGAAGTTTGTCCCGGGCATGGGAAGCAGCTTGCTGCGTGCCCAGAAGACATCCCGCACTGTCCTGCCTGCCACGGGGCTGCTTCTGAGCACGGAGGCACGCCTACAAGCCAGCTGAGATGGGCTTTGCCTAAGAGTCAGGGAAGTGGCGAGCGGAACAAGGGATGTGCTGCACAGCTTCCCTCGCAGGCAGATTCCCTCCTGGGGCTCTTAGTTCTCTTGCCTTAGTGCCCTGCTTTGTTTGGAGGCTGTTTGCGGACAGCAGCACACACAGCGGGAAGGTGCGCGCTGACCAGCTCCAAGTCTCGGCAGATGGAAGCACAAGCCAGGCACCTGCTCGCAGTTTGTCCCGGGCATGGGAAGCAGTATGCTGCGTGCCCAGAGTACTTCTCGCACTGTCCTGCCTGCCACGGGGCTGCTTCTGAGCACGGAGGCACGCCTACAAGCCAACTGAGATGGGCTTTGCCTAAGAGTCAGGGAAGTGGCGAGCGGAACAAGGGATGTGCTGCACAGCTTCCCTTTCAGGCAGATTCCCTCCTGGGGCTCTTAGTTCTCTTGCCTTAGTGCCCTGCTTTGTTTGGAGGCTGTTTGCGGACAGCAGCACACACAGCGGGAAGGTGCGCGCTGGCCAGCTCCAAGTCTCGGCAGATAGAAGCGCAAGCGAGGCACCTGCTCGCGGTTTATCCCGGGCATGGGAAGCAGCATGCTGCGTGCCCAGAAGACATCCCGCACTGTCCTGCCTGCCACGGGGCTGCTTCTGAGCACGGAGGCACGCCTACAAGCCAGCTGAGATGGGCTTTGCCTAAGAGTCAGGGAAGTGGCGAGCGAAACAAGGGATGTGCTGCACAGGTTCCCTCGCAGGCAGATTCCCTCCTGGGGCTCTTAGTTCTCTTGCCTTAGTGCCCTGCTTTGTTTGGAGGCTGTTTGCGGACAGCAGCACACACAGCGGGAAGGTGCGTGCTGGCCAGCTCCAACTCTCGGCACATAGAAGCGCAAGCCAGGCACCTGCTCGCGGTTTGTCCCGGGCATGGGAAGCAGTATGCTGCGTGCCCAGAAGACATCCCGCACTGTCCTGCCTGCCACGGGGCTGCTTCTGAGCACGGAGGCACGCCTACAAGCCAGCTGAGATGGGCTTTGCCTAAGAGTCAGGGAAGTGGCGAGCGGAACAAGGGATGTGCTGCACAGCTTCCCTCGCAGGCAGATTCCCTCCTGGGGCTCTTAGTTCTCTTGCCTTAGTGCCCTGCTTTGTTTGGAGGCTGTTTGCAGACAGCAGCGCACACAGCGGGAAGGTGTGCGCTGACCAGCTCCAAGTCTCGGCACATAGAAGCGCAAGCCAGGCACCTGCTCGCAGTTTGTCCCGGGCGTGGGAAGCAGCATGCTGCGTGCCCAGAAGACATCCCGCACTGTCCTGCCTGCCACGGGGCTGCTTCTGAGCACGGAGGCACGCCTACAAGCCAGCTGAGATGGGCTTTGCCTAAGAGTCAGGGAAGTGGCGAGCGGAACAAGGGATGTGCTGCACAGCTTCCCTCGCAGGCAGATTCCCTCCTGGGGCTCTTAGTTCTCTTGCCTTAGTGCCCTGCTTTGTTTGGAGGCTGTTTGCGGACAGCAGCACACACAGCGGGAAGGTGCGTGCTGGCCAGCTCCAACTCTCGGCACATAGAAGCGCAAGCCAGGCACCTGCTCGCGGTTTGTCCCGGGCATGGGAAGCAGCATGCTGCGTGCCCAGAAGACATCCCGCACTGTCCTGCCTGCCACGGGGCTGCTTCTGAGCACGGAGGCACGCCTACAAGCCAGCTGAGATGGGCTTTGCCTAAGAGTCAGGGAAGTGGCGAGAGGAACAAGGGATGTGCTGCACAGGTTCCCTCGCAGGCAGATTCCCTCCTGGGGCTCTTAGTTCTCTTGCCTTAGTGCCCTGCTTTGTTTGGAGGCTGTTTGCGGGCAGCAGCACACACAGCGGGAAGGTGCGCGCTGACCAGCTCCAAGTCTCGGCACATAGAAGGGCAAGCCAGGCACCTGCTCGCAGTTTGTCCCGGGCGTGGGAAGCAGCATGCTGCGTGCCCAGAAGACATCCCGCACTGTCCTGCCTGCCACGGGGCTGCTTCTGAGCACGGAGGCACGCCTACAAGCCAGCTGAGATGGGCTTTGCCTAAGAGTCAGGGAAGTGGCGAGAGGAACAAGGGATGTGCTGCACAGCTTCCCTCGCAGGCAGATTCCCTCCTGGGGCTCTTAGTTCTCCTGCCTTAGTGCCCTGCTTTGTTTGGAGGCTGTTTGCGGAGAGCAGCACACACAGCGGGAAGGTGCGCGCTGGCCAGCTCCAACTCTCGGCACATAGAAGCGCAAGCGAGGCACCTGCTCGCGGTTTGTCCCGGGCATGGGAAGCAGCATGCTGCGTGCCCAGAAGACATCCCGCACTGTCCTGCCTGCCACGGGGCTGCTTCTGAGCACGGAGGCACGCCTACAAGCAAGCTGAGATGGGCTTTGCCTAAGAGTCAGGGAAGTGGCGAGCGGAACAAGGGATGTGCTGCACAGCTTCCCTCGCAGGCAGATTCCCTCCTGGGGCTCTTAGTTCTCTTGCCTTAGTGCCCTGCTTTGTTTGGAGGCTGTTTGCGGAGAGCAGCACACACAGCGGGAAGGTGTGCGCTGACCAGCTCCAACTCTCGGCACATAGAAGCGCAAGCCAGGCACCTGCTCGCGGTTTGTCCCGGGCGTGGGAAGCAGTATGCTGCGTGCCCAGAAGACATCCCGCACTGTCCTGCCTGCCACGGGGCTGCTTCTGAGCACGGAGGCACGCCTACAAGCCAGCTGAGATGGGCTTTGCCTAAGAGTCAGGGAAGTGGCGAGCGGAACAAGGGATGTGCTGCACAGCTTCCCTCGCAGGCAGATTCCCTCCTGGGGCTCTTAGTTCTCTTGCCTTAGTGCCCTGCTTTGTTTGGAGGCTGTTTGCAGACAGCAGCGCACACAGCGGGAAGGTGTGCGCTGACCAGCTCCAAGTCTCGGCACATAGAAGCGCAAGCCAGGCACCTGCTCGCAGTTTGTCCCGGGCGTGGGAAGCAGCATGCTGCGTGCCCAGAAGACATCCCGCACTGTCCTGCCTGCCACGGGGCTGCTTCTGAGCACGGAGGCACGCCTACAAGCCAGCTGAGATGGGCTTTGCCTAAGAGTCAGGGAAGTGGCGAGCGGAACAAGGGATGTGCTGCACAGCTTCCCTCGCAGGCAGATTCCCTCCTGGGGCTCTTAGTTCTCTTGCCTTAGTGCCCTGCTTTGTTTGGAGGCTGTTTGCGGACAGCAGCACACACAGCGGGAAGGTGCGTGCTGGCCAGCTCCAACTCTCGGCACATAGAAGCGCAAGCCAGGCACCTGCTCGCGGTTTGTCCCGGGCATGGGAAGCAGCATGCTGCGTGCCCAGAAGACATCCCGCACTGTCCTGCCTGCCACGGGGCTGCTTCTGAGCACGGAGGCACGCCTACAAGCCAGCTGAGATGGGCTTTGCCTAAGAGTCAGGGAAGTGGCGAGAGGAACAAGGGATGTGCTGCACAGGTTCCCTCGCAGGCAGATTCCCTCCTGGGGCTCTTAGTTCTCTTGCCTTAGTGCCCTGCTTTGTTTGGAGGCTGTTTGCGGGCAGCAGCACACACAGCGGGAAGGTGCGCGCTGACCAGCTCCAAGTCTCGGCACATAGAAGGGCAAGCCAGGCACCTGCTCGCAGTTTGTCCCGGGCGTGGGAAGCAGCATGCTGCGTGCCCAGAAGACATCCCGCACTGTCCTGCCTGCCACGGGGCTGCTTCTGAGCACGGAGGCACGCCTACAAGCCAGCTGAGATGGGCTTTGCCTAAGAGTCAGGGAAGTGGCGAGAGGAACAAGGGATGTGCTGCACAGCTTCCCTCGCAGGCAGATTCCCTCCTGGGGCTCTTAGTTCTCCTGCCTTAGTGCCCTGCTTTGTTTGGAGGCTGTTTGCGGAGAGCAGCACACACAGCGGGAAGGTGCGCGCTGGCCAGCTCCAACTCTCGGCACATAGAAGCGCAAGCCAGGCACCTGCTCGCGGTTTGTCCCGGGCATGGGAAGCAGCATGCTGCGTGCCCAGAAGACATCCCGCACTGTCCTGCCTGCCACGGGGCTGCTTCTGAGCACGGAGGCACGCCTACAAGCAAGCTGAGATGGGCTTTGCCTAAGAGTCAGGGAAGTGGCGAGCGGAACAAGGGATGTGCTGCACAGCTTCCCTCGCAGGCAGATTCCCTCCTGGGGCTCTTAGTTCTCTTGCCTTAGTGCCCTGCTTTGTTTGGAGGCTGTTTGCGGAGAGCAGCACACACAGCGGGAAGGTGTGCGCTGACCAGCTCCAACTCTCGGCACATAGAAGCGCAAGCCAGGCACCTGCTCGCAGTTTGTCCCGGGCGTGGGAAGCAGCATGCTGCGTGCCCAGAAGACATCCCGCACTGTCCTGCCTGCCACGGGGCTGCTTCTGAGCACGGAGGCACGCCTACAAGCCAGCTGAGATGGGCTTTGCCTAAGAGTCAGGGAAGTGGCGAGCGGAACAAGGGATGTGCTGCACAGCTTCCCTCGCAGGCAGATTCCCTCCTGGGGCTCTTAGTTCTCCTGCCTTAGTGCCCTGCTTTGTTTGGAGGCTGTTTACAGACAGCAGCACACACAGCGGGAAGGTGTGCGCTGACCAGCTCCAAGTCTCGGCACATAGAAGGGCAAGCCAGGCACCTGCTCGCAGTTTGTCCCGGGCGTGGGAAGCAGCATGCTGCGTGCCCAGAAGACATCCCGCACTGTCCTGCCTGCCACGGGGCTGCTTCTGAGCACGGAGGCACGCCTACAAGCCAGCTGAGATGGGCTTTGCCTAAGAGTCAGGGAAGTGGCGAGAGGAACAAGGGATGTGCTGCACAGCTTCCCTCGCAGGCAGATTCCCTCCTGGGGCTCTTAGTTCTCCTGCCTTAGTGCCCTGCTTTGTTTGGAGGCTGTTTGCAGACAGCAGCACACACAGCGGGAAGGTGCGTGCTGGCCAGCTCCAACTCTCGGCACATAGAAGCGCAAGCGAGGCACCTGCTCGCGGTTTGTCCCGGGCATGGGAAGCAGTATGCTGCGTGCCCAGAAGACATCCCGCACTGTCCTGCCTGCCACGGGGCTGCTTCTGAGCACGGAGGCACGCCTACAAGCCAGCTGAGATGGGCTTTGCCTAAGAGTCAGGGAAGTGGCGAGCGGAACAAGGGATGTGCTGCACAGCTTCCCTCGCAGGCAGATTCCCTCCTGGGGCTCTTAGTTCTCTTGCCTTAGTGCCCTGCTTTGTTTGGAGGCTGTTTGCGGACAGCAGCACACACAGCGGGAAGGTGCGTGCTGGCCAGCTCCAACTCTCGGCACATAGAAGCGCAAGCCAGGCACCTGCTCGCGGTTTGTCCCGGGCATGGGAAGCAGTATGCTGCGTGCCCAGAAGACATCCCGCTTGTCCTGCCTGCCACGGGGCTGCTTCTGAGCACGGAGGCACGCCTACAAGCCAGCTGAGATGGGCTTTGCCTAAGAGTCAGGGAAGTGGCGAGAGGAACAAGGGATGTGCTGCACAGCTTCCCTTTCAGGCAGATTCCCTCCTGGGGCTCTTAGTTCTCTTGCCTTAGTGCCCTGCTTTGTTTGGAGGCTGTTTGCGGACAGCAGCACACACAGCGGGAAGGTGCGCGCTGGCCAGCTCCAAGTCTCGGCACATGGAAGCGCAAGCGAGGCACCTGCTCGCAGTTTGTCCCGGGTGTGGGAAGCAGCATGCTGCGTGCCCAGAAGATATCCCGCACTGTCCTGCCTGCCACGGGGCTGCTTCTGAGCACGGAGGCACACCTACAAGCCAGCTGAGATGGGCTTTGCCTAAGAGTCAGGGAAGTGGCGAGCGGAACAAGGGATGTGCTGCACAGCTTCCCTCGCAGGCAGATTCCCTCCTGGGGCTCTTAGTTCTCCTGCCTTTGTGCCCTGCTTTGTTTGGAGGCTGTTTGCGGACAGCAGCACACACAGCGGGAAGGTGCGTGCTGGCCAGCTCCAAGTCTCGGCAGATAGAAGCGCAAGCGAGGCACCTGCTCGCGGTTTGTCCCGGGCATGGGAAACAGCATGCTGCGTGCCCAAAAGACATCCCGCACTGTCCTGCCTGCCACGGGGCTGCTTCTGAGCACGGAGGCACGCCTACAAGCCAGCTGAGATGGGCTTTGCCTAAGAGTCAGGGAAGTGGCGAGAGGAACAAGGGATGTGCTGCACAGGTTCCCTCGCAGGCAGATTCCCTCCTGGGGCTCTTAGTTCTCTTGCCTTAGTGCCCTGCTTTGTTTGGAGGCTGTTTGCGGGCAGCAGCACACACAGCGGGAAGGTGCGCGCTGACCAGCTCCAAGTCTCGGCACATAGAAGGGCAAGCCAGGCACCTGCTCGCAGTTTGTCCCGGGCGTGGGAAGCAGCATGCTGCGTGCCCAGAAGACATCCCGCACTGTCCTGCCTGCCACGGGGCTGCTTCTGAGCACGGAGGCACGCCTACAAGCCAGCTGAGATGGGCTTTGCCTAAGAGTCAGGGAAGTGGCGAGAGGAACAAGGGATGTGCTGCACAGCTTCCCTCGCAGGCAGATTCCCTCCTGGGGCTCTTAGTTCTCCTGCCTTAGTGCCCTGCTTTGTTTGGAGGCTGTTTGCGGAGAGCAGCACACACAGCGGGAAGGTGCGCGCTGGCCAGCTCCAACTCTCGGCACATAGAAGCGCAAGCCAGGCACCTGCTCGCGGTTTGTCCCGGGCATGGGAAGCAGCATGCTGCGTGCCCAGAAGACATCCCGCACTGTCCTGCCTGCCACGGGGCTGCTTCTGAGCACGGAGGCACGCCTACAAGCAAGCTGAGATGGGCTTTGCCTAAGAGTCAGGGAAGTGGCGAGCGGAACAAGGGATGTGCTGCACAGCTTCCCTCGCAGGCAGATTCCCTCCTGGGGCTCTTAGTTCTCTTGCCTTAGTGCCCTGCTTTGTTTGGAGGCTGTTTGCGGAGAGCAGCACACACAGCGGGAAGGTGTGCGCTGACCAGCTCCAACTCTCGGCACATAGAAGCGCAAGCCAGGCACCTGCTCGCAGTTTGTCCCGGGCGTGGGAAGCAGCATGCTGCGTGCCCAGAAGACATCCCGCACTGTCCTGCCTGCCACGGGGCTGCTTCTGAGCACGGAGGCACGCCTACAAGCCAGCTGAGATGGGCTTTGCCTAAGAGTCAGGGAAGTGGCGAGCGGAACAAGGGATGTGCTGCACAGCTTCCCTCGCAGGCAGATTCCCTCCTGGGGCTCTTAGTTCTCCTGCCTTAGTGCCCTGCTTTGTTTGGAGGCTGTTTACAGACAGCAGCACACACAGCGGGAAGGTGTGCGCTGACCAGCTCCAAGTCTCGGCACATAGAAGGGCAAGCCAGGCACCTGCTCGCAGTTTGTCCCGGGCGTGGGAAGCAGCATGCTGCGTGCCCAGAAGACATCCCGCACTGTCCTGCCTGCCACGGGGCTGCTTCTGAGCACGGAGGCACGCCTACAAGCCAGCTGAGATGGGCTTTGCCTAAGAGTCAGGGAAGTGGCGAGAGGAACAAGGGATGTGCTGCACAGCTTCCCTCGCAGGCAGATTCCCTCCTGGGGCTCTTAGTTCTCCTGCCTTAGTGCCCTGCTTTGTTTGGAGGCTGTTTGCAGACAGCAGCACACACAGCGGGAAGGTGCGTGCTGGCCAGCTCCAACTCTCGGCACATAGAAGCGCAAGCGAGGCACCTGCTCGCGGTTTGTCCCGGGCATGGGAAGCAGTATGCTGCGTGCCCAGAAGACATCCCGCACTGTCCTGCCTGCCACGGGGCTGCTTCTGAGCACGGAGGCACGCCTACAAGCCAGCTGAGATGGGCTTTGCCTAAGAGTCAGGGAAGTGGCGAGCGGAACAAGGGATGTGCTGCACAGCTTCCCTCGCAGGCAGATTCCCTCCTGGGGCTCTTAGTTCTCTTGCCTTAGTGCCCTGCTTTGTTTGGAGGCTGTTTGCGGACAGCAGCACACACAGCGGGAAGGTGCGTGCTGGCCAGCTCCAACTCTCGGCACATAGAAGCGCAAGCCAGGCACCTGCTCGCGGTTTGTCCCGGGCATGGGAAGCAGTATGCTGCGTGCCCAGAAGACATCCCGCTTGTCCTGCCTGCCACGGGGCTGCTTCTGAGCACGGAGGCACGCCTACAAGCCAGCTGAGATGGGCTTTGCCTAAGAGTCAGGGAAGTGGCGAGAGGAACAAGGGATGTGCTGCACAGCTTCCCTTTCAGGCAGATTCCCTCCTGGGGCTCTTAGTTCTCTTGCCTTAGTGCCCTGCTTTGTTTGGAGGCTGTTTGCGGACAGCAGCACACACAGCGGGAAGGTGCGCGCTGGCCAGCTCCAAGTCTCGGCACATGGAAGCGCAAGCGAGGCACCTGCTCGCAGTTTGTCCCGGGTGTGGGAAGCAGCATGCTGCGTGCCCAGAAGATATCCCGCACTGTCCTGCCTGCCACGGGGCTGCTTCTGAGCACGGAGGCACACCTACAAGCCAGCTGAGATGGGCTTTGCCTAAGAGTCAGGGAAGTGGCGAGCGGAACAAGGGATGTGCTGCACAGCTTCCCTCGCAGGCAGATTCCCTCCTGGGGCTCTTAGTTCTCCTGCCTTTGTGCCCTGCTTTGTTTGGAGGCTGTTTGCGGGCAGCAGCACACACAGCGGGAAGGTGCGCGCTGGCCAGCTCCAAGTCTCGGCAGATAGAAGCGCAAGCGAGGCACCTGCTCGCGGTTTGTCCCGGGCATGGGAAACAGCATGCTGCGTGCCCAAAAGACATCCCGCACTGTCCTGCCTGCCACGGGGCTGCTTCTGAACACGGAGGCACGCCTACAAGCCAGCTGAGATGGGCTTTGCCTAAGAGTCAGGGAAGTGTCGAGAGGAACAAGGGATGTGCTGCACAGCTTCCCTCGCAGGCAGATTCCCTCCTGGGGCTCTTAGTTCTCCTGCCTTTGTGCCCTGCTTTGTTTGGAGGCTGTTTGCGGACAGCAGCACACACAGCGGGAAGGTGCGCGCTGACCAGCTCCAAGTCTCGGCAGATGGAAGCACAAGCCAGGCACCTGCTCGCAGTTTGTCCCGGGCATGGGAAGCAGTATGCTGCGTGCCCAGAGTACTTCCCGCACTGTCCTGCCTGCCACGGGGCTGCTTCTGAGCACGGAGGCACGCCTACAAGCCAACTGAGATGGGCTTTGCCTAAGAGTCAGGGAAGTGGCGAGAGGAACAAGGGATGTGCTGCACAGCTTCCCTTTCAGGCAGATTCCCTCCTGGGGCTCTTAGTTCTCTTGCCTTAGTGCCCTGCTTTGTTTGGAGGCTGTTTGCGGACAGCAGCACACACAGCGGGAAGGTGCGCGCTGGCCAGCTCCAAGTCTCGGCAGATAGAAGCGCAAGCGAGGCACCTGCTCGCGGTTTGTCCCGGGCATGGGAAGCAGCATGCTGCGTGCCCAGAAGACATCCCGCACTGTCCTGCCTGCCACGGTGCTGCTTCTGAGCACGGAGGCACGCCTACAAGCCAGCTGAGATGGGCTTTGCCTAAGAGTCAGGGAAGTGGCGAGCGAAACAAGGGATGTGCTGCACAGGTTCCCTCGCAGGCAGATTCCCTCCTGGGGCTCTTAGTTCTCCTGCCTTAGTGCCCTGCTTTGTTTGGAGGCTGTTTGCAGACAGCAGCACACACAGCGGGAAGGTGTGCGCTGACCAGCTCCAAGTCTCGGCACATAGAAGCACAAGCCAGGCACCTGCTCGCAGTTTGTCCCGGGCGTGGGAAGCAGCATGCTGCGTGCCCAGAAGACATCCCGCACTGTCCTGCCTGCCACGGGGCTGCTTCTGAGCACGGAGGCACGCCTACAAGCCAGCTGAGATGGGCTTTGCCTAAGAGTCAGGGAAGTGGCGAGCGAAACAAGGGATGTGCTGCACAGGTTCCCTCGCAGGCAGATTCCCTCCTGGGGCTCTTAGTTCTCCTGCCTTAGTGCCCTGCTTTGTTTGGAGGCTGTTTGCGGACAGCAGCACACACAGCGGGAAGGTGTGCGCTGGCCAGCTCCAACTCTCGGCACATAGAAGCGCAAGCGAGGCACCTGCTCGCGGTTTGTCCCGGGCATGGGAAGCAGCATGCTGCGTGCCCAGAAGACATCCCGCACTGTCCTGCCTGCCACGGGGCTGCTTCTGAGCACGGAGGCACGCCTACAAGCAAGCTGAGATGGGCTTTGCCTAAGAGTCAGGGAAGTGGCGAGCGGAACAAGGGATGTGCTGCACAGCTTCCCTCGCAGGCAGATTCCCTCCTGGGGCTCTTAGTTCTCTTGCCTTAGTGCCCTGCTTTGTTTGGAGGCTGTTTGCGGAGAGCAGCACACACAGCGGGAAGGTGTGCGCTGACCAGCTCCAAGTCTCGGCACATAGAAGCGCAAGCCAGGCACCTGCTCGCAGTTTGTCCCGGGCGTGGGAAGCAGCATGCTGCGTGCCCAGAAGACATCCCGCACTGTCCTGCCTGCCACGGGGCTGCTTCTGAGCACGGAGGCACGCCTACAAGCCAGCTGAGATGGGCTTTGCCTAAGAGTCAGGGAAGTGGCGAGCGGAACAAGGGATGTGCTGCACAGCTTCCCTCGCAGGCAGATTCCCTCCTGGGGCTCTTAGTTCTCTTGCCTTAGTGCCCTGCTTTGTTTGGAGGCTGTTTGCGGACAGCAGCACACACAGCGGGAAGGTGCGTGCTGGCCAGCTCCAAGTCTCGGCACATAGAAGCGCAAGCGAGGCACCTGCTCGAAGTTTGTCCCGGGCATGGGAAGCAGCATGCTGCGTGCCCAGAAGACATCCCGCACTGTCCTGCCTGCCACGGGGCTGCTTCTGAGCACGGAGGCACGCCTACAAGCCAGCTGAGATGGGCTTTGCCTAAGAGTCAGGGAAGTGGCGAGCGGAACAAGGGATGTGCTGCACAGCTTCCCTCGCAGGCAGATTCCCTCCTGGGGCTCTTAGTTCTCTTGCCTTAGTGCCCTGCTTTGTTTGGAGGCTGTTTGCGGACAGCAGCACACACAGCGGGAAGGTGCGTGCTGGCCAGCTCCAACTCTCGGCACATAGAAGCGCAAGCCAGGCACCTGCTCGCGGTTTGTCCCGGGCATGGGAAGCAGTATGCTGCGTGCCCAGAAGACATCCCGCTTGTCCTGCCTGCCACGGGGCTGCTTCTGAGCACGGAGGCACGCCTACAAGCCAGCTGAGATGGGCTTTGCCTAAGAGTCAGGGAAGTGGCGAGAGGAACAAGGGATGTGCTGCACAGCTTCCCTTTCAGGCAGATTCCCTCCTGGGGCTCTTAGTTCTCTTGCCTTAGTGCCCTGCTTTGTTTGGAGGCTGTTTGCGGAGAGCAGCACACACAGCGGGAAGGTGCGCGCTGGCCAGCTCCAAGTCTCGGCACATGGAAGCGCAAGCGAGGCACCTGCTCGCAGTTTGTCCCGGGTGTGGGAAGCAGCATGCTGCGTGCCCAGAAGATATCCCGCACTGTCCTGCCTGCCACGGGGCTGCTTCTGAGCACGGAGGCACACCTACAAGCCAGCTGAGATGGGCTTTGCCTAAGAGTCAGGGAAGTGTCGAGAGGAACAAGGGATGTGCTGCACAGCTTCCCTCGCAGGCAGATTCCCTCCTGGGGCTCTTAGTTCTCCTGCCTTTGTGCCCTGCTTTGTTTGGAGGCTGTTTGCGGACAGCAGCACACACAGCGGGAAGGTGCGCGCTGACCAGCTCCAAGTCTCGGCAGATGGAAGCACAAGCCAGGCACCTGCTCGCAGTTTGTCCCGGGCATGGGAAGCAGTATGCTGCGTGCCCAGAGTACTTCTCGCACTGTCCTGCCTGCCACGGGGCTGCTTCTGAGCACGGAGGCACGCCTACAAGCCAACTGAGATGGGCTTTGCCTAAGAGTCAGGGAAGTGGCGAGAGGAACAAGGGATGTGCTGCACAGCTTCCCTTTCAGGCAGATTCCCTCCTGGGGCTCTTAGTTCTCTTGCCTTAGTGCCCTGCTTTGTTTGGAGGCTGTTTGCGGACAGCAGCACACACAGCGGGAAGGTGCGCGCTGGCCAGCTCCAAGTCTCGGCAGATAGAAGCGCAAGCGAGGCACCTGCTCGCGGTTTGTCCCGGGCATGGGAAGCAGCATGCTGCGTGCCCAGAAGACATCCCGCACTGTCCTGCCTGCCACGGGGCTGCTTCTGAGCACGGAGGCACGCCTACAAGCCAGCTGAGATGGGCTTTGCCTAAGAGTCAGGGAAGTGGCGAGCGAAACAAGGGATGTGCTGCACAGGTTCCCTCGCAGGCAGATTCCCTCCTGGGGCTCTTAGTTCTCCTGCCTTAGTGCCCTGCTTTGTTTGGAGGCTGTTTGCAGACAGCAGCACACACAGCGGGAAGGTGTGCGCTGACCAGCTCCAAGTCTCGGCACATCGAAGCACAAGCCAGGCACCTGCTCGCAGTTTGTCCCGGGCGTGGGAAGCAGCATGCTGCGTGCCCAGAAGACATCCCGCACTGTCCTGCCTGCCACGGGGCTGCTTCTGAGCACGGAGGCACGCCTACAAGCCAGCTGAGATGGGCTTTGCCTAAGAGTCAGGGAAGTGGCGAGCGGAACAAGGGATGTGCTGCACAGCTTCCCTCGCAGGCAGATTCCCTCCTGGGGCTCTTAGTTCTCTTGCCTTAGTGCCCTGCTTTGTTTGGAGGCTGTTTGCGGACAGCAGCACACACAGCGGGAAGGTGCGTGCTGGCCAGCTCCAACTCTCGGCACATAGAAGCGCAAGCCAGGCACCTGCTCGCGGTTTGTCCCGGGCATGGGAAGCAGTATGCTGCGTGCCCAGAAGACATCCCGCACTGTCCTGCCTGCCACGGGGCTGCTTCTGAGCACGGAGGCACGCCTACAAGCCAGCTGAGATGGGCTTTGCCTAAGAGTCAGGGAAGTGGCGAGCGGAACAAGGGATGTGCTGCACAGCTTCCCTCGCAGGCAGATTCCCTCCTGGGGCTCTTAGTTCTCTTGCCTTAGTGCCCTGCTTTGTTTGGAGGCTGTTTGCAGACAGCAGCGCACACAGCGGGAAGGTGTGCGCTGACCAGCTCCAAGTCTCGGCACATAGAAGCGCAAGCCAGGCACCTGCTCGCAGTTTGTCCCGGGCGTGGGAAGCAGCATGCTGCGTGCCCAGAAGACATCCCGCACTGTCCTGCCTGCCACGGGGCTGCTTCTGAGCACGGAGGCACGCCTACAAGCCAGCTGAGATGGGCTTTGCCTAAGAGTCAGGGAAGTGGCGAGCGGAACAAGGGATGTGCTGCACAGCTTCCCTCGCAGGCAGATTCCCTCCTGGGGCTCTTAGTTCTCTTGCCTTAGTGCCCTGCTTTGTTTGGAGGCTGTTTGCGGACAGCAGCACACACAGCGGGAAGGTGCGTGCTGGCCAGCTCCAACTCTCGGCACATAGAAGCGCAAGCCAGGCACCTGCTCGCGGTTTGTCCCGGGCATGGGAAGCAGCATGCTGCGTGCCCAGAAGACATCCCGCACTGTCCTGCCTGCCACGGGGCTGCTTCTGAGCACGGAGGCACGCCTACAAGCCAGCTGAGATGGGCTTTGCCTAAGAGTCAGGGAAGTGGCGAGAGGAACAAGGGATGTGCTGCACAGCTTCCCTCGCAGGCAGATTCCCTCCTGGGGCTCTTAGTTCTCTTGCCTTAGTGCCCTGCTTTGTTTGGAGGCTGTTTGCGGGCAGCAGCACACACAGCGGGAAGGTGCGCGCTGACCAGCTCCAAGTCTCGGCACATAGAAGGGCAAGCCAGGCACCTGCTCGCAGTTTGTCCCGGGCGTGGGAAGCAGCATGCTGCGTGCCCAGAAGACATCCCGCACTGTCCTGCCTGCCACGGGGCTGCTTCTGAGCACGGAGGCACGCCTACAAGCCAGCTGAGATGGGCTTTGCCTAAGAGTCAGGGAAGTGGCGAGAGGAACAAGGGATGTGCTGCACAGCTTCCCTCGCAGGCAGATTCCCTCCTGGGGCTCTTAGTTCTCCTGCCTTAGTGCCCTGCTTTGTTTGGAGGCTGTTTGCGGAGAGCAGCACACACAGCGGGAAGGTGCGCGCTGGCCAGCTCCAACTCTCGGCACATAGAAGCGCAAGCGAGGCACCTGCTCGCGGTTTGTCCCGGGCATGGGAAGCAGCATGCTGCGTGCCCAGAAGACATCCCGCACTGTCCTGCCTGCCACGGGGCTGCTTCTGAGCACGGAGGCACGCCTACAAGCAAGCTGAGATGGGCTTTGCCTAAGAGTCAGGGAAGTGGCGAGCGGAACAAGGGATGTGCTGCACAGCTTCCCTCGCAGGCAGATTCCCTCCTGGGGCTCTTAGTTCTCTTGCCTTAGTGCCCTGCTTTGTTTGGAGGCTGTTTGCGGAGAGCAGCACACACAGCGGGAAGGTGTGCGCTGACCAGCTCCAACTCTCGGCACATAGAAGCGCAAGCCAGGCACCTGCTCGCAGTTTGTCCCGGGCGTGGGAAGCAGCATGCTGCGTGCCCAGAAGACATCCCGCACTGTCCTGCCTGCCACGGGGCTGCTTCTGAGCACGGAGGCACGCCTACAAGCCAGCTGAGATGGGCTTTGCCTAAGAGTCAGGGAAGTGGCGAGCGGAACAAGGGATGTGCTGCACAGCTTCCCTCGCAGGCAGATTCCCTCCTGGGGCTCTTAGTTCTCCTGCCTTAGTGCCCTGCTTTGTTTGGAGGCTGTTTACAGACAGCAGCACACACAGCGGGAAGGTGTGCGCTGACCAGCTCCAAGTCTCGGCACATAGAAGGGCAAGCCAGGCACCTGCTCGCAGTTTGTCCCGGGCGTGGGAAGCAGCATGC
Organism: Rhea pennata; assembly: GCF_028389875.1. NCBI lineage: Eukaryota > Metazoa > Chordata > Aves > Rheiformes > Rheidae > Rhea > Rhea pennata. The sequence continues at coordinate 1,217,143 of NC_084680.1, forward strand.
TGCGTGCCCAGAAGACATCCCGCACTGTCCTGCCTGCCACGGGGCTGCTTCTGAGCACGGAGGCACGCCTACAAGCCAGCTGAGATGGGCTTTGCCTAAGAGTCAGGGAAGTGGCGAGCGGAACAAGGGATGTGCTGCACAGCTTCCCTCGCAGGCAGATTCCCTCCTGGGGCTCTTAGTTCTCCTGCCTTAGTGCCCTGCTTTGTTTGGAGGCTGTTTGCAGACAGCAGCACACACAGCGGGAAGGTGCGTGCTGGCCAGCTCCAACTCTCGCCACATAGAAGCGCAAGCCAGGCACCTGCTCGCGGTTTGTCCCGGGCATGGGAAGCAGTATGCTGCGTGCCCAGAAGACATCCCGCACTGTCCTGCCTGCCACGGGGCTGCTTCTGAGCACGGAGGCACGCCTACAAGCCAGCTGAGATGGGCTTTGCCTAAGAGTCAGGGAAGTGGCGAGAGGAACAAGGGATGTGCTGCACAGCTTCCCTCGCAGGCAGATTCCCTCCTGGGGCTCTTAGTTCTCTTGCCTTAGTGCCCTGCTTTGTTTGGAGGCTGTTTGCGGACAGCAGCACACACAGCGGGAAGGTGCGTGCTGGCCAGCTCCAACTCTCGGCACATAGAAGCGCAAGCCAGGCACCTGCTCGCAGTTTGTCCCGGGCATGGGAAGCAGTATGCTGCGTGCCCAGAAGACATCCCGCTTGTCCTGCCTGCCACGGGGCTGCTTCTGAGCACGGAGGCACGCCTACAAGCCAGCTGAGATGGGCTTTGCCTAAGAGTCAGGGAAGTGGCGAGAGGAACAAGGGATGTGCTGCACAGCTTCCCTTTCAGGCAGATTCCCTCCTGGGGCTCTTAGTTCTCTTGCCTTAGTGCCCTGCTTTGTTTGGAGACTCTTTGCGGACAGCAGCACACACAGCGGGAAGGTGTGCGCTGGCCAGCTCCAAGTCTCGGCACATGGAAGCGCAAGCGAGGCACCTGCTCGCAGTTTGTCCCGGGTGTGGGAAGCAGCATGCTGCGTGCCCAGAAGATATCCCGCACTGTCCTGCCTGCCACGGGGCTGCTTCTTAGCACGGAGGCACACCTACAAGCCAGCTGAGATGGGCTTTGCCTAAGAGTCAGGGAAGTGGCGAGCGGAACAAGGGATGTGCTGCACAGCTTCCCTCGCAGGCAGATTCCCTCCTGGGGCTCTTAGTTCTCCTGCCTTTGTGCCCTGCTTTGTTTGGAGGCTGTTTGCGGAGAGCAGCACACACAGCGGGAAGGTGCGCGCTGGCCAGCTCCAAGTCTCGGCAGATAGAAGCGCAAGCGAGGCACCTGCTCGCGGTTTGTCCCGGGCATGGGAAACAGCATGCTGCGTGCCCAAAAGACATCCCGCACTGTCCTGCCTGCCACGGGGCTGCTTCTGAACACGGAGGCACGCCTACAAGCCAGCTGAGATGGGCTTTGCCTAAGAGTCAGGGAAGTGTCGAGAGGAACAAGGGATGTGCTGCACAGCTTCCCTCGCAGGCAGATTCCCTCCTGGGGCTCTTAGTTCTCCTGCCTTTGTGCCCTGCTTTGTTTGGAGGCTGTTTGCGGACAGCAGCACACACAGCGGGAAGGTGCGCGCTGACCAGCTCCAAGTCTCGGCAGATGGAAGCACAAGCCAGGCACCTGCTCGCAGTTTGTCCCGGGCATGGGAAGCAGTATGCTGCGTGCCCAGAGTACTTCCCGCACTGTCCTGCCTGCCACGGGGCTGCTTCTGAGCACGGAGGCACGCCTACAAGCCAACTGAGATGGGCTTTGCCTAAGAGTCAGGGAAGTGGCGAGAGGAACAAGGGATGTGCTGCACAGCTTCCCTTTCAGGCAGATTCCCTCCTGGGGCTCTTAGTTCTCTTGCCTTAGTGCCCTGCTTTGTTTGGAGGCTGTTTGCGGACAGCAGCACACACAGCGGGAAGGTGCGCGCTGGCCAGCTCCAAGTCTCGGCAGATAGAAGCGCAAGCGAGGCACCTGCTCGCGGTTTGTCCCGGGCATGGGAAGCAGCATGCTGCGTGCCCAGAAGACATCCCGCACTGTCCTGCCTGCCACGGGGCTGCTTCTGAGCACGGAGGCACGCCTACAAGCCAGCTGAGATGGGCTTTGCCTAAGAGTCAGGGAAGTGGCGAGCGAAACAAGGGATGTGCTGCACAGGTTCCCTCGCAGGCAGATTCCCTCCTGGGGCTCTTAGTTCTCCTGCCTTAGTGCCCTGCTTTGTTTGGAGGCTGTTTGCAGACAGCAGCACACACAGCGGGAAGGTGTGCGCTGACCAGCTCCAAGTCTCGGCACATAGAAGCACAAGCCAGGCACCTGCTCGCAGTTTGTCCCGGGCGTGGGAAGCAGCATGCTGCGTGCCCAGAAGACATCCCGCACTGTCCTGCCTGCCACGGGGCTGCTTCTGAGCACGGAGGCACGCCTACAAGCCAGCTGAGATGGGCTTTGCCTAAGAGTCAGGGAAGTGGCGAGCGGAACAAGGGATGTGCTGCACAGCTTCCCTCGCAGGCAGATTCCCTCCTGGGGCTCTTAGTTCTCTTGCCTTAGTGCCCTGCTTTGTTTGGAGGCTGTTTGCGGACAGCAGCACACACAGCGGGAAGGTGCGTGCTGGCCAGCTCCAACTCTCGCCACATAGAAGCGCAAGCCAGGCACCTGCTCGCGGTTTGTCCCGGGCATGGGAAGCAGTATGCTGCGTGCCCAGAAGACATCCCGCACTGTCCTGCCTGCCACGGGGCTGCTTCTGAGCACGGAGGCACGCCTACAAGCCAGCTGAGATGGGCTTTGCCTAAGAGTCAGGGAAGTGGCGAGCGGAACAAGGGATGTGCTGCACAGCTTCCCTCGCAGGCAGATTCCCTCCTGGGGCTCTTAGTTCTCTTGCCTTAGTGCCCTGCTTTGTTTGGAGGCTGTTTGCGGACAGCAGCACACACAGCGGGAAGGTGCGTGCTGGCCAGCTCCAACTCTCGGCACATAGAAGCGCAAGCCAGGCACCTGCTCGCAGTTTGTCCCGGGCATGGGAAGCAGTATGCTGCGTGCCCAGAAGACATCCCGCACTGTCCTGCCTGCCATGGGGCTGCTTCTGAGCACGGAGGCACGCCTACAAGCCAGCTGAGATGGGCTTTGCCTAAGAGTCAGGGAAGTGGCGAGCGGAACAAGGGATGTGCTGCACAGCTTCCCTCGCAGGCAGATTCCCTCCTGGGGCTCTTAGTTCTCTTGCCTTAGTGCCCTGCTTTGTTTGGAGGCTGTTTGCGGAGAGCAGCACACACAGCGGGAAGGTGCGCGCTGGCCAGCTCCAAGTCTCGGCACATAGAAGCGCAAGCGAGGCACCTGCTCGCAGTTTGTCCCGGGTATGGGAAGCAGCATGCTGCGTGCCCAAAAGACATCCCGCACTGTCCTGCCTGCCACGGGGCTGCTTCTGAGCACGGAGGCACGCCTACAAGCCAGCTGAGATGGGCTTTGCCTAAGAGTCAGGGAAGTGGCGAGCGGAACAAGGGATGTGCTGCACAGCTTCCCTCGCAGGCAGATTCCCTCCTGGGGCTCTTAGTTCTCCTGCCTTAGTGCCCTGCTTTGTTTGGAGGCTGTTTGCAGACAGCAGCACACACAGCGGGAAGGTGTGCGCTGACCAGCTCCAAGTCTCGGCACATAGAAGCGCAAGCCAGGCACCTGCTCGCAGTTTGTCCCGGGCGTGGGAAGCAGCATGCTGCGTGCCCAGAAGACATCCCGCACTGTCCTGCCTGCCACGGGGCTGCTTCTGAGCACGGAGGCACGCCTACAAGCCAGCTGAGATGGGCTTTGCCTAAGAGTCAGGGAAGTGGCGAGCGGAACAAGGGATGTGCTGCACAGCTTCCCTCGCAGGCAGATTCCCTCCTGGGGCTCTTAGTTCTCCTGCCTTTGTGCCCTGCTTTGTTTGGAGGCTGTTTGCGGAGAACAGCACACACAGCGGGAAGGTGTGCGCTGACCAGCTCCAAGTCTCGGCAGATAGAAGCGCAAGCGAGGCACCTGCTCGCGTTTTGTCCCGGGCATGGGAAGCAGCATGCTGCGTGCCCAGAAGACATCCCGCACTGTCCTGCCTGCCACGGGGCTGCTTCTGAGCACGGAGGCACGCCTACAAGCCAGCTGAGATGGGCTTTGCCTAAGAGTCAGGGAAGTGGCGAGAGGAACAAGGGATGTGCTGCACAGCTTCCCTTTCAGGCAGATTCCCTCCTGGGGCTCTTAGTTCTCTTGTCTTAGTGCCCTGCTTTGTTTGGAGGCTGTTTGCAGACAGCAGCACACACAGCGGGAAGGTGTGCGCTGACCAGCTCCAAGTCTCGGCACATAGAAGCGCAAGCCAGGCACCTGCTCGCAGTTTGTCCCGGGCGTGGGAAACAGTATGCTGCGTGCCCAGAAGACATCCCGCACTGTCCTGCCTGCCACGGGGCTGCTTCTGAGCACGGAGGCACGCCTACAAGCCAGCTGAGATGGGCTTTGCCTAAGAGTCAGGGAAGTGGCGAGCGGAACAAGGGATGTGCTGCACAGCTTCCCTCGCAGGCAGATTCCCTCCTGGGGCTCTTAGTTCTCTTGCCTTAGTGCCCTGCTTTGTTTGGAGGCTGTTTGCGGACAGCAGCACACACAGCGGGAAGGTGCGTGCTGGCCAGCTCCAACTCTCGGCACATAGAAGCGCAAGCGAGGCACCTGCTCGCAGTTTGTCCCGGGCATGGGAAGCAGTATACTGCGTGCCCAGAAGACATCCCGCACTGTCCTGCCTGCCACGGGGCTGCTTCTGAGCACGGAGGCACGCCTACAAGCCAGCTGAGATGGGCTTTGCCTAAGATTCAGGGAAGTGGCGAGCGGAACAAGGGATGTGCTGCACAGCTTCCCTCGCAGGCAGATTCCCTCCTGGGGCTCTTAGTTCTCCTGCCTTTGTGCCCTGCTTTGTTTGGAGGCTGTTTGCGGACAGCAGCACACACAGCGGGAAGGTGCGCGCTGGCCAGCTCCAAGTCTCGGCAGACAGAAGCGCAAGCGAGGCACTTGCTCGCGGTTTGTCCCGGGCATGGGAAGCAGCATGCTGCGTGCCCAGAAGACATCCCGCACTGTCCTGCCTGCCACGGGGCTGCTTCTGAGCACGGAGGCACGCCTACAAGCCAGCTGAGATGGGCTTTGCCTAAGAGTCAGGGAAGTGGCGAGCGAAACAAGGGATGTGCTGCACAGGTTCCCTCGCAGGCAGATTCCCTCCTGGGGCTCTTAGTTCTCCTGCCTTAGTGCCCTGCTTTGTTTGGAGGCTGTTTGCAGACAGCAGCACACACAGCGGGAAGGTGTGCGCTGGCCAGCTCCAAGTCTCGGCACATAGAAGCACAAGCCAGGCACCTGCTCGCAGTTTGTCCCGGGCGTGGGAAGCAGCATGCTGCGTGCCCAGAAGACATCCCGCACTGTCCTGCCTGCCACGGGGCTGCTTCTGAGCACGGAGGCACGCCTACAAGCCAGCTGAGATGGGCTTTGCCTAAGAGTCAGGGAAGTGGCGAGCGGAACAAGGGATGTGCTGCACAGCTTCCCTCGCAGGCAGATTCCCTCCTGGGGCTCTTAGTTCTCTTGCCTTAGTGCCCTGCTTTGTTTGGAGGCTGTTTGCGGACAGCAGCACACACAGCGGGAAGGTGCGTGCTGGCCAGCTCCAACTCTCGCCACATAGAAGCGCAAGCCAGGCACCTGCTCGCAGTTTGTCCCGGGTGTGGGAAGCAGCATGCTGCGTGCCCAGAAGACATCCCGCACTGTCCTGCCTGCCACGGGGCTGCTTCTGAGCACGGAGGCACGCCTACAAGCCAGCTGAGATGGGCTTTGCCTAAGAGTCAGGGAAGTGGCGAGCGGAACAAGGGATGTGCTGCACAGCTTCCCTCGCAGGCAGATTCCCTCCTGGGGCTCTTAGTTCTCTTGCCTTAGTGCCCTGCTTTGTTTGGAGGCTGTTTGCGGACAGCAGCACACACAGCGGGAAGGTGCGCGCTGGCCAGCTCCAAGTCTCGGCAGATAGAAGCGCAAGCCAGGCACCTGCTCGCAGTTTGTCCCGGGCATGGGAAGCAGTATGCTGCGTGCCCAGAAGACATCCCGCACTGTCCTGCCTGCCATGGGGCTGCTTCTGAGCACGGAGGCACGCCTACAAGCCAGCTGAGATGGGCTTTGCCTAAGAGTCAGGGAAGTGGCGAGCGGAACAAGGGATGTGCTGCACAGCTTCCCTCGCAGGCAGATTCCCTCCTGGGGCTCTTAGTTCTCTTGCCTTAGTGCCCTGCTTTGTTTGGAGGCTGTTTGCGGAGAGCAGCACACACAGCGGGAAGGTGCGCGCTGGCCAGCTCCAAGTCTCGGCACATAGAAGCGCAAGCGAGGCACCTGCTCGCAGTTTGTCCCGGGTATGGGAAGCAGCATGCTGCGTGCCCAAAAGACATCCCGCACTGTCCTGCCTGCCACGGGGCTGCTTCTGAGCACGGAGGCACGCCTACAAGCCAGCTGAGATGGGCTTTGCCTAAGAGTCAGGGAAGTGGCGAGCGGAACAAGGGATGTGCTGCACAGCTTCCCTCGCAGGCAGATTCCCTCCTGGGGCTCTTAGTTCTCCTGCCTTAGTGCCCTGCTTTGTTTGGAGGCTGTTTGCAGACAGCAGCACACACAGCGGGAAGGTGTGCGCTGACCAGCTCCAAGTCTCGGCACATAGAAGCGCAAGCGAGGCACCTGCTCGGAGTTTGTCCCGGGCGTGGGAAGCAGCATGCTGCGTGCCCAGAAGACATCCCGCACTGTCCTGCCTGCCACGGGGCTGCTTCTGAGCACGGAGGCACGCCTACAAGCCAGCTGAGATGGGCTTTGCCTAAGAGTCAGGGAAGTGGCGAGCGGAACAAGGGATGTGCTGCACAGCTTCCCTCGCAGGCAGATTCCCTCCTGGGGCTCTTAGTTCTCCTGCCTTTGTGCCCTGCTTTGTTTGGAGGCTGTTTGCGGAGAACAGCACACACAGCGGGAAGGTGTGCGCTGACCAGCTCCAAGTCTCGGCAGATAGAAGCGCAAGCGAGGCACCTGCTCGCGTTTTGTCCCGGGCATGGGAAGCAGCATGCTGCGTGCCCAGAAGACATCCCGCACTGTCCTGCCTGCCACGGGGCTGCTTCTGAGCACGGAGGCACGCCTACAAGCCAGCTGAGATGGGCTTTGCCTAAGAGTCAGGGAAGTGGCGAGAGGAACAAGGGATGTGCTGCACAGCTTCCCTTTCAGGCAGATTCCCTCCTGGGGCTCTTAGTTCTCTTGTCTTAGTGCCCTGCTTTGTTTGGAGGCTGTTTGCAGACAGCAGCACACACAGCGGGAAGGTGTGCGCTGACCAGCTCCAAGTCTCGGCACATAGAAGCGCAAGCCAGGCACCTGCTCGCAGTTTGTCCCGGGCGTGGGAAACAGTATGCTGCGTGCCCAGAAGACATCCCGCACTGTCCTGCCTGCCACGGGGCTGCTTCTGAGCACGGAGGCACGCCTACAAGCCAGCTGAGATGGGCTTTGCCTAAGAGTCAGGGAAGTGGCGAGCGGAACAAGGGATGTGCTGCACAGCTTCCCTCGCAGGCAGATTCCCTCCTGGGGCTCTTAGTTCTCTTGCCTTAGTGCCCTGCTTTGTTTGGAGGCTGTTTGCGGACAGCAGCACACACAGCGGGAAGGTGCGTGCTGGCCAGCTCCAACTCTCGGCACATAGAAGCGCAAGCGAGGCACCTGCTCGCAGTTTGTCCCGGGCATGGGAAGCAGTATACTGCGTGCCCAGAAGACATCCCGCACTGTCCTGCCTGCCACGGGGCTGCTTCTGAGCACGGAGGCACGCCTACAAGCCAGCTGAGATGGGCTTTGCCTAAGATTCAGGGAAGTGGCGAGCGGAACAAGGGATGTGCTGCACAGCTTCCCTCGCAGGCAGATTCCCTCCTGGGGCTCTTAGTTCTCCTGCCTTTGTGCCCTGCTTTGTTTGGAGGCTGTTTGCGGACAGCAGCACACACAGCGGGAAGGTGCGCGCTGGCCAGCTCCAAGTCTCGGCAGACAGAAGCGCAAGCGAGGCACCTGCTCGCGGTTTGTCCCGGGCATGGGAAGCAGCATGCTGCGTGCCCAGAAGACATCCCGCACTGTCCTGCCTGCCACGGGGCTGCTTCTGAGCACGGAGGCACGCCTACAAGCAAGCTGAGATGGGCTTTGCCTAAGAGTCAGGGAAGTGGCGAGCGGAACAAGGGATGTGCTGCACAGCTTCCCTCGCAGGCAGATTCCCTCCTGGGGCTCTTAGTTCTCCTGCCTTAGTGCCCTGCTTTGTTTGGAGGCTGTTTGCAGACAGCAGCACACACAGCGGGAAGGTGTGCGCTGACCAGCTCCAAGTCTCGGCACATAGAAGGGCAAGCCAGGCACCTGCTCGCAGTTTGTCCCGGGCGTGGGAAGCAGCATGCTGCGTGCCCAGAAGACATCCCGCACTGTCCTGCCTGCCACGGGGCTGCTTCTGAGCACGGAGGCACGCCTACAAGCAAGCTGAGATGGGCTTTGCCTAAGAGTCAGGGAAGTGGCGAGCGGAACAAGGGATGTGCTGCACAGCTTCCCTCGCAGGCAGATTCCCTCCTGGGGCTCTTAGTTCTCTTGCCTTAGTGCCCTGCTTTGTTTGTAGGCTGTTTGCGGACAGCAGCACACACAGCGGGAAGGTGCGCGCTGGCCAGCTCCAAGTCTCGGCAGATAGAAGCGCAAGCGAGGCACCTGCTCGCGGTTTGTCCCGGGCATGGGAAGCAGCATGCTGCGTGCCCAAAAGACATCCCGCACTGTCCTGCCTGCCACGGGGCTGCTTCTGAGCACGGAGGCACGCCTACAAGCCAGCTGAGATGGGCTTTGCCTAAGAGTCAGGGAAGTGGCGAGAGGAACAAGGGATGTGCTGCACAGCTTCCCTTTCAGGCAGATTCCCTCCTGGGGCTCTTAGTTCTCTTGCCTTAGTGCCCTGCTTTGTTTGGAGGCTCTTTGCGGACAGCAGCACACACAGCGGGAAGGTGTGCGCTGGCCAGCTCCAAGTCTCGGCACATAGAAGCGCAAGCCAGGCACCTGCTCGCAGTTTGTCCCGGGTGTGGGAAGCAGCATGCTGCGTGCCCAGAAGACATCCCGCACTGTCCTGCCTGCCACGGGGCTGCTTCTGAGCACGGAGGCATGCCTACAAGCCAGCTGAGATGGGCTTTGCCTAAGAGTCAGGGAAGTGGCGAGAGGAACAAGGGATGTGCTGCACAGCTTCCCTCGCAGGCAGATTCCCTCCTGGGGCTCTTAGTTCTCTTGCCTTAGTGCCCTGCTTTGTTTGGAGGCTGTTTGCGGAGAGCAGCACACACAGCGGGAAGGTGCGCGCTGGCCAGCTCCAAGTCTCGGCAGATAGAAGCGCAAGCGAGGCACCTGCTCGCGGTTTGTCCCGGGCATGGGAAGCAGCAGGCTGCGTGCCCAGAAGACATCCCACACTGTCCTGCCTGCCATGGGGCTGCTTCTGAGCACGGAGGCACGCCTACAAGCCAGCTGAGATGGGCTTTGCCTAAGAGTCAGGGAAGTGGCGAGCGGAACAAGGGATGTGCTGCACAGCTTCCCTCGCAGGCAGATTCCCTCCTGGGGCTCTTAGTTCTCCTGCCTTAGTGCCCTGCTTTGTTTGGAGGCTGTTTGCAGACAGCAGCACACACAGCGGGAAGGTGTGCGCTGACCAGCTCCAAGTCTCGGCACATAGAAGCGCAAGCCAGGCACCTGCTCGCAGTTTGTCCCGGGCGTGGGAAGCAGCATGCTGCGTGCCCAGAAGACATCCCGCACTGTCCTGCCTGCCACGGGGCTGCTTCTGAGCACGGAGGCACGCCTACAAGCCAGCTGAGATGGGCTTTGCCTAAGAGTCAGGGAAGTGGCGAGCGGAACAAGGGATGTGCTGCACAGCTTCCCTCGCAGGCAGATTCCCTCCTGGGGCTCTTAGTTCTCCTGCCTTTGTGCCCTGCTTTGTTTGGAGGCTGTTTGCGGACAGCAGCACACACAGCGGGAAGGTGCGTGCTGGCCAGCTCCAAGTCTCGGCACATAGAAGGGCAAGCCAGGCACCTGCTCGCAGTTTGTCCCGGGCGTGGGAAGCAGCATGCTGCGTGCCCAGAAGACATCCCGCACTGTCCTGCCTGCCACGGGGCTGCTTCTGAGCACGGAGGCACGCCTACAAGCCAGCTGAGATGGGCTTTGCCTAAGAGTCAGGGAAGTGGCGAGAGGAACAAGGGATGTGCTGCACAGCTTCCCTCGCAGGCAGATTCCCTCCTGGGGCTCTTAGTTCTCCTGCCTTAGTGCCCTGCTTTGTTTGGAGGCTGTTTGCAGACAGCAGCACACACAGCGGGAAGGTGCGTGCTGGCCAGCTCCAAGTCTCGGCACATAGAAGCGCAAGCCAGGCACCTGCTCGCGGTTTGTCCCGGGCATGGGAAGCAGTATGCTGCGTGCCCAGAAGACATCCCGCACTGTCCTGCCTGCCACGGGGCTGCTTCTGAGCACGGAGGCACGCCTACAAGCCAGCTGAGATGGGCTTTGCCTAAGAGTCAGGGAAGTGGCGAGAGGAACAAGGGATGTGCTGCACAGCTTCCCTCGCAGGCAGATTCCCTCCTGGGGCTCTTAGTTCTCTTGCCTTAGTGCCCTGCTTTGTTTGGAGGCTGTTTGCGGACAGCAGCACACACAGCGGGAAGGTGCGTGCTGGCCAGCTCCAACTCTCGGCACATAGAAGCGCAAGCCAGGCACCTGCTCGCAGTTTGTCCCGGGCATGGGAAGCAGTATGCTGCGTGCCCAGAAGACATCCCGCTTGTCCTGCCTGCCACGGGGCTGCTTCTGAGCACGGAGGCACGCCTACAAGCCAGCTGAGATGGGCTTTGCCTAAGAGTCAGGGAAGTGGCGAGAGGAACAAGGGATGTGCTGCACAGCTTCCCTTTCAGGCAGATTCCCTCCTGGGGCTCTTAGTTCTCTTGCCTTAGTGCCCTGCTTTGTTTGGAGGCTCTTTGCGGACAGCAGCACACACAGCGGGAAGGTGCGCGCTGGCCAGCTCCAAGTCTCGGCACATGGAAGCGCAAGCGAGGCACCTGCTCGCAGTTTGTCCCGGGTGTGGGAAGCAGCATGCTGCGTGCCCAGAAGATATCCCGCACTGTCCTGCCTGCCACGGGGCTGCTTCTTAGCACGGAGGCACACCTACAAGCCAGCTGAGATGGGCTTTGCCTAAGAGTCAGGGAAGTGGCGAGCGGAACAAGGGATGTGCTGCACAGCTTCCCTCGCAGGCAGATTCCCTCCTGGGGCTCTTAGTTCTCCTGCCTTTGTGCCCTGCTTTGTTTGGAGGCTGTTTGCGGAGAGCAGCACACACAGCGGGAAGGTGCGCGCTGGCCAGCTCCAAGTCTCGGCAGATAGAAGCGCAAGCGAGGCACCTGCTCGCGGTTTGTCCCGGGCATGGGAAACAGCATGCTGCGTGCCCAAAAGACATCCCGCACTGTCCTGCCTGCCACGGGGCTGCTTCTGAACACGGAGGCACGCCTACAAGCCAGCTGAGATGGGCTTTGCCTAAGAGTCAGGGAAGTGTCGAGAGGAACAAGGGATGTGCTGCACAGCTTCCCTCGCAGGCAGATTCCCTCCTGGGGCTCTTAGTTCTCCTGCCTTTGTGCCCTGCTTTGTTTGGAGGCTGTTTGCGGACAGCAGCACACACAGCGGGAAGGTGCGCGCTGACCAGCTCCAAGTCTCGGCAGATGGAAGCACAAGCCAGGCACCTGCTCGCAGTTTGTCCCGGGCATGGGAAGCAGTATGCTGCGTGCCCAGAGTACTTCCCGCACTGTCCTGCCTGCCACGGGGCTGCTTCTGAGCACGGAGGCACGCCTACAAGCCAACTGAGATGGGCTTTGCCTAAGAGTCAGGGAAGTGGCGAGAGGAACAAGGGATGTGCTGCACAGCTTCCCTTTCAGGCAGATTCCCTCCTGGGGCTCTTAGTTCTCTTGCCTTAGTGCCCTGCTTTGTTTGGAGGCTGTTTGCGGACAGCAGCACACACAGCGGGAAGGTGCGCGCTGGCCAGCTCCAAGTCTCGGCAGATAGAAGCGCAAGCGAGGCACCTGCTCGCGGTTTGTCCCGGGCATGGGAAGCAGCATGCTGCGTGCCCAGAAGACATCCCGCACTGTCCTGCCTGCCACGGGGCTGCTTCTGAGCACGGAGGCACGCCTACAAGCCAGCTGAGATGGGCTTTGCCTAAGAGTCAGGGAAGTGGCGAGCGAAACAAGGGATGTGCTGCACAGGTTCCCTCGCAGGCAGATTCCCTCCTGGGGCTCTTAGTTCTCCTGCCTTAGTGCCCTGCTTTGTTTGGAGGCTGTTTGCAGACAGCAGCACACACAGCGGGAAGGTGTGCGCTGACCAGCTCCAAGTCTCGGCACATAGAAGCACAAGCCAGGCACCTGCTCGCAGTTTGTCCCGGGCGTGGGAAGCAGCATGCTGCGTGCCCAGAAGACATCCCGCACTGTCCTGCCTGCCACGGGGCTGCTTCTGAGCACGGAGGCACGCCTACAAGCCAGCTGAGATGGGCTTTGCCTAAGAGTCAGGGAAGTGGCGAGCGGAACAAGGGATGTGCTGCACAGCTTCCCTCGCAGGCAGATTCCCTCCTGGGGCTCTTAGTTCTCTTGCCTTAGTGCCCTGCTTTGTTTGGAGGCTGTTTGCGGACAGCAGCACACACAGCGGGAAGGTGCGTGCTGGCCAGCTCCAACTCTCGCCACATAGAAGCGCAAGCCAGGCACCTGCTCGCGGTTTGTCCCGGGCATGGGAAGCAGTATGCTGCGTGCCCAGAAGACATCCCGCACTGTCCTGCCTGCCACGGGGCTGCTTCTGAGCACGGAGGCACGCCTACAAGCCAGCTGAGATGGGCTTTGCCTAAGAGTCAGGGAAGTGGCGAGCGGAACAAGGGATGTGCTGCACAGCTTCCCTCGCAGGCAGATTCCCTCCTGGGGCTCTTAGTTCTCTTGCCTTAGTGCCCTGCTTTGTTTGGAGGCTGTTTGCGGACAGCAGCACACACAGCGGGAAGGTGCGTGCTGGCCAGCTCCAACTCTCGGCACATAGAAGCGCAAGCCAGGCACCTGCTCGCAGTTTGTCCCGGGCATGGGAAGCAGTATGCTGCGTGCCCAGAAGACATCCCGCACTGTCCTGCCTGCCATGGGGCTGCTTCTGAGCACGGAGGCACGCCTACAAGCCAGCTGAGATGGGCTTTGCCTAAGAGTCAGGGAAGTGGCGAGCGGAACAAGGGATGTGCTGCACAGCTTCCCTTTCAGGCAGATTCCCTCCTGGGGCTCTTAGTTCTCTTGCCTTAGTGCCCTGCTTTGTTTGGAGGCTGTTTGCGGAGAGCAGCACACACAGCGGGAAGGTGCGCGCTGGCCAGCTCCAAGTCTCGGCACATAGAAGCGCAAGCGAGGCACCTGCTCGGAGTTTGTCCCGGGCGTGGGAAGCAGCATGCTGCGTGCCCAGAAGACATCCCGCACTGTCCTGCCTGCCACGGGGCTGCTTCTGAGCACGGAGGCACGCCTACAAGCCAGCTGAGATGGGCTTTGCCTAAGAGTCAGGGAAGTGGCGAGCGGAACAAGGGATGTGCTGCACAGCTTCCCTCGCAGGCAGATTCCCTCCTGGGGCTCTTAGTTCTCCTGCCTTTGTGCCCTGCTTTGTTTGGAGGCTGTTTGCGGAGAACAGCACACACAGCGGGAAGGTGTGCGCTGACCAGCTCCAAATCTCGGCAGATAGAAGCGCAAGCGAGGCACCTGCTCGCGTTTTGTCCCGGGCATGGGAAGCAGCATGCTGCGTGCCCAGAAGACATCCCGCACTGTCCTGCCTGCCACGGGGCTGCTTCTGAGCACGGAGGCACGCCTACAAGCCAGCTGAGATGGGCTTTGCCTAAGAGTCAGGGAAGTGGCGAGAGGAACAAGGGATGTGCTGCACAGCTTCCCTTTCAGGCAGATTCCCTCCTGGGGCTCTTAGTTCTCTTGTCTTAGTGCCCTGCTTTGTTTGGAGGCTGTTTGCAGACAGCAGCACACACAGCGGGAAGGTGTGCGCTGACCAGCTCCAAGTCTCGGCACATAGAAGCGCAAGCCAGGCACCTGCTCGCAGTTTGTCCCGGGCGTGGCAAACAGTATGCTGCGTGCCCAGAAGACATCCCGCACTGTCCTGCCTGCCACGGGGCTGCTTCTGAGCACGGAGGCACGCCTACAAGCCAGCTGAGATGGGCTTTGCCTAAGAGTCAGGGAAGTGGCGAGCGGAACAAGGGATGTGCTGCACAGCTTCCCTCGCAGGCAGATTCCCTCCTGGGGCTCTTAGTTCTCTTGCCTTAGTGCCCTGCTTTGTTTGGAGGCTGTTTGCGGACAGCAGCACACACAGCGGGAAGGTGCGTGCTGGCCAGCTCCAACTCTCGGCACATAGAAGCGCAAGCGAGGCACCTGCTCGCAGTTTGTCCCGGGCATGGGAAGCAGTATACTGCGTGCCCAGAAGACATCCCGCACTGTCCTGCCTGCCACGGGGCTGCTTCTGAGCACGGAGGCACGCCTACAAGCCAGCTGAGATGGGCTTTGCCTAAGATTCAGGGAAGTGGCGAGCGGAACAAGGGATGTGCTGCACAGCTTCCCTCGCAGGCAGATTCCCTCCTGGGGCTCTTAGTTCTCCTGCCTTTGTGCCCTGCTTTGTTTGGAGGCTGTTTGCGGACAGCAGCACACACAGCGGGAAGGTGCGCGCTGGCCAGCTCCAAGTCTCGGCAGACAGAAGCGCAAGCGAGGCACCTGCTCGCGGTTTGTCCCGGGCATGGGAAGCAGCATGCTGCGTGCCCAGAAGACATCCCGCACTGTCCTGCCTGCCACGGGGCTGCTTCTGAGCACGGAGGCACGCCTACAAGCAAGCTGAGATGGGCTTTGCCTAAGAGTCAGGGAAGTGGCGAGCGGAACAAGGGATGTGCTGCACAGCTTCCCTCGCAGGCAGATTCCCTCCTGGGGCTCTTAGTTCTCCTGCCTTAGTGCCCTGCTTTGTTTGGAGGCTGTTTGCAGACAGCAGCACACACAGCGGGAAGGTGTGCGCTGACCAGCTCCAAGTCTCGGCACATAGAAGGGCAAGCCAGGCACCTGCTCGCAGTTTGTCCCGGGCGTGGGAAGCAGCATGCTGCGTGCCCAGAAGACATCCCGCACTGTCCTGCCTGCCACGGGGCTGCTTCTGAGCACGGAGGCACGCCTACAAGCAAGCTGAGATGGGCTTTGCCTAAGAGTCAGGGAAGTGGCGAGCGGAACAAGGGATGTGCTGCACAGCTTCCCTCGCAGGCAGATTCCCTCCTGGGGCTCTTAGTTCTCTTGCCTTAGTGCCCTGCTTTGTTTGTAGGCTGTTTGCGGACAGCAGCACACACAGCGGGAAGGTGCGCGCTGGCCAGCTCCAAGTCTCGGCAGATAGAAGCGCAAGCGAGGCACCTGCTCGCGGTTTGTCCCGGGCATGGGAAGCAGCATGCTGCGTGCCCAAAAGACATCCCGCACTGTCCTGCCTGCCACGGGGCTGCTTCTGAGCACGGAGGCACGCCTACAAGCCAGCTGAGATGGGCTTTGCCTAAGAGTCAGGGAAGTGGCGAGAGGAACAAGGGATGTGCTGCACAGCTTCCCTTTCAGGCAGATTCCCTCCTGGGGCTCTTAGTTCTCTTGCCTTAGTGCCCTGCTTTGTTTGGAGGCTCTTTGCGGACAGCAGCACACACAGCGGGAAGGTGTGCGCTGGCCAGCTCCAAGTCTCGGCACATAGAAGCGCAAGCCAGGCACCTGCTCGCAGTTTGTCCCGGGTGTGGGAAGCAGCATGCTGCGTGCCCAGAAGACATCCCGCACTGTCCTGCCTGCCACGGGGCTGCTTCTGAGCACGGAGGCATGCCTACAAGCCAGCTGAGATGGGCTTTGCCTAAGAGTCAGGGAAGTGGCGAGAGGAACAAGGGATGTGCTGCACAGCTTCCCTCGCAGGCAGATTCCCTCCTGGGGCTCTTAGTTCTCTTGCCTTAGTGCCCTGCTTTGTTTGGAGGCTGTTTGCGGAGAGCAGCACACACAGCGGGAAGGTGCGCGCTGGCCAGCTCCAAGTCTCGGCAGATAGAAGCGCAAGCGAGGCACCTGCTCGCGGTTTGTCCCGGGCATGGGAAGCAGCAGGCTGCGTGCCCAGAAGACATCCCGCACTGTCCTGCCTGCCATGGGGCTGCTTCTGAGCACGGAGGCACGCCTACAAGCCAGCTGAGATGGGCTTTGCCTAAGAGTCAGGGAAGTGGCGAGCGGAACAAGGGATGTGCTGCACAGGTTCCCTCGCAGGCAGATTCCCTCCTGGGGCTCTTAGTTCTCCTGCCTTAGTGCCCTGCTTTGTTTGGAGGCTGTTTGCAGACAGCAGCACACACAGCGGGAAGGTGTGCGCTGACCAGCTCCAAGTCTCGGCACATAGAAGCGCAAGCCAGGCACCTGCTCGCAGTTTGTCCCGGGCGTGGGAAGCAGCATGCTGCGTGCCCAGAAGACATCCCGCACTGTCCTGCCTGCCACGGGGCTGCTTCTGAGCACGGAGGCACGCCTACAAGCCAGCTGAGATGGGCTTTGCCTAAGAGTCAGGGAAGTGGCGAGCGGAACAAGGGATGTGCTGCACAGCTTCCCTCGCAGGCAGATTCCCTCCTGGGGCTCTTAGTTCTCCTGCCTTTGTGCCCTGCTTTGTTTGGAGGCTGTTTGCGGACAGCAGCACACACAGCGGGAAGGTGCGTGCTGGCCAGCTCCAACTCTCGGCACATAGAAGCGCAAGCGAGGCACCTGCTCGCGTTTTGTCCCGGGCATGGGAAGCAGCATGCTGCGTGCCCAGAAGACATCCCGCACTGTCCTGCCTGCCACGGGGCTGCTTCTGAGCACGGAGGCACGCCTACAAGCCAGCTGAGATGGGCTTTGCCTAAGAGTCAGGGAAGTGGCGAGCGGAACAAGGGATGTGCTGCACAGCTTCCCTCGCAGGCAGATTCCCTCCTGGGGCTCTTAGTTCTCCTGCCTTAGTGCCCTGCTTTGTTTGGAGGCTGTTTGCAGACAGCAGCACACACAGCGGGAAGGTGTGCGCTGACCAGCTCCAAGTCTCGGCACATAGAAGCGCAAGCCAGGCACCTGCTCGCAGTTTGCCCCGGGTGTGGGAAGCAGCATGCTGCGTGCCCAGAAGACATCCCGCACTGTCCTGCCTGCCACGGGGCTGCTTCTGAGCACGGAGGCACGCCTACAAGCCAGCTGAGATGGGCTTTGCCTAAGAGTCAGGGAAGTGGCGAGCGGAACAAGGGATGTGCTGCACAGCTTCCCTCGCAGGCAGATTCCCTCCTGGGGCTCTTAGTTCTCTTGCCTTAGTGCCCTGCTTTGTTTGGAGGCTGTTTGCGGACAGCAGCACACACAGCGGGAAGGTGCGTGCTGGCCAGCTCCAACTCTCGGCACATAGAAGCGCAAGCGAGGCACCTGCTCGCAGTTTGTCCCGGGCATGGGAAGCAGTATACTGCGTGCCCAGAAGACATCCCGCACTGTCCTGCCTGCCACGGGGCTGCTTCTGAGCACGGAGGCACGCCTACAAGCCAGCTGAGATGGGCTTTGCCTAAGATTCAGGGAAGTGGCGAGCGGAACAAGGGATGTGCTGCACAGCTTCCCTCGCAGGCAGATTCCCTCCTGGGGCTCTTAGTTCTCCTGCCTTTGTGCCCTGCTTTGTTTGGAGGCTGTTTGCGGACAGCAGCACACACAGCGGGAAGGTGCGCGCTGGCCAGCTCCAAGTCTCGGCAGACAGAAGCGCAAGCGAGGCACCTGCTCGCGGTTTGTCCCGGGCATGGGAAGCAGCATGCTGCGTGCCCAGAAGACATCCCGCACTGTCCTGCCTGCCACGGGGCTGCTTCTGAGCACGGAGGCACGCCTACAAGCAAGCTGAGATGGGCTTTGCCTAAGAGTCAGGGAAGTGGCGAGCGGAACAAGGGATGTGCTGCACAGCTTCCCTCGCAGGCAGATTCCCTCCTGGGGCTCTTAGTTCTCCTGCCTTAGTGCCCTGCTTTGTTTGGAGGCTGTTTGCAGACAGCAGCACACACAGCGGGAAGGTGTGCGCTGACCAGCTCCAAGTCTCGGCACATAGAAGGGCAAGCCAGGCACCTGCTCGCAGTTTGTCCCGGGCGTGGGAAGCAGCATGCTGCGTGCCCAGAAGACATCCCGCACTGTCCTGCCTGCCACGGGGCTGCTTCTGAGCACGGAGGCACGCCTACAAGCAAGCTGAGATGGGCTTTGCCTAAGAGTCAGGGAAGTGGCGAGCGGAACAAGGGATGTGCTGCACAGCTTCCCTCGCAGGCAGATTCCCTCCTGGGGCTCTTAGTTCTCTTGCCTTAGTGCCCTGCTTTGTTTGTAGGCTGTTTGCGGACAGCAGCACACACAGCGGGAAGGTGCGCGCTGGCCAGCTCCAAGTCTCGGCAGATAGAAGCGCAAGCGAGGCACCTGCTCGCGGTTTGTCCCGGGCATGGGAAGCAGCATGCTGCGTGCCCAAAAGACATCCCGCACTGTCCTGCCTGCCACGGGGCTGCTTCTGAGCACGGAGGCACGCCTACAAGCCAGCTGAGATGGGCTTTGCCTAAGAGTCAGGGAAGTGGCGAGAGGAACAAGGGATGTGCTGCACAGCTTCCCTTTCAGGCAGATTCCCTCCTGGGGCTCTTAGTTCTCTTGCCTTAGTGCCCTGCTTTGTTTGGAGGCTCTTTGCGGACAGCAGCACACACAGCGGGAAGGTGTGCGCTGGCCAGCTCCAAGTCTCGGCACATAGAAGCGCAAGCCAGGCACCTGCTCGCAGTTTGTCCCGGGTGTGGGAAGCAGCATGCTGCGTGCCCAGAAGACATCCCGCACTGTCCTGCCTGCCACGGGGCTGCTTCTGAGCACGGAGGCATGCCTACAAGCCAGCTGAGATGGGCTTTGCCTAAGAGTCAGGGAAGTGGCGAGAGGAACAAGGGATGTGCTGCACAGCTTCCCTCGCAGGCAGATTCCCTCCTGGGGCTCTTAGTTCTCTTGCCTTAGTGCCCTGCTTTGTTTGGAGGCTGTTTGCGGAGAGCAGCACACACAGCGGGAAGGTGCGCGCTGGCCAGCTCCAAGTCTCGGCAGATAGAAGCGCAAGCGAGGCACCTGCTCGCGGTTTGTCCCGGGCATGGGAAGCAGCAGGCTGCGTGCCCAGAAGACATCCCGCACTGTCCTGCCTGCCATGGGGCTGCTTCTGAGCACGGAGGCACGCCTACAAGCCAGCTGAGATGGGCTTTGCCTAAGAGTCAGGGAAGTGGCGAGCGGAACAAGGGATGTGCTGCACAGGTTCCCTCGCAGGCAGATTCCCTCCTGGGGCTCTTAGTTCTCCTGCCTTAGTGCCCTGCTTTGTTTGGAGGCTGTTTGCAGACAGCAGCACACACAGCGGGAAGGTGTGCGCTGACCAGCTCCAAGTCTCGGCACATAGAAGCGCAAGCCAGGCACCTGCTCGCAGTTTGTCCCGGGCGTGGGAAGCAGCATGCTGCGTGCCCAGAAGACATCCCGCACTGTCCTGCCTGCCACGGGGCTGCTTCTGAGCACGGAGGCACGCCTACAAGCCAGCTGAGATGGGCTTTGCCTAAGAGTCAGGGAAGTGGCGAGCGGAACAAGGGATGTGCTGCACAGCTTCCCTCGCAGGCAGATTCCCTCCTGGGGCTCTTAGTTCTCCTGCCTTTGTGCCCTGCTTTGTTTGGAGGCTGTTTGCGGACAGCAGCACACACAGCGGGAAGGTGCGTGCTGGCCAGCTCCAACTCTCGGCACATAGAAGCGCAAGCGAGGCACCTGCTCGCGTTTTGTCCCGGGCATGGGAAGCAGCATGCTGCGTGCCCAGAAGACATCCCGCACTGTCCTGCCTGCCACGGGGCTGCTTCTGAGCACGGAGGCACGCCTACAAGCCAGCTGAGATGGGCTTTGCCTAAGAGTCAGGGAAGTGGCGAGCGGAACAAGGGATGTGCTGCACAGCTTCCCTCGCAGGCAGATTCCCTCCTGGGGCTCTTAGTTCTCCTGCCTTAGTGCCCTGCTTTGTTTGGAGGCTGTTTGCAGACAGCAGCACACACAGCGGGAAGGTGTGCGCTGACCAGCTCCAAGTCTCGGCACATAGAAGCGCAAGCCAGGCACCTGCTCGCAGTTTGCCCCGGGTGTGGGAAGCAGCATGCTGCGTGCCCAGAAGACATCCCGCACTGTCCTGCCTGCCACGGGGCTGCTTCTGAGCACGGAGGCACGCCTACAAGCCAGCTGAGATGGGCTTTGCCTAAGAGTCAGGGAAGTGGCGAGCGGAACAAGGGATGTGCTGCACAGCTTCCCTCGCAGGCAGATTCCCTCCTGGGGCTCTTAGTTCTCTTGCCTTAGTGCCCTGCTTTGTTTGGAGGCTGTTTGCGGACAGCAGCACACACAGCGGGAAGGTGCGTGCTGGCCAGCTCCAACTCTCGGCACATAGAAGCGCAAGCCAGGCACCTGCTCGCGGTTTGTCCCGGGCATGGGAAGCAGTATGCTGCGTGCCCAGAAGACATCCCGCACTGTCCTGCCTGCCACGGGGCTGCTTCTGAGCACGGAGGCACGCCTACAAGCCAACTGAGATGGGCTTTGCCTAAGAGTCAGGGAAGTGGCGAGCGGAACAAGGGATGTGCTGCACAGGTTCCCTCGCAGGCAGATTCCCTCCTGGGGCTCTTAGTTCTCCTGCCTTAGTGCCCTGCTTTGTTTGGAGGCTGTTTGCGGACAGCAGCACACACAGCGGGAAGGTGCGCGCTGGCCAGCTCCAAGTCTCGGCACATAGAAGCGCAAGCGAGGCACCTGCTCGCAGTTTGTCCCGGGCGTGGGAAGCAGCATGCTGCATGCCCAGAAGACATCCCGCACTGTCCTGCCTGCCACGGTGCTGCTTCTGAGCACGGAGGCACGCCTACAAGCCAGCTGAGATGGGCTTTGCCTAAGAGTCAGGGAAGTGGCGAGAGGAACAAGGGATGTGCTGCACAGCTTCCCTTTCAGGCAGATTCCCTCCTGGGGCTCTTAGTTCTCTTGCCTTAGTGCCCTGCTTTGTTTGGAGGCTCTTTGCGGACAGCAGCACACACAGCGGGAAGGTGTGCGCTGGCCAGCTCCAAGTCTCGGCACATAGAAGCGCAAGCCAGGCACCTGCTCGCAGTTTGTCCCGGGTGTGGGAAGCAGCATGCTGCGTGCCCAGAAGACATCCCGCACTGGCCTGCCTGCCACGGGGCTGCTTCTGAGCACGGAGGCATGCCTACAAGCCAGCTGAGATGGGCTTTGCCTAAGAGTCAGGGAAGTGGCGAGCGGAACAAGGGATGTGCTGCACAGCTTCCCTCGCAGGCAGATTCCCTCCTGGGGCTCTTAGTTCTCCTGCCTTTGTGCCCTGCTTTGTTTGGAGGCTGTTTGCGGAGAGCAGCACACACAGCGGGAAGGTGCGCGCTGGCCAGCTCCAAGTCTCGGCACATAGAAGCGCAAGCGAGGCACCTGCTCGCGGTTTGTCC
This sequence comes from Rhea pennata, assembly GCF_028389875.1. Lineage (NCBI taxonomy): Eukaryota > Metazoa > Chordata > Aves > Rheiformes > Rheidae > Rhea > Rhea pennata. The sequence continues at coordinate 1,238,624 of NC_084680.1, forward strand.
CGGGCATGGGAAGCAGCATGCTGCGTGCCCAGAAGACATCCCGCACTGTCCTGCCTGCCACGGGGCTGCTTCTGAGCACGGAGGCACGCCTACAAGCCAGCTGAGATGGGCTTTGCCTAAGAGTCAGGGAAGTGGCGATCGGAACAAGGGATGTGCTGCACAGCTTCCCTGGCAGGCAGATTCCCTCCTGGGGCTCTTAGTTCTCCTGCCTTAGTGCCCTGCTTTGTTTGGAGGCTGTTTGCAGACAGCAGCACACACAGCGGGAAGGTGTGCGCTGACCAGCTCCAAGTCTCGGCACATAGAAGCGCAAGCCAGGCACCTGCTCGCAGTTTGTCCCGGGCGTGGGAAGCAGCATGCTGCGTGCCCAGAAGACATCCCACACTGTCCTGCCTGCCACGGGGCTGCTTCTGAGCACGGAGGCACGCCTACAAGCCAGCTGAGATGGGCTTTGCCTAAGAGTCAGGGAAGTGGCGAGCGGAACAAGGGATGTGCTGCACAGCTTCCCTCGCAGGCAGATTCCCTCCTGGCGCTCTTAGTTCTCTTGCCTTAGTGCCCTGCTTTCTTTGGAGGCTGTTTGCGGACAGCAGCACACACAGCGGGAAGGTGCGTGCTGGCCAGCTCCAACTCTCGGCACATAGAAGCGCAAGCCAGGCACCTGCTCGCGGTTTGTCCCGGGCATGGGAAGCAGCATGCTGCGTGCCCAGAAGACATCCCGCACTGTCCTGCCTGCCACGGGGCTGCTTCTGAGCACGGAGGCACGCCTACAAGCCAACTGAGATGGGCTTTGCCTAAGAGTCAGGGAAGTGGCGAGCGGAACAAGGGATGTGCTGCACAGGTTCCCTCGCAGGCAGATTCCCTCCTGGGGCTCTTAGTTCTCCTGCCTTAGTGCCCTGCTTTGTTTGGAGGCTGTTTGCGGACAGCAGCACACACAGCGGGAAGGTGCGCGCTGGCCAGCTCCAAGTCTCGGCACATAGAAGCGCATGCCAGGCACCTGCTCGCAGTTTGTCCCGGGCGTGGGAAGCAGCATGCTGCATGCCCAGAAGACATCCCGCACTGTCCTGCCTGCCACGGTGCTGCTTCTGAGCACGGAGGCACGCCTACAAGCCAGCTGAGATGGGCTTTGCCTAAGAGTCAGGGAAGTGGCGAGAGGAACAAGGGATGTGCTGCACAGCTTCCCTTTCAGGCAGATTCCCTCCTGGGGCTCTTAGTTCTCTTGCCTTAGTGCCCTGCTTTGTTTGGACGCTCTTTGCGGACAGCAGCACACACAGCGGGAAGGTGTGCGCTGGCCAGCTCCAAGTCTCGGCACATAGAAGCGCAAGCGAGGCACCTGCTCGCAGTTTGTCCCGGGTGTGGGAAGCAGCATGCTGCGTGCCCAGAAGACATCCCGCACTGTCCTGCCTGCCACGGGGCTGCTTCTGAGCACGGAGGCATGCCTACAAGCCAGCTGAGATGGGCTTTGCCTAAGAGTCAGGGAAGTGGCGAGCGGAACAAGGGATGTGCTGCACAGCTTCCCTCGCAGGCAGATTCCCTCCTGGGGCTCTTAGTTCTCCTGCCTTTGTGCCCTGCTTTGTTTGGAGGCTGTTTGCGGAGAGCAGCACACACAGCGGGAAGGTGCGCGCTGGCCAGCTCCAAGTCTCGGCAGATAGAAGCGCAAGCGAGGCACCTGCTCGCGGTTTGTCCCGGGCATGGGAAACAGCATGCTGCGTGCCCAAAAGACATCCCGCACTGTCCTGCCTGCCACGGGGCTGCTTCTGAACACGGAGGCACGCCTACAAGCCAGCTGAGATGGGCTTTGCCTAAGAGTCAGGGAAGTGTCGAGAGGAACAAGGGATGTGCTGCACAGCTTCCCTCGCAGGCAGATTCCCTCCTGGGGCTCTTAGTTCTCCTGCCTTTGTGCCCTGCTTTGTTTGGAGGCTGTTTGCGGACAGCAGCACACACAGCGGGAAGGTGCGCGCTGACCAGCTCCAAGTCTCGGCAGATGGAAGCACAAGCCAGGCACCTGCTCGCAGTTTGTCCCGGGCATGGGAAGCAGTATGCTGCGTGCCCAGAGTACTTCCCGCACTGTCCTGCCTGCCACGGGGCTGCTTCTGAGCACGGAGGCACGCCTACAAGCCAACTGAGATGGGCTTTGCCTAAGAGTCAGGGAAGTGGCGAGAGGAACAAGGGATGTGCTGCACAGCTTCCCTTTCAGGCAGATTCCCTCCTGGGGCTCTTAGTTCTCTTGCCTTAGTGCCCTGCTTTGTTTGGAGGCTGTTTGCGGACAGCAGCACACACAGCGGGAAGGTGCGCGCTGGCCAGCTCCAAGTCTCGGCAGATAGAAGCGCAAGCGAGGCACCTGCTCGCGGTTTGTCCCGGGCATGGGAAGCAGCATGCTGCGTGCCCAGAAGACATCCCGCACTGTCCTGCCTGCCACGGGGCTGCTTCTGAGCACGGAGGCACGCCTACAAGCCAGCTGAGATGGGCTTTGCCTAAGAGTCAGGGAAGTGGCGAGCGAAACAAGGGATGTGCTGCACAGGTTCCCTCGCAGGCAGATTCCCTCCTGGGGCTCTTAGTTCTCCTGCCTTAGTGCCCTGCTTTGTTTGGAGGCTGTTTGCAGACAGCAGCACACACAGCGGGAAGGTGTGCGCTGACCAGCTCCAAGTCTCGGCACATAGAAGCACAAGCCAGGCACCTGCTCGCAGTTTGTCCCGGGCGTGGGAAGCAGCATGCTGCGTGCCCAGAAGACATCCCGCACTGTCCTGCCTGCCACGGGGCTGCTTCTGAGCACGGAGGCACGCCTACAAGCCAGCTGAGATGGGCTTTGCCTAAGAGTCAGGGAAGTGGCGAGCGGAACAAGGGATGTGCTGCACAGCTTCCCTCGCAGGCAGATTCCCTCCTGGGGCTCTTAGTTCTCTTGCCTTAGTGCCCTGCTTTGTTTGGAGGCTGTTTGCGGACAGCAGCACACACAGCGGGAAGGTGCGTGCTGGCCAGCTCCAACTCTCGCCACATAGAAGCGCAAGCCAGGCACCTGCTCGCGGTTTGTCCCGGGCATGGGAAGCAGTATGCTGCGTGCCCAGAAGACATCCCGCACTGTCCTGCCTGCCACGGGGCTGCTTCTGAGCACGGAGGCACGCCTACAAGCCAGCTGAGATGGGCTTTGCCTAAGAGTCAGGGAAGTGGCGAGCGGAACAAGGGATGTGCTGCACAGCTTCCCTCGCAGGCAGATTCCCTCCTGGCGCTCTTAGTTCTCTTGCCTTAGTGCCCTGCTTTCTTTGGAGGCTGTTTGCGGACAGCAGCACACACAGCGGGAAGGTGCGTGCTGGCCAGCTCCAACTCTCGGCACATAGAAGCGCAAGCCAGGCACCTGCTCGCAGTTTGTCCCGGGCATGGGAAGCAGTATGCTGCGTGCCCAGAAGACATCCCGCACTGTCCTGCCTGCCATGGGGCTGCTTCTGAGCACGGAGGCACGCCTACAAGCCAGCTGAGATGGGCTTTGCCTAAGAGTCAGGGAAGTGGCGAGCGGAACAAGGGATGTGCTGCACAGCTTCCCTTTCAGGCAGATTCCCTCCTGGGGCTCTTAGTTCTCTTGCCTTAGTGCCCTGCTTTGTTTGGAGGCTGTTTGCGGAGAGCAGCACACACAGCGGGAAGGTGCGCGCTGGCCAGCTCCAAGTCTCGGCACATAGAAGCGCAAGCGAGGCACCTGCTCGCAGTTTGTCCCGGGTATGGGAAGCAGCATGCTGCGTGCCCAAAAGACATCCCGCACTGTCCTGCCTGCCACGGGGCTGCTTCTGAGCACGGAGGCACGCCTACAAGCCAGCTGAGATGGGCTTTGCCTAAGAGTCAGGGAAGTGGCGAGCGGAACAAGGGATGTGCTGCACAGGTTCCCTCGCAGGCAGATTCCCTCCTGGGGCTCTTAGTTCTCCTGCCTTAGTGCCCTGCTTTGTTTGGAGGCTGTTTGCAGACAGCAGCACACACAGCGGGAAGGTGTGCGCTGACCAGCTCCAAGTCTCGGCACATAGAAGCGCAAGCGAGGCACCTGCTCGGAGTTTGTCCCGGGCGTGGGAAGCAGCATGCTGCGTGCCCAGAAGACATCCCGCACTGTCCTGCCTGCCACGGGGCTGCTTCTGAGCACGGAGGCACGCCTACAAGCCAGCTGAGATGGGCTTTGCCTAAGAGTCAGGGAAGTGGCGAGCGGAACAAGGGATGTGCTGCACAGCTTCCCTCGCAGGCAGATTCCCTCCTGGGGCTCTTAGTTCTCCTGCCTTTGTGCCCTGCTTTGTTTGGAGGCTGTTTGCGGAGAACAGCACACACAGCGGGAAGGTGTGCGCTGACCAGCTCCAAGTCTCGGCACATAGAAGCGCAAGCCAGGCACCTGCTCGCAGTTTGTCCCGGGCGTGGGAAACAGTATGCTGCGTGCCCAGAAGACATCCCGCACTGTCCTGCCTGCCACGGGGCTGCTTCTGAGCACGGAGGCACGCCTACAAGCCAGCTGAGATGGGCTTTGCCTAAGAGTCAGGGAAGTGGCGAGCGGAACAAGGGATGTGCTGCACAGCTTCCCTCGCAGGCAGATTCCCTCCTGGGGCTCTTAGTTCTCTTGCCTTAGTGCCCTGCTTTGTTTGGAGGCTGTTTGCGGACAGCAGCACACACAGCGGGAAGGTGCGTGCTGGCCAGCTCCAACTCTCGGCACATAGAAGCGCAAGCGAGGCACCTGCTCGCAGTTTGTCCCGGGCATGGGAAGCAGTATACTGCGTGCCCAGAAGACATCCCGCACTGTCCTGCCTGCCACGGGGCTGCTTCTGAGCACGGAGGCACGCCTACAAGCCAGCTGAGATGGGCTTTGCCTAAGATTCAGGGAAGTGGCGAGCGGAACAAGGGATGTGCTGCACAGCTTCCCTCGCAGGCAGATTCCCTCCTGGGGCTCTTAGTTCTCCTGCCTTTGTGCCCTGCTTTGTTTGGAGGCTGTTTGCGGACAGCAGCACACACAGCGGGAAGGTGCGCGCTGGCCAGCTCCAAGTCTCGGCAGACAGAAGCGCAAGCGAGGCACCTGCTCGCGGTTTGTCCCGGGCATGGGAAGCAGCATGCTGCGTGCCCAGAAGACATCCCGCACTGTCCTGCCTGCCACGGTGCTGCTTCTGAGCACGGAGGCACGCCTACAAGCAAGCTGAGATGGGCTTTGCCTAAGAGTCAGGGAAGTGGCGAGCGGAACAAGGGATGTGCTGCACAGCTTCCCTCGCAGGCAGATTCCCTCCTGGGGCTCTTAGTTCTCCTGCCTTAGTGCCCTGCTTTGTTTGGAGGCTGTTTGCAGACAGCAGCACACACAGCGGGAAGGTGTGCGCTGACCAGCTCCAAGTCTCGGCACATAGAAGGGCAAGCCAGGCACCTGCTCGCAGTTTGTCCCGGGCGTGGGAAGCAGCATGCTGCGTGCCCAGAAGACATCCCGCACTGTCCTGCCTGCCACGGGGCTGCTTCTGAGCACGGAGGCACGCCTACAAGCAAGCTGAGATGGGCTTTGCCTAAGAGTCAGGGAAGTGGCGAGCGGAACAAGGGATGTGCTGCACAGCTTCCCTCGCAGGCAGATTCCCTCCTGGGGCTCTTAGTTCTCTTGCCTTAGTGCCCTGCTTTGTTTGGAGGCTGTTTGCGGACAGCAGCACACACAGCGGGAAGGTGCGCGCTGGCCAGCTCCAAGTCTCGGCAGATAGAAGCGCAAGCGAGGCACCTGCTCGCGGTTTGTCCCGGGCATGGGAAGCAGCATGCTGCGTGCCCAAAAGACATCCCGCACTGTCCTGCCTGCCACGGGGCTGCTTCTGACCACGGAGGCACGCCTACAAGTCAGCTGAGATGGGCTTTGCCTAAGAGTCAGGGAAGTGGCGAGAGGAACAAGGGATGTGCTGCACAGCTTCCCTTTCAGGCAGATTCCCTCCTGGGGCTCTTAGTTCTCTTGCCTTAGTGCCCTGCTTTGTTTGGAGGCTCTTTGCGGACAGCAGCACACACAGCGGGAAGGTGTGCGCTGGCCAGCTCCAAGTCTCGGCACATAGAAGCGCAAGCCAGGCACCTGCTCGCAGTTTGTCCCGGGTGTGGGAAGCAGCATGCTGCGTGCCCAGAAGACATCCCGCACTGTCCTGCCTGCCACGGGGCTGCTTCTGAGCACGGAGGCATGCCTACAAGCCAGCTGAGATGGGCTTTGCCTAAGAGTCAGGGAAGTGGCGAGAGGAACAAGGGATGTGCTGCACAGCTTCCCTCGCAGGCAGATTCCCTCCTGGGGCTCTTAGTTCTCTTGCCTTAGTGCCCTGCTTTGTTTGGAGGCTGTTTGCGGAGAGCAGCACACACAGCGGGAAGGTGCGCGCTGGCCAGCTCCAAGTCTCGGCAGATAGAAGCGCAAGCGAGGCACCTGCTCGCGGTTTGTCCCGGGCATGGGAAGCAGCAGGCTGCGTGCCCAGAAGACATCCCGCACTGTCCTGCCTGCCATGGGGCTGCTTCTGAGCACGGAGGCACGCCTACAAGCAAGCTGAGATGGGCTTTGCCTAAGAGTCAGGGAAGTGGCGAGCGGAACAAGGGATGTGCTGCACAGGTTCCCTCGCAGGCAGATTCCCTCCTGGGGCTCTTAGTTCTCCTGCCTTAGTGCCCTGCTTTGTTTGGAGGCTGTTTGCAGACAGCAGCACACACAGCGGGAAGGTGTGCGCTGACCAGCTCCAAGTCTCGGCACATAGAAGCGCAAGCCAGGCACCTGCTCGCAGTTTGTCCCGGGCGTGGGAAGCAGCATGCTGCGTGCCCAGAAGACATCCCGCACTGTCCTGCCTGCCACGGGGCTGCTTCTGACCACGGAGGCACGCCTACAAGCCAGCTGAGATGGGCTTTGCCTAAGAGTCAGGGAAGTGGCGAGCGGAACAAGGGATGTGCTGCACAGCTTCCCTCGCAGGCAGATTCCCTCCTGGGGCTCTTAGTTCTCCTGCCTTTGTGCCCTGCTTTGTTTGGAGGCTGTTTGCGGACAGCAGCACACACAGCGGGAAGGTGCGTGCTGGCCAGCTCCAACTCTCGGCACATAGAAGCGCAAGCGAGGCACCTGCTCGCGTTTTGTCCCGGGCATGGGAAGCAGCATGCTGCGTGCCCAGAAGACATCCCGCACTGTCCTGCCTGCCACGGGGCTGCTTCTGAGCACGGAGGCACGCCTACAAGCCAGCTGAGATGGCCTTTGCCTAAGAGTCAGGGAAGTGGCGAGCGGAACAAGGGATGTGCTGCACAGCTTCCCTCGCAGGCAGATTCCCTCCTGGGGCTCTTAGTTCTCCTGCCTTAGTGCCCTGCTTTGTTTGGAGGCTGTTTGCAGACAGCAGCACACACAGCGGGAAGGTGTGCGCTGACCAGCTCCAAGTCTCGGCACATAGAAGCGCAAGCCAGGCACCTGCTCGCAGTTTGCCCCGGGTGTGGGAAGCAGCATGCTGCGTGCCCAGAAGACATCCCGCACTGTCCTGCCTGCCACGGGGCTGCTTCTGAGCACGGAGGCACGCCTACAAGCCAGCTGAGATGGGCTTTGCCTAAGAGTCAGGGAAGTGGCGAGCGGAACAAGGGATGTGCTGCACAGCTTCCCTCGCAGGCAGATTCCCTCCTGGGGCTCTTAGTTCTCTTGCCTTAGTGCCCTGCTTTGTTTGGAGGCTGTTTGCGGACAGCAGCACACACAGCGGGAAGGTGCGTGCTGGCCAGCTCCAACTCTCGGCACATAGAAGCGCAAGCCAGGCACCTGCTCGCGGTTTGTCCCGGGCATGGGAAGCAGTATGCTGCGTGCCCAGAAGACATCCCGCACTGTCCTGCCTGCCACGGGGCTGCTTCTGAGCACGGAGGCACGCCTACAAGCCAACTGAGATGGGCTTTGCCTAAGAGTCAGGGAAGTGGCGAGCGGAACAAGGGATGTGCTGCACAGGTTCCCTCGCAGGCAGATTCCCTCCTGGGGCTCTTAGTTCTCTTGCCTTAGTGCCCTGCTTTGTTTGGAGGCTGTTTGCGGACAGCAGCACACACAGCGGGAAGGTGCGCGCTGGCCAGCTCCAAGTCTCGGCACATAGAAGCGCAAGCGAGGCACCTGCTCGCAGTTTGTCCCGGGCGTGGGAAGCAGCATGCTGCATGCCCAGAAGACATCCCGCACTGTCCTGCCTGCCACGGTGCTGCTTCTGAGCACGGAGGCACGCCTACAAGCCAGCTGAGATGGGCTTTGCCTAAGAGTCAGGGAAGTGGCGAGAGGAACAAGGGATGTGCTGCACAGCTTCCCTCGCAGGCAGATTCCCTCCTGGGGCTCTTAGTTCTCTTGCCTTAGTGCCCTGCTTTGTTTGGAGGCTGTTTGCGGACAGCAGCACACACAGCGGGAAGGTGTGCGCTGGCCAGCTCCAAGTCTCGGCACATAGAAGCGCAAGCGAGGCACCTGCTCGCAGTTTGTCCCGGGTGTGGGAAGCAGCATGCTGCGTGCCCAGAAGACATCCCGCACTGTCCTGCCTGCCACGGGGCTGCTTCTGAGCACGGAGGCATGCCTACAAGCCAGCTGAGATGGGCTTTGCCTAAGAGTCAGGGAAGTGGCGAGCGGAAAAAGGGATGTGCTGCACAGCTTCCCTCGCAGGCAGATTCCCTCCTGGGGCTCTTAGTTCTCCTGCCTTTGTGCCCTGCTTTGTTTGGAGGCTGTTTGCGGAGAGCAGCACACACAGCGGGAAGGTGCGCGCTGGCCAGCTCCAAGTCTCGGCAGATAGAAGCGCAAGCGAGGCACCTGCTCGCGGTTTGTCCCGGGCATGGGAAGCAGCATGCTGCGTGCCCAGAAGACATCCCGCACTGTCCTGCCTGCCACGGGGCTGCTTCTGAGCACGGAGGCACGCCTACAAGCAAGCTGAGATGGGCTTTGCCTAAGAGTCAGGGAAGTGGCGAGCGGAACAAGGGATGTGCTGCACAGCTTCCCTCGCAGGCAGATTCCCTCCTGGGGCTCTTAGTTCTCCTGCCTTAGTGCCCTGCTTTGTTTGGAGGCTGTTTGCAGACAGCAGCACACACAGCAGGAAGGTGTGCGCTGACCAGCTCCAAGTCTCGGCACATAGAAGCGCAAGCCAGGCACCTGCTCGCAGTTTGTCCCGGGCGTGGGAAGCAGCATGCTGCGTGCCCAGAAGACATCCCGCACTGTCCTGCCTGCCACGGGGCTGCTTCTGAGCACGGAGGCACGCCTACAAGCCAGCTGAGATGGGCTTTGCCTAAGAGTCAGGGAAGTGGCGAGCGGAACAAGGGATGTGCTGCACAGCTTCCCTCGCAGGCAGATTCCCTCCTGGGGCTCTTAGTTCTCCTGCCTTAGTGCCCTGCTTTGTTTGGAGGCTGTTTGCAGACAGCAGCACACACAGCGGGAAGGTGTGCACTGACCAGCTCCAAGTCTCGGCACATAGAAGCGCAAGCCAGGCACCTGCTCGCAGTTTGTCCCGGGCGTGGGAAGCAGCATGCTGCGTGCCCAGAAGACATCCCGCACTGTCCTGCCTGCCACGGGGCTGCTTCTGAGCACGGAGGCACGCCTACAAGCCAGCTGAGATGGGCTTTGCCTAAGAGTCAGGGAAGTGGCGAGCGGAACAAGGGATGTGCTGCACAGCTTCCCTCGCAGGCAGATTCCCTCCTGGCGCTCTTAGTTCTCCTGCCTTTGTGCCCTGCTTTGTTTGGAGGCTGTTTGCGGACAGCAGCACACACAGCGGGAAGGTGCGTGCTGGCCAGCTCCAAGTCTCGGCACATAGAAGCGCAAGCCAGGCACCTGCTCGCGGTTTGTCCCGGGCATGGGAAGCAGTATGCTGCGTGCCCAGAAGACATCCCGCACTGTCCTGCCTGCCACGGGGCTGCTTCTGACCACGGAGGCACGCCTACAAGCCAGCTGAGATGGGCTTTGCCTAAGAGTCAGGGAAGTGGCGAGCGGAACAAGGGATGTGCTGCACAGCTTCCCTCGCAGGCAGATTCCCTCCTGGGGCTCTTAGTTCTCCTGCCTTTGTGCCCTGCTTTGTTTGGAGGCTGTTTGCGGAGAGCAGCACACACAGCGGGAAGGTGCGCGCTGGCCAGCTCCAAGTCTCGGCAGATAGAAGCGCAAGCGAGGCACCTGCTCGCGGTTTGTCCCGGGCATGGGAAGCAGCATGCTGCGTGCCCAGAAGACATCCCGCACTGTCCTGCCTGCCACGGGGCTGCTTCTGAGCACGGAGGCACGCCTACAAGCAAGCTGAGATGGGCTTTGCCTAAGAGTCAGGGAAGTGGCGAGCGGAACAAGGGATGTGCTGCACAGCTTCCCTCGCAGGCAGATTCCCTCCTGGGGCTCTTAGTTCTCCTGCCTTAGTGCCCTGCTTTGTTTGGAGGCTGTTTGCAGACAGCAGCACACACAGCAGGAAGGTGTGCGCTGACCAGCTCCAAGTCTCGGCACATAGAAGCGCAAGCCAGGCACCTGCTCGCAGTTTGTCCCGGGCGTGGGAAGCAGCATGCTGCGTGCCCAGAAGACATCCCGCACTGTCCTGCCTGCCACGGGGCTGCTTCTGAGCACGGAGGCACGCCTACAAGCCAGCTGAGATGGGCTTTGCCTAAGAGTCAGGGAAGTGGCGAGCGGAACAAGGGATGTGCTGCACAGCTTCCCTCGCAGGCAGATTCCCTCCTGGGGCTCTTAGTTCTCCTGCCTTAGTGCCCTGCTTTGTTTGGAGGCTGTTTGCAGACAGCAGCACACACAGCGGGAAGGTGTGCACTGACCAGCTCCAAGTCTCGGCACATAGAAGCGCAAGCCAGGCACCTGCTCGCAGTTTGTCCCGGGCGTGGGAAGCAGCATGCTGCGTGCCCAGAAGACATCCCGCACTGTCCTGCCTGCCACGGGGCTGCTTCTGAGCACGGAGGCACGCCTACAAGCCAGCTGAGATGGGCTTTGCCTAAGAGTCAGGGAAGTGGCGAGCGGAACAAGGGATGTGCTGCACAGCTTCCCTCGCAGGCAGATTCCCTCCTGGCGCTCTTAGTTCTCCTGCCTTTGTGCCCTGCTTTGTTTGGAGGCTGTTTGCGGACAGCAGCACACACAGCGGGAAGGTGCGTGCTGGCCAGCTCCAAGTCTCGGCACATAGAAGCGCAAGCCAGGCACCTGCTCGCGGTTTGTCCCGGGCATGGGAAGCAGTATGCTGCGTGCCCAGAAGACATCCCGCACTGTCCTGCCTGCCACGGGGCTGCTTCTGAGCACGGAGGCACGCCTACAAGCCAGCTGAGATGGGCTTTGCCTAAGAGTCAGGGAAGTGGCGAGCGGAACAAGGGATGTGCTGCACAGCTTCCCTCGCAGGCAGATTCCCTCCTGGGGCTCTTAGTTCTCTTGCCTTAGTGCCCTGCTTTGTTTGGAGGCTGTTTGCGGACAGCAGCACACACAGCGGGAAGGTGCGCGCTGGCCAGCTCCAACTCTCGGCACATAGAAGCGCAAGCGAGGCACCTGCTCGCAGTTTGTCCCGGGCGTGGGAAGCAGCATGCTGCGTGCCCAGAAGACATCCCGCACTGTCCTGCCTGCCACGGGGCTGCTTCTGAGCACGGAGGCACTCCTACAAGCCAGCTGAGATGGGCTTTGCCTAAGAGTCAGGGAAGTGGCGAGCGGAACAAGGGATGTGCTGCACAGGTTCCCTTGCAGGCAGATTCCCTCCTGGGGCTCTTAGTTCTCCTGCCTTAGTGCCCTGCTTTGTTTGGAGGCTGTTTGCAGACAGCAGCACACACAGCGGGAAGGTGTGCGCTGACCAGCTCCAAGTCTCGGCACATAGAAGGGCAAGCCAGGCACCTGCTCGCAGTTTGTCCCGGGCGTGGGAAGCAGCATGCTGCGTGCCCAGAAGACATCCCGCACTGTCCTGCCTGCCACGGGGCTGCTTCTGAGCACGGAGGCACGCCTACAAGCCAGCTGAGATGGGCTTTGCCTAAGAGTCAGGGAAGTGGCGAGAGGAACAAGGGATGTGCTGCACAGCTTCCCTCGCAGGCAGATTCCCTCCTGGGGCTCTTAGTTCTCTTGCCTTAGTGCCCTGCTTTGTTTGGAGGCTGTTTGCGGACAGCAGCACACACAGCGGGAAGGTGCGCGCTGGCCAGCTCCAACTCTCGGCACATAGAAGCGCAAGCCAGGCACCTGCTCGCGGTTTGTCCCGGGCATGGGAAGCAGTATGCTGCGTGCCCAGAAGACATCCCGCACTGTCCTGCCTGCCACGGGGCTGCTTCTGACCACGGAGGCACACCTACAAGCCAGCTGAGATGGGCTTTGCCTAAGAGTCAGGGAAGTGGCGAGCGGAACAAGGGATGTGCTGCACAGCTTCCCTCGCAGGCAGATTCCCTCCTGGGGCTCTTAGTTCTCCTGCCTTAGTGCCCTGCTTTGTTTGGAGGCTGTTTGCAGACAGCAGCACACACAGCGGGAAGGTGTGCGCTGACCAGCTCCAAGTCTCGGCACATAGAAGCGCAAGCCAGGCACCTGCTCGCAGTTTGTCCCGGGCGTGGGAAGCAGCATGCTGCGTGCCCAGAAGACATCCCGCACTGTCCTGCCTGCCACGGGGCTGCTTCTGAGCACGGAGGCACGCCTACAAGCCAGCTGAGATGGGCTTTGCCTAAGAGTCAGGGAAGTTGCGAGCGGAACAAGGGATGTGCTGCACAGCTTCCCTCGCAGGCAGATTCCCTCCTGGGGCTCTTAGTTCTCCTGCCTTTGTGCCCTGCTTTGTTTGGAGGCTGTTTGCGGAGAGCAGCACACACAGCGGGAAGGTGCGCGCTGGCCAGCTCCAAGTCTCGGCAGATAGAAGCGCAAGCGAGGCACCTGCTCGCGGTTTGTCCCGGGCATGGGAAGCAGCATGCTGCGTGCCCAGAAGACATCCCGCACTGTCCTGCCTGCCACGGGGCTGCTTCTGAGCACGGAGGCACGCCTACAAGCAAGCTGAGATGGGCTTTGCCTAAGAGTCAGGGAAATGGCGAGCGGAACAAGGGATGTGCTGCACAGCTTCCCTCGCAGGCAGATTCCCTCCTGGGGCTCTTAGTTCTCCTGCCTTAGTGCCCTGCTTTGTTTGGAGGCTGTTTGCAGACAGCAGCACACACAGCAGGAAGATGTGCGCTGACCAGCTCCAAGTCTCGGCACATAGAAGCGCAAGCCAGGCACCTGCTCGCAGTTTGTCCCGGGCGTGGGAAGCAGCATGCTGCGTGCCCAGAAGACATCCCGCACTGTCCTGCCTGCCACGGGGCTGCTTCTGAGCACGGAGGCACGCCTACAAGCCAGCTGAGATGGGCTTTGCCTAAGAGTCAGGGAAGTGGCGAGCGGAACAAGGGATGTGCTGCACAGCTTCCCTTTCAGGCAGATTCCCTCCTGGGGCTCTTAGTTCTCCTGCCTTAGTGCCCTGCTTTGTTTGGAGGCTGTTTGCGGAGAGCAGCACACACAGCGGGAAGGTGCGCGCTGGCCAGCTCCAAGTCTCGGCAGATAGAAGCGCAAGCGAGGCACCTGCTCGCGGTTTGTCCCGGGCATGGGAAGCAGCATGCTGCGTGCCCAGAAGACATCCCGCACTGTCCTGCCTGCCACGGGGCTGCTTCTGAGCACGGAGGCACGCCTACAAGCCAGCTGAGATGGGCTTTGCCTAAGAGTCAGGGAAGTGGCGAGCGGAACAAGGGATGTGCTGCACAGGTTCCCTCGCAGGCAGATTCCCTCCTGGGGCTCTTAGTTCTCCTGCCTTAGTGCCCTGCTTTGTTTGGAGGCTGTTTGCAGACAGCAGCACACACAGCGGGAAGGTGTGCGCTGACCAGCTCCAAGTCTCGGCACATAGAAGCGCAAGCCAGGCACCTGCTCGCAGTTTGTCCCGGGCGTGGGAAGCAGCATGCTGCGTGCCCAGAAGACATCCCGCACTGTCCTGCCTGCCACGGGGCTGCTTCTGAGCACGGAGGCACGCCTACAAGCCAGCTGAGATGGGCTTTGCCTAAGAGTCAGGGAAGTGGCGAGCGGAACAAGGGATGTGCTGCACAGCTTCCCTCGCAGGCAGATTCCCTCCTGGGGCTCTTAGTTCTCTTGCCTTAGTGCCCTGCTTTGTTTGGAGGCTGTTTGCGGACAGCAGCACACACAGCGGGAAGGTGCGTGCTGGCCAGCTCCAACTCTCGGCACATAGAAGCGCAAGCGAGGCACCTGCTCGCGGTTTGTCCCGGGCATGGGAAGCAGTATGCTGCGTGCCCAGAAGACATCCCGCACTGTCCTGCCTGCCACGGGGCTGCTTCTGACCACGGAGGCACGCCTACAAGCCAGCTGAGATGGGCTTTGCCTAAGAGTCAGGGAAGTGGCGAGCGGAACAAGGGATGTGCTGCACAGCTTCCCTCGCAGGCAGATTCCCTCCTGGGGCTCTTAGTTCTCTTGCCTTAGTGCCCTGCTTTGTTTGGAGGCTGTTTGCGGACAGCAGCACACACAGCGGGAAGGTGCGCGCTGGCCAGCTCCAACTCTCGGCACATAGAAGCGCAAGCGAGGCACCTGCTCGCAGTTTGTCCCGGGCGTGGGAAGCAGCATGCTGCGTGCCCAGAAGACATCCCGCACTGTCCTGCCTGCCACGGTGCTGCTTCTGAGCACGGAGGCACTCCTACAAGCCAGCTGAGATGGGCTTTGCCTAAGAGTCAGGGAAGTGGCGAGCGGAACAAGGGATGTGCTGCACAGGTTCCCTTGCAGGCAGATTCCCTCCTGGGGCTCTTAGTTCTCCTGCCTTAGTGCCCTGCTTTGTTTGGAGGCTGTTTGCAGACAGCAGCACACACAGCGGGAAGGTGTGCGCTGACCAGCTCCAAGTCTCGGCACATAGAAGGGCAAGCCAGGCACCTGCTCGCAGTTTGTCCCGGGCGTGGGAAGCAGCATGCTGCGTGCCCAGAAGACATCCCGCACTGTCCTGCCTGCCACGGGGCTGCTTCTGAGCACGGAGGCACGCCTACAAGCCAGCTGAGATGGGCTTTGCCTAAGAGTCAGGGAAGTGGCGAGAGGAACAAGGGATGTGCTGCACAGCTTCCCTCGCAGGCAGATTCCCTCCTGGGGCTCTTAGTTCTCTTGCCTTAGTGCCCTGCTTTGTTTGGAGGCTGTTTGCGGACAGCAACACACACAGCGGGAAGGTGCGCGCTGGCCAGCTCCAAGTCTCGGCACATAGAAGCGCAAGCCAGGCACCTGCTCGCGGTTTGTCCCGGGCATGGGAAGCAGTATGCTGCGTGCCCAGAAGACATCCCGCACTGTCCTGCCTGCCACGGGGCTGCTTCTGAGCACGGAGGCACACCTACAAGCCAGCTGAGATGGGCTTTGCCTAAGAGTCAGGGAAGTGGCGAGCGGAACAAGGGATGTGCTGCACAGCTTCCCTTTCAGGCAGATTCCCTCCTGGGGCTCTTAGTTCTCCTGCCTTAGTGCCCTGCTTTGTTTGGAGGCTGTTTGCAGACAGCAGCACACACAGCTGGAAGGTGTGCGCTGACCAGCTCCAAGTCTCGGCACATAGAAGCGCAAGCCAGGCACCTGCTCGCAGTTTGTCCCGGGCGTGGGAAGCAGCATGCTGCGTGCCCAGAAGACATCCCGCACTGTCCTGCCTGCCACGGGGCTGCTTCTGAGCACGGAGGCACGCCTACAAGCCAGCTGAGATGGGCTTTGCCTAAGAGTCAGGGAAGTTGCGAGCGGAACAAGGGATGTGCTGCACAGCTTCCCTCGCAGGCAGATTCCCTCCTGGGGCTCTTAGTTCTCCTGCCTTTGTGCCCTGCTTTGTTTGGAGGCTGTTTGCGGAGAGCAGCACACACAGCGGGAAGGTGCGCGCTGGCCAGCTCCAAGTCTCGGCAGATAGAAGCGCAAGCGATGCACCTGCTCGCGGTTTGTCCCGGGCATGGGAAGCAGCATGCTGCGTGCCCAGAAGACATCCCGCACTGTCCTGCCTGCCACGGGGCTGCTTCTGAGCACGGAGGCACGCCTACAAGCCAGCTGAGATGGGCTTTGCCTAAGAGTCAGGGAAATGGCGAGCGGAACAAGGGATGTGCTGCACAGCTTCCCTCGCAGGCAGATTCCCTCCTGGGGCTCTTAGTTCTCCTGCCTTAGTGCCCTGCTTTGTTTGGAGGCTGTTTGCAGACAGCAGCACACACAGCAGGAAGGTGTGCGCTGACCAGCTCCAAGTCTCGGCACATAGAAGCGCAAGCCAGGCACCTGCTCGCAGTTTGTCCCGGGCGTGGGAAGCAGCATGCTGCGTGCCCAGAAGACATCCCGCACTGTCCTGCCTGCCACGGGGCTGCTTCTGAGCACGGAGGCACGCCTACAAGCCAGCTGAGATGGGCTTTGCCTAAGAGTCAGGGAAGTGGCGAGCGGAACAAGGGATGTGCTGCACAGCTTCCCTCGCAGGCAGATTCCCTCCTGGGGCTCTTAGTTCTCCTGCCTTAGTGCCCTGCTTTGTTTGGAGGCTGTTTGCGGAGAGCAGCACACACAGCGGGAAGGTGCGCGCTGGCCAGCTCCAAGTCTCGGCAGATAGAAGCGCAAGCGAGGCACCTGCTCGCGGTTTGTCCCGGGCATGGGAAGCAGCATGCTGCGTGCCCAGAAGACATCCCGCACTGTCCTGCCTGCCACGGGGCTGCTTCTGAGCACGGAGGCACGCCTACAAGCCAGCTGAGATGGGCTTTGCCTAAGAGTCAGGGAAGTGGCGAGCGGAACAAGGGATGTGCTGCACAGGTTCCCTCGCAGGCAGATTCCCTCCTGGGGCTCTTAGTTCTCCTGCCTTAGTGCCCTGCTTTGTTTGGAGGCTGTTTGCAGACAGCAGCACACACAGCGGGAAGGTGTGCGCTGACCAGCTCCAAGTCTCGGCACATAGAAGCGCAAGCCAGGCACCTGCTCGCAGTTTGTCCCGGGCGTGGGAAGCAGCATGCTGCGTGCCCAGAAGACATCCCGCACTGTCCTGCCTGCCACGGGGCTGCTTCTGAGCACGGAGGCACGCCTACAAGCCAGCTGAGATGGGCTTTGCCTAAGAGTCAGGGAAGTGGCGAGCGGAACAAGGGATGTGCTGCACAGCTTCCCTCGCAGGCAGATTCCCTCCTGGGGCTCTTAGTTCTCTTGCCTTAGTGCCCTGCTTTGTTTGGAGGCTGTTTGCGGACAGCAGCACACACAGCGGGAAGGTGCGCGCTGGCCAGCTCCAACTCTCGGCACATAGAAGCGCAAGCGAGGCACCTGCTCGCAGTTTGTCCCGGGCGTGGGAAGCAGCATGCTGCGTGCCCAGAATACATCCCGCACTGTCCTGCCTGCCACGGTGCTGCTTCTGAGCACGGAGGCACTCCTACAAGCCAGCTGAGATGGGCTTTGCCTAAGAGTCAGGGAAGTGGCGAGCGGAACAAGGGATGTGCTGCACAGGTTCCCTTGCAGGCAGATTCCCTCCTGGGGCTCTTAGTTCTCCTGCCTTAGTGCCCTGCTTTGTTTGGAGGCTGTTTGCAGACAGCAGCACACACAGCGGGAAGGTGTGCGCTGACCAGCTCCAAGTCTCGGCACATAGAAGGGCAAGCCAGGCACCTGCTCGCAGTTTGTCCCGGGCGTGGGAAGCAGCATGCTGCGTGCCAGGAGACATCCCGCACTGTCCTGCCTGCCACGGGGCTGCTTCTGAGCACGGAGGCACGCCTACAAGCCAGCTGAGATGGGCTTTGCCTAAGAGTCAGGGAAGTGGCGAGAGGAACAAGGGATGTGCTGCACAGCTTCCCTCGCAGGCAGATTCCCTCCTGGGGCTCTTAGTTCTCCTGCCTTAGTGCCCTGCTTTGTTTGGAGGCTGTTTGCGGACAGCAGCACACACAGCGGGAAGGTGCGCGCTGGCCAGCTCCAACTCTCGGCACATAGAAGCGCAAGCCAGGCACCTGCTCGCGGTTTGTCCCGGGCATGGGAAGCAGTATGCTGCGTGCCCAGAAGACATCCCGCACTGTCCTGCCTGCCACGGGGCTGCTTCTGAGCACGGAGGCACTCCTACAAGCCAGCTGAGATGGGCTTTGCCTAAGAGTCAGGGAAGTGGCGAGCGGAACAAGGGATGTGCTGCACAGCTTCCCTCGCAGGCAGATTCCCTCCTGGGGCTCTTAGTTCTCCTGCCTTAGTGCCCTGCTTTGTTTGGAGGCTGTTTGCGGACAGCAGCACACACAGCGGGAAGGTGTGCGCTGACCAGCTCCAAGTCTCGGCACATAGAAGGGCAAGCCAGGCACCTGCTCGCAGTTTGTCCCGGGCGTGGGAAGCAGCATGCTGCGTGCCCAGAAGACATCCCGCACTGTCCTGCCTGCCACGGGGCTGCTTCTGAGCACGGAGGCACGCCTACAAGCCAGCTGAGATGGGCTTTGCCTAAGAGTCAGGGAAGTTGCGAGCGGAACAAGGGATGTGCTGCACAGCTTCCCTCGCAGGCAGATTCCCTCCTGGGGCTCTTAGTTCTCCTGCCTTTGTGCCCTGCTTTGTTTGGAGGCTGTTTGCGGAGAGCAGCACACACAGCGGGAAGGTGCGCGCTGGCCAGCTCCAAGTCTCGGCAGATAGAAGCGCAAGCGATGCACCTGCTCGCGGTTTGTCCCGGGCATGGGAAGCAGCATGCTGCGTGCCCAGAAGACATCCCGCACTGTCCTGCCTGCCACGGGGCTGCTTCTGAGCACGGAGGCACGCCTACAAGCCAGCTGAGATGGGCTTTGCCTAAGAGTCAGGGAAATGGCGAGCGGAACAAGGGATGTGCTGCACAGCTTCCCTCGCAGGCAGATTCCCTCCTGGGGCTCTTAGTTCTCCTGCCTTAGTGCCCTGCTTTGTTTGGAGGCTGTTTGCAGACAGCAGCACACACAGCAGGAAGGTGTGCGCTGACCAGCTCCAAGTCTCGGCACATAGAAGCGCAAGCCAGGCACCTGCTCGCAGTTTGTCCCGGGCGTGGGAAGCAGCATGCTGCGTGCCCAGAAGACATCCCGCACTGTCCTGCCTGCCACGGGGCTGCTTCTGAGCACGGAGGCACGCCTACAAGCCAGCTGAGATGGGCTTTGCCTAAGAGTCAGGGAAGTGGCGAGCGGAACAAGGGATGTGCTGCACAGCTTCCCTCGCAGGCAGATTCCCTCCTGGGGCTCTTAGTTCTCCTGCCTTAGTGCCCTGCTTTGTTTGGAGGCTGTTTGCGGAGAGCAGCACACACAGCGGGAAGGTGCGCGCTGGCCAGCTCCAAGTCTCGGCAGATAGAAGCGCAAGCGAGGCACCTGCTCGCGGTTTGTCCCGGGCATGGGAAGCAGCATGCTGCGTGCCCAGAAGACATCCCGCACTGTCCTGCCTGCCACGGGGCTGCTTCTGAGCACGGAGGCACGCCTACAAGCCAGCTGAGATGGGCTTTGCCTAAGAGTCAGGGAAGTGGCGAGCGGAACAAGGGATGTGCTGCACAGGTTCCCTCGCAGGCAGATTCCCTCCTGGGGCTCTTAGTTCTCCTGCCTTAGTGCCCTGCTTTGTTTGGAGGCTGTTTGCAGACAGCAGCACACACAGCGGGAAGGTGTGCGCTGACCAGCTCCAAGTCTCGGCACATAGAAGCGCAAGCCAGGCACCTGCTCGCAGTTTGTCCCGGGCGTGGGAAGCAGCATGCTGCGTGCCCAGAAGACATCCCGCACTGTCCTGCCTGCCACGGGGCTGCTTCTGAGCACGGAGGCACGCCTACAAGCCAGCTGAGATGGGCTTTGCCTAAGAGTCAGGGAAGTGGCGAGCGGAACAAGGGATGTGCTGCACAGCTTCCCTCGCAGGCAGATTCCCTCCTGGGGCTCTTAGTTCTCTTGCCTTAGTGCCCTGCTTTGTTTGGAGGCTGTTTGCGGACAGCAGCACACACAGCGGGAAGGTGCGTGCTGGCCAGCTCCAACTCTCGGCACATAGAAGCGCAAGCCAGGCACCTGCTCGCGGTTTGTCCCGGGCATGGGAAGCAGTATGCTGCGTGCCCAGAAGACATCCCGCACTGTCCTGCCTGCCACGGGGCTGCTTCTGACCACGGAGGCACGCCTACAAGCCAGCTGAGATGGGCTTTGCCTAAGAGTCAGGGAAGTGGCGAGCGGAACAAGGGATGTGCTGCACAGCTTCCCTCGCAGGCAGATTCCCTCCTGGGGCTCTTAGTTCTCTTGCCTTAGTGCCCTGCTTTGTTTGGAGGCTGTTTGCGGACAGCAGCACACACAGCGGGAAGGTGCGCGCTGGCCAGCTCCAACTCTCGGCACATAGAAGCGCAAGCGAGGCACCTGCTCGCAGTTTGTCCCGGGCGTGGGAAGCAGCATGCTGCGTGCCCAGAATACATCCCGCACTGTCCTGCCTGCCACGGTGCTGCTTCTGAGCACGGAGGCACTCCTACAAGCCAGCTGAGATGGGCTTTGCCTAAGAGTCAGGGAAGTGGCGAGCGGAACAAGGGATGTGCTGCACAGGTTCCCTTGCAGGCAGATTCCCTCCTGGGGCTCTTAGTTCTCCTGCCTTAGTGCCCTGCTTTGTTTGGAGGCTGTTTGCAGACAGCAGCACACACAGCGGGAAGGTGTGCGCTGACCAGCTCCAAGTCTCGGCACATAGAAGGGCAAGCCAGGCACCTGCTCGCAGTTTGTCCCGGGCGTGGGAAGCAGCATGCTGCGTGCCAGGAGACATCCCGCACTGTCCTGCCTGCCACGGGGCTGCTTCTGAGCACGGAGGCACGCCTACAAGCCAGCTGAGATGGGCTTTGCCTAAGAGTCAGGGAAGTGGCGAGAGGAACAAGGGATGTGCTGCACAGCTTCCCTCGCAGGCAGATTCCCTCCTGGGGCTCTTAGTTCTCCTGCCTTAGTGCCCTGCTTTGTTTGGAGGCTGTTTGCGGACAGCAGCACACACAGCGGGAAGGTGCGCGCTGGCCAGCTCCAACTCTCGGCACATAGAAGCGCAAGCCAGGCACCTGCTCGCGGTTTGTCCCGGGCATGGGAAGCAGTATGCTGCGTGCCCAGAAGACATCCCGCACTGTCCTGCCTGCCACGGGGCTGCTTCTGAGCACGGAGGCACTCCTACAAGCCAGCTGAGATGGGCTTTGCCTAAGAGTCAGGGAAGTGGCGAGCGGAACAAGGGATGTGCTGCACAGCTTCCCTCGCAGGCAGATTCCCTCCTGGGGCTCTTAGTTCTCCTGCCTTAGTGCCCTGCTTTGTTTGGAGGCTGTTTGCGGACAGCAGCACACACAGCGGGAAGGTGTGCGCTGACCAGCTCCAAGTCTCGGCACATAGAAGCGCAAGCCAGGCACCTGCTCGCAGTTTGTCCCGGGCGTGGGAAGCAGCATGCTGCGTGCCCAGAAGACATCCCGCACTGTCCTGCCTGCCACGGGGCTGCTTCTGAGCACGGAGGCACGCCTACAAGCCAGCTGAGATGGGCTTTGCCTAAGAGTCAGGGAAGTTGCGAGCGGAACAAGGGATGTGCTGCACAGCTTCCCTCGCAGGCAGATTCCCTCCTGGGGCTCTTAGTTCTCCTGCCTTTGTGCCCTGCTTTGTTTGGAGGCTGTTTGCGGAGAGCAGCACACACAGCGGGAAGGTGCGCGCTGGCCAGCTCCAAGTCTCGGCACATAGAAGCGCAAGCGATGCACCTGCTCGCGGTTTGTCCCGGGCATGGGAAGCAGCATGCTGCGTGCCCAGAAGACATCCCGCACTGTCCTGCCTGCCACGGGGCTGCTTCTGAGCACGGAGGCACGCCTACAAGCCAGCTGAGATGGGCTTTGCCTAAGAGTCAGGGAAATGGCGAGCGGAACAAGGGATGTGCTGCACAGCTTCCCTCGCAGGCAGATTCCCTCCTGGGGCTCTTAGTTCTCCTGCCTTAGTGCCCTGCTTTGTTTGGAGGCTGTTTGCAGACAGCAGCACACACAGCAGGAAGGTGTGTGCTGACCAGCTCCAAGTCTCGGCACATAGAAGCGCAAGCCAGGCACCTGCTCGCAGTTTGTCCCGGGCGTGGGAAGCAGCATGCTGCGTGCCCAGAAGACATCCCGCACTGTCCTGCCTGCCACAGGGCTGCTTCTGAGCACGGAGGCACGCCTACAAGCCAGCTGAGATGGGCTTTGCCTAAGAGTCAGGGAAGTGGCGAGCGGAACAAGGGATGTGCTGCACAGCTTCCCTCGCAGGCAGATTCCCTCCTGGGGCTCTTAGTTCTCCTGCCTTAGTGCCCTGCTTTGTTTGGAGGCTGTTTGCGGAGAGCAGCACACACAGCGGGAAGGTGCGCGCTGGCCAGCTCCAAGTCTCGGCAGATAGAAGCGCAAGCGAGGCACCTGCTCGCGGTTTGTCCCGGGCATGGGAAGCAGCATGCTGCGTGCCCAGAAGACATCCCGCACTGTCCTGCCTGCCACGGGGCTGCTTCTGAGCACGGAGGCACGCCTACAAGCCAGCTGAGATGGGCTTTGCCTAAGAGTCAGGGAAGTGGCGAGCGGAACAAGGGATGTGCTGCACAGGTTCCCTCGCAGGCAGATTCCCTCCTGGGGCTCTTAGTTCTCCTGCCTTAGTGCCCTGCTTTGTTTGGAGGCTGTTTGCAGACAGCAGCACACACAGCGGGAAGGTGTGCGCTGACCAGCTCCAAGTCTCGGCACATAGAAGCGCAAGCCAGGCACCTGCTCGCAGTTTGTCCCGGGCGTGGGAAGCAGCATGCTGCGTGCCCAGAAGACATCCCGCACTGTCCTGCCTGCCACGGGGCTGCTTCTGACCACGGAGGCACGCCTACAAGCCAGCTGAGATGGGCTTTGCCTAAGAGTCAGGGAAGTGGCGAGCGGAACAAGGGATGTGCTGCACAGCTTCCCTCGCAGGCAGATTCCCTCCTGGGGCTCTTAGTTCTCTTGCCTTAGTGCCCTGCTTTGTTTGGAGGCTGTTTGCGGACAGCAGCACACACAGCGGGAAGGTGCGTGCTGGCCAGCTCCAACTCTCGGCACATAGAAGCGCAAGCCAGGCACCTGCTCGCGGTTTGTCCCGGGCATGGGAAGCAGTATGCTGCGTGCCCAGAAGACATCCCGCACTGTCCTGCCTGCCACGGGGCTGCTTCTGACCACGGAGGCACGCCTACAAGCCAGCTGAGATGGGCTTTGCCTAAGAGTCAGGGAAGTGGCGAGCGGAACAAGGGATGTGCTGCACAGCTTCCCTCGCAGGCAGATTCCCTCCTGGGGCTCTTAGTTCTCTTGCCTTAGTGCCCTGCTTTGTTTGGAGGCTGTTTGCGGACAGCAGCACACACAGCGGGAAGGTGCGCGCTGGCCAGCTCCAACTCTCGGCACATAGAAGCGCAAGCGAGGCACCTGCTCGCAGTTTGTCCCGGGCGTGGGAAGCAGCATGCTGCGTGCCCAGAATACATCCCGCACTGTCCTGCCTGCCACGGTGCTGCTTCTGAGCACGGAGGCACTCCTACAAGCCAGCTGAGATGGGCTTTGCCTAAGAGTCAGGGAAGTGGCGAGCGGAACAAGGGATGTGCTGCACAGGTTCCCTCGCAGGCAGATTCCCTCCTGGGGCTCTTAGTTCTCCTGCCTTAGTGCCCTGCTTTGTTTGGAGGCTGTTTGCAGACAGCAGCACACACAGCGGGAAGGTGTGCGCTGACCAGCTCCAAGTCTCGGCACATAGAAGGGCAAGCCAGGCACCTGCTCGCAGTTTGTCCCGGGCGTGGGAAGCAGCATGCTGCGTGCCAGGAGACATCCCGCACTGTCCTGCCTGCCACGGGGCTGCTTCTGAGCACGGAGGCACGCCTACAAGCCAGCTGAGATGGGCTTTGCCTAAGAGTCAGGGAAGTGGCGAGAGGAACAAGGGATGTGCTGCACAGCTTCCCTCGCAGGCAGATTCCCTCCTGGGGCTCTTAGTTCTCCTGCCTTAGTGCCCTGCTTTGTTTGGAGGCTGTTTGCGGACAGCAGCACACACAGCGGGAAGGTGCGCGCTGGCCAGCTCCAACTCTCGGCACATAGAAGCGCAAGCCAGGCACCTGCTCGCGGTTTGTCCCGGGCATGGGAAGCAGTATGCTGCGTGCCCAGAAGACATCCCGCACTGTCCTGCCTGCCACGGGGCTGCTTCTGAGCACGGAGGCACTCCTACAAGCCAGCTGAGATGGGCTTTGCCTAAGAGTCAGGGAAGTGGCGAGCGGAACAAGGGATGTGCTGCACAGCTTCCCTCGCAGGCAGATTCCCTCCTGGGGCTCTTAGTTCTCCTGCCTTAGTGCCCTGCTTTGTTTGGAGGCTGTTTGCGGACAGCAGCACACACAGCGGGAAGGTGTGCGCTGACCAGCTCCAAGTCTCGGCACATAGAAGCGCAAGCCAGGCACCTGCTCGCAGTTTGTCCCGGGCGTGGGAAGCAGCATGCTGCGTGCCCAGAAGACATCCCGCACTGTCCTGCCTGCCACGGGGCTGCTTCTGAGCACGGAGGCACGCCTACAAGCCAGCTGAGATGGGCTTTGCCTAAGAGTCAGGGAAGTTGCGAGCGGAACAAGGGATGTGCTGCACAGCTTCCCTCGCAGGCAGATTCCCTCCTGGGGCTCTTAGTTCTCCTGCCTTTGTGCCCTGCTTTGTTTGGAGGCTGTTTGCGGAGAGCAGCACACACAGCGGGAAGGTGCGCGCTGGCCAGCTCCAAGTCTCGGCAGATAGAAGCGCAAGCGAGGCACCTGCTCGCGGTTTGTCCCGGGCATGGGAAGCAGCATGCTGCGTGCCCAGAAGACATCCCGCACTGTCCTGCCTGCCACGGGGCTGCTTCTGAGCACGGAGGCACGCCTACAAGCCAGCTGAGATGGGCTTTGCCTAAGAGTCAGGGAAGTGGCGAGCGGAACAAGGGATGTGCTGCACAGCTTCCCTCGCAGGCAGATTCCCTCCTGGGGCTCTTAGTTCTCCTGCCTTAGTGCCCTGCTTTGTTTGGAGGCTGTTTGCAGACAGCAGCACACACAGCGGGAAGGTGTGCGCTGACCAGCTCCAAGTCTCGGCACATAGAAGCGCAAGCCAGGCACCTGCTCGCAGTTTGTCCCGGGCGTGGGAAGCAGCATGCTGCGTGCCCAGAAGACATCCCGCACTGTCCTGCCTGCCACGGGGCTGCTTCTGAGCACGGAGGCACGCCTACAAGCCAGCTGAGATGGGCTTTGCCTAAGAGTCAGGGAAGTGGCGAGCGGAACAAGGGATGTGCTGCACAGCTTCCCTCGCAGGCAGATTCCCTCCTGGGGCTCTTAGTTCTCCTGCCTTAGTGCCCTGCTTTGTTTGGAGGCTGTTTGCGGAGAGCAGCACACACAGCGGGAAGGTGCGCGCTGGCCAGCTCCAAGTCTCGGCACATAGAAGCGCAAGCGAGGCACCTGCTCGCGGTTTGTCCCGGGCATGGGAAGCAGCATGCTGCGTGCCCAGAAGACATCCCGCACTGTCCTGCCTGCCACGGGGCTGCTTCTGAGCACGGAGGCACGCCTACAAGCCAGCTGAGATGGGCTTTGCCTAAGAGTCAGGGAAGTGGCGAGCGGAACAAGGGATGTGCTGCACAGGTTCCCTCGCAGGCAGATTCCCTCCTGGGGCTCTTAGTTCTCCTGCCTTAGTGCCCTGCTTTGTTTGGAGGCTGTTTGCAGACAGCAGCACACACAGCGGGAAGGTGTGCGCTGACCAGCTCCAAGTCTCGGCACATAGAAGCGCAAGCCAGGCACCTGCTCGCAGTTTGTCCCGGGCGTGGGAAGCAGCATGCTGCGTGCCCAGAAGACATCCCGCACTGTCCTGCCTGCCACGGGGCTGCTTCTGAGCACGGAGGCACGCCTACAAGCCAGCTGAGATGGGCTTTGCCTAAGAGTCAGGGAAGTGGCGAGCGGAACAAGGGATGTGCTGCACAGCTTCCCTCGCAGGCAGATTCCCTCCTGGGGCTCTTAGTTCTCTTGCCTTAGTGCCCTGCTTTGTTTGGAGGCTGTTTGCGGACAGCAGCACACACAGCGGGAAGGTGCGTGCTGGCCAGCTCCAAGTCTCGGCACATAGAAGCGCAAGCCAGGCACCTGCTCGTGGTTTGTCCCGGGCGTGGGAAGCAGTATGCTGCGTGCCCAGAAGACATCCCGCACTGTCCTGCCTGCCATGGGGCTGCTTCTGACCACGGAGGCACGCCTACAAGCCAGCTGAGATGGGCTTTGCCTAAGAGTCAGGGAAGTGGCGAGCGGAACAAGGGATGTGCTGCACAGCTTCCCTCGCAGGCAGATTCCCTCCTGGGGCTCTTAGTTCTCTTGCCTTAGTGCCCTGCTTTGTTTGGAGGCTGTTTGCGGACAGCAGCACACACAGCGGGAAGGTGCGCGCTGGCCAGCTCCAACTCTCGGCACATAGAAGCGCAAGCGAGGCACCTGCTCGCAGTTTGTCCCGGGCGTGGGAAGCAGCATGCTGCGTGCCCAGAAGACATCCCGCACTGTCCTGCCTGCCACGGTGCTGCTTCTGAGCACGGAGGCACTCCTACAAGCCAGCTGAGATGGGCTTTGCCTAAGAGTCAGGGAAGTGGCGAGCGGAACAAGGGATGTGCTGCACAGGTTCCCTCGCAGGCAGATTCCCTCCTGGGGCTCTTAGTTCTCCTGCCTTAGTGCCCTGCTTTGTTTGGAGGCTGTTTGC
This sequence comes from Rhea pennata, assembly GCF_028389875.1. Taxonomy (NCBI): domain Eukaryota; kingdom Metazoa; phylum Chordata; class Aves; order Rheiformes; family Rheidae; genus Rhea; species Rhea pennata. The sequence continues at coordinate 1,265,071 of NC_084680.1, forward strand.
AGACAGCAGCACACACAGCGGGAAGGTGTGCGCTGACCAGCTCCAAGTCTCGGCACATAGAAGCGCAAGCCAGGCACCTGCTCGCAGTTTGTCCCGGGCGTGGGAAGCAGCATGCTGCGTGCCCAGAAGACATCCCGCACTGTCCTGCCTGCCACGGGGCTGCTTCTGAGCACGGAGGCACGCCTACAAGCCAGCTGAGATGGGCTTTGCCTAAGAGTCAGGGAAGTGGCGAGCGGAACAAGGGATGTGCTGCACAGCTTCCCTCGCAGGCAGATTCCCTCCTGGGGCTCTTAGTTCTCTTGCCTTAGTGCCCTGCTTTGTTTGGAGGCTGTTTGCGGACAGCAGCACACACAGCGGGAAGGTGCGTGCTGGCCAGCTCCAACTCTCGGCACATAGAAGCGCAAGCCAGGCACCTGCTCGCGGTTTGTCCCGGGCATGGGAAGCAGTATGCTGCGTGCCCAGAAGACATCCCGCACTGTCCTGCCTGCCACGGGGCTGCTTCTGAGCACGGAGGCACGCCTACAAGCCAGCTGAGATGGGCTTTGCCTAAGAGTCAGGGAAGTGGCGAGCGGAACAAGGGATGTGCTGCACAGCTTCCCTCGCAGGCAGATTCCCTCCTGGGGCTCTTAGTTCTCTTGCCTTAGTGCCCTGCTTTGTTTGGAGGCTGTTTGCGGACAGCAGCACACACAGCGGGAAGGTGCGCGCTGGCCAGCTCCAACTCTCGACACATAGAAGCGCAAGCGAGGCACCTGCTCGCAGTTTGTCCCGGGCGTGGGAAGCAGCATGCTGCGTGCCCAGAATACATCCCGCACTGTCCTGCCTGCCACGGTGCTGCTTCTGAGCACGGAGGCACTCCTACAAGCCAGCTGAGATGGGCTTTGCCTAAGAGTCAGGGAAGTGGCGAGCGGAACAAGGGATGTGCTGCACAGCTTCCCTCGCAGGCAGATTCCCTCCTGGGGCTCTTAGTTCTCCTGCCTTAGTGCCCTGCTTTGTTTGGAGGCTGTTTGCAGACAGCAGCACACACAGCGGGAAGGTGTGCGCTGACCAGCTCCAAGTCTCGGCACATAGAAGGGCAAGCCAGGCACCTGCTCGCAGTTTGTCCCGGGCGTGGGAAGCAGCATGCTGCGTGCCCAGAAGACATCCCGCACTGTCCTGCCTGCCACGGGGCTGCTTCTGAGCACGGAGGCACGCCTACAAGCCAGCTGAGATGGGCTTTGCCTAAGAGTCAGGGAAGTTGCGAGCGGAACAAGGGATGTGCTGCACAGCTTCCCTCGCAGGCAGATTCCCTCCTGGGGCTCTTAGTTCTCCTGCCTTTGTGCCCTGCTTTGTTTGGAGGCTGTTTGCGGAGAGCAGCACACACAGCGGGAAGGTGCGCGCTGGCCAGCTCCAAGTCTCGGCAGATAGAAGCGCAAGCGAGGCACCTGCTCGCGGTTTGTCCCGGGCATGGGAAGCAGCATGCTGCGTGCCCAGAAGACATCCCGCACTGTCCTGCCTGCCACGGGGCTGCTTCTGAGCACGGAGGCACGCCTACAAGCCAGCTGAGATGGGCTTTGCCTAAGAGTCAGGGAAGTGGCGAGCGGAACAAGGGATGTGCTGCACAGCTTCCCTCGCAGGCAGATTCCCTCCTGGGGCTCTTAGTTCTCTTGCCTTAGTGCCCTGCTTTGTTTGGAGGCTGTTTGCAGACAGCAGCACACACAGCAGGAAGGTGTGCGCTGACCAGCTCCAAGTCTCGGCACATAGAAGCGCAAGCCAGGCACCTGCTCGCAGTTTGTCCCGGGCGTGGGAAGCAGCATGCTGCGTGCCCAGAAGACATCCCGCACTGTCCTGCCTGCCACGGGGCTGCTTCTGAGCACGGAGGCACGCCTACAAGCCAGCTGAGATGGGCTTTGCCTAAGAGTCAGGGAAGTGTCGAGCGGAACAAGGGATGTGCTGCACAGCTTCCCTCGCAGGCAGATTCCCTCCTGGGGCTCTTAGTTCTCCTGCCTTAGTGCCCTGCTTTGTTTGGAGGCTGTTTGCGGAGAGCAGCACACACAGCGGGAAGGTGCGCGCTGGCCAGCTCCAAGTCTCGGCACATAGAAGCGCAAGCGAGGCACCTGCTCGCGGTTTGTCCCGGGCATGGGAAGCAGCATGCTGCGTGCCCAGAAGACATCCCGCACTGTCCTGCCTGCCACGGGGCTGCTTCTGAGCACGGAGGCACGCCTACAAGCCAGCTGAGATGGGCTTTGCCTAAGAGTCAGGGAAGTGGCGAGCGGAACAAGGGATGTGCTGCACAGGTTCCCTCGCAGGCAGATTCCCTCCTGGGGCTCTTAGTTCTCCTGCCTTAGTGCCCTGCTTTGTTTGGAGGCTGTTTGCAGACAGCAGCACACACAGCGGGAAGGTGTGCGCTGACCAGCTCCAAGTCTCGGCACATAGAAGCGCAAGCCAGGCACCTGCTCGCAGTTTGTCCCGGGCGTGGGAAGCAGCATGCTGCGTGCCCAGAAGACATCCCGCACTGTCCTGCCTGCCACGGGGCTGCTTCTGAGCACGGAGGCACGCCTACAAGCCAGCTGAGATGGGCTTTGCCTAAGAGTCAGGGAAGTGGCGAGCGGAACAAGGGATGTGCTGCACAGCTTCCCTCGCAGGCAGATTCCCTCCTGGGGCTCTTAGTTCTCTTGCCTTAGTGCCCTGCTTTGTTTGGAGGCTGTTTGCGGACAGCAGCACACACAGCGGGAAGGTGCGTGCTGGCCAGCTCCAAGTCTCGGCACATAGAAGCGCAAGCCAGGCACCTGCTCGTGGTTTGTCCCGGGCGTGGGAAGCAGTATGCTGAGTGCCCAGAAGACATCCCGCACTGTCCTGCCTGCCATGGGGCTGCTTCTGACCACGGAGGCACGCCTACAAGCCAGCTGAGATGGGCTTTGCCTAAGAGTCAGGGAAGTGGCGAGCGGAACAAGGGATGTGCTGCACAGCTTCCCTCGCAGGCAGATTCCCTCCTGGGGCTCTTAGTTCTCTTGCCTTAGTGCCCTGCTTTGTTTGGAGGCTGTTTGCGGACAGCAGCACACACAGCGGGAAGGTGCGCGCTGGCCAGCTCCAAGTCTCGGCACATAGAAGCGCAAGCGAGGCACCTGCTCGCAGTTTGTCCCGGGCGTGGGAAGCAGCATGCTGCGTGCCCAGAAGACATCCCGCACTGTCCTGCCTGCCACGGTGCTGCTTCTGAGCACGGAGGCACTCCTACAAGCCAGCTGAGATGGGCTTTGCCTAAGAGTCAGGGAAGTGGCGAGCGGAACAAGGGATGTGCTGCACAGGTTCCCTTGCAGGCAGATTCCCTCCTGGGGCTCTTAGTTCTCCTGCCTTAGTGCCCTGCTTTGTTTGGAGGCTGTTTGCAGACAGCAGCACACACAGCGGGAAGGTGTGCGCTGACCAGCTCCAAGTCTCGGCACATAGAAGCGCAAGCCAGGCACCTGCTCGCAGTTTGTCCCGGGCGTGGGAAGCAGCATGCTGCGTGCCCAGAAGACATCCCGCACTGTCCTGCCTGCCACGGGGCTGCTTCTGAGCACGGAGGCACGCCTACAAGCCAGCTGAGATGGGCTTTGCCTAAGAGTCAGGGAAGTGTCGAGCGGAACAAGGGATGTGCTGCACAGCTTCCCTCGCAGGCAGATTCCCTCCTGGGGCTCTTAGTTCTCCTGCCTTAGTGCCCTGCTTTGTTTGGAGGCTGTTTGCGGAGAGCAGCACACACAGCGGGAAGGTGCGCGCTGGCCAGCTCCAAGTCTCGGCACATAGAAGCGCAAGCGAGGCACCTGCTCGCGGTTTGTCCCGGGCATGGGAAGCAGCATGCTGCGTGCCCAGAAGACATCCCGCACTGTCCTGCCTGCCACGGGGCTGCTTCTGAGCACGGAGGCACGCCTACAAGCCAGCTGAGATGGGCTTTGCCTAAGAGTCAGGGAAGTGGCGAGCGGAACAAGGGATGTGCTGCACAGGTTCCCTCGCAGGCAGATTCCCTCCTGGGGCTCTTAGTTCTCCTGCCTTAGTGCCCTGCTTTGTTTGGAGGCTGTTTGCAGACAGCAGCACACACAGCGGGAAGGTGTGCGCTGACCAGCTCCAAGTCTTGGCACATAGAAGCGCAAGCCAGGCACCTGCTCGCAGTTTGTCCCGGGCGTGGGAAGCAGCATGCTGCGTGCCCAGAAGACATCCCGCACTGTCCTGCCTGCCACGGGGCTGCTTCTGAGCACGGAGGCACGCCTACAAGCCAGCTGAGATGGGCTTTGCCTACGAGTCAGGGAAGTGGCGAGCGGAACAAGGGATGTGCTGCACAGCTTCCCTCGCAGGCAGATTCCCTCCTGGGGCTCTTAGTTCTCTTGCCTTAGTGCCCTGCTTTGTTTGGAGGCTGTTTGCGGACAGCAGCACACACAGCGGGAAGGTGCGTGCTGGCCAGCTCCAAGTCTCGGCACATAGAAGCGCAAGCCAGGCACCTGCTCGTGGTTTGTCCCGGGCGTGGGAAGCAGTATGCTGCGTGCCCAGAAGACATCCCGCACTGTCCTGCCTGCCATGGGGCTGCTTCTGACCACGGAGGCACGCCTACAAGCCAGCTGAGATGGGCTTTGCCTAAGAGTCAGGGAAGTGGCGAGAGGAACAAGGGATGTGCTGCACAGCTTCCCTCGCAGGCAGATTCCCTCCTGGGGCTCTTAGTTCTCTTGCCTTAGTGCCCTGCTTTGTTTGGAGGCTGTTTGCGGAGAGCAGCACACACAGCGGGAAGGTGCGCGCTGGCCAGCTCCAAGTCTCGGCACATAGAAGCGCAAGCCAGGCACCTGCTCGCAGTTTGTCCCGGGCGTGGGAAGCAGCATGCTGCGTGCCCAGAAGACATCCCGCACTGTCCTGCCTGCCACGGGGCTGCTTCTGAGCACGGAGGCACGCCTACAAGCCAGCTGAGATGGGCTTTGCCTAAGAGTCAGGGAAGTGGCGAGCGGAACAAGGGATGTGCTGCACAGCTTCCCTCGCAGGCAGATTCCCTCCTGGGGCTCTTAGTTCTCTTGCCTTAGTGCCCTGCTTTGTTTGGAGGCTGTTTGCGGACAGCAGCACACACAGCGGGAAGGTGCGCGCTGGCCAGCTCCAGGTCTCGGCACATAGAAGCGCAAGCGAGGCACCTGCTCGCAGTTTGTCCCGGGCATGGGAAGCAGCTTGCTGCGTGCCCAGAAGACATCCCGCACTGTCCTGCCTGCCACGGGGCTGCTTCTGAGCACGGAGGCACGCCTACAAGCCAGCTGAGATGGGCTTTGCCTAAGAGTCAGGGAAGTGGCGAGCGGAACAAGGGATGTGCTGCACAGGTTCCCTCGCAGGCAGATTCCCTCCTGGGGCTCTTAGTTCTCTTGCCTTAGTGCCCTGCTTTGTTTGGAGGCTGTTTGCGGACAGCAGCACACACAGCGGGAAGGTGCGCGCTGACCAGCTCCAAGTCTCGGCAGACGGAAGCGCAAGCGAGGCACCTGCTCGCGGTTTGTCCCGGGCATGGGAAGCAGTATGCTGCGTGCCCAGAGTACTTCTCGCACTGTCCTGCCTGCCACGGGGCTGCTTCTGAGCACGGAGGCACACCTACAAGCCAGCTGAGATGGGCTTTGCCTAAGAGTCAGGGAAGTGGCGAGAGGAACAAGGGATGTGCTGCACAGCTTCCCTCGCAGGCAGATTCCCTCCTGGGGCGCTTAGTTCTCTTGCCTTAGTGCCCTGCTTTGTTTGGAGGCTGTTTGCGGACAGCAGCACACACAGCGGGAAGGTGCGCGCTGACCAGCTCCAAGTCTCGGCAGATGGAAACACAAGCGAGGCACCTGCTCGCAGTTTGTCCCGGGCGTGGGAAGCAGCATGCTGCGTGCCCAGAAGACATCCCGCACTGTCCTGCCTGCCACGGGGCTGCTTCTGAGCACGGAGGCACGCCTACAAGCCAGCTGAGATGGGCTTTGCCTAAGAGTCAGGGAAGTGGCGAGCGGAACAAGGGATGTGCTGCACAGGTTCCCTCGCAGGCAGATTCCCTCCTGGGGCTCTTAGTTCTCCTGCCTTTGTGCCCTGCTTTGTTTGGAGGCTGTTTGCGGAGAGCAGCACACAGAGCGGGAAGGTGCGCGCTGGCCAGCTCCAAGTCTCGGCACATGGAAGCGCAAGCGAGGCACCTGCTCGCGGTTTGTCCCGGGCATGGGAAGCAGCATGCTGCGTGCCCAGAAGACATCCCGCACTGTCCTGCCTGCCACGGGGCTGCTTCTGAGCACGGAGGCACACCTACAAGCCAGCTGAGATGGGCTTTGCCTAAGAGTCAGGGAAGTTGCGAGCGGAACAAGGGATGTGCTGCACAGCTTCCCTCGCAGGCAGATTCCCTCCTGGGGCTCTTAGTTCTCTTGCCTTAGTGCCCTGCTTTGTTTGGAGGCTGTTTGCGGACAGCAGCACACACAGCGGGAAGGTGCGTGCTGGCCAGCTCCAAGTCTCGGCACATAGAAGCGCAAGCCAGGCACCTGCTCGCGGTTTGTCCCGGGCATGGGAAGCAGTATGCTGAGTGCCCAGAACACATCCCGCACTGTCCTGCCTGCCACGGGGCTGCTTCTGAGCACGGAGGCACGCCTACAAGCCAACTGAGATGGGCTTTGCCTAAGAGTCAGGGAAGTGGCGAGCGGAACAAGGGATGTGCTGCACAGGTTCCCTCGCAGGCAGATTCCCTCCTGGGGCTCTTAGTTCTCCTGCCTTAGTGCCCTGCTTTGTTTGGAGGCTGTTTGCGGACAGCAGCACACACAGCGGGAAGGTGCGCGCTGGCCAGCTCCAGGTCTCGGCACATAGAAGCGCAAGCCAGGCACCTGCTCGCAGTTTGTCCCGGGCATGGGAAGCAGCTTGCTGCGTGCCCAGAAGACATCCCGCACTGTCCTGCCTGCCACGGGGCTGCTTCTGAGCACGGAGGCACGCCTACAAGCCAGCTGAGATGGGCTTTGCCTAAGAGTCAGGGAAGTGGCGAGAGGAACAAGGGATGTGCTGCACAGCTTCCCTCGCAGGCAGATTCCCTCCTGGGGCGCTTACTTCTCCTGCCTTAGCGCCCTGCTTTGTTTGGAGGTTGTTTGCGGACAGCAGCACACACAGCGGGAAGGTGCGCGCTGGCCAGCTCCAAGTCTCGGCACATAGAAGCGCAAGCCAGGCACCTGCTCGCAGTTTGTCCCGGGTGTGGGAAGCAGCATGCTGCGTGCCCAGAAGACATCCCGCACTGTCCTGCCTGCCACGGTGCTGCTTCTGAGCATGGAGGCACTCCTACAAGCCAGCTGAGATGGGCTTTGCCTAAGAGTCAGGGAAGTGGCGAGCGGAACAAGGGATGTGCTGCACAGGTTCCCTTGCAGGCAGATTCCCTCCTGGGGCTCTTAGTTCTCCTGCCTTAGTGCCCTGCTTTGTTTGGAGGCTGTTTGCAGACAGCAGCACACACAGCGGGAAGGTGTGCGCTGACCAGCTCCAAGTCTCGGCACATAGAAGGGCAAGCCAGGCACCTGCTCGCAGTTTGTCCCGGGCGTGGGAAGCAGTATGCTGCGTGCCCAGAAGACATCCCGCACTGTCCTGCCTGCCACGGGGCTGCTTCTGAGCACGGAGGCACGCCTACAAGCCAGCTGAGATGGGCTTTGCCTAAGAGTCAGGGAAGTGGCGAGAGGAACAAGGGATGTGCTGCACAGCTTCCCTCGCAGGCAGATTCCCTCCTGGGGCTCTTAGTTCTCTTGCCTTAGTGCCCTGCTTTGTTTGGAGGCTGTTTGCGGACAGCAGCACACACAGCGGGAAGGTGCGCGCTGGCCAGCTCCAAGTCTCGGCACATAGAAGCGCAAGCCAGGCACCTGCTCGCGGTTTGTCCCGGGCATGGGAAGCAGTATGCTGCGTGCCCAGAAGACATCCCGCACTGTCCTGCCTGCCACGGGGCTGCTTCTGAGCACGGAGGCACACCTACAAGCCAGCTGAGATGGGCTTTGCCTAAGAGTCAGGGAAGTGGCGAGCGGAACAAGGGATGTGCTGCACAGCTTCCCTCGCAGGCAGATTCCCTCCTGGGGCTCTTAGTTCTCCTGCCTTAGTGCCCTGCTTTGTTTGGAGGCTGTTTGCAGACAGCAGCACACACAGCGGGAAGGTGTGCGCTGACCAGCTCCAAGTCTCGGCACATAGAAGCGCAAGCCAGGCACCTGCTCGCAGTTTGTCCCGGGCATGGGAAGCAGCATGCTGCGTGCCCAGAAGACATCCCGCACTGTCCTGCCTGCCACGGGGCTGCTTCTGAGCACGGAGGCACGCCTACAAGCCAGCTGAGATGGGCTTTGCCTAAGAGTCAGGGAAGTGGCGAGCGGAACAAGGGATGTGCTGCACAGCTTCCCTCGCAGGCAGATTCCCTCCTGGGGCTCTTAGTTCTCTTGCCTTAGTGCCCTGCTTTGTTTGGAGGCTCTTTGCGGACAGCAGCACACACAGCGGGAAGGTGCGCGCTGACCAGCTCCAAGTCTCGGCAGATGGAAGCGCAAGCGAGGCACCTGCTCGCGGTTTGTCCCGGGCATGGGAAGCAGTATGCTGCGTGCCCAGAGTACTTCTCGCACTGTCCTGCCTGCCACGGGGCTGCTTCTGAGCACGGAGGCACACCTACAAGCCAGCTGAGATGGGCTTTGCCTAAGAGTCAGGGAAGTGGCGAGCGGAACAAGGGATGTGCTGCACAGGTTCCCTTGCAGGCAGATTCCCTCCTGGGGCTCTTAGTTCTCCTGCCTTAGTGCCCTGCTTTGTTTGGAGGCTGTTTACAGACAGCAGCACACACAGCGGGAAGGTGTGCGCTGACCAGCTCCAAGTCTCGGCACATAGAAGCGCAAGCCAGGCACCTGCTCGCGGTTTGTCCCGGGCATGGGAAGCAGTATGCTGCGTGCCCAGAACACATCCCGCACTGTCCTGCCTGCCACGGGGCTGCTTCTGAGCACGGAGGCACGCCTACAAGCCAGCTGAGATGGGCTTTGCCTAAGAGTCAGGGAAGTGGCGAGCGGAACAAGGGATGTGCTGCACAGCTTCCCTCGCAGGCAGATTCCCTCCTGGGGCGCTTACTTCTCTTGCCTTAGTGCCCTGCTTTGTTTGGAGGCTCTTTGCGGACAGCAGCACACACAGCGGGAAGGTGCGCGCTGGCCAGCTCCAAGTCTCGGCACATAGAAGCGCAAGCCAGGCACCTGCTCGCAGTTTGTCCCGGGTGTGGGAAGCAGCATGCTGCGTGCCCAGAAGACATCCCGCACTGTCCTGCCTGCCACGGGGCTGCTTCTGAGCACGGAGGCACGCCTACAAGCCAGCTGAGATGGGCTTTGCCTAAGAGTCAGGGAAGTGTTGAGCGGAACAAGGGATGTGCTGCACAGGTTCCCTCGCAGGCAGATTCCCTCCTGGGGCTCTTAGTTCTCCTGCCTTAGTGCCCTGCTTTGTTTGGAGGCTGTTTGCAGACAGCAGCACACACAGCGGGAAGGTGTGCGCTGACCAGCTCCAAGTCTCGGCACATAGAAGCGCAAGCGAGGCACCTGCTCGCAGTTTGTCCCGGGCGTGGGAAGCAGCATGCTGCGTGCCCAGAAGACATCCCGCACTGTCCTGCCTGCCACGGGGCTGCTTCTGAGCACGGAGGCACGCCTACAAGCCAGCTGAGATGGGCTTTGCCTAAGAGTCAGGGAAGTGGCGAGTGGAACAAGGGATGTGCTGCACAGCTTCCCTCGCAGGCAGATTCCCTCCTGGGGCTCTTAGTTCTCTTGCCTTAGTGCCCTGCTTTGTTTGGAGGCTGTTTGCGGACAGCAGCACACACAGCGGGAAGGTGCGCGCTGACCAGCTCCAAGTCTCGGCAGATGGAAGCACAAGCCAGGCACCTGCTCGCAGTTTGTCCCGGGCATGGGAAGCAGCTTGCTGCGTGCCCAGAGTACTTCCCGCACTGTCCTGCCTGCCACGGGGCTGCTTCTGAGCACGGAGGCACACCTACAAGCCAGCTGAGATGGGCTTTGCCTAAGAGTCAGGGAAGTGGCGAGAGGAACAAGGGATGTGCTGCACAGCTTCCCTCGCAGGCAGATTCCCTCCTGGGGCTCTTAGTTCTCTTGCCTTAGTGCCCTGCTTTGTTTGGAGGCTGTTTGCGGACAGCAGCACACACAGCGGGAAGGTGCGCGCTGGCCAGCTCCAAGTCTCGGCACATAGAAGCGCAAGCGAGGCACCTGCTCGCGGTTTGTCCCGGGCATGGGAAGCAGCATGCTGCGTGCCCAGAAGACATCCCGCACTGTCCTGCCTGCCACGGGGCTGCTTCTGAGCACGGAGGCACGCCTACAAGCCAGCTGAGATGGGCTTTGCCTAAGAGTCAGGGAAGTGGCGAGCGGAACAAGGGATGTGCTGCACAGCTTCCCTCGCAGGCAGATTCCCTCCTGGGGCGCTTAGTTCTCTTGCCTTAGTGCCCTGCTTTGTTTGGAGGCTGTTTGCGGACAGCAGCACACACAGCGGGAAGGTGCGCGCTGACCAGCTCCAAGTCTCGGCAGATGGAAGCACAAGCGAGGCACCTGCTCGCAGTTTGTCCCGGGCGTGGGAAGCAGCATGCTGAGTGCCCAGAAGACATCCCGCACTGTCCTGCCTGCCACGGGGCTGCTTCTGAGCACGGAGGCACGCCTACAAGCCAGCTGAGATGGGCTTTGCCTAAGAGTCAGGGAAGTGGCGAGCGGAACAAGGGATGTGCTGCACAGCTTCCCTCGCAGGCAGATTCCCTCCTGGGGCTCTTAGTTCTCCTGCCTTTGTGCCCTGCTTTGTTTGGAGGCTGTTTGCGGAGAGCAGCACACACAGCGGGAAGGTGCGCGCTGGCCAGCTCCAAGTCTCGGCACATGGAAGCGCAAGCGAGGCACCTGCTCGCGGTTTGTCCCGGGCATGGGAAGCAGCATGCTGCGTGCCCAGAAGACATCCCGCACTGTCCTGCCTGCCACGGGGCTGCTTCTGAGCACGGAGGCACACCTACAAGCCAGCTGAGATGGGCTTTGCCTAAGAGTCAGGGAAGTGGCGAGCGGAACAAGGGATGTGCTGCACAGCTTCCCTCGCAGGCAGATTCCCTCCTGGGGCTCTTAGTTCTCTTGCCTTAGTGCCCTGCTTTGTTTGGAGGCTGTTTGCGGACAGCAGCACACACAGCGGGAAGGTGCGTGCTGGCCAGCTCCAAGTCTCGGCACATAGAAGCGCAAGCCAGGCACCTGCTCGCGGTTTGTCCCGGGCATGGGAAGCAGTATGCTGCGTGCCCAGAAGACATCCCGCACTGTCCTGCCTGCCACGGGGCTGCTTCTGAGCACGGAGGCACGCCTACAAGCCAACTGAGATGGGCTTTGCCTAAGAGTCAGGGAAGTGGCGAGCGGAACAAGGGATGTGCTGCACAGGTTCCCTCGCAGGCAGATTCCCTCCTGGGGCTCTTAGTTCTCCTGCCTTAGTGCCCTGCTTTGTATGGAGGCTGTTTGCGGACAGCAGCACACACAGCGGGAAGGTGCGCGCTGGCCAGCTCCAGGTCTCGGCACATAGAAGCGCAAGCCAGGCACCTGCTCGCAGTTTGTCCCGGGCATGGGAAGCAGCTTGCTGCGTGCCCAGAAGATATCCCGCACTGTCCTGCCTGCCACGGGGCTGCTTCTGAGCACGGAGGCACGCCTACAAGCCAGCTGAGATGGGCTTTGCCTAAGAGTCAGGGAAGTGGCGAGCGGAACAAGGGATGTGCTGCACAGCTTCCCTCGCAGGCAGATTCCCTCCTGGGGCGCTTACTTCTCTTGCCTTAGTGCCCTGCTTTGTTTGGAGGTTGTTTGCGGACAGCAGCACACACAGCGGGAAGGTGCGCGCTGGCCAGCTCCAAGTCTCGGCAGATAGAAGCGCAAGCGAGGCACCTGCTCGCGGTTTGTCCCGGGCATGGGAAGCAGCATGCTGCGTGCCCAGAAGACATCCCGCACTGTCCTGCCTGCCACGGGGCTGCTTCTGAGCACGGAGGCACGCCTACAAGCCAGCTGAGATGGGCTTTGCCTAAGAGTCAGGGAAGTGGCGAGAGGAACAAGGGATGTGCTGCACAGGTTCCCTCGCAGGCAGATTCCCTCCTGGGGCTCTTAGTTCTCCTGCCTTAGTGCCCTGCTTTGTTTGGAGGCTGTTTGCAGACAGCAGCACACACAGCGGGAAGGTGTGCGCTGACCAGCTCCAAGTCTCGGCACATAGAAGCGCAAGCCAGGCACCTGCTCGCAGTTTGTCCCGGGCATGGGAAGCAGCATGCTGCGTGCCCAGAAGACATCCCGCACTGTCCTGCCTGCCACGGGGCTGCTTCTGAGCACGGAGGCACGCCTACAAGCCAGCTGAGATGGGCTTTGCCTAAGAGTCAGGGAAGTGTTGAGCGGAACAAGGGATGTGCTGCACAGCTTCCCTCGCAGGCAGATTCCCTCCTGGGGCTCTTAGTTCTCTTGCCTTAGTGCCCTGCTTTGTTTGGAGGCTGTTTGCGGACAGCAGCACACACAGCGGGAAGGTGCGCGCTGACCAGCTCCAAGTCTCGCCAGATGGAAGCACAAGCCAGGCACCGGCTCGCAGTTTGTCCCGGGCGTGGGAAGCAGCATGCTGCGTGCCCAGAAGACATCCCGCACTGTCCTGCCTGCCACGGGGCTGCTTCTGAGCACGGAGGCACGCCTACAAGCCAGCTGAGATGGGCTTTGCCTAAGAGTCAGGGAAGTGGCGAGAGGAACAAGGGATGTGCTGCACAGCTTCCCTCGCAGGCAGATTCCCTCCTGGGGCTCTTAGTTCTCTTGCCTTAGTGCCCTGCTTTGTTTGGAGGCTGTTTGCGGACAGCAGCACACACAGCGGGAAGGTGCGTGCTGACCAGCTCCAACTCTCGGCACATAGAAGCGCAAGCCAGGCACCTGCTCGCGGTTTGTCCCGGGCATGGGAAGCAGTATGCTGCGTGCCCAGAAGACATCCCGCACTGTCCTGCCTGCCACGGGGCTGCTTCTGACCACGGAGGCACGCCTACAAGCCAGCTGAGATGGGCTTTGCCTAAGAGTCAGGGAAGTGTTGAGCGGAACAAGGGATGTGCTGCACAGGTTCCCTCGCAGGCAGATTCCCTCCTGGGGCTCTTAGTTCTCCTGCCTTAGTGCCCTGCTTTGTTTGGAGGCTGTTTGCGGACAGCAGCACACACAGCGGGAAGGTGCGTGCTGGCCAGCTCCAACTCTCGGCACATAGAAGCGCAAGCCAGGCACCTGCTCGCAGTTTGTCCCGGGCATGGGAAGCAGTATGCTGCGTGCCCAGAAGACATCCCGCACTGTCCTGCCTGCCACGGGGCTGCTTCTGAGCACGGAGGCACGCCTACAAGCCAGCTGAGATGGGCTTTGCCTAAGAGTCAGGGAAGTGGCGAGAGGAACAAGGGATGTGCTGCACAGCTTCCCTCGCAGGCAGATTCCCTCCTGGGGCGCTTACTTCTCTTGCCTTAGTGCCCTGCTTTCTTTGGAGGCTCTTTGCGGACAGCAGCACACACAGCGGGAAGGTGCGCGCTGGCCAGCTCCAAGTCTCGGCACATAGAAGCGCAAGCCAGGCACCTGCTCGCAGTTTGTCCCGGGTGTGGGAAGCAGCATGCTGCGTGCCCAGAAGACATCCCGCACTGTCCTGCCTGCCACGGGGCTGCTTCTGAGCACGGAGGCACACCTACAAGCCAGCTGAGATGGGCTTTGCCTAAGAGTCAGGGAAGTGGCGAGTGGAACAAGGGATGTGCTGCACAGCTTCCCTCGCAGGCAGATTCCCTCCTGGGGCTCTTAGTTCTCTTGCCTTAGTGCCCTGCTTTGTTTGGAGGCTGTTTGCGGACAGCAGCACACACAGCGGGAAGGTGCGCGCTGGCCAGCTCCAAGTCTCGGCACATAGAAGCGCAAGCGAGGCACCTGCTCGCGGTTTGTCCCGGGCATGGGAAGCAGCATGCTGCGTGCCCAGAAGACATCCCGCACTGTCCTGCCTGCCACGGGGCTGCTTCTGAGCACGGAGGCACGCCTACAAGCCAGCTGAGATGGGCTTTGCCTAAGAGTCAGGGAAGTGGCGAGCGGAACAAGGGATGTGCTGCACAGCTTCCCTCGCAGGCAGATTCCCTCCTGGGGCGCTTAGTTCTCTTGCCTTAGTGCCCTGCTTTGTTTGGAGGCTGTTTGCGGACAGCAGCACACACAGCGGGAAGGTGCGCGCTGACCAGCTCCAAGTCTCGGCAGATGGAAGCACAAGCGAGGCACCTGCTCGCAGTTTGTCCCGGGCGTGGGAAGCAGCATGCTGAGTGCCCAGAAGACATCCCGCACTGTCCTGCCTGCCACGGGGCTGCTTCTGAGCACGGAGGCACGCCTACAAGCCAGCTGAGATGGGCTTTGCCTAAGAGTCAGGGAAGTGGCGAGCGGAACAAGGGATGTGCTGCACAGCTTCCCTCGCAGGCAGATTCCCTCCTGGGGCTCTTAGTTCTCCTGCCTTTGTGCCCTGCTTTGTTTGGAGGCTGTTTGCGGAGAGCAGCACACACAGCGGGAAGGTGCGCGCTGGCCAGCTCCAAGTCTCGGCACATGGAAGCGCAAGCGAGGCACCTGCTCGCGGTTTGTCCCGGGCATGGGAAGCAGCATGCTGCGTGCCCAGAAGACATCCCGCACTGTCCTGCCTGCCACGGGGCTGCTTCTGAGCACGGAGGCACACCTACAAGCCAGCTGAGATGGGCTTTGCCTAAGAGTCAGGGAAGTGGCGAGCGGAACAAGGGATGTGCTGCACAGCTTCCCTCGCAGGCAGATTCCCTCCTGGGGCTCTTAGTTCTCTTGCCTTAGTGCCCTGCTTTGTTTGGAGGCTGTTTGCGGACAGCAGCACACACAGCGGGAAGGTGCGTGCTGGCCAGCTCCAAGTCTCGGCACATAGAAGCGCAAGCCAGGCACCTGCTCGCGGTTTGTCCCGGGCATGGGAAGCAGTATGCTGCGTGCCCAGAAGACATCCCGCACTGTCCTGCCTGCCACGGGGCTGCTTCTGAGCACGGAGGCACGCCTACAAGCCAACTGAGATGGGCTTTGCCTAAGAGTCAGGGAAGTGGCGAGCGGAACAAGGGATGTGCTGCACAGGTTCCCTCGCAGGCAGATTCCCTCCTGGGGCTCTTAGTTCTCCTGCCTTAGTGCCCTGCTTTGTATGGAGGCTGTTTGCGGACAGCAGCACACACAGCGGGAAGGTGCGCGCTGGCCAGCTCCAGGTCTCGGCACATAGAAGCGCAAGCCAGGCACCTGCTCGCAGTTTGTCCCGGGCATGGGAAGCAGCTTGCTGCGTGCCCAGAAGATATCCCGCACTGTCCTGCCTGCCACGGGGCTGCTTCTGAGCACGGAGGCACGCCTACAAGCCAGCTGAGATGGGCTTTGCCTAAGAGTCAGGGAAGTGGCGAGCGGAACAAGGGATGTGCTGCACAGCTTCCCTCGCAGGCAGATTCCCTCCTGGGGCGCTTACTTCTCTTGCCTTAGTGCCCTGCTTTGTTTGGAGGTTGTTTGCGGACAGCAGCACACACAGCGGGAAGGTGCGCGCTGGCCAGCTCCAAGTCTCGGCAGATAGAAGCGCAAGCGAGGCACCTGCTCGCGGTTTGTCCCGGGCATGGGAAGCAGCATGCTGCGTGCCCAGAAGACATCCCGCACTGTCCTGCCTGCCACGGGGCTGCTTCTGAGCACGGAGGCACGCCTACAAGCCAGCTGAGATGGGCTTTGCCTAAGAGTCAGGGAAGTGGCGAGAGGAACAAGGGATGTGCTGCACAGGTTCCCTCGCAGGCAGATTCCCTCCTGGGGCTCTTAGTTCTCCTGCCTTAGTGCCCTGCTTTGTTTGGAGGCTGTTTGCAGACAGCAGCACACACAGCGGGAAGGTGTGCGCTGACCAGCTCCAAGTCTCGGCACATAGAAGCGCAAGCCAGGCACCTGCTCGCAGTTTGTCCCGGGCATGGGAAGCAGCATGCTGCGTGCCCAGAAGACATCCCGCACTGTCCTGCCTGCCACGGGGCTGCTTCTGAGCACGGAGGCACGCCTACAAGCCAGCTGAGATGGGCTTTGCCTAAGAGTCAGGGAAGTGTTGAGCGGAACAAGGGATGTGCTGCACAGCTTCCCTCGCAGGCAGATTCCCTCCTGGGGCTCTTAGTTCTCTTGCCTTAGTGCCCTGCTTTGTTTGGAGGCTGTTTGCGGACAGCAGCACACACAGCGGGAAGGTGCGCGCTGACCAGCTCCAAGTCTCGCCAGATGGAAGCACAAGCCAGGCACCGGCTCGCAGTTTGTCCCGGGCGTGGGAAGCAGCATGCTGCGTGCCCAGAAGACATCCCGCACTGTCCTGCCTGCCACGGGGCTGCTTCTGAGCACGGAGGCACGCCTACAAGCCAGCTGAGATGGGCTTTGCCTAAGAGTCAGGGAAGTGGCGAGAGGAACAAGGGATGTGCTGCACAGCTTCCCTCGCAGGCAGATTCCCTCCTGGGGCTCTTAGTTCTCTTGCCTTAGTGCCCTGCTTTGTTTGGAGGCTGTTTGCGGACAGCAGCACACACAGCGGGAAGGTGCGTGCTGACCAGCTCCAACTCTCGGCACATAGAAGCGCAAGCCAGGCACCTGCTCGCGGTTTGTCCCGGGCATGGGAAGCAGTATGCTGCGTGCCCAGAAGACATCCCGCACTGTCCTGCCTGCCACGGGGCTGCTTCTGACCACGGAGGCACGCCTACAAGCCAGCTGAGATGGGCTTTGCCTAAGAGTCAGGGAAGTGTTGAGCGGAACAAGGGATGTGCTGCACAGGTTCCCTCGCAGGCAGATTCCCTCCTGGGGCTCTTAGTTCTCCTGCCTTAGTGCCCTGCTTTGTTTGGAGGCTGTTTGCGGACAGCAGCACACACAGCGGGAAGGTGCGTGCTGGCCAGCTCCAACTCTCGGCACATAGAAGCGCAAGCCAGGCACCTGCTCGCAGTTTGTCCCGGGCATGGGAAGCAGTATGCTGCGTGCCCAGAAGACATCCCGCACTGTCCTGCCTGCCACGGGGCTGCTTCTGAGCACGGAGGCACGCCTACAAGCCAGCTGAGATGGGCTTTGCCTAAGAGTCAGGGAAGTGGCGAGAGGAACAAGGGATGTGCTGCACAGCTTCCCTCGCAGGCAGATTCCCTCCTGGGGCGCTTACTTCTCTTGCCTTAGTGCCCTGCTTTCTTTGGAGGCTCTTTGCGGACAGCAGCACACACAGCGGGAAGGTGCGCGCTGGCCAGCTCCAAGTCTCGGCACATAGAAGCGCAAGCCAGGCACCTGCTCGCAGTTTGTCCCGGGTGTGGGAAGCAGCATGCTGCGTGCCCAGAAGACATCCCGCACTGTCCTGCCTGCCACGGGGCTGCTTCTGAGCACGGAGGCACACCTACAAGCCAGCTGAGATGGGCTTTGCCTAAGAGTCAGGGAAGTGGCGAGTGGAACAAGGGATGTGCTGCACAGCTTCCCTCGCAGGCAGATTCCCTCCTGGGGCGCTTAGTTCTCTTGCCTTAGTGCCCTGCTTTGTTTGGAGGCTGTTTGCGGACAGCAGCACACACAGCGGGAAGGTGCGCGCTGACCAGCTCCAAGTCTCGGCAGATGGAAGCACAAGCCAGGCACCTGCTCGCAGTTTGTCCCGGGCATGGGAAGCAGCTTGCTGCGTGCCCAGAGTACTTCTCGCACTGTCCTGCCTGCCACGGGGCTGCTTCTGAGCACGGAGGCACACCTACAAGCCAGCTGAGATGGGCTTTGCCTAAGAGTCAGGGAAGTGGCGAGAGGAACAAGGGATGTGCTGCACAGCTTCCCTCGCAGCCAGATTCCCTCCTGGGGCGCTTACTTCTCTTGCCTTAGTGCCCTGCTTTGTTTGGAGGCTGTTTGCGGACAGCAGCACACACAGCGGGAAGGTGCGTGCTGGCCAGCTCCAAGTCTCGGCACATAGAAGCGCAAGCGAGGCACCTGCTCGCGGTTTGTCCCGGGCATGGGAAGCAGCATGCTGAGTGCCCAGAAGACATCCCGCACTGTCCTGCCTGCCACGGGGCTGCTTCTGAGCACGGAGGCACGCCTACAAGCCAGCTGAGATGGGCTTTGCCTAAGAGTCAGGGAAGTGGCGAGCGGAACAAGGGATGTGCTGCACAGCTTCCCTCGCAGGCAGATTCCCTCCTGGGGCTCTTAGTTCTCCTGCCTTTGTGCCCTGCTTTGTTTGGAGGCTGTTTGCGGAGAGCAGCACACACAGCGGGAAGGTGCGCGCTGGCCAGCTCCAAGTCTCGGCACATGGAAGCGCAAGCGAGGCACCTGCTCGCGGTTTGTCCCGGGCATGGGAAGCAGCATGCTGCGTGCCCAGAAGACATCCCGCACTGTCCTGCCTGCCACGGGGCTGCTTCTGAGCACGGAGGCACACCTACAAGCCAGCTGAGATGGGCTTTGCCTAAGAGTCAGGGAAGTGGCGAGCGGAACAAGGGATGTGCTGCACAGCTTCCCTCGCAGGCAGATTCCCTCCTGGGGCTCTTAGTTCTCTTGCCTTAGTGCCCTGCTTTGTTTGGAGGCTGTTTGCGGACAGCAGCACACACAGCGGGAAGGTGCGTGCTGGCCAGCTCCAAGTCTCGGCACATAGAAGCGCAAGCCAGGCACCTGCTCGCGGTTTGTCCCGGGCATGGGAAGCAGTATGCTGCGTGCCCAGAAGACATCCCGCACTGTCCTGCCTGCCACGGGGCTGCTTCTGAGCACGGAGGCACGCCTACAAGCCAACTGAGATGGGCTTTGCCTAAGAGTCAGGGAAGTGGCGAGCGGAACAAGGGATGTGCTGCACAGGTTCCCTCGCAGGCAGATTCCCTCCTGGGGCTCTTAGTTCTCCTGCCTTAGTGCCCTGCTTTGTATGGAGGCTGTTTGCGGACAGCAGCACACACAGCGGGAAGGTGCGCGCTGGCCAGCTCCAGGTCTCGGCACATAGAAGCGCAAGCCAGGCACCTGCTCGCAGTTTGTCCCGGGCATGGGAAGCAGCTTGCTGCGTGCCCAGAAGATATCCCGCACTGTCCTGCCTGCCACGGGGCTGCTTCTGAGCACGGAGGCACGCCTACAAGCCAGCTGAGATGGGCTTTGCCTAAGAGTCAGGGAAGTGGCGAGCGGAACAAGGGATGTGCTGCACAGCTTCCCTCGCAGGCAGATTCCCTCCTGGGGCGCTTACTTCTCTTGCCTTAGTGCCCTGCTTTGTTTGGAGGTTGTTTGCGGACAGCAGCACACACAGCGGGAAGGTGCGCGCTGGCCAGCTCCAAGTCTCGGCAGATAGAAGCGCAAGCGAGGCACCTGCTCGCGGTTTGTCCCGGGCATGGGAAGCAGCATGCTGCGTGCCCAGAAGACATCCCGCACTGTCCTGCCTGCCACGGGGCTGCTTCTGAGCACGGAGGCACGCCTACAAGCCAGCTGAGATGGGCTTTGCCTAAGAGTCAGGGAAGTGGCGAGAGGAACAAGGGATGTGCTGCACAGGTTCCCTCGCAGGCAGATTCCCTCCTGGGGCTCTTAGTTCTCCTGCCTTAGTGCCCTGCTTTGTTTGGAGGCTGTTTGCAGACAGCAGCACACACAGCGGGAAGGTGTGCGCTGACCAGCTCCAAGTCTCGGCACATAGAAGCGCAAGCCAGGCACCTGCTCGCAGTTTGTCCCGGGCATGGGAAGCAGCATGCTGCGTGCCCAGAAGACATCCCGCACTGTCCTGCCTGCCACGGGGCTGCTTCTGAGCACGGAGGCACGCCTACAAGCCAGCTGAGATGGGCTTTGCCTAAGAGTCAGGGAAGTGTTGAGCGGAACAAGGGATGTGCTGCACAGCTTCCCTCGCAGGCAGATTCCCTCCTGGGGCTCTTAGTTCTCTTGCCTTAGTGCCCTGCTTTGTTTGGAGGCTGTTTGCGGACAGCAGCACACACAGCGGGAAGGTGCGCGCTGACCAGCTCCAAGTCTCGCCAGATGGAAGCACAAGCCAGGCACCGGCTCGCAGTTTGTCCCGGGCGTGGGAAGCAGCATGCTGCGTGCCCAGAAGACATCCCGCACTGTCCTGCCTGCCACGGGGCTGCTTCTGAGCACGGAGGCACGCCTACAAGCCAGCTGAGATGGGCTTTGCCTAAGAGTCAGGGAAGTGGCGAGAGGAACAAGGGATGTGCTGCACAGCTTCCCTCGCAGGCAGATTCCCTCCTGGGGCTCTTAGTTCTCTTGCCTTAGTGCCCTGCTTTGTTTGGAGGCTGTTTGCGGACAGCAGCACACACAGCGGGAAGGTGCGTGCTGACCAGCTCCAACTCTCGGCACATAGAAGCGCAAGCCAGGCACCTGCTCGCGGTTTGTCCCGGGCATGGGAAGCAGTATGCTGCGTGCCCAGAAGACATCCCGCACTGTCCTGCCTGCCACGGGGCTGCTTCTGACCACGGAGGCACGCCTACAAGCCAGCTGAGATGGGCTTTGCCTAAGAGTCAGGGAAGTGTTGAGCGGAACAAGGGATGTGCTGCACAGGTTCCCTCGCAGGCAGATTCCCTCCTGGGGCTCTTAGTTCTCCTGCCTTAGTGCCCTGCTTTGTTTGGAGGCTGTTTGCGGACAGCAGCACACACAGCGGGAAGGTGCGTGCTGGCCAGCTCCAACTCTCGGCACATAGAAGCGCAAGCCAGGCACCTGCTCGCAGTTTGTCCCGGGCATGGGAAGCAGTATGCTGCGTGCCCAGAAGACATCCCGCACTGTCCTGCCTGCCACGGGGCTGCTTCTGAGCACGGAGGCACGCCTACAAGCCAGCTGAGATGGGCTTTGCCTAAGAGTCAGGGAAGTGGCGAGAGGAACAAGGGATGTGCTGCACAGCTTCCCTCGCAGGCAGATTCCCTCCTGGGGCGCTTACTTCTCTTGCCTTAGTGCCCTGCTTTCTTTGGAGGCTCTTTGCGGACAGCAGCACACACAGCGGGAAGGTGCGCGCTGGCCAGCTCCAAGTCTCGGCACATAGAAGCGCAAGCCAGGCACCTGCTCGCAGTTTGTCCCGGGTGTGGGAAGCAGCATGCTGCGTGCCCAGAAGACATCCCGCACTGTCCTGCCTGCCACGGGGCTGCTTCTGAGCACGGAGGCACACCTACAAGCCAGCTGAGATGGGCTTTGCCTAAGAGTCAGGGAAGTGGCGAGTGGAACAAGGGATGTGCTGCACAGCTTCCCTCGCAGGCAGATTCCCTCCTGGGGCGCTTAGTTCTCTTGCCTTAGTGCCCTGCTTTGTTTGGAGGCTGTTTGCGGACAGCAGCACACACAGCGGGAAGGTGCGCGCTGACCAGCTCCAAGTCTCGGCAGATGGAAGCACAAGCCAGGCACCTGCTCGCAGTTTGTCCCGGGCATGGGAAGCAGCTTGCTGCGTGCCCAGAGTACTTCTCGCACTGTCCTGCCTGCCACGGGGCTGCTTCTGAGCACGGAGGCACACCTACAAGCCAGCTGAGATGGGCTTTGCCTAAGAGTCAGGGAAGTGGCGAGAGGAACAAGGGATGTGCTGCACAGCTTCCCTCGCAGCCAGATTCCCTCCTGGGGCGCTTACTTCTCTTGCCTTAGTGCCCTGCTTTGTTTGGAGGCTGTTTGCGGACAGCAGCACACACAGCGGGAAGGTGCGTGCTGGCCAGCTCCAAGTCTCGGCACATAGAAGCGCAAGCCAGGCATCTGCTCGCGGTTTGTCCCGGGCATGGGAAGCAGTATGCTGCGTGCCCAGAAGACATCCCGCACTGTCCTGCCTGCCACGGGGCTGCTTCTGAGCACGGAGGCACGCCTACAAGCCAACTGAGATGGGCTTTGCCTAAGAGTCAGGGAAGTGGCGAGCGGAACAAGGGATGTGCTGCACAGGTTCCCTCGCAGGCAGATTCCCTCCTGGGGCTCTTAGTTCTCCTGCCTTAGTGCCCTGCTTTGTTTGGAGGCTGTTTGCGGACAGCAGCACACACAGCGGGAAGGTGCGCGCTGGCCAGCTCCAGGTCTCGGCACACAGAAGCGCAAGCCAGGCACCTGCTCGCAGTTTGTCCCGGGCATGGGAAGCAGCATGCTGCGTGCCCAGAAGACATCCCGCACTGTCCTGCCTGCCACGGGGCTGCTTCTGAGCACGGAGGCACGCCTACAAGCCAGCTGAGATGGGCTTTGCCTAAGAGTCAGGGAAGTGTTGAGCGGAACAAGGGATGTGCTGCACAGCTTCCCTCGCAGGCAGATTCCCTCCTGGGGCGCTTACTTCTCTTGCCTTAGTGCCCTGCTTTGTTTGGAGGTTGTTTGCGGACAGCAGCACACACAGCGGGAAGGTGCGCGCTGGCCAGCTCCAAGTCTCGGCAGATAGAAGCGCAAGCGAGGCACCTGCTCGCGGTTTGTCCCGGGCATGGGAAGCAGCATGCTGCGTGCCCAGAAGACATCCCGCACTGTCCTGCCTGCCACGGGGCTGCTTCTGAGCACGGAGGCACACCTACAAGCCAGCTGAGATGGGCTTTGCCTAAGAGTCAGGGAAGTGGCGAGCGGAACAAGGGATGTGCTGCACAGGTTCCCTCGCAGGCAGATTCCCTCCTGGGGCTCTTAGTTCTCCTGCCTTAGTGCCCTGCTTTCTTTGGAGGCTGTTTGCGGACAGCAGCACACACAGCGGGAAGGTGCGCGCTGGCCAGCTCCAGGTCTCGGCACATAGAAGCGCAAGCGAGGCACCTGCTCGCAGTTTGTCCCGGGCATGGGAAGCAGCTTGCTGCGTGCCCAGAAGACATCCCGCACTGTCCTGCCTGCCACGGGGCTGCTTCTGAGCACGGAGGCACTCCTACAAGCCAGCTGAGATGGGCTTTGCCTAAGAGTCAGGGAAGTGGCGAGAGGAACAAGGGATGTGCTGCACAGCTTCCCTCGCAGGCAGATTCCCTCCTGGGGCGCTTACTTCTCTTGCCTTAGTGCCCTGCTTTGTTTGGAGGTTGTTTGCGGACAGCAGCACACACAGCGGGAAGGTGCGCGCTGGCCAGCTCCAAGTCTCGGCACATAGAAGCGCAAGCGAGGCACCTGCTCGCGGTTTGTCCCGGGCATGGGAAGCAGCATGCTGCGTGCCCAGAAGACATCCCGCACTGTCCTGCCTGCCACGGGGCTGCTTCTGAGCACGGAGGCACACCTACAAGCCAGCTGAGATGGGCTTTGCCTAAGAGTCAGGGAAGTGGCGAGCGGAACAAGGGATGTGCTGCACAGGTTCCCTCGCAGGCAGATTCCCTCCTGGGGCTCTTAGTTCTCTTGCCTTAGTGCCCTGCTTTGTTTGGAGGCTGTTTGCGGACAGCAGCACACACAGCGGGAAGGTGCGCGCTGGCCAGCTCCAGGTCTCGGCACATAGAAGCGCAAGCCAGGCACCTGCTCGCAGTTTGTCCCGGGCATGGGAAGCAGCTTGCTGCGTGCCCAGAAGACATCCCGCACTGTCCTGCCTGCCACGGGGCTGCTTCTGAGCACGGAGGCACGCCTACAAGCCAGCTGAGATGGGCTTTGCCTAAGAGTCAGGGAAGTGGCGAGAGGAACAAGGGATGTGCTGCACAGGTTCCCTCGCAGGCAGATTCCCTCCTGGGGCGCTTACTTCTCTTGCCTTAGTGCCCTGCTTTGTTTGGAGGTTGTTTGCGGACAGCAGCACACACAGCGGGAAGGTGCGCGCTGGCCAGCTCCAAGTCTCGGCAGATAGAAGCGCAAGCGAGGCACCTGCTCGCGGTTTGTCCCGGGCATGGGAAGCAGCATGCTGCGTGCCCAGAAGACATCCCGCACTGTCCTGCCTGCCACGGGGCTGCTTCTGAGCACGGAGGCACACCTATAAGCCAGCTGAGATGGGCTTTGCCTAAGAGTCAGGGAAGTGTTGAGCGGAACAAGGGATGTGCTGCACAGGTTCCCTCGCAGGCAGATTCCCTCCTGGGGCTCTTAGTTCTCTTGCCTTAGTGCCCTGCTTTCTTTGGAGGCTGTTTGCGGACAGCAGCACACACAGCGGGAAGGTGCGCGCTGGCCAGCTCCAGGTCTCGGCACATAGAAGCGCAAGCCAGGCACCTGCTCGTAGTTTGTCCCGGGCATGGGAAGCAGCTTGCTGCGTGCCCAGAAGACATCCCGCACTGTCCTGCCTGCCACGGGGCTGCTTCTGAGCACGGAGGCACGCCTACAAGCCAGCTGAGATGGGCTTTGCCTAAGAGTCAGGGAAGTGGCGAGCGGAATAAGGGATGTGCTGCACAGCTTCCCTCGCAGGCAGATTCCCTCCTGGGGCGCTTACTTCTCTTGCCTTAGTGCCCTGCTTTGTTTGGAGGTTGTTTGCGGAGAGCAGCACACACAGCGGGAAGGTGCGCGCTGGCCAGCTCCAAGTCTCGGCAGATAGAAGCGCAAGCGAGGCACCTGCTCGCGGTTTGTCCCGGGCATGGGAAGCAGCATGCTGCGTGCCCAGAAGACATCCCGCACTGTCCTGCCTGCCACGGGGCTGCTTCTGAGCACGGAGGCACGCCTACAAGCCAGCTGAGATGGGCTTTGCCTAAGAGTCAGGGAAGTGGCGAGAGGAACAAGGGATGTGCTGCACAGGTTCCCTCGCAGGCAGATTCCCTCCTGGGGCTCTTAGTTCTCCTGCCTTAGTGCCCTGCTTTGTTTGGAGGCTGTTTGCAGACAGCAGCACACACAGCGGGAAGGTGCGCGCTGGCCAGCTCCAAGTCTCGGCAGATAGAAGCGCAAGCGAGGCACCTGCTCGCGGTTTGTCCCGGGCATGGGAAGCAGCATGCTGCGTGCCCAGAAGACATCCCGCACTGTCCTGCCTGCCACGGGGCTGCTTCTGAGCACGGAGGCACACCTATAAGCCAGCTGAGATGGGCTTTGCCTAAGAGTCAGGGAAGTGTTGAGCGGAACAAGGGATGTGCTGCACAGGTTCCCTCGCAGGCAGATTCCCTCCTGGGGCTCTTAGTTCTCTTGCCTTAGTGCCCTGCTTTGTTTGGAGGCTGTTTGCGGACAGCAGCACACACAGCGGGAAGGTGCGCGCTGGCCAGCTCCAGGTCTCGGCACATAGAAGCGCAAGCCAGGCACCTGCTCGCAGTTTGTCCCGGGCATGGGAAGCAGCTTGCTGCGTGCCCAGAAGACATCCCGCACTGTCCTGCCTGCCACGGGGCTGCTTCTGAGCACGGAGGCACGCCTACAAGCCAGCTGAGATGGGCTTTGCCTAAGAGTCAGGGAAGTGGCGAGCGGAACAAGGGATGTGCTGCACAGCTTCCCTCGCAGGCAGATTCCCTCCTGGGGCGCTTACTTCTCTTGCCTTAGTGCCCTGCTTTGTTTGGAGGTTGTTTGCGGAGAGCAGCACACACAGCGGGAAGGTGCGCGCTGACCAGCTCCAAGTCTCGGCAGATGGAAGCACAAGCCAGGCACGGGCTCGCAGTTTGTCCCGGGCATGGGAAGCAGTATGCTGCGTGCCCAGAGTACTTCTCGCACTGTCCTGCCTGCCACGGGGCTGCTTCTGAGCACGGAGGCACGCCTACAAGCCAGCTGAGATGGGCTTTGCCTAAGAGTCAGGGAAGTGGCGAGCGGAACAAGGGATGTGCTGCACAGGTTCCCTCGCAGGCAGATTCCCTCCTGGGGCTCTTAGTTCTCCTGCCTTAGTGCCCTGCTTTGTTTGGAGGCTGTTTGCAGACAGCAGCACACACAGCGGGAAGGTGTGCGCTGACCAGCTCCAAGTCTCGGCACATAGAAGCGCAAGCGAGGCACCTGCTCGCAGTTTGTCCCGGGCGTGGGAAGCAGCATGCTGCGTGCCCAGAAGACATCCCGCACTGTCCTGCCTGCCACGGGGCTGCTTCTGAACACGGAGGCACGCCTACAAGCCAGCTGAGATGGGCTTTGCCTAAGAGTCAGGGAAGTGGCGAGCGGAACAAGGGATGTGCTGCACAGCTTCCCTGACAGGCAGATTCCCTCCTGGGGCGCTTACTTCTCTTGCCTTAGTGCCCTGCTTTGTTTGGAGGTTGTTTGCGGACAGCAGCACACACAGCGGGAAGGTGCGCGCTGGCCAGCTCCAAGTCTCGGCAGATAGAAGCGCAAGCGAGGCACCTGCTCGCGGTTTGTCCCGGGCATGGGAAGCAGCATGCTGCGTGCCCAGAAGACATCCCGCACTGTCCTGCCTGCCACGGGGCTGCTTCTGAGCACGGAGGCACACCTATAAGCCAGCTGAGATGGGCTTTGCCTAAGAGTCAGGGAAGTGTTGAGCGGAACAAGGGATGTGCTGCACAGGTTCCCTCGCAGGCAGATTCCCTCCTGGGGCTCTTAGTTCTCTTGCCTTAGTGCCCTGCTTTCTTTGGAGGCTGTTTGCGGACAGCAGCACACACAGCGGGAAGGTGCGCGCTGGCCAGCTCCAGGTCTCGGCACATAGAAGCGCAAGCCAGGCACCTGCTCGTAGTTTGTCCCGGGCATGGGAAGCAGCTTGCTGCGTGCCCAGAAGACATCCCGCACTGTCCTGCCTGCCACGGGGCTGCTTCTGAGCACGGAGGCACGCCTACAAGCCAGCTGAGATGGGCTTTGCCTAAGAGTCAGGGAAGTGGCGAGCGGAACAAGGGATGTGCTGCACAGCTTCCCTCGCAGGCAGATTCCCTCCTGGGGCGCTTACTTCTCTTGCCTTAGTGCCCTGCTTTGTTTGGAGGTTGTTTGCGGAGAGCAGCACACACAGCGGGAAGGTGCGCGCTGGCCAGCTCCAAGTCTCGGCAGATAGAAGCGCAAGCGAGGCACCTGCTCGCGGTTTGTCCCGGGCATGGGAAGCAGCATGCTGCGTGCCCAGAAGACATCCCGCACTGTCCTGCCTGCCACGGGGCTGCTTCTGAGCACGGAGGCACGCCTACAAGCCAGCTGAGATGGGCTTTGCCTAAGAGTCAGGGAAGTGGCGAGCGGAACAAGGGATGTGCTGCACAGGTTCCCTCGCAGGCAGATTCCCTCCTGGGGCTCTTAGTTCTCCTGCCTTAGTGCCCTGCTTTGTTTGGAGGCTGTTTGCAGACAGCAGCACACACAGCGGGAAGGTGCGCGCTGACCAGCTCCAAGTCTCGGCAGATGGAAGCACAAGCCAGGCACACGCTCGCAGTTTGTCCCGGGCATGGGAAGCAGTATGCTGCGTGCCCAGAGTACTTCTCGCACTGTCCTGCCTGCCACGGGGCTGCTTCTGAGCACGGAGGCACGCCTACAAGCCAGCTGAGATGGGCTTTGCCTAAGAGTCAGGGAAGTGGCGAGCGGAACAAGGGATGTGCTGCACAGGTTCCCTCGCAGGCAGATTCCCTCCTGGGGCTCTTAGTTCTCCTGCCTTAGTGCCCTGCTTTCTTTGGAGGCTGTTTGCGGACAGCAGCACACACAGCGGGAAGGTGCGCGCTGGCCAGCTCCAGGTCTCGGCACATAGAAGCGCAAGCCAGGCACCTGCTCGCAGTTTGTCCCGGGCATGGGAAGCAGCTTGCTGCGTGCCCAGAAGACATCCCGCACTGTCCTGCCTGCCACGGGGCTGCTTCTGAGCACGGAGGCACGCCTACAAGCCAGCTGAGATGGGCTTTGCCTAAGAGTCAGGGAAGTGGCGAGCGGAACAAGGGATGTGCTGCACAGCTTCCCTCGCAGGCAGATTCCCTCCTGGGGCGCTTACTTCTCTTGCCTTAGTGCCCTGCTTTGTTTGGAGGTTGTTTGCGGAGAGCAGCACACACAGCGGGAAGGTGCGCGCTGGCCAGCTCCAAGTCTCGGCAGATAGAAGCGCAAGCGAGGCACCTGCTCGCAGTTTGTCCCGGGCGTGGGAAGCAGCATGCTGCGTGCCCAGAAGACATCCCGCACTGTCCTGCCTGCCACGGGGCTGCTTCTGAGCACGGAGGCACGCCTACAAGCCAACTGAGATGGGCTTTGCCTAAGAGTCAGGGAAGTGGCGAGCGGAACAAGGGATGTGCTGCACAGCTTCCCTCGCAGGCAGATTCCCTCCTGGGGCGCTTAGTTCTCTTGCCTTAGTGCCCTGCTTTGTTTGGAGGCTGTTTGCGGACAGCAGCACACACAGCGGGAAGGTGCGCGCTGACCAGCTCCAAGTCTCGGCAGATGGAAGCACAAGCCAGGCACACGCTCGCAGTTTGTCCCGGGCATGGGAAGCAGTATGCTGCGTGC
The DNA here is from genome assembly GCF_028389875.1 of Rhea pennata. NCBI lineage: Eukaryota > Metazoa > Chordata > Aves > Rheiformes > Rheidae > Rhea > Rhea pennata. Next base: position 1,293,081 of record NC_084680.1, read on the forward strand.
CCAGAGTACTTCTCGCACTGTCCTGCCTGCCACGGGGCTGCTTCTGAGCACGGAGGCACGCCTACAAGCCAGCTGAGATGGGCTTTGCCTAAGAGTCAGGGAAGTGGCGAGCGGAACAAGGGATGTGCTGCACAGGTTCCCTCGCAGGCAGATTCCCTCCTGGGGCTCTTAGTTCTCCTGCCTTAGTGCCCTGCTTTGTTTGGAGGCTGTTTGCGGACAGCAGCACACACAGCGGGAAGGTGCGCGCTGGCCAGCTCCAGGTCTCGGCACATAGAAGCGCAAGCCAGGCACCTGCTCGCAGTTTGTCCCGGGCATGGGAAGCAGCTTGCTGCGTGCCCAGAAGACATCCCGCACTGTCCTGCCTGCCACGGGGCTGCTTCTGAACACGGAGGCACGCCTACAAGCCAGCTGAGATGGGCTTTGCCTAAGAGTCAGGGAAGTGGCGAGCGGAACAAGGGATGTGCTGCACAGCTTCCCTCGCAGGCAGATTCCCTCCTGGGGCGCTTACTTCTCTTGCCTTAGTGCCCTGCTTTGTTTGGAGGTTGTTTGCGGACAGCAGCACACACAGCGGGAAGGTGCGCGCTGGCCAGCTCCAAGTCTCGGCACATAGAAGCGCAAGCGAGGCACCTGCTCGCGGTTTGTCCCGGGCGTGGGAAGCAGCATGCTGCGTGCCCCGATTACTTCTCGCACTGTCCTGCCTTCCTCGGGGCTGCTTCTGAGCACGGAGGCACGCCTACAAGCCAGCTGAGATGGGCTTTGCCTAAGAGTCAGGGAAGTGGCGAGCGGAACAAGGGATGTGCTGCACAGCTTCCCTCGCAGGCAGATTCCCTCCTGGGGCTCTTAGTTCTCTTGCCTTAGTGCCCTGCTTTGTTTGGAGGCTGTTTGCGGAGAGCAGAACACACAGCGGGAAGGTGCGCGCTGACCAGCTCCAAGTCTCGCCAGATGGAAGCACAAGCCAGGCACCGGCTCGCAGTTTGTCCCGGGCATGGGAAGCAGTATGCTGCGTGCCCAGAGTACTTCTCGCACTGTCCTGCCTGCCACGGGGCTGCTTCTAAGCACGGAGGCACGCCTACAAGCCAACTGAGATGGGCTTTGCCTAAGAGTCAGGGAAGTGGCGAGAGGAACAAGGGATGTGCTGCACAGCTTCCCTCGCAGGCAGATTCCCTCCTGGGGCGCTTAGTTCTCTTGCCTTAGTGCCCTGCTTTGTTTGGAGGCTGTTTGCGGACAGCAGCACACACAGCGGGAAGGTGCGCGCTGACCAGCTCCAAGTCTCGGCAGATGGAAGCACAAGCCAGGCACCTGCTCGCAGTTTGTCCCGGGCATGGGAAGCAGTATGCTGCGTGCCCAGAGTACTTCTCGCACTGTCCTGCCTGCCACGGGGCTGCTTCTGAGCACGGAGGCACGCCTACAAGCCAACTGAGATGGGCTTTGCCTAAGAGTCAGGGAAGTGGCGAGCGGAACAAGGGATGTGCTGCACAGGTTCCCTCGCAGGCAGATTCCCTCCTGGGGCTCTTAGTTCTCCTGCCTTAGTGCCCTGCTTTCTTTGGAGGCTGTTTGCGGACAGCAGCACACACAGCGGGAAGGTGCGCGCTGGCCAGCTCCAGGTCTCGGCACATAGAAGCGCAAGCCAGGCACCTGCTCGCAGTTTGTCCCGGGCATGGGAAGCAGCTTGCTGCGTGCCCAGAAGACATCCCGCACTGTCCTGCCTGCCACGGGGCTGCTTCTGAACACGGAGGCACGCCTACAAGCCAGCTGAGATGGGCTTTGCCTAAGAGTCAGGGAAGTGGCGAGCGGAACAAGGGATGTGCTGCACAGCTTCCCTCGCAGGCAGATTCCCTCCTGGGGCGCTTACTTCTCTTGCCTTAGTGCCCTGCTTTGTTTGGAGGCTGTTTGCGGACAGCAGCACACACAGCGGGAAGGTGCGCGCTGGCCAGCTCCAAGTCTCGGCACATAGAAGCGCAAGCGAGGCACCTGCTCGCGGTCTGTCCCGGGCATGGGAAGCAGCATGCTGCGTGCCCAGAAGACATCCCGCACTGTCCTGCCTGCCACGGGGCTGCTTCTGAGCACGGAGGCACGCCTACAAGCCAGCTGAGATGGGCTTTGCCTAAGAGTCAGGGAAGTGGCGAGAGGAACAAGGGATGTGCTGCACAGGTTCCCTCGCAGGCAGATTCCCTCCTGGGGCTCTTAGTTCTCCTGCCTTAGTGCCCTGCTTTGTTTGGAGGCTGTTTGCAGACAGCAGCACACACAGCGGGAAGGTGTGCGCTGACCAGCTCCAAGTCTCGGCACATAGAAGCGCAAGCCAGGCACCTGCTCGCAGTTTGTCCCGGGCATGGGAAGCAGCATGCTGCGTGCCCAGAAGACATCCCGCACTGTCCTGCCTGCCACGGGGCTGCTTCTGAGCACGGAGGCACGCCTACAAGCCAGCTGAGATGGGCTTTGCCTAAGAGTCAGGGAAGTGGCGAGCGGAACAAGGGATGTGCTGCACAGCTTCCCTTGCAGGCAGATTCCCTCCTGGGGCTCTTAGTTCTCTTGCCTTAGTGCCCTGCTTTGTTTGGAGGCTGTTTGCGGACAGCAGCACACACAGCGGGAAGGTGCGCGCTGACCAGCTCCAAGTCTCGCCAGATGGAAGCACAAGCCAGGCACCGGCTCGCAGTTTGTCCCGGGCGTGGGAAGCAGCATGCTGCGTGCCCAGAAGACATCCCGCACTGTCCTGCCTGCCACGGGGCTGCTTCTGAGCACGGAGGCACGCCTACAAGCCAGCTGAGATGGGCTTTGCCTAAGAGTCAGGGAAGTGGCGAGAGGAACAAGGGATGTGCTGCACAGCTTCCCTCGCAGGCAGATTCCCTCTTGGGGCTCTTAGTTCTCTTGCCTTAGTGCCCTGCTTTGTTTGGAGGCTGTTTGCGGACAGCAGCACACACAGCGGGAAGGTGCGTGCTGGCCAGCTCCAAGTCTCGCCAGATGGAAGCACAAGCCAGGCACCTGCTCGCGGTTTGTCCCGGGCATGGGAAGCAGTATGCTGCGTGCCCAGAAGACATCCCGCACTGTCCTGCCTGCCACGGGGCTGCTTCTGACCACGGAGGCACGCCTACAAGCCAGCTGAGATGGGCTTTGCCTAAGAGTCAGGGAAGTGTTGAGCGGAACAAGGGATGTGCTGCACAGGTTCCCTCGCAGGCAGATTCCCTCCTGGGGCTCTTAGTTCTCCTGCCTTAGTGCCCTGCTTTGTTTGGAGGCTGTTTGCGGACAGCAGCACACACAGCGGGAAGGTGCGTGCTGGCCAGCTCCAACTCTCGGCACATAGAAGCGCAAGCCAGGCACCTGCTCGCAGTTTGTCCCGGGCGTGGGAAGCAGCTTGCTGCGTGCCCAGAAGACATCCCGCACTGTCCTGCCTGCCACGGGGCTGCTTCTGAGCACGGAGGCACGCCTACAAGCCAGCTGAGATGGGCTTTGCCTAAGAGTCAGGGAAGTGGCGAGAGGAACAAGGGATGTGCTGCACAGCTTCCCTCGCAGGCAGATTCCCTCCTGGGGCGCTTACTTCTCTTGCCTTAGTGCCCTGCTTTGTTTGGAGGCTCTTTGCGGACAGCAGCACACACAGCGGGAAGGTGCGCGCTGGCCAGCTCCAAGTCTCGGCACATAGAAGCGCAAGCCAGGCACCTGCTCGCAGTTTGTCCCGGGTGTGGGAAGCAGCATGCTGCGTGCCCAGAAGACATCCCGCACTGTCCTGCCTGCCACGGGGCTGCTTCTGAGCACGGAGGCACACCTACAAGCCAGCTGAGATGGGCTTTGCCTAAGAGTCAGGGAAGTGGCGAGCGGAACAAGGGATGTGCTGCACAGGTTCCCTCGCAGGCAGATTCCCTCCTGGGGCTCTTAGTTCTCCTGCCTTAGTGCCCTGCTTTGTTTGGAGGCTGTTTGCAGACAGCAGCACACACAGCGGGAAGGTGTGCGCTGACCAGCTCCAAGTCTCGGCACATAGAAGCGCAAGCGAGGCACCTGCTCGCAGTTTGTCCCGGGCGTGGGAAGCAGCATGCTGCGTGCCCAGAAGACATCCCGCACTGTCCTGCCTGCCACGGGGCTGCTTCTGAGCACGGAGGCACGCCTACAAGCCAACTGAGATGGGCTTTGCCTAAGAGTCAGGGAAGTGGCGAGTGGAACAAGGGATGTGCTGCACAGCTTCCCTCGCAGGCAGATTCCCTCCTGGGGCGCTTAGTTCTCTTGCGTTAGTGCCCTGCTTTGTTTGGAGGCTGTTTGCGGACAGCAGCACACACAGCGGGAAGGTGCGCGCTGACCAGCTCCAAGTCTCGGCAGATGGAAGCACAAGCCAGGCACCTGCTCGCAGTTTGTCCCGGGCATGGGAAGCAGCTTGCTGCGTGCCCAGAGTACTTCTCGCACTGTCCTGCCTGCCACGGGGCTGCTTCTGAGCACGGAGGCACACCTACAAGCCAGCTGAGATGGGCTTTGCCTAAGAGTCAGGGAAGTGGCGAGAGGAACAAGGGATGTGCTGCACAGCTTCCCTCGCAGGCAGATTCCCTCCTGGGGCTCTTAGTTCTCTTGCCTTAGTGCCCTGCTTTGTTTGGAGGCTGTTTGCGGACAGCAGCACACACAGCGGGAAGGTGCGCGCTGGCCAGCTCCAAGTCTCGGCACATAGAAGCGCAAGCCAGGCACCTGCTCGCGGTTTGTCCCGGGCATGGGAAGCAGTATGCTGCGTGCCCAGAAGACATCCCGCACTGTCCTGCCTGCCACGGGGCTGCTTCTGAGCACGGAGGCACGCCTACAAGCCAACTGAGATGGGCTTTGCCTAAGAGTCAGGGAAGTGTTGAGCGGAACAAGGGATGTGCTGCACAGCTTCCCTCGCAGGCAGATTCCCTCCTGGGGCTCTTAGTTCTCCTGCCTTAGTGCCCTGCTTTCTTTGGAGGCTGTTTGCGGACAGCAGCACACACAGCGGGAAGGTGCGCGCTGGCCAGCTCCAGGTCTCGGCACATAGAAGCGCAAGCGAGGCACCTGCTCGCAGTTTGTCCCGGGCATGGGAAGCAGCTTGCTGCGTGCCCAGAAGACATCCCGCACTGTCCTGCCTGCCACGGGGCTGCTTCTGAGCACGGAGGCACACCTACAAGCCAGCTGAGATGGGCTTTGCCTAAGAGTCAGGGAAGTGGCGAGCGGAACAAGGGATGTGCTGCACAGCTTCCCTCGCAGCCAGATTCCCTCCTGGGGCGCTTACTTCTCTTGCCTTAGTGCCCTGCTTTGTTTGGAGGTTGTTTGCAGACAGCAGCACACACAGCGGGAAGGTGCGCGCTGGCCAGCTCCAAGTCTCGGCAGATAGAAGCGCAAGCGAGGCACCTGCTCGCGGTTTGTCCCGGGCATGGGAAGCAGCATGCTGCGTGCCCAGAAGACATCCCGCACTGTCCTGCCTGCCACGGGGCTGCTTCTGAGCACGGAGGCACACCTACAAGCCAGCTGAGATGGGCTTTGCCTAAGAGTCAGGGAAGTGGCGAGCGGAACAAGGGATGTGCTGCACAGGTTCCCTCGCAGGCAGATTCCCTCCTGGGGCTCTTAGTTCTCCTGCCTTAGTGCCCTGCTTTGTTTGGAGGCTGTTTGCGGACAGCAGCACACACAGCGGGAAGGTGCGCGCTGGCCAGCTCCAGGTCTCGGCACATAGAAGCGCAAGCGAGGCACCTGCTCGCAGTTTGTCCCGGGCGTGGGAAGCAGCTTGCTGCGTGCCCAGAAGACATCCCGCACTGTCCTGCCTGCCACGGGGCTGCTTCTGACCACGGAGGCACGCCTACAAGCCAGCTGAGATGGGCTTTGCCTAAGAGTCAGGGAAGTGGCGAGCGGAACAAGGGATGTGCTGCACAGCTTCCCTCGCAGGCAGATTCCCTCCTGGGGCGCTTACTTCTCTTGCCTTAGTGCCCTGCTTTGTTTGGAGGCTGTTTGCGGACAGCAGCACACACAGCGGGAAGGTGCGCGCTGGCCAGCTCCAACTCTCGGCACATAGAAGCGCAAGCGAGGCACCTGCTCGCGGTTTGTCCCGGGCATGGGAAGCAGCATGCTGCGTGCCCAGAAGACATCCCGCACTGTCCTGCCTGCCACGGGGCTGCTTCTGAGCACGGAGGCACACCTACAAGCCAGCTGAGATGGGCTTTGCCTAAGAGTCAGGGAAGTGGCGAGCGGAACAAGGGATGTGCTGCACAGGTTCCCTCGCAGGCAGATTCCCTCCTGGGGCTCTTAGTTCTCCTGCCTTAGTGCCCTGCTTTCTTTGGAGGCTGTTTGCGGACAGCAGCACACACAGCGGGAAGGTGCGCGCTGGCCAGCTCCAGGTCTCGGCACATAGAAGCGCAAGCGAGGCACCTGCTCGCAGTTTGTCCCGGGCGTGGGAAGCAGCTTGCTGCGTGCCCAGAAGACATCCCGCACTGTCCTGCCTGCCACGGGGCTGCTTCTGAGCACGGAGGCACGCCTACAAGCCAGCTGAGATGGGCTTTGCCTAAGAGTCAGGGAAGTGGCGAGCGGAACAAGGGATGTGCTGCACAGCTTCCCTCGCAGGCAGATTCCCTCCTGGGGCGCTTACTTCTCTTGCCTTAGTGCCCTGCTTTGTTTGGAGGTTGTTTGCGGACAGCAGCACACACAGCGGGAAGGTGCGCGCTGGCCAGCTCCAACTCTCGGCACATAGAAGCGCAAGCGAGGCACCTGCTCGCGGTTTGTCCCGGGCATGGGAAGCAGCATGCTGCGTGCCCAGAAGACATCCCGCACTGTCCTGCCTGCCACGGGGCTGCTTCTGAGCACGGAGGCACACCTACAAGCCAGCTGAGATGGGCTTTGCCTAAGAGTCAGGGAAGTGGCGAGCGGAACAAGGGATGTGCTGCACAGGTTCCCTCGCAGGCAGATTCCCTCCTGGGGCTCTTAGTTCTCCTGCCTTAGTGCCCTGCTTTGTTTGGAGGCTGTTTGCGGACAGCAGCACACACAGCGGGAAGGTGCGCGCTGGCCAGCTCCAGGTCTCGGCACATAGAAGCGCAAGCGAGGCACCTGCTCGCAGTTTGTCCCGGGCGTGGGAAGCAGCTTGCTGCGTGCCCAGAAGACATCCCGCACTGTCCTGCCTGCCACGGGGCTGCTTCTGAGCACGGAGGCACGCCTACAAGCCAGCTGAGATGGGCTTTGCCTAAGAGTCAGGGAAGTGGCGAGCGGAACAAGGGATGTGCTGCACAGCTTCCCTCGCAGGCAGATTCCCTCCTGGGGCGCTTACTTCTCTTGCCTTAGTGCCCTGCTTTGTTTGGAGGTTGTTTGCGGACAGCAGCACACACAGCGGGAAGGTGCGCGCTGGCCAGCTCCAACTCTCGGCACATAGAAGCGCAAGCGAGGCACCTGCTCGCGGTTTGTCCCGGGCATGGGAAGCAGCATGCTGCGTGCCCAGAAGACATCCCGCACTGTCCTGCCTGCCACGGGGCTGCTTCTGAGCACGGAGGCACACCTACAAGCCAGCTGAGATGGGCTTTGCCTAAGAGTCAGGGAAGTGGCGAGCGGAACAAGGGATGTGCTGCACAGCTTCCCTCGCAGGCAGATTCCCTCCTGGGGCTCTTAGTTCTCCTGCCTTAGTGCCCTGTTTTCTTTGGAGGCTGTTTGCGGACAGCAGCACACACAGTGGGAAGGTGTGCGCTGACCAGCTCCAAGTCTCGCCAGATGGAAGCACAAGCCAGGCACCGGCTCGCAGTTTGTCCCGGGCATGGGAAGCAGTATGCTGCGTGCCCAGAGTACTTCTCGCACTGTCCTGCCTGCCACGGGGCTGCTTCTAAGCACGGAGGCACGCCTACAAGCCAACTGAGATGGGCTTTGCCTAAGAGTCAGGGAAGTGGCGAGCGGATCAAGGGATGTGCTGCACAGCTTCCCTCGCAGGCAGATTCCCTCCTGGGGCTCTTAGTTCTCTTGCCTTAGTGCCCTGCTTTGTTTGGAGGCTGTTTGCGGACAGCAGCACACACAGCGGGAAGGTGCGTGCTGGCCAGCTCCAACTCTCGGCACATAGAAGCGCAAGCCAGGCACCTGCTCGCGGTTTGTCCCGGGCATGGGAAGCAGTATGCTGCGTGCCCAGAAGACATCCCGCACTGTCCTGCCTGCCACGGGGCTGCTTCTGAGCACGGAGGCACGCCTACAAGCCAGCTGAGATGGGCTTTGCCTAAGAGTCAGGGAAGTGGCGAGCGGAACAAGGGATGTGCTGCACAGGTTCCCTCGCAGGCAGATTCCCTCCTGGGGCTCTTAGTTCTCCTGCCTTAATGCCCTGCTTTCTTTGGAGGCTGTTTGCGGACAGCAGCACACACAGCGGGAAGGTGCGCGCTGGCCAGCTCCAGGTCTCGGCACATAGAAGCGCAAGCGAGGCACCTGCTCGCAGTTTGTCCCGGGCATGGGAAGCAGCTTGCTGCGTGCCCAGAAGACATCCCGCACTGTCCTGCCTGCCACGGGGCTGCTTCTGAGCACGGAGGCACGCCTACAAGCCAGCTGAGATGGGCTTTGCCTAAGAGTCAGGGAAGTGGCGAGCGGAACAAGGGATGTGCTGCACAGCTTCCCTCGCAGGCAGATTCCCTCCTGGGGCGCTTACTTCTCTTGCCTTAGTGCCCTGCTTTGTTTGGAGGTTGTTTGCGGACAGCAGCACACACAGCGGGAAGGTGCGCGCTGGCCAGCTCCAAGTCTCGGCAGATAGAAGCGCAAGCGAGGCACCTGCTCGCGGTTTGTCCCGGGCATGGGAAGCAGCATGCTGCGTGCCCAGAAGACATCCCGCACTGTCCTGCCTGCCACGGGGCTGCTTCTGAGCACGGAGGCACACCTACAAGCCAGCTGAGATGGGCTTTGCCTAAGAGTCAGGGAAGTGGCGAGCGGAACAAGGGATGTGCTGCACAGGTTCCCTCGCAGGCAGATTCCCTCCTGGGGCTCTTAGTTCTCTTGCCTTAGTGCCCTGCTTTCTTTGGAGGCTGTTTGCAGACAGCAGCACACACAGCGGGAAGGTGCGCGCTGGCCAGCTCCAGGTCTCGGCACATAGAAGCGCAAGCCAGGCACCTGCTCGCAGTTTGTCCCGGGCATGGGAAGCAGCTTGCTGCGTGCCCAGAAGACATCCCGCACTGTCCTGCCTGCCACGGGGCTGCTTCTGAGCACGGAGGCACGCCTACAAGCCAGCTGAGATGGGCTTTGCCTAAGAGTCAGGGAAGTGGCGAGCGGAACAAGGGATGTGCTGCACAGCTTCCCTCGCAGGCAGATTCCCTCCTGGGGCGCTTACTTCTCTTGCCTTAGTGCCCTGCTTTGTTTGGAGGTTGTTTGCGGACAGCAGCACACACAGCGGGAAGGTGCGCGCTGGCCAGCTCCAAGTCTCGGCAGATAGAAGCGCAAGCGAGGCACCTGCTCGCGGTTTGTCCCGGGCATGGGAAGCAGCATGCTGCGTGCCCAGAAGACATCCCGCACTGTCCTGCCTGCCACGGGGCTGCTTCTGAGCACGGAGGCACACCTACAAGCCAGCTGAGATGGGCTTTGCCTAAGAGTCAGGGAAGTGGCGAGCGGAACAAGGGATGTGCTGCACAGGTTCCCTCGCAGGCAGATTCCCTCCTGGGGCTCTTAGTTCTCTTGCCTTAGTGCCCTGCTTTCTTTGGAGGCTGTTTGCGGACAGCAGCACACACAGCGGGAAGGTGCACGCTGGCCAGCTCCAGGTCTCGGCACATAGAAGCGCAAGCCAGGCACCTGCTCGCAGTTTGTCCCGGGCATGGGAAGCAGCTTGCTGCGTGCCCAGAAGACATCCCGCACTGTCCTGCCTGCCACGGGGCTGCTTCTGAGCACGGAGGCACGCCTACAAGCCAGCTGAGATGGGCTTTGCCTAAGAGTCAGGGAAGTGGCGAGCGGAACAAGGGATGTGCTGCACAGCTTCCCTCACAGGCAGATTCCCTCCTGGGGCGCTTACTTCTCTTGCCTTAGTGCCCTGCTTTGTTTGGAGGTTGTTTGCGGACAGCAGCACACACAGCGGGAAGGTGCGCGCTGGCCAGCTCCAAGTCTCGGCACATAGAAGCGCAAGCGAGGCACCTGCTCGCGGTTTGTCCCGGGCATGGGAAGCAGCATGCTGCGTGCCCAGAAGACATCCCGCACTGTCCTGCCTGCCATGGGGCTGCTTCTGAGCACGGAGGCACACCTACAAGCCAGCTGAGATGGGCTTTGCCTAAGAGTCAGGGAAGTGGCGAGCGGAACAAGGGATGTGCTGCACAGGTTCCCTCGCAGGCAGATTCCCTCCTGGGGCTCTTAGTTCTCCTGCCTTAGTGCCCTGCTTTCTTTGGAGGCTGTTTGCGGACAGCAGCACACACAGCGGGAAGGTGCGCGCTGGCCAGCTCCAGGTCTCGGCACATAGAAGCGCAAGCCAGGCACCTGCTCACAGTTTGTCCCGGGCATGGGAAGCAGCTTGCTGCGTGCCCAGAAGACATCCCGCACTGTCCTGCCTGCCACGGGGCTGCTTCTGAGCACGGAGGCACGCCTACAAGCCAGCTGAGATGGGCTTTGCCTAAGAGTCAGGGAAGTGGCGAGCGGAACAAGGGATGTGCTGCACAGCTTCCCTCGCAGGCAGATTCCCTCCTGGGGCTCTTAGTTCTCTTGCCTTAGTGCCCTGCTTTGTTTGGAGGCTGTTTGCGGACAGCAGCACACACAGCGGGAAGGTGCGCGCTGACCAGCTCCAAGTCTCGCCAGATGGAAGCACAAGCCAGGCACCGGCTCGCAGTTTGTCCCGGGCATGGGAAGCAGTATGCTGCGTGCCCAGAGTACTTCTCGCACTGTCCTGCCTGCCACGGGGCTGCTTCTAAGCACGGAGGCACGCCTACAAGCCAACTGAGATGGGCTTTGCCTAAGAGTCAGGGAAGTGGCGAGCGGATCAAGGGATGTGCTGCACAGCTTCCCTCGCAGGCAGATTCCCTCCTGGGGCTCTTAGTTCTCTTGCCTTAGTGCCCTGCTTTGTTTGGAGGCTGTTTGCGGACAGCAGCACACACAGCGGGAAGGTGCGTGCTGGCCAGCTCCAACTCTCGGCACATAGAAGCGCAAGCCAGGCACCTGCTCGCGGTTTGTCCCGGGCATGGGAAGCAGTATGCTGCGTGCCCAGAAGACATCCCGCACTGTCCTGCCTGCCACGGGGCTGCTTCTGACCACGGAGGCACGCCTACAAGCCAGCTGAGATGGGCTTTGCCTAAGAGTCAGGGAAGTGTTGAGCGGAACAAGGGATGTGCTGCACAGCTTCCCTCGCAGGCAGATTCCCTCCTGGGGCTCTTAGTTCTCCTGCCTTAGTGCCCTGCTTTGTTTGGAGGCTGTTTGCGGACAGCAGCACACACAGCGGGAAGGTGCGTGCTGGCCAGCTCCAACTCTCGGCACATAGAAGCGCAAGCCAGGCACCTGCTCGCAGTTTGTCCCGGGCATGGGAAGCAGCTTGCTGCGTGCCCAGAAGACATCCCGCACTGTCCTGCCTGCCACGGGGCTGCTTCTGACCACGGAGGCACGCCTACAAGCCAGCTGAGATGGGCTTTGCCTAAGAGTCAGGGAAGTGGCGAGAGGAACAAGGGATGTGCTGCACAGCTTCCCTCGCAGGCAGATTCCCTCCTGGGGCGCTTACTTCTCTTGCCTTAGTGCCCTGCTTTGTTTGGAGGCTCTTTGCGGACAGCAGCACACACAGCGGGAAGGTGCGCGCTGGCCAGCTCCAAGTCTCGGCACATAGAAGCGCAAGCCAGGCACCTGCTCGCAGTTTGTCCCGGGCATGGGAAGCAGCTTGCTGCGTGCCCAGAGTACTTCTCGCACTGTCCTGCCTGCCACGGGGCTGCTTCTGAGCACGGAGGCACGCCTACAAGCCAGCTGAGATGGGCTTTGCCTAAGAGTCAGGGAAGTGTTTAGCGGAACAAGGGATGTGCTGCACAGGTTCCCTCGCAGGCAGATTCCCTCCTGGGGCTCTTAGTTCTCCTGCCTTAGTGCCCTGCTTTCTTTGGAGGCTGTTTGCGGACAGCAGCACACACAGCGGGAAGGTGCGCGCTGGCCAGCTCCAGGTCTCGGCACATAGAAGCGCAAGCCAGGCACCTGCTCGCAGTTTGTCCCGGGCATGGGAAGCAGCTTGCTGCGTGCCCAGAAGACATCCCGCACTGTCCTGCCTGCCACGGGGCTGCTTCTGAGCACGGAGGCACGCCTACAAGCCAGCTGAGATGGGCTTTGCCTAAGAGTCAGGGAAGTGGCGAGCGGAACAAGGGATGTGCTGCACAGCTTCCCTCGCAGGCAGATTCCCTCCTGGGGCGCTTACTTCTCTTGCCTTAGTGCCCTGCTTTGTTTGGAGGCTGTTTGCGGAGAGCAGAACACACAGCGGGAAGGTGCGCGCTGACCAGCTCCAAGTCTCGCCAGATGGAAGCACAAGCCAGGCACCGGCTCGCAGTTTGTCCCGGGCATGGGAAGCAGCTTGCTGCGTGCCCAGAAGACATCCCGCACTGTCCTGCCTGCCACGGGGCTGCTTCTGAGCACGGAGGCACGCCTACAAGCCAGCTGAGATGGGCTTTGCCTAAGAGTCAGGGAAGTGGCGAGCGGAACAAGGGATGTGCTGCACAGCTTCCCTCGCAGGCAGATTCCCTCCTGGGGCTCTTAGTTCTCTTGCCTTAGTGCCCTGCTTTGTTTGGAGGCTGTTTGCGGAGAGCAGAACACACAGCGGGAAGGTGCGCGCTGACCAGCTCCAAGTCTCGCCAGATGGAAGCACAAGCCAGGCACCGGCTCGCAGTTTGTCCCGGGCATGGGAAGCAGTATGCTGCGTGCCCAGAGTACTTCTCGCACTGTCCTGCCTGCCACGGGGCTGCTTCTGAGCACGGAGGCACGCCTACAAGCCAGCTGAGATGGGCTTTGCCTAAGAGTCAGGGAAGTGGCGAGAGGAACAAGGGATGTGCTGCACAGCTTCCCTCGCAGGCAGATTCCCTCCTGGGGCGCTTACTTCTCTTGCCTTAGTGCCCTGCTTTGTTTGGAGGCTCTTTGCGGACAGCAGCACACACAGCGGGAAGGTGCGCGCTGGCCAGCTCCAAGTCTCGGCACATAGAAGCGCAAGCCAGGCACCTGCTCGCAGTTTGTCCCGGGCATGGGAAGCAGCATGCTGCGTGCCCAGAAGACATCCCGCACTGTCCTGCCTGCCACGGGGCTGCTTCTGAGCACGGAGGCACTCCTACAAGCCAGCTGAGATGGGCTTTGCCTAAGAGTCAGGGAAGTGTTGAGCGGAACAAGGGATGTGCTGCACAGGTTCCCTCGCAGGCAGATTCCCTCCTGGGGCTCTTAGTTCTCCTGCCTTAGTGCCCTGCTTTGTTTGGAGGCTGTTTGCGGAGAGCAGCACACACAGCGGGAAGGTGTGCGCTGACCAGCTCCAAGTCTCGGCACATAGAAGCGCAAGCCAGGCACCTGCTCGCAGTTTGTCCCGGGCGTGGGAAGCAGCATGCTGCGTGCCCAGAAGACATCCCGCACTGTCCTGCCTGCCACGGGGCTGCTTCTGAGCACGGAGGCACGCCTACAAGCCAACTGAGATGGGCTTTGCCTAAGAGTCAGGGAAGTGGCGAGCGGAACAAGGGATGTGCTGCACAGCTTCCCTAGCAGGCAGATTCCCTCCTGGGGCGCTTAGTTCTCTTGCCTTAGTGCCCTGCTTTGTTTGGAGGCTGTTTGCGGAGAGCAGAACACACAGCGGGAAGGTGCGCGCTGACCAGCTCCAAGTCTCGGCAGATGGAAGCACAAGCCAGGCACCTGCTCGCAGTTTGTCCCGGGCATGGGAAGCAGTATGCTGCGTGCCCAGAGTACTTCTCGCACTGTCCTGCCTGCCACGGGGCTGCTTCTGAGCACGGAGGCACGCCTACAAGCCAGCTGAGATGGGCTTTGCCTAAGAGTCAGGGAAGTGGCGAGCGGAACAAGGGATGTGCTGCACAGGTTCCCTCGCAGGCAGATTCCCTCCTGGGGCTCTTAGTTCTCCTGCCTTAGTGCCCTGCTTTGTTTGGAGGCTGTTTGCGGACAGCAGCACACACAGCGGGAAGGTGCGCGCTGGCCAGCTCCAGGTCTCGGCACATAGAAGCGCAAGCGAGGCACCTGCTCGCAGTTTGTCCCGGGCATGGGAAGCAGCTTGCTGCGTGCCCAGAAGACATCCCGCACTGTCCTGCCTGCCACGGGGCTGCTTCTGAACACGGAGGCACGCCTACAAGCCAGCTGAGATGGGCTTTGCCTAAGAGTCAGGGAAGTGGCGAGCGGAACAAGGGATGTGCTGCACAGCTTCCCTCGCAGGCAGATTCCCTCCTGGGGCGCTTACTTCTCTTGCCTTAGTGCCCTGCTTTGTTTGGAGGTTGTTTGCGGACAGCAGCACACACAGCGGGAAGGTGCGCGCTGGCCAGCTCCAAGTCTCGGCAGATAGAAGCGCAAGCGAGGCACCTGCTCGCGGTTTGTCCCGGGCATGGGAAGCAGCATGCTGCGTGCCGAGAAGACATCCCGCACTGTCCTGCCTGCCACGGGGCTGCTTCTGAGCACGGAGGCACGCCTACAAGCCAGCTGAGATGGGCTTTGCCTAAGAGTCAGGGAAGTGGCGAGAGGAACAAGGGATGTGCTGCACAGGTTCCCTCGCAGGCAGATTCCCTCCTGGGGCTCTTAGTTCTCCTGCCTTAGTGCCCTGCTTTGTTTGGAGGCTGTTTGCAGACAGCAGCACACACAGCGGGAAGGTGTGCGCTGACCAGCTCCAAGTCTCGGCACATAGAAGCGCAAGCGAGGCACCTGCTCGCAGTTTGTCCCGGGCGTGGGAAGCAGCATGCTGCGTGCCCAGAAGACATCCCGCACTGTCCTGCCTGCCACGGGGCTGCTTCTGAGCACGGAGGCACGCCTACAAGCAAGCTGAGATGGGCTTTGCCTAAGAGTCAGGGAAGTGGCGAGTGGAACAAGGGATGTGCTGCACAGCTTCCCTCGCAGGCAGATTCCCTCCTGGGGCTCTTAGTTCTCCTGCCTTAGTGCCCTGCTTTGTTTGGAGGCTGTTTGCGGACAGCAGCACACACAGCGGGAAGGTGTGTGCTGACCATCTCCAAGTCTCGGCACATAGAAGCGCAAGCCAGGCACCTGCTCGCAGTTTGTCCCGGGCGTGGGAAGCAGCATGCTGCGTGCCCCGATTACTTCTCGCACTGTCCTGCCTTCCTCGGGGCTGCTTCTGAGCACGGAGGCACGCCTACAAGCCAGCTGAGATGGGCTTTGCCTAAGAGTCAGGGAAGTGGCGAGCGGAACAAGGGATGTGCTGCACAGCTTCCCTCGCAGGCAGATTCCCTCCTGGGGCTCTTAGTTCTCTTGCCTTAGTGCCCTGCTTTGTTTGGAGGCTGTTTGCGGACAGCAGCACACACAGCGGGAAGGTGCGCGCTGGCCAGCTCCAGGTCTCGGCACATAGAAGCGCAAGCCAGGCACCTGCTCGCAGTTTGTCCCGGGCATGGGAAGCAGCTTGCTGCGTGCCCAGAAGACATCCCGCACTGTCCTGCCTGCCACGGGGCTGCTTCTGAGCACGGAGGCATGCCTACAAGCCAGCTGAGATGGGCTTTGCCTAAGAGTCAGGGAAGTGGCGAGAGGAACAAGGGATGTGCTGCACAGCTTCCCTCGCAGGCAGATTCCCTCCTGGGGCTCTTAGTTCTCTTGCCTTAGTGCCCTGCTTTGTTTGGAGGCTGTTTGCGGACAGCAGCACACACAGCGGGAAGGTGCGCGCTGGCCAGCTCCAAGTCTCGGCACATGGAAGCGCAAGCGAGGCACCTGCTCGCGGTTTGTCCCGGGCATGGGAAGCAGCATGCTGCGTGCCCAGAAGACATCCCGCACTGTCCTGCCTGCCACGGGGCTGCTTCTGAGCACGGAGGCACGCCTACAAGCCAGCTGAGATGGGCTTTGCCTAAGAGTCAGGGAAGTGGCGAGCGGAACAAGGCATGTGCTGCACAGGTTCCCTCGCAGGCAGATTCCCTCCTGGGGCTCTTAGTTCTCTTGCCTTAGTGCCCTGCTTTGTTTGGAGGCTGTTTGCAGACAGCAGCACACACAGCGGGAAGGTGTGCGCTGACCAGCTCCAAGTCTCGGCACATAGAAGCGCAAGCCAGGCACCTGCTCGCAGTTTGTCCCGGGCGTAAGAAGCAGCATGCTGCGTGCCCAGAAGACATCCCGCACTGTCCTGCCTGCCACGGGGCTGCTTCTGAGCACGGAGGCACGCCTACAAGCCAGCTGAGATGGGCTTTGCCTAAGAGTCAGGGAAGTGGCGAGCGGAACAAGGGATGTGCTGCACAGCTTCCCTCGCAGGCAGATTCCCTCCTGGGGCTCTTAGTTCTCTTGCCTTAGTGCCCTGCTTTGTTTGGAGGCTGTTTGCGGACAGCAGCACACACAGCGGGAAGGTGCGCGCTGACCAGCTCCAAGTCTCGGCAGATGGAAGCGCAAGCGAGGCACCTGCTCGCAGTTTGTCCCGGGCATGGGAAGCAGTATGCTGCGTGCCCAGAGTACTTCTCGCACTGTCCTGCCTGCCACGGGGCTGCTTCTGAGCACGGAGGCACACCTACAAGCCAGCTGAGATGGGCTTTGCCTAAGAGTCAGGGAAGTGGCGAGAGGAACAAGGGATGTGCTGCACAGGTTCCCTCGCAGGCAGATTCCCTCCTGGGGCTCTTAGTTCTCTTGCCTTAGTGCCCTGCTTTGTTTGGAGGCTGTTTGCGGACAGCAGCACACACAGCGGGAAGGTGCGCGCTGGCCAGCTCCAAGTCTCGGCACATAGAAGCGCAAGCCAGGCACCTGCTCGCAGTTTGTCCCGGGCGTGGGAAGCAGCATGCTGCATGCCCAGAAGACATCCCGCACTGTCCTGCCTGCCACGGGGCTGCTTCTGAGCAGGGAGGCACGCCTACAAGCCAGCTGAGATGGGCTTTGCCTAAGAGTCAGGGAAGTGGCGAGCGGAACAAGGGATGTGCTGCACAGCTTCCCTCGCAGGCAGATTCCCTCCTGGGGCGCTTACTTCTCCTGCCTTAGTGCCCTGCTTTGTTTGGAGGCTGTTTACAGACAGCAGCACACACAGCGGGAAGGTGTGCGCTGACCAGCTGCAAGTCTCGGCACATAGAAGGGCAAGCCAGGCACCTGCTCGCAGTTTGTCCCGGGAGTGGGAAGCAGCATGCTGCGTGCCCAGAAGACATCCCGCACTGTCCTGCCTGCCACGGGGCTGCTTCTGAGCACGGAGGCACGCCTACAAGCCAGCTGAGATGGGCTTTGCCTAAGAGTCAGGGAAGTGGCGAGAGGAACAAGGGATGTGCTGCACAGCTTCCCTCGCAGGCAGATTCCCTCCTGGGGCTCTTAGTTCTCTTGCCTTAGTGCCCTGCTTTGTTTGGAGGCTGTTTGCGGACAGCAGCACACACAGCGGGAAGGTGTGCGCTGGCCAGCTCCAAGTCTCGGCACATAGAAGCGCAAGCCAGGCACCTGCTCGCGGTTTGTCCCGGGCATGGGAAGCAGTATGCTGCGTGCCCAGAAGACATCCCGCACTGTCCTGCCTGCCACGGGGCTGCTTCTGACCACGGAGGCACGCCTACAAGCCAGCTGAGATGGGCTTTGCCTAAGAGTCAGGGAAGTGGCGAGCGGAACAAGGGATGTGCTGCACAGGTTCCCTCGCAGGCAGATTCCCTCCTGGGGCGCTTACTTCTCTTGCCTTAGTGCCCTGCTTTGTTTGGAGGTTGTTTGCGGACAGCAGCACACACAGCGGGAAGGTGTGCGCTGACCAGCTCCAAGTCTCGGCACATAGAAGCGCAAGCCAGGCACCTGCTCGCAGTTTGTCCCGGGCGTGGGAAGCAGCATGCTGCGTGCCCAGAAGACATCCCGCACTGTCCTGCCTGCCACGGGGCTGCTTCTGAGCACGGAGGCACGCCTACAAGCCAGCTGAGATGGGCTTTGCCTAAGAGTCAGGGAAGTGGCGAGCGGAACAAGGGATGTGCTGCACAGCTTCCCTCGCAGGCAGATTCCCTCCTGGGGCTCTTAGTTCTCTTGCCTTAGTGCCCTGCTTTGTTTGGAGGCTGTTTGCGGAGAGCAGAACACACAGCGGGAAGGTGCGCGCTGGCCAGCTCCAAGTCTCGCCAGATGGAAGCACAAGCCAGGCACCGGCTCGCAGTTTGTCCCGGGCATGGGAAGCAGTATGCTGCGTGCCCAGAGTACTTCTCGCACTGTCCTGCCTGCCACGGGGCTGCTTCTGAGCACGGAGGCACGCCTACAAGCCAACTGAGATGGGCTTTGCCTAAGAGTCAGGGAAGTGGCGAGCGGAACAAGGGATGTGCTGCACAGGTTCCCTCGCAGGCAGATTCCCTCCTGGGGCTCTTAGTTCTCTTGCCTTAGTGCCCTGCTTTGTTTGGAGGCTGTTTGCGGACAGCAGCACACACAGCGGGAAGGTGCGTGCTGGCCAGCTCCAACTCTCGGCAGATAGAAGCGCAAGCGAGGCACCTGCTCGCAGTTTGTCCCGTGCGTGGGAAGCAGCATGCTGCGTGCCCAGAAGACATCCCGCACTGTCCTGCCTGCCACGGGGCTGCTTCTGAGCACGGAGGCACACCTACAAGCCAGCTGAGATGGGCTTTGCCTAAGAGTCAGGGAAGTGGCGAGCGGAACAAGGGATGTGCTGCACAGCTTCCCTCGCAGGCAGATTCCCTCCTGGGGCTCTTAGTTCTCCTGCCTTTGTGCCCTGCTTTGTTTGGAGGCTGTTTGCGGAGAGCAGCACACACAGCGGGAAGGTGCGCGCTGG
Source organism: Rhea pennata (assembly GCF_028389875.1). Taxonomy (NCBI): domain Eukaryota; kingdom Metazoa; phylum Chordata; class Aves; order Rheiformes; family Rheidae; genus Rhea; species Rhea pennata. The sequence goes on from NC_084680.1 coordinate 1,311,811, forward strand.
CCAGCTCCAAGTCTCGGCAGATAGAAGCGCAAGCCAGGCACCTGCTCGCGGTTTGTCCCGGGCATGGGAAGCAGCATGCTGCGTGCCCAGAAGACATCCCGCACTGTCCTGCCTGCCACGGGGCTGCTTCTGAGCACGGAGGCACTCCTACAAGCCAGCTGAGATGGGCTTTGCCTAAGAGTCAGGGAAGTGTTGAGCGGAACAAGGGATGTGCTGCACAGGTTCCCTCGCAGGCAGATTCCCTCCTGGGGCTCTTAGTTCTCCTGCCTTAGTGCCCTGCTTTGTTTGGAGGCTGTTTGCAGACAGCAGCACACACAGCGGGAAGGTGTGCGCTGACCAGCTCCAAGTCTCGGCAGATAGAAGCGCAAGCCAGGCACCTGCTCGCGGTTTGTCCCGGGCATGGGAAGCAGCATGCTGCGTGCCCAGAAGACATCCCGCACTGTCCTGCCTGCCACGGGGCTGCTTCTGAGCACGGAGGCACTCCTACAAGCCAGCTGAGATGGGCTTTGCCTAAGAGTCAGGGAAGTGTTGAGCGGAACAAGGGATGTGCTGCACAGGTTCCCTCGCAGGCAGATTCCCTCCTGGGGCTCTTAGTTCTCCTGCCTTAGTGCCCTGCTTTGTTTGGAGGCTGTTTGCAGACAGCAGCACACACAGCGGGAAGGTGTGCGCTGACCAGCTCCAAGTCTCGGCACATAGAAGCGCAAGCCAGGCACCTGCTCGCAGTTTGTCCCGGGCGTGGGAAGCAGCATGCTGCGTGCCCAGAAGACATCCCGCACTGTCCTGCCTGCCACGGGGCTGCTTCTGAGCACGGAGGCACGCCTACAAGCCAACTGAGATGGGCTTTGCCTAAGAGTCAGGGAAGTGGCGAGCGGAACAAGGGATGTGCTGCACAGCTTCCCTAGCAGGCAGATTCCCTCCTGGGGCGCTTAGTTCTCTTGCCTTAGTGCCCTGCTTTGTTTGGAGGCTGTTTGCGGAGAGCAGAACACACAGCGGGAAGGTGCGCGCTGACCAGCTCCAAGTCTCGGCAGATGGAAGCACAAGCGAGGCACCTGCTCGCAGTTTGTCCCGGGCATGGGAAGCAGTATGCTGCGTGCCCAGAGTACTTCTCGCACTGTCCTGCCTGCCACGGGGCTGCTTCTGAGCACGGAGGCACGCCTACAAGCCAGCTGAGATGGGCTTTGCCTAAGAGTCAGGGAAGTGGCGAGCGGAACAAGGGATGTGCTGCACAGGTTCCCTCGCAGGCAGATTCCCTCCTGGGGCTCTTAGTTCTCCTGCCTTAGTGCCCTGCTTTGTTTGGAGGCTGTTTGCGGACAGCAGCACACACAGCGGGAAGGTGCGCGCTGGCCAGCTCCAGGTCTCGGCACATAGAAGCGCAAGCGAGGCACCTGCTCGCAGTTTGTCCCGGGCATGGGAAGCAGCTTGCTGCGTGCCCAGAAGACATCCCGCACTGTCCTGCCTGCCACGGGGCTGCTTCTGAACACGGAGGCACGCCTACAAGCCAGCTGAGATGGGCTTTGCCTAAGAGTCAGGGAAGTGGCGAGCGGAACAAGGGATGTGCTGCACAGCTTCCCTCGCAGGCAGATTCCCTCCTGGGGCGCTTACTTCTCTTGCCTTAGTGCCCTGCTTTGTTTGGAGGTTGTTTGCGGACAGCAGCACACACAGCGGGAAGGTGCGCGCTGGCCAGCTCCAAGTCTCGGCAGATAGAAGCGCAAGCGAGGCACCTGCTCGCGGTTTGTCCCGGGCATGGGAAGCAGCATGCTGCGTGCCGAGAAGACATCCCGCACTGTCCTGCCTGCCACGGGGCTGCTTCTGAGCACGGAGGCACGCCTACAAGCCAGCTGAGATGGGCTTTGCCTAAGAGTCAGGGAAGTGGCGAGAGGAACAAGGGATGTGCTGCACAGGTTCCCTCGCAGGCAGATTCCCTCCTGGGGCTCTTAGTTCTCCTGCCTTAGTGCCCTGCTTTGTTTGGAGGCTGTTTGCAGACAGCAGCACACACAGCGGGAAGGTGTGCGCTGACCAGCTCCAAGTCTCGGCACATAGAAGCGCAAGCGAGGCACCTGCTCGCAGTTTGTCCCGGGCGTGGGAAGCAGCATGCTGCGTGCCCAGAAGACATCCCGCACTGTCCTGCCTGCCACGGGGCTGCTTCTGAGCACGGAGGCACGCCTACAAGCAAGCTGAGATGGGCTTTGCCTAAGAGTCAGGGAAGTGGCGAGTGGAACAAGGGATGTGCTGCACAGCTTCCCTCGCAGGCAGATTCCCTCCTGGGGCTCTTAGTTCTCCTGCCTTAGTGCCCTGCTTTGTTTGGAGGCTGTTTGCGGACAGCAGCACACACAGCGGGAAGGTGCGCGCTGGCCAGCTCCAGGTCTCGGCACATAGAAGCGCAAGCCAGGCACCTGCTCGCAGTTTGTCCCGGGCATGGGAAGCAGCTTGCTGCGTGCCCAGAAGACATCCCGCACTGTCCTGCCTGCCACGGGGCTGCTTCTGAGCACGGAGGCATGCCTACAAGCCAGCTGAGATGGGCTTTGCCTAAGAGTCAGGGAAGTGGCGAGAGGAACAAGGGATGTGCTGCACAGCTTACCTTTCAGGCAGATTCCCTCCTGGGGCTCTTAGTTCTCTTGCCTTAGTGCCCTGCTTTGTTTGGAGGCTGTTTGCGGACAGCAGCACACACAGCGGGAAGGTGCGCGCTGGCCAGCTCCAAGTCTCGGCACATGGAAGCGCAAGCGAGGCACCTGCTCGCGGTTTGTCCCGGGCATGGGAAGCAGCATGCTGCGTGCCCAGAAGACATCCCGCACTGTCCTGCCTGCCACGGGGCTGCTTCTGAGCACGGAGGCACGCCTACAAGCCAGCTGAGATGGGCTTTGCCTAAGAGTCAGGGAAGTGTTGAGCGGAACAAGGGATGTGCTGCACAGGTTCCCTCGCAGGCAGATTCCCTCCTGGGGCTCTTAGTTCTCTTGCCTTAGTGCCCTGCTTTGTTTGGAGGCTGTTTGCAGACAGCAGCACACACAGCGGGAAGGTGTGCGCTGACCAGCTCCAAGTCTCGGCACATAGAAGCGCAAGCCAGGCACCTGCTCGCAGTTTGTCCCGGGCGTAAGAAGCAGCATGCTGCGTGCCCAGAAGACATCCCGCACTGTCCTGCCTGCCACGGGGCTGCTTCTGAGCACGGAGGCACGCCTACAAGCCAGCTGAGATGGGCTTTGCCTAAGAGTCAGGGAAGTGGCGAGCGGAACAAGGGATGTGCTGCACAGCTTCCCTCGCAGGCAGATTCCCTCCTGGGGCTCTTAGTTCTCTTGCCTTAGTGCCCTGCTTTGTTTGGAGGCTGTTTGCGGACAGCAGCACACACAGCGGGAAGGTGCGCGCTGACCAGCTCCAAGTCTCGGCAGATGGAAGCGCAAGCGAGGCACCTGCTCGCAGTTTGTCCCGGGCATGGGAAGCAGTATGCTGCGTGCCCAGAGTACTTCTCGCACTGTCCTGCCTGCCACGGGGCTGCTTCTGAGCACGGAGGCACACCTACAAGCCAGCTGAGATGGGCTTTGCCTAAGAGTCAGGGAAGTGGCGAGAGGAACAAGGGATGTGCTGCACAGGTTCCCTCGCAGGCAGATTCCCTCCTGGGGCTCTTAGTTCTCTTGCCTTAGTGCCCTGCTTTGTTTGGAGGCTGTTTGCGGACAGCAGCACACACAGCGGGAAGGTGCGCGCTGGCCAGCTCCAAGTCTCGGCACATAGAAGCGCAAGCCAGGCACCTGCTCGCAGTTTGTCCCGGGCGTGGGAAGCAGCATGCTGCATGCCCAGAAGACATCCCGCACTGTCCTGCCTGCCACGGGGCTGCTTCTGAGCACGGAGGCACGCCTACAAGCCAGCTGAGATGGGCTTTGCCTAAGAGTCAGGGAAGTGGCGAGCGGAACAAGGGATGTGCTGCACAGCTTCCCTCGCAGGCAGATTCCCTCCTGGGGCGCTTACTTCTCTTGCCTTAGTGCCCTGCTTTGTTTGGAGGCTGTTTACAGACAGCAGCACACACAGCGGGAAGGTGTGCGCTGACCAGCTGCAAGTCTCGGCACATAGAAGGGCAAGCCAGGCACCTGCTCGCAGTTTGTCCCGGGAGTGGGAAGCAGCATGCTGCGTGCCCAGAAGACATCCCGCACTGTCCTGCCTGCCACGGGGCTGCTTCTGAGCACGGAGGCACGCCTACAAGCCAGCTGAGATGGGCTTTGCCTAAGAGTCAGGGAAGTGGCGAGAGGAACAAGGGATGTGCTGCACAGCTTCCCTCGCAGGCAGATTCCCTCCTGGGGCTCTTAGTTCTCTTGCCTTAGTGCCCTGCTTTGTTTGGAGGCTGTTTGCGGACAGCAGCACACACAGCGGGAAGGTGCGTGCTGGCCAGCTCCAAGTCTCGGCACATAGAAGCGCAAGCCAGGCACCTGCTCGCGGTTTGTCCCGGGCATGGGAAGCAGTATGCTGCGTGCCCAGAAGACATCCCGCACTGTCCTGCCTGCCACGGGGCTGCTTCTGACCACGGAGGCACGCCTACAAGCCAGCTGAGATGGGCTTTGCCTAAGAGTCAGGGAAGTGGCGAGCGGAACAAGGGATGTGCTGCACAGGTTCCCTCGCAGGCAGATTCCCTCCTGGGGCGCTTACTTCTCTTGCCTTAGTGCCCTGCTTTGTTTGGAGGTTGTTTGCGGACAGCAGCACACACAGCGGGAAGGTGTGCGCTGACCAGCTCCAAGTCTCGGCACATAGAAGCGCAAGCCAGGCACCTGCTCGCAGTTTGTCCCGGGCGTGGGAAGCAGCATGCTGCGTGCCCAGAAGACATCCCGCACTGTCCTGCCTGCCACGGGGCTGCTTCTGAGCACGGAGGCACGCCTACAAGCCAGCTGAGATGGGCTTTGCCTAAGAGTCAGGGAAGTGGCGAGCGGAACAAGGGATGTGCTGCACAGCTTCCCTCGCAGGCAGATTCCCTCCTGGGGCTCTTAGTTCTCTTGCCTTAGTGCCCTGCTTTGTTTGGAGGCTGTTTGCGGAGAGCAGAACACACAGCGGGAAGGTGCGCGCTGGCCAGCTCCAAGTCTCGCCAGATGGAAGCACAAGCCAGGCACCGGCTCGCAGTTTGTCCCGGGCATGGGAAGCAGTATGCTGCGTGCCCAGAGTACTTCTCGCACTGTCCTGCCTGCCACGGGGCTGCTTCTGAGCACGGAGGCACGCCTACAAGCCAACTGAGATGGGCTTTGCCTAAGAGTCAGGGAAGTGGCGAGCGGAACAAGGGATGTGCTGCACAGGTTCCCTCGCAGGCAGATTCCCTCCTGGGGCTCTTAGTTCTCTTGCCTTAGTGCCCTGCTTTGTTTGGAGGCTGTTTGCGGACAGCAGCACACACAGCGGGAAGGTGCGTGCTGGCCAGCTCCAACTCTCGGCAGATAGAAGCGCAAGCGAGGCACCTGCTCGCAGTTTGTCCCGTGCGTGGGAAGCAGCATGCTGCGTGCCCAGAAGACATCCCGCACTGTCCTGCCTGCCACGGGGCTGCTTCTGAGCACGGAGGCACGCCTACAAGCCAACTGAGATGGGCTTTGCCTAAGAGTCAGGGAAGTGGCGAGCGGAACAAGGGATGTGCTGCACAGCTTCCCTCGCAGGCAGATTCCCTCCTGGGGCTCTTAGTTCTCCTGCCTTAGTGCCCTGCTTTGTTTGGAGGCTGTTTGCGGACAGCAGCACACACAGCGGGAAGGTGCGTGCTGGCCAGCTCCAACTCTCGGCACATAGAAGCGCAAGCGAGGCACCTGCTCGCAGTTTGTCCCGGGCATGGGAAGCAGCTTGCTGCGTGCCCAGAAGACATCCCGCACTGTCCTGCCTGCCACGGGGCTGCTTCTGAGCACGGAGGCACGCCTACAAGCCAACTGAGATGGGCTTTGCCTAAGAGTCAGGGAAGTGGCGAGAGGAACAAGGGATGTGCTGCACAGCTTCCCTCGCAGGCAGATTCCCTCCTGGGGCGCTTACTTCTCTTGCCTTAGTGCCCTGCTTTGTTTGGAGGCTGTTTGCGGACAGCAGCACACACAGCGGGAAGGTGCGCGCTGGCCAGCTCCAAGTCTCGGCACATAGAAGCGCAAGCCAGGCACCTGCTCGCAGTTTGTCCCGGGTGTGGGAAGCAGCATGCTGCGTGCCCAGAAGACATCCCGCACTGTCCTGCCTGCCACGGGGCTGCTTCTGAGCACGGAGGCACACCTACAAGCCAGCTGAGATGGGCTTTGCCTAAGAGTCAGGGAAGTGGCGAGCGGAACAAGGGATGTGCTGCACAGGTTCCCTCGCAGGCAGATTCCCTCCTGGGGCTCTTAGTTCTCCTGCCTTAGTGCCCTGCTTTGTTTGGAGGCTGTTTGCAGACAGCAGCACACACAGCGGGAAGGTGTGCGCTGACCAGCTCCAAGTCTCGGCACATAGAAGCGCAAGCGAGGCACCTGCTCGCAGTTTGTCCCGGGCATGGGAAGCAGCATGCTGCGTGCCCAGAAGACATCCCGCACTGTCCTGCCTGCCACGGGGCTGCTTCTGAGCACGGAGGCACGCCTACAAGCCAACTGAGATGGGCTTTGCCTAAGAGTCAGGGAAGTGGCGAGTGGAACAAGGGATGTGCTGCACAGCTTCCCTCGCAGGCAGATTCCCTCCTGGGGCGCTTAGTTCTCTTGCCTTAGTGCCCTGCTTTGTTTGGAGGCTGTTTGCGGACAGCAGCACACACAGCGGGAAGGTGCGCGCTGACCAGCTCCAAGTCTCGGCAGATGGAAGCACAAGCCAGGCACCTGCTCGCAGTTTGTCCCGGGCATGGGAAGCAGCTTGCTGCGTGCCCAGAGTACTTCTCGCACTGTCCTGCCTGCCACGGGGCTGCTTCTGAGCACGGAGGCACGCCTACAAGCCAGCTGAGATGGGCTTTGCCTAAGAGTCAGGGAAGTGGCGAGCGGAACAAGGGATGTGCTGCACAGGTTCCCTCGCAGGCAGATTCCCTCCTGGGGCTCTTAGTTCTCTTGCCTTAGTGCCCTGCTTTCTTTGGAGGCTGTTTGCGGACAGCAGCACACACAGCGGGAAGGTGCGCGCTGGCCAGCTCCAGGTCTCGGCACATAGAAGCGCAAGCCAGGCACCTGCTCGCAGTTTGTCCCGGGCATGGGAAGCAGCTTGCTGCGTGCCCAGAAGACATCCCGCACTGTCCTGCCTGCCACGGGGCTGCTTCTGAGCACGGAGGCACGCCTACAAGCCAGCTGAGATGGGCTTTGCCTAAGAGTCAGGGAAGTGGCGAGCGGAACAAGGGATGTGCTGCACAGCTTCCCTCGCAGGCAGATTCCCTCCTGGGGCGCTTACTTCTCTTGCCTTAGTGCCCTGCTTTGTTTGGAGGTTGTTTGCGGACAGCAGCACACACAGCGGGAAGGTGCGCGCTGGCCAGCTCCAAGTCTCGGCACATAGAAGCGCAAGCGAGGCACCTGCTCGCGGTTTGTCCCGGGCATGGGAAGCAGCATGCTGCGTGCCCAGAAGACATCCCGCACTGTCCTGCCTGCCATGGGGCTGCTTCTGAGCACGGAGGCACACCTACAAGCCAGCTGAGATGGGCTTTGCCTAAGAGTCAGGGAAGTGTTGAGCGGAACAAGGGATGTGCTGCACAGCTTCCCTCGCAGGCAGATTCCCTCCTGGGGCTCTTAGTTCTCCTGCCTTAGTGCCCTGCTTTGTTTGGAGGCTGTTTGCAGACAGCAGCACACACAGCGGGAAGGTGCGCGCTGGCCAGCTCCAGGTCTCGGCACATAGAAGCGCAAGCCAGGCACCTGCTCGCAGTTTGTCCCGGGCATGGGAAGCAGCTTGCTGCGTGCCCAGAAGACATCCCGCACTGTCCTGCCTGCCACGGGGCTGCTTCTGAGCACGGAGGCACGCCTACAAGCCAGCTGAGATGGGCTTTGCCTAAGAGTCAGGGAAGTGGCGAGCGGAACAAGGGATGTGCTGCACAGCTTCCCTCGCAGGCAGATTCCCTCCTGGGGCTCTTAGTTCTCTTGCCTTAGTGCCCTGCTTTGTTTGGAGGCTGTTTGCGGACAGCAGCACACACAGCGGGAAGGTGCACGCTGACCAGCTCCAAGTCTCGCCAGATGGAAGCACAAGCCAGGCACCGGCTCGCAGTTTGTCCCGGGCATGGGAAGCAGTATGCTGCGTGCCCAGAGTACTTCTCGCACTGTCCTGCCTGCCACGGGGCTGCTTCTAAGCACGGAGGCACGCCTACAAGCCAACTGAGATGGGCTTTGCCTAAGAGTCAGGGAAGTGGCGAGCGGATCAAGGGATGTGCTGCACAGCTTCCCTCGCAGGCAGATTCCCTCCTGGGGCTCTTAGTTCTCTTGCCTTAGTGCCCTGCTTTGTTTGGAGGCTGTTTGCGGACAGCAGCACACACAGCGGGAAGGTGCGTGCTGGCCAGCTCCAACTCTCGGCACATAGAAGCGCAAGCCAGGCACCTGCTCGCGGTTTGTCCCGGGCATGGGAAGCAGTATGCTGCGTGCCCAGAAGACATCCCGCACTGTCCTGCCTGCCACGGGGCTGCTTCTGACCACGGAGGCACGCCTACAAGCCAGCTGAGATGGGCTTTGCCTAAGAGTCAGGGAAGTGTTGAGCGGAACAAGGGATGTGCTGCACAGCTTCCCTCGCAGGCAGATTCCCTCCTGGGGCTCTTAGTTCTCCTGCCTTAGTGCCCTGCTTTGTTTGGAGGCTGTTTGCGGACAGCAGCACACACAGCGGGAAGGTGCGCGCTGGCCAGCTCCAGGTCTCGGCACATAGAAGCGCAAGCCAGGCACCTGCTCGCAGTTTGTCCCGGGCATGGGAAGCAGCTTGCTGCGTGCCCAGAAGACATCCCGCACTGTCCTGCCTGCCACGGGGCTGCTTCTGAGCACGGAGGCACGCCTACAAGCCAGCTGAGATGGGCTTTGCCTAAGAGTCAGGGAAGTGGCGAGCGGAACAAGGGATGTGCTGCACAGCTTCCCTCGCAGGCAGATTCCCTCCTGGGGCGCTTACTTCTCTTGCCTTAGTGCCCTGCTTTGTTTGGAGGTTGTTTGCGGACAGCAGCACACACAGCGGGAAGGTGCGCGCTGGCCAGCTCCAAGTCTCGGCAGATAGAAGCGCAAGCGAGGCACCTGCTCGCGGTTTGTCCCGGGCATGGGAAGCAGCATGCTGCGTGCCCAGAAGACATCCCGCACTGTCCTGCCTGCCACGGGGCTGCTTCTGAGCACGGAGGCACGCCTACAAGCCAACTGAGATGGGCTTTGCCTAAGAGTCAGGGAAGTGGCGAGCGGAACAAGGGATGTGCTGCACAGCTTCCCTCGCAGGCAGATTCCCTCCTGGGGCTCTTAGTTCTCCTGCCTTAGTGCCCTGCTTTGTTTGGAGGCTGTTTGCAGACAGCAGCACACACAGCGGGAAGGTGTGCGCTGACCAGCTCCAAGTCTCGGCACATAGAAGCGCAAGCCAGGCACCTGCTCGCAGTTTGTCCCGGGCATGGGAAGCAGTATGCTGCGTGCCCAGAGTACTTCTCGCACTGTCCTGCCTGCCACGGGGCTGCTTCTGAGCACGGAGGCACGCCTACAAGCCAACTGAGATGGGCTTTGCCTAAGAGTCAGGGAAGTGTTGAGCGGAACAAGGGATGTGCTGCACAGGTTCCCTCGCAGGCAGATTCCCTCCTGGGGCTCTTAGTTCTCCTGCCTTAGTGCCCTGCTTTGTTTGGAGGCTGTTTGCGGACAGCAGCACACACTGCGGGAAGGTGCGCGCTGGCCAGCTCCAGGTCTCGGCACATAGAAGCGCAAGCCAGGCACCTGCTCGCAGTTTGTCCCGGGCATGGGAAGCAGCTTGCTGCGTGCCCAGAAGACATCCCGCACTGTCCTGCCTGCCACGGGGCTGCTTCTGAACACGGAGGCACGCCTACAAGCCAGCTGAGATGGGCTTTGCCTAAGAGTCAGGGAAGTGTCGAGCGGAACAAGGGATGTGCTGCACAGCTTCCCTCGCAGGCAGATTCCCTCCTGGGGCGCTTACTTCTCTTGCCTTAGTGCCCTGCTTTGTTTGGAGGTTGTTTGCGGACAGCAGCACACACAGCGGGAAGGTGCGCGCTGGCCAGCTCCAAGTCTCGGCAGATAGAAGCGCAAGCGAGGCACCTGCTCGCGGTTTGTCCCGGGCATGGGAAGCAGCATGCTGCGTGCCCAGAAGACATCCCGCACTGTCCTGCCTGCCACGGGGCTGCTTCTGAGCACGGAGGCACGCCTACAAGCCAGCTGAGATGGGCTTTGCCTAAGAGTCAGGGAAGTGGCGAGAGGAACAAGGGATGTGCTGCACAGGTTCCCTCGCAGGCAGATTCCCTCCTGGGGCTCTTAGTTCTCCTGCCTTAGTGCCCTGCTTTGTTTGGAGGCTGTTTGCAGACAGCAGCACACACAGCGGGAAGGTGTGCGCTGACCAGCTCCAAGTCTCGGCACATAGAAGCGCAAGCCAGGCACCTGCTCGCAGTTTGTCCCGGGCGTGGGAAGCAGCATGCTGCGTGCCCAGAGTACTTCCCGCACTGTCCTGCCTGCCACGGGGCTGCTTCTGAGCACGGAGGCACGCCTACAAGCCAGCTGAGATGGGCTTTGCCTAAGAGTCAGGGAAGTGGCGAGCGGAACAAGGGATGTGCTGCACAGCTTCCCTCGCAGGCAGATTCCCTCCTGGGGCTCTTAGTTCTCCTGCCTTAGTGCCCTGCTTTGTTTGGAGGCTGTTTGCGGACAGCAGCACACACAGCGGGAAGGTGCGCGCTGACCAGCTCCAAGTCTCGCCAGATGGAAGCACAAGCCAGGCACCGGCTCGCAGTTTGTCCCGGGCATGGGAAGCAGTATGCTGCGTGCCCAGAGTACTTCTCGCACTGTCCTGCCTGCCACGGGGCTGCTTCTAAGCACGGAGGCACTCCTACAAGCCAGCTGAGATGGGCTTTGCCTAAGAGTCAGGGAAGTGGCGAGCGGAACAAGGGATGTGCTGCACAGGTTCCCTCGCAGGCAGATTCCCTCCTGGGGCTCTTAGTTCTCCTGCCTTAGTGCCCTGCTTTGTTTGGAGGCTGTTTGCGGACAGCAGCACACACAGCGGGAAGGTGTACGCTGACCAGCTCCAAGTCTCGGCACATAGAAGCGCAAGCGAGGCACCTGCTCGCAGTTTGTCCCGGGCGTGGGAAGCAGCATGCTGCGTGCCCAGAAGACATCCCGCACTGTCCTGCCTGCCACGGGGCTGCTTCTGAGCACGGAGGCACGCCTACAAGCCAACTGAGATGGGCTTTGCCTAAGAGTCAGGGAAGTGTCGAGCGGAACAAGGGATGTGCTGCACAGCTTCCCTCGCAGGCAGATTCCCTCCTGGGGCTCTTAGTTCTCTTGCCTTAGTGCCCTGCTTTGTTTGGAGGCTGTTTGCGGACAGCAGCACACACAGCGGGAAGGTGCGTGCTGGCCAGCTCCAACTCTCGGCACATAGAAGCGCAAGCCAGGCACCTGCTCGCGGTTTGTCCCGGGCATGGGAAGCAGTATGCTGCGTGCCCAGAAGACATCCCGCACTGTCCTGCCTGCCACGGGGCTGCTTCTGACCACGGAGGCACGCCTACAAGCCAGCTGAGATGGGCTTTGCCTAAGAGTCAGGGAAGTGTTGAGCGGAACAAGGGATGTGCTGCACAGCTTCCCTCGCAGGCAGATTCCCTCCTGGGGCTCTTAGTTCTCCTGCCTTAGTGCCCTGCTTTGTTTGGAGGCTGTTTGCAGACAGCAGCACACACAGCGGGAAGGTGTGCGCTGACCAGCTCCAAGTCTCGGCACATAGAAGCGCAAGCCAGGCACCTGCTCGCAGTTTGTCCCGGGCGTGGGAAGCAGCATGCTGCGTGCCCAGAAGACATCCCGCACTGTCCTGCCTGCCACGGGGCTGCTTCTGAGCACGGAGGCACGCCTACAAGCCAACTGAGATGGGCTTTGCCTAAGAGTCAGGGAAGTGGCGAGCGGAACAAGGGATGTGCTGCACAGGTTCCCTCGCAGGCAGATTCCCTCCTGGGGCTCTTAGTTCTCCTGCCTTAGTGCCCTGCTTTCTTTGGAGGCTGTTTGCGGACAGCAGCACACACAGCGGGAAGGTGCGCGCTGACCAGCTCCAAGTCTCGGCAGATGGAAGCGCAAGCCAGGCACCTGCTCGCAGTTTGTCCCGGGCATGGGAAGCAGTATGCTGCGTGCCCAGAGTACTTCTCGCACTGTCCTGCCTGCCACGGGGCTGCTTCTGAGCACGGAGGCACACCTACAAGCCAGCTGAGATGGGCTTTGCCTAAGAGTCAGGGAAGTGGCGAGAGGAACAAGGGATGTGCTGCACAGGTTCCCTCGCAGGCAGATTCCCTCCTGGGGCTCTTAGTTCTCTTGCCTTAGTGCCCTGCTTTGTTTGGAGGCTGTTTGCGGACAGCAGCACACACAGCGGGAAGGTGCGCGCTGGCCAGCTCCAAGTCTCGGCACATAGAAGCGCAAGCCAGGCACCTGCTCGCAGTTTGTCCCGGGCGTGGGAAGCAGCATGCTGCATGCCCAGAAGACATCCCGCACTGTCCTGCCTGCCACGGGGCTGCTTCTGAGCAGGGAGGCACGCCTACAAGCCAGCTGAGATGGGCTTTGCCTAAGAGTCAGGGAAGTGGCGAGCGGAACAAGGGATGTGCTGCACAGCTTCCCTCGCAGGCAGATTCCCTCCTGGGGCGCTTACTTCTCCTGCCTTAGTGCCCTGCTTTGTTTGGAGGTTGTTTGCGGACAGCAGCACACACAGCGGGAAGGTGCGCGCTGGCCAGCTCCAAGTCTCGGCAGATAGAAGCGCAAGCGAGGCACCTGCTCGCGGTTTGTCCCGGGCATGGGAAGCAGCATGCTGCGTGCCCAGAAGACATCCCGCACTGTCCTGCCTGCCACGGGGCTGCTTCTGAGCACGGAGGCACGCCTACAAGCCAGCTGAGATGGGCTTTGCCTAAGAGTCAGGGAAGTGGCGAGCGGAACAAGGGATGTGCTGCACAGGTTCCCTCGCAGGCAGATTCCCTCCTGGGGCTCTTAGTTCTCCTGCCTTAGTGCCCTGCTTTGTTTGGAGGCTGTTTGCAGACAGCAGCACACACAGCGGGAAGGTGTGCGCTGACCAGCTCCAAGTCTCGGCACATAGAAGCGCAAGCCAGGCACCTGCTCGCAGTTTGTCCCGGGCGTGGGAAGCAGCATGCTGCGTGCCCAGAAGACATCCCGCACTGTCCTGCCTGCCACGGGGCTGCTTCTGAGCACGGAGGCACGCCTACAAGCCAGCTGAGATGGGCTTTGCCTAAGAGTCAGGGAAGTGGCGAGCGGAACAAGGGATGTGCTGCACAGCTTCCCTCGCAGGCAGATTCCCTCCTGGGGCTCTTAGTTCTCTTGCCTTAGTGCCCTGCTTTGTTTGGAGGCTGTTTGCGGAGAGCAGAACACACAGCGGGAAGGTGCGCGCTGGCCAGCTCCAAGTCTCGCCAGATGGAAGCACAAGCCAGGCACCGGCTCGCAGTTTGTCCCGGGCATGGGAAGCAGTATGCTGCGTGCCCAGAGTACTTCTCGCACTGTCCTGCCTGCCACGGGGCTGCTTCTAAGCACGGAGGCACGCCTACAAGCCAACTGAGATGGGCTTTGCCTAAGAGTCAGGGAAGTGGCGAGCGGAACAAGGGATGTGCTGCACAGGTTCCCTCGCAGGCAGATTCCCTCCTGGGGCTCTTAGTTCTCTTGCCTTAGTGCCCTGCTTTGTTTGGAGGCTGTTTGCGGACAGCAGCACACACAGCGGGAAGGTGCGTGCTGGCCAGCTCCAACTCTCGGCAGATAGAAGCGCAAGCGAGGCACCTGCTCGCAGTTTGTCCCGTGCGTGGGAAGCAGCATGCTGCGTGCCCAGAAGACATCCCGCACTGTCCTGCCTGCCACGGGGCTGCTTCTGAGCACGGAGGCACGCCTACAAGCCAACTGAGATGGGCTTTGCCTAAGAGTCAGGGAAGTGGCGAGCAGAACAAGGGATGTGCTGCACAGCTTCCCTCGCAGGCAGATTCCCTCCTGGGGCTCTTAGTTCTCCTGCCTTAGTGCCCTGCTTTGTTTGGAGGCTGTTTGCGGACAGCAGCACACACAGCGGGAAGGTGCGCGGTGACCAGCTCCAAGTCTCGCCAGATGGAAGCACAAGCCAGGCACCGGCTCGCAGTTTGTCCCGGGCGTGGGAAGCAGCATGCTGCATGCCCAGAAGACATCCCGCACTGTCCTGCCTGCCACGGGGCTGCTTCTGAGCACGGAGGCACACCTACAAGCCAACTGAGATGGGCTTTGCCTAAGAGTCAGGGAAGTGGCGAGAGGAACAAGGGATGTGCTGCACAGCTTCCCTCGCAGGCAGATTCCCTCCTGGGGCTCTTAGTTCTCTTGCCTTAGTGCCCTGCTTTGTTTGGAGGCTGTTTGCGGACAGCAGCACACACAGCGGGAAGGTGCGTGCTGGCCAGCTCCAAGTCTCGGCACATAGAAGCGCAAGCCAGGCACCTGCTCGCGGTTTGTCCCGGGCATGGGAAGCAGTATGCTGCGTGCCCAGAAGACATCCCGCACTGTCCTGCCTGCCACGGGGCTGCTTCTGACCACGGAGGCACGCCTACAAGCCAGCTGAGATGGGCTTTGCCTAAGAGTCAGGGAAGTGTTGAGCGGAACAAGGGATGTGCTGCACAGGTTCCCTCGCAGGCAGATTCCCTCCTGGGGCTCTTAGTTCTCCTGCCTTAGTGCCCTGCTTTGTTTGGAGGCTGTTTGCGGACAGCAGCACACACAGCGGGAAGGTGCGTGCTGGCCAGCTCCAACTCTCGGCACATAGAAGCGCAAGCGAGGCACCTGCTCGCAGTTTGTCCCGGGCATGGGAAGCAGCTTGCTGCGTGCCCAGAAGACATCCCGCACTGTCCTGCCTGCCACGGGGCTGCTTCTGAGCACGGAGGCACGCCTACAAGCCAACTGAGATGGGCTTTGCCTAAGAGTCAGGGAAGTGGCGAGTGGAACAAGGGATGTGCTGCACAGCTTCCCTCGCAGGCAGATTCCCTCCTGGGGCGCTTAGTTCTCTTGCCTTAGTGCCCTGCTTTGTTTGGAGGCTGTTTGCGGACAGCAGCACACACAGCGGGAAGGTGCGCGCTGACCAGCTCCAAGTCTCGGCAGATGGAAGCACAAGCCAGGCACCTGCTCGCAGTTTGTCCCGGGCATGGGAAGCAGCTTGCTGCGTGCCCAGAGTACTTCTCGCACTGTCCTGCCTGCCACGGGGCTGCTTCTGAACACGGAGGCACGCCTACAAGCCAGCTGAGATGGGCTTTGCCTAAGAGTCAGGGAAGTGGCGAGCGGAACAAGGGATGTGCTGCACAGGTTCCCTCGCAGGCAGATTCCCTCCTGGGGCTCTTAGTTCTCCTGCCTTAGTGCCCTGCTTTCTTTGGAGGCTGTTTGCGGACAGCAGCACACACAGCGGGAAGGTGCGCGCTGGCCAGCTCCAGGTCTCGGCACATAGAAGCGCAAGCCAGGCACCTGCTCGCAGTTTGTCCCGGGCATGGGAAGCAGCTTGCTGCGTGCCCAGAAGACATCCCGCACTGTCCTGCCTGCCACGGGGCTGCTTCTGAGCACGGAGGCACGCCTACAAGCCAGCTGAGATGGGCTTTGCCTAAGAGTCAGGGAAGTGGCGAGCGGAACAAGGGATGTGCTGCACAGGTTCCCTCGCAGGCAGATTCCCTCCTGGGGCGCTTACTTCTCTTGCCTTAGTGCCCTGCTTTGTTTGGAGGTTGTTTGCGGACAGCAGCACACACAGCGGGAAGGTGCGCGCTGGCCAGCTCCAAGTCTCGGCACATAGAAGCGCAAGCGAGGCACCTGCTCGCGGTTTGTCCCGGGCATGGGAAGCAGCAGGCTGCGTGCCCAGAAGACATCCCGCACTGTCCTGCCTGCCACGGGGCTGCTTCTGAGCACGGAGGCACACCTACAAGCCAGCTGAGATGGGCTTTGCCTAAGAGTCAGGGAAGTGGCGAGCGGAACAAGGGATGTGCTGCACAGCTTCCCTCGCAGGCAGATTCCCTCCTGGGGCTCTTAGTTCTCTTGCCTTAGTGCCCTGCTTTCTTTGGAGGCTGTTTGCAGACAGCAGCACACACAGCGGGAAGGTGCGCGCTGGCCAGCTCCAGGTCTCGGCACATAGAAGCGCAAGCCAGGCACCTGCTCGCAGTTTGTCCCGGGCATGGGAAGCAGCTTGCTGCGTGCCCAGAAGACATCCCGCACTGTCCTGCCTGCCACGGGGCTGCTTCTGAGCACGGAGGCACGCCTACAAGCCAGCTGAGATGGGCTTTGCCTAAGAGTCAGGGAAGTGGCGAGCGGAACAAGGGATGTGCTGCACAGGTTCCCTCGCAGGCAGATTCCCTCCTGGGGCTCTTAGTTCTCTTGCCTTAGTGCCCTGCTTTCTTTGGAGGCTGTTTGCGGACAGCAGCACACACAGCGGGAAGGTGCGCGCTGGCCAGCTCCAGGTCTCGGCACATAGAAGCGCAAGCCAGGCACCTGCTCGCAGTTTGTCCCGGGCATGGGAAGCAGCTTGCTGCGTGCCCAGAAGACATCCCGCACTGTCCTGCCTGCCACGGGGCTGCTTCTGAGCACGGAGGCACGCCTACAAGCCAGCTGAGATGGGCTTTGCCTAAGAGTCAGGGAAGTGGCGAGCGGAACAAGGGATGTGCTGCACAGCTTCCCTCGCAGGCAGATTCCCTCCTGGGGCGCTTACTTCTCTTGCCTTAGTGCCCTGCTTTGTTTGGAGGTTGTTTGCGGACAGCAGCACACACAGCGGGAAGGTGCGCGCTGGCCAGCTCCAAGTCTCGGCACATAGAAGCGCAAGCGAGGCACCTGCTCGCGGTTTGTCCCGGGCATGGGAAGCAGCATGCTGCGTGCCCAGAAGACATCCCGCACTGTCCTGCCTGCCATGGGGCTGCTTCTGAGCACGGAGGCACGCCTACAAGCCAGCTGAGATGGGCTTTGCCTAAGAGTCAGGGAAGTGGCGAGCGGAACAAGGGATGTGCTGCACAGGTTCCCTCGCAGGCAGATTCCCTCCTGGGGCTCTTAGTTCTCCTGCCTTAGTGCCCTGCTTTCTTTGGAGGCTGTTTGCGGACAGCAGCACACACAGCGGGAAGGTGCGCGCTGGCCAGCTCCAGGTCTCGGCACATAGAAGCGCAAGCCAGGCACCTGCTCGCAGTTTGTCCCGGGCATGGGAAGCAGCTTGCTGCGTGCCCAGAAGACATCCCGCACTGTCCTGCCTGCCACGGGGCTGCTTCTGAGCACGGAGGCACGCCTACAAGCCAGCTGAGATGGGCTTTGCCTAAGAGTCAGGGAAGTGGCGAGCGGAACAAGGGATGTGCTGCACAGCTTCCCTCGCAGGCAGATTCCCTCCTGGGGCTCTTAGTTCTCTTGCCTTAGTGCCCTGCTTTGTTTGGAGGCTGTTTGCGGACAGCAGCACACACAGCGGGAAGGTGCGCGCTGACCAGCTCCAAGTCTCGCCAGATGGAAGCACAAGCCAGGCACCGGCTCGCAGTTTGTCCCGGGCATGGGAAGCAGTATGCTGCGTGCCCAGAGTACTTCTCGCACTGTCCTGCCTGCCACGGGGCTGCTTCTAAGCACGGAGGCACGCCTACAAGCCAACTGAGATGGGCTTTGCCTAAGAGTCAGGGAAGTGGCGAGCGGATCAAGGGATGTGCTGCACAGCTTCCCTCGCAGGCAGATTCCCTCCTGGGGCTCTTAGTTCTCCTGCCTTAGTGCCCTGCTTTGTTTGGAGGCTGTTTGCGGACAGCAGCACACACAGCGGGAAGGTGCGTGCTGGCCAGCTCCAACTCTCGGCACATAGAAGCGCAAGCCAGGCACCTGCTCGCAGTTTGTCCCGGGCATGGGAAGCAGCTTGCTGCGTGCCCAGAAGACATCCCGCACTGTCCTGCCTGCCACGGGGCTGCTTCTGACCACGGAGGCACGCCTACAAGCCAGCTGAGATGGGCTTTGCCTAAGAGTCAGGGAAGTGGCGAGCGGAACAAGGGATGTGCTGCACAGCTTCCCTCGCAGGCAGATTCCCTCCTGGGGCGCTTACTTCTCTTGCCTTAGTGCCCTGCTTTGTTTGGAGGCTCTTTGCGGACAGCAGCACACACAGCGGGAAGGTGCGCGCTGGCCAGCTCCAAGTCTCGGCACATAGAAGCGCAAGCCAGGCACCTGCTCGCAGTTTGTCCCGGGCATGGGAAGCAGCTTGCTGCGTGCCCAGAGTACTTCTCGCACTGTCCTGCCTGCCACGGGGCTGCTTCTGAGCACGGAGGCACGCCTACAAGCCAGCTGAGATGGGCTTTGCCTAAGAGTCAGGGAAGTGTTGAGCGGAACAAGGGATGTGCTGCACAGCTTCCCTCGCAGGCAGATTCCCTCCTGGGGCTCTTAGTTCTCCTGCCTTAGTGCCCTGCTTTGTTTGGAGGCTGTTTGCGGACAGCAGCACACACAGCGGGAAGGTGCGCGCTGGCCAGCTCCAGGTCTCGGCACATAGAAGCGCAAGCCAGGCACCTGCTCGCAGTTTGTCCCGGGCATGGGAAGCAGCTTGCTGCGTGCCCAGAAGACATCCCGCACTGTCCTGCCTGCCACGGGGCTGCTTCTGAGCACGGAGGCACGCCTACAAGCCAGCTGAGATGGGCTTTGCCTAAGAGTCAGGGAAGTGGCGAGCGGAACAAGGGATGTGCTGCACAGCTTCCCTCGCAGGCAGATTCCCTCCTGGGGCGCTTACTTCTCTTGCCTTAGTGCCCTGCTTTGTTTGGAGGTTGTTTGCGGACAGCAGCACACACAGCGGGAAGGTGCGCGCTGGCCAGCTCCAAGTCTCGGCAGATAGAAGCGCAAGCGAGGCACCTGCTCGCGGTTTGTCCCGGGCATGGGAAGCAGCATGCTGCGTGCCCAGAAGACATCCCGCACTGTCCTGCCTGCCACGGGGCTGCTTCTGAGCACGGAGGCACGCCTACAAGCCAGCTGAGATGGGCTTTGCCTAAGAGTCAGGGAAGTGGCGAGCGGAACAAGGGATGTGCTGCACAGCTTCCCTCGCAGGCAGATTCCCTCCTGGGGCTCTTAGTTCTCTTGCCTTAGTGCCCTGCTTTGTTTGGAGGCTGTTTGCGGACAGCAGCACACACAGCGGGAAGGTGCGCGGTGACCAGCTCCAAGTCTCGCCAGATGGAAGCACAAGCCAGGCACCGGCTCGCAGTTTGTCCCGGGCGTGGGAAGCAGCATGCTGCATGCCCAGAAGACATCCCGCACTGTCCTGCCTGCCACGGGGCTGCTTCTGAGCACGGAGGCACACCTACAAGCCAACTGAGATGGGCTTTGCCTAAGAGTCAGGGAAGTGGCGAGAGGAACAAGGGATGTGCTGCACAGCTTCCCTCGCAGGCAGATTCCCTCCTGGGGCTCTTAGTTCTCTTGCCTTAGTGCCCTGCTTTGTTTGGAGGCTGTTTGCGGACAGCAGCACACACAGCGGGAAGGTGCGTGCTGGCCAGCTCCAAGTCTCGGCACATAGAAGCGCAAGCCAGGCACCTGCTCGCGGTTTGTCCCGGGCATGGGAAGCAGTATGCTGCGTGCCCAGAAGACATCCCGCACTGTCCTGCCTGCCACGGGGCTGCTTCTGACCACGGAGGCACGCCTACAAGCCAGCTGAGATGGGCTTTGCCTAAGAGTCAGGGAAGTGTTGAGCGGAACAAGGGATGTGCTGCACAGGTTCCCTCGCAGGCAGATTCCCTCCTGGGGCTCTTAGTTCTCCTGCCTTAGTGCCCTGCTTTGTTTGGAGGCTGTTTGCGGACAGCAGCACACACAGCGGGAAGGTGCGTGCTGGCCAGCTCCAACTCTCGGCACATAGAAGCGCAAGCGAGGCACCTGCTCGCAGTTTGTCCCGGGCATGGGAAGCAGCTTGCTGCGTGCCCAGAAGACATCCCGCACTGTCCTGCCTGCCACGGGGCTGCTTCTGAGCACGGAGGCACGCCTACAAGCCAACTGAGATGGGCTTTGCCTAAGAGTCAGGGAAGTGGCGAGTGGAACAAGGGATGTGCTGCACAGCTTCCCTCGCAGGCAGATTCCCTCCTGGGGCGCTTAGTTCTCTTGCCTTAGTGCCCTGCTTTGTTTGGAGGCTGTTTGCGGACAGCAGCACACACAGCGGGAAGGTGCGCGCTGACCAGCTCCAAGTCTCGGCAGATGGAAGCACAAGCCAGGCACCTGCTCGCAGTTTGTCCCGGGCATGGGAAGCAGCTTGCTGCGTGCCCAGAGTACTTCTCGCACTGTCCTGCCTGCCACGGGGCTGCTTCTGAGCACGGAGGCACGCCTACAAGCCAGCTGAGATGGGCTTTGCCTAAGAGTCAGGGAAGTGGCGAGCGGAACAAGGGATGTGCTGCACAGGTTCCCTCGCAGGCAGATTCCCTCCTGGGGCTCTTAGTTCTCCTGCCTTAGTGCCCTGCTTTCTTTGGAGGCTGTTTGCGGACAGCAGCACACACAGCGGGAAGGTGCGCGCTGGCCAGCTCCAGGTCTCGGCACATAGAAGCGCAAGCGAGGCACCTGCTCGCAGTTTGTCCCGGGCATGGGAAGCAGCTTGCTGCGTGCCCAGAAGACATCCCGCACTGTCCTGCCTGCCACGGGGCTGCTTCTGAGCACGGAGGCACGCCTACAAGCCAGCTGAGATGGGCTTTGCCTAAGAGTCAGGGAAGTGGCGAGCGGAACAAGGGATGTGCTGCACAGCTTCCCTCGCAGGCAGATTCCCTCCTGGGGCGCTTACTTCTCTTGCCTTAGTGCCCTGCTTTGTTTGGAGGTTGTTTGCGGACAGCAGCACACACAGCGGGAAGGTGCGCGCTGGCCAGCTCCAAGTCTCGGCACATAGAAGCGCAAGCGAGGCACCTGCTCGCGGTTTGTCCCGGGCATGGGAAGCAGCATGCTGCGTGCCCAGAAGACATCCCGCACTGTCCTGCCTGCCACGGGGCTGCTTCTGAGCACGGAGGCACACCTACAAGCCAGCTGAGATGGGCTTTGCCTAAGAGTCAGGGAAGTGGCGAGCGGAACAAGGGATGTGCTGCACAGGTTCCCTCGCAGGCAGATTCCCTCCTGGGGCTCTTAGTTCTCTTGCCTTAGTGCCCTGCTTTCTTTGGAGGCTGTTTGCAGACAGCAGCACACACAGCGGGAAGGTGCGCGCTGGCCAGCTCCAGGTCTCGGCACATAGAAGCGCAAGCCAGGCACCTGCTCGCAGTTTGTCCCGGGCATGGGAAGCAGCTTGCTGCGTGCCCAGAAGACATCCCGCACTGTCCTGCCTGCCACGGGGCTGCTTCTGAGCACGGAGGCACGCCTACAAGCCAGCTGAGATGGGCTTTGCCTAAGAGTCAGGGAAGTGGCGAGCGGAACAAGGGATGTGCTGCACAGGTTCCCTCGCAGGCAGATTCCCTCCTGGGGCTCTTAGTTCTCTTGCCTTAGTGCCCTGCTTTCTTTGGAGGCTGTTTGCGGACAGCAGCACACACAGCGGGAAGGTGCGCGCTGGCCAGCTCCAGGTCTCGGCACATAGAAGCGCAAGCCAGGCACCTGCTCGCAGTTTGTCCCGGGCATGGGAAGCAGCTTGCTGCGTGCCCAGAAGACATCCCGCACTGTCCTGCCTGCCACGGGGCTGCTTCTGAGCACGGAGGCACGCCTACAAGCCAGCTGAGATGGGCTTTGCCTAAGAGTCAGGGAAGTGGCGAGCGGAACAAGGGATGTGCTGCACAGCTTCCCTCGCAGGCAGATTCCCTCCTGGGGCGCTTACTTCTCTTGCCTTAGTGCCCTGCTTTGTTTGGAGGTTGTTTGCGGACAGCAGCACACACAGCGGGAAGGTGCGCGCTGGCCAGCTCCAAGTCTCGGCACATAGAAGCGCAAGCGAGGCACCTGCTCGCGGTTTGTCCCGGGCATGGGAAGCAGCATGCTGCGTGCCCAGAAGACATCCCGCACTGTCCTGCCTGCCACGGGGCTGCTTCTGAGCACGGAGGCACGCCTACAAGCCAGCTGAGATGGGCTTTGCCTAAGAGTCAGGGAAGTGGCGAGCGGAACAAGGGATGTGCTGCACAGGTTCCCTCGCAGGCAGATTCCCTCCTGGGGCTCTTAGTTCTCCTGCCTTAGTGCCCTGCTTTCTTTGGAGGCTGTTTGCGGACAGCAGCACACACAGCGGGAAGGTGCGCGCTGGCCAGCTCCAGGTCTCGGCACATAGAAGCGCAAGCCAGGCACCTGCTCGCAGTTTGTCCCGGGCATGGGAAGCAGCTTGCTGCGTGCCCAGAAGACATCCCGCACTGTCCTGCCTGCCACGGGGCTGCTTCTGAGCACGGAGGCACGCCTACAAGCCAGCTGAGATGGGCTTTGCCTAAGAGTCAGGGAAGTGGCGAGCGGAACAAGGGATGTGCTGCACAGCTTCCCTCGCAGGCAGATTCCCTCCTGGGGCTCTTAGTTCTCTTGCCTTAGTGCCCTGCTTTGTTTGGAGGCTGTTTGCGGACAGCAGCACACACAGCGGGAAGGTGCGCGCTGACCAGCTCCAAGTCTCGCCAGATGGAAGCACAAGCCAGGCACCGGCTCGCAGTTTGTCCCGGGCATGGGAAGCAGTATGCTGCGTGCCCAGAGTACTTCTCGCACTGTCCTGCCTGCCACGGGGCTGCTTCTAAGCACGGAGGCACGCCTACAAGCCAACTGAGATGGGCTTTGCCTAAGAGTCAGGGAAGTGGCGAGCGGATCAAGGGATGTGCTGCACAGCTTCCCTCGCAGGCAGATTCCCTCCTGGGGCTCTTAGTTCTCCTGCCTTAGTGCCCTGCTTTGTTTGGAGGCTGTTTGCGGACAGCAGCACACACAGCGGGAAGGTGCGTGCTGGCCAGCTCCAACTCTCGGCACATAGAAGCGCAAGCCAGGCACCTGCTCGCAGTTTGTCCCGGGCATGGGAAGCAGCTTGCTGCGTGCCCAGAAGACATCCCGCACTGTCCTGCCTGCCACGGGGCTGCTTCTGACCACGGAGGCACGCCTACAAGCCAGCTGAGATGGGCTTTGCCTAAGAGTCAGGGAAGTGGCGAGCGGAACAAGGGATGTGCTGCACAGCTTCCCTCGCAGGCAGATTCCCTCCTGGGGCGCTTACTTCTCTTGCCTTAGTGCCCTGCTTTGTTTGGAGGCTCTTTGCGGACAGCAGCACACACAGCGGGAAGGTGCGCGCTGGCCAGCTCCAAGTCTCGGCACATAGAAGCGCAAGCCAGGCACCTGCTCGCAGTTTGTCCCGGGCATGGGAAGCAGCTTGCTGCGTGCCCAGAGTACTTCTCGCACTGTCCTGCCTGCCACGGGGCTGCTTCTGAGCACGGAGGCACGCCTACAAGCCAGCTGAGATGGGCTTTGCCTAAGAGTCAGGGAAGTGTTGAGCGGAACAAGGGATGTGCTGCACAGCTTCCCTCGCAGGCAGATTCCCTCCTGGGGCTCTTAGTTCTCCTGCCTTAGTGCCCTGCTTTGTTTGGAGGCTGTTTGCGGACAGCAGCACACACAGCGGGAAGGTGCGCGCTGGCCAGCTCCAGGTCTCGGCACATAGAAGCGCAAGCCAGGCACCTGCTCGCAGTTTGTCCCGGGCATGGGAAGCAGCTTGCTGCGTGCCCAGAAGACATCCCGCACTGTCCTGCCTGCCACGGGGCTGCTTCTGAGCACGGAGGCACGCCTACAAGCCAGCTGAGATGGGCTTTGCCTAAGAGTCAGGGAAGTGGCGAGCGGAACAAGGGATGTGCTGCACAGCTTCCCTCGCAGGCAGATTCCCTCCTGGGGCGCTTACTTCTCTTGCCTTAGTGCCCTGCTTTGTTTGGAGGTTGTTTGCGGACAGCAGCACACACAGCGGGAAGGTGCGCGCTGGCCAGCTCCAAGTCTCGGCAGATAGAAGCGCAAGCGAGGCACCTGCTCGCGGTTTGTCCCGGGCATGGGAAGCAGCATGCTGCGTGCCCAGAAGACATCCCGCACTGTCCTGCCTGCCACGGGGCTGCTTCTGAGCACGGAGGCACGCCTACAAGCCAGCTGAGATGGGCTTTGCCTAAGAGTCAGGGAAGTGGCGAGAGGAACAAGGGATGTGCTGCACAGGTTCCCTCGCAGGCAGATTCCCTCCTGGGGCTCTTAGTTCTCCTGCCTTAGTGCCCTGCTTTGTTTGGAGGCTGTTTGCAGACAGCAGCACACACAGCGGGAAGGTGTGCGCTGACCAGCTCCAAGTCTCGGCACATAGAAGCGCAAGCCAGGCACCTGCTCGCAGTTTGTCCCGGGCGTGGGAAGCAGCATGCTGCGTGCCCAGAAGACATCCCGCACTGTCCTGCCTGCCACGGGGCTGCTTCTGAGCACGGAGGCACGCCTACAAGCCAGCTGAGATGGGCTTTGCCTAAGAGTCAGGGAAGTGTTGAGCGGAACAAGGGATGTGCTGCACAGCTTCCCTCGCAGGCAGATTCCCTCCTGGGGCTCTTAGTTCTCTTGCCTTAGTGCCCTGCTTTGTTTGGAGGCTGTTTGCGGAGAGCAGAACACACAGCGGGAAGGTGCGCGCTGACCAGCTCCAAGTCTCGCCAGATGGAAGCACAAGCCAGGCACCGGCTCGCAGTTTGTCCCGGGCATGGGAAGCAGTATGCTGCGTGCCCAGAGTACTTCTCGCACTGTCCTGCCTGCCACGGGGCTGCTTCTAAGCACGGAGGCACGCCTACAAGCCAACTGAGATGGGCTTTGCCTAAGAGTCAGGGAAGTGGCGAGAGGAACAAGGGATGTGCTGCACAGCTTCCCTCGCAGGCAGATTCCCTCCTGGGGCTCTTAGTTCTCTTGCCTTAGTGCCCTGCTTTGTTTGGAGGCTGTTTGCGGACAGCAGCACACACAGCGGGAAGGTGCGTGCTGGCCAGCTCCAACTCTCGGCACATAGAAGCGCAAGCGAGGCACCTGCTCGCAGTTTGTCCCGGGCATGGGAAGCAGCATGCTGCGTGCCCAGAAGACATCCCGCACTGTCCTGCCTGCCACGGGGCTGCTTCTGAGCACGGAGGCACGCCTACAAGCCAACTGAGATGGGCTTTGCCTAAGAGTCAGGGAAGTGGCGAGCGGAACAAGGGATGTGCTGCACAGCTTCCCTCGCAGGCAGATTCCCTCCTGGGGCGCTTACTTCTCTTGCCTTAGTGCCCTGCTTTGTTTGGAGGCTGTTTGCGGACAGCAGCACACACAGCGGGAAGGTGCGCGCTGACCAGCTCCAAGTCTCGGCAGATGGAAGCACAAGCCAGGCACCTGCTCGCAGTTTGTCCCGGGCATGGGAAGCAGTATGCTGCGTGCCCAGAGTACTTCTCGCACTGTCCTGCCTGCCACGGGGCTGCTTCTGAGCACGGAGGCACGCCTACAAGCCAACTGAGATGGGCTTTGCCTAAGAGTCAGGGAAGTGTTGAGCGGAACAAGGGATGTGCTGCACAGGTTCCCTCGCAGGCAGATTCCCTCCTGGGGCTCTTAGTTCTCCTGCCTTAGTGCCCTGCTTTGTTTGGAGGCTGTTTGCGGACAGCAGCACACACTGCGGGAAGGTGCGCGCTGGCCAGCTCCAGGTCTCGGCACATAGAAGCGCAAGCCAGGCACCTGCTCGCAGTTTGTCCCGGGCATGGGAAGCAGCTTGCTGCGTGCCCAGAAGACATCCCGCACTGTCCTGCCTGCCACGGGGCTGCTTCTGAACACGGAGGCACGCCTACAAGCCAGCTGAGATGGGCTTTGCCTAAGAGTCAGGGAAGTGTCGAGCGGAACAAGGGATGTGCTGCACAGCTTCCCTCGCAGGCAGATTCCCTCCTGGGGCGCTTACTTCTCTTGCCTTAGTGCCCTGCTTTGTTTGGAGGTTGTTTGCGGACAGCAGCACACACAGCGGGAAGGTGCGCGCTGGCCAGCTCCAAGTCTCGGCAGATAGAAGCGCAAGCGAGGCACCTGCTCGCGGTTTGTCCCGGGCATGGGAAGCAGCATGCTGCGTGCCCAGAAGACATCCCGCACTGTCCTGCCTGCCACGGGGCTGCTTCTGAGCACGGAGGCACGCCTACAAGCCAGCTGAGATGGGCTTTGCCTAAGAGTCAGGGAAGTGGCGAGAGGAACAAGGGATGTGCTGCACAGGTTCCCTCGCAGGCAGATTCCCTCCTGGGGCTCTTAGTTCTCCTGCCTTAGTGCCCTGCTTTGTTTGGAGGCTGTTTGCAGACAGCAGCACACACAGCGGGAAGGTGTGCGCTGACCAGCTCCAAGTCTCGGCACATAGAAGCGCAAGCCAGGCACCTGCTCGCAGTTTGTCCCGGGCGTGGGAAGCAGCATGCTGCGTGCCCAGAGTACTTCCCGCACTGTCCTGCCTGCCACGGGGCTGCTTCTGAGCACGGAGGCACGCCTACAAGCCAGCTGAGATGGGCTTTGCCTAAGAGTCAGGGAAGTGGCGAGCGGAACAAGGGATGTGCTGCACAGCTTCCCTCGCAGGCAGATTCCCTCCTGGGGCTCTTAGTTCTCCTGCCTTAGTGCCCTGCTTTGTTTGGAGGCTGTTTGCGGACAGCAGCACACACAGCGGGAAGGTGCGCGCTGACCAGCTCCAAGTCTCGCCAGATGGAAGCACAAGCCAGGCACCGGCTCGCAGTTTGTCCCGGGCATGGGAAGCAGTATGCTGCGTGCCCAGAGTACTTCTCGCACTGTCCTGCCTGCCACGGGGCTGCTTCTAAGCACGGAGGCACTCCTACAAGCCAGCTGAGATGGGCTTTGCCTAAGAGTCAGGGAAGTGGCGAGCGGAACAAGGGATGTGCTGCACAGGTTCCCTCGCAGGCAGATTCCCTCCTGGGGCTCTTAGTTCTCCTGCCTTAGTGCCCTGCTTTGTTTGGAGGCTGTTTGCGGACAGCAGCACACACAGCGGGAAGGTGTACGCTGACCAGCTCCAAGTCTCG
The DNA here is from genome assembly GCF_028389875.1 of Rhea pennata. NCBI lineage: Eukaryota > Metazoa > Chordata > Aves > Rheiformes > Rheidae > Rhea > Rhea pennata. The sequence continues at coordinate 1,338,707 of NC_084680.1, forward strand.
GCAGATAGAAGCGCAAGCGAGGCACCTGCTCGCAGTTTGTCCCGGGCGTGGGAAGCAGCATGCTGCGTGCCCAGAAGACATCCCGCACTGTCCTGCCTGCCACGGGGCTGCTTCTGAGCACGGAGGCACGCCTACAAGCCAACTGAGATGGGCTTTGCCTAAGAGTCAGGGAAGTGTCGAGCGGAACAAGGGATGTGCTGCACAGCTTCCCTCGCAGGCAGATTCCCTCCTGGGGCTCTTAGTTCTCTTGCCTTAGTGCCCTGCTTTGTTTGGAGGCTGTTTGCGGACAGCAGCACACACAGCGGGAAGGTGCGTGCTGGCCAGCTCCAACTCTCGGCACATAGAAGCGCAAGCCAGGCACCTGCTCGCGGTTTGTCCCGGGCATGGGAAGCAGTATGCTGCGTGCCCAGAAGACATCCCGCACTGTCCTGCCTGCCACGGGGCTGCTTCTGAGCACGGAGGCACGCCTACAAGCCAGCTGAGATGGGCTTTGCCTAAGAGTCAGGGAAGTGTTGAGCGGAACAAGGGATGTGCTGCACAGGTTCCCTCGCAGGCAGATTCCCTCCTGGGGCTCTTAGTTCTCCTGCCTTAGTGCCCTGCTTTGTTTGGAGGCTGTTTGCAGACAGCAGCACACACAGCGGGAAGGTGTGCGCTGACCAGCTCCAAGTCTCGGCACATAGAAGCGCAAGCCAGGCACCTGCTCGCAGTTTGTCCCGGGCGTGGGAAGCAGCATGCTGCGTGCCCAGAAGACATCCCGCACTGTCCTGCCTGCCACGGGGCTGCTTCTGAGCACGGAGGCACGCCTACAAGCCAACTGAGATGGGCTTTGCCTAAGAGTCAGGGAAGTGTTGAGCGGAACAAGGGATGTGCTGCACAGGTTCCCTCGCAGGCAGATTCCCTCCTGGGGCTCTTAGTTCTCCTGCCTTAGTGCCCTGCTTTCTTTGGAGGCTGTTTGCGGACAGCAGCACACACAGCGGGAAGGTGCGTGCTGGCCAGCTCCAGGTCTCGGCACATAGAAGCGCAAGCCAGGCACCTGCTCGCAGTTTGTCCCGGGCATGGGAAGCAGCTTGCTGCGTGCCCAGAAGACATCCCGCACTGTCCTGCCTGCCACGGGGCTGCTTCTGAGCACGGAGGCACGCCTACAAGCCAGCTGAGATGGGCTTTGCCTAAGAGTCAGGGAAGTGGCGAGCGGAACAAGGGATGTGCTGCACAGCTTCCCTCGCAGGCAGATTCCCTCCTGGGGCGCTTACTTCTCTTGCCTTAGTGCCCTGCTTTGTTTGGAGGTTGTTTGCGGACAGCAGCACACACAGCGGGAAGGTGCGCGCTGGCCAGCTCCAAGTCTCGGCAGATAGAAGCGCAAGCGAGGCACCTGCTCGCGGTTTGTCCCGGGCGTGGGAAGCAGCATGCTGCGTGCCCAGAAGACATCCCGCACTGTCCTGCCTGCCACGGGGCTGCTTCTGAGCACGGAGGCACGCCTACAAGCCAGCTGAGATGGGCTTTGCCTAAGAGTCAGGGAAGTGGCGAGAGGAACAAGGGATGTGCTGCACAGGTTCCCTCGCAGGCAGATTCCCTCCTGGGGCTCTTAGTTCTCCTGCCTTAGTGCCCTGCTTTGTTTGGAGGCTGTTTGCAGACAGCAGCACACACAGCGGGAAGGTGTGCGCTGACCAGCTCCAAGTCTCGGCACATAGAAGCGCAAGCCAGGCACCTGCTCGCAGTTTGTCCCGGGCATGGGAAGCAGCATGCTGCGTGCCCAGAAGACATCCCGCACTGTCCTGCCTGCCACGGGGCTGCTTCTGAGCACGGAGGCACGCCTACAAGCCAGCTGAGATGGGCTTTGCCTAAGAGTCAGGGAAGTGGCGAGCGGAACAAGGGATGTGCTGCACAGCTTCCCTCGCAGGCAGATTCCCTCCTGGGGCTCTTAGTTCTCTTGCCTTAGTGCCCTGCTTTGTTTGGAGGCTGTTTGCGGACAGCAGCACACACAGCGGGAAGGTGCGCGCTGGCCAGCTCCAAGTCTCGCCAGATGGAAGCACAAGCCAGGCACCGGCTCGCAGTTTGTCCCGGGCATGGGAAGCAGTATGCTGCGTGCCCAGAGTACTTCTCGCACTGTCCTGCCTGCCACGGGGCTGCTTCTAAGCACGGAGGCATGCCTACAAGCCAACTGAGATGGGCTTTGCCTAAGAGTCAGGGAAGTGGCGAGCGGAACAAGGGATGTGCTGCACAGGTTCCCTCGCAGGCAGATTCCCTCCTGGGGCTCTTAGTTCTCTTGCCTTAGTGCCCTGCTTTGTTTGGAGGCTGTTTGCGGAGAGCAGCACACACAGCGGGAAGGTGCGCGCTGGCCAGCTCCAAGTCTCGGCACATAGAAGCGCAAGCGAGGCACCTGCTCGGAGTTTGTCCCGGGCGTGGGAAGCAGCATGCTGCGTGCCCAGAAGACATCCCGCACTGTCCTGCCTGCCACGGTGCTGCTTCTGAGCACGGAGGCACTCCTACAAGCCAGCTGAGATGGGCTTTGCCTAAGAGTCAGGGAAGTGGCGAGCGGAACAAGGGATGTGCTGCACAGCTTCCCTCGCAGGCAGATTCCCTCCTGGGGCTCTTAGTTCTCCTGCCTTAGTGCCCTGCTTTGTTTGGAGGCTGTTTGCGGACAGCAGCACACACAGCGGGAAGGTGTACGCTGACCAGCTCCAAGTCTCGGCACATAGAAGCGCAAGCCAGGCACCTGCTCGCAGTTTGTCCCGGGCGTGGGAAGCAGCATGCTGCGTGCCCAGAAGACATCCCGCACTGTCCTGCCTGCCACGGGGCTGCTTCTGAGCACGGAGGCACGCCTACAAGCCAGCTGAGATGGGCTTTGCCTAAGAGTCAGGGAAGTGTTGAGCGGAACAAGGGATGTGCTGCACAGCTTCCCTCGCAGGCAGATTCCCTCCTGGGGCTCTTAGTTCTCCTGCCTTAGTGCCCTGCTTTGTTTGGAGGCTGTTTGCGGACAGCAGCACACACAGCGGGAAGGTGCGCGCTGGCCAGCTCCAACTCTCGGCACATAGAAGCGCAAGCCAGGCACCTGCTCGCAGTTTGTCCCGGGCATGGGAAGCAGCTTGCTGCGTGCCCAGAAGACATCCCGCACTGTCCTGCCTGCCACGGGGCTGCTTCTGAGCACGGAGGCACGCCTACAAGCCAGCTGAGATGGGCTTTGCCTAAGAGTCAGGGAAGTGGCGAGAGGAACAAGGGATGTGCTGCACAGGTTCCCTCGCAGGCAGATTCCCTCCTGGGGCGCTTACTTCTCTTGCCTTAGTGCCCTGCTTTGTTTGGAGGCTCTTTGCGGACAGCAGCACACACAGCGGGAAGGTGCGCGCTGGCCAGCTCCAAGTCTCGGCACATAGAAGCGCAAGCCAGGCACCTGCTCGCAGTTTGTCCCGGGTGTGGGAAGCAGCATGCTGCGTGCCCAGAAGACATCCCGCACTGTCCTGCCTGCCACGGGGCTGCTTCTGAGCACGGAGGCACGCCTACAAGCCAGCTGAGATGGGCTTTGCCTAAGAGTCAGGGAAGTGGCGAGCGGAACAAGGGATGTGCTGCACAGCTTCCCTCGCAGGCAGATTCCCTCCTGGGGCTCTTAGTTCTCCTGCCTTTGTGCCCTGCTTTGTTTGGAGGCTGTTTGCGGAGAGCAGCACACACAGCGGGAAGGTGCGCGCTGGCCAGCTCCAAGTCTCGGCAGATAGAAGCGCAAGCCAGGCACCTGCTCGCGGTTTGTCCCGGGCATGGGAAGCAGCATGCTGCGTGCCCAGAAGACATCCCGCACTGTCCTGCCTGCCACGGGGCTGCTTCTGAGCACGGAGGCACTCCTACAAGCCAGCTGAGATGGGCTTTGCCTAAGAGTCAGGGAAGTGGCGAGCGGAACAAGGGATGTGCTGCACAGGTTCCCTCGCAGGCAGATTCCCTCCTGGGGCTCTTAGTTCTCCTGCCTTAGTGCCCTGCTTTGTTTGGAGGCTGTTTGCAGACAGCAGCACACACAGCGGGAAGGTGTGCGCTGACCAGCTCCAAGTCTCGGCACATAGAAGCGCAAGCCAGGCACCTGCTCGCAGTTTGTCCCGGGCGTGGGAAGCAGCATGCTGCGTGCCCAGAAGACATCCCGCACTGTCCTGCCTGCCACGGGGCTGCTTCTGAGCACGGAGGCACGCCTACAAGCCAACTGAGATGGGCTTTGCCTAAGAGTCAGGGAAGTGGCGAGCGGAACAAGGGATGTGCTGCACAGCTTCCCTCGCAGGCAGATTCCCTCCTGGGGCGCTTAGTTCTCTTGCCTTAGTGCCCTGCTTTGTTTGGAGGCTGTTTGCGGAGAGCAGAACACACAGCGGGAAGGTGCGCGCTGACCAGCTCCAAGTCTCGGCAGATGGAAGCACAAGCCAGGCACCTGCTCGCAGTTTGTCCCGGGCATGGGAAGCAGTATGCTGCGTGCCCAGAGTACTTCTCGCACTGTCCTGCCTGCCACGGGGCTGCTTCTGAGCACGGAGGCACGCCTACAAGCCAGCTGAGATGGGCTTTGCCTAAGAGTCAGGGAAGTGGCGAGCGGAACAAGGGATGTGCTGCACAGGTTCCCTCGCAGGCAGATTCCCTCCTGGGGCTCTTAGTTCTCCTGCCTTAGTGCCCTGCTTTCTTTGGAGGCTGTTTGCGGACAGCAGCACACACAGCGGGAAGGTGCGCGCTGGCCAGCTCCAGGTCTCGGCACATAGAAGCGCAAGCCAGGCACCTGCTCGTAGTTTGTCCCGGGCATGGGAAGCAGCTTGCTGCGTGCCCAGAAGACATCCCGCACTGTCCTGCCTGCCACGGGGCTGCTTCTGAACACGGAGGCACGCCTACAAGCCAGCTGAGATGGGCTTTGCCTAAGAGTCAGGGAAGTGGCGAGCGGAACAAGGGATGTGCTGCACAGCTTCCCTCGCAGGCAGATTCCCTCCTGGGGCGCTTACTTCTCTTGCCTTAGTGCCCTGCTTTGTTTGGAGGTTGTTTGCGGACAGCAGCACACACAGCGGGAAGGTGCGCGCTGGCCAGCTCCAAGTCTCGGCAGATAGAAGCGCAAGCGAGGCACCTGCTCGCGGTTTGTCCCGGGCATGGGAAGCAGCATGCTGCGTGCCGAGAAGACATCCCGCACTGTCCTGCCTGCCACGGGGCTGCTTCTGAGCACGGAGGCACGCCTACAAGCCAGCTGAGATGGGCTTTGCCTAAGAGTCAGGGAAGTGGCGAGAGGAACAAGGGATGTGCTGCACAGCTTCCCTCGCAGGCAGATTCCCTCCTGGGGCTCTTAGTTCTCCTGCCTTAGTGCCCTGCTTTGTTTGGAGGCTGTTTGCGGACAGCAGCACACACAGCGGGAAGGTGTGTGCTGACCAGCTCCAAGTCTCGGCACATAGAAGCGCAAGCCAGGCACCTGCTCGCAGTTTGTCCCGGGCGTGGGAAGCAGCATGCTGCGTGCCCCGATTACTTCTCGCACTGTCCTGCCTTCCTCGGGGCTGCTTCTGAGCACGGAGGCACGCCTACAAGCCAGCTGAGATGGGCTTTGCCTAAGAGTCAGGGAAGTGGCGAGCGGAACAAGGGATGTGCTGCACAGGTTCCCTCGCAGGCAGATTCCCTCCTGGGGCTCTTAGTTCTCCTGCCTTAGTGCCCTGCTTTGTTTGGAGGCTGTTTGCGGACAGCAGCACACACAGCGGGAAGGTGTGTGCTGACCAGCTCCAAGTCTCGGCACATAGAAGCGCAAGCCAGGCACCTGCTCGCAGTTTGTCCCGGGCGTGGGAAGCAGCATGCTGCGTGCCCCGATTACTTCTCGCACTGTCCTGCCTTCCTCGGGGCTGCTTCTGAGCACGGAGGCACGCCTACAAGCCAGCTGAGATGGGCTTTGCCTAAGAGTCAGGGAAGTGGCGAGCGGAACAAGGGATGTGCTGCACAGCTTCCCTCGCAGGCAGATTCCCTCCTGGGGCTCTTAGTTCTCTTGCCTTAGTGCCCTGCTTTGTTTGGAGGCTGTTTGCGGACAGCAGCACACACAGCGGGAAGGTGCGCGCTGGCCAGCTCCAGGTCTCGGCACATAGAAGCGCAAGCCAGGCACCTGCTCGCAGTTTGTCCCGGGCATGGGAAGCAGCTTGCTGCGTGCCCAGAAGACATCCCGCACTGTCCTGCCTGCCACGGGGCTGCTTCTGAGCACGGAGGCACGCCTACAAGCCAGCTGAGATGGGCTTTGCCTAAGAGTCAGGGAAGTGGCGAGAGGAACAAGGGATGTGCTGCACAGCTTACCTTTCAGGCAGATTCCCTCCTGGGGCTCTTAGTTCTCTTGCCTTAGTGCCCTGCTTTGTTTGGAGGCTCTTTGCGGACAGCAGCACACACAGCGGGAAGGTGCGCGCTGGCCAGCTCCAAGTCTCGGCACATGGAAGCGCAAGCGAGGCACCTGCTCGCGGTTTGTCCCGGGCATGGGAAGCAGCATGCTGCGTGCCCAGAAGACATCCCGCACTGTCCTGCCTGCCACGGGGCTGCTTCTGAGCACGGAGGCACGCCTACAAGCCAGCTGAGATGGGCTTTGCCTAAGAGTCAGGGAAGTGGCGAGCGGAACAAGGGATGTGCTGCACAGGTTCCCTCGCAGGCAGATTCCCTCCTGGGGCTCTTAGTTCTCCTGCCTTAGTGCCCTGCTTTGTTTGGAGGCTGTTTGCAGACAGCAGCACACACAGCGGGAAGGTGTGCGCTGACCAGCTCCAAGTCTCGGCACATAGAAGCGCAAGCCAGGCACCTGCTCGCAGTTTGTCCCGGGCGTAAGAAGCAGCATGCTGCGTGCCCAGAAGACATCCCGCACTGTCCTGCCTGCCACGGGGCTGCTTCTGAGCACGGAGGCACGCCTACAAGCCAGCTGAGATGGGCTTTGCCTAAGAGTCAGGGAAGTGGCGAGCGGAACAAGGGATGTGCTGCACAGCTTCCCTCGCAGGCAGATTCCCTCCTGGGGCTCTTAGTTCTCTTGCCTTAGTGCCCTGCTTTGTTTGGAGGCTGTTTGCGGACAGCAGCACACACAGCGGGAAGGTGCGCGCTGACCAGCTCCAAGTCTCGGCAGATGGAAGCGCAAGCGAGGCACCTGCTCGCAGTTTGTCCCGGGCATGGGAAGCAGTATGCTGCGTGCCCAGAGTACTTCTCGCACTGTCCTGCCTGCCACGGGGCTGCTTCTGAGCACGGAGGCACACCTACAAGCCAGCTGAGATGGGCTTTGCCTAAGAGTCAGGGAAGTGGCGAGAGGAACAAGGGATGTGCTGCACAGGTTCCCTCGCAGGCAGATTCCCTCCTGGGGCTCTTAGTTCTCTTGCCTTAGTGCCCTGCTTTGTTTGGAGGCTGTTTGCGGACAGCAGCACACACAGCGGGAAGGTGCGCGCTGGCCAGCTCCAAGTCTCGGCACATAGAAGCGCAAGCCAGGCACCTGCTCGCAGTTTGTCCCGGGCGTGGGAAGCAGCATGCTGCATGCCCAGAAGACATCCCGCACTGTCCTGCCTGCCACGGGGCTGCTTCTGAGCACGGAGGCACGCCTACAAGCCAGCTGAGATGGGCTTTGCCTAAGAGTCAGGGAAGTGGCGAGCGGAACAAGGGATGTGCTGCACAGCTTCCCTCGCAGGCAGATTCCCTCCTGGGGCGCTTACTTCTCCTGCCTTAGTGCCCTGCTTTGTTTGGAGGCTGTTTACAGACAGCAGCACACACAGCGGGAAGGTGTGCGCTGACCAGCTGCAAGTCTCGGCACATAGAAGGGCAAGCCAGGCACCTGCTCGCAGTTTGTCCCGGGAGTGGGAAGCAGCATGCTGCGTGCCCAGAAGACATCCCGCACTGTCCTGCCTGCCACGGGGCTGCTTCTGAGCACGGAGGCACGCCTACAAGCCAGCTGAGATGGGCTTTGCCTAAGAGTCAGGGAAGTGGCGAGAGGAACAAGGGATGTGCTGCACAGCTTCCCTCGCAGGCAGATTCCCTCCTGGGGCTCTTAGTTCTCTTGCCTTAGTGCCCTGCTTTGTTTGGAGGCTGTTTGCGGACAGCAGCACACACAGCGGGAAGGTGCGTGCTGGCCAGCTCCAAGTCTCGGCACATAGAAGCGCAAGCGAGGCACCGGCTCGCGGTTTGTCCCGGGCATGGGAAGCAGTATGCTGCGTGCCCAGAAGACATCCCGCACTGTCCTGCCTGCCACGGGGCTGCTTCTGACCACGGAGGCACGCCTACAAGCCAGCTGAGATGGGCTTTGCCTAAGAGTCAGGGAAGTGGCGAGCGGAACAAGGGATGTGCTGCACAGCTTCCCTCGCAGGCAGATTCCCTCCTGGGGCTCTTAGTTCTCCTGCCTTTGTGCCCTGCTTTGTTTGGAGGCTGTTTGCGGAGAGCAGCACACACAGCAGGAAGGTGCGCGCTGTCCAGCTCCAAGTCTCGGCACATAGAAGCGCAAGCGAGGCACCTGCTCGCGGTTTGTCCCGGGCATGGGAAGCAGCATGCTGCGTGCCCAAAAGACATCCCGCACTGTCCTGCCTGCCACGGGGCTGCTTCTGAGCACGGAGGCACGCCTACAAGCCAGCTGAGATGGGCTTTGCCTAAGAGTCAGGGAAGTGGCGAGCGGAACAAGGGATGTGCTGCACAGCTTCCCTCGCAGGCAGATTCCCTCCTGGGGCTCTTAGTTCTCCTGCCTTTGTGCCCTGCTTTGTTTGGAGGCTGTTTGCGGACAGCAGCACACACAGCGGGAAGGTGCGCGCTGGCCAGCTCCAAGTCTCGGCACATAGAAGCGCAAGCGAGGCACCTGCTCGCGGTTTGTCCCGGGCATGGGAAGCAGCATGCTGCGTGCCCAAAAGACATCCCGCACTGTCCTGCCTGCCACGGGGCTGCTTCTGAGCACGGAGGCACGCCTACAAGCCAGCTGAGATGGGCTTTGCCTAAGAGTCAGGGAAGTGGCGAGCGGAACAAGGGATGTGCTGCACAGCTTCCCTCGCAGGCAGATTCCCTCCTGGGGCGCTTAGTTCTCTTGCCTTAGTGCCCTGCTTTGTTTGGAGGCTGTTTGCGGACAGCAGCACACACAGCGGGAAGGTGCGCGCTGACCATCTCCAAGTCTCGGCAGATGGAAGCACAAGCGAGGCACCTGCTCGCAGTTTGTCCCGGGCGTGGGAAGCAGCATGCTGCGTGCCCAGAAGACATCCCGCACTGTCCTGCCTGCCACGGGGCTGCTTCTGAGCACGGAGGCACGCCTACAAGCCAGCTGAGATGGGCTTTGCCTAAGAGTGAGGGAAGTGGCGAGCGGAACAAGGGATGTGCTGCACAGCTTCCCTCGCAGGCAGATTCCCTCCTGGGGCTCTTAGTTCTCCTGCCTTAGTGCCCTGCTTTGTTTGGAGGCTGTTTGCGGACAGCAGCACACACAGCGGGAAGGTGCGCGCTGGCCAGCTCCAAGTCTCGGCACATGGAAGCGCAAGCGAGGCACCTGCTCGCGGTTTGTCCCGGGCATGGGAAGCAGCATGCTGCGTGACCAGAAGACATCCCGCACTGTCCTGCCTGCCACGGGGCTGCTTCTGAGCACGGAGGCACACCTACAAGCCAGCTGAGATGGGCTTTGCCTAAGAGTCAGGGAAGTGGCGAGCGGAACAAGGGATGTGCTGCACAGGTTCCCTCGCAGGCAGATTCCCTCCTGGGGCTCTTAGTTCTCTTGCCTTAGTGCCCTGCTTTGTTTGGAGGCTGTTTGCGGACAGCAGCACACACAGCGGGAAGGTGCGCGCTGGCCAGCTCCAACTCTCGGCACATAGAAGCGCAAGCCAGGCACCTGCTCGCGGTTTGTCCCGGGCATGGGAAGCAGTATGCTGCGTGCCCAGAAGACATCCCGCACTGTCCTGCCTGCCACGGGGCTGCTTCTGAGCACGGAGGCACGCCTACAAGCCAGCTGAGATGGGCTTTGCCTAAGAGTCAGGGAAGTGGCGAGCGGAACAAGGGATGTGCTGCACAGGTTCCCTCGCAGGCAGATTCCCTCCTGGGGCTCTTAGTTCTCTTGCCTTAGTGCCCTGCTTTGTTTGGAGGCTGTTTGCGGACAGCAGCACACACAGCGGGAAGGTGCGCGCTGGCCAGCTCCAAGTCTCGGCACATAGAAGCGCAAGCCAGGCACCTGCTCGCGGTTTGTCCCGGGCATGGGAAGCAGTATGCTGCGTGCCCAGAAGACATCCCGCACTGTCCTGCCTGCCACGGGGCTGCTTCTGAGCACGGAGGCACGCCTACAAGCCAGCTGAGATGGGCTTTGCCTAAGAGTCAGGGAAGTGGCGAGAGGAACAAGGGATGTGCTGCACAGCTTCCCTCGCAGGCAGATTCCCTCCTGGGGCTCTTAGTTCTCTTGCCTTAGTGCCCTGCTTTGTTTGGAGGCTCTTTGCGGACAGCAGCACACACAGCGGGAAGGTGCGCGCTGGCCAGCTCCAAGTCTCGGCACATGGAAGCGCAAGCGAGGCACCTGCTCGCAGTTTGTCCCGGGTGTGGGAAGCAGCATGCTGCGTGCCCAGAAGACATCCCGCACTGTCCTGCCTGCCACGGGGCTGCTTCTGAGCACGGAGGCACACCTACAAGCCAGCTGAGATGGGCTTTGCCTAAGAGTCAGGGAAGTGGCGAGCGGAACAAGGGATGTGCTGCACAGCTTCCCTCGCAGGCAGATTCCCTCCTGGGGCTCTTAGTTCTCTTGCCTTTGTGCCCTGATTTGTTTGGAGGCTGTTTGCGGAGAGCAGCACACACAGCGGGAAGGTGCGCGCTGGCCAGCTCCAAGTCTCGGCACATAGAAGCGCAAGCCAGGCACCTGCTCGCGGTTTGTCCCGGGCATGGGAAGCAGCATGCTGCGTGCCCAGAAGACATCCCGCACTGTCCTGCCTGCCACGGGGCTGCTTCTGAGCACAGAGGCACGCCTACAAGCCAGCTGAGATGGGCTTTGCCTAAGAGTCAGGGAAGTGGCGAGCGGAACAAGGGATGTGCTGCACAGCTTCCCTCGCAGGCAGATTCCCTCCTGGGGCTCTTAGTTCTCCTGCCTTAGTGCCCTGCTTTGTTTGGAGGCTGTTTGCAGACAGCAGCACACACAGCGGGAAGGTGTGCGCTGACCAGCTCCAAGTCTCGGCACATAGAAGCGCAAGCCAGGCACCTGCTCGCAGTTTGTCCCGGGCGTAAGAAGCAGCATGCTGCGTGCCCAGAAGACATCCCGCACTGTCCTGCCTGCCACGGGGCTGCTTCTGAGCACGGAGGCACGCCTACAAGCCAGCTGAGATGGGCTTTGCCTAAGAGTCAGGGAAGTGGCGAGCGGAACAAGGGATGTGCTGCACAGCTTCCCTCGCAGGCAGATTCCCTCCTGGGGCTCTTAGTTCTCTTGCCTTAGTGCCCTGCTTTGTTTGGAGGCTGTTTGCGGACAGCAGCACACACAGCGGGAAGGTGCGCGCTGACCAGCTCCAAGTCTCGGCAGATGGAAGCGCAAGCGAGGCACCTGCTCGCAGTTTGTACCGGGCATGGGAAGCAGTATGCTGCGTGCCCAGAGTACTTCTCGCACTGTCCTGCCTGCCACGGGGCTGCTTCTGAGCACGGAGGCACACCTACAAGCCAGCTGAGATGGGCTTTGCCTAAGAGTCAGGGAAGTGGCGAGAGGAACAAGGGATGTGCTGCACAGGTTCCCTCGCAGGCAGATTCCCTCCTGGGGCTCTTAGTTCTCTTGCCTTAGTGCCCTGCTTTGTTTGGAGGCTGTTTGCGGACAGCAGCACACACAGCGGGAAGGTGCGCGCTGGCCAGCTCCAAGTCTCGGCACATAGAAGCGCAAGCCAGGCACCTGCTCGCAGTTTGTCCCGGGCGTGGGAAGCAGCATGCTACATGCCCAGAAGACATCCCGCACTGTCCTGCCTGCCACGGGGCTGCTTCTGAGCACGGAGGCACGCCTACAAGCCAGCTGAGATGGGCTTTGCCTAAGAGTCAGGGAAGTGGCGAGCGGAACAAGGGATGTGCTGCACAGCTTCCCTCGCAGGCAGATTCCCTCCTGGGGCTCTTAGTTCTCCTGCCTTAGTGCCCTGCTTTGTTTGGAGGCTGTTTGCGGACAGCAGCACACACAGCGGGAAGGTGCGCGCTGACCAGCTCCAAGTCTCGCCAGATGGAAGCACAAGCCAGGCACCGGCTCGCAGTTTGTCCCGGGCATGGGAAGCAGCATGCTGCGTGCCCAGAAGACATCCCGCACTGTCCTGCCTGCCACGGGGCTGCTTCTGAGCACGGAGGCACGCCTACAAGCCAGCTGAGATGGGCTTTGCCTAAGAGTCAGGGAAGTGGCGAGAGGAACAAGGGATGTGCTGCACAGCTTCCCTCGCAGGCAGATTCCCTCCTGGGGCTCTTAGTTCTCTTGCCTTAGTGCCCTGCTTTGTTTGGAGGCTGTTTGCGGACAGCAGCACACACAGCGGGAAGGTGCGTGCTGGCCAGCTCCAACTCTCGGCACATAGAAGCGCAAGCCAGGCACCTGCTCGCGGTTTGTCCCGGGCATGGGAAGCAGTATGCTGCGTGCCCAGAAGACATCCCGCACTGTCCTGCCTGCCACGGGGCTGCTTCTGACCACGGAGGCACGCCTACAAGCCAGCTGAGATGGGCTTTGCCTAAGAGTCAGGGAAGTGGCGAGCGGAACAAGGGATGTGCTGCACAGCTTCCCTCGCAGGCAGATTCCCTCCTGGGGCTCTTAGTTCTCCTGCCTTAGTGCCCTGCTTTGTTTGGAGGCTGTTTGCGGACAGCAGCACACACAGCGGGAAGGTGCGTGCTGGCCAGCTCCAACTCTCGGCACATAGAAGCGCAAGCCAGGCACCTGCTCGCAGTTTGTCCCGGGTGTGGGAAGCAGCTTGCTGCGTGCCCAGAAGACATCCCGCACTGTCCTGCCTGCCACGGGGCTGCTTCTGAGCACGGAGGCACGCCTACAAGCCAGCTGAGATGGGCTTTGCCTAAGAGTCAGGGAAGTGGTGAGCGGAACAAGGGATGTGCTGCACAGCTTCCCTCGCAGGCAGATTCCCTCCTGGGGCGCTTACTTCTCTTGCCTTAGTGCCCTGCTTTGTTTGGAGGCTCTTTGCGGACAGCAGCACACACAGCGGGAAGGTGTGCGCTGGCCAGCTCCAAGTCTCGGCACATAGAAGCGCAAGCGAGGCACCTGCTCGCAGTTTGTCCCGGGCGTGGGAAGCAGCATGCTGCGTGCCCAGAAGACATCCCGCACTGTCCTGCCTGCCACGGGGCTGCTTCTGAGCACGGAGGCACGCCTACAAGCCAACTGAGATGGGCTTTGCCTAAGAGTCAGGGAAGTGGCGAGTGGAACAAGGGATGTGCTGCACAGCTTCCCTCGCAGGCAGATTCCCTCCTGGGGCGCTTAGTTCTCTTGCGTTAGTGCCCTGCTTTGTTTGGAGGCTGTTTGCGGACAGCAGCACACACAGCGGGAAGGTGCGCGCTGACCAGCTCCAAGTCTCGGCAGATGGAAGCACAAGCCAGGCACCTGCTCGCAGTTTGTCCCGGGCATGGGAAGCAGCTTGCTGCGTGCCCAGAGTACTTCTCGCACTGTCCTGCCTGCCACGGGGCTGCTTCTGAGCACGGAGGCACACCTACAAGCCAGCTGAGATGGGCTTTGCCTAAGAGTCAGGGAAGTGGCGAGCGGAACAAGGGATGTGCTGCACAGGTTCCCTCGCAGGCAGATTCCCTCCTGGGGCTCTTAGTTCTCCTGCCTTAGTGCCCTGCTTTCTTTGGAGGCTGTTTGCGGACAGCAGCACACACAGCGGGAAGGTGCGCGCTGGCCAGCTCCAGGTCTCGGCACATAGAAGCGCAAGCCAGGCACCTGCTCGCAGTTTGTCCCGGGCATGGGAAGCAGCTTGCTGCGTGCCCAGAAGACATCCCGCACTGTCCTGCCTGCCACGGGGCTGCTTCTGAGCACGGAGGCACGCCTACAAGCCAGCTGAGATGGGCTTTGCCTAAGAGTCAGGGAAGTGGCGAGCGGAACAAGGGATGTGCTGCACAGCTTCCCTCGCAGCCAGATTCCCTCCTGGGGCGCTTACTTCTCTTGCCTTAGTGCCCTGCTTTGTTTGGAGGTTGTTTGCGGACAGCAGCACACACAGCGGGAAGGTGCGCGCTGGCCAGCTCCAAGTCTCGGCAGATAGAAGCGCAAGCCAGGCACCTGCTCGCGGTTTGTCCCGGGCATGGGAAGCAGCATGCTGCGTGCCCAGAAGACATCCCGCACTGTCCTGCCTGCCACGGGGCTGCTTCTGAGCACGGAGGCACACCTACAAGCCAGCTGAGATGGGCTTTGCCTAAGAGTCAGGGAAGTGGCGAGCGGAACAAGGGATGTGCTGCACAGGTTCCCTCGCAGGCAGATTCCCTCCTGGGGCTCTTAGTTCTCCTGCCTTAGTGCCCTGCTTTCTTTGGAGGCTGTTTGCGGACAGCAGCACACACAGCGGGAAGGTGCGCGCTGGCCAGCTCCAGGTCTCGGCACATAGAAGCGCAAGCCAGGCACCTGCTCGCAGTTTGTCCCGGGCATGGGAAGCAGCTTGCTGCGTGCCCAGAAGACATCCCGCACTGTCCTGCCTGCCACGGGGCTGCTTCTGAGCACGGAGGCACGCCTACAAGCCAGCTGAGATGGGCTTTGCCTAAGAGTCAGGGAAGTGGCGAGCGGAACAAGGGATGTGCTGCACAGGTTCAATCGCAGGCAGATTCCCTCCTGGGGCGCTTACTTCTCTTGCCTTAGTGCCCTGCTTTGTTTGGAGGTTGTTTGCGGACAGCAGCACACACAGCGGGAAGGTGCGCGCTGGCCAGCTCCAAGTCTCGGCAGATAGAAGCGCAAGCGAGGCACCTGCTCGCGGTTTGTCCCGGGCATGGGAAGCAGCATGCTGCGTGCCCAGAAGACATCCCGCACTGTCCTGCCTGCCACGGGGCTGCTTCTGAGCACGGAGGCACACCTACAAGCCAGCTGAGATGGGCTTTGCCTAAGAGTCAGGGAAGTGGCGAGCGGAACAAGGGATGTGCTGCACAGGTTCCCTCGCAGGCATATTCCCTCCTGGGGCTCTTAGTTCTCTTGCCTTAGTGCCCTGCTTTCTTTGGAGGCTGTTTGCGGACAGCAGCACACACAGCGGGAAGGTGCGCGCTGGCCAGCTCCAGGTCTCGGCACATAGAAGCGCAAGCCAGGCACCTGCTCGCAGTTTGTCCCGGGCATGGGAAGCAGCTTGCTGCGTGCCCAGAAGACATCCCGCACTGTCCTGCCTGCCACGGGGCTGCTTCTGAGCACGGAGGCACGCCTACAAGCCAGCTGAGATGGGCTTTGCCTAAGAGTCAGGGAAGTGGCGAGCGGAACAAGGGATGTGCTGCACAGCTTCCCTCGCAGGCAGATTCCCTCCTGGGGCACTTACTTCTCTTGCCTTAGTGCCCTGCTTTGTTTGGAGGTTGTTTGCGGACAGCAGCACACACAGCGGGAAGGTGCGCGCTGGCCAGCTCCAAGTCTCGGCACATAGAAGCGCAAGCGAGGCACCTGCTCGCGGTTTGTCCCGGGCATGGGAAGCAGCATGCTGCGTGCCCAGAAGACATCCCGCACTGTCCTGCCTGCCACGGGGCTGCTTCTGAGCACGGAGGCACACCTACAAGCCAGCTGAGATGGGCTTTGCCTAAGAGTCAGGGAAGTGGCGAGCGGAACAAGGGATGTGCTGCACAGCTTCCCTCGCAGGCAGATTCCCTCCTGGGGCTCTTAGTTCTCCTGCCTTAGTGCCCTGCTTTCTTTGGAGGCTGTTTGCGGACAGCAGCACACACAGCGGGAAGGTGCGCGCTGGCCAGCTCCAGGTCTCGGCACATAGAAGCGCAAGCCAGGCACCTGCTCGCGGTTTGTCCCGGGCATGGGAAGCAGCTTGCTGCGTGCCCAGAAGACATCCCGCACTGTCCTGCCTGCCACGGGGCTGCTTCTGAGCACGGAGGCACGCCTACAAGCCAGCTGAGATGGGCTTTGCCTAAGAGTCAGGGAAGTGGCGAGCGGAACAAGGGATGTGCTGCACAGGTTCCCTCGCAGGCAGATTCCCTCCTGGGGCGCTTACTTCTCTTGCCTTAGTGCCCTGTTTTGTTTGGAGGTTGTTTGCGGACAGCAGCACACACAGCGGGAAGGTGCGCGCTGGCCAGCTCCAAGTCTCGGCAGATAGAAGCGCAAGCCAGGCACCTGCTCGCGGTTTGTCCCGGGCATGGGAAGCAGCATGCTGCGTGCCCAGAAGACATCCCGCACTGTCCTGCCTGCCATGGGGCTGCTTCTGAGCACGGAGGCACGCCTACAAGCCAGCTGAGATGGGCTTTGCCTAAGAGTCAGGGAAGTGGCGAGAGGAACAAGGGATGTGCTGCACAGGTTCCCTCGCAGGCAGATTCCCTCCTGGGGCTCTTAGTTCTCCTGCCTTAGTGCCCTGCTTTGTTTGGAGGCTGTTTGCAGACAGCAGCACACACAGCGGGAAGGTGTGCGCTGACCAGCTCCAAGTCTCGGCACATAGAAGCGCAAGCCAGGCACCTGCTCGCAGTTTGTCCCGGGCATGGGAAGCAGCATGCTGCGTGCCCAGAAGACATCCCGCACTGTCCTGCCTGCCACGGGGCTGCTTCTGAGCACGGAGGCACGCCTACAAGCCAGCTGAGATGGGCTTTGCCTAAGAGTCAGGGAAGTGGCGAGCGGAACAAGGGATGTGCTGCACAGCTTCCCTCGCAGGCAGATTCCCTCCTGGGGCTCTTAGTTCTCTTGCCTTAGTGCCCTGCTTTGTTTGGAGGCTGTTTGCGGACAGCTGCACACACAGCGGGAAGGTGCGCGCTGACCAGCTCCAAGTCTCGCCAGATGGAAGCACAAGCCAGGCACCGGCTCGCAGTTTGTCCCGGGCATGGGAAGCAGTATGCTGCGTGCCCAGAGTACTTCTCGCACTGTCCTGCCTGCCACGGGGCTGCTTCTGAGCACGGAGGCACGCCTACAAGCCAACTGAGATGGGCTTTGCCTAAGAGTCAGGGAAGTGGCGAGCGGATCAAGGGATGTGCTGCACAGCTTCCCTCGCAGGCAGATTCCCTCCTGGGGCTCTTAGTTCTCTTGCCTTAGTGCCCTGCTTTGTTTGGAGGCTGTTTGCGGACAGCAGCACACACAGCGGGAAGGTGCGTGCTGGCCAGCTCCAACTCTCGGCACATAGAAGCGCAAGCCAGGCACCTGCTCGCGGTTTGTCCCGGGCATGGGAAGCAGTATGCTGCGTGCCCAGAAGACATCCCGCACTGTCCTGCCTGCCACGGGGCTGCTTCTGACCACGGAGGCACGCCTACAAGCCAGCTGAGATGGGCTTTGCCTAAGAGTCAGGGAAGTGTTGAGCGGAACAAGGGATGTGCTGCACAGCTTCCCTCGCAGGCAGATTCCCTCCTGGGGCTCTTAGTTCTCCTGCCTTAGTGCCCTGCTTTGTTTGGAGGCTGTTTGCGGACAGCAGCACACACAGCGGGAAGGTGCGTGCTGGCCAGCTCCAACTCTCGGCACATAGAAGCGCAAGCCAGGCACCTGCTCGCAGTTTGTCCCGGGCATGGGAAGCAGCTTGCTGCGTGCCCAGAAGACATCCCGCACTGTCCTGCCTGCCACGGGGCTGCTTCTGAGCACGGAGGCACGCCTACAAGACAGCTGAGATGGGCTTTGCCTAAGAGTCAGGGAAGTGGCGAGAGGAACAAGGGATGTGCTGCACAGCTTCCCTCGCAGGCAGATTCCCTCCTGGGGCGCTTACTTCTCTTGCCTTAGTGCCCTGCTTTGTTTGGAGGCTCTTTGCGGACAGCAGCACACACAGCGGGAAGGTGCGCGCTGGCCATCTCCAAGTCTCGGCACATAGAAGCGCAAGCCAGGCACCTGCTCGCAGTTTGTCCCGGGCGTGGGAAGCAGCATGCTGCGTGCCCAGAAGACATCCCGCACTGTCCTGCCTGCCACGGGGCTGCTTCTGAGCACGGAGGCACGCCTACAAGCCAGCTGAGATGGGCTTTGCCTAAGAGTCAGGGAAGTGGCGAGCGGAACAAGGGATGTGCTGCACAGCTTCCCTCGCAGCCAGATTCCCTCCTGGGGCTCTTAGTTCTCTTGCCTTAGTGCCCTGCTTTGTTTGGAGGCTGTTTGCGGAGAGCAGAACACACAGCGGGAAGGTGCGCGCTGACCAGCTCCAAGTCTCGCCAGATGGAAGCACAAGCCAGGCACCGGCTCGCAGTTTGTCCCGGGCATGGGAAGCAGTATGCTGCGTGCCCAGAGTACTTCTCGCACTGTCCTGCCTGCCACGGGGCTGCTTCTAAGCACGGAGGCACGCCTACAAGCCAACTGAGATGGGCTTTGCCTAAGAGTCAGGGAAGTGGCGAGCGGAACAAGGGATGTGCTGCACAGGTTCCCTCGCAGGCAGATTCCCTCCTGGGGCTCTTAGTTCTCTTGCCTTAGTGCCCTGCTTTGTTTGGAGGCTGTTTGCGGACAGCAGCACACACAGCGGGAAGGTGCGTGCTGGCCAGCTCCAACTCTCGGCACATAGAAGCGCAAGCGAGGCACCTGCTCGCAGTTTGTCCCGTGCGTGGGAAGCAGCATGCTGCGTGCCCAGAAGACATCCCGCACTGTCCTGCCTGCCACGGGGCTGCTTCTGAGCACGGAGGCACGCCTACAAGCCAACTGAGATGGGCTTTGCCTAAGAGTCAGGGAAGTGGCGAGCGGAACAAGGGATGTGCTGCACAGGTTCCCTCGCAGGCAGATTCCCTCCTGGGGCGCTTACTTCTCTTGCCTTAGTGCCCTGCTTTGTTTGGAGGCTGTTTGCGGACAGCAGCACACACAGCGGGAAGGTGCGCGCTGACCAGCTCCAAGTCTCGGCAGATGGAAGCACAAGCCAGGCACCTGCTCGCAGTTTGTCCCGGGCATGGGAAGCAGTATGCTGCGTGCCCAGAGTACTTCTCGCACTGTCCTGCCTGCCACGGGGCTGCTTCTGAGCACGGAGGCACGCCTACAAGCCAACTGAGATGGGCTTTGCCTAAGAGTCAGGGAAGTGGCGAGCGGAACAAGGGATGTGCTGCACAGGTTCCCTCGCAGGCAGATTCCCTCCTGGGGCGCTTACTTCTCCTGCCTTAGTGCCCTGCTTTCTTTGGAGGCTGTTTGCGGACAGCAGCACACACAGCGGGAAGGTGCGCGCTGGCCAGCTCCAGGTCTCGGCACATAGAAGCGCAAGCCAGGCACCTGCTCGCAGTTTGTCCCGGGCATGGGAAGCAGCTTGCTGCGTGCCCAGAAGACATCCCGCACTGTCCTGCCTGCCACGGGGCTGCTTCTGAGCACGGAGGCACGCCTACAAGCCAGCTGAGATGGGCTTTGCCTAAGAGTCAGGGAAGTGGCGAGCGGAACAAGGGATGTGCTGCACAGCTTCCCTCGCAGCCAGATTCCCTCCTGGGGCGCTTACTTCTCTTGCCTTAGTGCCCTGCTTTGTTTGGAGGTTGTTTGCGGACAGCAGCACACACAGCGGGAAGGTGCGCGCTGGCCAGCTCCAAGTCTCGGCAGATAGAAGCGCAAGCGAGGCACCTGCTCGCGGTTTGTCCCGGGCATGGGAAGCAGCATGCTGCGTGCCCAGAAGACATCCCGCACTGTCCTGCCTGCCACGGGGCTGCTTCTGAGCACGGAGGCACACCTACAAGCCAGCTGAGATGGGCTTTGCCTAAGAGTCAGGGAAGTGGCGAGCGGAACAAGGGATGTGCTGCACAGGTTCCCTCGCAGGCATATTCCCTCCTGGGGCTCTTAGTTCTCTTGCCTTAGTGCCCTGCTTTCTTTGGAGGCTGTTTGCGGACAGCAGCACACACAGCGGGAAGGTGCGCGCTGGCCAGCTCCAGGTCTCGGCACATAGAAGCGCAAGCCAGGCACCTGCTCGCAGTTTGTCCCGGGCATGGGAAGCAGCTTGCTGCGTGCCCAGAAGACATCCCGCACTGTCCTGCCTGCCACGGGGCTGCTTCTGAGCACGGAGGCACGCCTACAAGCCAGCTGAGATGGGCTTTGCCTAAGAGTCAGGGAAGTGGCGAGCGGAACAAGGGATGTGCTGCACAGCTTCCCTCGCAGGCAGATTCCCTCCTGGGGCACTTACTTCTCTTGCCTTAGTGCCCTGCTTTGTTTGGAGGTTGTTTGCGGACAGCAGCACACACAGCGGGAAGGTGCGCGCTGGCCAGCTCCAAGTCTCGGCACATAGAAGCGCAAGCGAGGCACCTGCTCGCGGTTTGTCCCGGGCATGGGAAGCAGCATGCTGCGTGCCCAGAAGACATCCCGCACTGTCCTGCCTGCCACGGGGCTGCTTCTGAGCACGGAGGCACACCTACAAGCCAGCTGAGATGGGCTTTGCCTAAGAGTCAGGGAAGTGGCGAGCGGAACAAGGGATGTGCTGCACAGGTTCCCTCGCAGGCAGATTCCCTCCTGGGGCTCTTAGTTCTCCTGCCTTAGTGCCCTGCTTTCTTTGGAGGCTGTTTGCGGACAGCAGCACACACAGCGGGAAGGTGCGCGCTGGCCAGCTCCAGGTCTCGGCACATAGAAGCGCAAGCCAGGCACCTGCTCGCAGTTTGTCCCGGGCATGGGAAGCAGCTTGCTGCGTGCCCAGAAGACATCCCGCACTGTCCTGCCTGCCACGGGGCTGCTTCTGAGCACGGAGGCACGCCTACAAGCCAGCTGAGATGGGCTTTGCCTAAGAGTCAGGGAAGTGGCGAGCGGAACAAGGGATGTGCTGCACAGCTTCCCTCGCAGGCAGATTCCCTCCTGGGGCGCTTACTTCTCTTGCCTTAGTGCCCTGTTTTGTTTGGAGGTTGTTTGCGGACAGCAGCACACACAGCGGGAAGGTGCGCGCTGGCCAGCTCCAAGTCTCGGCAGATAGAAGCGCAAGCCAGGCACCTGCTCGCGGTTTGTCCCGGGCATGGGAAGCAGCATGCTGCGTGCCCAGAAGACATCCCGCACTGTCCTGCCTGCCATGGGGCTGCTTCTGAGCACGGAGGCACGCCTACAAGCCAGCTGAGATGGGCTTTGCCTAAGAGTCAGGGAAGTGGCGAGAGGAACAAGGGATGTGCTGCACAGGTTCCCTCGCAGGCAGATTCCCTCCTGGGGCTCTTAGTTCTCCTGCCTTAGTGCCCTGCTTTGTTTGGAGGCTGTTTGCAGACAGCAGCACACACAGCGGGAAGGTGTGCGCTGACCAGCTCCAAGTCTCGGCACATAGAAGCGCAAGCCAGGCACCTGCTCGCAGTTTGTCCCGGGCATGGGAAGCAGCATGCTGCGTGCCCAGAAGACATCCCGCACTGTCCTGCCTGCCACGGGGCTGCTTCTGAGCACGGAGGCACGCCTACAAGCCAGCTGAGATGGGCTTTGCCTAAGAGTCAGGGAAGTGGCGAGCGGAACAAGGGATGTGCTGCACAGCTTCCCTCGCAGGCAGATTCCCTCCTGGGGCTCTTAGTTCTCTTGCCTTAGTGCCCTGCTTTGTTTGGAGGCTGTTTGCGGACAGCAGCACACACAGCGGGAAGGTGCGCGCTGACCAGCTCCAAGTCTCGCCAGATGGAAGCACAAGCCAGGCACCGGCTCGCAGTTTGTCCCGGGCATGGGAAGCAGTATGCTGCGTGCCCAGAGTACTTCTCGCACTGTCCTGCCTGCCACGGGGCTGCTTCTAAGCACGGAGGCACGCCTACAAGCCAACTGAGATGGGCTTTGCCTAAGAGTCAGGGAAGTGGCGAGCGGAACAAGGGATGTGCTGCACAGGTTCCCTCGCAGGCAGATTCCCTCCTGGGGCTCTTAGTTCTCTTGCCTTAGTGCCCTGCTTTCTTTGGAGGCTGTTTGCGGACAGCAGCACACACAGCGGGAAGGTGCGTGCTGGCCAGCTCCAACTCTCGGCACATAGAAGCGCAAGCGAGGCACCTGCTCGCAGTTTGTCCCGTGCGTGGGAAGCAGCATGCTGCGTGCCCAGAAGACATCCCGCACTGTCCTGCCTGCCACGGGGCTGCTTCTGAGCACGGAGGCACGCCTACAAGCCAACTGAGATGGGCTTTGCCTAAGAGTCAGGGAAGTGGCGAGCGGAACAAGGGATGTGCTGCACAGGTTCCCTCGCAGGCAGATTCCCTCCTGGGGCGCTTACTTCTCTTGCCTTAGTGCCCTGCTTTGTTTGGAGGCTGTTTGCGGACAGCAGCACACACAGCGGGAAGGTGCGCGCTGACCAGCTCCAAGTCTCGGCAGATGGAAGCACAAGCCAGGCACCTGCTCGCAGTTTGTCCCGGGCATGGGAAGCAGTATGCTGCGTGCCCAGAGTACTTCTCGCACTGTCCTGCCTGCCACGGGGCTGCTTCTGAGCACGGAGGCACGCCTACAAGCCAACTGAGATGGGCTTTGCCTAAGAGTCAGGGAAGTGGCGAGCGGAACAAGGGATGTGCTGCACAGGTTCCCTCGCAGGCAGATTCCCTCCTGGGGCGCTTACTTCTCCTGCCTTAGTGCCCTGCTTTCTTTGGAGGCTGTTTGCGGACAGCAGCACACACAGCGGGAAGGTGCGCGCTGGCCAGCTCCAGGTCTCGGCACATAGAAGCGCAAGCCAGGCACCTGCTCGCAGTTTGTCCCGGGCATGGGAAGCAGCTTGCTGCGTGCCCAGAAGACATCCCGCACTGTCCTGCCTGCCACGGGGCTGCTTCTGAGCACGGAGGCACGCCTACAAGCCAGCTGAGATGGGCTTTGCCTAAGAGTCAGGGAAGTGGCGAGCGGAACAAGGGATGTGCTGCACAGGTTCCCTCGCAGGCAGATTCCCTCCTGGGGCGCTTACTTCTCTTGCCTTAGTGCCCTGCTTTGTTTGGAGGTTGTTTGCGGACAGCAGCACACACAGCGGGAAGGTGCGCGCTGGCCAGCTCCAAGTCTCGGCAGATAGAAGCGCAAGCGAGGCACCTGCTCGCGGTTTGTCCCGGGCATGGGAAGCAGCATGCTGCGTGCCCAGAAGACATCCCGCACTGTCCTGCCTGCCACGGGGCTGCTTCTGAGCACGGAGGCACACCTACAAGCCAGCTGAGATGGGCTTTGCCTAAGAGTCAGGGAAGTGGCGAGCGGAACAAGGGATGTGCTGCACAGGTTCCCTCGCAGGCATATTCCCTCCTGGGGCTCTTAGTTCTCTTGCCTTAGTGCCCTGCTTTCTTTGGAGGCTGTTTGCGGACAGCAGCACACACAGCGGGAAGGTGCGCGCTGGCCAGCTCCAGGTCTCGGCACATAGAAGCGCAAGCCAGGCACCTGCTCGCAGTTTGTCCCGGGCATGGGAAGCAGCTTGCTGCGTGCCCAGAAGACATCCCGCACTGTCCTGCCTGCCACGGGGCTGCTTCTGAGCACGGAGGCACGCCTACAAGCCAGCTGAGATGGGCTTTGCCTAAGAGTCAGGGAAGTGGCGAGCGGAACAAGGGATGTGCTGCACAGCTTCCCTCGCAGGCAGATTCCCTCCTGGGGCACTTACTTCTCTTGCCTTAGTGCCCTGCTTTGTTTGGAGGTTGTTTGCGGACAGCAGCACACACAGCGGGAAGGTGCGCGCTGGCCAGCTCCAAGTCTCGGCACATAGAAGCGCAAGCGAGGCACCTGCTCGCGGTTTGTCCCGGGCATGGGAAGCAGCATGCTGCGTGCCCAGAAGACATCCCGCACTGTCCTGCCTGCCACGGGGCTGCTTCTGAGCACGGAGGCACACCTACAAGCCAGCTGAGATGGGCTTTGCCTAAGAGTCAGGGAAGTGGCGAGCGGAACAAGGGATGTGCTGCACAGGTTCCCTCGCAGGCAGATTCCCTCCTGGGGCTCTTAGTTCTCCTGCCTTAGTGCCCTGCTTTCTTTGGAGGCTGTTTGCGGACAGCAGCACACACAGCGGGAAGGTGCGCGCTGGCCAGCTCCAGGTCTCGGCACATAGAAGCGCAAGCCAGGCACCTGCTCGCAGTTTGTCCCGGGCATGGGAAGCAGCTTGCTGCGTGCCCAGAAGACATCCCGCACTGTCCTGCCTGCCACGGGGCTGCTTCTGAGCACGGAGGCACGCCTACAAGCCAGCTGAGATGGGCTTTGCCTAAGAGTCAGGGAAGTGGCGAGCGGAACAAGGGATGTGCTGCACAGCTTCCCTCGCAGGCAGATTCCCTCCTGGGGCGCTTACTTCTCTTGCCTTAGTGCCCTGTTTTGTTTGGAGGTTGTTTGCGGACAGCAGCACACACAGCGGGAAGGTGCGCGCTGGCCAGCTCCAAGTCTCGGCAGATAGAAGCGCAAGCCAGGCACCTGCTCGCGGTTTGTCCCGGGCATGGGAAGCAGCATGCTGCGTGCCCAGAAGACATCCCGCACTGTCCTGCCTGCCATGGGGCTGCTTCTGAGCACGGAGGCACGCCTACAAGCCAGCTGAGATGGGCTTTGCCTAAGAGTCAGGGAAGTGGCGAGAGGAACAAGGGATGTGCTGCACAGGTTCCCTCGCAGGCAGATTCCCTCCTGGGGCTCTTAGTTCTCCTGCCTTAGTGCCCTGCTTTGTTTGGAGGCTGTTTGCAGACAGCAGCACACACAGCGGGAAGGTGTGCGCTGACCAGCTCCAAGTCTCGGCACATAGAAGCGCAAGCCAGGCACCTGCTCGCAGTTTGTCCCGGGCATGGGAAGCAGCATGCTGCGTGCCCAGAAGACATCCCGCACTGTCCTGCCTGCCACGGGGCTGCTTCTGAGCACGGAGGCACGCCTACAAGCCAGCTGAGATGGGCTTTGCCTAAGAGTCAGGGAAGTGGCGAGCGGAACAAGGGATGTGCTGCACAGCTTCCCTCGCAGGCAGATTCCCTCCTGGGGCTCTTAGTTCTCTTGCCTTAGTGCCCTGCTTTGTTTGGAGGCTGTTTGCGGACAGCAGCACACACAGCGGGAAGGTGCGCGCTGACCAGCTCCAAGTCTCGCCAGATGGAAGCACAAGCCAGGCACCGGCTCGCAGTTTGTCCCGGGCATGGGAAGCAGTATGCTGCGTGCCCAGAGTACTTCTCGCACTGTCCTGCCTGCCACGGGGCTGCTTCTAAGCACGGAGGCACGCCTACAAGCCAACTGAGATGGGCTTTGCCTAAGAGTCAGGGAAGTGGCGAGCGGATCAAGGGATGTGCTGCACAGCTTCCCTCGCAGGCAGATTCCCTCCTGGGGCTCTTAGTTCTCTTGCCTTAGTGCCCTGCTTTGTTTGGAGGCTGTTTGCGGACAGCAGCACACACAGCGGGAAGGTGCGTGCTGGCCAGCTCCAACTCTCGGCACATAGAAGCGCAAGCCAGGCACCTGCTCGCGGTTTGTCCCGGGCATGGGAAGCAGTATGCTGCGTGCCCAGAAGACATCCCGCACTGTCCTGCCTGCCACGGGGCTGCTTCTGACCACGGAGGCACGCCTACAAGCCAGCTGAGATGGGCTTTGCCTAAGAGTCAGGGAAGTGTTGAGCGGAACAAGGGATGTGCTGCACAGCTTCCCTCGCAGGCAGATTCCCTCCTGGGGCTCTTAGTTCTCCTGCCTTAGTGCCCTGCTTTGTTTGGAGGCTGTTTGCGGACAGCAGCACACACAGCGGGAAGGTGCGTGCTGGCCAGCTCCAACTCTCGGCACATAGAAGCGCAAGCCAGGCACCTGCTCGCAGTTTGTCCCGGGCATGGGAAGCAGCTTGCTGCGTGCCCAGAAGACATCCCGCACTGTCCTGCCTGCCACGGGGCTGCTTCTGAGCACGGAGGCACGCCTACAAGACAGCTGAGATGGGCTTTGCCTAAGAGTCAGGGAAGTGGCGAGAGGAACAAGGGATGTGCTGCACAGCTTCCCTCGCAGGCAGATTCCCTCCTGGGGCGCTTACTTCTCTTGCCTTAGTGCCCTGCTTTGTTTGGAGGCTCTTTGCGGACAGCAGCACACACAGCGGGAAGGTGCGCGCTGGCCAGCTCCAAGTGTCGGCACATAGAAGCGCAAGCCAGGCACCTGCTCGCAGTTTGTCCCGGGCGTGGGAAGCAGCATGCTGCGTGCCCAGAAGACATCCCGCACTGTCCTGCCTGCCACGGGGCTGCTTCTGAGCACGGAGGCACGCCTACAAGCCAACTGAGATGGGCTTTGCCTAAGAGTCAGGAAGTGGCGAGCGGAACAAGGGATGTGCTGCACAGGTTCCCTCGCAGGCAGATTCCCTCCTGGGGCGCTTACTTCTCTTGCCTTAGTGCCCTGCTTTGTTTGGAGGCTGTTTGCGGACAGCAGCACACACAGCGGGAAGGTGCGCGCTGACCAGCTCCAAGTCTCGGCAGATGGAAGCACAAGCCAGGCACCTGCTCGCAGTTTGTCCCGGGCATGGGAAGCAGTATGCTGCGTGCCCAGAGTACTTCTCGCACTGTCCTGCCTGCCACGGGGCTGCTTCTGAGCACGGAGGCACGCCTACAAGCCAACTGAGATGGGCTTTGCCTAAGAGTCAGGGAAGTGGCGAGCGGAACAAGGGATGTGCTGCACAGGTTCCCTCGCAGGCAGATTCCCTCCTGGGGCGCTTACTTCTCCTGCCTTAGTGCCCTGCTTTCTTTGGAGGCTGTTTGCGGACAGCAGCACACACAGCGGGAAGGTGCGCGCTGGCCAGCTCCAGGTCTCGGCACATAGAAGCGCAAGCCAGGCACCTGCTCGCAGTTTGTCCCGGGCATGGGAAGCAGCATGCTGCGTGCCCAGAAGACATCCCGCACTGTCCTGCCTGCCACGGGGCTGCTTCTGAGCACGGAGGCACGCCTACAAGCCAGCTGAGATGGGCTTTGCCTAAGAGTCAGGGAAGTGGCGAGAGGAACAAGGGATGTGCTGCACAGGTTCCCTCGCAGGCAGATTCCCTCCTGGGGCTCTTAGTTCTCCTGCCTTAGTGCCCTGCTTTGTTTGGAGGCTGTTTGCAGACAGCAGCACACACAGCGGGAAGGTGTGCGCTGACCAGCTCCAAGTCTCGGCACATAGAAGCGCAAGCCAGGCACCTGCTCGCAGTTTGTCCCGGGCATGGGAAGCAGCATGCTGCGTGCCCAGAAGACATCCCGCACTGTCCTGCCTGCCACGGGGCTGCTTCTGAGCACGGAGGCACGCCTACAAGCCAGCTGAGATGGGCTTTGCCTAAGAGTCAGGGAAGTGGCGAGCGGAACAAGGGATGTGCTGCACAGCTTCCCTCGCAGGCAGATTCCCTCCTGGGGCTCTTAGTTCTCTTGCCTTAGTGCCCTGCTTTGTTTGGAGGCTGTTTGCGGACAGCAGCACACACAGCGGGAAGGTGCGTGCTGGCCAGCTCCAAGTCTCGCCAGATGGAAGCACAAGCCAGGCACCTGCTCGCAGTTTGTCCCGGGCATGGGAAGCAGTATGCTGCGTGCCCAGAGTACTTCTCGCACTGTCCTGCCTGCCACGGGGCTGCTTCTAAGCACGGAGGCACGCCTACAAGCCAGCTGAGATGGGCTTTGCCTAAGAGTCAGGGAAGTGGCGAGCGGAACAAGGGATGTGCTGCACAGGTTCCCTCGCAGGCAGATTCCCTCCTGGGGCTCTTAGTTCTCTTGCCTTAGTGCCCTGCTTTGTTTGGAGGCTGTTTGCGGACAGCAGCACACACAGCGGGAAGGTGCGCGCTGGCCAGCTCCAAGTCTCGGCACATAGAAGCGCAAGCGAGGCACCTGCTCGGAGTTTGTCCCGGGCGTGGGAAGCAGCATGCTGCGTGCCCAGAAGACATCCCGCACTGTCCTGCCTGCCACGGTGCTGCTTCTGAGCACGGAGGCACTCCTACAAGCCAGCTGAGATGGGCTTTGCCTAAGAGTCAGGGAAGTGGCGAGCGGAACAAGGGATGTGCTGCACAGCTTCCCTCGCAGGCAGATTCCCTCCTGGGGCTCTTAGTTCTCCTGCCTTAGTGCCCTGCTTTGTTTGGAGGCTGTTTGCGGACAGCAGCACACACAGCGGGAAGGTGTACGCTGACCAGCTCCAAGTCTCGGCACATAGAAGCGCAAGCCAGGCACCTGCTCGCAGTTTGTCCCGGGCGTGGGAAGCAGCATGCTGCGTGCCCAGAAGACATCCCGCACTGTCCTGCCTGCCACGGGGCTGCTTCTGAGCACGGAGGCACGTCTACAAGCCAGCTGAGATGGGCTTTGCCTAAGAGTCAGGGAAGTGGCGAGAGGAACAAGGGATGTGCTGCACAGGTTCCCTCGCAGGCAGATTCCCTCCTGGGGCTCTTAGTTCTCCTGCCTTAGTGCCCTGCTTTGTTTGGAGGCTGTTTGCGGACAGCAGCACACACAGCGGGAAGGTGCGTGCTGGCCAGCTCCAACTCTCGGCACATAGAAGCGCAAGCCAGGCACCTGCTCGCGGTTTGTCCCGGGCATGGGAAGCAGCTTGCTGCGTGCCCAGAAGACATCCCGCACTGTCCTGCCTGCCACGGGGCTGCTTCTGAGCACGGAGGCACGCCTACAAGCCAGCTGAGATGGGCTTTGCCTAAGAGTCAGGGAAGTGGCGAGAGGAACAAGGGATGTGCTGCACAGCTTCCCTCGCAGGCAGATTCCCTCCTGGGGCGCTTACTTCTCTTGCCTTAGTGCCCTGCTTTGTTTGGAGGCTGTTTGCGGACAGCAGCACACACAGCGGGAAGGTGCGCGCTGGCCAGCTCCAAGTCTCGGCAGATTGAAGCGCAAGCCAGGCACCTGCTCGCAGTTTGTCCCGGGCGTGGGAAGCAGCATGCTGCGTGCCCCGATTACTTCTCGCACTGTCCTGCCTGCCACGGGGCTGCTTCTGAGCACGGAGGCACGCCTACAAGCCAGCTGAGATGGGCTTTGCCTAAGAGTGAGGAAAATGTCGAGCAGAACGAGGGAAGTGCTGCACACCTTCCCTCGCAGGCAGATTCCCTCCTGGGGCGCTGACTTCTCTTGCCTTAGCACCCTGCTTTGTTTGGAGGCTGTTTGCGGACAGCAGCACACACAGCGGGAAGGTGCGTGCTGGCCAGCTCCAAGTCTCGGCACTTAGAAGCGCAAGCCAGGCACCTGCTCGCAGTTTGTCCCGGGCATGGGAAGCAGCATGCTGCGTGCCCAGAGTACTTCTCGCTCTGTCCTGCCTGCCACGGGGCTGCTTCTGAGCACGGAGGCACGCCTACAAGCAAGCTGAGATGGGCTTTGCCAAAGAGTGAGGGAAGTGTCGAGCGGAACAAGGGAAGTAAAGCACAGCTTCCCTCGCAGGCAGATTCCCTCCTGGGGCACTTACTTCTCTTGCCTAGTGCCCTGCTTTGTTTGGAGGCTGTTTGCGGACAGCAGCACACACTGCGGGAAGGTGCGCGCTGGCCAGCTCCAAGTCTCGGCAGATTGAAGCGCAAGCCAGGCACCTGCTCGCAGTTTGTCCCGGGCATGGGAAGCAGCATGCTGCGTGCCCCGATTACTTCTCGCACTGTCCTGCCTTCCTCGGGGCTGCTTCTGAGCACGGAGGCACGCCTACAAGCCAGCTGAGATGGGCTTTGCCTAAGAGTCAGTGAAGTGGCGAGAGGAACAAGGGATGTGCTGCACAGGTTCCCTCGCAGGCAGATTCCCTCCTGGGGCGCTTACTTCTCTTGCCTAGTGCCCTGCTTTGTTTGGAGGCTGTTTGCGGACAGCAGCACACACAGCGGGAAGGTGCGTGCTGGCCAGCTCCAAGTCTCGGCACTTAGAAGCGCAAGCCAGGCACCTGCTCGCAGTTTGTCCCGGGCGTGGAAAGCAGCATGCTGCGTGCCCAGAAGACATCCCGCACTGTCCTGCCTGCCACGGGGCTGCTTCTGAGCACGGAGGCACGCCTACAAGCCAGCTGAGATGGGCTTTGCCTAAGAGTCAGGGAAGTGGCGAGAGGAACAAGGGATGTGCTGCACAGGTTCCCTCGCAGGCAGATTCCCTCCTGGGGCGCTTACTTCTCCTGCCTTAGCGCCCTGCTTTGTTTGGAGGCTGTTTGCGGACAGCAGTACACACAGCGGGAAGGTACGCGCTGGCCAGCTCCAACTCTCGGCACATAGAAGCGCAAGCGAGGCACCTGCTCGCAGTTTGTCCCGGGCATGGGAAGCAGCATGCTGCATGCCCAGAAGACATCTCGCACTGTCCTGCCTGCCACGGGGCTGCTTCTGAGCACGGAGGCACGCCTACAAGCCAGCTGAGATGGGCTTTGCCTAAGAGTCAGGGAAGTGGCGAGCGGAACAAGGGATGTGCTGCACAGCTTCCCTCGCAGGCAGATTCCCTCCTGGGGCGCTTACTTCTCCTGCCTTAGCGCCCTGCTTTGTTTGGAGGCTGTTTGCGGACAGCAGCTCACACAGCGGGAAGGTGCGCGCTGGTCAGCTCCAAGTCTCGGCACATAGAAGCGCAAGCGAGGCACCTGCTCGCAGTTTGTCCCGGGCGTGGGAAGCAGCATGCTGCGTGCCCAGAAGACATCTCGCACTGTGCTTCCCGTCACGGGGCTGCTTCTGAGCACGGAGGCACGCCTACAAGCCAGCTGAGATGGGCTTTGCCAAAGAGTGAGGGAAGTGTCGAGCAGAACAAGGGAAGTGCTGCACAGCTTCCCTCGCAGGCAGATTCCCTCCTGGGGCGCTGACTTCCCTTGCCTTAGCGCCCTGCTTTGTTTGGAGGCTGTTTGCGGACAGCAGCACACACAGCGGGAAGGTGCGCGCTGGCCAGCTCCAAGTCTCGGCAGATTGAAGCGCAAGCGAGGCACCTGCTCGCAGTTTGTCCCGGGCATGGGAAGCAGCATGCTGCGTGCCCCGATTACTTCTCGCACTGTCCTGCCTGCCACGGGGCTGCTTCTGAGCACGGAGGCACGCCTACAAGCCAGCTGAGATGGGCTTTGCCTAAGAGTGAGGAAAATGTCGAGCAGAACGAGGGAAGTGCTGCACACCTTCCCTCGCAGGCAGATTCCCTCCTGGGGCGCTGACTTCTCTTGCCTTAGCGCCCTGCTTTGTTTGGAGGCTGTTTGCGGACAGCAGCACACACAGCGGGAAGGTGCGTGCTGGCCAGCTCCAAGTCTCGGCACTTAGAAGCGCAAGCCAGGCACCTGCTCGCAGTTTGTCCCGGGCGTGGAAAGCAGCATGCTGCGTACCCAGAGTACTTCTCGCTCTGTCCTGCCTGCCACGGGGCTGCTTCTGAGCACGGAGGCACGCCTACAAGCAAGCTGAGATGGGCTTTGCCAAAGAGTGAGGGAAGTGTCGAGCGGAACAAGGGAAGTGCAGCACAGCTTCCCTCGCAGGCAGATTCCCTCCTGGGGCACTTACTTCTCTTGCCTAGTGCCCTGCTTTGTTTGGAGGCTGTTTGCGGACAGCAGCACACACAGCGGGAAGGTGCGCGCTGGCCAGCTCCAAGTCTCGGCACATAGAAACGCAAGCGAGGCACCTGCTCGCAGTTTGTCCCGGGCGTGGGAAGCAGCATGCTGCATGCCCAGAGTACTTCTCGCACTGTCCTGCCTGCCACGGGGCTGCTTCTGAGCACGGAGGCACGCCTACAAGCAAGCTGAGATGGGCTTTGCCAAAGAGTGAGGGAAGTGTCGAGCGGAACAAGGGAAGTGCTGCACAGCTTCCCTCGCAGGCAGATTCCCTCCTGGGGCGCTGACTTCCCTTGCCTTAGTGCCCTGCTTTGTTTGGAGGCTGTTTGCGGACAGCAGCACACACAGCGGGAAGGTGCGCGCTGGCCAGCTCCAAGTCTCGGCACATAGAAGCGCAAGAGAGGCACCTGCTCGCAGTTTGTCCCGGGCGTGGGAAGCAGCATGCTGCGTGCCCAGAAGACATCTCGCACTGTGCTTCCCGTCACGGGGCTGCTTCTGAGCACGGAGGCACGCCTACAAGCAAGCTGAGATGGGCTTTGCCAAAGAGTGAGGGAAGTGTCGAGCAGAACAAGGGAAGTGCTGCACAGCTTCACTCGCAGGCAGATTCCCTCCTGGGGCGCTTACTTCTCCAACCTTAGTGCCCTGCTTTCTTTGGAGGCTGTTTGCGGACAGCAGCACACACAGCGGGAAGGTGCGCGCTGGCCAGCTCCAAGTCTCGGCACATAGAAGCGCAAGCGATGCACCTGCTCGCGGTTTGTCCCGGGCATGGGAAGCAGCATGCTGCATGCCCAGAGTACTTCTCGCACTGTCCTTCCCGTCACGGGGCTGCTTCTGAGCACGGAGGCACGCCTACAAGCAAGCTGAGATGGGCTTTGCCAAAGAGTGAGGGAAGTGTCGAGCGGAACAAGGGAAGTGCTGCACAGCTTCCCTCGCAGGCAGATTCCCTCCTGGGGCACTTATTTCTCTTGCCTAGTGCCCTGCTTTGTTTGGAGGCTGTTTGCGGACAGCAGCGCACACTGCGGGAAGGTGCGCGCTGGCCAGCTCCAAGTCTCGGCAGATTGAAGCGCAAGCCAGGCACCTGCTCGCAGTTTGTCCCGGGCATGGGAAGCAGCATGCTGCGTGCCCCGATTACTTCTCGCACTGTCCTGCCTTCCTCGGGGCTGCTTCTGAGCACGGAGGCACGCCTACAAGCCAGCTGAGATGGGCTTTGCCTAAGAGTCAGTGAAGTGGCGAGCGGAACAAGGGATGTGCTGCACAGGTTCCCTCGCAGGCAGATTCCCTCCTGGGGCGCTGACTTCTCTTGCCTTAGCGCCCTGCTTTGTTTGGAGGCTGTTTGCGGACAGCAGCACACACAGCGGGAAGGTGCGTGCTGGCCAGCTCCAAGTCTCGGCACTTAGAAGCGCAAGCCAGGCACCTGCTCGCAGTTTGTCCCGGGCGTGGAAAGCAGCATGCTGCGTACCCAGAGTACTTCTCGCTCTGTCCTGCCTGCCACGGGGCTGCTTCTGAGCACGGAGGCACGCCTACAAGCAAGCTGAGATGGGCTTTGCCAAAGAGTGAGGGAAGTGTCGAGCGGAACAAGGGAAGTGCAGCACAGCTTCCCTCGCAGGCAGATTCCCTCCTGGGGCACTTACTTCTCTTGCCTAGTGCCCTGCTTTGTTTGGAGGCTGTTTGCGGACAGCAGCACACACAGCGGGAAGGTGCGCGCTGGCCAGCTCCAAGTCTCGGCACATAGAAACGCAAGCGAGGCACCTGCTCGCAGTTTGTCCCGGGCGTGGGAAGCAGCATGCTGCATGCCCAGAGTACTTCTCGCACTGTCCTGCCTGCCACGGGGCTGCTTCTGAGCACGGAGGCACGCCTACAAGCAAGCTGAGATGGGCTTTGCCAAAGAGTGAGGGAAGTGTCGAGCGGAACAAGGGAAGTGCTGCACAGCTTCCCTCGCAGGCAGATTCCCTCCTGGGGCGCTGACTTCCCTTGCCTTAGTGCCCTGCTTTGTTTGGAGGCTGTTTGCGGACAGCAGCGCACACTGCGGGAAGGTGCGCGCTGGCCAGCTCCAAGTCTCGGCACATAGAAGCGCAAGAGAGGCACCTGCTCGCAGTTTGTCCCGGGCGTGGGAAGCAGCATGCTGCGTGCCCAGAAGACATCTCGCACTGTGCTTCCCGTCACGGGGCTGCTTCTGAGCACGGAGGCACGCCTACAAGCAAGCTGAGATGGGCTTTGCCAAAGAGTGAGGGAAGTGTCGAGCAGAACAAGGGAAGTGCTGCACAGCTTCACTCGCAGGCAGATTCCCTCCTGGGGCGCTTACTTCTCCAACCTTAGTGCCCTGCTTTGTTTGGAGGCTGTTTGCGGACAGCAGCACACACAGCGGGAAGGTGCGCGCTGGCCAGCTCCAAGTCTCGGCACATAGAAGCGCAAGCGATGCACCTGCTCGCGGTTTGTCCCGGGCATGGGAAGCAGCATGCTGCATGCCCAGAGTACTTCTCGCACTGTCCTTCCCGTCACGGGGCTGCTTCTGAGCACGGAGGCACGCCTACAAGCAAGCTGAGATGGGCTTTGCCAAAGAGTGAGGGAAGTGTCGAGCGGAACAAGGGAAGTGCTGCACAGCTTCCCTCGCAGGCAGATTCCCTCCTGGGGCACTTATTTCTCTTGCCTAGTGCCCTGCTTTGTTTGGAGGCTGTTTGCGGACAGCAGCGCACACTGCGGGAAGGTGCGCGCTGGCCAGCTCCAAGTCTCGGCAGATTGAAGCGCAAGCCAGGCACCTGCTCGCAGTTTGTCCCGGGCATGGGAAGCAGCATGCTGCGTGCCCCGATTACTTCTCGCACTGTCCTGCCTTCCTCGGGGCTGCTTCTGAGCACGGAGGCACGCCTACAAGCCAGCTGAGATGGGCTTTGCCTAAGAGTCAGTGAAGTGGCGAGCGGAACAAGGGATGTGCTGCACAGGTTCCCTCGCAGGCAGATTCCCTCCTGGGGCGCTGACTTCTCTTGCCTTAGCGCCCTGCTTTGTTTGGAGGCTGTTTGTGGACAGCAGCACACACAGCGGGAAGGTGCGCGCTGGCCAGCTCCAAGTCTCGGCACATAGAAACGCAAGCGAGGCACCTGCTCGCAGTTTGTCCCGGGCGTGGGAAGCAGCATGCTGCATGCCCAGAGTACTTCTCGCACTGTCCTGCCTGCCACGGGGCTGCTTCTGAGCACGGAGGCACGCCTACAAGCAAGCTGAGATGGGCTTTGCCAAAGAGTGAGGGAAGTGTCGAGCAGAACAAGGGAAGTGCTGCACAGCTTCACTCGCAGGCAGATTCCCTCCTGGGGCGCTTACTTCTCCAACCTTAGTGCCCTGCTTTGTTTGGAGGCTGTTTGCGGACAGCAGCACACACAGCGGGAAGGTGCGCGCTGGCCAGCTCCAAGTCTCGGCACATAGAAGCGCAAGCGATGCACCTGCTCGCGGTTTGTCCCGGGCATGGGAAGCAGCATGCTGCGTGCCCAGAGTACTTCTCGCACTGTCCTTCCCGTCACGGGGCTGCTTCTGAGCACGGAGGCACGCCTACAAGCAAGCTGAGATGGGCTTTGCCAAAGAGTGAGGGAAGTGTCGAGCGGAACAAGGGAAGTGCTGCACAGCTTCCCTCGCAGGCAGATTCCCTCCTGGGGCACTTATTTCTCTTGCCTAGTGCCCTGCTTTGTTTGGAGGCTGTTTGCGGACAGCAGCGCACACTGCGGGAAGGTGCGCGCTGGCCAGCTCCAAGTCTCGGCAGATTGAAGCGCAAGCCAGGCACCTGCTCGCAGTTTGTCCCGGGCATGGGAAGCAGCATGCTGCGTGCCCCGATTACTTCTCGCACTGTCCTGCCTTCCTCGGGGCTGCTTCTGAGCACGGAGGCACGCCTACAAGCCAGCTGAGATGGGCTTTGCCTAAGAGTGAGGAAAATGTCGAGCAGAACGAGGGAAGTGCTGCACACCTTCCCTCGCAGGCAGATTCCCTCCTGGGGCGCTGACTTCTCTTGCCTTAGCGCCCTGCTTTGTTTGGAGGCTGTTTGCGGACAGCAGCACACACAGCGGGAAGGTACGCGCTGACCAGCTCCAAGTCTCGGCACATAGAAGCGCAAGCGAGGCACCTGCTCGCGGTTTGTCCCGGGCATGGGAAGCAGCATGCTGCATGCCCAGAAGACATTTCGCACTGTCCTGCCTGCCACGGGGCTGCTTCTGAGCACGGAGGCACGCCTACAAGCAAGCTGAGATGGGCTTTGCCTAAGAGTCAGGGAAGTGTCGAGCGGAACAAGGGATGTGCTGCACAGCTTCCCTCGCAGGCAGATTCCCTCCTGGGGCGCTTACTTCTCTTGCCTTAGTGCCCTGCTTTGTTTGGAGGCTGTTTGCGGACAGCAGCACACACAGCGGGAAGGTGCGCGCTGGTCAGCTCCAAGTCTCGGCACATAGAAGCGCAAGCGAGGCACCTGCTCGCAGTTTGTCCCGGGCGTGGGAAGCAGCATGTTGCGTGCCCAGAAGACATCTCGCACTGTCCTTCCCGTCACGGGGCTGCTTCTGAGCACGGAGGCATGCCTACAAGCAAGCTGAGATGGGCTTTGCCTAAGAGTGAGGGAAGTGTGAGCGGAACAAGGGATGTGCTGCACAGCTTCCCTCGCAGGCAGATTCCCTCCTGGGGCGCTTACTTCTCCAACCTTAGTGCCCTGCTTTGTTTGGAGGCTGTTTGCGGACAGCAGCACACACAGCGGGAAGGTGCGCGCTGGCCAGCTCCAAGTCTCGGCACATAGAAGCGCAAGCGATGCACCTGCTCGCGGTTTGTCCCGGGCATGGGAAGCAGCATGCTGCATGCCCAGAGTACTTCTCGCACTGTCCTTCCCGTCACGGGGCTGCTTCTGAGCACGGAGGCACGCCTACAAGCAAGCTGAGATGGGCTTTGCCAAAGAGTGAGGGAAGTGTCGAGCGGAACAAGGGAAGTGCTGCACAGCTTCCCTCGCAGGCAGATTCCCTCCTGGGGCACTTATTTCTCTTGCCTAGTGCCCTGCTTTGTTTGGAGGCTGTTTGCGGACAGCAGCGCACACTGCGGGAAGGTGCGCGCTGGCCAGCTCCAAGTCTCGGCAGATTGAAGCGCAAGCCAGGCACCTGCTCGCAGTTTGTCCCGGGCATGGGAAGCAGCATGCTGCGTGCCCCGATTACTTCTCGCACTGTCCTGCCTTCCTCGGGGCTGCTTCTGAGCACGGAGGCACGCCTACAAGCCAGCTGAGATGGGCTTTGCCTAAGAGTCAGGGAAGTGGCGAGCGGAACAAGGGATGTGCTGCACAGGTTCCCTCGCAGGCAGATTCCCTCCTGGGGCGCTGACTTCTCTTGCCTTAGCGCCCTGCTTTGTTTGGAGGCTGTTTGCGGACAGCAGCACACACAGCGGGAAGGTGCGTGCTGGCCAGCTCCAAGTCTCGGCACTTAGAAGCGCAAGCCAGGCACCTGCTCGCAGTTTGTCCCGGGCGTGGAAAGCAGCATGCTGCGTACCCAGAGTACTTCTCGCTCTGTCCTGCCTGCCACGGGGCTGCTTCTGAGCACGGAGGCACGCCTACAAGCAAGCTGAGATGGGCTTTGCCAAAGAGTGAGGGAAGTGTCGAGCGGAACAAGGGAAGTGCAGCACAGCTTCCCTCGCAGGCAGATTCCCTCCTGGGGCACTTACTTCTCTTGCCTAGTGCCCTGCTTTGTTTGGAGGCTGTTTGCGGACAGCAGCACACACAGCGGGAAGGTGCGCGCTGGCCAGCTCCAAGTCTCGGCACATAGAAACGCAAGCGAGGCACCTGCTCGCAGTTTGTCCCGGGCATGGGA
The DNA here is from genome assembly GCF_028389875.1 of Rhea pennata. NCBI lineage: Eukaryota > Metazoa > Chordata > Aves > Rheiformes > Rheidae > Rhea > Rhea pennata. The sequence continues at coordinate 1,375,709 of NC_084680.1, forward strand.
AGCAGCATGCTGCATGCCCAGAGTACTTCTCGCACTGTCCTGCCTGCCACGGGGCTGCTTCTGAGCACGGAGGCACGCCTACAAGCAAGCTGAGATGGGCTTTGCCAAAGAGTGAGGGAAGTGTCGAGCGGAACAAGGGAAGTGCTGCACAGCTTCCCTCGCAGGCAGATTCCCTCCTGGGGCGCTGACTTCCCTTGCCTTAGTGCCCTGCTTTGTTTGGAGGCTGTTTGCGGACAGCAGCACACACAGCGGGAAGGTGCGCGCTGGCCAGCTCCAAGTCTCGGCACATAGAAGCGCAAGAGAGGCACCTGCTCGCAGTTTGTCCCGGGCGTGGGAAGCAGCATGCTGCGTGCCCAGAAGACATCTCGCACTGTGCTTCCCGTCACGGGGCTGCTTCTGAGCACGGAGGCACGCCTACAAGCAAGCTGAGATGGGCTTTGCCAAAGAGTGAGGGAAGTGTCGAGCAGAACAAGGGAAGTGCTGCACAGCTTCACTCGCAGGCAGATTCCCTCCTGGGGCGCTTACTTCTCCAACCTTAGTGCCCTGCTTTGTTTGGAGGCTGTTTGCGGACAGCAGCACACACAGCGGGAAGGTGCGCGCTGGCCAGCTCCAAGTCTCGGCACATAGAAGCGCAAGCGATGCACCTGCTCGCGGTTTGTCCCGGGCATGGGAAGCAGCATGCTGCATGCCCAGAGTACTTCTCGCACTGTCCTTCCCGTCACGGGGCTGCTTCTGAGCACGGAGGCACGCCTACAAGCAAGCTGAGATGGGCTTTGCCAAAGAGTGAGGGAAGTGTCGAGCGGAACAAGGGAAGTGCTGCACAGCTTCCCTCGCAGGCAGATTCCCTCCTGGGGCACTTATTTCTCTTGCCTAGTGCCCTGCTTTGTTTGGAGGCTGTTTGCGGACAGCAGCGCACACTGCGGGAAGGTGCGCGCTGGCCAGCTCCAAGTCTCGGCAGATTGAAGCGCAAGCCAGGCACCTGCTCGCAGTTTGTCCCGGGCATGGGAAGCAGCATGCTGCGTGCCCCGATTACTTCTCGCACTGTCCTGCCTTCCTCGGGGCTGCTTCTGAGCACGGAGGCACGCCTACAAGCCAGCTGAGATGGGCTTTGCCTAAGAGTCAGTGAAGTGGCGAGCGGAACAAGGGATGTGCTGCACAGGTTCCCTCGCAGGCAGATTCCCTCCTGGGGCGCTGACTTCTCTTGCCTTAGCGCCCTGCTTTGTTTGGAGGCTGTTTGTGGACAGCAGCACACACAGCGGGAAGGTGCGCGCTGGCCAGCTCCAAGTCTCGGCACATAGAAACGCAAGCGAGGCACCTGCTCGCAGTTTGTCCCGGGCGTGGGAAGCAGCATGCTGCATGCCCAGAGTACTTCTCGCACTGTCCTGCCTGCCACGGGGCTGCTTCTGAGCACGGAGGCACGCCTACAAGCCAGCTGAGATGGGCTTTGCCTAAGAGTGAGGAAAATGTCGAGCAGAACGAGGGAAGTGCTGCACACCTTCCCTCGCAGGCAGATTCCCTCCTGGGGCGCTGACTTCTCTTGCCTTAGCGCCCTGCTTTGTTTGGAGGCTGTTTGCGGACAGCAGCACACACAGCGGGAAGGTACGCGCTGGCCAGCTCCAAGTCTCGGCACATAGAAGCGCAAGCGAGGCACCTGCTCGCGGTTTGTCCCGGGCATGGGAAGCAGCATGCTGCATGCCCAGAAGACATTTCGCACTGTCCTGCCTGCCACGGGGCTGCTTCTGAGCACGGAGGCACGCCTACAAGCAAGCTGAGATGGGCTTTGCCTAAGAGTCAGGGAAGTGTCGAGCGGAACAAGGGATGTGCTGCACAGCTTCCCTCGCAGGCAGATTCCCTCCTGGGGCGCTTACTTCTCTTGCCTTAGTGCCCTGCTTTGTTTGGAGGCTGTTTGCGGACAGCAGCACACACAGCGGGAAGGTGCGCGCTGGTCAGCTCCAAGTCTCGGCACATAGAAGCGCAAGCGAGGCACCTGCTCGCAGTTTGTCCCGGGCGTGGGAAGCAGCATGTTGCGTGCCCAGAAGACATCTCGCACTGTGCTTCCCGTCACGGGGCTGCTTCTGAGCACGGAGGCACGCCTACAAGCCAGCTGAGATGGGCTTTGCCTAAGAGTCAGGGAAGTGGCGAGCAGAACAAGGGAAGTGCTGCACAGCTTCCCTCGCAGGCAGATTCCCTCCTGGGGCGCTGACTTCCCTTGCCTTAGCGCCCTGCTTTGTTTGGAGGCTGTTTGCGGACAGCAGCACACACAGCGGGAAGGTGCGCGCTGGCCAGCTCCAACTCTCGGCACATAGAAGCGCAAGCCAGGCACCTGCTCGCGGTTTGTCCCGGGCATGGGAAGCAGTATGCTGCGTGCCCAGAAGACATCCCGCACTGTCCTGCCTGCCACGGGGCTGCTTCTGAGCACGGAGGCACACCTACAAGCCAGCTGAAATGGGCTTTGCCTAAGAGTCAGGGAAGTGGCGAGCGGAACAAGGGATGTGCTGCACAGCTTCCCTCGCAGGCAGATTCCCTCCTGGGGCTCTTAGTTCTCCTGCCTTAGTGCCCTGCTTTGTTTGGAGGCTGTTTGCGGAGAGCAGCACACACAGCGGGAAGGTGTGCGCTGACCAGCTCCAAGTCTCGGCACATAGAAGCGCAAGCCAGGCACCTGCTCGCAGTTTGTCCCGGGCGTGGGAAGCAGCATGCTGCGTGCCCAGAAGACATCCCGCACTGTCCTGCCTGCCACGGGGCTGCTTCTGAGCACGGAGGCACGCCTACAAGCCAGCTGAGATGGGCTTTGCCTAAGAGTCAGGGAAGTTGCGAGCGGAACAAGGGATGTGCTGCACAGCTTCCCTCGCAGGCAGATTCCCTCCTGGGGCTCTTAGTTCTCCTGCCTTTGTGCCCTGCTTTGTTTGGAGGCTGTTTGCGGAGAGCAGCACACACAGCGGGAAGGTGCGCGCTGGCCAGCTCCAAGTCTCGGCAGATAGAAGCGCAAGCGAGGCACCTGCTCGCGGTTTGTCCCGGGCATGGGAAGCAGCATGCTGCGTGCCCAGAAGACATCCCGCACTGTCCTGCCTGCCACGGGGCTGCTTCTGAGCACGGAGGCACGCCTACAAGCCAGCTGAGATGGGCTTTGCCTAAGAGTCAGGGAAGTGGCGAGCGGAACAAGGGATGTGCTGCACAGCTTCCCTCGCAGGCAGATTCCCTCCTGGGGCTCTTAGTTCTCCTGCCTTAGTGCCCTGCTTTGTTTGGAGGCTGTTTGCAGACAGCAGCACACACAGCAGGAAGGTGTGCGCTGACCAGCTCCAAGTCTCGGCACATAGAAGCGCAAGCCAGGCACCTGCTCGCAGTTTGTCCCGGGCGTGGGAAGCAGCATGCTGCGTGCCCAGAAGACATCCCGCACTGTCCTGCCTGCCACGGGGCTGCTTCTGAGCACGGAGGCACGCCTACAAGCCAGCTGAGATGGGCTTTGCCTAAGAGTCAGGGAAGTGTCGAGCGGAACAAGGGATGTGCTGCACAGCTTCCCTCGCAGGCAGATTCCCTCCTGGGGCTCTTAGTTCTCCTGCCTTAGTGCCCTGCTTTGTTTGGAGGCTGTTTGCGGACAGCAGCACACACAGCGGGAAGGTGCGCGCTGGCCAGCTCCAAGTCTCGGCACATAGAAGCGCAAGCGAGGCACCTGCTCGCGGTTTGTCCCGGGCATGGGAAGCAGCATGCTGCATGCCCAGAAGACATCCCGCACTGTCCTGCCTGCCACGGGGCTGCTTCTGAGCACGGAGGCACGCCTACAAGCCAGCTGAGATGGGCTTTGCCTAAGAGTCAGGGAAGTGGCGAGCGGAACAAGGGATGTGCTGCACAGGTTCCCTCGCAGGCAGATTCCCTCCTGGGGCTCTTAGTTCTCCTGCCTTAGTGCCCTGCTTTGTTTGGAGGCTGTTTGCAGACAGCAGCACACACAGCGGGAAGGTGTGCGCTGACCAGCTCCAAGTCTCGGCACATAGAAGCGCAAGCCAGGCACCTGCTCGCAGTTTGTCCCGGGCGTGGGAAGCAGCATGCTGCGTGCCCAGAAGACATCCCGCACTGTCCTGCCTGCCACGGGGCTGCTTCTGAGCACGGAGGCACGCCTACAAGCCAGCTGAGATGGGCTTTGCCTAAGAGTCAGGGAAGTGGCGAGCGGAACAAGGGATGTGCTGCACAGCTTCCCTCGCAGGCAGATTCCCTCCTGGGGCTCTTAGTTCTCTTGCCTTAGTGCCCTGCTTTGTTTGGAGGCTGTTTGCGGACAGCAGCACACACAGCGGGAAGGTGCGTGCTGGCCAGCTCCAAGTCTCGGCACATAGAAGCGCAAGCCAGGCACCTGCTCGTGGTTTGTCCCGGGCGTGGGAAGCAGTATGCTGCGTGCCCAGAAGACATCCCGCACTGTCCTGCCTGCCATGGGGCTGCTTCTGAGCACGGAGGCACGCCTACAAGCCAGCTGAGATGGGCTTTGCCTAAGAGTCAGGGAAGTGGCGAGCGGAACAAGGGATGTGCTGCACAGCTTCCCTCGCAGGCAGATTCCCTCCTGGGGCTCTTAGTTCTCTTGCCTTAGTGCCCTGCTTTGTTTGGAGGCTGTTTGCGGACAGCAGCACACACAGCGGGAAGGTGCGCGCTGGCCAGCTCCAACTCTCGGCACATAGAAGCGCAAGCCAGGCACCTGCTCGCAGTTTGTCCCGGGCGTGGGAAGCAGCATGCTGCGTGCCCAGAAGACATCCCGCACTGTCCTGCCTGCCACGGTGCTGCTTCTGAGCACGGAGGCACTCCTACAAGCCAGCTGAGATGGGCTTTGCCTAAGAGTCAGGGAAGTGGCGAGCGGAACAAGGGATGTGCTGCACAGCTTCCCTCGCAGGCAGATTCCCTCCTGGGGCTCTTAGTTCTCCTGCCTTAGTGCCCTGCTTTGTTTGGAGGCTGTTTGCAGACAGCAGCACACACAGCGGGAAGGTGTGCGCTGACCAGCTCCAAGTCTCGGCACATAGAAGGGCAAGCCAGGCACCTGCTCGCAGTTTGTCCCGGGCGTGGGAAGCAGCATGCTGCGTGCCCAGAAGACATCCCGCACTGTCCTGCCTGCCACGGGGCTGCTTCTGAGCACGGAGGCACGCCTACAAGCCAGCTGAGATGGGCTTTGCCTAAGAGTCAGGGAAGTGGCGAGCGGAACAAGGGATGTGCTGCACAGCTTCCCTCGCAGGCAGATTCCCTCCTGGGGCTCTTAGTTCTCTTGCCTTAGTGCCCTGCTTTGTTTGGAGGCTGTTTGCGGACAGCAGCACACACAGCGGGAAGGTGCGCGCTGGCCAGCTCCAGGTCTCGGCACATAGAAGCGCAAGCGAGGCACCTGCTCGCAGTTTGTCCCGGGCATGGGAAGCAGCTTGCTGCGTGCCCAGAAGACATCCCGCACTGTCCTGCCTGCCACGGGGCTGCTTCTGAGCACGGAGGCACGCCTACAAGCCAGCTGAGATGGGCTTTGCCTAAGAGTCAGGGAAGTGGCGAGCGGAACAAGGGATGTGCTGCACAGCTTCCCTCGCAGGCAGATTCCCTCCTGGGGCTCTTAGTTCTCCTGCCTTTGTGCCCTGCTTTGTTTGGAGGCTGTTTGCGGAGAGCAGCACACACAGCGGGAAGGTGCGCGCTGGCCAGCTCCAAGTCTCGGCACATGGAAGCGCAAGCGAGGCACCTGCTCGCGGTTTGTCCCGGGCATGGGAAGCAGCATGCTGCGTGCCCAGAAGACATCCCGCACTGTCCTGCCTGCCACGGGGCTGCTTCTGAGCACGGAGGCACACCTACAAGCCAGCTGAGATGGGCTTTGCCTAAGAGTCAGGGAAGTTGCGAGCGGAACAAGGGATGTGCTGCACAGCTTCCCTCGCAGGCAGATTCCCTCCTGGGGCTCTTAGTTCTCTTGCCTTAGTGCCCTGCTTTGTTTGGAGGCTGTTTGCGGACAGCAGCACACACAGCGGGAAGGTGCGTGCTGGCCAGCTCCAAGTCTCGGCACATAGAAGCGCAAGCCAGGCACCTGCTCGCGGTTTGTCCCGGGCATGGGAAGCAGTATGCTGCGTGCCCAGAACACATCCCGCACTGTCCTGCCTGCCACGGGGCTGCTTCTGAGCACGGAGGCACGCCTACAAGCCAACTGAGATGGGCTTTGCCTAAGAGTCAGGGAAGTGGCGAGCGGAACAAGGGATGTGCTGCACAGGTTCCCTCGCAGGCAGATTCCCTCCTGGGGCTCTTAGTTCTCCTGCCTTAGTGCCCTGCTTTGTTTGGAGGCTGTTTGCGGACAGCAGCACACACAGCGGGAAGGTGCGCGCTGGCCAGCTCCAGGTCTCGGCACATAGAAGCGCAAGCCAGGCACCTGCTCGCAGTTTGTCCCGGGCATGGGAAGCAGCTTGCTGCGTGCCCAGAAGACATCCCGCACTGTCCTGCCTGCCACGGGGCTGCTTCTGAGCACGGAGGCACGCCTACAAGCCAGCTGAGATGGGCTTTGCCTAAGAGTCAGGGAAGTGGCGAGAGGAACAAGGGATGTGCTGCACAGCTTCCCTTTCAGGCAGATTCCCTCCTGGGGCTCTTAGTTCTCCTGCCTTAGTGCCCTGCTTTGTTTGGAGGCTGTTTGCAGACAGCAGCACACACAGCGGGAAGGTGTGCGCTGACCAGCTCCAAGTCTCGGCACATAGAAGCGCAAGCCAGGCACCTGCTCGCAGTTTGTCCCGGGCATGGGAAGCAGCTTGCTGCGTGCCCAGAAGACATCCCGCACTGTCCTGCCTGCCACGGGGCTGCTTCTGAGCACGGAGGCACGCCTACAAGCCAGCTGAGATGGGCTTTGCCTAAGAGTCAGGGAAGTGGCGAGAGGAACAAGGGATGTGCTGCACAGCTTCCCTCGCAGGCAGATTCCCTCCTGGGGCGCTTACTTCTCTTGCCTTAGTGCCCTGCTTTGTTTGGAGGCTCTTTGCGGACAGCAGCACACACAGCGGGAAGGTGCGCGCTGGCCAGCTCCAAGTCTCGGCACATAGAAGCGCAAGCCAGGCACCTGCTCGCAGTTTGTCCCGGGTGTGGGAAGCAGCATGCTGCGTGCCCAGAAGACATCCCGCACTGTCCTGCCTGCCACGGGGCTGCTTCTGAGCACGGAGGCACACCTACAAGCCAGCTGAGATGGGCTTTGCCTAAGAGTCAGGGAAGTGGCGAGCGGAACAAGGGATGTGCTGCACAGGTTCCCTCGCAGGCAGATTCCCTCCTGGGGCTCTTAGTTCTCCTGCCTTAGTGCCCTGCTTTGTTTGGAGGCTGTTTGCGGACAGCAGCACACACAGCGGGAAGGTGCGTGCTGGCCAGCTCCAACTCTCGGCACATAGAAGCGCAAGCCAGGCACCTGCTCGCGGTTTGTCCCGGGCATGGGAAGCAGTATGCTGCGTGCCCAGAAGACATCCCGCACTGTCCTGCCTGCCACGGGGCTGCTTCTGAGCACGGAGGCACGCCTACAAGCCAGCTGAGATGGGCTTTGCCTAAGAGTCAGGGAAGTGGCGAGCGGAACAAGGGATGTGCTGCACAGCTTCCCTCGCAGGCAGATTCCCTCCTGGGGCTCTTAGTTCTCTTGCCTTAGTGCCCTGCTTTGTTTGGAGGCTGTTTGCGGACAGCAGCACACACAGCGGGAAGGTGCGCGCTGGCCAGCTCCAACTCTCGGCACATAGAAGCGCAAGCCAGGCACCTGCTCGCAGTTTGTCCCGGGCGTGGGAAGCAGCATGCTGCGTGCCCAGAAGACATCCCGCACTGTCCTGCCTGCCACGGTGCTGCTTCTGAGCACGGAGGCACTCCTACAAGCCAGCTGAGATGGGCTTTGCCTAAGAGTCAGGGAAGTGGCGAGCGGAACAAGGGATGTGCTGCACAGCTTCCCTCGCAGGCAGATTCCCTCCTGGGGCTCTTAGTTCTCCTGCCTTAGTGCCCTGCTTTGTTTGGAGGCTGTTTGCAGACAGCAGCACACACAGCGGGAAGGTGTGCGCTGACCAGCTCCAAGTCTCGGCACATAGAAGGGCAAGCCAGGCACCTGCTCGCAGTTTGTCCCGGGCGTGGGAAGCAGCATGCTGCGTGCCCAGAAGACATCCCGCACTGTCCTGCCTGCCACGGGGCTGCTTCTGAGCACGGAGGCACGCCTACAAGCCAGCTGAGATGGGCTTTGCCTAAGAGTCAGGGAAGTGGCGAGCGGAACAAGGGATGTGCTGCACAGCTTCCCTCGCAGGCAGATTCCCTCCTGGGGCTCTTAGTTCTCTTGCCTTAGTGCCCTGCTTTGTTTGGAGGCTGTTTGCGGACAGCAGCACACACAGCGGGAAGGTGCGCGCTGGCCAGCTCCAGGTCTCGGCACATAGAAGCGCAAGCGAGGCACCTGCTCGCAGTTTGTCCCGGGCATGGGAAGCAGCTTGCTGCGTGCCCAGAAGACATCCCGCACTGTCCTGCCTGCCACGGGGCTGCTTCTGAGCACGGAGGCACGCCTACAAGCCAGCTGAGATGGGCTTTGCCTAAGAGTCAGGGAAGTGGCGAGCGGAACAAGGGATGTGCTGCACAGCTTCCCTCGCAGGCAGATTCCCTCCTGGGGCTCTTAGTTCTCCTGCCTTTGTGCCCTGCTTTGTTTGGAGGCTGTTTGCGGACAGCAGCACACACAGCGGGAAGGTGCGTGCTGGCCAGCTCCAAGTCTCGGCACATAGAAGCGCAAGCCAGGCACCTGCTCGCGGTTTGTCCCGGGCATGGGAAGCAGTATGCTGCGTGCCCAGAACACATCCCGCACTGTCCTGCCTGCCACGGGGCTGCTTCTGAGCACGGAGGCACGCCTACAAGCCAACTGAGATGGGCTTTGCCTAAGAGTCAGGGAAGTGGCGAGCGGAACAAGGGATGTGCTGCACAGGTTCCCTCGCAGGCAGATTCCCTCCTGGGGCTCTTAGTTCTCCTGCCTTAGTGCCCTGCTTTGTTTGGAGGCTGTTTGCGGACAGCAGCACACACAGCGGGAAGGTGCGCGCTGGCCAGCTCCAGGTCTCGGCACATAGAAGCGCAAGCCAGGCACCTGCTCGCAGTTTGTCCCGGGCATGGGAAGCAGCTTGCTGCGTGCCCAGAAGACATCCCGCACTGTCCTGCCTGCCACGGGGCTGCTTCTGAGCACGGAGGCACGCCTACAAGCCAGCTGAGATGGGCTTTGCCTAAGAGTCAGGGAAGTGGCGAGAGGAACAAGGGATGTGCTGCACAGCTTCCCTTTCAGGCAGATTCCCTCCTGGGGCTCTTAGTTCTCCTGCCTTAGTGCCCTGCTTTGTTTGGAGGCTGTTTGCAGACAGCAGCACACACAGCGGGAAGGTGTGCGCTGACCAGCTCCAAGTCTCGGCACATAGAAGCGCAAGCCAGGCACCTGCTCGCAGTTTGTCCCGGGCATGGGAAGCAGCTTGCTGCGTGCCCAGAAGACATCCCGCACTGTCCTGCCTGCCACGGGGCTGCTTCTGAGCACGGAGGCACGCCTACAAGCCAGCTGAGATGGGCTTTGCCTAAGAGTCAGGGAAGTGGCGAGAGGAACAAGGGATGTGCTGCACAGGTTCCCTCGCAGGCAGATTCCCTCCTGGGGCGCTTACTTCTCTTGCCTTAGTGCCCTGCTTTGTTTGGAGGCTCTTTGCGGACAGCAGCACACACAGCGGGAAGGTGCGCGCTGGCCAGCTCCAAGTCTCGGCACATAGAAGCGCAAGCCAGGCACCTGCTCGCAGTTTGTCCCGGGTGTGGGAAGCAGCATGCTGCGTGCCCAGAAGACATCCCGCACTGTCCTGCCTGCCACGGGGCTGCTTCTGAGCACGGAGGCACACCTACAAGCCAGCTGAGATGGGCTTTGCCTAAGAGTCAGGGAAGTGGCGAGCGGAACAAGGGATGTGCTGCACAGGTTCCCTCGCAGGCAGATTCCCTCCTGGGGCTCTTAGTTCTCCTGCCTTAGTGCCCTGCTTTGTTTGGAGGCTGTTTGCGGACAGCAGCACACACAGCGGGAAGGTGCGCGCTGGCCAGCTCCAGGTCTCGGCACATAGAAGCGCAAGCCAGGCACCTGCTCGCAGTTTGTCCCGGGCATGGGAAGCAGCTTGCTGCGTGCCCAGAAGACATCCCGCACTGTCCTGCCTGCCACGGGGCTGCTTCTGAGCACGGAGGCACGCCTACAAGCCAGCTGAGATGGGCTTTGCCTAAGAGTCAGGGAAGTGGCGAGAGGAACAAGGGATGTGCTGCACAGCTTCCCTTTCAGGCAGATTCCCTCCTGGGGCTCTTAGTTCTCCTGCCTTAGTGCCCTGCTTTGTTTGGAGGCTGTTTGCAGACAGCAGCACACACAGCGGGAAGGTGTGCGCTGACCAGCTCCAAGTCTCGGCACATAGAAGCGCAAGCCAGGCACCTGCTCGCAGTTTGTCCCGGGCATGGGAAGCAGCTTGCTGCGTGCCCAGAAGACATCCCGCACTGTCCTGCCTGCCACGGGGCTGCTTCTGAGCACGGAGGCACGCCTACAAGCCAGCTGAGATGGGCTTTGCCTAAGAGTCAGGGAAGTGGCGAGAGGAACAAGGGATGTGCTGCACAGCTTCCCTCGCAGGCAGATTCCCTCCTGGGGCGCTTACTTCTCTTGCCTTAGTGCCCTGCTTTGTTTGGAGGCTCTTTGCGGACAGCAGCACACACAGCGGGAAGGTGCGCGCTGGCCAGCTCCAAGTCTCGGCACATAGAAGCGCAAGCCAGGCACCTGCTCGCAGTTTGTCCCGGGTGTGGGAAGCAGCATGCTGCGTGCCCAGAAGACATCCCGCACTGTCCTGCCTGCCACGGGGCTGCTTCTGAGCACGGAGGCACACCTACAAGCCAGCTGAGATGGGCTTTGCCTAAGAGTCAGGGAAGTGGCGAGCGGAACAAGGGATGTGCTGCACAGGTTCCCTCGCAGGCAGATTCCCTCCTGGGGCTCTTAGTTCTCCTGCCTTAGTGCCCTGCTTTGTTTGGAGGCTGTTTGCGGACAGCAGCACACACAGCGGGAAGGTGCGTGCTGGCCAGCTCCAACTCTCGGCACATAGAAGCGCAAGCCAGGCACCTGCTCGCGGTTTGTCCCGGGCATGGGAAGCAGTATGCTGCGTGCCCAGAAGACATCCCGCACTGTCCTGCCTGCCACGGGGCTGCTTCTGAGCACGGAGGCACGCCTACAAGCCAGCTGAGATGGGCTTTGCCTAAGAGTCAGGGAAGTGGCGAGCGGAACAAGGGATGTGCTGCACAGCTTCCCTCGCAGGCAGATTCCCTCCTGGGGCTCTTAGTTCTCTTGCCTTAGTGCCCTGCTTTGTTTGGAGGCTGTTTGCGGACAGCAGCACACACAGCGGGAAGGTGCGCGCTGGCCAGCTCCAACTCTCGGCACATAGAAGCGCAAGCCAGGCACCTGCTCGCAGTTTGTCCCGGGCGTGGGAAGCAGCATGCTGCGTGCCCAGAAGACATCCCGCACTGTCCTGCCTGCCACGGTGCTGCTTCTGAGCACGGAGGCACTCCTACAAGCCAGCTGAGATGGGCTTTGCCTAAGAGTCAGGGAAGTGGCGAGCGGAACAAGGGATGTGCTGCACAGCTTCCCTCGCAGGCAGATTCCCTCCTGGGGCTCTTAGTTCTCCTGCCTTAGTGCCCTGCTTTGTTTGGAGGCTGTTTGCAGACAGCAGCACACACAGCGGGAAGGTGTGCGCTGACCAGCTCCAAGTCTCGGCACATAGAAGGGCAAGCCAGGCACCTGCTCGCAGTTTGTCCCGGGCGTGGGAAGCAGCATGCTGCGTGCCCAGAAGACATCCCGCACTGTCCTGCCTGCCACGGGGCTGCTTCTGAGCACGGAGGCACGCCTACAAGCCAGCTGAGATGGGCTTTGCCTAAGAGTCAGGGAAGTGGCGAGCGGAACAAGGGATGTGCTGCACAGCTTCCCTCGCAGGCAGATTCCCTCCTGGGGCTCTTAGTTCTCTTGCCTTAGTGCCCTGCTTTGTTTGGAGGCTGTTTGCGGACAGCAGCACACACAGCGGGAAGGTGCGCGCTGGCCAGCTCCAGGTCTCGGCACATAGAAGCGCAAGCGAGGCACCTGCTCGCAGTTTGTCCCGGGCATGGGAAGCAGCTTGCTGCGTGCCCAGAAGACATCCCGCACTGTCCTGCCTGCCACGGGGCTGCTTCTGAGCACGGAGGCACGCCTACAAGCCAGCTGAGATGGGCTTTGCCTAAGAGTCAGGGAAGTGGCGAGCGGAACAAGGGATGTGCTGCACAGCTTCCCTCGCAGGCAGATTCCCTCCTGGGGCTCTTAGTTCTCCTGCCTTTGTGCCCTGCTTTGTTTGGAGGCTGTTTGCGGACAGCAGCACACACAGCGGGAAGGTGCGTGCTGGCCAGCTCCAAGTCTCGGCACATAGAAGCGCAAGCCAGGCACCTGCTCGCGGTTTGTCCCGGGCATGGGAAGCAGTATGCTGCGTGCCCAGAACACATCCCGCACTGTCCTGCCTGCCACGGGGCTGCTTCTGAGCACGGAGGCACGCCTACAAGCCAACTGAGATGGGCTTTGCCTAAGAGTCAGGGAAGTGGCGAGCGGAACAAGGGATGTGCTGCACAGGTTCCCTCGCAGGCAGATTCCCTCCTGGGGCTCTTAGTTCTCCTGCCTTAGTGCCCTGCTTTGTTTGGAGGCTGTTTGCGGACAGCAGCACACACAGCGGGAAGGTGCGCGCTGGCCAGCTCCAGGTCTCGGCACATAGAAGCGCAAGCCAGGCACCTGCTCGCAGTTTGTCCCGGGCATGGGAAGCAGCTTGCTGCGTGCCCAGAAGACATCCCGCACTGTCCTGCCTGCCACGGGGCTGCTTCTGAGCACGGAGGCACGCCTACAAGCCAGCTGAGATGGGCTTTGCCTAAGAGTCAGGGAAGTGGCGAGAGGAACAAGGGATGTGCTGCACAGCTTCCCTTTCAGGCAGATTCCCTCCTGGGGCTCTTAGTTCTCCTGCCTTAGTGCCCTGCTTTGTTTGGAGGCTGTTTGCAGACAGCAGCACACACAGCGGGAAGGTGTGCGCTGACCAGCTCCAAGTCTCGGCACATAGAAGCGCAAGCCAGGCACCTGCTCGCAGTTTGTCCCGGGCATGGGAAGCAGCTTGCTGCGTGCCCAGAAGACATCCCGCACTGTCCTGCCTGCCACGGGGCTGCTTCTGAGCACGGAGGCACGCCTACAAGCCAGCTGAGATGGGCTTTGCCTAAGAGTCAGGGAAGTGGCGAGAGGAACAAGGGATGTGCTGCACAGGTTCCCTCGCAGGCAGATTCCCTCCTGGGGCGCTTACTTCTCTTGCCTTAGTGCCCTGCTTTGTTTGGAGGCTCTTTGCGGACAGCAGCACACACAGCGGGAAGGTGCGCGCTGGCCAGCTCCAAGTCTCGGCACATAGAAGCGCAAGCCAGGCACCTGCTCGCAGTTTGTCCCGGGTGTGGGAAGCAGCATGCTGCGTGCCCAGAAGACATCCCGCACTGTCCTGCCTGCCACGGGGCTGCTTCTGAGCACGGAGGCACACCTACAAGCCAGCTGAGATGGGCTTTGCCTAAGAGTCAGGGAAGTGGCGAGCGGAACAAGGGATGTGCTGCACAGGTTCCCTCGCAGGCAGATTCCCTCCTGGGGCTCTTAGTTCTCCTGCCTTAGTGCCCTGCTTTGTTTGGAGGCTGTTTGCGGACAGCAGCACACACAGCGGGAAGGTGCGTGCTGGCCAGCTCCAACTCTCGGCACATAGAAGCGCAAGCCAGGCACCTGCTCGCGGTTTGTCCCGGGCATGGGAAGCAGTATGCTGCGTGCCCAGAAGACATCCCGCACTGTCCTGCCTGCCACGGGGCTGCTTCTGAGCACGGAGGCACGCCTACAAGCCAGCTGAGATGGGCTTTGCCTAAGAGTCAGGGAAGTGGCGAGCGGAACAAGGGATGTGCTGCACAGCTTCCCTCGCAGGCAGATTCCCTCCTGGGGCTCTTAGTTCTCTTGCCTTAGTGCCCTGCTTTGTTTGGAGGCTCTTTGCGGACAGCAGCACACACAGCGGGAAGGTGCGCGCTGGCCAGCTCCAACTCTCGGCACATAGAAGCGCAAGCGAGGCACCTGCTCGCAGTTTGTCCCGGGCGTGGGAAGCAGCATGCTGCGTGCCCAGAAGACATCCCGCACTGTCCTGCCTGCCACGGTGCTGCTTCTGAGCACGGAGGCACTCCTACAAGCCAGCTGAGATGGGCTTTGCCTAAGAGTCAGGGAAGTGGCGAGCGGAACAAGGGATGTGCTGCACAGCTTCCCTCGCAGGCAGATTCCCTCCTGGGGCTCTTAGTTCTCCTGCCTTAGTGCCCTGCTTTGTTTGGAGGCTGTTTGCAGACAGCAGCACACACAGCGGGAAGGTGTGCGCTGACCAGCTCCAAGTCTCGGCACATAGAAGGGCAAGCCAGGCACCTGCTCGCAGTTTGTCCCGGGCGTGGGAAGCAGTATGCTGCGTGCCCAGAAGACATCCCGCACTGTCCTGCCTGCCACGGGGCTGCTTCTGAGCACGGAGGCACGCCTACAAGCCAGCTGAGATGGGCTTTGCCTAAGAGTCAGGGAAGTGGCGAGAGGAACAAGGGATGTGCTGCACAGCTTCCCTCGCAGGCAGATTCCCTCCTGGGGCTCTTAGTTCTCTTGCCTTAGTGCCCTGCTTTGTTTGGAGGCTGTTTGCGGACAGCAGCACACACAGCGGGAAGGTGCACGCTGGCCAGCTCCAAGTCTCGGCACATAGAAGCGCAAGCCAGGCACCTGCTCGCGGTTTGTCCCGGGCATGGGAAGCAGTATGCTGCATGCCCAGAAGACATCCCGCACTGTCCTGCCTGCCACGGGGCTGCTTCTGAGCACGGAGGCACACCTACAAGCCAGCTGAGATGGGCTTTGCCTAAGAGTCAGGGAAGTGGCGAGCGGAACAAGGGATGTGCTGCACAGCTTCCCTCGCAGGCAGATTCCCTCCTGGGGCTCTTAGTTCTCCTGCCTTAGTGCCCTGCTTTGTTTGGAGGCTGTTTGCAGACAGCAGCACACACAGCGGGAAGGTGTGCGCTGACCAGCTCCAAGTCTCGGCACATAGAAGCGCAAGCCAGGCACCTGCTCGCAGTTTGTCCCGGGCGTGGGAAGCAGCATGCTGCGTGCCCAGAAGACATCCCGCACTGTCCTGCCTGCCACGGGGCTGCTTCTGAGCACGGAGGCACGCCTACAAGCCAGCTGAGATGGGCTTTGCCTAAGAGTCAGGGAAGTTGCGAGCGGAACAAGGGATGTGCTGCACAGCTTCCCTCGCAGGCAGATTCCCTCCTGGGGCTCTTAGTTCTCCTGCCTTTGTGCCCTGCTTTGTTTGGAGGCTGTTTGCGGAGAGCAGCACACACAGCGGGAAGGTGCGCGCTGGCCAGCTCCAAGTCTCGGCAGATAGAAACGCAAGCGAGGCACCTGCTCGCGGTTTGTCCCGGGCATGGGAAGCAGCATGCTGCGTGCCCAGAAGACATCCCGCACTGTCCTGCCTGCCACGGGGCTGCTTCTGAGCACGGAGGCACGCCTACAAGCAAGCTGAGATGGGCTTTGCCTAAGAGTCAGGGAAGTGGCGAGCGGAACAAGGGATGTGCTGCACAGCTTCCCTCGCAGGCAGATTCCCTCCTGGGGCTCTTAGTTCTCTTGCCTTAGTACCCTGCTTTGTTTGGAGGCTGTTTGCGGACAGCAGCACACACAGCGGGAAGGTGCGCGCTGGCCAGCTCCAACTCTCGGCACATAGAAGCGCAAGCCAGGCACCTGCTCGCAGTTTGTCCCGGGCGTGGGAAGCAGCATGCTGCGTGCCCAGAAGACATCCCGCACTGTCCTGCCTGCCACGGTGCTGCTTCTGAGCACGGAGGCACTCCTACAAGCCAGCTGAGATGGGCTTTGCCTAAGAGTCAGGGAAGTGGCGAGCGGAACAAGGGATGTGCTGCACAGCTTCCCTCGCAGGCAGATTCCCTCCTGGGGCTCTTAGTTCTCCTGCCTTAGTGCCCTGCTTTGTTTGGAGGCTGTTTGCAGACAGCAGCACACACAGCGGGAAGGTGTGCGCTGACCAGCTCCAAGTCTCGGCACATAGAAGGGCAAGCCAGGCACCTGCTCGCAGTTTGTCCCGGGCGTGGGAAGCAGCATGCTGCGTGCCCAGAAGACATCCCGCACTGTCCTGCCTGCCACGGGGCTGCTTCTGAGCACGGAGGCACGCCTACAAGCCAGCTGAGATGGGCTTTGCCTAAGAGTCAGGGAAGTGGCGAGCGGAACAAGGGATGTGCTGCACAGCTTCCCTCGCAGGCAGATTCCCTCCTGGGGCTCTTAGTTCTCTTGCCTTAGTGCCCTGCTTTGTTTGGAGGCTGTTTGCGGACAGCAGCACACACAGCGGGAAGGTGCGCGCTGGCCAGCTCCAGGTCTCGGCACATAGAAGCGCAAGCGAGGCACCTGCTCGCAGTTTGTCCCGGGCATGGGAAGCAGCTTGCTGCGTGCCCAGAAGACATCCCGCACTGTCCTGCCTGCCACGGGGCTGCTTCTGAGCACGGAGGCACGCCTACAAGCCAGCTGAGATGGGCTTTGCCTAAGAGTCAGGGAAGTGGCGAGCGGAACAAGGGATGTGCTGCACAGCTTCCCTCGCAGGCAGATTCCCTCCTGGGGCTCTTAGTTCTCCTGCCTTTGTGCCCTGCTTTGTTTGGAGGCTGTTTGCGGAGAGCAGCACACACAGCGGGAAGGTGCGCGCTGGCCAGCTCCAAGTCTCGGCACATGGAAGCGCAAGCGAGGCACCTGCTCGCGGTTTGTCCCGGGCATGGGAAGCAGCATGCTGCGTGCCCAGAAGACATCCCGCACTGTCCTGCCTGCCACGGGGCTGCTTCTGAGCACGGAGGCACACCTACAAGCCAGCTGAGATGGGCTTTGCCTAAGAGTCAGGGAAGTTGCGAGCGGAACAAGGGATGTGCTGCACAGCTTCCCTCGCAGGCAGATTCCCTCCTGGGGCTCTTAGTTCTCTTGCCTTAGTGCCCTGCTTTGTTTGGAGGCTGTTTGCGGACAGCAGCACACACAGCGGGAAGGTGCGTGCTGGCCAGCTCCAAGTCTCGGCACATAGAAGCGCAAGCCAGGCACCTGCTCGCGGTTTGTCCCGGGCATGGGAAGCAGTATGCTGCGTGCCCAGAACACATCCCGCACTGTCCTGCCTGCCACGGGGCTGCTTCTGAGCACGGAGGCACGCCTACAAGCCAACTGAGATGGGCTTTGCCTAAGAGTCAGGGAAGTGGCGAGCGGAACAAGGGATGTGCTGCACAGGTTCCCTCGCAGGCAGATTCCCTCCTGGGGCTCTTAGTTCTCCTGCCTTAGTGCCCTGCTTTGTTTGGAGGCTGTTTGCGGACAGCAGCACACACAGCGGGAAGGTGCGCGCTGGCCAGCTCCAGGTCTCGGCACATAGAAGCGCAAGCCAGGCACCTGCTCGCAGTTTGTCCCGGGCATGGGAAGCAGCTTGCTGCGTGCCCAGAAGACATCCCGCACTGTCCTGCCTGCCACGGGGCTGCTTCTGAGCACGGAGGCACGCCTACAAGCCAGCTGAGATGGGCTTTGCCTAAGAGTCAGGGAAGTGGCGAGAGGAACAAGGGATGTGCTGCACAGCTTCCCTTTCAGGCAGATTCCCTCCTGGGGCTCTTAGTTCTCCTGCCTTAGTGCCCTGCTTTGTTTGGAGGCTGTTTGCAGACAGCAGCACACACAGCGGGAAGGTGTGCGCTGACCAGCTCCAAGTCTCGGCACATAGAAGCGCAAGCCAGGCACCTGCTCGCAGTTTGTCCCGGGCATGGGAAGCAGCTTGCTGCGTGCCCAGAAGACATCCCGCACTGTCCTGCCTGCCACGGGGCTGCTTCTGAGCACGGAGGCACGCCTACAAGCCAGCTGAGATGGGCTTTGCCTAAGAGTCAGGGAAGTGGCGAGAGGAACAAGGGATGTGCTGCACAGGTTCCCTCGCAGGCAGATTCCCTCCTGGGGCGCTTACTTCTCTTGCCTTAGTGCCCTGCTTTGTTTGGAGGCTCTTTGCGGACAGCAGCACACACAGCGGGAAGGTGCGCGCTGGCCAGCTCCAAGTCTCGGCACATAGAAGCGCAAGCCAGGCACCTGCTCGCAGTTTGTCCCGGGTGTGGGAAGCAGCATGCTGCGTGCCCAGAAGACATCCCGCACTGTCCTGCCTGCCACGGGGCTGCTTCTGAGCACGGAGGCACGCCTACAAGCCAGCTGAGATGGGCTTTGCCTAAGAGTCAGGGAAGTGGCGAGCGGAACAAGGGATGTGCTGCACAGCTTCCCTCGCAGGCAGATTCCCTCCTGGGGCTCTTAGTTCTCTTGCCTTAGTGCCCTGCTTTGTTTGGAGGCTCTTTGCGGACAGCAGCACACACAGCGGGAAGGTGCGCGCTGGCCAGCTCCAACTCTCGGCACATAGAAGCGCAAGCGAGGCACCTGCTCGCAGTTTGTCCCGGGCGTGGGAAGCAGCATGCTGCGTGCCCAGAAGACATCCCGCACTGTCCTGCCTGCCACGGTGCTGCTTCTGAGCACGGAGGCACTCCTACAAGCCAGCTGAGATGGGCTTTGCCTAAGAGTCAGGGAAGTGGCGAGCGGAACAAGGGATGTGCTGCACAGCTTCCCTCGCAGGCAGATTCCCTCCTGGGGCTCTTAGTTCTCCTGCCTTAGTGCCCTGCTTTGTTTGGAGGCTGTTTGCAGACAGCAGCACACACAGCGGGAAGGAGTGCGCTGACCAGCTCCAAGTCTCGGCACATAGAAGGGCAAGCCAGGCACCTGCTCGCAGTTTGTCCCGGGCGTGGGAAGCAGTATGCTGCGTGCCCAGAAGACATCCCGCACTGTCCTGCCTGCCACGGGGCTGCTTCTGAGCACGGAGGCACACCTACAAGCCAGCTGAGATGGGCTTTGCCTAAGAGTCAGGGAAGTGGCGAGCGGAACAAGGGATGTGCTGCACAGCTTCCCTCGCAGGCAGATTCCCTCCTGGGGCTCTTAGTTCTCCTGCCTTTGTGCCCTGCTTTGTTTGGAGGCTGTTTGCGGAGAGCAGCACACACAGCGGGAAGGTGCGCGCTGGCCAGCTCCAAGTCTCGGCAGATAGAAACGCAAGCGAGGCACCTGCTCGCGGTTTGTCCCGGGCATGGGAAGCAGCATGCTGCGTGCCCAGAAGACATCCCGCACTGTCCTGCCTGCCACGGGGCTGCTTCTGAGCACGGAGGCACGCCTACAAGCAAGCTGAGATGGGCTTTGCCTAAGAGTCAGGGAAGTGGCGAGCGGAACAAGGGAAGTGCAGCACAGCTTCCCTCGCAGGCAGATTCCCTCCTGGGGCTCTTAGTTCTCCTGCCTTAGTGCCCTGCTTTGTTTGGAGGCTGTTTGCAGACAACAGCACACACAGCGGGAAGGTGTGCGCTGACCAGCTCCAAGTCTCGGCACATAGAAGCGCAAGCGAGGCACCTGCTCGCAGTTTGTCCCGGGCGTGGGAAGCAGCATGCTGCGTGCCCAGAAGACATCCCGCACTGTCCTGCCTGCCACGGGGCTGCTTCTGAGCACGGAGGCACGCCTACAAGCCAGCTGAGATGGGCTTTGCCTAAGAGTCAGGGAAGTGGCGAGCGGAACAAGGGATGTGCTGCACAGCTTCCCTCGCAGGCAGATTCCCTCCTGGGGCTCTTAGTTCTCTTGCCTTAGTGCCCTGCTTTGTTTGGAGGCTGTTTGCGGACAGCAGCACACACAGCGGGAAGGTGCGCGCTGGCCAGCTCCAGGTCTCGGCACATAGAAGCGCAAGCCAGGCACCTGCTCGCAGTTTGTCCCGGGCATGGGAAGCAGCTTGCTGCGTGCCCAGAAGACATCCCGCACTGTCCTGCCTGCCACGGGGCTGCTTCTGAGCACGGAGGCACGCCTACAAGCCAGCTGAGATGGGCTTTGCCTAAGAGTCAGGGAAGTGGCGAGCGGAACAAGGGATGTGCTGCACAGCTTCCCTCGCAGGCAGATTCCCTCCTGGGGCTCTTAGTTCTCTTGCCTTAGTGCCCTGCTTTGTTTGGAGGCTCTTTGCGGACAGCAGCACACACAGCGGGAAGGTGCGTGCTGGCCAGCTCCAAGTCTCGGCACATAGAAGCGCAAGCGAGGCACCTGCTCGCGGTTTGTCCCGGGCATGGGAAGCAGCATGCTGCGTGCCCAGAAGACATCCCGCACTGTCCTGCCTGCCACGGGGCTGCTTCTGAGCACGGAGGCACGCCTACAAGCCAGCTGAGATGGGCTTTGCCTAAGAGTCAGGGAAGTGGCGAGCGGAACAAGGGATGTGCTGCACAGCTTCCCTCGCAGGCAGATTCCCTCCTGGGGCGCTTACTTCTCTTGCCTTAGTGCCCTGCTTTGTTTGGAGGCTGTTTGCGGACAGCAGCACACACAGCGGGAAGGTGCGCGCTGACCAGCTCCAAGTCTCGGCAGATGGAAGCACAAGCGAGGCACCTGCTCGCAGTTTGTCCCGGGCGTGGGAAGCAGCATGCTGAGTGCCCAGAAGACATCCCGCACTGTCCTGCCTGCCACGGGGCTGCTTCTGAGCACGGAGGCACGCCTACAAGCCAGCTGAGATGGGCTTTGCCTAAGAGTCAGGGAAGTGGCGAGTGGAACAAGGGATGTGCTGCACAGCTTCCCTCGCAGGCAGATTCCCTCCTGGGGCTCTTAGTTCTCTTGCCTTAGTGCCCTGCTTTGTTTGGAGGCTGTTTGCGGAGAGCAGAACACACAGCGGGAAGGTGCGCGCTGGCCAGCTCCAAGTCTCGCCAGATGGAAGCACAAGCCAGGCACCGGCTCGCAGTTTGTCCCGGGCATGGGAAGCAGTATGCTGCGTGCCCAGAGTACTTCTCGCACTGTCCTGCCTGCCACGGGGCTGCTTCTAAGCACGGAGGCACGCCTACAAGCCAACTGAGATGGGCTTTGCCTAAGAGTCAGGGAAGTGGCGAGCGGAACAAGGGATGTGCTGCACAGGTTCCCTCGCAGGCAGATTCCCTCCTGGGGCCTTAGTTCTCTTGCCTTAGTGCCCTGCTTTGTTTGGAGGCTGTTTGCGGACAGCAGCACACACAGCGGGAAGGTGCGCGCTGGCCAGCTCCAAGTCTCGGCACATAGAAGCGCAAGCGAGGCACCTGCTCGCAGTTTGTCCCGTGCGTGGGAAGCAGCATGCTGCGTGCCCAGAAGACATCCCGCACTGTCCTGCCTGCCACGGGGCTGCTTCTGAGCACGGAGGCACACCTACAAGCCAGCTGAGATGGGCTTTGCCTAAGAGTCAGGGAAGTGGCGAGAGGAACAAGGGATGTGCTGCACAGCTTCCCTCGCAGGCAGATTCCCTCCTGGGGCGCTTAGTTCTCTTGCCTTAGTGCCCTGCTTTGTTTGGAGGCTGTTTGCGGACAGCAGCACACACAGCGGGAAGGTGCGTGCTGGCCAGCTCCAAGTCTCGGCACATAGAAGCGCAAGCCAGGCATCTGCTCGCGGTTTGTCCCGGGCATGGGAAGCAGTATGCTGCGTGCCCAGAAGACATCCCGCACTGTCCTGCCTGCCACGGGGCTGCTTCTGAGCACGGAGGCACGCCTACAAGCCAACTGAGATGGGCTTTGCCTAAGAGTCAGGGAAGTGGCGAGCGGAACAAGGGATGTGCTGCACAGGTTCCCTCGCAGGCAGATTCCCTCCTGGGGCTCTTAGTTCTCCTGCCTTAGTGCCCTGCTTTGTTTGGAGGCTGTTTGCGGACAGCAGCACACACAGCGGGAAGGTGCGCGCTGGCCAGCTCCAGGTCTCGGCACACAGAAGCGCAAGCCAGGCACCTGCTCGCAGTTTGTCCCGGGCATGGGAAGCAGCTTGCTGCGTGCCCAGAAGACATCCCGCACTGTCCTGCCTGCCACGGGGCTGCTTCTGAGCACGGAGGCACGCCTACAAGCCAGCTGAGATGGGCTTTGCCTAAGAGTCAGGGAAGTGGCGAGCGGAACAAGGGATGTGCTGCACAGCTTCCCTCGCAGGCAGATTCCCTCCTGGGGCGCTTACTTCTCTTGCCTTAGTGCCCTGCTTTGTTTGGAGGTTGTTTGCGGACAGCAGCACACACAGCGGGAAGGTGCGCGCTGGCCAGCTCCAAGTCTCGGCAGATAGAAGCGCAAGCCAGGCACCTGCTCGCGGTTTGTCCCGGGCATGGGAAGCAGCATGCTGCGTGCCCAGAAGACATCCCGCACTGTCCTGCCTGCCACGGGGCTGCTTCTGAGCACGGAGGCACACCTACAAGCCAGCTGAGATGGGCTTTGCCTAAGAGTCAGGGAAGTGGCGAGCGGAACAAGGGATGTGCTGCACAGCTTCCCTCGCAGGCAGATTCCCTCCTGGGGCTCTTAGTTCTCCTGCCTTAGTGCCCTGCTTTCTTTGGAGGCTGTTTGCGGACAGCAGCACACACAGCGGGAAGGTGCGCGCTGGCCAGCTCCAGGTCTCGGCACATAGAAGCGCAAGCGAGGCACCTGCTCGCGGTTTGTCCCGGGCATGGGAAGCAGCTTGCTGCGTGCCCAGAAGACATCCCGCACTGTCCTGCCTGCCACGGGGCTGCTTCTGAGCACGGAGGCACGCCTACAAGCCAGCTGAGATGGGCTTTGCCTAAGAGTCAGGGAAGTGGCGAGAGGAACAAGGGATGTGCTGCACAGGTTCCCTCGCAGGCAGATTCCCTCCTGGGGCGCTTACTTCTCTTGCCTTAGTGCCCTGCTTTGTTTGGAGGTTGTTTGCGGACAGCAGCACACACAGCGGGAAGGTGCGCGCTGGCCAGCTCCAAGTCTCGGCAGATAGAAGCGCAAGCGAGGCACCTGCTCGCGGTTTGTCCCGGGCATGGGAAGCAGCATGCTGCGTGCCCAGAAGACATCCCGCACTGTCCTGCCTGCCACGGGGCTGCTTCTGAGCACGGAGGCACACCTATAAGCCAGCTGAGATGGGCTTTGCCTAAGAGTCAGGGAAGTGTTGAGCGGAACAAGGGATGTGCTGCACAGGTTCCCTCGCAGGCAGATTCCCTCCTGGGGCTCTTAGTTCTCTTGCCTTAGTGCCCTGCTTTCTTTGGAGGCTGTTTGCGGACAGCAGCACACACAGCGGGAAGGTGCGCGCTGGCCAGCTCCAGGTCTCGGCACATAGAAGCGCAAGCCAGGCACCTGCTCGTAGTTTGTCCCGGGCATGG
Organism: Rhea pennata; assembly: GCF_028389875.1. Taxonomy (NCBI): domain Eukaryota; kingdom Metazoa; phylum Chordata; class Aves; order Rheiformes; family Rheidae; genus Rhea; species Rhea pennata. Next base: position 1,398,889 of record NC_084680.1, read on the forward strand.
GAAGCAGCTTGCTGCGTGCCCAGAAGACATCCCGCACTGTCCTGCCTGCCACGGGGCTGCTTCTGAGCACGGAGGCACGCCTACAAGCCAGCTGAGATGGGCTTTGCCTAAGAGTCAGGGAAGTGGCGAGCGGAACAAGGGATGTGCTGCACAGCTTCCCTCGCAGGCAGATTCCCTCCTGGGGCGCTTACTTCTCTTGCCTTAGTGCCCTGCTTTGTTTGGAGGTTGTTTGCGGAGAGCAGCACACACAGCGGGAAGGTGCGCGCTGGCCAGCTCCAAGTCTCGGCAGATAGAAGCGCAAGCGAGGCACCTGCTCGCGGTTTGTCCCGGGCATGGGAAGCAGCATGCTGCGTGCCCAGAAGACATCCCGCACTGTCCTGCCTGCCACGGGGCTGCTTCTGAGCACGGAGGCACGCCTACAAGCCAGCTGAGATGGGCTTTGCCTAAGAGTCAGGGAAGTGGCGAGCGGAACAAGGGATGTGCTGCACAGGTTCCCTCGCAGGCAGATTCCCTCCTGGGGCGCTTACTTCTCTTGCCTTAGTGCCCTGCTTTGTTTGGAGGCTGTTTGCAGACAGCAGCACACACAGCGGGAAGGTGCGCGCTGACCAGCTCCAAGTCTCGGCAGATGGAAGCACAAGCCAGGCACCCGCTCGCAGTTTGTCCCGGGCATGGGAAGCAGTATGCTGCGTGCCCAGAGTACTTCTCGCACTGTCCTGCCTGCCACGGGGCTGCTTCTGAGCACGGAGGCACGCCTACAAGCCAGCTGAGATGGGCTTTGCCTAAGAGTCAGGGAAGTGGCGAGCGGAACAAGGGATGTGCTGCACAGGTTCCCTCGCAGGCAGATTCCCTCCTGGGGCTCTTAGTTCTCCTGCCTTAGTGCCCTGCTTTCTTTGGAGGCTGTTTGCGGACAGCAGCACACACAGCGGGAAGGTGCGCGCTGGCCAGCTCCAGGTCTCGGCACATAGAAGCGCAAGCCAGGCACCTGCTCGCAGTTTGTCCCGGGCATGGGAAGCAGCTTGCTGCGTGCCCAGAAGACATCCCGCACTGTCCTGCCTGCCACGGGGCTGCTTCTGAGCACGGAGGCACGCCTACAAGCCAGCTGAGATGGGCTTTGCCTAAGAGTCAGGGAAGTGGCGAGAGGAACAAGGGATGTGCTGCACAGCTTCCCTCGCAGGCAGATTCCCTCCTGGGGCGCTTACTTCTCTTGCCTTAGTGCCCTGCTTTGTTTGGAGGTTGTTTGCGGACAGCAGCACACACAGCGGGAAGGTGCGCGCTGGCCAGCTCCAAGTCTCGGCAGATAGAAGCGCAAGCGAGGCACCTGCTCGCGGTTTGTCCCGGGCATGGGAAGCAGCATGCTGCGTGCCCAGAAGACATCCCGCACTGTCCTGCCTGCCACGGGGCTGCTTCTGAGCACGGAGGCACACCTATAAGCCAGCTGAGATGGGCTTTGCCTAAGAGTCAGGGAAGTGTTGAGCGGAACAAGGGATGTGCTGCACAGGTTCCCTCGCAGGCAGATTCCCTCCTGGGGCGCTTAGTTCTCTTGCCTTAGTGCCCTGCTTTCTTTGGAGGCTGTTTGCGGACAGCAGCACACACAGCGGGAAGGTGCGCGCTGGCCAGCTCCAGGTCTCGGCACATAGAAGCGCAAGCCAGGCACCTGCTCGCAGTTTGTCCCGGGCATGGGAAGCAGCTTGCTGCGTGCCCAGAAGACATCCCGCACTGTCCTGCCTGCCACGGGGCTGCTTCTGAGCACGGAGGCACGCCTACAAGCCAGCTGAGATGGGCTTTGCCTAAGAGTCAGGGAAGTGGCGAGCGGAACAAGGGATGTGCTGCACAGCTTCCCTCGCAGGCAGATTCCCTCCTGGGGCGCTTACTTCTCTTGCCTTAGTGCCCTGCTTTGTTTGGAGGTTGTTTGCGGAGAGCAGCACACACAGCGGGAAGGTGCGCGCTGGCCAGCTCCAAGTCTCGGCAGATAGAAGCGCAAGCGAGGCACCTGCTCGCGGTTTGTCCCGGGCATGGGAAGCAGCATGCTGCGTGCCCAGAAGACATCCCGCACTGTCCTGCCTGCCACGGGGCTGCTTCTGAGCACGGAGGCACGCCTACAAGCCAGCTGAGATGGGCTTTGCCTAAGAGTCAGGGAAGTGGCGAGCGGAACAAGGGATGTGCTGCACAGGTTCCCTCGCAGGCAGATTCCCTCCTGGGGCTCTTAGTTCTCCTGCCTTAGTGCCCTGCTTTGTTTGGAGGCTGTTTGCAGACAGCAGCACACACAGCGGGAAGGTGTGCGCTGACCAGCTCCAAGTCTCGGCACATAGAAGCGCAAGAGAGGCACCTGCTCGCAGTTTGTCCCGGGCGTGGGAAGCAGCATGCTGCGTGCCCAGAAGACATCCCTCACTGTCCTGCCTGCCACGGGGCTGCTTCTGAGCACGGAGGCACGCCTACAAGCCAACTGAGATGGGCTTTGCCTAAGAGTCAGGGAAGTGGCGAGCGGAACAAGGGATGTGCTGCACAGCTTCCCTCGCAGGCAGATTCCCTCCTGGGGCGCTTAGTTCTCTTGCCTTAGTGCCCTGCTTTGTTTGGAGGCTGTTTGCGGACAGCAGCACACACAGCGGGAAGGTGCGCGCTGACCAGCTCCAAGTCTCGAAAAATGGAAGCACAAGCCAGGCACCGGCTCGCAGTTTGTCCCGGGCATGGGAAGCAGTATGCTGCGTGCCCAGAGTACTTCTCGCACTGTCCTGCCTGCCACGGGGCTGCTTCTAAGCACGGAGGCACGCCTACAAGCCAACTGAGATGGGCTTTGCCTAAGAGTCAGGGAAGTGGCGAGAGGAACAAGGGATGTGCTGCACAGGTTCCCTCGCAGGCAGATTCCCTCCTGGGGCTCTTAGTTCTCTTGCCTTAGTGCCCTGCTTTGTTTGGAGGCTGTTTGCGGACAGCAGCACACACAGCGGGAAGGTGCGTGCTGGCCAGCTCCAACTCTCGGCACATAGAAGCGCAAGCGAGGCACCTGCTCGCAGTTTGTCCCGGGCATGGGAAGCAGCTTGCTGCGTGCCCAGAAGACATCCCGCACTGTCCTGCCTGCCACGGGGCTGCTTCTGAGCACGGAGGCACACCTACAAGCCAACTGAGATGGGCTTTGCCTAAGAGTCAGGGAAGTGGCGAGCGGAACAAGGGATGTGCTGCACAGCTTCCCTCGCAGGCAGATTCCCTCCTGGGGTGCTTAGTTCTCTTGCCTTAGTGCCCTGCTTTGTTTGGAGGCTGTTTGCGGACAGCAGCACACACAGCGGGAAGGTGCGCGCTGACCAGCTCCAAGTCTCGGCAGATGGAAGCACAAGCCAGGCACCTGCTCGCGGTTTGTCCCGGGCATGGGAAGCAGTATGCTGCGTGCCCAGAGTACTTCTCGCACTGTCCTGCCTGCCACGGGGCTGCTTCTGAGCACGGAGGCACGCCTACAAGCCAACTGAGATGGGCTTTGCCTAAGAGTCAGGGAAGTGGCGAGCGGAACAAGGGATGTGCTGCACAGGTTCCCTCGCAGGCAGATTCCCTCCTGGGGCTCTTAGTTCTCCTGCCTTAGTGCCCTGCTTTCTTTGGAGGCTGTTTGCGGACAGCAGCACACACAGCGGGAAGGTGCGCGCTGGCCAGCTCCAGGTCTCGGCACATAGAAGCGCAAGCCAGGCACCTGCTCGCAGTTTGTCCCGGGCATGGGAAGCAGCTTGCTGCGTGCCCAGAAGACATCCCGCACTGTCCTGCCTGCCACGGGGCTGCTTCTGAACACGGAGGCACGCCTACAAGCCAGCTGAGATGGGCTTTGCCTAAGAGTCAGGGAAGTGGCGAGCGGAACAAGGGATGTGCTGCACAGCTTCCCTCGCAGGCAGATTCCCTCCTGGGGCGCTTACTTCTCTTGCCTTAGTGCCCTGCTTTGTTTGGAGGTTGTTTGCGGACAGCAGCACACACAGCGGGAAGGTGCGCGCTGGCCAGCTCCAAGTCTCGGCAGATAGAAGCGCAAGCGAGGCACCTGCTCGCGGTTTGTCCCGGGCATGGGAAGCAGCATGCTGCGTGCCCAGAAGACATCCCGCACTGTCCTGCCTGCCACGGGGCTGCTTCTGAGCACGGAGGCACACCTACAAGCCAGCTGAGATGGGCTTTGCCTAAGAGTCAGGGAAGTGGCGAGCGGAACAAGGGATGTGCTGCACAGCTTCCCTCGCAGGCAGATTCCCTCCTGGGGCTCTTAGTTCTCCTGCCTTAGTGCCCTGCTTTCTTTGGAGGCTGTTTGCGGACAGCAGCACACACAGCGGGAAGGTGCGCGCTGGCCAGCTCCAGGTCTCGGCACATAGAAGCGCAAGCGAGGCACCTGCTCGCGGTTTGTCCCGGGCATGGGAAGCAGCTTGCTGCGTGCCCAGAAGACATCCCGCACTGTCCTGCCTGCCACGGGGCTGCTTCTGAGCACGGAGGCACGCCTACAAGCCAGCTGAGATGGGCTTTGCCTAAGAGTCAGGGAAGTGGCGAGAGGAACAAGGGATGTGCTGCACAGGTTCCCTCGCAGGCAGATTCCCTCCTGGGGCGCTTACTTCTCTTGCCTTAGTGCCCTGCTTTGTTTGGAGGTTGTTTGCGGACAGCAGCACACACAGCGGGAAGGTGCGCGCTGGCCAGCTCCAAGTCTCGGCAGATAGAAGCGCAAGCGAGGCACCTGCTCGCGGTTTGTCCCGGGCATGGGAAGCAGCATGCTGCGTGCCCAGAAGACATCCCGCACTGTCCTGCCTGCCACGGGGCTGCTTCTGAGCACGGAGGCACACCTATAAGCCAGCTGAGATGGGCTTTGCCTAAGAGTCAGGGAAGTGTTGAGCGGAACAAGGGATGTGCTGCACAGGTTCCCTCGCAGGCAGATTCCCTCCTGGGGCTCTTAGTTCTCTTGCCTTAGTGCCCTGCTTTCTTTGGAGGCTGTTTGCGGACAGCAGCACACACAGCGGGAAGGTGCGCGCTGGCCAGCTCCAGGTCTCGGCACATAGAAGCGCAAGCCAGGCACCTGCTCGTAGTTTGTCCCGGGCATGGGAAGCAGCTTGCTGCGTGCCCAGAAGACATCCCGCACTGTCCTGCCTGCCACGGGGCTGCTTCTGAGCACGGAGGCACGCCTACAAGCCAGCTGAGATGGGCTTTGCCTAAGAGTCAGGGAAGTGGCGAGCGGAACAAGGGATGTGCTGCACAGCTTCCCTCGCAGGCAGATTCCCTCCTGGGGCGCTTACTTCTCTTGCCTTAGTGCCCTGCTTTGTTTGGAGGTTGTTTGCGGAGAGCAGCACACACAGCGGGAAGGTGCGCGCTGGCCAGCTCCAAGTCTCGGCAGATAGAAGCGCAAGCGAGGCACCTGCTCGCGGTTTGTCCCGGGCATGGGAAGCAGCATGCTGCGTGCCCAGAAGACATCCCGCACTGTCCTGCCTGCCACGGGGCTGCTTCTGAGCACGGAGGCACGCCTACAAGCCAGCTGAGATGGGCTTTGCCTAAGAGTCAGGGAAGTGGCGAGCGGAACAAGGGATGTGCTGCACAGGTTCCCTCGCAGGCAGATTCCCTCCTGGGGCGCTTACTTCTCTTGCCTTAGTGCCCTGCTTTGTTTGGAGGCTGTTTGCAGACAGCAGCACACACAGCGGGAAGGTGCGCGCTGACCAGCTCCAAGTCTCGGCAGATGGAAGCACAAGCCAGGCACCCGCTCGCAGTTTGTCCCGGGCATGGGAAGCAGTATGCTGCGTGCCCAGAGTACTTCTCGCACTGTCCTGCCTGCCACGGGGCTGCTTCTGAGCACGGAGGCACGCCTACAAGCCAGCTGAGATGGGCTTTGCCTAAGAGTCAGGGAAGTGGCGAGCGGAACAAGGGATGTGCTGCACAGGTTCCCTCGCAGGCAGATTCCCTCCTGGGGCTCTTAGTTCTCCTGCCTTAGTGCCCTGCTTTCTTTGGAGGCTGTTTGCGGACAGCAGCACACACAGCGGGAAGGTGCGCGCTGGCCAGCTCCAGGTCTCGGCACATAGAAGCGCAAGCCAGGCACCTGCTCGCAGTTTGTCCCGGGCATGGGAAGCAGCTTGCTGCGTGCCCAGAAGACATCCCGCACTGTCCTGCCTGCCACGGGGCTGCTTCTGAGCACGGAGGCACGCCTACAAGCCAGCTGAGATGGGCTTTGCCTAAGAGTCAGGGAAGTGGCGAGAGGAACAAGGGATGTGCTGCACAGCTTCCCTCGCAGGCAGATTCCCTCCTGGGGCGCTTACTTCTCTTGCCTTAGTGCCCTGCTTTGTTTGGAGGTTGTTTGCGGACAGCAGCACACACAGCGGGAAGGTGCGCGCTGGCCAGCTCCAAGTCTCGGCAGATAGAAGCGCAAGCGAGGCACCTGCTCGCGGTTTGTCCCGGGCATGGGAAGCAGCATGCTGCGTGCCCAGAAGACATCCCGCACTGTCCTGCCTGCCACGGGGCTGCTTCTGAGCACGGAGGCACACCTATAAGCCAGCTGAGATGGGCTTTGCCTAAGAGTCAGGGAAGTGTTGAGCGGAACAAGGGATGTGCTGCACAGGTTCCCTCGCAGGCAGATTCCCTCCTGGGGCGCTTAGTTCTCTTGCCTTAGTGCCCTGCTTTCTTTGGAGGCTGTTTGCGGACAGCAGCACACACAGCGGGAAGGTGCGCGCTGGCCAGCTCCAGGTCTCGGCACATAGAAGCGCAAGCCAGGCACCTGCTCGCAGTTTGTCCCGGGCATGGGAAGCAGCTTGCTGCGTGCCCAGAAGACATCCCGCACTGTCCTGCCTGCCACGGGGCTGCTTCTGAGCACGGAGGCACGCCTACAAGCCAGCTGAGATGGGCTTTGCCTAAGAGTCAGGGAAGTGGCGAGCGGAACAAGGGATGTGCTGCACAGCTTCCCTCGCAGGCAGATTCCCTCCTGGGGCGCTTACTTCTCTTGCCTTAGTGCCCTGCTTTGTTTGGAGGTTGTTTGCGGAGAGCAGCACACACAGCGGGAAGGTGCGCGCTGGCCAGCTCCAAGTCTCGGCAGATAGAAGCGCAAGCGAGGCACCTGCTCGCGGTTTGTCCCGGGCATGGGAAGCAGCATGCTGCGTGCCCAGAAGACATCCCGCACTGTCCTGCCTGCCACGGGGCTGCTTCTGAGCACGGAGGCACGCCTACAAGCCAGCTGAGATGGGCTTTGCCTAAGAGTCAGGGAAGTGGCGAGCGGAACAAGGGATGTGCTGCACAGGTTCCCTCGCAGGCAGATTCCCTCCTGGGGCTCTTAGTTCTCCTGCCTTAGTGCCCTGCTTTGTTTGGAGGCTGTTTGCAGACAGCAGCACACACAGCGGGAAGGTGTGCGCTGACCAGCTCCAAGTCTCGGCACATAGAAGCGCAAGAGAGGCACCTGCTCGCAGTTTGTCCCGGGCGTGGGAAGCAGCATGCTGCGTGCCCAGAAGACATCCCTCACTGTCCTGCCTGCCACGGGGCTGCTTCTGAGCACGGAGGCACGCCTACAAGCCAACTGAGATGGGCTTTGCCTAAGAGTCAGGGAAGTGGCGAGCGGAACAAGGGATGTGCTGCACAGCTTCCCTCGCAGGCAGATTCCCTCCTGGGGCGCTTAGTTCTCTTGCCTTAGTGCCCTGCTTTGTTTGGAGGCTGTTTGCGGACAGCAGCACACACAGCGGGAAGGTGCGCGCTGACCAGCTCCAAGTCTCGAAAAATGGAAGCACAAGCCAGGCACCGGCTCGCAGTTTGTCCCGGGCATGGGAAGCAGTATGCTGCGTGCCCAGAGTACTTCTCGCACTGTCCTGCCTGCCACGGGGCTGCTTCTAAGCACGGAGGCACGCCTACAAGCCAACTGAGATGGGCTTTGCCTAAGAGTCAGGGAAGTGGCGAGAGGAACAAGGGATGTGCTGCACAGGTTCCCTCGCAGGCAGATTCCCTCCTGGGGCTCTTAGTTCTCTTGCCTTAGTGCCCTGCTTTGTTTGGAGGCTGTTTGCGGACAGCAGCACACACAGCGGGAAGGTGCGTGCTGGCCAGCTCCAACTCTCGGCACATAGAAGCGCAAGCGAGGCACCTGCTCGCAGTTTGTCCCGGGCATGGGAAGCAGCTTGCTGCGTGCCCAGAAGACATCCCGCACTGTCCTGCCTGCCACGGGGCTGCTTCTGAGCACGGAGGCACACCTACAAGCCAACTGAGATGGGCTTTGCCTAAGAGTCAGGGAAGTGGCGAGCGGAACAAGGGATGTGCTGCACAGCTTCCCTCGCAGGCAGATTCCCTCCTGGGGTGCTTAGTTCTCTTGCCTTAGTGCCCTGCTTTGTTTGGAGGCTGTTTGCGGACAGCAGCACACACAGCGGGAAGGTGCGCGCTGACCAGCTCCAAGTCTCGGCAGATGGAAGCACAAGCCAGGCACCTGCTCGCAGTTTGTCCCGGGCATGGGAAGCAGTATGCTGCGTGCCCAGAGTACTTCTCGCACTGTCCTGCCTGCCACGGGGCTGCTTCTGAGCACGGAGGCACGCCTACAAGCCAACTGAGATGGGCTTTGCCTAAGAGTCAGGGAAGTGGCGAGCGGAACAAGGGATGTGCTGCACAGGTTCCCTCGCAGGCAGATTCCCTCCTGGGGCTCTTAGTTCTCCTGCCTTAGTGCCCTGCTTTCTTTGGAGGCTGTTTGCGGACAGCAGCACACACAGCGGGAAGGTGCGCGCTGGCCAGCTCCAGGTCTCGGCACATAGAAGCGCAAGCCAGGCACCTGCTCGCAGTTTGTCCCGGGCATGGGAAGCAGCTTGCTGCGTGCCCAGAAGACATCCCGCACTGTCCTGCCTGCCACGGGGCTGCTTCTGAACACGGAGGCACGCCTACAAGCCAGCTGAGATGGGCTTTGCCTAAGAGTCAGGGAAGTGGCGAGCGGAACAAGGGATGTGCTGCACAGCTTCCCTCGCAGGCAGATTCCCTCCTGGGGCGCTTAGTTCTCTTGCCTTAGTGCCCTGCTTTGTTTGGAGGCTGTTTGCGGACAGCAGCACACACAGCGGGAAGGTGCGTGCTGGCCAGCTCCAAGTCTCGGCACATAGAAGCGCAAGCCAGGCATCTGCTCGCGGTTTGTCCCGGGCATGGGAAGCAGTATGCTGCGTGCCCAGAAGACATCCCGCACTGTCCTGCCTGCCACGGGGCTGCTTCTGAGCACGGAGGCACGCCTACAAGCCAACTGAGATGGGCTTTGCCTAAGAGTCAGGGAAGTGGCGAGCGGAACAAGGGATGTGCTGCACAGGTTCCCTCGCAGGCAGATTCCCTCCTGGGGCTCTTAGTTCTCCTGCCTTAGTGCCCTGCTTTGTTTGGAGGCTGTTTGCGGACAGCAGCACACACAGCGGGAAGGTGCGCGCTGGCCAGCTCCAGGTCTCGGCACACAGAAGCGCAAGCCAGGCACCTGCTCGCAGTTTGTCCCGGGCATGGGAAGCAGCTTGCTGCGTGCCCAGAAGACATCCCGCACTGTCCTGCCTGCCACGGGGCTGCTTCTGAGCACGGAGGCACGCCTACAAGCCAGCTGAGATGGGCTTTGCCTAAGAGTCAGGGAAGTGGCGAGCGGAACAAGGGATGTGCTGCACAGCTTCCCTCGCAGGCAGATTCCCTCCTGGGGCGCTTACTTCTCTTGCCTTAGTGCCCTGCTTTGTTTGGAGGTTGTTTGCGGACAGCAGCACACACAGCGGGAAGGTGCGCGCTGGCCAGCTCCAAGTCTCGGCAGATAGAAGCGCAAGCCAGGCACCTGCTCGCGGTTTGTCCCGGGCATGGGAAGCAGCATGCTGCGTGCCCAGAAGACATCCCGCACTGTCCTGCCTGCCACGGGGCTGCTTCTGAGCACGGAGGCACACCTACAAGCCAGCTGAGATGGGCTTTGCCTAAGAGTCAGGGAAGTGGCGAGCGGAACAAGGGATGTGCTGCACAGCTTCCCTCGCAGGCAGATTCCCTCCTGGGGCTCTTAGTTCTCCTGCCTTAGTGCCCTGCTTTCTTTGGAGGCTGTTTGCGGACAGCAGCACACACAGCGGGAAGGTGCGCGCTGGCCAGCTCCAGGTCTCGGCACATAGAAGCGCAAGCGAGGCACCTGCTCGCGGTTTGTCCCGGGCATGGGAAGCAGCATGCTGCGTGCCCAGAAGACATCCCGCACTGTCCTGCCTGCCACGGGGCTGCTTCTGAGCACGGAGGCACACCTACAAGCCAGCTGAGATGGGCTTTGCCTAAGAGTCAGGGAAGTGGCGAGCGGAACAAGGGATGTGCTGCACAGGTTCCCTCGCAGGCAGATTCCCTCCTGGGGCTCTTAGTTCTCTTGCCTTAGTGCCCTGCTTTGTTTGGAGGCTGTTTGCGGACAGCAGCACACACAGCGGGAAGGTGTGCGCTGGCCAGCTCCAGGTCTCGGCACATAGAAGCGCAAGCCAGGCACCTGCTCGCAGTTTGTCCCGGGCATGGGAAGCAGCTTGCTGCGTGCCCAGAAGACATCCCGCACTGTCCTGCCTGCCACGGGGCTGCTTCTGAGCACGGAGGCACGCCTACAAGCCAGCTGAGATGGGCTTTGCCTAAGAGTCAGGGAAGTGGCGAGAGGAACAAGGGATGTGCTGCACAGGTTCCCTCGCAGGCAGATTCCCTCCTGGGGCGCTTACTTCTCTTGCCTTAGTGCCCTGCTTTGTTTGGAGGTTGTTTGCGGACAGCAGCACACACAGCGGGAAGGTGCGCGCTGGCCAGCTCCAAGTCTCGGCAGATAGAAGCGCAAGCGAGGCACCTGCTCGCGGTTTGTCCCGGGCATGGGAAGCAGCATGCTGCGTGCCCAGAAGACATCCCGCACTGTCCTGCCTGCCACGGGGCTGCTTCTGAGCACGGAGGCACACCTATAAGCCAGCTGAGATGGGCTTTGCCTAAGAGTCAGGGAAGTGTTGAGCGGAACAAGGGATGTGCTGCACAGGTTCCCTCGCAGGCAGATTCCCTCCTGGGGCTCTTAGTTCTCTTGCCTTAGTGCCCTGCTTTCTTTGGAGGCTGTTTGCGGACAGCAGCACACACAGCGGGAAGGTGCGCGCTGGCCAGCTCCAGGTCTCGGCACATAGAAGCGCAAGCCAGGCACCTGCTCGTAGTTTGTCCCGGGCATGGGAAGCAGCTTGCTGCGTGCCCAGAAGACATCCCGCACTGTCCTGCCTGCCACGGGGCTGCTTCTGAGCACGGAGGCACGCCTACAAGCCAGCTGAGATGGGCTTTGCCTAAGAGTCAGGGAAGTGGCGAGCGGAACAAGGGATGTGCTGCACAGCTTCCCTCGCAGGCAGATTCCCTCCTGGGGCGCTTACTTCTCTTGCCTTAGTGCCCTGCTTTGTTTGGAGGTTGTTTGCGGAGAGCAGCACACACAGCGGGAAGGTGCGCGCTGGCCAGCTCCAAGTCTCGGCAGATAGAAGCGCAAGCGAGGCACCTGCTCGCGGTTTGTCCCGGGCATGGGAAGCAGCATGCTGCGTGCCCAGAAGACATCCCGCACTGTCCTGCCTGCCACGGGGCTGCTTCTGAGCACGGAGGCACGCCTACAAGCCAGCTGAGATGGGCTTTGCCTAAGAGTCAGGGAAGTGGCGAGCGGAACAAGGGATGTGCTGCACAGGTTCCCTCGCAGGCAGATTCCCTCCTGGGGCTCTTAGTTCTCCTGCCTTAGTGCCCTGCTTTGTTTGGAGGCTGTTTGCAGACAGCAGCACACACAGCGGGAAGGTGCGCGCTGACCAGCTCCAAGTCTCGGCAGATGGAAGCACAAGCCAGGCACCCGCTCGCAGTTTGTCCCGGGCATGGGAAGCAGTATGCTGCGTGCCCAGAGTACTTCTCGCACTGTCCTGCCTGCCACGGGGCTGCTTCTGAGCACGGAGGCACGCCTACAAGCCAGCTGAGATGGGCTTTGCCTAAGAGTCAGGGAAGTGGCGAGCGGAACAAGGGATGTGCTGCACAGGTTCCCTCGCAGGCAGATTCCCTCCTGGGGCTCTTAGTTCTCCTGCCTTAGTGCCCTGCTTTCTTTGGAGGCTGTTTGCGGACAGCAGCACACACAGCGGGAAGGTGCGCGCTGGCCAGCTCCAGGTCTCGGCACATAGAAGCGCAAGCCAGGCACCTGCTCGCAGTTTGTCCCGGGCATGGGAAGCAGCTTGCTGCGTGCCCAGAAGACATCCCGCACTGTCCTGCCTGCCACGGGGCTGCTTCTGAGCACGGAGGCACGCCTACAAGCCAGCTGAGATGGGCTTTGCCTAAGAGTCAGGGAAGTGGCGAGAGGAACAAGGGATGTGCTGCACAGCTTCCCTCGCAGGCAGATTCCCTCCTGGGGCGCTTACTTCTCTTGCCTTAGTGCCCTGCTTTGTTTGGAGGTTGTTTGCGGACAGCAGCACACACAGCGGGAAGGTGCGCGCTGGCCAGCTCCAAGTCTCGGCAGATAGAAGCGCAAGCGAGGCACCTGCTCGCGGTTTGTCCCGGGCATGGGAAGCAGCATGCTGCGTGCCCAGAAGACATCCCGCACTGTCCTGCCTGCCACGGGGCTGCTTCTGAGCACGGAGGCACACCTATAAGCCAGCTGAGATGGGCTTTGCCTAAGAGTCAGGGAAGTGTTGAGCGGAACAAGGGATGTGCTGCACAGGTTCCCTCGCAGGCAGATTCCCTCCTGGGGCGCTTAGTTCTCTTGCCTTAGTGCCCTGCTTTCTTTGGAGGCTGTTTGCGGACAGCAGCACACACAGCGGGAAGGTGCGCGCTGGCCAGCTCCAGGTCTCGGCACATAGAAGCGCAAGCCAGGCACCTGCTCGCAGTTTGTCCCGGGCATGGGAAGCAGCTTGCTGCGTGCCCAGAAGACATCCCGCACTGTCCTGCCTGCCACGGGGCTGCTTCTGAGCACGGAGGCACGCCTACAAGCCAGCTGAGATGGGCTTTGCCTAAGAGTCAGGGAAGTGGCGAGCGGAACAAGGGATGTGCTGCACAGCTTCCCTCGCAGGCAGATTCCCTCCTGGGGCGCTTACTTCTCTTGCCTTAGTGCCCTGCTTTGTTTGGAGGTTGTTTGCGGAGAGCAGCACACACAGCGGGAAGGTGCGCGCTGGCCAGCTCCAAGTCTCGGCAGATAGAAGCGCAAGCGAGGCACCTGCTCGCGGTTTGTCCCGGGCATGGGAAGCAGCATGCTGCGTGCCCAGAAGACATCCCGCACTGTCCTGCCTGCCACGGGGCTGCTTCTGAGCACGGAGGCACGCCTACAAGCCAGCTGAGATGGGCTTTGCCTAAGAGTCAGGGAAGTGGCGAGCGGAACAAGGGATGTGCTGCACAGGTTCCCTCGCAGGCAGATTCCCTCCTGGGGCTCTTAGTTCTCCTGCCTTAGTGCCCTGCTTTGTTTGGAGGCTGTTTGCAGACAGCAGCACACACAGCGGGAAGGTGTGCGCTGACCAGCTCCAAGTCTCGGCACATAGAAGCGCAAGAGAGGCACCTGCTCGCAGTTTGTCCCGGGCGTGGGAAGCAGCATGCTGCGTGCCCAGAAGACATCCCTCACTGTCCTGCCTGCCACGGGGCTGCTTCTGAGCACGGAGGCACGCCTACAAGCCAACTGAGATGGGCTTTGCCTAAGAGTCAGGGAAGTGGCGAGCGGAACAAGGGATGTGCTGCACAGCTTCCCTCGCAGGCAGATTCCCTCCTGGGGCGCTTAGTTCTCTTGCCTTAGTGCCCTGCTTTGTTTGGAGGCTGTTTGCGGACAGCAGCACACACAGCGGGAAGGTGCGCGCTGACCAGCTCCAAGTCTCGAAAAATGGAAGCACAAGCCAGGCACCGGCTCGCAGTTTGTCCCGGGCATGGGAAGCAGTATGCTGCGTGCCCAGAGTACTTCTCGCACTGTCCTGCCTGCCACGGGGCTGCTTCTAAGCACGGAGGCACGCCTACAAGCCAACTGAGATGGGCTTTGCCTAAGAGTCAGGGAAGTGGCGAGAGGAACAAGGGATGTGCTGCACAGCTTCCCTCGCAGGCAGATTCCCTCCTGGGGCTCTTAGTTCTCTTGCCTTAGTGCCCTGCTTTGTTTGGAGGCTGTTTGCGGACAGCAGCACACACAGCGGGAAGGTGCGTGCTGGCCAGCTCCAACTCTCGGCACATAGAAGCGCAAGCGAGGCACCTGCTCGCAGTTTGTCCCGGGCATGGGAAGCAGCTTGCTGCGTGCCCAGAAGACATCCCGCACTGTCCTGCCTGCCACGGGGCTGCTTCTGAGCACGGAGGCACACCTACAAGCCAACTGAGATGGGCTTTGCCTAAGAGTCAGGGAAGTGGCGAGCGGAACAAGGGATGTGCTGCACAGCTTCCCTCGCAGGCAGATTCCCTCCTGGGGTGCTTAGTTCTCTTGCCTTAGTGCCCTGCTTTGTTTGGAGGCTGTTTGCGGACAGCAGCACACACAGCGGGAAGGTGCGCGCTGACCAGCTCCAAGTCTCGGCAGATGGAAGCACAAGCCAGGCACCTGCTCGCAGTTTGTCCCGGGCATGGGAAGCAGTATGCTGCGTGCCCAGAGTACTTCTCGCACTGTCCTGCCTGCCACGGGGCTGCTTCTGAGCACGGAGGCACGCCTACAAGCCAACTGAGATGGGCTTTGCCTAAGAGTCAGGGAAGTGGCGAGAGGAACAAGGGATGTGCTGCACAGGTTCCCTCGCAGGCAGATTCCCTCCTGGGGCTCTTAGTTCTCCTGCCTTAGTGCCCTGCTTTCTTTGGAGGCTGTTTGCGGACAGCAGCACACACAGCGGGAAGGTGCGCGCTGGCCAGCTCCAGGTCTCGGCACATAGAAGCGCAAGCCAGGCACCTGCTCGCAGTTTGTCCCGGGCATGGGAAGCAGCTTGCTGCGTGCCCAGAAGACATCCCGCACTGTCCTGCCTGCCACGGGGCTGCTTCTGAACACGGAGGCACGCCTACAAGCCAGCTGAGATGGGCTTTGCCTAAGAGTCAGGGAAGTGGCGAGCGGAACAAGGGATGTGCTGCACAGCTTCCCTCGCAGGCAGATTCCCTCCTGGGGCGCTTACTTCTCTTGCCTTAGTGCCCTGCTTTGTTTGGAGGTTGTTTGCGGACAGCAGCACACACAGCGGGAAGGTGCGCGCTGGCCAGCTCCAAGTCTCGGCAGATAGAAGCGCAAGCGAGGCACCTGCTCGCGGTTTGTCCCGGGCATGGGAAGCAGCATGCTGCGTGCCCAGAAGACATCCCGCACTGTCCTGCCTGCCACGGGGCTGCTTCTGAGCACGGAGGCACGCCTACAAGCCAACTGAGATGGGCTTTGCCTAAGAGTCAGGGAAGTGGCGAGCGGAACAAGGGATGTGCTGCACAGGTTCCCTCGCAGGCAGATTCCCTCCTGGGGCTCTTAGTTCTCCTGCCTTAGTGCCCTGCTTTGTTTGGAGGCTGTTTGCAGACAGCAGCACACACAGCGGGAAGGTGTGCGCTGACCAGCTCCAAGTCTCGGCACATAGAAGCGCAAGCCAGGCACCTGCTCGCAGTTTGTCCCGGGCATGGGAAGCAGCATGCTGCGTGCCCAGAAGACATCCCGCACTGTCCTGCCTGCCACGGGGCTGCTTCTGAGCACGGAGGCACGCCTACAAGCCAGCTGAGATGGGCTTTGCCTAAGAGTCAGGGAAGTGGCGAGCGGAACAAGGGATGTGCTGCACAGCTTCCCTCGCAGGCAGATTCCCTCCTGGGGCTCTTAGTTCTCTTGCCTTAGTGCCCTGCTTTGTTTGGAGGCTGTTTGCGGACAGCAGCACACACAGCGGGAAGGTGCGCGCTGACCAGCTCCAAGTCTCGCCAGATGGAAGCACAAGCCAGGCACCGGCTCGCAGTTTGTCCCGGGCGTGGGAAGCAGCATGCTGCATGCCCAGAAGACATCCCGCACTGTCCTGCCTGCCACGGGGCTGCTTCTGAGCACGGAGGCACGCCTACAAGCCAGCTGAGATGGGCTTTGCCTAAGAGTCAGGGAAGTGGCGAGAGGAACAAGGGATGTGCTGCACAGCTTCCCTCGCAGGCAGATTCCCTCTTGGGGCTCTTAGTTCTCTTGCCTTAGTGCCCTGCTTTGTTTGGAGGCTGTTTGCGGACAGCAGCACACACAGCGGGAAGGTGCGTGCTGGCCAGCTCCAAGTCTCGGCACATAGAAGCGCAAGCCAGGCACCTGCTCGCGGTTTGTCCCGGGCATGGGAAGCAGTATGCTGCGTGCCCAGAAGACATCCCGCACTGTCCTGCCTGCCACGGGGCTGCTTCTGACCACGGAGGCACGCCTACAAGCCAGCTGAGATGGGCTTTGCCTAAGAGTCAGGGAAGTGTTGAGCGGAACAAGGGATGTGCTGCACAGGTTCCCTCGCAGGCAGATTCCCTCCTGGGGCTCTTAGTTCTCCTGCGTTAGTGCCCTGCTTTGTTTGGAGGCTGTTTGCGGACAGCAGCACACACAGCGGGAAGGTGCGTGCTGGCCAGCTCCAACTCTCGGCACATAGAAGCGCAAGCCAGGCACCTGCTCGCAGTTTGTCCCGGGCGTGGGAAGCAGCTTGCTGCGTGCCCAGAAGACATCCCGCACTGTCCTGCCTGCCACGGGGCTGCTTCTGAGCACGGAGGCACGCCTACAAGCCAGCTGAGATGGGCTTTGCCTAAGAGTCAGGGAAGTGGCGAGAGGAACAAGGGATGTGCTGCACAGCTTCCCTCGCAGGCAGATTCCCTCCTGGGGCGCTTACTTCTCTTGCCTTAGTGCCCTGCTTTGTTTGGAGGCTCTTTGCGGACAGCAGCACACACAGCGGGAAGGTGCGCGCTGGCCAGCTCCAAGTCTCGGCACATAGAAGCGCAAGCCAGGCACCTGCTCGCAGTTTGTCCCGGGTGTGGGAAGCAGCATGCTGCGTGCCCAGAAGACATCCCGCACTGTCCTGCCTGCCACGGGGCTGCTTCTGAGCACGGAGGCACACCTACAAGCCAGCTGAGATGGGCTTTGCCTAAGAGTCAGGGAAGTGGCGAGCGGAACAAGGGATGTGCTGCACAGGTTCCCTCGCAGGCAGATTCCCTCCTGGGGCTCTTAGTTCTCCTGCCTTAGTGCCCTGCTTTGTTTGGAGGCTGTTTGCAGACAGCAGCACACACAGCGGGAAGGTGTGCGCTGACCAGCTCCAAGTCTCGGCACATAGAAGCGCAAGCGAGGCACCTGCTCGCAGTTTGTCCCGGGCGTGGGAAGCAGCATGCTGCGTGCCCAGAAGACATCCCGCACTGTCCTGCCTGCCACGGGGCTGCTTCTGAGCACGGAGGCACGCCTACAAGCCAACTGAGATGGGCTTTGCCTAAGAGTCAGGGAAGTGGCGAGTGGAACAAGGGATGTGCTGCACAGCTTCCCTCGCAGGCAGATTCCCTCCTGGGGCGCTTAGTTCTCTTGCGTTAGTGCCCTGCTTTGTTTGGAGGCTGTTTGCGGAGAGCAGCACACACAGCGGGAAGGTGCGCGCTGACCAGCTCCAAGTCTCGGCAGATGGAAGCACAAGCCAGGCACCGGCTCGCAGTTTGTCCCGGGCATGGGAAGCAGTATGCTGCGTGCCCAGAGTACTTCTCGCACTGTCCTGCCTGCCACGGGTCTGCTTCTAAGCACGGAGGCACGCCTACAAGCCAACTGAGATGGGCTTTGCCTAAGAGTCAGGGAAGTGGCGAGCGGATCAAGGGATGTGCTGCACAGCTTTCCTCGCAGGCAGATTCCCTCCTGGGGCTCTTAGTTCTCTTGCCTTAGTGCCCTGCTTTGTTTGGAGGCTGTTTGCGGACAGCAGCACACACAGCGGGAAGGTGCGTGCTGGCCAGCTCCAACTCTCGGCACATAGAAGCGCAAGCCAGGCACCTGCTCGCGGTTTGTCCCGGGCATGGGAAGCAGTATGCTGCGTGCCCAGAAGACATCCCGCACTGTCCTGCCTGCCACGGGGCTGCTTCTGAGCACGGAGGCAAGCCTACAAGCCAGCTGAGATGGGCTTTGCCTAAGAGTCAGGGAAGTGTTGAGCGGAACAAGGGATGTGCTGCACAGGTTCCCTCGCAGGCAGATTCCCTCCTGGGGCTCTTAGTTCTCCTGCCTTAGTGCCCTGCTTTGTTTGGAGGCTGTTTGCGGACAGCAGCACACACAGCGGGAAGGTGCGTGCTGGCCAGCTCCAACTCTCGGCACATAGAAGCGCAAGCGAGGCACCTGCTCGCAGTTTGTCCCGGGCATGGGAAGCAGCTTGCTGCGTGCCCAGAAGACATCCCGCACTGTCCTGCCTGCCACGGGGCTGCTTCTGAGCACGGAGGCACGCCTACAAGCCAGCTGAGATGGGCTTTGCCTAAGAGTCAGGGAAGTGGCGAGAGGAACAAGGGATGTGCTGCACAGCTTCCCTCGCAGGCAGATTCCCTCCTGGGGCGCTTACTTCTCTTGCCTTAGTGCCCTGCTTTGTTTGGAGGCTCTTTGCGGACAGCAGCACACACAGCGGGAAGGTGCGCGCTGGCCAGCTCCAAGTCTCGGCACATAGAAGCGCAAGCCAGGCACCTGCTCGCAGTTTGTCCCGGGCATGGGAAGCAGCTTGCTGCGTGCCCAGAAGACATCCCGCACTGTCCTGCCTGCCACGGGGCTGCTTCTGAGCACGGAGGCACGCCTACAAGCCAACTGAGATGGGCTTTGCCTAAGAGTCAGGGAAGTGGCGAGCGGAACAAGGGATGTGCTGCACAGCTTCCCTCGCAGGCAGATTCCCTCCTGGGGCGCTTAGTTCTCCTGCCTTAGTGCCCTGCTTTGTTTGGAGGCTGTTTGCGGACAGCAGCACACACAGCGGGAAGGTGCGCGGTGACCAGCTCCAAGTCTCGCCAGATGGAAGCACAAGCCAGGCACCGGCTCGCAGTTTGTCCCGGGCGTGGGAAGCAGCATGCTGCGTGCCCAGAAGACATCCCGCACTGTCCTGCCTGCCACGGGGCTGCTTCTGAGCACGGAGGCACGCCTACAAGCCAACTGAGATGGGCTTTGCCTAAGAGTCAGGGAAGTGGCGAGAGGAACAAGGGATGTGCTGCACAGCTTCCCTCGCAGGCAGATTCCCTCCTGGGGCTCTTAGTTCTCTTGCCTTAGTGCCCTGCTTTGTTTGGAGGCTGTTTGCGGACAGCAGCACACACAGCGGGAAGGTGCGTGCTGGCCAGCTCCAAGTCTCGGCACATAGAAGCGCAAGCGAGGCACCTGCTCGCGGTTTGTCCCGGGCATGGGAAGCAGCATGCTGCGTGCCCAGAAGACATCCCGCACTGTCCTGCCTGCCACGGGGCTGCTTCTGAGCACGGAGGCACGCCTACAAGCCAACTGAGATGGGCTTTGCCTAAGAGTCAGGGAAGTGGCGAGCGGAACAAGGGATGTGCTGCACAGGTTCCCTCGCAGGCAGATTCCCTCCTGGGGCTCTTAGTTCTCCTGCCTTAGTGCCCTGCTTTGTTTGGAGGCTGTTTGCAGACAGCAGCACACACAGCGGGAAGGTGTGCGCTGACCAGCTCCAAGTCTCGGCACATAGAAGCGCAAGCCAGGCACCTGCTCGCAGTTTGTCCCGGGCATGGGAAGCAGCATGCTGCGTGCCCAGAAGACATCCCGCACTGTCCTGCCTGCCACGGGGCTGCTTCTGAGCACGGAGGCACGCCTACAAGCCAGCTGAGATGGGCTTTGCCTAAGAGTCAGGGAAGTGGCGAGCGGAACAAGGGATGTGCTGCACAGCTTCCCTCGCAGGCAGATTCCCTCCTGGGGCTCTTAGTTCTCTTGCCTTAGTGCCCTGCTTTGTTTGGAGGCTGTTTGCGGACAGCAGCACACACAGCGGGAAGGTGCGCGCTGACCAGCTCCAAGTCTCGCCAGATGGAAGCACAAGCCAGGCACCGGCTCGCAGTTTGTCCCGGGCGTGGGAAGCAGCATGCTGCATGCCCAGAAGACATCCCGCACTGTCCTGCCTGCCACGGGGCTGCTTCTGAGCACGGAGGCACGCCTACAAGCCAGCTGAGATGGGCTTTGCCTAAGAGTCAGGGAAGTGGCGAGAGGAACAAGGGATGTGCTGCACAGCTTCCCTCGCAGGCAGATTCCCTCTTGGGGCTCTTAGTTCTCTTGCCTTAGTGCCCTGCTTTGTTTGGAGGCTGTTTGCGGACAGCAGCACACACAGCGGGAAGGTGCGTGCTGGCCAGCTCCAAGTCTCGGCACATAGAAGCGCAAGCCAGGCACCTGCTCGCGGTTTGTCCCGGGCATGGGAAGCAGTATGCTGCGTGCCCAGAAGACATCCCGCACTGTCCTGCCTGCCACGGGGCTGCTTCTGACCACGGAGGCACGCCTACAAGCCAGCTGAGATGGGCTTTGCCTAAGAGTCAGGGAAGTGTTGAGCGGAACAAGGGATGTGCTGCACAGGTTCCCTCGCAGGCAGATTCCCTCCTGGGGCTCTTAGTTCTCCTGCGTTAGTGCCCTGCTTTGTTTGGAGGCTGTTTGCGGACAGCAGCACACACAGCGGGAAGGTGCGTGCTGGCCAGCTCCAACTCTCGGCACATAGAAGCGCAAGCCAGGCACCTGCTCGCAGTTTGTCCCGGGCGTGGGAAGCAGCTTGCTGCGTGCCCAGAAGACATCCCGCACTGTCCTGCCTGCCACGGGGCTGCTTCTGAGCACGGAGGCACACCTACAAGCCAGCTGAGATGGGCTTTGCCTAAGAGTCAGGGAAGTGGCGAGAGGAACAAGGGATGTGCTGCACAGCTTCCCTCGCAGGCAGATTCCCTCCTGGGGCGCTTACTTCTCTTGCCTTAGTGCCCTGCTTTGTTTGGAGGCTCTTTGCGGACAGCAGCACACACAGCGGGAAGGTGCGCGCTGGCCAGCTCCAAGTCTCGGCACATAGAAGCGCAAGCCAGGCACCTGCTCGCAGTTTGTCCCGGGTGTGGGAAGCAGCATGCTGCGTGCCCAGAAGACATCCCGCACTGTCCTGCCTGCCACGGGGCTGCTTCTGAGCACGGAGGCACACCTACAAGCCAGCTGAGATGGGCTTTGCCTAAGAGTCAGGGAAGTGGCGAGCGGAACAAGGGATGTGCTGCACAGGTTCCCTCGCAGGCAGATTCCCTCCTGGGGCTCTTAGTTCTCCTGCCTTAGTGCCCTGCTTTGTTTGGAGGCTGTTTGCAGACAGCAGCACACACAGCGGGAAGGTGTGCGCTGACCAGCTCCAAGTCTCGGCACATAGAAGCGCAAGCGAGGCACCTGCTCGCAGTTTGTCCCGGGCGTGGGAAGCAGCATGCTGCGTGCCCAGAAGACATCCCGCACTGTCCTGCCTGCCACGGGGCTGCTTCTGAGCACGGAGGCACGCCTACAAGCCAACTGAGATGGGCTTTGCCTAAGAGTCAGGGAAGTGGCGAGTGGAACAAGGGATGTGCTGCACAGCTTCCCTCGCAGGCAGATTCCCTCCTGGGGCGCTTAGTTCTCTTGCGTTAGTGCCCTGCTTTGTTTGGAGGCTGTTTGCGGAGAGCAGCACACACAGCGGGAAGGTGCGCGCTGACCAGCTCCAAGTCTCGGCAGATGGAAGCACAAGCCAGGCACCGGCTCGCAGTTTGTCCCGGGCATGGGAAGCAGTATGCTGCGTGCCCAGAGTACTTCTCGCACTGTCCTGCCTGCCACGGGTCTGCTTCTAAGCACGGAGGCACGCCTACAAGCCAACTGAGATGGGCTTTGCCTAAGAGTCAGGGAAGTGGCGAGCGGATCAAGGGATGTGCTGCACAGCTTTCCTCGCAGGCAGATTCCCTCCTGGGGCTCTTAGTTCTCTTGCCTTAGTGCCCTGCTTTGTTTGGAGGCTGTTTGCGGACAGCAGCACACACAGCGGGAAGGTGCGTGCTGGCCAGCTCCAACTCTCGGCACATAGAAGCGCAAGCCAGGCACCTGCTCGCGGTTTGTCCCGGGCATGGGAAGCAGTATGCTGCGTGCCCAGAAGACATCCCGCACTGTCCTGCCTGCCACGGGGCTGCTTCTGAGCACGGAGGCAAGCCTACAAGCCAGCTGAGATGGGCTTTGCCTAAGAGTCAGGGAAGTGTTGAGCGGAACAAGGGATGTGCTGCACAGGTTCCCTCGCAGGCAGATTCCCTCCTGGGGCTCTTAGTTCTCCTGCCTTAGTGCCCTGCTTTGTTTGGAGGCTGTTTGCGGACAGCAGCACACACAGCGGGAAGGTGCGTGCTGGCCAGCTCCAACTCTCGGCACATAGAAGCGCAAGCGAGGCACCTGCTCGCAGTTTGTCCCGGGCATGGGAAGCAGCTTGCTGCGTGCCCAGAAGACATCCCGCACTGTCCTGCCTGCCACGGGGCTGCTTCTGAGCACGGAGGCACGCCTACAAGCCAGCTGAGATGGGCTTTGCCTAAGAGTCAGGGAAGTGGCGAGAGGAACAAGGGATGTGCTGCACAGCTTCCCTCGCAGGCAGATTCCCTCCTGGGGCGCTTACTTCTCTTGCCTTAGTGCCCTGCTTTGTTTGGAGGCTCTTTGCGGACAGCAGCACACACAGCGGGAAGGTGCGCGCTGGCCAGCTCCAAGTCTCGGCACATAGAAGCGCAAGCCAGGCACCTGCTCGCAGTTTGTCCCGGGCATGGGAAGCAGCTTGCTGCGTGCCCAGAAGACATCCCGCACTGTCCTGCCTGCCACGGGGCTGCTTCTGAGCACGGAGGCACGCCTACAAGCCAACTGAGATGGGCTTTGCCTAAGAGTCAGGGAAGTGGCGAGCGGAACAAGGGATGTGCTGCACAGCTTCCCTCGCAGGCAGATTCCCTCCTGGGGCGCTTAGTTCTCCTGCCTTAGTGCCCTGCTTTGTTTGGAGGCTGTTTGCGGACAGCAGCACACACAGCGGGAAGGTGCGCGGTGACCAGCTCCAAGTCTCGCCAGATGGAAGCACAAGCCAGGCACCGGCTCGCAGTTTGTCCCGGGCGTGGGAAGCAGCATGCTGCGTGCCCAGAAGACATCCCGCACTGTCCTGCCTGCCACGGGGCTGCTTCTGAGCACGGAGGCACGCCTACAAGCCAACTGAGATGGGCTTTGCCTAAGAGTCAGGGAAGTGGCGAGAGGAACAAGGGATGTGCTGCACAGCTTCCCTCGCAGGCAGATTCCCTCCTGGGGCTCTTAGTTCTCTTGCCTTAGTGCCCTGCTTTGTTTGGAGGCTGTTTGCGGACAGCAGCACACACAGCGGGAAGGTGCGTGCTGGCCAGCTCCAAGTCTCGGCACATAGAAGCGCAAGCCAGGCACCTGCTCGCGGTTTGTCCCGGGCATGGGAAGCAGTATGCTGCGTGCCCAGAAGACATCCCGCACTGTCCTGCCTGCCACGGGGCTGCTTCTGACCACGGAGGCACGCCTACAAGCCAGCTGAGATGGGCTTTGCCTAAGAGTCAGGGAAGTGGCGAGCGGAACAAGGGATGTGCTGCACAGGTTCCCTCGCAGGCAGATTCCCTCCTGGGGCTCTTAGTTCTCCTGCCTTAGTGCCCTGCTTTGTTTGGAGGCTGTTTGCGGACAGCAGCACACACAGCGGGAAGGTGCGTGCTGGCCAGCTCCAACTCTCGGCACATAGAAGCGCAAGCGAGGCACCTGCTCGCAGTTTGTCCCGGGCATGGGAAGCAGCTTGCTGCGTGCCCAGAAGACATCCCGCACTGTCCTGCCTGCCACGGGGCTGCTTCTGACCACGGAGGCACGCCTACAAGCCAGCTGAGATGGGCTTTGCCTAAGAGTCAGGGAAGTGGCGAGAGGAACAAGGGATGTGCTGCACAGCTTCCCTCGCAGGCAGATTCCCTCCTGGGGCGCTTACTTCTCTTGCCTTAGTGCCCTGCTTTGTTTGGAGGCTCTTTGCGGACAGCAGCACACACAGCGGGAAGGTGCGCGCTGGCCAGCTCCAGGTCTCGGCACATAGAAGCGCAAGCCAGGCACCTGCTCGCAGTTTGTCCCGGGTGTGGGAAGCAGCATGCTGCGTGCCCAGAAGACATCCCGCACTGTCCTGCCTGCCACGGGGCTGCTTCTGAGCACGGAGGCACACCTACAAGCCAGCTGAGATGGGCTTTGCCTAAGAGTCAGGGAAGTGGCGAGCGGAACAAGGGATGTGCTGCACAGGTTCCCTCGCAGGCAGATTCCCTCCTGGGGCTCTTAGTTCTCCTGCCTTAGTGCCCTGCTTTGTTTGGAGGCTGTTTGCAGACAGCAGCACACACAGCGGGAAGGTGTGCGCTGACCAGCTCCAAGTCTCGGCACATAGAAGCGCAAGCGAGGCACCTGCTCGCAGTTTGTCCCGGGCGTGGGAAGCAGCATGCTGCGTGCCCAGAAGACATCCCGCACTGTCCTGCCTGCCACGGGGCTGCTTCTGAGCACGGAGGCACGCCTACAAGCCAACTGAGATGGGCTTTGCCTAAGAGTCAGGGAAGTGGCGAGTGGAACAAGGGATGTGCTGCACAGGTTCCCTCGCAGGCAGATTCCCTCCTGGGGCTCTTAGTTCTCCTGCCTTAGTGCCCTGCTTTCTTTGGAGGCTGTTTGCGGACAGCAGCACACACAGCGGGAAGGTGCGCGCTGGCCAGCTCCAACTCTCGGCACATAGAAGCGCAAGCGAGGCACCTGCTCGCGGTTTGTCCCGGGCGTGGGAAGCAGCTTGCTGCGTGCCCAGAAGACATCCCGCACTGTCCTGCCTGCCACGGGGCTGCTTCTGAGCACGGAGGCACGCCTACAAGCCAGCTGAGATGGGCTTTGCCTAAGAGTCAGGGAAGTGGCGAGCGGAACAAGGGATGTGCTGCACAGCTTCCCTCGCAGGCAGATTCCCTCCTGGGGCGCTTACTTCTCTTGCCTTAGTGCCCTGCTTTGTTTGGAGGTTGTTTGCGGACAGCAGCACACACAGCGGGAAGGTGCGCGCTGGCCAGCTCCAAGTCTCGGCACATAGAAGCGCAAGCGAGGCACCTGCTCGCGGTTTGTCCCGGGCATGGGAAGCAGCATGCTGCGTGCCCAGAAGACATCCCGCACTGTCCTGCCTGCCACGGGGCTGCTTCTGAGCACGGAGGCACACCTACAAGCCAGCTGAGATGGGCTTTGCCTAAGAGTCAGGGAAGTGGCGAGCGGAACAAGGGATGTGCTGCACAGGTTCCCTCGCAGGCAGATTCCCTCCTGGGGCTCTTAGTTCTCTTGCCTTAGTGCCCTGCTTTCTTTGGAGGCTGTTTGCAGACAGCAGCACACACAGCGGGAAGGTGCGCGCTGGCCAGCTCCAGGTCTCGGCACATAGAAGCGCAAGCCAGGCACCTGCTCGCAGTTTGTCCCGGGCATGGGAAGCAGCTTGCTGCGTGCCCAGAAGACATCCCGCACTGTCCTGCCTGCCACGGGGCTGCTTCTGAGCACGGAGGCACGCCTACAAGCCAGCTGAGATGGGCTTTGCCTAAGAGTCAGGGAAGTGGCGAGCGGAACAAGGGATGTGCTGCACAGCTTCCCTCGCAGGCAGATTCCCTCCTGGGGCGCTTACTTCTCTTGCCTTAGTGCCCTGCTTTGTTTGGAGGTTGTTTGCGGACAGCAGCACACACAGCGGGAAGGTGCGCGCTGGCCAGCTCCAAGTCTCGGCAGATAGAAGCGCAAGCGAGGCACCTGCTCGCGGTTTGTCCCGGGCATGGGAAGCAGCATGCTGCGTGCCCAGAAGACATCCCGCACTGTCCTGCCTGCCACGGGGCTGCTTCTGAGCACGGAGGCACACCTACAAGCCAGCTGAGATGGGCTTTGCCTAAGAGTCAGGGAAGTGGCGAGCGGAACAAGGGATGTGCTGCACAGGTTCCCTCGCAGGCAGATTCCCTCCTGGGGCTCTTAGTTCTCTTGCCTTAGTGCCCTGCTTTCTTTGGAGGCTGTTTGCGGACAGCAGCACACACAGCGGGAAGGTGCGCGCTGGCCAGCTCCAGGTCTCGGCACATAGAAGCGCAAGCCAGGCACCTGCTCGCAGTTTGTCCCGGGCATGGGAAGCAGCTTGCTGCGTGCCCAGAAGACATCCCGCACTGTCCTGCCTGCCACGGGGCTGCTTCTGACCACGGAGGCACGCCTACAAGCCAGCTGAGATGGGCTTTGCCTAAGAGTCAGGGAAGTGGCGAGAGGAACAAGGGATGTGCTGCACAGCTTCCCTCGCAGGCAGATTCCCTCCTGGGGCGCTTACTTCTCTTGCCTTAGTGCCCTGCTTTGTTTGGAGGTTGTTTGCGGACAGCAGCACACACAGCGGGAAGGTGCGCGCTGGCCAGCTCCAAGTCTCGGCACATAGAAGCGCAAGCGAGGCACCTGCTCGCGGTTTGTCCCGGGCATGGGAAGCAGCATGCTGCGAGCCCAGAAGACATCCCGCACTGTCCTGCCTGCCATGGGGCTGCTTCTGAGCACGGAGGCACACCTACAAGCCAGCTGAGATGGGCTTTGCCTAAGAGTCAGGGAAGTGGCGAGCGGAACAAGGGATGTGCTGCACAGGTTCCCTCGCAGGCAGATTCCCTCCTGGGGCTCTTAGTTCTCCTGCCTTAGTGCCCTGCTTTCTTTGGAGGCTGTTTGCGGACAGCAGCACACACAGCGGGAAGGTGCGCGCTGGCCAGCTCCAGGTCTCGGCACATAGAAGCGCAAGCCAGGCACCTGCTCGCAGTTTGTCCCGGGCATGGGAAGCAGCTTGCTGCGTGCCCAGAAGACATCCCGCACTGTCCTGCCTGCCACGGGGCTGCTTCTGAGCACGGAGGCACGCCTACAAGCCAGCTGAGATGGGCTTTGCCTAAGAGTCAGGGAAGTGGCGAGCGGAACAAGGGATGTGCTGCACAGCTTCCCTCGCAGGCAGATTCCCTCCTGGGGCTCTTAGTTCTCTTGCCTTAGTGCCCTGCTTTGTTTGGAGGCTGTTTGCGGACAGCAGCACACACAGCGGGAAGGTGCGCGCTGACCAGCTCCAAGTCTCGCCAGATGGAAGCACAAGCCAGGCACCGGCTCGCAGTTTGTCCCGGGCATGGGAAGCAGTATGCTGCGTGCCCAGAGTACTTCTCGCACTGTCCTGCCTGCCACGGGGCTGCTTCTAAGCACGGAGGCACGCCTACAAGCCAACTGAGATGGGCTTTGCCTAAGAGTCAGGGAAGTGGCGAGCGGATCAAGGGATGTGCTGCACAGCTTCCCTCGCAGGCAGATTCCCTCCTGGGGCTCTTAGTTCTCTTGCCTTAGTGCCCTGCTTTGTTTGGAGGCTGTTTGCGGACAGCAGCACACACAGCGGGAAGGTGCGTGCTGGCCAGCTCCAACTCTCGGCACATAGAAGCGCAAGCCAGGCACCTGCTCGCGGTTTGTCCCGGGCATGGGAAGCAGTATGCTGCGTGCCCAGAAGACATCCCGCACTGTCCTGCCTGCCACGGGGCTGCTTCTGACCACGGAGGCACGCCTACAAGCCAGCTGAGATGGGCTTTGCCTAAGAGTCAGGGAAGTGTTGAGCGGAACAAGGGATGTGCTGCACAGCTTCCCTCGCAGGCAGATTCCCTCCTGGGGCTCTTAGTTCTCCTGCCTTAGTGCCCTGCTTTGTTTGGAGGCTGTTTGCGGACAGCAGCACACACAGCGGGAAGGTGCGTGCTGGCCAGCTCCAACTCTCGGCACATAGAAGCGCAAGCCAGGCACCTGCTCGCAGTTTGTCCCGGGCATGGGAAGCAGCTTGCTGCGTGCCCAGAAGACATCCCGCACTGTCCTGCCTGCCACGGGGCTGCTTCTGAGCACGGAGGCACGCCTACAAGCCAGCTGAGATGGGCTTTGCCTAAGAGTCAGGGAAGTGGCGAGAGGAACAAGGGATGTGCTGCACAGCTTCCCTCGCAGGCAGATTCCCTCCTGGGGCGCTTACTTCTCTTGCCTTAGTGCCCTGCTTTGTTTGGAGGCTCTTTGCGGACAGCAGCACACACAGCGGGAAGGTGTGCGCTGGCCAGCTCCAAGTCTCGGCACATAGAAGCGCAAGCCAGGCACCTGCTCGCAGTTTGTCCCGGGCATGGGAAGCAGCTTGCTGCGTGCCCAGAGTACTTCTCGCACTGTCCTGCCTGCCACGGGGCTGCTTCTGAGCACGGAGGCACGCCTACAAGCCAGCTGAGATGGGCTTTGCCTAAGAGTCAGGGAAGTGTTGAGCGGAACAAGGGATGTGCTGCACAGCTTCCCTCGCAGGCAGATTCCCTCCTGGGGCTCTTAGTTCTCCTGCCTTAGTGCCCTGCTTTGTTTGGAGGCTGTTTGCGGACAGCAGCACACACAGCGGGAAGGTGCGCGCTGGCCAGCTCCAGGTCTCGGCACATAGAAGCGCAAGCCAGGCACCTGCTCGCAGTTTGTCCCGGGCATGGGAAGCAGCTTGCTGCGTGCCCAGAAGACATCCCGCACTGTCCTGCCTGCCACGGGGCTGCTTCTGAGCACGGAGGCACGCCTACAAGCCAGCTGAGATGGGCTTTGCCTAAGAGTCAGGGAAGTGGCGAGCGGAACAAGGGATGTGCTGCACAGCTTCCCTCGCAGGCAGATTCCCTCCTGGGGCGCTTACTTCTCTTGCCTTAGTGCCCTGCTTTGTTTGGAGGTTGTTTGCGGACAGCAGCACACACAGCGGGAAGGTGTGCGCTGACCAGCTCCAAGTCTCGGCACATAGAAGCGCAAGCGAGGCACCTGCTCGCAGTTTGTCCCGGGCGTGGGAAGCAGCATGCTGCGTGCCCAGAAGACATCCCGCACTGTCCTGCCTGCCACGGGGCTGCTTCTGAGCACGGAGGCACGCCTACAAGCCAGCTGAGATGGGCTTTGCCTAAGAGTCAGGGAAGTGGCGAGCGGAACAAGGGATGTGCTGCACAGCTTCCCTCGCAGGCAGATTCCCTCCTGGGGCTCTTAGTTCTCTTGCCTTAGTGCCCTGCTTTGTTTGGAGGCTGTTTGCGGAGAGCAGAACACACAGCGGGAAGGTGCGCGCTGACCAGCTCCAAGTCTCGCCAGATGGAAGCACAAGCCAGGCACCGGCTCGCAGTTTGTCCCGGGCATGGGAAGCAGTATGCTGCGTGCCCAGAGTACTTCTCGCACTGTCCTGCCTGCCACGGGGCTGCTTCTAAGCACGGAGGCACGCCTACAAGCCAGCTGAGATGGGCTTTGCCTAAGAGTCAGGGAAGTGGCGAGAGGAACAAGGGATGTGCTGCACAGCTTCGCTCGCAGGCAGATTCCCTCCTGGGGCTCTTAGTTCTCTTGCCTTAGTGCCCTGCTTTGTTTGGAGGCTGTTTGCGGACAGCAGCACACACAGCGGGAAGGTGCGTGCTGGCCAGCTCCAACTCTCGGCACATAGAAGCGCAAGCGAGGCACCTGCTCGCAGTTTGTCCCGGGCATGGGAAGCAGCATGCTGCGTGCCCAGAAGACATCCCGCACTGTCCTGCCTGCCACGGGGCTGCTTCTGAGCACGGAGGCACGCCTACAAGCCAACTGAGATGGGCTTTGCCTAAGAGTCAGGGAAGTGGCGAGCGGAACAAGGGATGTGCTGCACAGCTTCCCTCGCAGGCAGATTCCCTCCTGGGGCGCTTACTTCTCTTGCCTTAGTGCCCTGCTTTGTTTGGAGGCTGTTTGCGGACAGCAGCACACACAGCGGGAAGGTGCGCGCTGACCAGCTCCAAGTCTCGGCAGATGGAAGCACAAGCCAGGCACCTGCTCGCAGTTTGTCCCGGGCATGGGAAGCAGTATGCTGCGTGCCCAGAGTACTTCTCGCACTGTCCTGCCTGCCACGGGGCTGCTTCTGAGCACGGAGGCACGCCTACAAGCCAACTGAGATGGGCTTTGCCTAAGAGTCAGGGAAGTGGCGAGCGGAACAAGGGATGTGCTGCACAGGTTCCCTCGCAGGCAGATTCCCTCCTGGGGCTCTTAGTTCTCCTGCCTTAGTGCCCTGCTTTGTTTGGAGGCTGTTTGCGGACAGCAGCACACACAGCGGGAAGGTGCGCGCTGGCCAGCTCCAGGTCTCGGCACATAGAAGCGCAAGCCAGGCACCTGCTCGCAGTTTGTCCCGGGCATGGGAAGCAGCTTGCTGCGTGCCCAGAAGACATCCCGCACTGTCCTGCCTGCCACGGGGCTGCTTCTGAGCACGGAGGCACGCCTACAAGCCAGCTGAGATGGGCTTTGCCTAAGAGTCAGGGAAGTGGTGAGCGGAACAAGGGATGTGCTGCACAGCTTCCCTCGCAGGCAGATTCCCTCCTGGGGCGCTTACTTCTCTTGCCTTAGTGCCCTGCTTTGTTTGGAGGTTGTTTGCGGACAGCAGCACACACAGCGGGAAGGTGCGCGCTGGCCAGCTCCAAGTCTCGGCAGATAGAAGTGCAAGCGAGGCACCTGCTCGCGGTTTGTCCCGGGCATGGGAAGCAGCATGCTGCGTGCCCAGAAGACATCCCGCACTGTCCTGCCTGCCACGGGGCTGCTTCTGAGCACGGAGGCACGCCTACAAGCCAGCTGAGATGGGCTTTGCCTAAGAGTCAGGGAAGTGGCGAGAGGAACAAGGGATGTGCTGCACAGGTTCCCTCGCAGGCAGATTCCCTCCTGGGGCTCTTAGTTCTCCTGCCTTAGTGCCCTGCTTTGTTTGGAGGCTGTTTGCAGACAGCAGCACACACAGCGGGAAGGTGTGCGCTGACCAGCTCCAAGTCTCGGCACATAGAAGCACAAGCCAGGCACCGGCTCGCAGTTTGTCCCGGGCATGGGAAGCAGTATGCTGCGTGCCCAGAGTACTTCTCGCACTGTCCTGCCTGCCACGGGGCTGCTTCTAAGCACGGAGGCACTCCTACAAGCCAGCTGAGATGGGCTTTGCCTAAGAGTCAGGGAAGTGGCGAGCGGAACAAGGGATGTGCTGCACAGCTTCCCTCGCAGGCAGATTCCCTCCTGGGGCTCTTAGTTCTCCTGCCTTAGTGCCCTGCTTTGTTTGGAGGCTGTTTGCGGACAGCAGCACACACAGCGGGAAGGTGTACGCTGACCAGCTCCAAGTCTCGGCACATAGAAGCGCAAGCGAGGCACCTGCTCGCAGTTTGTCCCGGGCGTGGGAAGCAGCATGCTGCGTGCCCAGAAGACATCCCGCACTGTCCTGCCTGCCACGGGGCTGCTTCTGAGCACGGAGGCACGCCTACAAGCCAGCTGAGATGGGCTTTGCCTAAGAGTCAGGGAAGTGGCGAGCGGAACAAGGGATGTGCTGCACAGCTTCCCTCGCAGGCAGATTCCCTCCTGGGGCGCTTACTTCTCTTGCCTTAGTGCCCTGCTTTGTTTGGAGGTTGTTTGCGGACAGCAGCACACACAGCGGGAAGGTGCGCGCTGGCCAGCTCCAAGTCTCGGCAGATAGAAGCGCAAGCGAGGCACCTGCTCGCGGTTTGTCCCGGGCATGGGAAGCAGCATGCTGCGTGCCCAGAAGACATCCCGCACTGTCCTGCCTGCCACGGGGCTGCTTCTGAGCACGGAGGCACACCTACAAGCCAGCTGAGATGGGCTTTGCCTAAGAGTCAGGGAAGTGGCGAGCGGAACAAGGGATGTGCTGCACAGGTTCCCTCGCAGGCAGATTCCCTCCTGGGGCTCTTAGTTCTCCTGCCTTAGTGCCCTGCTTTGTTTGGAGGCTGTTTGCGGACAGCAGCACACACAGCGGGAAGGTGCGCGCTGGCCAGCTCCAGGTCTCGGCACATAGAAGCGCAAGCCAGGCACCTGCTCGCAGTTTGTCCCGGGCATGGGAAGCAGCTTGCTGCGTGCCCAGAAGACATCCCGCACTGTCCTGCCTGCCACGGGGCTGCTTCTGAGCACGGAGGCACGCCTACAAGCCAGCTGAGATGGGCTTTGCCTAAGAGTCAGGGAAGTGGTGAGCGGAACAAGGGATGTGCTGCACAGCTTCCCTCGCAGGCAGATTCCCTCCTGGGGCGCTTACTTCTCTTGCCTTAGTGCCCTGCTTTGTTTGGAGGTTGTTTGCGGACAGCAGCACACACAGCGGGAAGGTGCGCGCTGGCCAGCTCCAGGTCTCGGCACATAGAAGCGCAAGCCAGGCACCTGCTCGCAGTTTGTCCCGGGCATGGGAAGCAGCTTGCTGCGTGCCCAGAAGACATCCCGCACTGTCCTGCCTGCCACGGGGCTGCTTCTGACCACGGAGGCACGCCTACAAGCCAGCTGAGATGGGCTTTGCCTAAGAGTCAGGGAAGTGGCGAGAGGAACAAGGGATGTGCTGCACAGCTTCCCTCGCAGGCAGATTCCCTCCTGGGGCGCTTACTTCTCTTGCCTTAGTGCCCTGCTTTGTTTGGAGGTTGTTTGCGGACAGCAGCACACACAGCGGGAAGGTGCGCGCTGGCCAGCTCCAAGTCTCGGCACATAGAAGCGCAAGCGAGGCACCTGCTCGCGGTTTGTCCCGGGCATGGGAAGCAGCATGCTGCGAGCCCAGAAGACATCCCGCACTGTCCTGCCTGCCATGGGGCTGCTTCTGAGCACGGAGGCACACCTACAAGCCAGCTGAGATGGGCTTTGCCTAAGAGTCAGGGAAGTGGCGAGCGGAACAAGGGATGTGCTGCACAGGTTCCCTCGCAGGCAGATTCCCTCCTGGGGCTCTTAGTTCTCCTGCCTTAGTGCCCTGCTTTCTTTGGAGGCTGTTTGCGGACAGCAGCACACACAGCGGGAAGGTGCGCGCTGGCCAGCTCCAGGTCTCGGCACATAGAAGCGCAAGCCAGGCACCTGCTCGCAGTTTGTCCCGGGCATGGGAAGCAGCTTGCTGCGTGCCCAGAAGACATCCCGCACTGTCCTGCCTGCCACGGGGCTGCTTCTGAGCACGGAGGCACGCCTACAAGCCAGCTGAGATGGGCTTTGCCTAAGAGTCAGGGAAGTGGCGAGCGGAACAAGGGATGTGCTGCACAGCTTCCCTCGCAGGCAGATTCCCTCCTGGGGCTCTTAGTTCTCTTGCCTTAGTGCCCTGCTTTGTTTGGAGGCTGTTTGCGGACAGCAGCACACACAGCGGGAAGGTGCGCGCTGACCAGCTCCAAGTCTCGCCAGATGGAAGCACAAGCCAGGCACCGGCTCGCAGTTTGTCCCGGGCATGGGAAGCAGTATGCTGCGTGCCCAGAGTACTTCTCGCACTGTCCTGCCTGCCACGGGGCTGCTTCTAAGCACGGAGGCACGCCTACAAGCCAACTGAGATGGGCTTTGCCTAAGAGTCAGGGAAGTGGCGAGCGGATCAAGGGATGTGCTGCACAGCTTCCCTCGCAGGCAGATTCCCTCCTGGGGCTCTTAGTTCTCTTGCCTTAGTGCCCTGCTTTGTTTGGAGGCTGTTTGCGGACAGCAGCACACACAGCGGGAAGGTGCGTGCTGGCCAGCTCCAACTCTCGGCACATAGAAGCGCAAGCCAGGCACCTGCTCGCGGTTTGTCCCGGGCATGGGAAGCAGTATGCTGCGTGCCCAGAAGACATCCCGCACTGTCCTGCCTGCCACGGGGCTGCTTCTGACCACGGAGGCACGCCTACAAGCCAGCTGAGATGGGCTTTGCCTAAGAGTCAGGGAAGTGTTGAGCGGAACAAGGGATGTGCTGCACAGCTTCCCTCGCAGGCAGATTCCCTCCTGGGGCTCTTAGTTCTCCTGCCTTAGTGCCCTGCTTTGTTTGGAGGCTGTTTGCGGACAGCAGCACACACAGCGGGAAGGTGCGTGCTGGCCAGCTCCAACTCTCGGCACATAGAAGCGCAAGCCAGGCACCTGCTCGCAGTTTGTCCCGGGCATGGGAAGCAGCTTGCTGCGTGCCCAGAAGACATCCCGCACTGTCCTGCCTGCCACGGGGCTGCTTCTGAGCACGGAGGCACGCCTACAAGCCAGCTGAGATGGGCTTTGCCTAAGAGTCAGGGAAGTGGCGAGAGGAACAAGGGATGTGCTGCACAGCTTCCCTCGCAGGCAGATTCCCTCCTGGGGCGCTTACTTCTCTTGCCTTAGTGCCCTGCTTTGTTTGGAGGCTCTTTGCGGACAGCAGCACACACAGCGGGAAGGTGTGCGCTGGCCAGCTCCAAGTCTCGGCACATAGAAGCGCAAGCCAGGCACCTGCTCGCAGTTTGTCCCGGGCATGGGAAGCAGCTTGCTGCGTGCCCAGAGTACTTCTCGCACTGTCCTGCCTGCCACGGGGCTGCTTCTGAGCACGGAGGCACGCCTACAAGCCAGCTGAGATGGGCTTTGCCTAAGAGTCAGGGAAGTGTTGAGCGGAACAAGGGATGTGCTGCACAGCTTCCCTCGCAGGCAGATTCCCTCCTGGGGCTCTTAGTTCTCCTGCCTTAGTGCCCTGCTTTGTTTGGAGGCTGTTTGCGGACAGCAGCACACACAGCGGGAAGGTGCGTGCTGGCCAGCTCCAACTCTCGGCACATAGAAGCGCAAGCCAGGCACCTGCTCGCAGTTTGTCCCGGGCATGGGAAGCAGCTTGCTGCGTGCCCAGAAGACATCCCGCACTGTCCTGCCTGCCACGGGGCTGCTTCTGAGCACGGAGGCACGCCTACAAGCCAGCTGAGATGGGCTTTGCCTAAGAGTCAGGGAAGTGGCGAGAGGAACAAGGGATGTGCTGCACAGCTTCCCTCGCAGGCAGATTCCCTCCTGGGGCGCTTACTTCTCTTGCCTTAGTGCCCTGCTTTGTTTGGAGGCTCTTTGCGGACAGCAGCACACACAGCGGGAAGGTGTGCGCTGGCCAGCTCCAAGTCTCGGCACATAGAAGCGCAAGCCAGGCACCTGCTCGCAGTTTGTCCCGGGCATGGGAAGCAGCTTGCTGCGTGCCCAGAGTACTTCTCGCACTGTCCTGCCTGCCACGGGGCTGCTTCTGAGCACGGAGGCACGCCTACAAGCCAGCTGAGATGGGCTTTGCCTAAGAGTCAGGGAAGTGTTGAGCGGAACAAGGGATGTGCTGCACAGCTTCCCTCGCAGGCAGATTCCCTCCTGGGGCTCTTAGTTCTCCTGCCTTAGTGCCCTGCTTTGTTTGGAGGCTGTTTGCGGACAGCAGCACACACAGCGGGAAGGTGCGCGCTGGCCAGCTCCAGGTCTCGGCACATAGAAGCGCAAGCCAGGCACCTGCTCGCAGTTTGTCCCGGGCATGGGAAGCAGCTTGCTGCGTGCCCAGAAGACATCCCGCACTGTCCTGCCTGCCACGGGGCTGCTTCTGAGCACGGAGGCACGCCTACAAGCCAGCTGAGATGGGCTTTGCCTAAGAGTCAGGGAAGTGGCGAGCGGAACAAGGGATGTGCTGCACAGGTTCCCTCGCAGGCAGATTCCCTCCTGGGGCGCTTACTTCTCTTGCCTTAGTGCCCTGCTTTGTTTGGAGGTTGTTTGCGGACAGCAGCACACACAGCGGGAAGGTGTGCGCTGACCAGCTCCAAGTCTCGGCACATAGAAGCGCAAGCGAGGCACCTGCTCGCAGTTTGTCCCGGGCGTGGGAAGCAGCATGCTGCGTGCCCAGAAGACATCCCGCACTGTCCTGCCTGCCACGGGGCTGCTTCTGAGCACGGAGGCACGCCTACAAGCCAGCTGAGATGGGCTTTGCCTAAGAGTCAGGGAAGTGGCGAGCGGAACAAGGGATGTGCTGCACAGCTTCCCTCGCAGGCAGATTCCCTCCTGGGGCTCTTAGTTCTCCTGCCTTAGTGCCCTGCTTTGTTTGGAGGCTGTTTGCGGACAGCAGCACACACAGCGGGAAGGTGCGCGCTGACCAGCTCCAAGTCTCGCCAGATGGAAGCACAAGCCAGGCACCGGCTCGCAGTTTGTCCCGGGCATGGGAAGCAGTATGCTGCGTGCCCAGAGTACTTCTCGCACTGTCCTGCCTGCCACGGGGCTGCTTCTAAGCACGGAGGCACTCCTACAAGCCAGCTGAGATGGGCTTTGCCTAAGAGTCAGGGAAGTGGCGAGCGGAACAAGGGATGTGCTGCACAGCTTCCCTCGCAGGCAGATTCCCTCCTGGGGCTCTTAGTTCTCCTGCCTTAGTGCCCTGCTTTCTTTGGAGGCTGTTTGCGGACAGCAGCACACACAGCGGGAAGGTGTACGCTGACCAGCTCCAAGTCTCGGCACATAGAAGCGCAAGCGAGGCACCTGCTCGCAGTTTGTCCCGGGCGTGGGAAGCAGCATGCTGCGTGCCCAGAAGACATCCCGCACTGTCCTGCCTGCCACGGGGCTGCTTCTGAGCACGGAGGCACGCCTACAAGCCAGCTGAGATGGGCTTTGCCTAAGAGTCAGGGAAGTGGCGAGCGGAACAAGGGATGTGCTGCACAGCTTCCCTCGCAGGCAGATTCCCTCCTGGGGCGCTTACTTCTCTTGCCTTAGTGCCCTGCTTTGTTTGGAGGTTGTTTGCGGACAGCAGCACACACAGCGGGAAGGTGCGCGCTGGCCAGCTCCAAGTCTCGGCAGATAGAAGCGCAAGCGAGGCACCTGCTCGCGGTTTGTCCCGGGCATGGGAAGCAGCATGCTGCGTGCCCAGAAGACATCCCGCACTGTCCTGCCTGCCACGGGGCTGCTTCTGAGCACGGAGGCACACCTACAAGCCAGCTGAGATGGGCTTTGCCTAAGAGTCAGGGAAGTGGCGAGCGGAACAAGGGATGTGCTGCACAGGTTCCCTCGCAGGCAGATTCCCTCCTGGGGCTCTTAGTTCTCCTGCCTTAGTGCCCTGCTTTGTTTGGAGGCTGTTTGCGGACAGCAGCACACACAGCGGGAAGGTGCGCGCTGGCCAGCTCCAGGTCTCGGCACATAGAAGCGCAAGCCAGGCACCTGCTCGCAGTTTGTCCCGGGCATGGGAAGCAGCTTGCTGCGTGCCCAGAAGACATCCCGCACTGTCCTGCCTGCCACGGGGCTGCTTCTGAGCACGGAGGCACGCCTACAAGCCAGCTGAGATGGGCTTTGCCTAAGAGTCAGGGAAGTGGTGAGCGGAACAAGGGATGTGCTGCACAGCTTCCCTCGCAGGCAGATTCCCTCCTGGGGCGCTTACTTCTCTTGCCTTAGTGCCCTGCTTTGTTTGGAGGTTGTTTGCGGACAGCAGCACACACAGCGGGAAGGTGCGCGCTGGCCAGCTCCAAGTCTCGGCAGATAGAAGTGCAAGCGAGGCACCTGCTCGCGGTTTGTCCCGGGCATGGGAAGCAGCATGCTGCGTGCCCAGAAGACATCCCGCACTGTCCTGCCTGCCACGGGGCTGCTTCTGAGCACGGAGGCACGCCTACAAGCCAGCTGAGATGGGCTTTGCCTAAGAGTCAGGGAAGTGGCGAGAGGAACAAGGGATGTGCTGCACAGGTTCCCTCGCAGGCAGATTCCCTCCTGGGGCTCTTAGTTCTCCTGCCTTAGTGCCCTGCTTTGTTTGGAGGCTGTTTGCAGACAGCAGCACACACAGCGGGAAGGTGTGCGCTGACCAGCTCCAAGTCTCGGCACATAGAAGCGCAAGCCAGGCACCTGCTCGCAGTTTGTCCCGGGCGTGGGAAGCAGCATGCTGCGTGCCCAGAGTACTTCCCGCACTGTCCTGCCTGCCACGGGGCTGCTTCTGAGCACGGAGGCACGCCTACAAGCCAGCTGAGATGGGCTTTGCCTAAGAGTCAGGGAAGTGGCGAGCGGAACAAGGGATGTGCTGCACAGCTTCCCTCGCAGGCAGATTCCCTCCTGGGGCTCTTAGTTCTCCTGCCTTAGTGCCCTGCTTTGTTTGGAGGCTGTTTGCGGACAGCAGCACACACAGCGGGAAGGTGCGCGCTGACCAGCTCCAAGTCTCGCCAGATGGAAGCACAAGCCAGGCACCGGCTCGCAGTTTGTCCCGGGCATGGGAAGCAGTATGCTGCGTGCCCAGAGTACTTCTCGCACTGTCCTGCCTGCCACGGGGCTGCTTCTAAGCACGGAGGCACTCCTACAAGCCAGCTGAGATGGGCTTTGCCTAAGAGTCAGGGAAGTGGCGAGCGGAACAAGGGATGTGCTGCACAGCTTCCCTCGCAGGCAGATTCCCTCCTGGGGCTCTTAGTTCTCCTGCCTTAGTGCCCTGCTTTCTTTGGAGGCTGTTTGCGGACAGCAGCACACACAGCGGGAAGGTGTACGCTGACCAGCTCCAAGTCTCGGCACATAGAAGCGCAAGCGAGGCACCTGCTCGCAGTTTGTCCCGGGCGTGGGAAGCAGCATGCTGCGTGCCCAGAAGACATCCCGCACTGTCCTGCCTGCCACGGGGCTGCTTCTGAGCACGGAGGCACGCCTACAAGCCAGCTGAGATGGGCTTTGCCTAAGAGTCAGGGAAGTGGCGAGCGGAACAAGGGATGTGCTGCACAGCTTCCCTCGCAGGCAGATTCCCTCCTGGGGCGCTTACTTCTCTTGCCTTAGTGCCCTGCTTTGTTTGGAGGTTGTTTGCGGACAGCAGCACACACAGCGGGAAGGTGCGCGCTGGCCAGCTCCAAGTCTCGGCAGATAGAAGCGCAAGCGAGGCACCTGCTCGCGGTTTGTCCCGGGCATGGGAAGCAGCATGCTGCGTGCCCAGAAGACATCCCGCACTGTCCTGCCTGCCACGGGGCTGCTTCTGAGCACGGAGGCACACCTACAAGCCAGCTGAGATGGGCTTTGCCTAAGAGTCAGGGAAGTGGCGAGCGGAACAAGGGATGTGCTGCACAGGTTCCCTCGCAGGCAGATTCCCTCCTGGGGCTCTTAGTTCTCTTGCCTTAGTGCCCTGCTTTCTTTGGAGGCTGTTTGCAGACAGCAGCACACACAGCGGGAAGGTGCGCGCTGGCCAGCTCCAGGTCTCGGCACATAGAAGCGCAAGCCAGGCACCTGCTCGCAGTTTGTCCCGGGCATGGGAAGCAGCTTGCTGCGTGCCCAGAAGACATCCCGCACTGTCCTGCCTGCCACGGGGCTGCTTCTGAGCACGGAGGCACGCCTACAAGCCAGCTGAGATGGGCTTTGCCTAAGAGTCAGGGAAGTGGCGAGCGGAACAAGGGATGTGCTGCACAGCTTCCCTCGCAGGCAGATTCCCTCCTGGGGCGCTTACTTCTCTTGCCTTAGTGCCCTGCTTTGTTTGGAGGTTGTTTGCGGACAGCAGCACACACAGCGGGAAGGTGCGCGCTGGCCAGCTCCAAGTCTCGGCAGATAGAAGCGCAAGCGAGGCACCTGCTCGCGGTTTGTCCCGGGCATGGGAAGCAGCATGCTGCGTGCCCAGAAGACATCCCGCACTGTCCTGCCTGCCACGGGGCTGCTTCTGAGCACGGAGGCACACCTACAAGCCAGCTGAGATGGGCTTTGCCTAAGAGTCAGGGAAGTGGCGAGCGGAACAAGGGATGTGCTGCACAGGTTCCCTCGCAGGCAGATTCCCTCCTGGGGCTCTTAGTTCTCTTGCCTTAGTGCCCTGCTTTCTTTGGAGGCTGTTTGCGGACAGCAGCACACACAGCGGGAAGGTGCGCGCTGGCCAGCTCCAGGTCTCGGCACATAGAAGCGCAAGCCAGGCACCTGCTCGCAGTTTGTCCCGGGCATGGGAAGCAGCTTGCTGCGTGCCCAGAAGACATCCCGCACTGTCCTGCCTGCCACGGGGCTGCTTCTGACCACGGAGGCACGCCTACAAGCCAGCTGAGATGGGCTTTGCCTAAGAGTCAGGGAAGTGGCGAGCGGAACAAGGGATGTGCTGCACAGCTTCCCTCGCAGGCAGATTCCCTCCTGGGGCGCTTACTTCTCTTGCCTTAGTGCCCTGCTTTGTTTGGAGGTTGTTTGCGGACAGCAGCACACACAGCGGGAAGGTGCGCGCTGGCCAGCTCCAAGTCTCGGCACATAGAAGCGCAAGCGAGGCACCTGCTCGCGGTTTGTCCCGGGCATGGGAAGCAGCATGCTGCGAGCCCAGAAGACATCCCGCACTGTCCTGCCTGCCATGGGGCTGCTTCTGAGCACGGAGGCACACCTACAAGCCAGCTGAGATGGGCTTTGCCTAAGAGTCAGGGAAGTGGCGAGCGGAACAAGGGATGTGCTGCACAGGTTCCCTCGCAGGCAGATTCCCTCCTGGGGCTCTTAGTTCTCCTGCCTTAGTGCCCTGCTTTCTTTGGAGGCTGTTTGCGGACAGCAGCACACACAGCGGGAAGGTGCGCGCTGGCCAGCTCCAGGTCTCGGCACATAGAAGCGCAAGCCAGGCACCTGCTCGCAGTTTGTCCCGGGCATGGGAAGCAGCTTGCTGCGTGCCCAGAAGACATCCCGCACTGTCCTGCCTGCCACGGGGCTGCTTCTGACCACGGAGGCACGCCTACAAGCCAGCTGAGATGGGCTTTGCCTAAGAGTCAGGGAAGTGGCGAGCGGAACAAGGGATGTGCTGCACAGCTTCCCTCGCAGGCAGATTCCCTCCTGGGGCGCTTACTTCTCTTGCCTTAGTGCCCTGCTTTGTTTGGAGGTTGTTTGCGGACAGCAGCACACACAGCGGGAAGGTGCGCGCTGGCCAGCTCCAACTCTCGGCACATAGAAGCGCAAGCGAGGCACCTGCTCGCGGTTTGTCCCGGGCATGGGAAGCAGCATGCTGCGTGCCCAGAAGACATCCCGCACTGTCCTGCCTGCCATGGGGCTGCTTCTGAGCACGGAGGCACACCTACAAGCCAGCTGAGATGGGCTTTGCCTAAGAGTCAGGGAAGTGGCGAGCGGAACAAGGGATGTGCTGCACAGGTTCCCTCGCAGGCAGATTCCCTCCTGGGGCTCTTAGTTCTCCTGCCTTAGTGCCCTGCTTTCTTTGGAGGCTGTTTGCGGACAGCAGCACACACAGCGGGAAGGTGCGCGCTGGCCAGCTCCAGGTCTCGGCACATAGAAGCGCAAGCCAGGCACCTGCTCGCAGTTTGTCCCGGGCATGGGAAGCAGCTTGCTGCGTGCCCAGAAGACATCCCGCACTGTCCTGCCTGCCACGGGGCTGCTTCTGAGCACGGAGGCACGCCTACAAGCCAGCTGAGATGGGCTTTGCCTAAGAGTCAGGGAAGTGGCGAGCGGAACAAGGGATGTGCTGCACAGCTTCCCTCGCAGGCAGATTCCCTCCTGGGGCTCTTAGTTCTCTTGCCTTAGTGCCCTGCTTTGTTTGGAGGCTGTTTGCGGACAGCAGCACACACAGCGGGAAGGTGCGCGCTGACCAGCTCCAAGTCTCGCCAGATGGAAGCACAAGCCAGGCACCGGCTCGCAGTTTGTCCCGGGCATGGGAAGCAGTATGCTGCGTGCCCAGAGTACTTCTCGCACTGTCCTGCCTGCCACGGGGCTGCTTCTAAGCACGGAGGCACGCCTACAAGCCAACTGAGATGGGCTTTGCCTAAGAGTCAGGGAAGTGGCGAGCGGAACAAGGGATGTGCTGCACAGCTTCCCTCGCAGGCAGATTCCCTCCTGGGGCTCTTAGTTCTCCTGCCTTAGTGCCCTGCTTTGTTTGGAGGCTGTTTGCGGACAGCAGCACACACAGCGGGAAGGTGCGTGCTGGCCAGCTCCAACTCTCGGCACATAGAAGCGCAAGCCAGGCACCTGCTCGCGGTTTGTCCCGGGCATGGGAAGCAGCTTGCTGCGTGCCCAGAAGACATCCCGCACTGTCCTGCCTGCCACGGGGCTGCTTCTGAGCACGGAGGCACGCCTACAAGCCAGCTGAGATGGGCTTTGCCTAAGAGTCAGGGAAGTGGCGAGAGGAACAAGGGATGTGCTGCACAGCTTCCCTCGCAGGCAGATTCCCTCCTGGGGCGCTTACTTCTCTTGCCTTAGTGCCCTGCTTTGTTTGGAGGCTCTTTGCGGACAGCAGCACACACAGCGGGAAGGTGTGCGCTGGCCAGCTCCAAGTCTCGGCACATAGAAGCGCAAGCCAGGCACCTGCTCGCAGTTTGTCCCGGGCATGGGAAGCAGCTTGCTGCGTGCCCAGAGTACTTCTCGCACTGTCCTGCCTGCCACGGGGCTGCTTCTGAGCACGGAGGCACGCCTACAAGCCAGCTGAGATGGGCTTTGCCTAAGAGTCAGGGAAGTGTTGAGCGGAACAAGGGATGTGCTGCACAGCTTCCCTCGCAGGCAGATTCCCTCCTGGGGCTCTTAGTTCTCCTGCCTTAGTGCCCTGCTTTGTTTGGAGGCTGTTTGCGGACAGCAGCACACACAGCGGGAAGGTGCGCGCTGGCCAGCTCCAGGTCTCGGCACATAGAAGCGCAAGCCAGGCACCTGCTCGCAGTTTGTCCCGGGCATGGGAAGCAGCTTGCTGCGTGCCCAGAAGACATCCCGCACTGTCCTGCCTGCCACGGGGCTGCTTCTGAGCACGGAGGCACGCCTACAAGCCAGCTGAGATGGGCTTTGCCTAAGAGTCAGGGAAGTGGCGAGCGGAACAAGGGATGTGCTGCACAGCTTCCCTCGCAGGCAGATTCCCTCCTGGGGCGCTTACTTCTCTTGCCTTAGTGCCCTGCTTTGTTTGGAGGTTGTTTGCGGACAGCAGCACACACAGCGGGAAGGTGTGCGCTGACCAGCTCCAAGTCTCGGCACATAGAAGCGCAAGCGAGGCACCTGCTCGCGGTTTGTCCCGGGCGTGGGAAGCAGCATGCTGCGTGCCCAGAAGACATCCCGCACTGTCCTGCCTGCCACGGGGCTGCTTCTGAGCACGGAGGCACGCCTACAAGCCAGCTGAGATGGGCTTTGCCTAAGAGTCAGGGAAGTGGCGAGCGGAACAAGGGATGTGCTGCACAGCTTCCCTCGCAGGCAGATTCCCTCCTGGGGCTCTTAGTTCTCTTGCCTTAGTGCCCTGCTTTGTTTGGAGGCTGTTTGCGGAGAGCAGAACACACAGCGGGAAGGTGCGCGCTGACCAGCTCCAAGTCTCGCCAGATGGAAGCACAAGCCAGGCACCGGCTCGCAGTTTGTCCCGGGCATGGGAAGCAGTATGCTGCGTGCCCAGAGTACTTCTCGCACTGTCCTGCCTGCCACGGGGCTGCTTCTAAGCACGGAGGCACGCCTAC
Organism: Rhea pennata; assembly: GCF_028389875.1. Classification (NCBI taxonomy): domain Eukaryota; kingdom Metazoa; phylum Chordata; class Aves; order Rheiformes; family Rheidae; genus Rhea; species Rhea pennata. The sequence continues at coordinate 1,441,645 of NC_084680.1, forward strand.
AAGCCAACTGAGATGGGCTTTGCCTAAGAGTCAGGGAAGTGGCGAGAGGAACAAGGGATGTGCTGCACAGCTTCGCTCGCAGGCAGATTCCCTCCTGGGGCTCTTAGTTCTCTTGCCTTAGTGCCCTGCTTTGTTTGGAGGCTGTTTGCGGACAGCAGCACACACAGCGGGAAGGTGCGTGCTGGCCAGCTCCAACTCTCGGCACATAGAAGCGCAAGCGAGGCACCTGCTCGCAGTTTGTCCCGGGCATGGGAAGCAGCATGCTGCGTGCCCAGAAGACATCCCGCACTGTCCTGCCTGCCACGGGGCTGCTTCTGAGCACGGAGGCACGCCTACAAGCCAACTGAGATGGGCTTTGCCTAAGAGTCAGGGAAGTGGCGAGCGGAACAAGGGATGTGCTGCACAGCTTCCCTCGCAGGCAGATTCCCTCCTGGGGCGCTTACTTCTCTTGCCTTAGTGCCCTGCTTTGTTTGGAGGCTGTTTGCGGACAGCAGCACACACAGCGGGAAGGTGCGCGCTGACCAGCTCCAAGTCTCGGCAGATGGAAGCACAAGCCAGGCACCTGCTCGCAGTTTGTCCCGGGCATGGGAAGCAGTATGCTGCGTGCCCAGAGTACTTCTCGCACTGTCCTGCCTGCCACGGGGCTGCTTCTGAGCACGGAGGCACGCCTACAAGCCAACTGAGATGGGCTTTGCCTAAGAGTCAGGGAAGTGGCGAGCGGAACAAGGGATGTGCTGCACAGGTTCCCTCGCAGGCAGATTCCCTCCTGGGGCTCTTAGTTCTCCTGCCTTAGTGCCCTGCTTTGTTTGGAGGCTGTTTGCGGACAGCAGCACACACAGCGGGAAGGTGCGCGCTGGCCAGCTCCAGGTCTCGGCACATAGAAGCGCAAGCCAGGCACCTGCTCGCAGTTTGTCCCGGGCATGGGAAGCAGCTTGCTGCGTGCCCAGAAGACATCCCGCACTGTCCTGCCTGCCACGGGGCTGCTTCTGAGCACGGAGGCACGCCTACAAGCCAGCTGAGATGGGCTTTGCCTAAGAGTCAGGGAAGTGGTGAGCGGAACAAGGGATGTGCTGCACAGCTTCCCTCGCAGGCAGATTCCCTCCTGGGGCGCTTACTTCTCTTGCCTTAGTGCCCTGCTTTGTTTGGAGGTTGTTTGCGGACAGCAGCACACACAGCGGGAAGGTGCGCGCTGGCCAGCTCCAAGTCTCGGCAGATAGAAGTGCAAGCGAGGCACCTGCTCGCGGTTTGTCCCGGGCATGGGAAGCAGCATGCTGCGTGCCCAGAAGACATCCCGCACTGTCCTGCCTGCCACGGGGCTGCTTCTGAGCACGGAGGCACGCCTACAAGCCAGCTGAGATGGGCTTTGCCTAAGAGTCAGGGAAGTGGCGAGAGGAACAAGGGATGTGCTGCACAGGTTCCCTCGCAGGCAGATTCCCTCCTGGGGCTCTTAGTTCTCCTGCCTTAGTGCCCTGCTTTGTTTGGAGGCTGTTTGCAGACAGCAGCACACACAGCGGGAAGGTGTGCGCTGACCAGCTCCAAGTCTCGGCACATAGAAGCGCAAGCCAGGCACCTGCTCGCAGTTTGTCCCGGGCGTGGGAAGCAGCATGCTGCGTGCCCAGAGTACTTCCCGCACTGTCCTGCCTGCCACGGGGCTGCTTCTGAGCACGGAGGCACGCCTACAAGCCAGCTGAGATGGGCTTTGCCTAAGAGTCAGGGAAGTGGCGAGCGGAACAAGGGATGTGCTGCACAGCTTCCCTCGCAGGCAGATTCCCTCCTGGGGCTCTTAGTTCTCCTGCCTTAGTGCCCTGCTTTGTTTGGAGGCTGTTTGCGGACAGCAGCACACACAGCGGGAAGGTGCGCGCTGACCAGCTCCAAGTCTCGCCAGATGGAAGCACAAGCCAGGCACCGGCTCGCAGTTTGTCCCGGGCATGGGAAGCAGTATGCTGCGTGCCCAGAGTACTTCTCGCACTGTCCTGCCTGCCACGGGGCTGCTTCTAAGCACGGAGGCACTCCTACAAGCCAGCTGAGATGGGCTTTGCCTAAGAGTCAGGGAAGTGGCGAGCGGAACAAGGGATGTGCTGCACAGCTTCCCTCGCAGGCAGATTCCCTCCTGGGGCTCTTAGTTCTCCTGCCTTAGTGCCCTGCTTTGTTTGGAGGCTGTTTGCGGACAGCAGCACACACAGCGGGAAGGTGTACGCTGACCAGCTCCAAGTCTCGGCACATAGAAGCGCAAGCGAGGCACCTGCTCGCAGTTTGTCCCGGGCGTGGGAAGCAGCATGCTGCGTGCCCAGAAGACATCCCGCACTGTCCTGCCTGCCACGGGGCTGCTTCTGAGCACGGAGGCACGCCTACAAGCCAGCTGAGATGGGCTTTGCCTAAGAGTCAGGGAAGTGTCGAGCGGAACAAGGGATGTGCTGCACAGCTTCCCTCGCAGGCAGATTCCCTCCTGGGGCTCTTAGTTCTCTTGCCTTAGTGCCCTGCTTTGTTTGGAGGCTGTTTGCGGACAGCAGCACACACAGCGGGAAGGTGCGTGCTGGCCACCTCCAACTCTCGGCACATAGAAGCGCAAGCCAGGCACCTGCTCGCGGTTTGTCCCGGGCATGGGAAGCAGTATGCTGCGTGCCCAGAAGACATCCCGCACTGTCCTGCCTGCCACGGGGCTGCTTCTGAGCACGGAGGCACGCCTACAAGCCAGCTGAGATGGGCTTTGCCTAAGAGTCAGGGAAGTGTCGAGCGGAACAAGGGAAGTGCAGCACAGCTTCCCTCGCAGGCAGATTCCCTCCTGGGGCTCTTAGTTCTCCTGCCTTAGTGCCCTGCTTTGTTTGGAGGCTGTTTGCAGACAGCAGCACACACAGCGGGAAGGTGTGCGCTGACCTGCTCCAAGTCTCGGCACATAGAAGCGCAAGCCAGGCACCTGCTCGCAGTTTGTCCCGGGCGTGGGAAGCAGCATGCTGCGTGCCCAGAAGACATCCCGCACTGTCCTGCCTGCCACGGGGCTGCTTCTGAGCACGGAGGCACGCCTACAAGCCAACTGAGATGGGCTTTGCCTAAGAGTCAGGGAAGTGGCGAGCGGAACAAGGGATGTGCTGCACAGGTTCCCTCGCAGGCAGATTCCCTCCTGGGGCTCTTAGTTCTCCTGCCTTAGTGCCCTGCTTTGTTTGGAGGCTGTTTGCGGACAGCAGCACACACAGCGGGAAGGTGCGCGCTGGCCAGCTCCAGGTCTCGGCACATAGAAGCGCAAGCCAGGCACCTGCTCGCAGTTTGTCCCGGGCATGGGAAGCAGCTTGCTGCGTGCCCAGAAGACATCCCGCACTGTCCTGCCTGCCACGGGGCTGCTTCTGAGCACGGAGGCACGCCTACAAGCCAGCTGAGATGGGCTTTGCCTAAGAGTCAGGGAAGTGGCGAGCGGAACAAGGGATGTGCTGCACAGCTTCCCTCGCAGGCAGATTCCCTCCTGGGGCGCTTACTTCTCTTGCCTTAGTGCCCTGCTTTGTTTGGAGGTTGTTTGCGGACAGCAGCACACACAGCGGGAAGGTGTGCGCTGACCAGCTCCAAGTCTCGGCACATAGAAGCGCAAGCGAGGCACCTGCTCGCAGTTTGTCCCGGGCGTGGGAAGCAGCATGCTGCGTGCCCAGAAGACATCCCGCACTGTCCTGCCTGCCACGGGGCTGCTTCTAAGCACGGAGGCACGCCTACAAGCCAGCTGAGATGGGCTTTGCCTAAGAGTCAGGGAAGTGGCGAGCGGAACAAGGGATGTGCTGCACAGCTTCCCTCGCAGGCAGATTCCCTCCTGGGGCTCTTAGTTCTCTTGCCTTAGTGCCCTGCTTTGTTTGGAGGCTGTTTGCGGAGAGCAGAACACACAGCGGGAAGGTGCGCGCTGACCAGCTCCAAGTCTCGCCAGATGGAAGCACAAGCCAGGCACCGGCTCGCAGTTTGTCCCGGGCATGGGAAGCAGTATGCTGCGTGCCCAGAGTACTTCTCGCACTGTCCTGCCTGCCACGGGGCTGCTTCTAAGCACGGAGGCACGCCTACAAGCCAACTGAGATGGGCTTTGCCTAAGAGTCAGGGAAGTGGCGAGAGGAACAAGGGATGTGCTGCACAGCTTCCCTCGCAGGCAGATTCCCTCCTGGGGCTCTTAGTTCTCTTGCCTTAGTGCCCTGCTTTGTTTGGAGGCTGTTTGCGGACAGCAGCACACACAGCGGGAAGGTGCGTGCTGGCCAGCTCCAACTCTCGGCACATAGAAGCGCAAGCGAGGCACCTGCTCGCAGTTTGTCCCGGGCATGGGAAGCAGCATGCTGCGTGCCCAGAAGACATCCCGCACTGTCCTGCCTGCCACGGGGCTGCTTCTGAGCACGGAGGCACGCCTACAAGCCAACTGAGATGGGCTTTGCCTAAGAGTCAGGGAAGTGGCGAGCGGAACAAGGGATGTGCTGCACAGCTTCCCTCGCAGGCAGATTCCCTCCTGGGGCGCTTACTTCTCTTGCCTTAGTGCCCTGCTTTGTTTGGAGGCTGTTTGCGGACAGCAGCACACACAGCGGGAAGGTGCGCGCTGACCAGCTCCAAGTCTCGGCAGATGGAAGCACAAGCCAGGCACCTGCTCGCAGTTTGTCCCGGGCATGGGAAGCAGTATGCTGCGTGCCCAGAGTACTTCTCGCACTGTCCTGCCTGCCACGGGGCTGCTTCTGAGCACGGAGGCACGCCTACAAGCCAACTGAGATGGGCTTTGCCTAAGAGTCAGGGAAGTGGCGAGCGGAACAAGGGATGTGCTGCACAGGTTCCCTCGCAGGCAGATTCCCTCCTGGGGCTCTTAGTTCTCCTGCCTTAGTGCCCTGCTTTGTTTGGAGGCTGTTTGCGGACAGCAGCACACACAGCGGGAAGGTGCGCGCTGGCCAGCTCCAGGTCTCGGCACATAGAAGCGCAAGCCAGGCACCTGCTCGCAGTTTGTCCCGGGCATGGGAAGCAGCTTGCTGCGTGCCCAGAAGACATCCCGCACTGTCCTGCCTGCCACGGGGCTGCTTCTGAGCACGGAGGCACGCCTACAAGCCAGCTGAGATGGGCTTTGCCTAAGAGTCAGGGAAGTGGCGAGCGGAACAAGGGATGTGCTGCACAGCTTCCCTCGCAGGCAGATTCCCTCCTGGGGCGCTTACTTCTCTTGCCTTAGTGCCCTGCTTTGTTTGGAGGTTGTTTGCGGACAGCAGCACACACAGCGGGAAGGTGCGCGCTGGCCAGCTCCAAGTCTCGGCAGATAGAAGTGCAAGCGAGGCACCTGCTCGCGGTTTGTCCCGGGCATGGGAAGCAGCATGCTGCGTGCCCAGAAGACATCCCGCACTGTCCTGCCTGCCACGGGGCTGCTTCTGAGCACGGAGGCACGCCTACAAGCCAGCTGAGATGGGCTTTGCCTAAGAGTCAGGGAAGTGGCGAGAGGAACAAGGGATGTGCTGCACAGGTTCCCTCGCAGGCAGATTCCCTCCTGGGGCTCTTAGTTCTCCTGCCTTAGTGCCCTGCTTTGTTTGGAGGCTGTTTGCAGACAGCAGCACACACAGCGGGAAGGTGTGCGCTGACCAGCTCCAAGTCTCGGCACATAGAAGCGCAAGCCAGGCACCTGCTCGCAGTTTGTCCCGGGCGTGGGAAGCAGCATGCTGCGTGCCCAGAGTACTTCCCGCACTGTCCTGCCTGCCACGGGGCTGCTTCTGAGCACGGAGGCACGCCTACAAGCCAGCTGAGATGGGCTTTGCCTAAGAGTCAGGGAAGTGGCGAGCGGAACAAGGGATGTGCTGCACAGGTTCCCTCGCAGGCAGATTCCCTCCTGGGGCTCTTAGTTCTCCTGCCTTAGTGCCCTGCTTTGTTTGGAGGCTGTTTGCGGACAGCAGCACACACAGCGGGAAGGTGCGCGCTGGCCAGCTCCAAGTCTCGCCAGATGGAAGCACAAGCCAGGCACCGGCTCGCAGTTTGTCCCGGGCATGGGAAGCAGTATGCTGCGTGCCCAGAGTACTTCTCGCACTGTCCTGCCTGCCACGGGGCTGCTTCTAAGCACGGAGGCACTCCTACAAGCCAGCTGAGATGGGCTTTGCCTAAGAGTCAGGGAAGTGGCGAGCGGAACAAGGGATGTGCTGCACAGCTTCCCTCGCAGGCAGATTCCCTCCTGGGGCTCTTAGTTCTCCTGCCTTAGTGCCCTGCTTTGTTTGGAGGCTGTTTGCGGACAGCAGCACACACAGCGGGAAGGTGTACGCTGACCAGCTCCAAGTCTCGGCACATAGAAGCGCAAGCGAGGCACCTGCTCGCAGTTTGTCCCGGGCGTGGGAAGCAGCATGCTGCGTGCCCAGAAGACATCCCGCACTGTCCTGCCTGCCACGGGGCTGCTTCTGAGCACGGAGGCACGCCTACAAGCCAGCTGAAATGGGCTTTGCCTAAGAGTCAGGGAAGTGTCGAGCGGAACAAGGGATGTGCTGCACAGCTTCCCTCGCAGGCAGATTCCCTCCTGGGGCTCTTAGTTCTCTTGCCTTAGTGCCCTGCTTTGTTTGGAGGCTGTTTGCGGACAGCAGCACACACAGCGGGAAGGTGCGCGCTGGCCAGCTCCAACTCTCGGCACATAGAAGCGCAAGCCAGGCACCTGCTCGCGGTTTGTCCCGGGCATGGGAAGCAGTATGCTGCGTGCCCAGAAGACATCCCGCACTGTCCTGCCTGCCACGGGGCTGCTTCTGAGCACGGAGGCACGCCTACAAGCCAGCTGAGATGGGCTTTGCCTAAGAGTCAGGGAAGTGTCGAGCGGAACAAGGGAAGTGCAGCACAGCTTCCCTCGCAGGCAGATTCCCTCCTGGGGCTCTTAGTTCTCCTGCCTTAGTGCCCTGCTTTGTTTGGAGGCTGTTTGCAGACAGCAGCACACACAGCGGGAAGGTGTGCGCTGACCAGCTCCAAGTCTCGGCACATAGAAGCGCAAGCCAGGCACCTGCTCGCAGTTTGTCCCGGGCGTGGGAAGCAGCATGCTGCGTGCCCAGAAGACATCCCGCACTGTCCTGCCTGCCACGGGGCTGCTTCTGAGCACGGAGGCACGCCTACAAGCCAACTGAGATGGGCTTTGCCTAAGAGTCAGGGAAGTGGCGAGCGGAACAAGGGATGTGCTGCACAGGTTCCCTCGCAGGCAGATTCCCTCCTGGGGCTCTTAGTTCTCCTGCCTTAGTGCCCTGCTTTCTTTGGAGGCTGTTTGCGGACAGCAGCACACACAGCGGGAAGGTGCGTGCTGGCCAGCTCCAGGTCTCGGCACATAGAAGCGCAAGCCAGGCACCTGCTCGCAGTTTGTCCCGGGCATGGGAAGCAGCTTGCTGTGTGCCCAGAAGACATCCCGCACTGTCCTGCCTGCCACGGGGCTGCTTCTGAGCACGGAGGCACGCCTACAAGCCAGCTGAGATGGGCTTTGCCTAAGAGTCAGGGAAGTGGCGAGCAGAACAAGGGATGTGCTGCACAGCTTCCCTCGCAGGCAGATTCCCTCCTGGGGCGCTTACTTCTCTTGCCTTAGTGCCCTGCTTTGTTTGGAGGTTGTTTGCGGACAGCAGCACACACAGCGGGAAGGTGCGCGCTGGCCAGCTCCAAGTCTCGGCAGATAGAAGCGCAAGCGAGGCACCTGCTCGCGGTTTGTCCCGGGCATGGGAAGCAGCAAGCTGCGTGCCCAGAAGACATCCCGCACTGTCCTGCCTGCCACGGGGCTGCTTCTGACCACGGAGGCACGCCTACAAGCCAGCTGAGATGGGCTTTGCCTAAGAGTCAGGGAAGTGGCGAGAGGAACAAGGGATGTGCTGCACAGGTTCCCTCGCAGGCAGATTCCCTCCTGGGGCTCTTAGTTCTCCTGCCTTAGAGCCCTGCTTTGTTTGGAGGCTGTTTGCGGACAGCAGCACACACAGCGGGAAGGTGCGCGCTGGCCAGCTCCAAGTCTCGGCACATAGAAGCGCAAGCCAGGCACCTGCTCGCAGTTTGTCCCGGGCATGGGAAGCAGCTTGCTGCGTGCCCAGAAGACATCCCGCACTGTCCTGCCTGCCACGGGGCTGCTTCTGAGCACGGAGGCACACCTACAAGCCAGCTGAGATGGGCTTTGCCTAAGAGTCAGGGAAGTGGCGAGAGGAACAAGGGATGTGCTGCACAGCTTCCCTCGCAGGCAGATTCCCTCCTGGGGCGCTTACTTCTCTTGCCTTAGTGCCCTGCTTTGTTTGGAGGCTCTTTGCGGACAGCAGCACACACAGCGGGAAGGTGCGCGCTGGCCAGCTCCAAGTCTCGGCACATAGAAGCGCAAGCCAGGCACCTGCTCGCAGTTTGTCCCGGGTGTGGGAAGCAGCATGCTGCGTGCCCAGAAGACATCCCACACTGTCCTGCCTGCCACGGGGCTGCTTCTGAGCACGGAGGCACACCTACAAGCCAGCTGAGATGGGCTTTGCCTAAGAGTCAGGGAAGTGTTGAGCGGAACAAGGGATGTGCTGCACAGGTTCCCTCGCAGGCAGATTCCCTCCTGGGGCTCTTAGTTCTCCTGCCTTTGTGCCCTGCTTTGTTTGGAGGCTGTTTGCGGAGAGCAGCACACACAGCGGGAAGGTGCGCGCTGGCCAGCTCCAAGTCTCGGCAGATAGAAGCGCAAGCCAGGCACCTGCTCGCGGTTTGTCCCGGGCATAGGAAGCAGCATGCTGCGTGCCCAGAAGACATCCCGCACTGTCCTGCCTGCCACGGGGCTGCTTCTGAGCACGGAGGCACTCCTACAAGCCAGCTGAGATGGGCTTTGCCTAAGAGTCAGGGAAGTGGCGAGCGGAACAAGGGATGTGCTGCACAGCTTCCCTCGCAGGCAGATTCCCTCCTGGGGCTCTTAGTTCTCCTGCCTTAGTGCCCTGCTTTGTTTGGAGGCTGTTTGCAGACAGCAGCACACACAGCGGGAAGGTGTGCGCTGACCAGCTCCAAGTCTCGGCACATAGAAGCGCAAGCCAGGCACCTGCTCGCAGTTTGTCCCGGGCGTGGGAAGCAGCATGCTGCGTGCCCAGAAGACATCCCGCACTGTCCTGCCTGCCACGGGGCTGCTTCTGAGCACGGAGGCACGCCTACAAGCCAACTGAGATGGGCTTTGCCTAAGAGTCAGGGAAGTGGCGAGCGGAACAAGGGATGTGCTGCACAGCTTCCCTCGCAGGCAGATTCCCTCCTGGGGCGCTTAGTTCTCTTGCCTTAGTGCCCTGCTTTGTTTGGAGGCTGTTTGCGGAGAGCAGAACACACAGCGGGAAGGTGCGCGCTGACCAGCTCCAAGTCTCGGCAGATGGAAGCACAAGCCAGGCACCTGCTCGCAGTTTGTCCCGGGCATGGGAAGCAGTATGCTGCGTGCCCAGAGTACTTCTCGCACTGTCCTGCCTGCCACGGGGCTGCTTCTGAGCACGGAGGCACGCCTACAAGCCAGCTGAGATGGGCTTTGCCTAAGAGTCAGGGAAGTGGCGAGCGGAACAAGGGATGTGCTGCACAGGTTCCCTCGCAGGCAGATTCCCTCCTGGGGCTCTTAGTTCTCCTGCCTTAGTGCCCTGCTTTCTTTGGAGGCTGTTTGCAGACAGCAGCACACACAGCGGGAAGGTGTGCGCTGACCAGCTCCAAGTCTCGGCACATAGAAGCGCAAGCGAGGCACCTGCTCGCAGTTTGTCCCGGGCGTGGGAAGCAGCATGCTGCGTGCCCAGAAGACATCCCGCACTGTCCTGCCTGCCACGGGGCTGCTTCTGAGCACGGAGGCACGCCTACAAGCAAGCTGAGATGGGCTTTGCCTAAGAGTCAGGGAAGTGGCGAGTGGAACAAGGGATGTGCTGCACAGCTTCCCTCGCAGGCAGATTCCCTCCTGGGGCTCTTAGTTCTCCTGCCTTAGTGCCCTGCTTTGTTTGGAGGCTGTTTGCGGACAGCAGCACACACAGCGGGAAGGTGTGTGCTGACCAGCTCCAAGTCTCGGCACATAGAAGGGCAAGCCAGGCACCTGCTCGCAGTTTGTCCCGGGCGTGGGAAGCAGCATGCTGCGTGCCCAGAGTACTTCTCGCACTGTCCTGCCTTCCTCGGGGCTGCTTCTGAGCACGGAGGCACGCCTACAAGCCAGCTGAGATGGGCTTTGCCTAAGAGTCAGGGAAGTGTCGAGCGGAACAAGGGATGTGCTGCACAGCTTCCCTCGCAGGCAGATTCCCTCCTGGGGCTCTTAGTTCTCTTGCCTTAGTGCCCTGCTTTGTTTGGAGGCTGTTTGCGGACAGCAGCACACACAGCGGGAAGGTGCGCGCTGGCCAGCTCCAGGTCTCGGCACATAGAAGCGCAAGCCAGGCACCTGCTCGCAGTTTGTCCCGGGCATGGGAAGCAGCTTGCTGCGTGCCCAGAAGACATCCCGCACTGTCCTGCCTGCCACGGGGCTGCTTCTGAGCACGGAGGCACGCCTACAAGCCAGCTGAGATGGGCTTTGCCTAAGAGTCAGGGAAGTGGCGAGAGGAACAAGGGATGTGCTGCACAGCTTACCTTTCAGGCAGATTCCCTCCTGGGGCTCTTAGTTCTCTTGCCTTAGTGCCCTGCTTTGTTTGGAGGCTCTTTGCGGACAGCAGCACACACAGCGGGAAGGTGCGCGCTGGCCAGCTCCAAGTCTCGGCACATGGAAGCGCAAGCGAGGCACCTGCTCGCGGTTTGTCCCGGGCATGGGAAGCAGCATGCTGCGTGCCCAGAAGACATCCCGCACTGTCCTGCCTGCCACGGGGCTGCTTCTGAGCACGGAGGCACGCCTACAAGCCAGCTGAGATGGGCTTTGCCTAAGAGTCAGGGAAGTGGCGAGCGGAACAAGGGATGTGCTGCACAGGTTCCCTCGCAGGCAGATTCCCTCCTGGGGCTCTTAGTTCTCCTGCCTTAGTGCCCTGCTTTGTTTGGAGGCTGTTTGCAGACAGCAGCACACACAGCGGGAAGGTGTGCGCTGACCAGCTCCAAGTCTCGGCACATAGAAGCGCAAGCCAGGCACCTGCTCGCAGTTTGTCCCGGGCGTAAGAAGCAGCATGCTGCGTGCCCAGAAGACATCCCGCACTGTCCTGCCTGCCACGGGGCTGCTTCTGAGCACGGAGGCACGCCTACAAGCCAGCTGAGATGGGCTTTGCCTAAGAGTCAGGGAAGTGGCGAGCGGAACAAGGGATGTGCTGCACAGCTTCCCTCGCAGGCAGATTCCCTCCTGGGGCTCTTAGTTCTCTTGCCTTAGTGCCCTGCTTTGTTTGGAGGCTGTTTGCGGACAGCAGCACACACAGCGGGAAGGTGCGCGCTGACCAGCTCCAAGTCTCGGCAGATGGAAGCGCAAGCGAGGCACCTGCTCGCAGTTTGTCCCGGGCATGGGAAGCAGTATGCTGCGTGCCCAGAGTACTTCTCGCACTGTCCTGCCTGCCACGGGGCTGCTTCTGAGCACGGAGGCACGCCTACAAGCCAGCTGAGATGGGCTTTGCCTAAGAGTCAGGGAAGTGGCGAGAGGAACAAGGGATGTGCTGCACAGGTTCCCTCGCAGGCAGATTCCCTCCTGGGGCTCTTAGTTCTCTTGCCTTAGTGCCCTGCTTTGTTTGGAGGCTGTTTGCGGACAGCAGCACACACAGCGGGAAGGTGCGTGCTGGCCAGCTCCAAGTCTCGGCACATAGAAGCGCAAGCCAGGCACCTGCTCGCGGTTTGTCCCGGGCATGGGAAGCAGTATGCTGCGTGCCCAGAAGACATCCCGCACTGTCCTGCCTGCCACGGGGCTGCTTCTGAGCACGGAGGCACGCCTACAAGCCAGCTGAGATGGGCTTTGCCTAAGAGTCAGGGAAGTGGCGAGCGGAACAAGGGATGTGCTGCACAGCTTCCCTCGCAGGCAGATTCCCTCCTGGGGCTCTTAGTTCTCCTGCCTTTGTGCCCTGCTTTGTTTGGAGGCTGTTTGCAGACAGCAGCACACACAGCGGGAAGGTGTGCGCTGACCAGCTCCAAGTCTCGGCACATAGAAGCGCAAGCCAGGCACCTGCTCGCAGTTTGTCCCGGGCGTAAGAAGCAGCATGCTGCGTGCCCAGAAGACATCCCGCACTGTCCTGCCTGCCACGGGGCTGCTTCTGAGCACGGAGGCACGCCTACAAGCCAGCTGAGATGGGCTTTGCCTAAGAGTCAGGGAAGTGGCGAGCGGAACAAGGGATGTGCTGCACAGCTTCCCTCGCAGGCAGATTCCCTCCTGGGGCTCTTAGTTCTCTTGCCTTAGTGCCCTGCTTTGTTTGGAGGCTGTTTGCGGACAGCAGCACACACAGCGGGAAGGTGCGCGCTGACCAGCTCCAAGTCTCGGCAGATGGAAGCGCAAGCGAGGCACCTGCTCGCAGTTTGTACCGGGCATGGGAAGCAGTATGCTGCGTGCCCAGAGTACTTCTCGCACTGTCCTGCCTGCCACGGGGCTGCTTCTGAGCACGGAGGCACACCTACAAGCCAGCTGAGATGGGCTTTGCCTAAGAGTCAGGGAAGTGGCGAGAGGAACAAGGGATGTGCTGCACAGGTTCCCTCGCAGGCAGATTCCCTCCTGGGGCTCTTAGTTCTCTTGCCTTAGTGCCCTGCTTTGTTTGGAGGCTGTTTGCGGACAGCAGCACACACAGCGGGAAGGTGCGCGCTGGCCAGCTCCAAGTCTCGGCACATAGAAGCGCAAGCCAGGCACCTGCTCGCAGTTTGTCCCGGGCGTGGGAAGCAGCATGCTACATGCCCAGAAGACATCCCGCACTGTCCTGCCTGCCACGGGGCTGCTTCTGAGCACGGAGGCACGCCTACAAGCCAGCTGAGATGGGCTTTGCCTAAGAGTCAGGGAAGTGGCGAGCGGAACAAGGGATGTGCTGCACAGGTTCCCTCGCAGGCAGATTCCCTCCTGGGGCTCTTAGTTCTCCTGCCTTAGTGCCCTGCTTTGTTTGGAGGCTGTTTACAGACAGCAGCACACACAGCGGGAAGGTGTGCGCTGACCAGCTCCAAGTCTCGGCACATAGAAGGGCAAGCCAGGCACCTGCTCGCAGTTTGTCCCGGGCATGGGAAGCAGCATGCTGCGTGCCCAGAAGACATCCCGCACTGTCCTGCCTGCCACGGGGCTGCTTCTGAGCACGGAGGCACGCCTACAAGCCAGCTGAGATGGGCTTTGCCTAAGAGTCAGGGAAGTGGCGAGAGGAACAAGGGATGTGCTGCACAGCTTCCCTCGCAGGCAGATTCCCTCCTGGGGCGCTTAGTTCTCTTGCCTTAGTGCCCTGCTTTGTTTGGAGGCTGTTTGCGGACAGCAGCACACACAGCGGGAAGGTGCGCGCTGGCCAGCTCCAAGTCTCGGCACATAGAAGCGCAAGCCAGGCACCTGCTCGCGGTTTGTCCCGGGCATGGGAAGCAGTATGCTGCGTGCCCAGAAGACATCCCGCACTGTCCTGCCTGCCACGGGGCTGCTTCTGAGCACGGAGGCACGCCTACAAGCCAACTGAGATGGGCTTTGCCTAAGAGTCAGGGAAGTGGCGAGCAGAAAAAGGGATGTGCTGCACAGGTTCCCTCGCAGGCAGATTCCCTCCTGGGGCTCTTAGTTCTCCTGCCTTAGTGCCCTGCTTTGTTTGGAGGCTGTTTGCGGACAGCAGCACACACAGCGGGAAGGTGCGCGCTGACCAGCTCCAAGTCTCGCCAGATGGAAGCACAAGCCAGGCACCGGCTCGCAGTTTGTCCCGGGCGTGGGAAGCAGCATGCTGCGTGCCCAGAAGACATCCCGCACTGTCCTGCCTGCCACGGGGCTGCTTCTGAGCATGGAGGCACGCCTACAAGCCAGCTGAGATGGGCTTTGCCTAAGAGTCAGGGAAGTGGCGAGAGGAACAAGGGATGTGCTGCACAGCTTCCCTCGCAGGCAGATTCCCTCCTGGGGCTCTTAGTTCTCCTGCCTTAGTGCCCTGCTTTGTTTGGAGGCTGTTTGCGGACAGCAGCACACACAGCGGGAAGGTGCGTGCTGGCCAGCTCCAACTCTCGGCACATAGAAGCGCAAGCCAGGCACCTGCTCGCGGTTTGTCCCGGGCATGGGAAGCAGTATGCTGCGTGCCCAGAAGACATCCCGCACTGTCCTGCCTGCCACGGGGCTGCTTCTGACCACGGAGGCACGCCTACAAGCCAGCTGAGATGGGCTTTGCCTAAGAGTCAGGGAAGTGTTGAGCGGAACAAGGGATGTGCTGCACAGCTTCCCTCGCAGGCAGATTCCCTCCTGGGGCTCTTAGTTCTCCTGCCTTAGTGCCCTGCTTTGTTTGGAGGCTGTTTGCGGACAGCAGCACACACAGCGGGAAGGTGCGTGCTGGCCAGCTCCAAGTCTCGGCACATAGAAGCGCAAGCCAGGCACCTGCTCGCAGTTTGTCCCGGGTGTGGGAAGCAGCTTGCTGCGTGCCCAGAAGACATCCCGCACTGTCCTGCCTGCCACGGGGCTGCTTCTGAGCACGGAGGCACGCCTACAAGCCAGCTGAGATGGGCTTTGCCTAAGAGTCAGGGAAGTGGCGAGCGGAACAAGGGATGTGCTGCACAGCTTCCCTCGCAGGCAGATTCCCTCCTGGGGCGCTTACTTCTCTTGCCTTAGTGCCCTGCTTTGTTTGGAGGCTCTTTGCGGACAGCAGCACACACAGCGGGAAGGTGTGCGCTGGCCAGCTCCAAGTCTCGGCAGATAGAAGCGCAAGCGAGGCACCTGCTCGCAGTTTGTCCCGGGCGTGGGAAGCAGCATGCTGCGTGCCCAGAAGACATCCCGCACTGTCCTGCCTGCCACGGGGCTGCTTCTGAGCACGGAGGCACGCCTACAAGCCAACTGAGATGGGCTTTGCCTAAGAGTCAGGGAAGTGGCGAGTGGAACAAGGGATGTGCTGCACAGCTTCCCTCGCAGGCAGATTCCCTCCTGGGGCGCTTAGTTCTCTTGCGTTAGTGCCCTGCTTTGTTTGGAGGCTGTTTGCGGACAGCAGCACACACAGCGGGAAGGTGCGCGCTGGCCAGCTCCAAGTCTCGGCAGATGGAAGCACAAGCCAGGCACCGGCTCGCAGTTTGTCCCGGGCATGGGAAGCAGCTTGCTGCGTGCCCAGAGTACTTCTCGCACTGTCCTGCCTGCCACGGGGCTGCTTCTGAGCACGGAGGCACACCTACAAGCCAGCTGAGATGGGCTTTGCCTAAGAGTCAGGGAAGTGGCGAGCGGAACAAGGGATGTGCTGCACAGGTTCCCTCGCAGGCAGATTCCCTCCTGGGGCTCTTAGTTCTCCTGCCTTAGTGCCCTGCTTTCTTTGGAGGCTGTTTGCGGACAGCAGCACACACAGCGGGAAGGTGCGCGCTGGCCAGCTCCAGGTCTCGGCACATAGAAGCGCAAGCCAGGCACCTGCTCGCAGTTTGTCCCGGGCATGGGAAGCAGCTTGCTGCGTGCCCAGAAGACATCCCGCACTGTCCTGCCTGCCACGGGGCTGCTTCTGAGCACGGAGGCACGCCTACAAGCCAACTGAGATGGGCTTTGCCTAAGAGTCAGGGAAGTGGCGAGCGGAACAAGGGATGTGCTGCACAGCTTCCCTCGCAGGCAGATTCCCTCCTGGGGCGCTTACTTCTCTTGCCTTAGTGCCCTGCTTTGTTTGGAGGTTGTTTGCGGACAGCAGCACACACAGCGGGAAGGTGCGCGCTGGCCAGCTCCAAGTCTCGGCAGATAGAAGCGCAAGCGAGGCACCTGCTCGCGGTTTGTCCCGGGCATGGGAAGCAGCATGCTGCGTGCCCAGAAGACATCCCGCACTGTCCTGCCTGCCACGGGGCTGCTTCTGAGCACGGAGGCACACCTACAAGCCAGCTGAGATGGGCTTTGCCTAAGAGTCAGGGAAGTGTCGAGCGGAACAAGGGATGTGCTGCACAGCTTCCCTCGCAGGCAGATTCCCTCCTGGGGCTCTTAGTTCTCCTGCCTTAGTGCCCTGATTTGTTTGGAGGCTGTTTGCGGAGAGCAGCACACACAGCGGGAAGGTGCGCGCTGGCCAGCTCCAAGTCTCGGCACATAGAAGCGCAAGCCAGGCACCTGCTCGCGGTTTGTCCTGGGCATGGGAAGCAGCATGCTGCGTGCCCAGAAGACATCCCGCACTGTCCTGCCTGCCACGGGGCTGCTTCTGAGCACGGAGGCACGCCTACAAGCCAGCTGAGATGGGCTTTGCCTAAGAGTCAGGGAAGTGGCGAGCGGAACAAGGGATGTGCTGCACAGCTTCCCTCGCAGGCAGATTCCCTCCTGGGGCTCTTAGTTCTCCTGCCTTATTGCCCTGCTTTGTTTGGAGGCTGTTTGCAGACAGCAGCACACACAGCGGGAAGGTGTGCGCTGACCAGCTCCAAGTCTCGGCAGATGGAAGCGCAAGCGAGGCACCTGCTCGCAGTTTGTACCGGGCATGGGAAGCAGTATGCTGCGTGCCCAGAGTACTTCTCGCACTGTCCTGCCTGCCACGGGGCTGCTTCTGAGCACGGAGGCACACCTACAAGCCAGCTGAGATGGGCTTTGCCTAAGAGTCAGGGAAGTGGCGAGAGGAACAAGGGATGTGCTGCACAGGTTCCCTCGCAGGCAGATTCCCTCCTGGGGCTCTTAGTTCTCTTGCCTTAGTGCCCTGCTTTGTTTGGAGGCTGTTTGCGGACAGCAGCACACACAGCGGGAAGGTGCGCGCTGGCCAGCTCCAAGTCTCGGCACATGGAAGCGCAAGCGATGCACCTGCTCGCGGTTTGTCCCGGGCATGGGAAGCAGCATGCTGCGTGACCAGAAGACATCCCGCACTGTCCTGCCTGCCACGGGGCTGCTTCTGAGCACGGAGGCACACCTACAAGCCAGCTGAGATGGGCTTTGCCTAAGAGTCAGGGAAGTGGCGAGCGGAACAAGGGATGTGCTGCACAGCTTCCCTCGCAGGCAGATTCCCTCCTGGGGCTCTTAGTTCTCTTGCCTTAGTGCCCTGCTTTGTTTGGAGGCTGTTTGCGGACAGCAGCACACACAGCGGGAAGGTGCGCGCTGGCCAGCTCCAGGTCTCGGCACATAGAAGCGCAAGCCAGGCACCTGCTCGCGGTTTGTCCCGGGCATGGGAAGCAGTATGCTGCGTGCCCAGAAGACATCCCGCACTGTCCTGCCTGCCACGGGGCTGCTTCTGAGCACGGAGGCACGCCTACAAGCCAACTGAGATGGGCTTTGCCTAAGAGTCAGGGAAGTGGCGAGCAGAAAAAGGGATGTGCTGCACAGGTTCCCTCGCAGGCAGATTCCCTCCTGGGGCTCTTAGTTCTCCTGCCTTAGTGCCCTGCTTTGTTTGGAGGCTGTTTGCGGACAGCAGCACACACAGCGGGAAGGTGCGCGCTGGCCAGCTCCAAGTCTCGGCACATGGAAGCGCAAGCGATGCACCTGCTCGCGGTTTGTCCCGGGCATGGGAAGCAGCATGCTGCGTGACCAGAAGACATCCCGCACTGTCCTGCCTGCCACGGGGCTGCTTCTGAGCACGGAGGCACACCTACAAGCCAGCTGAGATGGGCTTTGCCTAAGAGTCAGGGAAGTGGCGAGCGGAACAAGGGATGTGCTGCACAGCTTCCCTCGCAGGCAGATTCCCTCCTGGGGCTCTTAGTTCTCTTGCCTTAGTGCCCTGCTTTGTTTGGAGGCTGTTTGCGGACAGCAGCACACACAGCGGGAAGGTGCGCGCTGGCCAGCTCCAAGTCTCGGCACATAGAAGCGCAAGCCAGGCACCTGCTCGCGGTTTGTCCCGGGCATGGGAAGCAGTATGCTGCGTGCCCAGAAGACATCCCGCACTGTCCTGCCTGCCACGGGGCTGCTTCTGAGCACGGAGGCACGCCTACAAGCCAACTGAGATGGGCTTTGCCTAAGAGTCAGGGAAGTGGCGAGCAGAAAAAGGGATGTGCTGCACAGGTTCCCTCGCAGGCAGATTCCCTCCTGGGGCTCTTAGTTCTCCTGCCTTAGTGCCCTGCTTTGTTTGGAGGCTGTTTGCAGACAGCAGCACACACAGCGGGAAGGTGTGCGCTGACCAGCTCCAAGTCTCGGCACATAGAAGCGCAAGCCAGGCACCTGCTCGCAGTTTTTCCCGGGCATGGGAAGCAGCATGCTGCGTGCCCAGAAGACATCCCGCACTGTCCTGCCTGCCACGGGGCTGCTTCTGAGCACGGAGGCACGCCTACAAGCCAGCTGAGATGGGCTTTGCCTAAGAGTCAGGGAAGTGGCGAGCGGAACAAGGGATGTGCTGCACAGCTTCCCTCGCAGGCAGATTCCCTCCTGGGGCTCTTAGTTCTCTTGCCTTAGTGCCCTGCTTTGTTTGGAGGCTGTTTGCGGACAGCAGCACACACAGCGGGAAGGTGCGCGCTGACCAGCTCCAAGTCTCGCCAGATGGAAGCACAAGCCAGGCACCGGCTCGCAGTTTGTCCCGGGCATGGGAAGCAGTATGCTGCGTGCCCAGAGTACTTCTCGCACTGTCCTGCCTGCCACGGGGCTGCTTCTAAGCACGGAGGCACGCCTACAAGCCAACTGAGATGGGCTTTGCCTAAGAGTCAGGGAAGTGGCGAGCGGATCAAGGGATGTGCTGCACAGCTTCCCTCGCAGGCAGATTCCCTCCTGGGGCTCTTAGTTCTCTTGCCTTAGTGCCCTGCTTTGTTTGGAGGCTGTTTGCGGACAGCAGCACACACAGCGGGAAGGTGCGTGCTGGCCAGCTCCAACTCTCGGCACATAGAAGCGCAAGCCAGGCACCTGCTCGCGGTTTGTCCCGGGCATGGGAAGCAGTATGCTGCGTGCCCAGAAGACATCCCGCACTGTCCTGCCTGCCACGGGGCTGCTTCTGAGCACGGAGGCACGCCTACAAGCCAGCTGAGATGGGCTTTGCCTAAGAGTCAGGGAAGTGTTGAGCGGAACAAGGGATGTGCTGCACAGCTTCCCTCGCAGGCAGATTCCCTCCTGGGGCTCTTAGTTCTCCTGCCTTAGTGCCCTGCTTTGTTTGGAGGCTGTTTGCGGACAGCAGCACACACAGCGGGAAGGTGCGTGCTGGCCAGCTCCAACTCTCGGCACATAGAAGCGCAAGCCAGGCACCTGCTCGCAGTTTGTCCCGGGCATGGGAAGCAGCTTGCTGCGTGCCCAGAAGACATCCCGCACTGTCCTGCCTGCCACGGGGCTGCTTCTGACCACGGAGGCACGCCTACAAGCCAGCTGAGATGGGCTTTGCCTAAGAGTCAGGGAAGTGGCGAGAGGAACAAGGGATGTGCTGCACAGCTTCCCTCGCAGGCAGATTCCCTCCTGGGGCGCTTACTTCTCTTGCCTTAGTGCCCTGCTTTGTTTGGAGGCTCTTTGCGGACAGCAGCACACACAGCGGGAAGGTGCGCGCTGGTCAGCTCCAAGTCTCGGCACATAGAAGCGCAAGCCAGGCACCTGCTCGCAGTTTGTCCCGGGCGTGGGAAGCAGCATGCTGCGTGCCCAGAAGACATCCCGCACTGTCCTGCCTGCCACGGGGCTGCTTCTGAGCACGGAGGCACGCCTACAAGCCAGCTGAGATGGGCTTTGCCTAAGAGTCAGGGAAGTGGCGAGCGGAACAAGGGATGTGCTGCACAGCTTCCCTCGCAGCCAGATTCCCTCCTGGGGCTCTTAGTTCTCTTGCCTTAGTGCCCTGCTTTGTTTGGAGGCTGTTTGCGGAGAGCAGAACACACAGCGGGAAGGTGCGCGCTGACCAGCTCCAAGTCTCGCCAGATGGAAGCACAAGCCAGGCACCGGCTCGCAGTTTGTCCCGGGCATGGGAAGCAGTATGCTGCGTGCCCAGAGTACTTCTCGCACTGTCCTGCCTGCCACGGGGCTGCTTCTAAGCACGGAGGCACGCCTACAAGCCAACTGAGATGGGCTTTGCCTAAGAGTCAGGGAAGTGGCGAGCGGAACAAGGGATGTGCTGCACAGCTTCCCTCGCAGGCAGATTCCCTCCTGGGGCTCTTAGTTCTCTTGCCTTAGTGCCCTGCTTTGTTTGGAGGCTGTTTGCGGACAGCAGCACACACAGCGGGAAGGTGCGCGCTGGCCAGCTCCAAGTCTCGGCACATAGAAGCGCAAGCCAGGCACCTGCTCGCGGTTTGTCCCGGGCATGGGAAGCAGTATGCTGCGTGCCCAGAAGACATCCCGCACTGTCCTGCCTGCCACGGGGCTGCTTCTGAGCACGGAGGCACGCCTACAAGCCAACTGAGATGGGCTTTGCCTAAGAGTCAGGGAAGTGGCGAGCAGAAAAAGGGATGTGCTGCACAGGTTCCCTCGCAGGCAGATTCCCTCCTGGGGCTCTTAGTTCTCCTGCCTTAGTGCCCTGCTTTGTTTGGAGGCTGTTTGCGGACAGCAGCACACACAGCGGGAAGGTGCGCGCTGGCCAGCTCCAAGTCTCGGCACATGGAAGCGCAAGCGATGCACCTGCTCGCGGTTTGTCCCGGGCATGGGAAGCAGCATGCTGCGTGACCAGAAGACATCCCGCACTGTCCTGCCTGCCACGGGGCTGCTTCTGAGCACGGAGGCACACCTACAAGCCAGCTGAGATGGGCTTTGCCTAAGAGTCAGGGAAGTGGCGAGCGGAACAAGGGATGTGCTGCACAGCTTCCCTCGCAGGCAGATTCCCTCCTGGGGCTCTTAGTTCTCTTGCCTTAGTGCCCTGCTTTGTTTGGAGGCTGTTTGCGGACAGCAGCACACACAGCGGGAAGGTGCGCGCTGGCCAGCTCCAAGTCTCGGCACATAGAAGCGCAAGCCAGGCACCTGCTCGCGGTTTGTCCCGGGCATGGGAAGCAGTATGCTGCGTGCCCAGAAGACATCCCGCACTGTCCTGCCTGCCACGGGGCTGCTTCTGAGCACGGAGGCACGCCTACAAGCCAACTGAGATGGGCTTTGCCTAAGAGTCAGGGAAGTGGCGAGCAGAAAAAGGGATGTGCTGCACAGGTTCCCTCGCAGGCAGATTCCCTCCTGGGGCTCTTAGTTCTCCTGCCTTAGTGCCCTGCTTTGTTTGGAGGCTGTTTGCAGACAGCAGCACACACAGCGGGAAGGTGTGCGCTGACCAGCTCCAAGTCTCGGCACATAGAAGCGCAAGCCAGGCACCTGCTCGCAGTTTTTCCCGGGCATGGGAAGCAGCATGCTGCGTGCCCAGAAGACATCCCGCACTGTCCTGCCTGCCACGGGGCTGCTTCTGAGCACGGAGGCACGCCTACAAGCCAGCTGAGATGGGCTTTGCCTAAGAGTCAGGGAAGTGGCGAGCGGAACAAGGGATGTGCTGCACAGCTTCCCTCGCAGGCAGATTCCCTCCTGGGGCTCTTAGTTCTCTTGCCTTAGTGCCCTGCTTTGTTTGGAGGCTGTTTGCGGACAGCAGCACACACAGCGGGAAGGTGCGCGCTGACCAGCTCCAAGTCTCGCCAGATGGAAGCACAAGCCAGGCACCGGCTCGCAGTTTGTCCCGGGCATGGGAAGCAGTATGCTGCGTGCCCAGAGTACTTCTCGCACTGTCCTGCCTGCCACGGGGCTGCTTCTAAGCACGGAGGCACGCCTACAAGCCAACTGAGATGGGCTTTGCCTAAGAGTCAGGGAAGTGGCGAGCGGATCAAGGGATGTGCTGCACAGCTTCCCTCGCAGGCAGATTCCCTCCTGGGGCTCTTAGTTCTCTTGCCTTAGTGCCCTGCTTTGTTTGGAGGCTGTTTGCGGACAGCAGCACACACAGCGGGAAGGTGCGTGCTGGCCAGCTCCAACTCTCGGCACATAGAAGCGCAAGCCAGGCACCTGCTCGCGGTTTGTCCCGGGCATGGGAAGCAGTATGCTGCGTGCCCAGAAGACATCCCGCACTGTCCTGCCTGCCACGGGGCTGCTTCTGAGCACGGAGGCACGCCTACAAGCCAGCTGAGATGGGCTTTGCCTAAGAGTCAGGGAAGTGTTGAGCGGAACAAGGGATGTGCTGCACAGCTTCCCTCGCAGGCAGATTCCCTCCTGGGGCTCTTAGTTCTCCTGCCTTAGTGCCCTGCTTTGTTTGGAGGCTGTTTGCGGACAGCAGCACACACAGCGGGAAGGTGCGTGCTGGCCAGCTCCAACTCTCGGCACATAGAAGCGCAAGCCAGGCACCTGCTCGCAGTTTGTCCCGGGCATGGGAAGCAGCTTGCTGCGTGCCCAGAAGACATCCCGCACTGTCCTGCCTGCCACGGGGCTGCTTCTGACCACGGAGGCACGCCTACAAGCCAGCTGAGATGGGCTTTGCCTAAGAGTCAGGGAAGTGGCGAGAGGAACAAGGGATGTGCTGCACAGCTTCCCTCGCAGGCAGATTCCCTCCTGGGGCGCTTACTTCTCTTGCCTTAGTGCCCTGCTTTGTTTGGAGGCTCTTTGCGGACAGCAGCACACACAGCGGGAAGGTGCGCGCTGGTCAGCTCCAAGTCTCGGCACATAGAAGCGCAAGCCAGGCACCTGCTCGCAGTTTGTCCCGGGCGTGGGAAGCAGCATGCTGCGTGCCCAGAAGACATCCCGCACTGTCCTGCCTGCCACGGGGCTGCTTCTGAGCACGGAGGCACGCCTACAAGCCAGCTGAGATGGGCTTTGCCTAAGAGTCAGGGAAGTGGCGAGCGGAACAAGGGATGTGCTGCACAGCTTCCCTCGCAGCCAGATTCCCTCCTGGGGCTCTTAGTTCTCTTGCCTTAGTGCCCTGCTTTGTTTGGAGGCTGTTTGCGGAGAGCAGAACACACAGCGGGAAGGTGCGCGCTGACCAGCTCCAAGTCTCGCCAGATGGAAGCACAAGCCAGGCACCGGCTCGCAGTTTGTCCCGGGCATGGGAAGCAGTATGCTGCGTGCCCAGAGTACTTCTCGCACTGTCCTGCCTGCCACGGGGCTGCTTCTAAGCACGGAGGCACGCCTACAAGCCAACTGAGATGGGCTTTGCCTAAGAGTCAGGGAAGTGGCGAGCGGAACAAGGGATGTGCTGCACAGGTTCCCTCGCAGGCAGATTCCCTCCTGGGGCTCTTAGTTCTCTTGCCTTAGTGCCCTGCTTTGTTTGGAGGCTGTTTGCGGACAGCAGCACACACAGCGGGAAGGTGCGTGCTGGCCAGCTCCAACTCTCGGCACATAGAAGCGCAAGCGAGGCACCTGCTCGCAGTTTGTCCCGTGCGTGGGAAGCAGCATGCTGCGTGCCCAGAAGACATCCCGCACTGTCCTGCCTGCCACGGGGCTGCTTCTGAGCACGGAGGCACGCCTACAAGCCAACTGAGATGGGCTTTGCCTAAGAGTCAGGGAAGTGGCGAGCGTAACAAGGGATGTGCTGCACAGGTTCCCTCGCAGGCAGATTCCCTCCTGGGGCGCTTAGTTCTCTTGCCTTAGTGCCCTGCTTTGTTTGGAGGCTGTTTGCGGACAGCAGCACACACAGCGGGAAGGTGCGCGCTGACCAGCTCCAAGTCTCGGCAGATGGAAGCACAAGCCAGGCACCTGCTCGCAGTTTGTCCCGGGCATGGGAAGCAGTATGCTGCGTGCCCAGAGTACTTCTCGCACTGTCCTGCCTGCCACGGGGCTGCTTCTGAGCACGGAGGCACGCCTACAAGCCAACTGAGATGGGCTTTGCCTAAGAGTCAGGGAAGTGGCGAGCGGAACAAGGGATGTGCTGCACAGGTTCCCTCGCAGGCAGATTCCCTCCTGGGGCGCTTACTTCTCCTGCCTTAGTGCCCTGCTTTCTTTGGAGGCTGTTTGCGGACAGCAGCACACACAGCGGGAAGGTGCGCGCTGGCCAGCTCCAGGTCTCGGCACATAGAAGCGCAAGCCAGGCACCTGCTCGCAGTTTGTCCCGGGCATGGGAAGCAGCATGCTGCGTGCCCAGAAGACATCCCGCACTGTCCTGCCTGCCACGGGGCTGCTTCTGAACACGGAGGCACGCCTACAAGCCAGCTGAGATGGGCTTTGCCTAAGAGTCAGGGAAGTGGCGAGCGGAACAAGGGATGTGCTGCACAGCTTCCCTCGCAGGCAGATTCCCTCCTGGGGCACTTACTTCTCTTGCCTTAGTGCCCTGCTTTGTTTGGAGGTTGTTTGCGGACAGCAGCACACACAGCGGGAAGGTGCGCGCTGGCCAGCTCCAAGTCTCGGCACATAGAAGCGCAAGCGAGGCACCTGCTCTCGGTTTGTCCCGGGCATGGGAAGCAGCATGCTGCGTGCCCAGAAGACATCCCGCACTGTCCTGCCTGCCACGGGGCTGCTTCTGAGCACGGAGGCACGCCTACAAGCCAGCTGAGATGGGCTTTGCCTAAGAGTCAGGGAAGTGGCGAGAGGAACAAGGGATGTGCTGCACAGGTTCCCTCGCAGGCAGATTCCCTCCTGGGGCTCTTAGTTCTCCTGCCTTAGTGCCCTGCTTTGTTTGGAGGCTGTTTGCGGAGAGCAGAACACACAGCGGGAAGGTGCGCGCTGACCAGCTCCAAGTCTCGCCAGATGGAAGCACAAGCCAGGCACCGGCTCGCAGTTTGTCCCGGGCATGGGAAGCAGTATGCTGCGTGCCCAGAGTACTTCTCGCACTGTCCTGCCTGCCACGGGGCTGCTTCTAAGCACGGAGGCACGCCTACAAGCCAACTGAGATGGGCTTTGCCTAAGAGTCAGGGAAGTGGCGAGCGGAACAAGGGATGTGCTGCACAGGTTCCCTCGCAGGCAGATTCCCTCCTGGGGCTCTTAGTTCTCTTGCCTTAGTGCCCTGCTTTGTTTGGAGGCTGTTTGCGGACAGCAGCACACACAGCGGGAAGGTGCGTGCTGGCCAGCTCCAACTCTCGGCACATAGAAGCGCAAGCGAGGCACCTGCTCGCAGTTTGTCCCGTGCGTGGGAAGCAGCATGCTGCGTGCCCAGAAGACATCCCGCACTGTCCTGCCTGCCACGGGGCTGCTTCTGAGCACGGAGGCACGCCTACAAGCCAACTGAGATGGGCTTTGCCTAAGAGTCAGGGAAGTGGCGAGCGTAACAAGGGATGTGCTGCACAGGTTCCCTCGCAGGCAGATTCCCTCCTGGGGCGCTTAGTTCTCTTGCCTTAGTGCCCTGCTTTGTTTGGAGGCTGTTTGCGGACAGCAGCACACACAGCGGGAAGGTGCGCGCTGACCAGCTCCAAGTCTCGGCAGATGGAAGCACAAGCCAGGCACCTGCTCGCAGTTTGTCCCGGGCATGGGAAGCAGTATGCTGCGTGCCCAGAGTACTTCTCGCACTGTCCTGCCTGCCACGGGGCTGCTTCTGAGCACGGAGGCACGCCTACAAGCCAACTGAGATGGGCTTTGCCTAAGAGTCAGGGAAGTGGCGAGCGGAACAAGGGATGTGCTGCACAGGTTCCCTCGCAGGCAGATTCCCTCCTGGGGCGCTTACTTCTCCTGCCTTAGTGCCCTGCTTTCTTTGGAGGCTGTTTGCGGACAGCAGCACACACAGCGGGAAGGTGCGCGCTGGCCAGCTCCAGGTCTCGGCACATAGAAGCGCAAGCCAGGCACCTGCTCGCAGTTTGTCCCGGGCATGGGAAGCAGCATGCTGCGTGCCCAGAAGACATCCCGCACTGTCCTGCCTGCCACGGGGCTGCTTCTGAACACGGAGGCACGCCTACAAGCCAGCTGAGATGGGCTTTGCCTAAGAGTCAGGGAAGTGGCGAGCGGAACAAGGGATGTGCTGCACAGCTTCCCTCGCAGGCAGATTCCCTCCTGGGGCACTTACTTCTCTTGCCTTAGTGCCCTGCTTTGTTTGTAGGTTGTTTGCGGACAGCAGCACACACAGCGGGAAGGTGCGCGCTGGCCAGCTCCAAGTCTCGGCACATAGAAGCGCAAGCGAGGCACCTGCTCTCGGTTTGTCCCGGGCATGGGAAGCAGCATGCTGCGTGCCCAGAAGACATCCCGCACTGTCCTGCCTGCCACGGGGCTGCTTCTGAGCACGGAGGCACGCCTACAAGCCAGCTGAGATGGGCTTTGCCTAAGAGTCAGGGAAGTGGCGAGAGGAACAAGGGATGTGCTGCACAGGTTCCCTCGCAGGCAGATTCCCTCCTGGGGCTCTTAGTTCTCCTGCCTTAGTGCCCTGCTTTGTTTGGAGGCTGTTTGCAGACAGCAGCACACACAGCGGGAAGGTGTGCGCTGACCAGCTCCAAGTCTCGGCACATAGAAGCGCAAGCCAGGCACCTGCTCGCAGTTTGTCCCGGGCATGGGAAGCAGCATGCTGCGTGCCCAGAAGACATCCCGCACTGTCCTGCCTGCCACGGGGCTGCTTCTGAGCACGGAGGCACGCCTACAAGCCAGCTGAGATGGGCTTTGCCTAAGAGTCAGGGAAGTGGCGAGCGGAACAAGGGATGTGCTGCACAGCTTCCCTCGCAGGCAGATTCCCTCCTGGGGCTCTTAGTTCTCTTGCCTTAGTGCCCTGCTTTGTTTGGAGGCTGTTTGCGGACAGCAGCACACACAGCGGGAAGGTGCGCGCTGGCCAGCTCCAAGTCTCGCCAGATGGAAGCACAAGCCAGGCACCAGCTCGCAGTTTGTCCCGGGCATGGGAAGCAGTATGCTGCGTGCCCAGAGTACTTCTCGCACTGTCCTGCCTGCCACGGGGCTGCTTCTGAGCACGGAGGTACTCCTACAAGCCAGCTGAGATGGGCTTTGCCTAAGAGTCAGGGAAGTGGCGAGCGGAACAAGGGATGTGCTGCACAGCTTCCCTCGCAGGCAGATTCCCTCCTGGGGCTCTTAGTTCTCCTGCCTTAGTGCCCTGCTTTGTTTGGAGGCTGTTTGCGGACAGCAGCACACACAGCGGGAAGGTGTACGCTGACCAGCTCCAAGTCTCGGCACATAGAAGCGCAAGCCAGGCACCTGCTCGCAGTTTGTCCCGGGCGTGGGAAGCAGCATGCTGCGTGCCCAGAAGACATCCCGCACTGTCCTGCCTGCCACGGGGCTGCTTCTGAGCACGGAGGCACGCCTACAAGCCAGCTGAGATGGGCTTTGCCTAAGAGTCAGGGAAGTGGCGAGAGGAACAAGGGATGTGCTGCACAGGTTCCCTCGCAGGCAGATTCCCTCCTGGGGCTCTTAGTTCTCCTGCCTTAGTGCCCTGCTTTGTTTGGAGGCTGTTTGCGGACAGCAGCACACACAGCGGGAAGGTGCGTGCTGGCCAGCTCCAACTCTCGGCACATAGAAGCGCAAGCCAGGCACCTGCTCGCGGTTTGTCCCGGGCATGGGAAGCAGCTTGCTGCGTGCCCAGAAGACATCCCGCACTGTCCTGCCTGCCACGGGGCTGCTTCTGAGCACGGAGGCACGCCTACAAGCCAGCTGAGATGGGCTTTGCCTAAGAGTCAGGGAAGTGGCGAGAGGAACAAGGGATGTGCTGCACAGCTTCCCTCGCAGGCAGATTCCCTCCTGGGGCGCTTACTTCTCTTGCCTTAGTGCCCTGCTTTGTTTGGAGGCTCTTTGCGGACAGCAGCACACACAGCGGGAAGGTGCGCGCTGGCCAGCTCCAAGTCTCGGCAGATTGAAGCGCAAGCCAGGCACCTGCTCGCAGTTTGTCCCGGGCGTGGGAAGCAGCATGCTGCGTGCCCCGATTACTTCTCGCACTGTCCTGCCTGCCACAGGGCTGCTTCTGAGCACGGAGGCACGCCTACAAGCCAGCTGAGATGGGCTTTGCCTAAGAGTGAGGAAAATGTCGAGCAGAACGAGGGAAGTGCTGCACACCTTCCCTCGCAGGCAGATTCCCTCCTGGGGCGCTGACTTCTCTTGCCTTAGCGCCCTGCTTTGTTTGGAGGCTGTTTGCGGACAGCAGCACACACAGCGGGAAGGTGCGTGCTGGCCAGCTCCAAGTCTCGGCACTTAGAAGCGCAAGCCAGGCACCTGCTCGCAGTTTGTCCCGGGCGTGGGAAGCAGCATGCTGCGTGCCCAGAGTACTTCTCGCTCTGTCCTGCCTGCCACGGGGCTGCTTCTGAGCACGGAGGCACGCCTACAAGCAAGCTGAGATGGGCTTTGCCAAAGAGTGAGGGAAGTGTCGAGCGGAACAAGGGAAGTGCAGCACAGCTTCCCTCGCAGGCAGATTCCCTCCTGGGGCACTTACTTCTCTTGCCTAGTGCCCTGCTTTGTTTGGAGGCTGTTTGCGGACAGCAGCACACACTGCGGGAAGGTGCGCGCTGGCCAGCTCCAAGTCTCGGCAGATTGAAGCGCAAGCGAGGCACCTGCTCGCAGTTTGTCCCGGGCATGGGAAGCAGCATGCTGCGTGCCCCGATTACTTCTCGCACTGTCCTGCCTTCCTCGGGGCTGCTTCTGAGCACGGAGGCACGCCTACAAGCCAGCTGAGATGGGCTTTGCCTAAGAGTCAGTGAAGTGGCGAGAGGAACAAGGGATGTGCTGCACAGGTTCCCTCGCAGGCAGATTCCCTCCTGGGGCGCTTACTTCTCTTGCCTAGTGCCCTGCTTTGTTTGGAGGCTGTTTGCGGACAGCAGCACACACAGCGGGAAGGTGCGTGCTGGCCAGCTCCAAGTCTCGGCACTTAGAAGCGCAAGCCAGGCACCTGCTCGCAGTTTGTCCCGGGCGTGGAAAGCAGCATGCTGCGTGCCCCGATTACTTCTCGCACTGTCCTGCCTTCCTCGGGGCTGCTTCTGAGCACGGAGGCACGCCTACAAGCCAGCTGAGATGGGCTTTGCCTAAGAGTCAGTGAAGTGGCGAGAGGAACAAGGGATGTGCTGCACAGGTTCCCTCGCAGGCAGATTCCCTCCTGGGGCGCTTACTTCTCCTGCCTTAGCGCCCTGCTTTGTTTGGAGGCTGTTTGCGGACAGCAGTACACACAGCGGGAAGGTACGCGCTGGCCAGCTCCAAGTCTCGGCACATAGAAGCGCAAGCGAGGCACCTGCTCGCAGTTTGTCCCGGGCGTGGGAAGCAGCATGCTGCATGCCCAGAAGACATCTCGCACTGTCCTGCCTGCCACGGGGCTGCTTCTGAGCACGGAGGCACGCCTACAAGCCAGCTGAGATGGGCTTTGCCTAAGAGTGAGGGAAGTGGCGAGCGGAACAAGGGATGTGCTGCACAGCTTCCCTCGCAGGCAGATTCCCTCCTGGGGCGCTTACTTCTCCTGCCTTAGCGCCCTGCTTTGTTTGGAGGCTGTTTGCGGACAGCAGCACACACAGCGGGAAGGTGCGCGCTGGTCAGCTCCAAGTCTCGGCACATAGAAGCGCAAGCCAGGCACCTGCTCGCAGTTTGTCCCGGGCGTGGGAAGCAGCATGCTGCGTGCCCAGAAGACATCTCGCACTGTGCTTCCCGTCACGGGGCTGCTTCTGAGCACGGAGGCACGCCTACAAGCCAGCTGAGATGGGCTTTGCCAAAGAGTGAGGGAAGTGTCGAGCAGAACAAGGGAAGTGCTGCACAGCTTCCCTCGCAGGCAGATTCCCTCCTGGGGCGCTGACTTCCCTTGCCTTAGCGCCCTGCTTTGTTTGGAGGCTGTTTGCGGACAGCAGCACACACAGCGGGAAGGTGCGCGCTGGCCAGCTCCAAGTCTCGGCAGATTGAAGCGCAAGCCAGGCACCTGCTCGCAGTTTGTCCCGGGCATGGGAAGCAGCATGCTGCGTGCCCCGATTACTTCTCGCACTGTCCTGCCTGCCACGGGGCTGCTTCTGAGCACGGAGGCACGCCTACAAGCCAGCTGAGATGGGCTTTGCCTAAGAGTGAGGAAAATGTCGAGCAGAACGAGGGAAGTGCTGCACACCTTCCCTCGCAGGCAGATTCCCTCCTGGGGCGCTGACTTCTCTTGCCTTAGCGCCCTGCTTTGTTTGGAGGCTGTTTGCGGACAGCAGCACACACAGCGGGAAGGTGCGTGCTGGCCAGCTCCAAGTCTCGGCACTTAGAAGCGCAAGCCAGGCACCTGCTCGCAGTTTGTCCCGGGCGTGGAAAGCAGCATGCTGCGTACCCAGAGTAATTCTCGCTCTGTCCTGCCTGCCACGGGGCTGCTTCTGAGCACGGAGGCACGCCTACAAGCAAGCTGAGATGGGCTTTGCCAAAGAGTGAGGGAAGTGTCGAGCGGAACAAGGGAAGTGCAGCACAGCTTCCCTCGCAGGCAGATTCCCTCCTGGGGCACTTACTTCTCTTGCCTAGTGCCCTGCTTTGTTTGGAGGCTGTTTGCGGACAGCAGCACACACAGCGGGAAGGTGCGCGCTGGCCAGCTCCAAGTCTCGGCACATAGAAACGCAAGCGAGGCACCTGCTCGCAGTTTGTCCCGGGCGTGGGAAGCAGCATGCTGCATGCCCAGAGTACTTCTCGCACTGTCCTGCCTGCCACGGGGCTGCTTCTGAGCACGGAGGCACGCCTACAAGCAAGCTGAGATGGGCTTTGCCAAAGAGTGAGGGAAGTGTCGAGCGGAACAAGGGAAGTGCTGCACAGCTTCCCTCGCAGGCAGATTCCCTCCTGGGGCGCTGACTTCCCTTGCCTTAGTGCCCTGCTTTGTTTGGAGGCTGTTTGCGGACAGCAGCACACACAGCGGGAAGGTGCGCGCTGGCCAGCTCCAAGTCTCGGCACATAGAAGCGCAAGAGAGGCACCTGCTCGCAGTTTGTCCCGGGCGTGGGAAGCAGCATGCTGCGTGCCCAGAAGACATCTCGCACTGTGCTTCCCGTCACGGGGCTGCTTCTGAGCACGGAGGCACGCCTACAAGCAAGCTGAGATGGGCTTTGCCAAAGAGTGAGGGAAGTGTCGAGCAGAACAAGGGAAGTGCTGCACAGCTTCCCTCGCAGGCAGATTCCCTCCTGGGGCGCTTACTTCTCCAACCTTAGTGCCCTGCTTTGTTTGGAGGCTGTTTGCGGACAGCAGCACACACAGCGGGAAGGTGCGCGCTGGCCAGCTCCAAGTCTCGGCACATAGAAGCGCAAGCGATGCACCTGCTCGCGGTTTGTCCCGGGCATGGGAAGCAGCATGCTGCATGCCCAGAGTACTTCTCGCACTGTCCTTCCCGTCACGGGGCTGCTTCTGAGCACGGAGGCACGCCTACAAGCAAGCTGAGATGGGCTTTGCCAAAGAGTGAGGGAAGTGTCGAGCGGAACAAGGGAAGTGCTGCACAGCTTCCCTCGCAGGCAGATTCCCTCCTGGGGCTCTTAGTTCTCTTGCCTTAGTGCCCTGCTTTGTTTGGAGGCTGTTTGCGGACAGCAGCACACACAGCGGGAAGGTGCGCGCTGGCCAGCTCCAAGTCTCGGCAGATTGAAGCGCAAGCCAGGCACCTGCTCGCAGTTTGTCCCGGGCATGGGAAGCAGCATGCTGCGTGCCCCGATTACTTCTCGCACTGTCCTGCCTTCCTCGGGGCTGCTTCTGAGCACGGAGGCACGCCTACAAGCCAGCTGAGATGGGCTTTGCCTAAGAGTCAGTGAAGTGGCGAGCGGAACAAGGGATGTGCTGCACAGCTTCCCTCGCAGGCAGATTCCCTCCTGGGGCGCTGACTTCTCTTGCCTTAGCGCCCTGCTTTGTTTGGAGGCTGTTTGTGGACAGCAGCACACACAGCGGGAAGGTGCGCGCTGGCCAGCTCCAAGTCTCGGCACATAGAAACGCAAGCGAGGCACCTGCTCGCAGTTTGTCCCGGGCGTGGGAAGCAGCATGCTGCATGCCCAGAGTACTTCTCGCACTGTCCTGCCTGCCACGGGGCTGCTTCTGAGCACGGAGGCACGCCTACAAGCCAGCTGAGATGGGCTTTGCCTAAGAGTGAGGAAAATGTCGAGCAGAACGAGGGAAGTGCTGCACACCTTCCCTCGCAGGCAGATTCCCTCCTGGGGCGCTGACTTCTCTTGCCTTAGCGCCCTGCTTTGTTTGGAGGCTGTTTGCGGACAGCAGCACACACAGCGGGAAGGTACGCGCTGGCCAGCTCCAAGTCTCGGCACATAGAAGCGCAAGCGAGGCACCTGCTCGCGGTTTGTCCCGGGCATGGGAAGCAGCATGCTGCATGCCCAGAAGACATTTCGCACTGTCCTGCCTGCCACGGGGCTGCTTCTGAGCACGGAGGCACGCCTACAAGCAAGCTGAGATGGGCTTTGCCTAAGAGTCAGGGAAGTGTCGAGCGGAACAAGGGATGTGCTGCACAGCTTCCCTCGCAGGCAGATTCCCTCCTGGGGCGCTTACTTCTCTTGCCTTAGTGCCCTGCTTTGTTTGGAGGCTGTTTGCGGACAGCAGCACACACAGCGGGAAGGTGTACGCTGACCAGCTCCAAGTCTCGGCACATAGAAGCGCAAGCGAGGCACCTGCTCGCAGTTTGTCCCGGGCGTGGGAAGCAGCATGTTGCGTGCCCAGAAGACATCTCGCACTGTCCTTCCCGTCACGGGGCTGCTTCTGAGCACGGAGGCATGCCTACAAGCAAGCTGAGATGGGCTTTGCCTAAGAGTGAGGGAAGTGTGAGCGGAACAAGGGATGTGCTGCACAGCTTCCCTCGCAGGCAGATTCCCTCCTGGGGCGCTTACTTCTCCTGCCTTAGCGCCCTGCTTTGTTTGGAGGCTGTTTGCGGACAGCAGCACACACAGCGGGAAGGTACGCGCTGGCCAGCTCCAAGTCTCGGCACATAGAAGCGCAAGCGAGGCACCTGCTCGCGGTTTGTCCCGGGCATGGGAAGCAGCATGCTGCGTGCCCAGAAGCCATTTCGCACTGTCCTGTCTGCCACGGGGCTGCTTCTGAGCACGGAGGCACGCCTACAAGCCAGCTGAGATGGGCTTTGCCTAAGAGTGAGGGAAGTGTCGAGCGGAACAAGGGATGTGCTGCACAGCTTCCCTCGCAGGCAGATTCCCTCCTGGGGCGCTTACTTCTCCTGCCTTAGCGCCCTGCTTTGTTTGGAGGCTGTTTGCGGACAGCAGCACACACAGCGGGAAGGTGCGCGCTGGTCAGCTCCAAGTCTCGGCACATAGAAGCGCAAGCGAGGCACCTGCTCGCAGTTTGTCCCGGGCGTGGGAAGCAGCATGCTGCGTGCCCAGAAGACATCTCGCACTGTGCTTCCCGTCACGGGGCTGCTTCTGAGCACGGAGGCACGCCTACAAGCCAGCTGAGATGGGCTTTGCCTAAGAGTCAGGGAAGTGGCGAGCAGAACAAGGGAAGTGCTGCACAGCTTCCCTCGCAGGCAGATTCCCTCCTGGGGCGCTGACTTCCCTTGCCTTAGCGCCCTGCTTTGTTTGGAGGCTGTTTGCGGACAGCAGCACACACAGCGGGAAGGTGCGCGCTGGCCAGCTCCAAGTCTCGGCAGATTGAAGCGCAAGCCAGGCACCTGCTCGCAGTTTGTCCCGGGCGTGGAAAGCAGCATGCTGCGTGCCCAGAGTACTTCTCGCTCTGTCCTGCCTGCCACGGGGCTGCTTCTGAGCACGGAGGCACGCCTACAAGCAAGCTGAGATGGGCTTTGCCAAAGAGTGAGGGAAGTGTCGAGCGGAACAAGGGAAGTGCAGCACAGCTTCCCTCGCAGGCAGATTCCCTCCTGGGGCACTTACTTCTCTTGCCTAGTGCCCTGCTTTGTTTGGAGGCTGTTTGCGGACAGCAGCACACACTGCGGGAAGGTGCGCGCTGGCCAGCTCCAAGTCTCGGCAGATTGAAGCGCAAGCGAGGCACCTGCTCGCAGTTTGTCCCGGGCATGGGAAGCAGCATGCTGCGTGCCCCGATTACTTCTCGCACTGTCCTGCCTTCCTCGGGACTGCTTCTGAGCACGGAGGCACGCCTACAAGCCAGCTGAGATGGGCTTTGCCTAAGAGTCAGTGAAGTGGCGAGAGGAACAAGGGATGTGCTGCACAGGTTCCCTCGCAGGCAGATTCCCTCCTGGGGCGCTGACTTCTCTTGCCTTAGCGCCCTGCTTTGTTTGGAGGCTGTTTGCGGACAGCAGCACACACAGCGGGAAGGTGCGCGCTGGCCAGCTCCAAGTCTCGGCACATAGAAACGCAAGCGAGGCACCTGCTCGCAGTTTGTCCCGGGCGTGGGAAGCAGCATGCTGCATGCCCAGAGTACTTCTCGCACTGTCCTGCCTGCCACGGGGCTGCTTCTGAGCACGGAGGCACGCCTACAAGCAAGCTGAGATGGGCTTTGCCTAAGAGTGAGGGAAGTGGCAAGCGGAACAAGGGATGTGCTGCACAGCTTCCCTCGCAGGCAGATTCCCTCCTGGGGCGCTTACTTCTCCTGCCTTAGCGCCCTGCTTTGTTTGGAGGCTGTTTGCGGACAGCAGCACACACAGCGGGAAGGTGCGCGCTGGTCAGCTCCAAGTCTCGGCACATAGAAGCGCAAGCGAGGCACCTGCTCGCAGTTTGTCCCGGGCGTGGGAAGCAGCATGCTGCGTGCCCAGAAGACATCTCGCACTGTGCTTCCCGTCACGGGGCTGCTTCTGAGCACGGAGGCACGCCTACAAGCAAGCTGAGATGGGCTTTGCCAAAGAGTGAGGGAAGTGTCGAGCGGAACAAGGGAAGTGCTGCACAGCTTCCCTCGCAGGCAGATTCCCTCCTGGGGCGCTGACTTCCCTTGCCTTAGCGCCCTGCTTTGTTTGGAGGCTGTTTGCGGACAGCAGCACACACAGCGGGAAGGTGCGCGCTGGCCAGCTCCAAGTCTCGGCACATAGAAGCGCAAGAGAGGCACCTGCTCGCAGTTTGTCCCGGGCGTGGGAAGCAGCATGCTGCGTGCCCAGAAGACATCTCGCACTGTGCTTCCCGTCACGGGGCTGCTTCTGAGCACGGAGGCACGCCTACAAGCAAGCTGAGATGGGCTTTGCCAAAGAGTGAGGGAAGTGTCGAGCAGAACAAGGGAAGTGCTGCACAGCTTCCCTCGCAGGCAGATTCCCTCCTGGGGCGCTTACTTCTCCAACCTTAGTGCCCTGCTTTGTTTGGAGGCTGTTTGCGGACAGCAGCACACACAGCGGGAAGGTGCGCGCTGGCCAGCTCCAAGTCTCGGCACATAGAAGCGCAAGCGATGCACCTGCTCGCGGTTTGTCCAGGGCATGGGAAGCAGCATGCTGCATGCCCAGAGTACTTCTCGCACTGTCCTTCCCGTCACGGGGCTGCTTCTGAGCACGGAGGCACGCCTACAAGCAAGCTGAGATGGGCTTTGCCAAAGAGTGAGGGAAGTGTCGAGCGGAACAAGGGAAGTGCTGCACAGCTTCCCTCGCAGGCAGATTCCCTCCTGGGGCACTTACTTCTCTTGCCTAGTGCCCTGCTTTGTTTGGAGGCTGTTTGCGGACAGCAGCACACACTGCGGGAAGGTGCGCGCTGGTCAGCTCCAAGTCTCGGCAGATTGAAGCGCAAGCCAGGCACCTGCTCGCAGTTTGTCCCGGGCATGGGAAGCAGCATGCTGCGTGCCCCGATTACTTCTCGCACTGTCCTGCCTTCCTCGGGGCTGCTTCTGAGCACGGAGGCACGCCTACAAGCCAGCTGAGATGGGCTTTGCCTAAGAGTCAGTGAAGTGGCGAGCGGAACATGTGCTGCACAGGTTCCCTCGCAGGCAGATTCCCTCCTGGGGCGCTGACTTCTCTTGCCTTAGCGCCCTGCTTTGTTTGGAGGCTGTTTGCGGACAGCAGCACACACAGCGGGAAGGTGCGCGCTGGCCAGCTCCAAGTCTCGGCACATAGAAACGCAAGCGAGGCACCTGCTCGCAGTTTGTCCCGGGCGTGGGAAGCAGCATGCTGCATGCCCAGAGTACTTCTCGCACTGTCCTGCCTGCCACGGGGCTGCTTCTGAGCACGGAGGCACGCCTACAAGCCAGCTGAGATGGGCTTTGCCTAAGAGTGAGGAAAATGTCGAGCAGAACGAGGGAAGTGCTGCACACCTTCCCTCGCAGGCAGATTCCCTCCTGGGGCGCTGACTTCTCTTGCCTTAGCGCCCTGCTTTGTTTGGAGGCTGTTTGCGGACAGCAGCACACACAGCGGGAAGGTACGCGCTGGCCAGCTCCAAGTCTCGGCACATAGAAGCGCAAGCGAGGCACCTGCTCGCGGTTTGTCCCGGGCATGGGAAGCAGCATGCTGCATGCCAAGAAGACATTTCGCACTGTCCTGCCTGCCACGGGGCTGCTTCTGAGCACGGAGGCACGCCTACAAGCAAGCTGAGATGGGCTTTGCCTAAGATTCAGGGAAGTGTCGAGCGGAACAAGGGATGTGCTGCACAGCTTCCCTCGCAGGCAGATTCCCTCCTGGGGCGCTTACTTCTCTTGCCTTAGTGCCCTGCTTTGTTTGGAGGCTGTTTGCGGACAGCAGCACACACAGCGGGAAGGTGCGCGCTGGTCAGCTCCAAGTCTCGGCACATAGAAGCGCAAGCGAGGCACCTGCTCGCAGTTTGTCCCGGGCGTGGGAAGCAGCATGTTGCGTGCCCAGAAGACATCTCGCACTGTCCTTCCCGTCACGGGGCTGCTTCTGAGCACGGAGGCATGCCTACAAGCAAGCTGAGATGGGCTTTGCCTAAGAGTGAGGGAAGTGTGAGCGGAACAAGGGATGTGCTGCACAGCTTCCCTCGCAGGCAGATTCCCTCCTGGGGCGCTTACTTCTCCTGCCTTAGCGCCCTGCTTTGTTTGGAGGCTGTTTGCGGACAGCAGCACACACAGCGGGAAGGTACGCGCTGGCCAGCTCCAAGTCTCGGCACATAGAAGCGCAAGCGAGGCACCTGCTCGCGGTTTGTCCCGGGCATGGGAAGCAGCATGCTGCGTGCCCAGAAGCCATTTCGCACTGTCCTGCCTGCCACGGGGCTGCTTCTGAGCACGGAGGCACGCCTACAAGCAAGCTGAGATGGGCTTTGCCAAAGATTCAGGGAAGTGTCGAGCGGAACAAGGGATGTGCTGCACAGCTTCCCTCGCAGGCAGATTCCCTCCTGGGGCGCTTACTTCTCCTGCCTTAGCGCCCTGCTTTGTTTGGAGGCTGTTTGCGGACAGCAGCACACACAGCGGGAAGGTGCGCGCTGGTCAGCTCCAAGTCTCGGCACATAGAAGCGCAAGCGAGGCACCTGCTCGCGGTTTGTCCCGGGCATGGGAAGCAGCATGCTGCGTGCCCAGAAGACATTTCGCACTGTCCTGCCTGCCACGGGGCTGCTTCTGAGCACGGAGGCACGCCTACAAGCAAGCTGAGATGGGCTTTGCCAAAGATTCAGGGAAGTGTCGAGCGGAACAAGGGATGTGCTGCACAGCTTCCCTCGCAGGCAGATTCCCTCCTGGGGCGCTGACTTCTCTTGCCTTAGCGCCCTGCTTTGTTTGGAGGCTGTTTGCGGACAGCAGCACACACAGCGGGAAGGTGCGCGCTGGCCAGCTCCAAGTCTCGGCAGATTGAAGCGCAAGCCAGGCACCTGCTCGCAGTTTGTCCCGGGCATGGGAAGCAGCATGCTGCGTGCCCCGATTACTTCTCGCACTGTCCTGCCTGCCACGGGGCTGCTTCTGAGCACGGAGGCACGCCTACAAGCCAGCTGAGATGGGCTTTGCCTAAGAGTGAGGAAAATGTCGAGCAGAACGAGGGAAGTGCTGCACACCTTCCCTCGCAGGCAGATTCCCTCCTGGGGCGCTGACTTCTCTTGCCTTAGCGCCCTGCTTTGTTTGGAGGCTGTTTGCGGACAGCAGCACACACAGCGGGAAGGTGCGTGCTGGCCAGCTCCAAGTCTCGGCACTTAGAAGCGCAAGCGAGGCACCTGCTCGCAGTTTGTCCCGGGCGTGGAAAGCAGCATGCTGCGTGCCCAGAGTACTTCTCGCTCTGTCCTGCCTGCCACGGGGCTGCTTCTGAGCAC
This sequence comes from Rhea pennata, assembly GCF_028389875.1. Lineage (NCBI taxonomy): Eukaryota > Metazoa > Chordata > Aves > Rheiformes > Rheidae > Rhea > Rhea pennata. Next base: position 1,479,251 of record NC_084680.1, read on the forward strand.
GGAGGCACGCCTACAAGCAAGCTGAGATGGGCTTTGCCAAAGAGTGAGGGAAGTGTCGAGCGGAACAAGGGAAGTGCAGCACAGCTTCCCTCGCAGGCAGATTCCCTCCTGGGGCACTTACTTCTCTTGCCTAGTGCCCTGCTTTGTTTGGAGGCTGTTTGCGGACAGCAGCACACACTGCGGGAAGGTGCGCGCTGGCCAGCTCCAAGTCTCGGCACATAGAAACGCAAGCGAGGCACCTGCTCGCAGTTTGTCCCGGGCATGGGAAGCAGCATGCTGCGTGCCCCGATTACTTCTCGCACTGTCCTGCCTTCCTCGGGGCTGCTTCTGAGCACGGAGGCACGCCTACAAGCCAGCTGAGATGGGCTTTGCCTAAGAGTCAGTGAAGTGGCGAGAGGAACAAGGGATGTGCTGCACAGGTTCCCTCGCAGGCAGATTCCCTCCTGGGGCGCTGACTTCTCTTGCCTTAGCGCCCTGCTTTGTTTGGAGGCTGTTTGCGGACAGCAGCACACACAGCGGGAAGGTGCGCGCTGGCCAGCTCCAAGTCTCGGCAGATAGAAACGCAAGCGAGGCACCTGCTCGCAGTTTGTCCCGGGCGTGGGAAGCAGCATGCTGCATGCCCAGAGTACTTCTCGCACTGTCCTGCCTGCCACGGGGCTGCTTCTGAGCACGGAGGCACGCCTACAAGCAAGCTGAGATGGGCTTTGCCTAAGAGTGAGGGAAGTGGCAAGCGGAACAAGGGATGTGCTGCACAGCTTCCCTCGCAGGCAGATTCCCTCCTGGGGCGCTTACTTCTCCTGCCTTAGCGCCCTGCTTTGTTTGGAGGCTGTTTGCGGACAGCAGCACACACAGCGGGAAGGTGCGCGCTGGTCAGCTCCAAGTCTCGGCACATAGAAGCGCAAGCGAGGCACCTGCTCGCAGTTTGTCCCGGGCATGGGAAGCAGCATGCTGCGTGCCCCGATTACTTCTCGCACTGTCCTGCCTTCCTCGGGGCTGCTTCTGAGCACGGAGGCACGCCTACAAGCCAGCTGAGATGGGCTTTGCCTAAGAGTCAGTGAAGTGGCGAGAGGAACAAGGGATGTGCTGCACAGCTTCCCTCGCAGGCAGATTCCCTCCTGGGGCGCTGACTTCTCTTGCCTTAGCGCCCTGCTTTGTTTGGAGGCTGTTTGCGGACAGCAGCACACACAGCGGGAAGGTGCGCGCTGGTCAGCTCCAAGTCTCGGCACATAGAAGCGCAAGCGAGGCACCTGCTCGCAGTTTGTCCCGGGCGTGGGAAGCAGCATGCTGCGTGCCCAGAAGACATCTCGCACTGTGCTTCCCGTCACGGGGCTGCTTCTGAGCACGGAGGCACGCCTACAAGCAAGCTGAGATGGGCTTTGCCAAAGAGTGAGGGAAGTGTCGAGCGGAACAAGGGAAGTGCTGCACAGCTTCCCTCGCAGGCAGATTCCCTCCTGGGGCGCTGACTTCCCTTGCCTTAGTGCCCTGCTTTGTTTGGAGGCTGTTTGCGGACAGCAGCACACACAGCGGGATGGTGCGCGCTGGCCAGCTCCAAGTCTCGGCACATAGAAGCGCAAGAGAGGCACCTGCTCGCAGTTTGTCCCGGGCGTGGGAAGCAGCATGCTGCGTGCCCAGAAGACATCTCGCACTGTGCTTCCCGTCACGGGGCTGCTTCTGAGCACGGAGGCACGCCTACAAGCAAGCTGAGATGGGCTTTGCCAAAGAGTGAGGGAAGTGTCGAGCAGAACAAGGGAAGTGCTGCACAGCTTCCCTCGCAGGCAGATTCCCTCCTGGGGCGCTTACTTCTCCAACCTTAGTGCCCTGCTTTGTTTGGAGGCTGTTTGCGGACAGCAGCACACACAGCGGGAAGGTGCGCGCTGGCCAGCTCCAAGTCTCGGCACATAGAAGCGCAAGCGATGCACCTGCTCGCGGTTTGTCCAGGGCATGGGAAGCAGCATGCTGCATGCCCAGAGTACTTCTCGCACTGTCCTTCCCGTCACGGGGCTGCTTCTGAGCACGGAGGCACGCCTACAAGCAAGCTGAGATGGGCTTTGCCAAAGAGTGAGGGAAGTGTCGAGCGGAACAAGGGAAGTGCTGCACAGCTTCCCTCGCAGGCAGATTCCCTCCTGGGGCACTTACTTCTCTTGCCTAGTGCCCTGCTTTGTTTGGAGGCTGTTTGCGGACAGCAGCACACACTGCGGGAAGGTGCGCGCTGGTCAGCTCCAAGTCTCGGCAGATTGAAGCGCAAGCCAGGCACCTGCTCGCAGTTTGTCCCGGGCATGGGAAGCAGCATGCTGCGTGCCCCGATTACTTCTCGCACTGTCCTGCCTTCCTCGGGGCTGCTTCTGAGCACGGAGGCACGCCTACAAGCCAGCTGAGATGGGCTTTGCCTAAGAGTCAGTGAAGTGGCGAGCGGAACATGTGCTGCACAGGTTCCCTCGCAGGCAGATTCCCTCCTGGGGCGCTGACTTCTCTTGCCTTAGCGCCCTGCTTTGTTTGGAGGCTGTTTGCGGACAGCAGCACACACAGCGGGAAGGTGCGCGCTGGCCAGCTCCAAGTCTCGGCACATAGAAACGCAAGCGAGGCACCTGCTCGCAGTTTGTCCCGGGCGTGGGAAGCAGCATGCTGCATGCCCAGAGTACTTCTCGTACTGTCCTGCCTGCCACGGGGCTGCTTCTGAGCACGGAGGCACGCCTACAAGCCAGCTGAGATGGGCTTTGCCTAAGAGTGAGGAAAATGTCGAGCAGAACGAGGGAAGTGCTGCACACCTTCCCTCGCAGGCAGATTCCCTCCTGGGGCGCTGACTTCTCTTGCCTTAGCGCCCTGCTTTGTTTGGAGGCTGTTTGCGGACAGCAGCACACACAGCGGGAAGGTACGCGCTGGCCAGCTCCAAGTCTCGGCACATAGAAGCGCAAGCGAGGCACCTGCTCGCGGTTTGTCCCGGGCATGGGAAGCAGTATGCTGCATGCCCAGAGTACTTCTCGCACTGTCCTGCCTGCCACGGGGCTGCTTCTGAGCACGGAGGCACGCCTACAAGCAAGCTGAGATGGGCTTTGCCTAAGATTCAGGGAAGTGTCGAGCGGAACAAGGGATGTGCTGCACAGCTTCCCTCGCAGGCAGATTCCCTCCTGGGGCGCTTACTTCTCTTGCCTTAGTGCCCTGCTTTGTTTGGAGGCTGTTTGCGGACAGCAGCACACACAGCGGGAAGGTGCACGCTGGTCAGCTCCAAGTCTCGGCACATAGAAGCGCAAGCGAGGCACCTGCTCGCAGTTTGTCCCGGGCGTGGGAAGCAGCATGTTGCGTGCCCAGAAGACATCTCGCACTGTCCTTCCCGTCACGGGGCTGCTTCTGAGCACGGAGGCATGCCTACAAGCAAGCTGAGATGGGCTTTGCCTAAGAGTGAGGGAAGTGTGAGCGGAACAAGGGATGTGCTGCACAGCTTCCCTCGCAGGCAGATTCCCTCCTGGGGCGCTTACTTCTCCTGCCTTAGCGCCCTGCTTTGTTTGGAGGCTGTTTGCGGACAGCAGCACACACAGCGGGAAGGTACGCGCTGGCCAGCTCCAAGTCTCGGCACATAGAAGCGCAAGCGAGGCACCTGCTCGCGGTTTGTCCCGGGCATGGGAAGCAGCATGCTGTGTGCCCAGAAGCCATTTCGCACTGTCCTGCCTGCCACGGGGCTGCTTCTGAGCACGGAGGCACGCCTACAAGCAAGCTGAGATGGGCTTTGCCTAAGAGTCAGGGAAGTGTCGAGCGGAACAAGGGATGTGCTGCACAGCTTCCCTCGCAGGCAGATTCCCTCCTGGGGCGCTTAATTCTCCTGCCTTAGCGCCCTGCTTTGTTTGGAGGCTGTTTGCGGACAGCAGCACACACAGCGGGAAGGTGCGCGCTGGTCAGCTCCAAGTCTCGGCACATAGAAGCGCAAGCGAGGCACCTGCTCGCGGTTTGTCCCGGGCATGGGAAGCAGCATGCTGCGTGCCCAGAAGACATTTCGCACTGTCCTGCCTGCCACGGGGCTGCTTCTGAGCACGGAGGCACGCCTACAAGCAAGCTGAGATGGGCTTTGCCAAAGATTCAGGGAAGTGTCGAGCGGAACAAGGGATGTGCTGCACAGCTTCCCTCGCAGGCAGATTCCCTCCTGGGGCGCTGACTTCTCTTGCCTTAGCGCCCTGCTTTGTTTGGAGGCTGTTTGCGGACAGCAGCACACACAGCGGGAAGGTGCGTGCTGGCCAGCTCCAAGTCTCGGCACTTAGAAGCGCAAGCCAGGCACCTGCTCGCAGTTTGTCCCGGGCGTGGAAAGCAGCATGCTGCGTGCCCAGAGTACTTCTCGCTCCGTCCTGCCTGTCACGGGGCTGATTCTGAGCACGGAGGCATGCCTACAAGCCAGCTGAGATGGGCTTTGCCTAAGAGTCAGGGAAGTGGCGAGCGGAACAAGGGATGTGCTGCACAGCTTCCCTCGCAGGCAGATTCCCTCCTGGGGCGCTGACTTCTCTTGCCTTAGCGCCCTGCTTTGTTTGGAGGCTGTTTGCGGACAGCAGCACACACAGCGGGAAGGTACGCGCTGGCCAGCTCCAAGTCTCGGCACATAGAAACGCAAGCGAGGCACCTGCTCGCAGTTTGTCCCGGGCATGGGAAGCAGCATGCTGCGTGCCCAGAAGACATCTCGCACTGTGCTTCCCGTCACGGGGCTGCTTCTGAGCACGGAGGCACGCCTACAAGCAAGCTGAGATGGGCTTTGCCAAAGAGTGAGGGAAGTGTCGAGCAGAACAAGGGAAGTGCTGCACAGCTTCCCTCGCAGGCAGATTCCCTCCTGGGTCGCTGACTTCCCTTGCCTTAGCGCCCTGCTTTGTTTGGAGGCTGTTTGCGGACAGCAGCACACACAGCGGGAAGGTGCGCGCTGGCCAGCTCCAAGTCTCGGCACATAGAAGCGCAAGCGAGGCACCTGCTCGCAGTTTGTCCCGGGCGTGGGAAGCAGCATGCTGCATGCCCAGAGTACTTCTCGCACTGTCCTGCCTGTCACGGGGCTGCTTCTGAGCACGGAGGCATGCCTACAAGCCAGCTGAGATGGGCTTTGCCTAAGAGTGAGGGAAGTGGCGAGCGGAACAAGGGATGTGCTGCACAGCTTCCCTCGCAGGCAGATTCCCTCCTGGGGCGCTTACTTCTCCTGCCTTAGCGCCCTGCTTTGTTTGGAGGCTGTTTGCGGACAGCAGCACACACAGCGGGAAGGTGCGCGCTGGTCAGCTCCAAGTCTCGGCACATAGAAGCGCAAGCGAGGCACCTGCTCGCAGTTTGTCCCGGGCGTGGGAAGCAGCATGCTGCGTGCCCAGAAGACATCTCGCACTGTGCTTCCCGTCACGGGGCTGCTTCTGAGCACGGAGGCACGCCTACAAGCCAGCTGAGATGGGCTTTGCCAAAGAGTGAGGGAAGTGTCGAGCAGAACAAGGGAAGTGCTGCACAGCTTCCCTCGCAGGCAGATTCCCTCCTGGGGCGCTGACTTCCCTTGCCTTAGCGCCCTGCTTTGTTTGGAGGCTGTTTGCGGACAGCAGCACACACAGCGGGAAGGTGCGCGCTGGCCAGCTCCAAGTCTCGGCAGATTGAAGCGCAAGCCAGGCACCTGCTCGCAGTTTGTCCCGGGCATGGGAAGCAGCATGCTGCGTGCCCCGATTACTTCTCGCACTGTCCTGCCTTCCTCGGGGCTGCTTCTGAGCACAGAGGCACGCCTACAAGCAAGCTGAGATGGGCTTTGCCAAAGAGTGAGGGAAGTGTCGAGCAGAACAAGGGAAGTGCTGTACAGCTTCCCTCGCAGGCAGATTCCCTCCTGGGGCGCTTACTTCCCTTGCCTTAGCGCCCTGCTTTGTTTGGAGGCTGTTTGCGGAGAGCAGCACACACAGCGGGAAGGTGCGCGCTGGCCAGCTCCAAGTCTCGGCACATAGAAGCGCAAGCGATGCACCTGCTCGCAGTTTGTCCCGGGCATGGGAAGCAGCATGCTGCATGCCCAGAGTACTTCTTGCACTGTCCTTCCCGTCACGGGGCTGCTTCTGAGCACGGAGGCACGCCTACAAGCAAGCTGAGATGGGCTTTGCCAAAGAGTGAGGGAAGTGTCGAGCGGAACAAGGGAAGTGCTGCACAGCTTCCCTCACAGGCAGATTCCCTCCTGGGGCACTTACTTCTCTTGCCTAGTGCCCTGCTTTGTTTGGAGGCTGTTTGCGGACAGCAGCACACACAGCGGGAAGGTGCGCGCTGGCCAGCTCCAAGTCTCGGCACATAGAAGCGCAAGCGAGGCACCTGCTCGCAGTTTGTCCCGGGCATGGGAAGCAGCATGCTGCGTGCCCCGATTACTTCTCGCACTGTCCTGCCTTCCTCGGGGCTGCTTCTGAGCACGGAGGCACGCCTACAAGCCAGCTGAGATGGGCTTTGCCTAAGATTCAGGGAAGTGTCGAGCGGAACAAGGGATGTGCTGCACAGCTTCCCTCGCAGGCAGATTCCCTCCTGGGGCGCTTACTTCTCCTGCCTTAGTGCCCTGCTTTGTTTGGAGGCTGTTTGCGGACAGCAGCACACACAGCGGGAAGGTGCGCGCTGGCCAGCTCCAAGTCTCGGCACATAGAAACGCAAGCGAGGCACCTGCTCGCAGTTTGTCCCGGGCGTGGGAAGCAGCATGCTGCATGCCCAGAGTACTTCTCGCACTGTCCTGCCTGCCACGGGGCTGCTTCTGAGCACGGAGGCATGCCTACAAGCCAGCTGAGATGGGCTTTGCCTAAGAGTGAGGGAAGTGGCGAGCGGAACAAGGGATGTGCTGCACAGCTTCCCTCGCAGGCAGATTCCCTCCTGGGGCGCTGACTTCCCTTGCCTTAGCGCCCTGCTTTGTTTGGAGGCTGTTTGCGGACAGCAGCACACACAGCGGGAAGGTACTCGCTGGCCAGCTCCAAGTCTCGGCACATAGAAGCGCAAGCCAGGCACCTGCTCGCAGTTTGTCCCGGGCATGGGAAGCAGCATGCTGCGTGCCCAGAAGACATCTCGCACTGTCCTGCCTGCCACGGGGCTGCTTCTGAGCACGGAGGCACGCCTACAAGCAAGCTGAGATGGGCTTTGCCTAAGAGTGAGGGAAGTGGCGAGCGGAACAAGGGATGTGCTGCACAGCTTCCCTCGCAGGCAGATTCCCTCCTGGGGCGCTTACTTCTCCAGCCTTAGCGCCCTGCTTTGTTTGGAGGCTGTTTGCGGACAGCAGCACACACAGCGGGAAGGTGCGCGCTGGCCAGCTCCAAGTCTCGGCACATAGAAGCGCAAGCGAGGCACCTGCTCGCAGTTTGTCCCGGGCGTGGGAAGCAGCATGCTGCGTGCCCAGAAGACATCTCGCACTGTCCTGCCTGCCACGGGGCTGCTTCTGAGCACGGAGGCACGCCTACAAGCAAGCTGAGATGGGCTTTGCCAAAGATTCAGGGAAGTGGCGAGCGGAACAAGGGATGTGCTGCACAGCTTCCCTCGCAGGCAGATTCCCTCCTGGGGCGCTTACTTCTCCAACCTTAGTGCCCTGCTTTGTTTGGAGGCTGTTTGCGGACAGCAGCACACACAGCGGGAAGGTGCGCGCTGGCCAGCTCCAAGTCTCGGCACATAGAAGCGCAAGCGATGCACCTGCTCGCGGTTTGTCCAGGGCATGGGAAGCAGCATGCTGCGTGCCCAGAAGACATCTCGCACTGTCCTACCTGCCACGGGGCTGCTTCTGAGCACGGAGGCACGCCTACAAGCCAGCTGAGATGGGCTTTGCCTAAGAGTCAGGGAAGTGGCGAGCGGAACAAGGGATGTGCTGCACAGCTTCCCTCGCAGGCAGATTCCCTCCTGGGGCACTTACTTCTCTTGCCTAGTGCCCTGCTTTGTTTGGAGGCTGTTTGCGGACAGCAGCACACACTGTGGGAAGGTGCGCGCTGGCCAGCTCCAAGTCTCGGCAGATTGAAGCGCAAGCCAGGCACCTGCTCACAGTTTGTCCCGGGCGTGGGAAGCAGCATGCTGCGTGCCCAGAAGACATCTCGCACTGTGCTTCCCGTCACGGGGCTGCTTCTGAGCACGGAGGCACGCCTACAAGCCAGCTGAGATGGGCTTTGCCAAAGAGTGAGGGAAGTGTCGAGCAGAACAAGGGAAGTGCTGCACAGCTTCCCTCGCAGGCAGATTCCCTCCTGGGGCGCTGACTTCCCTTGCCTTAGCGCCCTGCTTTGTTTGGAGGCTGTTTGCGGACAGCAGCACACACAGCGGGAAGGTGCGCGCTGGCCAGCTCCAAGTCTCGGCAGATAGAAGCGCAAGCGAGGCACCTGCTCGCAGTTTGTCCCGGGCATGGGAAGCAGCATGCTGCGTGCCCCGATTACTTCTCGCACTGTCCTGCCTTCCTCGGGGCTGCTTCTGAGCACGGAGGCACGCCTACAAGCAAGCTGAGATGGGCTTTGCCTAAGAGTGAGGGAAGTGTCGAGCGGAACAAGGGAAGTGCTGCACAGCTTCCCTCACAGGCAGATTCCCTCCTGGGGCGCTGACTTCCCTTGCCTTAGTGCCCTGCTTTGTTTGGAGGCTGTTTGCGGACAGCAGCACACACAGCGGGAAGGTGCGCGCTGGCCAGCTCCAAGTCTCGGCACATAGAAGCGCAAGAGAGGCACCTGCTCGCAGTTTGTCCCGGGCGTGGGAAGCAGCATGCTGCGTGCCCAGAAGACATCTCGCACTGTGCTTCCCGTCACGGGGCTGCTTCTGAGCACGGAGGCACGCCTACAAGCAAGCTGAGATGGGCTTTGCCTAAGAGTGAGGGAAGTGTCGAGCAGAACAAGGGAAGTGCTGCACAGCTTCCCTCGCAGGCAGATTCCCTCCTGGGGCGCTGACTTCCCTTGCCTTAGCGCCCTGCTTTGTTTGGAGGCTGTTTGCGGACAGCAGCACACACAGCGGGAAGGTGCGCGCTGGCCAGCTCCAAGTCTCGGCACATAGAAGCGCAAGCTATGCACCTGCTCGCAGTTTGTCCCGGGCATGGGAAGCAGCATGCTGCATGCCCAGAGTACTTCTCGCACTGTCCTTCCCGTCACGGGGCTGCTTCTGAGCACGGAGGCACGCCTACAAGCAAGCTGAGATGGGCTTTGCCAAAGAGTGAGGGAAGTGTCGAGCGGAACAAGGGAAGTGCTGCACAGCTTCCCTCACAGGCAGATTCCCTCCTGGGGCACTTACTTCTCTTGCCTAGTGCCCTGCTTTGTTTGGAGGCTGTTTGCGGACAGCAGCACACACTGCGGGAAGGTGCGCGCTGGCCAGCTCCAAGTCTCGGCACATAGAAGCGCAAGCGAGGCACCTGCTCGCAGTTTGTCCCGGGCATGGGAAGCAGCATGCTGCGTGCCCCGATTACTTCTCGCACTGTCCTGCCTTCCTCGGGGCTGCTTCTGAGCACGGAGGCACGCCTACAAGCAAGCTGAGATGGGCTTTGCCTAAGAGTGAGGGAAGTGTCGAGCGGAACAAGGGATGTGCTGCACAGCTTCCCTCGCAGGCAGATTCCCTCCTGGGGCGCTTACTTCTCCTGCCTTAGCGCCCTGCTTTGTTTGGAGGCTGTTTGCGGACAGCAGCACACACAGCGGGAAGGTGCGTGCTGGCCAGCTCCAAGTCTCGGCACATAGAAGCGCAAGCGAGGCACCTGCTCGCAGTTTGTCCCGGGCGTGGGAAGCAGCATGCTGCGTGCCCAGAAGACATCTCGCACTGTCCTGCCTGCCACGGGGCTGCTTCTGAGCACGGAGGCACGCCTACAAGCAAGCTGAGATGGGCTTTGCCAAAGAGTGAGGGAAGTGGCGAGCGGAACAAGGGATGTGCTGCACAGCTTCCCTCGCAGGCAGATTCCCTCCTGGGGCGCTTACTTCTCCAACCTTAGTGCCCTGCTTTGTTTGGAGGCTGTTTGCGGACAGCAGCACACACAGCGGGAAGGTGCGCGCTGGCCAGCTCCAAGTCTCGGCACATAGAAGCGCAAGCGATGCACCTGCTCGCGGTTTGTCCAGGGCATGGGAAGCAGCATGCTGCGTGCCCAGAAGACATCTCGCACTGTCCTGCCTGCCACGGGGCTGCTTCTGAGCACGGAGGCACGCCTACAGGCCAGCTGAGATGGGCTTTGCCTAAGAGTGAGGGAAGTGTCGAGCGGAACAAGGGATGTGCTGCACAGCTTCCCTCGCAGGCAGATTCCCTCCTGGGGCACTTACTTCTCTTGCCTAGTGCCCTGCTTTGTTTGGAGGCTGTTTGCGGACAGCAGCACACACTGTGGGAAGGTGCGCCCTGGCCAGCTCCAAGTCTCGGCACATAGAAGCGCAAGCGAGGCACCTGCTCGCAGTTTGTCCCGGGCATGGGAAGCAGCATGCTGCGTGCCCAGAAGACATCTCGCACTGTGCTTCCCGTCACGGGGCTGCTTCTGAGCACGGAGGCACGCCTACAAGCCAGCTGAGATGGGCTTTGCCTAAGAGTGAGGGAAGTGGCGAGCGGAACAAGGGATGTGCTGCACAGCTTCCCTCGCAGGCAGATTCCCTCCTGGGGCGCTGACTTCCCTTGCCTTAGCGCCCTGCTTTGTTTGGAGGCTGTTTGCGGACAGCAGCACACACAGCGGTAAGGTACTCGCTGGCCAGCTACAAGTCTCGGCACATAGAAGCGCAAGCCAGGCACCTGCTCGCAGTTTGTCCCGGGCGTGGGAAGCAGCATGCTGCGTGCCCAGAAGACATCTCGCACTGTCCTGCCTGCCACGGGGCTGCTTCTGAGCACGGAGGCATGCCTACAAGCAAGCTGAGATGGGCTTTGCCAAAGATTCAGGGAAGTGGCGAGCGGAACAAGGGATGTGCTGCACAGCTTCCCTCGCAGGCAGATTCCCTCCTGGGGCGCTTACTTCTCCAACCTTAGTGCCCTGCTTTGTTTGGAGGCTGTTTGCGGACAGCAGCACACACAGCGGGAAGGTGCGCGCTGGCCAGCTCCAAGTCTCGGCACATAGAAGCGCAAGCGATGCACCTGCTCGCGGTTTGTCCAGGGCATGGGAAGCAGCATGCTGCATGCCCCGATTACTTCTCGCACTGTCCTGCCTGCCACGGGGCTGCTTCTGAGCATGGAGGCACGCCTACAAGCCAGCTGAGATGGGCTTTGCCTAAGAGTGAGGGAAGTGTCGAGCGGAACAAGGGATGTGCTGCACAGGTTCCCTCGCAGGCAGATTCCCTCCTGGGGCACTTACTTCTCTTGCCTAGTGCCCTGCTTTGTTTGGAGGCTGTTTGCGGACAGCAGCACACACAGCGGGAAGGTGCGCGCTGGCCAGCTCCAAGTCTCGGCACATAGAAACGCAAGCGAGGCACCTGCTCGCAGTTTGTCCCGGGCGTGGGAAGCAGCATGCTGCATGCCCAGAATACTTCTCGCACTGTCCTGCCTGCCACGGGGCTGCTTCTGAGCACGGAGGCATGCCTACAAGCCAGCTGAGATGGGCTTTGCCTAAGAGTGAGGGAAGTGGCGAGCGGAACAAGGGATGTGCTGCACAGCTTCCCTCGCAGGCAGATTCCCTCCTGGGGCTCTTAGTTCTCCTGCCTTAGCGCCCTGCTTTGTTTGGAGGCTGTTTGCGGACAGCAGCACACACAGCGGGAAGGTACGCGCTGGCCAGCTCCAAGTCTCGGCACATAGAAGCGCAAGCCAGGCACCTGCTCGCAGTTTGTCCCGGGCATGGGAAGCAGCATGCTGCGTGCCCAGAAGACATCTCGCACTGTCCTGCCTGCCACGGGGCTGCTTCTGAGCACGGAGGCACGCCTACAAGCAAGCTGAGATGGGCTTTGCCTAAGAGTGAGGGAAGTGGCGAGAGGAACAAGGGATGTGCTGCACAGCTTCCCTCGCAGGCAGATTCCCTCCTGGGGCGCTTACTTCTCCTGCCTTAGCGCCCTGCTTTGTTTGGAGGCTGTTTGCGGACAGCAGCACACACAGCGGGAAGGTGCGCGCTGGTCAGCTCCAAGTCTCGGCACATAGAATCGCAAGCGAGGCACCTGCTCGCAGTTTGTCCCGGGCGTGGGAAGCAGCATGCTGCGTGCCCAGAAGACATCTCGCACTGTGCTTGCCGTCACGGGGCTGCTTCTGAGCACGGAGGCACGCCTACAAGCAAGCTGAGATGGGCTTTGCCAAAGAGTGAGGGAAGTGTCGAGCGGAACAAGGGAAGTGCTGCACAGCTTCCCCCGCAGGCAGATTCCCTCCTGGGGCACTTACTTCTCTTGCCTTAGCGCCCTGCTTTGTTTGGAGGCTGTTTGCGGACAGCAGCACACACAGCGGGAAGGTGCGCGCTGGCCAGCTCCAAGTCTCGGCACATAGAAACGCAAGCGAGGCACCTGCTCCCAGTTTGTCCCGGGCGTGGGAAGCAGCATGCTGCATGCCCAGAGTACTTCTCGCACTGTCCTGCCTGCCACGGGGCTGCTTCTGAGCACGGAGGCACGCCTACAAGCCAGCTGAGATGGGCTTTGCCTAAGAGTGAGGGAAGTGTCGAGCGGAACAAGGGATGTGCTGCACAGGTTCCCTCGCAGGCAGATTCCCTCCTGGGGCGCTTACTTCTCCTGCCTTAGTGCCCTGCTTTGTTTGGAGGCTGTTTGCGGACAGCAGCACACACAGCGGGAAGGTGCGCGCTGGCCAGCTCCAAGTCTCGGCACATAGAAGCGCAAGCGAGGCACCTGCTCGCAGTTTGTCCCGGGCGTGGAAAGCAGCATGCTGCGGGCCCAGAGTACTTCTCGCTCTGTCCTGCCTGTCACGGGGCTGCTTCTGAGCACGGAGGCATGCCTACAAGCCAGCTGAGATGGGCTTTGCCTAAGAGTGAGGGAAGTGGCGAGCGGAACAAGGGATGTGCTGCACAGGTTCCCTCGCAGGCAGATTCCCTCCTGGGGCGCTTACTTCTCCTGCCTTAGCGCCCTGCTTTGTTTGGAGGCTGTTTGCGGACAGCAGCACACACAGCGGGAAGGTGCGCGCTGGCCAGCTCCAAGTCTCGGCACATAGAAACGCAAGCGAGGCACCTGCTCGCAGTTTGTCCCGGGCGTGGGAAGCAGCATGCTGCGTGCCCAGAAGACTTCTCGCACTGTCCTGCCTGCCACGGGGCTGCTTCTGAGCACGGAGGCATGCCTACAAGCCAGCTGAGATGGGCTTTGCCTAAGAGTGAGGGAAGTGGCGAGCGGAACAAGGGATGTGCTGCACAGCTTCCCTCGCAGGCAGATTCCCTCCTGGGGCGCTTACTTCTCCAGCCTTAGTGCCCTGCTTTGTTTGGAGGCTGTTTGCGGACAGCAGCACACACAGCGGGAAGGTGCGCGCTGGCCAGCTCCAAGTCTCGGCACATAGAAGCGCAAGCTATGCTCCTGCTCGCAGTTTGTCCCGGGCATGGGAAGCAGCATGCTGCATGCCCAGAGTACTTCTCGCACTGTCCTTCCCGTCACGGGGCTGCTTCTGAGCACGGAGGCACGCCTACAAGCAAGCTGAGATGGGCTTTGCCAAAGAGTGAGGGAAGTGTCGAGCGGAACAAGGGAAGTGCTGCACAGCTTCCCTCACAGGCAGATTCCCTCCTGGGGCACTTACTTCTCTTGCCTAGTGCCCTGCTTTGTTTGGAGGCTGTTTGCGGACAGCAGCACACACTGCGGGAAGGTGCGCGCTGGCCAGCTCCAAGTCTCGGCACATAGAAGCGCAAGCGAGGCACCTGCTCGCAGTTTGTCCCGGGCGTGGGAAGCAGCATGCTGCGTGCCCCGATTACTTCTCGCACTGTCCTGCCTTCCTCGGGGCTGCTTCTGAGCACGGAGGCACGCCTACAAGCAAGCTGAGATGGGCTTTGCCTAAGAGTGAGGGAAGTGGCGAGCGGAACAAGGGATGTGCTGCACAGGTTCCCTCGCAGGCAGATTCCCTCCTGGGGCGCTTACTTCTCCTGCCTTAGCGCCCTGCTTTGTTTGGAGGCTGTTTGCGGACAGCAGCACACACAGCGGGAAGGTGCGTGCTGGCCAGCTCCAAGTCTCGGCACATAGAAGCGCAAGCGAGGCACCTGCTCGCAGTTTGTCCCGGGCGTGGGAAGCAGCATGCTGCGTGCCCAGAAGACATCTCGCACTGTCCTGCCTGCCACGGGGCTGCTTCTGAGCACGGAGGCACGCCTACAAGCAAGCTGAGATGGGCTTTGCCAAAGAGTGAGGGAAGTGGCGAGCGGAACAAGGGATGTGCTGCACAGCTTCCCTCGCAGGCAGATTCCCTCCTGGGGCGCTTACTTCTCCAACCTTAGTGCCCTGCTTTGTTTGGAGGCTGTTTGCGGACAGCAGCACACACAGCGGGAAGGTGCGCGCTGGCCAGCTCCAAGTCTCGGCACATAGAAGCGCAAGCGATGCACCTGCTCGCGGTTTGTCCAGGGCATGGGAAGCAGCATGCTGCGTGCCCAGAAGACATCTCGCACTGTCCTGCCTGCCACGGGGCTGCTTCTGAGCACGGAGGCACGCCTACAAGCCAGCTGAGATGGGCTTTGCCTAAGAGTGAGGGAAGTGGCGAGCGGAACAAGGGATGTGCTGCACAGCTTCCCTCGCAGGCAGATTCCCTCCTGGGGCACTTACTTCTCTTGCCTAGTGCCCTGCTTTGTTTGGAGGCTGTTTGCGGACAGCAGCACACACTGTGGGAAGGTGCGCCCTGGCCAGCTCCAAGTCTCGGCACATAGAAGCGCAAGCGAGGCACCTGCTCGCAGTTTGTCCCGGGCATGGGAAGCAGCATGCTGCGTGCCCAGAAGACATCTCGCACTGTGCTTCCCGTCACGGGGCTGCTTCTGAGCACGGAGGCACGCCTACAAGCCAGCTGAGATGGGCTTTGCCTAAGAGTGAGGGAAGTGGCGAGCGGAACAAGGGATGTGCTGCACAGCTTCCCTCGCAGGCAGATTCCCTCCTGGGGCGCTGACTTCCCTTGCCTTAGCGCCCTGCTTTGTTTGGAGGCTGTTTGCGGACAGCAGCACACACAGCGGTAAGGTACTCGCTGGCCAGCTACAAGTCTCGGCACATAGAAGCGCAAGCCAGGCACCTGCTCGCAGTTTGTCCCGGGCATGGGAAGCAGCATGCTGCGTGCCCAGAAGACATCTCGCACTGTCCTGCCTGCCACGGGGCTGCTTCTGAGCACGGAGGCACGCCTACAAGCAAGCTGAGATGGGCTTTGCCTAAGAGTGAGGGAAGTGGCGAGCGGAACAAGGGATGTGCTGCACAGCTTCCCTCGCAGGCAGATTCCCTCCTGGGGCGCTTACTTCTCCTGCCTTAGCGCCCTGCTTTGTTTGGAGGCTGTTTGCGGACAGCAGCACACACAGCGGGAAGGTACGCGCTGGCCAGCTCCAAGTCTCGGCACATAGAAGCGCAAGCGAGGCACCTGCTCGCAGTTTGTCCCGGGCGTGGGAAGCAGCATGCTGCGTGCCCAGAAGACATCTCGCACTGTCCTGCCTGCCACGGGGCTGCTTCTGAGCACGGAGGCATGCCTACAAGCAAGCTGAGATGGGCTTTGCCAAAGATTCAGGGAAGTGGCGAGCGGAACAAGGGATGTGCTGCACAGCTTCCCTCGCAGGCAGATTCCCTCCTGGGGCGCTTACTTCTCCAACCTTAGTGCCCTGCTTTGTTTGGAGGCTGTTTGCGGACAGCAGCACACACAGCGGGAAGGTGCGCGCTGGCCAGCTCCAAGTCTCGGCACATAGAAGCGCAAGCGATGCACCTGCTCGCGGTTTGTCCAGGGCATGGGAAGCAGCATGCTGCGTGCCCCGATTACTTCTCGCACTGTCCTGCCTGCCACGGGGCTGCTTCTGAGCATGGAGGCACGCCTACAAGCCAGCTGAGATGGGCTTTGCCTAAGAGTGAGGGAAGTGTCGAGCGGAACAAGGGATGTGCTGCACAGGTTCCCTCGCAGGCAGATTCCCTCCTGGGGCACTTACTTCTCTTGCCTAGTGCCCTGCTTTGTTTGGAGGCTGTTTGCGGACAGCAGCACACACAGCGGGAAGGTGCGCGCTGGCCAGCTCCAAGTCTCGGCACATAGAAACGCAAGCGAGGCACCTGCTCGCAGTTTGTCCCGGGCGTGGGAAGCAGCATGCTGCATGCCCAGAATACTTCTCGCACTGTCCTGCCTGCCACGGGGCTGCTTCTGAGCACGGAGGCATGCCTACAAGCCAGCTGAGATGGGCTTTGCCTAAGAGTGAGGGAAGTGTCGAGCGGAACAAGGGATGTGCTGCACAGCTTCCCTCGCAGGCAGATTCCCTCCTGGGGCTCTTAGTTCTCCTGCCTTAGCGCCCTGCTTTGTTTGGAGGCTGTTTGCGGACAGCAGCACACACAGCGGGAAGGTGCGCGCTGGTCAGCTCCAAGTCTCGGCACATAGAATCGCAAGCGAGGCACCTGCTCGCAGTTTGTCCCGGGCGTGGGAAGCAGCATGCTGCGTGCCCAGAAGACATCTCGCACTGTGCTTGCCGTCACGGGGCTGCTTCTGAGCACGGAGGCATGCCTACAAGCAAGCTGAGATGGGCTTTGCCAAAGAGTGAGGGAAGTGTCGAGCGGAACAAGGGATGTGCTGCACAGCTTCCCCCGCAGGCAGATTCCCTCCTGGGGCACTTACTTCTCTTGCCTTAGCGCCCTGCTTTGTTTGGAGGCTGTTTGCGGACAGCAGCACACACAGCGGGAAGGTGCGCGCTGGCCAGCTCCAAGTCTCGGCACATAGAAACGCAAGCGAGGCACCTGCTCGCAGTTTGTCCCGGGCGTGGGAAGCAGCATGCTGCATGCCCAGAGTACTTCTCGCACTGTCCTGCCTGCCACGGGGCTGCTTCTGAGCACGGAGGCACGCCTACAAGCCAGCTGAGATGGGCTTTGCCTAAGAGTGAGGGAAGTGTCGAGCGGAACAAGGGATGTGCTGCACAGGTTCCCTCGCAGGCAGATTCCCTCCTGGGGCGCTTACTTCTCCTGCCTTAGTGCCCTGCTTTGTTTGGAGGCTGTTTGCGGACAGCAGCACACACAGCAGGAAGGTGCACGCTGGCCAGCTCCAAGTCTCGGCACATAGAAGCGCAAGCGAGGCACCTGCTCGCAGTTTGTCCCGGGCGTGGAAAGCAGCATGCTGCGGGCCCAGAGTACTTCTCGCTCTGTCCTGCCTGTCACGGGGCTGCTTCTGAGCACGGAGGCATGCCTACAAGCCAGCTGAGATGGGCTTTGCCTAAGAGTGAGGGAAGTGGCGAGCGGAACAAGGGATGTGCTGCACAGCTTCCCTCGCAGGCAGATTCCCTCCTGGGGCGCTTACTTCTCCTGCCTTAGCGCCCTGCTTTGTTTGGAGGCTGTTTGCGGACAGCAGCACACACAGCGGGAAGGTGCGCGCTGGCCAGCTCCAAGTCTCGGCACATAGAAACGCAAGCGAGGCACCTGCTCGCAGTTTGTCCCGGGCGTGGGAAGCAGCATGCTGCGTGCCCAGAAGACTTCTCGCACTGTCCTGCCTGCCACGGGGCTGCTTCTGAGCACGGAGGCATGCCTACAAGCCAGCTGAGATGGGCTTTGCCTAAGAGTGAGGGAAGTGGCGAGCGGAACAAGGGATGTGCTGCACAGCTTCCCTCGCAGGTAGATTCCCTCCTGGGGCGCTTACTTCTCCAGCCTTAGTGCCCTGCTTTGTTTGGAGGCTGTTTGCGGACAGCAGCACACACAGCGGGAAGGTGCGCGCTGGCCAGCTCCAAGTCTCGGCGCATAGAAGCGCAAGCGAGGCACCTGCTCGCGGTTTGTCCCTGGCATGGGAAGCAGCATGCTGCGTGCCCAGAAGACATCTCGCACTGTCCTGCCTGCCACGGGGCTGCTTCTGAGCACGGAGGCATGCCTACAAGCCAGCTGAGATGGGCTTTGCCTAAGAGTGAGGGAAGTGTCGAGCGGAACAAGGGATGTGCTGCACAGCTTCCCTCGCAGGCAGATTCCCTCCTGGGGCGCTTACTTCTCCTGCCTTAGCGCCCTGCTTTGTTTGGAGGCTGTTTGCGGACAGCAGCACACACAGCGGGAAGGTACGCGCTGGTCAGCTCCAAGTCTCGGCACATAGAAGCGCAAGCGAGGCACCTGCTCGCAGTTTGTCCCGGGCGTGGAAAGCAGCATGCTGCGGGCCCAGAGTACTTCTCGCTCTGTCCTGCCTGTCACGGGGCTGCTTCTGAGCACGGAGGCATGCCTACAAGCCAGCTGAGATGGGCTTTGCCTAAGAGTGAGGGAAATGTCGAGCAGAACGAGGGAAGTGCTGCACAGCTTCCCTCGCAGGCAGATTCCCTCCTGGGGCGCTGACTTCTCTTGCCTTAGCGCCCTGCTTTGTTTGGAGGCTGTTTGCGGACAGCAGCACACACAGCGGGAAGGTGCGCGCTGGCCAGCTCCAAGTCTCGGCACATAGAAGCGCAAGCGAGGCACCTGCTCGCGGTTTGTCCCGGGCGTGGGAAGCAGCATGCTGCATACCCAGATTACTTCTCGCACTGTCCTGCCTGTCACGGGGCTGCTTCTGAGCACGGAGGCACGCCTACAAGCAAGCTGAGATGGGCTTTGCCTAAGAGTGAGGGAAGTGTCGAGCGGAACAAGGGATGTGCTGCACAGCTTCCCTCGCAGGCAGATTCCCTCCTGGGGCGCTTACTTCTCTTGCCTTAGCGCCCTGCTTTGTTTGGAGGCTGTTTGCGGACAGCAGCACACACAGCGGGAAGGTGCGCGCTGGCCAGCTCCAAGTCTCGGCAGATTGAAGCGCAAGCCAGGCACCTGCTCACAGTTTGTCCCGGGCATGGGAAGCAGCATGCTGCGTGCCCCGATTACTTCTCGCACTGTCCTGCCTTCCTCGGGGCTGCTTCTGAGCACGGAGGCACGCCTACAAGCCAGCTGAGATGGGCTTTGCCTAAGAGTCAGTGAAGTGGCGAGCGGAACAAGGGATGTGCTGCACAGCTTCCCTCGCAGGCAGATTCCCTCCTGGGGCGCTGACTTCTCTTGCCTTAGCGCCCTGCTTTGTTTGGAGGCTGTTTGCGGACAGCAGCACACACAGCGGGAAGGTGCGCGCTGGCCAGCTCCAAGTCTCGGCACATAGAAACGCAAGCGAGGCACCTGCTCGCAGTTTGTCCCGGGCGTGGGAAGCAGCATGCTGCATGCCCAGAGTACTTCTCGCACTGTCCTGCCTGCCACGGGGCTGCTTCTGAGCACGGAGGCATGCCTACAAGCCAGCTGAGATGGGCTTTGCCTAAGAGTGAGGGAAGTGTCGAGCGGAACAAGGGATGTGCTGCACAGCTTCCCTCGCAGGCAGATTCCCTCCTGGGGCGCTTACTTCTCCAACCTTAGTGCCCTGCTTTGTTTGGAGGCTGTTTGCGGACAGCAGCACACACTGTGGGAAGGTGCGCGCTGGCCAGCTCCAAGTCTCGGCAGATTGAAGCGCAAGCCGGGCACCTGCTCACAGTTTGTCCCGGGCGTGGGAAGCAGCATGCTGCATGCCCAGAGTACTTCTCGCACTGTCCTGCCTTCCTCGGGGCTGCTTCTGAGCACGGAGGCACGCCTACAAGCCAGCTGAGATGGGCTTTGCCTAAGAGTGAGGGAAGTGTCGAGCGGAACAAGGGATGTGCTGCACAGCTTCCCTCGCAGGCAGATTCCCTCCTGGGGCGCTTACTTCTCCTGCCTTAGCGCCCTGCTTTGTTTGGAGGCTCTTTGCGGACAGCAGCACACACAGCGGGAAGGTACGCGCTGGCCAGCTCCAAGTCTCGGCACATAGAAGCGCAAGCCAGGCACCTGCTCGCAGTTTGTCCCGGGCATGGGAAGCAGCATGCTGCGTGCCCCGATTACTTCTCGCACTGTCCTGCCTGCCACGGGGCTGCTTCTGAGCACGGAGGCACGCCTACAAGCAAGCTGAGATGGGCTTTGCCTAAGAGTGAGGGAAGTGGCGAGCGGAACAAGGGATGTGCTGCACAGCTTCCCTCGCAGGCAGATTCCCTCCTGGGGCGCTTACTTCTCCTGCCTTAGCGCCCTGCTTTGTTTGGAGGCTGTTTGCGGACAGCAGCACACACAGCGGGAAGGTGCGCGCTGGCCAGCTCCAAGTCTCGGCACATAGAAGCGCAAGCAAGGCACCTGCTCGCAGTTTGTCCCGGGCATGGGAAGCAGCATGCTGCGTGCCCAGAAGACATCTCGCACTGTGCTTCCCGTCACGGGGCTGCTTCTGAGCACGGAGGCACGCCTACAAGCCAGCTGAGATGGGCTTTGCCTAAGAGTGAGGGAAGTGTCGAGCAGAACAAGGGAAGTGCTGCACAGCTTCCCTCGCAGGCAGATTCCCTCCTGGGGCGCTGACTTCCCTTGCCTTAGCGCCCTGCTTTGTTTGGAGGCTGTTTGCGGACAGCAGCACACACAGCGGGAAGGTGCGCGCTGGCCAGCTCCAAGTCTCGGCACATAGAAGCGCAAGCGAGGCACCTGCTCGCAGTTTGTCCCGGGCGTGGAAAGCAGCATGCTGCGGGCCCAGAGTACTTCTCGCTCTGTCCTGCCTGTCACGGGGCTGCTTCTGAGCACGGAGGCATGCCTACAAGCCAGCTGAGATGGGCTTTGCCTAAGATTGAGGGAAATGTCGAGCAGAACGAGGGAAGTGCTGCACAGCTTCCCTCGCAGGCAGATTCCCTCCTGGGGCGCTGACTTCTCTTGCCTTAGCGCCCTGCTTTGTTTGGAGGCTGTTTGCGGACAGCAGCACACACAGCGGGAAGGTGCGCGCTGGCCAGCTCCAAGTCTCGGCACATAGAAGCGCAAGCGAGAAACCTGCTCGCGGTTTGTCCCGGGCGTGGGAAGCAGCATGCTGCATGCCCAGAGTACTTCTCGCACTGTCCTGCCTGTCACGGGGCTGCTTCTGAGCACGGAGGCATGCCTACAAGCCAGCTGAGATGGGCTTTGCCTAAGAGTGAGGGAAGTGGCGAGCGGAACAAGGGATGTGCTGCACAGCTTCCCTCGCAGGCAGATTCCCTCCTGGGGCGCTTACTTCTCCTGCCTTAGCGCCCTGCTTTGTTTGGAGGCTGTTTGCGGACAGCAGCACACACAGCGGGAAGGTACGCGCTGGCCAGCTCCAAGTCTCGGCACATAGAAGCGCAAGCCAGGTACCTGCTCGCAGTTTGTCCCGGGCATGGGAAGCAGCATGCTGCGTGCCCAGAAGACATCTCGCACTGTCCTGCCTGCCACGGGGCTGCTTCTGAGCACGGAGGAACGCCTACAAGCAAGCTGAGATGGGCTTTGCCTAAGAGTGAGGGAAGTGTCGAGCGGAACAAGGGATGTGCTGCACAGCTTCCCTCGCAGGCAGATTCCCTCCTGGGGCGCTTACTTCTCCTGCCTTAGCGCCCTGCTTTGTTTGGAGGCTGTTTGCGGACAGCAGCACACACAGCGGGAAGGTGCGCGCTGGTCAGCTCCAAGTCTCGGCACATAGAAGCGCAAGCGAGGCGCCTGCTCGCAGTTTGTCCCGGGCGTGGGAAGCAGCATGCTGCATGCCCAGAAGACATCTCGCACTGTCCTGCCTGCCACGGGGCTGCGTCTGAGCACGGAGGCACGCCTACAAGCAAGCTGAGATGGGCTTTGCCTAAGAGTGAGGGAAGTGTCGAGCGGAACAAGGGATGTGCTGCACAGCTTCCCTCGCAGGCAGATTCCCTCCTGGGGCGCTTACTTCTCCTGCCTTAGCGCCCTGCTTTGTTTGGAGGCTGTTTGCGGACAGCAGCACACACAGCGGGAAGGTACGCGCTGGTCAGCTCCAAGTCTCGGCACATAGAAGCGCAAGCGAGGCACCTGCTCGCAGTTTGTCCCGGGCGTGGAAAGCAGCATGCTGCGGGCCCAGAGTACTTCTCGCTCTGTCCTGCCTGTCACGGGGCTGCTTCTGAGCACGGAGGCATGCCTACAAGCCAGCTGAGATGGGCTTTGCCTAAGAGTGAGGGAAATGTCGAGCAGAACGAGGGAAGTGCTGCACAGCTTCCCTCGCAGGCAGATTCCCTCCTGGGGCGCTGACTTCTCTTGCCTTAGCGCCCTGCTTTGTTTGGAGGCTGTTTGCGGACAGCAGCACACACAGCGGGAAGGTGCGCGCTGGCCAGCTCCAAGTCTCGGCACATAGAAGCGCAAGCGAGGCACCTGCTCGCGGTTTGTCCCGGGCGTGGGAAGCAGCATGCTGCATACCCAGATTACTTCTCGCACTGTCCTGCCTGTCACGGGGCTGCTTCTGAGCACGGAGGCACGCCTACAAGCAAGCTGAGATGGGCTTTGCCTAAGAGTGAGGGAAGTGTCGAGCGGAACAAGGGATGTGCTGCACAGCTTCCCTCGCAGGCAGATTCCCTCCTGGGGCGCTGACTTCTCTTGCCTTAGTGCCCTGCTTTGTTTGGAGGCTGTTTGCGGACAGCAGCACACACAGCGGGAAGGTGCGCGCTGGCCAGCTCCAAGTCTCGGCAGATTGAAGAGCAAGCCAGGCACCTGCTCGCAGTTTGTCCCGGGCATGGGAAGCAGCATGCTGCGTGCCCCGATTACTTCTCGCACTGTCCTGCCTTCCTCGGGGCTGCTTCTGAGCACGGAGGCACGCCTACAAGCCAGCTGAGATGGGCTTTGCCTAAGAGTCAGTGAAGTGGCGAGCGGAACAAGGGATGTGCTGCACAGCTTCCCTCGCAGGCAGATTCCCTCCTGGGGCGCTGACTTCTCTTGCCTTAGCGCCCTGCTTTGTTTGGAGGCTGTTTGCGGACAGCAGCACACACAGCGGGAAGGTGCGCGCTGGCCAGCTCCAAGTCTCGGCACATAGAAACACAAGCGAGGCACCTGCTCGCAGTTTGTCCCGGGCGTGGGAAGCAGCATGCTGCATGCCCAGAGTACTTCTCGCACTGTCCTGCCTGCCACGGGGCTGCTTCTGAGCACGGAGGCATGCCTACAAGCCAGCTGAGATGGGCTTTGCCTAAGAGTGAGGGAAGTGTCGAGCGGAACAAGGGATGTGCTGCACAGCTTCCCTCGCAGGCAGATTCCCTCCTGGGGCGCTTACTTCTCCAACCTTAGTGCCCTGCTTTGTTTGGAGGCTGTTTGCGGACAGCAGCACACACAGCGGGAAGGTGCGCGCTGGCCAGCTCCAAGTCTCGGCAGATTGAAGCGCAAGCCGGGCACCTGCTCACAGTTTGTCCCGGGCGTGGGAAGCAGCATGCTGCGTGCCCCGATTACTTCTCGCACTGTCCTGCCTTCCTCGGGGCTGCTTCTGAGCACGGAGGCACGCCTACAAGCCAGCTGAGATGGGCTTTGCCTAAGAGTGAGGGAAGTGTCGAGCAGAACAAGGGAAGTGCTGCACAGCTTCCCTCGCAGGCAGATTCCCTCCTGGGGCGCTGACTTCCCTTGCCTTAGCGCCCTGCTTTGTTTGGAGGCTGTTTGCGGACAGCAGCACACACAGCGGGAAGGTACGCGCTGGTCAGCTCCAAGTCTCGGCACATAGAAGCGCAAGCGAGGCACCTGCTCGCGGTTTGTCCCGGGCCTGGGAAGCAGCATGCTGCATACCCAGATTACTTCTCGCACTGTCCTGCCTGTCACGGGGCTGCTTCTGAGCACGGAGGCACGCCTACAAGCAAGCTGAGATGGGCTTTGCCTAAGAGTGAGGGAAGTGTCGAGCGGAACAAGGGATGTGCTGCACAGCTTCCCTCGCAGGCAGATTCCCTCCTGGGGCGCTGACTTCTCTTGCCTTAGTGCCCTGCTTTGTTTGGAGGCTGTTTGCGGACAGCAGCACACACAGCGGGAAGGTGCGCGCTGGCCAGCTCCAAGTCTCGGCAGATTGAAGCGCAAGCCAGGCACCTGCTCGCAGTTTGTCCCGGGCATGGGAAGCAGCATGCTGCGTGCCCCGATTACTTCTCGCACTGTCCTGCCTTCCTCGGGGCTGCTTCTGAGCACGGAGGCACGCCTACAAGCCAGCTGAGATGGGCTTTGCCTAAGAGTCAGTGAAGTGGCGAGCGGAACAAGGGATGTGCTGCACAGCTTCCCTCGCAGGCAGATTCCCTCCTGGGGCGCTGACTTCTCTTGCCTTAGCGCCCTGCTTTGTTTGGAGGCTGTTTGCGGACAGCAGCACACACAGCGGGAAGGTGCGCGCTGGCCAGCTCCAAGTCTCGGCACATAGAAACACAAGCGAGGCACCTGCTCGCAGTTTGTCCCGGGCGTGGGAAGCAGCATGCTGCATGCCCAGAGTACTTCTCGCACTGTCCTGCCTGCCACGGGGCTGCTTCTGAGCACGGAGGCATGCCTACAAGCCAGCTGAGATGGGCTTTGCCTAAGAGTGAGGGAAGTGTCGAGCGGAACAAGGGATGTGCTGCACAGCTTCCCTCGCAGGCAGATTCCCTCCTGGGGCGCTTACTTCTCCAACCTTAGTGCCCTGCTTTGTTTGGAGGCTGTTTGCGGACAGCAGCACACACAGCGGGAAGGTGCGCGCTGGCCAGCTCCAAGTCTCGGCAGATTGAAGCGCAAGCCGGGCACCTGCTCGCAGTTTGTCCCGGGCGTGGGAAGCAGCATGCTGCGTGCCCCGATTACTTCTCGCACTGTCCTGCCTTCCTCGGGGCTGCTTCTGAGCACGGAGGCACGCCTACAAGCCAGCTGAGATGGGCTTTGCCTAAGAGTGAGGGAAGTGTCGAGCAGAACAAGGGAAGTGCTGCACAGCTTCCCTCGCAGGCAGATTCCCTCCTGGGGCGCTGACTTCCCTTGCCTTAGCGCCCTGCTTTGTTTGGAGGCTGTTTGCGGACAGCAGCACACACAGCGGGAAGGTACGCGCTGGTCAGCTCCAAGTCTCGGCACATAGAAGCGCAAGCGAGGCACCTACTCGCAGTTTGTCCCGGGCATGGGAAGCAGCATGCTGCATGCCCAGAGTACTTCTCGCACTGTCCTTCCCGTCACGGGGCTGCTTCTGAGCACGGAGGCACGCCTACAAGCAAGCTGAGATGGGCTTTGCCAAAGAGTGAGGGAAGTGTCGAGCGGAACAAGGGAAGTGCTGCACAGCTTCCCTCGCAGGCAGATTCCCTCCTGGGGCACTTACTTCTCTTGCCTAGTGCCCTGCTTTGTTTGGAGGCTGTTTGCGGACAGCAGCACACACTGCGGGAAGGTGCGCGCTGGCCAGCTCCAAGTCTCGGCAGATTGAAGCGCAAGCGAGGCACCTGCTCGCAGTTTGTCCCGGGCATGGGAAGCAGCATGCTGCGTGCCCCGATTACTTCTCGCACTGTCCTGCCTTCCTCGGGGCTGCTTCTGAGCACGGAGGCACGCCTACAAGCCAGCTGAGATGGGCTTTGCCTAAGAGTCAGGGAAGTGGCGAGCAGAACAAGGGATGTGCTGCACAGCTTCCCTCGCAGGCAGATTCCCTCCTGGGGCGCTTACTTCTCCTGCCTTAGCGCCCTGCTTTTTTGGAGGCTGTTTGCGGACAGCAGCACACACAGCGGGAAGGTGCGCGCTGGCCACTCCAAGTCTCGGCACATAGAAGCGCAAGCCGGGCACCTGCTCGCGGTTTGTCCCGGGCATGGGAAGCAGCATGCTGCGTGCCCAGAAGACATCTCGCACTGTCCTGCCTGCCACGGGGCTGCTTCTGAGCACGGAGGCATGCCTACAAGCCAGCTGAGATGGGCTTTGCCTAAGAGTGAGGGAAGTGTCGAGCGGAACAAGGGATGTGCTGCACAGCTTCCCTCGCAGGCAGATTCCCTCCTGGGGCGCTTACTTCTCCAACCTTAGTGCCCTGCTTTGTTTGGAGGCTGTTTGCGGACAGCAGCACACACTGTGGGAAGGTGCGCGCTGGCCAGCTCCAAGTCTCGGCAGATTGAAGCGCAAGCCGGGCACCTGCTCACAGTTTGTCCCGGGCGTGGGAAGCAGCATGCTGCGTGCCCCGATTACTTCTCGCACTGTCCTGCCTTCCTCGGGGCTGCTTCTGAGCACGGAGGCACGCCTACAAGCCAGCTGAGATGGGCTTTGCCTAAGAGTCAGTGAAGTGGCGAGCGGAACAAGGGATGTGCTGCACAGCTTCCCTCGCAGGCAGATTCCCTCCTGGGGCGCTAACTTCTCCTGCCTTAGCGCCCTGCTTTGTTTGGAGGCTGTTTGCGGACAGCAGCACACACAGCGGGAAGGTACGCGCTGGTCAGCTCCAAGTCTCGGCACATAGAAGCGCAAGCGAGGCACCTGCTCGCAGTTTGGCCCGGGCGTGGAAAGCAGCATGCTGCGGGCCCAGAGTACTTCTCGCTCTGTCCTGCCTGTCACGGGGCTGCTTCTGAGCACGGAGGCACGCCTACAAGCAAGCTGAGATGGGCTTTGCCTAAGAGTGAGGGAAATGTCGAGCAGAACGAGGGAAGTGCTGCACAGCTTCCCTCGCAGGCAGATTCCCTCCTGGGGCGCTGACTTCTCTTGCCTTAGCGCCCTGCTTTGTTTGGAGGCTGTTTGCGGACAGCAGCACACACAGCGGGAAGGTGCGCGCTGGCCAGCTCCAAGTCTCGGCACATAGAAACGCAAGCGAGGCACCTGCTCGCAGTTTGTCCCGGGCGTGGGAAGCAGCATGCTGCATGCCCAGAGTACTTCTCGCACTGTCCTGCCTGCCACGGGGCTGCTTCTGAGCACGGAGGCACGCCTACAAGCCAGCTGAGATGGGCTTTGCCTAAGAGTGAGGGAAGTGTCGAGCGGAACAAGGGATGTGCTGCACAGCTTCCCTCGCAGGCAGATTCCCTCCTGGGGCGCTTACTTCTCCTGCCTTAG
Organism: Rhea pennata; assembly: GCF_028389875.1. Taxonomy (NCBI): domain Eukaryota; kingdom Metazoa; phylum Chordata; class Aves; order Rheiformes; family Rheidae; genus Rhea; species Rhea pennata. The sequence goes on from NC_084680.1 coordinate 1,505,911, forward strand.
CGCCCTGCTTTGTTTGGAGGCTCTTTGCGGACAGCAGCACACACAGCGGGAAGGTACGCGCTGGCCAGCTCCAAGTCTCGGCACATAGAAGCGCAAGCCAGGCACCTGCTCGCAGTTTGTCCCGGGCATGGGAAGCAGCATGCTGCATGCCCAGAGTACTTCTCGCACTGTCCTGCCTGCCACGGGGCTGCTTCTGAGCACGGAGGCACGCCTACAAGCCAGCTGAGATGGGCTTTGCCTAAGAGTGAGGGAAGTGTCGAGCAGAACAAGGGAAGTGCTGCACAGCTTCCCTCGCAGGCAGATTCCCTCCTGGGGCGCTGACTTCCCTTGCCTTAGCGCCCTGCTTTGTTTGGAGGCTGTTTGCGGACAGCAGCACACACAGCGGGAAGGTGCGCGCTGGCCAGCTCCAAGTCTCGGCACATAGAAGCGCAAGCGATGCACCTACTCGCAGTTTGTCCCGGGCATGGGAAGCAGCATGCTGCATGCCCAGAGTACTTCTCGCACTGTCCTTCCCGTCACGGGGCTGCTTCTGAGCACGGAGGCACGCCTACAAGCAAGCTGAGATGGGCTTTGCCAAAGAGTGAGGGAAGTGTCGAGCGGAACAAGGGAAGTGCTGCACAGCTTCCCTCGCAGGCAGATTCCCTCCTGGGGCACTTACTTCTCTTGCCTAGTGCCCTGCTTTGTTTGGAGGCTGTTTGCGGACAGCAGCACACACTGCGGGAAGGTGCGCGCTGGCCAGCTCCAAGTCTCGGCAGATTGAAGCGCAAGCGAGGCACCTGCTCGCAGTTTGTCCCGGGCATGGGAAGCAGCATGCTGCGTGCCCCGATTACTTCTCGCACTGTCCTGCCTTCCTCGGGGCTGCTTCTGAGCACGGAGGCACGCCTACAAGCCAGCTGAGATGGGCTTTGCCTAAGAGTCAGGGAAGTGGCGAGCAGAACAAGGGATGTGCTGCACAGCTTCCCTCGCAGGCAGATTCCCTCCTGGGGCGCTTACTTCTCCTGCCTTAGCGCCCTGCTTTTTTGGAGGCTGTTTGCGGACAGCAGCACACACAGTGGGAAGGTGCGCGCTGGCCACTCCAAGTCTCGGCACATAGAAGCGCAAGCCGGGCACCTGCTCGCGGTTTGTCCCGGGCATGGGAAGCAGCATGCTGCGTGCCCAGAAGACATCTCGCACTGTCCTGCCTGCCACGGGGCTGCGTCTGAGCACGGAGGCACGCCTACAAGCAAGCTGAGATGGGCTTTGCCTAAGAGTGAGGGAAGTGTCGAGCGGAACAAGGGATGTGCTGCACAGCTTCCCTCGCAGGCAGATTCCCTCCTGGGGCGCTTACTTCTCTTGCCTTAGTGCCCTGCTTTGTTTGGAGGCTGTTTGCGGACAGCAGCACACACAGCGGGAAGGTGCGCGCTGGCCAGCTCCAAGTCTCTGCGCATAGAAGCGCAAGAGAGGCACCTGCTCGCGGTTTGTCCCGGGCATGGGAAGCAGCATGCTGCGTGCCCAGAAGACATCTCGCACTGTCCTGCCTGCCACGGGGCTGCTTCTGAGCACGGAGGCATGCCTACAAGCCAACTGAGATGGGCTTTGCCTAAGAGTGAGGGAAGTGGCGAGCGGAACAAGGGATGTGCTGCACAGCTTCCCTCGCAGGCAGATTCCCTCCTGGGGCGCTTACTTCTCCTGCCTTAGCGCCCTGCTTTGTTTGGAGGCTGTTTGCGGACAGCAGCACACACAGCGGGAAGGTACGCGCTGGTCAGCTCCAAGTCTCGGCACATAGAAGCGCAAGCGAGGCACCTGCTCGCAGTTTGTCCCGGGCGTGGAAAGCAGCATGCTGCATGCCCAGAGTACTTCTCGCTCTGTCCTGCCTGTCACGGGGCTGCTTCTGAGCACGGAGGCATGCCTACAAGCCAGCTGAGATGGGCTTTGCCTAAGAGTGAGGGAAATGTCGAGCAGAACGAGGGAAGTGCTGCACAGCTTCCCTCGCAGGCAGATTCCCTCCTGGGGCGCTGACTTCTCTTGCCTAGTGCCCTGCTTTGTTTGGAGGCTGTTTGCGGACAGCAGCACACACTGCGGGAAGGTGCGCGCTGGCCAGCTCCAAGTCTCGGCAGATTGAAGCGCAAGCGAGGCACCTGCTCGCAGTTTGTCCCGGGCATGGGAAGCAGCATGCTGCGTGCCCCGATTACTTCTCGCACTGTCCTGCCTTCCTCGGGGCTGCTTCTGAGCACAGAGGCACGCCTACAAGCCAGCTGAGATGGGCTTTGCCTAAGAGTCAGTGAAGTGGCGAGAGGAACAAGGGATGTGCTGCACAGCTTCCCTCGCAGGCAGATTCCCTCCTGGGGCGCTGACTTCTCTTGCCTTAGCGCCCTGCTTTGTTTGGAGGCTGTTTGCGGACAGCAGCACACACAGCGGGAAGGTGCGCGCTGGCCAGCTCCAAGTCTCGGCACATAGAAACGCAAGCGAGGCACCTGCTCGCAGTTTGTCCCGGGCGTGGGAAGCAGCATGCTGCATGCCCAGAGTACTTCTCGCACTGTCCTGCCTGCCACGGGGCTGCTTCTGAGCACGGAGGCACGCCTACAAGCAAGCTGAGATGGGCTTTGCCTAAGAGTGAGGGAAGTGTCGAGCGGAACAAGGGATGTGCTGCACAGCTTCCCTCGCAGGCAGATTCCCTCCTGGGGCGCTGACTTCTCTTGCCTTAGCGCCCTGCTTTGTTTGGAGGCTGTTTGCGGACAGCAGCACACACAGCGGGAAGGTGCGCGCTGGTCAGCTCCAAGTCTCGGCACATAGAAGCGCAAGCGAGGCACCTGCTCGCAGTTTGTCCCGGGCATGGGAAGCAGCATGCTGCATGCCCAGAAGACATCTCGCACTGTCCTACCTGCCACGGGGCTGCTTCTGAGCACGGAGGCACGCCTACAAGCCAGCTGAGATGGGCTTTGCCTAAGAGTGAGGGAAGTGTCGAGCGGAACAAGGGATGTGCTGCACAGCTTCCCTCGCAGGCAGATTCCCTCCTGGGGCGCTTACTTCTCCTGCCTTAGCGCCCTGCTTTGTTTGGAGGCTGTTTGCGGACAGCAGCACACACAGCGGGAAGGTGCGCGCTGGTCAGCTCCAAGTCTCGGCACATAGAAGCGCAAGCGAGGCACCTGCTCGCAGTTTGTCCCGGGCGTGGGAAGCAGCATGCTGCGTGCCCAGAAGACATCTCGCACTGTGCTTCCCGTCACGGGGCTGCTTCTGAGCACGGAGGCACGCCTACAAGCCAGCTGAGATGGGCTTTGCCTAAGAGTGAGGGAAGTGTCGAGCAGAACAAGGGAAGTGCTGCACAGCTTCCCTCGCAGGCAGATTCCCTCCTGGGGCGCTGACTTCCCTTGCCTTAGCGCCCTGCTTTGTTTGGAGGCTGTTTGCGGACAGCAGCACACACAGCGGGAAGGTGCGCGCTGGCCAGCTCCAAGTCTCGGCACATAGAAGCGCAAGCGATGCACCTACTCGCAGTTTGTCCCGGGCATGGGAAGCAGCATGCTGCATGCCCAGAGTACTTCTCGCACTGTCCTTCCCGTCACGGGGCTGCTTCTGAGCACGGAGGCACGCCTACAAGCAAGCTGAGATGGGCTTTGCCAAAGAGTGAGGGAAGTGTCGAGCGGAACAAGGGAAGTGCTGCACAGCTTCCCTCGCAGGCAGATTCCCTCCTGGGGCACTTACTTCTCTTGCCTAGTGCCCTGCTTTGTTTGGAGGCTGTTTGCGGACAGCAGCACACACTGCGGGAAGGTGCGCGCTGGCCAGCTCCAAGTCTCGGCAGATTGAAGCGCAAGCGAGGCACCTGCTCGCAGTTTGTCCCGGGCATGGGAAGCAGCATGCTGCGTGCCCCGATTACTTCTCGCACTGTCCTGCCTTCCTCGGGGCTGCTTCTGAGCACAGAGGCACGCCTACAAGCCAGCTGAGATGGGCTTTGCCTAAGAGTTAGTGAAGTGGCGAGAGGAACAAGGGATGTGCTGCACAGCTTCCCTCGCAGGCAGATTCCCTCCTGGGGCGCTGACTTCTCTTGCCTTAGCGCCCTGCTTTGTTTGGAGGCTGTTTGCGGACAGCAGCACACACAGCGGGAAGGTGCGCGCTGGCCAGCTCCAAGTCTCGGCACATAGAAACGCAAGCGAGGCACCTGCTCGCAGTTTGTCCCGGGCGTGGGAAGCAGCATGCTGCATGCCCAGAGTACTTCTCGCACTGTCCTGCCTGCCACGGGGCTGCTTCTGAGCACGGAGGCACGCCTACAAGCAAGCTGAGATGGGCTTTGCCTAAGAGTGAGGGAAGTGGCGAGCGGAACAAGGGATGTGCTGCACAGCTTCCCTCGCAGGCAGATTCCCTCCTGGGGCGCTTACTTCTCTTGCCTTAGCGCCCTGCTTTGTTTGGAGGCTGTTTGCGGACAGCAGCACACACAGCGGGAAGGTGCGCGCTGGTCAGCTCCAAGTCTCGGCACATAGAAGCGCAAGCGAGGCACCTGCTCGCAGTTTGTCCCGGGCGTGGGAAGCAGCATGCTGCGTGCCCAGAAGACATCTCGCACTGTGCTTCCCGTCACGGGGCTGCTTCTGAGCACGGAGGCACGCCTACAAGCAAGCTGAGATGGGCTTTGCCAAAGAGTGAGGGAAGTGTCGAGCAGAACAAGGGAAGTGCTGCACAGCTTCCCTCGCAGGCAGATTCCCTCCTGGGGTGCTGACTTCCCTTGCCTTAGCGCCCTGCTTTGTTTGGAGGCTGTTTGCGGACAGCAGCACACACAGCGGGAAGGTGCGCGCTGGCCAGCTCCAAGTCTCGGCACATAGAAGCGCAAGCGATGCACCTGCTCGCAGTTTGTCCCGGGCATGGGAAGCAGCATGCTGCATGCCCAGAGTACTTCTCGCACTGTCCTTCCCGTCACGGGGCTGCTTCTGAGCACGGAGGCACGCCTACAAGCAAGCTGAGATGGGCTTTGCCTAAGAGTGAGGGAAGTGTCGAGCGGAACAAGGGATGTGCTGCACAGCTTCCCTCGCAGGCAGATTCCCTCCTGGGGCGCTTACTTCTCCTGCCTTAGTGCCCTGCTTTGTTTGGAGGCTGTTTGCGGACAGCAGCACACACAGCGGGAAGGTGCGCGCTGGCCAGCTCCAAGTCTCGGCACATAGAAGCGCAAGCGAGGCACCTGCTCGCAGTTTGTCCCGGGCGTGGGAAGCAGCATGCTGCATGCCCAGAGTACTTCTCGCACTGTCCTGCCTGCCACGGGGCTGCTTCTGAGCACGGAGGCACGCCTACAAGCCAGCTGAGATGGGCTTTGCCTAAGAGTGAGGGAAGTGGCAAGCGGAACAAGGGATGTGCTGCACAGCTTCCCTCGCAGGCAGATTCCCTCCTGGGGCGCTTACTTCTCCTGCCTTAGCGCCCTGCTTTGTTTGGAGGCTGTTTGCGGACAGCAGCACACACAGCGGGAAGGTGCGCGCTGGTCAGCTCCAAGTCTCGGCACATAGAAGCGCAAGCGAGGCACCTGCTCGCAGTTTGTCCCGGGCATGGGAAGCAGCATGCTGCGTGCCCAGAAGACATCTCGCACTGTGCTTCCCGTCACGGGGCTGCTTCTGAGCACGGAGGCACGCCTACAAGCAAGCTGAGATGGGCTTTGCCTAAGAGTGAGGGAAGTGTCGAGCGGAACAAGGGAAGTGCTGCACAGCTTCCCTCGCAGGCAGATTCCCTCCTGGGGCGCTGACTTCCCTTGCCTTAGTGCCCTGCTTTGTTTGGAGGCTGTTTGCGGACAGCAGCACACACAGCGGGAAGGTGCGCGCTGGCCAGCTCCAAGTCTCGGCACATAGAAACGCAAGCGAGGCACCTGCTCGCAGTTTGTCCCGGGCGTGGGAAGCAGCATGCTGCATGCCCAGAGTACTTCTCGCACTGTCCTGCCTGCCACGGGGCTGCTTCTGAGCACGGAGGCACGCCTACAAGCAAGCTGAGATGGGCTTTGCCTAAGAGTGAGGGAAGTGTCGAGCGGAACAAGGGATGTGCTGCACAGCTTCCCTCGCAGGCAGATTCCCTCCTGGGGCGCTTACTTCTCTTGCCTTAGCGCCCTGCTTTGTTTGGAGGCTGTTTGCGGACAGCAGCACACACAGCGGGAAGGTGCGCGCTGGTCAGCTCCAAGTCTCGGCACATAGAAGCGCAAGCGAGGCACCTGCTCGCAGTTTGTCCCGGGCGTGGAAAGCAGCATGCTGCGGGCCCAGAGTACTTCTCGCTCTGTCCTGCCTGTCACGGGGCTGCTTCTGAGCACGGAGGCATGCCTACAAGCCAGCTGAGATGGGCTTTGCCTAAGAGTGAGGGAAATGTCGAGCAGAACGAGGGAAGTGCTGCACAGCTTCCCTCGCAGGCAGATTCCCTCCTGGGGCGCTTACTTCTCTTGCCTTAGCGCCCTGCTTTGTTTGGAGGCTGTTTGCGGACAGCAGCACACACAGCGGGAAGGTGCGCGCTGGCCAGCTCCAAGTCTCGGCACATAGAAGCGCAAGCGAGGCACCTGCTCGCGGTTTGTCCCGGGCATGGGAAGCAGCATGCTGCATACCCAGAGTACTTCTCGCACTGTCCTGCCTGTCACGGGGCTGCTTCTGAGCACGGAGGCACGCCTACAAGCAAGCTGAGATGGGCTTTGCCTAAGAGTGAGGGAAGTGTCGAGCGGAACAAGGGATGTGCTGCACAGCTTCCCTCGCAGGCAGATTCCCTCCTGGGGCGCTGACTTCTCTTGCCTTAGCGCCCTGCTTTGTTTGGAGGCTGTTTGCGGACAGCAGCACACACAGCGGGAAGGTGCGCGCTGGCCAGCTCCAAGTCTCGGCAGATTGAAGCGCAAGCGAGGCACCTGCTCGCAGTTTGTCCCGGGCATGGGAAGCAGCATGCTGCGTGCCCCGATTACTTCTCGCACTGTCCTGCCTTCCTCGGGGCTGCTTCTGAGCACGGAGGCACGCCTACAAGCCAGCTGAGATGGGCTTTGCCTAAGAGTCAGGGAAGTGGCGAGCAGAACAAGGGATGTGCTGCACAGCTTCCCTCGCAGGCAGATTCCCTCCTGGGGCGCTTACTTCTCCTGCCTTAGCGCCCTGCTTTTTTGGAGGCTGTTTGCGGACAGCAGCACACACAGCGGGAAGGTGCGCGCTGGCCACTCCAAGTCTCGGCACATAGAAGCGCAAGCCGGGCACCTGCTCGCGGTTTGTCCCGGGCATGGGAAGCAGTATGCTGCGTGCCCAGAAGACATCTCGCACTGTCCTGCCTGCCACGGGGCTGCGTCTGAGCACGGAGGCACACCTACAAGCAAGCTGAGATGGGCTTTGCCTAAGAGTGAGGGAAGTGTCGAGCGGAACAAGGGATGTGCTGCACAGCTTCCCTCGCAGGCAGATTCCCTCCTGGGGCGCTTACTTCTCCAGCCTTAGTGCCCTGCTTTGTTTGGAGGCTGTTTGCGGACAGCAGCACACACAGCGGGAAGGTGCGCGCTGGCCAGCTCCAAGTCTCGGCGCATAGAAGCGCAAGCGAGGCACCTGCTCGCGGTTTGTCCCGGGCATGGGAAGCAGCATGCTGCGTGCCCAGAAGACATCTCGCACTGTCCTGCCTGCCACGGGGCTGCTTCTGAGCACGGAGGCATGCCTACAAGCCAACTGAGATGGGCTTTGCCTAAGAGTGAGGGAAGTGGCGAGCGGAACAAGGGATGTGCTGCACAGCTTCCCTCGCAGGCAGATTCCCTCCTGGGGCGCTTACTTCTCCTGCCTTAGCGCCCTGCTTTGTTTGGAGGCTGTTTGCGGACAGCAGCACACACAGCGGGAAGGTACGCGCTGGTCAGCTCCAAGTCTCGGCACATAGAAGCGCAAGCGAGGCACCTGCTCGCAGTTTGTCCCGGGCGTGGAAAGCAGCATGCTGCGGGCCCAGAGTACTTCTCGCTCTGTCCTGCCTGTCACGGGGCTGCTTCTGAGCACGGAGGCATGCCTACAAGCCAGCTGAGATGGTCTTTGCCTAAGAGTGAGGGAAGTGTCGAGCGGAACAAGGGATGTGCTGCACAGCTTCCCTCGCAGGCAGATTCCCTCCTGGGGCGCTGACTTCTCTTGCCTTAGCGCCCTGCTTTGTTTGGAGGCTGTTTGCGGACAGCAGCACACACAGCGGGAAGGTGCGCGCTGGCCAGCTCCAAGTCTCGGCAGATTGAAGCGCAAGCCAGGCACCTGCTCACAGTTTGTCCCGGGCATGGGAAGCAGCATGCTGCGTGCCCCGATTACTTCTCGCACTGTCCTGCCTTCCTCGGGGCTGCTTCTGAGCACGGAGGCACGCCTACAAGCCAGCTGAGATGGGCTTTGCCTAAGAGTGAGGGAAGTGTCGAGCGGAACAAGGGATGTGCTGCACAGCTTCCCTCGCAGGCAGATTCCCTCCTGGGGCGCTTACTTCTCCAACCTTAGTGCCCTGCTTTGTTTGGAGGCTGTTTGCGGACAGCAGCACACACTGTGGGAAGGTGCGCGCTGGCCAGCTCCAAGTCTCGGCAGATTGAAGCGCAAGCCGGGCACCTGCTCACAGTTTGTCCCGGGCGTGGGAAGCAGCATGCTGCGTGCCCCGATTACTTCTCGCACTGTCCTGCCTTCCTCGGGGCTGCTTCTGAGCACGGAGGCACGCCTACAAGCCAGCTGAGATGGGCTTTGCCTAAGAGTCAGTGAAGTGGCGAGCGGAACAAGGGATGTGCTGCACAGCTTCCCTCGCAGGCAGATTCCCTCCTGGGGCGCTAACTTCTCCTGCCTTAGCGCCCTGCTTTGTTTGGAGGCTGTTTGCGGACAGCAGCACACACAGCGGGAAGGTACGCGCTGGTCAGCTCCAAGTCTCGGCACATAGAAGCGCAAGCGAGGCACCTGCTCGCAGTTTGTCCCGGGCGTGGAAAGCAGCATGCTGCGGGCCCAGAGTACTTCTCGCTCTGTCCTGCCTGTCACGGGGCTGCTTCTGAGCACGGAGGCACGCCTACAAGCAAGCTGAGATGGGCTTTGCCTAAGAGTGAGGGAAATGTCGAGCAGAACGAGGGAAGTGCTGCACAGCTTCCCTCGCAGGCAGATTCCCTCCTGGGGCGCTGACTTCTCTTGCCTTAGCGCCCTGCTTTGTTTGGAGGCTGTTTGCGGACAGCAGCACACACAGCGGGAAGGTGCGCGCTGGCCAGCTCCAAGTCTCGGCACATAGAAACGCAAGCGAGGCACCTGCTCGCAGTTTGTCCCGGGTGTGGGAAGCAGCATGCTGCATGCCCAGAGTACTTCTCGCACTGTCCTGCCTATCACGGGGCTGCTTCTGAGCACGGAGGCATGCCTACAAGCCAGCTGAGATGGGCTTTGCCTAAGAGTGAGGGAAGTGTCGAGCGGAACAAGGGATGTGCTGCACAGCTTCCCTCGCAGGCAGATTCCCTCCTGGGGCGCTTACTTCTCCTGCCTTAGCGCCCTGCTTTGTTTGGAGGCTGTTTGCGGACAGCAGCACACACAGCGGGAAGGTACGCGCTGGCCAGCTCCAAGTCTCGGCACATAGAAGCGCAAGCCAGGCACCTGCTCGCAGTTTGTCCCGGGCATGGGAAGCAGCATGCTGCATGCCCAGAGTACTTCTCGCACTGTCCTGCCTGCCACGGGGCTGCTTCTGAGCACGGAGGCACGCCTACAAGCAAGCTGAGATGGGCTTTGCCTAAGAGTGAGGGAAGTGGCGAGCGGAACAAGGGATGTGCTGCACAGCTTCCCTCGCAGGCAGATTCCCTCCTGGGGCGCTTACTTCTCCTGCCTTAGCGCCCTGCTTTGTTTGGAGGCTGTTTGCGGACAGCAGCACACACAGCGGGAAGGTGCGCGCTGGCCAGCTCCAAGTCTCGGCACATAGAAGCGCAAGCGAGGCACCTGCTCGCAGTTTGTCCCGGGCATGGGAAGCAGCATGCTGCGTGCCCAGAAGACATCTCGCACTGTGCTTCCCGTCACGGGGCTGCTTCTGAGCACGGAGGCACGCCTACAAGCCAGCTGAGATGGGCTTTGCCTAAGAGTGAGGGAAGTGTCGAGCAGAACAAGGGAAGTGCTGCACAGCTTCCCTCGCAGGCAGATTCCCTCCTGGGGCGCTGACTTCCCTTGCCTTAGCGCCCTGCTTTGTTTGGAGGCTGTTTGCGGACAGCAGCACACACAGCGGGAAGGTGCGCGCTGGCCAGCTCCAAGTCTCGGCACATAGAAGCGCAAGCGAGGCACCTACTCGCAGTTTGTCCCGGGCATGGAAAGCAGCATGCTGCATGCCCAGAGTACTTCTCGCACTGTCCTTCCCGTCACGGGGCTGCTTCTGAGCACGGAGGCACGCCTACAAGCAAGCTGAGATGGGCTTTGCCAAAGAGTGAGGGAAGTGTCGAGCGGAACAAGGGAAGTGCTGCACAGCTTCCCTCGCAGGCAGATTCCCTCCTGGGGCGCTGACTTCTCTTGCCTAGTGCCCTGCTTTGTTTGGAGGCTGTTTGCGGACAGCAGCACACACTGCGGGAAGGTGCACGCTGGCCAGCTCCAAGTCTCGGCAGATTGAAGCGCAAGCGAGGCACCTGCTCGCAGTTTGTCCCGGGCATGGGAAGCAGCATGCTGCGTGCCCCGATTACTTCTCGCACTGTCCTGCCTTACTCGGGGCTGCTTCTGAGCACGGAGGCATGCCTACAAGCCAGCTGAGATGGGCTTTGCCTAAGAGTGAGGGAAGTGTCGAGCGGAACAAGGGATGTGCTGCACAGCTTCCCTCGCAGGCAGATTCCCTCCTGGGGCGCTTACTTCTCCTGCCTTAGCGCCCTGCTTTGTTTGGAGGCTGTTTGCGGACAGCAGCACACACAGCGGGAAGGTGCGCGCTGGTCAGCTCCAAGTCTCGGCACATAGAATCGCAAGCGAGGCACCTGCTCGCAGTTTGTCCCGGGCGTGGGAAGCAGCATGCTGCGTGCCCAGAAGACATCTCGCACTGTGCTTGCCGTCACGGGGCTGCTTCTGAGCACGGAGGCACGCCTACAAGCAAGCTGAGATGGGCTTTGCCAAAGAGTGAGGGAAGTGTCGAGCAGAACAAGGGAAGTGCTGCACAGCTTCCCTCGCAGGCAGATTCCCTCCTGGGGCGCTGACTTCCCTTGCCTTAGCGCCCTGCTTTGTTTGGAGGCTGTTTGCGGACAGCAGCACACACAGCGGGAAGGTGCGCGCTGGCCAGCTCCAAGTCTCGGCACATAGAAACGCAAGCGAGGCACCTGCTCGCAGTTTGTCCCGGGCGTGGGAAGCAGCATGCTGCGTGCCCAGAAGACATCTCGCACTGTGCTTCCCGTCACGGGGCTGCTTCTGAGCACGGAGGCACGCCTACAAGCAAGCTGAGATGGGCTTTGCCAAAGAGTGAGGGAAGTGTCGAGCAGAACAAGGGAAGTGCTGCACAGCTTCCCTCGCAGGCAGATTCCCTCCTGGGGCGCTGACTTCCCTTGCCTTAGCGCCCTGCTTTGTTTGGAGGCTGTTTGCGGACAGCAGCACACACAGCGGGAAGGTGCGCGCTGGCCAGCTCCAAGTCTCGGCACATAGAAGCGCAAGCGATGCACCTACTCGCAGTTTGTCCCGGGCATGGGAAGCAGCATGCTGCATGCCCAGAGTACTTCTCGCACTGTCCTTCCCGTCACGGGGCTGCTTCTGAGCACGGAGGCACGCCTACAAGCAAGCTGAGATGGGCTTTGCCAAAGAGTGAGGGAAGTGTCGAGCGGAACAAGGGATGTGCTGCACAGCTTCCCTCGCAGGCAGATTCCCTCCTGGGGCGCTTACTTCTCCTGCCTTAGCGCCCTGCTTTGTTTGGAGGCTGTTTGCGGACAGCAGCACACACAGCGGGAAGGTGCGCGCTGGTCAGCTCCAAGTCTCGGCACATAGAAGCGCAAGCGAGGCACCTGCTCGCAGTTTGTCCCGGGCGTGGGAAGCAGCATGCTGCGTGCCCAGAAGACATCTCGCACTGTGCTTCCCGTCACGGGGCTGCTTCTGAGCACGGAGGCACGCCTACAAGCCAGCTGAGATGGGCTTTGCCTAAGAGTGAGGGAAGTGTCGAGCAGAACAAGGGAAGTGCTGCACAGCTTCCCTCGCAGGCAGATTCCCTCCTGGGGCGCTGACTTCCCTTGCCTTAGCGCCCTGCTTTGTTTGGAGGCTGTTTGCGGACAGCAGCACACACAGCGGGAAGGTGCGCGCTGGCCAGCTCCAAGTCTCGGCACATAGAAGCGCAAGCGATGCACCTGCTCGCAGTTTGTCCCGGGCATGGGAAGCAGCATGCTGCATGCCCAGAGTACTTCTCGCACTGTCCTTCCCGTCACGGGGCTGCTTCTGAGCACAGAGGCACGCCTACAAGCAAGCTGAGATGGGCTTTGCCAAAGAGTGAGGGAAGTGTCGAGCGGAACAAGGGAAGTGCTGCACAGCTTCCCTCGCAGGCAGATTCCCTCCTGGGGCACTTACTTCTCTTGCCTAGTGCCCTGCTTTGTTTGGAGGCTGTTTGCGGACAGCAGCACACACTGCGGGAAGGTGCGCGCTGGCCAGCTCCAAGTCTCGGCACATAGAAGCGCAAGCGAGGCACCTGCTCGCAGTTTGTCCCGGGCATGGGAAGCAGCATGCTGCGTGCCCCGATTACTTCTCGCACTGTCCTGCCTTCCTCGGGGCTGCTTCTGAGCACGGAGGCACGCCTACAAGCCAGCTGAGATGGGCTTTGCCTAAGATTCAGGGAAGTGTCGAGCGGAACAAGGGATGTGCTGCACAGCTTCCCTCGCAGGCAGATTCCCTCCTGGGGCGCTTACTTCTCTTGCCTTAGCGCCCTGCTTTGTTTGGAGGCTGTTTGCGGACAGCAGCACACACAGCGGGAAGGTGCGCGCTGGTCAGCTCCAAGTCTCGGCACATAGAAGCGCAAGCGAGGCACCTGCTCGCAGTTTGTCCCGGGCATGGGAAGCAGCATGCTGCGTGCCCAGAAGACATCTCGCACTGTGCTTCCCGTCACGGGGCTGCTTCTGAGCACGGAGGCACGCCTACAAGCAAGCTGAGATGGGCTTTGCCAAAGAGTGAGGGAAGTGTCGAGCGGAACAAGGGAAGTGCTGCACAGCTTCCCTCGCAGGCAGATTCCCTCCTGGGGCGCTGACTTCCCTTGCCTTAGTGCCCTGCTTTGTTTGGAGGCTGTTTGCGGACAGCAGCACACACAGCGGGAAGGTGCGCGCTGGCCAGCTCCAAGTCTCGGCACATAGAAACGCAAGCGAGGCACCTGCTCGCAGTTTGTCCCGGGCATGGGAAGCAGCATGCTGCGTGCCCAGAAGACATCTCGCACTGTCCTGCCTGCCACTTGGCTGCTTCTGAGCACGGAGGCACGCCTACAAGCCAGCTGAGATGGGCTTTGCCTAAGAGTGAGGGAAGTGGCGAGCGGAACAAGGGAAGTGCTGCACAGCTTCCCTCGCAGGCAGATTCCCTCTTGGGGCGCTTACTTCTCCTGCCTTAGCGCCCTGCTTTGTTTGGAGGCTGTTTGCGGACAGCAGCACACACAGCGGGAAGGTGCGCGCTGGTCAGCTCCAAGTCTCGGCACATAGAAGTGCAAGCGAGGCACCTGCTCGCAGTTTGTCCCGGGCGTGGGAAGCAGCATGCTGCGTGCCCAGAAGACATCTCGCACTGTGCTTGCCGTCACGGGGCTGCTTCTGAGCACGGAGGCACGCCTACAAGCAAGCTGAGATGGGCTTTGCCAAAGAGTGAGGGAAGTGTCGAGCAGAACAAGGGAAGTGCTGCACAGCTTCCCTCGCAGGCAGATTCCCTCCTGGGGCGCTGACTTCCCTTGCCTTAGCGCCCTGCTTTGTTTGGAGGCTGTTTGCGGACAGCAGCACACACAGCGGGAAGGTGCGCGCTGGCCAGCTCCAAGTCTCGGCAGATTGAAGCGCAAGCGAGGCACCTGCTCGCAGTTTGTCCCGGGCATGGGAAGCAGCATGCTGCATGCCCAGAGTACTTCTCGCACTGTCCTTCCCGTCACGGGGCTGCTTCTGAGCACGGAGGCACGCCTACAAGCAAGCTGAGATGGGCTTTGCCAAAGAGTGAGGGAAGTGTCGAGCGGAACAAGGGAAGTGCTGCACAGCTTCCCTCGCAGGCAGATTCCCTCCTGGGGCACTTACTTCTCTTGCCTAGTGCCCTGCTTTGTTTGGAGGCTGTTTGCGGACAGCAGCACACACTGCGGGAAGGTGCGCGCTGGCCAGCTCCAAGTCTCGGCACATAGAAGCGCAAGCGAGGCACCTGCTCGCAGTTTGTCCCGGGCATGGGAAGCAGCATGCTGCGTGCCCCGATTACTTCTCGCACTGTCCTGCCTTCCTCGGGGCTGCTTCTGAGCACGGAGGCACGCCTACAAGCAAGCTGAGATGGGCTTTGCCTAAGATTCAGGGAAGTGTCGAGCGGAACAAGGGATGTGCTGCACAGCTTCCCTCGCAGGCAGATTCCCTCCTGGGGCGCTTACTTCTCCTGCCTTAGTGCCCTGCTTTGTTTGGAGGCTGTTTGCGGACAGCAGCACACACAGCGGGAAGGTGCGCGCTGGCCAGCTCCAAGTCTCGGCACATAGAAACGCAAGCGAGGCACCTGCTCGCAGTTTGTCCCGGGCGTGGGAAGCAGCATGCTGCATGCCCAGAGTACTTCTCGCACTGTCCTGCCTGCCACGGGGCTGCTTCTGAGCACGGAGGCATGCCTACAAGCAAGCTGAGATGGGCTTTGCCTAAGAGTGAGGGAAGTGTCGAGCGGAACAAGGGATGTGCTGCACAGCTTCCCTCGCAGGCAGATTCCCTCCTGGGGCGCTAACTTCTCCTGCCTTAGCGCCCTGCTTTGTTTGGAGGCTCTTTGCGGACAGCAGCACACACAGCGGTAAGGTACTCGCTGGCCAGCTCCAAGTCTCGGCACATAGAAGCGCAAGCCAGGCACCTGCTCGCAGTTTGTCCCGGGCATGGGAAGCAGCATGCTGCGTGCCCAGAAGACATCTCGCACTGTCCTGCCTGTCACGGGGCTGCTTCTGAGCACGGAGGCACGCCTACAAGCAAGCTGAGATGGGCTTTGCCTAAGAGTGAGGGAAGTGGCGAGCGGAACAAGGGATGTGCTGCACAGCTTCCCTCGCAGGCAGATTCCCTCCTGGGGCGCTTACTTCTCCTGCCTTAGCGCCCTGCTTTGTTTGGAGGCTGTTTGCGGACAGCAGCACACACAGCGGGAAGGTACGCGCTGGCCAGCTCCAAGTCTCGGCACATAGAAGCGCAAGCGAGGCACCTGCTCGCAGTTTGTCCCGGGCGTGGGAAGCAGCATGCTGCGTGCCCAGAAGACATCTCGCACTGTCCTGCCTGCCACGGGGCTGCTTCTGAGCACGGAGGCACGCCTACAAGCAAGCTGAGATGGGCTTTGCCAAAGAGTGAGGGAAGTGTCGAGCAGAACAAGGGAAGTGCTGCACAGCTTCCCTCGCAGGCAGATTCCCTCCTGGGGCGCTTACTTCCCTTGCCTTAGCGCCCTGCTTTGTTTGGAGGCTGTTTGCGGACAGCAGCACACACAGCGGGAAGGTGCGCGCTGGCCAGCTCCAAGTCTCGGCACATAGAAACGCAAGCGAGGCACCTGCTGGCAGTTTGTCCCGGGCGTGGGAAGCAGCATGCTGCATGCCCAGAGTACTTCTCGCACTGTCCTGCCTGTCACGGGGCTGCTTCTGAGCACGGAGGCATGCCTACAAGCCAGCTGAGATGGGCTTTGCCTAAGAGTGAGGGAAGTGTCGAGCGGAACAAGGGATGTGCTGCACAGCTTCCCTCGCAGGCAGATTCCCTCCTGGGGCGCTTACTTCTCCTGCCTTAGCGCCCTGCTTTGTTTGGAGGCTGTTTGCGGACAGCAGCACACACAGCGGGAAGGTACGCGCTGGCCAGCTCCAAGTCTCGGCACATAGAAGCGCAAGCGAGGCACCTGCTCGCAGTTTGTCCCGGGCATGGGAAGCAGCATGCTGCATGCCCAGAAGACATCTCGCACTGTCCTACCTGCCACGGGGCTGCTTCTGAGCACGGAGGCACGCCTACAAGCCAGCTGAGATGGGCTTTGCCTAAGAGTGAGGGAAGTGTCGAGCGGAACAAGGGATGTGCTGCACAGCTTCCCTCGCAGGCAGATTCCCTCCTGGGGCGCTTACTTCTCCTGCCTTAGCGCCCTGCTTTGTTTGGAGGCTGTTTGCGGACAGCAGCACACACAGCGGGAAGGTGCGCGCTGGTCAGCTCCAAGTCTCGGCACATAGAAGCGCAAGCGAGGCACCTGCTCGCAGTTTGTCCCGGGCGTGGGAAGCAGCATGCTGCGTGCCCAGAAGACATCTCGCACTGTGCTTCCCGTCACGGGGCTGCTTCTGAGCACGGAGGCACGCCTACAAGCCAGCTGAGATGGGCTTTGCCAAAGAGTGAGGGAAGTGTCGAGCAGAACAAGGGAAGTGCTGCACAGCTTCCCTCGCAGGCAGATTCCCTCCTGGGGCGCTGACTTCCCTTGCCTTAGCGCCCTGCTTTGTTTGGAGGCTGTTTGCGGACAGCAGCACACACAGCGGGAAGGTGCGCGCTGGCCAGCTCCAAGTCTCGGCACATAGAAGCGCAAGCGATGCACCTACTCGCAGTTTGTCCCGGGCATGGGAAGCAGCATGCTGCATGCCCAGAGTACTTCTCGCACTGTCCTTCCCGTCACGGGGCTGCTTCTGAGCACGGAGGCACGCCTACAAGCAAGCTGAGATGGGCTTTGCCAAAGAGTGAGGGAAGTGTCGAGAAGAACAAGGGAAGTGCTGCACAGCTTCCCTCGCAGGCAGATTCCCTCCTGGGGCACTTACTTCTCTTGCCTAGTGCCCTGCTTTGTTTGGAGGCTGTTTGCGGACAGCAGCACACACTGCGGGAAGGTGCGCGCTGGCCAGCTCCAAGTCTCGGCAGATTGAAGCGCAAGCCAGGCACCTGCTCGCAGTTTGTCCCGGGCATGGGAAGCAGCATGCTGCGTGCCCCGATTACTTCTCGCACTGTCCTGCCTTCCTCGGGGCTGCTTCTGAGCACGGAGGCACGCCTACAAGCCAGCTGAGATGGGCTTGGCCTAAGAGTCAGTGAAGTGGCGAGAGGAACAAGGGATGTGCTGCACAGCTTCCCTCGCAGGCAGATTCCCTCCTGGGGCGCTTACTTCTCTTGCCTTAGCGCCCTGCTTTGTTTGGAGGCTGTTTGCGGACAGCAGCACACACAGCGGGAAGGTGCGCGCTGGTCAGCTCCAAGTCTCGGCACATAGAAGCGCAAGCGAGGCACCTGCTCGCAGTTTGTCCCGGGCATGGGAAGCAGCATGCTGCATGCCCAGAAGACATCTCGCACTGTCCTACCTGCCACGGGGCTGCTTCTGAGCACGGAGGCACGCCTACAAGCCAGCTGAGATGGGCTTTGCCTAAGAGTGAGGGAAGTGTCGAGCAGAACAAGGGATGTGCTGCACAGCTTCCCTCGCAGGCAGATTCCCTCCTGGGGCGCTTACTTCTCCTGCCTTAGCGCCCTGCTTTGTTTGGAGGCTGTTTGCGGACAGCAGCACACACTGCGGGAAGGTGCGCGCTGGTCAGCTCCAAGTCTCGGCACATAGAAGCACAAGCGAGGCACCTGCTCGCAGTTTGTCCCGGGCATGGGAAGCAGCATGCTGCATGCCCAGAGTACTTCTCGCACTGTCCTTCCCGTCATGGGGCTGCTTCTGAGCACGGAGGCACGCCTACAAGCAAGCTGAGATGGGCTTTGCCAAAGAGTGAGGGAAGTGTCGAGCGGAACAAGGGAAGTGCTGCACAGCTTCCCTCGCAGGCAGATTCCCTCCTGGGGCACTTACTTCTCTTGCCTAGTGCCCTGCTTTGTTTGGAGGCTGTTTGCGGACAGCAGCACACACTGCGGGAAGGTGCGCGCTGGCCAGCTCCAAGTCTCGGCAGATTGAAGCGCAAGCGAGGCACCTGCTCGCAGTTTGTCCCGGGCATGGGAAGCAGCATGCTGCATGCCCAGAGTACTTCTCGCACTGTCCTGCCTGTCACGGGGCTGCTTCTGAGCACGGAGGCATGCCTACAAGCCAGCTGAGATGGGCTTTGCCTAAGAGTGAGGGAAGTGTCGAGCGGAACAAGGGATGTGCTGCACAGCTTCCCTCGCAGGCAGATTCCCTCCTGGGGCGCTTACTTCTCCTGCCTTAGCGCCCTGCTTTGTTTGGAGGCTCTTTGCGGACAGCAGCACACACAGCGGGAAGGTACGCGCTGGCCAGCTCCAAGTCTCGGCACATAGAAGCGCAAGCGAGGCACCTGCTCGCAGTTTGTCCCGGGCATGGGAAGCAGCATGCTGCATGCCCAGAGTACTTCTCGCACTGTCCTGCCTGCCACGGGGCTGCTTCTGAGCACGGAGGCACGCCTACAAGCAAGCTGAGATGGGCTTTGCCTAAGAGTGAGGGAAGTGGCGAGCGGAACAAGGGATGTGCTGCACAGCTTCCCTCGCAGGCAGATTCCCTCCTGGGGCGCTGACTTCCCTTGCCTTAGCGCCCTGCTTTGTTTGGAGGCTGTTTGCGGACAGCAGCACACACAGCGGGAAGGTACGCGCTGGTCAGCTCCAAGTCTCGGCACATAGAAGCGCAAGAGAGGCACCTGCTCGCAGTTTGTCCCGGGCGTGGAAAGCAGCATGCTGCGGGCCCAGAGTACTTCTCGCTCTGTCCTGCCTGTCACGGGGCTGCTTCTGAGCACGGAGGCATGCCTACAAGCCAGCTGAGATGGGCTTTGCCTAAGATTGAGGGAAATGTCGAGCAGAACGAGGGAAGTGCTGCACAGCTTCCCTCGCAGGCAGATTCCCTCCTGGGGCGCTGACTTCTCCTGCCTTAGCGCCCTGCTTTTTTGGAGGCTGTTTGCGGACAGCAGCACACACAGCGGGAAGGTGCGCGCTGGCCACTCCAAGTCTCGGCACATAGAAGCGCAAGCCGGGCACCTGCTCGCGGTTTGTCCCGGGCATGGGAAGCAGCATGCTGCGTGCCCAGAAGACATCTCGCACTGTCCTGCCTGCCACGGGGCTGCGTCTGAGCACGGAGGCACGCCTACAAGCAAGCTGAGATGGGCTTTGCCTAAGAGTGAGGGAAGTGTCGAGCGGAACAAGGGATGTGCTGCACAGCTTCCCTCGCAGGCAGATTCCCTCCTGGGGCGCTTACTTCTCCAGCCTTAGTGCCCTGCTTTGTTTGGAGGCTGTTTGCGGACAGCAGCACACACAGCGGGAAGGTGCGCGCTGGCCAGCTCCAAGTCTCGGCGCATAGAAGCGCAAGCGAGGCACCTGCTCGCGGTTTGTCCCGGGCATGGGAAGCAGCATGCTGCGTGCCCAGAAGACATCTCGCACTGTCCTGCCTGCCACGGGGCTGCTTCTGAGCACGGAGGCATGCCTACAAGCCAGCTGAGATGGGCTTTGCCTAAGAGTGAGGGAAGTGTCGAGCGGAACAAGGGATGTGCTGCACAGCTTCCCTCGCAGGCAGATTCCCTCCTGGGGCGCTTACTTCTCCTGCCTTAGCGCCCTGCTTTGTTTGGAGGCTGTTTGCGGACAGCAGCACACACAGCGGGAAGGTACGCGCTGGTCAGCTCCAAGTCTCGGCACATAGAAGCGCAAGCGAGGCACCTGCTCGCAGTTTGTCCCGGGCGTGGAAAGCAGCATGCTGCGGGCCCAGAGTACTTCTCGCTCTGTCCTGCCTGTCACGGGGCTGCTTCTGAGCACGGAGGCATGCCTACAAGCCAGCTGAGATGGGCTTTGCCTAAGAGTGAGGGAAATGTCGAGCAGAACGAGGGAAGTGCTGCACAGCTTCCCTCGCAGGCAGATTCCCTCCTGGGGCGCTGACTTCTCTTGCCTTAGCGCCCTGCTTTGTTTGGAGGCTGTTTGCGGACAGCAGCACACACAGCGGGAAGGTGCGCGCTGGCCAGCTCCAAGTCTCGGCACATAGAAGCGCAAGCGAGGCACCTGCTCGCGGTTTGTCCCCGGCGTGGGAAGCAGCATGCTGCGTGCCCAGATTACTTCTCGCACTGTCCTGCCTGTCACGGGGCTGCTTCTGAGCACGGAGGCACGCCTACAAGCAAGCTGAGATGGGCTTTGCCTAAGAGTGAGGGAAGTGTCGAGCGGAACAAGGGATGTGCTGCACAGCTTCCCTCGCAGGCAGATTCCCTCCTGGGGCGCTTACTTCTCTTGCCTTAGCGCCCTGCTTTGTTTGGAGGCTGTTTGCGGACAGCAGCACACACAGCGGGAAGGTGCGCGCTGGCCAGCTCCAAGTCTCGGCAGATTGAAGCGCAAGCCAGGCACCTGCTCGCAGTTTGTCCCGGGCATGGGAAGCAGCATGCTGCATGCCCCGATTACTTCTCGCACTGTCCTGCCTTCCTCGGGGCTGCTTCTGAGCACGGAGGCACGCCTACAAGCCAGCTGAGATGGGCTTTGCCTAAGAGTCAGTGAAGTGGCGAGCGGAACAAGGGATGTGCTGCACAGGTTCCCTCGCAGGCAGATTCCCTCCTGGGGCGCTGACTTCTCTTGCCTTAGCGCCCTGCTTTGTTTGGAGGCTGTTTGCGGACAGCAGCACACACAGCGGGAAGGTGCGCGCTGGCCAGCTCCAAGTCTCGACACATAGAAGCGCAAGCGAGGCACCTGCTCGCAGTTTGTCCCGGGCGTGGGAAGCAGCATGCTGCATGCCCAGAGTACTTCTCGCACTGTCCTGCCTGCCACGGGGCTGCTTCTGAGCACGGAGGCATGCCTACAAGCAAGCTGAGATGGGCTTTGCCTAAGAGTGAGGGAAGTGGCGAGCGGAACAAGGGATGTGCTGCACAGCTTCCCTCGCAGGCAGATTCCCTCCTGGGGCGCTGACTTCCCTTGCCTTAGTGCCCTGCTTTGTTTGGAGGCTGTTTGCGGACAGCAGCACACACAGCGGGAAGGTGCGCGCTGGCCAGCTCCAAGTCTCGGCAGATTGAAGCGCAAGCCGGGCACCTGCTCAGAGTTTGTCCCGGGCGTGGGAAGCAGCATGCTGCGTGCCCCGATTACTTCTCGCACTGTCCTGCCTTCCTCGGGGCTGCTTCTGAGCACGGAGGCACGCCTACAAGCCAGCTGAGATGGGCTTTGCCTAAGAGTGAGGGAAGTGGCGAGCGGAACAAGGGATGTGCTGCACAGCTTCCCTCGCAGGCAGATTCCCTCCTGGGGCGCTAACTTCTCCTGCCTTAGCGCCCTGCTTTGTTTGGAGGCTGTTTGCGGACAGCAGCACACACAGCGGGAAGGTACGCGCTGGTCAGCTCCAAGTCTCGGCACATAGAAGCGCAAGCGAGGCACCTGCTCGCAGTTTGTCCCGGGCGTGGAAAGCAGCATGCTGCGGGCCCAGAGTACTTCTCGCTCTGTCCTGCCTGTCACGGGGCTGCTTCTGAGCACAGAGGCACGCCTACAAGCAAGCTGAGATGGGCTTTGCCTAAGAGTGAGGGAAATGTCGAGCAGAACGAGGGAAGTGCTGCACAGCTTCCCTCGCAGGCAGATTCCCTCCTGGGGCGCTGACTTCTCTTGCCTTAGCGCCCTGCTTTGTTTGGAGGCTGTTTGCGGACAGCAGCACACACAGCGGGAAGGTGCGCGCTGGCCAGCTCCAAGTCTCGGCACATAGAAACGCAAGCGAGGCACCTGCTCGCAGTTTGTCCCGGGCGTGGGAAGCAGCATGCTGCATGCCCAGAGTACTTCTCGCACTGTCCTGCCTGCCACGGGGCTGCTTCTGAGCACGGAGGCATGCCTACAAGCCAGCTGAGATGGGCTTTGCCTAAGAGTGAGGGAAGTGTCGAGCGGAACAAGGGATGTGCTGCACAGCTTCCCTCGCAGGCAGATTCCCTCCTGGGGCGCTTACTTCTCCTGCCTTAGCGCCCTGCTTTGTTTGGAGGCTTTTTGCGGACAGCAGCACACACAGTGGGAAGGTGCGCGCTGGCCAGCTCCAAGTCTCGGCACATAGAAGCGCAAGCCAGGCACCTGCTCGCAGTTTGTCCCGGGCATGGGAAGCAGCATGCTGCGTGCCCAGAAGACATCTCGCACTGTGCTTCCCGTCACGGGGCTGCTTCTGAGCACGGAGGCACGCCTACAAGCAAGCTGAGATGGGCTTTGCCTAAGAGTGAGGGAAGTGTCGAGCAGAACAAGGGAAGTGCTGCACAGCTTCCCTCGCAGGCAGATTCCCTCCTGGGGCGCTGACTTCCCTTGCCTTAGCGCCCTGCTTTGTTTGGAGGCTGTTTGCGGACAGCAGCACACACAGCGGGAAGGTGCGCGCTGGCCAGCTCCAAGTCTCGGCACATAGAAGCGCAAGCGATGCACCTGCTCGCAGTTTGTCCCGGGCATGGGAAGCAGCATGCTGCATGCCCAGAGTACTTCTCGCACTGTCCTTCCCGTCACGGGGCTGCTTCTGAGCACGGAGGCACGCCTACAAGCAAGCTGAGATGGGCTTTGCCAAAGAGTGAGGGAAGTGTCGAGCGGAACAAGGGAAGTGCTGCACAGCTTCCCTCGCAGGCAGATTCCCTCCTGGGGCACTTACTTCTCTTGCCTAGTGCCCTGCTTTGTTTGGAGGCTGTTTGCGGACAGCAGCACACACTGCGGGAAGGTGCGCGCTGGCCAGCTCCAACTCTCGGCACATAGAAGCGCAAGCGAGGCACCTGCTCGCAGTTTGTCCCGGGCATGGGAAGCAGCATGCTGCGTGCCCCGATTACTTCTCGCACTGTCCTGCCTTCCTCGGGGCTGCTTCTGAGCACGGAGGCACGCCTACAAGCCAGCTGAGATGGGCTTTGCCTAAGAGTCAGGGAAGTGGCGAGCGGAACAAGGGATGTGCTGCACAGCTTCCCTCGCAGGCAGATTCCCTCCTGGGGCGCTTACTTCTCCTGCCTTAGCGCCCTGCTTTTTTGGAGGCTGTTTGCGGACAGCAGCACACACAGCGGGAAGGTGCGCGCTGGCCACTCCAAGTCTCGGCACATAGAAGCGCAAGCTGGGCACCTGCTCGCGGTTTGTCCCGGGCGTGGAAAGCAGCATGCTGCGGGCCCAGAGTACTTCTCGCTCTGTCCTGCCTGTCACGGGCCTGCTTCTGAGCACGGAGGCATGCCTACAAGCCAGCTGAGATGGGCTTTGCCTAAGAGTGAGGGAAATGTCGAGCAGAACGAGGGAAGTGCTGCACAGCTTCCCTCGCAGGCAGATTCCCTCCTGGGGCGCTAACTTCTCTTGCCTTAGCGCCCTGCTTTGTTTGGAGGCTGTTTGCGGACAGCAGCACACACAGCGGGAAGGTGCGCGCTGGCCAGCTCCAAGTCTCGGCACATAGAAGCGCAAGCCAGGCACCTGCTCGCGGTTTGTCCCGGGCGTGGGAAGCAGCATGCTGCATACCCAGATTACTTCTCGCACTGTCCTGCCTGTCACGGGGCTGCTTCTGAGCACGGAGGCACGCCTACAA
Source organism: Rhea pennata (assembly GCF_028389875.1). Classification (NCBI taxonomy): domain Eukaryota; kingdom Metazoa; phylum Chordata; class Aves; order Rheiformes; family Rheidae; genus Rhea; species Rhea pennata. The sequence goes on from NC_084680.1 coordinate 1,529,295, forward strand.
GCCAGCTGAGATGGGCTTTGCCTAAGAGTCAGTGAAGTGGCGAGCGGAACAAGGGATGTGCTGCACAGGTTCCCTCGCAGGCAGATTCCCTCCTGGGGCGCTGACTTCTCTTGCCTTAGCGCCCTGCTTTGTTTGGAGGCTGTTTGCGGACAGCAGCACACACAGCGGGAAGGTGCGCGCTGGCCACTCCAAGTCTCGGCACATAGAAACGCAAGCGAGGCACCTGCTCGCAGTTTGTCCCGGGCGTGGGAAGCAGCATGCTGCATGCCCAGAGTACTTCTCGCACTGTCCTGCCTGCCACGGGGCTGCGTCTGAGCACGGAGGCACGCCTACAAGCAAGCTGAGATGGGCTTTGCCTAAGAGTGAGGGAAGTGTCGAGCGGAACAAGGGAAGTGCTGCACAGCTTCCCTCGCAGGCAGATTCCCTCCTGGGGCGCTAACTTCTCCAGCCTTAGTGCCCTGCTTTGTTTGGAGGCTGTTTGCGGACAGCAGCACACACAGCGGGAAGGTGCGCGCTGGCCAGCTCCAAGTCTCGGCACATAGAAACGCAAGCGAGGCACCTGCTCGCAGTTTGTCCCGGGCGTGGGAAGCAGCATGCTGCATGCCCAGAGTACTTCTCGCACTGTCCTGCCTGCCACGGGGCTGCTTCTGAGCACGGAGGCACGCCTACAAGCAAGCTGAGATGGGCTTTGCCTAAGAGTGAGGGAAGTGTCGAGCGGAACAAGGGATGTGCTGCACAGCTTCCCTCGCAGGCAGATTCCCTCCTGGGGCGCTTACTTCTCCAACCTTAGTGCCCTGCTTTGTTTGGAGGCTGTTTGCGGACAGCAGCACACACTGTGGGAAGGTGCGCGCTGGCCAGCTCCAAGTCTCGGCAGATTGAAGCGCAAGCCGGGCACCTGCTCACAGTTTGTCCCGGGCGTGGGAAGCAGCATGCTGCGTGCCCCGATTACTTCTCGCACTGTCCTGCCTTCCTCGGGGCTGCTTCTGAGCACGGAGGCACGCCTACAAGCCAGCTGAGATGGGCTTTGCCTAAGAGTCAGTGAAGTGTCGAGCGGAACAAGGGATGTGCTGCACAGCTTCCCTCGCAGGCAGATTCCCTCCTGGGGCGCTTACTTCTCCTGCCTTAGCGCCCTGCTTTGTTTGGAGGCTGTTTGCGGACAGCAGCACACACAGCGGGAAGGTACGCGCTGGTCAGCTCCAAGTCTCGGCACATAGAAGCGCAAGCGAGGCACCTGCTCGCAGTTTGTCCCGGGCGTGGAAAGCAGCATGCTGCGGGCCCAGAGTACTTCTCGCTCTGTCCTGCCTGTCACGGGGCTGCTTCTGAGCACGGAGGCACGCCTACAAGCAAGCTGAGATGGGCTTTGCCTAAGAGTGAGGGAAATGTCGAGCAGAACGAGGGAAGTGCTGAACAGCTTCCCTCGCAGGCAGATTCCCTCCTGGGGCGCTGACTTCTCTTGCCTTAGCGCCCTGCTTTGTTTGGAGGCTGTTTGCGGACAGCAGCACACACAGCGGGAAGGTGCGCGCTGGCCAGCTCCAAGTCTCGGCACATAGAAACGCAAGCGAGGCACCTGCTCGCAGTTTGTCCCGGGCGTGGGAAGCAGCATGCTGCATGCCCAGAGTACTTCTCGCACTGTCCTGCCTGCCACGGGGCTGCTTCTGAGCACGGAGGCATGCCTACAAGCCAGCTGAGATGGGCTTTGCCTAAGAGTGAGGGAAGTGTCGAGCGGAACAAGGGATGTGCTGCACAGCTTCCCTCGCAGGCAGATTCCCTCCTGGGGCGCTAACTTCTCCTGCCTTAGCGCCCTGCTTTGTTTGGAGGCTGTTTGCGGACAGCAGCACACACAGCGGGAAGGTACGCGCTGGTCAGCTCCAAGTCTCGGCACATAGAAGCGCAAGCGAGGCACCTGCTCGCAGTTTGTCCCGGGCGTGGAAAGCAGCATGCTGCGGGCCCAGAGTACTTCTCGCACTGTCCTGCCTGTCACGGGGCTGCTTCTGAGCACGGAGGCACGCCTACAAGCAAGCTGAGATGGGCTTTGCCTAAGAGTGAGGGAAATGTCGAGCAGAACGAGGGAAGTGCTGCACAGCTTCCCTCGCAGGCAGATTCCCTCCTGGGGCGCTGACTTCTCTTGCCTTAGCGCCCTGCTTTGTTTGGAGGCTGTTTGCGGACAGCAGCACACACAGCGGGAAGGTGCGCGCTGGCCAGCTCCAAGTCTCGGCACATAGAAACGCAAGCGAGGCACCTGCTCGCAGTTTGTCCCGGGCGTGGGAAGCAGCATGCTGCATGCCCAGAGTACTTCTCGCACTGTCCTGCCTGCCACGGGGCTGCTTCTGAGCACGGAGGCATGCCTACAAGCCAGCTGAGATGGGCTTTGCCTAAGAGTGAGGGAAGTGTCGAGCGGAACAAGGGATGTGCTGCACAGCTTCCCTCGCAGGCAGATTCCCTCCTGGGGCGCTTACTTCTCCTGCCTTAGCGCCCTGCTTTGTTTGGAGGCTCTTTGCGGACAGCAGCACACACAGCGGGAAGGTACGCGCTGGCCAGCTCCAAGTCTCGGCACATAGAAGCGCAAGCCAGGCACCTGCTCGCAGTTTGTCCCGGGCATGGGAAGCAGCATGCTGCATGCCCAGAGTACTTCTCGCACTGTCCTGCCTGCCACGGGGCTGCTTCTGAGCACGGAGGCACGCCTACAAGCCAGCTGAGATGGGCTTTGCCTAAGAGTGAGGGAAGTGTCGAGCGGAACAAGGGATGTGCTGCACAGCTTCCCTCGCAGGCAGATTCCCTCCTGGGGCGCTTACTTCTCCTGCCTTAGCGCCCTGCTTTGTTTGGAGGCTGTTTGCGGACAGCAGCACACACAGCGGGAAGGTGCGCGCTGGCCAGCTCCAAGTCTCGGCACATAGAAGCGCAAGCGAGGCACCTGCTCGCAGTTTGTCCCGGGCATGGGAAGCAGCATGCTGCGTGCCCAGAAGACATCTCGCACTGTGCTTCCCGTCACGGGGCTGCTTCTGAGCACGGAGGCACGCCTACAAGCCAGCTGAGATGGGCTTTGCCTAAGAGTGAGGGAAGTGTCGAGCAGAACAAGGGAAGTGCTGCACAGCTTCCCTCGCAGGCAGATTCCCTCCTGGGGCGCTGACTTCCCTTGCCTTACCGCCCTGCTTTGTTTGGAGGCTGTTTGCGGACAGCAGCACACACAGCGGGAAGGTACGCGCTGGCCAGCTCCAAGTCTCGGCAGATTGAAGCGCAAGCGAGGCACCTGCTCGCAGTTTGTCCCGGGCATGGGAAGCAGCATGCTGCGTGCCCCGATTACTTCTCGCACTGTCCTGCCTTCCTCGGGGCTGCTTCTGAGCACGGAGGCACGCCTACAAGCAAGCTGAGATGGGCTTTGCCTAAGAGTCAGGGAAGTGGCGAGCGGAACAAGGGATGTGCTGCACAGGTTCCCTCGCAGGCAGATTCCCTCCTGGGGCGCTTACTTCTCTTGCCTTAGCGCCCTGCTTTGTTTGGAGGCTGTTTGCGGACAGCAGCACACACAGCGGGAAGGTACGCGCTGGCCAGCTCCAAGTCTCGGCACATAGAAACGCAAGCGAGGCACCTGCTCGCAGTTTGTCCCGGGCATGGGAAGCAGCATGCTGCGTGCCCAGAAGACATCTCGCACTGTTCTGCCTGCCACGGGGCTGCTTCTGAGCACGGAGGCACGCCTACAAGCAAGCTGAGATGGGCTTTGCCTAAGAGTGAGGGAAGTGGCGAGCGGAACAAGGGATGTGCTGCACAGCTTCCCTCGCAGGCAGATTCCCTCCTGGGGCGCTTACTTCTCCTGCCTTAGCGCCCTGCTTTGTTTGGAGGCTGTTTGCGGACAGCAGCACACACAGCGGGAAGGTGCGCGCTGGTCAGCTCCAAGTCTCGGCACATAGAAGTGCAAGCGAGGCACCTGCTCGCAGTTTGTCCCGGGCGTGGGAAGCAGCATGCTGCGTGCCCAGAAGACATCTCGCACTGTGCTTCCCGTCACGGGGCTGCTTCTGAGCACGGAGGCACGCCTACAAGCAAGCTGAGATGGGCTTTGCCAAAGAGTGAGGGAAGTGTCGAGCAGAACAAGGGAAGTGCTGCACAGCTTCCCTCGCAGGCAGATTCCCTCCTGGGGCGCTGACTTCTCTTGCCTTAGCGCCCTGCTTTGTTTGGAGGCTGTTTGCGGACAGCAGCACACACAGCGGGAAGGTGCGCGCTGGCCAGCTCCAAGTCTCGGCACATAGAAACGCAAGCGAGGCACCTGCTCGCAGTTTGTCCCGGGCGTGGGAAGCAGCATGCTGCATGCCCAGAGTACTTCTCGCACTGTCCTGCCTGTCACGGGGCTGCTTCTGAGCACGGAGGCATGCCTACAAGCCAGCTGAGATGGGCTTTGCCTAAGAGTGAGGGAAGTGTCGAGCGGAACAAGGGATGTGCTGCACAGCTTCCCTCGCAGGCAGATTCCCTCCTGGGGCGCTTAGTTCTCTTGCCTTAGAGCCCTGCTTTGTTTGGAGGCTGTTTGCGGACAGCAGCACACACAGCGGGAAGGTACGCGCTGGCCAGCTCCAAGTCTCGGCACATAGAAGCGCAAGCCAGGCACCTGCTCGCAGTTTGTCCCGGGCATGGGAAGCAGCATGCTGCATGCCCAGAAGACATCTCGCACTGTCCTACCTGCCACGGGGCTGCTTCTGAGCACGGAGGCACGCCTACAAGCCAGCTGAGATGGGCTTTGCCTAAGAGTGAGGGAAGTGTCGAGCGGAACAAGGGATGTGCTGCACAGCTTCCCTCGCAGGCAGATTCCCTCCTGGGGCGCTTACTTCTCCTGCCTTAGTGCCCTGCTTTGTTTGGAGGCTGTTTGCGGACAGCAGCACACACAGCGGGAAGGTGCGCGCTGGCCAGCTCCAAGTCTCGGCACATAGAAGCGCAAGCGAGGCACCTGCTCGCAGTTTGTCCCGGGCATGGGAAGCAGCATGCTGCGTGCCCAGAAGACATCTCGCACTGTGCTTCCCGTCACGGGGCTGCTTCTGAGCACGGAGGCACGCCTACAAGCCAGCTGAGATGGGCTTTGCCTAAGAGTGAGGGAAGTGTCGAGCAGAACAAGGGAAGTGCTGCACAGCTTCCCTCGCAGGCAGATTCCCTCCTGGGGCGCTGACTTCTCTTGCCTTAGCGCCCTGCTTTGTTTGGAGGCTGTTTGCGGACAGCAGCACACACAGCGGGAAGGTGCGCGCTGGCCAGCTCCAAGTCTCGGCACATAGAAGCGCAAGCGATGCACCTACTCGCAGTTTGTCCCGGGCATGGGAAGCAGCATGCTGCATGCCCAGAGTACTTCTCGCACTGTCCTTCCCGTCACGGGGCTGCTTCTGAGCACGGAGGCACGCCTACAAGCAAGCTGAGATGGGCTTTGCCAAAGAGTGAGGGAAGTGTCGAGCAGAACAAGGGAAGTGCTGCACAGCTTCCCTCGCAGGCAGATTCCCTACTGGGGCACTTACTTCTCTTGCCTAGTGCCCTGCTTTGTTTGGAGGCTGTTTGCGGACAGCAGCACACACTGCGGGAAGGTGCGCGCTGGCCAGCTCCAAGTCTCGGCAGATTGAAGCGCAAGCGAGGCACCTGCTCGCAGTTTGTCCCGGGCATGGGAAGCAGCATGCTGCGTGCCCCGATTACTTCTCGCACTGTCCTGCCTTCCTCGGGGCTGCTTCTGAGCACGGAGGCACGCCTACAAGCCAGCTGAGATGGGCTTTGCCTAAGAGTGAGGGAAGTGTCGAGCGGAACAAGGGATGTGCTGCACAGCTTCCCTCGCAGGCAGATTCCCTCCTGGGGCGCTTACTTCTCCTGCCTTAGCGCCCTGCTTTGTTTGGAGGCTCTTTGCGGACAGCAGCACACACAGCGGGAAGGTACGCGCTGGCCAGCTCCAAGTCTCGGCACATAGAAGCGCAAGCCAGGCACCTGCTCGCAGTTTGTCCCGGGCGTGGGAAGCAGCATGCTGCATGCCCAGAGTACTTCTCGCACTGTCCTGCCTGCCACGGGGCTGCTTCTGAGCACGGAGGCACGCCTACAAGCCAGCTGAGATGGGCTTTGCCTAAGAGTGAGGGAAGTGTCGAGCGGAACAAGGGATGTGCTGCACAGCTTCCCTCGCAGGCAGATTCCCTCCTGGGGCGCTTACTTCTCCTGCCTTAGCGCCCTGCTTTGTTTGGAGGCTGTTTGCGGACAGCAGCACACACAGCGGGAAGGTGCGCGCTGGCCAGCTCCAAGTCTCGGCACATAGAAGCGCAAGCGAGGCACCTGCTCGCAGTTTGTCCCGGGCATGGGAAGCAGCATGCTGCGTGCCCAGAAGACATCTCGCACTGTGCTTCCCGTCACGGGGCTGCTTCTGAGCACGGAGGCACGCCTACAAGCCAGCTGAGATGGGCTTTGCCTAAGAGTGAGGGAAGTGTCGAGCAGAACAAGGGAAGTGCTGCACAGCTTCCCTCGCAGGCAGATTCCCTCCTGGGGCGCTGACTTCCCTTGCCTTACCGCCCTGCTTTGTTTGGAGGCTGTTTGCGGACAGCAGCACACACAGCGGGAAGGTACGCGCTGGCCAGCTCCAAGTCTCGGCAGATTGAAGCGCAAGCGAGGCACCTGCTCGCAGTTTGTCCCGGGCATGGGAAGCAGCATGCTGCGTGCCCCGATTACTTCTCGCACTGTCCTGCCTTCCTCGGGGCTGCTTCTGAGCACGGAGGCACGCCTACAAGCAAGCTGAGATGGGCTTTGCCTAAGAGTCAGGGAAGTGGCGAGCGGAACAAGGGATGTGCTGCACAGGTTCCCTCGCAGGCAGATTCCCTCCTGGGGCGCTTACTTCTCTTGCCTTAGCGCCCTGCTTTGTTTGGAGGCTGTTTGCGGACAGCAGCACACACAGCGGGAAGGTACGCGCTGGCCAGCTCCAAGTCTCGGCACATAGAAACGCAAGCGAGGCACCTGCTCGCAGTTTGTCCCGGGCATGGGAAGCAGCATGCTGCGTGCCCAGAAGACATCTCGCACTGTTCTGCCTGCCACGGGGCTGCTTCTGAGCACGGAGGCACGCCTACAAGCAAGCTGAGATGGGCTTTGCCTAAGAGTGAGGGAAGTGGCGAGCGGAACAAGGGATGTGCTGCACAGCTTCCCTCGCAGGCAGATTCCCTCCTGGGGCGCTTACTTCTCCTGCCTTAGCGCCCTGCTTTGTTTGGAGGCTGTTTGCGGACAGCAGCACACACAGCGGGAAGGTGCGCGCTGGTCAGCTCCAAGTCTCGGCACATAGAAGTGCAAGCGAGGCACCTGCTCGCAGTTTGTCCCGGGCGTGGGAAGCAGCATGCTGCGTGCCCAGAAGACATCTCGCACTGTGCTTCCCGTCACGGGGCTGCTTCTGAGCACGGAGGCACGCCTACAAGCAAGCTGAGATGGGCTTTGCCAAAGAGTGAGGGAAGTGTCGAGCAGAACAAGGGAAGTGCTGCACAGCTTCCCTCGCAGGCAGATTCCCTCCTGGGGCGCTGACTTCTCTTGCCTTAGCGCCCTGCTTTGTTTGGAGGCTGTTTGCGGACAGCAGCACACACAGCGGGAAGGTGCGCGCTGGCCAGCTCCAAGTCTCGGCACATAGAAACGCAAGCGAGGCACCTGCTCGCAGTTTGTCCCGGGCGTGGGAAGCAGCATGCTGCATGCCCAGAGTACTTCTCGCACTGTCCTGCCTGTCACGGGGCTGCTTCTGAGCACGGAGGCATGCCTACAAGCCAGCTGAGATGGGCTTTGCCTAAGAGTGAGGGAAGTGTCGAGCGGAACAAGGGATGTGCTGCACAGCTTCCCTCGCAGGCAGATTCCCTCCTGGGGCGCTTAGTTCTCTTGCCTTAGAGCCCTGCTTTGTTTGGAGGCTGTTTGCGGACAGCAGCACACACAGCGGGAAGGTACGCGCTGGCCAGCTCCAAGTCTCGGCACATAGAAGCGCAAGCCAGGCACCTGCTCGCAGTTTGTCCCGGGCATGGGAAGCAGCATGCTGCATGCCCAGAAGACATCTCGCACTGTCCTACCTGCCACGGGGCTGCTTCTGAGCACGGAGGCACGCCTACAAGCCAGCTGAGATGGGCTTTGCCTAAGAGTGAGGGAAGTGTCGAGCGGAACAAGGGATGTGCTGCACAGCTTCCCTCGCAGGCAGATTCCCTCCTGGGGCGCTTACTTCTCCTGCCTTAGTGCCCTGCTTTGTTTGGAGGCTGTTTGCGGACAGCAGCACACACAGCGGGAAGGTGCGCGCTGGCCAGCTCCAAGTCTCGGCACATAGAAGCGCAAGCGAGGCACCTGCTCGCAGTTTGTCCCGGGCATGGGAAGCAGCATGCTGCGTGCCCAGAAGACATCTCGCACTGTGCTTCCCGTCACGGGGCTGCTTCTGAGCACGGAGGCACGCCTACAAGCCAGCTGAGATGGGCTTTGCCTAAGAGTGAGGGAAGTGTCGAGCAGAACAAGGGAAGTGCTGCACAGCTTCCCTCGCAGGCAGATTCCCTCCTGGGGCGCTGACTTCTCTTGCCTTAGCGCCCTGCTTTGTTTGGAGGCTGTTTGCGGACAGCAGCACACACAGCGGGAAGGTGCGCGCTGGCCAGCTCCAAGTCTCGGCACATAGAAGCGCAAGCGATGCACCTACTCGCAGTTTGTCCCGGGCATGGGAAGCAGCATGCTGCATGCCCAGAGTACTTCTCGCACTGTCCTTCCCGTCACGGGGCTGCTTCTGAGCACGGAGGCACGCCTACAAGCAAGCTGAGATGGGCTTTGCCAAAGAGTGAGGGAAGTGTCGAGCAGAACAAGGGAAGTGCTGCACAGCTTCCCTCGCAGGCAGATTCCCTACTGGGGCACTTACTTCTCTTGCCTAGTGCCCTGCTTTGTTTGGAGGCTGTTTGCGGACAGCAGCACACACTGCGGGAAGGTGCGCGCTGGCCAGCTCCAAGTCTCGGCAGATTGAAGCGCAAGCGAGGCACCTGCTCGCAGTTTGTCCCGGGCATGGGAAGCAGCATGCTGCGTGCCCCGATTACTTCTCGCACTGTCCTGCCTTCCTCGGGGCTGCTTCTGAGCACGGAGGCACGCCTACAAGCAAGCTGAGATGGGCTTTGCCTAAGAGTCAGGGAAGTGGCGAGCGGAACAAGGGATGTGCTGCACAGGTTCCCTCGCAGGCAGATTCCCTCCTGGGGCGCTTACTTCTCTTGCCTTAGCGCCCTGCTTTGTTTGGAGGCTGTTTGCGGACAGCAGCACACACAGCGGGAAGGTACGCGCTGGCCAGCTCCAAGTCTCGGCACATAGAAACGCAAGCGAGGCACCTGCTCGCAGTTTGTCCCGGGCATGGGAAGCAGCATGCTGCGTGCCCAGAAGACATCTCGCACTGTCCTGCCTGCCACGGGGCTGCTTCTGAGCACGGAGGCACGCCTACAAGCCAGCTGAGATGGGCTTTGCCTAAGAGTGAGGGAAGTGGCGAGCGGAACAAGGGATGTGCTGCACAGCTTCCCTCGCAGGCAGTTTCCCTCCTGGGGCGCTTACTTCTCCTGCCTTAGCGCCCTGCTTTGTTTGGAGGCTGTTTGCGGACAGCAGCACACACAGCGGGAAGGTGCGCGCTGGTCAGCTCCAAGTCTCGGCACATAGAAGCGCAAGCGAGGCACCTGCTCGCAGTTTGTCCCGGGCGTGGGAAGTAGCATGCTGCGTGCCCAGAAGACATCTCGCACTGTGCTTCCCGTCACGGGGCTGCTTCTGAGCACGGAGGCACGCCTACAAGCCAGCTGAGATGGGCTTTGCCTAAGAGTGAGGGAAGTGTCGAGCAGAACAAGGGAAGTGCTGCACAGCTTCCCTCGCAGGCAGATTCCCTCCTGGGGCGCTGACTTCCCTTGCCTTAGCGCCCTGCTTTGTTTGGAGGCTGTTTGCGGACAGCAGCACACACAGCGGGAAGGTGCGCGCTGGCCAGCTCCAAGTCTCGGCACATAGAAACGCAAGCGATGCACCTGCTCGCAGTTTGTCCCGGGCGTGGGAAGCAGCATGCTGCATGCCCAGAGTACTTCTCGCACTGTCCTGCCTGTCACGGGGCTGCTTCTGAGCACGGAGGCATGCCTACAAGCAAGCTGAGATGGGCTTTGCCTAAGAGTGAGGGAAGTGTCGAGCGGAACAAGGGATGTGCTGCACAGCTTCCCTCGCAGGCAGATTCCCTCCTGGGGCGCTTACTTCTCCTGCCTTAGCGCCCTGCTTTGTTTGGAGGCTGTTTGCGGACAGCAGCACACACAGCGGGAAGGTACGCGCTGGCCAGCTCCAAGTCTCGGCACATAGAAGCGCAAGCCAGGCACCTGCTCGCAGTTTGTCCCGGGCATGGGAAGCAGCATGCTGCATGCCCAGAAGACATCTCGCACTGTCCTGCCTGCCACGGGGCTGCTTCTGAGCACGGAGGCACGCCTACAAGCAAGCTGAGATGGGCTTTGCCTAAGAGTGAGGGAAGTGGCGAGCGGAACAAGGGATGTGCTGCACAGCTTCCCTCGCAGGCAGATTCCCTCCTGGGGCGCTTACTTCTCCTGCCTTAGCGCCCTGCTTTGTTTGGAGGCTGTTTGCGGACAGCAGCACACACAGCGGGAAGGTGCGCGCTGGTCAGCTCCAAGTCTCGGCACATAGAAGCGCAAGCGAGGCACCTGCTCGCAGTTTGTCCCGGGCGTGGGAAGCAGCATGCTGCGTGCCCAGAAGACATCTCGCACTGTGCTTCCCGTCACGGGGCTGCTTCTGAGCACGGAGGCACGCCTACAAGCCAGCTGAGATGGGCTTTGCCAAAGAGTGAGGGAAGTGTCGAGCAGAACAAGGGAAGTGCTGCACAGCTTCCCTCGCAGGCAGATTCCCTCCTGGGGCGCTGACTTCCCTTGCCTTAGCGCCCTGCTTTGTTTGGAGGCTGTTTGCGGACAGCAGCACACACAGCGGGAAGGTGCGCGCTGGCCAGCTCCAAGTCTCGGCACATAGAAGCGCAAGCGATGCACCTACTCGCAGTTTGTCCCGGGCGTGGGAAGCAGCATGCTGCATGCCCAGAGTACTTCTCGCACTGTCCTTCCCGTCACGGGGCTGCTTCTGAGCACGGAGGCACGCCTACAAGCAAGCTGAGATGGGCTTTGCCAAAGAGTGAGGGAAGTGTCGAGCGGAACAAAGGAAGTGCTGCACAGCTTCCCTCGCAGGCAGATTCCCTCCTGGGGCACTTACTTCTCTTGCCTAGTGCCCTGCTTTGTTTGGAGGCTGTTTGCGGACAGCAGCACACACTGCGGGAAGGTGCGCGCTGGCCAGCTCCAAGTCTCGGCAGATTGAAGCGCAAGCCAGGCACCTGCTCGCAGTTTGTCCCGGGCATGGGAAGCAGCATGCTGCGTGCCCCGATTACTTCTCGCACTGTCCTGCCTTCCTCGGGGCTGCTTCTGAGCACGGAGGCACGCCTACAAGCAAGCTGAGATGGGCTTTGCCTAAGAGTCAGGAAAGTGTCGAGCGGAACAAGGGATGTGCTGCACAGCTTCCCTCGCAGGCAGATTCCCTCCTGGGGCGCTTACTTCTCCTGCCTTAGTGCCCTGCTTTGTTTGGAGGCTGTTTGCGGACAGCAGCACACACAGCGGGAAGGTGCGCGCTGGCCAGCTCCAAGTCTCGGCACATAGAAACGCAAGCGAGGCACCTGCTCGCAGTTTGTCCCGGGCGTGGGAAGCAGCATGCTGCATGCCCAGAGTACTTCTCGCACTGTCCTGCCTGCCACGGGGCTGCTTCTGAGCACGGAGGCATGCCTACAAGCCAGCTGAGATCGGCTTTGCCTAAGAGTGAGGGAAGTGGCGAGCGGAACAAGGGATGTGCTGCACAGCTTCCCTCGCAGGCAGATTCCCTCCTGGGGCGCTGACTTCCCTTGCCTTAGCGCCCTGCTTTGTTTGGAGGCTGTTTGCGGACAGCAGCACACACAGCGGTAAGGTGCGCGCTGGCCAGCTCCAAGTCTCGGCACATAGAAGCGCAAGCGAGGCACCTGCTCGCAGTTTGTCCCGGGCATGGGAAGCAGCATGCTGCGTGCCCAGAAGACATCTCGCACTGTCCTGCCTGCCACGGGGCTGCTTCTGAGCACGGAGGCACGCCTACAAGCCAGCTGAGATGGGCTTTGCCTAAGAGTGAGGGAAGTGGCGAGCGGAACAAGGGATGTGCTGCACAGGTTCCCTCGCAGGCAGATTCCCTCCTGGGGCGCTGACTTCTCTTGCCTTAGCGCCCTGCTTTGTTTGGAGGCTGTTTGCGGACAGCAGCACACACAGCGGGAAGGTGCGAGCTGGTCAGCTCCAAGTCTCGGCACATAGAAGCGCAAGCCAGGCACCTGCTCGCAGTTTGTCCCGGGCATGGGAAGCAGCATGCTGCGTGCCCCGATTACTTCTCGCACTGTCCTGCCTTCCTCGGGGCTGCTTCTGAGCACGGAGGCACGCCTACAAGCAAGCTGAGATGGGCTTTGCCTAAGATTCAGGGAAGTGTCGAGCGGAACAAGGGATGTGCTGCACAGCTTCCCTCGCAGGCAGATTCCCTCCTGGGGCGCTTACTTCTCCTGCCTTAGTGCCCTGCTTTGTTTGGAGGCTGTTTGCGGACAGCAGCACACACAGCGGGAAGGTGCGCGCTGGCCAGCTCCAAGTCTCGGCAGATTGAAGCGCAAGCGAGGCACCTGCTCGCAGTTTGTCCCGGGCGTGGGAAGCAGCATGCTGCATGCCCAGAGTACTTCTCGCACTGTCCTGCCTGCCACGGGGCTGCTTCTGAGCACGGAGGCACGCCTACAAGCAAGCTGAGATGGGCTTTGCCTAAGAGTGAGGGAAGTGGCAAGCGGAAAAAGGGATGTGCTGCACAGCTTCCCTCGCAGGCAGATTCCCTCCTGGGGCTCTTACTTCTCCTGCCTTAGCGCCCTGCTTTGTTTGGAGGCTGTTTGCGGACAGCAGCACACACAGCGGGAAGGTGCGCGCTGGTCAGCTCCAAGTCTCGGCACATAGAAGCGCAAGCGAGGCACCTGCTCGCAGTTTGTCCCGGGCATGGGAAGCAGCATGCTGCGTGCCCAGAAGACATCTCGCACTGTCCTTCCCGTCACGGGGCTGCTTCTGAGCACGGAGGCACGCCTACAAGCAAGCTGAGATGGGCTTTGCCAAAGAGTGAGGGAAGTGTCGAGCGGAACAAGGGAAGTGCTGCACAGCTTCCCTCGCAGGCAGATTCCCTCCTGGGGCGCTGACTTCCCTTGCCTTAGTGCCCTGCTTTGTTTGGAGGCTGTTTGCGGACAGCAGCACACACAGCGGGAAGGTGCGCGCTGGCCAGCTCCAAGTCTCGGCACATAGAAGCGCAAGCGAGGCACCTGCTCACAGTTTGTCCCGGGCATGGGAAGCAGCATGCTGCGTGCCCCGATTACTTCTCGCACTGTCCTGCCTTCCTCGGGGCTGCTTCTGAGCACGGAGGCACGCCTACAAGCAAGCTGAGATGGGCTTTGCCTAAGAGTGAGGGAAGTGGCGAGCGGAACAAGGGATGTGCTGCACAGGTTCCCTCGCAGGCAGATTCCCTCCTGGGGCGCTGACTTCTCTTGCCTTAGCGCCCTGCTTTGTTTGGAGGCTGTTTGCGGACAGCAGCACACACAGCGGGAAGGTGCGCGCTGGCCAGCTCCAAGTCTCGGCACATAGAAACGCAAGCGAGGCACCTGCTCGCAGTTTGTCCCGGGCGTGGGAAGCAGCATGCTGCGTGCCCAGAAGACATTTCGCACTGTCCTGCCTGCCACGGGGCTGCTTCTGAGCACGGAGGCACGCCTACAAGCAAGCTGAGATGGGCTTTGCCTAAGAGTGAGGGAAGTGGCGAGCGGAACAAGGGATGTGCTGCACAGCTTCCCTCGCAGGCAGATTCCCTCCTGGGGCGCTTACTTCTCCTGCCTTAGCGCCCTGCTTTGTTTGGAGGCTGTTTGCGGACAGCAGCACACACAGCGGGAAGGTACGCGCTGGTCAGCTCCAAGTCTCGGCACATAGAAGCGCAAGCGAGGCACCTGCTTGCAGTTTGTCCCGGGCGTGGGAAGCAGCATGCTGCGTGCCCAGAAGACATCTCGCACTGTGCTTCCCGTCACGGGGCTGCTTCTGAGCACGGAGGCACGCCTACAAGCAAGCTGAGATGGGCTTTGCCAAAGAGTGAGGGAAGTGTCGAGCAGAACAAGGGAAGTGCTGCACAGCTTCCCTCGCAGGCAGATTCCCTCCTGGGGCGCTGACTTCCCTTGCCTTAGCGCCCTGCTTTGTTTGGAGGCTGTTTGCGGACAGCAGCACACACTGCGGGAAGGTGCGCGCTGGCCAGCTCCAAGTCTCGGCACATAGAAGCGCAAGCGAGGCACCTGCTCGCAGTTTGTCCCGGGCATGGGAAGCAGCATGCTGCGTGCCCCGATTACTTCTCGCACTGTCCTGCCTTCCTCGGGGCTGCTTCTGAGCACGGAGGCACGCCTACAAGCAAGCTGAGATGGGCTTTGCCTAAGATTCAGGGAAGTGTCGAGCGGAACAAGGGATGTGCTGCACAGCTTCCCTCGCAGGCAGATTCCCTCCTGGGGCACTTACTTCTCCTGCCTTAGTGCCCTGCTTTGTTTGGAGGCTGTTTGCGGACAGCAGCACACACAGCGGGAAGGTGCGCGCTGGCCAGCTCCAAGTCTCGGCACATAGAAACGCAAGCGAGGCACCTGCTCGCAGTTTGTCCCGGGCGTGGGAAGCAGCATGCTGCATGCCCAGAGTACTTCTCGCACTGTCCTGCCTGCCACGGGGCTGCTTCTGAGCACGGAGGCACGCCTACAAGCCAGCTGAGATGGGCTTTGCCTAAGAGTGAGGGAAGTGGCGAGCGGAACAAGGGATGTGCTGCACAGCTTCCCTCGCAGGCAGATTCCCTCCTGGGGCGCTTACTTCTCCTGCCTTAGTGCCCTGCTTTGTTTGGAGGCTGTTTGCGGACAGCAGCACACACAGCGGGAAGGTGCGCGCTGGTCAGCTCCAAGTCTCGGCACATAGAAGCGCAAGCGAGGCACCTGCTCGCAGTTTGTCCCGGGCATGGGAAGCAGCATGCTGCGTGCCCAGAAGACATCTCGCACTGTCCTTCCCGTCACGGGGCTGCTTCTGAGCACG
Organism: Rhea pennata; assembly: GCF_028389875.1. Taxonomy (NCBI): domain Eukaryota; kingdom Metazoa; phylum Chordata; class Aves; order Rheiformes; family Rheidae; genus Rhea; species Rhea pennata. Next base: position 1,544,396 of record NC_084680.1, read on the forward strand.
GAGGCACGCCTACAAGCAAGCTGAGATGGGCTTTGCCAAAGATTCAGGGAAGTGTCGAGCGGAACAAGGGAAGTGCTGCACAGCTTCCCTCGCAGGCAGATTCCCTCCTGGGGCGCTGACTTCCCTTGCCTTAGTGCCCTGCTTTGTTTGGAGGCTGTTTGCGGACAGCAGCACACACAGCGGGAAGGTGCGCGCTGGCCAGCTCCAAGTCTCGGCACATAGAAACGCAAGCGAGGCACCTGCTCGCAGTTTGTCCCGGGCATGGGAAGCAGCATGCTGCGGGCCCAGAAGACATCTCGCACTGTCCTGCCTGCCACGGGGCTGCTTCTGAGCACGGAGGCACGCCTACAAGCCAGCTGAGATGGGCTTTGCCTAAGAGTGAGGGAAGTGGCGAGCGGAACAAGGGATGTGCTGCACAGCTTCCCTCGCAGGCAGATTCCCTCCTGGGGCGCTTACTTCTCCTGCCTTAGCGCCCTGCTTTGTTTGGAGGCTGTTTGTGGACAGCAGCACACACAGCGGGAAGGTGCGCGCTGGTCAGCTCCAAGTCTCGGCACATAGAAGCGCAAGCGAGGCACCTGCTCGCAGTTTGTCCCGGGCGTGGGAAGCAGCATGCTGCGTGCCCAGAAGACATCTCGCACTGTGCTTCCCGTCACGGGGCTGCTTCTGAGCACGGAGGCACGCCTACAAGCAAGCTGAGATGGGCTTTGCCAAAGAGTGAGGGAAGTGTCGAGCAGAACAAGGGAAGTGCTGCACAGCTTCCCTCGCAGGCAGATTCCCTCCTGGGGCGCTGACTTCCCTTGCCTTAGCGCCCTGCTTTGTTTGGAGGCTGTTTGCGGACAGCAGCACACACAGCGGGAAGGTGCGCGCTGGCCAGCTCCAAGTCTCGGCACATAGAAGCGCAAGCGATGCACCTGCTCGCAGTTTGTCCCGTTCATGGGAAGCAGCATGCTGCATGCCCAGAGTACTTCTCGCACTGTCCTGCCTTCCTCGGGGCTGCTTCTGAGCACGGAGGCACGCCTACAAGCAAGCTGAGATGGGCTTTGCCTAAGATTCAGGGAAGTGTCGAGCGGAACAAGGGATGTGCTGCACAGCTTCCCTCGCAGGCAGATTCCCTCCTGGGGCGCTGACTTCTCTTGCCTTAGCGCCCTGCTTTGTTTGGAGGCTGTTTGCGGACAGCAGCACACACAGCGGGAAGGTGCGCGCTGGCCAGCTCCAAGTCTCGGCACATAGAAACGCAAGCGAGGCACCTGCTCGCAGTTTGTCCCGGGCGTGGGAAGCAGCATGCTGCATGCCCAGAGTACTTCTCGCACTGTCCTGCCTGCCACGGGGCTGCTTCTGAGCACGGAGGCACGCCTACAAGCCAGCTGAGATGGGCTTTGCCTAAGAGTGAGGGAAGTGGCGAGCGGAACAAGGGATGTGCTGCACAGCTTCCCTCGCAGGCAGATTCCCTCCTGGGGCGCTTACTTCTCCTGCCTTAGCGCCCTGCTTTGTTTGGAGGCTGTTTGCGGACAGCAGCACACACAGCGGGAAGGTGCGCGCTGGTCAGCTCCAAGTCTCGGCACATAGAAGCGCAAGCGAGGCACCTGCTCGCAGTTTGTCCCGGGCATGGGAAGCAGCATGCTGCGTGCCCAGAAGACATCTCGCACTGTCCTTCCCGTCACGGGGCTGCTTCTGAGCACGGAGGCACGCCTACAAGCAAGCTGAGATGGGCTTTGCCAAAGATTCAGGGAAGTGTCGAGCGGAACAAGGGAAGTGCTGCACACCTTCCCTCGCAGGCAGATTCCCTCCTGGGGCGCTGACTTCCCTTGCCTTAGTGCCCTGCTTTGTTTGGAGGCTGTTTGCGGACAGCAGCACACACAGCGGGAAGGTGCGCGCTGGCCAGCTCCAAGTCTCGGCACATAGAAACGCAAGCGAGGCACCTGCTCGCAGTTTGTCCCGGGCATGGGAAGCAGCATGCTGCGGGCCCAGAAGACATCTCGCACTGTCCTGCCTGCCACGGGGCTGCTTCTGAGCACGGAGGCACGCCTACAAGCCAGCTGAGATGGGCTTTGCCTAAGAGTGAGGGAAGTGGCGAGCGGAACAAGGGAAGTGCTGCACAGCTTCCCTCGCAGGCAGATTCCCTCCTGGGGCGCTGACTTCCCTTGCCTTAGCGCCCTGCTTTGTTTGGAGGCTGTTTGCGGACAGCAGCACACACAGCGGGAAGGTGCGCGCTGGCCAGCTCCAAGTCTCGGCACATAGAAGCGCAAGCGAGGCACCTGCTCGCAGTTTGTCCCGGGCATGGGAAGCAGCATGCTGCGTGCCCCGATTACTTCTCGCACTGTCCTGCCTTCCTCGGGGCTGCTTCTGAGCACGGAGGCACGCCTACAAGCAAGCTGAGATGGGCTTTGCCTAAGATTCAGGGAAGTGGCGAGCGGAACAAGGGATGTGCTGCACAGGTTCCCTCGCAGGCAGATTCCCTCCTGGGGCGCTGACTTCTCTTGCCTTAGCGCCCTGCTTTGTTTGGAGGCTGTTTGCGGACAGCAGCACACACAGCGGGAAGGTGCGCGCTGGCCAGCTCCAAGTCTCGGCACATAGAAACGCAAGCGAGGCACCTGCTCGCAGTTTGTCCCGGGCGTGGGAAGCAGCATGCTGCATGCCCAGAATACTTCTCGCACTGTCCTGCCTGCCACGGGGCTGCTTCTGAGCACGGAGGCATGCCTACAAGCCAGCTGAGATGGGCTTTGCCTAAGAGTGAGGGAAGTGTCGAGCGGAACAAGGGAAGTGCTGCACAGCTTCCCTCGCAGGCAGATTCCCTCCTGGGGCACTTACTTCTCTTGCCTTAGCGCCCTGCTTTGTTTGGAGGCTGTTTGCGGACAGCAGCACACACAGCGGGAAGGTGCGCGCTGGCCAGCTCCAAGTCTCGGCACATAGAAGCGCAAGCGATGCACCTACTCGCAGTTCGTCCCGGGCATGGGAAGCAGCATGCTGCATGCCCAGAGTACTTCTCGCACTGTCCTTCCCGTCACGGGGCTGCTTCTGAGCACGGAGGCACGCCTACAAGCAAGCTGAGATGGGCTTTGCCTAAGAGTGAGGGAAGTGTCGAGTGGAACAAGGGAAGTGCTGCACAGCTTCCCTCGCAGGCAGATTCCCTCCTGGGGCGCTTACTTCTCCTGCCTTAGTGCCCTGCTTTGTTTGGAGGCTGTTTGCGGACAGCAGCACACACTGCGGGAAGGTGCGCGCTGGCCAGCTCCAAGTCTCGGCAGATTGAAGCGCAAGCCACGCACCTGCTCGCAGTTTGTCCCGGGCGTGGGAAGCAGCATGCTGCGTGCCCAGAAGACATCTCGCACTGTGCTTCCCGTCACGGGGCTGCTTCTGAGCACGGAGGCACGCCTACAAGCCAGCTGAGATGGGCTTTGCCAAAGAGTGAGGGAAGTGTCGAGCAGAACAAGGGAAGTGCTGCACAGCTTCCCTCGCAGGCAGATTCCCTCCTGGGGCGCTGACTTCCCTTGCCTTAGCGCCCTGCTTTGTTTGGAGGCTGTTTGCGGACAGCAGCACACACAGCGGGAAGGTGCGCGCTGGCCAGCTCCAAGTCTCGGCACATAGAAGCGCAAGCGATGCACCTGCTCGCAGTTTGTCCCGGGCATGGGAAGCAGCATGCTGCGTGCCCCGATTACTTCTCGCACTGTCCTGCCTTCCTCGGGGCTGCTTCTGAGCACGGAGGCACGCCTACAAGCAAGCTGAGATGGGCTTTGCCTAAGATTCAGGGAAGTGTCGAGCGGAACAAGGGATGTGCTGCACAGCTTCCCTCGCAGGCAGATTCCCTCCTGGGGCGCTTACTTCTCCTGCCTTAGTGCCCTGCTTTGTTTGGAGGCTGTTTGCGGACAGCAGCACACACAGCGGGAAGGTGCGCGCTGGCCAGCTCCAAGTCTCGGCACATAGAAACGCAAGCGAGGCACCTGCTCGCAGTTTGTCCCGGGCGTGGGAAGCAGCATGCTGCATGCCCAGAGTACTTCTCGCACTGTCCTGCCTGCCACGGGGCTGCTTCTGAGCACGGAGGCATGCCTACAAGCCAGCTGAGATGGGCTTTGCCTAAGAGTGAGGGAAGTGGCGAGCGGAACAAGGGATGTGCTGCACAGCTTCCCTCGCAGGCAGATTCCCTCCTGGGGCGCTGACTTCCCTTGCCTTAGCGCCCTGCTTTGTTTGGAGGCTGTTTGCGGACAGCAGCACACACAGCGGGAAGGTACGCGCTGGCCAGCTCCAAGTCTCGGCACATAGAAGCGCAAGCCAGGCACCTGCTCGCAGTTTGTCCCGGGCATGGGAAGCAGCATGCTGCGTGCCCAGAAGACATCTCGCACTGTCCTGCCTGCCACGGGGCTGCTTCTGAGCACGGAGGCACGCCTACAAGCAAGCTGAGATGGGCTTTGCCTAAGAGTGAGGGAAGTGTCGAGCAGAACAAGGGATGTGCTGCACAGCTTCCCTCGCAGGCAGATTCCCTCCTGGGGCGCTTACTTCTCCTGCCTTAGCGCCCTGCTTTGTTTGGAGGCTGTTTGCGGACAGCAGCACACACAGCGGGAAGGTACGCGCTGGCCAGCTCCAAGTCTCGGCACATAGAAGCGCAAGCGAGGCACCTGCTCGCAGTTTGTCCCGGGCGTGGGAAGCAGCATGCTGCGTGCCCAGAAGACATCTCGCACTGTCCTGCCTTCCTCGGGGCTGCTTCTGAGCACGGAGGCACGCCTACAAGCAAGCTGAGATGGGCTTTGCCAAAGATTCAGGAAGTGTCGAGCGGAACAAGGGATGTGCTGCACAGCTTCCCTCGCAGGCAGATTCCCTCCTGGGGCGCTTACTTCTCCTGCCTTAGTGCCCTGCTTTGTTTGGAGGCTGTTTGCGGACAGCAGCACACACAGCGGGAAGGTGCGCGCTGGCCAGCTCCAAGTCTCGGCACATAGAAGCGCAAGCGAGGCACCTGCTCGCGGTTTGTCCAGGGCATGGGAAGCAGCATGCTGCGTGCCCAGAAGACATCTCTCACTGTCCTGCCTGCCACGGGGCTGCTTCTGAGCATGGAGGCACGCCTACAAGCCAGCTGAGATGGGCTTTGCCTAAGAGTGAGGGAAGTGGCGAGCGGAACAAGGGATGTGCTGCACAGCTTCCCTCGCAGGCAGATTCCCTCCTGGGGCACTTACTTCTCTTGCCTTAGCGCCCTGCTTTGTTTGGAGGCTGTTTGCGGACAGCAGCACACACAGCGGGAAGGTGCGCGCTGGCCAGCTCCAAGTCTCGGCACATAGAAACGCAAGCGAGGCACCTGCTCGCAGTTTGTCCCGGGCGTGGGAAGCAGCATGCTGCATGCCCAGAGTACTTCTCGCACTGTCCTGCCTACCACGGAGCTGCTTCTGAGCACGGAGGCACGCCTACAAGCCAGCTGAGATGGGCTTTGCCTAAGAGTGAGGGAAGTGTCGAGCGGAACAAGGGATGTGCTGCACAGCTTCCCTCGCAGGCAGATTCCCTCCTGGGGCGCTTACTTCTCCTGCCTTAGCGCCCTGCTTTGTTTGGAGGCTGTTTGCGGACAGCAGCACACACAGCGGGAAGGTGCGCACTGGTCAGCTCCAAGTCTCGGCACATAGAAGCGCAAGCGAGGCACCTGCTCGCAGTTTGTCCCGGGCGTGGGAAGCAGCATGCTGCGTGCCCAGAAGACATCTCGCACTGTCCTTCCCGTCACGGGGCTGCTTCTGAGCACGGAGGCATGCCTACAAGCAAGCTGAGATGGGCTTTGCCTAAGAGTGAGGGAAATGTCGAGCAGAACAAGCGAAGTGCTGCACACCTTCCCTCGCAGGCAGATTCCCTCCTGGGGCGCTGACTTCTCTTGCCTTAGCGCCCTGCTTTGTTTGGAGGCTGTTTGCGGACAGCAGCACACACAGCGGTAAGGTACTCGCTGGCCAGCTCCAAGTCTCGGCACATAGAAGCGCAAGCGATGCACCTGCTCGCGGTTTGTCCAGGGCATGGGAAGCAGCATGCTGCGTGCCCAGAAGACATCTCGCACTGTCCTGCCTGCCACGGGGCTGCTTCTGAGCACGGAGGCACGCCTACAAGCCAGCTGAGATGGGCTTTGCCTAAGAGTGAGGGAAGTGTCGAGCGGAACAAGGGATGTGCTGCACAGCTTCCCTCGCAGGCAGATTCCCTCCTGGGGCACTTACTTCTCTTGCCTAGTGCCCTGCTTTGTTTGGAGGCTGTTTGCGGACAGCAGCACACACTGTGGGAAGGTGCGCGCTGGCCAGCTCCAAGTCTCGGCAGATTGAAGCGCTAGCCAGGCACCTGCTCGCAGTTTTTCCCGGGCATGGGAAGCAGCATGCTGCGTGCCCAGAGTACTTCTCGCACTGTCCTGCCTTCCTCGGGGCTGCTTCTGAGCACGGAGGCACGCCTACAAGCAAGCTGAGATGGGCTTTGCCTAAGAGTCAGTGAAGTGGCGAGCGGAACAAGGGATGTGCTGCACAGCTTCCCTCGCAGGCAGATTCCCTCCTGGGGCGCTGACTTCTCTTGCCTTAGCGCCCTGCTTTGTTTGGAGGCTGTTTGCGGACAGCAGCACACACAGCGGGAAGGTACGTGTTGGCCAGCTCCAAGTCTCGGCACATAGAAGCGCAAGCCAGGCACCTGCTCGCAGTTTGTCCCGGGCATGGGAAGCAGCATGCTGCGGGCCCAGAAGACATCTCGCACTGTCCTGCCTGCCACGGGGCTGCTTCTGAGCACGGAGGCACGCCTACAAGCCAGCTGAGATGGGCTTTGCCTAAGAGTGAGGGAAGTGTCGAGCGGAACAAGGGATGTGCTGCACAGCTTCCCTCGCAGGCAGATTCCCTCCTGGGGCGCTTACTTCTCCTGCCTTAGCGCCCTGCTTTGTTTGGAGGCTGTTTGCGGACAGCAGCACACACAGCGGGAAGGTGCGCGCTGGTCAGCTCCAAGTCTCGGCACATAGAAGCGCAAGAGAGGCACCTGCTCGCAGTTTGTCCCGGGCGTGGGAAGCAGCATGCTGCGTGCCCAGAAGACATCTCACACTGTCCTTCCCGTCACGGGGCTGCTTCTGAGCACGGAGGCATGCCTACAAGCAAGCTGAGATGGGCTTTGCCAAAGAGTGAGGGAAGTGTCGAGCAGAACAAGGGAAGTGCTGCACAGCTTCCCTCGCAGGCAGATTCCCTCCTGGGGCGCTGACTTCCCTTGCCTTAGCGCCCTGCTTTGTTTGGAGGCTGTTTGCGGACAGCAGCACACACAGCGGGAAGGTGCGCGCTGGCCAGCTCCAAGTCTCGGCACATAGAAGCGCAAGCGATGCACCTGCTCGCAGTTTGTCCCGTTCATGGGAAGCAGCATGCTGCATGCCCAGAGTACTTCTCGCACTGTCCTGCCTTCCTCGGGGCTGCTTCTGAGCACGGAGGCACGCCTACAAGCAAGCTGAGATGGGCTTTGCCTAAGATTCAGGGAAGTGTCGAGCGGAACAAGGGATGTGCTGCACAGCTTCCCTCGCAGGCAGATTCCCTCCTGGGGCGCTGACTTCTCTTGCCTTAGCGCCCTGCTTTGTTTGGAGGCTGTTTGCGGACAGCAGCACACACAGCGGGAAGGTGCGCGCTGGCCAGCTCCAAGTCTCGGCACATAGAAGCGCAAGCCAGGCACCTGCTCGCAGTTTGTCCCGGGCATGGGAAGCAGCATGCTGCGTGCCCAGAAGACATCTCGCACTGTCCTTCCCGTCACGGGTCTGCTTCTGAGCACGGAGGCACGCCTACAAGCAAGCTGAGATGGGCTTTGCCAAAGAGTGAGGGAAGTGTTGAGCGGAACAAGGGAAGTGCTGCACAGCTTCCCTCGCAGGCAGATTCCCTCCTGGGGCGCTGACTTCTCTTGCCTTAGCGCCCTGCTTTGTTTGGAGGCTGTTTGCGGACAGCAGCACACACAGCGGGAAGGTGCGTGCTGGCCACTCCAAGTCTCGGCACATAGAAGCGCAAGCGATGCACCTGCTCGCGGTTTGTCCCGGGCATGGGAAGCAGCATGCTGCGTGCCCAGAAGACATCTCGCACTGTCCTGCCTGCCACGGGGCTGCGTCTGAGCACGGAGGAACGCCTACAAGCAAGCTGAGATGGGCTTTGCCAAAGATTCAGGGAAGTGTCGAGCGGAACAAGGGATGTGCTGCACAGGTTCCCTCGCAGGCAGATTCCCTCCTGGGGCGCTTACTTCTCCAGCCTTAGTGCCCTGCTTTGTTTGGAGGCTGTTTGCGGACAGCAGCACACACAGCGGGAAGGTGCGCGCTGGCCAGCTCCAAGTCTCGGCACATAGAAGCGCAAGCGAGGCACCTGCTCGCGGTTTGTCCCGGGCGTGGGAAGCAGCATGCTGCGTGCCCATAAGACATTTCGCACTGTCCTGCCTGCCACGGGGCTGCTTCTGAGCACGGAGGCACGCCTACAAGCCAGCTGAGATGGGCTTTGCCTAAGAGTGAGGGAAGTGGCGAGCGGAACAAGGGATGTGCTGCACAGCTTCCCTCGCAGGCAGATTCCCTCCTGGGGCACTTACTTCTCTTGCCTAGTGCCCTGCTTTGTTTGGAGGCTGTTTGCGGACAGCAGCACACACTGTGGGAAGGTGCGCGCTGGCCAGCTCCAAGTCTCGGCAGATTGAAGCGCAAGCCAGGCACCTGCTCACAGTTTGTCCCGGGCGTGGGAAGCAGCATGCTGCGTGCCCAGAAGACATCTCGCACTGTGCTTCCCGTCACGGGGCTGCTTCTGAGCACGGAGGCACGCCTACAAGCAAGCTGAGATGGGCTTTGCCAAAGAGTGAGGGAAGTGTCGAGCGGAACAAGGGAAGTGCTGCACAGCTTCCCTCGCAGGCAGATTCCCTCCTGGGGCACTTACTTCTCTTGCCTTAGCGCCCTGCTTTGTTTGGAGGCTGTTTGCGGACAGCAGCACACACAGCGGGAAGGTGCGCGCTGGCCAGCTCCAAGTCTCGGCACATAGAAACGCAAGCGAGGCACCTGCTCGCAGTTTGTCCCGGGCGTGGGAAGCAGCATGCTGCATGCCCAGAGTACTTCTCGCACTGTCCTGCCTACCACGGAGCTGCTTCTGAGCACGGAGGCACGCCTACAAGCCAGCTGAGATGGGCTTTGCCTAAGAGTGAGGGAAGTGTCGAGCGGAACAAGGGATGTGCTGCACAGCTTCCCTCGCAGGCAGATTCCCTCCTGGGGCGCTTACTTCTCCTGCCTTAGCGCCCTGCTTTGTTTGGAGGCTGTTTGCGGACAGCAGCACACACAGCGGGAAGGTGCGCACTGGTCAGCTCCAAGTCTCGGCACATAGAAGCGCAAGCGAGGCACCTGCTCGCAGTTTGTCCCGGGCGTGGGAAGCAGCATGCTGCGTGCCCAGAAGACATCTCGCACTGTCCTTCCCGTCACGGGGCTGCTTCTGAGCACGGAGGCATGCCTACAAGCAAGCTGAGATGGGCTTTGCCTAAGAGTGAGGGAAATGTCGAGCAGAACAAGGGAAGTGCTGCACACCTTCCCTCGCAGGCAGATTCCCTCCTGGGGCGCTGACTTCTCTTGCCTTAGCGCCCTGCTTTGTTTGGAGGCTGTTTGCGGACAGCAGCACACACAGCGGGAAGGTGCGCGCTGGCCAGCTCCAAGTCTCGGCACAAAGAAGCGCAAGCGATGCACCTGCTCGCGGTTTGTCCCGGGCATGGGAAGCAGCATGCTGCGTGCCCAGAAGACATCTCGCACTGTCCTGCCTGCCACGGGGCTGCTTCTGAGCACGGAGGCACGCCTACAAGCAAGCTGAGATGGGCTTTGCCAAAGATTCAGGGAAGTGTCGAGCGGAACAAGGGATGTGCTGCACAGCTTCCCTCGCAGGCAGATTCCCTCCTGGGGCGCTTACTTCTCCAACCATAGTGCCCTGCTTTGTTTGGAGGCTGTTTGCGGACAGCAGCACACACAGCGGGAAGGTGCGCGCTGGCCAGCTCCAAGTCTCGGCACATAGAAGCGCAAGCGATGCACCTGCTCGCGGTTTGTCCAGGGCATGGGAAGCAGCATGCTGCGTGCCCAGAAGACATCTCGCACTGTCCTGCCTGCCACGGGGCTGCTTCTGAGCACGGAGGCACGCCTACAAGCCAGCTGAGATGGGCTTTGCCTAAGAGTGAGGGAAGTGTCGAGCGGAACAAGGGATGTGCTGCACAGCTTCCCTCGCAGGCAGATTCCCTCCTGGGGCACTTACTTCTCTTGCCTAGTGCCCTGCTTTGTTTGGAGGCTGTTTGCGGACAGCAGCACACACTGTGGGAAGGTGCGCGCTGGCCAGCTCCAAGTCTCGGCAGATTGAAGCGCAAGCCAGGCACCTGCTCGCAGTTTGTCCCGGGCATGGGAAGCAGCATGCTGCGTGCCCAGAGTACTTCTCGCACTGTCCTGCCTTCCTCGGGGCTGCTTCTGAGCACGGAGGCACGCCTACAAGCAAGCTGAGATGGGCTTTGCCTAAGAGTCAGTGAAGTGGCGAGTGGAACAAGGGATGTGCTGCACAGCTTCCCTCGCAGGCAGATTCCCTCCTGGGGCGCTGACTTCTCTTGCCTTAGCGCCCTGCTTTGTTTGGAGGCTGTTTGCGGACAGCAGCACACACAGCGGGAAGGTACGCGCTGGCCAGCTCCAAGTCTCGGCACATAGAAGCGCAAGCCAGGCACCTGCTCGCAGTTTGTCCCGGGCATGGGAAGCAGCATGCTGCGGGCCCAGAAGACATCTCGCACTGTCCTGCCTGCCACGGGGCTGCTTCTGAGCACGGAGGCACGCCTACAAGCCAGCTGAGATGGGCTTTGCCTAAGAGTGAGGGAAGTGTCGAGCGGAACAAGGGATGTGCTGCACAGCTTCCCTCGCAGGCAGATTCCCTCCTGGGGCGCTTACTTCTCCTGCCTTAGCGCCCTGCTTTGTTTGGAGGCTGTTTGCGGACAGCAGCACACACAGCGGGAAGGTGCGCGCTGGTCAGCTCCAAGTCTCGGCACATAGAAGCGCAAGCGAGGCACCTGCTCGCAGTTTGTCCCGGGCGTGGGAAGCAGCATGCTGCGTGCCCAGAAGACATCTCGCACTGTCCTTCCCGTCACGGGGCTGCTTCTGAGCACGGAGGCATGCCTACAAGCAAGCTGAGATGGGCTTTGCCAAAGAGTGAGGGAAGTGTCGAGCAGAACAAGGGAAGTGCTGCACAGCTTCCCTCGCAGGCAGATTCCCTCCTGGGGCGCTGACTTCCCTTGCCTTAGCGCCCTGCTTTGTTTGGAGGCTGTTTGCGGACAGCAGCACACACAGCGGGAAGGTGCGCGCTGGCCAGCTCCAAGTCTCGGCACATAGAAGCGCAAGCGATGCACCTGCTCGCAGTTTGTCCCGTTCATGGGAAGCAGCATGCTGCATGCCCAGAGTACTTCTCGCACTGTCCTGCCTTCCTCGGGGCTGCTTCTGAGCACGGAGGCACGCCTACAAGCAAGCTGAGATGGGCTTTGCCTAAGATTCAGGGAAGTGTCGAGCGGAACAAGGGATGTGCTGCACAGCTTCCCTCGCAGGCAGATTCCCTCCTGGGGCGCTGACTTCTCTTGCCTTAGCGCCCTGCTTTGTTTGGAGGCTGTTTGCGGACAGCAGCACACACAGCGGGAAGGTGCGCGCTGGCCAGCTCCAAGTCTCGGCACATAGAAACGCAAGCGAGGCACCTGCTCGCAGTTTGTCCCGGGCGTGGGAAGCAGCATGCTGCATGCCCAGAATACTTCTCGCACTGTCCTGCCTGCCACGGGGCTGCTTCTGAGCACGGAGGCATGCCTACAAGCCAGCTGAGATGGGCTTTGCCTAAGAGTGAGGGAAGTGGCGAGCGGAACAAGGGATGTGCTGCACAGCTTCCCTCGCAGGCAGATTCCCTCCTGGGGCGCTTACTTCTCCTGCCTTAGCGCCCTGCTTTGTTTGGAGGCTGTTTGCGGACAGCAGCACACACAGCGGGAAGGTACGCGCTGGTCAGCTCCAAGTCTCGGCACATAGAAGCGCAAGCCAGGCACCTGCTCGCAGTTTGTCCCGGGCATGGGAAGCAGCATGCTGCGTGCCCAGAAGACATCTCGCACTGTCCTTCCCGTCACGGGTCTGCTTCTGAGCACGGAGGCACGCCTACAAGCAAGCTGAGATGGGCTTTGCCAAAGAGTGAGGGAAGTGTTGAGCGGAACAAGGGAAGTGCTGCACAGCTTCCCTCGCAGGCAGATTCCCTCCTGGGGCGCTGACTTCTCTTGCCTTAGCGCCCTGCTTTGTTTGGAGGCTGTTTGCGGACAGCAGCACACACAGCGGGAAGGTGCGTGCTGGCCACTCCAAGTCTCGGCACATAGAAGCGCAAGCGATGCACCTGCTCGCGGTTTGTCCCGGGCATGGGAAGCAGCATGCTGCGTGCCCAGAAGACATCTCGCACTGTCCTGCCTGCCACGGGGCTGCGTCTGAGCACGGAGGAACGCCTACAAGCAAGCTGAGATGGGCTTTGCCAAAGATTCAGGGAAGTGTCGAGCGGAACAAGGGATGTGCTGCACAGCTTCCCTCGCAGGCAGATTCCCTCCTGGGGCGCTTACTTCTCCAGCCTTAGTGCCCTGCTTTGTTTGGAGGCTGTTTGCGGACAGCAGCACACACAGCGGGAAGGTGCGCGCTGGCCAGCTCCAAGTCTCGGCACATAGAAGCGCAAGCGAGACACCTGCTCGCGGTTTGTCCCGGGCGTGGGAAGCAGCATGCTGCATGCCCAGAGTACTTCTCGCACTGTCCTGCCTGTCACGGGGCTGCTTCTGAGCACGGAGGCATGCCTACAAGCCAGCTGAGATGGGCTTTGCCTAAGAGTGAGGGAAGTGTCGAGCGGAACAAGGGATGTGCTGCACAGCTTCCCTCGCAGGCAGATTCCCTCCTGGGGCGCTTACTTCTCCTGCCTTAGCGCCCTGCTTTGTTTGGAGGCTGTTTGCGGACAGCAGCACACACAGCGGGAAGGTACGCGCTGGCCAGCTCCAAGTCTCGGCACATAGAAGCGCAAGCGAGGCACCTGCTCGCAGTTTGTCCCGGGCATGGGAAGCAGCATGCTGCGTGCCCAGAAGACATCTCGCACTGTCCTGCCTGCCACGGGGCTGCTTCTGAGCACGGAGGAACGCCTACAAGCAAGCTGAGATGGGCTTTGCCTAAGAGTGAGGGAAGTGTCGAGCGGAACAAGGGATGTGCTGCACAGCTTCCCTCGCAGGCAGATTCCCTCCTGGGGCGCTTACTTCTCCTGCCTTAGCGCCCTGCTTTGTTTGGAGGCTGTTTGCGGACAGCAGCACACACAGCGGGAAGGTGCGCGCTGGTCAGCTCCAAGTCTCGGCACATAGAAGCGCAAGCGAGGCACCTGCTCGCAGTTTGTCCCGGGCGTGGGAAGCAGCATGCTGCGTGCCCAGAAGACATCTCGCACTGTGCTTCCCGTCACGGGGCTGCTTCTGAGCACGGAGGCACGCCTACAAGCAAGCTGAGATGTGCTTTGCCAAAGAGTGAGGGAAGTGTCGAGCGGAACAAGGGATGTGCTGCACAGCTTCCCTCGCAGGCAGATTCCCTCCTGGGGCGCTTACTTCTCCTGCCTTAGCGCCCTGCTTTGTTTGGAGGCTGTTTGCGGACAGCAGCACACACAGCGGGAAGGTGCGCGCTGGCCACTCCAAGTCTCTGCACATAGAAGCGCAAGCCGGGCACCTGCTCGCGGTTTGTCCCGGGCATGGGAAGCAGCATGCTGCGTGCCCAGAAGACATCTCGCACTGTCCTGCCTGCCACGGGGCTGCGTCTGAGCACGGAGGCACGCCTACAAGCAAGCTGAGATGGGCTTTGCCTAAGAGTGAGGGAAGTGTCGAGCGGAACAAGGGATGTGCTGCACAGCTTCCCTCGCAGGCAGATTCCCTCCTGGGGCGCTTACTTCTCCAGCCTTAGTGCCCTGCTTTGTTTGGAGGCTGTTTGCGGACAGCAGCACACACAGCGGGAAGGTGCGCGCTGGCCAGCTCCAAGTCTCGGCACATAGAAGCGCAAGCGAGGCACCTGCTCGCGGTTTGTCCCGGGCATGGGAAGCAGCATGCTGCGTGCCCAGAAGACATCTCGCACTGTCCTGCCTGCCACGGGGCTGCTTCTGAGCACGGAGGCATGCCTACAAGCCAGCTGAGATGGGCTTTGCCTAAGAGTGAGGGAAATGTCGAGCAGAACGAGGGAAGTGCTGCACAGCTTCCCTCGCAGGCAGATTCCCTCCTGGGGCGCTGACTTCTCTTGCCTTAGCGCCCTGCTTTGTTTGGAGGCTGTTTGCGGACAGCAGCACACACAGCGGGAAGGTGCGCGCTGGCCAGCTCCAAGTCTCGGCACATAGAAGCGCAAGCGAGGCACCTGCTCGCGGTTTGTCCCGGGCGTGGGAAGCAGCATGCTGCATACCCAGATTACTTCTCGCACTGTCCTGCCTGTCACGGGGCTGCTTCTGAGCACGGAGGCACGCCTACAAGCCAGCTGAGATGGGCTTTGCCTAAGAGTGAGGGAAGTGTCGAGCGGAACAAGGGATGTGCTGCACAGCTTCCCTCGCAGGCAGATTCCCTCCTGGGGCGCTTACTTCTCTTGCCTTAGCGCCCTGCTTTGTTTGGAGGCTGTTTGCGGACAGCAGCACACACAGCGGGAAGGTGCGCGCTGGCCAGCTCCAAGTCTCGGCACATAGAAACGCAAGCGAGGCACCTGCTCGCAGTTTGTCCCGGGCGTGGGAAGCAGCATGCTGCATGCCCAGAGTACTTCTCGCACTGTCCTGCCTGTCACGGGGCTGCATCTGAGCACGGAGGCATGCCTACAAGCCAGCTGAGATGGGCTTTGCCTAAGAGTGAGGGAAGTGGCGAGCGGAACAAGGGATGTGCTGCACAGCTTCCCTCGCAGGCAGATTCCCTCCTGGGGCGCTTACTTCTCCTGCCTTAGCGCCCTGCTTTGTTTGGAGGCTGTTTGCGGACAGCAGCACACACAGCGGGAAGGTACGCGCTGGCCAGCTCCAAGTCTCGGCACATAGAAGCGCAAGCCAGGCACCTGCTCGCAGTTTGTCCCGGGCATGGGAAGCAGCATGCTGCGTGCCCAGAAGACATCTCGCACTGTCCTGCCTGCAACGGGGCTGCTTCTGAGCACAGAGGCACGCCTACAAGCAAGCTGAGATGGGCTTTGCCTAAGAGTCAGGGAAGTGGCAAGCGGAACAAGGGATGTGCTGCACAGCTTCCCTCGCAGGCAGATTCCCTCCTGGGGCACTTACTTCTCTTGCCTAGTGCCCTGCTATGTTTGGAGGCTGTTTGCGGACAGCAGCACACACTGTGGGAAGCTGCGCGCTGGCCAGCTCCAAGTCTCGGCAGATTGAAGCGCAAGCGAGGCACCTGCTTGCGGTTTGTCCCGGGCATGGGAAGCAGCATGCTGCGTGCCCAGAAGACATTTCGCACTGTCCTGCCTGCCACGGGGCTGCTTCTGAGCACGGAGGCACGCCTACAAGCCAGCTGAGATGGGCTTTGCCAAAGATTCAGGGAAGTGTCGAGCGGAACAAGGGATGTGCTGCACAGCTTCCCTCGCAGGCAGATTCCCTCCTGGGGCGCTTACTTCTCCTGCCTTAGCGCCCTGCTTTGTTTGGAGGCTGTTTGCGGACAGCAGCACACACAGCGGGAAGGTGCGCGCTGGCCAGCTCCAAGTCTCGGCACATAGAAGCGCAAGCGATGCACCTGCTCGCAGTTTGTCCCGGGCGTGGGAAGCAGCATGCTGCATGCCCAGAGTACTTCTCGCACTGTCCTGCCTGCCACGGGGCTGCTTCTGAGCACGGAGGCATGCCTACAAGCCAGCTGAGATGGGCTTTGCCTAAGAGTGAGGGAAGTGGCGAGCGGAACAAGGGATGTGCTGCACAGCTTCCCTCGCAGGCAGATTCCCTCCTGGGGCGCTGACTTCCCTTGCCTTAGCGCCCTGCTTTGTTTGGAGGCTGTTTGCGGACAGCAGCACACACAGCGGGAAGGTACGCGCTGGCCAGCTCCAAGTCTCGGCACATAGAAGCGCAAGCCAGGCACCTGCTCGCAGTTTGTCCCGGGCATGGGAAGCAGCATGCTGCGTGCCCAGAAGACATCTCGCACTGTCCTGCCTGCCACGGGGCTGCTTCTGAGCACGGAGGCACGCCTACAAGCAAGCTGAGATGGGCTTTGCCTAAGAGTGAGGGAAGTGGCGAGCGGAACAAGGGATGTGCTGCACAGCTTCCCTCGCAGGCAGATTCCCTCCTGGGGCGCTTACTTCTCCTGCCTTAGCGCCCTGCTTTGTTTGGAGACTGTTTGCGGACAGCAGCACACACAGCGGGAAGGTACGCGCTGGCCAGCTCCAAGTCTCGGCACATAGAAACGCAAGCCAGGCACCTGCTCGCAGTTTGTCCCGGGCGTGGGAAGCAGCATGCTGCGTGCCCAGAAGACATCTCGCACTGTCCTGCCTGCCACGGGGCTGCTTCTGAGCACGGAGGCACGCCTACAAGCAAGCTGAGATGGGCTTTGCCAAAGATTCAGGGAAGTGGCGAGCGGAACAAGGGATGTGCTGCACAGCTTCCCTCGCAGGCAGATTCCCTCCTGGGGCACTTACTTCTCTTGCCTAGTGCCCTGCTTTGTTTGGAGGCTGTTTGCGGACAGCAGCACACACTGTGGGAAGGTGCGCGCTGGCCAGCTCCAAGTCTCGGCAGATTGAAGCGCAAGCCAGGCACCTGCTCACAGTTTGTCCCGGGCATGGGAAGCAGCATGCTGCGTGCCCCGATTACTTCTCGCACTGTCCTGCCTTCCTCGGGGCTGCTTCTGAGCACGGAGGCACGCCTACAAGCCAGCTGAGATGGGCTTTGCCTGAGTCAGTGAAGTGGCGAGCGGAACAAGGGATGTGCTGCACAGGTTCCCTCGCAGGCAGATTCCCTCCTGGGGCGCTGACTTCTCTTGCCTTAGCGCCCTGCTTTGTTTGGAGGCTGTTTGCGGACAGCAGCACACACAGCGGGAAGGTGCGCGCTGGCCAGCTCCAAGTCTCGGCACATAGAAGCGCAAGCCAGGCACCTGCTCGCAGTTTGTCCCGGGCGTGGAAAGCAGCATGCTGCATGCCCAGAATACTTCTCGCACTGTCCTGCCTGCCACGGGGCTGCTTCTGAGCACGGAGGCATGCCTACAAGCCAGCTGAGATGGGCTTTGCCTAAGAGTGAGGGAAGTGTCGAGCGGAACAAGGGATGTGCTGCACAGCTTCCCTCGCAGGCAGATTCCCTCCTGGGGCGCTTACTTCTCCTGCCTTAGCGCCCTGCTTTGTTTGGAGGCTGTTTGCGGACAGCAGCACACACAGCGGGAAGGTACGCGCTGGCCAGCTCCAAGTCTCGGCACATAGAAGCGCAAGCCAGGCACCTGCTCACAGTTTGTCCCGGGCATGGGAAGCAGCATGCTGCGTGCCCAGAAGACATCTCGCACTGTCCTGCCTGTCACGGGGCTGCTTCTGAGCACGGAGGCACGCCTACAAGCAAGCTGAGATGGGCTTTGCCTAAGAGTGAGGGAAGTGGCGAGCGGAACAAGGGATGTGCTGCACAGCTTCCCTCGCAGGCAGATTCCCTCCTGGGGCGCTTACTTCTCCTGCCTTAGCGCCCTGCTTTGTTTGGAGGCTGTTTGCGGACAGCAGCACACACAGCGGGAAGGTGCGCGCTGGTCAGCTCCAAGTCTCGGCACATAGAAGCGCAAGCCAGGCACCTGCTCGCAGTTTGTCCCGGGCGTGGGAAGCAGCATGCTGCATGCCCAGAGTACTTCTCGCACTGTCCTGCCTGCCACGGGGCTGCTTCTGAGCACGGTGGCATGCCTACAAGCCAGCTGAGATGGGCTTTGCCTAAGAGTGAGGGAAGTGTCGAGCGGAACAAGGGATGTGCTGCACAGCTTCCCTCGCAGGCAGATTCCCTCCTGGGGCGCTGACTTCCCTTGCCTTAGCGCCCTGCTTTGTTTGGAGGCTGTTTGCGGACAGCAGCACACACAGCGGTAAGGTACTCGCTGGCCAGCTCCAAGTCTCGGCACATAGAAGCGCAAGCCAGGCACCTGCTCGCGGTTTGTCCCGGGCATGGGAAGCAGCATGCTGCGTGCCCAGAAGACATCTCGCACTGTCCTGCCTGCCACGGGGCTGCTTCTGAGCACGGAGGCACGCCTACAAGCAAGCTGAGATGGGCTTTGCCTAAGAGTGAGGGAAGTGTCGAGCGGAACAAGGGATGTGCTGCACAGCTTCCCTCGCAGGCAGATTCCCTCCTGGGGCGCTTACTTCTCCTGCCTTAGCGCCCTGCTTTGTTTGGAGGCTGTTTGCGGACAGCAGCACACACAGCGGGAAGGTACTCGCTGGCCAGCTCCAAGTCTCGGCACATAGAAGCGCAAGCGAGGCACCTGCTCGCAGTTTGTCCCGGGCGTGGGAAGCAGCATGCTGCGTGCCCAGAAGACATCTCGCACTGTCCTGCCTGCCACGGGGCTGCTTCTGAGCACGGAGGCACGCCTACAAGCAAGCTGAGATGGGCTTTGCCAAAGATTCAGGGAAGTGTCGAGCGGAACAAGGGATGTGCTGCACAGCTTCCCTCGCAGGCAGATTCCCTCCTGGGGCGCTTACTTCTCCTGCCTTAGTGCCCTGCTTTGTTTGGAGGCTGTTTGCGGACAGCAGCACACACAGCGGGAAGGTGCGCGCTGGCCAGCTCCAAGTCTCGGCACATAGAAGCGCAAGCGATGCACCTGCTTGCGGTTTGTCCAGGGCATGGGAAGCAGCATGCTGCGTGCCCAGAAGACATCTCGCACTGTCCTGCCTGCCACGGGGCTGCTTCTGAGCACGGAGGCACGCCTACAAGCCAGCTGAGATGGGCTTTGCCTAAGAGTGAGGGAAGTGTCGAGCGGAACAAGGGATGTGCTGCACAGCTTCCCTCGCAGGCAGATTCCCTCCTGGGGCACTTACTTCTCTTGCCTAGTGCCCTGCTTTGTTTGGAGGCTGTTTGCGGACAGCAGCACACACTGTGGGAAGGTGCGCGCTGGCCAGCTCCAAGTCTCGGCAGATTGAAGCGCAAGCCAGGCACCTGCTCACAGTTTGTCCCGGGCATGGGAAGCAGCATGCTGCGTGCCCAGAGTACTTCTCGCACTGTCCTGCCTTCCTCGGGGCTGCTTCTGAGCACGGAGGCACGCCTACAAGCCAGCTGAGATGGGCTTTGCCTAAGAGTCAGTGAAGTGTCGAGCGGAACAAGGGATGTGCTGCACAGCTTCCCTCGCAGGCAGATTCCCTCCTGGGGCGCTGACTTCTCTTGCCTTAGCGCCCTGCTTTGTTTGGAGGCTGTTTGCGGACAGCAGCACACACAGCGGGAAGGTGCGCGCTGGCCAGCTCCAAGTCTCGGCACATAGAAACGCAAGCGAGGCACCTGCTCGCAGTTTGTCCCGGGCGTGGGAAGCAGCATGCTGCATGCCCAGAATACTTCTCGCACTGTCCTGCCTGCCACGGGGCTGCTTCTGAGCACGGAGGCATGCCTACAAGCCAGCTGAGATGGGCTTTGCCTAAGAGTGAGGGAAGTGGCGAGCGGAACAAGGGATGTGCTGCACAGCTTCCCTCGCAGGCAGATTCCCTCCTGGGGCGCTTACTTCTCCTGCCTTAGCGCCCTGCTTTGTTTGGAGGCTGTTTGCGGACAGCAGCACACACAGCGGGAAGGTACGCGCTGGTCAGCTCCAAGTCTCGGCACATAGAAGCGCAAGCCAGGCACCTGCTCGCAGTTTGTCCCGGGCATGGGAAGCAGCATGCTGCGTGCCCAGAAGACATCTCGCACTGTCCTTCCCGTCACGGGTCTGCTTCTGAGCACGGAGGCACGCCTACAAGCAAGCTGAGATGGGCTTTGCCAAAGAGTGAGGGAAGTGTTGAGCGGAACAAGGGAAGTGCTGCACAGCTTCCCTCGCAGGCAGATTCCCTCCTGGGGCGCTGACTTCTCTTGCCTTAGCGCCCTGCTTTGTTTGGAGGCTGTTTGCGGACAGCAGCACACACAGCGGGAAGGTGCGTGCTGGCCAGCTCCAAGTCTCGGCACATAGAAGCGCAAGCGATGCACCTGCTCGCGGTTTGTCCCGGGCATGGGAAGCAGCATGCTGCGTGCCCAGAAGACATCTCGCACTGTCCTGCCTGCCACGGGGCTGCGTCTGAGCACGGAGGAACGCCTACAAGCAAGCTGAGATGGGCTTTGCCAAAGATTCAGGGAAGTGGCGAGCGGAACAAGGGATGTGCTGCACAGCTTCCCTCGCAGGCAGATTCCCTCCTGGGGCACTTACTTCTCTTGCCTAGTGCCCTGCTTTGTTTGGAGGCTGTTTGCGGACAGCAGCACACACTGTGGGAAGGTGCGCGCTGGCCAGCTCCAAGTCTCGGCAGATTGAAGCGCAAGCCAGGCACCTGCTCACAGTTTGTCCCGGGCATGGGAAGCAGCATGCTGCGTGCCCCGATTACTTCTCGCACTGTCCTGCCTTCCTCGGGGCTGCTTCTGAGCACGGAGGCACGCCTACAAGCCAGCTGAGATGGGCTTTGCCTGAGTCAGTGAAGTGGCGAGCGGAACAAGGGATGTGCTGCACAGGTTCCCTCGCAGGCAGATTCCCTCCTGGGGCGCTGACTTCTCTTGCCTTAGCGCCCTGCTTTGTTTGGAGGCTGTTTGCGGACAGCAGCACACACAGCGGGAAGGTGCGCGCTGGCCAGCTCCAAGTCTCGGCACATAGAAGCGCAAGCCAGGCACCTGCTCGCAGTTTGTCCCGGGCGTGGAAAGCAGCATGCTGCATGCCCAGAATACTTCTCGCACTGTCCTGCCTGCCACGGGGCTGCTTCTGAGCACGGAGGCATGCCTACAAGCAAGCTGAGATGGGCTTTGCCTAAGAGTGAGGGAAGTGTCGAGCGGAACAAGGGATGTGCTGCACAGCTTCCCTCGCAGGCAGATTCCCTCCTGGGGCGCTTACTTCTCCTGCCTTAGCGCCCTGCTTTGTTTGGAGGCTGTTTGCGGACAGCAGCACACACAGCGGGAAGGTACGCGCTGGCCAGCTCCAAGTCTCGGCACATAGAAGCGCAAGCCAGGCACCTGCTCACAGTTTGTCCCGGGCATGGGAAGCAGCATGCTGCGTGCCCAGAAGACATCTCGCACTGTCCTGCCTGTCACGGGGCTGCTTCTGAGCACGGAGGCACGCCTACAAGCAAGCTGAGATGGGCTTTGCCTAAGAGTGAGGGAAGTGGCGAGCGGAACAAGGGATGTGCTGCACAGCTTCCCTCGCAGGCAGATTCCCTCCTGGGGCGCTTACTTCTCCTGCCTTAGCGCCCTGCTTTGTTTGGAGGCTGTTTGCGGACAGCAGCACACACAGCGGGAAGGTACGCGCTGGTCAGCTCCAAGTCTCGGCACATAGAAGCGCAAGCGAGGCACCTGCTCGCAGTTTGTCCCGGGCGTGGGAAGCAGCATGCTGCATGCCCAGAGTACTTCTCGCACTGTCCTGCCTGCCACGGGGCTGCTTCTGAGCACGGAGGCATGCCTACAAGCCAGCTGAGATGGGCTTTGCCTAAGAGTGAGGGAAGTGTCGAGCGGAACAAGGGATGTGCTGCACAGCTTCCCTCGCAGGCAGATTCCCTCCTGGGGCGCTTACTTCTCCTGCCTTAGCGCCCTGCTTTGTTTGGAGGCTGTTTGCGGACAGCAGCACACACAGCGGGAAGGTACGCGCTGGTCAGCTCCAAGTCTCGGCACATAGAAGCGC
The DNA here is from genome assembly GCF_028389875.1 of Rhea pennata. Classification (NCBI taxonomy): domain Eukaryota; kingdom Metazoa; phylum Chordata; class Aves; order Rheiformes; family Rheidae; genus Rhea; species Rhea pennata. The sequence continues at coordinate 1,566,113 of NC_084680.1, forward strand.
AAGCGAGGCACCTGCTCGCAGTTTGTCCCGGGCGTAGAAAGCAGCATGCTGCATGCCCAGAGTACTTCTCGCACTGTCCTGCCTGTCACGGGGCTGCTTCTGAGCACGGAGGCATGCCTACAAGCAAGCTGAGATGGGCTTTGCCTAAGAGTGAGGGAAATGTCGAGCAGAACGAGGGAAGTGCTGCACAGCTTCCCTCGCAGGCAGATTCCCTCCTGGGGCGCTGACTTCTCTTGCCTTAGCGCCCTGCTTTGTTTGGAGGCTGTTTGCGGACAGCAGCACACACAGCGGGAAGGTGCGCGCTGGCCAGCTCCAAGTCTCGGCACATAGAAGCGCAAGCGAGACACCTGCTCGCGGTTTGTCCCGGGCGTGGGAAGCAGCATGCTGCATGCCCAGAGTACTTCTCGCACTGTCCTGCCTGTCACGGGGCTGCTTCTGAGCACGGAGGCATGCCTACAAGCCAGCTGAGATGGGCTTTGCCTAAGAGTGAGGGAAGTGTCGAGCAGAACAAGGGATGTGCTGCACAGCTTCCCTCGCAGGCAGATTCCCTCCTGGGGCGCTTACTTCTCCTGCCTTAGCGCCCTGCTTTGTTTGGAGGCTGTTTGCGGACAGCAGCACACACAGCGGGAAGGTACGCGCTGGCCAGCTCCAAGTCTCGGCACATAGAAGCGCAAGCCAGGCACCTGCTCGCAGTTTGTCCCGGGCATGGGAAGCAGCATGCTGCGTGCCCAGAAGACATCTCGCACTGTCCTGCCTGCCACGGGGCTGCGTCTGAGCACGGAGGAACGCCTACAAGCAAGCTGAGATGGGCTTTGCCAAAGATTCAGGGAAGTGTCGAGCGGAACAAGGGATGTGCTGCACAGCTTCCCTCGCAGGCAGATTCCCTCCTGGGGCGCTTACTTCTCCAGCCTTAGTGCCCTGCTTTGTTTGGAGGCTGTTTGCGGACAGCAGCACACACAGCGGGAAGGTGCGCGCTGGCCAGCTCCAAGTCTCGACACATAGAAGCGCAAGCGAGGCACCTGCTCGCGGTTTGTCCCGGGCGTGGGAAGCAGCATGCTGCGTGCCCAGAAGACATCTCGCACTGTCCTGCCTGCCACGGGGCTGCTTCTGAGCACGGAGGCACGCCTACAAGCAAGCTGAGATGGGCTTTGCCAAAGATTCAGGGAAGTGTCGAGCGGAACAAGGGATGTGCTGCACAGCTTCCCTCGCAGGCAGATTCCCTCCTGGGGCGCTTACTTCTCCTGCCTTAGTGCCCTGCTTTGTTTGGAGGCTGTTTGCGGACAGCAGCACACACTGCGGGAAGGTGCGCGCTGGTCAGCTCCAAGTCTCGGCACATAGAAACGCAAGCGAGGCACCTGCTCGCAGTTTGTCCCGGGCGTGGGAAGCAGCATGCTGCATGCCCAGAGTACTTCTCGCACTGTCCTGCCTGCCACGGGGCTGCTTCTGAGCACGGAGGCATGCCTACAAGCCAGCTGAGATGGGCTTTGCCTAAGAGTGAGGGAAGTGTCGAGCGGAACAAGGGATGTGCTGCACAGCTTCCCTCGCAGGCAGATTCCCTCCTGGGGCGCTTACTTCTCCTGCCTTAGCGCCCTGCTTTGTTTGGAGGCTGTTTGCGGACAGCAGCACACACAGCGGGAAGGTACGCGCTGGTCAGCTCCAAGTCTCGGCACATAGAAGCGCAAGCGAGGCACCTCCTCGCGGTTTGTCCCGGGCGTGGAAAGCAGCATGCTGCATGCCCAGAGTACTTCTCGCACTGTCCTGCCTGTCACGGGGCTGCTTCTGAGCACGGAGGCATGCCTACAAGCAAGCTGAGATGGGCTTTGCCTAAGAGTGAGGGAAATGTCGAGCAGAACGAGGGAAGTGCTGCACAGCTTCCCTCGCAGGCAGATTCCCTCCTGGGGCGCTGACTTCTCTTGCCTTAGCGCCCTGCTTTGTTTGGAGGCTGTTTGCGGACAGCAGCACACACAGCGGGAAGGTGCGCGCTGGCCAGCTCCAAGTCTCGGCACATAGAAGCGCAAGCGAGACACCTGCTCGCGGTTTGTCCCGGGCGTGGGAAGCAGCATGCTGCATGCCCAGAGTACTTCTCGCACTGTCCTGCCTGTCACGGGGCTGCTTCTGAGCACGGAGGCATGCCTACAAGCCAGCTGAGATGGGCTTTGCCTAAGAGTGAGGGAAGTGTCGAGCGGAACAAGGGATGTGCTGCACAGCTTCCCTCGCAGGCAGATTCCCTCCTGGGGCGCTTACTTCTCCTGCCTTAGCGCCCTGCTTTGTTTGGAGGCTGTTTGCGGACAGCAGCACACACAGCGGGAAGGTACGCGCTGGCCAGCTCCAAGTCTCGGCACATAGAAGCGCAAGCCAGGCACCTGCTCGCAGTTTGTCCCGGGCATGGGAAGCAGCATGCTGTGTGCCCAGAAGACATCTCGCACTGTCCTGCCTGCCACGGGGCTGCTTCTGAGCACGGAGGAACGCCTACAAGCAAGCTGAGATGGGCTTTGCCTAAGAGTGAGGGAAGTGTCGAGCGGAACAAGGGATGTGCTGCACAGCTTCCCTCGCAGGCAGATTCCCTCCTGGGGCGCTTACTTCTCCTGCCTTAGCGCCCTGCTTTGTTTGGAGGCTGTTTGCGGACAGCAGCACACACAGCGGGAAGGTGCGCGCTGGTCAGCTCCAAGTCTCGGCACATAGAAGCGCAAGCGAGGCACCTGCTCGCAGTTTGTCCCGGGCGTGGGAAGCAGCATGCTGCGTGCCCAGAAGACATCTCGCACTGTGCTTCCCGTCACGGGGCTGCTTCTGAGCACGGAGGCACGCCTACAAGCAAGCTGAGATGTGCTTTGCCAAAGAGTGAGGGAAGTGTCGAGCGGAACAAGGGATGTGCTGCACAGCTTCCCTCGCAGGCAGATTCCCTCCTGGGGCGCTTACTTCTCCTGCCTTAGCGCCCTGCTTTGTTTGGAGGCTGTTTGCGGACAGCAGCACACACAGCGGGAAGGTGCGCGCTGGCCACTCCAAGTCTCGGCACATAGAAGCGCAAGCCGGGCACCTGCTCGCGGTTTGTCCCGGGCATGGGAAGCAGCATGCTGCGTGCCCAGAAGACATCTCGCACTGTCCTGCCTGCCACGGGGCTGCGTCTGAGCACGGAGGCACGCCTACAAGCAAGCTGAGATGGGCTTTGCCTAAGAGTCAGGGAAGTGGCGAGCGGAACAAGGGATGTGCTGCACAGCTTCCCTCGCAGGCAGATTCCCTCCTGGGGCGCTTACTTCTCCAGCCTTAGTGCCCTGCTTTGTTTGGAGGCTGTTTGCGGACAGCAGCACACACAGCGGGAAGGTGCGCGCTGGCCAGCTCCAAGTCTCGGCGCATAGAAGCGCAAGCGAGGCACCTGCTCGCGGTTTGTCCCGGGCATGGGAAGCAGCATGCTGCGTGCCCAGAAGACATCTCGCACTGTCCTGCCTGCCACGGGGCTGCTTCTGAGCACGGAGGCATGCCTACAAGCCAGCTGAGATGGGCTTTGCCTAAGAGTGAGGGAAATGTCGAGCAGAACGAGGGAAGTGCTGCACAGCTTCCCTCGCAGGCAGATTCCCTCCTGGGGCGCTGACTTCTCTTGCCTTAGCGCCCTGCTTTGTTTGGAGGCTGTTTGCGGACAGCAGCACACACAGCGGGAAGGTGCGCGCTGGCCAGCTCCAAGTCTCGGCACATAGAAGCGCAAGCGAGGCACCTCCTCGCGGTTTGTCCCGGGCGTGGGAAGCAGCATGCTGCATACCCAGATTACTTCTCGCACTGTCCTGCCTGTCACGGGGCTGCTTCTGAGCACGGAGGCACGCCTACAAGCCAGCTGAGATGGGCTTTGCCTAAGAGTGAGGGAAGTGTCGAGCGGAACAAGGGATGTGCTGCACAGCTTCCCTCGCAGGCAGATTCCCTCCTGGGGCGCTTACTTCTCTTGCCTTAGCGCCCTGCTTTGTTTGGAGGCTGTTTGCGGACAGCAGCACACACAGCGGGAAGGTGCGCGCTGGCCAGCTCCAAGTCTCGGCACATAGAAACGCAAGCGAGGCACCTGCTCGCAGTTTGTCCCGGGCGTGGGAAGCAGCATGCTGCATGCCCAGAGTACTTCTCGCACTGTCCTGCCTGTCACGGGGCTGCATCTGAGCACGGAGGCATGCCTACAAGCCAGCTGAGATGGGCTTTGCCTAAGAGTGAGGGAAGTGGCGAGCGGAACAAGGGATGTGCTGCACAGCTTCCCTCGCAGGCAGATTCCCTCCTGGGGCGCTTACTTCTCCTGCCTTAGCGCCCTGCTTTGTTTGGAGGCTGTTTGCGGACAGCAGCACACACAGCGGGAAGGTACGCGCTGGCCAGCTCCAAGTCTCGGCACATAGAAGCGCAAGCCAGGCACCTGCTCGCAGTTTGTCCCGGGCATGGGAAGCAGCATGCTGCGTGCCCAGAAGACATCTCGCACTGTCCTGCCTGCAACGGGGCTGCTTCTGAGCACAGAGGCACGCCTACAAGCAAGCTGAGATGGGCTTTGCCTAAGAGTCAGGGAAGTGGCAAGCGGAACAAGGGATGTGCTGCACAGCTTCCCTCGCAGGCAGATTCCCTCCTGGGGCACTTACTTCTCTTGCCTAGTGCCCTGCTATGTTTGGAGGCTGTTTGCGGACAGCAGCACACACTGTGGGAAGCTGCGCGCTCGCCAGCTCCAAGTCTCGGCACATAGAAGCGCAAGCGAGGCACCTGCTTGCGGTTTGTCCCGGGCATGGGAAGCAGCATGCTGCGTGCCCAGAAGACATTTCGCACTGTCCTGCCTGCCACGGGGCTGCTTCTGAGCACGGAGGCACGCCTACAAGCAAGCTGAGATGGGCTTTGCCAAAGATTCAGGGAAGTGTCGAGCGGAACAAGGGATGTGCTGCACAGCTTCCCTCGCAGGCAGATTCCCTCCTGGGGCGCTTACTTCTCCTGCCTTAGCGCCCTGCTTTGTTTGGAGGCTGTTTGCGGACAGCAGCACACACAGCGGGAAGGTGCGCGCTGGCCAGCTCCAAGTCTCGGCACATAGAAGCGCAAGCGATGCACCTGCTCGCAGTTTGTCCCGGGCGTGGGAAGCAGCATGCTGCATGCCCAGAGTACTTCTCGCACTGTCCTGCCTGCCACGGGGCTGCTTCTGAGCACGGCGGCATGCCTACAAGCCAGCTGAGATGGGCTTTGCCTAAGAGTGAGGGAAGTGGCGAGCGGAACAAGGGATGTGCTGCACAGCTTCCCTCGCAGGCAGATTCCCTCCTGGGGCGCTGACTTCCCTTGCCTTAGCGCCCTGCTTTGTTTGGAGGCTGTTTGCGGACAGCAGCACACACAGCGGGAAGGTACTCGCTGGCCAGCTCCAAGTCTCGGCACATAGAAGCGCAAGCCAGGCACCTGCTCGCAGTTTGTCCCGGGCATGGGAAGCAGCATGCTGCGTGCCCAGAAGACATCTCGCACTGTCCTGCCTGCCACGGGGCTGCTTCTGAGCACGGAGGCACGCCTACAAGCAAGCTGAGATGGGCTTTGCCAAAGATTCAGGGAAGTGGCGAGCGGAACAAGGGATGTGCTGCACAGCTTCCCTCGCAGGCAGATTCCCTCCTGGGGCACTTACTTCTCTTGCCTAGTGCCCTGCTTTGTTTGGAGGCTGTTTGCGGACAGCAGCACACACTGTGGGAAGGTGCGCGCTGGCCAGCTCCAAGTCTCGGCAGATTGAAGCGCAAGCCAGGCACCTGCTCACAGTTTGTCCCGGGCATGGGAAGCAGCATGCTGCGTGCCCCGATTACTTCTCGCACTGTCCTGCCTTCCTCGGGGCTGCTTCTGAGCACGGAGGCACGCCTACAAGCCAGCTGAGATGGGCTTTGCCTGAGTCAGTGAAGTGGCGAGCGGAACAAGGGATGTGCTGCACAGGTTCCCTCGCAGGCAGATTCCCTCCTGGGGCGCTGACTTCTCTTGCCTTAGCGCCCTGCTTTGTTTGGAGGCTGTTTGCGGACAGCAGCACACACAGCGGGAAGGTGCGCGCTGGCCAGCTCCAAGTCTCGGCACATAGAAGCGCAAGCCAGGCACCTGCTCGCAGTTTGTCCCGGGCGTGGAAAGCAGCATGCTGCATGCCCAGGATACTTCTCGCACTGTCCTGCCTGCCACGGGGCTGCTTCTGAGCACGGAGGCATGCCTACAAGCCAGCTGAGATGGGCTTTGCCTAAGAGTGAGGGAAGTGTCGAGCGGAACAAGGGATGTGCTGCACAGCTTCCCTCGCAGGCAGATTCCCTCCTGGGGCGCTTACTTCTCCTGCCTTAGCGCCCTGCTTTGTTTGGAGGCTGTTTGCGGACAGCAGCACACACAGCGGGAAGGTGCGCGCTGGTCAGCTCCAAGTCTCGGCACATAGAAGCGCAAGCCAGGCACCTGCTCGCAGTTTGTCCCGGGCGTGGGAAGCAGCATGCTGCATGCCCAGAGTACTTCTCGCACTGTCCTGCCTGCCACGGGGCTGCTTCTGAGCACGGCGGCATGCCTACAAGCCAGCTGAGATGGGCTTTGCCTAAGAGTGAGGGAAGTGGCGAGCGGAACAAGGGATGTGCTGCACAGCTTCCCTCGCAGGCAGATTCCCTCCTGGGGCGCTGACTTCCCTTGCCTTAGCGCCCTGCTTTGTTTGGAGGCTGTTTGCGGACAGCAGCACACACAGCGGTAAGGTACTCGCTGGCCAGCTCCAAGTCTCGGCACATAGAAGCGCAAGCCAGGCACCTGCTCGCAGTTTGTCCCGGGCATGGGAAGCAGCATGCTGCGTGCCCAGAAGACATCTCGCACTGTCCTGCCTGCCACGGGGCTGCTTCTGAGCACGGAGGCATGCCTACAAGCAAGCTGAGATGGGCTTTGCCTAAGAGTGAGGGAAGTGTCGAGCGGAACAAGGGATGTGCTGCACAGCTTCCCTCGCAGGCAGATTCCCTCCTGGGGCGCTTACTTCTCCTGCCTTAGCGCCCTGCTTTGTTTGGAGGCTGTTTGCGGACAGCAGCACACACAGCGGGAAGGTACTCGCTGGCCAGCTCCAAGTCTCGGCACATAGAAGCGCAAGCGAGGCACCTGCTCGCAGTTTGTCCCGGGCGTGGGAAGCAGCATGCTGCGTGCCCAGAAGACATCTCGCACTGTCCTGCCTGCCACGGGGCTGCTTCTGAGCACGGAGGCACGCCTACAAGCAAGCTGAGATGGGCTTTGCCAAAGATTCAGGGAAGTGTCGAGCGGAACAAGGGATGTGCTGCACAGCTTCCCTCGCAGGCAGATTCCCTCCTGGGGCGCTTACTTCTCCAACCTTAGTGCCCTGCTTTGTTTGGAGGCTGTTTGCGGACAGCAGCACACACAGCGGGAAGGTGCGCGCTGGCCAGCTCCAAGTCTCGGCACATAGAAGCGCAAGCGCTGCACCTGCTTGCGGTTTGTCCAGGGCATGGGAAGCAGCATGCTGCGTGCCCAGAAGACATCTCGCACTGTCCTGCCTGCCACGGGGCTGCTTCTGAGCACGGAGGCACGCCTACAAGCCAGCTGAGATGGGCTTTGCCTAAGAGTGAGGGAAGTGTCGAGCGGAACAAGGGATGTGCTGCACAGCTTCCCTCGCAGGCAGATTCCCTCCTGGGGCACTTACTTCTCTTGCCTAGTGCCCTGCTTTGTTTGGAGGCTGTTTGCGGACAGCAGCACACACTGTGGGAAGGTGCGCGCTGGCCAGCTCCAAGTCTCGGCAGATTGAAGCGCAAGCCAGGCACCTGCTCACAGTTTGTCCCGGGCGTGGGAAGCAGCATGCTGCGTGCCCAGAGTACTTCTCGCACTGTCCTGCCTTCCTCGGGGCTGCTTCTGAGCACGGAGGCACGCCTACAAGCCAGCTGAGATGGGCTTTGCCTAAGAGTCAGTGAAGTGGCGAGCGGAACAAGGGATGTGCTGCACAGCTTCCCTCGCAGGCAGATTCCCTCCTGGGGCGCTGACTTCTCCTGCCTTAGCGCCCTGCTTTGTTTGGAGGCTGTTTGCGGACAGCAGCACACACAGCGGGAAGGTGCGCGCTGGTCAGCTCCAAGTCTCGGCACATAGAAGCGCAAGCCAGGCACCTGCTCGCAGTTTGTCCCGGGCGTGGGAAGCAGCATGCTGCGTGCCCAGAAGACATCTCGCACTGTCCTTCCCGTCACGGGGCTGCTTCTGAGCACGGAGGCATGCCTACAAGCCAGCTGAGATGGGCTTTGCCTAAGAGTGAGGGAAGTGTCGAGCGGAACAAGGGATGTGCTGCACAGCTTCCCTCGCAGGCAGATTCCCTCCTGGGGCGCTGACTTCCCTTGCCTTAGCGCCCTGCTTTGTTTGGAGGCTGTTTGCGGACAGCAGCACACACAGCGGGAAGGTACGCGCTGGCCAGCTCCAAGTCTCGGCACATAGAAACGCAAGCGAGGCACCTGCTCGCAGTTTGTCCCGGGCATGGGAAGCAGCATGCTGCGTGCCCAGAAGACATCTCGCACTGTCCTGCCTGCCACGGGGCTGCTTCTGAGCACGGAGGCACGCCTACAAGCAAGCTGAGATGGGCTTTGCCTATGAGTGAGGGAAGTGGCGAGCGGAACAAGGGATGTGCTGCACAGCTTCCCTCGCAGGCAGATTCCCTCCTGGGGCGCTTACTTCTCCAACCTTAGTGCCCTGCTTTGTTTGGAGGCTGTTTGCAGACAGCAGCACACACAGCGGTAAGGTGCGCGCTGGCCAGCTCCAAGTCTCGGCACATAGAAGCGCAAGCCAGGCACCTGCTCGCAGTTTGTCCCGGGCATGGGAAGCAGCATGCTGCATGCCCAGAGTACTTCTCGCACTGTCCTTCCCGTCACGGGGCTGCTTCTGAGCACGGAGGCACGCCTACAAGCAAGCTGAGATGGGCTTTGCCAAAGAGTGAGGGAAGTGTCGAGCGGAACAAGGGAAGTGCTGCACAGCTTCCCTCGCAGGCAGATTCCCTCCTGGGGCACTTACTTCTCTTGCCTAGTGCCCTGCTTTGTTTGGAGGCTGTTTGCGGACAGCAGCACACACTGCGGGAAGGTGCGCGCTGGCCAGCTCCAAGTCTCGGCACATAGAAGCGCAAGCGAGGCACCTGCTCGCAGTTTGTCCCGGGCATGGGAAGCAGCATGCTGCGTGCCCCGATTACTTCTCGCACTGTCCTGCCTTCCTCGGGGCTGCTTCTGAGCACGGAGGCACGCCTACAAGCCAGCTGAGATGGGCTTTGCCTAAGAGTGAGGGAAGTGGCGAGCGGAACAAGGGATGTGCTGCACAGCTTCCCTCGCAGGCAGATTCCCTCCTGGGGCGCTGACTTCCCTTGCCTTAGCGCCCTGCTTTGTTTGGAGGCTGTTTGCGGACAGCAGCACACACAGCGGTAAGGTGCGCGCTGGCCAGCTCCAAGTCTCGGCACATAGAAGCGCAAGCGAGGCACCTGCTCGCAGTTTGTCCCGGGCGTGGGAAGCAGCATGCTGCGTGCCCAGAGTACTTCTCGCACTGTCCTGCCTGCCACGGGGCTGCTTCTGAGCACGGAGGCACGCCTACAAGCCAGCTGAGATGGGCTTTGCCTAAGAGTGAGGGAAGTGTCGAGCGAAACAAGGGATGTGCTGCACAGCTTCCCTCGCAGGCAGATTCCCTCCTGGGGCGCTTACTTCTCCTGCCTTAGTGCCCTGCTTTGTTTGGAGGCTGTTTGCGGACAGCAGCACACACAGCGGGAAGGTGCGCGCTGGCCAGCTCCAAGTCTCGGAACAAAGAAGCGCAAGTGATGCACCTGCTCGCGGTTTGTCCCGGGCATGGGAAGCAGCATGCTGCGTGCCCAGAAGACATCTCGCACTGTCCTGCCTGCCACGGGGCTGCTTCTGAGCACGGAGGCACGCCTACAAGCAAGCTGAGATGGGCTTTGCCAAAGATTCAGGGAAGTGTCGAGCGGAACAAGGGATGTGCTGAAGAGCTTCCCTCGCAGGCAGATTCCCTCCTGGGGCGCTTACTTCTCCAACCTTAGTGCCCTGCTTTGTTTGGAGGCTGTTTGCGGACAGCAGCACACACAGCGGGAAGGTGCGCGCTGGCCAGCTCCAAGTCTCGGCACATAGAAGCGCAAGCGATGCACCTGCTCGCGGTTTGTCCCGGGCATGGGAAGCAGCATGCTGCGTGCCCAGAAGACATCTCGCACTGTCCTGCCTGCCACGGGGCTGCTTCTGAGCACGGAGGCACGCCTACAAGCAAGCTGAGATGGGCTTTGCCTAAGAGTGAGGGAAGTGGCGAGCGGAACAAGGGATGTGCTGCACAGCTTCCCTCGCAGGCAGATTCCCTCCTGGGGCACTTACTTCTCTTGCCTAGTGCCCTGCTTTGTTTGGAGGCTGTTTGCGGACAGCAGCACACACAGCGGGAAGGTACGCGCTGGCCAGCTCCAAGTCTCGGCACATAGAAGCGCAAGCGATGCACCTGCTCGCGGTTTGTCCCGGGCATGGGAAGCAGCATGCTGCGTGCCCAGAAGACATTTCGTACTGTCCTGCCTGCCACGGGGCTGCTTCTGAGCACGGAGGCACGCCTACAAGCCAGCTGAGATGGGCTTTGCCTAAGATTCAGGGAAGTGTCGAGCGGAACAAGGGATGTGCTGCACAGCTTCCCTCGCAGGCAGATTCCCTCCTGGGGCGCTTACTTCTCCTGCCTTAGTGCCCTGCTTTGTTTGGAGGCTGTTTGCGGACAGCAGCACACACAGCGGGAAGGTGCGCGCTGGCCAGCTCCAAGTCTCGGCACATAGAAGCGCAAGCGAGGCACCTGCTCGCGGTTTGTCCCGGGCGTGGGAAGCAGCATGCTGCGTGCCCATAAGACATTTCGCACTGTCCTGCCTGCCACGGGGCTGCTTCTGAGCACGGAGGCACGCCTACAAGCAAGCTGAGATGGGCTTTGCCAAAGATTCAGGGAAGTGTCGAGCGGAACAAGGGATGTGCTGCACAGCTTCCCTCGCAGGCAGATTCCCTCCTGGGGCGCTTACTTCTCCTGCCTTAGTGCCCTGCTTTGTTTGGAGGCTGTTTGCGGACAGCAGCACACACAGCGGGAAGGTGCGCGCTGGCCAGCTCCAAGTCTCGGCACATAGAAATGCAAGCAAGGCAACTGCTCGCAGTTTGTCCCGGGCGTGGGAAGCAGCATGCTGCATGCCCAGAGTACTTCTCGCACTGTCCTGCCTGCCACGGGGCTGCTTCTGAGCACGGAGGCATGCCTACAAGCCAGCTGAGATGGGCTTTGCCTAAGAGTGAGGGAAGTGTCGAGCGGAACAAGGGATGTGCTGCACAGCTTCCCTCACAGGCAGATTCCCTCCTGGGGCGCTTACTTCTCCTGCCTTAGCGCCCTGCTTTGTTTGGAGGCTGTTTGCGGACAGCAGCACACACAGCGGGAAGGTACGGGCTGGTCAGCTCCAAGTCTCGGCACATAGAAGCGCAAGCGAGGCACCTGCTCGCAGTTTGTCCCGGGCGTGGAAAGCAGCATGCTGCGGGCCCAGAGTACTTCTCGCTCTGTCCTGCCTGTCACGGGGCTGCTTCTGAGCACGGAGGCATGCCTACAAGCCAGCTGAGATGGGCTTTGCCTAAGATTGAGGGAAATGTCGAGCAGAACGAGGGAAGTGCTGCACAGCTTCCCTCGCAGGCAGATTCCCTCCTGGGGCGCTGACTTCTCTTGCCTTAGCGCCCTGCTTTGTTTGGAGGCTGTTTGCGGACAGCAGCACACACAGCGGGAAGGTACGCGCTGGCCAGCTCCAAGTCTCGGCACATAGAAGCGCAAGCGAGGCACCTGCTCGCGGTTTGTCCCGGGCGTGGGAAGCAGCATGCTGCATGCCCAGAGTACTTCTCGCACTGTCCTGCCTGTCACGGGGCTGCTTCTGAGCACGGAGGCATGCCTACAAGCCAGCTGAGATGGGCTTTGCCTAAGAGTGAGGGAAGTGGCGAGCGGAACAAGGGATGTGCTGCACAGCTTCCCTCGCAGGCAGATTCCCTCCTGGGGCGCTTACTTCTCCTGCCTTAGCGCCCTGCTTTGTTTGGAGGCTGTTTGCGGACAGCAGCACACACAGCGGGAAGGTACGGGCTGGCCAGCTCCAAGTCTCGGCACATAGAAGCGCAAGCCAGGCACCTGCTCGCAGTTTGTCCCGGGCATGGGAAGCAGCATGCTGCGTGCCCAGAAGACATCTCGCACTGTCCTGCCTGCCACGGGGCTGCTTCTGAGCACGGAGGAACGCCTACAAGCAAGCTGAGATGGGCTTTGCCTAAGAGTGAGGGAAGTGTCGAGCGGAACAAGGGATGTGCTGCACAGCTTCCCTCGCAGGCAGATTCCCTCCTGGGGCGCTTACTTCTCCTGCCTTAGCGCCCTGCTTTGTTTGGAGGCTGTTTGCGGACAGCAGCACACACAGCGGGAAGGTGCGCGCTGGTCAGCTCCAAGTCTCGGCACATAGAAGCGCAAGCGAGGCACCTGCTCGCAGTTTGTCCCGGGCGTGGGAAGCAGCATGCTGCATGCCCAGAGTACTTCTCGCTCTGTCCTGCCTGTCACGGGGCTGCTTCTGAGCACGGAGGCACGCCTACAAGCAAGCTGAGATGTGCTTTGCCAAAGAGTGAGGGAAGTGTCGAGCGGAACAAGGGATGTGCTGCACAGCTTCCCTCGCAGGCAGATTCCCTCCTGGGGCGCTTACTTCTCCTGCCTTAGCGCCCTGCTTTTTTGGAGGCTGTTTGCGGACAGCAGCACACACAGCGGGAAGGTGCGCACTGGCCACTCCAAGTCTCGGCACATAGAAGCGCAAGCCGGGCACCTGCTCGCGGTTTGTCCCGGGCATGGGAAGCAGCATGCTGCGTGCCCATAAGACATTTCGCACTGTCCTGCCTGCCACGGGGCTGCTTCTGAGCACGGAGGCACGCCTACAAGCAAGCTGAGATGGGCTTTGCCAAAGATTCAGGGAAGTGTCGAGCGGAACAAGGGATGTGCTGCACAGCTTCCCTCGCAGGCAGATTCCCTCCTGGGGCGCTTACTTCTCCTGCCTTAGTGCCCTGCTTTGTTTGGAGGCTGTTTGCGGACAGCAGCACACACAGCGGGAAGGTGCGCGCTGGCCAGCTCCAAGTCTCGGCACATAGAAACGCAAGCGAGGCACCTGCTCGCAGTTTGTCCCGGGCGTGGGAAGCAGCATGCTGCATGCCCAGAGTACTTCTCACACTGTCCTGCCTGCCACGGGGCTGCTTCTGAGCACGGAGGCATGCCTACAAGCCAGCTGAGATGGGCTTTGCCTAAGAGTGAGGGAAGTGTCGAGCGGAACAAGGGATGTGCTGCACAGCTTCCCTCGCAGGCAGAGTCCCTCCTGGGGCGCTTACTTCTCCTGCCTTAGCGCCCTGCTTTGTTTGGAGGCTGTTTGCGGACAGCAGCACACACAGCGGGAAGGTGCGCGCTGGCCAGCTCCAAGTCTCGGCACATAGAAGCGCAAGCGAGGCACCTGCTCGCGGTTTGTCCCGGGCGTGGAAAGCAGCATGCTGCGGGCCCAGAGTACTTCTCGCTCTGTCCTGCCTGTCACGGGGCTGCTTCTGAGCACGGAGGCATGCCTACAAGCCAGCTGAGATGGGCTTTGCCTAAGATTGAGGGAAATGTCGAGCAGAACGAGGGAAGTGCTGCACAGCTTCCCTCGCAGGCAGATTCCCTCCTGGGGCGCTGACTTCTCTTGCCTTAGCGCCCTGCTTTGTTTGGAGGCTGTTTGCGGACAGCAGCACACACAGCGGGAAGGTGCGCGCTGGCCAGCTCCAAGTCTCGGCAGATAGAAGCGCAAGCGAGAAACCTGCTCGCGGTTTGTCCCGGGCGTGGGAAGCAGCATGCTGCATGCCCAGAGTACTTCTCGCACTGTCCTGCCTGTCACGGGGCTGCTTCTGAGCACGGAGGCATGCCTACAAGCCAGCTGAGATGGGCTTTGCCTAAGAGTGAGGGAAGTGGCGAGCGGAACAAGGGATGTGCTGCACAGCTTCCCTCGCAGGCAGATTCCCTCCTGGGGCGCTTACTTCTCCTGCCTTAGCGCCCTGCTTTGTTTGGAGGCTGTTTGCGGACAGCAGCACACACAGCGGGAAGGTACGGGCTGGCCAGCTCCAAGTCTCGGCACATAGAAGCGCAAGCCAGGCACCTGCTCGCAGTTTGTCCCGGGCATGGGAAGCAGCATGCTGCGTGCCCAGAAGACATCTCGCACTGTCCTGCCTGCCACGGGGCTGCTTCTGAGCACGGAGGAACGCCTACAAGCAAGCTGAGATGGGCTTTGCCTAAGAGTGAGGGAAGTGTCGAGCGGAACAAGGGATGTGCTGCACAGCTTCCCTCGCAGGCAGATTCCCTCCTGGGGCGCTTACTTCTCCTGCCTTAGCGCCCTGCTTTGTTTGGAGGCTGTTTGCGGACAGCAGCACACACAGCGGGAAGGTGCGCGCTGGCCAGCTCCAAGTCTCGGCACATAGAAGCGCAAGCGAGGCACCTGCTCGCAGTTTGTCCCGGGCGTGGGAAGCAGCATGCTGCATGCCCAGAGTACTTCTCGCTCTGTCCTGCCTGTCACGGGGCTGCTTCTGAGCACGGAGGCACGCCTACAAGCAAGCTGAGATGTGCTTTGCCAAAGAGTGAGGGAAGTGTCGAGCGGAACAAGGGATGTGCTGCACAGCTTCCCTCGCAGGCAGATTCCCTCCTGGGGCGCTTACTTCTCCTGCCTTAGCGCCCTGCTTTTTTGGAGGCTGTTTGCGGACAGCAGCACACACAGCGGGAAGGTGCGCGCTGGCCACTCCAAGTCTCGGCACATAGAAGCGCAAGCCGGGCACCTGCTCGCGGTTTGTCCCGGGCATGGGAAGCAGCATGCTGCGTGCCCATAAGACATTTCGCACTGTCCTGCCTGCCACGGGGCTGCTTCTGAGCACGGAGGCACGCCTACAAGCAAGCTGAGATGGGCTTTGCCAAAGATTCAGGGAAGTGTCGAGCGGAACAAGGGATGTGCTGCACAGCTTCCCTCGCAGGCAGATTCCCTCCTGGGGCGCTTACTTCTCCTGCCTTAGTGCCCTGCTTTGTTTGGAGGCTGTTTGCGGACAGCAGCACACACAGCGGGAAGGTGCGCGCTGGCCAGCTCCAAGTCTCGGCACATAGAAACGCAAGCGAGGCACCTGCTCGCAGTTTGTCCCGGGCGTGGGAAGCAGCATGCTGCATGCCCAGAGTACTTCTCGCACTGTCCTGCCTGCCACGGGGCTGCTTCTGAGCACGGAGGCATGCCTACAAGCCAGCTGAGATGGGCTTTGCCTAAGAGTGAGGGAAGTGTCGAGCGGAACAAGGGATGTGCTGCACAGCTTCCCTCGCAGGCAGAGTCCCTCCTGGGGCGCTTACTTCTCCTGCCTTAGCGCCCTGCTTTGTTTGGAGGCTGTTTGCGGACAGCAGCACACACAGCGGGAAGGTACGCGCTGGTCAGCTCCAAGTCTCGGCACATAGAAGCGCAAGCGAGGCACCTGCTCGCAGTTTGTCCCGGGCGTGGAAAGCAGCATGCTGCGGGCCCAGAGTACTTCTCGCTCTGTCCTGCCTGTCACGGGGCTGCTTCTGAGCACGGAGGCATGCCTACAAGCCAGCTGAGATGGGCTTTGCCTAAGAGTGAGGGAAATGTCGAGCAGAACGAGGGAAGTGCTGCACAGCTTCCCTCGCAGGCAGATTCCCTCCTGGGGCGCTGACTTCTCTTGCCTTAGCGCCCTGCTTTGTTTGGAGGCTGTTTGCGGACAGCAGCACACACAGCGGGAAGGTGCGCGCTGGCCAGCTCCAAGTCTCGGCAGATAGAAGCGCAAGCGAGAAACCTGCTCGCGGTTTGTCCCGGGCGTGGGAAGCAGCATGCTGCATGCCCAGAGTACTTCTCGCACTGTCCTGCCTGTCACGGGGCTGCTTCTGAGCACGGAGGCATGCCTACAAGCCAGCTGAGATGGGCTTTGCCTAAGAGTGAGGGAAGTGGCGAGCGGAACAAGGGATGTGCTGCACAGCTTCCCTCGCAGGCAGATTCCCTCCTGGGGCGCTTACTTCTCTTGCCTTAGCGCCCTGCTTTGTTTGGAGGCTGTTTGCGGACAGCAGCACACACAGCGGGAAGGTGCGCGCTGGCCAGCTCCAAGTCTCGGCAGATAGAAGCGCAAGCCAGGCACCTGCTCGCAGTTTGTCCCGGGCATGGGAAGCAGCATGCTGCGTGCCCAGAAGACATCTCGCACTGTCCTGCCTGCCACGGGGCTGCTTCTGAGCACGGAGGAACGCCTACAAGCAAGCTGAGATGGGCTTTGCCTAAGAGTGAGGGAAGTGTCGAGCGGAACAAGGGATGTGCTGCACAGCTTCCCTCGCAGGCAGATTCCCTCCTGGGGCGCTTACTTCTCCTGCCTTAGCGCCCTGCTTTGTTTGGAGGCTGTTTGCGGACAGCAGCACACACAGCGGGAAGGTGCGCGCTGGTCAGCTCCAAGTCTCGGCACATAGAAGCGCAAGCGAGGCACCTGCTCGCAGTTTGTCCCGGGCGTGGGAAGCAGCATGCTGCATGCCCAGAGTACTTCTCGCTCTGTCCTGCCTGTCACGGGGCTGCTTCTGAGCACGGAGGCACGCCTACAAGCAAGCTGAGATGTGCTTTGCCAAAGAGTGAGGGAAGTGTCGAGCGGAACAAGGGATGTGCTGCACAGCTTCCCTCGCAGGCAGATTCCCTCCTGGGGCGCTTACTTCTCCTGCCTTAGCGCCCTGCTTTTTTGGAGGCTGTTTGCGGACAGCAGCACACACAGCGGGAAGGTGCGCGCTGGCCACTCCAAGTCTCGGCACATAGAAGCGCAAGCGAGGCACCTGCTCGCGGTTTGTCCCGGGCATGGGAAGCAGCATGCTGCGTGCCCAGAAGACATCTCGCACTGTCCTGCCTGCCACGGGGCTGCGTCTGAGCACGGAGGCACGCCTACAAGCAAGCTGAGATGGGCTTTGCCTAAGAGTGAGGGAAGTGTCGAGCGGAACAAGGGATGTGCTGCACAGCTTCCCTCGCAGGCAGATTCCCTCCTGGGGCGCTTACTTCTCCTGCCTTAGCGCCCTGCTTTGTTTGGAGGCTGTTTGCGGACAGCAGCACACACAGCGGGAAGGTACGCGCTGGTCAGCTCCAAGTCTCGGCACATAGAAGCGCAAGCGAGGCACCTGCTCGCAGTTTGTCCCGGGCGTGGGAAGCAGCATGCTGCATACCCAGATTACTTCTCGCACTGTCCTGCCTGCCACGGGGCTGCTTCTGAGCACGGAGGCACGCCTACAAGCAAGCTGAGATGGGCTTTGCCTAAGAGTGAGGGAAGTGTCGAGCGGAACAAGGGATGTGCTGCACAGCTTCCCTCGCAGGCAGATTCCCTCCTGGGGCGCTGACTTCTCCTGCCTTAGCGCCCTGCTTTGTTTGGAGGCTGTTTGCGGACAGCAGCACACACTGTGGGAAGGTGCGCGCTGGCCAGCTCCAAGTCTCGGCACATAGAAGCGCAAGCGAGGCACCTGCTCGCAGTTTGTCCCGGGCGTGGAAAGCAGCATGCTGCGGGCCCAGAGTACTTCTCGCTCTGTCCTGCCTGTCACGGGGCTGCTTCTGAGCACGGAGGCACGCCTACAAGCAAGCTGAGATGGGCTTTGCCTAAGAGTGAGGGAAGTGGCGAGCGGAACAAGGGATGTGCTGCACAGCTTCCCTCGCAGGCAGATTCCCTCCTGGGGCACTTACTTCTCTTACCTAGTGCCCTGCTTTGTTTGGAGGCTGTTTGCGGACAGCAGCACACACAGCGGGAAGGTACGCGCTGGCCAGCTCCAAGTCTCGGCACATAGAAGCGCAAGCGATGCACCTGCTCGCGGTTTGTCCCGGGCATGGGAAGCAGCATGCTGCGTGCCCAGAAGACATTTCGTACTGTCCTGCCTGCCACGGGGCTGCTTCTGAGCACGGAGGCACGCCTACAAGCCAGCTGAGATGGGCTTTGCCTAAGATTCAGGGAAGTGTCGAGCGGAACAAGGGATGTGCTGCACAGCTTCCCTCGCAGGCAGATTCCCTCCTGGGGCGCTTACTTCTCCTGCCTTAGTGCCCTGCTTTGTTTGGAGGCTGTTTGCGGACAGCAGCACACACAGCGGGAAGGTGCGCGCTGGCCAGCTCCAACTCTCGGCACATAGAAGCGCAAGCCAGGCACCTGCTCGCGGTTTGTCCCGGGCGTGGGAAGCAGCATGCTGCGTGCCCATAAGACATTTCGCACTGTCCTGCCTGCCACGGGGCTGCTTCTGAGCACGGAGGCACGCCTACAAGCAAGCTGAGATGGGCTTTGCCAAAGATTCAGGGAAGTGTCGAGCGGAACAAGGGATGTGCTGCACAGCTTCCCTCGCAGGCAGATTCCCTCCTGGGGCGCTTACTTCTCCTGCCTTAGTGCCCTGCTTTGTTTGGAGGCTGTTTGCGGACAGCAGCACACACAGCGGGAAGGTGCGCGCTGGCCAGCTCCAAGTCTCGGCACATAGAAATGCAAGCAAGGCAACTGCTCGCAGTTTGTCCCGGGCGTGGGAAGCAGCATGCTGCATGCCCAGAGTACTTCTCGCACTGTCCTGCCTGCCACGGGGCTGCTTCTGAGCACGGAGGCATGCCTACAAGCCAGCTGAGATGGGCTTTGCCTAAGAGTGAGGGAAGTGTCGAGCGGAACAAGGGATGTGCTGCACAGCTTCCCTCACAGGCAGATTCCCTCCTGGGGCGCTTACTTCTCCTGCCTTAGGGCCCTGCTTTGTTTGGAGGCTGTTTGCGGACAGCAGCACACACAGCGGGAAGGTACGGGCTGGTCAGCTCCAAGTCTCGGCACATAGAAGCGCAAGCGAGGCACCTGCTCGCAGTTTGTCCCGGGCGTGGAAAGCAGCATGCTGCGGGCCCAGAGTACTTCTCGCTCTGTCCTGCCTGTCACGGGGCTGCTTCTGAGCACGGAGGCATGCCTACAAGCCAGCTGAGATGGGCTTTGCCTAAGATTGAGGGAAATGTCGAGCAGAACGAGGGAAGTGCTGCACAGCTTCCCTCGCAGGCAGATTCCCTCCTGGGGCGCTGACTTCTCTTGCCTTAGCGCCCTGCTTTGTTTGGAGGCTGTTTGCGGACAGCAGCACACACAGCGGGAAGGTACGCGCTGGCCAGCTCCAAGTCTCGGCACATAGAAGCGCAAGCGAGGCACCTGCTCGCGGTTTGTCCCGGGCGTGGGAAGCAGCATGCTGCATGCCCAGAGTACTTCTCGCACTGTCCTGCCTGTCACGGGGCTGCTTCTGAGCACGGAGGCATGCCTACAAGCCAGCTGAGATGGGCTTTGCCTAAGAGTGAGGGAAGTGGCGAGCGGAACAAGGGATGTGCTGCACAGCTTCCCTCGCAGGCAGATTCCCTCCTGGGGCGCTTACTTCTCCTGCCTTAGCGCCCTGCTTTGTTTGGAGGCTGTTTGCGGACAGCAGCACACACAGCGGGAAGGTACGGGCTGGCCAGCTCCAAGTCTCGGCACATAGAAGCGCAAGCCAGGCACCTGCTCGCAGTTTGTCCCGGGCGTGGGAAGCAGCATGCTGCGTGCCCAGAAGACATCTCGCACTGTCCTGCCTGCCACGGGGCTGCTTCTGAGCACGGAGGAACGCCTACAAGCAAGCTGAGATGGGCTTTGCCTAAGAGTGAGGGAAGTGTCGAGCGGAACAAGGGATGTGCTGCACAGCTTCCCTCGCAGGCAGATTCCCTCCTGGGGCGCTTACTTCTCCTGCCTTAGCGCCCTGCTTTGTTTGGAGGCTGTTTGCGGACAGCAGCACACACAGCGGGAAGGTGCGCGCTGGTCAGCTCCAAGTCTCGGCACATAGAAGCGCAAGCGAGGCACCTGCTCGCAGTTTGTCCCGGGCGTGGGAAGCAGCATGCTGCATGCCCAGAGTACTTCTCGCTCTGTCCTGCCTGTCACGGGGCTGCTTCTGAGCACGGAGGCACGCCTACAAGCAAGCTGAGATGTGCTTTGCCAAAGAGTGAGGGAAGTGTCGAGCGGAACAAGGGATGTGCTGCACAGCTTCCCTCGCAGGCAGATTCCCTCCTGGGGCACTTACTTCTCCTGCCTTAGCGCCCTGCTTTTTTGGAGGCTGTTTGCGGACAGCAGCACACACAGCGGGAAGGTGCGCACTGGCCACTCCAAGTCTCGGCACATAGAAGCGCAAGCCGGGCACCTGCTCGCGGTTTGTCCCGGGCATGGGAAGCAGCATGCTGCGTGCCCATAAGACATTTCGCACTGTCCTGCCTGCCACGGGGCTGCTTCTGAGCACGGAGGCACGCCTACAAGCAAGCTGAGATGGGCTTTGCCTAAGAGTCAGGGAAGTGTCGAGCGGAACAAGGGATGTGCTGCACAGCTTCCCTCGCAGGCAGATTCCCTCCTGGGGCGCTTACTTCTCCTGCCTTAGTGCCCTGCTTTGTTTGGAGGCTGTTTGCGGACAGCAGCACACACAGCGGGAAGGTGCGCGCTGGCCAGCTCCAAGTCTCGGCACATAGAAACGCAAGCGAGGCACCTGCTCGCAGTTTGTCCCGGGCGTGGGAAGCAGCATGCTGCATGCCCAGAGTACTTCTCACACTGTCCTGCCTGCCACGGGGCTGCTTCTGAGCACGGAGGCATGCCTACAAGCCAGCTGAGATGGGCTTTGCCTAAGAGTGAGGGAAGTGTCGAGCGGAACAAGGGATGTGCTGCACAGCTTCCCTCGCAGGCAGAGTCCCTCCTGGGGCGCTTACTTCTCCTGCCTTAGCGCCCTGCTTTGTTTGGAGGCTGTTTGCGGACAGCAGCACACACAGCGGGAAGGTGCGCGCTGGCCAGCTCCAAGTCTCGGCAGATAGAAGCGCAAGCGAGGCACCTGCTCGCGGTTTGTCCCGGGCGTGGAAAGCAGCATGCTGCGGGCCCAGAGTACTTCTCGCTCTGTCCTGCCTGTCACGGGGCTGCTTCTGAGCACGGAGGCATGCCTACAAGCCAGCTGAGATGGGCTTTGCCTAAGATTGAGGGAAATGTCGAGCAGAACGAGGGAAGTGCTGCACAGCTTCCCTCGCAGGCAGATTCCCTCCTGGGGCGCTGACTTCTCTTGCCTTAGCGCCCTGCTTTGTTTGGAGGCTGTTTGCGGACAGCAGCACACACAGCGGGAAGGTGCGCGCTGGCCAGCTCCAAGTCTCGGCAGATAGAAGCGCAAGCGAGAAACCTGCTCGCGGTTTGTCCCGGGCGTGGGAAGCAGCATGCTGCATGCCCAGAGTACTTCTCGCACTGTCCTGCCTGTCACGGGGCTGCTTCTGAGCACGGAGGCATGCCTACAAGCCAGCTGAGATGGGCTTTGCCTAAGAGTGAGGGAAGTGGCGAGCGGAACAAGGGATGTGCTGCACAGCTTCCCTCGCAGGCAGATTCCCTCCTGGGGCGCTTACTTCTCCTGCCTTAGCGCCCTGCTTTGTTTGGAGGCTGTTTGCGGACAGCAGCACACACAGCGGGAAGGTACGGGCTGGCCAGCTCCAAGTCTCGGCACATAGAAGCGCAAGCCAGGCACCTGCTCGCAGTTTGTCCCGGGCATGGGAAGCAGCATGCTGCGTGCCCAGAAGACATCTCGCACTGTCCTGCCTGCCACGGGGCTGCTTCTGAGCACGGAGGAACGCCTACAAGCAAGCTGAGATGGGCTTTGCCTAAGAGTGAGGGAAGTGTCGAGCGGAACAAGGGATGTGCTGCACAGCTTCCCTCGCAGGCAGATTCCCTCCTGGGGCGCTTACTTCTCCTGCCTTAGCGCCCTGCTTTGTTTGGAGGCTGTTTGCGGACAGCAGCACACACAGCGGGAAGGTGCGCGCTGGCCAGCTCCAAGTCTCGGCACATAGAAGCGCAAGCGAGGCACCTGCTCGCAGTTTGTCCCGGGCGTGGGAAGCAGCATGCTGCATGCCCAGAGTACTTCTCGCTCTGTCCTGCCTTTCACGGGGCTGCTTCTGAGCACGGAGGCATGCCTACAAGCCAGCTGAGATGGGCTTTGCCTAAGAGTGAGGGAAGTGTCGAGCGGAACAAGGGATGTGCTGCACAGCTTCCCTCGCAGGCAGAGTCCCTCCTGGGGCGCTTACTTCTCCTGCCTTAGCGCCCTGCTTTGTTTGGAGGCTGTTTGCGGACAGCAGCACACACAGCGGGAAGGTACGCGCTGGTCAGCTCCAAGTCTCGGCACATAGAAGCGCAAGCGAGGCACCTGCTCGCAGTTTGTCCCGGGCGTGGAAAGCAGCATGCTGCGGGCCCAGAGTACTTCTCGCTCTGTCCTGCCTGTCACGGGGCTGCTTCTGAGCACGGAGGCATGCCTACAAGCCAGCTGAGATGGGCTTTGCCTAAGAGTGAGGGAAATGTCGAGCAGAACGAGGGAAGTGCTGCACAGCTTCCCTCGCAGGCAGATTCCCTCCTGGGGCGCTGACTTCTCTTGCCTTAGCGCCCTGCTTTGTTTGGAGGCTGTTTGCGGACAGCAGCACACACAGCGGGAAGGTGCGCGCTGGCCAGCTCCAAGTCTCGGCAGATAGAAGCGCAAGCGAGAAACCTGCTCGCGGTTTGTCCCGGGCGTGGGAAGCAGCATGCTGCATGCCCAGAGTACTTCTCGCACTGTCCTGCCTGTCACGGGGCTGCTTCTGAGCACGGAGGCATGCCTACAAGCCAGCTGAGATGGGCTTTGCCTAAGAGTGAGGGAAGTGGCGAGCGGAACAAGGGATGTGCTGCACAGCTTCCCTCGCAGGCAGATTCCCTCCTGGGGCGCTTACTTCTCTTGCCTTAGCGCCCTGCTTTGTTTGGAGGCTGTTTGCGGACAGCAGCACACACAGCGGGAAGGTGCGCGCTGGCCAGCTCCAAGTCTCGGCAGATAGAAGCGCAAGCCAGGCACCTGCTCGCAGTTTGTCCCGGGCATGGGAAGCAGCATGCTGCGTGCCCAGAAGACATCTCGCACTGTCCTGCCTGCCACGGGGCTGCTTCTGAGCACGGAGGAACGCCTACAAGCAAGCTGAGATGGGCTTTGCCTAAGAGTGAGGGAAGTGTCGAGCGGAACAAGGGATGTGCTGCACAGCTTCCCTCGCAGGCAGATTCCCTCCTGGGGCGCTTACTTCTCCTGCCTTAGCGCCCTGCTTTGTTTGGAGGCTGTTTGCGGACAGCAGCACACACAGCGGGAAGGTGCGCGCTGGTCAGCTCCAAGTCTCGGCACATAGAAGCGCAAGCGAGGCACCTGCTCGCAGTTTGTCCCGGGCGTGGGAAGCAGCATGCTGCATGCCCAGAGTACTTCTCGCTCTGTCCTGCCTGTCACGGGGCTGCTTCTGAGCACGGAGGCACGCCTACAAGCAAGCTGAGATGTGCTTTGCCAAAGAGTGAGGGAAGTGTCGAGCGGAACAAGGGATGTGCTGCACAGCTTCCCTCGCAGGCAGATTCCCTCCTGGGGCGCTTACTTCTCCTGCCTTAGCGCCCTGCTTTTTTGGAGGCTGTTTGCGGACAGCAGCACACACAGCGGGAAGGTGCGCGCTGGCCACTCCAAGTCTCGGCACATAGAAGCGCAAGCCGGGCACCTGCTCGCGGTTTGTCCCGGGCATGGGAAGCAGCATGCTGCGTGCCCAGAAGACATCTCGCACTGTCCTGCCTGCCACGGGGCTGCGTCTGAGCACGGAGGCACGCCTACAAGCAAGCTGAGATGGGCTTTGCCTAAGAGTGAGGGAAGTGTCGAGCGGAACAAGGGATGTGCTGCACAGCTTCCCTCGCAGGCAGATTCCCTCCTGGGGCGCTTACTTCTCCTGCCTTAGCGCCCTGCTTTGTTTGGAGGCTGTTTGCGGACAGCAGCACACACAGCGGGAAGGTACGCGCTGGTCAGCTCCAAGTCTCGGCACATAGAAGCGCAAGCGAGGCACCTGCTCGCAGTTTGTCCCGGGCGTGGGAAGCAGCATGCTGCATACCCAGATTACTTCTCGCACTGTCCTGCCTGCCACGGGGCTGCTTCTGAGCACGGAGGCACGCCTACAAGCAAGCTGAGATGGGCTTTGCCTAAGAGTGAGGGAAGTGTCGAGCGGAACAAGGGATGTGCTGCACAGCTTCCCTCGCAGGCAGATTCCCTCCTGGGGCGCTGACTTCTCCTGCCTTAGCGCCCTGCTTTGTTTGGAGGCTGTTTGCGGACAGCAGCACACACTGTGGGAAGGTGCGCGCTGGCCAGCTCCAAGTCTCGGCACATAGAAGCGCAAGCGAGGCACCTGCTCGCAGTTTGTCCCGGGCGTGGAAAGCAGCATGCTGCGGGCCCAGAGTACTTCTCGCTCTGTCCTGCCTGTCACGGGGCTGCTTCTGAGCACGGAGGCACGCCTACAAGCAAGCTGAGATGGGCTTTGCCTAAGAGTGAGGGAAATGTCGAGCAGAACGAGGGAAGTGCTGCACAGCTTCCCTCGCAGGCAGATTCCCTCCTGGGGCGCTGACTTCTCTTGCCTTAGCGCCCTGCTTTGTTTGGAGGCTGTTTGCGGACAGCAGCACACACAGCGGGAAGGTGCGCGCTGGCCAGCTCCAAGTCTCGGCACATAGAAACGCAAGCGAGGCACCTGCTCGCAGTTTGTCCCGGGCGTGGGAAGCAGCATGCTGCATGCCCAGAGTACTTCTCGCACTGTCCTGCCTGTCACGGGGCTGCTTCTGAGCACGGAGGCATGCCTACAAGCCAGCTGAGATGGGCTTTGCCTAAGAGTGAGGGAAGTGTCGAGCGGAACAAGGGATGTGCTGCACAGCTTCCCTCGCAGGCAGATTCCCTCCTGGGGCGCTTACTTCTCCTGCCTTAGCGCCCTGCTTTGTTTGGAGGCTGTTTGCGGACAGCAGCACACACAGCGGGAAGGTGCGCGCTGGCCAGCTCCAAGTCTCGGCACATAAAAGCGCAAGCCAGGCACCTGCTCGCAGTTTGTCCCGGGCATGGGAAGCAGCATGCTGCATGCCCAGAGTACTTCTCGCACTGTCCTGCCTGCCACGGGGCTGCTTCTGAGCACGGAGGCACGCCTACAAGCAAGCTGAGATGGGCTTTGCCTAAGAGTGAGGGAAGTGGCGAGCGGAACAAGGGATGTGCTGCACAGCTTCCCTCGCAGGCAGATTCCCTCCTGGGGCGCTTACTTCTCCTGCCTTAGCGCCCTGCTTTGTTTGGAGGCTGTTTGCGGACAGCAGCACACACAGCGGGAAGGTGCGCGCTGGCCAGCTCCAAGTCTCGGCACATAGAAGCGCAAGCGAGGCACCTGCTCGCAGTTTGTCCCGGGCGTGGAAAGCAGCATGCTGCGTGCCCAGAAGACATCTCGCACTGTGCTTCCCGTCACGGGGCTGCTTCTGAGCACGGAGGCACGCCTACAAGCCAGCTGAGATGGGCTTTGCCAAAGAGTGAGGGAAGTGTCGAGCAGAACAAGGGAAGTGCTGCACAGCTTCCCTCGCAGGCAGATTCCCTCCTGGGGCGCTGACTTCCCTTGCCTTAGCGCCCTGCTTTGTTTGGAGGCTGTTTGCGGACAGCAGCACACACAGCGGGAAGGTGCGCGCTGGCCAGCTCCAAGTCTCGGCACATAGAAGCGCAAGCGATGCACCTACTCGCAGTTTGTCCCGGGCATGGGAAGCAGCATGCTGCATGCCCAGAGTACTTCTCGCACTGTCCTTCCCGTCACGGGGCTGCTTCTGAGCACGGAGGCACGCCTACAAGCCAGCTGAGATGGGCTTTGCCTAAGAGTGAGGGAAGTGTCGAGCGGAACAAGGGATGTGCTGCACAGCTTCCCTCGCAGGCAGATTCCCTCCTGGGGCGCTTACTTCTCCTGCCTTAGTGCCCTGCTTTGTTTGGAGGCTGTTTGCGGACAGCAGCACACACTGCGGGAAGGTGCGCGCTGGCCAGCTCCAAGTCTCGGCAGATAGAAGCGCAAGCCGGGCACCTGCTCACAGTTTGTCCCGGGCGTGGGAAGCAGCATGCTGCGTGCCCCGATTACTTCTCGCACTGTCCTGCCTTCCTCGGGGCTGCTTCTGAGCACGGAGGCACGCCTACAAGCCAGCTGAGATGGGCTTTGCCTAAGAGTCAGTGAAGTGGCGAGCGGAACAAGGGATGTGCTGCACAGCTTCCCTCGCAGGCAGATTCCCTCCTGGGGCGCTAACTTCTCCTGCCTTAGCGCCCTGCTTTGTTTGGAGGCTGTTTGCGGACAGCAGCACACACAGCGGGAAGGTACGCGCTGGTCAGCTCCAAGTCTCGGCACATAGAAGCGCAAGCGAGGCACCTGCTCGCAGTTTGTCCCGGGCGTGGAAAGCAGCATGCTGCGGGCCCAGAGTACATCTCACTCTGTCATGCCTGTCACGGGGCTGCTTCTGAGCACGGAGGCACGCCTACAAGCAAGCTGAGATGGGCTTTGCCTAAGAGTGAGGGAAATGTCGAGCAGAACGAGGGAAGTGCTGCACAGCTTCCCTCGCAGGCAGATTCCCTCCTGGGGCGCTGACTTCTCTTGCCTTAGCGCCCTGCTTTGTTTGGAGGCTGTTTGCGGACAGCAGCACACACAGCGGGAAGGTGCGCGCTGGCCAGCTCCAAGTCTCGGCACATAGAAACGCAAGCGAGGCACCTGCTCGCAGTTTGTCCCGGGCGTGGGAAGCAGCATGCTGCATGCCCAGAGTACTTCTCGCACTGTCCTGCCTGCCACGGGGCTGCTTCTGAGCACGGAGGCATGCCTACAAGCCAGCTGAGATGGGCTTTGCCTAAGAGTGAGGGAAGTGTCGAGCGGAACAAGGGATGTGCTGCACAGCTTCCCTCGCAGGCAGATTCCCTCCTGGGGCGCTTACTTCTCCTGCCTTAGCGCCCTGCTTTGTTTGGAGGCTGTTTGCGGACAGCAGCACACACAGCGGGAAGGTACGCGCTGGCCAGCTCCAAGTCTCGGCACATAGAAGCGCAAGCCAGGCACCTGCTCGCAGTTTGTCCCGGGCATGGGAAGCAGCATGCTGCATGCCCAGAGTACTTCTCGCACTGTCCTGCCTGCCACGGGGCTGCTTCTGAGCACGGAGGCACGCCTACAAGCAAGCTGAGATGGGCTTTGCCTAAGAGTGAGGGAAGTGGCGAGCGGAACAAGGGATGTGCTGCACAGCTTCCCTCGCAGGCAGATTCCCTCCTGGGGCGCTTACTTCTCCTGCCTTAGCGCCCTGCTTTGTTTGGAGGCTGTTTGCGGACAGCAGCACACACAGCGGGAAGGTGCGCGCTGGCCAGCTCCAAGTCTCGGCACATAGAAGCGCAAGCGAGGCACCTGCTCGCAGTTTGTCCCGGGCATGGGAAGCAGCATGCTGCGTGCCCAGAAGACATCTCGCACTGTGCTTCGCGTCACGGGGCTGCTTCTGAGCACGGAGGCACGCCTACAAGCCAGCTGAGATGGGCTTTGCCAAAGAGTGAGGGAAGTGTCGAGCAGAACAAGGGAAGTGCTGCACAGCTTCCCTCGCAGGCAGATTCCCTCCTGGGGCGCTGACTTCCCTTGCCTTAGCGCCCTGCTTTGTTTGGAGGCTGTTTGCGGACAGCAGCACACACAGCGGGAAGGTGCGCGCTGGCCAGCTCCAAGTCTCGGCACATAGAAGCGCAAGCGATGCACCTACTCGCAGTTTGTCCCGGGCATGGGAAGCAGCATGCTGCATGCCCAGAGTACTTCTCGCACTGTCCTTCCCGTCACGGGGCTGCTTCTGAGCACGGAGGCACGCCTACAAGCAAGCTGAGATGGGCTTTGCCAAAGAGTGAGGGAAGTGTCGAGCGGAACAAGGGAAGTGCTGCACAGCTTCCCTCGCAGGCAGATTCCCTCCTGGGGCACTTACTTCTCTTGCCTAGTGCCCTGCTTTGTTTGGAGGCTGTTTGCGGACAGCAGCACACACTGCGGGAAGGTGCGCGCTGGCCAGCTCCAAGTCTCGGCAGATTGAAGCGCAAGCCAGGCACCTGCTCGCAGTTTGTCCCGGGCATGGGAAGCAGCATGCTGCGTGCCCCGATTACTTCTCGCACTGTCCTGCCTTCCTCGGGGCTGCTTCTGAGCACGGAGGCACGCCTACAAGCCAGCTGAGATGGGCTTTGCCTAAGAGTCAGGGAAGTGGCGAGCGGAACAAGGGATGTGCTGCACAGGTTCCCTCGCAGGCAGATTCCCTCCTGGGGCGCTGACTTCTCTTGCCTTAGCGCCCTGCTTTGTTTGGAGGCTGTTTGCGGACAGCAGCACACACAGCGGGAAGGTGCGCGCTGGCCAGCTCCAAGTCTCGGCACATAGAAACGCAAGCGAGGCACCTGCTCGCAGTTTGTCCCGGGCGTGGGAAGCAGCATGCTGCATGCCCAGAGTACTTCTCGCACTGTCCTGCCTGCCACGGGGCTGCTTCTGAGCACGGAGGCACGCCTACAAGCAAGCTGAGATGGGCTTTGCCTAAGAGTCAGTGAAGTGGCGAGCTGAACAAGGGATGTGCTGCACAGCTTCCCTCGCAGGCAGATTCCCTCCTGGGGCGCTTACTTCTCCTGCCTTAGTGCCCTGCTTTGTTTGGAGGCTGTTTGCGGACAGCAGCACTCACAGCGGGAAGGTGCGCGCTGGCCAGCTCCAAGTCTCGGCACATAGAAACGCAAGCGAGGCACCTGCTCGCAGTTTGTCCCGGGCGTGGGAAGCAGCATGCTGCATGCCCAGAGTACTTCTCGCACTGTCCTGCCTGCCACGGGGCTGCTTCTGAGCACGGAGGCATGCCTACAAGCCAGCTGAGATGGGCTTTGCCTAAGAGTGAGGGAAGTGTCGAGCGGAACAAGGGAAGTGCTGCACACCTTCCCTCGCAGGCAGATTCCCTCCTGGGGCGCTGACTTCTCTTGCCTTAGCGCCCTGCTTTGTTTGGAGGCTGTTTGCGGACAGCAGCACACACAGCGGTAAGGTACTCGCTAGCCAGCTCCAAGTCTCGGCACATAGAAGCGCAAGTGATGCACCTGCTCGCGGTTTGTCCCGGGCATGGGAAGCAGCATGCTGCATGCCCAGAGTACTTCTCGCACTGTCCTTCCCGTCACGGGGCTGCTTCTGAGCACGGAGGCACGCCTACAAGCAAGCTGAGATGGGCTTTGCCAAAGAGTGAGGGAAGTGTCGAGCGGAACAAGGGAAGTGCTGCACAGCTTCCCTCGCAGGCAGATTCCCTCCTGGGGCGCTGACTTCCCTTGCCTTAGCGCCCTGCTTTGTTTGGAGGCTGTTTGCGGACAGCAGCACACACAACGGGAAGGTGCGCGCTGGCCAGCTCCAAGTCTCGGCACAAAGAAGCGCAAGCGATGCACCTGCTCGCGGTTTGTCCCGGGCATGGGAAGCAGCATGCTGCGTGCCCAGAAGACATCTCGCACTGTCCTGCCTGCCACGGGGCTGCTTCTGAGCACGGAGGCACGCCTACAAGCAAGCTGAGATGGGCTTTGCCAAAGATTCAGGGAAGTGTCGAGCGGAACAAGGGATGTGCTGCACAGCTTCCCTCGCAGGCAGATTCCCTCCTGGGGCGCTTACTTCTCCAACCATAGTGCCCTGCTTTGTTTGGAGGCTGTTTGCGGACAGCAGCACACACAGCGGGAAGGTGCGCGCTGGCCAGCTCCAAGTCTCGGCACATAGAAGCGCAAGCGATGCACCTGCTCGCGGTTTGTCCAGGGCATGGGAAGCAGCATGCTGCGTGCCCAGAAGACATCTAGCACTGTCCTGCCTGCCACGGGGCTGCTTCTGAGCACGGAGGCACGCCTACAAGCCAGCTGAGATGGGCTTTGCCTAAGAGTGAGGGAAGTGTCGAGCGGAACAAGGGATGTGCTGCACAGCTTCCCTCGCAGGCAGATTCCCTCCTGGGGCACTTACTTCTCTTGCCTAGTGCCCTGCTTTGTTTGGAGGCTGTTTGCGGACAGCAGCACACACTGTGGGAAGGTGCGCGCTGGCCAGCTCCAAGTCTCGGCAGATTGAAGCGCAAGCCAGGCACCTGCTCACAGTTTGTCCCGGGCATGGGAAGCAGCATGCTGCGTGCCCAGAGTACTTCTCGCACTGTCCTGCCTTCCTCGGGGCTGCTTCTGAGCACGGAGGCACGCCTACAAGCAAGCTGAGATGGGCTTTGCCTAAGAGTCAGTGAAGTGGCGAGCGGAACAAGGGATGTGCTGCACAGGTTCCCTCGCAGGCAGATTCCCTCCTGGGGCGCTGACTTCTCTTGCCTTAGCGCCCTGCTTTGTTTGGAGGCTGTTTGCGGACAGCAGCACACACAGCGGGAAGGTGCGCGCTGGCCAGCTCCAAGTCTCGGCACATAGAAACGCAAGCGAGGCACCTGCTCGCAGTTTGTCCCGGGCGTGGGAAGCAGCATGCTGCATGCCCAGAATACTTCTCGCACTGTCCTGCCTGCCACGGGGCTGCTTCTGAGCACGGAGGCATGCCTACAAGCCACCTGAGATGGGCTTTGCCTAAGAGTGAGGGAAGTGTCGAGCGGAACAAGGGATGTGCTGCACAGCTTCCCTCGCAGGCAGATTCCCTCCTGGGGCGCTTACTTCTCCTGCCTTAGCGCCCTGCTTTGTTTGGAGGCTGTTTGCGGACAGCAGCACACACAGCGGGAAGGTACGCGCTGGCCAGCTCCAAGTCTCGGCACATAGAAGCGCAAGCCAGGCACCTGCTCGCAGTTTGTCCCGGGCATGGGAAGCAGCATGCTGCGGGCCCAGAAGACATCTCGCACTGTCCTGCCTGCCACGGGGCTGCTTCTGAGCACGGAGGCACGCCTACAAGCCAGCTGAGATGGGCTTTGCCTAAGAGTGAGGGAAGTGGCGAGCGGAACAAGGGATGTGCTGCACAGCTTCCCTCGCAGGCAGATTCCCTCCTGGGGCACTTACTTCTCTTGCCTAGTGCCCTGCTTTGTTTGGAGGCTGTTTGCGGACAGCAGCACACACTGTGGGAAGGTGCGCGCTGGCCAGCTCCAAGTCTCGGCAGATTGAAGCGCAAGCCAGGCACCTGCTCACAGTTTGTCCCGGGCGTGGGAAGCAGCATGCTGCGTGCCCAGAAGACATCTCGCACTGTGCTTCCCGTCACGGGGCTGCTTCTGAGCACGGAGGCACGCCTACAAGCAAGCTGAGATGGGCTTTGCCAAAGAGTGAGGGAAGTGTCGAGCGGAACAAGGGAAGTGCTGCACAGCTTCCCTCGCAGGCAGATTCCCTCCTGGGGCGCTGACTTCCCTTGCCTTAGCGCCCTGCTTTGTTTGGAGGCTGTTTGCGGACAGCAGCACACACAGCGGGAAGGTGCGCGCTGGCCAGCTCCAAGTCTCGGCACATAGAAGCGCAAGCGATGCACCTGCTCGCGGTTTGTCCCGGGCATGGGAAGCAGCATGCTGCGTGCCCAGAAGACATCTCGCACTGTCCTGCCTGCCACGGGGCTGCTTCTGAGCACGGAGGCACGCCTACAAGCCAGCTGAGATGGGCTTTGCCTAAGAGTGAGGGAAGTGTCGAGCGGAACAAGGGATGTGCTGCACAGCTTCCCTCGCAGGCAGATTCCCTCCTGGGGCACTTACTTCTCTTGCCTAGTGCCCTGCTTTGTTTGGAGGCTGTTTGCGGACAGCAGCACACACTGTGGGAAGGTGCGCGCTGGCCAGCTCCAAGTCTCGGCAGATTGAAGCGCAAGCCAGGCACCTGCTCACAGTTTGTCCCGGGCATGGGAAGCAGCATGCTGCGTGCCCAGAGTACTTCTCGCACTGTCCTGCCTTCCTCGGGGCTGCTTCTGAGCACGGAGGCACGCCTACAAGCAAGCTGAGATGGGCTTTGCCTAAGAGTCAGGGAAGTGGCGAGCGGAACAAGGGATGTGCTGCACAGGTTCCCTCGCAGGCAGATTCCCTCCTGGGGCGCTGACTTCTCTTGCCTTAGCGCCCTGCTTTGTTTGGAGGCTGTTTGCGGACAGCAGCACACACAGCCGGAAGGTACGCGCTGGCCAGCTCCAAGTCTCGGCACATAGAAGCGCAAGCCAGGCACCTGCTCGCAGTTTGTCCCGGGCATGGGAAGCAGCATGCTGCGGGCCCAGAAGACATCTCGCACTGTCCTGCCTGCCACGGGGCTGCTTCTGAGCACGGAGGCACGCCTACAAGCAAGCTGAGATGGGCTTTGCCTAAGAGTGAGGGAAGTGGCGAGCGGAACAAGGGATGCGCTGCACAGCTTCCCTCGCAGGCAGATTCCCTCCTGGGGCGCTTACTTCTCCTGCCTTAGCGCCCTGCTTTGTTTGGAGGCTGTTTGCGGACAGCAGCACACACAGCGGGAAGGTGCGCGCTGGTCAGCTCCAAGTCTCGGCACATAGAAGCGCAAGAGAGGCACCTGCTCGCAGTTTGTCCCGGGCATGGGAAGCAGCATGCTGCGGGCCCAGAAGACATCTCGCACTGTGCTTCCCGTCACGGGGCTGCTTCTGAGCACGGAGGCACGCCTACAAGCCAGCTGAGATGGGCTTTGCCTAAGAGTGAGGGAAGTGTCGAGCGGAACAAGGGAAGTGCTGCACAGCTTCCCTCGCAGGCAGATTCCCTCCTGGGGCACTTACTTCTCTTGCCTAGTGCCCTGCTTTGTTTGGAGGCTGTTTGCGGACAGCAGCACACACTGCGGGAAGGTGCGCGCTGGCCAGCTCCAAGTCTCGGCACATAGAAGCGCAAGCGAGGCACCTGCTCGCAGTTTGTCCCGGGCATGGGAAGCAGCATGCTGCGTGCCCCGATTACTTCTCGCACTGTCCTGCCTTCCTCGGGGCTGCTTCTGAGCACGGAGGCATGCCTACAAGCAAGCTGAGATGGGCTTTGCCTAAGATTCAGGGAAGTGTCGAGCGGAACAAGGGATGTGCTGCACAGCTTCCCTCGCAGGCAGATTCCCTCCTGGGGCGCTTACTTCTCCTGCCTTAGTGCCCTGCTTTGTTTGGAGGCTGTTTGCGGACAGCAGCACACACAGCGGGAAGGTGCGCGCTGGCCAGCTCCAAGTCTCGGCACATAGAAGCGCAAGCGAGGCACCTGCTCGCAGTTTGTCCCGGGCGTGGGAAGCAGCATGCTGCGTGCCCAGAAGACATCTCGCACTGTCCTTCCCGTCACGGGGCTGCTTCTGAGCACGGAGGCATGCCTACAAGCAAGCTGAGATGGGCTCTGCCTAAGAGTGAGGGAAATGTCGAGCAGAACAAGGGAAGTGCTGCACACCTTCCCTCGCAGGCAGATTCCCTCCTGGGGCGCTGACTTCTCTTGCCTTAGCGCCCTGCTTTGTTTGGAGGCTGTTTGCGGACAGCAGCACACACAGCGGGAAGGTGCGCGCTGGCCAGCTCCAAGTCTCGGCACAAAGAAGCGCAAGCGATGCACCTGCTCGCGGTTTGTCCCGGGCATGGGAAGCAGCATGCTGCGTGCCCAGAAGACATCTCGCACTGTCCTGCCTACCACGGGGCTGCTTCTGAGCACGGAGGCACGCCTACAAGCCAGCTGAGATGGGCTTTGCCTAAGAGTGAGGGAAGTGTCGAGCGGAACAAGGGAAGTGCTGCACAGCTTCCCTCGCAGGCAGATTCCCTCCTGGGGCACTTACTTCTCTTGCCTTAGCGCCCTGCTTTGTTTGGAGGCTGTTTGCGGACAGCAGCACACACAGCGGGAAGGTGCGCGCTGGCCAGCTCCAAGTCTCGGCACATAGAAGCGCAAGCGATGCACCTGCTCGCGGTTTGTCCAGGGCATGGGAAGCAGCATGCTGCGTGCCCATAAGACATCTCGCACTGTCCTGCCTGCCACGGGGCTGCTTCTGAGCACGGAGGCACGCCTACAAGCCAGCTGAGATGGGCTTTGCCTAAGAGTGAGGGAAGTGTCGAGCGGAACAAGGGATGTGCTGCACAGCTTCCCTCGCAGGCAGATTCCCTCCTGGGGCACTTACTTCTCTTGCCTAGTGCCCTGCTTTGTTTGGAGGCTGTTTGCGGACAGCAGCACACACTGTGGGAAGGTACGCGCTGGCCAGCTCCAAGTCTCGGCACATAGAAGCGCAAGCGAGGCACCTGCTCACAGTTTGTCCCGGGCATGGGAAGCAGCATGCTGCGTGCCCAGAGTACTTCTCGCACTGTCCTGCCTTCCTCGGGGCTGCTTCTGAGCACGGAGGCACGCCTACAAGCCAGCTGAGATGGGCTTTGCCTAAGAGTCAGTGAAGTGGCGAGCGGAACAAGGGATGTGCTGCACAGGTTCCCTCGCAGGCAGATTCCCTCCTGGGGCGCTTACTTCTCCTGCCTTAGCGCCCTGCTTTGTTTGGAGGCTGTTTGCGGACAGCAGCACACACAGCGGGAAGGTGCGCGCTGGTCAGCTCCAAGTCTCGGCACATAGAAGCGCAAGCGAGGCACCTGCTCGCAGTTTGTCCCGGGCGTGGGAAGCAGCATGCTGCGTGCCCAGAAGACATCTCGCACTGTCCTTCCCGTCACGGGGCTGCTTCTGAGCACGGAGGCATGCCTACAAGCAAGCTGAGATGGGCTTTGCCTAAGAGTGAGGGAAATGTCGAGCAGAACAAGGGAAGTGCTGCACACCTTCCCTCGCAGGCAGATTCCCTCCTGGGGCGCTGACTTCTCTTGCCTTAGCGCCCTGCTTTGTTTGGAGGCTGTTTGCGGACAGCAGCACACACAGCGGTAAGGTACGCGCTGGCCAGCTCCAAGTCTCGGCACATAGAAGCGCAAGTGATGCACCTGCTCGCGGTTTGTCCCGGGCATGGGAAGCAGCATGCTGCATGCCCAGAGTACTTCTCGCACTGTCCTTCCCGTCACGGGGCTGCTTCTGAGCACGGAGGCACGCCTACAAGCAAGCTGAGATGGGCTTTGCCTAAGAGTCAGGGAAGTGTCGAGCGGAACAAGGGAAGTGCTGCACAGCTTCCCTCGCAGGCAGATTCCCTCCTGGGGCGCTGACTTCCCTTGCCTTAGCGCCCTGGTTTGTTTGGAGGCTGTTTGCGGACAGCAGCACACACAGCGGGAAGGTGCGCGCTGGCCAGCTCCAAGTCTCGGCACATAGAAGCGCAAGCGATGCACCTGCTCGCGGTTTGTCCCGGGCATGGGAAGCAGCATGCTGCGTGCCCAGAAGACATCTCGCACTGTCCTGCCTGCCACGGGGCTGCTTCTGAGCACGGAGGCACGCCTACAAGCAAGCTGAGATGGGCTTTGCCAAAGATTCAGGGAAGTGTCGAGCGGAACAAGGGATGTGCTGCACAGCTTCCCTCGCAGGCAGATTCCCTCCTGGGGCGCTTACTTCTCCAACCATAGTGCCCTGCTTTGTTTGGAGGCTGTTTGCGGACAGCAGCACACACAGCGGGAAGGTGCGCGCTGGCCAGCTCCAAGTCTCGGCACATAGAAGCGCAAGCGATGCACCTGCTCGCGGTTTGTCCAGGGCATGGGAAGCAGCATGCTGCGTGCCCAGAAGACATCTCGCACTGTCCTGCCTGCCACGGGGCTGCTTCTGAGCACGGAGGCTCGCCTACAAGCCAGCTGAGATGGGCTTTGCCTAAGAGTGAGGGAAGTGTCGAGCGGAACAAGGGATGTGCTGCACAGCTTCCCTCGCAGGCAGATTCCCTCCTGGGGCACTTACTTCTCTTGCCTAGTGCCCTGCTTTGTTTGGAGGCTGTTTGCGGACAGCAGCACACACTGTGGGAAGGTGCGCGCTGGCCAGCTCCAAGTCTCGGCAGATTGAAGCGCAAGCCAGGCACCTGCTCACAGTTTGTCCCGGGCATGGGAAGCAGCATGCTGCGTGCCCAGAGTACTTCTCGCACTGTCCTGCCTTCCTCGGGGCTGCTTCTGAGCACGGAGGCACGCCTACAAGCAAGCTGAGATGGGCTTTGCCTAAGAGTGAGGGAAGTGGCGAGCGGAACAAGGGATGTGCTGCACAGGTTCCCTCGCAGGCAGATTCCCTCCTGGGGCGCTGACTTCTCTTGCCTTAGCGCCCTGCTTTGTTTGGAGGCTGTTTGCGGACAGCAGCACACACAGCCGGAAGGTACGCGCTGGCCAGCTCCAAGTCTCGGCACATAGAAGCGCAAGCCAGGCACCTGCTCGCAGTTTGTCCCGGGCATGGGAAGCAGCATGCTGCGGGCCCAGAAGACATCTCGCACTGTGCTTCCCGTCACGGGGCTGCTTCTGAGCACGGAGGCACGCCTACAAGCCAGCTGAGATGGGCTTTGCCTAAGAGTGAGGGAAGTGTCGAGCGGAACAAGGGAAGTGCTGCACAGCTTCCCTCGCAGGCAGATTCCCTCCTGGGGCACTTACTTCTCTTGCCTTAGCGCCCTGCTTTGTTTGGAGGCTGTTTGCGGACAGCAGCACACACAGCGGGAAGGTGCGCGCTGGCCAGCTCCAAGTCTCGGCACATAGAAGCGCAAGCGATGCACCTGCTCGCGGTTTGTCCAGGGCATGGGAAGCAGCATGCTGCGTGCCCATAAGACATCTCGCACTGTCCTGCCTGCCACGGGGCTGCTTCTGAGCGCGGAGGCACGCCTACAAGCCAGCTGAGATGGGCTTTGCCTAAGAGTGAGGGAAGTGTCGAGCGGAACAAGGGATGTGCTGCACAGCTTCCCTCGCAGGCAGATTCCCTCCTGGGGCACTTACTTCTCTAGCCTTAGTGCCCTGCTTTGTTTGGAGGCTGTTTGCGGACAGCAGCACACACTGTGGGAAGGTACGCGCTGGCCAGCTCCAAGTCTCGGCACATAGAAGCGCAAGCCAGGCACCTGCTCACAGTTTGTCCCGGGCATGGGAAGCAGCATGCTGCGTGCCCAGAGTACTTCTCGCACTGTCCTGCCTTCCTCGGGGCTGCTTCTGAGCACGGAGGCACGCCTACAAGCCAGCTGAGATGGGCTTTGCCTAAGAGTCAGTGAAGTGGCGAGCGGAACAAGGGATGTGCTGCACAGGTTCCCTCGCAGGCAGATTCCCTCCTGGGGCGCTTACTTCTCCTGCCTTAGCGCCCTGCTTTGTTTGGAGGCTGTTTGCGGACAGCAGCACACACAGCGGGAAGGTGCGCGCTGGTCAGCTCCAAGTCTCGGCACATAGAAGCGCAAGCGAGGTACCTGCTCGCAGTTTGTCCCGGGCGTGGGAAGCAGCATGCTGCGTGCCCAGAAGACATCTCGCACTGTCCTTCCCGTCACGGGGCTGCTTCTGAGCACGGAGGCATGCCTACAAGCAAGCTGAGATGGGCTTTGCCTAAGAGTGAGGGAAATGTCGAGCAGAACAAGGGAAGTGCTGCACACCTTCCCTCGCAGGCAGATTCCCTCCTGGGGCGCTGACTTCTCTTGCCTTAGCGCCCTGCTTTGTTTGGAGGCTGTTTGCGGACAGCAGCACACACAGCGGTAAGGTACGCGCTGGCCAGCTCCAAGTCTCGGCACATAGAAGCGCAAGTGATGCACCTGCTCGCGGTTTGTCCCGGGCATGGGAAGCAGCATGCTGCATGCCCAGAGTACTTCTCGCACTGTCCTTCCCGTCACGGGGCTGCTTCTGAGCACGGAGGCACGCCTACAAGCAAGCTGAGATGGGCTTTGCCTAAGAGTCAGGGAAGTGTCGAGCGGAACAAGGGAAGTGCTGCACAGCTTCCCTCGCAGGCAGATTCCCTCCTGGGGCGCTGACTTCCCTTGCCTTAGCGCCCTGGTTTGTTTGGAGGCTGTTTGCGGACAGCAGCACACACAGCGGGAAGGTGCGCGCTGGCCAGCTCCAAGTCTCGGCACATAGAAGCGCAAGCGATGCACCTGCTCGCGGTTTGTCCCGGGCATGGGAAGCAGCATGCTGCGTGCCCAGAAGACATCTCGCACTGTCCTGCCTGCCACGGGGCTGCTTCTGAGCACGGAGGCACGCCTACAAGCCAGCTGAGATGGGCTTTGCCAAAGATTCAGGGAAGTGTCGAGCGGAACAAGGGATGTGCTGCACAGCTTCCCTCGCAGGCAGATTCCCTCCTGGGGCGCTTACTTCTCCAACCATAGTGCCCTGCTTTGTTTGGAGGCTGTTTGCGGACAGCAGCACACACAGCGGGAAGGTGCGCGCTGGCCAGCTCCAAGTCTCGGCACATAGAAGCGCAAGCGATGCACCTGCTCGCGGTTTGTCCAGGGCATGGGAAGCAGCATGCTGCGTGCCCAGAAGACATCTCGCACTGTCCTGCCTGCCACGGGGCTGCTTCTGAGCACGGAGGCTCGCCTACAAGCAAGCTGAGATGGGCTTTGCCTAAGAGTGAGGGAAGTGTCGAGCGGAACAAGGGATGTGCTGCACAGCTTCCCTCGCAGGCAGATTCCCTCCTGGGGCACTTACTTCTCTTGCCTAGTGCCCTGCTTTGTTTGGAGGCTGTTTGCGGACAGCAGCACACACTGTGGGAAGGTGCGCGCTGGCCAGCTCCAAGTCTCGGCAGATTGAAGCGCAAGCCAGGCACCTGCTCACAGTTTGTCCCGGGCATGGGAAGCAGCATGCTGCGTGCCCAGAGTACTTCTCGCACTGTCCTGCCTTCCTCGGGGCTGCTTCTGAGCACGGAGGCACGCCTACAAGCAAGCTGAGATGGGCTTTGCCTAAGAGTGAGGGAAGTGGCGAGCGGAACAAGGGATGTGCTGCACAGCTTCCCTCGCAGGCAGATTCCCTCCTGGGGCGCTGACTTCTCTTGCCTTAGCGCCCTGCTTTGTTTGGAGGCTGTTTGTGGACAGCAGCACACACAGCCGGAAGGTACGCGCTGGCCAGCTCCAAGTCTCGGCACATAGAAGCGCAAGCCAGGCACCTGCTCGCAGTTTGTCCCGGGCGTGGGAAGCAGCATGCTGCGTGCCCAGAAGACATCTCGCACTGTCCTTCCCGTCACGGGGCTGCTTCTGAGCACGGAGGCATGCCTACAAGCAAGCTGAGATGGGCTTTGCCTAAGAGTGAGGGAAATGTCGAGCAGAACAAGGGAAGTGCTGCACACCTTCCCTCGCAGGCAGATTCCCTCCTGGGGCGCTGACTTCTCTTGCCTTAGCGCCCTGCTTTGTTTGGAGGCTGTTTGCGGACAGCAGCACACACAGCGGTAAGGTACGCGCTGGCCAGCTCCAAGTCTCGGCACATAGAAGCGCAAGTGATGCACCTGCTCGCGGTTTGTCCCGGGCATGGGAAGCAGCATGCTGCATGCCCAGAGTACTTCTCGCACTGTCCTTCCCGTCACGGGGCTGCTTCTGAGCACGGAGGCACGCCTACAAGCAAGCTGAGATGGGCTTTGCCTAAGAGTCAGGGAAGTGTCGAGCGGAACAAGGGAAGTGCTGCACAGCTTCCCTCGCAGGCAGATTCCCTCCTGGGGCGCTGACTTCCCTTGCCTTAGCGCCCTGGTTTGTTTGGAGGCTGTTTGCGGACAGCAGCACACACAGCGGGAAGGTGCGCGCTGGCCAGCTCCAAGTCTCGGCACATAGAAGCGCAAGCGATGCACCTGCTCGCGGTTTGTCCCGGGCATGGGAAGCAGCATGCTGCGTGCCCAGAAGACATCTCGCACTGTCCTGCCTGCCACGGGGCTGCTTCTGAGCACGGAGGCACGCCTACAAGCCAGCTGAGATGGGCTTTGCCAAAGATTCAGGGAAGTGTCGAGCGGAACAAGGGATGTGCTGCACAGCTTCCCTCGCAGGCAGATTCCCTCCTGGGGCGCTTACTTCTCCAACCATAGTGCCCTGCTTTGTTTGGAGGCTGTTTGCGGACAGCAGCACACACAGCGGGAAGGTGCGCGCTGGCCAGCTCCAAGTCTCGGCACATAGAAGCGCAAGCGATGCACCTGCTCGCGGTTTGTCCAGGGCATGGGAAGCAGCATGCTGCGTGCCCAGAAGACATCTCGCACTGTCCTGCCTGCCACGGGGCTGCTTCTGAGCACGGAGGCTCGCCTACAAGCAAGCTGAGATGGGCTTTGCCTAAGAGTGAGGGAAGTGTCGAGCGGAACAAGGGATGTGCTGCACAGCTTCCCTCGCAGGCAGATTCCCTCCTGGGGCACTTACTTCTCTTGCCTAGTGCCCTGCTTTGTTTGGAGGCTGTTTGCGGACAGCAGCACACACTGTGGGAAGGTGCGCGCTGGCCAGCTCCAAGTCTCGGCAGATTGAAGCGCAAGCCAGGCACCTGCTCACAGTTTGTCCCGGGCATGGGAAGCAGCATGCTGCGTGCCCAGAGTACTTCTCGCACTGTCCTGCCTTCCTCGGGGCTGCTTCTGAGCACGGAGGCACGCCTACAAGCAAGCTGAGATGGGCTTTGCCTAAGAGTGAGGGAAGTGGCGAGCGGAACAAGGGATGTGCTGCACAGGTTCCCTCGCAGGCAGATTCCCTCCTGGGGCGCTGACTTCTCTTGCCTTAGCGCCCTGCTTTGTTTGGAGGCTGTTTGTGGACAGCAGCACACACAGCCGGAAGGTACGCGCTGGCCAGCTCCAAGTCTCGGCACATAGAAGCGCAAGCCAGGCACCTGCTCGCAGTTTGTCCCGGGCATGGGAAGCAGCATGCTGCGGGCCCAGAAGACATCTCGCACTGTGCTTCCCGTCACGGGGCTGCTTCTGAGCACGGAGGCACGCCTACAAGCCAGCTGAGATGGGCTTTGCCTAAGAGTGAGGGAAGTGTCGAGCGGAACAAGGGAAGTGCTGCACAGCTTCCCTCGCAGGCAGATTCCCTCCTGGGGCACTTACTTCTCTTGCCTTAGCGCCCTGCTTTGTTTGGAGGCTGTTTGCGGACAGCAGCACACACAGCGGGAAGGTGCGCGCTGGCCAGCTCCAAGTCTCGGCACATAGAAGCGCAAGCGAGGCACCTGCTCGCAGTTTGTCCCGGGCGTGGGAAGCAGCATGCTGCGTGCCCAGAAGACATCTCGCACTGTCCTTCCCGTCACGGGGCTGCTTCTGAGCACGGAGGCATGCCTACAAGCAAGCTGAGATGGGCTTTGCCTAAGAGTGAGGGAAATGTCGAGCAGAACAAGGGAAGTGCTGCACAGCTTCCCTCGCAGGCAGATTCCCTCCTGGGGCGCTTACTTCTCTTGCCTTAGCGCCCTGCTTTGTTTGGAGGCTGTTTGCGGACAGCAGCACACACAGCGGGAAGGTGCGCGCTGGCCAGCTCCAAGTCTCGGCACATAGAAACGCAAGCGAGGCACCTGCTCACAGTTTGTCCCGGGCGTGGGAAGCAGCATGCTGCATGCCCAGAATACTTCTCGCACTGTCCTGCCTGCCACGGGGCTGCTTCTGAGCACGGAGGCATGCCTACAAGCAAGCTGAGATGGGCTTTGCCTAAGAGTGAGGGAAGTGGCGAGCGGAACAAGGGATGTGCTGCACAGCTTCCCTCGCAGGCAGATTCCCTCCTGGGGCGCTTACTTCTCCTGCCTTAGCGCCCTGCTTTGTTTGGAGGCTGTTTGCGGACAGCAGCACACACAGCGGGAAGGTACGCGCTGGCCAGCTCC
Source organism: Rhea pennata (assembly GCF_028389875.1). Classification (NCBI taxonomy): domain Eukaryota; kingdom Metazoa; phylum Chordata; class Aves; order Rheiformes; family Rheidae; genus Rhea; species Rhea pennata. Next base: position 1,607,391 of record NC_084680.1, read on the forward strand.
AAGTCTCGGCACATAGAAGCGCAAGCCAGGCACCTGCTCGCAGTTTGTCCCGGGCATGGGAAGCAGCATGCTGCGTGCCCAGAAGACATCTCGCACTGTCCTTCCCGTCACGGGTCTGCTTCTGAGCACGGAGGCACGCCTACAAGCAAGCTGAGATGGGCTTTGCCAAAGAGTGAGGGAAGTGTCGAGCGGAACAAGGGAGGTGCTGCACAGCTTCCCTCGCAGGCAGATTCCCTCCTGGGGCGCTGACTTCTCTTGCCTTAGCGCCCTGCTTTGTTTGGAGGCTGTTTGCGGACAGCAGCACACACAGCGGGAAGGTGCGTGCTGGCCACTCCAAGTCTCGGCACATAGAAGCGCAAGCGATGCACCTGCTCGCGGTTTGTCCCGGGCATGGGAAGCAGCATGCTGCGTGCCTAGAAGACATCTCGCACTGTCCTGCCTGCCACGGGGCTGCTTCTGAGCACGGAGGCACGCCTACAAGCAAGCTGAGATGGGCTTTGCCAAATATTCAGCAAAGTGTCGAGCGGAACAAGGGATGTGCTGCACAGCTTCCCTCGCAGGCAGATTCCCTCCTGGGGCGCTTACTTCTCCTGCCTTAGTGCCCTGCTTTGTTTGGAGGCTGTTTGCGGACAGCAGCACACACAGCGGGAAGGTGCGCGCTGGCCAGCTCCAAGTCTCGGCACATAGAAGCGCAAGCGAGGCACCTGCTCGCGGTTTGTCCCGGGCATGGGAAGCAGCATGCTGCGTGCCCAGAAGACATTTCGCACTGTCCTGCCTGCCACGGGGCTGCTTCTGAGCACGGAGGCACGCCTACAAGCCAGCTGAGATGGGCTTTGCCTAAGAGTGAGGGAAGTGTCGAGCGGAACAAGGGATGTGCTGCACAGCTTCCCTCGCAGGCAGATTCCCTCCTGGGGCGCTTACTTCTCCTGCCTTAGCGCCCTGCTTTGTTTGGAGGCTGTTTGCGGACAGCAGCACACACAGCGGGAAGGTGCGCACTGGCCAGCTCCAAGTCTCGGCACATAGAAGCGCAAGCCAGGCACCTGCTCGCAGTTTGTCCCGGGCATGGGAAGCAGCATGCTGCGTGCCCAGAAGACATCTCGCACTGTCCTGCCTGCCACGGGGCTGCTTCTGAGCACGGAGGAACGCCTACAAGCAAGTTGAGATGGGCTTTGCCTAAGAGTCAGGGAAGTGTCGATCGGAACAAGGGATGTGCTGCACAGCTTCCCTCGCAGGCAGATTCCCTCCTGGGGCGCTTACTTCTCCTGCCTTAGCGCCCTGCTTTGTTTGGAGGCTGTTTGCGGACAGCAGCACACACAGCGGGAAGGTGCGCGCTGGTCAGCTCCAAGTCTCGGCACATAGAAGCGCAAGCGAGGCACCTGCTCGCAGTTTGTCCCGGGCGTGGGAAGCAGCATGCTGCGTGCCCAGAAGACATCTCGCACTGTGCTTCCCGTCACGGGGCTGCTTCTGAGCACGGAGGCACGCCTACAAGCAAGCTGAGATGTGCTTTGCCAAAGAGTGAGGGAAGTGTCGAGCGGAACAAGGGATGTGCTGCACAGCTTCCCTCGCAGGCAGATTCCCTCCTGGGGCGCTGACTTCTCTTGCCTAGTGCCCTGCTTTGTTTGGAGGCTGTTTGCGGACAGCAGCACACACTGTGGGAAGGTGCGCGCTGGCCAGCTCCAAGTCTCGGCAGATTGAAGCGCAAGCCAGGCACCTGCTCACAGTTTGTCCCGGGCATGGGAAGCAGCATGCTGCGTGCCCAGAGTACTTCTCGCACTGTCCTGCCTTCCTCGGGGCTGCTTCTGAGCACGGAGGCACGCCTACCAGCAAGCTGAGATGGGCTTTGCCTAAGAGTCAGTGAAGTGGCGAGCGGAACAAGGGATGTGCTGCACAGCTTCCCTCGCAGGCAGATTCCCTCCTGGGGCGCTGACTTCTCTTGCCTTAGCGCCCTGCTTTGTTTGGAGGCTGTTTGCGGACAGCAGCACACACAGCGGGAAGGTGCGCGCTGGCCAGCTCCAAGTCTCGGCACATAGAAACGCAAGCGAGGCACCTGCTCGCAGTTTGTCCCGGGCGTGGGAACCAGCATGCTGCATGCCCAGAATACTTCTCGCACTGTCCTGCCTGCCACGGGGCTGCTTCTGAGCACGGAGGCATGCCTACAAGCCAGCTGAGATGGGCTTTGCCTAAGAGTGAGGGAAGTGTCGAGCGGAACAAGGGATGTGCTGCACAGCTTCCCTCGCAGGCAGATTCCCTCCTGGGGCGCTTACTTCTCCTGCCTTAGCGCCCTGCTTTGTTTGGAGGCTGTTTGCGGACAGCAGCACACACAGCGGGAAGGTACGCGCTGGCCAGCTCCAAGTCTCGGCACATAGAAGCGCAAGCCAGGCACCTGCTCGCAGTTTGTCCCGGGCATGGGAAGCAGCATGCTGCGTGCCCGGAAGACATCTCGCACTGTCCTGCCTGCCACGGGGCTGCTTCTGAGCACGGAGGCATGCCTACAAGCAAGTTGAGATGGGCTTTGCCTAAGAGTCAGGGAAGTGTCGATCGGAACAAGGGATGTGCTGCACAGCTTCCCTCGCAGGCAGATTCCCTCCTGGGGCGCTTACTTCTCCTGCCTTAGCGCCCTGCTTTGTTTGGAGGCTGTTTGCGGACAGCAGCACACACAGCGGGAAGGTGCGCGCTGGTCAGCTCCAAGTCTCGGCACATAGAAGCGCAAGCGAGGCACCTGCTCGCAGTTTGTCCCGGGCGTGGGAAGCAGCATGCTGCGTGCCCAGAAGACATCTCGCACTGTGCTTCCCGTCACGGGGCTGCTTCTGAGCACGGAGGCACGCCTACAAGCAAGCTGAGATGTGCTTTGCCAAAGAGTGAGGGAAGTGTCGAGCGGAACAAGGGATGTGCTGCACAGCTTCCCTCGCAGGCAGATTCCCTCCTGGGGCGCTGACTTCTCTTGCCTAGTGCCCTGCTTTGTTTGGAGGCTGTTTGCGGACAGCAGCACACACTGTGGGAAGGTGCGCGCTGGCCAGCTCCAAGTCTCGGCAGATTGAAGCGCAAGCCAGGCACCTGCTCACAGTTTGTCCCGGGCATGGGAAGCAGCATGCTGCGTGCCCAGAGTACTTCTCGCACTGTCCTGCCTTCCTCGGGGCTGCTTCTGAGCACGGAGGCACGCCTACCAGCAAGCTGAGATGGGCTTTGCCTAAGAGTCAGTGAAGTGGCGAGCGGAACAAGGGATGTGCTGCACAGCTTCCCTCGCAGGCAGATTCCCTCCTGGGGCGCTGACTTCTCTTGCCTTAGCGCCCTGCTTTGTTTGGAGGCTGTTTGCGGACAGCAGCACACACAGCGGGAAGGTGCGCGCTGGCCAGCTCCAAGTCTCGGCACATAGAAACGCAAGCGAGGCACCTGCTCGCAGTTTGTCCCGGGCGTGGGAAGCAGCATGCTGCATGCCCAGAATACTTCTCGCACTGTCCTGCCTGCCACGGGGCTGCTTCTGAGCACGGAGGCATGCCTACAAGCCAGCTGAGATGGGCTTTGCCTAAGAGTGAGGGAAGTGTCGAGCGGAACAAGGGATGTGCTGCACAGCTTCCCTCGCAGGCAGATTCCCTCCTGGGGCGCTTACTTCTCCTGCCTTAGCGCCCTGCTTTGTTTGGAGGCTGTTTGCGGACAGCAGCACACACAGCGGGAAGGTACGCGCTGGCCAGCTCCAAGTCTCGGCACATAGAAGCGCAAGCCAGGCACCTGCTCGCAGTTTGTCCCGGGCATGGGAAGCAGCATGCTGCGTGCCCGGAAGACATCTCGCACTGTCCTGCCTGCCACGGGGCTGCTTCTGAGCACGGAGGCATGCCTACAAGCCAGCTGAGATGGGCTTTGCCTAAGAGTGAGGGAAATGTCGAGCAGAACGAGGGATGTGCTGCACAGCTTCCCTCGCAGGCAGATTCCCTCCTGGGGCGCTGACTTCTCTTGCCTTAGCGCCCTGCTTTGTTTGGAGGCTGTTTGCGGACAGCAGCACACACAGCGGGAAGGTGCGCGCTGGCCAGCTCCAAGTCTCGGCACATAGAAGCGCAAGCGAGGCACCTGCTCGCAGTTTGTCCCGGGCATGGGAAGCAGCATGCTGCGTGCCCAGAAGACATCTCGCACTGTCCTGCCTGCCACGGGGCTGCTTCTGAGCACGGAGGCACGCCTACAAGCAAGCTGAGATGGGCTTTGCCTAAGAGTGAGGGAAGTGGCGAGCGGAACAAGGGATGTGCTGCACAGCTTCCCTCGCAGGCAGATTCCCTCCTGGGGCGCTGACTTCTCTTGCCTAGTGCCCTGCTTTGTTTGGAGGCTGTTTGCGGACAGCAGCACACACTGTGGGAAGGTGCGCGCTGGCCAGCTCCAAGTCTCGGCAGATTGAAGCGCAAGCCAGGCACCTGCTCACAGTTTGTCCCGGGCATGGGAAGCAGCATGCTGCGTGCCCAGAAGACATCTCGCACTGTCCTGCCTTCCTCGGGGCTGCTTCTGAGCACGGAGGCACGCCTACAAGCAAGCTGAGATGGGCTTTGCCTAAGAGTCAGTGAAGTGTCGAGCGGAACAAGGGATGTGCTGCACAGGTTCCCTCGCAGGCAGATTCCCTCCTGGGGCGCTGACTTCTCTTGCCTTAGCGCCCTGCTTTGTTTGGAGGCTGTTTGCGGACAGCAGCACACACAGCGGGAAGGTGCGCGCTGGCCAGCTCCAAGTCTCGGCACATAGAAACGCAAGCGAGGCACCTGCTCGCAGTTTGTCCCGGGCGTGGGAAGCAGCATGCTGCATGCCCAGAATACTTCTCGCACTGTCCTGCCTGCCACGGGGCTGCTTCTGAGCACGGAGGCATGCCTACAAGCCAGCTGAGATGGGCTTTGCCTAAGAGTGAGGGAAGTGTCGAGCGGAACAAGGGATGTGCTGCACAGCTTCCCTCGCAGGCAGATTCCCTCCTGGGGCGCTTACTTCTCCTGCCTTAGCGCCCTGCTTTGTTTGGAGGCTGTTTGCGGACAGCAGCACACACAGCGGGAAGGTACGTGCTGGCCAGCTCCAAGTCTCGGCACATAGAAGCGCAAGCCAGGCACCTGCTCGCAGTTTGTCCCGGGCATGGGAAGCAGCATGCTGCGGGCCCAGAAGACATCTCGCACTGTCCTGCCTGCCACGGGGCTGCTTCTGAGCACGGAGGCACGCCTACAAGCCAGCTGAGATGGGCTTTGCCTAAGAGTGAGGGAAGTGTCGAGCGGAACAAGGGATGTGCTGCACAGCTTCCCTCGCAGGCAGATTCCCTCCTGGGGCGCTTACTTCTCCTGCCTTAGCGCCCTGCTTTGTTTGGAGGCTGTTTGCGGACAGCAGCACACACAGCGGGAAGGTGCGCGCTGGTCAGCTCCAAGTCTCGGCAGATTGAAGCGCAAGCCAGGCACCTGCTCACAGTTTGTCCCGGGCATGGGAAGCAGCATGCTGCGGGCCCCGATTACTTCTCGCACTGTCCTGCCTTCCTCGGGGCTGCTTCTGAGCACGGAGGCACGCCTACAAGCCAGCTGAGATGGGCTTTGCCTAAGAGTCAGTGAAGTGGCGAGCGGAACAAGGGATGTGCTGCACAGGTTCCCTCGCAGGCAGATTCCCTCCTGGGGCGCTGACTTCTCCTGCCTTAGCGCCCTGCTTTGTTTGGAGGCTGTTTGCGGACAGCAGCACACACAGCGGGAAGGTGCGCGCTGGCCAGCTCCAAGTCTCGGCACATAGAAGCGCAAGCGAGGCACCTGCTCGCAGTTTGTCCCGGGCATGGGAAGCAGCATGCTGCGTGCCCAGAAGACATCTCGCACTGTCCTGCCTGCAACGGGGCTGCTTCTGAGCACGGAGGCACGCCTACAAGCCAGCTGAGATGGGCTTTGCCTAAGAGTGAGGGAAGTGGCGAGCGGAACAAGGGATGTGCTGCACAGCTTCCCTCGCAGGCAGATTCCCTCCTGGGGCGCTTACTTCTCCTGCCTTAGCGCCCTGCTTTGTTTGGAGGCTGTTTGCGGACAGCAGCACACACAGCGGGAAGGTACGCGCTGGCCAGCTCCAAGTCTCGGCACATAGAAGCGCAAGCGAGGCACCTGCTCGCAGTTTGTCCCGGGCATGGGAAGCAGCATGCTGCGTGCCCAGAAGACATCTCGCACTGTCCTGCCTGCCACGGGGCTGCTTCTGAGCACGGAGGCACGCCTACAAGCAAGCTGAGATGGGCTTTGCCTAAGAGTGAGGGAAGTGGCGAGCGGAACAAGGGATGTGCTGCACAGCTTCCCTCGCAGGCAGATTCCCTCCTGGGGCGCTGACTTCTCTTGCCTAGTGCCCTGCTTTGTTTGGAGGCTGTTTGCGGACAGCAGCACACACTGTGGGAAGGTGCGCGCTGGCCAGCTCCAAGTCTCGGCAGATTGAAGCGCAAGCCAGGCACCTGCTCACAGTTTGTCCCGGGCATGGGAAGCAGCATGCTGCGGGCCCAGAAGACATCTCGCACTGTCCTGCCTGCCACGGGGCTGCTTCTGAGCACGGAGGCACGCCTACAAGCCAGCTGAGATGGGCTTTGCCTAAGAGTGAGGGAAGTGTCGAGCGGAACAAGGGATGTGCTGCACAGCTTCCCTCGCAGGCAGATTCCCTCCTGGGGCGCTTACTTCTCCTGCCTTAGCGCCCTGCTTTGTTTGGAGGCTGTTTGCGGACAGCAGCACACACAGCGGGAAGGTGCGCGCTGGTCAGCTCCAAGTCTCGGCAGATTGAAGCGCAAGCCAGGCACCTGCTCACAGTTTGTCCCGGGCATGGGAAGCAGCATGCTGCGGGCCCCGATTACTTCTCGCACTGTCCTGCCTTCCTCGGGGCTGCTTCTGAGCACGGAGGCACGCCTACAAGCCAGCTGAGATGGGCTTTGCCTAAGAGTCAGTGAAGTGGCGAGCGGAACAAGGGATGTGCTGCACAGGTTCCCTCGCAGGCAGATTCCCTCCTGGGGCGCTGACTTCTCCTGCCTTAGCGCCCTGCTTTGTTTGGAGGCTGTTTGCGGACAGCAGCACACACAGCGGGAAGGTACGCGCTGGCCAGCTCCAAGTCTCGGCACATAGAAGCGCAAGCGAGGCACCTGCTCGCAGTTTGTCCCGGGCATGGGAAGCAGCATGCTGCGTGCCCAGAAGACATCTCGCACTGTCCTGCCTGCAACGGGGCTGCTTCTGAGCACGGAGGCACGCCTACAAGCAAGCTGAGATGGGCTTTGCCTAAGAGTCAGGGAAGTGGCGAGCGGAACAAGGGATGTGCTGCACAGCTTCCCTCGCAGGCAGATTCCCTCCTGGGGCACTTACTTCTCTTGCCTAGTGCCCTGCTTTGTTTGGAGGCTGTTTGCGGACAGCAGCACACACAGCGGGAAGGTGCGCGCTGGCCAGCTCCAAGTCTCGGCACATAGAAGCGCAAGCGAGGCACCTGCTCGCAGTTTGTCCCGGGCGTGGAAAGCAGCATGCTGCGTGCCCAGAGTACTTCTCGCTCTGTCCTGCCTGTCACGGGGCTGCTTCTGAGCACGGAGGCACGCCTACAAGCAAGCTGAGATGGGCTTTGCCAAAGATTCAGGGAAGTGTCGAGCGGAACAAGGGATGTGCTGCACAGCTTCCCTCGCAGGCAGATTCCCTCCTGGGGCGCTTACTTCTCCAACCTTAGTGCCCTGCTTTGTTTGGAGGCTGTTTGCGGACAGCAGCACACACAGCGGGAAGGTGCGCGCTGGCCAGCTCCAAGTCTCGGCACATAGAAGCGCAAGCGAGGCACCTGCTCGCAGTTTGTCCCGGGCGTGGAAAGCAGCATGCTGCGTGCCCAGAGTACTTCTCGCTCTGTCCTGCCTGTCACGGGGCTGCTTCTGAGCACGGAGGCATGCCTACAAGCCAGCTGAGATGGGCTTTGCCTAAGAGTGAGGGAAGTGTCGAGCGGAACAAGGGATGTGCTGCACAGCTTCCCTCGCAGGCAGATTCCCTCCTGGGGCGCTTACTTCTCCTGCCTTAGCGCCCTGCTTTGTTTGGAGGCTGTTTGCGGACAGCAGCACACACAGCGGGAAGGTGCGCGCTGGCCAGCTCCAAGTCTCGGCACATAGAAGCGCAAGCCAGGCACCTGCTCGCAGTTTGTCCCGGGCGTGGGAAGCAGCATGCTGCGTGCCCAGAAGACATCTCGCACTGTCCTGCCTGTCACGGGGCTGCTTCTGAGCACGGAGGCACGCCTACAAGCCAGCTGAGATGGGCTTTGCCTAAGAGTGAGGGAAGTGTCGAGCGGAACAAGGGATGTGCTGCACAGCTTCCCTCGCAGGCAGATTCCCTCCTGGGGCGCTTACTTCTCCTGCCTTAGCGCCCTGCTTTGTTTGGAGGCTGTTTGCGGACAGCAGCACACACAGCGGGAAGGTGCGCGCTGGCCAGCTCCAAGTCTCGGCACATAGAAGCGCAAGCGAGGCACCTGCTCGCAGTTTGTCCCGGGCATGGGAAGCAGCATGCTGCATGCCCAGAGTACTTCTCGCTCTGTCCTGCCTGTCACGGGGCTGCTTCTGAGCACGGAGGCATGCCTACAAGCAAGCTGAGATGGGCTTTGCCTAAGAGTGAGGGAAGTGTCGAGCGGAACAAGGGATGTGCTGCACAGCTTCCCTCGCAGGCAGATTCCCTCCTGGGGCGCTTACTTCTCCTGCCTTAGCGCCCTGCTTTGTTTGGAGGCTGTTTGCGGACAGCAGCACACACAGCGGGAAGGTGCGCGCTGGCCAGCTCCAAGTCTCGGCACATAGAAGCGCAAGCCAGGAACCTGCTCGCAGTTTGTCCCGGGCGTGGGAAGCAGCATGCTGCGTGCCCAGAAGACATCTCGCACTGTCCTGCCTGTCACGGGGCTGCTTCTGAGCACGGAGGCACGCCTACAAGCCAGCTGAGATGGGCTTTGCCTAAGAGTGAGGGAAGTGTCGAGCGGAACAAGGGATGTGCTGCACAGCTTCCCTCGCAGGCAGATTCCCTCCTGGGGCTCTTACTTCTCCTGCCTTAGTGCCCTGCTTTGTTTGGAGGCTGTTTGCGGACAGCAGCACACACAGCGGGAAGGTGCGCGCTGGCCAGCTCCAAGTCTCGGCACATAGAAGCGCAAGCGAGGCACCTGCTCGCAGTTTGTCCCGGGCGTGGAAAGCAGCATGCTGCGGGCCCCGATTACTTCTCGCTCTGTCCTGCCTGTCACGGGGCTGCTTCTGAGCACGGAGGCATGCCTACAAGCCAGCTGAGATGGGCTTTGCCTAAGAGTGAGGGAAGTGGCGAGCGGAACAAGGGAAGTGCTGCACAGCTTCCCTCGCAGGCAGATTCCCTCCTGGGGCGCTGACTTCTCTTGCCTTAGCGCCCTGCTTTGTTTGGAGGCTGTTTGCGGACAGCAGCACACACAGCGGGAAGGTGCGCGCTGGCCAGCTCCAAGTCTCGGCACATAGAAGCGCAAGCGAGGCACCTGCTCGCGGTTTGTCCCGGACATGGGAAGCAGCATGCTGCGTGCCCAGAAGACATCTCGCACTGTCCTGCCTGCCACGGGGCTGCTTCTGAGCACGGAGGCACGCCTACAAGCCAGCTGAGATGGGCTTTGCCTAAGAGTGAGGGAAGTGGCGAGCGGAACAAGGGATGTGCTGCACAGCTTCCCTCGCAGGCAGATTCCCTCCTGGGGCGCTTACTTCTCCTGCCTTAGCGCCCTGCTTTGTTTGGAGGCTGTTTGCGGACAGCAGCACACACAGCGGGAAGGTGCGCGCTGGCCAGCTCCAAGTCTCGGCACATAGAAGCGCAAGCGAGGCACCTGCTCGCAGTTTGTCCCGGGCGTGGAAAGCAGCATGCTGCGTGCCCAGAGTACTTCTCGCTCTGTCCTGCCTGTCACGGGGCTGCTTCTGAGCACGGAGGCATGCCTACAAGCAAGCTGAGATGGGCTTTGCCTAAGAGTGAGGGAAGTGGCGAGCGGAACAAGGGATGTGCTGCACAGCTTCCCTCGCAGGCAGATTCCCTCCTGGGGCGCTTACTTCTCCTGCCTTAGCGCCCTGCTTTGTTTGAAGGCTGTTTGCGGACAGCAGCACACACAGCGGGAAGGTGCGCGCTGGCCAGCTCCAAGTCTCGGCACATAGAAGCGCAAGCCAGGCACCTGCTCGCAGTTTGTCCCGGGCATGGGAAGCAGCATGCTGCGTGCCCAGAAGACATCTCGCACTGTCCTGCCTGTCACGGGGCTGCTTCTGAGCACGGAGGCACGCCTACAAGCCAGCTGAGATGGGCTTTGCCTAAGAGTCAGGGAAGTGTCGAGCGGAACAAGGGATGTGCTGCACAGCTTCCCTCGCAGGCAGATTCCCTTCTGGGGCTCTTACTTCTCCTGCCTTAGTGCCCTGCTTTGTTTGGAGGCTGTTTGCGGACAGCAGCACACACAGCGGGAAGGTGCGCGCTGGCCAGCTCCAAGTCTCGGCACATAGAAGCGCAAGCGAGGCACCTGCTCGCAGTTTGTCCCGGGCATGGGAAGCAGCATGCTGCATGCCCAGAGTACTTCTCGCTCTGTCCTTCCAGTCACGGGGCTGCTTCTGAGCACGGAGGCACGCCTACAAGCAAGCTGAGATGGGCTTTGCCAAAGATTCAGGGAAGTGTCGAGCGGAACAAGGGATGTGCTGCACAGCTTCCCTCGCAGGCAGATTCCCTCCTGGGGCGCTTAGTTCTCCTGCCTTAGCTCCCTGCTTTGTTTGGAGGCTGTTTGCGGACAGCAGCACACACAGCGGGAAGGTGCGCGCTGGCCAGCTCCAAGTCTCGGCACATAGAAGCGCAAGCGAGGCACCTGCTCGCAGTTTGTCCCGGGCGTGGGAAGCAGCATGCTGCGTGCCCAGAAGACATCTCGCACTGTCCTGCCTGTCACGGGGCTGCTTCTGAGCACGGAGGCACGCCTACAAGCCAGCTGAGATGGGCTTTGCCTAAGAGTCAGGGAAGTGTCGAGCGGAACAAGGGATGTGCTGCACAGCTTCCCTCGCAGGCAGATTCCCTCCTGGGGCGCTTACTTCTCCTGCCTTAGTGCCCTGCTTTGTTTGGAGGCTGTTTGCGGACAGCAGCACACACAGCGGGAAGGTGCGCGCTGGCCAGCTCCAAGTCTCGGCACATAGAAGCGCAAGCCAGGCACCTGCTCGCAGTTTGTCCCGGGCATGGGAAGCAGCATGCTGCGTGCCCAGAGTACTTCTCGCTCTGTCCTGCCTGTCACGGGGCTGCTTCTGAGCACGGAGGCACGCCTACAAGCCAGCTGAGATGGGCTTTGCCTAAGAGTGAGGGAAGTGTCGAGCGGAACAAGGGATGTGCTGCACAGCTTCCCTCGCAGGCAGATTCCCTCCTGGGGCGCTTATTTCTCCTGCCTTAGTGCCCTGCTTTCTTTGGAGGCTGTTTGCGGACAGCAGCACACACAGCGGGAAGGTGCGCGCTGGCCAGCTCCAAGTCTCGGCACATAGAAGCGCAAGCGAGGCACCTGCTCGCAGTTTGTCCCGGGCGTGGAAAGCAGCATGCTGCGGGCCCCGATTACTTCTCGCTCTGTCCTGCCTGTCACGGGGCTGCTTCTGAGCACGGAGGCATGCCTACAAGCAAGCTGAGATGGGCTTTGCCTAAGAGTGAGGGAAGTGTCGAGCGGAACAAGGGATGTGCTGCACAGCTTCCCTCGCAGGCAGATTCCCTCCTGGGGCGCTTACTTCTCTTGCCTTAGCGCCCTGCTTTGTTTGAAGGCTGTTTGCGGACAGCAGCACACACAGCGGGAAGGTGCGCGCTGGTCAGCTCCAAGTCTCGGCACATAGAAGCGCAAGCGAGGCACCTGCTCGCGGTTTGTCCCGGGCATGGGAAGCAGCATGCTGCGTGTCCAGAGGACATCTCGCACTGTCCTGCCTGCCACGGGGCTGCTTCTGAGCACGGAGGCACGCCTACAAGCAAGCTGAGATGGGCTTTGCCAAAGATTCAGGGAAGTGTCGAGCGGAACAAGGGATGTGCTGCACAGCTTCCCTCGCAGGCAGATTCCCTCCTGGGGCGCTTACTTCTCCTGCCTTAGTGCCCTGCTTTGTTTGGAGGCTGTTTGCGGACAGCAGCACACACAGCGGGAAGGTACGCGCTGGCCAGCTCCAAGTCTCGGCACATAGAAGCGCAAGCGAGGCACCTGCTCACGGTTTGTCCCTGGCGTGGAAAGCAGCATGCTGCGTGCCCAGAGTACTTCTCGCTCTGTTCTGCCTGTCACGGGGCTGCTTCTGAGCACGGAGGCATGCCTACAAGCCAGCTGAGATGGGCTTTGCCTAAGAGTGAGGGAAGTGGCGAGCGGAACAAGGGATGTGCTGCACAGCTTCCCTCGCAGGCAGATTCCCTCCTGGGGCGCTGACTTCTCTTGCCTTAGTGCCCTGCTTTGTTTGGAGGCTGTTTGCGGACAGCAGCACACACAGCGGGAAGGTGCCCGCTGGTCAGCTCCAAGTCTCGGCACATAGAAGCGCAAGCGAGGCACCTGCTCGCAGTTTGTCCCGGGCGTGGAAAGCAGCATGCTGCGTGCCCAGAGTACTTCTCGCACTGTCCTGCCTGCCACGGGGCTGCTTCTGAGCACGGAGGCACGCCTACAAGCAAGCTGAGATGGGCTTTGCCAAAGAGTGAGGGAAGTGTCGAGCGGAACAAGGGATGTGCTGCACAGCTTCCCTCGCAGGCAGATTCCCTCCTGGGGCGCTGACTTCTCTTGCCTTAGCGCCCTGCTTTGTTTGGAGGCTGATTGGGGACAGCAGCACACACAGCGGGAAGGTGCGCGCTGGTCAGCTCCAAGTCTCGGCACATAGAAACGCAAGCGAGGCACCTGCTCGCAGTTTGTCCCGGGCGTGGGAAGCAGCATGCTGCGTGCCCAGAGTACTTCTCGCTCTGTCCTGCCTGTCACGGGGCTGCTTCTGAGCACGGAGGCATGCCTACAAGCTAGCTGAGATGGGCTTTGCCTAAGAGTGAGGGAAGTGTCGAGCGGAACAAGGGATGTGCTGCACAGCTTCCCTCGCAGGCAGATTCCCTCCTGGGGCGCTTACTTCTCCTGCCTTAGTGCCCTGCTTTGTTTGGAGGCTGTTTGCGGACAGCAGCACACACAGCGGGAAGGTGCGCGCTGGTCAGCTCCAAGTCTCGGCACATAGAAGCGCAAGCGAGGCACCTGCTCGCAGTTTGTCCCGGGCGTGGAAAGCAGCATGCTGCGTGCCCAGAGTACTTCTCGCACTGTCCTGCCTGCCACGGGGCTGCTTCTGAGCACGGAGGCACGCCTACAAGCAAGCTGAGATGGGCTTTGCCAAAGAGTGAGGGAAGTGTCGAGCGGAACAAGGGATGTGCTGCACAGCTTCCCTCGCAGGCAGATTCCCTCCTGGGGCGCTGACTTCTCTTGCCTTAGCGCCCTGCTTTGTTTGGAGGCTGATTGGGGACAGCAGCACACACAGCGGGAAGGTGCGCGCTGGTCAGCTCCAAGTCTCGGCACATAGAAACGCAAGCGAGGCACCTGCTCGCAGTTTGTCCCGGGCGTGGGAAGCAGCATGCTGCGTGCCCAGAGTACTTCTCGCTCTGTCCTGCCTGTCACGGGGCTGCTTCTGAGCACGGAGGCATGCCTACAAGCTAGCTGAGATGGGCTTTGCCTAAGAGTGAGGGAAGTGTCGAGCGGAACAAGGGATGTGCTGCACAGCTTCCCTCGCAGGCAGATTCCCTCCTGGGGCGCTTACTTCTCCTGCCTTAGTGCCCTGCTTTGTTTGGAGGCTGTTTGCGGACAGCAGCACACACAGCGGGAAGGTGCGCGCTGGTCAGCTCCAAGTCTCGGCACATAGAAGCGCAAGCAAGGCACCTGCTCTCGGTTTGTCCCGGACATGGGAAGCAGCATGCTGCGTGCCCAGAAGACATCTCGCACTGTCCTGCCTGCCACGGGGCTGCTTCTGAGCACGGAGGCACGCCTACAAGCCAGCTGAGATGGGCTTTGCCTAAGAGTGAGGGAAGTGGCGAGCGGAACAAGGGATGTGCTGCACAGCTTCCCTCGCAGGCAGATTCCCTCCTGGGGCGCTTACTTCTCCTGCCTTAGCGCCCTGCTTTGTTTGGAGGCTGTTTGCGGACAGCAGCACACACAGCGGGAAGGTGCGCGCTGGCCAGCTCCAAGTCTCGGCACATAGAAGCGCAAGCGAGGCACCAACTCGCAGTTTGTCCCGGGCATGGGAAGCAGCATGCTGCGTGCCCAGAAGACATCTCGCACTGTCCTGCCTGCCACGGGGCTGCTTCTGAGCACGGAGGCACGCCTACAAGCAAGCTGAGATGGGCTTTGCCTAAGAGTCAGGGAAGTGGCGAGCAGAACAAGGGATGTGCTGCACAGCTTCCCTCGCAGGCACATTCCCTCCTGGGGCGCTTACTTCTCCAACCTTAGTGCCCTGCTTTGTTTGGAGGCTGTTTGCGGACAGCAGCACACACAGCGAGAAGGTGCGCGCTGGTCAGCTCCAAGTCCCGGCAGATAGAAGCGCAAGCGAGGCACCTGCTCGCGGTTTGTCCCGGGCATGGGAAGCAGCATGCTGCGTGCCCAGAAGACATCTCGCACTGTCCTGCCTGCCACGGGGCTGCTTCTGAGCACGGAGGCACGCCTACAAGCCAGCTGACATGGGCTTTGCCAAAGAGTGAGGGAAGTGGCGAGCGGAACAAGGGAAGTGCTGCACAGCTTCCCTCGCAGGCAGATTCCCTCCTGGGGCGCTGACTTCTCTTGCCTTAGCGCCCTGCTTTGTTTGGAGGCTGTTTGCGGACAGCAGCACACACAGCGGGAAGGTGCGCGCTGGCCAGCTCCAAGTCTCGGCACATAGAAGCGCAAGCGAGGCACCTGCTCGCAGTTTGTCCCGGGCGTGGAAAGCAGCATGCTGCGGGCCCCGATTACTTCTCGCTCTGTCCTGCCTGTCACGGGGCTGCTTCTGAGCACGGAGGCATGCCTACAAGCCAGCTGACATGGGTTTTGCCAAAGAGTGAGGGAAGTGGCGAGCGGAACAAGGGAAGTGCTGCACAGCTTCCCTCGCAGGCAGATTCCCTCCTGGGGCGCTGACTTCTCTTGCCTTAGCGCCCTGCTTTGTTTGGAGGCTGTTTGCGGACAGCAGCACACACAGCGGGAACGTGCGCGCTGGCCAGCTCCAAGTCTCGGTACATAGAAGCGCAAGCGAGGCACCTGCTCGCAGTTTGTCCCGGGCGTGGAAAGCAGCATGCTGCGGGCCCCGATTACTTCTCGCTCTGTCCTGCCTGTCACGGGGCTGCTTCTGAGCACGGAGGCATGCCTACAAGCCAGCTGAGATGGGCTTTGCCTAAGAGTGAGGGAAGTGGCGAGCGGAACAAGGGAAGTGCTGCACAGCTTCCCTCGCAGGCAGATTCCCTCCTGGGGCGCTGACTTCTCTTGCCTTAGCGCCCTGCTTTGTTTGGAGGCTGTTTGCGGACAGCAGCACACACAGCGGGAAGGTGCCCGCTGGTCAGCTCCAAGTCTCGGCGCATAGAAGCGCAAGCGAGGCACCTGCTCGCAGTTTGTCCCGGGCGTGGGAAGCAGCATGCTGCGTGCCCAGAGTACTTCTCGCTCTGTCCTGCCTGTCACGGGGCTGCTTCTGAGCACAGAGGCACGCCTACAAGCCAGCTGAGATGGGCTTTGCCTAAGAGTGAGGGAAGTGGCGAGCGGAACAAGGGAAGTGCTGCACAGCTTCCCTCGCAGGCAGATTCCCTCCTGGGGCGCTGACTTCTCTTGCCTTAGCGCCCTGCTTTGTTTGGAGGCTGATTGCGGACAGCAGCACACACAGCGGGAAGGTGCGCGCTGGTCAGCTCCAAGTCTCGGCGCATAGAAGCGCAAGAAAGGCACCTGCTCGCAGTTTGTCCAGGGCGTGGGAAGCAGCATGCTGCGTGCCCAGAGTACTTCTCGCTCTGTCCTGCCTGCCACGGGGCTGCTTCTGAGCACGGAGGCATGCCTACAAGCCAGCTGAGATGGGCTTTGCCTAAGAGTGAGGGAAGTGGCGAGCAGAACAAGGGATGTGCTGCACAGCTTCCCTCGCAGGCAGATTCCCTCCTGTGGCGCTTACTTCTCTTGCCTTAGCGCCCTGCTTTGTTTGGAGGCTGTTTGCGGACAGCAGCACACACAGCGGGAAGGTGCGCGCTGGCCAGCTCCAAGTCTCGGCACATAGAAGCGCAAGCGAGGCACCTGCTCGCAGTTTGTTCCGGGCGTGGGACATGCTGCGTGCCCAGAGTACTTCTCGCTCTGTCCTGCCTGTCACGGGGCTGCTTCTGAGCACGGAGGCACGCCTACAAGCCAGCTGAGATGGGCTTTGCCTAAGAGTGAGGGAAGTGGCGAGCGGAACAAGGGATGTGCTGCACAGCTTCCCTCGCAGGCAGATTCCCTCCTGGGGCGCTGACTTCTCTTGCCTTAGAGCCCTGCTTTGTTTGGAGGCTGTTTGCGGACAGCAGCACACACAGCGGGAAGGTGCGCGCTGGTCAGCTCCAAGTCTCGGCACATAGAAGCGCAAGCGAGGCACCTGCTCGCGGTTTGTCCCGGGCATGGGAAGCAGCATGCTGCATGCCCAGAGTACTTCTCGCACTGTCCTGCCTGCCACGGGGCTGCTTCTGAGCACGGAGGCACGCCTACAAGCAAGCTGAGATGGGCTTTGCCAAAGAGTGAGGGAAGTGTCGAGCGGAACAAGGGATGTGCTGCACAGCTTCCCTCGCAGGCAGATTCCCTCCTGGGGCGCTGACTTCTCTTGCCTTAGCGCCCTGCTTTGTTTGGAGGCTGTTTGCGGACAGCAGCACACACAGCGGGAAGGTACGTGCTGGCCAGCTCCAAGTCTCGGCACATAGAAGCGTAAGCGAGGCACCTGCTCGCAGTTTGTCTCGGGCGTGGGAAGCAGCATGCTGCGTGCCCAGAGTACTTCTCGCTCTGTCCTGCCTGTCACGGGGCTGCTTCTGAGCACGGAGGCACGCCTACAAGCCAGCTGAGATGGGCTTTGCCTAAGAGTGAGGGAAGTGTCGAGCGGAACAAGGGATGTGCTGCACAGCTTCCCTCGCAGGCAGATTCCCTCCTGGGGCGCTTACTTCTCCTGCCTTAGTGCCCTGCTTTGTTTGGAGGCTGTTTGCGGACAGCAGCACACACAGCGGGAAGGTGCGCGCTGGCCAGCTCCAAGTCTCGGCACATAGAAGCGCAAGCGAGGCACCTGCTCGCAGTTTGTCCCGGGCGTGGAAAGCAGCATGCTGCGTGCCCAGAGTACTTCTCGCTCTGTCCTGCCTGTCACGGGGCTGCTTCTGAGCACGGAGGCATGCCTACAAGCCAGCTGAGATGGGCTTTGCCTAAGAGTGAGGGAAGTGGCGAGCGGAACAAGGGATGTGCTGCACAGCTTCCCTCGCAGGCAGATTCCCTCCTGGGGCGCTGACTTCTCCTGCCTTAGCGCCCTGCTTTGTTTGGAGGCTGTTTGCGGACAGCAGCACACACAGCGGGAAGGTGCGCGCTGGTCAGCTCCAAATCCCGGCAGATAGAAGCGCAAGCGAGGCACCTGCTCGCAGTTTGTCCCGGGCGTGGGAAGCAGCATGCTGCGTGCCCAGAAGACATCTCGCACTGTCCTGCCTGCCACGGGGCTGCTTCTGAGCACGGAGGCACGCCTACAAGCAAGCTGAGATGGGCTTTGCCAAAGAGTGAGGGAAGTGTCGAGCGGAACAAGGGATGTGCTGCACAGCTTCCCTCGCAGGCAGATTCCCTCCTGGGGCGCTGACTTCTCTTGCCTTAGCGCCCTGCTTTGTTTGGAGGCTGATTGGGGACAGCAGCACACACAGCGGGAAGGTGCGCGCTGGTCAGCTCCAAGTCTCGGCACATAGAAACGCAAGCGAGGCACCTGCTCGCAGTTTGTCCCGGGCGTGGGAAGCAGCATGCTGCGTGCCCAGAGTACTTCTCGCTCTGTCCTGCCTGTCACGGGGCTGCTTCTGAGCACGGAGGCATGCCTACAAGCTAGCTGAGATGGGCTTTGCCTAAGAGTGAGGGAAGTGTCGAGCGGAACAAGGGATGTGCTGCACAGCTTCCCTCGCAGGCAGATTCCCTCCTGGGGCGCTTACTTCTCCTGCCTTAGTGCCCTGCTTTGTTTGGAGGCTGTTTGCGGACAGCAGCACACACAGCGGGAAGGTGCGCGCTGGTCAGCTCCAAGTCTCGGCACATAGAAGCGCAAGCAAGGCACCTGCTCTCGGTTTGTCCCGGACATGGGAAGCAGCATGCTGCGTGCCCAGAAGACATCTCGCACTGTCCTGCCTGCCACGGGGCTGCTTCTGAGCACGGAGGCACGCCTACAAGCCAGCTGAGATGGGCTTTGCCTAAGAGTGAGGGAAGTGGCGAGCGGAACAAGGGATGTGCTGCACAGCTTCCCTCGCAGGCAGATTCCCTCCTGGGGCGCTTACTTCTCCTGCCTTAGCGCCCTGCTTTGTTTGGAGGCTGTTTGCGGACAGCAGCACACACAGCGGGAAGGTGCGCGCTGGTCAGCTCCAAGTCTCGGCACATAGAAGCGCAAGCCAGGCACCTGCTCGCAGTTTGTCCCGGGCATGGGAAGCAGCATGCTGCGTGCCCAGAAGACATCTCGCACTGTCCTGCCTGCCACGGGGCTGCTTCTGAGCACGGAGGCACGCCTACAAGCCAGCTGACATGGGCTTTGCCAAAGAGTGAGGGAAGTGGCGAGCGGAACAAGGGAAGTGCTGCACAGCTTCCCTCGCAGGCAGATTCCCTCCTGGGGCGCTGACTTCTCTTGCCTTAGCGCCCTGCTTTGTTTGGAGGCTGTTTGCGGACAGCAGCACACACAGCGGGAAGGTGCGCGCTGGCCAGCTCCAAGTCTCGGTACATAGAAGCGCAAGCGAGGCACCTGCTCGCAGTTTGTCCCGGGCGTGGAAAGCAGCATGCTGCGGGCCCCGATTACTTCTCGCTCTGTCCTGCCTGTCACGGGGCTGCTTCTGAGCACGGAGGCATGCCTACAAGCCAGCTGAGATGGGCTTTGCCTAAGAGTGAGGGAAGTGGCGAGCGGAACAAGGGAAGTGCTGCACAGCTTCCCTCGCAGGCAGATTCCCTCCTGGGGCGCTGACTTCTCCTGCCTTAGTGCCCTGCTTTGTTTGGAGGCTGTTTGCGGACAGCAGCACACACAGCGGGAAGGTGCCCGCTGGTCAGCTCCAAGTCTCGGCGCATAGAAGCGCAAGCGAGGCACCTGCTCGCAGTTTGTCCCGGGCATGGGAAGCAGCATGCTGCGTGCCCAGAGTACTTCTCGCTCTGTCCTGCCTGTCACGGGGCTGCTTCTGAGCACAGAGGCACGCCTACAAGCCAGCTGAGATGGGCTTTGCCTAAGAGTGAGGGAAGTGGCGAGCAGAACAAGGGATGTGCTGCACAGCTTCCCTCGCAGGCAGATTCCCTCCTGTGGCGCTTACTTCTCTTGCCTTAGCGCCCTGCTTTGTTTGGAGGCTGTTTGCGGACAGCAGCACACACAGCGGGAAGGTGCGCGCTGGCCAGCTCCAAGTCTCGGCACATAGAAGCGCAAGCGAGGCACCTGCTCGCAGTTTGTCCCGGGCGTGGGACATGCTGCGTGCCCAGAGTACTTCTCGCTCTGTCCTGCCTGTCACGGGGCTGCTTCTGAGCACGGAGGCACGCCTACAAGCCAGCTGAGATGGGCTTTGCCTAAGAGTGAGGGAAGTGTCGAGCGGAACAAGGGATGTGCTGCACAGCTTCCCTCGCAGGCAGATTCCCTCCTGGGGCGCTGACTTCTCTTGCCTTAGCGCCCTGCTTTGTTTGGAGGCTGTTTGCGGACAGCAGCACACACAGTGGGAAGGTGCGCGCTGGTCAGCTCCAAGTCTCGGCACATAGAAGCGCAAGCGAGGCACCTGCTCGCGGTTTGTCCCGGGCATGGGAAGCAGCATGCTGCATGCCCAGAGTACTTCTCGCACTGTCCTGCCTGCCACGGGGCTGCTTCTGAGCACGGAGGCACGCCTACAAGCAAGCTGAGATGGGCTTTGCCAAAGAGTGAGGGAAGTGTCGAGCGGAACAAGGGAAGTGCTGCACAGCTTCCCTCGCAGGCAGATTCCCTCCTGGGGCGCTGACTTCTCTTGCCTTAGCGCCCTGCTTTGTTTGGAGGCTGTTTGCGGACAGCAGCACACACAGCGGGAAGGTACATGCTGGCCAGCTCCAAGTCTCGGCACATAGAAGCGTAAGCGAGGCACCTGCTCTCAGTTTGTCTCGGGCGTGGGAAGCAGCATGCTGCGTGCCCAGAGTACTTCTCGCTCTGTCCTGCCTGTCACGGGGCTGCTTCTGAGCACGGAGGCACGCCTACAAGCCAGCTGAGATGGGCTTTGCCTAAGAGTGAGGGAAGTGTCGAGCGGAACAAGGGATGTGCTGCACAGCTTCCCTCGCAGGCAGATTCCCTCCTGGGGCGCTTACTTCTCCTGCCTTAGTGCCCTGCTTTGTTTGGAGGCTGTTTGCGGACAGCAGCACACACAGCGGGAAGGTGCGCGCTGGCCAGCTCCAAGTCTCGGCACATAGAAGCGCAAGCGAGGCACCTGCTCGCAGTTTGTCCCGGGCGTGGAAAGCAGCATGCTGCGGGCCCCGATTACTTCTCGCTCTGTCCTGCCTGTCACGGGGCTGCTTCTGAGCACGGAGGCATGCCTACAAGCAAGCTGAGATGGGCTTTGCCTAAGAGTGAGGGAAGTGTCGAGCGGAACAAGGGATGTGCTGCACAGCTTCCCTCGCAGGCAGATTCCCTCCTGGGGCGCTTACTTCTCTTGCCTTAGCGCCCTGCTTTGTTTGAAGGCTGTTTGCGGACAGCAGCACACACAGCGGGAAGGTGCGCGCTGGTCAGCTCCAAGTCTCGGCACATAGAAGCGCAAGCGAGGCACCTGCTCGCGGTTTGTCCCGGGCATGGGAAGCAGCATGCTGCGTGTCCAGAGGACATCTCGCACTGTCCTGCCTGCCACGGGGCTGCTTCTGAGCACGGAGGCACGCCTACAAGCAAGCTGAGATGGGCTTTGCCAAAGATTCAGGGAAGTGTCGAGCGGAACAAGGGATGTGCTGCACAGCTTCCCTCACAGGCAGATTCCCTCCTGGGGCGCTTACTTCTCCAACCTTAGTGCCCTGCTTTGTTTGGAGGCTGTTTGCGGACAGCAGCACACACAGCGGGAAGGTACGCGCTGGCCAGCTCCAAGTCTCGGCACATAGAAGCGCAAGCGAGGCACCTGCTCGCGGTTTGTCCCTGGCGTGGAAAGCAGCATGCTGCGTGCCCAGAGTACTTCTCGCTCTGTCCTGCCTGTCACGGGGCTGCTTCTGAGCACGGAGGCATGCCTACAAGCCAGCTGAGATGGGCTTTGCCTAAGAGTGAGGGAAGTGTCGAGCGGAACAAGGGATGTGCTGCACAGCTTCCCTCGCAGGCAGATTCCCTCCTGGGGCGCTGACTTCTCTTGCCTTAGTGCCCTGCTTTGTTTGGAGGCTGTTTGCGGACAGCAGCACACACAGCGGGAAGGTGCGCGCTGGCCAGCTCCAAGTCTCGGCACATAGAAGCGCAAGCCAGGCACCTGCTCGCAGTTTGTCCCGGGCATGGGAAGCAGCATGCTGCATACCCAGAGTACTTCTCGCACTGTCCTGCCTGCCACGGGGCTGCTTCTGAGCACGGAGGCACGCCTACCAGCAAGCTGAGATGGGCTTTGCCTAAGAGTGAGGGAAGTGTCGAGCGGAACAAGGGATGTGCTGCACAGCTTCCCTCGCAGGCAGATTCCCTCCTGGGGCGCTGACTTCTCTTGCCTTAGCGCCCTGCTTTGTTTGGAGGCTGTTTGCGGACAGCAGCACACACAGCGGGAAGGTGCGTGCTGGCCAGCTCCAAGTCTCGGCACATAGAAGCGCAAGCGAGGCACCTGCTCGCGGTTTGTCCCGGGCATGGGAAGCAGCATGCTGCGTGTCCAGAGGACATCTCGCACTGTCCTGCCTGCCACGGGGCTGCTTCTGAGCACGGAGGCACGCCTACAAGCAAGCTGAGATGGGCTTTGCCAAAGATTCAGGGAAGTGTCGAGCGGAACAAGGGATGTGCTGCACAGCTTCCCTCACAGGCAGATTCCCTCCTGGGGCGCTTACTTCTCCAACCTTAGTGCCCTGCTTTGTTTGGAGGCTGTTTGCGGACAGCAGCACACACAGCGGGAAGGTACGCGCTGGCCAGCTCCAAGTCTCGGCACATAGAAGCGCAAGCGAGGCACCTGCTCGCGGTTTGTCCCTGGCGTGGAAAGCAGCATGCTGCGTGCCCAGAGTACTTCTCGCTCTGTCCTGCCTGTCACGGGGCTGCTTCTGAGCACGGAGGCATGCCTACAAGCCAGCTGAGATGGGCTTTGCCTAAGAGTGAGGGAAGTGTCGAGCGGAACAAGGGATGTGCTGCACAGCTTCCCTCGCAGGCAGATTCCCTCCTGGGGCGCTGACTTCTCTTGCCTTAGTGCCCTGCTTTGTTTGGAGGCTGTTTGCGGACAGCAGCACACACAGCGGGAAGGTGCGCGCTGGCCAGCTCCAAGTCTCGGCACATAGAAGCGCAAGCCAGGCACCTGCTCGCAGTTTGTCCCGGGCATGGGAAGCAGCATGCTGCATACCCAGAGTACTTCTCGCACTGTCCTGCCTGCCACGGGGCTGCTTCTGAGCACGGAGGCACGCCTACCAGCAAGCTGAGATGGGCTTTGCCTAAGAGTGAGGGAAGTGTCGAGCGGAACAAGGGATGTGCTGCACAGCTTCCCTCGCAGGCAGATTCCCTCCTGGGGCGCTGACTTCTCTTGCCTTAGCGCCCTGCTTTGTTTGGAGGCTGTTTGCGGACAGCAGCACACACAGCGGGAAGGTGCGTGCTGGCCAGCTCCAAGTCTCGGCACATAGAAGCGCAAGCGAGGCACCTGCTCGCAGTTTGTCCCGGGCATGGGAAGCAGCATGCTGCATGCCCAGAGTACTTCTCGCACTGTCCTTCCCGTCACGGGGCTGCTTCTGAGCACGGAGGCACGCCTACAAGCAAGCTGAGATGGGCTTTGCCAAAGAGTGAGGGAAGTGTCGAGCGGAACAAGGGATGTGCTGCACAGCTTCCCTCACAGGCAGATTCCCTCCTGGGGCGCTGACTTCTCTTGCCTTAGTGCCCTGCTTTGTTTGGAGGCTGTTTGCGGACAGCAGCACACACAGCGGGAAGGTACGCGCTGGCCAGCTCCAAGTCTCGGCACATAGAAGCGCAAGCGAGGCACCTGCTCGCAGTTTGTCCCGGGCGTGGGAAGCAGCATGCTGCATGCCCAGAGTACTTCTCGCACTGTCCTTCCCGTCACGGGGCTGCTTCTGAGCACGGAGGCACGCCTACAAGCAAGCTGAGATGGGCTTTGCCAAAGAGTGAGGGAAGTGTCGAGCGGAACAAGGGAAGTGCTGCACAGCTTCCCTCGCAGGCAGATTCCCTCCTGGGGCGCTGACTTCTCTTGCCTTAGCGCCCTGCTTTGTTTGGAGGCTGTTTGCGGACAGCAGCACACACAGCGGGAAGGTACGTGCTGGCCAGCTCCAAGTCTCGGCACATAGAAGCGCAAGCGAGGCACCTGCTCGCGGTTTGTCCCGGGCGTGGAAAGCAGCATGCTGCGTGCCCAGAAGACATCTCGCACTGTCCTGCCTGCCATGGGGCTGCTTCTGAGCACGGAGGCACGCCTACAAGCCAGCTGAGATGGGCTTTGCCTAAGAGTGAGGGAAGTGTCGAGCAGAACAAGGGATGTGCTGCACAGCTTCCCTCGCAGGCAGATTCCCTCCTGGGGCGCTTACTTCTCTTGCCTTAGCGCCCTGCTTTGTTTGGAGGCTGTTTGCGGACAGCAGCACACACAGCGGGAAGGTGCGCGCTGGCCAGCTCCAAGTCTCGGCACATAGAAGCGCAAGCGAGGCACCTGCTCGCAGTTTGTCCCGGGCGTGGGAAGCAGCATGCTGCGTGCCCAGAGTACTTCTCGCTCTGTCCTGCCTGTCACGGGGCTGCTTCTGAGCACGGAGGCACGCCTACAAGCCAGCTGAGATGGGCTTTGCCTAAGAGTGAGGGAAGTGTCGAGCGGAACAAGGGATGTGCTGCACAGCTTCCCTCGCAGGCAGATTCCCTCCTGGGGCGCTGACTTCTCTTGCCTTAGCGCCCTGCTTTGTTTGGAGGCTGTTTGCGGACAGCAGCACACACAGCGGGAAGGTGCGCGCTGGCCAGCTCCAAGTCTCGGCACATAGAAGCGCAAGCGAGGCACCTGCTCGCAGTTTGTCCCGGGCGTGGAAAGCAGCATGCTGCGGGCCCCGATTACTTCTCGCTCTGTCCTGCCTGTCACGGGGCTGCTTCTGAGCACGGAGGCATGCCTACAAGCCAGCTGAGATGGGCTTTGCCTAAGAGTGAGGGAAGTGGCGAGCGGAACAAGGGAAGTGCTGCACAGCTTCCCTCGCAGGCAGATTCCCTCCTGGGGCGCTGACTTCTCCTGCCTTAGCGCCCTGCTTTGTTTGGAGGCTGTTTGCGGACAGCAGCACACACAGCGGGAAGGTGCGCGCTGGCCAGCTCCAAGTCTCGGTACATAGAAGCGCAAGCGAGGCACCTGCTCGCAGTTTGTCCCGGGCGTGGAAAGCAGCATGCTGCGGGCCCCGATTACTTCTCGCTCTGTCCTGCCTGTCACGGGGCTGCTTCTGAGCACGGAGGCATGCCTACAAGCCAGCTGAGATGGGCTTTGCCTAAGAGTGAGGGAAGTGGCGAGCGGAACAAGGGAAGTGCTGCACAGCTTCCCTCGCAGGCAGATTCCCTCCTGGGGCGCTGACTTCTCCTGCCTTAGCGCCCTGCTTTGTTTGGAGGCTGTTTGCGGACAGCAGCACACACAGCGGGAAGGTACGTGCTGGCCAGCTCCAAGTCTCGGCACATAGAAGCGCAAGCGAGGCACCTGCTCGCAGTTTGTCCCGGGCGTGGGAAGCAGCATGCTGCGTGCCCAGAGTACTTCTCGCTCTGTCCTGCCTGTCACGGGGCTGCTTCTGAGCACGGAGGCACGCCTACAAGCCAGCTGAGATGGGCTTTGCCTAAGAGTGAGGGAAGTGTCGAGCGGAACAAGGGATGTGCTGCACAGCTTCCCTCGCAGGCAGATTCCCTCCTGGGGCGCTGACTTCTCTTGCCTTAGCGCCCTGCTTTGTTTGGAGGCTGTTTGCGGACAGCAGCACACACAGCGGGAAGGTGCGCGCTGGCCAGCTCCAAGTCTCGGCACATAGAAGCGCAAGCGAGGCACCTGCTCGCAGTTTGTCCCGGGCGTGGAAAGCAGCATGCTGCGGGCCCCGATTACTTCTCGCTCTGTCCTGCCTGTCACGGGGCTGCTTCTGAGCACGGAGGCATGCCTACAAGCAAGCTGAGATGGGCTTTGCCTAAGAGTGAGGGAAGTGTCGAGCGGAACAAGGGATGTGCTGCACAGCTTCCCTCGCAGGCAGAGTCCCTCCTGGGGCGCTTACTTCTCCTGCCTTAGCGCCCTGCTTTGTTTGAAGGCTGTTTGCGGACAGCAGCACACACAGCGGGAAGGTGCGCGCTGGCCAGCTCCAAGTCTCGGCACATAGAAGCGCAAGCGAGGCACCTGCTCGCAGTTTGTCCCGGGCATGGGAAGCAGCATGCTGCATGCCCAGAGTACTTCTCGCACTGTCCTTCCCGTCACGGGGCTGCTTCTGAGCACGGAGGCACGCCTACAAGCAAGCTGAGATGGGCTTTGCCAAAGAGTGAGGGAAGTGTCGAGCGGAACAAGGGAAGTGCTGCACAGCTTCCCTCGCAGGCAGATTCCCTCCTGGGGCGCTGACTTCTCTTGCCTTAGCGCCCTGCTTTGTTTGGAGGCTGTTTGCGGACAGCAGCACACACAGCGGGAAGGTACGTGCTGGCCAGCTCCAAGTCTCGGCACATAGAAGCGCAAGCGAGGCACCTGCTCGCGGTTTGTCCCGGGCGTGGAAAGCAGCATGCTGCGTGCCCAGAAGACATCTCGCACTGTCCTGCCTGCCACGGGGCTGCTTCTGAGCACGGAGGCACGCCTACAAGCCAGCTGAGATGGGCTTTGCCTAAGAGTGAGGGAAGTGGCGAGCAGAACAAGGGATGTGCTGCACAGCTTCCCTCGCAGGCAGATTCCCTCCTGGGGCGCTTACTTCTCTTGCCTTAGCGCCCTGCTTTGTTTGGAGGCCGTTTGCGGACAGCAGCACACACAGCGGGAAGGTGCGCGCTGGCCAGCTCCAAGTCTCGGCACATAGAAGCGCAAGCGAGGCACCTGCTCGCAGTTTGTCCCGGGCGTGGGAAGCAGCATGCTGCGTGCCCAGAGTACTTCTCGCTCTGTCCTGCCTGTCACGGGGCTGCTTCTGAGCACGGAGGCACGCCTACAAGCCAGCTGAGATGGGCTTTGCCTAAGAGTGAGGGAAGTGTCGAGCGGAACAAGGGATGTGCTGCACAGCTTCCCTCGCAGGCAGATTCCCTCCTGGGGCGCTTACTTCTCCTGCCTTAGTGCCCTGCTTTGTTTGGAGGCTGTTTGTGGACAGCAGCACACACAGCGGGAAGGTGCGCGCTGGCCAGCTCCAAGTCTCGGCACATAGAAGCGCAAGCGAGGCACCTGCTCGCAGTTTGTCCCGGGCGTGGAAAGCAGCATGCTGCGGGCCCCGATTACTTCTCGCTCTGTCCTGCCTGTCACGGGGCTGCTTCTGAGCACGGAGGCATGCCTACAAGCCAGCTGAGATGGGCTTTGCCTAAGAGTCAGGGAAGTGTCGAGCGGAACAAGGGATGTGCTGCACAGCTTCCCTCGCAGGCAGATTCCCTCCTGGGGCGCTGACTTCTCTTGCCTTAGCGCCCTGCTTTGTTTGGAGGCTGTTTGCGGACAGCAGCACACACAGCGGGAAGGTGCGCGCTGGTCAGCTCCAAGTCTCGGCACATAGAAGCGCAAGCGAGGCACCTGCTCTCGGTTTGTCCCGGACGTGGGAAGCAGCATGCTGCGTGCCCAGAAGACATCTCGCACTGTCCTGCCTGCCACGGGGCTGCTTCTGAGCACGGAGGCACGCCTACAAGCAAGCTGAGATGGGCTTTGCCTAAGAGTGAGGGAAGTGGCGAGCGGAACAAGGGATGTGCTGCACAGCTTCCCTCGCAGGCAGATTCCCTCCTGGGGCGCTTACTTCTCCTGCCTTAGCGCCCTGCTTTGTTTGGAGGCTGTTTGCGGACAGCAGCACACACAGCGGGAAGGTGCGCGCTGGCCAGCTCCAAGTCTCGGCACATAGAAGCGCAAGCGAGGCACCAACTCGCAGTTTGTCCCGGGCATGGGAAGCAGCATGCTGCGTGCCCAGAAGACATCTCGCACTGTCCTGCCTGCCACGGGGCTGCTTCTGAGCACGGAGGCACGCCTACAAGCAAGCTGAGATGGGCTTTGCCTAAGAGTCAGGGAAGTGGCGAGCAGAACAAGGGATGTGCTGCACAGCTTCCCTCGCAGGCAGATTCCCTCCTGGGGCGCTTACTTCTCCAACCTTAGTGCCCTGCTTTGTTTGGAGGCTGTTTGCGGACAGCAGCACACACAGCGGGAAGGTGCGCGCTGGTCAGCTCCAAGTCCCGGCAGATAGAAGCGCAAGCGAGGCACCTGCTCGCGGTTTGTCCCGGGCATGGGAAGCAGCATGCTGCGTGCCCAGAAGACATCTCGCACTGTCCTGCCTGCCACGGGGCTGCTTCTGAGCACGGAGGCACGCCTACAAGCAAGCTGAGATGGGCTTTGCCAAAGATTCAGGGAAGTGTCGAGCGGAACAAGGGATGTGCTGCACAGCTTCCCTCGCAGGCAGATTCCCTCCTGGGGCGCTTACTTCTCCAACCTTAGTGCCCTGCTTTGTTTGGAGGCTGTTTGCGGACAGCAGCACACACAGCGGGAAGGTACGCGCTGGCCAGCTCCAAGTCTCGGCACATAGAAGCGCAAGCGAGGCACCTGCTCGCGGTTTGTCCCTGGCGTGGAAAGCAGCATGCTGCGTGCCCAGAGTACTTCTCGCTCTGTCCTGCCTGTCACGGGGCTGCTTCTGAGCACGGAGGCATGCCTACAAGCCAGCTGAGATGGGCTTTGCCTAAGAGTGAGGGAAGTGTCGAGCGGAACAAGGGATGTGCTGCACAGCTTCCCTCGCAGGCAGATTCCCTCCTGGGGCGCTGACTTCTCTTGCCTTAGTGCCCTGCTTTGTTTGGAGGCTGTTTGCGGACAGCAGCACACACAGCGGGAAGGTGCGCGCTGGCCAGCTCCAAGTCTCGGCACATAGAAGCGCAAGCCAGGCACCTGCTCGCGGTTTGTCCCGGGCATGGGAAGCAGCATGCTGCATACCCAGAGTACTTCTCGCACTGTCCTGCCTGCCACGGGGCTGCTTCTGAGCACGGAGGCACGCCTACAAGCCAGCTGAGATGGGCTTTGCCTAAGAGTGAGGGAAGTGTCGAGCGGAACAAGGGATGTGCTGCACAGCTTCCCTCGCAGGCAGATTCCCTCCTGGGGCGCTGACTTCTCTTGCCTTAGCGCCCTGCTTTGTTTGGAGGCTGTTTGCGGACAGCAGCACACACAGCGGGAAGGTGCGCGCTGGCCAGCTCCAAGTCTCGGCACATAGAAGCGCAAGCGAGGCACCTGCTCGCAGTTTGTCCCGGGCATGGGAAGCAGCATGCTGCATGCCCAGAGTACTTCTCGCACTGTCCTTCCCGTCACGGGGCTGCTTCTGAGCACGGAGGCACGCCTACAAGCAAGCTGAGATGGGCTTTGCCAAAGAGTGAGGGAAGTGTCGAGCGGAACAAGGGATGTGCTGCACAGCTTCCCTCGCAGGCAGATTCCCTCCTGGGGCGCTGACTTCTCTTGCCTTAGTGCCCTGCTTTGTTTGGAGGCTGTTTGCGGACAGCAGCACACACAGCGGGAAGGTGCGCGCTGGCCAGCTCCAAGTCTCGGCACATAGAAGCGCAAGCGAGGCACCTGCTCGCAGTTTGTCCCGGGCATGGGAAGCAGCATGCTGCATGCCCAGAGTACTTCTCGCACTGTCCTTCCCGTCACGGGGCTGCTTCTGAGCACGGAGGCACGCCTACAAGCAAGCTGAGATGGGCTTTGCCAAAGAGTGAGGGAAGTGTCGAGCGGAACAAGGGAAGTGCTGCACAGCTTCCCTCGCAGGCAGATTCCCTCCTGGGGCGCTGACTTCTCTTGCCTTAGCGCCCTGCTTTGTTTGGAGGCTGTTTGCGGACAGCAGCACACACAGCGGGAAGGTGCGCGCTGGTCAGCTCCAAGTCTCGGCACATAGAAGCGCAAGCAAGGCACCTGCTCTCGGTTTGTCCCGGACATGGGAAGCAGCATGCTGCGTGCCCAGAAGACATCTCGCACTGTCCTGCCTGCCACGGGGCTGCTTCTGAGCACGGAGGCACGCCTACAAGCCAGCTGAGATGGGCTTTGCCTAAGAGTGAGGGAAGTGGCGAGCGGAACAAGGGATGTGCTGCACAGCTTCCCTCGCAGGCAGATTCCCTCCTGGGGCGCTTACTTCTCCTGCCTTAGCGCCCTGCTTTGTTTGGAGGCTGTTTGCGGACAGCAGCACACACAGCGGGAAGGTGCGCGCTGGCCAGCTCCAAGTCTCGGCACATAGAAGCGCAAGCGAGGCACCAACTCGCAGTTTGTCCCGGGCATGGGAAGCAGCATGCTGCGTGCCCAGAAGACATCTCGCACTGTCCTGCCTGCCACGGGGCTGCTTCTGAGCACGGAGGCACGCCTACAAGCAAGCTGAGATGGGCTTTGCCTAAGAGTCAGGGAAGTGGCGAGCAGAACAAGGGATGTGCTGCACAGCTTCCCTCGCAGGCAGATTCCCTCCTGGGGCGCTTACTTCTCCAACCTTAGTGCCCTGCTTTGTTTGGAGGCTGTTTGCGGACAGCAGCACACACAGCGGGAAGGTGCGCGCTGGTCAGCTCCAAGTCCCGGCAGATAGAAGCGCAAGCGAGGCACCTGCTCGCGGTTTGTCCCGGGCATGGGAAGCAGCATGCTGCGTGCCCAGAAGACATCTCGCACTGTCCTGCCTGCCACGGGGCTGCTTCTGAGCACGGAGGCACGCCTACAAGCAAGCTGAGATGGGCTTTGCCAAAGATTCAGGGAAGTGTCGAGCGGAACAAGGGATGTGCTGCACAGCTTCCCTCGCAGGCAGATTCCCTCCTGGGGCGCTTACTTCTCCAACCTTAGTGCCCTGCTTTGTTTGGAGGCTGTTTGCGGACAGCAGCACACACAGCGGGAAGGTACGCGCTGGCCAGCTCCAAGTCTCGGCACATAGAAGCGCAAGCGAGGCACCTGCTCGCGGTTTGTCCCTGGCGTGGAAAGCAGCATGCTGCGTGCCCAGAGTACTTCTCGCTCTGTCCTGCCTGTCACGGGGCTGCTTCTGAGCACGGAGGCATGCCTACAAGCCAGCTGAGATGGGCTTTGCCTAAGAGTGAGGGAAGTGTCGAGCGGAACAAGGGATGTGCTGCACAGCTTCCCTCGCAGGCAGATTCCCTCCTGGGGCGCTGACTTCTCTTGCCTTAGTGCCCTGCTTTGTTTGGAGGCTGTTTGCGGACAGCAGCACACACAGCGGGAAGGTGCGCGCTGGCCAGCTCCAAGTCTCGGCACATAGAAGCGCAAGCCAGGCACCTGCTCGCAGTTTGTCCCGGGCATGGGAAGCAGCATGCTGCATACCCAGAGTACTTCTCGCACTGTCCTGCCTGTCACGGGGCTGCTTCTGAGCACGGAGGCACGCCTACCAGCAAGCTGAGATGGGCTTTGCCTAAGAGTGAGGGAAGTGTCGAGCGGAACAAGGGATGTGCTGCACAGCTTCCCTCGCAGGCAGATTCCCTCCTGGGGCGCTGACTTCTCTTGCCTTAGCGCCCTGCTTTGTTTGGAGGCTGTTTGCGGACAGCAGCACACACAGCGGGAAGGTGCGCGCTGGCCAGCTCCAAGTCTCGGCACATAGAAGCGCAAGCGAGGCACCTGCTCGCAGTTTGTCCCGGGCATGGGAAGCAGCATGCTGCATGCCCAGAGTACTTCTCGCACTGTCCTTCCCGTCACGGGGCTGCTTCTGAGCACGGAGGCACGCCTACAAGCAAGCTGAGATGGGCTTTGCCAAAGAGTGAGGGAAGTGTCGAGCGGAACAAGGGATGTGCTGCACAGCTTCCCTCGCAGGCAGATTCCCTCCTGGGGCGCTGACTTCTCTTGCCTTAGTGCCCTGCTTTGTTTGGAGGCTGTTTGCGGACAGCAGCACACACAGCGGGAAGGTGCGCGCTGGCCAGCTCCAAGTCTCGGCACATAGAAGCGCAAGCGAGGCACCTGCTCGCAGTTTGTCCCGGGCGTGGGAAGCAGCATGCTGCATGCCCAGAGTACTTCTCGCACTGTCCTTCCCGTCACGGGGCTGCTTCTGAGCACGGAGGCACGCCTACAAGCAAGCTGAGATGGGCTTTGCCAAAGAGTGAGGGAAGTGTCGAGCGGAACAAGGGAAGTGCTGCACAGCTTCCCTCGCAGGCAGATTCCCTCCTGGGGCGCTGACTTCTCTTGCCTTAGCGCCCTGCTTTGTTTGGAGGCTGTTTGCGGACAGCAGCACACACAGCGGGAAGGTACGTGCTGGCCAGCTCCAAGTCTCGGCACATAGAAGCGCAAGCGAGGCACCTGCTCGCGGTTTGTCCCGGGCGTGGAAAGCAGCATGCTGCGTGCCCAGAAGACATCTCGCACTGTCCTGCCTGCCATGGGGCTGCTTCTGAGCACGGAGGCACGCCTACAAGCCAGCTGAGATGGGCTTTGCCTAAGAGTGAGGGAAGTGGCGAGCAGAACAAGGGATGTGCTGCACAGCTTCCCTCGCAGGCAGATTCCCTCCTGGGGCGCTTACTTCTCTTGCCTTAGCGCCCTGCTTTGTTTGGAGGCTGTTTGCGGACAGCAGCACACACAGCGGGAAGGTGCGCGCTGGCCAGCTCCAAGTCTCGGCACATAGAAGCGCAAGCGAGGCACCTGCTCGCAGTTTGTCCCGGGCATGGGAAGCAGCATGCTGCGTGCCCAGAGTACTTCTCGCTCTGTCCTGCCTGTCACGGGGCTGCTTCTGAGCACGGAGGCACGCCTACAAGCCAGCTGAGATGGGCTTTGCCTAAGAGTGAGGGAAGTGTCGAGCGGAACAAGGGATGTGCTGCACAGCTTCCCTCGCAGGCAGATTCCCTCCTGGGGCGCTGACTTCTCTTGCCTTAGCGCCCTGCTTTGTTTGGAGGCTGTTTGCGGACAGCAGCACACACAGCGGGAAGGTGCGCGCTGGCCAGCTCCAAGTCTCGGCACATAGAAGCGCAAGCGAGGCACCTGCTCGCAGTTTGTCCCGGGCGTGGAAAGCAGCATGCTGCGGGCCCCGATTACTTCTCGCTCTGTCCTGCCTGTCACGGGGCTGCTTCTGAGCACGGAGGCATGCCTACAAGCCAGCTGAGATGGGCTTTGCCTAAGAGTGAGGGAAGTGGCGAGCGGAACAAGGGAAGTGCTGCACAGCTTCCCTCGCAGGCAGATTCCCTCCTGGGGCGCTGACTTCTCCTGCCTTAGCGCCCTGCTTTGTTTGGAGGCTGTTTGCGGACAGCAGCACACACAGCGGGAAGGTGCGCGCTGGCCAGCTCCAAGTCTCGGTACATAGAAGCGCAAGCGAGGCACCTGCTCGCAGTTTGTCCCGGGCGTGGAAAGCAGCATGCTGCGGGCCCCGATTACTTCTCGCTCTGTCCTGCCTGTCACGGGGCTGCTTCTGAGCACGGAGGCATGCCTACAAGCCAGCTGAGATGGGCTTTGCCTAAGAGTGAGGGAAGTGGCGAGCGGAACAAGGGAAGTGCTGCACAGCTTCCCTCGCAGGCAGATTCCCTCCTGGGGCGCTGACTTCTCCTGCCTTAGCGCCCTGCTTTGTTTGGAGGCTGTTTGCGGACAGCAGCACACACAGCGGGAAGGTACGTGCTGGCCAGCTCCAAGTCTCGGCACATAGAAGCGCAAGCGAGGCACCTGCTCGCAGTTTGTCCCGGGCGTGGGAAGCAGCATGCTGCGTGCCCAGAGTACTTCTCGCTCTGTCCTGCCTGTCACGGGGCTGCTTCTGAGCACGGAGGCACGCCTACAAGCCAGCTGAGATGGGCTTTGCCTAAGAGTGAGGGAAGTGTCGAGCGGAACAAGGGATGTGCTGCACAGCTTCCCTCGCAGGCAGATTCCCTCCTGGGGCGCTGACTTCTCTTGCCTTAGCGCCCTGCTTTGTTTGGAGGCTGTTTGCGGACAGCAGCACACACAGCGGGAAGGTGCGCGCTGGCCAGCTCCAAGTCTCGGCACATAGAAGCGCAAGCGAGGCACCTGCTCGCAGTTTGTCCCGGGCGTGGAAAGCAGCATGCTGCGGGCCCCGATTACTTCTCGCTCTGTCCTGCCTGTCACGGGGCTGCTTCTGAGCACGGAGGCATGCCTACAAGCAAGCTGAGATGGGCTTTGCCTAAGAGTGAGGGAAGTGTCGAGCGGAACAAGGGATGTGCTGCACAGCTTCCCTCGCAGGCAGATTCCCTCCTGGGGCGCTTACTTCTCTTGCCTTAGCGCCCTGCTTTGTTTGAAGGCTGTTTGCGGACAGCAGCACACACAGCGGGAAGGTGCGCGCTGGTCAGCTCCAAGTCTCGGCACATAGAAGCGCAAGCGAGGCACCTGCTCGCGGTTTGTCCCGGGCATGGGAAGCAGCATGCTGCGTGTCCAGAGGACATCTCGCACTGTCCTGCCTGCCACGGGGCTGCTTCTGAGCACGGAGGCACGCCTACAAGCAAGCTGAGATGGGCTTTGCCAAAGATTCAGGGAAGTGTCGAGCGGAACAAGGGATGTGCTGCACAGCTTCCCTCGCAGGCAGATTCCCTCCTGGGGCGCTTACTTCTCCAACCTTAGTGCCCTGCTTTTTTTGGAGGCTGTTTGCGGACAGCAGCACACACAGCGGGAAGGTACGCGCTGGCCAGCTCCAAGTCTCGGCACATAGAAGCGCAAGCGAGGCACCTGCTCGCGGTTTGTCCCTGGCGTGGAAAGCAGCATGCTGCGTGCCCAGAGTACTTCTCGCTCTGTCCTGCCTGTCACGGGGCTGCTTCTGAGCACGGAGGCATGCCTACAAGCCAGCTGAGATGGGCTTTGCCTAAGAGTGAGGGAAGTGTCGAGCGGAACAAGGGATGTGCTGCACAGCTTCCCTCGCAGGCAGATTCCCTCCTGGGGCGCTGACTTCTCTTGCCTTAGTGCCCTGCTTTGTTTGGAGGCTGTTTGCGGACAGCAGCACACACAGCGGGAAGGTGCGCGCTGGCCAGCTCCAAGTCTCGGCACATAGAAGCGCAAGCGAGGCACCT
This sequence comes from Rhea pennata, assembly GCF_028389875.1. Taxonomy (NCBI): domain Eukaryota; kingdom Metazoa; phylum Chordata; class Aves; order Rheiformes; family Rheidae; genus Rhea; species Rhea pennata. The sequence continues at coordinate 1,641,682 of NC_084680.1, forward strand.
GCTCGCAGTTTGTCCCGGGCATGGGAAGCAGCATGCTGCATGCCCAGAGTACTTCTCGCACTGTCCTTCCCGTCACGGGGCTGCTTCTGAGCACGGAGGCACGCCTACAAGCAAGCTGAGATGGGCTTTGCCAAAGAGTGAGGGAAGTGTCGAGCGGAACAAGGGAAGTGCTGCACAGCTTCCCTCGCAGGCAGATTCCCTCCTGGGGCGCTTACTTCTCTTGCCTTAGCGCCCTGCTTTGTTTGGAGGCTGTTTGCGGACAGCAGCACACACAGCGGGAAGGTACGTGCTGGCCAGCTCCAAGTCTCGGCACATAGAAGCGCAAGCGAGGCACCTGCTCGCGGTTTGTCCCGGGCGTGGAAAGCAGCATGCTGCGTGCCCAGAAGACATCTCGCACTGTCCTGCCTGCCACGGGGCTGCTTCTGAGCACGGAGGCACGCCTACAAGCCAGCTGAGATGGGCTTTGCCTAAGAGTGAGGGAAGTGGCGAGCAGAACAAGGGATGTGCTGCACAGCTTCCCTCGCAGGCAGATTCCCTCCTGGGGCGCTTACTTCTCTTGCCTTAGCGCCCTGCTTTGTTTGGAGGCTGTTTGCGGACAGCAGCACACACAGCGGGAAGGTGCGCGCTGGCCAGCTCCAAGTCTCGGCACATAGAAGCGCAAGCGAGGCACCTGCTCGCAGTTTGTCCCGGGCGTGGGAAGCAGCATGCTGCGTGCCCAGAGTACTTCTCGCTCTGTCCTGCCTGTCACGGGGCTGCTTCTGAGCACGGAGGCACGCCTACAAGCCAGCTGAGATGGGCTTTGCCTAAGAGTCAGGGAAGTGTCGAGCGGAACAAGGGATGTGCTGCACAGCTTCCCTCGCAGGCAGATTCCCTCCTGGGGCGCTGACTTCTCTTGCCTTAGCGCCCTGCTTTGTTTGGAGGCTGTTTGCGGACAGCAGCACACACAGCGGGAAGGTGCGCGCTGGTCAGCTCCAAGTCTCGGCACATAGAAGCGCAAGCAAGGCACCTGCTCTCGGTTTGTCCCGGACATGGGAAGCAGCATGCTGCGTGCCCAGAAGACATCTCGCACTGTCCTGCCTGCCACGGGGCTGCTTCTGAGCACGGAGGCACGCCTACAAGCCAGCTGAGATGGGCTTTGCCTAAGAGTGAGGGAAGTGGCGAGCGGAACAAGGGATGTGCTGCACAGCTTCCCTCGCAGGCAGATTCCCTCCTGGGGCGCTTACTTCTCCTGCCTTAGCGCCCTGCTTTGTTTGGAGGCTGTTTGCGGACAGCAGCACACACAGCGGGAAGGTGCGCGCTGGCCAGCTCCAAGTCTCGGCACATAGAAGCGCAAGCGAGGCACCAACTCGCAGTTTGTCCCGGGCATGGGAAGCAGCATGCTGCGTGCCCAGAAGACATCTCGCACTGTCCTGCCTGCCACGGGGCTGCTTCTGAGCACGGAGGCACGCCTACAAGCAAGCTGAGATGGGCTTTGCCTAAGAGTCAGGGAAGTGGCGAGCAGAACAAGGGATGTGCTGCACAGCTTCCCTCGCAGGCAGATTCCCTCCTGGGGCGCTTACTTCTCCAACCTTAGTGCCCTGCTTTGTTTGGAGGCTGTTTGCGGACAGCAGCACACACAGCGGGAAGGTGCGCGCTGGTCAGCTCCAAGTCCCGGCAGATAGAAGCGCAAGCGAGGCACCTGCTCGCGGTTTGTCCCGGGCATGGGAAGCAGCATGCTGCGTGCCCAGAAGACATCTCGCACTGTCCTGCCTGCCACGGGGCTGCTTCTGAGCACGGAGGCACACCTACAAGCCAGCTGACATGGGCTTTGCCAAAGAGTGAGGGAAGTGTCGAGCGGAACAAGGGAAGTGCTGCACAGCTTCCCTCGCAGGCAGATTCCCTCCTGGGGCGCTGACTTCTCTTGCCTTAGCGCCCTGCTTTGTTTGGAGGCTGTTTGCGGACAGCAGCACACACAGCGGGAAGGTGCGCGCTGGCCAGCTCCAAGTCTCGGCACATAGAAGCGCAAGCGAGGCACCTGCTCGCAGTTTGTCCCGGGCGTGGAAAGCAGCATGCTGCGGGCCCCGATTACTTCTCGCTCTGTCCTGCCTGTCACGGGGCTGCTTCTGAGCACGGAGGCATGCCTACAAGCCAGCTGAGATGGGCTTTGCCTAAGAGTGAGGGAAGTGGCGAGCGGAACAAGGGAAGTGCTGCACAGCTTCCCTCGCAGGCAGATTCCCTCCTGGGGCGCTGACTTCTCCTGCCTTAGCGCCCTGCTTTGTTTGGAGGCTGTTTGCGGACAGCAGCACACACAGCGGGAAGGTGCCCGCTGGTCAGCTCCAAGTCTCGGCGCATAGAAGCGCAAGCGAGGCACCTGCTCGCAGTTTGTCCCGGGCGTGGGAAGCAGCATGCTGCGTGCCCAGAGTACTTCTCGCTCTGTCCTGCCTGTCACGGGGCTGCTTCTGAGCACAGAGGCACGCCTACAAGCCAGCTGAGATGGGCTTTGCCTAAGAGTGAGGGAAGTGGCGAGCGGAACAAGGGAAGTGCTGCACAGCTTCCCTCGCAGGCAGATTCCCTCCTGGGGCGCTGACTTCTCTTGCCTTAGCGCCCTGCTTTGTTTGGAGGCTGATTGCGGACAGCAGCACACACAGCGGGAAGGTGCGCGCTGGTCAGCTCCAAGTCTCGGCGCATAGAAGCGCAAGAAAGGCACCTGCTCGCAGTTTGTCCAGGGCGTGGGAAGCAGCATGCTGCGTGCCCAGAGTACTTCTCGCTCTGTCCTGCCTGCCACGGGGCTGCTTCTGAGCACGGAGGCATGCCTACAAGCCAGCTGAGATGGGCTTTGCCTAAGAGTGAGGGAAGTGGCGAGCAGAACAAGGGATGTGCTGCACAGCTTCCCTCGCAGGCAGATTCCCTCCTGGGGCGCTGACTTCTCTTGCCTTAGCGCCCTGCTTTGTTTGGAGGCTGTTTGCGGACAGCAGCACACACAGCAGGAAGGTGCGCGCTGGCCAGCTCCAAGTCTCGGCACATAGAAGCGCAAGCGAGGCACCTGCTCGCAGTTTGTCCCGGGCGTGGGACATGCTGCGTGCCCAGAGTACTTCTCGCTCTGTCCTGCCTGTCACGGGGCTGCTTCTGAGCACGGAGGCACGCCTACAAGCCAGCTGAGATGGGCTTTGCCTAAGAGTCAGGGAAGTGTCGAGCGGAACAAGGGATGTGCTGCACAGGTTCCCTCGCAGGCAGATTCCCTCCTGGGGCGCTGACTTCTCTTGCCTTAGCGCCCTGCTTTGTTTGGAGGCTGTTTGCGGACAGCAGCACACACAGCGGGAAGGTACGTGCTGGCCAGCTCCAAGTCTCGGCACATAGAAGCGTAAGCGAGGCACCTGCTCTCAGTTTGTCTCGGGCGTGGGAAGCAGCATGCTGCGTGCCCAGAGTACTTCTCGCACTGTCCTGCCTGCCACGGGGCTGCTTCTGAGCACGGAGGCACGCCTACAAGCCAGCTGAGATGGGCTTTGCCTAAGAGTGAGGGAAGTGTCGAGCGGAACAAGGGATGTGCTGCACAGCTTCCCTCGCAGGCAGATTCCCTCCTGGGGCGCTTACTTCTCCTGCCTTAGTGCCCTGCTTTGTTTGGAGGCTGTTTGCGGACAGCAGCACACACAGCGGGAAGGTGCGCGCTGGCCAGCTCCAAGTCTCGGCACATAGAAGCGCAAGCGAGGCACCTGCTCGCAGTTTGTCCCGGGCGTGGAAAGCAGCATGCTGCGGGCCCCGATTACTTCTCGCTCTGTCCTGCCTGTCACGGGGCTGCTTCTGAGCACGGAGGCATGCCTACAAGCAAGCTGAGATGGGCTTTGCCTAAGAGTGAGGGAAGTGTCGAGCGGAACAAGGGATGTGCTGCACAGCTTCCCTCGCAGGCAGATTCCCTCCTGGGGCGCTTACTTCTCTTGCCTTAGCGCCCTGCTTTGTTTGAAGGCTGTTTGCGGACAGCAGCACACACAGCGGGAAGGTGCGCGCTGGTCAGCTCCAAGTCTCGGCACATAGAAGCGCAAGCGAGGCACCTGCTCGCGGTTTGTCCCGGGCATGGGAAGCAGCATGCTGCGTGTCCAGAGGACATCTCGCACTGTCCTGCCTGCCACGGGGCTGCTTCTGAGCACGGAGGCACGCCTACAAGCAAGCTGAGATGGGCTTTGCCTAAGAGTGAGGGAAGTGTCGAGCGGAACAAGGGATGTGCTGCACAGCTTCCCTCGCAGGCAGATTCCCTCCTGGGGCGCTTACTTCTCCAACCTTAGTGCCCTGCTTTTTTTGGAGGCTGTTTGCGGACAGCAGCACACACAGCGGGAAGGTACGCGCTGGCCAGCTCCAAGTCTCGGCACATAGAAGCGCAAGCGAGGCACCTGCTCGCGGTTTGTCCCTGGCGTGGAAAGCAGCATGCTGCGTGCCCAGAGTACTTCTCGCTCTGTCCTGCCTGTCACGGGGCTGCTTTTGAGCACGGAGGCATGCCTACAAGCCAGCTGAGATGGGCTTTGCCTAAGAGTGAGGGAAGTGTCGAGCGGAACAAGGGATGTGCTGCACAGCTTCCCTCGCAGGCAGATTCCCTCCTGGGGCGCTGACTTCTCTTGCCTTAGTGCCCTGCTTTGTTTGGAGGCTGTTTGCGGACAGCAGCACACACAGCGGGAAGGTGCGCGCTGGCCAGCTCCAAGTCTCGGCACATAGAAGCGCAAGCGAGGCACCTGCTCGCGGTTTGTCCCGGGCGTGGAAAGCAGCATGCTGCGTGCCCAGAAGACATCTCGCACTGTCCTGCCTGCCACGGGGCTGCTTCTGAGCACGGAGGCACGCCTACAAGCAAGCTGAGATGGGCTTTGCCAAAGATTCAGGGAAGTGTCGAGCGGAACAAGGGATGTGCTGCACAGCTTCCCTCGCAGGCAGATTCCCTCCTGGGGCGCTTACTTCTCCAACCTTAGCGCCCTGCTTTGTTTGGAGGCTGTTTGCGGACAGCAGCACACACAGCGGGAAGGTACGTGCTGGCCAGCTCCAAGTCTCGGCACATAGAAGCGCAAGCGAGGCACCTGCTCGCGGTTTGTCCCGGGCGTGGAAAGCAGCATGCTGCGTGCCCAGAGTACTTCTCGCTCTGTCCTGCCTGTCACGGGGCTGCTTCTGAGCACGGAGGCATGCCTACAAGCCAGCTGAGATGGGCTTTGCCTAAGAGTGAGGGAAGTGTCGAGCGGAACAAGGGATGTGCTGCACAGCTTCCCTCGCAGGCAGATTCCCTCCTGGGGCGCTGACTTCTCTTGCCTTAGCGCCCTGCTTTGTTTGGAGGCTGTTTGCGGACAGCAGCACACACAGCGGGAAGGTGCGCGCTGGCCAGCTCCAAGTCTCGGCACATAGAAGCGCAAGCGAGGCACCTGCTCGCGGTTTGTCCCGGGCATGGGAAGCAGCATGCTGCATACCCAGAGTACTTCTCGCACTGTCCTGCCTGCCACGGGGCTGCTTCTGAGCACAGAGGCACGCCTACCAGCAAGCTGAGATGGGCTTTGCCAAAGATTCAGGGAAGTGTCGAGCGGAACAAGGGAAGTGCTGCACAGCTTCCCTCGCAGGCAGATTCCCTCCTGGGGCGCTTACTTCTCTTGCCTTAGCGCCCTGCTTTGTTTGGAGGCTGTTTGCGGACAGCAGCACACACAGCGGGAAGGTACGCGCTGGCCAGCTCCAAGTCTCGGCACATAGAAGCGCAAGCGAGGCACCTGCTCGCGGTTTGTCCCTGGCGTGGAAAGCAGCATGCTGCGGGCCCAGAGTACTTCTCGCTCTGTCCTGCCTGACACGGGGCTGCTTCTGAGCACGGAGGCACGCCTACAAGCCAGCTGAGATGGGCTTTGCCTAAGAGTGAGGGAAGTGTCGAGCGGAACAAGGGATGTGCTGCACAGCTTCCCTCGCAGGCAGATTCCCTCCTGGGGCGCTTACTTCTCTTGCCTTAGCGCCCTGCTTTGTTTGGAGGCTGTTTGCGGACAGCAGCACACACAGCGGGAAGGTGCGCGCTGGCCAGCTCCAAGTCTCGGCACATAGAAGCGCAAGCGAGGCACCTGCTCGCAGTTTGTCCCGGGCATGGGAAGCAGCATGCTGCATACCCAGAGTACTTCTCGCACTGTCCTGCCTGCCACGGGGCTGCTTCTGAGCACGGAAGCACGCCTACCAGCAAGCTGAGATGGGCTTTGCCTAAGAGTGAGGGAAGTGTCGAGCGGAACAAGGGATGTGCTGCACAGCTTCCCTCGCAGGCAGATTCCCTCCTGGGGCGCTTACTTCTCTTGCCTTAGCGCCCTGCTTTGTTTGGAGGCTGTTTGCGGACAGCAGCACACACAGCGGGAAGGTGCGCGCTGGCCAGCTCCAAGTCTCGGCACATAGAAGCGCAAGCGAGGCACCTGCTCGCAGTTTGTCCCGGGCATGGGAAGCAGCATGCTGCATGCCCAGAGTAGTTCTCGCACTGTCCTTCCCGTCACGGGGCTGCTTCTGAGCACGGAGGCACGCCTACAAGCAAGCTGAGATGGGCTTTGCCTAAGAGTGAGGGAAGTGTCGAGCGGAACAAGGGATGTGCTGCACAGCTTCCCTCGCAGGCAGATTCCCTCCTGGGGCGCTTACTTCTCCTGCCTTAGCGCCCTGCTTTGTTTGGAGGCTGTTTGCGGACAGCAGCACACACAGCGGGAAGGTGCGCGCTGGCCAGCTCCAAGTCTCGGCACATAGAAGCACAAGCCAGGCACCTGCTCGCAGTTTGTCCCGGGCATGGGAAGCAGCATGCTGCATGCCCAGAGTACTTCTCGCACTGTCCTTCCCGTCACGGGGCTGCTTCTGAGCACGGAGGCACGCCTACAAGCAAGCTGAGATGGGCTTTGCCTAAGAGTCAGGGAAGTGTCGAGCGGAACAAGGGAAGTGCTGCACAGCTTCCCTCGCAGGCAGATTCCCTCCTGGGGCGCTGACTTCTCTTGCCTTAGCGCCCTGCTTTGTTTGGAGGCTGTTTGCGGACAGCAGCACACACAGCGGGAAGGTGCGCGCTGGCCAGCTCCAAGTCTCGGCACATAGAAGCGCAAGCGAGGCACCTGCTCGCGGTTTGTCCCGGGCGTGGAAAGCAGCATGCTGCGTGCCCAGAAGACATCTCGCACTGTCCTGCCTGCCACGGGGCTGCTTCTGAGCACGGAGGCACGCCTACAAGCCAGCTGAGATGGCCTTTGCCTAAGAGTGAGGGAAGTGTCGAGCGGAACAAGGGATGTGCTGCACAGCTTCCCTCGCAGGCAGATTCCCTCCTGGGGCGCTGACTGCCCTTGCCTTAGCGCCCTGCTTTGTTTGGAGGCTGTTTGCGGACAGCAGCACACACAGCGGGAAGGTGCGCGCTGGCCAGCTCCAAGTCTCGGCACATAGAAGCGCAAGCGAGGCACCTGCTCGCAGTTTGTCCCGGGCATGGGAAGCAGCATGCTGCATGCCCAGAGTACTTCTCGCACTGTCCTTCCCGTCACGGGGCTGCTTCTGAGCACGGAGGCACGCCTACAAGCAAGCTGAGATGGGCTTTGCCTAAGAGTGAGGGAAGTGTCGAGCGGAACAAGGGAAGTGCTGCACAGCTTCCCTCGCAGGCAGATTCCCTCCTGGGGCGCTGACTTCTCTTGCCTTAGTGCCCTGCTTTGTTTGGAGGCTGTTTGCGGACAGCAGCACACACAGCGGGAAGGTACGTGCTGGCCAGCTCCAAGTCTCGGCGCATAGAAGCGCAAGCGAGGCACCTGCTCGCAGTTTGTCCCGGGCGTGGGAAGCAGCATGCTGCGTGCCCAGAGTACTTCTCGCTCTGTCCTGCCTGTCACGGGGCTGCTTCTGAGCACAGAGGCACGCCTACAAGCCAGCTGAGATGGGCTTTGCCTAAGAGTGAGGGAAGTGGCGAGCGGAACAAGGGAAGTGCTGCACAGCTTCCCTCGCAGGCAGATTCCCTCCTGGGGCGCTTACTTCTCTTGCCTTAGCGCCCTGCTTTGTTTGGAGGCTGATTGCGGACAGCAGCACACACAGCGGGAAGGTGCGCGCTGGTCAGCTCCAAGTCTCGGCGCATAGAAGCGCAAGAAAGGCACCTGCTCGCAGTTTGTCCAGGGTGTGGGAAGCAGCATGCTGCGTGCCCAGATTACTTCTCGCTCTGTCCTGCCTGCCACGGGGCTGCTTCTGAGCACGGAGGCATGCCTACAAGCCAGCTGAGATGGGCTTTGCCTAAGAGTGAGGGAAGTGTCGAGCAGAACAAGGGATGTGCTGCACAGCTTCCCTCGCAGGCAGATTCCCTCCTGTGGCGCTTACTTCTCTTGCCTTAGCGCCCTGCTTTGTTTGGAGGCTGTTTGCGGACAGCAGCACACACAGCGGGAAGGTGCGCGCTGGCCAGCTCCAAGTCTCGGCACATAGAAGCGCAAGCGAGGCACCTGCTCGCAGTTTGTCCCGGGCGTGGGACATGCTGCGTGCCCAGAGTACTTCTCGCTCTGTCCTGCCTGTCACGGGGCTGCTTCTGAGCACGGAGGCACGCCTACAAGCCATCTGAGATGGGCTTTGCCTAAGAGTGAGGGAAGTGTCGAGCGGAACAAGGGATGTGCTGCACAGCTTCCCTCGCAGGCAGATTCCCTCCTGGGGCGCTTACTTCTCTTGCCTTAGCGCCCTGCTTTGTTTGGAGGCTGTTTGCGGACAGCAGCACACACAGCGGGAAGGTACGCGCTGGCCAGCTCCAAGTCTCGGCACATAGAAGCGCAAGCGAGGCACCTGCTCGCGGTTTGTCCCTGGCGTGGAAAGCAGCATGCTGCGGGCCCAGAGTACTTCTCGCTCTGTCCTGCCTGACACGGGGCTGCTTCTGAGCACGGAGGCATGCCTACAAGCCAGCTGAGATGGGCTTTGCCTAAGAGTGAGGGAAGTGTCGAGCGGAACAAGGGATGTGCTGCACAGCTTCCCTCGCAGGCAGATTCCCTCCTGGGGCGCTTACTTCTCTTGCCTTAGCGCCCTGCTTTGTTTGGAGGCTGTTTGCGGACAGCAGCACACACAGCGGGAAGGTGCGCGCTGGCCAGCTCCAAGTCTCGGCACATAGAAGCGCAAGCGAGGCACCTGCTCGCAGTTTGTCCCGGGCATGGGAAGCAGCATGCTGCATACCCAGAGTACTTCTCGCACTGTCCTGCCTGCCACGGGGCTGCTTCTGAGCACGGAGGCACGCCTACCAGCAAGCTGAGATGGGCTTTGCCTAAGAGTGAGGGAAGTGTCGAGCGGAACAAGGGATGTGCTGCACAGCTTCCCTCGCAGGCAGATTCCCTCCTGGGGCGCTGACTTCTCTTGCCTTAGCGCCCTGCTTTGTTTGGAGGCTGTTTGCGGACAGCAGCACACACAGCGGGAAGGTGCGCGCTGGCCAGCTCCAAGTCTCGGCACATAGAAGCGCAAGCGAGGCACCTGCTCGCAGTTTGTCCCGGGCATGGGAAGCAGCATGCTGCATGCCCAGAGTACTTCTCGCACTGTCCTTCCCGTCACGGGGCTGCTTCTGAGCACGGAGGCACGCCTACAAGCAAGCTGAGATGGGCTTTGCCAAAGAGTGAGGGAAGTGTCGAGCGGAACAAGGGATGTGCTGCACAGGTTCCCTCGCAGGCAGATTCCCTCCTGGGGCGCTGACTTCTCTTGCCTTAGTGCCCTGCTTTGTTTGGAGGCTGTTTGCGGACAGCAGCACACACAGCGGGAAGGTGCGCGCTGGCCAGCTCCAAGTCTCGGCACATAGAAGCGCAAGCGAGGCACCTGCTCGCGGTTTGTCCCGGGCGTGGAAAGCAGCATGCTGCGTGCCCAGAAGACATCTCGCACTGTCCTGCCTGCCACGGGGCTGCTTCTGAGCACGGAGGCACGCCTACAAGCAAGCTGAGATGGGCTTTGCCAAAGATTCAGGGAAGTGTCGAGCGGAACAAGGGATGTGCTGCACAGCTTCCCTCGCAGGCAGATTCCCTCCTGGGGCGCTTACTTCTCCAACCTTAGCGCCCTGCTTTGTTTGGAGGCTGTTTGCGGACAGCAGCACACACAGCGGGAAGGTACGTGCTGGCCAGCTCCAAGTCTCGGCACATAGAAGCGCAAGCGAGGCACCTGCTCGCGGTTTGTCCCGGGCGTGGAAAGCAGCATGCTGCGTGCCCAGAGTACTTCTCGCTCTGTCCTGCCTGTCACGGGGCTGCTTCTGAGCACGGAGGCATGCCTACAAGCCAGCTGAGATGGGCTTTGCCTAAGAGTGAGGGAAGTGTCGAGCGGAACAAGGGATGTGCTGCACAGCTTCCCTCGCAGGCAGATTCCCTCCTGGGGCGCTGACTTCTCTTGCCTTAGCGCCCTGCTTTGTTTGGAGGCTGTTTGCGGACAGCAGCACACACAGCGGGAAGGTGCGCGCTGGCCAGCTCCAAGTCTCGGCACATAGAAGCGCAAGCGAGGCACCTGCTCGCAGTTTGTCCCGGGCATGGGAAGCAGCATGCTGCATGCCCAGAGTACTTCTCGCACTGTCCTTCCCGTCACGGGGCTGCTTCTGAGCACGGAGGCACGCCTACAAGCAAGCTGAGATGGGCTTTGCCTAAGAGTGAGGGAAGTGTCGAGCGGAACAAGGGAAGTGCTGCACAGCTTCCCTCGCAGGCAGATTCCCTCCTGGGGCGCTGACTTCTCTTGCCTTAGTGCCCTGCTTTGTTTGGAGGCTGTTTGCGGACAGCAGCACACACAGCGGGAAGGTACGTGCTGGCCAGCTCCAAGTCTCGGCGCATAGAAGCGCAAGCGAGGCACCTGCTCGCAGTTTGTCCCGGGCGTGGGAAGCAGCATGCTGCGTGCCCAGAGTACTTCTCGCTCTGTCCTGCCTGTCACGGGGCTGCTTCTGAGCACAGAGGCACGCCTACAAGCCAGCTGAGATGGGCTTTGCCTAAGAGTGAGGGAAGTGGCGAGCGGAACAAGGGAAGTGCTGCACAGCTTCCCTCGCAGGCAGATTCCCTCCTGGGGCGCTGACTTCTCTTGCCTTAGCGCCCTGCTTTGTTTGGAGGCTGATTGCGGACAGCAGCACACACAGCGGGAAGGTGCGCGCTGGTCAGCTCCAAGTCTCGGCGCATAGAAGCGCAAGAAAGGCACCTGCTCGCAGTTTGTCCAGGGCGTGGGAAGCAGCATGCTGCGTGCCCAGATTACTTCTCGCTCTGTCCTGCCTGCCACGGGGCTGCTTCTGAGCACGGAGGCATGCCTACAAGCCAGCTGAGATGGGCTTTGCCTAAGAGTGAGGGAAGTGTCGAGCAGAACAAGGGATGTGCTGCACAGCTTCCCTCGCAGGCAGATTCCCTCCTGTGGCGCTTACTTCTCTTGCCTTAGCGCCCTGCTTTGTTTGGAGGCTGTTTGCGGACAGCAGCACACACAGCGGGAAGGTGCGCGCTGGCCAGCTCCAAGTCTCGGCACATAGAAGCGCAAGCGAGGCACCTGCTCGCAGTTTGTCCCGGGCGTGGGACATGCTGCGTGCCCAGAGTACTTCTCGCTCTGTCCTGCCTGTCACGGGGCTGCTTCTGAGCACGGAGGCACGCCTACAAGCCATCTGAGATGGGCTTTGCCTAAGAGTGAGGGAAGTGTCGAGCGGAACAAGGGATGTGCTGCACAGCTTCCCTCGCAGGCAGATTCCCTCCTGGGGCGCTGACTTCTCTTGCCTTAGCGCCCTGCTTTGTTTGGAGGCTGTTTGCGGACAGCAGCACACACAGCGGGAAGGTGCGCGCTGGTCAGCTCCAAGTCTCGGCACATAGAAGCGCAAGCGAGGCACCTGCTCGCGGTTTGTCCCGGGCATGGGAAGCAGCATGCTGCGTGCCCAGAGTACTTCTCGCTCTGTCCTGCCTGTCACGGGGCTGCTTCTGAGCACGGAGGCACGCCTACAAGCCAGCTGAGATGGGCTTTGCCTAAGAGTCAGGGAAGTGGCGAGCGGAACAAGGGATGTGCTGCACAGGTTCCCTCGCAGGCAGATTCCCTCCTGGGGCGCTTACTTCTCCTGCCTTAGCGCCCTGCTTTGTTTGGAGGCTGTTTGCGGACAGCAGCACACACAGCGGGAAGGTGCGCGCTGGTCAGCTCCAAGTCTCGGCACATAGAAGCGCAAGCGAGGCACCTGCTCGCAGTTTGTCCCGGGCATGGGAAGCAGCATGCTGCATACCCAGAGTACTTCTCGCACTGTCCTGCCTGCCACGGGGCTGCTTCTGAGCACAGAGGCACGCCTACCAGCAAGCTGAGATGGGCTTTGCCAAAGATTCAGGGAAGTGTCGAGCGGAACAAGGGAAGTGCTGCACAGCTTCCCTCGCAGGCAGATTCCCTCCTGGGGCGCTTACTTCTCCAACCTTAGCGCCCTGCTTTGTTTGGAGGCTGTTTGCGGACAGCAGCACACACAGCGGGAAGGTACGCGCTGGCCAGCTCCAAGTCTCGGCACATAGAAGCGCAAGCGAGGCACCTGCTCGCGGTTTGTCCCTGGCGTGGAAAGCAGCATGCTGCGGGCCCAGAGTACTTCTCGCTCTGTCCTGCCTGACACGGGGCTGCTTCTGAGCACGGAGGCATGCCTACAAGCCAGCTGAGATGGGCTTTGCCTAAGAGTGAGGGAAGTGTCGAGCGGAACAAGGGATGTGCTGCACAGCTTCCCTCGCAGGCAGATTCCCTCCTGGGGCGCTTACTTCTCTTGCCTTAGCGCCCTGCTTTGTTTGGAGGCTGTTTGCGGACAGCAGCACACACAGCGGGAAGGTGCGCGCTGGCCAGCTCCAAGTCTCGGCACATAGAAGCGCAAGCCAGGCACCTGCTCGCAGTTTGTCCCGGGCATGGGAAGCAGCATGCTGCATACCCAGAGTACTTCTCGCACTGTCCTGCCTGCCACGGGGCTGCTTCTGAGCACGGAAGCACGCCTACAAGCAAGCTGAGATGGGCTTTGCCTAAGAGTGAGGGAAGTGTCGAGCGGAACAAGGGATGTGCTGCACAGCTTCCCTCGCAGGCAGATTCCCTCCTGGGGCGCTTACTTCTCTTGCCTTAGCGCCCTGCTTTGTTTGGAGGCTGTTTGCGGACAGCAGCACACACAGCGGGAAGGTGCGCGCTGGCCAGCTCCAAGTCTCGGCACATAGAAGCGCAAGCGAGGCACCTGCTCGCGGTTTGTCCCGGGCGTGGAAAGCAGCATGCTGCGTGCCCAGAAGACATCTCGCACTGTCCTGCCTGCCACGGGGCTGCTTCTGAGCACGGAGGCACGCCTACAAGCCAGCTGAGATGGGCTTTGCCTAAGAGTGAGGGAAGTGTCGAGCGGAACAAGGGATGTGCTGCACAGCTTCCCTCGCAGGCAGATTCCCTCCTGGGGCGCTGACTTCTCTTGCCTTAGCGCCCTGCTTTGTTTGGAGGCTGTTTGCGGACAGCAGCACACACAGCGGGAAGGTGCGCGCTGGCCAGCTCCAAGTCTCGGCACATAGAAGCGCAAGCGAGGCACCTGCTCGCAGTTTGTCCCGGGCATGGGAAGCAGCATGCTGCATGCCCAGAGTACTTCTCGCACTGTCCTTCCCGTCACGGGGCTGCTTCTGAGCACGGAGGCACGCCTACAAGCAAGCTGAGATGGGCTTTGCCTAAGAGTGAGGGAAGTGTCGAGCGGAACAAGGGAAGTGCTGCACAGCTTCCCTCGCAGGCAGATTCCCTCCTGGGGCGCTGACTTCTCTTGCCTTAGTGCCCTGCTTTGTTTGGAGGCTGTTTGCGGACAGCAGCACACACAGCGGGAAGGTACGTGCTGGCCAGCTCCAAGTCTCGGCGCATAGAAGCGCAAGCGAGGCACCTGCTCGCAGTTTGTCCCGGGCGTGGGAAGCAGCATGCTGCGTGCCCAGAGTACTTCTCGCTCTGTCCTGCCTGTCACGGGGCTGCTTCTGAGCACAGAGGCACGCCTACAAGCCAGCTGAGATGGGCTTTGCCTAAGAGTGAGGGAAGTGGCGAGCGGAACAAGGGAAGTGCTGCACAGCTTCCCTCGCAGGCAGATTCCCTCCTGGGGCGCTGACTTCTCTTGCCTTAGCGCCCTGCTTTGTTTGGAGGCTGATTGCGGACAGCAGCACACACAGCGGGAAGGTGCGCGCTGGTCAGCTCCAAGTCTCGGCGCATAGAAGCGCAAGAAAGGCACCTGCTCGCAGTTTGTCCAGGGCGTGGGAAGCAGCATGCTGCGTGCCCAGAGTACTTCTCGCTCTGTCCTGCCTGCCACGGGGCTGCTTCTGAGCACGGAGGCATGCCTACAAGCCAGCTGAGATGGGCTTTGCCTAAGAGTGAGGGAAGTGGCGAGCAGAACAAGGGATGTGCTGCACAGCTTCCCTCGCAGGCAGATTCCCTCCTGGGGCGCTTACTTCTCTTGCCTTAGCGCCCTGCTTTGTTTGGAGGCTGTTTGCGGACAGCAGCACACACAGCGGGAAGGTGCGCGCTGGCCAGCTCCAAGTCTCGGCACATAGAAGCGCAAGCGAGGCACCTGCTCGCAGTTTGTCCCGGGCGTGGGACATGCTGCGTGCCCAGAGTACTTCTCGCTCTGTCCTGCCTGTCACGGGGCTGCTTCTGAGCACGGAGGCACGCCTACAAGCCATCTGAGATGGGCTTTGCCTAAGAGTGAGGGAAGTGTCGAGCGGAACAAGGGATGTGCTGCACAGCTTCCCTCGCAGGCAGATTCCCTCCTGGGGCGCTGACTTCTCTTGCCTTAGCGCCCTGCTTTGTTTGGAGGCTGTTTGCGGACAGCAGCACACACAGCGGGAAGGTGCGCGCTGGTCAGCTCCAAGTCTCGGCACATAGAAGCGCAAGCGAGGCACCTGCTCGCGGTTTGTCCCGGGCATGGGAAGCAGCATGCTGCGTGCCCAGAGTACTTCTCGCTCTGTCCTGCCTGTCACGGGGCTGCTTCTGAGCACGGAGGCACGCCTACAAGCCAGCTGAGATGGGCTTTGCCTAAGAGTGAGGGAAGTGTCGAGCGGAACAAGGGATGTGCTGCACAGCTTCCCTCGCAGGCAGATTCCCTCCTGGGGCGCTTACTTCTCCTGCCTTAGTGCCCTGCTTTGTTTGGAGGCTGTTTGCGGACAGCAGCACACACAGCGGGAAGGTGCGCGCTGGCCAGCTCCAAGTCTCGGCACATAGAAGCGCAAGCGAGGCACCTGCTCGCAGTTTGTCCCGGGCGTGGAAAGCAGCATGCTGCGGGCCCCGATTACTTCTCGCTCTGTCCTGCCTGTCACGGGGCTGCTTCTGAGCACGGAGGCATGCCTACAAGCAAGCTGAGATGGGCTTTGCCTAAGAGTGAGGGAAGTGTCGAGCGGAACAAGGGAAGTGCTGCACAGCTTCCCTCGCAGGCAGATTCCCTCCTGGGGCGCTTACTTCTCTTGCCTTAGCGCCCTGCTTTGTTTGAAGGCTGTTTGCGGACAGCAGCACACACAGCGGGAAGGTGCGCGCTGGTCAGCTCCAAGTCTCGGCACATAGAAGCGCAAGCGAGGCACCTGCTCGCGGTTTGTCCCGGGCATGGGAAGCAGCATGCTGCGTGTCCAGAGGACATCTCGCACTGTCCTGCCTGCCACGGGGCTGCTTCTGAGCACGGAGGCACGCCTACAAGCAAGCTGAGATGGGCTTTGCCAAAGATTCAGGGAAGTGTCGAGCGGAACAAGGGATGTGCTGCACAGCTTCCCTCGCAGGCAGATTCCCTCCTGGGGCGCTTACTTCTCCTGCCTTAGTGCCCTGCTTTGTTTGGAGGCTGTTTGCGGACAGCAGCACACACAGCGGGAAGGTACGCGCTGGCCAGCTCCAAGTCTCGGCACATAGAAGCGCAAGCGAGGCACCTGCTCGCGGTTTGTCCCTGGCGTGGAAAGCAGCATGCTGCGTGCCCAGAGTACTTCTCGCTCTGTCCTGCCTGTCACGGGGCTGCTTCTGAGCACGGAGGCATGCCTACAAGCCAGCTGAGATGGGCTTTGCCTAAGAGTGAGGGAAGTGTCGAGCGGAACAAGGGATGTGCTGCACAGCTTCCCTCGCAGGCAGATTCCCTCCTGGGGCGCTGACTTCTCTTGCCTTAGTGCCCTGCTTTGTTTGGAGGCTGTTTGCGGACAGCAGCACACACAGCGGGAAGGTGCGCGCTGGCCAGCTCCAAGTCTCGGCACATAGAAGCGCAAGCCAGGCACCTGCTCGCAGTTTGTCCCGGGCGTGGGAAGCAGCATGCTGCATGCCCAGAGTAGTTCTCGCACTGTCCTTCCCGTCACGGGGCTGCTTCTGAGCACGGAGGCACGCCTACAAGCAAGCTGAGATGGGCTTTGCCAAAGAGTGAGGGAAGTGTCGAGCGGAACAAGGGAAGTGCTGCACAGCTTCCCTCGCAGGCAGATTCCCTCCTGGGGCGCTTACTTCTCCTGCCTTAGTGCCCTGCTTTGTTTGGAGGCTGTTTGCGGACAGCAGCACACACAGCGGGAAGGTGCGCGCTGGCCAGCTCCAAGTCTCGGCACATAGAAGCGCAAGCGAGGCACCTGCTCGCAGTTTGTCCCGGGCGTGGAAAGCAGCATGCTGCGGGCCCCGATTACTTCTCGCTCTGTCCTTCCTGTCACGGGGCTGCTTCTGAGCACGGAGGCACGCCTACAAGCCAGCTGAGATGGGCTTTGCCTAAGAGTGAGGGAAGTGTCGAGCGGAACAAGGGATGTGCTGCACAGCTTCCCTCGCAGGCAGATTCCCTCCTGGGGCGCTGACTTCTCTTGCCTTAGCGCCCTGCTTTGTTTGGAGGCTGTTTGCGGACAGCAGCACACACAGCGGGAAGGTGCGCGCTGGCCAGCTCCAAGTCTCGGCACATAGAAGCGCAAGCGAGGCACCTGCTCGCAGTTTGTCCCGGGCGTGGGAAGCAGCATGCTGCATACCCAGAGTACTTCTCGCACTGTCCTGCCTGCCACGAGGCTGCTTCTGAGCACAGAGGCACGCCTACCAGCAAGCTGAGATGGGCTTTGCCTAAGAGTGAGGGAAGTGTCGAGCGGAACAAGGGATGTGCTGCACAGCTTCCCTCGCAGGCAGATTCCCTCCTGGGGCGCTTACTTCTCCTGCCTTAGTGCCCTGCTTTGTTTGGAGGCTGTTTGCGGACAGCAGCACACACAGCGGGAAGGTGCGCGCTGGCCAGCTCCAAGTCTCGGCACATAGAAGCGCAAGCGAGGCACCTGCTCGCAGTTTGTCCCGGGCGTGGGAAGCAGCATGCTGCATGCCCAGAGTAGTTCTCGCACTGTCCTTCCCGTCACGGGGCTGCTTCTGAGCACGGAGGCACGCCTACAAGCAAGCTGAGATGGGCTTTGCCAAAGAGTGAGGGAAGTGTCGAGCGGAACAAGGGAAGTGCTGCACAGCTTCCCTCGCAGGCAGATTCCCTCCTGGGGCGCTTACTTCTCCTGCCTTAGTGCCCTGCTTTGTTTGGAGGCTGTTTGCGGACAGCAGCACACACAGCGGGAAGGTGCGCGCTGGCCAGCTCCAAGTCTCGGCACATAGAAGCGCAAGCGAGGCACCTGCTCGCAGTTTGTCCCGGGCGTGGAAAGCAGCATGCTGCGGGCCCCGATTACTTCTCGCTCTGTCCTTCCTGTCACGGGGCTGCTTCTGAGCACGGAGGCACGCCTACAAGCCAGCTGAGATGGGCTTTGCCTAAGAGTGAGGGAAGTGTCGAGCGGAACAAGGGATGTGCTGCACAGCTTCCCTCGCAGGCAGATTCCCTCCTGGGGCGCTGACTTCTCTTGCCTTAGCGCCCTGCTTTGTTTGGAGGCTGTTTGCGGACAGCAGCACACACAGCGGGAAGGTGCGCGCTGGCCAGCTCCAAGTCTCGGCACATAGAAGCGCAAGCGAGGCACCTGCTCGCAGTTTGTCCCGGGCGTGGGAAGCAGCATGCTGCATACCCAGAGTACTTCTCGCACTGTCCTGCCTGCCACGAGGCTGCTTCTGAGCACAGAGGCACGCCTACCAGCAAGCTGAGATGGGCTTTGCCTAAGAGTGAGGGAAGTGTCGAGCGGAACAAGGGATGTGCTGCACAGCTTCCCTCGCAGGCAGATTCCCTCCTGGGGCGCTTACTTCTCCTGCCTTAGTGCCCTGCTTTGTTTGGAGGCTGTTTGCGGACAGCAGCACACACAGCGGGAAGGTGCGCGCTGGTCAGCTCCAAGTCTCGGCACATAGAAGCGCAAGCGAGGCACCTGCTCGCGGTTTGTCCCGGGCGTGGGAAGCAGCATGCTGCGTGCCCAGAAGACATCTCGCACTGTCCTGCCTGCCACGGGGCTGCTTCTGAGCACGGAGGCACGCCTACAAGCAAGCTGAGATGGGCTTTGCCAAAGAGTGAGGGAAGTGTCGAGCGGAACAAGGGATGTGCTGCACAGCTTCCCTCGCAGGCAGATTCCCTCCTGGGGCGCTTACTTCTCCAACCTTAGCGCCCTGCTTTGTTTGGAGGCTGTTTGCGGACAGCAGCACACACAGCGGGAAGGTACGCGCTGGCCAGCTCCAAGTCTCGGCACATAGAAGCGCAAGCGAGGCACCTGCTCGCGGTTTGTCCCGGGCGTGGAAAGCAGCATGCTGCGTGCCCAGAGTACTTCTCGCTCTGTCCTGCCTGTCACGGGGCTGCTTCTGAGCACGGAGGCATGCCTACAAGCCAGCTGAGATGGCCTTTGCCTAAGAGTGAGGGAAGTGTCGAGCGGAACAAGGGATGTGCTGCACAGCTTCCCTCGCAGGCAGATTCCCTCCTGGGGCGCTGACTTCTCTTGCCTTAGTGCCCTGCTTTGTTTGGAGGCTGTTTGCGGACAGCAGCACACACAGCGGGAAGGTGCGCGCTGGCCAGCTCCAAGTCTCGGCACATAGAAGCGCAAGCGAGGCACCTGCTCGCAGTTTGTCCCGGGCATGGGAAGCAGCATGCTGCGGGCCCCGATTACTTCTCGCTCTGTCCTGCCTGTCACGGGGCTGCTTCTGAGCACGGAGGCACGCCTACAAGCCAGCTGAGATGGGCTTTGCCTAAGAGTCAGGGAAGTGGCGAGAGGAACAAGGGATGTGCTGCACAGCTTCCCTCGCAGGCAGATTCCCTCCTGGGCGCTGACTTCTCTTGCCTTAGCGCCCTGCTTTGTTTGGAGGCTGTTTGCGGACAGCAGCACACACAGCGGGAAGGTGCGCGCTGGCCAGCTCCAAGTCTCGGCACATAGAAGCGCAAGCGAGGCACCTGCTCGCAGTTTGTCCCGGGCATGGGAAGCAGCATGCTGCATACCCAGAGTACTTCTCGCACTGTCCTGCCTGACACGGGGCTGCTTCTGAGCACAGAGGCACGCCTACAAGCAAGCTGAGATGGGCTTTGCCTAAGAGTGAGGGAAGTGTCGAGCGGAACAAGGGATGTGCTGCACAGCTTCCCTCGCAGGCAGATTCCCTCCTGGGGCGCTTACTTCTCCTGCCTTAGTGCCCTGCTTTGTTTGGAGGCTGTTTGCGGACAGCAGCACACACAGCGGGAAGGTGCGCGCTGGTCAGCTCCAAGTCTCGGCACATAGAAGCGCAAGCGAGGCACCTGCTCGCGGTTTGTCCCGGGCATGGGAAGCAGCATGCTGCATGCCCAGAAGACATCTCGCACTGTCCTGCCTGCCACGGGGCTGCTTCTGAGCACGGAGGCACGCCTACAAGCAAGCTGAGATGGGCTTTGCCAAAGATTCAGGGAAGTGTCGAGCGGAACAAGGGATGTGCTGCACAGCTTCCCTCGCAGGCAGATTCCCTCCTGGGGCGCTTACTTCTCTTGCCTTAGCGCCCTGCTTTGTTTGGAGGCTGTTTGCGGACAGCAGCACACACAGCGGGAAGGTACGCGCTGGCCAGCTCCAAGTCTCGGCACATAGAAGCGCAAGCGAGGCACCTGCTCGCGGTTTGTCCCGGGCGTGGAAAGCAGCATGCTGCGGGCCCCGATTACTTCTCGCACTGTCCTGCCTGCCACGGGGCTGCTTCTGAGCACGGAGGCATGCCTACAAGCCAGCTGAGATGGGCTTTGCCTAAGAGTGAGGGAAGTGTCGAGCGGAACAAGGGATGTGCTGCACAGCTTCCCTCGCAGGCAGATTCCCTCCTGGGGCGCTGACTTCTCCTGCCTTAGTGCCCTGCTTTGTTTGGAGGCTGTTTGCGGACAGCAGCACACACAGCGGGAAGGTGCGCGCTGGCCAGCTCCAAGTCTCGGCACATAGAAGCGCAAGCGAGGCACCTGCTCGCAGTTTGTCCCGGGCGTGGGAAGCAGCATGCTGCGTGCCCAGAGTACTTCTCGCTCTGTCCTGCCTGTCACGGGGCTGCTTCTGAGCACGGAGGCACGCCTACAAGCCAGCTGAGATGGGCTTTGCCTAAGAGTGAGGGAAGTGTCGAGCGGAACAAGGGATGTGCTGCACAGCTTCCCTCGCAGGCAGATTCCCTCCTGGGGCGCTTACTTCTCCTGCCTTAGTGCCCTGCTTTGTTTGGAGGCTGTTTGCGGACAGCAGCACACACAGCGGGAAGGTGCCCGCTGGCCAGCTCCAAGTCTCGGCACATAGAAGCGCAAGCGAGGCACCTGCTCGCAGTTTGTCCCGGGCATGGAAAGCAGCATGCTGCGGGCCCCGATTACTTCTCGCTCTGTCCTGCCTGTCACGGGGCTGCTTCTGAGCACGGAGGCATGCCTACAAGCCAGCTGAGATGGGCTTTGCCTAAGAGTGAGGGAAGTGTCGAGCGGAACAAGGGATGTGCTGCACAGCTTCCCTCGCAGGCAGATTCCCTCCTGGGGCGCTGACTTCTCTTGCCTTAGCGCCCTGCTTTGTTTGGAGGCTGTTTGCGGACAGCAGCACACACAGCGGGAAGGTGCGCGCTGGCCAGCTCCAAGTCTCGGCAGATGGAAGCACAAGCCAGGCACCTGCTCGCAGTTTGTCCCGGGCATGGGAAGCAGCTTGCTGCGTGCCCAGAGTACTTCTCGCACTGTCCTGCCTGCCACGGGGCTGCTTCTGAGCACGGAGGCACACCTACAAGCCAGCTGAGATGGGCTTTGTCTAAGAGTCAGGGAAGTGGCGAGAGGAACAAGGGATGTGCTGCACAGCTTCCCTCGCAGGCAGATTCCCTCCTGGGGCTCTTAGTTCTCTTGCCTTAGTGCCCTGCTTTGTTTGGAGGCTGTTTGCGTACAGCAGCACACACAGCGGGAAGGTGCGCGCTGGCCAGCTCCAAGTCTCGGCACATAGAAGCGCAAGCGAGGCACCTGCTCGCAGTTTGTCCCGGGCATGGGAAGCAGCATGCTGCATGCCCAGAGTACTTCTCGCACTGTCCTTCCCGTCACGGGGCTGCTTCTGAGCACGGAGGCACGCCTACAAGCAAGCTGAGATGGGCTTTGCCTAAGAGTGAGGGAAGTGTCGAGCGGAACAAGGGAAGTGCTGCACAGCTTCCCTCGCAGGCAGATTCCCTCCTGGGGCGCTGACTTCTCTTGCCTTAGCGCCCTGCTTTGTTTGGAGGCTGTTTGCGGACAGCAGCACACACAGCGGGAAGGTGCGCGCTGGTCAGCTCCAAGTCTCGGCACATAGAAGCGCAAGCGAGGCACCTGCTCGCGGTTTGTCCCGGGCATGGGAAGCAGCATGCTGCGTGCCCAGAAGACATCTCGCACTGTCCTGCCTGCCACGGGGCTGCTTCTGAGCACGGAGGCACGCCTACAAGCCAGCTGAGATGGGCTTTGCCTAAGAGTCAGGGAAGTGTCGAGCGGAACAAGGGATGTGCTGCACAGCTTCCCTCGCAGGCAGATTCCCTCCTGGGGCGCTTACTTCTCCTGCCTTAGTGCCCTGCTTTGTTTGGAGGCTGTTTGCGGACAGCAGCACACACAGCGGGAAGGTACGCGCTGGCCAGCTCCAAGTCTCGGCACATAGAAGCGCAAGCGAGGCACCTGCTCGCAGTTTGTCCCGGGCGTGGGAAGCAGCATGCTGCATACCCAGAGTACTTCTCGCACTGTCCTGCCTGCCACGGGGCTGCTTCTGAGCACAGAGGCACGCCTACCAGCAAGCTGAGATGGGCTTTGCCTAAGAGTGAGGGAAGTGTCGAGCGGAACAAGGGATGTGCTGCACAGCTTCCCTCGCAGGCAGATTCCCTCCTGGGGCGCTTACTTCTCCTGCCTTAGTGCCCTGCTTTGTTTGGAGGCTGTTTGCGGACAGCAGCACACACAGCGGGAAGGTGCGCGCTGGTCAGCTCCAAGTCTCGGCACATAGAAGCGCAAGCGAGGCACCTGCTCGCGGTTTGTCCCGGGCGTGGGAAGCAGCATGCTGCGTGCCCAGAACACATCTCGCACTGTCCTGCCTGCCACGGGGCTGCTTCTGAGCACGGAGGCACGCCTACAAGCAAGCTGAGATGGGCTTTGCCAAAGAGTGAGGGAAGTGTCGAGCGGAACAAGGGATGTGCTGCACAGCTTCCCTCGCAGGCAGATTCCCTCCTGGGGCGCTTACTTCTCCAACCTTAGCGCCCTGCTTTGTTTGGAGGCTGTTTGCGGACAGCAGCACACACAGCGGGAAGGTACGCGCTGGCCAGCTCCAAGTCTCGGCACATAGATCGCAAGCGAGGCACCTGCTCGCGGTTTGTCCCGGGCGTGGAAAGCAGCATGCTGCGTGCCCAGAGTACTTCTCGCTCTGTCCTGCCTGTCACGGGGCTGCTTCTGAGCACGGAGGCATGCCTACAAGCCAGCTGAGATGGGCTTTGCCTAAGAGTGAGGGAAGTGTCGAGCGGAACAAGGGATGTGCTGCACAGCTTCCCTCGCAGGCAGATTCCCTCCTGGGGCGCTGACTTCTCTTGCCTTAGTGCCCTGCTTTGTTTGGAGGCTGTTTGCGGACAGCAGCACACACAGCGGGAAGGTGCGCGCTGGTCAGCTCCAAGTCTCGGCACATAGAAGCGCAAGCGAGGCACCTGCTCGCGGTTTGTCCCGGGCATGGGAAGCAGCATGCTGCGTGCCCAGAAGACATCTCGCACTGTCCTGCCTGCCACGGGGCTGCTTCTGAGCACGGAGGCACGCCTACAAGCCAGCTGAGATGGGCTTTGCCTAAGAGTCAGGGAAGTGTCGAGCGGAACAAGGGATGTGCTGCACAGCTTCCCTCGCAGGCAGATTCCCTCCTGGGGCGCTTACTTCTCCTGCCTTAGTGCCCTGCTTTGTTTGGAGGCTGTTTGCGGACAGCAGCACACACAGCGGGAAGGTACGCGCTGGCCAGCTCCAAGTCTCGGCACATAGAAGCGCAAGCGAGGCACCTGCTCGCAGTTTGTCCCGGGCGTGGAAAGCAGCATGCTGCGGGCCCCGATTACTTCTCGCTCTGTCCTTCCTGTCACGGGGCTGCTTCTGAGCACGGAGGCACGCCTACAAGCCAGCTGAGATGGGCTTTGCCTAAGAGTGAGGGAAGTGTCGAGCGGAACAAGGGATGTGCTGCACAGCTTCCCTCGCAGGCAGATTCCCTCCTGGGGCGCTGACTTCTCTTGCCTTAGCGCCCTGCTTTGTTTGGAGGCTGTTTGCGGACAGCAGCACACACAGCGGGAAGGTGCGCGCTGGCCAGCTCCAAGTCTCGGCACATAGAAGCGCAAGCGAGGCACCTGCTCGCAGTTTGTCCCGGGCGTGGGAAGCAGCATGCTGCATACCCAGAGTACTTCTCGCACTGTCCTGCCTGCCACGGGGCTGCTTCTGAGCACAGAGGCACGCCTACCAGCAAGCTGAGATGGGCTTTGCCTAAGAGTGAGGGAAGTGTCGAGCGGAACAAGGGATGTGCTGCACAGCTTCCCTCGCAGGCAGATTCCCTCCTGGGGCGCTTACTTCTCCTGCCTTAGTGCCCTGCTTTGTTTGGAGGCTGTTTGCGGACAGCAGCACACACAGCGGGAAGGTGCGCGCTGGTCAGCTCCAAGTCTCGGCACATAGAAGCGCAAGCGAGGCACCTGCTCGCGGTTTGTCCCGGGCGTGGGAAGCAGCATGCTGCGTGCCCAGAACACATCTCGCACTGTCCTGCCTGCCACGGGGCTGCTTCTGAGCACGGAGGCACGCCTACAAGCAAGCTGAGATGGGCTTTGCCAAAGAGTGAGGGAAGTGTCGAGCGGAACAAGGGATGTGCTGCACAGCTTCCCTCGCAGGCAGATTCCCTCCTGGGGCGCTTACTTCTCCAACCTTAGCGCCCTGCTTTGTTTGGAGGCTGTTTGCGGACAGCAGCACACACAGCGGGAAGGTACGCGCTGGCCAGCTCCAAGTCTCGGCACATAGATCGCAAGCGAGGCACCTGCTCGCGGTTTGTCCCGGGCGTGGAAAGCAGCATGCTGCGTGCCCAGAGTACTTCTCGCTCTGTCCTGCCTGTCACGGGGCTGCTTCTGAGCACGGAGGCATGCCTACAAGCCAGCTGAGATGGCCTTTGCCTAAGAGTGAGGGAAGTGTCGAGCGGAACAAGGGATGTGCTGCACAGCTTCCCTCGCAGGCAGATTCCCTCCTGGGGCGCTTACTTCTCTTGCCTTAGTGCCCTGCTTTGTTTGGAGGCTGTTTGCGGACAGCAGCACACACAGCGGGAAGGTGCGCGCTGGCCAGCTCCAAGTCTCGGCACATAGAAGCGCAAGCGAGGCACCTGCTCGCAGTTTGTCCCGGGCATGGGAAGCAGCATGCTGCATGCCCAGAGTACTTCTCGCTCTGTCCTTCCCGTCACGGGGCTGCTTCTGAGCACGGAGGCACGCCTACAAGCAAGCTGAGATGGGCTTTGCCAAAGAGTGAGGGAAGTGTCGAGCGGAACAAGGGAAGTGCTGCACAGCTTCCCTCGCAGGCAGATTCCCTCCTGGGGCGCTGACTTCTCTTGCCTTAGCGCCCTGCTTTGTTTGGAGGCTGTTTGCGGACAGCAGCACACACAGCGGGAAGGTACGCGCTGGCCAGCTCCAAGTCTCGGCACATAGAAGCGCAAGCGAGGCACCTGCTCGCGGTTTGTCCCGGGCGTGGAAAGCAGCATGCTGCGTGCCCAGAAGACATCTCGCACTGTCCTGCCTGCCACGGGGCTGCTTCTGAGCACGGAGGCATGCCTACAAGCCAGCTGAGATGGGCTTTGCCTAAGAGTGAGGGAAGTGTCGAGCGGAACAAGGGATGTGCTGCACAGCTTCCCTCGCAGGCAGATTCCCTCCTGGGGCGCTTACTTCTCCTGCCTTAGTGCCCTGCTTTGTTTGGAGGCTGTTTGCGGACAGCAGCACACACAGCGGGAAGGTGCGAGTTGGTCAGCTCCAAGTCTCGGCACATAGAAGCGCAAGCGAGGCACCTGCTCGCGGTTTGTCCCGGGCATGGGAAGCAGCATGCTGCGTGCCCAGAAGACATCTCGCACTGTCCTGCCTGCCACGGGGCTGCTTCTGAGCACGGAGGCATGCCTACAAGCCAGCTGAGATGGGCTTTGCCTAAGAGTGAGGGAAGTGTCGAGCGGAACAAGGGATGTGCTGCACAGCTTCCCTCGCAGGCAGATTCCCTCCTGGGGCGCTTACTTCTCCTGCCTTAGTGCCCTGCTTTGTTTGGAGGCTGTTTGCGGACAGCAGCACACACAGCGGGAAGGTGCGAGTTGGTCAGCTCCAAGTCTCGGCACATAGAAGCGCAAGCGAGGCACCTGCTCGCGGTTTGTCCCGGGCATGGGAAGCAGCATGCTGCGTGCCCAGAAGACATCTCGCACTGTCCTGCCTGCCACGGGGCTGCTTCTGAGCACGGAGGCACGCCTACAAGCAAGCTGAGATGGGCTTTGCCAAAGATTCAGGGAAGTGTCGAGCGGAACAAGGGATGTGCTGCACAGCTTCCCTCGCAGGCAGATTCCCTCCTGGGGCGCTGACTTCTCTTGCCTTAGCGCCCTGCTTTGTTTGGAGGCTGTTTGCGGACAGCAGCACACACAGCGGGAAGGTGCGCGCTGGCCAGCTCCAAGTCTCGGCACATAGAAGCGCAAGCGAGGCACCTGCTCGCAGTTTGTCCCGGGCGTGGGAAGCAGCATGCTGCGTGCCCAGAGTACTTCTCGCTCTGTCCTGCCTGTCACGGGGCTGCTTCTGAGCACGGAGGCACGCCTACAAGCCAGCTGAGATGGGCTTTGCCTAAGAGTGAGGGAAGTGTCGAGCGGAACAAGGGATGTGCTGCACAGCTTCCCTCGCAGGCAGATTCCCTCCTGGGGCGCTTACTTCTCCTGCCTTAGTGCCCTGCTTTGTTTGGAGGCTGTTTGCGGACAGCAGCACACACAGCGGGAAGGTGCCCGCTGGCCAGCTCCAAGTCTCGGCACATAGAAGCGCAAGCGAGGCACCTGCTCGCAGTTTGTCCCGGGCATGGAAAGCAGCATGCTGCGGGCCCCGATTACTTCTCGCTCTGTCCTGCCTGTCACGGGGCTGCTTCTGAGCACGGAGGCATGCCTACAAGCCAGCTGAGATGGGCTTTGCCTAAGAGTGAGGGAAGTGTCGAGCGGAACAAGGGATGTGCTGCACAGCTTCCCTCGCAGGCAGATTCCCTCCTGGGGCGCTGACTTCTCCTGCCTTAGTGCCCTGCTTTGTTTGGAGGCTGTTTGCGGACAGCAGCACACACAGCGGGAAGGTACGCGCTGGCCAGCTCCAAGTCTCGGCACATAGAAGCGCAAGCGAGGCACCTGCTCGCAGTTTGTCCCGGGCGTGGAAAGCAGCATGCTGCGGGCCCCGATTACTTCTCGCTCTGTCCTTCCTGTCACGGGGCTGCTTCTGAGCACGGAGGCACGCCTACAAGCCAGCTGAGATGGGCTTTGCCTAAGAGTGAGGGAAGTGTCGAGCGGAACAAGGGATGTGCTGCACAGCTTCCCTCGCAGGCAGATTCCCTCCTGGGGCGCTGACTTCTCTTGCCTTAGCGCCCTGCTTTGTTTGGAGGCTGTTTGCGGACAGCAGCACACACAGCGGGAAGGTGCGCGCTGGCCAGCTCCAAGTCTCGGCACATAGAAGCGCAAGCGAGGCACCTGCTCGCAGTTTGTCCCGGGCGTGGGAAGCAGCATGCTGCATACCCAGAGTACTTCTCGCACTGTCCTGCCTGCCACGGGGCTGCTTCTGAGCACAGAGGCACGCCTACCAGCAAGCTGAGATGGGCTTTGCCTAAGAGTGAGGGAAGTGTCGAGCGGAACAAGGGATGTGCTGCACAGCTTCCCTCGCAGGCAGATTCCCTCCTGGGGCGCTTACTTCTCCTGCCTTAGTGCCCTGCTTTGTTTGGAGGCTGTTTGCGGACAGCAGCACACACAGCGGGAAGGTGCGCGCTGGTCAGCTCCAAGTCTCGGCACATAGAAGCGCAAGCGAGGCACCTGCTCGCGGTTTGTCCCGGGCGTGGGAAGCAGCATGCTGCGTGCCCAGAACACATCTCGCACTGTCCTGCCTGCCACGGGGCTGCTTCTGAGCACGGAGGCACGCCTACAAGCAAGCTGAGATGGGCTTTGCCAAAGAGTGAGGGAAGTGTCGAGCGGAACAAGGGATGTGCTGCACAGCTTCCCTCGCAGGCAGATTCCCTCCTGGGGCGCTTACTTCTCCAACCTTAGCGCCCTGCTTTGTTTGGAGGCTGTTTGCGGACAGCAGCACACACAGCGGGAAGGTACGCGCTGGCCAGCTCCAAGTCTCGGCACATAGATCGCAAGCGAGGCACCTGCTCGCGGTTTGTCCCGGGCGTGGAAAGCAGCATGCTGCGTGCCCAGAGTACTTCTCGCTCTGTCCTGCCTGTCACGGGGCTGCTTCTGAGCACGGAGGCATGCCTACAAGCCAGCTGAGATGGCCTTTGCCTAAGAGTGAGGGAAGTGTCGAGCGGAACAAGGGATGTGCTGCACAGCTTCCCTCGCAGGCAGATTCCCTCCTGGGGCGCTGACTTCTCTTGCCTTAGTGCCCTGCTTTGTTTGGAGGCTGTTTGCGGACAGCAGCACACACAGCGGGAAGGTGCGCGCTGGCCAGCTCCAAGTCTCGGCACATAGAAGCGCAAGCGAGGCACCTGCTCGCAGTTTGTCCCGGGCATGGGAAGCAGCATGCTGCATGCCCAGAGTACTTCTCGCTCTGTCCTTCCCGTCACGGGGCTGCTTCTGAGCACGGAGGCACGCCTACAAGCAAGCTGAGATGGGCTTTGCCAAAGAGTGAGGGAAGTGTCGAGCGGAACAAGGGAAGTGCTGCACAGCTTCCCTCGCAGGCAGATTCCCTCCTGGGGCGCTGACTTCTCTTGCCTTAGCGCCCTGCTTTGTTTGGAGGCTGTTTGCGGACAGCAGCACACACAGCGGGAAGGTACGCGCTGGCCAGCTCCAAGTCTCGGCACATAGAAGCGCAAGCGAGGCACCTGCTCGCGGTTTGTCCCGGGCGTGGAAAGCAGCATGCTGCGTGCCCAGAAGACATCTCGCACTGTCCTGCCTGCCACGGGGCTGCTTCTGAGCACGGAGGCATGCCTACAAGCCAGCTGAGATGGGCTTTGCCTAAGAGTGAGGGAAGTGTCGAGCGGAACAAGGGATGTGCTGCACAGCTTCCCTCGCAGGCAGATTCCCTCCTGGGGCGCTTACTTCTCCTGCCTTAGTGCCCTGCTTTGTTTGGAGGCTGTTTGCGGACAGCAGCACACACAGCGGGAAGGTGCGAGTTGGTCAGCTCCAAGTCTCGGCACATAGAAGCGCAAGCGAGGCACCTGCTCGCGGTTTGTCCCGGGCATGGGAAGCAGCATGCTGCGTGCCCAGAAGACATCTCGCACTGTCCTGCCTGCCACGGGGCTGCTTCTGAGCACGGAGGCATGCCTACAAGCCAGCTGAGATGGGCTTTGCCTAAGAGTGAGGGAAGTGTCGAGCGGAACAAGGGATGTGCTGCACAGCTTCCCTCGCAGGCAGATTCCCTCCTGGGGCGCTTACTTCTCCTGCCTTAGTGCCCTGCTTTGTTTGGAGGCTGTTTGCGGACAGCAGCACACACAGCGGGAAGGTGCGAGTTGGTCAGCTCCAAGTCTCGGCACATAGAAGCGCAAGCGAGGCACCTGCTCGCGGTTTGTCCCGGGCATGGGAAGCAGCATGCTGCGTGCCCAGAAGACATCTCGCACTGTCCTGCCTGCCACGGGGCTGCTTCTGAGCACGGAGGCACGCCTACAAGCAAGCTGAGATGGGCTTTGCCAAAGATTCAGGGAAGTGTCGAGCGGAACAAGGGATGTGCTGCACAGCTTCCCTCGCAGGCAGATTCCCTCCTGGGGCGCTGACTTCTCTTGCCTTAGCGCCCTGCTTTGTTTGGAGGCTGTTTGCGGACAGCAGCACACACAGCGGGAAGGTGCGCGCTGGCCAGCTCCAAGTCTCGGCACATAGAAGCGCAAGCGAGGCACCTGCTCGCAGTTTGTCCCGGGCGTGGGAAGCAGCATGCTGCGTGCCCAGAGTACTTCTCGCTCTGTCCTGCCTGTCACGGGGCTGCTTCTGAGCACGGAGGCACGCCTACAAGCCAGCTGAGATGGGCTTTGCCTAAGAGTGAGGGAAGTGTCGAGCGGAACAAGGGATGTGCTGCACAGCTTCCCTCGCAGGCAGATTCCCTCCTGGGGCGCTTACTTCTCCTGCCTTAGTGCCCTGCTTTGTTTGGAGGCTGTTTGCGGACAGCAGCACACACAGCGGGAAGGTGCCCGCTGGCCAGCTCCAAGTCTCGGCACATAGAAGCGCAAGCGAGGCACCTGCTCGCAGTTTGTCCCGGGCATGGAAAGCAGCATGCTGCGGGCCCCGATTACTTCTCGCTCTGTCCTGCCTGTCACGGGGCTGCTTCTGAGCACGGAGGCATGCCTACAAGCCAGCTGAGATGGGCTTTGCCTAAGAGTGAGGGAAGTGTCGAGCGGAACAAGGGATGTGCTGCACAGCTTCCCTCGCAGGCAGATTCCCTCCTGGGGCGCTGACTTCTCTTGCCTTAGCGCCCTGCTTTGTTTGGAGGCTGTTTGCGGACAGCAGCACACACAGCGGGAAGGTGCGCGCTGGCCAGCTCCAAGTCTCGGCACATAGAAGCGCAAGCGAGGCACCTGCTCGCAGTTTGTCCCGGGCATGGGAAGCAGCATGCTGCATACCCAGAGTACTTCTCGCACTGTCCTGCCTGACACGGGGCTGCTTCTGAGCACAGAGGCACGCCTACAAGCAAGCTGAGATGGGCTTTGCCTAAGAGTGAGGGAAGTGTCGAGCGGAACAAGGGATGTGCTGCACAGCTTCCCTCGCAGGCAGATTCCCTCCTGGGGCGCTTACTTCTCCTGCCTTAGTGCCCTGCTTTGTTTGGAGGCTGTTTGCGGACAGCAGCACACACAGCGGGAAGGTGCGCGCTGGTCAGCTCCAAGTCTCGGCACATAGAAGCGCAAGCGAGGCACCTGCTCGCGGTTTGTCCCGGGCATGGGAAGCAGCATGCTGCATGCCCAGAAGACATCTCGCACTGTCCTGCCTGCCACGGGGCTGCTTCTGAGCACGGAGGCACGCCTACAAGCAAGCTGAGATGGGCTTTGCCAAAGATTCAGGGAAGTGTCGAGCGGAACAAGGGATGTGCTGCACAGCTTCCCTCGCAGGCAGATTCCCTCCTGGGGCGCTTACTTCTCTTGCCTTAGCGCCCTGCTTTGTTTGGAGGCTGTTTGCGGACAGCAGCACACACAGCGGGAAGGTACGCGCTGGCCAGCTCCAAGTCTCGGCACATAGAAGCGCAAGCGAGGCACCTGCTCGCAGTTTGTCCCGGGCGTGGAAAGCAGCATGCTGCGGGCCCCGATTACTTCTCGCTCTGTCCTGCCTGTCACGGGGCTGCTTCTGAGCACGGAGGCATGCCTACAAGCCAGCTGAGATGGGCTTTGCCTAAGAGTGAGGGAAGTGTCGAGCGGAACAAGGGATGTGCTGCACAGCTTCCCTCGCAGGCAGATTCCCTCCTGGGGCGCTGACTTCTCTTGCCTTAGCGCCCTGCTTTGTTTGGAGGCTGTTTGCGGACAGCAGCACACACAGCGGGAAGGTGCGCGCTGGCCAGCTCCAAGTCTCGGCACATAGAAGCGCAAGCGAGGCACCTGCTCGCAGTTTGTCCCGGGCATGGGAAGCAGCATGCTGCATACCCAGAGTACTTCTCGCACTGTCCTGCCTGCCACGGGGCTGCTTCTGAGCACAGAGGCACGCCTACCAGCAAGCTGAGATGGGCTTTGCCTAAGAGTGAGGGAAGTGTCGAGCGGAACAAGGGATGTGCTGCACAGCTTCCCTCGCAGGCAGATTCCCTCCTGGGGCGCTTACTTCTCCTGCCTTAGTGCCCTGCTTTGTTTGGAGGCTGTTTGCGGACAGCAGCACACACAGCGGGAAGGTGCGAGTTGGTCAGCTCCAAGTCTCGGCACATAGAAGCGCAAGCGAGGCACCTGCTCGCGGTTTGTCCCGGGCATGGGAAGCAGCATGCTGCGTGCCCAGAAGACATCTCGCACTGTCCTGCCTGCCACGGGGCTGCTTCTGAGCACGGAGGCACGCCTACAAGCAAGCTGAGATGGGCTTTGCCAAAGATTCAGGGAAGTGTCGAGCGGAACAAGGGATGTGCTGCACAGCTTCCCTCGCAGGCAGATTCCCTCCTGGGGCGCTTACTTCTCTTGCCTTAGCGCCCTGCTTTGTTTGGAGGCTGTTTGCGGACAGCAGCACACACAGCGGGAAGGTACGCGCTGGCCAGCTCCAAGTCTCGGCACATAGAAGCGCAAGCGAGGCACCTGCTCGCGGTTTGTCCCGGGCGTGGGAAGCAGCATGCTGCGTGCCCAGAACACATCTCGCACTGTCCTGCCTGCCACGGGGCTGCTTCTGAGCACGGAGGCACGCCTACAAGCAAGCTGAGATGGGCTTTGCCAAAGAGTGAGGGAAGTGTCGAGCGGAACAAGGGATGTGCTGCACAGCTTCCCTCGCAGGCAGATTCCCTCCTGGGGCGCTTACTTCTCCAACCTTAGCGCCCTGCTTTGTTTGGAGGCTGTTTGCGGACAGCAGCACACACAGCGGGAAGGTACGCGCTGGCCAGCTCCAAGTCTCGGCACATAGATCGCAAGCGAGGCACCTGCTCGCGGTTTGTCCCGGGCGTGGAAAGCAGCATGCTGCGTGCCCAGAGTACTTCTCGCTCTGTCCTGCCTGTCACGGGGCTGCTTCTGAGCACGGAGGCATGCCTACAAGCCAGCTGAGATGGGCTTTGCCTAAGAGTGAGGGAAGTGTCGAGCGGAACAAGGGATGTGCTGCACAGCTTCCCTCGCAGGCAGATTCCCTCCTGGGGCGCTGACTTCTCTTGCCTTAGTGCCCTGCTTTGTTTGGAGGCTGTTTGCGGACAGCAGCACACACAGCGGGAAGGTGCGCGCTGGTCAGCTCCAAGTCTCGGCACATAGAAGCGCAAGCGAGGCACCTGCTCGCGGTTTGTCCCGGGCATGGGAAGCAGCATGCTGCGTGCCCAGAAGACATCTCGCACTGTCCTGCCTGCCACGGGGCTGCTTCTGAGCACGGAGGCACGCCTACAAGCCAGCTGAGATGGGCTTTGCCTAAGAGTCAGGGAAGTGTCGAGCGGAACAAGGGATGTGCTGCACAGCTTCCCTCGCAGGCAGATTCCCTCCTGGGGCGCTTACTTCTCCTGCCTTAGTGCCCTGCTTTGTTTGGAGGCTGTTTGCGGACAGCAGCACACACAGCGGGAAGGTACGCGCTGGCCAGCTCCAAGTCTCGGCACATAGAAGCGCAAGCGAGGCACCTGCTCGCAGTTTGTCCCGGGCGTGGAAAGCAGCATGCTGCGGGCCCCGATTACTTCTCGCTCTGTCCTTCCTGTCACGGGGCTGCTTCTGAGCACGGAGGCACGCCTACAAGCCAGCTGAGATGGGCTTTGCCTAAGAGTGAGGGAAGTGTCGAGCGGAACAAGGGATGTGCTGCACAGCTTCCCTCGCAGGCAGATTCCCTCCTGGGGCGCTGACTTCTCTTGCCTTAGCGCCCTGCTTTGTTTGGAGGCTGTTTGCGGACAGCAGCACACACAGCGGGAAGGTGCGCGCTGGCCAGCTCCAAGTCTCGGCACATAGAAGCGCAAGCGAGGCACCTGCTCGCAGTTTGTCCCGGGCGTGGGAAGCAGCATGCTGCATACCCAGAGTACTTCTCGCACTGTCCTGCCTGCCACGGGGCTGCTTCTGAGCACAGAGGCACGCCTACCAGCAAGCTGAGATGGGCTTTGCCTAAGAGTGAGGGAAGTGTCGAGCGGAACAAGGGATGTGCTGCACAGCTTCCCTCGCAGGCAGATTCCCTCCTGGGGCGCTTACTTCTCCTGCCTTAGTGCCCTGCTTTGTTTGGAGGCTGTTTGCGGACAGCAGCACACACAGCGGGAAGGTGCGCGCTGGTCAGCTCCAAGTCTCGGCACATAGAAGCGCAAGCGAGGCACCTGCTCGCGGTTTGTCCCGGGCGTGGGAAGCAGCATGCTGCGTGCCCAGAACACATCTCGCACTGTCCTGCCTGCCACGGGGCTGCTTCTGAGCACGGAGGCACGCCTACAAGCAAGCTGAGATGGGCTTTGCCAAAGAGTGAGGGAAGTGTCGAGCGGAACAAGGGATGTGCTGCACAGCTTCCCTCGCAGGCAGATTCCCTCCTGGGGCGCTTACTTCTCCAACCTTAGCGCCCTGCTTTGTTTGGAGGCTGTTTGCGGACAGCAGCACACACAGCGGGAAGGTACGCGCTGGCCAGCTCCAAGTCTCGGCACATAGATCGCAAGCGAGGCACCTGCTCGCGGTTTGTCCCGGGCGTGGAAAGCAGCATGCTGCGTGCCCAGAGTACTTCTCGCTCTGTCCTGCCTGTCACGGGGCTGCTTCTGAGCACGGAGGCATGCCTACAAGCCAGCTGAGATGGCCTTTGCCTAAGAGTGAGGGAAGTGTCGAGCGGAACAAGGGATGTGCTGCACAGCTTCCCTCGCAGGCAGATTCCCTCCTGGGGCGCTGACTTCTCTTGCCTTAGTGCCCTGCTTTGTTTGGAGGCTGTTTGCGGACAGCAGCACACACAGCGGGAAGGTGCGCGCTGGCCAGCTCCAAGTCTCGGCACATAGAAGCGCAAGCGAGGCACCTGCTCGCAGTTTGTCCCGGGCATGGGAAGCAGCATGCTGCATGCCCAGAGTACTTCTCGCTCTGTCCTTCCCGTCACGGGGCTGCTTCTGAGCACGGAGGCACGCCTACAAGCAAGCTGAGATGGGCTTTGCCAAAGAGTGAGGGAAGTGTCGAGCGGAACAAGGGAAGTGCTGCACAGCTTCCCTCGCAGGCAGATTCCCTCCTGGGGCGCTGACTTCTCTTGCCTTAGCGCCCTGCTTTGTTTGGAGGCTGTTTGCGGACAGCAGCACACACAGCGGGAAGGTACGCGCTGGCCAGCTCCAAGTCTCGGCACATAGAAGCGCAAGCGAGGCACCTGCTCGCGGTTTGTCCCGGGCGTGGAAAGCAGCATGCTGCGTGCCCAGAAGACATCTCGCACTGTCCTGCCTGCCACGGGGCTGCTTCTGAGCACGGAGGCATGCCTACAAGCCAGCTGAGATGGGCTTTGCCTAAGAGTGAGGGAAGTGTCGAGCGGAACAAGGGATGTGCTGCACAGCTTCCCTCGCAGGCAGATTCCCTCCTGGGGCGCTTACTTCTCCTGCCTTAGTGCCCTGCTTTGTTTGGAGGCTGTTTGCGGACAGCAGCACACACAGCGGGAAGGTGCGAGTTGGTCAGCTCCAAGTCTCGGCACATAGAAGCGCAAGCGAGGCACCTGCTCGCGGTTTGTCCCGGGCATGGGAAGCAGCATGCTGCGTGCCCAGAAGACATCTCGCACTGTCCTGCCTGCCACGGGGCTGCTTCTGAGCACGGAGGCATGCCTACAAGCCAGCTGAGATGGGCTTTGCCTAAGAATGAGGGAAGTGTCGAGCGGAACAAGGGATGTGCTGCACAGCTTCCCTCGCAGGCAGATTCCCTCCTGGGGCGCTTACTTCTCCTGCCTTAGTGCCCTGCTTTGTTTGGAGGCTGTTTGCGGACAGCAGCACACACAGCGGGAAGGTGCGAGTTGGTCAGCTCCAAGTCTCGGCACATAGAAGCGCAAGCGAGGCACCTGCTCGCGGTTTGTCCCGGGCATGGGAAGCAGCATGCTGCGTGCCCAGAAGACATCTCGCACTGTCCTGCCTGCCACGGGGCTGCTTCTGAGCACGGAGGCACGCCTACAAGCAAGCTGAGATGGGCTTTGCCAAAGATTCAGGGAAGTGTCGAGCGGAACAAGGGATGTGCTGCACAGCTTCCCTCGCAGGCAGATTCCCTCCTGGGGCGCTGACTTCTCTTGCCTTAGCGCCCTGCTTTGTTTGGAGGCTGTTTGCGGACAGCAGCACACACAGCGGGAAGGTGCGCGCTGGCCAGCTCCAAGTCTCGGCACATAGAAGCGCAAGCGAGGCACCTGCTCGCAGTTTGTCCCGGGCGTGGGAAGCAGCATGCTGCGTGCCCAGAGTACTTCTCGCTCTGTCCTGCCTGTCACGGGGCTGCTTCTGAGCACGGAGGCACGCCTACAAGCCAGCTGAGATGGGCTTTGCCTAAGAGTGAGGGAAGTGTCGAGCGGAACAAGGGATGTGCTGCACAGCTTCCCTCGCAGGCAGATTCCCTCCTGGGGCGCTTACTTCTCCTGCCTTAGTGCCCTGCTTTGTTTGGAGGCTGTTTGCGGACAGCAGCACACACAGCGGGAAGGTGCCCGCTGGCCAGCTCCAAGTCTCGGCACATAGAAGCGCAAGCGAGGCACCTGCTCGCAGTTTGTCCCGGGCATGGAAAGCAGCATGCTGCGGGCCCCGATTACTTCTCGCTCTGTCCTGCCTGTCACGGGGCTGCTTCTGAGCACGGAGGCATGCCTACAAGCCAGCTGAGATGGGCTTTGCCTAAGAGTGAGGGAAGTGTCGAGCGGAACAAGGGATGTGCTGCACAGCTTCCCTCGCAGGCAGATTCCCTCCTGGGGCGCTGACTTCTCTTGCCTTAGCGCCCTGCTTTGTTTGGAGGCTGTTTGCGGACAGCAGCACACACAGCGGGAAGGTGCGCGCTGGCCAGCTCCAAGTCTCGGCACATAGAAGCGCAAGCGAGGCACCTGCTCGCAGTTTGTCCCGGGCATGGGAAGCAGCATGCTGCATACCCAGAGTACTTCTCGCACTGTCCTGCCTGACACGGGGCTGCTTCTGAGCACAGAGGCACGCCTACAAGCAAGCTGAGATGGGCTTTGCCTAAGAGTGAGGGAAGTGTCGAGCGGAACAAGGGATGTGCTGCACAGCTTCCCTCGCAGGCAGATTCCCTCCTGGGGCGCTTACTTCTCCTGCCTTAGTGCCCTGCTTTGTTTGGAGGCTGTTTGCGGACAGCAGCACACACAGCGGGAAGGTGCGCGCTGGCCAGCTCCAAGTCTCGGCACATAGAAGCGCAAGCGAGGCACCTGCTCGCGGTTTGTCCCGGGCATGGGAAGCAGCATGCTGCATGCCCAGAAGACATCTCGCACTGTCCTGCCTGCCACGGGGCTGCTTCTGAGCACGGAGGCACGCCTACAAGCAAGCTGAGATGGGCTTTGCCAAAGATTCAGGGAAGTGTCGAGCGGAACAAGGGATGTGCTGCACAGCTTCCCTCGCAGGCAGATTCCCTCCTGGGGCGCTTACTTCTCTTGCCTTAGCGCCCTGCTTTGTTTGGAGGCTGTTTGCGGACAGCAGCACACACAGCGGGAAGGTACGCGCTGGCCAGCTCCAAGTCTCGGCACATAGAAGCGCAAGCGAGGCACCTGCTCGCGGTTTGTCCCGGGCGTGGAAAGCAGCATGCTGCGGGCCCCGATTACTTCTCGCTCTGTCCTGCCTGTCACGGGGCTGCTTCTGAGCACGGAGGCATGCCTACAAGCCAGCTGAGATGGGCTTTGCCTAAGAGTGAGGGAAGTGTCGAGCGGAACAAGGGATGTGCTGCACAGCTTCCCTCGCAGGCAGATTCCCTCCTGGGGCGCTGACTTCTCTTGCCTTAGCGCCCTGCTTTGTTTGGAGGCTGTTTGCGGACAGCAGCACACACAGCGGGAAGGTGCGCGCTGGCCAGCTCCAAGTCTCGGCACATAGAAGCGCAAGCGAGGC
Source organism: Rhea pennata (assembly GCF_028389875.1). Lineage (NCBI taxonomy): Eukaryota > Metazoa > Chordata > Aves > Rheiformes > Rheidae > Rhea > Rhea pennata. The sequence goes on from NC_084680.1 coordinate 1,678,612, forward strand.
ACCTGCTCGCAGTTTGTCCCGGGCATGGGAAGCAGCATGCTGCATACCCAGAGTACTTCTCGCACTGTCCTGCCTGCCACGGGGCTGCTTCTGAGCACAGAGGCACGCCTACCAGCAAGCTGAGATGGGCTTTGCCTAAGAGTGAGGGAAGTGTCGAGCGGAACAAGGGATGTGCTGCACAGCTTCCCTCGCAGGCAGATTCCCTCCTGGGGCGCTTACTTCTCCTGCCTTAGTGCCCTGCTTTGTTTGGAGGCTGTTTGCGGACAGCAGCACACACAGCGGGAAGGTGCGAGTTGGTCAGCTCCAAGTCTCGGCACATAGAAGCGCAAGCGAGGCACCTGCTCGCGGTTTGTCCCGGGCATGGGAAGCAGCATGCTGCGTGCCCAGAAGACATCTCGCACTGTCCTGCCTGCCACGGGGCTGCTTCTGAGCACGGAGGCACGCCTACAAGCAAGCTGAGATGGGCTTTGCCAAAGATTCAGGGAAGTGTCGAGCGGAACAAGGGATGTGCTGCACAGCTTCCCTCGCAGGCAGATTCCCTCCTGGGGCGCTTACTTCTCTTGCCTTAGCGCCCTGCTTTGTTTGGAGGCTGTTTGCGGACAGCAGCACACACAGCGGGAAGGTACGCGCTGGCCAGCTCCAAGTCTCGGCACATAGAAGCGCAAGCGAGGCACCTGCTCGCGGTTTGTCCCTGGCGTGGAAAGCAGCATGCTGCGTGCCCAGAGTACTTCTCGCTCTGTCCTGCCTGTCACGGGGCTGCTTCTGAGCACGGAGGCATGCCTACAAGCCAGCTGAGATGGGCTTTGCCTAAGAGTGAGGGAAGTGTCGAGCGGAACAAGGGATGTGCTGCACAGCTTCCCTCGCAGGCAGATTCCCTCCTGGGGCGCTGACTTCTCTTGCCTTAGTGCCCTGCTTTGTTTGGAGGCTGTTTGCGGACAGCAGCACACACAGCGGGAAGGTGCGCGCTGGCCAGCTCCAAGTCTCGGCACATAGAAGCGCAAGCGAGGCACCTGCTCGCAGTTTGTCCCGGGCATGGGAAGCAGCATGCTGCATGCCCAGAGTACTTCTCGCACTGTCCTTCCCGTCACGGGGCTGCTTCTGAGCACGGAGGCACGCCTACAAGCCAGCTGAGATGGGCTTTGCCTAAGAGTCAGGGAAGTGGCGAGCGGAACAAGGGATGTGCTGCACAGCTTCCCTCGCAGGCAGATTCCCTCCTGGGGCGCTGACTTCTCTTGCCTTAGCGCCCTGCTTTGTTTGGAGGCTGTTTGCGGACAGCAGCACACACAGCGGGAAGGTGCGCGCTGGCCAGCTCCAAGTCTCGGCACATAGAAGCGCAAGCGAGGCACCTGCTCGCAGTTTGTCCCGGGCATGGGAAGCAGCATGCTGCATACCCAGAGTACTTCTCGCACTGTCCTGCCTGACACGGGGCTGCTTCTGAGCACAGAGGCACGCCTACAAGCAAGCTGAGATGGGCTTTGCCTAAGAGTGAGGGAAGTGTCGAGCGGAACAAGGGATGTGCTGCACAGCTTCCCTCGCAGGCAGATTCCCTCCTGGGGCGCTGACTTCTCCTGCCTTAGTGCCCTGCTTTGTTTGGAGGCTGTTTGCGGACAGCAGCACACACAGCGGGAAGGTGCGCGCTGGTCAGCTCCAAGTCTCGGCACATAGAAGCGCAAGCGAGGCACCTGCTCGCGGTTTGTCCCGGGCATGGGAAGCAGCATGCTGCATACCCAGAGTACTTCTCGCACTGTCCTGCCTGCCACGGGGCTGCTTCTGAGCACGGAGGCACGCCTACCAGCAAGCTGAGATGGGCTTTGCCTAAGAGTGAGGGAAGTGTCGAGCGGAACAAGGGATGTGCTGCACAGCTTCCCTCGCAGGCAGATTCCCTCCTGGGGCGCTTACTTCTCCTGCCTTAGTGCCCTGCTTTGTTTGGAGGCTGTTTGCGGACAGCAGCACACACAGCGGGAAGGTGCGCGCTGGTCAGCTCCAAGTCTCGGCACATAGAAGCGCAAGCGAGGCACCTGCTCGCGGTTTGTCCCGGGCATGGGAAGCAGCATGCTGCATGCCCAGAAGACATCTCGCACTGTCCTGCCTGCCACGGGGCTGCTTCTGAGCACGGAGGCACGCCTACAAGCAAGCTGAGATGGGCTTTGCCAAAGATTCAGGGAAGTGTCGAGCGGAACAAGGGATGTGCTGCACAGCTTCCCTCGCAGGCAGATTCCCTCCTGGGGCGCTTACTTCTCTTGCCTTAGCGCCCTGCTTTGTTTGGAGGCTGTTTGCGGACAGCAGCACACACAGCGGGAAGGTGCGCGCTGGCCAGTTCCAAGTCTCGGCACATAGAAGCGCAAGCGAGGCACCTGCTCGCAGTTTGTCCCGGGCATGGGAAGCAGCATGCTGCATGCCCAGAGTACTTCTCGCTCTGTCCTGCCTGTCACGGGGCTGCTTCTGAGCACGGAGGCACGCCTACAAGCAAGCTGAGATGGGCTTTGCCTAAGAGTGAGGGAAGTGTCGAGCGGAACAAGGGGTGTGCTGCACAGCTTCCCTCGCAGGCAGATTCCCTCCTGGGGCGCTTACTTCTCTTGCCTTAGCGCCCTGCTTTGTTTGGAGGCTGTTTGCGGACAGCAGCACACACAGCGGGAAGGTGCGTGCTGGCCAGCTCCAAGTCTCGGCACATAGAAGCGCAAGCGAGGCACCTGCTCGCAGTTTGTCCCGGGCATGGGAAGCAGCATGCTGCATACCCAGAGTACTTCTCGCACTGTCCTGCCTGCCACGGGGCTGCTTCTGAGCACGGAGGCACGCCTACCAGCAAGCTGAGATGGGCTTTGCCTAAGAGTGAGGGAAGTGTCGAGCGGAACAAGGGATGTGCTGCACAGCTTCCCTCGCAGGCAGATTCCCTCCTGGGGCGCTTACTTCTCCTGCCTTAGCGCCCTGCTTTGTTTGGAGGCTGTTTGCGGACAGCAGCACACACAGCGGGAAGGTGCGCGCTGGTCAGCTCCAAGTCTCGGCACATAGAAGCGCAAGCGAGGCACCTGCTCGCGGTTTGTCCCGGGCATGGGAAGCAGCATGCTGCGTGCCCAGAGTACATCTCGCACTGTCCTGCCTGCCACGGGGCTGCTTCTGAGCACGGAGGCACGCCTACAAGCAAGCTGAGATGGGCTTTGCCTAAGAGTGAGGGAAGTGGCGAGCAGAGCAAGGGATGTGCTGCACAGCTTCCCTCGCAGGCAGATTCCCTCCTGGGGCGCTGACTTCTCTTGCCTTAGCGCCCTGCTTTGTTTGGAGGCTGTTTGCGGACAGCAGCACACACAGCGGGAAGGTGCGCGCTGGTCAGCTCCAAGTCTCGGCACATAGAAGCGCAAGCGAGGCACCTGCTCGCGGTTTGTCCCGGGCATGGGAAGCAGCATGCTGCGTGCCCAGAAGACATCTCGCACTGTCCTGCCTGCCACGGGGCTGCTTCTGAGCACGGAGGCACGCCTACAAGCAAGCTGAGATGGGCTTTGCCAAAGATTCAGGGAAGTGTCGAGCGGAACAAGGGATGTGCTGCACAGCTTCCCTCGCAGGCAGATTCCCTCCTGGGGCGCTTACTTCTCCAACCTTAGCGCCCTGCTTTGTTTGGAGGCTGTTTGCGGACAGCAGCACACACAGCGGGAAGGTACGCGCTGGCCAGCTCCAAGTCTCGGCACATAGAAGCGCAAGCGAGGCACCTGCTCGCGGTTTGTCCCGGGCGTGGAAAGCAGCATGCTGCGTGCCCAGAAGACATCTCGCACTGTCCTGCCTGCCACGGGGCTGCTTCTGAGCACGGAGGCATGCCTACAAGCAAGCTGAGATGGGCTTTGCCTAAGAGTGAGGGAAGTGTCGAGCGGAACAAGGGATGTGCTGCACAGCTTCCCTCGCAGGCAGATTCCCTCCTGGGGCGCTGACTTCTCTTGCCTTAGCGCCCTGCTTTGTTTGGAGGCTGTTTGCGGACAGCAGCACACACAGCGGGAAGGTGCGCGCTGGCCAGTTCCAAGTCTCGGCACATAGAAGCGCAAGCGAGGCACCTGCTCGCAGTTTGCCCCGGGCATGGGAAGCAGCATGCTGCATGCCCAGAGTACTTCTCGCTCTGTCCTGCCTGTCACGGGGCTGCTTCTGAGCACGGAGGCACGCCTACAAGCAAGCTGAGATGGGCTTTGCCTAAGAGTGAGGGAAGTGTCGAGCGGAACAAGGGGTGTGCTGCACAGCTTCCCTCGCAGGCAGATTCCCTCCTGGGGCGCTTACTTCTCTTGCCTTAGCGCCCTGCTTTGTTTGGAGGCTGTTTGCGGACAGCAGCACACACAGCGGGAAGGTGCGCGCTGGCCAGCTCCAAGTCTCGGCAGATAGAAGCGCAAGCGAGGCACCTGCTCGCAGTTTGTCCCGGGCATGGGAAGCAGCATGCTGCATACCCAGAGTACTTCTCGCACTGTCCTGCCTGCCACGGGGCTGCTTCTGAGCACGGAGGCACGCCTACCAGCAAGCTGAGATGGGCTTTGCCTAAGAGTGAGGGAAGTGTCGAGCGGAACAAGGGATGTGCTGCACAGCTTCCCTCGCAGGCAGATTCCCTCCTGGGGCGCTGACTTCTCTTGCCTTAGCGCTCTGCTTTGTTTGGAGGCTGTTTGCGGACAGCAGCACACACAGCGGGAAGGTACGCGCTGGCCAGCTCCAAGTCTCGGCACATAGAAGCGCAAGCGAGGCACCTGCTCGCGGTTTGTCCCGGGCATGGGAAGCAGCATGCTGCGTGCCCAGAGTACTTCTCGCACTGTCCTTCCCGTCACGGGGCTGCTTCTGAGCACGGAGGCACGCCTACCAGCAAGCTGAGATGGGCTTTGCCAAAGAGTGAGGGAAGTGTCGAGCGGAACAAGGGAAGTGCTGCACAGCTTCCCTCGCAGGCAGATTCCCTCCTGGGGCGCTGACTTCTCTTGCCTTAGTGCCCTGCTTTGTTTGGAGGCTGTTTGCGGACAGCAGCACACACAGCGGGAAGGTGCGCGCTGGCCAGCTCCAAGTCTCGGCACATAGAAGCGCAAGCGAGGCACCTGCTCGCGGTTTGTCCCGGGCGTGGAAAGCAGCATGCTGCGTGCCCAGAGTACTTCTCGCTCTGTCCTTCCCGTCACGGGGCTGCTTCTGAGCACGGAGGCACGCCTACAAGCAAGCTGAGATGGGCTTTGCCAAAGAGTGAGGGAAGTGTCGAGCGGAACAAGGGAAGTGCTGCACAGCTTCCCTCGCAGGCAGATTCCCTCCTGGGGCGCTGACTTCTCTTGCCTAACGCCCTGCTTTGTTTGGAGGCTGTTTGCGGACAGCAGCACACACAGCGGGAAGGTACGCGCTGGCCAGCTCCAAGTCTCGGCACATAGAAGCGCAAGCGAGGCACCTGCTCGCGGTTTGTCTTGGGCGTGGATAGCAGCATGCTGCGTGCCCAGAAGAGATCTCGCACTGTCCTGCCTGCCACGGGGCTGCTTCTGAGCACGGAGGCACGCCTACAAGCCAGCTGAGATGGGCTTTCCCTAAGAGTGAGGGAAGTGGCGAGCAGAACAAGGGATGTGCTGCACAGCTTCCCTCGCAGGCAGATTCCCTCCTGGGGCGCTTACTTCTCCTGCCTTAGCGCCCTGCTTTGTTTGGAGGCTGTTTGCGGACAGCAGCACACACAGCGGGAAGGTGCGCGCTGGCCAGCTCCAAGTCTCGGCACATAGAAGCGCAAGCGAGGCACCTGCTCGCAGTTTGTCCCGGGCGTGGGAAGCAGCATGCTGCGTGCCCAGAGTACTTCTCGCTCTGTCCTGCCTGTCACGGGGCTGCTTCTGAGCACGGAGGCACGCCTACAAGCCAGCTGAGATGGGCTTTGCCTAAGAGTGAGGGAAGTGTCGAGCGGAACAAGGGATGTGCTGCACAGCTTCCCTCGCAGGCAGATTCCCTCCTGGGGCGCTGACTTCTCTTGCCTTAGCGCCCTGCTTTGTTTGGAGGCTGTTTGCGGACAGCAGCACACACAGCGGGAAGGTGCGCGCTGGCCAGCTCCAAGTCCCGGCAGATAGAAGCGCAAGCGAGGCACCTGCTCGCAGTTTGTCCCGGGCATGGGAAGCAGCATGCTGCATGCCCAGAGTACTTCTCGCACTGTCCTGCCTGCCACGGGGCTGCTTCTGAGCACGGAGGCACGCCTACAAGCAAGCTGAGATGGGCTTTGCCTAAGAGTGAGGGAAGTGTCGAGCGGAACAAGGGGTGTGCTGCACAGCTTCCCTCGCAGGCAGATTCCCTCCTGGGGCGCTTACTTCTCTTGCCTTAGTGCCCTGCTTTGTTTGGAGGCTGTTTGCGGACAGCAGCACACACAGCGGGAAGGTGCGCGCTGGCCAGCTCCAAGTCTCGGCACATAGAAGCGCAAGCGAGGCACCTGCTCGCAGTTTGTCCCGGGCATGGGAAGCAGCATGCTGCATGCCCAGAGTACTTCTCGCACTGTCCTTCCCGTCACGGGGCTGCTTCTGAGCACGGAGGCACGCCTACCAGCAAGCTGAGATGGGCTTTGCCAAAGAGTGAGGGAAGTGTCGAGCGGAACAAGGGAAGTGCTGCACAGCTTCCCTCGCAGGCAGATTCCCTCCTGGGGCGCTGACTTCTCTTGCCTTAGCGCCCTGCTTTGTTTGGAGGCTGTTTGCGGACAGCAGCACACACAGCGGGAAGGTGCGCGCTGGTCAGCTCCAAGTCTCGGCACATAGAAGCGCAAGCGAGGCACCTGCTCGCAGTTTGTCCCGGGCGTGGAAAGCAGCATGCTGCGTGCCCAGAAGACATCTCGCACTGTCCTGCCTGCCACGGGGCTGCTTCTGAGCACGGAGGCACGCCTACAAGCCAGCTGAGATGGGCTTTGCCTAAGAGTGAGGGAAGTGGCGAGCAGAACAAGGGATGTGCTGCACAGCTTCCCTCGCAGGCAGATTCCCTCCTGGGGCGCTTACTTCTCTTGCCTTAGCGCCCTGCTTTGTTTGGAGGCTGTTTGCGGACAGCAGCACACACAGCGGGAAGGTACGTGCTGGCCAGCTCCAAGTCTCGGCACATAGAAGCGCAAGCGAGGCACCTGCTCGCGGTTTGTCCCGGGCGTGGAAAGCAGCATGCTGCGTGCCCAGAGTACATCTCGCACTGTCCTGCCTGCCACGGGGCTGCTTCTGAGCACGGAGGCACGCCTACAAGCAAGCTGAGATGGGCTTTGCCTAAGAGTGAGGGAAGTGGCGAGCAGAGCAAGGGATGTGCTGCACAGCTTCCCTCGCAGGCAGATTCCCTCCTGGGGCGCTGACTTCTCTTGCCTTAGCGCCCTGCTTTGTTTGGAGGCTGTTTGCGGACAGCAGCACACACAGCGGGAAGGTGCGCGCTGGTCAGCTCCAAGTCTCGGCACATAGAAGCGCAAGCGAGGCACCTGCTCGCGGTTTGTCCCGGGCATGGGAAGCAGCATGCTGCGTGCCCAGAAGACATCTCGCACTGTCCTGCCTGCCACGGGGCTGCTTCTGAGCACGGAGGCACGCCTACAAGCAAGCTGAGATGGGCTTTGCCAAAGATTCAGGGAAGTGTCGAGCGGAACAAGGGATGTGCTGCACAGCTTCCCTCGCAGGCAGATTCCCTCCTGGGGCGCTTACTTCTCCAACCTTAGCGCCCTGCTTTGTTTGGAGGCTGTTTGCGGACAGCAGCACACACAGCGGGAAGGTACGCGCTGGCCAGCTCCAAGTCTCGGCACATAGAAGCGCAAGCGAGGCACCTGCTCGCGGTTTGTCCCGGGCGTGGAAAGCACCATGCTGCGTGCCCAGAAGACATCTCGCACTGTCCTGCCTGCCACAGGGCTGCTTCTGAGCACGGAGGCACGCCTACAAGCCAGCTGAGATGGGCTTTGCCTAAGAGTGAGGGAAGTGTCGAGCGGAACAAGGGATGTGCTGCACAGCTTCCCTCGCAGGCAGATTCCCTCCTGGGGCGCTGACTTCTCTTGCCTTAGCGCCCTGCTTTGTTTGAAGGCTGTTTGCGGACAGCAGCACACACAGCGGGAAGGTGCGCGCTGGCCAGCTCCAAGTCTCGGCACATAGAAGCGCAAGCGAGGCACCTGCTCGCAGTTTGCCCCGGGCATGGGAAGCAGCATGCTGCGTGCCCAGAGTACTTCTCGCTCTGTCCTGCCTGCCACGGGGCTGCTTCTGAGCACGGAGGCACGCCTACCAGCAAGCTGAGATGGGCTTTGCCTAAGAGTGAGGGAAGTGTCGAGCGGAACAAGGGGTGTGCTGCACAGCTTCCCTCGCAGGCAGATTCCCTCCTGGGGCGCGACTTCTCTTGCCTTAGTGCCCTGCTTTGTTTGGAGGCTGTTTGCGGACAGCAGCACACACAGCGGGAAGGTGCGCGCTGGCCAGCTCCAAGTCTCGGCACATAGAAGCGCAAGCGAGGCACCTGCTCGCGGTTTGTCCCGGGCATGGGAAGCAGCATGCTGCATGCCCAGAGTACTTCTCGCACTGTCCTGCCTGCCACGGGGCTGCTTCTGAGCACGGAGGCACGCCTACAAGCCAGCTGAGATGGGCTTTGCCTAAGAGTGAGGGAAGTGTCGAGCGGAACAAGGGGTGTGCTGCACAGCTTCCCTCGCAGGCAGATTCCCTCCTGGGGCGCTTACTTCTCTTGCCTTAGTGCCCTGCTTTGTTTGGAGGCTGTTTGCGGACAGCAGCACACACAGCGGGAAGGTGCGCGCTGGCCAGCTCCAAGTCTCGGCACATAGAAGCGCAAGCGAGGCACCTGCTCGCAGTTTGTCCCGGGCATGGGAAGCAGCATGCTGCATGCCCAGAGTACTTCTCGCACTGTCCTTCCCGTCACGGGGCTGCTTCTGAGCACGGAGGCACGCCTACCAGCAAGCTGAGATGGGCTTTGCCAAAGAGTGAGGGAAGTGTCGAGCGGAACAAGGGAAGTGCTGCACAGCTTCCCTCGCAGGCAGATTCCCTCCTGGGGCGCTGACTTCTCTTGCCTTAGCGCCCTGCTTTGTTTGGAGGCTGTTTGCGGACAGCAGCACACACAGCGGGAAGGTGCGCGCTGGTCAGCTCCAAGTCTCGGCACATAGAAGCGCAAGCGAGGCACCTGCTCGCGGTTTGTCCCGGGCGTGGAAAGCAGCATGCTGCGTGCCCAGAAGACATCTCGCACTGTCCTGCCTGCCACGGGGCTGCTTCTGAGCACGGAGGCACGCCTACAAGCCAGCTGAGATGGGCTTTGCCTAAGAGTGAGGGAAGTGGCGAGCAGAACAAGGGATGTGCTGCACAGCTTCCCTCGCAGGCAGATTCCCTCCTGGGGCGCTTACTTCTCTTGCCTTAGCGCCCTGCTTTGTTTGGAGGCTGTTTGCGGACAGCAGCACACACAGCGGGAAGGTACGTGCTGGCCAGCTCCAAGTCTCGGCACATAGAAGCGCAAGCGAGGCACCTGCTCGCGGTTTGTCCCGGGCGTGGAAAGCAGCATGCTGCGTGCCCAGAGTACATCTCGCACTGTCCTGCCTGCCACGGGGCTGCTTCTGAGCACGGAGGCACGCCTACAAGCAAGCTGAGATGGGCTTTGCCTAAGAGTGAGGGAAGTGGCGAGCAGAGCAAGGGATGTGCTGCACAGCTTCCCTCGCAGGCAGATTCCCTCCTGGGGCGCTGACTTCTCTTGCCTTAGCGCCCTGCTTTGTTTGGAGGCTGTTTGCGGACAGCAGCACACACAGCGGGAAGGTGCGCGCTGGTCAGCTCCAAGTCTCGGCACATAGAAGCGCAAGCGAGGCACCTGCTCGCGGTTTGTCCCGGGCATGGGAAGCAGCATGCTGCGTGCCCAGAAGACATCTCGCACTGTCCTGCCTGCCACGGGGCTGCTTCTGAGCACGGAGGCACGCCTACAAGCAAGCTGAGATGGGCTTTGCCAAAGATTCAGGGAAGTGTCGAGCGGAACAAGGGATGTGCTGCACAGATTCCCTCGCAGGCAGATTCCCTCCTGGGGCGCTTACTTCTCCAACCTTAGCGCCCTGCTTTGTTTGGAGGCTGTTTGCGGACAGCAGCACACACAGCGGGAAGGTACGCGCTGGCCAGCTCCAAGTCTCGGCACATAGAAGCGCAAGCGAGGCACCTGCTCGCGGTTTGTCCCGGGCGTGGAAAGCAGCATGCTGCGTGCCCAGAAGACATCTCGCACTGTCCTGCCTGCCACAGGGCTGCTTCTGAGCACGGAGGCACGCCTACAAGCCAGCTGAGATGGGCTTTGCCTAAGAGTGAGGGAAGTGTCGAGCGGAACAAGGGATGTGCTGCACAGCTTCCCTCGCAGGCAGATTCCCTCCTGGGGCGCTGACTTCTCTTGCCTTAGCGCCCTGCTTTGTTTGAAGGCTGTTTGCGGACAGCAGCACACACAGCGGGAAGGTGCGCGCTGGCCAGCTCCAAGTCTCGGCACATAGAAGCGCAAGCGAGGCACCTGCTCGCAGTTTGCCCCGGGCATGGGAAGCAGCATGCTGCGTGCCCAGAGTACTTCTCGCTCTGTCCTGCCTGTCACGGGGCTGCTTCTGAGCACGGAGGCACGCCTACCAGCAAGCTGAGATGGGCTTTGCCTAAGAGTGAGGGAAGTGTCGAGCGGAACAAGGGGTGTGCTGCACAGCTTCCCTCGCAGGCAGATTCCCTCCTGGGGCGCGACTTCTCTTGCCTTAGTGCCCTGCTTTGTTTGGAGGCTGTTTGCGGACAGCAGCACACACAGCGGGAAGGTGCGCGCTGGCCAGCTCCAAGTCTCGGCACATAGAAGCGCAAGCGAGGCACCTGCTCGCGGTTTGTCCCGGGCATGGGAAGCAGCATGCTGCGTGCCCAGAGTACTTCTCGCACTGTCCTTCCCGTCACGGGGCTGCTTCTGAGCACGGAGGCATGCCTACAAGCCAGCTGAGATGGGCTTTGCCTAAGAGTGAGGGAAGTGTCGAGCGGAACAAGGGAAGTGCTGCACAGCTTCCCTCGCAGGCAGATTCCCTCCTGGGGCGCTGACTTCTCTTGCCTTAGCGCCCTGCTTTGTTTGGAGGCTGTTTGCGGACAGCAGCACACACAGCGGGAAGGTACGCGCTGGCCAGCTCCAAGTCTCGGCACATAGAAGCGCAAGCGAGGCACCTGCTCGCGGTTTGTCTTGGGCGTGGATAGCAGCATGCTGCGTGCCCAGAAGACATCTCGCACTGTCCTGCCTGCCACGGGGCTGCTTCTGAGCACGGAGGCACGCCTACAAGCCAGCTGAGATGGGCTTTCCCTAAGAGTGAGGGAAGTGGCGAGCAGAACAAGGGATGTGCTGCACAGCTTCCCTCGCAGGCAGATTCCCTCCTGGGGCGCTTACTTCTCTTGCCTTAGCGCCCTGCTTTGTTTGGAGGCTGTTTGCGGACAGCAGCACACACAGCGGGAAGGTGCGCGCTGGCCAGCTCCAAGTCTCGGCACATAGAAGCGCAAGCGAGGCACCTGCTCGCAGTTTGTCCCGGGCGTGGGAAGCAGCATGCTGCGTGCCCAGAGTACTTCTCGCTCTGTCCTGCCTGTCACGGGGCTGCTTCTGAGCACGGAGGCACGCCTACAAGCCAGCTGAGATGGGCTTTGCCTAAGAGTGAGGGAAGTGTCGAGCGGAACAAGGGATGTGCTGCACAGCTTCCCTCGCAGGCAGATTCCCTCCTGGGGCGCTGACTTCTCTTGCCTTAGCGCCCTGCTTTGTTTGGAGGCTGTTTGCGGACAGCAGCACACACAGCGGGAAGGTGCGCGCTGGCCAGCTCCAAGTCCCGGCAGATAGAAGCGCAAGCGAGGCACCTGCTCGCAGTTTGTCCCGGGCATGGGAAGCAGCATGCTGCATGCCCAGAGTACTTCTCGCACTGTCCTGCCTGCCACGGGGCTGCTTCTGAGCACGGAGGCACGCCTACAAGCAAGCTGAGATGGGCTTTGCCTAAGAGTGAGGGAAGTGTCGAGCGGAACAAGGGGTGTGCTGCACAGCTTCCCTCGCAGGCAGATTCCCTCCTGGGGCGCTTACTTCTCTTGCCTTAGTGCCCTGCTTTGTTTGGAGGCTGTTTGCGGACAGCAGCACACACAGCGGAAAGGTGCGTGCTGGCCAGCTCCAAGTCTCGGCACATAGAAGCGCAAGCGAGGCACCTGCTCGCGGTTTGTCCCGGGCGTGGGAAGCAGCATGCTGCGTGCCCAAAAGACATCTCGCACTGTCCTGCCTGCCACGGGGCTGCTTCTGAGCACGGAGGCACGCCTACAAGCCAGCTGAGATGGGCTTTGCCTAAGAGTCAGGGAAGTGTCGAGCGGAACAAGGGATGTGCTGCACAGCTTCCCTCGCAGGCAGATTCCCTCCTGGGGCGCTTACTTCTCCAACCTTAGCGCCCTGCTTTGTTTGGAGGCTGTTTGCGGACAGCAGCACACACAGCGGGAAGGTACGCGCTGGCCAGCTCCAAGTCTCGGCACATAGAAGCGCAAGCGAGGCACCTGCTCGCGGTTTGTCCCGGGCGTGGAAAGCAGCATGCTGCGTGCCCAGAAGACATCTCGCACTGTCCTGCCTGCCACAGGGCTGCTTCTGAGCACGGAGGCATGCCTACAAGCAAGCTGAGATGGGCTTTGCCTAAGAGTGAGGGAAGTGTCGAGCGGAACAAGGGATGTGCTGCACAGCTTCCCTCGCAGGCAGATTCCCTCCTGGGGCGCTGACTTCTCTTGCCTTAGCGCCCTGCTTTGTTTGGAGGCTGTTTGCGGACAGCAGCACACACAGCGGGAAGGTGCGCGCTGGCCAGTTCCAAGTCTCGGCACATAGAAGCGCAAGCGAGGCACCTGCTCGCGGTTTGTCCCGGGCGTGGAAAGCAGCATGCTGCGTGCCCAGAGTACTTCTCGCTCTGTCCTGCCTGTCACGGGGCTGCTTCTGAGCACGGAGGCACGCCTACAAGCAAGCTGAGATGGGCTTTGCCAAAGAGTGAGGGAAGTGTCGAGCGGAACAAGGGAAGTGCTGCACAGCTTCCCTCGCAGGCAGATTCCCTCCTGGGGCGCTGACTTCTCTTGCCTTAGCGCCCTGCTTTGTTTGGAGGCTGTTTGCGGACAGCAGCACACACAGCGGGAAGGTGCGCGCTGGCCAGCTCCAAGTCTCGGCACATAGAAGCGCAAGCGAGGCACCTGCTCGCAGTTTGTCCCGGGCATGGGAAGCAGCATGCTGCATGCCCAGAGTACTTCTCGCACTGTCCTTCCCGTCACGGGGCTGCTTCTGAGCACGGAGGCACGCCTACAAGCAAGCTGAGATGGGCTTTGCCTAAGAGTGAGGGAAGTGGCGAGCAGAGCAAGGGATGTGCTGCACAGCTTCCCTCGCAGGCAGATTCCCTCCTGGGGCGCTGACTTCTCTTGCCTTAGCGCCCTGCTTTGTTTGGAGGCTGTTTGCGGACAGCAGCACACACAGCGGGAAGGTGCGCGCTGGTCAGCTCCAAGTCTCGGCACATAGAAGCGCAAGCGAGGCACCTGCTCGCGGTTTGTCCCGGGCATGGGAAGCAGCATGCTGCGTGCCCAGAAGACATCTCGCACTGTCCTGCCTGCCACGGGGCTGCTTCTGAGCACGGAGGCACGCCTACAAGCAAGCTGAGATGGGCTTTGCCAAAGAGTGAGGGAAGTGTCGAGCGGAACAAGGGATGTGCTGCACAGCTTCCCTCGCAGGCAGATTCCCTCCTGGGGCGCTTACTTCTCTTGCCTTAGTTCCCTGCTTTGTTTGGAGGCTGTTTGCGGACAGCAGCACACACAGCGGGAAGGTGCGTGCTGGCCAGCTCCAAGTCTCGGCACATAGAAGCGCAAGCCAGGCACCTGCTCGCGGTTTGTCCCGGGCGTGGGAAGCAGCATGCTGCGTGCCCAGAAGACATCTCGCACTGTCCTGCCTGCCACGGGGCTGCTTCTGAGCACGGAGGCACGCCTACAAGCCAGCTGAGATGGGCTTTGCCTAAGAGTGAGGGAAGTGTCGAGCGTAACAAGGGATGTGCTGCACAGCTTCCCTCGCAGGCAGATTCCCTCCTGGGGCTCTTACTTCTCCTGCCTTAGTGCCCTGCTTTGTTTGGAGGCTGTTTGCGGACAGCAGCACACACAGCGGGAAGGTGCGCGCTGGTCAGCTCCAAGTCTCGGCACATAGAAGCGCAAGCGAGGCACCTGCTCGCGGTTTGTCCCGGGCATGGGAAGCAGCATGCTGCGTGCCCAGAAGACATCTCGCACTGTCCTGCCTGCCACAGGGCTGCTTCTGAGCACGGAGGCACGCCTACCAGCAAGCTGAGATGGGCTTTGCCAAAGATTCAGGGAAGTGTCGAGCGGAACAAGGGATGTGCTGCACAGCTTCCCTCGCAGGCAGATTCCCTCCTGGGGCGCTTACTTCTCCAACCTTAGCGCCCTGCTTTGTTTGGAGGCTGTTTGCGGACAGCAGCACACACAGCGGGAAGGTACGCGCTGGCCAGCTCCAAGTCTCGGCACATAGAAGCGCAAGCGAGGCACCTGCTCGCGGTTTGTCCCGGGCGTGGAAAGCAGCATGCTGCGTGCCCAGAGTACTTCTCGCTCTGTCCTGCCTGTCACGGGGCTGCTTCTGAGCACGGAGGCACGCCTACAAGCAAGCTGAGATGGGCTTTGCCTAAGAGTGAGGGAAGTGTCGAGCGGAACAAGGGATGTGCTGCACAGCTTCCCTCGCAGGCAGATTCCCTCCTGGGGCGCTTACTTCTCCTGCCTTAGTGCCCTGCTTTGTTTGGAGGCTGTTTGCGGACAGCAGCACACACAGCGGGAAGGTGCGTGCTGGCCAGCTCCAAGTCTCGGCACATAGAAGCGCAAGCGAGGCACCTGCTCGCAGTTTGTCCCGGGCATGGGAAGCAGCATGCTGCATGCCCAGAGTACTTCTCGCTTTGTCCTTCCCGTCACGGGGCTGCTTCTGAGCACGGAGGCACGCCTACAAGCAAGCTGAGATGGGCTTTGCCAAAGAGTGAGGGAAGTGTCGAGCGGAACAAGGGAAGTGCTGCACAGCTTCCCTCGCAGGCAGATTCCCTCCTGGGGCGCTGACTTCTCTTGCCTTAGCGCCCTGCTTTGTTTGGAGGCTGTTTGCGGACAGCAGCACACACAGCGGGAAGGTGCGCGCTGGCCAGCTCCAAGTCTCGGCACATAGAAGCGCAAGCGAGGCACCTGCTCGCAGTTTGTCCCGGGCATGGGAAGCAGCATGCTGCATGCCCAGAGTACTTCTCGCACTGTCCTTCCCGTCACGGGGCTGCTTCTGAGCACGGAGGCACGCCTACAAGCCAGCTGAGATGGGCTTTGCCTAAGAGTGAGGGAAGTGGCGAGCAGAGCAAGGGATGTGCTGCACAGCTTCCCTCGCAGGCAGATTCCCTCCTGGGGCGCTGACTTCTCTTGCCTTAGCGCCCTGCTTTGTTTGGAGGCTGTTTGCGGACAGCAGCACACACAGCGGGAAGGTGCGCGCTGGTCAGCTCCAAGTCTCGGCACATAGAAGCGCAAGCGAGGCACCTGCTCGCGGTTTGTCCCGGGCATGGGAAGCAGCATGCTGCGTGCCCAGAAGACATCTCGCACTGTCCTGCCTGCCACGGGGCTGCTTCTGAGCACGGAGGCACGCCTACAAGCAAGCTGAGATGGGCTTTGCCAAAGATTCAGGGAAGTGTCGAGCGGAACAAGGGATGTGCTGCACAGCTTCCCTCGCAGGCAGATTCCCTCCTGGGGCGCTTACTTCTCCAACCTTAGCGCCCTGCTTTGTTTGGAGGCTGTTTGCGGACAGCAGCACACACAGCGGGAAGGTACGCGCTGGCCAGCTCCAAGTCTCGGCACATAGAAGCGCAAGCGAGGCACCTGCTCGCGGTTTGTCCCGGGCGTGGAAAGCAGCATGCTGCGTGCCCAGAAGACATCTCGCACTGTCCTGCCTGCCACAGGGCTGCTTCTGAGCACGGAGGCATGCCTACAAGCCAGCTGAGATGGGCTTTGCCTAAGAGTGAGGGAAGTGTCGAGCGGAACAAGGGATGTGCTGCACAGCTTCCCTCGCAGGCAGATTCCCTCCTGGGGCGCTGACTTCTCTTGCCTTAGCGCCCTGCTTTGTTTGGAGGCTGTTTGCGGACAGCAGCACACACAGCGGGAAGGTGCGCGCTGGCCAGTTCCAAGTCTCGGCACATAGAAGCGCAAGCGAGGCACCTGCTCGCAGTTTGTCCCGGGCATGGGAAGCAGCATGCTGCATGCCCAGAGTACTTCTCGCTCTGTCCTGCCTGTCACGGGGCTGCTTCTGAGCACGGAGGCACGCCTACAAGCCAGCTGAGATGGGCTTTGCCTAAGAGTGAGGGAAGTGTCGAGCGGAACAAGGGATGTGCTGCACAGCTTCCCTCGCAGGCAGATTCCCTCCTGGGGCGCTTACTTCTCTTGCCTTAGCGCCCTGCTTTGTTTGGAGGCTGTTTGCGGACAGCAGCACACACAGCGGGAAGGTGCGCGCTGGCCAGCTCCAAGTCTCGGCAGATAGAAGCGCAAGCGAGGCACCTGCTCGCAGTTTGTCCCGGGCATGGGAAGCAGCATACTGCATACCCAGAGTACTTCTCGCACTGTCCTGCCTGCCACGGGGCTGCTTCTGAGCACGGAGGCACGCCTACCAGCAAGCTGAGATGGGCTTTGCCTAAGAGTGAGGGAAGTGTCGAGCGGAACAAGGGGTGTGCTGCACAGCTTCCCTCGCAGGCAGATTCCCTTCTGGGGCGCGACTTCTCTTGCCTTAGCGCCCTGCTTTGTTTGGAGGCTGTTTGCGGACAGCAGCACACACAGCGGGAAGGTGCGCGCTGGCCAGCTCCAAGTCTCGGCACATAGAAGCGCAAGCGAGGCACCTGCTCGCAGTTTGTCCCGGGCGTGGAAAGCAGCATGCTGCATGCCCAGAGTACTTCTCGCACTGTCCTTCCCGTCACGGGGCTGCTTCTGAGCACGGAGGCACGCCTACCAGCAAGCTGAGATGGGCTTTGCCAAAGAGTGAGGGAAGTGTCGAGCGGAACAAGGGAAGTGCTGCACAGCTTCCCTCGCAGGCAGATTCCCTCCTGGGGCGCTGACTTCTCTTGCCTTAGCGCCCTGCTTTGTTTGGAGGCTGTTTGCGGACAGCAGCACACACAGCGGGAAGGTACGCGCTGGCCAGCTCCAAGTCTCGGCACATAGAAGCGCAAGCGAGGCACCTGCTCGCAGTTTGTCCCGGGCGTGGAAAGCAGCATGCTGCGTGCCCAGAGTACTTCTCGCTCTGTCCTGCCTGTCACGGGGCTGCTTCTGAGCACGGAGGCATGCCTACAAGCCAGCTGAGATGGGCTTTGCCTAAGAGTGAGGGAAGTGTCGAGCGGAACAAGGGAAGTGCTGCACAGCTTCCCTCGCAGGCAGATTCCCTCCTGGGGCGCTGACTTCTCTTGCCTTAGCGCCCTGCTTTGTTTGGAGGCTGTTTGCGGACAGCAGCACACACAGCGGGAAGGTACGCGCTGGCCAGCTCCAAGTCTCGGCACATAGAAGCGCAAGCGAGGCACCTGCTCGCGGTTTGTCCTGGGCGTGGAAAGCAGCATGCTGCGTGCCCAGAAGACATCTCGCACTGTCCTGCCTGCCACGGGGCTGCTTCTGAGCACGGAGGCACGCCTACAAGCCAGCTGAGATGGGCTTTGCCTAAGAGTGAGGGAAGTGGCGAGCAGAACAAGGGATGTGCTGCACAGCTTCCCTCGCAGGCAGATTCCCTCCTGGGGCGCTTACTTCTCCAACCTTAGCGCCCTGCTTTGTTTGGAGGCTGTTTGCGGACAGCAGCACACACAGCGGGAAGGTGCGCGCTGGCCAGCTCCAAGTCTCGGCACATAGAAGCGCAAGCGAGGCACCTGCTCGCAGTTTGTCCCGGGCGTGGGAAGCAGCATGCTGCGTGCCCAGAGTACTTCTCGCTCTGTCCTGCCTGTCACGGGGCTGCTTCTGAGCACGGAGGCACGCCTACAAGCCAGCTGAGATGGGCTTTGCCTAAGAGTGAGGGAAGTGTCGAGCGGAACAAGGGATGTGCTGCACAGCTTCCCTCGCAGGCAGATTCCCTCCTGGGGCGCTGACTTCTCTTGCCTTAGCGCCCTGCTTTGTTTGGAGGCTGTTTGCGGACAGCAGCACACACAGCGGGAAGGTGCGCGCTGGCCAGCTCCAAGTCCCGGCAGATAGAAGCGCAAGCGAGGCACCTGCTCGCAGTTTGTCCCGGGCATGGGAAGCAGCATGCTGCATGCCCAGAGTACTTCTCGCACTGTCCTGCCTGCCACGGGGCTGCTTCTGAGCACGGAGGCACGCCTACAAGCAAGCTGAGATGGGCTTTGCCTAAGAGTGAGGGAAGTGTCGAGCGGAACAAGGGGTGTGCTGCACAGCTTCCCTCGCAGGCAGATTCCCTCCTGGGGCGCTTACTTCTCTTGCCTTAGTGCCCTGCTTTGTTTGGAGGCTGTTTGCGGACAGCAGCACACACAGCGGGAAGGTGCGCGCTGGCCAGCTCCAAGTCTCGGCACATAGAAGCGCAAGCGAGGCACCTGCTCGCGGTTTGTCCCGGGCATGGGAAGCAGCATGCTGCGTGCCCAGAAGACATCTCGCACTGTCCTGCCTGCCACGGGGCTGCTTCTGAGCACGGAGGCACGCCTACCAGCAAGCTGAGATGGGCTTTGCCAAAGATTCAGGGAAGTGTCGAGCGGAACAAGGGATGTGCTGCACAGCTTCCCTCGCAGGCAGATTCCCTCCTGGGGCGCTTACTTCTCCAACCTTAGCGCCCTGCTTTGTTTGGAGGCTGTTTGCGGACAGCAGCACACACAGCGGGAAGGTACGCGCTGGCCAGCTCCAAGTCTCGGCACATAGAAGCGCAAGCGAGGCACCTGCTCGCGGTTTGTCCCGGGCGTGGAAAGCAGCATGCTGCGTGCCCAGAGTACTTCTCGCTCTGTCCTGCCTGTCACGGGGCTGCTTCTGAGCACGGAGGCACGCCTACAAGCAAGCTGAGATGGGCTTTGCCTAAGAGTGAGGGAAGTGTCGAGCGGAACAAGGGATGTGCTGCACAGCTTCCCTCGCAGGCAGATTCCCTCCTGGGGCGCTGACTTCTCTTGCCTTAGCGCCCTGCTTTGTTTGGAGGCTGTTTGCGGACAGCAGCACACACAGCGGGAAGGTGCGCGCTGGCCAGCTCCAAGTCCCGGCAGATAGAAGCGCAAGCGAGGCACCTGCTCGCAGTTTGTCCCGGGCATGGGAAGCAGCATGCTGCATGCCCAGAGTACTTCTCGCACTGTCCTGCCTGCCACGGGGCTGCTTCTGAGCACGGAGGCACGCCTACAAGCAAGCTGAGATGGGCTTTGCCTAAGAGTGAGGGAAGTGTCGAGCGGAACAAGGGGTGTGCTGCACAGCTTCCCTCGCAGGCAGATTCCCTCCTGGGGCGCTTACTTCTCTTGCCTTAGTGCCCTGCTTTGTTTGGAGGCTGTTTGCGGACAGCAGCACACACAGCGGGAAGGTGCGTGCTGGCCAGCTCCAAGTCTCGGCACATAGAAGCGCAAGCGAGGCACCTGCTCGCGGTTTGTCCCGGGCGTGGGAAGCAGCATGCTGCGTGCCCAGAAGACATCTCGCACTGTCCTGCCTGCCACGGGGCTGCTTCTGAGCACGGAGGCACGCCTACAAGCCAGCTGAGATGGGCTTTGCCTAAGAGTGAGGGAAGTGTCGAGCGGAACAAGGGATGTGCTGCACAGCTTCCCTCGCAGGCAGATTCCCTCCTGGGGCGCTGACTTCTCCTGCCTTAGTGCCCTGCTTTGTTTGGAGGCTGTTTGCGGACAGCAGCACACACAGCGGGAAGGTGCGTGCTGGCCAGCTCCAAGTCTCGGCACATAGAAGCGCAAGCGAGGCACCTGCTCGCAGTTTGTCCCGGGCGTGGAAAGCAGCATGCTGCATGCCCAGAGTACTTCTCGCACTGTCCTTCCCGTCACGGGGCTGCTACTGAGCACGGAGGCACGCCTACCAGCAAGCTGAGATGGGCTTTGCCAAAGAGTGAGGGAAGTGTCGAGCGGAACAAGGGAAGTGCTGCACAGCTTCCCTCGCAGGCAGATTCCCTCCTGGGGCGCTGACTTCTCTTGCCTAACGCCCTGCTTTGTTTGGAGGCTGTTTGCGGACAGCAGCACACACAGCGGGAAGGTGCGCGCTGGCCAGCTCCAAGTCTCGGCACATAGAAGCGCAAGCGAGGCACCTGCTCGCGGTTTGTCCCGGGCGTGGAAAGCAGCATGCTGCGTGCCCAGAGTACTTCTCGCACTGTCCTTCCCGTCACGGGGCTGCTTCTGAGCACGGAGGCACGCCTACAAGCAAGCTGAGATGGGCTTTGCAAAAGAGTGAGGGAAGTGTCGAGCGGAACAAGGGAAGTGCTGCACAGCTTCCCTCGCAGGCAGATTCCCTCCTGGGGCGCTGACTTCTCTTGCCTAACGCCCTGCTTTGTTTGGAGGCTGTTTGCGGACAGCAGCACACACAGCGGGAAGGTACGCGCTGGCCAGCTCCAAGTCTCGGCACATAGAAGCGCAAGCGAGGCACCTGCTCGCGGTTTGTCCCGGGCGTGGAAAGCAGCATGCTGCGTGCCCAGAGTACTTCTCGCTCTGTCCTGCCTGTCACGGGGCTGCTTCTGAGCACGGAGGCATGCCTACAAGCCAGCTGAGATGGGCTTTGCCTAAGAGTGAGGGAAGTGTCGAGCGGAACAAGGGAAGTGCTGCACAGCTTCCCTCGCAGGCAGATTCCCTCCTGGGGCGCTGACTTCTCTTGCCTTAGCGCCCTGCTTTGTTTGGAGGCTGTTTGCGGACAGCAGCACACACAGCGGGAAGGTACGCGCTGGCCAGCTCCAAGTCTCGGCACATAGAAGCGCAAGCGAGGCACCTGCTCGCGGTTTGTCCTGGGCGTGGAAAGCAGCATGCTGCGTGCCCAGAAGACATCTCGCACTGTCCTTCCCGTCACGGGGCTGCTTCTGAGCACGGAGGCACGCCTACAAGCCAGCTGAGATGGGCTTTGCCTAAGAGTGAGGGAAGTGTCGAGCGGAACAAGGGATGTGCTGCACAGCTTCCCTCGCAGGCAGATTCCCTCCTGGGGCGCTTACTTCTCCTGCCTTAGTGCCCTGCTTTGTTTGGAGGCTGTTTGCGGACAGCAGCACACACAGCGGGAAGGTGCGCGCTGGCCAGCTCCAAGTCTCGGCACATAGAAGCGCAAGCGAGGCACCTGCTCGCAGTTTGTCCCGGGCGTGGGAAGCAGCATGCTGCGTGCCCAGAGTACTTCTCGCTCTGTCCTGCCTGTCACGGGGCTGCTTCTGAGCACGGAGGCACGCCTACAAGCCAGCTGAGATGGGCTTTGCCTAAGAGTGAGGGAAGTGTCGAGCGGAACAAGGGATGTGCTGCACAGCTTCCCTCGCAGGCAGATTCCCTCCTGGGGCGCTGACTTCTCTTGCCTTAGCGCCCTGCTTTGTTTGGAGGCTGTTTGCGGACAGCAGCACACACAGCGGGAAGGTACGCGCTGGCCAGCTCCAAGTCTCGGCACATAGAAGCGCAAGCGAGGCACCTGCTCGCGGTTTGTCCCGGGCGTGGAAAGCAGCATGCTGCGTGCCCAGAGTACTTCTCGCTCTGTCCTGCCTGTCACGGGGCTGCTTCTGAGCACGGAGGCACGCCTACAAGCAAGCTGAGATGGGCTTTGCCTAAGAGTGAGGGAAGTGTCGAGCGGAACAAGGGATGTGCTGCACAGCTTCCCTCGCAGGCAGATTCCCTCCTGGGGCGCTGACTTCTCTTGCCTTAGCGCCCTGCTTTGTTTGGAGGCTGTTTGCGGACAGCAGCACACACAGCGGGAAGGTGCGCGCTGGCCAGCTCCAAGTCCCGGCAGATAGAAGCGCAAGCGAGGCACCTGCTCGCGGTTTGTCCCGGGCGTGGAAAGCAGCATGCTGCGTGCCCAGAGTACTTCTCGCTCTGTCCTGCCTGTCACGGGGCTGCTTCTGAGCACGGAGGCACGCCTACAAGCAAGCTGAGATGGGCTTTGCCTAAGAGTGAGGGAAGTGTCGAGCGGAACAAGGGATGTGCTGCACAGCTTCCCTCGCAGGCAGATTCCCTCCTGGGGCGCTTACTTCTCCTGCCTTAGTGCCCTGCTTTGTTTGGAGGCTGTTTGCGGACAGCAGCACACACAGCGGGAAGGTGCGTGCTGGCCAGCTCCAAGTCTCGGCACATAGAAGCGCAAGCGAGGCACCTGCTCGCAGTTTGTCCCGGGCATGGGAAGCAGCATGCTGCATGCCCAGAGTACTTCTCGCTTTGTCCTTCCCGTCACGGGGCTGCTTCTGAGCACGGAGGCACGCCTACAAGCAAGCTGAGATGGGCTTTGCCAAAGAGTGAGGGAAGTGTCGAGCGGAACAAGGGAAGTGCTGCACAGCTTCCCTCGCAGGCAGATTCCCTCCTGGGGCGCTGACTTCTCTTGCCTTAGCGCCCTGCTTTGTTTGGAGGCTGTTTGCGGACAGCAGCACACACAGCGGGAAGGTGCGCGCTGGCCAGCTCCAAGTCTCGGCACATAGAAGCGCAAGCGAGGCACCTGCTCGCAGTTTGTCCCGGGCATGGGAAGCAGCATGCTGCATGCCCAGAGTACTTCTCGCACTGTCCTTCCCGTCACGGGGCTGCTTCTGAGCACGGAGGCACGCCTACAAGCCAGCTGAGATGGGCTTTGCCTAAGAGTGAGGGAAGTGGCGAGCAGAGCAAGGGATGTGCTGCACAGCTTCCCTCGCAGGCAGATTCCCTCCTGGGGCGCTGACTTCTCTTGCCTTAGCGCCCTGCTTTGTTTGGAGGCTGTTTGCGGACAGCAGCACACACAGCGGGAAGGTGCGCGCTGGTCAGCTCCAAGTCTCGGCACATAGAAGCGCAAGCGAGGCACCTGCTCGCGGTTTGTCCCGGGCATGGGAAGCAGCATGCTGCGTGCCCAGAAGACATCTCGCACTGTCCTGCCTGCCACGGGGCTGCTTCTGAGCACGGAGGCACGCCTACAAGCAAGCTGAGATGGGCTTTGCCAAAGATTCAGGGAAGTGTCGAGCGGAACAAGGGATGTGCTGCACAGCTTCCCTCGCAGGCAGATTCCCTCCTGGGGCGCTTACTTCTCCAACCTTAGCGCCCTGCTTTGTTTGGAGGCTGTTTGCGGACAGCAGCACACACAGCGGGAAGGTACGCGCTGGCCAGCTCCAAGTCTCGGCACATAGAAGCGCAAGCGAGGCACCTGCTCGCGGTTTGTCCCGGGCGTGGAAAGCAGCATGCTGCGTGCCCAGAAGACATCTCGCACTGTCCTGCCTGCCACAGGGCTGCTTCTGAGCACGGAGGCATGCCTACAAGCCAGCTGAGATGGGCTTTGCCTAAGAGTGAGGGAAGTGTCGAGCGGAACAAGGGATGTGCTGCACAGCTTCCCTCGCAGGCAGATTCCCTCCTGGGGCGCTGACTTCTCTTGCCTTAGCGCCCTGCTTTGTTTGGAGGCTGTTTGCGGACAGCAGCACACACAGCGGGAAGGTGCGCGCTGGCCAGTTCCAAGTCTCGGCACATAGAAGCGCAAGCGAGGCACCTGCTCGCAGTTTGTCCCGGGCATGGGAAGCAGCATGCTGCATGCCCAGAGTACTTCTCGCTCTGTCCTGCCTGTCACGGGGCTGCTTCTGAGCACGGAGGCACGCCTACAAGCCAGCTGAGATGGGCTTTGCCTAAGAGTGAGGGAAGTGTCGAGCGGAACAAGGGATGTGCTGCACAGCTTCCCTCGCAGGCAGATTCCCTCCTGGGGCGCTTACTTCTCTTGCCTTAGCGCCCTGCTTTGTTTGGAGGCTGTTTGCGGACAGCAGCACACACAGCGGGAAGGTGCGCGCTGGCCAGCTCCAAGTCTCGGCAGATAGAAGCGCAAGCGAGGCACCTGCTCGCAGTTTGTCCCGGGCATGGGAAGCAGCATACTGCATACCCAGAGTACTTCTCGCACTGTCCTGCCTGCCACGGGGCTGCTTCTGAGCACGGAGGCACGCCTACCAGCAAGCTGAGATGGGCTTTGCCTAAGAGTGAGGGAAGTGTCGAGCGGAACAAGGGGTGTGCTGCACAGCTTCCCTCGCAGGCAGATTCCCTTCTGGGGCGCGACTTCTCTTGCCTTAGCGCCCTGCTTTGTTTGGAGGCTGTTTGCGGACAGCAGCACACACAGCGGGAAGGTGCGCGCTGGCCAGCTCCAAGTCTCGGCACATAGAAGCGCAAGCGAGGCACCTGCTCGCAGTTTGTCCCGGGCGTGGAAAGCAGCATGCTGCATGCCCAGAGTACTTCTCGCACTGTCCTTCCCGTCACGGGGCTGCTTCTGAGCACGGAGGCACGCCTACCAGCAAGCTGAGATGGGCTTTGCCAAAGAGTGAGGGAAGTGTCGAGCGGAACAAGGGAAGTGCTGCACAGCTTCCCTCGCAGGCAGATTCCCTCCTGGGGCGCTGACTTCTCTTGCCTTAGCGCCCTGCTTTGTTTGGAGGCTGTTTGCGGACAGCAGCACACACAGCGGGAAGGTACGCGCTGGCCAGCTCCAAGTCTCGGCACATAGAAGCGCAAGCGAGGCACCTGCTCGCAGTTTGTCCCGGGCGTGGAAAGCAGCATGCTGCGTGCCCAGAGTACTTCTCGCTCTGTCCTGCCTGTCACGGGGCTGCTTCTGAGCACGGAGGCATGCCTACAAGCCAGCTGAGATGGGCTTTGCCTAAGAGTGAGGGAAGTGTCGAGCGGAACAAGGGAAGTGCTGCACAGCTTCCCTCGCAGGCAGATTCCCTCCTGGGGCGCTGACTTCTCTTGCCTTAGCGCCCTGCTTTGTTTGGAGGCTGTTTGCGGACAGCAGCACACACAGCGGGAAGGTACGCGCTGGCCAGCTCCAAGTCTCGGCACATAGAAGCGCAAGCGAGGCACCTGCTCGCGGTTTGTCCTGGGCGTGGAAAGCAGCATGCTGCGTGCCCAGAAGACATCTCGCACTGTCCTGCCTGCCACGGGGCTGCTTCTGAGCACGGAGGCACGCCTACAAGCCAGCTGAGATGGGCTTTGCCTAAGAGTGAGGGAAGTGGCGAGCAGAACAAGGGATGTGCTGCACAGCTTCCCTCGCAGGCAGATTCCCTCCTGGGGCGCTTACTTCTCCAACCTTAGCGCCCTGCTTTGTTTGGAGGCTGTTTGCGGACAGCAGCACACACAGCGGGAAGGTGCGCGCTGGCCAGCTCCAAGTCTCGGCACATAGAAGCGCAAGCGAGGCACCTGCTCGCAGTTTGTCCCGGGCGTGGGAAGCAGCATGCTGCGTGCCCAGAGTACTTCTCGCTCTGTCCTGCCTGTCACGGGGCTGCTTCTGAGCACGGAGGCACGCCTACAAGCCAGCTGAGATGGGCTTTGCCTAAGAGTGAGGGAAGTGTCGAGCGGAACAAGGGATGTGCTGCACAGCTTCCCTCGCAGGCAGATTCCCTCCTGGGGCGCTGACTTCTCTTGCCTTAGCGCCCTGCTTTGTTTGGAGGCTGTTTGCGGACAGCAGCACACACAGCGGGAAGGTGCGCGCTGGCCAGCTCCAAGTCCCGGCAGATAGAAGCGCAAGCGAGGCACCTGCTCGCAGTTTGTCCCGGGCATGGGAAGCAGCATGCTGCATGCCCAGAGTACTTCTCGCACTGTCCTGCCTGCCACGGGGCTGCTTCTGAGCACGGAGGCACGCCTACAAGCAAGCTGAGATGGGCTTTGCCTAAGAGTGAGGGAAGTGTCGAGCGGAACAAGGGGTGTGCTGCACAGCTTCCCTCGCAGGCAGATTCCCTCCTGGGGCGCTTACTTCTCTTGCCTTAGTGCCCTGCTTTGTTTGGAGGCTGTTTGCGGACAGCAGCACACACAGCGGGAAGGTGCGCGCTGGCCAGCTCCAAGTCTCGGCACATAGAAGCGCAAGCGAGGCACCTGCTCGCGGTTTGTCCCGGGCATGGGAAGCAGCATGCTGCGTGCCCAGAAGACATCTCGCACTGTCCTGCCTGCCACGGGGCTGCTTCTGAGCACGGAGGCACGCCTACCAGCAAGCTGAGATGGGCTTTGCCAAAGATTCAGGGAAGTGTCGAGCGGAACAAGGGATGTGCTGCACAGCTTCCCTCGCAGGCAGATTCCCTCCTGGGGCGCTTACTTCTCCAACCTTAGCGCCCTGCTTTGTTTGGAGGCTGTTTGCGGACAGCAGCACACACAGCGGGAAGGTACGCGCTGGCCAGCTCCAAGTCTCGGCACATAGAAGCGCAAGCGAGGCACCTGCTCGCGGTTTGTCCCGGGCGTGGAAAGCAGCATGCTGCGTGCCCAGAGTACTTCTCGCTCTGTCCTGCCTGTCACGGGGCTGCTTCTGAGCACGGAGGCACGCCTACAAGCAAGCTGAGATGGGCTTTGCCTAAGAGTGAGGGAAGTGTCGAGCGGAACAAGGGATGTGCTGCACAGCTTCCCTCGCAGGCAGATTCCCTCCTGGGGCGCTGACTTCTCTTGCCTTAGCGCCCTGCTTTGTTTGGAGGCTGTTTGCGGACAGCAGCACACACAGCGGGAAGGTGCGCGCTGGCCAGCTCCAAGTCCCGGCAGATAGAAGCGCAAGCGAGGCACCTGCTCGCAGTTTGTCCCGGGCATGGGAAGCAGCATGCTGCATGCCCAGAGTACTTCTCGCACTGTCCTGCCTGCCACGGGGCTGCTTCTGAGCACGGAGGCACGCCTACAAGCAAGCTGAGATGGGCTTTGCCTAAGAGTGAGGGAAGTGTCGAGCGGAACAAGGGGTGTGCTGCACAGCTTCCCTCGCAGGCAGATTCCCTCCTGGGGCGCTTACTTCTCTTGCCTTAGTGCCCTGCTTTGTTTGGAGGCTGTTTGCGGACAGCAGCACACACAGCGGGAAGGTGCGTGCTGGCCAGCTCCAAGTCTCGGCACATAGAAGCGCAAGCGAGGCACCTGCTCGCGGTTTGTCCCGGGCGTGGGAAGCAGCATGCTGCGTGCCCAGAAGACATCTCGCACTGTCCTGCCTGCCACGGGGCTGCTTCTGAGCACGGAGGCACGCCTACAAGCCAGCTGAGATGGGCTTTGCCTAAGAGTGAGGGAAGTGTCGAGCGGAACAAGGGATGTGCTGCACAGCTTCCCTCGCAGGCAGATTCCCTCCTGGGGCGCTGACTTCTCCTGCCTTAGTGCCCTGCTTTGTTTGGAGGCTGTTTGCGGACAGCAGCACACACAGCGGGAAGGTGCGTGCTGGCCAGCTCCAAGTCTCGGCACATAGAAGCGCAAGCGAGGCACCTGCTCGCAGTTTGTCCCGGGCGTGGAAAGCAGCATGCTGCATGCCCAGAGTACTTCTCGCACTGTCCTTCCCGTCACGGGGCTGCTACTGAGCACGGAGGCACGCCTACCAGCAAGCTGAGATGGGCTTTGCCAAAGAGTGAGGGAAGTGTCGAGCGGAACAAGGGAAGTGCTGCACAGCTTCCCTCGCAGGCAGATTCCCTCCTGGGGCGCTGACTTCTCTTGCCTAACGCCCTGCTTTGTTTGGAGGCTGTTTGCGGACAGCAGCACACACAGCGGGAAGGTGCGCGCTGGCCAGCTCCAAGTCTCGGCACATAGAAGCGCAAGCGAGGCACCTGCTCGCGGTTTGTCCCGGGCGTGGAAAGCAGCATGCTGCGTGCCCAGAGTACTTCTCGCACTGTCCTTCCCGTCACGGGGCTGCTTCTGAG
The DNA here is from genome assembly GCF_028389875.1 of Rhea pennata. Classification (NCBI taxonomy): domain Eukaryota; kingdom Metazoa; phylum Chordata; class Aves; order Rheiformes; family Rheidae; genus Rhea; species Rhea pennata. The sequence goes on from NC_084680.1 coordinate 1,706,251, forward strand.
CACGGAGGCACGCCTACAAGCAAGCTGAGATGGGCTTTGCAAAAGAGTGAGGGAAGTGTCGAGCGGAACAAGGGAAGTGCTGCACAGCTTCCCTCGCAGGCAGATTCCCTCCTGGGGCGCTGACTTCTCTTGCCTAACGCCCTGCTTTGTTTGGAGGCTGTTTGCGGACAGCAGCACACACAGCGGGAAGGTACGCGCTGGCCAGCTCCAAGTCTCGGCACATAGAAGCGCAAGCGAGGCACCTGCTCGCGGTTTGTCCCGGGCGTGGAAAGCAGCATGCTGCGTGCCCAGAGTACTTCTCGCTCTGTCCTGCCTGTCACGGGGCTGCTTCTGAGCACGGAGGCATGCCTACAAGCCAGCTGAGATGGGCTTTGCCTAAGAGTGAGGGAAGTGTCGAGCGGAACAAGGGAAGTGCTGCACAGCTTCCCTCGCAGGCAGATTCCCTCCTGGGGCGCTGACTTCTCTTGCCTTAGCGCCCTGCTTTGTTTGGAGGCTGTTTGCGGACAGCAGCACACACAGCGGGAAGGTACGCGCTGGCCAGCTCCAAGTCTCGGCACATAGAAGCGCAAGCGAGGCACCTGCTCGCGGTTTGTCCTGGGCGTGGAAAGCAGCATGCTGCGTGCCCAGAAGACATCTCGCACTGTCCTTCCCGTCACGGGGCTGCTTCTGAGCACGGAGGCACGCCTACAAGCCAGCTGAGATGGGCTTTGCCTAAGAGTGAGGGAAGTGTCGAGCGGAACAAGGGATGTGCTGCACAGCTTCCCTCGCAGGCAGATTCCCTCCTGGGGCGCTTACTTCTCCTGCCTTAGTGCCCTGCTTTGTTTGGAGGCTGTTTGCGGACAGCAGCACACACAGCGGGAAGGTGCGCGCTGGCCAGCTCCAAGTCTCGGCACATAGAAGCGCAAGCGAGGCACCTGCTCGCAGTTTGTCCCGGGCGTGGGAAGCAGCATGCTGCGTGCCCAGAGTACTTCTCGCTCTGTCCTGCCTGTCACGGGGCTGCTTCTGAGCACGGAGGCACGCCTACAAGCCAGCTGAGATGGGCTTTGCCTAAGAGTGAGGGAAGTGTCGAGCGGAACAAGGGATGTGCTGCACAGCTTCCCTCGCAGGCAGATTCCCTCCTGGGGCGCTGACTTCTCTTGCCTTAGCGCCCTGCTTTGTTTGGAGGCTGTTTGCGGACAGCAGCACACACAGCGGGAAGGTACGCGCTGGCCAGCTCCAAGTCTCGGCACATAGAAGCGCAAGCGAGGCACCTGCTCGCGGTTTGTCCCGGGCGTGGAAAGCAGCATGCTGCGTGCCCAGAGTACTTCTCGCTCTGTCCTGCCTGTCACGGGGCTGCTTCTGAGCACGGAGGCACGCCTACAAGCAAGCTGAGATGGGCTTTGCCTAAGAGTGAGGGAAGTGTCGAGCGGAACAAGGGATGTGCTGCACAGCTTCCCTCGCAGGCAGATTCCCTCCTGGGGCGCTGACTTCTCTTGCCTTAGCGCCCTGCTTTGTTTGGAGGCTGTTTGCGGACAGCAGCACACACAGCGGGAAGGTGCGCGCTGGCCAGCTCCAAGTCCCGGCAGATAGAAGCGCAAGCGAGGCACCTGCTCGCGGTTTGTCCCGGGCGTGGAAAGCAGCATGCTGCGTGCCCAGAGTACTTCTCGCTCTGTCCTGCCTGTCACGGGGCTGCTTCTGAGCACGGAGGCACGCCTACAAGCAAGCTGAGATGGGCTTTGCCTAAGAGTGAGGGAAGTGTCGAGCGGAACAAGGGATGTGCTGCACAGCTTCCCTCGCAGGCAGATTCCCTCCTGGGGCGCTGACTTCTCTTGCCTTAGCGCCCTGCTTTGTTTGGAGGCTGTTTGCGGACAGCAGCACACACAGCGGGAAGGTGCGCGCTGGCCAGCTCCAAGTCCCGGCAGATAGAAGCGCAAGCGAGGCACCTGCTCGCAGTTTGTCCCGGGCATGGGAAGCAGCATGCTGCATGCCCAGAGTACTTCTCGCACTGTCCTGCCTGCCACGGGGCTGCTTCTGAGCACGGAGGCACGCCTACAAGCAAGCTGAGATGGGCTTTGCCTAAGAGTGAGGGAAGTGTCGAGCGGAACAAGGGGTGTGCTGCACAGCTTCCCTCGCAGGCAGATTCCCTCCTGGGGCGCTTACTTCTCTTGCCTTAGTGCCCTGCTTTGTTTGGAGGCTGTTTGCGGACAGCAGCACACACAGCGGGAAGGTGCGTGCTGGCCAGCTCCAAGTCTCGGCACATAGAAGCGCAAGCGAGGCACCTGCTCGCGGTTTGTCCCGGGCGTGGGAAGCAGCATGCTGCGTGCCCAGAAGACATCTCGCACTGTCCTGCCTGCCACGGGGCTGCTTCTGAGCACGGAGGCACGCCTACAAGCCAGCTGAGATGGGCTTTGCCTAAGAGTGAGGGAAGTGTCGAGCGGAACAAGGGATGTGCTGCACAGCTTCCCTCGCAGGCAGATTCCCTCCTGGGGCGCTGACTTCTCCTGCCTTAGTGCCCTGCTTTGTTTGGAGGCTGTTTGCGGACAGCAGCACACACAGCGGGAAGGTGCGTGCTGGCCAGCTCCAAGTCTCGGCACATAGAAGCGCAAGCGAGGCACCTGCTCGCAGTTTGTCCCGGGCGTGGAAAGCAGCATGCTGCATGCCCAGAGTACTTCTCGCACTGTCCTTCCCGTCACGGGGCTGCTACTGAGCACGGAGGCTCGCCTACCAGCAAGCTGAGATGGGCTTTGCCAAAGAGTGAGGGAAGTGTCGAGCGGAACAAGGGAAGTGCTGCACAGCTTCCCTCGCAGGCAGATTCCCTCCTGGGGCGCTGACTTCTCTTGCCTAACGCCCTGCTTTGTTTGGAGGCTGTTTGCGGACAGCAGCACACACAGCGGGAAGGTGCGCGCTGGCCAGCTCCAAGTCTCGGCACATAGAAGCGCAAGCGAGGCACCTGCTCGCGGTTTGTCCCGGGCGTGGAAAGCAGCATGCTGCGTGCCCAGAGTACTTCTCGCACTGTCCTTCCCGTCACGGGGCTGCTTCTGAGCACGGAGGCACGCCTACAAGCAAGCTGAGATGGGCTTTGCCAAAGAGTGAGGGAAGTGTCGAGCGGAACAAGGGAAGTGCTGCACAGCTTCCCTCGCAGGCAGATTCCCTCCTGGGGCGCTGACTTCTCTTGCCTAACGCCCTGCTTTGTTTGGAGGCTGTTTGCGGACAGCAGCACACACAGCGGGAAGGTACGCGCTGGCCAGCTCCAAGTCTCGGCACATAGAAGCGCAAGCGAGGCACCTGCTCGCGGTTTGTCCCGGGCGTGGAAAGCAGCATGCTGCGTGCCCAGAGTACTTCTCGCTCTGTCCTGCCTGTCACGGGGCTGCTTCTGAGCACGGAGGCATGCCTACAAGCCAGCTGAGATGGGCTTTGCCTAAGAGTGAGGGAAGTGTCGAGCGGAACAAGGGAAGTGCTGCACAGCTTCCCTCGCAGGCAGATTCCCTCCTGGGGCGCTGACTTCTCTTGCCTTAGCGCCCTGCTTTGTTTGGAGGCTGTTTGCGGACAGCAGCACACACAGCGGGAAGGTACGCGCTGGCCAGCTCCAAGTCTCGGCACATAGAAGCGCAAGCGAGGCACCTGCTCGCGGTTTGTCCTGGGCGTGGAAAGCAGCATGCTGCGTGCCCAGAAGACATCTCGCACTGTCCTGCCTGCCACGGGGCTGCTTCTGAGCACGGAGGCACGCCTACAAGCCAGCTGAGATGGGCTTTGCCTAAGAGTGAGGGAAGTGTCGAGCGGAACAAGGGATGTGCTGCACAGCTTCCCTCGCAGGCAGATTCCCTCCTGGGGCGCTTACTTCTCCTGCCTTAGCGCCCTGCTTTGTTTGGAGGCTGTTTGCGGACAGCAGCACACACAGCGGGAAGGTGCGCGCTGGCCAGCTCCAAGTCTCGGCACATAGAAGCGCAAGCGAGGCACCTGCTCGCAGTTTGTCCCGGGCGTGGGAAGCAGCATGCTGCGTGCCCAGAGTACTTCTCGCTCTGTCCTGCCTGTCACGGGGCTGCTTCTGAGCACGGAGGCACGCCTACAAGCCAGCTGAGATGGGCTTTGCCTAAGAGTGAGGGAAGTGTCGAGCGGAACAAGGGATGTGCTGCACAGCTTCCCTCGCAGGCAGATTCCCTCCTGGGGCGCTGACTTCTCTTGCCTTAGCGCCCTGCTTTGTTTGGAGGCTGTTTGCGGACAGCAGCACACACAGCGGGAAGGTGCGCGCTGGCCAGCTCCAAGTCCCGGCAGATAGAAGCGCAAGCGAGGCACCTGCTTGCAGTTTGTCCCGGGCATGGGAAGCAGCATGCTGCATGCCCAGAGTACTTCTCGCACTGTCCTGCCTGCCACGGGGCTGCTTCTGAGCACGGAGGCACGCCTACAAGCAAGCTGAGATGGGCTTTGCCTAAGAGTGAGGGAAGTGTCGAGCGGAACAAGGGGTGTGCTGCACAGCTTCCCTCGCAGGCAGATTCCCTCCTGGGGCGCTGACTTCTCTTGCCTAACGCCCTGCTTTGTTTGGAGGCTGTTTGCGGACAGCAGCACACACAGCGGGAAGGTACGCGCTGGCCAGCTCCAAGTCTCGGCACATAGAAGCGCAAGCGAGGCACCTGCTCGCGGTTTGTCCCGGGCGTGGAAAGCAGCATGCTGCGTGCCCAGAGTACTTCTCGCTCTGTCCTGCCTGTCACGGGGCTGCTTCTGAGCACGGAGGCATGCCTACAAGCCAGCTGAGATGGGCTTTGCCTAAGAGTGAGGGAAGTGTCGAGCGGAACAAGGGAAGTGCTGCACAGCTTCCCTCGCAGGCAGATTCCCTCCTGGGGCGCTGACTTCTCTTGCCTTAGCGCCCTGCTTTGTTTGGAGGCTGTTTGCGGACAGCAGCACACACAGCGGGAAGGTACGCGCTGGCCAGCTCCAAGTCTCGGCACATAGAAGCGCAAGCGAGGCACCTGCTCGCGGTTTGTCCTGGGCGTGGAAAGCAGCATGCTGCGTGCCCAGAAGACATCTCGCACTGTCCTGCCTGCCACGGGGCTGCTTCTGAGCACGGAGGCACGCCTACAAGCCAGCTGAGATGGGCTTTGCCTAAGAGTGAGGGAAGTGTCGAGCGGAACAAGGGATGTGCTGCACAGCTTCCCTCGCAGGCAGATTCCCTCCTGGGGCGCTGACTTCTCCTGCCTTAGCGCCCTGCTTTGTTTGGAGGCTGTTTGCGGACAGCAGCACACACAGCGGGAAGGTGCGCGCTGGCCAGCTCCAAGTCCCGGCAGATAGAAGCGCAAGCGAGGCACCTGCTCGCAGTTTGTCCCGGGCATGGGAAGCAGCATGCTGCATGCCCAGAGTACTTCTCGCACTGTCCTTCCCGTCACGGGGCTGCTTCTGAGCACGGAGGCACGCCTACAAGCAAGCTGAGATGGGCTTTGCCAAAGAGTGAGGGAAGTGTCGAGCGGAACAAGGGGTGTGCTGCACAGCTTCCCTCGCAGGCAGATTCCCTTCTGGGGCGCGACTTCTCTTGCCTTAGCGCCCTGCTTTGTTTGGAGGCTGTTTGCGGACAGCAGCACACACAGCGGGAAGGTACGCGCTGGCCAGCTCCAAGTCTCGGCACATAGAAGCGCAAGCGAGGCACCTGCTCGCGGTTTGTCCCGGGCATGGGAAGCAGCATGCTGCGTGCCCAGAGTACTTCTCGCTCTGTCCTGCCTGTCACGGGGCTGCTTCTGAGCACGGAGGCACGCCTACAAGCCAGCTGAGATGGGCTTTGCCTAAGAGTGAGGGAAGTGTCGAGCGGAACAAGGGATGTGCTGCACAGCTTCCCTCGCAGGCAGATTCCCTCCTGGGGCGCTTACTTCTCCTGCCTTAGTGCCCTGCTTTGTTTGGAGGCTGTTTGCGGACAGCAGCACACACAGCGGGAAGGTGCGTACTGGCCAGCTCCAAGTCTCGGCACATAGAAGCGCAAGCGAGGCACCTGCTCGCAGTTTGTCCCGGGCGTGGAAAGCAGCATGCTGCATGCCCAGAGTACTTCTCGCACTGTCCTTCCCGTCACGGGGCTGCTACTGAGCACGGAGGCACGCCTACCAGCAAGCTGAGATGGGCTTTGCCAAAGAGTGAGGGAAGTGTCGAGCGGAACAAGGGAAGTGCTGCACAGCTTCCCTCGCAGGCAGATTCCCTCCTGGGGCGCTGACTTCTCTTGCCTTAGCGCCCTGCTTTGTTTGGAGGCTGTTTGCGGACAGCAGCACACACAGCGGGAAGGTGCGCGCTGGCCAGCTCCAAGTCTCGGCACATAGAAGCGCAAGCGAGGCACCTGCTCGCGGTTTGTCCCGGGCGTGGAAAGCAGCATGCTGCGTGCCCAGAGTACTTCTCGCACTGTCCTTCCCGTCACGGGGCTGCTTCTGAGCACGGAGGCACGCCTACAAGCAAGCTGAGATGGGCTTTGCCAAAGATTCAGGGAAGTGTCGAGCGGAACAAGGGAAGTGCTGCACAGCTTCCCTCGCAGGCAGATTCCCTCCTGGGGCGCTGACTTCTCTTGCCTAACGCCCTGCTTTGTTTGGAGGCTGTTTGCGGACAGCAGCACACACAGCGGGAAGGTACGCGCTGGCCAGCTCCAAGTCTCGGCACATAGAAGCGCAAGCGAGGCACCTGCTCGCGGTTTGTCCCGGGCGTGGAAAGCAGCATGCTGCGTGCCCAGAGTACTTCTCGCTCTGTCCTGCCTGTCACGGGGCTGCTTCTGAGCACGGAGGCATGCCTACAAGCCAGCTGAGATGGGCTTTGCCTAAGAGTGAGGGAAGTGTCGAGCGGAACAAGGGAAGTGCTGCACAGCTTCCCTCGCAGGCAGATTCCCTCCTGGGGCGCTGACTTCTCTTGCCTTAGCGCCCTGCTTTGTTTGGAGGCTGTTTGCGGACAGCAGCACACACAGCGGGAAGGTACGCGCTGGCCAGCTCCAAGTCTCGGCACATAGAAGCGCAAGCGAGGCACCTGCTCGCGGTTTGTCCTGGGCGTGGAAAGCAGCATGCTGCGTGCCCAGAAGACATCTCGCACTGTCCTGCCTGCCACGGGGCTGCTTCTGAGCACGGAGGCACGCCTACAAGCCAGCTGAGATGGGCTTTGCCTAAGAGTGAGGGAAGTGTCGAGCGGAACAAGGGATGTGCTGCACAGCTTCCCTCGCAGGCAGATTCCCTCCTGGGGCGCTTACTTCTCCTGCCTTAGCGCCCTGCTTTGTTTGGAGGCTGTTTGCGGACAGCAGCACACACAGCGGGAAGGTGCGCGCTGGCCAGCTCCAAGTCTCGGCACATAGAAGCGCAAGCGAGGCACCTGCTCGCAGTTTGTCCCGGGCATGGGAAGCAGCATGCTGCGTGCCCAGAGTACTTCTCGCTCTGTCCTGCCTGTCACGGGGCTGCTTCTGAGCACGGAGGCACGCCTACAAGCCAGCTGAGATGGGCTTTGCCTAAGAGTGAGGGAAGTGTCGAGCGGAACAAGGGATGTGCTGCACAGCTTCCCTCGCAGGCAGATTCCCTCCTGGGGCGCTGACTTCTCTTGCCTTAGCGCCCTGCTTTGTTTGGAGGCTGTTTGCGGACAGCAGCACACACAGCGGGAAGGTGCGCGCTGGCCAGCTCCAAGTCCCGGCAGACAGAAGCGCAAGCGAGGCACCTGCTCGCAGTTTGTCCCGGGCATGGGAAGCAGCATGCTGCATGCCCAGAGTACTTCTCGCACTGTCCTGCCTGCCACGGGGCTGCTTCTGAGCACGGAGGCACGCCTACAAGCAAGCTGAGATGGGCTTTGCCTAAGAGTGAGGGAAGTGTCGAGCGGAACAAGGGGTGTGCTGCACAGCTTCCCTCGCAGGCAGATTCCCTCCTGGGGCGCTTACTTCTCTTGCCTTAGTGCCCTGCTTTGTTTGGAGGCTGTTTGCGGACAGCAGCACACACAGCGGGAAGGTGCGTGCTGGCCAGCTCCAAGTCTCGGCACATAGAAGCGCAAGCGAGGCACCTGCTCGCGGTTTGTCCCGGGCGTGGGAAGCAGCATGCTGCGTGCCCAGAAGACATCTCGCACTGTCCTGCCTGCCACGGGGCTGCTTCTGAGCACGGAGGCACGCCTACAAGCCAGCTGAGATGGGCTTTGCCTAAGAGTGAGGGAAGTGTCGAGCGGAACAAGGGATGTGCTGCACAGCTTCCCTCGCAGGCAGATTCCCTCCTGGGGCGCTTACTTCTCCTGCCTTAGCGCCCTGCTTTGTTTGGAGGCTGTTTGCGGACAGCAGCACACACAGCGGGAAGGTGCGCGCTGGTCAGCTCCAAGTCTCGGCACATAGAAGCGCAAGCGAGGCACCTGCTCGCGGTTTGTCCCGGGCATGGGAAGCAGCATGCTGCGTGCCCAGAAGACATCTCGCACTGTCCTGCCTGCCACGGGGCTGCTTCTGAGCACGGAGGCACGCCTACCAGCAAGCTGAGATGGGCTTTGCCAAAGATTCAGGGAAGTGTCGAGCGGAACAAGGGATGTGCTGCACAGCTTCCCTCGCAGGCAGATTCCCTCCTGGGGCGCTGACTTCTCTTGCCTAACGCCCTGCTTTGTTTGGAGGCTGTTTGCGGACAGCAGCACACACAGCGGGAAGGTACGCGCTGGCCAGCTCCAAGTCTCGGCACATAGAAGCGCAAGCGAGGCACCTGCTCGCGGTTTGTCCTGGGCGTGGAAAGCAGCATGCTGCGTGCCCAGAAGACATCTCGCACTGTCCTGCCTGCCACGGGGCTGCTTCTGAGCACGGAGGCACGCCTACAAGCCAGCTGAGATGGGCTTTGCCTAAGAGTGAGGGAAGTGTCGAGCGGAACAAGGGATGTGCTGCACAGCTTCCCTCGCAGGCAGATTCCCTCCTGGGGCGCTTACTTCTCCTGCCTTAGCGCCCTGCTTTGTTTGGAGGCTGTTTGCGGACAGCAGCACACACAGCGGGAAGGTGCGCGCTGGCCAGCTCCAAGTCTCGGCACATAGAAGCGCAAGCGAGGCACCTGCTCGCAGTTTGTCCCGGGCATGGGAAGCAGCATGCTGCGTGCCCAGAGTACTTCTCGCTCTGTCCTGCCTGTCACGGGGCTGCTTCTGAGCACGGAGGCACGCCTACAAGCCAGCTGAGATGGGCTTTGCCTAAGAGTGAGGGAAGTGTCGAGCGGAACAAGGGATGTGCTGCACAGCTTCCCTCGCAGGCAGATTCCCTCCTGGGGCGCTGACTTCTCTTGCCTTAGCGCCCTGCTTTGTTTGGAGGCTGTTTGCGGACAGCAGCACACACAGCGGGAAGGTGCGCGCTGGCCAGCTCCAAGTCCCGGCAGACAGAAGCGCAAGCGAGGCACCTGCTCGCAGTTTGTCCCGGGCATGGGAAGCAGCATGCTGCATGCCCAGAGTACTTCTCGCACTGTCCTGCCTGCCACGGGGCTGCTTCTGAGCACGGAGGCACGCCTACAAGCAAGCTGAGATGGGCTTTGCCTAAGAGTGAGGGAAGTGTCGAGCGGAACAAGGGGTGTGCTGCACAGCTTCCCTCGCAGGCAGATTCCCTCCTGGGGCGCTTACTTCTCTTGCCTTAGTGCCCTGCTTTGTTTGGAGGCTGTTTGCGGACAGCAGCACACACAGCGGGAAGGTGCGTGCTGGCCAGCTCCAAGTCTCGGCACATAGAAGCGCAAGCGAGGCACCTGCTCGCGGTTTGTCCCGGGCGTGGGAAGCAGCATGCTGCGTGCCCAGAAGACATCTCGCACTGTCCTGCCTGCCACGGGGCTGCTTCTGAGCACGGAGGCACGCCTACAAGCCAGCTGAGATGGGCTTTGCCTAAGAGTGAGGGAAGTGTCGAGCGGAACAAGGGATGTGCTGCACAGCTTCCCTCGCAGGCAGATTCCCTCCTGGGGCGCTTACTTCTCCTGCCTTAGCGCCCTGCTTTGTTTGGAGGCTGTTTGCGGACAGCAGCACACACAGCGGGAAGGTGCGCGCTGGTCAGCTCCAAGTCTCGGCACATAGAAGCGCAAGCGAGGCACCTGCTCGCGGTTTGTCCCGGGCATGGGAAGCAGCATGCTGCGTGCCCAGAAGACATCTCGCACTGTCCTGCCTGCCACGGGGCTGCTTCTGAGCACGGAGGCACGCCTACCAGCAAGCTGAGATGGGCTTTGCCAAAGATTCAGGGAAGTGTCGAGCGGAACAAGGGATGTGCTGCACAGCTTCCCTCGCAGGCAGATTCCCTCCTGGGGCGCTGACTTCTCTTGCCTAACGCCCTGCTTTGTTTGGAGGCTGTTTGCGGACAGCAGCACACACAGCGGGAAGGTACGCGCTGGCCAGCTCCAAGTCTCGGCACATAGAAGCGCAAGCGAGGCACCTGCTCGCGGTTTGTCCCGGGCGTGGAAAGCAGCATGCTGCGTGCCCAGAGTACTTCTCGCTCTGTCCTGCCTGTCACGGGGCTGCTTCTGAGCACGGAGGCATGCCTACAAGCCAGCTGAGATGGGCTTTGCCTAAGAGTGAGGGAAGTGTCGAGCGGAACAAGGGAAGTGCTGCACAGCTTCCCTCGCAGGCAGATTCCCTCCTGGGGCGCTGACTTCTCTTGCCTTAGCGCCCTGCTTTGTTTGGAGGCTGTTTGCGGACAGCAGCACACACAGCGGGAAGGTACGCGCTGGCCAGCTCCAAGTCTCGGCACATAGAAGCGCAAGCGAGGCACCTGCTCGCGGTTTGTCCTGGGCGTGGAAAGCAGCATGCTGCGTGCCCAGAAGACATCTCGCACTGTCCTGCCTGCCACGGGGCTGCTTCTGAGCACGGAGGCACGCCTACAAGCCAGCTGAGATGGGCTTTGCCTAAGAGTGAGGGAAGTGTCGAGCGGAACAAGGGATGTGCTGCACAGCTTCCCTCGCAGGCAGATTCCCTCCTGGGGCGCTTACTTCTCCTGCCTTAGCGCCCTGCTTTGTTTGGAGGCTGTTTGCGGACAGCAGCACACACAGCGGGAAGGTGCGCGCTGGCCAGCTCCAAGTCTCGGCACATAGAAGCGCAAGCGAGGCACCTGCTCGCAGTTTGTCCCGGGCGTGGGAAGCAGCATGCTGCGTGCCCAGAAGACATCTCGCACTGTCCTGCCTGCCACGGGGCTGCTTCTGAGCACGGAGGCACGCCTACAAGCCAGCTGAGATGGGCTTTGCCTAAGAGTGAGGGAAGTGTCGAGCGGAACAAGGGATGTGCTGCACAGCTTCCCTCGCAGGCAGATTCCCTCCTGGGGCGCTGACTTCTCCTGCCTTAGTGCCCTGCTTTGTTTGGAGGCTGTTTGCGGACAGCAGCACACACAGCGGGAAGGTGCGCGCTGGTCAGCTCCAAGTCTCGGCACATAGAAGCGCAAGCGAGGCACCTGCTCGCGGTTTGTCCCGGGCATGGGAAGCAGCATGCTGCGTGCCCAGAAGACATCTCGCACTGTCCTGCCTGCCACGGGGCTGCTTCTGAGCACGGAGGCACGCCTACCAGCAAGCTGAGATGGGCTTTGCCAAAGATTCAGGGAAGTGTCGAGCGGAACAAGGGATGTGCTGCACAGCTTCCCTCGCAGGCAGATTCCCTCCTGGGGCGCTTACTTCTCTTGCCTTAGCGCCCTGCTTTGTTTGGAGGCTGTTTGCGGACAGCAGCACACACAGCGGGAAGGTACGCGCTGGCCAGCTCCAAGTCCCGGCACATAGAAGCGCAAGCGAGGCACCTGCTCGCGGTTTGTCCCGGGCGTGGAAAGCAGCATGCTGCGTGCCCAGAGTACATCTCGCACTGTCCTGCCTGCCACGGGGCTGCTTCTGAGCACGGAGGCACGCCTACAAGCAAGCTGAGATGGGCTTTGCCTAAGAGTGAGGGAAGTGGCGAGCAGAGCAAGGGATGTGCTGCACAGCTTCCCTCGCAGGCAGATTCCCTCCTGGGGCGCTGACTTCTCTTGCCTTAGCGCCCTGCTTTGTTTGGAGGCTGTTTGCGGACAGCAGCACACACAGCGGGAAGGTGCGCGCTGGTCAGCTCCAAGTCTCGGCACATAGAAGCGCAAGCGAGGCACCTGCTCGCGGTTTGTCCCGGGCATGGGAAGCAGCATGCTGCGTGCCCAGAAGACATCTCGCACTGTCCTGCCTGCCACGGGGCTGCTTCTGAGCACGGAGGCACGCCTACAAGCAAGCTGAGATGGGCTTTGCCAAAGATTCAGGGAAGTGTCGAGCGGAACAAGGGATGTGCTGCACAGCTTCCCTCGCAGGCAGATTCCCTCCTGGGGCGCTTACTTCTCCAACCTTAGCGCCCTGCTTTGTTTGGAGGCTGTTTGCGGACAGCAGCACACACAGCGGGAAGGTACGCGCTGGCCAGCTCCAAGTCTCGGCACATAGAAGCGCAAGCGAGGCACCTGCTCGCGGTTTGTCCCGGGCGTGGAAAGCAGCATGCTGCGTGCCCAGAAGACATCTCGCACTGTCCTGCCTGCCACAGGGCTGCTTCTGAGCACGGAGGCATGCCTACAAGCCAGCTGAGATGGGCTTTGCCTAAGAGTGAGGGAAGTGTCGAGCGGAACAAGGGATGTGCTGCACAGCTTCCCTCGCAGGCAGATTCCCTCCTGGGGCGCTGACTTCTCTTGCCTTAGCGCCCTGCTTTGTTTGGAGGCTGTTTGCGGACAGCAGCACACACAGCGGGAAGGTGCGCGCTGGCCAGCTCCAAGTCTCGGCACATAGAAGCGCAAGCGAGGCACCTGCTCGCAGTTTGTCCCGGGCATGGGAAGCAGCATGCTGCATGCCCAGAGTACTTCTCGCTCTGTCCTGCCTGTCACGGGGCTGCTTCTGAGCACGGAGGCACGCCTACCAGCAAGCTGAGATGGGCTTTGCCAAAGAGTGAGGGAAGTGTCGAGCGGAACAAGGGAAGTGCTGCACAGCTTCCCTCGCAGGCAGATTCCCTCCTGGGGCGCTGACTTCTCTTGCCTTAGCGCCCTGCTTTGTTTGGAGGCTGTTTGCGGACAGCAGCACACACAGCGGGAAGGTGCGCGCTGGCCAGCTCCAACTCTCGGCACATAGAAGCGCAAGCGAGGCACCTGCTCGCGGTTTGTCCCGGGCGTGGAAAGCAGCATGCTGCGTGCCCAGAGTACTTCTCGCACTGTCCTTCCCGTCACGGGGCTGCTTCTGAGCACGGAGGCACGCCTACAAGCAAGCTGAGATGGGCTTTGCCAAAGATTCAGGGAAGTGTCGAGCGGAACAAGGGAAGTGCTGCACAGCTTCCCTCGCAGGCAGATTCCCTCCTGGGGCGCTGACTTCTCTTGCCTAACGCCCTGCTTTGTTTGGAGGCTGTTTGCGGACAGCAGCACACACAGCGGGAAGGTACGCGCTGGCCAGCTCCAAGTCTCGGCACATAGAAGCGCAAGCGAGGCACCTGCTCGCGGTTTGTCCCGGGCGTGGAAAGCAGCATGCTGCGTGCCCAGAGTACTTCTCGCTCTGTCCTGCCTGTCACGGGGCTGCTTCTGAGCACGGAGGCATGCCTACAAGCCAGCTGAGATGGGCTTTGCCTAAGAGTGAGGGAAGTGTCGAGCGGAACAAGGGATGTGCTGCACAGCTTCCCTCGCAGGCAGATTCCCTCCTGGGGCGCTTACTTCTCCTGCCTTAGCGCCCTGCTTTGTTTGGAGGCTGTTTGCGGACAGCAGCACACACAGCGGGAAGGTGCGCGCTGGCCAGCTCCAAGTCTCGGCACATAGAAGCGCAAGCGAGGCACCTGCTCGCAGTTTGTCCCGGGCGTGGGAAGCAGCATGCTGCGTGCCCAGAGTACTTCTCGCTCTGTCCTGCCTGTCACGGGGCTGCTTCTGAGCACGGAGGCACGCCTACAAGCCAGCTGAGATGGGCTTTGCCTAAGAGTGAGGGAAGTGTCGAGCGGAACAAGGGATGTGCTGCACAGCTTCCCTCGCAGGCAGATTCCCTCCTGGGGCGCTGACTTCTCTTGCCTTAGCGCCCTGCTTTGTTTGGAGGCTGTTTGCGGACAGCAGCACACACAGCGGGAAGGTGCGCGCTGGCCAGCTCCAAGTCCCGGCAGATAGAAGCGCAAGCGAGGCACCTGCTCGCAGTTTGTCCCGGGCATGGGAAGCAGCATGCTGCATGCCCAGAGTACTTCTCGCACTGTCCTGCCTGCCACGGGGCTGCTTCTGAGCACGGAGGCACGCCTACAAGCAAGCTGAGATGGGCTTTGCCTAAGAGTGAGGGAAGTGTCGAGCGGAACAAGGGGTGTGCTGCACAGCTTCCCTCGCAGGCAGATTCCCTCCTGGGGCGCTTACTTCTCTTGCCTTAGTGCCCTGCTTTGTTTGGAGGCTGTTTGCGGACAGCAGCACACACAGCGGGAAGGTGCGTGCTGGCCAGCTCCAAGTCTCGGCACATAGAAGCGCAAGCGAGGCACCTGCTCGCGGTTTGTCCCGGGCGTGGGAAGCAGCATGCTGCGTGCCCAGAAGACATCTCGCACTGTCCTGCCTGCCACGGGGCTGCTTCTGAGCACGGAGGCACGCCTACAAGCAAGCTGAGATGGGCTTTGCCTAAGAGTGAGGGAAGTGTCGAGCGGAACAAGGGATGTGCTGCACAGCTTCCCTCGCAGGCAGATTCCCTCCTGGGGCGCTTACTTCTCCTGCCTTAGCGCCCTGCTTTGTTTGGAGGCTGTTTGCGGACAGCAGCACACACAGCGGGAAGGTGCGCGCTGGCCAGCTCCAAGTCCCGGCAGATAGAAGCGCAAGCGAGGCACCTGCTCGCAGTTTGTCCCGGGCATGGGAAGCAGCATGCTGCATGCCCAGAGTACTTCTCGCACTGTCCTGCCTGCCACGGGGCTGCTTCTGAGCACGGAGGCACGCCTACAAGCAAGCTGAGATGGGCTTTGCCTAAGAGTGAGGGAAGTGTCGAGCGGAACAAGGGGTGTGCTGCACAGCTTCCCTCGCAGGCAGATTCCCTCCTGGGGCGCTTACTTCTCTTGCCTTAGTGCCCTGCTTTGTTTGGAGGCTGTTTGCGGACAGCAGCACACACAGCGGGAAGGTGCGTGCTGGCCAGCTCCAAGTCTCGGCACATAGAAGCGCAAGCGAGGCACCTGCTCGCGGTTTGTCCCGGGCGTGGGAAGCAGCATGCTGCGTGCCCAGAAGACATCTCGCACTGTCCTGCCTGCCACGGGGCTGCTTCTGAGCACGGAGGCACGCCTACAAGCCAGCTGAGATGGGCTTTGCCTAAGAGTGAGGGAAGTGTCGAGCGGAACAAGGGAAGTGCTGCACAGCTTCCCTCGCAGGCAGATTCCCTCCTGGGGCGCTGACTTCTCCTGCCTTAGTGCCCTGCTTTGTTTGGAGGCTGTTTGCGGACAGCAGCACACACAGCGGGAAGGTGCGCGCTGGTCAGCTCCAAGTCTCGGCACATAGAAGCGCAAGCGAGGCACCTGCTCGCGGTTTGTCCCGGGCATGGGAAGCAGCATGCTGCGTGCCCAGAAGACATCTCGCACTGTCCTGCCTGCCACGGGGCTGCTTCTGAGCACGGAGGCACGCCTACCAGCAAGCTGAGATGGGCTTTGCCAAAGATTCAGGGAAGTGTCGAGCGGAACAAGGGATGTGCTGCACAGCTTCCCTCGCAGGCAGATTCCCTCCTGGGGCGCTGACTTCTCTTGCCTTAGCGCCCTGCTTTGTTTGGAGGCTGTTTGCGGACAGCAGCACACACAGCGGGAAGGTGCGCGCTGGCCAGCTCCAAGTCCCGGCAGATAGAAGCGCAAGCGAGGCACCTGCTCGCAGTTTGTCCCGGGCATGGGAAGCAGCATGCTGCATGCCCAGAGTACTTCTCGCACTGTCCTGCCTGCCACGGGGCTGCTTCTGAGCACGGAGGCACGCCTACAAGCAAGCTGAGATGGGCTTTGCCTAAGAGTGAGGGAAGTGTCGAGCGGAACAAGGGGTGTGCTGCACAGCTTCCCTCGCAGGCAGATTCCCTCCTGGGGCGCTTACTTCTCTTGCCTTAGTGCCCTGCTTTGTTTGGAGGCTGTTTGCGGACAGCAGCACACACAGCGGGAAGGTGCGTGCTGGCCAGCTCCAAGTCTCGGCACATAGAAGCGCAAGCGAGGCACCTGCTCGCGGTTTGTCCCGGGCGTGGGAAGCAGCATGCTGCGTGCCCAGAAGACATCTCGCACTGTCCTGCCTGCCACGGGGCTGCTTCTGAGCACGGAGGCACGCCTACAAGCCAGCTGAGATGGGCTTTGCCTAAGAGTGAGGGAAGTGTCGAGCGGAACAAGGGATGTGCTGCACAGCTTCCCTCGCAGGCAGATTCCCTCCTGGGGTGCTGACTTCTCCTGCCTTAGTGCCCTGCTTTGTTTGGAGGCTGTTTGCGGACAGCAGCACACACAGCGGGAAGGTGCGCGCTGGTCAGCTCCAAGTCTCGGCACATAGAAGCGCAAGCGAGGCACCTGCTCGCGGTTTGTCCCGGGCATGGGAAGCAGCATGCTGCGTGCCCAGAAGACATCTCGCACTGTCCTGCCTGCCACGGGGCTGCTTCTGAGCACGGAGGCACGCCTACCAGCAAGCTGAGATGGGCTTTGCCAAAGATTCAGGGAAGTGTCGAGCGGAACAAGGGATGTGCTGCACAGCTTCCCTCGCAGGCAGATTCCCTCCTGGGGCGCTGACTTCTCTTGCCTTAGCGCCCTGCTTTGTTTGGAGGCTGTTTGCGGACAGCAGCACACACAGCGGGAAGGTGCGCGCTGGCCAGCTCCAAGTCCCGGCAGATAGAAGCGCAAGCGAGGCACCTGCTCGCAGTTTGTCCCGGGCATGGGAAGCAGCATGCTGCATGCCCAGAGTACTTCTCGCACTGTCCTGCCTGCCACGGGGCTGCTTCTGAGCACGGAGGCACGCCTACAAGCAAGCTGAGATGGGCTTTGCCTAAGAGTGAGGGAAGTGTCGAGCGGAACAAGGGGTGTGCTGCACAGCTTCCCTCGCAGGCAGATTCCCTCCTGGGGCGCTGACTTCTCTTGCCTTAGTGCCCTGCTTTGTTTGGAGGCTGTTTGCGGACAGCAGCACACACAGCGGGAAGGTGCGTGCTGGCCAGCTCCAAGTCTCGGCACATAGAAGCGCAAGCGAGGCACCTGCTCGCGGTTTGTCCCGGGCGTGGGAAGCAGCATGCTGCGTGCCCAGAAGACATCTCGCACTGTCCTGCCTGCCACGGGGCTGCTTCTGAGCACGGAGGCACGCCTACAAGCCAGCTGAGATGGGCTTTGCCTAAGAGTGAGGGAAGTGTCGAGCGGAACAAGGGATGTGCTGCACAGCTTCCCTCGCAGGCAGATTCCCTCCTGGGGCGCTGACTTCTCCTGCCTTAGTGCCCTGCTTTGTTTGGAGGCTGTTTGCGGACAGCAGCACACACAGCGGGAAGGTGCGCGCTGGTCAGCTCCAAGTCTCGGCACATAGAAGCGCAAGCGAGGCACCTGCTCGCGGTTTGTCCCGGGCATGGGAAGCAGCATGCTGCGTGCCCAGAAGACATCTCGCACTGTCCTGCCTGCCACGGGGCTGCTTCTGAGCACGGAGGCACGCCTACCAGCAAGCTGAGATGGGCTTTGCCAAAGATTCAGGGAAGTGTCGAGCGGAACAAGGGATGTGCTGCACAGCTTCCCTCGCAGGCAGATTCCCTCCTGGGGCGCTGACTTCTCTTGCCTAACGCCCTGCTTTGTTTGGAGGCTGTTTGCGGACAGCAGCACACACAGCGGGAAGGTACGCGCTGGCCAGCTCCAAGTCTCGGCACATAGAAGCGCAAGCGAGGCACCTGCTCGCGGTTTGTCCCGGGCGTGGAAAGCAGCATGCTGCGTGCCCAGAGTACTTCTCGCTCTGTCCTGCCTGTCACGGGGCTGCTTCTGAGCACGGAGGCACGCCTACAAGCCAGCTGAGATGGGCTTTGCCTAAGAGTGAGGGAAGTGTCGAGCGGAACAAGGGATGTGCTGCACAGCTTCCCTCGCAGGCAGATTCCCTCCTGGGGCGCTTACTTCTCTTGCCTTAGCGCCCTGCTTTGTTTGGAGGCTGTTTGCGGACAGCAGCACACACAGCGGGAAGGTGCGCGCTGGCCAGCTCCAAGTCCCGGCACATAGAAGCGCAAGCGAGGCACCTGCTCGCAGTTTGTCCCGGGCATGGGAAGCAGCATGCTGCATGCCCAGAGTACTTCTCGCACTGTCCTTCCCGTCACGGGGCTGCTTCTGAGCACGGAGGCACGCCTACAAGCAAGCTGAGATGGGCTTTGCCAAAGAGTGAGGGAAGTGTCGAGCGGAACAAGGGGTGTGCTGCACAGCTTCCCTCGCAGGCAGATTCCCTTCTGGGGCGCGACTTCTCTTGCCTTAGCGCCCTGCTTTGTTTGGAGGCTGTTTGCGGACAGCAGCACACACAGCGGGAAGGTACGCGCTGGCCAGCTCCAAGTCTCGGCACATAGAAGCGCAAGCGAGGCACCTGCTCGCGGTTTGTCCCGGGCATGGGAAGCAGCATGCTGCGTGCCCAGAGTACTTCTCGCTCTGTCCTGCCTGTCACGGGGCTGCTTCTGAGCACGGAGGCACGCCTACAAGCAAGCTGAGATGGGCTTTGCCTAAGAGTGAGGGAAGTGTCGAGCGGAACAAGGGATGTGCTGCACAGCTTCCCTCGCAGGCAGATTCCCTCCTGGGGCGCTTACTTCTCCTGCCTTAGTGCCCTGCTTTGTTTGGAGGCTGTTTGCGGACAGCAGCACACACAGCGGGAAGGTGCGTGCTGGCCAGCTCCAAGTCTCGGCACATAGAAGCGCAAGCGAGGCACCTGCTCGCAGTTTGTCCCGGGCGTGGAAAGCAGCATGCTGCATGCCCAGAGTACTTCTCGCACTGTCCTTCCCGTCACGGGGCTGCTACTGAGCACGGAGGCACGCCTACCAGCAAGCTGAGATGGGCTTTGCCAAAGAGTGAGGGAAGTGTCGAGCGGAACAAGGGAAGTGCTGCACAGCTTCCCTCGCAGGCAGATTCCCTCCTGGGGCGCTGACTTCTCTTGCCTTAGCGCCCTGCTTTGTTTGGAGGCTGTTTGCGGACAGCAGCACACACAGCGGGAAGGTGCGCGCTGGCCAGCTCCAAGTCTCGGCACATAGAAGCGCAAGCGAGGCACCTGCTCGCGGTTTGTCCCGGGCGTGGAAAGCAGCATGCTGCGTGCCCAGAGTACTTCTCGCACTGTCCTTCCCGTCACGGGGCTGCTTCTGAGCACGGAGGCACGCCTACAAGCAAGCTGAGATGGGCTTTGCCAAAGAGTGAGGGAAGTGTCGAGCGGAACAAGGGAAGTGCTGCACAGCTTCCCTCGCAGGCAGATTCCCTCCTGGGGCGCTGACTTCTCTTGCCTAACGCCCTGCTTTGTTTGGAGGCTGTTTGCGGACAGCAGCACACACAGCGGGAAGGTACGCGCTGGCCAGCTCCAAGTCTCGGCACATAGAAGCGCAAGCGAGGCACCTGCTCGCGGTTTGTCCCGGGCGTGGAAAGCAGCATGCTGCGTGCCCAGAGTACTTCTCGCTCTGTCCTGCCTGTCACGGGGCTGCTTCTGAGCACGGAGGCATGCCTACAAGCCAGCTGAGATGGGCTTTGCCTAAGAGTGAGGGAAGTGTCGAGCGGAACAAGGGAAGTGCTGCACAGCTTCCCTCGCAGGCAGATTCCCTCCTGGGGCGCTGACTTCTCTTGCCTTAGCGCCCTGCTTTGTTTGGAGGCTGTTTGCGGACAGCAGCACACACAGCGGGAAGGTACGCGCTGGCCAGCTCCAAGTCTCGGCACATAGAAGCGCAAGCGAGGCACCTGCTCGCGGTTTGTCCTGGGCGTGGAAAGCAGCATGCTGCGTGCCCAGAAGACATCTCGCACTGTCCTGCCTGCCACGGGGCTGCTTCTGAGCACGGAGGCACGCCTACAAGCCAGCTGAGATGGGCTTTGCCTAAGAGTGAGGGAAGTGTCGAGCGGAACAAGGGATGTGCTGCACAGCTTCCCTCGCAGGCAGATTCCCTCCTGGGGCGCTTACTTCTCCTGCCTTAGCGCCCTGCTTTGTTTGGAGGCTGTTTGCGGACAGCAGCACACACAGCGGGAAGGTGCGCGCTGGCCAGCTCCAAGTCTCGGCACATAGAAGCGCAAGCGAGGCACCTGCTCGCAGTTTGTCCCGGGCGTGGGAAGCAGCATGCTGCGTGCCCAGAGTACTTCTCGCTCTGTCCTGCCTGTCACGGGGCTGCTTCTGAGCACGGAGGCACGCCTACAAGCCAGCTGAGATGGGCTTTGCCTAAGAGTGAGGGAAGTGTCGAGCGGAACAAGGGATGTGCTGCACAGCTTCCCTCGCAGGCAGATTCCCTCCTGGGGCGCTGACTTCTCTTGCCTTAGCGCCCTGCTTTGTTTGGAGGCTGTTTGCGGACAGCAGCACACACAGCGGGAAGGTGCGCGCTGGCCAGCTCTAAGTCCCGGCAGATAGAAGCGCAAGCGAGGTACCTGCTCGCAGTTTGTCCCGGGCATGGGAAGCAGCATGCTGCATGCCCAGAGTACTTCTCGCACTGTCCTGCCTGTCACGGGGCTGCTTCTGAGCACGGAGGCACGCCTACAAGCAAGCTGAGATGGGCTTTGCCTAAGAGTGAGGGAAGTGTCGAGCGGAACAAGGGGTGTGCTGCACAGCTTCCCTCGCAGGCAGATTCCCTTCTGGGGCGCGACTTCTCTTGCCTTAGCGCCCTGCTTTGTTTGGAGGCTGTTTGCGGACAGCAGCACACACAGCGGGAAGGTACGCGCTGGCCAGCTCCAAGTCTCGGCACATAGAAGCGCAAGCGAGGCACCTGCTCGCAGTTTGTCCCGGGCATGGGAAGCAGCATGCTGCATACCCGGAGTACTTCTCGCACTGTCCTGCCTGCCACGGGGCTGCTTCTGAGCACGGAGGCACGCCTACCAGCAAGCTGAGATGGGCTTTGCCTAAGAGTGAGGGAAGTGTCGAGCGGAACAAGGGATGTGCTGCACAGCTTCCCTCGCAGGCAGATTCCCTCCTGGGGCGCTTACTTCTCTTGCCTTAGCGCCCTGCTTTGTTTGGAGGCTGTTTGCGGACAGCAGCACACACAGCGGGAAGGTGCGCGCTGGCCAGATCCAAGTCCCGGCAGATAGAAGCGCAAGCGAGGCACCTGCTCGCAGTTTGTCCCGGGCATGGGAAGCAGCATGCTGCATGCCCAGAGTACTTCTCGCACTGTCCTTCCCGTCACGGGGCTGCTTCTGAGCACGGAGGCACGCCTACAAGCAAGCTGAGATGGGCTTTGCCAAAGAGTGAGGGAAGTGTCGAGCGGAACAAGGGGTGTGCTGCACAGCTTCCCTCGCAGGCAGATTCCCTTCTGGGGCGCGACTTCTCTTGCCTTAGCGCCCTGCTTTGTTTGGAGGCTGTTTGCGGACAGCAGCACACACAGCGGGAAGGTACGCGCTGGCCAGCTCCAAGTCTCGGCACATAGAAGCGCAAGCGAGGCACCTGCTCGCGGTTTGTCCCGGGCATGGGAAGCAGCATGCTGCGTGCCCAGAGTACTTCTCGCTCTGTCCTGCCTGTCACGGGGCTGCTTCTGAGCACGGAGGCACGCCTACAAGCAAGCTGAGATGGGCTTTGCCTAAGAGTGAGGGAAGTGTCGAGCGGAACAAGGGATGTGCTGCACAGCTTCCCTCGCAGGCAGATTCCCTCCTGGGGCGCTTACTTCTCCTGCCTTAGTGCCCTGCTTTGTTTGGAGGCTGTTTGCGGACAGCAGCACACACAGCGGGAAGGTGCGTGCTGGCCAGCTCCAAGTCTCGGCACATAGAAGCGCAAGCGAGGCACCTGCTCGCAGTTTGTCCCGGGCGTGGAAAGCAGCATGCTGCATGCCCAGAGTACTTCTCGCACTGTCCTTCCCGTCACGGGGCTGCTACTGAGCACGGAGGCACGCCTACCAGCAAGCTGAGATGGGCTTTGCCAAAGAGTGAGGGAAGTGTCGAGCGGAACAAGGGAAGTGCTGCACAGCTTCCCTCGCAGGCAGATTCCCTCCTGGGGCGCTGACTTCTCTTGCCTTAGCGCCCTGCTTTGTTTGGAGGCTGTTTGCGGACAGCAGCACACACAGCGGGAAGGTGCGCGCTGGCCAGCTCCAAGTCTCGGCACATAGAAGCGCAAGCGAGGCACCTGCTCGCGGTTTGTCCCGGGCGTGGAAAGCAGCATGCTGCGTGCCCAGAGTACTTCTCGCACTGTCCTTCCCGTCACGGGGCTGCTTCTGAGCACGGAGGCACGCCTACAAGCAAGCTGAGATGGGCTTTGCCAAAGAGTGAGGGAAGTGTCGAGCGGAACAAGGGAAGTGCTGCACAGCTTCCCTCGCAGGCAGATTCCCTCCTGGGGCGCTGACTTCTCTTGCCTAACGCCCTGCTTTGTTTGGAGGCTGTTTGCGGACAGCAGCACACACAGCGGGAAGGTACGCGCTGGCCAGCTCCAAGTCTCGGCACATAGAAGCGCAAGCGAGGCACCTGCTCGCGGTTTGTCCCGGGCGTGGAAAGCAGCATGCTGCGTGCCCAGAGTACTTCTCGCTCTGTCCTGCCTGTCACGGGGCTGCTTCTGAGCACGGAGGCATGCCTACAAGCCAGCTGAGATGGGCTTTGCCTAAGAGTGAGGGAAGTGTCGAGCGGAACAAGGGAAGTGCTGCACAGCTTCCCTCGCAGGCAGATTCCCTCCTGGGGCGCTGACTTCTCTTGCCTTAGCGCCCTGCTTTGTTTGGAGGCTGTTTGCGGACAGCAGCACACACAGCGGGAAGGTACGCGCTGGCCAGCTCCAAGTCTCGGCACATAGAAGCGCAAGCGAGGCACCTGCTCGCGGTTTGTCCTGGGCGTGGAAAGCAGCATGCTGCGTGCCCAGAAGACATCTCGCACTGTCCTGCCTGCCACGGGGCTGCTTCTGAGCACGGAGGCACGCCTACAAGCCAGCTGAGATGGGCTTTGCCTAAGAGTGAGGGAAGTGTCGAGCGGAACAAGGGATGTGCTGCACAGCTTCCCTCGCAGGCAGATTCCCTCCTGGGGCGCTTACTTCTCCTGCCTTAGCGCCCTGCTTTGTTTGGAGGCTGTTTGCGGACAGCAGCACACACAGCGGGAAGGTGCGCGCTGGCCAGCTCCAAGTCTCGGCACATAGAAGCGCAAGCGAGGCACCTGCTCGCAGTTTGTCCCGGGCGTGGGAAGCAGCATGCTGCGTGCCCAGAGTACTTCTCGCTCTGTCCTGCCTGTCACGGGGCTGCTTCTGAGCACGGAGGCACGCCTACAAGCCAGCTGAGATGGGCTTTGCCTAAGAGTGAGGGAAGTGTCGAGCGGAACAAGGGATGTGCTGCACAGCTTCCCTCGCAGGCAGATTCCCTCCTGGGGCGCTGACTTCTCTTGCCTTAGCGCCCTGCTTTGTTTGGAGGCTGTTTGCGGACAGCAGCACACACAGCGGGAAGGTGCGCGCTGGCCAGCTCTAAGTCCCGGCAGATAGAAGCGCAAGCGAGGTACCTGCTCGCAGTTTGTCCCGGGCATGGGAAGCAGCATGCTGCATGCCCAGAGTACTTCTCGCACTGTCCTGCCTGTCACGGGGCTGCTTCTGAGCACGGAGGCACGCCTACAAGCAAGCTGAGATGGGCTTTGCCTAAGAGTGAGGGAAGTGTCGAGCGGAACAAGGGATGTGCTGCACAGCTTCCCTCGCAGGCAGATTCCCTCCTGGGGCGCTTACTTCTCCTGCCTTAGTGCCCTGCTTTGTTTGGAGGCTGTTTGCGGACAGCAGCACACACAGCGGGAAGGTGCGTGCTGGCCAGCTCCAAGTCTCGGCACATAGAAGCGCAAGCGAGGCACCTGCTCGCAGTTTGTCCCGGGCGTGGAAAGCAGCATGCTGCATGCCCAGAGTACTTCTCGCACTGTCCTTCCCGTCACGGGGCTGCTACTGAGCACGGAGGCACGCCTACCAGCAAGCTGAGATGGGCTTTGCCAAAGAGTGAGGGAAGTGTCGAGCGGAACAAGGGAAGTGCTGCACAGCTTCCCTCGCAGGCAGATTCCCTCCTGGGGCGCTGACTTCTCTTGCCTTAGCGCCCTGCTTTGTTTGGAGGCTGTTTGCGGACAGCAGCACACACAGCGGGAAGGTGCGCGCTGGCCAGCTCCAAGTCTCGGCACATAGAAGCGCAAGCGAGGCACCTGCTCGCGGTTTGTCCCGGGCGTGGAAAGCAGCATGCTGCGTGCCCAGAGTACTTCTCGCACTGTCCTTCCCGTCACGGGGCTGCTTCTGAGCACGGAGGCACGCCTACAAGCAAGCTGAGATGGGCTTTGCCAAAGAGTGAGGGAAGTGTCGAGCGGAACAAGGGAAGTGCTGCACAGCTTCCCTCGCAGGCAGATTCCCTCCTGGGGCGCTGACTTCTCTTGCCTAACGCCCTGCTTTGTTTGGAGGCTGTTTGCGGACAGCAGCACACACAGCGGGAAGGTACGCGCTGGCCAGCTCCAAGTCTCGGCACATAGAAGCGCAAGCGAGGCACCTGCTCGCGGTTTGTCCCGGGCGTGGAAAGCAGCATGCTGCGTGCCCAGAGTACTTCTCGCTCTGTCCTGCCTGTCACGGGGCTGCTTCTGAGCACGGAGGCATGCCTACAAGCCAGCTGAGATGGGCTTTGCCTAAGAGTGAGGGAAGTGTCGAGCGGAACAAGGGAAGTGCTGCACAGCTTCCCTCGCAGGCAGATTCCCTCCTGGGGCGCTGACTTCTCTTGCCTTAGCGCCCTGCTTTGTTTGGAGGCTGTTTGCGGACAGCAGCACACACAGCGGGAAGGTACGCGCTGGCCAGCTCCAAGTCTCGGCACATAGAAGCGCAAGCGAGGCACCTGCTCGCGGTTTGTCCTGGGCGTGGAAAGCAGCATGCTGCGTGCCCAGAAGACATCTCGCACTGTCCTGCCTGCCACGGGGCTGCTTCTGAGCACGGAGGCACGCCTACAAGCCAGCTGAGATGGGCTTTGCCTAAGAGTGAGGGAAGTGTCGAGCGGAACAAGGGATGTGCTGCACAGCTTCCCTCGCAGGCAGATTCCCTCCTGGGGCGCTTACTTCTCCTGCCTTAGCGCCCTGCTTTGTTTGGAGGCTGTTTGCGGACAGCAGCACACACAGCGGGAAGGTGCGCGCTGGCCAGCTCCAAGTCTCGGCACATAGAAGCGCAAGCGAGGCACCTGCTCGCAGTTTGTCCCGGGCGTGGGAAGCAGCATGCTGCGTGCCCAGAGTACTTCTCGCTCTGTCCTGCCTGTCACGGGGCTGCTTCTGAGCACGGAGGCACGCCTACAAGCCAGCTGAGATGGGCTTTGCCTAAGAGTGAGGGAAGTGGCGAGCGGAACAAGGGATGTGCTGCACAGCTTCCCTCGCAGGCAGATTCCCTCCTGGGGCGCTTACTTCTCTTGCCTTAGCGCCCTGCTTTGTTTGGAGGCTGTTTGCGGACAGCAGCACACACAGCGGGAAGGTGCGCGCTGGCCAGCTCTAAGTCCCGGCAGATAGAAGCGCAAGCGAGGCACCTGCTCGCAGTTTGTCCCGGGCATGGGAAGCAGCATGCTGCATGCCCAGAGTACTTCTCGCACTGTCCTGCCTGCCACGGGGCTGCTTCTGAGCACGGAGGCACGCCTACAAGCAAGCTGAGATGGGCTTTGCCTAAGAGTGAGGGAAGTGTCGAGCGGAACAAGGGGTGTGCTGCACAGCTTCCCTCGCAGGCAGATTCCCTCCTGGGGCGCTTACTTCTCTTGCCTTAGTGCCCTGCTTTGTTTGGAGGCTGTTTGCGGACAGCAGCACACACAGCGGGAAGGTGCGTGCTGGCCAGCTCCAAGTCTCGGCACATAGAAGCGCAAGCGAGGCACCTGCTCGCGGTTTGTCCCGGGCGTGGGAAGCAGCATGCTGCGTGCCCAGAAGACATCTCGCACTGTCCTGCCTGCCACGGGGCTGCTTCTGAGCACGGAGGCACGCCTACAAGCCAGCTGAGATGGGCTTTGCCTAAGAGTGAGGGAAGTGTCGAGCGGAACAAGGGATGTGCTGCACAGCTTCCCTCGCAGGCAGATTCCCTCCTGGGGCGCTGACTTCTCCTGCCTTAGTGCCCTGCTTTGTTTGGAGGCTGTTTGCGGACAGCAGCACACACAGCGGGAAGGTACGCGCTGGCCAGCTCCAAGTCTCGGCACATAGAAGCGCAAGCGAGGCACCTGCTCGCGGTTTGTCCCGGGCATGGGAAGCAGCATGCTGCGTGCCCAGAGTACTTCTCGCTCTGTCCTGCCTGTCACGGGGCTGCTTCTGAGCACGGAGGCACGCCTACAAGCAAGCTGAGATGGGCTTTGCCTAAGAGTGAGGGAAGTGTCGAGCGGAACAAGGGATGTGCTGCACAGCTTCCCTCGCAGGCAGATTCCCTCCTGGGGCGCTTACTTCTCCTGCCTTAGTGCCCTGCTTTGTTTGGAGGCTGTTTGCGGACAGCAGCACACACAGCGGGAAGGTGCGTGCTGGCCAGCTCCAAGTCTCGGCACATAGAAGCGCAAGCGAGGCACCTGCTCGCAGTTTGTCCCGGGCGTGGAAAGCAGCATGCTGCATGCCCAGAGTACTTCTCGCACTGTCCTTCCCGTCACGGGGCTGCTACTGAGCACGGAGGCACGCCTACCAGCAAGCTGAGATGGGCTTTGCCAAAGAGTGAGGGAAGTGTCGAGCGGAACAAGGGAAGTGCTGCACAGCTTCCCTCGCAGGCAGATTCCCTCCTGGGGCGCTGACTTCTCTTGCCTTAGCGCCCTGCTTTGTTTGGAGGCTGTTTGCGGACAGCAGCACACACAGCGGGAAGGTGCGCGCTGGCCAGCTCCAAGTCTCGGCACATAGAAGCGCAAGCGAGGCACCTGCTCGCGGTTTGTCCCGGGCGTGGAAAGCAGCATGCTGCGTGCCCAGAGTACTTCTCGCACTGTCCTTCCCGTCACGGGGCTGCTTCTGAGCACGGAGGCACGCCTACAAGCAAGCTGAGATGGGCTTTGCCAAAGAGTGAGGGAAGTGTCGAGCGGAACAAGGGAAGTGCTGCACAGCTTCCCTCGCAGGCAGATTCCCTCCTGGGGCGCTGACTTCTCTTGCCTAACGCCCTGCTTTGTTTGGAGGCTGTTTGCGGACAGCAGCACACACAGCGGGAAGGTACGCGCTGGCCAGCTCCAAGTCTCGGCACATAGAAGCGCAAGCGAGGCACCTGCTCGCGGTTTGTCCCGGGCGTGGAAAGCAGCATGCTGCGTGCCCAGAGTACTTCTCGCTCTGTCCTGCCTGTCACGGGGCTGCTTCTGAGCACGGAGGCATGCCTACAAGCCAGCTGAGATGGGCTTTGCCTAAGAGTGAGGGAAGTGTCGAGCGGAACAAGGGAAGTGCTGCACAGCTTCCCTCGCAGGCAGATTCCCTCCTGGGGCGCTGACTTCTCTTGCCTTAGCGCCCTGCTTTGTTTGGAGGCTGTTTGCGGACAGCAGCACACACAGCGGGAAGGTACGCGCTGGCCAGCTCCAAGTCTCGGCACATAGAAGCGCAAGCGAGGCACCTGCTCGCGGTTTGTCCTGGGCGTGGAAAGCAGCATGCTGCGTGCCCAGAAGACATCTCGCACTGTCCTGCCTGCCACGGGGCTGCTTCTGAGCACGGAGGCACGCCTACAAGCCAGCTGAGATGGGCTTTGCCTAAGAGTGAGGGAAGTGTCGAGCGGAACAAGGGATGTGCTGCACAGCTTCCCTCGCAGGCAGATTCCCTCCTGGGGCGCTTACTTCTCCTGCCTTAGCGCCCTGCTTTGTTTGGAGGCTGTTTGCGGACAGCAGCACACACAGCGGGAAGGTGCGCGCTGGCCAGCTCCAAGTCTCGGCACATAGAAGCGCAAGCGAGGCACCTGCTCGCAGTTTGTCCCGGGCGTGGGAAGCAGCATGCTGCGTGCCCAGAGTACTTCTCGCTCTGTCCTGCCTGTCACGGGGCTGCTTCTGAGCACGGAGGCACGCCTACAAGCCAGCTGAGATGGGCTTTGCCTAAGAGTGAGGGAAGTGTCGAGCGGAACAAGGGATGTGCTGCACAGCTTCCCTCGCAGGCAGATTCCCTCCTGGGGCGCTGACTTCTCTTGCCTTAGCGCCCTGCTTTGTTTGGAGGCTGTTTGCGGACAGCAGCACACACAGCGGGAAGGTGCGCGCTGGCCAGCTCTAAGTCCCGGCAGATAGAAGCGCAAGCGAGGTACCTGCTCGCAGTTTGTCCCGGGCATGGGAAGCAGCATGCTGCATGCCCAGAGTACTTCTCGCACTGTCCTGCCTGTCACGGGGCTGCTTCTGAGCACGGAGGCACGCCTACAAGCAAGCTGAGATGGGCTTTGCCTAAGAGTGAGGGAAGTGTCGAGCGGAACAAGGGATGTGCTGCACAGCTTCCCTCGCAGGCAGATTCCCTCCTGGGGCGCTTACTTCTCCTGCCTTAGTGCCCTGCTTTGTTTGGAGGCTGTTTGCGGACAGCAGCACACACAGCGGGAAGGTGCGTGCTGGCCAGCTCCAAGTCTCGGCACATAGAAGCGCAAGCGAGGCACCTGCTCGCAGTTTGTCCCGGGCGTGGAAAGCAGCATGCTGCATGCCCAGAGTACTTCTCGCACTGTCCTTCCCGTCACGGGGCTGCTACTGAGCACGGAGGCACGCCTACCAGCAAGCTGAGATGGGCTTTGCCAAAGAGTGAGGGAAGTGTCGAGCGGAACAAGGGAAGTGCTGCACAGCTTCCCTCGCAGGCAGATTCCCTCCTGGGGCGCTGACTTCTCTTGCCTTAGCGCCCTGCTTTGTTTGGAGGCTGTTTGCGGACAGCAGCACACACAGCGGGAAGGTGCGCGCTGGCCAGCTCCAAGTCTCGGCACATAGAAGCGCAAGCGAGGCACCTGCTCGCGGTTTGTCCCGGGCGTGGAAAGCAGCATGCTGCGTGCCCAGAGTACTTCTCGCACTGTCCTTCCCGTCACGGGGCTGCTTCTGAGCACGGAGGCACGCCTACAAGCAAGCTGAGATGGGCTTTGCCAAAGAGTGAGGGAAGTGTCGAGCGGAACAAGGGAAGTGCTGCACAGCTTCCCTCGCAGGCAGATTCCCTCCTGGGGCGCTGACTTCTCTTGCCTAACGCCCTGCTTTGTTTGGAGGCTGTTTGCGGACAGCAGCACACACAGCGGGAAGGTACGCGCTGGCCAGCTCCAAGTCTCGGCACATAGAAGCGCAAGCGAGGCACCTGCTCGCGGTTTGTCCCGGGCGTGGAAAGCAGCATGCTGCGTGCCCAGAGTACTTCTCGCTCTGTCCTGCCTGTCACGGGGCTGCTTCTGAGCACGGAGGCATGCCTACAAGCCAGCTGAGATGGGCTTTGCCTAAGAGTGAGGGAAGTGTCGAGCGGAACAAGGGAAGTGCTGCACAGCTTCCCTCGCAGGCAGATTCCCTCCTGGGGCGCTGACTTCTCTTGCCTTAGCGCCCTGCTTTGTTTGGAGGCTGTTTGCGGACAGCAGCACACACAGCGGGAAGGTACGCGCTGGCCAGCTCCAAGTCTCGGCACATAGAAGCGCAAGCGAGGCACCTGCTCGCGGTTTGTCCTGGGCGTGGAAAGCAGCATGCTGCGTGCCCAGAAGACATCTCGCACTGTCCTGCCTGCCACGGGGCTGCTTCTGAGCACGGAGGCACGCCTACAAGCCAGCTGAGATGGGCTTTGCCTAAGAGTGAGGGAAGTGTCGAGCGGAACAAGGGATGTGCTGCACAGCTTCCCTCGCAGGCAGATTCCCTCCTGGGGCGCTTACTTCTCCTGCCTTAGCGCCCTGCTTTGTTTGGAGGCTGTTTGCGGACAGCAGCACACACAGCGGGAAGGTGCGCGCTGGCCAGCTCCAAGTCTCGGCACATAGAAGCGCAAGCGAGGCACCTGCTCGCAGTTTGTCCCGGGCGTGGGAAGCAGCATGCTGCGTGCCCAGAGTACTTCTCGCTCTGTCCTGCCTGTCACGGGGCTGCTTCTGAGCACGGAGGCACGCCTACAAGCCAGCTGAGATGGGCTTTGCCTAAGAGTGAGGGAAGTGGCGAGCGGAACAAGGGATGTGCTGCACAGCTTCCCTCGCAGGCAGATTCCCTCCTGGGGCGCTTACTTCTCTTGCCTTAGCGCCCTGCTTTGTTTGGAGGCTGTTTGCGGACAGCAGCACACACAGCGGGAAGGTGCGCGCTGGCCAGCTCTAAGTCCCGGCAGATAGAAGCGCAAGCGAGGCACCTGCTCGCAGTTTGTCCCGGGCATGGGAAGCAGCATGCTGCATGCCCAGAGTACTTCTCGCACTGTCCTGCCTGCCACGGGGCTGCTTCTGAGCACGGAGGCACGCCTACAAGCAAGCTGAGATGGGCTTTGCCTAAGAGTGAGGGAAGTGTCGAGCGGAACAAGGGGTGTGCTGCACAGCTTCCCTCGCAGGCAGATTCCCTCCTGGGGCGCTTACTTCTCTTGCCTTAGTGCCCTGCTTTGTTTGGAGGCTGTTTGCGGACAGCAGCACACACAGCGGGAAGGTGCGTGCTGGCCAGCTCCAAGTCTCGGCACATAGAAGCGCAAGCGAGGCACCTGCTCGCGGTTTGTCCCGGGCGTGGGAAGCAGCATGCTGCGTGCCCAGAAGACATCTCGCACTGTCCTGCCTGCCACGGGGCTGCTTCTGAGCACGGAGGCACGCCTACAAGCCAGCTGAGATGGGCTTTGCCTAAGAGTGAGGGAAGTGTCGAGCGGAACAAGGGATGTGCTGCACAGCTTCCCTCGCAGGCAGATTCCCTCCTGGGGCGCTGACTTCTCCTGCCTTAGTGCCCTGCTTTGTTTGGAGGCTGTTTGCGGACAGCAGCACACACAGCGGGAAGGTGCGCGCTGGTCAGCTCCAAGTCTCGGCACATAGAAGCGCAAGCGAGGCACCTGCTCGCGGTTTGTCCCGGGCATGGGAAGCAGCATGCTGCGTGCCCAGAAGACATCTCGCACTGTCCTGCCTGCCACGGGGCTGCTTCTGAGCACGGAGGCACGCCTACCAGCAAGCTGAGATGGGCTTTGCCAAAGATTCAGGGAAGTGTCGAGCGGAACAAGGGATGTGCTGCACAGCTTCCCTCGCAGGCAGATTCCCTCCTGGGGCGCTGACTTCTCTTGCCTAACGCCCTGCTTTGTTTGGAGGCTGTTTGCGGACAGCAGCACACACAGCGGGAAGGTACGCGCTGGCCAGCTCCAAGTCTCGGCACATAGAAGCGCAAGCGAGGCACCTGCTCGCGGTTTGTCCCGGGCGTGGAAAGCAGCATGCTGCGTGCCCAGAGTACTTCTCGCTCTGTCCTGCCTGTCACGGGGCTGCTTCTGAGCACGGAGGCATGCCTACAAGCCAGCTGAGATGGGCTTTGCCTAAGAGTGAGGGAAGTGTCGAGCGGAACAAGGGAAGTGCTGCACAGCTTCCCTCGCAGGCAGATTCCCTCCTGGGGCGCTGACTTCTCTTGCCTTAGCGCCCTGCTTTGTTTGGAGGCTGTTTGCGGACAGCAGCACACACAGCGGGAAGGTACGCGCTGGCCAGCTCCAAGTCTCGGCACATAGAAGCGCAAGCGAGGCACCTGCTCGCGGTTTGTCCTGGGCGTGGAAAGCAGCATGCTGCGTGCCCAGAAGACATCTCGCACTGTCCTGCCTGCCACGGGGCTGCTTCTGAGCACGGAGGCACGCCTACAAGCCAGCTGAGATGGGCTTTGCCTAAGAGTGAGGGAAGTGTCGAGCGGAACAAGGGATGTGCTGCACAGCTTCCCTCGCAGGCAGATTCCCTCCTGGGGCGCTTACTTCTCTTGCCTTAGCGCCCTGCTTTGTTTGGAGGCTGTTTGCGGACAGCAGCACACACAGCGGGAAGGTGCGCGCTGGCCAGCTCCAAGTCCCGGCAGATAGAAGCGCAAGCGAGGCACCTGCTCGCAGTTTGTCCCGGGCATGGGAAGCAGCATGCTGCATGCCCAGAGTACTTCTCGCACTGTCCTTCCCGTCACGGGGCTGCTTCTGAGCACGGAGGCACGCCTACAAGCAAGCTGAGATGGGCTTTGCCAAAGAGTGAGGGAAGTGTCGAGCGGAACAAGGGGTGTGCTGCACAGCTTCCCTCGCAGGCAGATTCCCTTCTGGGGCGCGACTTCTCTTGCCTTAGCGCCCTGCTTTGTTTGGAGGCTGTTTGCGGACAGCAGCACACACAGCGGGAAGGTACGCGCTGGCCAGCTCCAAGTCTCGGCACATAGAAGCGCAAGCGAGGCACCTGCTCGCGGTTTGTCCCGGGCATGGGAAGCAGCATGCTGCGTGCCCAGAGTACTTCTCGCTCTGTCCTGCCTGTCACGGGGCTGCTTCTGAGCACGGAGGCACGCCTACAAGCAAGCTGAGATGGGCTTTGCCTAAGAGTGAGGGAAGTGTCGAGCGGAACAAGGGATGTGCTGCACAGCTTCCCTCGCAGGCAGATTCCCTCCTGGGGCGCTTACTTCTCCTGCCTTAGTGCCCTGCTTTGTTTGGAGGCTGTTTGCGGACAGCAGCACACACAGCGGGAAGGTGCGTGCTGGCCAGCTCCAAGTCTCGGCACATAGAAACGCAAGCGAGGCACCTGCTCGCAGTTTGTCCCGGGCGTGGAAAGCAGCATGCTGCATGCCCAGAGTACTTCTCGCACTGTCCTTCCCGTCACGGGGCTGCTACTGAGCACGGAGGCACGCCTACCAGCAAGCTGAGATGGGCTTTGCCAAAGAGTGAGGGAAGTGTCGAGCGGAACAAGGGAAGTGCTGCACAGCTTCCCTCGCAGGCAGATTCCCTCCTGGGGCGCTGACTTCTCTTGCCTTAGCGCCCTGCTTTGTTTGGAGGCTGTTTGCGGACAGCAGCACACACAGCGGGAAGGTGCGCGCTGGCCAGCTCCAAGTCTCGGCACATAGAAGCGCAAGCGAGGCACCTGCTCGCGGTTTGTCCCGGGCGTGGAAAGCAGCATGCTGCGTGCCCAGAGTACTTCTCGCACTGTCCTTCCCGTCACGGGGCTGCTTCTGAGCACGGAGGCACGCCTACAAGCAAGCTGAGATGGGCTTTGCCAAAGAGTGAGGGAAGTGTCGAGCGGAACAAGGGAAGTGCTGCACAGCTTCCCTCGCAGGCAGATTCCCTCCTGGGGCGCTGACTTCTCTTGCCTAACGCCCTGCTTTGTTTGGAGGCTGTTTGCGGACAGCAGCACACACAGCGGGAAGGTACGCGCTGGCCAGCTCCAAGTCTCGGCACATAGAAGCGCAAGCGAGGCACCTGCTCGCGGTTTGTCCCGGGCGTGGAAAGCAGCATGCTGCGTGCCCAGAGTACTTCTCGCTCTGTCCTGCCTGTCACGGGGCTGCTTCTGAGCACGGAGGCATGCCTACAAGCCAGCTGAGATGGGCTTTGCCTAAGAGTGAGGGAAGTGTCGAGCGGAACAAGGGAAGTGCTGCACAGCTTCCCTCGCAGGCAGATTCCCTCCTGGGGCGCTGACTTCTCTTGCCTTAGCGCCCTGCTTTGTTTGGAGGCTGTTTGCGGACAGCAGCACACACAGCGGGAAGGTACGCGCTGGCCAGCTCCAAGTCTCGGCACATAGAAGCGCAAGCGAGGCACCTGCTCGCGGTTTGTCCTGGGCGTGGAAAGCAGCATGCTGCGTGCCCAGAAGACATCTCGCACTGTCCTGCCTGCCACGGGGCTGCTTCTGAGCACGGAGGCACGCCTACAAGCCAGCTGAGATGGGCTTTGCCTAAGAGTGAGGGAAGTGTCGAGCGGAACAAGGGATGTGCTGCACAGCTTCCCTCGCAGGCAGATTCCCTCCTGGGGCGCTTACTTCTCCTGCCTTAGCGCCCTGCTTTGTTTGGAGGCTGTTTGCGGACAGCAGCACACACAGCGGGAAGGTGCGCGATGGCCAGCTCCAAGTCTCGGCACATAGAAGCGCAAGCGAGGCACCTGCTCGCAGTTTGTCCCGGGCGTGGGAAGCAGCATGCTGCGTGCCCAGAGTACTTCTCGCTCTGTCCTGCCTGTCACGGGGCTGCTTCTGAGCACGGAGGCACGCCTACAAGCCAGCTGAGATGGGCTTTGCCTAAGAGTGAGGGAAGTGTCGAGCGGAACAAGGGGTGTGCTGCACAGCTTCCCTCGCAGGCAGATTCCCTCCTGGGGCGCTTACTTCTCTTGCCTTAGTGCCCTGCTTTGTTTGGAGGCTGTTTGCGGACAGCAGCACACACAGCGGGAAGGTGCGTGCTGGCCAGCTCCAAGTCTCGGCACATAGAAGCGCAAGCGAGGCACCTGCTCGCGGTTTGTCCCGGGCGTGGGAAGCAGCATGCTGCGTGCCCAGAAGACATCTCGCACTGTCCTGCCTGCCACGGGGCTGCTTCTGAGCACGGAGGCACGCCTACAAGCCAGCTGAGATGGGCTTTGCCTAAGAGTGAGGGAAGTGTCGAGCGGAACAAGGGATGTGCTGCACAGCTTCCCTCGCAGGCAGATTCCCTCCTGGGGCGCTTACTTCTCCTGCCTTAGCGCCCTGCTTTGTTTGGAGGCTGTTTGCGGACAGCAGCACACACAGCGGGAAGGTGCGCGCTGGCCAGCTCCAAGTCCCGGCAGATAGAAGCGCAAGCGAGGCACCTGCTCGCAGTTTGTCCCGGGCATGGGAAGCAGCATGCTGCATGCCCAGAGTACTTCTCGCACTGTCCTGCCTGCCACGGGGCTGCTTCTGAGCACGGAGGCACGCCTACAAGCAAGCTGAGATGGGCTTTGCCTAAGAGTGAGGGAAGTGTCGAGCGGAACAAGGGGTGTGCTGCACAGCTTCCCTCGCAGGCAGATTCCCTCCTGGGGCGCTTACTTCTCTTGCCTTAGTGCCCTGCTTTGTTTGGAGGCTGTTTGCGGACAGCAGCACACACAGCGGGAAGGTGCGTGCTGGCCAGCTCCAAGTCTCGGCACATAGAAGCGCAAGCGAGGCACCTGCTCGCGGTTTGTCCCGGGCGTGGGAAGCAGCATGCTGCGTGCCCAGAAGACATCTCGCACTGTCCTGCCTGCCACGGGGCTGCTTCTGAGCACGGAGGCACGCCTACAAGCCAGCTGAGATGGGCTTTGCCTAAGAGTGAGGGAAGTGTCGAGCGGAACAAGGGATGTGCTGCACAGCTTCCCTCGCAGGCAGATTCCCTCCTGGGGCGCTGACTTCTCCTGCCTTAGTGCCCTGCTTTGTTTGGAGGCTGTTTGCGGACAGCAGCACACACAGCGGGAAGGTGCGCGCTGGTCAGCTCCAAGTCTCGGCACATAGAAGCGCAAGCGAGGCACCTGCTCGCGGTTTGTCCCGGGCATGGGAAGCAGCATGCTGCGTGCCCAGAAGACATCTCGCACAGTCCTGCCTGCCACGGGGCTGCTTCTGAGCACGGAGGCACGCCTACCAGCAAGCTGAGATGGGCTTTGCCAAAGATTCAGGGAAGTGTCGAGCGGAACAAGGGATGTGCTGCACAGCTTCCCTCGCAGGCAGATTCCCTCCTGGGGCGCTGACTTCTCTTGCCTTAGCGCCCTGCTTTGTTTGGAGGCTGTTTGCGGACAGCAGCACACACAGCGGGAAGGTGCGCGCTGGCCAGCTCCAAGTCCCGGCAGATAGAAGCGCAAGCGAGGCACCTGCTCGCAGTTTGTCCCGGGCATGGGAAGCAGCATGCTGCATGCCCAGAGTACTTCTCGCACTGTCCTGCCTGCCACGGGGCTGCTTCTGAGCACGGAGGCACGCCTACAAGCAAGCTGAGATGGGCTTTGCCTAAGAGTGAGGGAAGTGTCGAGCGGAACAAGGGGTGTGCTGCACAGCTTCCCTCGCAGGCAGATTCCCTCCTGGGGCGCTTACTTCTCTTGCCTTAGTGCCCTGCTTTGTTTGGAGGCTGTTTGCGGACAGCAGCACACACAGCGGGAAGGTGCGTGCTGGCCAGCTCCAAGTCTCGGCACATAGAAGCGCAAGCGAGGCAC
This sequence comes from Rhea pennata, assembly GCF_028389875.1. NCBI lineage: Eukaryota > Metazoa > Chordata > Aves > Rheiformes > Rheidae > Rhea > Rhea pennata. The sequence continues at coordinate 1,742,089 of NC_084680.1, forward strand.
CTGCTCGCGGTTTGTCCCGGGCGTGGGAAGCAGCATGCTGCGTGCCCAGAAGACATCTCGCACTGTCCTGCCTGCCACGGGGCTGCTTCTGAGCACGGAGGCACGCCTACAAGCCAGCTGAGATGGGCTTTGCCTAAGAGTGAGGGAAGTGTCGAGCGGAACAAGGGATGTGCTGCACAGCTTCCCTCGCAGGCAGATTCCCTCCTGGGGTGCTGACTTCTCCTGCCTTAGTGCCCTGCTTTGTTTGGAGGCTGTTTGCGGACAGCAGCACACACAGCGGGAAGGTGCGCGCTGGTCAGCTCCAAGTCTCGGCACATAGAAGCGCAAGCGAGGCACCTGCTCGCGGTTTGTCCCGGGCATGGGAAGCAGCATGCTGCGTGCCCAGAAGACATCTCGCACTGTCCTGCCTGCCACGGGGCTGCTTCTGAGCACGGAGGCACGCCTACCAGCAAGCTGAGATGGGCTTTGCCAAAGATTCAGGGAAGTGTCGAGCGGAACAAGGGATGTGCTGCACAGCTTCCCTCGCAGGCAGATTCCCTCCTGGGGCGCTGACTTCTCTTGCCTTAGCGCCCTGCTTTGTTTGGAGGCTGTTTGCGGACAGCAGCACACACAGCGGGAAGGTGCGCGCTGGCCAGCTCCAAGTCCCGGCAGATAGAAGCGCAAGCGAGGCACCTGCTCGCAGTTTGTCCCGGGCATGGGAAGCAGCATGCTGCATGCCCAGAGTACTTCTCGCACTGTCCTGCCTGCCACGGGGCTGCTTCTGAGCACGGAGGCACGCCTACAAGCAAGCTGAGATGGGCTTTGCCTAAGAGTGAGGGAAGTGTCGAGCGGAACAAGGGGTGTGCTGCACAGCTTCCCTCGCAGGCAGATTCCCTCCTGGGGCGCTTACTTCTCTTGCCTTAGTGCCCTGCTTTGTTTGGAGGCTGTTTGCGGACAGCAGCACACACAGCGGGAAGGTGCGTGCTGGCCAGCTCCAAGTCTCGGCACATAGAAGCGCAAGCGAGGCACCTGCTCGCGGTTTGTCCCGGGCGTGGGAAGCAGCATGCTGCGTGCCCAGAAGACATCTCGCACTGTCCTGCCTGCCACGGGGCTGCTTCTGAGCACGGAGGCACGCCTACAAGCCAGCTGAGATGGGCTTTGCCTAAGAGTGAGGGAAGTGTCGAGCGGAACAAGGGATGTGCTGCACAGCTTCCCTCGCAGGCAGATTCCCTCCTGGGGCGCTGACTTCTCCTGCCTTAGTGCCCTGCTTTGTTTGGAGGCTGTTTGCGGACAGCAGCACACACAGCGGGAAGGTGCGCGCTGGTCAGCTCCAAGTCTCGGCACATAGAAGCGCAAGCGAGGCACCTGCTCGCGGTTTGTCCCGGGCATGGGAAGCAGCATGCTGCGTGCCCAGAAGACATCTCGCACTGTCCTGCCTGCCACGGGGCTGCTTCTGAGCACGGAGGCACGCCTACCAGCAAGCTGAGATGGGCTTTGCCAAAGATTCAGGGAAGTGTCGAGCGGAACAAGGGATGTGCTGCACAGCTTCCCTCGCAGGCAGATTCCCTCCTGGGGCGCTGACTTCTCTTGCCTAACGCCCTGCTTTGTTTGGAGGCTGTTTGCGGACAGCAGCACACACAGCGGGAAGGTACGCGCTGGCCAGCTCCAAGTCTCGGCACATAGAAGCGCAAGCGAGGCACCTGCTCGCGGTTTGTCCCGGGCGTGGAAAGCAGCATGCTGCGTGCCCAGAGTACTTCTCGCTCTGTCCTGCCTGTCACGGGGCTGCTTCTGAGCACGGAGGCATGCCTACAAGCCAGCTGAGATGGGCTTTGCCTAAGAGTGAGGGAAGTGTCGAGCGGAACAAGGGAAGTGCTGCACAGCTTCCCTCGCAGGCAGATTCCCTCCTGGGGCGCTGACTTCTCTTGCCTTAGCGCCCTGCTTTGTTTGGAGGCTGTTTGCGGACAGCAGCACACACAGCGGGAAGGTACGCGCTGGCCAGCTCCAAGTCTCGGCACATAGAAGCGCAAGCGAGGCACCTGCTCGCGGTTTGTCCTGGGCGTGGAAAGCAGCATGCTGCGTGCCCAGAAGACATCTCGCACTGTCCTGCCTGCCACGGGGCTGCTTCTGAGCACGGAGGCACGCCTACAAGCCAGCTGAGATGGGCTTTGCCTAAGAGTGAGGGAAGTGTCGAGCGGAACAAGGGATGTGCTGCACAGCTTCCCTCGCAGGCAGATTCCCTCCTGGGGCGCTTACTTCTCTTGCCTTAGCGCCCTGCTTTGTTTGGAGGCTGTTTGCGGACAGCAGCACACACAGCGGGAAGGTGCGCGCTGGCCAGCTCCAAGTCCCGGCACATAGAAGCGCAAGCGAGGCACCTGCTCGCAGTTTGTCCCGGGCATGGGAAGCAGCATGCTGCATGCCCAGAGTACTTCTCGCACTGTCCTTCCCGTCACGGGGCTGCTTCTGAGCACGGAGGCACGCCTACAAGCAAGCTGAGATGGGCTTTGCCAAAGAGTGAGGGAAGTGTCGAGCGGAACAAGGGGTGTGCTGCACAGCTTCCCTCGCAGGCAGATTCCCTTCTGGGGCGCGACTTCTCTTGCCTTAGCGCCCTGCTTTGTTTGGAGGCTGTTTGCGGACAGCAGCACACACAGCGGGAAGGTACGCGCTGGCCAGCTCCAAGTCTCGGCACATAGAAGCGCAAGCGAGGCACCTGCTCGCGGTTTGTCCCGGGCGTGGGAAGCAGCATGCTGCGTGCCCAGAGTACTTCTCGCTCTGTCCTGCCTGTCACGGGGCTGCTTCTGAGCACGGAGGCACGCCTACAAGCAAGCTGAGATGGGCTTTGCCTAAGAGTGAGGGAAGTGTCGAGCGGAACAAGGGATGTGCTGCACAGCTTCCCTCGCAGGCAGATTCCCTCCTGGGGCGCTTACTTCTCCTGCCTTAGTGCCCTGCTTTGTTTGGAGGCTGTTTGCGGACAGCAGCACACACAGCGGGAAGGTGCGTGCTGGCCAGCTCCAAGTCTCGGCACATAGAAGCGCAAGCGAGGCACCTGCTCGCAGTTTGTCCCGGGCGTGGAAAGCAGCATGCTGCATGCCCAGAGTACTTCTCGCACTGTCCTTCCCGTCACGGGGCTGCTACTGAGCACGGAGGCACGCCTACAAGCAAGCTGAGATGGGCTTTGCCAAAGAGTGAGGGAAGTGTCGAGCGGAACAAGGGAAGTGCTGCACAGCTTCCCTCGCAGGCAGATTCCCTCCTGGGGCGCTGACTTCTCTTGCCTTAGCGCCCTGCTTTGTTTGGAGGCTGTTTGCGGACAGCAGCACACACAGCGGGAAGGTGCGCGCTGGCCAGCTCCAAGTCTCGGCACATAGAAGCGCAAGCGAGGCACCTGCTCGCGGTTTGTCCCGGGCGTGGAAAGCAGCATGCTGCGTGCCCAGAGTACTTCTCGCACTGTCCTTCCCGTCACGGGGCTGCTTCTGAGCACGGAGGCACGCCTACAAGCAAGCTGAGATGGGCTTTGCCAAAGAGTGAGGGAAGTGTCGAGCGGAACAAGGGAAGTGCTGCACAGCTTCCCTCGCAGGCAGATTCCCTCCTGGGGCGCTGACTTCTCTTGCCTAACGCCCTGCTTTGTTTGGAGGCTGTTTGCGGACAGCAGCACACACAGCGGGAAGGTACGCGCTGGCCAGCTCCAAGTCTCGGCACATAGAAGCGCAAGCGAGGCACCTGCTCGCGGTTTGTCCCGGGCGTGGAAAGCAGCATGCTGCGTGCCCAGAGTACTTCTCGCTCTGTCCTGCCTGTCACGGGGCTGCTTCTGAGCACGGAGGCATGCCTACAAGCCAGCTGAGATGGGCTTTGCCTAAGAGTGAGGGAAGTGTCGAGCGGAACAAGGGAAGTGCTGCACAGCTTCCCTCGCAGGCAGATTCCCTCCTGGGGCGCTGACTTCTCTTGCCTTAGCGCCCTGCTTTGTTTGGAGGCTGTTTGCGGACAGCAGCACACACAGCGGGAAGGTACGCGCTGGCCAGCTCCAAGTCTCGGCACATAGAAGCGCAAGCGAGGCACCTGCTCGCGGTTTGTCCTGGGCGTGGAAAGCAGCATGCTGCGTGCCCAGAAGACATCTCGCACTGTCCTGCCTGCCACGGGGCTGCTTCTGAGCACGGAGGCACGCCTACAAGCCAGCTGAGATGGGCTTTGCCTAAGAGTGAGGGAAGTGTCGAGCGGAACAAGGGATGTGCTGCACAGCTTCCCTCGCAGGCAGATTCCCTCCTGGGGCGCTTACTTCTCCTGCCTTAGCGCCCTGCTTTGTTTGGAGGCTGTTTGCGGACAGCAGCACACACAGCGGGAAGGTGCGCGCTGGCCAGCTCCAAGTCTCGGCACATAGAAGCGCAAGCGAGGCACCTGCTCGCAGTTTGTCCCGGGCGTGGGAAGCAGCATGCTGCGTGCCCAGAGTACTTCTCGCTCTGTCCTGCCTGCCACGGGGCTGCTTCTGAGCACGGAGGCACGCCTACAAGCCAGCTGAGATGGGCTTTGCCTAAGAGTGAGGGAAGTGTCGAGCGGAACAAGGGATGTGCTGCACAGCTTCCCTCGCAGGCAGATTCCCTCCTGGGGCGCTGACTTCTCTTGCCTTAGCGCCCTGCTTTGTTTGGAGGCTGTTTGCGGACAGCAGCACACACAGCGGGAAGGTGCGCGCTGGCCAGCTCTAAGTCCCGGCAGATAGAAGCGCAAGCGAGGCACCTGCTCGCAGTTTGTCCCGGGCATGGGAAGCAGCATGCTGCATGCCCAGAGTACTTCTCGCACTGTCCTGCCTGTCACGGGGCTGCTTCTGAGCACGGAGGCACGCCTACAAGCAAGCTGAGATGGGCTTTGCCTAAGAGTGAGGGAAGTGTCGAGCGGAACAAGGGATGTGCTGCACAGCTTCCCTCGCAGGCAGATTCCCTCCTGGGGCGCTTACTTCTCCTGCCTTAGTGCCCTGCTTTGTTTGGAGGCTGTTTGCGGACAGCAGCACACACAGCGGGAAGGTGCGTGCTGGCCAGCTCCAAGTCTCGGCACATAGAAGCGCAAGCGAGGCACCTGCTCGCAGTTTGTCCCGGGCGTGGAAAGCAGCATGCTGCATGCCCAGAGTACTTCTCGCACTGTCCTTCCCGTCACGGGGCTGCTACTGAGCACGGAGGCACGCCTACCAGCAAGCTGAGATGGGCTTTGCCAAAGAGTGAGGGAAGTGTCGAGCGGAACAAGGGAAGTGCTGCACAGCTTCCCTCGCAGGCAGATTCCCTCCTGGGGCGCTGACTTCTCTTGCCTTAGCGCCCTGCTTTGTTTGGAGGCTGTTTGCGGACAGCAGCACACACAGCGGGAAGGTGCGCGCTGGCCAGCTCTAAGTCCCGGCAGATAGAAGCGCAAGCGAGGCACCTGCTCGCAGTTTGTCCCGGGCATGGGAAGCAGCATGCTGCATGCCCAGAGTACTTCTCGCACTGTCCTGCCTGCCACGGGGCTGCTTCTGAGCACGGAGGCACGCCTACAAGCAAGCTGAGATGGGCTTTGCCTAAGAGTGAGGGAAGTGTCGAGCGGAACAAGGGGTGTGCTGCACAGCTTCCCTCGCAGGCAGATTCCCTCCTGGGGCGCTTACTTCTCTTGCCTTAGTGCCCTGCTTTGTTTGGAGGCTGTTTGCGGACAGCAGCACACACAGCGGGAAGGTGCGTGCTGGCCAGCTCCAAGTCTCGGCACATAGAAGCGCAAGCGAGGCACCTGCTCGCGGTTTGTCCCGGGCGTGGGAAGCAGCATGCTGCGTGCCCAGAAGACATCTCGCACTGTCCTGCCTGCCACGGGGCTGCTTCTGAGCACGGAGGCACGCCTACAAGCCAGCTGAGATGGGCTTTGCCTAAGAGTGAGGGAAGTGTCGAGCGGAACAAGGGATGTGCTGCACAGCTTCCCTCGCAGGCAGATTCCCTCCTGGGGCGCTGACTTCTCCTGCCTTAGTGCCCTGCTTTGTTTGGAGGCTGTTTGCGGACAGCAGCACACACAGCGGGAAGGTGCGCGCTGGTCAGCTCCAAGTCTCGGCACATAGAAGCGCAAGCGAGGCACCTGCTCGCGGTTTGTCCCGGGCATGGGAAGCAGCATGCTGCGTGCCCAGAAGACATCTCGCACTGTCCTGCCTGCCACGGGGCTGCTTCTGAGCACGGAGGCACGCCTACCAGCAAGCTGAGATGGGCTTTGCCAAAGATTCAGGGAAGTGTCGAGCGGAACAAGGGATGTGCTGCACAGCTTCCCTCGCAGGCAGATTCTCTCCTGGGGCGCTGACTTCTCTTGCCTAACGCCCTGCTTTGTTTGGAGGCTGTTTGCGGACAGCAGCACACACAGCGGGAAGGTACGCGCTGGCCAGCTCCAAGTCTCGGCACATAGAAGCGCAAGCGAGGCACCTGCTCGCGGTTTGTCCCGGGCGTGGAAAGCAGCATGCTGCGTGCCCAGAGTACTTCTCGCTCTGTCCTGCCTGTCACGGGGCTGCTTCTGAGCACGGAGGCATGCCTACAAGCCAGCTGAGATGGGCTTTGCCTAAGAGTGAGGGAAGTGTCGAGCGGAACAAGGGAAGTGCTGCACAGCTTCCCTCGCAGGCAGATTCCCTCCTGGGGCGCTGACTTCTCTTGCCTTAGCGCCCTGCTTTGTTTGGAGGCTGTTTGCGGACAGCAGCACACACAGCGGGAAGGTACGCGCTGGCCAGCTCCAAGTCTCGGCACATAGAAGCGCAAGCGAGGCACCTGCTCGCGGTTTGTCCTGGGCGTGGAAAGCAGCATGCTGCGTGCCCAGAAGACATCTCGCACTGTCCTGCCTGCCACGGGGCTGCTTCTGAGCACGGAGGCACGCCTACAAGCCAGCTGAGATGGGCTTTGCCTAAGAGTGAGGGAAGTGTCGAGCGGAACAAGGGATGTGCTGCACAGCTTCCCTCGCAGGCAGATTCCCTCCTGGGGCGCTTACTTCTCTTGCCTTAGCGCCCTGCTTTGTTTGGAGGCTGTTTGCGGACAGCAGCACACACAGCGGGAAGGTGCGCGCTGGCCAGCTCCAAGTCCCGGCAGATAGAAGCGCAAGCGAGGCACCTGCTCGCAGTTTGTCCCGGGCATGGGAAGCAGCATGCTGCATGCCCAGAGTACTTCTCGCACTGTCCTTCCCGTCACGGGGCTGCTTCTGAGCACGGAGGCACGCCTACAAGCAAGCTGAGATGGGCTTTGCCAAAGAGTGAGGGAAGTGTCGAGCGGAACAAGGGGTGTGCTGCACAGCTTCCCTCGCAGGCAGATTCCCTTCTGGGGCGCGACTTCTCTTGCCTTAGCGCCCTGCTTTGTTTGGAGGCTGTTTGCGGACAGCAACACACACAGCGGGAAGGTACGCGCTGGCCAGCTCCAAGTCTCGGCACATAGAAGCGCAAGCGAGGCACCTGCTCGCGGTTTGTCCCGGGCATGGGAAGCAGCATGCTGCGTGCCCAGAGTACTTCTCGCTCTGTCCTGCCTGTCACGGGGCTGCTTCTGAGCACGGAGGCACGCCTACAAGCAAGCTGAGATGGGCTTTGCCTAAGAGTGAGGGAAGTGTCGAGCGGAACAAGGGATGTGCTGCACAGCTTCCCTCGCAGGCAGATTCCCTCCTGGGGCGCTTACTTCTCCTGCCTTAGTGCCCTGCTTTGTTTGGAGGCTGTTTGCGGACAGCAGCACACACAGCGGGAAGGTGCGTGCTGGCCAGCTCCAAGTCTCGGCACATAGAAACGCAAGCGAGGCACCTGCTCGCAGTTTGTCCCGGGCGTGGAAAGCAGCATGCTGCATGCCCAGAGTACTTCTCGCACTGTCCTTCCCGTCACGGGGCTGCTACTGAGCACGGAGGCACGCCTACCAGCAAGCTGAGATGGGCTTTGCCAAAGAGTGAGGGAAGTGTCGAGCGGAACAAGGGAAGTGCTGCACAGCTTCCCTCGCAGGCAGATTCCCTCCTGGGGCGCTGACTTCTCTTGCCTTAGCGCCCTGCTTTGTTTGGAGGCTGTTTGCGGACAGCAGCACACACAGCGGGAAGGTGCGCGCTGGCCAGCTCCAAGTCTCGGCACATAGAAGCGCAAGCGAGGCACCTGCTCGCGGTTTGTCCCGGGCGTGGAAAGCAGCATGCTGCGTGCCCAGAGTACTTCTCGCACTGTCCTTCCCGTCACGGGGCTGCTTCTGAGCACGGAGGCACGCCTACAAGCAAGCTGAGATGGGCTTTGCCAAAGAGTGAGGGAAGTGTCGAGCGGAACAAGGGAAGTGCTGCACAGCTTCCCTCGCAGGCAGATTCCCTCCTGGGGCGCTGACTTCTCTTGCCTAACGCCCTGCTTTGTTTGGAGGCTGTTTGCGGACAGCAGCACACACAGCGGGAAGGTACGCGCTGGCCAGCTCCAAGTCTCGGCACATAGAAGCGCAAGCGAGGCACCTGCTCGCGGTTTGTCCCGGGCGTGGAAAGCAGCATGCTGCGTGCCCAGAGTACTTCTCGCTCTGTCCTGCCTGCCACGGGGCTGCTTCTGAGCACGGAGGCACGCCTACAAGCAAGCTGAGATGGGCTTTGCCTAAGAGTGAGGGAAGTGTCGAGCGGAACAAGGGGTGTGCTGCACAGCTTCCCTCGCAGGCAGATTCCCTCCTGGGGCGCTTACTTCTCTTGCCTTAGTGCCCTGCTTTGTTTGGAGGCTGTTTGCGGACAGCAGCACACACAGCGGGAAGGTGCGTGCTGGCCAGCTCCAAGTCTCGGCACATAGAAGCGCAAGCGAGGCACCTGCTCGCGGTTTGTCCCGGGCGTGGGAAGCAGCATGCTGCGTGCCCAGAAGACATCTCGCACTGTCCTGCCTGCCACGGGGCTGCTTCTGAGCACGGAGGCACGCCTACAAGCCAGCTGAGATGGGCTTTGCCTAAGAGTGAGGGAAGTGTCGAGCGGAACAAGGGATGTGCTGCACAGCTTCCCTCGCAGGCAGATTCCCTCCTGGGGCGCTGACTTCTCCTGCCTTAGTGCCCTGCTTTGTTTGGAGGCTGTTTGCGGACAGCAGCACACACAGCGGGAAGGTGCGCGCTGGTCAGCTCCAAGTCTCGGCACATAGAAGCGCAAGCGAGGCACCTGCTCGCGGTTTGTCCCGGGCATGGGAAGCAGCATGCTGCGTGCCCAGAAGACATCTCGCACTGTCCTGCCTGCCACGGGGCTGCTTCTGAGCACGGAGGCACGCCTACCAGCAAGCTGAGATGGGCTTTGCCAAAGATTCAGGGAAGTGTCGAGCGGAACAAGGGATGTGCTGCACAGCTTCCCTCGCAGGCAGATTCCCTCCTGGGGCGCTGACTTCTCTTGCCTAACGCCCTGCTTTGTTTGGAGGCTGTTTGCGGACAGCAGCACACACAGCGGGAAGGTACGCGCTGGCCAGCTCCAAGTCTCGGCACATAGAAGCGCAAGCGAGGCACCTGCTCGCGGTTTGTCCCGGGCGTGGAAAGCAGCATGCTGCGTGCCCAGAGTACTTCTCGCTCTGTCCTGCCTGTCACGGGGCTGCTTCTGAGCACGGAGGCATGCCTACAAGCCAGCTGAGATGGGCTTTGCCTAAGAGTGAGGGAAGTGTCGAGCGGAACAAGGGAAGTGCTGCACAGCTTCCCTCGCAGGCAGATTCCCTCCTGGGGCGCTGACTTCTCTTGCCTTAGCGCCCTGCTTTGTTTGGAGGCTGTTTGCGGACAGCAGCACACACAGCGGGAAGGTACGCGCTGGCCAGCTCCAAGTCTCGGCACATAGAAGCGCAAGCGAGGCACCTGCTCGCGGTTTGTCCTGGGCGTGGAAAGCAGCATGCTGCGTGCCCAGAAGACATCTCGCACTGTCCTGCCTGCCACGGGGCTGCTTCTGAGCACGGAGGCACGCCTACAAGCCAGCTGAGATGGGCTTTGCCTAAGAGTGAGGGAAGTGTCGAGCGGAACAAGGGATGTGCTGCACAGCTTCCCTCGCAGGCAGATTCCCTCCTGGGACGCTTACTTCTCCTGCCTTAGCGCCCTGCTTTGTTTGGAGGCTGTTTGCGGACAGCAGCACACACAGCGGGAAGGTGCGCGCTGGCCAGCTCCAAGTCCCGGCAGATAGAAGCGCAAGCGAGGCACCTGCTCGCAGTTTGTCCCGGGCATGGGAAGCAGCATGCTGCGTGCCCAGAAGACATCTCGCACTGTCCTGCCTGCCACGGGGCTGCTTCTGAGCACGGAGGCACGCCTACAAGCCAGCTGAGATGGGCTTTGCCTAAGAGTGAGGGAAGTGTCGAGCGGAACAAGGGATGTGCTGCACAGCTTCCCTCGCAGGCAGATTCCCTCCTGGGGCGCTGACTTCTCCTGCCTTAGTGCCCTGCTTTGTTTGGAGGCTGTTTGCGGACAGCAGCACACACAGCGGGAAGGTGCGCGCTGGTCAGCTCCAAGTCTCGGCACATAGAAGCGCAAGCGAGGCACCTGCTCGCGGTTTGTCCCGGGCATGGGAAGCAGCATGCTGCGTGCCCAGAAGACATCTCGCACTGTCCTGCCTGCCACGGGGCTGCTTCTGAGCACGGAGGCACGCCTACCAGCAAGCTGAGATGGGCTTTGCCAAAGATTCAGGGAAGTGTCGAGCGGAACAAGGGATGTGCTGCACAGCTTCCCTCGCAGGCAGATTCCCTCCTGGGGCGCTTACTTCTCCAACCTTAGCGCCCTGCTTTGTTTGGAGGCTGTTTGCGGACAGCAGCACACACAGCGGGAAGGTACGCGCTGGCCAGCTCCAAGTCCCGGCACATAGAAGCGCAAGCGAGGCACCTGCTCGCGGTTTGTCCCGGGCGTGGAAAGCAGCATGCTGCGTGCCCAGAGTACATCTCGCACTGTCCTGCCTGCCACGGGGCTGCTTCTGAGCACGGAGGCACGCCTACCAGCAAGCTGAGATGGGCTTTGCCTAAGAGTGAGGGAAGTGGCGAGCAGAGCAAGGGATGTGCTGCACAGCTTCCCTCGCAGGCAGATTCCCTCCTGGGGCGCTGACTTCTCTTGCCTTAGCGCCCTGCTTTGTTTGGAGGCTGTTTGCGGACAGCAGCACACACAGCGGGAAGGTGCGCGCTGGTCAGCTCCAAGTCTCGGCACATAGAAGCGCAAGCGAGGCACCTGCTCGCGGTTTGTCCCGGGCATGGGAAGCAGCATGCTGCGTGCCCAGAAGACATCTCGCACTGTCCTGCCTGCCACGGGGCTGCTTCTGAGCACGGAGGCACGCCTACAAGCCAGCTGAGATGGGCTTTGCCTAAGAGTGAGGGAAGTGTCGAGCGGAACAAGGGATGTGCTGCACAGCTTCCCTCGCAGGCAGATTCCCTCCTGGGGCGCTTACTTCTCCAACCTTAGCGCCCTGCTTTGTTTGGAGGCTGTTTGCGGACAGCAGCACACACAGCGGGAAGGTACGCGCTGGCCAGCTCCAAGTCTCGGCACATAGAAGCGCAAGCGAGGCACCTGCTCGCGGTTTGTCCCGGGCGTGGAAAGCAGCATGCTGCGTGCCCAGAAGACATCTCGCACTGTCCTGCCTGCCACAGGGCTGCTTCTGAGCACGGAGGCATGCCTACAAGCCAGCTGAGATGGGCTTTGCCTAAGAGTGAGGGAAGTGTCGAGCGGAACAAGGGATGTGCTGCACAGCTTCCCTCGCAGGCAGATTCCCTCCTGGGGCGCTGACTTCTCTTGCCTTAGCGCCCTGCTTTGTTTGGAGGCTGTTTGCGGACAGCAGCACACACAGCGGGAAGGTGCGCGCTGGCCAGCTCCAAGTCTCGGCACATAGAAGCGCAAGCGAGGCACCTGCTCGCAGTTTGTCCCGGGCATGGGAAGCAGCATGCTGCATGCCCAGAGTACTTCTCGCTCTGTCCTGCCTGTCACGGGGCTGCTTCTGAGCACGGAGGCACGCCTACAAGCCAGCTGAGATGGGCTTTGCCAAAGAGTGAGGGAAGTGTCGAGCGGAACAAGGGATGTGCTGCACAGCTTCCCTCGCAGGCAGATTCCCTCCTGGGGCGCTTACTTCTCTTGCCTTAGCGCCCTGCTTTGTTTGGAGGCTGTTTGCGGACAGCAGCACACACAGCGGGAAGGTGCGCGCTGGCCAGCTCCAAGTCTCGGCAGATAGAAGCGCAAGCGAGGCACCTGCTCGCAGTTTGTCCCGGGCATGGGAAGCAGCATGCTGCATGCCCAGAGTACTTCTCGCACTGTCCTTCCCGTCACGGGGCTGCTTCTGAGCACGGAGGCACGCCTACCAGCAAGCTGAGATGGGCTTTGCCTAAGAGTGAGGGAAGTGTCGAGCGGAACAAGGGATGTGCTGCACAGCTTCCCTCGCAGGCAGATTCCCTCCTGGGGCGCTTACTTCTCCAACCTTAGCGCCCTGCTTTGTTTGGAGGCTGTTTGCGGACAGCAGCACACACAGCGGGAAGGTGCGCGCTGGCCAGCTCCAAGTCCCGGCAGATAGAAGCGCAAGCGAGGCACCTGCTCGCAGTTTGTCCCGGGCATGGGAAGCAGCATGCTGCATGCCCAGAGTACTTCTCGCACTGTCCTTCCCGTCACGGGGCTGCTTCTGAGCACGGAGGCACGCCTACAAGCAAGCTGAGATGGGCTTTGCCAAAGAGTGAGGGAAGTGTCGAGCGGAACAAGGGGTGTGCTGCACAGCTTCCCTCGCAGGCAGATTCCCTCCTGGGGCGCTTACTTCTCCTGCCTTAGCGCCCTGCTTTGTTTGGAGGCTGTTTGCGGACAGCAGCACACACAGCGGGAAGGTGCGCGCTGGCCAGCTCCAAGTCTCGGCACATAGAAGCGCAAGCGAGGCACCTGCTCGCAGTTTGTCCCGGGCGTGGGAAGCAGCATGCTGCGTGCCCAGAGTACTTCTCGCTCTGTCCTGCCTGTCACGGGGCTGCTTCTGAGCACGGAGGCACGCCTACAAGCCAGCTGAGATGGGCTTTGCCTAAGAGTGAGGGAAGTGTCGAGCGGAACAAGGGATGTGCTGCACAGCTTCCCTCGCAGGCAGATTCCCTCCTGGGGCGCTGACTTCTCTTGCCTTAGCGCCCTGCTTTGTTTGGAGGCTGTTTGCGGACAGCAGCACACACAGCGGGAAGGTGCGCGCTGGCCAGCTCCAAGTCCCGGCAGATAGAAGCGCAAGCGAGGCACCTGCTCGCAGTTTGTCCCGGGCATGGGAAGCAGCATGCTGCATGCCCAGAGTACTTCTCGCACTGTCCTGCCTGCCACGGGGCTGCTTCTGAGCACGGAGGCACGCCTACAAGCAAGCTGAGATGGGCTTTGCCTAAGAGTGAGGGAAGTGTCGAGCGGAACAAGGGAAGTGCTGCACAGCTTCCCTCGCAGGCAGATTCCCTCCTGGGGCGCTTACTTCTCTTGCCTTAGTGCCCTGCTTTGTTTGGAGGCTGTTTGCGGACAGCAGCACACACAGCGGGAAGGTGCGTGCTGGCCAGCTCCAAGTCTCGGCACATAGAAGCGCAAGCGAGGCACCTGCTCGCGGTTTGTCCCGGGCGTGGGAAGCAGCATGCTGCGTGCCCAGAAGACATCTCGCACTGTCCTGCCTGCCACGGGGCTGCTTCTGAGCACGGAGGCACGCCTACAAGCCAGCTGAGATGGGCTTTGCCTAAGAGTGAGGGAAGTGTCGAGCGGAACAAGGGATGTGCTGCACAGCTTCCCTCGCAGGCAGATTCCCTCCTGGGGCGCTTACTTCTCCTGCCTTAGCGCCCTGCTTTGTTTGGAGGCTGTTTGCGGACAGCAGCACACACAGCGGGAAGGTGCGCGCTGGCCAGCTCCAAGTCTCGGCACATAGAAGCGCAAGCGAGGCACCTGCTCGCAGTTTGTCCCGGGCGTGGGAAGCAGCATGCTGCGTGCCCAGAGTACTTCTCGCTCTGTCCTGCCTGTCACGGGGCTGCTTCTGAGCACGGAGGCACGCCTACAAGCCAGCTGAGATGGGCTTTGCCTAAGAGTGAGGGAAGTGTCGAGCGGAACAAGGGATGTGCTGCACAGCTTCCCTCGCAGGCAGATTCCCTCCTGGGGCGCTGACTTCTCTTGCCTTAGCGCCCTGCTTTGTTTGGAGGCTGTTTGCGGACAGCAGCACACACAGCGGGAAGGTGCGCGCTGGCCAGCTCCAAGTCCCGGCAGATAGAAGCGCAAGCGAGGCACCTGCTCGCAGTTTGTCCCGGGCATGGGAAGCAGCATGCTGCATGCCCAGAGTACTTCTCGCACTGTCCTGCCTGCCACGGGGCTGCTTCTGAGCACGGAGGCACGCCTACAAGCAAGCTGAGATGGGCTTTGCCTAAGAGTGAGGGAAGTGTCGAGCGGAACAAGGGGTGTGCTGCACAGCTTCCCTCGCAGGCAGATTCCCTCCTGGGGCGCTTACTTCTCTTGCCTTAGTGCCCTGCTTTGTTTGGAGGCTGTTTGCGGACAGCAGCACACACAGCGGGAAGGTGCGTGCTGGCCAGCTCCAAGTCTCGGCACATAGAAGCGCAAGCGAGGCACCTGCTCGCGGTTTGTCCCGGGCGTGGGAAGCAGCATGCTGCGTGCCCAGAAGACATCTCGCACTGTCCTGCCTGCCACGGGGCTGCTTCTGAGCACGGAGGCACGCCTACAAGCAAGCTGAGATGGGCTTTGCCTAAGAGTGAGGGAAGTGTCGAGCGGAACAAGGGATGTGCTGCACAGCTTCCCTCGCAGGCAGATTCCCTCCTGGGGCGCTGACTTCTCCTGCCTTAGTGCCCTGCTTTGTTTGGAGGCTGTTTGCGGACAGCAGCACACACAGCGGGAAGGTGCGCGCTGGTCAGCTCCAAGTCTCGGCACATAGAAGCGCAAGCGAGGCACCTGCTCGCGGTTTGTCCCGGGCGTGGGAAGCAGCATGCTGCGTGCCCAGAAGACATCTCGCACTGTCCTGCCTGCCACGGGGCTGCTTCTGAGCACGGAGGCACGCCTACCAGCAAGCTGAGATGGGCTTTGCCAAAGATTCAGGGAAGTGTCGAGCGGAACAAGGGATGTGCTGCACAGCTTCCCTCGCAGGCAGATTCCCTCCTGGGGCGCTGACTTCTCTTGCCTTAGCGCCCTGCTTTGTTTGGAGGCTGTTTGCGGACAGCAGCACACACAGCGGGAAGGTGCGCGCTGGCCAGCTCCAAGTCCCGGCACATAGAAGCGCAAGCGAGGCACCTGCTCGCAGTTTGTCCCGGGCATGGGAAGCAGCATGCTGCATGCCCAGAGTACTTCTCGCACTGTCCTGCCTGCCACGGGGCTGCTTCTGAGCACGGAGGCACGCCTACAAGCAAGCTGAGATGGGCTTTGCCTAAGAGTGAGGGAAGTGTCGAGCGGAACAAGGGGTGTGCTGCACAGCTTCCCTCGCAGGCAGATTCCCTCCTGGGGCGCTTACTTCTCTTGCCTTAGTGCCCTGCTTTGTTTGGAGGCTGTTTGCGGACAGCAGCACACACAGCGGGAAGGTGCGTGCTGGCCAGCTCCAAGTCTCGGCACATAGAAGCGCAAGCGAGGCACCTGCTCGCGGTTTGTCCCGGGCGTGGGAAGCAGCATGCTGCGTGCCCAGAAGACATCTCGCACTGTCCTGCCTGCCACGGGGCTGCTTCTGAGCACGGAGGCACGCCTACAAGCCAGCTGAGATGGGCTTTGCCTAAGAGTGAGGGAAGTGTCGAGCGGAACAAGGGATGTGCTGCACAGCTTCCCTCGCAGGCAGATTCCCTCCTGGGGCGCTGACTTCTCCTGCCTTAGTGCCCTGCTTTGTTTGGAGGCTGTTTGCGGACAGCAGCACACACAGCGGGAAGGTGCGCGCTGGTCAGCTCCAAGTCTCGGCACATAGAAGCGCAAGCGAGGCACCTGCTCGCGGTTTGTCCCGGGCATGGGAAGCAGCATGCTGCGTGCCCAGAAGACATCTCGCACTGTCCTGCCTGCCACGGGGCTGCTTCTGAGCACGGAGGCACGCCTACCAGCAAGCTGAGATGGGCTTTGCCAAAGATTCAGGGAAGTGTCGAGCGGAACAAGGGATGTGCTGCACAGCTTCCCTCGCAGGCAGATTCCCTCCTGGGGCGCTTACTTCTCCAACGTTAGCGCCCTGCTTTGTTTGGAGGCTGTTTGCGGACAGCAGCACACACAGCGGGAAGGTGCGCGCTGGCCAGCTCCAAGTCTCGGCACATAGAAGCGCAAGCGAGGCACCTGCTCGCGGTTTGTCCCGGGCGTGGAAAGCAGCATGCTGCGTGCCCAGAGCATTTCTCGCTCTGTCCTGCCTGTCACGGGGCTGCTTCTGAGCACGGAGGCATGCCTACAAGCCAGCTGAGATGGGCTTTGCCTAAGAGTGAGGGAAGTGTCGAGCGGAACAAGGGATGTGCTGCACAGCTTCCCTCGCAGGCAGATTCCCTCCTGGGGCGCTTACTTCTCCTGCCTTAGCGCCCTGCTTTGTTTGGAGGCTGTTTGCGGACAGCAGCACACACAGCGGGAAGGTGCGCGCTGGCCAGCTCCAAGTCTCGGCACATAGAAGCGCAAGCGAGGCACCTGCTCGCAGTTTGTCCCGGGCGTGGGAAGCAGCATGCTGCGTGCCCAGAGTACTTCTCGCTCTGTCCTGCCTGTCACGGGGCTGCTTCTGAGCACGGAGGCACGCCTACAAGCCAGCTGAGATGGGCTTTGCCTAAGAGTGAGGGAAGTGTCGAGCGGAACAAGGGATGTGCTGCACAGCTTCCCTCGCAGGCAGATTCCCTCCTGGGGCGCTGACTTCTCTTGCCTTAGCGCCCTGCTTTGTTTGGAGGCTGTTTGCGGACAGCAGCACACACAGCGGGAAGGTGCGCGCTGGCCAGCTCCAAGTCCCGGCAGATAGAAGCGCAAGCGAGGCACCTGCTCGCAGTTTGTCCCGGGCATGGGAAGCAGCATGCTGCATGCCCAGAGTACTTCTCGCACTGTCCTGCCTGCCACGGGGCTGCTTCTGAGCACGGAGGCACGCCTACAAGCAAGCTGAGATGGGCTTTGCCTAAGAGTGAGGGAAGTGTCGAGCGGAACAAGGGAAGTGCTGCACAGCTTCCCTCGCAGGCAGATTCCCTCCTGGGGCGCTTACTTCTCTTGCCTTAGTGCCCTGCTTTGTTTGGAGGCTGTTTGCGGACAGCAGCACACACAGCGGGAAGGTGCGTGCTGGCCAGCTCCAAGTCTCGGCACATAGAAGCGCAAGCGAGGCACCTGCTCGCGGTTTGTCCCGGGCGTGGGAAGCAGCATGCTGCGTGCCCAGAAGACATCTCGCACTGTCCTGCCTGCCACGGGGCTGCTTCTGAGCACGGAGGCACGCCTACAAGCCAGCTGAGATGGGCTTTGCCTAAGAGTGAGGGAAGTGTCGAGCGGAACAAGGGATGTGCTGCACAGCTTCCCTCGCAGGCAGATTCCCTCCTGGGGCGCTTACTTCTCCTGCCTTAGCGCCCTGCTTTGTTTGGAGGCTGTTTGCGGACAGCAGCACACACAGCGGGAAGGTGCGCGCTGGCCAGCTCCAAGTCTCGGCACATAGAAGCGCAAGCGAGGCACCTGCTCGCAGTTTGTCCCGGGCGTGGGAAGCAGCATGCTGCGTGCCCAGAGTACTTCTCGCTCTGTCCTGCCTGTCACGGGGCTGCTTCTGAGCACGGAGGCACGCCTACAAGCCAGCTGAGATGGGCTTTGCCTAAGAGTGAGGGAAGTGTCGAGCGGAACAAGGGATGTGCTGCACAGCTTCCCTCGCAGGCAGATTCCCTCCTGGGGCGCTGACTTCTCTTGCCTTAGCGCCCTGCTTTGTTTGGAGGCTGTTTGCGGACAGCAGCACACACAGCGGGAAGGTGCGCGCTGGCCAGCTCCAAGTCCCGGCAGATAGAAGCGCAAGCGAGGCACCTGCTCGCAGTTTGTCCCGGGCATGGGAAGCAGCATGCTGCATGCCCAGAGTACTTCTCGCACTGTCCTGCCTGCCACGGGGCTGCTTCTGAGCACGGAGGCACGCCTACAAGCAAGCTGAGATGGGCTTTGCCTAAGAGTGAGGGAAGTGTCGAGCGGAACAAGGGGTGTGCTGCACAGCTTCCCTCGCAGGCAGATTCCCTCCTGGGGCGCTTACTTCTCTTGCCTTAGTGCCCTGCTTTGTTTGGAGGCTGTTTGCGGACAGCAGCACACACAGCGGGAAGGTGCGTGCTGGCCAGCTCCAAGTCTCGGCACATAGAAGCGCAAGCGAGGCACCTGCTCGCGGTTTGTCCCGGGCGTGGGAAGCAGCATGCTGCGTGCCCAGAAGACATCTCGCACTGTCCTGCCTGCCACGGGGCTGCTTCTGAGCACGGAGGCACGCCTACAAGCCAGCTGAGATGGGCTTTGCCTAAGAGTGAGGGAAGTGTCGAGCGGAACAAGGGATGTGCTGCACAGCTTCCCTCGCAGGCAGATTCCCTCCTGGGGCGCTGACTTCTCCAACGTTAGCGCCCTGCTTTGTTTGGAGGCTGTTTGCGGACAGCAGCACACACAGCGGGAAGGTGCGCGCTGGTCAGCTCCAAGTCTCGGCACATAGAAGCGCAAGCGAGGCACCTGCTCGCGGTTTGTCCCGGGCGTGGAAAGCAGCATGCTGCGTGCCCAGAGTACTTCTCGCTCTGTCCTGCCTGTCACGGGGCTGCTTCTGAGCACGGAGGCATGCCTACAAGCCAGCTGAGATGGGCTTTGCCTAAGAGTGAGGGAAGTGTCGAGCGGAACAAGGGAAGTGCTGCACAGCTTCCCTCGCAGGCAGATTCCCTCCTGGGGCGCTGACTTCTCTTGCCTTAGCGCCCTGCTTTGTTTGGAGGCTGTTTGCGGACAGCAGCACACACAGCGGGAAGGTGCGCGCTGGTCAGCTCCAAGTCTCGGCACATAGAAGCGCAAGCGAGGCACCTGCTCGCGGTTTGTCCCGGGCATGGGAAGCAGCATGCTGCGTGCCCAGAAGACATCTCGCACTGTCTTGCCTGCCACGGGGCTGCTTCTGAGCACGGAGGCACGCCTACAAGCCAGCTGAGATGGGCTTTGCCTAAGAGTGAGGGAAGTGTCGAGCGGAACAAGGGATGTGCTGCACAGCTTCCCTCGCAGGCAGATTCCCTCCTGGGGCGCTTACTTCTCTTGCCTTAGCGCCCTGCTTTGTTTGGAGGCTGTTTGCGGACAGCAGCACACACAGCGGGAAGGTACGCGCTGGCCAGCTCCAAGTCTCGGCACATAGAAGCGCAAGCGAGGCACCTGCTCGCGGTTTGTCCTGGGCGTGGAAAGCAGCATGCTGCGTGCCCAGAAGACATCTCGCACTGTCCTGCCTGCCACGGGGCTGCTTCTGAGCACGGAGGCACGCCTACCAGCAAGCTGAGATGGGCTTTGCCAAAGATTCAGGGAAGTGTCGAGCGGAACAAGGGATGTGCTGCACAGCTTCCCTCGCAGGCAGATTCCCTCCTGGGGCGCTTACTTCTCCAACCTTAGCGCCCTGCTTTGTTTGGAGGCTGTTTGCGGACAGCAGCACACACAGCGGGAAGGTACGCGCTGGCCAGCTCCAAGTCTCGGCACATAGAAGCGCAAGCGAGGCACCTGCTCGCGGTTTGTCCCGGGCGTGGAAAGCAGCATGCTGCGTGCCCAGAGTACTTCTCGCTCTGTCCTGCCTGTCACGGGGCTGCTTCTGAGCACGGAGGCATGCCTACAAGCCAGCTGAGATGGGCTTTGCCTAAGAGTGAGGGAAGTGTCGAGCGGAACAAGGGAAGTGCTGCACAGCTTCCCTCGCAGGCAGATTCCCTCCTGGGGCGCTGACTTCTCTTGCCTTAGCGCCCTGCTTTGTTTGGAGGCTGTTTGCGGACAGCAGCACACACAGCGGGAAGGTGCGCGCTGGTCAGCTCCAAGTCTCGGCACATAGAAGCGCAAGCGAGGCACCTGCTCGCGGTTTGTCCCGGGCATGGGAAGCAGCATGCTGCGTGCCCAGAAGACATCTCGCACTGTCCTGCCTGCCACGGGGCTGCTTCTGAGCACGGAGGCACGCCTACAAGCAAGCTGAGATGGGCTTTGCCAAAGATTCAGGGAAGTGTCGAGCGGAACAAGGGATGTGCTGCACAGCTTCCCTCGCAGGCAGATTCCCTCCTGGGGCGCTTACTTCTCCAACCTTAGCGCCCTGCTTTGTTTGGAGGCTGTTTGCGGACAGCAGCACACACAGCGGGAAGGTACGCGCTGGCCAGCTCCAAGTCTCGGCACATAGAAGCGCAAGCGAGGCACCTGCTCGCGGTTTGTCCCGGGCGTGGAAAGCAGCATGCTGCGTGCCCAGAAGACATCTCGCACTGTCCTGCCTGCCACAGGGCTGCTTCTGAGCACGGAGGCATGCCTACAAGCCAGCTGAGATGGGCTTTGCCTAAGAGTGAGGGAAGTGTCGAGCGGAACAAGGGATGTGCTGCACAGCTTCCCTCGCAGGCAGATTCCCTCCTGGGGCGCTGACTTCTCTTGCCTTAGCGCCCTGCTTTGTTTGGAGGCTGTTTGCGGACAGCAGCACACACAGCGGGAAGGTGCGCGCTGGCCAGCTCCAAGTCTCGGCACATAGAAGCGCAAGCGAGGCACCTGCTCGCAGTTTGTCCCGGGCATGGGAAGCAGCATGCTGCATGCCCAGAGTACTTCTCGCTCTGTCCTGCCTGTCACGGGGCTGCTTCTGAGCACGGAGGCACGCCTACAAGCCAGCTGAGATGGGCTTTGCCTAAGAGTGAGGGAAGTGTCGAGCGGAACAAGGGAAGTGCTGCACAGCTTCCCTCGCAGGCAGATTCCCTCCTGGGGCGCTTACTTCTCTTGCCTTAGCGCCCTGCTTTGTTTGGAGGCTGTTTGCGGACAGCAGCACACACAGCGGGAAGGTGCGCGCTGGCCAGCTCCAAGTCTCGGCAGATAGAAGCGCAAGCGAGGCACCTGCTCGCAGTTTGTCCCGGGCATGGGAAGCAGCATGCTGCATACCCAGAGTACTTCTCGCACTGTCCTGCCTGCCACGGGGCTGCTTCTGAGCACGGAGGCACGCCTACCAGCAAGCTGAGATGGGCTTTGCCTAAGAGTGAGGGAAGTGTCGAGCGGAACAAGGGATGTGCTGCACAGCTTCCCTCGCAGGCAGATTCCCTCCTGGGGCGCTTACTTCTCTTGCCTTAGCGCCCTGCTTTGTTTGGAGGCTGTTTGCGGACAGCAGCACACACAGCGGGAAGGTGCGCGCTGGCCAGCTCCAAGTCCCGGCAGATAGAAGCGCAAGCGAGGCACCTGCTCGCAGTTTGTCCCGGGCATGGGAAGCAGCATGCTGCATGCCCAGAGTACTTCTCGCACTGTCCTTCCCGTCACGGGGCTGCTTCTGAGCACGGAGGCACGCCTACAAGCCAGCTGAGATGGGCTTTGCCTAAGAGTGAGGGAAGTGTCGAGCGGAACAAGGGGTGTGCTGCACAGCTTCCCTCGCAGGCAGATTCCCTTCTGGGGCGCGACTTCTCTTGCCTTAGCGCCCTGCTTTGTTTGGAGGCTGTTTGCGGACAGCAGCACACACAGCGGGAAGGTACGCGCTGGCCAGCTCCAAGTCTCGGCACATAGAAGCGCAAGCGAGGCACCTGCTCGCGGTTTGTCCCGGGCATGGGAAGCAGCATGCTGCGTGCCCAGAGTACTTCTCGCTCTGTCCTGCCTCTCACGGGGCTGCTTCTGAGCACGGAGGCACGCCTACAAGCAAGCTGAGATGGGCTTTGCCTAAGAGTGAGGGAAGTGTCGAGCGGAACAAGGGATGTGCTGCACAGCTTCCCTCGCAGGCAGATTCCCTCCTGGGGCGCTTACTTCTCCTGCCTTAGTGCCCTGCTTTGTTTGGAGGCTGTTTGCGGACAGCAGCACACACAGCGGGAAGGTGCGTGCTGGCCAGCTCCAAGTCTCGGCACATAGAAGCGCAAGCGAGGCACCTGCTCGCAGTTTGTCCCGGGCGTGGGAAGCAGCATGCTGCATGCCCAGAGTACTTCTCGCACTGTCCTTCCCGTCACGGGGCTGCTTCTGAGCACGGAGGCACGCCTACCAGCAAGCTGAGATGGGCTTTGCCAAAGAGTGAGGGAAGTGTCGAGCGGAACAAGGGAAGTGCTGCACAGCTTCCCTCGCAGGCAGATTCCCTCCTGGGGCGCTGACTTCTCTTGCCTTAGCGCCCTGCTTTGTTTGGAGGCTGTTTGCGGACAGCAGCACACACAGCGGGAAGGTACGCGCTGGCCAGCTCCAAGTCTCGGCACATAGAAGCGCAAGCGAGGCACCTGCTCGCGGTTTGTCCTGGGCGTGGAAAGCAGCATGCTGCGTGCCCAGAAGACATCTCGCACTGTCCTGCCTGCCACAGGGCTGCTTCTGAGCACGGAGGCATGCCTACAAGCCAGCTGAGATGGGCTTTGCCTAAGAGTGAGGGAAGTGTCGAGCGGAACAAGGGATGTGCTGCACAGCTTCCCTCGCAGGCAGATTCCCTCCTGGGGCGCTGACTTCTCTTGCCTTAGCGCCCTGCTTTGTTTGGAGGCTGTTTGCGGACAGCAGCACACACAGCGGGAAGGTGCGCGCTGGCCAGCTCCAAGTCTCGGCACATAGAAGCGCAAGCGAGGCACCTGCTCGCAGTTTGTCCCGGGCATGGGAAGCAGCATGCTGCATGCCCAGAGTACTTCTCGCTCTGTCCTGCCTGTCACGGGGCTGCTTCTGAGCACGGAGGCACGCCTACAAGCCAGCTGAGATGGGCTTTGCCTAAGAGTGAGGGAAGTGTCGAGCGGAACAAGGGAAGTGCTGCACAGCTTCCCTCGCAGGCAGATTCCCTCCTGGGGCGCTGACTTCTCTTGCCTTAGCGCCCTGCTTTGTTTGGAGGCTGTTTGCGGACAGCAGCACACACAGCGGGAAGGTGCGCGCTGGCCAGCTCCAAGTCTCGGCAGATAGAAGCGCAAGCGAGGCACCTGCTCGCAGTTTGTCCCGGGCATGGGAAGCAGCATGCTGCATACCCAGAGTACTTCTCGCACTGTCCTGCCTGCCACGGGGCTGCTTCTGAGCACGGAGGCACGCCTACCAGCAAGCTGAGATGGGCTTTGCCTAAGAGTGAGGGAAGTGTCGAGCGGAACAAGGGATGTGCTGCACAGCTTCCCTCGCAGGCAGATTCCCTCCTGGGGCGCTTACTTCTCTTGCCTTAGCGCCCTGCTTTGTTTGGAGGCTGTTTGCGGACAGCAGCACACACAGCGGGAAGGTGCGCGCTGGCCAGCTCCAAGTCCCGGCAGATAGAAGCGCAAGCGAGGCACCTGCTCGCAGTTTGTCCCGGGCATGGGAAGCAGCATGCTGCATGCCCAGAGTACTTCTCGCTCTGTCCTTCCCGTCACGGGGCTGCTTCTGAGCACGGAGGCACGCCTACAAGCCAGCTGAGATGGGCTTTGCCTAAGAGTGAGGGAAGTGTCGAGCGGAACAAGGGGTGTGCTGCACAGCTTCCCTCGCAGGCAGATTCCCTTCTGGGGCGCGACTTCTCTTGCCTTAGCGCCCTGCTTTGTTTGGAGGCTGTTTGCGGACAGCAGCACACACAGCGGGAAGGTACGCGCTGGCCAGCTCCAAGTCTCGGCACATAGAAGCGCAAGCGAGGCACCTGCTCGCGGTTTGTCCCGGGCATGGGAAGCAGCATGCTGCGTGCCCAGAGTACTTCTCGCTCTGTCCTGCCTCTCACGGGGCTGCTTCTGAGCACGGAGGCACGCCTACAAGCAAGCTGAGATGGGCTTTGCCTAAGAGTGAGGGAAGTGTCGAGCGGAACAAGGGATGTGCTGCACAGCTTCCCTCGCAGGCAGATTCCCTCCTGGGGCGCTTACTTCTCCTGCCTTAGTGCCCTGCTTTGTTTGGAGGCTGTTTGCGGACAGCAGCACACACAGCGGGAAGGTGCGTGCTGGCCAGCTCCAAGTCTCGGCACATAGAAGCGCAAGCGAGGCACCTGCTCGCAGTTTGTCCCGGGCGTGGGAAGCAGCATGCTGCATGCCCAGAGTACTTCTCGCACTGTCCTTCCCGTCACGGGGCTGCTTCTGAGCACGGAGGCACGCCTACCAGCAAGCTGAGATGGGCTTTGCCAAAGAGTGAGGGAAGTGTCGAGCGGAACAAGGGAAGTGCTGCACAGCTTCCCTCGCAGGCAGATTCCCTCCTGGGGCGCTGACTTCTCTTGCCTTAGCGCCCTGCTTTGTTTGGAGGCTGTTTGCGGACAGCAGCACACACAGCGGGAAGGTGCGCGCTGGCCAGCTCCAAGTCTCGGCACATAGAAGCGCAAGCGAGGCACCTGCTCGCGGTTTGTCCCGGGCGTGGAAAGCAGCATGCTGCGTGCCCAGAGTACTTCTCGCTCTGTCCTGCCTGTCACGGGGCTGCTTCTGAGCACGGAGGCATGCCTACAAGCCAGCTGAGATGGGCTTTGCCTAAGAGTGAGGGAAGTGTCGAGCGGAACAAGGGAAGTGCTGCACAGCTTCCCTCGCAGGCAGATTCCCTCCTGGGGCGCTGACTTCTCTTGCCTTAGCGCCCTGCTTTGTTTGGAGGCTGTTTGCGGACAGCAGCACACACAGCGGGAAGGTACGCGCTGGCCAGCTCCAAGTCTCGGCACATAGAAGCGCAAGCGAGGCACCTGCTCGCGGTTTGTCCCGGGCATGGGAAGCAGCATGCTGCGTGCCCAGAAGACATCTCGCACTGTCCTGCCTGCCACGGGGCTGCTTCTGAGCACGGAGGCACGCCTACAAGCAAGCTGAGATGGGCTTTGCCAAAGATTCAGGGAAGTGTCGAGCGGAACAAGGGATGTGCTGCACAGCTTCCCTCGCAGGCAGATTCCCTCCTGGGGCGCTTACTTCTCCAACCTTAGCGCCCTGCTTTGTTTGGAGGCTGTTTGCGGACAGCAGCACACACAGCGGGAAGGTGCGCGCTGGTCAGCTCCAAGTCTCGGCACATAGAAGCGCAAGCGAGGCACCTGCTCGCGGTTTGTCCCGGGCGTGGAAAGCAGCATGCTGCGTGCCCAGAAGACATCTCGCACTGTCCTGCCTGCCACAGGGCTGCTTCTGAGCACGGAGGCATGCCTACAAGCCAGCTGAGATGGGCTTTGCCTAAGAGTGAGGGAAGTGTCGAGCGGAACAAGGGATGTGCTGCACAGCTTCCCTCGCAGGCAGATTCCCTCCTGGGGCGCTTACTTCTCTTGCCTTAGCGCCCTGCTTTGTTTGGAGGCTGTTTGCGGACAGCAGCACACACAGCGGGAAGGTGCGCGCTGGCCAGCTCCAAGTCTCGGCACATAGAAGCGCAAGCGAGGCACCTGCTCGCAGTTTGTCCCGGGCATGGGAAGCAGCATGCTGCATGCCCAGAGTACTTCTCGCTCTGTCCTGCCTGTCACGGGGCTGCTTCTGAGCACGGAGGCACGCCTACAAGCCAGCTGAGATGGGCTTTGCCTAAGAGTGAGGGAAGTGTCGAGCGGAACAAGGGATGTGCTGCACAGCTTCCCTCGCAGGCAGATTCCCTCCTGGGGCGCTTACTTCTCCTGCCTTAGTGCCCTGCTTTGTTTGGAGGCTGTTTGCGGACAGCAGCACACACAGCGGGAAGGTGCGTGCTGGCCAGCTCCAAGTCTCGGCACATAGAAGCGCAAGCGAGGCACCTGCTCGCAGTTTGTCCCGGGCGTGGAAAGCAGCATGCTGCATGCCCAGAGTACTTCTCGCTCTGTCCTTCCCGTCACGGGGCTGCTTCTGAGCACGGAGGCACGCCTACCAGCAAGCTGAGATGGGCTTTGCCAAAGAGTGAGGGAAGTGTCGAGCGGAACAAGGGAAGTGCTGCGGAGCTTCCCTCGCAGGCAGATTCCCTCCTGGGGCGCTGACTTCTCTTGCCTTAGCGCCCTGCTTTGTTTGGAGGCTGTTTGCGGACAGCAGCACACACAGCGGGAAGGTGCGCGCTGGCCAGCTCCAAGTCTCGGCACATAGAAGCGCAAGCGAGGCACCTGCTCGCAGTTTGTCCCGGGCATGGGAAGCAGCATGCTGCATGCCCAGAGTACTTCTCGCACTGTCCTTCCCGTCACGGGGCTGCTTCTGAGCACGGAGGCACGCCTACAAGCAAGCTGAGATGGGCTTTGCCTAAGAGTGAGGGAAGTGTCGAGCGGAACAAGGGGTGTGCTGCACAGCTTCCCTCGCAGGCAGATTCCCTTCTGGGGCGCGACTTCTCTTGCCTTAGCGCCCTGCTTTGTTTGGAGGCTGTTTGCGGACAGCAGCACACACAGCGGGAAGGTACGCGCTGGCCAGCTCCAAGTCTCGGCACATAGAAGCGCAAGCGAGGCACCTGCTCGCGGTTTGTCCCGGGCATGGGAAGCAGCATGCTGCGTGCCCAGAGTACTTCTCGCTCTGTCCTGCCTGTCACGGGGCTGCTTCTGAGCACGGAGGCACGCCTACAAGCAAGCTGAGATGGGCTTTGCCTAAGAGTGAGGGAAGTGTCGAGCGGAACAAGGGATGTGCTGCACAGCTTCCCTCGCAGGCAGATTCCCTCCTGGGGCGCTTACTTCTCCTGCCTTAGTGCCCTGCTTTGTTTGGAGGCTGTTTGCGGACAGCAGCACACACAGCGGGAAGGTGCGTGCTGGCCAGCTCCAAGTCTCGGCACATAGAAGCGCAAGCGAGGCACCTGCTCGCAGTTTGTCCCGGGCGTGGAAAGCAGCATGCTGCATGCCCAGAGTACTTCTCGCACTGTCCTTCCCGTCACGGGGCTGCTTCTGAGCACGGAGGCACGCCTACCAGCAAGCTGAGATGGGCTTTGCCAAAGAGTGAGGGAAGTGTCGAGCGGAACAAGGGAAGTGCTGCACAGCTTCCCTCGCAGGCAGATTCCCTCCTGGGGCGCTGACTTCTCTTGCCTTAGCGCCCTGCTTTGTTTGGAGGCTGTTTGCGGACAGCAGCACACACAGCGGGAAGGTGCGCGCTGGCCAGCTCCAAGTCTCGGCACATAGAAGCGCAAGCGAGGCACCTGCTCGCGGTTTGTCCCGGGCGTGGAAAGCAGCATGCTGCGTGCCCAGAGTACTTCTCGCTCTGTCCTGCCTGTCACGGGGCTGCTTCTGAGCACGGAGGCATGCCTACAAGCCAGCTGAGATGGGCTTTGCCTAAGAGTGAGGGAAGTGTCGAGCGGAACAAGGGAAGTGCTGCACAGCTTCCCTCGCAGGCAGATTCCCTCCTGGGGCGCTGACTTCTCTTGCCTTAGCGCCCTGCTTTGTTTGGAGGCTGTTTGCGGACAGCAGCACACACAGCGGGAAGGTACGCGCTGGCCAGCTCCAAGTCTCGGCACATAGAAGCGCAAGCGAGGCACCTGCTCGCGGTTTGTCCTGGGCGTGGAAAGCAGCATGCTGCGTGCCCAGAAGACATCTCGCACTGTCCTGCCTGCCACGGGGCTGCTTCTGAGCACGGAGGCACGCCTACCAGCAAGCTGAGATGGGCTTTGCCAAAGATTCAGGGAAGTGTCGAGCGGAACAAGGGATGTGCTGCACAGCTTCCCTCGCAGGCAGATTCCCTCCTGGGGCGCTTACTTCTCTTGCCTTAGCGCCCTGCTTTGTTTGGAGGCTGTTTGCGGACAGCAGCACACACAGCGGGAAGGTGCGCGCTGGCCAGCTCCAAGTCTCGGCACATAGAAGCGCAAGCGAGGCACCTGCTCGCAGTTTGTCCCGGGCATGGGAAGCAGCATGCTGCATACCCAGAGTACTTCTCGCACTGTCCTGCCTGCCACGGGGCTGCTTCTGAGCACGGAGGCACGCCTACCAGCAAGCTGAGATGGGCTTTGCCTAAGAGTGAGGGAAGTGTCGAGCGGAACAAGGGATGTGCTGCACAGCTTCCCTCGCAGGCAGATTCCCTCCTGGGGCGCTTACTTCTCTTGCCTTAGCGCCCTGCTTTGTTTGGAGGCTGTTTGCGGACAGCAGCACACACAGCGGGAAGGTGCGCGCTGGCCAGCTCCAAGTCTCGGCACATAGAAGCGCAAGCGAGGCACCTGCTCGCAGTTTGTCCCGGGCATGGGAAGCAGCATGCTGCATGCCCAGAGTACTTCTCGCACTGTCCTTCCCGTCACGGGGCTGCTTCTGAGCACGGAGGCACGCCTACAAGCAAGCTGAGATGGGCTTTGCCAAAGAGTGAGGGAAGTGTCGAGCGGAACAAGGGGTGTGCTGCACAGCTTCCCTCGCAGGCAGATTCCCTTCTGGGGCGCGACTTCTCTTGCCTTAGCGCCCTGCTTTGTTTGGAGGCTGTTTGCGGACAGCAGCACACACAGCGGGAAGGTACGCGCTGGCCAGCTCCAAGTCTCGGCACATAGAAGCGCAAGCGAGGCACCTGCTCGCGGTTTGTCCCGGGCATGGGAAGCAGCATGCTGCGTGCCCAGAGTACTTCTCGCTCTGTCCTGCCTGTCACGGGGCTGCTTCTGAGCACGGAGGCACGCCTACAAGCAAGCTGAGATGGGCTTTGCCTAAGAGTGAGGGAAGTGTCGAGCGGAACAAGGGATGTGCTGCACAGCTTCCCTCGCAGGCAGATTCCCTCCTGGGGCGCTTACTTCTCCTGCCTTAGTGCCCTGCTTTGTTTGGAGGCTGTTTGCGGACAGCAGCACACACAGCGGGAAGGTGCGTGCTGGCCAGCTCCAAGTCTCGGCACATAGAAGCGCAAGCGAGGCACCTGCTCGCAGTTTGTCCCGGGCGTGGAAAGCAGCATGCTGCATGCCCAGAGTACTTCTCGCACTGTCCTTCCCGTCACGGGGCTGCTTCTGAGCACGGAGGCACGCCTACCAGCAAGCTGAGATGGACTTTGCCAAAGAGTGAGGGAAGTGTCGAGCGGAACAAGGGAAGTGCTGCACAGCTTCCCTCGCAGGCAGATTCCCTCCTGGGGCGCTGACTTCTCTTGCCTTAGCGCCCTGCTTTGTTTGGAGGCTGTTTGCGGACAGCAGCACACACAGCGGGAAGGTGCGCGCTGGCCAGCTCCAAGTCTCGGCACATAGAAGCGCAAGCGAGGCACCTGCTCGCGGTTTGTCCCGGGCGTGGAAAGCAGCATGCTGCGTGCCCAGAGTACTTCTCGCTCTGTCCTGCCTGTCACGGGGCTGCTTCTGAGCACGGAGGCATGCCTACAAGCCAGCTGAGATGGGCTTTGCCTAAGAGTGAGGGAAGTGTCGAGCGGAACAAGGGATGTGCTGCACAGCTTCCCTCGCAGGCAGATTCCCTCCTGGGGCGCTGACTTCTCTTGCCTTAGCGCCCTGCTTTGTTTGGAGGCTGTTTGCGGACAGCAGCACACACAGCGGGAAGGTGCGCGCTGGCCAGCTCCAAGTCTCGGCACATAGAAGCGCAAGCGAGGCACCTGCTCGCAGTTTGTCCCGGGCATGGGAAGCAGCATGCTGCATGCCCAGAGTACTTCTCGCTCTGTCCTGCCTGTCACGGGGCTGCTTCTGAGCACGGAGGCACGCCTACAAGCCAGCTGAGATGGGCTTTGCCTAAGAGTGAGGGAAGTGTCGAGCGGAACAAGGGATGTGCTGCACAGCTTCCCTCGCAGGCAGATTCCCTCCTGGGGCGCTGACTTCTCCTGCCTTAGCGCCCTGCTTTGTTTGGAGGCTGTTTGCGGACAGCAGCACACACAGCGGGAAGGTGCGCGCTGGCCAGCTCCAAGTCTCGGCAGATAGAAGCGCAAGCGAGGCACCTGCTCGCAGTTTGTCCCGGGCATGGGAAGCAGCATGCTGCATACCCAGAGTACTTCTCGCACTGTCCTGCCTGCCACGGGGCTGCTTCTGAGCACGGAGGCACGCCTACCAGCAAGCTGAGATGGGCTTTGCCTAAGAGTGAGGGAAGTGTCGAGCGGAACAAGGGATGTGCTGCACAGCTTCCCTCGCAGGCAGATTCCCTCCTGGGGCGCTTACTTCTCTTGCCTTAGCGCCCTGCTTTGTTTGGAGGCTGTTTGCGGACAGCAGCACACACAGCGGGAAGGTGCGCGCTGGCCAGCTCCAAGTCTCGGCACATAGAAGCGCAAGCGAGGCACCTGCTCGCAGTTTGTCCCGGGCATGGGAAGCAGCATGCTGCATGCCCAGAGTACTTCTCGCACTGTCCTTCCCGTCACGGGGCTGCTTCTGAGCACGGAGGCACGCCTACAAGCAAGCTGAGATGGGCTTTGCCAAAGAGTGAGGGAAGTGTCGAGCGGAACAAGGGGTGTGCTGCACAGCTTCCCTCGCAGGCAGATTCCCTTCTGGGGCGCGACTTCTCTTGCCTTAGCGCCCTGCTTTGTTTGGAGGCTGTTTGCGGACAGCAGCACACACAGCGGGAAGGTACGCGCTGGCCAGCTCCAAGTCTCGGCACATAGAAGCGCAAGCGAGGCACCTGCTCGCGGTTTGTCCCGGGCATGGGAAGCAGCATGCTGCGTGCCCAGAGTACTTCTCGCTCTGTCCTGCCTGTCACGGGGCTGCTTCTGAGCACGGAGGCACGCCTACAAGCAAGCTGAGATGGGCTTTGCCTAAGAGTGAGGGAAGTGTCGAGCGGAACAAGGGATGTGCTGCACAGCTTCCCTCGCAGGCAGATTCCCTCCTGGGGCGCTTACTTCTCCTGCCTTAGTGCCCTGCTTTGTTTGGAGGCTGTTTGCGGACAGCAGCACACACAGCGGGAAGGTGCGTGCTGGCCAGCTCCAAGTCTCGGCACATAGAAGCGCAAGCGAGGCACCTGCTCGCAGTTTGTCCCGGGCGTGGAAAGCAGCATGCTGCATGCCCAGAGTACTTCTCGCACTGTCCTTCCCGTCACGGGGCTGCTTCTGAGCACGGAGGCACGCCTACCAGCAAGCTGAGATGGGCTTTGCCAAAGAGTGAGGGAAGTGTCGAGCGGAACAAGGGAAGTGCTGCACAGCTTCCCTCGCAGGCAGATTCCCTCCTGGGGCGCTGACTTCTCTTGCCTTAGCGCCCTGCTTTGTTTGGAGGCTGTTTGCGGACAGCAGCACACACAGCGGGAAGGTGCGCGCTGGCCAGCTCCAAGTCTCGGCACATAGAAGCGCAAGCGAGGCACCTGCTCGCGGTTTGTCCCGGGCGTGGAAAGCAGCATGCTGCGTGCCCAGAGTACTTCTCGCTCTGTCCTGCCTGTCACGGGGCTGCTTCTGAGCACGGAGGCATGCCTACAAGCCAGCTGAGATGGGCTTTGCCTAAGAGTGAGGGAAGTGTCGAGCGGAACAAGGGAAGTGCTGCACAGCTTCCCTCGCAGGCAGATTCCCTCCTGGGGCGCTGACTTCTCTTGCCTTAGCGCCCTGCTTTGTTTGGAGGCTGTTTGCGGACAGCAGCACACACAGCGGGAAGGTACGCGCTGGCCAGCTCCAAGTCTCGGCACATAGAAGCGCAAGCGAGGCACCTGCTCGCGGTTTGTCCTGGGCGTGGAAAGCAGCATGCTGCGTGCCCAGAAGACATCTCGCACTGTCCTGCCTGCCACGGGGCTGCTTCTGAGCACGGAGGCACGCCTACCAGCAAGCTGAGATGGGCTTTGCCAAAGATTCAGGGAAGTGTCGAGCGGAACAAGGGATGTGCTGCACAGCTTCCCTCGCAGGCAGATTCCCTCCTGGGGCGCTTACTTCTCCAACCTTAGCGCCCTGCTTTGTTTGGAGGCTGTTTGCGGACAGCAGCACACACAGCGGGAAGGTACGCGCTGGCCAGCTCCAAGTCTCGGCACATAGAAGCGCAAGCGAGGCACCTGCTCGCGGTTTGTCCCGGGCGTGGAAAGCAGCATGCTGCGTGCCCAGAGTACTTCTCGCTCTGTCCTGCCTGTCACGGGGCTGCTTCTGAGCACGGAGGCATGCCTACAAGCCAGCTGAGATGGGCTTTGCCTAAGAGTCAGGGAAGTGGCGAGCGGAACAAGGGAAGTGCTGCACAGCTTCCCTCGCAGGCAGATTCCCTCCTGGGGCGCTGACTTCTCTTGCCTTAGCGCCCTGCTTTGTTTGGAGGCTGTTTGCGGACAGCAGCACACACAGCGGGAAGGTGCGCGCTGGTCAGCTCCAAGTCTCGGCACATAGAAGCGCAAGCGAGGCACCTGCTCGCGGTTTGTCCCGGGCATGGGAAGCAGCATGCTGCGTGCCCAGAAGACATCTCGCACTGTCCTGCCTGCCACGGGGCTGCTTCTGAGCACGGAGGCACGCCTACAAGCAAGCTGAGATGGGCTTTGCCAAAGATTCAGGGAAGTGTCGAGCGGAACAAGGGATGTGCTGCACAGCTTCCCTCGCAGGCAGATTCCCTCCTGGGGCGCTTACTTCTCCTGCCTTAGTGCCCTGCTTTGTTTGGAGGCTGTTTGCGGACAGCAGCACACACAGCGGGAAGGTACGCGCTGGCCAGCTCCAAGTCTCGGCACATAGAAGCGCAAGCGAGGCACCTGCTCGCG
This sequence comes from Rhea pennata, assembly GCF_028389875.1. NCBI lineage: Eukaryota > Metazoa > Chordata > Aves > Rheiformes > Rheidae > Rhea > Rhea pennata. Next base: position 1,774,342 of record NC_084680.1, read on the forward strand.
GTTTGTCCCGGGCGTGGAAAGCAGCATGCTGCGTGCCCAGAAGACATCTCGCACTGTCCTGCCTGCCACAGGGCTGCTTCTGAGCACGGAGGCATGCCTACAAGCCAGCTGAGATGGGCTTTGCCTAAGAGTCAGGGAAGTGTCGAGCGGAACAAGGGATGTGCTGCACAGCTTCCCTCGCAGGCAGATTCCCTCCTGGGGCGCTGACTTCTCTTGCCTTAGCGCCCTGCTTTGTTTGGAGGCTGTTTGCGGACAGCAGCACACACAGCGGGAAGGTACGCGCTGGCCAGCTCCAAGTCTCGGCACATAGAAGCGCAAGCGAGGCACCTGCTCGCGGTTTGTCCCGGGCGTGGAAAGCAGCATGCTGCGTGCCCAGAGTACTTCTCGCTCTGTCCTGCCTGTCACGGGGCTGCTTCTGAGCACGGAGGCATGCCTACAAGCCAGCTGAGATGGGCTTTGCCTAAGAGTGAGGGAAGTGTCGAGCGGAACAAGGGATGTGCTGCACAGCTTCCCTCGCAGGCAGATTCCCTCCTGGGGCGCTGACTTCTCTTGCCTTAGCGCCCTGCTTTGTTTGGAGGCTGTTTGCGGACAGCAGCACACACAGCGGGAAGGTACGCGCTGGCCAGCTCCAAGTCTCGGCACATAGAAGCGCAAGCGAGGCACCTGCTCGCGGTTTGTCCCGGGCGTGGAAAGCAGCATGCTGCGTGCCCAGAGTACTTCTCGCTCTGTCCTGCCTGTCACGGGGCTGCTTCTGAGCACGGAGGCATGCCTACAAGCCAGCTGAGATGGGCTTTGCCTAAGAGTGAGGGAAGTGTCGAGCGGAACAAGGGAAGTGCTGCACAGCTTCCCTCGCAGGCAGATTCCCTCCTGGGGCGCTGACTTCTCTTGCCTTAGCGCCCTGCTTTGTTTGGAGGCTGTTTGCGGACAGCAGCACACACAGCGGGAAGGTGCGCGCTGGTCAGCTCCAAGTCTCGGCACATAGAAGCGCAAGCGAGGCACCTGCTCGCGGTTTGTCCCGGGCATGGGAAGCAGCATGCTGCGTGCCCAGAAGACATCTCGCACTGTCCTGCCTGCCACGGGGCTGCTTCTGAGCACGGAGGCACGCCTACAAGCAAGCTGAGATGGGCTTTGCCAAAGATTCAGGGAAGTGTCGAGCGGAACAAGGGATGTGCTGCACAGCTTCCCTCGCAGGCAGATTCCCTCCTGGGGCGCTTACTTCTCCAACCTTAGCGCCCTGCTTTGTTTGGAGGCTGTTTGCGGACAGCAGCACACACAGCGGGAAGGTACGCGCTGGCCAGCTCCAAGTCTCGGCACATAGAAGCGCAAGCGAGGCACCTGCTCGCGGTTTGTCCCGGGCGTGGAAAGCAGCATGCTGCGTGCCCAGAAGACATCTCGCACTGTCCTGCCTGCCACGGGGCTGCTTCTGAGCACGGAGGCATGCCTACAAGCCAGCTGAGATGGGCTTTGCCTAAGAGTGAGGGAAGTGTCGAGCGGAACAAGGGATGTGCTGCACAGCTTCCCTCGCAGGCAGATTCCCTCCTGGGGCGCTGACTTCTCTTGCCTTAGCGCCCTGCTTTGTTTGGAGGCTGTTTGCGGACAGCAGCACACACAGCGGGAAGGTGCGCGCTGGCCAGCTCCAAGTCTCGGCACATAGAAGCGCAAGCGAGGCACCTGCTCGCAGTTTGTCCCGGGCATGGGAAGCAGCATGCTGCATGCCCAGAGTACTTCTCGCTCTGTCCTGCCTGTCACGGGGCTGCTTCTGAGCACGGAGGCACGCCTACAAGCCAGCTGAGATGGGCTTTGCCTAAGAGTGAGGGAAGTGTCGAGCGGAACAAGGGATGTGCTGCACAGCTTCCCTCGCAGGCAGATTCCCTCCTGGGGCGCTTACTTCTCTTGCCTTAGCGCCCTGCTTTGTTTGGAGGCTGTTTGCGGACAGCAGCACACACAGCGGGAAGGTGCGCGCTGGCCAGCTCCAAGTCTCGGCACATAGAAGCGCAAGCGAGGCACCTGCTCGCAGTTTGTCCCGGGCATGGGAAGCAGCATGCTGCATACCCAGAGTACTTCTCGCACTGTCCTGCCTGCCACGGGGCTGCTTCTGAGCACGGAGGCACGCCTACCAGCAAGCTGAGATGGGCTTTGCCTAAGAGTGAGGGAAGTGTCGAGCGGAACAAGGGATGTGCTGCACAGCTTCCCTCGCAGGCAGATTCCCTCCTGGGGCGCTTACTTCTCTTGCCTTAGCGCCCTGCTTTGTTTGGAGGCTGTTTGCGGACAGCAGCACACACAGCAGGAAGGTGCGCGCTGGCCAGCTCCAAGTCTCGGCACATAGAAGCGCAAGCGAGGCACCTGCTCGCAGTTTGTCCCGGGCATGGGAAGCAGCATGCTGCATGCCCAGAGTACTTCTCGCACTGTCCTTCCCGTCACGGGGCTGCTTCTGAGCACGGAGGCACGCCTACAAGCAAGCTGAGATGGGCTTTGCCTAAGAGTGAGGGAAGTGTCGAGCGGAACAAGGGGTGTGCTGCACAGCTTCCCTCGCAGGCAGATTCCCTTCTGGGGCGCGACTTCTCTTGCCTTAGCGCCCTGCTTTGTTTGGAGGCTGTTTGCGGACAGCAGCACACACAGCGGGAAGGTACGCGCTGGCCAGCTCCAAGTCTCGGCACATAGAAGCGCAAGCGAGGCACCTGCTCGCGGTTTGTCCCGGGCATGGGAAGCAGCATGCTGCGTGCCCAGAGTACTTCTCGCTCTGTCCTGCCTGTCACGGGGCTGCTTCTGAGCACGGAGGCACGCCTACAAGCAAGCTGAGATGGGCTTTGCCTAAGAGTGAGGGAAGTGTCGAGCGGAACAAGGGATGTGCTGCACAGCTTCCCTCGCAGGCAGATTCCCTCCTGGGGCGCTTACTTCTCCTGCCTTAGTGCCCTGCTTTGTTTGGAGGCTGTTTGCGGACAGCAGCACACACAGCGGGAAGGTGCGTGCTGGCCAGCTCCAAGTCTCGGCACATAGAAGCGCAAGCGAGGCACCTGCTCGCAGTTTGTCCCGGGCGTGGAAAGCAGCATGCTGCATGCCCAGAGTACTTCTCGCACTGTCCTTCCCGTCACGGGGCTGCTTCTGAGCACGGAGGCACGCCTACCAGCAAGCTGAGATGGGCTTTGCCAAAGAGTGAGGGAAGTGTCGAGCGGAACAAGGGAAGTGCTGCACAGCTTCCCTCGCAGGCAGATTCCCTCCTGGGGCGCTGACTTCTCTTGCCTTAGCGCCCTGCTTTGTTTGGAGGCTGTTTGCGGACAGCAGCACACACAGCGGGAAGGTGCGCGCTGGCCAGCTCCAAGTCTCGGCACATAGAAGCGCAAGCGAGGCACCTGCTCGCGGTTTGTCCCGGGCGTGGAAAGCAGCATGCTGCGTGCCCAGAGTACTTCTCGCTCTGTCCTGCCTGTCACGGGGCTGCTTCTGAGCACGGAGGCATGCCTACAAGCCAGCTGAGATGGGCTTTGCCTAAGAGTGAGGGAAGTGTCGAGCGGAACAAGGGAAGTGCTGCACAGCTTCCCTCGCAGGCAGATTCCCTCCTGGGGCGCTGACTTCTCTTGCCTTAGCGCCCTGCTTTGTTTGGAGGCTGTTTGCGGACAGCAGCACACACAGCGGGAAGGTACGCGCTGGCCAGCTCCAAGTCTCGGCACATAGAAGCGCAAGCGAGGCACCTGCTCGCGGTTTGTCCTGGGCGTGGAAAGCAGCATGCTGCGTGCCCAGAAGACATCTCGCACTGTCCTGCCTGCCACGGGGCTGCTTCTGAGCACGGAGGCACGCCTACCAGCAAGCTGAGATGGGCTTTGCCTAAGAGTGAGGGAAGTGTCGAGCGGAACAAGGGATGTGCTGCACAGCTTCCCTCGCAGGCAGATTCCCTCCTGGGGCGCTTACTTCTCTTGCCTTAGCGCCCTGCTTTGTTTGGAGGCTGTTTGCGGACAGCAGCACACACAGCGGGAAGGTGCGCGCTGGCCAGCTCCAAGTCTCGGCACATAGAAGCGCAAGCGAGGCACCTGCTCGCAGTTTGTCCCGGGCATGGGAAGCAGCATGCTGCATGCCCAGAGTACTTCTCGCACTGTCCTTCCCGTCACGGGGCTGCTTCTGAGCACGGAGGCACGCCTACAAGCAAGCTGAGATGGGCTTTGCCAAAGAGTGAGGGAAGTGTCGAGCGGAACAAGGGGTGTGCTGCACAGCTTCCCTCGCAGGCAGATTCCCTTCTGGGGCGCGACTTCTCTTGCCTTAGCGCCCTGCTTTGTTTGGAGGCTGTTTGCGGACAGCAGCACACACAGCGGGAAGGTACGCGCTGGCCAGCTCCAAGTCTCGGCACATAGAAGCGCAAGCGAGGCACCTGCTCGCGGTTTGTCCCGGGCATGGGAAGCAGCATGCTGCGTGCCCAGAGTACTTCTCGCTCTGTCCTGCCTGTCACGGGGCTGCTTCTGAGCACGGAGGCACGCCTACAAGCAAGCTGAGATGGGCTTTGCCTAAGAGTGAGGGAAGTGTCGAGCGGAACAAGGGATGTGCTGCACAGCTTCCCTCGCAGGCAGATTCCCTCCTGGGGCGCTTACTTCTCCTGCCTTAGTGCCCTGCTTTGTTTGGAGGCTGTTTGCGGACAGCAGCACACACAGCGGGAAGGTGCGTGCTGGCCAGCTCCAAGTCTCGGCACATAGAAGCGCAAGCGAGGCACCTGCTCGCAGTTTGTCCCGGGCGTGGAAAGCAGCATGCTGCATGCCCAGAGTACTTCTCGCACTGTCCTTCCCGTCACGGGGCTGCTTCTGAGCACGGAGGCACGCCTACCAGCAAGCTGAGATGGGCTTTGCCAAAGAGTGAGGGAAGTGTCGAGCGGAACAAGGGAAGTGCTGCACAGCTTCCCTCGCAGGCAGATTCCCTCCTGGGGCGCTGACTTCTCTTGCCTTAGCGCCCTGCTTTGTTTGGAGGCTGTTTGCGGACAGCAGCACACACAGCGGGAAGGTGCGCGCTGGCCAGCTCCAAGTCTCGGCACATAGAAGCGCAAGCGAGGCACCTGCTCGCGGTTTGTCCCGGGCGTGGAAAGCAGCATGCTGCGTGCCCAGAGTACTTCTCGCTCTGTCCTGCCTGTCACGGGGCTGCTTCTGAGCACGGAGGCATGCCTACAAGCCAGCTGAGATGGGCTTTGCCTAAGAGTGAGGGAAGTGTCGAGCGGAACAAGGGAAGTGCTGCACAGCTTCCCTCGCAGGCAGATTCCCTCCTGGGGCGCTGACTTCTCTTGCCTTAGCGCCCTGCTTTGTTTGGAGGCTGTTTGCGGACAGCAGCACACACAGCGGGAAGGTACGCGCTGGCCAGCTCCAAGTCTCGGCACATAGAAGCGCAAGCGAGGCACCTGCTCGCGGTTTGTCCTGGGCGTGGAAAGCAGCATGCTGCGTGCCCAGAAGACATCTCGCACTGTCCTGCCTGCCACGGGGCTGCTTCTGAGCACGGAGGCACGCCTACCAGCAAGCTGAGATGGGCTTTGCCAAAGATTCAGGGAAGTGTCGAGCGGAACAAGGGATGTGCTGCACAGCTTCCCTCGCAGGCAGATTCCCTCCTGGGGCGCTTACTTCTCCTGCCTTAGTGCCCTGCTTTGTTTGGAGGCTGTTTGCGGACAGCAGCACACACAGCGGGAAGGTACGCGCTGGCCAGCTCCAAGTCTCGGCACATAGAAGCGCAAGCGAGGCACCTGCTCGCGGTTTGTCCCGGGCGTGGAAAGCAGCATGCTGCGTGCCCAGAAGACATCTCGCACTGTCCTGCCTGCCACAGGGCTGCTTCTGAGCACGGAGGCATGCCTACAAGCCAGCTGAGATGGGCTTTGCCTAAGAGTCAGGGAAGTGTCGAGCGGAACAAGGGATGTGCTGCACAGCTTCCCTCGCAGGCAGATTCCCTCCTGGGGCGCTGACTTCTCTTGCCTTAGCGCCCTGCTTTGTTTGGAGGCTGTTTGCGGACAGCAGCACACACAGCGGGAAGGTACGCGCTGGCCAGCTCCAAGTCTCGGCACATAGAAGCGCAAGCGAGGCACCTGCTCGCGGTTTGTCCCGGGCGTGGAAAGCAGCATGCTGCGTGCCCAGAGTACTTCTCGCTCTGTCCTGCCTGTCACGGGGCTGCTTCTGAGCACGGAGGCATGCCTACAAGCCAGCTGAGATGGGCTTTGCCTAAGAGTGAGGGAAGTGTCGAGCGGAACAAGGGATGTGCTGCACAGCTTCCCTCGCAGGCAGATTCCCTCCTGGGGCGCTGACTTCTCTTGCCTTAGCGCCCTGCTTTGTTTGGAGGCTGTTTGCGGACAGCAGCACACACAGCGGGAAGGTACGCGCTGGCCAGCTCCAAGTCTCGGCACATAGAAGCGCAAGCGAGGCACCTGCTCGCGGTTTGTCCCGGGCGTGGAAAGCAGCATGCTGCGTGCCCAGAGTACTTCTCGCTCTGTCCTGCCTGTCACGGGGCTGCTTCTGAGCACGGAGGCATGCCTACAAGCCAGCTGAGATGGGCTTTGCCTAAGAGTGAGGGAAGTGTCGAGCGGAACAAGGGAAGTGCTGCACAGCTTCCCTCGCAGGCAGATTCCCTCCTGGGGCGCTGACTTCTCTTGCCTTAGCGCCCTGCTTTGTTTGGAGGCTGTTTGCGGACAGCAGCACACACAGCGGGAAGGTGCGCGCTGGTCAGCTCCAAGTCTCGGCACATAGAAGCGCAAGCGAGGCACCTGCTCGCGGTTTGTCCCGGGCATGGGAAGCAGCATGCTGCGTGCCCAGAAGACATCTCGCACTGTCCTGCCTGCCACGGGGCTGCTTCTGAGCACGGAGGCACGCCTACAAGCAAGCTGAGATGGGCTTTGCCAAAGATTCAGGGAAGTGTCGAGCGGAACAAGGGATGTGCTGCACAGCTTCCCTCGCAGGCAGATTCCCTCCTGGGGCGCTTACTTCTCCAACCTTAGCGCCCTGCTTTGTTTGGAGGCTGTTTGCGGACAGCAGCACACACAGCGGGAAGGTACGCGCTGGCCAGCTCCAAGTCTCGGCACATAGAAGCGCAAGCGAGGCACCTGCTCGCGGTTTGTCCCGGGCGTGGAAAGCAGCATGCTGCGTGCCCAGAAGACATCTCGCACTGTCCTGCCTGCCACGGGGCTGCTTCTGAGCACGGAGGCATGCCTACAAGCCAGCTGAGATGGGCTTTGCCTAAGAGTGAGGGAAGTGTCGAGCGGAACAAGGGATGTGCTGCACAGCTTCCCTCGCAGGCAGATTCCCTCCTGGGGCGCTGACTTCTCTTGCCTTAGCGCCCTGCTTTGTTTGGAGGCTGTTTGCGGACAGCAGCACACACAGCGGGAAGGTGCGCGCTGGCCAGCTCCAAGTCTCGGCACATAGAAGCGCAAGCGAGGCACCTGCTCGCAGTTTGTCCCGGGCATGGGAAGCAGCATGCTGCATGCCCAGAGTACTTCTCGCTCTGTCCTGCCTGTCACGGGGCTGCTTCTGAGCACGGAGGCACGCCTACAAGCCAGCTGAGATGGGCTTTGCCTAAGAGTGAGGGAAGTGTCGAGCGGAACAAGGGATGTGCTGCACAGCTTCCCTCGCAGGCAGATTCCCTCCTGGGGCGCTTACTTCTCTTGCCTTAGCGCCCTGCTTTGTTTGGAGGCTGTTTGCGGACAGCAGCACACACAGCGGGAAGGTGCGCGCTGGCCAGCTCCAAGTCTCGGCACATAGAAGCGCAAGCGAGGCACCTGCTCGCAGTTTGTCCCGGGCATGGGAAGCAGCATGCTGCATACCCAGAGTACTTCTCGCACTGTCCTGCCTGCCACGGGGCTGCTTCTGAGCACGGAGGCACGCCTACCAGCAAGCTGAGATGGGCTTTGCCTAAGAGTGAGGGAAGTGTCGAGCGGAACAAGGGATGTGCTGCACAGCTTCCCTCGCAGGCAGATTCCCTCCTGGGGCGCTTACTTCTCTTGCCTTAGCGCCCTGCTTTGTTTGGAGGCTGTTTGCGGACAGCAGCACACACAGCAGGAAGGTGCGCGCTGGCCAGCTCCAAGTCTCGGCACATAGAAGCGCAAGCGAGGCACCTGCTCGCAGTTTGTCCCGGGCATGGGAAGCAGCATGCTGCATGCCCAGAGTACTTCTCGCACTGTCCTTCCCGTCACGGGGCTGCTTCTGAGCACGGAGGCACGCCTACAAGCAAGCTGAGATGGGCTTTTCCTAAGAGTGAGGGAAGTGTCGAGCGGAACAAGGGGTGTGCTGCACAGCTTCCCTCGCAGGCAGATTCCCTTCTGGGGCGCGACTTCTCTTGCCTTAGCGCCCTGCTTTGTTTGGAGGCTGTTTGCGGACAGCAGCACACACAGCGGGAAGGTACGCGCTGGCCAGCTCCAAGTCTCGGCACATAGAAGCGCAAGCGAGGCACCTGCTCGCGGTTTGTCCCGGGCATGGGAAGCAGCATGCTGCGTGCCCAGAGTACTTCTCGCTCTGTCCTGCCTGTCACGGGGCTGCTTCTGAGCACGGAGGCACGCCTACAAGCAAGCTGAGATGGGCTTTGCCTAAGAGTGAGGGAAGTGTCGAGCGGAACAAGGGATGTGCTGCACAGCTTCCCTCGCAGGCAGATTCCCTCCTGGGGCGCTTACTTCTCCTGCCTTAGTGCCCTGCTTTGTTTGGAGGCTGTTTGCGGACAGCAGCACACACAGCGGGAAGGTGCGTGCTGGCCAGCTCCAAGTCTCGGCACATAGAAGCGCAAGCGAGGCACCTGCTCGCAGTTTGTCCCGGGCGTGGAAAGCAGCATGCTGCATGCCCAGAGTACTTCTCGCACTGTCCTTCCCGTCACGGGGCTGCTTCTGAGCACGGAGGCACGCCTACCAGCAAGCTGAGATGGGCTTTGCCAAAGAGTGAGGGAAGTGTCGAGCGGAACAAGGGAAGTGCTGCACAGCTTCCCTCGCAGGCAGATTCCCTCCTGGGGCGCTGACTTCTCTTGCCTTAGCGCCCTGCTTTGTTTGGAGGCTGTTTGCGGACAGCAGCACACACAGCGGGAAGGTGCGCGCTGGCCAGCTCCAAGTCTCGGCACATAGAAGCGCAAGCGAGGCACCTGCTCGCGGTTTGTCCCGGGCGTGGAAAGCAGCATGCTGCGTGCCCAGAGTACTTCTCGCTCTGTCCTGCCTGTCACGGGGCTGCTTCTGAGCACGGAGGCATGCCTACAAGCCAGCTGAGATGGGCTTTGCCTAAGAGTGAGGGAAGTGTCGAGCGGAACAAGGGAAGTGCTGCACAGCTTCCCTCGCAGGCAGATTCCCTCCTGGGGCGCTGACTTCTCTTGCCTTAGCGCCCTGCTTTGTTTGGAGGCTGTTTGCGGACAGCAGCACACACAGCGGGAAGGTACGCGCTGGCCAGCTCCAAGTCTCGGCACATAGAAGCGCAAGCGAGGCACCTGCTCGCGGTTTGTCCTGGGCGTGGAAAGCAGCATGCTGCGTGCCCAGAAGACATCTCGCACTGTCCTGCCTGCCACGGGGCTGCTTCTGAGCACGGAGGCACGCCTACCAGCAAGCTGAGATGGGCTTTGCCAAAGATTCAGGGAAGTGTCGAGCGGAACAAGGGATGTGCTGCACAGCTTCCCTCGCAGGCAGATTCCCTCCTGGGGCGCTTACTTCTCTTGCCTTAGCGCCCTGCTTTGTTTGGAGGCTGTTTGCGGACAGCAGCACACACAGCGGGAAGGTGCGCGCTGGCCAGCTCCAAGTCTCGGCACATAGAAGCGCAAGCGAGGCACCTGCTCGCAGTTTGTCCCGGGCATGGGAAGCAGCATGCTGCATACCCAGAGTACTTCTCGCACTGTCCTGCCTGCCACGGGGCTGCTTCTGAGCACGGAGGCACGCCTACCAGCAAGCTGAGATGGGCTTTGCCTAAGAGTGAGGGAAGTGTCGAGCGGAACAAGGGATGTGCTGCACAGCTTCCCTCGCAGGCAGATTCCCTCCTGGGGCGCTTACTTCTCTTGCCTTAGCGCCCTGCTTTGTTTGGAGGCTGTTTGCGGACAGCAGCACACACAGCGGGAAGGTGCGCGCTGGCCAGCTCCAAGTCTCGGCACATAGAAGCGCAAGCGAGGCACCTGCTCGCAGTTTGTCCCGGGCATGGGAAGCAGCATGCTGCATGCCCAGAGTACTTCTCGCACTGTCCTTCCCGTCACGGGGCTGCTTCTGAGCACGGAGGCACGCCTACAAGCAAGCTGAGATGGGCTTTGCCAAAGAGTGAGGGAAGTGTCGAGCGGAACAAGGGGTGTGCTGCACAGCTTCCCTCGCAGGCAGATTCCCTTCTGGGGCGCGACTTCTCTTGCCTTAGCGCCCTGCTTTGTTTGGAGGCTGTTTGCGGACAGCAGCACACACAGCGGGAAGGTACGCGCTGGCCAGCTCCAAGTCTCGGCACATAGAAGCGCAAGCGAGGCACCTGCTCGCGGTTTGTCCCGGGCATGGGAAGCAGCATGCTGCGTGCCCAGAGTACTTCTCGCTCTGTCCTGCCTGTCACGGGGCTGCTTCTGAGCACGGAGGCACGCCTACAAGCAAGCTGAGATGGGCTTTGCCTAAGAGTGAGGGAAGTGTCGAGCGGAACAAGGGATGTGCTGCACAGCTTCCCTCGCAGGCAGATTCCCTCCTGGGGCGCTTACTTCTCCTGCCTTAGTGCCCTGCTTTGTTTGGAGGCTGTTTGCGGACAGCAGCACACACAGCGGGAAGGTGCGTGCTGGCCAGCTCCAAGTCTCGGCACATAGAAGCGCAAGCGAGGCACCTGCTCGCAGTTTGTCCCGGGCGTGGAAAGCAGCATGCTGCATGCCCAGAGTACTTCTCGCACTGTCCTTCCCGTCACGGGGCTGCTTCTGAGCACGGAGGCACGCCTACCAGCAAGCTGAGATGGGCTTTGCCAAAGAGTGAGGGAAGTGTCGAGCGGAACAAGGGAAGTGCTGCACAGCTTCCCTCGCAGGCAGATTCCCTCCTGGGGCGCTGACTTCTCTTGCCTTAGCGCCCTGCTTTGTTTGGAGGCTGTTTGCGGACAGCAGCACACACAGCGGGAAGGTGCGCGCTGGCCAGCTCCAAGTCTCGGCACATAGAAGCGCAAGCGAGGCACCTGCTCGCGGTTTGTCCCGGGCGTGGAAAGCAGCATGCTGCGTGCCCAGAGTACTTCTCGCTCTGTCCTGCCTGTCACGGGGCTGCTTCTGAGCACGGAGGCATGCCTACAAGCCAGCTGAGATGGGCTTTGCCTAAGAGTGAGGGAAGTGTCGAGCGGAACAAGGGAAGTGCTGCACAGCTTCCCTCGCAGGCAGATTCCCTCCTGGGGCGCTGACTTCTCTTGCCTTAGCGCCCTGCTTTGTTTGGAGGCTGTTTGCGGACAGCAGCACACACAGCGGGAAGGTACGCGCTGGCCAGCTCCAAGTCTCGGCACATAGAAGCGCAAGCGAGGCACCTGCTCGCGGTTTGTCCTGGGCGTGGAAAGCAGCATGCTGCGTGCCCAGAAGACATCTCGCACTGTCCTGCCTGCCACGGGGCTGCTTCTGAGCACGGAGGCACGCCTACCAGCAAGCTGAGATGGGCTTTGCCAAAGATTCAGGGAAGTGTCGAGCGGAACAAGGGATGTGCTGCACAGCTTCCCTCGCAGGCAGATTCCCTCCTGGGGCGCTTACTTCTCTTGCCTTAGCGCCCTGCTTTGTTTGGAGGCTGTTTGCGGACAGCAGCACACACAGCGGGAAGGTGCGCGCTGGCCAGCTCCAAGTCTCGGCACATAGAAGCGCAAGCGAGGCACCTGCTCGCAGTTTGTCCCGGGCATGGGAAGCAGCATGCTGCATACCCAGAGTACTTCTCGCACTGTCCTGCCTGCCACGGGGCTGCTTCTGAGCACGGAGGCACGCCTACCAGCAAGCTGAGATGGGCTTTGCCTAAGAGTGAGGGAAGTGTCGAGCGGAACAAGGGATGTGCTGCACAGCTTCCCTCGCAGGCAGATTCCCTCCTGGGGCGCTTACTTCTCTTGCCTTAGCGCCCTGCTTTGTTTGGAGGCTGTTTGCGGACAGCAGCACACACAGCGGGAAGGTGCGCGCTGGCCAGCTCCAAGTCTCGGCACATAGAAGCGCAAGCGAGGCACCTGCTCGCAGTTTGTCCCGGGCATGGGAAGCAGCATGCTGCATGCCCAGAGTACTTCTCGCACTGTCCTTCCCGTCACGGGGCTGCTTCTGAGCACGGAGGCACGCCTACAAGCAAGCTGAGATGGGCTTTGCCAAAGAGTGAGGGAAGTGTCGAGCGGAACAAGGGGTGTGCTGCACAGCTTCCCTCGCAGGCAGATTCCCTTCTGGGGCGCGACTTCTCTTGCCTTAGCGCCCTGCTTTGTTTGGAGGCTGTTTGCGGACAGCAGCACACACAGCGGGAAGGTACGCGCTGGCCAGCTCCAAGTCTCGGCACATAGAAGCGCAAGCGAGGCACCTGCTCGCGGTTTGTCCCGGGCATGGGAAGCAGCATGCTGCGTGCCCAGAGTACTTCTCGCTCTGTCCTGCCTGTCACGGGGCTGCTTCTGAGCACGGAGGCACGCCTACAAGCAAGCTGAGATGGGCTTTGCCTAAGAGTGAGGGAAGTGTCGAGCGGAACAAGGGATGTGCTGCACAGCTTCCCTCGCAGGCAGATTCCCTCCTGGGGCGCTTACTTCTCCTGCCTTAGTGCCCTGCTTTGTTTGGAGGCTGTTTGCGGACAGCAGCACACACAGCGGGAAGGTGCGTGCTGGCCAGCTCCAAGTCTCGGCACATAGAGGCGCAAGCGAGGCACCTGCTCGCAGTTTGTCCCGGGCGTGGAAAGCAGCATGCTGCATGCCCAGAGTACTTCTCGCACTGTCCTTCCCGTCACGGGGCTGCTTCTGAGCACGGAGGCACGCCTACCAGCAAGCTGAGATGGGCTTTGCCAAAGAGTGAGGGAAGTGTCGAGCGGAACAAGGGAAGTGCTGCACAGCTTCCCTCGCAGGCAGATTCCCTCCTGGGGCGCTGACTTCTCTTGCCTTAGCGCCCTGCTTTGTTTGGAGGCTGTTTGCGGACAGCAGCACACACAGCGGGAAGGTGCGCGCTGGCCAGCTCCAAGTCTCGGCACATAGAAGCGCAAGCGAGGCACCTGCTCGCGGTTTGTCCCGGGCGTGGAAAGCAGCATGCTGCGTGCCCAGAGTACTTCTCGCTCTGTCCTGCCTGTCACGGGGCTGCTTCTGAGCACGGAGGCATGCCTACAAGCCAGCTGAGATGGGCTTTGCCTAAGAGTGAGGGAAGTGTCGAGCGGAACAAGGGAAGTGCTGCACAGCTTCCCTCGCAGGCAGATTCCCTCCTGGGGCGCTGACTTCTCTTGCCTTAGCGCCCTGCTTTGTTTGGAGGCTGTTTGCGGACAGCAGCACACACAGCGGGAAGGTACGCGCTGGCCAGCTCCAAGTCTCGGCACATAGAAGCGCAAGCGAGGCACCTGCTCGCGGTTTGTCCTGGGCGTGGAAAGCAGCATGCTGCGTGCCCAGAAGACATCTCGCACTGTCCTGCCTGCCACGGGGCTGCTTCTGAGCACGGAGGCACGCCTACCAGCAAGCTGAGATGGGCTTTGCCAAAGATTCAGGGAAGTGTCGAGCGGAACAAGGGATGTGCTGCACAGCTTCCCTCGCAGGCAGATTCCCTCCTGGGGCGCTTACTTCTCCAACCTTAGCGCCCTGCTTTGTTTGGAGGCTGTTTGCGGACAGCAGCACACACAGCGGGAAGGTACGCGCTGGCCAGCTCCAAGTCTCGGCACATAGAAGCGCAAGCGAGGCACCTGCTCGCGGTTTGTCCCGGGCGTGGAAAGCAGCATGCTGCGTGCCCAGAGTACTTCTCGCTCTGTCCTGCCTGTCACGGGGCTGCTTCTGAGCACGGAGGCATGCCTACAAGCCAGCTGAGATGGGCTTTGCCTAAGAGTGAGGGAAGTGTCGAGCGGAACAAGGGAAGTGCTGCACAGCTTCCCTCGCAGGCAGATTCCCTCCTGGGGCGCTGACTTCTCTTGCCTTAGCGCCCTGCTTTGTTTGGAGGCTGTTTGCGGACAGCAGCACACACAGCGGGAAGGTGCGCGCTGGCCAGCTCCAAGTCTCGGCACATAGAAGCGCAAGCGAGGCACCTGCTCGCAGTTTGTCCCGGGCATGGGAAGCAGCATGCTGCATGCCCAGAGTACTTCTCGCACTGTCCTTCCCGTCACGGGGCTGCTTCTGAGCACGGAGGCACGCCTACAAGCAAGCTGAGATGGGCTTTGCCAAAGAGTGAGGGAAGTGTCGAGCGGAACAAGGGGTGTGCTGCACAGCTTCCCTCGCAGGCAGATTCCCTTCTGGGGCGCGACTTCTCTTGCCTTAGCGCCCTGCTTTGTTTGGAGGCTGTTTGCGGACAGCAGCACACACAGCGGGAAGGTACGCGCTGGCCAGCTCCAAGTCTCGGCACATAGAAGCGCAAGCGAGGCACCTGCTCGCGGTTTGTCCCGGGCATGGGAAGCAGCATGCTGCGTGCCCAGAGTACTTCTCGCTCTGTCCTGCCTGTCACGGGGCTGCTTCTGAGCACGGAGGCATGCCTACAAGCCAGCTGAGATGGGCTTTGCCTAAGAGTGAGGGAAGTGTCGAGCGGAACAAGGGAAGTGCTGCACAGCTTCCCTCGCAGGCAGATTCCCTCCTGGGGCGCTGACTTCTCTTGCCTTAGCGCCCTGCTTTGTTTGGAGGCTGTTTGCGGACAGCAGCACACACAGCGGGAAGGTACGCGCTGGCCAGCTCCAAGTCTCGGCACATAGAAGCGCAAGCGAGGCACCTGCTCGCGGTTTGTCCTGGGCGTGGAAAGCAGCATGCTGCGTGCCCAGAAGACATCTCGCACTGTCCTGCCTGCCACGGGGCTGCTTCTGAGCACGGAGGCACGCCTACCAGCAAGCTGAGATGGGCTTTGCCAAAGATTCAGGGAAGTGTCGAGCGGAACAAGGGATGTGCTGCACAGCTTCCCTCGCAGGCAGATTCCCTCCTGGGGCGCTTACTTCTCCAACCTTAGCGCCCTGCTTTGTTTGGAGGCTGTTTGCGGACAGCAGCACACACAGCGGGAAGGTACGCGCTGGCCAGCTCCAAGTCTCGGCACATAGAAGCGCAAGCGAGGCACCTGCTCGCGGTTTGTCCCGGGCGTGGAAAGCAGCATGCTGCGTGCCCAGAGTACTTCTCGCTCTGTCCTGCCTGTCACGGGGCTGCTTCTGAGCACGGAGGCATGCCTACAAGCCAGCTGAGATGGGCTTTGCCTAAGAGTGAGGGAAGTGTCGAGCGGAACAAGGGAAGTGCTGCACAGCTTCCCTCGCAGGCAGATTCCCTCCTGGGGCGCTGACTTCTCTTGCCTTAGCGCCCTGCTTTGTTTGGAGGCTGTTTGCGGACAGCAGCACACACAGCGGGAAGGTGCGCGCTGGTCAGCTCCAAGTCTCGGCACATAGAAGCGCAAGCGAGGCACCTGCTCGCGGTTTGTCCCGGGCATGGGAAGCAGCATGCTGCGTGCCCAGAAGACATCTCGCACTGTCCTGCCTGCCACGGGGCTGCTTCTGAGCACGGAGGCACGCCTACAAGCAAGCTGAGATGGGCTTTGCCAAAGATTCAGGGAAGTGTCGAGCGGAACAAGGGATGTGCTGCACAGCTTCCCTCGCAGGCAGATTCCCTCCTGGGGCGCTTACTTCTCCAACCTTAGCGCCCTGCTTTGTTTGGAGGCTGTTTGCGGACAGCAGCACACACAGCGGGAAGGTGCGCGCTGGCCAGCTCCAAGTCTCGGCACATAGAAGCGCAAGCGAGGCACCTGCTCGCGGTTTGTCCCGGGCGTGGAAAGCAGCATGCTGCGTGCCCAGAAGACATCTCGCACTGTCCTGCCTGCCACAGGGCTGCTTCTGAGCACGGAGGCATGCCTACAAGCCAGCTGAGATGGGCTTTGCCTAAGAGTCAGGGAAGTGTCGAGCGGAACAAGGGATGTGCTGCACAGCTTCCCTCGCAGGCAGATTCCCTCCTGGGGCGCTGACTTCTCTTGCCTTAGCGCCCTGCTTTGTTTGGAGGCTGTTTGCGGACAGCAGCACACACAGCGGGAAGGTACGCGCTGGCCAGCTCCAAGTCTCGGCACATAGAAGCGCAAGCGAGGCACCTGCTCGCGGTTTGTCCCGGGCGTGGAAAGCAGCATGCTGCGTGCCCAGAGTACTTCTCGCTCTGTCCTGCCTGTCACGGGGCTGCTTCTGAGCACGGAGGCATGCCTACAAGCCAGCTGAGATGGGCTTTGCCTAAGAGTGAGGGAAGTGTCGAGCGGAACAAGGGAAGTGCTGCACAGCTTCCCTCGCAGGCAGATTCCCTCCTGGGGCGCTGACTTCTCTTGCCTTAGCGCCCTGCTTTGTTTGGAGGCTGTTTGCGGACAGCAGCACACACAGCGGGAAGGTGCGCGCTGGTCAGCTCCAAGTCTCGGCACATAGAAGCGCAAGCGAGGCACCTGCTCGCGGTTTGTCCCGGGCATGGGAAGCAGCATGCTGCGTGCCCAGAAGACATCTCGCACTGTCCTGCCTGCCACGGGGCTGCTTCTGAGCACGGAGGCACGCCTACAAGCAAGCTGAGATGGGCTTTGCCAAAGATTCAGGGAAGTGTCGAGCGGAACAAGGGATGTGCTGCACAGCTTCCCTCGCAGGCAGATTCCCTCCTGGGGCGCTGACTTCTCTTGCCTTAGCGCCCTGCTTTGTTTGGAGGCTGTTTGCGGACAGCAGCACACACAGCGGGAAGGTGCGCGCTGGCCAGCTCCAAGTCCCGGCAGATAGAAGCGCAAGCGAGGCACCTGCTCGCAGTTTGTCCCGGGCATGGGAAGCAGCATGCTGCGTGCCCAGAGTACTTCTCGCACTGTCCTGCCTGTCACGGGTCTGCTTCTGAGCACGGAGGCATGCCTACAAGCCAGCTGAGATGGGCTTTGCCTAAGAGTGAGGGAAGTGTCGAGCGGAACAAGGGAAGTGCTGCACAGCTTCCCTCGCAGGCAGATTCCCTCCTGGGGCGCTGACTTCTCTTGCCTTAGCGCCCTGCTTTGTTTGGAGGCTGTTTGCGGACAGCAGCACACACAGCGGGAAGGTGCGTGCTGGCCAGCTCCAAGTCTCGGCACATAGAAGCGCAAGCGAGGCACCTGCTCGCAGTTTGTCCCGGGCGTGGAAAGCAGCATGCTGCATGCCCAGAGTACTTCTCGCACTGTCCTTCCCGTCACGGGGCTGCTTCTGAGCACGGAGGCACGCCTACCAGCAAGCTGAGATGGGCTTTGCCAAAGAGTGAGGGAAGTGTCGAGCGGAACAAGGGAAGTGCTGCACAGCTTCCCTCGCAGGCAGATTCCCTCCTGGGGCGCTGACTTCTCTTGCCTTAGCGCCCTGCTTTGTTTGGAGGCTGTTTGCGGACAGCAGCACACGCAGCGGGAAGGTGCGCGCTGGCCAGCTCCAAGTCTCGGCACATAGAAGCGCAAGCGAGGCACCTGCTCGCGGTTTGTCCCGGGCGTGGAAAGCAGCATGCTGCGTGCCCAGAGTACTTCTCGCTCTGTCCTGCCTGTCACGGGGCTGCTTCTGAGCACGGAGGCATGCCTACAAGCAAGCTGAGATGGGCTTTGCCTAAGAGTGAGGGAAGTGTCGAGCGGAACAAGGGAAGTGCTGCACAGCTTCCCTCGCAGGCAGATTCCCTCCTGGGGCGCTGACTTCTCTTGCCTTAGCGCCCTGCTTTGTTTGGAGGCTGTTTGCGGACAGCAGCACACACAGCGGGAAGGTGCGCGCTGGCCAGTTCCAAGTCTCGGCACATAGAAGCGCAAGCGAGGCACCTGCTCGCAGTTTGTCCCGGGCATGGGAAGCAGCATGCTGCATGCCCAGAGTACTTCTCGCTCTGTCCTGCCTGTCACGGGGCTGCTTCTGAGCACGGAGGCACGCCTACAAGCCAGCTGAGATGGGCTTTGCCTAAGAGTGAGGGAAGTGTCGAGCGGAACAAGGGATGTGCTGCACAGCTTCCCTCGCAGGCAGATTCCCTCCTGGGGCGCTTACTTCTCTTGCCTTAGCGCCCTGCTTTGTTTGGAGGCTGTTTGCGGACAGCAGCACACACAGCGGGAAGGTGCGCGCTGGCCAGCTCCAAGTCTCGGCAGATAGAAGCGCAAGCGAGGCACCTGCTCGCAGTTTGTCCCGGGCATGGGAAGCAGCATGCTGCATACCCGGAGTACTTCTCGCACTGTCCTGCCTGCCACGGGGCTGCTTCTGAGCACGGAGGCACGCCTACCAGCAAGCTGAGATGGGCTTTGCCTAAGAGTGAGGGAAGTGTCGAGCGGAACAAGGGATGTGCTGCACAGCTTCCCTCGCAGGCAGATTCCCTCCTGGGGCGCTTACTTCTCTTGCCTTAGCGCCCTGCTTTGTTTGGAGGCTGTTTGCGGACAGCAGCACACACAGCGGGAAGGTGCGCGCTGGCCAGCTCCAAGTCCCGGCAGATAGAAGCGCAAGCGAGGCACCTGCTCGCAGTTTGTCCCGGGCATGGGAAGCAGCATGCTGCATGCCCAGAGTACTTCTCGCACTGTCCTTCCCGTCACGGGGCTGCTTCTGAGCACGGAGGCACGCCTACAAGCAAGCTGAGATGGGCTTTGCCAAAGAGTGAGGGAAGTGTCGAGCGGAACAAGGGGTGTGCTGCACAGCTTCCCTCGCAGGCAGATTCCCTTCTGGGGCGCGACTTCTCTTGCCTTAGCGCCCTGCTTTGTTTGGAGGCTGTTTGCGGACAGCAGCACACACAGCGGGAAGGTACGCGCTGGCCAGCTCCAAGTCTCGGCACATAGAAGCGCAAGCGAGGCACCTGCTCGCGGTTTGTCCCGGGCATGGGAAGCAGCATGCTGCGTGCCCAGAGTACTTCTCGCTCTGTCCTGCCTGTCACGGGGCTGCTTCTGAGCACGGAGGCACGCCTACAAGCAAGCTGAGATGGGCTTTGCCTAAGAGTGAGGGAAGTGTCGAGCGGAACAAGGGATGTGCTGCACAGCTTCCCTCGCAGGCAGATTCCCTCCTGGGGCGCTTACTTCTCCTGCCTTAGTGCCCTGCTTTGTTTGGAGGCTGTTTGCGGACAGCAGCACACACAGCGGGAAGGTGCGTGCTGGCCAGCTCCAAGTCTCGGCACATAGAAGCGCAAGCGAGGCACCTGCTCGCAGTTTGTCCCGGGCGTGGAAAGCAGCATGCTGCATGCCCAGAGTACTTCTCGCACTGTCCTTCCCGTCACGGGGCTGCTTCTGAGCACGGAGGCACGCCTACCAGCAAGCTGAGATGGGCTTTGCCAAAGAGTGAGGGAAGTGTCGAGCGGAACAAGGGATGTGCTGCACAGCTTCCCTCGCAGGCAGATTCCCTCCTGGGGCGCTGACTTCTCTTGCCTTAGCGCCCTGCTTTGTTTGGAGGCTGTTTGCGGACAGCAGCACACACAGCGGGAAGGTGCGCGCTGGCCAGCTCCAAGTCTCGGCACATAGAAGCGCAAGCGAGGCACCTGCTCGCGGTTTGTCCTGGGCGTGGAAAGCAGCATGCTGCGTGCCCAGAAGACATCTCGCACTGTCCTGCCTGCCACGGGGCTGCTTCTGAGCACGGAGGCACGCCTACAAGCCAGCTGAGATGGGCTTTGCCTAAGAGTGAGGGAAGTGTCGAGCGGAACAAGGGATGTGCTGCACAGCTTCCCTCGCAGGCAGATTCCCTCCTGGGGCGCTGACTTCTCCTGCCTTAGTGCCCTGCTTTGTTTGGAGGCTGTTTGCGGACAGCAGCACACACAGCGGGAAGGTGCGCGCTGGTCAGCTCCAAGTCTCGGCACATAGAAGCGCAAGCGAGGCACCTGCTCGCGGTTTGTCCCGGGCATGGGAAGCAGCATGCTGCGTGCCCAGAAGACATCTCGCACTGTCCTGCCTGCCACGGGGCTGCTTCTGAGCACGGAGGCACGCCTACAAGCAAGCTGAGATGGGCTTTGCCAAAGATTCAGGGAAGTGTCGAGCGGAACAAGGGATGTGCTGCACAGCTTCCCTCGCAGGCAGATTCCCTCCTGGGGCGCTTACTTCTCCAACCTTAGCGCCCTGCTTTGTTTGGAGGCTGTTTGCGGACAGCAGCACACACAGCGGGAAGGTACGCGCTGGCCAGCTCCAAGTCTCGGCACATAGAAGCGCAAGCGAGGCACCTGCTCGCGGTTTGTCCCGGGCGTGGAAAGCAGCATGCTGCGTGCCCAGAGTACTTCTCGCTCTGTCCTGCCTGTCACGGGGCTGCTTCTGAGCACGGAGGCACGCCTACAAGCAAGCTGAGATGGGCTTTGCCTAAGAGTGAGGGAAGTGTCGAGCGGAACAAGGGATGTGCTGCACAGCTTCCCTCGCAGGCAGATTCCCTCCTGGGGCGCTGACTTCTCTTGCCTTAGTGCCCTGCTTTGTTTGGAGGCTGTTTGCGGACAGCAGCACACACAGCGGGAAGGTGCGCGCTGGCCAGCTCCAAGTCCCGGCAGATAGAAGCGCAAGCGAGGCACCTGCTCGCAGTTTGTCCCGGGCATGGGAAGCAGCATGCTGCATGCCCAGAGTACTTCTCGCACTGTCCTGCCTGCCACGGGGCTGCTTCTGAGCACGGAGGCACGCCTACAAGCAAGCTGAGATGGGCTTTGCCTAAGAGTGAGGGAAGTGTCGAGCGGAACAAGGGGTGTGCTGCACAGCTTCCCTCGCAGGCAGATTCCCTCCTGGGGCGCTTACTTCTCTTGCCTTAGTGCCCTGCTTTGTTTGGAGGCTGTTTGCGGACAGCAGCACACACAGCGGGAAGGTGCGTGCTGGCCAGCTCCAAGTCTCGGCACATAGAAGCGCAAGCGAGGCACCTGCTCGCGGTTTGTCCCGGGCGTGGGAAGCAGCATGCTGCGTGCCCAGAAGACATCTCGCACTGTCCTGCCTGCCACGGGGCTGCTTCTGAGCACGGAGGCACGCCTACAAGCCAGCTGAGATGGGCTTTGCCTAAGAGTGAGGGAAGTGTCGAGCGGAACAAGGGATGTGCTGCACAGCTTCCCTCGCAGGCAGATTCCCTCCTGGGGCGCTGACTTCTCCTGCCTTAGTGCCCTGCTTTGTTTGGAGGCTGTTTGCGGACAGCAGCACACACAGCGGGAAGGTACGCGCTGGCCAGCTCCAAGTCTCGGCACATAGAAGCGCAAGCGAGGCACCTGCTCGCGGTTTGTCCCGGGCGTGGAAAGCAGCATGCTGCGTGCCCAGAGTACTTCTCGCTCTGTCCTGCCTGTCACGGGGCTGCTTCTGAGCACGGAGGCACGCCTACAAGCAAGCTGAGATGGGCTTTGCCTAAGAGTGAGGGAAGTGTCGAGCGGAACAAGGGATGTGCTGCACAGCTTCCCTCGCAGGCAGATTCCCTTCTGGGGCGCGACTTCTCTTGCCTTAGCGCCCTGCTTTGTTTGGAGGCTGTTTGCGGACAGCAGCACACACAGCGGGAAGGTACGCGCTGGCCAGCTCCAAGTCTCGGCACATAGAAGCGCAAGCGAGGCACCTGCTCGCGGTTTGTCCCGGGCATGGGAAGCAGCATGCTGCGTGCCCAGAGTACTTCTCGCTCTGTCCTGCCTGTCACGGGGCTGCTTCTGAGCACGGAGGCACGCCTACAAGCAAGCTGAGATGGGCTTTGCCTAAGAGTGAGGGAAGTGTCGAGCGGAACAAGGGATGTGCTGCACAGCTTCCCTCGCAGGCAGATTCCCTCCTGGGGCGCTTACTTCTCCTGCCTTAGTGCCCTGCTTTGTTTGGAGGCTGTTTGCGGACAGCAGCACACACAGCGGGAAGGTGCGTGCTGGCCAGCTCCAAGTCTCGGCACATAGAAGCGCAAGCGAGGCACCTGCTCGCAGTTTGTCCCGGGCGTGGGAAGCAGCATGCTGCATGCCCAGAGTACTTCTCGCACTGTCCTTCCCGTCACGGGGCTGCTTCTGAGCACGGAGGCACGCCTACCAGCAAGCTGAGATGGGCTTTGCCAAAGAGTGAGGGAAGTGTCGAGCGGAACAAGGGAAGTGCTGCACAGCTTCCCTCGCAGGCAGATTCCCTCCTGGGGCGCTGACTTCTCTTGCCTTAGCGCCCTGCTTTGTTTGGAGGCTGTTTGCGGACAGCAGCACACACAGCGGGAAGGTGCGCGCTGGCCAGCTCCAAGTCCCGGCAGATAGAAGCGCAAGCGAGGCACCTGCTCGCAGTTTGTCCCGGGCATGGGAAGCAGCATGCTGCATGCCCAGAGTACTTCTCGCACTGTCCTGCCTGCCACGGGGCTGCTTCTGAGCACGGAGGCACGCCTACAAGCAAGCTGAGATGGGCTTTGCCTAAGAGTGAGGGAAGTGTCGAGCGGAACAAGGGGTGTGCTGCACAGCTTCCCTCGCAGGCAGATTCCCTCCTGGGGCGCTTACTTCTCTTGCCTTAGTGCCCTGCTTTGTTTGGAGGCTGTTTGCGGACAGCAGCACACACAGCGGGAAGGTGCGTGCTGGCCAGCTCCAAGTCTCGGCACATAGAAGCGCAAGCGAGGCACCTGCTCGCGGTTTGTCCCGGGCGTGGGAAGCAGCATGCTGCGTGCCCAGAAGACATCTCGCACTGTCCTGCCTGCCACGGGGCTGCTTCTGAGCACGGAGGCACGCCTACAAGCCAGCTGAGATGGGCTTTGCCTAAGAGTGAGGGAAGTGTCGAGCGGAACAAGGGATGTGCTGCACAGCTTCCCTCGCAGGCAGATTCCCTCCTGGGGCGCTGACTTCTCCTGCCTTAGTGCCCTGCTTTGTTTGGAGGCTGTTTGCGGACAGCAGCACACACAGCGGGAAGGTGCGCGCTGGTCAGCTCCAAGTCTCGGCACATAGAAGCGCAAGCGAGGCACCTGCTCGCGGTTTGTCCCGGGCATGGGAAGCAGCATGCTGCGTGCCCAGAAGACATCTCGCACTGTCCTGCCTGCCACGGGGCTGCTTCTGAGCACGGAGGCACGCCTACCAGCAAGCTGAGATGGGCTTTGCCAAAGATTCAGGGAAGTGTCGAGCGGAACAAGGGATGTGCTGCACAGCTTCCCTCGCAGGCAGATTCCCTCCTGGGGCGCTTACTTCTCCAACCTTAGCGCCCTGCTTTGTTTGGAGGCTGTTTGCGGACAGCAGCACACACAGCGGGAAGGTACGCGCTGGCCAGCTCCAAGTCTCGGCACATAGAAGCGCAAGCGAGGCACCTGCTCGCGGTTTGTCCCGGGCGTGGAAAGCAGCATGCTGCGTGCCCAGAGTACTTCTCGCTCTGTCCTGCCTGTCACGGGGCTGCTTCTGAGCACGGAGGCATGCCTACAAGCCAGCTGAGATGGGCTTTGCCTAAGAGTGAGGGAAGTGTCGAGCGGAACAAGGGAAGTGCTGCACAGCTTCCCTCGCAGGCAGATTCCCTCCTGGGGCGCTGACTTCTCTTGCCTTAGCGCCCTGCTTTGTTTGGAGGCTGTTTGCGGACAGCAGCACACACAGCGGGAAGGTACGCGCTGGCCAGCTCCAAGTCTCGGCACATAGAAGCGCAAGCGAGGCACCTGCTCGCGGTTTGTCCTGGGCGTGGAAAGCAGCATGCTGCGTGCCCAGAAGACATCTCGCACTGTCCTGCCTGCCACGGGGCTGCTTCTGAGCACGGAGGCATGCCTACAAGCCAGCTGAGATGGGCTTTGCCTAAGAGTGAGGGAAGTGTCGAGCAGAACAAGGGATGTGCTGCACAGCTTCCCTCGCAGGCAGATTCCCTCCTGGGGCGCTTACTTCTCCTGCCTTAGCGCCCTGCTTTGTTTGGAGGCTGTTTGCGGACAGCAGCACACACAGCGGGAAGGTGCGCGCTGGTCAGCTCCAAGTCTCGGCACATAGAAGCGCAAGCGAGGCACCTGCTCGCAGTTTGTCCCGGGTGTGGGAAGCAGCATGCTGCGTGCCCAGAGTACTTCTCGCTCTGTCCTGCCTGTCACGGGGCTGCTTCTGAGCACGGAGGCACGCCTACAAGCCAGCTGAGATGGGCTTTGCCTAAGAGTGAGGGAAGTGTCGAGCGGAACAAGGGATGTGCTGCACAGCTTCCCTCGCAGGCAGATTCCCTCCTGGGGCGCTGACTTCTCTTGCCTTAGCGCCCTGCTTTGTTTGGAGGCTGTTTGCGGACAGCAGCACACACAGCGGGAAGGTGCGCGCTGGCCAGCTCCAAGTCCCGGCAGATAGAAGCGCAAGCGAGGCACCTGCTCGCAGTTTGTCCCGGGCATGGGAAGCAGCATGCTGCATGCCCAGAGTACTTCTCGCACTGTCCTGCCTGCCACGGGGCTGCTTCTGAGCACGGAGGCACGCCTACAAGCAAGCTGAGATGGGCTTTGCCTAAGAGTGAGGGAAGTGTCGAGCGGAACAAGGGGTGTGCTGCACAGCTTCCCTCGCAGGCAGATTCCCTCCTGGGGCGCTGACTTCTCCTGCCTTAGCGCCCTGCTTTGTTTGGAGGCTGTTTGCGGACAGCAGCACACACAGCGGGAAGGTGCGTGCTGGCCAGCTCCAAGTCTCGGCACATAGAAGCGCAAGCGAGGCACCTGCTCGCAGTTTGTCCCGGGCATGGGAAGCAGCATGCTGCATGCCCAGAGTACTTCTCGCACTGTCCTTCCCGTCACGGGGCTGCTTCTGAGCACGGAGGCACGCCTACAAGCAAGCTGAGATGGGCTTTGCCAAAGAGTGAGGGAAGTGTCGAGCGGAACAAGGGATGTGCTGCACAGCTTCCCTCGCAGGCAGATTCCCTCCTGGGGCGCTTACTTCTCCAACCTTAGCGCCCTGCTTTGTTTGGAGGCTGTTTGCGGACAGCAGCACACACAGCGGGAAGGTACGCGCTGGCCAGATCCAAGTCTCGGCACATAGAAGCGCAAGCGAGGCACCTGCTCGCGGTTTGTCCCGGGCGTGGAAAGCAGCATGCTGCGTGCCCAGAGTACTTCTCGCTCTGTCCTGCCTGTCACGGGGCTGCTTCTGAGCACGGAGGCACGCCTACAAGCAAGCTGAGATGGGCTTTGCCTAAGAGTGAGGGAAGTGTCGAGCGGAACAAGGGATGTGCTGCACAGCTTCCCTCGCAGGCAGATTCCCTTCTGGGGCGCGACTTCTCTTGCCTTAGCGCCCTGCTTTGTTTGGAGGCTGTTTGCGGACAGCAGCACACACAGCGGGAAGGTACGCGCTGGCCAGCTCCAAGTCTCGGCACATAGAAGCGCAAGCGAGGCACCTGCTCGCGGTTTGTCCCGGGCATGGGAAGCAGCATGCTGCGTGCCCAGAGTACTTCTCGCTCTGTCCTGCCTGTCACGGGGCTGCTTCTGAGCACGGAGGCACGCCTACAAGCCAGCTGAGATGGGCTTTGCCTAAGAGTGAGGGAAGTGTCGAGCGGAACAAGGGATGTGCTGCACAGCTTCCCTCGCAGGCAGATTCCCTCCTGGGGCGCTTACTTCTCCTGCCTTAGTGCCCTGCTTTGTTTGGAGGCTGTTTGCGGACAGCAGCACACACAGCGGGAAGGTGCGTGCTGGCCAGCTCCAAGTCTCGGCACATAGAAGCGCAAGCGAGGCACCTGCTCGCAGTTTGTCCCGGGCGTGGGAAGCAGCATGCTGCATGCCCAGAGTACTTCTCGCACTGTCCTTCCCGTCACGGGGCTGCTTCTGAGCACGGAGGCACGCCTACCAGCAAGCTGAGATGGGCTTTGCCAAAGAGTGAGGGAAGTGTCGAGCGGAACAAGGGAAGTGCTGCACAGCTTCCCTCGCAGGCAGATTCCCTCCTGGGGCGCTGACTTCTCTTGCCTTAGCGCCCTGCTTTGTTTGGAGGCTGTTTGCGGACAGCAGCACACACAGCGGGAAGGTGCGCGCTGGCCAGCTCCAAGTCTCGGCACATAGAAGCGCAAGCCAGGCACCTGCTCGCAGTTTGTCCCGGGCGTGGAAAGCAGCATGCTGCATGCCCAGAGTACTTCTCGCACTGTCCTTCCCGTCACGGGGCTGCTTCTGAGCACGGAGGCACGCCTACAAGCAAGCTGAGATGGGCTTTGCCAAAGAGTGAGGGAAGTGTCGAGCGGAACAAGGGATGTGCTGCACAGCTTCCCTCGCAGGCAGATTCCCTCCTGGGGCGCTGACTTCTCTTGCCTTAGCGCCCTGCTTTGTTTGGAGGCTGTTTGCGGACAGCAGCACACACAGCGGGAAGGTGCGCGCTGGCCAGCTCCAAGTCCCGGCAGATAGAAGCGCAAGCGAGGCACCTGCTCGCAGTTTGTCCCGGGCATGGGAAGCAGCATGCTGCATGCCCAGAGTACTTCTCGCACTGTCCTGCCTGCCACGGGGCTGCTTCTGAGCACGGAGGCACGCCTACAAGCAAGCTGAGATGGGCTTTGCCTAAGAGTGAGGGAAGTGTCGAGCGGAACAAGGGGTGTGCTGCACAGCTTCCCTCGCAGGCAGATTCCCTCCTGGGGCGCTTACTTCTCTTGCCTTAGTGCCCTGCTTTGTTTGGAGGCTGTTTGCGGACAGCAGCACACACAGCGGGAAGGTGCGTGCTGGCCAGCTCCAAGTCTCGGCACATAGAAGCGCAAGCGAGGCACCTGCTCGCGGTTTGTCCCGGGCGTGGGAAGCAGCATGCTGCGTGCCCAGAAGACATCTCGCACTGTCCTGCCTGCCACGGGGCTGCTTCTGAGCACGGAGGCACGCCTACAAGCCAGCTGAGATGGGCTTTGCCTAAGAGTGAGGGAAGTGTCGAGCGGAACAAGGGATGTGCTGCACAGCTTCCCTCGCAGGCAGATTCCCTCCTGGGGCGCTTACTTCTCCTGCCTTAGTGCCCTGCTTTGTTTGGAGGCTGTTTGCGGACAGCAGCACACACAGCGGGAAGGTGCGCGCTGGCCAGCTCCAAGTCTCGGCACATAGAAGCGCAAGCGAGGCACCTGCTCGCGGTTTGTCCCGGGCATGGGAAGCAGCATGCTGCGTGCCCAGAAGACATCTCGCACTGTCCTGCCTGCCACGGGGCTGCTTCTGAGCACGGAGGCACGCCTACCAGCAAGCTGAGATGGGCTTTGCCAAAGATTCAGGGAAGTGTCGAGCGGAACAAGGGATGTGCTGCACAGCTTCCCTCGCAGGCAGATTCCCTCCTGGGGCGCTTACTTCTCCAACCTTAGCGCCCTGCTTTGTTTGGAGGCTGTTTGCGGACAGCAGCACACACAGCGGGAAGGTACGCGCTGGCCAGCTCCAAGTCTCGGCACATAGAAGCGCAAGCGAGGCACCTGCTCGCGGTTTGTCCCGGGCGTGGAAAGCAGCATGCTGCGTGCCCAGAGTACTTCTCGCTCTGTCCTGCCTGTCACGGGGCTGCTTCTGAGCACGGAGGCATGCCTACAAGCCAGCTGAGATGGGCTTTGCCTAAGAGTGAGGGAAGTGTCGAGCGGAACAAGGGAAGTGCTGCACAGCTTCCCTCGCAGGCAGATTCCCTCCTGGGGCGCTGACTTCTCTTGCCTTAGCGCCCTGCTTTGTTTGGAGGCTGTTTGCGGACAGCAGCACACACAGCGGGAAGGTACGCGCTGGCCAGCTCCAAGTCTCGGCACATAGAAGCGCAAGCGAGGCACCTGCTCGCGGTTTGTCCTGGGCGTGGAAAGCAGCATGCTGCGTGCCCAGAAGACATCTCGCACTGTCCTGCCTGCCACGGGGCTGCTTCTGAGCACGGAGGCACGCCTACAAGCCAGCTGAGATGGGCTTTGCCTAAGAGTGAGGGAAGTGGCGAGCAGAACAAGGGATGTGCTGCACAGCTTCCCTCGCAGGCAGATTCCCTCCTGGGGCGCTTACTTCTCCTGCCTTAGCGCCCTGCTTTGTTTGGAGGCTGTTTGCGGACAGCAGCACACACAGCGGGAAGGTGCGCGCTGGTCAGCTCCAAGTCTCGGCACATAGAAGCGCAAGCGAGGCACCTGCTCGCAGTTTGTCCCGGGTGTGGGAAGCAGCATGCTGCGTGCCCAGAGTACTTCTCGCTCTGTCCTGCCTGTCACGGGGCTGCTTCTGAGCACGGAGGCACGCCTACAAGCCAGCTGAGATGGGCTTTGCCTAAGAGTGAGGGAAGTGTCGAGCGGAACAAGGGATGTGCTGCACAGCTTCCCTCGCAGGCAGATTCCCTCCTGGGGCGCTGACTTCTCTTGCCTTAGCGCCCTGCTTTGTTTGGAGGCTGTTTGCGGACAGCAGCACACACAGCGGGAAGGTGCGCGCTGGCCAGCTCCAAGTCCCGGCAGATAGAAGCGCAAGCGAGGCACCTGCTCGCAGTTTGTCCCGGGCATGGGAAGCAGCATGCTGCATGCCCAGAGTACTTCTCGCACTGTCCTGCCTGCCACGGGGCTGCTTCTGAGCACGGAGGCACGCCTACAAGCAAGCTGAGATGGGCTTTGCCTAAGAGTGAGGGAAGTGTCGAGCGGAACAAGGGGTGTGCTGCACAGCTTCCCTCGCAGGCAGATTCCCTCCTGGGGCGCTGACTTCTCTTGCCTTAGCGCCCTGCTTTGTTTGGAGGCTGTTTGCGGACAGCAGCACACACAGCGGGAAGGTGCGCGCTGGCCAGCTCCAAGTCCCGGCAGATAGAAGCGCAAGCGAGGCACCTGCTCGCAGTTTGTCCCGGGCATGGGAAGCAGCATGCTGCATGCCCAGAGTACTTCTCGCTCTGTCCTGCCTGTCACGGGGCTGCTTCTGAGCACGGAGGCATGCCTACAAGCCAGCTGAGATGGGCTTTGCCTAAGAGTGAGGGAAGTGTCGAGCGGAACAAGGGATGTGCTGCACAGCTTCCCTCGCAGGCAGATTCCCTCCTGGGGCGCTGACTTCTCTTGCCTTAGCGCCCTGCTTTGTTTGGAGGCTGTTTGCGGACAGCAGCACACACAGCGGGAAGGTGCGCGCTGGCCAGCTCCAAGTCCCGGCAGATAGAAGCGCAAGCGAGGCACCTGCTCGCAGTTTGTCCCGGGCATGGGAAGCAGCATGCTGCATGCCCAGAGTACTTCTCGCACTGTCCTGCCTGCCACGGGGCTGCTTCTGAGCACGGAGGCACGCCTACAAGCAAGCTGAGATGGGCTTTGCCTAAGAGTGAGGGAAGTGTCGAGCGGAACAAGGGGTGTGCTGCACAGCTTCCCTCGCAGGCAGATTCCCTCCTGGGGCGCTTACTTCTCTTGCCTTAGTGCCCTGCTTTGTTTGGTGGCTGTTTGCGGACAGCAGCACACACAGCGGGAAGGTGCGTGCTGGCCAGCTCCAAGTCTCGGCACATAGAAGCGCAAGCGAGGCACCTGCTCGCGGTTTGTCCCGGGCGTGGGAAGCAGCATGCTGCGTGCCCAGAAGACATCTCGCACTGTCCTGCCTGCCACGGGGCTGCTTCTGAGCACGGAGGCACGCCTACAAGCCAGCTGAGATGGGCTTTGCCTAAGAGTGAGGGAAGTGTCGAGCGGAACAAGGGATGTGCTGCACAGCTTCCCTCGCAGGCAGATTCCCTCCTGGGGCGCTGACTTCTCCTGCCTTAGTGCCCTGCTTTGTTTGGAGGCTGTTTGCGGACAGCAGCACACACAGCCGGAAGGTGCGCGCTGGTCAGCTCCAAGTCTCGGCACATAGAAGCGCAAGCGAGGCACCTGCTCGCGGTTTGTCCCGGGCATGGGAAGCAGCATGCTGCGTGCCCAGAAGACATCTCGCACTGTCCTGCCTGCCACGGGGCTGCTTCTGAGCACGGAGGCACGCCTACCAGCAAGCTGAGATGGGCTTTGCCAAAGATTCAGGGAAGTGTCGAGCGGAACAAGGGATGTGCTGCACAGCTTCCCTCGCAGGCAGATTCCCTCCTGGGGCGCTTACTTCTCCAACCTTAGCGCCCTGCTTTGTTTGGAGGCTGTTTGCGGACAGCAGCACACACAGCGGGAAGGTACGCGCTGGCCAGCTCCAAGTCTCGGCACATAGAAGCGCAAGCGAGGCACCTGCTCGCGGTTTGTCCCGGGCGTGGAAAGCAGCATGCTGCGTGCCCAGAGTACTTCTCGCTCTGTCCTGCCTGTCACGGGGCTGCTTCTGAGCACGGAGGCATGCCTACAAGCCAGCTGAGATGGGCTTTGCCTAAGAGTGAGGGAAGTGTCGAGCGGAACAAGGGAAGTGCTGCGGAGCTTCCCTCGCAGGCAGATTCCCTCCTGGGGCGCTGACTTCTCTTGCCTTAGCGCCCTGCTTTGTTTGGAGGCTGTTTGCGGACAGCAGCACACACAGCGGGAAGGTACGCGCTGGCCAGCTCCAAGTCTCGGCACATAGAAGCGCAAGCGAGGCACCTGCTCGCGGTTTGTCCTGGGCGTGGAAAGCAGCATGCTGCGTGCCCAGAAGACATCTCGCACTGTCCTGCCTGCCACGGGGCTGCTTCTGAGCACGGAGGCACGCCTACAAGCCAGCTGAGATGGGCTTTGCCTAAGAGTGAGGGAAGTGGCGAGCAGAACAAGGGATGTGCTGCACAGCTTCCCTCGCAGGCAGATTCCCTCCTGGGGCGCTTACTTCTCCAAACTTAGCGCCCTGCTTTGTTTGGAGGCTGTTTGCGGACAGCAGCACACACAGCGGGAAGGTGCGCGCTGGCCAGCTCCAAGTCTCGGCACATAGAAGCGCAAGCGAGGCACCTGCTCGCAGTTTGTCCCGGGCGTGGGAAGCAGCATGCTGCGTGCCCAGAGTACTTCTCGCTCTGTCCTGCCTGTCACGGGGCTGCTTCTGAGCACGGAGGCACGCCTACAAGCCAGCTGAGATGGGCTTTGCCTAAGAGTGAGGGAAGTGTCGAGCGGAACAAGGGATGTGCTGCACAGCTTCCCTCGCAGGCAGATTCCCTCCTGGGGCGCTGACTTCTCTTGCCTTAGCGCCCTGCTTTGTTTGGAGGCTGTTTGCGGACAGCAGCACACACAGCGGGAAGGTGCGCGCTGGCCAGCTCCAAGTCCCGGCAGATAGAAGCGCAAGCGAGGCACCTGCTCGCAGTTTGTCCCGGGCATGGGAAGCAGCATGCTGCATGCCCAGAGTACTTCTCGCACTGTCCTGCCTGCCACGGGGCTGCTTCTGAGCACGGAGGCACGCCTACAAGCAAGCTGAGATGGGCTTTGCCTAAGAGTGAGGGAAGTGTCGAGCGGAACAAGGGGTGTGCTGCACAGCTTCCCTCGCAGGCAGATTCCCTCCTGGGGCGCTTACTTCTCTTGCCTTAGTGCCCTGCTTTGTTTGGAGGCTGTTTGCGGACAGCAGCACACACAGCGGGAAGGTGCGTGCTGGCCAGCTCCAAGTCTCGGCACATAGAAGCGCAAGCGAGGCACCTGCTCGCGGTTTGTCCCGGGCGTGGGAAGCAGCATGCTGCGTGCCCAGAAGACATCTCGCACTGTCCTGCCTGCCACGGGGCTGCTTCTGAGCACGGAGGCACGCCTACCAGCAAGCTGAGATGGGCTTTGCCAAAGATTCAGGGAAGTGTCGAGCGGAACAAGGGATGTGCTGCACAGCTTCCCTCGCAGGCAGATTCCCTCCTGGGGCGCTTACTTCTCCAACCTTAGCGCCCTGCTTTGTTTGGAGGCTGTTTGCGGACAGCAGCACACACAGCGGGAAGGTACGCGCTGGCCAGCTCCAAGTCTCGGCACATAGAAGCGCAAGCGAGGCACCTGCTCGCGGTTTGTCCCGGGCGTGGAAAGCAGCATGCTGCATACCCAGAGTACTTCTCGCACTGTCCTGCCTGCCACGGGGCTGCTTCTGAGCACGGAGGCATGCCTACAAGCAAGCTGAGATGGGCTTTGCCTAAGAGTGAGGGAAGTGTCGAGCGGAACAAGGGATGTGCTGCACAGCTTCCCTCGCAGGCAGATTCCCTCCTGGGGCGCTGACTTCTCCTGCCTTAGTGCCCTGCTTTGTTTGGAGGCTGTTTGCGGACAGCAGCACACACAGCGGGAAGGTGCGTGCTGGCCAGCTCCAAGTCTCGGCACATAGAAGCGCAAGCGAGGCACCTGCTCGCAGTTTGTCCCGGGCATGGGAAGCAGCATGCTGCATGCCCAGAGTACTTCTCGCACTGTCCTTCCCGTCACGGGGCTGCTTCTGAGCACGGAGGCACGCCTACCAGCAAGCTGAGATGGGCTTTGCCTAAGAGTGAGGGAAGTGTCGAGCGGAACAAGGGGTGTGCTGCACAGCTTCCCTCGCAGGCAGATTCCCTCCTGGGGCGCTTACTTCTCTTGCCTTAGTGCCCTGCTTTGTTTGGAGGCTGTTTGCGGACAGCAGCACACACAGTGGGAAGGTGCGTGCTGGCCAGCTCCAAGTCTCGGCACATAGAAGCGCAAGCGAGGCACCTGCTCGCGGTTTGTCCCGGGCGTGGGAAGCAGCATGCTGCGTGCCCAGAGTACTTCTCGCTCTGTCCTGCCTGCCACGGGGCTGCTTCTGAGCACGGAGGCACGCCTACAAGCCAGCTGAGATGGGCTTTGCCTAAGAGTGAGGGAAGTGTCGAGCGGAACAAGGGATGTGCTGCACAGCTTCCCTCGCAGGCAGATTCCCTCCTGGGGCGCTGACTTCTCCTGCCTTAGTGCCCTGCTTTGTTTGGAGGCTGTTTGCGGACAGCAGCACACACAGCGGGAAGGTGCGCGCTGGTCAGCTCCAAGTCTCGGCACATAGAAGCGCAAGCGAGGCACCTGCTCGCGGTTTGTCCCGGGCATGGGAAGCAGCATGCTGCGTGCCCAGAAGACATCTCGCACTGTCCTGCCTGCCACGGGGCTGCTTCTGAGCACGGAGGCACGCCTACCAGCAAGCTGAGATGGGCTTTGCCAAAGATTCAGGGAAGTGTCGAGCGGAACAAGGGATGTGCTGCACAGCTTCCCTCGCAGGCAGATTCCCTCCTGGGGCGCTTACTTCTCCAACCTTAGCGCCCTGCTTTGTTTGGAGGCTGTTTGCGGACAGCAGCACACACAGCGGGAAGGTACGCGCTGGCCAGCTCCAAGTCTCGGCACATAGAAGCGCAAGCGAGGCACCTGCTCGCGGTTTGTCCCGGGCGTGGAAAGCAGCATGCTGCGTGCCCAGAAGACATCTCGCACTGTCCTGCCTGCCACGGGGCTGCTTCTGAGCACGGAGGCACGCCTACAAGCCAGCTGAGATGGGCTTTGCCTAAGAGTGAGGGAAGTGTCGAGCGGAACAAGGGATGTGCTGCACAGCTTCCCTCGCAGGCAGATTCCCTCCTGGGGCGCTGACTTCTCCTGCCTTAGTGCCCTGCTTTGTTTGGAGGCTGTTTGCGGACAGCAGCACACACAGCGGGAAGGTGCGCGCTGGTCAGCTCCAAGTCTCGGCAGATAGAAGCGCAAGCGAGGCACCTGCTCGCAGTTTGTCCCGGGCATGGGAAGCAGCATGCTGCATGCCCAGAGTACTTCTCGCACTGTCCTTCCCGTCACGGGGCTGCTTCTGAGCACGGAGGCACGCCTACCAGCGAGCTGAGATGGGCTTTGCCAAAGAGTGAGGGAAGTGTCGAGCGGAACAAGGGAAGTGCTGCACAGCTTCCCTCGCAGGCAGATTCCCTCCTGGGGCGCTGACTTCTCTTGCCTTAGCGCCCTGCTTTGTTTGGAGGCTGTTTGCGGACAGCAGCACACACAGCGGGAAGGTACGCGCTGGCCAGCTCCAAGTCTCGGCACATAGAAGCGCAAGCGAGGCACCTGCTCGCGGTTTGTCCCGGGCGTGGAAAGCAGCATGCTGCGTGCCCAGAGTACTTCTCGCTCTGTCCTGCCTGTCACGGGGCTGCTTCTGAGCACGGAGGCATGCCTACAAGCCAGCTGAGATGGGCTTTGCCTAAGAGTGAGGGAAGTGTCGAGCGGAACAAGGGAAGTGCTGCACAGCTTCCCTCGCAGGCAGATTCCCTCCTGGGGCGCTGACTTCTCTTGCCTTAGCGCCCTGCTTTGTTTGGAGGCTGTTTGCGGACAGCAGCACACACAGCGGGAAGGTACGCGCTGGCCAGCTCCAAGTCTCGGCACATAGAAGCGCAAGCGAGGCACCTGCTCGCAGTTTGTCCCGGGCGTGGGAAGCAGCATGCTGCGTGCCCAGAGTACTTCTCGCTCTGTCCTGCCTGTCACGGGGCTGCTTCTGAGCACGGAGGCACGCCTACAAGCCAGCTGAGATGGGCTTTGCCTAAGAGTGAGGGAAGTGTCGAGCGGAACAAGGGATGTGCTGCACAGCTTCCCTCGCAGGCAGATTCCCTCCTGGGGCGCTGACTTCTCTTGCCTTAGCGCCCTGCTTTGTTTGGAGGCTGTTTGCGGACAGCAGCACACACAGCGGGAAGGTGCGCGCTGGTCAGCTCCAAGTCTCGGCACATAGAAGCGCAAGCGAGGCACCTGCTCGCGGTTTGTCCCGGGCATGGGAAGCAGCATGCTGCGTGCCCAGAAGACATCTCGCACTGTCCTGCCTGCCACGGGGCTGCTTCTGAGCACGGAGGCACGCCTACCAGCAAGCTGAGATGGGCTTTGCCAAAGATTCAGGGAAGTGTCGAGCGGAACAAGGGATGTGCTGCACAGCTTCCCTCGCAGGCAGATTCCCTCCTGGGGCGCTTACTTCTCCAACCTTAGCGCCCTGCTTTGTTTGGAGGCTGTTTGCGGACAGCAGCACACACAGCGGGAAGGTACGCGCTGGCCAGCTCCAAGTCTCGGCACATAGAAGCGCAAGCGAGGCACCTGCTCGCGGTTTGTCCCGGGCGTGGAAAGCAGCATGCTGCGTGCCCAGAGTACTTCTCGCTCTGTCCTGCCTGTCACGGGGCTGCTTCTGAGCACGGAGGCATGCCTACAAGCCAGCTGAGATGGGCTTTGCCTAAGAGTGAGGGAAGTGTCGAGCGGAACAAGGGAAGTGCTGCGGAGCTTCCCTCGCAGGCAGATTCCCTCCTGGGGCGCTGACTTCTCTTGCCTTAGCGCCCTGCTTTGTTTGGAGGCTGTTTGCGGACAGCAGCACACACAGCGGGAAGGTACGCGCTGGCCAGCTCCAAGTCTCGGCACATAGAAGCGCAAGCGAGGCACCTGCTCGCGGTTTGTCCTGGGCGTGGAAAGCAGCATGCTGCGTGCCCAGAAGACATCTCGCACTGTCCTGCCTGCCACGGGGCTGCTTCTGAGCACGGAGGCACGCCTACAAGCCAGCTGAGATGGGCTTTGCCTAAGAGTGAGGGAAGTGGCGAGCAGAACAAGGGATGTGCTGCACAGCTTCCCTCGCAGGCAGATTCCCTCCTGGGGCGCTTACTTCTCCAAACTTAGCGCCCTGCTTTGTTTGGAGGCTGTTTGCGGACAGCAGCACACACAGCGGGAAGGTGCGCGCTGGCCAGCTCCAAGTCTCGGCACATAGAAGCGCAAGCGAGGCACCTGCTCGCAGTTTGTCCCGGGCGTGGGAAGCAGCATGCTGCGTGCCCAGAGTACTTCTCGCTCTGTCCTGCCTGTCACGGGGCTGCTTCTGAGCACGGAGGCACGCCTACAAGCCAGCTGAGATGGGCTTTGCCTAAGAGTGAGGGAAGTGTCGAGCGGAACAAGGGATGTGCTGCACAGCTTCCCTCGCAGGCAGATTCCCTCCTGGGGCGCTGACTTCTCTTGCCTTAGCGCCCTGCTTTGTTTGGAGGCTGTTTGCGGACAGCAGCACACACAGCGGGAAGGTGCGCGCTGGCCAGCTCCAAGTCCCGGCAGATAGAAGCGCAAGCGAGGCACCTGCTCGCAGTTTGTCCCGGGCATGGGAAGCAGCATGCTGCATGCCCAGAGTACTTCTCGCACTGTCCTGCCTGCCACGGGGCTGCTTCTGAGCACGGAGGCACGCCTACAAGCAAGCTGAGATGGGCTTTGCCTAAGAGTGAGGGAAGTGTCGAGCGGAACAAGGGGTGTGCTGCACAGCTTCCCTCGCAGGCAGATTCCCTCCTGGGGCGCTTACTTCTCTTGCCTTAGTGCCCTGCTTTGTTTGGAGGCTGTTTGCGGACAGCAGCACACACAGCGGGAAGGTGCGCGCTGGCCAGCTCCAAGTCTCGGCACATAGAAGCGCAAGCGAGGCACCTGCTCGCGGTTTGTCCCGGGCGTGGAAAGCAGCATGCTGCATACCCAGAGTACTTCTCGCACTGTCCTGCCTGCCACGGGGCTGCTTCTGAGCACGGAGGCACGCCTACAAGCAAGCTGAGATGGGCTTTGCCTAAGAGTGAGGGAAGTGTCGAGCGGAACAAGGGATGTGCTGCACAGCTTCCCTCGCAGGCAGATTCCCTCCTGGGGCGCTGACTTCTCCTGCCTTAGTGCCCTGCTTTGTTTGGAGGCTGTTTGCGGACAGCAGCACACACAGCGGGAAGGTGCGTGCTGGCCAGCTCCAAGTCTCGGCACATAGAAGCGCAAGCGAGGCACCTGCTCGCAGTTTGTCCCGGGCATGGGAAGCAGCATGCTGCATGCCCAGAGTACTTCTCGCACTGTCCTTCCCGTCACGGGGCTGCTTCTGAGCACGGAGGCACGCCTACCAGCAAGCTGAGATGGGCTTTGCCTAAGAGTGAGGGAAGTGTCGAGCGGAACAAGGGGTGTGCTGCACAGCTTCCCTCGCAGGCAGATTCCCTCCTGGGGCGCTTACTTCTCTTGCCTTAGTGCCCTGCTTTGTTTGGAGGCTGTTTGCGGACAGCAGCACACACAGCGGGAAGGTGCGTGCTGGCCAGCTCCAAGTCTCGGCACATAGAAGCGCAAGCGAGGCACCTGCTCGCGGTTTGTCCCGGGCGTGGGAAGCAGCATGCTGCGTGCCCAGAAGACATATTGCACTGTCCTGCCTGCCACGGGGCTGCTTCTGAGCACGGAGGCACGCCTACAAGCCAGCTGAGATGGGCTTTGCCTAAGAGTGAGGGAAGTGTCGAGCGGAACAAGGGATGTGCTGCACAGCTTCCCTCGCAGGCAGATTCCCTCCTGGGGCGCTGACTTCTCCTGCCTTAGTGCCCTGCTTTGTTTGGAGGCTGTTTGCGGACAGCAGCACACACAGCGGGAAGGTGCGCGCTGGTCAGCTCCAAGTCTCGGCACATAGAAGCGCAAGCGAGGCACCTGCTCGCGGTTTGTCCCGGGCATGGGAAGCAGCATGCTGCATGCCCAGAGTACTTCTCGCACTGTCCTTCCCGTCACGGGGCTGCTTCTGAGCACGGAGGCACGCCTACCAGCGAGCTGAGATGGGCTTTGCCA
This sequence comes from Rhea pennata, assembly GCF_028389875.1. Taxonomy (NCBI): domain Eukaryota; kingdom Metazoa; phylum Chordata; class Aves; order Rheiformes; family Rheidae; genus Rhea; species Rhea pennata. The sequence goes on from NC_084680.1 coordinate 1,811,419, forward strand.
AAGAGTGAGGGAAGTGTCGAGCGGAACAAGGGATGTGCTGCACAGCTTCCCTCGCAGGCAGATTCCCTCCTGGGGCGCTTACTTCTCCAACCTTAGCGCCCTGCTTTGTTTGGAGGCTGTTTGCGGACAGCAGCACACACAGCGGGAAGGTACGCGCTGGCCAGCTCCAAGTCTCGGCACATAGAAGCGCAAGCGAGGCACCTGCTCGCGGTTTGTCCCGGGCGTGGAAAGCAGCATGCTGCGTGCCCAGAGTACGTCTCGCTCTGTCCTGCCTGTCACGGGGCTGCTTCTGAGCACGGAGGCACGCCTACAAGCCAGCTGAGATGGGCTTTGCCAAAGAGTGAGGGAAGTGTCGAGCGGAACAAGGGAAGTGCTGCACAGCTTCCCTCGCAGGCAGATTCCCTCCTGGGGCGCTGACTTCTCTTGCCTTAGCGCCCTGCTTTGTTTGGAGGCTGTTTGCGGACAGCAGCACACACAGCGGGAAGGTGCGCGCTGGCCAGCTCCAAGTCCCGGCAGATAGAAGCGCAAGCGAGGCACCTGCTCGCAGTTTGTCCCGGGCATGGGAAGCAGCATGCTGCATGCCCAGAGTACTTCTCGCACTGTCCTGCCTGCCACGGGGCTGCTTCTGAGCACGGAGGCACGCCTACAAGCAAGCTGAGATGGGCTTTGCCTAAGAGTGAGGGAAGTGTCGAGCGGAACAAGGGGTGTGCTGCACAGCTTCCCTCGCAGGCAGATTCCCTCCTGGGGCGCTTACTTCTCTTGCCTTAGTGCCCTGCTTTGTTTGGAGGCTGTTTGCGGACAGCAGCACACACAGCGGGAAGGTGCGCGCTGGCCAGCTCCAAGTCCCGGCAGATAGAAGCGCAAGCGAGGCACCTGCTCGCGGTTTGTCCCGGGCGTGGGAAGCAGCATGCTGCGTGCCCAGAAGACATCTCGCACTGTCCTGCCTGCCACGGGGCTGCTTCTGAGCACGGAGGCACGCCTACAAGCCAGCTGAGATGGGCTTTGCCTAAGAGTGAGGGAAGTGTCGAGCGGAACAAGGGATGTGCTGCACAGCTTCCCTCGCAGGCAGATTCCCTCCTGGGGCGCTGACTTCTCCTGCCTTAGTGCCCTGCTTTGTTTGGAGGCTGTTTGCGGACAGCAGCACACACAGCGGGAAGGTGCGCGCTGGTCAGCTCCAAGTCTCGGCACATAGAAGCGCAAGCGAGGCACCTGCTCGCAGTTTGTCCCGGGCATGGGAAGCAGCATGCTGCATGCCCAGAGTACTTCTCGCACTGTCCTTCCCGTCACGGGGCTGCTTCTGAGCACGGAGGCACGCCTACCAGCAAGCTGAGATGGGCTTTGCCAAAGAGTGAGGGAAGTGTCGAGCGGAACAAGGGATGTGCTGCACAGCTTCCCTCGCAGGCAGATTCCCTCCTGGGGCGCTTACTTCTCCAACCTTAGCGCCCTGCTTTGTTTGGAGGCTGTTTGCGGACAGCAGCACACACAGCGGGAAGGTACGCGCTGGCCAGCTCCAAGTCTCGGCACATAGAAGCGCAAGCGAGGCACCTGCTCGCGGTTTGTCCCGGGCGTGGAAAGCAGCATGCTGCGTGCCCAGAGTACTTCTCGCTCTGTCCTGCCTGTCACGGGGCTGCTTCTGAGCACGGAGGCACGCCTACAAGCAAGCTGAGATGGGCTTTGCCAAAGAGTGAGGGAAGTGTCGAGCGGAACAAGGGAAGTGCTGCACAGCTTCCCTCGCAGGCAGATTCCCTCCTGGGGCGCTGACTTCTCTTGCCTTACGCCCTGCTTTGTTTGGAGGCTGTTTGCGGACAGCAGCACACACAGCGGGAAGGTACGCGCTGGCCAGCTCCAAGTCTCGGCACATAGAAGCGCAAGCGAGGCACCTGCTCGCGGTTTGTCCTGGGCGTGGAAAGCAGCATGCTGCGTGCCCAGAAGACATCTCGCACTGTCCTGCCTGCCACGGGGCTGCTTCTGAGCACGGAGGCACGCCTACAAGCCAGCTGAGATGGGCTTTGCCTAAGAGTGAGGGAAGTGGCGAGCAGAACAAGGGATGTGCTGCACAGCTTCCCTCGCAGGCAGATTCCCTCCTGGGGCGCTTACTTCTCCTGCCTTAGCGCCCTGCTTTGTTTGGAGGCTGTTTGCGGACAGCAGCACACACAGCGGGAAGGTGCGCGCTGGCCAGCTCCAAGTCTCGGCACATAGAAGCGCAAGCGAGGCACCTGCTCGCAGTTTGTCCCGGGCGTGGGAAGCAGCATGCTGCGTGCCCAGAGTACTTCTCGCTCTGTCCTGCCTGTCACGGGGCTGCTTCTGAGCACGGAGGCACGCCTACCAGCAAGCTGAGATGGGCTTTGCCAAAGATTCAGGGAAGTGTCGAGCGGAACAAGGGATGTGCTGCACAGCTTCCCTCGCAGGCAGATTCCCTCCTGGGGCGCTTACTTCTCCAACCTTAGCGCCCTGCTTTGTTTGGAGGCTGTTTGCGGACAGCAGCACACACAGCGGGAAGGTACGCGCTGGCCAGCTCCAAGTCTCGGCACATAGAAGCGCAAGCGAGGCACCTGCTCGCGGTTTGTCCCGGGCGTGGAAAGCAGCATGCTGCGTGCCCAGAAGACATCTCGCACTGTCCTGCCTGCCACGGGGCTGCTTCTGAGCACGGAGGCACGCCTACAAGCCAGCTGAGATGGGCTTTGCCTAAGAGTGAGGGAAGTGTCGAGCGGAACAAGGGATGTGCTGCACAGCTTCCCTCGCAGGCAGATTCCCTCCTGGGGCGCTGACTTCTCCTGCCTTAGTGCCCTGCTTTGTTTGGAGGCTGTTTGCGGACAGCAGCACACACAGCGGGAAGGTGCGCGCTGGTCAGCTCCAAGTCTCGGCACATAGAAGCGCAAGCGAGGCACCTGCTCGCAGTTTGTCCCGGGCATGGGAAGCAGCATGCTGCATGCCCAGAGTACTTCTCGCACTGTCCTTCCCGTCACGGGGCTGCTTCTGAGCACGGAGGCACGCCTACCAGCAAGCTGAGATGGGCTTTGCCAAAGAGTGAGGGAAGTGTCGAGCGGAACAAGGGATGTGCTGCACAGCTTCCCTCGCAGGCAGATTCCCTCCTGGGGCGCTTACTTCTCTTGCCTTAGTGCCCTGCTTTGTTTGGAGGCTGTTTGCGGACAGCAGCACACACAGCGGGAAGGTACGCGCTGGCCAGCTCCAAGTCTCGGCACATAGAAGCGCAAGCGAGGCACCTGCTCGCGGTTTGTCCCGGGCGTGGAAAGCAGCATGCTGCGTGCCCAGAGTACTTCTCGCTCTGTCCTGCCTGTCACGGGGCTGCTTCTGAGCACGGAGGCACGCCTACAAGCAAGCTGAGATGGGCTTTGCCAAAGAGTGAGGGAAGTGTCGAGCGGAACAAGGGAAGTGCTGCACAGCTTCCCTCGCAGGCAGATTCCCTCCTGGGGCGCTGACTTCTCTTGCCTAACGCCCTGCTTTGTTTGGAGGCTGTTTGCGGACAGCAGCACACACAGCGGGAAGGTACGCGCTGGCCAGCTCCAAGTCTCGGCACATAGAAGCGCAAGCGAGGCACCTGCTCGCGGTTTGTCCCGGGCGTGGAAAGCAGCATGCTGCGTGCCCAGAGTACTTCTCGCTCTGTCCTGCCTGTCACGGGGCTGCTTCTGAGCACGGAGGCATGCCTACAAGCCAGCTGAGATGGGCTTTGCCTAAGAGTGAGGGAAGTGTCGAGCGGAACAAGGGATGTGCTGCACAGCTTCCCTCGCAGGCAGATTCCCTCCTGGGGCGCTGACTTCTCCTGCCTTAGTGCCCTGCTTTGTTTGGAGGCTGTTTGCGGACAGCAGCACACACAGCGGGAAGGTACGCGCTGGCCAGCTCCAAGTCTCGGCACATAGAAGCGCAAGCGAGGCACCTGCTCGCGGTTTGTCCTGGGCGTGGAAAGCAGCATGCTGCGTGCCCAGAAGACATCTCGCACTGTCCTGCCTGCCACGGGGCTGCTTCTGAGCACGGAGGCACGCCTACAAGCCAGCTGAGATGGGCTTTGCCTAAGAGTGAGGGAAGTGGCGAGCAGAACAAGGGATGTGCTGCACAGCTTCCCTCGCAGGCAGATTCCCTCCTGGGGCGCTTACTTCTCCTGCCTTAGCGCCCTGCTTTGTTTGGAGGCTGTTTGCGGACAGCAGCACACACAGCGGGAAGGTGCGCGCTGGCCAGCTCCAAGTCTCGGCACATAGAAGCGCAAGCGAGGCACCTGCTCGCAGTTTGTCCCGGGCGTGGGAAGCAGCATGCTGCGTGCCCAGAGTACTTCTCGCTCTGTCCTGCCTGTCACGGGGCTGCTTCTGAGCACGGAGGCACGCCTACAAGCAAGCTGAGATGGGCTTTGCCTAAGAGTGAGGGAAGTGTCGAGCGGAACAAGGGATGTGCTGCACAGCTTCCCTCGCAGGCAGATTCCCTCCTGGGGCGCTGACTTCTCTTGCCTTAGCGCCCTGCTTTGTTTGGAGGCTGTTTGCGGACAGCAGCACACACAGCGGGAAGGTGCGCGCTGGCCAGCTCCAAGTCCCGGCAGATAGAAGCGCAAGCGAGGCACCTGCTCGCAGTTTGTCCCGGGCATGGGAAGCAGCATGCTGCATGCCCAGAGTACTTCTCGCTCTGTCCTGCCTGCCACGGGGCTGCTTCTGAGCACGGAGGCACGCCTACAAGCAAGCTGAGATGGGCTTTGCCTAAGAGTGAGGGAAGTGTCGAGCGGAACAAGGGGTGTGCTGCACAGCTTCCCTCGCAGGCAGATTCCCTCCTGGGGCGCTTACTTCTCTTGCCTTAGTGCCCTGCTTTGTTTGGAGGCTGTTTGCGGACAGCAGCACACACAGCGGGAAGGTGCGCGCTGGCCAGCTCCAAGTCCCGGCAGATAGAAGCGCAAGCGAGGCACCTGCTCGCGGTTTGTCCCGGGCGTGGGAAGCAGCATGCTGCGTGCCCAGAAGACATCTCGCACTGTCCTGCCTGCCACGGGGCTGCTTCTGAGCACGGAGGCACGCCTACAAGCCAGCTGAGATGGGCTTTGCCTAAGAGTGAGGGAAGTGTCGAGCGGAACAAGGGATGTGCTGCACAGCTTCCCTCGCAGGCAGATTCCCTCCTGGGGCGCTGACTTCTCCTGCCTTAGTGCCCTGCTTTGTTTGGAGGCTGTTTGCGGACAGCAGCACACACAGCGGGAAGGTGCGCGCTGGTCAGCTCCAAGTCTCGGCACATAGAAGCGCAAGCGAGGCACCTGCTCGCGGTTTGTCCCGGGCATGGGAAGCAGCATGCTGCGTGCCCAGAAGACATCTCGCACTGTCCTGCCTGCCACGGGGCTGCTTCTGAGCACGGAGGCACGCCTACCAGCAAGCTGAGATGGGCTTTGCCAAAGATTCAGGGAAGTGTCGAGCGGAACAAGGGATGTGCTGCACAGCTTCCCTCGCAGGCAGATTCCCTCCTGGGGCGCTTACTTCTCCAACCTTAGCGCCCTGCTTTGTTTGGAGGCTGTTTGCGGACAGCAGCACACACAGCGGGAAGGTACGCGCTGGCCAGCTCCAAGTCTCGGCACATAGAAGCGCAAGCGAGGCACCTGCTCGCGGTTTGTCCCGGGCGTGGAAAGCAGCATGCTGCGTGCCCAGAAGACATCTCGCACTGTCCTGCCTGCCACGGGGCTGCTTCTGAGCACGGAGGCACGCCTACAAGCCAGCTGAGATGGGCTTTGCCTAAGAGTGAGGGAAGTGTCGAGCGGAACAAGGGATGTGCTGCACAGCTTCCCTCGCAGGCAGATTCCCTCCTGGGGCGCTGACTTCTCCTGCCTTAGTGCCCTGCTTTGTTTGGAGGCTGTTTGCGGACAGCAGCACACACAGCGGGAAGGTGCGCGCTGGTCAGCTCCAAGTCTCGGCACATAGAAGCGCAAGCGAGGCACCTGCTCGCAGTTTGTCCCGGGCATGGGAAGCAGCATGCTGCATGCCCAGAGTACTTCTCGCACTGTCCTTCCCGTCACGGGGCTGCTTCTGAGCACGGAGGCACGCCTACCAGCAAGCTGAGATGGGCTTTGCCAAAGAGTGAGGGAAGTGTCGAGCGGAACAAGGGATGTGCTGCACAGCTTCCCTCGCAGGCAGATTCCCTCCTGGGGCGCTTACTTCTCCAACCTTAGCGCCCTGCTTTGTTTGGAGGCTGTTTGCGGACAGCAGCACACACAGCGGGAAGGTACGCGCTGGCCAGCTCCAAGTCTCGGCACATAGAAGCGCAAGCGAGGCACCTGCTCGCGGTTTGTCCCGGGCGTGGAAAGCAGCATGCTGCATGCCCAGAGTACTTCTCGCTCTGTCCTGCCTGTCACGGGGCTGCTTCTGAGCACGGAGGCACGCCTACAAGCAAGCTGAGATGGGCTTTGCCTAAGAGTGAGGGAAGTGTCGAGCGGAACAAGGGAAGTGCTGCACAGCTTCCCTCGCAGGCAGATTCCCTCCTGGGGCGCTGACTTCTCTTGCCTAACGCCCTGCTTTGTTTGGAGGCTGTTTGCGGACAGCAGCACACACAGCGGGAAGGTACGCGCTGGCCAGCTCCAAGTCTCGGCACATAGAAGCGCAAGCGAGGCACCTGCTCGCGGTTTGTCCCGGGCGTGGAAAGCAGCATGCTGCGTGCCCAGAGTACTTCTCGCTCTGTCCTGCCTGTCACGGGGCTGCTTCTGAGCACGGAGGCACGCCTACAAGCCAGCTGAGATGGGCTTTGCCTAAGAGTGAGGGAAGTGTCGAGCGGAACAAGGGAAGTGCTGCACAGCTTCCCTCGCAGGCAGATTCCCTCCTGGGGCGCTGACTTCTCTTGCCTTAGCGCCCTGCTTTGTTTGGAGGCTGTTTGCGGACAGCAGCACACACAGCGGGAAGGTACGCGCTGGCCAGCTCCAAGTCTCGGCACATAGAAGCGCAAGCGAGGCACCTGCTCGCGGTTTGTCCTGGGCGTGGAAAGCAGCATGCTGCGTGCCCAGAAGACATCTCGCACTGTCCTGCCTGCCACGGGGCTGCTTCTGAGCACGGAGGCACGCCTACAAGCCAGCTGAGATGGGCTTTGCCTAAGAGTGAGGGAAGTGGCGAGCAGAACAAGGGATGTGCTGCACAGCTTCCCTCGCAGGCAGATTCCCTCCTGGGGCGCTTACTTCTCCTGCCTTAGCGCCCTGCTTTGTTTGGAGGCTGTTTGCGGACAGCAGCACACACAGCGGGAAGGTGCGCGCTGGCCAGCTCCAAGTCTCGGCACATAGAAGCGCAAGCGAGGCACCTGCTCGCAGTTTGTCCCGGGCGTGGGAAGCAGCATGCTGCGTGCCCAGAGTACTTCTCGCTCTGTCCTGCCTGTCACGGGGCTGCTTCTGAGCACGGAGGCACGCCTACAAGCAAGCTGAGATGGGCTTTGCCAAAGAGTGAGGGAAGTGTCGAGCGGAACAAGGGAAGTGCTGCACAGCTTCCCTCGCAGGCAGATTCCCTCCTGGGGCGCTGACTTCTCTTGCCTAACGCCCTGCTTTGTTTGGAGGCTGTTTGCGGACAGCAGCACACACAGCGGGAAGGTACGCGCTGGCCAGCTCCAAGTCTCGGCACATAGAAGCGCAAGCGAGGCACCTGCTCGCGGTTTGTCCCGGGCGTGGAAAGCAGCATGCTGCGTGCCCAGAGTACTTCTCGCTCTGTCCTGCCTGTCACGGGGCTGCTTCTGAGCACGGAGGCATGCCTACAAGCCAGCTGAGATGGGCTTTGCCTAAGAGTGAGGGAAGTGTCGAGCGGAACAAGGGAAGTGCTGCACAGCTTCCCTCGCAGGCAGATTCCCTCCTGGGGCGCTGACTTCTCTTGCCTTAGCGCCCTGCTTTGTTTGGAGGCTGTTTGCGGACAGCAGCACACACAGCGGGAAGGTACGCGCTGGCCAGCTCCAAGTCTCGGCACATAGAAGCGCAAGCGAGGCACCTGCTCGCGGTTTGTCCTGGGCGTGGAAAGCAGCATGCTGCGTGCCCAGAAGACATCTCGCACTGTCCTGCCTGCCACGGGGCTGCTTCTGAGCACGGAGGCACGCCTACAAGCCAGCTGAGATGGGCTTTGCCTAAGAGTGAGGGAAGTGGCGAGCAGAACAAGGGATGTGCTGCACAGCTTCCCTCGCAGGCAGATTCCCTCCTGGGGCGCTTACTTCTCCTGCCTTAGCGCCCTGCTTTGTTTGGAGGCTGTTTGCGGACAGCAGCACACACAGCGGGAAGGTGCGCGCTGGCCAGCTCCAAGTCTCGGCACATAGAAGCGCAAGCGAGGCACCTGCTCGCAGTTTGTCCCGGGCGTGGGAAGCAGCATGCTGCGTGCCCAGAGTACTTCTCGCTCTGTCCTGCCTGTCACGGGGCTGCTTCTGAGCACGGAGGCACGCCTACAAGCCAGCTGAGATGGGCTTTGCCTAAGAGTGAGGGAAGTGTCGAGCGGAACAAGGGATGTGCTGCACAGCTTCCCTCGCAGGCAGATTCCCTCCTGGGGCGCTGACTTCTCTTGCCTTAGCGCCCTGCTTTGTTTGGAGGCTGTTTGCGGACAGCAGCACACACAGCGGGAAGGTGCGCGCTGGCCAGCTCCAAGTCCCGGCAGATAGAAGCGCAAGCGAGGCACCTGCTCGCAGTTTGTCCCGGGCATGGGAAGCAGCATGCTGCATGCCCAGAGTACTTCTCGCACTGTCCTGCCTGCCACGGGGCTGCTTCTGAGCACGGAGGCACGCCTACAAGCAAGCTGAGATGGGCTTTGCCTAAGAGTCAGGGAAGTGTCGAGCGGAACAAGGGGTGTGCTGCACAGCTTCCCTCGCAGGCAGATTCCCTCCTGGGGCGCTTACTTCTCTTGCCTTAGTGCCCTGCTTTGTTTGGAGGCTGTTTGCGGACAGCAGCACACACAGCGGGAAGGTACGCGCTGGCCAGCTCCAAGTCTCGGCACATAGAAGCGCAAGCGAGGCACCTGCTCGCGGTTTGTCCCGGGCGTGGAAAGCAGCATGCTGCGTGCCCAGAGTACTTCTCGCTCTGTCCTGCCTGTCACGGGGCTGCTTCTGAGCACGGAGGCACGCCTACAAGCAAGCTGAGATGGGCTTTGCCAAAGAGTGAGGGAAGTGTCGAGCGGAACAAGGGAAGTGCTGCACAGCTTCCCTCGCAGGCAGATTCCCTCCTGGGGCGCTGACTTCTCTTGCCTAACGCCCTGCTTTGTTTGGAGGCTGTTTGCGGACAGCAGCACACACAGCGGGAAGGTACGCGCTGGCCAGCTCCAAGTCTCGGCACATAGAAGCGCAAGCGAGGCACCTGCTCGCGGTTTGTCCCGGGCGTGGAAAGCAGCATGCTGCGTGCCCAGAGTACTTCTCGCTCTGTCCTGCCTGTCACGGGGCTGCTTCTGAGCACGGAGGCATGCCTACAAGCCAGCTGAGATGGGCTTTGCCTAAGAGTGAGGGAAGTGTCGAGCGGAACAAGGGAAGTGCTGCACAGCTTCCCTCGCAGGCAGATTCCCTCCTGGGGCGCTGACTTCTCTTGCCTTAGCGCCCTGCTTTGTTTGGAGGCTGTTTGCGGACAGCAGCACACACAGCGGGAAGGTACGCGCTGGCCAGCTCCAAGTCTCGGCACATAGAAGCGCAAGCGAGGCACCTGCTCGCGGTTTGTCCCGGGCGTGGAAAGCAGCATGCTGCGTGCCCAGAGTACTTCTCGCTCTGTCCTGCCTGTCACGGGGCTGCTTCTGAGCACGGAGGCATGCCTACAAGCCAGCTGAGATGGGCTTTGCCTAAGAGTGAGGGAAGTGTCGAGCGGAACAAGGGAAGTGCTGCACAGCTTCCCTCGCAGGCAGATTCCCTCCTGGGGCGCTGACTTCTCTTGCCTTAGCGCCCTGCTTTGTTTGGAGGCTGTTTGCGGACAGCAGCACACACAGCGGGAAGGTACGCGCTGGCCAGCTCCAAGTCTCGGCACATAGAAGCGCAAGCGAGGCACCTGCTCGCGGTTTGTCCTGGGCGTGGAAAGCAGCATGCTGCGTGCCCAGAAGACATCTCGCACTGTCCTGCCTGCCACGGGGCTGCTTCTGAGCACGGAGGCACGCCTACAAGCCAGCTGAGATGGGCTTTGCCTAAGAGTGAGGGAAGTGGCGAGCAGAACAAGGGATGTGCTGCACAGCTTCCCTCGCAGGCAGATTCCCTCCTGGGGCGCTTACTTCTCCTGCCTTAGCGCCCTGCTTTGTTTGGAGGCTGTTTGCGGACAGCAGCACACACAGCGGGAAGGTGCGCGCTGGCCAGCTCCAAGTCTCGGCACATAGAAGCGCAAGCGAGGCACCTGCTCGCAGTTTGTCCCGGGCGTGGGAAGCAGCATGCTGCGTGCCCAGAGTACTTCTCGCTCTGTCCTGCCTGTCACGGGGCTGCTTCTGAGCACGGAGGCACGCCTACAAGCCAGCTGAGATGGGCTTTGCCTAAGAGTGAGGGAAGTGTCGAGCGGAACAAGGGATGTGCTGCACAGCTTCCCTCGCAGGCAGATTCCCTCCTGGGGCGCTGACTTCTCTTGCCTTAGCGCCCTGCTTTGTTTGGAGGCTGTTTGCGGACAGCAGCACACACAGCGGGAAGGTGCGCGCTGGCCAGCTCCAAGTCCCGGCAGATAGAAGCGCAAGCGAGGCACCTGCTCGCAGTTTGTCCCGGGCATGGGAAGCAGCATGCTGCATGCCCAGAGTACTTCTCGCACTGTCCTGCCTGCCACGGGGCTGCTTCTGAGCACGGAGGCACGCCTACAAGCAAGCTGAGATGGGCTTTGCCTAAGAGTCAGGGAAGTGTCGAGCGGAACAAGGGGTGTGCTGCACAGCTTCCCTCGCAGGCAGATTCCCTCCTGGGGCGCTTACTTCTCTTGCCTTAGTGCCCTGCTTTGTTTGGAGGCTGTTTGCGGACAGCAGCACACACAGCGGGAAGGTACGCGCTGGCCAGCTCCAAGTCTCGGCACATAGAAGCGCAAGCGAGGCACCTGCTCGCGGTTTGTCCCGGGCGTGGAAAGCAGCATGCTGCGTGCCCAGAGTACTTCTCGCTCTGTCCTGCCTGTCACGGGGCTGCTTCTGAGCACGGAGGCACGCCTACAAGCAAGCTGAGATGGGCTTTGCCAAAGAGTGAGGGAAGTGTCGAGCGGAACAAGGGAAGTGCTGCACAGCTTCCCTCGCAGGCAGATTCCCTCCTGGGGCGCTGACTTCTCTTGCCTAACGCCCTGCTTTGTTTGGAGGCTGTTTGCGGACAGCAGCACACACAGCGGGAAGGTACGCGCTGGCCAGCTCCAAGTCTCGGCACATAGAAGCGCAAGCGAGGCACCTGCTCGCGGTTTGTCCCGGGCGTGGAAAGCAGCATGCTGCGTGCCCAGAGTACTTCTCGCTCTGTCCTGCCTGTCACGGGGCTGCTTCTGAGCACGGAGGCATGCCTACAAGCCAGCTGAGATGGGCTTTGCCTAAGAGTGAGGGAAGTGTCGAGCGGAACAAGGGAAGTGCTGCACAGCTTCCCTCGCAGGCAGATTCCCTCCTGGGGCGCTGACTTCTCTTGCCTTAGCGCCCTGCTTTGTTTGGAGGCTGTTTGCGGACAGCAGCACACACAGCGGGAAGGTACGCGCTGGCCAGCTCCAAGTCTCGGCACATAGAAGCGCAAGCGAGGCACCTGCTCGCGGTTTGTCCCGGGCGTGGAAAGCAGCATGCTGCGTGCCCAGAGTACTTCTCGCTCTGTCCTGCCTGTCACGGGGCTGCTTCTGAGCACGGAGGCATGCCTACAAGCCAGCTGAGATGGGCTTTGCCTAAGAGTGAGGGAAGTGTCGAGCGGAACAAGGGAAGTGCTGCACAGCTTCCCTCGCAGGCAGATTCCCTCCTGGGGCGCTGACTTCTCTTGCCTTAGCGCCCTGCTTTGTTTGGAGGCTGTTTGCGGACAGCAGCACACACAGCGGGAAGGTACGCGCTGGCCAGCTCCAAGTCTCGGCACATAGAAGCGCAAGCGAGGCACCTGCTCGCGGTTTGTCCTGGGCGTGGAAAGCAGCATGCTGCGTGCCCAGAAGACATCTCGCACTGTCCTGCCTGCCACGGGGCTGCTTCTGAGCACGGAGGCACGCCTACAAGCCAGCTGAGATGGGCTTTGCCTAAGAGTGAGGGAAGTGGCGAGCAGAACAAGGGATGTGCTGCACAGCTTCCCTCGCAGGCAGATTCCCTCCTGGGGCGCTTACTTCTCCTGCCTTAGCGCCCTGCTTTGTTTGGAGGCTGTTTGCGGACAGCAGCACACACAGCGGGAAGGTGCGCGCTGGCCAGCTCCAAGTCTCGGCACATAGAAGCGCAAGCGAGGCACCTGCTCGCAGTTTGTCCCGGGCGTGGGAAGCAGCATGCTGCGTGCCCAGAGTACTTCTCGCTCTGTCCTGCCTGTCACGGGGCTGCTTCTGAGCACGGAGGCACGCCTACAAGCCAGCTGAGATGGGCTTTGCCTAAGAGTGAGGGAAGTGTCGAGCGGAACAAGGGATGTGCTGCACAGCTTCCCTCGCAGGCAGATTCCCTCCTGGGGCGCTGACTTCTCTTGCCTTAGCGCCCTGCTTTGTTTGGAGGCTGTTTGCGGACAGCAGCACACACAGCGGGAAGGTGCGCGCTGGCCAGCTCCAAGTCCCGGCAGATAGAAGCGCAAGCGAGGCACCTGCTCGCAGTTTGTCCCGGGCATGGGAAGCAGCATGCTGCATACCCAGAGTACTTCTCGCACTGTCCTGCCTGCCACGGGGCTGCTTCTGAGCACGGAGGCACGCCTACAAGCAAGCTGAGATGGGCTTTGCCTAAGAGTGAGGGAAGTGTCGAGCGGAACAAGGGGTGTGCTGCACAGCTTCCCTCGCAGGCAGATTCCCTCCTGGGGCGCTGACTTCTCTTGCCTTAGTGCCCTGCTTTGTTTGGAGGCTGTTTGCGGACAGCAGCACACACAGCGGGAAGGTACGCGCTGGCCAGCTCCAAGTCTCGGCACATAGAAGCGCAAGCGAGGCACCTGCTCGCGGTTTGTCCCGGGCGTGGAAAGCAGCATGCTGCGTGCCCAGAGTACTTCTCGCTCTGTCCTGCCTGTCACGGGGCTGCTTCTGAGCACGGAGGCACGCCTACAAGCAAGCTGAGATGGGCTTTGCCAAAGAGTGAGGGAAGTGTCGAGCGGAACAAGGGAAGTGCTGCACAGCTTCCCTCGCAGGCAGATTCCCTCCTGGGGCGCTGACTTCTCTTGCCTAACGCCCTGCTTTGTTTGGAGGCTGTTTGCGGACAGCAGCACACACAGCGGGAAGGTGCGCGCTGGCCAGCTCCAAGTCTCGGCACATAGAAGCGCAAGCGAGGCACCTGCTCGCAGTTTGTCCCGGGCGTGGGAAGCAGCATGCTGCGTGCCCAGAGTACTTCTCGCTCTGTCCTGCCTGTCACGGGGCTGCTTCTGAGCACGGAGGCACGCCTACAAGCCAGCTGAGATGGGCTTTGCCTAAGAGTGAGGGAAGTGTCGAGCGGAACAAGGGATGTGCTGCACAGCTTCCCTCGCAGGCAGATTCCCTCCTGGGGCGCTGACTTCTCTTGCCTTAGCGCCCTGCTTTGTTTGGAGGCTGTTTGCGGACAGCAGCACACACAGCGGGAAGGTGCGCGCTGGCCAGCTCCAAGTCCCGGCAGATAGAAGCGCAAGCGAGGCACCTGCTCGCAGTTTGTCCCGGGCATGGGAAGCAGCATGCTGCATACCCAGAGTACTTCTCGCACTGTCCTGCCTGCCACGGGGCTGCTTCTGAGCACGGAGGCACGCCTACAAGCAAGCTGAGATGGGCTTTGCCTAAGAGTGAGGGAAGTGTCGAGCGGAACAAGGGGTGTGCTGCACAGCTTCCCTCGCAGGCAGATTCCCTCCTGGGGCGCTGACTTCTCTTGCCTTAGTGCCCTGCTTTGTTTGGAGGCTGTTTGCGGACAGCAGCACACACAGCGGGAAGGTACGCGCTGGCCAGCTCCAAGTCTCGGCACATAGAAGCGCAAGCGAGGCACCTGCTCGCGGTTTGTCCCGGGCGTGGAAAGCAGCATGCTGCGTGCCCAGAGTACTTCTCGCTCTGTCCTGCCTGTCACGGGGCTGCTTCTGAGCACGGAGGCACGCCTACAAGCAAGCTGAGATGGGCTTTGCCAAAGAGTGAGGGAAGTGTCGAGCGGAACAAGGGAAGTGCTGCACAGCTTCCCTCGCAGGCAGATTCCCTCCTGGGGCGCTGACTTCTCTTGCCTAACGCCCTGCTTTGTTTGGAGGCTGTTTGCGGACAGCAGCACACACAGCGGGAAGGTACGCGCTGGCCAGCTCCAAGTCTCGGCACATAGAAGCGCAAGCGAGGCACCTGCTCGCGGTTTGTCCCGGGCGTGGAAAGCAGCATGCTGCGTGCCCAGAGTACTTCTCGCTCTGTCCTGCCTGTCACGGGGCTGCTTCTGAGCACGGAGGCATGCCTACAAGCCAGCTGAGATGGGCTTTGCCTAAGAGTGAGGGAAGTGTCGAGCGGAACAAGGGAAGTGCTGCACAGCTTCCCTCGCAGGCAGATTCCCTCCTGGGGCGCTGACTTCTCTTGCCTTAGCGCCCTGCTTTGTTTGGAGGCTGTTTGCGGACAGCAGCACACACAGCGGGAAGGTACGCGCTGGCCAGCTCCAAGTCTCGGCACATAGAAGCGCAAGCGAGGCACCTGCTCGCGGTTTGTCCTGGGCGTGGAAAGCAGCATGCTGCGTGCCCAGAAGACATCTCGCACTGTCCTGCCTGCCACGGGGCTGCTTCTGAGCACGGAGGCACGCCTACAAGCCAGCTGAGATGGGCTTTGCCTAAGAGTGAGGGAAGTGGCGAGCAGAACAAGGGATGTGCTGCACAGCTTCCCTCGCAGGCAGATTCCCTCCTGGGGCGCTTACTTCTCCTGCCTTAGCGCCCTGCTTTGTTTGGAGGCTGTTTGCGGACAGCAGCACACACAGCGGGAAGGTGCGCGCTGGCCAGCTCCAAGTCTCGGCACATAGAAGCGCAAGCGAGGCACCTGCTCGCAGTTTGTCCCGGGCGTGGGAAGCAGCATGCTGCGTGCCCAGAGTACTTCTCGCTCTGTCCTGCCTGTCACGGGGCTGCTTCTGAGCACGGAGGCACGCCTACAAGCAAGCTGAGATGGGCTTTGCCAAAGAGTGAGGGAAGTGTCGAGCGGAACAAGGGAAGTGCTGCACAGCTTCCCTCGCAGGCAGATTCCCTCCTGGGGCGCTGACTTCTCTTGCCTAACGCCCTGCTTTGTTTGGAGGCTGTTTGCGGACAGCAGCACACACAGCGGGAAGGTACGCGCTGGCCAGCTCCAAGTCTCGGCACATAGAAGCGCAAGCGAGGCACCTGCTCGCGGTTTGTCCCGGGCGTGGAAAGCAGCATGCTGCGTGCCCAGAGTACTTCTCGCTCTGTCCTGCCTGTCACGGGGCTGCTTCTGAGCACGGAGGCATGCCTACAAGCCAGCTGAGATGGGCTTTGCCTAAGAGTGAGGGAAGTGTCGAGCGGAACAAGGGAAGTGCTGCACAGCTTCCCTCGCAGGCAGATTCCCTCCTGGGGCGCTGACTTCTCTTGCCTTAGCGCCCTGCTTTGTTTGGAGGCTGTTTGCGGACAGCAGCACACACAGCGGGAAGGTACGCGCTGGCCAGCTCCAAGTCTCGGCACATAGAAGCGCAAGCGAGGCACCTGCTCGCGGTTTGTCCTGGGCGTGGAAAGCAGCATGCTGCGTGCCCAGAAGACATCTCGCACTGTCCTGCCTGCCACGGGGCTGCTTCTGAGCACAGAGGCACGCCTACAAGCCAGCTGAGATGGGCTTTGCCTAAGAGTGAGGGAAGTGGCGAGCAGAACAAGGGATGTGCTGCACAGCTTCCCTCGCAGGCAGATTCCCTCCTGGGGCGCTTACTTCTCCTGCCTTAGCGCCCTGCTTTGTTTGGAGGCTGTTTGCGGACAGCAGCACACACAGCGGGAAGGTGCGCGCTGGCCAGCTCCAAGTCTCGGCACATAGAAGCGCAAGCGAGGCACCTGCTCGCAGTTTGTCCCGGGCGTGGGAATCAGCATGCTGCGTGCCCAGAGTACTTCTCGCTCTGTCCTGCCTGTCACGGGGCTGCTTCTGAGCACGGAGGCACGCCTACAAGCCAGCTGAGATGGGCTTTGCCTAAGAGTGAGGGAAGTGTCGAGCGGAACAAGGGAAGTGCTGCACAGCTTCCCTCGCAGGCAGATTCCCTCCTGGGGCGCTGACTTCTCTTGCCTTAGCGCCCTGCTTTGTTTGGAGGCTGTTTGCGGACAGCAGCACACACAGCGGGAAGGTGCGCGCTGGCCAGCTCCAAGTCCCGGCAGATAGAAGCGCAAGCGAGGCACCTGCTCGCAGTTTGCCCCGGGCATGGGAAGCAGCATGCTGCATGCCCAGAGTACTTCTCGCACTGTCCTGCCTGCCACGGGGCTGCTTCTGAGCACGGAGGCACGCCTACAAGCAAGCTGAGATGGGCTTTGCCTAAGAGTGAGGGAAGTGTCGAGCGGAACAAGGGATGTGCTGCACAGCTTCCCTCGCAGGCAGATTCCCTCCTGGGGCGCTTACTTCTCTTGCCTTAGTGCCCTGCTTTGTTTGGAGGCTGTTTGCGGACAGCAGCACACACAGCGGGAAGGTGCGCGCTGGCCAGCTCCAAGTCCCGGCAGATAGAAGCGCAAGCGAGGCACCTGCTCGCGGTTTGTCCCGGGCGTGGGAAGCAGCATGCTGCGTGCCCAGAAGACATCTCGCACTGTCCTGCCTGCCACGGGGCTGCTTCTGAGCACGGAGGCACGCCTACAAGCCAGCTGAGATGGGCTTTGCCTAAGAGTGAGGGAAGTGTCGAGCGGAACAAGGGATGTGCTGCACAGCTTCCCTCGCAGGCAGATTCCCTCCTGGGGCGCTGACTTCTCCTGCCTTAGTGCCCTGCTTTGTTTGGAGGCTGTTTGCGGACAGCAGCACACACAGCGGGAAGGTGCGCGCTGGTCAGCTCCAAGTCTCGGCACATAGAAGCGCAAGCGAGGCACCTGCTCGCGGTTTGTCCCGGGCATGGGAAGCAGCATGCTGCGTGCCCAGAAGACATCTCGCACTGTCCTGCCTGCCACGGGGCTGCTTCTGAGCACGGAGGCACGCCTACCAGCAAGCTGAGATGGGCTTTGCCAAAGATTCAGGGAAGTGTCGAGCGGAACAAGGGATGTGCTGCACAGCTTCCCTCGCAGGCAGATTCCCTCCTGGGGCGCTTACTTCTCCAACCTTAGCGCCCTGCTTTGTTTGGAGGCTGTTTGCGGACAGCAGCACACACAGCGGGAAGGTACGCGCTGGCCAGCTCCAAGTCTCGGCACATAGAAGCGCAAGCGAGGCACCTGCTCGCGGTTTGTCCCGGGCGTGGAAAGCAGCATGCTGCGTGCCCAGAAGACATCTCGCACTGTCCTGCCTGCCACGGGGCTGCTTCTGAGCACGGAGGCACGCCTACAAGCCAGCTGAGATGGGCTTTGCCTAAGAGTGAGGGAAGTGTCGAGCGGAACAAGGGATGTGCTGCACAGCTTCCCTCGCAGGCAGATTCCCTCCTGGGGCGCTGACTTCTCCTGCCTTAGTGCCCTGCTTTGTTTGGAGGCTGTTTGCGGACAGCAGCACACACAGCGGGAAGGTGCGCGCTGGTCAGCTCCAAGTCTCGGCACATAGAAGCGCAAGCGAGGCACCTGCTCGCAGTTTGTCCCGGGCATGGGAAGCAGCATGCTGCATGCCCAGAGTACTTCTCGCACTGTCCTTCCCGTCACGGGGCTGCTTCTGAGCACGGAGGCACGCCTACCAGCAAGCTGAGATGGGCTTTGCCAAAGATTCAGGGAAGTGTCGAGCGGAACAAGGGATGTGCTGCACAGCTTCCCTCGCAGGCAGATTCCCTCCTGGGGCGCTTACTTCTCCAACCTTAGCGCCCTGCTTTGTTTGGAGGCTGTTTGCGGACAGCAGCACACACAGCGGGAAGGTACGCGCTGGCCAGCTCCAAGTCTCGGCACATAGAAGCGCAAGCGAGGCACCTGCTCGCGGTTTGTCCTGGGCGTGGAAAGCAGCATGCTGCATGCCCAGAAGACATCTCGCACTGTCCTGCCTGCCACGGGGCTGCTTCTGAGCACGGAGGCACGCCTACAAGCCAGCTGAGATGGGCTTTGCCAAAGAGTGAGGGAAGTGTCGAGCGGAACAAGGGAAGTGCTGCACAGCTTCCCTCGCAGGCAGATTCCCTCCTGGGGCGCTGACTTCTCTTGCCTAACGCCCTGCTTTGTTTGGAGGCTGTTTGCGGACAGCAGCACACACAGCGGGAAGGTACGCGCTGGCCAGCTCCAAGTCTCGGCACATAGAAGCGCAAGCGAGGCACCTGCTCGCGGTTTGTCCCGGGCGTGGAAAGCAGCATGCTGCGTGCCCAGAGTACTTCTCGCTCTGTCCTGCCTGTCACGGGGCTGCTTCTGAGCACGGAGGCATGCCTACAAGCCAGCTGAGATGGGCTTTGCCTAAGAGTGAGGGAAGTGTCGAGCGGAACAAGGGAAGTGCTGCACAGCTTCCCTCGCAGGCAGATTCCCTCCTGGGGCGCTGACTTCTCTTGCCTTAGCGCCCTGCTTTGTTTGGAGGCTGTTTGCGGACAGCAGCACACACAGCGGGAAGGTACGCGCTGGCCAGCTCCAAGTCTCGGCACATAGAAGCGCAAGCGAGGCACCTGCTCGCGGTTTGTCCTGGGCGTGGAAAGCAGCATGCTGCGTGCCCAGAAGACATCTCGCACTGTCCTGCCTGCCACGGGGCTGCTTCTGAGCACGGAGGCACGCCTACAAGCCAGCTGAGATGGGCTTTGCCTAAGAGTGAGGGAAGTGGCGAGCAGAACAAGGGATGTGCTGCACAGCTTCCCTCGCAGGCAGATTCCCTCCTGGGGCGCTTACTTCTCCTGCCTTAGCGCCCTGCTTTGTTTGGAGGCTGTTTGCGGACAGCAGCACACACAGCGGGAAGGTGCGCGCTGGCCAGCTCCAAGTCTCGGCACATAGAAGCGCAAGCGAGGCACCTGCTCGCAGTTTGTCCCGGGCGTGGGAAGCAGCATGCTGCGTGCCCAGAGTACTTCTCGCTCTGTCCTGCCTGTCACGGGGCTGCTTCTGAGCACGGAGGCACGCCTACAAGCCAGCTGAGATGGGCTTTGCCTAAGAGTGAGGGAAGTGTCGAGCGGAACAAGGGATGTGCTGCACAGCTTCCCTCGCAGGCAGATTCCCTCCTGGGGCGCTGACTTCTCTTGCCTTAGCGCCCTGCTTTGTTTGGAGGCTGTTTGCGGACAGCAGCACACACAGCGGGAAGGTGCGCGCTGGCCAGCTCCAAGTCCCGGCAGATAGAAGCGCAAGCGAGGCACCTGCTCGCAGTTTGTCCCGGGCATGGGAAGCAGCATGCTGCATGCCCAGAGTACTTCTCGCACTGTCCTGCCTGCCACGGGGCTGCTTCTGAGCACGGAGGCACGCCTACAAGCAAGCTGAGATGGGCTTTGCCTAAGAGTGAGGGAAGTGTCGAGCGGAACAAGGGGTGTGCTGCACAGCTTCCCTCGCAGGCAGATTCCCTCCTGGGGCGCTTACTTCTCTTGCCTTAGTGCCCTGCTTTGTTTGGAGGCTGTTTGCGGACAGCAGCACACACAGCGGGAAGGTGCGCGCTGGCCAGCTCCAAGTCCCGGCAGATAGAAGCGCAAGCGAGGCACCTGCTCGCGGTTTGTCCCGGGCGTGGGAAGCAGCATGCTGCGTGCCCAGAAGACATCTCGCACTGTCCTGCCTGCCACGGGGCTGCTTCTGAGCACGGAGGCACGCCTACCAGCAAGCTGAGATGGGCTTTGCCTAAGAGTGAGGGAAGTGTCGAGCGGAACAAGGGATGTGCTGCACAGCTTCCCTCGCAGGCAGATTCCCTCCTGGGGCGCTGACTTCTCCTGCCTTAGTGCCCTGCTTTGTTTGGAGGCTGTTTGCGGACAGCAGCACACACAGCGGGAAGGTGCGCGCTGGTCAGCTCCAAGTCTCGGCACATAGAAGCGCAAGCGAGGCACCTGCTCGCGGTTTGTCCCGGGCATGGGAAGCAGCATGCTGCGTGCCCAGAAGACATCTCGCACTGTCCTGCCTGCCACGGGGCTGCTTCTGAGCACGGAGGCACGCCTACCAGCAAGCTGAGATGGGCTTTGCCAAAGATTCAGGGAAGTGTCGAGCGGAACAAGGGATGTGCTGCACAGCTTCCCTCGCAGGCAGATTCCCTCCTGGGGCGCTGACTTCTCTTGCCTTAGCGCCCTGCTTTGTTTGGAGGCTGTTTGCGGACAGCAGCACACACAGCGGGAAGGTGCGCGCTGGCCAGCTCCAAGTCCCGGCAGATAGAAGCGCAAGCGAGGCACCTGCTCGCAGTTTGTCCCGGGCATGGGAAGCAGCATGCTGCATGCCCAGAGTACTTCTCGCACTGTCCTGCCTGCCACGGGGCTGCTTCTGAGCACGGAGGCACGGCTACAAGCAAGCTGAGATGGGCTTTGCCTAAGAGTGAGGGAAGTGTCGAGCGGAACAAGGGATGTGCTGCACAGCTTCCCTCGCAGGCAGATTCCCTCCTGGGGCGCTTACTTCTCTTGCCTTAGTGCCCTGCTTTGTTTGGAGGCTGTTTGCGGACAGCAGCACACACAGCGGGAAGGTGCGCGCTGGCCAGCTCCAAGTCCCGGCAGATAGAAGCGCAAGCGAGGCACCTGCTCGCGGTTTGTCCCGGGCGTGGGAAGCAGCATGCTGCGTGCCCAGAAGACATCTCGCACTGTCCTGCCTGCCACGGGGCTGCTTCTGAGCACGGAGGCACGCCTACAAGCCAGCTGAGATGGGCTTTGCCTAAGAGTGAGGGAAGTGTCGAGCGGAACAAGGGATGTGCTGCACAGCTTCCCTCGCAGGCAGATTCCCTCCTGGGGCGCTGACTTCTCCTGCCTTAGTGCCCTGCTTTGTTTGGAGGCTGTTTGCGGACAGCAGCACACACAGCGGGAAGGTGCGCGCTGGTCAGCTCCAAGTCTCGGCACATAGAAGCGCAAGCGAGGCACCTGCTCGCGGTTTGTCCCGGGCATGGGAAGCAGCATGCTGCGTGCCCAGAAGACATCTCGCACTGTCCTGCCTGCCACGGGGCTGCTTCTGAGCACGGAGGCACGCCTACCAGCAAGCTGAGATGGGCTTTGCCAAAGATTCAGGGAAGTGTCGAGCGGAACAAGGGATGTGCTGCACAGCTTCCCTCGCAGGCAGATTCCCTCCTGGGGCGCTTACTTCTCCAACCTTAGCGCCCTGCTTTGTTTGGAGGCTGTTTGCGGACAGCAGCACACACAGCGGGAAGGTACGCGCTGGCCAGCTCCAAGTCTCGGCACATAGAAGCGCAAGCGAGGCACCTGCTCGCGGTTTGTCCCGGGCGTGGAAAGCAGCATGCTGCGTGCCCAGAAGACATCTCGCACTGTCCTGCCTGCCACGGGGCTGCTTCTGAGCACGGAGGCACGCCTACAAGCCAGCTGAGATGGGCTTTGCCTAAGAGTGAGGGAAGTGTCGAGCGGAACAAGGGATGTGCTGCACAGCTTCCCTCGCAGGCAGATTCCCTCCTGGGGCGCTGACTTCTCCTGCCTTAGTGCCCTGCTTTGTTTGGAGGCTGTTTGCGGACAGCAGCACACACAGCGGGAAGGTGCGCGCTGGTCAGCTCCAAGTCTCGGCACATAGAAGCGCAAGCGAGGCACCTGCTCGCAGTTTGTCCCGGGCATGGGAAGCAGCATGCTGCATGCCCAGAGTACTTCTCGCACTGTCCTTCCCGTCACGGGGCTGCTTCTGAGCACGGAGGCACGCCTACCAGCAAGCTGAGATGGGCTTTGCCAAAGATTCAGGGAAGTGTCGAGCGGAACAAGGGATGTGCTGCACAGCTTCCCTCGCAGGCAGATTCCCTCCTGGGGCGCTTACTTCTCCAACCTTAGCGCCCTGCTTTGTTTGGAGGCTGTTTGCGGACAGCAGCACACACAGCGGGAAGGTACGCGCTGGCCAGCTCCAAGTCTCGGCACATAGAAGCGCAAGCGAGGCACCTGCTCGCGGTTTGTCCTGGGCGTGGAAAGCAGCATGCTGCATGCCCAGAAGACATCTCGCACTGTCCTGCCTGCCACGGGGCTGCTTCTGAGCACGGAGGCACGCCTACAAGCCAGCTGAGATGGGCTTTGCCAAAGAGTGAGGGAAGTGTCGAGCGGAACAAGGGAAGTGCTGCACAGCTTCCCTCGCAGGCAGATTCCCTCCTGGGGCGCTGACTTCTCTTGCCTAACGCCCTGCTTTGTTTGGAGGCTGTTTGCGGACAGCAGCACACACAGCGGGAAGGTACGCGCTGGCCAGCTCCAAGTCTCGGCACATAGAAGCGCAAGCGAGGCACCTGCTCGCGGTTTGTCCCGGGCGTGGAAAGCAGCATGCTGCGTGCCCAGAGTACTTCTCGCTCTGTCCTGCCTGTCACGGGGCTGCTTCTGAGCACGGAGGCATGCCTACAAGCCAGCTGAGATGGGCTTTGCCTAAGAGTGAGGGAAGTGTCGAGCGGAACAAGGGAAGTGCTGCACAGCTTCCCTCGCAGGCAGATTCCCTCCTGGGGCGCTGACTTCTCTTGCCTTAGCGCCCTGCTTTGTTTGGAGGCTGTTTGCGGACAGCAGCACACACAGCGGGAAGGTACGCGCTGGCCAGCTCCAAGTCTCGGCACATAGAAGCGCAAGCGAGGCACCTGCTCGCGGTTTGTCCTGGGCGTGGAAAGCAGCATGCTGCGTGCCCAGAAGACATCTCGCACTGTCCTGCCTGCCACGGGGCTGCTTCTGAGCACGGAGGCACGCCTACAAGCCAGCTGAGATGGGCTTTGCCTAAGAGTGAGGGAAGTGGCGAGCAGAACAAGGGATGTGCTGCACAGCTTCCCTCGCAGGCAGATTCCCTCCTGGGGCGCTTACTTCTCCTGCCTTAGCGCCCTGCTTTGTTTGGAGGCTGTTTGCGGACAGCAGCACACACAGCGGGAAGGTGCGCGCTGGCCAGCTCCAAGTCTCGGCACATAGAAGCGCAAGCGAGGCACCTGCTCGCAGTTTGTCCCGGGCGTGGGAAGCAGCATGCTGCGTGCCCAGAGTACTTCTCGCTCTGTCCTGCCTGTCACGGGGCTGCTTCTGAGCACGGAGGCACGCCTACAAGCCAGCTGAGATGGGCTTTGCCTAAGAGTGAGGGAAGTGTCGAGCGGAACAAGGGATGTGCTGCACAGCTTCCCTCGCAGGCAGATTCCCTCCTGGGGCGCTGACTTCTCTTGCCTTAGCGCCCTGCTTTGTTTGGAGGCTGTTTGCGGACAGCAGCACACACAGCGGGAAGGTGCGCGCTGGCCAGCTCCAAGTCCCGGCAGATAGAAGCGCAAGCGAGGCACCTGCTCGCAGTTTGTCCCGGGCATGGGAAGCAGCATGCTGCATGCCCAGAGTACTTCTCGCACTGTCCTGCCTGCCACGGGGCTGCTTCTGAGCACGGAGGCACGCCTACAAGCAAGCTGAGATGGGCTTTGCCTAAGAGTGAGGGAAGTGTCGAGCGGAACAAGGGGTGTGCTGCACAGCTTCCCTCGCAGGCAGATTCCCTCCTGGGGCGCTTACTTCTCTTGCCTTAGTGCCCTGCTTTGTTTGGAGGCTGTTTGCGGACAGCAGCACACACAGCGGGAAGGTGCGCGCTGGCCAGCTCCAAGTCCCGGCAGATAGAAGCGCAAGCGAGGCACCTGCTCGCGGTTTGTCCCGGGCGTGGGAAGCAGCATGCTGCGTGCCCAGAAGACATCTCGCACTGTCCTGCCTGCCACGGGGCTGCTTCTGAGCACGGAGGCACGCCTACCAGCAAGCTGAGATGGGCTTTGCCTAAGAGTGAGGGAAGTGTCGAGCGGAACAAGGGATGTGCTGCACAGCTTCCCTCGCAGGCAGATTCCCTCCTGGGGCGCTGACTTCTCCTGCCTTAGTGCCCTGCTTTGTTTGGAGGCTGTTTGCGGACAGCAGCACACACAGCGGGAAGGTGCGCGCTGGTCAGCTCCAAGTCTCGGCACATAGAAGCGCAAGCGAGGCACCTGCTCGCGGTTTGTCCCGGGCATGGGAAGCAGCATGCTGCGTGCCCAGAAGACATCTCGCACTGTCCTGCCTGCCACGGGGCTGCTTCTGAGCACGGAGGCACGCCTACCAGCAAGCTGAGATGGGCTTTGCCAAAGATTCAGGGAAGTGTCGAGCGGAACAAGGGATGTGCTGCACAGCTTCCCTCGCAGGCAGATTCCCTCCTGGGGCGCTGACTTCTCTTGCCTTAGCGCCCTGCTTTGTTTGGAGGCTGTTTGCGGACAGCAGCACACACAGCGGGAAGGTGCGCGCTGGCCAGCTCCAAGTCCCGGCAGATAGAAGCGCAAGCGAGGCACCTGCTCGCAGTTTGTCCCGGGCATGGGAAGCAGCATGCTGCATGCCCAGAGTACTTCTCGCACTGTCCTGCCTGCCACGGGGCTGCTTCTGAGCACGGAGGCACGGCTACAAGCAAGCTGAGATGGGCTTTGCCTAAGAGTGAGGGAAGTGTCGAGCGGAACAAGGGGTGTGCTGCACAGCTTCCCTCGCAGGCAGATTCCCTCCTGGGGCGCTTACTTCTCTTGCCTTAGTGCCCTGCTTTGTTTGGAGGCTGTTTGCGGACAGCAGCACACACAGCGGGAAGGTGCGTGCTGGCCAGCTCCAAGTCTCGGCACATAGAAGCGCAAGCGAGGCACCTGCTCGCGGTTTGTCCCGGGCGTGGGAAGCAGCATGCTGCGTGCCCAGAAGACATCTCGCACTGTCCTGCCTGCCACGGGGCTGCTTCTGAGCACGGAGGCACGCCTACAAGCCAGCTGAGATGGGCTTTGCCTAAGAGTGAGGGAAGTGTCGAGCGGAACAAGGGATGTGCTGCACAGCTTCCCTCGCAGGCAGATTCCCTCCTGGGGCGCTTAGTTCTCCTGCCTTAGCTCCCTGCTTTGTTTGGAGGCTGTTTGCGGACAGCAGCACACACAGCGGGAAGGTGCGTGCTGGCCAGCTCCAAGTCTCGGCACATAGAAGCGCAAGCGAGGCACCTGCTCGCGGTTTGTCCCGGGCGTGGGAAGCAGCATGCTGCGTGCCCAGAAGACATCTCGCACTGTCCTGCCTGCCACGGGGCTGCTTCTGAGCACGGAGGCACGCCTACAAGCCAGCTGAGATGGGCTTTGCCTAAGAGTGAGGGAAGTGTCGAGCGGAACAAGGGATGTGCTGCACAGCTTCCCTCGCAGGCAGATTCCCTCCTGGGGCGCTGACTTCTCCTGCCTTAGCGCCCTGCTTTGTTTGGAGGCTGTTTGCGGACAGCAGCACACACAGCGGGAAGGTGCGTGCTGGTCAGCTCCAAGTCTCGGCACATAGAAGCGCAAGCGAGGCACCTGCTCGCGGTTTGTCCCGGGCGTGGGAAGCAGCATGCTGCGTGCCCAGAAGACATCTCGCACTGTCCTGCCTGCCACGGGGCTGCTTCTGAGCACGGAGGCACGCCTACCAGCAAGCTGAGATGGGCTTTGCCAAAGAGTGAGGGAAGTGTCGAGCGGAACAAGGGATGTGCTGCACAGCTTCCCTCGCAGGCAGATTCCCTCCTGGGGCGCTGACTTCTCCTGCCTTAGCGCCCTGCTTTGTTTGGAGGCTGTTTGCGGACAGCAGCACACACAGCGGGAAGGTGCGCGCTGGCCAGCTCCAAGTCTCGGCACATAGAAGCGCAAGCGAGGCACCTGCTCGCGGTTTGTCCCGGGCATGGGAAGCAGCATGCTGCGTGCCCAGAAGACATCTCGCACTGTCCTGCCTGCCACGGGGCTGCTTCTGAGCACGGAGGCACGCCTACCAGCAAGCTGAGATGGGCTTTGCCAAAGATTCAGGGAAGTGTCGAGCGGAACAAGGGATGTGCTGCACAGCTTCCCTCGCAGGCAGATTCCCTCCTGGGGCGCTGACTTCTCTTGCCTTAGCGCCCTGCTTTGTTTGGAGGCTGTTTGCGGACAGCAGCACACACAGCGGGAAGGTGCGCGCTGGCCAGCTCCAAGTCTCGGCACATAGAAGCGCAAGCGAGGCACCTGCTCGCGGTTTGTCCCGGGCGTGGAAAGCAGCATGCTGCGTGCCCAGAGTACTTCTCGCTCTGTCCTGCCTGTCACGGGGCTGCTTCTGAGCACGGAGGCACGCCTACAAGCAAGCTGAGATGGGCTTTGCCTAAGAGTGAGGGAAGTGTCGAGCGGAACAAGGGAAGTGCTGCACAGCTTCCCTCGCAGGCAGATTCCCTCCTGGGGCGCTTACTTCTCCTGCCTTAGTGCCCTGCTTTGTTTGGAGGCTGTTTGCGGACAGCAGCACACACAGCGGGAAGGTGCGTGCTGGCCAGCTCCAAGTCTCGGCACATAGAAGCGCAAGCGAGGCACCTGCTCGCAGTTTGTCCCGGGCATGGGAAGCAGCATGCTGCATGCCCAGAGTACTTCTCGCACTGTCCTTCCCGTCACGGGGCTGCTTCTGAGCACGGAGGCACGCCTACAAGCCAGCTGAGATGGGCTTTGCCTAAGAGTGAGGGAAGTGTCGAGCGGAACAAGGGAAGTGCTGCACAGCTTCCCTCGCAGGCAGATTCCCTCCTGGGGCGCTGACTTCTCTTGCCTTAGCGCCCTGCTTTGTTTGGAGGCTGTTTGCGGACAGCAGCACACACAGCGGGAAGGTGCGCGCTGGCCAGCTCCAAGTCTCGGCACATAGAAGCGCAAGCGAGGCACCTGCTCGCGGTTTGTCCTGGGCGTGGAAAGCAGCATGCTGCGTGCCCAGAAGACATCTCGCACTGTCCTGCCTGCCACGGGGCTGCTTCTGAGCACGGAGGCACGCCTACAAGCCAGCTGAGATGGGCTTTGCCTAAGAGTGAGGGAAGTGGCGAGCAGAACAAGGGATGTGCTGCACAGCTTCCCTCGCAGGCAGATTCCCTCCTGGGGCGCTTACTTCTCCTGCCTTAGCGCCCTGCTTTGTTTGGAGGCTGTTTGCGGACAGCAGCACACACAGCGGGAAGGTGCGCGCTGGCCAGCTCCAAGTCTCGGCACATAGAAGCGCAAGCGAGGCACCTGCTCGCAGTTTGTCCCGGGCGTGGGAAGCAGCATGCTGCGTGCCCAGAGTACTTCTCGCTCTGTCTTGCCTGTCACGGGGCTGCTTCTGAGCACGGAGGCACGCCTACAAGCCAGCTGAGATGGGCTTTGCCTAAGAGTGAGGGAAGTGTCGAGCGGAACAAGGGATGTGCTGCACAGCTTCCCTCGCAGGCAGATTCCCTCCTGGGGCGCTGACTTCTCCTGCCTTAGTGCCCTGCTTTGTTTGGAGGCTGTTTGCGGACAGCAGCACACACAGCGGGAAGGTGCGCGCTGGTCAGCTCCAAGTCTCGGCACATAGAAGCGCAAGCGAGGCACCTGCTCGCGGGTTGTCCCGGGCATGGGAAGCAGCATGCTGCGTGCCCAGAAGACATCTCGCACTGTCCTGCCTGCCACGGGGCTGCTTCTGAGCACGGAGGCACGCCTACCAGCAAGCTGAGATGGGCTTTGCCAAAGATTCAGGGAAGTGTCGAGCGGAACAAGGGATGTGCTGCACAGCTTCCCTCGCAGGCAGATTCCCTCCTGGGGCGCTTACTTCTCCAACCTTAGCGCCCTGCTTTGTTTGGAGGCTGTTTGCGGACAGCAGCACACACAGCGGGAAGGTACACGCTGGCCAGCTCCAAGTCTCGGCACATAGAAGCGCAAGCGAGGCACCTGCTCGCGGTTTGTCCCGGGCGTGGAAAGCAGCATGCTGCGTGCCCAGAAGACATCTCGCACTGTCCTGCCTGCCACGGGGCTGCTTCTGAGCACGGAGGCACGCCTACAAGCCAGCTGAGATGGGCTTTGCCTAAGAGTGAGGGAAGTGTCGAGCGGAACAAGGGATGTGCTGCACAGCTTCCCTCGCAGGCAGATTCCCTCCTGGGGCGCTGACTTCTCCTGCCTTAGTGCCCTGCTTTGTTTGGAGGCTGTTTGCGGACAGCAGCACACACAGCGGGAAGGTGCGCGCTGGTCAGCTCCAAGTCTCGGCACATAGAAGCGCAAGCGAGGCACCTGCTCGCAGTTTGTCCCGGGCATGGGAAGCAGCATGCTGCATGCCCAGAGTACTTCTCGCACTGTCCTTCCCGTCACGGGGCTGCTTCTGAGCACGGAGGCACGCCTACCAGCAAGCTGAGATGGGCTTTGCCAAAGAGTGAGGGAAGTGTCGAGCGGAACAAGGGATGTGCTGCACAGCTTCCCTCGCAGGCAGATTCCCTCCTGGGGCGCTTACTTCTCCAACCTTAGCGCCCTGCTTTGTTTGGAGGCTGTTTGCGGACAGCAGCACACACAGCGGGAAGGTACGCGCTGGCCAGCTCCAAGTCTCGGCACATAGAAGCGCAAGCGAGGCACCTGCTCGCGGTTTGTCCCGGGCGTGGAAAGCAGCATGCTGCGTGCCCAGAGTACTTCTCGCTCTGTCCTGCCTGTCACGGGGCTGCTTCTGAGCACGGAGGCACGCCTACAAGCAAGCTGAGATGGGCTTTGCCAAAGAGTGAGGGAAGTGTCGAGCGGAACAAGGGAAGTGCTGCACAGCTTCCCTCGCAGGCAGATTCCCTCCTGGGGCGCTGACTTCTCTTGCCTAACGCCCTGCTTTGTTTGGAGGCTGTTTGCGGACAGCAGCACACACAGCGGGAAGGTACGCGCTGGCCAGCTCCAAGTCTCGGCACATAGAAGCGCAAGCGAGGCACCTGCTCGCAGTTTGTCCCGGGCATGGGAAGCAGCATGCTGCATGCCCAGAGTACTTCTCGCACTGTCCTGCCTGCCACGGGGCTGCTTCTGAGCACGGAGGCACGCCTACCAGCAAGCTGAGATGGGCTTTGCCAAAGATTCAGGGAAGTGTCGAGCGGAACAAGGGATGTGCTGCACAGCTTCCCTCGCAGGCAGATTCCCTCCTGGGGCGCTTACTTCTCCAACCTTAGCGCCCTGCTTTGTTTGGAGGCTGTTTGCGGACAGCAGCACACACAGCGGGAAGGTACGCGCTGGCCAGCTCCAAGTCTCGGCACATAGAAGCGCAAGCGAGGCACCTGCTCGCGGTTTGTCCTGGGCGTGGAAAGCAGCATGCTGCATGCCCAGAAGACATCTCGCACTGTCCTGCCTGCCACGGGGCTGCTTCTGAGCACGGAGGCACGCCTACAAGCCAGCTGAGATGGGCTTTGCCAAAGAGTGAGGGAAGTGTCGAGCGGAACAAGGGAAGTGCTGCACAGCTTCCCTCGCAGGCAGATTCCCTCCTGGGGCGCTGACTTCTCTTGCCTAACGCCCTGCTTTGTTTGGAGGCTGTTTGCGGACAGCAGCACACACAGCGGGAAGGTACGCGCTGGCCAGCTCCAAGTCTCGGCACATAGAAGCGCAAGCGAGGCACCTGCTCGCGGTTTGTCCCGGGCGTGGAAAGCAGCATGCTGCGTGCCCAGAGTACTTCTCGCTCTGTCCTGCCTGTCACGGGGCTGCTTCTGAGCACGGAGGCATGCCTACAAGCCAGCTGAGATGGGCTTTGCCTAAGAGTGAGGGAAGTGTCGAGCGGAACAAGGGAAGTGCTGCACAGCTTCCCTCGCAGGCAGATTCCCTCCTGGGGCGCTGACTTCTCTTGCCTTAGCGCCCTGCTTTGTTTGGAGGCTGTTTGCGGACAGCAGCACACACAGCGGGAAGGTACGCGCTGGCCAGCTCCAAGTCTCGGCACATAGAAGCGCAAGCGAGGCACCTGCTCGCGGTTTGTCCTGGGCGTGGAAAGCAGCATGCTGCGTGCCCAGAAGACATCTCGCACTGTCCTGCCTGCCACGGGGCTGCTTCTGAGCACGGAGGCACGCCTACAAGCCAGCTGAGATGGGCTTTGCCTAAGAGTGAGGGAAGTGGCGAGCAGAACAAGGGATGTGCTGCACAGCTTCCCTCGCAGGCAGATTCCCTCCTGGGGCGCTTACTTCTCCTGCCTTAGCGCCCTGCTTTGTTTGGAGGCTGTTTGCGGACAGCAGCACACACAGCGGGAAGGTGCGCGCTGGCCAGCTCCAAGTCTCGGCACATAGAAGCGCAAGCGAGGCACCTGCTCGCAGTTTGTCCCGGGCGTGGGAAGCAGCATGCTGCGTGCCCAGAGTACTTCTCGCTCTGTCCTGCCTGTCACGGGGCTGCTTCTGAGCACGGAGGCACGCCTACAAGCCAGCTGAGATGGGCTTTGCCTAAGAGTGAGGGAAGTGTCGAGCGGAACAAGGGATGTGCTGCACAGCTTCCCTCGCAGGCAGATTCCCTCCTGGGGCGCTGACTTCTCTTGCCTTAGCGCCCTGCTTTGTTTGGAGGCTGTTTGCGGACAGCAGCACACACAGCGGGAAGGTGCGCGCTGGTCAGCTCCAAGTCTCGGCACATAGAAGCGCAAGCGAGGCACCTGCTCGCAGTTTGTCCCGGGCATGGGAAGCAGCATGCTGCATGCCCAGAGTACTTCTCGCACTGTCCTTCCCGTCACGGGGCTGCTTCTGAGCACGGAGGCACGCCTACCAGCAAGCTGAGATGGGCTTTGCCAAAGAGTGAGGGAAGTGTCGAGCGGAACAAGGGATGTGCTGCACAGCTTCCCTCGCAGGCAGATTCCCTCCTGGGGCGCTTACTTCTCCAACCTTAGCGCCCTGCTTTGTTTGGAGGCTGTTTGCGGACAGCAGCACACACAGCGGGAAGGTACGCGCTGGCCAGCTCCAAGTCTCGGCACATAGAAGCGCAAGCGAGGCACCTGCTCGCGGTTTGTCCCGGGCGTGGAAAGCAGCATGCTGCGTGCCCAGAGTACTTCTCGCTCTGTCCTGCCTGTCACGGGGCTGCTTCTGAGCACGGAGGCACGCCTACAAGCAAGCTGAGATGGGCTTTGCCAAAGAGTGAGGGAAGTGTCGAGCGGAACAAGGGAAGTGCTGCACAGCTTCCCTCGCAGGCAGATTCCCTCCTGGGGCGCTGACTTCTCTTGCCTAACGCCCTGCTTTGTTTGGAGGCTGTTTGCGGACAGCAGCACACACAGCGGGAAGGTACGCGCTGGCCAGCTCCAAGTCTCGGCACATAGAAGCGCAAGCGAGGCACCTGCTCGCAGTTTGTCCCGGGCATGGGAAGCAGCATGCTGCATGCCCAGAGTACTTCTCGCACTGTCCTGCCTGCCACGGGGCTGCTTCTGAGCACGGAGGCACGCCTACCAGCAAGCTGAGATGGGCTTTGCCAAAGATTCAGGGAAGTGTCGAGCGGAACAAGGGATGTGCTGCACAGCTTCCCTCGCAGGCAGATTCCCTCCTGGGGCGCTTACTTCTCCAACCTTAGCGCCCTGCTTTGTTTGGAGGCTGTTTGCGGACAGCAGCACACACAGCGGGAAGGTACGCGCTGGCCAGCTCCAAGTCTCGGCACATAGAAGCGCAAGCGAGGCACCTGCTCGCGGTTTGTCCTGGGCGTGGAAAGCAGCATGCTGCATGCCCAGAAGACATCTCGCACTGTCCTGCCTGCCACGGGGCTGCTTCTGAGCACGGAGGCACGCCTACAAGCCAGCTGAGATGGGCTTTGCCAAAGAGTGAGGGAAGTGTCGAGCGGAACAAGGGAAGTGCTGCACAGCTTCCCTCGCAGGCAGATTCCCTCCTGGGGCGCTGACTTCTCTTGCCTAACGCCCTGCTTTGTTTGGAGGCTGTTTGCGGACAGCAGCACACACAGCGGGAAGGTACGCGCTGGCCAGCTCCAAGTCTCGGCACATAGAAGCGCAAGCGAGGCACCTGCTCGCGGTTTGTCCCGGGCGTGGAAAGCAGCATGCTGCGTGCCCAGAGTACTTCTCGCTCTGTCCTGCCTGTCACGGGGCTGCTTCTGAGCACGGAGGCATGCCTACAAGCCAGCTGAGATGGGCTTTGCCTAAGAGTGAGGGAAGTGTCGAGCGGAACAAGGGAAGTGCTGCACAGCTTCCCTCGCAGGCAGATTCCCTCCTGGGGCGCTGACTTCTCTTGCCTTAGCGCCCTGCTTTGTTTGGAGGCTGTTTGCGGACAGCAGCACACACAGCGGGAAGGTACGCGCTGGCCAGCTCCAAGTCTCGGCACATAGAAGCGCAAGCGAGGCACCTGCTCGCGGTTTGTCCTGGGCGTGGAAAGCAGCATGCTGCGTGCCCAGAAGACATCTCGCACTGTCCTGCCTGCCACGGGGCTGCTTCTGAGCACGGAGGCACGCCTACAAGCCAGCTGAGATGGGCTTTGCCTAAGAGTGAGGGAAGTGGCGAGCAGAACAAGGGATGTGCTGCACAGCTTCCCTCGCAGGCAGATTCCCTCCTGGGGCGCTTACTTCTCCTGCCTTAGCGCCCTGCTTTGTTTGGAGGCTGTTTGCGGACAGCAGCACACACAGCGGGAAGGTGCGCGCTGGCCAGCTCCAAGTCTCGGCACATAGAAGCGCAAGCGAGGCACCTGCTCGCAGTTTGTCCCGGGCGTGGGAAGCAGCATGCTGCGTGCCCAGAGTACTTCTCGCTCTGTCCTGCCTGTCACGGGGCTGCTTCTGAGCACGGAGGCACGCCTACAAGCCAGCTGAGATGGGCTTTGCCTAAGAGTGAGGGAAGTGTCGAGCGGAACAAGGGATGTGCTGCACAGCTTCCCTCGCAGGCAGATTCCCTCCTGGGGCGCTGACTTCTCTTGCCTTAGCGCCCTGCTTTGTTTGGAGGCTGTTTGCGGACAGCAGCACACACAGCGGGAAGGTGCGCGCTGGCCAGCTCCAAGTCCCGGCAGATAGAAGCGCAAGCGAGGCACCTGCTCGCAGTTTGTCCCGGGCATGGGAAGCAGCATGCTGCATGCCCAGAGTACTTCTCGCACTGTCCTGCCTGCCACGGGGCTGCTTCTGAGCACGGAGGCACGCCTACAAGCAAGCTGAGATGGGCTTTGCCTAAGAGTGAGGGAAGTGTCGAGCGGAACAAGGGGTGTGCTGCACAGCTTCCCTCGCAGGCAGATTCCCTCCTGGGGCGCTTACTTCTCTTGCCTTAGTGCCCTGCTTTGTTTGGAGGCTGTTTGCGGACAGCAGCACACACAGCGGGAAGGTGCGCGCTGGCCAGCTCCAAGTCCCGGCAGATAGAAGCGCAAGCGAGGCACCTGCTCGCGGTTTGTCCCGGGCGTGGGAAGCAGCATGCTGCGTGCCCAGAAGACATCTCGCACTGTCCTGCCTGCCACGGGGCTGCTTCTGAGCACGGAGGCACGCCTACCAGCAAGCTGAGATGGGCTTTGCCTAAGAGTGAGGGAAGTGTCGAGCGGAACAAGGGATGTGCTGCACAGCTTCCCTCGCAGGCAGATTCCCTCCTGGGGCGCTGACTTCTCCTGCCTTAGTGCCCTGCTTTGTTTGGAGGCTGTTTGCGGACAGCAGCACACACAGCGGGAAGGTGCGCGCTGGTCAGCTCCAAGTCTCGGCACATAGAAGCGCAAGCGAGGCACCTGCTCGCGGTTTGTCCCGGGCATGGGAAGCAGCATGCTGCGTGCCCAGAAGACATCTCGCACTGTCCTGCCTGCCACGGGGCTGCTTCTGAGCACGGAGGCACGCCTACCAGCAAGCTGAGATGGGCTTTGCCAAAGATTCAGGGAAGTGTCGAGCGGAACAAGGGATGTGCTGCACAGCTTCCCTCGCAGGCAGATTCCCTCCTGGGGCGCTGACTTCTCTTGCCTTAGCGCCCTGCTTTGTTTGGAGGCTGTTTGCGGACAGCAGCACACACAGCGGGAAGGTGCGCGCTGGCCAGCTCCAAGTCCCGGCAGATAGAAGCGCAAGCGAGGCACCTGCTCGCAGTTTGTCCCGGGCATGGGAAGCAGCATGCTGCATGCCCAGAGTACTTCTCGCACTGTCCTGCCTGCCACGGGGCTGCTTCTGAGCACGGAGGCACGGCTACAAGCAAGCTGAGATGGGCTTTGCCTAAGAGTGAGGGAAGTGTCGAGCGGAACAAGGGGTGTGCTGCACAGCTTCCCTCGCAGGCAGATTCCCTCCTGGGGCGCTTACTTCTCTTGCCTTAGTGCCCTGCTTTGTTTGGAGGCTGTTTGCGGACAGCAGCACACACAGCGGGAAGGTGCGTGCTGGCCAGCTCCAAGTCTCGGCACATAGAAGCGCAAGCGAGGCACCTGCTCGCGGTTTGTCCCGGGCGTGGGAAGCAGCATGCTGCGTGCCCAGAAGACATCTCGCACTGTCCTGCCTGCCACGGGGCTGCTTCTGAGCACGGAGGCACGCCTACAAGCCAGCTGAGATGGGCTTTGCCTAAGAGTGAGGGAAGTGTCGAGCGGAACAAGGGATGTGCTGCACAGCTTCCCTCGCAGGCAGATTCCCTCCTGGGGCGCTTAGTTCTCCTGCCTTAGCTCCCTGCTTTGTTTGGAGGCTGTTTGCGGACAGCAGCACACACAGCGGGAAGGTGCGTGCTGGCCAGCTCCAAGTCTCGGCACATAGAAGCGCAAGCGAGGCACCTGCTCGCGGTTTGTCCCGGGCGTGGGAAGCAGCATGCTGCGTGCCCAGAAGACATCTCGCACTGTCCTGCCTGCCACGGGGCTGCTTCTGAGCACGGAGGCACGCCTACAAGCCAGCTGAGATGGGCTTTGCCTAAGAGTGAGGGAAGTGTCGAGCGGAACAAGGGATGTGCTGCACAGCTTCCCTCGCAGGCAGATTCCCTCCTGGGGCGCTGACTTCTCCTGCCTTAGCGCCCTGCTTTGTTTGGAGGCTGTTTGCGGACAGCAGCACACACAGCGGGAAGGTGCGTGCTGGTCAGCTCCAAGTCTCGGCACATAGAAGCGCAAGCGAGGCACCTGCTCGCGGTTTGTCCCGGGCGTGGGAAGCAGCATGCTGCGTGCCCAGAAGACATCTCGCACTGTCCTGCCTGCCACGGGGCTGCTTCTGAGCACGGAGGCACGCCTACAAGCCAGCTGAGATGGGCTTTGCCTAAGAGTGAGGGAAGTGTCGAGCGGAACAAGGGATGTGCTGCACAGCTTCCCTCGCAGGCAGATTCCCTCCTGGGGCGCTGACTTCTCCTGCCTTAGCGCCCTGCTTTGTTTGGAGGCTGTTTGCGGACAGCAGCACACACAGCGGGAAGGTGCGCGCTGGTCAGCTCCAAGTCTCGGCACATAGAAGCGCAAGCGAGGCACCTGCTCGCGGTTTGTCCCGGGCATGGGAAGCAGCATGCTGCGTGCCCAGAAGACATCTCGCACTGTCCTGCCTGCCACGGGGCTGCTTCTGAGCACGGAGGCACGCCTACCAGCAAGCTGAGATGGGCTTTGCCAAAGATTCAGGGAAGTGTCGAGCGGAACAAGGGATGTGCTGCACAGCTTCCCTCGCAGGCAGATTCCCTCCTGGGGCGCTGACTTCTCTTGCCTTAGCGCCCTGCTTTGTTTGGAGGCTGTTTGCGGACAGCAGCACACACAGCGGGAAGGTGCGCGCTGGCCAGCTCCAAGTCTCGGCACATAGAAGCGCAAGCGAGGCACCTGCTCGCGGTTTGTCCCGGGCGTGGAAAGCAGCATGCTGCGTGCCCAGAGTACTTCTCGCTCTGTCCTGCCTGTCACGGGGCTGCTTCTGAGCACGGAGGCACGCCTACAAGCAAGCTGAGATGGGCTTTGCCTAAGAGTGAGGGAAGTGTCGAGCGGAACAAGGGAAGTGCTGCACAGCTTCCCTCGCAGGCAGATTCCCTCCTGGGGCGCTTACTTCTCCTGCCTTAGTGCCCTGCTTTGTTTGGAGGCTGTTTGCGGACAGCAGCACACACAGCGGGAAGGTGCGTGCTGGCCAGCTCCAAGTCTCGGCACATAGAAGCGCAAGCGAGGCACCTGCTCGCAGTTTGTCCCGGGCATGGGAAGCAGCATGCTGCATGCCCAGAGTACTTCTCGCACTGTCCTTCCCGTCACGGGGCTGCTTCTGAGCACGGAGGCACGCCTACAAGCCAGCTGAGATGGGCTTTGCCTAAGAGTGAGGGAAGTGTCGAGCGGAACAAGGGAAGTGCTGCACAGCTTCCCTCGCAGGCAGATTCCCTCCTGGGGCGCTGACTTCTCTTGCCTTAGCGCCCTGCTTTGTTTGGAGGCTGTTTGCGGACAGCAGCACACACAGCGGGAAGGTACGCGCTGGCCAGCTCCAAGTCTCGGCACATAGAAGCGCAAGCGAGGCACCTGCTCGCGGTTTGTCCTGGGCGTGGAAAGCAGCATGCTGCGTGCCCAGAAGACATCTCGCACTGTCCTGCCTGCCACGGGGCTGCTTCTGAGCACGGAGGCACGCCTACAAGCCAGCTGAGATGGGCTTTGCCTAAGAGTGAGGGAAGTGGCGAGCAGAACAAGGGATGTGCTGCACAGGTTCCCTCGCAGGCAGATTCCCTCCTGGGGCGCTTACTTCTCCTGCCTTAGCGCCCTGCTTTGTTTGGAGGCTGTTTGCGGACAGCAGCACACACAGCGGGAAGGTGCGCGCTGGCCAGCTCCAAGTCTCGGCACATAGAAGCGCAAGCGAGGCACCTGCTCGCAGTTTGTCCCGGGCGTGGGAAGCAGCATGCTGCGTGCCCAGAGTACTTCTCGCTCTGTCCTGCCTGTCACGGGGCTGCTTCTGAGCACGGAGGCACGCCTACAAGCCAGCTGAGATGGGCTTTGCCTAAGAGTGAGGGAAGTGTCGAGCGGAACAAGGGATGTGCTGCACAGCTTCCCTCGCAGGCAGATTCCCTCCTGGGGCGCTGACTTCTCTTGCCTTAGCGCCCTGCTTTGTTTGGAGGCTGTTTGCGGACAGCAGCACACACAGCGGGAAGGTACGCGCTGGCCAGCTCCAAGTCTCGGCACATAGAAGCGCAAGCGAGGCACCTGCTCGCGGTTTGTCCTGGGCGTGGAAAGCAGCATGCTGCGTGCCCAGAAGACATCTCGCACTGTCCTGCCTGCCACGGGGCTGCTTCTGAGCACGGAGGCACGCCTACAAGCCAGCTGAGATGGGCTTTGCCTAAGAGTGAGGGAAGTGGCGAGCAGAACAAGGGATGTGCTGCACAGCTTCCCTCGCAGGCAGATTCCCTCCTGGGGCGCTTACTTCTCCTGCCTTAGCGCCCTGCTTTGTTTGGAGGCTGTTTGCGGACAGCAGCACACACAGCGGGAAGGTGCGCGCTGGCCAGCTCCAAGTCTCGGCACATAGAAGCGCAAGCGAGGCACCTGCTCGCAGTTTGTCCCGGGCGTGGGAAGCAGCATGCTGCGTGCCCAGAGTACTTCTCGCTCTGTCCTGCCTGTCACGGGGCTGCTTCTGAGCACGGAGGCACGCCTACAAGCCAGCTGAGATGGGCTTTGCCTAAGAGTGAGGGAAGTGTCGAGCGGAACAAGGGATGTGCTGCACAGCTTCCCTCGCAGGCAGATTCCCTCCTGGGGCGCTGACTTCTCTTGCCTTAGCGCCCTGCTTTGTTTGGAGGCTGTTTGCGGACAGCAGCACACACAGCGGGAAGGTGCGCGCTGGCCAGCTCCAAGTCCCGGCAGATAGAAGCGCAAGCGAGGCACCTGCTCGCAGTTTGTCCCGGGCATGGGAAGCAGCATGCTGCATGCCCAGAGTACTTCTCGCACTGTCCTGCCTGCCACGGGGCTGCTTCTGAGCACGGAGGCACGCCTACAAGCAAGCTGAGATGGGCTTTGCCTAAGAGTGAGGGAAGTGTCGAGCGGAACAAGGGGTGTGCTGCACAGCTTCCCTCGCAGGCAGATTCCCTCCTGGGGCGCTTACTTCTCTTGCCTTAGTGCCCTGCTTTGTTTGGAGGCTGTTTGCGGACAGCAGCACACACAGCGGGAAGGTGCGCGCTGGCCAGCTCCAAGTCCCGGCAGATAGAAGCGCAAGCGAGGCACCTGCTCGCGGTTTGTCCCGGGCGTGGGAAGCAGCATGCTGCGTGCCCAGAAGACATCTCGCACTGTCCTGCCTGCCACGGGGCTGCTTCTGAGCACGGAGGCACGCCTACCAGCAAGCTGAGATGGGCTTTGCCTAAGAGTGAGGGAAGTGTCGAGCGGAACAAGGGATGTGCTGCACAGCTTCCCTCGCAGGCAGATTCCCTCCTGGGGCGCTGACTTCTCCTGCCTTAGTGCCCTGCTTTGTTTGGAGGCTGTTTGCGGACAGCAGCACACACAGCGGGAAGGTGCGCGCTGGTCAGCTCCAAGTCTCGGCACATAGAAGCGCAAGCGAGGCACCTGCTCGCGGTTTGTCCCGGGCATGGGAAGCAGCATGCTGCGTGCCCAGAAGACATCTCGCACTGTCCTGCCTGCCACGGGGCTGCTTCTGAGCACGGAGGCACGCCTACCAGCAAGCTGAGATGGGCTTTGCCAAAGATTCAGGGAAGTGTCGAGCGGAACAAGGGATGTGCTGCACAGCTTCCCTCGCAGGCAGATTCCCTCCTGGGGCGCTGACTTCTCTTGCCTTAGCGCCCTGCTTTGTTTGGAGGCTGTTTGCGGACAGCAGCACACACAGCGGGAAGGTGCGCGCTGGCCAGCTCCAAGTCCCGGCAGATAGAAGCGCAAGCGAGGCACCTGCTCGCAGTTTGTCCCGGGCATGGGAAGCAGCATGCTGCATGCCCAGAGTACTTCTCGCACTGTCCTGCCTGCCACGGGGCTGCTTCTGAGCACGGAGGCACGGCTACAAGCAAGCTGAGATGGGCTTTGCCTAAGAGTGAGGGAAGTGTCGAGCGGAACAAGGGGTGTGCTGCACAGCTTCCCTCGCAGGCAGATTCCCTCCTGGGGCGCTTACTTCTCTTGCCTTAGTGCCCTGCTTTGTTTGGAGGCTGTTTGCGGACAGCAGCACACACAGCGGGAAGGTGCGTGCTGGCCAGCTCCAAGTCTCGGCACATAGAAGCGCAAGCGAGGCACCTGCTCGCGGTTTGTCCCGGGCGTGGGAAGCAGCATGCTGCGTGCCCAGAAGACATCTCGCACTGTCCTGCCTGCCACGGGGCTGCTTCTGAGCACGGAGGCACGCCTACAAGCCAGCTGAGATGGGCTTTGCCTAAGAGTGAGGGAAGTGTCGAGCGGAACAAGGGATGTGCTGCACAGCTTCCCTCGCAGGCAGATTCCCTCCTGGGGCGCTTAGTTCTCCTGCCTTAGCTCCCTGCTTTGTTTGGAGGCTGTTTGCGGACAGCAGCACACACAGCGGGAAGGTGCGTGCTGGCCAGCTCCAAGTCTCGGCACATAGAAGCGCAAGCGAGGCACCTGCTCGCGGTTTGTCCCGGGCGTGGGAAGCAGCATGCTGCGTGCCCAGAAGACATCTCGCACTGTCCTGCCTGCCACGGGGCTGCTTCTGAGCACGGAGGCACGCCTACAAGCCAGCTGAGATGGGCTTTGCCTAAGAGTGAGGGAAGTGTCGAGCGGAACAAGGGATGTGCTGCACAGCTTCCCTCGCAGGCAGATTCCCTCCTGGGGCGCTGACTTCTCCTGCCTTAGCGCCCTGCTTTGTTTGGAGGCTGTTTGCGGACAGCAGCACACACAGCGGGAAGGTGCGTGCTGGTCAGCTCCAAGTCTCGGCACATAGAAGCGCAAGCGAGGCACCTGCTCGCGGTTTGTCCCGGGCGTGGGAAGCAGCATGCTGCGTGCCCAGAAGACATCTCGCACTGTCCTGCCTGCCACGGGGCTGCTTCTGAGCACGGAGGCACGCCTACCAGCAAGCTGAGATGGGCTTTGCCAAAGAGTGAGGGAAGTGTCGAGCGGAACAAGGGATGTGCTGCACAGCTTCCCTCGCAGGCAGATTCCCTCCTGGGGCGCTGACTTCTCCTGCCTTAGCGCCCTGCTTTGTTTGGAGGCTGTTTGCGGACAGCAGCACACACAGCGGGAAGGTGCGCGCTGGCCAGCTCCAAGTCTCGGCACATAGAAGCGCAAGCGAGGCACCTGCTCGCGGTTTGTCCCGGGCATGGGAAGCAGCATGCTGCGTGCCCAGAAGACATCTCGCACTGTCCTGCCTGCCACGGGGCTGCTTCTGAGCACGGAGGCACGCCTACCAGCAAGCTGAGATGGGCTTTGCCAAAGATTCAGGGAAGTGTCGAGCGGAACAAGGGATGTGCTGCACAGCTTCCCTCGCAGGCAGATTCCCTCCTGGGGCGCTGACTTCTCTTGCCTTAGCGCCCTGCTTTGTTTGGAGGCTGTTTGCGGACAGCAGCACACACAGCGGGAAGGTGCGCGCTGGCCAGCTCCAAGTCTCGGCACATAGAAGCGCAAGCGAGGCACCTGCTCGCGGTTTGTCCCGGGCGTGGAAAGCAGCATGCTGCGTGCCCAGAGTACTTCTCGCTCTGTCCTGCCTGTCACGGGGCTGCTTCTGAGCACGGAGGCACGCCTACAAGCAAGCTGAGATGGGCTTTGCCTAAGAGTGAGGGAAGTGTCGAGCGGAACAAGGGAAGTGCTGCACAGCTTCCCTCGCAGGCAGATTCCCTCCTGGGGCGCTTACTTCTCCTGCCTTAGTGCCCTGCTTTGTTTGGAGGCTGTTTGCGGACAGCAGCACACACAGCGGGAAGGTGCGTGCTGGCCAGCTCCAAGTCTCGGCACATAGAAGCGCAAGCGAGGCACCTGCTCGCAGTTTGTCCCGGGCATGGGAAGCAGCATGCTGCATGCCCAGAGTACTTCTCGCACTGTCCTTCCCGTCACGGGGCTGCTTCTGAGCACGGAGGCACGCCTACAAGCCAGCTGAGATGGGCTTTGCCTAAGAGTGAGGGAAGTGTCGAGCGGAACAAGGGAAGTGCTGCACAGCTTCCCTCGCAGGCAGATTCCCTCCTGGGGCGCTGACTTCTCTTGCCTTAGCGCCCTGCTTTGTTTGGAGGCTGTTTGCGGACAGCAGCACACACAGCGGGAAGGTACGCGCTGGCCAGCTCCAAGTCTCGGCACATAGAAGCGCAAGCGAGGCACCTGCTCGCGGTTTGTCCCGGGCGTGGAAAGCAGCATGCTGCGTGCCCAGAAGACATCTCGCACTGTCCTGCCTGCCACGGGGCTGCTTCTGAGCACGGAGGCACGCCTACAAGCCAGCTGAGATGGGCTTTGCCTAAGAGTGAGGGAAGTGTCGAGCGGAACAAGGGATGTGCTGCACAGCTTCCCTCGCAGGCAGATTCCCTCCTGGGGCGCTGACTTCTCCTGCCTTAGTGCCCTGCTTTGTTTGGAGGCTGTTTGCGGACAGCAGCACACACAGCGGGAAGGTGCGCGCTGGTCAGCTCCAAGTCTCGGCACATAGAAGCGCAAGCGAGGCACCTGCTCGCAGTTTGTCCCGGGCATGGGAAGCAGCATGCTGCATGCCCAGAGTACTTCTCGCACTGTCCTTCCCGTCACGGGGCTGCTTCTGAGCACGGAGGCACGCCTACCAGCAAGCTGAGATGGGCTTTGCCAAAGAGTGAGGGAAGTGTCGAGCGGAACAAGGGATGTGCTGCACAGCTTCCCTCGCAGGCAGATTCCCTCCTGGGGCGCTTACTTCTCCAACCTTAGCGCCCTGCTTTGTTTGGAGGCTGTTTGCGGACAGCAGCACACAC
Organism: Rhea pennata; assembly: GCF_028389875.1. Lineage (NCBI taxonomy): Eukaryota > Metazoa > Chordata > Aves > Rheiformes > Rheidae > Rhea > Rhea pennata. Next base: position 1,852,872 of record NC_084680.1, read on the forward strand.
AGCGGGAAGGTACGCGCTGGCCAGCTCCAAGTCTCGGCACATAGAAGCGCAAGCGAGGCACCTGCTCGCGGTTTGTCCCGGGCGTGGAAAGCAGCATGCTGCGTGCCCAGAGTACTTCTCGCTCTGTCCTGCCTGTCACGGGGCTGCTTCTGAGCACGGAGGCACGCCTACAAGCAAGCTGAGATGGGCTTTGCCAAAGAGTGAGGGAAGTGTCGAGCGGAACAAGGGAAGTGCTGCACAGCTTCCCTCGCAGGCAGATTCCCTCCTGGGGCGCTGACTTCTCTTGCCTAACGCCCTGCTTTGTTTGGAGGCTGTTTGCGGACAGCAGCACACACAGCGGGAAGGTACGCGCTGGCCAGCTCCAAGTCTCGGCACATAGAAGCGCAAGCGAGGCACCTGCTCGCAGTTTGTCCCGGGCATGGGAAGCAGCATGCTGCATGCCCAGAGTACTTCTCGCACTGTCCTGCCTGCCACGGGGCTGCTTCTGAGCACGGAGGCACGCCTACCAGCAAGCTGAGATGGGCTTTGCCAAAGATTCAGGGAAGTGTCGAGCGGAACAAGGGATGTGCTGCACAGCTTCCCTCGCAGGCAGATTCCCTCCTGGGGCGCTTACTTCTCCAACCTTAGCGCCCTGCTTTGTTTGGAGGCTGTTTGCGGACAGCAGCACACACAGCGGGAAGGTACGCGCTGGCCAGCTCCAAGTCTCGGCACATAGAAGCGCAAGCGAGGCACCTGCTCGCGGTTTGTCCTGGGCGTGGAAAGCAGCATGCTGCATGCCCAGAAGACATCTCGCACTGTCCTGCCTGCCACGGGGCTGCTTCTGAGCACGGAGGCACGCCTACAAGCCAGCTGAGATGGGCTTTGCCAAAGAGTGAGGGAAGTGTCGAGCGGAACAAGGGAAGTGCTGCACAGCTTCCCTCGCAGGCAGATTCCCTCCTGGGGCGCTGACTTCTCTTGCCTAACGCCCTGCTTTGTTTGGAGGCTGTTTGCGGACAGCAGCACACACAGCGGGAAGGTACGCGCTGGCCAGCTCCAAGTCTCGGCACATAGAAGCGCAAGCGAGGCACCTGCTCGCGGTTTGTCCCGGGCGTGGAAAGCAGCATGCTGCGTGCCCAGAGTACTTCTCGCTCTGTCCTGCCTGTCACGGGGCTGCTTCTGAGCACGGAGGCATGCCTACAAGCCAGCTGAGATGGGCTTTGCCTAAGAGTGAGGGAAGTGTCGAGCGGAACAAGGGAAGTGCTGCACAGCTTCCCTCGCAGGCAGATTCCCTCCTGGGGCGCTGACTTCTCTTGCCTTAGCGCCCTGCTTTGTTTGGAGGCTGTTTGCGGACAGCAGCACACACAGCGGGAAGGTACGCGCTGGCCAGCTCCAAGTCTCGGCACATAGAAGCGCAAGCGAGGCACCTGCTCGCGGTTTGTCCTGGGCGTGGAAAGCAGCATGCTGCGTGCCCAGAAGACATCTCGCACTGTCCTGCCTGCCACGGGGCTGCTTCTGAGCACGGAGGCACGCCTACAAGCCAGCTGAGATGGGCTTTGCCTAAGAGTGAGGGAAGTGGCGAGCAGAACAAGGGATGTGCTGCACAGCTTCCCTCGCAGGCAGATTCCCTCCTGGGGCGCTTACTTCTCCTGCCTTAGCGCCCTGCTTTGTTTGGAGGCTGTTTGCGGACAGCAGCACACACAGCGGGAAGGTGCGCGCTGGCCAGCTCCAAGTCTCGGCACATAGAAGCGCAAGCGAGGCACCTGCTCGCAGTTTGTCCCGGGCGTGGGAAGCAGCATGCTGCGTGCCCAGAGTACTTCTCGCTCTGTCCTGCCTGTCACGGGGCTGCTTCTGAGCACGGAGGCACGCCTACAAGCCAGCTGAGATGGGCTTTGCCTAAGAGTGAGGGAAGTGTCGAGCGGAACAAGGGATGTGCTGCACAGCTTCCCTCGCAGGCAGATTCCCTCCTGGGGCGCTGACTTCTCTTGCCTTAGCGCCCTGCTTTGTTTGGAGGCTGTTTGCGGACAGCAGCACACACAGCGGGAAGGTGCGCGCTGGCCAGCTCCAAGTCCCGGCAGATAGAAGCGCAAGCGAGGCACCTGCTCGCAGTTTGTCCCGGGCATGGGAAGCAGCATGCTGCATGCCCAGAGTACTTCTCGCACTGTCCTGCCTGCCACGGGGCTGCTTCTGAGCACGGAGGCACGCCTACAAGCAAGCTGAGATGGGCTTTGCCTAAGAGTGAGGGAAGTGTCGAGCGGAACAAGGGGTGTGCTGCACAGCTTCCCTCGCAGGCAGATTCCCTCCTGGGGCGCTTACTTCTCTTGCCTTAGTGCCCTGCTTTGTTTGGAGGCTGTTTGCGGACAGCAGCACACACAGCGGGAAGGTGCGCGCTGGCCAGCTCCAAGTCCCGGCAGATAGAAGCGCAAGCGAGGCACCTGCTCGCGGTTTGTCCCGGGCGTGGGAAGCAGCATGCTGCGTGCCCAGAAGACATCTCGCACTGTCCTGCCTGCCACGGGGCTGCTTCTGAGCACGGAGGCACGCCTACCAGCAAGCTGAGATGGGCTTTGCCTAAGAGTGAGGGAAGTGTCGAGCGGAACAAGGGATGTGCTGCACAGCTTCCCTCGCAGGCAGATTCCCTCCTGGGGCGCTGACTTCTCCTGCCTTAGTGCCCTGCTTTGTTTGGAGGCTGTTTGCGGACAGCAGCACACACAGCGGGAAGGTGCGCGCTGGTCAGCTCCAAGTCTCGGCACATAGAAGCGCAAGCGAGGCACCTGCTCGCGGTTTGTCCCGGGCATGGGAAGCAGCATGCTGCGTGCCCAGAAGACATCTCGCACTGTCCTGCCTGCCACGGGGCTGCTTCTGAGCACGGAGGCACGCCTACCAGCAAGCTGAGATGGGCTTTGCCAAAGATTCAGGGAAGTGTCGAGCGGAACAAGGGATGTGCTGCACAGCTTCCCTCGCAGGCAGATTCCCTCCTGGGGCGCTGACTTCTCTTGCCTTAGCGCCCTGCTTTGTTTGGAGGCTGTTTGCGGACAGCAGCACACACAGCGGGAAGGTGCGCGCTGGCCAGCTCCAAGTCCCGGCAGATAGAAGCGCAAGCGAGGCACCTGCTCGCAGTTTGTCCCGGGCATGGGAAGCAGCATGCTGCATGCCCAGAGTACTTCTCGCACTGTCCTGCCTGCCACGGGGCTGCTTCTGAGCACGGAGGCACGGCTACAAGCAAGCTGAGATGGGCTTTGCCTAAGAGTGAGGGAAGTGTCGAGCGGAACAAGGGGTGTGCTGCACAGCTTCCCTCGCAGGCAGATTCCCTCCTGGGGCGCTTACTTCTCTTGCCTTAGTGCCCTGCTTTGTTTGGAGGCTGTTTGCGGACAGCAGCACACACAGCGGGAAGGTGCGTGCTGGCCAGCTCCAAGTCTCGGCACATAGAAGCGCAAGCGAGGCACCTGCTCGCGGTTTGTCCCGGGCGTGGGAAGCAGCATGCTGCGTGCCCAGAAGACATCTCGCACTGTCCTGCCTGCCACGGGGCTGCTTCTGAGCACGGAGGCACGCCTACAAGCCAGCTGAGATGGGCTTTGCCTAAGAGTGAGGGAAGTGTCGAGCGGAACAAGGGATGTGCTGCACAGCTTCCCTCGCAGGCAGATTCCCTCCTGGGGCGCTTAGTTCTCCTGCCTTAGCTCCCTGCTTTGTTTGGAGGCTGTTTGCGGACAGCAGCACACACAGCGGGAAGGTGCGTGCTGGCCAGCTCCAAGTCTCGGCACATAGAAGCGCAAGCGAGGCACCTGCTCGCGGTTTGTCCCGGGCGTGGGAAGCAGCATGCTGCGTGCCCAGAAGACATCTCGCACTGTCCTGCCTGCCACGGGGCTGCTTCTGAGCACGGAGGCACGCCTACAAGCCAGCTGAGATGGGCTTTGCCTAAGAGTGAGGGAAGTGTCGAGCGGAACAAGGGATGTGCTGCACAGCTTCCCTCGCAGGCAGATTCCCTCCTGGGGCGCTGACTTCTCCTGCCTTAGCGCCCTGCTTTGTTTGGAGGCTGTTTGCGGACAGCAGCACACACAGCGGGAAGGTGCGTGCTGGTCAGCTCCAAGTCTCGGCACATAGAAGCGCAAGCGAGGCACCTGCTCGCGGTTTGTCCCGGGCGTGGGAAGCAGCATGCTGCGTGCCCAGAAGACATCTCGCACTGTCCTGCCTGCCACGGGGCTGCTTCTGAGCACGGAGGCACGCCTACAAGCCAGCTGAGATGGGCTTTGCCTAAGAGTGAGGGAAGTGTCGAGCGGAACAAGGGATGTGCTGCACAGCTTCCCTCGCAGGCAGATTCCCTCCTGGGGCGCTGACTTCTCCTGCCTTAGCGCCCTGCTTTGTTTGGAGGCTGTTTGCGGACAGCAGCACACACAGCGGGAAGGTGCGCGCTGGTCAGCTCCAAGTCTCGGCACATAGAAGCGCAAGCGAGGCACCTGCTCGCGGTTTGTCCCGGGCATGGGAAGCAGCATGCTGCGTGCCCAGAAGACATCTCGCACTGTCCTGCCTGCCACGGGGCTGCTTCTGAGCACGGAGGCACGCCTACCAGCAAGCTGAGATGGGCTTTGCCAAAGATTCAGGGAAGTGTCGAGCGGAACAAGGGATGTGCTGCACAGCTTCCCTCGCAGGCAGATTCCCTCCTGGGGCGCTGACTTCTCTTGCCTTAGCGCCCTGCTTTGTTTGGAGGCTGTTTGCGGACAGCAGCACACACAGCGGGAAGGTGCGCGCTGGCCAGCTCCAAGTCTCGGCACATAGAAGCGCAAGCGAGGCACCTGCTCGCGGTTTGTCCCGGGCGTGGAAAGCAGCATGCTGCGTGCCCAGAGTACTTCTCGCTCTGTCCTGCCTGTCACGGGGCTGCTTCTGAGCACGGAGGCACGCCTACAAGCAAGCTGAGATGGGCTTTGCCTAAGAGTGAGGGAAGTGTCGAGCGGAACAAGGGAAGTGCTGCACAGCTTCCCTCGCAGGCAGATTCCCTCCTGGGGCGCTTACTTCTCCTGCCTTAGTGCCCTGCTTTGTTTGGAGGCTGTTTGCGGACAGCAGCACACACAGCGGGAAGGTGCGTGCTGGCCAGCTCCAAGTCTCGGCACATAGAAGCGCAAGCGAGGCACCTGCTCGCAGTTTGTCCCGGGCATGGGAAGCAGCATGCTGCATGCCCAGAGTACTTCTCGCACTGTCCTTCCCGTCACGGGGCTGCTTCTGAGCACGGAGGCACGCCTACAAGCCAGCTGAGATGGGCTTTGCCTAAGAGTGAGGGAAGTGTCGAGCGGAACAAGGGAAGTGCTGCACAGCTTCCCTCGCAGGCAGATTCCCTCCTGGGGCGCTGACTTCTCTTGCCTTAGCGCCCTGCTTTGTTTGGAGGCTGTTTGCGGACAGCAGCACACACAGCGGGAAGGTACGCGCTGGCCAGCTCCAAGTCTCGGCACATAGAAGCGCAAGCGAGGCACCTGCTCGCGGTTTGTCCTGGGCGTGGAAAGCAGCATGCTGCGTGCCCAGAAGACATCTCGCACTGTCCTGCCTGCCACGGGGCTGCTTCTGAGCACGGAGGCACGCCTACAAGCCAGCTGAGATGGGCTTTGCCTAAGAGTGAGGGAAGTGGCGAGCAGAACAAGGGATGTGCTGCACAGGTTCCCTCGCAGGCAGATTCCCTCCTGGGGCGCTTACTTCTCCTGCCTTAGCGCCCTGCTTTGTTTGGAGGCTGTTTGCGGACAGCAGCACACACAGCGGGAAGGTGCGCGCTGGCCAGCTCCAAGTCTCGGCACATAGAAGCGCAAGCGAGGCACCTGCTCGCAGTTTGTCCCGGGCGTGGGAAGCAGCATGCTGCGTGCCCAGAGTACTTCTCGCTCTGTCCTGCCTGTCACGGGGCTGCTTCTGAGCACGGAGGCACGCCTACAAGCCAGCTGAGATGGGCTTTGCCTAAGAGTGAGGGAAGTGTCGAGCGGAACAAGGGATGTGCTGCACAGCTTCCCTCGCAGGCAGATTCCCTCCTGGGGCGCTGACTTCTCTTGCCTTAGCGCCCTGCTTTGTTTGGAGGCTGTTTGCGGACAGCAGCACACACAGCGGGAAGGTGCGCGCTGGCCAGCTCCAAGTCCCGGCAGATAGAAGCGCAAGCGAGGCACCTGCTCGCAGTTTGTCCCGGGCATGGGAAGCAGCATGCTGCATGCCCAGAGTACTTCTCGCACTGTCCTGCCTGCCACGGGGCTGCTTCTGAGCACGGAGGCACGGCTACAAGCAAGCTGAGATGGGCTTTGCCTAAGAGTGAGGGAAGTGTCGAGCGGAACAAGGGGTGTGCTGCACAGCTTCCCTCGCAGGCAGATTCCCTCCTGGGGCGCTTACTTCTCTTGCCTTAGTGCCCTGCTTTGTTTGGAGGCTGTTTGCGGACAGCAGCACACACAGCGGGAAGGTGCGTGCTGGCCAGCTCCAAGTCTCGGCACATAGAAGCGCAAGCGAGGCACCTGCTCGCGGTTTGTCCCGGGCGTGGGAAGCAGCATGCTGCGTGCCCAGAAGACATCTCGCACTGTCCTGCCTGCCACGGGGCTGCTTCTGAGCACGGAGGCACGCCTACAAGCCAGCTGAGATGGGCTTTGCCTAAGAGTGAGGGAAGTGTCGAGCGGAACAAGGGATGTGCTGCACAGCTTCCCTCGCAGGCAGATTCCCTCCTGGGGCGCTTAGTTCTCCTGCCTTAGCTCCCTGCTTTGTTTGGAGGCTGTTTGCGGACAGCAGCACACACAGCGGGAAGGTGCGTGCTGGCCAGCTCCAAGTCTCGGCACATAGAAGCGCAAGCGAGGCACCTGCTCGCGGTTTGTCCCGGGCGTGGGAAGCAGCATGCTGCGTGCCCAGAAGACATCTCGCACTGTCCTGCCTGCCACGGGGCTGCTTCTGAGCACGGAGGCACGCCTACAAGCCAGCTGAGATGGGCTTTGCCTAAGAGTGAGGGAAGTGTCGAGCGGAACAAGGGATGTGCTGCACAGCTTCCCTCGCAGGCAGATTCCCTCCTGGGGCGCTGACTTCTCCTGCCTTAGCGCCCTGCTTTGTTTGGAGGCTGTTTGCGGACAGCAGCACACACAGCGGGAAGGTGCGTGCTGGTCAGCTCCAAGTCTCGGCACATAGAAGCGCAAGCGAGGCACCTGCTCGCGGTTTGTCCCGGGCGTGGGAAGCAGCATGCTGCGTGCCCAGAAGACATCTCGCACTGTCCTGCCTGCCACGGGGCTGCTTCTGAGCACGGAGGCACGCCTACCAGCAAGCTGAGATGGGCTTTGCCAAAGAGTGAGGGAAGTGTCGAGCGGAACAAGGGATGTGCTGCACAGCTTCCCTCGCAGGCAGATTCCCTCCTGGGGCGCTGACTTCTCCTGCCTTAGCGCCCTGCTTTGTTTGGAGGCTGTTTGCGGACAGCAGCACACACAGCGGGAAGGTGCGCGCTGGTCAGCTCCAAGTCTCGGCACATAGAAGCGCAAGCGAGGCACCTGCTCGCGGTTTGTCCCGGGCATGGGAAGCAGCATGCTGCGTGCCCAGAAGACATCTCGCACTGTCCTGCCTGCCACGGGGCTGCTTCTGAGCACGGAGGCACGCCTACCAGCAAGCTGAGATGGGCTTTGCCAAAGATTCAGGGAAGTGTCGAGCGGAACAAGGGATGTGCTGCACAGCTTCCCTCGCAGGCAGATTCCCTCCTGGGGCGCTGACTTCTCTTGCCTTAGCGCCCTGCTTTGTTTGGAGGCTGTTTGCGGACAGCAGCACACACAGCGGGAAGGTGCGCGCTGGCCAGCTCCAAGTCTCGGCACATAGAAGCGCAAGCGAGGCACCTGCTCGCGGTTTGTCCCGGGCGTGGAAAGCAGCATGCTGCGTGCCCAGAGTACTTCTCGCTCTGTCCTGCCTGTCACGGGGCTGCTTCTGAGCACGGAGGCACGCCTACAAGCAAGCTGAGATGGGCTTTGCCTAAGAGTGAGGGAAGTGTCGAGCGGAACAAGGGAAGTGCTGCACAGCTTCCCTCGCAGGCAGATTCCCTCCTGGGGCGCTTACTTCTCCTGCCTTAGTGCCCTGCTTTGTTTGGAGGCTGTTTGCGGACAGCAGCACACACAGCGGGAAGGTGCGTGCTGGCCAGCTCCAAGTCTCGGCACATAGAAGCGCAAGCGAGGCACCTGCTCGCAGTTTGTCCCGGGCATGGGAAGCAGCATGCTGCATGCCCAGAGTACTTCTCGCACTGTCCTTCCCGTCACGGGGCTGCTTCTGAGCACGGAGGCACGCCTACAAGCCAGCTGAGATGGGCTTTGCCTAAGAGTGAGGGAAGTGTCGAGCGGAACAAGGGAAGTGCTGCACAGCTTCCCTCGCAGGCAGATTCCCTCCTGGGGCGCTGACTTCTCTTGCCTTAGCGCCCTGCTTTGTTTGGAGGCTGTTTGCGGACAGCAGCACACACAGCGGGAAGGTACGCGCTGGCCAGCTCCAAGTCTCGGCACATAGAAGCGCAAGCGAGGCACCTGCTCGCGGTTTGTCCTGGGCGTGGAAAGCAGCATGCTGCGTGCCCAGAAGACATCTCGCACTGTCCTGCCTGCCACGGGGCTGCTTCTGAGCACGGAGGCACGCCTACAAGCCAGCTGAGATGGGCTTTGCCTAAGAGTGAGGGAAGTGGCGAGCAGAACAAGGGATGTGCTGCACAGCTTCCCTCGCAGGCAGATTCCCTCCTGGGGCGCTTACTTCTCCTGCCTTAGCGCCCTGCTTTGTTTGGAGGCTGTTTGCGGACAGCAGCACACACAGCGGGAAGGTGCGCGCTGGCCAGCTCCAAGTCTCGGCACATAGAAGCGCAAGCGAGGCACCTGCTCGCAGTTTGTCCCGGGCGTGGGAAGCAGCATGCTGCGTGCCCAGAGTACTTCTCGCTCTGTCCTGCCTGTCACGGGGCTGCTTCTGAGCACGGAGGCACGCCTACAAGCCAGCTGAGATGGGCTTTGCCTAAGAGTGAGGGAAGTGTCGAGCGGAACAAGGGATGTGCTGCACAGCTTCCCTCGCAGGCAGATTCCCTCCTGGGGCGCTGACTTCTCTTGCCTTAGCGCCCTGCTTTGTTTGGAGGCTGTTTGCGGACAGCAGCACACACAGCGGGAAGGTGCGCGCTGGCCAGCTCCAAGTCCCGGCAGATAGAAGCGCAAGCGAGGCACCTGCTCGCAGTTTGTCCCGGGCATGGGAAGCAGCATGCTGCATGCCCAGAGTACTTCTCGCACTGTCCTGCCTGCCACGGGGCTGCTTCTGAGCACGGAGGCACGCCTACAAGCAAGCTGAGATGGGCTTTGCCTAAGAGTGAGGGAAGTGTCGAGCGGAACAAGGGGTGTGCTGCACAGCTTCCCTCGCAGGCAGATTCCCTCCTGGGGCGCTTACTTCTCTTGCCTTAGTGCCCTGCTTTGTTTGGAGGCTGTTTGCGGACAGCAGCACACACAGCGGGAAGGTGCGCGCTGGCCAGCTCCAAGTCCCGGCAGATAGAAGCGCAAGCGAGGCACCTGCTCGCGGTTTGTCCCGGGCGTGGGAAGCAGCATGCTGCGTGCCCAGAAGACATCTCGCACTGTCCTGCCTGCCACGGGGCTGCTTCTGAGCACGGAGGCACGCCTACAAGCCAGCTGAGATGGGCTTTGCCTAAGAGTGAGGGAAGTGTCGAGCGGAACAAGGGATGTGCTGCACAGCTTCCCTCGCAGGCAGATTCCCTCCTGGGGCGCTGACTTCTCCTGCCTTAGTGCCCTGCTTTGTTTGGAGGCTGTTTGCGGACAGCAGCACACACAGCGGGAAGGTGCGCGCTGGTCAGCTCCAAGTCTCGGCACATAGAAGCGCAAGCGAGGCACCTGCTCGCGGGTTGTCCCGGGCATGGGAAGCAGCATGCTGCGTGCCCAGAAGACATCTCGCACTGTCCTGCCTGCCACGGGGCTGCTTCTGAGCACGGAGGCACGCCTACAAGCAAGCTGAGATGGGCTTTGCCAAAGATTCAGGGAAGTGTCGAGCGGAACAAGGGATGTGCTGCACAGCTTCCCTCGCAGGCAGATTCCCTCCTGGGGCGCTTACTTCTCCAACCTTAGCGCCCTGCTTTGTTTGGAGGCTGTTTGCGGACAGCAGCACACACAGCGGGAAGGTACACGCTGGCCAGCTCCAAGTCTCGGCACATAGAAGCGCAAGCGAGGCACCTGCTCGCGGTTTGTCCCGGGCGTGGAAAGCAGCATGCTGCGTGCCCAGAAGACATCTCGCACTGTCCTGCCTGCCACGGGGCTGCTTCTGAGCACGGAGGCACGCCTACAAGCCAGCTGAGATGGGCTTTGCCTAAGAGTGAGGGAAGTGTCGAGCGGAACAAGGGATGTGCTGCACAGCTTCCCTCGCAGGCAGATTCCCTCCTGGGGCGCTGACTTCTCCTGCCTTAGTGCCCTGCTTTGTTTGGAGGCTGTTTGCGGACAGCAGCACACACAGCGGGAAGGTGCGCGCTGGTCAGCTCCAAGTCTCGGCACATAGAAGCGCAAGCGAGGCACCTGCTCGCAGTTTGTCCCGGGCATGGGAAGCAGCATGCTGCATGCCCAGAGTACTTCTCGCACTGTCCTTCCCGTCACGGGGCTGCTTCTGAGCACGGAGGCACGCCTACCAGCAAGCTGAGATGGGCTTTGCCAAAGAGTGAGGGAAGTGTCGAGCGGAACAAGGGATGTGCTGCACAGCTTCCCTCGCAGGCAGATTCCCTCCTGGGGCGCTTACTTCTCCAACCTTAGCGCCCTGCTTTGTTTGGAGGCTGTTTGCGGACAGCAGCACACACAGCGGGAAGGTACGCGCTGGCCAGCTCCAAGTCTCGGCACATAGAAGCGCAAGCGAGGCACCTGCTCGCGGTTTGTCCCGGGCGTGGAAAGCAGCATGCTGCGTGCCCAGAGTACTTCTCGCTCTGTCCTGCCTGTCACGGGGCTGCTTCTGAGCACGGAGGCACGCCTACAAGCAAGCTGAGATGGGCTTTGCCAAAGAGTGAGGGAAGTGTCGAGCGGAACAAGGGAAGTGCTGCACAGCTTCCCTCGCAGGCAGATTCCCTCCTGGGGCGCTGACTTCTCTTGCCTAACGCCCTGCTTTGTTTGGAGGCTGTTTGCGGACAGCAGCACACACAGCGGGAAGGTACGCGCTGGCCAGCTCCAAGTCTCGGCACATAGAAGCGCAAGCGAGGCACCTGCTCGCGGTTTGTCCCGGGCGTGGAAAGCAGCATGCTGCGTGCCCAGAGTACTTCTCGCTCTGTCCTGCCTGTCACGGGGCTGCTTCTGAGCACGGAGGCATGCCTACAAGCCAGCTGAGATGGGCTTTGCCTAAGAGTGAGGGAAGTGTCGAGCGGAACAAGGGAAGTGCTGCACAGCTTCCCTCGCAGGCAGATTCCCTCCTGGGGCGCTGACTTCTCTTGCCTTAGCGCCCTGCTTTGTTTGGAGGCTGTTTGCGGACAGCAGCACACACAGCGGGAAGGTACGCGCTGGCCAGCTCCAAGTCTCGGCACATAGAAGCGCAAGCGAGGCACCTGCTCGCGGTTTGTCCTGGGCGTGGAAAGCAGCATGCTGCGTGCCCAGAAGACATCTCGCACTGTCCTGCCTGCCACGGGGCTGCTTCTGAGCACGGAGGCACGCCTACAAGCCAGCTGAGATGGGCTTTGCCTAAGAGTGAGGGAAGTGGCGAGCAGAACAAGGGATGTGCTGCACAGCTTCCCTCGCAGGCAAATTCCCTCCTGGGGCGCTTACTTCTCCTGCCTTAGCGCCCTGCTTTGTTTGGAGGCTGTTTGCGGACAGCAGCACACACAGCGGGAAGGTGCGCGCTGGCCAGCTCCAAGTCTCGGCACATAGAAGCGCAAGCGAGGCACCTGCTCGCAGTTTGTCCCGGGCGTGGGAAGCAGCATGCTGCGTGCCCAGAGTACTTCTCGCTCTGTCCTGCCTGTCACGGGGCTGCTTCTGAGCACGGAGGCACGCCTACAAGCCAGCTGAGATGGGCTTTGCCTAAGAGTGAGGGAAGTGTCGAGCGGAACAAGGGATGTGCTGCACAGCTTCCCTCGCAGGCAGATTCCCTCCTGGGGCGCTTACTTCTCTTGCCTTAGCGCCCTGCTTTGTTTGGAGGCTGTTTGCGGACAGCAGCACACACAGCGGGAAGGTGCGCGCTGGCCAGCTCCAAGTCCCGGCAGATAGAAGCGCAAGCGAGGCACCTGCTCGCAGTTTGTCCCGGGCATGGGAAGCAGCATGCTGCATGCCCAGAGTACTTCTCGCACTGTCCTGCCTGCCACGGGGCTGCTTCTGAGCACGGAGGCACGGCTACAAGCAAGCTGAGATGGGCTTTGCCTAAGAGTGAGGGAAGTGTCGAGCGGAACAAGGGGTGTGCTGCACAGCTTCCCTCGCAGGCAGATTCCCTCCTGGGGCGCTTACTTCTCTTGCCTTAGTGCCCTGCTTTGTTTGGAGGCTGTTTGCGGACAGCAGCACACACAGCGGGAAGGTGCGCGCTGGCCAGCTCCAAGTCCCGGCAGATAGAAGCGCAAGCGAGGCACCTGCTCGCGGTTTGTCCCGGGCGTGGGAAGCAGCATGCTGCGTGCCCAGAAGACATCTCGCACTGTCCTGCCTGCCACGGGGCTGCTTCTGAGCACGGAGGCACGCCTACCAGCAAGCTGAGATGGGCTTTGCCAAAGATTCAGGGAAGTGTCGAGCGGAACAAGGGATGTGCTGCACAGCTTCCCTCGCAGGCAGATTCCCTCCTGGGGCGCTGACTTCTCTTGCCTTAGCGCCCTGCTTTGTTTGGAGGCTGTTTGCGGACAGCAGCACACACAGCGGGAAGGTGCGCGCTGGCCAGCTCCAAGTCCCGGCAGATAGAAGCGCAAGCGAGGCACCTGCTCGCAGTTTGTCCCGGGCATGGGAAGCAGCATGCTGCATGCCCAGAGTACTTCTCGCACTGTCCTGCCTGCCACGGGGCTGCTTCTGAGCACGGAGGCACGGCTACAAGCAAGCTGAGATGGGCTTTGCCTAAGAGTGAGGGAAGTGTCGAGCGGAACAAGGGGTGTGCTGCACAGCTTCCCTCGCAGGCAGATTCCCTCCTGGGGCGCTTACTTCTCTTGCCTTAGTGCCCTGCTTTGTTTGGAGGCTGTTTGCGGACAGCAGCACACACAGCGGGAAGGTGCGTGCTGGCCAGCTCCAAGTCTCGGCACATAGAAGCGCAAGCGAGGCACCTGCTCGCGGTTTGTCCCGGGCGTGGGAAGCAGCATGCTGCGTGCCCAGAAGACATCTCGCACTGTCCTGCCTGCCACGGGGCTGCTTCTGAGCACGGAGGCACGCCTACAAGCCAGCTGAGATGGGCTTTGCCTAAGAGTGAGGGAAGTGTCGAGCGGAACAAGGGATGTGCTGCACAGCTTCCCTCGCAGGCAGATTCCCTCCTGGGGCGCTTACTTCTCCTGCCTTAGCTCCCTGCTTTGTTTGGAGGCTGTTTGCGGACAGCAGCACACACAGCGGGAAGGTGCGTGCTGGCCAGCTCCAAGTCTCGGCACATAGAAGCGCAAGCGAGGCACCTGCTCGCGGTTTGTCCCGGGCGTGGGAAGCAGCATGCTGCGTGCCCAGAAGACATCTCGCACTGTCCTGCCTGCCACGGGGCTGCTTCTGAGCACGGAGGCACGCCTACAAGCCAGCTGAGATGGGCTTTGCCTAAGAGTGAGGGAAGTGTCGAGCGGAACAAGGGATGTGCTGCACAGCTTCCCTCGCAGGCAGATTCCCTCCTGGGGCGCTGACTTCTCCTGCCTTAGCGCCCTGCTTTGTTTGGAGGCTGTTTGCGGACAGCAGCACACACAGCGGGAAGGTGCGTGCTGGCCAGCTCCAAGTCTCGGCACATAGAAGCGCAAGCGAGGCACCTGCTCGCGGTTTGTCCCGGGCGTGGGAAGCAGCATGCTGCGTGCCCAGAAGACATCTCGCACTGTCCTGCCTGCCACGGGGCTGCTTCTGAGCACGGAGGCACGCCTACCAGCAAGCTGAGATGGGCTTTGCCAAAGATTCAGGGAAGTGTCGAGCGGAACAAGGGATGTGCTGCACAGCTTCCCTCGCAGGCAGATTCCCTCCTGGGGCGCTGACTTCTCTTGCCTTAGCGCCCTGCTTTGTTTGGAGGCTGTTTGTGGACAGCAGCACACACAGCGGGAAGGTGCGCGCTGGCCAGCTCCAAGTCTCGGCACATAGAAGCGCAAGCGAGGCACCTGCTCGCGGTTTGTCCCGGGCGTGGAAAGCAGCATGCTGCGTGCCCAGAGTACTTCTCGCTCTGTCCTGCCTGTCACGGGGCTGCTTCTGAGCACGGAGGCACGCCTACAAGCAAGCTGAGATGGGCTTTGCCTAAGAGTGAGGGAAGTGTCGAGCGGAACAAGGGATGTGCTGCACAGCTTCCCTCGCAGGCAGATTCCCTCCTGGGGCGCTGACTTCTCCTGCCTTAGTGCCCTGCTTTGTTTGGAGGCTGTTTGCGGACAGCAGCACACACAGCGGGAAGGTGCGTGCTGGCCAGCTCCAAGTCTCGGCACATAGAAGCGCAAGCGAGGCACCTGCTCGCAGTTTGTCCCGGGCATGGGAAGCAGCATGCTGCATGCCCAGAGTACTTCTCGCACTGTCCTTCCCGTCACGGGGCTGCTTCTGAGCACGGAGGCACGCCTACAAGCAAGCTGAGATGGGCTTTGCCTAAGAGTGAGGGAAGTGTCGAGCGGAACAAGGGATGTGCTGCACAGCTTCCCTCGCAGGCAGATTCCCTCCTGGGGCGCTGACTTCTCTTGCCTTAGCGCCCTGCTTTGTTTGGAGGCTGTTTGCGGACAGCAGCACACACAGCGGGAAGGTACGCGCTGGCCAGCTCCAAGTCTCGGCACATAGAAGCGCAAGCGAGGCACCTGCTCGCGGTTTGTCCTGGGCGTGGAAAGCAGCATGCTGCGTGCCCAGAAGACATCTCGCACTGTCCTGCCTGCCACGGGGCTGCTTCTGAGCACGGAGGCACGCCTACAAGCCAGCTGAGATGGGCTTTGCCTAAGAGTGAGGGAAGTGGCGAGCAGAACAAGGGATGTGCTGCACAGCTTCCCTCGCAGGCAGATTCCCTCCTGGGGCGCTTACTTCTCCTGCCTTAGCGCCCTGCTTTGTTTGGAGGCTGTTTGCGGACAGCAGCACACACAGCGGGAAGGTGCGCGCTGGCCAGCTCCAAGTCTCGGCACATAGAAGCGCAAGCGAGGCACCTGCTCGCAGTTTGTCCCGGGCGTGGGAAGCAGCATGCTGCGTGCCCAGAGTACTTCTCGCTCTGTCCTGCCTGTCACGGGGCTGCTTCTGAGCACGGAGGCACGCCTACAAGCCAGCTGAGATGGGCTTTGCCTAAGAGTGAGGGAAGTGTCGAGCGGAACAAGGGATGTGCTGCACAGCTTCCCTCGCAGGCAGATTCCCTCCTGGGGCGCTGACTTCTCTTGCCTTAGCGCCCTGCTTTGTTTGGAGGCTGTTTGCGGACAGCAGCACACACAGCGGGAAGGTGCGCGCTGGCCAGCTCCAAGTCCCGGCAGATAGAAGCGCAAGCGAGGCACCTGCTCGCAGTTTGTCCCGGGCATGGGAAGCAGCATGCTGCATGCCCAGAGTACTTCTCGCACTGTCCTGCCTGACACGGGGCTGCTTCTGAGCACGGAGGCACGCCTACAAGCAAGCTGAGATGGGCTTTGCCTAAGAGTGAGGGAAGTGTCGAGCGGAACAAGGGGTGTGCTGCACAGCTTCCCTCGCAGGCAGATTCCCTCCTGGGGCGCTTACTTCTCTTGCCTTAGTGCCCTGCTTTGTTTGGAGGCTGTTTGCGGACAGCAGCACACACAGCGGGAAGGTGCGCGCTGGCCAGCTCCAAGTCCCGGCAGATAGAAGCGCAAGCGAGGCACCTGCTCGCGGTTTGTCCCGGGCGTGGGAAGCAGCATGCTGCGTGCCCAGAAGACATCTCGCACTGTCCTGCCTGCCACGGGGCTACTTCTGAGCACGGAGGCACGCCTACAAGCCAGCTGAGATGGGCTTTGCCTAAGAGTGATGAAGTGTCGAGCGGAACAAGGGAAGTGCTGCACAGCTTCCCTCGCAGGCAGATTCCCTCCTGGGGCGCTGACTTCTCCTGCCTTAGTGCCCTGCTTTGTTTGGAGGCTGTTTGCGGACAGCAGCACACACAGCGGGAAGGTGCGCGCTGGTCAGCTCCAAGTCTCGGCACATAGAAGCGCAAGCGAGGCACCTGCTCGCGGTTTGTCCCGGGCATGGGAAGCAGCATGCTGCGTGCCCAGAAGACATCTCGCACTGTCCTGCCTGCCACGGGGCTGCTTCTGAGCACGGAGGCACGCCTACCAGCAAGCTGAGATGGGCTTTGCCAAAGATTCAGGGAAGTGTCGAGCGGAACAAGGGATGTGCTGCACAGCTTCCCTCGCAGGCAGATTCCCTCCTGGGGCGCTGACTTCTCTTGCCTTAGCGCCCTGCTTTGTTTGGAGGCTGTTTGCGGACAGCAGCACACACAGCGGGAAGGTGCGCGCTGGCCAGCTCCAAGTCTCGGCACATAGAAGCGCAAGCGAGGCACCTGCTCGCGGTTTGTCCCGGGCGTGGAAAGCAGCATGCTGCGTGCCCAGAGTACTTCTCGCTCTGTCCTGCCTGTCACGGGGCTGCTTCTGAGCACGGAGGCACGCCTACAAGCAAGCTGAGATGGGCTTTGCCTAAGAGTGAGGGAAGTGTCGAGCGGAACAAGGGAAGTGCTGCACAGCTTCCCTCGCAGGCAGATTCCCTCCTGGGGCGCTGACTTCTCTTGCCTTAGTGCGCTGCTTTGTTTGGAGGCTGTTTGCGGACAGCAGCACACACAGCGGGAAGGTGCGTGCTGGCCAGCTCCAAGTCTCGGCACATAGAAGCGCAAGCGAGGCACCTGCTCGCAGTTTGTCCCGGGCATGGGAAGCAGCATGCTGCATGCCCAGAGTACTTCTCGCACTGTCCTTCCCGTCACGGGGCTGCTTCTGAGCACGGAGGCACGCCTACAAGCAAGCTGAGATGGGCTTTGCCTAAGAGTGAGGGAAGTGTCGAGCGGAACAAGGGATGTGCTGCACAGCTTCCCTCGCAGGCAGATTCCCTCCTGGGGCGCTGACTTCTCTTGCCTTAGCGCCCTGCTTTGTTTGGAGGCTGTTTGCGGACAGCAGCACACACAGCGGGAAGGTACGCGCTGGCCAGCTCCAAGTCTCGGCACATAGAAGCGCAAGCGAGGCACCTGCTCGCGGTTTGTCCTGGGCGTGGAAAGCAGCATGCTGCGTGCCCAGAAGACATCTCGCACTGTCCTGCCTGCCACGGGGCTGCTTCTGAGCACGGAGGCACGCCTACAAGCCAGCTGAGATGGGCTTTGCCTAAGAGTGAGGGAAGTGGCGAGCAGAACAAGGGATGTGCTGCACAGCTTCCCTCGCAGGCAGATTCCCTCCTGGGGCGCTTACTTCTCCTGCCTTAGCGCCCTGCTTTGTTTGGAGGCTGTTTGCGGACAGCAGCACACACAGCGGGAAGGTGCGCGCTGGCCAGCTCCAAGTCTCGGCACATAGAAGCGCAAGCGAGGCACCTGCTCGCAGTTTGTCCCGGGCGTGGGAAGCAGCATGCTGCGTGCCCAGAGTACTTCTCGCTCTGTCCTGCCTGTCACGGGGCTGCTTCTGAGCACGGAGGCACGCCTACAAGCCAGCTGAGATGGGCTTTGCCTAAGAGTGAGGGAAGTGTCGAGCGGAACAAGGGATGTGCTGCACAGCTTCCCTCGCAGGCAGATTCCCTCCTGGGGCGCTGACTTCTCTTGCCTTAGCGCCCTGCTTTGTTTGGAGGCTGTTTGCGGACAGCAGCACACACAGCGGGAAGGTGCGCGCTGGCCAGCTCCAAGTCCCGGCAGATAGAAGCGCAAGCGAGGCACCTGCTCGCAGTTTGTCCCGGGCATGGGAAGCAGCATGCTGCATGCCCAGAGTACTTCTCGCACTGTCCTGCCTGCCACGGGGCTGCTTCTGAGCACGGAGGCACGCCTACAAGCAAGCTGAGATGGGCTTTGCCTAAGAGTGAGGGAAGTGTCGAGCGGAACAAGGGGTGTGCTGCACAGCTTCCCTCGCAGGCAGATTCCCTCCTGGGGCGCTTACTTCTCTTGCCTTAGTGCCCTGCTTTGTTTGGAGGCTGTTTGCGGACAGCAGCACACACAGCGGGAAGGTGCGCGCTGGCCAGCTCCAAGTCCCGGCAGATAGAAGCGCAAGCGAGGCACCTGCTCGCGGTTTGTCCCGGGCGTGGGAAGCAGCATGCTGCGTGCCCAGAAGACATCTCGCACTGTCCTGCCTGCCACGGGGCTGCTTCTGAGCACGGAGGCACGCCTACAAGCCAGCTGAGATGGGCTTTGCCTAAGAGTGAGGGAAGTGTCGAGCGGAACAAGGGATGTGCTGCACAGCTTCCCTCGCAGGCAGATTCCCTCCTGGGGCGCTGACTTCTCCTGCCTTAGTGCCCTGCTTTGTTTGGAGGCTGTTTGCGGACAGCAGCACACACAGCGGGAAGGTGCGCGCTGGTCAGCTCCAAGTCTCGGCACATAGAAGCGCAAGCGAGGCACCTGCTCGCGGTTTGTCCCGGGCATGGGAAGCAGCATGCTGCGTGCCCAGAAGACATCTCGCACTGTCCTGCCTGCCACGGGGCTGCTTCTGAGCACGGAGGCACGCCTACCAGCAAGCTGAGATGGGCTTTGCCAAAGATTCAGGGAAGTGTCGAGCGGAACAAGGGATGTGCTGCACAGCTTCCCTCGCAGGCAGATTCCCTCCTGGGGCGCTGACTTCTCTTGCCTTAGCGCCCTGCTTTGTTTGGAGGCTGTTTGCGGACAGCAGCACACACAGCGGGAAGGTGCGCGCTGGCCAGCTCCAAGTCTCGGCACATAGAAGCGCAAGCGAGGCACCTGCTCGCGGTTTGTCCCGGGCGTGGAAAGCAGCATGCTGCGTGCCCAGAAGACACCTCGCTCTGTCCTGCCTGTCACGGGGCTGCTTCTGAGCACGGAGGCACGCCTACAAGCAAGCTGAGATGGGCTTTGCCTAAGAGTGAGGGAAGTGTCGAGCGGAACAAGGGAAGTGCTGCACAGCTTCCCTCGCAGGCAGATTCCCTCCTGGGGCGCTTACTTCTCCTGCCTTAGTGCCCTGCTTTGTTTGGAGGCTGTTTGCGGACAGCAGCACACACAGCGGGAAGGTGCGCGCTGGTCAGCTCCAAGTCTCGGCACATAGAAGCGCAAGCGAGGCACCTGCTCGCAGTTTGTCCCGGGCATGGGAAGCAGCATGCTGCATGCCCAGAGTACTTCTCGCACTGTCCTTCCCGTCACGGGGCTGCTTCTGAGCACGGAGGCACGCCTACAAGCAAGCTGAGATGGGCTTTGCCTAAGAGTGAGGGAAGTGTCGAGCGGAACAAGGGAAGTGCTGCACAGCTTCCCTCGCAGGCAGATTCCCTCCTGGGGCGCTGACTTCTCTTGCCTTAGCGCCCTGCTTTGTTTGGAGGCTGTTTGCGGACAGCAGCACACACAGCGGGAAGGTACGCGCTGGCCAGCTCCAAGTCTCGGCACATAGAAGCGCAAGCGAGGCACCTGCTCGCGGTTTGTCCTGGGCGTGGAAAGCAGCATGCTGCGTGCCCAGAAGACATCTCGCACTGTCCTGCCTGCCACGGGGCTGCTTCTGAGCACGGAGGCACGCCTACAAGCCAGCTGAGATGGGCTTTGCCTAAGAGTGAGGGAAGTGGCGAGCAGAACAAGGGATGTGCTGCACAGCTTCCCTCGCAGGCAGATTCCCTCCTGGGGCGCTTACTTCTCCTGCCTTAGCGCCCTGCTTTGTTTGGAGGCTGTTTGCGGACAGCAGCACACACAGCGGGAAGGTGCGCGCTGGCCAGCTCCAAGTCTCGGCACATAGAAGCGCAAGCGAGGCACCTGCTCGCAGTTTGTCCCGGGCGTGGGAAGCAGCATGCTGCGTGCCCAGAGTACTTCTCGCTCTGTCCTGCCTGTCACGGGGCTGCTTCTGAGCACGGAGGCACGCCTACAAGCCAGCTGAGATGGGCTTTGCCTAAGAGTGAGGGAAGTGTCGAGCGGAACAAGGGATGTGCTGCACAGCTTCCCTCGCAGGCAGATTCCCTCCTGGGGCGCTGACTTCTCTTGCCTTAGCGCCCTGCTTTGTTTGGAGGCTGTTTGCGGACAGCAGCACACACAGCGGGAAGGTGCGCGCTGGCCAGCTCCAAGTCCCGGCAGATAGAAGCGCAAGCGAGGCACCTGCTCGCAGTTTGTCCCGGGCATGGGAAGCAGCATGCTGCATGCCCAGAGTACTTCTCGCACTGTCCTGCCTGCCACGGGGCTGCTTCTGAGCACGGAGGCACGCCTACAAGCAAGCTGAGATGGGCTTTGCCTAAGAGTGAGGGAAGTGTCGAGCGGAACAAGGGGTGTGCTGCACAGCTTCCCTCGCAGGCAGATTCCCTCCTGGGGCGCTTACTTCTCTTGCCTTAGTGCCCTGCTTTGTTTGGAGGCTGTTTGCGGACAGCAGCACACACAGCGGGAAGGTGCGCGCTGGCCAGCTCCAAGTCCCGGCAGATAGAAGCGCAAGCGAGGCACCTGCTCGCGGTTTGTCCCGGGCGTGGGAAGCAGCATGCTGCGTGCCCAGAAGACATCTCGCACTGTCCTGCCTGCCACGGGGCTGCTTCTGAGCACGGAGGCACGCCTACAAGCCAGCTGAGATGGGCTTTGCCTAAGAGTGAGGGAAGTGTCGAGCGGAACAAGGGATGTGCTGCACAGCTTCCCTCGCAGGCAGATTCCCTCCTGGGGCGCTGACTTCTCCTGCCTTAGCGCCCTGCTTTGTTTGGAGGCTGTTTGCGGACAGCAGCACACACAGCGGGAAGGTGCGCGCTGGCCAGCTCCAAGTCTCGGCACATAGAAGCGCAAGCGAGGCACCTGCTCGCAGTTTGTCCCGGGCGTGGGAAGCAGCATGCTGCGTGCCCAGAGTACTTCTCGCTCTGTCCTGCCTGTCACGGGGCTGCTTCTGAGCACGGAGGCACGCCTACAAGCCAGCTGAGATGGGCTTTGCCTAAGAGTCAGGGAAGTGGCGAGCGGAACAAGGGATGTGCTGCACAGCTTCCCTCGCAGGCAGATTCCCTCCTGGGGCGCTGACTTCTCTTGCCTTAGCGCCCTGCTTTGTTTGGAGGCTGTTTGCGGACAGCAGCACACACAGCGGGAAGGTGCGCGCTGGCCAGCTCCAAGTCCCGGCAGATAGAAGCGCAAGCGAGGCACCTGCTCGCAGTTTGTCCCGGGCATGGGAAGCAGCATGCTGCATGCCCAGAGTACTTCTCGCACTGTCCTGCCTGCCACGGGGCTGCTTCTGAGCACGGAGGCACGGCTACAAGCCAGCTGAGATGGGCTTTGCCTAAGAGTGAGGGAAGTGTCGAGCGGAACAAGGGATGTGCTGCACAGCTTCCCTCGCAGGCAGATTCCCTCCTGGGGCGCTGACTTCTCCTGCCTTAGCGCCCTGCTTTGTTTGGAGGCTGTTTGCGGACAGCAGCACACACAGCGGGAAGGTGCGTGCTGGTCAGCTCCAAGTCTCGGCACATAGAAGCGCAAGCGAGGCACCTGCTCGCGGTTTGTCCCGGGCGTGGGAAGCAGCATGCTGCGTGCCCAGAAGACATCTCGCACTGTCCTGCCTGCCACGGGGCTGCTTCTGAGCACGGAGGCACGCCTACCAGCAAGCTGAGATGGGCTTTGCCAAAGAGTGAGGGAAGTGTCGAGCGGAACAAGGGATGTGCTGCACAGCTTCCCTCGCAGGCAGATTCCCTCCTGGGGCGCTGACTTCTCCTGCCTTAGCGCCCTGCTTTGTTTGGAGGCTGTTTGCGGACAGCAGCACACACAGCGGGAAGGTGCGCGCTGGTCAGCTCCAAGTCTCGGCACATAGAAGCGCAAGCGAGGCACCTGCTCGCGGTTTGTCCCGGGCATGGGAAGCAGCATGCTGCGTGCCCAGAAGACATCTCGCACTGTCCTGCCTGCCACGGGGCTGCTTCTGAGCACGGAGGCACGCCTACCAGCAAGCTGAGATGGGCTTTGCCAAAGATTCAGGGAAGTGTCGAGCGGAACAAGGGATGTGCTGCACAGCTTCCCTCGCAGGCAGATTCCCTCCTGGGGCGCTGACTTCTCTTGCCTTAGCGCCCTGCTTTGTTTGGAGGCTGTTTGCGGACAGCAGCACACACAGCGGGAAGGTGCGCGCTGGCCAGCTCCAAGTCTCGGCACATAGAAGCGCAAGCGAGGCACCTGCTCGCGGTTTGTCCCGGGCGTGGAAAGCAGCATGCTGCGTGCCCAGAGTACTTCTCGCTCTGTCCTGCCTGTCACGGGGCTGCTTCTGAGCACGGAGGCACGCCTACAAGCAAGCTGAGATGGGCTTTGCCTAAGAGTGAGGGAAGTGTCGAGCGGAACAAGGGAAGTGCTGCACAGCTTCCCTCGCAGGCAGATTCCCTCCTGGGGCGCTTACTTCTCCTGCCTTAGTGCCCTGCTTTGTTTGGAGGCTGTTTGCGGACAGCAGCACACACAGCGGGAAGGTGCGTGCTGGCCAGCTCCAAGTCTCGGCACATAGAAGCGCAAGCGAGGCACCTGCTCGCAGTTTGTCCCGGGCATGGGAAGCAGCATGCTGCATGCCCAGAGTACTTCTCGCACTGTCCTTCCCGTCACGGGGCTGCTTCTGAGCACGGAGGCACGCCTACAAGCCAGCTGAGATGGGCTTTGCCTAAGAGTGAGGGAAGTGTCGAGCGGAACAAGGGAAGTGCTGCACAGCTTCCCTCGCAGGCAGATTCCCTCCTGGGGCGCTGACTTCTCTTGCCTTAGCGCCCTGCTTTGTTTGGAGGCTGTTTGCGGACAGCAGCACACACAGCGGGAAGGTACGCGCTGGCCAGCTCCAAGTCTCGGCACATAGAAGCGCAAGCGAGGCACCTGCTCGCGGTTTGTCCTGGGCGTGGAAAGCAGCATGCTGCGTGCCCAGAAGACATCTCGCACTGTCCTGCCTGCCACGGGGCTGCTTCTGAGCACGGAGGCACGCCTACAAGCCAGCTGAGATGGGCTTTGCCTAAGAGTGAGGGAAGTGGCGAGCAGAACAAGGGATGTGCTGCACAGCTTCCCTCGCAGGCAGATTCCCTCCTGGGGCGCTTACTTCTCCTGCCTTAGCGCCCTGCTTTGTTTGGAGGCTGTTTGCGGACAGCAGCACACACAGCGGGAAGGTGCGCGCTGGCCAGCTCCAAGTCTCGGCACATAGAAGCGCAAGCGAGGCACCTGCTCGCAGTTTGTCCCGGGCGTGGGAAGCAGCATGCTGCGTGCCCAGAGTACTTCTCGCTCTGTCCTGCCTGTCACGGGGCTGCTTCTGAGCACGGAGGCACGCCTACAAGCCAGCTGAGATGGGCTTTGCCTAAGAGTGAGGGAAGTGTCGAGCGGAACAAGGGATGTGCTGCACAGCTTCCCTCGCAGGCAGATTCCCTCCTGGGGCGCTGACTTCTCTTGCCTTAGCGCCCTGCTTTGTTTGGAGGCTGTTTGCGGACAGCAGCACACACAGCGGGAAGGTGCGCGCTGGCCAGCTCCAAGTCCCGGCAGATAGAAGCGCAAGCGAGGCACCTGCTCGCAGTTTGTCCCGGGCATGGGAAGCAGCATGCTGCATGCCCAGAGTACTTCTCGCACTGTCCTGCCTGCCACGGGGCTGCTTCTGAGCACGGAGGCACGCCTACAAGCAAGCTGAGATGGGCTTTGCCTAAGAGTGAGGGAAGTGTCGAGCGGAACAAGGGGTGTGCTGCACAGCTTCCCTCGCAGGCAGATTCCCTCCTGGGGCGCTTACTTCTCTTGCCTTAGTGCCCTGCTTTGTTTGGAGGCTGTTTGCGGACAGCAGCACACACAGCGGGAAGGTGCGCGCTGGCCAGCTCCAAGTCCCGGCAGATAGAAGCGCAAGCGAGGCACCTGCTCGCGGTTTGTCCCGGGCGTGGGAAGCAGCATGCTGCGTGCCCAGAAGACATCTCGCACTGTCCTGCCTGCCACGGGGCTGCTTCTGAGCACGGAGGCACGCCTACAAGCCAGCTGAGATGGGCTTTGCCTAAGAGTGAGGGAAGTGTCGAGCGGAACAAGGGATGTGCTGCACAGCTTCCCTCGCAGGCAGATTCCCTCCTGGGGCGCTGACTTCTCCTGCCTTAGTGCCCTGCTTTGTTTGGAGGCTGTTTGCGGACAGCAGCACACACAGCGGGAAGGTGCGCGCTGGTCAGCTCCAAGTCTCGGCACATAGAAGCGCAAGCGAGGCACCTGCTCGCAGTTTGTCCCGGGCATGGGAAGCAGCATGCTGCATGCCCAGAGTACTTCTCGCACTGTCCTTCCCGTCACGGGGCTGCTTCTGAGCACGGAGGCACGCCTACCAGCAAGCTGAGATGGGCTTTGCCAAAGAGTGAGGGAAGTGTCGAGCGGAACAAGGGATGTGCTGCACAGCTTCCCTCGCAGGCAGATTCCCTCCTGGGGCGCTTACTTCTCCAACCTTAGCGCCCTGCTTTGTTTGGAGGCTGTTTGCGGACAGCAGCACACACAGCGGGAAGGTACGCGCTGGCCAGCTCCAAGTCTCGGCACATAGAAGCGCAAGCGAGGCACCTGCTCGCGGTTTGTCCCGGGCGTGGAAAGCAGCATGCTGCGTGCCCAGAGTACTTCTCGCTCTGTCCTGCCTGTCACGGGGCTGCTTCTGAGCACGGAGGCACGCCTACAAGCAAGCTGAGATGGGCTTTGCCAAAGAGTGAGGGAAGTGTCGAGCGGAACAAGGGAAGTGCTGCACAGCTTCCCTCGCAGGCAGATTCCCTCCTGGGGCGCTGACTTCTCTTGCCTAACGCCCTGCTTTGTTTGGAGGCTGTTTGCGGACAGCAGCACACACAGCGGGAAGGTACGCGCTGGCCAGCTCCAAGTCTCGGCACATAGAAGCGCAAGCGAGGCACCTGCTCGCGGTTTGTCCCGGGCGTGGAAAGCAGCATGCTGCGTGCCCAGAGTACTTCTCGCTCTGTCCTGCCTGTCACGGGGCTGCTTCTGAGCACGGAGGCATGCCTACAAGCAAGCTGAGATGGGCTTTGCCTAAGAGTGAGGGAAGTGTCGAGCGGAACAAGGGAAGTGCTGCACAGCTTCCCTCGCAGGCAGATTCCCTCCTGGGGCGCTGACTTCTCTTGCCTTAGCGCCCTGCTTTGTTTGGAGGCTGTTTGCGGACAGCAGCACACACAGCGGGAAGGTGCGTGCTGGCCAGCTCCAAGTCTCGGCACATAGAAGCGCAAGCGAGGCACCTGCTCGCGGTTTGTCCTGGGCGTGGAAAGCAGCATGCTGCGTGCCCAGAAGACATCTCGCACTGTCCTGCCTGCCACGGGGCTGCTTCTGAGCACGGAGGCACGCCTACAAGCCAGCTGAGATGGGCTTTGCCTAAGAGTGAGGGAAGTGGCGAGCAGAACAAGGGATGTGCTGCACAGCTTCCCTCGCAGGCAAATTCCCTCCTGGGGCGCTTACTTCTCCTGCCTTAGCGCCCTGCTTTGTTTGGAGGCTGTTTGCGGACAGCAGCACACACAGCGGGAAGGTGCGCGCTGGCCAGCTCCAAGTCTCGGCACATAGAAGCGCAAGCGAGGCACCTGCTCGCAGTTTGTCCCGGGCGTGGGAAGCAGCATGCTGCGTGCCCAGAGTACTTCTCGCTCTGTCCTGCCTGTCACGGGGCTGCTTCTGAGCACGGAGGCACGCCTACAAGCCAGCTGAGATGGGCTTTGCCTAAGAGTGAGGGAAGTGTCGAGCGGAACAAGGGATGTGCTGCACAGCTTCCCTCGCAGGCAGATTCCCTCCTGGGGCGCTTACTTCTCTTGCCTTAGCGCCCTGCTTTGTTTGGAGGCTGTTTGCGGACAGCAGCACACACAGCGGGAAGGTGCGCGCTGGCCAGCTCCAAGTCCCGGCAGATAGAAGCGCAAGCGAGGCACCTGCTCGCAGTTTGTCCCGGGCATGGGAAGCAGCATGCTGCATGCCCAGAGTACTTCTCGCACTGTCCTGCCTGCCACGGGGCTGCTTCTGAGCACGGAGGCACGGCTACAAGCAAGCTGAGATGGGCTTTGCCTAAGAGTGAGGGAAGTGTCGAGCGGAACAAGGGGTGTGCTGCACAGCTTCCCTCGCAGGCAGATTCCCTCCTGGGGCGCTTACTTCTCTTGCCTTAGTGCCCTGCTTTGTTTGGAGGCTGTTTGCGGACAGCAGCACACACAGCGGGAAGGTGCGCGCTGGCCAGCTCCAAGTCCCGGCAGATAGAAGCGCAAGCGAGGCACCTGCTCGCGGTTTGTCCCGGGCGTGGGAAGCAGCATGCTGCGTGCCCAGAAGACATCTCGCACTGTCCTGCCTGCCACGGGGCTGCTTCTGAGCACGGAGGCACGCCTACCAGCAAGCTGAGATGGGCTTTGCCAAAGATTCAGGGAAGTGTCGAGCGGAACAAGGGATGTGCTGCACAGCTTCCCTCGCAGGCAGATTCCCTCCTGGGGCGCTGACTTCTCTTGCCTTAGCGCCCTGCTTTGTTTGGAGGCTGTTTGCGGACAGCAGCACACACAGCGGGAAGGTGCGCGCTGGCCAGCTCCAAGTCCCGGCAGATAGAAGCGCAAGCGAGGCACCTGCTCGCAGTTTGTCCCGGGCATGGGAAGCAGCATGCTGCATGCCCAGAGTACTTCTCGCACTGTCCTGCCTGCCACGGGGCTGCTTCTGAGCACGGAGGCACGGCTACAAGCAAGCTGAGATGGGCTTTGCCTAAGAGTGAGGGAAGTGTCGAGCGGAACAAGGGGTGTGCTGCACAGCTTCCCTCGCAGGCAGATTCCCTCCTGGGGCGCTTACTTCTCTTGCCTTAGTGCCCTGCTTTGTTTGGAGGCTGTTTGCGGACAGCAGCACACACAGCGGGAAGGTGCGTGCTGGCCAGCTCCAAGTCTCGGCACATAGAAGCGCAAGCGAGGCACCTGCTCGCGGTTTGTCCCGGGCGTGGGAAGCAGCATGCTGCGTGCCCAGAAGACATCTCGCACTGTCCTGCCTGCCACGGGGCTGCTTCTGAGCACGGAGGCACGCCTACAAGCCAGCTGAGATGGGCTTTGCCTAGGAGTGAGGGAAGTGTCGAGCGGAACAAGGGATGTGCTGCACAGCTTCCCTCGCAGGCAGATTCCCTCCTGGGGCGCTTAGTTCTCCTGCCTTAGCTCCCTGCTTTGTTTGGAGGCTGTTTGCGGACAGCAGCACACACAGCGGGAAGGTGCGTGCTGGCCAGCTCCAAGTCTCGGCACATAGAAGCGCAAGCGAGGCACCTGCTCGCGGTTTGTCCCGGGCGTGGGAAGCAGCATGCTGCGTGCCCAGAAGACATCTCGCACTGTCCTGCCTGCCACGGGGCTGCTTCTGAGCACGGAGGCACGCCTACAAGCCAGCTGAGATGGGCTTTGCCTAAGAGTGAGGGAAGTGTCGAGCGGAACAAGGGATGTGCTGCACAGCTTCCCTCGCAGGCAGATTCCCTCCTGGGGCGCTGACTTCTCCTGCCTTAGCGCCCTGCTTTGTTTGGAGGCTGTTTGCGGACAGCAGCACACACAGCGGGAAGGTGCGTGCTGGCCAGCTCCAAGTCTCGGCACATAGAAGCGCAAGCGAGGCACCTGCTCGCGGTTTGTCCCGGGCGTGGGAAGCAGCATGCTGCGTGCCCAGAAGACATCTCGCACTGTCCTGCCTGCCACGGGGCTGCTTCTGAGCACGGAGGCACGCCTACCAGCAAGCTGAGATGGGCTTTGCCAAAGATTCAGGGAAGTGTCGAGCGGAACAAGGGATGTGCTGCACAGCTTCCCTCGCAGGCAGATTCCCTCCTGGGGCGCTGACTTCTCTTGCCTTAGCGCCCTGCTTTGTTTGGAGGCTGTTTGTGGACAGCAGCACACACAGCGGGAAGGTGCGCGCTGGCCAGCTCCAAGTCTCGGCACATAGAAGCGCAAGCGAGGCACCTGCTCGCGGTTTGTCCCGGGCGTGGAAAGCAGCATGCTGCGTGCCCAGAGTACTTCTCGCTCTGTCCTGCCTGTCACGGGGCTGCTTCTGAGCACGGAGGCACGCCTACAAGCAAGCTGAGATGGGCTTTGCCTAAGAGTGAGGGAAGTGTCGAGCGGAACAAGGGATGTGCTGCACAGCTTCCCTCGCAGGCAGATTCCCTCCTGGGGCGCTGACTTCTCCTGCCTTAGTGCCCTGCTTTGTTTGGAGGCTGTTTGCGGACAGCAGCACACACAGCGGGAAGGTGCGTGCTGGCCAGCTCCAAGTCTCGGCACATAGAAGCGCAAGCGAGGCACCTGCTCGCAGTTTGTCCCGGGCATGGGAAGCAGCATGCTGCATGCCCAGAGTACTTCTCGCACTGTCCTTCCCGTCACGGGGCTGCTTCTGAGCACGGAGGCACGCCTACAAGCAAGCTGAGATGGGCTTTGCCTAAGAGTGAGGGAAGTGTCGAGCGGAACAAGGGGTGTGCTGCACAGCTTCCCTCGCAGGCAGATTCCCTCCTGGGGCGCTGACTTCTCTTGCCTTAGCGCCCTGCTTTGTTTGGAGGCTGTTTGCGGACAGCAGCACACACAGCGGGAAGGTACGCGCTGGCCAGCTCCAAGTCTCGGCACATAGAAGCGCAAGCGAGGCACCTGCTCGCGGTTTGTCCTGGGCGTGGAAAGCAGCATGCTGCGTGCCCAGAAGACATCTCGCACTGTCCTGCCTGCCACGGGGCTGCTTCTGAGCACGGAGGCACGCCTACAAGCCAGCTGAGATGGGCTTTGCCTAAGAGTGAGGGAAGTGGCGAGCAGAACAAGGGATGTGCTGCACAGCTTCCCTCGCAGGCAGATTCCCTCCTGGGGCGCTTACTTCTCCTGCCTTAGCGCCCTGCTTTGTTTGGAGGCTGTTTGCGGACAGCAGCACACACAGCGGGAAGGTGCGCGCTGGCCAGCTCCAAGTCTCGGCACATAGAAGCGCAAGCGAGGCACCTGCTCGCAGTTTGTCCCGGGCGTGGGAAGCAGCATGCTGCGTGCCCAGAGTACTTCTCGCTCTGTCCTGCCTGTCACGGGGCTGCTTCTGAGCACGGAGGCACGCCTACAAGCCAGCTGAGATGGGCTTTGCCTAAGAGTGAGGGAAGTGTCGAGCGGAACAAGGGATGTGCTGCACAGCTTCCCTCGCAGGCAGATTCCCTCCTGGGGCGCTGACTTCTCTTGCCTTAGCGCCCTGCTTTGTTTGGAGGCTGTTTGCGGACAGCAGCACACACAGCGGGAAGGTGCGCGCTGGCCAGCTCCAAGTCCCGGCAGATAGAAGCGCAAGCGAGGCACCTGCTCGCAGTTTGTCCCGGGCATGGGAAGCAGCATGCTGCATGCCCAGAGTACTTCTCGCACTGTCCTGCCTGACACGGGGCTGCTTCTGAGCACGGAGGCACGCCTACAAGCAAGCTGAGATGGGCTTTGCCTAAGAGTGAGGGAAGTGTCGAGCGGAACAAGGGGTGTGCTGCACAGCTTCCCTCGCAGGCAGATTCCCTCCTGGGGCGCTTACTTCTCTTGCCTTAGTGCCCTGCTTTGTTTGGAGGCTGTTTGCGGACAGCAGCACACACAGCGGGAAGGTGCGCGCTGGCCAGCTCCAAGTCCCGGCAGATAGAAGCGCAAGCGAGGCACCTGCTCGCGGTTTGTCCCGGGCGTGGGAAGCAGCATGCTGCGTGCCCAGAAGACATCTCGCACTGTCCTGCCTGCCACGGGGCTGCTTCTGAGCACGGAGGCACGCCTACAAGCCAGCTGAGATGGGCTTTGCCTAAGAGTGAGGGAAGTGTCGAGCGGAACAAGGGAAGTGCTGCACAGCTTCCCTCGCAGGCAGATTCCCTCCTGGGGCGCTGACTTCTCCTGCCTTAGTGCCCTGCTTTGTTTGGAGGCTGTTTGCGGACAGCAGCACACACAGCGGGAAGGTGCGCGCTGGTCAGCTCCAAGTCTCGGCACATAGAAGCGCAAGCGAGGCACCTGCTCGCGGTTTGTCCCGGGCATGGGAAGCAGCATGCTGCGTGCCCAGAAGACATCTCGCACTGTCCTGCCTGCCACGGGGCTGCTTCTGAGCACGGAGGCACGCCTACCAGCAAGCTGAGATGGGCTTTGCCAAAGATTCAGGGAAGTGTCGAGCGGAACAAGGGATGTGCTGCACAGCTTCCCTCGCAGGCAGATTCCCTCCTGGGGCGCTGACTTCTCTTGCCTTAGCGCCCTGCTTTGTTTGGAGGCTGTTTGCGGACAGCAGCACACACAGCGGGAAGGTGCGCGCTGGCCAGCTCCAAGTCTCGGCACATAGAAGCGCAAGCGAGGCACCTGCTCGCAGTTTGTCCCGGGCATGGGAAGCAGCATGCTGCATGCCCAGAGTACTTCTCGCACTGTCCTTCCCGTCACGGGGCTGCTTCTGAGCACGGAGGCACGCCTACAAGCAAGCTGAGATGGGCTTTGCCTAAGAGTGAGGGAAGTGTCGAGCGGAACAAGGGATGTGCTGCACAGCTTCCCTCGCAGGCAGATTCCCTCCTGGGGCGCTGACTTCTCTTGCCTTAGCGCCCTGCTTTGTTTGGAGGCTGTTTGCGGACAGCAGCACACACAGCGGGAAGGTACGCGCTGGCCAGCTCCAAGTCTCGGCACATAGAAGCGCAAGCGAGGCACCTGCTCGCGGTTTGTCCTGGGCGTGGAAAGCAGCATGCTGCGTGCCCAGAAGACATCTCGCACTGTCCTGCCTGCCACGGGGCTGCTTCTGAGCACGGAGGCACGCCTACAAGCCAGCTGAGATGGGCTTTGCCTAAGAGTGAGGGAAGTGGCGAGCAGAACAAGGGATGTGCTGCACAGCTTCCCTCGCAGGCAGATTCCCTCCTGGGGCGCTTACTTCTCCTGCCTTAGCGCCCTGCTTTGTTTGGAGGCTGTTTGCGGACAGCAGCACACACAGCGGGAAGGTGCGCGCTGGCCAGCTCCAAGTCTCGGCACATAGAAGCGCAAGCGAGGCACCTGCTCGCAGTTTGTCCCGGGCGTGGGAAGCAGCATGCTGCGTGCCCAGAGTACTTCTCGCTCTGTCCTGCCTGTCACGGGGCTGCTTCTGAGCACGGAGGCACGCCTACAAGCCAGCTGAGATGGGCTTTGCCTAAGAGTGAGGGAAGTGTCGAGCGGAACAAGGGATGTGCTGCACAGCTTCCCTCGCAGGCAGATTCCCTCCTGGGGCGCTGACTTCTCTTGCCTTAGCGCCCTGCTTTGTTTGGAGGCTGTTTGCGGACAGCAGCACACACAGCGGGAAGGTGCGCGCTGGCCAGCTCCAAGTCCCGGCAGATAGAAGCGCAAGCGAGGCACCTGCTCGCAGTTTGTCCCGGGCATGGGAAGCAGCATGCTGCATGCCCAGAGTACTTCTCGCACTGTCCTGCCTGACACGGGGCTGCTTCTGAGCACGGAGGCACGCCTACAAGCAAGCTGAGATGGGCTTTGCCTAAGAGTGAGGGAAGTGTCGAGCGGAACAAGGGGTGTGCTGCACAGCTTCCCTCGCAGGCAGATTCCCTCCTGGGGCGCTTACTTCTCTTGCCTTAGTGCCCTGCTTTGTTTGGAGGCTGTTTGCGGACAGCAGCACACACAGCGGGAAGGTGCGCGCTGGCCAGCTCCAAGTCCCGGCAGATAGAAGCGCAAGCGAGGCACCTGCTCGCGGTTTGTCCCGGGCGTGGGAAGCAGCATGCTGCGTGCCCAGAGTACTTCTCGCTCTGTCCTGCCTGTCACGGGGCTGCTTCTGAGCACGGAGGCACGCCTACAAGCCAGCTGAGATGGGCTTTGCCTAAGAGTGAGGGAAGTGTCGAGCGGAACAAGGGATGTGCTGCACAGCTTCCCTCGCAGGCAGATTCCCTCCTGGGGCGCTGACTTCTCTTGCCTTAGCGCCCTGCTTTGTTTGGAGGCTGTTTGCGGACAGCAGCACACACAGCGGGAAGGTGCGCGCTGGCCAGCTCCAAGTCCCGGCAGATAGAAGCGCAAGCGAGGCACCTGCTCGCAGTTTGTCCCGGGCATGGGAAGCAGCATGCTGCATGCCCAGAGTACTTCTCGCACTGTCCTGCCTGCCACGGGGCTGCTTCTGAGCACGGAGGCACGCCTACAAGCAAGCTGAGATGGGCTTTGCCTAAGAGTGAGGGAAGTGTCGAGCGGAACAAGGGGTGTGCTGCACAGCTTCCCTCGCAGGCAGATTCCCTCCTGGGGCGCTTACTTCTCTTGCCTTAGTGCCCTGCTTTGTTTGGAGGCTGTTTGCGGACAGCAGCACACACAGCGGGAAGGTGCGCGCTGGCCAGCTCCAAGTCCCGGCAGATAGAAGCGCAAGCGAGGCACCTGCTCGCGGTTTGTCCCGGGCGTGGGAAGCAGCATGCTGCGTGCCCAGAAGACATCTCGCACTGTCCTGCCTGCCACGGGGCTGCTTCTGAGCACGGAGGCACGCCTACAAGCCAGCTGAGATGGGCTTTGCCTAAGAGTGAGGGAAGTGTCGAGCGGAACAAGGGATGTGCTGCACAGCTTCCCTCGCAGGCAGATTCCCTCCTGGGGCGCTGACTTCTCCTGCCTTAGTGCCCTGCTTTGTTTGGAGGCTGTTTGCGGACAGCAGCACACACAGCGGGAAGGTGCGCGCTGGTCAGCTCCAAGTCTCGGCACATAGAAGCGCAAGCGAGGCACCTGCTCGCGGTTTGTCCCGGGCATGGGAAGCAGCATGCTGCGTGCCCAGAAGACATCTCGCACTGTCCTGCCTGCCACGGGGCTGCTTCTGAGCACGGAGGCACGCCTACCAGCAAGCTGAGATGGGCTTTGCCAAAGAGTGAGGGAAGTGTCGAGCGGAACAAGGGATGTGCTGCACAGCTTCCCTCGCAGGCAGATTCCCTCCTGGGGCGCTGACTTCTCCAACCTTAGCGCCCTGCTTTGTTTGGAGGCTGTTTGCGGACAGCAGCACACACAGCGGGAAGGTACGCGCTGGCCAGCTCCAAGTCTCGGCACATAGAAGCGCAAGCGAGGCACCTGCTCGCGGTTTGTCCCGGGCGTGGAAAGCAGCATGCTGCGTGCCCAGAGTACTTCTCGCTCTGTCCTGCCTGTCACGGGGCTGCTTCTGAGCACGGAGGCACGCCTACAAGCAAGCTGAGATGGGCTTTGCCAAAGAGTGAGGGAAGTGTCGAGCGGAACAAGGGAAGTGCTGCACAGCTTCCCTCGCAGGCAGATTCCCTCCTGGGGCGCTGACTTCTCTTGCCTAACGCCCTGCTTTGTTTGGAGGCTGTTTGCGGACAGCAGCACACACAGCGGGAAGGTACGCGCTGGCCAGCTCCAAGTCTCGGCACATAGAAGCGCAAGCGAGGCACCTGCTCGCGGTTTGTCCCGGGCGTGGAAAGCAGCATGCTGCGTGCCCAGAGTACTTCTCGCTCTGTCCTGCCTGTCACGGGGCTGCTTCTGAGCACGGAGGCATGCCTACAAGCCAGCTGAGATGGGCTTTGCCTAAGAGTGAGGGAAGTGTCGAGCGGAACAAGGGAAGTGCTGCACAGCTTCCCTCGCAGGCAGATTCCCTCCTGGGGCGCTGACTTCTCTTGCCTTAGCGCCCTGCTTTGTTTGGAGGCTGTTTGCGGACAGCAGCACACACAGCGGGAAGGTACGCGCTGGCCAGCTCCAAGTCTCGGCACATAGAAGCGCAAGCGAGGCACCTGCTCGCGGTTTGTCCTGGGCGTGGAAAGCAGCATGCTGCGTGCCCAGAAGACATCTCGCACTGTCCTGCCTGCCACGGGGCTGCTTCTGAGCACGGAGGCACGCCTACAAGCCAGCTGAGATGGGCTTTGCCTAAGAGTGAGGGAAGTGGCGAGCAGAACAAGGGATGTGCTGCACAGCTTCCCTCGCAGGCAGATTCCCTCCTGGGGCGCTTACTTCTCCTGCCTTAGCGCCCTGCTTTGTTTGGAGGCTGTTTGCGGACAGCAGCACACAC
This sequence comes from Rhea pennata, assembly GCF_028389875.1. Classification (NCBI taxonomy): domain Eukaryota; kingdom Metazoa; phylum Chordata; class Aves; order Rheiformes; family Rheidae; genus Rhea; species Rhea pennata. The sequence continues at coordinate 1,886,802 of NC_084680.1, forward strand.
AGCGGGAAGGTGCGCGCTGGCCAGCTCCAAGTCCCGGCAGATAGAAGCGCAAGCGAGGCACCTGCTCGCAGTTTGTCCCGGGCATGGGAAGCAGCATGCTGCATGCCCAGAGTACTTCTCGCACTGTCCTGCCTGCCACGGGGCTGCTTCTGAGCACGGAGGCACGCCTACAAGCAAGCTGAGATGGGCTTTGCCTAAGAGTGAGGGAAGTGTCGAGCGGAACAAGGGGTGTGCTGCACAGCTTCCCTCGCAGGCAGATTCCCTCCTGGGGCGCTGACTTCTCCTGCCTTAGCGCCCTGCTTTGTTTGGAGGCTGTTTGCGGACAGCAGCACACACAGCGGGAAGGTGCGCGCTGGTCAGCTCCAAGTCTCGGCACATAGAAGCGCAAGCGAGGCACCTGCTCGCGGTTTGTCCCGGGCGTGGAAAGCAGCATGCTGCGTGCCCAGAAGACATCTCGCACTGTCCTGCCTGCCACGGGGCTGCTTCTGAGCACGGAGGCACGCCTACAAGCCAGCTGAGATGGGCTTTGCCTAAGAGTGAGGGAAGTGTCGAGCGGAACAAGGGATGTGCTGCACAGCTTCCCTCGCAGGCAGATTCCCTCCTGGGGCGCTGACTTCTCCTGCCTTAGCGCCCTGCTTTGTTTGGAGGCTGTTTGCGGACAGCAGCACACACAGCGGGAAGGTGCGCGCTGGTCAGCTCCAAGTCTCGGCACATAGAAGCGCAAGCGAGGCACCTGCTCGCGGTTTGTCCCGGGCGTGGAAAGCAGCATGCTGCGTGCCCAGAAGACATCTCGCACTGTCCTGCCTGCCACGGGGCTGCTTCTGAGCACGGAGGCACGCCTACAAGCCAGCTGAGATGGGCTTTGCCTAAGAGTGAGGGAAGTGTCGAGCGGAACAAGGGATGTGCTGCACAGCTTCCCTCGCAGGCAGATTCCCTCCTGGGGCGCTGACTTCTCCTGCCTTAGTGCCCTGCTTTGTTTGGAGGCTGTTTGCGGACAGCAGCACACACAGCGGGAAGGTGCGCGCTGGTCAGCTCCAAGTCTCGGCACATAGAAGCGCAAGCGAGGCACCTGCTCGCAGTTTGTCCCGGGCATGGGAAGCAGCATGCTGCATGCCCAGAGTACTTCTCGCACTGTCCTTCCCGTCACGGGGCTGCTTCTGAGCACGGAGGCACGCCTACCAGCAAGCTGAGATGGGCTTTGCCAAAGATTCAGGGAAGTGTCGAGCGGAACAAGGGATGTGCTGCACAGCTTCCCTCGCAGGCAGATTCCCTCCTGGGGCGCTTACTTCTCCAACCTTAGCGCCCTGCTTTGTTTGGAGGCTGTTTGCGGACAGCAGCACACACAGCGGGAAGGTACGCGCTGGCCAGCTCCAAGTCTCGGCACATAGAAGCGCAAGCGAGGCACCTGCTCGCGGTTTGTCCCGGGCGTGGAAAGCAGCATGCTGCGTGCCCAGAGTACTTCTCGCTCTGTCCTGCCTGTCACGGGGCTGCTTCTGAGCACGGAGGCACGCCTACAAGCAAGCTGAGATGGGCTTTGCCTAAGAGTGAGGGAAGTGTCGAGCGGAACAAGGGAAGTGCTGCACAGCTTCCCTCGCAGGCAGATTCCCTCCTGGGGCGCTGACTTCTCTTGCCTAACGCCCTGCTTTGTTTGGAGGCTGTTTGCGGACAGCAGCACACACAGCGGGAAGGTACGCGCTGGCCAGCTCCAAGTCTCGGCACATAGAAGCGCAAGCGAGGCACCTGCTCGCGGTTTGTCCTGGGCGTGGAAAGCAGCATGCTGCGTGCCCAGAAGACATCTCGCACTGTCCTGCCTGCCACGGGGCTGCTTCTGAGCACGGAGGCACGCCTACAAGCCAGCTGAGATGGGCTTTGCCTAAGAGTGAGGGAAGTGGCGAGCAGAACAAGGGATGTGCTGCACAGCTTCCCTCGCAGGCAGATTCCCTCCTGGGGCGCTTACTTCTCCTGCCTTAGCGCCCTGCTTTGTTTGGAGGCTGTTTGCGGACAGCAGCACACACAGCGGGAAGGTGCGCGCTGGCCAGCTCCAAGTCTCGGCAGATAGAAGCGCAAGCGAGGCACCTGCTCGCAGTTTGTCCCGGGCATGGGAAGCAGCATGCTGCATGCCCAGAGTACTTCTCGCACTGTCCTGCCTGCCACGGGGCTGCTTCTGAGCACGGAGGCACGCCTACAAGCAAGCTGAGATGGGCTTTGCCTAAGAGTGAGGGAAGTGTCGAGCGGAACAAGGGGTGTGCTGCACAGCTTCCCTCGCAGGCAGATTCCCTCCTGGGGCGCTTACTTCTCTTGCCTTAGTGCCCTGCTTTGTTTGGAGGCTGTTTGCGGACAGCAGCACACACAGCGGGAAGGTGCGCGCTGGCCAGCTCCAAGTCCCGGCAGATAGAAGCGCAAGCGAGGCACCTGCTCGCGGTTTGTCCCGGGCGTGGGAAGCAGCATGCTGCGTGCCCAGAAGACATCTCGCACTGTCCTGCCTGCCACGGGGCTGCTTCTGAGCACGGAGGCACGCCTACAAGCCAGCTGAGATGGGCTTTGCCTAAGAGTGAGGGAAGTGTCGAGCGGAACAAGGGATGTGCTGCACAGCTTCCCTCGCAGGCAGATTCCCTCCTGGGGCTCTTAGTTCTCTTGCCTTAGTGCCCTGCTTTGTTTGGAGGCTGTTTGCGGACAGCAGCACACACAGCGGGAAGGTGCGCGCTGGCCAGCTCCAAGTCTCGGCACATAGAAGCGCAAGCGAGGCACCTGCTCGCGGTTTGTCCCGGGCATGGGAAGCAGCATGCTGCGTGCCCAGAAGACATCTCGCACTGTCCTGCCTGCCACGGGGCTGCTTCTGAGCACGGAGGCACGCCTACAAGCCAGCTGAGATGGGCTTTGCCTAAGAGTGAGGGAAGTGTCGAGCGGAACAAGGGATGTGCTGCACAGCTTCCCTCGCAGGCAGATTCCCTCCTGGGGCGCTGACTTCTCCTGCCTTAGCGCCCTGCTTTGTTTGGAGGCTGTTTGCGGACAGCAGCACACACAGCGGGAAGGTGCGTGCTGGCCAGCTCCAAGTCTCGGCACATAGAAGCGCAAGCGAGGCACCTGCTCGCAGTTTGTCCCGGGCGTGGGAAGCAGCATGCTGCGTGCCCAGAAGACATCTCGCACTGTCCTGCCTGCCACGGGGCTGCTTCTGAGCACGGAGGCACGCCTACCAGCAAGCTGAGATGGGCTTTGCCAAAGAGTGAGGGAAGTGTCGAGCGGAACAAGGGATGTGCTGCACAGCTTCCCTCGCAGGCAGATTCCCTCCTGGGGCGCTGACTTCTCCTGCCTTAGCGCCCTGCTTTGTTTGGAGGCTGTTTGCGGACAGCAGCACACACAGCGGGAAGGTGCGCGCTGGTCAGCTCCAAGTCTCGGCACATAGAAGCGCAAGCGAGGCACCTGCTCGCGGTTTGTCCCGGGCATGGGAAGCAGCATGCTGCGTGCCCAGAAGACATCTCGCACTGTCCTGCCTGCCACGGGGCTGCTTCTGAGCACGGAGGCACGCCTACCAGCAAGCTGAGATGGGCTTTGCCAAAGATTCAGGGAAGTGTCGAGCGGAACAAGGGATGTGCTGCACAGCTTCCCTCGCAGGCAGATTCCCTCCTGGGGCGCTGACTTCTCTTGCCTTAGCGCCCTGCTTTGTTTGGAGGCTGTTTGCGGACAGCAGCACACACAGCGGGAAGGTGCGCGCTGGCCAGCTCCAAGTCTCGGCACATAGAAGCGCAAGCGAGGCACCTGCTCGCGGTTTGTCCCGGGCGTGGAAAGCAGCATGCTGCGTGCCCAGAGTACTTCTCGCTCTGTCCTGCCTGTCACGGGGCTGCTTCTGAGCACGGAGGCACGCCTACAAGCAAGCTGAGATGGGCTTTGCCTAAGAGTGAGGGAAGTGTCGAGCGGAACAAGGGAAGTGCTGCACAGCTTCCCTCGCAGGCAGATTCCCTCCTGGGGCGCTTACTTCTCCTGCCTTAGTGCCCTGCTTTGTTTGGAGGCTGTTTGCGGACAGCAGCACACACAGCGGGAAGGTGCGTGCTGGCCAGCTCCAAGTCTCGGCACATAGAAGCGCAAGCGAGGCACCTGCTCGCGGTTTGTCCCGGGCGTGGGAAGCAGCATGCTGCGTGCCCAGAAGACATCTCGCACTGTCCTGCCTGCCACGGGGCTGCTTCTGAGCACGGAGGCACGCCTACAAGCCAGCTGAGATGGGCTTTGCCTAAGAGTGAGGGAAGTGTCGAGCGGAACAAGGGATGTGCTGCACAGCTTCCCTCGCAGGCAGATTCCCTCCTGGGGCGCTTAGTTCTCCTGCCTTAGCTCCCTGCTTTGTTTGGAGGCTGTTTGCGGACAGCAGCACACACAGCGGGAAGGTGCGTGCTGGCCAGCTCCAAGTCTCGGCACATAGAAGCGCAAGCGAGGCACCTGCTCGCGGTTTGTCCCGGGCGTGGAAAGCAGCATGCTGCGTGCCCAGAAGACATCTCGCACTGTCCTGCCTGCCACGGGGCTGCTTCTGAGCACGGAGGCACGCCTACAAGCCAGCTGAGATGGGCTTTGCCTAAGAGTGAGGGAAGTGTCGAGCGGAACAAGGGGTGTGCTGCACAGCTTCCCTCGCAGGCAGATTCCCTCCTGGGGCGCTGACTTCTCCTGCCTTAGCGCCCTGCTTTGTTTGGAGGCTGTTTGCGGACAGCAGCACACACAGCGGGAAGGTGCGTGCTGGCCAGCTCCAAGTCTCGGCACATAGAAGCGCAAGCGAGGCACCTGCTCGCGGTTTGTCCCGGGCGTGGGAAGCAGCATGCTGCGTGCCCAGAAGACATCTCGCACTGTCCTGCCTGCCACGGGGCTGCTTCTGAGCACGGAGGCACGCCTACCAGCAAGCTGAGATGGGCTTTGCCAAAGAGTGAGGGAAGTGTCGAGCGGAACAAGGGATGTGCTGCACAGCTTCCCTCGCAGGCAGATTCCCTCCTGGGGCGCTGACTTCTCCTGCCTTAGCGCCCTGCTTTGTTTGGAGGCTGTTTGCGGACAGCAGCACACACAGCGGGAAGGTGCGCGCTGGTCAGCTCCAAGTCTCGGCACATAGAAGCGCAAGCGAGGCACCTGCTCGCGGTTTGTCCCGGGCATGGGAAGCAGCATGCTGCGTGCCCAGAAGACATCTCGCACTGTCCTGCCTGCCACGGGGCTGCTTCTGAGCACGGAGGCACGCCTACCAGCAAGCTGAGATGGGCTTTGCCAAAGATTCAGGGAAGTGTCGAGCGGAACAAGGGATGTGCTGCACAGCTTCCCTCGCAGGCAGATTCCCTCCTGGGGCGCTGACTTCTCTTGCCTTAGCGCCCTGCTTTGTTTGGAGGCTGTTTGCGGACAGCAGCACACACAGCGGGAAGGTGCGCGCTGGCCAGCTCCAAGTCTCGGCACATAGAAGCGCAAGCGAGGCACCTGCTCGCGGTTTGTCCCGGGCGTGGAAAGCAGCATGCTGCGTGCCCAGAGTACTTCTCGCTCTGTCCTGCCTGTCACGGGGCTGCTTCTGAGCACGGAGGCACGCCTACAAGCAAGCTGAGATGGGCTTTGCCTAAGAGTGAGGGAAGTGTCGAGCGGAACAAGGGAAGTGCTGCACAGCTTCCCTCGCAGGCAGATTCCCTCCTGGGGCGCTTACTTCTCCTGCCTTAGTGCCCTGCTTTGTTTGGAGGCTGTTTGCGGACAGCAGCACACACAGCGGGAAGGTGCGCGCTGGTCAGCTCCAAGTCTCGGCACATAGAAGCGCAAGCGAGGCACCTGCTCGCAGTTTGTCCCGGGCATGGGAAGCAGCATGCTGCATGCCCAGAGTACTTCTCGCACTGTCCTTCCCGTCACGGGGCTGCTTCTGAGCACGGAGGCACGCCTACCAGCAAGCTGAGATGGGCTTTGCCAAAGATTCAGGGAAGTGTCGAGCGGAACAAGGGATGTGCTGCACAGCTTCCCTCGCAGGCAGATTCCCTCCTGGGGCGCTTACTTCTCCAACCTTAGCGCCCTGCTTTGTTTGGAGGCTGTTTGCGGACAGCAGCACACACAGCGGGAAGGTACGCGCTGGCCAGCTCCAAGTCTCGGCACATAGAAGCGCAAGCGAGGCACCTGCTCGCGGTTTGTCCTGGGCGTGGAAAGCAGCATGCTGCGTGCCCAGAAGACATCTCGCACTGTCCTGCCTGCCACGGGGCTGCTTCTGAGCACGGAGGCACGCCTACAAGCCAGCTGAGATGGGCTTTGCCTAAGAGTGAGGGAAGTGGCGAGCAGAACAAGGGATGTGCTGCACAGCTTCCCTCGCAGGCAGATTCCCTCCTGGGGCGCTTACTTCTCCTGCCTTAGCGCCCTGCTTTGTTTGGAGGCTGTTTGCGGACAGCAGCACACACAGCGGGAAGGTGCGCGCTGGCCAGCTCCAAGTCTCGGCAGATAGAAGCGCAAGCGAGGCACCTGCTCGCAGTTTGTCCCGGGCATGGGAAGCAGCATGCTGCATGCCCAGAGTACTTCTCGCACTGTCCTGCCTGCCACGGGGCTGCTTCTGAGCACGGAGGCACGCCTACAAGCAAGCTGAGATGGGCTTTGCCTAAGAGTGAGGGAAGTGTCGAGCGGAACAAGGGGTGTGCTGCACAGCTTCCCTCGCAGGCAGATTCCCTCCTGGGGCGCTTACTTCTCTTGCCTTAGTGCCCTGCTTTGTTTGGAGGCTGTTTGCGGACAGCAGCACACACAGCGGGAAGGTGCGCGCTGGCCAGCTCCAAGTCCCGGCAGATAGAAGCGCAAGCGAGGCACCTGCTCGCGGTTTGTCCCGGGCGTGGGAAGCAGCATGCTGCGTGCCCAGAAGACATCTCGCACTGTCCTGCCTGCCACGGGGCTGCTTCTGAGCACGGAGGCACGCCTACAAGCCAGCTGAGATGGGCTTTGCCTAAGAGTGAGGGAAGTGTCGAGCGGAACAAGGGATGTGCTGCACAGCTTCCCTCGCAGGCAGATTCCCTCCTGGGGCGCTGACTTCTCCTGCCTTAGTGCCCTGCTTTGTTTGGAGGCTGTTTGCGGACAGCAGCACACACAGCGGGAAGGTGCGCGCTGGTCAGCTCCAAGTCTCGGCACATAGAAGCGCAAGCGAGGCACCTGCTCGCGGTTTGTCCCGGGCATGGGAAGCAGCATGCTGCGTGCCCAGAAGATATCTCGCACTGTCCTGCCTGCCACGGGGCTGCTTCTGAGCACGGAGGCACGCCTACAAGCCAGCTGAGATGGGCTTTGCCTAAGAGTGAGGGAAGTGTCGAGCGGAACAAGGGATGTGCTGCACAGCTTCCCTCGCAGGCAGATTCCCTCCTGGGGCGCTGACTTCTCCTGCCTTAGCGCCCTGCTTTGTTTGGAGGCTGTTTGCGGACAGCAGCACACACAGCGGGAAGGTGCGTGCTGGCCAGCTCCAAGTCTCGGCACATAGAAGCGCAAGCGAGGCACCTGCTCGCGGTTTGTCCCGGGCGTGGGAAGCAGCATGCTGCGTGCCCAGAAGACATCTCGCACTGTCCTGCCTGCCACGGGGCTGCTTCTGAGCACGGAGGCACGCCTACCAGCAAGCTGAGATGGGCTTTGCCAAAGAGTGAGGGAAGTGTCGAGCGGAACAAGGGATGTGCTGCACAGCTTCCCTCGCAGGCAGATTCCCTCCTGGGGCGCTGACTTCTCCTGCCTTAGCGCCCTGCTTTGTTTGGAGGCTGTTTGCGGACAGCAGCACACACAGCGGGAAGGTGCGCGCTGGTCAGCTCCAAGTCTCGGCACATAGAAGCGCAAGCGAGGCACCTGCTCGCGGTTTGTCCCGGGCATGGGAAGCAGCATGCTGCGTGCCCAGAAGACATCTCGCACTGTCCTGCCTGCCACGGGGCTGCTTCTGAGCACGGAGGCACGCCTACCAGCAAGCTGAGATGGGCTTTGCCAAAGATTCAGGGAAGTGTCGAGCGGAACAAGGGATGTGCTGCACAGCTTCCCTCGCAGGCAGATTCCCTCCTGGGGCGCTGACTTCTCTTGCCTTAGTGCCCTGCTTTGTTTGGAGGCTGTTTGCGGACAGCAGCACACACAGCGGGAAGGTGCGTGCTGGCCAGCTCCAAGTCTCGGCACATAGAAGCGCAAGCGAGGCACCTGCTCGCGGTTTGTCCCGGGCGTGGGAAGCAGCATGCTGCGTGCCCAGAAGACATATCGCACTGTCCTGCCTGCCACGGGGCTGCTTCTGAGCACGGAGGCACGCCTACAAGCCAGCTGAGATGGGCTTTGCCTAAGAGTGAGGGAAGTGTCGAGCGGAACAAGGGATGTGCTGCACAGCTTCCCTCGCAGGCAGATTCCCTCCTGGGGCGCTTAGTTCTCCTGCCTTAGCTCCCTGCTTTGTTTGGAGGCTGTTTGCGGACAGCAGCACACACAGCGGGAAGGTGCGTGCTGGCCAGCTCCAAGTCTCGGCACATAGAAGCGCAAGCGAGGCACCTGCTCGCGGTTTGTCCCGGGCGTGGAAAGCAGCATGCTGCGTGCCCAGAAGACATCTCGCACTGTCCTGCCTGCCACGGGGCTGCTTCTGAGCACGGAGGCACGCCTACAAGCCAGCTGAGATGGGCTTTGCCTAAGAGTGAGGGAAGTGTCGAGCGGAACAAGGGATGTGCTGCACAGCTTCCCTCGCAGGCAGATTCCCTCCTGGGGCGCTGACTTCTCCTGCCTTAGCGCCCTGCTTTGTTTGGAGGCTGTTTGCGGACAGCAGCACACACAGCGGGAAGGTGCGTGCTGGCCAGCTCCAAGTCTCGGCACATAGAAGCGCAAGCGAGGCACCTGCTCGCGGTTTGTCCCGGGCGTGGGAAGCAGCATGCTGCGTGCCCAGAAGACATCTCGCACTGTCCTGCCTGCCACGGGGCTGCTTCTGAGCACGGAGGCACGCCTACCAGCAAGCTGAGATGGGCTTTGCCTAAGAGTGAGGGAAGTGTCGAGCGGAACAAGGGATGTGCTGCACAGCTTCCCTCGCAGGCAGATTCCCTCCTGGGGCGCTGACTTCTCCTGCCTTAGCGCCCTGCTTTGTTTGGAGGCTGTTTGCGGACAGCAGCACACACAGCGGGAAGGTGCGCGCTGGCCAGCTCCAAGTCTCGGCACATAGAAGCGCAAGCGAGGCACCTGCTCGCGGTTTGTCCCGGGCGTGGAAAGCAGCATGCTGCGTGCCCAGAGTACTTCTCGCTCTGTCCTGCCTGTCACGGGGCTGCTTCTGAGCACGGAGGCACGCCTACCAGCAAGCTGAGATGGGCTTTGCCTAAGAGTGAGGGAAGTGTCGAGCGGAACAAGGGAAGTGCTGCACAGCTTCCCTCGCAGGCAGATTCCCTCCTGGGGCGCTTACTTCTCCTGCCTTAGTGCCCTGCTTTGTTTGGAGGCTGTTTGCGGACAGCAGCACACACAGCGGGAAGGTGCGTGCTGGCCAGCTCCAAGTCTCGGCACATAGAAGCGCAAGCGAGGCACCTGCTCGCAGTTTGTCCCGGGCATGGGAAGCAGCATGCTGCATGCCCAGAGTACTTCTCGCACTGTCCTTCCCGTCACGGGGCTGCTTCTGAGCACGGAGGCACGCCTACAAGCAAGCTGAGATGGGCTTTGCCAAAGAGTGAGGGAAGTGTCGAGCGGAACAAGGGATGTGCTGCACAGCTTCCCTCGCAGGCAGATTCCCTCCTGGGGCGCTTACTTCTCCAACCTTAGCGCCCTGCTTTGTTTGGAGGCTGTTTGCGGACAGCAGCACACACAGCGGGAAGGTGCGCGCTGGCCAGCTCCAAGTCTCGGCACATAGAAGCGCAAGCGAGGCACCTGCTCGCAGTTTGTCCCGGGCGTGGAAAGCAGCATGCTGCGTGCCCAGAGTACTTCTCGCTCTGTCCTGCCTGTCACGGGGCTGCTTCTGAGCACGGAGGCACGCCTACAAGCAAGCTGAGATGGGCTTTGCCTAAGAGTGAGGGAAGTGTCGAGCGGAACAAGGGATGTGCTGCACAGCTTCCCTCGCAGGCAGATTCCCTCCTGGGGCGCTTACTTCTCCTGCCTTAGTGCCCTGCTTTGTTTGGAGGCTGTTTGCGGACAGCAGCACACACAGCGGGAAGGTGCGTGCTGGCCAGCTCCAAGTCTCGGCACATAGAAGCGCAAGCGAGGCACCTGCTCGCGGTTTGTCCCGGGCATGGGAAGCAGCATGCTGCATGCCCAGAGTACTTCTCGCACTGTCCTTCCCGTCACGGGGCTGCTTCTGAGCACGGAGGCACGCCTACAAGCAAGCTGAGATGGGCTTTGCCAAAGAGTGAGGGAAGTGTCGAGCGGAACAAGGGAAGTGCTGCACAGCTTCCCTCGCAGGCAGATTCCCTCCTGGGGCGCTGACTTCTCTTGCCTTAGCGCCCTGCTTTGTTTGGAGGCTGTTTGCGGACAGCAGCACACACAGCGGGAAGGTGCGCGCTGGCCAGCTCCAAGTCTCGGCACATAGAAGCGCAAGCGAGGCACCTGCTCGCGGTTTGTCCCGGGCGTGGAAAGCAGCATGCTGCGTGCCCAGAAGACATCTCGCACTGTCCTGCCTGCCACGGGGCTGCTTCTGAGCACGGAGGAACGCCTACAAGCAAGCTGAGATGGGCTTTGCCTAAGAGTGAGGGAAGTGTCGAGCGGAACAAGGGATGTGCTGCACAGCTTCCCTCGCAGGCAGATTCCCTCCTGGGGCGCTGACTTCTCTTGCCTTAGCGCCCTGCTTTGTTTGGAGGCTGTTTGCGGACAGCAGCACACACAGCGGGAAGGTGCGCGCTGGCCAGCTCCAAGTCTCGGCACATAGAAGCGCAAGCGAGGCACCTGCTCGCAGTTTGTCCCGGGCATGGGAAGCAGCATGCTGCATGCCCAGAGTACTTCTCGCACTGTCCTTCCCGTCACGGGGCTGCTTCTGAGCACGGAGGCACGCCTACAAGCAAGCTGAGATGGGCTTTGCCAAAGAGTGAGGGAAGTGTCGAGCGGAACAAGGGATGTGCTGCACAGCTTCCCTCGCAGGCAGATTCCCTCCTGGGGCGCTTACTTCTCCAACTTTAGCGCCCTGCTTTGTTTGGAGGCTGTTTGCGGACAGCAGCACACACAGCGGGAAGGTACGCGCTGGCCAGCTCCAAGTCTCGGCACATAGAAGCGCAAGCGAGGCACCTGCTCGCGGTTTGTCCCGGGCATGGGAAGCAGCATGCTGCATACCCAGAGTACTTCTCGCACTGTCCTGCCTGCCACGGGGCTGCTTCTGAGCACGGAGGCACGCCTACCAGCAAGCTGAGATGGGCTTTGCCTAAGAGTGAGGGAAGTGTCGAGCGGAACAAGGGATGTGCTGCACAGCTTCCCTCGCAGGCAGATTCCCTCCTGGGGCGCTGACTTCTCTTGCCTTAGCGCCCTGCTTTGTTTGGAGGCTGTTTGCGGACAGCAGCACACACAGCGGGAAGGTGCGTGCTGGCCAGCTCCAAGTCCCGGCACATAGAAGCGCAAGCGAGGCACCTGCTCGCAGTTTGTCCCGGGCATGGGAAGCAGCATGCTGCATGCCCAGAGTACTTCTCGCACTGTCCTTCCCGTCACGGGGCTGCTTCTGAGCACGGAGGCACGCCTACAAGCCAGCTGAGATGGGCTTTGCCTAAGAGTGAGGGAAGTGTCGAGCGGAACAAGGGAAGTGCTGCACAGCTTCCCTCGCAGGCAGATTCCCTCCTGGGGCGCTGACTTCTCTTGCCTTAGCGCCCTGCTTTGTTTGGAGGCTGTTTGCGGACAGCAGCACACACAGCGGGAAGGTACGCGCTGGCCAGCTCCAAGTCTCGGCACATAGAAGCGCAAGCGAGGCACCTGCTCGCGGTTTGTCCCGGGCATGGGAAGCAGCATGCTGCGTGCCCAGAGTACTTCTCGCTCTGTCCTGCCTGCCACGGGGCTGCTTCTGAGCACGGAGGCACGCCTACAAGCAAGCTGAGATGGGCTTTGCCTAAGAGTGAGGGAAGTGTCGAGCGGAACAAGGGATGTGCTGCACAGCTTCCCTCGCAGGCAGATTCCCTCCTGGGGCGCTGACTTCTCTTGCCTTAGCGCCCTGCTTTGTTTGGAGGCTGTTTGCGGACAGCAGCACACACAGCGGGAAGGTACGCGCTGGCCAGCTCCAAGTCTCGGCACATAGAAGCGCAAGCGAGGCACCTGCTCGCGGTTTGTCCCGGGCGTGGAAAGCAGCATGCTGCGTGCCCAGAAGACATCTCGCACTGTCCTGCCTGCCACGGGGCTGCTTCTGAGCACGGAGGCACGCCTACAAGCCAGCTGAGATGGGCTTTGCCTAAGAGTGAGGGAAGTGTCGAGCGGAACAAGGGATGTGCTGCACAGCTTCCCTCGCAGGCAGATTCCCTCCTGGGGCGCTGACTTCTCCTGCCTTAGTGCCCTGCTTTGTTTGGAGGCTGTTTGCGGACAGCAGCACACACAGCGGGAAGGTGCGCGCTGGCCAGCTCCAAGTCTCGGCACATAGAAGCGCAAGCGAGGCACCTGCTCGCAGTTTGTCCCGGGCATGGGAAGCAGCATGCTGCATGCCCAGAGTACTTCTCGCACTGTCCTTCCCGTCACGGGGCTGCTTCTGAGCACGGAGGCACGCCTACCAGCAAGCTGAGATGGGCTTTGCCAAAGAGTGAGGGAAGTGTCGAGCGGAACAAGGGATGTGCTGCACAGCTTCCCTCGCAGGCAGATTCCCTCCTGGGGCGCTTACTTCTCTTGCCTTAGCGCCCTGCTTTGTTTGGAGGCTGTTTGCGGACAGCAGCACACACAGCGGGAAGGTACGCGCTGGCCAGCTCCAAGTCTCGGCACATAGAAGCGCAAGCGAGGCACCTGCTCGCGGTTTGTCCTGGGCGTGGAAAGCAGCATGCTGCGTGCCCAGAAGACATCTCGCACTGTCCTGCCTGCCACGGGGCTGCTTCTGAGCACGGAGGCACGCCTACAAGCCAGCTGAGATGGGCTTTGCCTAAGAGTGAGGGAAGTGGCGAGCAGAACAAGGGATGTGCTGCACAGCTTCCCTCGCAGGCAGATTCCCTCCTGGGGCGCTTACTTCTCCTGCCTTAGCGCCCTGCTTTGTTTGGAGGCTGTTTGCGGACAGCAGCACACACAGCGGGAAGGTGCGCGCTGGCCAGCTCCAAGTCTCGGCACATAGAAGCGCAAGCGAGGCACCTGCTCGCGGTTTGTCCCGGGCGTGGAAAGCAGCATGCTGCGTGCCCAGAGTACTTCTCGCTCTGTCCTGCCCGTCACGGGGCTGCTTCTGAGCACGGAGGCACGCCTACCAGCAAGCTGAGATGGGCTTTGCCTAAGAGTGAGGGAAGTGTCGAGCGGAACAAGGGATGTGCTGCACAGCTTCCCTCGCAGGCAGATTCCCTCCTGGGGCGCTTACTTCTCCTGCCTTAGCGCCCTGCTTTGTTTGGAGGCTGTTTGCGGACAGCAGCACACACAGCGGGAAGGTGCGCGCTGGCCAGCTCCAAGTCTCGGCACATAGAAGCGCAAGCGAGGCACCTGCTCGCGGTTTGTCCCGGGCATGGGAAGCAGCATGCTGCGTGCCCAGAAGACATCTCGCACTGTCCTGCCTGCCACGGGGCTGCTTCTGAGCACGGAGGAACGCCTACAAGCAAGCTGAGATGGGCTTTGCCAAAGAGTGAGGGAAGTGTCGAGCGGAACAAGGGATGTGCTGCACAGCTTCCCTCGCAGGCAGATTCCCTCCTGGGGCGCTGACTTCTCTTGCCTTAGCGCCCTGCTTTGTTTGGAGGCTGTTTGCGGACAGCAGCACACACAGCGGGAAGGTGCGCGCTGGCCAGCTCCAAGTCTCGGCACATAGAAGCGCAAGCGAGGCACCTGCTCGCAGTTTGTCCCGGGCATGGGAAGCAGCATGCTGCATGCCCAGAGTACTTCTCGCACTGTCCTTCCCGTCACGGGGCTGCTTCTGAGCACGGAGGCACGCCTACCAGCAAGCTGAGATGGGCTTTGCCAAAGAGTGAGGGAAGTGTCGAGCGGAACAAGGGATGTGCTGCACAGCTTCCCTCGCAGGCAGATTCCCTCCTGGGGCGCTTACTTCTCCAACTTTAGCGCCCTGCTTTGTTTGGAGGCTGTTTGCGGACAGCAGCACACACAGCGGGAAGGTACGCGCTGGCCAGCTCCAAGTCTCGGCACATAGAAGCGCAAGCGAGGCACCTGCTCGCGGTTTGTCCCGGGCATGGGAAGCAGCATGCTGCATACCCAGAGTACTTCTCGCTCTGTCCTGCCTGCCACGGGGCTGCTTCTGAGCACGGAGGCACGCCTACCAGCAAGCTGAGATGGGCTTTGCCTAAGAGTGAGGGAAGTGTCGAGCGGAACAAGGGATGTGCTGCACAGCTTCCCTCGCAGGCAGATTCCCTCCTGGGGCGCTGACTTCTCTTGCCTTAGCGCCCTGCTTTGTTTGGAGGCTGTTTGCGGACAGCAGCACACACAGCGGGAAGGTGCGTGCTGGCCAGCTCCAAGTCCCGGCACATAGAAGCGCAAGCGAGGCACCTGCTCGCAGTTTGTCCCGGGCATGGGAAGCAGCATGCTGCATGCCCAGAGTACTTCTCGCACTGTCCTTCCCGTCACGGGGCTGCTTCTGAGCACGGAGGCACGCCTACAAGCCAGCAGAGATGGGCTTTGCCTAAGAGTGAGGGAAGTGTCGAGCGGAACAAGGGATGTGCTGCACAGCTTCCCTCGCAGGCAGATTCCCTCCTGGGGCGCTGACTTCTCTTGCCTTAGCGCCCTGCTTTGTTTGGAGGCTGTTTGCGGACAGCAGCACACACAGCGGGAAGGTACGCGCTGGCCAGCTCCAAGTCTCGGCACATAGAAGCGCAAGCGAGGCACCTGCTCGCGGTTTGTCCCGGGCATGGGAAGCAGCATGCTGCGTGCCCAGAGTACTTCTCGCTCTGTCCTGCCTGCCACGGGGCTGCTTCTGAGCACGGAGGCACGCCTACAAGCAAGCTGAGATGGGCTTTGCCTAAGAGTGAGGGAAGTGTCGAGCGGAACAAGGGATGTGCTGCACAGCTTCCCTCGCAGGCAGATTCCCTCCTGGGGCGCTGACTTCTCTTGCCTTAGCGCCCTGCTTTGTTTGGAGGCTGTTTGCGGACAGCAGCACACACAGCGGGAAGGTACGCGCTGGCCAGCTCCAAGTCTCGGCACATAGAAGCGCAAGCGAGGCACCTGCTCGCGGTTTGTCCCGGGCGTGGAAAGCAGCATGCTGCGTGCCCAGAAGACATCTCGCACTGTCCTGCCTGCCACGGGGCTGCTTCTGAGCACGGAGGCACGCCTACAAGCCAGCTGAGATGGGCTTTGCCTAAGAGTGAGGGAAGTGTCGAGCGGAACAAGGGATGTGCTGCACAGCTTCCCTCGCAGGCAGATTCCCTCCTGGGGCGCTGACTTCTCCTGCCTTAGTGCCCTGCTTTGTTTGGAGGCTGTTTGCGGACAGCAGCACACACAGCGGGAAGGTGCGCGCTGGTCAGCTCCAAGTCTCGGCACATAAAAGCGCAAGCGAGGCACCTGCTCGCAGTTTGTCCCGGGCATGGGAAGCAGCATGCTGCATGCCCAGAGTACTTCTCGCACTGTCCTTCCCGTCACGGGGCTGCTTCTGAGCACGGAGGCACGCCTACCAGCAAGCTGAGATGGGCTTTGCCAAAGAGTGAGGGAAGTGTCGAGCGGAACAAGGGATGTGCTGCACAGCTTCCCTCGCAGGCAGATTCCCTCCTGGGGCGCTTACTTCTCCAACCTTAGCGCCCTGCTTTGTTTGGAGGCTGTTTGCGGACAGCAGCACACACAGCGGGAAGGTACGCGCTGGCCAGCTCCAAGTCTCGGCACATAGAAGCGCAAGCGAGGCACCTGCTCGCGGTTTGTCCCGGGCGTGGAAAGCAGCATGCTGCGTGCCCAGAGTACTTCTCGCTCTGTCCTGCCTGTCACGGGGCTGCTTCTGAGCACGGAGGCACGCCTACAAGCAAGCTGAGATGGGCTTTGCCAAAGAGTGAGGGAAGTGTCGAGCGGAACAAGGGAAGTGCTGCACAGCTTCCCTCGCAGGCAGATTCCCTCCTGGGGCGCTGACTTCTCTTGCCTAACGCCCTGCTTTGTTTGGAGGCTGTTTGCGGACAGCAGCACACACAGCGGGAAGGTACGCGCTGGCCAGCTCCAAGTCTCGGCACATAGAAGCGCAAGCGAGGCACCTGCTCGCGGTTTGTCCCGGGCGTGGAAAGCAGCATGCTGCGTGCCCAGAGTACTTCTCGCTCTGTCCTGCCTGTCACGGGGCTGCTTCTGAGCACGGAGGCATGCCTACAAGCCAGCTGAGATGGGCTTTGCCTAAGAGTGAGGGAAGTGTCGAGCGGAACAAGGGAAGTGCTGCACAGCTTCCCTCGCAGGCAGATTCCCTCCTGGGGCGCTGACTTCTCTTGCCTTAGCGCCCTGCTTTGTTTGGAGGCTGTTTGCGGACAGCAGCACACACAGCGGGAAGGTGCGCGCTGGCCAGCTCCAAGTCTCGGCACATAGAAGCGCAAGCGAGGCACCTGCTCGCGGTTTGTCCCGGGCGTGGAAAGCAGCATGCTGCGTGCCCAGAAGACATCTCGCACTGTCCTGCCTGCCACGGGGCTGCTTCTGAGCACGGAGGAACGCCTACAAGCAAGCTGAGATGGGCTTTGCCTAAGAGTGAGGGAAGTGTCGAGCGGAACAAGGGATGTGCTGCACAGCTTCCCTCGCAGGCAGATTCCCTCCTGGGGCGCTGACTTCTCTTGCCTTAGCGCCCTGCTTTGTTTGGAGGCTGTTTGCGGACAGCAGCACACACAGCGGGAAGGTGCGCGCTGGCCAGCTCCAAGTCTCGGCAGATAGAAGCGCAAGCGAGGCACCTGCTCGCAGTTTGTCCCGGGCATGGGAAGCAGCATGCTGCATGCCCAGAGTACTTCTCGCACTGTCCTTCCCGTCACGGGGCTGCTTCTGAGCACGGAGGCACGCCTACAAGCAAGCTGAGATGGGCTTTGCCAAAGAGTGAGGGAAGTGTCGAGCGGAACAAGGGATGTGCTGCACAGCTTCCCTCGCAGGCAGATTCCCTCCTGGGGCGCTTACTTCTCCAACTTTAGCGCCCTGCTTTGTTTGGAGGCTGTTTGCGGACAGCAGCACACACAGCGGGAAGGTACGCGCTGGCCAGCTCCAAGTCTCGGCACATAGAAGCGCAAGCGAGGCACCTGCTCGCGGTTTGTCCCGGGCATGGGAAGCAGCATGCTGCATACCCAGAGTACTTCTCGCACTGTCCTGCCTGCCACGGGGCTGCTTCTGAGCACGGAGGCACGCCTACCAGCAAGCTGAGATGGGCTTTGCCTAAGAGTGAGGGAAGTGTCGAGCGGAACAAGGGATGTGCTGCACAGCTTCCCTCGCAGGCAGATTCCCTCCTGGGGCGCTGACTTCTCTTGCCTTAGCGCCCTGCTTTGTTTGGAGGCTGTTTGCGGACAGCAGCACACACAGCGGGAAGGTGCGTGCTGGCCAGCTCCAAGTCCCGGCACATAGAAGCGCAAGCGAGGCACCTGCTCGCAGTTTGTCCCGGGCATGGGAAGCAGCATGCTGCATGCCCAGAGTACTTCTCGCACTGTCCTTCCCGTCACGGGGCTGCTTCTGAGCACGGAGGCACGCCTACAAGCCAGCTGAGATGGGCTTTGCCTAAGAGTGAGGGAAGTGTCGAGCGGAACAAGGGAAGTGCTGCACAGCTTCCCTCGCAGGCAGATTCCCTCCTGGGGCGCTGACTTCTCTTGCCTTAGCGCCCTGCTTTGTTTGGAGGCTGTTTGCGGACAGCAGCACACACAGCGGGAAGGTACGCGCTGGCCAGCTCCAAGTCTCGGCACATAGAAGCGCAAGCGAGGCACCTGCTCGCGGTTTGTCCCGGGCATGGGAAGCAGCATGCTGCGTGCCCAGAGTACTTCTCGCTCTGTCCTGCCTGCCACGGGGCTGCTTCTGAGCACGGAGGCACGCCTACAAGCAAGCTGAGATGGGCTTTGCCTAAGAGTGAGGGAAGTGTCGAGCGGAACAAGGGATGTGCTGCACAGCTTCCCTCGCAGGCAGATTCCCTCCTGGGGCGCTGACTTCTCTTGCCTTAGCGCCCTGCTTTGTTTGGAGGCTGTTTGCGGACAGCAGCACACACAGCGGGAAGGTACGCGCTGGCCAGCTCCAAGTCTCGGCACATAGAAGCGCAAGCGAGGCACCTGCTCGCGGTTTGTCCCGGGCGTGGAAAGCAGCATGCTGCGTGCCCAGAAGACATCTCGCACTGTCCTGCCTGCCACGGGGCTGCTTCTGAGCACGGAGGCACGCCTACAAGCCAGCTGAGATGGGCTTTGCCTAAGAGTGAGGGAAGTGTCGAGCGGAACAAGGGATGTGCTGCACAGCTTCCCTCGCAGGCAGATTCCCTCCTGGGGCGCTGACTTCTCCTGCCTTAGTGCCCTGCTTTGTTTGGAGGCTGTTTGCGGACAGCAGCACACACAGCGGGAAGGTGCGCGCTGGTCAGCTCCAAGTCTCGGCACATAGAAGCGCAAGCGAGGCACCTGCTCGCAGTTTGTCCCGGGCATGGGAAGCAGCATGCTGCATGCCCAGAGTACTTCTCGCACTGTCCTTCCCGTCACGGGGCTGCTTCTGAGCACGGAGGCACGCCTACCAGCAAGCTGAGATGGGCTTTGCCAAAGAGTGAGGGAAGTGTCGAGCGGAACAAGGGATGTGCTGCACAGCTTCCCTCGCAGGCAGATTCCCTCCTGGGGCGCTTACTTCTCCAACCTTAGCGCCCTGCTTTGTTTGGAGGCTGTTTGCGGACAGCAGCACACACAGCGGGAAGGTACGCGCTGGCCAGCTCCAAGTCTCGGCACATAGAAGCGCAAGCGAGGCACCTGCTCGCGGTTTGTCCCGGGCGTGGAAAGCAGCATGCTGCGTGCCCAGAGTACTTCTCGCTCTGTCCTGCCTGTCACGGGGCTGCTTCTGAGCACGGAGGCACGCCTACAAGCAAGCTGAGATGGGCTTTGCCAAAGAGTGAGGGAAGTGTCGAGCGGAACAAGGGAAGTGCTGCACAGCTTCCCTCGCAGGCAGATTCCCTCCTGGGGCGCTGACTTCTCTTGCCTAACGCCCTGCTTTGTTTGGAGGCTGTTTGCGGACAGCAGCACACACAGCGGGAAGGTACGCGCTGGCCAGCTCCAAGTCTCGGCACATAGAAGCGCAAGCGAGGCACCTGCTCGCGGTTTGTCCCGGGCGTGGAAAGCAGCATGCTGCGGGCCCAGAGTACTTCTCGCTCTGTCCTGCCTGTCACGGGGCTGCTTCTGAGCACGGAGGCATGCCTACAAGCCAGCTGAGATGGGCTTTGCCTAAGAGTGAGGGAAGTGTCGAGCGGAACAAGGGAAGTGCTGCACAGCTTCCCTCGCAGGCAGATTCCCTCCTGGGGCGCTGACTTCTCTTGCCTTAGCGCCCTGCTTTGTTTGGAGGCTGTTTGCGGACAGCAGCACACACAGCGGGAAGGTACGCGCTGGCCAGCTCCAAGTCTCGGCACATAGAAGCGCAAGCGAGGCACCTGCTCGCGGTTTGTCCTGGGCGTGGAAAGCAGCATGCTGCGTGCCCAGAAGACATCTCGCACTGTCCTGCCTGCCACGGGGCTGCTTCTGAGCACGGAGGCATGCCTACAAGCCAGCTGAGATGGGCTTTGCCTAAGAGTGAGGGAAGTGGCGAGCAGAACAAGGGATGTGCTGCACAGCTTCCCTCGCAGGCAGATTCCCTCCTGGGGCGCTTACTTCTCCTGCCTTAGCGCCCTGCTTTGTTTGGAGGCTGTTTGCGGACAGCAGCACACACAGCGGGAAGGTGCGCGCTGGCCAGCTCCAAGTCTCGGCACATAGAAGCGCAAGCGAGGCACCTGCTCGCGGTTTGTCCCGGGCGTGGAAAGCAGCATGCTGCGTGCCCAGAGTACTTCTCGCTCTGTCCTGCCTGTCACGGGGCTGCTTCTGAGCACGGAGGCACGCCTACCAGCAAGCTGAGATGGGCTTTGCCTAAGAGTGAGGGAAGTGTCGAGCGGAACAAGGGATGTGCTGCACAGCTTCCCTCGCAGGCAGATTCCCTCCTGGGGCGCTTACTTCTCCTGCCTTAGTGCCCTGCTTTGTTTGGAGGCTGTTTGCGGACAGCAGCACACACAGCGGGAAGGTGCGTGCTGGCCAGCTCCAAGTCTCGGCACATAGAAGCGCAAGCGAGGCACCTGCTCGCGGTTTGTCCCGGGCATGGGAAGCAGCATGCTGCATGCCCAGAGTACTTCTCGCACTGTCCTTCCCGTCACGGGGCTGCTTCTGAGCACGGAGGCACGCCTACAAGCAAGCTGAGATGGGCTTTGCCAAAGAGTGAGGGAAGTGTCGAGCGGAACAAGGGAAGTGCTGCACAGCTTCCCTCGCAGGCAGATTCCCTCCTGGGGCGCTGACTTCTCTTGCCTTAGCGCCCTGCTTTGTTTGGAGGCTGTTTGCGGACAGCAGCACACACAGCGGGAAGGTGCGCGCTGGCCAGCTCCAAGTCTCGGCACATAGAAGCGCAAGCGAGGCACCTGCTCGCGGTTTGTCCCGGGCATGGGAAGCAGCATGCTGCGTGCCCAGAAGACATCTCGCACTGTCCTGCCTGCCACGGGGCTGCTTCTGAGCACGGAGGAACGCCTACAAGCAAGCTGAGATGGGCTTTGCCAAAGAGTGAGGGAAGTGTCGAGCGGAACAAGGGATGTGCTGCACAGCTTCCCTCGCAGGCAGATTCCCTCCTGGGGCGCTGACTTCTCTTGCCTTAGCGCCCTGCTTTGTTTGGAGGCTGTTTGCGGACAGCAGCACACACAGCGGGAAGGTGCGCGCTGGCCAGCTCCAAGTCTCGGCACATAGAAGCGCAAGCGAGGCACCTGCTCGCAGTTTGTCCCGGGCATGGGAAGCAGCATGCTGCATGCCCAGAGTACTTCTCGCACTGTCCTTCCCGTCACGGGGCTGCTTCTGAGCACGGAGGCACGCCTACCAGCAAGCTGAGATGGGCTTTGCCAAAGAGTGAGGGAAGTGTCGAGCGGAACAAGGGATGTGCTGCACAGCTTCCCTCGCAGGCAGATTCCCTCCTGGGGCGCTTACTTCTCCAACCTTAGCGCCCTGCTTTGTTTGGAGGCTGTTTGCGGACAGCAGCACACACAGCGGGAAGGTACGCGCTGGCCAGCTCCAAGTCTCGGCACATAGAAGCGCAAGCGAGGCACCTGCTCGCGGTTTGTCCCGGGCGTGGAAAGCAGCATGCTGCGTGCCCAGAGTACTTCTCGCTCTGTCCTGCCTGTCACGGGGCTGCTTCTGAGCACGGAGGCACGCCTACAAGCAAGCTGAGATGGGCTTTGCCAAAGAGTGAGGGAAGTGTCGAGCGGAACAAGGGAAGTGCTGCACAGCTTCCCTCGCAGGCAGATTCCCTCCTGGGGCGCTGACTTCTCTTGCCTAACGCCCTGCTTTGTTTGGAGGCTGTTTGCGGACAGCAGCACACACAGCGGGAAGGTACGCGCTGGCCAGCTCCAAGTCTCGGCACATAGAAGCGCAAGCGAGGCACCTGCTCGCGGTTTGTCCCGGGCGTGGAAAGCAGCATGCTGCGTGCCCAGAGTACTTCTCGCTCTGTCCTGCCTGTCACGGGGCTGCTTCTGAGCACGGAGGCATGCCTACAAGCCAGCTGAGATGGGCTTTGCCTAAGAGTGAGGGAAGTGTCGAGCGGAACAAGGGATGTGCTGCACAGCTTCCCTCGCAGGCAGATTCCCTCCTGGGGCGCTGACTTCTCTTGCCTTAGCGCCCTGCTTTGTTTGGAGGCTGTTTGCGGACAGCAGCACACACAGCGGGAAGGTACGCGCTGGCCAGCTCCAAGTCTCGGCACATAGAAGCGCAAGCGAGGCACCTGCTCGCGGTTTGTCCTGGGCGTGGAAAGCAGCATGCTGCGTGCCCAGAAGACATCTCGCACTGTCCTGCCTGCCACGGGGCTGCTTCTGAGCACGGAGGCATGCCTACAAGCCAGCTGAGATGGGCTTTGCCTAAGAGTGAGGGAAGTGGCGAGCAGAACAAGGGATGTGCTGCACAGCTTCCCTCGCAGGCAGATTCCCTCCTGGGGCGCTTACTTCTCCTGCCTTAGCGCCCTGCTTTGTTTGGAGGCTGTTTGCGGACAGCAGCACACACAGCGGGAAGGTGCGCGCTGGCCAGCTCCAAGTCTCGGCACATAGAAGCGCAAGCGAGGCACCTGCTCGCGGTTTGTCCCGGGCGTGGAAAGCAGCATGCTGCGTGCCCAGAGTACTTCTCGCTCTGTCCTGCCTGTCACGGGGCTGCTTCTGAGCACGGAGGCACGCCTACCAGCAAGCTGAGATGGGCTTTGCCTAAGAGTGAGGGAAGTGTCGAGCGGAACAAGGGATGTGCTGCACAGCTTCCCTCGCAGGCAGATTCCCTCCTGGGGCGCTTACTTCTCCTGCCTTAGTGCCCTGCTTTGTTTGGAGGCTGTTTGCGGACAGCAGCACACACAGCGGGAAGGTGCGTGCTGGCCAGCTCCAAGTCTCGGCACATAGAAGCGCAAGCGAGGCACCTGCTCGCGGTTTGTCCCGGGCATGGGAAGCAGCATGCTGCATGCCCAGAGTACTTCTCGCACTGTCCTTCCCGTCACGGGGCTGCTTCTGAGCACGGAGGCACGCCTACAAGCAAGCTGAGATGGGCTTTGCCAAAGAGTGAGGGAAGTGTCGAGCGGAACAAGGGAAGTGCTGCACAGCTTCCCTCGCAGGCAGATTCCCTCCTGGGGCGCTGACTTCTCTTGCCTTAGCGCCCTGCTTTGTTTGGAGGCTGTTTGCGGACAGCAGCACACACAGCGGGAAGGTGCGCGCTGGCCAGCTCCAAGTCTCGGCACATAGAAGCGCAAGCGAGGCACCTGCTCGCGGTTTGTCCCGGGCATGGGAAGCAGCATGCTGCGTGCCCAGAAGACATCTCGCACTGTCCTGCCTGCCACGGGGCTGCTTCTGAGCACGGAGGAACGCCTACAAGCAAGCTGAGATGGGCTTTGCCAAAGAGTGAGGGAAGTGTCGAGCGGAACAAGGGATGTGCTGCACAGCTTCCCTCGCAGGCAGATTCCCTCCTGGGGCGCTGACTTCTCTTGCCTTAGCGCCCTGCTTTGTTTGGAGGCTGTTTGCGGACAGCAGCACACACAGCGGGAAGGTGCGCGCTGGCCAGCTCCAAGTCTCGGCACATAGAAGCGCAAGCGAGGCACCTGCTCGCAGTTTGTCCCGGGCATGGGAAGCAGCATGCTGCATGCCCAGAGTACTTCTCGCACTGTCCTTCCCGTCACGGGGCTGCTTCTGAGCACGGAGGCACGCCTACCAGCAAGCTGAGATGGGCTTTGCCAAAGAGTGAGGGAAGTGTCGAGCGGAACAAGGGATGTGCTGCACAGCTTCCCTCGCAGGCAGATTCCCTCCTGGGGCGCTTACTTCTCCAACTTTAGCGCCCTGCTTTGTTTGGAGGCTGTTTGCGGACAGCAGCACACACAGCGGGAAGGTACGCGCTGGCCAGCTCCAAGTCTCGGCACATAGAAGCGCAAGCGAGGCACCTGCTCGCGGTTTGTCCCGGGCATGGGAAGCAGCATGCTGCATACCCAGAGTACTTCTCGCTCTGTCCTGCCTGCCACGGGGCTGCTTCTGAGCACGGAGGCACGCCTACCAGCAAGCTGAGATGGGCTTTGCCTAAGAGTGAGGGAAGTGTCGAGCGGAACAAGGGATGTGCTGCACAGCTTCCCTCGCAGGCAGATTCCCTCCTGGGGCGCTGACTTCTCTTGCCTTAGCGCCCTGCTTTGTTTGGAGGCTGTTTGCGGACAGCAGCACACACAGCGGGAAGGTGCGTGCTGGCCAGCTCCAAGTCCCGGCACATAGAAGCGCAAGCGAGGCACCTGCTCGCAGTTTGTCCCGGGCATGGGAAGCAGCATGCTGCATGCCCAGAGTACTTCTCGCACTGTCCTTCCCGTCACGGGGCTGCTTCTGAGCACGGAGGCACGCCTACAAGCCAGCAGAGATGGGCTTTGCCTAAGAGTGAGGGAAGTGTCGAGCGGAACAAGGGATGTGCTGCACAGCTTCCCTCGCAGGCAGATTCCCTCCTGGGGCGCTGACTTCTCTTGCCTTAGCGCCCTGCTTTGTTTGGAGGCTGTTTGCGGACAGCAGCACACACAGCGGGAAGGTACGCGCTGGCCAGCTCCAAGTCTCGGCACATAGAAGCGCAAGCGAGGCACCTGCTCGCGGTTTGTCCCGGGCATGGGAAGCAGCATGCTGCGTGCCCAGAGTACTTCTCGCTCTGTCCTGCCTGCCACGGGGCTGCTTCTGAGCACGGAGGCACGCCTACAAGCCAGCTGAGATGGGCTTTGCCTAAGAGTGAGGGAAGTGTCGAGCGGAACAAGGGATGTGCTGCACAGCTTCCCTCGCAGGCAGATTCCCTCCTGGGGCGCTGACTTCTCCTGCCTTAGTGCCCTGCTTTGTTTGGAGGCTGTTTGCGGACAGCAGCACACACAGCGGGAAGGTGCGCGCTGGTCAGCTCCAAGTCTCGGCACATAAAAGCGCAAGCGAGGCACCTGCTCGCAGTTTGTCCCGGGCATGGGAAGCAGCATGCTGCATGCCCAGAGTACTTCTCGCACTGTCCTTCCCGTCACGGGGCTGCTTCTGAGCACGGAGGCACGCCTACAAGCAAGCTGAGATGGGCTTTGCCAAAGAGTGAGGGAAGTGTCGAGCGGAACAAGGGATGTGCTGCACAGCTTCCCTCGCAGGCAGATTCCCTCCTGGGGCGCTTACTTCTCCAACCTTAGCGCCCTGCTTTGTTTGGAGGCTGTTTGCGGACAGCAGCACACACAGCGGGAAGGTACGCGCTGGCCAGCTCCAAGTCTCGGCACATAGAAGCGCAAGCGAGGCACCTGCTCGCGGTTTGTCCCGGGCGTGGAAAGCAGCATGCTGCGTGCCCAGAGTACTTCTCGCTCTGTCCTGCCTGTCACGGGGCTGCTTCTGAGCACGGAGGCACGCCTACAAGCAAGCTGAGATGGGCTTTGCCAAAGAGTGAGGGAAGTGTCGAGCGGAACAAGGGAAGTGCTGCACAGCTTCCCTCGCAGGCAGATTCCCTCCTGGGGCGCTGACTTCTCTTGCCTAACGCCCTGCTTTGTTTGGAGGCTGTTTGCGGACAGCAGCACACACAGCGGGAAGGTACGCGCTGGCCAGCTCCAAGTCTCGGCACATAGAAGCGCAAGCGAGGCACCTGCTCGCGGTTTGTCCCGGGCGTGGAAAGCAGCATGCTGCGTGCCCAGAGTACTTCTCGCTCTGTCCTGCCTGTCACGGGGCTGCTTCTGAGCACGGAGGCATGCCTACAAGCCAGCTGAGATGGGCTTTGCCTAAGAGTGAGGGAAGTGTCGAGCGGAACAAGGGAAGTGCTGCACAGCTTCCCTCGCAGGCAGATTCCCTCCTGGGGCGCTGACTTCTCTTGCCTTAGCGCCCTGCTTTGTTTGGAGGCTGTTTGCGGACAGCAGCACACACAGCGGGAAGGTACGCGCTGGCCAGCTCCAAGTCTCGGCACATAGAAGCGCAAGCGAGGCACCTGCTCGCGGTTTGTCCTGGGCGTGGAAAGCAGCATGCTGCGTGCCCAGAAGACATCTCGCACTGTCCTGCCTGCCACGGGGCTGCTTCTGAGCACGGAGGCACGCCTACAAGCCAGCTGAGATGGGCTTTGCCTAAGAGTGAGGGAAGTGGCGAGCAGAACAAGGGATGTGCTGCACAGCTTCCCTCGCAGGCAGATTCCCTCCTGGGGCGCTTACTTCTCCTGCCTTAGCGCCCTGCTTTGTTTGGAGGCTGTTTGCGGACAGCAGCACACACAGCGGGAAGGTACGCGCTGGCCAGCTCCAAGTCTCGGCACATAGAAGCGCAAGCGAGGCACCTGCTCGCGGTTTGTCCTGGGCGTGGAAAGCAGCATGCTGCGTGCCCAGAAGACATCTCGCACTGTCCTGCCTGCCACGGGGCTGCTTCTGAGCACGGAGGCACGCCTACAAGCCAGCTGAGATGGGCTTTGCCTAAGAGTGAGGGAAGTGGCGAGCGGAACAAGGGATGTGCTGCACAGCTTCCCTCGCAGGCAGATTCCCTCCTGGGGCGCTTACTTCTCCTGCCTTAGCGCCCTGCTTTGTTTGGAGGCTGTTTGCGGACAGCAGCACACACAGCGGGAAGGTGCGCGCTGGCCAGCTCCAAGTCCCGGCAGATAGAAGCGCAAGCGAGGCACCTGCTCGCAGTTTGTCCCGGGCATGGGAAGCAGCATGCTGCATGCCCAGAGTACTTCTCGCACTGTCCTGCCTGCCACGGGGCTGCTTCTGAGCACGGAGGCACGCCTACAAGCAAGCTGAGATGGGCTTTGCCTAAGAGTGAGGGAAGTGTCGAGCGGAACAAGGGGTGTGCTGCACAGCTTCCCTCGCAGGCAGATTCCCTCCTGGGGCGCTTACTTCTCCAACCTTAGTGCCCTGCTTTGTTTGGAGGCTGTTTGCGGACAGCAGCACACACAGCGGGAAGGTGCGTGCTGGCCAGCTCCAAGTCTCGGCACATAGAAGCGCAAGCGAGGCACCTGCTCGCGGTTTGTCCCGGGCGTGGGAAGCAGCATGCTGCGTGCCCAGAAGACATCTCGCACTGTCCTGCCTGCCACGGGGCTGCTTCTGAGCACGGAGGCACGCCTACAAGCCAGCTGAGATGGGCTTTGCCTAAGAGTGAGGGAAGTGTCGAGCGGAACAAGGGATGTGCTGCACAGCTTCCCTCGCAGGCAGATTCCCTCCTGGGGCGCTTAGTTCTCCTGCCTTAGCTCCCTGCTTTGTTTGGAGGCTGTTTGCGGACAGCAGCACACACAGCGGGAAGGTGCGTGCTGGCCAGCTCCAAGTCTCGGCACATAGAAGCGCAAGCGAGGCACCTGCTCGCGGTTTGTCCCGGGCGTGGGAAGCAGCATGCTGCGTGCCCAGAAGACATCTCGCACTGTCCTGCCTGCCACGGGGCTGCTTCTGAGCACGGAGGCACGCCTACAAGCCAGCTGAGATGGGCTTTGCCTAAGAGTGAGGGAAGTGTCGAGCGGAACAAGGGATGTGCTGCACAGCTTCCCTCGCAGGCAGATTCCCTCCTGGGGCGCTGACTTCTCCTGCCTTAGTGCCCTGCTTTGTTTGGAGGCTGTTTGCGGACAGCAGCACACACAGCGGGAAGGTGCGTGCTGGCCAGCTCCAAGTCTCGGCACATAGAAGCGCAAGCGAGGCACCTGCTCGCGGTTTGTCCCGGGCGTGGGAAGCAGCATGCTGCGTGCCCAGAAGACATCTCGCACTGTCCTGCCTGCCACGGGGCTGCTTCTGAGCACGGAGGCACGCCTACCAGCAAGCTGAGATGGGCTTTGCCAAAGAGTGAGGGAAGTGTCGAGCGGAACAAGGGATGTGCTGCACAGCTTCCCTCGCAGGCAGATTCCCTCCTGGGGCGCTGACTTCTCCTGCCTTAGCGCCCTGCTTTGTTTGGAGGCTGTTTGCGGACAGCAGCACACACAGCGGGAAGGTGCGCGCTGGTCAGCTCCAAGTCTCGGCACATAGAAGCGCAAGCGAGGCACCTGCTCGCGGTTTGTCCCGGGCATGGGAAGCAGCATGCTGCGTGCCCAGAAGACATCTCGCACTGTCCTGCCTGCCACGGGGCTGCTTCTGAGCACGGAGGCACGCCTACCAGCAAGCTGAGATGGGCTTTGCCAAAGATTCAGGGAAGTGTCGAGCGGAACAAGGGATGTGCTGCACAGCTTCCCTCGCAGGCAGATTCCCTCCTGGGGCGCTGACTTCTCTTGCCTTAGCGCCCTGCTTTGTTTGGAGGCTGTTTGCGGACAGCAGCACACACAGCGGGAAGGTGCGCGCTGGCCAGCTCCAAGTCTCGGCACATAGAAGCGCAAGCGAGGCACCTGCTCGCAGTTTGTCCCGGGCATGGGAAGCAGCATGCTGCATACCCAGAGTACTTCTCGCACTGTCCTGCCTGCCACGGGGCTGCTTCTGAGCACGGAGGCACGCCTACCAGCAAGCTGAGATGGGCTTTGCCTAAGAGTGAGGGAAGTGTCGAGCGGAACAAGGGATGTGCTGCACAGCTTCCCTCGCAGGCAGATTCCCTCCTGGGGCGCTGACTTCTCTTGCCTTAGCGCCCTGCTTTGTTTGGAGGCTGTTTGCGGACAGCAGCACACACAGCGGGAAGGTGCGCGCTGGCCAGCTCCAAGTCTCGGCACATAGAAGCGCAAGCGAGGCACCTGCTCGCAGTTTGTCCCGGGCATGGGAAGCAGCATGCTGCATACCCAGAGTACTTCTCGCACTGTCCTGCCTGCCACGGGGCTGCTTCTGAGCACGGAGGCACGCCTACAAGCAAGCTGAGATGGGCTTTGCCTAAGAGTGAGGGAAGTGTCGAGCGGAACAAGGGATGTGCTGCACAGCTTCCCTCGCAGGCAGATTCCCTCCTGGGGCGCTTACTTCTCTTGCCTTAGCGCCCTGCTTTGTTTGGAGGCTGTTTGCGGACAGCAGCACACACAGCGGGAAGGTGCGCGCTGGCCAGCTCCAAGTCCCGGCACATAGAAGCGCAAGCGAGGCACCTGCTCGCAGTTTGTCCCGGGCATGGGAAGCAGCATGCTGCATGCCCAGAGTACTTCTCGCACTGTCCTTCCCGTCACGGGGCTGCTTCTGAGCACGGAGGCACGCCTACAAGCAAGCTGAGATGGGCTTTGCCTAAGAGTGAGGGAAGTGTCGAGCGGAACAAGGGATGTGCTGCACAGCTTCCCTCGCAGGCAGATTCCCTCCTGGGGCGCTGACTTCTCTTGCCTTAGCGCCCTGCTTTGTTTGGAGGCTGTTTGCGGACAGCAGCACACACAGCGGGAAGGTACGCGCTGGCCAGCTCCAAGTCTCGGCACATAGAAGCGCAAGCGAGGCACCTGCTCGCGGTTTGTCCCGGGCATGGGAAGCAGCATGCTGCGTGCCCAGAGTACTTCTCGCTCTGTCCTGCCTGCCACGGGGCTGCTTCTGAGCACGGAGGCATGCCTACAAGCAAGCTGAGATGGGCTTTGCCTAAGAGTGAGGGAAGTGTCGAGCGGAACAAGGGATGTGCTGCACAGCTTCCCTCGCAGGCAGATTCCCTCCTGGGGCGCTGACTTCTCTTGCCTTAGCGCCCTGCTTTGTTTGGAGGCTGTTTGCGGACAGCAGCACACACAGCGGGAAGGTGCACGCTGGTCAGCTCCAAGTCTCGGCAGATAGAAGCGCAAGCCAGGCACCTGCTCGCGGTTTGTCCCGGGCATGGGAAGCAGCATGCTGCGTGCCCAGGGTACTTCTCGCACTGTCCTGCCTGTCACGGGGCTGCTTCTGAGCACGGAGGCACGCCTACAAACCAGCTGAGATGGGCTTTGGGAGGTTCCTTTGGCTGTGGCCATTGCTGCTGTGACTGCTGTGGCTGCTGCCTTGTGGCACGGTACCTGAGAGTCCAGAGCTTTAGGCAGGCTTGGGAGGTCACTTTTTCCTCAGCAGGCAGTGCCTGGCTGTGGAATGCTGCTGGTGCTTGTGAGGTGCCTTGTGAAGCAATGCCTGGTCATGCAGTGCTGGTTGGGTGGCTGGTCTTGGCAGTTGTGAGGTGAGTGCTGCGTGAGGCCCTGAGAGGCCACTGGGAGACCAGGAAGCTGCTGTTTGGCGTTGGGAGGTGCCTTTGGCTGTGGCCATTGCTGCTGTGGCTGCTGCCTCGGGCCACAGTGCCTGAGAGGCCAGAGCTCTAGGCAGGCTTGGGAGGTCACTTGTGCCTCTGTGCATTAGCGGGCAGTGCCAGGCTGCGGGCTGCTGCTGCTGGTAGTGCTTGTGAGGTGCCTTGTGAAGCAGTGCCAGCTAGGGCAGTGCTGGTTGTGTGGCTGCTCTTGGCAGTTGTGAGGTGAGTGCTGCACGAGGCCCTGAGAGGCCACTGGGAGGCCAGGAAGCTGCTGTTTGGCGTTGGGAGGTGCCTTTGGCTGTGGCCATTGCTGCTGTGGCTGCTGCCTTGGGCCACAGTGCCTGAGAGGCCAGAGCTCTAGGCAGGCTTGTGAGGTCACTTGTGCCTCCGCAGGCAGTGCCAGGCTGCGGGCTGCTGCTGCTGCCTGTGAGGTACCTTGTGAAGCAGTGCCAGCTAGGGCAGTGCTGGTTGTGTGGCTGCTCTTGTCAGTTGTGAGGTGAGTGCTGCGTGAGGCCCTGAGAGGCCACTGGGAGGCCAGGAAGCTGCTGTTTGGCGTTGGGAGGTGCCTTTGGCTGTGGCCATTGCTGCTGTGGCTGCTGCCTTGAGCCACAGTGCCTGAGAGGCCAGAGCTGTAGGCAGGCTTGGGAGGTCACTTGTGCCTCAGCGGGCAGTGGCAGGCTGCGGGCTGCTGCTGCTGGTGGTGCTTGTGAGGTGCCTTGTGAAGCAATGCCTGCTGATGCAGTGCTGGTTGGGTGGCTGCTCTTGGCAGTTGTGAGGTGAGTGCTGCGTGAGGCCCTGAGAGGCCACTGGGAGGCAGCAAGCTGCTGTTTGGCGTTGGGAGGTGCCTTTGGCTGTGGCCATTGCTGCTGTGGCTGCTGCCTTGGGCCACAGTGCCTGAGAGGCCAGAGCTCTAGGCAGGCTTGGGAGGACACTTAGGCCTCTGTGCCTTAGCGGGCAGTGCTAGTCTGCTGTCTGCTGCTGCTGGTGGTGCTTGTGAGGTGCCTTGTGAAGCAATGCCTGCTCATGCAGTGCTGGTTGTGTGGCTGCTCTTGGCAGTTGTGAGGTGAGTGCTGCGAGAGGCCCTGAGAGGCAACCGGGAGGCCAGGAATCTGCTGTTTGGTGTTGGGAGGTGCCTTTGGCTGTGGCCATTGCTGCTGTGGCTGCTGCCTTAGCCACAGTGCCTGAGAGGCCAGAGCTCTAGGCAGGCTTGGGAGGTCACTTGTGCCTCAGCGGGCGGTGCAGGTTGCGGGTTGCTGCTGCTTGTGCTTGTGAGGTTCCTTGTGAAGCAATTCGTGCTAGTGCAGTGCTGGTTGGGTGGCTTCTCATGGCAGTTGTGAGGTGAGTGCTGCGTGAGGCCCTGAGAGGCCACTGGGAGGCCAGCAAGCTGCTGTTTGGCGTTGGGAGGTGCCTTTGGCTGTGGCCATTGCTGCTGTGGCTGCTGCCTTGGGCCACAGTGTCTGAGAGGCCAGAGCTCTAGGCAGGCTTGGAAGGTCATTTGTACCTCTGTGCCTTAGCGGGCAGTGCTAGTCTGCTGTCTGCTGCTGTTGGTAGTGCTTGTGAGGTGCCTTGTGAAGCAATGCCTGCTCATGCAGTGCTGTTTGGGTGGCTGCTCTTGGCAGTTGTGAGGTGAGTGCTGCGTGAGGCCCTGAGAGGCAACTGGGAGGCCAGGAAGCTGCTGTTTGGCATTGGGAGGTGCCTTTGGCTGTGGCCATTGCTGCTGTGGCTGCTGCCTTGAGCCACAGTGCCTGAGAGGCCAGAGCTCTTGGCAGGCTTGGGAGGTCACTTGTGCCTCTGTGCCTTAGCGGGCAGTGCCAGGCTGTGGGATACTGATGCTGGTGGTGCTTGTGAGGTGCCTTGTGAAGCAATGCCTGCTCATGCAGTGCTGTTTGGGTGGCTGTTCTTGGCAGTTGTGAGGTGAGTGCTGCGTGAGGCCCTGAGAGGCCACTGGGAGGCAGCAAGCTGCTGTTTGGCATTGGGAGGTGCCTTTGGCTGTGGCCATTGCTGCTGTGGCTGCTGCCTTGGGCCACAGTGCCTGAGACGCCAGAGCTGTAGGCAGGCTTGGGAGGTCACATGTGCCTCAGCAGGCAGTGCCAGGCTGCGCGATGCTGCTGCTGGTGGTGCTTGTGAGATGCCTTGTGAAGCAATGCCTGCTCATGCAGTGCTGTTTGGGTGGCTGTTCTTGGCAGTTGTGAGGTGAGTGCTGCGTGAGGCCCTGAGAGGCCACTGGGAGGCAGCAAGCTGCTGTTTGGCGTTGGGAGGTGCCTTTGGCTGTGGCCATTGCTGCTGTGGCTGCTGCCTTGGGCCACAGTGCCTGAGAGGCCAGAGCTCTAGGCAGGCTTGGGAGGACACTTGTGCCTCTGTGCATTAGCGGGCAGTGCTAGTCTGCTGTCTGCTGCTGCTGGTAGTGCTTGTGAGGTGCCTTGTGAAGCAATGCCTGCTCATGCAGTGCTGGTTGTGTGGCTGCTCTTGGCAGTTGTGAGGTGAGTGCTGCGTGAGGCCCTGAGAGGCCACTGGGAGGCCAGCAAGCTGCTGTTTGGTGTTGGGAGGTGCCTTTGGCTGTGGCCATTGCTGCTGTGGCTGCTGCCTTGGGCCACAGTGCCTGAGAGGCCAGAGCTTTAGGCAGGTTTGGGAGGTCACTTGTGCCTCAGCGGGCTGTGCAGGCTGCGGGTTGCTGCTGCTTGTGCTTTTGAGGTACCTTGTGAAGCAATTCATGCTACTGCAGTGCTGGTTGTGTGGCTGCTCTTGGCACTTGTGAGGTGAGTGCTGCGTGAGGCCCTGAGAGGCCACTGGGAGGCCAGGAAGCTGCTGTTTGGCGTTGGGAGGTGCCTTTGGCTGTGGCCATTGCTGCTGTGGCTGCTGCCTTGGGCCACAGTGCCTGAGAGGCCAGAGCTCTAGCCAGGCTTGGGAGGTCACTTGTGCCTCAGCGGGCGGTGCAGGTTGCGGGTTGCTGCTGCTTGTGCTTTTGAGGTTCCTTGTGAAGCAATTCGTGCTAGTGCAGTGCTGGTTGCGTGGCTGCTCATGGCAGTTGTGAGGTAAGTGCTGCGTGAGGCCCTGAGAGGCCACTGGGAGGCCAGGAAGCTGCTGTTTGGCGTTGGGAGGTGCCTTTGGCTGTGGCCATTGCTGCTGTGGCTGCTGCCTTGAGCCACAGTGCCTGAGAGGCCAGAGCTCTAGGCAGGCTTGGGAGGTCACTTGTGCCTCTGTGCCTTAGCGGGCAGTGCCAGGCTGTGGGATGCTGCTGCTGGTGGTGCTTGTGAGGTGCCTTGTGAAGCAATGCCTGCTCATGCAGTGCTGTTTCGGTGGCTGTTCTTGGCAGTTGTGAGGTGAGTGCTGCGTGAGGCCCTGAGAGGCCACTGGGAGGCAGCAAGCTGCTGTTTGGCGTTGGGAGGTGCCTTTGGCTGTGGCCATTGCTGCTGTGGCTGCT
Source organism: Rhea pennata (assembly GCF_028389875.1). Classification (NCBI taxonomy): domain Eukaryota; kingdom Metazoa; phylum Chordata; class Aves; order Rheiformes; family Rheidae; genus Rhea; species Rhea pennata. Next base: position 1,919,930 of record NC_084680.1, read on the forward strand.
GCCTTGGGCCACAGTGCCTGAGAGGCCAGAGCTCTAGGCAGGCTTGGGAGGTCACATGTGCCTCAGCAGGCAGTGCCAGGCTGCGCGATGCTGCTGCTGGTGGTGCTTGTGAGATGCCTTGTGAAGCAATGCCTGCTCATGCAGTGCTGTTTGGGTGGCTGTTCTTGGCAGTTGTGAGGTGAGTGCTGCGTGAGGCCCCGAGAGGCCACTGGGAGGCAGCAAGCTGCTGTTTGGCGTTGGGAGGTGCCTTTGGCTGTGGCCATTGCTGCTGTGGCTGCTGCCTTGGGCCACAGTGCCTGAGAGGCTTGAGCTCTAGGCAGGCTTGGGAGGACACTTGTGCCTCTGTGCCTTAGCGGGCAGTGGCAGGCTGTGGGCTGCTGCTGCTGGTGGTGCTTGTGAGGTGCCTTGTGAAGCAATGCCTGCTCATGCAGTGCTGGTTGGGTGGCTGCTCTTGGCAGTTGTGAGGTGAGTGCTGCGAGAGGCCCTGAGAGGCAACTGGGAGGCCAGCAAGCTGCTGTTTGGCGTTGGGAGGTGCCTTTGGCTGTGGCCATTGCTGCTGTGGCTGCTGCCTTGGGCCACAGTGCCTGAGAGGCCAGAGCTGTAGGCAGGCTTGGGAGGTCACTTGTGCCTCTGTGCCTTAGTGGGCAGTGCTAGTCTACTGTCTGCTGCTGATGGTAGTGCTTGTGAGGTGCCTTGTGAAGCAATGCCTGCTCATGCAGTGCTGGTTGGGTGGCTGCTCTTGGCAGTTGTGAGGTGAGTGCTGCGTGAGGCCCTGAGAGGCTACTGGGAGGCCAGGAAGCTGCTGTTTGGCGTTGGGAGGTGCCTTTGCCTGTGGCCATTGCTGCTGTGGCTGCTGCCTTGAGCCACAGTGCCTGAGAGGCCAGAGCTCTAGGCAGGCTTGGGAGGTCACTTGTGCCTCTGTGCCTTAGCGGGCAGTGGCAGGCTGTGGCTGCTGCTGCTGGTGGTGCTTGTGAGGTGCCTTGTGAAGCAATGCCTGCTCATGCAGTGCTGGTTGTGTGGCTGCTCTTGGCAGTTGTGAGGTGAGTGCTGCGTGAGGCCCTGAGAGGCCACTGGGAGGCAGCAAGCTGCTGTTTGGCGTTGGGAGGTGCCTTTGGCTGTGGCCATTGCTGCTGTGGCTGCTGCCTTGGGCCACAGTGCCTGAGAGGCCAGAGCTCTAGACAGGCTTGGGAGGTCACTTGTGCCTCAGCAGGCAGTGGCAGGCTGTGGGCTGCTGCTGCTGCCTGTGAGGTACCTTGTGAAGCAGTGCCAGCTAGGGCAGTGCTGGTTGTGTGGCTGGTCTTGGCAGTTGTGAGGTGAGTGCTGCGAGAGGCCCTGAGAGGCCACTGGGAGGCCTGGAAGCTGCTGTTTGGCGTTGGGAGGTGCCTTTGGCTGTGGCCATTGCTGCTGTGGCTGCTGCCTTGGGCCACAGTGCCTGAGAGGCCAGAGCTGTAGGCAGGCTTGGGAGGTCACTTGTGCCTCTGTGCCTTAGCGGGCAGTGCTAGTCTGCTGTCTGCTGCTGCTGGTAGTGCTTGTGAGGTGCCTTGTGAAGCAATGCCTGCTCATGCAGTGCTGGTTGTGTGGCTGCTCTTGGCAGTTGTGAGGTGAGTGCTGCGTGAGGCCCTGAGAGGCCACTGGGAGGCAGCAAGCTGCTGTTTGGCGTTGGGAGGTGCCTTTGGCTGTGGCCATTGCTGCTGTGGCTGCTGCCTTGGGCCACAGTGCCTGAGAGGCCAGAGCTCTAGACAGGCTTGGGAGGTCACTTGTGCCTCAGCAGGCAGTGGCAGGCTGTGGGCTGCTGCTGCTGCCTGTGAGGTACCTTGTGAAGCAGTGCCAGCTAGGGCAGTGCTGGTTGTGTGGCTGGTCTTGGCAGTTGTGAGGTGAGTGCTGCGAGAGGCCCTGAGAGGCCACTGGGAGGCCTGGAAGCTGCTGTTTGGCGTTGGGAGGTGCCTTTGGCTGTGGCCATTGCTGCTGTGGCTGCTGCCTTGGGCCACAGTGCCTGAGAGGCCAGAGCTGTAGGCAGGCTTGGGAGGTCACTTGTGCCTCTGTGCCTTAGCGGGCAGTGCTAGTCTGCTGTCTGCTGCTGCTGGTAGTGCTTGTGAGGTGCCTTGTGAAGCAATGCCTGCTCATGCAGTGCTGGTTGTGTGGCTGGTCTTGGCAGTTGTGAGGTGAGTGCTGCGTGAGGCCCTGAGAGGCCACTGGGAGGCCAGGAAGATGCTGTTTGGCGTGGGAGGTGCCTTTGGCTGTGGCCATTGCTGCTGTGGCTGCTGCCTTAGCCACAGCGCCTGAGAGGCCAGAGCTCTAGGCAGGCTTGGGAGGTCACTTGTGCCTCAGCGGGCTGTGCAGGCTGCGGGTTGCTGCTGCTTGTGCTTTTGAGGTTCCTTGTGAAGCAATTCGTGCTACTGCGTTGCTTGTTGGGTGGCTGCTCTTGGCAGTTGTGAGGTGAGTGCTGCGTTAGGCCCTGAGAGGCCACTGGGAGGCCAGGAAGCTGCTGTTTGGCATTGGGAGGTGCCTTTGGCTGTGGCCATTGCTGCTGTGGCTGCTGCCTTGAGCCACAGTGCCTGAGAGGCCAGAGCTCTAGGCAGGCTTGGGAGGTCACATGTGCCTCAGCAGGCAGTGCAGGCTGCGGGCTGCTGCTGCTGGTGGTGCTTGTGAGGTGCCTTGTGAAGCAATGCCTGCTCATGCAGTGCTGGTTGGGTGGCTGCTCATGGCAGTTGTGAGGTGAGTGCTGCGTGAGGCCCTGAGAGGCCACTGGGAGGCCAGGAAGCTGCTGTTTGGCGTTGGGAGGTGCCTTTGGCTGTGGCCATTGCTGCTGTGGCTGCTGCCTTGAGCCACAGTGCCTGAGAGGCCAGAGCTCTAGGCAGGCTTGGGAGGACACTTGTGCCTCTGTGCCTTAGCGGGCAGTGCCAGGCTGTGGCATGCGGCTGCTGGTGGTGCTTGTCAGGTGCCTTGTGAAGCAGTGCCAGCTAGGGCAGTGCTGGTTGTGTGGCTGCTCATGGCAGTTGTGAGGTGAGTGCTGCGTGAGGCCCTGAGAGGCAACTGGGAGGCCAGGAAGCTGCTGTTTGGCGTTGGGAGGTGCCTTTGGCTGTGGCCATTGCTGCTGTGGCTGCTGCCTTGAGCCACAGTGCCTGAGAGGCCAGAGCTGTAGGCAGGCTTGTGAGGTCACTTGTGCCTCAGCGGGCTGTGCAGGCTGCGGGTTGCTGCTGCTTGTGCTTTTGAGGTTCCTTGTGAAGCAATTCATGCTAGGGCAGTGCTGGTTGGGTGGCTGCTCATGGCAGTTGTGAGGTGAGTGCTGCGTGAGGCCCTGAGAGGCTACTGGGAGGCCAGGAAGCTGCTGTTTGGCGTTGGGAGGTGCCTTTGGCTGTGGCCATTGCTGCTGTGGCTGCTGCCTTGAGCCACAGTGCCTGAGAGGCCAGAGCTCTAGGCAGGCTTGGGAGGTCACTTGTGCCTCTGTGCCTTAGCGGGCAGTGGCAGGCTGTGGCTGCTGCTGCTGGTGGTGCTTGTGAGGTGCCTTGTGAAGCAATGCCTGCTCATGCAGTGCTGGTTGTGTGGCTGCTCTTGGCAGTTGTGAGGTGAGTGCTGCGAGAGGCCCTGAGAGGCAACTGGGAGGCCAGGAAGCTGCTGTTTGGCGTTGGGAGGTGCCTTTTGCAGTGGCCATTGCTGCTGTGGCTGCAGCCTTGAGCCACAGTGCCTGAGAGGCTAGAGCTCTAGGCAGGCTTGTGAGGTCACTTGTGCCTCAGCGGGCTGTGCAGGCTGCGGGTTGCTGCTGCTTGTGCTTGTGAGGTTCCTTGTGAAGCAATTTGTGCTAGGGCAGTGCTGGTTGTGTGGCTGCTCATGGCAGTTGTGAGGTGAGTGCTGCGTGAGGCCCTGAGAGACCATTGGGAGGCCAGCAAGCTGCTGTTTGGTGTTGGGAGGTGCCTTTGGCTGTGGCCATTGCTGCTGTGGCTGCTGCCTTGGGCCACAGTGCCTGAGAGGCCCGATCTCAAGGCAAGCTTGGGAGGACACTTGTGCCTCTGTGCCTTAGCGGGCAGTGGCAGGCTGCGGGCTGCTGCTGCTGGTGGTGCTTGTGAGGTGCCTTGTGAAGCAATGCCTGCTGATGCAGTGCTGGTTGGGTGGCTGCTCTTGGCAGTTGTGAGGTGAGTGCTGCGTGAGGCCCTGAGAGGCCACTGGGAGGCCAGGAAGCTGCTGTTTGGCGTTGGGAGGTGCCTTTGGCTGTGGCCATTGCTGCTGTGACTGCTGCCTTGAGCCACAGTGCCTGAGAGGCCAGAGCTCTAGGCAGGCTTGGGAGGTCACATGTGCCTCAGCAGGCAGTGCTAGGCTGCGCGATGCTGCTGCTTGTGCTTCTGTGGTGCCTTGTGAAGCAGTGCCAGCTAGGGCAGTGCTGGTTGTGTGGCTGCTCTTGTCAGTTGTGAGGTGAGTGCTGCGTGAGGCCCTGAGAGGCCACTGGGAGGCCAGCAAGCTGCTGTTTGGCGTTGGGAGGTGCCTTTGGCTGTGGCCTTTGCTGCTGTGGCTGCTGCCTTGAGCCACAGTGCCTGAGAGGCCAGAGCTCTAGGCAGGCTTGGGAGGTCACTTGTGCCTCTGTGCATTAGCGGGCAGTGCTAGTCTGCTGTCTGCTGCTGCTGGTAGTGCTTGTGAGGTGCCTTGTGAAGCAATGCCTGCTCATGCAGTGCTGGTTGTGTGGCTGCTCTTGGCAGTTGTGAGGTGAGTGCTGCGTGAGGCCCTGAGAGACCACTGGGAGGCCAGCAAGCTGCTGTTTGGCGTTGGGAGGTGCCTTTGGCTGTGGCCATTGCTGCTGTGGCTGCTGCCTTGGGCCACAGTGCCTGAGAGGCCAGAGCTGTAGGCAGGCTTGGGAGGTCACTTGTGCCTTAGCGGGCAGTGGCAGGCTGCGGGTTGCTGCTGCTTGTGCTTTTGAGGTACCTTGTGAAGCAATGCCTGCTCATGCAGTGCTGGTTGTGTGGCTGCTCTTGTCAGTTGTGAGGTGAGTGCTGCGTGAGGCCCTGAGAGGCCACTGGGAGGCCAGCAAGCTGCTGTTTGGCGTTGGGAGGTGACTTTGGCTGTGGCCATTGCTGCTGTGGCTGCTGCCTTGGGCCACAGTGCCTGAGAGGCCAGAGCTCTAGGCAGGCATGGGAGGACACTTATGCCTCTGTGCCTTAGCGGGCAGTGCCAGGCTGTGGCATGCTGCTGCTGGTGGTGCTTCTCAGGTGCCTTGTGAAGCAGTGCCAGCTAGGGCAGTGCTGGTTGTGTGGCTGCTCTTGTCAGTTGTGAGGTGAGTGCTGCGTGAGGCCCTGTGAGGCAACTGGGAGGCCAGGAAGCTGCTGTTTGGCGTTGGGAGGTGCCTTTGGCTGTGGCCATCGCTGCTGTGGCTGCTGCCTTGGGCCACAGTGCCTGAGAGGCCAGAGCTGTAGGCAGGCTTGGGAGGTCACTTGTGCCTCAGCGGGCAGTGCAGGCTGCGGGTTGCTGCTGCTTGTGCTTTTGAGGTACCTTGTGAAGCAATTCGTGCTAGGGCAGTGCTGGTTGTGTGGTTGCTCTTGGCAGTTGTGAGGTGAGTGCTGCGTGAGGCCCTGAGAGGCCACTGGGAGGCCAGCAAGCTGCTGTTTGGTGTTGGGAGGTGCCTTTGGCTGTGGCCATTGCTGCTGTGGCTGCTGCCTTGAGCCACAGTGCCTGAGAGGCCAGAGCTCTAGGCAGGCTTGGGAGGACACTTTTGCCTCTGTGCCTTAGCGGGCAGTGGCAGGCTGTGGGCTGCTGCTGCTGGTGGTGCTTGTGAGGTGCCTTGTGAAGCAATGCCTGCTCATGCAGTGCTGCTTGTGTGGCTGCTCTTGGCAGTTGTGAGGTGAGTGCTGCGTGAGGCCCTGAGAGGCCACTGGGAGGCCAGGAAGCTGCTGTTTGGCGTTGGGAGGTGCCTTTGGCTGTGGCCATTGCTGCTGTGGCTGCTGCCTTGAGCCACAGTGCCTGAGAGGCCAGAGCTCTAGGCAGGCTTGGGAGGTCACTTGTGCCTCTGTGCATTAGCCGGCAGTGCTAGTCTGCTGTCTGCTGCTGCTGGTAGTGCTTGTGAGGTGCCTTGTGAAGCAATGCCTGCTCATGCAGTGCTGGTTGTGTGGCTGCTCTTGGCAGTTGTGAGGTGAGTGCTGCGTGAGGCCCTGAGAGGCACTGGGAGGCAGCAAGCTGCTGTTTGGTGTTGGGAGGTGCCTTTGGCTGTGGCCATTGCTGCTGTGGCTGCTGCCTTGAGCCACAGTGCCTGAGAGGCCAGAGCTGTAGGCAGGCTTGGGAGGTCACTTGTGCCTTAGCGGGCAGTGGCAGGCTGCGGGTTGCTGCTGCTTGTGCTTTTGAGGTACCTTGTGAAGCAATTCGTGCTAGGGCAGTGCTGGTTGTGTGGCTGCTCTTGTCAGTTGTGAGGTGAGTGCTGCGAGAGGCCCTGAGAGGCCACTGGGAGGCCAGGAAGCTGCTGTTTGGCATTGGGAGGTGCCTTTGGCTGCGGCCATTGCTGCTGTGGCTGCTGCCTTGAGCCACAGTGCCTGAGAGGCCAGAGCTCTAGGCAGGCTTGGGAGGACACTTGTGCCTCTGTGCCTTAGCGGGCAGTGGCAGGCTGCGGGCTGCTGCTGCTGGTGGTGCTTGTGAGGTGCCTTGTGAAGCAGTGCCTGCTCATGCAGTGCTGGTTGTGTGGCTGCTCTTGTCAGTTGTGAGGTGAGTGCTGCGAGAGGCCCTGAGAGGCAACTGGGAGGCCAGGAAGCTGCTGTTTGGCGTTGGGAGGTGCCTTTGGCTGTGGCCATTGCTGCTGTGGCTGCTGCCTTGAGCCACAGTGCCTGAGAGGCCAGAGCTCTAGGCAGGCTTGGGAGGTCACATGTGCCTCAGCGGGCAGTGCCAGGCTGCGCGATGCTGCTGCTTGTGCTTCTGTGGTGCCTTGTGAAGCAATTTGTGCTAGGGCAGTGCTGGTTGCGTGGCTTCTCATGGCAGTTGTGAGGTAAGTGCTGCGTGAGGCCCTGAGAGGCCACCGGGAGGCCAGGAAGCTGCTGTTTGGCGTTGGGAGGTGCCTTTGGCTGTGGCCATTGCTGCTGTGGCTGCTGCCTTGGGCCACAGTGCCTGAGAGGCCAGAGCTCTAGGCAGGCTTGGGAGGACACTTGTGCCTCTGTGCCTTAGCGGGCAGTGGCAGGCTGCGCGATGCTGCTGCTGGTGGTGCTTGTGAGGTGCCTTGTGAAGCAATGCCTGCTCATGCAGTGCTGGTTGGGTGGCTGCTCTTGGCAGTTGTGAGGTGAGTGCTGCGTGAGGCCCTGAGAGGCCACTGGGAGGCCAGCAAGCTGCTGTTTGGCGTTGGGAGGTGCCTTTGGCTGTGGCCATTGCTGCTGTGGCTGCTGCCTTAGCCACAGTGCCTGAGAGGCCAGAGCTCTAGGCAGGCTTGGGAGGTCACTTGTGCCTCAGCGGGCTGTGCAGGCTGCGGGTTGCTGCTGCTTGTGCTTTTGAGGTTCCTTGTGAAGCAATTCGTGCTACTGCGGTGCTTGTTGTGTGGCTGCTCTTGGCAGTTGTGAGGTGAGTGCTGCGTGAGGCCCTGAGAGGCCACTGGGAGGCCAGCAAGCTGCTGTTTGGCGTTGGGAGGTGCCTTTGGCTGTGGCCATTGCTGCTGTGGCTGCTGCCTTGAGCCACAGTGCCTGAGAGGCCAGAGCTCTAGGCAGGCTTGGGAGGTCACATGTGCCTCAGCAGGCAGTGGTAGGCTGTGGGCTGCTGCTGCTGGTGGTGCTTGTGAGGTGCCTTGTGAAGCAATGCCTGCTCATGCAGTGCTGGTTGTGTGGCTGCTCTTGTCAGTTGTGAGGTGAGTGCTGCGTGAGGCCCTGAGAGGCCACTGGGAGGCCAGCAAGCTGCTGTTTGGCGTTGGGAGGTGCCTTTGGCTGTGGCCATTGCTGCTGTGGCTGCTGCCTTGGGCCACAGTGCCTGAGAGGCCAGAGCTCTAGGCAGGCATGGGAGGACACTTTTGCCTCTGTGCCTTAGCGGGCAGTGCCAGGCTGTGGCATGCTGCTGCTGGTGGTGCTTGTCAGGTGCCTTGTGAAGCAGTGCCTGCTCATGCAGTGCTGGTTGTGTGGCTGCTCTTGTCAGTTGTGAGGTGAGTGCTGCGTGAGGCCCTGAGAGGCAACTGGGAGGCCAGCAAGCTGCTGTTTGGCGTTGGGAGGTGCCTTTGGCTGTGGCCATTGCTGCTGTGGCTGCTGCCTTGAGCCACAGTGCCTGAGAGGCCAGAGCTCTAGGCAGGCTTGGGAGGTCACTTGTGCCTCAGCGGGCTGTGCAGGCTGCGGGTTGCTGCTGGTGGTGCTTGTGAGGTTCCTTGTGAAGCAATTCGTGCTAGGGCAGTGCTTGTTGTGTGGCTGCTCATGGCAGTTGTGAGGTGAGTGCTGCGTGAGGCGCAGAGAGGCCACTGGGAGGCCTGGAAGCTGCTGTTTGGCGTTGGGAGGTGCCTTTGGCTGTGGCCATTGCTGCTGTGGCTGCTGCCTTGAGCCACAGTGCCTGAGAGGCCATAGCTCTAGGCAGGCTTGGGAGGTCACTTGTGCCTCTGTGCATTAGCCGGCAGTGCTAGTCTGCTGTCTGCTGCTGCTGGTAGTGCTTGTGAGGTGCCTTGTGAAGCAATGCCTGCTCATGCAGTGCTGGTTGTGTGGCTGCTCTTGGCAGTTGTGAGGTGAGTGCTGCGTGAGGCCCTGAGAGACCACTGGGAGGCAGCAAGCTGCTGTTTGGCGTTGGGAGGTGCCTTTGGCTGTGGCCATTGCTGCTGTGGCTGCTGCCTTGGGCCACAGTGCCTGAGAGGCCAGAGCTGTAGGTAGGCTTGGGAAGTCACTTGTGCCTTAGCGGGCAGTGGCAGGCTGCGGGTTGCTGCTGCTTGTGCTTTTGAGGTACCTTGTGAAGCAATTCGTGCTAGGGCAGTGCTGGTTGTGTGGCTGCTCTTGTCAGTTGTGAGGTGAGTGCTGCGTGAGGCCCTGAGAGGCCTCTGGGAGGCCAGGAAGCTGCTGTTTGGCGTTGGGAGGTGCCTTTGGCTGTGGCCATTGCTGCTGTGGCTGCTGCCTTGAGCCACAGTGCCTGAGAGGCCAGAGCTCTAGGCAGGCTTGTGAGGTCACTTGTGCCTCTGTGCATTAGCCGGCAGTGCTAGTCTGCTGTCTGCTGCTGCTGGTAGTGCTTGTGAGGTGCCTTGTGAAGCAATGCCTGCTCATGCAGTGCTGGTTGTGTGGCTGCTCTTGGCAGTTGTGAGGTGAGTGCTGCGTGAGGCCCTGAGAGGCACTGGGAGGCAGCAAGCTGCTGTTTGGTGTTGGGAGGTGCCTTTGGCTGTGGCCATTGCTGCTGTGGCTGCTGCCTTGAGCCACAGTGCCTGAGAGGCCAGAGCTGTAGGCAGGCTTGTGAGGTCACTTGTGCCTCAGCGGGCTGTGCAGGCTGCGGGTTGCTGCTGCTTGTGCTTGTGAGGTTCCTTGTGAAGCAATTCGTGCTAGGGCAGTGCTTGTTGTGTGGCTGCTCTTGGCAGTTGTGAGGTGAGTGCTGCGTGAGGCCCTGAGAGACCACTGGGAGGCCAGCAAGCTGCTGTTTGGTTTTGGGAGGTGCCTTTGGCTGTGGCCATTGCTGCTGTGGCTGCTGTCTTGAGCCACAGTGCCTGAGAGGCCCGAGCTCTAGGCAGGCTTGGGAGGACACTTGTGCCTCTGTGCCTTAGCGGGCAGTGGCAGGCTGCGGGCTGCTGCTGCTGGTGGTGCTTGTGAGGTGCCTTGTGAAGCAATGCCTGCTCATGCAGTGCTGGTTGGGTGGCTGGTCTTGGCAGTTGTGAGGTGAGTGCTGCGTGAGGCGCTGAGAGACCACTGGGAGGCCAGGAAGCTGCTGTTTGGCGTTGGGAGGTGCCTTTGGCTGTGGCCATTGCTGCTGTGGCTGCTGCCTTGAGCCACAGTGCCTGAGAGGCCAGAGCTCTAGGCAGGCTTGGGAGGTCACATGTGCCTCAGCGGGCAGTCCCAGGCTGCGCGATGCTGCTGCTTGTGCTTCTGTGGTGCCTTGTGAAGCAATTTGTGCTAGGGCAGTGCTGGTTGCGTGGCTTCTCATGGCAGTTGTGAGGTAAGTGCTGCGTGAGGCCCTGAGAGGCCACCGGGAGGCCAGGAAGCTGCTGTTTGGCGTTGGGAGGTGCCTTTGGCTGTGGCCATTGCTGCTGTGGCTGCTGCCTTGGGCCACAGTGCCTGAGAGGCCAGAGCTGTAGGCAGGCTTGGGAGGACACTTGTGCCTCTGTGCCTTAGCGGGCAGTGGCAGGCTGCGCGATGCTGCTGCTGGTGGTGCTTGTGAGGTGCCTTGTGAAGCAATGCCTGCTCATGCAGTGCTGGTTGGGTGGCTGCTCTTGGCAGTTGTGAGGTGAGTGCTGCGTGAGGCGCTGAGAGACCACTGGGAGGCCAGGAAGCTGCTGTTTGGCGTTGGGAGGTGCCTTTGGCTGTGGCCATTGCTGCTGTGGCTGCTGCCTTGGGCCACAGTGCCTGAGAGGCCAGAGCTCTAGGCAGGCTTGGGAGGTCACATGTGCCTCAGCGGGCAGTCCCAGGCTGCGCGATGCTGCTGCTTGTGCTTCTGTGGTGCCTTGTGAAGCAATTTGTGCTAGGGCAGTGCTGGTTGCGTGGCTTCTCATGGCAGTTGTGAGGTAAGTGCTGCGTGAGGCCCTGAGAGGCCACTGGGAGGCCAGGAAGCTGCTGTTTGGCGTTGGGAGGTGCCTTTGGCTGTGGCCATTGCTGCTGTGGCTGCTGCCTTGGGCCACAGTGCCTGAGAGGCCAGAGCTCTAGGCAGGCTTGGGAGGACACTTGTGCCTCTGTGCCTTAGCGGGCAGTAGCAGGCTGCGCGATGCTGCTGCTGGTGGTGCTTGTGAGGTGCCTTGTGAAGCAATGCCTGCTCATGCAGTGCTGGTTGGGTGGCTGCTCTTGGCAGTTGTGAGGTGAGTGCTGCGTGAGGCCCTGAGAGGCCACTGGGAGGCCAGCAAGCTGCTGTTTGGCGTTGGGAGGTGCCTTTGGCTGTGGCCATTGCTGCTGTGGCTGCTGCCTTAGCCACAGTGCCTGAGAGGCCAGAGCTCTAGGCAGGCTTGGGAGGTCACTTGTGCCTCAGCGGGCTGTGCAGGCTGCGGGTTGCTGCTGCTTGTGCTTTTGAGGTTCCTTGTGAAGCAATTCGTGCTACTGCGGTGCTTGTTGTGTGGCTGCTCTTGTCAGTTGTGAGGTGAGTGCTGCGTGAGGCCCTGAGAGGCCACTGGGAGGCCAGCAAGCTGCTGTTTGGCGTTGGGAGGTGCCTTTGGCTGTGGCCATTGCTGCTGTGGCTGCTGCCTTGAGCCACAGTGCCTGAGAGGCCAGAGCTCTAGGCAGGCTTGGGAGGTCACATGTGCCTCAGCAGGCAGTGGCAGGCTGTGGGCTGCTGCTGCTGGTGGTGCTTGTGAGGTGCCTTGTGAAGCAATGCCTGCTCATGCAGTGCTGGTTGTGTGGCTGCTCTTGGCAGTTGTGAGGTGAGTGCTGCGTGAGGCCCTGAGAGGCCACTGGGAGGCCAGGAAGCTGCTGTTTGGCGTTGGGAGGTGCCTTTGGCTGTGGCCATTGCTGCTGTGGCTGCTGCCTTGGGCCACAGTGCCTGAGAGGCCAGAGCTCTAGGCAGGCATGGGAGGACACTTTTGCCTCTGTGCCTTAGCGGGCAGTGCCAGGCTGTGGCATGCTGCTGCTGGTGGTGCTTGTCAGGTGCCTTGTGAAGCAGTGCCTGCTCATGCAGTGCTGGTTGTGTGGCTGCTCTTGGCAGTTGTGAGGTGAGTGCTGCGTGAGGCCCTGAGAGGCAACTGGGAGGCCAGCAAGCTGCTGTTTGGCGTTGGGAGATGCCTTTGGCTGTGGCCATTGCTGCTGTGGCTGCTGCCTTGAGCCACAGTGCCTGAGAGGCCAGAGCTGTAGGCAGGCTTCTGAGGTCACTTGTGCCTCAGCGGGCTGTGCAGGCTGCGGGTTGCTGCTGCTTGTGCTTGTGAGGTTCCTTGTGAAGCAATTCATGCTAGGGCAGTGCTTGTTGTGTGGCTGCTCATGGCAGTTGTGAGGTGAGTGCTGCGTGAGGCGCAGAGAGGCCACTGGGAGGCCTGGAAGCTGCTGTTTGGCGTTGGGAGGTGCCTTTGGCTGTGGCCATTGCTGCTGTGGCTGCTGCCTTGAGCCACAGTGCCTGAGAGGCCAGAGCTCTAGGCAGGCTTGGGAGGTCACTTGTGCCTCTGTGCATTAGCGGGCAGTGCTAGTCTGCTGTCTGCTGCTGCTGGTAGTGCTTGTGAGGTGCCTTCCGAAGCAATGCCTGCTCATGCAGTGCTGGTTGGGTGGCTGCTCTTGGCAGTTGTGAGGTGAGTGCTGCGTGAGGCCCTAAGAGACCACTGGGAGGCCAGCAAGCTGCTGTTTGGCGTTGGGAGGTGCCTTTGGCTGTGGCCATTGCTGCTGTGGCTGCTGCCTTGGGCCACAGTGCCTGAGAGGCCAGAGCTGTAGGCAGGCTTGGGAGGTCACTTGTGCCTTAGCGGGCAGTGGCAGGCTGCGGGTTGCTGCTGCTTGTGCTTTTGAGGTACCTTGTGAAGCAATTCGTGCTAGGGCAGTGCTGGTTCTGTGGCTGCTCTTGGCAGTTGTGAGGTGAGTGCTGCGTGAGGCGCAGAGAGGCCACTGGGAGGCCTGGAAGCTGCTGTTTGGCGTTGGGAGGTGCCTTTGGCTGTGGCCATTGCTGCTGTGGCTGCTGCCTTGAGCCACAGTGCCTGAGAGGCCAGAGCTCTAGGCAGGCTTGGGAGGTCACATGTGCCTCAGCGGGCAGTGCCAGGCTGCGGGCTGCTGCTGCTGGTGGTGCTTGTGAGGTGCCTTGTGAAGCAATTCGTCTTAGTGCAGTGCTGGTTGCGTGTCTGCTCATGGCAGTTATGAGGTAAGTGCTGCGTGAGGCCCTGAGAGGCCACTGGGAGGCCAGGAAGCTGCTGTTTGGCGTTGGGAGGTGCCTTTGGCTGTGGCCATTGCTGCTGTGGCTGCTGCCTTGGGCCACAGTGCCTGAGAGGCCAGAGCTCTAGGCAGGCTTGGGAGGTCACATGTGCCTCTGTGCCTTAGCGGGCAGTGGCAGGCTGCGGGCTGCTGCTGCTGGTGATGCTTGTGAGGTGCCTTGTGAAGCAATGCCTGCTCATGCAGTGCTGGTTGGGTGGCTGCTCTTGGCAGTTGTGAGGTGAGTGCTGCGTGAGGCCCTGAGAGGCCACTGGGAGGCCAGGAAGCTGCTATTTGGCGTTGGGAGGTGCCTTTGGCTGTGGCCATTGCTGCTGTGGCTGCTGCCTTGAGCCACAGGGCCTGAGAGGCCAGAGCTCTAGGCAGGCTTGGGAGGTCACATGTGCCTCAGCGGGCAGTGCCAGGCTGCGGGCTGCTGCTGCTGGTGGTGCTTGTGAGGTGCCTTGTGAAGCAATTCGTGCTAGTGCAGTGCTGGTTGTGTGGCTGGTCTTGGCAGTTGTGAGGTGAGTGCTGCGTGAGGCCCTGAGAGGCCACTGGGAGGCCAGGAAGCTGCTGTTTGGCGTTGGGAGGTGCCTTTGGCTGTGGCCATTGCTGCTGTGGCTGCTGCCTTGGGCCACAGTGCCTGAGAGGCCAGAGCTCTAGGCAGGCTTGGGAGGACACTTGTGCCTCTGTGCCTTAGCGGGCAGTGGCAGGCTGCGCGATGCTGCTGCTGGTGGTGCTTGTGAGGTGCCTTGTGAAGCAATGCCTGCTCATGCAGTGCTGGTTGGGTGGCTGCTCTTGGCAGTTGTGAGGTGAGTGCTGCGTGAGGCCCTGAGAGGCCACTGGGAGGCCAGCAAGCTGCTGTTTGGCGTTGGGAGGTGCCTTTGGCTGTGGCCATTGCTGCTGTGGCTGCTGCCTTAGCCACAGTGCCTGAGAGGCCAGAGCTCTAGGCAGGCTTGTGAGGTCACTTGTGCCTCAGCGGGCTGTGCAGGCTGCGGGTTGCTGCTGCTTGTGCTTTTGAGGTGCCTTGTGAAGCAATGCCTGCTCATGCAGTGCTGGTTGTGTGGCTGCTCTTGGCAGTTGTGAGGTGAGTGCTGCGTGAGGCCCTGAGAGGCCACTGGGAGGCCAGCAAGCTGCTGTTTGGCGTTGGGAGGTGCCTTTGGCTGTGGCCATTGCTGCTGTGGCTGCTGCCTTGGGCCACAGTGCCTGAGAGGCCAGAGCTCTAGGCAGGCATGGGAGGACACTTTTGCCTCTGTGCCTTATCGGGCAGTGCCAGGCTGTGGCATGCTGCTGCTGGTGGTGCTTGTCAGGTGCCTTGTGAAGCAGTGCCTGCTCATGCAGTGCTGGTTGTGTGGCTGCTCTTGTCAGTTGTGAGGTGAGTGCTGCGTGAGGCCCTGAGAGGCAACTGGGAGGCCAGGAAGCTGCTGTTTGGCGTTGGGAGGTGCCTTTGGCTGTGGCCATTGCTGCTGTGGCTGCTGCCTTGAGCCACAGTGCCTGAGAGGCCAGAGCTCTAGGCAGGCTTGGGAGGTCACTTGTGCCTCAGCGGGCTGTGCAGGCTGCGGGTTGCTGCTGGTGGTGCTTGTGAGGTTCCTTGTGAAGCAATTCGTGCTAGGGCAGTGCTTGTTGTGTGGCTGCTCATGGCAGTTGTGAGGTGAGTGCTGCGTGAGGCGCAGAGAGGCCACTGGGAGGCCTGGAAGCTGCTGTTTGGCGTTGGGAGGTGCCTTTGGCTGTGGCCATTGCTGCTGTGGCTGCTGCCTTGAGCCACAGTGCCTGAGAGGCCAGAGCTCTAGACAGGCTTGGGAGGTCACTTGTGCCTCTGTGCATTAGCCGGCAGTGCTAGTCTGCTGTCTGCTGCTGCTGGTAGTGCTTGTGAGGTGCCTTGTGAAGCAATGCCTGCTCATGCAGTGCTGGTTGTGTGGCTGCTCTTGGCAGTTGTGAGGTCAGTGCTGCGTGAGGCCCTGAGAGGCCACTGGGAGGCCAGCAAGCTGCTGTTTGGCGTTGGGAGGTGCCTTTGGCTGTGGCCATTGCTGCTGTGGCTGCTGCCTTGAGCCACAGTGCCTGAGAGGCCAGAGCTGTAGGCAGGCTTGGGAAGTCACTTGTGCCTTAGCGGGCAGTGGCAGGCTGCGGGTTGCTGCTGCTTGTGCTTTTGAGGTACCTTGTGAAGCAATTCGTGCTAGGGCAGTGCTGGTTGTGTGGCTGCTCTTGTCAGTTGTGAGGTGAGTGCTGCGTGAGGCCCTGAGAGGCCACTGGGAGGCCAGGAAGCTGCTGTTTGGCGTTGGGAGGTGCCTTTGGCTGTGGCCATTGCTGCTGTGGCTGCTGCCTTGAGCCACAGTGCCTGAGAGGCCAGAGCTCTAGGCAGGCTTGGGAGGTCACTTGTGCCTCTGTGCATTAGCCGGCAGTGCTAGTCTGCTGTCTGCTGCTGCTGGTAGTGCTTGTGAGGTGCCTTGCGAAGCAATGCCTGCTCATGCAGTGCTGGTTGTGTGGCTGCTATTGGCAGTTGTGAGGCGAGTGCTGCGTGAGGCCCTGAGAGGCACTGGGAGGCAGCAAGCTGCTGTTTGGTGTTGGGAGGTGCCTTTGGCTGTGGCCATTGCTGCTGTGGCTGCTGCCTTGGGCCACAGTGCCTGAGAGGCCAGAGCTCTAGGCAGGCTTGTGAGGTCACATGTGCCTCAGCAGGCAGTGCCAGGCTGCGGGCTGCTGCTGCTGGTGGTGCTTGTGAGGTGCCTTGTGAAGCAATGCCTGCTCATGCAGTGCTGTTTGGGTGGCTGGTCTTGGCAGTTGTGAGGTGAGTGCTGCGTGAGGCCCTGAGAGGCAACTGGGAGGCCAGCAAGCTGCTGTTTGGCGTTGGGAGGTGCCTTTGGCTGTGGCCATTGCTGCTGTGGCTGCTGCCTTGAGCCACAGTGCCTGAGAGGCCAGAGCTGTAGGCAGGCTTGGGAGGTCACTTGTGCCTTAGCGGGCAGTGGCAGGCTGCGGGTTGCTGCTGCTTGTGCTTTTGAGGTACCTTGTGAAGCAATTCGTACTAGGGCAGTGCTGGTTGTGTGGCTGCTCTTGTCAGTTGTGAGGTGAGTGCTGCGAGAGGCCCTGAGAGGCCACTGGGAGGCCAGGAAGCTGCTGTTTGGCATTGGGAGGTGCCTTTGGCTGCGGCCATTGCTGCTGTGGCTGCTGCCTTGAGCCACAGTACCTGAGAGGCCAGAGCTCTAGGCAGGCTTGGGAGGTCACTTGTGCCTCTGTGCCTTAGCGGGCAGTGCCAGGCTGTGGCATGCTGCTGCTGGTGGTGCTTGTCAGGTGCCTTGTGAAGCAGTGCCAGCTAGGGCAGTGCTGGTTGTGTGGCTGCTCTTGGCAGTTGTGAGGTGAGTGCTGCGTGAGGCCCTGAGAGGCAACTGGGAGGACAGCAAGCTGCTGTTTGGCGTTGGGAGATGCCTTTGGCTGTGGCCATTGCTGCTGTGGCTGCTGCCTTGAGCCACAGTGCCTGAGAGGCCAGAGCTGTAGGCAGGCTTCTGAGGTCACTTGTGCCTCAGCGGGCTGTGCAGGCTGCGGGTTGCTGCTGCTTGTGCTTGTGAGGTTCCTTGTGAAGCAATTCGTGCTAGGGCAGTGCTTGTTGTGTGGCTGCTCTTGGCAGTTGTGAGGTGAGTGCTGCGTGAGGCCCTGAGAGACCACTGGGAGGCCAGCAAGCTGCTGTTTGGTTTTGGGAGGTGCCTTTGGCTGTGGCCATTGCTGCTGTGGCTGCTGTCTTGAGCCACAGTGCCTGAGAGGCCCGAGCTCTAGGCAGGCTTGGGAGGACACTTGTGCCTCTGTGCCTTAGCGGGCAGTGGCAGGCTGCGGGCTGCTGCTGCTGGTGGTGCTTGTGAGGTGCCTTGTGAAGCAATGCCTGCTCATGCAGTGCTGGTTGGGTGGCTGGTCTTGGCAGTTGTGAGGTGAGTGCTGCGTGAGGCGCTGAGAGACCACTGGGAGGCCAGGAAGCTGCTGTTTGGCGTTGGGAGGTGCCTTTGGCTGTGGCCATTGCTGCTGTGGCTGCTGCCTTGAGCCACAGTGCCTGAGAGGCCAGAGCTCTAGGCAGGCTTGGGAGGTCACATGTGCCTCAGCGGGCAGTCCCAGGCTGCGCGATGCTGCTGCTTGTGCTTCTGTGGTGCCTTGTGAAGCAATTTGTGCTAGGGCAGTGCTGGTTGCGTGGCTTCTCATGGCAGTTGTGAGGTAAGTGCTGCGTGAGGCCCTGAGAGGCCACTGGGAGGCCAGCAAGCTGCTGTTTGGCGTTGGGAGGTGCCTTTGGCTGTGGCCATTGCTGCTGTGGCTGCTGCCTTGGGCCACAGTGCCCGAGAGGCCAGAGCTGTAGGCAGGCTTGGGAGGTCACTTGTGCCTTAGCGGGCAGTGGCAGGCTGCGGGTTGCTGCTGCTTGTGCTTTTGAGGTACCTTGTGAAGCAATTCGTGCTAGGGCAGTGCTGGTTCTGTGGCTGCTCTTGTCAGTTGTGAGGTGAGTGCTGCGTGAGGCCCTGAGAGGCCACTGGGAGGCCAGCAAGCTGCTGTTTGGCGTTGGGAGGTGCCTTTGGCTGTGGCCATTGCTGCTGTGGCTGCTGCCTTGAGCCACAGTGCCTGAGAGGCCAGAGCTCTAGGCAGGCTTGGGAGGTCACATGTGCCTCAGCGGGCAGTGCCAGGCTGCGGGCTGCTGCTGCTGGTGGTGCTTGTGAGGTGCCTTGTGAAGCAATTCGTGCTCATGCAGTGCTGGTTGTGTGGCTGCTCTTGGCAGTTGTGAGGTGAGTGCTGCGTGAGGCCCTGAGAGGCCACTGGGAGGCCAGCAAGCTGCTGTTTGGCGTTGGGAGGTGCCTTTGGCTGTGGCCATTGCTGCTGTGGCTGCTGCCTTGGGCCACAGTGCCTGAGAGGCCAGAGCTCTAGGCAGGCATGGGAGGACACTTTTGCCTCTGTGCCTTATCGGGCAGTGCCAGGCTGTGGCATGCTGCTGCTGGTGGTGCTTGTCAGGTGCCTTGTGAAGCAGTGCCTGCTCATGCAGTGCTGGTTGTGTGGCTGCTCTTGTCAGTTGTGAGGTGAGTGCTGCGTGAGGCCCTGAGAGGCAACTGGGAGGCCAGGAAGCTGCTGTTTGGCGTTGGGAGGTGCCTTTGGCTGTGGCCATTGCTGCTGTGGCTGCTGCCTTGAGCCACAGTGCCTGAGAGGCCAGAGCTCTAGGCAGGCTTGGGAGGTCACTTGTGACTCAGCGGGCTGTGCAGGCTGCGGGTTGCTGCTGCTTGTGCTTGTGAGGTTCCTTGTGAAGCAATTCGTGCTAGGGCAGTGCTTGTTGTGTGGCTGCTCATGGCAGTTGTGAGGTGAGTGCTGCGTGAGGCGCAGAGAGGCCACTGGGAGGCCTGGAAGCTGCTGTTTGGCGTTGGGAGGTGCCTTTGGCTGTGGCCATTGCTGCTGTGGCTGCTGCCTTGGGCCACAGTGCCTGAGAGGCCAGAGCTCTAGACAGGCTTGGGAGGTCACTTGTGCCTCTGTACATTAGCCGGCAGTGCTAGTCTGCTGTCTGCTGCTGCTGGTAGTGCTTGTGAGGTGCCTTGTGAAGCAATGCCTGCTCATGCAGTGCTGGTTGTGTGGCTGCTCTCGGCAGTTGTGAGGTCAGTGCTGCGTGAGGCCCTGAGAGGCCACTGGGAGGCCAGCAAGCTGCTGTTTGGCGTTGGGAGGTGCCTTTGGCTGTGGCCATTGCTGCTGTGGCTGCTGCCTTGAGCCACAGTGCCTGAGAGGCCAGAGCTCTAGGCAGGCTTGGGAGGTCACTTGTGCCTCTGTGCATTAGCCGGCAGTGCTAGTCTGCTGTCTGCTGCTGCTGGTAGTGCTTGTGAGGTGCCTTGTGAAGCAATGCCTGCTCATGCAGTGCTGGTTGGGTGGCTGCTCTTGGCAGTTGTGAGGTGAGTGCTGCGTGAGGCCCTGAGAGGCACTGGGAGGCAGCAAGCTGCTGTTTGGTGTTGGGAGGTGCCTTTGGCTGTGGCCATTGCTGCTGTGGCTGCTGCCTTGGGCCACAGTGCCTGAGAGGCCAGAGCTCTAGGCAGGCTTGGGAAGTCACTTGTGCCTTAGCGGGCAGTGGCAGGCTGCGGGTTGCTGCTGCTTGTGCTTTTGAGGTACCTTGTGAAGCAATTCGTGCTAGGGCAGTGCTGGTTGTGTGGCTGCTCTTGTCAGTTGTGAGGTGAGTGCTGCGTGAGGCCCTGAGAGGCCACTGGGAGGCCAGGAAGCTGCTGTTTGGTGTTGGGAGGTGCCTTTGGCTGTGGCCATTGCTGCTGTGGCTGCTGCCTTGAGCCACAGTGCCTGAGAGGCCAGAGCTCTAGGCAGGCTTGGGAGGTCACTTGTGCCTCTGTGCATTAGCGGGCAGTGCTAGTCTGCTGTCTGCTGCTGCTGGTAGTGCTTGTGAGGTGCCTTGTGAAGCAATGCCTGCTCATGCAGTGCTGGTTGTGTGGCTGCTCTTGGCAGTTGTGAGGTGAGTGCTGCGTGAGGCCCTGAGAGGCACTGGGAGGCAGCAAGCTGCTGTTTGGTGTTGGGAGGTGCCTTTGGCTGTGGCCATTGCTGCTGTGGCTGCTGCCTTGGGCCACAGTGCCTGAGAGGCCAGAGCTCTAGGCAGGCTTGGGAGGTCACATGTGCCTCAGCAGGCAGTGCCAGGCTGCGGGCTGCTGCTGCTGGTGGTGCTTGTGAGGTGCCTTGTGAAGCAATGCCTGCTCATGCAGTGCTGTTTGGGTGGCTGGTCTTGGCAGTTGTGAGGTGAGTGCTGCGTGAGGCCCTGAGAGGCAACTGGGAGGCCAGCAAGCTGCTGTTTGGCGTTGGGAGGTGCCTTTGGCTGTGGCCATTGCTGCTGTGGCTGCTGCCTTGAGCCACAGTGCCTGAGAGGCCAGAGCTGTAGGCAGGCTTGGGAGGTCACTTGTGCCTTAGCGGGCAGTGGCAGGCTGCGGGTTGCTGCTGCTTGTGCTTTTGAGGTACCTTGTGAAGCAATTCGTGCTAGGGCAGTGCTGGTTGTGTGGCTGCTCTTGTCAGTTGTGAGGTGAGTGCTGCGAGAGGCCCTGAGAGGCCACTGGGAGGCCAGGAAGCTGCTGTTTGGCATTGGGAGGTGCCTTTGGCTGCGGCCATTGCTGCTGTGGCTGCTGCCTTGAGCCACAGTACCTGAGAGGCCAGAGCTCTAGGCAGGCTTGGGAGGTCACTTGTGCCTCTGTGCCTTAGCGGGCAGTGCCAGGCTGTGGCATGCTGCTGCTGGTGGTGCTTGTCAGGTGCCTTGTGAAGCAGTGCCAGCTAGGGCAGTGCTGGTTGTGTGGCTGGTCTTGGCAGTTGTGAGGTGAGTGCTGCGTGAGGCCCTGAGAGGCAACTGGGAGGCCAGCAAGCTGCTGTTTGGCGTTGGGAGATGCCTTTGGCTGTGGCCATTGCTGCTGTGGCTGCTGCCTTGAGCCACAGTGCCTGAGAGGCCAGAGCTGTAGGCAGGCTTGTGAGGTCACTTGTGCCTCAGCGGGCTGTGCAGGCTGCGGGTTGCTGCTGCTTGTGCTTTTCAGGTTCCTTGTGAAGCAATTCGTGCTAGGGCAGTGCTTGTTGTGTGGCTGCTCTTGGCAGTTGTGAGGTGAGTGCTGCGTGAGGCCCTGAGAGACCACTGGGAGGCCAGCAAGTTGCTGTTTGGTTTTGGGAGGTGCCTTTGGCTGTGGCCATTGCTGCTGTGGCTGCTGTCTTGAGCCACAGTGCCTGAGAGGCCCGAGCTCTAGGCAGGCTTGGGAGGACACTTGTGCCTCTGTGCCTTAGCGGGCAGTGGCAGGCTGCGGGCTGCTGCTGCTGGTGGTGCTTGTGAGGTGCCTTGTGAAGCAATGCCTGCTCATGCAGTGCTGGTTGGGTGGCTGGTCTTGGCAGTTGTGAGGTGAGTGCTGCGTGAGGCGCTGAGAGACCACTGGAAGGCCAGGAAGCTGCTGTTTGGCGTTGGGAGGTGCCTTTGGCTGTGGCCATTGCTGCTGTGGCTGCTGCCTTGAGCCACAGTGCCTGAGAGGCCAGAGCTCTAGGCAGGCTTGGGAGGTCACATGTGCCTCAGCAGGCAGTCCCAGGCTGCGCGATGCTGCTGCTTGTGCTTCTGTGGTGCCTTGTGAAGCAATTTGTGCTAGGGCAGTGCTGGTTGCGTGGCTTCTCATGGCAGTTGTGAGGTAAGTGCTGCGTGAGGCCCTGAGAGGCCACTGGGAGGCCAGCAAGCTGCTGTTTGGCGTTGGGAGGTGCCTTTGGCTGTGGCCATTGCTGCTGTGGCTGCTGCCTTGGGCCACAGTGCCTGAGAGGCCAGAGCTCTAGGCAGGCTTGGGAGGACACTTGTGCCTCTGTGCCTTAGCGGGCAGTGGCAGGCTGCGCGATGCTGCTGCTGGTGGTGCTTGTGAGGTGCCTTGTGAAGCAATGCCTGCTCATGCAGTGCTGGTTGGGTGGCTGCTCTTGGCAGTTGTGAGGTGAGTGCTGCGTGAGGCCCTGAGAGGCAACTGAGAGGCCAGCAAGCTGCTGTTTGGCGTTGGGAGGTGCCTTTGGCTGTGGCCATTGCTGCTGTGGCTGCTGCCTTAGCCACAGTGCCTGAGAGGCCAGAGCTCTAGGCAGGCTTGGGAGGTCACTTGTGCCTCAGCGGGCTGTGCAGGCTGCGGGTTGCTGCTGCTTGTGCTTTTGAGGTTCCTTGTGAAGCAATTCGTGCTACTGCGGTGCTTGTTGTGTGGCTGCTCTTGTCAGTTGTGAGGTGAGTGCTGCGTGAGGCCCTGAGAGGCCACTGGGAGGCCAGCAAGCTGCTGTTTGGTTTTGGGAGGTGCCTTTGGCTGTGGCCATTGCTGCTGTGGCTGCTGCCTTGAGCCACAGTGCCTGAGAGGCCAGAGCTCTAGGCAGGCTTGGGAGGTCACATGTGCCTCAGCAGGCAGTGGCAGGCTGTGGGCTGCTGCTGCTGGTGGTGCTTGTGAGGTGCCTTGTGAAGCAATGCCTGCTCATGCAGTGCTGGTTGTGTGGCTGCTCTTGGCAGTTGTGAGGTGAGTGCTGCGTGAGGCCCTGAGAGGCCACTGGGAGGCCAGCAAGCTGCTGTTTGGCGTTGGGAGGTGCCTTTGGCTGTGGCCATTGCTGCTGTGGCTGCTGCCTTGGGCCACAGTGCCTGAGAGGCCAGAGCTCTAGGCAGGCATGGGAGGACACTTTTGCCTCTGTGCCTTAGCGGGCAGTGCCAGGCTGTGGCATGCTGCTGCTGGTGGTGCTTGTCAGGTGCCTTGTGAAGCAGTGCCTGCTCATGCAGTGCTGGTTGTGTGGCTGCTCTTGGCAGTTGTGAGGTGAGTGCTGCGTGAGGCCCTGAGAGGCTACTGGGAGGCCAGCAAGCTGCTGTTTGGCGTTGGGAGATGCCTTTGGCTGTGGCCATTGCTGCTGTGACTGCTGCCTTGAGCCACAGTGCCTGAGAGGCCAGAGCTGTAGGCAGGCTTCTGAGGTCACTTGTGCCTCAGCGGGCTGTGCAGGCTGCGGGTTGCTGCTGCTTGTGCTTGTGAGGTTCCTTGTGAAGCAATTCATGCTAGGGCAGTGCTTGTTGTGTGGCTGCTCATGGCAGTTGTGAGGTGAGTGCTGCGTGAGGCGCAGAGAGGCCACTGGGAGGCCTGGAAGCTGCTGTTTGGCGTTGGGAGGTGCCTTTGGCTGTGGCCATTGCTGCTGTGGCTGCTGCCTTGAGCCACAGTGCCTGAGAGGCCAGAGCTCTAGGCAGGCTTGGGAGGTCACTTGTGCCTCTGTGCATTAGCGGGCAGTGCTAGTCTGCTGTCTGCTGCTGCTGGTAGTGCTTGTGAGGTGCCTTCTGAAGCAATGCCTGCTCATGCAGTGCTGGTTGGGTGGCTGCTCTTGGCAGTTGTGAGGTGAGTGCTGCGTGAGGCCCTAAGAGACCACTGGGAGGCCAGCAAGCTGCTGTTTGGCGTTGGGAGGTGCCTTTGGCTGTGGCCATTGCTGCTGTGGCTGCTGCCTTGGGCCACAGTGCCTGAGAGGCCAGAGCTGTAGGCAGGCTTGGGAGGTCACTTGTGCCTTAGCGGGCAGTGGCAGGCTGCGGGTTGCTGCTGCTTGTGCTTTTGAGGTACCTTGTGAAGCAATTCGTGCTAGGGCAGTGCTGGTTCTGTGGCTGCTCTTGGCAGTTGTGAGGTGAGTGCTGCGTGAGGCGCAGAGAGGCCACTGGGAGGCCAGCAAGCTGCTGTTTGGCGTTGGGAGGTGCCTTTGGCTGTGGCCATTGCTGCTGTGGCTGCTGCCTTGAGCCACAGTGCCTGAGAGGCCAGAGCTCTAGGCAGGCTTGGGAGGTCACATGTGCCTCAGCGGGCAGTGCCAGGCTGCGGGCTGCTGCTGCTGGTGGTGCTTGTGAGGTGCCTTGTGAAGCAATTCGTCTTAGTGCAGTGCTGGTTGCGTGTCTGCTCATGGCAGTTATGAGGTAAGTGCTGCGTGAGGCCCTGAGAGGCCACTGGGAGGCCAGGAAGCTGCTGTTTGGCGTTGGGAGGTGCCTTTGGCTGTGGCCATTGCTGCTGTGGCTGCTGCCTTGGGCCACAGTGCCTGAGAGGCCAGAGCTCTAGGCAGGCTTGGGAGGTCACATGTGCCTCTGTGCCTTAGCGGGCAGTGGCAGGCTGCGGGCTGCTGCTGCTGGTGGTGCTTGTGAGGTGCCTTGTGAAGCAATGCCTGCTCATGCAGTGCTGGTTGTGTGGCTGCTCTTGGCAGTTGTGAGGTGAGTGCTGCGTGAGGCCCTGAGAGGCCACTGGGAGGCCAGCAAGCTGCTGTTTGGCGTTGGGAGGTGCCTTTGGCTGTGGCCATTGCTGCTGTGGCTGCTGCCTTGAGCCACAGTGCCTGAGAGGCCAGAGCTCTAGGCAGGCTTGGGAGGTCACATGTGCCTCAGCAGGCAGTGGCAGGCTGCGGGCTGCTGCTGCTGGTGGTGCTTGTGAGGTGCCTTGTGAAGCAATGCCTGCTCATGCAGTGCTGGTTGTGTGGCTGCTCTTGGCAGTTGTGAGGTGAGTGCTGCGTGAGGCCCTGAGAGGCAACTGGGAGGCCAGCAAGCTGCTGTTTGGTGTTGGGAGGTGCCTTTGGCTGTGGCCATTGCTGCTGTGGCTGCTGCCTTGAGCCACAGTGCCTGAGAGGCCCGAGCTCTAGGCAGGCTTGGGAGGACACTTGTGCCTCTGTGCCTTAGCGGGCAGTGGCAGGCTGCGCGATGCTGCTGCTGGTGGTGCTTGTGAGGTGCCTTCTGAAGCAATGCCTGCTCATGCAGTGCTGGTTGGGTGGCTGCTCTTGGCAGTTGTGAGGTGAGTGCTGCGTGAGGCCCTGAGAGGCCACTGGGAGGCCAGGAAGCTGCTATTTGGCGTTGGGAGGTGCCTTTGGCTGTGGCCATTGCTGCTGTGGCTGCTGCCTTGAGCCACAGGGCCTGAGAGGCCAGAGCTCTAGGCAGGCTTGGGAGGTCACATGTGCCTCAGCGGGCAGTGCCAGGCTGCGGGCTGCTGCTGCTGGTGGTGTTTGTGAGGTGCCTTGTGAAGCAATTCGTGCTAGTGCAGTGCTGGTTGTGTGGCTGGTCTTGGCAGTTGTGAGGTGAGTGCTGCGTGAGGCCCTGAGAGGCCACTGGGAGGCCAGGAAGCTGCTGTTTGGCGTTGGGAGGTGCCTTTGGCTGTGGCCATTGCTGCTGTGGCTGCTGCCTTGGGCCACAGTGCCTGAGAGGCCAGAGCTCTAGGCAGGCTTGGGAGGACACTTGTGCCTCTGTGCCTTAGCGGGCAGTGGCAGGCTGCGCGATGCTGCTGCTGGTGGTGCTTGTGAGGTGCCTTGTGAAGCAATGCCTGCTCATGCAGTGCTGTTTGGGTGGCTGCTCTTGGCAGTTGTGAGGTGAGTGCTGCGTGAGGCCCTGAGAGGCCACTGGGAGGCCAGCAAGCTGCTGTTTGGCGTTGGGAGGTGCCTTTGGCTGTGGCCATTGCTGCTGTGGCTGCTGCCTTAGCCACAGTGCCTGAGAGGCCAGAGCTCTAGGCAGGCTTGGGAGGTCACTTGTGCCTCAGCGGGCTGTGCAGGCTGCGGGTTGCTGCTGCTTGTGCTTTTGAGGTTCCTTGTGAAGCAATTCGTGCTACTGCGGTGCTTGTTGTGTGGCTGCTCTTGTCAGTTGTGAGGTGAGTGCTGCGTGAGGCCCTGAGAGGCCACTGGGAGGCCAGGAAGCTGCTGTTTGGCGTTGGGAGGTGCCTTTGGCTGTGGCCATTGCTGCTGTGGCTGCTGCCTTGAGCCACAGTGCCTGAGAGGCCAGAGCTCTAGGCAGGCTTGGGAGGTCACATGTGCCTCAGCAGGCAGTGGCAGGCTGCGGGTTGCTGCTGCTTGTGCTTGTGAGGTTCCTTGTGAAGCAATTCATGCTAGGGCAGTGCTTGTTGTGTGGCTGCTCATGGCAGTTGTGAGGTGAGTGCTGCGTGAGGCGCAGAGAGGCCACTGGGAGGCCTGGAAGCTGCTGTTTGGCGTTGGGAGGTGCCTTTGGCTGTGGCCATTGCTGCTGTGGCTGCTGCCTTGAGCCACAGTGCCTGAGAGGCCAGAGCTCTAGGCAGGCTTGGGAGGTCACTTGTGCCTCTGTGCATTAGCGGGCAGTGCTAGTCTGCTGTCTGCTGCTGCTGGTAGTGCTTGTGAGGTGCCTTCTGAAGCAATGCCTGCTCATGCAGTGCTGGTTGGGTGGCTGCTCTTGGCAGTTGTGAGGTGAGTGCTGCGTGAGGCCCTAAGAGGCAACTGGGAGGCCAGCAAGCTGCTGTTTGGCGTTGGGAGGTGCCTTTGGCTGTGGCCATTGCTGCTGTGGCTGCTGCCTTGGGCCACAGTGCCTGAGAGGCCAGAGCTGTAGGCAGGCTTGGGAGGTCACTTGTGCCTTAGCGGGCAGTGGCAGGCTGCGGGTTGCTGCTGCTTGTGCTTTTGAGGTACCTTGTGAAGCAATTTGTGCTAGGGCAGTGCTGGTTCTGTGGCTGCTCTTGGCAGTTGTGAGGTGAGTGCTGCGTGAGGCGCAGAGAGGCCACTGGGAGGCCTGGAAGCTGCTGTTTGGTGTTGGGAGGTGCCTTTGGCTGTGGCCATTGCTGCTGTGGCTGCTGCCTTGAGCCACAGTGCCTGAGAGGCCAGAGCTCTAGGCAGGCTTGGGAGGTCACATGTGCCTCAGCGGGCAGTGCCAGGCTGCGGGCTGCTGCTGCTGGTGGTGCTTGTGAGGTGCCTTGTGAAGCAATTCGTCTTAGTGCAGTGCTGGTTGCGTGTCTGCTCATGGCAGTTATGAGGTAAGTGCTGCGTGAGGCCCTGAGAGGCCACTGGGAGGCCAGGAAGCTGCTGTTTGGCGTTGGGAGGTGCCTTTGGCTGTGGCCATTGCTGCTGTGGCTGCTGCCTTGGGCCACAGTGCCTGAGAGGCCAGAGCTCTAGGCAGGCTTGGGAGGTCACATGTGCCTCTGTGCCTTAGCGGGCAGTGCTAGTCTGCTGTCTGCTGCTGCTGGTAGTGCTTGTGAGGTGCCTTCTGAAGCAATGCCTGCTCATGCAGTGCTGGTTGTGTGGCTGCTCTTGGCAGTTGTGAGGTGAGTGCTGCGTGAGGCCCTGAGAGGCCACTGGGAGGCCAGCAAGCTGCTGTTTGGCGTTGGGAGGTGCCTTTGGCTGTGGCCATTGCTGCTGTGGCTGCTGCCTTGAGCCACAGTGCCTGAGAGGCCAGAGCTCTAGGCAGGCTTGGGAGGTCACATGTGCCTCAGCAGGCAGTGGCAGGCTGCGGGCTGCTGCTGCTGGTGGTGCTTGTGAGGTGCCTTGTGAAGCAATGCCTGCTCATGCAGTGCTGGTTGTGTGGCTGCTCTTGGCAGTTGTGAGGTGAGTGCTGCGTGAGGCCCTGAGAGGCAACTGGGAGGCCAGCAAGCTGCTGTTTGGTGTTGGGAGGTGCCTTTGGCTGTGGCCATTGCTGCTGTGGCTGCTGCCTTGAGCCACAGTGCCTGAGAGGCCCGAGCTCTAGGCAGGCTTGGGAGGACACTTGTGCCTCTGTGCCTTAGCGGGCAGTGGCAGGCTGCGCGATGCTGCTGCTGGTGGTGCTTGTGAGGTGCCTTGTGAAGCAATGCCTGCTCATGCAGTGCTGGTTGGGTGGCTGCTCTTGGCAGTTGTGAGGTGAGTGCTGCGTGAGGCCCTGAGAGGCCACTGGGAGGCCAGGAAGCTGCTATTTGGCGTTGGGAGGTGCCTTTGGCTGTGGCCATTGCTGCTGTGGCTGCTGCCTTGAGCCACAGGGCCTGAGAGGCCAGAGCTCTAGGCAGGCTTGGGAGGTCACATGTGCCTCAGCGGGCAGTGCCAGGCTGCGGGCTGCTGCTGCTGGTGGTGTTTGTGAGGTGCCTTGTGAAGCAATTCGTGCTAGTGCAGTGCTGGTTGTGTGGCTGGTCTTGGCAGTTGTGAGGTGAGTGCTGCGTGAGGCCCTGAGAGGCCACTGGGAGGCCAGGAAGCTGCTGTTTGGCGTTGGGAGGTGCCTTTGGCTGTGGCCATTGCTGCTGTGGCTGCTGCCTTGGGCCACAGTGCCTGAGAGGCCAGAGCTCTAGGCAGGCTTGGGAGGACACTTGTGCCTCTGTGCCTTAGCGGGCAGTGGCAGGCTGCGCGATGCTGCTGCTGGTGGTGCTTGTGAGGTGCCTTGTGAAGCAATGCCTGCTCATGCAGTGCTGTTTGGGTGGCTGCTCTTGGCAGTTGTGAGGTGAGTGCTGCGTGAGGCCCTGAGAGGCCACTGGGAGGCCAGCAAGCTGCTGTTTGGCGTTGGGAGGTGCCTTTGGCTGTGGCCATTGCTGCTGTGGCTGCTGCCTTAGCCACAGTGCCTGAGAGGCCAGAGCTCTAGGCAGGCTTGGGAGGTCACTTGTGCCTCAGCGGGCTGTGCAGGCTGCGGGTTGCTGCTGCTTGTGCTTTTGAGGTTCCTTGTGAAGCAATTCGTGCTACTGCGGTGCTTGTTGTGTGGCTGCTCTTGTCAGTTGTGAGGTGAGTGCTGCGTGAGGCCCTGAGAGGCCACTGGGAGGCCAGGAAGCTGCTGTTTGGCGTTGGGAGGTGCCTTTGGCTGTGGCCATTGCTGCTGTGGCTGCTGCCTTGAGCCACAGTGCCTGAGAGGCCAGAGCTCTAGGCAGGCTTGGGAGGTCACATGTGCCTCAGCAGGCAGTGGCAGGCTGTGGGCTGCTGCTGCTGGTGGTGCTTGTGAGGTGCCTTGTGAAGCAATGCCTGCTCATGCAGTGCTGGTTGTGTGGCTGCTCTTGGCAGTTGTGAGGTGAGTGCTGCGTGAGGCCCTGAGAGGCCACTGGGAGGCCAGCAAGCTGCTGTTTGGCGTTGGGAGGTGCCTTTGGCTGTGGCCATTGCTGCTGTGGCTGCTGCCTTGGGCCACAGTGCCTGAGAGGCCAGAGCTCTAGGCAGGCATGGGAGGACACTTTTGCCTCTGTGCCTTATCGGGCAGTGCCAGGCTGTGGCATGCTGCTGCTGGTGGTGCTTGTCAGGTGCCTTGTGAAGCAGTGCCTGCTCATGCAGTGCTGGTTGTGTGGCTGCTCTTGTCAGTTGTGAGGTGAGTGCTGCGTGAGGCCCTGAGAGGCAACTGGGAGGCCAGGAAGCTGCTGTTTGGCGTTGGGAGGTGCCTTTGGCTGTGGCCATTGCTGCTGTGGCTGCTGCCTTGAGCCACAGTGCCTGAGAGGCCAGAGCTCTAGGCAGGCTTGGGAGGTCACTTGTGCCTCAGCGGGCTGTGCAGGCTGCGGGTTGCTGCTGGTGGTGCTTGTGAGGTTCCTTGTGAAGCAATTCGTGCTAGGGCAGTGCTTGTTGTGTGGCTGCTCATGGCAGTTGTGAGGTGAGTGCTGCGTGAGGCGCAGAGAGGCCACTGGGAGGCCTGGAAGCTGCTGTTTGGCGTTGGGAGGTGCCTTTGGCTGTGGCCATTGCTGCTGTGGCTGCTGCCTTGAGCCACAGTGCCTGAGAGGCCAGAGCTCTAGACAGGCTTGGGAGGTCACTTGTGCCTCTGTGCATTAGCCGGCAGTGCTAGTCTGCTGTCTGCTGCTGCTGGTAGTGCTTGTGAGGTGCCTTGTGAAGCAATGCCTGCTCATGCAGTGCTGGTTGTGTGGCTGCTCTTGGCAGTTGTGAGGTCAGTGCTGCGTGAGGCCCTGAGAGGCCACTGGGAGGCCAGCAAGCTGCTGTTTGGCGTTGGGAGGTGCCTTTGGCTGTGGCCATTGCTGCTGTGGCTGCTGCCTTGGGCCACAGTGCCTGAGAGGCCAGAGCTGTAGGCAGGCTTGGGAAGTCACTTGTGCCTTAGCGGGCAGTGGCAGGCTGCGGGTTGCTGCTGCTTGTGCTTTTGAGGTACCTTGTGAAGCAATTCGTGCTAGGGCAGTGCTGGTTGTGTGGCTGCTCTTGTCAGTTGTGAGGTGAGTGCTGCGTGAGGCCCTGAGAGGCCACTGGGAGGCCAGGAAGCTGCTGTTTGGCGTTGGGAGGTGCCTTTGGCTGTGGCCATTGCTGCTGTGGCTGCTGCCTTGAGCCACAGTGCCTGAGAGGCCAGAGCTCTAGGCAGGCTTGGGAGGTCACTTGTGCCTCTGTGCATTAGCCGGCAGTGCTAGTCTGCTGTCTGCTGCTGCTGGTAGTGCTTGTGAGGTGCCTTGCGAAGCAATGCCTGCTCATGCAGTGCTGGTTGTGTGGCTGCTCTTGGCAGTTGTGAGGCGAGTGCTGCGTGAGGCCCTGAGAGGCACTGGGAGGCAGCAAGCTGCTGTTTGGTGTTGGGAGGTGCCTTTGGCTGTGGCCATTGCTGCTGTGGCTGCTGCCTTGGGCCACAGTGCCTGAGAGGCCAGAGCTCTAGGCAGGCTTGGGAGGTCACATGTGCCTCAGCAGGCAGTGCCAGGGTGCGGGCTGCTGCTGCTGGTGGTGCTTGTGAGGTGCCTTGTGAAGCAATGCCTGCTCATGCAGTGCTGTTTGGGTGGCTGGTCTTGGCAGTTGTGAGGTGAGTGCTGCGTGAGGCCCTGAGAGGCAACTGGGAGGCCAGCAAGCTGCTGTTTGGCGTTGGGAGGTGCCTTTGGCTGTGGCCATTGCTGCTGTGGCTGCTGCCTTGAGCCACAGTGCCTGAGAGGCCAGAGCTGTAGGCAGGCTTGGGAGGTCACTTGTGCCTTAGCGGGCAGTGGCAGGCTGCGGGTTGCTGCTGCTTGTGCTTTTGAGGTACCTTGTGAAGCAATTCGTACTAGGGCAGTGCTGGTTGTGTGGCTGCTCTTGTCAGTTGTGAGGTGAGTGCTGCGAGAGGCCCTGAGAGGCCACTGGGAGGCCAGGAAGCTGCTGTTTGGCATTGGGAGGTGCCTTTGGCTGCGGCCATTGCTGCTGTGGCTGCTGCCTTGAGCCACAGTACCTGAGAGGCCAGAGCTCTAGGCAGGCTTGGGAGGTCACTTGTGCCTCTGTGCCTTAGCGGGCAGTGCCAGGCTGTGGCATGCTGCTGCTGGTGGTGCTTGTCAGGTGCCTTGTGAAGCAGTGCCAGCTAGGGCAGTGCTGGTTGTGTGGCTGCTCTTGGCAGTTGTGAGGTGAGTGCTGCGTGAGGCCCTGAGAGGCAACTGGGAGGCCAGCAAGCTGCTGTTTGGCTTTGGGAGATGCCTTTGGCTGTGGCCATTGCTGCTGTGGCTGCTGCCTTGAGCCACAGTGCCTGAGAGGCCAGAGCTGTAGGCAGGCTTGTGAGGTCACTTGTGCCTCAGCGGGCTGTGCAGGCTGCGGGTTGCTGCTGCTTGTGCTTGTGAGGTTCCTTGTGAAGCAATTCGTGCTAGGGCAGTGCTTGTTGTGTGGCTGCTCTTGGCAGTTGTGAGGTGAGTGCTGCGTGAGGCCCTGAGAGACCACTGGGAGGCCAGCAAGCTGCTGTTTGGTTTTGGGAGGTGCCTTTGGCTGTGGCCATTGCTGCTGTGGCTGCTGTCTTGAGCCACAGTGCCTGAGAGGCCCGAGCTCTAGGCAGGCTTGGGAGGACACTTGTGCCTCTGTGCCTTAGCGGGCAGTGGCAGGCTGCGGGCTGCTGCTGCTGGTGGTGCTTGTGAGGTGCCTTGTGAAGCAATGCCTGCTCATGCAGTGCTGGTTGGGTGGCTGGTCTTGGCAGTTGTGAGGTGAGTGCTGCGTGAGGCGCTGAGAGACCACTTGGAGGCCAGGAAGCTGCTGTTTGGCGTTGGGAGGTGCCTTTGGCTGTGGCCATTGCTGCTGTGGCTGCTGCCTTGAGCCACAGTGCCTGAGAGGCCAGAGCTCTAGGCAGGCTTGGGAGGTCACATGTGCCTCAGCGGGCAGTCCCAGGCTGCGCGATGCTGCTGCTTGTGCTTCTGTGGTGCCTTGTGAAGCAATTTGTGCTAGGGCAGTGCTGGTTGCGTGGCTTCTCATGGCAGTTGTGAGGTAAGTGCTGCGTGAGGCCCTGAGAGGCCACTGGGAGGCCAGGAAGCTGCTGTTTGGCGTTGGGAGGTGCCTTTGGCTGTGGCCATTGCTGCTGTGGCTGCTGCCTTGGGCCACAGTGCCTGAGAGGCCAGAGCTCTAGGCAGGCTTGGGAGGACACTTGTGCCTCTGTGCCTTAGCGGGCAGTGGCAGGCTGCGCGATGCTGCTGCTGGTGGTGCTTGTGAGGTGCCTTGTGAAGCAATGCCTGCTCATGCAGTGCTGGTTGGGTGGCTGCTCTTGGCAGTTGTGAGGTGAGTGCTGCGTGAGGCCCTGAGAGGCCACTGGGAGGCCAGCAAGCTGCTGTTTGGCGTTGGGAGGTGCCTTTGGCTGTGGCCATTGCTGCTGTGGCTGCTGCCTTAGCCACAGTGCCTGAGAGGCCAGAGCTCTAGGCAGGCTTGTGAGGTCACTTGTGCCTCAGCGGGCTGTGCAGGCTGCGGGTTGCTGCTGCTTGTGCTTTTCAGGTTCCTTGTGAAGCAATTCGTGCTACTGCGGTGCTTGTTGTGTGGCTGCTCTTGTCAGTTGTGAGGTGAGTGCTGCGTGAGGCCCTGAGAGGCCACTGGGAGGCCAGCAAGCTGCTGTTTGGCGTTGGGAGGTGCCTTTGGCTGTGGCCATTGCTGCTGTGGCTGCTGCCTTGAGCCACAGTGCCTGAGAGGCCAGAGCTCTAGGCAGGCTTGGGAGGTCACATGTGCCTCAGCAGGCAGTGGCAGGCTGTGGGCTGCTGCTGCTGGTGGTGCTTGTGAGGTGCCTTGTGAAGCAATGCCTGCTCATGCAGTGCTGGTTGTGTGGCTGCTCTTGTCAGTTGTGAGGTGAGTGCTGCGTGAGGCCCTGAGAGGCCACTGGGAGGCCAGCAAGCTGCTGTTTGGCGTTGGGAGGTGCCTTTGGCTGTGGCCATTGCTGCTGTGGCTGCTGCCTTGGGCCACAGTGCCTGAGAGGCCAGAGCTCTAGGCAGGCATGGGAGGACACTTTTGCCTCTGTGCCTTAGCGGGCAGTGCCAGGCTGTGGCATGCTGCTGCTGGTGGTGCTTGTCAGGTGCCTTGTGAAGCAGTGCCTGCTCATGCAGTGCTGGTTGTGTGGCTGCTCTTGGCAGTTGTGAGGTGAGTGCTGCGTGAGGCCCTGAGAGGCAACTGGGAGGCCAGCAAGCTGCTGTTTGGCGTTGGGAGATGCCTTTGGCTGTGGCCATTGCTGCTGTGACTGCTGCCTTGAGCCACAGTGCCTGAGAGGCCAGAGCTGTAGGCAGGCTTCTGAGGTCACTTGTGCCTCAGCGGGCTGTGCAGGCTGCGGGTTGCTGCTGCTTGTGCTTGTGAGGTTCCTTGTGAAGCAATTCATGCTAGGGCAGTGCTTGTTGTGTGGCTGCTCATGGCAGTTGTGAGGTGAGTGCTGCGTGAGGCGCAGAGAGGCCACTGGGAGGCCTGGAAGCTGCTGTTTGGCGTTGGGAGGTGCCTTTGGCTGTGGCCATTGCTGCTGTGGCTGCTGCCTTGAGCCACAGTGCCTGAGAGGCCAGAGCTCTAGGCAGGCTTGGGAGGTCACTTGTGCCTCTGTGCATTAGCGGGCAGTGCTAGTCTGCTGTCTGCTGCTGCTGGTAGTGCTTGTGAGGTGCCTTCTGAAGCAATGCCTGCTCATGCAGTGCTGGTTGGGTGGCTGCTCTTGGCAGTTGTGAGGTGAGTGCTGCGTGAGGCCCTAAGAGACCACTGGGAGGCCAGGAAGCTGCTGTTTGGCGTTGGGAGGTGCCTTTGGCTGTGGCCATTGCTGCTGTGGCTGCTGCCTTGGGCCACAGTGCCTGAGAGGCCAGAGCTGTAGGCAGGCTTGGGAGGTCACTTGTGCCTTAGTGGGCAGTGGCAGGCTGCGGGTTGCTGCTGCTTGTGCTTTTGAGGTACCTTGTGAAGCAATTCGTGCTAGGGCAGTGCTGGTTCTGTGGCTGCTCTTGTCAGTTGTGAGGTGAGTGCTGCGTGAGGCCCTGAGAGGCCACTGGGAGGCCAGCAAGCTGCTGTTTGGCGTTGGGAGGTGCCTTTGGCTGTGGCCATTGCTGCTGTGGCTGCTGCCTTGAGCCACAGTGCCTGAGAGGCCAGAGCTCTAGGCAGGCTTGGGAGGTCACATGTGCCTCAGCGGGCAGTGCCAGGCTGCGGGCTGCTGCTGCTGGTGGTGCTTGTGAGGTGCCTTGTGAAGCAATTCGTGCTCATGCAGTGCTGGTTGTGTGGCTGCTCTTGGCAGTTGTGAGGTGAGTGCTGCGTGAGGCCCTTAGAGGCCACTGGGAGGCCAGCAAGCTGCTGTTTGGCGTTGGGAGGTGCCTTTGGCTGTGGCCATTGCTGCTGTGGCTGCTGCCTTGGGCCACAGTGCCTGAGAGGCCAGAGCTCTAGGCAGGCATGGGAGGACACTTTTGCCTCTGTGCCTTATCGGGCAGTGCCAGGCTGTGGCATGCTGCTGCTGGTGGTGCTTGTCAGGTGCCTTGTGAAGCAGTGCCTGCTCATGCAGTGCTGGTTGTGTGGCTGCTCTTGTCAGTTGTGAGGTGAGTGCTGCGTGAGGCCCTGAGAGGCAACTGGGAGGCCAGGAAGCTGCTGTTTGGCGTTGGGAGGTGCCTTTGGCTGTGGCCATTGCTGCTGTGGCTGCTGCCTTGAGCCACAGTGCCTGAGAGGCCAGAGCTCTAGGCAGGCTTGGGAGGTCACTTGTGCCTCAGCGGGCTGTGCAGGCTGCGGGTTGCTGCTGCTTGTGCTTGTGAGGTTCCTTGTGAAGCAATTCGTGCTAGGGCAGTGCTTGTTGTGTGGCTGCTCATGGCAGTTGTGAGGTGAGTGCTGCGTGAGGCGCAGAGAGGCCACTGGGAGGCCTGGAAGCTGCTGTTTGGCGTTGGGAGGTGCCTTTGGCTGTGGCCATTGCTGCTGTGGCTGCTGCCTTGAGCCACAGTGCCTGAGAGGCCAGAGCTCTAGACAGGCTTGGGAGGTCACTTGTGCCTCTGTGCATTAGCCGGCAGTGCTAGTCTGCTGTCTGCTGCTGCTGGTAGTGCTTGTGAGGTGCCTTGTGAAGCAATGCCTGCTCATGCAGTGCTGGTTGTGTGGCTGCTCTTGGCAGTTGTGAGGTCAGTGCTGCGTGAGGCCCTGAGAGGCCACTGGGAGGCCAGCAAGCTGCTGTTTGGCGTTGGGAGGTGCCTTTGGCTGTGGCCATTGCTGCTGTGGCTGCTGCCTTGAGCCACAGTGCCTGAGAGGCCAGAGCTCTAGGCAGGCTTGGGAGGTCACTTGTGCCTCTGTGCATTAGCCGGCAGTGCTAGTCTGCTGTCTGCTGCTGCTGGTAGTGCTTGTGAGGTGCCTTGTGAAGCAATGCCTGCTCATGCAGTGCTGGTTGGGTGGCTGCTCTTGGCAGTTGTGAGGTGAGTGCTGCGTGAGGCCCTGAGAGGCACTGGGAGGCAGCAAGCTGCTGTTTGGTGTTGGGAGGTGCCTTTGGCTGTGGCCATTGCTGCTGTGGCTGCTGCCTTGGGCCACAGTGCCTGAGAGGCCAGAGCTCTAGGCAGGCTTGGGAAGTCACTTGTGCCTTAGCGGGCAGTGGCAGGCTGCGGGTTGCTGCTGCTTGTGCTTTTGAGGTACCTTGTGAAGCAATTCGTGCTAGGGCAGTGCTGGTTGCGTGGCTGCTCTTGGCAGTTGTGAGGTGAGTGCTGCGTGAGGCCCTGAGAGGCCACTGGGAGGCCAGGAAGCTGCTGTTTGGCGTTGGGAGGTGCCTTTGGCTGTGGCCATTGCTGCTGTGGCTGCTGCCTTGAGCCACAGTGCCTGAGAGGCCAGAGCTCTAGGCAGGCTTGGGAGGTCACTTGTGCCTCTGTGCATTAGCGGGCAGTGCTAGTCTGCTGTCTGCTGCTGCTGGTAGTGCTTGTGAGGTGCCTTGTGAAGCAATGCCTGCTCATGCAGTGCTGGTTGTGTGGCTGCTCTTGGCAGTTGTGAGGTGAGTGCTGCGTGAGGCCCTGAGAGGCACTGGGAGGCAGCAAGCTGCTGTTTGGTGTTGGGAGGTGCCTTTGGCTGTGGCCATTGCTGCTGTGGCTGCTGCCTTGGGCCACAGTGCCTGAGAGGCCAGAGCTCTAGGCAGGCTTGGGAGGTCACATGTGCCTCAGCAGGCAGTGCCAGGCTGCGGGCTGCTGCTGCTGGTGGTGCTTGTGAGGTGCCTTGTGAAGCAATGCCTGCTCATGCAGTGCTGTTTGGGTGGCTGGTCTTGGCAGTTGTGAGGTGAGTGCTGCGTGAGGCCCTGAGAGGCAACTGGGAGGCCAGCAAGCTGCTGTTTGGCGTTGGGAGGTGCCTTTGGCTGTGGCCATTGCTGCTGTGGCTGCTGCCTTGAGCCACAGTGCCTGAGAGGCCAGAGCTGTAGGCAGGCTTGGGAGGTCACTTGTGCCTTAGCGGGCAGTGGCAGGCTGCGGGTTGCTGCTGCTTGTGCTTTTGAGGTACCTTGTGAAGCAATTCGTGCTAGGGCAGTGCTGGTTGTGTGGCTGCTCTTGTCAGTTGTGAGGTGAGTGCTGCGTGAGGCCCTGAGAGGCCACTGGGAGGCCAGGAAGCTGCTGTTTGGCATTGGGAGGTGCCTTTGGCTGCGGCCATTGCTGCTGTGGCTGCTGCCTTGAGCCACAGTACCTGAGAGGCCAGAGCTCTAGGCAGGCTTGGGAGGTCACTTGTGCCTCTGTGCCTTAGCGGGCAGTGCCAGGCTGTGGCATGCTGCTGCTGGTGGTGCTTGTCAGGTGCCTTGTGAAGCAGTGCCTGCTCATGCAGTGCTGGTTGTGTGGCTGGTCTTGGCAGTTGTGAGGTGAGTGCTGCGTGAGGCCCTGAGAGGCAACTGGGAGGCCAGCAAGCTGCTGTTTGGCTTTGGGAGATGCCTTTGGCTGTGGCCATTGCTGCTGTGGCTGCTGCCTTGAGCCACAGTGCCTGAGAGGCCAGAGCTGTAGGCAGGCTTGTGAGGTCACTTGTGCCTCAGCGGGCTGTGCAGGCTGCGGGTTGCTGCTGCTTGTGCTTGTGAGGTTCCTTGTGAAGCAATTCGTGCTAGGGCAGTGCTTGTTGTGTGGCTGCTCTTGGCAGTTGTGAGGTGAGTGCTGCGTGAGGCCCTGAGAGACCACTGGGAGGCCAGCAAGCTGCTGTTTGGTTTTGGGAGGTGCCTTTGGCTGTGGCCATTGCTGCTGTGGCTGCTGTCTTGAGCCACAGTGCCTGAGAGGCCCGAGCTCTAGGCAGGCTTGGGAGGACACTTGTGCCTCTGTGCCTTAGCGGGAAGTGGCAGGCTGCGGGCTGCTGCTGCTGGTGGTGCTTGTGAGGTGCCTTGTGAAGCAATGCCTGCTCATGCAGTGCTGGTTGGGTGGCTGGTCTTGGCAGTTGTGAGGTGAGTGCTGCGTGAGGCGCTGAGAGACCACTGGAAGGCCAGGAAGCTGCTGTTTGGCGTTGGGAGGTGCCTTTGGCTGTGGCCATTGCTGCTGTGGCTGCTGCCTTGAGCCACAGTGCCTGAGAGGCCAGAGCTCTAGGCAGGCTTGGGAGGTCACATGTGCCTCAGCGGGCAGTCCCAGGCTGCGCGATGCTGCTGCTTGTGCTTCTGTGGTGCCTTGTGAAGCAATTTGTGCTAGGGCAGTGCTGGTTGCGTGGCTTCTCATGGCAGTTGTGAGGTAAGTGCTGCGTGAGGCCCTGAGAGGCCACCGGGAGGCCAGGAAGCTGCTGTTTGGCGTTGGGAGGTGCCTTTGGCTGTGGCCATTGCTGCTGTGGCTGCTGCCTTGGGCCACAGTGCCTGAGAGGCCAGAGCTCTAGGCAGGCTTGGGAGGACACTTGTGCCTCTGTGCCTTAGCGGGCAGTGGCAGGCTGCGCGATGCAGCTGCTGGTGGTGCTTGTGAGGTGCCTTGTGAAGCAATGCCTGCTCATGCAGTGCTGGTTGGGTGGCTGCTCTTGGCAGTTGTGAGGTGAGTGCTGCGTGAGGCCCTGAGAGGCAACTGGGAGGCCAGCAAGCTGCTGTTTGGCGTTGGGAGGTGCCTTTGGCTGTGGCCATTGCTGCTGTGGCTGCTGCCTTAGCCACAGTGCCTGAGAGGCCAGAGCTCTAGGCAGGCTTGGGAGGTCACTTGTGCCTCAGCGGGCTGTGCAGGCTGCGGGTTGCTGCTGCTTGTGCTTTTCAGGTTCCTTGTGAAGCAATTCGTGCTACTGCGGTGCTTGTTGTGTGGCTGCTCTTGTCAGTTGTGAGGTGAGTGCTGCGTGAGGCCCTGAGAGGCCACTGGGAGGCCAGCAAGCTGCTGTTTGGCGTTGGGAGGTGCCTTTGGCTGTGGCCATTGCTGCTGTGGCTGCTGCCTTGAGCCACAGTGCCTGAGAGGCCAGAGCTCTAGGCAGGCTTGGGAGGTCACATGTGCCTCAGCAGGCAGTGCCAGGCTGTGGGCTGCTGCTGCTGGTGGTGCTTGTGAGGTGCCTTGTGAAGCAATGCCTGCTCATGCAGTGCTGGTTGTGTGGCTGCTCTTGGCAGTTGTGAGGTGAGTGCTGCGTGAGGCCCTGAGAGGCCACTGGGAGGCCAGCAAGCTGCTGTTTGGCGTTGGGAGGTGCCTTTGGCTGTGGCCATTGCTGCTGTGGCTGCTGCGTTGGGCCACAGTGCCTGAGAGGCCAGAGCTCTAGGCAGGCATGGGAGGACACTTTTGCCTCTGTGCCTTAGCGGGCAGTGCCAGGCTGTGGCATGCTGCTGCTGGTGGTGCTTGTCAGGTGCCTTGTGAAGCAGTGCCTGCTCATGCAGTGCTGGTTGTGTGGCTGCTCTTGGCAGTTGTGAGGTGAGTGCTGCGTGAGGCCCTGAGAGGCAACTGGGAGGCCAGCAAGCTGCTGTTTGGCGTTGGGAGATGCCTTTGGCTGTGGCCATTGCTGCTGTGACTGCTGCCTTGAGCCACAGTGCCTGAGAGGCCAGAGCTGTAGGCAGGCTTCTGAGGTCACTTGTGCCTCAGCGGGCTGTGCAGGCTGCGGGTTGCTGCTGCTTGTGCTTGTGAGGTTCCTTGTGAAGCAATTCATGCTAGGGCAGTGCTTGTTGTGTGGCTGCTCATGGCAGTTGTGAGGTGAGTGCTGCGTGAGGCGCAGAGAGGCCACTGGGAGGCCTGGAAGCTGCTGTTTGGCGTTGGGAGGTGCCTTTGGCTGTGGCCATTGCTGCTGTGGCTGCTGCCTTGAGCCACAGTGCCTGAGAGGCCAGAGCTCTAGGCAGGCTTGGGAGGTCACTTGTGCCTCTGTGCATTAGCGGGCAGTGCTAGTCTGCTGTCTGCTGCTGCTGGTAGTGCTTGTGAGGTGCCTTCTGAAGCAATGCCTGCTCATGCAGTGCTGGTTGTGTGGCTGCTCTTGGCAGTTGTGAGGTGAGTGCTGCGTGAGGCCCTAAGAGACCACTGGGAGGCCAGCAAGCTGCTGTTTGGCGTTGGGAGGTGCCTTTGGCTGTGGCCATTGCTGCTGTGGCTGCTGCCTTGGGCCACAGTGCCTGAGAGGCCAGAGCTGTAGGCAGGCTTGGGAGGTCACTTGTGCCTTAGCGGGCAGTGGCAGGCTGCGGGTTGCTGCTGCTTGTGCTTTTGAGGTACCTTGTGAAGCAATTCGTGCTAGGGCAGTGCTGGTTGTGTGGCTGCTCTTGTCAGTTGTGAGGTGAGTGCTGCGTGAGGCCCTGAGAGGCCACTGGGAGGCCAGCAAGCTGCTGTTTGGCGTTGGGAGGTGCCTTTGGCTGTGGCCATTGCTGCTGTGGCTGCTGCCTTGAGCCACAGTGCCTGAGAGGCCAGAGCTCTAGGCAGGCTTGGGAGGTCACATGTGCCTCAGCGGGCAGTGCCAGGCTGCGGGCTGCTGCTGCTGGTGGTGCTTGTGAGGTGCCTTGTGAAGCAATTCGTGCTAGTGCAGTGCTGGTTGCGTGTCTGCTCATGGCAGTTATGAGGTAAGTGCTGCGTGAGGCCCTGAGAGGCCACTGGGAGGCCAGGAAGCTGCTGTTTGGCGTTGGGAGGTGCCTTTGGCTGTGGCCATTGCTGCTGTGGCTGCTGCCTTGGGCCACAGTGCCTGAGAGGCCAGAGCTCTAGGCAGGCTTGGGAGGTCACATGTGCCTCTGTGCCTTAGCGGGCAGTGCCAGGCTGCGCGATGCTGCTGCTGGTGGTGCTTGTGAGGTGCCTTGTGAAGCAATGCCTGCTCATGCAGTGCTGGTTGTGTGGCTGCTCTTGGCAGTTGTGAGGTGAGTGCTGCGTGAGGCCCTGAGAGGCCACTGGGAGGCCAGCAAGCTGCTGTTTGGCGTTGGGAGGTGCCTTTGGCTGTGGCCATTGCTGCTGTGGCTGCTGCGTTGGGCCACAGTGCCTGAGAGGCCAGAGCTCTAGGCAGGCATGGGAGGACACTTTTGCCTCTGTGCCTTAGCGGGCAGTGCCAGGCTGTGGCATGCTGCTGCTGGTGGTGCTTGTCAGGTGCCTTGTGAAGCAGTGCCTGCTCATGCAGTGCTGGTTGTGTGGCTGCTCTTGGCAGTTGTGAGGTGAGTGCTGCGTGAGGCCCTGAGAGGCAACTGGGAGGCCAGCAAGCTGCTGTTTGGCGTTGGGAGATGCCTTTGGCTGTGGCCATTGCTGCTGTGACTGCTGCCTTGAGCCACAGTGCCTGAGAGGCCAGAGCTGTAGGCAGGCTTCTGAGGTCACTTGTGCCTCAGCGGGCTGTGCAGGCTGCGGGTTGCTGCTGCTTGTGCTTGTGAGGTTCCTTGTGAAGCAATTCATGCTAGGGCAGTGCTTGTTGTGTGGCTGCTCATGGCAGTTGTGAGGTGAGTGCTGCGTGAGGCGCAGAGAGGCCACTGGGAGGCCAGCAAGCTGCTGTTTGGCGTTGGGAGGTGCCTTTGGCTGTGGCCATTGCTGCTGTGGCTGCTGCCTTGAGCCACAGTGCCTGAGAGGCCAGAGCTCTAGGCAGGCTTGGGAGGTCACTTGTGCCTCTGTGCATTAGCGGGCAGTGCTAGTCTGCTGTCTGCTGCTGCTGGTAGTGCTTGTGAGGTGCCTTCTGAAGCAATGCCTGCTCATGCAGTGCTGGTTGTGTGGCTGCTCTTGGCAGTTGTGAGGTGAGTGCTGCGTGAGGCCCTAAGAGACCACTGGGAGGCCAGCAAGCTGCTGTTTGGCGTTGGGAGGTGCCTTTGGCTGTGGCCATTGCTGCTGTGGCTGCTGCCTTGGGCCACAGTGCCTGAGAGGCCAGAGCTGTAGGCAGGCTTGGGAGGTCACTTGTGCCTTAGCGGGCAGTGGCAGGCTGCGGGTTGCTGCTGCTTGTGCTTTTGAGGTACCTTGTGAAGCAATTCGTGCTAGGGCAGTGCTGGTTGTGTGGCTGCTCTTGTCAGTTGTGAGGTGAGTGCTGCGTGAGGCCCTGAGAGGCCACTGGGAGGCCAGCAAGCTGCTGTTTGGCGTTGGGAGGTGCCTTTGGCTGTGGCCATTGCTGCTGTGGCTGCTGCCTTGAGCCACAGTGCCTGAGAGGCCAGAGCTCTAGGCAGGCTTGGGAGGTCACATGTGCCTCAGCGGGCAGTGCCAGGCTGCGGGCTGCTGCTGCTGGTGGTGCTTGTGAGGTGCCTTGTGAAGCAATTCGTGCTAGTGCAGTGCTGGTTGCGTGTCTGCTCATGGCAGTTATGAGGTAAGTGCTGCGTGAGGCCCTGAGAGGCCACTGGGAGGCCAGGAAGCTGCTGTTTGGCGTTGGGAGGTGCCTTTGGCTGTGGCCATTGCTGCTGTGGCTGCTGCCTTGGGCCACAGTGCCTGAGAGGCCAGAGCTCTAGGCAGGCTTGGGAGGTCACATGTGCCTCTGTGCCTTAGCGGGCAGTGCCAGGCTGCGCGATGCTGCTGCTGGTGGTGCTTGTGAGGTGCCTTGTGAAGCAATGCCTGCTCATGCAGTGCTGGTTGTGTGGCTGCTCTTGGCAGTTGTGAGGTGAGTGCTGCGTGAGGCCCTGAGAGGCCACTGGGAGGCCAGCAAGCTGCTGTTTGGCGTTGGGAGGTGCCTTTGGCTGTGGCCATTGCTGCTGTGGCTGCTGCCTTGAGCCACAGTGCCTGAGAGGCCAGAGCTCTAGGCAGGCTTGGGAGGTCACATGTGCCTCAGCAGGCAGTGGCAGGCTGCGGGCTGCTGCTGCTGGTGGTGCTTGTGAGGTGCCTTGTGAAGCAATGCCTGCTCATGCAGTGCTGCTTGTGTGGCTGCTCTTGGCAGTTGTGAGGTGAGTGCTGCGTGAGGCCCTGAGAGGCAACTGGGAGGCCAGCAAGCTGCTGTTTGGTGTTGGGAGGTGCCTTTGGCTGTGGCCATTGCTGCTGTGGCTGCTGCCTTGAGCCACAGTGCCTGAGAGGCCAGAGCTCTAGGCAGGCTTGGGAGGACACTTGTGCCTCTGTGCCTTAGCGGGCAGTGGCAGGCTGCGCGATGCTGCTGCTGGTAGTGCTTGTGAGGTGCCTTGTGAAGCAATGCCTGCTCATGCAGTGCTGGTTGGGTGGCTGGTCTTGGCAGTTGTGAGGTGAGTGCTGCGTGAGGCCCTGAGAGGCCACTGGGAGGCCAGGAAGCTGCTGTTTGGTGTTGGGAGGTGCCTTTGGCTGTGGCCATTGCTGCTGTGGCTGCTGCCTTGGGCCACAGTGCCTGAGAGGCCAGAGCTCTAGGCAGGCATGGGAGGACACTTGTGCCTCTGTGCCTTAGCGGGCAGTGGCAGGCTGTGGCATGCTGCTGCTGGTGGTGCTTCTCAGGTGCCTTGTGAAGCAGTGGCAGCTAGGGCAGTGCTGGTTGTGTGGCTGCTCTTGGCAGTTGTGAGGTGAGTGCTGCGTGAGGCCCTGAGAGGCCACTGGGAGGCCAGGAAGCTGCTGTTTGGCGTTGGGAGGTGCCTTTGGCTGTGGCCATTGCTGCTGTGGCTGCTGCCTTGAGCCACAGTATCTGAGAGGCCAGAGCTCTAGACAGGCTTGGGAGGTCACTTGTGCCTCTGTGCCTTAGCGGGCAGTGCTAGTCTGCTGTCTGCTGCTGCTGGTAGTGCTTGTGAGGTGCCTTGTGAAGCAATGCCTGCTCATGCAGTGCTGGTTGTGTGGCTGCTCTTGGCAGTTGTGAGGTGAGTGCTGCGTGAGGCCCTGAGAGGCCACTGGGAGGCCAGGAAGCTGCTGTTTGGCGTTGGGAGGTGCCTTTGGCTGTGGCCATTGCTGCTGTGGCTGCTGCCTTGAGCCACAGTGCCTGAGAGGCCAGAGCTCTAGGCAGGCTTGGGAGGTCACATGTGCCTCAGCGGGCAGTGCCAGGCTGCGGGCTGCAGCTGCTGGTGGTGTTTGTGAGGTGCCTTGTGAAGCAATTCGTGCTAGTGCAGTGCTGGTTGTGTGGCTGGTCTTGGCAGTTGTGAGGTGAGTGCTGCGTGAGGCCCTGAGAGGCCACTGGGAGGCCAGGAAGCTGCTGTTTGGCGTTGGGAGGTGCCTTTGGCTGTGGCCATTGCTGCTGTGGCTGCTGCCTTGAGCCACAGTGCCTGAGAGGCCAGAGCTCTAGGCAGGCTTGGGAGGTCACATGTGCCTCAGCGGGCAGTGGCAGGCTGCGCGATGCTGCTGCTGGTGGTGCTTGTGAGGTGCCTTGTGAAGCAATGCCTGCTCATGCAGTGCTGGTTGGGTGGCTGGTCTTGGCAGTTGTGAGGTGAGTGCTGCGTGAGGCCCTGAGAGGCCACTGGGAGGCCAGGAAGCTGCTGTTTGGCGTTGGGAGGTGCCTTTGGCTGTGGCCATTGCTGCTGTGGCTGCTGCCTTGAGCCACAGTGCCTGAGAGGCCAGAGCTCTAGGCAGGCTTGGGAGGTCACTTGTGCCTCTGTGCCTTAGCGGGCAGTGCCAGGCTGCGGGCTGCTGCTGCTGGTGGTGCTTGTGAGGTGCCTTGTGAAGCAATGCCTGCTCATGCAGTGCTGGTTGGGTGGCTGGTCTTGGCAGTTGTGAGGTGAGTGCTGCGTGAGGCCCTGAGAGGCCACTGGGAGGCCAGCAAGCTGCTGTTTGGTGTTGGGAGGTGCCTTTGGCTGTGGCCATTGCTGCTGTGGCTGCTGCCTTGAGCCACAGTGCCTGAGAGGCCAGAGCTCTAGGCAGGCATGGGAGGACACTTGTGCCTCTGTGCCTTAGCGGGCAGTGGCAGGCTGTGGCATGCTGCTGCTGGTGGTGCTTCTCAGGTGCCTTGTGAAGCAGTGGCAGCTAGGGCAGTGCTGGTTGTGTGGCTGGTCTTGGCAGTTGTGAGGTGAGTGCTGCGTGAGGCCCTGAGAGGCCACTGGGAGGCCAGGAAGCTGCTGTTTGGCGTTGGGAGGTGCCTTTGGCTGTGGCCATTGCTGCTGTGGCTGCTGCCTTGAGCCACAGTGCCTGAGAGGCCAGAGCTCTAGGCAGGCTTGGGAGGTCACATGTGCCTCAGCGGGCAGTGCCAGGCTGCGGGCTGCTGCTGCTGGTGGTGTTTGTGAGGTGCCTTGTGAAGCAATTCGTGCTAGTGCAGTGCTGGTTGTGTGGCTGGTCTTGGCAGTTGTGAGGTGAGTGCTGCGTGAGGCCCTGAGAGGCCACTGGGAGGCCAGGAAGCTGCTGTTTGGCGTTGGGAGGTGCCTTTGGCTGTGGCCATTGCTGCTGTGGCTGCTGCCTTGAGCCACAGTGCCTGAGAGGCCAGAGCTCTAGGCAGGCTTGGGAGGTCACTTGTGCCTCAGCGGGCAGTGGCAGGCTGCGCGATGCTGCTGCTGGTGGTGCTTGTGAGGTGCCTTGTGAAGCAATGCCTGCTCATGCAGTGCTGGTTGGGTGGCTGGTCTTGGCAGTTGTGAGGTGAGTGCTGCGTGAGGCCCTGAGAGGCCACTGGGAGGCCAGGAAGCTGCTGTTTGGCGTTGGGAGGTGCCTTTGGCTGTGGCCATTGCTGCTGTGGCTGCTGCCTTGAGCCACAGTGCCTGAGAGGCCAGAGCTCTAGGCAGGCTTGGGAGGTCACTTGTGCCTCTGTGCCTTAGCGGGCAGTGGCAGGCTGCGGGCTGCTGCTGCTGGTGGTGCTTGTGAGGTGCCTTGTGAAGCAATGCCTGCTCATGCAGTGCTGGTTGGGTGGCTGGTCTTGGCAGTTGTGAGGTGAGTGCTGCGTGAGGCCCT
This sequence comes from Rhea pennata, assembly GCF_028389875.1. Classification (NCBI taxonomy): domain Eukaryota; kingdom Metazoa; phylum Chordata; class Aves; order Rheiformes; family Rheidae; genus Rhea; species Rhea pennata. Next base: position 1,964,151 of record NC_084680.1, read on the forward strand.
GAGAGGCCACTGGGAGGCCAGGAAGCTGCTGTTTGGCGTTGGGAGGTGCCTTTGGCTGTGGCCATTGCTGCTGTGGCTGCTGCCTTGAGCCACAGGGCCTGAGAGGCCAGAGCTCTAGGCAGGCTTGGGAGGACACTTGTGCCTCAGCAGGCAGTGCCAGGCTGCGTGATGCTGCTGCCGCCTGTGAGGTACCTTGTGAAGCAGTGCCAGCTAGGGCAGTGCTGGTTGTGTGGCTGCTCTTGTCAGTTGTGAGGTGAGTGCTGCGAGAGGCCCTGAGAGGCAACTGGGAGGCCAGGAAGCTGCTGTTTGGCGTTGGGAGGTGCCTTTGGCTGTGGCCATTGCTGCTGTGGCTGCTGCCTTGAGCCACAGTGCCTGAGAGGCCAGAGCTCTAGGCAGGCTTGGGAGGTCACTTGTGCCTCTGTGCCTTAGCGGGCAGTGCTAGTCTGCTGTCTGCTACTGCTGGTAGTGCTTGTGAGGTGCCTTGTGAAGCAATCCCTGCTCATGCAGTGCTGGTTGGGTGGCTGCTCTTGGCAGTTGTGAGGTGAGTGCTGCGTGAGGCCCTGAGAGGCCACTGGGAGGCCAGCAAGCTGCTGTTTGGCGTGGGAGGTGCCTTTGGCTGTGGCCATTGCTGCTGTGGCTGCTGCCTTAGCCACAGTGCCTGAGAGGCCAGAGCTCTAGGCAGGCTTGGGAGGACACTTGTGCCTCAGCAGGCAGTGCCAGGCTGCGGGCTGCTGCTGCCTCCTGTGAGGTACTTTGTGAAGCAGTGCCAGCTAGGGCAGTGCTGGTTGGGTGGCTGCTCTTGGCAGTTGTGAGGTGAGTGCTGCGTGAGGCCCTGAGAGGCCACTGGGAGGCCAGGAAGCTGCTGTTTGGCGTTGGGAGGTGCCTTTGGCTGTGGCCATTGCTGCTGTGGCTGCTGCCTTGGGCCACAGTGCCTGAGAGGCCAGAGCTCTAGGCAGGCTTGGGAGGTCACTTGTGCCTCAGCGGGCTGTGCAGGCTGCGGGTTGCTGCTTCTTGTGCTTTTGAGGTTCCTTGTGAAGCAATTCGTGCTATTGCGGTGCTGGTTGTGTGGCTGCTATTGTCAGTTGTGAGGTGAGTGCTGCGTGAGGCCCTGAGAGGCCACTGGGAGGCCAGGAAGCTGCTGTTTGGCGTTGGGAGGTGCCTTTGGCTGTGGCCATTGCTGCTGTGGCTGCTGCCTTGAGCCACAGGGCCTGAGAGGCCAGAGCTCTAGGCAGGCTTGGGAGGACACTTGTGCCTCAGCAGGCAGTGCCAGGCTGCGTGATGCTGCTGCCGCCTGTGAGGTACCTTGTGAAGCAGTGCCAGCTAGGGCAGTGCTGGTTGTGTGGCTGCTCTTGTCAGTTGTGAGGTGAGTGCTGCGAGAGGCCCTGAGAGGCAACTGGGAGGCCAGGAAGCTGCTGTTTGGCGTTGGGAGGTGCCTTTGGCTGTGGCCATTGCTGCTGTGGCTGCTGCCTTGAGCCACAGTGCCTGAGAGGCCAGAGCTCTAGGCAGGCTTGGGAGGTCACTTGTGCCTCTGTGCCTTAGCGGGCAGTGCTAGTCTGCTGTCTGCTGCTGCTGGTAGTGCTTGTGAGGTGCCTTGTGAAGCAATGCCTGCTCATGCAGTGCTGGTTGGGTGGCTGCTCTTGGCAGTTGTGAGGTGAGTGCTGCGAGAGGCCCTGAGAGGCCACTGGGAGGCCAGCAAGCTGCTGTTTGGCGTGGGAGGTGCCTTTGGCTGTGGCCATTGCTGCTGTGGCTGCTGCCTTAGCCACAGTGCCTGAGAGGCCAGAGCTCTAGGCAGGCTTGGGAGGTCACTTGTGCCTCAGTGGGCTGTGCAGGCTGCGGGTTGCTTCTGCTTGTGCTTTTCAGGTTCCTTGTGAAGCAATTCGTGCTACTGCGGTGCTGGTTGGGTGGCTGCTCTTGGTAGTTGTGAGGTGAGTGCTGCGTGAGGCCCTGAGAGGCCACTGGGAGGCCAGCAAGCTGCTGTTTGGCGTTGGGAGGTGCCTTTGGCTGTGGCCATTGCTGCTGTGGCTGCTGCCTTGGGCCACAGTGCCTGAGAGGCCAGAGCTCTAGGCAGGCTTGGGAGGTCACATGTGCCTCAGCAGGCAGTGCCAGGCTGCGGGCTGCTGCTGCTGGTGGTGCTTGTGAGGTGCCTTGTGAAGCAATGCCTGCTCATGCAGTGCTGGTTGTGTGGCTGCTCTTGGCAGTTGTGAGGTGAGTGCTGCGTGAGGCGCTGAGAGGCCACTGGGAGGCCAGCAAGCTGCTGTTTGGTGTTGGGAGGTGCCTTTGGCTGTGGCCATTGCTGCTGTGGCTGCTGCCTTGAGCCACAGTGCCTGAGAGGCCAGAGCTCTAGGCAGGCTTGGGAGGTCACTTGTGCCTCTGTGCCTTAGCGGGCAGTGCTAGTCTGCTGTCTGCTGCTGCTGGTAGTGCTTGTGAGGTGCCTTGTGAAGCAATGCCTGCTCATGCAGTGCTGGTTGGGTGGCTGCTCTTGGCAGTTGTGAGGTGGGTGCTGCGTGAGGCCCTGAGAGGCCACTGGGAGGCCAGCAAGCTGCTGTTTGGCGTTGGGAGGTGCCTTTGGCTGTGGCCATTGCTGCTGTGGCTGCTGCCTTGGGCCACAGTGCCTGAGAGGCCAGAGCTCTAGGCAGGCTTGGGAGGACACTTGTGCCTCAGCAGGCAGTGCCAGGCTGCGGGCTGCTGCTGCCTCCTGTGAGGTACCTTGTGAAGCAGTGCCAGCTAGGGCAGTGCTGGTTGTGTGGCTGCTCTTGGCAGTTGTGAGGTGAGTGCTGCGTGAGGCCCTGAGAGGCCACTGGGAGGCCAGCAAGCTGCTGTTTGGCGTGGGAGGTGCCTTTGGCTGTGGCCATTGCTGCTGTGGCTGCTGCCTTGGGCCACAGTGCCTGAGAGGCCAGAGCTCTAGGCAGGCTTGGGAGGTCACTTGTGCCTCAGCGGGCTGTGCAGGCTGCGGGTTGCTGCTGCTTGTGCTTTTGAGGTTCCTTGTGAAGCAATTCGTGCTATTGCGGTGCTGGTTGTGTGGCTGCTATTGTCAGTTGTGAGGTAAGTGCTGCGTGAGGCCCTGAGAGGCCACTGGGAGGCCAGCAAGCTGCTGTTTGGCGTTGGGAGGTGCCTTTGGCTGTGGCCATTGCTGCTGTGGCTGCTGCCTTGGGCCACAGTGCCTGAGAGGCCAGAGCTCTAGGCAGGCTTGGGAGGTCACATGTGCCTCAGCGGGCAGTGCTAGGCTGCGGGTTGCTGCTGCTTGTGCTTCTGTGGTGCCTTGTGAAGCAATTCGTGCTACTGCGGTGCTGTTTACGTGGCTGCTCTTGGCAGTTATGAGGTGAGTGCTGCGTGAGGCCCTGAGAGGCCACTGGGAGGCCAGCAAGCTGCTGTTTGGCGTTGGGAGGTGCCTTTGGCTGTGGCCATTGCTGCTGTGGCTGCTGCCTTGGGCCACAGTGCCTGAGAGGCCAGAGCTCTAGGCAGGCTTGGGAGGTCACATGTGCCTCAGCAGGCAGTGGCAGGCTGCGGGCTGCTGCTGCTGGTGGTGCTTGTGAGGTGCCTTGTGAAGCAATGCCTGCTGATGCAGTGCTGTTTGGGTGGCTGCTCTTGGCAGTTGTGAGGTGAGTGCTGCGTGAGGCCCTGAGAGGCCACTGGGAGGCCAGCAAGCTGCTGTTTGGCGTTGGGAGGTGCCTTTGGCTGTGGCCATTGCTGCTGTGGCTGCTGCCTTGAGCCACAGTGCCTGAGAGGCCAGAGCTCTAGGCAGGCTTGGGAGGTCACTTGTGCCTCTGTGCCTTAGCGGGCAGTGGCAGGCTGCGGGCTGCTGCTGCTGGTGGTGTTTGTCAGGTGCCTTGTGAAGCAATGCCTGCTCATGCAGTGCTGTTTGGGTGGCTGCTCTTGGCAGTTGTGAGGTGAGTGCTGCGTGAGGCCCTGAGAGGCCACTGGGAGGCCAGGAAGCTGCTGTTTGGCGTTGGGAGGTGCCTTTGGCTGTGGCCATTGCTGCTGTGGCTGCTGCCTTGGGCCACAGTGCCTGAGAGGCCAGAGCTCTAGGCAGGCTTGGGAGGTCACTTGTGCCTCAGCGGGCAGTGCAGGTTGCGGATTGCTGCTGCTTGTGCTTTTGAGGTTCCTTGTGAAGCAATTCATGCTAGTGCAGTGCTGGTTGTGTGGCTGCTCTTGTCAGTTGTGAGGTGAGTGCTGCGTGAGGCCCTGAGAGACCACTGGGAGGCCAGCAAGCTGCTGTTTGGCGTTGGGAGGTGCCTTTGGCTGTGGCCATTGCTGCTGTGGCTGCTGCCTTGAGCCACAGTGCCTGAGAGGCCAGAGCTCTAGGCAGGCTTGGGAGGACACTTGTGCCTCTGTGCCTTAGCGGGCAGTGGCAGGCTGCGGGCTGCTGCTGCTGGTGGTGCTTGTGAGGTGCCTTGTGAAGCATTGCCTACTCATGCAGTGGTGGTTGGGTGGCTGCTCTTGGCAGTTGTGAGGTGAGTGCTGCGTGAGGCCCTGAGAGGCCACTGGGAGGCCAGGAAGCTGCTGTTTGGCGTTGGGAGGTGCCTTTGGCTGTGGCCATTGCTGCTGTGGCTGCTGCCTTGAGCCACAGTGCCTGAGAGGCCAGAGCTCTAGGCAGGCTTGGGAGGTCACTTGTGCCTCAGCGGGCAGTGGCAGGCTGCGCGATGCTGCTGCTGGTGGTGCTTGTGAGGTGCCTTGTGAAGCAATGCCTGCTCATGCAGTGCTGGTTGGGTGGCTGGTCTTGGCAGTTGTGAGGTGAGTGCTGCGTGAGGCCCTGAGAGGCCACTGGGAGGCCAGGAAGCTGCTGTTTGGCGTTGGGAGGTGCCTTTGGCTGTGGCCATTGCTGCTGTGGCTGCTGCCTTGAGCCACAGTGCCTGAGAGGCCAGAGCTCTAGGCAGGCATGGGAGGACACTTGTGCCTCTGTGCCTTAGCGGGCAGTGGCAGGCTGTGGCATGCTGCTGCTGGTGGTGCTTCTCAGGTGCCTTGTGAAGCAGTGGCAGCTAGGGCAGTGCTGGTTGTGTGGCTGCTCTTGGCAGTTGTGAGGTGAGTGCTGCGTGAGGCCCTGAGAGGCCACTGGGAGGCCAGGAAGCTGCTGTTTGGCGTTGGGAGGTGCCTTTGGCTGTGGCCATTGCTGCTGTGGCTGCTGCCTTGAGCCACAGTATCTGAGAGGCCAGAGCTCTAGACAGGCTTGGGAGGTCACTTGTGCCTCTGTGCCTTAGCGGGCAGTGCTAGTCTGCTGTCTGCTGCTGCTGGTAGTGCTTGTGAGGTGCCTTGTGAAGCAATGCCTGCTCATGCAGTGCTGGTTGTGTGGCTGGTCTTGGCAGTTGTGAGGTGAGTGCTGCGTGAGGCCCTGAGAGGCCACTGGGAGGCCAGGAAGCTGCTGTTTGGCGTTGGGAGGTGCCTTTGGCTGTGGCCATTGCTGCTGTGGCTGCTGCCTTGAGCCACAGTGCCTGAGAGGCCAGAGCTCTAGGCAGGCTTGGGAGGTCACATGTGCCTCAGCGGGCAGTGCCAGGCTGCGGGCTGCTGCTGCTGGTGGTGTTTGTGAGGTGCCTTGTGAAGCAATTCGTGCTAGTGCAGTGCTGGTTGTGTGGCTGGTCTTGGCAGTTGTGAGGTGAGTGCTGCGTGAGGCCCTGAGAGGCCACTGGGAGGCCAGGAAGCTGCTGTTTGGCGTTGGGAGGTGCCTTTGGCTGTGGCCATTGCTGCTGTGGCTGCTGCCTTGAGCCACAGTGCCTGAGAGGCCAGAGCTCTAGGCAGGCTTGGGAGGTCACTTGTGCCTCAGCGGGCAGTGGCAGGCTGCGCGATGCTGCTGCTGGTGGTGCTTGTGAGGTGCCTTGTGAAGCAATGCCTGCTCATGCAGTGCTGGTTGGGTGGCTGGTCTTGGCAGTTGTGAGGTGAGTGCTGCGTGAGGCCCTGAGAGGCCACTGGGAGGCCAGGAAGCTGCTGTTTGGCGTTGGGAGGTGCCTTTGGCTGTGGCCATTGCTGCTGTGGCTGCTGCCTTGAGCCACAGTGCCTGAGAGGCCAGAGCTCTAGGCAGGCTTGGGAGGTCACTTGTGCCTCTGTGCCTTAGCGGGCAGTGCCAGGCTGCGGGCTGCTGCTGCTGGTGGTGCTTGTGAGGTGCCTTGTGAAGCAATGCCTGCTCATGCAGTGCTGGTTGGGTGGCTGGTCTTGGCAGTTGTGAGGTGAGTGCTGCGTGAGGCCCTGAGAGGCCACTGGGAGGCCAGGAAGCTGCTGTTTGGCGTTGGGAGGTGCCTTTGGCTGTGGCCATTGCTGCTGTGGCTGCTGCCTTGAGCCACAGGGCCTGAGAGGCCAGAGCTCTAGGCAGGCTTGGGAGGACACTTGTGCCTCAGCAGGCAGTGCCAGGCTGCGTGATGCTGCTGCCGCCTGTGAGGTACCTTGTGAAGCAGTGCCAGCTAGGGCAGTGCTGGTTGTGTGGCTGCTCTTGTCAGTTGTGAGGTGAGTGCTGCGAGAGGCCCTGAGAGGCAACTGGGAGGCCAGGAAGCTGCTGTTTGGCGTTGGGAGGTGCCTTTGGCTGTGGCCATTGCTGCTGTGGCTGCTGCCTTGAGCCACAGTGCCTGAGAGGCCAGAGCTCTAGGCAGGCTTGGGAGGTCACTTGTGCCTCTGTGCCTTAGCGGGCAGTGCTAGTCTGCTGTCTGCTACTGCTGGTAGTGCTTGTGAGGTGCCTTGTGAAGCAATCCCTGCTCATGCAGTGCTGGTTGGGTGGCTGCTCTTGGCAGTTGTGAGGTGAGTGCTGCGTGAGGCCCTGAGAGGCCACTGGGAGGCCAGCAAGCTGCTGTTTGGCGTGGGAGGTGCCTTTGGCTGTGGCCATTGCTGCTGTGGCTGCTGCCTTAGCCACAGTGCCTGAGAGGCCAGAGCTCTAGGCAGGCTTGGGAGGACACTTGTGCCTCAGCAGGCAGTGCCAGGCTGCGGGCTGCTGCTGCCTCCTGTGAGGTACTTTGTGAAGCAGTGCCAGCTAGGGCAGTGCTGGTTGGGTGGCTGCTCTTGGCAGTTGTGAGGTGAGTGCTGCGTGAGGCCCTGAGAGGCCACTGGGAGGCCAGGAAGCTGCTGTTTGGCGTTGGGAGGTGCCTTTGGCTGTGGCCATTGCTGCTGTGGCTGCTGCCTTGGGCCACAGTGCCTGAGAGGCCAGAGCTCTAGGCAGGCTTGGGAGGTCACTTGTGCCTCAGCGGGCTGTGCAGGCTGCGGGTTGCTGCTGCTTGTGCTTTTGAGGTTCCTCGTGAAGCAATTCGTGCTATTGCGGTGCTGGTTGTGTGGCTGCTATTGTCAGTTGTGAGGTGAGTGCTGCGTGAGGCCCTGAGAGGCCACTGGGAGGCCAGGAAGCTGCTGTTTGGCGTTGGGAGGTGCCTTTGGCTGTGGCCATTGCTGCTGTGGCTGCTGCCTTGAGCCACAGGGCCTGAGAGGCCAGAGCTCTAGGCAGGCTTGGGAGGACACTTGTGCCTCAGCAGGCAGTGCCAGGCTGCGTGATGCTGCTGCCGCCTGTGAGGTACCTTGTGAAGCAGTGCCAGCTAGGGCAGTGCTGGTTGTGTGGCTGCTCTTGTCAGTTGTGAGGTGAGTGCTGCGAGAGGCCCTGAGAGGCAACTGGGAGGCCAGGAAGCTGCTGTTTGGCGTTGGGAGGTGCCTTTGGCTGTGGCCATTGCTGCTGTGGCTGCTGCCTTGAGCCACAGTGCCTGAGAGGCCAGAGCTCTAGGCAGGCTTGGGAGGTCACTTGTGCCTCAGCAGGCAGTGCCAGGCTGCGTGATGCTGCTGCCGCCTGTGAGGTACCTTGTGAAGCAGTGCCAGCTAGGGCAGTGCTGGTTGTGTGGCTGCTCTTGGCAGTTGTGAGGTGAGTGCTGCGTGAGGCCCTGAGAGGCCACTGGGAGGCCAGCAAGCTGCTGTTTGGCGTGGGAGGTGCCTTTGGCTGTGGCCATTGCTGCTGTGGCTGCTGCCTTAGCCACAGTGCCTGAGAGGCCAGAGCTCTAGGCAGGCTTGGGAGGACACTTGTGCCTCAGCAGGCAGTGCCAGGCTGCGGGCTGCTGCTGCCTCCTGTGAGGTACTTTGTGAAGCAGTGCCAGCTAGGGCAGTGCTGGTTGGGTGGCTGCTCTTGGCAGTTGTGAGGTGAGTGCTGCGTGAGGCCCTGAGAGGCCACTGGGAGGCCAGGAAGCTGCTGTTTGGCGTTGGGAGGTGCCTTTGGCTGTGGCCATTGCTGCTGTGGCTGCTGCCTTGGGCCACAGTGCCTGAGAGGCCAGAGCTCTAGGCAGGCTTGGGAGGTCACTTGTGCCTCAGCGGGCTGTGCAGGCTGCGGGTTGCTGCTGCTTGTGCTTTTGAGGTTCCTCGTGAAGCAATTCGTGCTATTGCGGTGCTGGTTGTGTGGCTGCTATTGTCAGTTGTGAGGTGAGTGCTGCGTGAGGCCCTGAGAGGCCACTGGGAGGCCAGGAAGCTGCTGTTTGGCGTTGGGAGGTGCCTTTGGCTGTGGCCATTGCTGCTGTGGCTGCTGCCTTGAGCCACAGGGCCTGAGAGGCCAGAGCTCTAGGCAGGCTTGGGAGGACACTTGTGCCTCAGCAGGCAGTGCCAGGCTGCGTGATGCTGCTGCCGCCTGTGAGGTACCTTGTGAAGCAGTGCCAGCTAGGGCAGTGCTGGTTGTGTGGCTGCTCTTGTCAGTTGTGAGGTGAGTGCTGCGAGAGGCCCTGAGAGGCAACTGGGAGGCCAGGAAGCTGCTGTTTGGCGTTGGGAGGTGCCTTTGGCTGTGGCCATTGCTGCTGTGGCTGCTGCCTTGAGCCACAGTGCCTGAGAGGCCAGAGCTCTAGGCAGGCTTGGGAGGTCACTTGTGCCTCTGTGCCTTAGCGGGCAGTGCTAGTCTGCTGTCTGCTGCTGCTGGTAGTGCTTGTGAGGTGCCTTGTGAAGCAATGCCTGCTCATGCAGTGCTGGTTGGGTGGCTGCTCTTGGCAGTTGTGAGGTGAGTGCTGCGAGAGGCCCTGAGAGGCCACTGGGAGGCCAGCAAGCTGCTGTTTGGCGTGGGAGGTGCCTTTGGCTGTGGCCATTGCTGCTGTGGCTGCTGCCTTAGCCACAGTGCCTGAGAGGCCAGAGCTCTAGGCAGGCTTGGGAGGTCACTTGTGCCTCAGTGGGCTGTGCAGGCTGCGGGTTGCTTCTGCTTGTGCTTTTCAGGTTCCTTGTGAAGCAATTCGTGCTACTGCGGTGCTGGTTGGGTGGCTGCTCTTGGTAGTTGTGAGGTGAGTGCTGCGTGAGGCCCTGAGAGGCCACTGGGAGGCCAGCAAGCTGCTGTTTGGCGTTGGGAGGTGCCTTTGGCTGTGGCCATTGCTGCTGTGGCTGCTGCCTTGGGCCACAGTGCCTGAGAGGCCAGAGCTCTAGGCAGGCTTGGGAGGTCACATGTGCCTCAGCAGGCAGTGCCAGGCTGCGGGCTGCTGCTGCTGGTGGTGCTTGTGAGGTGCCTTGTGAAGCAATGCCTGCTCATGCAGTGCTGGTTGTGTGGCTGCTCTTGGCAGTTGTGAGGTGAGTGCTGCGTGAGGCGCTGAGAGGCCACTGGGAGGCCAGCAAGCTGCTGTTTGGTGTTGGGAGGTGCCTTTGGCTGTGGCCATTGCTGCTGTGGCTGCTGCCTTGAGCCACAGTGCCTGAGAGGCCAGAGCTCTAGGCAGGCTTGGGAGGTCACTTGTGCCTCTGTGCCTTAGCGGGCAGTGCTAGTCTGCTGTCTGCTGCTGCTGGTAGTGCTTGTGAGGTGCCTTGTGAAGCAATGCCTGCTCATGCAGTGCTGGTTGGGTGGCTGCTCTTGGCAGTTGTGAGGTGGGTGCTGCGTGAGGCCCTGAGAGGCCACTGGGAGGCCAGCAAGCTGCTGTTTGGCGTGGGAGGTGCCTTTGGCTGTGGCCATTGCTGCTGTGGCTGCTGCCTTGGGCCACAGTGCCTGAGAGGCCAGAGCTGTAGGCAGGCTTGGGAGGTCACTTGTGCCTCAGCGGGCTGTGCAGGCTGCGGGTTGCTGCTGCTTGTGCTTTTGAGGTTCCTTGTGAAGCAATTCGTGCTATTGCGGTGCTGGTTGTGTGGCTGCTATTGTCAGTTGTGAGGTAAGTGCTGCGTGAGGCCCTGAGAGGCCACTGGGAGGCCAGCAAGCTGCTGTTTGGCGTTGGGAGGTGCCTTTGGCTGTGGCCATTGCTGCTGTGGCTGCTGCCTTGGGCCACAGTGCCTGAGAGGCCAGAGCTCTAGGCAGGCTTGGGAGGTCACATGTGCCTCAGCGGGCAGTGCTAGGCTGCGGGTTGCTGCTGCTTGTGCTTCTGTGGTGCCTTGTGAAGCAATTCGTGCTACTGCGGTGCTGTTTACGTGGCTGCTCTTGGCAGTTATGAGGTGAGTGCTGCGTGAGGCCCTGAGAGGCCACTGGGAGGCCAGCAAGCTGCTGTTTGGCGTTGGGAGGTGCCTTTGGCTGTGGCCATTGCTGCTGTGGCTGCTGCCTTGGGCCACAGTGCCTGAGAGGCCAGAGCTCTAGGCAGGCTTGGGAGGTCACATGTGCCTCAGCAGGCAGTGGCAGGCTGCGGGCTGCTGCTGCTGGTGGTGCTTGTGAGGTGCCTTGTGAAGCAATGCCTGCTGATGCAGTGCTGTTTGGGTGGCTGCTCTTGGCAGTTGTGAGGTGAGTGCTGCGTGAGGCCCTGAGAGGCCACTGGGAGGCCAGCAAGCTGCTGTTTGGCGTTGGGAGGTGCCTTTGGCTGTGGCCATTGCTGCTGTGGCTGCTGCCTTGGGCCACAGTGCCTGAGAGGCCAGAGCTCTAGGCAGGCTTGGGAGGTCACTTGTGCCTCTGTGCCTTAGCGGGCAGTGGCAGGCTGCGGGCTGCTGCTGCTGGTGGTGTTTGTCAGGTGCCTTGTGAAGCAATGCCTGCTCATGCAGTGCTGTTTGGGTGGCTGCTCTTGGCAGTTGTGAGGTGAGTGCTGCGTGAGGCCCTGAGAGGCAACTGGGAGGCCAGGAAGCTGCTGTTTGGCGTTGGGAGGTGCCTTTGGCTGTGGCCATTGCTGCTGTGGCTGCTGCCTTGGGCCACAGTGCCTGAGAGGCCAGAGCTCTAGGCAGGCTTGGGAGGTCACTTGTGCCTCAGCGGGCAGTGCAGGTTGCGGATTGCTGCTGCTTGTGCTTTTGAGGTTCCTTGTGAAGCAATTCATGCTAGTGCAGTGCTGGTTGTGTGGCTGCTCTTGTCAGTTGTGAGGTGAGTGCTGCGTGAGGCCCTGAGAGACCACTGGGAGGCCAGCAAGCTGCTGTTTGGCGTTGGGAGGTGCCTTTGGCTGTGGCCATTGCTGCTGTGGCTGCTGCCTTGAGCCACAGTGCCTGAGAGGCCAGAGCTCTAGGCAGGCTTGGGAGGACACTTGTGCCTCTGTGCATTAGCGGGCAGTGGCAGGCTGCGGGCTGCTGCTGCTGGTGGTGCTTGTGAGGTGCCTTGTGAAGCAATGCCTGCTCATGCAGTGCTGGTTGGGTGGCTGGTCTTGGCAGTTGTGAGGTGAGTGCTGCGTGAGGCCCTGAGAGGCCACTGGGAGGCCAGGAAGCTGCTGTTTGGCGTTGGGAGGTGCCTTTGGCTGTGGCCATTGCTGCTGTGGCTGCTGCCTTGAGCCACAGGGCCTGAGAGGCCAGAGCTCTAGGCAGGCTTGGGAGGACACTTGTGCCTCAGCAGGCAGTGCCAGGCTGCGTGATGCTGCTGCCGCCTGTGAGGTACCTTGTGAAGCAGTGCCAGCTAGGGCAGTGCTGGTTGTGTGGCTGCTCTTGTCAGTTGTGAGGTGAGTGCTGCGAGAGGCCCTGAGAGGCAACTGGGAGGCCAGGAAGCTGCTGTTTGGCGTTGGGAGGTGCCTTTGGCTGTGGCCATTGCTGCTGTGGCTGCTGCCTTGAGCCACAGTGCCTGAGAGGCCAGAGCTCTAGGCAGGCTTGGGAGGTCACTTGTGCCTCTGTGCCTTAGCGGGCAGTGCTAGTCTGCTGTCTGCTACTGCTGGTAGTGCTTGTGAGGTGCCTTGTGAAGCAATCCCTGCTCATGCAGTGCTGGTTGGGTGGCTGCTCTTGGCAGTTGTGAGGTGAGTGCTGCGTGAGGCCCTGAGAGGCCACTGGGAGGCCAGCAAGCTGCTGTTTGGCGTGGGAGGTGCCTTTGGCTGTGGCCATTGCTGCTGTGGCTGCTGCCTTAGCCACAGTGCCTGAGAGGCCAGAGCTCTAGGCAGGCTTGGGAGGACACTTGTGCCTCAGCAGGCAGTGCCAGGCTGCGGGCTGCTGCTGCCTCCTGTGAGGTACTTTGTGAAGCAGTGCCAGCTAGGGCAGTGCTGGTTGGGTGGCTGCTCTTGGCAGTTGTGAGGTGAGTGCTGCGTGAGGCCCTGAGAGGCCACTGGGAGGCCAGGAAGCTGCTGTTTGGCGTGGGAGGTGCCTTTGGCTGTGGCCATTGCTGCTGTGGCTGCTGCCTTGGGCCACAGTGCCTGAGAGGCCAGAGCTCTAGGCAGGCTTGGGAGGTCACTTGTGCCTCAGCGGGCTGTGCAGGCTGCGGGTTGCTGCTGCTTGTGCTTTTGAGGTTCCTTGTGAAGCAATTCGTGCTATTGCGGTGCTGGTTGTGTGGCTGCTATTGTCAGTTGTGAGGTAAGTGCTGCGTGAGGCCCTGAGAGGCCACTGGGAGGCCAGGAAGCTGCTGTTTGGCGTTGGGAGGTGCCTTTGGCTGTGGCCATTGCTGCTGTGGCTGCTGCCTTGAGCCACAGGGCCTGAGAGGCCAGAGCTCTAGGCAGGCTTGGGAGGACACTTGTGCCTCAGCAGGCAGTGCCAGGCTGCGTGATGCTGCTGCCGCCTGTGAGGTACCTTGTGAAGCAGTGCCAGCTAGGGCAGTGCTGGTTGTGTGGCTGCTCTTGTCAGTTGTGAGGTGAGTGCTGCGAGAGGCCCTGAGAGGCAACTGGGAGGCCAGGAAGCTGCTGTTTGGCGTTGGGAGGTGCCTTTGGCTGTGGCCATTGCTGCTGTGGCTGCTGCCTTGAGCCACAGTGCCTGAGAGGCCAGAGCTCTAGGCAGGCTTGGGAGGTCACTTGTGCCTCTGTGCCTTAGCGGGCAGTGCTAGTCTGCTGTCTGCTGCTGCTGGTAGTGCTTGTGAGGTGCCTTGTGAAGCAATGCCTGCTAGGGCAGTGCTGGTTGGGTGGCTGGTCTTGGCAGTTGTGAGGTGAGTGCTGCGTGAGGCCCTGAGAGGCCACTGGGAGGCCAGCAAGCTGCTGTTTGGCGTGGGAGGTGCCTTTGGCTGTGGCCATTGCTGCTGTGGCTGCTGCCTTAGCCACAGTGCCTGAGAGGCCAGAGCTCTAGGCAGGCTTGGGAGGTCACTTGTGCCTCAGTGGGCTGTGCAGGCTGCGGGTTGCTTCTGCTTGTGCTTTTGAGGTTCCTTGTGAAGCAATTCGTGCTACTGCGGTGCTGGTTGGGTGGCTGCTCTTGGTAGTTGTGAGGTGAGTGCTGCGTGAGGCCCTGAGAGGCCACTGGGAGGCCAGCAAGCTGCTGTTTGGCGTTGGGAGGTGCCTTTGGCTGTGGCCATTGCTGCTGTGGCTGCTGCCTTGGGCCACAGTGCCTGAGAGGCCAGAGCTCTAGGCAGGCTTGGGAGGTCACATGTGCCTCAGCAGGCAGTGCCAGGCTGCGGGCTGCTGCTGCTGGTGGTGCTTGTGAGGTGCCTTGTGAAGCAATGCCTGCTCATGCAGTGCTGGTTGTGTGGCTGCTCTTGGCAGTTGTGAGGTGAGTGCTGCGTGAGGCGCTGAGAGGCCACTGGGAGGCCAGCAAGCTGCTGTTTGGTGTTGGGAGGTGCCTTTGGCTGTGGCCATTGCTGCTGTGGCTGCTGCCTTGAGCCACAGTGCCTGAGAGGCCAGAGCTCTAGGCAGGCTTGGGAGGTCACTTGTGCCTCTGTGCCTTAGCGGGCAGTGCTAGTCTGCTGTCTGCTGCTGCTGGTAGTGCTTGTGAGGTGCCTTGTGAAGCAATGCCTGCTCATGCAGTGCTGGTTGGGTGGCTGCTCTTGGCAGTTGTGAGGTGGGTGCTGCGTGAGGCCCTGAGAGGCCACTGGGAGGCCAGCAAGCTGCTGTTTGGCGTTGGGAGGTGCCTTTGGCTGTGGCCATTGCTGCTGTGGCTGCTGCCTTGGGCCACAGTGCCTGAGAGGCCAGAGCTCTAGGCAGGCTTGGGAGGACACTTGTGCCTCAGCAGGCAGTGCCAGGCTGCGGGCTGCTGCTGCCTCCTGTGAGGTACCTTGTGAAGCAGTGCCAGCTAGGGCAGTGCTGGTTGTGTGGCTGCTCTTGGCAGTTGTGAGGTGAGTGCTGCGTGAGGCCCTGAGAGGCCACTGGGAGGCCAGCAAGCTGCTGTTTGGCGTGGGAGGTGCCTTTGGCTGTGGCCATTGCTGCTGTGGCTGCTGCCTTGGGCCACAGTGCCTGAGAGGCCAGAGCTGTAGGCAGGCTTGGGAGGTCACTTGTGCCTCAGCGGGCTGTGCAGGCTGCGGGTTGCTGCTGCTTGTGCTTTTGAGGTTCCTTGTGAAGCAATTCGTGCTATTGCGGTGCTGGTTGTGTGGCTGCTATTGTCAGTTGTGAGGTAAGTGCTGCGTGAGGCCCTGAGAGGCCACTGGGAGGCCAGCAAGCTGCTGTTTGGCGTTGGGAGGTGCCTTTGGCTGTGGCCATTGCTGCTGTGGCTGCTGCCTTGGGCCACAGTGCCTGAGAGGCCAGAGCTCTAGGCAGGCTTGGGAGGTCACATGTGCCTCAGCAGGCAGTGGCAGGCTGCGGGCTGCTGCTGCTGGTGGTGCTTGTGAGGTGCCTTGTGAAGCAATGCCTGCTGATGCAGTGCTGTTTGGGTGGCTGCTCTTGGCAGTTGTGAGGTGAGTGCTGCGTGAGGCCCTGAGAGGCCACTGGGAGGCCAGCAAGCTGCTGTTTGGCGTTGGGAGGTGCCTTTGGCTGTGGCCATTGCTGCTGTGGCTGCTGCCTTGGGCCACAGTGCCTGAGAGGCCAGAGCTCTAGGCAGGCTTGGGAGGTCACATGTGCCTCAGCAGGCAGTGGCAGGCTGCGGGCTGCTGCTGCTGCTGGTGCTTGTGAGGTGCCTTGTGAAGCAATGCCTGCTGATGCAGTGCTGTTTGGGTGGCTGCTCTTGGCAGTTGTGAGGTGAGTGCTGCGTGAGGCCCTGAGAGGCCACTGGGAGGCCAGCAAGCTGCTGTTTGGCGTTGGGAGGTGCCTTTGGCTGTGGCCATTGCTGCTGTGGCTGCTGCCTTGGGCCACAGTGCCTGAGAGGCCAGAGCTCTAGGCAGGCTTGGGAGGTCACTTGTGCCTCTGTGCCTTAGCGGGCAGTGGGAGGCTGCGGGCTGCTGCTGCTGGTGGTGTTTGTCAGGTGCCTTGTGAAGCAATGCCTGCTCATGCAGTGCTGTTTGGGTGGCTGCTCTTGGCAGTTGTGAGGTGAGTGCTGCGTGAGGCCCTGAGAGGCAACTGGGAGGCCAGGAAGCTGCTGTTTGGCGTTGGGAGGTGCCTTTGGCTGTGGCCATTGCTGCTGTGGCTGCTGCCTTGGGCCACAGTGCCTGAGAGGCCAGAGCTCTAGGCAGGCTTGGGAGGTCACTTGTGCCTCAGCGGGCAGTGCAGGTTGCGGATTGCTGCTGCTTGTGCTTTTGAGGTTCCTTGTGAAGCAATTCATGCTAGTGCAGTGCTGGTTGTGTGGCTGCTCTTGTCAGTTGTGAGGTGAGTGCTGCGTGAGGCCCTGAGAGACCACTGGGAGGCCAGCAAGCTGCTGTTTGGCGTTGGGAGGTGCCTTTGGCTGTGGCCATTGCTGCTGTGGCTGCTGCCTTGAGCCACAGTGCCTGAGAGGCCAGAGCTCTAGGCAGGCTTGGGAGGACACTTGTGCCTCTGTGCCTTAGCGGGCAGTGGCAGGCTGCGGGCTGCTGCTGCTGGTGGTGCTTGTGAGGTGCCTTGTGAAGCATTGCCTACTCATGCAGTGGTGGTTGGGTGGCTGCTCTTGGCAGTTGTGAGGTGAGTGCTGCGTGAGGCCCTGAGAGGCCACTGGGAGGCCAGGAAGCTGCTGTTTGGCGTTGGGAGGTGCCTTTGGCTGTGGCCATTGCTGCTGTGGCTGCTGCCTTGAGCCACAGTGCCTGAGAGGCCAGAGCTCTAGACAGGCTTGGGAGGTCACTTGTGCCTCTGTGCCTTAGCGGACAGTGCTAGTCTACTGTCTGCTGCTGCTGGTAGTGCTTGTGAGGTGCCTTGTGAAGCAATGCCTGAGCATGCAGTGCTGGTTGGGTGGCTGCTCTTGGCAGTTGTGAGGTGAGTGCTGCGTGAGGCCCTGAGAGGCCACTGGGAGGCCAGCAAGCTGCTGTTTGGCGTTGGGAGGTGCCTTTGGCTGTGGCCATTGCTGCTGTGGCTGCTGCCTTGGGCCACAGTGCCTGAGAGGCCAGAGCTCTAGGCAGGCTTGGGAGGACACTTGTGCCTCTGTGCTTTAGCGGGCAGTGCCAGGCTGCGCGATGCTGCTGCTGGTAGTGCTTGTGAGGTGCCTTGTGAAGCAATGCCTGCTCATGCAGTGCTGTTTGGGTGGCTGCTCTTGGCAGTTGTGAGGTGAGTGCTGCGAGAGGCCCTGAGAGGCCACTGGGAGGCAGCAAGCTGCTGTTTGGTGTTGGGAGGTGCCTTTGGCTGTGGCCATTGCTGCTGTGGCTGCTGCCTTGAGCCACAGTTGCTGAGAGGCCAGAGCTCTAGGCAGGCTTGGGAGGTCACATGTGCCTCAGCAGGCATTGCCAGGCTGCGGGCTGCTGCTGGTGGTGGTGCTTGTGAGGTGCCTTGTGAAGCAATGCCTGCTCATGCAGTGCTGGTTGGGTGGCTGCTCTTGGCAGTTGTGAGGTGAGTGCTGCGTGAGGCCCTGAGAGGCAACTGGGAGGCCAGGAAGCTGCTGTTTGGCGTTGGGAGGTGCCTTTGGTTGTGGCCATTGCTGCTGTGGCTGCTGCCTTGGGCCACAGTGCCTGAGAGGCCAGAGCTCTAGGTAGGCTTGGGAGGTCACATGTGCCTCAGCGGGCAGTGCCAGGCTGCGCGATGCTGCTGCTTGTGCTTCTGTGGTGCCTTGTGAAGCAGTGCCAGCTAGGGCAGTGCTGGTTGTGTGGCTGCTCTTGTCAGTTGTGAGGTGAGTGCTGCGTGAGGCCCTGAGAGGCCACTGGGAGGCCAGCAAGCTGCTGTTTGGCGTTGGGAGGTGCCTTTGGCTGTGGCCATTGCTGCTGTGGCTGCTGCCTTGGGCCACAGTGCCTGAGAGGCCAGAGCTCTAGGCAGGCTTGGGAGGTCACATGTGCCTCAGCAGGCAGTGCCAGGCTGCGCTATGCTGCTGCTTGTGCTTCTGTGGTGCCTTGTGAAGCAGTGCCAGCTAGGGCAGTGCTGGTTGTGTGGCTGCTCTTGTCAGTTGTGAGGTGAGTGCTGCGAGAGGCCCTGAGAGGCCACTGGGAGGCCAGGAAGCTGCTGTTTGGCGTTGGGAGGTGCCTTTGGCTGTGGCCATTGCTGCTGTGGCTGCTGCCTTGGGCCACAGTGCCTGAGAGGCCAGAGCTCTAGGCAGGCTTGGGAGGACACTTGTGCCTCTGTGCCTTAGCGGGCAGTGCCAGGCTGCGCGATGCTGCTGCTGGTAGTGCTTGTGAGGTGCCTTGTGAAGCAATGCCTGCTCATGCAGTGCTGGTTGTGTGGCTGCTCTTGGCAGTTGTGAGGTGAGTGCTGCGTGAGGCCCTGAGAGGCCACTGGGAGGCCAGGAAGCTGCTGTTTGGCGTGGGAGGTGCCTTTGGCTGTGGCCATTGCTGCTGTGGCTGCTGCCTTGAGCCGCAGTGCCTGAGATGCCAGAGCTCTAGGCAGGCTTGGGAGGACACTTGTGCCTCTGTGCCTTAGCGGGCAGTGCCAGGCTGCGCGATGCTGCTGCTGGTGGTGCTTGTGAGGTGCCTTGTGAAACAATGCCTGCTCATGCAGTGCTGGTTGTGTGGCTGCTCTTGGCAGTTGTTGTGTGAGTGCTGCGTGAGGCCCTGAGAGGCCACTGGGAGGCCAGCAAGCTGCTGTTTGGCGTTGGGAGGTGCCTTTGGCTGTGGCCATTGCTGCTGTGGCTGCTGCCTTGGGCCACAGTGCCTGAGAGGCCAGAGCTCTAGGCAGGCTTGGGAGGTCACTTGTGCCTCTGTGCCTTAGCGGGCAGTGGCAGGCTGCGCGATGCTGGTGTTGGTGCTTGTGAGGTGCCTTGTGAAGCAATTCGTGCTACTGCGGTACTTGTTGTGTGGCTGCTCTTGTCAGTTGTGAGGTGAGTGCTGCATGAGGGCCTGAGAGGCCACTGGGAGGCCAGGAAGCTGCTGTTTGGCGTTGGGAGGTGCCTTTGGCTGTGGCCATTGCTGCTGTGGCTGCTGCCTTGAGCCACAGTTGCTGAGAGGCCAGAGCTCTAGGCAGGCTTGGGAGGTCACATGTGCCTCAGCAGGCAGTGCCAGGCTTCGCGATGCTGCTGCTTGTGCTTCTGTGGTGCCTTGTGAAGCAGTGCCAGCTAGGGCAGTGCTGGTTGTGTGGCTGCTCTTGGCAGTTGTGAGGTCAGTGCTGCGTGAGGCCCTGAGAGGCAAATGGGAGGCCAGGAAGCTGCTGTTTGGCGTTGGGAGGTGCCTTTGGCTGTGGCCATTGCTGCTGTGGCTGCTGCCTTGAGCCACAGTGCCTGAGAGGCCAGAGCTGTAGGCAGGCTTGGGAGGTCACTTGTGCCTCTGTGCCTTAGCGGGCAGTGCTAGTCTGCTGTCTGCTGCTGCTTGTAGTGCTTGTGAGGTGCCTTGTGAAGCAATGCCTGCTCATGCAGTGCTGGTTGTGTGGCTGCTCTTGGCAGTTGTGAGGTGAGTGCTGCGTGAGGCCCTGAGAGGCCACTGGGAGGCCAGCAAGCTGCTGTTTGGCGTTGGGAGGTGCCTTTGGCTGTGGCCATTGCTGCTGTGGCTGCTGCCTTGAGCCACAGTGCCTGAGAGGCCAGAGCTCTAGGCAGGCTTGGGAGGTCACATGTGCCTCCGCAGGCAGTGCCAGGCTGCGCGATGCTGCTGCTTGTGCTTCTGTGGTGCCTTGTGAAGCAGTGCCAGCTAGGGCAGTGCTGGTTGTGTGGCTGCTCTTGTCAGTTGTGAGATGAGTGCTGCGAGAGGCCCTGAGAGGCCACTGGGAGGCCAGGAAGCTGCTGTTTGGCGTTGGGAGGTGCCTTTGGCTGTGGCCATTGCTGCTGTGGCTGCTGCCTTGAGCCACAGTGCCTGAGAGGCCAGAGCTCTAGGCAGGCATGGGAGGACACTTGTGCCTCTGTGCCTTAGCGGGCAGTGGCAGGCTGCGGGCTGCTGCTGCTGGTGGTGCTTGTGAGGTGCCTTGTGAAGCAATGCCTGCTCATGCAGTGCTGTTTGGGTGGCTGCTCTTGGCAGTTGTGAGGTGAGTGCTGCGTGAGGCCCTGAGAGGCCACTGGGAGGCCAGCAAGCTGCTGTTTGGCGTTGGGAGGTGACTTTGGCTGTGGCCATTGCTGCTGTGGCTGCTGCCTTGGGCCACAGTGCCTGAGAGGCCAGAGCTCTAGGCAGGCTTGGGAGGACACTTGTGCCTCTGTGCCTTATCGGGTAGTGGCAGGCTGCGGGCTGCTGCTGCTGGTAGTGCTTGTGAGGTGCCTTGTGAAGCAATGCCTGCTCATGCAGTGCTGGTTGGGTGGCTGGTCTTGGCAGTTGTTGTGTGAGTGCTGCGTGAGGCCCTGAGAGGCCACTGGGAGGCCAGGAAGCTGCTGTTTGGCGTTGGGAGGTGCCTTTGGCTGTGGCCATTGCTGCTGTGGCTGCTGCCTTGGGCCACAGTGCCTGAGAGGCCAGAGCTCTAGGCAGGCTTGGGAGGTCACTTGTGCCTCTGTGCCTTAGCGGGCAGTGGCAGGCTGCGCGATGCTGGTGTTGGTGCTTGTGAGGTGCCTTGTGAAGCAATTCGTGCTACTGCGGTACTTGTTGTGTGGCTGCTCTTGTCAGTTGTGAGGTGAGTGCTGCATGAGGGCCTGAGAGGCCACTGGGAGGCCAGGAAGCTGCTGTTTGGCGTTGGGAGGTGCCTTTGGCTGTGGCCATTGCTGCTGTGGCTGCTGCCTTGAGCCACAGTTGCTGAGAGGCCAGAGCTCTAGGCAGGCTTGGGAGGTCACATGTGCCTCAGCAGGCAGTGCCAGGCTTCGCGATGCTGCTGCTTGTGCTTCTGTGGTGCCTTGTGAAGCAGTGCCAGCTAGGGCAGTGCTGGTTGTGTGGCTGCTCTTGGCAGTTGTGAGGTCAGTGCTGCGTGAGGCCCTGAGAGGCAAATGGGAGGCCAGGAAGCTGCTGTTTGGCGTTGGGAGGTGCCTTTGGCTGTGGCCATTGCTGCTGTGGCTGCTGCCTTGAGCCACAGTGCCTGAGAGGCCAGAGCTGTAGGCAGGCTTGGGAGGTCACTTGTGCCTCTGTGCCTTAGCGGGCAGTGCTAGTCTGCTGTCTGCTGCTGCTTGTAGTGCTTGTGAGGTGCCTTGTGAAGCAATGCCTGCTCATGCAGTGCTGGTTGTGTGGCTGCTCTTGGCAGTTGTGAGGTGAGTGCTGCGTGAGGCCCTGAGAGGCCACTGGGAGGCCAGCAAGCTGCTGTTTGGCGTTGGGAGGTGCCTTTGGCTGTGGCCATTGCTGCTGTGGCTGCTGCCTTGAGCCACAGTGCCTGAGAGGCCAGAGCTCTAGGCAGGCTTGGGAGGTCACATGTGCCTCCGCAGGCAGTGCCAGGCTGCGCGATGCTGCTGCTTGTGCTTCTGTGGTGCCTTGTGAAGCAGTGCCAGCTAGGGCAGTGCTGGTTGTGTGGCTGCTCTTGTCAGTTGTGAGATGAGTGCTGCGAGAGGCCCTGAGAGGCCACTGGGAGGCCAGGAAGCTGCTGTTTGGCGTTGGGAGGTGCCTTTGGCTGTGGCCATTGCTGCTGTGGCTGCTGCCTTGAGCCACAGTGCCTGAGAGGCCAGAGCTCTAGGCAGGCTTGGGAGGACACTTGTGCCTCTGTGCCTTAGCGGGCAGTGGCAGGCTGCGGGCTGCTGCTGCTGGTGGTGCTTGTGAGGTGCCTTGTGAAGCAATGCCTGCTCATGCAGTGCTGGTTGTGTGGCTGCTCTTGGCAGTTGTGAGGTGAGTGCTGCGTGAGGCCCTGAGAGGCCACTGGGAGGCCAGCAAGCTGCTGTTTGGCGTTGGGAGGTGACTTTGGCTGTGGCCATTGCTGCTGTGGCTGCTGCCTTGGGCCACAGTTGCTGAGAGGCCAGAGCTCTAGGCAGGCTTGGGAGGACACTTGTGCCTCTGTGCCTTATCGGGTAGTGGCAGGCTGCGGGCTGCTGCTGCTGGTAGTGCTTGTGAGGTGCCTTGTGAAGCAATGCCTGCTCATGCAGTGCTGGTTGGGTGGCTGGTCTTGGCAGTTGTGAGGTGAGTGCTGCGTGAGGCCCTGAGAGGCCACTGGGAGGCCAGGAAGCTGCTGTTTGGCGTTGGGAGGTGCCTTTGGCTGTGGCCATTGCTGCTGTGGCTGCTGCCTTGGGCCACAGTGCCTGAGAGGCCAGAGCTCTAGGCAGGCTTGGGAGGACACTTGTGCCTCTGTGCCTTAGCGGGCAGTGCTAGTCTGCTGTCTGCTGCTGCTGGTAGTGCTTGTGAGGTGCCTTGTGAAGCAATGCCTGCTCATGCAGTGCTGGTTGTGTGGCTGCTCTTGGCAGTTGTGAGGTGAGTGCTGCGTGAGGCCCTGAGAGGCCACTGGGAGGCCAGCAAGCTGCTGTTTGGCGTTGGGAGGTGCCTTTGGCTGTGGCCATTGCTGCTGTGGCTGCTGCCTTGAGCCACAGTGCCTGAGAGGCCAGAGCTCTAGGCAGGCTTGGGAGGACACTTGTGCCTCTGTGCCTTAGCGGGCAGTGCTAGTCTGCTGTCTGCTGCTGCTGGTAGTGCTTGTGAGGTGCCTTGTGAAGCAATGCCTGCTCATGCAGTGCTGGTTGGGTGGCTGCTCTTGGCAGTTGTGAGGTGAGTGCTGCGTGAGGCGCTGAGAGGCCACTGGGAGGCCAGCAAGCTGCTGTTTGGCGTGGGAGGTGCCTTTGGCTGTGGCCATTGCTGCTGTGACTGCTGGCTTAGCGACAGTGCCTGAGAGGCCAGAGCTCTAGGCAGGCTTGGGAGGTCACTTGTGCCTCAGCGGGCTGTGCAGGCTGCGGGTTGCTGCTGCTTGTGCTTTTGAGGTTCCTTGTGAAGCAATTCGTGCTACTGCGGTGCTGGTTGTGTGGCTGCTCTTGGCAGTTGTGAGGTGAGTGCTACGTGAGGCCCTGTGAAGCCACTGGGAGGCCAGCAAGCTGCTGTTTGGCGTTGGGAGGTGCCTTTGGCTGTGGCCATTGCTGCTGTGGCTGCTGCCTTGGGCTACAGTGCCTGAGAGGCCAGAGCTCTAGGCAGGCTTGGGAGGTCACATGTGCCTCAGCAGGCAGTGGCAGGCTGCGGGCTGCTGCTGCTGGTGGTGCTTGTGAGGTGCCTTGTGAAGCAATGCCTGCTCATGCAGTGCTGGTTGGGTGGCTGCTCTTGGCAGTTGTGAGGTGAGTGCTGCGTGAGGCCCTGAGAGGCCACTGGGAGGCCAGCAAGCTGCTGTTTGGCGTTGGGAGGTGCCTTTGGCTGTGGCCATTGCTGCTGTGGCTGCTGCCTTGAGCCACAGTGCCTGAGAGGCCAGAGCTCTAGGCAGGCTTGGGAGGTCACATGTGCCTCAGCGGGCAGTGCCAGGCTGCGCGATGCTGCTGCTTGTGCTTCTGTGGTGCCTTGTGAAGCAGTGCCAGCTAGGGCAGTGCTGGTTGTGTGGCTGCTCTTGGCAGTTGTGAGGTAAGTGCTGCGTGAGGCCCTGAGAGGCCACTGGGAGGCCAGGAAGCTGCTGTTTGGCGTTGGGAGGTGCCTTTGGCTGTGGCCATTGCTGCTGTGGCTGCTGCCTTGAGCCACAGTGCCTGAGAGGCCAGAGCTGTAGGCAGGCTTGGGAGGACACTTGTGCCTCTGTGCCTTAGCGGGCAGTGCCAGGCTGCGCGATGCTGCTGCTGGTGGTGCTTGTGAGGTGCCTTGTGAAGCAATGCCTGCTCATGCAGTGCTGGTTGGGTGGCTGCTCTTGGCAGTTGTGAGGTGAGTGCTGCATGAGGCCCTGAGAGGCCACTGGGAGGCCAGGAAGCTGCAGTTTGGCGTTGGGAGGTGCCTTTGGCTGTGGCCATTGCTGCTGTGGCTGCTGCCTTGGGCCACAGGGCCTGAGAGGCCAGAGCTCTAGGCAGGCTTGGGAGGTCACATGTGCCTCAGCGGGCAGTGCCAGGCTGCGCGATGCTGCTGCTTGTGCTTCTGTGGTGCCTTGTGAAGCAGTGCCAGCTAGGGCAGTGCTGGTTGTGTGGCTGCTCTTGTCAGTTGTGAGGTGAGTGCAGCGTGAGGCCCTGAGAGGCCACTGGGAGGCCAGGAAGCTGCTGTTTGGCGTTGGGAGGTGCCTTTGGCTGTGGCCATTGCTGCTGTGGCTGCTGCCTTGAGCCACAGTGCCTGAGAGGCCAGAGCTCTAGGCAGGCTTGGGAGGACACTTGTGCCTCTGTGCCTTAGCGGGCAGTGCCAGGCTGCGCGATGCTGCTGCTGGTGGTGCTTGTGAGGTGCCTTGTGAAGCAATGCCTGCTCATGCAGTGCTGGTTGGGTGGCTGCTCTTGGCAGTTGTGAGGTGAGTGCTGCGTGAGGCCCTGAGAGGCCACTGGGAGGCAGCAAGCTGCTGTTTGGCGTTGGGAGGTGCCTTTGGCTGTGGCCATTGCTGCTGTGGCTGCTGCCTTGAGCCACAGTGCCTGAGAGGCCAGAGCTCTAGGCAGGCATGGGAGGACACTTTTGCCTCTGTGCCTTAGCGGGCAGTGCCAGGCTGTGGCATGCTGCTGCTGGTGGTGCTTGTCAGGTGCCTTGTGAAGCAGTGCCAGCTAGGGCAGTGCTGGTTGTGTGGCTGCTCTTGGCAGTTGTGAGGTGAGTGCTGCGTGAGGCCCTGAGAGGCCACTGGGAGGCCAGGAAGCTGCTGTTTGGCGTTGGGAGGTGCCTTTGGCTGTGGCCATTGCTGCTGTGGCTGCTGCCTTGAGCCACAGTGCCTGAGAGGCCAGAGCTCTAGGCAGGCTTGGGAGGTCACTTGTGCCTCAGCGGGCTGTGCAGGCTGCGGGTTGCTGCTGCTTGTGCTTTTGAGGTTCCTTGTGAAGCAATGCCTGCTCATGCAGTGCTGGTTGTGTGGCTGCTCTTGGCAGTTGTGAGGTGAGTGCTGCGTGAGGCCCTGAGAGGCAACTGGGAGGCCAGCAAGCTGCTGTTTTGTGTTGGGAGGTGCCTTTGGCTGTGGCCATTGCTGCTGTGGCTGCTGCCTTGAGCCACAGT
This sequence comes from Rhea pennata, assembly GCF_028389875.1. Classification (NCBI taxonomy): domain Eukaryota; kingdom Metazoa; phylum Chordata; class Aves; order Rheiformes; family Rheidae; genus Rhea; species Rhea pennata. Next base: position 1,988,404 of record NC_084680.1, read on the forward strand.
GCCTGAGAGGCCCGATCTCTAGGCAAGCTTGGGAGGACACTTGTGCCTCTGTGCCTTAGCGGGCAGTGGCAGGCTGCGGGCTGCTGCTGCTGGTGGTGCTTGTGAGGTGCCTTGTGAAGCAATGCCTGCTCATGCAGTGCTGGTTGGGTGGCTGGTCTTGGCAGTTGTGAGGTGAGTGCTGCGTGAGGCCCTGAGAGGCCACTGGGAGGCCAGGAAGCTGCTGTTTGGCGTTGGGAGGTGCCTTTGGCTGTGGCCATTGCTGCTGTGGCTGCTGCCTTGAGCCACAGTGCCTGAGAGGCCAGAGCTCTAGGCAGGCTTGGGAGGTCACTTGTGCCTCAGGAGGCAGTGCCAGGCTGCGGGATGCTGTTGCTGCTTGTGAGGTGACTTGTGAAGCAGTGCCAGCTAGGGCAGTGCTGGTTGCGTGGCTGCTCTTGTCAGTTGTGAGGTGAGTGCTGCGAGAGGCCCTGAGAGGCAACTGGGAGGCCATCAAGCTGCTCCTCGGCGTTGTTAGGTCCCCTTGGCTGTGGCCATTGCTGCTGTGGCTGCTGCCTTAGCCACAGTGCCTGAGAGGCCAGAGCTCTAGGCAGGCTTGTGAGGACACTTGTGCCTCAGCGGGCTGTGCAGGCTGCGGGTTGCTGCTGCTTGTGCTTTTGAGGTTCCTTGTGAAGCAATTCGTGCTACTGTAGTGCTGGTTGTGTGGCTGCTCTTGTCAGTTGTGAGGTGAGTGCTGCTTGAGGCCCTGAGTGGCCACTGGGAGGCCAGGAAGCTGCTGTTTGGCGTTGGGAGGTGCCTTTGGCTGTGGCCATTGCTGCTGTGGCTGCTGCCTTGGGCCACAGTGCCTGAGAGGCCAGAGCTCTAGGCAGGCTTGGGAGGTCACATGTGCCTCAGCAGGCAGTGCCAGGCTGCGGGCTGCTGCTGCTGGTGGTGCTTGTGAGGTGCCTTGTGAAGCAATGCCTGCTGATGCAGTGCTGGTTGCGTGGCTGCTCTTGGCAGTTGTGAGGTGAGTGCTGCGTGAGGCGCTGAGAGACCACTGGGAGGCCAGGAAGCTGCTGTTTGGCGTTGGGAGGTGCCTTTGGCTGTGGCCATTGCTGCTGTGGCTGCTGCCTTGAGCCACAGTGCCTGAGAGGCCAGAGCTCTAGGCAGGCTTGGGAGGTCACATGTACCTCAGCGGGCAGTGCCAGGCTGCGCGATGCTGCTGCTTGTGCTTCTGTGGTGCCTTGTGAAGCAGTGCCAGCTAGGGCAGTGCTGGTTGCGTGGCTGCTCTTGGCAGTTGTGAGGTGAGTGCTGCGTGAGGCCCTGAGAGACCACTGGGAGGCCAGGAAGCTGCTGTTTGGCGTTGGGAGGTGCCTTTGGCTGTGGCCATTGCTGCTGTGGCTGCTGCCTTGAGCCACAGGGCCTGAGAGGCCAGAGCTCTAGGCAGGCTTGGGAGGTCACTTGTGCCTCTGTGCCTTAGCGGGCAGTGCTAGTCTGCTGTCTGCTGCTGCTGGTAGTGCTTGTGAGGTGCCTTGTGAAGCAATGCCTGCTCATGCAGTGCTGGTTGGGTGGCTGCTCTTGGCAGTTGTGAGGTGAGTGCTGCGTGAGGCCCTGAGAGGCCACTGGGAGGCCAGCAAGCTGCTGTTTGGCGTGGGAGGTGCCTTTGGCTGTGGCCATTGCTGCTGTGACTGCTGCCTTAGCCACAGTGCCTGAGAGGCCAGAGCTCTAGGCAGGCTTGGGAGGTCACATGTACCTCAGCGGGCAGTGCCAGGCTGCGCGATGCTGCTGCTTGTGCTTCTGTGGTGCCTTGTGAAGCAGTGCCAGCTAGGGCAGTGCTGGTTGTGTGGCTGGTCTTGGCAGTTGTGAGGTGAGTGCTGCGTGAGGCCCTGAGAGGCCACTGGGAGGCCAGGAAGCTGCTGTTTGGCGTTGGGAGGTGCCTTTGGCTGTGGCCATTGCTGCTGTGGCTGCTGCCTTGAGCCACAGTGCCTGAGAGGCCAGAGCTCTAGGCAGGCTTGGGAGGACACTTGTGCCTCTGTGCCTTAGCGGGCAGTGCCAGGCTGCGCGATGCTGCTGCTGGTGGTGCTTGTGAGGTGCCTTGTGAAGCAATGCCTGCTCATGCAGTGCTGGTTGGGTGGCTGCTCATGGCAGTTGTGAGGTGAGTGCTGCGTGAGGCCCTGAGAGGCCACTGGGAGGCAAGGAAGCTGCTGTTTGGTGTTGGGAGGTGCCTTTGGCTGTGGCCATTGCTGCTGTGGCTGCTGCCTTGGGCCACAGTGCCTGAGAGGCCAGAGCTCTAGGCAGGCTTGGGAGGTCACATGTGCCTCAGCGGGCAGTGGCAGGCTGCGGGCTGCTGCTGCTTGTGCTTCTGTGGTGCCTTGTGAAGCAATTCGTGCTAGTGCAGTGCTGGTTGCGTGGCTGCTCTTGGCAGTTGTGAGGTTAGTGCTGCGTGAGGCGCTGAGAGACCACTGGGAGGCCAGGAAGCTGCTGTTTGGCGTTGGGAGGTGCCTTTGGCTGTGGCCATTGCTGCTGTGGCTGCTGCCTTGAGCCACAGTGCCTGAGAGGCCAGAGCTCTAGGCAGGCTTGGGAGGTCACTTGTGCCTCAGGAGGCAGTGCCAGGCTGCGGGATGCTGTTGCTGCTTGTGAGGTGACTTGTGAAGCAGTGCCAGCTAGGGCAGTGCTGGTTGCGTGGCTGCTCTTGTCAGTTGTGAGGTGAGTGCTGCGAGAGGCCCTGAGAGGCAACTGGGAGGCCATCAAGCTGCTCCTCGGCGTTGTTAGGTCCCCTTGGCTGTGGCCATTGCTGCTGTGGCTGCTGCCTTAGCCACAGTGCCTGAGAGGCCAGAGCTCTAGGCAGGCTTGTGAGGACACTTGTGCCTCAGCGGGCTGTGCAGGCTGCGGGTTGCTGCTGCTTGTGCTTTTGAGGTGCCTTGTGAAGCAATTCGTGCTACTGTAGTGCTGGTTGGGTGGCTGCTCTTGGCAGTTGTGAGGTGAGTGCTGCTTGAGGCCCTGAGTGGCCACTGGGAGGCCAGGAAGCTGCTGTTTGGCGTTGGGAGGTGCCTTTGGCTGTGGCCATTGCTGCTGTGGCTGCTGCCTTGGGCCACAGTGCCTGAGAGGCCAGAGCTCTAGGCAGGCTTGGGAGGTCACATGTGCCTCAGCAGGCAGTGGCAGGCTGCGGGCTGCTGCTGCTGGTGGTGCTTGTGAGGTGCCTTGTGAAGCAATGCCTGCTGATGCAGTGCTGGTTGGGTGGCTGCTCTTGGCAGTTGTGAGGTGAGTGCTGCGTGAGGCCCTGAGAGGCCACTGGGAGGCCAGCAAGCTGCTGTTTGGCGTTGGGAGGTGCCTTTGGCTGTGGCCATTGCTGCTGTGGCTGCTGCCTTGAGCCACAGTGCCTGAGAGGCCAGAGCTCTAGGCAGGCTTGGGAGGTCACATGTACCTCAGCGGGCAGTGCCAGGCTGTGCGATGCTGCTGCTTGTGCTTCTGTGGTGCCTTGTGAAGCAGTGCCAGCTAGGGCAGTGCTGGTTGGGTGGCTGCTCTTGTCAGTTGTGGGGTGAGTGCTGTGTGAGGCCCTGAGAGGCCACTGGGAGGCAGCAAGCTGCTGTTTGGCGTTGGGAGGTGCCTTTGGCTGTGGCCATTGCTGCTGTGGCTGCTGCCTTGAGCCACAGTGCCTGAGAGGCCAAAGCTCTAGGCAGGCTTGGGAGGTCACTTGTGCCTCTGTGCCTTAGCGGGCAGTGCTAGTCTGCTGTCTGCTGCTGCTGGTAGTGCTTGTGAGGTGCCTTGTGAAGCAATGCCTGCTCATGCAGTGCTGTTTGGGTGGCTGCTCTTGGCAGTTGTGAGGTGAGTGCTGTGTGAGGCCCTGAGAGTCCACTGGGAGGCCAGCAAGCTGCTGTTTGGCGTTGGGAGGTGCCTTTGGCTGTGGCCATTGCTGCTGTGGCTGCTGCCTTGAGCCACAGTGCCTGAGAGGCTAGAGCTCTAGGCAGGCTTGGGAGGACACTTGTGCCTCTGTGCCTTAGCGGGCAGTGGCAGGCTGCGCGATGCTGCTGCTGGTGGTGCTTGTGAGGTGCCTTGTGAAGCAATGCCTGCTCATGCAGTGCTGGTTGTGTGGCTGCGCTTGGCAGTTGTGAGGTGAGTGCTGCGTGAGGCCCTGAGAGGCCACTGGGAGGCCAGCAAGCTGCTGTTTGGCGTTGGGAGGTGCCTTTGGCTGTGGCCATTGCTGCTGTGGCTGCTGCCTTGAGCCACAGTGCCTGAAAGGCCAGAGCTCTAGGTAGGCTTGGGAGGTCACTTGTGCCTCTGTGCATTAGCGGGCAGTGCTAGTCTGCATGCTGCTGCTGGTGATATTTGTGAGGTGCCTTGTGAAGCAATGCCTGCTCATGCAGTGCTGTTTGGGTGGCTGCTCTTGGCAGTTGTGAGGTGAGTGCTGTGTGAGGCCCTGAGAGGCCACTGGGAGGCAGCAAGCTGCTGTTTGGCGTTGGGAGGTGCCTTTGGCTGTGGCCATTGCTGCTGTGGCTGCTGCCTTGAGCCACAGTGCCTGAGAGGCCAGAGCTGTAGGCAGGCTTGGGAGGTCACTTGTGCCTCAGCAGGCGGTGCAGGTTGCGGGTTGCTGCTGCTTGTGCTTTTGAGGTTCCTTGTGAAGCAATTCGTGCTAGTGCAGTGCTGGTTGTGTGGCTGCTCTTGTCAGTTGTGAGGTGAGTGCTTCGTGAGGCCCTGAGAGGCCACTGGGAGGCCAGGAAGCTGCTGTTTGGCGTTGGGAGGTGCCTTTGGCTGTGGCCATTGCTGCTGTGGCTGCTGGCTTGAGCCACAGGGCCTGAGAGGCCAGAGCTCTAGGCAGGCTTGGGAGGTCACTTGTGCCTCTGTGCCTTAGCGGGCAGTGGCAGGCTGCGCGATGCTGGTGTTGGTGCTTGTGAGGTGCCTTGTGAAGTAGTGCGTGCTCGTGCAGTGGTGTTTACGTGGCTGCTCTTGGCAGTTATGAGGTGAGTGCTGCGTGAGGCCCTGAGAGGAAATAGGTAGTGCAGCAAGCTTCTTTTTGTCTTTTGGTGGTTTCTTTTTCTGTAGTCATTGGTCCTGTGGCTGCTGCCTTGTTTCAGAGTGTGTGATAGGCCAGAGTTCTTGGCAGGCTTTTGAGGTCCCATGTGCCTCTTTGCCTTAGCAGGCAGATCTAGGCTGTGGGCTGCTGCTGCTTGTGCTTGTGTGGTCTCTTTTTAAGCAACGGATGCTAGGTCCGTCCTGGTTTCATGGCTTTTATAGAAGTACTGTGAGAAAAACCTTTGATATAGTTAACAAGACTCAAGGACAAGGGGGAGAGAAAAACAGTACTGCAAAGGATAACCAGCTTCGACTAAATAACCTTGATGAAACCGCAGCGCTTTGAAGATTGCGAGGGGTAGCTAAGGCAAAAACAGCAGAATAACCCAGTAGTGACCTTAGGTTCAATAAGACTTATTAACATATTAAATTTCACACCCCTAAATGAATAATGAGATGGAAATGACATGATAATGATGTTACCGCCTCTTCTTTGCTTCCTATGCTTATTAACAAGAATGTTAAAGCGCAAGCTCAGAGCAATTATCTGATATAATGAAACTGTAACCAATAGAAAGATTTGTATAAAATACTCCCTGAAAAGTGTGTATAAATGAAGAATGAGAGGGGGAGAAGGTGTGCTAGCTTTGTGGATTTACCACCTAGCACCCATCTCTGTGCAGAAATGAAATAAACAAATATCTCGACCCTGTGTGTCTATTGGTTGTTTGCACACCGGGTAACAGAACCCAGATTTTGGGACAACAGTTTGGCGACCCAGATGGGACTTGCCAGAAGGCCTTGCCCGGATCATCTTGCCGTTCCCGACAGCGGACTGGATCGGATCGAGCTCTAGCACGCACCAACCTGTTGATCGGGAAGTCCTCCGACCTCCCTCCGAAGTCGGAATGACAAGAGACTGATAGGTGCAACACCGACCAGAGATATTTGTGCCAGGGTGAAAGAAGGGTGAATCTTTGCATTGGTGAGTATAAAATTTACTTACTTCCGTGGAAGATTATGTTGGATTATGTTGCACGTAGACTCTCGGCAAAGGTTGCGTTAAATTGACCAGGGGGGTCAGAGCTGAGTGTGCATAAAGGAATAAAGTCGCACGTAGACGCTTGACAAGGGTTGCCTTAAATTGACCAGAGGGGTCAGAGCTGAGTGCGCGCAAAGGTACGGGAAAAACAGTATTTCTAGGTAATAAGGTTGATATTTCTAGGTAATTGACATGGGATCAAGCCAATCCATGATTCTTCCCTGTAGCCCTTTGGGTTGTATTTTGAAACACTGGAATATTTTTGGAGGAGATCGGATGACAAAAAAAGAATGAAAAGATGTTGTAATCAATGGTGGCCAATGTATAAGCTGGAATGTAATGAGCAATGGCCAAAAATGGGACCTTGAACTATAACACTATATTACAGTTACTGCTGTTTTGTTGCCGGAAGGGGAAGTGGGATGAAATACCCTATGTGGAGGCTTTTGTGTCACTGTATAAGGAACCAGAAATTCAAAGGGAATGTGAACTTATAAGTAAAGAGGAATCTGTAATGGTTGCAGTAGAAAAGAAGGAAGAGAGCGGGTATTGTGCTAACAGAAAAATTCTGAATGGAGAGGAGCAGGAGGATGTACAACTACTGACAGTGCCCCCCTCTTGTGGAAACGATTCCACCTCAGTTGAAGCATTGCCCCCCCCCCCCCGCTAGAAAGCAAAGAGTCCAGCCCTGTTTCTGGCCGAACTAGGAGGCAGAAACAACCTGTTATACAGGCTCCTTTGAGACAAGTAGTGGGGCCAGAAGGGCTGCCAGTATTTGTACATGTTCCTTTTACAATCTCGGATTTACTAAACTGGAAACAGTCTATTGGATCATATAGGGAAAATCCTGAGAAGCTGCATCAGCTTTTGGAGACTATTACGATAACTCATAATCCTAACTGGGGAGATGTGCAGGTGCTGTTGAATGCTTTCCTGAGAGGAGAAGAAAAGAGGCTGGTAATTGATAAGGCAAAAGAAGAGGGTGAGAGAAGGGACAGAAAGGGGGATCCTGAGGTCTATTTACCCACCAGAAAGGATCCAGAGTGTGATCCAAATAGGAGCGGGGTTAGGGAGCTACTGAAGCAGTATCAACAGCTAATTTTATATGGGGTTCAGTACAGGGTTCCGAAACCAAAGAATGTATCAAAATTGTATGAAACAAAGCAAGGGCCTGAAGAAAATCCCTCGGCCTTTTATGAAAGATTATGCGAAACAGCCAGGAAATGGACAGACCTGGATCTAAATGAGGAAACAAACCAAAGGCTGTTTAATATGCTCTTCATTGGCCAGTCAGCTCAGGATATTAGGAAGAAGCTACAGAAGGTAGATGGAGCTGGGGGAATGTCTATTTCACAGCTGATAGAAATAGCGTATAAGGTATAGAATAATCGAGATGAAAAGAGAACAAGAGAAACACAAAATCGAATGAAACTACAGGCTTCTATCCTGGCAGCTGTCCAGAGGAATGAATTCCAAGGCAGGGGCAGGGGAAGCAGAAGAGGTAACAGAGGAGGAAGAGGTGGAAGGGGAGGGAGGCCAGGAGGAGGCCTCCCTAGACCCGCTTTGGGTCCAAATCAATGTGCAATTTGTAGACAGGAAGGGTACTGGAAAAATGAATGTCCGAGTCAAAGAAGGATAACAAAGCTACAGAGCCCAGCAAACACTGACCTAATTATGTTAGAGGAGTCAAATATGGAATGAAGGGGACCGGGGGAGAAAATTAGAATTTCCTCAGCTGATCCTCTGGTTCCAGTAAAGCTGAGGAATGAAACTATAGATTTTTTATTAGATAGTGGAGCCACTCATTCTGTGATAACTAGTTGTAAAGGACCCTTAAGTAAGACTACTACCACTATTGTTGGGGCTACAGGAAGGAAAGCTTTGAGGCCATTTTTGCAACCAATGGAGTGTATGATTGGAGGTACTAAATTGACTCATGAATTTCTCTCTATGCCAGAGTGTCCCCTCCCTTTATTAGGACGGGATTTACTATGCAAACTGAATGCGCAAGTGACCTCTTGTGAGAGTTCCGTGCAGCTCCACATCCCTCCAGAATCAGCATGGAGAGCACAAATCTGCCTTTTGATGGAATCAGCTCCAGACGATAACAGTGCAAGTATCCCTTCAAGTGTATTGGATGCAGTGATTCCCTTGGTTTGGGCCTCAACAAAGCCAAGTAAAGCAAAAAATGCAACTCCGGTCAAAACAGAGCTACAACCAGGAGCGAAGCCAGTTAGGGTGCATCAGTACCCTATCAAGCTAGAAGCACGTAGAGGATTGGAACCCCTAATTAATGCCTTCTTGCAATATGGCTTGCTTAGACAGTGTCAGTCTGAATTCAATACACCAATTCTGCCGGTAAGGAAACCGCGCTCCCAAGAATATCGACTGGTCCAGGACCTAAGGGCAGTGAACCAAATAACAAAAGATATCCATCCAACTGTGCCAAACCCATATACTCTTTTAGCCTCAGTGCCTGAGACTAACAATTCTTTTACAGTGCTAGATTTAAAAGATGCTTTTTTCTGTATTCCTATAGAACAAAGCCAGACAATTTTCGCCTTTGAATGGGAAAGTCCCACTACGAGGAGGAAGGAGCAGTTATGCTGGACAGTTCTTCCTCAAGGATTCAAGAACAGTCCTACCCTGTTTGGTAAGATCTTGGCCAAAGAACTAGCCCAATGGCAGGAATGTAACAAAAATGTCACTCTTTTACAGTATGTGGACGACATTTTGACTGGAGCGGATTCAGAGCAAATATGTTTAGAGGCAACAGTGAGTCTGTTAAATTTTTTTGGACTTTTTTTACTCATGGAGCAATTTGGAAAGAATGAGGGCTCTTAAATTCTCAAGGAAGTAATATAAAGTATGGACAAGAGATATTAAGATTGTTACAAGCAATAATGGAACCCAAAGAAGTAGCTATAATGCATTGCAAAGCCCACCAGACGCGAAATAGTGAAGTGGCACAAGGAAACAGGAGAACAGATGCGGCAGCCAAAAAGGCAGCACTAGCAGGACAGGTGATTGGGGCTTTATTACCCAGTAGAAAAATACAAATGAGACCTCCTGAATATTCAGACAAAGAAAATCAATTGGCAGAAAGGCTAAAATGCACAAAAAATGCTGAAGGGTGGTGGGTCACCCCAAATGGACAAGTTTTAACTACAGCCAAAATGATGGAAGTGCTCCTCAAGAGACTGCATGAAGAAACTCACATGGGAGCAGATGCTATGACAAGCAGCGTAAAAGATATGCTATGGGATCAAAGATGCTATCAAATGCTGACCTTATTGTAAAAAGATGCCCCACCTGTTGTGCAAATAACCCCAAAATTCAGAAGAAACCACCTATGGGAGAACTAAGAAGAGGATTAACCCCAGGGGAACACTGGCAGATAGATTTCTCTGAATTGCCTAAATGTGGTCAGTTTAAATATTTACTTGTTTTGGTAGATACTTTTTCTGGTTGGCCAGAAGCCCTCCCATGCTCCACCAATTGTGCAAAAGAAGTAATTAAAATTTTACTAAAAGAGATAATTCCTCGATTTGGGATTCCTGCAGGTATATCCTCAGATAATGGACCTCATTTTATTTCATTTTATTAACAGCTGCATGTTAAATGTGCTCGCTAAGAGGCTCTCTTTCGAATTTGATGAGTTTGGGGGGTTTGTGTTAGCATTCAGATTTTTCTCTTATGTGTGATGATTCAGGAAGCCCTCTAGGCATCAGGAAGTTGTATTAGCTCACACTGCTCACCACAAGATGTGGTTTTAATACAGATGGGTACTCAGAGTTGGCCATTCTTCATAACTGTTCATCAAATGGAGAAGAAGCCCTCAAGGATGGCAGGGAAAGCTCTGGGAGACAGGTATGTAAAAACATATATTGTAGTGGAACTTTGAGCTGGTGATCTGCAACAGTGTAAAATACCACTGTTCAACGACTAATGGTGAAAGAAGAGTTCTGAAGGTGAGAACTGTATTCTATTCTGAAGTCCAGTTGGCTACAGTCTTTGTATGGTTATAGGAAATGCTTGCCATTCTCTTCTGTTTTCAGAGGATTTGCATAAGTTTGTTCACATTTCCTTCCTTACGTTTGAACACAGAAATGAGAGCAATTACAGACTGGAGACACAGGTGGGCTCCTCCACTTCACAGCAGATCTCTGCTCAAGTTCAGGCCCTTGAAAGTCATCAGACACCAGAAGATGAAGCTGAGCAGAGGTTTCAGAGGGAGTGTGATCAGTGTCTTAGTTTGCAAGACAAGCTCAATCAGGAGCTCTGCAGGAAACCAGTAAGAGCTTGTCTCAGCGGCTGAGTGAAGCTGAAAGTAGAGCTGCTGGCCTAGAGAAGAAAGTTCAGCAACTGAAATGGTCTCTTAGGAGAAAAACATTGTTCTTGGAAATGGCAAGGAGGGCACTACATTAAGCCCAGTGTCAGGCTGAGGAACACGGTCATGCTCTAGAACATGAAAAAGATCAAGTCAGTAGACACCATGTGGAACAGGAATCTCTGCGGGACCAGCTGGCCCAGCTGCAAAGCGAGACTCTCCTGCTGCATCAGCAGCTGGGAGATCTGCAGAATGAGACCACCCAAGAAAAGCTCATGAGTGCTGTCCAGGTGGCATTGCATAACACACTCAGTAAAAGCAGAGAAGAGGCAGAAGAGGAAGTTTACCTGCTGCAGGCAAGAAACAAGGAATTGAATGCCGAGTGTATTCATTTAAGAGACCAAGTGTTGATGTGTGAAGCAGACAGAGCAGACAGAGGGGTAAGATATACACTGACAAAGAATGCCTTTAAATAGGACAGAGTTGAAGAATTGAGATGCAGAAAGCAAGTGCAGTGCTAGGCGAAGGAGGAAAGAAAATATTTCAGAAAATATTGAGGATAGGCAGAGTGAGAGGAGGGGAGGAAGGAGAAGATGCCTGGAGATGAGTGGGAAAGAAGGATGGGAGGAGGCCTGAGCAGAGAATAGTGACCGAGGAGAAGTTGCTGAGTCCGGAGCAAAGAAAAGAGTAGTTTTCTTTCCTGTTCTTACAGAGAAGGAATGCCTTTGGCATGAAGTGTTACTGCACTTGAGGAGTCTGAGTGTTGTCCGGGGCCTAGTTTATGTATGCATTATTGGGGGTTTAAGAAGGCTGAGAACCTCACAAGAAGTTAGGTTCAGCCAGTAGAGAGTGTCCAAGGACCACATTCTTTCTCATTTGTCAAAGTAACTTTTCAAGGGAGGGCTGGAGACGGGAATGAAGCCCTGCAGTCTTGGCCAGCATTGGTACTCTGCCTTCTCTTCTTCCATACTAGAATAACAGGTTCCTTCAGGAGACATTAGGAATACACAAACCACCTAGATGACAGAAAATAAAATCTGTCCAAAAGGAGTTCAGTAGGAAGACTGCAGAGAGTCTGATTTAATACACACTTTACATGATTTCAAAGGAGCTTTCACAGATACCCCTATACAGAAGTGTGTATACACCAAACACCTGCATTGGTCTACCTCTGTGTGGTAGACGAATAGTGTCACAGTATCTGCATTTTCCAAGCAGAACAATGCTTAGCCTTTCCTTAGGCATTAGGAAACAGAAATATTCATCAAGGGGTGACATTTCTCTAGTTGTCCTCAACTGGCAAGGATAGATTGAGGTCCCCAGCTGTGAGAGGCAATCTTCTGATGGACAAGATTTTGGGCCTTTGTAACTTGCTCTGAAAACTGATCTAAGTACATGAACTAGTGAGTGGAAGTAAAAATGCAGATTTCACATTCTTACCTTTTTCTTTGTACTTGTGTAATGATCCATTGTTAGAGAACAGTCCAGCAGCTGCAGCGAGAACTTAGTGAGGCTCTCATGAAGCAGCGGATGTTGGAAACTTCCCTTAGAGTTTCTACAAATGCATGCATTGACCTGAAGGAAGAAAGAGTGCACTTGCAAGAGGACTTGGACAGGATGAAAACCAAGGTATAGCAACTCTGTAAACCTAGCAATATCTACAAAGCCGTTCTTTTCCTCCAGCTGCTGGAAGACAACCACATATTCTGAGAAGAAATGCCAGAGAGGTTTGTCTAGAGACATTCCTAATCCTCATCCTCACGTAGTTCGTGAAGCCACTCCTTAAGCCTTCCTCAGAAGGCACCCCTGATCATTTTCTAGACCAAAGTGTGCTTTTGTCTCATACATCATACAAACAAATGGTCTGGGTTGCAGTAAGAGGCGATCCTGTGCTTCAGACACACAGCATGAGCAAGAGCTCTTGGGTTTAGACTCTTGGGTGGTATTGCAGTGATCTCCTTTCTCTTTTGCTTCTCGTGCTCTTGCCAGACCCCTCTGGCTCTTCAGGGAGCCACTTTCAGGGCTAAGAAGCCTCACTGAAGAAGAGCCCTTGTGCTTTTCAGCCCAAGCACGTGGCTGAAATGCTGCTAGTTTGGAGTCTTGCTGTGAGCTGTGGCGTGGTTTGTGAACTCTTGCTGGGGACTTGAGAAAGGATGGGAGCTGAAGCAAGCCTGTCAGAACTCATGGGAAAGATGTACTTCATTTAAAGAAGCAAGGTGACTTTTCCTTGGTTGAAGTACCAAATCCATGGGCCTGAGCTACAATCTTGACTGATAGGTTGGATGGATTTTCACAGAATGCAGGCTTTCTAGAGCTATCTGATGAACTGTGCTTGTTTTCCCGCTGTGCACGGGTTGGTGAACTGTTCCAGCAGCTGGCGATGGAATACACAAAATCTCTGCAGCAAGAAACTAGAAATCAGGAGGTGCAAGAAGAAGTGGTCTGCCTCCAGCGCTGCTTACAGTGCAGTATGGTGGATCACTGCAAAACAGAGCAACACAAAAGAGAGACTGAAGAAAGAGCCTGACAAGAGTTAAGGCAAGAACTAGAAGAGCTCAGTCACTTTTTGCAGGTAAACTTATTCACCATTTGTGTCTGTAGTCCACAGTGCATTCTGTTGTTGTTGTTGTTGTTGTCTTTTAGGTATCTTGCTTTAGGTATCCAGTTCCCTTTTAGTGCCTTTTAGTTGGGGGCATGGAGGGAGAAGGGGTTCTTGTAGAGCAGGTGTAGAGCTGAAAATGGCTGTGTGAAAATGTTCCTGTGAGTGTTGTGTGACATGCATGTATGGGAAAATATGTACTCTTTGATTGCCTTCCAGGAGCACTTGCTGATCCTTCAGTCTATAAGCCTGCACAAGGTAGGCTTTGTGTTGACAGTCTGCAGAGGGAATTGCCTTTACGTCCTCAGGATGCATTGTGAGGAGTTGGCATTAGTGGGCATCATCATCCTCCATATTGAGTAGTGGGAGACGTCAGGTGGAAAGGCAAAGCATGGAGAGGGGGGCAGACTTTTCATACCTACAGGAGGTGGTTGAATCGCAAAGGGATATGTTTGTCCTCTACTAACTGTTATTGCTGAGAGTCTGCAGGGCCAGATGCATGGGACGTGCTGTGTCATTCTCCAGACCAGACTGTTCAGAAAACAACTCACTAAGTTTACTCCCTTTCTGAGGGAAGGGCAAAACCAAACAAAAAAAGAAACAAGTAAAATCCATTGGATAGTTTCTGATTTCTTCTTTGATTGTTGCTGGTAGTGAGGAAGCAGGCAGGATACCCTGGTTGAGTAAGGCTATGTTTTTAAAATCAGGGATGGGAAATGGGGTTGTGGGGCAGCATTGTTTCTTCCTTCCTGTTCCCTGAAGTTGCATTTTCTGCTACAGATGCAGGCAGCCACTCAAGGCAGATTAGAACAAATAAACACCAATAACGTAGCACTGAGAAACCAGCTGGAGCGGAGACCTGGAGATCTCGAATCGGAATTGGCAAGACTACAAAATGTGCAGGAAGACAGTGCTTTGCAAGTAGCATTTGCTTGGGGAGAAATGGAAAGATATGAAAAACTCTACTTGGTGGATGTGGAAATGACAAACTACCTCACAAAGAAACTGGCAAGGTAAGTTTATTTTTCGTCAAGTTTTGTTTTTAGTGAGTAATGAAGTATTACCTTGTTTTAACCTCTGATTTTGTGTCCAAAATACCTGCTTGAGATCTGGTCAGCAGGATGTATGCAAGTGTAAGACAGCAGGCTTATGAAAAGAGTACAGTGAGGTCCCTGCTTTGATTGAGGACTGTTCTCATTTCTCTTTACTGTCTTGGAAGAAACAGAGAGATGCCTGCATCTTGAGAGTATTTTTGAAGTCAGTGTTGTTTGAACAACTCTGCTTTTTAGCAGCTCTGTAATCCCCTCCTCTTCCTGTCTGGATGGTGGAAAAGAAGATGTTCATTTCTGATGCTGTTGTGCTCAACCTAGCAATAGATTGGAATGTACTTGAAAAGGGCTAGAGAACCGTTCATGAGACCGTGAGGCAAAAATAGTCCGTTTGGCTTTTTGTTGTAGCAGTGCATCTAAAGTCTGAGTTTAGTTTGTGGGGAAGGAGATGGCCCTGACTTCTTGTACAGATGACTGCCTTCCCAGAAGAGATTGCTTTGAAGATCGAATCCTGGGAAGGCATAAACTTTGGTAACTCGGCAGTCTATGTTCAAAAGTCTGATAGGACAGTGTAAGACTTGGAGCCCAACCCTGAAAGTACGAACAAGAGCAGCTCTTGAGTGCTTCTACCTTTTTCACAGAGCTAAGGAGATGCTAGCAGTAGCCAATGCTCAATGCCCTCATGTGCAGCAGAGAAGCAACTCCTTGATCACAAGGCCCAGGCGATGCCTTCTGGTTGAGAAACAGAGTGGAAGCTCATCTGGCTTGTGCCAGAAGCTAAGCTGTTCATCCAAGCCACCTGCCAGCTGGCCAAGGCTAGCGTGAAGCAAGACAGGTCTGGGGAAGGTCTTACCAGCAGCTGGAGAGAAGACTCCCCTTCTGCTCCCATCTGCAACACCGCTCCACGCAGAAAGGCAAAGACAGAGAAACCCATGAATAAATGTGTGCTCTGCCACTGCAGTTGAGCTCAGCTGCCTGTTTTATTCTCCTGGGGGCTGGGTATTGGTGCAATTGCTTGGGGCTGGCACATGCCTTGTCCTTCGACTTGGGCTCTTCCAGTGCCAGGACTTGAGCTAGTTGCAGCTGGATTTCCTAGAGGGGAGGGCAGAATTAACTGCTGCTGCTTTCTTAGGAACAGAAAGTTTGTAGCCAGTGCTCCGAGGTCACTAATGCCCAGACAACTGTAAAAACATAGCCTCAGATTTCTACAGCTGGAGCATGCACATTCCTGAGTGCTGGTAAGCAGCTGTTCCTGGTGTTGCTCTCAGGGCAGTAACTGCTGTTTGATGGTGCTGCCTGAGAAGTGGCTTAGCTCTGGCAACTGTTTCTGGCTCTGGACACCTGCCACAAGGCAGATGAGGGACAGCTTAGGTGATGGTGGGCATGGAGTTGCCAGATGCAGTCTGGGATGGGACTCTTGGCAAGCAGGTGCTGTGCAAGGGCCTCACTGGGAATGGCTGCATGCCTGAGACCTGGGTCACCTGCCTGTGCCATACACTATTTCTTTCCTCTGCAAATGAGTATTTTACCAGGAGACAAAACAAGGACTAAGAGGGAGCTGGAATCTAATGGACTTTAAACAAAAATTCTTCAGCAGGCAAAAGTTGCAGCAGCAATGGCGGCTGCTGAAATCAGATTTTGGCTCTCAGAGTCCTCTGAAGTGGAAAACACCGAAGGAACGAGGTTGCTCTGTATTTTGAGGATGGGACTTGCCACATGCAGGGAAAGGTTTGTGCTGTTTGCCCGTAGTAGCTGGGATTGTGCTCTTGCTTCAGGGCTTCCTTTTTCCTGTTCGCATGGGGCCGGGTTCACACAACTGCTGCTCATATGTTGTCAAGAAAGCAATGTACTCATAGCAGCTGAAATATGTAAACGAAAGCGCATTTTTGACAACAGAGAATTACAAGTCCTGTGATGTTTTCATATATTGGTTATAGTAGTTCCACTAGCTAGTTCCACTGATGCCAAGGGACATAATGCCTTGTTTTAAATTCAGTCCATGTATGATTTTGAGCCAGACAGGAGCTGAACCGCGCTGCAGGCAGTGCTGGGCCCTGCAGGGCCTGGCCGGAGAGGAGCCCACCGCACCAGGTCTAGGCCCTGCCAGGGGCCACTCTGCCAGGAGGGCTCTGCTGGCCCTGGCATAGAAGAGTGGAGTTGGAGGGACAAGGTTTGTATGCTGGGTCTGGAGCCGGGCTGAGGCACCAATTCCTGAATGCCATCTCTAAGCATGTGAAGGATAAGAAGGTGGTCAGGAGTAGTCAACACTGATTCACAAATGAGAAATCATGCTTAACCAATCTGATAGATTTCTCTGATGGGATTCCTGGCTGGGTAGATGAGAAGAGAGCAATAAATGTTGTCTCTCAGCTTCAGTAAGGCCTTTGACACTGTCTGCCAGAACATCCTCAAAGGCGAGCTCAGGAATTGCAGGCTAGATGATTGGACACTGAGGTGGATTGCAAACTGGCTGAAGGAAAGACCTCAGAGGGTTGTGATAAGTGTCACAAAGTCTAGTTGGAGGCCTGTAGCTAGCGATGTCTCCCAGGTGTCATAGTGGGTCCAATCCTGTTCAACTTACTCATCAGAATTCTAGATGAAGGGACAGAGTGCACCCTCAGCAAGTTTGCTGATAGTCTCAAACTGGGAGGAGTGGCTGATACACCAGAGGGCTGTGCTGCCATCCCAAGAGACCTGGACATACTGGGGAGATGGGCAGAGAAGAACCTCCTGAAATTTAATAATGGGAAGTGCAGAGTCCTGCACTCCCAGAGTCCCCTCCTGGGGTGGGATAACCTCATGCACTAGCAGAGGCTAAGGGCTGATCTGCTGGAAAGCAGCTCAGTAGAGAAGGAACCGGGGGTTCCTGGTGGACAATAAGTTGACCGTGAGCCAGCAATGTACCCTTGTGGCAAAGAAGGCCAAAGGTATCCTGGTCTGCATTAGGAATAGCATTGTGAGCAGGTCGAGGGAGGTGATCATACTGCTCTGCTCAGTCTTGGTGAGGCCACACTTGGAGTCCAGTCCTGGGCTCCCTAGCAGGTGAGTAATAGAGAGCTACTGAAGCGATTGCAACAAAGGGCTACTAAGATGATGAAGGGACTGGAGCATGTCTCATAGGAGGAAAGGCAGAAAGAGCTGTGCCTATTGAGCCTGGAGAAGAGAAGACTGAGGGGGGAATCTTAAGAATGTGTTTAAATATCTGAAGGGAGAGTGTCAAGAGGATGGGGCCAGATTCTTTTCAGTAGTGCCCAGTGACAGGGCAGGAGGCAACGGCCCTTGCAGCAATTCACCCTTGCAGAGTCTATCTGCAGAAACTGCCACAAGCATCCCTGTTTGCTTTAGTCTCAGTAGTCCTGCCTCCTACCCCTGAACCTCTCTCCTTGCCATCCTGCCCTCTTTGCCGCACAGGCTCACATGTTGTGACCACCCTACACCTCCTGCAGTGCCAGCATCTAACATCTGAGCAGTGCTGGATACACAAAAATGTCCCACCCAGGCAACACCACCAGTCCAAACCCCCACAGCCTTACTCTCCTGTGCAGTATTTCCCCTGCCAGACAGTATACAGAGATGTGAATAAGCCAGGGACTAGAATGTCCCTAATACTCAGCTGGCACTGCCTGTGACCCTCAGGGACACCTGCAACAATCATGGGGCCTGCAGAGGGGCAAGTCAAATGCTGTATGCTCTTCTGAGCTTGGTGGGGACAGTGTGTAGGATGCCATAAGGAAAGATGAGCTATTCTTCTGATTTGATATGGGAGTGGGGAAGAATTAGAGGTCAAGAGTGTTTAACAGCAGGTTCCTGCTTGAGCCAGGGGTGTGATATGACTCTGGGCAACTTGTGAGTGCTGACTAGTCCCTTCAGCACCAGTTGTGAGGTTTTCCAATGCCTTATAAACCACAGGCCAGGCTAAGCACAAGCTGGGAAACTTGGCCCCTCCAATCTGTCCTTCAAATGCAGTCTGCAAAAATGGAGTCATAGTAAAGTCACTTCTGAATATCAGCTATGCCCCCCCTTTTTCCTTCCATCCTGCAAACATCTCCACACAGTATGTTATGAGCTCCTTAGTCTCTTTCTTACCCAAACAAAGCCAAGGTAAACACAGTGCTCAGGAAAGAGGTGATGTCTTTATTCCCCACTTTTATTCACCAAGCTTTTGTTTTTGTAACTCCAGGGACCACCATAACCTAGTTAGAGGAAACATAAGCTGGACTATTTTGGGCAAGGCTGTCACTGAAGCAAATAAAAATGAGATTGAAATTGTATGTTCACATACTTCCTCCTTTTTACTCCACTGCTCACTTACATCAATGTGAAAGGGTAGGAAGAGTTCCTTTTGGAAGTTCTTTCTGATATTATCTAAATATTTATGCACCTCAGCTCCAGAAATCTTACATAAATTGAAACATTTGGGTTGAGAGTTTAAGGGAAAATAGTATGGATTTGGTCTGTAAGTGCCAACAGCACCACCATGCTACATATTATTTTCCTGCATGTAGATCGAGGGCCGCCATTGGCAGAAAAATCTGGTGGGAGAGAAAGCAGAGAGAGAAATTAGTCCTTGCTGGCTCCCCTGGCTCCCTAGACTTGGCCATGGCAGAGGGTTGAGAGATGAAAGCTATCCCCCCTTCATGGTCAGTTACTGCAGCAGAGGGCAGAGGAGCTGGTGCTCTGGGACTGCCCAGGTCTGATGGAGAGCTACTAGAGAGGGACGGGAGTCATAAGAACATACAACAGGCATGCACTATTTACAGGCATCTTCCCAACATCTGTTGCTATGCTGTCAAGATCCCTCCCCAACACCCAGCCTTCCCACAAATGCTCTTCAAGACAAAGATATTTCATACAGGGAGCAGAAAATGAAATGTCTGATTTTAGATTATCACAGACTTTGGCACCACTTGGAGAAATTCTTGAGAGATTTGCCTTAAAATCTCTGATGATAACAATGGAGGAAGAAAGAAAAGGGTTTTGAGGGATCTTTCCCCAGGCTGTGCTATCTTCATGCCTAACAAAGCACTACAGGGGCTGAACAAGCCCAGTCACAGCACTCTGTATTCCTTCTTTCATTTATCCCTCCCTTTCTTCAGAGCCCAATGCAGTCCCCCACTGCCAACAACAGTAACATGGTGTTTCCACTGGGGGACATTGCAGGGGTCAGTGAACCACAGTTCAGGAGTGATCCTGGTCTGGGAAAGCCCTCTTCTGGGTCTCTTTGTCCCACCGCTACTAATGGGGTGGTCAGTGGGGTGAAAGCAGGGCTCGAAAATGCCCCATGCAGCTCCCCTGCCCATTGTGGGAAAAAACCTATTAGGATGCTCGGGGGGGGGGGGGGGTTCCATGCAGCCCCTCTGTGACATGGTCTGGAGTCACAGTGGGAAACTCCACATCACAGTGACAGCTCCCCTCTCACCATTGTAACCTCAGTGTCTCCCTATACTTCCCAGCAAGGATGGAGTGAGCCCAGGCACTTACGATTGCTCTCACCATTACTCCACTCTGGAGCAGCTGCTTTGCAATGGACAGGAGAAGGTGAAGTGAGGCAGAGGCATAGGACTGGGGGCAGTTAGATGAAGTGTGGGAGAAAATATAAAGAGGAGAAATCTCTTAATAGGGAACAAACTGACTGTCTTTTGCCCTCCTGCTGCAGGTGTTGACCTCAAATAAGAGTGGACCAAACATGGCAAAATACCTGCTATCTGACACCTTGAGTTCTAAACTGTCACCAACAATTGCAAAGCTGAAAACCAATGGTAATATCTTGAGGAATTCTTTCACAAGTGTTGGCATAGACAGTAATAAATATCAAAACCCTGGGCCTCAAAGGCTGGTTAGTACTGGTAGCTCCAACAGGAGCTCTGACTGATGATGCCTTATGGCTTAGGGGTCAACATGGCTGCCAGGACTCCTGGATCCTTGTCCTGACTCTGCCACTTTTTTCCTGAGGTGCTGCAGGCAGAAGTCCCAGGCACTGAGGGTTGCTATTTGCCTAACAATGGGCATTGCCCACCCTGAGCTCCCAAATGGATAAAAAAGCTGGAGCAGTTCTGAGGCCATGCAGAGTCTGTGTGTGCAGGGAGGAGTATGGGAGGAAACTGACCCTTGCAGAGGAGCCCCTGAGGATTCCCTGAGGCCCCAGATCTCCTGTGAGCACAGCACTGGTCTCTCACTGGGGTGGAGATCCATGGCCCAGTTTCTCCAGGGAGTGGGTCACACTTTGAGATCAGCAGCTGAAAAAAAACCCACTTTTAGACTCTAGATATACTTCCTGAACTGCACGTTTTAGAAATGAATACTTTAACTTTTCATCAGCTCAGCTTGGCTTCTTGTCCAGTAGCCTAGCCATTTCCTCCATTTTTTTCACACCAGCTCTCCTTGCACCACCAGATTGGCAGAGCAGGCTTTGAACTCAGAGGTGCTTTCTCTGTGGGTACCACTGTGGATGTGAGAAGACCGGATTCCCTGGGTGAAAACACCTCTGAGGTCTCCCTTTCAGTTCCAGACCTCTCCAGGGTTCAGAATCAAGGTTTTAGTCTGAAGTTAATCAAGACCTCAGCTGTGCACTTCCTGTCACAGAGGCATTTCTTTGAGGGTGGTGGTGGGGTGCTTGGATACATTTGTGTCTGCTGCCTTTCTTGGTTGGAAGTGCACTGAATGGTTATGAGCTTGCTAACTCAGAGCTTGACATATCTACCATTTGCTTTTCAGAGTTCAATAAAATCTGGACTTGCACATCCTATTACCTTAGTCTGCAGCTCGCACTGTATCAGGTGGGACTTGCCTCCTCTTCTTCCCCTCACACTCTAATGGTTTCAGTCATCTTAATATTCCCATGTCATGCAGTGCAATTATTCCTCCTGTCCTTTAGGGGTCAGAAAATGCCCTAGAAAGACACTGTCATTGACTAATGCACCACAGACCAGCCTCCCTGTCAATTGAGGTTAAAGTGAAAGTCCAAGCCCAGTTTCAGAAAGTGATAGACACTTTCTGGAGCTTCTCCATTCCCTGCAGAGATAGTAGAAAGGCCCTTGGGTCTCCTCTTGTCAAGGGATGATTTCTCAACTTTTACTGCACTAAACAGTTCTTAAAGGGTGAAGAAGAGGAAGAGGAAAAACTCCAGAATGTGTAGGTTTTTGCCAAAGCTCTCCGAAGTGCCCAGTTCAGGTACAACCTCAGTCAGCTTTTCCATCACAAGAATGCTTCACATTACATAGAATCACAGAATTGGTAAGTTGGAAGGGATCTCTGGAAATCATCTAGTCCAACCTCCCTGCTCAAACAGGGTCCCTAGAATGTGTTAGACAGGATTGCATCTAGGTGGGTTTTGAATATCTCCAGAGATGGAGACTCCACAACCTCTCTGGGAAATCTGTTCCAGTGCTCTGTCACTCTTACAGTAAAGAAATTCCCCTTTCTCTTCCTTTTTCAGCCTGTCAGAATTGCTGGACTGGGGACATTTGCTGTTGTTAGAGAGCAAGTACAGAATAGAAAGAATGACCTGGTTGTTGTTGAGAGACCAGTGTTTCGTCTTTCAAGGGCTATCGCAAAGGCTCATGATCTCCCATATGACAATAAAGATATTCCTGGTAAGAAGAAAAACACCTTTGCTCACTCTTGCAGCTGTGTCTGGAGTGATTCTCTCCTTTCGAAGTATCCCACTTTCTCTTTGCTATGACCATCAGCCTGGTGTTCCCTGGGAAGAGGATACTGACAGAAACAGTGAAGACATTTGCAGATCAACTTGAGGGTGTGGGGAGGGGAAAGGGGAGAAGAATTTTAAGGGCTGTTGTGAAGTTCTGCTCTTTTCCTTCCTCATTCCAACCATTTGACATGGCATGGCTAATCTTCAAACCCAGAGTATATGGCCTGAGAGAACAGACCAATGGCCAAGCGGTCTCCTCCTCATCATGAGGACTGCCTCCATCCTCCCTGCTTGTGCTATCCTGTGTACCATTCATACTAGGGGGCTGTGAGGCTTTCTTCCTACTTCTGTATTGAAGAAATCATTGCTGTCCCCGTGGCAACTCAATTGTAAGAGAGTTTTGAACTTCTTCCAGGAGGGATTACAGCATTTACCTTTATGAAAAGTACCAGAGGTACCAACAAGTCAACCCTATACTCTATATCACCTCTAGTCCTGTCCAGTGTTTATTCTGTTTAGTACTTCAGTAATGCTTTGCTCCTCTTGCACTGTTTTCTAGATCATAACCACATTGAGCAATTGCAGTATGCTCGGATAGCCTCAGACATCTCCATTTCTCAGAGGACAGTGGAGGGTTGCATAGAAAAGACCATGCGTCTTTTCTCTCTCTGCATAGAGAACGGCAAGAATGTTGCCTTTGTTTTCAATGATGTTGGCATACTTGTTATCCAGGGAAAAGACGTGAAAATAAGATTTTATAAAGACTTTCTGAAAAGGCTAAACGGCACTGAAAAGATGCTAGAAGCTCTCCTTGGGGTAAGATTTTCATTTTTCTAGTACTATTTGGAGTTCTTTTGCACTTTTCTTAAAGGAGAAGGGAACTCATAGCTCCTTTTTCTGAAAGAGGTCTAACTTCTGGGGCTAGACACAGACTATAGCTCTCTGTAAAGGCCTTCTCTCATATTCAGAGGTCTTGGTAGCAGAAGGATATAAGAAAATCATAGAATGGTAAGGTTGGAAGGGACCTCTGGAGATCATCTAGTCCAACCCTCAGGTAGCCCATATGGGGATTGAACCTGCAACCTTGGCATTAGCAGCACCACACTTAAACAACTGAGCTACTGCAGGAAAGACCCCATGAGCCCACTCCCATCCCCTGGGGCTTTGGGAAAGAGCCTAAGAATAGGGCAGACTTCAGTGGTACTTCCCATTACACTTCTTCCCTCCCAGAAAGCTATTTGGACTGGTATTGCTCTGAGTTAACAACATCAAGTGAAATTGCTGCTTATTAATGAGTTTCTACTTTGGCCATGTTTGGGATTTTGAGCAGTGAGTTTAGCAATTTCACCATCTGCTGCACACAAACATTTCTGAGCCCCTGTTAGAAAACATATGCCTGATCATTTCATGGGACAGACCTGAGTTCTTTCATCAGGAGAACTCATCATCTCCCCTCACCTTCTCCCTGTCCAGCATGTCTTTCACTGCTGCTTCTTGACTTGGGCAGGACACAGAGGCACAGGCATACTTAAGCCCCTCATTCCCTCTGAGGATTTACCCCAAGACATACAACCAGGCTCCAGCACAGATCTGATTCCCACCTCTGTCTCTTCCATCTAGCTCACTCTCTGGGGTCTCTCGTGAGCCTTTGCTCCAGCAGGTCCCTATCCAAGATCTGGACCTCCTCAGATATTTGACATTTCCATGTCTTAAAACTCTATAAAGGAAAAGGAAGGACTATGTCTCTAACTACAAGCTGCAGATGCAGTCATTTGCATCCTAGGAGAAACTTGGGGTTAAGCCCATATCTAAGTTCTTTGTTCTCCATGCAGGAACAGTCACAGCAAACCAACACACAAAAGCCAGAACCCAGAAACCCCAGCTAATCAAATCTGCTTGGCTTCTTGGACTTCTCCATTAGAAAAGAATGGGCCTCCTGAGTCTCGTGATTCTTACCTTCACAAAAAAGGATAGTGATGCTATTTTCCGTTCTAAATTATCTGCTTAACAGCTTATTTTTGCTATTACTGATATTACTATTAGCAAAGGAGCACTTGATGACAGGGTTTCAAAAGGACAGGAGCAGGGGAGTGGTTTCCTGCCTCTGTGAGCAACAAGATAATTTCCTTGACATCATCTTGTGTGTCTTTGTCACTACTGCAGATGCCAGAGATGAGAGATTCAGTCCTGTCAGGCACAGAGACTGCAGCTTCCCAGATGCACTTTGGCAGTGTCATTGTCTTTCCACGGTATGTTGGGTTCAGCAGCCCCTGGCTGACCAAGCCAGGACCTTCTCAGCTTGTTTCTGGTTGTGCTGTCCTGCCAGGGCTTGTGAAGTCCTCTCAGGAAGTTATTCTGAACTAATCAGAACTAGAGCTCTACGATATATCACACAGTTTTTGGATGTAGTCTAGAATGACACTGCATATTCTGCTCTTTTATCAGAGCTATTACATTAGCTCCCCAATACCCTTATGACCAGACTATTAACACAAGATGCAAAGCAAATATGGAGCTCTTATTCAAACTAGAGTCTTCTGGTTTCCAGGTATGAACTTCAGATTGTGCAGCCTGCCATAGAAGGACCTGCAGAGCTCACCCAAGAACAGGAGGCAGATAAGGATGATAATGGCAACAAAAAAGGTAGTAGAACAGTTGACACTTGGGAATGTTTGGACATTTTCCTCATTAATGGGATGTTATAGCCAAGGCTACAATGCAATGCATATGCAACTTCATCTCATTTTTAAAGTTGGGAATTCCAATCCTACTTACTTAATTGTTTACAAACATAAAAGTGTCTTTGGGCTGAACACATGAAGAGTGAACTTGTGCACAAGAGATCAGTAGACAGATCTCAAAGTCTGTTTCTCTCAAGGGAAATTCTCCCTCCTTCCCCTCAAGGCTCCATTTAGTCACCAGCCTTTCTCAGCAAGGCTTCCTCCTGATTTTCAAAATATAGAGGAGAGAAGCCAGTAGTATCAGAATTCCCCAAGGAATAATGTTACAATGTAGAAATTAAGAGTTGGACAAAGTCCAGTGTTAGGAAAAGCCTAAAACCTCATAGAAAACATGGCTGCAAGAGGATAGCCTTGCACAGTTTCATCACATGTGTGCACTTCTGTACATCATTCCTGTTAGAATGGTCACAAAGATGCTGTTTGAAAGGTTCTCTGCTTTCTTGCTTGCAGGGGCTCTTCCTGCCAATCACCTTCTCTCCAGAGAGAAGCAGCCTCCACCAAAAAAGACTTCTATCTATAAGAAGGAAGAACAGATGCAGAAAACCAAGGGAAAGGGGCTTCCTGGCAGGTCAGACTTGTGGGGAAATGGATGTGGGGGACCTATGCTCTTATTCTTTTTAGGAGTGAGAAGTTTCCTTCAGACATAATGTCTAGGCTAACTCTGGCAGGCTATTACCATGTGATACAGATACTAAAGTTTCCTTGTTGGGTAATGAGAGCATTAATACAACTATCAGGAGGAGCCTGTGGTATCAAAGCATTGAAATGACAGACAGGAGCCTCCATTCCCATGACACTGTCCTTCTCCTTGAAGGCCAAGAGAAGGTGTAAACTTGGGCATCCTGAGCTTTCCTGGGAAATGTTGTGCCACACCTGATGTCGTAGCCTGGAGCTATCTTTTTCTCTGTATTTGAAAGTGCTCAGTCAAATGCAACTAATTCTTCTGCAGAGCTAGCTGCCTTCTGCTGCAGGGGCAGGGACGCACCTTGTGAGACTAAAATGGAGAACAAATTCATCCTTTACTCATACAGATGTCTTCTGTTTTGCCTTTTAAGTCAAGCACCACCAATTCAGTGGAGCTCAATGAAGAAAGTGGAAGCCAAGAAAACAGAAATTCCTCATGCTGGACCAAAACTTATAAACTTCATTGCTGAAGCTATTAAGATGAAAGAGCAGGTATATGATGAGGAGTGATGTAATATTTATGTTGTAGTTTATTGTACAAAAGCACGGTTAAATGGCCACTGAGTCCAAAAAGATGCCTCAGTGTGTGCTCCTTTGAAAATTAAGTGACTTCTCCTCAAGCCTACTTTAAAAGATGTGAGTGACTGTATGTTTAGAACCTGTTCTTCACTCCAATTGTCTCATTAAAACAGTTCAGAACATCTTCCTTACCCCTATTCATAACGGAATTCAAAATCAAAATGCCAGACTTTTATGGAATAGGAAATAGGAGTTTTTTAGATCATTGGTTAGTTCACACCTTGGTTAAGGCCACGATAATCCAAGAAAAAAACACAACTGACAAAAAGGGGCAGAAAAGAGGGTGAGAAATAAATAGTAATAATAAATATATTTTAAAAAGGCAGATGAGACTGATGCTATTCCTGTTACATTTCTGTGACCCTCCAGAGAAGAATCCTCCAAGTTAAGAAACGACACCAAAGAGGTCTCCGAGAACTTCAAGCCGTAGAAAGACAGAAGAAGAAAGAATGGCAGAAGAAAGAGAAAGACAGAAGGAAAGAAAAGGAAAAACTGGCACCACCAGTCCCTGGGAGAGGAAAGGATAAGCTACAGAGGGCCAGGGTACTGGTAGCATTTTAAAATAGATAGGAAAAAAAAGCATGTCCTTCCTACAGAGGAGCTTCAGATTTCAGGTTATTTCAAGTGTCCATGGAACTGTTACTTCAAAATGGCAGGGTAAGGGACAGTAGTCTCATGAGAAAGGGGAGTCAACTGGGCAATGCAGTGAAACCCCGGTCAGACTCCAGCATCCAACTCCTGCAGCATGTCGAAGTCCTTATTCTAGTTCCTCCGCCACAGTATCTTGGCCAGAAGTCACCTCTGGGATCTGTATGCTGGCAAAGAGCCTTGTCTCTTTGCAGCATGCTTGCCTGGGATTCTCCCTTCCTTTGCAGAAACCCACTGCTTCTTGGGGGACCACTCAAATCCCTTCTGCCACCATGAGGAGGAAGGTGACCAGCCCAGATCTCAGAGAGAGAATGATGGGGAACTGGAAAGAGGGTGGAGAATCATCCTCAGAGGAAGAGGGTGACAACTCACTGGAGATACCCCCAAAAAGGTGAGTGTGCCAGGGCAGCTGAGTAGCACTGACCCATCTGCAAGGTCAAGGATCCAAATCCCTTAGCCATGGCTATTCTCTGAGCTGTCAAGCCATGGGGAGACCCAAATTCACGAGCCCCCAGCTCCAGCAGCCTTTCTGCAGTCCAAAGCAAATGCTTACTCCTCATCCTGAGTTGAAGAATGCTGTGGCCTCCAGTGAGACTCTGTATGCAGAGGCTGGGGAAGGTGAGAGGTAGGAAGGTTTCAACCAGAGCATGATGGAGGGTTTCTCCCTGTTGTCATAGGACAATTTCCCCACGGACGAGCCAGACCCTGCTCGAGGTAGTGACATGCATCCTGGGACAGGTCGACCAAAGACGGAGGGGACACAGACACGAAGAGAGGGATCGGGAGGATAAGCTGAAGTGGTAAATATATCTAGAGATGAGTGGTGTTTCCCTCTCAGGCAATTCTCTTCCCTCTACCCCCAGCAGCACCAGGGGAAAGAGGGGTTGTTCCCCTCTGATACAGTCACCTTCTGCTGCAGAGGTGGGTGCCTTGCCTGGGAACAAATGATAGAGATCTTCCCTGCGCTCCCATTAACTCCTCTTGCTGTGTGTCTGCAGTGAGCTGGCTGTTTTGCAGTGGAGAATGTCCAGGAAAAACAAAAGCCAAGACAATGATATTCCTGTGGCGGGACCCCAATTTCCACAAACTATTTATGACAGCCATGAGAGATCAGGACAGGTATATGATATAGAGTGATGTAATTCTTGCATCATAATTCATTGCAGAAAAGCACAGTTTTATCTATGTGTACTCATTTGAACATTAAGTGGTTTCTTCAGGAGCTTCCTTTAAACCATGTACGTTCAACTGTTTGTATTTTTGGAGTCTGCTTTTTGCTCCCATCATCTTCTGCCACGCATCACACCATCTTCCTTGGCACCATTCTTAATGGAGTTAAAAAGGCACTGTTCATAATGAAAAGAAAAAGGCCAGTATTTTCTAGGATAGGATATATTTCTATTCAGGTCATTGGTCAGCTTGTGCTGTAGTTGTCCCTGTTATAACTGAGGAGTAAACATAGCTAATAGAAAGGCAGAAAACAAGGGGCAGAAGAAAGAGTGAGGAATAAAAAAATTCCCCAAAACACAGATGAGACTGCCACTGCTGCTGTTGCATTTTTGTGACCCTTTAGGAATTCTGCTCTCTCCATATGAGGAAGGATCAAAGTAAACACTGGGAAGTCTTACGTAAGAAGTACCTGAAGACAGAAAAGACAAAGTTGCCTTCATCAACAGCAAGGAAGGAAAGGGAACATCTGTGGAAGGCCCAGGTACCAGAAACATTTTGAAACACTCAGAAAAATAGCATTTCTCTCTTCTAGAGGAGCCGAGCTTTGAAGGTCTCCAAGTCAGCACAGCATCATTGCTGTAAAAGTGCAGGGCAGGTGACTACTATCTGTCATGCTTACCTGCTTATTACTATAAGGGATAAGTAGTTACAAAAAGCCGAAGGGAAAAGCCAGCACTCTGCGATGGTGAGGACATGCACTGAGCATCCCTCCCCTGAACTCAGACAACCTCTGCTTCAGGTATCTGCACTTGCATTTGGACACATCTGTTCACAGTCTAATGACCTGAGCCATATCTAGATTACCTATAAGGCAGCTAGTTCTTTTATTTACCCTTCACTGTATTGGCATGATCAGGAACATTACTTTTTATAGTAAGGCACATTTTTCTGGAAGTTTAGTTTTTAAGTGAAGCACTAGTATTTGCTTCCAAACATGCTGACGTTAAAAAAAAATCCTATTTGTCTCAAAGCACAAGGGATGAAGTCTTTAACTTGCACTTCACTGGAAAAAAAATGAGAATGAGTGTTGTAAATATGCTTTTGCAGCACTGATCAGTGTTTATGTCCTCTGCACACATTTCCGTTTAAACTGCATGCTAATTTTTGCCCCTGTATAGTGGTAGAAACTATCTACTGAGATACTATGGCTGCTAAATGAAATGAAAAAGGAGTTCTGCAAATACATGAGGGCTTTTTGATTAGAAATCCCTTAAAAGAAAAAAAAAACAAAACTAATAATAACAAAAACTAAATTCCCACTCTGGTAATTTCTTTGTCAAAGCTACAGAATTGTTTTACAAAAGCATATATAACAGACACAGAAACATCAGAAACAGGTTCTCTTGGTGAAGGAAAGGCATATGTTACCATGCAATATTGCTTCTCTTCAGAGTTTTCCATCAATCTTAAATAGTGGGACAGCAATCACCCACAGATGAAAATAAGAGAGCTGGCACCCTTTGCCTCCATGGTAGTCCTGTTGCCTTGTTCCTCCAAAGGTTGCAAGGGTTATAACAGTTGTAAGAGCAGATACAAGTGGCGGCAGTGAGCACTGATGCTCAGTCATAACCGAGGTTGAAAGAGGCCATCAGGAACTTTGATTGGAGATGCTAAACATCATGGAAGAGTTTTCCTTCTTAGCTCCTCATGTGCAAATGCCAATTCCTTCCCCTTATCTAGGATGTCAGAAGTGAGATCATGTGAGAAGGGTCAACTGGGCAATGCAGTGAAACCCCGGTCAGACTCCAGCATCCAACTCCTGCAGCATGTCGAAGTCCTTATTCTAGTTCCTCCGCCACAGTATCTTGGCCAGAAGTCACCTCTGGGATCTGTATGCTGGCAAAGAGCCTTGTCTCTTTGCAGCATGCTTGCCTGGGATTCTCCCTTCCTTTGCAGAAACCCACTGCTTCTTGGGGGACCACTCAAATCCCTTCTGCCACCATGAGGAGGAAGGTGACCAGCCCAGATCTCAGAGAGAGAATGATGGGGAACTGGAAAGAGGGTGGAGAATCATCCTCAGAGGAAGAGGGTGACAACTCACTGGAGATACCCCCAAAAAGGTGAGTGTGCCAGGGCAGCTGAGTAGCACTGACCCATCTGCAAGGTCAAGGATCCAAATCCCTTAGCCATGGCTATTCTCTGAGCTGTCAAGCCATGGGGAGACCCAAATTCACGAGCCCCCAGCTCCAGCAGCCTTTCTGCAGTCCAAAGCAAATGCTTACTCCTCATCCTGAGTTGAAGAATGCTGTGGCCTCCAGTGAGACTCTGTATGCAGAGGCTGGGGAAGGTGAGAGGTAGGAAGGTTTCAACCAGAGCATGATGGAGGGTTTCTCCCTGCCTTTGCAGACACATTTCTCCTAGGAAAATGCAGGCATTGCTCGCAGCAGCAACATCTCTGCTACAGAAGGTCACACAGGGACAGACAAGAGAAATCAGCAGATAGAGAGATCTTGAAGAGGAGGCTCAAGTGAGTAAAGAGCTATATACTGCAATGGAGTGTCCCTCTCTCCTTCCACTTCCAGCAGCACAGGGTCTTCTCCTGTCACTTCTCATGAGAGGGATAGCAGCAGACTTTTGAGTCTGTCCTTGGTCAGACAGTCCTTAATTCAAGGGGGAGTTGCTGATCACGCAGAATAAGATTTCCACTTTGGACATAGCGGAAAATCCTTTGAAGACAAAAGGATTTGTCCAGCATTCAGCTCACCGTTTTCAGACTTGCAAGCCTGTCCTACCCTCTCAGAGTACAGACACCAAGATCCCTTGCCCTGAGGTTGATATCTATCCACTCAGTTCCCACTTGGCTCAGCCCCAACTGATTCGTTGCACTGGGGGACTTGTCATTGACTTGGGCAGGAGTGCCTGTGCCAAATCAGAGAGACCACTGAAATGCTAGTCAAACCAGCTCCATTAACACATGGCCTTCACTAGGCCTGCTGTATTTCCTTGCTTTTTTTCTGCACATAAAACTGAACTTCTTTTTACTTCTCAGGGCTAGAGAGCCAGTCCAGCACAATGTGAATCAGCATCTGCCAGCTGTACTGCCAAAATGGTTTTGTGTTGAATGAAACCACATCTCCAAATTGTTGTACATCTTTCCTTGGCATGGTGTGATATCTGCATTGAGCAATGTGTGAGCTTTGGAGGGTCTGGAAAAGGACAGCTTAGAGACAGGGAATGTGTTTCAGTCCCTGCTAGGAGGGCAGCTTAAAGAGTCATTAGGTAAGTCTTTTGCTGGAGCCACATTCTTTGTGGTTTAGGGAAACTCCCTCTCTTTCCTGCTCCTTTGCCCTGGAGAGGGGAGGAGATAAGAATTGCAACTGCAGTAGTGCAGGAGGGACTGTGAAGTTGGCATGAAGAGTGTGTGAATGGAGGTTTCTTCTGCCCCTGCCTTCCTCATCTACTTAGTTCAAACCAGGCTTCTGATCACTGCTGAGCTGCTTGGGCAGAGCAATATTACCCAAGTTTGTGCAGAACAGAGCTTTCAGACCCAATGAAAAGGGTCTCTCCTCATGGCCTGTTCTGTGCCCCAGGAGAAAGCTAGAAGAAATACGAGCTTCTAATGCAAGACAAGGCAATACAGATTGTTCTGCTCTGGAGGAAAAAGTCCAGCTTCAGGAAGATAATCCAGGCTTGGAAAGGCTCTGGCCTCAAATAGCATGTACTGTTTGACTGCTGCAGCTACTTTGTGCCTACCATGACAGTCTTCGCGCAACATCATATGGCAAAGAGTGGACACAGATTTCCACAGTCTTATGCTGTACACAAGCTGTCTGGACAGCCAGCTGTGTAGCCTTCTCTGCATGCCTCAATGCCTCATTGCCTTGGGAGCTAAACAGAGGAATTGAGGGTGCCTCAGACTAACACCATGGGGTACTAGGGAACACAAACACAATAGGGAAGCTATTTAACAAAATAAGTAGGTACATAAGTGACAACACTGATCTACAAACTTCTTTGTATTTGAAAGATGAAGGAGCATCACTGGCATCCATCACAGAAAGAAGTAAACTTAAGATTTGTGCAAGGCTGATAAAACTGTTACTTTCATTCATCATTACCTGCCCAGAGTGCCAGGAGATGGTCTAGACATCAGAATAACAATTGTCAGAACAACAATCTAGAAGAGCAATATGGATTTCCAGATGGCAAGTGAGTTTAGTAGAACTCCCAAGGGGTAGGGGTGCACTAATAGCAGACTTGAGCAGCTGATTTTTGAGCAACTAGAAAAGTCCTGTCACACTCTATCACTCAGCTATGCAATTGGGTTTTGAAAATTTCCAAGAATGAGGACTCCACAGCCTCTATGGGCAATCTCTTCCAGTGTTTGATCACCCCCACAGGAAAAAAAAAATCTCCTGTGTTTAAGTGCAATTTCTGTCTTTCAGTTCCTGCCCATTGCTTCTTATCCTGCCACTGGGTGCCACTGAGAAGAGTAAGGTTCCAGCTTGTTAATTCCCTCCCATCAGGTATTTATACGCATTCATAAGATTCCCCTGAGCCCTCTCTTCTCAAGGCTAAACAATCCCAGATCTCTCAGCCTTTCCTTACATGAGAGATGCTCCAGTCCCTTAATCCTCTTTGTGTTCCTTCACTGGACTTGCTCCAGCAGCTTCATGTCTGTCTTGTACTGGGGAGCCCAGAACTGGACACAACACTTCAGATGTGCTGAAGAAAGGGGAGGGATCACCTCCCTTGACCTGCTGGCAATGCTCTTCCTAAGGCTGCCCAGAATGCTGTTGGTCTGCTTTGCTACAAAGGCACATTGCTGGCTCATGTTCAACTTGTTGTCCACCAAGATCTACAAGTAATTTTCTGCAAAGCTTCTCTCCAGCAGGTTGGCCCCCAGCCTGTCCTGGTGTATGAGCTTATTCAGTCCAAGGTGCAGGCCTTTGTATTTCCCTTTGTTGAACCTCATGAGGTTCTTACCTGCCCAAGTCTTTCCAGCACGTCAAGGTCCTTTCAAATAGCAGCTCAACACTCTGGGGTATCGACCACATGAAATTCTGCCTGAATATGAGGGGGAATTTCTTCACTGTGAGTGACGGAGCCCTGGAACAGGTTGCCCAGAGAGGTTGTGGAGTCTCCTTCTCTGGAGATCTTCAAAGCCCACCTGGATGCAACCCTGTCTAACATGCTCTAGGTGACCCTGCTGAGCAGGGGGTGGGGGTGGGGGTGGGGGTGGACTAGATGGTCTCCAGAGGTCCCTTCCAACCTTACTGATTCTATGATTCTATGACCACTCCTTTTTGTATTGTCTCTAAACTTTCTCATGGTGCGCTCCATGCTAGATCATTAATAAACAGTTTAAACAGCTCTAGCCACAGTACTAGCCCCTGAGGGGCCCAGCCCCCAGCTGGATTTTGAGCCATTTTTCACAATCTTTTGAACTCGATAGTTCAGCTAGTTTTCAGTCCTTCTCACTGCCCATTTATGTAGGCCACACTTCATATGCTTGACCACAAGAATATTATGTGAGACAGTATTGAAAGCCTTACTAAAGTCAAGATAAACAACACCTGCTGTTTTCCTTTCATCCATCAACCCAGTCATCTCATTGTAGAAAGCTTTCAGGTTGGTCAGGCATGATTTCCTTTCTTTAAAATCATGCTGACTACTCCTAATCACTTTCTCGTCCTTCCAATATGTTTGGAAATGGCTTTGCTCCACCATCTTCCCAGGGATAAAAGTGAGGCTGACTTGGTCTTCCTTCTTGCCTTTCTTGAAGATAGGAATGACATTTGCTTTCTTCCAGTCCTCAGGAACTTCCCCTGATTGCCATGACCGTTCAAAGATAATTAAGAGTGGTCTCACAATGACACTGGCTAACTCCCTTAACACTTCTGCGTGCATCCCATCAGGTCCTAAGGACTTCTGTAGGTCTGACATTTTAAGTGTTCACCAACTTGATCCTTCTTAATTGTAAATTCTCATCACTCCAGATTTTTTTACTGGTCTCAGTCTTACAAGTAAAGACAGAGGTGAGGAAGGCACTGAATACCTTGGCCTTTTTCATGTCCTCTGTCACCATATCCCTCAAACCATTCCTGCAATGAGCCCACATTTTCCCTAGCCTTCCTTTTGCTGCTGATGTAGAAGCTTTGCTTGTTGCCCTTCACATCCCTCACCAGATCCCACTCCAGATGGCCTTTGCCTTTCCTAACCCCATCCTTGCATGCTCAGACAGTGACTCTATCTTCCTCCCAGGTCATCCGTCCTTGCTTCCACCACTTGTATGCTTCCTTTTCTGTTTGAGCTTAGTCAGGATCTCCTTCTCATCCATACAGGTCTCCTACCAATTTTGCTTCATTTGCTGCATGTGGGGTTGGACTGCCCTTGAGCTTGGAGGAGGTGAGCCTTGAAAATCAGTCAGCTCTCCTGGACTCCTCTGCAGGGAGAGTATTTTAACACAGAGAGGTGGGGTAAAAATACCCCACCCCGTGGGCTTCTTCCAAGCAGAGCCCTGAACAGGCCAGAGTCTGCACTCCCGAAGCCTAGGGCTGTGATTCTGCTTTTTGCCCTGCTCCCTGCCTGCAGGATCCTGAACTCCATCATCCTGTGGTTGCTGTTGCCAAGGCTGACCACAACTTCCACATCTCTGACCAGTCCTTTCTTGTTTATAAGTGCAAGGTCTAGTAGAGTACCTCTCTTCACTGGCTCCTCAATCACCTAAGTTACAAAGTTGTTGTCGGTGCACTCCAGCAACCTTCTGACTTTCTTGTGCCCTGCTGTGTTGTCCCTGCAGCACATGTCAGGGTAGTTAAAGCCCCTCCTTGAGGACCAAGGCCTGTGGACATGAGGCTTCTTCTAGTTTTCTGAGGAAGGCCCCATCTGCACCACAAAATCACAGAATGGTAGAGATCAGAAGGCATCTCAGGAGGTCATCAAATGCAACCCCACCCTGCTAAAGCAGGGTCACCAACAGCAATGGCCCAGAACACTTTGCAGACAGCTTTTGAACATCTGCAAGAATGGAGACTCCCCAACTTCTCTGAGCTACCTGTTCCAGTGCTCAGTCACCCTCCCAGGAAAGAAGTTTCTCCTTATGTTCTGATGGAATTTCTTGTGTTTCTGTTTGTGCCTGTTGCCTCTCAAACTATCACTGGGTACCACTGGAAAGAGTCCAGCCCCATCCTCAGACTCCTCTGTTGTTCTTCATGTCCTTTCAAAGAGTGATTGAGAGTGGCCTTGCAATGACATTGGCCCAGTCCCTCAGCACTGATGGGTGAAGCTCATCAGGGCCCATGGACTTGTGGATGTCAAGTTTGCTTAAATCATCTCTAATCTGATCCTCTTCAACTACAAGAAAGTCTTTCTTTCTCCAGACTTTCTCCCTGGTCTGCATGGTTTGAGATTCCTGAGGTTTGGTCTTAACAGTAAAGACTGAAGCAAAAAAGGCATTTAGTTTCTTTACCTTCTTTCTACTTCTTCCTGATCAAGTGGTCAGACACTCACAACATCATTGCCCATATTGGTCTGCCCACTAATCCTGACCCATAAGCTTTCAGCTGGCTCATCACCCTTCTGTAGGCAAGGCTTCATGCATTCCAGTTGTTCTCTCACATAGAGGGCAATTCTCCCCCCTCACCTCCACAGCCTGTCCTTTCTAAAGAGCCTGTATTCATGCATTGTAGCACTCTAGTTGTGTGGACTTGGACAAGTTGACTGTGAGCCAGAAATGTGACCTTGTGGCTAGGAAGGCCAATGGTATTCTGTGGTGCATTAGGAAGACTGTTGCCAGCAGGTCAAGGGAGATGATCCTGCCCCTCTAACTCAGCTCTGGTGAAGCCACATCTCGAGTACTGCGTCCAGTTCTGGGCTCCCCAGTACAAGAGAGACATGGAGCTAATGGAGGGAGTCCAGTGTAGGGTTACAAAGATGATCAGAGGACTGGAGCATCTGCCCAGAGAGGAACAGCTGCGAAAGGTCGGCCTGTTTAGCCTGGAAAAGAGAAGAGTGAGGGGGGAATCTTATCAAGGTGTATAAGTATCTGAAGGGAGGGTGTCAAGGGGATGGGGCCAAACTCTTTTCAGTAGTCCCATGCAAAAGGAAAAGAAACTAGACTGAAAATGACCAGAAAGGACTGAAATACAGGAAGTTCCGCCTGAACATGAGGGGGATTTATTCACTGTGAGAGTGACAGAGCACTGAACAGGTTGCCCAGAGAGGTTGTGGAGTCTCCTTCTCTGGAGGTATTCAAAACCCACCTGGATGCAACTCTGTCTAACATATTCTAGGTGATCCTGCTTGAGCAGAGAGGTTGGACTAGATGATCTCCAGAGATTCCTTCCAATCTTACCCATTCTGTGATTCTGTGAGTTATCCCACCAGGTTTCAATGATCCAGTGTGAACAGAGCCCTGTAACTGCATGCAGACATAATTCCTCCTGCTTGTTCCTTATGCTGCATGCATTAGTGTAAAGGTCCTCCTGAGAGGCATTCAATTCAAGCAATTTCCAAGGAAAAGGATGAGAGCTTCTCACATAACGCTGTCCTTTTCGTACTTTCTTACTTATGCACGTGTACTTGGGGTGAACTTCATTTTGCCGTGTTCTCTTAATTTTGAGGATTCTTGTCTGAACCACCCTGTACCTTTTACTTGCCAACCCAATCCAGCACTTTTTAATTTGACTGTGGGTCATTACCTCCCTCTCCCATCTTTCCTAGTCTCCTCACTAGGTTGGTCAGCCTGTTGGCAAAAATAAAAAATATCTCTGTCAGGTGGATTCCATCTCTTCTCATCAGTCCTTGATCCTCAAAAAGGGTCCTGTGGTTTAAAAGCCAAATCCTTGTCATAAGGACAGCTGCATAACCAGATGATGAATGTCAGGTTGCCCCATTCCTCCTTAAGCCCTTCCTCTTTACCAGTATCATCAAGGAGAAAACCACATAGCCCTCCACGACCTTACTCCTCACCCCCAGCACCATGTAGTAACTTTTGGTGCACTCAAAGACTCCTGGCAAGATCATCAGTGTGTGTGTGTGTATGAGCAGAAAGGGGTAATAGTCCAAGCACCATACAAGCCTCAGTTACTTCTCTACAGGATCTGAGCCCCTAGCAAGCAGCAAACCTCCCTAGATAGCAAATCAATTTTGCAGATCTGCCCTCCATCCCCCACAGGAGGGAATATATGTAATGAAGTTTAATTATCAGCCATACTGCTTTTAAAAATATATACATTGCATTAGATCAGTAAAACCAATGTGGAGTTTGATATATTTTTAATAGTAAATATATTTGCTTAATACCTAATTAGTATGTAGCCCCCTTCCCAGGTTGTTTTCAATTAATCTAGTAGAATTACCTGTCATTTAGCTCATATGTAGCATTTTGGAAAGACTTGTCAAATTAGGTCATTTTTAACCTTACTAGAAATGTAGTACAAGGCAGAAAGGATACAAACCTATGAAAATTTTGCCATGCAATAGGTGTGACTTGAAACAAGTTAGTCATCTTTCCTGTGATGCTGTCTTCCACCCTTCCTAACTTTACTTTTTCTTCTATTTCGCCTTCCATCTTTCTCTTCTCTTCTTTTTTCCCCCTTTTTGCCAGTGGCATCCCTTTCGCATGCCGCATTGCTTGCATCCAGAGGTGCTTGACCTCTGCTCTTCTCTGCAAAATAAACCACCATATTTGTGTAGGTGACCTTTAGTTTAGGAACAATAAACTAGATACAGGTACAAGACAAAATGTTCTTATTGTGGCTCAGTTTATCAAGTGTGATGTCGACAGACACACTGTTCTTAGACAGCAGTGGCTACACACTTACCTACCTATAACTTCTCAGCCAACAATGACCATGTACAAGAGTGTAAGTGATACTTGTTTCTTCTTGTAAATACATCTAAGAGTGTCTTAATACTGCAGTTGACTATTACTTACTTCAGGACTCAACTAACCATTGAAAGTTTTTCTCATAGGGTACAAAAAAAATGCTAATTACATTGCCATAAAGTCAAAAGGAAGAGGGAGAAAATGTAAAGAGAAGAGAAGAGAAAGGAACTGAAAAGGTGAGGTGAGGGGAAGTTCAGAGGTTCTCAGAATAACAGATTGAATTGTTCAAACTGATCTAAATTGGGGAATTTCAGGTCATTTTCAAGGAAAAACAACAATGGGAGAGGAAAAAGAAACAAAACAGCCCTCACACCCTCCCCTAAAAATCCCTGGCACATTAAAATTAAACAGGAAAGAAGACACTGGTTAAAAAGAAATATATATTTATTATCAAGAAAAAATCTTGGTACATAAACACGCTCACATTTTTTCCATGAATTCTGAAAAATGTTTCCTAGCTGTACTGCTGACTTTATGTTGAAAAGCAGACTTAAATTATACATTACATAACCGTGCCCTGATGCTCTGGTCACAGAGATTCTGTACTCCTCCACTGAGGGCAACACAACAGGCATATGCGCAAGTTCAAGAGGATGACACAACTGTGTTTGAAAGGGTGGCACTCAGAACTACCAGCTACCAAAAAACTAAAGAGGAGGAATGAGAAGACTGAAGAGAGACAGTGAGGCCTCTGAAGTTTACTGCTGTGCCTTCAGAATAGATACAAGGCATATCAAGAATAGATTCAGCAGTTTAAAAAATGTTTCACAGATTAGCTGGATAACCTTCTGATGGTTCTTATATAACATAAACCTTGGAGTGAATAAAAAAAAAGAGCTTTTAAATCTCTGTATTTATTTAGAAGCAGCTCTAGAAACAGTTGTTTCCCACTACCATTTACCTCCAACAGCTTTATAGGAGTTGCAGTGGAAGTTCCCAAGAAACTGGACCTATATTAAAGGCCTTCCATATAGATCTTTTTTTAAATCAAATAAACATTTGGTTAACACAGGAATAACCATGTAGCTTTACTAGTCATAATTTAAATCTCTAGTCTAAATAAGCTTGCATATTCTGCCAGCTTTAATCATTGCAGAAATTTAACACAGCTTTTGGTCAGGTAACAGATCAGAAATCTAATTTGTCACCCCCACACCAAATGAAACAGGTTAACTGACTTTCCCTCAAACTCAAACTGTCTTGACCATAGATATAGATATTAGAACATTTTTACCAGCAATAAAACAAAATGTAAAGACATTTTGTAATACACAGCTGACAATAGATTATGAACAATTAAAAGGGATTATACACTTCTACAGAAAGATACGCATTAGTGTGAGAACACTAATCAGTGTTACTGAACAGCTACATACAGAATGAAGTTTGTTAAGTTGTGGAGATGGAGGAATTACTTAATACATTTACCAAAAAAACAGCAGTAGATAGAGAATGCTTAATATAGGTCAGAAATTTACAAATTGTTAATATTTATAGGCTAAAATGTTAAAAATAAGAATCTGATCTTTATAAACTTTGACTCCTCTGTGTGTTTTCAGATTTGTTTGATCATTTTTTCTTAAACAAAGAAGCCTGACAGTATTTCAGGGCTCTGCTGTTAGCACTGTTTAGCTGCAATGACTTGACTAGCTTTCTGTGCTTTGTCACTTAGAAAAAACCCACAACTAAAACATTACTGGACATTTAAACAGTGTTGGAAAGATCTTCCAGATGTTATATTCTTATTCTTGATGGGAAAAGGTAAAAAGTTCAATAGCAAGGTCTTGCAGTCTGTGCTCTCTGAAAAAGTCTTTTTTAAAAAACTGATGGATTGGAAGTGGTCTATCTATCATGGTGTATCCATCACTAAGGTCTATCCTTAGTGTGCAGTTTGGTAGATAGTACACTTTACAGTATATTCAAGACTTTTTCTGTATCTCCTTCAAAATACTTACAAAAGCATATTAAGTCTGCTGACAGAGATGGTTCCAGTGTGTAGCATCTAGGTCACCATTTCAAGTGTCCCCAAGATGACAGAAGGCCAAAACTATCAATCTGTTACTCTGTAACATGATAATGACCATTCTCACTTCACAGATACAACATGTTTGAACTGGGCCTGTCCTTTCTTTCTATTTCCTTCCATTCATTCTGTCATCTTTCTGTACACTTTCCTGTCTTTCCTTACATATTCAATATCTTCCTAGTTCTTGCATTCTGCTCCCTGTCATTCCCAACTATTCATAACTACTCCTCCTAATTTCTTTCCATTCCTAGCTATTCCTTACTATACCCCTTTCTGTTCCACATCTATTTCCTGCAACTCCCTATTATTCCATGTTTCCCATCATTTCTGTTCCCTGACTTCCTCCATCATTCCCATCTATTCCCAATATATTCCCTATCATTCTCTATTTCCCACTGTTTCCTTCTATTCCCATGTATTCTCCATCATTGTCTGCTATTTCATCTGTAGCAAGAATGTGCACATGGGTGTTGTTTTGGTGCATTTCTTGTAGCCAAGGAAGCCTGTTCCACATAACTGATCACCAGATGGTTTGGCAGAGTTACCAAATGAGAGAGATAAGGAGAGCTGGTGATCACCAACCTGCTTGTGGGTCACATATAGCTATAAACAAAAGACAGAAGAAAGGCTTGGTGAATATGGTTTGATCCAGCAGTAGAGAACGTGCAGTGGAGTGTTGCTCCTGGACAGATGGGCCTGCCTATTGATCTGTTTATTTTTCTTTTGTTGTGAGCATACCCTATGCACAAGGTCAAATAAAGGCTTCCAGTTGCTTCAACTTCATGTTTTGTGCAACACTTATATTCCCTGTCATTCTGTGCCACTACTTGTCATTTCTTTGCATTTCCTTCCATTCCCCATAAGTCCGGCCTGTTACCATCTCCTCACTATCACTTCCACATACTCCCTGTCATTTCCTGTTATGTCCATCTGCCATCCAACTTTTCTTTCTATTCCAGCCTATTCAACACCATTCCCTACTACCTGTATTGTTCCCATTTTTCCTATACAGAAACCACCATTTCTTTCTACTCCCTTCTGTTTCCTATCATTCTTTTCTCGGGTCCACCATTTCCTTCTATTTAACATCATTTCCTTTCCTTCCTAATACTTGTCATTTATTCCTGGATCTTTCCTTTTTTCCCCCATTTTCTTTCATTTTCTGTTTTCTTCTCCTTTTTTGAGAATATTTCAGGTTCCTAGTAGGAACATCCATTTGGCATTTTCCATACAAGAATGGGATTATTACTTTAAGAAGCAGTAGCCTACACAATGACTAGTTGTACATCTTATCATCACCCAACTCAAACAGCCTTGCAGAAAGCCTGCACCTCCAACACATTCTGTTTCTAAGGACAAGGCAGTATAGCTCTGTTTTCTAAACAGATGTAATTTTTTTCCTGCTTGACTCCTTCTGTTTACAGTTGCCATATGATCTGCCGTTTTTTCTTGTAGTTTGACGCCTATTCTCTCTATAACCATTCCTCTATTCAGTATTTTTGTTTGTCAGTATGCTGATTTCAGGTGAACAAAGACATCCATTCTGGTTTTAAGCCTCGTACATCCCACTTTACTTTTCTGTATTCACACAGAATCACATGGAATGGTTGATGTTCAAAGGGACCTTCAGAGATTATCTACTCCAACCCCCCCTGCTCAAGCAGGGTCACCTACAGCATATTGACAAGGACCCTGTCCAGACAGCTTTTAAACATCTGCAAAGATGGAGACTGTGTAA
Source organism: Rhea pennata (assembly GCF_028389875.1). Lineage (NCBI taxonomy): Eukaryota > Metazoa > Chordata > Aves > Rheiformes > Rheidae > Rhea > Rhea pennata. The sequence goes on from NC_084680.1 coordinate 2,029,533, forward strand.
CCTGTCTGGGCTACCTTTTCCAGTGCTCAGTCATCCTCACAGGAAAGAAGTTTCTCCTCATGTTCTGATAGAAATTCTTGTGTTTCTGTTTGTGCATGTTGCCTGTCGAACTATCACTATGCACCACTGGAAAGAGACTAGCCCCATCCTCTTGACACTCCTCCTTCAGATATTCAAACACATTCTTAAGATTCCCCCCTCAGTCTTCTCTTCCCCCCATTCATTCAGGACTCTGATGAGTAAGTTGAACAGGATTGGAGTCAGTATTGACCTCTAGGGAAACATCACAAGCTACAGGCCTCCAATTAGATTTTGTGATACTCATCACAACCCTCTGAGGTCTGCCTTTCAGCCGCTTTCAATCCACTTCAGTAACTGCTCATCTCACCTCTACTGCACCAGCTTGCCTAGGAGGATGTTATGAGAGACAGTGTCCAAAGCCTTCCTGAGGTCAAGGGAAACAACATCCACTGCTCTCCTCTCATCTCCCCAGACAGTTATTCCATCAGAGAAGGCTATCAGACTGACTAAGCATGATTTCCCCTTTGTGAATCAGTGTTGACTACTCCTGATCAGGTTCTTACCCTTCATGTGCTTGGAGATGATGCCCAGGAGAAGCTGCTCCAACAAAACACTTCAAACAGTCCATCATAATTTTTTTAAAAAAACAACAGGTTTTTATCAATTTTAAATAACCATTTCTCTTCGATGTCATTTTTTTACTGGGTGGGGGTGGAGCTTGTTCATTTAAACAAAGGTCAGGAACTAGTATTCCAGAAAACAGAAAGCTTTGAAGACAAAGATATGGATGACAGCTGTTAGCAGTCACAATTCAGCAGTGAAGACTCAACACCAAACTCACCCAACTTCTAACTACTCAGTTGCTCAGATGTTTAAAAGCAAAAGGCAAAGCTATGACATTTAAGCAGTAAGTGCTTCTGCCAAGCTCTATCCTTATAGTCTTTCTTTTTGGTTTAAAAATAAAAGCATGACTGGAAAAACACATATCAAGGATTCTTTCATCTGTCAGTAGTTCCAGAATGGATTAACCATTGAAAAAAATTTGTCTAAGGAACATCTTGCCAGCAAGACATTTTTACAGCAAGGTATGTATGTATGTATTTCATTACTCAAGGAAGCTCAAATACCTCATGGTCTAGGAGTTTTATCAGGTATCTGATCCTTTCATATTTTAGGAAAATTCCTTAACTATTGTCAGGTCAGGATCTTTTAACATAAATAAGCAATACATTGCGGTTAAAGTGGTGAAATCTCTGCTTTTAGCGGGTTGGGCTATAATTTATCAGATCTGACCTGTGCCTTCAGCTTTATACGCTGCTACTGCAGCAGCTACACAAGGCATGTACTGCTCAGAATATGTTTTTTTTATTATCACTTCATTATTCTTTATCACTTTGGGATAGTGACAGTGTCCTGCTTTGACTGGCCTCTGATAGTTACTTAGAGAAGTCAGCATCCATGTCAGGGTGCAGAACAGCCAGCAATACATTATGTGCTTAAAGATATAGCCCAATCGAACTCAAGCTTGTTGGTTACCCTTTCATGACATGCACCCTACAGTTTTTCCAGAAGCCTCTACCGTTCTCCCAGACCATTTTTATTGTTTTCTGGTATTTCCAATCCAGAGTCTTCAGGATTTCCCTTTCAAGTCTGTTCCCATTTCCATCCCAATCATGAAAAAATATTACTAAAAACAGAGTATTCTGTACATACGTGTTGCAGTTCTCATAAATCACATGTTGTAAAAGTAGAAGTGTATAAGCAAATGAAAGGTAGCTTCCAGAAAAGCTAAACTCAAAAGTTTCACTGCAAAGATGTAGGAGTTTTTCTTTCAAAACTTTATGAAAGGATCAGGAAAAAAAAATGCATTTGATTAAGCTGCAGGGGAAATCTCCTGTTGCTAAGAAAAGCTTCATTTATTCCCATATAATCTGGGAAGCACACCAGTGATATCTTATCTTAGAAAAACTGCTAAAAGATGTTTAGAACTCACATTGGTAAGCACATATGAATGGTATAAACAGTCTCCAGTTGGAGAGGCTTCACTCCATTCACAGGTTTTATCTGTGCTCAGATTTAAAAGACTCATCCTAGACTGACTTTTTAGTGGCCCAACAGCCACTAAAAGACAGATCAGCCTGAGAATGGCAGCAGTTCCTCATTTATCTTCACATTTCACAGATTCCTCATTATCGCTCATATGTGAGCATCCGATATGGTAACAGTACTTTAATTTCTTGTATAAATCCATTATGCCAGTCTTCTACTGCTGTGTAGTGTGTGCATGTGTATAATGGGCTTTTTTTAAATCAACGGCAAATGCTGCAGTTTATAAGAACCACAATAGGTGGAATCAATGATTCAATGCACAAATGTCAGACATCTCATAGATTTCCATTCTAATACACAGATAGAGCTAAAGTTTATACTGAAAGCCCCATTTCTCCTAGCTTGTTAGATGTATTCATGTTCTTCAGCCTGGAGAGTTGTATATTTATGATTTCAGTAACAAATTTTAGTCTTCAGGAGCGTATCTCTTTTGTTCTACACTCACCTGAAAGAATTTTCTCTCTTGAAACTGATTGCAATGACACAGTAGCAGGTCTCTTAAAGCTGATGGCTTTACAGACACAGCTATTCAAGTGAATAACTGATTTTTAAAAAAAAATGTGTAACCAAAACGCATCTTACTAGGCCATTACAAGGAAAACATTCCATGTCAGTAAAACTTGCGCAAACAACTATGCACACACTAGTGACAGTCAGACCTACCCGGCAATCCTGAACATTCACGCCTATGCCGCTCCTTCCAGGATTTCCTTCTGCAAGCTTCACTGCAAGTGAAGATTTCATGGCAATGAATGCAAGGTGTCAGCTGAACACCAACAGAACGTCCGCACTGATAGCAGTATTTAAAAAATGGTATCCTAGAACAAAGCCAGTTGTAAAAAAAAAAAAAAAAAAAAAAAAAAAAAAAAAAGCACAATATTGTTTTTTAAAGTTTTTTCTTAGTCTGACAGCATGTTTGTTCATCACAGTAAAATTAAATGAAAATTGCTGACAATATAGAAATATAAATGTCCTAATATTCAAAATATTCAAGGATAAAGAAACAAGAGACCCTGCTGCTTATCATAGTGGTATGTGGGGACCAGATTGCACACCAGCCCCTAGAAAAGTCAAATGTCTTGGTGAGAAACATGCCCAAGCCTTTAACAAACCAGCATTCACATCATAGTGCACTGTGTGCTTTTGCCTCCTCATAACAACTGAGTCTGGAGGTATTCAGTTTCCAACTGGCAGGCAGGCCAGAAAGAAAGTCAAACAGACTTAAAAAAAAAAAAAAAAAAAAAAAAAAAAAGGAGAGAGAGGGGGAGAGAGAGAGAGAGAGAGCGAGAGAGAGAGAGACTTTTTAAAAAAACTGACAGAACCTACTGGAATACTGCACAGGCAAACAGGGCTACAGCTAGGTCACTGAAACACAGCAATTATTCCAAAGCTGGAAGAAGCAACAGAGAGTGCTTAGGCAAAGATTTTCAATGGGATTGGGAAGTAAAATGTTAGTAATGTAAGTTCACGTATATACTTATATCCTTTTTAAAGCATTTAAGAATTCTTTACAGCACCGATTTCCTTAATACGGTCTGAGCCAAATTGTTCTGAGCTTGTGAAATCTGGCCATATCATAAAGCCAAAGGTGATTTCATGCAATAGATTTGTTCATGTGTTAGTATAATTTTAAAGAAGAGCCATCAGAGGCAACATTGGACGCATTATACATAATACCAAGTCAGATTTTATAGCATTCTAATCATGTGACTTGGATTCCATTAAATGCCTTGCTAAGGGAACTAGCAGGCAATGACCCAGGTAACTCCTGTCAGTATCCTGTCAAAGCACAGCCACAGTCAAACAGGGGTCTTTAGAAAAAGAATTCGTCCAACTTGAATTGGAAACTGCAACAAGTTTCCTGCAGTGTCCCCAGAAGAGAAAAAGAGCAAGGATCACATCCTTAAGAGTAACAAGTGCTCTGTGAGAGGATAGCTACAGCGTGGGCACAGTGGTCAGCAGAGGATAAGCCACAGCTAAATATGAACAATGATATCAAGGAACTCCAGTTACTGTACAGATAAGCTAGTAAATTTTTCCCATCCTTCCACGGAGCCAAGAATAGAAAGTGATAAAAAAGGAACTTGGGTGGAATTAGGCCTTTGCAGGGAAAGAGTTTTGTGAGGAGAGTGGCAGGATCCCTGAAATGATAACTCGTCTACCAACTGCTGTCTCATTCAGCTGTAAATTTAAAGGCCTGTCCAATTGCAAATCATAACCTCGGAAGTCTGCCTAGGGCCGTATGTTGAGAACATGATACAAGTCTTGCATTTCGAAGTTTATGGGAAATCCTCGTTCTAGGGGAGTGAACAGTCAGCTGTTGAAATCAACAGAGAAAACAAAACTTGCACAATTGGGGCAAAGGAAATGGCTAGCAATTTTCACTGAGATTTCATCTCTGCCTGCAAGTGATCCCTGACATCTATTTGTAAAATGTGTGTGTGCTGCTTTAACCTTCCAGATTTCATTTTAATTCTTAGCTTACATTCTTTTGGCTATTTCTGCATTTTATGCTACTGTTAATCCACTTTGGTTCAGCAGAAATGCTACCTCACAATTTATGTTCAAAATAGCGCCTCAGTTCCTGACAATGATGTTACTCTCATTTGATTCAAATACTGAGACAAAGTTCAGAACGATGTGAGTGCCTTGCAGTAGAAGAAATTGATGATAGAGCACAGTATCCCTGAGCCAAGTATTTTCTGTTACTCAAACTGCTGTTAATGCTACAATTCCAAGATTAATGTTCAAACTCTAGAAGTCTTTCCTGATTTAGAAACTAGAAATGCAAGCTACAAAACTTGTGTGGGTCCATTTCTTTGTATTTGTAAACTACCCTAAGCCACTAATGTCATGAGTTACCTTAAAATACCAGGACACACTGCTTATTACAAGACAACTGAATATTATACTCTCCTGGTAGAGGCTGAAACTGAAAAGGAGTGATGTGATCAGAACAGAGAAAGAGGCTGTCTGTAGCTGACAAGACTGGACATACTAAAGAGGAAATAATTAGAAAAGAAAAAACATGGCAGGGTGATATAAGGCCCAGTGAGGAAAAAAAAAACAGGACAAAATATTTTTGGCTAAGAACAATCAACAACTGCATGCAGTGTCTTTCACCTACCTCACTTCTTCCGCATGATGGCTCCCCCATTTCTTCTTTGAAGCAGATGTACGAATATTTGAATCCACTACATCAACATAAGGAAGAGGGAGAAAAAAAAAATCAGTATTCCTGCTTAGGACCTCAGAATTAGAATACTAGTCTCAGGATACCTTTCCTTGAAACTCTGTTTGGTCACAGGACAGTTGTTGATCAACTGGACAAACATTATCAATATGATGATGTGTATCAAACTAAAACAGTATCCTTCTTGAAAGTAAGATTATGGAAAATGTGAGACATAATAGTTCTAGGTAATATTGCTTTCTGCTCCTATACAAAACATTTGTAAGATTATAGTGGTATTAGCAGATCTAGATTCTAAGTCTGATTTCGCCACGTATTTGAGCACTATTCAGGAAGTCACTCAAATCATCTTAATTTACATATTTATTGTCACCACTCTAATAGTAAAAGCGCATTGTTAGAGTGGGTATCCTAGGAATGGACCTGGGAGCAATTTGCCATAGGAACGGACATAGGCTAGTGTCCAGAGTCACCATTGAGTGCATACTGCTACCTGCACTAAATGCAAAGCAATTCAAAGGTCTATCTGTGAAAGAGAAACAAGCTTCCTCAATCACTCTGCAATACATGGTAATAGATCTTGTATAGGAATTTAAATTTTCCTTCACAGTGACTTGTTCGTTTTCTTTAATGTTTGTAGAACCCCTATATCTCCTCACTGCATATGTACGATTGGTCTTGAGAAAGAGTTATCCTTTCAGACACCAGTACTGGAACTAATAACAGTAAATTCCCACTGCACACCAGGCAGTGCAATCTTTAAGCTTGAACTAACATTTCTTGGATCTTCTCAACTCTTCTTTATTCCATTCTCCCTCTTTCAGGATGACACGCTCACGGAGCTTCCCAGTAATGTGTTCTATCAGTGACTGGCGTTTTTGAAAAATCTCCCGCTCAGATGCTGTCAGTACATGGTATGGTGTGTGAGCAATTCTCCTATCCTGCAATACACCAGGAGTCAATATGCTGATGTACGGGAACACAAATATAACATGTATTTCAGACTTAAAGCCAAATCAGATTCAAAGCACAGTATCATCCCTGACTAATCCTTGTATAGGAGATGTCCATAGTAAAAATTTTAGTTATTCTGATTATCTGTTCAGTGAGTGCTCAACAAGTTAACTAAAACAATTTTTCTTCAGGGGAGAAGCTGCCTTGCTTAGGCCTTGCAGGGCTCACCTCCTCTCCCAGAACTTCTGAGAACACAGGAAAGCTTCCTGAAAATGGAAGAACTGCTAGAGGGCACTGTTTGGCCGCTATTAAATTTCTCCGTTTCCCAGACTGCTTCCTGGTAGTGCCAGTAAGGAGCATACTAGACCCAAGATACAAAAGCGTAAGGCAGACCAGCGTAAGGTAGGAAAGAAATAAGTATGCTGCAGCATGCTGACCAAGTCTGGCCAGTGATTGCAACTGCTAATTGTTTAATTTAGTTTCTTATTGAGGATTGGTTGTAATTGCAAGCCAAAGAATAACAAATTTTATTATCTACATGGAACACTGGAGCAGGATGCAGAAAACCACATTAGCTCCAAAGGGCTGCTCTGTCAATGAGATGCAGCAATGGATCCCACAGTATTAACAATGAACTGTACTCCACCTTAGGAGTGCAGGTACCATGCTGCACTTTCTCAAGCAGCTTGAAGATGGCTGCTCTACTGCAAGGTGACCAAGGCTCACCATTACTTCCGTTCTTTTCAAAACATCTACTGTTTATGTCCCAGAGGCAAGCAATCTGTAGTGTAACTTGGCTTTCCTTTTCATCCATGAAGTTTGCATTATTGAACAAATGATTCTCTCGAGAACCAAATCATTTAATCTCTGCAGCTGCTAAAAAACAATGACTCTTTGTCATGTAAACTTTCTTATTAACAATAAAGCTAGGAACAAAACACTTACATGACACAAAGGCAGAATCATTTCTAATTAGAAACTATTACAGCATCAGAGACCATCTAAAGGCTTTTTAAAACATTCCTCTCACCACCAACAATCCCCCAACCCTCCCCCCACCCCCACCTCCCAAAAAAATCCCCCACTGGGAAGAAAATTCTTAGTTATACTTCACAGTAAGATTCCTTTATAATAAATTATAAAGGATTACTTTAGTAAATGGTTAACCATTTATTTTAAAGTTTGATTGATCAGTAATTTATTATCATAGCTTATAACACACTTAAACTTATTATCTACTATATATAACTCGTAACAACTTTTCCTGATTTGAATATAGCCTCAAGGAAACACATGCTACTTCTGTTTTTAATGGCTGGATGTAGGATTACAGCTAACTCTTTACAAACCAGTTGGAATCTTACTATAAAATGCCACAACAGAGTTGCCTTAACAGGCAACACTTAGAGCGGTATTCACACTTTGGGTAATTCTAAGTTCAGCAACGAATGACATGAGTCTCAAGACAAATAAAGGGAAAAGTAAATTCCAAGTGAAAGCTTCTGAAGAAGGCCCTAAACAAATCCTAAGGACACAAGAGGCTGTTTGTTCTGATAAGGACATAGTATCTTAAGTTATGGGAACTGAAATCATACCTGGTAATATTCAAAATAGGCATAATCAACAGCTGTTCCCACTGCTTTTTGCCGTCCTTCCCTAAGAGTTACTGGTGCTAGGATATCTGCACCAGCTTCAAGCAGCTTATCAACCTGAAAAAAGAAAGCAAAACGTTAGACATCCAATTTTCTAACTAACCTGTGTCCATGCCACAGTTAGACACAGGAGCGAATATCAGAGCTTAACCTCTGTGTGACTATTTTGTGTACCAAGTTGTGCATTTCTTCTGCCACTGGAGTGCCATTGATGGACTGTCAAATCTAAACGTGTCTTATACGTAAAACCTTCTTGGAAGCAGTTACTATTTGTTTTTAGATATCTCACAATCTAATCTTGCAGCAACAGATGAAGCACGGACAACTAGTGAGATGGGGGCAGAACGGAACTCATCTGGGAAAATCTCTTCTAGTCCTCCTCAGTCACAGCTTTCCTCCCCTCCATTCTCAATGGGATCAGCTCTGTGCTTTGTGGGATGAGGAAAAAACCCCCAATTTTCATAAGACCAAAAGTTTCCATTGACATTACCATAGGGGAGAAAGTGTATTTTATCAACTACTTTACATAGCACAATCAAATGTAATACGTATTTCTTTATGTGGATGCCAGCTGTGTTTACAAACAAGGTAACAAGTCAGATCTGACAAGGCCATGGGCATGACTACCACTCTTCATCTGCTTTACTCTTCTACACAAGGAGGTCGTCATCGCCTTTACTCAAACACAAAAATGAATTTCCTTATGAAACCTCTCTTCCTTAGGAGAGAAACAAATAGCATTGGGAAGAGACAAATGAATTGTTTTTAAAAAAGAAAAAAAAACAGTTTGCCTAGTAAAAGAGAAATTGAATTCAACACACCTGATAAAAATTACTGCTTTTCCGAAGCTAAAAACAAAAAATCAAATCCACATGTTCTCTCACCAAAGCAATCCTCTGTGCTTTCGTTCTCTTCTGTTCATATCTGGTACTGACAGCTGTACAAAGGGCACTTCTTACTGCTCCTCTTAATGGCAGATTTGGATCAGCACCATGTTTGAGGAGTTCAACCACTGCCTGCAAATGTAACAGATAGTTGCTGGAGACACATTTTCGACAGTTCACAGCAGGAAAATGATATCCCAGCAAGACCAGTCAAGAGCCTAAAGTGTTAGTACTTTGCAGCATTTAACATAACAGACTTGGAATATCTGCTTATATTTGCCATAGCTCGATGGCTCAGATAGCTTGTAGCACACACAGATTTAGTTCACCTGAGAACAGATTTTAGCATGAATCATAATGTCATCATGCAATATTTGTACCAAACAGCACTATGAAAGATGCTACAGGGTAGCGTCAAATATCACCTGCTCTGATATTTTCATAAATTATACTAAAAACACCTGTGTTTTACTACAAAGATAAGAATTAGAGAAGTTGAACATTTATGGTCTTTTAGATCATCACTCCATCTTAGGCTCTGAGAAGGCAGGAAAAGCAGTAGAATGTGTTGAATATGGGACTCCTGAAATTACATCTTTTCTGTAACAAACAAAGATGCAATAAACTCTTTTTCCCAGAAAAATACCTAAATTGTCTTTTAAAAGAAACAGAGCAAAAAAAGGAAAACAGTTCTGTTTCAAATATTTGATACAGAATTTGTTTTCTGTTTTATCCAGTTGCATCCATTTCTGCTGTATCCTGTAGCTCCACATTACATTGTATCCAGTTTTATTTTTATAGATGATTGATAACTTTCTACTCAAATAAATACAGTTAAAAAGTAACAGTAATCAATAGATCTTTTCTATTATGATCTACCATTAATCCTAATACATAGTATAAAATTTGCAGTGACAGAACAAAACTGAAATTTTGATTCCACCAGAAACACTGAAAGGGGCTTCCCCTTGCTTTGTGCATATTTGCATTTCCAGGACAATGCTTGACTGAATTATTAGTGTGCTTTTGTACAGGAGAAAGTAACCAGAGAAACAGAAATCAGACTCAAACCCTACCCCTATCAGTTTATTATCTGAAGCACTAGGCTATACAGTCATGCTTGCTCCCTTCCAATTGCTCTTCCCATGGCCTTGTTCTGGCTGGTTGGCTGCACAGCAGCTGAGTTCAGTGGGTAGCCTATGTGCAATTCTTACTCCCTCACTCTCCTCCCTTGTATTCCACAAAGATGAACCAGGAGCCTGGAGCTCTACTTCAAGAGAAGCAGAGCACTGCAGACACACCACTTTGTTACCATTACCTGTTTTGTTCACACACTTCCTCTCATAGCATGCTAGCTGCTGTGGACCCACTCCTAAGGGCCTTGTCTGAGCAGAAGGGAGGTCATTCCCAGCTCAAGGCAGGTAGGTGCTAAGTTCACATATTGAACCCTACTGTGTGAACTATAAGTCTCATCTGTGGAGTGCTGAGCACAGGTTCTTTCCAAGTCTGGTCATTGATCTTTTCATAGAAAAGCATACTCCTCAATAGCTACATTATTTTTTTCTTATATCAAAAAGTAGAGTGTTTTAACATTTGGCTGGGATGATTTGAGTGGGGAGGTAGCCTGTAATAGTATTGCATGTTCTTGTGATCCATAAAAATGGATACTCTTCTCTGAATGCTATACCCTTCTGAATCTTAACAAATATTACTAAATATCATGTAACATCCACAGGTTTGAAAAATAGCAAATGTAGTACTTTCACTGGGTATTAATTATGCTTGCCATAGTTACCCAAAATTGCCTATCATCAGAGAAAGCAGAGACAAATGGTGAAGTACAAGACACATAAAGAGGAACTAAAAGATGCTCACCAAATCATTCCCACTGGCAATTGCTAAGGAAAGTGGTGAATGGCCACTCCACAGTGTATTTGGATTTGCCTTATGCATTAAAAGGAGGCGGATAACATCTCTAGCATGCTGTGTAGGCAGATGCAGAAAAAGTTAGAATTAGATCATAATAACGTTAACTTTTTAATATATTTTTAATTATAATGAACAACATGAGCAGCATAAAACATATTCAAACCTTTCATTTAAGCTATGATCCTATAGCAAAAGTATACCTTCACTTTCTCACGGCTAAGAACCTCAAGCATGGTAATGTTATACTAAAATCTCTTCAAATTACGAAATTTCAGTAACCCTGCTGCCAAAGAGTATATGTAAGCTTGCTTCTGAAGAAGTACATCTCCTCTCTCAAAAACCTCTCCTTCCTCCACACCTCCTAAATCTGCTAGAAGAATGTTAGTATGGCTAGTGCATGACAAAACTCAGATTGTCCAGCTTCAAATTGGCCTCGCAGATAGTAAAATTTAATGGCCAAGTCCCTAATGGAAACAAAAGCAAAGGAAATTCCTGTGTTAAACAAAATTCTAAAGACTTAAGAAATATCTTTTCCTCAAGTGCTAATGGATTTTTAATCAGCACAACACCAATAACCCACAAGGAAAAGAGTTTACCCCTCGAATTCAATCAGCTCCTTACAAAGGGATGTAATGTACTCACTTCCCAGATACGTCATTTGAGGAGTTTAGCTTATAATTACTCTCTGTAAGCAGATGAGCAGAACCTCAGATGCCATGAACTTACCTCACAGTTATCCTCTCTTTCACATGCAATATGCAATGCACTCCTTCCACCTTCTTCTGGAACAGGACCACTATAGGAGGAGAAGTACTCTTTTGGTGGTCCTGTTTCATTCTTCAGGTGCACAGTGACACCACGGGATAATTTGGCTTCTCTGGTTTGAGGCAGAGGAATCTAAGTGAAATTACGCACACATTTGTAACAAAGCTCAGAGATAACCCAAGAAAATAAACTGCTTGGTCACCCATTGCTCTGGATCTCAACCATGGGCGAGACTCATTCAGCCCCACCAAAACAACGGCCACTCTTTTTCTACTTCCTTCTTTACATTCAGATTCCATCTGCTTAAATCATCTTCAGTACTGCACATTAAAAAGTTTAATAAAAGCACTAGAGGAATCTAGAGAAGACAAATTTTACACACAGAATTTAATAACTTTTATTGGGCCAAATGATACAGTGACAGGCAAGAGGAAAGAAGCAACCTACCAAGAAAAAAAGGTCTTCCTCGAGTCAAGCTCATTCAGATGTAATTCATTTAAGGTGCATGAATATAGGCTTACTAGACCTATATATATATATATATATATGTATATAAAAACAGTATACAAGAAAGTAATTTTGCCTGCACTGCTTCTGGGCAATTGTTTTGCATATCATTATATCTTTAGGCAGAGGTTAAAGGTCTCTTATGGGCAGTCTAGTACAAATGCCTAACATGAAGCACGGCAGCAAAAATGTTCTTGGGCATCAAAACACAAGGATGTGTTTACTGTAACCCAATAATATAGACCTCAAATTTTTGTTGTTGTTGTTGTTGGTGGTTTTTTTTAAAGGAACACTGTTATTTCAACAGGAGGCAAAGACTTCACTGGAATCAAGCAGGCAGGAAGCCCAACTCCCTGCTCATGTATTGTACAGCCTTCAACGGTTGCAAGAAGTTGAGCTCACGAAGCAACATACCTGGTCTGGACCATATGCCTCATTTACATCTTCTGCCCTTGCATCAAGATCTGGGGCAGAATGCAGGAGGTACCGTGTTATCTGGACCCCTTCCTCCCCAGGAATAGATACAGCTATATGGAGAGGGGTTAAACCCCTTAACTGAAAAACAAACAGCATTAAGACTCCTGTTTATAACAAGCAGAACTTAAAACAGTACCAAATATTTTCAAAAAAATAATCCAAGTTTCCACTTCCCACAAATTGTACCTTACTTTCAGCCACCAAGAACCTACAAATTGACTTACAGGACAGTGGAATATTCAGGGCCCCAGATCCTCAACCTACCAAAATCACAATAGCCATTACCAACTTGAAGAGCAGTTTCACAAGCATTCCCAGTCATTCATAGGCTTAGCAATAAGAAAACATAATGAGGAAAGAAAACTCAGAGAATAAAGGAGTTTTGAGTTCTTTCTATAAAACAGTTCTTTGAACAGGATAACTTCAAACAGCTTTTTGTCCATGCTAAAGCTGATTCTTACTTGCAGGTCACAGAAGCTGCAGTACTCATCTATAATCCTACATCATTATCAATTATAATGCAATGAAACCTTGGATGGAAGCCGCACATCAGTCCTGGCTCCCCTTTCTAAGAGGATTTTCACTGCTTCTGCATCTGCAGCTTTAACAGCAAAGAACAGAAGGGGTGATGGTATCCAGCAGGCATTGGGATCTGCACCTCGGCAAAGCAGCAGCTGGATTGTGGCCCATCTCTTCTTCTGTCTAAAGTTGACGTGGAAAATACCAGAATCACTCATTAGCATCTTGCAAAAAAACTCTAAATGATGGTGAACTACGACAACTCCCAGGTGTAGACATTAAAAATGGTATTTGGCAGAGACAAGACTTCATTCTTTAGAGCAGTGTCACAGCTGCTGTGCTCCACCCAGGTAACAATATTATTACCTAAAGAGGTTATTTCACTCCTCCAAACTAAAAAGGCAGCACTCAAAAGCAGTCCCTTTGGGTTGCATGGGAATGGATATGCAAAGAAAGGTTCCCTGCATCTCCACTATTCACTCATATGTCACTTCTAAACTTTTAGTCTTGAGACTTTTAATGGTAGACTTCTCCTTCCTGTCATCTAAGACTGGTTGGAAGGTTCTTTCCTCCATCATACTTCATTCATCCATCTCAAAAAAACAGAGATATTCTTTCAGTGTTTCCCTTAAACAAAAACTAGAACAAGAACTATGCTAGACCAGGACAGTGTATTTCAGCAGACTAACTGATGATTCCATCTATATTTCCATGGAGGCAAAATACACATATACATCCCTAAAAAAGAAACTTAACACCATCAAAAAAAACAAAACAGTCCTTGGAAATCACCCAGAAACTCTACCACAAAGTGGTCTGGGCAGAGGCTTCTCTTCTCTCACATGGCGTTAACTCATTTTTTAACCCACAAGTCCTATATTCTGTACATCTTTATAGTCCAACAAAAAAAAACATGCAATACATAAATAACATTCAAATGAGAAGCAAGAGAGGTGGCAAGATGTGCCACAAAAGTCAAATGCAAGGGATGAAGGGCAAAAAGGCCAACAGGGAATTTTCACTGTGGAAATTCTAAGACATTAAAGTTACCTACGCTGGCATAAAATCCAATACAAAAATTTCCATCATCTTTGGGGACTACTCCGCAGGCAAAACAAAAGGCAAGACGTGGCCCTTTCAGGCATACATAAAAGCAAGACAAAAAGACTACATTTTAGGCCCTGTCAGACATCTGTAGAAAACAACCAACAAAGTCCATTGTAGTCAAAACTTCAAAGAGTATGGTGAATATATTCTTATCTTTCCTCAAGTCCTCACTACACTGCAGGTTTCTATAGCAGACTGTGACAAGCTGCAACGCATGCAGTCAAGAACTTGTCTTGTTCAGGCATGAGGTCCTTAGCTCAAACTACACTTTCCAGCTTCACTCTTCACACTCTGCCAATCTGCATTATAACAGTGTATAAACAATGAGTGGTTTCTACTGATATGAACACGATTTGTCTAGTTAAACAAACAAGACATTGCTTTTCCTGCAATAGCTGTACCCTTCTGCGATATATGTGAAATACTAATTGTTGCCTTCTATGTTCAAAGAGGTTTATGAGACTGTCTCCCATTCATAGGGCATAAGTGAGACTTACTTTGAGATTATGCCTTCAGACAATTTAGTTGTTTCTGATGGTTGTGATTGTTCGTTCTCCTTGAACATTAAAAAAATAAAAGAAAGTAGTTACTAAAACGAAAAAACAGGCTTTCAATGAGTGAGTCAGCATATTCAGTCATCAGAAGAATAATACAAGTGATAACAGTAATACAAGATCATATAATAATAATGGAATTTGCTTAACAGTAGATAGGAAAATCATTAGAAATAATTTGTAACTAATTTTTTATAATAAACCAAATAACTGAACATTTTCTTGCTCAATCTCCATTGTAAGTAAAACATGTTTAGAAGTGTTACAGTTTCCTCAAACATTCACCATCTAACTTAAAAGAAAAATATCTCTGAAATAAAACAAGACTCTTACAGATTTTCAACCTGTATTACTTTGTATGAGAATGTAGAACTAGGATCTACAAGACCAGTGTTTCCAGATCTTCTGGATTCATACTCAACTCAGAGGAAGAGAAAGCAATGCACATTTTCATAGAATCATAGAATCAGTAAGGTTGGAAGGGACCTCTGGAGAACAACTAGCCCAACCTCCCTGCTCAGCAGGGTCACCTAGAGCATGTTAGACAGGGTTGCATCCAAGTGGGCTTTGAAGATCTCCAGAGAAGGAGACTCCACAACCTCTCTGGGCAACCTGTTCCAGGGCTCCATCACTCTCACAGTGAAGAAATTCCCCCTTACATTCAGGCAGAACTTCCTGTGCTTCAATTTCTGCCTGTTGCCTCTTGTCCTGTAACACAGGACAACTGAAAAGAGTTTAGCCCCATTCCCTTGATACCCTCCCTTCAGGTACTTATACACATTGACAAGATCCTCCCTCTCAGTCTTCTCTTCCCCAGGCTAAACAGGCCCAGCTCTCGCAGCCTTTCCTCATAGGGCAGTTGATCCAGTCCTCTGATCATCTTTGTAGCCCTGCGCTGGACTCTCTCCACTAGCTCCATGTCTCTCTTGTACTGGGGAGCCCAGAACTTGAGATGAGGCCTCACTAGGGCTGAGGGGCAGGATCACCTCTCTCGACCCGCTGGCAACAGTCTTCCTAATGCACCCCAGAATACCATTGGCTTTTTTGGCCACAAGGGCACATTGCTGGCTCATAATCAACTTGTCATCCACCAGCACTCCCAGGTTCTTCCCTGCAGAGCTGCTCTCCAGAAGGTCAACCCCCCAGCTTGTACTCGTGCTTAGGGTTATCTTTCCCTTGGTGCAGGACTCTGTACTTGCCCTTGTTGAACCTAGTGGAGTTCCCCAGGGCTCAGTATTGTGTCCCATCCTGTTCAGCTTTTTCATCAATGACCTGGACGAGGGGATGGAGTGCCTCCTCAGCAAGTTTGCTGATGATACCAAGCTGGGAGGAGTGGCTGATACAGCTGAGGGCTGTGCTGCCATTCACAGAGACCTGGACAGGCTGGAGAGTTGGGCGGAGAGGAACCTCATGAGGTTCAACAAGGGCAAGTGCAGAGTCCTGTACCTAGGGAAAAATAACCCTAGGCACCATTGCTTCTTTTTTGACTCTTAGAGACCGTGACAGAAACAAACTCTGTCTAGTTCTGATTTCTTTTTCTCACTCCAATTTTCTGCGACTCTCCAAGCGTTTGGTTTATATACACCTCTCTTTCCTTTTCACAAAAGTCTTGCAAATTTAGTAATGGGGCACCTCTTAAACATATGCTCAGCTGGCTAGAGCATGGTGCTAATAATGCCAAGGTTGCAGGTTTGATCCCCATATGAGCCACTCGGACTAGATGATCTCCAGAGGTCCCTTCCAACTTTACCAATTCTATGATTCTATGATACTCTTGGAACTTGAACAGGTATTTTAGAGCAACCAAAAACTACCCTGTAGTTCATTTCCAACAAGTTTCTTCAGGGCATTTAGACCTGAGTAGCCTCTTCTGAAAGTTTCAGCAGCATCCTTACACTTCTAGCCTCCTCTGAAACACCTCCAAGACCACATAATCTTTACCTGTCCAGGACCCTCTCTGATCCCTTCTGCCTTCTCAGACTGTTTGCCAAATCTTGACCCTATGTTTCAACCTTGTTTTCATTTCCTTCTCCACAGTGTGGTTTGTACTCTTTCAAAATATGTATCATGCTCCTCCATAGGACAATTTAAAGCAGGTACTTCTCTTTTCAGCAGGAGGAAGCCTAGGGTCATTAGTCCTCCTTTGTAAACGCTCTCCAAAGGTCAAGAGACTCCTTGGACAGTTGAATTGCTTCTTGTTTGCCACTTCAACTATGTCAGACAGACTCCGTACTATCAGGAGAACCATCTAAATCCTCTTGTCCTGCTTGGATGCTTTTGTAATTCCCACTAATTGCCCATTGCATCTTAACTGTCTTAAATACCTAGCTAAACACGGCCTCACATCTCTGCTATTAATACAGTGCCTTATTTCAATTGCAGAGTAAGCCTGTTACTGCACTGCAGCTTGGTCATTTGAAGTAGGAGTTAGTAGTGAGAACAGAGAATCCTGCATCCTCAGAGTGCAAGATACACAAGAGTTCTGACTTTTCACTTTACAGTAAAGTAATTCTGAAAAGTAAACTTACAGTTTGAGGCAATATATATCATGATTCAGATATTTTAGATTAGAAATAAACCAACCTTGTATTTGTGCAAGTTCCTCTCAGCAATATTACCCTTAAAAGATTCTGCTGGATAATACAGAATAAAGCATATGGAGAGAGCAGATAATCCTTCATCACTATACTTATTCACATCGGCTCCACTATCGAGAAGAAGATTAACAATATCATTGTGGGAATTAACCTGTAGAGGGAAAAATGCTTCAGGATGTTTTTTTTATATATATTTATTTTGTAAAAATCTATACTCACACATGCATGCACTCACTTGCAGATTGCTACATGGGAAGAATAGACAGCATAGCTTGAAAGCAGTGAAAACTAACACTTAAACCAATTGAAGTTTACATTTGTCACAAAATACAAACACAGTACTGGACCATGTCTTACACAGTTCAGAATGTGTATCTTTGAGTATCCTCAAGTACATCTCTGCCCTTCTCTTTTTTATAACAGCTTCTACGAGATTTCACGGGGATTTAATGAGGAATCACATACAGAAAGAAACTAAAAGTGACTGAGATGGCTGTAGGTGAAATATAATGTTCTAATTTACTATCTAAATTCTGCTAGACTTTTAGAATGAATGTCAGGTATTCAAGTAGCTGAAAAGGGCACAAAGAAAAGGGGAAGTCATCCTCCCCTTCAGCGAGTCATGTACACACAGTTTCTAACCACCACCCTTTTCCAGCAAAAATGAAATAACTCTGTCTGAATGTGATTATGATTACAGCTGGACAAGAAAAAAAAAACAGTAATATGGGCAGGGTCATATCGAAGAATGCAAATCTAGTCCACTGCATAATCATAAACGCAAATCAAACTTGACAGTTAAAATAATAATCTACAAAAAGAAGCACTTCAGTAAACATTACAGATTATTCACTGTGGGGTTTGGCATGATACTATTCATTACAGACATTCCTTATGCCACACCTATTGTTTATTAAACATTCTCTTTACACTTACTATGTAATGGAAAAAGAGAAAAATATAATCCAGCCTACTAAACGAGGAATTTCTCATCATATGGTAAAGAGTCATTCTTAGGAGTCTTACAGCAGCAGCAGCAAGTGCTGTGTATCCATGTTTGTCTGCTACGTCTGGATGAGCAAGCTCATCCCTCAGAATCGTATAGACTCCATCAAAGTCTCCTTTTGCTGCTTTCTGAATTAACTGCTCTGAGGCAAGCTCCTTGGGGCCTGGAGGCCCATAAGTACTGCGGACTCCACTGAGAATGAAGCTGACATCTGAAGCAAACTCTGCTTCACAGCACCTAGCAAAGGAGAAAAAAGCACCGAGACATTTAAGCAGCTAAGTACTCTTAGGCCACTAATGCAATTAAAGAAAAAGAACAAGAACAAAGCATGTTGCTGGGTAAGATGGGAAAATATGAACACCTATCATTTTAAGAACTACTTCAGATAATATAAGTTTGCTTAAATCATAGGCAGAAAGGCAAACTAGTCTAGGGGTTACTGGCAGCAGCACACAGGTATTGGTTACAGAAGAGTTCATAAACATCCAGCCATCCAACACCTAAGAAATTAGAAAACAAAATCTAACTGCCAAGTGTTTCTACAAACAGAAGATTTAGCACGCACATTCGTATCTGTTTAGTTTTTGATTTATATTACCAGCTTTAGCTATGGCTATAAAATACACAGCTTGTGTTCCAAACAAAGCAAACCAAAAAATATTCTGTCTGCCCAAAGAACACTTCTATGTACAAGTATCAAGCTACATATAAAACTAAGGCTCATGGGCAGTTACAAGTAGCTGCAGACTTGCTGCAGCATGTTTTTTATAGTCTTGAAGTAGAATAAGAGTTAAGACAACCCCAGAAAGGTATCATTGGTATCAGAAATTGTTTGTTTCATTTTTAAAAAATCCTCATTGTCAGCTTGTCATCTAAAGACTACAAAAATCTTTTAGAGAGCAGCTTCTATCACGCAGCTTATCTTTGAAAATAATGGATATGATTTACAAAAATCCATACATAAAAAAGAAATCATCAACAGCTACCTGTGTTTATAAATATGCATCTGCATTCTGACGAGTAAGGGGGTTACATTGGCAACAGGCCAAAGGTCTTCCTCAGATAGCTTTGAAGTATTCTGGAAATATGAAGCATCACACTCTTTCAGAAAGGTGCGAGTCAAAGTAAGATGATCTGTGTTACGGGAATAGCCAAAGACTCCTTCAGGCAAAATATTCTTGTCATGAAAAGGGAGATGTTTATAGCTACGGAGAAATGGGTCCTCCTCAACAGAAATATACTTCCTTTGAGAACTGGCATCAACATATCTGAAGTGTTCTGGATAATCCAAGAGAGAAAAATAACCAGGTACTTCAGTACACAGTTTAATTAGATGATTCCTCAGCCACAAGCCAACATCCTGATAGCCATCTGGATAGCTCTCGATTCCTGGTCCAAATCGCTCATCAAATTTGTACAGCCCCTTAAGAAACAAGTAAACTTGTCAGTAACAATCAAAGATCAAACACGTTCTACAATTAAAGTCTGGTTTCTATTTAAACTGTTCTGCCTTGGTCTTATTGGTCCATTTCTTATTGACAGAGTAACAACTGCTGAAGCCATTCTGTACTACAAAGCCTTCATAGTCACATTGATCCATTTAATGGCAAACACATTAACTCTTCCAGTACAAGAACAGTGGAAGGCCCTAAATTTAATTCCATTAAGACATTATGTTTAGATGTAATTTCATGTAGATTTTAGTGCCCGAGCAGGATTCTGTTTCACACTATTCTGTGTCCAGCTTTGCATTCATTAACCACTCTGCTACTTTTTGGACCAAGACAGATTTTCAGTAACATTTTCCAAATCAGAACAAACACCTCTGACACACAACTGCACAGATGTAGAACACAGGAATGGCAGCACAGTTCCCAACTATTTATTTTCTTACCATGGTAATAAACTTTATGACAACATGGTAATTAACTTCAGGACAACCTTGCAGGCATGATAGTACATGTTTTTATTTCATGTCAACAGAAGAGTCTCAGACACAGGTGTAGTATTACAACACAGGAGTTTCAGCCTTCTTAGAAGAACATCCTAGTTTGACATGACACTATGTTAAGCAATGCACAAGCACCGCTTCCAAATTCAAGCAGGCTGACACATATCCAGTGTTTCTGAATCACACATGTGGCTCAAGGCATGCTCATACAAGGCTATCACAGCCTCAAAACAGCTACTTGGAACACAAATTAACAGCTTCAGTCATGTTGAACTGTCTATCTATGGAGATAAAGGATCAGAAAAAGCACTACGACTGGCAAGAGTAATATCTCAAGTTTAATTATAACCTGAGGGTGTTCTATTTTTCCCTTAGTTTCTGATTATACATGATCTATTCAAATTAAAGTTCTCCTAAATCCATAATTAGTGCTATATTATCAACATTCAGCAGTATTATGTTCTTGTGGGTCAACTCAATGCAAAGGCCATACATTGTTTTGTTATATATTTTGGATTAACTGATGAAACACTGTTTCCTATTGCAGACACAACTATGGATCAGTATGACAGGAGGGCTGCCCTACGCTGGGCACTATTCAGATACACCTTTCTCGTCTTTGAAAACAAAAAATTATAAACTCTCAGTAAACAAATTTTCTAGCTTCTACTAAAAACAGTAGACCTGGGAATTATACGAAAGAGACAACTAACTATCTTGATACTTCAGAATGCTCTCCATCTCCAGTTTCTTCAAATGTAGTATTTTTCAGTTTCACATTGCCAGCTTCCTAACACATCTGTTCAGAGTACTGATTAGGTAATTCGCTCTTCATCTAGCAAGTGGAGTAAATACTTAAGACTTATATACTAGAAACTGGAAAAAGAAACTCTTCCAGGCATCAGATTTTTAGTTCTAGACAGATGGTATCATATTATCTCCTTCAAAATTTCCCTAAACAAAAGCTTTGTACAACCTAAGTTGAATAGTTGAAGACAGCAATGCAGCTTCCTGAAGACTGAAGCATGAAGCTTTTGCTCTAAACAATCCAAACACTAATGGAACTGCCTGAAAAGAAAAACCACACTCAAATTTTCCTGTATTCATGCTGACTTTGAAAGGCAGGGAAATCATGGTAATAGCAGAACGTTTTTCCAGTTACCTGAAATTTTCTCCCGTTCTTCCATTCCAGAGTCCCATAGCCTTCTATATGGCTGAGATAAAATGTTCCAGTGAATTTGGAACCGTCAGGCCAGTAGCAAATCCCCTTCCCATGGCGATGGTCCACGTAAAACTGTCCCATGTATCTCTGTAATCCACCACAAAGAGAAAGAAGAAAGTGAATTTTTAATTGTCTCCTTAAATTCAACAGAGCAGCACTAACAAGGTACAGGAAACTGAGAGTGAAACTGTTATACAGTTAATAAAGACTGGGTAAAATCTCAACTCCACTGTAGTCATTGTCTTCAAAACTCTGCCAAGATTTTACCGGTTGCCACAGCAGCTCTTTTATCATGTAGCAATCATGATGGAAGATCATACTATTTTAGCAATGTTTCTCAGTGTCCATATCCTTAGATATGTTGTCAAATAATGCAGACTAAGCCAACATCTATCAAAGCGTTCAACACCTCTCACAAAGATCTGTATCCCAAAAAACAGTTAGTTGGAAAATTTTGCATCCAACAAAACAGGGAAATCAGTACAGCCATGAAAACACATATTTTTGCCCCCCAAAAATCTGAATACATAAGAACCTAGTAAAGCAAAATGAAAAACATCCAGCTACTTGCTTACAAATCATTTTTTTCATTATAGAAGCACAGAGCCTCCACACATAGAGAATATTCCTGCTTCCAAATAACAAAATTCTGTTTGGAGAAAGAACTATCACTCAAATAATCCCTACCCAATCCCTGCCTTTTGACAAATTCTACTCACCCCCAAACCTAATCACCTACTCTTAAATCGCCTACTCTTAAAGTACAATAAAATTCAGTCTGCAGTGAGTAGTCAACATAATTTTATAGTAAATACAATTATATAAAATGTTACACAATAAAAATTGGGTTTTTTTTAATTTATATGTTTATTGATGATCTCATGCGTCTTCAGCCCTGCCATAAGGTCTTTGATTTACAGCTGCAGGTGAAGCCCCTGGACATTACACCTTTGTGCAATACTTGCTAAAAAAAAATAAATTTGATGCTACTCTAAAACTGACACTTTTGACCCTCGGTAGAAAGTTCTGGAAAACTTCACATCATAAGTATACATAGTGCTGAATTGTATGAAGGTGACAGACACTAAGTTGAAAGGTTGTCCATAATCCCTTTTCTCTTCAGTGAAAAAAATCCTTAACTATCAACCCACTCATTTGATTTTGATTGATCAACTGTGATTGATTTTACTCACAAACACTTTAAGTTATCATTTTTTAAGCAAAAAGACATTTGGGTGATGTTTTATAGAAATTAATCAAAATTTTGTAATTGAAAAAAAATCCCACTTAAACAAAAACCAATTCAAAATCAACCCAATTAACAAAAACTGAAAACTACCACCCTCTATCAAGTAAGCTTCCAGGAAAATCATCACCAAAGACAGGGAGCTGTTACTACTACTTCTGCTAATGTGTGGTAGGACATTTGATTAGAATGCAGAGTTTGCCCCCAAAAGTCAACAGTGAGGTACAATGCTGAGTTCTTTATATCGCCAAAATTAAGTCTGTGTTCTCTACTAGACTGAACACCAGTTCTTGAGAGCATTGATAGTTGAATGGCATTCCAGAGGAAAAAAAATAAATAAAAGCACCATTCCTTTCTGCGTAATAGTATAACTCATATGTGGAAAACAGATATCCCACTATGCAGACAACTGATCCCTAATGGAAAAAGAGCCTGATCTCACATGCTTGCACACCTCCAGCTAGCAACAAAAGTGCTGGGCACTAATGAATGGGCAAACTGTAAGAGCCTCACTACTTATGCATGGCCACGTTCAACATTCGCTCCAGAAACAGACACGAATTATGGGTTCCTGGGAGGTTTCCTTCCGCTCATCCCACTGGAAGGCGCTAATGAACAGGCAGCTGTACCGACAAGTCACAGCTGTGGATCACAACCACCCTCTGTAACTGCTATGCAAAAAGTCAGCATACAGCTGCTTTTTTCTCCCTCTTCTCCCCACAAGCCTCCACAAGTGCAGCAGGCATCTGAGGCCTCATTCAGCCACGGATAGTGACCCAACACTCTCAGCAATGGCATTATGGCAACCACCTTCTGCTGACTCTGAACAGGAGGGCAGATTAAGCCCTTTGAAGTAGGGCAGCAAAGCATATTACCTGAAATCTTGTGTCTCAGTTTGCATTTTAGTAGCAAATATATTATTAACCTGGATACAAAGCAACAGAGTGCCTCCAAAGAGCAGCAAGGGCCAAGGCACTCGCTGAGCAGGCTCCTGGATGTTGCACGGAAGGAAGCTGAGAAAGTGCTCACCCCATTATGAAATAAGCACAAACTACCTAGCTTGCCCAAACACAGAGGTAGCACAGAAAAACCTGCGTTTCAGAGATCTACCTCCTTGCAAATAAGCTCTGTTGTGAATGCACTCCCTCCAAAATATGATTTCATGCATTTCCTAGTTGCAACAGCATTATTCTGTGAAGCATAGTAAATAAAATGGGGAACACGAAGGCAGAAAGCCCTGTATGGCGAGCTCCTACCCCCTAGCGCGGCTCCCCAGCCCCGGCCCAGACCGCGGCGCCGCGCGCCGCAGCGGGGGTTGGGCGAGGCAGGCGCTGCCCTACGGCGGCTTCCCGCGGCTCACGCCCGCAGCCGCCCCGAAAGGCTACGCTGCCCCGCACCTCGCCACTGCCACCCCCAGGCCAGCTGCCGCCGGCCGTCTCCGCCTCCTCCTCGCCGCCCTCGGCCGCCGGTTGACTGGAAACTCGCTCGGCGCCGGCCTCCATGGCAGCGGCCGCCACCGACCACACGCCACGTCGCCCGGCGGCCGGGGCCGCGCTCCGCCTCGACTGCGGCGCCTGCGTTGCCGTGGAGACCGCGGCGGGGCCGCCCCTGCCCCCCCCCCCCCCCGCTGCGCCCCGCCCCGCCGCCGCCCTGCGGCGTCTGCAGCTCAGGTCTGTGGAGAGGAGGGTCTCGGAGCCCTCGCTGCTTGTAGTCTGCGGTGCCCTCTGCGCACTTACGATCTGTGGGCGGCGAAGCCCCTCCGCAGGAGCCGGCAGCCTCCCGCACTGCCCCCGGAGGGCCAGCGGCTCTCCCCGCCGAGGCCTGCGTGCTTACTGGCCTTCTAGCTCTGCGGAGCAGTTTCTGGGAAAGGCATGGTTCAAATGCACAGCATCACACAGCCCCTTACCTCTTGAGAGGAAGAGGTAAGAGAGGATTGTGTGCAGCATAACCCAGCAGAGCAGAAGCAAAGAATGTCATGAGTGAGGTAAAAGAAGTCCCTGCAGCTGGCGTATAGGAAAGCATTCCTGACACATCCCGTCAGGTAGATGGCCCTGCGTGCCGTGGCTGGAGCGAGACCCGTCTCCCACACCTTCCTCAAACGCACGCGGCGCTCCTGGTGAGCTCACTTGGCCTCATGCACAGCAGCGTTAGCGCCACCGGCACCGCTTCTCAAAAGGCTGATGAACTGCACTCTTGCATGGTGCAAAACAGCAAAAGGAGAACTTCATTGTTGCTTCAGCCCGACCAGCTGTCGCAGAAATGCACAAAGTCTATGTCGGTCTAAGTTACCGCATGACCAGGGCAGCGACTGCTTCAGAGCCATGGTTCTGAGACCTCTCGGCCTCCTAAAAGCTTCTTCGACAGGAGTGCAGTGGTGACTCACACCCTGCTCAGCACAGCCTGTAGTGTTACTCTTCTAACCCGCTAGAATTCAGCCGCTGCTGGGCAGGTTTTGGTGGCAACCATACTCTTTTTTTCTGTTGCTGCTACTCAGGCACTTTGAAGCAATTGAAAGCAGCCTAGCTCAGCACACCTGGCTTGTTTACACTTCATTGTCTTCTTCTGGGTTATTCTAATGCCCATATCATACAGTTTAAATTCATAATGCCTTGTCTACACTCAGAAACCTGAAAGGTGATCATATACTTCTTTGTCTCCTAAAGAGGGGTGGCATTTGAGGTAAAGCCATGATGATTTTGAGCTGAGATCTCTGAGCAAGAAACAAAAGAAAAAAAAAAGAAGGTGGAATAGGTTTTCCTCTTGACAAAGAACAAGCAGAGAGAGAAAATTCTCTGTCCTTAAAGAGGCTTTTTTCTTGAATCAATAGGTGGTGTAATTAGATGCTCTGACATGCTAGAAAATATTGACAGTAATGTATACAAATAACTTGGTTGCAGGGCTCTGCACCAGGAGAGGTTATCATGGGTTGGTTTTGTGTTTAAAACAATCATCACAAATTCCAGATTTTCCAGCATTATAAAAAGATCCACCTAATCAGTTTAAACCTCCCTTTCTTTATGAAAAAAGCACTGTCAATCTAAAGCTAGTAAGTCAATTTATAGTAAGACAAACAGGAATTTTCCTGTAGTCTCCACTGAGCACTACAACTCATGAAAGAACTTTTATTTAAAAGTCATTTGAGCTTAAAAACTTTGGAGCTGCATTTTATTTGTTTTTTTTTTTTTTTTTTTTTTTTTTTTTTTTGAAAAACTTACCGGTCTCTGGTTTAATTTCCAGATTTTCACTTAGGATGTACCTGCCAGAATTAGTGATGCCATAAACTTCACGACAGAAATTCAGAATGTTGAATCAATACAGAATAGAAACCAGTGCATTGTAATCTGAAAACAATAGACTGGATATATAATACCAGGGTATGAAGCATCCCATATGGTAAGTGTACTTCATATGTTTTTAAGTGGAAATGTACTCTCTAAATAGCTGTTAAATTCTGCTGAGCAAATCATCAAGTGTGAATCTTAGGTTACACAGCTCTCATACATCCCTTTGAGAAATGTAGAGTAGTTTCTGTTGTAAGTTGTGACGGGAGGTTATAGTTTATTAGGGGTGATTTTATGGATAAGATACTGTTTGTGGAAATATACAGGACTGGAAGAAATCTTCTGGAATTATACCATTTTTTCTTTTAACTACGCTGTTCATGCTGCATCATAAAAACAGGTCTTTTGCCTCATTATTCCTATTTTAAAAGTAGTAATGTCACAACCTAGTCTGAATTATACGTGGCTTAAATATCATTTTTTCTTCTGTTAACATCTCTTCCACTTTGAATTGCTCTTACTAGACCAAAATACCACACACAGATCTGGCTGAAGTGCCTTATATTTTTACATTTCCCTATTTTTTCATTTGCTCCACCTTAGGATGGTTTCTGCTTATGCTTTATTCCTGCAGCTATGTTGTGGCTCCTAAGCATCTATTGGTTTGTTAACGCCTTTTCCTTGGAGGTGATCTCTGAAATCTCCAGCTGTAAGAGTTCTTCTTTGCCCCCATATAACCAACTTCTCACTTGTTAGCACTGTGTTTTGTACAAATCGTTCCATTTCCTTCTACTATGATAGCTCCGTCATCACTTGAATTAGTAGTGCCTCTCAGCTTTTTGTCATCAACAAACAAGTCATATAGTCTTTTTGTGTCAAGACCAGAAATGAAAATGTTAGCCAAAATCAGTCTGACACCTGATCCTCAAGGGAGTGCACTAGTCAGTTGTGTTCAACTATACAGCACCTTTTTCAACATAGATATTTGTTGCTTTCATTTTTTCAGCTCCTCATATCCTCCCCATAGCCATCACTTACACTTTTGTAAAAAGCTCCACTTTAACCAGATTTTTTTTCCATTGCAGTGCACCAACTCTTTTACTGAATTCCAGTGCAGTTAGAGACAGATCATCTTCCTTTTCTATGCAATCATTCACTCTATTGAAAAAGATACTGGTTTGGCACAATCTACCATCATACAGCCATGTCATAGCTATTGCATTTTCCAAATACTCCTTATATAGTCAGAGAAGATCAGGATCCTTATAAAATGCAGCCAGTCGCTTCTTTTTAAATCAGTCCAGTAGAGGGAGTGATGACCACTATATGTAAAGTACACAAACAAAACCAGGAGAAAGAAAACAGGAATCCCTCTGCCTGTTGGCAGTCTCACTGCTAATAACCCTATCCATCAGCCTACACAGTCATGCTTTTTCTAGCAGTCAGGATGATAGCAAGTACATACAGCAAGGCACAAACAGTCCAAGAGGCTCCTGCAATGCATTGATTGTCACAAATGGTGGAAGAGCCTACAAGGAAGGGTGTCCAGCCGGATCTTGACCTTACCAACAGAGAGGGACTGGTTAGAGATGTGAAGGTTGGGGGCAGCCTTGGCTTCAGTGACCATGAGATGGTGGAGTTCAGGATCCTGCAGGAAAGAGTAAGGCAACAAGCAGGATTGCTACCCTGGACTTCAGGAGAGCGGACTTCAGGCTCTTCAGAGACCTAATTGGAAGAATCTCATGGGTTAATGTCCTAGAGGAAAGGGGGATCCAGGAGAGCTGGCTAGTATTTAAATATCACTTCCTCCAAGCTCAAGAGCGGTGGATCCCAAGGAGAAAGAAGTGCAGCAAAAGTGGCAGGAGGCCTGCATGGGCAAGCAAGGAGATCTTGGCCAAATTCAGACAGAAGAAGAAAATACACAGAATGTGGAAGAGGGGACAGGCTACTTGGCAGAATTGTAGGAATGCAGTCAGAATATGTAGAGATGCGGCAAGGAAGGCTAAGGCCCTGTCAGAATTGAGTCTTGCAAGGGATGTCAAGGACAACAGGAGGGGCTTCTTCAAATACATCAGCAGCAAGAGGAGGACTAGGGAAAATGTGGGCCCACTGCTGAATGGGGCGAGGCCCTGGTGACAAAGGTGACAGAGAAGGCAGAATTACTGAATGCCTTCTTTGTTCCAGGTTTCACTCCTAAGGGCAGCCCTCAGGAATCTCGGAGCCTGGAGACGAGAGAGAGAGTCTGCAGAAAGGAAGACGCCCTTGATTGATGAGGATAGGATTAGAGACCTTCTGGGCAGGCTAGACATCCACAAATCCATGGGCCCAGATGGGATGCACCCACGGGTACTGAGGGAGCTGGCAGATGTTGTTGTCAAGCTGTTCTCCATCATCTTTGAAAAGTCATGGAGAACTGGAGAGGTGCCTGAGGACTGGAAGAAAGCCAATGTCTCTCCAGTCTTCAAAAAGGGCAAGAAGGAGGACTCAGGCAACTGTAGGCCAGTCAGCCTCACCTCCATCCCTGGAAAGGTGATGAAACAGTGTGCTACCATTCACAGAGACCTGGACAGGCTGGAGAGTTGGGTGGAGAGGAATCTCATGAGGTTCAACAAAGGCAAGTGCAGAGTCCTGCACCTAGGGAAAGATAACCCTATGCACCAGTACAAGCTGGGGGCTGACCTTCTGGAGAGCAGCTCTGCAGAGAAGGACCTGGGAGTGCTGGTGGATGACAAGTTGATTATGAGCCAGCAATGTGCCCTTGTGGCCAAGAAGACCAATGGTCTCCCGGGCTGCATTAGGAAGACTGATGCCAGCAGGTCGAGGGAGGTGATCCCGCTGCTCTACTCAGCCCTGGTGAGGCCTCATCTCGAGTACTGCATCCAGTTCTGGGCTCCCCAGTACAAGAGAGACATGGAGCTAATGGAGAGAGTCCACTGTAGGGCCCAGAGAGGACTAGCTGCAAGAGCTGGACCTGTTTAGCCTGGAGAAGAAAAGACTGAGGGGGGATCTTACCAATGTCTGTAAGTATCTTAAGGGAGCAAGCGGGCAGGGACAGACTCTTTTCAGTAGTCCCATGTGACAGGACAAGAGGCAATGGCCAGAAATTGAACCACGGGAAGTGCCGCCTGAACGTGAGAGGGGATTTCTTCGCTGTGAGAGTGACTAAGCACTGGAACAGGTTGCCCGGAGAAGTTGTGGTGTCTCCTTCTCTGGAGAGATTCAAGGCCCGCCTGGATGCAACCCTGTCTAACATGCTCTAGGTGACCCTGCTGAGGGTTGGACTAGATGATCTCCAGGGGTCTCTTTCAATCTTACTGACTGTATGATTGTATGATACAACCAGTAATACTGAGTTTATAGTCTGATGACAACTGTATTAATCTTGGAGGTGGGAGAGTTTGAACCCTGTCCCACTAAGGTAAGCTTTCAGGCCAGGTTTGCCACTTCAAGGATGAACACACTACATAAGTATGACAATTCACTCCTGTAATACCTCTTTATATATGTATATACATACATATATTTACATACATATATATATATATATAAAATAAGTGCAAAAGTAGTTAAGATTTTCATCACAAAATACCTAGGCAACTTCAAATAATGTATCAAGCAAAATGAATATTTTTCATTTTGATTAATTTTAGAAACTCTCCTGACCCTCAGAAGATAAGGGCCCTCCTTGACCCTTATTCTAGGTGATGTGCATCATGCCCTGTTTCTTTCTTATTTCATTATAACTCAAATCAATGATGTCAGTGCTTTGTGTAACAGTAGTCTTCCAATGAACAACAGCCTGAAACTGGTGGTTGTTTTATTTTATTTTTTTTTAATAAACTCTTATAAGAATGGGGGCTGTACCAATCATGTTTGGTTTACAGTTTATCCATGACCTCTGAAACTGTTTTCATTTTTTAAATGTTTATTTCTCACTCTTACAGGAACCATGACCCTCCATAATCCTTGAAGACTGATCCTGTGTGATTGGAACAAAAATAGCACAGCACAGATGGTTAAGGAACAGGACAACAAAGACAGTTCAAGATGCTGCTGGAAGAAAGCTGCATGTTCAATTAACTGGGGTTTAAGTATTACTTTGTGCTCTCTTGCTGTTCTTAATTTGCTTAGGGCAAGCAGCTTGTGTTGCCACGGCACCCTTTGCTTCCAAAGCTCCAGCTTTGTAAGGTCATTGTGTCTTTGCTAATCCACTTTCATTATAGGTCCACTTTCATTAAAGAACAGCTTGCTCAAGAGGAAGATGCTTTCTGCCTTAATATCTCCAGGTAGCAACCGTTCCCCAGGCTTCCACAAATCAAAGCAATGTGGGAATTCAGCAGGGGTGCCAGGACCCTGCAGAGCTGCCAGGTACAAGCCCAGGGCAGCAGGTAACACCAGTTCACAGCATTGCTGCTGAAGTTTGCAAGAATGTCTCTAGTTTGACTCTGCTGAAGTTTATTTCCAGATCTCCTTACATTCATGCCATTGCTTCCCGAACAGACTCTCTATAGGGCTTTCCACATCTAAGCAGCACCTAACAAAGGCATTCTTGAGGATGTATGAAATACAGCAGCTCTGCACAGCAATACTGTGTGGTTTTCAGAGAAAAAGATCAACATCTCTCTGTATCTCTCCTTTTATTTCTGGCTGTGGAAGAGGATCTCAGGGGCAGAACATGAGCAAGCTGGAAGAAGAGGATTACTCCCTCCTATGCTTGCAGTGTACCAGCAGATGCCTGGAACATGAAGAATTTGAGACCAGTGCTGGTTTTAGGGCAGGCTGTGCTATCCTGCAGGCATCCTGTAATGGCCTATGATGTTCTTCAGGTCTCCTTTGCTTCTTCTGGGCAGTCAAGTTTCTTTTGCAAGGTCAAGTGACTACCCAGGACATGGATAAGTGAAAGGAAATGAATCCTGCCATCACTCTATTATTTGTACATCACCAGTCAGGGAAAAGAAAGTGACTTGCAGAAATGAAGCGTCTCCAAGACCACACACTCAGAGGAGTCTCTGGCAGAAACATGGTTGGTGTGCTGCAGTCAAGAAAGCAGCAAAAGGGAGGAAAGCCCTCACTTCCCCAGCAGAATAGTCCCCCAGTACAGGGCCTGCTGCCAGGCATAACACTGGAAGAGCCCAGCCAGACATAACCAGCTAGACCACCCAGAGACCTACACAACCAGAATGTGCCAGCATAGTAAAAGGAAAACTCTTCGCACAGGACTTGACCAAAGACACTTTGGGACATACAGAGACCAAGAGATGGTCAGAGGGCCCTGGAGAGAACTTTTACAGCAGGGTAGTCTGTGTGGGGATTAACTGTCTCAGGATACAATTTACAGCAACAGTTTTCCATGAACTGCTGCAGGACTCTTGAGCAGAGCTAGCAGTTGGATCAGAACAAGCAAACAATAACTATCCTTTGCTCTTAGACTTGCCTCTTTCTTCCCAAGTGCTGATAACACCCAGAAAATTATTCCCAAAATATTGAGGCATGAATATGTTAGTTTACCTAAGGCTCACTTACCCTCTCTGCTTGCTTCAGGAAAAACTGCAAGTGCAAGGAAATTTCGCCTTCTTACCTCTGCCTTGCTACTGAAGTGGTGGCAGGCTGGCAAGATCTCACATCTTTCCCTTCCTATGTCATCTGTTTGAAGTTTCCCATTTCCCAGTTTAGATGGCTTCTGCCTACCAGATCGCATATATCTTACCCTCTCCTGCTTTGCACATCCCAGCAGACAGATGGAAGTAAAAAGTCATCCTCATCTGTCATCACCAGAAGCAACTCTTGGTGTGGAGCTGTTCCAGCAGAAGGCATTTCCCCTATCCCATTCTGAAGGAGAGAAGGAACAAAAACAAGATGGTGTTTGATGTGCTGCCTGCTGTTTCCCCAGCTGGTGTCAGCTCTTTAGTATTTTAATAGATACCTTAAATGAAATTACTTAACCTTCCTAGCAGCCTGGGATGAACAAATTCAGCAGCAAGGTGTGATTTCAGAGCAGGAGATAACCATGTGCTGGCAACTGTTATATTTAAAAGCAGCTTAAGGGAACATAATTGCTTTGATAGAAGTACACAACAAGCCAGAATGACCAGAAAGACCAGAAGCTGCATCCTAGAAATGCAGTAATGCTAAGGCCAGTTCAACAAGGACTGTGACTGATCCTCTCCATTCGAAGTGGAATATATGCAGATTTATTTTTCTTCCTGAAAGTAGTTAATTATAAAAATGCAGTGACTTTTCTAGCTTTCTTCTAGCAGTGACTGAAACTCCAAATGCCTTTACAGGAAATTCAGTGAATAATTTTGTCCCTCAACCCACTCCCCCCCAGCTAAAGGAACAGGTTCTAAAAAGTCCATTTGTTCAGGGCTAGGAATTACCAACATTAATAAATTTTTTTACTAGTTAGTTTTGAAATAACATGTGGATTTAGCGATTGCCCAAAATTAACCTAGAAAAAAAAGAGGCTCTCAGAATATTGAAAGTTGTTTGGTAAGGCAGTAGAAGAGAAAGGATGGTGATTTATGGAGATAGATTTCTTTCAAGTCTATCTGTGACAGTTTTCTTTTTATTCAGCCAGTCAGTTTAACATTCAGGCTTTTCCACATTGCAGTGCTAATTTACTCTTCCAGATTTCTCCATTGGCTAATTAGTGGATGCACCTCATTATGTAGATGGCCTTCTTGACAGCCTGGGAAGTGATTTGCAGAAATACCATGTGCTTACAGCTGCGAACTAGTGAAGGCTGCACATGGAATATTCTCATTTGCTAAAGGCAAATCAAGTATCTCAAATGAGACATTGAAAATTAGTGGCTCCCTTTGACTGTAATCTTCCTGAGTGTCAGAGTGTAATACGTCCTGTTCTCACAGAGGTCTTGTAGAGGTTAATTATTTAATGTGTCTGAAGCTCACAGAGACTATAATTAAGACTTTAATTGCAAAGCACATGAAAAAATCAATAATGCTGGATTCAGAGTATGCTTTGGATGATCTACAACATGAATGATCTAGCACCCCACATTAAACATTGGAGATAGTGCAAGATTCTGAGTTTATTAACTTCTGTACCCTGAGAGAGGCAGCAGAAAATAGCAGCTGCTACTGTAATTAAAAAGTAAAATATTGTATATCCACCTGAGGGACAAGTTAAGGCCCTCCCAGTGTAGTTGCTCATGTGTAATATATATTTTTATCAATACTCAGTATATCTTTTATGAATGTGGTTCTATCATCTTTCTCATCTCTCTTTTATCTTCACAGCAGTACGTTAATCTTCCAGTCACAAAGCTAAGGTTGATAGCCTATATATAATGTCAGATAGAAGAGTATTTAAAGTAATATGATAAGGAAAGTAATGAAGAAATAATCTCCAAGAAATGTCAGAAATAATATATTTTTTAATCCATTCCTTATGCATACAGGAGAGAGTGTCATGATCCAAAAGCAGCTACAGGAATGAGAAATGGTCCTTGGAGGTGCCACTGATACTTTTATTGATCTTTTCCCAATTTCTGGCTTGTGATTTTTTTGTTCTTCTGTAGCTTTTCTTACAAAGCTATCTTTTAAGATTTCTAGGGTCCCTGCTTTCCCCAGAGTTATGTTAATTCCTTCAGTTCTCTAGGTCACATACTGGTACAGTTCTAGTTCCGCAGATGCCTCTTACACCAGTTGATGATGTGATCTTTTTCCTTTTCCCTTCTATAGAGTCATTTCATGCAAGATGAATGCTTTGATTATATCTCTGTGCAGTTCAAGTTTTCCTATTTCAGTCTTTTATGGAAACAAACCTAACACCAAATTACTGTCAGTGTGTCTGTTTGCCAGCTTGTCTGTTTTTCTGTCCACCCGTCCCTCAAGAATTAAGGCCCTGACTGGTTTGTGAAAGTGGGTGATAGACTCAAATTAGTACTACCTGGAGAGAAAAACTCTGCCTTTATGTCTTTTGAAGGATGATACTATAATTCATTTGTCCTGAATCCTTGCTCGAGTCTTGTTCCTTTGAACCTGCAGATGTTTCTTATGAAACAAAGTAGCAAGGAGCATAAATCTTATAACATACAGGGAGGCTGCACCTCAAAAAGCCAGTTTTGTCCAGATAATGCTGTTACTGTTTTTTATTGAATGCTATTTTGCTACTTGGGGCTGAAATTGAGATAAGACAAAGCAGACAGCCTTCCTTTGAGACCCCTTAGAGGGAGATGCATGTGGCTTGCAATATTCACTCTTTATTTTCTGTGTATGTACATTTGCATAGGGAGTAGCAGACAATTGCCATTTTGGTTTCAGGCCCTTTGCAATCTTTCAGTAAATATCTGCACAGAAAGCTCTCTCAGGAAAAAAAAATAAAATAAATAAATAAGAAATCCAGGTGTTCTAAGTACGGAGTACTGGTCTTCTACTGAAGAAGCCACATGTAAGCTTGTTGTACAGACTCACAGCTTGGACTTTTGAGCCTGGATCAAAGCAAAGACAAATCTTACTGATGACTCCAGATTCTGAAGTTTGGTATTTGGATGCTGTTCTTAAATGTCTCTAGAGCTGATCAATCCCATAGATACAATGCAGTGAAGAGACCTGAACAAGGCCAACATGCAGGCATATTTACATCATGCAGTTCAGGGAACTGAGATGGGCAGCAGATCAAAAGCAGTCTGATCATTTTAGTAAAGCCATGTGCCCAATCCAAAAGGTTCTCACCTGAGATGATCGCATTCTTCAGTCATATTCCTCATATTTTCAGAAATTGAATGGTTCCCCTTGTTTGAACATCTGTGTATTGCATTTCTCAAAGCAGGCTATATCCTTCCCAGAGGTTTTAGGGTCACCACTCAAGTGTCACCTGTGATTCCTAGATATTCATTTTATGGGTCTCATTAGCAAGACCAATATGTGCTATCTAAATTGTTTAATTTCTCCAATCAGAAGTGAACTCTCTGCTCAATATCTGTTTTGCTTTAGTTTTTTTTTATGATCATTTGGCCACTGTTCTGCATATTCTGCAAGTCATGATCACATTTCTTTGAAGTCTCTCTGTCACTCTTATGTCTGTCCTGGTGATACTTATGAACCCTAACTGACAAAAGTATTAAGATGTTATATATAACATTCCATCCCTACCTCATTGAGCTGTCATGCTAAATAAATAGGATCATGAATGGGTAAAAGCAAAATTTATCTGTCTTTTAACAGTAGAGGGCTATTATGAAAAGTTTTCTGAAGAGGCCTGTAGCACTCAATTCCCAGTTCTTTCTGGCAACCTGCTAAGGTTATAGACAAGCTTAAAGCTGCTGAGCTGGAATCCAGCCCTTCTGAATTCCGTTATAATGATTCATCCACAAATATCAGGTGAAATACCTCCATCTTGAAAGAGAAAATTTTCATATATAACCTAGCACCAGATGTATCACAAACTGCAAGAGAAGTATTTGAGTTCAAGTCTCTTATTTACAGCCCAGGGGATTTCAGATGCCTTATAGCAAGGGAGTAGAGGAGAGGGGAATGAGGAATGCTACTCAGGAATAACAGACTTGGCCCTTTAGAACTGGGCTGTGGAGATCTGCCGTTGATGATAATTTAATTGCTTTCCCTATAGGAGATACACTTTCTGTCCTTGACAGGATGTTGTTCGCAGCTATAGACTGAGAGCATAGTCCTGAGGTGAATGAATGTTCAACAGTTTACATGGGAGCCTGGTCGTGCTTTGATTCCAACAAAAAGAGGTTCCACCTAGACAGAGAGAAATATGACTTATGGAGACAATATAAACTGACATAGAAGCAAAGGGTATGACTGCAGTTACAAAAAGACCAAAATGAAATTTTAGACAGCTTAGCTGAATATAAAGACATCATGTATAGCTTGTAGGAGTATTCAGTCAAAGGGCAAGTTTGCACAGCATATGCACCCAGTGTTAGGTAATGCTCTCAGCACTGAAGCAGGACATCATGTTGATCAATCACCAGGGCAAAACAACCTAGAAGGTCTTTCCTTCTGCTCCAACAGAGCCTAGAGAGGCATTGATATAGAAAACCAGCTCATTAATTCATCTAATTCTGTCAATAAGAAGAGCTCAATGACACTTGTACTGCACAGTTATGCAGTAGACCATCCTGAAGGAAATAGCCTTCCTTCAACCTTTCTGTGACAAGCAATAATTATATTTCTTGTGAAGTTTTGCTTATCTAATGTAATCCTTCATGTTCTCTGTAGCCATTTAATTTACAATT
Source organism: Rhea pennata (assembly GCF_028389875.1). Taxonomy (NCBI): domain Eukaryota; kingdom Metazoa; phylum Chordata; class Aves; order Rheiformes; family Rheidae; genus Rhea; species Rhea pennata. The sequence goes on from NC_084680.1 coordinate 2,065,732, forward strand.
CTGTTGTGGACTATGCCATACCCTAGGCCTTAAGATGTCCTGGAAAAGAAATTCAGTGAATTTAGCACTGATTTGGATATTTGAAATATCTTTAACTGCATTCCTTAATTTTTCTCTTGTACTATTCTATGGTAAAATAAATAGAAACAGTCAACTTAGAGTTCTTGCTTATCCTTTTCACAGAATCATAGAATAGTCAGGCTTGGAAGGGACATCTAGAGATCATCTGATCCAGCTCCCCTACTTAAGCAAAGTCTGCTAAAGCAGGTTGCCCACAATGGTGTTCAGAGGCGTTTTGAATATCTCCAAGGGTGGAGACTGCACAGCCTCTGGGAAGCCTGTTCCAATGTACAGCTGCTCTCACAGTAAAATTTTTCCTTATATTCAGACAGAACTTTCTGTAGTTCAGTTTGTGCTCATTGCTTCTTGTTCTGTCACTGTCCACCACTGAGAGGAGTCTGTTCATACCCTCCCATCAAACATGGTAAGATTCCCCCCCAAGCCTTCTCTTTGACAAGCAAGAGTCCCAGCTCTCTCAACCTTTGCTAATATGAGAGATGCTCCCGTCCCTTAATCATCTTTGTGGTCCTTTACTGGACTCAGTCTGGTAAATCCATATCTCTCTTGTGCTGGAAAGTCCAGAATTGCATTCAGTGCTCCAGATGCAACCCCACCAATGCTGAGGAGAGGGATGGGATCACCTTTCTTAGCCTTCTGGTAGCACTCTTCCTAATGCAGCCCAGGATACCATTGGCTTTATTTGCCACAAGGGCTCATTGCTGATTCATGTTCAACTTTTGTCCACCAGGAGCACCAGGTCCTTCTCTGCTCTTGTTCCAGATGTATTGGTTCCCAGCCTGTTTTGATGCAAGAGTTTATTTCTCCTCAGGTGCAGAACTCTGCACTTCCTTTTATTGAACTTCATGAGGTTCCTCCCTGCTCATTTCTGCAACCTATCAAGGTACTTCTGAATAGCAGCACAACCCCCGGTGTATCTTCATGGTTTTATATCATCAGTAAACTTGCTGAAGGTGCGTTTGATCCCATCATCCAGGTCATTGTTGAAGAAATTAAACAGTATTATCCCAGTATCAACCCCTGGCAGACACTAGTAGTGACTGGCCTCCAGCTGGATATTGCACTGCTGATCACAACCCTCTGAAATCAATAATTCAGCTGCTTTTCAGTCCACCTCACTGTCCACTTATCTAGCCTGCTCTTCATCAGCTTGTCTGTGAGGATATTATGGGAGACAGCATTGAAAGCCTTACTAAAGTCAAGGTAAACAACATTCACTGCTCTCTCTTCATCTCCCCAGGCAGTCATTTCATCAGAGAAGACTGTCAGATTGGTTAAGCATGATTTCCCCTTTGTGAATTCATACTAACTACTCTTAATCACCTTCCTGTCCTTCTCATGTCTGGAAATGCTTTCCAGAATTATTTGCTCCATCATCTTCCCAGGGATCAAAGTGAGGATGATCAGCCTGTACTTCCCTGGGTCCTCCTTCTTGCCTTTTTGAAGCCTGGAGTGACATTTTCTTTCTTCTAGTCCTCAGGAACTTCCCCTGATTGCTATGACCTTTCCAAGATGATTGAGAATGGCCTTGCTCCCTCAGTGCTTATGGGTGTACCCCATTAGAGCCCAAGCACTTGTATATAACCAGTTTGATCAGGTGTTCTCTAAGTTGGTCTTCTTCCATCAGGAACAAGTCTTCCTTTCTCCAGACTTCCCTTCTAGTCTCTGTGGCCTGGGGTTCCTGAGGGCTGATATTACCAGTAAATATTGATGCAGTGAAACCATTCGGTACATTTGCTTTTTCAATGTCTTTTGTCGTTAGAGCAGCTACACTATTTAGCAGCAGTCCCACATTTTCCCTAGCCTTCCTTTTGCTGCTGATATACTTGTAGAAGCTTTGCTTGTTGCCCTTCACATCCCTCACCAGATCCCACTCCAGATGGCCTTTGCCTTTCCTAACCCCATCCTTGCATGCTCAGACAGTGACTCTATCTTCCTCCCAGGTCATCCGTCCTTGCTTCCACCACTTGTATGCTTCCTTTTCTGTTTGAGCTTAGTCAGGATCTCCTTCTCATCCATACAGGTCTCCTACCAATTTTGCTTCATTTGCTGCATGTGGGGTTGGACTGCCCTTGAGCTTGGAGGAGGTGAGCCTTGAAAATCAGTCAGCTCTCCTGGACTCCTCTGCAGGGAGAGTATTTTAACACAGAGAGGTGGGGTAAAAATACCCCACCCCGTGGGCTTCTTCCAAGCAGAGCCCTGAACAGGCCAGAGTCTGCACTCCCGAAGCCTAGGGCTGTGATTCTGCTTTTTGCCCTGCTCCCTGCCTGCAGGATCCTGAACTCCATCATCCTGTGGTTGCTGTTGCCAAGGCTGACCACAACTTCCACATCTCTGACCAGTCCTTTCTTGTTTATAAGTGCAAGGTCTAGTAGAGTACCTCTCTTCACTGGCTCCTCAATCACCTAAGTTACAAAGTTGTTGTCGGTGCACTCCAGCAACCTTCTGACTTTCTTGTGCCCTGCTGTGTTGTCCCTGCAGCACATGTATTCATGCACTGTAGCACTCTAGTTGTGTGAGCTATCCTATCATATGCCCATGATCCCAGTGAGAACATAAACCTGTAACTGCACACACTTCTATCTTCTGTTATCTTTCTTATGCTGCATGTGTTAGCATACAGCCACTTCAGAGGGGCATCCTGACATGCTGTCTTTCTAAAAGGGTATGAGAGCTTCCCCCACAATGTATTCCCATAAGTACTTTCTTTTTCACTTGCTTACACTTGTAATATGCTTCCACTTCAGCCTTGTGTTGTTGATGAAGAAATGTCTTCTGCTTACATCACCCCTAAACCCTTTGTTTGCCAACCCCATCTACCACTTTCTTACTTGTCTGTTGCTCACTTTCACTGCCAGAATCCCTAGTTTAAATCCCTCTTTCCTAGGCTGGTCAGCCTGTTGACAAAGATACTTTTGCCACATTTGATCTCTGCCAAGCACTTGTAGGTCTATGAAGAGGGTTCCAAGGTCAAAGGAAACAAAACCTGGTTATCAACACCTGTTGTGCAACCAATTTTTTACCTGAAGGATCCATTCAGTCTTCCACAGGCCCTTTCCCTTCAGCAGCAGGAAGGAGAAGAACACTGCCTGGGCTCCCATGCCCTTTACTATTACCCCGAGATCCACGTGGTCACTTTGATACTTTCCAATTTCCCTGGCAGTGTCATTAGTCCTCATAGAGAAGAGCAGCAGGAGTAATCATCAAAGGGCCAGACAAGTCTTAACAACCTCTCTATAACATCTCAAATGTGACCCTCTGGTAAGCAACAAACCTTCCTAGGTGGCAGGTCAGGTCAGCAAATGGGATCTTCCTTCCCTCACAGCAAGGAGTCTCCCATTACTAACACTTTGTGCTTTCTCCAGGTGCTCCTGGGTGGCTGAGGCTCAGCTCACACAGATGCTCCATTTGAGAGTGTTCCAGGTCCTCAGTAACTACATGGGGAGTGAATATCTTCAAAAGTTTTAAGTCTTCCAATGAAGCAGGAGCCCTCCTCCGGAAGCCATAAGTCACCAGCTTCCAGCCTTCACCAGCATGGAAGTTTCCTACTTTGTGGTGTGATAGGTGCCAACTCTGCCTGCCCCTCCACTACAGTTGGAAGTTCAGGCTCCTATATCTGCAGAGACTCAGAGAAGAACCAGTTCAACTCCTCCTTATTCCTTCTGATGCTGCACAGTCTGCTGACCCTCTTCCTCAGCTCCTTGACTTGGCAGCTCGGCCTTCTGCAGGCAGAGAGACCACTAATCTCAACCTCAGCAAGAGGACCCAGGCACTTCCTGCAGCCTGAGATCTTGAGACTTGCAAGACTGCATCCTCCTTCTGACACTCCATCTGGGTTGAAGCCTGTAATGTTGCAGGGACAATTTTTTTAATAGCTGTTTTGACTATGCCCTGTTGTACATCACTACCGTAGTTAAGGATGCATATGCAGGTCAGATTATTGTTGCCAGGCCCTTCTTTACATTATACTGCACAAACTGCACTCTAGGTTTGGCTTTTACACCGGCCTCTTCCTAGCATTGGTAAAGGAGTGCTTGGCCCTCTCTTACCAGGGATAGGCTCGAACAAAGACACCCAACAGGGTCTGATTAAGCAAAATAGACAACACTCGTTAGTAGCTGCCAGTGTGCGCTGAAGCTTCTCAGGAAAAGGGCTCCGGTGGCTGTCCTTATCTGGCTCCCCTTACCTGTCAGCAGCAGGCACCCTCTAGTTTTTCAGAGGTTCCCAGGAATCTCCCAATGATCTCCAACAAAGTCATTAGGAGATGTAAGCAGAGCCTAGAAAATGCTATGGAAACAGCTTCATCCTAGGGCTGCCTCTGTAAGGCGTGCTCCCTCACATCTAGATGATTATTTATTCTGTTTCTACATTAGTTATTATCTACTAACACAACATTTTTTAAATTATGACAATACAGTGGCAAATCCTCACAAAAGATGCTTTGCGAGCATTCCTCTACTTAGTCACAGGTCCTAGAGAGAACAAGATGTCTCCAAGGAAATGTCTTATACCATCTAATACCAGATGTCTCCAGATGTCTAGAGGGATTCATCTCTCTCCCCCCCTCTCCTTTTTTTTTTTTTTTTTTTTTTTTTTTTTTTTTTTTTTTTGTTGCTGCTGTCTCCTAAACCACCTCTCTGGGTCGCTGTCTTTTTTTTCAGAGCACTGTAGCAGAGCCAGAGAGCCAAAGAATTTCTCTTCAGGTTTGTCACATATATAGAAGCGTTTCTACCACCAGTCCACAGTGTAAGGAATTCAGCAGGACTGTTGCTGAACAGAAGAGAAATAGCAACTTCTATAACAAGAAGCAGAGCAAAAAATATAACCTCGTTCCAAAACATATTACATGCAGCAAACATTGTCCTCACTATACTCCTCTCTTTAAAGCCTAGGGAGGAGATAGGCCTTGCAGTTAACCTTAAAGTGAATAATTTTGTAATTTACACCAATATAAATCAATAAACGTAATGATAGTAAGAAGTTTTAGGAATAATTTGTTCTTCTATTTCCTGGCAAGTGATTTTTATTCCTGCGAGGGTCAGTATGTCTTTCCACAGAGTAGCAGTGAGTGGAACTGCAGTTCTCTTTGTTCTGCAATACAATTAACTCCCACTCCAGAGAGTGAATAGTTATAAAATCCAGGAGAGATTTATTATGAAAAGTCTTTAACCTATGATGTCAATAACAATTAACTAACAAACGTTAGAAGAAAGCACAAAGGAGGGAAGAGACAGAAGTTGCCTATGTGTCTCAGTCTGGCTGCTTACCATCTAGCTCTAGCAGTAGCTACTAGTTTTAAACCTGCAGTGCTTTTGTGCCAATCTGTGAAAGGTCATATGGTAATATGAAATTGCCTCTTCTTTTTTAGAGGATTGAGGAGACATTTAGGTATTATATGAGATACTGTACCTTCTCTTGTATTTCATTTTTAAAATTATAATAGCTGAATTGCATAGAAAGCTTCAGCAGCAGTGAGCTCAGAAAATTCTTGTAGCTGCTGAAACCTGAGTGGGAAGAACAGAAGGTCCTTCTAGAGGTTAGCCTGAGCTTGCACTACATTAAAGGTATGATTTAAACCTGGGGTTCTTAAGAGATTTGCTCAGTTACAGGTAATAATATTCTGAGATGAGCTCTTCTTTGCTGAATGAAATTCAAATTTTGTTGGACACTTTCTCCACAAATAGTGCAGCAGATCATACAGTAATAAAAGTGATTGGTTCTCATACCTCAGATGCTGGAGGACTACCATAAAGCCAAGAGGATATAGATGGTATTCTTCCATGAAGTTTCAAACAGTAGTAGCTTGCTGCTGACTAACAACTCCTCAGTGTCTACATGGGTATGGATTTTATGAGGCTGGAAATCTTATGTTCAGCAGGACTGCATCATTACATTTTGATAGGAACAAGCTCGGATTTCAAGGCTCCTGATCCTGATCTGCCTTTGGATATTGAAACTACTTGATTTCAAGAAATGGCCACTTCAATAAGTGGTTGTGACACAGCACTTCTACTGTTAGAATTGGAAGGTCCCCAAAACTTGACAGTATAACTGCCAACTTCCAGTTCTACTTCCAGTTTATTTCTCGGTCAATAATGATCTTTTTAAAATCTTAATTTGAACTGGGAATATATAAGCACTATTTCCCAGGTTTTACATTTTCCTGTTTGTAAAAATATGTTAGAATATTTTCTTTCCCTTATATTCTGTGTATCCTGTGGTATTATCTTGAAGTCTTAGCTGTGATCCCCTCTTTAATTATTTTTAACCGCTAGATATGAGATGCCTTTTAATTATAATTTGGGTGTATTGAACTCTCCATTTTAATTTCTTTATGTACAAATAATCCTTTCTCTCAAATAAACAGAAAGGTAACATTATCCAGGCAGGTAGGGATGTTGTGAGGTTCATGGGTTGAACCAGGGACTGGGAAAGGCATTAAAGCTGAAACAGGAACCTTCATTTTGCTTTTTTTATAACTGCAGGTTCAGTTGCTATTTCATAAGTAATCTTCTGTTGTAGGTGATTAATTGTTTGCTCTTGTTCTTTCTGGCAAGGAATCAAAGTGACTTTTTAATTGAGAATACAGACTTTCATAACAAGGAAAGTAGGAGATCATGTTCTTTTGCAGTTGTTATCTGATGAGCTCCCTCTGTACAAAAGAGAAATGAGAAGATCCTTTTGGAAGAAAGCCAGAAAGTGGTTTTAGAGATCTCAAGTACAAGTCTCAGCTGACAAAATGGACATCAGATCAAACTGAGTCCAGTACAGTGAGTTATGATGGCAGAGGAACAGCAAGGGATGAGGTAGGGCTCATTAGTAGAGAACTTGTTAGTAAATCAAAAAAAGCCATGAATGTATACAGATTGCTTGTTAATGTAGTCCTCATCTCTTGTTACTGTTCCTCTGAACGGATAAATAGCATTTCACTTAGAAGAAGAAGCAAGGAGTGGCTATATCTGCCCATTCAGGGACCTCTGAATCCCCCTCATGCGGTTTGATTCTACTGAGGATACATAGATAAGCTAGGGTATGACTGTTCAGGGATCCTGCATGTCAGAGGGAGAGCTACAGCACATAGGATGAGCATGCAGTTTTGATGAGATGTGTGTCTCTGTTCATGCCCTGCCACTGCAGGAGAGCTTGTGCTCAAGGGACCTGTCAGACCACATCTTCTGCACCACACTTGCAGATGGAGGTTGCTCTAGAGATGGTGGGGGAACTCAGAAAAGAAGGCATGTGTTACTATACTTTGAAATGTTATCTCTACCTCAAAGTATCCTGGCAAAGAACTAACTGAATTTCAATAATCTGTTCCTTGAAACCTCTCAGTTCTGAAATTTCCTACAAATGTCTATCCTCAGAGGAAAAAAAAGAGAGTTTGGAAATAGAATATCATATTTCCAAAATAGTATCTGTTCCATGGTGAGACCTCAAAAATTTCACCAGAGCTATTCAGCCCTGAATGCACTACAGATGTGATGAGGCAGCTGGTGTCTGCACCTCCATGGCAACCCCACAGCATTGTGTACTAGCACTGTCTCTCTCAGATCTTTCAGACTCCCAGACCAGCATATTCACATTCTCAGTTTTGAGTAAGCAGATGCCATAGGCTGTTTGTATTCATTAGGTTGTGATTAATTCAAATTATTACTGCAGTTGCAAGGAATCCTGGACACCATGGATATGCACTTTTACAGGGCTCCTCAAAACTACAAACATTAATACTTGCATATTCCAATACTTGGGTATTCCAATTCATTTTCTAGAGCAGCTTGTCAAGTAAGCTGTTCAGAAGACAGTCAGAGGCTGAATGGAAGCCTGTTTGTTCCTTGATTCAAGTTCCTTCATGTGCCAGTAGTTTCTAAATATTGACGAATTCACATTTGCCAGCAAAATTATATTTTCACTGAAAGCTGCCAGGCAATACTGCAAGGCACGTTCATTGGAATGGCAGGACTAGTGATTAGACCTTGGTATGGGAGGGATGAGATGGTGTTACTGCAAGAGGATATCGTCTGCAGTGGTGTGATTACAGGAATCCGTGTGGATCCTTTGGAGAAGGGCTCTAGTCTCTAGGGAACTTGAAAAAGAGTGGAAAGAACCAAAAGGAAACTCAAGTCCCATTGGATTGATGATGTCGTTTAATGTTCACATCTTTAGCTCTGCCTGTAGAAATGTGGTTCTTGCAGCCATCATTGATGGCTATTCCTTATTACAAACTTACCAGCTGATTTAGTTGTTTCATGGTACACCAGCTTCTAGGATGGTGTGAAGTTGAGATTCATGAGCAATTCATCATAAACTTTTATAAAAAAAAAAACTCTTGGTGATGCTGTAGCAGAATGCTCTGAAAAGTAGCAAGAATATCAGAGCCTCAGAAGGCTTTAGTTTTTTTTAAGTCAAGTTTTACTGGGGTTTTCTCTATTTGAAAAAGAAGCTTTATCTTCACTGTGATCTCTGTGGGAAGAACCAACAGGTTTAGCTAGCGAAGGGACAGGAAACTGTGTAGGAGGAGTTTTATGCTGTAATTCCCATTCTCTAAAGCACTAAAAAAATGAGAGAGTGTGGGGAGAAGACAAGTGAAATCCTCATTGTAAAGACCAGCATTAGCCATGCGAAGAGCTGTCCAGCAGATCCTCCTGGCTTTATTCAGCCTCACAGCAGTAGTGTATAAGAAGGAGGCTATTGCGCTAGGTGAGTAAGAGACAAAACTGATATATCTAACAACCTGGTTCTTAGTGGACCACATTACAGTTGAGTTGATCTAATGATGAGGACTATTCAACTTAAATTCAACTTATTTAAACATCTGTTATTGGCTATATGCTCATCTGTTTCACCTTTACTACATTGTGTGTATATGCAGTTGGAGGGTGTATTGGCTCTTCTGGCTTTTCTGGCAAAACTAGAAGCAATTGCTTTTGTATTAGCCAACTGAGTTGATATCTCCTATGAGCACAAGACCACTGGATCTCACACAGAGGAAAAATGGTCAGGAGAATGATCATGGCCTAAGATAGAGAGTTGGGGAGTGGAGTCTGACCATTTTTCTGACAGCACACCACTGTTAAACTGACTTGGCTATCTAAATCTTCACTTTTAGGTAAAGAAAACATCTGCTGTTCAGTGCTCCCTTTGTATGACTGTGCACTTGGTTCAGTTCCTGGATTTGAATGCAAATCTCAGTTAACTATGGGAGCTCTTAACATTCTTGTCTGTCTAGAAGGGAATGATGGAGTAAAGGACAAGTGAGATTAGCCAAGAAGGTATATCAAAAATGTGTATCTCACTGTTAGAGGGGAGGGATAGAGCTGAGGCAACTAAGAGTTTTCCCTATTGTGCCGTGTGCAGGAGGAGCAAGAGAAAAAAAATCTGGGATGGGAGCTGAAAAGGGAGGAGGTAAACCTACTTGTACTCATGTTTCTACACAACCACAATATGCATCATTTTATTACTAGCCAAGACCACTGGAGCTGTGTCTGGTTTCAGCAGCAGCACATGCTTCCTGCTAGACTATGCAATTCACAGGTTGTGTAAGAGCTGTGGCCATTATAATTATATTTTATGTCTCCAGAAGTCAAAACCATGGATGCTGAGCAAAATAAACAAGACTCTCTTCCTGAAGGAGTCACTGGAACCCTTGATGCCAGTGATTCCATGAGATTACTTCAGCTTTTTAGCCTCAAAGGTAAATTTCCCAAAACTAAGTATGAGTCTGATAGATAGCAGGGAAGGGGAAATGACTTAATAATCTGCCTTATGGTGCTGATTAAAATTCACATTCAGAACCATGTACCTAGATATAACAGCATGATCTTCAGTGATAGAAGGTCATATCTTTCGCTAACATAAGCTACAATGGCTTTGGTGACTTTAATGGAGTCGTTCTGCATTTGGGAAAGGAGGGTCTATGATCTGTGCACTCTGCTGTGATAAAAATGCAAGGCCATGGTCTTGAGCAGGTGAGAGAGTAAGATCTAACAAGATACTTTATTACCCCATGACCATTTTACATGTTCTGTTCCACCACTCTTTTTCTCTTTCTAAACAGGAGACAAGACTCTCAAGTCATGTATCACAGGTGAGTGTGTCCAACTCTCATTATGTGAGCTGTTACTTTATTTCATTGGAGATGCCAAGTGTGGAATTGAGGGAATAGAAATCCATTGGAAAGCATATATAATTCATACTGAATTCTGCTGATCCTTGTGTTCCAGTCTCTTTTTTTTTTTTTCTGGTCTATTAGCATTTCTGGCTTACAAAGTATTCAGTTTTACCAGGACTCCTATAGCTCATACACATAACAGGTTACCCTGGAAGATGGCTTAGTGACTTCTAGAATCTACTGTGAATCCCCCCCATCCTTGTATACTTTACCATCTTCAATCTGAAGAAGATACTTCCATGTAAACAGCAGCTTCCTGATTCACCCCCCCCCCCATACTAGCTAGGATTTCAGAAAACTGGTTTAATCCAGTTTTCCATATCTTTGGGCTTTAGAAAATCAGAAAACATCTTTTTGAAAAATCTAGTTCCATAAGAAGTCCTCAAACTGTCCTTGTTGGAATTTACTGCAAACTTTAATAACAATTACCTGTCTTCCTGTGCAGGAGAAAAGAACTGCAAAGAGCTGTTAGACAAAGGATACAGGATGAGTGGTTGGTACACCATTTATCTCCCAAACTGTATGGCCATCAATGTATTGTGTGACATGCATACGGAAGGAGGTGGATGGATAGTAAGTAAGAGTGAAAAGGAGAACTTATAGAGAAAACATTTAACGAATTTCATTAAGGATGGGGTAGATTTTATTTGAATAAGTTTGTCCCTAGAGATGACATCACCTATTTGTCAGCATTGTGTAATAACCTCCTGAAAACTGAAAATGAAAGCAATTTTCTGCATACTATTATGAAGATTCAGAATTTCTAAAGCAGAATTTCAGGCAAAATGGCTTCTGCCTCTATTATACTGCAAATCTCTTTGTAGTCCCAAACCAGCTGGGATGTGTTTAAGCAAAATGGAGGCTGGTGACCTGAAATTATAATTAGCTTAATACTGTTTCCTTAGAAAACAAGAAAAAGACAAAAATGATAAGGCAAAAATGAGGACCTGGAAAGAAAGGCAAGGAAGTTTTCTCTCTGCTGCAGTCAGTAACGGTAAAATTTCCAAAGAAACTCTTTCAAGTTAAATGAGATTTGAACACTATGGAAAATTGGGATAATTTACAATACTAACAGCATCTTCTTTCTTTTTCCCCAAAATTAAATTTCAGTCAAATCAATAAAATATAAATCAACAAGACAATTTGATTCAGAAAGTCCAAAAATCCCACATCTAACTGTCTTTGTCCTCTCCAAAGGTCTTTCAGAGGAGAATAGATGGTTCTGTAGATTTTTTCCGTAATTGGGAAGAATACAAGAAAGGTTTTGGCAGCCAACTAACAGATTTCTGGTTAGGGAATGAATATATTCACTTTCTGACATCTTTTGGTAAGTATCATGTTTTTCATTCACTTCACGCCATTAGCTTCCCTCCATGCTTAATACAAAATTGTATTTGGTGAAGAACCCTAAACTGCATGTTAGGCAAAAAGAGACATTCTGAATATAACTGTTCATTATTGAGTGTTTTTGTAGAATGAGATAGACTGGAATTGCCATCTTAACTTTGTTTAGGTGGGCTCTTAGAGGAAACAGTAACCCTGAGGACCACCATTATATTGGACCACAATGCCGTAACAAATAATATTACCCATAAGCAGCCTTGGCCAGAAAAATTATATGCAGAGCTAGTGGGTTCAGAGTAGTTGCTGCAGTCACACTTGCCTCAACTGTATTGTGAGGCAATGGACAAATAACCTATCTGTCAAAATCCATCCTTGTCTTACATTTACACAGAGAGCCTGCCTGGCAGGCTTGAAGCACAATAACTGGGAGGTGTAAGGGCTGCTCTGGTCTCTTGTTCAGGCTTCTTTTGTTACTTTCACAATCAAGAAATTTGAAGCTACACAGAAATTGTGGAGCAGAGCTAAGAAGACCTTTATGCCCAGACACTCATAGTATGGTACACAAGACACTTAATCAACTAGATTTTCAACACACTGGAGGTGCTTCTTAGGGTTGTTAATAGCTTTTCAGTTAATGTTTCTGAAGACACCATCTTTAAATATCTCCCAGCTAAACCCTTGTGAGTTAGGCTTCACCAGGCAAGGCTTTGAGCATGTCCTTTTTCATGCTTAGTGACATTCTGATGCTGGTACATCTCCTCAGTTTTGTCCAATTCAGATGGCAACTTTTCAGCTAACAGAGGTAGGAAATAGCTCTGGAGAAAGGAAGGGGTGCTGGTGTCAGAGTTGCAGGAAAGGCATCCCTTCTCAAGGAGGAAGCTGATGGTACTGAGTAGTAACTCTGACTCAAACATTGCCTTCGGAAGCCTATCTTACAGATGTAAACTGATTAGGGAAAACAAGGAGTGAGTGTTTCTCTTTCAAAACTGCTTTTTGTAGGTACTCAGGAACTTCGCATTGACCTCATGGATTTCAGTTACAAACGCACATTTGCCAAGTATGAATCATTCAAAATATTTTCAGAGCGAGACAATTACAAGCTGAGTCTTGGAAGTTTCCTTTTAGGTACTGCAGGTGAGTGTTGGGCATTATCACAAACTTTCATAGCAAGAGAAGGTCTGACAAATGCAGCAGCAGCACTGAAGAATAGCTGCAGCATAAGCAAGACAAAAAGGTTTCCAAGAAAAAACTCTTGTACACCGGTTCTGAAGTCACAATCAACTCTTCTTTAGCCCTCACTCAGCCATTTTACATTAACATCAGTGTGACTAAAGTATGACTAATTCAATAGCTCAGTGACTGATTTATTTGGATTTCAAAAGGATCTTACTATATGCGGATAAACTGGTTAAGATTATATTTTTAAAGCAGACCTCACTTTGTTATACAGAGAATTGGGCCCTACATTCTAACACTAAGGTTAGAGAGAGAGGTTTTTTAATGATTTAAGCATATAACATGCTTATTGTTTCCTGCACTTACTGCTATCGGAGTTAGCAATATGTTTGGAAAGCCTTATATAATGCACATAACTTGCAATATTTTCCTTTTTTTCCTGTGTATTGCCTGTTTACACTCAAGGGCTAGTCAATTACTTTCTGTTTTCCAAACAGGTTCTGCTGCTTTTTGAGAGGTATACTCACAGGGTTCTCTTGACCAAAGGCTTAATTTTGATTTTGGCTGAAATTTTGAGAAGCAATCTCTGTGCTTAAGCTAAAGAACAATATTTTTGTGATAATAAGATATGTGTATTCCTCAATATGAAGACTGAAGTAATATCACTTTGAATTCTTGTGCAAATTCAAGGTTAGATTTAATTGTGCGCTCAAATGCTAAAATTATGTGACTGGATACTGTCGTTAAAATGTTTTGTCCACCTTTTGGTAGTAGATGTGTACACTGGGGCTATCTGAATGCATTTTACCATAAATGCTAATATTGGTCCATTCTTTCAGGGGATTCATTGTCAGTCCACCATATGATGCCATTTTCAACTAAAGACCGAGAGCAAGATCCTCAGTCAAACCAGTGTGCAACAACCTACAAAGGTGCTTGGTGGTTCAATGATTGCCTAGATTCCAATTTAAATGGGATGTATGAGAATGGAGAACAGGATACATATGCAGGTGGTATAATCTGGAAGGCAGACAAAGGATATTATTACTCCTACAAACAGACTGAAATGAAATTTCGCCCCATTTAAGACAGCATAATGTAGATCCAGTTAGTTTTGTCAGCTTCATTTGCCATTTCTGTGTCAGTGTAGTGCTATTTTATTCCCTAAGCCTTATACTTACAACCATTTGGAATGCAATTGCTAACTGCTCCCTATTAACTAACAATTCCATCATTCAGGACTTGTCCAGGACAAGTACAGAGGAAAAGAATTGTGAATAAAAGATTCGAGAATATCTGAATAGTTCATGTAAGCTGCTTTTTCATTGTTTTTTGATGATTTTTAGAAATAAATAAAACTCTGAAATGTCAAGATTTCAAAAAATTACAGCTGCTGTAGTAATCTTCTTATAACTAGATGCTTGCTCTCGAATAAAGATGGTTCCTGAAATCTTGTACAGTAATCACATGGCAGGGCTTCTACAGAGGTGAATAGTAGAGATGACTTGTTGTTTATGGATTTTTAGACTGGTTTAGCTCTTTTGGAATGTTTATATGATCACAGTAGAACTAGATTAAATGACTGTCAGTAAACAAAGAGCTTGCAGTCTTCTCAAAAGACTACATTTATTTTATTCTGCTGGGTAATAGGGATAATTGAGTGAGCCAAAGGAAATCACTGCACTTCTCAACTAGTCTTCATGACTAAAACCTACAACCGATCACTCATCTGTGCCTTTGGGAGAACTATGGGAGAAGCTGTGGAAAACAGAAACTCTACAGTTAACTCCAAAGAAAGTGCTTATGTTTAAATCTTATCTAGTGAACAGACTAACCTTTATAGCTCATTTCCAGACTAAAAAAAAAGCCAGTCTAAGCAGAGGCACAGAGGGTTTGTCCATACTTCAGCATGAATATGAGGCTATTGCAGTTCTTATGACCAGATGCTCTGACAGTGCAGACAGTCTTCTAGCCTGGTCCCCACCATGCAGAGACTGCTCTGGAGAGCACATGACACAAAAACCTTTATAAGCTACCAGGCATGACAAGGCAGATTGCGTGCAGGCAGTCTACCAGGCATCTGTGCAGTCGGGAGGTGGAAAAATACAGAGTAAGGCCTGCTCCCTACAGCTCTTGCATTCATCCCTCCAGTGCATTGCCTGAAAAGCCAGTTCGCCTGTCTGCAATCACAGAACACATCATTGAAGGAGCACTCAGAACTGCACACTCATCTCCCAGTGAAGTTCTGGATGAACTGGGATGTGCTGATGCATCAGAGTGGGGAATCTGTTTCTACAACATCACCACCTATGAAAAAGGCAACTATATGAGACTCTGGGATCCAGGGAAAAGTTCCTTATCAAAGAGTTGATTTCTCAAAGAACTATTAAGTGAAACAATAGGTACCTGGTGAGGTAGAGGGAGGGATAGTCAACTAGGAAAGGTACTTGGCTGGTACTTTTTCCCATGCTCCTTAGGAAATAACAAGCTGCACGTAGATTTTGAGGAGGCTGGTGAGAAGAAATATTTTGCTAAGTACAGGTCTTTCCAGATTTTGAAGGAACCTGAAATTTTCAAGCTGGTTTGGGGGCAAATGGTGGCTGGTGATGCAGAGAAATAAGATGATCTCAGATATGTTTACAGAAAAGGCAAATTCTGCTAACTGAAATGCCACTGATCTTATTAGAGGGGAAATAAATCTCAACTTGTGTGAGTTTGGGGCTGCAGCAAAGGGCTCTAAACATTAACAAAACATCATTGCCAGAGCACAGGTAACACCAGCCCTTTACAGCCCTCTCTTCCAAGCACAGAACTAGGAAGACATTCCTACCCAGGATCTTCTGATACTTGCTCAGCTAGGTCCCATGGGATTAGCAGGCTGATCCAATCAAGGCAGGATAGACCCTTAATTCAAGGAGTATATTCTTTGCCTCTGTGGGTTTTTGACTTTTTCCAGGTGGGCTTCCAATATACAGTTTGGCTAGAGATGAAAAATGAATTCTCATCACCTGCTGAAACGCTCTGCAATGATCCAGCATGAGGCTGGAAGAGCTTGTTGTGGTAGGCTAGTAAGATATCAGCCTCTCATGTCCATCTATTTCTCTGACTGACAGGTTTCAGAGATCAGGTGAGTGGGCACAATTTCCAAGAGAATTTCTCACTCTTCAGCCAGGGAAATACAGGGAGGAGAAAGAGGGAGTGAGAGATGCCACTTGTTTTCTAGTCATAAATTCTTTTGGCTCCTAGTGCCATCACAGAAATCACATTCCTTCCCAAGCATCTCAAAACAAGCCTTTCTGCAGAGCCATAAGGACTTATGTTTTGACTGATGAATGGCAGGGGCTTGAGAGTAATTAATAATTCTAGGCAGGTGTTAGTTAGTCAGTCTAAACTGAAGATCCTGTTCTCCCACAAACATGACTTGAGGAGTGAAGTGTGCTTTTCACTCTGGTTGCCACAGTCATCCCTCTCCCCAGACCTCAACCATGCATTTCTCTATGCCCCTCTCCCTGAAGCTCCCTGCAGGCTTATCTGTGGCTTTTAAGAAATTTTTCCATATCAGTTTCTTGCCATTGTAACTGGATTTCAGCTAGCAGTGTACTCCCAGTGAGGGACAATGATCTAACTCAAGCGCCATTCAGCCCTTTGTCTTTCTTCATAGCTCATATTAAAGCAAAATAAAAGTCACTTTTCACAAATTTCATTTAAACTGAAACAAGCTAAACTCAGCTAAACTAAATGATTAAAACAGCAATGTACCCTGCTAAGAGAAGAGGTCATTCAGTAATCCTATCAAGGCCGCAATGGAAATCAAATCAATGAACACAATATTGGACTGAGTGATTCATAAGCCAAATCATTAATACTGAACCTGCATCACTCATTTTCAGACTCAACTGAACAGTATCAGTCTGTATGATACTTTTAAGTCAGTCTGAAGAGATTTACAATAGAGGAGCTTATTGTAACATTCAGCCTTATTCGGATTTCAAAGGTACAGAGCACTTACTGGAAAACCTTTGGGAACATGGCAGTTAGATAAACTATTGTCCTGTGTCTATGATAGTTACTGTATTTACAGTGTGCCACACATTCCAGAAGATCAAGTACTGGTTCATAATCATCATTGCTCTGAGGTAGTTTTTGATTCAACAAGGTGACTGCTGGCTCATCCTGACTCCATTGTTCGTCCTAGAGTGGAAACTGCCTGATACCAACCTTGTTCCCACACCGTGGTCTGGCCATGCAAGTGAGAGGGAGTCAGGAAACTGGAGAAGTCTACTTCTGAGCTCTTTTGAAAATCTGGTCCTTATTCTCTGTATAAAAATATGCATCATGTTTTCTATAGGCTCCACTGCGCAATGTATGGAGGGAGCTGTTCTCATACAGTTTTGTTTGACATACAACATTTCAGATATCAGTGCATGTCATGGGAACTAGCTTCCCACCCAGCTCTGTGCCTGCTTAACTCTTCTCCAAAGCCACTGGAGGTAAGTCAGGAGATCAAGAAAAATCCCTCATGGGAGAGAGAAGAAGAAAATATTGTTATGGAAAAGTCTCTTTCAAAAATGGGGCATCTGAAGCCTGAATGCATGAGAATAACAGGACAACCAGACAGCAAAAGTATCACAAAGAACCAAACAGTTAACCTCCTGAAGGTCTCACTTTTAGTTGCATAATATTGCTCTGGTCCAACACCTTATACTGCCATTAACCTCATGCCATCCTTGCTCCTGTTTGGCATGTGTGCATTGATCAGATGCCATTGTAATACAGCCTCCCTTGCCCTTTCCTGAGCACATTCCTCATGAAACCGGTTGTGCCAGAGTGACCAATCCACCTGCATCTTTGCAGCTCTGTACACGAGAAAAATACAATAAGCAAAGAGAAAGGGTTTGGGAATTGACTTTCTGCTCTTAAGGATTTATCTGAACAGGGAGGGCACAGAACATCCTCTGCCTACTCCATGAATCATATCTTTGCCTGCAGGGATTACTCTGTATATGGACTACTCCTGCTCTTTCAGTGATTAAAGGCTACCATCATTTCACAGAACAGAAAAGGTGTTACCAGAGGTTACAGAATATATTAAAAAGTGACAGGTTGGTACAGAGGCTGATGGGAAAGAGTCCTTTCTGGTAGGTACTCTCAACTTATCTCCAAACGGAGAGTAAAACAAAGGCTACCCAACACCAGCTCCCAGAGGAAACCAAGCAAATACCAAACCAAATATTCAGGAGGGGCACGCAGATAGTGTGCAATAAGTGATAGAGCAGTTTTCTAATTGAATATTGCCCCTTACAGCCCCCTCCCCCCCAAAAAAAAAAAGAAAAAAGAAAAAAGAAAAACCATATGGGAAAGTGGAGAAGGCCTAGGTTCACAGGTTCAAAGTTGGTGCTCTCTATGTACTTCATAAATCACTGCACTGCCTGGCTGTGCAGGTGCTGAGGTGTGCGCTCTGGTCAACACCAGCTAGCAGAAAGGTCAGCCTTGCAGGAAAGACCTGTGGACACCAGTTAAGACCAGTGAAACCAACAGCTTGAGCTTTTCACAGCAAGGAACTCCTGCCGAAACTGCAGTGGGAAAGCAGAGAGAGAAAATAGTTCAGCAAAGCAGAGTGTGAAGCCAAAGGACTGAGTGGGAGGGGAAGTTTCCTCCCTTTGCTTCTCCATGTTTCTTACTCACTGGCGAGCATAACTGTCATTAGAAAATACAACTCTAATCTGTGCCCCCTTGGACCCTCAGGAATCCCTGAGCCAGGAGATAAAATGCACATCATGTAGCAAGGATAAGAGAAATGTGCAGTGTAACTCTTCCGAGCAGTGAGGGACTTGGACAACTAAGACATTCCATATTCACAAAGTCCAGGAGCAGAAAGGGAAAAAAGCAAGTGACATCTTCTGAAGAAAGTGCCTTCTTAGCTCAGGCAAAAGTTTCCTCCATAAATGCTAAGATTGGTCATGGACTGGAGAAATTCTCCTATGGGAAATGCTAGTGTTCACCCAAAGAAATTGAAAACTTTATGATGGATGCTTAGTGAAGAGCTACAAATAGCATGACCCAGGCAAGGCTAAGCCAGAAGAAAATCTCTCCTTGCTGCTTTGGATAACAACCTGCCTTTGCAGGTCTGCTCTGCAGACATCATTCCTTTCCCAGCAAGCCAAGCCTCCAAAGTACACGGAAGCTCAGCCATTGGCATTAACAGTGATGTCGGCTCTCTCAAACAAGCTTTTATTTCACCTTTCTCAAATTCAGAGCTGTCAGAGAGTTTACCTCCCAGCATCAAAATGCTAACTGTCTGCCTTTCTTTTAACTTTAGGAGATGCTCAGGGTTCCTTAGGTTAGCACACAACAGGAGTGCAATGACTGGCATTCTCTGCTTGTTGTGTTGGTAGGGGCTTTCCCCATTTCCACTGGGAAGCTCTAACATCCTGGTGGCAATGAAGCTAATGGCAAAGCTCCCAAGAATGTGCTGGGAGCCAAAAATCCATGTATAGTTTTGCATTTATCAGTGCTAAATCATCTCTTGAGCACAATAATCACATTTCCACATGCACTTTCTCAGGCATTTTTGTTATCTAACTGAATCTTCTAAATTGCTAAGCTTATTTGGGGGGGGGGGACAGATCAGTTTTATCTTGGGGACTTAACTTTTGATATTTATATCTCTAGAGTTGAAGAGGTATGTTGCATTGTTCAGAGGTACTCCGTGTTCTCCTAAAATGCTTTAAATTCCTGTTACCACATCCCAAAACTGATCCTGGAATTAAGGAAAAGGTGGAGTCATTTCCCGGGCGTCAAGGATGAATCTACATAGAAGAAAGAATTGCTGATGTTGTAAATCATTATCCCTCTGAGATCTTCACTAGATGAGGAAAAGTAATTTAGGACATATTGATCACTAGCCCAGTTTCAAAAGCTACCCCCAGGGGCCTGATCTATTTTGGACTAAGCTTGCTTATTGATATGCTCTCAAATGTAGTTGCATTTGCAGGAACACTGCTGCAAGGGACTGGCATTTCCTCCTAGAGTGAAAGCTGATGTGATGTCTCCAAGCCTACAAGGCAGCAAGGAATCCACAGCCAGTAATACACCTAAATTGATCCATTAGTGTTGGGTAGATACATCAAAACAACTGCCTCCATAAAATGCGTTCTCAGTCCAATATTGAACTCTCTATTCTTTTAAGGGAGAAGCTTGGAAAAAGCTGGGCAAATTCATTCTTACTTTTTTTTTCACATGACAGATCTAATCAGGAGCCCTTGAAAGATTGTAAATTTGGGTGAATCTATGAGTCTAGTTTTGCCACTGCTTTTTAGAGTGACTTACCAGAAGTAACAGCTGAGGAGGAGCTCCTACCTCAACAAGGTAATACAGCCTTTTCTAGGCTGTAGGACATGCACATGCTATTACTGCATACTTGGCAGGAGAAGGCTTCTCAGTACTAAGAGCTGGCTCTACATCACTGCTTGTCCCTTGGGCAGACACAACTCCAACCCAGATCAGGGTACACCAACTGTGCTGCAGGAACATTTGCAGTGCATGGAGCAGTATGACTAAGAGAAGAGGGGGTACAGACGTCCCTAGTCAACTTCTCGCTGCTGTGCTTAAACCTTTCCCTCCCTAAGAGGGAGCTCATAGGCATATGCTCATTCTTTTTGTCTTTCCTTTTGATGAGTAAAAAAGGTATTCTTGATTTTCCTCAGGAGTTGCATACACAGAAATTGGCATGGATAGCTTTTTTTTTTTTTTTTTTTTTTTTTTTTTTTTTTTTTTTTTTTCCCACACACACTTGAAGCAAACCTGAAATTTGAATGGGACTGGTCTGATCACAGTCCCTCTCATTTCCCTGCAGGTTTTTCAGGCAGGGGCATGGAAAGGATGTATGCTTTTCCATGCTAGAATTAGGTCTTGGAAGCAACAATGATCACAAGATCTTCTGGTTTATTATTATTTTATATACATATATATGTACTGACTATGTGGGAATATGGAATTTAAGTGGCAACCAATTACTTTTCTTACCTCTCTTCTCTCTACTCCTTTTTACTTAACTTTAAAGCAGGCTTTCACTTATCATTAGAATTCAGGATAGAGTTTGGGATGTTAGAGGGATCTCATCAAGAAAGTAAGTGCTTATGGGGAAGCTATGTTCTGCCTCTGATGTCCCAATATGTGGGAGAGACTCCAAGAAATCACAATTTCATCTGAACTAGGATGCAGCAATAAGGAGAAAAAACTTAAATTCTGTCCTCTGATAAAATTCATAAACTTGATGGGCTCTGTATCTGAAGGTAACATGAGGGTCAAACTCAGTCAGGCACTCTGGACTTCACATAATGCTGCCACTGATGGACAGAGTGCACAGCATAGCAGTAGCAAAGCAAAATGGAAATTTTGTTCAGTATTACAATGAATAGGGACCAGGGGGAAAAAAAAATCATACACGCTCTGCCCACCTAGCATTGCCTGGACATACAAACTTTTACCTCTGAATCAGTCCTAGATCACCTATAAACCTCTATTTGAAGGGCTGCAAAGTGCCACCTGACAGGTAGAGCACTAGAGCATGAGTCAACAAGTTCAGCTTCTGCCAAGCAGTCTTGGCTCTCCTATCTGCAAAGTAAGCTCTGTCTTTGTAAAGTGCCACTAACAGGCAGAAGCAGAAAAGCTGTCTACTTTAATCAAATGTATGTTTTTACTGATTCATTTCTTCTGGAAATAAAATATGGGAGGGAAAGATACCTAAAGTCTGCTAACCACCTAGGAGGGGTGAGCTGGAACAGCCAGGCAAGAACTTTCCCCATCAGAATTTGGGAAACTACTTATCTGGGAAACAGCTCCCAGAGAACTCACCAGAGCCTCACTTGATGGGCATGCAGTGGTAAAGTGCAGAGGTGGAGCTTAGAGATTGATTTTTGTGTGTGTGTGTGTGTTGTTGCTAGATATAAAGGCTTAGATGGATCCGATGCTAACCACAGAGCCTGGAACATGGAAGAGGAGAGTTGAGCAGAGTGCGTAGACCAGTGCTGGCCATGGGGAGGACAGCCCCAATCCTCCTTGCTCTGCTCAGCCTAACAGTGGCGGTTTCTGATGCCCAGGACTCCTGCCCAGGTGAGTGGAGTGTGACTCCCACTGTTTCTCTGATGAGACAGCCCTCTTCATCCCCCAGCTCTAAAATATGAGAGCCGTAAAAAGGAAATTGGGACTGGACTTTTTTTTCCCTTATATGCATCATTTTAATTCAGCTGCAGGTGGGATGAGGGCAAGGGAGAGTTGAGGTCTCAGCAGCCATCCCACCCTACCTTGGAGTGCCTTGCTGCAGTTAATGAAGGGTTCAGAGCAATATAAAGGAGTATTCGAGTGCTCACAGGATGCCAGGCACTCTGGCAGCAGAAAGCAACTTTCTGTCCACATTCACTGGAAGAGTGCTAGCAGCAATTCCAAAATGATCTGGTGTTGGGAACTTTAGCAGAGCCTTTACTGTCCACTAATCCGTCAATGCCACTTAATCTCTGCTGTCAATAACACACAGGACATCTCTTGGCTTTTGTTTTATTAAACTACAGTGTATTTGTCATGCATGCAATGTTGTATATAATAGACTCCTCTCAGACTGAACTCCTCTGAAGCCAGAGAGATTCTATGTTGGTATAAAATTGCTCCCCAACACACACCTCAAGCTGGGTCCTCACAGATATTAATTCAGGTTGCTGCCAATGCTACACCTCAACCATTGAGGGACAAAAATGTGGCAGGAGTATCACACCAGGTACCATACAGCAGGACCCAGCCATGCCAGCAGGAGGTGGATGAGGGGATAGTAGCAGATCTTGTCTCCCTTGGCTTCAGTAAGGTGATCAATCCTGTCTGCCATAATATCCTCATAGATAAGCTAAAGAGGTGCAGGCTAGATGAATAGACAGTAAGGTGGATTCAAAACTGGCCGAACATCCAAGTTCAGAATGTTGTGATCAGTGGTGCAAAGTATAGCTGGAGACTTGTAACTAGTGATGTACACCAGGGGTCAATTCTGTGTCCAACACTGTTCGTCTTGCTTATCAGTGATCTGCATTAAGAAATAGAGTGCACCTTTATCAAGTCTGCTGATGATCCAAAGCTGGGAGGAGTGGCTGATATGCCAGAGGGCTGTGCTCCCATTCAGAGGGACCCTAAGAGGTTGGAGAGATGGGCAGCATCATAGAATCACGGAATCATAGAATCGGTAAGGTTGGAAGGGAGCTCTGGAAATCATCTAGTCCAACCCCCCTGCTCAAGCAGGGCCACCTAGAGCATGTTAGACAGGGCTGTATCCAGGTGGGCTTTGAATATCTCCAGAGAAGAAGACTCCACAAACTCTCTGGGCAACCTGTTCCAGTGCTCTGTCACTCTCACAGTGAAGAAACTTCCTGTGGTTCAGTTTTTGCTAGAGGGAAACTCCCCTTTAATAAAGGGAATCGCAGAGGTCTGCCCCTGGGAAAGAATAACTCCACGCACCAGTATAGGCTGGGGGCTGACCTGCTGGAAAGTAGTTCTGCATTCCTGGTGGACAAGTTGACCACGAGCCAGCAACGTGCCCTTCTAGCCAAGAAGGCCAAAGGTATCCTGGTCTGCATTGGGAAGAGTGCTGCCAGCAGGTCAAGGGAGGTGATCCTTCCCGTCTACTCAGCCCTCGTGAAGCCACACCTGGAATGCTGTGTCTACTTCTGATCTCCCCAGTAGGTGAGCAATATGGTGCTACTGGAGCGAGTCCAGTGGAGGGCTACTAGGATGATGAAGTGACTGGAGCATCTCTCATATGAGAGAGATGTGCCTGTTGAGCCTGGAGAAGAGAAGGCTCATCTTATCAATGTGTGTAAGTGTCTGAAGGGAAGGTGTAAGGAGGATGAGGTCAGACTCTCTTCAGTGGTGCCCAGTGACAGGATGAAAGGTATTGGGCACAAACAGAAACATAGGAAGTTTCATCTGAACACAAGAAAACAACTTTTTACTGTGAGAATAACAGAGCACTGGAATATATTACCCAGAGAGGTTGTGGAATCTCCACCCTTGGAGTTATTCAAAAGCTGTCTGGACAGGGTCCTTGGCAACCTGCTCTAGGTGACCTTGCTTCAGGAGGAGGGTTGGTGTAGATGATCTCCAAAAGTCCTTTCCAACCTCAACCATTCTTTGATTCTGTGATTCTATGAGTGCTGTGCCAGAACGGGAATCACAGAATCACACAAGCTGGAAGGGATTTCAGAGGTCTCAAGTCTAAGCCTTCCTTCCTTCAGCACAGTTAATTTATATCATGTTCCTTAAGGGGATGTTGAATTTGGTTTTGAATGGATGGATCCTGTTCACCAACATCTTTTTTGTACTGAGCGCCACAAACTGGACCCAGTACTTCAAATGTGGTCTCACAAGTGCTGAATTAGATGGGAACAGTGACCTCCCTTAACATACTAGCTACACCTTCATGTGCTGTTAGCTGCCTTTGCTGCAACACCACACTGCTGACTGAGTTTCAGCTTGTTGCCTTCCTGGCACCCATCACCCTTTCTGCAAAACTACTTTCTAGCCAACTGGTCCTGGCCTGTCCCCTTGCCACATGTCCTCTTATCCTATCTCAGGGCAGGACATTGCATTTGCCATGGCTGAATTGAGGTTTGTGTCACTTCATTTCTCTGGCCTGTCAAGGTCCCTCTGAATGGTTATTCTGTCCTCCAGTGTATCAACTAGTCTGCCAAGTTTGGTATTATCTGTGAACTTGCTGAGGGTACACTCCATCCTGTACACAGGCTGTTAATAAAGACGTTAATTGGTGTTGATCCCAGCATAAATCCCTGAGGAATGCCACTATTAATCATACTCCAGGTGGACTTTGAATGGCTCGTTCTCCAAGTCCATTTTCCCCACACATCCTACAGTCTACAGATCCAATCCATATGTCACCATTTAGATTATGAGGATACTAAGGGAGATTGTCTCAACAGCCATACTAAAGCTACAGCAAACAACATTCACTGCTCTTCCCTTCTCCACAGAGCCAGAGTAATAAAGTCTTCTTTTACAAAAGCCCTACAGGTTGTTTAGGTACGATTTGCCCCCGGTAAATCCATGCTAGCTTTTTCCAGGCCCCTTTTTGTCTTCATACACTTGGAAATTGTTTCCAGGAAGTATTTTTCCACCATGTATCTAGTAACCAGGGTTAGGTGGACCAGCCTGTAGTTCTCTGGGTCTTCCTACCTGCCTTTCTTGAAAATGGTTTTGAAATGTGCCTTCTTCCAGTCACTAGAAACATCCTTGATTTTCATGACCTGACAAAGAGGGTGGAAAGCAGCTTCACAATGACATCTGCCAGTTCCCTCAACAACCCTGGATACATCCATTCTGGCCTTGGAGACTTGTGTGTGTCTAATTTGCTTGAGGGATCCTTAGCTCAGTCTTACTGGACAGTGGGCAATGCTTTGCTCCCACTGACTCTGCACAGGAATAGACACTGGAATGTGCAAAGGCAGACCCTGCCATTGAAAAACAAACAAAAAAGGGCTTTCCAGATCCTTTGGCACCAAATCTACTGCCTCACTAAGCAATGGGACCACATTTTTCTTAGACTTCCTTTTGCTGCTGATACGTATACAGAAGCTCTTAGTGTCCTTCACATCCCTCAGCAGTACAGATCCAGCTGAGTTCTGGCTTTCCTACCACCATCCCTCCACATTTGAACAATATTTCCATGTTACTCTGGGTACTTGTCCTGCTTCCATCTTCTGGCACTTCCTTTTGAATTTGAGCCCTGTGCTGGGCTCCTGCCATGCTTGTTCAACAACATGAATATTGGAGCAGGCCATTTTTCTACTTTGAGGAGGTGCTCCCTGAAGGTCAATCAGTTTAACAAAGCCAATGTCTCTCCTGTCTTCAAAAAGGGCAAGAAGGAGGACCCAGGCAACTATAGGCCAGTTAGCCTCACCTCCATCCACGGAAAGGTGATGGAACAGCTCATTCTGGATGTCATCTCCAAGCATATGGAGGAAAAGAAGGTGACCAGGAGTAGTCAGCATGAATTCACCAAGGGGAAATCCTGCTTAACCAAACTGATAGCCTTCTACGACAGAATGACTGGCTGGGTAGACGAGGGAAGAGCAGTGGACGTTTTGTACCTTGACTTCAGCAAGGCTTTTGACACTGTCTCCCATAACATCCTTCTACATAAGCTCAGGAAGTGTGGGTTAGATGAGTGGACAGTGAGGTAGGTTGAGAACTGGGTGAAAGGCAGAGCTCAGAGGGTTGTCAGCAGTGGTGCGGGGTCCAGTTGGAGGCCGGTGGCTAGTGGAGTTCCCCAGGGCTCAGTATTGGGTCCCATCCTGTTCAACTTTTTCGTCAATGACCTGGATGAGGGGACAGAGTGCCTCCTCAGCAAGTTTGCTGATGATACCAAGCTGGGAGGAGTGGCTGATACACCAGACGGCTGTGCTACCATTCACAGAGACCTGGACAGGCTGGAGAGTTGGGCGGAGAGGAACCTCATGAGGTTCAACAAGGGCAAGTGCAGAGTCCTGCACCTAGGGAAAGATAACCCTAGGCACCAGTACAAGCTGGGGGCTGACCTTCTGGAGAGCAGCTCTGCAGGGAAGGACCTGGGAGTGCTGGTGGACAACAAGTTGACTATGAGCCAGCAATGTGCCCTTGTGGCCAAGAAGGCCAATGATCTCCTGGGCTGCATTAGGAAGAGTGTTGCCAGCAGGTCGAGGGAGGTGATCCTGCTGCTCTACTCAGCCCTGGTGAGGCCTCATCTCGAGTACTGCATCCAGTTCTGGGCTCCCCAGTACAAGAGAGACATGGAGCTAGCGGAGAGAGTCCAGCGCAGGGCTACAAAGATGATCAGAGGACTGGATCACCTGCCCTACGAGGAAAGGCTGTGAGAGCTGGGCTTGTTTAGCCTGGGGAAGAGAAGACTGAGGGGGGGGGGATCTTGTCAATGTGTATAAGCACCTGAAGGGAGGGTGTCAAGGGGATGGGGCTTTACCCTTTTCAGTAGTCCCATGTGACAGGACAAGAGGCAACAGGCACAAACAGAACCACAGGAAGTTCTGCCAGAATGTGAGGGGGAATTTCTTCACTGTGAAAGTGATGGAGCACTGGAACAGGTTGCCCAGAGAAGTTGTGGAGTCTTCTTCTCTGGAGATATTCAAAACCCGCCTGGACGCAATCCTGTCTAACATGCTTTAGCTGACCCGAGGGAGTTTGGACTAGATGATCTCCAGAGGTCTCTTCCAACCTTATCCATTCTGTGATTCTTCTAACACAAACACCATCACAACAGCAAAGCAACACATTCTACTGATACTATTATCCTCAAACACAGTAAGCTATTCCATTTTTTCTGTATCTGCACCTGAACAGGGACTTTTTGCACAAGGACTTTGCTGGAGTGATCACCTTTCCTGTACTTCTGCCAGTGCATCAGTGCTGACAGAAGTCCCTATCAGGCAGTGGTCATAAGTATTTTACAGGCATGCCGTAAAGTCTGCCTATTTTTGACCAACCTGATAGTACTGATCATCCCAGGGAGTCTGGGTGGTATCCAATAAACTAATTGAGAAGATGAGAAACTCTAGCACAGCAACTTTTTCTAGATGATTTAATAAACCTGGTCCCTTTCATCTTTCAAAGATATTGCTGAAAAAAATCCAGCTATGATAGATTACTGGACAGATCTGCTAAAGGAATAGCGCTATCAACTGCAGAGGCTAGCCAAAGAAGACACAAGAAACATATAGCTTGTTCCTATTGTCATAAATAGGAAATATGACATTAATAGAAATACCTCTTAACATTGAAGTCAATGGAGCTGCACCAATAAAAGTGAAAGTAGGATTTATTTTGGTTGTTTGCAAGTATCCGTCTGGCAGAGAGAGGCTATTGGTTCCTGTTCTGTGCACCACCTATAAGAGTGAGTTACCCATCCAGATCTGGGCTGTTAGGATTGATTTCAGTAATTTTTGTAGAAACAAAACAGTAGAAGAAGATAGCAGAACTGGACCTTTGCCCAGCGCCTCTGATATGCAAGTTCCTCATTGGCATTTTTTAATCCACACAACTTCAAACTCACATCTTCAACTCAGGAGGGATACTGCTTTTGCCTGCATAATTCCCAAAGCCCAGATAGTTCAGGTTCCTCACCAATGCATTTCAGAGTCCTAATAATGATTGTCTTCATTTCCACAGGTGTAAGAATAGTGGGGCTGGGTGATGCCGACCGGCTTGCTGTCCTCCAAGGATGTCCAGGGACACCAGGTGCCTCTGGCCCAAAAGGAGAACTAGGTCTCCCAGGAACAAAAGGTAAGATCCCAAAAGCCAGCAAAGCATGTTTTCGTATTAGATTGTTTTGTTGCTTTAAGTAGAGGGAAGCTGAGGCTGGAGCACTGGCTAGCCTAGCACCTTTTTCTGTAAGGAGCCAGAGAGTCAAATAGAAAGGCAAAATACCCTAACTAGAAATGTACTGATACACAAAGAATGTGTTTCTAAGTCTTATCACAAATCAGAAGCGATCTTGGTGTGTGAAACCCACTTACCTCTTTTACATTAAAAATGTCCATTTCCTCTTTGAGCTTTTATTCAACAGTCTACTCTTGTTGCAAAACAACCAGAAGGCTAGAAGGCGACTTGGGTGTGGAACTGGCACACTAGCTGGGAGCAGCCTGCTTCAGTGGCCTTATTTCCCAAGGAACACCACCATGGTCTGGTCAATCACAGGGTGGGAATAAGTCTAGGATGCTCCTGCATATCTACATGGGGCCATGAATGTGCATCATTTGGGAACTGTAGTGGCACCTCTGCTCCAGAAAGTAAGGGAGAGGGAGGTCCTCTAGGGTTTTCGCAGCCAACTTACAGGGGAGCCAAATCACTTTAGTGAAACAAGCAGCTTACATGTGGTAAAAGTCAAGATGAAGAAGGCTCACAGGAATTCATTCATGAACTTCAAATTAGCACCTTTCACTGGAAGTACCTGTGTAGTGTAGCTTTAGTGGAAGGTAAAGAGTGAGATCTGTGGTAAAGTCTATTTTAATTAACAAAACCAACTTCCTTGTATTGGCAGAAATCAAGGACCAGCTTCCAAGGCTTTTGTATCATCCAGTCATCTGTAATGACTGTCTGGGTAGACGAGGGAAGAGCAGTGGACATTGTATACCTTAACTTCAGCAAGGCTTTTGACACTGTCTCCCATAACATTCTTCTACATAAGCTCAGGAAGTGTGGGTTAGATGAGTGGACAGTGAGGTAGGTTGAGAACCGGGTGAAAGGCAGAGCTCAGAGGGTTGTCAGCAGTGGTATGGGGTCCAGTTGGAGGCTGGTGGCTAGTGGAGTTCCCCAGGGCTCAGTATTGGGTCCCATCCTGTTCAACTTTTTCGTCAATGACCTGGATGAGGGGACAGAGTGCCTCCTCAGCAAGTTTGCTGATGATACCAAGCTGGGAGGAGTGGCTGATACACCAGACGGCTGTGCTACCATTCACAGAGACCTGGACAGGCTGGAGAGTTGGGCGGAGAGGAACCTCATGAGGTTCAACAAGGGCAAGTGCAGAGTCCTGCACCTAGGGAAAGATAACCCTAGGCACCAGTACAAGCTGGGGGCTGACCTTCTGGAGAGCAGCTCTGCAGGGAAGGACCTGGGAGTGCTGGTGGACAACAAGTTGACTATGAGCCAGCAATGTGCCCTTGTGGCCAAGAAGGCCAATGATCTCCTGGGCTGCATTAGGAAGAGTGTTGCCAGCAGGTCGAGGGAGGTGATCCTGCTGCTCTACTCAGCCCTGGTGAGGCCTCATCTCGAGTACTGCATCCAGTTCTGGGCTCCCCAGTACAAGAGAGACATGGAGCTAGCGGAGAGAGTCCAGCGCAGGGCTACAAAGATGATCAGAGGACTGGATCACCTGCCCTACGAGGAAAGGCTGTGAGAGCTGGGCTTGTTTAGCCTGGGGAAGAGAAGACTGAGGGGGGGGGATCTTGTCAATGTGTATAAGCACCTGAAGGGAGGGTGTCAAGGGGATGGGGCTTTACCCTTTTCAGTAGTCCCATGTGACAGGACAAGAGGCAACAGGCACAAACAGAACCACAGGAAGTTCTGCCAGAATGTGAGGGGGAATTTCTTCACTGTGAAAGTGATGGAGCACTGGAACAGGTTGCCCAGAGAAGTTGTGGAGTCTTCTTCTCTGGAGATATTCAAAACCCGCCTGGACGCAATCCTGTCTAACATGCTTTAGCTGACCCGAGGGAGTTTGGACTAGATGATCTCCAGAGGTCTCTTCCAACCTTATCCATTCTGTGATTCTGTGATTCCCTCTAGTTAATTTGCAATGTGCCTACATAAACAGAGCTTTTCTTTGCAGGAGAAATGGGAGCACAGGGAAACCCCGGGAAAGTAGGACCACCTGGTACAAAAGGTAATGCATAAAATTTTTAGCTATAATCCATAAAATCTCACAGGCTGAGAGTACACATAGGGAAAATGAGTCTACAAATTTAACTATCTGGGTGCTGATCACAGTCCAAGAAGCAGCCTTGAAGCAGCATAGGAAAAGCAAGATATGGGAATATGGCATGGGATGAATACTAGGAGCAGAGTCTCCTTCAGTGGTAACACATCTCAGAGAAATGCATTTCTCTTTTTCCCAAAGTTCCCCATGGATTCTTCTCACCCTCTAGTCACCCAAAATCATACTTTTCTCAGTTTTGTGTTGTCCCCCCCCTCAACATGCCCCAACATGACACACCTGCCAAAACGCCATTCCTCTCTAAGGAGTCTTCAGCCAGCTCTGCCAGGAGGCCTAATGCAGAGACATGAGTTCTGAGGGCTTCCAGCATCCTCCAGGCCTGGACTCTTGGTGTGATGCCCTTATGTCCTACTTGACCAGGAGGCTGGTGATCAAACTACCTAGGAACAGATGGCACAAGGTGAAGCAAGAAAGGAATGGAGGGTTCTCTGCTGTGAAATAACCCACAAAAGAGGAAGAGTGTGTCTGCTACGAAACCAGCTTTCCATACAGATAGTGCTTAAGGTGTTCAGAAGGATCTGTGTGTTCCAGATGTTGGAACAGTCTTTCTTCTTAAAAAGAGAGAGAGAGAGAGAAAGCGCATATTTTCCCTGCCTTTTTATGTCTTCCTTGAAAAGAAAAGCCTTCAGGGACCACTTTCATCTGAATTTTAGGCTGTATTTGGCTTCAGCTTCTTCCCAGAATCAAGCTGAAAGAAACGTTTTATAGCCCAAGATTATTGTACTCTGCCTCCAAAGTGTTCAATACCATGGCCCAAGGTCTCAGGAAGCAAATATTTTAATTTCAGACTGACTTCAGCTAGCAGTACAAGCTGTCACCCAGGGACTGAGCACTGGTGCACAGACTAGCAGCAAAATCATGCTGATTATGTATCTATTTCACAGCCCAAAGCACTCAAGACTTAAGCAGAAAACCCAGCAGGAAATGGGTGAACATGCTGAAATGTTGCAATTGCCCAAAATCCTACAGGTGCCTGATTAAAAACAGAAAGCCTACACAAAAAGTTATTGAGGCAGCGCAGTGAATCTTCCATACATCTTAACAGAGGGAAAAGCAATTTTCTCTCCCTTAGGTAGTTGCTACTCCTACCATTCCTGAAGGATGCTGCTGATTAAGACAGAAGCCAGGACTATGCAGGCAGGAATGGCATACAGCAGCCATGTCTTCTGCTGAGGAACCTGGCAGAGCACCACAGCTTTCCATCACTTGTGACAGCCTCACCTGTACATTTTGGAAATGTGGTGGGGCCAGATCAGCCCTTTGGGGAATCCAATTAATTCACTCCCATTGAGTAACTTTTGAAGAGCAGTCTCCTCTTCTCTCCCACAGGAGCAGCTGGAGAGCCTGGTTTACCAGGACCTAAAGGTAAATAGTGCTGAGCTGAATTTAGATTTACAACCTGTTTAGGTAAACTATACAGCATGACCAGGGATGGGTTTCTTTAAGAACACAAAGGAACTGCATATTGTTTGGGAACAACACACAAATGGGAGCAACTATAAGTACTATAAGTAAATGAAAATACTCACCACGGGTTTGAAAATAGTTGTCCCCCAAGCACAGAGCCTGAAATGCTGAAGCACCTTGCAGAGGCATTCAGTGATGTTCAGCCCCAGCTGAGACAGTGTGAGAAGCCTTTCTCCATCAAGCCAGCCGTATGGTGACAGAGGCCCAGGAGCCAGAGCTGCCTGATGCTGCTGCATAGCACTGCTGCCTGTCAAAACTACAGGGCTT
This sequence comes from Rhea pennata, assembly GCF_028389875.1. Taxonomy (NCBI): domain Eukaryota; kingdom Metazoa; phylum Chordata; class Aves; order Rheiformes; family Rheidae; genus Rhea; species Rhea pennata. The sequence continues at coordinate 2,097,765 of NC_084680.1, forward strand.
CACACATACCAGCCTGAGCAACCAGCTAGGTCTGGTAGACCATTCAACTACCTATGCTACATCAAAAGGCAGAAAGGCACAGATGAAGCTCCATCAGTGCTAATGCAACAGGAACATGTCTTTCTATCAGCAATAGCAATAGCGTAGATGGGAAATGTTTTCTTCATGGTTCCATCATCCCCAGTATTAGGGCCAATGATATTTATATCTGAGCACTGTCTACACTACAGCTTCTATCATTAGATCTTGGCTTATAATAATTACAGGACAAATAGCACTGATCTGGTCACCAGTTTGGCACGTTTCCTTCAGCTGTCACAGTTGCTTCCAAACCACCTAGTAAAGCCTTCTGCCAGCAGCAACTGTTCCCCCTCTCAGGCTTTCCTCCCCTGCTCTTCTCCTTTCAGTCTTCTTTGACTGGCCCAGCAGCAGACAGAGCAGTCAACTCTACAGAAACAAAGCTTGCATCAGTTTTGCCATCTGGCCCTCCCTGCTACAAATCATATCGGTCACCAGCAACACTGTCTCAGCAGGACTCGGCTTGAAAAGCAAGCAATGTCAAGGGATGGAAGAGGGGAGTTCTTGGTACAAAGGGCAGAGAGCAACTGATAGTGTTGTTTATCCAACAGGAGCGAAAGGAGAGCCTGGATTTCCAGAAACTTTGGGTGAGTTTCACTTTGGGGCCTTCCCACCACATTGTCTTTGCAGAGTAGATCGATGATAACAAGTAGGATGGCAGACCTCCTGCACCAGAAGTCAGGGAAGGGCAGTAATAAAAACAAATTCAGACCGATACAGGACAGACTAAGGAAATATCATTCTATTAACTATTTGCTTCTCACAGCAACACAGCTTCAGAGTGGCTATTCTGTCACTCCAGACAGGACAGGAAAGCGCTTTGGGTGCTAGTCAAGTAATTTGCCTTCCTGCACCCTGACAAGACTTTTTCATGATCTAGATGAAATCTACCTTAGTATTTACTGCCTTAGTATCCATGTTTCTCAGAATCACTAGAAAGCCTTCTGTAGGCACCTGACTACTTCAAAGCTAGTTAAACCACCACATTTACATTAACAGTTGAAAGAGAGAGAGTAAGATACCAGTAAACTGAACTACTACTGTGCCATGCACTCTTCTGCCTTTTTATATTGGCTGGATATGAAAAAGGATTTGACTAATAAGCAACAGGACAAGTCCAATGACCAGCCATTAGCCACTCACTATCCAGCCCACTTGGACAGTCAAGCTATACAGCTGTGAGCTCATGCTTTAGATATTGCCCACTCAGACAGATGTCTGCAGAACCAGCCACCAGCAACACTCTGTCACAGAGAGACCCTGTAGAGCACAGGAAGTCCTGCCTGTTGTACATCTCACCATGGAACAGTACTTCTTGCCATTCATGGATCTCTGTGCCAGAACTGGGTTTGGGGTAGGCTGGGGCCAGGAGGTCCTTTTCATCTGACTCACCAAGGATGATCAATCTCACATCATCTCCCAAGCCCTCTCCTATGACACCAAGCCACATACCCAGCTGTAAGTTGAGATGTTTGATAGGGACCTTTCCAGTCAGTCCTTTGGCACCTAGAAATCTGAGTTATTGTGATCAGGTATGGCTTAGGGAGGAAAAAAATAAATTTATATATAGAGATATATGTATATATTCAAGAGTCCTCCGTCCAATTTTCAGGAGTAAGATGATCTGAGTAATATCTTCTGTATGACAGCTAAGCATTTTTTTGTCTCACCACTCTTCTGCTGCCAACTACCCATATGCCCTCAGGGCCTCCCATCCCCAAGCCCAGGCAAGCTCCTGGATCATGAATTTTTCATCTTGCTCTGAGCAGCTCTGGCCGAGAAACTGCAGCATGCTTTGGTTCTGAGTAGGTGCAAGTCAGAATCGTGAAGTGTGAAGAGCCAGCTGAGAGGCTGAAAAGCCCAAAGCAACTGGCTCAGGTCCCAAGGCTGGTATGTTCTCTGGACATGTTGAGCATGTTATGTATATAACATATATGTTACATATGTATATAGGACTTTCACTTCACATCTTTCCCTGAATTGCATAGGAGCCAGGAACTGCCAAGAGCTGCTGGATAAAGGGAAGATCCTGAGTGGCTGGTACACCATCTATCCCCAAGGCTGCAATGCCACAATGGTCTTTTGTGATATGGACACGGATGGTGGAGGATGGGTTGTGAGTAGAATGAGGCAAAGGGGACTTATATATGCCTATGGTGATTTTCACTAAAGCTCCAAAGGATGGCACCAAAATAGTAACACAAGGGAAGGAAAACACCCAAGACAGGAAAAACACATACTGACAGTCATATGGACCAAGGCAGAGTTATAGAAGGAATAGCTGATGTCCATGTCATGAAGGTCCATGTCATTCAGGTAAATCCACCTGAATGCAAGGTATTCTCCCAGGACATTTATCAGATAGCAGGACAAGCACCTCAGGCCCACTCCCATTCCTGCTTAAGTCATCAAATCCCTCCTCACTTTCAAGCTCAAATGGAGCAGATCTGTGAGAGCTACTTTTCAAGTTCAGTCCTCCCAGATACACTCAGGAATAGCCTAATAGGAGAATTTACTGAAGAGAGCTGTACCACCCACCTCTAGCTGCCAGGTGGTGCTGAGACTCTTTTATTAAGAAGTTACTTGGCAGTGCCAAGAATCTCTTGTTCCCTGCAGGTTTTTCAGAGACGCTTGGATGGGTCAGTGAATTTTTTACGGGACTGGAATTCATACAAACGAGGATTTGGCAACCAGCTGACAGAGTTCTGGCTGGGTAATGACAACATTCACTTCCTCACCTCCCTGGGTAAGGTGTTCCTCTTTCCCTATGTTGGAGGTTGTCATACTCAGAATGTAATTGCTGCAGGGTACTGGGCTATTAAAAGACCGAACTTCTTGCATCCCTCTTGGGCCCCAACAGATCTTTCTAAATAGCATCTGGGTTCCTGCAGCCTATTGCACACAGGGAAATTTTCTCTAAAAAAATAACAGAGAAAAAATAGAAGTCAGAAAAGTGAATGAGTAGTTGCATGACTACAGTAGGCTAAGACATCTACCTACTAGGACTACTTGTGATGACAGTCACAGAGTTCACTCAGAGGCTTGGATTCACAATTGTTTCAAGAACTCTTGCACATCTTGTTCTTAATGTCCAGGATTATAGCAAATGCAGAATCAGAAAAAGGTCCTCACATGGCTGGGAAAAAACACCATCAAGGGTATAGAAAGTTCTGCAGGAATTTGAAATAAATCACATTTTCTCAAGTACAAGTAGGTCCTCCCAAGTTGGCTCATAGCTTCTTAAAATATTAACCCCTGAATTCCATCTCTATACCTTATGGTCCAAAATCCTTGCTAAGAGATGACCCTGAGGAGAGCTGTCTGCAACATGCTGTCCAACTGGCATAACCTCTGTTCACCTTCTCTTCTAGAAACCTGTGAACTTCGAATTGACCTGGGAGACTTTGAAAACAACTACTATTTTGCCAAGTATGCTTCATTTAGAATTTTAGGAGAGCCTGAGAAATACAAACTGATTCTAGGAGACTACCTTGGTGGAAATGCTGGTAAGTTAGCAGTTCATTGGTAAAGGATGTTTTCTAGAGAGCTATGCGCAGCATTGCACACTCACAGTTCTGCGGCATCTAGGACAAGTTCTGGCTTTGGTAACATTTGAAGGACTAAATATTTGCCAGTGGGGTTTGGCTACTGTACACTTACGGCATCAGCACTACAGCCTCCTAACTCCCAACATTTTGTTTTTCTTTAAAAAACAAATAAAGCCTCTTCAGAACTTAACACACCTCATGCAAGAGTAAGAGTGCAGCCAACACCTGAGATGGCAGTGCCATGGGTTTATGTGGCTCTGTAGACTGCAACTCTGCCTGATAGTCCAGATCTCAGTATGTCTGCAGAGAACATGTGCAGTACAGAGAGAAGTAACACCTCTGTAACTGAAAGTAGAATTTGATCCATTTGACCTACAGACTCAGATAAATCCTGTGTGTGTTAGCAGAGATCAGGATGCTTCTTTTCCACAGAACCAAGGAAGAAACCTGGGCTACCCAGACAACAGAAGGATTTGTAAAACTTGCCTTGCATTCAGCAAGGCCTAGATGCCACTCTCCAGTGGTGCACAGATGCTTTAGGTTCCCTGTTGTATTCTCTCTATTGCAATAAATTTGAACTTGTGCTCTGTGCAGGAGACTCCTTCTCATACCACAAGGATATGCCATTTTCAACAGCAGACCAGGACAATGACATGAGCTCCTTTAACTGTGCTACAGCCTACAAGGGTGCATGGTGGTACAATGACTGTCATTACTCCAACCTGAATGGGATGTACTGGCTGGGTGTTCATGGGAGCTATGCTGATGGCATAAACTGGAAGACAAGCAAAGAGTACCATTACTCCCATAAGAGGACGGAAATGAAATTTAGGCCAGTTTAACAAGACAAGACGATGGTACTGCTTTGAGCTGCTGTAACCCCCAGACCCTCACCATGGAAAATCTCCAGCATGCTTACAGATGCTGACTGAGCTTGGGCATATTTTCTTGAAAAGTGCATTACCTGGATTTGAAGACCAAGTGATGGTGAGGCTACTGCATCTCAACAAAACTCTCAAATGGTATTATCCTTGCTGGTAAATACTGGTACTTTTATCTCTAATCTATATATGTGAAGACACCAGTTTTCTTGCAGCCTTTTTCTGTTGGACCAAAGAGCCGCCTGAAAGGCTCTGAATTCTCTCCTTCCTGCAGGCCACAACAGAGCCACTGAAGAGATCACCCTGGAATTAACTGAACTTCCATCACAAGGCTATCGACACTACTCCTATCCTTCACCCCTTACCATTGGTTCCCATGACTTTTACTTCAGGACTTCAAGTCCTGGAAGCACAGTAATACTGCCCAGCCCTTCCCACCAGCAACACAGCAGCAGCAAGGCCCAGCTTCAATCACTCATCCTTGGCATTTTTTGCTAGATCACATTCTTTATCCTCTGTGGATCAAGGGCTGGATAGAAGACAGTCTGTCTGGTGACATGTATGGTACTGAGACCATTATGATAGTCCTGAGTCAAGCCTCACACAAGTAGACAACATGTGAATGGCCAATAGATGGCATTATCTTTCATTTCACCTCACTTAAAGTAGTATCTGAGGATGGGCTTTCCACTGATGGATGGAGGTTCATTAACAACTTGTTTGATGTATTATTTAGCTATGAATAGAACTGGTTAAAAGAGAATTTCTTGCTCCTGGATTCCTCCCTGACAGCTTATGTAGGGGAGGAGAGCCTACTGCAATCACATGGTTAATGCATGGACATGTAGCAGGGCAGCCCCATCCCACAACACTGAATACAAACCATGTGCATGGGAAAAAAGAAAGATAGACCTCAGCACAAAACAGCAGGTCAACAGTGTGCAGAGAAATAAAGCCCAGGTTTTGTACATCCTCATTCACTAGGTACTGTCTGTGCTCACTTCTCCTTTTTAGGTACATGAGAAAGTGCATCTTGGAGCAGAGAAGCATGCACTGCATTTCCTACTTTCACTTCTCTATTTTCAGGGGTTCACCTTAGTTTTTCTCCTACTGCAATCAGATTCACATGTCCACAGCAGGAGCCCACTCCCACAGCATCTGGTTCTGTCTGACCAGATAAGCCACCAAGATCTGCCTCACAGAGAAGCCAAAAGTACTTCTACAAACAGGTCTGCTGAACCACAGGATCCTCCACTGAGACATTAGTCAGAGCTAGTGTTCACACTCCTTGTATTAACCCATCTGAAAGCACTAACTACCTTTTCTCTTCTCCCCTCTACCTTCCCGTCTTAATATACAGAAAGTTTTAGCATTTAAATTTAGTCCCTGAAGGACACTCTTGTTAGAGGAATTAAGAACACACCAAGAAACGTCCAACCAAGCCCATCTGATCAGTATTCCCAGATCTCAGCTTAGCTCCACAGAGGAAATATTCAGGTATTTTGGGAGGATATGACAAGCCATTATCAGCCATAAGTGAAGTGGTTTAGATATGGCTGGAGAGTTAAATTCTCTTGCATCCCATGAGCTGTTGCAGTGAGCCATGAGATGGCACTGCATCCCTGTCAGCACAAGTCATAGCCACTGCAAGGCAAGTGAAGGCTCCCTGTACTGATACAGGCACAGAGGAAGGGAGTGCCCCGATCCTGATGGTCCATCACATACACCCATCTGCAGCAGGCACAGAGAGAACTTGCACTGACTCCAGTGAGATCAGATGAGCTCTTCACACCACACAAACACAAAACCCAAGGAATCAAATATGATCAAGCATCTACTGTTAGTTTTATCCCTCTGTGCTCATTGGGTTCATTTGCTATGTCCTTTCCAGTGTCAGATAAGGTCTATGCACATTAGGGCCATCACCCCTAATCTGTCTGTAACAGGCAACATCCAGAGTAGTCAGGCTTTTCCAACTGGCACTGCAACATATCATGCTCTCCCTCCTCATCTATTTGTCCTTTTGTCAGTGGCTGCAAGACTCAGTGTTCAAGGATGTAGAAGATCATTAAATACCTCTGGTGGCCCAAATTTGAAGTATTTGCTGCAGAAACCCTCTAGGCTGGGTACTGACAGATCCAGGGCAGGTGTGCTAAAAGCATCACTCTAGACTGGATAGTGCCTTGATCCAACAGATTGTTGAGTAGTAGCCATCACTCCCCACATACAACTTGGTCCAGGGGTCAGAAGTCATTTAGTCACAGTAGTTTAGATGTTCATGTGCTATGTCACTTTGGCACAAAGACAAAACAGCAGATGAGAGCTGCCTTGCCAGATCGCTTTTGGGTTTTTTGGCATCAGCGTCGCAGCCCTCCTTCTTGTGTGTCCTTATGTGCATTCCTAGCCTACCATCATCTTCTCCTGTTTTGGCTCCATCATTCAGGCAACAGGATGCTACCATGGAGAACTAATCCAGGTGGGAAACATCCACTGATTGCTTGTGTTAGCACAGTGAAGCAAGATCCAGTCCTCCAGCCCAGCACATGTGTGGAGCGAGGTTATCTGAAAGGTCATAGGGTTCATCACAGCAGCCAGTTCTGGTAGAGAGAACACTGACCTGCCATAGGCACTGTAAAGAGATAGTTCCCATCATCACAGCCTGCTCCATGCTTCTTCCAGAGGGAGGATGAGCCCTCTCCGTCATTTGCTTTGGATGGCCTTGGCCTGCTGTGCTTCTCCTATCACCAGGCGCACCTTGGTCATTTAAAGTACAAAGAAAAGCCTATCCCAAAGGAATGTGCCCCCACCCCCAGCCTTGTACTCCTAGGATGTGGTCTTCTGCAGTGGCCTTGGCAGAAATGCAGAGATTCTCTTCCTGCCTTACTGGCCTGTTGGCACTGGAACCCTGCTGGCTCCAGGCCCTATCTATTTTGCATCTTGAATCAAACCAGACAGGACAGCCATCTGTCTCAGTCAGAGTATGGCCTTCTCCCTGCATGCTCCCTGCTTGGTCAAGCTTGGCTATGTCACCTTGCTTTGGTTTTCTCTGGGCAGTATGTGGTGGAACACTGGTGGGTTTTCTCTCCAGCCAATTTAATTTGCACCTAAGCCATCATAATGGTGAAGCATTATCCTTCAGAAGCAGACCCTCCAAGTAGAGGATCTGCTCCAGGCAGCAAAGACCATCAGCTGAGACCACTTGCTCCTTTCTGTGGCAGATGGACAGCTCCTATACCTATAGAGATACACTTATTTGGGTACCATCCTTCACTTCTTCAGGAAGGCTGATCTCCCAGCTTTGGCCTGCCTACCTGCCACTGCCAGGGCTCTCTATGTGCCCCAGGAACAAACTAGCCTCCAAGTCCACTCTTCAAACCTTTGCCCTTCAAACCAGCTGCACTCTCCCCACAGACACCACTCCACCTTTCTACTGCATGCCCTTGTGTTTTGAGCACTGTGCAGCCATGCTTGAGACCTCGAGGGGGGGACTTAGGACTGCTTTTTTTTCAGGGTGCACCCTAATAAAGCACCAAGGTGGGAAGGACCCCAGGGGCTGGGGTGCCAACTTGTTCCTCAGCACTAGAGGCAGCACTCAGGGAAGTAGGGGTGGGCTACACCCTCTTAGGGCATGTGATGCTACATGCCACCTCTGACAAGCAGCCACAATAGAACAAAAGCAGCTGGAAACCCAACTGTCTGTCCCCATTTAGCATCCCCTGAGGGCTGTTTGAGCAGGCCAGGAGTGTCCAACAGCAAGGCTGTTTCACACACTGCCTACATTTTCTGCTGTTCATCTCTGATCCAAAGACTCTGTGAATGCCCAAATTATCACACCGTGGAAAGTGCAAATACAGCACTGTGCAATATACTTACAAGCCATGCTTCTGCCTCTGGTGCACCCTGCTTATGCAAACACCATATTGGGAAGACACAGCAGGTCAAATCCCTCAATGGGAAGACTGTAAGTCCCTGCCTCTGAGGGCTCTCTGGAGACTCTTTCCAGGGAGGAACTCAGTAGTTCTGCCATGTGCAAATACCCAAAGGTTTCACAGCTATAATTCAATGCAAATTCTTTTCCAGAAACTGGACTTAGAAAGGAAAAGTATCTTTCCTCACAACACAAATGACTTCTCATGTGAAGGGCTAAAGAAAAAAATAAAAAAAAGAAAAAAAAACACGTGTTCAGCACCTCCATATGATTTGCATTTGGATGCAGCAGACCCAGTGGTCTGTAACCTTCTGGCAAAATGAGCACAGGTTCCTCCAATTTTCTGAGGTGTTCTTGTGAAGAACCTGCATCTGAAGAGCAATTAATGCCACATATGAGTCAGAGAGCATCAAACAAACTGCAGCTGGGGAAGGGAAATCATTTCACTGTGGCTGGGTCCTGAGGGATTACCATGGGCTGCTTAGATAAAATATGTGAATTGAAGTTCCTCTATGCTATGTTTGCATTGCTGCTGTTATCCTGTGCCAGCCTAACTGAAGTGAAGGATGTGATTTAAGAAGTCGACTGACCTCACCTCAAACCAAGGTCATAGTGGGGCAACAGACTCAGAATATCACTATCTCACAGTTAATACTGTTCTGTAAATGTCCCTTAACTAAAGGTTTATAATGTTGATTACATTGAAATAGAGCATGAAGATGGTCGCTCAGATGTCTTTGGTGACTCTGCTTAAAAACACACAAATTTCAGTGGTACCACTCAGCAGAACCAGGATGATGAAACACACACAGCAGCCCAGGATTGATACGGGAAAGAACCACTAAACTTTATTCCCAAATGGTATTTAAAAAAACTAACAAAGATATATTGCAGGACATGGAAATTTATGGGCCCATGGGGCACAGCATGGCATCTGCGGAGCAGAACAGTCAACAGAGGAGAGAGTGGGAGAGGAGGAAGCTCCTGCTCAGATCCGGTGAAGTTGAGCCTGCTGTGTCACCCAGAATCTCCATCCACTATCATGGTTGCTTCAATTCAGAGCCAGGACACTGAAATACGAAAGTCAGCTGCTGACCTGAACTTTGTGCCAGACTGCTGTGGGGAAACTTGGCCCTGCTTCCTATGGAGAGCAGTCCCAGAGTGAGGGCTCACAGCTAAAAGGGATCTCAGTTGGTTACCTGGGCTCATCTCTTCCTCCAACTCTGAATGGTGGAGTAGAAACCCTTGCTCCTCTAGATTCACCAGCCAAATTCCCAAACTTTCTCTATTCTCTGTGAGCTCCCAGTATTGGCTCTGCTAGTCCACATGGTGCTTGCAGATAGTTTCAATCCCAAATATTCTTTTAGTGGATACCAAAGGTCCTTCTTTTAAGGACCTAGGGTTTTCCTGTCATGTGAAATCTGACATGTGTTCTCCCACTATGGGAGCAGATGGAACACAGGGGAAACTCAAAGAAACACAGCCCTGAGTCCAGCCTTTGTGACTGCTCCCATGGACGCCTGGAGCAACAGGTGTAATATAGACCTAGTTGTACCAGCCACATTGACCCCGGGAGACTGAACAAGGCCTGTTGTCTGGCCCTGGGGCTACATGGTCTAGCCTAGCTGTGTCCAAACCACCAACCTCTCTCTCCCTTCAGGACAGCCTGTACATCCCACTGGGGAAGGCCACTGGGAATGTTTCCTGGCTCATGCTAACTCTCAAATCATGACCAAGAAAGCTGGGGACAGTGCTGGTGGTTGGGGTCAACTCCATATCAGGGAGTCACCAACACGTTAATCTTATGAGGAATGGCAAGACAGCATACAGACCCATGTCCTCTTTAGTCAAAAGTACTGATATAACTACTAGTTCCAGTGAAAGCATCATTTATGGCCTTGATTGGCATCAGTCTCTGTCTGGCCAGCTCTGCAGGACCAGCTATCCCATCTCAGATCAGGGCATGTTGACAAATACCCTTGTACACTGTGCAAAGAATAATATTCCCACAGACCTGTTTAATCTGGGAGCAGGCCTCTTACACCTGGGCAGACAAATAAAATTGAAAGAATCTCTTTCATACTAAAGCCTCACTGAACTATCCACAACACTACACGCCATTTCTACTGTGCTTCAGTCCCACAGTTGTTACTCCACAGGACCAGAACCAGAGGCACTGCTGGAGGAAGGGTCAGCCCAATCTGTGGTAGGGCACACACCAACACCAGCACCAAGTCTTCGTGGTCCTGGAGAGGGGGCAGCTGGCAGTGAAGGATCACTACAGAAGAGCCTCCCAAAACAAGATACCTTCACCCCACAATAGGCTGTAAGTCGTCTGTCTTCCTTTACACCATTCTTGTGCAGGAGGAGCAGAGGAAGAGTAGACTTCAGCCAAGGAGACTAGGCAGCATAGAGAAAGCTGGAGAAAGGCTATGTGAAGGCACTTCACCTAGCCAGGGTCTGACACAAGCTGGACAGCAATCCTCTGTCTTCAGTGTCCTTTGGGAAAGGTTTCCTACCTTAATGTTTCAGGTGTTAGGACATATCATTGAGTTCCTCATTCTTGAGCCTATACCACTGTGCAAGAAAAGTTTCTTCTCACTCAGCGCAAAGGAGCCTGGGGCATCTTGGGAGGTTGTAGTTAGCTCTGTCAGTTCAACTTCTGATAATCAAATATGCAAGGTCATGGCTGGTTCTAACTGAAGATAAACATGTATATCAGTGCTGTTTTCACTGTTGTTGTACTCCATTTCACTCCACTGGTCTGAAGCCACCAAACTGGCACAAGTCAAAAAGAGGCCATTCTCCCTTTTCCAGGCTGAAAATTTTCCTTATTTTCACTCTCCTGCTCCTTGATGCTTTGCTCCTCTCAGCTAGCAGTACAGGAATCCAGCTGGAATGAAGATATTTTCTGGGAACTTTTGCTCTTGAGCAGAAGGTTTCTTGTACTCAAACATCAGCACACAACAAAAGCTTTATGACAGCTCTGAGGAATGAGGAGCAACAGATGATCTCCAGACTTGTGGCTGAGCTGATGATCCTTGTGCCACACACTGCATTTCATGTCAGCTCCCATTTCCTTTTGGTCCCTGGTAAAGCTGCATAATGTTCTTCTACAATGCCTCTGTCCCAGCACACTACCGACAGTTTCCTACATAGGCACCATGGCACAGAGACACTGGGATCCATAGGACACTACATCGGGCTTCAAGAGCATGAGAGGAGGCCTCCATGTAGGTCTACCACCATACAGCAGCAAGACCCTCAGTTGAAGGCTCCACCGGGCTAAACACTGTACAAGCACTTTTTGGATGGATGAAAGATCCTCGCTCCAAGAACTTACAGTCTATAAGAGCAGAGCCACAGCTCCACTGCTGTCTAGACATTACACCTACTTACACCCACAAAAAAATGGACCTAGTAGAACATCAGTTTTTCAGAACCATGGCCTAGCAGGCAGCTGATCTAGGGGCTGGGAATTGATTGTTCACTTCTTTCTCTTAATTTGCAATGCAAGAGCATTTCTAGCCACAATTTTTTCCACTTCGAGTTTGGATCTGCAGCCCTGGCACCCTCCTCCAGCCCACAGGAGGAAACATGGCAACAAAACAAAGTCCCAGCTCACAGTGGACCCAGATCTCCCCTGTTTTGGCCTTACAAGCTGTCATTGCTGTACTTGTCACTGTGCATTTGCAACAGGATGATGAGGGAGGAGGCAGATCACTCCATCTTTGAGTCCTGGGTAAGGACAGTGGGAAGAAATCTAGACTGCCATTGAGCTGGGACATGGCTCTTACATGACACACATCTGACAAAGCTTTTCTGAGAAGAAATATTAGTTTGTTAGTTTGTATCTTGATAAGGCACATCCTCCCACCCCTCAACCTGTCCCAGGCTAGCGTCCCATGAACAGCCTGCAGGACCTCCACATGCTTGCCTGGCACCTCAGCACTTGGGCATACTCTGCATGCAGTGCCAGGAGACCCTAATCCCGAAGGCCACGTGACTAGAAACACTGCAAGAACAGATCTGTCCCTACAAGGTTACTGGACAGGTGTTTTAAGGCTTTGAACTATAAGACAACTTTGAGGGCTCACTGAGTACCCCAAAGCCCCTCTCCTTCACACTGCACTGATTCCCAGTCTCCAGAGAGGCTATTCTCCAAGGCTGGAGGAGCAAGAGAAGAGGAAGGCCCTGGGACCAGGTGGGGAGGGAAAGTAGGAGAGAATCTACATTTCTTTTGGAAATTTGGAAAGCATCCTGAGGGAATTAGGTCCCCGGCCAGCCCTCCAAGATCATTTGTTTTTTTTACAAGCAAAGCTGTTCAGTTCCAAATTACATCTGTTAAAAACCTTAGCTAGGAAAAATGTACTCTTGGTAAGTCCCTTCTCCATTTTTAACCATGTTTTCCATACAACAACTTAGAAACTATGATTAAATAAATACCAGTGCATCACTTTGTTCTCCCTTTCCCCACTTTCCTTCTTCACTCCTGATCCCTCAGACAGTTAATTTACAGTTTTTGTGATACTCCATCATGCCTCACAGGAGCCAGCCAGGTCAGCCCGAAAGCTGATTGTCCTTCCTAGGCTCCAGGTTCTCTGCAACATCTTCCAACTCATCCAGGATTTCAGAGAAGGACGGCCTCTTAAATGCATCTACCTGGAAGAAAACATGAGAAGTTGAAGAGGACAGGAGGTGGTTGTCACGCAGCGGGTCTCCTGGGTCCATCAAGGCTGGACAGTAGTACTCATCCGGCATCAATGTAGGCCTGGAGGCCACATCTCCAGCAGTGGGTCTTCTGGCATCACTGCATGAGTGTCAAGGCCTGGGCTGCTGCAAATAAGCAGCTGTACAACAGATCCCATGTTGTGGGCTGGTGCAAGGAAAGGCAGCCTGTAGTGAGTTGCTGAAAAACAGCCCAACATACCAGGCCAAGCTTGCTTCCCAGTATCCACAACAAGGAGTGGGAAATGTCAATCCCAAAGCCTGTTTGAAACATATAGGGCCAGAGGTTATGGAGAAGGGAAAGACTTGAGGGTGGAATCAGAAGGGAGATGCCTTGTTCCCCCAGCCTTTTCACAATATTCAGGGTCTCATTGTCTTGTTTCCCAGATATAGCTCATTCTCTGTGGGCTGTGATGCCCCAGCTCTGCCAGTTCTATCAGGGAATGCTGGAGTCCCCAGAGAGGTGGTTCACCCCTTTTCCTCTTGAACTAGAGAACTCCAGATCCCCCTCCATCTCTTACACTACAGACCAGATCTCATATCTTGTAGGAGACACCACCAACTCCTTCTGCATGGGTTAAGGCTGCTAAGGGGCATGCTATCTGCTTGACCCACAGGGACGCAGTATGAGGAACTACACGAGCCAAAAAGCTCCCTGAGCCTGTACACTATGCAAGTGCAGAAAAGAACAGACCTGAGGGCCATTTCTGGCAGAAGCCAGTTATTAGATCAACTTGTGTTAGAAAACTGCTTTTCAGATACAAGCTGAATATATATAAATCTAAGTCAGTTCCTGATGTGAACCACTCCTCTGATTTAGTGTAAGTTATTCACATGTCCTTAGGACCAGTGCTAGAATCCACATCCATTTGCTGCTGCAAGCACCTAGCAATTAGCTGCATTATAATCACCCAGCTTCTCCACTTTCTGGCAGAGTAACAGCCTTTGTTTTTCTTTTCATTTAAGAGATTAACTTGAATCTTTGCTTGCTTTCTGCTTTTCCCCTTGAGGCTTCAGGCAGCATGGCAAGGGTCTCCAGCTTTCACTATTACCTTCTATGTCAAAACAAGAAAGGTTGGAGAAACATGCTCTGATAGTATCAGCAAGGCTAGTAACAGCAAGCTGGCATCCTCCAGAGAGGGTCAGCTGTCACCTCTGCCTGTAACCTGACCTTGTAGGAACTGGACACCACTCACCAGCTCAAACTCCTCCCCTGGGGCTGATATGTAGCAGTTTGGAACATTTTGGCCTGCTTTTAATGATGCAAAGGGGAAACGTCAGGAGCTGATCCAAAATCTAGGGCCACATTGCCCAGTTGTCTCACATTCTGATTTTCTGCTTTGCCATAATACACAAACTCAACACCTTCTCCTAGGGGCTAAACTACATGATGGATAAAAGCATACTACTGCTCCAAGAATGTCTTGTCATTTCACAGCTTGGGTGGCAGAGCCTGGTGTGCAGTCACTGAAGAATAGGTTCATAGGCAGGTCACAAGAATTCTAGGCTCTATCATAAAGTGTGATACAAACCCAATAAACCCAGAGGAAAAAAACTAGCAAGAATGTTACTCGACAGCAGCAAGCAGCAAGGTCCATCACCCGCTTGGGACATTCGCTTATCATCCCTTGGAAGGCAGCGACATCCAAGCCATAATCCTGTGGGAAATGGAGAGAGCATGGGTCAGTAACTAATCTGGCAGAGAGGAACTGGTCACAGCTACACGAGATCAGGGCTGGAGCTTCCACAGGAAAAGGAAAGTAGGCTGGTGAAGTCCCAAACCTCTCTGTTGTTCATAATATTTCCCACACTTCATCTGCATATTGAAATAGACCTTTCCTGGGTTTTATCCTCCTCTTAGCTGCAAATGCCATCTTTCTACTCAAAACCACTAGTAAAAAGAGTATTTACTGTGAGAAGCAATGAAAAGGTAGAGGAGACTCAGCTATAAACTTCTTGAAAACTTTTTGCCGTTCTCAAAGTATCAAAGCACATAAAATCTCATGTATTAAAGCATTTAGGTTCTCTATCACAGCCACTGATGGCTCTTTCTCTGTCACTGATGGCTATGCAAATGTACCTGGGAGAACATTAGCCCTACCATGAGTGCACAGATGGTAAGTCATTAGCAGAAGTGGGAGAAGTTGCAGTGCCATTCTGCTTGCTCTGTGCTCTCCCCACTGGGCAGTTATGTGCCCTCCAGGAAAAACTCAGATGGTAAAGCAACAAGGGTCACAGAGATGGAAAACTGCCGGTAGAGGAACCAGCACTAGGTCAGGTGCTGAGCAGTTAACGCCAAGATCATGAACTGAAGATAATCTGGTCTTCCAGCAAGAACTGAGAATTCACAGGATTGGGCAAGTTGTTTCCTAACTACAGCTTCACTCCTTGAGGCTTCAGAGTCCCTCATATATAATTCTCCTTCATCTTGTGAACACACAGATGGAGCGTTAGTTCCCGTTTAGTTGATAGAAACATAGAATAATCTCTGGTCACTGCAAATTCTCTGCTTTGTTCCTACAAGATTGTTTGGAAAGAAACAATTTGATTTTTCTGCTGGACATTTCACTCCTGCTCAGGACAAAAATAAAGGAGCATAACCCTTTGTGGGAGAGAAATGTTGCAAATGTTGAAATAAAAAAGGCCATGTTTTCTAGGGAAGTCCACTGTTTCCACATGAACTACCTATTAACTCCAACACAGCTCATTTCAAAGTTGTAGTTAACCTGCCACTTCAATGTAAAAGCTGAAACATCAGTGCCAAATAAAGTATTTTGTATCAGTTTGCTTAACAAAAATATTTTATCTCAGATGGTTGATCTAACAAAAGCACTGAAACTATACATGATCACTCTCGTCAACTAAAAAAATTGACTACGATTATCTCATCAAAAAAACCCTCTAGAGAGAAATCAGACCATGCATACCTGTGTATCTATGTACACAAATACACATGCAGCATTACGTCACTTGACTGTCCTGGATTCAAGCCCATACTGTCCAGATCTCTCTGGTGCAATGGAGAATGACTGTTAAATTTGGCTCCAGAATTCCTTACCTGAGTCCTAGGAAGCACTTCAGGGTCAGCTGGTATCCTGCCCAGAATTTCACAAAGGACAATGCCGAAGGAGAACACGTCCACCTGTAGGAGGATTGGATAGAGAGAGAGAGGTGGGATTTGGTATGCACAGAAGTAAAGCATCAGAAAGGGGAGTACCTATGACATGATCCTTCCATTAACTATGCAAAAACCCATCAAAGGTCTTTTGGAAATAGAAGTGGCAAACCCATCTTCTGCAGCTGAACTTCTGGTAGGTTCCTGAACACATCCAGAAACTCCACAACCTCACTTGGGTCCCAGTCTTTTCTTTGGGAAATGTGGTCCCATGCCCTTGTTCAATAGGTTCAACAGCTGGCACGTCTACCGTAGCCTGACACCCCACATGAATAGTCCACAATAGTTTAATTGGGTTGTAACTCCTCAATCATTTTTCTTGGAAATACTTCGCTGACTTTGTCCAAAACAAGAACACACTCTTCTAAGAGTTTAACTTAGCGAGGCCGCATAAGCAACTTTCAAGTCTAAACAGAACATTATTGAGCAAAGGTCCAGGTACAAGGACAAAGTTTCCCAGGGACAGAGGGAAGGGCTTTCCTGCTGTTGGGACACATCACCAACAAGCAGAGGAGGCATTCCCCATGCTCATTCAGGAGCTCTGAGGATGATCAAGGAGCTGGGAAGCAGTAGCATACCTTCCGGTCATAAGGCTCTCCTCTCAGCATTTCAGGAGCCATCCAGAAAGCTGAGCCCACCAGAGATAACTTCCTCTCCACATCCTTCATGGGCAACTCCACCACCTCCCTGGCCAGCCCGAAGTCAGTCACCAAGGCTTCACGGCCCCGTGGGGTCACTCGAATGAGGCAGTTCTGAAAGCAGTCCATGAGGACATAGCATGAAATGCCCAGGCAAGTAAGAACCTGGCAATTCTACCATATGGCACCTCGCAAGTGCTCAGCCCCACCTCATTGTTACAGGCTCTCTCTTTGCCAGAGACCATCATCATCCTGGCAGCACACACTGATGAGCATGGAGCAGATGCTAGACCTGGACTGATCACACCTGGAGAGATTTGATGCCTAAAAAAAAAGTCTGTTGAATGAACTGCTCCTCAGCTTGTGTCCATAGAAGACTTTTGGTTCACTGTCCATTCCATGTGTGGGCTCTGGCAGGAGCCCTCATTATGTGGAGACCTCTGCCCACTCACCACCACAGCATGTCCAACTGCCTGATGATACAAGCTCAGGGCTCAGCACTGGCCCTTAGTCCTGAGAAACCTGCACTGAAATTTGCAAAGTTGCTTGGCTGGGACATGATTATCCACATCTTTTTATCTGAAAAAGACCTAGAAGTCTGTGCTTCAGCTTTACTTACTGCTCAGCCAAAGGTGTGCAGGATTACATCCACAACCTTTCTTACTGACCAGGACTGTATGTTCCTTATATGCTGGCTGTGACCTTCCTAGGCCCTTGGCACTGTTTTGCAGTGCCCTGCATAGTCCTGCAGAGTACAAAGCAAAAGCTAGACTATCAGGTAGGCTTTTGTACCATAGTACAAACTCAAAAAGAGAATAGGTTCATTACAGATCAGGTTGTACTGTCTTCAGACAAATCGGTTTCAACCAAACCACCTATAAAGTTGATTTTCTCTTCAGTCATATGCTGGTTGTTGTCCTTTTGGTACAATTTCTGTAGAATTCTCTCAAGATTTCTTGAAAATCCTAGTGGTTTCAGCCTGTTCAGTTCTCCAGGATTTCCTCCTCCTCATCTGCTCTGAGAGAGCTAACACAAGCAACAAAGACCTCTCCAGATGGCTCTCACTAACACCAGATTTCAAGTGAATGCATACACTTGTCCCTCTCGTATCTTTAGAAACCATCACTGCAGGAAAGCCCAGGATTCCTGGGGAAGGACAAAACTCTCCCAGGGCTCAAGCACTGCAGTGAGACAGAATGAACAAGCACTGACCTCAGACACTCATTAACTTTCCACAAGCAGATCTGGAAAGCTCCTGAGTTCATCAGTCATTACCAAATAGGAAATTACTTCTCAGATGACTTCAGAGCATACTGGCCAAGAAACCTGTGGTCAAAATGAACCAGGCTGTTACCTAGTCCTTCCCTTGGTGTTCACGATTTCATAGATAGTAACTGGTCCAAGCAGACAGCTCTGAGATTAAAAAGGTAAGTTTGCTTTCTGTGCTGACGTCTCTCAAGACTGTAAGGTTTGATTGGTTTCACCAATGCTTCATCAATATTTCAAGTTTCCTTTAAAAAGCTCACAGAGCACTGACAGAAAGAGCCTGTAAGAGATACACCACTACTTGCATGGCATCAACTGCAAGGACTTGCAAGCTTCAGTTTCCATAAATGATCAGGCCAGCCTGTGGGTTCAGATGACTCTGATATGGTCCAGGCTGGTGGCCAACCCCGAAACTCACATACACTAATGTATCTCTCTCTCTCTGATATTGTGGACACACTGCGGACTCACCTGAAGTTTGGGTAGGTTTTGCCCAAGAGTAATCGACAACAAAGCACTGCTCCACCATGTTCCTACTTCCACATCAGTGGGAGAGGAACGGCAGCAGCAAAGGCTGTCCCTACAGACATACCTGAGAGTGGTAAATTCTCAGCACTATTCTTGCTTCTATCCAAGTACCACATGCCCAGGTTGAGGCACAAGGCAGACCTTCCAGACAGATGGTCAAGCCACCAAAAACATGATGTGCCTTTGCATTACACCCAAAGCTACTGGCCTGTCTTCAGACACCAGTCTTCACTGGTTGCATGCTGACAGAGTGTGAAACTACTGAGCAGGTCACTAACCTATAATTGGGGACTGAACCATAAGGGTATAGGAAGTGCAACCTCTCACCATGTGAAGGAGGAGAGGCACATCTCCAGAGCTCCAGTGTTGCTCTGAATGCAGACAGAGCATCATCCCGCACAACACTTACTCAGAGAGCCTGTAACCCTGTAACCTTCTTACTTTCTTCTTATTAACAACAGCTTCCTCCTTGCTATGAGCAGGAAAAGAAAAACATAGGTTGGGCAGAGCTTCTCTTGTAATCATAAGCAGAAAAAAACTGCAATCCTGCACATGTTTCCATTTAGTTCCTTTTCTGACAGCAACCACGCTAGGAAGAATATATTTTTATCTCTGTCTGGGTTTCGTGTTTAGCAAGTGATGAATGCACTGGAATTAAAGGTTTCATCAAGCTTCCCTGCCAAGCTAAGATGGAGCAGAGGACCAGCGCAAGAACTAAGGCCACTGGTCCCTCTACTCAGTCTGCCTTCAGCAATCCCCTTCCATCTGTCTACCTTGGAGTTAAGATCTCGGTGGTAGATGTTCTTGGAGTGCAGGTAGATCATGCCTCTGGTGATGTCAGAAGCTAAGTCCACTTTCTCCCTCCAGGTCAAAGTGATGTCTTTGCTGGCCAGAAGTTCCTCCAGGCATCCCCCATTCACATACTGTGAACAGAGAGAAAAAATGGGAGGCTCTGTAGCTGGGCACAGGCAATTCTGAAGCCTAGATGTTAGTCACTCACCAGACTTGAGAATCCCTCTTTTGAGATGGAGGTTTGAAGTGCCCTGGAACACAGGCACCCTAAATAAGATCAGGGCATCCCTATGCTCCATGTAGTAGTACAAGTATGCCTCCAGACATGATGAGTCACAGCAGCTCTTTGGGCCCTGCCCCACTGCATGAGCATAAGCCTGTACGGCAATGCAACAGCAAATTAACCCCTTAGCAAACAACTTTCTGCACCTGCAGCAAGATGTGTGCTCTGCTGTTCTCTCACAACTTGCAGGCAATCGCTGCAGCCCCTTCCTGGGTGTCTGTCTGGAGCCTGGCAGTGCCACGGAGTGCTTCGCCTCTGCACATTGCTATCAGATGTGTTACATATTAACATATTGCTCTGTTATCTTCAGGTATTCTTCACATCCAGTGGTCATCTGCTCCCATTCTCAGTCTTATTCATTTAGCAGCAGTCTGCTCTGTCCCTCAATGGTATGCTGAAACCTACTCTCTTATAGCACTTCTCACTATGTCCTAGAGTTCTATGCCACAGGGCTCACTACCACAGTCCTCACTTACAGGCAGCAAAGCAGAGGCAAAAAAAACTTGCAGTGATTCTTTCAAGAGCTGCAGACCACTAACAGTATAGAGAACAAGGCAAGGTTTCTCCAGCACCAGCTTAGGCTTTTATGTTAGGCCACAGCACCATGCCAGAGCCACCTTAGAAGTCCTGTCAGCCTGCATCTGCTTTGTTTTCTACTCTATCCCTTCCACCTCCTGGCTCCTCTAATATCTCCTGGCTGGCTCACTCTGCCCTTCTGGTGGCATTGGGGCATCCTGGACACCTCTTGGTTATTATTTCTGAATCTCTTGGCCCTGCAGTGACTGTGCCCTACTCCCTCTGTAAGAAGCTATGGAGGTGGAAAGATCAAAAGCCTCTGTAAGTACCAAGAAATCTTGCTAGCCCAGAGTCATTTACAGGCCAAGGTGTGAGAGGTGCCCAGATGTGCATTACAGGTTATCTGCCATCCTCTCTGCCGAAAAACTAAAGGGTCTTTGCCTGCCCGCTGCACAGTTACAAGCAGAAATCTTTACCTCCAGAATGGGGTACAGCTTGTCATCCTTCACGCATATTCCAAGGTACCTAAGGCAGAAGGACACACCAGAAAAAACAAGCCATTAGGGTAACAAGCCCTTATCATAGTACTGCCTTAGAGACACTGACCTATACTTGAGCCCTTACCAGTCCCCACCACTCAGGGACAGGGGTATGCCCACCTGACGATATTGGGGTGGGACAGCTTCTGCAGCAGGCTGATCTCACGCACAATCACCTCCTGGTCCACGTCATTCTTGTAGATTTTCACCACCATCACCTTGCAAGTGGCAGCCTGGGTCACCTGAAGCCAAGGTTAGATTAGGAGACCTCTTAGCTCCCAGGGGTCTGCCAGCCTCTCTGGGCAATGGCATCCCTTTCCAGCCAAAGGCCCAGATCACGTTTCCTTGTTGCCATGGGCTTTGCAGTCATTTGCATAACTGCAAGGTACTATCCCTCCCACTTAAGCCCCACTGCAGTCATGCCTACATACAAGCAGCCAGGCTCCTCCTGTCCCAGCATATCACAATCCTCATTCCCAGCCAAAATTTGGGTGTAACTTTGGCCAGAGGAGTTCCTCTATCTAAACTGCAGTACTGCAGAGATGCTCTTCTCCCCTCTGATGCCCTCCATTCAATGTTCCTTCCCAACCACAGTCTGTCTTTCTGTCTCCGTCCCTTCTTCCCAACCCTCCTGACCCCTTCCTGCCTGCATCTTATCACTGCACAAGGCTACTAGACACCACCCTTTTCCTTGCCGTCTCCAGGGCCCCTTCCCATGACCAGTTGCCCCCTGCACCCAGGCTCTGCTGCACAAATACAATGAAGGAAGTGTAGCACCAGCTTGTTTCTCCCCCAGACCCTAATATGGAAGCTCCAAGTCTAGCCTTCCCAGCCATATGTTAACCTGAAACTCCACTGTTCCTAGGACTTCCCTCTGGCACATATATAATAAGCCAAAGAAAATAAAAAGCTGCTCCTCTACCCTAAAACATGTAACAGACTGAAGCAAGCATTTCAAGGAGGAAATCTGGTGTTCACAATGGAGGTATCAGGACTTGACAACACTGAATGTGGGAATTTGATGTGGGCCACTGGACACACAAGTATCTCTTGACACTCACCTCCCAACAGGACCATCCAGGGTCCCTGCACTGTCACACATGACCTTTTGGTTGAATATCCAAACAGCAGTTTCCAGACCACATCATGGGGCACCATGATACCTTTAGTATTTCCATTCTCAGTTAAAATCTGCTTTACAGAGAGCCACATACTGGTGGGTACTAGGTATAGCCTAAACTGATGTCCTGACAACTCTCTCAGGGCTGACAAAGAATCCAGCCATATGTTTAACTTACTTTTTTTTTCTTTTTTGCTATTTATTTTAAGATCAAAATAGTTTAAACACAACTTGAGTTGGCTTAAGAGTAGTGCTCCGCAGCCCAAAGCCTGCACTCATTGCTCTCCATGCAGGCCACTTATGGATAAGGTTACCAGGATAGCTGAGGAGAACAAAGAGCTGCATGTAAGACTCAGCTGTGCTGGAAAAACAGAAAGGCTCATTTTAATCAGGGTCACAAAACAAATTGTCTTGGGAACCACATGAACTGCTGCTTCCTTCCCGAAGGAATGCAACCCAATAGCTGATGCTTATCACTGGAAAAACCTTGCTTCTGTATTCACATGGGTCGTAAAGAAGCCAGGGCTCTGACAATATCACCTAATGGGACTTCATAACCACAGAGTATGAGTCATTAATCAGATGGAACTGATTACTAACCATAACAGTACAGCTATAACTATAAAAGATGCTATCAGGCGTCTTTGCCTGAAGACTGTGTGCCCTTATGCCCAGGATGGAATACAACAAGCAACAGTAATCTGGAAGCTCTGAAATGCTTTAAAAGGAGCTAACATTGAGTTCTAGTGAGACTTACTAGCTCTGCACAAACTCTAGTAGAGATCTACACTGAGCTTCCATTTAAAGCTGTGTTTTCCAGATGGATGCCAGCAGAGTTTAGAAGCACTGCCTGGGCACAGGTAGAGTTGATGATCTGTCTGCAGGGAGCACTCATGGCAATGCAAAGTGCAGCCTAGTCTAAACCCAGTAAAACAGAGAGAAGAAATAACTGAAAAACAAGGACACATCCAAAAAAAAAAAAAAAAAAAAAGTGGTGGGAGAGATGGGTGAAGGGTAAGCAGAGAGATGAAATGAATAACCAAAAATAAAAAGAGGTTAGATCTATCCAAACTTTTTCCAAGTTCCTGACTTGAGATCTATGCTTTGATTTGGGAATGAAATGTGTACAGGATGACTAAACAACTGGGGGAAAAAACTGTCCAATAGCTCTACACAGCAGCACAGTGAGGAAGGAGCACATCTACACTGGAGAAATGAAGCAGAAGAGACACAGTCAAGCCCATAAGGCCAATCCTACCCTCACTAGGCACCAGCACCAAGAGCAACACCCATCGTTTCCTCTAACAAACATGAAACCCCCAGCAGAGTGTGGTCCTATGTTCTTCCTTCCCGCTCCTCACCCTATACCTCTGTCAAATATATTGTGATGCCAAACCCTTCAGGCCTCTTTAGAGGCAAAATGTGCCACCTCAAAAAATGCGAAGTTGGAAAATGCTTTCTTCTAAACTGCAGGACCCAGTCTGCATCACTAGGAATCAGACTTCAGGTATCATTGCTCTGTCTTGCACACAAAGATTGTGCTGTCAAGTGGCGACAGAGAACTCCATGAGCTTATGCCTTTCTCCAAGTATTCATTTTTAATTTGTTGACTCCTTCCTCTCCAGCAGTAGCTCATTGCAGGCATCGTAATCAGGGTAATGAAGCAATCCCATAATGCTAGCCATCATAATTCTGTGACATACAGCTCTTTGCTTTATTAGTTCATAACTCAGTCATAGTCTTCTATCAGCTTCTTCTGTTATTAGCTTAGAAAAACCGCTGGAGTGAAAATGCAGGAGATGAATTCCTGCTCTGCTCTGACATGATCAGACTCACTCTCCACTACAATCCTTACCTTGAACTAGAGAACAAGCTGCTAAAATGGAGAAGATCAGAAGAAGATTAAGGTTGTCTTTGTGAAAGGATAAAATCTGACACTGGAAAGCTGCAAAATGACAGGAAGTGGGATCTTGTTTCCTAATACATATGAAGATTTTTGAGCCACATAAAAGAAGTGCTCAGAGGTTCCTCTTGATCAATGCTTTAAACTAGTTCCAGAAAAAATGATTCACTTTGCATTTCTCTCCTGCTTTCCAGCATCTCAGATCTCTGCACACTAGATAGCTGTCAATGAAAACTCATGTTTTCTCCATGAGAAACTCATACTCAAATAGCTCCTTATTCCACACTAGAAAAGCAGAAAAGGAAGAACAGTACCTTATACCCAGCTCATGCAAAATATTATTCACTGACTTTCTCATGCCTGTTTCTTGTTTCTGAGTTACATATGGAACCAAATGAATCCTTTTTCTTTAGCCAACCTACATAGAAAAACCTCTGAATGTGGGCTTAACTGAAGGACAAGGGATGGCAAAAGCAACTAGCAGTGTTTGAGTGCCAGTATCGCAAATGTGGCTTTGGGGAGGCTCTGTCCACCCTGCTGGAGCTCTTTGAAAGACAGTATCCATTGGCAAAGAGCTTTAAAGGATCATCATGAGTAATGCTGTGCAACAGGAATGCTGCCAATCAGGGCTGAGCATCTGAAGGAGACTGGCTGACTGAGAACACAAGTAATCTACGTACTTGGTTACAGTTGCGCTTGAGTCCCCAGACAAATGTCAAATTCCCCAAAAGCACAATCCCAAGTCTTCCTCCACTGTCTTCTGACCCTTTGACCCATAACATTTAATTCAAACTTTTTTTTTACACTATTTTTTCTCCTGCTATTTCAAAAAGTTATTTCATTCATTCACAATCTGTGCCTCCAGCCTGCCTACTACTGGAATCTCATTCACTGCCAGGGCAGGATTAAAATGTCACATGCAGAGGAAACAGCAACTGTTACTATGAAAATCTGCTAGATAAAAGAAAGAGAAAGCAACAGCAACAGCAGCTTGTGTAGGTGGGGAAAGCAGTTACTGGAGGGAGACTGCGTGGTAGGGAGAGGTATGTGTCATCCATTGCTGCAGTGTGAAAAGAGCTGCCATAGACCTATGGGTGAACTTTAGGCTCAGAGAAGTGAAGTAAAGCTGTTCAAAAGGAATCTCCAGCCATAGACTATATATACAACAGAGGATGAGGCGGAGGTTAGCAAAGACAAAGGCTTAAGAAAGCAAAATACAGTGATCTATCTATTTTGCTATCATGCTTTCTGCTGCTCCAAGGCCAGATACTGTCAGCCTGACTTGACTAGCTGCAACAGGGCCACATTGCTTACATCAGCCAGGGATCTCACCCGGAATAACATCAAAGTACTGCTTTGGCAGTAGCATCTTGTGTTGGTCCAGGAAAAACACGTGGTCATGAGGTCCATTCCAGGGCCTGGTCAAGCTGAGAAGCCAAGGAAGATGGTAGACTCAGGCCCCAAATCTGTTTCCACTGGGTTTGTGTCACATCCCAGCTACCAAGGTCAGCATCAGAAGCTACATTCTGGATCTTGTGCTTGCCCAGAGAGTGTTAAACAAAATTCCACACCAGTGGAGTTCTGTGCAGGGAATGACTCACAACAACCCCACTGAGAAAAGCAGCTTTACTTTGGTGATAAATCATCATGCATTAGACATCAGCTTTCAGAGATCTACGGGTTTCCTGACAAGAAGGCAGCAGAGGGCAGAAGTCAACAGATCAGCAGTCCTTCCCTGCCTGACATTACCACAGAGGTCCCCTGCTTTCTACCAGTATCACTCTAACGCGGAGCAGTAAGGCACCAAGAGAGAGATGAAGGAGCTGGTGTCTCCATGAGCCGTGGATGGCAGGTATTCTGGGACACACACAGAACTTAATTTTGGGCTCTTTTTCTCTATATGTTTTACTTTATTTTTGACAACAAAACCTGTACAGAGCATCCTGGGGTTACCCAATATCCATGTTTAGCTCCCTAACAAGCCTGTTGTATTGTTAGGTTACAATATCAACGAACATTGCTCAGTCAGGTCCTGCCCTGTCTCCTTTTTCATTGAAAGGCAGATCAAACCCTTCAAGGTTCCTAACAGAAAGAAGATGCACATCAGAGGAGATATGTTGGGTGCATAGAGGGGGTGTCTCCTCTCTCTTATCCCAGGCAACCTGAAGGGTGAGCAGGCACGGAGGAAGATAACAAAACAGGCTGGTGGACAGGTTCCTGAGATAGGGAATTGTATACATGGACATTTGGCCAACTACTATGCTGCTGCCATGTGGGTCAAGGGCTGCTTGCATGTCAGGGCGACCACCCCACACTGTGTTGGGTCACCCACAGACCTTTTACCTTGTAGACCTTGGAGAAGAAGCCACTACCTATCAGTTCAGCGTTGAAATTTTCCCAGAACTCCAGTTTTCTGACAGCCGTGCGGAGCCTCTGCCAGCGGTCAACATGGTAGTAGGTGTCAGATGATTCACCATAGTACTGCATGGGGCTAGCGGGCTCTGGCGCGATCAGCCCTGTCTCGCACATCATGGGGCAGCAACTAAAACACAACACATTTTATGGTAAGCCAATAGCAACACTCACATGTCAAACAACTGCACTAGAGACCTGGTCTGGATGAAGCCACAAGAGTGATGGGAGAGAAGACAAGCCACTGCTCAGCCATGAAGTACTCCAGAGCATACACTGCACTGGGAAGCATTGGATGCCTTCTCTTTGATAAATCAGTCTAGGTTTAGGCTTGCCTTATGCAGATTATGTTTGGATTTTTTCAGAGTAGGATTTAAAGATGTCGAATTACCACATGTTCCTTTATACCTTTCAAAGGTCCAGGGTGGATAGGATGCATTATCTTCAACACATGCTACAGTAGCCCAGGAAAAGCCTGGGGAACTTTGCCTTGCTCAGCTATTTTGAATTTGGCTAAAACACACCTTGTCTAAACTGGGCTATAGTACAGGTCACTTAGCATATACTAAGGACATGTTGGTTACCCTAGAGCTCAAGGCAGGACTTAGCTACTATTGCAGCTAGAGGGTTGTGGCTTTGAGCACACTAGCCAGGAAACTGGCAATCTTAAAAGGGTCCTTATGCAGGCCTGTCTGTTAAAAGGCCTAAAAATTTGCAAAACAAGGCAATGTCCCTGCATCCCTCTAACTCCGCATTTCAGCACACATTCTTCTTGTCTGCCTGTCCCAAATCTGCCTCTAACCCTCCAGCTCCCTCTTCTAAATTATCTTTCTCTTCCACTCTTCTGATTCTCACACTTTCCTCTACAAACCCTTTTTTCCATTCTTCTTTCTACTTTTTACAGCATCAAGTTCACACTCCTCCAAAGCCATATGTCATCTCCCTACTTCTCCCACAGCTCTTGCCTCCAATTACTTCCAAAGATACAGGCAAAGCAAATCCAGAGGAAGTAGAAAATGGGCTTCTGGCATCTTGTCTGACTGAGGTCTGAATAACGCATCTGCTTTTGGATAATTTTAAACAATCACTTGTCTGTTACAAACTCCACTTGTCTGAGCACTTTCCACTTAAAGTACATGTTCACAGATAGGTCAGATTCCCTGGGCCCCAAGATCTCAGCTAGCCATAATGCACCGCTGCTAATATCGTTTACAACTCCTACTTTGCCAAAATGTAACCAAACAAGAAAAGAACCAACTGAAATGTAATTCTTCAATGTCTCCAGTTAAAGCAAAGCAAAGCTCTGCCTTCACTAATTTCTTTTCCTAGGTCTTGCACTGAACAAAGAGCTGTATCAGCATCCACTGATCTGGTGTATTACTTCAGGTCTTGATTGCTTGTACACTATTAGGCAAAATCTGCACTGAGACACGAATAAAACATTTGCAGTAGCAGCCTCATCCACTCACAGTCCAAAGTGAACAGTTCCTGCAACCAGTATTCAAAGACAAAACTTCCAAGCACGGTGAGATGTGGTGGCAGAGCTACGTTGGAGCAGGAATTCAAGAAGAGCACAGAGCTGAAGCATAGGGCATGGCTAGCATGCAGGGCAGGCAGGCAAATGGCACAGAGTAGTTCAGGGATCACCAACATGAACAGTAAGAAAGCTCCAGGTAGAGACTCAAGGATCTGCAAAGCAGATGAATAACAAGCAACACTTCAGAAAGCAGCCAGATCCCAAAGCCGCCAACATCAGACAGTCCCTCATGGACTGCAGAAACGAAGTCTCACCAAAACCAACAGGACAGATGGGCTCCTGCTTGATTTCATGGCAAACACCTGCTGGAGTGAGGCCCAGGAACCACTCACATTGATGCAAGGAAAGAAGAGGCTTGCATAGAAGCAAGTGGCAGAACCAACCTGATGAAACAATTACATTTGACTCTGTTAAAGTCACCTTGCTCTAGATGGGAACCTTGAAACATTTCCTTTCCAAAGGGACAATTCATCCAGATCCCACAAGGGGCTGTTTCTCTAACATGCAAAATGGTACTGCTTTGGTAGGACTTGGGGCAGAGGTGGAATAAAGTAAGGCACTGCCACAAGGTGGTGGCAAGGTGGAGCAAGGGGCCCTTTTTTGCCCAAGGCTGTGGGTAGCATCAAGGGTCATGGGGCATAAGAGTGGATACAGGACTGAAGATGCCGGAGGTCAAGGCCAAGCGAGCAGTGTTTTACATTGAGGGAGTGAGATGCAACAGATCTCCTCCACATCTGGCACAACTGGCCGCAACATAAAGAGGTGCTGAAAGGGTCTGATATATACTACTGACTCCAAACCACCAAGGAAACAAAGAGAATGAATGGCAAAGGGTCACCCTGAGGATCAAAGAAGCCTTTCAGCCTCTAGGGAGACACACTTTCCAGGCTTACTCATCTCTCTCCCTAATCCTGGGATGCAGGGGTTTGTCCTCTCCTGCTCTGTGGCCAGAGAAACAGGCATGGAGCAAGGCGCAAACTTATCCTGAAGCACTAGCCATTCACCTGCAGAGCTGTGGCCCTCCAGTTGCCGCTTTAACCACTAAACACACAAGCACTTCTTCAGAAGGCTCTGAAAGTCCTTCCTTCAATGTTACCATGCTTTAGAAAAACAGAAACAGAGAAAGATTTTCCATAGCAGATCAGCACATGTGCAGGTGCCTTTCTCCTCCCCCGGCAACACTAGAGCTTGTCCTGCCTCCAGAATGACCGGGTACAACACAACAGCTCCCCTCAGGGCAAGACCAGCTGCCTGGGACATGCCCCTTCCACAGGGAATGGCTTCCTTTTCAGAGGCCCCTCTGTTCTGTGCTTTTCCCACGTACCATCCCTTCTCAGCCTGACCTAGTTCATCAATTACCTCTTTGTCCACGAAAGAATTCCTGCAGTATCCTCAGCATGCTGGAAACAGCCCCTTGCATTATGCTGCCGAGTGGGAGACGACTTTATTTTCTTTTTATAAATGCGGCTGTTTGTCCCCAGATTAGTGCTGACATGTAGGCTGGGGGAGAAAATGGCCTTTTGAAATGCCAAGATCTATTTGAAGGCTCACTAGGATCTAGAGAAGGAGGGGGAGAGGGTGGGAGAAGGACTTGGAGTGGCAAGATCTGTCTCAGGGGAAAAGCCTGCAGGCAGTGAGAGGGAGGGCAGCAGGGCAAAGCACATCCTCACGTCACCATGGAGGCTTAGAGCATCCAAAGCTGAGCTTTTGCGTGAGCAAGCAAAGTACTAGGGACAGCTGCCTGTATCCTTGGTGCCCTCAGCTATCCCCCGCTGGAATTCAATCCATGCAGGAGGAACGGATTTGGCCGCAGGAGGAGATGCCAAAGCCAGTGCCAAACTGGCTGCCCTGGCCCAGCCATATCAGGCTGCCCCGCTGCTGCAGAAGAGCTGCTCCTTCCCTGTGAGGCTGTCATTTCTTCAGGGAAAACGGAGACGCAAGGGGAAGTCAGGGTGCCACTGGCTTTTGCCACCCTCTGGAGAAACTTCCCACATTCCCAAGGTTTCAGCAGTTACTCACAGTGAGCAAGGAGGTCATCCTATGCATGGTAACTGATATGCACCTCCCAGCTCCTCCTACGTTGCAAAAAGTACCAAGGAAGCAGCTCATGAGTAGCTGGGAGATTTTTGGAAGCTGTGAAGTTTCGTTGTGGGGAAGGGCTGTAACTTGCTCTCTGCCAAACTTAAAAAAAGATAAAATTAACAGTCGCTTTGAAAAGCAGATGTGAGACAGTCTTCCTCTGAGCTTGCCTTGCCTGCACCTGCTAGAAAAATGCCGATGTGCAGCAGGTGAGGGTCCAGCTCCCCTGCGCAGGCTCACCAGGGCTGCCTTTGTGAGATGGCATGCTGCTAGCTTAGCAGGGCTCCAAAAGCTGCCACCACTGGCAGAAAGGCAATAAGCAGCACAGGGCATACACCTTGCAAAAAGAATTGCATGGCCTAACACACCCTTCTGGCCCCACCACCTCCACCGGCCTCAGCCCAGCACAACTGGGGAGACATCAGGGCTGATTTATTGCCTCATTATAGCAATAAAGTGCTCACACATCCAGAATAATCCACCTCCCAGCAGGCTTGATCTCATTCCAGGTGCACAACACAGCAGCTGGCCTGTCTCAGACCCCATTCACAGCTGGAGTCAGCCTGCCCTGGGCATCCAAACCAGACGTGGTCTCTGTTCTGAGGATTCAAATCTCAACTCCTACCTCTCCTAAACAGCAAATTTTCCTTCAAAAAAAATGGAGGAAGGTACTCTTCTTCCCCTCATCTGCCAGAAAGCCATCTCTCTTCCCTTGCCACATTTCCTAGGACTTTTCTTCCTATTTCCAGGAAAGAAAAAAGCTTATATTTCCACATCTGCCAGTAACTGGGAAGCTGGATTGTCCACAGGGATTGTCCTGGAGTGGGAAGCCTAGTGGCTCAGGGGAGCAGTATGCAAAAGCTATCGCTATCTGGTGCTTATTAACATACCATGCAAAAATGCTCTGTGATAGCAACTGTGTCATAAGCAAAACATCTTTGCTAGGAGAGTCTGTAAACTATCATGAAAAAACAGAGATAGGGCTGTGTTGCCAGTAAGGGCTGTGTCAGATACTGTCAAGAATGAATGAGTCCATGGTAGAGGGAAAAGGGGGATGGAAGCAGCAGAAAGGCTGTGTCGCCTGTCCAACCCTTGTGAGTAGATGGCCTCTCCCAGCAGCATGGAGGGTCCCAGCTAGCTGGGACACTTCCCCGCTGGAGCAATGCGTCTTCCCCAGCCCCAGTGCCCACTGGGCCCAAAGCTGCCTGCAAAACACTTGCCCCATACCCATACCCGCCAGGCAGGCTTTCCTGAGGAAGCAGGATCAGTGACAAGGGTCCCTGGCTCCAGGTTATCAGCTTCTGCCAGCAGCCAGCTGCACCCCTCCAACCAGTGTGATGCACACAACATCACTCCACATGCTCTCCAAGCCTCTCCAAAGGAGCCCCTGGAGAGGAAGGCTTTCACTGCATTCAACAGGCAAATGCTGGAGGCATTTTCTCCTTGGCAAGCCTCTTCCTGCAGAGGCAGAGCAGAAGCCAATACCATAGGTGGCCCTTGAAGAGCACACCATTCAAAAGCATTCATTCCATTCATTCTGTCCCTCCACCATGGAATCATTCAGTCCTGGCTGTATCTGACATAGCTCTTGCTGGTAACACAGCCCTGTCTCCGGCTTTGCACATTTGTTTTCAGATCCTATGATCAGCCACACAGCACTAGCAAAAGAAGCAAAGAACTGGAAGGAGCTCAGAGGTCCCCAAAACCCCGAGCTGGGAGCCTTTGGACACTCCAGGGCATTTTGCACTCATTCCTGTTTATTTATTGCAGACCAGGAGATTCGAAAGAGAATTTTTTAAAAAGGTGTCAGCTTGAAAAGGAGTAAAAAGAAAACCTGAACACTTGTGACCGGAGGGGGAAGAGACCTTGGAATAGGGAAAAGGAACAGAGCAGTAATCATTCCAAGTCTGATACTGTCAGAAGTCATTCCACTGGCATTGTAGCCTACACCCAAGCTTGCTGGATCACCATCCCACTAGGTCCTGCGAGCAGCCTGACAGTTTGGGCGGGGGGCAAATGTATAATCCACTGATCGCAGATTAATTACCTGTCATTAATAAATCAATAAATCACTTCAATCCTGATGTGATTTCAATCACTCAGTTTTTCTCAAGCAGTACACATATGTATATGTTATATGGTATATGTATATGTTATATGGTGTGTGCACATCTCAATCTGCAGGTTTCTCTATCCTTCAGTATCTGCTTGCTGAGGTCAACTCAGTTAATGCAGACAGAGGTGAATACTTTGAGTTTCATAAGTGAAAATCCCAAGTAAATTCAGATACAATGACCACATTAGATAAGATTATCTATCTAAGCCAGATAAACAAATTCTTCACTAGAATTATTCTACATTTATGTCCATACATGAACAAATAAGGACTTTCTTGCATTCTGGCTTTTTGTAATAGACACTAGCAAATCTTGCAGCATAATGAAAATGTAGTAAGTCAAGCAAAATTAAAATCATTTTCTGACCAGAACCATGTTGCTGATGCTAAAAATATGTTAAATATATATGTTATTCAAATTAATTTGAATTCCTGACCCACAAAAAAAAAAAAAAAAAAAAAAGAAAGAAAAATAAATATTATTATCCCATGGAACCTGTTAGAAGGCCCAAGGAGGAGGCTGAAGACAGACCACAACTATTGCTGCCAATAAAAGGATGATTATTTCCCCCAGATAAAGTTGTGATAGTCATGAGGATGAGGAACGTCAGGAAAAGCCCTACAACCAATAGCTCCTAGGATCACAGGGACTGGCTGACTTTCCACTGATGCCAACATTGCACAAGCTAGCAAATAGCTTTTTGTAGACATGCTCAAATTACATGAAAACATCTAATCTTGACTTTTTTCTTCAGGGTAACCCCAGTATATTCGATCTTCCCAATCATAAAGACATTTTCTGTTGTTAAAAAAAGCAAAAAAAAAAAAAAAAAAAAAAAAAAAAAACAGAATCAGGCTCTCCACAGCAGGGACAATGGGTTACTTGTATTTCATTAGAGCATTAACATGTTTTTTATAAAATGAAATAAATAAAACACAAATAAAGAAAACAAGACTTAAAACCTCAGGGTGAATTACCAGCAGGAAAAATCATTTTCACTTTGCACATTCGAGTGCTGATTATGCTGCTGTCAACAGGGACATCCACAAGCTGCAGGCCTAGCTGAAATCCTCCCTTCCCTGGATAGCACCAAGCTAACAGGACAGGATCACAACTTAGCCTAAATTTCCCAGTTGTTGTCATAGCTTTGACGTCACAGCTCTGATTCAAACCTAATCCTTGTCAGATAAGAAAAAAACTTTAGGGAAGACCTAATATCCGGGGAATCTTTTTCCCAATAAGATTTAAACACAAAGGTAATTCACGAGACAACTGACCATTCAAGTGTCCTTTTGTCCAGGGGAAAACGCCTTG
The DNA here is from genome assembly GCF_028389875.1 of Rhea pennata. Lineage (NCBI taxonomy): Eukaryota > Metazoa > Chordata > Aves > Rheiformes > Rheidae > Rhea > Rhea pennata. Next base: position 2,131,147 of record NC_084680.1, read on the forward strand.
TAGTAAGCAAAGGCAGATAAGATTCAGCAAATGGGAATTTAAACGGTACCGGAAGAGGGCAGGTTTCTTGGCATAGGCAAGTATAGGTCTTTGTTATTGCTGGCCACTATGGTATATAAACCATAGAATCATAGAATCAGTAGGGTTGGAAGGGACCTCTGGAGATCATCTAGTCCAACCTCCCTGCTCAGCAGGGTCACCTAGAGCATGTTAGACAGGGTTGCATCCTGGTGGGCCTTGAATATCTCCAGAGAAGGAGACTCCACAACTTCTCTGGGCAACCTGCTCCAGTGCTCCGTCACTCTCACAGTGAAGAAATTCCCGCTCATGTTCAGGCGGAACTTTCTGTGGTTCAATTTCTGCCCATTGCCTCTTGTCCTGTCACACGGGACAAAAAAAATCCATTTCAAAATCTGAAATACTTAAAATACTCTGTGCACATCAAGCTGAGGGAGGATTCAAATGTTAGAAAACATGACCTGGATACAATATTAATTCCACATGACTTTAAATCAAGATATGTTATTCAGAAATGAAACATAACTGAAAAGTACAGGATTTCCAGGTGAAGGTCTATGACTGATACTACCTATAAGGGTGAGTCAAGCTTGAGACAAGCTCTTCTGGTCTTAAAAAGCAGTATTTCTCTACCTTTTAGGGAGGAGACTAATCTCTTGCAACTCTAAGTTCTAGCAAACTAAATTTCTGAAGACAAATCAACCACTTAGGTTCCCTCCATCACCAGTGGAGAGAAGCTGGGTGCTCCAGTGACCAACTTGACACCACAACATAGTGTCTAAAGAGGGATGAGGATGGTGCTGTTCCGCCTCCTCATCCAAGCAACCAAGACCTTCAACTTGCTCATATCTACACCTCTGTGAAGTGAATCCAATTTTAAACGGTTAGGATCTTCCTTTGCTTTTACAAAAGTGATAAAGATACATCAGGCTGGAATGCGTAAAGATACTTAGGCAACTATGGCACAGTCTGGCCTCTAGCAGGGTTAAGGTGAGTCAGGCACCTAAATATTTCAAGAAGGACTTGGCTGCTTTACCCCAGTTTTAGGAAAGTTCTACCAAATTACCTCAGAAGCTCCCTATCTGCAGTCTGGTAGCATTTCCCATGCACAGAAAGCATCAAGCACTTCCTATCCTGCAGCAAATTAGTGTTTATTTCAAAGAAAGAGAAACAAGACAAGAACATATGAAAATAAACTCTCCAGGACAGGCAGCAGCAAAGTCTTTGAATGAGCTCACCTTGCAAAATGGATGATGATCTACAAGGCAGGCAGGTTTCTTTGAAATGGAAAGGTACAGAAGAGAGAAGAAAAACAATAAAAAAAGAGTCATAACTCAGCAGTCACAAGACTAATCTCACACAATTACCCGTCTATCTCTGCTCTTTTGGCTATATTATTCATACATTTTAATGATTTTTTTTTAATTCTGGAGACTTACTGTACAAGACCTTTAATTGACATCATGAGGCACTTATTTCACTAACATACTTAAAACCTATTTTCCCCTGATAGTTAATTGATGCTACTCAAATGAAAAAGCAAAGCAGGGCATGTGGGTGTTTGAAAGGAAGCATAGCATGTGGGAACTGTCAAGCATTTAAGCTAGCTAGAACATCCTCAGCCCTCACCGTGTCCATCAAGAAAAATGTATTAATAGAAGAAAAGATACTGTCATCTTACTGCTGAAATGTTTTAGAGGCATCCACTTTCAGACACTGCTGAGAGCAATTACAGTAACTTGCTTCTTGTTACAGTTCAACAATCAGGGCTGGAGTTTGTGGAAGGACCTGGAAGGCAGATGGGTGCTGTATGCATGGAGGGCTAAGCTCCTTGCAAATCCTAATGTGCTCCACAGCAGGTGAAAGTCTGGCCCTTTCTCTTTGGGGTTTCCATAAGCAAATCTCAACTACTCAGTATGGTTGCTAGAAGCCAAGAGACTATTTTTAACTCAAGGAATGTTACTAACACAGATGGCCAAAGCCGTAAGTTGGAACAAAGACTTAGGCTGTCCTTCAGCACTACCGGTGGTCCACCATAAGTTGGATGAGCCTCTGTATTCTCCCATGCCAAAAGACAATAAGGACACTTTTCTGGTTTTGCACAGCACTCTGAAACCTAAAGAAAATCCTGCTTAAAAGATTCAGTATTGTTAAACCCATTCCTTGTCAGGAAGGACATAATTTCATAAACGCATTTCTGCCCCACAGCTCCTTTTCTACATATCATTTGCTCTTCCTAAGCATTTTTCCTGCCATCTGTGAGAAAACACCTGGCTGGAAATGGCCATGTGTTGTGCTGTGGGGCACACTGTCAGCTCATGATAGCAGTAATATTTGCATTAACAGTCCTGTATGCTTTCAGTAAACTGCTAGAGTGGTATGTGCTCTTTGACAACTGTTTCTGAGCAATGCAAAAGCTCCTTCCAAATTTCACACAAGAGCTTTAACGATATTTGTTGAGTAGTTTTCCTTCTAAACCTGGTCATCTCCTTTTCAAACCATTGGACACCACTCTGCTTCTGCCAACTAATGCATTAAACACCTACTAGAAACACTGAATGATAACACCACCAAATCCCCCGAAAGCACCTCATTTTTAGAATGTTTATAGGATATTAACTAGGCTTTGCATCCTGGGAGCCATGTGGGAGAAACACGCTACTATAAGTGGAAAATCACCATTAGCAAATGGTACAAAGTCACCACAATACCTAAGGCACCATCTAGGAGAGAAGCAAGTGGATTTAAGACCCTCTCTCCAACCATTTTTCCATCCCTCACCAACAGGGAGACAGGCTGGGGGAAGCGAATAACTATGGTGAATCCACCTCCTGTTGACTGTTGTATCTACAGACACCCAATGAGTAATAGAAGAGGCTTGTTGCTGTCCAGTAGGTCCTTTGGCATCCCCCAACACAGCAGTACTGGCTACTGTCAGAGATAGGGAAGAACTGGATGGACCACTAAACTCCGCTCTTCTAAGGCAAAGGAAAATGTTCCTTCCTTCTAGGAAAACATTGACCATAATAAACTGAATTAAACATTTCAGGGTCTTTGAAATCTGCAGATAGGCAGGCAACCCAGTTCTGTTCACATTCCTCTTGACACAGAAAAATCCTACAAGATGCGGCAGAGCCCAGTAAGATAGCAGTTGACTCAGGACACCTGGGTTCCAGGTCTTGCCTGCAACTCCTTTGGCAAGCTCTTCACCTTTGCATGCCTCTGCCTCCTCTTTATCTTTCTTGGCTGCTCTTCTCACTGCAACTTTAGTCCAAAGCAAAAAGGCCATACCTCTGAAGCCAGCAAAGGCTGAGTTGAGTTTTGGGGCCTGCCCCATGCTCAGGAAGAACAGGCAGCCTCCAGAAAACTCCATCAGAGTCTGGATCAGGTTCAAGTCAGCACAGCCTGCCTTCAGAGCCCTTCCAGAGCTTCACCCTCTCCCAATGAATGTAAAAGCAGTCTGAGGCCAGGGTCCTGCACTGTATCCAGTGCCTGACAAAATGGCTCTTTGCTGACAGTAGTCTAAAACCACGTTTGCATCAAGCCAGCAGAGAAGGGCTGGAAAAAACAGCATTGCAGGATATGTTTTGCTGAGCAATCTAGCTGCTGACCTGTTTCTGTATGAAAACCACTCTCTGCAGTGTATTGGAGCTGATACAGTGTTTGGAGAGTCTCTGGCACTGCTCAGGGTATCTGTGGCTGTGGCTGCCACTCCAAGGCTGAACTTGGGGCTTCTGCATGCCCCATCTCTGACTCCAAATGGCCTTTTGGCTCCATGTCCACTTATAACTTATTAATTCCCACTGCCTCCAGGACATGACAAAGCAGGATGGAAGGTGGTACATTCTCCAAGGATCTCAGGAGCAAAGCTCCTCTTCTTTCCAACTATTCTCCACAGCAGGATCAGTTTAAAAGAGAGCAAATCAAGCCCTGGCTCATGAAGTATGAAAAGCACTCTTTGCTGTTGCAAGCCTCAGCCCAAACCTGCCTCAATAGCCAAAGGAATATGGCAACAGCTGAGGATGGATACACAAGCCAGTCATGCTTTTAGGAGATTCAAACAGTCCACCACTCCCAGAAGGTCTGCAAAAGTGGGTCTATATACAGGGCTGTTCCGTCCTTGTAGGTTGCTCCCAGCAGATCCACATGCAGAATCCATGCCTGATTCTTGCTCAGGTAAAGGAAAGGGCTGATATGTCTCCATAAAAGGATCCCAATCCCCCACTGTCAGCCACAAGACACCATTAACAACTATTCCACAAGAGATGATGGCAGCAATTCCCAACGATGCAGCGAAGCCCAGACAGATCCCATAGAGAGGACTGAATATTTCAGTTGGCCTGCTCATCACCTCTGAATACTTAGTAAGTGGTTTTACACTCAGTTTATATGGGGCCAGACCTAATGTCAGGCTGGTCACCACCTTGGGTGTCCCTGGTCTCTAGCGCCATTCCAGTACTGTGCAGGAGTGGGACGAGTTAGCTCAGCTCACTGATCCAGCTGGGTTTTCTTCCTAGTGAGAAACCACAGTGCCACTTGCAATTACAGTGCTGACAAGAAAGGATCAGCCAGGCAGCCACAGATAGCCCCCAACACTAGCTGCTGGTTTAAGCCAACGCAGAACTTCCCAATTTCTGTTACTTCTGTGCAAAACATACAAAACAAAGAAGTTCACTCTTGGTTGATGCCAGATCAGATCTAGATGATGCCACACTCCAAAGGAAACATGTGTTACCCCTTTCCACTAGACTGAGACCTACTACAACCTGCCAACAACCCGCTGACCTGGGCAATGCACCTTCTCACACCAGAGTCCAGTCTCAGTCCTGGTTCAGCAGCCAGCCACCTCTCCACCATCTGCATTTCCCATTCATGACTCAAAGAAAAGCAAATTCTCCCATTTCAAGCTCAAGGTTACTGACAAAGTACTATTGTCAGAAGGCATTCAGCATAGGCTCATCTCCAACAGCACCAAACAGCAGCAGAAGACACTGCTCATTTTCCTCTTCATTTACATGGGATATAAATTAGAACCTAACCAAGCTCTTTCTAACTGCTCCCAAGCCATGCCTTTGACAAGAGTCTAAGACACAGAGACTGTACTCTCAGGTTCACTCTGTAAATGAATGCATAAGAGAGAATTGCACTGGCTGTCCTGAAACGGAGAATGATTATACTGCATTTGAAGTAAGCCACGGTCCACTTGGAATTCTGTACATTAGGGCTATCAGGAGATTTAAAGCTATCAACAGAAGACAGAGAACTATATGTGTCCAGCTAATTCTTTAGAGGTTTGACCATTATTCCAAAAAAAAACAGAGAGGGAAGACATAGCTCTGCCTTGTAGAGCATCTGCAGATTAGAGTGCAGCCACCAGCTTATGCATAGCCCCACAGGAGAGGAAGGGAGAGCTGCGGTCTCCCCTCCAAGCATCAGAGCTATGGGGAGAGTCTCCTTCCAGCTCCTGGCACCCAAAGGAACATGGGGAATATGGGATGCATCCTACATCCTGCTGGCAGTGCTGAGAACACTGCAGAAGTGGCACCCTAGGAGAGATGTCCTGGAGGTGGGACCAGTTATCTCTGGAAGGGCTCTCTTAAAGCCACCTGGGTGACCAGCTTGGATCAGACACCTAACCTTTAGAGGGTTAAACCTGATGAGAGGTTACTCTAGACCCTAAATACTCTTGAGAATCTGGGCCTCACTCTTCTCTTTTACTTACAGCAACTATTCGGAAGAAGAGGAACAGCAGTTGAGAGACAGAGTCTTGGAGGAATGATTCGAAATTTAAAATGAAGTAAAAATAGCCTTTAATTTAAGGGCTACTTCAGTTCATTGCTGAACACAATGCATTGGCTGAGGTAGCACAGTCTACTGTTACTGCTCACTGCCTTTGCTCTTGCCATATGCAAGAGCATCAGAGTGTAAGGAAAGCTACACAGAAGTGGTGATGTTTCTAACCCAGTCAGGGGCTCATATCTCATATCGATGTTGATGAACAACCCACTGGACTCTGTCATTAAAATATACATATATATATATTCTAAACAGCTGAAGAGTTTCTCTTGAGCTGAGAGTCCCTTCCTTGCCCAATTGTTATGGCTTCCCCCTTGCCCTGATGCCCTTCCTCATTCAGCCATGCTCAGGCCACTGCCGAGTTTTCCAAGTTCTGCAAGATCTAAGACAAAAAAAACAAAGCATCATCTTTTGTGTTAATCAGAAACCATTCCTCCTCTTTTTCTCCTCTAGAAGAGACTAAAAGTGACCACTTTTCCCCTCTCCACATTTGCAGGTCGAAGTTAAGGGAAGAGGATGGGCTAAAAAGATGATGAAAGGATGCAGAAAACCTGCCTACAGACTCCCCCACCCATGAAAGGAAGTGAGCAGCTGAGAGGAGCAGCAGTGGAGGGCACACTAGCATGCAGCACAGTAGCTGACTGGATTTTAAAACATGCGTAATTCCACAGTGCCTTGAAGAATTTGATTCATGCTTCCTCATTTTGCCTCTGTTGCATGACACATTTGCCTACCCAAGGGAACAGCTGCAGTTTAACTTTGATTAACTCTTGATCCACCACAACAGGAAGGAAAGGCCTTCCCATGGCTGAGGCATGCCAAAATATCCATATTCCTCAGCCTTGACAGCTAGATTCCCTCTGGGGTGAAGATGCGGTCACTCAGAATAGGGATTTTACATGCCCCAGTTGCCATCTGGATGTGTTTTTCTCCCTCCACCAGTAAAGGGAGGCTTTGGGGCACCAGTAAGCTAATTCAGAGCCTAAAACATGGCAGTGGGTATGTTCTTCATAACCTTTCTATACCTCAGTTCCCAGCCTGCACAACAGGAAGAAGAGCTCAGGTCCTCACATGGCCAAATTCAATCCAACACCTTTGCAGCCAGACTGCCTGGGACCAAGCCACTCCTGTGCTGAGCAAGGCAGAGAAACAGGAAGACAGTCGGTACCAGGTCCCCAAGCAGGAGGCATCACAGCAGCAAAGCTGAGTCCAGCAGCGGACAGCGACACATTGCTAAATCTGCCATGGGACCTTGCTTGTCATCCCAGGAGAAATTCTGCCTCATATAAGCTTAAGTAACCACCAGCAAATCACAGAATGGCAAGGTTGGAAGGGACCTCTGGGGATCATCTAGTCCAACCCTCAGCAGAGCCCCATAGGGGGCTGAACCCATGACCTTGGCATTAGCAGCACCATGCTCTAACAAACTGGGCTAAACCTGCCCTGACAATGTTCCCCCTCGCACATTTTCCCCTTTCCAGCTCAAGCAGGACTCTAGAAAATATCCAGCAAATAAAGCTAAAATCAAGCAGGAGCATTTTAGACATTATTTTTCCCAATACTGGGAAGTTAATCATGGTGGTCCATTGATTCCTGCTGGGTCATTCCCAAAGCTGGAACTATGGTAGTCAGCAGCTAAATGATTGATCTTTCCAGGCAGCTTAAAATAAATCCACAAGGACAAAGAATTTGGGGCAAATGTTCTCAGCCCATAGATAAAGGGGAGAAAAACCCTCTTCTTCTTCTTAGCCTCCTTCCTGCAAAATTATTTCAACAGATTTTGCAGAGACTGCTGTGCTTTGAATGTTTCTCAGTGCTAGAAAAACACATTTTTCATTATTTCATTATGCAGCCTGCACACAGACACAACCCTTCTGTTTTCACACTAGACAGACAAGGCTGGAGGTAAGGAATTCTCTTAGATTATCAGGATTCAGGAAGGTTCATTCCAACAAGCCCGTATTTCAGACTTTGACACCCAAAACTTCCCAGTGAATCCTCAACATGACAGCCAACTGCACACCTACAATATTTTCATTGAGATGAGAGCAAGGAAAACAAGGCAGTCTCAAGACTGTGTTAAAATGAAAAAAATACGACCAAGACTCCAGGGCTCAGCTCTGGCCAACATTGAATTGCAAATTGAGATGTAGTAATTCATACATTTCCTTTTCCTGTAACAGGAAACCATCTTCAGTACAAAAAGCCACTCAAGCAACAGCTAGTGAGTGTGGGAGGCCAGGGATGGAGCACCAAGTGGTCAGTGGCCTTTTTTCCTATCTATGTGCAGGGGATAAAACTACAGTAATCTACCTGCCACTGGCTATATGATATATGTAGGTAATAAATACTCTAAAATTCTGCAGTTTGAGAGGGCAGCCACAGCCATCTCAGCACCCCTGGCAAGTGCTCTCCCAGAGGTTTGGTGTCTCCCTCTCTGCAGTACTTTTACTACCTCACTGCTCCATCTCAGACCTCATCCAGGACCCCTATGGTCAGGGTAGGATATGCAGGAGGTGACCCCAGCTCTGACAGCCTCCAGGATGAGTTGTGCAAGACAAAGGAATGAGAGAGTCTTTCCCTGCCAGATGCTGAACTGGAATATTGAGTGAAGGACGACGAGTTCAAATGCTGCTATGTCAGGATGGGCTTTTACTTCGTTTGGCCAGAAGCTTCTAAGCATCTCTCCTGAAGTCCACCACGCTCATAGCCAACTTTGGGAAGACAGCATCCACCTGATGGTCCTCACTTGGGGTCCTCACCCCTGCAGCATCTTCACTTCCTGCTGCCTACTCTGAGTACTGCTAAGGCGCAGCACAGGACATGGGCAGTTCCCCCTCCACCTTGCCATCTCTGAGGCTGGATCCAAACCACTCCTGCCAAGGAATAAAGACAAACCCACTTCCCGAAAGCTCCCTTCCAGAGCCAAACAGTCCTCCTGAAGGACAACACAGACAGAAGGACAGTTGGAGCGTGGCACCAGCACAGGGGTCACTGCTTTCTATTAGCAGTATTTGGGCAGACGCCGAGGGCTGAAGCCAGGCACCGTGAGCAAATCCAACTCTCAGCTTTCACAGTGCTGCTGTTGGGGGTGAAAGGTAGCAGGAGACACCGCTGTCAGTGGAAATCTTCTGAGCTTGGTTTGTCTCAAGCAGCCAGGACTGCCCTGCTGTAACATACCATTCTCTTCCCTCTCTCCAATCCTAGATGTTTCCTCTGGCTGCAACCTATCTTATCTCATCACTGCTGAGTTATTAGGAGCCTTATGACTTATGAGAAGTTTAAACTTTCCAACAGCTGGCTGACAACCTACTCACTTCTCCTGCACACCTTAAAAAGGCAGGCTATCCCTGCTAGGGAAATAAATCAATCATTTACCCTGATTAAATCACTCTTTCGCGTAAAGCTATATAAACAAGCAGTATTTGCACTACGGCACATGTTATAAGAAGTTTCTCAAGGCAACCAAGCTATTTCCAGGAGCGTGACACACAATGTCACAGCCAGCTAATGCCAGGAGCACTGAATGCAATAAAGTCTCCTTGCAGGGAACAAGAAATCACTCAGCAGCTGCCAAAGGGCCAAGTAAACTCAAGAAAATAAACAAGTTTGCACTTGAGATGGACATTTCTTGGCAATGTACCATGGCAGATTGAACTTCCACGTAATCCCAGCTCTGGACAGATGTTAGCTCATAAATCTCTCCAGTTTACTGTGACAAAGCAGGAAGACTTCACATTATTGCCTAACAGATGCAAAAGCTAAGCCTAAAACATAAGAAAAGCAGGTTAAGTAAGTTGCCCAAGGCCACGTAACAAGTCAGTGTCAAGGCAGGATGCCAAGTCCTGAGCTGCAATGGGTGAAAAGGGCAACTTTCACACTCCTGGGCTTACCAGTCCCCAACAGAAAAAGCTCTGCTCATTTTCCTTCTGGTTTTCCACTTGCTGTGACAGCAGATCAGCAGAGAACAACCATTCCTGGGGGGAGATCCATGTGGCAGCCCTTTTCTCTTAGCCAGCTGCATAAGAACAGCTAGGTCAAGTCAGATGAAATTATACCTAGTGGATGTGCTGGAGCTACATCTTTGACTGTGAATGTCTAGGAAACAGCAGAGGATCACAGGAAGTTTGGACCTCTCAAGAGCATCTTTCCAAACACTGGTGATTTTGCACTTGGGAACTTACTGAGTCAGAGATGATGATTTGTATTTAACAGCTCTTGATGCATTTTTTTCTTACATGAGTCTATCCAATTAACCTTTGAAACTACATCAATTTTTAGCACCCACAACATGCTTTGGCTGGGAGTCGAACAGCTCAGTAACATAGTCTACTGCACTGGGTGGGCAAGAATCTGATTTACAGAGACTGAGACCCAGTCCAAACTGTCAGCTCTGTCAGTGCAGCCCGCCACGACACATTGCTCTTCGCATCTCCCTAACTTTGCTACCTCCTCCTTTGATTCACCTTTGCAGCACACAGCTTCCAGCAGACCAGCTGTTTGTGGAGGAAATGCTTGACAGAGCCAAATTCACAAACTCATGACTGCAGCGGGTTCATGCACCATGAGGGAGAACACAGCTGACCTTCTGATCCTGTGCCTAACCCATACCCTGGACTGACCCACTTTTATAGCACGCACCATGGTGCTACTGGTGATGTTTGCTCTTTTCCTAATTTGACAATTAGGAGTGAGGGCAACATCTCTCCCCTTAGCAAAGAGGAGCACTGGAAGCCATCAACTAGTTAAGGAGAAGAAGGCTAATTAAAATACTGTTCATAAAGTATATTTCTCTAGGACATCAAGGCCCATTCTCACCCCACTGTAACTTTCGTTGGCTCTGAAGACCTTACAGCAGTGAGGAACTTGGTTGACTTTGATGAACTTACAGCAGTGAAGAATTTGACCTGAGTGCATGTATTAATTTTTTCTAAACCAACCACTCATCGTACTGAAGTGAGACAGATTAGAATTACAATTGCCATTAATATTGGCAGTGACAAAACAGAGAGAAAATAGCACCAACTGATGGCTCATGAAACGGCACTGACACTTCACACTCACTGTCAAGAGACTTAAACCTCTAGCCTTAAGTGCTCACATGAACGATCAGACAGAGCACGAGCCAAAGCATTTGCCATCAGTGCTCAGAGTTGAAAGTTGCCTCGGAAACTGTACTGCCACTCAAAACCCCATGGACTTACTATGAAGCAAGGCAAGCTGCTTTGTATAAAGTTTGCACTGCAAAATTTGGTATTGGAGGAGAACAGGGATTATGCAAGACTTAATATTAACAGTAGGAATGACCCTGAAATGTTTTCTTTAAAGACCTAGCAGCCCTGATGTTTTAAACTGTGGCTAAACAAAGACCCCAGACTTCCAACCTCCAGAGAAAATATAAAGAAGAAAAAAAATACCCCACTCTGCACTCATTTCAGTGCCCATAAGGTAGAAAAGCAGCAGCTTTCTACACACAGCAAGAAATAGGGAGGCAGCAGAAAGGTCCTGAATTTTCCTTTTACACTTGTTTCACGAGCCCTTCCCCATTTACGCATCATGCTTTCCAGATAACTCCCACACTTCTCCCCAGATGTGGGTGCATTTAGGTCACTTTAACAGACACTGAACCTGCTCCAGAAAGCTTTGCCAACTGTCTTTGAAAAGTGTTTTGACTGTGAGAAGTCCTCCAATTTCAACCCATGAGTTTACATATTGTTTTGGTATCCTCTGAAACAGCAAGAACTAGAGAAAGCATCAAACCATCATCACAGAGTTAGTAATTTAAAGCGAAGGTAATAACAGTGTATAAACAGCAAGCATCAGCAATGGGGACAGTTGATGGATTTACCAGATGAGGACATTTCCTGGTGAACCTCCAGGGCAAGGACACTGGAAATGCAGCTGCATCTTGCCATAAACAAACACTGTGTCTGGTGAGAGCAGCGACTTCCCTATGAGAGTGCTGCCTCTCAGCAGAGGAGCCAGAATAAGATTTGATGGGAAGAGAAGAGGCAAATACTCTGAGGGACTTTGACGAACTGACATCTAAGCTTTCCAGGCTGGAGCATCCTTCAGTCTCACTACTGGGGTCCCAACTTTGCTTTATATTCCTTTTCTTTCGCAGGACAGGGACAGTATAACTCTTCTATGCTTACAGCTTAAGTCCATAAACATCTACATGCAGGTAGCTCTGCTTTGAACACCTTGAGCTCCCACTGACATCTGTTTAGCCCCTAGGAGATTTGTGCCACGCTGTGACTGACCTTGCACAATAATTGTAATCCTTTCGGTACCTGGTGCTGGCTTTTTTACCATTTGTTTTCCCCATATCCTTATCTACACTCTGCATGTAGGCTTTTTCGTAGTCTCCAACTCAGTTTCCCTATTGTTTTAGTGTTTTTTTTTCATTTTTTTATAGAAGAAAAAAACAATCAAAATGCATTTAGTAGAGAAGCTGAAGGCAGGACCGTCCAGTCCACGAGCACGCCCTCTTCCTTGGTGTTGTTCCTATACTGGAACTGCTGACTCTGGGGGGACCTTGCAGATACTGGGCCATGAATGTGAGACTTTCCTGCCTGAGCCTCTTTGAGCTGTTCCTTCTAGCTGCAGGAAGGGCCTTGCTCCTCCACAGCTGCTCTGCAGCAGATTCACATCTCCAACTCAGGCACACCAGGAAAGTATGGGGAAGAGGGTCCTCTTTGGCAAAGCACACCATTTGAGCGGCATGCGCACAACACAAGCAAGCAAGGTTAGAGGCAAATTACTTGCTCAGACATAGGAAGGGGTAAGAAAGAGGAACAGTCTGGTAGTCTCACACACAAGCACAAACTCTACTTTCTTTCCTCCTTGATATCTACTCTTTTCTTGTATTCTTCCAAAGAACCCAGAGTCCTTCTCCAAAGTAAGACCACAAACAGTATACGAGACATTGGTCTCCATGGACCACAGAGAGGTCTTGGGGGTAGCCTCTAGGAAACGCATCTCCAGCTCAGCTCAAGACCCTCCCAGGCCCTGGGGAGCTACTCTGTCCTCCCAAGTTGTCCCTCCTCTCATTGTAAGGCAGGCTCTTGGGACTAAAAACCCCTTTGCAGAATCAGCTCAGCCTCCTTCTCATGAGCCCATTAGCCAGCATGTTTCAATTAACAAAAATTGCATCCCCCTGCAGCTTCCTCAATCCCACAGTCTTGAAGGGCTTGATGAACATTAACTCAGGTGGCAGGGCCCCCTTGCCCAAGGTACACGGATACACCGGGGCTCCTCTGCATCACATGGCTGCCAGAGCAGACCTAGAGTGGGGGCTAGGGGAGCACAGAGGCCCTGGCATCCCACCCCATCCCTGCTCCACTCTTCTAAACTTCCATCGGAAATGGGAAAGCACTGACGGCTCAGTTGCCAGCCCCCGGGGAGCAGGGTGGCCACGGGCAGAGGTGTCCCATGCCCTCTGAGATGCTGCCTGCCTGCTGCCTCCAGTGCAACGGGGTTCCCTGGCAGCGGGCACCCGCGGCGAAAGCCGCGGAGCACAGAGGGGCGCGGAGCGACGCAGTGGCGCTGCCCTTGCCCCGGGGCTGGGGAGCGGGGGCTCAGCTCGGCGCCCCTCGCCTGCAGCACGGACTCACCTTGCTTCGGCTGGGCCCCGCCGGGCTGCCTCGCAGCGGCCTCCGCGCCCGGCTCCTGGCGGACCTGCTGCGCTCGGCACGGCACGGCACGGCACGGCACGGCACAGCCCGCCCCCAGCGCCGCTGCGCCACCCCCTGCGCACCGCGCCCAGCCTGTGCCCCGGTGCCGCTCCGCCAGGGCCGCGCATCCCGGCCGCCGCGCAGGCGGCATCTTCCCCGCCCCGCCGCCTCTCGGCCAGGCCTGCGCTCCAGAGTGCCCGGAGCAGGGCCCCTGCCTCCAAAGGCAGTCAGCCGCCTTCCCAGCACCCGGCAGGCAGCACAACCTCCACTGGCTGCCTCCGCTAGCAGCTGCCCCAAAATGATTGTCCCCCAAGCCCGCCTCGCTTTGTTTGTGAAGCATAAAGAAGGCGACCCCCAACTATCTCCCCTCCCCTGCCCTTTCCCCCTTCTGTGTCAGTCCCATAGTCTCATAGTGGAGACTGAAGTTTGCTGAGGAAGGTAGAAAAACTGAAAAGGTCCTTCTTCCCAGGTGGCATCCCGGAGACACAGGAGCATATTCAGGGAGGAAAACTGCGTACCGTTCGTGGCAATTGTAGAGGGTGGTTGAATAGCACCTGCCATCACAGGCTCCAGGTCTCCATGAACACACAAGACATGACTAGAGTGACCCTAGGCACTCATGGAACAGAAACCACAACCTTTTCCCATCAATACCAATGCTGTTTGACCTGAAGGATGCCAAACCCTGCAGGTTATAGCAACCCCATGATGAGCCCACACAGGACCCATTTAGGTTATTTGATGAGGACAAGACAAAAGAACTGAGTCAACCACAACTAGGCTATAAGGAACATGTCAAGGAATTCAAGGACAACTCAAGGAACATGTCTGGTGACAAGAGAAGTTGTGAAGCTAGCTGAACATAAGAGCAGAAACATCTGTGCTGCACCAATGACTTTAGTGGGCTGCAGAGCAGAATGGGGCTCCCTGGACAGAAATACACGATCGAGGCATGTCTTTAGCCTTCTAGCCTCTCCGTAGTGCTCATATTCCCACCTCTGTGCCCACCCTGCAGCAGAGAGGCCCATGCTGGATGCAAGTGTGAGAAAGGACAGCTTCAGACCCCTGCTTTCCTCTTTCAAATGCTGCTAACTCCCTAGGCATGGTTCATGCTGTCTGTGGTTGGAGACACTGCGGAGCCAGGGCAGTAGCCTTTATCCCTGGCAGTGACTCTCCTCACAAGGCGGGGATGCTTGGAGGAGCTATGCAGACTTTTGGGGCTGGGAGTCATTAAATACTCACTGCAGAAGGATTAACCAAGGCAGGGTAGCTTCCTCAGACAGGGGTGAAGCATGTGGAGCAAACCCGACTGCGGACGAAAATAATGGGAAACTTCATATTAGGAGTGTCACAGACACTCTGTCTCTGAAGCATCGTCAGACCTCCTCTGTCAGAGCTGGCAGGAGATAGCGCTGTGTGGAGAGCAACATCTAGCCTACACATACCACAAAAAAAAAACTTTGTCTAGGTCTCCCCAAGGCCTCAGACATGATGTCTCCCCCATTCCTGTAGCACCTTTTCTTTTATTACTTTTTTTTTTATTTATCTCTCTGTCCCTCAAAGAGCAGATGCAGGGCACCCCTCCAGCTCTCAGGCAGAAAAGTGGTAAGGAACGTGTGGCTGACATACCCAGCTGCAGATCAGCACCACAGCATTGCTTCCTGCTCAGCAAGTCCTTGCAGAAATTTGCTTTCTCCAAAGCCCAGAGAGCAAGTGAATAAGAATATTTGACCCTTTCTCAGTGTAGGGGCTCAGTTCAGGATGATTTATTGTACATTCTACTTCGAGGAAGACCTTCAGTGAGGGAAACACCAGAAATCCATTCTCTCCATAAGGCTGGTTGGCTTTCCTGGCAGTCATGACAGACACATAAAAGAAAGTCTCCTCAGACCATAGGAGGTGGATTTCAAAATTGCTTCCCAGTACAAAACAACAGCACAAAGACGCAGCTTGTAAGGCTCTTAATAGCTTCTAGATACCTGACTTCAAGGATATTTACTGCCCATTTACTGCTGTCTTGTAAACATGGCTGCTACAATACAGCTGGAAAATGAGAAACTGTCTTTGTAGGTGTCCATAGGATCTGAGTGCAGCACTTCTGCAATTATAGCTGTAGAGAATCAGGGTATCCTGTGATCAACTGATAGAGCTGCCCAGTGAAGGTGTATTCACAAACCAGGCTACAACTTTGGGCTACAAACTCCTCCCTCAAATCGATAACCCTTTTGGGTACACCTTCCTTGCAATGAACAGCACAAATACAACGGGAACAGGAGAATTTGCACATCTGTTCATGCTGTGGGTCTGGCATTAGGAGCTTGACAGCAGGTTGGCACCCCAGGGCTGTCAGCAGGGCTGTGCTCTTGGTACCAGACTCTTGGGGTCTCCATTTCCTTTCTGGGGAAACTGGAAGGGAGAATTACATGCAGTGAAATCAACTGCTTTTCACAAGGCAGATGTGCTAGTGATCTCCGTAAATTCAGTAAGACAGTTAGGTAAGTCCATTTGCAAGATGAAGCTCCTGTTAATGACCAAAGGACCATTAATGGACCTCCTTGTTGAGGAAGCACCACCAGTTATTTTGGTCTTAAGTG
Organism: Rhea pennata; assembly: GCF_028389875.1. Classification (NCBI taxonomy): domain Eukaryota; kingdom Metazoa; phylum Chordata; class Aves; order Rheiformes; family Rheidae; genus Rhea; species Rhea pennata. Next base: position 2,147,231 of record NC_084680.1, read on the forward strand.
CCTGGCATGTCCCTTCTCATTGCATTACATTCTCCCCTTCAGGAACAGCTGGCCTTGCACATAGGCCAACTCATTGTCTTGCTTCCACTTTCCTCCTTCCTGCTGGCTCCTTCTAGAATGTCTATCAACAGTAGATCTATTTGGTGCTAATGTAAGTGGAGAACCCCAGCTCCCTCCTGCTTTGGCTTTTCTCAGCACTCAGTGACCTGGCATGCAGCATCCCTTTGAGTTACCTCTTTACAAGCTGCCCACTAGTGCGATGCATCAGGCTGAGCCTGTGACCAGCTACAGTTCTGGGAGCACTCAGATAAGTTGTCTTGCCTCATTTCCACCTCATAAACACCAACAATTATTCCTGGACCAGGCAACAAGGAGTATTCATAGCAGCCCCGGTATCAGCTATGTCTATTTTTACAGCTATCAGGGAAGCTGACAATTATCAAGCAACCACTGGCAGGCATCAGAGCAGACAGGTGCTGTCCCTGTGCTCAGGCCCAATCCAGCTGAGCAACACACAAGCATCTCATCATGAGCTGCTCAGGTGTTCAAACGTCTGCATCATTAAGGCAAACAAACACTAGACAGGCAAAACCACTTGAGAACATCACTTTCCAGGGAGGAGAGGACTGGCAAGAAATCCTACAGTGCTGATTGCTCAGGTCAATTTCTCCTCTGGCAGGACCATAAATGATGCCATCATCTTTCCCAGCCTCCTTGGTAACCTTTGGCTTCCTGCAGCCCAGCATGCCCATGGGCACAACTGCCAGGAGCAGGGGCTCTGGCATGTTTGCAGCAGCAAATAAAACAGCATCTCTGCTCTAATCCTTCAGGGGAGGTTTGAAACATACCTCCTCCACCCCTGCTTTCAATCACTTCAGGATTATCAAGGATACTGGGAGATTGTAAAGGCTGCTATTTTCTGTGTGCTTGCTGCAGTGTAAGTAATTAAACAGTGAAGGTCATAAGGTGTCCCTGGAGGAGCTGAATAGTAAGTTAAAGCCCTCATCTGAAGTCCAGGCTGATCCTTTAAGAGGATGGGTGTCTAGTGGTTCTGGCTATTTCCAAACCAGCTGGCAGTCATATAGCCCCACTGGAAAGCCAAGGAGGTGACTGCTGTCCATCTCAAATGTTGAAGGTTTCTGCAGATGGATGCTGAAAGAGTGCTGAGAAAGTCACAGATGTCACAGCCAAAGGAAATGAAGGAAAAGCTGGGGATGTGTCACCCCACAGAGCATGGTGTCTTACTTTGGTGCACCAGGCTACACATGTCCACACTTACTATCAGCAGAGGCTTAAAGGCTCCAGGACCTTGTCCCTGAACATCATTGAGGACTGATAATATCTCTGCGTGTTAGTCTGAGCACAGGCAAATACGTTTTCATTTGGCACATTTCCAGGCTGCAAGATTTGCCATATGCTATGGAGAGATGGGAAAGGTTTGGGCTCCAGCAGGGAAATAATATGTACAGGGAAACACTAACCCTCACCTCTTCGACCAGCAAAATGTGATGTTTGCCAACTGCTCTGTACCACAAAGCGCTCACGGCACAGCCTTCAAATCACCAGCATTGCCTACAAGTAAGCTCCCTTTTCGTGGCTTAGACAAATCACTCTTAGCTTCTGTCATCTCCAAACCCTTATGCAGGGGCAGTCGATACCTTCTGGTGAAACATAATAACCTAGTAGTGAATCTCTCATATACAGCACAATCACGCCCCTACTTCTGATTGAATTTAGAGGCATTGCTTGCAGAAAAGGTTCAGAGTAAAGCCATGCTTTCAAAGGGGCAGATTTGAGAGGTACTGCTCCAAGCTTTGCATTTCAAGTTGGAAGTCTTTAACCAGTACTGCTCCAGCAAGCCTATTTCCATTTTAACTACAGAGGCATCTAAGCCAGAAACTTTGTGTCCTTTCAGGACCCAAGGACATTGCTAACAAAGTTTTCTGGGTGCTTCAGTAGCACCTGCTGCTGCAATCATACCCACGCAGCAGCAGCTCCACATGCAAAACAAACCTGTAGACTCCTTGCATGAGGTCTAAACACTGCAAGCTATTATGGGGATGTTATCACAGTTGTGTCTCCTGGCCAAAGCATGACAAGGTACTTGGGACCGTACGGAAAAGGTCAAATCATCTCCTCACTGGAAAGCCAATGACATGACTAGTTGGGCAGCATGTGTTCATCAGCAGTGATGAAGACAAGCAGGTGGAGCAGAGCCCAGCATCCCTCACATATGGCACTAGAGACAGCAACAACTGAACTAACAGAAATAAAAGAAGTCATAGCTCAGCATACCGTCAGCAGGGCTACTGCTACCAAGGTGGCGAAGGCAGGAATCCACTCATAGAATAGTCTTTGGCTGTAAGCTACAGAACCCCTGCATTGGCCAAAGAACAGAGACCAGACCAGGCACAGTCAAGGTGTTGTGCTGGAGTTCATTCCTGCCAAGGCACACTAAAACTGTGCCAAGAAGCTGCAGTGGGACTCACAGGGTAGATCAGACATCTCATAGCTAGAACCAAAGCAGCTCTCCTTCAGTCTGTTAACTGGTTCGCCCTTCTCTTGGCAGAAGAGGGCAGCAGAGATGCAGAACTGGCTGCAGCAGCAAAAACATCACCCTGGAGAGATCACAAGAAACCACTCCTTCAACAGCCCCTTTATCATTAATTTTTCCAACTTCCATACCCAGGTAAAGCTTTGTGTGATTCAGTCCCTCAGTTCTCTTGGGGCAGCTTGCTCCCCTGGTCGCACGCCTGTTGAGTCACATTGTTGCTCAGCTAACAGCCTTGTGAAGGTCACAGCGCTACTAAACTTGACCTCCCAAAGCGTCTTATCAGGAGACCAGAGCTGTAACACCAATTTGCCTAGTTTATGCACGTTCTGCTCTGACAAGCTAGTACATTAATTGACGTTAGCACTGTATTACCCAGCTGGCACAAACTATACAGTCTTCTGCATTCAAGGCTAACCAGTACCCCATGCCACAGAGCTCCCAGCTTGTTGCACTTAGGGGCCTAATCTCTACTTTCATTGTCACATTGCTGAACTCTGACTCAAAGCCACAGCTAACATGGCCCCAGAAGCACTGCTTCCCCCTAGCACTTTACAGAAATGCAGGAGCATCAAAGGACAAGATTGCACCTCTCCTGTGCTGACCACCAGGCTGAAGTTGGGTTAGCTCAGCTACAAGAAAGGATGAAATAAAAGATCCTGCAAGATCAGGTAAGGCAAGTTAGCAAACAGCTTGCTCTGTGCATTAGGATCTGCTAGTTGCATCTAGCATGCAGAGTCCCAGCCCCAGGCCTCAGCTGGGGGCAACTGGGAGCTGTCAGTCTAGCAAATCTCTGCTAGGAGGCCTTCCCCAAGCCAGACACCACAAAGCCCTCTACATCGCATCATCCGCTGCACTACTAGCTCCATTACTCCTCCTTGGTGCTCCCATGGACCAGTATAAGGGATCTCACATATTTTGAGTGGAGAGATGTGCCTCACAGCATTTTCCTGGCCTACACTGTTTCTTTAATCCAAAAGAAATCTGACCGCCTTTGGAAAGTATAGCCCCACTCTCCTACCACATCAGCTGCTTCTTTCTCCTCCCCTGGGTGGCACAGCCTTTGCATGGACTGTGCTGTGAACAAGACCCAAACACTGATCCCTCAGAAAATTAACCCATCACGAGGAAAGGGAAATTATTTTTTCAGCTATTTCAGCTCCCTGATCCTGCTTTCCACCCAACAGCACAAATCTCTACATAGAAAGGAACAGAACAAGCATCTAAATAGGAATGGGTACCCTTCCCTTCTCATTTCCAACCTGGATATACGCCATATTGGTCATGCAACTCTGGCCTCATTGTAATGACCTCTGCAATTATGGGGCCAGCTTCCTACCTCCACTAATTTTTTTGGCCTCTGCAGAAAACAGGCTAGTGTTCAATACCCCCATTTTGAATCCTTGACCACCTTTCTCTTGTTCTTTCCCCTTCACACACTTGTTACTCCATATGTCTAGGGACCACATTTTATATACTATATAATGCTCCCAGGATGTAAACTGAAAGCCAGGGAGGGGGAAGCAGTCTCTGCACTCTACACTATATATCTACTCTTAGCAAGACTGCTTAACATCAGCAGTGATGCTGTTCCCCACCAACGAGCAGTTACAGGAACACATTGAAGGGAACTCCAGCACAGCCAGTGTGAACCACTGAAGGTTGGCAAGCTGATGATTAACCCTTCAAGGAGGCTGCACTCAGGAGTTACACGGGTGAAACACTATCAACCCTTGGTGTCAAAAACATTAAGTGGACAGCATGACGGCCAGGAAGCAGAGCTCCCATTCATGGTGCCAAACATTACAGCTGACCAAACACTTGTTTCTTTTCCATAGAGCCCTTAAGCAAAGCAAAGATGCAGACCTGCTAAGGAAGTCTTTGAGAGGTATTGCTTGATCTTAAAGACACTCAGGAATTTTTGGAAACAAAGATACATAGATCCTACTTCCTCCAAGGGGGAAATTAAAATTGTATTATGATTATATGCAGGGCTGTTCATAACTGACTATATGCTCAATTCCTCTTCTTATTTTTAGTAGGTTTCAACATCCCATTTTCATACTATCAACTAGGACCAAGGGACCTTTACATTGGTCGTTCTTTTAGCGGACAGAGATGACAGAAATCAATCCACAAAAAGGCAACCCACTATCACAGAGAGTTCTTTTATTAGTGTTAAGACATGCTGCTCAGTTCAGACAGAACAAGTGCCTAATCTTCCCAGCTTCAAAGACCATAAACTGAGAAATAGTTAACGTGGGGCAGACAAGGGAAGGATTTGCATAACATAAAATCAGTAGAAGAAATACAAATGCAGGCTTCTAAAAATATAGACAACGTTTGGGTCAAGAGTGTGCTCCACACTCTCCTTGCTCTTTTATCCCATCTTGTCTCCCAAGGTCACAGATCTGACCAAGGAAGACCTGAAGTAACTCCAGCTGGAGTTGACCAGGACTGACAGTCTGAAAGTATCATTAGAAAGGGACTTGTCTATTCAGTTTCTTATCTGTGGATAGGTTCAGTATTATTGATTGGGGAGGGATAAAAATAGATTGTGTCTTTATCTTTTCAGATCTTGGAAAGCCTTTGGCTCTTTGCTCCATCCATAAGGAAGCATCTTCATTTCTGAACATTCTAAGAGTACAGACATTGTTTCATTAGAATTCGTTTACACTGAACACCTTAGTGAAAAACCTCTTCCTCACCTAGGACCAATATCTTTGCTTCTCATCACTTCATGAATTTTCCTAAACTCTTCATAAAGCTTAGTCTAGAATATGATTCTTTTCTTCTTCCTCTAAAGCCCTGAATTACACACCTCCCCAGGCATTACTTATAGTTTACCTCTACAAAGCTCTTTGGAACAGAACTTAGATAAGCAGCAGTCTAAAAAAAAGATCATAATCCTGCTATGTGCAACACAGCCTTCCCCCGAGCCCACACAAACCGCTGCAAGAACCAGTTCCAGCCCTTTCCGTCCTCTGTGAAAGCAAACAATTTCCCACTAATGTGTTCAGGTTTTCTATATAGGAGCTCACATTTTAAAAAAGCATGAAAAAAATCCAGTGCCTTATGAAATAGAGGGACCTCCCATGTCACAGCCTTCTCTTCTTCAGGGAGGTGGGGAGAAGTTTAAGCCTCATCCTTTCAGGTATCAACATGCTCAAGAGTGTTGATACCAAGCCGCTTTAAAGACACCAGCCCAAAGAAATATGGGATATCAAACTCTTAACTAAAATGAAACTTTACTGAAAGCACAAACTCCAGGATATAGGAAAAAAATTAAAATACAATAACCAAAACATTGTCCAGAAGAAGTCTCAGTATATTTGCTTTCTATTAAGTTTATAGAGAAAACATAATACTGTTTAAGTTCTAACACACTAAGAAACACTTTTTCCAATTTAGTGATCAGCCTTTCAGGAATAAATCTTATTCAAGTTTTGGGTAATAAGTTGCTAGAATCTCTTTGTACCTGCTCAGGTAGGAAATTAAGCAGGCGATCAGGCTCACAGGACTTCTGGTTAGAGCCTTTCTTTCCTTGTATACTGTGGTTACCACTATGTGGTTGCAGGTGGTAATAGTAAAGATGAAAACTCTGCAGCTTCTCACCTACAATCACATCCTTTAAGTCTCCTTCTTGTAACAGCACTTCTGGTCTTCTTAGTAAGCTACAGCTCTTCCTTTTTAAAACATAAACTTGCAAGACATCCACAGATGTCTTGTAAAATATCTAAGACTTTTTTTTTTTAAAAAAGCTGACAAAATCCAGTACCATCCATCAATAGATGCCCCCTTGCTATCTTCATACAGTTTTCCCACGTCCCTTTGGGGTGGGGTAAGACCAGCCTTTTTTATTGCACATTCATACAGCGTTTAGCATAACATGATCTAGCTGAATCACAGACACTGCTGAGTGTACTAACAGATCTATCCCTGCTTATTTTGTTATCATAGAATCATAGAATTAGTAAGGTTGGAAGGGATCTCTGGAGATCATCTAGTTAAACCTCCCTGCTCAGCAGGGTCACTTAGAGCATGTTAGACAGGGTTACATCCAGGCAGGCCTTGAATATCTCCAGAGAAGGAGACTCCATAACCTCTCTGGGCAACCTGCTCCAGTGCTCCGTCACTCTCACAGTGAAGAAATTCCTCCTTAAATTCAGGCAGAACTTCCTGTGGTTCAATTTCTGCCCATTGCCTCTTGTTCTGTAACATGAGACAACTGAAAAGAGTTTGTCCCGCAGGTCCAGCAGGACACCCTTCCTTGTAGGCTCCTCCACCATTACATTATACGTTTTTTTTCTTCATTCTACTTTCTTTTCAGAGCAGCAGCCTTGTGGGATATCTTCTGAGGCTTCTCCATGGAACCAAAAAGCTAGAGGTAAACCCATTAAACCATTTCAAGCTGCTCCAGACTTGCTTTTAGACCAGCGTAAGCTCTTGCTCCCTAGTATGCTCACCCACAGAGCCACCACTGGATAAACTTTGCCACGGGGACATACTCCTCTCTTGCCACATACTTGCATCATTCTGTTCGGGGTAAGGGGAGTCCTGCTTGTTTCTTCTCACCTGTTACTCATTCACCTGCCAACCCTCATCAAGAAGGTCAGTGCAAGCCAGCAAACACCACCTTCTCCCTTTAGTTTCCCCTTGCACTAAGCACCGACTTCCTCCTCACCTGCAACTGATCTAGGCCAGAGCTGTCACTTCCCTGAAGCGCATGGGGGTGGGCTCAGCTTTCACTTCTCTCTCAGCTGCTCCTTGTTACAGAACCACATATCCCCAAGTAGACACTATGCATCGTTTCTTCTGAGAAAGGGAAGTGCTGATTCTCTTCAACACAAAGAGAAAGCTGTAGAGGTCCACAGTGTAGAAGCTTGCAGAAAGGTCGGCCTGGCAACACCTCATCCCCTGTGCCTCGGCTTTCCCAAGATTCACATGGGCTGCACGGCAAAGAAGTGTTGGCACCAAAGCTCACTGATATTCACCTTCATCATCCTTGCTCCTGCAAGCAGTGCTTCTGCCATCGGCACCTGAGGCATGATGGCAGACCATGCAGATAGCTGATCAGCTGCCAGGAAAGCCTGACAGCTCTGTGTGCACGCAGCAAAATATGAGGTGCTGTCCTGCCCACTGAAGCTCTGGGTGTCCGCCTGCCACAGGACACATAGGTGCTGCCCACAGCAGCTTGACACCAGGCCCAGCAGGATGGTGCTGGGCCCTGCCAACCTCCTCTTGCCAAGCTGGTTTGCTGTGGGTTGCTCACTGTCCTGTCCCTGGCAGGCCATCCTCAGACACACAAGAAGGCCCAAGTGCCAGCCCTGTCCCCCTGCCCCCCACACATGGTCCCCCTGCACTAAGAAACCTTCTCATCAGCACTGGCTGCATCAGGTCACAGCATCTACAGCTGGACCCCCTTGTTGAAAGGACCTCCCCCCGCCCTGAAAGCATATCCCGAGCGAACGCCCCGTTAGACAACATGGCGGCGCCTCGGTAGAAATGGCGCCCACCTTGATCACGTGTCCCGTCGTCACGTGATCCTGTAGTACCTGTGATCATGTGACTAGCTGTCAGGTGTTCCCGTGCGGGAGCAGCCGTCTAGCACGCGCGGAGTGGAGGCACGAGCTGGCCGGTTGCCATGGGAACGAGTCCACTGCCCCTGCTGCTGCTGTTGCTGCTGCCGCCGCAGGCCTGCGGCGCGCCCGGTGCGTGGGGCCCGGACCCAAGCGGGAGATCCGGGAAGGGGGGGCCCGAACTGCCCCGGCGTCTAGCTGGGGGTCGGGCTGCGCGTCCCAGCCCGAGCCGGCATGGCCGGGCCGTGCTGGGCTGAGCCCCGCTCTGACGGCCCTGCCGCGCTCCAGCCGCCCGGGCGGCGGGGCCCGGCCTGGAGGAGCGGCTCTTCCCACAGGTGCGGGACCACTTCAACTTCGAGACCTACGGCAACGAGACCTTCCAGCAGCGATACCTGGTGTCAGGTGGGTCCCGCGGCCGCCGGGCCGCTCACAGCCCAGCCGCGGCTCTGGCAGGGGCTGCAGCTGAGTTTCTCTCCGTTTTAAGCTTTAATTGCCCTCGTGGTGTGGTAGAGGCCCCTCTGTTTGGTGCTCGAAGAGCTGTGGTGAGCAGCCACTTTAATCCGAGTACAGGCTCTTCAAGAAGTTCTTCTCCTCTTCACTTTCCTTATTTTCCCCTTTCTTCCCCTTGGATCTCTCAGTTCAGTGAGTACAGCAGGAAAAGCAAACAGTGACCCAAATGTTGCATTAAGTACAGAGAAAGGAATCTCTTGAATTGATATGCTGCATTATTTACAGCTCTAAAGCTTTATATAGCTTAAACTCTGTTGAGTACTGAAAGAGGTTCCAGGAAGAGGTCAGCAGTGTCTGTGCTTCTGTCCCCAGTAATGAGTTATTCTTTTGTGCAAGGATAAGAGAGAAGGCTTTTTGAAACAATGTATGACTAAAAAGACAGAGGTTTAAATAGCCAGTGTCAGACACTTGAATTCTGCTTGTAAGAACTTTGAAGAAATCGAGATGACTTCTGACAGCATGTCCAAGGTGGCAGTTGCACAAATCGAGTGACCTTTTTTGAAGAAAACTTTGGGACTGCCTGCTTTAAAGCATTGGCTAACTGCATTTTAAATGCTACGTTTTATTTGTATGTCCTGCCTGGGCAGGCTGTAAACTAGAGCAGAATAATACTGGGGAGAAACAAAGCATTAACATTGCAGTGTGGGTGGTTTACGAATAGCCTTTTACTCAAAATGCCTGTGAGTAGTTTCTTTTCTCCTTTACTGCTTCTTGTGCAATGTGAATGTTTTCAGGATATCAGAGTGAATTTGAAGGAGGTTACTCTTTCACAACTAACCAGCTGACTAGCTCGAGATTAGCTGGGAGTTGCCCAAGATTTCAGTCTAGAAATAGATGTGTTTTTAAACAACCTCTTTGATTTATGTGTTTGGATCGTGTGAATGATTGTTTACTCCAGGATCTATGAAGCATGTTGGAAGAAATGCCAAAGTAAAGATAGCATTTCAGTTTCTTACCTGATCCTCAAAACAAATGCAACACAGGATCAGCCCCTTTGTTAACAAACCTACCAAAAATCAGCAGTTTCACTAATGAAAAGTTTTAGGCTGACTCTTATTTGGCAAGTCTACATTGAGAATGCCAAAAAATAAATTCTGGCACTTCTGTTAATTCTAGGAGACTCATATGAGATGCTTCCAGATTCATTTACCCCTTATTAAGTCAGAGATGTTCTGTAGCCTTGTCTTTCTAACATATGTGTCCCGCGGCATTGATCTGAGTGAATTTTTCAGCCATTTCATCAGGTTCTTATTAAGCTCCCACCCAAACTTCTAGAGTCGCTAAAAAGTAGAGCGTTTTCATTCTCCAGCATTTTTTTTTCACAATTTCTTTCATTTGCTTCTGCCAATTGTCTCATGCAGCAAAGTTCTGGAACAAAGGATTTGGACCAATCTTTTTTTATACTGGCAATGAAGGTGACATCTGGACTTTTGCTCAGAACTCTGACTTCATATTTGAATTAGCAGAAGAACAGCAAGCACTAGTGATTTTTGCTGAGCATGTGAGTATTTAAGTCATTTTGCATACTATAGATTCTTGTCCTGTGCCTCTGAATCAGCCTTGGCCCCTGAATTCTCTTTTTTCTTTTAATATGCCTAGCAGCAATCCAGGAAATGGACTATTCTTTCAATAAAACTTGCCGTGGTGGCTTTTTTTGTTTTGTTTTTTGTTTGTTTGCTTTGCTTTAGTGCAGTGTTTTGTAAGTAGTTTCTGCTAGTCTTGAGCTTCACGCTGGACTGGAGAGTTACTTTGTTTGGATTATATTTATTGACTCTACCCTGCAAATTCTCAGACTAGGTTTTGCCTAGGCATACCACCCTAGCAAATCTATCATCCCCCAACCTATCCATTAGGAGATTATGCTGTTCCCTTTGTCTTTCTCCATGGGGATTTCAGCTGAGAGGCACATGCTGAGGGCCCACTTAGCACCTACTTCTCACAGGCTGTTCATCCTCTACAGGAAGAATGAAGAACTCTTGTCACATGCAGATGCAAGAAAAAAGGCACTTCCTCAATTAAGAACAATTTAGAGGATACCAGGTGCTCTGTTACCATTACGCGTTTGTGCATACTTATTCCATAGTATATGGTCACTTGCTTCTCAGAAGGGACAGCTATGACTATCTTGGACAGGCTTGACTGCAGTGAGTGAGGAGAGGGGAGACCCATACCTCAATACCAGCATTTCTGCAGCTTATCTCTTTCCTTTCAGAGGTACTATGGAAAGTCTCTTCCATTTGGACTTGAGTCAACCCAGCAGAAGAAGACTGGTCTGCTCACTGTGGAACAAGCCCTGGCTGACTATGTGGTGCTAATTACTGAGCTCAAACAGCAATATGGTGCCACAGACTGCCCTGTTATTGCCTTTGGAGGCAGGTAAGGGTTTGTGTGCTCATTCCCTTCTCTACATCCTTTCCCACAGTCTCATAGATCCATTTGGCCCTGAAGCAAGCTGTAAAGGTTGAGCTCTAAGCAGTCCTAAAGAGATTTGCTTGTGCCTGAGCTCTTGAGATCTTACCCCAATGTCTTCTCAGCCAAATCTTCTCCCAAATCTTGCATTGTCTTCTCCAATCAAGTACCTGGCAAAGCAGGTGCAGGACATGCAAACCATTGCCTTGCATCAGAAAAGGTTGTGTCACCTGGACTTAGCTGGATGGTGTATGCAGCAGTCATGGAGGAGAAGCCAAGCTAGGATGATTTTTATGATACTAGAGAGGACAAGATGGGCCAAGCCCACCACACCTAGAAGTTTTAGGAGTTCTTTCTTCACTCTTCTTCCTTTTTACTGAAATACAATAAACACTAGATTTCTGCAGTGCTGACCTCTAACATTCCTTACTCTGTCAATAGATCCCAAGGAGCTGATCTCTTTAAATGAACTTGTTTGCCCAAGCACTACAAAGGCTTAACAAGGTGGTCTTTGCTCTAACATAAAAAAATGCAATTTGGGAAAACACACCTATACTGAGTCCTCTGCTGCAGGGCTCTTCCCTTCTGTGGTGGTTTAACTGAAGAGTATCAGAGGTTTTCTTTATTTCCTAAGTCAGATGTTAACCATTGCAATTGAAAGGAACATAGCTGTCTGGGTCTACCGGTCCTACCTCTAGATCACTCAAACCAGTCTTGGTTCATGCTTGCTTTGGAGAAACACCATTAACAGGGTGTTTCTAGAAGTTTTCAGCATACACATCAGCCAGAACTGCAGAATATGGGTGATTACTCCTGCAGGATCAGAACGTTTTACACTAGAAATGCAGAAAACTAACTAATAATGGGTAAAATGTTCTCTCTAGGGCCACCAGCTTTCTATTAAACACAGCCTCTTTAACAACTCCCAGCTGTTTTCGTTGTAGGTTCCTTCATAATTCTGCTGGGAAGCCAGGAACAACTAAGCAGCAGGTTGCAGAGCAGAAGTCCGTCCTTGCAGCAGTTACAGTTCAGAACCTTTAGAACCTTGTTGATCAGATATCCCTGTCTCTTAAAAGGCTCTTTCACACACCTAGAAGAAGCACTTCCCTTTAAAAGATTATCACTAGGTGCAGGGCTTCTTGGTTGCAGTGAACTATGAAGTGTTTGACCAGTAAGTTATCAGTACACATCCAGCTTGCTGTCATGGTGACTAAACATGACTTAGTATTGTCCCTCCCTCAGTGTGGAGGGACCATTGGTCTCAGTTGTGTTTATACTGTGAATATTATAACTGTAACTGCTCCAAAAGGGGCTGGGAGTTGAGCATGTCCTGGAGCATGGAAGTGAGAGAAGGATTCTATGAGACCTGACACCTGGGCTGCGTGATAGAGGTTGCTACAACTCTTTGTGCTGGAGGAGAGCTCAATATGCAACAGGTCTGGACAGCACTGAACTCACGTGAGGCATACTGAAATAAGGCCATGTAGGAATTGCACAATTTCTCCCATGAAAAAATCTCTTCAGTTGTTTATAATTTTGCCAAATTTGAACTGAAGTTTCTTGTGGCTGGTTTCAGCTAAAGTTTTTCTCCAAGAGCAGGGTTGGAGAGACGTATATTGTTTTACTTGTGGGTGATGTGGGAATGGTATTCCTTCCAACTGTTTAATGTGGTGGGGAGGGAGACTTTGAATACCTCTAAGCTGTGAATGAGGACTTTGGAGTTGGTCAGAATTTTACCCATATTTGGGAGAGTCATTTGCCATTCCCAGGAGTGGCCTCAGAATAACTCCAGAAAAATTTGCAGCTGGATAGCTTTTCTGACCTTGGATTTATCTAGCAATGTTTGCTGTATCTGCAGAGCTGCGGCCCTGATACCCAAGCAATCAAGATGGCTTTGAGAGTTATTGCAATATTTGATGACGTCTTCACTTTCCTATATCTGCGCTACTCATCTACACTGCTGTTATTTGGGGTGCCTAAAGGGGAACACCTCCCACTTTCTAGCACTAGAGGAGTGCATGTTCTGTAGTGTTCAGAGACAACCTCTGCTGAGAACATAGATAGTCTTTATAATCCATTTTTAAACATCCTTTTTAAACCCCTTTAGGCAGGGGCAGCTTTATTTAGATCCAACTTGGGTTCTGCACTGAAGCTATCGGGAAATTCTCAGGATGGTACAGTGTTAAATACTGAAGCATTGTTTTCATTTGACTGCAGAAGCCAATTGGTCTGCTATATTTTCACCAGAGCTGGCTTGAGTGTTTAGGGAAAAGGCCAATTTGCAAATACTGTGTGCTATACATCAACCATAACCAGATCTTTCTTACGTTCATGGGACATCTAAACTTCCATAGACTTCTTTTTGCCTTGGATAGGTGAGCCTGTGACCGCTGGTCTGAACTAATGTTATAATGTGTATGTTAAAGGGCATAACTCTCTTCTCTCCTGTGCCAGCTATGGAGGAATGTTGAGCGCTTACATGAGGATGAAATACCCAAACATTGTGGCTGGAGCGTTAGCTGCCAGTGCTCCTCTGTTGTCTGTGGCTGGTCTTGGAGATCCTGCTCAGTTCTTTAGAGATGTAACTGCAGTAAGTAACCGTTCTTTTCGGCAACTTTTCTTCATTGAGAGAGCAGCATTTTTTTTTTCCTCATCTTTAAGCAGCCATCAGTTTTAGCAGCATCAGTGCTAGGTGGGGGATGCAGTTAAATGAGGACCTGCAAGAAAAAGCAGCAGCAGCTGCAGATGTGATGATTAAGCATTGCCTTAGCTGTAGGCAGCACAGGGCCAAAGGGTGCTGCTCTGAGTAGCAGGACTGAATTCCAGCACCTTTAGAACCAGTAAAGATTCACTTTCCCATTACTAGTTACTTGGCCAGATCCCAACCTGAAAGTTTTGCATTGTGTTTGGTTGAACCTCCTTTGGATAAGCTTTTCTTCAAATCCTCCCACAAAATGCTGTATTTCCTATTGATAACAACATTTCACAGCAGCTCCTTAGTCCCAAAATGACTGCATTTCACTGACAAGCTTACAGGTCTCCATTTCACAGATTGAAAGTACACAGGGTGTCCTGGGATCAGTTAATACCCAAATGTAAACGTGTCTTTTGCTTTCTGACAGCATCAGAACCCTTGGGAAGGTGGTATTGCTAAGAGCTAAATTACACTGAATTTACAAAGCCAGAAATAGATTACCTGGTAGTACTGAAATCTGTGGTGTCTGTTTTAGATCACTTGCAATGTGGATTTCTAGATATGGGTGACATTGATGGCTTTACATGAACTATTTGTTTGTGAAACTGGTCTTTTTGCTCCTGTTAAGTATATGAAAACCTTATTTAAATACAGGAACTTAAATCACAGACAGCGTTACTGGAACATGTAAGGAAGAAAGTATAATGTGAAAACGAACAAACTCAATAGTAAGGTAAAACTTTAAGCATAGAAGAGAATAAAAGACAACTCGCCTTAGAATTACTTATTTTTAAATTAAAATTGTAAAACCACTTAATTACCTAGCAGAACCAGCAGTGAGAATTCTTCCATGGATGAAGCCAGTTCTTTATCAAAAGCCTTGTTCAGCTGATAGCTGTTTTGTTTGTTATGAATGTGCTGTGAATTGTTACATATCCCTCACATTAGAGCTTTGACTTCTTCTGTGGAAAAACTATTTTCAATTAATCTTAAATAAGTTTTTTTTTCCACAGCAATAAACAGACCTCTGTGCTGAGATTCTAAGGAAGCACTTTGTGTTGTTTTTAAAATAATTTATTTTACCTTCAGAGTGTTTACGTAACATTTGAAGAGAAGTAAGTCTGAATTCAATTGCTTCCCTTGGTGAGAGAATGCTCCTGAGAGCTGTTAGTACTAATCAAGGCACAAACATTTCATGAGTCACCAGAAGAGCTCTCTCTTCCTCTTTGTTTCCATGAGTCAGTGTGTGTTGTTTCAAAGCAACTTTCTCTGTGACTTACTGAGGATTTCTGGCAAGCTTCCTAAACTTTCGGCTTATGGGGGAGGTGAGCAAAGGACAAAGTATTTTGCATATGGCTTGCTTAAGACTAGGTCATATGCGCCAGCTGTCCTTGCAGCTGGACAGAAAGCACTTGTGTGAGCAATACTCACATAGCCACATACATGTTTTCAGAAAGCTTACTACTAGCAGGGACTGTTCATGCCATCAAATTTAGATCAGTGTAGACATCTGACTTAACTGTGATTTAAAAGACTAAAGCAGGTAGCCGAAGGGCTCTGATTACCAAATGGGGACAGCTTTCCTTGGAACAACTGTAGTGGTTCCTACCTCTGCTCCTGCAATGGCTCAGATGAATTGTTGCTGGGTTTGTTGTGGTCTGCTAAGGAAAACTGAAATCAGTGCTGTTTTTGTCATTTTCTCCTCAGTTCCATCAGTGAGGGGAAAGGGTGGAAAGGACTCTAGATGGATTTTTTTCCAAGTTAACAGCTGGCTGTGCCACTTGTTTTGGCAACAGGGTTTTGGTTTCTGTGACCACGGGACCCTGTTTGAAGATCAACAACTGATGGGGAGAGATGGGATCCACCTCCCTAGGCAGGGAGTGTGCATGTTTGCCAGCAGGTTGGCCAGCCTGGTGAGGAGGGCTTTAAACTAGGAAAGAATGGGGAAGGACAGGCCAGGAAGGTGAGGTGGTGGAGTTGCTCTTTTTATGTGAGAGAGCAACTGGAATGTATTGAGGTCTGTCTAGGGGTAGATGAAAAGTGAGTTGAGAGCTTATGGGTAAGGATTAAAGGACAGGCTAAAATGGATAACACTGTTATGAATGTTTACTACAGGCCACCTGATCAGGAAGAGGAAGTTGATGAGGCCTTCTACAGACAGCTGGAACTAGCCTCATGATCACAGGCTCTGGTTCTCATGAGTGACTTCAATCACTCTGATATCTGCTAGAAAGACAACCCAGCTAGGCACAAACAGTCCAGGAGGTTTCTGCAGAACGTTGATGATAACTTCTTGATATAGATGGTGGAAGAGCCAACAAGAAGAGGTGTGCTGCTGGACCTTGTATTAACAAATAAAGAAGGACTGGTTGGAGATGTGAAAGTTGGGGTCAGCGTTGGCTGCAGTGACCGTGAGATAGTGGAGTTCAGGATCCTGTGTGAAGGAAGCAGGGCAATAAGTAGGATTGCAACTCTAGACTTCAGGAGAGCAAACTTTGGCCTCTTCAGGGACCTACTTGGAGGAATCCTATGGGTTAGGGCCCTAGAAGGAAGGGGTTTCCAAGAGAGCTGGTTAATATTCAGGTATCGCTTCCTCCAAGCTCAAGAGCTGTGCATCTGTGTGAGTAAGAAGTCAAGCAAAGAGAGTAGGAAACCTGTATGGATGAGCAAGGAGCTCTTGGCAAAACTCAGAACAAGGAAGCATACAGAATGTGGAAAAAGGGACAGGCCACTTGGGAGGAATACAGGAACGTTGTCAGAGTATGCAGGGACGTCACGAGGAATGTTAAGGCCCATTTTGAATGGGCAACAAGGAGGAGTTCCTCAAATACATCAGTAGCAAAAGGAAGATTAGGAAAAATGTGAGACAGCTCATCCTGAATGTCATCTTGAAACGTGGAGGAAAAGAAGGTGATGAAGAGTATTCAGCATGGATTCACCAAGGGGAAATCCTGCTTAACCAATCTGATAGTCTTCTAGCTGGCTGGCTGGGTAGATGAGAGGAGAGCAGTGGATGGTGTGTACCTTGACTTCAGCAAGGCTTTTGACACTGTCTCCCATAACATCCTCCTACATAAGCTCAGGAAGTGTGGGTTAGACAAGTGGACTGTGAGGTAGGTTGAGAACTGGCTGAATGGCAGAGCTCAGAGGGTTGTCAGCAGTGGTGCAGGGTCTAGCTGGAGTTGTGTAGCTAGTGGTGTCCCCCAGGGGCCAGTACGGGGTCCCATCCCATTCAAATTATTCATCAATGACCTGGACAAAGGGACAGAGTGCCTTGTCAGTAAGTTTGCTGATGATACCAAGCTGGGAGGAGTGGCTGATACAGCTGAGGGCTGTGCTGCCATCCAGAGAGACCTGGACAGGCTGGAGAGTTGGGTGGAGAGGAACCTCATGAGGTTCAACAAGGGCAAGTGCAGAGTCCTGCACCTTGGGAAAGATAACCCTAGGCACCAGTACGAGGAACGTCTTTCCTGTGAGTGACAGAGCACTGAAAGAGGTTGCCCAGAGAGGTTGTGGAGTCTCCTTCTTGGGAGACGTTCACACCTGTGTGGAAGCTATCCTGTCTAACATGCTCTAGGTGACCCTGCTTGAGCAGGGGGATTGGATTAGATGATCTTGAGATCCCTTCCAACCTCAATCACTCTGTGACTCTGACTCCTTAATGTGTCAGGCAGGGAACTAAGCAGTCACTGTGGCCAGAGCAGGAACTGCTCCTCTGCCCCAAGCTGATCTGTCCCCATGTTCAAAACTAGAGGCATGAGTCAGTGAAGATTTGAGGCCATCCAGAAAGGGATTTGGAGCTCCTAAAATGGATGCCCAAGTAAACTTTGTGGATAACTCAAAAGTGCTATCTCTAAGCTGAACTGTCAAACAAAAGAGATAGGAATGAAGGAAAGATTCCAAGTCTGTTTTTAATTATAACTGGTGCTTTGTAAGAAAAATGCTGAACAAATGATTAGTGGTTACTTTACCTATCCTGGAGTGGTGTTAAGAGACTTTTAAAGAGTCCTGATAAGTCCTAATATTTCAAAGTTGTGATTACTAGCAAATCTCAAACTGCCTTACAAGCTAACAAAAGAGAAACAGTCTGGATTGCTAACACAAGTGGCAGAAACATCTTGTTCTGGCAGCACATCCATCCTCAACTCTTCAAACATACCTTAAAATCTTTTTCAAGGAAATCAGTAATGTTTTTCCCATGAAAAAGGATGTGGCCTTTTTGGTTACCTGGTGAGGCTAAGAAGAAAAGCAGGTCTTGTTACCCTGTCCAGGGCTTTGCCCCCCATGCATAACTGATCTCTTCAGGACTCTTTCTCATAGACAAAGTGCAGAAAGAGGACTTTATTGGAAAAAAAAAAAAAAAAAAAAAAAAAGCCTTGGGGCCTAACAACCTGTGCCTATGTCCTGGCGAAGGAATATGTCCTCTCTTATTGCCTAGCACAGGGAAGTGGTTTGTCTAATAGCTCGTCCTGGCAGAGACAATGAAACAGTTGTTGCCTGCTTACCAATCTGGGAGACACAAGTTTTATTCTGGTCACAGTGGACCAGTTACCCCTTGCAGTGAACCCTGTGACCTTCTGCTACTTCTGGCAGCTGCTTCTTGGTGTAGAATTCACAGCTATTATCTTCTCTGTGCAACCATAATCTCATGTCTTTTTTTTTTTCTATCCCTTCAGGATTTTCAGAAGTCCAGCCCAGATTGTGTCATAGCTGTCCGCAAAGCATTCCAGCAAATTAAGGATCTGTACCTCAGTGGAGGTAAGGACAGATGCATTCACAAGTGCACCTGGGCAGGAAGAGTCCTGGGGGTGTAGAAAAAGTGTTGAGTCAGTTTTACTTTAGTTAGGTCTTAAAATTGGTTCAGCTAAATCAATGGAAATGCACATCTGACCTTTAATTTCTGATAGTACGACTTATTTTTCATTTAATGAATTAGTAGCATTAAAATTAGTGACTAACATCAAAATGAAAGCATCTGTGTGGGTGCTTGCACCATGTTAATGAAACCAGCTTAAAGTGCAGCTACACCTGCATTTTGATGCTGATAAAGCCTGATCTTTTACTAGATATTTGTCCTCCACACCCACAGTGCTCAAAACTGTTGAGATGGGTATGGCAACAGTGTGGCCCAGCTTACTGCATATAGCTGACTGATATCTGCAAGGAAATTTGTGCCTTGTAGCAGCCATCACAGTCTCCTTCATCACCAACTTTGGACAGTTAGACTAGGCTAAGGACAGAGATTGATGAAGATCTCTAATGTGTCCCAGTTAAGTCAGGCTAGACATTAAGGCCTGATCTAGCTCTTCCTGGGAGCTCTGCATGGTCTTGGAGTAGCTGCAGTGGGTTCTTGTTCTTTTTGGGAAGATAGCCTCAAGGCTTGGCTTGGTCTTGTGCTAGTGCACATCAGAAGTTGTGGCTGTGTGCCTCCTCTGTGAGCTATTGTCACTGACTTATTGTAGTGACTGGTCTGGGAATTGTCCGAAGAAGGAGAGGGTCCAAAATGCCTTTCTGAGACAATTTTGTGTTGCAGCAGAAATTAGGTTACCTTTAGGTATCTAAGACACCCAAGCTTTGCCTGGGACTCTGGAACCACACTTCTTGTAGCAGAGTGACTAGGCTAAGGTCAAATTTAAGGCTTAGCCCCTCAAGCAAATATCCAGAGGCAGGTCTTAGGCATTGGAAGTCCAGTTGAAGATAGTCAGGCTCTGGTTAGCTAGTTTTTAGAGTTAGGGACAGACAGGAGCTTTGACTCTGGAGTATGGAATATTAGGAAGAGGAAGGGAGCAGCTTTCTCCAACAGAAATGCAAAAGTAGGTGGAGTATCCCTTGAAGGAATCTTTTTAAAGATGGATCTTCAGCTGACATTTCTGCATAATACTAAAATTTGGAGGCATATTTCAGGGTAGGAAAGTGACAGGAATGTCCTTAGCGACCTTGTAAGCTCCAGGATTATGCAAGCTTGGCAGTTCTTACTGCATGAGTACCTAGCTGCTGAGAGTTTTTCCTGCCAGTTCTTCTAACCTGCGAATTCTGCTGGGATTTTTGTGACTATAGCGTGTCCTTCTGTGCTAACAGCTTAGCCAATGAGACTCTCACCTGGCTGTGCTAAGGAATCCAAGTGTTGCACTGCAAAGCACAGCAGGTCCCCCTATGAGCCAGTAGTGCTTGAAGGGGAAAGGAAAAGGTTGACAAATGGGCACCAGGGATGACGGGTTTATACTTAGCTGTTCTTCTGACTGTGTCAGTCTGGACTGTGTTTGTCTCAGACTGTGTTTTTTCAATCTGGAGCTCTCCAGAGAGGTTTCTGTGACTCAGCAAGGAGGGAGAGGGCTGGATGTGCGCCAGTGCAGGGTTTTCAGGCACAACCTTTCTGCGTGGCTTAACATCCGTGTTTGTGTAAACTAAGAGTAATATATCCTTCCCATTGGAAACTTCATCTTTGTTTTATGACAGCTCATTACTTCTGAGTAAAACTAGATGTTGAAGTCTGGTATTAGTTTACTTTGTTGAAGTCTGTGCATTTTGTTTTCCTTCACTGTGCAGCTTATGATAAAATCAGCAGTAAAATGGCCACATGCAATAAGATTTTCAGCAAGGAAGATGTTTACCAACTTTTTGGGTTTGCTAGAAATGCCTTCACCATGATGGCCATGATGGACTACCCCTATAAAACTGACTTCATGGGTCACCTCCCTGCTAATCCAGTTAAGGTGAGTATCAGATGCTGATGAGAATCTCAATTTCTGAAGCTATGGACATGCACCTCCATGACCTGAATGCAGGGGAGGGACTGCAAAGCCTAGGATTAGAAGCACACTATCAGGTGATGGTGACAGGAGGAGAAAGCTCTTCCACTCTGACAGCAAATCTACACCTGTTTTAAACTGCTGTATTTGAAATTCACCACCATTAGGCTCATCTGGGAGAGCTGGCTGGACCCACTCCTACCATACTCTGCTTTTACTTAAGATATGAAGGCCCATGCAAGCTTGTTGATTTCAGCTTTAAAAACTAAAATCCTTCTGCATCTTTTCAAAAAGTAGTTTTATTGTAGCCTACCTCAACACACTCATAGTTTTGGTGGTTGGAGTTGGAGGTCTAAGAATTTGGCTTCTTTTTGAGCATCAGCTGGGAAGATGATATATCTCAGAATAAATGTAGGGAAACATCTGATGTTTGGACTGCACAACCTATCTACTTTCAAGAGAGTAGGAGATGCCCAAGTTGGGGAAAGGAGCTTAGTTCTCAGGGGATTACAAACACTTCTTTGTAATCAGCTTCTTTTGAAAGATCCCAACTTAGATCCTGAACCCCAGTGGCTGTTGCAACTCTTAGTTTAGCAGAAAAAAAAGATAAGCCTAGTGATGTTCTTTACTGGACATCACACCACACCAATGGGGCTTTATTTGCCTTTGGTCTCATGGCAAAGCAGCAGCTAGCACTTGTGCTTTGAGTCCTGCTTGGAGCAAAAAGCATACCGTACAGTGTAGCTTGCCCTACCTCTTGTACAGGGACTTAGGATGCGCTGTTCCTGGCTCAGGTGGGCATTCAGTTCCCCTCCAGTGTCTGTTCAACATTCTATAAAATGGAAATAATTATTCTAATCTCCTTTGAGAAGAGCATTAAA
The DNA here is from genome assembly GCF_028389875.1 of Rhea pennata. Lineage (NCBI taxonomy): Eukaryota > Metazoa > Chordata > Aves > Rheiformes > Rheidae > Rhea > Rhea pennata. The sequence goes on from NC_084680.1 coordinate 2,168,605, forward strand.
ATTCTCTAATTGAGAGAACTGGAAACCATTTTGACTCCCTGTGGCCTCAGAACAGCTACAGTTGCTTAACTTGGTGAATGAACTGTTTTATCCCAGTACTTTCTCCCTGTTTCTATGTATTTTGCCTCTGTGCTGGGAGGAGCAAAAGAACTATTCCATTAGGCCCATGCAAAGCAGCTGAACCATAAAATGTGTGATACTTGCCTCCACCACAACCACCCTGGTCAAAGTTCTGTTAAATTTTCCAGCTTAGTCCTTCTATGGAATGGAGGCCTCTTAACTAACTCCAATCAGCATGAATTCACCAAGGGGAAATCCTGCTTAACCAATCTGATAGCCTTCCAGGATGGAACGACTGGCTGGGTAGATGAGAGGAGAGCAGTGGATGGTGTGTACCTTGACTTCAGCAAGGCTTTTGACACTGTCTCCCATAACATCTTCCTACATAAGCTCAGGAAGTGTGGGTTAGACAAGTGGACTGTGAGGTGAGTTGAGAACTGGCTGAATGGCAGAGCTCAGAGGGTTGTCAGCAGTGGTGCAGGGTCTAGCTGGAGTTGTGTAGCTAGTGGTGTCCCCCAGGGGCCAGTACGGGGTCCCATCCCATTCAAATTATTCATCAATGACCTGGACAAAGGGACAGAGTGCCTTGTCAGTAGGTTTGCTGATGATACCAAGCTGGGAGGAGTGGCTGATACAGCTGAGGGCTGTGCTGCCATCCAGAGAGACCTGGACAGGCTGGAGAGTTGGGTGGAGAGGAACCTCATGAGGTTCAACAAGGGCAAGTGCAGAGTCCTGCACCTTGGGAAAGATAACCCTAGGCACCAGTACAAGCTGGGGGCTGACCTTCTGGAGAGCAGCTCTGCAGGGAAGGACCTGGGAGTGCTGGTGGACAACAAGTTGACTATGAGCCAGCAATGTGCCCTTGTGACCAGGAAGGCCAATGGAATCCTGGAGTGCACTAGGAAGAGTGTTGCCAGCAGGTCGAGGGAGGTGATCCTGCTGCTCTACTCAGCCCTGGTGAGGCCACATCTCAAGTACTGCATCCAGTTCTGGGCTCCCCAGTACAAGAGGGACATGGAGCTAGTGGATAGAGTTCAGCGTAGGGCTGCAAAGATGATCAGAGAGCTGGAGTATCTGCCCAGAGAGGACCAGCTGCAAGAGATGAGTTTGTTTAGCCTGGAGAAGAGAGGCTCTGAGAGGAGATGTTATCAATGTGAATAAGTATCTGAAGGGAAGGCGTCAAGGGGATGGGGCTAAACTCTTTTCAGTAGTCCCATGTGACAGGACAAGAGGCAATGGGCAGAAATTGAACCTCAGTAAGTTCTGCCTGAACGTGAGGGGGGATTTCTTCACTGTGATAGTGACAGAGCACTGGAGCAGGTTGCCCAGAGAGGTCGTGGATTCTTCTCTGGAGATATTCAAGGCCCACCTGGATGCAACCCTGTCTAACATGCTCTAGGTGACCCTGCTTGAGCAGGGAGGTTGGACTAGATGATCTCCAGAGGTCCCTTCTAACCTTAATGATTCTGTGAACATGTGCATCTTTTAAATTACCTATATACAATTCACCTGTCATGTGTTTAATCCAGGTTGGCTGTGAGAACATCCTTGCCCACACAGACCCAATTGAAGGCCTGGCAGCTCTTGTTGGTGAGTTGATCTTATCAGATTAGTCCTTTATTTAAAACTCCATTTCCTAGAAGTATCTGTAAATAGAGCAATTCCACTATTGCACAGGTTCTAAATCATGTGAGCTGATAAGAATTCAGTTTTGCACTGGAATATTTTGCCCTGCACTGTATTGGTTTATTGCATACTTATCATTTCATGGGCAGTGAATTCATTGTTACCTCTCTAATCTTACTCTCATGAGACTTTTCTACCATTGCAGCCCCTTAGCCTGTTGACTGTCCATGAGATGTGGACTCTTAAGTTAACTTGTTTTTTTTTTTTTTTTTTTAAAGTTTACCCATATTCTAGCTCAAGAAGACACAGGTTCACTGAAGGAAGTTCTCTGGTCCACATGTTGCAGATAAAATTGTCGTTCTTATGCCCCACAGTCTCCATCCAGCAGCAATGCAGTTTTAAATACCTTGTATGTGTATCTGTGGATATTTAATTTGTCAGCCAGCAGTGTTTGTAAGGAAGCTATTACATATTGAAGTTCCTTTTAAAGATATTCTTGATGAAAATCTCAAGTTGCTCATTAAAAATAAATTCTACATATCATCATTGTTTGTTCAGGAAAAACAGGTTATGAATGACAGAAAATAGATTTAAGGGATCTTTTTTATTATTATTATTATTTCTAAGATAACAAAAGTGTTCAGACTCAGCTTAGTAAGGTTGGAAATCTAATTTTTTCTTACAAACTGCGCATATCACCACGATAACACTAAGGAATGTACCAAATCCAAAGTACAGGTTAAGGTTTTGGCTAAGAGCTACTAGAGTTGTTAAAATACTTGGGAGCTCTTCAAATACTTAAGAGGGATTGGCAAACACTGTCAGGGCCTCTTCACACATTCACATCCTACTTCTCAGAAGCAGAGTGGGACTCTTTGTTTGTGATGAACAAGCTGAGAGTAGACTTCTGCCTCCTGCCAGTGGGTGAGCTCTTTGTGCCTCTCCCCTCCTCGCTGGCTTCATTAATTTGGGGCAGTTTAATCATGCAAGAGGCGTGATCAACCAGAGCGTTAGGCAGAGTGCTGGCTTTCTTCCATACTCGCCCAACAGTGTCATACAAGAAAACATTGTTTTTCTTCTGCATGTGCTGCAGTGACCCACCTCCCACAAGGTAAAGAGTAGACTCGTGGGCTGTGATGCTGAACTGGCAGCAGTTGAACGGGGATATCATTAATGTTGTCCACTGATCGCTTACCGGACAATAATATTCAGTCTCATTGACGTGAATCCATTCCTCCACCTGCAAATAATCAGATCAACACTAACCCATGGTGTCATGCCACAGGTGGGTATTACTGTCCTGTCAGGCTCATTTGGCTCATGATAAAGGAAGCCACTGCCTCAACATCTGTGTGAATACTACAGACCTCAAGGTGCCGTGTTTGTGATCCAGATTTAGCAATCAGAGCCTCAGAAGAGATTGAATAACACACAAGAATGACCCTGGAGATCTCCTCTAAAAGAGCTTTGTTCTTTTTGTGAAAATGAAGAGGAATGAATTGAAAAAGATCAGAGTTAGCATAGCCCAAGTCCTGCCTGCTCATCATAGACTTAAGGCATTATGGAGGAACTCATCTAAGGAGTGTTATATTGCATTGAACTGTGGACAATAAGTGAGTTTGTGTCATCTGAAGGAATCTGATGTTATACTTGATGAGAAGTTTCTCTTTGTAAACAGAGTTCTCCTTCTTCCTCTCCTCCTCCTGTCCTCCCTTTGAAAGTAGCACTGCTGGTCATACTAAAATGGGGCAAAGTGAGTCTTTACACTTTGAAATGAGAATTGCTGAATGATCTTTGAAAGCACTGCTGTCCCCTTACAAGCCCCCCACCTCAGGAGGTTGGGCAGTGCTTTCGGTCCTATTTCAGAGAGAGAAAATTAAGGTTTGAAGAAACTTCAGTTGCATTCCAGGACTTGAACCCATCCTGGCCAAAGTCAAGGCTAGTGTCCTCACCACAGACTGTCTATCCATCTCCCAGTCTGCCAACAGTTAGACCCCTCTCAGCTCAAACAACGAGAATCAAATAGTAAAGTGTGTTTTGGGCTTTTATGTGATCGGTTTTACCCTTAGGTTTTTCTGCATCAGCAGATTGTGGCTGCAGAGAACTGTATGCTTTTCCTATTTAAAAAAAGTTGATTCTCTAAGCAGCCTTTACAGTGATAGCAAATAAGGTGGGATAATAGAGGAGCTTTTACTGTACACAATTGTAATGGCAGGCACATTTTCATAAAAGTGTTAGCCTGACTTGCAACTGTATCTGTCCGCTAAGAGACCAAAAATAATGAAGTCATTGGTCATCCTGCTGGAATGACTAGCCAGAACCTAGCAGTGCAGAGACTCCATTTCAGATCAGATTTGATAGTATAGGAGCAAATGACCTTACTCCATTTAATGTTCTTCCTCCGATGCAGAAGATCCTGTCTCTGACTGTAGCCATCCCATGATCACAGCGTGTGAACGTCATGGCACAGTTACCAACCCAGCGTCGGAGGCGAGGGAGGTAACTGTAAGTTTCTCGTAAGGTTTTACCACCAGAGAAGCCCCCTAGAAGAAAAGCAGAAGTCTTGAAAATCCATTCACCATTCTCTCAGACATCAAGCAAACCCTCTGCAAACAGGAGCAGAGCTTCTAGAAACTATTTCTGACAACATATCACTGTGGAACAAAGGGAATTTCGGCTCTTTTAGGAGCCTTCAAAAGACACCACTCCAAAGACATAGACTTCTCTCTTGCCTTAGCATGCTCAGATTTGAAAATGAGGAAGCCTTCTTGACCCAAAAGGACAGTTGTTAACAGTTTTTGCTGGATGTTAGTGAGAACTGGAGGCTTTAAAAATTGAGCTTCTGAGATACTAAAAACAAAAAAAAAACAGTCCCAGCTGTTTCTGCAGATAGTTTTCTATGGAAGATTTTTGTATCAGCTCTCTTTGGGTATTTCAGGTGTAACTAGGAGGCAGTAACAGCTGTGGTTTGGGAATCTGCTTCCAGCTTATGCAGTCTCTCAAATGATTATTTAAAAGAAAAGTATTGAAAGTTCTTTGAACTTCGATCTTTTCAGAAAGTCAGAGCTGGTCTGCTATTGCTATTGTCAAGTTTTTGTTTTTGTTAGACATTCATCATTGAGCATTTCATGATTGCAGTATATTTTTTTAAAAGTTTTGCAGAAGGGAGATGATGTGATTTGAAGGGTAAACCTCATTAATTGTCTGCCTGTTGAATTCCAAAACACAAAGAGCCTTTGCAAACAAGGAAGGTGATATTTGAGGTGTGAACATATGCCACAACTCACTGGAGCTTTGATGCTCTTTCTGGGCATGGAATTTTTGTCTGCACAGAGCTCGCTTTTAAGTCTTGTACTGAATTAGCATTTTTATTTTTTTAGTTTGCTGGCCAAATCCCATTTGGAGTTAACCCACTGGTTTAGAAGGAAATGAATGAATTCAGGAAAAGCCCTATATGTAAGGGATATCTCTGGGAAAGTGTTAGCCACCTGAGCTCACTTACAAGATGTTTGCAGTTGTGTGGCACAGCAGCAGTTTTGTCCTTGTTCCTTGATAGTAATTGAGGTCTGCTGAGGTTAAATGAGTTATCTGTGGCAGCAACGGCTAGCTTTGTCAAAGCAGGGACTTGAATCTGAGCCATGTAGTTCCTTAGCCATTCCTCTGAGCTGTTATCCTTTCTTTCTGTTTGTCTTCATTGCCAGTAGCAGAGCACTGGTAGCAGTAGAATATGTCTCTCTAAGATAACCTGAAATGATTAATCAGCCCAAGTACAGCCTTTACTGCTCTCAGGGCATTGGTCCCTTTTAGATAAGTGTCTTTCATTGCAATTGCATGGTTAAATTAAAAACAGATGCCTAGACTGGATCAGTACAATGGTTCCAGATGGTCTTAGTGTGTTTAAGAAGCAAGCATCCTACGGCAATGGCAGACTGGCCTAGCTCTTTTAAGTGCAGAAGCAAATACAAACATTGTTCTCTTACATGGTACAGTACTTTTCCTAGGGCAAACTGAAGATTGTTTCCTATCCAAGTTAGTACTTACAAAAGCTAAAGGTCCTACAGCAACTTCCTAAAGTGTGTAAACCACTGTATTCATGCTGTTTTATTGTTAAATATACTACACCATCTACTAAAGATGCCAGTAAAGGCTGAGGATCCCTTATAGACTGAGAGCTGTACAAGCCCGGTGGGTAAGAGCCTGCATTATACTTACTTTGTACTAATAAAGCAGTACAGTGGAGTTAGTTCCACATCTTCCATTCAAATTAATATTAGAGTTTAATCCCATCCCTAACGCTACGACAGTCTCCCCTGGTTTGCCTTTTTTTGCTGGTAAGGATTTTAGATTTTAGCCAGGACTGCAAGAGCAAAGCAGCAGGAGTGTGGATTGCAGGCAGATGATGTCGCTTCTTACATTGTGAAGAGAAAATAGCTCCTGCCATTCAGGATTGCAGTGAGGCTGTGGTAACCCAGCAGAAGGACATGGGAGTTGTGGGGGTTATTGGCTGGGTTTCAGGCTTGGCCTGTATTGTTAAGATGCCAGCAAAACTCAGTGAAGCTATGTGGTAGAATGCTGATTTCTACAAGCTGTATCACCTGAAACATAGAGGATTCCTTTGTGGATTGTGCCTGCGTGATCAGCGATAGGTATAGGAAAAGGAGCTGCAAACTCCCACTTGTTATCAGCCGGCTGGTACAACTCCACGGTGCGAGTGAGGTTCCCCAGCAGTGTCCCACCACCTACAGCAAGGATGCAGTCATACAGCACATCTGCGTGGAATCGTGTTCGCCTCTCCAGCATGCTGGCAACCTGGAGCCAGGAGGTGTTGCGAGGATCAAATCGGAAAACCTAGAATCGCATCAGGACAGTGATGGTTGGTAGGAGGCAGGCAATTGACTTTACACCTCATGTTTGGGGTCAAGAACTGTTTAAATGTTTTCTTTAAGCTGAAGAAGGGGTTACATTCAGACCTGAAGAGGCTGTGGATATGTAGGCTCAACATCCAATGCCAGCCACACAGCAGAATCCTTTCAGTATCTCCCTGATATAGCTGGCACCCTGCAAGTGCCATGCATGTTCTCTGATCTCATACTGTGTTCCTGCAGGTTTGCTGTGTCTGGTCCCCAGTTATGTTTTTAGCTTGCAGCAAGCAGGAAGCAAAACACATTCGTTTAATGAAATACCTTTGAGTTTCAAACATGAATGATCATGTGTCACCTGAAAACTGTTCCAACAAGATTTACACAAGTAGACTGTATATCTCTGCTTGTGTTTCTGCATATAGCAAAGAGGGCAGCTGAGCTCTTATGAAACAGAATCAGTGCTCCCTGCTGCTCTCCTGTGAGTAAAGGCAGGAGGAGGTCCCTGTCCCTTCCTCCCCACCAGTGCCACCATGCAGCAACATGCTGCAGGCACAGCAACTTTGCTATGACAAGGGCTGCGCTTCAGCCTTGTTTGGTCAATGTTGGTTAGAGACAAGGGAAATATCCACAGGACTGCACTCTGAGGGCTGGGCTTGAGCTGTATCCTGGAGCTCAGCGGCCAAAGCCACAGCCCTGGCACTTTCATGTCTTCTGCTTAGTTGTTGCTAAGTTGCCTCCTACCTTCAAGGCAGCAGACAAGAGTTGCTGTTTGCAGTGGCACTGCAGAACCAAGTCTAACACTGCAATAAACCCCCTAGGATCATGGAAAAGGTGTGTTCTGTGTTTTTTTTTTTTTTTTTTTTTTTTTAAGCAGTTCAGAAAAATGTAAAATATTGGGCAAGTCTTGCTCTCCAGGCAGAAAGTGAAAAAAGGATCAGTTCTGAAGTGAAGTGGCAGGCTTTAATTCGTGCCTCCCTAGTGGGAGTCTCATGGTAGGGGATATCAGATGTGAGTTTGATCCCTGTGAACAGGCTTGGGGCAGCAACAGGTTGGGGATGAATAATCATGGGTTTGCTTGAGTGAGTGATGTGGAATATGGCTGAACCTGTGCGGCATAGAGTTTGTATGGATTAAAGATATGCATGAGCAGGATGAGACCTGGCCAGGAACTGGTCACTTCCCAGAGAGCATAGCGGATGCCTTCTTAAGGGCTGTCAATATTGAACAGAGCTATAAGAAATACATAAATGCAGGAAGCCTAGGTGAGCAAAAGAAATGACTCTTTCCTACCTCCAATGTGACTTTTCCTCTCATTGACTTTCCCAGACAGTGATGACCTCTGCGCACGTTTCTATGTAGCTTTACCCAGCTCTCCCTGCTAGTGGGATGCTCAGGCCTTTTTAACTCAAACTACTTTCACACTGCCATCCCAGCAGCCAACTATATCTCCTAGGGAAGAAATTTTCCACTTGCAGTGTTTAAAAGTTACTTCCTTAAATAAGTAGTTTGCTGCTTCCAGAAATAGTTACCAGCTGCAAGTCTTAGTAAGATCTGGCAACTCACAGGTCGTTTCCTTTCCCTCCTCCCTCCTTCCACTAGATGTTTTTCTAGCTTAAAGGTTTCTCATGTCTTACCTCATTTGATGGCTGCTTTCCTGTGGGATCAAATTGATGCTGGCCCCCAATAACAAAGAGGAAGTTATTGATGACAGCTACACAGTGGTTGTACACCGGCACACAGAGATCCCCGACCTTACTCCAGGAACTGCATGTCTGATCTGCTGCCCACATCTCTCTGCATACGTGGTTATCGGTGGTTCTGCCACCGGCGATGAGCAGCACAGTGGAGCTGGAACGGGGGCTTGTGTGCTGAGTCTGCAGGACTGGCTGGGCATACGGCTGGGAGTGGTAGTTTAGAGCCTCCTGAAGGTACTTGTGGGAGCTTGAATCCAGCCTTATAAGAGGCATGTCCTGGATGTATTTCTGCAGATCCCTCAAAGGAATGAGAGGGAATCGTATACGCCTCAAAATATCTGCTGCACCTTTCAACCGTGTGTGGTCATGCTGCAGCCAAGTAACAGCAGCTTTGAACAGCTCCAGCTCACTGCATCCTGCGGTGTCAGTCCTGTCTAAGATTTCACAGAGGGTCCTTCTGTCCAGATCTTTCAAACACTGAGGATCAGACAGGATCTGTTTGTAATGCCGTCCTACGTAGCACATGGCTTTCTGTCTCAACTCTTCTGGACCAAGTCGTTTAGCAATGTTGAGAACATCCATACAGTTCTCACAATTCAAGCAGCCTTCCAGAAATCGAAAGCACAACTTGATCACTTCCCGAACAAACAGGGTTTCTGCTGCTTTGAACGTCTCTTCGATATTCTGTAATGAAAGCTCTAGTTTGTTGGAATAAATAAAGTTGAGAACGTTCTTTAACCCTGCAGCACTGACAGCTTTCAGGTGGACATTACCATCAGGGCTTCCAGCTCTTGTCACGTTTCCAACAAACAGGATTTTACAATAGTTACTTGCTGATGCTAATATGATCTTGTGTGCTGGAAAGCAAACCCCTTCTGCCTCCAGTGTTACATCGCAGAGTGCGCTCTGCGAGCGAAGGCTGCTGATGCCTTCCAGGAGTTTAACCAGGTATGTGTCTGACACGAGCCTCTCTGTGCTGCTCTGTGAGCTGAGCAACATCTCTCCAAAAGGCGCTCAGCCTTGAGAGCGACCCCAGAGCTCTCCGCAGGTGTTGTACACAGTCAGGCCATCTCTTGGGCAATCTTTTGTGGTAGAAACTGACTTCATGCAGTAAGGAAGAAAGAGAGAGAGAGAGAGACTGTTCTGCCAGCTCACGCAGTCCTGTCCAAAATGCAGTAGCTTCTGTCCTTGCTGGGACTGTCCTTGACACTTTTGAAGGAGCAGAGCGCTGTGTCCCTTGCAGAGCCAAGTGAGCTTGTTTGCGAGCGGTGCTGGTTATTGCACAGTGTTTGCGTGTGCAGCCTGTGGGCTGTGACACCAGGGGCAGCTGACAGCCCCTTGTGTAACTGCATTCCTCTGTCTCCCTATCTGGGAACTATTTAGCAGCACAAAAGCAGCTCATTCTTCTCCTGCACCCTGGCTGTGCTTTGCTGGGGCACAGTGGTCAGGTGCTGCTTCCTCTGGGCAAGCCTGTACACGCCGTGTTGAACAGTCAAACAAAAGTCTCTCTGTGATGGGCAGTCCTTGGCCTTTTTGCTTAATTTGATGCAGTCAAACTACAGCTACTTTGAAGGAGGGTGGTTAGTGGGTAAGGGGAGGATGATAGGAGAAGCCTGTTCAGTTTGCAGAATTAAACATAATCTCACCAGTGGCTAATTTCTGCTCATAGCCTGTTCCTGAATGCATTATGGAGTTGGGGCTGGCGCTTTCCCAAAGCTAGAGATACTCACTCAGGCTTGGGGTTTTTGTTTGGTTTCGACTGAGCAGAGAAAGCAGAGTGCTCCTAGGCGTGTTTTTTTTTTTTTTTTTTTTTTTTTTTTTTTTTTTTTTTTTTTTGGCCAAGGATCCTCTAAAAGCAAAGGCTATTACACAATTGTAGTGAGCCCATCTGAAAGCTTTGCTCTGCTAGCACCTAAGGCATAAAGTTCTGATCATAACCTAAAAATGGTGTAGATCCTGCTAGATCTAGCCCATCCCTGCATGCCTATCTAGCTGTCACATTCATCCTTCTCTTTGGTCTTGGCCACGAGTGCCATGAGGCTAGGGTGGGTTATGTGGCAAAAATGCAGTGACAGGTTGGGCTTTGTGCTGTGTTTCTGCTTGGCAGGAGTGTTCTACAACTCCTCCAGCACAGCGCCGTGTTACAACATCTACCAGCTGTACCAGCCCTGCGCCGACCCAACAGGCTGTGGCATCGGCTCAGACGCTGAGGCATGGGACTACCAGGTACTGTGTTCAGAAACAGCAGCAGACTTTACCGGCTGCCTTGGTTATCACTCCCACCATGACTGTTCTTGTATTTGTTACAGGTTTGTACTGAGATCAATTTAACTTTCAACAGTAACAATGTGACCGATATGTTCCCTGAGATGCCCTTCACAGAGGCCATGAGAGAGCAGTACTGCCAGAGCAAATGGGGTGTGAGTCCACGAGCATGCTGGCTGCAGGCAAACTTCTGGGGAGGAGGTGAGTCATGGTGGCTGCTGGTCCCTTTGCAGGGTGGTGGAGCACTGGAACAGGTTTCCCAGAGAGTTTGTGGAGTCTTCATCCTTGGAGGGTCCTGGGCGGCCTTTTGTAGGTGACCTCACTTGAGCCGAGGGGTGGAGGATGGGAGTGGGGGAGGGGTTGAATCAGATGATCTCCAGAGGTCCCTTCCAACCTCAACCATTCTACGATTCTGTGATTACGTTTTTTTTCCCTGTGCTCTCACTGGCCTGATAAGCTCCACGGGGAAAGGCATCTCACTAACAAATACAGGCAGAAACTCACAGGCAACCAGCAGCTGCTACACTACTGCCCAAAAAGCTGGCTTCCAGGTCCTTACCAGTTCTTCAGTAGAGCTCAGTTGTCTGCCCTCTCCCTGCACTCAGCCATCTTTTGACTTCCTCTTATGCCAGTGACTCCCTCTTCTAGTGCTGATATGCTTTGGTTTCTCCCATCTCCTCCTCCTTCTTCCCTGCACCAACACAGCAACTAGCCTCTAATGCTCCCATCATACAGCAAGGAGTTGAATAGCATCATTTCTTTCTGAAAAACAGCACAGCTGTCATTTTATAGCACAACTTTCTGTTGCCTCTCCCACCTGGAGAGTGAAGGAGCAGGGGCAGCTGGCAGAGGATAACTCAGGCCGGCTTCAGCCACACAGGTGTTTCTGTCTTTCGTTTAGAAGGAAGTGGGAAATGTATAAACTGCCAAGAATTTGTTTTGTTCTCTTGTACTTCCTGCTGCTGTCTGTGTTTGCTGTAGTAGCCAAACAACTTTGGGCAAATAGGCAGGAAAGAGGCCTCTCAAATGTCATCTCTGTGCGTTTCAGATCTGAAAAGTGCAAGCAACATCATTTTTTCAAATGGAGACTTGGACCCGTGGGCTGGGGGTGGGGTAAGTATGTGCGCTCCCACACACCCAGCACAAGCAGTAGCCCCTCCAGGTGATGCCCCTGCCTGCCTCTCCCTTTTGACCCAACGCTGGCAATTCATCTTTAGCCCATTGTGTTTCTGCAAAGGGCTCCTGTGTTATGCTGAACCATTTGGGAGCCCCTGGGAATTCGTGACGGACACACTTGAACAGCAAGTTGAAACACAGCCTGGAACAGTGCCCCAACAAAGGTGCCTTTATTAGTGGCAGACACAGCAGGAGTCTCCTTCCCTAACAAAAATTTCCCAAACCAGGTTTTGGGTTAGTAGAGCCCTCAGTTATAATACAGCTTTCCTGCAATCCTCATTTTAACATGGCTTGGCCATCCCTGCTGTGAGAGGAAGAGCCTGTTCAGAGGTTGTTCACAACCTGGGGGGCAGATAGGCCCATAGGAGCCTGTTATTTCAGAGGAGCGAGTTGATACCTTTCATCTTTCACAACAAAAGGCTTCAGTTCGTTTGAGACAGACCACTTGACTCGTAAGTGTAGCAACACACATGCTATCAGCTATACCAAGGATATCTTCCCTTGCTTTTCCTCAGCCACATCCTGCTGTTCTTCTAGTTTTCAGACCTGGTATTCAGTTCTGCCTGGTAAAGTGGCTGGAGTTTGTCACTGACTCTTCTCATTCCAGATAAATAGCAGCCTAAGTCCTTCACTAATTGCAGTAACTATTAAGGGCGGTGCTCATCACTTGGATCTCCGGTAAGTATGTTGTAACTGACAACCTCAATGTACTAAACTCTTCTTTGGATTAAAAAATATTCTGTTGCTCTGGGTGCTCTATCTTCAGCTGACAACAGTCCAAAGAAACAGGAGGTATTTTCTTTGAACAGAATTAAATACCAGACTGTTAGGACATAACTGTGGAAGAGCAATCTTCTTCCCTAATATGGGGTTTGTATGGACCCTGTGGAAGCCATGCTGTTAAGGAGCAGCTCTTTGTCTAAGGCTCAGCACTAAACTATTGTCTTTGCACACTTTTTTATAGCATGCTTTGCTTGTACTGGAATTACATAATCATGTAAAGTAGTCCAGCTTCTCTTTTGGCATTAACTGTCAGCCTTCAGGCTCTGAAGGGAGAAGGCAGCAGCTACTGAAGCTCAGGGGGAGCTCAGTGCTCTTCTTAACAACCTAGCTGCCTCTCCCCGTCCTGTTACGTATTACGTTGCAACTTGTTTTCCCAGGACAATAAATTTCTGTTCACCAGTTCCCTGGCTTGGCTTCCCCAGTGTAAGTGGAGAAATACTTACTTAACTCAATGTTCAGACCTTGTGAAACATATTGGGGCTCCCTGCTAACTAGGTCATACTGTTTTGCTTTATCTAGAGGACATAATCCAGCTGACCCCCCATCCGTCATTGAGGCACGCAAGCTAGAAGCAGGCATCATTAATGACTGGGTGAAATCTGCAAGGATGGAAAGAGCATGGGAGAAGTCGTCTGGCACTTATGCAGGTGGATCACCATGACTATATCCACCTGGCCTCCATCCTTTGTGCTAGGCTGCTGCTGTTTGTGACAGGAGGCAAAAAGACCACAGCCTACTGAGCTGTGTTTATCCTGACTGAGAAAGTCACATCATCTTGGCAGAGGAGATGACAAGTCATCTACCTGGAGTGTCCAACCTGCCCCAATCAAGCATCACAAGAAAAATCAAAAGTCCAAATCACTGACTGAAGCCAGAACCACTCTACATGGGTTTCATGCTTACTTGTATAGAATGAGAAGACACTGTAAATGAAAGAAAGAATAAAAGCTTACTTGAAGACCTCAAGAGCAGTGACGCTTAAAACATGCTTCAGGTACAACACTGACATAAATACATGGGGTACTGTTCTTCTGAACACAGTATCATCATTGTCCCTAACACTGTGTTTGCAGATTGAACTTAATTTACTTTTAGACAAACCAATAAAAATCAGATGATCATATTTCTACTTTTCCACTAGTCATTAGTTGCAAAAGTTCACATGGGATTCCACCAACAACCAGTTATACGCAAAAAGACCATCAGCCTCTCACTCATTGCTTTTATCATCTTCTCAGTACTGATCAGTCACACAAGAGAGGTCATGTGGGTAAGTGATTCACACAAAATAATGCCAGCATGTACTGCTGTGCCTCCACTCAGGAGCTGAATGGCAGGTACCAGTAAGGTGCACTTCTAATTAAGACATCTTCAAATCTTTTTAAAATAAATTACAAGTTTATTAAAGTGTGAGATATAATTTCATGGCTTGGTAGCATAACCAAAGAAGATAATAATAATAAAAAGGATAGTTCTCACCTTTGAAGGTGTAATAAATTCATCTTTGCACATTAAGAAGTGGATTCTTACCTACTAGAATTACTGTGTAACAATAAATATTAGCATAACCGCAAAAATACTACAACACAGTAATCAACTGAATGTCTTAGTTGATCAATTTACAATGATTTATATGGGGTAGGAGGAAGCCCCGCAGGTCAAAGGCTAACATCACTTATACAGGATAAGTCACAGCATTGCTTTGACTTCTCTTACATTGCTTAAAAATAAGACTTTTTGTTAAGTGTTTGCACTGCTATGTCCTTCCTGCTATCACAGTACAATTGGTTCCCAAAGCTACTCCTGTCAGTCACTGCTGTTATTTCACAATATTCAGAGGCTGACAAAAGCTTTTTTGTTTGTTTTTTGTTTTTTGTTTTTTTTTTTTTTTTTTTTTTTTTTTTTTTGCATAAAACCCACTTCCCCCTCCCCTGTTCTTAAGCACACACTAGCAAAAGTCTCTCCCCCCACTGGGTAGGAACAGATAAGGTCCATTATTCAGATTTTTCAGGTATTTACAAAGAGCAAAAGACCCAATTAGTCAAACCACACCCCCCAGAAAGTAGAACTATTTTAAGACTGTTAATGGAACTACAATCCTCAGTAAGACTTGAATCTTCTCCATTCATGCTGTAGGAAAACCTGGACACTTCCAAGAGCTGAAGTCTCCCTTTTGTTTATCCCAAATGTCAGACTTCAGGTGTGTTGCAACTATGGCTTATCTTCCCCCTTGCAACCTGACTGAGGTGCTAAAATCAAGACTTTTCTGACTTGAGATCTGCTATCCTATAGTAATTATTCAGGACCAGCACGCCAGGAGGAAAAGATGACAGTGGAGATATCTGCAGACAAAAACGATTGCTTCTTGTTTATATTGCCGTTCTAACATCCTTAGCTCCTGGCAAGCAGGTTCCCAATTAAACCAACTCAGTGAGAATGTGCCTGAGATTTACAGTGCATTAAAGCACCCCAGTTAGAAAGTATTCTGCAAGTTACCACCTTTGGACAGTGGCTTGTTTTGTGCCTTTGAGTGAACAGACGCCTAGGTGTCTTTTGACCTTCCAGAGGGTTTTTCAATCCTATTATAACTAGGAAGATCTACAGATCTGTTATTCTCTTCTTCCAGATATTACACAAAGGAATCAGTGTAGTCTAAGAAACACAAATTAAGTGTTTTACTTGTATAGAAGGATGAATACTAAAGGCTTTTGGATGCTATGGCAAAAGGGATAAGCAAAGATATACAGGGACTTCAAAGTCTAAGACTTGCATGCAGATGAAAGATAAGTGATGCTGAAAATAATTACAAATAGGTACATCAGAAACTGCTGGAGATGTTTGAAGCAAATGTAGCAAGCTTCCACAAACAGCTCTGAAACCTTGGACAAGGAGGAACAGCATCTAAGCAGAAAGTGCTGGTTGTGGGGTGCTCTGTGAGCTGGGGAGAAGAACCCAACCAGAACAGTCACAGTTCTTGTAAGTCTTGAAAAACAGTGCTGATGACTGAAGGTGGAATGTAAGCAGGCAATAAGTGATACAGAGCACCATCCATCGATGAGGCCCACATGAGGATTTTAGATCCATAGCAACTTTGTTGAGAAGAGGCATATATTAATCATCATGTACCAGCACAGAGAGTGTAAGGCCAAGATAGGAACGTTGCACAAAACAGTAAAAACTCTCTCTGGTCGTATACCTTTCGAAGAGAGCTTGAAACAGAATGTGAGAATCTGCAAGTTTCCCTGGCAAGCTGAAGGCATCAATTTCAATAGAACATGTTTGGGTTTTGGTGAAAGCTGAGGCATCTAGACTTTGAATTTGCCAATAACTTCTAATGCTCCAGGGGGAGGGGGACACCAAAAACAAAACAAAAACAGGAAACTCTAAATTCCACTGCAGCAACAACCTTGCCAGACAGCAGCACAGAGCTAACCTGTCATGTCATGCTGACAATTTTGAGTGTGACATTGGAAATAAGAAGCTGCTTTGCCTGCAGGATTATTTCTGGGAGAGCACAGCTGAAGCAAGTAACTGTAGTTTTAAAGGGCAGGAGAAAAGCACAGCATTGTTTAACATATTAGGTGCAATAAACTGTCCTGTCTGCAACCCCTCATCACAGCAGTATGATATGGAAATAGA
The DNA here is from genome assembly GCF_028389875.1 of Rhea pennata. Lineage (NCBI taxonomy): Eukaryota > Metazoa > Chordata > Aves > Rheiformes > Rheidae > Rhea > Rhea pennata. Next base: position 2,184,710 of record NC_084680.1, read on the forward strand.
ATTGGAAACACAGCTGGCTTTCTACCTTGAAGGAGTGAACACAGCAGTATTTGAACTTAGCAAGATTTTCACCATTATTTGCTAACAGACACTCGTGTGAAGCATGGAGCAGCCCCCATAAGAACCCTGAAAAACTCCCAGTTTTGAAGACTGGGAGCAAGGCTGCAGTTCTCAAGAGATTAGATGCTTAGATGTGCTTCCATCCATCTCCCCAATTAACTGTGAGCAAAAAGGTATGTATTTTTTTCTTTCTGAGCTCTGACAAACTCTAGAGTGTGAGGTTTCCAAGCTCTACAGCTGTGGGGTACTCTATAGCTGTGACTATGCTGTTGCGGAATGAAAGTATAAATGAACAGTGTAGCAGATGGGTTTTTTAAAAACATTAGGCAAGGCACTCAAGCTCCTGGAGAGAAACCAAGGCAGCTCACTGTGCAGAAGGACAGGATCAATGGATGAAGACATGGCCTTTCCACAGCATTCAATGATTTAAGCATCAGAAGTGTACGAGTATGTTGAAATATCGAGATGGATCACACACCCTGAAGTTAAGGCTTTGGTTCAAAGAACCACAGAGTACCTGAAGGAAAACTTTTCAGAGATGTGCAAAGGTTCTGTTAGGCTGGTGAGAGATGCACAGTGGAACTGAGATACGGCATGAATTTCACAGGCTAAGCTGACAACATGTTAAGAAAGTAAAAATATATTAGTAATTAAAGTGACTTTGCAGAAGAACAGGAAGAAGGTGGTGAGCTTTTATCAGATCGTTTAGGTTCTTGGCATTTCACATGTGATGCAGGAGTCTGAAAATCATTTGTTTTCAAAACTAAGCAGAGAGTTGAATAATAATAATTTCAAATATAAAAGATGGGGACAGTACAACTGTATTTTGCAAAGAGAATTCAGTTTGCTAAGATGAATTAGGGGAAGAAGAAATCAGTCAGACCAGCCGGCTCAGGTAGAAGACAAAAACTGAATTTGGGAAGTGAAGATTTTTTTCTTCCCTTTTACTCATTCTGATGAATTAATTCCAAGTCTTTTTACTCTCAAGCCAAGCACAAGACAAAAGGGAGCTACAACAGACTCCACAGTGCCATCTGTAGAGCTGAATAATTTTTAAGACTAACGTAGGACTTCAACAGTAGAAGATTTCTGGCAAGCACTTTTAAATGTATTTCATACGCTAAGAATTCTCTATTCCCATTTAGTAGGGCTGTCACATAGGTGACACACCAACACAATCCAGAATTCTTGTATCGCATAGCAAAATCAGCAATTAGGGGTTCAATGCTAGCTTCAATTGAAGGCACAAGGCCAAAGCAGCAAAACAGCAAAAGTGAGCAGAGGCAAGGCAGTCTCACCGAGTTGTTTTTTTCTCTTCCCACTGCCCCTCTCCCAATAAGCTCTCATTTTAACCCGTAAGCTTTTAGCCAAAGCTCAGCTCCACAGGAACTCATACCTGCTCCACAGAGTTGAGAAAGCACCAAAGGTGTTTCCTCCTACATTTCAACAGCATATTGCTTCTTTCCTGTTATGTCAAAGAAAACAAAAGCCTTAGTAACAAATCAGTTGTTCAGGCTGTGACTAGTAGATTACACTGCACACTTAAGTGAGGAGCTTCAGCTATTTCCATGGTTACTTGTGGTGTCTGAACTGAAAGAACATTAACACTCTGTAAAATCCAGAGTCCCTTTGATGTCAGAGAATGGCAAACTTAAATAGTGTGTAAAAATTCTCAATTTCCATACGCCATCATTAGTAAATGGAATGACAATTATTCCTTAAAAGACTTAAGTAGTGGTCCAAAGGGTAAATTCTGACTCCAGCAAACAGGATTGATCAGCATAAAACAAATAGAGATGTAGCTTACTTAACAACACAAAGGTTACAGATACTGTAAAATACACACAACTGGAAAATTAACTGTCATTGTCAGATTTATATTATTTTTGTTTCATTGGCCCAGATTTATAGGGGACTGTACTTCATTCTCACTGTCATGCACCTGCATCTAACTTCCAGTGTCTCCCAAAAATATGAGGAGGAAGGATATTCTGGTGAGAACAAGCTCTTTAAAAATATGAGAAAGCACATTTTTGAGAACTTATTTCTGAATACAGACCTGTTCAAGGAGCTACAAAACCAAAAGGAGATGCACTTTAGAAAGCTAATTTCACAATTTATGGTTTAAAACCTATTTGCACATGTAAAAATGAAAGACCCCAGGGCTCTAGTAAGATCCTTTTATAAGCAAACATGTGGTCTGCTTTCCCTTCAAGCAACTAAATAAACTTCAGTAAATCTACTGGGACTAGGAACTGTCATAATACTACTGATGAAAATACTTCCACCTAAGGTAGTGCTAAGAAAAAATAAGAATTGCAAATTTCTCCTCAGTTAAAAAAAAAAAAATCACTGTACAATTGTAAGCCAGTTTTGGGCCAGCAAACACATTAATATGCAAGATCTGGACAGGAAGGGATGAAGGAAGTTGAGCTGGAACTATACCTAATGTGCTCACAAGCTTTCCCAGTGCCCAACTCACAAAGCAGCTTTCAGTCAGAATACCTGAGTCTAACTGATGCAAATAATATATAAAACACGTGTAGTTTCACTTGTTTCACATTGTCTCCTGCATTCCTGCAGATAAGTTAAAAAAACTGTAATACCTCTACAAAATTATATACCACTTTGAGCCAAACCAGCAGCAAATTTTCTACTTAACTTTCCATCATTCATTTCAGCCACAGCTTGAACAGATTGTTCAAAGTGCTTTAAAAAATTAAGATATTGTATGACAGGTGCTTTGCTGCATCTTTCTTCCGCTACCATAATGCAGCATAGCTCAACAGTCTGGAATGAGATCACAGTATCAGTAACAACACTGATACCTTCACTCTTACCTGGGACAATGGTGGCATTCATTGGTTATTCCACCTGCCATCTGAAACACTACAGGTTCTTACAAAGGAGTGGTGCTATAAACCAAGTGTTTCAGCATGCCCAGAATAAACCAGAAATCTTTAGGTTTATTCCTTCTCTTCAGTGACAATCCTGTGCTTCTAAGACAGCTTGCTGCATTCCTGATATTTAATTATAATTTAGTAAGACTGACAAGTGAGTTCTGGTTCACCAGAGCCCAGTGAATGTCATGGTCCACATTATGATAATTTTTTCAATTCTAATAATCAATACCAGGCAAAGCAGCTTAGTATGGCACAGTTTGTCCATCCCCGAACTACAGCACAGGGGTTAGATTTAAGACTGATGAAACTTCTCTAAACCAGAGATGTTTTCCCGAAGGTTTTGTTTGTTCGTTTTAAACCAAGAAAGGTGCAAACACAGCATCTCTCTTCAAACCCTGAAAAGCAAAGTGACTTCAAGATCAACATGCCACGATTGGAAGGTCTAGTGACACCAAGTCTATGCTGGCATCCAAATTGGGAGTGGATGAGCTTCTGTGTTAAATACGTATTTGTCAAGGTTGATTAAGTCTATGTCATCTGAAAACAGCAAAAACATGTATTTGAGCGTTTCCCCAAGGAAGAAGCTCTCCATCTTATCTCGTGGCTCTGGATTACTGGGATTTTGGACGTTGTTAATGGAAGTATAACCGCCTGTAGGAACCTGCGTAAAGAAGAAGAAAATGTATGTTTCTATAACCTGAAAGAAATTGTTTTCTCCAAGAACATCTGAATGTAAATTAAGAAATGAAAGTAAGCACTAAGAAGCAGAATTACTTAATCTGCTAAGGACTTATTTTTCATTTATATATAAAACTTCAGTTACGAAAAAAGTAGACTTTAAAACACATTACCATACAAACCACTAGAACAAAATTGAGCATAAATGGACATTTATGCTCAATGTGTCACAAAAGAAGTGTCACAAAAAACATCCCACAGAAATTTCTGAAGAAACGTATAGGAAGCAAATACCATAATTTCTATATTAGAGTTAGCCAGAGTACCACACCTATTCTTTTAAGAGCAGATCATGTATATTAAATGACCACTAGCATCTGGACCACACTTCTTCGACAGCACTTCAGAGGAATCTCTCCATGATCACTCTATTCAGAATGAATACAAAAAGCCCTCTAGATCTATTGAAGCATTAATGCTATTTTGGGGGAGCGGGGGCGGGGGGGGGGGGGGGTTTGTAACCTCAAAGTGTTATCAATCCAGCCAGATCCCTCTCAACTTTTGAATCCTAAAAAGATGACAGCAGAGATTCTAAGAGCAAGCAAAAAGACAGAGACATTTTGATAGTCTGTATAGTGTTTTCATTTTACTTTTTAATCCATGCAAGTTCTTTCCCTTGATGTACTAAATATTTAGCATAGCATAAACTTTAAGAAACAGCATGAACTGAATTTTTTGGTTCTTAAGAATCTCCCCACAGGATATTTGATGACTCTTTAAAGACAGCAAATTTCTGAAGTTCTTGGTAAAGACAGAAATCTTATACAGTCCTGAAAAAATAAGGTCATTATGGGCTGACCTTACCCGTGTATACTTATTGAAGTTTTGCAAGATTTCCCAGCCCCAGTCTTGGTATTTCTTATCTCCGGTGAATCTGTACATATAAAAAAGGCTTTCCACAGTTTCTGGTCGCAGCAAGTTATGTCTATCTGCAGGCTGCAAGAGGGGAAAACATACAAAAAAGCCAAGAATAATTCAGATAGAGTGTTTCTTACAATACATACGCGAAGAGAAAGATAGTGTGATCAGACTGGTACTTCCCATCTCCATATAGCCCAAACGATTTATTAGGGGTAATTCAGCTTCTAAGTACATGACAGTGGTCATTTAAAAACCAAACCAAACTCCCCTCACACACACACACACTAGGGTACACTTGCAAAGCTGTTCAGTAAGCATAGAGAGCATCACTGATGTCCTGCTGAGTGTTTCAACAGCTGAATAAAGTACAGAACCAACCAACACAAATAGACATCAAATTATGGTTCAGGTCAACTAGCCGTTCACCTTGATTTCCACGTCTTTGTGACCCTTTTGTGCATGAATATTGAAGTGTACGATCTCAGGACTCAGGCCTGTCTCTACTTGCACATACATCTGGTAACAGGTTTCAATCAAGGCTTCAGCTAATTTCATATGATCGGCAGTCAATCCATTGTGAGCTCCGAGTGCCAAAGTACCAGGCAAAAAGCAAACCAAATGATCCTGCAAGATAAGACAACTCTTACTGGAAAAAATAAACAAATCAAAGTAAATTAATATTATAATATAGATCGTGTATTGTTAAATTTCAGGTACCAACATCCCAAGGGTAAATTTTTAAGAAACCGATCTAATGCAGGCAGAGACTTCACAAATTTGAAAGAGGCACAAGACTATCCTTGCTTTTTTATAACTATGAGAAATTATTGAAATCAAGAAAGGTTTCAGGTAGGGGAAAGAAAGAATCTTTTGATTTACCAGAAGTGTTCTTTTAATAACACTTTATGAAAAAAAATCATCTTAAAGTTTCTCAATACAAGCAACAAAGTCAGTGACACTCAAGCAATCAAGTCAGGGACAAACTGATCATCATCTAAACTTAAAAAGGAAACACAAATACTCTTGCAAATCTAATGTGTAAAAAGAAAGTAATTTGAGACAGCATTTAAAACGGATTCTAGCAGATTTCAAAGACTGAGTGTTCTCAGAAAAATATCTGTGATGATAGTAAAATGTTTGGTGATTCGGAATACTTAAGCCATGACACCCAGAACAAAACAGAAAGGAAAATGATAAGGAAAGTTAAAATAGCCATGGACATAAGAAATGTATTTCTCAAGTTTCAGTATTTTAAAACTGAAATCTGAGGTGACCCCACAGGGAGATCAGAGCTAACCACAGAAAACAAAGGGAAAGGGGGAGAGGTCCACTGAAGGAGTTTTACAGTAGTGCTAAGATGATTGTTTCAGAGAGCAATGAAAGACAATATTTGGAGAGAGAAAACAGCTTTTAGCTTACCCACTGATACAACTGAAAAATAATGACAAGTGTTCAAGCCTATTTCTGCCTGAAAGTTTGCTCCTTTCTTGCAATTTGTTCAGGATAATAAAGAGCTATTACCCTTTCATCTACAGGGCATCAAAGCTACAAGAAAACTGTTCTTGTATAGGATCTGCGATACAGCTGGCTCCCATTTTTACCACTAGCTCTTCAATAATTATTCTCTTCTAGCAGGGCGCCAAAGCCACCAAACTCTGAGCAAAACATTTTTGGCTCTCACATAACACACACACACAAAGAGGTATCTGAGGATGGTATGGTGCACTGTATTCATGTTTACAATCCTAACACAAAGCAGCAGCTGTGAAAGGACTACAGCGACATTTCTTTCTTCGCTTTTACATGGTAAACAGTGTGTTCAAAGGACATGGGGAACAGTATCACTAAAAGAACTGTGCAATATTTGTAAACAACCAAGATGAATTTAGTCACATTTCCAAGAATTCAACTGTCAGTCAGTTCATGAACACATCTGAGAATGGCATTATACAAAATGCCCCAAATTCAACTTCAGTTAAATTCAATTTGCAACACAAGATTTATTGTGCTCTTTCAGTGGCTAACGCATCACTGGTGTTATGAATATAAGAATTATGCATTAGTGTTATGTATAGAATTTTAAATAATTCTTACCATTCAAAATGAAAGCTCAGCTCTCATTACTCAAAAATACAGTGAAAAAACTCCAGTACACAAACAGCATCTGTATTAACCTCTTAACATCCTGTCCAATCCTACAGAAAATGGTTGAGGGTGAAGAGGGCGAATATAAAGATAACAGACTAACATCCTTCACTTTTTCAGTCAGCTTGGGTTTTATACCTGTCAAGCCTTTTATGCAAAGACAATTGAGGAAATATCAAATCTCTGGCTCCCTGGGACAAAAGCAAGCGTATTGACTCATGCAGAAACCTACAGCCAAGTCAATGAATTCTGAACGAAACCCATCTTGTCAGATTTTGAGGTAGGGGAAGCCCTCTCTAACCAAAACTCATACTCTGGTCTCACTAATTGCAGGCTGGGAGAGCTTTAGGAAATGCAGATGCTAGAAGCACATGCTGAACATTTGGTAAAACAAAAAAAAAAACAAAACAAAAAAAAAAAAAAAAACCCAGAGACCAGGTAAGTCAAGGAATTCACTGAAGTTCAGTGCAGGATTTGAAAAAAGTATGTGCAAGTTCATGCATACGTACATTAATAATACATCACTTACAAAACAAACAACAAAAACAATCCCACACCACCACCTATACACAATATTTTACTTGCCTAAGATCTTTAACTGAAGGGGGAAAAAAAAATCTTACAGCACATTTTACAGAGAATGAATACAAAGATTAAGACCAGAGTTAAGCTCAAAAATTTTCCTACAGTCAACAACGTGGTATTTCATTCACTAACCCTAAATGCAGGAAGAGAATCAAGTGTCCTGAACGGATACTACCATCCAAAATTCTCAGATTTTTACACCCAGTACACAATACTAGGCCACTGGCTCTTTTGAAGGTAAATATGAGAAGCCAGGTGTGAAAACAACCACATATTTTTGATTTATGGAAAACACAAATAATAAATAAAATATGCACTGTCTCATCAGTTTCAAGACGCAGTAATTGTATGACTGAAGGGGGAAAAAAGCAACAAAAAAACCCCAAACCAACCCAGCATCAAAAAGTTCACTACTGCAGGAACATAAAATGGAGTTTCTAGAGTGACTCAGAGAAGGAAATCTAAGCCAAAGAGAAGGCTTCTGCTCTGCAGAAGTGACCAATATCTGCAAACTAGTTACTCAATACTGCCATTATACAGGTTATAGTCCAGGTTTCTTTTTATAACAGGTCTATACCAGCCCAAAGACCTGCAGTAATCCTCCCCCTGCCACATACACTTCAGTTTCTCTTTAGTACACCACATGTATGCGGTGCAACCTCAAAAGCTGTTGCTAGTCACATTCTAGCAGCATGGCAAAGCCCTTGATTTGCTTTGCTCAGCGAGCGACAGCCCAACAGCTGCCAAGGGTTGTATTAGGGGTGGGTGTGGGGAGTGTCCTTTTATTTATTTATTCACTTTAAATAATGCAGGTGTGCTTCTTACCATCTTGGCACTGAAATGGCCATGAGCAAGCTCTCCTACAAAGGTAAGCTTCTTAGGTTGCGACCTCTGAAGAAGATGCTTTTTCACTCCTTCTATGGCTCTCACATAGTCTTCCAACAGTCTGTGAATTAAAATCATTCCCAGTTACCTCAAATACACACATTCAGAATACGTTTAACCATGGCTGATGTTCAATGCAACCCTTTAGAAGACTATTCTTTCAGCCTAAAGGATGGCATTTAATTAAATAAAAAAAACTGACAAAGTTCGAAGTCACCATTAACTGGGAATTAATTATAGCTACCATGCAAGTATTGTGGTGTGAGAAAACCCTGTTGAATAAGTCCGTTTGCTGTTGACAAAAAGCCATGATTTATGGTCTCACAAACAATGGTTCTCAGTTTACAGTCAAAGTACAGCATGGCAAAAGCAGCAATACAAACTTGCTTTGTAGAGAAGCATCTGCTGATATAATGAAATATCTCACAGAGGCATGTTGACACTCCATGTACATTAAACCCCTCAGCAAAAAAAAAGTCCAACAGAATTAGTGAATAAGGATGAAAACTAGTTGGGATTCTTTTGGCCTTGTTTTGAAGAAAAATCTTCCTTTCCTGCTATAAGACATCTCCAGTTCCTCTGATCCTTCCAAACACTCCCTTCCACTTATCCAGTATATATAAGAGAAACATAACAGATCTAAAGAAGCTAAGTAACAACGTATAAAGATTGACATTGTAGTACTTGCTTTCTCTTTTGTTTAGTTAAAGCCTGTTTCTCTTTCATAGAATGGTAAGGTTGCAAGGGACCTCTGGAGATCATCTAGTCTAACCCTCAACATAGCCCTCTATGGGGATTGAACCCACGACCTTGGCATTAGCAGCACCATGCTCTAACCAACTGAGCTAAACCTGCCCCAGCTAAGCAGGATTGCAACCCTGGACGTCAGGAGAGCGGATTTTGGGCTCTTCAGAGACCTAATTGGAAGAATCTCATGGGTTAATGCCCTAGACAGAAGGGGGGTCTGGGAGAGCTGGCTAGTATTCAAACATCACTTCCTCCAGGCTCAAGAGCAGTGAATTCCAAGGAGAAAGCAGCGCAGCAAAAGGGGCAGGAGGCCTGCATGGGCGAGCAAGGAGTTCTTGGCCAAATTCAGACAGAAGAAGAAAATACACAGAATGTGGAAGAGGGGACAGGCTACTTGGCAGAATTATAAGAACACAGCCAGAGTACATAGAGATGAGGAGAGGAAGGCTAAGGCCCTGTCAGAATTGAGTCTGGAAAGGGATGTCAAGGACAACAGGAAGGGCTTCTTCAAATACATCAGCAGCAAGAGGAGGACTAGGGAAAATGTGGGCCCACTGCTGAATGGGGCGAGGCCCTGGTGACAAAGGCGACAGAGAAGGCAGAATTACTGAATGCCTTCTTAGCTCCAGTCTTCACTCTTAAGGGCAGCCCTCAGGAATCCCAGAGCCTGGAGACAAGAGAGAGAGCCTGGAGAAAGGAAGACGCCTTTGATTGAGGAGGATAGGATTAGAGACCTTCTGGGCAGGCTTGACATCCACAAATCCATGGGCCCAGATGGGATGCACCCACGGGTACTGAGGGAGCTGGCAGATGTTGTTGCCAAGCCATTCTCCATCATCTTTGAAAAGTCATGGAGAACTGGAGAGGTGCCTGAGGGCTGGACGAAAGCCATTGTCACTCCAGTCTTCAAAAAGGGCAAGAAGGAGGACCCAGGCAACTATAGGCCGGTCAGCCTCACCTCCATCCCTGGAAAGGAGATGGAACAGCTCATTCTGGATGCCATCTCCAGACACATGGAGGAAAAGAAGGTGACCAGGAGTAGTCAGCATGGATTCACCAAGGGGAAATCCTGCTTAACCAACCTGAGAGCTTTCTATGATTGCATAACTGGTGGGGTGGATGAGGGAAGATCAGTGGACATTGTATACCTTGACTTCAGCAAGGCTTTTGACATTGTCTCCCATAACATCCTCCTACATAAGCTCAGGAAGTGTGGGTTAGACAAGTGGACTGTGTGGTAGGTTGAGAACCAGGTGAAAGGCAGAGCTCAGAGGGTTGTCAGCAGTGGCTCAGAGTCCAGTTGGAGGCCTGTGTCTAGTGGAGTTCCCCAGGGCTCAGTATTGGGTCCCATCCTGTTCAACTTTTTCGTCAATGACCTGGATGAGGGGACAGAGTGCCTCGTCAGTAAGTTTGCTGATGATACCAAGCTGGGAGGAGTGACTGATACAGCTGAGGGCTGTGCTGCCATCCAGAGAGACCTGGACAGGCTGGAGAGTTGGGTGGAGAGGAACCTCATGAGGTTCAACAAGGGCAAGTGCAGAGTCCTGCACCTCAGGAAAGATAACCCTAGGTACCAGTACAAGCTGGGGGCTGACCTTCTGGAGAGCAGCTCTGCAGGGAAGGACCTGGGAGTGCTGGTGGACAACAAGTTGACTATGAGCCAGCAATGTGCCCTTGTGACCAGGAAGGCCAATGGAATCCTGGAGTGCACTAGGAAGAGTGTTGCCAGCAGGTCGAGGGAGGTGATCCTGCTGCTCTACTCAGCCCTGGTGAGGCCACATCTCGAGTACTACATCCAGTTCTGGACTCCCCAGTACAAGAGAGACATGGAGCTAGTGGATAGAGTCCAGCGTAGGGCTGCAAAGATGATCAGAGAGCTGGAGTATCTGCCCAGAGAGGACCGGCTGCGAGAGCTTGGCCTGTTCAGCCTGGGAAAGAGAAGACTGAGGGGGGGATCTTGTCAATGTGAATAAGTATCTGAAGGGAAGGTGTCAAGGGGATGGGGCTAAACTCTTTTCAGTAGTCCCATGTGACAGGACAAGAGGCAATGGGCAGAAATTGAACCACAGGAAGTTCTGCCTGAACGTGAGGCAGAGTGAATAAGCACTGGTACAGGTTGCCCAGAGAGGTTGTGGCGTCTCCTTCTCTGGAGATATTCAAGGCCCACCTGGATGCAACCCTGTCTAACATGCTCTAGATGACCCTGCTTGAGCAGGGAGGCTGGACTAGATGATCTCTAGAGGTCCCTTCCAACCTTAATGATTCTATGATTCTAAAGCAAAGTTTGCATGGATATCAAACTTAAGACTTATTTCTTCTAACATATGTGAAGAGACTACTCTCCCACCTCAACCATCTAGTAGGATCCTCCTTTCTTCAACCACCCCCTGGAGGGCAGGGGAAGGAGGAATTAGACACCATTGACGAAACAAAGTATCGCTGGTATTTCCAAAGTTAGTGTATGTATGCTCCACATCTGCAAGGACCTAACTTCCTTCTATTGTCTGTAATCCTCCTCACACCTGATGCACTGATGTTTTCTGCAAAGTTTTGAAACTAAACTCTTTGCTCTTACATCAAAAAGACGCAGATTCTCTTTTTTACCTAGCTTGCTGTTAAAAACTACAAGATATCTTTAGTGGAATATTGGCTACAAGCTTATTATTCTTTAAGTAGCAAAGTATAACAGAAAGCTTCCTAGCTTGCGTCATTCTCATATTAATACAAAGAGTGGAAAGAACTTACTCATTTTCTTTTTTCCCACCCTGAATCCACTGCTTCAGCAAATATTCATAGTAGCTGTCAGCTCTAGCTCCCAGAGTATAGACACCCAGATGAGTGAACTGCCCACTATTGGTGTTTATGAACATAGGCACTAGTCCATCATTTTTCCCTGAGAGGGTGTGAACATGCTTCATCACCTCATCTACAGCTTTCTACAAGGAAAAAAAATAGTGAATGTAAATTACATATATAAATGATACACATAACAGTGACTAGTAACTTCAGGCCAACAACAAATTGTTAACTATTCTTCCTCAAATTAGCATGAGGGATATCAAGTTCAACTCATATCATATATTAAATTCAGGATTTCAAGCTTCCTGACCCTCAAAATACAATGCTCTGGGCACATTTAAGTGCTCTGAGATATTTGTAACCATTTCCTCCCCTCAGCCAAAGCTCATATATATTCTTCAGTAAGTGCTGTAAGTCTACTCTAAAGCTAGTACTATGCCATGGACAATCATCCGTATTTATTGATATTTGCAAGCTAGGAATACAGCTGAAAAGAACAACTCCATGAACCATGCTGTAGTTACAGTTTCTTTAAATAACTGCACCTCTTTTAAACATAAGCCTTGGAAACAGTTTCAAACAATAAAGAAAACATTGCTAAATGAAAAGGACAGCGAAAATTATTCTTGTTCTCTGGAATTACCCTTGTTTCAACTAGTTTTCCCTTCTAATGGAACCTTCTATAAGGCTCAAATCTAGTGATTTTGCATTTTAGTTAAGTTCCTTGGAGGGCTTGGGGCAGCAATACCCTGCCAAATAAAACCAAATACCCTGGTTTTATTCTTATGATTTACAAAAGGGCATCCAGAAAATTCAAAGAATTCTAACAACATTAAGCAAGATGCAGTTTAACAGCCCTTGTTTAGCTCAGATATTTTTTTTTGGGGGGGGGGGGAACTAATATCAAATATTACTATGTTTGATAAATCTGATAAGCTAATATAAAAGTTATTATTAAAAATTATCCACCTCCACTACTCCTTTTGTTATATTAAAAAAAAAAAAAAAAGAATCTGAATGTTTTTTTTCTATCCCTTTCTTCCGCTAGCGTCTCACAACTCATTTAACATCACTGAGATTTCACACACATCATGTGAATTAAAGGTGGTACTGTAGATAGGGAGCGGTTCTCCCATACCTGGAATTTCTCTTCTCCGGTGAGACGAGAGAGCTCCCTAAACTCCAACTGAATGCTGGTCACCTCTGCCACAGTGCTATCTGATGTCCACCGAGGTGGATGTGCAGTGCCTCGGCCAATGTTGACGTCAGAGTAAGGTACCTTGGAGGGCGTGTTGAATGCTGGCATAAGCCTGCTCCCAATGTCTTTCTAAAGAAAGCCCCAAAAACACAGGACAGAAAAATTATATTTTTTTCAGCAAGCAGGCAGGGACAAAAAAAAAAAAAAAGAAAAAAGGACAAAAGTTGAGTTTTAGACTGTATAAGAAAGTCAAAAAAGATCATAGGCACATTCACCGTAAGGACTACCAAGTTTCCACCTTGTTCCAGGTATCGTATGCCTTAGCTGATTCTGCAAGCCCTATAGCACCTGATTAAATTCTGAAATCACTGAATCTGCACCTAGAGAAGCACTAATTTAAAACAGCTGTTAGGATGCACAGAAAAGGTGAAGATGACAATTACTGCTCTTTTCTAGCCAGCTATTTTCTCTTTTCCTTCGTAAGTTTCCTCACTATTCTCAGCCCTTTCTTAAGGAAAAATAGTCATATCTCTAAGTATGCCTAATAATACATAGCATGTCTCTGATGTTACTCAGGCAGCAAACAAAAGCACAGGCTAAGAAGATTAAAAACAAGTATGCTCCCATTGTTTTAAAGATGAAACATACATGAAAAAAAATGGTAACATTTAACTTGTTGATGCATCTTCCCTCATCTTTGCCCAGTAAGATACATATTCCACTTTCAATTGTAAGACTCAATCACTCACTGCTTTTTCCAGGAAGAGGCTATCTCCAGAGAGATGGTAGGTGCTCAGCAAGCCCCCCAGGATACGAATAGTGCTCTCAAAGAGATTCACATCCACATTTTTATCAAATACTAAATCGTCTGCTACCCATTTTCTTGCTTCTTCAAACTCTGCAAGACATAAAAGGAAGATCTATGATGAATTTCCAGCACGTTCCACCAACCAGACTAGAAACATTACTATTCCATATATCCAAGGTAGTTTACTCATATCTATACAAAAGATTGTAGTTTTAAGCAGAAAATTAAAATGAAGAGCACAAGTGCAAAAAATTCTTATTTAGTGTGCAACGCAGATGTGTACAAAGAGAAATATCTAGCAAAATAACAAGTTCCTAACAATAATAAATAAATACATAAATAAATCTCTATTAAAATCATCCAGATACAGAGATCTTTCAAGACCATCCATTTGATTGGGCAGATAATAAGTCACACTTCCACAAAAGCCTTTTTGATCTTTAAAATTCAGTCCTCTCAAATCAAAGCTGATATCTGTCAACATAACATAACATTTTCAATTAACAGTCGTTACTGTCACGTTTCACAGGCTCTGGTGAGTTAAGAGATGCTTTGAACACTGAGGGCTAAGCTACTTCAAATCATTTCACACCTGCCAGAGAGAAAAGCCCACTTGTGAGGAGTCACCGAAGAACAACCAGTTCCCCAGAAATGCAAGGTATTGCACAGGAGACTCTTAATGAAAGGATGCCTCTGCATCCTCACAAGGAAAAAAAATGCAACTCTCATGTACTGTGTTTTAAGAATAAAATCTGTGATAACTTACTCTGAATTGATCAATCTGTTTTAACCACACCAGCCAGGAAAAAAAAAATCTATGCAGTTTTGCAAATTCTGAGTTTTCTTGGGTGTTGAGGAAATATGGTAAGTCTTCTGAGATAACCACAGAAGAAAATCTGTGTTGTTAGACATTACATAGCAATGTGATGTGATAGAAAAATATAAGGTCCTCTTTCATAAGAGCTTTAGTATGCATCAGCTTGTAAGAAAGATCAGCAACCTCAAACAGAACTTCCACTTATATAGCATCTGTTATTCAGAAGAAACCCCAAGAGCTTTGTAAAGCAATGAGTAAAAGGAGAGTTGCTATAAAATATGAAAAAAAACTTCAATCAGAATCCATTTTCAACACATCTAAATCACTAATAATTTGTTTTAAAAGCTCTATCAGTTCACAATTAATTTTTTATTAAAAAAAAAAGCAGCACTGTTAACTTCATAACACTTCAAGATAGCCTGCTCAAGCCTAGAGCTGGTGACTCATGCTATGGAATTTGTTTGACTTGTTATCTTACATGAACACAAACTTCAAAGATAGGAAAGAGAGAAGTGGGAAAAAGCTTCCACTGTTCATTGTGTCCTTATTTGCAGCTCTTATCTTCCTGTCTTGACAGGTGAAAAAAATGCATCCTTTCTAAAACTACTAAGGGAGCTGTCTACCAAGGTTAAACAGACCCAGTTCCAGAAATTTTTAAATACTGCATAAAAAAAGGGAAAGAAATAGAAAAAAAAAAAAAACCTCTAGAAGACTAATTAAGCAAGTTCTCTGCAAAAGGATTGCAGAATTTTTGGCTTCATTTTTAAAATTTGTTGGAAAGGCTTCTGAAAACAGTCACTTCCAGAACGAATTGTGAAAAAATACGGTACAGTAGTTCAGGAAAAAAGTATTGAACGCTCTCTTTCTCCCTGCACTGACTCCTTAGAGAAACTAACCTCTTAAAACTACATAGTGAATATTGTTGTTAGACATCATAAAACAAAAGTCGGAGAGTCCAGGCTAATGACATAAGGCTGATGGGCTGTGTAATGCCTCAAAGATAACACCAGGGATTTAGTACAGAAACAAACTCAGGTGGCCTACTAATACATTCCTCACTTTCCAGCAGAAATAACCACAGTTATTTGTGATTTGTTTGTGGCTCAAATTCTTATCCAAGAGTAACAGTATCCTTGAGTATGTTTGGAGTATTTTTAATATACATATTTACCCTCATAGAAAAATTTAATTCATCCAACATGTGATCACTGTTCTCTTCAAAGAAGTCTGAACATACTGCCTGAACAGATAATAAGAAATTATTTTAAAGAAAGATTTAGAAAAGGAGAAAAAAAATACCTTCTTTTAAGCCTAAAATCCACATGGTATCCAAAGCATCAATTAAAGTAAGCCCAAGTCCAAACCACTCGCTGTAAGATTTGGACAAAGGCTTCAGTTCATCATGTCCCCAGGCAAAATCCTTATATCCTTTCCAGGCATGGCGGAATGCTTCTATCACAGCCATCTGACGTTCATTTATGGGCACTACAAAAGGAAAAACAGCTGCTGGCTCAAGACTTCGGTAGCAGAGTTATACAGCCACACCAAACATTGTTATGCTGAATTCTACCTCAAATTGAGATTTCCTTCCTCCCTCCCCCCAAAATTAAGTGATCAGTGTAAAGGAAAAAACATTGTCAGGTTACTCTGTTTCAGTGTAGCCTTTTCTCTGTGGAATAAGCAGTCAGTGTTTCTAGTCAGCAGTTCAGCTAAGTGGAAACAGAGATCTCACCCTGACAAAAAAGTAATTTCTCCAAATGCTTGTGATCATTTTAATGCTTTATAATTTCCAGATGAGATCATTTCAGCTCAAATACCTGAAAGTCAGGAAATACCAGAATTAAGATTACCTAATCAACTGTAATTCAACTGTTGTACACACATGCTTAAAAGTATAGTCCTCAGCTAATTTACTACGTATCAGTTTTTCTTCATCTTCCATGCCTTATTCATTCCTTTCTACTAACGTCAGCTCCATAATACGATTTCTCTTGAACTTTTGTTTTAAGAAGAAAGGAAAAAAAATCGACACTTCTATATTGAGCAAAGCCATGTCTTTTTCCATTTTTCTACTACCTAAAATGGTTGAAATTTATGTTTGTGATTTACTATAAAAATTGAGCCTGTGTTACATATCTAGCATGAAAACTGTCAATTCCCATTAGCTGAAGTTTAGCAAAATTATAAGCTAATGAAGAAATAATTTTAGAGTGGAAGACATCAAGCAGTATAACTAACACCATTTATATTTAACTAACACAAGCCAAATACATTACATTATATTATTTCAGTGTCTGGGTTTATCATACCCGAACTTCCTCATATGAACCTGGAAAGCAAAACAACA
The DNA here is from genome assembly GCF_028389875.1 of Rhea pennata. Classification (NCBI taxonomy): domain Eukaryota; kingdom Metazoa; phylum Chordata; class Aves; order Rheiformes; family Rheidae; genus Rhea; species Rhea pennata. The sequence continues at coordinate 2,201,603 of NC_084680.1, forward strand.
GGTTCCACAAGGACAGCAACTGTAAAAAACAACTTCTGCAGCTTCCTGGTAAGCCTTAAAAACAGTTCAACTTAATTCAAGGAGAGAGTTCCTTTTGTTCTGCAATCCAGGGAAAGTAAAACCACTGCTGGAAAAGGAAATCATCCCGTTCAAGCCCTCTCTCTTTAAACTACTCTCTCATGGAGAAGAGATAGGCATGTCTGCCTTTTCCCAGAGGACAGATTTCAAAGATTTGGTACTGAAATTTATTTTCAATGTCACTTTGTTTAAAGAAAGCAAAAAAAGTGGGTAAGACACCCAAATAAAGTGTACACCCTCCATAAACAAAGAACGAAAATAATAATAATACATAGTGCACGTGTTCAGTGCCCATTCTTCTGGTTTCTCTTCTATGGGTTGAAAAGATACCAATGAAGGAAAATACACAAAATTCACAAGACAAGGGATGAAACTGAGGGCAGATCTACAATCCCCTAAAACATAAAGGGGTTATCTTCTGGAAAAGCAACAAAAAAGCCCCAAATCAAAAGGCTCTCCAGCTTGAGATCATATTGCTTCAAAATATCAGTGGAAACAATGCTGCTGTAAAATATATAGCACGGGAATATATGCATAAGTAAACAAACCCCGTTGCAGCTATGGTCCTGATAACAAAGTGAGAGAGAACACATTTTATGCAGCGTCTGAGGGATGACATCCAACACATTTTTCAGAAGCAAACACAAACACACTAGGAGAGGCGAGAATAGCAGTGAGCTACATGAATCAAGTAATATGCACTCTGTAATCTTCAAACACAGAGTCACATCGGATAAACTGCACTTTGGCATCAGAATATTCCTTATTCAATATTGAGAACTGAGACTGCAATTCAACCAAAATTCTGAAGACTAACAAGCATGTAGGTTGTCACTGTATAATAAGGACACTGAAATCTCTGATATTCTAGGTAAATAATCTCTTCCTATAAAATTTTTCCCTCCTATGCCCTTCTCCCATCAGGTTTTTTTCCCCGTAAACTGGAGAAAAAAAAAAGTGGAGGGGAGAGAAGGAACTGTACAACTTTGACCATGAAAGTCAGTGATAAAAGTATCTTTAACTATGCTACTTACCTGGTTCTTTCTGGCCTTCAGCTTCCATAGATGAAGGTTTTTCTGGTTCTTTTATTTTACTAGAAGGAGGTTCTGTGCTTTGGTCAGGTTCTATCACTGCTCCTCTCCAACTGCAAGACACAAGGAATTTAAATTAGTACTTAATTTGATTACAGAAAATTGTGCAAATGAACAAGACTTATCTATGTATATCCTATTTTTCACTATATTTGATGAAATAGGAGTTTGATTTTATATCAAGATCAAAATAACTGTGTTGCTCACTAGCTAATTGTTTAGTTCAAAGAAAAACTCAACTGCACTAGAGAAGTTTTACTGAATTAAGAAATGTGTCTTACAGCTCTCGGGATTTTATTAAATACCTTGACAATGGAATTTAACAAAGAAATTTTAAAATATATAGAAATATCTGAAGTATTTTGTTCCATTTCAGAACTATAATGTTCAGAAAAGCCACTAACACTAAATTAGCATCATACAAATGAACACCATTAAGAACTCACGGATAAGCACAAAGGAGTAGCCATTTAAAGTACTTGCTTTACTGTCAAGGGGTTCACAAGCCTTTCCACCAACACAGAAGCATATAACAATTCAAAAAAGTTTTATTAAGTATTTTTTGAAGGAAAAGTGTTTCAGAACACTTTCAGAACAGTGTTCAGAAATGGAACTCAGATCCTGCCAGGTTCATGTCAAGATCAACTAATCTTGACCATATATAATAAATAAATAAATTAACTTTGAGCTCATGATACACCTGCTAATGGACCTTGGCTTATGGAATCTTTAAAGTATGCACTGTTTACAGTTAGCATACCTTATGACTTACATAAATCCAATCACTTCTTTTTCTTATTCACTCTCAAAATTTGTAACAAGTCTTCACTATGCTGTAATTGCTTTCCTAAGTTCTCTTAATTGTTACTACTGGTTTAAGTCTACCAGCAATAGCATCAGTGAAAGAACAGGAACAATACTTCTTAAAATGAAGTCTAGCACTCTCACATACTAAGCATCTCTGCTGAAATTCTAATAGTCTTTCCTATATCAAAGTTATATCCCTTCAGTTATTCCCAAATCAGAAGACTTCCAGTAATATCTTTGAGAATTGTATTTTTGTATCAACATAATTAAAGTACCACAGGTCCCTTGATAAAGCAATTACTTTTATGTACATAAAGGTGCTTGGAACTGGTATGACTGATCCCCTTTCAAGAAAGGAGTAAGCATATATCTTAATACAATTACATCTACACAGCTAAAAATCTACAGCTTCTCCCAGTTTCACTTGGGCTTACTACATTTATTGCCACTGTAATTCTAACCAACACTGTGATACTGGTATAATTCTCAAGTCTGGGCCAAGGCAGAGCCACCTGTGACAGTATTATTATTTTCTGATACTTGTGTGTTTACATTTTCCACAAAACAAGTGGAAGAAATCTATATACACTGAAAATTCTCCATGGCACTAACAGTGTATAAACGCATTAGAAATACAGACAGTCTAGCAGGGCTCCAAATCCTCTCTGGAGTTCTACGATACAAATAATAAAAACAGAAAAGTTGTATACTTGCCCAAATTAAATTAACCTAGCAATATCAAAAATTGTCAGGCAAGAGCGAAGAACAGACAGACATAAAGGGAGAAGGGGGAAGAAAAAAACAAAAACAACCCCCCCCCCAAAAAAAAAAAAAAACAGCCAGCACAGACAACAAAACGACCTTACAGCTTTTGCTGCAACATCTAAAGCATGCTGAGAAGAAGAAAACAAAACGAGAAAAGCTGTAACTTGCTGGAAATATTTCTACCTGATAACAGATTTCTCTGTTTTTTCTTCTTTATCAGCCTGGGCTGGTTCTTCTACAACCTTGTTGTTATCACGTTGGGTCTTTAGCCTCACGTCCCTCCGTGGTGGCTTGATCTGAAGATTAGGAGGACCACGGCGGGCATGAGGCAGCTTTGGCTGCTTCTGAGAAAATAAAGGAGAAAAACAAAATCAAGATGTGCTAGGTATTTGCAGAGGTCATACATTCCAATTCATAATTCAAAGCATCCCAATGTTACATATAATCTCAAAAAAAATAAAAAATAAAAATAAACAAAACAAACAAAAAATCTTATTTTGATATCATCCTAGCACACAAATTCTGCTTTGAATAATGGAGGGTATGCTGAAGATCTTGCCAGATTTTCTTTTTTTAAAAAAACTTTTGGTAGAACTATCCTGTTGTTAAATCTACACTGATGAACTATCTATAATACACACTGCTTCTAACAGATAAGAAATTACTGTAAGGTGTTCTCAAAGCAGTGTAAAGATATTTGATTTCGTTTTTCAAAGTGTAGTAAATTTTTAATTATAATTAGCAACAATTCAGTGTGATGTTGATTGTATCTTATGTCTTATACTCAATCACGCACATTATTTAGGCTCCTTGCAACTGCAAGATTGACATCTGGAGCACTCAACAGCACTAGAAGTCCAAACAAACTACAGTAGGAAAGTGAAGCCTCAAGTAACAGGTCAACATGACCTAAAGTTCTTCGCTCCTAGGCACATCAGTGATTAAGAAAAAGCATACTGAACACTTATCACTAACAAAACAGGAGCATATATTACATACAAGGATTTCAGCTATGCTCGCTTCCACCCAGCACCTCCTAAATGCTTACACTATCCAGCAGCACTCCCATTAAAGAAATGACTAACTCTTTCAAATAGAACAAGAGAATTCCCAGGAACCACACACAACCTCTCTTCTTTAGAGTCAGAGTGCATACAAGTTAAAGCCAACACATATTATACCATAACCAAAGCTCTTCCTGAAGGATATCATTCCATCCACAGAAAATTTTTATTGTGGGCGGTAATTTCTTTTTCCATGACACCTGTTAGAACCAAGAACTATTTGCAACTTCCACAAATTTTCTGGCAGGTTTGTAAAACTCATTTCATCTTATGGTACCTGAGGTGGAAGTTCTGGGTAAACTCCAAGGTTGGCATCTGCTTTCTCAGGTGCTGGTAAAACAGCTGGATTTGCCAACTTTAGCCCAGGAGCTTCTGGTTCTATTCTCTGATCATCCAATGATTTGTTTGTTACACCTAGACACAAAAAAGTGCTTAGCACAGGGAATTAGCAATTTAGACTTCAGCTAGAAATTTATGATAGTCAGCAACATTCATATACTATTTGCACCTCCAAAAAGTGTTTCCATTTAAGAAACATTGGTAAATAAACACTGCTTGTTAGATACAAAGTGTCTTTTGATAGTAACATTTCCATATATATATAAAACATCCAATACAAGAGGAGGCTGCTAAAAAGAGCATGTTTTTCTTTTTTATTTTAACTTTTCAATTCAAGCAGCAGGATAACATTGAAGGTAAATGTGCCTTTATGTATCAGAAAAGCATGGAATTTAAAATCCAAAGAAAGGATTATTTTATCTTCAGTGTGCATATTTGGATTACCAATACGTACATAAAAACATAATCAAACACACTCATGGTCTCCAAAATTTAATCAACAAAATGTTGCTGCTAGTCAAGATAAACAACTAAAAGGCATATTAGAAGCATTTCTGAGAAAGCATACGCATTGAAACACAGGATAAAATTATCTAACAATTACACTTTAATGAATACACCCAGTCATTGTCAATACAAACTAAATCAGTTGAGAAAACTAAAACAATCTCTTAAGTACAACACCATATTCAGATAATTTTGAGCCACACAGAGCACATACTTTTCCACGGCTCTCCCATGTTTGTATATGAAATGACTCCACAGACTGCCAAGAAGGCAAACAGGAAGAGAATTACACTCCGCTGTAGTCGAGACAACTGCTTCCATTTCTTTGGGAAAGAAAATAAATAACAATATTTAGCATGACATTAGAGAGCCCACTCATTCAAAAACAAACTACTATCAGTTCATTAAGAGGAAGGCATACAAAAGTGATTAAGTTTAATTTTACCCTCTGTTTCCAACTGCAGAAGTCCATTGCTTATTTTCTTTGATGCTAGAACAGAAAAGTAACATGCCAGCATATGGCACAACAGGCTCAGAGAAACATCAAAACCTCTTGCTCCAAGAACCTGGAGACTGCTAAGTGCCGAGACTACCAGAGAGCACATCATCTGAAGCGTACTGATTTTCATCACAACCTTTTGCTGGCTGACCTGTGCATCTGCCCAGATGTATATCTTGAAATGAACCATGAGACTCTTCCATTCTGATTAGCAAAGTATTATGAAAGAATTATGCAAAGTAAGGAAAAAAAATAGAAAAAGAAAGAGGCAGCAAAACTAAAAACGATATTGCAGCAAAGAAGATAAGCTCAAAATAAAGCTAAGCACTGGTAATTGGACAAGAAAATTTAGGCATTTTGCCTCTGACAAAAAAATCTTTGTGAAAATATCATGCAAATTAGGGCCTGCCACCACAGATATAGTCACCAACTATGTTAAAATAAATTAAACCAACAGTGTAATGAACAAGACAAGAACACAACATCCACAAAATTAGTACTGAGCAAAAATGTGTTTTTCAAATTGAAGCAAGTATTTACAATAAAAGCACTAAGTCAGACATCAAATGCTACATTAGCCTAACAGAGAAGATTTTCCCATTTATAGCAGTTGGAGTCTTTTAACACTTTGATCTAAAGTCACTGTTAAATTACTATTTTGTTAGTTTTATAACAGTGCTATCCGAGCGTACCAGAGTAGCAGTTTGCTTCTAATGACTTTCTTTGGCATTTGGCAAGGGAAGTTTCAGTGCTGAAGCTATGCTTGGGAACATTCTGCAGTTTCCTGCACCTGGCTGTTCCCCATAGCACTTCCTATAGTTCTCACCTTCTTAGTAAGGACCATAGATCGCAAATATTCCAATGAGGAAATGTCAGTGCATCCGCATTGCAAAGCCCCACGACATACATTTATGCATTACTACCACTGACGGCACCGTGATCCTGTGCACACAGCAAAATGCTGATCCTGCTCATTCACCTTTGACTCTATCGGCACTGCCAACTACATCACGACCTCCCAATTTCAGAAGGATGCCTGCAAAGCCAGCAGCTCTCCACTTACTCAGGGCAGAAAGAAAAAGTCCAATTTACTCTATATTTCACTCCTATCCATCCCAAAGATACAAGAATACAAAAATACATCCCCATGACTGCATTCACTAACATCTTTTTTTTTGGGGGGGGGGGCAGATAAAGAAAAAAGATAAAAGGGTGAAATGTCTTGTACCCTGCAACCACATTTCCTTAAACTGTAGGTAAGAGAAGAGCTGCAACCCTATGTCCCCAAAGAAATGCTTTATACTCTTAATCTGGCTGCATAGCAAGTTTCTACTAGGTAGCCATTCCTCTCCCATTTTTTGCAGCAAGGTGCAGGGTCACCTCCTTCTCCGGAATCATGCTTTTCCACCCTATCTCTCTAGCACCAGATGATCACTGCTGTTCAAGCTTCCTGACCACTCATTACCCCTAAGCAGAAAATAAGATCACTTCCATAAAGCCCTGTCAGCTACCACCATCTGACACTCAACCTTCCCACAGGAAGTGGGACTACTCCCTTTACTCTTCCAGGGTAGAGGACAGGGCTCCTCTTCCAAGCCCCAAAATAGGGAGCAAAGACATCATGTCCAAACGTTCTCTCAACGTTCTCTCTCTCCTCCGCTCCTGTCCAGGCAGTGCAGTGACCCCAACAAATCCCCTTTCTACCTCACCTGTAAGGGGCTGGATTCATTCCCCAAACACACACCCCACTTTGCTGACAAAAAAGCAAAATGAGGAGCACTCACCAACCAGCCTGCAGCCCACCAAGCCCCACCAGGTGGGTATCACCACCCCAGCACTGCCCTCCTCAGGGCCCCCAACGTGGGGCCTGCAGCCCACCAACTCTGGGGGCACCCCCATTGCCAGGTGCCCACCGCCCAGCAGCACCCCCCGTCCAACAGCCTGAGGCAACCCCATCTCCGGGTGCAACCCCCGCAACTGCCCAGGGGAGACACCCCCGACCCAGCTCAGAAGGGGAACCCGCTGCCAGGTCCCAAAGCGCAGCACCCCAACACACAGTTGTCCCCCCCCCCCCCCCCATTGCCTGGGCTCCCCTCTCCCTGCCCACGGGCACCCCGCCCCGCAGCTCAGCTCCCACAGGTCAGCCCTACCCCCCCACTCCTCCACCCCACGGCCGGGGGCTCACCCGCAGCCAGCGGCGCCCCACGGCCGGGCCGCCCTCCCAGTCCGGCCGCCCTCACCCGCCAGCAGGAGCGCCGCCTCCAGGCCTTGCTGTTGTTGTAGCCAGCGGCCCCCACCACCTCCTCAGGGCTGAGGGTCACCGAGATGAAGTCCCGTCTCGGCGGCGAGGCGGCGGCAGAGGCCGAGTACATGGCGGCAGCCTCAGGGACCCCAGCCCGCGCCGCCCTCCGCTCCGAACCGCCCGCCACCCCGCGCTCCCGCCGCCATTATCCTGCAACCTCCCGGCCAAAGAGCGAGCGGGCAGAGTAGCCGCTTCCGGGTGCCGCTCTAGCCCGAGCACACGGCCTCAGCTCTATGGCGCCCTTAGCAACGGCCTGCTACTGCCTTACCCTAACAACGGCGGGACTAGGCCGCCGATTGGACCGTTATGGCCTCGCGGTTCCCGTCGCCTCCCATCCCCTCTCCCCAGGCCTCACAGCCAGGAAGGGGAGCAAGTGCCAGCATGAAACCTCTCAGCAGCCTTTACCTGCATTGCCCCCGGAGCCAGATCTCTGGCCTCTGCTGCTCGAGATGGAGGGTGCGGAAGGTGAATGGTGGCACAAGCCACTGTGGCAAGTCTAAATGCCCTTTGGTGGCTCTTGGCACAGAGAGAAATGGCTTCCCCCAGCTAACATGGCTTTGCAGTCCTGACTGTGGAGCTGGCTTGCCCACAGGATGTTGTTCTCCCCCCATTACAGGGCAAAGAAGCACCACCTGCAACATCTCCTCACACAAGCACTGGTACCATAGAGACCCTCAGGGCCAACTCCTAACTGACAAGATTGCCCGTGGCCAAAACCCACGATACTACAATCTCGCTGCAAGGTAGCAGAAGATGCACGGGAGGAATGGTGTTTTCAGCAGGGGGTTGTCCCCAGTGGGTAAGATTTGTTAGCAAAACTACTGCCAGCGCTAGCAATAGCCAGCCAACCTGCACCACTTGCCTCTGAAGACAAGCCAAGAAGCCAATGAATACATCTGGGTGAGCACGTTCTTTTCTGCTGCATGTATTAGCAACATCACTTTCATATTTCATTTTATACAATACTGCCAGTCATCCTGATGCAAGCACGTTTTGGACAGTGTCTGTGGAGCTTCAGGGGTATGAGAATTTCTTTCTCTCCCCTTACTGACCTCAGCTTTTTAGATGCTCTCTCCATGTAGCTAGACCCTGTCCAATAAGGACTTCAGCCATCTTGGTAGAAAATGGGAAGTGATGCTGGGATCCCTCTCTTTTCCTCCATGTCATAAGGCTATATCGTAGACTAGTGCCAGAAATACTAAGATTGGCACAAGTAAAACATAAATGGAAAAGTGCACACGCAAAGTCATCAGAAGAAAAAGCAGAACAAGGATTAAAAGAAGTGCCTGTGCTGATAATAAAGACCACCATTCCCATTAATCAAGTTCACGAACGTGTTGTTTCCATCAAGCCTGGAGAGCCTGCACTCTGGTGAGGCCACAGAACAAACCACCGAGCAGAAGACCCCACGGTCTGACAATGGGAAGACAGCAACAAGACTACAGCATGTCATATATGCCATGCCTTCTCCTGCTAGCTCCACAGGAAGGTGACTACCCCAAAGGAACATCCACTAGCAACTGTTGACTCTTAAGGGATACAGAAAACCTGTCTAAAGACTACATTGTTATCACCAATCAAGAAGAACCCCAGAGACATGATGTGGACTCAGCAGCTTGCATTCCTTTCCTTGTCCTCTGTATCACACACAAACAGCCCTGGTCAGACAACTTGAGAAAAATGGGCCTCAGTGCATGTGAGCATGTGGGTGTGATACTGCAGGAATGGTATCTACAAGAAAATGAGTGTGAGTGGGTAAAAGTCAACTTAAGCAGTTTTGTAAATAAATAAATAATACTAACCCCTAAGTTTTCTACTGTCTGGTGCTGAGTTTTGTTACACAAATTTCCTACGGCAGGATCCACTTATCCCACACAATTCCTCCCCCATCTCCTTCTCTCCACAGACCTAGAGGCCTTCATGGACCCCACATGCAAATTGTTCTGCTCTGCATCTTCACTAGGGAGGAGCAAGAACATTATCAGTGGATATAGAGGAACAGGGAACTGTTCCTTCTGTTCATAGTCTAACGAGAAAAAGAAAATATTGGTGCAGCCATGGACTATTGCTCTAGAGTAGAGCATTATGGTCATGCTGGCACTAAATTCACGTTCAGGTGTACATGACAGTGTGTTCAATATACATCATCTGAGCCTATAAATTGAGAATCCACCATGCATTAGATTTCCAGATAAAAATGAAAACTGGAGAGGAAAGACGGGGGTTGAGCATTTCATGATTAAAAAAAAACTAAACAGGCAAAAAAAATTTTTTTTGGTAGGTATGAAAACTCTGCATAAAGAAGTACAGGAACAATTTAAAAGAATCCTGAAACATTAATTGTTATTTTTTAGTATTTATTTCCCTATCACAGGGAACTACCCATTCAATTAGCTTAAAATGCTTAAAAGAAAAAAAAATGAATCCCTCTAGCAACCTTCATATAGATGCAAAGAGAAAAACGTGGGATGAAGTTGATAAGGAAGAAGGAATATTCACTTTTGAACTTTGTTGGGTCATAACAGCACTAAACCCCAACAAGGCAGGAGACAATCTGTCAACTGTGAAAAAAAAATACAAAACTTCCCCTATTGTTCTATAAATAGAGACTCTTTAAAAAAATATGACTATTGAAGAGAAACAGAGCAGAAAGGTTGTTACACACTATGCTCAGCATACCTCATTACCTAAGTAACAGCTGTGAAAGCCTGACTCAGACCTATAGCACTCATGGCTACTTTAAATAAAAGAAATAGGCACAATACTGACAACTAATCTCTCTCCCCTGCAGAAGTGTTATCCCGCCACAAATTAAGTTGTTAAGTTTGGAAAAAAAAATGCTACAGGGGAGAAGACAGTATTCTCATAAAAAATAAAATAAAATAATAATTAAAAAACCACTACATGCCACAAAGTCAAACTTCTGATATTACATGCTCCTGAATTCCACATCACCTTCTAAGTTTGAAATACAGGCATTACACCATCCAGCTATGGCATCAATGATAGTGTTTTACAGCTGTGGTGACAACATCCATAATGTGTAGGGACAAACACAAGGATTTTTTTTCACAAACAAGAAACAGATAGACACATTATAGAAACCATGGTAATATCTTTATTATAAAAATGCTTAAGTTTTCAAAAGTTTCTGGAATAGTACGGCAGTATGGGACTTCCCTTTGTTTCATATACTTTTTCTTCTTTTCACAGTGCATGACATAATTATTTTATTACAGATATGGCATTTTTTATTTTCAGTTCCCTCAAAAATTTTTAATATTCCAGCTTAAAATGTCATAAGGAAAAAAAAAAAAACAACACAAAGGGCATTCAGTATTCTAATTCAGCTCCTCCTTGAAAACAACCTCTAAAAATCACGTCAGCAGCTCAGTGTTCACAAGATCAAAGAACATAGGGCTGAACTGCAATTCAATCTCAAAAGAGAAAGCATTTTAGAAAGAGCAAAAGAAACATGCTTTCTATATAGCACAGTGTGATTTAAAACAATCCTGTGTCTGATTTGACAAGCAATAGTAACAAAGATACAGTGCAATTTGTTCTCAGATGTAAAACTTGACTGATATGAATGGAATGACCATGGTAAGATTGTGCAACAGAAATTACAGAATTGAATGTCAAAGGCAAATGTGTAATTTATACTAAAAATGACATCTACCAATTACAGATGCAGAATGAGGTAATCAGAACTGTAATTAGCTGATCTGCAGGTGCAAAAGGCTATTTACTTGTATATATGCAGATACAGCTTATACTTGAAAATTCTGCCATTGACATTTAGATGCTTTCTCTAGAAAACTTGAGCCTACTTATAAGTTATAATTACTCTCAAAGCTATTTTTAAACTTCACCAACATTCTGAATGTGGCTTCGTATAAAGAATTTCACAAAACCACCACTAGTTATTTGAAATATTTATTCCTCATAATAGCAACAACAATTTCTTAGCAGAAGCAGATGCATGAAATAAAACTATCCAGATGAGTCATCTTCCTCACTGCCTTTCCTTAATGCCTGATTTTAGGGAAGGAGTACAGTATGCTCGTCAGCCAAATTCTATCCAGCAATGCACCTGAAGAGTCTTCCCTAAGGGACACAGATCAGATCACCTTTTGTTTTTGTAAGCCCATGAAATGATGTTCAGCACAGGTTTCATAGCAGCAGGTACCCACATGACAAGTCTACCAAGAGGCAATGTCCTAAGACTAGACATGAAGAATCAAGCTGTATACCTGAGCTATCCTGGGATCCCTCAGCCAGCATAAAGTCAATTTGCTACATATGTTCTAACAATTAGCATCCTCAGTTATCTGATACTTATCCTTATGTTGTGGTTAGTAAAATCTTTAAAAGGGAAGGCATCTATTTTCACAGGTGAAAGCTGCTAGAAAACTACCTGCCCAGAAACTATAAAGGCAGAGGCTGGTGTTTTACTGTTTATATTAAAAATAAAAATTTGAGGATTTTTTTTTTCTTTTGGTTAAGCATTAAATTTTGCAATCAGGATTTGTTCCTCTTACTTCTTTCAGGCACTTAAAAAGAATCCCCCTGTTAGGGATACAATATATAGTAATGAAAAAAAATGAAAAGCAAAATTAATGTTTGGCATAAGACTAGAAGAGCAAAGGGTTGCTGTAAAAATATTTCTTACCATCTTGTTTTAAAATAAACAGGTCATTACAGCTGTAAAGCACAATCCTAAGCTGCACATTTACTTAGATTTTCTTGGAATGCCACCACCAAGCTTAGCAGTGCAAACCTGTCTGTTCTGCTTTAAAGTTTGTATCTCAAGCAATACTTTGTATAGCAGCATCCCTACCTACATCAAATGCTACATCAGAGAATGTAACTGCTGAATTGGATCTTCTAACCTGCACAGGATGAGGGAAGAGACACATCTGTGAGCAAGAGCCCTTGTGCAAAGTCATTCAAAAATTTTCAGGGTGGGGCCTCCCACTAATCCTGCTTTATCTGTGCTCACAACTTCAAAAAAAGGAGAAAAAATAACAATACGAAAAAGATACCTAGCAAGGCACTGTAGAGATTTAAACTTCTTGAATGCAAATTAGATTGATTATGTCCTGATCGGCTGATTTGTGTATTTGTACATGCAACAAAAAAGAAATGTAAAATCTGTTTGGTATCTGGAAGGCTTTAATCTTCATTCATATCTAAGTCTATAAAACAGGTCAAGGTAAAAAGGCATAGGCATCAAAATTACCAAACAACAGAGTGGATACAAGTGTGTGTAAACACAACTGCTACATGGATTTGGCATCTATCCAATAACACAAAGCAATTTCTCATAGCCCACTTAATAGCTGACATTTTAGTCATGTCAGTTCCCATACTGGATATACATCAGATTTGAGGGGGGAAAGTCGTCCCTCCTCTTCAAGAATTTCTTAGAATTTCCGCTTTGTTTTCATCGAGTATAAAGGGAGAACAGAAGTCTTTGTTCTTCATGTACTCCTCCAGACCCTGAGAATGTGCAAAAACAATACAGTTAAGCTGTAAACACATTAGCCTGGTTACCTGCACTATTTTTAAGTTCTCAAAGGATTACTGACTACCTAAAGTTAGAAGGTCATGGAAAGGACAGACAACAGCAACAGTTTCCCCAGTGACACGTTACAGTATGACAGAGATGGAAAGGGTTTAACTACATGATGAGTTCATGATGGAGAAACACAGATGAACCACAAAACATTTCAGAAATAACTCTTCCCAGGATGGAAGAGAGGAAGGTATGTTTTTAACTCATATTGTGATTACTCTCCTTAACTCATGTTAAAGAACAGTCCTCGCGGTCCTAGAAGAGTCAAATTAAATTGCCTTGCCTTCATTTTGTTTTTATAATACATTGATTGTGATAAATTAGCTATCCCCAGGCAAAAAAAACCCAGCAAAGATAACGTGTGAAGCTTTATGAATACCCTTTCCCATTGTCCCCCATCTATCCTTCTATAATCCACTATTTCTCAGCCTGTCTGTCCAACATCCAAAGGCGCTTCACAGTGTTAAATGGAAGTAGCTTTCTCAGGACCAATTAATTTTAGGGGAAAAAATTTCAGAAATCTGTTCTAAAATGTGCTTTCTCTCAAGACAATGCACATACCATGCTTTCTTATTTAGTATTCACTCACTGTGGGAGGGATCGCTAGCACAAATTAGTACACAGCCATATACAGTAACCCCACGCATTTTGCACTTCTATGATTCTTTTCATTCAGAGGATCTCAAAGTACTTGTGAGTTTTAATGAAACTGTGCAGCTTCATTACAAATTTCATTTTACAGATGGTTAAAACTGAGATACAGAGAGAGGGAGCAAACTGCTGAACTGTAAACCATAGTGGAATTAGGAATGTAACACAGAGCTCAAGTCCAGGCTACCTTGATCTTACTATTTCTTGGCAAACACAGGCTAAAGAAATCCCCTGCATTTGGCAGGAAATCAGATACATACATGCTGTCTCTTAAAAATATCTCCCTAGATAATTATCCTCACCTCTCCAGAGTAAGACACTATTGGAGAAATCTCACATACAGCAGGAGGATCTTCAGTTCCTGAGAGACTAAAGAAGAGAAAACAGGATTTTAATTTTTTGCTATGCTTATAAAATAGCATGCTTTCTTTGACAGTTCAGCAAGAACAGGACATCTAGAAGGGTAAGAGAGAGGTTAAATTCACAAGCATCAGACATGATTTGACCCAGAACTGCGGAAATAAAAAGGAACTAGCAGGTACCAACTATTTCCCATCAAGCAAGCAAGTGATTTTTAAAGAGGTGCTTTTCAAATAACACAAACAGCTTATAGCTTATTAAATTATGAGCTGATGAACTAATAACCCATAGAGTAAACACAGCTTTTCATTCATCGTGACACAGAATGTATCTGAAGCGGCAATTGCTGTATAATAGCTGATATTTATGCCCATCTGAGACTGCTACTGGGCTTTAAGTACTAGGGCCATACTCAGAAAAGATGGTGATGGCTACAAATTACAATTCCTTGGGCTGACTAAATCCTGAATGTTAAAAGGGATTGCTTCTACCTAAGGCAGTGGTCTCACCGTGCCAGAGTTGCTATAGGAGCAGCTCACTACCCTAAAGGCAGGAATCTGTTGGAGTTAAAGCACAGAGTTATTTGCATATTATTGTCTACAGTATTTCTAATCAGTAACGAAGCAGGAGCAGTAATAGACATTGATCTCCAGCTGTTCAGAAAAAGTCTGCTGAACAGAACTCATGCTAAGTTACCACGTGATTACAGAGATGCCCAGTTTTGTGGAGCACAGTGTACACAGCTGCAAAGGACAGGCAATCACAGACAGAGAAGCTAAAGTAGGTCATGAAGGTTCACACCTGAGTTTCTCTGGTATCCTGCAACCATTTTCATCCACAAATTTGGCCCCAGCCTTGAGAGCCCAGCGGTAGTGCTGGACCAGGAGGGATTGCCGAACAGTGGTAGGAGTGTCTTTGTCAGCCGTGTCTGCATTTTTTAATGGCGAGAACTCCTCTTCTCTCACAACTTCAAATGCCACGGAATTCCTACCAGCAAAGGAGAGAAAACAGTAATAATGAAAAACAAAGCTAGCCATCAGTTCTGTTGTCAAAAAACAGCAGCTACATCTTCCATGGGAAAGGCTCATGCACGTTGTAGGGAGCAGTTACATATGCATCCTTCGGCAGTGTTAAGCTAAGGAAAGTCCACCTCCTACCCAGAGGGCAAAGGAGTGCCATGGTTTGATGACATAAGCATCCAACTAGAAGCCCAGACTCCTAGGGAACATAACAGCAGCCTTCTGACCCCAAAGAACTGTGCACAGATGACAGAAGCAGCAACAATTCTCCAGAGTTCCCACAGAAATCTTTCCAGAGATTAGGAGGCTTTCTGGACAAAAAGCCTCAACTAAGAGGATAATAAGCAAGACAGGGAGGAGACAGCAGTGATGTCTGAAGCTAGGATGCAGGCTGCACTGCAGGTGGTCAGTCTTTAGGATAATTTTGCTCTGAAACAAGATATGCAGCTCACTTTAGAGCACAACCTCCCTGCTGCAAAAAGTGGTCACTCCATGTAGGAGTCTGTGGGCAAGGATGAACCAGGGAAATCAGTTTCCAGGTATGAATTAGCAACTTTAGGAAGTCACTGTCAAATGCTAGTACAGCTGTTTACCAGAAATGGGAATGCAAATAAAAATACCACAACAACATCTACATGTTTCTGCATTTCAAGTGTGAAGAGCATCTGCCAAGTTGTTTTTGCATTAACAAAGCACACAAAGAAATCACTGCTTGCAAATGAGCGCCTTTAAAACCCTCAAATTAGGTCTGTTTTCATCAGGCTAATTTTGCCTTTATTATGCTATTTCATTACTGAATGCATATCAGGAAGTGGCGACTAGAGTTCAAATCTTGAGCTGCCTGATTCTGAAGTAAATCTCTCTAAACCCAAGAATAACTATACCCAATATTATATGGGAGATTCCCAAACTAGACTCCCACCATCCTCTAAAAACAAAGTATCTCAGACTGCATTACCGCTATGGGACAAACGCTCTCTCCTATGTTTTAGAGAGTCTGGCAATTCTACACTTACAGTTCCCACAGCAACAGTAACTTGGCCCCATGGAGCTTAGGCAACCAGTTTTCTAAGCGCAAAGGGTATGAACTGAGCCTTGGTTTAACATGCACTTAAAATGTAGTAAGAGCTGCAGTTGCTAGGGAAGCCAAAATTCTGCAAGAGCTGATTTCTGTGGGTTGAAATACTCAAACACAGGCCTTGATATTGCTTTCTTTTTCTCCTTTTGTACAGTTAGTAGAGGCTCAGCCAGCCAAGCCATCCTCCATGGAACAAATGGTTCTTGGAGCATAGTCAGAGCAAGCCTGGCTGCTGCCAATGGCTCTGTGAATGCACCTTTTAGAATCTGTGGAGTTACTGTCATGCTGGGAAAGATTGGTAGATGCAACAGTCTCTTAACAAGCCACCCACAAACCATGTACTCCCTGTCAACGCCTGTTACAACCTACAGTCATTCAAACAAACATCAAGAAGGAAAAAAAAAAAAAAAAAAAAAGATTCACATCTGTCACTAACTTAGAGAACTGGAACACATCAAATACAAACTTCTCCAGCTTTATCCCGTTTGGTTTTAGCGGCTTTACCAGATTTCCCTCCTCGTCAATGTAGGGCACCTTCTTTATGGCTACATGATGCTTCAGCTGGGGCTCAAATTTCCTGCCAGGGCAAGAGGAGAAGAAACAAGTTCATTTAATTCATGCCCACTTTGAGAGAACTACTACTTTTCTGGGAAACAGATGGCTTATTACTACTCTTGATAATATCTTGACTGCTATAGATACTGTCCTTTCCAAATATGTCCAGGGCTGACCAGAGCAATCCAGCCACCTGTGTGGTGGGGAGCAGTGGCCAAACCACACCTGCACCAATGCAACATAATTGGGTAAAGCAGGAGGTAAAGAAGGACCTTGCATCTGGTTGAAATCACAGGCAGAGAAAGAAAAGGTATTATCTGAGCAAGATGATAGTATACTAGAGCAGATCCTCACACAAAAATGGATCAGGCTCTTCAAGAAGGTTGTCTGCCTCAAGACTAGACAGAAGTGAAGTCCTCTCCCCCCCATAACTATCCCCACATTTTTAAACTATAGCAGTTTCTTATTCATCCATAGAGACAACCAACACAACAGACCAGTATCCCCAACATGCCCTGAATCAGCACCAGATCTAAGGGAAAAGAACTGCTTTCTGAATGCCTAGTATCGTATCATATCCTCAACTGAAGGCTGCAGAATCTCCAGTTTCACTCATTCCCCCAACCTCTGTTGTCTCAAGGGACAGCATGGATGAAATTCCCATTAAAAGCCCTGAATATTTTGCTGCATCACCACACTGCACCCACATGGCTCCTCACCCCTGCAGGCCCAGGAAGCTCTGCTATATCCCAGTTGATTTAGCCACAAAGCATGTAATCTGTCTATCAGATAAGGCCTAAAGAGCATACTGGAGCTGTCAGAAAGCGGATACAGCTGTTCTGAGCAACCTGGAAAAGAGAGGAGGTGAATAGCAGAGCAGGATGTACCCACAACTGAAACTACCAAGTGAGAAACTGAGATACCCGCTCTTGAAGGTATTTTGAGGCTGCACAGCTGCCTGACAGGTCTGCTGGAACTTACTCGGCCACTGTCTGCAGAAAATCAACCGTGAAGAAATGGTTGCAGATATTGCCAACACTGTACATCAGCCTCCCATCAGGGCTTTGCTGCTGTGCGGTCTCCACACTGATCTCACTGTACTCTACCACCTGACAGATCCCATCCACAAGGCACACTACCCCAACAGGCTCCGTGGGATAGGCTTTCTCCACCACCTGCAGCCACAGGGCAAAAGGCTATGACAAAGAGGAAGAAAAACCAAGCCCTAAGCCACCTCCCACATGCAATCTACCCTTCAAAGCTCTGTTACATGCTGATTCTCCAGTGCTTCAAGAGCACAAACATGACAGTGCTGAGTATACAGAGCAGCCTGAAAGCGTATTTTGCCCCCACAGCCTGGCATAAGAACCAGGACTCAACCACTTAATTAAACAGTTGCTCAGAGGGCAGACCACAGTTACAAGAAAACAGCATTCTTCAGAGCAGTTCTGTGATCATGGACTGTTAACTGAGGCCCAGCATTAAACGAAAAATCTTTACAGCTCTTAGCTTTCAGCTCCCTGTCTGCATGAACAGCGTTAATGATTAATGCAATATAAATCTTTCCTTATAAACATCAAAAGCCTGCTACTTTAGAGTCTCAAATCAGGTTGGTTTGGTTTTTCCCATTTTCCACAGTGGGATAAAAAGAATGCTTGGATTAAACTAAAATGTACATCTATAAAATGTGCCCCAGCCAATAAAGCTTTTAGCCTATAGGGACATACTCTGCATATGGCATTGGCAGCAAGCAGTTACTACTTGTAGTTCAGGCTGTCATGTCTAAATTTGCTCTTTTCCAGCCTTCTTGTCAGAGGTTTAATAACGTAGTATATCCAAGGTCACTCTACCCAACAACTTACAAGCACAATTGGACCCTAATTCTCAGCGGAGAGATGGTCTATTAGCACTACCTCACCTTAACACCGCAATCCGCCCTTTTGGAAACACAGAAGCCTATGAAGACTGGATCTGCCATTTTGATGAGGATATTGTCCACACAATATACATGGACATACTGGATACCACGCTGTTTCATGTCATCCAAGATCTTATTATCCATCAAAGCACGATATAAGCCACCATTGCCATCTATAATGCAAGAGAAAAGAGAAGGCCCTGTTTCATTAGTGACAATGTGGTTTTTGTGATTAACATCTTCAGACCAAAAACTACAGAGCAGGAAATGTTTTCTAGCAGTACATGCTCAGGCCAAGAGTAAATGCTACTAGATTTTATTCCCAGTGCTGCCACAGACTCAGTTCATGCAACTTAGTTTCTTTCCATATCCCAGCTTCCTCAACTGTAAAGTGTGACTGTATATATCAACCTCACAGAAAAATATTATGAGACTTTATGAAGTGTTTTAAGATCCTTAGAGGGAAAATGCTAAAGAGTAAAGCACTATACAGAGGGTAGCAGAGGATTATTACATTTCTTGTCATCCAGTACAGAGCAAAAGCATGTTTAAAATTCAGCCTGGGGGAAAAGACTAACATAAATCTTATTACATGTGATAAATGATTCCCCCTCCTCCCAACCTACTATCTTCTTTGAAGGTTTGAACTCCAGCTGCAGAAGAGACACCTGCACATTTGTTCAGCAAACACAGATCACCCTTTCATGGTTCCTTCTTTGACACTCCTGTCAGCTCAGGAAAGTCATCACACAGCCACAAAAACACATTACTGCAACTTAGTCCTCACTGGGATGCCTTCGCTGCTTTTCTTATCAAGTCCAGGTTGAAAGAAGGGGAGAACTACTGTTCAAGGTGAGGTATTTCAATCATTTTGCCAAAAGTTTGTCTTCTTGCTGAATTTTTTGCCATTTACAGCTATCAGCCTTGAATGAGAGCCTTCAACCAGGTGAACTTTCTCCCCAGCCTGACAGCATGGCTCTGTTGAGGGACCACAAGCCCAGAGCCAGTAGTGTGTGCAGTGAGGAGCGCACACTGCTCCCCTGCAGTTTCACCCCTGGCAGGCAGTGACTTTCACTCAGAGACCTCGTCTTGTGTATACACAGACCTGCCAGAGCACGTCATTCTTAGCCTGCAGCGACCCCAGTCCTTCTAATTCTGCCCATGTTCCCAGGCTTTGATAAAAAAAGTGTATGGTGTGGACAAATCTCCAGCAAGAACTAAATGGAAACTGCTACACTCCTGATTACCATCCTGAAAACATTCAGTTGAACCCTCCCACACTAATCAGAAGCATTAACATTGACCTCCAAAAGAATGCTCCTGTGCGACAAGGCTGGTGATAGCTGGCAGTAATTATCAACAGATTTTACATTACTGTGCCAATCCAAAGTGAACAGCTGGGTACCTGGAGCCATCGCAATTTTCCCCTTCTCCTCTAAGATGGCCTTCCCATCAAAGGTGACAGCTGGCAGCATCCTCTGTTCAAACATAATCACATTGGACTTATCCAGATTGAAGTAGTTGTGTTCTGCAAAGAATTCTTCTGTAGGCCCCAAGGTGAACTCACTTGTCATAATGTACCTGGGCAAGAACAGATGCTGAGCAAAGAACAAATCACAAATAAAAGGAAAATGCAAGCAAAAGGCAAAACTACAGACGGAATATAAATGGGGAAAAAAAGAATAAGTATCATATGAGAGACAATTCAATATTCTATGGTACATACCTAGGCAGGAGAGCTTTCTTCCAAAACTCAGCCTGCCAGAAGGCTGCATGGGGTCTTGTGCAAGAGCCCTTCCCTCTCACAAATGACATAGATATCCAAGTGAGTTGGACAGTGAGGCAAGAGACAGTACAAGAGACAGTAGAACAGCCTCATCCACTCTAGATATTAAGAGTTTAAAGAAGGACTGATCTGCACCAGGTGCTGAGAACTAGCTGTGAATCTCCAGAACCTCTAAAGTCTGCCAGTGCCTCTTCTATGCCAAGGTGAAGAGCAGCATTTTCAGATGTTAGCTGTATGATCTTTTTTTTTTCTCTTAAGCTTCTCTATTTCTGTCCTCTCCTTTGGCCTCCAAACTCCTCCTGTGTCTCTGTCTTTGCTATTTGCTTTCTTCAGCAATGGCTAAGAGCCATATTCGCCAGCTCCCTACAAAGCACTTCTCCAGTCACTATTGCTATAGGATTATAGAGTCCTCTGCCAGCATACTAGGTTATCTGCGCCTTAAATAAGAGAACTTGGACCTCACGAAAACACTGATTTACATCCTTGTAGCACAGCATGAACTGGCCTCTGGCATACTGTAGCAGTAATCTGCCTCTTCAGCCCATGGCAGGGAAGTTCTAAAGGGTATCAACAAAGTTTGCATTCTGCAAATAATCCAATTTACTTCTAGCAGTACCAGAGGTGGGAGCATTTGTAGTTCAGGTCACAGTTATATGGATTAAGAGATGTACAACCTGGAGCTGAATTACCTTTGGTCACCAATTTGTAAAAGAGAATGGGCTACCCTGAAGATCCTAGGCATGTATGCTCTTTCTCTCCCAAACCCTGGAGGCCTTTGAAAGCTATTAGCAGCCAGGAGAGCAGGCAGTCAGCTCTTAGAATTAGGTGTCATTTTGTGACATTTTCCTTCTGCAATAAGAGCAGGAGGTGGCCTAAAAATGGAGCATGACAGGCATTTACCATTGTGAGGTGAAAAGTTCTTTGTTGTGGTAGAAATAGGACATAAGGGCAGGGTGAAGGTCAAGGAAGGTGAGCACTCGGCGATCTCTCCCTCCGCGCACAACTCTGAGAAAGTAAGATACAAATAAATCTCTTTCAAAGGATCTGAAACAGGCACTGGAAAGTGTTGTTTGTACTGTCCTCGAGGTCTGTGCTTTAAAAGACAGAATGCTACAGCAGTTAGGGTAGTGGTCAACAATTGAAGGGCAGGGGTTGTTTCCTCAGCTCTGTAGCCTGTCACACTTCTCATTCCTTCACACCCCAATCCTGCTGGGATTGCAAACCTTGCAAGGCAAAGGTTCTTCCCTAATATGCCTCTTATGGCACTTAACAGAACACTTCTAGAAGACAGCATAGGCAGGCCTGCAATGCAAAGAGCCCCGTACGGTAGGTCAGTGGCTCCAGGTCGCTTACCAGGGGATGGTACACTTGTGGTGGTATCTCTGGCTGGTGAGCTGCTCCACTTTCCGGATTCTTTCTGCTTGGATCTGATACAAGGTCTTGCCACTAGGCAACCCCACATCGTACATGCCCTTTGGGTAGCTCACTCCCAAGCGACTTCCTTGACCACCAGCCAGAAGCAGCACTGCCACTTTGTTCTGCGAGATCTGGTGGAAACCTGAATAGGAGAAGGAAGGCAACAGGAACATAAAAGTCACAAGACTAAAGACAATCAACACCCTGCACGCTCGAGGCTTTCTACAGAGCTCAGGTAACAGCCAAAGTTTGAGACCCACTGTTGGAAGTTCAGAGAGAAATTTGATGTTTCATGCAATATTAACTAATTTATTTCATTTCCTTGATACATCTGTTTCCTCATTTAAAGTAAGGGATGGTATAATCACAGAATGAGTAAGGTTGGAAGGGACCTTTGGAAATCATCTGGTCCAACTCCCCTGCTCAAGCAGGGTCACCTACAGCATGTTAGACAGGGTTGCATCCAGGCGGGCCTTGAATATCTCCAGAGAAGGAGATGCCACAACCTCTCTGGGCAACCTGTTCCAGTGCTCCGTTACTCTCACAGTAAAGAAATTCCCCCTCACATTCAGGCAGAACTTCCTGTGGTTCTGTTTGTGCCTGTTGCCTCTTGTCCTGTCACATGGGACTACTGAAAAGAGTTTAGCCCCATCCCCTTGACACCCTCCCTTCAGGTGCTTATACACATTGATAAGAGTCTCTCTCAGTCTTCTCTTCTCCAGGCTAAACAGGTCCAGCTCTCGCAGGGGCAGATGCTTCAGTGCTCTGACCATCTTTGTAGCCCTACGCTGGACTCTCTCCACTAGCTCCACGTCTCTCTTGTACTGGGGAGCCCAGAAATGGACACAGTACTCCAGACGTGGACTCACCAGGGCTGAGTAAAGGGGGCAGGATCACCTCCCTTGACCTGCTGGCAACAGTCTTCCTAATGCACCCCAGGATACTGTTGGCCTTCCTGGCCACAAGGGCACATTGCTGGCTCGTGGTCACTTGCCATCCACCGGCACTCCCAGGTCCTTCTCTGCAGAGCTGCTCTCCAGAAGGTCAGCCCCCCAGCTTGTACTGGTGCATACAGCTATTTCTCCCTAGGTGCAGGACTCTGCACGTGCCCTTGTTGAACCTCATAATAATGGGGAACAGCCACAAGTTCAGCTTTAGAGATTCAAATTGGACATTAGGGTAAAAATTCTTTACCAGGAAGGTGGCGCAGCTCTGGAATAGGACCCCAGAGAAGTAGGGGACCTCCATCCTTTTAGATTTTTAATACTCAGCTAGACAAAGCCATAGCTGACTTGATCTAGTGTTGGGTACAGTCCTGCTCCAAACGGGAGGCTGAACTAGAGGCCCCTTAATACTAACGTTTCTACATCCCGGAAGAGTCTCATCGCCTTCAGGAAAACATGGAGATTTCTGGAATCTGTCTTAATCAATTACCTGTACTGCTCCCACTGCTATTAGGATACAGTCAGGACCAATGACAGCAAAGCTTGCAGAAGATGCAACTCCCACAGTCCAGTTAAAGACAATATAATTTCTCCTGATAAACCAGAAAAGTCCAAGCTCGGGGAATAATTCGACCACATTATAAACATCCAATTCACTCTCTTTTTGACGTTCCCTGCCTTCTCTCCAGCCAGAACCACAGTAACCACCATGTGCAACTGGTACAAAGATTTTTTTTTCTTAGATGACACTTCGCATTCCTCCCAAGTGCAATGAGCTTTGAGGCTGTCCAGGGAAAAAGCTACAGCTCTGGTGGTGGATAGTAGCAATCAGAGCCTCCTGCAATCTTACACAAGTCTACAGCACAGTTATGCCTGCCATTGCTCCCCGCAGTCCAGAGCAACCCAAGCTCCTCCCCAACTTCCAAGCAGGAGACAAACATCCAAAATTGCATCATTTTAAATCTGCCAAGGACTAAACTAATAACAATAATAATCGTCATCATCATCTTAATTTGGACTGAAAGACACCAGGACCAAAGACACTGAATTAGAAGAAGCAATGGGTTGTTGTTATGCTTTTCTTTAAATAATTAGCTGTTAAACTGAGTAGTAAGAGAGAAAATATCAATTGCTGCTGTGACAACCTGACTTGATTTCAATTCTGTTCAAAAGTCCAGCTTTCAGGAATAAATAAAAAAAAAAATACAATTAAAAAAGAATCCCTTAAGTTATCCAGAACATTATGACAACATTATTGACATCCCCCAAGCTGATATATTTCAGACTCACCACAACAATAATGTCATGTTTCAGTCTGAATATACTGTTTCCAAAAAAGTTAATAATGCCTGCTGAGGCACACTTAAGAAAGCCAGTTACACAACATTGTCGTTACTTTGCTGCAGAAACGGAACAGACCTTTGAAACAATTCACAGAATCACAGAAATGCTGGCTGGAAGTAATTTCTGGAGATTTCTAGTCCAACCTCCTGCTCTAAGTAGGACTATGAGAGCTTTCTAGAAGGAAATCTGCACTGAAGGTGAAAGATTCAGGATTTCAAAGCTTCAAGCAGCCCTTGGACAGAAGGGGAAGCTTGTATGGACTTAAACTTGACGTTGAAAAGGCACAGACCACAGCATTGGGTGAACTGCATTGCAAGATACACAGTGTACTAAAACAAAGCTCTAAAGTTTCAGTTCTGCAACACCCAGACATAGACAAAATAAGCCTCACCTTGTGCAATAAACCATGAGCAATTAATGATTTCTTTGCATCACCATCGAATTCCCCAGTGCAAAAGACTACCAAAACATAGAGCGGGGGTCAAAAGTATTAGCTATTACTTGCTACTTGGCACACTGCTTGCCTTCCAGCCCTTAGTACTAACACCCATGGGAGAGGCAGCACTGCAGAACAGCCTTGGCGAGCTTTGTGTGCTGAGGAGTACTTTCAGTAACACACAACCCAACTAACAGCATCCATTACAGTGCTACAGGAGTCAGAGGCTACTTGCCTTAGTCTCCAAGTCTGCATAAAAGGGGTGACTGCAAAGATGTCTTCCTTTAATGGAAACTTGACATGAGGAAAATATAGGCAGCCATGGAACGGGGCTAGCATAAAGAGCACAGGTTTCCATGTGAGTCTGGACAGGCAGCACCTTGTACCACCAGCAACAAGGAAAAGACCCAGAGAGAAGGGGCTCCAGGAGGACAAGTGCTCTCCTTCAACCAGGACCATACACAACAGTGTCACTGGGCACCCTGAAGTACCTTCTTCAAAGGTGTCCAGTGACACCGTTATGTGAGGTCCCAGATGGGAGACAGCTTGTCCTCCTGGAGCCACTTCTTCTCCAGGGAAGAGAGGCAGCAAACTCTCATGCCAGGGATGCTACAAGGGGGAAGTATGTTGCACCAGCCCAAGGAGTGAGATCTGCACTCTGCACACAAGCCTGCCTAGGTGCAGCAATGTGGCCCCACTAAACACAAGCCTTGGTTAAAGCTTCTTTCCCTTTAGTTTCCTGTTTCACTTCCCTGTCCTCTCCTCCTCTCCACAAATACACATACGTATTCTGGAAAATGAAAGCCAGTTTAACACCAAACTAAATCGGGATGCTCAGCTCTGAGCCAGCCTCTGTGCTCCACAACCTGCCAGGAGCCTTGGAGCAAACGCAGTGGAATGAAATTGGCCTCACACAGCCCTTGTTGTTTGGGGCAAAGCTCCCAAATTAACCCACAGGGATGGAGGGGAGAGGTGTTAAAGGCAGTTGAGGGGTCAGTAGTGATGACCGACAGGGAAAGGAAGGAAAAACAATTGTGCTCAGAAATAAAAGTTAATCTCTTTCTTTTTTGATCACGCTGTTTTAGCAGCCACTCCACTGTCCTGGGGCAGATAAAAGGGGAAAAAGTCACAGCTATAACCGAAATAGTGAGCATAATCAAGAGTGGGGATGCAGTTACATAAATCCTGCCTATTCGCTTTTCCCCTTCATGCCAGGAAAAGAGGGGCAAGTGTTATAGTCCCTCTGAGCTCAACCAGAACACGGAGATGGTTCACTGGGCTGCAAGGAAAAGCTTCTCACTTTGCCAATCCATCCCTGAATGGATTTAATCTTGGCCTCCTCACAGTAATGATAAGCCTCTCATACAGCAAGATAAATAGCAGCACCCAAGTAAAGAAAAGCCCTTGACAGTTAACGGACAAGAACATATTTCTCACTTCAATGATTAAGGACTAGGCTGGATGAGTCACTCTCCAATTATGCCCAACCATATTAAAAACCTATAGGAGATGGACATGGGCCCAGAGACCAAGCATGGCAAGAAGGGCTCTGAACGTCACCATGTTACATTTGCTCCCTGACTGAACAAGTGCCCTAGAACGAGAGCACAAGGCTGTCCAGTGCAACTTTTCAGGTCAAGTAAGCCTAATGGGTGCATCCTATTAAGCAGAGAGGAGGTAAGAAGGTGAAATATATGCATCACTGTCCAGTTAGTCCAGCTGCTTGCTACTTTGGATGCAAATGAGTGCATAGCTCACTTGTCACTGCATCACTCATGCCACACTGCTGCTCCACGGTACCAACTAAGAAAGGCAGCTACGAGGGCGGCAGCAGCATCCTTCCTCTCTGCATCAAAGAGATCTGTAGTCACCCGGGTAAGCAAACCTGGAGTTTTCCAAAAGTCTGAACCGTTTGGGGCTGATATTTAAGACTAATATATTAGAGTCAGTAAAATCAGCCTACTCAACCACATCCCACAAAGGGCTGGTCTAGATAAAGATGTTCTTCGCATCATCCTCACCAGGCAGTGCATTGGGTCACAGTGCAACAATAGCGCATATGTTTAGAGCCTGCTCCACCAACTGCTTCCATTGCAGTCCTACCTTGACTCATTGCTTCCTTGGGCTCCACATCATAGTATCCGCTATTCCTTATCTCAGCCTTGTGTTACTGCAGGGATAGCATGGCTAACACCTCTCAATTTGGTCTAATTTATGTGAACATTGCACCGAAGCAGTGCAATTCCTGGCTGGCACAATCCTTCAAGCTGAAGCTGACACAAGAGTTTCCAGTAGAAAAACTAGAAGAGGAAAAAATTTACAGGAAAAAAAGCTTAAAAAGAAGTTCCCACATGATACACTTCTGAATTGTTTGAAATATTTCAAAAAGGCAATAAAACCATTAAAAAAGCTAAAAAATCTAGAACTGAAATTTGTTAAGTTAAAGCATTTCATATTGATTTAAAACAAAGCTCCCTGAAGGCCTAACTCAGCATTTGCTGTTTTCAGTTCAACCCCAAAGTAGCATCTCTCCAAGCATATCAATTCAGTCACCAAACCATGACCAAGTCAGTCATTTGCCCAACTCCATCCCTGCTGCATTATTTGCTCCAATATTGGCATCTCTTGAACACATATGTTTTCTTGAATGCACTCACACATGTCCTGGTCCCGACATGACAAGCCACATTGCTCAGCTTTCAAGTGCCACTTATCTGAAATAGTAAGTTTGTGCATGGCAATGGACTGTGACCAAGAGGAATGGATTATTCACATGAAATCTTGATTTAACATGTATCAAGAAAAGCCTAAGACCAACCTTTCTAACTTTGCCCGGCAACATCCAGCACAAGCTGCTGTGATCCCTGGCCAGGATTTGAAGGTACCAGAGCTGTAATCATCTCACTTAAACTGAGATGTCTAAGATAAGATAGTAGTTCACATAAGCTTTACATGTAGTGAATGGAGAAAATTGGACACTGTCAAATGATGATTCAGCTTCTAGCAACCACTTCCCTGCATCTGCCTCTCCCAGCATTGACTACAGATGGAGCTGAAGAACTGCGACATAAGGGAGATGAATCTGAGTTCAAAGCAATACCACTGATAAACTCAGTGGTGTCAGTTCTTTTTTTCCCTCTTTCCATAATCCAGTAGACTGATCAGGCAGATAGCCCAGGACCCCTAGAAGATGGCTACATCGCAGGGCTTGCTGAAGCAGTCACTTACTGATACCATAAGTTTGGTCCTCATTGCCAGCGGAGTCACCTTCTTCCTAGGAGAGATTTGACAATGAGGCATTTCTTGTGCTGTATGAACAATCTTCTCTGATTGCAAGCACATAATGAAGGGGACTGTTTTTCCCATCACTTATTGATGGGCAACTCTAAAACTACAGGAGAGTATTTCAGGTTTCTGGTTTTAGGTTGCCATGAATATCCAAAAAAATTAATAGGTAAGTCTGCTCTGACTTCCCAAGTGTAGAAAATATTAATATCCATGACTAAAGTTCACAACAACTGCCTTACTTTGTTGTGCATTCCTGCAGGAAATGGAAATATTTATCACACTCTCTCTCTCTCTCTCAAAAAAAAAAAAAGTATATAAAAAGCTCAACTAAAGGAAAAAGGGAAGATGTCTTGGCTGGCAGTTATACACAGATACCATGGTAAGCCTTATTTTGCATATAAAGTGAAACAAAAATAGATTTTGCAGGAAGTACAGATTGATCTTGCAAGCCCAGATTGAATTCTCCTGCTGAACAGGCTTCATCAGCCTGATACAACAGCATCAACATGAGAAGAATAAAGCAGAAAAATAAAATCTTTAATTTTGCAGAACAGCTCATCAGACCTTCTGATGAAATGGGAGCTGAGGCCCATGCCCAAGATTTATTTTTCAAAAATAAAAACACTTGCAGAATGTAAAAGTGACTGTGCTTGATTTACACAATCCTCCATAAGACTGCCTACAAAGTGTGACCTCTTAATATTTGTGTTTAAGAACCAGAAAGTAAAATCTGTCCAGGCTAAATTTTGTCATCTTAAAGACAGCAACAGATAGGAAGTTTTTTATTTTGTTGTGCTTCCAACCATTAAAAAATATCTTTGAGTATTCCCAAGAATAAGTTTTGGATTGCTTGACATTGTTAATCATTTTTTAAACACAAAAAAGGGAAAAGAGAAACAAGAAGAAATTCAGTTTCATCTATTCAGTCTTTGCTCCCTTTGAAAGATGACATACACAGTGCTGGTATAAACCATCGGGAATTCAGACACTCATTTGCAAATCATGCACAAATTCAGCTCAGAGATGATACCAAGCCTCTCGGGTGAACCGCTGTATCAGAGCACTCTCTCATGAGGACCAAGCAGCCAAGTGGAGATGGCTAAAGAGCAGCAGAGTTCCTAGCATAAGGGCCAGCTCAGCATCACAGCAATTCTATTGAAAGCAAGCTTTTTAGAGCATGCATCCTTTGAGGAAAGCATAAGTCCCAGAAATCCTGTGCTGCTGCCCCTGCTTCAGCTGAAACACTGCACAGGGGCAAGGCAATGTTCACAGAGACACATGGCATGCCAGCCTCCAGGCTGACACAGCCCTGGTTCAGCGGTGCAAAGTCTCAATCCCAGTTGCCCTGCTCCAGGAAATAAAGCTGAGGGTGGATTCTCATTTCCAGCCTTAAACTGCATCATAAAAACAAAACAAAGCAAAGCAGAAGAATCACATCCCCCTCTCCTGGTGGAAATCAGAAATGCTGCCTCCAGGTCAAATCTGGATCAGAACAAATTGGATTTAAATGTCAAATGACCTTTGTGTGGGGCTAACAGTCTCAAACATACGAGACCTTCTGAATTCTGGCTGGAGACCTCACACAATTTGCCTTATTTGCTGTGGACAAGGCATCAGCATTTCGCTGTCCTGGCAGAGCTGAAGAGGACTTCCAGCTTCCTAGTTTGGTAAATTTGTTACATTAACTGTGCAGCAATCTGGATCAACCGACCCCATAAAATTCATGCATTGTTTTTCCTCTTCACTTTGGCACCCTCGAGCAAGAGGCAGGGAGCACCATCCTAGTAGGTCCACTACCAGATGGTTACAGTCACTTCTGGGGCTGCTTCTACGGGCACAATCAGGCTCGACCACCAGTGCTGTTGCCTCACTACCTGCTCAGCTTGTCACAATCCAGCATGCAAGAAAAAAAAAAATCAGTGGGAGATGCGAGAACTGCTGGTGGAAAATTTGGTTGGACACAGATCCATGCCCCTACTGTCATGAGAACCAACTTCTTCACTCTCTTAGGAACAAGACATCCCAGGCTGCCTGCAAACTCCCATCAACGCTGTCTCCACTGAGCCAGGGCCCCACACACTGAGCTGTGTTAAGGCCTGACCTCAGTTTTGCTGAACAGATAAAGGAAGCCACTGTGGGAGCTGGTGAGATCTGCTGCGACTTCAGCAATACAGGGATGGCACTACACGCTGTAGTAAACCAGAAACACTCAGCTGATGGGGCCAGCAGGGCCACCACGGCACATGTGGCCCCTGGGTCGTCACCGTTAATGCATTTCTGGAGCAGAGCCAGGGACAGGAGGACTGTGTTCCTTTACCTGCAAGCACACAAAAACTCACACCGCGTTCTGCCTCAGCGACAGAGCCTTCTAGCCAGATAACACCATTTCCTCCTTCTGTCCCTCTTAACTGCTCAGCCCCATATTTGTGGTTTGACATGGCAGAAAAGCTTTTCTTCCGCCTTGTGACTATGTCACTTCTATTTTTGCTTTTGTGCGGAAATTTTTACTTCTTTGACCCACATTCTTGCTCACAGGTTTAGGCCAAGGCTGTGCAGACACTTTCTGCAATTTGGTAGATTCCTCTAGGACTACAGTTTCTCTTGTCTTTTTTTTTTTCTTTCATTTTTTTTAAAGAAATAATTAAAAAGAAAAGATTTCTCAGGCCTTTTTGTTGATCAAAAACTGTCATATTTTATAAAGAATGCTGCAGTGTGGAAAGATGTCTGTATCTTAGTACACAAACAAAATAAAGTTTGCACTGGAAAAAAAAAGCAGAGGGTCACACACACATGACAGTGGCAAGGCACATGCTCCTACCCCACTCCACATAGGCCGGGTCCAGCCACCACTTCTTCCATCACCCCTTTGTTTTACACACACACAAGGTAACAGAAAATGCTGCTGGCATCTCCCAGGCTCCATGAAACATGATGGTGGATGGCCTGGCACCTCATGGGGTCCCAAACAGCTTATGGGACCTCATCAGCCTGGCTGGCCACATCAGTCGCTGCAATGTAGGTCAAGACCTCCAGTCTACTTGCCACATAGGTCCTGCCAGGTCCTACCCCAAGCTCAACATCCACATGGGGAGGGAGATGGGAAGGATCACCATGCAGCTGAAGTCCTGGGACCACTTATAGAACAGAAAGGCTTCTGGAGAACATTCTTTCAACCAACACCCATTCATCTTATTTGGCAACCCCAGCTTATCAGATGCTTTCCTCCCCCTTATTTCTTCCATGTGATCAACCAAATGGCACTTTGCTTTGCTCCGCTCCCAAAACTCAGCTTCTTCTGGTGCCTTACCTGGCACAGCCCGGAAAGAACCCCATCCTAACACGAGAACTGCCTTCACATCACTAATTTGTCCAGGACACCACCAGTATGCCTTGATGCAACTCCTTATTTGAGCAGCAATATAAACCTTTCAACTCCCACCTATCTCTGGAAGCTTCACTTCTTCCTATAAGACACAGCCTTATTCCATGGCTCACCAACCACATGACTCTCCAGCTACTGTGCTTGACAGATGAAAGTGAAAATTAATGTGCCCCAACAGCCTCTGTGGCCTACCCGTGCACACTGGAGATTTGACTACCCTGTTCAAGGCCAGCTGTAACATGGTACTGTTGTAACCTGGAATCAGACTGCTTGGAAGACAGCTAAGGTGTGAGACAGAACTGTGAGAGGCCTGTTTGTGGACCTCCACCCCTTGCTGAGGTGCAGTATTCAAGTTCAGGCCTCAAGTCCTTGCTTGAAAGATTACTAGATTGCTGGCTGACCCTGTTAAGAGCCACCTTGGGGGAGGTCACTGTCATTCCTGCCTTGCATTCACCCTCAGCTCCTGCTTGACTTTCTTTGCAAAGCAGCTGTCCCTGCTGCTGTCTGACACTGGAAAAAAAAAAAAAAAAAAAAAAAAAAAAAAAAAAAAACACTGGTACAAAACATAGTGCCACTGCAAAGTGGCTACACTGCAAGTGTGCTACCACAGGACATTGCTCTCTGCCCTGGGCATCCTTCTGGTATTAATCCCGATCTCTACATCAACCAAGTATTTGCAGGAAGGCATCTTCACAAACACACACAAACTTCACCCCCCTTCCTACTGGTAAGCAGAAGACTTCAGCATAGCAGGGACTTAGACCAGATTTACACCAGGAGTGTGACAGCCCAGGGCAGATCCAGCTGACCTGGCGGATTTTCACAGGCGCCACACCGCATTCTATTTTTTAAGACAAACCTTGCTATTTTTGGTATTGAATTATGCAAGTGGTGTACTTATGAATCTGCTGACAGCCCCAAACAGCAGCTCTCAGGGATATAAACACCTTTGCTTCCTGACAGCTGTGATGTCTGTGGACTCTAAGGCCTGATGAAAGAACAGAGTTTTAAAGAGAACATTTTTCCACAGGGCCCAGCAACAAGAACTGAACAGATGACTAACTGTGGTCATGATGGGCTCCCTGACTGTATAAAAGCGCAATTGTATGCCCCTGTGTTTTGCTCAAGCTCCTGCTAACACCAGGGCAGACCTGCTGCTGCACAAAAAAATAACACATTGCCTTCTGTTCAGATAGCACCAACCACAAGGCAGAAGCATGTTCAGTCCTCTCCGGTGAAGACCACCTAAGTTTGGACCACCTCCAGTTTCAGCTCATTCTCACAGTGGGGACGATTTCGCTGTTTGCAGCTGCATTTGTCTGGTCATCGTCTTAGTTCGCTACCCTGCGCCTACAAACAGTGTCCTCCTGTGTGCGGGGGGAGGGGGGGCAGGAAGAGGCAAAGAGAGAGGCCCGAGGCAGGCTGAGAGGCACCTCACTGCCCTGGGGACTTGGAGCCGGGGAAGAGAGCGGGGAGGGCAGAGACGGACAGAGCCTGCCGAGTTCGGGGAGAAGGCCAAGGGCACGGAGAGAGGGGGCCCAGGGACACGGACCGGCGGACCCAGGAATGGCCTCGGAGCCGGGGCCAAGGCTGTGGACCCCCGGGGCCGAGGGCCCAGCACCCTCCCGCGGGGGGTGGCGAGGGCCCGGCGGGCCGCGCAGCCCCCTCTGCCCGCCCTCACCTTCCGCCTCCCAGCGCTCCAGCGCGGCGGGGTCGCTGCGGCGGACGCTGCCCAGCAGCTCGGCGGGGAGCGGCTCCATCCGGCCGTCCAGGCGCTCCAGCGGGTCCCGCTCGCGGCTGCGGGCCGCCGCCGCCAGCCGGCAGTGCTCGCCCAGGCCGGGCTCCAGCGAGGCGAGGAGCGAGGCGCGCTGCGCCGGACGCAGCTCGGGCCAGAAGCGCAGCAGGTGAGCCTGGCCGGCCCGCTCCAGCCGCGCCCGCACCTCCTCGGGCGGCCCCATGCTGCTGCCGCCGCCGCCGCCTGCAGCTCCGGCGAGCGGCGCGGGGCGGCAGCGGCGAGGTGGGCGGCGGGGCGGGCCGGGGCGGGGCCGCCCCCCTCCGGAGCAGCCGCCGGGCCGGGCCCGCGGTAGGGGCCCGCCGTAGGCCTCAGGACATCGGGCCCAAAGCCGGCGCGGAGCCGCGCTGCAGCTTGCGCCGCGCTCGGTGTTATGTCACCGGGGCCCTGAGAGCTGTTAGCCACCCGCACACTGGACAGATTTGTCATGGGCAATTACTCTTTCTGGATTTGTGTTCTTTGCCTCTTGCCACCTTGCTTCTCTGCCCCGATGGGATTTCTGCTAGGTCTTTTCCCATTCCCTGCAAGAGAGGCTGCCCCTGGCTAGCCTAGTGTTTCCCCCATGGCCAAATTCACACCCCCTCCTCTTCCCTAGTGTTGTCCCTGCACATCAGACTCTCATCTGGCAAGGGTACATTTCTGCAGCGGTTTGTACGCACTGCAATGAAATGTGTTTGGCTGCTCAGCTGAACCTGACAGGGATACCAGGGATGTTCCTGCTGTGTGCCTTAGAAAATTCTCACAAGGATTTCACCACTTTTTCCACCCACACTTGAAAACATTTCAAAAAGCTCTCAGGATTATTTCAGCACAACGTGTAGCTAGACAGGTCCTGCCTCATACCAGCTGTGGCGCCTGCTTTGAAATCAGAGCCTCTGGCTCCCAAGGCTGGTTCCCCATCAGAGACTCAGCACCAGCAGCAATAAAGTGACTGGATGGAACCCAAAGACCAAGACTAGGCCAGTCAGGTGTCAGAAGGCACATGGCAAGGCAGCCTCTTCTGCAGCTCATGCTGGGTTCATAGGCTGCCAAAAATGCAGCGGTGCAATACCCTAAACCACTGCCCACAAGCCTCTGGTAAATCCATTCCAATCAGGCGCAGATGGCTATCTGAAATCCCTTTCAGTCACCAGCCCATCTCTGTGGCATCGTGCTTGCAGTCAGAGCCAGGCTGGACAGAATAGAAGAAAGACAGAAATACTCAGGCACAGCCACATCCCTGCATTTGAGTAGTGTCAGGGGAGCTGGATCCCCGCTGGATGAGATGACTGAGTTAGGAAGAAGCCCTGCTATTTTGCACAGCTGCTATTTCACAATCTTTTTTTCTTCAGTGCTTCAGTAAAGCATTCAACAGAACTGCTGTTTGGACAGGGGCTTTGGGTTTTGAAAACGCTTAGCTCTGCTCTCTGGTGCTCCCATTTACATGAAATCTCTTTCCACTGTGGTTGCGTTCACTGCCGGCCTAACAGGTGTAGTCTTCCACAGGACTGGACAGTCTGCAAATATGGGACAGATTGCTGCTGCTGCTGAGAGTTCTCAAGGTTGATTCCACAAGTCATTACACACATGGTAGAAATTTGCCTCTGTAAAGCAAAAATAAAAAGGGAGAATCACAAATGGGATCAGACATATCAGACAGGACAATCTGAGAAAGCAGGAAATAGATAATTATGGGCCAAGCAAAAATGCAAAACATGTATGTGGAACAGGAAATTCATCATCAAAAAAGCTCCAGTACTCCTAAAGAAGATGGAAGACAAACACTGCTTCATGTGTTACTAGCAGAGGAGTCGGGGATGTGACATCCTATCAGAGAAGTGACAGAGCTGCTTATTTTTAGGACCCTCCTTCAAGCTTACATAAGTAAATAATTACCAATACTTTCCCCAAATAAATGTTATTTTTCAGTTCCCTGAATAACATAAAATGAAGGGTAGTTTCTGTCTTTGGCATGATTTTGATTGCATGATGCCCACAGTTGCATCTCTGTTATCTGGCTTTATTATCATCTGCAGGCAGAGTTTATAATAGGATAGAGCAGTTGCTAAATGGGTTCTAAACTGAGACTTTGAGGCATCTATCATAATTTCATTTAAGCCCCAGAAAATTTCCTAATTCAAGCTTGTTCTGCTGAGATCCTCTCAGCTGGACAGTTGGGGTGAGATTGGGCAGAAATGACTGCCATTTCCTGCTAAGGGACACAGCAAAACAAGGCTCCTGGTGCCTGTTTTGTCCACAGGCAGCATCCTTTTCTTCTGCAAGAGGACAGCAGCTTCTTAGGATATTGGTGGGCTAGAACTAGAAAGATGTGCACATGTCCAAATTTAAACAGGACACACCACTCGGGGATGTTTCAGCTACAAGCCTGGACCCTTATTCTCCAACCTGACCTAGCCACTGTAGTAGCCACTGGAAATATAAATCCTTGCTCTGCTGATCCGTGTTTCAGATGAAGAAAACACCCCCCCCAACATACACACAGAGCTTATTTTAGCTTCCCACCTACTGCCCTTCTCTCAGCCCTCGTGACAGCCTGAGAGCTGCCAGCCAGCCACCAGACTTCCTGCTCTCATGGCCTCTGAGGGAAAAAAAATAGTTGGAAGAAAAGCAACTCTGTGGGAAGTGCCTGGCCCCTCCAATGCAAACAGAGGCCTCCTTGAAAGGCCCAGTTAGCAGTAAGACGGAAAATGTTAGGGCATCTCAGAGCTGGGAAGAGCAAACAAGACATCTCTCCCTCCACAAAAAAGTCTGCTGCTTTTCCTCAGACCATACAGCTCTTCCCCTTTTCATCCTCTGCCCAGAATATTCCTGAGAATGGACGAGTTTCTGGGTTGAAACTTTGGTACCCCCTTGGAAATCATTCCCTCCTACCCTCCATCTTTGGAGTTACTTAAATTGGACAGTGACAGGAAACACCCAAACTTGACATCTAGACTGTTGCTAGCACAATTCCCAGTATGATTTTAAACAAGGCCAACAAACAGTTCCTGGGTATCTTTTGGGAAAACAACACTGGCTGGAGATCAACCCAGTTTGGATGCAGCGCTGTTTCAGCAGGTAGGGAAAGGCAATACATGGGGACGGGCTGTCCCATGCCAGCTGGCCCCTGTTCCAGACAGCAGCACACAGTCACACAGCTCACAAACATGCTGCTGGTTCCTCAGTAGACCTTGTTCTCCCCAGGGAGAACAGTGCAGAGGAGGCTCACAGTATGCACTTGAACATGCTCATCAGGAGATAATCTTATGGCAGCAATTACTGTGTCCTCTACAGGATCCAGATTCACACATATATGTGAGCACTTACATGCCACTGATATCAGCATGATTCCTAATTTACTGCCAAAGTCATGCAGCATCATTCTTACATGGACAAGGTCAAATCAGAATATATCCCAGTCTCCAGCATCCTGTTAACCCACGGCACTGCTGGGGTTTGGTGAGTCTACTGTTCTTCCCCCAAGGGATGCCAGTTAGTGGGTCATACTGGTCTCTATCACTGGCCTCCAGGTAACATCAAATGCTGTGTGCCCTCCTCATAGAAGGGCAGTGGTGCATTTGGGTGCCACCACATCAGAGCAATACATAATTCTCTCTGCCTCCTCTGCTGCCAGTGCCTGAGGGCCAGTGGAGAGGGAGTGCTGTGGTTGGTTTGATTGGCAGCTGGTGCTTTCCAATTGCTTGCAGGAAGGAGAACTGAATAAGTTGTTTGTATTAAAAAATATAGATGGCTCTGTCCATCAGAAGTATCTCGGCTCACCTAACACTCACTAGTTAGAAAAATAAACAAACCAACCCAAAAAAAAACTTTTTCCAAGAAATTTCAAAGTCTCCCATGTTAGACTTTGAATCTAAATTTCACACTAACACCTCATTCACTCTACCTCTCCCTGAAGGTGTAAAACTCCACATACAGCTGTTTTGGGACAGTTTCCTGAGGGCACTTTAATATAGAAAATGTAGTAAGACCGGAACTGCAATGGATAGTTATGTCTCAGGTTCCTACGGCCAGAGCAGAAAATTTCATATGGACATATTTCAGGTGAATTACCTTACACAGTCAATCCCAGCAACTGGACTTGGTATCTCCATATTGCCTTTCTGGTGAGATTAGCCTCATAGGTGAGAAAAGTGGACAAGAGGCATTAGGGCCATCGTAAATTGCCCCTGTTATTCCTGGCTGTGAGTTGCCCTGAAAGGTGCAGGTGGAAGGAGAAGGAAGTTGATACTTGACCCTCATGCCATTCTGTCCACATGGTCCTTGCTGCCAGTTTCCCTGTCTTACATCCAGAGATGTAAGAAGAATCTCAGAAAAGATCATCTTCCTGCAGATTTAGCCCTTGCTGAGCATAACAGCCCATGTGCTCATGCCACAGCTTGGATCATGCTGAAATATCCTGTCTTTGCTGCAAGATTTGAGACTGAGCTTTATAAGGCCATGCAGCCTCCTCATACTGATACTAAAGCTGAGGAAAATAAAATTCACTGCATTGCTTCTGGAGGAGGAAGGAGAGATGATGCAGCAGTTAATTCTCCTTCTATCCTAAACAAGTGTGAATGCATTCAGCCAAACAGAGCCAAGCCAGGCAGTAATCTCCAAATAGATACAACAGGTCCAGGAAATTTAGTTGAAGAAATGGTTTGAAGAAGAGCAGCTGTGAACAGCTTGGCCACGGCATGGAGAAGACTAGCCACAGCAGTGATAAGGAAAGTGATAAGGAAAGGACCAGTGATGGTCTCCAGATGGTGCTCTGATGTGTACATGGCAGTCCACACCTGACAGCTGAGAAACTCTATTCAGAAGAGGAATGACAAGGATGTGCCAGGAATAGGGCAAAATATTGAAGATAGCAGTGGAAGGAGTCACAGGTGCCTGACCTTGACAGAGAAACTGGCAGCAAGGACCATGTGGACAGAACGGCATGAGGGTCAAGTATCAACTTCCCTCTCCTACCACCTGCACCTTTCAGGGCAACTCACAGCTAACACCGTGTAAAGGAAATCACCTCCAGGGTAGATGGCATATGGAGGTGTCTGCAGCACAGGTAGCCTCACAACCCAAGGACCTGGACAGTGGGTCATCAGTCTCTCCAGGTGCTGGGCCAGTTCTGGCCTCAGGGACTTGGCAGCAGTGGCTGAGTACTGCCTAGATTCTTCCTGTTAGTGGGGTCCCACTGGCTCCTGGCAGTGCTGTGCTGTCCACACTGTGAATAAAACGGAGAAGCAGCTTACTTGAGTGCCTGCATACAGTAGTCTCTACCCTACTCACCCCATCACCCTTCCCCAGCATGCTCAGTCCCTTATTCTTCTTGTCGTAGTGGCATCAGCATTAAAGCAGGACAGAGACTCAGCAGGTGCCTACGTATAGCTGCCCAGGGCCACTTGGGCCAGTCAGTGTGCCTGTGACATGGAAATAATGATGCCAGTGCTTTGTAATCTCCTTTAGTGTAAAGCACCATCTGACAATTTGCAGTGACAGGCAGTATCTTTCACTGCGCAACGCTTACATCTAACAGATATATAGATAGCAAACTTCAGGCTAAATTAAAGAAACCTTTTCTCTTAAATGATACCAGTTTATATGAAGTGTACAGGAACAAATAACATCCAAACCCTGTTCTTCTTGCATTCATCACCAGTGATATTTGTTTCTGCTGCAGATCTTTGGTATTGTTGTGTTTTTAGCTCCTAAACCAGTGGCTCCTGTGGCTAGTCACAGCACCTGGGATGCCTGGCATCAGTTTCCACTGCAAGCGCCAGCGCCCATGAGACACCAGGCAAGTCAATCATGCCATACCCTCCGCATGCCTTTAAGCCCTTTGCAAAAGGGCAGTATCTCCTTCTCTCGTGAGGATGCAGCCAGGGCAGAGAAACAAAACTGAAACTCTGCAACTTTTCAGCTGTATTTTCAAAGCCGACAGCAAGAGCAAACATCACATTTTGTGTTTTTTTTCCTATTCACTAACCAGATTTGTTCTGGAGCCACTAAAAATGTAAGGTCTTCAGGTATTTCTGCTTGAAAGGAGATACACCTTACTTCAGCAAAGTCACAATGTCTTTAAGGTAGGAGAGGCTGGGCTCAAAGTGAAGAAGCCTCCCAGGAAAATAAAAATGGGGCACTCACCTAACTTAACAAGGCTGCACATCCCAGGCTCTGTACCTGTTCAAACAGGCGGCTAGCAAAGTCCAGCTCAGAGCAATTCTACCATCCTGTCCAATCTCTGAAACTGTTTCCCACTGTAGGGAACCAAAATAAAACCCTTGGGTTTGAGCACAGATAACGGAGCCCTAGTTCCGCTGCCAAACAAGCAGATTTGCAGTTGTAGAAACAGCGGGTTAAGGCCTGCGCTGCGAGAAAAGAGGATTTGTGCCCGTTAAAATAATACTATTGCTCGAGCCAGTGCTGCTTCTTATGGGGCTCCTGCCTGCCGGGAAACGGCCTGCAGACGAAGGTCACCGGACAGTCACCGACGGCTAAAGCAGAGTAAATCACATGTAGGCTGAAGACGGGAGGTGGCAGGAGACATTTTCTCAGGCTTTCTCCACGCTGGCTGACGTCTCTGACCAGCGACAGGAGGTTTCCACAGGCCCCCCCGAAAGGTGTCCTCCAGGCAGCGCGGCAGGGGGCAGAGCCGTGACCCTGGCGCCTTCCTCCCGTTCCGCACACGCGGTCTCCCGGGGCACGTTGTGCCGGAGAGGCGGGCGGCCGCTTCCCCTCAAGGGCGGGCCGGGGCGGCGACGCTTCTCTGGAGGGAACGGCGAGGCCGATGGCGCCGCCGCTGTCGGGAGGGCCCTGGACGCCGCCGGGGCGGCGAGGCCACCTCCTCGCTCCCATTTGGACGGATTTCGGTGAATCTTCTCGCGCGGGACGGCGGGGGGGTCCCGGCACGCGGCGGCAGCGGCTCGAGCGCGACTCCGTGTGTGGCGGGGGGCGGCCGCGTGCCGCGCGGAAAATCAAACCGGCGGGCCGGCCCCGCAGCCAATCGGCCCGCGGGGCGGCCCGCTGCCAGCCAATGGGGCGGTGGGACGCCGGGCGCGGGCGCCCGCCCCGCGCGGAGGGGCGGTGAGTCACGCTCGGGGCCGCGGCGGGCGGGCGGCGGCGGCGATGGCCCCGGAGCGCGGCGCCCGGCCGCCTCCCGCCGAGCCGCCCGCCGGTACCGAGGGGCTGCCCAGGGCTTTCCTGCAGAGCCTGCGGACCCTCTTCGACATCCTCGACGACCGGCGGCGGGGGTACGTGCACCTCCGGGAGATCGAGTCCCGCTGGCAGGGGGCGGAGGCCCGGGAGCTGCCGCCCGGGGTGCTGGACGGGCTGCGGCAGGCGGCGCCGGCCAGCGGCTACCTCACCTTCGAGCGCTTCGTGCTGGGGCTGCGCGCCGCGCTGCTGAGCGCCGACGGCGGCCTCCCGGCCAAGGGGCGGCCGCCGGGGCGCGGGCGCGGCGAGCCGCGGCCGCCGGCGGAGAAGGGCCGCGGCGCCGCCGTGAGCGCCTCGCGGAGCCTGGAGAAGCTGCCGAGCCCGCGCGGCGCCGACGAGCGGCGGGGGCAGAGCGGCGGACAGCGGGAGCCGGATCCGGGCCAGCCCCGGTGCCGAGGTGAGCGGGGAGCCCCTGTGCGATCCTTCGCGGCTCGTAGCGCTGCCTGGTGTCGTGGGGGCGCGCGTTCGTGGCTGGAGGGGGCCGCGGGAGGTCTGTGGCCCGACCTCCGCCCCAGCAGCGTCGGCGTGGGGGCCTTATCCCCTCGCATCTCACAAACCTCCCAGCGCAGGTACTACACAACCCCTCTGCTTGAGCAAATGACGTTCCTGGAGACTGAGAGCCTTCCCTCCCCCCCCCCCCCATCTGCTAAACTAGAAGCATCTGAGTTTGAGCTGTTTCAGACCATGAGAATGTGCACTTTCGAGAGGAGAACCTGGCCGGCTTGGGTCAGGTATCTCGTGAGGGATTTCAGAGTTGCACGTTATGAGCAGCGTCATTGCTAGAGAGTGGAGCTGGCAGTACAGTCTGGGATCCACACCCGTAGCTCCGTCTGGTTATCAGGCAGCACAGACCTGTTCCTTCTTTGAGATTTAAAACAAGTTAATTCCTCCCACGGACCTAATGCAAAACTCTGGGACGTTAGTGATTTTTTTTTTCCTTTATTTTAGCTTCTACGGGCTTTGACTGAAGCCCTAGATAAACCAGAATGGAGAGCATGTTGTTTGCAAATCCTGGTCTGTCTCAGGTTCCTTCTTCCCTTTACATTTCTCTTTGTGTGGGTGCTTGTCTGTTTATAGTGGTGACAAGAAGAATTAAGAGCTTTACACTAACATGTCTGTAGTTGTCCTCTGGCGTGGAGTTTGCAGGTGACCTTCCTCCTGGGGTGGATGATGGAGCTGATAGTCTATGATGGTCGCTGGATCTTGGAGTGGGGAAATGGTATGAAAATTGAGTGGCTTTACTGGTATGGTAGTTGCAGGCATGAACTGGTCATATACTCAGACAGGTTCTGTGCTGTGAATATACTTTGTCAGAAAGGTATTTTTGGGACGTTTCTGATAAAATAATAATAATAATAAATAAAAGTAGGGAAATCTGCCCAAATTCTTGTGTTTGAATAACTGGCACTGTTACAACAAGCACTCAGATGGGAAAGCAACATCAGGGAGATGTATTTCACAGTCTCCAAATGGCATTCAGGCAGCAGGGCCTGTGCCTGTCCCACAGGTCTCTGATATGGCTTCATCTACAAGAGTTTCCCAGCTAATCGCTTCTGACTATGTCCCTTCCTCAAGACCTAAGGGGATGCCTGTACCAGAACTGCCCGTGTCCTCTGCTGCTCCTGTAGCAGTGAGCTGTTAGACAGGCTCGTGCTGTCCCGTGTAACTTTGTCCTGTGACTGCAGCCTGGTGTTACATCTCATCTGGTGCATCTGCACACTGATGCAGAAAGTACAGTTCCTACCCCCACCCAGCAGTTCGTCCTCCTTCCTTTTTGTTACGTTAAATGACTGAGAGGTCATAGAGTGAGCTGATTCCACAAGCTGGATAGGTGAAAAAAATATTTATACATTCATATGTAAATATACACATATGTATTTTATTTCTTGGCAGCCACGTGATCACTGGACAAGACTGGTGAGGGTGTGGGACTGACAAAGGTGGGAGAGGAAGAGCACTGCTTTCAGCACCCACCTGCACATATATCAACCCTTAGGTGTTGTGCAAAACAGCACGCTAAATGTGGCGAATGGGGACACTTCCCTTCCCCACCCAGACGTCACTGACATCTTGACTTGTTGCTGGCAAGCAGGGGAAGTTATAAGAAATACAGAACTTCCATACTTATCTGTTGTAGGCAGGTAATGTTTTCTGTATCTACTTTTTGTGAAATGCTTTGAGATTTACTGACAAAAAGCTCTGTGTGAGATCTTGGTGTTTGCTATTGTAACACCTCTGAGCATGATGCCTTCCTTTGCCTTGGTAAAGTATTGTTGTCTGGCCTGCTTTGCCTTCCTTTCCTACTCTGTCCCTGCTTCTGTAGGGTAGAGAGCAAATTTTAAATGTTGTTAAGATTCTCTGCTTTCCATTTTGCCTCCAGACTAATAACTGGAACTTCTTTCAGGAGAATATTATGAAGGCTGATTGTTGTATCATCAAGGATGTAAATCCTGAAAAAACTTGAAAAAAAATCCTGCTTGATAAATTGTCATTAAACAGAAAGCTTTCTACCAGAAGGGACCAACCAGACAAATTCCCAAGCAAGATGTGCTCTAGGTCTGTTACGATAATGTGTGCAGTTGCACTGTTCTTGCTAGTTTAGCTGTTCCCCTGACAGCAGAGTGTAACTGTCTCTGTTCACACAAACACCTTTCTGCCAGAACGACTCCCTGATAAAGCTTTCCCAGGCAGAAGAGGGTGTATAAAAGCAAAAGCAGCAGGTAAAACAGACAAATGAATGACATCAATGGCCTTTTGTTAACTGAGGTGCCAGGGACCTGTCTACACTAGAGCCCTTGCTGGTAAGAGAAATGGGGTGCCATGATGAACTGCCAGGAGGGCTTTTCCCATGCTGCGATTGTCCTTTTTTCTCAGTGATGCAAAGGGCCAAGCTAAACAAGGTACTTGTTGTGTAGCTGCATCCGTGCTGGGGCATTGCCTGCTGCTCCCAGTGACCCTGTTTACAGCTCCCATTATTGGTCCTGTAAGTATTTGGCAGCACAGAGAGTCTCAGTGCAATGTGATCCTCCCTGACTATGTAGCATTTCAGCTTGCTCCTGTGAGCTGGGCTCATCCTCAGCATCACAGGTGATGCTTGCAACCTCAGCTCCTTTGCTGTCTGGCCCATATCCTTCCTTCGTGCCTGATGTGTTCTGCTCAGGAGACTTGCATAGCAGTGGTAGGTGGTATTCCAGGCTGGGCAGAATTGCACTGCCGGCTCTTCACATCCTACCCTAGCACTTCCAGTCCTTTGAATCTGTCTGCACCAGAGAACATGCTAAACTTGTGGGAGACTCCTCTGGTGTCTGAGAGCTACCTAGTGTCTAGTGCATGGGAGAAAGATATGGTAATGGGTGAGGATGCCTGGGAGATAAGCAGGGAGCTATTCCTAGGAGAAGATATTTTTTTTCTCTGCTACTTCACTGCCTGTCCTTGCTTGTCTACATCCCTACTGTTATCTTGCGGCTCTTGTTGGAAAGTCAGGCCAGGAAAGAAACTCTCGAGGAAAGGTGTCTGCAAAGACCAGAGTGAGCAGCCTAAGTGAGATGGGGCAAACACAAGGCAGGGCTGCTGGAGACACAGCAGAGAACTGGAGCAAGGAGGGAAGTGAAGCATACTTGCTGCCTGGACATGTCTGGAGAAAGTGCTGGCTGCACCTCCAGGTACTGTGGTGCCATGCTTTTTGGCAGCAGGACAGTTGCTCTGCCAGATCATCCAGAAGTACAGATCTGATCTGACTTGGATGTGGCTGCAGGGCTATGTTTCTGGTGAATTAGCCAGGTCATACAGCATAGGATCTGTGCCGAATTTTTGGCAGCCACAGGTGCTCAGGCAATAGCTGCTTTGGTATACTGTCAGACAGCATGGACAAGAGGTGTCTGATTCAGCCTAAAACTTTCCAATGTAAAGTTAATCCCTAAAAATAGGTTATAGATGGATTTGGATCAGCATCATGTGTTTTATACCTACTGCAGAATAGTCTGTTGGGATTTTGATAATTTTCTGGAAACTCTATAGCCTGATTTACTGTATGATTTAGACCACAGACACAGGGCTGTGTCACCCCCTTCAGCTCCACACAAATCACTGGGTGGGGTGGAAAAGTGTGTCTGCTCCAAAGTGAATTGGATTGATCTCCATGGCCATCTCCAGAGTTGCACTAAGTGGCTTCCAACCTCCAGGGGAAGCTCCTTGTGAGACCCCCACTGCATGTTTGGAGAAGGAGCAGGTCTGTGACCTGCATTCAGGAGGAGAGTAATGCCTGGCAGAGCATGTGTTGCCTGGGCGGGAACCATGGATCCCATGAGGACAGGACAAGGGTAGGCAATATCATTAAATTAATGTTTGTTTAACATTAATTCAGTTGTCCGTGTTGGGAGTGAAACAGCATTGGAAGCTGCTTGCTCTTTACAGATGATGGTGACCAAGATCTGTTGGTAGCCCGGCAAAACCATGTAAGATGTTGCTGATCTCCATCCTGGCCATTCAGGAGTCT
Source organism: Rhea pennata (assembly GCF_028389875.1). Classification (NCBI taxonomy): domain Eukaryota; kingdom Metazoa; phylum Chordata; class Aves; order Rheiformes; family Rheidae; genus Rhea; species Rhea pennata. The sequence continues at coordinate 2,246,288 of NC_084680.1, forward strand.
GAGCAGGTGCTCCTGGAAGGACTCAGTGCTTTGTTCAGCTGCTCCCTGCCAAATCCACTCTATGATTTACCTGGCAAATTCTTTCCTATGGTCTTACCTCTCACATGCCCGCCACCTGAGCATGCCAATAAATTGATTCTAGAAAGGGCACCATGGTCTTTGAATGGCACTACCTTTGGGCTGGAGAAGAATTGCCAAGCTGAGAGTGGGTTTCAGGGTTTCTTTCTGAATTTGCCAGGTGCAGCTGTTAACTTGTGAGGAGCTGAAGCCTCCTTTCTTCAGATACACAGTGTGGCTAGTGGAAGCCCCACTGTGATGGCTATTGGGAGGCTTTCATTGCAAGTGACTGGTGCCCTCATGCTTTCCTCTGTTACAGGTGCTGATGCTAAGCCTGCTGGGCAGTCTCAGGGAGATGGTGACCATTCAGGGGTTAGAGATGCTCGGAGGCATCAGAGAGGACGTGCAGAACACCGGAGACACACCATCACCAATGGTGTGGACTTCAGCATGGTAAGAGTATGGCCCTGTTATGGGTGGCCAGAGAAGGGCCTGACCTGTAGGGCAGGCACTGAGGGAAGGTAGGTTGTGAGGTCTCTCTTTGCTGATACTAGCTCTATTTGGGCCATGGCTTTGTTGTGCCCACTCTAGTAGTGTGAGCTCTAGGGTCTTTGGGTATTGTGGAGATCCTGGTATTCCTTTTTTGAGTCCAGCTGTTGCTTCCAAAGTTCCTTCTGTTCTGAACTGTGGAGGATTAGGAGGAGTTGTGTGTTCCCTCTATGTAGAATGTTCAGCCTGTGGAATGTTGGTGTTTAACTGCACAGGTGCCTTCTCCACTGGCAAACAAACTTGGGCAGGGAAAGACAAACATTTTCCCTCACTGTAGAAGGTGTCCCCAGTCTACAGTGATGTCTGCAGGTGAATCCTGGACCTTTCAAGCACTCCAACAGTCATGTATGCTCAGTGCTGTGTGAGTGGCTGTATGGATAACTATACAATCTGTTACTGCTACCAAAGCATGGATCTTAGCACATGGAGATGGAGCTATGAGGCTCCTGAGAGATTTTTTTTTCTAGTAATGCTGATTTCTCTGCATTTGTTTTAACTCGGAAGTCTGGGATCCAGGAATATACTTCCTTCTCACAATCCCTGAGTGGAGAGACTTGGATGAGCTTGCCCAAAACAAGGGATCTGCACTGTTCTCAAGTGGGATGGAAAGGTTGCCTGGGCATGTTGCTTATAAACTCAAGCTATATTTTCCTGGGAAGTGAGCTAGGACCCTGCCTGCAGGGAGGATGATCGAGTCCAGGCAGTCTTTGACCTTCTTTGTTTTGTCTTGTGGTGCCCAAGCCATTTGAGAGGCTGAGACTCTCACATCAGCACGTCCACTTATCACACCCTGGTGTCACCCTGCTTCCTGATCTGAGCAGAGCTGACAGGCCACAGGGGCAGTCTCTGTGCCGCATTGATGATGAGCTGAGCAAAGTAACATGCTCTCTTGCCTGATCTGCCCTCCCCAGCCTGCGGAAGGTGTGGTTTATGCTTTCATGGGATCGAGTTTGCTGGGCCTGTAGTACTCCAAAGAGCTGGAGCCCTCCCTCAGACCCAGTGGGGCTCTGCAGAGAGGTGCTGATGTGTGTCTGGAGAGGAGGAATGAGGTCCCTCTAGTGGCAGGGTGTCACTGTTTTGGAGAGAGGAATGTTTCATCCTTTCCTGGAAGGCTATACTGCATGCACACAGCTCCAACTTAGAGCCCAGCACAGGTTGCATCACACTGATGAGTTCAAAGTCCTAGGAGGTACTGCTGAGAAAAGGCTGGTGGCCAGGGTCTGTCTCGCAGATATCTGGATTCTCTTCCCAGCACTGCAACAAGTGCTTTGGGCAGCTGTTGCCTTTGCCTCAGTTTCCCAAAGTTGCAAAGGTATACTGTGAGAGCTGGGAGGCAGGAGTTCTGCCTCTCTGCCTCCTTCCACCCACCTCCACTCCTCACTTCCCATTATATCCAAGAGCCTCACTGTCTTTAATGTCTTTCTCCTTCCTGAGAAGAGGCGTCTGTCCCGCAGGTAGGAGGCCTCCCCCAGCACCAAAGCAGCTCTAAAGAAGTGTTTGGATACTAATTCCATTTCTGAGCATCCAGAAACAGTGGAACAGGTTTGAATGCAGCAAGGATTGAACCCTTGTACAGGGTAGTGCTGTAATCTCTTACTCTCATTTCCTCATGATGCTGGGAGGATAATACGTCCTGCAAAGGGAAGGCATGCAGATATCATTGGGCTGATTTGCCTAAAGCTCAAGGGGAGATGGCAGGCACTGAAGTCCTGTGGGTGCACTAGGACCCGTGCATCTCCTGATGAGCAGAGCGAAGGCATTGGGGCTGTGCTGTGGCCCCAGGACCCTTTGCACCATGACAGCTGGTGTCTGCCTGGCTAATTTTTTTCACCAAGTCCATCGATCGGCCCAATTTTCACATGGCCTCAGGGTAGCTGGGATGAGACCACCTATGAGAGGCTGAGCTCTTTCATTCGCAGGCAGGCTGGGATATGGCACTGTCCCCTCCCCTTCCACCCTAGGCAGCCCCAACCAACATCCACTGTGCCCCTTCCACCTCTCTGTCTTCTTCCTGCCGCCCCAGAAACTGCCTTTGCCACCAGCTATATCCCCTTCTCAGCCCTTGGTGAGATGTCATCTGTCCCCTCACCCAGCAGAGCTGGTGTTGTCCCACCACTCTGTATGATGCTGCCTCTTCCTCCGGTCGCCGTGCTAACTGGCAAGCCTGGAGGGGCTAAGGCAGGACAGGCAGTCACAGGCAGCAGCCAAAGCTGGATGGGGGTCCTGGCCGCATACAGCACCTTCTTCGTGCCCCTCAACAATAGCCTGCGTAGCACCAAGGCTCTGCAGTTCTTTCTGTGGGTATGTCTCCTTCTGTCTGCCTGTCCATCCTGCATGCATGTGGGTGATTGTGGTATTACAAACAGCACTTCCAGAAGCAGTGGGGAGCAAGAGCAGCTCTGGGGTAAGAAGTGGCTGGCTTGTGACAGCTGGGAGGTGTTGGGGTGGAATTAGAGACAGAGGAGTGTTGGCAGCCTGAAGATGGTGGTGGAACAGTCCTGCTTGTCCCCTTTCAGGGAGGTGAGGGGAGATCTGTGCAGGTCACTTCTGAGCTGAATCCTTCCCCTCCAGACACTCTCCAAACCAGCAGGAGAGGTTGCTCAGTGCCCAGCAGCTTCTGAACTTGCCTGCTTGTATGATCAAAATGCTGATGGTATCTGGAGAGTTGTCTTCAGCATACAGTTGAGGGGAAGGAGACTGAGCCCTGGGCTCACTGGGTGAGGGCTGATCAAAAAGTCACCGTACTGTGGTCACTCTTTGCTCCCCAGGGTTGTCTTCTCCTTCAGCCACCTCTATGATTTTCTGTTAGCAGTGCAGTATCTAGGGGCCTCAATAGTAGTAGGTGACAACAGAGCAGGGAGACCCCGTGTCAGCTGGGGTATGGCCAGCAGGAAGCTGCTGCAGTCTTACTTCTGCTGCCAGTGCGTCCTTATTGATGGAGGGGCCATGCAGCCCATGCTGCAGCAGTCTTGCTGGCTGGGCCACAACCTGATTCGAGATGCAGGGTTATGCTGTAATTATCCCCGAGAGTCATCAGTTTGGGGGGTTAGAGCTCCAGTTCTTATAGCAGCCCTCCAGACATATCAAGGATAAACATATGTGTTCCCATCCAGATTACTCTGGGGCTTGAACCTGAAAGACTCAGCAGATGCAATAATAAGAAAGGTGCTCTGCTCAGAAAAGCCGTAGCGGGCAAAGTATAGGGGAGAGCAAGGAGCTGGATAGAACACGGCCACAGATTTTGCCCAGACTTCTAGTCTGTGCAATCAACTTGGCTGCTTTCTGAAAGCCGTTTGTATTCAAGCTGCTGAGTGAAGCCTACAGCCTCGAGAGCATTTAGAGAGTGGCTACAGGCCATAGTCTTAGTGCATCCTTGGATAAATGACAAAGAGAAACCTACTTCTCCTGTAGTAAGAGCTGGTAGGGAGCAGACCTGGCTCTCCAGACAGAAGAATAGAGATATCACTGTCCTTTAGCTGTTGCAGTTATTTTTCCAAGCTGGAGAACTCTCCCTCAAACCAGGACGAGGCAGTGGCCATCATCCCACTCCTCCTTAGCTCCTCAAAGGGAGAGAGGCCGAGACACCTGCTGGTAACCAGGTTCCTCTGTGCCTTGTGAAGAAAGCTGCTCCTTGGGCTTGGCAAGTTCTTGGGCTAGATTGGAAAGAATTGGTTGGGCTGTGAGTTAGGTCATACCTAGAGGCCTTCAGACTGAGGGTGGCAGGACAGTGTTTTTCAAGGCTTGGCTTCAGCCCATTCCAGGGGTGATCCTGCATGCTTTAGTTCCAGGGTGGGAGGCCCAGTCTACATGCTTTGGATCTGGATGAGGAGGGGGCATGATGTGTCTATGTTCTGTCTTGCAGCTGAAGCATATGAAGGAGCTGGAACAGGAGAAGGATTTCCTGCTGCAGGGTCTGGAGATGATAGAACGTGCCCGGGAGTGGTATCACCAGCACATCCAGTTTATGCAGGAACGCCAGAGACTCCTGGGGAAGAACAAAACTAGCACTGTGAGTCTGGAGGTTGTTCTGACGATGCTGGTCTGCTTGGGAGCATCTGGGTTGCCTTGTGGGTTGGGAGAACTCAGCTGGGACTTCTTAGTGTGCTCATCATTGGTCTGACTCTGCCCATCCTGACTTCTGGGGATAGAGTCTATCCAGTGTCCAAATCCCTCACCCAGGAATCCTAAGGGAGCAATGAAGGATCTAGGGTACACACACGTGACCTTTGCTGGGGATCTGGGACCAGCCATCCCTTGGCAGGCGAGGGAGGGTCACAGGAGATAGTGCCTCTCTCCTGTAAGAGGCATCATTGGGGCCCCACTACAGCAGATTTCCCAGACAAAACTGCCCAGTGTGGAGAGTGAGTGTCCCTTCCCCAAAGGATGGCATGTTCTTCCTGCTCATTCACCAGCCTTGGGACTCTGCCATTGCAGGTTTCTCAGGGTAGGCATGGGAAGTCTCCTAATTCCCATGCATGTGTGGATACATATGTGCCCTTGGTATGGCTGGCTGGGCTCTGCTGTTCCCTATTCATCTCCCATTAGGCCACAGGCAGAGTCAGGATCCCCCTCTGAACAAGACAGCCGCAACCTTGGCCTTTGTGTTGATTATGTCATAACTCCAGATCTGAGCCAGAGATTTGTCCTGTCCCCATCTCACTGAGGAAATAATGGGCATGTCCCATTGTCTGCATGAGCTTGGCACTGCTGAGTATACTGGGCTAGCTGGGGTGTCAGTGGCAGATTGGTGCCCAAGCTATGAGGGATGTGTGCAGAGGGGACTGGAGGCCAGTAAGCCTTTAAGGCCTCTCTGCAGGGCAGCCTAATTCCCTGAGAGCTGGCCCCATAACACCTCCCAGCTTTTTCTTCCGCATCTCCAGGACTTCCTTCCTGACGGCCAGAACCACCAGGGGCGCCTGCTCCCCAAGCTGCAGGAGGTTAACTGCTGCCTCAGTGACCTTCTTTCTGCTGTGGGCAAGGTAAGAGTAGTAGATTGGCAGCTTGCAATTGACTGTATGAGCTTGGGGGCCTTCCTGCCCCCCCCTTACACTGCTGGAGGGCTGATGCTGGAGCTGCCAGAGCTCCCCCTGGCTCTGGGGAGAGGGCTTGGCTCTGTTGGCAAGACAAAGGATGGCAGACAGCCAAGAGGATAGTGCAGCTGGTCCCAGGCTGAGCTAGAGGATGCTCAGGATATTCGTGAGGCTAAAGCAGGTCCTTAAAAGGTGTAGACATTGTTGTATGAATAAGGAAAATATCCTGCTGAGGTACTGAGCCTGTCCTCTTGGAGCTGGACATCTTAGATGCCAGGCCATAAAGGTTCCTGGCAAGTTTAGGGCATGCTGGCAGGAATGCTTCCTGTCTCTGTCTAGAAAAGCCTCGCTGGAGACCTCCTGCAATGACTTGTGCTAACTGCACTGGCAGGGTCTTAGGTTTGGCAGGTGCTGGACTTCTCTCAGTTCCCAGCCAGCTGTAGAAACAACTGTAATTCACCCCTTCTGGCTTTGGAGACAGGCTGGGGAGGGCTACTAGGAAGAAGACTTACTGTCTTTTGCCTTCATCCTCTCTTCAGCCAACAAACCCTTCCTCAGCTCTGAACAGGCTGGGCCCTGCAGCCCCTGTGGTGTCCCCAGCCTCAGCAGGGTCCCAGCAAGCCATCAGTATGCTGAAGGAGCAAAACCGGCTTCTCACCAAGGTGAGTGGGGCTCAGAGAAGAGGCTGTCTTGTGCCCAGTTGGGTACTGGGTGAGGGCACTGTGGACATGAATGGTGAATTCCTGCCATAGAAAAAAGGCTTTGTGACAAATTCAGCCACAAGAGGGTGCAGATGCTGCAGCTTGGGAGGTGCAGCCTGCATGACCAGGTCCATTCAGCAGGGCTGGTGGGGAATGATTGCAGATGTCCTCTGACAGCTCTGCCAGGGCCAGGCTCATTAGGGGTTCACATCCTAGCGCCTGCAGCAAAACCACGCACTGACTGGCTTGCAAACAGCGCTTTTGGAGTGTGTGTGTGCATGTGCATGCTTGGGTCGGGGGGAGTGGCAGCTGGGCCTGGCAGTGAGAACTTGCACTGTTCACTGGATACCTCAGGAGGAAGAGAGCTCTGAGCAAGCATTTTCCTTCTCTGTCCTGTGCAGGAAGTGACTGAAAAGAGTGAACGCATCACCCAGCTGGAGCAAGAGAAATCTGCCCTTATCAAACAGCTCTTTGAGGCTCGGGCCCTCAATAACCATGAAACAAGCCAGCTGGATTCTACCTTCATATAGTGTCTATCTTCCAGAGCTCCCAGTGGCCCCATACTTGAGCTCTTCCCTGGAGTTTCATGGGGCTGGGACTCTTACCCGAATCCCATTGCATCCATTACTCCCAGTGCTGTATCTCAAGGCCTGTGGAGGTCCAGAACTGACCTTGGTGTGTCTGCATGAGGAAGCCAGAGGAAAGCACTTACCCCAGGCCTGCCCAAGCAGGTCAGGGATCTCCCTTCTTTGCTGTGCTGCTGGGCTTGGTCAGCTGCACCACTTGCAAGCTGCTCCTTTTTTGCCTTTAAAACTGACTGCAGTGCTGGTACCCCCTACCCTGTGTCCTCCATGTGGTGGGTGCTACCTGCACTCTCTGTGTGGGGTTTGGGTGGGGGCCTGCTCTACCCTTGGCCTGATATAGGCTGAATTCTGGCTGCTCTCTGAAAAAGATACCTTTGACACTCTAGTTGACATCTCCAAGCAAGCCTGGCCCCTGAAGGACAGCCTGTCCCTTGCTTATGGTTCTGTCAGAGGACAAGACTGAAAATTGATAATGGGGCAAGCGTGACCCCTCCCTGCTGCCCATGTTTTGCCTGCTACTGCAACCAAATTGGACTAGAGCAATACCTGAGGTGGTGCTCCTACTAGGATAATCTCTCTCTCTTTCTGGTTTGGAGTAGTGTTGACACAGTTGTTGTTTACACATCTGCAGGCTTCTCTAGTTAATGAGCCATAGGTCCAAATGAGATCACATGTACCTCTGAGCTGCTGTTTCAGGATGTTTGTCGATTCAGGCAGACACTTCTGAATCAATTTTATTGGACCTGGCAAATGTTTCCTTATGACTGCTAGGATTATATTTTTTTGTGATTACTTTAAAAGGAGAGATCATGTCCTGCATCATGAGGACTGCTGACCGAAACCTGATTTCAGAGAGGGGCTTTAGAAGTAGGATTCTTATCTAACTGAACATGGGTGGTAGAGAGGAGGCTGATGGGCTCTTTCTTTTGCACATCTCCAAATGGAGAAATGACAGCTTTGCCTGTCCTGGTGTTGTACCTAGACTCCCCTGGGTGACATCCTGGGTGTGAGCTGTTCCCTTTTCCAGGTCTCTTGGGATGATGGTTTTAGTCTAAACATGTGTAGCTGTTGGACTGGTGCACTCCAGGTATTTTTTCCTTCTCACACAGCTTAGAGGCTGAGGCTGGGACTTGATGGCGTCTTCCACTATGTCTTGGTAGTTTGTATTTATAGTACTTGCATAGGAGGTCCTTGTGAATCCCCATGTAGTACAGGCCTGGCCCTTTGTATCCTAGCCTGGTCCAGGATATTTCTCTCCAGGGTTGTTTCATGCTCCGACTCTCCTAGCACAATGCCCTGGCACAATGCACTGAGCTGAGCCCTGCTCCAACAGAGTCAACTCTGACAGGCTGAGTGCTCTGCACATCAGCTCCTTTCCTGCTTCTAGGAAGATGCTGTTACCTGTACAGCACTGTCTGTCCCATCCAGCTCCTCTCTGAGTTGATCTTGACCTGCAGCTGGCTGCAAAACACGCAGCCCGTGCTCTTCCCTGGTGTCTGCTACCCCTGCCAGAATGGGCATCAGCAAAGTGCCAGGGAGAGGGACGAAGAGCCAATCCAGGACAGACTGTGTCCTGTGGCTGCAGGAATAGGATGTTATTTATCCCCTGGGCATCAGTTCTTCCCATCTCATGATGGGAGTCCAGTGCCTGTTTTGCTGGTGGCTCAATAAGTGACCCTCCTCATAACCTTTCTTAAAGGATAATAAAGTGAGATGAACTATTTAATTTATCTGTCTGTCTGCCTAACTCAGTCTAGCTTCTACTCTGCTGTGAGCCTTGAAGTTCCTGACAGTCTTGTTCTGAGGGATGGAGGAAGAGCACTGAGGTTGTACAGTCTCAGCCTAAGCATGAGGAGTCCAGTGGGCCCCTGTTGTAGGTCACATTCTCATGCTCTTTCTCTTCCTCTCGGGACTCCCCTGAGACCTGTGCTCCCAGCCTGTAGCTGGGGATCTCCTGGTCTGTTCTAGCTGCTGGTGGATGGGATTGTAAAGCCCCTTGCATCCTCTTTCCAGTGTTTGTACCTGCCTCATCCTGCAGCTAGTAGCTGCATCTGGCTGCTTTTTCCAGAAAATGTGCTAGAGTTTCATGCTGCTCAGGTGGTGCTGGGATAGTTCACGAATTTTGATGTTGTTAGCATTATTTCTTTTCAAGCAAACCACAGTGCAGGTGGTGCTCCTGACTGTGGGTAGCTTGCAGCTGTGGTGGTGGTTTCAGATAGCAGCTGTATAGTTACACCGCAATCCTAAGGGGACCCATGTCTGGCAGGGTGCACCATGGTGCAGTTGCTTCTGCTCTGCGCCAAAGGTGGCAGCATCTACACGGGGCAAAGTGAGGCAGGAGGTGACTACTTTTGTCCCTTAGGTGCATGAGAACCTCCAGCTGTTTGGGGCTCTGGCAGTGAACTGGGATCCCTCTGCATGCTGTAGAGACTGACCTGCTCCCCAGGACCGGTGGGCTGCTGCTTTCACGCTCAGCACCAATGCAGAGTTCTCTGCCTGCTGCTGGGCACTGCTAGGGGGCGAACAAACATCAGTGTGCTCCAGAGGATCTCTGGCTGCAGGAATTTCCTCCCACTATTACCCTCTTGGTACAGAAGTAGCAGGGCTGTCCAGGGAGCCTGTGCCAAGCCTCCAGGGCTTGGGAGAGGGATCCTTGCAGAGATTGCTTTCAAGTGGTGGCAGCAAGTCCCAGATGGCAAGCAGGGGGGTGGTAATTGCCCACAGTTACTCTGTTTGACCCCTCTCCTTTGATGTGAAGTCTGCGAGGTCTTTTAAAGGAAAGAGAGGTTCATTGTCCCTGCTCAATGCCTCTCTGTATGCAGAGCCATGAGCAGCTCTGCTGCTGCCCTTGCGCTGGGGCTGTTGGTGGAGAGGAATGGCCTGACCGCAGCCCAGGATAGCACCACCCTCAGGCCTGTGAGACTGCCACTGCCTAAATGCTCCTGGCAGTGGGCTTGCCCTCCTTAGGGTGTGGCTGTCCCTGCCAGGATCAGGGTTACCCTGCAGGGAAGCAGAGCTGGGAGCTGCAGATCAAGGCTTTGATCTGACCATCCAGCAGCATGCTCAGGCTCCCTAATGAGTCTGATCCATGCCTAATCCTCGCCTGGATAGCAGGGCCATGTCCTCTTTGCTCCCATTAACGGTGTTCAGTGGTTTCTTTGCAGTTTAGCAGTATAATTGCTGAGTAGGAGCCATGAGACCTGGGTTTTATTCTTACGTCTATAAGCAGTTTACAGGGTGATGTGGACATCTTTCCTTCTGTTTAGGCTACGTCCCTTTACAGCCTCACTGTGTTTGCGTAGATCTAGTGAAAGCATGTTCAGGGGCTCTGATTTCATTTGAAAATCACTGCATGTTCTCCAATACAGACTATGAATCATCCAGAGCAGGTCTCAGCTGCCACTATCTGGCAACTCCGGAGCTGCTGAACCACCTAAATCCATCCCCTTTATGCCTGAGGTGAAGATCAAAGTGCAACAGGTAGTCAACATTCAAGTCATAGAATCATAGAACCAGTAAGGTTGGAAGGGATCTCTGGAGATCATCTAGTCCAACCTCCCTGCTCAGCAGGGTCACCTAGAGCATGTTAGACAGGGTTGCATCCAGGTGGGTCTTGAATATCTCCAGAGAAGGAGACTCCACAGCCTCTCTGGGCAACCTGTTCCAGTGTTCTGTCACTCACAGTGAAAAAAATCCCCCTCAGTTCCCCCTCAGGTCTCAGTGTGTTTGTCACAGGCCCCAGAGAGCTGGCTGCACAGTGTTGCCTGCCCCAGGGTGAGACTGCTTCATCCCTATGATGTTATCAGGATGGTGTTATTGGAAGAGGGACGTCTGCAGAAGGATGCACTTGGCCTTTACCTGGGCTGTGATTGGGGTTGCAGGGAAACGCGTCTGGCCCTTGAGCTTCCCCAGGGGTCTGGGTTCTCGTCTTGTTTCTCTCTCAGTGATACAGTTTGGGAAAGATCCAGTCACTCAGGTTTGTCTGTAGTTTCTTCTACTTACATTCATGCCCTTCTCATGCCCTCCAAGACTGGGCTGGGTGCCCAGCTAACCCCCCTTGGAGAAGGGCCACTCTCCCAGCAGAGCAATTATTTCAAGTGCCAGCAGGAATGGCCACATTGCAGGCCCCCAGCTTGTACATTTTGTGCTTTTGGTTTTTATCCTCTGACAAGCAGCTGTTCTTTGCCCAACGACCTCCCTTGCTGCCCTGGGCAGTTTGCACTAGCACAGCAACTCCCATGCTCAGAGTGCACTGTTGCACTGCCCGCACTTTGCGTCTGTTATCCTGCTCTTGTCCATGCCCCAGCTAAAGCAAATCACTTGGAGAAGGGCTGAAGATAAGGCGATCTGGAGAAGCCCCCAGTTTCCAGGGCAGTGAGGTGGTCCCCCATACTGACCCATGTGCCCAGGCTGTGCAATGAGTGCATGGTTGCCACTGTCTGCAGGCTTGCTCTAGAGCTTCTTGGTGACTAGTGTTTCTCGAGCTGGACAGACCTGTGAGCTGGCATGTGGTCACTCTCGCTCATCTCCTTGGTCTCTCACAGTAAGGTGTTTTCTCTAGCTCTAAATCATCTCTGTGCCTTGTTACCACTACATGCTCCCACCCTGCCCAAATCTCAGGCTCCAACTGGTCAGGGCTTTTCTGCTTTTAGCAGATGTAAAACAGCCTCCTCTTGCCTGATTGCTCCTTGCTCATTGCTCCTCTTACCTGATTGCCTGCATGGGATGGTTTCATATTTTTCTGCAGCTTGAGGCTCAGCAGAGCAAAGTTCTGGAGGATTCCAGGCTGTGAGGGACTGGTTCTCCCTCACTTCTACTGGTGTAAGAGACACCAGGGATGTAACGATGGAAGACAGCTCAATCCTGCTCTGTGAGCAAGCTAGTGCCTTTGCTACGCTATCTCAGCTCAGTCCCACACCACTCAGCCCATGGGCCCTGGTGCAGCAGTGCCAGGTGCCCACATGGTGCTCATTACTGGGGCATTGAGCACCATTGACAACCGTCCTGGACTCAGCTCCAAGCTCTTCTAACTCCCTAGGGAGTCTGATAGATCCTGCTGGGGCTGTGAACCCCAGCCTGATCCACATGCTCGCCACTGCCTTGCAACAGAGCCTTTTCCAAGGTACAATTTATTGAAGCCAGATGCACTTCCTTACCAGAGAAACCTTGATTAATGGGAGGAGGAGGAGAGGGTGAGGTTCTTGAAATTCCTGGAGTTGCATGCCGTGGGGACCATGACTTTATTCTCCCCATTACATAAAGATGCAGCTGCATCTGGCAGGTGTCCACATTTTTCTCCTCTTTATGCGGGGCTGTCAAGAATCAGACCAGACTAATCTAGTCCTTTGAAAAGTGCATGTGGATCAGGGATAGAGCTCCCCAGGAAGCATGCCCTGCATATCAGGGCCCTGAGGTGACAGCACGTGGCCTGTGGATCCCTCTAGGCCCAAAGGGTCACCTCACAAAACCTTGCCACTGCTGCAGTTTGAATGCTGCCCTGCAGGGCTTCTCCTAGAAGCACAGTGAGCGTTAAGTAACACAGAGCAGCAGTGGGATGAATCCTCCACTCCAGCTGTGCTCTCTAGTGACCACGGATGCTGGTATGACAGAGGTGCACTCCTCATTCTGCTGTGCCATCATGACAGCTCTGACCATCCTTCCTAAGAGAGCGGCTCCCTTTGGTGCATCAAGCAGTGTCGTGTTCAGGAGCATGCATGGACAAGTAATGGCAGTGGGGGTGGGAAATGGGTGCATCAACAGTGAGTGAGTCTGCCTGAAGGAGAAGTTGTAGCCACCTCCCAGATAGATATCAGAACTACTCTGCTTGATGACACTTTTTAACTGCTCTGGCTCGGTTTCCCCAGCTGTAAAGAAGGGCTGGGTATGCTGACCCAGCTGCTTCACCATGGCGGGGAAGCCTGGCCTTCTTCATACCTGAGTACTTTGAACAATTGAGTGATTTTCCTTCATTTATTTACTGAATTGTTGCTCTCTTGCTGACCTAGAAAAGCCTAGCTCTGCCAGGCTGCTGGTAGGATGCACTCAGTCAGACCTGTCTTGTGGCAACCAACAGCTTTGGAAACAGTACAGCATTTTTTTTGGGTGTTTCCACAGCCCATGTGGAACTTGATCCTGCATTCCCAGATATGTAGAGGCCAAGCAGTGAGGACTCATGGTCCAGAGTCCCTGCTGCCTTGTGGCTGCCTGCGGGCACCCTGCTTTGAAAAGGGTTCGAACCAGCTCTTTCGGTGGCCAGCAGGATGGTGCTGGAGGCCCAGGCCATGCAAGCAGGACCATGTGCTGCTGGCACCCTTTGTCTGACTCACTGACAGCTTTTGAAATGGGGAAACAAGCTGGAACAAGTGCTGGGTTCCCAATACAAGGATTTGGGGCACAAAGCTAGGCTCTATTGGGAAAGGGCAGCGATTTTGCTGCATGTCCTGTGGACCTCCCCCCACCCAGCTCATAAGAGCCATGGTATTTCAGCGCTCAGGAATCTGACTTTGCTTTATGGCACCAGAGCAGGTGACCCTGTTTCGAGGCACGAAGTGGAAGTGTGGAGTCCTCGACAGAGTCCTCACTGCTCCTTGCATGCCGGCTAAATGCCAAAGCCTTCTCCCAGCTGGAGCCGTAGTGATGGTGAGATGAGTCCATGCTGGTGTTCATGGATGAAGCCCCTTCGGGACAGAGCTCAGATCCAGCAGCTATGGCTTGATGCATAAGAGACCCAGCTTGCTGGAGCCATCTTGCTGTCCTTGTACACTACTTACCCTCCCTTTGCTGCCCCTCGCACCTGCTGGCCCTGTTCTCCCTGCAGTGAGGCTCTAGCAGCCCTTACTTGGTTGAGACTCCCACCACCGCAGGGATGAAGCAGCATGTGTCCTCTGCCTGGCCTCCAGCCGGATCCATAGCAGTGGGGACGGAGCTGCTGCCCAGGGCCATCTGGGCCCTGCCAAACCCCATGCATGAGGCTGCACATCATCTTGCATTGCAAAAGCTCACTTTTCATAACCCCAAGGGAGCAAAGTGCCTCAAGTCCCTCGCTGGGCCAAGGCTTTGCATCCATAGTACCTGGGCGAGCACTGCCGAGCTGCAGGGGGAAGAGTGGAAGCAGCAGCTGAGCGGCAAGGGCTGGCTGTGGCACATTCCCAAGGGAGATCTGGGGGCTCCTTGGCAGGGGTGTGGGAGAACCCATCTCTCCTGACACCCTGTCTTTGCACACTGAGGTGACATACTGCTGAATGCACTTGGGCAACTGACTGCTCTGCTCTCTAGAGCAGAGCATGTGCTCCTCGTATCCACAATTCTGTGAAGGGTACAAGGGGGAAACCTCCGTTCCTGCCCTGCCTTTCCAGCCAGAGCCGGAAGAAGAAAGTCCAAGGGCTTGCTGACCCCTCCTGCTACTGCATCACCCTGTGATGGGGATAATTAAGGTGATGGAGTGAATGAGGCTGCGGCTTAGGCAGCATCTTTGGGTGCTGGAGCTCTGCCTACACCTGTGTGCACCTAGCAGAGAATCCCCCTGGGCAGCCTGAGGCTGGACAAAAAGGCGTCACAGGTGAGGTGAGTTTGCTAGATCTCAGCCTGGAGCAGCACACGTGCTCTCTCCACTCCGTGCCATGAAACCACCACTCGGCAGCTCTGGCCCAGCATCGCAGACGCAGTGCTTGTGTCCAGCCTCCGTGCTGCTGTGGTGAGGAGCTGGACTGGGCCCAAGGTGCTCAGGCACCTGGCACAGCACTGCTCTTTCATTGATGTCACGAGTTACATCCAGCCCAGGCAGGCTTGTCCCAGGGGTGGAGAACTTGGGACGTCTGGGCAGCAGCACAGATGAGAAGCACAGGCCGTATGGAGGATGGGGCTATGCCAGGTGCAGCAGGAAGCACTGAGGGACATACTGCCAGCATCCAGGTGCCCATGCTCTGCACCAGCCCCAGCGCTGGTGCTGCCTTGGCTCGTACAGTGGCATGATGCAGCTGGGTCACACAGCCTATCTCTCCCGAGGACCCACTGGGAGGTAGATGGGGGCCAACTGATACCCCAACCCAGGGACCCTGGGCAATGGGTGGCCACCGTGTGAAGTAAGGTGGGCACCGTGGCCATATACCCCCCTGATAACTGCGGAGCCCTTGCAGGGGTTAAAAACCTGCCACCAACCTGTCACTGTCACCGGCCAGAAGGAAGCCAGAGGACACCCAAGAGCTGGTGTCCCTGGTCCTTGATGACACGGGGTGATCCCAGCTGGCTGTGGGGACACAAGTGTCTCAATGCTGACGAGCCCCAGGGAGGTGAGTGAAATCAAATGGAAAAGAGCAGGGCAACTGAAGCAGCCCCTTGGTGGCTGCTTGGGGAAATGGGCCAGATGCCCCCTGCGCGGCACTTTTCGGGGAGCTGGAGGACCCAGAACAGTGGTACCTCTTGGCAGAAGAGCTCGCTCATTTGGCCACGGCTTGGGTTGCAGTTGGCTTTTTTGATGCCATGATCAAGTCAAGACATTTCTTTTTGAGAATAATGAGCCAGTTCTGCTCCAACTAGAAAAGAGATGGACTTTTTTTATTTTTTTTCCTTTTGATTTAACAAACAAAAGACAACACCTCAATTCCCAAGCTTTTGTTTAGCCCCAGATGGAAATACTTTGTATTGTTTTGAATACATTTCTGGCTTTTAAAATGTGCTTTCCTTTTTTTTTTTGTCTGCTGCCTTTCAGGCCGCTTTAAATGAAAAGGCCATTTCTAACTGACACATAGAGAAATGGCCCTATTCCAGCACTTCTGGAAGGAGCTCTTCCACGCAGGAGACACTGACTTTTGGGAGATGCTTCCAAATCTTCATTAATCTGTGAAACTCTCCATTAGAACTGTGTCTTTAGCACTTTGCTGATGAGACCTGGTGCCACAAGCAGCTAGGGTGTTCCTCTCCACTGGTCCCACCTTATCTGCTATTCCTGAAAGAAGCTAGTTCAGGCACCACTGCGTGCAGCCAGGCCCAGGAGCTCCTCTGGATTTCAGCTCTGCAAGGACCCCGGTCTCCAGTTTTCCTGGTCCCTAGTGAGAGACAGGCCAGCTCCCCAGCTCCAAACCAGCTCACATGGAGAAGGACAGTGCCAGCTTGGAGATACCTGAACTGCTTTAAGCATTAAGCTGATAATATAATAATCTAATAATTTAAGCATTAAATATTTAATCTTGATAGCTCAGCAAGAGAATGATCTGAGCATGGGAGAGACATTTCAGCACTGTGCTCTTGCACAGATGGAAACGCCTGTGAGGCTGAGGCCACACAGCTTATCAGAGCCACCGGTAGGAGAAGGTGACCTTTGCCCATGCCAGTGGGCAGGCTCATCCCACAGAGGCCAATGGGTGCAACAGCCAGGAAACTCCCTCCATCAGGCTGAGGCAAAGATTCATCTCTGGCCTCTCTGCAGTGTTGAGGCGGACATCTGCCTCCACCAAGGCAAGTTGGCTCTGTTGCCAAGATGGCTGGAGGCTTACCATCGATTTTGGCCAGGCTGTGCTGTTTGCCAGTCAAGCTCAAGTGAAGGGACAACTTCTTTCTCTTCTGATTTTCCCTGCTTGGCACCAGCCAGGTCACTCACCTGGGACTGTCCAGGCTCATTTTTGCTTCTTTGTCTAAAATCCTAAGGGGCTGTCTAAAATCCTAAGGGGTTTTCCAGCCAAGCCATTTTTAACATTTTCCTCTGATGAGTAGGTTGTTGCCCTACTGCCAACTCTTGGAAAGTCATAAATCTCCCTGGGCCTTCTAAAACCATGAAATTTCCCCCCAGATAAAAATAAGTAAATGGAAGAAGAAGAAAAAAAATAAAAGAAAAAAAAAAACAAAAGCAGTTTCTGTAAACAATGCATTTAGGAGAGGACTTTTATTTTCCTCCATGGTCCTAAAGCCTTTTCCAGTCCCATCTTCCAGCTTTCGTCTGCAGCCAGCAGGGTTGGAAATGTAACACACTTCTTTAACAGAAGCTCAGGCTTAGGTAACCAAAGGAGCCACTGAAACACAGAATATTGCACAAATCTTTCTTCAGCTGAGAAGATGCACAAGGCCATTGGGTGGTTACGGCCAGGTTGGGAGCAGCTCTGTGGGTGATATCGGACACTGATGAAAATGACCTCAACAGGTTCGTGCCACCTGCTAGAGCATGGCTCTGGTCTGTCAGCAGGCTCTCCAGGTGGATTTGTCTTGTATCTCCTTAACTGATGGGGCTGTATAATTGGCCTCAGGCCACGGGCTCTTCACCCTTGCAGAGGTCTGAGCTTACCCACCATGCTGCACTGATGGTCCTGATCCGCCTCTGGACCCAGCCTCTCAGCTGTTAGTTTTGTAGGAATTTCCGTCAATTTCCCAGTGCAGTGAGTTGTTTTTCCCTGTTTAATTTCCATTGGAATCGGGATGATTTGCTCCCTTGGTTACATGTGGCAGGCTCCAGGGTGTGGGTCTGTAGGACAGGACCTGTTCCTGCGGGTTCCTTCTGGGATCTCTAACTGCTCAGTGCTCCTGTTCTGATCCCATCCCAGACAGACCTTACAAACTGGGCTGTCACCCATCTCCCTGAAGCAGTAGGGGCTGCACAGGCTGGAGGCAGCTCTGTTTACATCCTGGCCAGCAATGTGCACGTTGCTCCAGACCACGGTGGATGTTTGAGAGCTGTGGGGTGCTCCAGAGCGTCCCATGAGCATAGAAACAAATTCCCCCAGAGTGGCTCACAGACAGGTGAAAACAGGGCTGCCTGCAGGAAGAAGCCAGCATGGACATTGGGGTGTCAGTATTCACTGTCACTGGTCTACATGGACACCTGGGAACATGTGTGTCAATGAAGAGAAGCCCTCCCACCATGGGTATGCACACACACACCAGCACAGCCATGTGGGTGCACTCCAGACCATGTCCATAGCATGCTAAGCTGTGTTCCCAGTGCTGCACACCATGACCACACTCACACCATGCCAGGCTTTCCTCCTGGCCCCAAACACTTGCACCGCTCATTTGCTGGCTCTCTGGCAATGCAAAGAGGAAAGAGCCCGCTCTGTGCAATAAACTGCCAGGGTTTTGTAATCATCCTCCCATCCCCAGCCCCACACATGCACTCCCACATGGGATATGTAATGTCACCCTTCCCATTCTGCCTGGGTGAGCACGTTTGTGCATGGGGAGCTGGAACAAATCTTCCCAGCTGTGAAGCTGTGAGGAGCCACCTAATCCTGCAGGAGCCTGAGAAAATAAGACCGGGTATAAAATTAGCTGGAACTTTTACCAACCAGATTTTATTTTTAAATACAGTGGAAAATACATCACTGGACAGAAAAACAAAGAGATCTGGGCCTGCCAACACTGCCTGTGGGACTGGAGGGGCCTACCTTGATCCTGACAGAGAATGTCCCACCTATTCCTCAGGGCAATGAACTGTGTGCTGGGACTGGGAGCCTGTCAAGCAGCCAAGGAACCTCCTAGGGGCAGCTCATCAGTAAATCCCCTACAGAGTCCTGGCAGGGCTTCCCTGGCAATACCTAAAAGCAGACCTGACCTTTCAACCCTGAGATACCCTGGACGTACCAAGGAGGCCAACGCAGTCTGTGAGGGCAGGACATGCTCAAGCAGATCTTTTCTGCTCATATGTTACAGTGAGCGCTTGTGGGCAGGTGTATTTAATGTCCCCAGGTGCGGCTACATGCATGTGTCAAGACACGCTACTGTGAGCTTCTTGTAAACAGTAATCTCTCCTCTTCCAGTCAGTCCCCAAAGCTGGTGCTCAGGTTTCATCCTGGTAAACACCTGTGGATGGGCTTGAGCCCCAGCCAACACCACATGCAGGGGCAAGTTTTGCCCTAGAGCAATGTGTTTGGTGGTCCAGTTCCACACAGAGAGTAACCAGCTGTACGGGGACAGTGGGATATGGCTGTTACCTCTCCAAGCCCCAACCCAGCATCAGGCTGGAAGGATACCTCAGCCCACAGGCTGTACTCAATGGGGAAGTGGGATTGGACATGCCCTGGAGGTGACCAGTCATCCCATGACCTCTCTGCTTCCTGCCCTGCTCTAGGAAGGAGGAATGAAATCACTGCCCATTGCTTGTCTGGGGGTAGTAGAAAAGAAGTGGGAGTGGGGGGGTGGCATATGGGGGCACATGCAGCAAAGCAGGAGCTCCCTATGGGACATTCCCCTGTCCTGTCCCCAGGCAGTGCCCTGTCTGTAGGCATTACCATGACTGTAGGATCACTGGGTAATTCAGGCTGGAAGGGACCTTCATGAGGAATGTCTGAGCAGGCTGAGACCCTTCACCCAGAAAAAACAGAATTGAGGGGGCTCTGTATACTCAGGACTGTCCTGCAAAGGCTCAAGAGAGACTGAGTCACCATCTCATCCAGTAGAACAAGGGACATCAGATGAAGCATGGGAACAAGGTCCAAAACAACCAAAAGAAGGCAATTCTTTGTACCAGGGT
This sequence comes from Rhea pennata, assembly GCF_028389875.1. NCBI lineage: Eukaryota > Metazoa > Chordata > Aves > Rheiformes > Rheidae > Rhea > Rhea pennata. The sequence continues at coordinate 2,265,663 of NC_084680.1, forward strand.
AGCAGAAGCTGTTTTTTGAAGGGTGCTGCCAATGCTAAAGGCTTACATGACTCCAAAGGGAGAATGGATAAGCCCATGGAAGAGGAATATATTGAAGGCTGAAGAAGCAGAGAAATCAAACTCAGGAAATGCCCACACTGAAAATAGATGGAGACTGGAAGAATATTCAAGGGAAGTATCATGGATGCTCACTATGATCTTATTTGTGTCTCAACTTTTGGTACTCAACCTTAGGCTGACCAGGGTCTTGCTCTGCACAGCCCTTGTGCTGCTAGGGAGCAGGAGCGGGACGATCCTGGAGATACCCTGGCTGTATTACTTGGTAGCTACCCTCAAGATGCCTTGGCTGGAGTAGAGCCTGTCTGCTGAGAACACAGCCTGCCCAGACTCTGTCTGGGCCTTGAAATGCTTAGGTTTTAAACCACAGAAACTTGTAGCCAAAAAGATCTTTCCTGAATGTATAAATCCACTTCTAAGAGTTTATGTGATTGTCTGATTTCCAGGTGAGCTCCTCACCATGAGCTTCCCAGCGATTCTCAAGGGTCTCCAATTATTCCAGATGCTGGAAAAGTGGCCCCAACTTGCACAGCCCCAAGGGCTGAAACCACTGGTTGTGACATCCAGCCTCTCCTCTCTGATCTGCCCTTCAGCCATGCAGATGTGGTGATTCTCACAAAATAACTGGAAGAGGCTGAGATATACTTGAAGAATGGCACAGAGCACAACCCCTCCAGTCCGGTGCAATGTGCCCTTTGCTGGCACTGGCTAGGATGTGAGATCCACCTGGCAACTGTGTTTTGCCACTGTTTGTAGAAGTGCTGCTGCGGTTAGGCACCCACATAGCCACAGGAGAACTGAAAGTGCAGATCCCTGGGGCCACTTTCAAATAAGGGCACATGTAGGATGTAGGAAAAGGAAGCTGAATCATTTAGCAAGGCAGCAACAAGCCTTTGTATACGACAGTTTGGGACAGAGTGAGATGACACCCAGGCAGACTTTGGGGAACTGTTAGCCCTCAAACCAGGCCTCTGAGTTGAGGCTGAGCAGATTCCTATCCTGGGGAGCTGCAGACATGAGCAGGATGCAAGCATGTTGCTTCTGTGGTACCATGTGCAGAGCTGTGTGCGCATCCAACAGCAGTGCTCATGTCTGCAGATATGAAAGCCATCGGCTCATAGTGAATACCCCTTGTGTGTGTGAGGTGGCGGCACTACCTACATCTGCTCTGCAGCCAGAGACCTTCCCCTGGGCCAGCTGTGGCTGGACTACCTGCCCTTGGGTACCAGGGTTTCTGGAGGGGTGGAAAGAGGGCTAGCACTTTGGCATGAAACATGAAGTCCCCATCAGTGGACAGGAGAACCACACAGGATCTGAAGGTGGGATGCAGGGGAATTAGATGCATGCAGTTACTTGTTTGTAGCAGCTTTTGCCCAGCTGCCGTTTAGCTCCCATTGTGTACACTGGGCAGGCATAATTTCTGGACTGAAAGCAGCCTCCCTTAAACCTAACCATTTTCTGCTCTTCTGAGGACTACCCTGTTGCAGCAGATCTTTCAATGTTCCACTCTTCAGCAGGTCTAATTTCCTTCTTTGGATACCCAGGCTCTCTGGTTCCTCTATCCATGCACACCTCTGTCCCTGGCTGGCTCCTCACCCATCTTCACCCAACACTTAAGCCCAGCTAGGTCATTCCTCCTTGGACACCCAGCACTGTGGCATGTATTTCAGAAGCTGCTCCTCTTCAGCCTTGACTCTGAAAGGAGATGAACAAAGATTGGCTGACTGCTGAATTTGTCTCTGGCAAGCCTTCCATCATCCCTATGAAACCCCCCAATTTTTCAGCCATGAAAAATGCTATTTTCTTGTTTAATGGAATCTTCAACACTTCTCGAGGACCTGAGGCTGAAAAAATCATTCCAGTACAGTATGATTTTTCCTGCTCCAGAGCTGATGCCTCATGTCTCTGAGGCAGCTCCCATCAATAGTTGATGAAGTAACAATTGCTTTCCAACCCAAAGCCAGAGAGAAGAATGCCACAGAAAAGCAAAATCCAGTGGAGGCTGGGAAAAATTGGACTCAATAGTTTTATCCAAGTCAGCTGCTGAAGGAGTGAATTTGAAGGTAGGATGAGCAGCTGCTCCATAGCCTGCACTGGCATGGCCCCCACCCCCACAGGCAGGGAGGAACACCTGGACATTGCATCGCAGCCAGCAATGCCTTGCCAGGTTGCCATAAATGACCTGCGTGAGTTATTCTTTTCCCTTTGTCCCAGTTACAAAGCATGAACATCTCTAAAAAGGGTAGGGCAGTCTCAGGCAATGGCACTGAATGAAGCATTAGCAAACCTGAAATTGCGCAGTTGGAGACTGGAGCAGAAACACTCAGAGATCATCTCAGGGCACAGCTATTCTCCATTTCCTTTCCTCTGCCAGTGACTCCATTACTTCTGCAACATGCTTCAATGTAAAGGTTGTATTTTTAACCCATGCCACTCTAGATGTGGGCTCTGCTTGCTCTTCCATCCTGCAGCAGTGGAATCTCTTGAGGGACTTTATTTCTTCAAAATGTTTTGCAAACATTAGTGAAGGAGGAATTCTGGATCCCTTCCTGAGAGCTGTGCACAGGCATTCACAGGCAAGTATCTGCAGCAGCCTGGGATGCTTGCTATCCATGCTATGTTGCAGACTTGGGGAGGGGACTCAGAGCAGTTTTTATCTGCTTCATGCTGAAGCAACTGGCTTTGTTATAACTTTTTAAGTAAGAGGTTTACAAGAAGCCAACTAGCTTTCCTGGATTATCTTAGGGAAAGCCCTCACAGATCTCTGTTTTGGGGGCAGGAACAGGTAACCTGCACCACCAGAGTGCATTTGAGGTTATTCTTCCACAGCTGGAGAAGTCCCTGTGCCACAGGGCATCTTCAGAAGTGTCCAGCTGCTTCTGAATCATACTGCTTTATAGCATGTGGACTAAGAGAAAATAAATGAGGCTCTCAAGAGCTTTTTGAGAGCTTCATAGCATGTGATTTCCTCCAACTGCAGCTGCTGGTGTTCTGTAATTGGGTCAGAAGCTCCACTTCAGTGAGTTTCAGTGAATACTTCAGTATTCACTGAAACAAGAATAAAGATATAGTCTTCGCAGTTACGTCCAAAAACTAAAATCCATAACGATCAAAATCTTTGCCACTCATTAACTTTTTCTTTTTTAAAAATCATCATTTTCCAGCATTTGGCTCTCATTTTTGAGTCTTGGGATGAACAGTTCAGAGTCATTTGAGAAATAACCTGAGGAGAGACTGGGGCAGAGCAGATGTAGCCCAGTGAACTGGTAACTTCACCAGGAATTTAGAAAGAGAATCCATAAGAAAGACCCCAGGGTGAGCCACCAAGGGTGAAACAGGAGAGTGAAACATGGGAACAAATGGCAGTCAGATAAATCAATTGATTAAAACTGATGGATTTGCTGGTCTGGGTGCGGATCAGTTAGATAACCTGATCTCAGTAATAGACTGTGTCTTGCTGCATGCTTGGGTGCTCAGGGGACTGAGCAGAGGGGGCGGGTTGGGTTGTGAGGTGCTGAAGCACTCCTCCTGCTCTCCTGCCCCACAGATCCAGCACAATGAGCAGCTCCAGAAGAGCAAATCCCCGGTTGTGGTTGACCAAAGAGGGAGCTAGGAGAGTTTCTGCCCAGTGCCCAAATGTCCACAGTTTTGGAGTGAAGTCCTGACGCACTTGGGCTACAAGGAACAGGCGGGCTCAGCTCACTGAAGGCACATGCTGCAGCCCTGTGGACTGGTTTTATCCTGCTCTATGGAGATGTCTCCGAAGGATGGGAGCAGCCTCCCTGGGTTCCTCCAGAGCCAAGCAAGTGACCTATGTGGCTTCCTGCTACTGGGAAAGGATGCGCTGCCAGGATCTGGATCAACAGGGATGGCTTCAAGTCACTTTCTGCCTCTCTGCTCCCCCCAGAAAGCTGACCAAGGCTGCATGATGGAGGCTTGAGGGGCAGGGAGAGATCTGACTGCCCACATACCTATTTGCTTGGGGAGGATGACGGGAAAATGCCGTTTGGACTAAGGGCGGGGAGATAAAGTATGTCCCGCTCAGCTGCAGCTGGACCAGGCCCTGGTGCTATAGCTTCAACAAGAGAAACTGCACTCAAGGGTTTTCTTCTGCTTTGGGATGTGGGAAGGGCTGGAAATGTGCCTTTTGGTCCCTGGGAGAGTGTCCCTTTAAATAGAGACAATAACCATCTATCAAAAAGAAACTCTGTTGTTACAGTGAGAAACCACAATGCTGAAGTCAGAGTGCTGAGATAGATGCTGGCTTATCATACACTTACTTAAATTTAGCCATTGTGAAATTGCACAGCAGGGCCAAGAAGGGGCTGCTTCTTGCTCATGTGGACCTCCTGGCCAGCTGATGCATGGTTCTGCTCCTTTTTTGAGCCCCACGTGCTGGTATCTGCTCATCATCCAGCTACATGAGCTGGCCAGATGCTGTTTTCTCTATTTGTGTTGGAAAAGGGTGGGGAAAAGGAATGCTGCAGCTGGGAGTTCAGACAAGATCCCCCACCAGCAAGGAGCTTTCCCTGGCTGTGGCATGGGAGGAAATGGGATGCTGTGGGACAGCTCTGTGGCTTTCCCCCTCTTCTTGAGAAAGTTACCAGGAAGCCCCGGGCTGCATTTTAAATCCAATTTCTATTAAAATGCTGCCAAAGAAAAGGAGAGACCCCTCCTTTCCCTTGGATTGCATTCTCAGTGAGAGAGCTTGGATTAACCAAGTGTAGTTTGATGCCAAAGATTTGAATGGCCCCCTGGGGTAGGACTGCTTTCCAACCATAGTGCTGTGCACCAGAATCCAGAGACATGATTACTCATCTGGCAAGCGGGAACTCTCCAAGGGACGCTGTGAATCTGCAAAACTGACTACATGCATTAGAGGGACACAGAATGACCTTACTAGTAGCAGCTTAAAATGGGATTGTGCCAGACTGACAATTTCCTGCAGCTTTTCTTTGAGCAAAGAAAAGAAGTTCTGGAGCAGCATCAAGTTGCTGGACCTGGAGCATGCTGCCCAGATAGCTGTAGGATCATGATGGGAAAGTGGCTAAGGTCCTAAGAGAGGTGTTGCTACCTCCTGACCCTGGCTACTGTGATGCCCTGGAAGGACAACAAATATACAAGTCCCTCCTGGTGTTCAAGCTGATTTTGAGTAAAATGATGATTTGGTTCCTAAACACTTTTAAGAATTTGAGGGAATCCTGGAACAGAGAGTTTCTCTGCTGTGGGCAACAGCAATGATAAAAGACCAAATTCACTGCATGAGTGAACTAGTGAAGAGGGGCTAACCCAAACCAGGCCTCTCCAGGTTAGTCAAATTCTCCTTGCAGGTTAATGCAAAGGCTATGAATGGAAAAATTACCCATTTGGACTTCCAAGGGGCAAAACCACTCATGGAATTGAGTTAAATGTAGATAAATGTGGGGGAAAAAACACTTAGATTAGAAACTGCTGTGGGGATGAGGGAAGAGTGGACTGCTGAGTTCCCTCCCACCCCAGGTGGAGAAGGCACTGCTGCAGGCACTGACCCTCTTCTACCACAAACACTTCTGTGGGTCCTGCCTTCCCTGGTGCTGCTCAGGGAGAGGGTTCTTGTAGTGGTCCTGCAGAGCTGCCCTTTGACAGTCTCATCCTTAGTTGAAGCCCCTCTGATGTTCTCGCCCTGGATTGCTCCTTCTTGCTCCAGCTAGCATTTAGGGGCCTGCCAGGCTGGGGAGCTAGGGGAAGCCTTGCTATATTTGGCATCCCACTAGGGTGGTCTTCAGGAGAACCTGCACTTGCTGTGGCACTCTGCATGGCGCATGAACATTGAAATGTGCCATAAGCCACCTAGTGCACTACTCCAATGAGCCTTGCTGCCTTCAAAATCCTATTAGATAGCTCATCTTCTGCATTATGCAACTGCTCGCTGATGCTGGCCACAAAGTAAGCATGGGGTTTGGGTTCTTGATGATGAGTAGAGATATTCAAAATGTGTTTTTCTCACTTGTGACTGCAGGCCCTGGCTAGTATTGGCCAGTTTTAAGAAAAATAGGTAACAGTGGCCTGCTTTATTCCAAGCAAAATGTACTTTCTATCTCCATCTTACCAGCTCTAACCTATACTGCAAAGGAAGAGTTCTGTTCTGCAGCCATGCCATCCCTGGAACCATGCTGAGGACAGAGATCAGCTATTATTTTCTTGCAAATGCAGTGTGCAAGGCTGCAGCTTTTAGCTGGTGGCGTGTGCTTCCTCCCTGCCATGGATCTACTCACCTTCCTTTTAACCTGTGTGGTTCTTGTCCACATGTCCCATCTGACAGATTTAGGGAAGCACGAGCCAGGGAAGGCTGTGGCCAGGGAACATAGCAGCGCTTCCCCCAGGCAGATGCTTGGCTGAGTTGACCCAGATCCAGAGAGCTGAAGCAGCCAAAAAGCTCAGCTATAGTTAAAAGCCTGCTATGGTCTTGGACAGATCTGGATGGTGAGCTGCTATTCTGAGAAAGCTCCACTGGTGCAGCTACAGGATGGAGATAATTGCTGCCCCATCCCAGGGCCGACTGTACTGGCCTGAGTGGTGCAGACAACGTCTTACTCTTTCAGAGGAGTGGAGTCCCTCCCTGATCCAAGTATGTTCCTGGTCAATGCTGGGGACTTGGGAAGTCTATTCTGCCCATGCCAGTTTGTAAGTCTATTTGAATCTGCAGGAGATTTGGAGAGGAGAGGCCCTGGGGTGTTTGTATTCCCCATGTGCCCCTTTCACCCTGCTGCGGGGTGCTCCTGTGGGAGCCCTTTCTCCAGGGCACACGGAGGTGAGAGAAGAGGTTGGGGCAGAGAAGGCAGAGGACTGAGCACAGCTGGCAGGCTGCAAATGCTCTCCTGGGTCTTCAGACTCAGGCACATGACTTCCACTTGAGCCACAATGTGGGGAAAGGAAGCTGTGCCAGTGGGTCCCATGCCCTGCAGTGGGATCCATGGCCTCATAACCAGGAAAACAGGCCTTGCAAGGCCCTATGCAGCAGCTCTCACATTGCAATTCCAGAGTTGAAAGCAAAACACCTTCCCAAACTAGTGTAAACTAGTCCACAAACTTCTTTCTGCAATGTGTCCTGTGTGCACTGTGCAAGTGACAGCCCTGTGGCTAGATGGCTTCCTGCTCACTCACTCTTTGCCCCAATGTCATGAGAAGGCTGTGAGGCAACCTGCAAAACTGACGGTGCTTTTTTTGAAAAGCATCTGTCATTTCCTTACATCAGAGAAGGCACTGAAAAGCACTGGAGTACATGGGGAGCTGCTCACCAAAGTGCATAGGCCCTGCAAACCTGCTGAAAGGACCTGTCCTCCTTGCACTGTGCAGCACCAAGGAACCATCTGTGTGAGGCATTGCAGAGACAGGCCTGGGAAATGGAGGATGTAAAAGGTTTTAGAAACTAAGGCAAGAATAGAGACTTGTACTTGGCTTTATTCTACCCCTTCCAGGCGTGCCTCCTTGCCAGGAGGGAGATTTAAGCCTTGGCCGCACTGGTATCGTGCCAGTATCTGAGTGCTTTGGTTCCTGTAAGAGGAAAAGCTCTGGGCTGAAAGCTGAAATTCAAAAACTTCAGGGTGAATTCTCACCTTTTGTGAACAGATCAGAAAAAAAAAAAGCACCACTCTGGGCACAAACAGAGGGCAAAGGGATCCTTCTTTCCCCCTGGCATACAGACCTCAGGCTGCTGAAGGGCTTTCAGTACAACGTGCAGTTTTGAACACCTCCATCTGAGGGAAAGAGTCACTGGAGAGAAAGTCAGCAGCAGCTTGGAAAGCCCTCTGTATTATGCCTGGAGGTCCCCAGTAGCAGGGAACTGCTCTGTGCTTGGTGGGTGGAAGCAGCTCCATTCCAGTCCTTCCCTTGGGCTACTCTCTCCAAAAAACACATCTGATTTCTCAGCTGAGTCCCTGGGGCTGGGTTAGCCCTGCTCCTGACTCTAGCAAGACCTGTAGACCTTGGTCAGCTTTCACATGGCCCTGGGGACTCCAGGACACAGTTAGCAAGAGCAGATTACAGCTCCTCTGAGCTAGCTATTGCTCAAATGCTGATCTCAGGCAGGACTGGGATTGGGACTTGGCTTAAGAGTAGGACTGGAGCTGGGCTTGGGGTCCAAAGCACGTTGCCCTGCTATCTGCAGGACAGCAGACTCAAATCACTTCTTGACTGTGCAGTAAGTCAGGCAGCCTTATCCTTGCCCTTGTCCCAAGAGTCACCTGTGAAGCAGATGAGATCTGTGTTCCTGCTGGGAGGCAACTTCAGAAACTCCTGATTCTGACAGTCAGAGACCTGCTGCTGATTTCCATCCTCAGTTTACTCCTGGCCAGCCCTAAGATAGTACTTTCCTCTAACCAGCACCTCTCTCTGCCTCGTGCTTCTCACTCTAGATGTCTCTACAGATTAACCGTGCCCCTACACTGCCCTCCTGCACCCACTCAGGAGCAGATCAGGACCACCCTGGGGCTCTCGTGAGGATCAAGATCAATGTTTTGCTATAACAGCTCTTGAATGTGTCGTGGGATGGCTTTTGCTTTGCTCATGACTGGGCCATGTTGGTGGCTTATCCTTATCCCAAGGTTATCAAATGCTCCCAGATGCTTCTCCTCTGCACTAGCAGCCAACTGATGAGCTCCCAAATTGGAGCAGAAATTCCTGTAGCAAATCTCTCCCATTGGATCTTGGCCCATTCCAATGACTCCAGGCTCATCTCTTTCTTCCTGTTATTTCCCAACCACATCTGGACTTGCAGTGCCTCCCACCTTCGGCTCTCAGATGTTCTGCAGCATCCTCATGTACTGAGGATGCTGAGAAGCCCAGCCCTGTTCCCTGCGTTTCCTTGGAGTGAGGACAGGCTTTGTTCAGTTCCTAGCATAGCTATGGCAGGGCTCACCACGGGGCAAACACATCCCAGATGCCTTTTATTGGGAATCTGTGCCTAATGCCTCATATCCAGGTAGACAAGTTGAGGCCTAGGGAAGAAATCTCTGTCTTGCTTGGCTCAACTGAGCTCAATACAAGAATTGAAGTCAAAATGTTGGGTTTACTTTTGCTGTAGGTGATACAGAGATATATGTTGAGTTCACGATGTGTCAGGTGTGCTGGTGCCAAGTCCTAAATCAGATTTACCCTATACCCTGACTGTAAGTACACAGAATTCATATTAAAGCATGAGGATCTTATTGCAAGCTTGCAGCAAAGCCTTGGCCCTCCAGCTACTGAAGTATGATTATTTGAAGTTGTAATAAATACATGGGTTTGGTGAGGAGCTCTGCTACTATCAAAGTAGTAGAACTGGGCCCTGGGAAAATTTCATCATGCACCTCCATCCCTAGAGATGCTCTCAGCAGCTTGGTGTTTGCAGTAGTGGGTGTCCCCCTTTAATCTGGCCATCCAGCTGGTTTCTGTACATTGCCTGAGCCTAGCAGATTGGCTCCTATACATTGCCTGAGACATTGCCTAACAGACTGGGGGCCATGGTTGGCTCCTTTGAGACCTGTAAAGCGACCTTGAGATATGTGGAAAACAGGGCCAGCACCTTCCTCCAGGGACCCCCACTGCTCATGCTTTTAAGATCAGAGGTGCCTTCAGAATTTGGCTGTGGTGCACTGAGTGGGGTATTTACCTGACTGGGAAGCTGCCACTTGGAAACACTTGTCTTTGGACTTCTTAAACTCCTACATTTGAATGGCTGAAGGTCAAGATCAGAAGTGGCGTGGAAGGCATGAGAAGAGTGAGACTCTGAAAGTGTTGGATAGCCATACTCCCTCCTGGGGCAGAGGGCCCAGAGATGCTGGTTTCACTCTCCCTCCATTCCTGCCTTGCTATATAACACTAGGGTAATGAGGGAAGTCTTTGGTGCAATGTTTCAGGGTGTCTGGGAAGCAGTGGACATGGCAGCTTGGCCTGGCTCCACTAGGCTGGCTCCCTGCATGGTTGATTGTGCATTGAACCTGCTCGCTTAGGTGATTCCTTTGCTCTTTGTTGGAATCCAACAGAGATGATATCTGTGCCATTGAACATGCTCCTTGCATTGCTGGCATCCAAAGTACACATATTTCTGATTTCCTTAGACAAACAAGGCTATGCTCTGTTCTTCCTAGGCATCAGGAAATCCCCTGCTTCAGTCTCTGTTGTGAGAAAGCCCTCCTAAACCCCTTGCTTTCTCTATCTCATTAAATTTAGTCATGCTTGGAGCTTATTTTAGTTTTTGACACCCATTGCCCATTGGGGATGGCCTTCTCAGTATGACACCGGCTCCTGCCTGGGGATGTGGCTGGTTTCCTATGGCAGCTTATCTCCCTTCCCTTCCCTGTGCAAAAGCAGAGGTGTAGCTTCTCCTTCCTGGGCCTGCTCCCCCCTCCAGGGACAATTTCACTTAAGAGGGACACAGAGAGAAAAGGCCATTTATGGAAGTCTCCCCTTCTGGGCCAAAGCAGGCAGTGCCAAATCTTTGCCTGTCTGCCTAGGAACAATATTGGGCTCAGGTGTATCAGTGCTGGCATGTGATTGCTTTACATGTAAATGCATCATTGTTGATACATCTCTTTGGTTAGGTGTGAGTTCATATGTCTGTGATTTCCCTGGACTGATGGGAGCATGCCCAGCCCGAGAGCATGCCCCAGCACCTGGTACCTCCCTTGGTCGAAGCAAGCTTCTGAGACAGTCTATGTTTTTGACTTTGGGCTGTGCCAAGGTCCTGTTTGCCCCTGGAAGCCACCAGCTGCCAGATAGCCACAGTGTGATTAGTGGTGCGATGTGAACGCAGCTCAAGGGAGCCACAGACGTGCAAAAAGCTCCATCAATTCTTTGCTTTGGTGACCTCTGGTCAGGATATCAGGGCCAGTTCAAGACACTATCGTGTAGTGTAAATGCAGCAGGAATCACAGCAGCAAAGGACCAGTACTAGCCACAGGCTTCCCCAGACCTCAGCTCAAGGCCTTGTTTCCCCTCAAGGCCAGGCAAACACAATATCAGATTAAATAAGGGGTAACAGCTTAGGGAATGCAAAACCCTCTGCTCCAAGCTGCATGCAGGCAATCTGGAAATGGGGTGGCAGAGTTTGCACAGGAGATCAAGATATTAAGGACAGTCAAATCTACATCTACCTGCAAAGATTTGCAGAAGGATATCATCATACTGAATAATCGCCTGATAAAAAGGCAGGTAAGTTCCTAAGTCACTAAACGCAAAATAAGGACTGGAGGGAGGGAACATCCTTAGCTTCACATAACTAATACCAGACCTTTCTTTATTCACTAGTATCCAGAAGAGACATCTTAGTTACCTTTCAAGTAGTCTCTGAAGACCACTTCTTGCTGCTGATCCAGCATATAAGGGAAATAAGAGGCTTGGAAACTATTAGGGAAGGAATTAAGAGTGATCCAAAAAAGATCTTTCTGCTTCTGCATAATTCTCTAGTGCAATGACACCTGTGACGGTTGCAGACATAAACCTTGAAAATACTAGACAAATGAAGAAGATGGCAAGGATAGTCAAGTATAGTCATGTTTCCCCTTGGAAGCTTGACACAAGCTCATAAAGTCATCCCTGACGCAAGAAAGCAGAGGGAAATAGGCTCTGCTAATTCTCAAGACCTTGTTATTATCAACAGCAGACTGAAAACAAAGTGGGTTTTTTTTTCCACATAAGTCAAATACATGCCTTGAAGTGTCAGAGTTTATTGACAGAGGCTTTATTACAGAGGTTAAATGCTTAAAAGAATGAAAATGAGGAGCTAGACACATCTGTGAACAAGTTCACTAGTGACTATTAAACACAACATCCTGACAGCCTCTGTGGAGGAAACCTGTGTACTGCTGACAGTGGGTGCTGGGCCCGTGAGGATCACTCTCTGTTTACTCATTCTCCTCTGTGGCATGCTGCTGCTGGTCACGTTTGGAAACAAGGAGCAGAGTGAAGCTTCAGCTGATGCTCTTCACCTTGAAGGACCAAAGAGAGGCCAAAGTGCATCTGCTTTGAAGGGCATCAGGGTCTTATGCTTGTCCCTTTGCACATGGAAGGCTTTTCCCATTTTGGGAGGACTCAGAAAACTGTGCCACCATGGGCTGCTGCTGCACACAGCAGAGCTGTGTGTCTCCTCCTTCTTCACAGTGTGGTGGGCTCTCTGGTCTGTATACAGGGTATGAGAGAGCCCTCCTGGTTTCAGTCATGGAGTACAGGAATGGTGGACTTTTCCTGTGAGACACTTGTGCACAGCCTGATGCTCCTCTAAAGAAAATCCTATCTCAGCCCAGGAAAAATCACTGCCTTGAGGGAAAGAACAGGAGCACATCCTGGGCTGGTGGTCTGCAGTGGCAGAGCCACCATAGTACAGCAGCCCATGGTGAGTGTGAGCAGGAAGCACAGGCAAAGAACACGTAGACCACAAGGACTTACTGCAGGCTGGGCTCCTCTGAGTGCCCTTATGCCCAGACACTGCAGCGATGGGCAGGAAGCTCTGAAGAAACCTGAGGGCCAGACCAATGCATGCTGGGTGCCAAACTGTGGTGGACTGTGGTAAAAATGGCTTTCTAAAAAAAAAAAAAAAAAAAAAAAAAGTGAGCTAGTCTGCAAGGAGCTAAGAAGTGTGTGACCCTCCAGCTTGCAGCCCAGCTGGGCTGGAAACAATGTCCTTCTCAAACTCCTCTCCTTGGTGATATCTGTGTTTATTATTTTGTTCACTGTTTTATCCCTCTGTGTAAGCAAGCTCTCAAAATGTCCTGCTCACGGAGCCAGGGGCCTCCTTCCTTGGCTCGATGCTCCATGTGGAAACACATTACATTACTCACTTGTGACCCTACTAAAAACAACCTCTATATATATAATGTCCAGGCTCCTCAGGGCTGTCACAATCTCCTTGTGATGATTAAAAGCAGTAATGTATTTGTTACAGTTAATCTGGGTGAGTGAGACACCTTATTAGAGCTTTTCTGTTGTTCAGGGTGTTCTTTCCCCTCACCAAACCCATCTCTGGGTGCTTGGTACTAGAGAGACCATGGCCAAAGCAGATGAGAGCCCCCAGTCCCTACCTGACGGCTCACAACCCCTGGCTCTGTCATACCTACACCCTCCCAGAGCCTGCCTGGGACAGTGACCATGCCTGTGGGGGGATGAGATCAGGCTGAGCCTGGGGCAGGAGCAGCGGCAGTGCCCTGAGGGCAGGACAGGGCTGAGCCACAGGGCAGGAATGATGCCCAAGGGGAGCAGGATGTGGCTGAGCAGCAGGGTAGGGATGATGTGCAGAGAGGTAAGTTAGGGCGAAGTCCAGGGGAGATGATGCCTGCCCAGGACAAGACAGGGCTGAACTTGGGGAAGAAGTGATGACTGCGGGGGGGGGGGGGGGGGGGGGCGCAGGTCTGGGCTGAGCCCAGGCAGGGGCACGGGTGATGCTGCGGTAGGATCAGGGCTGATGCCTGGAGGGGGATAGGACAGGGCTGAGCCTAGAATAGGGGCAATACCTGGGGTGAGGGGACAAGACAGGGCTGAGCCCGAGGATGGGGGTGATGCCCTGGGGTGGCCAGGGGGTGGGCCGGGGTGTGGGGGCCGGGACTGGGCTGCGCCCCGGTGCGAGGGTAGCAACAGGGGCGATGGCCGGGGGGCAGAGGCAGGCGCGGTGCCCGGGGCCGGGCCCGATGTCCCGCCCGACTGCGCCGGGGCGGCGGTGACTCAGCCGGGAGAGGCGGGCGAGGAGGAGGAGCCGCCGCCGCAGAAGGAGCCGCCGCCGCAGCAGAAGCCGCCGCAGCCGCCGCTCACCTGCCGCCGCCGCCCGGCCCCGCTGCCGCCGCCGCCGCCGCCGCCGCCGCTGCCGCCGCCCCACCATGGCCCGCCGGGTCGCCGCTGTCCTGCTGCTCCTGGCCCTCGGCTGCCTCCTGGGCATCCTCCTGCTGTGCTTGGGCTCCGGCGACATGCGCGGCCGGCCGAGCTTCAAGGTGAGCGGCACCGAGGGCACGGAGGGGGTCAGGGACACCGGGCACCGGCGGCGGCGAGGGACAAGGGGCGACAGGGGCTCCTGGCGGGGGTCGGGGGCACCAGGGCATCCACGAGTGCTAGCAGAGAGCCAGGAGGTCCCCCAGAGCCAGGAGAGGTACCGGGATCCAGGGAACCCTCAGAGCCAGGGCACCAGGACACTCGAGTCTCCCAGTGCTAGGAGAGGTACAGAGATTGGAGGGGGGGTTCCAATGCCGAGAGAAGACACCCAGAGCTGAGCACCCCAGAGCTAAGGTAGAGCTTTGGGCAGAAGCAGAATGAGGTCCACAGAGGCGAGCCCCTGCCTGGGATGCTGCAGGAGGACTCTGCCTGGCATCTACGGCTAGGTCTGCAAGCCCTGCAGTGAGGCAGAATTGCATTCTGCCACCTTCTCTCTCTCTCACCTAAGCTCAGCACTTCATTTTTGAAAGTCTTTAGAAAGGCAAATAGCCGTGTCTTGTCGGGATGCAGCCCCCCCCCATCCCCCCACCGTGGTCCAGAGCAGCTGTGTCAGCAGCAGCTCCCGTGGCTTTTTCTGGAGACTGGGGACACCCTCCGACCGTTACCCAGCGTTTCTGGGCTCAAGCTTCATTGCCTTAGTTAGTACCGGAGAAAAAGAAATGCACTTTTCTGTGAAAAAGGGGACAGACTTTTTTTTTCATTGAAAATTCAGACACTGAAAGAAGTTCCCAAATAATTTCTTCTAGCAAAGTCCCCAAAGGAACTCTTCCACAGCACAGGTTTTTTGTTTTAAAAAGATCCTAACATTTTCTGTGACAAACTCAACTATTCCATGGGGACCAAGCCTTTGTCTTAGAAAATGTTTTGTCCCAAACCCTCATTTTCCAATAAAATCAACTTGCTTGGAAACTTTCTGAGCCAGCCTGAATCCCAGATGTGTTGCCTTCTCTCGGGGTTTGTCAGAAGTAATGACGATTAGGCTTCAGAAGATGATCTAGATTAGCCAAGATCTGGTCGTTACTTTGACTTGTACATAATCCTTTCCCGCAGCTGTGTGCCATAGCATGCTGGGCTCTATTCAGAGCTGGTATAAAGGCTGGTTTTACCTCGTTGGACATAGAGGAATGATGCTCTGGTAGGATCTTTGCAGTTTCAGTGCAGCACTGGGGTCTGGGTCTGAGAAGCGGTGCCTTCTCCTGGCTGAGTGCCCTGAAAACAGCCGCAGCTCCTGGGCTCGCTGCAACCTGGATGAGCAACCTCTCTGTCTGAGGCTCAGCAACCCCTGACTGGGGACTTAAGGTTTTGCACCGTTGCTGCTTGTGGCAAGCGCACACAAGCTCTGATGTGGTGAGTGCGGAGACGCTTTCTACCCGTTGCTCTTCAGGGCAGTTGTCACCATGGTGCTTTTTCCTCTGGGGTTGGCAGCAAATGGGCACAGAGGCAGTGGGTTTTGCAAGGAGCTCAGGACTGCTTTGAAGATGCAAAGCTTTGTCTTTTGACTTATTTTAATTCAATCAGAAATGTGCTGATGCCATTTAGATGAGGGATGTAAGATGAAGATCTTGTTTTGCACTTGGTCAAAACCCTGGCTGACCCAGGACCTAGCCCCATTGCTGAGGAGCTGTTCTGGGTTTGGCCCAGACTTTGCTCTTCACCCATCACCGGTGGAAGGAAGCCCCCATGCTCAGCACCACTTTGGTGCTCATTATTTCCCCCCACTCTCTTTCTTGTCTGGTCTTCTCCTTTGGGAATAAGTGGCTGGCTCAGGTGTGTTTTCTGCCATGCTGGGTCCCTAAGAGACCGCATGTGGAGCTGGCCCAGCCCCATGGCAGCGGAGAGCACCATGACTGCAGTGGTTTCCCACAGGCTGGTCCATGGGCAGGAGGATGTGGAGCAGCAGTAAACCAGAGGCAGCTCTGTGATGACCCAGCCAGTTAAAGAGGGCACCACACCATGGATCAGTGCAGTGAGCTATGCAGGCAGCAGCTCCTCTGCCCTCGGCTGTATTTGGGAGCCATGCACCTCTCTTACCTACTTGTGTCACTGCTTATGTGGGGTGACCGCATGCAAATAGGTTGGCACCATGGGCTCCTGTGCACCTGGGGATCAGCCCAAGGATCAGGCCTTACACTGTTTGCACGTGAGATATGACCACGCTCAACAAGCAGTGATGACTGTATCTGACACCACTCCACATCAGCAAACTGCCCACTGCTGGGGATGGGGACAGGGACCTTAGGGAAGTGGGCACAGAGGCACCCCATGGGTTTTGGGGGTGGTGGCTGGAGTCAGGCCGTAGCACCATCTGGCCCTGCTCCTGCTCAGGCAGACACAAAGCTCCATTTCTTCCCTTTCCAGCTCCAATCTCTGCTCAGAGTATGCCCTAAAAATACCCCAGACTATTTATTCTGCTGCCAGAAGAAACGATGGCAGGAGAGGTGCCTCCTCCTTCCCTTGGGGGCACACAGCTGGGTTTACCGCACCACTTCAGATGGCTCAGAGCTGTTTCCTTCTTCTCACCCCCACAGCTTAGTACATCTCTTCCGATGGTCTTTCTAAAAGCCCATTGGGGTCTTTCCTTGTGAAGTGCCCCCAAAAGTGCCCTGGCTCCTGCTGACAGGCTGGTGGGGAGGTTCCTGGGCAGCGATGGGGAGAGGAGGCTTGGGGTGCCAGGAGGCAGGGGAAGGTCCAGGGGCAACATCAGCAGCAGCTGTCCCTGCGCCTGCCAGAGCTACCAAGGGTGAGCGAAGCCAGGCATCATGGTGGGCAGGTCCAGGCCTGGCCTCTGGGACAAGTCATCTGGCTTGGGACTGCTGGGCTGAGCCTGGGGGGGGACCCTGGCAAGTTTTGTCCCTCTCCCCAAGGGTGGTGGAATGCTCCCGGAGCTTAGCTAAGCCCTTGCCCTGCTGTGGGGCAGCCTTGAAGAGTGCCCAGGTGGCTGCAGGTCCCAGCCTTGCCATGGACCCTAGACGCTCATGGCCAGGTGGGAGGTTCTCAGCACCCTCCTCATCTTCCTCCTCTGCCACCATGAGATGGCGGCTTCTCAGCACTATGTCCCCCTTCCCTTTCACAGGCATCTCCCAGAGGAGGCACCAGAGTGATACGTGCATCTCGCAGGGCTTTCCTGGCACTGGGCATACCTTCAGGCCACAGGGTGGGCTTGCTTAGTGGTTAGAGTCATGCATTCACTGGCAGGAACACCCAAACATTCACCTCGACCTTGCTGCCACTGCCCTCTGTGTCCTCCTCTGCAGGGAGGGTACTGGACCAGAGACTGGTGGCCTAGGGTCCCATAGTCAGAAAAAACGTGCTCTGTGAAATGCTGGCCCATGGGACTTCTTCTGCAGGCCAGCAGTGGGGCCAGTACATGTGCGTGTGAATTCCCTCACCAAGCACCGGGATCCAGCAGTCAGGCAGGACCAGGCCGATGAGGGGAGTGACCGGAGACAGGCAGCAGTGTGGGAGATTGCCAAGATGTTACGTGTCCCTGACAGTTCTCATTTCCAGCACGTTTGTTGGCAGGAGCAGGAGACCTCATTTGAAATAGCTCAGTGCAGTGCTTATGCTGAAAATCACTAACAAGATGTACTTCAGAGCAGTGTTTCTTTCTCCAAAGGCTTCCTTTGTGTGCATGGCTTTTGCAAATGACCTGTCAGTGATGCTTGGTGCTGCTAGGCTAGTCAGCCCCAGCCTCCGATCGCTTTGCACTAATTAAAGCAGTGGTTTGGACAACTGGGTGAAGGACCAAGAGTGCCCTTTGGGCTTTGCTTTCAGGGGTGCACCGTGCTGGGTTTCTGGGCCCTCTGTATCCCCAATTTCCATTCGCCTCAGCATAGGGAGCCCTGTGGCCTGCCTGGCGTGTGCCGCTCGTGCTGCCTCAGCCATCACCATGTCAGGTGGCTGATCAGATTGCCGATTCCTGCACAGGTACTTTGGGAACGTGTGTGACCCCAGGTCTAGGGGAACGGAGCGGGCTGCCCTTTGCATCTGGGCACTGTCTCCTGGCCATCTGAGTCTGCATTTCTGCGCTTGTGCCTGCACACGTGAGTGCACATGGCACTGACAGAGGGCCCTTCCCCACCGGCAGGGATGCCCTGGGTGCCGGAGTGCAGTGCGGAGATTGCGGGGCTGCTGCTGCTGCGGCACAGGGGCGGCTGGGCTGGTGGCTTGGCTCTGCGCCGGGTGCTCCCTTTGCCAAGCAGTGCCACGTTCTAGGGCCAAACCAGCAGTTCATGTTGCCGCACGTCCGTTACCTCGACTCATCCTGCTGCCTGCTTCTTGCAGCGCCTGGGCCCAACCTGTGCCCCCATGGCAGGTTGGCAGGTTCCTGCAGACTGTCTCTTACCCAAGAGTCCTTAGGCTGCTGCAGTGATGAGGTCTGGCCGCTTACAAATCCCTGAGTGCAAGATGCAGATCCCTAGGGCATTTACAGCAAAGGGAGCTGGGATGCATCCGCTTAAGGGTGGCCTGTTCTGCAGACTGCCCAGGTTGAGAGGCATAGGAGCCTCCCCATAGGAGAGCCACTCTTCGAGCTCTAGCCAGGGCCAATGATGCACCAAAATGCAAGTTCTCGGTTCTGTAAGGGAACGTGTGCCTTAAGGCAGCCCAGCTCCCTGACAGATGGCAGCAGAGGAAATCTGCAGGCATAAAGGCAAGTTTGGCATGGTTAAGGCAGGTAGGTGGGAGTTCTGTCTGGGGTGGCTAGCCGCTCTCTCCCTTGCTCCTGCTCTGGCAAAGCTCTGACCTAGCTCAGTGCAGCAAGTTAGCCTCACTTATGCCCAGCCTTGCCCCAGGTTAAAGCTTCCTATGGGGCTCAGTAGGCAGTGGGGCTGTCCCCAGGCTCGTCGTATGTGCACGCACGCACAGGCATGCTCACATTCACCCACACCCACACGCATGCTCATGCACGCAAGCTCCATGCACTCACAGATGCATGCACACCCCATGTGCACAGGCACATAAGCACATGCATCTGGGTGCATGCATCCCGTGCACATCCCCCTGCATGTAGGTATACCTACATACATGCTCATACACGTGCCCACACAACTAACACACACACATTCATGTCCATGCAGCAAACACACATTCACTCCTACATGCATACATACTCGCTCCCCCATATGCACAGACACCTAAGCACACACACACAGCCATGCATGCACACCTACACCCACACACACACCTACGTGCATGCAGACCCCTCCCCACATGCATATCTACACATGCATGCACAACCCCACACATGCCCATCTACACACACATGACCATCTACACATGTGCACACTCACATGCATCCCCCCATGCACACACACACGCCCACCTGCTCTCTGCGTGGCTGTAAGGAGAGCGCAGCAAGGTCAGCCCTGGAGCAGAAATCCTCCAGATGAGCCCTCTGTGGTGGGACATTTCTCTATCTACCATGAGCACATGGGATTTTCCTTGCCCACCCGGGCATCTCCAAGCCTACGTGGGCCACTTCTATTCCCGCCATGGAGCTGATCTCACATCTCTAGCCCAGTAACACTGCTCCCATGGTGCTGATCCCATTCCAGTCCCTGGGTTGTGGTACCAGTTGTTGCCCATTCTGTGAGCACTTCCCTCGCTGACTTCCACTTCAGCATTTCTTAGGCCCATTCTATGCAGTAGTTATCCCTGTTACCAGCCCTTGTGTCCCTTTTGGTGGGCTCCTGCCTCCCCCAGCTCTAGGCCTACAAATTTAACAAGTTTTCATCCCTTACATCGCCCCAGCATCACCGAAGAAACTAGCAGCACAACTCCAAGCTGCTCCTGGGCTCCCAGCTCTGCACAGCCTTTGGCTTTGTTAACAAACTAGTGATGCTTCACCTTCCAGGACAGCTTTCTCACCTCCGTAATACTAGAGTGAGTCATGCAGGATGAGTCTCAGCTTGCTAAGCCTCCACTGGCCCCTACCTGCACCTCCCTGTGGCTGTGTTTGAGTTCTCCGGCTGGCAGTGAGGAAGCCTGAGTTTGGCTCTCTGTGAGTTGTGCAAAGCCGATGATGGTCAGTGCATGTCCTGCACTGTCCTCCCTGTTACCTGCAAAGCCCCCTGGAAAGCAGATCTGCTGGGGCCATACTGGGGGTGGCATGGAGGTGACACTGTGTGACCATGGTGGCCATCAAAGGGCTGGGCACGGCCTCTTGGGGGGCACCTTGGGGGTTTAGCCTGTATCTGCTCTGGTGATCATCCCTGCCCTCCTCCACAGTCACCAGTGCCACCACTGGCAGTGGTCGTGTGCATATATGCATGGTGGCTATGGAGCTGGGATACATGTGTGGTGGCTCCAGGGCTCATGGGCACACATGGCAGCTGCAGGGCTCCTGGGCACATATGTGGTGGCTGCAGGGCTCATGGACACACTTGGTGGCCATAGGGCTCCTGGGCACAAGCACAGTGGCTCCAGGGCTCACGGACATGTTTGGTGGCTGTAGGGCTGGGCACATGCACAGTGGATGCCATCAAGGGATTCCCAGGCCAGGTAGTGTCCTGGCTTCTCCTAAAATACTGTGGGCATCCCTGAGGTACCAGGAGGCCTCAGCTGAGGATGAGGAATGCCAGGGAAAACCTGTTTTATCACCTACTAATTACATCTTGCATGGTGACTATCCATCTGGATGGAGTTTTCCATGGCATGGGGCCCAGCTTTTGGTCTGAGTGCCCCATGTGTCTACCAGGGATGGCCCAGCAAAACTCTTGTTGATTGTTAGGGGTTTGATTGCTAGATTCATTGGGGAAAAGGAGAGGTAACACACTCAGAGGATTTCTTGCAGAGGCAGCATAGGCAGGGAGTGATGTGGGCACCCATGGGCAGGGTGCTGGGGGGGCTCTGGGTGCTCAATGGTGCTGCATGGAGCAGTCTTGCAGGGAGAGGAGTAGTTTGTTTCTGGCTCAAAGGCACCATGGACTTTTGGCAGGTCTTTATTGCATGTAGAAAAGGTCATTTTTCAGCCAGGTTTAAGGCTTAAGTGGTTTCACCTTGGAGAGATGCTCTGTTGGGGCTGAGTTGAAATAATGTCTTGTTTTGACCCTAAAATAAGTAGCCTCCTATCCAAAGGACAAGCAGCTCTGGCTGGGACACGGAAAGGACCGGGACAGGGTGGCTCAGTGCCTGTGGGCTGGAAAGGGCCAGCTGAAAGATGGGGTGGAGAGGTGCAGCTGGGAGCTGCCACGCTGGGGCCAGGCGGTGGAGGACAATGCAGAGGCAGCTCCTCCTTGGGAGCTCTGGAAACCTTGTTTGGTGGGAAGGAGCAAGGTTATTTATAGAAGGAGAAAGGCAAGCCATACATGGGCAGGGAGTGATGAGGTGGCTGGCTGCCCATCTTTGGTGAGTTGCATCCCGGAGGAGCCTCTCCCAGGTGGCTCTCACTCACTTGCCTAGAGGTCCTGCTGGCAAGAAGGGCTACGGGAGGGAGGGACAGTAGAGCAAGAAATGGAAAGAAAAGAACCTCCTGCCTCTATGGTCAAGGAGGTGAGAGGGTCCCAAAGTCTAAAAAGTCAGTCTCCTTGCTGTGCTGAGTACTGCCTCAGTGTGACTGTTGGTCCCTGACCAAGGAGAGCACTCCACTCCCAGCCATATCCCAGCTAGGACAAGAGCAAGGTGGATAGGGGTCCCAAGAGGGCAGATTTGGTCCAAGATCTTGCCAGCCCTGGGCTTGAGCTATGCTCCTCAAACTTGCACCCAGGGTACTTCTTGGACAGGAACCAGCAGATCTTTCAGCTGCAACAACCTGCCTTGAAATAATTGGTCTGAGCCTGCCAGAGGAGCTTCCTGGTTCTCCAGGCCTGACCATCTCCCTCTTTGCCTGCAGTATGGCATTGTGCTGGATGCCGGTTCCTCCCACACAGCCATGTTCATCTACAAGTGGCCTGCAGACAAGGAGAATGACACTGGTGTGGTCAGTGAGCACAGCATGTGTGATGTAGAAGGTAAGGGCCATCCTAGCCTTTGGGGGCCAACATCCACCGCTGATAGCTGGCACATTCCTTGCTGGCAGGGCTGCTGTGACAGTGTGAATGCCCCTGCCATGGTCCAGCCGTCCTGGTCTGGGATCTGCAGTGAATGTTTTGACTGCTAAGACTGTATTTTTACCGGATGCTGCGAAGTGTTAAAAGGGAGTCCTGCTCTGCCCCCAAAACCAATCCTATTTCCTCCCAGGCTTGCAACTATGCATACCTGCAGTTTGCCTTATGCCTGGCAGGCACCAAACCCCTGAGAACCAATTTGGCTCACTAGCTAGCACAGCAAAGAGCAAGAGAGAGTTTTCAGCCATTCGTTCAACCAAGCTTTGCTGGGTTGTCAGCTAATGGAGAATGTGGCATGAGTTGGGGAGATGTGGCTGAACTCTGGTAGTCAGGATGGCTCCTTGCCCATGTGAGTGATCACAGAAACCCAGTCAAAGAGTCCTTGGCACCTGCTCTTCAAACAGCCTGGGAGGGGGCTGAGCTGGGACAGGCATTCAAGGGTGCCTGGGGCAATGCTGCTCACTGGGCATTTTCCTACTGTGTGCAAGACTGCAGGGGAACAATGCTGTTTCCTTCTCTGCAGGTCCAGGCATCTCCAGCTACAACACCAACCCTCCGGGTGCTGGGCAAAGCTTAGTCCACTGCCTGAACCAGGCTCTGAGAGATGTGCCCAAGGAGAAGCATGTGAGCACTCCGCTCTATTTGGGTGCTACAGCTGGCATGCGCCTGCTCAAGTGAGTTTTTGCTCCAGTGGCATCAGCTCCATGGCCTCAAATGCTGCCTGGGAGACCCTGCCACTCCACCCTGTGGTCCTGTCACCCATTACAGGGAGGGGGAGAAGATGAACTGTCACACACACCCCTTGCCAAAGTTATTCCTTGCCTTCTTGCTGCCCTAAAGCAGTGGGTCCACTGCCTTTGCGGAGATGCTTTGAGCCTAGCTGCTCTGGGGCTTTCTCCAGAGAAGACCAAGCTGTCTGAGATGCTTTGCAAGACACAGTCAGCACATTCTCTGCACCCCTGGATGCTAGCTGAAAAGTAGGCAATGAAAGACCAGCAGGGTCAGTACCAGGGTAACTCACCTATTCTTTTCTACTTACTATATCTTTTGGAGGGGACATTTCCTATGGACACCTGAGGGAGAAAGTATCCCCCTGCCTGCAGCCAGCTCCTGTTTTGGGTCCCTGGGTGGGGGCCAGGAGGAGGCTATTAGGGGCAAAGGAGTGCAGAGCGCAGTTCTTGGAGGCCTGGGGACAGCTGTGTAACTCTGCCTTCTTGCACTGCTAAATGTTTTTGTGTGGCCCACAGCATCACAAACCACCGGGCCTCAGATGCTGTACTCAGCACTGTGACAGCCATGCTGAAGACATACCCCTTTGATTTCCGCGGGGCAAAGATACTGTCAGGGGAAGAGGAAGGGGTATTTGGCTGGGTCACAGCAAACTACCTTCTGGAGAACTTCATCAAGGTGAGCAGGAGAATGTGGTGGCCAGCTGGGCTGGCTGTGGTGGTGAGGCCATCATGAAGCTAACTGTCTCCATGCCTTTGCTTCTATCTTCCTTGTCCAGCGTGGCTGGCTTGGGGAATGGATCCAGCCCAAGAAGAAGACACTAGGAGCCATGGACTTTGGTGGTGCTTCCACACAGATCACCTTTGAAACCAAGGACCCCATTGAAGATCCCAAAAATGAGGTTATGCTGAAGCTGTATGGCCAGACATACAAAGTGTACACTCACAGCTTCCTCTGTTACGGAAGAGACCAGGTCCTCAGGAGATTGCTCTCGAAGCTCCTGCAGGTACTGGGATGTGCTTGCCCCAGAATAGATACCAGCCTTCTTTGCTCTGCTGGTTGCACCCTCACCCCAGACTTTATAATGAGAAGCCAGGCACTCCCAGCTCCTCTCGAACATCTCATTTTGGACCTTTGATTCCCTCCTAGGTTTAATTTTGGAGGCTGGGGTGGGAAGAGTATGAATGGCAAAGATTTTGGCATTTCCAGGCCTCATAGTTCCTCTGCAGTTTTCTCCTAACCCTGTTCTCTCCAGGACAGCCCCACTGGACCCACTGCACACATGCTTCCCAGTAAACCTTTGGCTTTGCCATCTAAGCCTCTCTCAGGGTTCCAAGACCTCCTCTCACCTTCTCCATGAAATGTTGTGCTCCTCAGGCTGATCCAAGACACCCCACGTCACCTCATGATGCTTGCGGCAGCTGCCTGCTGCTCTGCTTGCTGCTACCTGGGCAAGTCCTCATCATCTCAGTGAGGAAATGGAGGCAGATGGCACTGCCTGCTGTGGAGGCATGGGGGGAGCCAGGATCGTGAGAGTGTTGATATGGCCTCTGCATTGCTTCCCTGGCAGGCTGGGAACTACCAAGAAACCATCACCAATCCCTGCTGGCCCACAGGCTACCACAAAAACCTGTCACTGAGCAGCATCTATGACACCCCCTGCACGGAGAAGAAGCCCAGCATTCCTCTCAGCACCTCTGTCACCATGGTTGGCAGCAGCAATGGGAACCTCTGCACTCTATACGTCAGCAAGCTCTTCAGCTTCACTGTCTGCCCCTTCTCCCGCTGCTCCTTTGATGGCATTTTCCAGCCTGACGTTTCAGGAAACTTCATTGTAAGTCCCTGCCCAGCATGGTGGCTTGGCTGCTGCTGCAGGCAGGAGTCCCTTGGCCCCCAGACATCGCATGGTGGCAAAACCAATGTCCATGGTTCTGCAAAGACAATTGCTTGTGCCCACAATGGTTTGAGCAAATTTGCAGCTATGCATGTTGAGAAGGTTTGCTCACCTTGCCCATCCCAACCTCTCCTACAGATGTTTCTTTTCCTCCATCAGGCCTTCTCTGCCTTCTTCTACACAGTGGACTTTATCCAGACAGTGATGGGGAGACTTGTGCGCTTGCCCAGCGACCTGAGGGATGCTGCCGAGGCCATCTGTGCCACCAGTTGGAGTGAGGTGGGATCTCTGGGCATGATGGGGGAAAAAAAAAGCTGGTTTGCATGGGTCATCACCCAGGCTCTGAGAGCAGCCCTTTTCTGAGCCCTCTGAGGCAGCTGGGTGTCCTGGCATCCTCCCTGCCATGAGGTAGGAAGAGGGTGGGTGACTGCTCCCACACGGGACCGAGAGAGGCTCAAATGGGGACAGGCCTGCTGCCTTGGCCAGCAAGCTGCAATCACCTAGAGCTTCAGGCAGCAGAAACAAAGCCCTCCACTTTCCGCTCTACTTACCCCTGGTGAGGCCACATCTGGAGTGCTGCGTCCAGTTCTGGGCTCCCCAATACAAGAGAGATGTGGAGCTACCAGAGCAAGTCCAGCAGAAGGCTACTAAGATGATTAACAGCTTAGAGCATTTCTCATACAAAGAAAGTTTGAGATCTGTGCCTGTTGAGCCTGGAGAAGACTGTGTGTAGGGGGATCTTATCAATGTATATAAATATCTGAAGGGAGGGTGTAAAGAGGATGGGACCAGACTCTTTTCAGTGGTGCCCAGTGACAGGACGAGAGGCAACAGGCACAAACGGAAACACAGGAAGTTCCAGCTGAACATATGGAAAACCTTTCTTCCTGGAAGGGTAACAGAGCTCTGGAATAGGTTGCCCAGAGAGATGGCAGAGTCTCCATCCTTGGAGACATTCAAAAGCTATTTGGCTATAGTCCCGGACACCGTGCTTTAGGTGATCTTGCTTGAGCACAAGGGCTGCACTAGATGATCTCCAGAGGTCCCTTCCAACCTCAACCATTTAGTGATTCTGTGAATCTGGGATTCTGCTGGCTTGACCCCTTTTCTCTGTCCCCTCATGCATCCCACCCAGCTGCTCCAGAAAGCCCCCAAAATGGAGAAGAGGCTGCCAGATTACTGCGCTATCAGCACGTTTGTTTATTTGCTCACCACCAAAGGCTACAACTTCAATAACCACTCCTTCCCCAACATCGCCTTTCAGAAGAAGGTAGGTAACACAGGAAAACAGCTCCATCCTACAGTACCCATTTGGAATTAGCCTCTCCTCAAAAAAAAAAAAAAAAAAAAAAAAAAAAAAAAAAAAAAAAGATGTTCCCACGCCAAGAAAGGCCTGAGCAATGGTTGAGGGAAGATTTTTGGGGACAGCAGCAGGATGGGACTCCCAGTTTTTGTGTGGATCTTCTGGGAGATGGAAAAAATGAGTTAAACACATTGTAGGGTGGGTGGTCACAAAGTAAGGAATTTGAAGGTCCTCCATTCCCTCAAGACACCAAACATTTTAAACAATACTTTGCTCAGGCTTGTTGGGAAGTTACCCTAGGGCAGGATCCCACTTTTGCCATGGGATGTGCATAAGCCATAGAATGCGTAGCAAGGGCAGGACACTGCTCCCATCAAACGAGCTCAGCTCAAAGTGTGGACACTGACCAGGGGATGGTCATTGCCTCACCCTGGGCTGACTGAGGCTTCAGGGCCAGCAAAGGCTCAGGGTGCAGCTGACTCTCCCTATCCTCCACTGGGCTGACAGTGATCTGGTCCCTGAAAGGTCCCTTGAGGCTTGTGGAGGTTAGTTGACCAGGGCAGTGACCATGTCACGTTGTTTCCACAGGCAGGAGAAACCTCCATTGGCTGGGCTCTAGGCTACATGCTGAACCTCACCAACATGATCCCAGCAGAGGAACCAGCTTCCCACAAAAGCATATTGTACAACAGCTGGGTCATCCTCATCCTGCTCTTTGTGTTCACCACCCTGATGGCATTGGTGACTGCTGTTTGCCTGCTCCGGCGCAGCAAATCTAGCGCAATCTAACCTCAGGGACAGGAGAGGCTTTGCCTGCAAGACCGAGTACTATCCCTCCTGCTCCGTCTCCACAGCTTGAATACTTGGGATGCAGCCAGTGCTTGGAGACATCCTCCCCTGACACTTGATGCTGTCTGTCACAGAAGGAAAGCTGTCCCTTTTTGCCCTCCTCTTGCTTTCAAGTTACAGAAAGGAGAGGACAAAGGAGGACTGCTGATCCTGCACAGCTGCAGGAGGAGAACATCTTAAAGGTTTCCCAGTGCTTCTCAGGGATAGATCCTGGAGCAGGCTTGAGACTTGGAAAATCAGATCTGGGGCATCTCTCTGCCACCAGATGTGAGCTGAACTTTGTTCTTGTGTGGGTGGGAAGGGAATGCTACTTATGCTAGTCCTTATAGTTGATGTCACTAGCCCATCCCTGGAGAACTAACCGAGACCTTCAACTGAGCATCATCCAGGAATTTTTGTTCTTTTCCTGGCTGATGCACAAACCCTGATGACCTTGCTGAAGGCCACACTATGGGGCCGGACTTCCATCTGCCTCAGCACAGAAGCTTCAGGTCAGAAGCAGCTTCCCAGCTCCCTGCTTCAGCAACCGGACATTGTGTCTTCCTTATTCTGGTGTTTCCTAAGCCAGTCTCCTGTTTGCCACAGCCATTGTCTACTTGGCACTCCTCGGTCACAGAGTAAGGTATAAAAAGCCTCTCCCTGTAGGACAGAGGATCTTCAGGCACCTCAGTGCTTGACTGAGCCAGCCCAGAGATAGTAGAATCACTATGGGAGCAGGGCTTTTTGCTGTTTTAGGATTTAAACCCTCCATCACCAGCCAAGGCAGATAGCTGGGAGGACATGCCTTCATACCCAAACAAGTAAAAAGAGAGATACACGAATGTGCAAAGGGCTTTTTTGTTTTTGTTTTTTAATAATCAGAAATAAATCTTTGTAACCATTCCTAAAGGCTTTGTGGCTGTGTCAAAGCAACAGGCAGATCCAGCCTAGCTATCATGCAGGGGCAGAGCAGCTCATGAGGCCTGCTCTGACACAGCTGCTGTTCGAGCTGTGCCTGAAGGCCTCAATCCGTTGTCTTCTCCCATGCCACTAGAGCAGCAGGGGAAAATCTCTGAGGTTCTTTTTAATCCCATTCCAGCCTGGATTCTCATTCTAACCATATTGCTCAACTGAAGCCCAATAATGAGATGCTGTCAGGCTTATATATGCTCTACAATCCTGGAGAACCCTCCCCAAGATGGAAAAAAGTAGGTTTGAAACCCTGGTCTACATTCAAGCCCACCCAGAAGCACAAGAGCGTCTTTCAGCCAACCATGGCTGAAAAGTTCATGTTTCCCATGCACTAGAGGTGCAGTCACCCCAAAGACATGAGTTGGCAGCATTCAAGTTACAGTCTGTCCCACACATTCACTTTTGCATTCAGGACCACAGCTTCTTACACAAAGGAAATCATTTAAGGAGCCTCTGGTTTGAAGGGAAATGATTTTGGTACCCAAAAAGAGCAGAACAGACGTCCAAAGGGCTTCAGCAATCTTTTAGCACGGTCACAGGCTTAACAGTTCACAGAACAACCATGGGATTCATTCAATGATCAGAAAATTGCATAGGGCCAGTCATAACTCATCAATCCCATCTTGAAAGAGAGCCTTACACCCTCACTGCCTTCTTCCACATGCTCCAGGAAGAGAATGGTTTTAATGAGAGTTGTGGTTTCTACCTCCCCTCCCAGCTCTTACAGACAGTACAAACTCCACTCCTAATGTTTGCTCACTTACCAAGTTCTTTCATTGTTCTGAGCTCCTATAATGCTGTCTCTTCCCTGGCCTGCCCTTTTTTTGCAGCCACTTTAGTTCTATCCATTCCAATGGTTGCTCTCTCACCTCTTTGTATAGGACCATATGTGATTCAAGTTCAAATGATGGTCTGAACCCCTAAAACCAGTTTCCTTCCCACGCCTCTCCTCTCCCCAACATGGCAGCTCCCTCGTGTGGCTAGAATCAGGCATTGTCTCTAGCTCTCACAAGCCAGCACTGAAACAAAGGCAGCATTTCTGTTTTCTCTTTGAAGCTGAACAGCTGTTTTCTGTTCTAAGAAACTATTTTTCCCTTGAAAACCCAGGTTGGATTTCCCTATCTAAAAATGCAGCTGCAGTTGAATCAGCGCTGGACTTCCAACAAAAGCAGCCAGTTTGCTCTAATCATAGCTTGGGGTTTGTTATTAGGAATAAATTGAGTAAGAGAATATTAATCTTCCCACATGCCTTGCTGGATGTTTGAGATTCAAGACAGTACCTTTCCCGTCCTGGCTGGTTACAGATCAGGATGAAGAATCTGAGATTCTGGTTGGGTAATGTGTGCTGAAAGCGAGGAAGACAGGCACTGCACAGACTGGGGTCTGGACACGCACATACATCTGCTCCCTTTACGTGGGCAGAAATGAGAGGCGCTCACGTCATCTCCATTTAGGCAGGTGAGAGAGGGCCTTATTGTTTTGGAGGACAGAGAAGACCATGTCCGACTACACGCAATAAACAGAAAGCACATGGCAACAGCTCTGCCCCCTCACAGATTAGCCCAAACCCACCTATGTCCAGAGGCATTTCACAGCCTGGTGCTGTCAGATTAAGACTCTAGTCTGACAGCCGTAGAGGGACTGGATCTTTCTGCTCCAGTATTTATTGCAGGAACCATCTCAAGACAGCATTTACCACCCACACCCCAGCTCTTCCCTTCTTATCTCGAGCCTTTGCTTCATCCACAGCATGCACTTGTAGCTCTGGACTTTTATTGCATATCTCATGTGTGATGATCACATAGAGGCCACCTGGAATGCAATCTTGCCTCCACCATACTCTCACAACATCCAAACTCCTGGAGGCAGTTCTACAACCCCCACCAGTCTCACAGGCAGCGGCAGGTTGTGCAGACAAGACGGGATGAAAACAGAACTGCAACAAGACTCAGGCATGGTGCTGCACACTCCACTGGCTACTCCACAACATCCCCATACTTGTTCCTCCTTACTGGTAGTGCCACAGTTTCTCCATCCTCTGGGCTGTGTATATGTTCTGCAACAGACAAGAACAAGCTCCTTGGACCCCCAATCAATACTCTTGCATTTGCCAGGGCTGGGTAGACCACTACAGGTAAAGTGTTTAAAGCTTCTTCAGTTTAGCCCAGCCTGGAAAGCTCACAATACCCAGGGGAAAAAGCAGCAGGCAGCTGTGGAAAACCAGCTGTCCTAGTGTCCTTGCCTGCTCTGCCCTCCACACCAACCAGCCTGACTCAAGCATTAATATGAACAGGTCACTCCATCCCCCACCCTCCTCTTCTGGGAAGCCAAAAGCCCTTCATGCTGGTTCTTGTGAACTCACACACACAGGGTGCCAGAAAGCAGAGGCGAGCACTGATCTCAGATGCCACCAGCCCTGCTCAGATACCTGCAGAGCCTCAGCTACAGTCCCTCAACTGCAGGGTGCCAGTGAAGGATTTATATAGGGATTCTAGCAAAGACTGCAACAGCCACCAGCTTAGTTAAAAGGCAGGACAGCAAGAAGTTGTAGCAGGGAAGAAACAGGCAAAAGAAGCACAGGGAATGCAGCAGGGAGAGATGTGAAAGGTACCTGGGGGCTGAGACATCCTGTCAGCCGTGGCACGGTCCTGTGGGGACTTGCCTGTCTCCAGGAAAATCCAGAAGTCGGAGCATTTCTGCGTCTCAGCTCTGGTTACCACATAGCTGGCAAGGGATCCTGCAACTGAAGAGAACAAGACGGGCACATCTTCCCAACAGCAAGGATATTTACTACAGGAAAATACTTGCCAGCTTCTGAGCTGCTGCAACTGCCTGCAAGCAGTTTGCGAGCTTCCCAGGGCTTTCGAGAGCGGGAGCAGCAATTCCAAAACACATCAGAGAAAAGACTTCCGCCAACTAATGACGAACAGCCCTTGCACCTGCAAACGCCACCCTATTCCCACTGCTGCAGACCTGCTGCTGAGGCTGCATGGGGCGTAAGCAAGGCGCAGCTGCTGCGGCCCTGTGGCAGGAGTGGGGTCTCCGCCAGCCCAGGGGGCGCAGGGGCCAGGGAGTGCGCTCACCCGCGGACAGCAGCAGGTTCCACTGCAGGGTGTAGGGCAGCTTCTTGTTCAGCAGCTTCTGCAGGGCGAAGGCGGCTCCCGTGCCTGGGAAAGGCGAGGAGCCCAGGAGCTGTCAGCGGAGGGGGCCGGGCCGGGCCGGGCCCGGGCCCCCACGCGAGGGGCCTTCGACGCGCAGCCCCTTGCCCCCAGCGGGCTCGGGGCAGAGGGAAAGGGCGGCCCCGGGGCCGGGTCGGGCCGGGCCGTACCTGCCACGAAGGTGCCGATGCCCTTGAGGAAGGCGTGGGACTGGCAGGCCGCGTACTGCTGCAGCGCCTGCGAGCACACAGTCAGGGCCGGCGGCGGGCAGCGTGCTGCCGCCGCCGCCGCCGCGCTGGCCCCCGCTGCCCACCGGGTGCTTGGCGGCGACGCTGTCCTCCACCCGCCGGAGCCCCAGGTTCACCATGGCGCCGCCGGCGTCGGGGCCCCGCGGCGGCGCCGGCTGTCCGCCGCGGCCCTGCCCCTTCCGCCGTCGCCGCCATCATGGCGGAGCCGGCGGGGCCGTTCCGCGTCCTGCTGGCGGGGTCGCTCCGCTGCCTCTGCTACTGCCGCCGCGGGCCCGGCGCCGGCGCCACCGTGTAGTGAGTGCGGGGAGCGAGGCGGGCGGGCGGGCGGCCGGGCCGGGCTGGCGGCTCCTCGCGGCAGCCACAGCCTGTGCTGCCCCCGCAGTGTCACCGACGGGCAGGAGGTGTGGGCCGGGCAGCTCGGCGCCAGCTCGCCGCTCGGCCGCGTAGGTACCGGGGCCGCGGGGGCCGGGCGGGCGCTGAGGACCGAGGGCCGGGCGGGGAGGCCCCGAGTGGAGGCTGGGGCTGAGTTGAGGGCTAGGGAGGTGGGGGAGGCCCTGGGTGGAGGCCAAGAGTTGATTTGGGGACCAGAGAAGCAGGTTGGGGGCTAGGGAGGTGGGGAAGGCCCCGGATGGGGGCCGGCAAGGTGTTTGGGGGGCTGGGGAGGTGGGGAAGGCCCCCCGTGGGGGCCGGGAAGGTGGGTTGGGGGCTGGGAAGGTGGGGAGGGTCCTGGGCGGGGGCCGGGAAGGTGGGTTGGGGGCTGGGAAGGTGGGGAGGGTCCCGGGTGGGAGCTGGGAGGGTGGGTTGGGGGCTGGGGAGGGTCCTGAGTGGGGGGCAGAATATGGTTTTGGGGCCAAGGAAGCAGGTTGGGGGCTGGGGAGGTGGGGAAGAGCCTGGGTAGGGTCTGGGAAGGTGTTTCGGGGCCTGGGGAGTTGGGAAAGGTCCTGAGTGCTGGCCCAAGGAGATGGTTTGGGGGCCAGGTAGGTGGGGAAGGCCATGAGTGGAGGCTGGAAAGGTGAGTTGGGGGTGCAGGTAGGTGGGGAGGGTGCTGGGTGGGGGCTAGAAGGTGGGTTAGAGGCTGGGTAGATGGGGAAAGACCTGAGTGGGGGCATGAGGAGGTAGGTTGGGGGCTGGGTAGGTGGGGAAGGCCTAGAGTGGAGGCTAGAAAGGCGAGTTGGGGGCTAGGGAAGCAGACTGGGTGCTGGGGAGCTGGGAAAAGTCCTGGGTGGGACCAGGGAGGTGGGTTGTGGGCTGGGGATATGGGGAAGACCCTGTGTGGAGGTCAGAATGTGGTTTGGGGGCCAGGGAAGCAGGTTGGGGGCTAGGGAGGTGGGGAAGGCCCTGAGTGGGGGCTGGGGAAGTAGGGAAGGTCCTGGGTGGGGGCCAGGGAAGCAGGTGGGAACTAGGAAGGTGGGGGGAGGCCCTGGGTGGGCACTCTGGAGGTGCTTTGAGGGCTGGGGAGCTGGAAAAGGCCCTAGGTGGGATCTGGGAGGTGAGTTGAGGGCTGGGGAGGTGGGTAAAGCCCTTAGTGAGAATCTGAGGAGGTGGGCTGGGGGGGTGGGTAGGTGGGGAAGGTGCTGGGTGGAGGCTGGAAAGGTGAGTTGTGGGCTAGGGAGGTGGGGAAGGTCCTGAGTAGGGGCTGGAGAGGTGGTGGGGACCTGGGCCCACACCCTAGGTAAGTGAGGCGGAGAAGCCCCCTTCCTTTCAGGCAGTACTCTCTCTTTTCAGACATCTCAGAGCACACAATGCCTGTCAGAGGATCACAGCACGAAGATCAGGTGGGTGCTCAGGCCTGACCACCTGCTGTGGGAACTTGGGCTCCTCTGTGGAGGCACTTGGAGGCCCTTGCCTCACCCTGCTCTCCTGCCTGCACAGGGAGGCCTTGGAGCATGGAGTGGCCTCCTTGAGCTTGCACGATGATGGCAAGGCTACGCTGCAGCTCCAGGAGGAGGCCTGGTGCTCGACTTTTGATCTCTTCAAGTTGCCCTTCACTGAGGCGAGGACTCAGCTACAGGCACTGATGTTTGACTTGGTGGGTTGCGTCAAGAATCTGGAGAAACGTCTTGAAGGTCTGTATGTGGTTTTGGAGCATGATAGGGCAGGAGAAAGGGTGGGAAGCTCCAGTTACCTTTTTGGTATCACCTCACTGCCACTAAAGCGGTGCCAAGTGAACCAGTCTGAGAGCCAGAGGAGGCAGCAGATAGGAGGCTAGTGTTCTCCTTGTGTTATCTCATGTGGTTTCTGCTCACTGTTCTGGGTGAACTGGCAAGGCAGGATGCAAGTGATATAGGCTGGGCAACAGAGGTACTACCTTTGTCCCATTTGGACTGGCCTATTCCCAAAGCTGGCCAGGGTCTCCTGACCATCTTGGGCAGCACAGGTCTGTGTGGAACCAGAGGAAAGTATTGCACCTATATGTGGAAACACAATCTTGTCCTCATGGCTGGCAGCCTACCATGATCTCTTTGTGCCTGGAAGTTGCCTTACAGAAGTCACATCTCTTAGAGCCTTAGGAAGACCCCTGGTGGTGACTTGGCTAGAAGTGCTGGGAAGAGAATGAGGCTTGTTTTGGCTAAGGGCTCGTGTTGGGGAGGGAGCTTGCTGGGGAGGCCCAGGATGCTGCATGCTGTGCTAGGTGTGCACTGGCACAAGCTCTGACTCTAGTTTCCCTCTCAGCAGTGGTGGGCACTCTAGGGTCTTCATGCAGTCCTGAGAAGAATGCTGCCCGGAGCCAGCAGCTCTTCATGCCAGGTAGGCAACTGCCAGTGTGCACCCACAGAACATGATCTGACTGCTTGTTTACCCTCTGTTCTCTAGGACGCTGCTGTCTACCCTATCTGTGTGTTCGCCAGGGCACTCTGACTCCCTTTTGTTGTGGCTGCTGTTGACCCTCTGCTTTTCTGGTGTCCCTCCTGGCACAGAACTGGCTAAGGCTCAGCACAGTGGCTCTTGGGGTGCCTGGGGTGTGCTGTGCTCAGTTCAGATGCCTGGCATCACCAGGCAGGGTCCCTCACTAGTCTTCAAGAGTTCAGACTTCACCACTGTTCCAAATTGGAGGCTATGCCTCCAATCCTGGTCCTTTGCAAGAGGAGGCAAGGCCTCACCCTTCCTTGTCCACTAGGGGGCTGAGGCTAGCCAAACTGGGCAGGTGAAGGCACACCCGGGACTTGTGGGGGCTATTAATGCAACCAGCTGACCAGCACCACTTGCCTTCCTCATTCTCCCTTCTCCTGACTGAAGCAGATCCAAGCTCCAGGAAGAGCAAAGGTGCTGGCTCAACTTTGCCAGCCAAGAGGAGGGTCCCAGGAGAGTCTCTCATTAATCCTGGTTTCAAAAGGTAAGTGCTGGTCCAGGGCCTGATGCAGGGGCTGGGCTACACAAAGTTCCTGCTCTATGCTCTGTGGCTGTGGGGAAGCAGGGTACGTGGCTTCGGGTTGGCTTTTGTGCACTGCAGCCTGTGACTGTCCTTCCATCCTCTTCTAGCAAGAAGGCACCA
This sequence comes from Rhea pennata, assembly GCF_028389875.1. Taxonomy (NCBI): domain Eukaryota; kingdom Metazoa; phylum Chordata; class Aves; order Rheiformes; family Rheidae; genus Rhea; species Rhea pennata. Next base: position 2,300,322 of record NC_084680.1, read on the forward strand.
TCTGGAGTGGACTTTGAAGACTCCTGACCTGTGCTGTCCCATCCCCCTGACAACTGTCCTACAGGGAAGGTTTTCAACCACATCTGAGGCTGGTGGTGATTTTACTGCACCCTGGACCTGTTGATTCTCTTGCCAAAGGGTGTGAATGATTTGTCTTTTCTCATGATCAGCCAAAGAGATGAACAGGGCAGCCGGCACCCAAGAACTGGACCAGCTCCTGGCAGGTCTCAGGGGGAAGCAGATCCATGGCTGATGCTCTGGGAGGACCTTCCTGGGGGTATAGAGTAGGGAAGGTGACAGTAGGGATGGATATCTTCTTTTGTTGCAGGCAGGGCCACCCATGTACCTCACTTGGCATGAATTGGTGGGTTTTTTAAAGAACTTTGATATCATAGTGTAATTAAAAGACTGGCTGTGCTTAACTTATTGCTAATAAAGCTGCTTTTAGCCAAATATTGTGGAGACCAGGTCAGCGTGACAGTGCATTTATGTGTTAGTCGAGCCTTCCCTTTCATTACTTTGCAACCCCATGAACAGTTTTCACTGAATCTTTAGGGTCAAGGGCTCAGAGAAGTCACTTCCCTGCCGGTTTTGTGTCAGTGGGGAGGTGCATGAGTGTTTAGATTTTCCAGTGGAGAGTTGAGAGGGGGGGTTCAGCCTTTGCTAGACACGGATGCCTGCCTCCCTGGAGGAGGACAGGGAGGACAATGCAGTGTCCATTGTGGAGAGCTGCTGCGGTCTGGGGCTGATCACACCAGGGCACACTCATGTCTCACTTGCCAAGCTTTTATTGATTTCCAGGTGCTGTGATAAATGGCTTTGACTTTCCCCACTTTGCCCCCAATCCTGTCCCAAATCTGCTCCCAAGAGCTTCCTAATGGCAGGTTCTAGGGGGATGGTGCTCTCCACTCCGTTACCCCAGAGCATGGGGGACCTCAGACAGTGTTGTGCCCACTACCCTCTGCATCGCCCGACTCTATTCCTGAGGCTCTACGTGGCTGTCAGTTTCCCTGACCCTGTGCTGCTCCTCACTGGCATCCTGCGATAGCTGCTGGCTCCTGTCACTGAGGCACGCGTGCTAAGGGTGGCATGGTGCCTCTCTGAGGGAGGCTGCAGGGATAGCTTTTGTCAGAGCTGTGCTTGGGCCCCGTAGCCCTCTGCTCTGGGCAGCTTTTCCTTCCCAGCATGAAGATCTGCTCTTGCAATTAGCCTGGACACTCTGCAGCTTTGTTACAGTGTCCACAGCTGAGACTCCCTGACATCAGTCCTGATGCTTGGGGGGTTCAGGGAACGTGAGGGGGTCCTGGCCAGGAGGGGAGCATGATACAAGAAGTGAGAACCCACTGGTGGGCTCAGTACAATGAAGCATGCTGCCAGCACCTCAGGCAAGGGTGCCAGCTGGGGGAATTTGGGTGCCCAAAATATAGCTTATGCCCTCTGCTTTTCTGAGTGCTGGAGGAAGGACTGCAGTGGTCATGGTAGGAACCAGGCTAATGCTTGCCTGCTGCCCAACCCTGGCCCCATGCCCACCTGGGCGTGTGCCTGGCTCACTGTGGAGGCCGGACCACGGAGCGATAGGCCTGCACTATCTCCTCATTGTTGGGGCAGGTGTATTTGAACTCCTTGGTTTCCTTGGCATTGTTGAGGTAGCGCCACACACCGTGCAGGTCCTTGGGGATCCCAAAGCGGCGATAATGCTGACATATGACCTGTGGGCAGAAATGGGGTGAGACCTAGCCTGGCCCTGCACGCTTGTGACATTCCAAGTAGGCTGGAGCCAGGGTGATGGTTTTCATGGGCAGGAGCAAGCAGGACAGGTGGCAATGGGTGAGGGGACATCTCAGGTGCTGCATGGGGGATGCAAGGAGGAACGAGGACTGCAGGAGGACCTCATGCTGGATGGTGGACAGGAGTCACTGACAGGGATACACCAAGCAGATGTGATGAACAGGGGGTAATAGAAGGGTCTGGCAAGGGGAGTGGGGGGCAAAGGAGTAGGGAAAGGCTGTAGGGGAGTGACGGGCTGGCACCCAGGTGGAAGTGAGGGCATGGGGGAAGTAGTGCTGTGAAGCAGGGACAAGGGAAAGGGCACAGTGCTAGGATGCCCATATTCACCTGAACGATATTGAGCTTGGGCAGCAGGTTGCAGTCAGCTAATGTGAGTTGGTCTCCATCTAGGAAGCAGCGCTGAGAAACCAGGAGACGAGGGTCACGGGCCAGCTCATGCTCCAGGGGGGCATTCAGGTACTCATTCAGCTTCAAGAGGGCCTTCAATAGGCTCCGTTGCAGCACTGTGGGGAAGATAGGCAAAGCCAGCTGTGTCATGACACTGCCCCACTGCTTTGTCATACCCTTGGTGTGATGCCCTTACTACGTCTGCCTGTTCCACCACCCTGTCCTTGTGCCCAGATGGCCCTTGCCGACATTGTTCTTGCCTTGCTTGGACCAGGCAAAAGCTGTGAGCACCTTCCCCTGCCCATCCTAGGGAGCCCTGGCATGGCTGTGCCAGACCACATGGGCAACAGACAGTGTGAGGAGAGCGTTTGCTGGTGCTTGGAGAGATAGGAGCAGTGACTGTGAGCAGTGGAGGGTTGGAAAGGTGCAGTGTTCCTTGGACAGGCTCTGGAATGATGGCACCCGAAAGGCTGCATGGGGTGAGACAGTGTGACATGGCAGGGAGTACCTCCCAGCTCCTCACCCTCATCCTGGGCAGGCACTGGGTTCTTGATGAAAGTGGAGAACTTGTGGAAGACGTCGTTCCCAGCCAATCTTGATTCCTTGTACCGTGGGACCAGGCTGGGGAACCTGTGGGGACATGAGTACAACTGGGGAGAGACCCAGATGCTGTGGTCCCTCCCTTCCACCCCCTGTTCCTCAACATTTCCTTTGCCCCTCTCGGGGCAGTGCCAGCCACTGACGTGGGAGGCCTCAGCTGCTCCTCCAGGAAGTCCTCAATGGTGCCAGTGTCGGTCTTGGGCTCGCCATTGTAGAGGAGAACTGGCAGCTGGGCTCCTGGGGCAAAGTCCTTCAGCACGTCCAGTGCCCTGTGGGAGATGAGTGCACTTCCTGACTCCTGGCATTTGTCCAGGGCTGTGCGGGGCACCACATGTATGCTTGGTGGCAGTGTCAGGGGGAGACTAGGGCTCTGCCAAGCTCAGGGAGCTGTAGCATAGCATGAGTTGTCCCCTATGAGCCTATGGCCTGGGAAGAGGGACAAGGTGGTCCCCTGGGGCTGCTTCTGCCCCAGTGCATGCTCATGGTGGGGCTCTGCCCTGGGAAATGCCCATTGACCTCCCTCAGAGCAGGAGGTGGGCAACCAGGCAGTATAACAGACCTGTAGACATCCCACAGTGCCCACCCTTCATGCCCCAAGGTGTTGGGGACCTATCTGTCCCCCAGCACATCCATCCATCCCACTAGGTGTCTTTGTGTCAGGGCAGGCATGTCCCACCCCTGGGCTGTGCCCATGGTGCTGTTGCCCAGGGCTGGCAGGCTTTTGGGGCACAGCAGTGGGTGCATGCCTGCAGGGAGGAGGTACCACTCACCTCTTCATGTCCACAGTGGTGAGGGTGAAGGGCACCCCTTTGAGCAGCAGCACCATGAAGAGCCGCTGGCAGAAGGGGCAGTGGCCCATGCTCTCCCCATCCTCGCTTGCCTGTGGGGGACACGTGGAGCTCAGCCCCTGCTCAAGCACCCAGCCAGGGCTGAATCCTGGCAGGGGGAAGCAGCCCCCACCCAGGTGGGCAGGCACCGTGGCTGAGTCTGAGTGCTGTGGGCAGGTCCCTTGCCAGCCCTTTTGGCAAAGCCCAGGGCTGGCCCCTGGCCAGAGCACCAGCTCTGACGTGGGCAGCCACCCGCAGCGCAAAGTGCAGAGCTGGCCGCAGGCCCCAGCCTGCTCATGGGGCCACCACGCTGCAGCCCGGAGTGGCCGCGTGGCACAGCAGGGTGGGGCCCAGCCTGGTGGGGTGGTGGTGGTGGGAACCTCTGAGCTCCTAAAGCCCCAGCAGTGTCTAGGGACCGGGGCTTGGGCACAGCAACTGCAGGGGCACCTGGTGCAGCTGTGACAGGGGACAGCCTGGGGTGGGGGGGCTGCATGCGGCCAGGGAAGGCAATGGTGATGCTGGCGGAGGGGTTCCCGTAGCCTCTTGGCAGGATAGCAGGCTGGGGCAGCCGGACAGGCCTCTCCTTCCACCCCCACCTTCCCTGGGCACAGGAAAGGGACACTGGGCAGGTGGCACCCCCCCCCCAGCCCAATACCCCCGGACTAAGCAACCCTAGCTCCCCGGAGCCGGAGCAGCAAGCTGTGCCTGCAGCAGAGCACCCTGAGCCATCCATGCTGCGCCCCGGGGTGCTGCTGGGGGCTGTGCTGGCCAGGCAGTGCCCTGGGCAAGTGCCACCCCAGCCCTGGGCAACCCCCCCCCCCCCACTTCCCCTACAAGAGCTGCTGGCCCCACAGCTGTGGTGGCATCCCAGATGCACCCACCGCCATTGTGCACCCGCTCCTCACCTTGACAAAGAGCTGGATTTGGGGTTTCTCAGCCATGCTGGGTGGCAGATGGCTGCGCCGCAAGTGCCGGTGCTGGAGCCGCCTGGATCCGCCGCCCCTCCCTGCCCACATTCCTGCGCCGGGGTGCACCCACCTGCCACCCACGCCCAGCCCCGCAGCAGGGCCCGTGACGCCCTGCTGTGAGGCCCTGGCTGCTGCTCACGGCCTGGGTGCCAGCTCACCCCGCCATGGGGAACCGCCCTGCTTGGGCTGTCAGTGCCACTGCAGACACCCTCCACCACCTGCCACGGCCATCGAAAATGCCAAGCACCAGCATGGCCCCCCCTCCCCGCCCCCCCGTACTGTGCCGAGCTCCCTCTGCCTGTGCCACCCTCTGCAGCAAAGCACCACAAATCCCCTCTCCGGCCCAGGACCCTCCCAGGGCACACTGGCAGCTCTGACCTCCAGCTGGCAACCACAGTCTCGCTAGCTCCAGTTATTATTTTTTATTTAAAACAATCAGTGTCTTCACATTTCACCTTTTTTTTTTTTTTTTTTTTTTGCTTTTTTTTTCATTTGCTAGCAATATACAGGCTCTCCCAGAGCGTTCCCCCCCCCCCTCCACTCCCTGCCCCCAAGTGCCCAGGGCTGTACTTGGCAGGGCTTGCTGTGCCCATGGCTAGAGCAGCCCAGGGCCCCGCTGGCAGCTGAGGAAGTGCAGAGCGGAGGCGAGGCAGCAAGCGGGGGCCAAACTCTGTAAAGCAAATAGTGTTAAGGCAGCACGCCCAGCACCAGAGCTGGGAGAGAGCAGCCACCCCCTGCCCCAAGGCAACGCTTTCCCTTTCCAGCCCCACCACGAGGCACTCCATCATTGCAGCCACCCGCCGGGCATCTCCGAGGCTAAGGCAGCCCCACTCCCGGGCCAGCCCTGAAGCCGGGCCAGGCTGCTGGCCACACAGCACACCACGTCTCCCGGGCATGCCACGTGGTGGGCATAAAAGCAGCCAAGGTGCCAGGGCCCTGGGAGCACAGCGTGGTCCCCTCCAGGTCAGGCCAGCTGGGACATCGCTCTGCCAATGGGTGCATTGAGGCTGGCATCTGCACCCTGTGGGAGTTGGGGACCATCGTGGGGCCACCCACCCACAGGGGGACACCATGCTCAGCCACCTCTGCACCCTCATGTGGGCACCCAGGGTGGTGGTGGCGGTGGGGGGGGGAGGCTCAGCTGGCTGGACAGGGGGCTGAGCCATGCCACGCCAGGAGGCTCACAGGTAACACCAGCCTTCCTCTCCCTGGTGGTAGAGGACCAATGCAAAGCTGGCTCATCCTCCTGCTGCGCACAGGGGCAGAAGCACTGCTTTCCGCCCCCCCCCCCCCAGGTGAGGGGGACCATCAGTTAGCTGTCTTTACCCATACCAGCCAGGGCACCAGCCAGTCTCCACTATGCCATAAAAAATATAAGGTCTGAAAATAGAGCTTATTCCCCCCCCCCCAGTTTTCCCCTATTGAAAATACTGTATATTGTATCACAATCTATAGCACGTGGCATAAAGGACTGGCGAGCATTAGCCAGGGGGAGACATGGTACAGCAGGGGCCACCACAGCCCCCATTCAGTCCCCACCTTTCCAAGCCCTAGAATGAGCAGAGTGAAGAGACTCAAGCGCGTGAACAGAGGCAGCGAAGCTCTGGGCACTGGCAGCCCATGCAGGGCACGAGTGCCCAGCTGCAGTAAGATGCTGCAGGTGCCCACAGATGGTAAACTCGCTCCTGCAGGGCGTGGACAATGCTTGAGGTGAAGGGAGGACTACACACTTGACAAAGCCACGCCAGGGCACTGCAAAAGCCCAGGTGCACTGAGTGGGCAGTTGGCATTAGTGGGCAGGACTCTGCATTGGGCACAGCTCCAGGCTGCAGAACTGCAGCAGGCAGGGAGGTGGCACAAGCCCAAGAGCTGCACTGGCTCAGTGTACCCCTCCCCCTCCACACCATCCCCAGTCCCTAAGCAGGCAGCAGGACCCTCTGCAGAAAGGAGGGGCACTGCTGTCTGAGAGGGTGCCTGGGGACATGGCTGCAAGAGTGCTCCTCCTGCCCGACCCTGGCGGCACTGCCAGTTGAGGCCGTGGCAGCAAGGGCTGCTGGTGGCTGCACACATGAGCATTACCCTGGCTACCATGGTCCATCTCTCTCCAGTATCATCTGGGTACCACCCCGCCCCGGTCAGGCTGCTGGTGGGGCCCTCTGGGCTGTCCTGCCCTTTGCTGCTGATGCCACCCGATGCCCAGCTTCAAAAATCCTCCTGGAGGAGTAGCTCTCCCGGTGCTGCCAGTAAACCAACAGGGAAACCAGCATAGGTGGCTCCCATACTGGGATAGATGCTGAGTCTCCAAGAGATGAATGCTGAGGCAAGGGAGAAAAGCAAGAGGAAGACACCAGAAAGGTGGCACAGCAGCAAGGTAATGCCTGGTGCCCACTGCATGGCCTCAGCGGGGCACATGGACAAGGGCAGTGACGCCAGGCAGGAGGGCAGGCGAGGGGCACTGGGAGGAGGGACATGGTTGGGGGCAGAGGGGAGAAACAGCTGGTGCCAGCATATGAAATACCCTGTGAAATGCCCCTCTGCCCCACCATGTGCCCCTCCGGGAGGGTGCTGGCACCCAGCCTCAGGGATGAAGCCACGTGCCCAGCAACAGACCAGGTAGTTGGTGCCTCCCTGCAGTAGGAAGAGGTGCAGGACAAAGAGCCAGGCTGGGGTGGGCAAGAGCTGGTGCTAGGCACTGGCGCTGGGCAAGGTACAGAGCCAGGCACTGTGCGGTGCCAGGTTGGCACAGAGCGTGTAGCAGGCAGCCACGGCCACGAGGCACCTGCGGGCTCAGGCTACGTCCAGGGGGTCCAGACTGCTCTACCTGAAAGAAAAGTGTCCGGGTAGAATGCGGCTGGTAGGGCCAAGATGCCCGTCTCTCACAGGTTCAAGGTCACTGGTGACATCCCATGGGCAGTGGCGGGGACAGAAAACAAACACAGGTAAAGCACAAAGCACAGCTTCTGCCCCTCATGGTGCTGGGATGGCTGGTACAGTGCCCCTAAGGCCCATAGGGTGCCAGATGAGGTGCCAAGCCATGAAGGGGTGGTGGAAATAGGGACAAAGCAGCAATCTGTCCTCTCTGACCTTCCAGGCAGGAGTGACTTCCAGGAGTGACAGTGGGGCAGAGATGTCCCCACTGCTGGCAGTTCCTCAGGGTGGGTACAAACATGGGCATCCAAAGGCAACGCTCACTGTGCTCTTCCCCACCACAAGACGTGCAGGGCTCATGGCACCAATTCCAAGCCACATCCTTTGCTTCACAGTCTTTGTCCATGGCATGCACCAGCTGGGCAAATCGGCTGAGGATGGCAGCCCCCTGGCGCCATCCAAAGACGCTGCCCCATAGCTGAAGGGGACATGAAGGCCGGCCCAGCAGGCAACAGTTCCTGGGGTCCATACAGGCTAGCACTGCATTCGACGTCTGTCCTCCCTGTCACGCTCCTCCAGCCACGGGCAGAAGGGCCTGGCCTCCCTCCGGGCAGGCGGAGACAGCCGCTGGATGCGTCCGTGCAACGAGGGTGAAAGGAGGGGAGAGGCGAAAAGAGTTCGGTGGCTTCAAAGCTGGGGGACTTGGTTCCCCCCTTGGGTCCTCAGCACAGTGTGTCCGTGTTGAATGAGAGCTGAGCCTGTGGAGATGGAGCCAAGGGAGTGCTCAGGGGGCAGGAACGGGTGTCAGGTCACCCCCCAGCTCTGCCCAGGGGCAGAGGAGCACAGCAAGTCCTGGGGATGATCCTAGGGTAAGGATCTGGCCAAGGTGGAAGGGGGAGTCCCTGCAGCCTCCCATCCCGGAGAGCATCCTTGTGCCTGCCTCTGGCCCTGAAGGGCCATGTTTTCCTGGGACAAGCCCCTGGTCAGGGGCTGTGTTGCCCAGCATGACCCCACAGCAGGACGCATCAGCTTGGGCTAGAGACACCCAGATGCTTCCTCACTGGCCCTGCAAGGCCTGTGCCAGGATGGCCTCTCACCCTCTCCTCCTCAAAGCTGATGAGGCCTTCATCATCGGTCTCCAGATCCTCCTGCTCCTCCACCACAAGGGCCCGAAGCTCTGTGGGGGCTGCCCGTGGACGCAGCAGGCTGAGCACTCGCTCCAGAGGTGACTGCAGGGCACAGCTGGGGCTCGTCTCCTGTTGCTCCAGGTTGTCGCTTTGCTTTTTGGCAAAATTCACAAAGACCTGGCAGGAAAAGGGGTGAGCGGCTACCAGAGATGCCACATGGACCCCCACACTGGACTGTTCATTGCCTGGCATCTCTGTCCCACAGTCCTGGGGCAATTTCTGCTGGAGAGTGGCCGTGGTTGCATCCCCCCCACCCACAAACCACATACTGGCTCAGATCCCAGCAAAGGCTTCTGCCAGGTATTTTGGCACTGCAGCCCCAGGCATGGCCTCCCTGCAAATGCCCACCCAGCTGCACCGCCCCAGGCCTCACATTGTCCAGGGTGGTCTGGCTGACAGAATAGTCCTCAATGCCCAGCACGTCCACCACCTGCTCCATCTTGCTGAAGACCTGTGCCAGTGAGATTTGGTCTGATTTGAGCTGGTACTGGACCTTGGTGTGGTGCCGCTCCTGCAAGGGACAGTGAGGTCAGGTCCAAGCCCCCACAAGCCAAAACCTCTTTCATTACACCGCAAGGGGAGAGAGGGACACAAAGGAGTCCTAGATGAAGGAATGGCATAAGGCCATTAATTTCCACAGAAGATGAAGGGTGGTATCAGCCCAACACATGGGCTGGCAGAAGGTGGCACTGCCACTGCAAGGCATCTTACCTTGAGGATGGCCTCAGGGAAGTTGCGATTGAAGAATCTCACCACCTCCTTGACATTTAGGCTGGACTTAGTTCGCACTGTGATCATGTAGCCATCTCCAAACCTGGGCAGAAATAAGGGAGGTCATGGGGAGCCTGCCTGTTCACCTGGGCCTCTACAGAGGATGGACCCCACGGAAACCTGGTGATGATACTGGTGATGATGCTCACCTGGTAGGGACTGTACCCACTAAGACAGTACCAGGATGGTCAAGCACAAGTGTAGACTTCCCTGATCTGCATGCCCATCCTCTGAAGTACCACCCATGTAAAAGGCTGATATCTTGCCATGGGAACCATGCTGTCACCCTGCCATGTGGAAGTCCACCACCCTCTTGTCCTGCAGCGCTAGCAGATCAGTGCTAGACTCTCACCAGTCTCTTACCTGTTTTTCAAGTGCTGGATGCTGCCGAGACATTTGAGTCGCCCGTTCACCATGATGGCCAGGCGGGTGCAAAGCGCCTCGCACTCCTCCATGCTGAGGGGACAGCACAGGGTTGAGCAGGGTGAGAAGCAGCAACATGGCACAGGCAGATAGGGCAATGCTCATCTGCCAGAGGATGCAACAGAGGACTTGGCAGGGAGATGGGGAGCTGAGCTCTTTAGGCCTTCATCCCTGCCACCGAGCCACCCATGATGGGAGAAAGAAACAGTTTTCCAGGCTTTGTGCCCAATGCCCTCGCTAGCATCTGCCCCCCTGGGATGAAAAGCCCTTCTCTCTCCTGGTCTCTTGCCCACATCACACATTAGGGTGCCTGGAGGAGCCATGGACCCAACATGAAGCCCCCCGGACCTGTGGGATGTGAGCACCACGGAGCGGCCTGTTTTGATGACATCCAGGATGAGGTTCCAAAGGAAGCGTCGTGCCTTGGGGTCCATCCCTGTCGTGGGCTCGTCCTGTGGGAAGGAGAGTACCTCAGCTACGCCAGCCACCCCCAGGGACACCCATAGGCATGGCTCTGCTTCCCTAACCCTCAACTCAGGACACCATCTCGTGCTCCAGGACACTCACAGCAAAACTGGCAGTAGATGGCTCCCACCGTAGGGGCCTCTTTTACCCAGGATTGCTCCATACAAGGCCGGGTTCAGTGCCAAAGACATGGAATGGAACAGAGGCCTGGCTCTGCCAGAAGTGCTGAGATCAGGCAAACCCCCATATGGGATATTTCACAGGACACCTGCAGAGGCCAGGCCCTCACCAGGAAGATGAAGGATGGGTAGCCTATCAGTGCTATGGCCGTGGACAGCTTCCTCTTGTTGCCTCCACTGTAGGTGCTGGCAGGTTTGTCGGCATATTTGGTCAGCTCTAGCTTCTTCAGTGCCCACTTGACCACCTGCAGGGTACAAAGAGCTGCTGTCACCCTGCCCAGGCCCCAGAATGCTTTTGTGGGCCACAGAGCAGGCAGAGAGCTGGCAGGGGATGGTGGGCAAGTGGTTGGGCTCTGTGGTACAAACCAGCAGCCAAGGATGCTGCAAGCCATCCTGCACCTGGCATGGTCAGCGAATGGCCATGGGTAATGGAGCCCTGATGGCATGCCCTTGTACAGCTGCAAGTGTCTGTGGGCCTCAGCATCTCAAGTGGGAGCACCACTTGGGTGGCACTGCCCTTCAGCAAGCAGCAGGCACTGCTGCAAGGGCAGATAGCAGCAGCTCAGGGCCCCTTCGGTGCCTCGTGAGATGCCATTTCCAGAGTAGCCCATGCCACAGCACCAGCCCTTGGGATGCTGGTAGACGTATTCTGCCCAAAGCCATACCCGCTCCTCGTCCTTCCATGGGATACCACGCAGGCGGGTGTAGAGCTCCAGGTGCTCCTGGGCTGTCAGCTCATCGAAGAGCGCATCAAATTGGGGGCAATAGCCCAAGCTTTGCTGGACCTGCAGGAGCTCTTTCAGGATGCTGTGGGGAGAGGACAGAGGGACCATGGGGAGCAGAAACTGCTGAGCTAGTGTTTCCCTTTTGGGAATACCCTCTTGCTCACCCTCTTTTTACAGCCCTTTATACTGGAGCCACAATGGGCAGCATTGGTTGCGACCTAGCATCATTTGCCACCCTGCAGGTGATAGGTTCGTCCAGCAGGACATGGGCTTGCTGAGTCCTGGTGAATTGTCCAGGCAGATTCATAGTGCCTTTTCTCCAGAAGACCCAAAACAGGCCCCATCCTGGCCCTGGGACAGTGGACACTCCCCATTTTCCTATCCAGCCTATACCTGCACCCCTGTACCTGTGCCCATTAACGAAGGCCTCTCCACCCGTGGTGCTCTCATCCCCCGTAAGCATCTTGAAGGTGGTCGTCTTCCCTGCGCCATTAACACCCAGCAGCCCAAAGCACTCTCCAGGTCGGACGCCCACGCACAGCCGGTCCACGGCTAGGATGCGCCCAATCTTGCGAGACTTGTACACCTTGCACAGTGAGAGAAGAGGAGCTCAACATGCTGCAAGGGTAATTTTGGGCACCAAGTCCAAATGCACCCAGTGCACCCCAGCCCCAACCCATCTCCCTTGGGTGGCAAAAGCTCTGAGTTTTCTCTTTGCTGCCTCAGAGCTTCCCCAGCTCCATTCGCGGTGCAAGCAGGTGCCCAGAGAGCCCAGAGCAGGTTGAAGATTGCCTTACCTTGGTGAGGTTCTCAATCTTCAGCATGTCATTATCAGCGTCACCACGCAGGACACGATGCCGCTCGTTGGCCACATCAATATCATCTTCAATGGGCTTGGTGGAGACAGGTAGTCGCCTGCAGGAGGGTGTGGCGAGCAAGGTGAGGATGCAAAGCCAGCAGAGACGTCACAGGCACTGCCTTTCCATGTCCCTCCCAGGAGGTGAATGCTGGGCATGGGTCATTTTCCCAACTTGTGCCTCCCAGAAGGGTTCCCCTGACACAACAAGCCCTGCAAGCAAAGCTTTTTCCCATTTTGAAGAGCTGGAAAGCTTGCACCGCAGAGGGATCAGCCCCACCTTACTCTGTCCTGTGCTCCCTTACTCACTGTGGTTTTCGGAAGAAGTTGTACTGGCACATAATGGTGATGAAGAAGCCGACAAAGCCTTCAATTGTCATGGCAACCAACCCACGTGTCACGATGTCCCATTCAAAGGGTGACTTCATTTTATCAAACTGCCCTGGGTGGGATGAAGAGGACAGAGGGGTCAGAAGAGCAGTTACTGGCAAAGATATGCAGCTAATGTGGCCTCCTGGTGCAGCTGGACCTAGAGGCTCGCTGTAACAGCTCCTCTCTGAAGGATGGAGACACAAACCTCTTCCCTTGGGCAGGGTGAAACAGGGGATCCTTGTCTCACAGACTATACAAAACCTAAAATAGCCCTCCTGAAGCAGCAGCAAATATTCATGGTGGGAACTGCTGCAGGGACTGGGTTCCCCAAGATCTGCTAACATGTGGCCTTCAAATAACCCTAAACTCCCCTTGACTTCATGCCCCAGCTCTACAGGGAGAATTGGGGTACAACTAACCACTGGGAAGCACCACTGGCCACATGCACAGCTACTTCTGTGTGTGCAGGACACCCCATGGCATGTTGGAGAAAACAATACTGTGTTTCCCCCAAAAAAGAGGGCTGAGTTTAACCCCATCCACCACAGTAAAAAAAACTCAAACTGGGCAGAACTATTTGTCCTGCATGAGGCAATAGTGTCTTCAGCAGGTGGGGCAAGGGCCTGGAGGGCAGATCTGCTCCTGTGTCTGCATCCTTTGCCTCCTGGGCCTGGTGCTGTAACTGTCCTGGACTATGTGGTCCTGCTGGCATGAGGGCAGATCAGAAAAAGGCTGGTTTTTTTACAGCTTGTTTGCCGTTAAAATCACTTTGCAACTTCAGCTGGTTGAACTGATCCAACCAAGCATGGCCATTTGATGGATTTGTCAGATCCAGCACCATGAGATGCGTGAACTCAATTGCGTCTTTTCCTGAGCCCCAGTCTAGTTCACATCCCCTGCCTTTTTGCTCCAGGTTGTCTGAGTCTTGCAGAGAGCCCATTGGGGCAGGCAGCGGGGATGTGCTGACACAGTGGCCCCTTGCAGGTCCATATGTGCTGAAGGAAGGGAAAGAGGAAGCAAGAGGCCATACCGATCTTGGCATAGTATTCATTGATGTACTCATTATAAGCCATCTCCATCAAACCATGGCCCAGGTTGTAGTTAGGGAATACAAGGAAGCAGCTCTTCAAGTAGCTGTTCACCACCTTCAAATCCTATGGGAACAGGCAGAGAGGACATTACCATCAGAAAAACCCACAAGGACTGTGAGTGCATGGGAGGATCAGGGTACTCAACAACAAGATGCAACTCAGTCTGATCTAATAGCTGGCCCTGCTTTGTGCAGGAGTTTGGAGTAGAGACCTCCTGAGATCCTATTCAACCTGAGTCGTCCTATAATCTGACAGCTGTCATCAACCTGACAGCAAGCAGGCACCCTGTTCTGGGTCTGAAAGAACTGCAGAGGCAGCATGTTTCCTCCGATCACTGTGCTAGAGCCACAAGCTTTGTCACGGCATAGCAGACCCAGAGACCAGGCTTCCCGGGTCCTGGCTGGGGCATCCCCCCTCTCACCAAGTTGGGGGAGGCATCTTTTCCCTTCCTGGTGGTCTTGGCTGGAGCTGTGAGACCCTCTACCTTGTCATGCTCAAAGAGCTGCAGCAGGAACGTGGCAACGGTGGCTGTGATACCAATGAAGAGGTTGATGACTATCAAGAAGACATAGGCAGAACTGGGCACTTCAAACCAGAAGGAGGCAGGATACATGATGGGGGTGATGGACCAGCTGAGAAAACAAGTGGCAGAAGTCCATATGAGCACAGCAGAAGAAGCACATGCTCAATACCATGTGGCAGCACCAATCAGTGAGCTTCAGGATTGCCCATCTCCCAGTCTAATCTTCTCCAGGGTCTCCCACTACCCAGCCCAAAGTTTCCAGCCCACCAGCTATGGAAGCTGGAAAGAACTGCTAAACAGGCAGCCCCAGTGCCAGATCCTGCCAATTTAGTCGCAGAGGATCCGAAGGATCCCACCAGCAGGTCCTGGCCCTCTGTCTCCCTCCCTTACCCACCTCCTCAGAGCAACCTACCCATAGAGTAGAAAGAGTGAGAGGACAGCAGGGAAGTTGGTGGGAGAGGTGTACGCTGGGAGGTCGAACACAAAAAGGATAATGATACAGCATGTGGCTGGCACCAGGTAGTTAAGCTGGAAAAGAGAGAAACTTCTGTGATCCCCCATTTGCCTACCCTGGCCCTGGGGAACTCAACTGCTGGGCCTGCTTGCCCTGCTCACCATATCCCACACATAGTTGGCCAACCAGTAGATGACAGGGTCGCAGCCACTCACAAACTGTAGATGTTTGGCCTTGGTGGCCTTTTCAGCGACAAGGAACACCACAAAGCTGGCTGGCACGAAGGACATGGCTACGATGATGAAGATGGCAATCACTACATCCGTGCCTTGCAGGCTGCATTGGGGATCAAGTTGGAGGAGAGCACAGATCACATCACTCTCAGTTGCCTGGGAAAGGGCCACGAAGGCCACCCATTCTAGTTGCACACAGGGCAATGGTACAGCCCAGAGATGGCCATGACACACCCACAACTTTGGGTTTCTCCCTGCAAATCACATCAGGGAGCTCCCTCCCCTTTTCCATGATGGACACCCTCCCTCAAATCGGCCCGTGGGACGTACAGGTAATCCAGAGACAGGCTGGCACTCGTCTTGTTCATGGGGTGGTTGGTCACGGTGATACCTATGGGAAGGCCCAGGAGGAAACACAAAAATGTGAAAGACAGCTCAGGGCAAAATTTTACCCACAGCCTCAGGCCTGCCTTGTCCCTGCTTCTAAGGACAGGTTTCCTTCCCTGCAATCCAGTGCAGAAGCTGAGCTGCTTGAAGCAACTGAGCAGGTCGGGCCACACTTCCCCTCCCATCAGCTGGCAGCAAAGGATTTTTCAGATACGTTTGCAAGTCCAGAAGCCAGTAGGCAGCATCTTGAGAAGTACTGGACCAACCTAGACCCTGTCTAGCCCAGACCTCAAACCAAACACGTGAGATATGTGAACCCCTGCCCCAAACTGTTTGTAGCCTGCTTGGGCCGAACAGCAACATTTCACTTCAGACCTTTGTTAGACCACACCCTAAAGCTGTTCCTGACATGCTTCCACCCTTAAAGGCCTCCAGGCCCTCACCGTAAGCAGCAGGGTTGCCTTTGCTCTTGGGCAAGTTGGCCCGCAGGATAGCATTGTTGAGTGCGTTGAGATAGGTGGGCATGCTATGGTAGCCCTTGTTGTTGTAGAAGACCTGGAGGAGCAGAGAAGAGTGGTGGGAGGTAGCAGGAGAGCTGGGCCACTGACAAATGTGCTAGATGGGAGGGTTGGGACAGGACAGGACAAGATGGGATGCAATAGGGGCAGCCATGGAGCAGACTTCCTGTGCATAAGGCTGTGGGGAGAGTGTGTCACTACAGACCATGCTGGGCCCAACAGGCTGGTGTGGGAGTGCCACTAAGTGCAATGCGGAGTGAGGGCACCACCATAGATCCCTCAGAAAAGAGGCCTGCCTTACAGCGGGGGATGAATGGACCCCACCACACTGGCAGAGCAGCCTTCCCCCTTCTCCTCCCCATCCGTGCCAAGGTCACTGCTGTCTAACACTCTCCCCAGCTGCCCCAGGACTGGGCCAGGCTGCCCAAGGCTCAGCATGGTCCTACCTGGGCTGTTCTCCGGACAGCTATCTTGCGCACCATAGCAGGAGCCCTGGCCCCAAAAGAGGCTGGGATGGCCTTCTGGACATTGCCAAAGGTGAGCGCCCCATACCTGTGGAACAAGTCACCAGTGAGAAGCTGTGATCACTCTCTCCTAGGTCCAGAAGCAGGACAGTACTTATCCAGCTTTCCTGGTTCCAGCTTGTCCCCGATCCGTTTCCACAAGGACCTCGTTCCCTGCATGCTCACTGCCCTAAGGGCACAAGGAAAATCCTTCCCACCCTCCCTCTTGCCTGTGCAGCCGGAAGCGGTCCGAGGTGTAGAGTAGGTACTCAGAGACGTTGCGCCCAGTGATGTCTGCCAGGATGTCCCCTGTCACGACCTTCATCTGTGGGGGATGCCCTCCCACACCGCTGGGGCAGGAGAAGCCAGTCCCCTGCATGGAGCACGTGCACTTGATGGGCTCATGGATAATTCGGGGCAGGGCTGGGGCTGAGGTGACAGCATCTGAGGAACAGAGAAAGGCAACTCAAAGCAAAACTCTAACTAGAACCACCTCATCAGCTTCTAGTCACAGGCATTGCTTGAGGCAATACCAGGGCAGCAGAGGACAGCAGAGATGGACATGCCAGGGTGACCTGCTCTACACTCAGCCAAGAGATCCTGGCTGGGCAGCAAGAGATCACTCTACTCTACAAGGGCCAGAGCCTAGTCTTTTGAGAGGCCTTTTGGGTCCCAATGACAGAGAGGAGCCACGAGACAGACCCTGGATGGAAACAATTCAGATGGAGGTTGTGCATTGAGTCTGGAGAAGGCAAAGTAGCCATCTCTCCAGCTAGGATCCAAGTAACTGGTCCAGTAAGGGTGTCACAAAGCTGGCCACAAGATATTTGATGGCATGATCTCTGTAACGGCCAGGCCAAACCATGCCTGAGGGGCACTTTCAGGGGTTCCTGCACTGCTCCTGCAAGAGAGATAAATCACCCCTCCTGCAGATGAACCCAGAGCCTGGAGAGACCTGGGCACCAGGTGTAGGCACTGGTGATACCTTTGATGGCAGAGGAGAAGGTCGTGGAGTTCCAGGCACGGAGCAGGTCCTCATCCACCGAGATGGGGTAGTCAGATGGGGCTGGGGATGGAGGTGGTGGCACAAAGTTGGAGAGTGGCAGGCCTTGTGTGAAGGAGTCAATGCACATGGCATCAAAGTACTTGGCCGCCAGCATCTTGGACTCATTGCTGTTGAGGTTCAGGGTCTGCATGTGCTGGTCCAGTGTGTTGTTGAAGGCGGTCTTGAGCACACATGTGGCACCCACGCCTGAGGGCAGGTGGAAGGTGTTCACCAGTTGCTGGGGGCTGGCATCAGGAGACTGCCTGATGCTGCGGGGAGAGAAGAGTGGGTGAGGAGAAGCTAGAAGCAGGGGTTTCACTGAAGAGATATGGGACTTGTCACATCAGCCCTCTTCTGCTAGGCCTGGGGTCTCTACAGACTACAGCTGCATGGACATGGGCACCCTAGCCATACAGTCCTGGGAGTCCCTGCAGTCTGGGCCTGGCATGAGACGAGCTGCTGGACGCAGTCAGCACTGGTGTCAGGGTTGGCATCACCACGGGGAAGGACAGTAGGTGCTTTCTGCATGGGCACATGGCACTGGCCATGGCTGTGCTTCAAGCCCAAGCCAGCCTTAGTGCCAGACCTGCTGTGGACTCCCTTTCCCACTCCCCGCACAAGTGTAGTCCCAGGAAGGCGCTGCAGCAGGGGATGGGGACAGGCACAGGGCACAGGATGCTGCTCTCCTGGCAGTAAGGGGCTCTCACCGGTACTCACGCCGTTCCTCGTTGGCATAAGGAATGAAGTTGCCCTTGGGCTGAGTGTAGTTGTGGTACTGAGAGGGTGAGAGGATGAGAGGAGGCAGATCACCTGTGGGGTCAAGGAGAGGAACCTGTTTGCACCAGTACCACTGCCTCCCTTGCAGACAGACTGGCCAAACTCCCCACAAGCCTCTACCTTGACTCCCTCCCAACACCCAGCAGCTTCACCACCAGCCGAAATGGAGCAGGCATAGAAGGCTACCAGGAGCCCACAGTACTTGGGGCTGCAAAGCCAGTGAGACTCGGCTCATGCAGGGGCAGTTGGAGCAGCAGAGTGGGAAAGATGCTCTTGCTCCTGAGCTGCTGGAGCAGCTTCCGAAGATGGAGGATGAGAGATGCTTGGTCTGGCTCTGGGGTACAAATCCAACACCAGAGAGGGGACAGGGGGCAAACATCTCCTTTTCCTCCTGACCCCACTGAGACTAGGGCTCGTAGGCACCTATTTCAGGCACGGAGAGTGCCACAGTCATGGCCACGCAGACGAAGAAGGCAGGCAGAAGGATCTGTGAGAAAAGGGCCTTGGTGTTGCGCTTGGCACAGTGGAAGCGTTTGACGATCAGCCCGTGGAACTGCCGCAGCTTCAGCCATGACCCCTCCAGCTTAAAGCTCCCCTGTCCTGCCAGGTCATGGTCCTCTGCCTCCATGTCAGCCTCTTGATCTGGAGTAAGAAGACAGGTAGGGAAGAGAGACATGAGCAGGCTGGTCTCAAAAGCCCATGAGCAGCACAGTGGATTAGTGCTGTTAGGAAGCAGAGTAGATGGGTCTCCGGTGTGGAGACGCAGTGAGGCAGTGAGCTTGGGGCTGGAACTCAGAGAGCTCAGCTGGGATGCTGCAGCCGCCCTTGCTCTGCCTCCCTGCTGAGTCAAATTTGGTAATCCTCAGGGCAATATGCAGCCCTGGCAGGAAAAGAAGAATGTCATATCTCTAAATTAATCATGACAAGAGCTGGTGGGATAACTCAAAAACAGGGGATTGTGAATAAAACAGTAGCCTTTGGGCCCTTGTCTGCATGTTGTATCCTTGCATGACTTGAGCGCCCAGACAAGGATACAGTGCTGAAATTGTGCCAGGAGTTTGGAGTGCAAACCCGCTCTCTGTAAAATGGCTCTCTGCTGCACAGGCAGACTGTCCAGCCAAGAGAAAAAATGCAGCCACGCGGCAAAGGTGTTAGCGCACCCACCACACCAGACCCATACCACCAGGCTGCTAGTCCAAGGAGAGAGCGTGTTAGTGGGAGCGGGTCTGCTGAAGGTCGGAGCTTGCAGGATGATTTGAGAGAGACAAAGGAAATAAGAGAAGAGACCAAGAACTGATGCTGGCTGTGTCCTAACATCAGCCAGTGAGCCCTCTAGGTTCGGGTCTCAACATCGAACGTCCTCACATACGTGCTTCCACTTCCGGGGGCTACAAATGTTGGCTGCAAGCACTCAGCTGCAGACAAAATCCCACTCAAATCCCCTGCAGTCAGCTGTCTCCCAGAGATTGCTGTTCCCTAGGCCTGCCCAACCAGAGGGTTCCCTTTCTCTCTCTCTGCACAGGGTCCCTGGACACATCTGTCTGTTGTACATTGGTTCAGCCCAGCATGGGAACTTGCCTGAGCAGATACAGCCCTGATCTCCAGCACAGAGGGAAATCAGGGTCCCTTGACAAGGGTCAGCTTGCCTCCCTGTTTGGAAGTAGGAATGGAAGCTGAGTGTGCATGGGCCAAGGTCCATGCTGTGCCACCTGCCAGTCACTCTCCCCAACCCAGAAGAGAGCACCTGACCTCTGGAGCATCTCACTTGGGTGAGCATGTCCCACACCTCCCGCTAGCAAAGTGAAGGGCTGCCATGCAGTATTACAAACCTTGCAGACTGATGTTATCAGGGTCTTGCCGATTATCAAACAACGGAGAGTAATCCCCAAAGAACTCCGAATAAGCCCCACCTTCATCACCCCGCACGGAGCCCACCGAAGAGGCTGAGCGCAGGGACGCCTGCGACTGGGTAAGCCTGGAGCAGGTCACCAGGTTGCTTAGCTCCACCTCCGGCTTCTCAGGCACTTCTGCTTCTGCAAGGGGTTCCCCATTGGCCTCAGGCTTTGGGCCCAACTCAGGGGCAGGTGGCTGCATGGCATCCTTCTTGGACTCTTTCATGTCTGGAAGGAGAAAGAGGGTTGTCATTCAGTGCTGGCCATACCAGCCTTTGAGGTGATGTTACAGCAGGGAGGGGGCCCAAATACATTTTGCAAACCCAGTCTGAAGCAGGCACCTGGCCACCCCTGGCTGCCATGAGGCAGCCTCTCTTGCCACGCCATTTGGAGAGGAGGTTACTCCTCTTGCCATGCGAGAGGGGAGAGGAGCCACAAAGTCTGCATCAAGTATGATACACAGTGCTTTTCCCTCTCTCCCCCATGTCTCAGAGCCAATGGCACTGCCGTGTGCCCTGCAGGGTCCATACCAGCATCACTGTTCTCCAGAGACTGGTCCTCCTCAGACACCTTGAGGAAGACCTCCTCGAGCGTGGTGTCCATCAGCCCAAAACTGGTCAGGTCCAGCTCCTCCAGGCTCTGCTCCAAGTGCTACAGAGGAAAAGTGCCACATGAGGAAGGCTGGAAGCTCATCTCCCCCACATGGCCTCCCACAACCCTGCCATGGCACAGGGGGATCCCTCAGGCACCCATTCACCCCATGAGCACCCAGTGCTGGCAGGATCTTCTCCCTGAGCCAGCTGCAGGAGGCACATGCAGGTGAAGCTCTCGGATGGGGCTGGTACAGGCCCAGCACTGTGTCCTGCTCCTCTGGGGCCAACTCTGCACAAGCCCACCTGCATTTTTTCCCCAAAGAGCCTCATGGGAGAACCATGCCCATCTGTGCCCATCCTGCCTCTTGAGGACAACTCTCATCCTCACAGCAGGGTTGGCATGGGGCCTGCTGCAGATTGGGTACCTGGAAGAGCCTCTCGAAGCAGCCCTTCTTGACAGCCTCACTGGGCAGGATGTAGGAGAGCTCAGTGTTGGTGTCCGAGATGAGGAGGCAGGAGGCCACATACTTCCTGATGAACTGGGAGACACGTGGCTCAGAGCAGGGGCTGACGGAGGAGTGGGACGGAGGACTATGTGGCTGGCCTGACTCTACAGCAGGGAGGCAGCACCAATCACTCCACACATGTCATTTGACCAGGACCACCCCAATGCCAAAGCTACAGCCTAGCACTTCAGGATTTCATTCATCCTCAGTTGCAGGGTCTTGGCAACTTCCTAGCTTCTCTGCCACAGAGATGGCTGTCCCTGCCTGCACTGCCCAGCCCTGGGGAGAGGCTCTCTGCCCTCCAGCCTCACAGGGCACCACTGCCTGCAGCTCAACATCTCAGCAAGCAGTGCAGGAGCCAGACCAGAATCAGCACCCTGGAGGCAAATGCTTCGATGCATGATCTAACTAGAGACCCAGAAGGGAGAAATCAAGCACGAGAGATATCACATCCTACATCCCTGACTATGTCCACTTAAGCCCTCCACATGGCTTATGGAAATCTGGCAGTGGGAGCATTTGGGTTTTGAACTCTTGTCCCCTTTCTGGACAGGAAAAGAGCTGGGTCCATCTACCCTGCCCCTAAACACCAGGGTCATGCTGGGTCCACAGACCTGTGCTGTTTCTGGTATCTGACTGCCTCTTGACCACTGTCAGCTTGTAACCGTCACCATAGGTGCTCTTGAGGAACAGCGGGGAGCCGCAGCACTTGAGCTTGCCATGGGATATGATGGCAATGCGGTCACCCAGCAAGTCAGCTTCATCCATGTGGTGTGTGGAGAGCAGGATGGTCCTCCCTGCTCAGCAGAAACAGAGTGTCAGTAAGGCAGAGGGACACAGCCATGCCAGGGCCATGGCAGCCTGTACCTGCCTTACCAGGTGCTGCTTGAACAAGATAAACTGCTTCTAGGCCCTGAGGGAAGCAACTGCATGCACAGAGGGCAATGCCCTATGAATGTCAGCTCAGCCCAGGGACACACAGTGCCAAGCACAGGGAAGTCCAACTGCCGTAGGGAAACAGACATGGAGAGAAAATGTGCCACAATTTGGGCAGCGAGGCAGAAGCAGAGAACAAAAGGGAACACAGGAGTCCTGAAGCTCACCTGCTCTCTCTCAGGGAGTACAGTGAGGGGTTTTATTTCCTTTCCAGGGGAGGCCCTACATCCAGTGTCAGTTTTCTCTGCACTGTGGCTGGCCATTCTTCAAGCACTAGTAGCTAATGTGGGGGAGCCTGAACTTGTGCAAGGGGGAAAAGTGGTGCAAGGCTTTGCCTGCCTCTGTTCACCTGGCTTGTACTTGAGGATAAGGTCCCAGATGGCCCTGCGTGCATATGGGTCGACACCAGCCGTGGGCTCGTCCAGGATTACGGCCCGTGATCCACCCACGAAGGCTATAGCCACTGACAGTTTTCTCTTCATGCCACCTGAGAGGGTTTGCACCAGGGAGTGGCGTTTGTTGGAGAGCTCCAGGTCTTCAATCATCCTAGGGAAAGGAGGAGAGATGCACTATGGCCTGTTGAGGCCTGCCTACACCCATATCTGCCCCTGCTATGGAGCTCTGGTGCCTGTCAGCAGCACTTCACACCTCTTTCCCATGCAGGTGCCTGAAGCTCTTGGCAGATGGGGACAGACTAGTTATGGCCATGCTACAAAGGGATTTAATGCTGGTTTTCACAGTCCAATACCCCCAGTTTCACAAAACACTTTGTGAAGCTGCTTTTGGAGACATCTCAGCTCCTAGGTCACCCACCACAGTACAGCCATTGGGAAGGGGACCTACTCACATCAAAGGAAAAGAGGGGGCAAGGGAAGCTGCAGCTCTTGCTGAGGAAAGGTTGCCTACTTGTCCATCTCCTTGCGGATCTCCTCCTCTGCCATGCTCTTGAGCTGTGAGTAGAACCAGAGGTGCTCTTCCACCGTCAGCCTGTCAAAGAGCACGTTGTGCTGCGGACACATGCCCAGGTTCTTCCGGATTTCATCCATCTCTGTCCGGATATCGTGGCCATAGATGGTAGCAGAACCCGATGTTGGAGGGAACAAGCCAGTCAGGATGGACCTAGTAAAGAAATGCAACAATGTGAGGGACTTCATGTGCCTCTGTCCAATCCTGATCTCAATCACCACCTCCCAGCCTATTTGCTAGGCAGAGTCCTTGGCCAATGACATGGACAGAATAATGTCAGAGCAGGGCCATGTGCCCAATGCCTGCTCCTCTTTTGTGGTACCCCTACATCCATACCACTTCCCTCTGGCCATGGTACTGGCAGAGCTATAGAATCCTGCAAGGACAGCCACGCAGCACCCTTCTGACTCACCCCAGTTGGCTAGAAGAACATAGTCCATGTCTACCCTGGCAGATACTCACATGGTGGTGGTTTTGCCTGCGCCATTGTGTCCTAGGAAAGACACCACCTGGTTCTCATAGAGGTTGAGGCTCAGCTTGTTCAGCGCCAGCTTCTTATCTGTCTTGTAGACCTTGGTGAGCTTGTCAATGCAAACGACCAATGGCAGGTGGGATGGCTCCTCCTCAATGCCCCGCGTCTCCTCTGCTACAAGAGCAGGATGGTGAGGAGCTGAGAGGTGGGTAGGGGAATCTGGCTCAGAGCAGGACTTCCCAGGGAATGAACCATCCCCATTGCCCAGGTGGCTGCCTGGGCTCCTGGCCTCCCTTCCCTTCTGCTTCTCACCAGCTCCCCTCTCCCAAAATGGTAGGAAGCAACTCCCTGACAGGCAGCAGCACTTGGCCTTTGACCCAGGATCCTACCCTTTCCTTCAGGACAATGGTAATGCAGGAACACAAAGGGGTACATGGCCACAGCAGGACGCTGTGGCAAAGCAAGGCCAAACCCCAGCACCTGACAGTCAGACCCAGTTGCCCTTCTGCTCTCCTCCAAGTGCTCTCACCCAGTCTCCTGCTTTCCATGGCACAGGCCTGGTCCTCCTCCATGATGCTGAGGCGGGTGGTGCGAGACCAGGGCCAGGTCCACTCCCATGTCTCCACTCGTCCATTCCCCAACCAGTAGGACTTCTGGAAAGGGAAGTACCAGGGCCGCGGCAGGCCATACATACCTGCAAGTGCAATCCCTCCAGAGTCAGGTCAGAGCCTCTCCAGGCCCATCTCTGCCATCTATGTCCTCAGAGAAGCCTGACAAGGATTGGCATAGAGCAGGTCACTGGTACTGAGGAGATTTCCTTGGCATGGAAACACCATAGGAAGGTGGGAGCCTGAGAATGCACTGGGCGACTGGGCTCAGGGAAATACTGTGGAGTTGTTCAAGGAACCAAAGCAAAACCGGATCTGGCCCACATTTCAGTTTTACTTTAAAAGGAAATGAAATAGGTAAAACTCCTACCCAACTAGTGATCAAAAAAAAAAAAAAAAAACTCTCCAGTCCCGGATGCCTTGTTTTGCTAGTCATCCAGTAAACTGAGACACATAATTCAAGCAAGATCCAGGCATCCCACCAAGGGACATGGGTGTTGCCAGTGGGTGAGGGCATGAGGGCAGCAGTCGCCAGCGGGACACATGCAGCAGAGTTTGGAGGCAGGCTGTGACAAATTCCCCCATATCAGTGCAAAGCATGGCCAGGAACCATCAGTATCCCCAGTGGGGAGGCTCCTATGAGGTTAGGGGTGCCCCTGTGTCACCCTGCCCCACTGCCTGTACATACCCGGGTGCACGGCCTCGATATACCACGTGAGCACCCCATACACCACTGCATCTATGCTCAGCATCATCATGGACAGCAAGAGGTTGAAGTCATCTCCTTCCACGGGTGACTGGCTGAGGGTGTGCCACTGGATGCCCACACCAGCCACCTCGTACAGGGCAAAGTACTTGGAGCCCAGACCGAAGGCCGTGGTCGACATAAGGGACTGTGAAGGGGTGGAGAGAAAGTGGGGTATCAGCAGGAACTATGGGCCAGGTTCCATCAGGAGGAATGACTTGGGGCTAGTTCCTACACAGCTCTGCCCCACCAAGGCCCATAGAGATGCTTCAAACTATCTGGAGATGCATCCAAAGCCCCGTGCAGCAGTGTGACTCACATGGGCACTGCATAGATTTGCCCAGGACTTGGTGGCCACTGTAGCTGGTATCACGGGTTGCCCAGGGCAAATCCTGACCCAGGCACCCTCCCCTAGCAGCCACAATCAACTCACCGCAATGCACTTCTCAAAGGCTGTGATCTTGTCGTGTGCCACCTCCTCCCGGATGGCAACATACATGTAGGGCACGTAGCTCAGGAAGTAGATGATGCCGCCACAGGCTGAGGCCAGCTTGGCCTTGGAGTAGAGCACTGACACCAGGAAACTGCAGGAAAGACTGCATTACCCACCAGCCCCACAGTGAGACATTGGTGACTCCCTACCCACCAGAGAGAAGCTGTGCCCTCCACCCAAGTATCCCCCTTTCCTGCACCCCAGCACTGCCCTCCCCCAATGGAATGGAGTGTCAGAGCTGTCTCCCTTCAAGGACAGAGGGGTCCCTGAACACCTAGTCCCAGATTCTGCCTACCAGGGCTGTGCGGTCCCCAGAGCAGGCATGGCAAATTGCTTTCCCCTTATATTCCGATTTCACTCGGGTCACAGTAACAAACTTCCCCTCAAATCACCTGGCTGGGGGAAAATTGTGTACCTCCAGTAGCCCCGTCGGTACAGTTCCCAGAACCCTCGCCCTGGGCACAAGGGCCAGTGCTACTTGGTGCCCCCTATTCACACAGAGGGAATCTGACGGCTCACCAGAACATGATGGTGGCCACAGCGTAGATGGCGAGGAAGAGCCAGATGATGAGGACATCACTGTGCATCAGGACTTTGCCGTATTTTAGGATGGCAGTGAGAGCTGTGACTGAGATGGAGAGCTGTACGAAGCCAGTGATGAACCAAGCCACCCAATGCACTGCATTGTTCAAGCCCATCATCTTCATCACCTGCAAGGCCAGCATCTCTCAGTGGGGCCGTCCCCTGCGCATTTCTTTTTGACTCACTCACTGAGGCTGGGAGAGCAAACGACAGCATGGAGAAGTCCCTTGGGGGCTGCTGGAAGTGGGCAGGTCACAGCACCATCTGCCAGCGTGCAGATGGGCCAGATTTCCTCCTGTGCTGGGCAGGGTTTGTGCTGGTGACACTCAGAATGAGTGGCCAGGTCTAGGGACAAGCTGTAGCAGAGCTCTGTGGGATCTGGACCCATCCCTGCCCAGTGGCCCTAGGAATGCAACCCATTTCCCAGGAAAACAAGGCAGGGCCTGGAGATGATAGGGCTCCAGGCTCAGCTGTGGAGTTCAGTGCTTTGCTCTCCATTGCAGACTGCCCTGTCCTCTGGCAGCCATTCCCTGAGACAGCCAACCAGCTTGGCCTGGCACTGTGCCATGTTTTTGTCCACTGCAGGACAAAAACTTTAAAAGCAAATGATAGTCTCCAGGGAGGGCACAGGGAAAGGGGACATGTAGATCTCAGGGAGTACAGCCCTTGGCAGAGCACGGAGCTTGGTCTCCACAGTCAAGGTCACAGGAGTTGACATTTTTTGCCCCATTCTCCAATATCCTGGCCATCTGCTCTTACCAGTGGCTCAGGGTCAGTGAGGGATCCTGAGTGCTACTATCTGGGAACAGCTACTGGGTGACAGAGAGGACCAGGTGGCTCGGCAGGTGGGACTGGGCCTCGTACCTGGCCTCCTCTGGGCAGCAAGACAGGGAAGATCCTAGATCCTTCCAAGGCATCTCCCAGCATCCTCACCTCTTTCAGGCGATGCTCCTTCTCTGTCACAATGTGTTGGATCATCATGGCCACAGAGTACACCCAGGATATCACCATGCACAGGGGCATCATGTGCTCAATAACGAAGAGGAAGCTGGTGGGGCACATGAAGAGAAAGGAGAGCTGGATGGCAGCATCACAGCCAGGAATGGGGAAGAGCCCCGGGGGAGAATCCCCAGGGCACCTGAGGGGCTCTCCCACCACCCAGAGAGGACCACAGACCCCCAGTTCATCAGTTCCTTCATGCTCTGAAAGAGCAAGTGATCTTGCCACCATTTTTTAAGCAGAGGAACTCAAGCACAGAGAGGGGAAAATATTTTTCAGAGGTCCTCTAACAATCCCATAGCAAAGGCCAGAGCAAAACCCAGGTGTCCTGGCTGGCAGGTCCCCAAGAGGCAGGCCAGCAGCAGTCTCAGCCCAATGCCCTTCCTACCCTAATGTGGACAGGCCCTTCTACCCTCCTGCCCTGGAGGGTTGGTGAGTCTGGGACTTCTCATGCACCTCATGCTTCATCTGGACTAATATGTTTAATAACCACTGACAGATCCATCTACCATGAACTTATAAAGCACCTATTGTCCTCCCTGAGTTTTCAGCCTCCAAGACTCCTGCAGAAGAGAGAGTTCCTCACTTGAATTACAAACTGGGGGAAAAAAACAACAACAACAACAAAAAAAAACCTTCCTCTTACTTACTTTGAGGGCTCCCCTTTGACTAATGGTCCAAGGAACATGGCATAACTAGTTGCTCATCACTCCCAATGTCACCAACCTCTCAGGTTCTCCTCACTTTTCCCTTTTTCCCAGTTGAACAGTCCTGACCTATTTGGACTGCCCCAAGGAGAAATGGAAGCTCCATCCCCTACCCATCCTGTGGCAAGTGTGGCTACTCACTCATCCCGGGTATAACAGGGGTATGGGAACATCTGCACGTAATTGCCAGGCTCCACGACATCGTGGCCAACAAATATGTTGATGAGGGCACGCTCCATCATGTCTGGAGAGGAGAGGCAAAGGTGAGCCATGTGGCATGGGCAGAGGATGGAGGGCAGCCCTGGCAAGGAGCTGGTACTCACCCTGGATCCAGACAAAGCCGTAGAGGAAGTAGAAGCGCCCACCAGTATTGGGGCCAGGCCGCCAGTAGGCTCGTCGGATCTCATTGGTTTTCTCAGTGAAGCTGGAGTTCTGCCGAATCTTGTACATGACATGAGGGGGGAGCGAACCATCCTTGTTGGTCTGGAAGATGACGCCTACGGGAATTGAGGGAAGGCAGGGAGGGCACTGGCACCACAGGAGCCTAGTGACACCAGCCAACACACTATGACAGGCAGGAACATTAGAGCTCTGCTGGCACCCCCAGGATCAATGTGTCCCCAGTGGGCCAAGTCAAAAAGCTAGCCCATGGCTATTGGGACCAGGGAAGGCTTGCATGGCCCTGGCACAGGATCCAGCCCAGGGCAGGCAGGTGACATGGATCCATGGTAGGTGAGCTATAACAGCCTCAGGACTCTGGGCCTTGTCAGGGCTTGGCCAAGATTGAGGAACAGCAGGAGGGAGAGGATGGGTACTGTGAGAAGGAGTTGGCACAAAGCCAATTCACTCAAATCATGCACGAAAGCAGTCAACATCCCAGAGCTGGCTCTGTGCCTGGGGAACGTCTGGCAAATGACATATTTTTGGGGACCATCCATGAAGGGACTGATTCCTGGGAACATACTAGCAAAGACAGTGACGTTGTCCTGATAGGCCTGATTCAGTGTGTAGTTGACAATGCTCTCCTCATCCGGGAAGCCCTTGAAGATGTCCACACTGACCTGGCAGGATAGGAAGACTAGTGAGATCCCATTGGCCCTCAAGTGTCCAAGATGTAGACCCCGCACACACTGCGGAGTATGTCATTCACAGCGACCCCTTAAGTCCCTGCTTCTCAGCCATCACCTGGGCCAGCCCAGCCCACAAGGCCCCGCTAGTGGGGCAGAAAGCCCTTGGACAGCCATAAGACCATAGAAATGGGCACCTCTGCCTTTAACATTTCCCATAAGCTTCTACACCAGAGAAGCCACCATCTCCTCCAGGTGTCCCATAATTGTTTCTCCCTGTGATAGGGAAGATGCTGTAACCTGAACCTGTGGCCTCAAAAAGGTCAAAGCAGACTTGACCCCCTCTTTGGCCCTGTGTTCTAGATGTTGAGTCCTGCCCTGGCCCCCACATGCACAGCCTCACCTTGGACATGAAGTGGACCCAGCCGCAGGCAGCATTGTCGATGGTGTCCAGCTGCTGGAGCAGAACACTGGCATTGGGCAGGGAAAAGTTGCCATTGAGGAAGCTGTGAAGAAGGTTGCTGTTGGAGACATTCAGGATCTCTGGGTGCTTGTGGAGGTCAGCTGTGAACTGGGACAGGGAGGCAGATCACAGAATCACAGAATCACAGAATGGTCGAGGTCGCAAGGGCCCTCTGGAGATCATCTAGTCCAACCCCCCTGCTCAAGCAGGGTCGCCTAGAGCATGTTAGACAGAATTGCATCCAGGCGGGTTTTGAATAGCTCCAGAGAAGGAGACTCCACAGCCTCCCTGGGCAACCTGTTCCAGTGCTCTGTCAAGATAAGGGAGAGGGAGTTGGGATACTCCCTGCCTCTCACTGCTGCACTTCCTATGGAGACAGACAGGACCAACCCTTCCCAGAACTCCTCTTGGGAACAAGGGGGGCAGAGTCCATCTTGCACAAGGAACCCAGCCTAGTGCTCGTAAGAGCAGGCAGGGTAGGCACCCAGGGACAATATGAAAACCTTCACGTGAAGAATCTATTCCTGTACCCTCCCTCTTCCCATTAGCACAGAGGCTAAGAGAGGTAGGCAGGGGCAGAAGACCCCCTGCTTGCACCCGAGGCAGTATGGTCTAGTCAGGTTCAGGCCCTGCAGATACTATCCTACCTGCTGAAGCCAGCGAATGCGTCTCTGCAGCCTGCCCTCCTCCAGGTAGGTCCTGATCTCAGGGGAAATGCTCATCCATGCTTTGGCATAGTGGGTGACATTGCCCACGAAAGCAAAGGTCTCGTTGGCCTGGGGGGAAGAAAGTCGTGCAGTGGTTATGGGCAAGGACACCCAACTCTCTAGGAAGGCATTGCCCTCCACCACTAGCAGGCACAGAGACATCTGCCCACCTCCCTGCAGGCATTGCCATCCCAATACATTCCAGAGTGGCAACAGATTTCCAATGGCACTGGCAGTCAGATAGTTCAGCCCTGGCCTCATACAGTGCACCATCCCTGCTGAGCTTGTCTGGGCAAGCATGTTCTTCTTGGAGCAGGGGTGGTGGGAGAGGAAGGATGTGCGTCCTGGCCTCTTGCACCATCACAAACCTAAGCCCTCACCTTCAGGATGACCTTGTCTACTTCAGTGCCCACAGGCGCGTAGAGGATTTTGGGATTGCTCGTCATAAGATGTACAAGGAGGCCCAGGTTTCGTTGCTCCTTGCTGGTGAAGCCCAGAGAGCTCATGTTGCCCTGCTTCAGTGCCTCAGGCTCAATTGTCCTGCAAACACGGGTCAGTCCTGGGTACAGGGGCTTTGGGAACACAGGGTACCACCCAGCATGCCCCCAAATGCCTCGGCAATGGAGCAGCACAGGTCTCCCCACCACGGAAACCAAAGGAGGAAGTGGGGGAGCTACAACAGCACCATGTCAGGTCTGCCACCAGATAAGCCACCCTGCCAGCATGCTCCTCCTGCACCTCCCCTGGCAGTGCCCACACACTAGGGTGAAAAACTCACCCCAGCCCTTCCACCCCCAGCCCAGGCTCCCTGTCCTCCCTCACTGCTGCTAAGGTGGAGGATTTCACAGCGACTCCCAAACCAGTGAGATGCCACAGTGGTGCTGCTTGGCATGGAAAGCTTCCCTTGGCCAAGGCCACATGGGCAGAGCATGGGCTCAGGGATTCAGTGTGGTACCAGTCCCAACCAAGGGCTCAGCCAGTGATGGTCTATGTTCCATTTATCACTCGCCCTGGCAGGGTGGGTTCTCCTGCACCCACTGTCTCATTGGGATGGGAGCACCTAAGCACTCAGCCATATGCTATCACACCGCCGGCGCGCCCAGGCTCTGCATCCACCTCCTCCAAGGGCTCCTACCGGTTGTTCCCACACAGGATGGGCTGCAGCCCAGCCCACAGCTGCACGAAGGCTGAGAACTGCCCCTGTGGGTTTTCACCGCCTGGCTCCTCTTCCCTATTGCTCTCCTCCTCTGTTGTGGTGTTGCCACCTGCCGTGGCGTTGCCACTGGCCCAGCCAGTGCTGTTGGCAGTGGGTGGCGGGGCCTTGCTGGCACAAGCTCCTTTGGGCAGCAGCTTAGCCAAAGCTGAGAGAATATCCATATCATGGAGAACCTTCTCCATCTCCATGAGGTCCTCAAGGAGGGCATGGAGCCGGTGCTGGGTGGCCGTGCTGTTCACCTCATCCAGCTTCAGCTGCAAAGTCAAGCAGATAAGGAGTTATCCCTGGCCAGAAAACTAGTGCAAAGGGGCATCCTGCTCATCTGCTACTGAAGAAAGGGATTCAAGGGGGACCTCAGTTATGGCATGTCCCTTTTCCCTGCTAAAGGGCTAGAGTCATGCCCAGCTGGGGCCCAGGACTTGTCCTACTGAATCCTTAGAAACTGGACAGCAAGAAGCACTAACAGAGTCTTGGTGGGGAACACAAGATGCACCCTGCAGGCAGGATGTCCCCTATAAGTCTCAGAAAAGGACACATTAGATGAGGATGGCACGAAGGAGACACTAGACAGGGCCTTAAGAAGTCATGCCACTAAGGTCTTCACCAGTAGGGATTTCTGCAGAGGACCCGCTGGGAGGACACAAGGTGCTGGGGCACCTTGTAGTGCTCTGCCCCTTGCCACATCCAACAGGCAGTATGAGTGGGTACCAGGAGAGGGCCATCATGTGCTGTCCCTCTGGAGTGGAGAGGCAGGAGAAGACTAATCCCAGGGGCCTGTGGTTCTGGGCAGCAGGGAGACACCGTGTGAGAGGGTGGAGGGCGACCAAAAGGGGACAGGCCGTGTCCTGAAGTCTGACACAGAAATCTGGGCTGGGAAAGGAGTCCTATGGTCCAAGAGCCTGGCCCAACACAGCTCCCAGCAGCTACAGAAAATGAGTCCAGGACACATCCTTGTCTTGCACTCACCCTGCTGACGATTTTGCGGGCATCCAGCTGATCCTTGAGCTCAGTGGCCAGCTGAGCAAAGCGCTCCTCACGGGCCACCTGGCTCCCGTTGCACACCAGCACCCGGTAGGCCTGCAGCAGTGCCTGCTGGCTGGGGGCTACATGGAGAAGATGCTGCAGCCCCCCTTGGCTCTGGTCGCATGTGAGGTGCTCCAGCACTGGTGCCGTGAAGACAATATTCTGCAGGGCAAGGAGCCAGCAGCATTACTGCCCCCAGAGTGAAGAGCCTCCAGATGGGCTAGGACATCACAGCACTGCCCAAGGCCCTGGTGATTTCTCCTGCTCCATTCTCATGTCCCCCCATCTCTGCACTGGAGATGGAGGGCAGATAGGGGAACTGTCCCCATCTCGGGCGCACGGTGAAGACCTGGCCATGTGCCATAACCAGCCTGGCAGAGAGCCCAACTGGAGCCCAGTAACTCCCTGGAGGGGTCTGCTCCCCATATGGCTCTGGGATATCTACCTGCAGAGTCTATCTTCCCCAGCACGAGGCTGCTCACCTCCATCTCTGTGACGAAGGCCTGGGGGTTGTAGGAATCGGCGGGTCCCGGGGTGGCACTGGCGAGGCCCAGAGCTTGTGAGAGCAGGTGCAGCAGGGTCTGCCTGTGTGAGGCTCTGGAGGGGTCGCGCAAGGCCTTGTGTATCAACCCTTCCCGCAGGGTCCTCCAGCCACTGGGAAGGCTCTTCTGCAAGAGGCACCTATAGCAGCGGCTGTCTCCAAGGCCCCCCTCTGTTCCTTCATCCCCTCAAGTATACATGTACATAGTCTCCAGGGAGGGCACAGGGAAAGACGACATGTAGATCTCAGGGAGTACAGCCCTTGGCAGAGCACGGAGCTTGGTCTCCACAGTCAAGGTCACAGGAGTTGACATTTTTTGCCCCATTCTCCAATATCCTGGACATGCAACCTGTGTGGCAACCCATGGGAAACCAAGGCACAAAGACTGGCCTTCCTCAAAGTGCAGTGGCAGTGCCAGGATGGGACCAGGGCATCCCTAGCTCCTGCTCCAGCCACCTGCTAATGTCTCATCATATCCCTTCTGCTTGGAAAGACAACCTCAAGTAACTCTGCAGTGTGGGGCAGGGCTGGGGCAAGCCACGCAGGTGTACAGGGGGAGGGAAGGACAAGCTACACCCTGCTATGTCCTCCACCTGTAACACCAAAACACTTCTCACCTCTAGCTTCATGATCTTCTCACTGGGGCCAAACCGATCCCACAGATGTCTCTCATGGGTGTTGTCAGATGCTGAAGGAGAAGATCCAAAATAAAGGTGGTACACCTGCAATGGGGATGTGACAGGGTTGGTGAGCATGCCATGGAAGAGCATGTTGAGAGTGGAGGGAGCTGTCTGCTCAGCAATGTCCTGGCATGAGAGGCAAGGGGTAAGAGGGACCACAGGGCAGGATGTGTCCCTGCTGAGTGCCTGCTGGCTCCGCATCATGAGTGTATCGTGATCAGGACTAGGACTGAGTCAGGAAATGCACATCTGCTGTTGCAGCTTAGTGTCCCTGGATAAACTCGTCCCTCAAGTCCCACACCATCAGGCAGGGCCTGTCCTGTTCTGCTCACTTACCTCCCGGAGGTCGATACTGGATCCCAGGAGGAGCTCAGCTGTGCTGTTGGGAAGGGACAGATTCTGCGTGAGGAAATGGTGCAGTTCACCCCGGTCCTTGGCTGCCCACGCAAGGGTGAAGTCAGATCCTGGCAAAGAGCAAAACAGTCAGCACAAGGTCAGAGCAGCTACATACAGCAGGGACACATGGCATGACCTCATGGAAGGGACATTTCACACCTGGTGCTGCACCTGCATGCAGGGTCCCCAGGGAGGAAAGAAAGTGATGGGGCTTGCCATATCACAGTGCCATATCACTTGGTGGCTGGCCTGGAAGCAGACAGGATGCCCTCACCCTGCTGGCTGCTGCTCCAAACCCGCATCCACCCATCTCCACCTGCACAGGAGTGTGCGGGCTGGCAGGGCACAACGCCTACCTGCCTGGCTGCTGAAGTGAGTCTCCATTGAGCTGGGCTCACTGCTGCTGAGGGCCTCCAGGCGCCGACGCAGGGACTCCAACTCCTCTTCCAGGCCTGGGTGGTCTGGGTCAAACAAGTTACTTTGCTCCACCACTTCACTGAGGTGCTCGAGGAGCTGTGTCACCCTGAAGCAAGCAGAGCATCATGGGAGTGTCAGCCATGGGCCCTGTGGCCCTACTGCTGGGTTGGTGTGCTCCTCCTCAGAGCCAGGGCACGGCCCTGGGGTGGGCCAAAGCCCCTCAGGGGAAAGCTGTTCCTGCCTGGGACAGCATGGGCGATTGTCCAGCTACACACACTCCCATCCCTAGGAGCTTCTCTTGCCTTCATACCAAGTTGAAATACATACCAGGGATGCAAAGGAGAGCACCAGCATTGCAAAGTCCCTGAGGGGCTATCTCCTTCCCTCCTCCCCGTAAACTGCCAGGTACCTGAGACATGCAAACCCAGGGGGAACAGGCTGAGATGTCCTCTGCACCTTGGGGACCCAGAAGACTACACCCAAATGCTTTGGAAGATACAGGCTGGTGCATTTTTCAGATAGGACACTGCCAGCATGAGAAGACATATGCTGCACACATGTGCTTGTACTGTGTGGGATGAACAGGGGCTGGAGGAAAGGAGAGCAGGGAGAGGGCCCAACTTACGTGGAATTGGAGTACTGTAGAAAGCCAAATTCATCCCGCTGGCCATCTGGACACAGGGACTGCATCACAGGTAGGATCCCAGCTGAGGTTAGGGGGGCCGCCGTGTAGAAAGCTGGAGCCAGAGGAGCCCACACAAGAGCCAGGAGAAAGATAAGGGGCAGGGGAGCAGAGGGCCACCGGAGAGAGACACTCAGTTCAGAGAGAAGCAGGAGCACTGCACCACACGACCACCATGGGAGGTCACACCTCGAGGCAGGAGGGCAGACGGCAAAGGTCAGAAGTCTGCTGCTTTTGCTGCATTGTCACATAGGGTCTCCCCTGGCTGCAGGGATCTGGACAGGCTTCTCCTGCCTGTCTCCAGGGTACCCAAAGAGGCTCTTAGGCCCTACTCGCCCTCTTCAATCTGCCCACTCCCCTCTGGGTGATGGTGGCCCTCCCACCCCAGGATGTTGCTGGACTTCTGACCCTTGCCCTTAGGACTGCCAGCAATCTCCTCTGGCCTCTTGGCCGCTCTTGTTAGTAAGTCTGAGAGGCACCGCTGGATTTCCCGAGAAAGAGGAAGAAGAGAAATAATATGACAGGGTGAAGAGTTGGCATCTACAGCTCTCCAAGAACCCACGGCCCCTTCTCGAAACCCATCCTCCTCCCTGCCTGGCTGCCCCAATGTGCGGCTGGAGGAGGTGAGAATAAATGCAAACTGAAGCAGTGGGGAGAGATGAAAAAAAATGAGCAATGAGGAGAGAGCAAACATTCACCCACAACCCTGGTACTTGATGGCTATTCCTAACCAAGACATTCACATGTCCTGGGGTCTGGGGTGAGACAAGCCCAGCAGTCCTATCTGTGGCCATCCCTTATGGGGTGAGCTGTCTCCAGACAATGCCTCTTGGGGACTGAGACTCCTGCAAAGTGGTGCCATTTTTAGGAGTGTCTCACCCCTGAACCTGAAGCTGTATCAGGCACAAACCCACCTGGCAGAGCCCTGGCTCTTGGCAGGGTTTCCTGGCTCAGCCTGACGGGAACTGCTAGTGCGAGGCTGCAAGGGTGTCTGGGACAAGCCTGGCCTCTCACTCCTAGTGGGGATGGTGCTGGGCCCAGCAAGGAGGGCTGGAAAGAACCCTTTCCTTGGGAAGAAGGCCTGGGCTCCACTCCAGCCCAGTGCCTGACATCTGGGTGGCAGCAAGGTGCCATGATCTGGAGATGTTGTCCTGAATAAACATCAGCTGGCTAGTTCCCCACACCTCCAACCAAGAGGTTAACACAGCAGGACCTTTCTCTTGCCTGTCTCCACCAGCAGCCCTGGTGGACTCAGAGTTAGGAGATCAGTGCTGTTAGCACAGCCGCAAGAGACAGGGGCTGGTGAAGAGGTGCTTCTGGGCACTGAAAAAGGATATCCCAGGGCAACATTACACAGGATAGGCCAGCAGCCTGGCCTGGGTGGGCTGGGAAAGCAGTCTGCTCTGACAGTTGTGCCTCAGTTAGGTGACAAAGCCAGGCATTGGGGCACTGGGCATGTTCCAGTCCACCATCAGTGTGGCACCTTGCTGTGCTCCAGGCCCTCTCTAATAGTGTCCCAACCTCACAGATCCATCCTGGCTGCATGGGGTCAGGACAAGTCACATGACAGCAAGGGAACTGCGGAGCCCTCTCCAGCCAGGTCACTTTGGGGAACAAGTGTGGGGGACCACAGGCAAAACTGGGCAATCACATGTTACGTCAGAGCCAGCATCCAACAGGGTTTGCCCCAGGAAAGAGGCAAGAAGGGACAGGATGAGCCTCTGCCTGGTCTGGAAAGCCATTTCCAGCCTCAATCAACCTTGGTCACAGCCATGATCAGCCTCAGCACCTGGTAAATCAGGCACTGGCTTTGGGCAAAGAAAACCAGATGAAAACACCACCCTGGACTGGTCTAACTAGCGCAACACCAATGGGGTCTGGGGCAGTCATAGCTGCAGGCACAGCAGAGAAGGCACAATATGGCCCACACTGGGCTGCCCAAGCTCATCTTCACCAGCTGAGAAAGAAGGAGATGACAGGGTTACAGAAGTGCATATTAGGCCAGAGTGAGTGGAGCCAGTGGGCTCCATCTCCCCAACACAATTCACTGGCAAAGGCAGGGAAAGGGAGGGAGAAAGAGGTACCCACCCATCCAACCAACTTACAGACTGGAGCATGCAGTAGAGGCATGGAGGGCAGGCGGGCAGGGATGATGGTGGGAAAGAAAAAGAAAACATGAGAGAAAAGAAAGAAAAAACAAAATAAAAAACCCCACAACACATAGACTACACATCAGAGCCAGGGTGGGGACCAGCACTCCGCCCACCGTCGCCCGTAGTTGGGCCCCGGCACTCCTTGCAGCTTGGCTCTCCCTCGCACACCACCAGGACACAGCTGAAACACAAGCTCAGACCACCGTTACCCTGGGCCATGGCTGGGGTCCCGGGATCCATCACCCCACTTCCTCCAAGTGCCTTTGTACAAAGACAAAGTCCCTTCTGATGTCATCCGAAGGTTGTTCGTGCCTGGTCACCCCACAGGGAGCTTCCAAGGTTCAGAACAATATTGCTTTTCTAAACCCTCCTGTTTCTGGACCCGCCAGCCCAGAGGCTGAAGGTGTTGTCTGCCTATCAGCTCAAACCCTTGCTGCAGCACCCTGGCACCCACCATCTGGTGCTACATCGCTGAAAGGCCCCTGCACTTTGATGTCTCTGCTGGATGGCCCCTCTGCTGGCTCTCCCAGCCAGAGATTCCCCCTAGGCCCCAGGCTGCCCCCAGAGGGTCAGAGAAGCTCCCCAAAGCCTCAGGGTGACCCCATCCTGATCCCAAGTGAGGGTGCTCTGCATATTGCCCCAGCTCACACTCACCTTCCTTCACAGGGATGGTAGGCTTTTTCTGCCGCAGCCCCAGGAGGATGAAGAAGAGCACCAGGGGGATGAAGATCTCAAAGGCTAACACCCACTGTGGATGACAAAGTGGAGGGGACCATGACACTTTGGTAGAGGACCTGGCTACCAAGGAGGAGTGCGGGCAGCAGCACAGGGGTCTCTGGGGCACCCCTCTGCCCTCTCCCAGGAGATGCTACAGCTGCAGAGGTGGCTTGGTGTGGTGTGGGGCCAGTGCCTGTGTCTTGCCAAGTGACTGATGGCACTGCTGTGGCTCAGTCCCACTGGTACCCAGAGATGAACTGGAGCCTGGCTGTGCAGGCTAGTTGCATCCGGGTTATGTAGTGTTAGAAAAATGGAGGGTACCTGGAGATGGAGGGCACTAGGCTGGGCAAAGCCTGGCTATCCTCTGAAGCAGCCCTGGGGTGGGACTGAGCCCTCAGAGCCTGGCTCCACGTGTCCTGATCCTGGGAGAGCCAGCACGAGTGTGCACACCAAGCCCAGGCTGATGCTCCCACCATTAGGAGACAGCCTGGGGGTACCTGAGCCACATGTGTGGTCATGGATGTGGTGAGGCCATGCCCACAGGACACAAAGGCCCTGTCATCCACCAGTGCTCTCCATCACAGGGACAGAGTGCAGCTTTAGAGGGTCAAATCTACAACCAACTATCTGGGCACTTGTTTTTTTTTCCACCTCCCATTGAACCTCAGTGTCCTCCATCCTGCAAGGAGAAGAATTCCAAGGAGATTGAGAGTGCCACTTGCCTGCCCTGTGCCCTCTGCCTAGCACCCCCTCCACACCATCCCAGGAGGCAACCAGCTGCATAGGATTTCCAACAGCACATAGTAAATCACAACAAATCCTCAGGAATCCCT
Source organism: Rhea pennata (assembly GCF_028389875.1). Classification (NCBI taxonomy): domain Eukaryota; kingdom Metazoa; phylum Chordata; class Aves; order Rheiformes; family Rheidae; genus Rhea; species Rhea pennata. Next base: position 2,338,663 of record NC_084680.1, read on the forward strand.
GACCCCAACAGCAGGCACAGCCCAGGCTGGGCTTGGCACACCAAGACCCTGGGTACAGGTACAAACACCTTCAACCACTTCCTGTAGCCAGCGGCCAGCCTGCTTGGCTCACTGTCAGCACAATCTCATCCTGGAATGCCCGATGCTCAGTGGAGGCAAGGAGAAGGCTAGCACAGCAAGCTACACCCTCAACAAGCTGCTGGCCCTGGCCATGGACTTGGCAGTAACTGGGGGCTCTACAGTGAGGGAAGCACCCTGGCAAGGCAGGCAGGCCCCTACCATACCACCAGTACTGGAGCTACCAAATTCCCAAGTAGGCTGGGTGCAGCGTGGTGCCTCGGTTTTCCCATGCTGAGAAAGGGTACCAGTTCAAGGGTGCGATGCTATTGGTGGTGAGTTTGCACGGACAGTGGCCAGAAAACATCAAGGCCCTGTTTCTGCCCCTGCTGCCAAATGGACAAACATCATTGCTGGGGAAACTGAGGCACAGGGGACAAGGTGAGTCTACCTCAAGCCACTCCAGGGCCAGACCAGAACCCAGGTGTCCTGGGAGGGAGCCACACAAACCCAGGTATGTTGGCAGAAGCGCCGTGCATGACATTATCCCAGGACTGCATTGGCCTAGGTCCCCAAAGCAACCTCCTTGCACACTGGGAACCACTGCCACCTCTGGTGCTGCAGGTCCCAGCCCTGTTCATGGGGAAAGCACTCACCAAGGCACCTGCAAGCCATTCCTGTCCCACCGTGCTCCTGCTCCAGCCCAGTCACCTGTGTTGACCAAGTGCTAGCTGCTTCCATGCGAATGGAACACCATGAGGAGCAAGCCTAGGACCTCGGGGTCTTGTGGGCAGGAGGCGATGGCCACAGCATGCATCAGGGAACCCGACTTGTACACCACGCTCCAACAAGCTCAGTTTGTGGGAGTGGACCTGTTTCATACCAGGCAGGCAGGGCTGGGGTCTGATGGGATAGAGACCTAGCAAGCATCTGCCATGCTTAGCCTGGGAGCCCTGGGAAAGGGCCCTGCTGCTCAGTCATCCATCCATGCCATAGGACATGCCAGCTGGGCCCTCAGGATGTAAGTGGCCATGATTCCTGGGTCAGGTTTATCCCTGGCCACTCTCCCAGGAGGTGGGCTTCACCACAGTCCCACCACTCTCCAGCTCACTTGCACACTGCCTGGCGAGCTTTGCCCCATGCCAACAAGCACTCTATCAGGCAATGCTTGGGCACAGCTCAGGGAAAAGGCTCACCTCGTGGGAGAAGACAACAGTGGCTCAGCCCAGAAAGGACACCTGCAGGATTTGTCCAGAGGCCAGGCCAGGCAGAGATAGAGCCATGCCCACAATTTGGCCAGAGCCCCATGCCCCTAGGCAAGATGGACACCCCCCTCCCCATCCTGAGCTGCATCCCCTGGCAAGTGGACACAGAGCTGAGCATTGGGTTGGTCTCTCTGGGCTTTCTGGGGAAACGCAGTTCCCTGCTTGGCTCTCCCAGCCTGGGCCACACTGGGGTTAGGACAGCTAGAAGCAACTCTCTATGCATGGAAGGAGAGCAAAACCAAGCCATCCTGAAGGATGCTGTTCAGCAGAAGTGCACTCCCGGTGAGTCCTAGTGCTTAAAAGAAGCTATGGAGGATGAAGACTGTAAATCATCAACTGGGTAACTCAGTATAAATCTAGATTTTAACATGAAGAGAGGATTTTAAAATGAAAGTGACTGCTTGGAACGACAGAGCCAGCAGTGGGTGACAGGAGGCCAGGCCTTTCTGCTGGCAGCAGCCTCGCTATCCCTCTGGACTCCTGCAAGGGCTGAATGAACTCTGTCAAAAAGCTAATTCAGCCAAACAAATAGGCAGTAAGCAGGGGGACCCCCCGCACGAGGATCCTGTGCTGGCACATGCCCGAGGGACTCCGGCAGCACCTCTGGGACCTGCTAGCATGCCACGTCAGCGCAGCAGGCTCCTGCGCATGCATGGCCCTGCTCCCAGGCTGCATCCTGCTCTGGGGGCAGGACAGAGCTGGGGAAGGGACTGGCACTGCTAGAGGGGACAGGTCATGCCACATCTCCTTGCCAAATGTGTCCCACAGCCACATTTGGAGGCAGCTTGCTTATACCCTTAACTCTGCCCTCTCCAGCGGCAAAAGGGCTACAAAGAGCACAAGGGCCTTGGGGAACAAATGCTTCCCCAGCAGCTCTGTCCCAATGCCACGCCAACCCCCAGCCCGCAGGCGAAGGCCAGCACGACAGGACTGCTGACGCCCCGTGGGGCTGGGACGCCAACGCTGGGGCAAGAAGAGGAACCATGGAGCCCAGCAAGCTTCGAGAGTCACTTTCGGCTCTCCGCCCTGGGTGCCGCATGCCCACCCCACAGTGCCTCCACCCACCTGCCACCAGCTCAGTCATCTGCTCAATGCCAGTGCGGGGAGGAGCCGGTGGGGATGAGGACGCCAGGGCACTGTGGCCAGGAGGAGCAGGGCAGCAGGGGTGAAGGCAGCCAGGGAGCAGGCCCAGTCACTTGTCGACACCCCGGCTCCTGGGTTTTGTTTTAGAGAGTAGGAGACACAGGAGAAACAAGGGCCCGCTGGGAAGAGGCTGATCGGAGGCCGGAGGATGCCCAAGGAGCGAGGCTGGCCAGCCTGGGAGTGGTGCCAGGCCATCCAGCTGCCCCACTCTGCTGGGGGATCCCTTTTCTGCGTGGCACGCTGAGCAGCTGGCACGGTCCCCAGTGTTGCGGCACCCCTCTGCCGGGCAGGGATGGGTGTCACGGGGGGCACCCAGGCCCTGCCGCGGGCAGCCCGTGGGACCAGCCACCTGTTGCGCGGTGGCCTTTGTCCTCCGCCGGGAGCCCTGTTTACCACACGCACAATCAGGCCTCTGTACACAAACATTTGCGGATCTGTGCCCTCCACCGGCACTGCCTGGCACCTCCCGCTGAGCCCTGCGTGCCAGGCGGGTGCTCGGTTTGGCACTGCTGAGAAAAGGAGGGCCCTGTTTCTTTGGGGTTTTAATTGTTTGTTTGTTTTTTGATGTGGGTCATTGACCTTTCCATCAACTTGTCTCCCATAAGCTCAGGGCCAGGGAGGCATAGACATAGGGAACATGGAGCCCCATGGGTGGTGGGGCACAGCACAGTGCCCACCTGTCCCTCCTGCCCACTGTGGTGAGGCTGTTGGAGGCCATAGGGCCGGAGTGCCCAGTAAGACCCACTCCAAGGTGGCAGCCCCCAGGGCCCGGCCTCGCAGCCCCTCAGGTCATCACCGCTGGGCACGGTTTGACGGTGAGACCACACAATGTGCCCTCGATGCCCTCGACATCTCTGCCACCCCCTTAGGGCATCCTCCCTCCATATCATCCTTCCCATCTCATATCCCTTGCCCGATGCTGACTCCCCATTGTGGGGGCTCCATCCTGGACCCAGGTACCATCCTTAAAAAAAAACAAAAAGAATACCAATCCCAAGGCCATGCAGGGACAGACTCCCTGGTCCTTGCAGCCTGCCAAGAGGGCACCAGTCCTGGGGGAGGCTATCAGGAAAGGAGCTGGTAGGTCACAAGATATATTTAGCCCTGGCTCCCTGCTTTCCCCAGCTTCAGGAAGGCAAGAGATGAAGCCCTAGGTGATGCCAGCATGATGTGGACATAAGGCACATAGCTCTTTGCTGCGTGGACACTCAGCTCCTGGAGCACCACGCCAACTGTTTAGAGCCTGTGCTGCACCCTGCTATGGCAGGGAAGGAGCACAGACCAGAGAGGAGAAGCAGCTGGGCATCGCCAGGGCCATATGACACAGCACAGCCTGAGCAACAAGGAAGCAGCCTCCTGTCCGGGGAAATGCTGTGCTACAGCTTGAGGTTAGCATGATGCAGCTTGTACACTGTGAGAAGGGTTTTTGATGGTCAGGCTGATGCTGGGCTTCAGCAGGACATCATCCCTGTCAGCCCCAGCTCTGGTGGCTCAGGACACGGGTGGCAGCAGATACATTGGAATGGCCAGGTTGGGCTTTCTCCACAAGGTCAGCCTAGCCCAGGATGGAGGCAGCTTTCTGCATGCTGAGCACCACCACTGAGGGTTTGCTCCTGCCCACTGCCAGAAAGCTGCCTGCGCCTGCGGCAGCACCAACAGGCTGTCGCCTTATATAAGTGCAACACAGCAGAGGAGCATTAAGAGCCCTCCACTGGCCAAGACCCCTCCAAGCTGGGGTGCAGTTGCTGCCTCCAGCCCACTCCCCTAGCTCCGAAACCTGTGGCAACCCCAGTGAAGACCCCTCCATCCCAGACCTGCCAGATCTGCACCACCTCCAGCCTGAGCCTGGCACCAGGGACAACTGAGCCAGCTCCAAAATCTCCCAGTTCCTCTCCCACCTCCTTGGTCCAACTCTGCTTGGACCAGTGTACCACTAACTCCAGACCAGTCCTGACCTCTCCTGCCATTGCATCCCCTTCCCAGCTCAGTGGAACCCCTGGCAGTCCTCCAGGATGTGTTGCATCAGCCTCCAAATTCATAGCAGAGCTGGAAGATACAGCACTGCTGGCTGCTCCCTGACCAGACCTTCCTTCCCTTCCAAGGGTGGAAGAGTAAGCGGGGGGGGGGGGGCAAGAGCAGGACTCCTGGGCACCTGCTGTTTGCCATCAGGATTCTCTCTGGCTTTGGTCATGTCCTTCCTGCACTCTTTGCCATAAGAAAAAAAAAATACCAGCTGTTCCTGTGGTGCAAGCAAGCCAATGCTGGCCTTGATCCAGCTGAAAGAGCACCATAGACAGCAAGGGGCAAGCCTAGCCTAACAGTGAAAAACCCTGCACTTGCTGCAGGAAAGGGCATGATTTACCTCTTTTCACTGGGGAGGGATGAGAAGACTACAAGCCCTGCTGTTGCCACCTTTTCTCCACTAGCCTCTTCCATGGGTCCAAGCTCTGCCCACAGAGACCAGAGGCAGCAGGCATCAGGGTACCAGCCCACAGAAGCCCCAGGGGATGGGGTACATCAGTTTGCAGAGAACCAACACCTAAACTTTTCCAATGGCATTTAAAGGACAAAGAAAAAGCTTTGAAATTTGGAGCCAGTAAAACACTGAATCACAGCATTGTCAAATATCTGCAAATATGACCTTACAGCTGGGGAGTGCAAACAGATCAAAAGGCTGTCTCAGTGAAAGAAGAGACCAGAGACTTCAGAGGAGCAAGGCTCCTAGCATCCCAGCCAAGCACTCTGAGCCTATCTCCTCTCTGGTCCCTCTTCAAATATCTTACTCCTCTCCTTGTGAAGAATGTTTCCATTATATCTAAATCAGAACATCACTTGATGGACCTTGGACCCATTGCCTGTTGTCCCATTAACATTCAGCTCCAGGAGAGCTTGTCTCCACCTCTGTACCCTCCCTTTACACACATGCCCAGATGACAGGCCTGTGAGGTGAGTTCAGGACACACCTTGGGGAGGAGGAATCTGGAGGTAGCAAGTTACCTGGAGGAGGAACTCCCTGTATTGGATGACTAAAGCTTTTTATAACCCCTTCACCCAAGTAAGAGCCAAAGACAGCTCCTCCCCCTGCTCTGGCCCCGGTGCCTTAGGTGGGTACCAGAGCAAAGGATCCAACAGGACAAGCCATTGGGCAGCTCTTTCAGACCAAGACCCTGAATGGCTGCAACCAGTGGAGAGGTTCTTCACCCACCTCTTGATTTTGCCTTCCCACCCCACAGAGCATTTTGGTGAACCTCGTTTCTGGAGCTGCTCTCATGCTCTCCAGCCTAGTACCAGGCACCACTCTCCTGCAGCTACCAGCACAACCTCCCTTCGCAAGCTTGCCACCCGCCTTGCAGTGGCTCCTTACCCACGTGTTCCCAGAGGAGTTTCTCGGCACTAAAACAACATGGGGGAGGGGAGGAGAGGAAGGCAGAGAAATCCAGTCCGATCCTCCGTCACTCTTGCCCCCAAATAAACCCCCTCAGAATGGGAGACTGGCACCAGCCCTGCTCCCAGTAGTTGATAGCACAGGGTCCAACTGTGACAAATACAACATCGGAGACATCCCATTGGCTAGACACATTTTGCCACCCATGATCCACCATGCCTGTCATCTCCCCATAGAGCAGCTCCAACACTGCATAAAGAGGGTCAGTGGGATCCAGCATAGCATTAACGCTTTCAGCACCTGGCCTGCCACCCAGAGGTGGAAAGGCTGGAGCCATTTAAGTCTACCTCCTTGCTGAAGCACAGGGTCAAACTCCACTAGAGTCAGACAACAGTCATCAAAAATCCCCATGGAGACACATCAATGAGTTGCCCAGGACTGCACCTCACCAGGCAGCCTGTTCCAGAGCTGAAGACCAAAAAAACGCCGCACATCCAGTGAAATGCAAAGGTGGAAACGGCTCAGCTCTCGGGGGAGCCCAGCCAGAAGAGCAAGGCAGAAGGAGAGGCCGTTGCTCCAGGAAGCCCAGGTCGACCCTGTTATGCTGCTGCCCAAGCCCTGGCTGGATTAAACACAGCAGCCCAGAGCTCCTTGCCTGCAGGGGCCGGCACAGCCTCCCAGTAGAACGGCACAGGGGCAGAAGGAGCATTTTTGGGCTCCTGCAGACATCCTCCGGAGAGCTTTGCACAGCCACAGGGAGGTCTGTCACCCCCAGCCCCTCGCTGCCCGGTGGAGAGCGCCGCCCAGTGTAGCTCCCTCCAGCCGCCTCACTCCAACGCTGCCCAGGCCCTCGCTGGCATGAGGGGCAGCGATCTCCCAGGCCAGGGGCTGCTGTGAGCCCAGCACTGTTTGTCGTTCAGACATGGCTGCTTCTCGCGGCAGGAGGAGGGAGCTCGGCCCTGCGGAGGCCAGCGGCCGAGCTGCCGCTGCTCGCACCCAGGCCCAAGGACGGGACAGCTCTCACCAGCACGGAGCGGCCGGGGAGACGAGGGGAGGACGCCGGCCGAGGCAGGGCACCGCGTGCACAGGCTGCAGCCCAGCCGCAGGGGAGGAGCGGCATGGCGCCTCGCGGCCGCCCGCCCGCCTCTTCAGGCCTGCTGCGGCCATGAAGGAATCGGCAACAGGTGCCGGCTGCGCTGCTCTGGAAACCGGAGCAGGAGGCTGCCCACCCCGGCCGGGGGCGAGCCAGGCGGGTGCTGCCTGGCACAGCCATGCCGGTGTTGCTGCCTCCTCCTCCTCCTCCTCCTCCCCCCCCCACCACCACCAGCGCCACTGCAAACACAGAGGTCAAAGACCATCCGGAGCCGGTGCAGGGCCGGGCCCAGCGGCAGGCTCCCAACTGCCACCCCAGCGCCGGGGCTGGCTTTCGGGAGCACCCCCACAGAAACAGGGCACGCTCCCCTGCAGAGGTTCCCAGCTGGAGTCGCAGGCCCGAGTGGTGGAGGGAGCTGTGCCCTGCTGTGGGAGACGCCACAGCAGCTCCCAGACGAAGAACGATCCTCCTCTTCCTCATCTCACCTGGCTTATTTTGGAAGCAACAAGGTTACCCTACATCTGACCTGCTCCCATTCAGGGGGAGAATGGGGCAGATTCTTTTTTTTTCCTTGGACATTAGAGCAGTGGGAGCTTTCCCAGCTCTTGCCCAAGAAGCAGCAGAATGCACACATCCTCCCCAGCGTGAGGCCAAGCCTTCTCCTGCTCCCCAGCTCGCTCCCAGCCCTGCAGTGCTGGACACAGCCTCTCCCCACCCCGGGCTCAGACTACAGGAGCCCTGCTGTCTCCACTCCTGCTCACGGCTCCTCCAAGAGGGTCCTTATACAGTCAGCACACTTTGCCAGGCTCACAACATCCGCAGCACCCTTCCTTCACTAAAAAGCCAGGAACTTCTGTTACCTTTCTTTTCCGAATGCATTTGCACAGAAAGCAATTGGGAATGCAGCCAAACACCCTTAACTTTGCCCTCATGCAGCACCTGGGAGTAATCTGAGAGTTCACCTGTTAATTTTAAATCCACTGTAGGTTTAAGAAGCTAAAAAGTCATTTGAAACTACCCCTTAGAATATCTGCCCAGAGAACTGTCCACCTCCAGGCCCTTTGTAGGGCAGAGTTTAGGTTACTTACTGGATTTCTTACCTTAAGGAGATTTAGACTTAGGGAGTCCTCAAGTCTGGACTTGCCAGGACTATAAAGAATTGCATTCCCAGAGTGTTGTCTATCTTTGGAGCACTGATCATCTTGGCTTCACTTCATCTAAAGGTGATGTTCTCCTTGGACCTCATCATCCCAGCAGCTTCTGCCTGAACTTCCATCATAGGAAGAATAAAATCCTGGCCAAACCCAAAGCAGCCCCCAAAGCAGAAAAGCAACTCTGGGCAGTCAGACACTCTCTTGCAGACTCAGATCAAGTGCTTACAAGGACTCCATGACACAGTCAAGGAATGCCATCCTCACCACAATGCAGGTGCTCCTTAGACACAGACACAAAGCAAACAAGTTGATGATGTCCTTACTCTGTGAAGGGTGCATACTCCTCCCCCACTTCCCCTGCGGGCTCTTTTTCCAGCCACAGTCCTGGATCCTGCAGCTGGCCAAGCCTTTCTTCCCTCCTTCTCAGCCACATCTTCCCTGCTGAGTCCATGCACATCATGTCTCAAGACCACAGCGAGGGTTCCTGACACCACCATCACCACAGAATTAGGCCTCTACCACAGAACAAATTCTTCTCAAGAAAAGAGCAAGGTCATGAGTATCTCCACAGAGAACTGAGGTGCCAGTGGGGCCCAGGGACACAGAAGGGCTACAGAAGCAGGTGACACATGGCACAGTGGTTCAGGGTAGACCTCTCCCAAGAAGGTCACCCAATCTCACAGCCCTACTGCACCAACTCCTGCCAATCTCCCAACCAGGGCTAGGACCTGCCAGTGCAGAGCATCCTGAAGCATACAAGCAAAATGCAGAGATTGAAGACAAAGTGTCTGTCCCAAAACAGCTTTTGTGCCTCATTACATTGCTAATTCTGAAATTCCCCCCCCCCCGCCAAAAACCTAGGTGCTGAGGGTGAATGCTAACTCATTCCATCATAGGAGCACACAGCCCAGCTGCAACACCAGACCGAGGTCCAGAAAGGCAAGGTGACTTTCTAGGGTCACCCAGTAGTTCAGTGGCAGAGAAAGAAGCTGGCCTCAGTTCTGAGTTCCAGCCCAGCGTCCTGTCAGTCATAGATGCTGCTGAACATGAGGAGTTTGCATATCAGAGAGACCCTCCCGTCCCTCATTCCAGTGCACCAGAGCTGCTGGCCTCGGTATTACTGGGAAGGAAAGGCACTTTGAGGCTTGCACTTGAGGTCAGTGCCCTGGGCCAAGCATGTGGCCATGATGACGTCTGGCTGCCTGTTGGGAGAAGGCAACACATACACCACATACCCTCTGTGGGCTTAGGAGAAGACCAGCAATCCCTGCCTAACTGCCACTCACTTGTGACCTATCATGGTAGAGGTCTTGTGCTTACCCCCTTCCATGCTTTAATCCCTCCAGCTTGACCTACTAACCTCTGTCCAGCATAGCAGGATTCCTCCTGGGGTGCTGCAGGTACCTGGGCTTGTTTTAGCTTGATGAGACCTGCCTCTGAGTAGGGCATGGGAAGACAACTGTGAGATGTTTCACCTACAGGGAGAACAAGCTGTGGGGATCAGCACAGCTTGACAAGGCCAGTGCTGAAAGGCTGGACTTTGGCATGGGTCTGACTCTACCCTGGCAGGCAAACCTGCCTGTCAGCTTTGCTCCCTGGCTGTCTGGGGTAGTGCAGAGCTTTGGCAGGAGTTTGCAGGCTGGTGTCCAGGTAGCCAGCAAGGTGGGCAGACACCTGAAACACAGGGAGCTTGAGTTGACCACAGGACTCAAAAGCAGCATCAGCAAAAGAAAGCAGGAGACAGGCTTAGGTGATGCCTGCCGGGTACAGACGTGTCCTCAGGGAACAACTGCACCAGAGGTTGCACCCAAATGGGCCACAGACCACCCTTTGCATGGACTGGCAGCTCTCACTTTGGTACCTGGCTTATGTTTGTGTGCCACCTTCTATGTGCTCTGCACACGTAGCAGCTTTGTGCAGGTCAGGGGATGCCAGTCTGGTAGCCTTTCCCTAAGCGCCATGCCCTGCTCACCACCTTCAACAAGCAGGGATCAGGCAACACTTGTCTTCAGGTAGGGGTGGAGAGGCTTGGGCACCTCCTCCCAGGTCCAGCAAGCCTGGAACCAGAAGGCTACTGCAGCAACTTTTTAGGAGATTAACTCCCACATCACCCAGCTGATTTGGGAAGGAGCAGCGAGGAGGGCCAAAAGAAATGCACACCCCAGGTTGCAATCCCACCAGCCACAGTCTCCAAGTCTGGAGCAGCTGGCAAGGGGCAGTAGATGCCAGGCGCAGCCAGCAAGGCACAAGATAGCTGTGCCAGCCTGCTTGCCCATGGGCAGCGGGGAGCCCCCGAGGGCAAAATCTGTGGCACACTGTCCCTTCCCGTGGCCACTCAGCTCCACTCAGGGTGAGGAGCAGAGATGACTCAGCCAAAGAGCAGCTCCCTCACCCATCTAAGTGGGACAGAGGCTACCCATGTGGCAGGCACCTACCCACAATGCAGGCTTGGCCCAGAGCTGCCCATGCTCTCCCCTGGCTCAGGTGGACTCTGGTGCTCTGGATACCAGGATGGACCAGAGTCTGATGCTCCTGGGTGCTTCCAGCAAGAAAAGCATGCAGGATCAGGCCTGCAGGATATTTGGGAGCGAGAAGAGGAGGGAGAATTACCAGCTCGGGAGCAGCAGTTTGCTACCCTCCCCCAGCCTCTAAAAATAACCAGCTCCCTTGGAGCCCAGCACACCCATCCCCCTTGCAGAGACTGCCACCGATGCAGCTCTGGGGGTTTTGTCCACATCCCTGGGGACGGTCCTTCCCCAGCTCACTGGCCAGGGCCCCTTTCCCCAGGCACCTCAGCACCTCCCCACTCCTCATGCGAAGGCCCAGCATGACAGGTAAACGAGCACTTGGGGGGCAGCAAAGAGCCTCCCCAAAGTTGGAGGTCTGCCCCAGCATCCTCCACCTTGCCACTGCACCCCCTTACCACCAGTCTAGCAGGAACATGCTGATCCACTGAGCCTGATAATCCCCCCACAACACCAACCAGGCAGAAAATGCCAGGGAAGGGTTAAATTAGTTTCCTGACTCCAGCGCTATATGCATACCAACCTGCCATCCATTTGCCTGCTAGCAACCAGGTAGAAGAAAAAAAAATGCCTGCTGCCTCTCCTTCTGCCAAGCCTAGGAGGGGACCCGTCAGAGAGGTGAACCCCTAGGGAACCCCAAGTTTCTCTGGCGTCCAGAAAAAGCAGTAGCACTTCTCTCCAACACACAGAAAAGATGTGGCTCTGACCCACATACGGTTTGGAAGCCTAATTATAGCCCGCAGATACCAAGAGCTTGGGAAATGCTCCCACGCCAGAGATGTGGCCCCTGAGACCAGAACCCTGCCAGCGCCCAGGGCATTTGGATTCTCAAACAGGTCTAAGATGCAAATGGGGAAGCTGCCTCCAGTGGAGATTTGAGCAGAGGAGAAGGAAGAGAGACTGTAGCCAGCCAGCAGGCCTGGATTCTTCGAGCAGGCACCCACACATGGTGCCCGCTGCTGCCAAAGGCCTTGGTTGCCTCCCACAGAGAGAGGCACGTAGTGGGGTCTCTCATCTGCCCCTGCTCCAACTGTTGCTGCTATGAGATCTGTGCCACCAAGCTGTCCAGCCTGCTGTGGGGCACGGGCACACAGACGGACATGCCAGCAGCTGGGCAAGGAGGGGCTGCTCCGAGGGGTTTAGGAATAGACCACATCCACGCTCCTCCAGCCCCCAAGGCAAGCAGACATCACTAGGCTTCTGCAGCCACCACCATGCCATGCATTATTCATCTCCAGAGCCTGGCACCAGCAGGGAAAAAGGTGGAGACGAGCAAACAGAAAGCGAGTGAACAGAAAGCAACGAGATCCAAACAACATCTACAGAAACCCCAAACTCAGGATGGGAGGGGGCTCCCGAGCACAGTCACGGCACCCCAGGGAGGCTGAGCCTCCCAGCCGGGGAAGGCCAGCAGCTCCCACAGGCTTCCCACTCCACCAGCACAAGGGCCTGGGTGAGCCTGCCCTGCTCAGGGGAAGGGGCTGATTGCTGCCCCTCTGCACCCAGCTCAGGGGAGGCAGGACTAGGGACATGGGGTGGCGGCCTTGTCGTGCCCCCTCTCCCGCCCCCAATCTCCACCCCCACCCCACCCCACCCCAGCAAAGCTTTGCCACCAGCACAGCAGCTTTGGCCTTCCCAGGGACTGCAGAGGTGCCAAAGCTCGCAGCGCCTGAGGCTGCTGCACCCCAGCCGCGGCAGGCATAGCACCCCAGCGGCTGCAGAGCCCCGGAGGCCAGGGCTGGGGCCGCTCTGTGCCCAACCGCCCTCCTGCAAGGACCCCCTGCCACCCTTTCCAAGGCCCCACCTGCACCCCAGGTCCAGCTCAGCATCCTCCACGCAGTCCCGACGCCCCTCTGCACCCTCCAGGGGACACCCCCCCTCCACGCACACAGACATGCATCCCCCCCAGGTGCAGCTCAGCACCCTTCAGGGACCCTGCACAGGCGCCCCCCGGGCTCACCGGGCTCCGCCGCTTCAGCGTCACGTTCTTCCAGAGCAGGAGATGAAGCTGGTGCAGGAAACCCATGGCGGAGCCGCAACCGCGCCGCAACGCGCAGCGCCGCCGCTCACCCACCGCCCACCGCCATGCCCGGCCCGGCCCGGTCTGGCCTCCTTTGTCCGCAAGGGGCGCGGAGCGGAGCAGACGGACCTCCTGTGGCCCCGGCCCTGCTGCCGCTACCGTGCCCGGTCCGGCCTAGCCCGCCCGGCTCTGCGCAACGCAACCCCACACCGCCCGCCCGCCGCTGCCGCCCCTTAAAGGCGCCGCGGAGCCGCACTCGCCCCGCCGCTCCGCGGCTGCCGCCAGGAGCCCCGCGCCGGGCCCGCCCCGACGGCGCTGCGGCTGGCCGCGGCCGCGCTCGCCATGGCCCGGGGTCGCCAAGCCACCACCCTCCTTCCAACTGCATCGTCCTTTTACCCACGGGCAGGCGCGGAGCAGACCTCGAGCCCTGTCCCCTTCCCCCCCCCACCCCGCAACGCCGCGGCCCCATCCAGGTCTTCACGGGCAACGCGTCCCTGCCTTGCTCGGCCGGGGAAACTGAGGCAGGAGGCAACACTGTGGCCCGGATGATGCTGGGACTGCCCTGCTCTCAGTAATGCATCCTCTGTCCCTGACCGGCGGCTTCGCAGATGGGCTGCTCACTGCAAACAGCTTCCAGCATGCATGGCCCATGGGGCTCCCGCTGCAGGTCACTGCCGTGCCCAACACCTTCCCCACTGTCACTACCACTCCTGGGAGCCGGAGTGGAGTGCCCGTGTGGCTGTCCCAGGGCTGTGCCAGAGGGGCAATTGCAGAGTTAGTTGTTGCAACGTGGAGAGAATCCGGGATGAAACCCCGCTCGGACGCCTTCCCCAGGCAGCACGTCAGGCTGCTCTGCAGAGCCCTGAGCTGCGGAGACGAGGAACCGGGAGAGACATATGATTCCTGGCCCTTGTGTGTTAACACAGCTGCCTTGGGCCCTAGGCTCCAAACCAGCTCTGAAACCTCAGTGCTGAGCTCTGGGGCTGTGCAGAAGGAACAGGGAGATGCCAAGGCAATGCCTGGCTTTGGTGGATAGGGAAGACAGGGTGGATGGGGCTGTGCTTCCTACCTCTGCCACTGACCTGGCTTGCCCAGAGCAACTGCTTCATCCCTTCGTGCCTCAATTTCCCCTTCTCGTGGGGACCACATGAGCTGGGAGCAGTTAAACATATCACCTTGGAGACACAGACAAAAGATGGAGTCAGGGTTTGCCTGCAAGATGCTCACGTGTTTCAGAGAGGATCAGGAACCAGGAGGGGATGCAAGGGGCATTGCCTGGCTGCTCAGAAGCTGTTCAGCCCTCTCCAGTGGCTCAGAGCTTGTGATTGCAGGATCCGGGGACAGCTTCTGACAGCCAGCTCTGCAGTGGGGACCTCCCAGTGGTGGTGGTGGTGGCTGCCTGGCAGACGTGCTGCTTGACACCACCACCAAGACCTGGAGAGGGGCAGAGATAGGAAAACCTGAGCAGGAGGTCTGTATGAGGCTGATAGGCAGGGCACCCCACTCCAGCGTGCCCACACTCACAGAGACCTTGCTTGACCCATTTAGCCAAGCACCAGAGAACTGATTTCCTGCCAGGGGCAAAAGGTGACACAAGTGGTGGTGTCAGTGCAGTGAGCGGCTGCAGCTCTGTACCCAGCCTCCGCCAGGGCCCGGCTCAGGGCACGCTGGCTGCTCCGGCTGTGGGAGCTGACTGGGCTGCCAAGGGAGCACAGAGCAAGAGTGCTAGGACATGCCAGACTGCCAGCTCCAGGAGCCTTGGTTCTGTCTCAGCCCCAGCTGAGACCCGGCTCCAGTGCCTCACAGATCCTCCAAAGAAATGCAGGAGACTCTCAAGACAACCAGCTCTTTGAGTGTTAGAGGACCTGCACGGCCTGAGGATGAGCTAACTCTACAAGCCAGACTGTGACCAGGTTGCAGCGCATGGCAAGGTGGCACCCAGGCAGCAGGGCTGCAGCTGCGCTGGCCCCTGTGGCTCCCAGACATCTCCAGGCAAGGCCATGATGGGAAAGCCAGGGCTTTCTCATGGCAGATGAAGAGAGCGAGAGCCTGTGGCAGAGGGGTTCTTGCCCTAGGATAAATGCCATAGGGCCAGGGGACACACCACCACAGAGGACAAGAGCACAGGCAGCCTGTTCAACCCCTCATTATATTAGGGGTGGTTTTGCTGGGCCTGGAGTTACACCCGTCCTACAAGGGCTTCCCAGATCTTTGCAGTTCAGATTGTGCCAAAGGATGCTCACCTGCCATGGCTGCTTCTCCTGGGAAACTGAGGCACAGGGCCCTCAGGAACATGGCTGAGATGGCACAGAGGGGAGGCAGCCAAGCTGGGCACAGAAGTCAGACATTCCTGAGCCTGTCCCATGCAGCATGGCCTGGTCTGGCCAGGAGCGGTGCTCCTGCCCTGAGCAGAGAGTGGGGACACATCAGTGCAACCCCCTGCCTCTGCAGGTTTTCATCCTTACAGCTGTGGGATGGTGAAAGAGCTGCAGAGTTGCTGTCCTGGAACTCGTCAACCCTCATAAAATGCCCTGTTGTCGGGTTTGAGGTACAGTCACTTGGGGGGGGGGGGCTTAGATGCCCTCCTACCAGTGATTAGCTCCCACCTCCCTGGTGAGAGACCAGCATGAGTGGGCATGGTCCAGGCTGCGTCTAGTCTTCCTGTCCCTACCCACCCTGAATGTACAGCTGAGAGCCACAAAACACAATCTGTGGAGTTGCCTGTGCTCCTCTCCCAGCCAAAGCAATGGAGAAGATCATCCAGATGCTGCCTACAAGAGTTTCCTCCATCATTGCTTCAGGAAAAACCCATCACTAGGAATGTGAATGCTGGAGGGGTCAGCAGGTGTTGTCCTCACCTTGAGAGGTGATCAGCACCATTGACCTTCCTTGATACACATGGAAAGGCTGGATGGTTGGGGGGGTTCAGATGGTCCCATCTTCTCCTGCAGTTCTCTTTTGTTGGTGAGTAGTGTCCTGTTTCCCTGGTGGTCAGCCTGCTGTGAACTCTGGCTCTCCCTGGCACTCCCCAGCATGGGCTGCAATCCAGCTGCAAAGGGTGCCATGCCCAGCATGATCTGGTGTGGATGGACCCTGGTGAGCAGGTCCATGTGTGAGGGCAGCATTACTCCCCACCACATACTGGTTGCCCTAAACTCAGTTTGCACAGAGGTCAGCTGCCCACCTGGCTCAGGCCCAGACACCTGTGGCTCCATGGACAGTTCCATGGACAAGCAGGGTGATGGAGTGTCCATGTGGGTTCTTGGAGGGGATCCACCTGCCTGCAATAAGTCATATCGCCAGCCTGCCTCTGACATCGAAGATGGGCAGGTTGCTGCAGGTGACAGCAAGAATTGAATCAGTCCTGTTTTCTATCTGTCCACCTATCCATCCACTCATCCATCCACCCTTCTTTCCATCGCTCCTTCTCTCCAGCATCCTCCCCAGCTATCTTTAACCACCTCTCTCACGCTTCTTCTCTTCTATTGTAGCTATCTTTAACCATCTCTGTCTCTGTGCTGCTTCCATGGCTGAATTGCAGCTGGGAGCTGCGAATAACTTACTTGGCCACCCCAGCTCCAAGTTTTGTTGCTAAGGGTGACTGCATTTCAATCACTGCTCTGGAACAGCTGCCCAGGCCCTAACAAAAGCTCCTGTTGTCCTGCAACAAAGTGCCATTATTCCCCAAACTTCTGGCCAAAACATTGCACAGCCTATCTGCCAGGCGGATTTAACCTCCCAAGGTCTGCAGGCAGTGACCAAAGATGTAGGTTGCGCCAGGGCTCAGGACGGCTCTCCTGGCAGGGACACGGTGATGGAGAGGAGCCGCGTCCCTCTTGTTCGGTGGCCTGGTGAGGGTGGCCATTTCCTTGGGGCAGCAGCTTGGCCAGCGCCTTGCGATGCTGCTCCTGCAGAGAAGGCCCCAGGGTGCTGGCGGTGTGGTCGGGTGGGCAGCGAGGCCTCAGCGAGGATCCGAGGCAGGGAGATGCCTGTGCCTGGAATGGGCACCTTTCCACCTGCACCCGCACAGGGCGACCTGGGGACTGCTGCCCTGGGCTGACCCTGAGGCTTGCTAGCATTTCTTCTGCTTTGTATTCCCGGTGATATTCAATGTCATGAGCAGTGCCAATGTAAACCAAGCCATAGCAATTCAGAAAATGGCCCAGCCAGTCCAGGATCCTCGATCCAACAGTGACTTTTACTTGGTCCCTGGGGAAGGACATAAGCATATAGTGTACTTCCACCAAGCATATTCCCAGCTTTTGGCTATTCCCAAGGGACTGCAGGCCTTGTAGGTCTCTCTGTGAACTTCTTCCATTTCCCCTTGATGCCATGCAAATGCTGCTTCCAAGGCAAGAAGTCCCGCAGGTCTGCTGCCCAATGCATGCGAAACACTGCTAGTTTGTGATGCTCATTTGCTTTGCCCATCTCAGGCAGCAGGAACAGTGCAGGTTTCACCCCTGGTTGGGCACTGAGGCGCCGGGGCAGAAAATTAGCGCCTGGCTAGAAACCTCTCTCTCTCTCTCGCTCACCAAAAATAAAAAAATATAAATAAAAAAAAGAAAAAAACAAAAAAAGCTCTGCCCTAAAGTGGAATGGACCTTCAGCTGAGAGGGTCAGTAAAATGAGGACTGCCAGTGGGACCATGGGTCACATGGGCTTGATGACTTGCTGTAGAGCAGTGCTTGCAACCCAGGTCTCCCGCCTCCACCCCTCCTGCTGCCTCTTGGTCTGATTTTGCAGCTCCTCTTGCTCTTGGCACAATCACAAAGTCCCGACAGGGGCTTGGCAGCAGGACGTGGCTCAGCACCAGCCCAGGGCTGTGCTGGGTGGCCCATTTCCTCTACGAACGCTGGGGCTCTGAGCACCCCTTGTGGCCACCCGCTGCAGCCCGGTGTCTTGTGTGCGGCCAAGCCACAGGGGGACATCTGCAGAGGGCAGCACGCACCCACCTCCCTGCCCAGGGCTGGGTGCTGGTTGGGTTTCTGTGCTCATCCCCAGCTGGGCTGCAGGCCTCAGAGGGTTTCTGCTGGGCCAGCCTGGGGCAGAGGGTGCAGAGGGGCTGCAGGGCCATGTCCCCTTCCCAGCGTGAGTCTGAGCAGGACAGACAGCCCCAGCGCAGCGTGGCCTCCGGCACCCAGCTCCCCCTAGACACCTTGGACTGCCAGGGCTCTGTACCAAGATACAAGGTGCCTGGACCCCCTGGCCACAGATACTCTCCCTGCTATCAGGCCATCCTGCTGCAGCACCCTAGGATGACAGCACCCCAGGCTGACAGCAACACCCCAGGGTCATGGTGACACCCCAGGGTGACAAGCAGCCCCACCAGCCCAGTAGGCCATGGGAGGCTGCAGGGGGGCTCCAGGCAGCCTAGCAGGGAGGGGAACGAGGGTGCAGGGAGAGGGGTGCCAAACCCGATGTGGCTCGAGCACCCTGAGGCATCCCAAAGAGTGCCATGGATCTGCAAGCACCAGCCCCCTTTGGGGACAGCACAGCCTGCTGTGGGCTGCCCCCCCCCACCTCAGTTTCCCCCTTTCCCTTCCCCCTGCCAGGGCTTTGAGGGCACCCTGATGCCTGCCAAGGAAGCCAGCGGGTGCGTGGCATGCTGGGGACAGCGGGCACAGGCAATGCCTGGGCATGGAAGGCAGCTCCCCCCACAGCTGCAGAGGAGGCAAAAGCCTGCCCGCTTCCTGCAGTGGCAGAAAACCCACCAGCGAGGGCAGCTGCCCGGCCTTGGCAGCACCACGGAGCTGCCAGTGCCACGCTAGCCTAGAAACCAGTTTCAAGATGAGTCAGCGGGAACTGAATGGAGGCTGGCATCCTGTTTTCGATGCAGCGGCGGCAGGGGGGCACGCCGGCGAGGCTGAGGGCAGGGTGCTGCCTGCGGCTGTCTCAGCACATGCTGGCTGCTCAGATGCAGCTGGGCTCAGCATCTTCCTGGCACCCTGCAGGAGGCAACACCCGCCCCCCGCCACCGCCACCGGCAGTCCGCACGGCAGGGCTGGGCAGAGGTGCCTCTTCGTGCCTGGTGCCTCTGCAACAGGGCAAAGCAAACGCTGAGGAAGCAGATTGTAGCCCAAGCCAAAAGGGCGTCTTGGTGCTTCTGCTGCTCCTGGGTGATTTTGGAAATAGCTGTGTGTCCGGGGAGATTAGGGCCAGAGCTGAAAATCCTACTTGCAAATAATAATAATAGTAATAGTGTTTGGAGCTCAGTCGCCCCACGCCAATGAAAGCAGCCAGTATGGGCATGGTCCAAGCCCCCGGCTTGTGAGGAGATGTGCTCCTTCCATGCAGCATGGAGGAGAGCCCTAGAGCTGTCCTGCAAATCCCAAACTGAGGAAGGGCACCTCAATAAAATGCAACTTGGCCAAGGCGTGGGGGGGTCCAGCTGAAGGCTGAGAGAGGAGAGGGCTCAAGAGAGAGGAGATGAGATTCAGACTTGGTTTCAAACCCACCTGCTGGAAAACTGCTTTGGTGAACTGAAACCCCACAAGTGACCGTGTACACTGCTTCTCCAAGGAGCCTTGGAGCTGTGGCCTGCTGGCAAGTCGCAGGGGAAACATGAGGGGACAGAGCAGATTATGCAGGCACAGGAGGTGATGAGCAGCACGTACACTGGGGTGCCTTTCCCATGGGTGCCTAGACACTACTATGGGGCATGGACCTGGCCACAGAGCATCCACTCAGCCATCAGGCATGCATCTGGCCATAGGACATGCAACCAGTCATGGGGCACCCACCCAGCCATGGAGCACCCATTCAGCTGTAGACCATGCATCCAGTCATGGTGCACTGACCCAGCCAGGGGGCACGGACCTGGCCACAGAGTACTTACTTAGCCATGATGTACCCACCCAGCCATGGGGCACCTAGCCAGCCATAGGGCATGCACCTGGCCATGGGGCACTTACGCAGGCACGGTTCACCCACCCAGCAATGGGGCACCCACCCAGCCACAGAGCACTCACCTAGCCATAGGACATGCATGCCATCACGGGGCACTGACTTAGCCATGAGGTGTGCACCTGGCCATGGAGCACCCATCATGCAGCTCGCCACGGACACTGCCAGCTTGCAAAGCCCTCGCATCACCACGACTGGTGCAGCGCGGGGGGGGAAGTGCTCAGAAAGGGTTGTGCCAGCAGCCGAGCGCAGCAGGAAGGACCTGCTCGGAGGCCAGGAGGTGGCAAAGCCACAGAAAAGAGGAAGCGTTCCAGTGACCTTGACTAGTGCAGCGAGCTGCCGGCCGGGCCCAGCGCCTGCAGCCACCCGCGCGCACGCAGCAGGGCAGACACAGGCTCCCCAGACGCGCCGTGAAGCTTTCCCAGCCCCGGTAAGTCTGCGGGTTGAGCCCACACGCCAGTGCCGCCAGGGTCGGGGCCGCCGTGCGCCGCGGTCCCGCCACGGGCACCAGGAGCCGAGGAATGGGTCACTGCCCCACACTGCCAGGAGCGCAGTGCTGCTCGGAGCCGGGAGCTCTTCCCCTGCAGCAGCCCCCAAAAATCGGGCCAGTGCCTCTTTGACGAGGGAGCTGGGGAGGAGGGAGAAGAGCACTCTGTGGTTTAAATCCAGGCACAGCAACCAAATGCACCTTGAAAAAAAAAGAGCGAAACAGCCTGAAGCAACCCCCAAACCCCCGTTATTCCTTGCTTTCCTCTTTGGGACTGACTGAGAAGCAGAAAACCCGCGTGCGCTTTCAAAACAGCCTCGCCGAAACCCGCAGCCCCAAAGCAGCAGCGAGGCCTCGGGCCAGGCTGCCTCCCCACTTGGTGCCACGGCGAGGGGTGTGGGGGCTCCTGGGGCTCCGAGCTGGTGACGGAGCCACACATGGGACCGGCAGGCAGCACGGTGCCAGAAGCTGGGGGGCAGTGGGTGCCCGGCATGCTGGTCCTCCCCCCCGCCCAGCGTGCGGAGGAGGGGGGCAGGTATTTTTCGGAAGCCTAAGCGTAGCTCCTGTGTATTCACGGGGCCAATGGAGAAGGCAGGGAAGGGATTTTTCAAAGCAAAGCTGAAGCGGCTTGGGTGTTAAAGGAGGGTCTCATTTTCCATGAGGCTCCAAACTCCAGCCAGCAGCGTGGCTCGGGCACCCATTGCCCTTTGCAGATGTTACTGTGCAAGGGAAAGTGTCTCTGGTGCTGAACACCGCAGGCAGCCCGCAAGCACCAAGCCCTGCCAAAAAAAAAAAATCTGGCTGCAACTTCTGAAAAAAAAAATGCAGCTGGTCTGTACAGGTGGGAAAACATTGCTGGGAGATAGTGGCAAGCCCCCGAGATGGGAACGCTGAGCTCCCAGCGCTCCCAGTGCCATGTCCTGCAGCTCACTCAGCTCCCCCCGGCTGCATCCTGCTCAGTGCAGGAGCACGGGAAAAGGCCAGGGAGTATCCGGCGCTGCTCAATGCGGTTGGTGCTGAGCCGTGGGGCTGTGCCATCTCCTCACAGCACGGTGAATCTGCTTTCTGCTTCCGACTGGAAATTCATGATGGCCCAGAAATAAAATCAGTTAATTCAGCATTGGTGCTGAGGCAACCAGCTCCCAGCCTGTCCCATGCCCAGGGACCCCCTGTGCCTGAACACCCCAAGAGCCTCGCAGAGCCCTGGCACCGCTGCAGGTGGCTGCTGCCACCCTCGCCCTGGAGATAGGCCCCTCTCTGCCACGCGCCGGGCTGACCTGAGAGATGGGGAAGCCACAGCGCGGCAGGGCTGCGTAAGGCAGCTCCTGCTGCTTCCTACGCCGTCAGCGCAGCCTCAGGCTCTGTCTTTTGATGTCATTCTGCACAAGGGATTTCCTCAGCTTAGGAAGAAGGAAAATGAAATGAAATGAAATGAAATAATCAAAAACTGAACACAAAAACCTGGCCAAAATGCAAAGTGCCTGGAGAGGAGGGTTAGGTGTTGCACGTTACACTGCCAGCCTGGAAGCCTCTTTTTACCCCTCATTTTTCTCCCAGCGCTGGTGCATATCCACCTGGTGCATGCAGTCTCCAGGGATCGCATGTCCTACCCAACATTGCTGGTTCTGAGCCTCCTGCCAGGGTTTTAGTTGTGAGGGAAACTGCAGAGGAGCCCTTTCTGCATCCTCTCCAACCCTGGCACCTCCGGGCTCCCCACCTTCCAGGCGCTGCATGCAGCCCAGCCCTGCTTCCTGGTCAAGCTGAGCTGATGTCTTCCCTTGCTGACTCTCCTCTGCCACAGGTGTGGGATCTTGGGGCACAAGGAGGTGACAATCAGCCCAGCAAGAAACCCACCAGTATGTCCCGAGCATGGACACTGCCACAGTCTCCACGGAGCCTGCCCAGTGTGAAGGCATTAATTACTGTTGGGTTATTTGTAATCATGCTCTGGAACCTCAGGTATGTTATTAACTTGTCTGACATCTTCAATAAAGCCCCCAAGCACACTAAGCCACTGATGATCCTGGTCTGGGAATGGCCCTCCAAGCAGGCTCCAAACTTCAGCACAGACATTTGTAGAGACCTCTACAACATCACGGGCTGTTGGCTCACCACGGATCGTGGGCTGCTCAGTCAGGCAGATGTGGTGGTGTTCCACCATAACATGCTCCAGCAGAGCAGGGACAAGCTTCCAAAGGAGAAGCCTCCTGGGCAGAACTGGCTCTGGGTCTCCTTGGAGTCCCCAACAAACACTAAAGCTTTAACAGGATGGAACCAGACCTTCAACTGGGTCATGACATACAGACAAGACTCTGACATATTCATCCCTTATGGCAAGCTTGTGCCCAACCAATCAGCCAGTGTGAACATCCCCAGGAAGACCGGATTGGTGTCCTGGGTTATTAGCAATTATCATAGGACTCAGAAAAGAGCAGAAGTCTACAAAAACCTCTCCAGGTACCTCCATGTGGATATATATGGGAAGGCAAACAAAAAGCCACTTTGCAAGGACTGCCTCTTGCCAACAACGTCCAAGTCCAAGTTCTATCTTGCCTTCGAGAACTCTATCCACCGGGACTACATCACTGAGAAGCTCTGGAGGAACTCACTGATGGCTGGTACTGTGCCTGTGGTGCTGGGCCCGCCCCGGGCCAACTATGAGCAGTTTGTTCCTGCAGACTCTTTCATCCATGTGAACGACTTTGAGTCTCTGGCAGAGCTGGCCAGCTTCCTAAAGACCATGAACTCCAGCCGCTACCAGCAGTTCTTTGGATGGCAGAAGAGGTACAGTGTGAAGGTCTACACGGATTGGAGGGAGCGGATGTGTATGATTTGTCCCAAGTATCCCAGCCTGCCCCAGAGTCATGTCTATACCAACCTGGAGAGCTGGTTCAATGCCTAGCATGTGTGCTGAGGAAACTCAGCAATGTCTGGAGACACCATGGGTATGTGTGGGCGGTAGGTAACAGTTGCAGGGGAGAGCGAGGCACCTTCCTGTGAAACGGCACACTGAGCACAGAGGGCCCCAGGAGTCCTGACCTCTCATCCCAGCCCTACTATTGCCACACAACGTGACCTTGAGCAACTGTGCATGACTTGAGTTCTTGCAAAATATGACTAACCCCCCACCCCTGCCCAGTACTGACCAACCTTGTGACGGTGTTCGGGATGACAAGAAGGTGCTTTGGAAATAAAGCATGTGCTCCAGAGGTTCTGTCTGTCATTCAGGACCTGGGCTGGGCCAAGGGCTGGTGGGGACCGCAGGAGGAATCACCCAAGGTTCCCTCAACCTGCCCACGTGGGCGTCCCTGGCTCCAACACCTTCTGCTCTGCCACTTCCTGGTGCAGCCCTGCAGCACCCACTGTGCCCACCCCTGCTTCCTGGCCATGGGTGTCACTGCACGAGGGAGGATGTGGGCTGAGAGGAGGCAGTGAGAACAAGCAGGACACCGGATGCTATCTCGCAAGCAATCACAGCCTGTTCAGTGCGCGGCGGAATAAGAGAGACGGCTGTGGTTTCTTGCACCCCTCTGGCATGCACGCTGCTCTGGCATGAAGCCGTGCAGTGCGCCTGCCCAGTGGGCACCCTGCATGGCGAGCCCCGCTGCCCCGCACACGCACGCACGCCACGCTGCAGGCGCCCGCCGTCACGGCACCCCACAGCACATAGGTGTCCTGCGTTGTGGGTGCACTGGGCCAGCCGCTGCGCCCTGAGCTGTGCACAACCAGCACCACACACACACTGTGCATCATAAGCACCCTGCTCTGCTGGCACCCCTTGCACTGTGAGCACCGGGGGCACCCTGCACCACAGCCCCTCTTCACTGTGGGCACTGTGCACCGGGGGCACCCTGAGCATGCTGTGCCCTCCAAACTCCCTACACCACACACAACTTGCACCATGTGCACCAGGGGCACCCTGCACCCTCCACAACTCCTGCACCACACACATCCTGCACCCAACACACCCTCTGCACTGTACACACCCAGCTCCACACACACCCTGTGCTGTGGGCATCCTGCACCAGGGGCACCCTGCACACCTTGTGCCACCCACATCCCCTGCACCGCACACATCCTGCCCCATGGGCACCCTGCACCACCCACACCCCCTGCACCATCGACACTCTGTGCCATGGACACAGGTGGCCCTCAGGCATCCCATGGGAAGCACCTGCCCAGGCTGCGGGTGGTGTGGGCTGGCAGCACCAGCACCAGTTGGGGCTGGGTGACAGCACCCAGTAGAAGGACCTGACTGCTCAGTCCCTGCCGCTGCGCTCCCCCTTCCCGTGTGCCTCTGCAGCTCTATGCCATTAATGTCCTCTTTGGCCACAAGTGTCACTCCAGTTTCCCTCATTTCAGGCCTGGGGACACCCCAAGCTCTACCTGTGCCTGCAAACAATGAGTGACACCACCCCACCCAGCTAGGGGACCTGTACACCAAGGAGTCATCGTCCACCACTGCCATTCTCCTTTCTCCAGTGGGCTGCAGGTGTGTGGACACTCATGGGCGCCCCCAAGCCCACCTCACCCAGGCACAAATCCTACTCCCTAAAAAAAAATAAATAAAAAAAAGGGAGCCCCCAGTCCCAGGGCAGGAGGCAGGTTGCACAGCCTGGATGGGGAGCACCCCGGCCCCTTGCTAGGGGGGTTGCAGCCAGTGATGTGCGCCAGGACGCCGGTTGGTTACACCACAGCGTCGGTCACTGCATCGCTTCTGCTGTGGGAAAAGTCCCCGGGATATTCACGGCTGCTGCTGCGTGCACAGGACGCTGCACGGGAAAGTGCGGTTATCCCCCAGGGCACTTGCCGTTCTCCTGCTTGGGAGAAAAACCTAGGGAGTGTGACCCCGCCGGATTTTCATCCTTCCCAAAAGCAGTCAGCAAGGAACCGGCAGTGGAAAGCAGGCCAGCGGCAGACCCTTCTCGCCCGGGCCCACTCCAGGGAGGCGCAACCTCAACAAGCTGCTCTCTGCGGGGCTCCCTTTACTGCGGGGTTTCGGCAGCACCTCCACTTGCAGTGCACAGAGGCAAGGAAAGGGCTAGACTTGGCTCTCATGCCCCAAAGAACTGAGATTTATTTCATTGCCAGAGGGAATATGATTAAAGGAGAGGTTTGGGGGTGGGGGAGAAAAAAAAATCATTAACTACAGCAAGCTCAAAGGCACAGGGGTGCTAGCGGCACGGATGGGATGGCGTTGGCCCCACCGTGGGCCCTGGGTTTGGCCCCCCTCTTTACCACCCCACGGTTGGGCATTGGGGCCAAATCCCTCCCAAGCTGGGGGAGAAGGGGGGGGGGCTGGGAGGACGAGGCAGGCCGAGCCTGGGGAGGGGGCCGCAGGGTCGCCTCCCTCCACATGACAGCCCTTAGGCTTCTTGGCGAGCCCCAGGTGCCCAGAAGATGGGGAGAACCTTTGGGGTGCCCTCCTCCCACCCCAGCCCGGGGCATAGATGCCCGCAGCGCGTGCCGGGGAGGGGAGGCAGCTGGGAAACTAGAAATCGCTACAGAGAAGAGTTTTGCTTTTTAAAAACTAGAAATACAACCAAAAACCACAGGGGGGGGAACAAAAATAAAATAAAGAAAAAGAAAACAAAACAAAAACAAAACCAGCCCCTACCCTCCTCCCCCGCCAACCCTTAACCCCATTTAACCCCAAATTTAAAAAAAATGCTTCATTTTGTGGTTCTTGCAGGAGAGCAGCTCAGCTCAGCCGGGAGGAGGCAAAGGCGGCTCCGCTCAGCACCCTGGGCATGGGGCCTCGGCTCAGCACCCTGGGCACAGCTGGCATAGGCAGGTCAAAGTGAGGCAGGAGCAGCTGCCCCCAGCTTGGAGAGGGAGAAGGGGATGCTGACCCCCCCCCCCCCCCGGGCCCAGGATGGAGGTGGGAGCGCTGGGACCGGCCAATTCACCTAACCGGGAAGGGCTGGGAGCAACCGCAGAGAGTGGGGACTGCTTCTGCGCCCGGCTCCCGGCCCTTCCTCTGCCCCTCATGCACAAAAAAACAGAAAATGCAGCCAACCACCCAGCCAGGCTCTTGGGCACTAGGACCAGAGCCACGGGCCCCTCCAGGGCGAGGGGAGGAAGCCGCCTCCAGGGGACCAGCCGAGCCGCGCTGTCTGGGAAACACCTTCATCCAGCTCCCAAACTGCCCCCGCAGCCCTTGGTTCAGTGGCTGCTGTTACTCATGGAGAGCCCAGGTTGCAGAGCTTGAGGGAACATCTCAGCCTTGTGGAATGGCGGCATGTAGACAGGAGGGGATGGAGCTAGGCTGTAGCCCTGGGAGGTCACTGGGATCGGCAGGCCGGTGGGCACCAGCGACTGGTTCATGTCGTACATCACCCCTTCTGCCTCGTTGCCAAAGGGCAGCAGCAGCCGCTTGCCTTTCTGACGCCGGTTGCAGAACCAGACCCGGACCACCTGCGAGGGATGGGACGAAGGTGCATGAGCTCAGCCAGCTCTAACTCTGAGCTAGAGACCAAAAAAGCCCTTCTGACAGTGGGTCTCCACAGCCCCACAGCATCCTGACCTCCCACATGGCTCCATCCATGCTGCAGCTCCTCCTGGAGGCTCAGGATGGACAGGCGCGCTAGCAAATGGCCAGGCGACCACCCAGCCCTGGCCTCACTCTCACAGCTCCCCCGAGGTGAGCTGGGGCAGTCCGCTCCCAGTGCAGTGCACTCCATCTCTCAAGGCAGTGGGACTCTTCACCAGCCCTCAGACCAGCCACCCTCCTCCATCCCCTGCTATTAGGAGCAACATATCTCTAGTGACCCAAACCCTCATGGAGAACATGTCCAGGTGGACAGACTGATCCGAAGAGAGATGGAAGGCATGAACTTCCCCAGTCCCACCTTCCACAAGGTGCCAGGGTGACCCGGCTATATTCAGCTGTGGTATCCTTCACCCTGCAAGCCCTAGCGCTCTTGAAAAAGCAAACATCCCACTGTGAACTACCATTGTGCTGCAAACCAGAGCACTGTTTTCCACAGAAAAGCATTCGTCTGGCCTGAGAGGGGTGCCAAGGAATCACCGCTGCCTGGGCATCAACTCCCCTCCCTGCCCTCTGCCAAACCTACATCTTTGTCCAGGTTGAGATCCTCAGCGATCTGGGAGATCTCCTGGGGGCTGGGCTTCACACACTTGCGGAAGAAGCTCTCCAGCGTGCCCTTTACATTGGTCTCGATGCTGGTCCTGCGTTTTCGCTTCCGGGCTTGAGCCAACACTTGCTCTGCATTGCACATCTGGAAAGTGAAGAAAGGCCATGGCGTTTGGTCACAGAGCAGTCCAGGCCTGGGAACGTCCCTCCCAGTCTCTGGAGATGCATGCAAAGGTCTGGAGAGGGATGGGGACAAATTCGGGTCCCTGGGAATATCTGTCAGCACAGCCTCTTCACAGCAGTTGCTTTCCAGAGAGATGCAGTAGAAGACTTTGCTCTCAAGCTTCACCCTACTGCACCCAGGGACATGCCCAGTGTCCTGCCACTAACTCTGCCTGCGAGGTGGTGCAGTGGGAGATGGACACGTTTGAATCTGCATTTAAATCTCTGCAAATTTACATCAGCTTTTTTTTTTTTTTTTTTTTTGGCTGACATTTGAGGCTCCAGCAATACTTGGCTGCTCCAACAAGGGAGCTGCCAAAGCTGTCACAAGGGATATATGCTGGAAATGCTGGCTCACTTCCCTCAGAGGAAGCCCCTTCTGCTCTCCTGCCAGCCTTTCAGAAGGTGTTACCTGGTCACCAGCAGATACGGTTCTCCCCCTGCAGCTTGGCAAGCTGGGACCAAAGCCCTGGCTGCGAGAAGGGCAGAATGTTGTCACTAAAATGGGGGAAGCCTGCTTCTCTCCTCTCCCCCAAACCGCTTTTTTGAGGCAGGAGGAACTGCCGCTTGATGGTTCATTGGCCTGTGGATGCCCCCGAGCCCTGGACAGGAAGATAACTCTGGCTCAGCACCTCTTGCATGTTGTCAGTGTTCTCTGCCTCATTGAGCCAGCGCTGCAGCAGCGGCTTCAGCTTGCACATATTCTTGAAGCTGAGCTGGAGAGCTTCAAACCGGCAGATGGTCGTCTGGCTGAACATCTTCCCTGGGCAGAGGAGACAGGGCAGGCAGGGGCCCTGGTTACTCGCAGTTCCCATCTCTGAGCTCCCCACACCACGTGCCTGGGGAAAGGAGCTCTGCAGCTCCCATCTCCACCAGCCCCCCAGGAGCCCTGTCCTTTGGCACCAAAGTATCTGGTAAGGGCATTTTCCCTGCTATTTCAGCAGGATTTAAAGCTCTGAAACACCCTTCAAAAAGCGGCTGTAGCTATTTTGAGCAGTTTATTACTGCTCACACTAGGCTCAAATCCTTCCAGGTTTATGGAAGTGCATAAAATACGGCAAGGAGGAGAAGGGAACTCCAGGGGATCAGGGCACTCATGCTCACCAGCTCCTTTGTAGGGCACTCTGCAGCAGCAACCCCTTCACCCAAGGGCTGCTCCATTCCCCAGGCAGACCTCCCCTCTTCCTCACCGTGATGCAGGGCCCTGGGTATGGGGGAAGAGACCCAGAACAGCTCTTACCATAGAGAATGCCAAGAGCCAGCCCCACATCAGCCTGCGTGAAGCCCAACATGATGCGCTTGTGCTTGAGGTCCTTGGCAAACTGCTCCAGCTCTTCTGATGTTGGTGCATCCTGCACGGGCAGAAGCAAAGTCAGAGTAGAACCTTGCACCTCTGTGGGCTGGAGCTGGGAAGAAAAGGGGTCTGGTCCACCCACCAGGACCTGCATGTGCCTGGACACCACAGCAGCGGGACTGGGGTGGGCTCAGCTGAGCCCTCGGCAGTGCACACATCAACCGGCTGCTGCCGCCACCAGGCTCAATGCAGAAGGCTTTCCCAAACACTGAGCAAAGGACTCTTGGGCTCTGAAGCCCAAAACGTCTCCACCCCACCTCGCTCCACAGCAGAATCACCTGGAAAAACCCATCAGTAACCATCCTGGCAGTGGCTCATCAAGACGGTAGCACCACGTGGCTGAGCTACTGCTCTCAGATGGCTGGTGCAAAGGTTAGGTCATGGTGAGCACTTAAACATGCCAGGGAGCACTTCCACCCCCGGGTTCAGACCATTGCTCCTGCCCAGGGGCAGCACAGACACAGCCTGTGGCACATTCGCTGATGTCCCTGGCGTTTCTCCTCTGTCCCACCCTGCCACATGTACCACGGGGCTCAGCTCCCCAGGATCACAGGCCTCTGCCTCCCACAGTTCTGCGGCAGGGAGAGGGGCAGGCACCAGCCCGGTTTGTTGGTGATGCCCAGGGCAGGCAAAATGACTCAGATAAAGAAACCGATGAAAGCGCAGATGATTTGAGTGGGTTTTAAACCAATCCTTCCAACAACTGGGCTCTTCACTTCGGGAAAGCTGCTTACCAAGCGCTTCATCTCCTCTCTGCATTACAGTCTCAAACTGCTGCAGTGGGCATTTTGCAACCATTTGCCAAGTTTCCATACTCATAGCAGAATATCAGATTTTACAGAGGTGCCTCCTGCCAACAAGTCCCCTTTACGTGGTCACAGACATCGTCCACACCAAGCCTGAGCGCATCCCTGCCACAGAGCACTCCCGATCCCTCTCTCAGGTGAGAAAAAGTTTTATCTAATCCCGATCTGGCACTACAGAGCCACACAGAGGCCAGGAGAGCCCAGGCGATGCCACACCACATGCACCCCCACCGGCTCCCACAGCCTGAACTCAGGGGGTCCGAGTGCTTCTAACTCCCTTAGGCAGCTACTTTGCAGCAGCTCTACCTAAAACCAACAAACCAACCTACAGTGGAAAAACTTTGCAAAAACTTTCCAAAAAGGGAGTGGGGAGCGGGGTGGAAGAAAGAGGTGGGGTCTTTTCGCAGCAGCGCAGGTTGGAGGCGACTCTTGCAGCGGCTAGATCAGATGCAGCAAGACAGATCCCAGAGCTTTAATCCTCTGTGGTGCTCCGGCGATTCTCATCTAAGCGGAGGTTTTTGTCATGAAGTAACACGTACCCAACTCAAAACTGCCACCCAGGAGCTCTGCTTTGAAATGCCCAGGAAAAAAAGTCCCCCCCCCCCGAAAAAAAGCCCAATACCCCCTTAAAAAAAAAAAAAGGCATTTAAAAAGTGGTTTTGGTAGGACCACAGCAAAGCGAGCAGAGACCGCCCAGCGGCAGGGTGTCGGAGGCAGGCACGCCAGTGACTCCCGGAGCCAGGGGAGCCTCTCCCCGAGCAGGGGGGAGGATGGAGCGCCCCTTCCAACTCAGAGGGTGCCGCCTGAGCCGTCTGCTCCGTGCGAGGTGCCTCCTTGGGCCTCGCTGCGCGCGGGCACAGTGGGCCCGACCCCGACGGCGCCGGCAGCGCCCCCGCGACGGTAGCATCTCCGGCCCTGCCCCAGGCCGGGCTTCAGGGCCGAGGGCACCGCGGCCTAACAGCCGCCCCGGCCAGGGCAGGCGACCGTCGGGGCAGGCGGCGAGGCGCGATGGGGCGCGCGCCCGGCGCCCGGGAGCGCGGCCTCCCTGCCCGCCGCATGCTCTGCTCGGGCCCGGGGCCGGCGTCGCGAGTCTCTCACCTCGTCGCCGCTGTCGCTGGACTGTCCACCCTCGCTCGCGGCGCCGCTGGAGCTGCCGCTGCTGCCCAGGCTGGAGAGGCCGCCCGAACCCTGCTGCAGGGCGGCGGGGCAGAGGCCGTGGCCGGCGGGGAAGGCGGCGGAGGCGGCGGAGGCGAAGGGCGGCCCGGGCAGGGCGGCGGCGGCGGCGGTGGCGGCGGGGGCCGCGGGGCCGCCCCACGGCGGGGCCGCCCAGGCAGGGCCGCAGCAGGGCGCGGCGGGCGGCGCAGCGCGGCCGTCGGGGGAACCCTGGCGGCAGGGCCGGGCCGGGCGCGCCTCAGCCTTGGCCGCGGGCCCCGCGGGCCCTGCGGGCGCGGGCAGCCAGGCGCGGGGCGCCGCCGCGGCGTCGCGGCCGCCGTCGGGCTCGGCCGCGAAGGGGAAGAAAAGCTGCTGGGCGGCTGCGCCGTCGTAGCCGCCGCGGGGGAAAGGCGGGCCGCCGTCGGGCAGCAGGCCGAAGGGGGCGGCCGGCAGCCCCCCATCCGGGCTGAACATGGTGCCCGCGACCCTAGGGCTCCATGCAGCGCTGCGGCAAGGCCCGGCCGCGGCGCTCAGGCCGGGCGCAGCTCACCCGACGGTGCCTCCATGCTGCGGCGCCGCCGAGGCCACTGAGGGCGGTGGGGCCGGGCCGGGCCGGGCCGGGCCGGACCGTATGGAAATGGGCCTCGGCCCCATTGGCCCCGGCGGCATGGCCGCACCGGTGGGTCGGGCGTGAACTTGATCCCCTTTTTCTGGGAGGGGGGAAGGGAGTGAGAGGATGAGGAGCGGGCACCTTCGGCCCGGCCACGGGGGTGTGCACCCAGAGGGGAAATTAAGCACAGGGACTATGTGATTTATGGCTCTCTGGGATCCTTTCCCACTGAGGGCCACAGAAAGGAGAAGGCTCGATGTCACATGAGTGGGGTAATAAACCCCGGCAAGCAGCTGCACCGTGGGACACCCACCCACCAAGCTGTGAACACCCTGTTTGTGCAGCCAACAGCAAAGTGGCAGGGCCAGGGCTCGCTGTCCCCTTGCACACAGTTCCCAGGACGCCCGGGAAGGGGGAGGCCAACGTCTCCATCCCTCCCTGGGCAATGCTCCCTTCTGAGCAGCTGCTGATCTGGGGAACTTCCTGCTGTAGGGTCTCATGGAGGGCAGGAAAACAGCAGTCGAGGGGACACTTTGGGGGCAGGTGATAGTCGCAGCAGCCTGAGCTAAGCTAAGTTGGAGGTGCCCAAGAGCGGAGATCTTGCCTAGGGCTGCGGGCAGCCCCTCATCAAGAGGACCGAGGATGAACTCCAGGGATGACACCAGGATGCTGGTGCCTTCAAGCACTGGGGTTGCTCTGCAAGCACTTGGTGCCTGTCTGCAGCAAGGCAGGAAGCATGGGCCGAGCAGCACAGGCCTGCAGCACCACGGCAATGCCACAGGGACAGCGGCCGGGAGGCAAGCTGGGCTCCATTGCGCTCCCGCTGGTGCTCTCCTCTTCCTCATGCTGCAGGAGGAAGGCTGGCATCTGGGAGGGTGGGCGCCTGCTTTGCTTTGCAGAGCTGCGCTCTTGCCTCTCGCTGTGCAGAGGCCCCCGGAGCACTGGGTGTGCCGCTGGGGCTATCAGGGACATCTGCTGCACAATGGCCCTGGCATGATGTTTTCCCTATCTCAGGGGCTTTCCTTTCCCACTGCCCTTTCGCAATGGAGCTATCGGAGCTGGGCTCAAGGCATTTCCCCCCTTCCCCCAACATCTGCAGTGGCTTTCCAGGACAGTCCGCAGAGGTGGCACTGACCTGCTGCCCCATGGACCTCTGCGGAGGAGCTTGTGCCACAGACCAGGCATCAAGCCGGTGCCTCCCCAGGCAAGATGGGGGGTAGCCCCATGCCCAGGGCAAGGGGCAGGCCCGCCGCCAGAACCCTTCGCTGTTTATTAACCCGGATTACCGAGAGCTGCGGCTTGGCCCTCTGCAGTCTCGCACTCAGGAGATATGCCGAGGAGATAGGGGCTTCTGGCAGGGCCTGAAAGGGAGGCGGTTTGTCACCCATTCATGACACAATTGCTCTGGGTGGTGGCCGCAGCGCCAGCAGCTGGGCCGGGCTCCCCTCGGGCAGGCCGAGCAGCCTCCCTCCTTTCGGCGGCCATTGACACATCGCCTTGGGCACCGGTGTGGGTGCGGGCGTGTAAGGGGGGGGAGGGGGGAGGAACCAGCGCCTGCATTGCAATGAATTTTATAGATGGAGGAGGAGGGAAAAAAAAAAAAAAAGGAGGAAGGGGGGTATGCGGGATTTGGAGCCCTTCCTGAAACGGGGATGAGCTGCCTGCTGCTACAGCGTCGGTCCGTGTGCCGTGCTGCTCTAGCAAAGCCGCGGAGCGGCCAGCCCTTCGGAAAATGCCCTCGGAAGACCTGACGGCTGCAAAAAATGTAGT
Organism: Rhea pennata; assembly: GCF_028389875.1. Taxonomy (NCBI): domain Eukaryota; kingdom Metazoa; phylum Chordata; class Aves; order Rheiformes; family Rheidae; genus Rhea; species Rhea pennata. The sequence goes on from NC_084680.1 coordinate 2,371,705, forward strand.
AATAATAATAATAATAATAATAATAATAATAATAAAGCAGTCTTGAGTGGGGGAATAGGCCGAGAAGCGAAGCCCCCTCTGCTCGACGTGGCCGGGCGCCGCCTTGGGCTTGGGCCGCTGCCCGGCCGCCGAAGGCCCCTCCGCGGAGGCTGCGCCGGGGCCCGCGGGCAGAGGAAGTGGCGCCGCGGGACTCCGATGGGCAGCGATCAAGCTCTGCTCGGGCCGGGCTCCAGCTGGGGCTGGGACGTTTTTAGAAGAGTCTTCAGCTCGGCAGCAACTCCTCTTTCCCCTTTGATTTATTGTTCTTCGCCCGGGGGCCCCCGCCTCCTCCCCCCCCGACCTGCTCTCTCTCTCCATCCCCCCAGGAAGCGGGACCGAGCCATCGCGCCCTCAAACGCATTCCAGCTCCCTTTCATATACAGGCGGAGGAGAAGGGGAGACGTTGACTTTGAACTGCCTCTTTGTAGGAGCCCGGCCCATTGTGGGCAGCGATGGTTTTCGCTGGGGGATGTGGAGCAAGTCAGTGGGGTTTCTCTCCGTCCCCCCCTATCTCCATCCATTTCAATGGGGTGAGCACCCCCCCGCAACGGTCCCCCCCACCCCACCCCCGGTCGCAGCTCCTAGCCATCCGGCTAGCCTCCATTCTGAGCAGACGTTGCCGGAGTCCCCGTGCTTCAGCGGAGGAAGGACAAGGACGGCAACCCGCGGCATTTCCAGGCCGGTGGGAAACCCCCCAGCCAAAGCAGCCATCGGTGGGCTCCTGCTAGGAGAAGGGGGGGCAGAAAGTGACAGCTGTATCCTGCTCACTTTGGTGGGACAACAGCAAGCTGGGGGCACTGAGGTGTACGTGAATTTGTCTCTCTCCCATTTGCTGGGTCATACTGGTTTGGCTTGGTGGCAGAAGGTGGTGTGACGTGTAGCCGAAGATGTTGTTTTAATCACTATCAAACCCAGACAGGGGAGATAGGAGCTGTCAGAGGCCTCTGCTGGATGCCCCTGGGTTTATTGCATAATATGCTCAAAGGAGAGCGATGTGGTGGGCTGCAGCCCCACACAAGGTGGGCTTGGGGCGGAGGTGGTCAGCAGCAACATGAAGGGCCCAGCTGGGTCCACCTTTGAAAATTTCACTCCAGGTCCATCTGAGAAGGGTCAGGCCAGTGGCTTCAGCCCCCCCCCCCCCAATTCCCTCCTGTGGGAGCAAAAACTGAAGCTCCTCCATGGCAATCCAGTTTGCTTGGCCATAGCTGAATGGTCCTGTCAGGGCTGGACAGACAGACTCATGCAGCTGGGGTGATGGAGAGTCTTCTTTGCACCCCTGGCCACGGTCCATGACCTACGAGTCCTGCTTCCCCAGCCTTGCCCACGAGTGTGGGACAAGACTGCTCGGCCTCAGGAGCGGAGGTGGGTGCTGCTCTCCTGCCCTCACCACATGCCCTTGGCTTGACAGCATCGGGCAGGAAGATCCCCCCCCCACCCCCGTGCCCCACATCTTGCTGACGCTGGGAAGACGAAAGGGCTGCTTGTAGTGTACGCGCCTAGGCTGAGATGAAAGCCCTGAAGGGTGATCTGGTCCACATCTGTGTCCTTGTTAACTTGGCCTCCTCATTAAAATGGCCCAGTGGTACAGAGCCTGGGCTGTAATTCAGACATCACCCATGTCACCGTGAGCTGGAACCACCAGCACTTCCTCTCTGCTGTTACTGGAGGTGGTGGTGGTGGGGAATTGAGGTACAGACAGCCTGGGGGCCCAGCAGAGCCCCTGCGTCCAAGCTGCGGCAGGACAGAAGTGTTGCTCCAGGGCAGATGCCTTTTCTAGGCTTTAAGCGTCCCAGCGCATGGCGCTGTCATGTGCGTCCGAGCAGTGCTGCGTGGTGCTGAACAGGAGGCATCTTTCTGTCCCCTCGAGGCGTGGGAGCCCAGCAGGGCTGCAGCCAGAGGTCGGGAGCCCGGGGTGGCTCCTGGCTGGCAGCAGAGCAGATGGAAGGCTCCCAAGGGGGAGCGGGCAGCTCTAGTCCCCCAGGTCCAGGGCAGCATTGGCCGAGGTGGCCTCGGCACCCAACCGGGAGTGGTTGGGGGATGCTGTCTTCACACTTAGAGAGCAAAAGCCACCAAAGACTTGAAGAAGCCCCAGAAGAGCATGAACTCCCCACTTCTGGCCTTAAGACTTGCATGAGAAGCATCACCTTTATCACGGCACGGGCTGTGCAGCTGCCATGCTGGCAGCACCCATCCAGCCATAGGGTGACTCACAGGTCCCCCCTCCCAGCTCCCCCTTTGCTCTGTGGCAGCATCTTCTCCTGCCTGACAGCTCTGTAAGAGGCCACAGCACCTCTGCCTGCAGCCATTTAAGCAGCTACGGCCCTTATGCAGCTCACCAGAGATGCCACACTCGCCACGGAGCTGGAACCTGCATCGTGTCCCTGAGGGTTCAAGCATGTGGGGCCAAATCGGGGTGCTCAGGCTGAGCTTTGTCCTTGGTTCTTGGGAACCAGGCAGTGGCTGTGGCGGGGCTCAGGGCACCCGTCACAGCCCAGGGCAATGCCAGCCAGGCCCTCCAGCAACAGCTCTATGGGGCTAATAGTGATGGCAGCCTGCAACAGTGGGGACAACCCTCCCCCCCCCCATTGACCACAGGTGAGTCACCAAGTGACCAAGATGCCCGGCTCCAGGCTGGACAATAGCACCCGACCTTCCGGCGCTGCCGAAACCCCGGAGGAGCCGAGATTGTATCAGCACCAGGGGGTTAATGTGATCAAAGAGCTGGGCCGGGAGAGGAACTAAGACATTTAGCCCTGCTAAACAATGCGAGGCTGGAGGAGCACCCGATATAGCTCTTATCTGAGGCCAGGACCAAGGTGTGAAGGACCCGGCCCTGGAGGGCGAGACGTTAGGCGGGCAGCAGGGCCCGACGCTGCTTTACGGGCCCCGGGTGTAAATCCTGCACTCACCTGCCTTCTTCCCCACTCAGACGCTTTGGCAGAGGCCCAAGCATTTGGGAAGCTCCAAGCCTTGATGCATTCTTCCTTGGGAATAAGGAAAGAGGTCTCAGCCTGGAGCCCCCTGCACCCGGGCAGGCGGCTGGGTGAGGAGTACCCCAGGGCGAGAGGATCCCCCCATCCAATGCAACAGAGCAGGGGCCACGGTGGGCAGAAGCCCATCTGGCCCCACACCACACACTCGCAATGGGTCTCAAACATGGTTGTTTTAATAAAATCTCCTTTTTTTAAAAAAAAATAACTACAATCCATACAATGACGATGCTGTCAGGGAAGAGGGGGCAGCAACCCACATTTAACGTAGTGCAGCGAAGAGAAAGCATCCATGAAGGGACGACTTCTGCCTTTAAGCCCCGCTGCACCACTGCTCACCGGCACGGGGCCACGTCTCTGCCTGCATCACCCACGCGTGCAATGAGCCACCTGCATGCAGCAACCACCCTGGAGGCTCTGGGAAGAGATGTGGGGCTCCCAGCCAGGATGTGGCAGCACGGGCTGGCGAGTGGGCACAACATGCAGCCACTGGCCACCATGGCTCCGGAGCCAGACACAGTGCCCTGATGGACGTGGGAACCGTCCCGTGCCATGCAGGGAGTACTGGCTGCAGCGGAGCAGCCCGGAATTTGCCTACACAGGGACCGGTGTCTCGGGACGGGCACGGGGCGATGCTGGCGGGCAGCAGGGTCCCAATGCAGCTGTGCTGGCGCTGCAGCGAGCCGTGGGGGTGCCTGCTGCGCCCCTCACTTGGCAAGCTCTGCCATCGTCCGGACAACTGCTTGGCTACGGCTTTCCTTGCCCTCCTCGAGCCCTGGGGATGCTCTGCTCTCTGCTCTCTTCTCCACTGCTAGCCGGTTTCAAAGCAAAATGTTTAACCTTTTCTGACTGATGCCCGGGAAGCCCAGTGGTGCTGAGCACTGCACATGACAGCTTTCTTGTCCTTGGCACCCCAGGGCGCTTTAAAATCCAGCCCCACGGCGGCCAGAGCAGTGGAGAAGATGCAGATAGCCTAAAACATCGCGAGCACATCTCAAGGAAATCCCCTGCCCGTTGGAGGGGCTCGTGCCGCCGTCCTGGGCAAGGGGGTCCCCATGGGCACCTGGGCCTTCCTCAGCATGGGCACCTCTGGGGACCAGCAGCCCCAGCAAGGAGTAAAGCACTGGGCCCACGGTGGGGGGAAGGCCACTGTGCTGCCTGTGCAAAGCAGCGGCCGCGCACTGTGCGGGGATGCTCCCTGCGGCGGCAGCAGTCACGGATGCATCACCTGGAGCAAAGCCTGTAGCCTCCTCATCTCCCTCTCGTTCCCGCTTTGGGCTTCTCAAGCAGGGCCCCGGGCACAGAGGCTTTTGGGGGCAGGAGGGGACAGAGCAGGCAGCCCAGTGCCAGCCTTTAAAGATGCTTGCCGAATCCTGGGAAAGTTTCCAGCCCTCCTGGATGGGCTCACGGCAAAGTCGACCAACCCTGGCCGCGCTGCCGGCTGAAGCCGAGAGCGTGTTGCGGCCCTGTCGGTGCTCTGTGCCTCCCTCTCAGGACCTTTCCCAGCTCCTCTTGCATTTTTAGCCTGGCTGCGGGTGTCAGAGCAGCTCTCGCCCCCCTCCTTGGAGCTGGTACTGCAGCCCCCCCATTTCCGTGCCACAGCGGCGGCACGGGGGAGCCATGGGGCAAGGCAGGGACGCACTGTCGCCAAAGAGACCAAGGAGGCTGGAAACAGGGGGGGCGGCCCCCCGTCCCGTAGCTGATAGCGGGTGTTTATTGGGCAGGCGGCGAACAGTCTGGCAGAGCGGGGTTTTTTGGGGCCCCGCGGGTGCCCTGCGGCGGTGGCCACCTGCGGTAGGTCCGGGCGTTCTGCGTACAGTCCGTAGCGAGCTTGGGTGCGAGGAGCGAGGACGGGTGTTACTGGTGCAACTTGGGGCTCGGGGGGTGTAAGGTGGAGTCATCGAACAGCGGGTTGCGCACTTCCATTTCTCCCGTCTGCGGTGGTGCCGGGATGGAGGGAGGGAAAAAAGCAGGTCAGAAAGCAGCCGATGGGCTCCTGAGCTTCCCCAGCCCGTCTCCGTAATGGGGCCGGGAGTGACCCCGACGCACAGGGCCCCGGAGGCACAGCACCCGCTCACGCGCAAGCCAGCCGGGGGGGAAACTGAGGCCGAGAGGGAGAGAGACTTGGGTGGGAAGCCGGGCGGTCCAGTCCCGGGGGTGGGGGGACATGCGCCAGAGTCCCAGCACCCACTGCTGGGAAAGCTCCTGGCTCTGTACTGGGGTGGGGAGGGAGCAGACTGGGATGCTCTGACTGACCAGATGGGATGCTCCAGGGGGGAATGGGCAGTGCTCTCCCATGCCAGCACCCACCAGCCTCGCTGACAGCAATGGGCTGGTTGCCCAGACTGCCAGTGTGTCATCAACAGCCCTTTAATGGGCCTGTAAAGACTTAATGATGACCCTTAACTGGGCCCTGATGGCTGGGCACCACAGCCATTACCATGTGAAAGGCTCCCTTTGGGTCCCTTTGTGCTCTTTACACCCTGGCCTGTAGCAGGGCTGTTAGGAGCTGCCCTTCTCCAAGGTTCCCATTGAGCTGAAGGGCCAGAAAAGTCCCCTCTGGGTTTGAGTGAGGTCTCTGGCCACAATTCCCATGGTCCAGCCAGTGGTCAGGGAGGTCATGGACCGGGGCCTGGATCCGCCTGGTGGCCTGGAGCCATCAGATCTCCAGCGTCCAGGAGCCCCAGTGAGGCCTTGCTGCCTGCATCTCGGGGGTGGTTGGGTTCGGTTTGCCGATGGACGCTGCGATTCTCAGCTCCTGAGACAAAGCAGGGAAGCACTCCCCAAGGAATGTCCCCATGTCCAGAAGCCCCACTTCTGTCCCTCAAATACTTGGAGCAAACTTAGGCTTCATGTTTGCAGCAATGCAAACCTGCTCGCCCTGAGAGCTGCCCTGGCTTCCACCACCAGCCCTGCTCACAGAGCCAAGCCAGCCTCATGCTCCCTGCGGGGGAAGTTTTGAGGCAGCTTTGGGCCTGAAGCAGTGAGCAGGAGCCCCTGTGGACACTAGCACCCATACTGGACACCAGTATGGACAGGGGGACCAGCAGCAGCCCCATCTCACATCGCCTTGAGCTGCCCCAACAGCTCTGGCCGGGAGAGTGCCTGGTGTTCGAAGCAAGCGGGATGGTGGGCGCTCTGCCGGGAGCTGCTGGGGGACACAGCAGGGCTGGACCATCAGCGAGTTTGACAAAGGACATTTGTAAACGGCCTCCTCATGAGGACCCCCACACCCCAGAGCCCACCTCGGATGTGCAGGTTCCCCTCTGCCCCTCGCTGCAGCTCGGCTGTGCAGAGGGTGCTGGCAGGCAGGAGCAGAGCTCATGGGTGCCCTGCTCCGGCCGCCGCTCTGACCCTGTGCCTTACCGGAGCCAGCCCCGGGCACTCATATACAGTGAAGTCTCCATCCTCGTTCTCCTCGTCGGATGACGCAGAGTCTGGCAGTTTGGGCTCCTCTTTATGCCTGTGGGGAGAGTTTGCAGAGAGGGTGGGTGAAGCCCAGAGGGACGACTCCCCTGTTAACGGCTCAGCACGGGCCGAGCGCGCTCCAAGCTCTGAGCACTGCCCACTGGGGCAAACACCCAGCAACTGGGGCACCCGCCAGGACTGCGCACTCTCGTCCCCGGCTTCTGGCACCCTCCACCCGGGGCAGCTCTGGGGGCTGCTCCTGCTTTCTCTTCTCAGGGTGAGCTTGCTTACTTCTCCATGGAGAGCATCTGCTGCTTTTGGTGCTGGTAGTGGTACATCTGGGCACTCTGAGCCAGCGTCTTGTCCCCAGGCTGCAAAGAGAGCAATGGCAGACATGAACGCGGGGCTCCGGCGAGCCGCCAGCCCTCCCCAGGACGTGGGCTCTGCCTGGTGGACAGCGGCCCAAAGCAGAGCCTGAGCTAACTAACGGCTGTTCCCTCGCCTCTGGTTTGGGAGCCTCTTGCAGGCCTGGCTCAGGTGCCAGATGCCCTGTCAGGAGGCACCCGGGCACCTTACCGAGATGTTGTCGTAGGGCAAAGGGCTGGATGCTCTCTGCGCTGAGTAGTCTGCTTTCTGCGCCAGCCTGACCTCCTTCTGCAGCCTGCCGAGGGGAGAGGACAGCAGTCGGGCAGGAGTGGCCAGAGCGGGACCCAGCTCTCCCACCCGGATCCACACTGCTGCAAGGGGCACCCACAGCCAGCAGCACCCCTGGCTGTGCCAAGCAGCATGGTGAGGGCCCTGGATGGCTGAGTGTGGCCCAGGGCTGGGGTTGCCCAGGCAAGCGCTTCCCATGCACGAGACCGTCACGTGGCAGGTCCTGCTGCCACGGGACAGCTCAGGAAAGGACCGAGCAGTAAAGCTGGAATCGTACTTAAACCCCCCCCCCCCCAGTGTTTCAGAAGGAAAGGGAAACCACAGCTCATGGGGTTTCTCAAGGAAGCAGAACGGACTCTGTGGGGCTTTTCACTTGCTCAGCCCCAGACTCTGTTCTTGCAGTCCCCTGAGCACCAGGTCATGCCATCAAAGGTCGTCTGCTCCTGCAGACTTGGCCCTCAGAGGGTACTATGGGACAAGCCATATTCCTCTATTTTAAAACCACAGAGCTGCTGCTGTGCACGCTCCCTGCTTCTCTTAGCCAGGGTCAGAAAGCACCAGCAGCCCTGAAACACAACGCACAGTGGTTGTGCCAAGGAGTGAGCTGGTTGAGCAGAGTCTGAGGCGGACAACCTGGAGCAGTGAAGCGGTCTGCTCCCCGCAAGCAGAGCCAGCACCTTGGCAGGTCGGGTGACAATACCTCTGTGCTCCCCAAAACTCTCTGGGGCAGCAAGTCACTTTGGGATCATGAGCTTGGAGCATGCTGGAGCCTCCTGCAGGCTCCTACCAGATCCCATGCAGCCTGCGGTGGGGGCTGCAAGGCAAAGCCTGCTGCCGAACCAAGCACCCCCGGCTCCCGAGGAGTCCCGTGTACCCACAGCACTGTCCTCCACCCGGTCTGGCAGATGCCGTACCCTGGTGGACACAGACACCAGTGCATGTGTGGTGGGATAAGTAAGTACAGTTGTTTTCCTCTTATCCAAATCTTCCCCTGACCCCAGGGAAATGTGTGAAGAAGCTCCCCCAGGTACCATGAGGACACTTCGGTACTCGTTGGGACCAGCAGCCTCCGGCTTACCTGCACCAGCAGACAGCAGCCACGATGAGAGCGGAGATCCCAGCCACGGTGCACACCACAATCAGCCCTGCGGAGGAGGGACGGCACAGTGAGACCGTGGGGGTGAGTCCGGCGGCAGCTCTGACAGCCCAGCGCCTGGCCCGGCTCTGCACAGAGCGCAGAGGAGCCAGCCTGGATCTCTGCCTGCCCCTGTCCCATGGGCGAGGACACCAAGACATTCTCCACCGAGCCCCAGAGGCCCGTCCTTCGGATCTTACCGAGCACTACGTCATCATTTGAAGGCATGGGCGATGCCTCCACAGGGTATTTCTGGACTGCCTCGGTCGTAGAGGTGGGGAGGGTCGTGGCTGCCTTGCTGCCCATAGGATCCCTCTGCAAAGACTCCCCTTGCAACCTGCTGGCCACACGATGCCTCCCCGCCAGGGTTGCAACAGCTGCAGAAGAGGCAGGAGAAAGCAGGTGCATGAGCAGAGCAACACCTGGTACTGAGGGTTAAAAGTGAGAGCAGGCATCCCTCCACCAAGGAGAGGGACAGCCGGGTGCTGCCTGGCATGTGTCGTTCAGGCTTAGGAAACTGGGAGAAGCGCGTACTTACTTCTGGGTTTGCCATCGTGCAGTGGGTGGGCATGAGGAGCATCTTGCCTGGCCAGCACGTCTGCCAGAAAATCGATTTGTTCCTCCAAGCTGGGAACTGAAGCCCTCCCTGAGGCAAGAGAAAGCCAGAGAGCGTGAGATGGGGCAGCCAGGGCCGCCCGAAGCCATGCCCAGCAGCTGGCAGCAACCCTCCAACCGTGGGGCCTTCTGCCCCGTGCCCAGCAGCACACAGGCTCATTGGCAAGGGGCTCCTACGCAACGTCAGTGGGGACACGCAGCCCCTTCGCACAACGGGAGCAGCCCTGGGTGCTCTGGGGCCAGGCTGCACAAAGCCAGCAGAAGGGGAGGAAGGGGAGGAAGGGGAGGAAGAGAGGCGCTGGGGAGCAGCCCAGGTTGGCCATGGCATGTCGAACATTGCCAGCCCTTGCCTGCCCCAGTGTTCTCGTCTCACCCTGAGCAGCGTGGCCCGGAGGCGTCCCTCTGCACAGGGCAGGTCACAAACGTGGCTGGAGACAAGGATGCGGTGCCACCAGGATGTGGAGGAAGAGCAAGGCTGGTGGCCCTCATATTCCTCCTCAACCTGTGAGCCGTGGGTCCACACTAGTCTCATTGGAGGGCAAGAGGAAAGGCCGGCTGGCTGCTGGGAGCCAGGCTAGCCCCAGTGTGGGGCCGGAAGGGCCTGGCCCAGAGCAGAGAGAAAGGTGATGGGGACGGTCCATGGTCCTGGGGAACCCTGAGGGGCCATGACAGCATCCGGTGGGGCTACAAAGCCATGTAACAGCATGTGGCTCGCCCGCGGCAGGACGGAGCAAGCCGAAGGCGCCGATGTGAAACCTCTGGAGACAGCCAGACCACCAATCACCCACCCACCCCTCACACAAGTGGCTGCCGAGAGCCTTCCCCGTCCCCTGGGACTGGCCATGGCCCATCCTCACCTGCCCCGGCAGCCACAGTCAGGGAGCAGCCGAGCCCAGACGGACAACAGCTCCCGGCACCCACAGGGAGCAGGGCTGGCATGGGAAAGACACCCCAGCCAGGCTGCTCTCCAGGGAGATATATTCATGCTTCCGAAATACCGATCCGAGAGGGGTGACCTAGGTCCTTCCGGAGCCCTCTGAGCCCTGCAGAGCTGCCGGGGCCAGCGGTCAGAGGGCAGAGCTCTGCTGGGACACCCGCTCGCTGGAGAAAGCAGCTAGCAGGGGCCGGCCAGCCCGGCGGGAAAGGCAGCCCCCTGGCCCGGCCCAGCAGGCAAGGACGCTCTGCGCCGGACACCCAAGGAGCTGGAGCGTGAGGACATGTCAGACGCCCTCCGCTCACTGCAAGCAACAGCTCCAGGGTCATTTCTGCCCGCTCCCGCTGCCTTTGCGACGAGGACACCTCGCAGAGGCCTCGGGGGCTTCGCTGGGGCTGGGCGTTTCAGCGGGGAAGGGATGAAACCGGAGCGAGCACTGCACCTACCCCGCAAAGCCTCCCACCGCCCACAGCGCAAAAGCTGCCAGTTGCACAACAGGCTGTCAAACCAGCCAGGTGAGCAGGACTCTCCCCCCCCACCCCCCCCACCACAAAATCGGGCGTTTTCGCCACCCCAGGGCACCCCAGGGCAGGCTGGGTGTCACCGTGGCGCTCGGGGCAAGGGTGGCTTCTGCACCCCCCCCTTCCCCCCCCCCCCCCCCGCCCGGTGCCCACAGCACATTTCGACCCATTGTCCCAGGGAAGGGGTTGGGGGGGCAGGAGAGGAACCTGCTCTTCTGCAGGCTGCTTCTGCAAATGGCTCAGCAGCCGCATTATCAGGGGCTGCTATTGAAGCGTTGGGCTTTTAACAGGATTAAACTCAACTTCAAAGCGGCAAGACGGTCCAGGCTCCCTCTGCTCCTCAATTGCTGCATTCAGCCAGGGCCGGCCGCAGTGAGAAGCCCTGGAGGGTAAATCAAAGCCACACAAAGGCAAGGTGGTACCACGGCAGCTTCGTTCCAGGATAATTCAAGGTTATAACAATTACAGCTCCCCTGGAGTTTGAACGGTGCTGGAAATACACACCAACTCCCTTCCCAGCCCTGGCACAAAACCCGAGGGGTGCCACACCGGGGAGCCGTCGGGCTGGAGACGACGGAGCTGGAGTGCTACGGAGCCCCGGGCTTTGCTGGGCTCGCTTCGCGCCTGGCTGGCACTGCGGTCCGAGCGGTTCGTGGGGTGCTGAGTAATCCTGTGGGACAGCCCTGCACGCACGGAAGCTTCTCCTTCAGGCCTAGCGGGCAACCATGTTACATCATTTATATTCCTAAATCTTACTCACGGGAAATGCAACACTGTGTGCAGTCCCGCCGTGGTACCCTTCCACCTTGGGCAGCTGTGATTGCAACAGCTGATGGTTCAAGCAGATTAATGTGACCTGCTTCAGCAGAAAAAAATAAGTGAAAAGCTGAAAAATCATGTAGGAAAGGCTGGGAGCAGCTGCAGGCCTCATCCTGCTGCAGGCGCTGTGAAGCAGGGCCAGAGCCCAGTGCGCAACCCACGCTGAGGCTCTCGAGCAAAACCTGCGGCAGCCTGAGCTGCCGAGATGGCTCCACTTGGCATAGGCTTCAAAACTCTTCCCAGTATTTCAAGCGGTGCCCGACAAAGAATTTGAACCAGATGGGCACGGCGCTCTCCTTCCTGTTTTGCCAGTTGCTTCTCTTTTGGCTAAGAAAAATCCCCCTTTTCAATAGTTTTCAAAATAAATTTAGAATCTTTCCATAAAAACCCCATCTTTTGCCGTTAAGTCTCAAAAGCTGCGAAGATTTGGCGCAGTGGTATCTGGAGCAGAGCCGCCGATGCGCTGGCACCCCGCCGGAGCCCCTGCACAGCTGCAGCTTAACCTCAGCCACTGGCCAGCACCGAGCACCAGCACCCAAAGCCGGAGCAAGGCCCACTGACCCTTTAAACTGGCCTGGTTTAAAGGGGGACAGGTGCCCCCCAAGGGCTGGCAGGGATTGCCACTAATTTGAGTAACACCCCGCTCCTTGCTCCGACCTGCACCAAGCCACCGGCAAAGCTGCTGGGTTGTGCAGCTGCAGGAGGAGCAGAGCTGCTCCGGGCACAGCGTACGGAAAGAGGAGGGATAGGGGCACCTATCCGACCCTTTCCAGGCGAGGAGGGGCTGGCAACGCGGCGGCCGGCGCCGACGGTCGCTCCTTCCCTCGGTGCAGGGAGCATCGCAGAGCAGGGGCTAGCCGCCGGGGATGCTGGTGCCAAACCACAGGCAGCGCCGGGCTCCAAGCCCAGCACCCAGCTGCAGCACCCTGCGAGCACCCACAGCTGGCAGAGAGGGCGGCAGCGCCCCGGCGCTCGCAGAAACCGAGGCAGAGAGGTCAAGGGAGCTGTGCGCGCTCCCATCGGTGGAAAACACCTCCGTGGCCAAACAGAGCCGCCGCCGGCACCTTTCGCCAGCACGTTAAAGCAGGAGCCTGCCAAGCCCAGCACCAGGCACAGAGATGTCTGAGAGCAAACTGGAGACTCGACCTGCTTTTGCATGGAAAAAAATCCCGGCTTTTGCTGGCGTGGATGGAGAGTCCCAGGAAAGCCTGGTGCGGCCCTCGCTCTTGCAGCCAGGGAGCCCGCTGCTCGGCGGGCACCGAGACAGGTTTTCCCATGTGGGCTGGCATGATCTGTGCTGAGGCAGGTACGTGGTGCCGGCGATGCCTGCGGCCACCGAGGCGCACAGGCGCTCAGGGAGGAAAAGCCGGCACACGTACATCACCCCCGGTGGCAGCTCAACCTGGAAAGCCCTTGCAGAGCTGGCTTCGGCGAGCTGGCCAGGCGCCGCTGCTCGCAGGTGCCGCAAAAGCACCCACCAATCCAGCAGCACCCGGCTGCCATCTGCTCTCCCATGGGAGACGAGCACCCTGGGGGCGACCCTCACCCTCGCCGCCGGGTGAGCTCAGGCAGAGGGTGTGGGGCAGCGGGGGATCCCCATTCCCAATCCTCATTCCCACCTTCGCAGCGAGGCGCAGGGTGGGGGCGGGGGGGATGCAGGGAAGCACCGCACCCGCCCTCCAGGAGGGGGTGCAGCCGGCCAAAGCTCTGGGTACCACGCAGGGTTGCTATGGAGACGCGGGCGCACGCGCATCCCTTCCTAGAGGGCTGCTTGCTTCTGAGATTTCACAGGAAAAAACCAAATCTGTAACGCCCCCCGCCGAAGCCAGTTGCTCTGGGGGGGCTTGGAGAGGCCGACATGAGCAGGATGCAGCTGCTCACCCCACTGGCCCAAGCCCCGAGGGGATCGCTTCAGCACAGCCCTCACCTCGAAAGGGCTCCAGCTTGGTGCTCTCCCCTCTCTTTCCTCGAGCAGAGAGGTAGCGCTCAGAGCAGGACGCGCGGAGGCCGAGAAACCAGCCTCGCAGGCAGCCAGAACTGAACATGCTGTAGGTGACCCTGCTTGAGCGGGGGGAGGGGGGTGGGGGGTGGACTAGATGATCTCCAGAGGTCCCTTCCAACCTCAACCATTCTGTGATTCTGTGAAACAACCTGTATAGCTCCAGCCATCCAATGAGTGGGACAGACTCTGGTGACAGAATGACTCCAGTGCCGTGGGGCAAGCCCCCACTGCTGCCCCAAGCAAGCCGAGAAGAGTGCTGGGCCCCATGCTAGCTGTGGGACAGCTGGGGTGATGAGGGCCAGGACTCCTGTCCTCCTGCCCAGTCTCCCCTAAGGAGCCTACATGAGCAAACTTGACCTGCTGGAAAGTAGCTCTGCAGAGAAGGACCTGGTGGACAACAAGCTAACCATAAGCCAGCAACGTGCCCTTGTGGCCAAGAAGGCCAATGGCATCCTGGTGTGTATTAGGAAGAGTATTGCCAGCAGGTGGAGGGAGATGATCCTGCCACTCTACTCAGCTCTGGTGAAGCCACATCTCAAGTACTGTGTCCAGTTCTGGGCTCCCCAGTACAAGAGAGACATGGTGCTACTGGAGAGAGTCCAGTGTAGGGCTCTGAAGACGATCAGAGGGCTGGAGCACCTGCCCTCTGAGGAACGGCTGCGAGAGCTGGGCCTCTTCAGCCTGGGGAAGAGAAGACTGAGGGGGGATCTTATCAACGTGTATAAGTACCTGAAGGGAGGGTGTCAAGGAGATGGGGCCAAATTCTTTTCAGTGGTGGCCTGCAATAGGACAAGAGGCAGTGGGCACAAACTGACCCACAGGAGGAATTTCTTTGCTATGATGGTGACAGAGCACTGGAACAGGTTACCCAGAGAGGCGGTGGAGTCTCCTTCTCTGGAGATATTCAAAACCCAGCTGGACATGATCCTGCACAACATGCTCTAGGTGACCATGTTTGAGCAGGGCAGGTGGACTAGATGATCCCCAGAGGTCCCTGCCAGCCTCAACCATTAGGTGAATCTTCCAGCTTTTGCATGGCCTCTGGGGCTCTTTCCTGAAGGCTCCGGTGAATATCTCATGGGGCTGTTTGAAATGCAAGGGCTGCCACAAATAACGCATGGGCCCTGACCTGGGAGGGGTGGGAAGCTCTCGCTCTCTCCTTCACTGCTCTGAGATGCTCAGGGAGCAGCGAGCTAAGAGAAACATCCCAAGAAAGCAGCTCAGCTGCTGGGAGCATGTCCAGAGGGAGACTGATGGTGACAGCCTGGTCCCCCTCCCCTATGCAAGATGGCATTAACGGGATTCACAGTGGTTCTTCGGGGCAGAGAAGCAACGAGGCTCTTGCCCATCAGCGGAGCAGAGCCCACAGCAGCAGCGGGGCTGGAGGTGGGCCAAGAGCAAAAGCCCAGGGTGCAACAACAGACCCTGCTGACGCCCTCCAGCAGGGCAGCACCCTGCCCATGGGCACCAGCATCAGGCACCTCCCAATTTTACACCCAGTTCATCGCCAGTGAAACCTGCCCAGGGCAAGCAGAGAGCCAGGGGATTGCCAGGTACTTCCTCCTGCCTGGTGCAAAGAGGCTGCTGGGTTTTAGATAGAGCGAAGATAATTGGGTGCAGCTGTAATTACAGTTTTAATTCACCTGCTTATTGAAGTTGCAAGAAAAGCCTGGGGCAGGGGGAAGTAAAGACATAACCCTGCCTAAAGCTAATTTGCCTTTCCAAACTACACGAAGAGTCAAAAGTCACCCATCTGCCAGGCACCTATCACTCCCAGTGCAGCCTGCACCCGAAACCCGCTGGGGCCAGAGGAAGAGGGGTGTCTCCTCATCCACCAGGTCCTGTGGACCAGCCGTGGGGAGGAGCCCCTGGAGATGTGCGGGAAGTGCTTTCTCAAGGGATCCTGTAACACCTGGATGCTCCATCCTTCTGTGCAGGCAGTGGGGTCTGATGACCAGTACCTACAGCCTCTCCCCCAACAAAGTGGAGAGAACCCCAGTGCTGGGCTGCGTGTGGAGCTGGGCAACCAGGGGACTCCCCTCCTGCTGCAAAGGGATGTTCTGCCTTTCTCCTGTCCACCTCTCTGGCCCTTCTCCGCAGGCGAGGAGCTCTTAGGAAGGCCCTCAGTGCACAGCTAAGAGCCACAGCCCCATGGGGACCTCGTTCCTTCTGGAAAGGAGAAGGTTAATATCTAGATAACGCACCATGCAGCCTTTAATGCCTTCAAGCTCTCCCCCGTTGCAAGCCCTGCTTAACGCACGTCCCATCTCCCTCCGACGGGCAGCTCTTGAGCCCTGCCTGCTGCCAACATACCCTCCCTGCAGATTGCCACGCAGGAGGCGCCTCCGCATGAGCTCCTGTTTTGAGCCATCACTGGCTCACGATGCAACCAGAGAGATGGGGTGGAGTGAAACCGGAAGAGCTCAAAGTGCCACAAGGGAAAAAAGCAAGTCAGGAAGAGCCGCCGCCGAGCAGGCCGCCCCCGGCTGCACTGCAGAGCCGAGGGCCGGTGGGCTGAGCTGCGTGGGGAGACGGTGCTGGAGGTGGCCCAAAGCGTAAGCTGACATCTCAAAGTGAGGGCTGAGATCCCAAGCGCCAGCCTGGCTCAGTGCCAGCATGAGCGAGGAGGCAGGCTCCAGCCGTGGGCACCGGTTCTCCTCGGCCCCGGCTGGCAGGGTGGGTGGGCTGCGTGACTCACGGCTCGGCGCAGGGAAAGCCGCTATGCTCCTGCAAAGCCTGGAGCTCTCCACTGCCCCCAAGCACTGCATGCAGCTGATGTCAGTCTGCGGCAGGAGCCTGATACCCAGCGAAGGGCGCTGGGTCCAGGGGGAAAAGCAGCTGGTGAGCAGGCGGCTCAGCAGCGTGGGCTGTCGGTGGGCACGCAGAGGCATGGAAGGATCCAGGATCCCAGGAAGAGACTAAGGAACAAGCACAGGTCCCACGTTCAGGTGCACCAACCCGCATTACAAGATGCCCCATCAGCTGCTGAGTAGCGTCTGAAAGGAGCGGGAAACAGCACCAAAAGGCGGTCAGCCACCAATGTCCCACAGCCAGGCTCACTGAAGCGCTGAGAGGAGGGGAAAAGCCCATTTCCTCCAGCTCACTGCTGGTAGCATGAAGGGTGTCAGCTCCCACACTCAGCAAGGGGCCGCCCACGCCAGGCTCCAGGCTTAACCCATCCCAGGAGCACCCCCGGCTGCAGGGGTGAGCAAGGTGCCCTATCCTGGCCGGAGAGAGAAATTCCGCCCAAGGTACCCCATCTGCCCTGCAGGAGCGGGTGAGATGAGCTGCATGCTGCAAGGAGACCTGCACCCCTGCACGGAGCATCGCTCCCATCCAACAGCTAGAGTGGGGGACCGGGAAAAATTCCTCCATCGCTGCTGCTGGGCATGAGCAAAAAGGCACGAAAACCTCCGTGCAGAAGGGAAGCCCCAGCATCCGTGGGTCTCCGCAGGCCCTGAGCAGCATGTGTGGCCACCACTGTTGGCGTGAAGCTTGGGGTGACAGGGAACCAAGCAAGGTTCCTTTTACCGACACAGACCAGCCCGTAACAGAGAGGAGAAGGATTGCGATGGAGCTGCACGTACCAGTGGGCGAGTGTTTCTTCTGGACGCATCGCCCGTGGTCATCTTCCACGAACTGCTGGAGGCACGGCCCGCAGGTGTGGGATCCCGGCGGGCAGAGCTCCCGGCGCTGCAGGGTGCAGTCCAGGCTCCGGGGACACGACTCCGCTGTGGAAAGGGAGGGAAAAAACACGTCAGGCGGAGAAAAAGGATCAGGCATGCTCCCTCCTGCCAGGGCAGCTCCAGGACCTTCATCAGCCTGGGCATTCTTCCATCTTGGCTACACGCAGCTCAGCTCAGGCCTGGAGCCCGCTGTGGTTCAGGGCGACAGCTCAGCAGCCCCTGTGCTGAAGCCCCATCCCAGACCGGACCTGCCGCAGGTCCCTTCCCGTGCACCCATGCTCTGACCCACCCCTGGACAAGCCTGTTCTTCCAGTGCACAGGGCAGCTCAGCTCCCGCAGAAGTTAATGAGCGCAGATAATTGCAGCTAATTGGGAGCCGACCCTTTGCCCCAGCCTCAGCCGAGCACTGCAACAGAGCAACCCACCTTTGCAAAGCAATTAGGCGCTGCAATTAAGCTCACACTCTAACGACCTGCTTAAGGCAGTTGGCTAGCTGCAGGATGAGTGGGCAGCGCTCTCCTCCCCTCCGCCATCAAGGACCCCAAGTGCTGGGACCACGGGCCTCCAGCGCGTGTTGCCCCAGCTCGGCAGCCGGGGCAGCCCAGCAGGGGCCAGCTCGCCGCTGGGCCATCTGCAACGGGGGTCTTCAGCTCCTGCAGCAGCAACTGAAATAGAACCCAGCGAATCGAATCCTCCCCAAATCATCAAAAAAAAAAAAAAAAAAAAAAAATCAATCAAACAAACAAAAACCCCATGCTTCGAAGCCTGGGCGCTGCTGTTCCAGACTGTCATAACCCCACGCTGCTGCTCTCCAGGACCCTGAGTGTCACCTTGCAGCGGGGTCTGCTGCTAGGGCTGGAGATCCTCGTGCTCATGGGAAGCTTGGAGGTCAAAGCCACCATCTCCCATTAAGATGCCAGGTCAATAGTCCCAGGTCAACAGGGCATCTCATTCGCATCTCCAAATATCCTGCTTGGGGACACCTCAAATAGGGAAATGGGGCTCCTTAGCAGGCAGCACCCTGTTTCCCTAGGATGGCAGAGGAGATGGCAAATCCGGGCTCCATCTGGGGGCTGCAAAAGGCTGGGGGCACTTGTCCCCATGCTCCTGCCAGGGAAGAGACTCGCGCCGCGAGAACAAACCCCGGCATTTTCCCACAGTGGGGCTGGGGAGGACGCAGCAGCTGGAGACCCTCTGAGACCTCAGGCGTCACGGGTGCGAGAAAGCGGGTCCTTCCTCCCCCTCTCTCCCAGGAACAGCCCCTGTAAAAAGCTTTTCTTACGCAGAAGCAAGCAAGCCAGCCCACCCGTCGCTCAAAATCAGAGGCTGCCACCGATGCAAGTGTGCTGCGCTCTGCATTACCTTGGTGATCTGCCACTGCAGAGCATCTTAAAAAAAATAAAAAAAAAAAAAAGCAAGATCTGCCCTGCTGGATGCCTGGCAGTGCCAAGTGGCCTGCGAGATCCCGTCGACACCCCACAGACCCACCATAGAGGAGAGCGGGATTCCCCAGGGGAGGCAGGACAGCTTGGGAAAGGTGGTCCCCATTCGCAAAACGGTGCAGAGCCTTGCTGGGGTGCAGAGGCAGGACAGAGCCGGGCCCAAGGGCTGAAGCCGCTTCCCCCGCGGGAGCTGCAAGCTGCAGCATCCTCAGCCAGCGCCCAGCAACCGATTAAATAAAACCCCACGTTGAATACCGAGAAGGTCGTCATCTGTGTTTGAGGAACGTGCTGTGCTTGTGCGACTGTCACGGGCAAGAGAGACAGGCACTCATCTAATTAAACTCCAAATGTTTAATCAGTCGTTATTTAGCGAGCACACGCATCAGCCCACTGCGCCGGGCTCGTGGCTCCCTGCTTAGCCACTACGGCTTTGCAAGCTGCTGGACAGCCCAGGGGCAGCTAAGCGGAGGCTTTTTCCAGGCCATTTCTGGAGAGTTTTGGTAAGAGCGGGCACCTCTGTACCGCATTCCCAGGACAAGCCAGGCACAGGGAGGAGGAGGGCGGAGGGGCACCAAGAAGCGCAAACGCCAAGCACTGGGACTGGGGTGCCGGGCGCTTGGCAGCTGCAGGGGAGGTTTAGTCCACAGACCGCAGAGTCGCTTGGGGAGCTGCCTCTGCATCTGCCGCCGCTCGCCCCCCTCGCTCGGTGGCCCCGGAGGTTGGCACGTGAGCCAGCGGGGCCCACACTCAGCTGGAGGCGGTGGGCGCCCGAGCAGCACGCTTTCCCCAGGGCCCACGGAGGAGGAAAAGCTGGTCCGGCCAGAAAACGGGACGGCTAGGTCCCGTCGTGGCTGGACGCAAGCCCGGCATCCTCCGCCGGCCCCGCGCAGCCCCCGCCAAGACGCTCCGCCTCACCCCGCAGACCCAGCGCGCGCCAAGGCACCCAGCCAGCTTTGCGCGAGTCCCACCTCCCGCTTCGGGGCCGCTCACCGGCCACCCCGGGTGAGACCTCGCTCCGCGCACCGCTGCCTCCCCGTCAGTGAGCACGTGCTGCGGCGGAGCGCACCGACGGCGGCTCTCCCGCACAGCTCGGCACCCGAGAGAGACCCCGGAGCTGCCACCAGCACCCAGGTAAGCGCGGCGGCAGTAGAGACCTCCCAGCTGCCCCTCTAGAGGCAGGTAGCACCAAAAACTAGGACCCCCCTGGCCCGCGCGTGCCCCAGGCACCAATCCCCGCCACTTGTGGGCCCACCCAGACCATTCGCTCCCAGAAGGTGCTAAGGCGTCACCGCGGCTCCCAGGCTCCGAGGACAATGTCGCGGCCCGCCGTGCTCCCCTCCGCACGGCAGCCCTCGACCGCACAGCCGCCAGGGCAAAAAACCCAAGCGGCCATCCGAGGGTTGGCCAAGGGTGCCGTGCCATTCACCCAGGCCCCAAGGAGCCCCGCGGGACACCGGGCACAGAGCGAGCGCCAGAGGTGCCGACGCATGCCCTCCTCGGGCTGATACGGAGACCCGGCTGAGACATTGAGTACTGCATTACTGATGTTTACAGCCTGGGGTAAAATGTTTCCCCCCCCCCTCCCACCGTCACATGGAAAAGCACAGCAGGGAAAAAGAAAAAAAAATAATAAAATGAAATAAAACAAAAGGCGGACATCCGGCTAGCAAAGGAGCACGGGAATTTTGCCTGCGTGTTTAACTGCAGCAGATGAAAAGATAAAAGTTGGCTTAAGAGAGATATTAATTCAGGAGAAGTCCTCTAAGAGCACACAAGCTCTGCACACAAGCAACGCCCAGCCTCGCCGGGCAAATGGTGACGTTAGCCCCCGGTGCTGAAACCAGATCCGAGACTCCGGCCGCATCCAAGCAGAGTGGTCAGGGCCCAGCCGGAGATTGCATCCGCTGCCACTCGGCGGCTCTGCCCCTCTTCCGTGGCGGCCAGCAGGTAGCTGAGCGCGAGTGGCAGCCCGGAGAGCTTCCCGCCCAGCACAAAGGGATGCTAAAGATCCCTGGCGGCCCGAAGTGGGCTGCTAACCGTGGCCTCCGGGAGATGCCGGCACCTCGAGGGAAGCCCCCGATGGGGGAGAAAGAGGCCAGGCTAAGCATCTGGGGATTATCTGGGCACGGTGCTAATCAGCTTTGGGAAGGCCAGGAGAAGAGGGACGGATCTTTGCACTACTCTCGTCCCCTCCCCATCCAGCTCCCGCGGCCTGGCCTGGCCACTACCTTCTGGGCAGAAAAGCATTGCTGCTGGCTCCTGGTGGCTCGCGCCGAATCTCCCGAGCGAGAAGGTGAGCGGAGGCAGGGCTCCTCTCAATGTCACTGGTGGCCCAGGCCCTGCTCAGCACACCTGTGCCACCCCCAAGGTTGGGGAGACCCATCCAGGAGTCTCAGCTCCGCACTTTTCCCGGGCTCACGAGCGCAGCTCGGCTGAAAGAAGCCTCCTGTGGGAAAACCACAAAAAGAGGAGGAAAACATCCAGCAAAAATCAGGTTGGGTGGATAGGATTACCCAGGAAGCCACTCCAGCCAAATAGCCGGAGATTGCTCGTGCTCCAGTTGCATTTCAGAAGGCTCTTTCTGGGCCGGGAGGCCCATCCACGTGCCAAGGATGGCGAGCGCTTGCCTGCACGGATGCCCCCGAGCTCTGCAAGCAAAGCGGACCTCAGCAGGAAGAGGATGAGCAAAGAACAGCTTCAAAGCAAGCCAGGTCATGAGGACATCTGAAGCGAAAGCCGCCGCTTGCAGACCTGAGCGTGAGCAGGGGAGGGAAGAGCACCGCGTCACGTGAGGCCGTGCCCAAATCGGCCTCCTTGCAGGAGGCAGCCGCTACCCAGCGCGGCAGGATCGCTCTGGCTCCTCGCATCCAGCCGCTGCTGGAAGCCAGCTGCTGGCTGCAGCCAGCACACGTCACAAGCCGTGCTCCTGCCTCTGAAAATGCAGTAAACTCGATTCCTCTGGCACATGGAGACAGAACAGGTCCTGCAGCTCCGGAGGGAAAAAAAAAACACTTTATCAAAACGCTAGCTTTGGAGAGCAGAGAGGAAGTGCTCAGCTCTGCTTTTTTGCTCCTAGATTTTGGAGTTGGTCACTAGGTGGGGAGAAGGGCCCATGCTCCATGTGGAGGAGCATCAGGTGATGCCCTCGGTCGTCCCACAGCCACGTGGACATCAGCAGCGCTGCTGGGTCACAACCAGCCTCTCCTGTCTGTACCCCGAATGCATGCTACAGCCCCTGAGCTGAATGGGAACGGCACAGCCCGGGGAGCGCAACGAGCAGCATCGCCTCAGAGCGATGGTCCCCAGGTCTGGCATCCTTCCTTGGAGCAAGACCAAGAGCAAAGGCCACAGGCAGCAGACCAGGACAGGGTGACTGCATGAGCTGTTTCCCCCCAGTCCTTGGCCGTTTTCAGCTCAAGTGATTTTGAGCCAGACGCCTCTTTTGCAGCCAGCCCCACCTGCTCTGTTCTCCTTGTGGGCCCATGTCCGTTTCGAACACCCGCGACATCCGTCAGCAAGTCATCCCACAGATCCACCTCCCCCTGCAATTGCAGCCACCGCCATTTCTCCGCGTCAAGCCTGGCCCCTCCTGGCCATCGCTCTTGCATGGGAAACGTGTGACAAAGCACCCAGAGACTTGCTGCGTTTTCACGTTCCTGGGAACTGAGCGCATGGCACGAGCACATGAACAAGCTGCAGACAGAAACCTTTCAGGGTCCCAGTGCCTGGAAAGGGTCTCATCCAGCAGAATAACGCTGGGGCCTGCACACCAGGCCCCGCTACCTTCAGGATTAAGCAGTACATTATGGGCAGGTATCCTTGGCAGGAACACTATTTCCAGGCAAAAACTCCTTTGCATGCTGGAAAACACCACGTGTGCCCACATGCCAGTGCACAGGGGCTGCAACACAGCTTCTCCCATCCCTCAGTCCAGCCCTGCTCACGCGGCCCCGCTCCCTGCTCAGAAGAGCTCTCCTCGCCATGCACCCTGGGGCAACAGTGGCGTGGACGGACGGACAGACGGATGAGGTTGCGCTGAGCAGCACCATCCTGTGACCCGCGCTAGGGTGCCACACGTCCCCCAACTCGCCTCCACGCTGCTGGACCACCATTCCCGTCGTCTCGCACAGCGAACATCTTTTTCAGCACAGCACTTCCCAGGCCGCCAGTCCGTGCTGGAGGTCGTAAATAAATCATCCTTTAAAAAGCGCCTTGCTGCTCTTTGCAGCTTAAAACACTTATCTGTGTTCTTGTTTATCAGGTTTTGCTCAAGCCAATATCAATCTGCTGGGCTTTTATCCTTTTATCTGCCCAGAGTCCTTCTGGCTTAGGTTGCGTTTGCTGCTTTGTGGGAGGGTTTTTTGGTCATTTTTTTGGTTTGTGTTTGTATTTTTTTTTCCAAATCAGGCAGACTCAGCACTCACAGTCTCGCTTCACCAGCCTGGGGACACAGAGATCCCCACGCAGATTCGCTCTCTGCAGGACCGGCTTGGCAGTGCTTTCCTCTGCAGTCCTGCACCCTCAGCTGCAACACCCACTTAGAAAAAAAATAATAAATCTGAGCTTTGCAAAGCAGGTTTCCTTCCTCCCTGCCCAGCAGAACAAAACAATACACGGCAGACGGGCTTCCTGCTCGCGCGGCGGGACACAGCGCTCCCAGCCTTGTGCTCAGGGCTCGGCACGCTGCGGCCGCGCAGCTGCGTTCGCCCCCCAGCTCTGGCAGAGGGGACGAATCCAGCCTAAAAAGCAACAGGAAAAGCCACTGAGTGCAAAAACCAGGCTGAAATGCAAACGGCTCAAGAGTTTTGAGCCGAAGTTCACTGTGCCTCGAGCGAGAGGGGGAAGACGCGCGGTTCCCAACGTGTCGGCTGAAGGTGGGACGACGGATGTGGACCAAGGGCCAAGCTGGAACAATGCAGGGAGCCGGGCTCCGTGCTGTACAGAGCAGCATGGGGCAGGGGACAGCAGCCTCTGCCCAGATTGTTCCTGGGGCACATGCCATACTGAGGACACGCAGGGCCTTGCAGCCCTGCTGCAAAAGAAATCCCTCCCTGAAACACTCTCCTGATTATGTTTCCGCCTGTAAAGGTGCCTTTGGAGACGTGGCAGGCTGCTCCCCAGTAAGAAATGGTGAAGGACGAGGAGCGACCGCCTCCAGGGCAGTGCAGGAGCTCTGCCTGACCTGTACGGCCCTACTGCACGCTCCCAAGCTCAGGCTGCTCCAAAGCAACTCAGCAGGCATCATGCAGGGCACCAACCCACAGCATTTCCCATATCCCAGAGACTAAGTCAAATCAGCCCTAGTCACCTGGGGGAAACGCAAAAACTTCAAAGATGGGGTTCAGGGTTATCCTCTCAGCAGAGCGAGAGAAGCAGGGAGTCCCAAGAAGCACACGTGTAGAGGAGGAACCCACCTTAGAAGACATACGTGGTATTGCTAGAGGAAACCCAAGCTACAAACACCCCCAAAATTTAAGGAGCTCTCGTGCCCATGGACCTCAGAGCCCGGAAGCAGGGAGCACCAGGCAACCTGCTGGTATCAAACTGAAGGAGTAGGATTTCACGTAACTGCTATTAAAACCCTTTATTGGGCAAAAAATTACTCTTCACCGCCTTGGCATTCTGCCTAGCACATTAAGGAAACAGAAACAGGATTAATGGGCATTGCAGGAAGGGGATACGGCACCGGGATGGATGAAAACAACTGCAAACCGCAGCTTCAGACCCTGATGGAGTCTCACAAACCAAAGCCTGCCCGCTCGCCCTCCACCGCTTGTGCTCAAGGCCACCTAGCCAAAGGCATGTGCCTGTTTAGCAGATGCAAGCGCAGAGCCATGCAGTGGCAGAGGACACAAACCTATGCCCTTTCTACTGCCTCACGTGCTACGTCATCTCAAAAATGCATTTCAAGAAGGTCACACCATCATCTCAAGGTGGTGCGACCACCATGCATCACCTGGGGAGAAGAGAAGGACCCTAGGGACCACTGTCACCTTGTCGAGCTCTCCAGTGGTACACATCTCTCCCTAGGGTGCATACTGCAGCGGGAATCAGTCACAGAGCCCTTCCCCAGCACACGTCACCCCTTCCCCCAGACCACAGCAAAATAGGTCTGTTCCAGTCGTACTGAGCCGAAGAATACACCTCAGACCCCCAGCATTTCCCAGTGACCTGCTGGGTTTGGGCCAGCCCCAGGACCTTGCTGCCTGTTTCTACTTGCTCCTTACACAGTCCGGTCTCTGCAGCGTCTGCCGGCTGTGCAGCTTTGAGGAGGATTAAACATTTCATCCCTACCCATGCCAGGGCTGACTCTGCAGCATAAGGGCCTGCTTCCAGTCAGAAGTGCTTCACTTCAGATTTTCAGGAAGAGAAGCAATTAAAAGACAGACACGTGCTGTCTACGATTTGCCTGATGCAGACCAGGCAACGTGTACCCCAGACGTAAGGCCTTACCCTGGCACAGGCGTGTGACACCACAGTGCCTCCAGGTCTGCGTGGAAGTGGAAAGTGGCCCCAGCTTAAAACACCAGTATGCATTCTTGTTTATCAAGCTTTGCTCAAGCAAATAGCAACCTGCTGGGCTTTTTTATCTGGACTAGGCTGCGGTTTGGGTTTGCTTTGTTTGTTTTTTTTTTACTGGGTAGACTCAGAGGTCTGGCACAGCTTGGTGGATAAAACACACAATGAAAGCCTGTCCCCATAAAGCTGCTTACAGGTGCAGGGCTCTTTGGGGTGCAGAAGTGACACCAGCTGGGCTGTGTCATCCTCGATGCTGCTGCTGGCCTGCTGCAACAGGCTCCATGGCCTGGTCCAGGTGCATACGGGGAGCAGAGGACACGGTAAGAAGCAGGGGATGTCGAACGGCCCAGCCTGACTGCCCCTGGAGATCTGCGGCCACGCAGAGAGGTATATGGGGCTGCTGCAGCCACCAAGACATGGTCCCGTCTCTGAAGGAACCACACAGCACCCAAGTGCCAGCATGCACCCTGCACAGCCCAAGGACAGGGATAACCTGGCACCTCTGTCACAGCTACCAACCAAGCTGCAGTGCAGCAAGGAACCTCCCTCTATGCACATACTCGCGTAACCTGTCTCTGCCCAGTGTCCCAAAGTGACTTCCCAGGAGACTGGGCAGGTGATTCCTGCAAGTCCTGGCTTCCTGCAGTCCTGGCCTGGCTTGGAAAGGCTCCTTCCCTCCTCGGGCAGGGCCTTGAGGAGGTGGCAGAGCCCTAGACACTGCACGGATGCAGGGGAGAGCTCAGCCCTTCGCCTGCTTAGGCGCCTCTAGCTCCTCAGCCGACTGCAAGGGAGAGCTTGCTCTTCTCCCAGCTTGCCTGTCACCTTGCAAGGTCCTTGCGCTGCTTGACATGATCCCGCTGCAGACAGCACTCTCGTGGCGGTCCTCAGCTGTGTGAAAGGGCTCTCTGCATTCAGCAGCTCTGCAAACCCAGCAGCACCTCCCAGCAAAGCTCACTTGGAGGAGCTTGGGCTCAGTCCCAATACATCTGCGTGCCCCAGACCACAGGAGATGTCTGAAGCCTGCAGGATCTGGCTAGGATCATTTTAACAGTGGTGAGAACCAGAGAAGAGCCACTTCTCATGGGTGGGCAGACATGCAAATGCATTTCCACTTACCGAAGCCGGGCCCAAACTTGCAGCCTCTCTGCTCTTCCCCAGCTGACGCTTGGAGGCTCTACCCACCAGCAAAGGCAAGGAAGAGCCTGCTGATAGAGGCTTACCATGAACCCACCAGGCAGGCGTCTTAAGCCCCGGGAGCTCACCCAGTCCCATGCTGTGGGCACCAGGCAATAAGGGACAAGAGGCAGACTCCCCTCCACAGCCTGGGTGAGCAGAGCTGGCTCTCCTTCGGGCACTGCCCGTGCAAAGGCTGAGGAGCAGGACAGCTTTTGCAGACCTCAGCCTGGAAGCCGCAGAGGCCAATGGGACCGTTTGGGTGCGAACAACAGCCTCAGCTCCCACCAAACCCTTCCCTGTGGACATTATCGCTGCGTGAGCAGCAAAGCGCTGCTGAAAAGGAAGGAGGAAGAAGAGAGGCGAATTGACCTCACCCAGACCAGGCGCACAAGGAATTTGCACGCCCTTTGCACAAGCCGCCCAGAGCTGGGGCCGGCAATCAGCCGCTGGGGCTGGGAATCAGCCGCTCCGAGTGGATTCGTGCTGCCCACGCTTGCAGTGATTTAAATAAAAGCCAGGAGCAACAGATCCCTGGCTAACCACAGCTGCTCCCACCGGGGCCAGATGCTCTTCAACAAGTTAAAACCCTCCCACACCTTACTGGCTTCCCACGCCACCAGGAGACATTTTGAAGCCTTTACTAAAGAGGCACCAGGCACAATTTTGACAGTCTCCTAGTAAAAGACTCTCCTGCAGCTAAGCAAGAGCAGCAGCACGTGGTGCTTCACTCCAGGTCAGGAACATCCCAAATCTTTGTCCACCTTGCCTCCACTGCCCAACATGGTGGCTCCCAACAGCTCAGGGATGGGTTTCTCTCTGAAAACAAGAGACCAGAGACAAGGCCACCAAACACCAGGTCCAGGAGGCTACAGGCCCAGCATGCCAGCACTGTGCACAGCTTCCAACCCGGGGGCTGCAGCATGCAAAACCGACTCTCGCAGCCTTTCAAACTGCACCACCGGGGCAGGCAAACTGCATCATGCCAGTAGTTTAACAGACATGTGAGCCAAAAAGCTCAAGAAAATGCAAGCTTCAAATCACCCCACCTCCAGAAAACCATTTGATCTCTTCCAGCTGGCTGGGCACAAAGACTGCACCTGCTTAGACACAACCACTGGAGCCAAAGAGGCCTCAAACAAGCGGATGAGATGGCGATAAAGACTCCCTGGAGAACAAGCCTCGAGTCCTGCACCACGGACTTGCAGGTTTTGCAGGCCTCCTGTGCCATGGGAGGGATCAACGCTGGGTGCCCCCAACCCTGTGTCACCTGCTGAGACACCTGCACCAAAAGCTGTGTCCCGGAGCGGCACGGAAAGCACGGCACCCAGGGCATCTGCAAAAGGGCTGCGACCAGTGGCCGAGCAGCGGAGGAGCCACTCTGAGATTTCTCTGTGTTTTTATCCACCCTAGCAGGCAGCTGATTCATGCAAACCCTCCCGTTTGCAGCCAGGAAGCCAAGAATTAGCACCACAAGCAGCAGATCTCCCCTCGGCAGCCACACACGGCACCCAGAGGAAGGGTCACGTTACAGACAGCTTATCAGGGCTTCTCTTTCCCTGGGCTTAGCAGGCTGCTCGGAAATAATCCCTGCCAGATGCAAGATGATGAGCTCCCCAAAACAAAGCTCTCCCTTCCTCCTGCCTCCTCTTTCATCACACAAGAGCTGACGGCTTCTAAGAAACGCTCCTCGACAAAACCTCGCTGGGCTGTTACTGCAATGCCCCAGGATCCCCACAAAATCCACGCATGCCACCTGCACGTGCTAAAAGAAACACCTTCCCCATGTTTTTCCCTCTGCCCAGAGAAAGGATTGCCACGTCCTTTCTACAGGAAGGAAGCTGAAGCTAGAAGTCCATAGGGACATCTGTGCCATGAGAGCGGATGGGCTGGTCCACGGCAGGGCATCTCCAGCACCCTGGCACGGACTCCCAGCAGAAAGCCCTGCTCACAGCACGTGGCTTGGACAAGTGTGGCTCACTCTCCACGGTAAAGCAAGCCTTACTCCTCCTGGATACTCAACCAAAGGCTTTGATGTCTTTGCTATCCATACAGGAGATCCACCAATAACACTGCGTGTGCTTAAGGTGCTCAGCAGTCACCTTGCATCAGCTGGACAAAAAATGGAACAAGTGAGATTTGGTGCTTTACTGGTGGGAATAGGCAGGCAACTGGACATTAATGCTACCTGCTCTGGCTGCAATTTTTCCTTTAATACAAGACATACAAGTGGGAGGAAATGGCAAAACACACCACCACATGCTATGGCAATCCACTTTCAATCTCCCTATCTTGGACCTCTGGCTCAGATGGGAAATGAAACATTCTATCTGAGATTGTCAATGCATTTTATTTCTGTCCAAAAATGTCAAAAAACTAAAACCCCAAACAAAACCCCAGCTCTATTTTCCCCAAAAGAAAATACGGCTACGGCCATGCATGCAGTGTGGTTCCTTGGAACTTCCTTCCCAATTCAGACTTGCACAAAGTATCAAAACTCCAAAACCAAGATGTACCCAAATTCGCCCTGCTCCAAACGGTGCACACTAGCCCAGGGCCAGGAAACGGAGCTGGCTGCGAAACAGGCTCCTGCCCTGGGGCAAGGCACAGCTCGTTGCACATCTGCTCAGCTCAGACCTGCTGTGAAATCGCCCTGATGCACCTCCAGGGCTTGGTCTGCAACACAAAAGCATTCAGTGATGTGAGCTTGTTCAGCTCCGTGAACTGTCACCACCCAGAAACACAGGCTACACAAGCTTCAGGCATTTAACAGGCAGTTTCTTCTCATTGCAATTACTGTTAGTTCATGTAAAGGCTAATTACAGGTCTGCTGTCTCCAACTGATGCTCTTATTACCCTGTAACAGCTGGGGCAAATGAAAATGCCCTGAGTTGAGGCATCTCTTGGAGAGGCGAAGCAAGGCCTGTCGTGCGGATGGGTCCACGTGCTCTCCTTCACGGGGAGGACGCAGCTGGAGGCATCGCTGGCTGGCATATTTATAAATCCCAGGCTGGAAACAACACCTGGTCCAAGCCCAGCCAGCAAGACCCATCCCCAGGACCCAGCACCTTGGTCTGGGTTGGGGCAGACACGTAATGGACGGACCAGGGACCCTGTCATTCCTCCCTTCCAGGCAGCCAGTGGAGATAAAATCCCCACCCAGTCTGAATCCTGGCGATTACAGAGGGAAAGGGCATCACAGTAACACAGCAGATGAAGGTGGGGGACAGCCCGCCAGCCACATTATTCTGTAAATCCGTGGTCTGGCAGCTGACTTCCTACCCGCAGCGAGTCCAGGGCTAAATCCGTCCCTACCCCAAATGCTCCCACAACTAAAGAAGCACATGGGAGACGCATAAACCGATTACTTCCTTTAATTCTCTGATGGCCCAGAAGAAGGGCTGTTTCAGGCAAATGTCTCTAACTTGTACTTGCACTCTAGGAAGGGCCTAGAAGTGCCCCCCATGGAGAGCCAGAGCCACCACAGCACCTCCAAATTGTCCCAGGAAGCTTCCTCCAGGCAGACCAGCTAAGAGGATGACAGCTGAGTCTTGCTCCAGAAGGGGAACACGTTAAACCCAAAACCTCAAACATGTTTCCAGATCCCAAAAGGCAAACCCACATCAGTGAACAGAAAGGGCCCTATAATACAGCTCCAGCACCCAGCACTGGCACCTGGACCAGACAGATGAGCCATGAGCAACACGGAAGAGCTGCAGTACAAACACAAGGAAATGGGCACCATCTCCCAGGATACAGTGGCAAAGCAGCAAAAATTTGCACGAGTAATAACGGCCCAGGCTCTTCTTCACACTTCCTGAGGGAGTAACTAAGTCAGCATTGGGCTGGGAGAAATTGCCATGTGACAAGAACAACAAAGGTGCAAACTGTCCTTGGCCCCCAGGAGGTCCACTGGCACAGAGACGGTTAAGAGAGCTGTTCGGCATGGGAAAGTCACAGATGCACACAGATATGCCTCTCTGACTGGGAAGAGCACGCTCTGGGATGCTGTCACAGTACTTGCTGATAGGAAAGGCTTCTCCCTGCACATTTGAGCTACAAGCAGCCACTTCCGACCCCACTTTGCCTTTCAGACTAGGTCTCTTCATCTGCCTCTCAATAGCTCAAGAGTATGAATGAGATCAAGGTTTCCTTGCCCTGGCCAAAGGAGAGTGCAAACCAAGGCTTGGATGGGGAATGCCTGTGGAGAGAAACATGGATTTCAGGGACCCCCAACAAGTCATGAAGAAGAGGGATGAAAGAGCAGTTCCTCCAGCCTGGCCCTTCGGCTCGCCAGGCCAGTGCCAAGGACAGGGAATAAAGTTCAGTAAACGATCCACAGCTCTGGCTGACATGAGAAGGAAAGGAAGAAAGGTTGCAGAGTGCAAGGGAAAGGCAAGCCTGGAAGCTAGTTAAGCCACACAAAGGGCGTTTCGTGCCACCCTGAGGAGCAGTAGCCTGTCTGCAGGCTGCATGGCTCTTGGGGATGGGCACTGAGTGCTGCGCAGGGCCAGCAACTGGCATAGTGGCCATGGCTGCAGCTCCACTGCAGCTTCTTCTACCACTTGTGGTCTCTGCAGTGTTTTCCTTCCTTTTCCACGGGAAGAAACCAAGGGTAGGATTTGCCCTCAGTGGGTGGAATCAAAGCCCAAGGAGGAGGGATCTACTTGAGCACTGCTCCTGAAGCTCTTTCATAAAACACCCAAAACCTCTCCCTCGGCAGCAAGGGGAGCCAACGGCACCAGGGACCATAGGAATTGGTGCTAGCGAGTGGAGGTATTGCAGAGATCAGAGATACTCTTCAACAATCTTCTGTTTGCCTGCATACAAAACACTGCTCAGTAATATCCCCTGGCACGGGTGTTGATCCAGAGCTAAGGCAGGCCACCTTTAGGGGTGCCTGAGTAACCGTATCTCAAGGTTTCCATGCATCTCAGGCTATCCGAGATGGATTATTTTTTCATGGCAGAAACAAACAGAGCAGATAAAACCCCAGGGAACTGGGGGGGAAGGTTGTCTCCCAAGAAAAACTGCACAGAAAATTAAGCTCAGGAGCAACACTGAGCCAACCAGGTCCCAGGGGATGAGCATCCCCCACAACTGAATAGCACAAAGTATTTGGTCTGTACTACGATTTGACAGAAGATACTATTACTCACAGCCTGCAGGGTGGGTTAAAAGCAATGGGCTGGCTGTATACGGCAAGGACAGCCCGGGAGCCCAAGTCTCCTTCTCCACCTTGTTTCCAGCCTAAGTGCCATCAATTGCTCAGACTTGCTCTGCACTTCACTGCTAAATGGGATAATTGACCACCATGAACAAGATGATTCAGACGACCTTCTCAGCGTCTTAAGAAAAAGCAGTCCTTGGAAATCCCTGCTTTCTGCAGACAGACTCACAGGTCTGTGAGCTGCCCAGACACATTAATGTGGAGACCTGCATTACATAGGGGAGCTCAAAGATCAGCCCCTCTGCTCACCTTAGGCATCATGCTAGCATATGGGAAGCTTTCCAGGGCAGAAACTCTCCTTGAAGGAGGGAAGAGACTGACACAAGCACACCATCAACCCAACCATTGTCTGCTCCCAAGAGATGCTTGCAGTTGCCCCAGTTTCAGAGTTCAGGATAAGGAATAGCTTATCCCACCGCCCACAACCTTCAGGGAAAGCTTGGAGAGAGGCCAGTGGGGATTTCTTCTCCACATGCGCCCATGGACACAAGGAAGCCAACCCCACACAGATCCTAAGAGAGCAACCTTCCGTGCCTAGACCCTGTCAAAACTCACTTTGGATCAGGTAATCACAAAGAGGACAAATTAAAAGCAGGGAGACTGACAATCCTATCACACGCTAAGCAACAAAGACTTTATAGGGCAGAGAGCCAGAAAGATAACTCTCCCCTTATTTTATACAACTCTAGACCTTGAGAACTCCCTGCATCACTGCAGAGCCGGAATATCCGATATCAGTAATAATGTTTGCACTTCCACCTCTATCTCCCAAAATGTTGTGCAGGGAAGAAAGGGAGAGCGAAGTCCGCAGTCCCTTTGTGTTTTCCCCGAGAAAGCCGGGCCAAATGCATCACTTGGACTAAAAATGACCACTTGGATTTTGCTGAACGGTTTCTCTAGGTGCTTCTGCTTCAGACGCCTATCTGCAGCAGGAGAGCTGGGGTTTGAAGTCCTATTAAAAAGAGGTTCTCTCCTGTTATTGAGCTTCTGAGCTGGAAAATCTTTAAAAAATAATAATAAACCAAACTTGGTAACCAAATTATTCAAGAAAGAATTAGAAGTCAGACTCTCACTAACGCTCCAGGAAACTAGCCAGAAAATCAGCTTAGGCAATACCAGCATTTCTACCAGGTTAGGCAACACCAGCATTTGTACTGGATGATATACGCACTGGATAAAGAGAGATGTGGGGGAAAAAACAAAACCATGGACTCCTGGCTACATCACCAACAAAGCCAGCACGCTCCACTGCCTTCCTCCATTCCAGATCAACCTGATTTGTTGCTGAGCAGCTTGTTGCAGGTGAGAAGGTGCCAGCCAGCTGGAAAGGGGGACACGTGCAGTTTTCATCTCCCATCCTCTGTTCACCCCTATCGCAGCTGCTATCAGCAAAGAAGTGCTCAAACCTCTGTCTGCCAGCCTCCAGCTTCACAGTGGCATAGGCAAGATGAGGGTGTCACCATGCCACCTGTGCTTACCAGAAGATGCTGCCTACTTGAGGAGCCTTCTGGTCACAGCAGAGAAACCAGACAAAGCAGGGGAGGAGGAAACGTTCATCTCAGTTTGAAGTAGGTTTATTGAAGCAGCTGAGGCAGGAGGACCTAGGTACAGTGGTCCAGGACCTTCCCCCCAGCTCTCTCCTTGGTAGGTCTAGCTTCACCCACACACAATATGGAGCAGGAGCTGTATCTGTGCCCTGCCATTTATACCTCGCTCTGAAGTGAGAACAAGCTGTTTCCAAAGAAAGCAGAGCTCTGCCCCATCCTCCCAGAAAGGAAAACCTACAAAACTGGCAGAAATAGCCAATACTTCCCCTCTGCACTTTTCTCCATGCAGCCAGGAAGGACGGTCAGTTTTTGGGGAGGAAGGCTGCAATGCTTGCAGGGTCCACTTTAACCTTATAACCACAAGGGAATTGCTGTAACTTCCCCTCACTGTCCGTTACACGCAGGCCACACAAGGAAGCAGATTGGACCAAACTTCTTCCCACAGCCGGCATCACTGGGAGGCTCCTCGGGCAACCCCAGCTGTCTGAAAAGCTATCTGAAGAAACCAGCCCGGAGATCCCCACTGCTGCAGTGGGCACACGGCCCGGGCTCATCACTCCCCTGCCCTCCCCGACGCCGTGTGCAGAGCAAAACCAACCTCCTGGCAACAGGATGCTGCCGTCGGCATTTTCAGGCTGTAGGACACCGCTACTGGAAACGGTGCAAAGAGGCGTTGCCTACCTTCTGCTTGTGTGAAAGCCCAAAGATGGCAGAAGCTTAGGTCAAGCTTCTAGATATCATGCTGCAAAGCTACCAGGCAACCTTGGCATAAACCCTCCGCCCGGCTCCTGGCCAGGTTTCTGCATCTCACACAGCACTCAACCCTTGCAGTGCACATGCTGCCAGTGCCAGGTACTATTAAAGGCAGGCAGCTGCAGCTCGAAGCAAACGCTAGCCAAAGGTGATACCTCCAACTCTGCCTGAGAATGATACATTCAATTCAGAGTACTGAACAGCAAACAAGGGGCTGAGATGTCCTCCTAAATCTACAACCTGACCCTACTTTTGCTGGGAACATATCATAACACACTTGTGAGGATAATCCAGGGAGGCACAAGAGCAGTGAAGATGCCAGGGTGAGGTACTTGTTATTGGGGACACTTGTCCTTTGCACAGTTTTGCCTTGTTCAGAGGAAGTTTACTGTTTCCTCTGCCCTAAAAGCTAAGTAACTCATAAAACAGTCAGCTCTCAGCTGGCCACTCGCAGCCTGACCAGGCTCCGTGGTTGACCACTGAATGACCATTTGCTCCATGTTGCTTCTTGGAGGCAGCTATACCATCACTGGTTATCTTGTACTTCTGCTTAGCTACAGCCCAATCAAAGAGCCGGACGTAGAGGGTCCAGCCAGCTACAAGGCTCCATGAACTCTCCTTCCCGGCCCTGGCTGGCCCATGCAGATGGCCTCTGCATGCCTTCAGGCCCAGTGCCCAAAACTTGAATAATCAGGGCAAAACTCAACGCCCAGGATGACGCAGCCATCACTGCCAACTCCATGAGCAGCCCTGGAAGCACAAGATTGCCTGCTGCCAGAGGGAGACCCCACCACCCTCGTTGGTCCAAAACAAGTCTCCTAAGCGGGCTGTCCCCACCAGCACGGCCATGGGATGAGCTCCATCAGCAAGCCAAGCCCAGCCTCCGCTGTCAAGTTCATGTTTGTTCCACCTGAAAAGTTCTTTGTGAGGGAGAAATTTCTGCTTTGAAGCCCGCAAGCACAGAGAAACGGCCACGGTTTGCAGCAGCCTCAAATTCAGAGCCAGCTGAGCTTGGGCAAGGTCTCCGGGCATAGGTAGCTACCCAGAGCATCTCCAGAATCTGCCTGGATTTGCCCAGCACCAAGCCTGCCCCGGACAGCCCTCGCTGGTGCTCCAGGAAGCCCAAGAACAACGTTTGACCTGCAAACAACGCGGCGAGCACAAGGTGCTCCCTGCTCTCTGCGCGCTTTCTACCGCCAATGAGGCAGAAAGCACTTAATGTTGGAGCAGAAATGCCCGGCGTCCCCACTGCCCAGGATACCACCTTCGCAGTGGCCATCCCACGTGCCTAGGGACGCTGCATTCGCTCCCAGGCGCCTCCTGCGCCCCGTAAAGCCGGCGCACTAAAAGCACTATAACAAACCCACCAAAAACCAAAACAAAAAAAATCAATTAAAAAATACATTTAAAATACACCCTCTCCACTTTAAAACACAAAAGATGAGCAAAGGCAGATTGTAGTTGGGAGGAAAATGAAAGCCACAAGATTTTTCACTCCCCTATAGAAAAGTAACTAACTAACTAAATAAATAAACCAAACAGAAAAGCTTCTCGTCAACATTTTAGCCTTTGCAAACACTGCTTCTCTCAAAGCGCGTAATTCTTCTGACAGGTGAGTAAACAGCACATTCGCAAGCTGTCACCCAGGCGGAGGGCGGGCGGGCGAGCCGTCCCTGCCCGGCCTGACGCAGCTGCGTGACAGCTCACTGAGACGGCTAGCTCATGAGAGTTTTGGGTTTTTTGGTGTTTTGGGGGATTTTTTTTTAATAAAGATGGGACCCCCCCCCCAAAAAAAAAAAAAAAAAGCCAGAGCTGGAAGTGCGGTCACATTTCCCACACCAGGAGCCCACAAGGCCACCATGGCGAGCAGCTCCAACCTCAAGACAAGCCAGCTGCTTGCCCTGGCTCCGCCACGAGCCTCGTCCCAGCAGCAGGCCCGCTGCTCACAGAGTGCCTGCTGCTGCACCCCACATGCCCTCCCACTGCTCGCAGGGTGCCTGCTGCTGCATCCTGGGAGCAAGCCCACTGCTCGTGGGGTGCCTGCTGGTGCACCCCACATGCCCGCTGCTCATGGGGCACATGCTGCTCACGGGGTGACTGCTGCTGCATCCCGGGAGCAGGCCTGCTTCTCGTGGGGCGCCTGCTGCTGCACCCCATGCGCCCACTGCTCATGGGACACCTGCTGCTGCACACCATGCACCCGCCCACTGCTCGCGGGGCATCTGCTGCTGTGCCCCATGTGCTCGCCCGCTGCTCGCGGGGTGCCTGCTGCTGCGGCCTGCACGCCTGCTGCTTCCACAGCGGCTGCAGAACCGCCAGCGGTGCGGGGAGCGAACATGTCCACATGTCCATGACCCAGAGGGGTGTCTGGCCCCAGAGCTCCCCAGGCTGCCCCCCCCCCCGAGTGAGGCCCACTCCCTCCATGCCACGGCCACCAGTGGGGACTGGCTGTTGGGGCGGCGATGGCACGGCACTGCAACAGCCAGGCCTGGACACCCTGCCGCCCACCACTCCTGGGCTGGGGGTGAGGGGGGCTTTCCTGGGATGAGTGGCCCTCGGGGGACATGCAGCCCAGACCCCGGCAGAAGGGGACAGCATTGAGACCTCGGGGGGACAGCCCAGGGCCCCCTGGGGGGGAGGCGGGGACCAGGGGGTCCTTTGTTGGGGGGGACAGACAAGGACGGTGCTGACAAGGAGCCCCAGGTTCCTCAAGGGAGAGAGTGGAAACAAGCAGCTCCAGACCACCGTGGGAGGAAGGGAGGGGACACACAGGTCTTTCGGGATGGGGGAGGTGACAGGCGGGTCCTTCGGGATGGGAAGGGTGACAAGCGGGTCCGGGATGGGGGGAAACAAGCGGGTCCTTCGCGGAGGGGGTAGGGAGAACAAGCAGGTCTTTCGGGGGAGGGAGGGGGTGACAAGCAGGTCCCTCGGGGGAGGGGGGGCAGCAAGCGGCCCCGGGCCACCAGGGTAGGACACCAGTGGGTCTTTCGGCGGGAGGGGGGGACGAGCAGGTTCCTCGGTGGCAGGGGAGGGGGGAACAAGCGGCCCCGGGCCACCGCGACGGGAAGGGAGGGGGACGCGGACAAGCGGGTCCCAGGGGAGAGGGGGACAAGCGGGTCCCTCGCGGGGGAGGCGGGGGACAGGCGGCGCGGGCCCACAGGCCGGCGGCGCGGCGCGGCACTCACCGGCCTGGCCGGCGGCGGCGTGCAGGCGGCAGGCCCCGAGGACGGCGAGCAGCAGCAGCAGCGCTGCGCGGCGGGCGGCGGCGGCGCTCCGGGCCGCCGCCATCCTGCGGCGGCGCGGGCAAGCGACGGGGCCGCGGCGGCTGCGGGCGGCGCGGCCGGGCACGGCGGGGCGGGGGCGCCGGGGCGGCTCCCACCCACGGGGCGGGGCTGCGCTCGCCGCGCCGGCGCCGCCCGCCCCCACAGCAGCGGCACCGGGAGCCGAGCGCCCGGCGGCCCGCGGGCCGCCCCCGGCACTGCCCTGCCGGGCCCCCCGGTGCCGCCGGGGCGCCGCCGCCGCCAGGGGCTAAAGCCCTCTGCGCTCCTTCGGGACACGTGTGCGGGGGGCCCCAGCCCCGTCGGGATCGCCGCTGGACACCCAAACTCACCCTTGCCCCTTTGGGACATGTCCGCTGGGGGATGCAGCCCCGCTGGGATCGCCGCCGGACACCCAAACTCACCCACGCCCCTTCGGGACATGTGTGCAGGGGGCCCCAGCCCCGCCGGGATCGCCGTCAGGCACCCAAAGCCCACATGAACTCCAGTGGGGTCAGCCTGCTGGAAACCAAACCCATCTGGGATCGCTGCCAAGGCCCAAACACCTCCTGCACTGCTCTAGGATTGACCTGCCAGGACCCCCCCAAAACTGCCCTGGTTTCACTGCCTGTGGCCCAAAAGCCCCTGCATCCTATTGGAATTCTCCTGCTGTGCTCCCTGACCTCTCCAGGACCAGCCTACTGGGGTCCCAATGTCTGGCACCCAAACCCCACTAGTGCCCCTTTTGGAGCACTCAGACCAATCCGACCAGGATCACTGCTGAGGCCCATAGTACCCTGCCCCCCTTTGCAGGGCCCAGCGCCCTGCCTCTGGGGATCCCCTTTTCCACACCTTGATCCCCAGGTATGTGCATGCTCCCGTGTGCTGGGGGCATCCCGCAGACATTGAGGGATGCCCGTGTGCCAGGGGAGGCACTGGTGTCCAAGCCCATCCTTTTTTAAGCCAGTCTCCTGCAAAATGTGGGGAAACTGAGTCAAGCAACGAGGCATAGTCTTGCCCAAGGGGCTGGTGCCAAACCAAGCGGCCAATTTAGAGGTAATACAATAATGCTGGAGAGAGCAGGTCTTGGCACAGGATGGTGCCTGGATGAGAAGTGGGATTTAAATGGTGAAACCAAACGATGTTTGGAAGTCAGAAACTCCCAGTCCCACTCTCCTGGTGCCTCATGTGCTGTCCATGCGCCCCCGGACAGAGGCAGGGCATTGGGTTGATCAACACTGCTGGCAGCCAGCTGCCTGCCCTGCTCAGCCACCAGCAGCTGGTGAGAGCTTGGAACTTGTGGGCAGATCTGCCTGCAGCATTGGGACCAGAGGGAAGGGGCTGGCCCCGCTCCAGATTACTGTTCACGGCCAAAATGCAAAGCAGGGAGGCTGCATGACACTGAAGCGCTCCACATCCTTTTCCAGCCTGGTAGGCCATTGGTGCAGCAAAATCAACCATGCCTTTCTTGTCCTCCAAACCACCCTTCCTTTTAACATGTGCATTTTCCAAATGCTGCTTCTCTAGAGCCCTTTTGTGTGTGCTGGACAGCAGCCTTGGATACTAATTTTGCAATGCTGCTGTTTTGCAAGGAGTTATCTCTGCATGGTGGGCAGCACAGATAAAATCAGGTCTCATACTTGAAAATGCAACCTGCACACAGAAATAGAGAAGGAGTCTGGAGCAGCAAAGATGTGATTTCTGTGGCGCTCTAACAGTCAAACCGAGATTGGAGGCTAGGGAAAAAGAACAGCAGATGCTGGGTCTGTTCCTGCCCACATCCCTCAGCAATCACATAAACCAGTGGCAAGGGGTTGGGAAGAGCCTCAGCAGGGTAGGCAGGGTTTTTGGGTTGCTCCCTGGGCAATGCGCAAGGCTGAAGGCAGAAGTCGCATGCGGGGAGACTGTACAGCTGCAAGCTGGGGGATTGCTCTCAGAAACCAAAGTGAAATTTTTTCAAACTGATCTTAAAGCCGTTGCAGCATTTCGCTTCCCTCCCTGTTGGACAACTGTGTTGCCTTGTGAGGGCTGATTTTGTCAGGCCTCAGCTGCCATTCTGCATACAGCTCTGCAAGGCTAAAAATCCCCTCCCTTTCCTATTACCCAGCAAGTCCCAAAGCACCAGTATCTATGGACTGAGCTGTCTTCCAAACCCCTCCTCAGCACCCAGGTATGCTGGGGCTCTTGTTGTAAGGCTTGTTTTTTGACCCTTGCATCTTTCTTACGGTTCTCCTCCCCATTTCCCTGTCCTCCTTGAAACACAAATGTCAGAGCTGGCTGCAGCTACTGCTCTATGGAGATGTCAGGTTGCTCCCTGGCTGCCAGTCCTGGGTGTCAGCGATGCCCCAGCCATGTCGCTATCCTCTGGCCGTGCTTTCTGTGCATTTGGGCCCATTCAAGTGCAGCCTACTGGCCTGTGACCTGACAATCTGGGGAGCCAGATCCTTCTGCAGCAGTCAGATATGCCCACTCTTTGCCTTCACGCTGACTGTCGTGTCTCAGCAGAGATCCCTGGTTATCATCTCTGGGGTTAGGAATGGCCTTGTGCAAGGAGGAGCTGCTCCTGCGCTGTGCACGGGTGCGTGCTCCAGCTTCCGTGAAACAAGGGCTTTCGTCAACGTGGCAGCAGACACTGAGGCAAGTAGCTACACAAAATTCTGGCGTGTGATCCTCATCCAGGTGCTTCTCTCACAGACCTGAAAATATGGCATGGGCAAGCCAATCTAGTGCTTGACAGGGCCTACTTTCCATGAGCCTGCTGACTGATACTTGCTATATTTTTAGTCCCTATTTCTTGGTGGACAAATTCTCATATTAGCTGTCCTGTTGTTCACTGGGCTCAGCACCAGGCTGAGTGCTTTGGTGCTCTTTGCATGAGTCCCATCAGAGCATTAGTGATGTCTCGGCAAGTCGCCAGCCTCAGGAAGCTCCTTGGCTTTCCAAGGTTTGCTAGGATCCAGCTGCTGGGGTTCAGAGCACAGCTCTGCTGGCTGCCTAGGAGTGCAGCATGCTGGAACCACTGAGCTGAAGTCCTTTAGCAGCGATCGACTCCTGCACACTGCCCTTGCAGCCACCAAAGCTGCCCAGGAAGGTAGAGCAACAGCACTGGATGGGGCAGATGTTTGGGAGAAGCCCTGAGGACAACACATTTTACAGAATTATCATTTGCCTCTAGCAGCGACCACTGCTGGCTGGGATTTGTTCTGCTTGAATGTCCCTTACAACTTTTTGTTTCCATCCAACCTTTTATCTCTCACCCCTGCCAGCAGTTTGGGCAAGCCCGTGGTTTTACTTCCAAAGGAAAGACCTCACATTTCCTTTTCCAATTTGCTTGAGCTTTTTAGTCATTAATCACTTCCCAGTTTTAACATGCACCTCTGGGAGCAGTGCATGCACTGGGCAACAGTGCCATAAGAACTGGGCCAAGCTTCCCAGAACTGTGTCTAGCTCAGCCAACTGCCAACAGAGGGAAGGGGCCAAGGCCATGGGCCCTGCAGGACCTGTTGTCTACTGCAACAACTGGGGACGCAAAACAGCCATTTCTCTAGGCTCTCCATTCTCCTTTGTTTCCTGTCCCTGATACAGGGGAACCCAAGGCAGGAGAAGAAGGCACTAGGTGGATTTCCAAATTTCATTTGCATGTTTGTGTGTGTGTACCATGTTCGGTGGAGCGTGGTCCGGAGATGCTCAGCTGACAGCACAGCATTCTGCACGAGAGCCAGTTGGAGGGGCTGGCTGGGTATAAGGCTCAGCTGGAGAGAATGACCTAAATCTGGTGGCTTGTTTCCAAAGTGGGATTGGAAGGTTACTGAGAGATAGTGGGCAAGACCAAAGAGTAACAGGGACAAACTGATCCCATTTACGCTGGTACAAATCCATAACAAAGCCAGTGATTTCAATACATTTTGACTGTGCCAAGCCCCTGCTCTTGCCCTTCCCTGTTCTTTTCACCAAAGGACAGAAAGGCCCAGCATAGCAGGATGAAACTTTTATGGGCCACCAGGAGCAGGACAGAGTCCTTCAAAGTCCCTGCCAGGTCCCTCCTCTGTCTTGCCTGGTTTCATAGCCGTGGGTGCCCTTCTACAATGTGACAATGCCATCTCATGGCTTGGTACCTCCAGAGCAGGGTCTAACTCCAGGACCCTGTTCTTCTGCGTGACCAGGGCAGGACATGCAGGGATTGAAGCCAGTCTGGCCCTGTCCAGGCCACACTTCCAGCTCTCCTCAATGGCCTGATTAGTGCCTCCCATCTGACCTTCAAATCTCTCCTCAGCTACTGGATATTTCCCCATTTTGAACATATTGCCCTTGCTGCATGAAGACAAAAGGTTGTTTTTGCTTGTGTAAGTAGGTTAATGTTGTGTTTAACTGGAATTTATTTCTGTATTTCAAACATTTAACACTAGATAGGACTCAGACCAAGGAGCTCTAGGCCAAGAAACACCCCATATTTGAGATTTACCTGTAACACTGGATGTTCTTGTACCTGCTCGAAGGGACTCTCTGGATCAAGTTTGATATTTATCTTGACATTGTTCCCATTCCTTGCAGCAGTGAATTTTTCAGTCTGATCAAGTGAAAAAAAAGAAAGGGAGGCCCTGGTTTTTAAATTGCAGTGAAAGGGACCAGACCAGCTACAAGACCATTTCACAGGCCATTTCTGTACAGCAAGTGATTACCTAGAAGAAGATATTTTTGTGATGTCTGCAGAGCAGGAAGCGCCAGGAGGTGGCAGAGTTGTGGGCAAGCCCAGAAATACTGAGAATAGCAGAGATGGGAGGGGACAGTAGTGTTGGAGCCAGTTAGCAGTTCCTGATGGTAAAGAGGGCCACAGGGACCAGGCGCTCTGCAATGGCAAGGAATTACAGAGCTGATATTACCAAGGATCTCATAGGCAAGAGAGCAGGTCTCCAGTGTGGCTGTGAGAACACTGACTGGGACACTACAAAGAGGTTGCCACCCATGACACGCCATTGAGAATAACTGGTGGGTCTACCCAGAAACAAACCCAGCAAAAATGGGCTGTGCAAGGAGTGTAGGGGCTCAGAGCAAACAAGTCACAAGGCCTCCTGGATGCCAGGACTGCACTGGAGGTGTGGTAGCTTTGGAAGAGATCCCTGGGGTAGGTAGGCTGGGATGGTGGAGCAACTACTGCCAAGCTTGAGCAGTTGAGTACTGCTCAAGCAAACTGTGAGACATCTTCACCCTCCCCACACCCCCGCCTCCTCCATCCTCTTCCAGGGGCTTTGCATGGACAGAGAGAAGGTGAGAGTCATAAAGGAAACAGGCAGTGGAAAGGAACAAAGCAGGAGCAGTAGGCTCTCAAGGTAGCTGCTCATTTGGGCTGGTGACAGCTCAGGCCCTATGGGCAGGGCAGGTATAGGCAGAGCCTTCAGGATGACAAACATCTGCAGTCCTAGAGCTATGCCCT
Source organism: Rhea pennata (assembly GCF_028389875.1). Classification (NCBI taxonomy): domain Eukaryota; kingdom Metazoa; phylum Chordata; class Aves; order Rheiformes; family Rheidae; genus Rhea; species Rhea pennata. The sequence continues at coordinate 2,413,860 of NC_084680.1, forward strand.
TTGCCAGGCAAGAAACAGAGAACCAGAGTGACCCACAGCCTGTGGCATGGCCTGAGGGACAAGGACAGGGCACCCATCTGCCCAGAGAGGCAGAGGGGTTGAGCGGCTTGGCTTGACTGGGTGCAAGCTCTCTTTTGGGCAGGCTGGAGCCATTTGCCATGTGCAGGAGCCACCTCACAAATCCCTACTGTGCAAGATTACACTTTCTCACAGTCGTGGCAAGGACAAGGTCTTGCCAAGACAGTGAGTCCTAGAATCTGGCCAGGGGAGAGAAGGCAGGGGCAGCACAACATAGGCAACTGGGAAATAACAAGGGACTCTGGGTCAACAAAGTGCTGGCATGTGTCCAGGGGAGTCTCTGAGTCTTGGAAGGTAGAGAGGAGAATCCCTCCCCATGCTGCATACCCCCATCGGGGGATGTCTGAGAGCCCAAACCACCTCTCTGAGGCTCTCAGTGCTTCTCAGCATCACACCGAACCATGGGGCATGGTCGCAATCACTTTATTTGGGAAGTAGGGGGTTGGTATGCATGGGATAGAAGGGCTGCCGGAGCCAGCCCTGAGCATGGCAGGGCCCATGTGCCACAGAGCAGGGAGCTAAGCCAGAATCCTTGAGCACTGACCCAACGGAAGTGAGCAGGGCTGGAGGTGCTTGGTGAGACAGGACTCGCTCTCCTAGGAAATACAGAGAGGGACCTGCTGAGGCCATCGTGTCTCCATCCTTGGAGGTTTGCAAGACTCCACTTGAGAAAATGTGAGTTACCTCATCTGACCCCATAGTGGACCCTGCTTTGAGCAGAAGGTTGGACTAGAGACCTACAAAGCACCCTGACAGCCTGAATTACCCTATGACACCCTGATCCCACTGCCTGATCGCTGGAGCAATGGTTGTTGCTTGCCTGGGTCAGACCTCAGCCCAGCTCCACAGCAGCAAGGGAGCCCCAGCTCCATCTCTGAGGTTTTGGTCCATTGCAGACAGCCACTAGTTCCCAGCCTCCCAAAACTCAGGCTCAGGCCTTCGTGGGGCAGAGCCATGTGGAGGTCTTAGTTTCTGGAGAGCATGAGCTGCTCATGATGGTCAGCACTAATGTTCCTGTAGGAAAAGGCTTGGGAGGACTGCTCTGCCTTCCAGCCTACCTTTCTCTACCTCAAGTAGCAGATTTGGGCCAGGCAGTGCAGGCTGTTTCCTTGGCCTTGTTAATGCCAAATTTCAGAACTTAAGATTTACTCATCAGGAAAACAAAAAAAAAAAGTTACTTTTTCTAGCCTTTATCTGGTACTCAGCCTCTCCTTAGGAGAACTGGTTGAGGAGTCACTTTTGGATTGGTTTGTCCCTGTGCTGCAAGGCTCTGAGTGGGAAAACAGAAAGACTTTGGGGGCTTGTTCCAGCAGAAAGATGGGAGACACGAAGCTCTGACTCACCTATGCTGGCTGCGGGTGGCACTCCTCTGAAAATAAAACAAGGCATGAGGCGCATGTGCTGCTCCAGAGAGAAGCCCAACAAGTAATTCAGCACAAGGCAAAGTTGCTCAGCCACCACCCAAACAGATCCTCAGCACAGCCCAAAATTAACCATGCACCACATATAGGCTGATCTCATTCATTAACATTTACGTCTTGCTCCCCAAGTACTGGCTGTGTCCTCACGAGGGCTGAGCCTGCCCTAGCTCAGTGCACAGAGCATCCTGGAACACCTCTACCCTCGCTGCCCATTTGTGCACCAAGTGAGCCATGCTCACGTGTGGTCTTCATGTAGCAGCCATGGGAAGGTGACAAAATGACCATTTGCCTCTCACTACCTCAGCACTGTTACTGTGCTCCATGCAAGCAAGACCTGAACATGCAGGACAGTTGTGTCCCAGTGGCAATGAGGACCCATGGGCAGGGGTTGATGGATTCTCTTACTGGCTTTGGGCAGCATGACCATCTGATTCTTGGAAAGTCCCACTTCCTTTATGGTGTCATTGAATTTCTCTAACACGATGGGTTTCACTTCAGTATTTCTGCCTGCAGATGACAGAGAGTGAGTCAGACAGCTACTGCTACAGCCTGCACCAAAAAATTGCTCCAAAACCTCATCTGGTGGAGTAGGGCTGGCCACCCACCAGAGGATGGACAGTGCCAGGCTTGGAAGGGAGATGGCACTGGGAACACTTTGTGAGTCCCTTGAGGTTCTTTTCCTCTCTCAGCAAGCGCAAGGTGCTGCCAGACCAGCCATGCTGCCTTCAGCCCCCATAAACCCCCAGAGTGATGGGGATGTTGATGGCAGGCTGACAGTTTCTGTCCTGCTTGGAGAGGCTTAGCAGAGAGCCTGCCCCAAGCATCCCTCTCCTCCCCATGTTTTGCTGTACTTTTATGTGCTTTCTCCAACACCTACCATAGAGAAACAGCACTAAGATCTTCTGTCCATTGTAGTCTCGGTGGCTGAGGACGATGGCATAACTGGTATAGTCAGTGTCAACCAGGCCACAATCATTGAGAATTCCATCTACAAAAGAAAGCAGAGGGTCCCGGGCACTTGGAAGGGGACAGCTCTGCACCCAAGAGCAGGGAGATGGGGACAAGACCAGCATCTCATGCTGGACAGGACCATGAGTCACAGAGGGAGGTGACAGACATGGGATGGGAATGTGAAGGGCTCATGGCACCCCTTCACACCCTTTGAACACCCTGCACCCCTTTACTGCACCACTTGCACCCTTCTTCATTGCCCTCACTGTCCTCTACACCCCTTGCATACCCCATGACCCATCTCAGTTCTCTGCATCAGCCCAAGGCAGCTCACTAGCCCTGATTCCCTGGAGCACAGTTCCCTTAGAGACAAAACTGCACACAGGAAATACACAGCCTCTTCTGCTTGTATGCCATGGCCTGGTTACCCTCAGTGCCCACCCATAGGCTGAGAATGTCCTTCCAAGCCCTAATCCTAGCATGGGAATGCACATCCAGTTCCCTCTGATAACCAGCTTGAGGCCAAGAGCTTTGGGGATAGCACTGGGTCTGAGGGAGGCTTGTGTCCACCCTCTCTTCCCAGCAGCATCCACCAGCAAATGCTGATCCTGCTTTCCTCTAACACACCTTTTGCCCTGTAGCAAGCCCTGGGCCTAGGAAAAGGCATTTCTTGCTCAGCCGAGCATGCTAAGTTTCTGTCTTGAATGTACCCTCACCCAGAACCATTCCCAACCCTGGTGGGGCTCCTGAGTAGTCCAGCTGAAACCAGCATAGGCTTTACTGTACTGCTCCCTCCTCTCTATTCCTCCCTTCTGGCCTCATAGCTCAAGCTTTGATCCAGCTCCAAGACCAGCAACCTGCACATTCCCACCTCCCCAGTGTTGGCTGGCTGCAGGGCTTGCCTGGCATGGGAACTCCCTGCACACCAGCCTTGCTCCCCATATTGCCAGTGCAACTTAGACCTGGCCACAGGGTGATGTGGTGACTTCCAGCTCTGCAGGGCGTTCCCAGCCATGGCCTTGCAATGTTGCTCTCTCAGGGTGGACCCAGGACTGCAGATATCAGTTCTTACCAGGCTTGTGAGACGCATCACTTCTTTGCTCCAAATCATCGGAAGAGTCCCAAGACCCTGAAGAGCCTAAAGAAAGTGATTTATTTAGCCTTCAGAACAAAGCATGCTTTTAACAGCCCCAAATCTAGAGGATATGCCCCAAGGGGGTGACTGGAGGACTCTCCTAGTCCTATATCCAAAAAAAAAACTCCAGGAGGAAGTTTGGGGTCCTAGCATTATATCCAAGTGTTTATTTTATTACTATTGTTATTATTATTATTATTACTGTTAGAGTTACTGTTACTGTGAGAGTATTATTATTATTATCATTACTGTTAGAGGTTAGGGCCTCTCTGAGGATGCTCCTGGGCAATGTCTTCCTGAATTAACCCAATACCTACCCTCACCAATGACCAGGCGCACACATAAATCAGCAGGTGCTCATAGCCACCAGATGACCTCTCCTGGGATTCTCTGTGAAGAGGCCACTTAGTGCAGCATAGAAGGGTGATCTTTCTCCCTCAAATGGGCATAGGCCTGTGGGACATCACCTGTGAATCCCGGCTGCAGCATTCTCAGCATAGAGACCCTAGAGTGTAGGTGGAGTTAGGCTAGGCTCGGGGACAGGGAGTCACTGTGTCCTGATGGAGTCATATCTGAACAGCTTGCCCCCACGTCTGGGTACAGGTCTCAGATCATCAGACAGACAGGGGATGAGGAAAATGCACTGGAATTCCAGAGATGTGCAGCTGGGTGGTAACGGGCACCCAGGGTGACTAGCCTGGTGGTTACTCCAGCAGAGCTAACTGCTCCAGGTTGTCTGGTCCAGCTCCATTGTTTGCTCAGCCCCTGAGCTAGCCCGTGTGCTTCCTGGTGTAAATCCCATCGCATCTTAACCATATCCCTTGGTGAGCCAAGCCTCACCCCAGATGTGTGGGGACGTGAGCTGTTGGCACAGATTTGTAGACCTGTCCACAGCTGGGAAGGAAATTTCCTGGGTGGACGTGCTATCTCTGAAAGGATCCCTCTCAACCCTGCAGCCAGGGTGCTTACAGGGACCACCACAAGACTGCAACAGCTCTGTGGCTTGGTAATGGTGGGAGATCTAGGAAAAGTGAAAATGATGCTTTGCCATGGCAAAGATGTTCGCAGGAGAGCCATGTGAGTCAGACCCTACATGGCAAAAAGTTGCCCAGGAAGGGAGAAAGGAAAACTGCAGTGTTACAGTGACTTGAGGCAAGGGGAAAAACAAATGTGTTATAAGATGAAGGTTGCTGCTGTGTCCAATTTTATGTAGCCCCATTGCCCCAGTGGGGAGTGGAAGTGCTTTAAGCTTTGGGGAAAGAATTATGGGCTCAGTGCTATGAACTACTGCACTTTGGAAACGTGTATGCACCATGGCCTGCCAGATGGAGGCCAGTCATCTCTTTGAGCACTGGGGGCCTCAAGATTGAGCCCCGAGGCATAAGCTTGGATTCATAGGCTTCCCAAAATGGGTCTGTATTAAGAGCTAAAAGTGATGGCACTTGCCTCAGTGAGAACAATTTCCTATGTTTTTGTAACCTTTCCATTCCTCTCAGAATTTAGTAAACGCAAGGAACAGTCAGCATTTCTGTAATTGCCAAACCTGGCATCACTAGAACCCAGAAAAGCCCCCCCCCCACCCCCCCGCAACCATTCCCGAGCAAGGCAGAGGTGGGTCCCCAGGCTAGACCCCAAGTCTACCTAGCAATGGCTAGGAGTTTGCTTAATTTAGGGACATATGTCAGCTTCATCCTCAGGTTTATGCAGAGGGTGATACAGGAAACCACTAGCTCCTGATGATCTACTTAACTTCCAGCCAGTAAATGAAACCCTAGCCTGCACAGTGAGCAATAGCCCCCACTGGTGTTCATGCCATGGAAGTGTTTCTTTTCTGCGAATGACTTAAACCCTGCTGCTAGGTCAGTTAACAAATCTCCCTTTTCCTCCAGCCTGCTGCCCCAGTACTTACGGGAGTTTGTGTATTGACCGGGATAAGTAGTCTTTTTCAGGACCATCATCCTCTGCCGGCATCCTGCAGGGCTAGAGAGTGAATAAAGGCAATGGTACTCTGGATGGCAGCATACATAACCTTCAGTTTTCCCTATGCTCTTGCAGTTGGAGCAGCTCCGCTACATTTCCTTTGGTGTCCTTAAAAAGCAGCTCAAGAGGTCGTTTGATTACCACAGCCTAAGCAGCTTCTGGAGAAGCATGAAGCTGCAGCTGGGGCTTGAGCTCAAGCAATTCCAATTAGACACAAGGCATAATTAGTAATCTGAGAGGCAGCTAGGAGGAGGCTGTCAATGGAATGCTAGGTTTTCTGTCTCTCAACATCTTCTAACCAAGACTGACACCTTTTTAGGATGAGCAGGATCATCAACCCAATTGTGCTGAACATAAAGGAAACTGGGCAGGATCCTCTACCCAGTGCTAAACAAGAGAAGAAATTGCTCTTCAGGTCATTAAAGCATTTGAAACCATATCAGTCTCTTCTGAGAAGAATATCAGTCAGTTTTGGCTTCTATTTACAAAGATGTTTTTGTCTAATTTCTGTTATTCAGTGATACTTCTTCGGTCCCTGATGCACTTTGGTGGTGGATCCAAGAGAATAATAAAGTCCTTAATCACACTATCCACTTGAAGGTGCCTTACAAATACCCACGGAAGAACTAGTCTTCTGAATCCACCTGCAACTGTAGGGGGCAAATCTCCCCCAGCAGATCTGAGGGTTTTCTTGCCCAATTCTTTGTTCCATGTTTGCAAAACTTGACTGCTCTTTAAGTCTGAGCCAGCAGCAGGAGAACCTGTTGGAAGCGGAAGCTGGGCTCAGCGCTGTGGGAGAGCAATCCCTCTGGTTTCACCTCCTGAAATCTCCAGCCACATGGCAGATGTTTGTTCCCTTGTCATTATATTTTTCTACAGCTGGTTGGTCACCATTCTAGGTGGGAAGCTAGAGACTAGCTCTTGAGAACTCTGCTCCATCCCCATAAAGCAGCACATATGTGTTACCAGGACTGGAAGCAATGAACAACCTCAGGTCCTGTGTGGTTCTTTCTGTGTTTTATAAAGAATTCAAGAGCTATCCAAAGTGAAGAGCAAGGAGGAGGAGAACACTGTACAGAAGCCATAGCGAATGGGAAGATTTGCATTGACACTTACCTAGGGATAAATGTCTTGATGATTATTTCACCAGTACTTTGAGGTTCTACAGTGCTCATGGACATCCTCCCATTTTTCCGAAGGTCTTCAATCCAGTCAGAATCAGAAGCGATGGCGATGGTACGCCATTTCCCCGCAAGCTAGAGAGAACGCCTCTGTATTGATTAATATGGAAAGCAATGAGAGGTTCAGGGATAGAGTATGAACCCTGATATTCCCTTCTCTGTTTAGGCTCCTGATTGGGTGGAAAATCACCTTTTGTGCAAGCAGATCAGGGATCTACCATAAAGAAATAGCCAGACGCAAAATTCACCCACCTGGACAACCCCAACTCTGCAACCTTGACTAGTGTGCTAAATATCCTATTAAAGTGTTCAGGCATTCAAATGTCTTGCTATCAAATGCTGGAAAGTCTGAGGGAGTTTAACTTCCAGCAAGAACTGGGGTCTTTTGAAAAATACTCTGGTAAGTTCTGTCTGACCCCAGCTCCCTCATGAATGCTGTGTCCAAGAAATACAGCTTCCCCATCCTCCACCAAGGAAAAATTCCCTCAGGTGACATTACCTTTTCTACATCAAAATGTTCTTTTAGAGAAACTTTGGACTGGACCTGAAGCACCAACAGGAGTGCCAACTCCAGGAACACTAAAACCACCTTCATCTTCACAGCTGGTCCCTCTCACCCCCGTGGCACAAACCGACAATCTTGCAACACACACGAGAAAGATGAGATCTGCAGGGACCTCCAAGCTTATATCCCTGTGCACAGATCCTTGGAGGCAGCAGAGCAAACCCTCCCCCGTCCCTCTTGGCCATTTATGTGATGGCTAGTATCATTGGAGAGATAACATCATTAGTTCTGGCCTCACCTGACTTTGTGTTTATTTATGTGTGCACCTGAACAGCACGTTCCTACTAAAGTCTGGGACAGAACAATCCCCTGAGGTCCTCCAGAGGGGACAGAGAGAAGAGGGATGAGAAATTTTCTGCCAGCTGCAGCTCAGCTGATACTTTCCTTGAGATCAACATAATAGGCTCCAAAGAGTGATGCACAGCCCAAAATAACATCCTTCTGGTCTCATCTTGTTTTTTCTCTGAAGTCATTGTGAATTTTTCCCTGGTTGCAGTCAGCTAGGTCCAGAACCTACTTCCTTGTAATTCCCTCCTTGCAGAACCCTTTCTAGAACTGTCATCATCCCTCAGGTTTGAGTGTCAATTCACCAACCCTGCTGCTTTCATACCCAGAAACACCTGACTTTTCCTTGTTGCAATACTGATCATATGAGCCCCCAAATGCCATATAGTGCCTTCGAGAACTAAAGTGCCACTAAGTCTGTCTCCGCATTTTGATCTTTCAAAGTCTGGCTCCAACATATTCAGACAGTGTCATCTATCTATATTTGTAAGAAACAGCATTAGACCAGGAAAACAGTCTTATTAAGTGAACGTGTATTGCAAAATACAAGGCTCTATTGAAGCATTATTTTTGGTGACAACACTGTTACCTGAAGATGTGATTCTTCTATGTAAAATACTGTTATTTCATTCACATCTTCAAGCAAATTACTAGGCAGCAGGTAAAGTGAACTTCCCAAGTCATCAACTCAATCTTGGCAATATGATCTATTTAATACTATTCATAGGACCCACATGGACTTTATTAACATTGCGCCCACGTTTCAACATCTTTAACAGAAAGAAAAAAACTAAAAGGAGAACAGCCAGAAGGTTCATGTGTTTTTGAGCTTCTCAGTTGTTTGGCCTGTGGGGACTACACAGCACATGATGTGCAAGATCCATCTTCTCCAGGAGACATCTGTTTTGCGTGTTTGAGGTGCTAGTTTGGGGAAAATTCTTGTCTTCACGGACAAGATCCCACAACTATTCTGAGATCATTCTGGGATGTCAAAGAAGGAAATGAGGATAGATCTAGGCAGATTCTTCCTAGCAGTCTTCTGAACATGAGGGCCCTCAAATCACATCAAGAGCTGTTGCTTTCTCATGGTCAGGTAAGAACAGGCATTGCCAGGAAAGACTCAGACAAGAAGGTATGAGTACCTCAACCTTTCCACGTTCTTTTCCACATCGTGATTATTTCTCACTCGCTTCAACAGCAGGGACACATTTTCCTTAGTCCTCTCTTTGCTAACAAAGTAATGAATATAATTCATTATGTTTAACTGACATATATAGTTTGGTCTAAAACTATAGCATGCACTCCATACCTATTCTCTCTTTTATCACGTTGGTGAACATTACTGTCTGTTCCTGTCCTCCTGGCTGAGGTACTTCCAGGTAATGAGAGCAGAGCGCTTCTTCTACCAAGCCACAGTGGACACATTGTGTGCTCCTTTGTCCTCTTCTTTCAAGAATGTAGGGAACAATAATGCACTGTGGTCAGATAAAACCACGCCACTCTGGTAAAAGCCATTTTGGAAAAGAGATTATCTGCAAGATCATCCAAAGTTTCCCACATCGTGTAGATGGTTTCACATGCCTAGCACCAGTGACTGGAACAGAAGCATTGCCCTAGAAGCAGCTAGAAGCTGCTTTTAGCAGTCCAGAGCAGGCAATGGCACACAGTTAGGAACCTCTTCACCCAGATGCAGTGTTCTGGAGAAAGCAAGGATTTCCCTGACAGATAATTCTGATGAATAGGATACATGTTTCTTTCGTCTCAAGTGACTCTACTGTTCTCTATGGCAAGCACCTTTTGTCCATATCTTAGTGTGGTCCTACCTGCTGGGAACTTAGGTTAATGAAGACTGAGCATACAACACACAGGACTTGTGGTACCCGACCACTTTTCTGCCACAAATATTCTCTTGACTACTTTTTTCTGCCTGTCACCTTGAGAGGTGCATACTTGACCAAATATCAGCATAGTTATGATTGACAGGGTTACTCATGAAATCAGATTCTCCCATGTTTACTTATTGGTAGCAACAAGCTCACCCAATTTGGAGACTATGGGTGGGAAGCAATGTGAAATTCTAGTTTTATTTCCAAAGGAGTAGCTGATGTCATAGCTGTCCAGCAAATTGTATTCCCTGATTGGCTTCAGCCTTGCCAGTAAGCTCTAGAAGGATACATGCTGTATCCTCACCTAAACTGAATAAAACATTTTGAGTTCCTACTGTGGAAGTTTTGATTCCAGCAGAGAAGAGAGTTATTCTAATCAAAGGAAATTAGTTCCAATAATTCCTGCTAAATAGGAGTCTTATAGACTCTCCTTTGTAAAGAAATCATTAGCCAGAATTCAGCTGAGGTCCAAGAAGGACATTTTTCACGGTACCTGTAGGTGTATCCTCTCACACACTTTAAGCAGTGGTCACAGTGTTCTTTTACATCATTTTATTCATGACCACAAGCTAACCCCTTTTCATCTCTGCATAGTGCCAAGAGCCCCTGTGAAATCTTCCTGAAAGTATGTCATGAACCAGATTAATTTGGTCTCTCCAGACTTGTTCAGGTACCACCCACGCTGATGCCTTATTGCCAACATTATGCATGAGGAAGCAGCTGTCCGTTCCCAGGATTAACTCTGATTCCTGAAACTAAAAAAAAAAAAAAAAATCAATTCTCTGACAATAGTTTTCCTACTTACACATATTTTATTGCAAGAGAATGACATTCAGCCCTGCAGAGTCTGCAAGTACAGCCCAGACAAGATTATTCAACACTTAACAGGAGATGCTTAGAGCAGAGCATTACTGCTGTACTTTGCATGGTGTTTCACATCAGAAAGAGCTTTGTTTAGAAACAGTGCAGAGAGCTTGACAAAAGCCTGATGTTGATAAATGAATAAAAACATATGACTCAGCAAGGGCAGTGACATTGTGTGGTCATTCAGTACAACCTTCTCCCTGGAAATACCTATTATTTACAAAAAAATGTTCCCAGAATTATTCCTTGGGAAAACTTCTGTGGCTAAGGCACAGTAATTTTATGAGACTCTCTCCTTATCTATTCAGATCTCTAGAGGACATGGCATATCATCCTTCTGCTTGCCAAAGATGTACTGCTCCAAGAGGGTGTAGATCTCTGCAGTACTTCATACCAAAAGGATGGTACCTGGTTTTCATGATCAGATGAAACACAGATTATCTGTCCTGTCTGGATTGCAATTGTCCTGTCTGGGCTTTCTGGGCCTTTTTATAGTTCACAGTGTGTGATGAAGTTAGCTGTGCTAGGGACTTTCAGACACAAAAGGAAACAAGGCAAAAAAGGCACTGTAATAATGCTGTAGATTAGACATCCTGTCTCTGGGTTGCCATTAGGCAAATAAAGGCCTTGAACATCCCACCCATTGATTAGAGAGAATTAGAAACTGCTGGCTGTGCCCTCTGTCCAGCACTGTGAGCCCCAAAACACCTGGACTTCAAGGGGAGCCCCAGGGTCATGTCTGTACCAAACTGCATTGGGCACCCTGACACAGTGATGGTGACGGTAACTCAGTAATGACATTTTTGCTGTTGGCAGATTTCTGTAGCTGTCCAGATAGCACCTAAGCAGAGACTCTCTGCTCCAGCACCCTCCTGTGCAGGGCCTTCCTGATGGCCCCTTTGACTTTACTGTTTCTCAAGCTGTAGATGACAGGGTTCAGCATAGGGGTTACAACAGCATAAAGCAGGGCAAGGACTTCATGCATCTCCTTGGAGTGGTTGGAGTGAGGCACCAAGTATGTGATGGCTCCAGCACCAAAGAACAGGGACACCACAGTCAAATGGGAGGTGCAAGTAGCAAAGGCCTTTTGCCTTCCTGCTCTCCTCTGAAGGACAGCCTGGATGATGCGAACATATGACATGAGAATAAGGATGAAAGACCCCATTGCAATAGTCCCAGCCAAAGTATATGACACAGCCTTGTTGAGTTGAATGTTAGGGCTGCACGACGCCTTCAGCAAGAAGGGCACCTCACAGAAAAAGTGGTCAATCACATTGGATCCACAGAAGGATAAGTGGGCTGTGAGGAAGGTTTGGATTAGAGAGGATAATGAGCCACTCAGCCACGAAACAGCCACTAAGCAGCGGCAAATCTTCTTGTTCATGAGTGTTGTGTAGTGGATGGGGTGGCAGTTGGCCAGATACAGATCGTAGGCCATGGCAGCCAGGAGCATGCACTCAGAGCCTCCAAAGCAAAGGAAGAAATAGATCTGTGCAACGCAGCCTACAAAGGAAATGGTCTTCTGTGGTGAGAAGGAGTCCTTGAGGATCTTAGGAAGGGTGACAGAGGAGTAGCAGATGTCCAGGAAAGAGAGATGGCCCAGAAAGTAATACATGGGGGAATGCAAGTGACCATCCAGCCAGCCAAGGGTCATTATGAGGAGGTTCCCCAGCAGAGTCACCAGATAGATGAGTAAGAAGCCCAGGCAGAGAGTTACTTGTGCTTTGTAGGCATTGGAAAAACCCAAGAGAAGAAATGTAGTGGGGCTGCTGAAATTTACACTCTGCAGGGCTTCAGGGCTCATCTAGAGGAAGAGCCAGAGGAAATAATGGACGGAAGGAAGGTGAGCACTCACTCCTGCAATGGGACATCACTAACCCTTTTTTGTGCTGGTAGCTTGGGCTGAAGCTGTGTCATTGCCTCCTGCACTCATGACATCTCCCTCCAGGAGCACTGAGGGTGGGGAACATCTGTGGAGACAGATGGTGAGTCTCAGTCTGTGGACTTTTGACCTTCAAGCCAACCCCAAAGGAGCCGATATCTGTACTTCCATGAATATATTCCCATTCCCTGGTAGCTCCGTTTTGGCTAGTGTGGGGGCTACTCTCCAGCTAATGACCTCTAAGGCAGCTCATGAACTCTGGAAGAAACCAGACTGACATGGATAAAATGTCTTCAGCTCTTCTGGCGCTTGTCTGGAAGACAGAAGGCACAGTAAAGGCATCTCACTGTGTCTTGCTCTGAGCTGAGGCAGGACCCCATGTTTCATGTGTCAAAAGTCTGCACTACCTGAAGGACACCAAAACCCAGGAACCTCAGCAGAGCAGTTATTAAGGAAACCAAGGATTGCTAAACGAAAATGAACAAGAACAGCTCTTCCTTCCCCTCCTAGTTTCATGAGCATAGTTGAAGAATGGTCTAAATATTCCCCAAAGCATGGAAGGCTGGACTTTGCCTTGCTGAACTCTTACTGCCCATCGGTGAAGCAAGTCATGTTTTTTACCTCAGTGGTAAGTGATGCACAAGTCACTCTAAACAAATGACAGGAAGACCTCCTGTTTCCCATCTCCTTCATAGATTCTGTGAACAGATTTTACCCCCTTAGCAAATAAATAAATAAAATAAAATAAAATAAAATAAAATAAAATCTCTAAAATAATAGACAAAGGAGGGTTCTCCCTGCAAAAACTGCACTTTATGTGCTAACTTTGTGTGCACACCAAAAAAGCAAGTGGGAGAGACCTCTAGGAGATCACATGGGGATCATAAAGATATCTGGAGGTGGTCGTGTAGTTCAAATGCATTTGAGAATGGAAAAAAAAAAGTAGAGACACTAGCCTGGAGGAAAAAGGGAAGACCGAACATAACATGTGACTGAAGCTCAAGGATAAATGAAGGTGAGATACAGATTTTAAGAGTGAACCAAAGGTTAGTGAATCCACAGACAGAAAGAAGAGCAGGAAGGAGATGATTGGAGATTTGTGTCCAAGACAGCAAAAAGAAGAAGATCTAGGTCTAATGCAAGAAGGCACTGCAGTAGGAAGGGAAAAGTGTTCAGCGATCCAGGCTGGTGGAAATCATGTGCCAGGCTTTGACCAAGGAGTGAATGGAGATCAAAGAAAAGGCATATACTCTCTTGGTTTGGCATGTGCTGGAAGAGTAGGAGCTGGTAAACAAGGGCATAACAATGGAAAGGAGAGACAAAGGAAAGGAAATCACCTGTATGGATAAAAAGAACAGCTGGGAAAGTGGTATAGGCAAGCTAAAGGCTGGAGTCTCCTTTGGCTCAGGAAGAGCAGATGGTCTATAAGAAATAACAAAAACAGTTGTGGTGTCACACCAGGACAACATGGAGGAACTCAAACTACTACATGCTGCAGCCTGTGAAAGCAGATGCTCTAGGAGTTCAGAGAAATAGTTGGTGGGACCAGAGCAGAAGCAGAGGTGGACATGAGCTGTCTGGAAGAAGAGTAAGAAAGGGAGGCAAAGTGGAAGGGTAACACAGCACAATAGATAGAAAGATACCATCAAAAGATCTGCCTGGTTCCAAATCACCTTGAGAAAGAGGGAAAGGAAGTTCCCTGAATAGTGCTGGGAATCTATCATAGATCCCTCAGTCAAACTGGAACAAGTATAAAGCCCTAAGAGAGAATTTTTTTACAGGAAAAGTACCTCTTTGGAGAGGGAAGTTATAAATCACAGGCTGATCTACAGTGGGGGCTCCAGATATCTTTCAGTATGTCATCTCACTGATGTCTTTACCAGATCACAGCATGTGGTAAGCTGATGAGAGGGTTTTATATATATTTGTTCCTAAAAATAGGCTGTTATACAACAACTATGTGTAGAAAATCACTTCTAATATGGTAGGTGTAAGTCAGTGAAATTTCGCTTAAGTAGGAAGATCAACAGAAACAGATTGGACTGTGGCTCTGAGTATGCACAGATTAGGGCAAGTGAAAAAAAGATTGTTACTGCAGATGAATAGATTTGGGAAGTCAAGCATGCAAATGTGGAAAAAGGCTGGAAATTCCTGAAGCCAAAGATACAAAATCAGGTGAAAACTTCCTCTTGAGCACAAGGAAGAGGCTGGTAGAGTAGGCCTTCTCCCTTAGTGAACAAATAATATATGTGCACCAAGAAGGAAATTTGGAATGAGCAGAAAATCTGCAAAGTGAAAGAGCCTGAAAAGCAATAAGAAAAGAACTTAAAGATCAGGGAGTGCAGAGAGACAGTGAAAGTTGTTTGTTGTCTTAGGAGATTAATACAAACACTTCAGTCTTGTAGTTTAGGTACAGGCAGGAGGAATTAATGTGGGATAAAAGAGCCAAGGAAGGTTGCTTGTGTTTCCTCTTGACAGCGTCTATCAGTCTGTGAGCAAGGGAAGGAGAAAATGTGAAAGGTGTGTGACTGGGATACAAGTGGCATCTTCATTTCGTTTTCTGATAGCTTTAGTGGTTTGCGATTAAATCTGCTGATCTGAGTCATTAACCGGACTATCAGTTATTTGAGTGTCTGTTTGCCTTTCTGCTAATTAACTGCATCTGATTTGCAATCAAATCTAATATGAGACAGCTGAGCTTAGGGTAGTTGATCAGTGCTTCTCTTCATGAAGCACACACTAATAATGCAACCTTGTTGAGTTTGTAGAGCCATATCACAGTTAGACTGTAAACACTGATGAGAAATGGACTGCAACACATCTAAACAAGGGATACATCTGTACTGTGGCCAGAGACATATCTGTAGTAGGGGCAGGGCTTGTTAGCTTCAGCCAGCTCATGTTAGTGCTGTGAGCAGGCAAGCTGCAGTGGTGTGGTCACCCAGGCTCCCAAGTACTCACATGGCTGCTGGACTATGAGAGGTAGCACAAGGACATCCACATCTAGATGTAGGAGAAGGGGACAGAGAAGAGCAGGGCAGAGTCAGCTTGCAGGTCTCTTATGCTGGGCTACCTCCTTCCCCCTTCCTCAATCCTACAGCTGTCCTAACCTGCAATACTCACCCTGGACATCAGTTAAGGACAACTCATGACCCAGCTTCTGCACAGCTTACCTTGAGAAGATGCTTTTCTCTCTTCATACCAAAGGGGTCTGGAAGCACCAGCAATTTGGGATACCAGGGTTATTTCAGTATACTCCTAGGAGACAACTGTGAAAAGATCCCCTGTTACAGCAGAGTCCATAATTGCTCAGGCATAGCCCCTTGGGCACCATGGATTGGGTTGCTGTGGGACCAGGGAAAAATACTGAGAGTAAATGCAATGTGTAGAGCCCTATGTTCAGTGCCTAGCCATGAACTTCTGCATATCTACCCTAATGGGTACTCTGCCAGCACCTTGCACAAAGAGAGCCCCAAACTTCCAGAAGCTGGGATTGCAGGACCAATCTAAAGCTGTATTTGAACTTCCTAGCAGTTAGAAACACTCACAGGAGTTATCCTGCTATGAAGCAGGACTGAGCTAGTCCTGTGAGCTCTGCAGCCAAGTTGCCTCAGAGAAACCCTTAAGCAAGAGTTGAAGTCCGGAAATATGTCAGGTAGGCATGAGGGGCTCTAGCAAGTATAAAGCACATTGCTTCTCCAAACAGCTGCTCTGAGATATTTCACCTGTGAGAAATTTGGGGATCTGGAAAGGAAATTTCCCCCCAAAATGTGCCAATTTGCAAAGGCCAATGTGGGGCTTGAGAGCACACTCTGTTTTCCAGAGCAGCCTTGGATGCTTCCTTGCTTTGCCATGATCATCCTGCAGCAGTACACCTCCAGGAGTGTATGGAAAGGAAGGCTACAGCAGGGAACCTAAGGCTTAGAGCACATCAAGAGTGGGCTTACTAGGAATAGGCCTCTTTCTTGGTATTGTTCACAGTTTCAATTAATTTATGAATGGTCAATAATACATAAATAATTTCTGTTAGTGTTTGGAGATCAGGTGGTTGCATCACATAGCTAGTACAAATCTCCTCAAGTGCTCCATCACCCTGGGAGTCACAGGATGATTTTGGTTGGAAGGGACTTTGGAGGTCTCCGATCCAACCCCCCTGCTCAGAGCAAGGCTGATTTTGAAATTTGAATGTTTCTCAGAGACTTTTCCCATTGAGTTTCAATATCTCTAGCAATGTCGATCTTACCACATTTCTGGACAGCTGTCCAATGCTTGACCACCTTCATTACGAAGAACATTTTTCTTGGATCTAATTGGAAATTCCCATATTGCAACTTCTACCTGTTGCCCTTCATCCTATCACCGTCCACCTTCAAGAAGAGCTCTCAACATCCTCCCTTTAGGTAGCTGGAGACAGCAGTCCTATCTCTCCTTCACCTCCTCTTCCAACAGCTGAAGCAATCCAGCTCTCTCAACCTTTCCTCATATGCACAATGCTCCAGGCCCTGACCTGTTTTATGGTCTTCACTAGACTTGTTCAAGTTTGCCAATGCCTCTCTTGTACTGGGGAGCCCCACACTCCAGATGTTGTCTCACAAGTGCTCAGTAGAGGAGAATAGTCACCTCTCTTGAGTTGTTGGCTACTCCCTCACTAATGTAGCCCAGAGTGTGTTTTGCTGCCTTTGCGGCAATAGCACTCTGTTGACAGAGGTTCAGTTTGATGCTCACTTGCCACCCAGGACTTTTTCTGAAAACCACCTGCATACCCCATTCTGTCCTGTTGCACAGGGTTAACCCATCTGAGGGACAGGATTTTGCATTTGCCTCAGCTGAACTTGTGCTGCGCCATTTCTCTTGGCTGCTGAGATCTCTCTGAATGACAATCTTGCATAACAGCTAGTACCCAAAGTTTGTCATTCATGAACAGGCATGTTATCGTTGATGTTTGGCATTGTTGGGACTCAGGCATCTTCACTCATTTCAGAAGATACTGAATTTGGCAGCAGAGTCAGCTTAGGAAGTCCCCAGCCACATTTCTTTTCACCTTCAGGCTGCAAGACTATTTCCGATTAGCTGTGTTGAGCCAACTGTTCAGAGTGCTAAGGTATAAAAGCATTTTCAGAGATGATCCAAACTGAAATTAGCCACATGCTTCCAAGAACACATCTGGAAGAAGCAAGAACTTCCTAAGCTAGTTGATTTTCCAGTGCCAGAGTCTCATGAAGATATGACCCCAAAAGGATGCCTTACTGTCGCAGTAGCAGTGAGTTTTTTCTTCACTTTTAATGTATCTCAGTTGGTGTCATTAAAAGTATCTGACTTTCTACAGTTTTAACTTCTGAAAAGGCTGCAAGAGGCTTATTGTGCAGAGCCTGGAGACAGGAGCTATATTTGCCTTTCCCTAGACTAAGGCACAAAAACAGTTGTATCCCTCTGTGGGCCAGGACATAGCTTAGGGATGTCTATAAGCAGTAATTGGCAATTTAGGGGTGATTCACTCCTGACGCATGGGAGCTCAAACAGTTTATGCCTGTGCTGTGAAGAGACATTTTCCATCCCCTCAGATCACTGTGTGGGACTGACCTTGAGGCCTAAGTGCTGAGGAAAGTCTACCACTTTTCTTGCCCAGTTGAGCTGCCGTTGGCCAGGTCACATGTCTAGTGGCTCTTGGGAAGCCCATGCACTCACTCCACATGACCCAGGGACAATGGGCAAATGCAGACAACTCCTGCACATTGTAGGAGTAGTTGTACTGCCAGCTGACTGTGTTGGTGCCAGTGGCCATCACATGCAAAAGGACATCCAAGAGGCTCTAACACACAATTAGCTCCATGCAGGTTAGATGTGTCACAGTGGAGCACGATGTAGAGGCCAAATTTTTAGGTTGCTCAAGTATTGGATAGCTGGTTGAGAGTCCACAGGAAGGAAGAGGCTTCTGGTTTGGTCCTGAACAGTAAAGAGGACCTGTTTCAAAGAGTTTGAATCAAAAAGCTGTTCTTGTTACAGTCAATGTTACACTTAGAACCAGAAACAATGCAACACAGTCAAATTTAATTTCATTGGAGGGAAAAAAGAAGAGAAAACTTATAAAAAAAGAACAGTCAAAAGGACAAAATATTACAGATGGAACAGAGGTTGTTCAGAAAGACCTGCTTAGCTTTGATCTGAGCACCTAAGCCGATATTAGAAAACACAAACCTAAAACAACTTTAGTGAGTCCAAAGGGAAGTCAGAATAATTAAATGACAGTTCAAAGAGTCTGACAAGAAAAAAGATAAATGTTTTTAAGCTTGCAGATGTTGCATCCGTAGGAAGACAGTAGGATAAGCCCTGGAAAATTAACTAACAATAAAAGAAGATGAACAACCCCAAAACCCCAAAAGATGGCCAGTTACTCCTCTAGTCTGAGGAATAACATCTTTCTTTACATACCTGCTTTTTTTCAAAGGCACCAGGAGCTGTAATTGAATACTAGAATCCATTACGCCAATAGGTGGTCAAACTCGGAGCGAATATTCAAATAAAATAAGCTGATAGGAAAGCAAAGGATCTCTGCATCCACCTTTACTGGGGAGGAGTTTTGGTAGATTCCTTGAATAGAACATCTCTTTTGTTGACACATTAAAGGATCTGCCCTAAACTGACTTGCCAATACAGAAGTAGAAATGAGTAGTTAAACAGCGGAGATGACATTTCTGGTTAAAATAAATCAGGTATGAAACTCATGAACTTTTTACTGCAGCATGTTCTTAGAACTACCTTGTCAAGGGAAGACTAGAGGGAATAAAAATTATGTTAGTTTTAAGGAGGATGTAGGAGATAATGAGAACTATAAACAAATAGATCTGCTATGCACAGCAGGCAGATTCACAAAAGCTGTAATAAAGGGCAGAACTGATTGATTTGTGGACAGATTATGTCATGTGGGAGACTGACTCGAACTTCTGCACAGAGAAGTCATGCCTCAAAAATGTTTCTGGAGGAATCAACAAGACACATATACTGAGCATTCCCTCATCATCTAAGAAGAGTCTTCATCAAAGCTTACAGAAGGTAAGTTACCATAGACTAAGATCTTCACACGGACAAATGAGTGGCTAAGAGACAGAAAAAGGCAGCCACTCATGGGACAAAGATTATCCCATGCACTGGTCAATGTGTTTGCAGGTGATCTAGAAAGGGAGGTGAACAGGAAAAAGACAGAGTGCGCTGACAGCAGATTAGCAGGATAGTAAGACTGAAGATCAAGCAAGAGTCACAGAAGTGTCTCATAAGAGCAAGTGTCAGGGTAGTGGCACAGGACACAGTTGCGGTGTCCTACAACCATCTGCCCTTATCATCCAGATATCCCTTATCAGAGAGCTCACTGTGCTGATAGACAGTCTTATTAAATGTCTCATTGACATGCAGCAGGTGTCAAGAGTGCAAATGCAGCATGAGGAGATCTTAGGATGGGAGCGGAGAATGGGACAAGCCTCTGCATAAATCTAAGGTGCACCCATGTCTTCATGACTGGGTGGAGGTCCAGCCATGATTGCCTAGCCTCAGTGTGGACACAAACTAGATGAGAGAGGAAGAGAGAAGGATGAGAGGTACATAGCATGGGACTCTCCAGCTGGGAGAGCAAGAATACTGATAGAGTCACTTAAATATTTAAGATCTGGAACAGCCCAAAGAGGACGAATAGAAAAGATACTCACCAACAATTACCACTTCCATCAGCTGTGAAGTCTCCAAAAGAGTTTCTCAAAAACAGAAGACTGCCAAAAATGTACCTCAGCCCAGGAAGACTACATACATTAACGGAAGAAAAATCCTATAGAAGTCATTATGTAACAACTACATCTCAATAGGGTTGCTGAGTGGAATAGGTGGGGCATGTACTACTGTCATTTCACTCTGCTCCTATGCACTTTGCTTTGCACCTGGTGTTGGCTGCTGTTGAAGACAGGGTGCTGGGAGAGAGGATGTATGATCCAACCTAGCACCTCGCTGCAGCTGCTGTGGTTCAGACCACGCTATGCAGCACATAGTGATGGAAGAGGCAATTTCCTCAGCCTGTCTCTCAGCACTGTTACTCATACCCCAACATGATGCTCTCTGCTCATGGGACAGCACCATCTTTGTCATTGTCAGGACCTCAGACCTCCTGGTTTGACTGGGACCTGACTTACAGAGCAGCACAAGGCTAGGGAGGAGCAGTAAGGTGAAAATGCTCTCAGTTTGGGATGAGTTGTAAGTATAATGATAAGCTCAGTGAGGATGATGACAGATTTTGGGGAGCCATGGCATGGTATGAACTCCCTCTGCTCCCTTTCCTGTTCTGTATGGAGGAACCAGAGAAGAAACTGTGAAGGTGGATTGGGTCTGCTGCATGCAGATCTGCTCTGGAGCAGCCACAGCAGGCATGTGGAGCACAGCACAGGGGGAAAATAAAAGTTCGAGAGGAGAAAAGGAAAATATTGGTGGCAGAAAGAAATGATTTCACTACCCTCTGCCTCGGTAATGCCCACACATAGAAGGAAGGAAATATTTGGCTGGAACATGATGTGGGGACACCAGGACTCCCAGTTATGTATAGCCCTTGGCAAAGGGTGTTGCTGGTGGCAGGACGTTATGATCCGCATTAACAAATGTACTGGAAACAAGCCTTGAGGCAAAGCTATGTGTGGGCTCAGCGCTCGTGGAAGTCTGGCAAACACTGAGCTATTCCAGTCCAAACTGGCTAGGAAGGTGAATTCCTGCTGGGAACTGCAGACTCTTTCCCAAAAAGGGTGGAGGTGTCACTAGCTTGGAAAGTCCCAGCTGTGACCATTGCCCTGTTGCTATCAGGATGTGTTCAGCTCTGCAAGGGCACAGACAGGAGTCAGTGCTCAGTGCCTGAGTTTTCCCAGAAGGGCCTGGAGTGCTGCCAGCTGGAGCATAATCTCTCTTTTTCCATCCTCCTCCAGCTGCCATTTCAGGGAAGAGAAGGAGAGCACCAAACAATGCAAAGGGGCAAATAGTGCAAAGGGGACCTATAAAATAGGAAAGAACTGAGGTGGAAATTGCCCCAAAGGAAACCCAAAACAGCCATAACTCTATTCCCATTCAGCACCAAGATCAAGTGGGGAAGTTTCCCAAATGTATTTTCCCTGTCCCTGTGGCAAGGGGAAGGAAGGAGCATCTAAGGAACATCCTGACGAGTTCAGCTGACCCAACACATCTGGCATTACTACACAGAAACAAAGCAGATCCCAGACTGAAATGAAAGCCTGGAGAGCCCAGCAATGGTTGCCAGGGCCTGGCAGAGCAGAAAGATCAGTGGAAAGGATTTGGGGGGAACTTAGTTTTCCAGGAATGGGGAGAACTATTGTTTACCCTGCAGAACCTCAGTGCCTCTGAACACTGATGGAGCCTTTTGGAGATCAGTATGTGTGTTATGCCTAGTTCCAGCTTTCCAAAGGCTTTGCTGAGGGCACAGTTTACCCTGTGTGATTTTCTGTTTGTCAAAGTGGATTTGGGAAGTGAAGAGAGCTGAACAGCGTAGAGAATAGCAGCACTTGTTAGAGATAGATGAGGTGGGATTTATACTCAGAAATACAAATTCAGAGAAATATGGTCCCTACAGACAGAGGCAGACATTCACCATGACTGGCTGATCTGACCTCATGAAGGGTTTTCTCTGCAGAGTGCCTAGGGACAGACCTGTACCAGCTCTTTAAAGAAAGCTTTGGAGTACAGAGTAGAGCCTGTACATGAGCTCCATGGGGTGTTTTTTGGGGAGGAAAGGACTGGAAAGTGCAGCCACGTGGCTGGAAGGTAATTGGGTCTAAGGAGAAGCCCTCCTGAATAGGGTTCTGCTGCTTTGGGGTTAAAAGTATGCATCTGTTTCCCTGTGCTTGTATTTAGATTCAGCTTATGTGGGATCCTAGAGCCTTCCACCACTCACCTTTGCCTCAGAAGACAGAGGAAGTAGTGCTTAGAGCAGCTTCGGAGGCCCATCTCCAGATATATCTGTATATGACCAACCCTGAAAACCTCTACACCTAGTGGGGCTGAGGGGTCCCAAAGCTGAGAGCTGTACCTCCCACAGTCAAGCCTGAATTAATGAACAGGCAGGGCTTAAAGGCGCACAGGGCTGACAATCACTGCAAGGTGAGCAGAGGAAAAATTACTTGAATTGTGGAGATGGCCACAAGCCCTTCAAACTCCAATCTCACCATCTATGGCTAACTCCTGCTGCCTTCCTCAGCCTAGCCTCTCATGACAGTGGGATTTCCAACCTCACCATGCTCCTCATTTCACCTCTGCCCACCTGTGGTCCTGCTCCAGAAGACAGCCATACCAGGACCCTAGGCAGCCAGCCCTGCTCTGCTCTGTGGGATGAACCCAGGGGGGTAAATCCTCATGGATTCTGAGAACTCACCTGCCTGGCACCTTGTGTGCGTTCCTGAGTTTGTGTTGCGCCCTACTTGAATGAATGTCACCCCTGGCTATTCATCATCCTCAGAACCCAGAAAGAAGGCAAAAGGGAAAAGATACTTGGACATCCTGGATTATCCCCAGACAAGTATAACAAGCTCAGAGGGGGAGGTCTTGATTCTTTTTATTTATCAAAGAGAAGGGAATACACACTGGAGAAGCAGAAGATGTGTCAGAAGCCTGATCACTGAGCCCAGAAGATGGATGGCAGAGAGGCAGCCTGGAGCTTCAGAGCATGGGTTTTGTCTTTCTCAGAGAGGCGCATCTGTCAGCCAGCCTTGTGCCTCCTAGAAAAAAGCCAGAAGAGGTGGGCTGAGTATTAAGGGGTGAAGAGGCCAATAGAGCAGGCCAAGCAGGACTTTCTGTTACAGTCAGTGCTTTCTCTTCCAGTTCTCCCCAGTTCTATAGGCTTGGGCCATCTCCAGGAGAGAACGGGAGATTTCTATTTGATCCCTACAACTGAATATGTACAGGTACTAGTGCAGTGCGAAATCTTGTGTCAGGGCTGCCCGGTGACCAACCATATTTTGTGTGGTGAGACATCAATCCAACCTCTGGCCAGTTTGGGCTGTTAACAACCCTCAGGCCCCTTTGGGAAAAGTCCTTCTGCTGGCTCTCACTACTGGGTGAACTCTGCAGCCTTTTCTCCACTGAATGGAGCCCTGCAGCTTTGGTTCATGTGTCTGGGCAGCACTGCACCTTGAGGTCACTGTACCACCACTGGGGCCCTGTGCTCCCTACTGCAATTCTACTCAAGTAGAATGCTCTACTCTGAGCATTCTACTCAAAAAGAAACAGTCCTACCTGGGTATAAGCTCTAGCCTGTCTCAGACAACATGGCCCCCAGAGTCATTCAAAGAGCTCATGGTCACCCTTGCTTGGGCATCAGAGGGAGTAAATTTCAGCTGAGGATTTTGCAAGTACTGCAGCAACTCACCTATAGTTATTCGGTGTCGCATTCCTCTGTGAAAATAAAGAGAAAGGCTGAGTTCATGGCCGTGGTCTGGCTAGTACCGTTTAGCACAAAAAATAGCAAGCAGACAACCCAGGAATTAAGTCAAGCAGCAGCAAAGTCATGATACACCCACACCAGAGCACATCTCATTACCAGAGTCTTCTCCTGGCAGTTCAAATTACAAAGTAGTGCTAAGTATGGACCAAGCCAGCTGCTGCCAGCAAATTCTGGCTGCACATACCGAAAAAGCCAGACTGGATGGTGCAAATCTGGTTCTGGGCTGTACTCACCTTGGCTGGGCAGCATCTTGATCATTTCATCAGTGAAGCCCAGTTCCCTGGCAAACTTCCTGAACAGTTCTGTGATTTTGGGCCTCACCTCCTGGGTTCTGCCTAAAATCAAAGACATGAATTAGCACCAGGCTTTGACCTGTCCCTTGAATTGTCTGGGCATCCGATGTACTCATGTGGGTTAGGACAGGAGACATAAATGGGCTGGAGAGTTCCTGGGAGAAGGTGGGAGGGAGCAGTGGAGATCCCAGGAGCTTAACAGTGGCTGGGCATGGGAGACACCTCTCCTAAGGACTGAGATGAAGCAGAGGTCCTGGCAGCAATGCACCTACAACCAGCACGGTGACTCCTGTCTTTAGTTCCCATCCCCACTGTTTCTGATTCCTCTCCTTGTTCCCGCAGCAGGACCTCATCTTTTAGCCCTGCTTCACTGAGGAACTTACCCAAGTCATTCCTATCACAGAGCAGGGATTTGGGACCCATCCTCCCTTTTCCACCATCCCCAAATCACTGACCTTTCCTCCTGCCACACACGGGATTTCCAGCAGCATCAGCCCCTCTCCTGTATGCCCACCCAGCAGAGCAACGGGGCCAGACACAAAGAGAGTGGAATGGAGGGCAGATCTCTATCGTGGGTACTGAGCACTCTCTGGATAACTCTCTCCTCATGACATTGCAAAGCACCACAAGGCCTGTGAGCCCTTTGCCTCCAACAGCTGAAGGTTGGTCAGGTCACACCTGGCTACATACTGTAGAGCCTCAGCATACGCAAGGTCTTCCCATCCTTCACTCTGGATACAAATATAATTGCATAGCTCTTGTAGTCGGTTTCCATCACCTGCGCTGTTCTGTCATCTCTCTCTGTAAAAGAATATAGAGGAAAGCAAAAAATTCATTCCATTCCTCCAAGAACTGCCACTATGCAAAAAGACTCTTAGAATGTGAATCTTCATGCAAAAAGCCAAGGGTCACATTCACCCAGCTCATATTTCTCCATTGCTGGTTTTTGATCTTGGCAAGACTTCTCTGAGGGCTTAGAAGAGCCTACAGATCAGATCATAGCAGACCTGTGACATGAACACAGTGAGGGTCTGGAGATGGTCATTGCAGACAATAAAGTAAGCTGGCCAGTGTTAGTCTAACACCTGAGGTGAAAATGGTGGCAGCCTTCTGAAACCACTTTTGCTTCATCACTTGGGACCATATGTCTACATCCTGATTGCAAAAGGAACCTGCTTTGCCCCAGAGACTAAGCTCAGTCTGAACACAGCCATCTTAATCCAGAACATCTCCTGACATGGAGTTAGTGCAGGGCAGCCACACTGGAGGGATTTCCATCTTGGCAGTGCAGCCAGCAACCAGCCACAGAGGGATTTCCACATCCCAGGACCTCAGGAGAGGCAGACAGGCATTCCTGAGGGCCAGTTCCCTAGGAAGAACCAGCTCCTTCAGACAGCTGTTTCAGAAACGGTGATGGTAAGTGCCTCCACCCATGACTGAGTGACTGTGTTCCCCCACACTCACCAGAGTGGTAGAATTCACCTGGGACATCCATTTTCTTAAAGATCCGCTCTGATTTCTTACATCCCTCTGGGCTGCAAAACAAGGAAGGATGCTCTTGTCATTCAGCCCCAAGAGTGTGCTCAGAGCAAGTTTATCTCAACAAGGACATGCATAGGCAATGGTGGAGAATCACCATGCACCAGCTGGGATGAAGCTGTCCATCTCTCTCCTATAAGGATGCTGCATCTGGGGTTTCCACCAACTCCAAAATCTAGAATTTGCTGCTAGGGATGGGATGATGTGGGTAGGTAGGAAGATAGATGCCAGCTTTGGAGTAATGGGTGGTTTAGTTGCCAGAACAGAGCACTAGCATGCATGGATCATCCTGCAGGGTAATGTGGATGTTCCCTTGTTCATACCGATCTGACCAGATGGGACCAGTCCTGTCTGAAAAGCTCTGATGCTCACTTATCTGTGTGCTGACAGCTCTCCCCTGTGCCTGGGGAGGCATAGGAAACTGCAAGCTGTCCTAGCCTCCATGATGGGACTGCCTCTGTGTGGGTGCTGGCATGAACCTGCCTACCTTTCTGTGTCCCACCACAGGCTCTGGTTGGTTCTAATGACAGGGACCCCTCTGCTCCTGGACAGACTATGAACAGGGCTTGGAAAGGAGGGTCTCCATTACACTGCTCTCCCATACACCCAGTTTCAAGCCCATGGCTGCTACACGGGGGCTCTGCCTTACTCCCCAACCCAGCTCTTTGGTGGATACTGGGTGGAGGGACCCAGGTGGAGTCTCACTGGTGAAAGTTGGGGGAGGGGATTGTTCAGCGAAGCCCATGGAGAAAAGTATTTAGCACTTACGTGAGAATGGCCACGGACACCTTCAGAATACCATTCTTCAGCAGTGAGATATTGGCTTTTGCCATCTTCAGCTCATCCTTTTTACGGAGATAGCCTTCAGAGTCTGAAGCCAGAGCAACAATGTGCCATTTCCCTTCAATCTAGTGGCAAAGGTAGACTGTGAGTCTGGAGGACAAGGCAGAGTTGCCTCTCTGGAGGGGGTCAGCAGTTGGAACACCTCTCTGCAGAGACCCACAGACTTCCACAGCTCTCAGGCAGGGGTATGTCTTGTCTAGGCACCTAAATACCCTGCTGGGGCACCTACATTGGAATTCAGCAACTGCACTTACCTGGGCATCTAGTCACTCTCAGATGGCAGAAGCAGACAAGATCTCCTGAGGTGGCTATAGTATACCCAGTAACAAAACACCACTTCATTCACCCACCCTGGTTACTGAAGGTCGCACTCCCACCTTCCCTTCCTCGGGACAGCATGAGTCACCTTGCTCTTGTCTATCTCTGCAGCTCCCTGGTCCTCAGCCTCCACACGCAGCAAGCAGAACTGGGCCAGCCAGAGGCTCAGTATGATGGTCTTCATCTCGCCACAGCCTCCTCCAGCTTCACTTAGCAAGGTGGAGAGCAATTCCAGGGCTGCTGGCTTTATAAGAGCTGTCTTTCCCCTCCCACCCACCTCATCACTGCTGCATGTGGAACTACTTCAGTGATGATGTTATTGTTGGTTTGAGTGAGGTAATGGTTTTGAAGGGCAGAAGTCATCCCTGTTTACCCTGGGTAAACAGTGTCTCATCTCTTGGAAGAAGGAAATTGACTTCCAAGTCCCAAGACGGGTTCTGAGCAAGAGGTTTAGAGAATCTCTGTTGCCTCAGAGCTAAAAGGAAGTTTTTCATCTTTTTAATCCCTCATGAAAGGAGAAAGGGACCTTTTGTTACTCCCACTGGCTTCTGGAGAACTGCTGGGTGGAACCAGGAGGTCCTTCTCAGACTGGGCATAGATAGGAGCCATGGCCCTTCAGGGCACTTAGTACCGAGGAGCACAGGGTGACATCCTTTCTGGCTGGGCTGGTGACTTCCCCAGGAGTACTTCCACAGCCAAATCCTGGTGCCAGCACTTTGGAGGCATGACCTGAACTCATTGTTCACATGTAGGCACACCTATCAGCTCAGGAGCATTCAGGTTTCTTGAAGGGGGACAAATCCTGAGCATCACAGGCAGAAGAAGGGCTTTATGTCACTGCGGGAGTGTGTCACCTTCATCGCAGGGTGTGTTGCCTCCTGTGCTCAGGACCTGGCTCAGACGGACTGCTGGGAAAGGGTCCGTGCTGCTTCCTTGCAGCTCCTTGCCAGACACCAAGGGATGCCCACTCCTTGGCCACCATGGCTGGGGAGTGAGGATGGTGGGACACCCAGTGGTTTGCCTCCCCTCTGTACAAGTGGTAGGTGACTGGCATCTTCCAGCGGGGGAGCAGAGGGTGATGGAGGAAGGGCCTTGGGTGCCCTTGGGGCTTCTTGCAACTTGACTCTGTCTTGACCAGTAGGTAGATGGGGGTGCCAAAGGGGCAGGAGGCAGGCATGGGAGTCCCACTCCCACTGTGAACTTTTCCCGGGCAGCTACTATGTGGCTACACTTGCACCTAGGTCTGTTCTGCCCCAGCCAGATGAGCCCAAAGCTGGCTAGAACAGGGGCTGAGCCTGATGTCCTTGGGAAGAGCTGTGCACTAGGAGCCAGGGCTAGGACAGGCACAGCTGGGCAGGCTGCCTGCTTTACGCTACCCCCCTAGTTGTGCTGCACAAATCCCTGTTCATTCCAGTTGCTCATTTGTTCTCTACCCTCATCCTCAGCAGATGCACCACTGCATCTTCCCCAGTATCTACTCCCCCATCATCCCCACCCTGGGCTCTGCAAACAGTGTAGGGAAGGAGTTCCCCCAAAGTTCTTGTGGTGCTGACCAGAAAAGTCATGTCCAGGAAGACCTTGGCACCCTGTCCTATAGTCCAGAACAAATACATCAAGCTCTGGGAAAGCTTCTGAATCTGTTTATTTAGGAGAGAGGAGTGTGTTCCAGATGGGAGCAGCAGGTCTGGCAGACCTCAGCCAGGGAGGAAGGGAAAGGGCACCATGGAGGAGCGGAGCAGAGCCTAGTTTCCACAAGGTCTGGAGGGCATTCATCTACCTTCAGCTGCTGGAAGGCAGGACAGCCAGATGAGTTGTTAGAGCCTGAGCTAACAGGTGTTAGGAAAGCTGGAGACCACCCTCAGGCTGTGGTGGGGCCAAACTCTCTAAGGAACCCCTGGACTTTTCCATCCCAGGCCTCATTCTCCCTTGCCTGAGCCAAAATCAGTGCCCATCCTGGGACTGAGCTTCCTGGTGGCTGACAATTTGTCCTCGTTTGACCAAAAAAATCCTGCTCTTGGCTAGGGGAAAGTTGGCATTACATGGGATCTCATCAGAAAGGTCCTTGGCCCCCCACTGTGCTCCCGGACACCGCTCTGGGTCTCTCCAAGGAGCACAGTCCCTGTGGGGACCTGCTGGCAAGGCGATCACCACCAATCCAGGACTTGGGCTGCTCTGGTCACTGCACTATATCGCTAGTGTACCTCCTGTGAGACACCAGGGCAATTTCACTTCATTTGCATTTTTCAACATTTTGCTGAAAATTTTGATGTTTTCTTTGATGAAAGGCCCTTCCCTGACCAAGGTGTGTAGGAGCAGCACTCTGAAGCAGGCGGGGGGGGGGGGGAGGGCTCCCCGGAAGGCTGTGGGTCCCTGCTCAGCCCAGACCATGCTGGGATGGAGACCCAGCTTCTCCTGGTCAAACTCACCTGGCAGCCTGGATGCACTCATCTGTTAAAAGGAAAAAAAGAGTTCTAAGCATGCTTCCTCTTCTCTGCTACGGATGATGTCCTGAGCCCCTCCCAACCCTGTGCCCACTCTGCCGCCACGACAGGGCAGATGATCCCAGAAATGTATGGTGGTACTGTGCCACTGCAGAGCTAGGTCTCTTGGAGAGCATGCCTGTATAGAGGGGATGTGTGTCCCATCTCCCTGCTTGCCATACTGGCACTCACCTGACTTTGGCATGACCACCAGCATGTCCTCAGTAAAGCCCATGGTGGGATAGAGCTCCTTAAACTTCTTCAGGAGCTGGGGACTCACATCCTGCCCCCGGGCTGCAGACAGAAAGGCAAAACTGGTGAATGGGGTGGTCTGGTGGCAAGCTGGACCCATAGGGCCTGGCCCCCATGAGGGCAGGGATGGGATCCCAGGGAAGAAAAAATACACATTGATAAAGCAAGGGAGAAATGCAGCCATATGATAGATTCTGGATGTTGTCCCCAGCATTCCATGGCTGCCTTGGGCTGACAGCCAAAGGACACAAAGCCCTCTGCATGGACAATCCACATGTTTGGTTGGGGCCATCCACTTGCCTGCCCATGAGAGCTGCTGGCAGGGCTTACAAGGCAGACAAGATATATAAACACTGGCTGGAGCTCACAACAGCCTGGGACTCATGGGTGAGAAGTAGCTGCCAGGACCCATGGGTGTAAGTGAGTTGCCTGATGCTCCAAGCTCAGCATCTCAGGACAACTGGTATATTTTAGAGGTCTGCAGCCAGACTGAACCTGCAGGAGGGGATTTGATTCAAATCAGAATAATACAGGGATGTTTTGGTGCAATTTTTCATTCACTCCAAAGTGAATTTCCTGCATGTGCCTTGGCAACAGCAAGTTCAGTGCTGATGTGGTGGCAGTGGATGGCGATGGGGAGCCCTGCCTCTGACACCCACCAGTAGCCACCTTGGCCCTAAAGAGTTGAGGGCACCCGTCCCCACCCCCAAACTCACTGTAGAGCTGCAGTGTGTTGCTGGGCTCCCTGTCATTCTTCCTGATAATGTACACAATTGCGTAGTGATCATAGTCGGTCTCCATCACACGCAGGTCCTGCTTTCCTTCTGCTGCTAAAAAGACCTCAGATGATGCCCAGCCAGGCAATGTGGCACAACCCCATGCACCCCCTTGGCTCCCAGACACTGTGCTAGCTGCACAGAGGCCAGGCAGGACTCACGGCTTAAGTCCCAGGCGCTAAATTGGCCTTTTCACTGTGCAAGAAGGGGAATGCCAGCTCTGAACCAGCAGCACTTTGAGCATGTGTTGGCTCACCCGGGTGCCCACTTGCAGTACCACCTCTTGCCAAGAGATGGAGGCAGAGAGGCCAAACCCAGCTCCCACTTGCTGCCTGTGAGCGTGAAGAGGACTTGGGCTACTTTTTCTTGCTTTTGAGCGTGTCTCAGAGGCAGCTGGCCAGAGGCCAAGAGCAGAGTCCGTAACATTAGTCCCCCTGCCCACACATACCTGTGCTGGTGTAGTGCCCTGCCTGCTCATGTTGCTGGAAGAGAAGCTCAGCTTTTTTGCATTCATCTGCCCTGGAAAGGAAAAATTGAAACAACAGATGCAGCTCAAAGCCACGCTGCAGGTGGTGGGGCAGTGCTCACTGGTGCAGTGAGCCTGTTCTGGCTTTGGGAACACATCAGTTTGGAGGCAGGACTGGGCACCACAGGGCACCGCACCTTCGAGTATCTGTAGGGAGGATGCTCTGCTTCCAACCACCTTAGTCGAGAGGAGAGTATCCTGGCCCTAGCAGGAGGACCATGCTGCCCACTACATCAAGGCAATATCAGGCACTTACACAGGGAAAAATGCTTTCATAGCGAGGTTGCCCTCAGGTGTGAAGCTAAAGACGGTGATGGACGACTTCATCTTATCCTTCATGCTCAGGAACACAGGGCAGTTGGAAACAGCAGCCATGACGTGCCATGTCCCTACAAACTGCGACGAGCCATCATCAGTGGAGCTCAAGAAAACCAGGGAGACATGCTACCCATTGTGGGGACCTGTCAGCTACAATAGGGACCTGTCACCCACGCCAGGTGATCTGCCACCCACCACGGTGACCTGCTACCCACAGTAGGAAACTGCTACCCACCATGGAGACCTACCACCCCCCTGGGGGATCTGCCAGCCACTATGGAGACCTGCCCACCACTGTTCACCCCCTTAGGGGATCTGCCACCCATAATGGGAACCTGCTCCCCTCTGGAGGATCTGCCAGCTGCTGTGATGACCTGTCACCCTTCAAGAGGACCTGCTCCTCAGGGTGTTGCTCCATCACAACTTTGCCCTGCCCCTTGTCAGGAGGGTGGGCACAGCACCCAGCCCATGTTCCCTGGTGAAATGCAGCACCCTCCAGGGCACTGCAGCCCCAGGGGTGTAGATAACCCTGTGGCACAAACAATGCTGAGTCTGACTACAGCAGAAGAAAGAGATGGGCCACTACTGGCCAAGACTAACCCATTTTCCACTACCTCATGGCAGATAACCTGGCACAGATTCAGATCCTGGACCAGGGGACCTGCAGATCTGGGGTGCCCGCCATGCATCCCTGCCCACGGACATGACAAGAGATGGGGAGCCAGTGCCCTGCCTCAGCCAGTCTCACTAGTCATGGCAGGAGTCCCCAGGCTGGCATCCTTTGCAGTTACCTTCTCAGGGTCGAAGCCCAGCTGCACAGGGATCTCAGCCTGCACCTGTAGCAGGCAGAGCAGGGCTAATACCAAGCTTGACCGCACAGCCTTCATCCTCGCTCAGGAAGCTGAATGTGGGCTGGATGGACCTGCCTCTTCCCATACCCACCTTTATACCCCTCTACCAGCACCTCCCCCTGCAAACCCCTGCTTTATGCAACAGGTTATACAAGAGCAGGGATAATTTGTGTGAGTGTTAGGTGACAGCATTGGCCCCTTCCAGGTCTAATTGCCCAGTCCTGAATGAATGTAGTCTTGGATGAGACCCAACGAGCAAGTCAGGGACTGGGCAGTTCCCTGTGCGCACTGGGGTGTCCAAAGAGGGCGAGGACATGGGCAAAGAGGGTGCTGCGTATGGGAGGGTCCCCATTGCTCCCCTCCCAGCTGGGGTTTCCCTGACTCTGGGGGTCTGCCTGGCCAGGGCTGAATCTTGCATCAAGGCAGAGTTTGGTTAGGCCAGTGCTTTAGCCCAGGGTCTTGCCACTGCCTACTGGGATAGGGTGGCCTCCTGGCCATGGGCACTGGCCCTGCTCCTGAAAGCACCTCTGAGGGCCTGGGTTCATGGCAGGGGGACCATGCAAGTGGCCAGGGCTGAGCCACATCAGCCCCTTAGAGCAGTCACTCTGGTTCATGTCCATCCTCTCTACCAGCTCTGAGACCTCCTGCAATTACCTAGCTCCTGCCCTATCCCCACCACAGCAATCTGTGGTGGGGATAGGAACTATCTGGAGGGGAAACTGAGGTAGGGATGCAGTAATTGCTAAGGGTGACTGAGGGAGCCCATGGCAGATGGCAGGTGATGCTCCCATCTCCAGCATGTCCTGACCCTTGGGCACAAGAGCAGGTTTCACCTTGCCATTGCCAGGCAGTAAGGGTACAGTGGGTCCTGTCCTGCCAGCTCTCTCTAGCTGCTGATCGGGTGCTCAGATCAGTCCTGCCCTCTGGAGCCAGCTTGAGCCCTGCATTGGCACTGGCTGTGCTTGCTCCTGCCCACCCAGGGGCTGGCCGGAGGGAACGAGGCCAGCCTGTGGTGGGGAGACGCAGTTGCTTCCCCCTCTGCACCTTACTTGGAGAAGTAAAGGGACACACTGGGAGGCTCCCCCTCCTGTCCACCCCCTTTGACGAGCCAGCAGACAAGGGCAGGGGGCTGGTGTTTTATATGGGGCTTTGGCAGGGAAGGGGTACAGACATGGAGTGCAAAGGTAGAAAGTGAACGGTGATGCCATGGCATGGGAAAGATGGGGATGGGGTGGGGGGGTGGCTGCTCCACTCGTGGCACTCTCTGTGCTCCAGCCCGGCAGCAGCTCACGGAGTCCGCCTGGAAGAGAGAGGAGGCAAACACAGCTGAGCTGGGGGAAGAGGAGGGAAAGGATGGGGTGGCACTAGACCCCTGAGCCCTGCGCCAAGCAGGTGGGCACCAGCCGTCCCACAACCCAGGGCAACGCAGTCCTGCGGGGCTAGCTTTCCTGCATGGTGGAGAGGAGATAAAGTGGCTCCAGGGACTACAGGAGAGCTGTCCCCATGGGGGACAGCATCAGGGAGCTCTCCCCATCCAGGGGAAGAGAAATCCCCAGGGAAAGCAGCTGGGATGAGGCTGAGCAGCCTGACAGGGCTGGGGCAGGGTGCTGGGGGGGCTCTGCAGTATGGAGTGTCTCCAAGTGCCTCCTCTATAAGCCACCACATGGGGCTGGTCTGAGCACCAGCGAAAGCAGGACTCACCTAGGCAGCATCAGTCATGCATTTATCTGCAGAAGGAACAAAACCAGAGATAAGCTCATCCACGAGCTCAGTGAGACTACTGCCCTCCAAACCCTTCTCACAGGACACCCACAAGGGGCTCTTCCCACCTGTGCCTCCTTCTGAGGCTAAGATTACAAAGGCATATCTGTTTCAGGCACAAGACAGACATGCATCCCATCCCATCCCATCCCATCCCATCCCATCCCATCCCATCCCATCCCATCCCTTCTGGCCTCAGCACAGGAGGACCCATGTGGTTGGAGGTGCCAGGCTCATTAGGGCTCAGCATCCCACCACCCCATCTGACCTCTCCAGCCTCTCTTCCCAGCTGCTCTTACCTGTTTTGGGCAGGATGAGGATATCTTCATCTGCCAAGCCCTGTTCCTTGGAGAACTGGGTGAACCTCTCCAGGCGCTCGGGACTGAGCTCCTTAGTCCTGCCTGCAACCGGAAGAGCAGGACCACTCAAAGGTGAGAAAAAGCCCCACTACTCATCACCTAGCAGGCAACACTGGGTTATATGGCCCAGGGGCAGGGTAAAACCAGCAAGAGCTTGGCAAGTGTAATTCCCTTCAGGAAAGCGGTCCAAACCCAGCTATGCCACATATCACTCAAGGTGACAGGTTTCACTGGTCACTGGATGCTGGGCAGGACCTCATGTCCTGGCTGCACCCACAGGCTTGGGCAACCCAACCGTCATCACTGGGAGACCTGCCACCCTTCCCCCATGGGAAAGATCTCCCAGCCAAGGAAACCTTGGGAGAGCCCGTTCATTGGGGTACAGGGTGGTGGGTGGGATGTGGTGGTCTTGGTGCTGGCAAATACGTACTATAGAGCAGCACCATGGTGGAGGTGCCAGTATTCTTGGAGATCTGGGTAGCCACCAAGGCGTACTCGTCATAGTTGGTCTCCACAATGCGGATGTCATGCTTGCTGCCCCAACCTGCAATGGGCAAAGAGGGCACATCTCAGCCCAGCACACCAAGCACTGCTGCACTCTGCTATGCCCTGACAAGGGCAGGGAGTAGGTAGATAGCCCCAGGCACAGCTAACACCAGTTCCAGGCCAGGAGCTGGAGACAGCAGTGCCCATGCCCAGGACACAGGGCTGTGCCACTGAGGTGTGTGCAGGGGCTAGGTCCTGGCACCATCCTGCCTTCAAAAGGATGTGCTGGGACTTTGGCCTATGGGGCCAGATACTTACGTGGGCTGGTGTAGCTGAACCGTCCTGGCTGCTCTGTCTTGATGTAGAGGCTGTTCTTTGTCTCGCACTTATCAGCCCTGGGAAGCAAAGCGCAAGGTTGTCGTGGGGGCTGGACAGGAGCTGCCTGTGTGGCCATAGGGGAAACACCGGCACCAACAGCCTTCCACAGCACCCGACACATAGCTGTCAGATCTGCTAGTACCAAGGGAAGGCAAAACACCTGATACCTGGCAGGATCATGCTCCCTGCCACTCCGAGGACACCTGCCATCCACCAGGAAGGCCCTTCTGGGGTCAGGGAGGTGCAGGGAACAAGGTGACCCTTGAGTATAGCAGTCTGGGGCTGCCCCCCATCTCCCCTGGTGCCAGCAGTTCACCCATCATGTTGCCTGCCTCACTTGGGGTAGGTGGAAGTGACTTCCAGGTTGCCATCTGCAGTAGCTGATACGACTGTGGTGCACATCTTCATCAGGTGCTTCTTGTCCTTGAACCAGTTGGAGTTGGAGGCCAGGCCAATGCTGTACCATTTCCCTGTGAACTGCACATAATCTCATCTCAGCTGCAGGCCAGCAGCTGTGCTGTGTCTTGCCTGCCCTGACACCTGCTGCCCCACAAGTGGCAGCAACAGGGACAAGGCTCAACCCTCAGTTGACCAGGAGCACCTGGCTCAGGCCACTTCTCCATCCCATATCAGTCTATGCCTTATGACGGGACTGTATCCTGACATCTTCGTCACTCAGGGGGCTTCTACAGCCTTTGGAAAGTCCTACTCAGCTCCTGGTCTCCACAAAACCCAGAAGCAAGGAGTCCCCCTGAATGACATTATGCCTTTCATTTCTCAGCACTAAGAGCATTTTCTTCCTATTTTCCCCATGTCCTGGCAGGAGGACAGGAACGTCCTGCTTAGAAATGCCATCAACATCTGGCCAGGGGCACAAAGAGTGCCTCCATCACTGCTGTGGCAGGTGGCATTGTTTGTGGAGGTGAGGGGCAGGTGCCCAGGACTGCTGGCAGCTGAGCCAGCAGCCCAACTTGGGCCAAGGGCCAGCACTGCTGGTGGAGAGGCTGCTCTGCTTGCCCCAGCCCGCTCCCTGGGGCCAACAGTCCAGAGAACCCCGAGGGGAGCTGTCTGCAGGCACTGGAGTTGTCCAGGGTGGGAAGCACAGGCAGGCTGAGCGGGTTTGGCAGAAAATGCCCCGTCCTCGCCGGATCTGCCTGCAGCCCCATCACCTTCCCAGGGCAGTTACATCCCCCCGTTCACAGACCAGTGGATATCTGGAGGAGCCAGCAGTGTGGCCATCGCCCCAGCAAAGGGTGAGCCTGCTCTGTGCCCCATGGGGCTCAGGCCAAGGGGTTGGGACCCCAGACTTGCCACCTGCCTGGAGCTGCCTTCCTCCGCCAGGAGCAGACTGTAGCCTGCCCTCCATGGAGCATCCGGCTGCAGGGGGAACTGGGGAGGGCAGAAGGGTGCGTGGGATCCCCCCGCACAGCAGCCCTTGTTTCTTTGAGACCTCTGTCCAGGGGTGGCTTGGGGACTGGAGGTCTGTGGCCCCTCTCCATGCAATCTGTCAAACCAAGCTTGCTTTTCTCAACCCCTCCCTCCAAGACCCCCGTACATCTATAGAAATGCCACCAAACCAAGCTACACCAAATTGAACCACCAGAACCTCAGAGCAGCCGAGGGATGAGGAGCTAAGAGTGCATTGGGTGCCCTCCTCCTTCCAGAGCCCAGGACAGCCTGGTCCCGCTTCCATCTGTAACACACCCTCTGCACATCTGCCAGGAGATGATCCCCACCACACGTCCCATGCGCCCCCACGCTAGCCCCCATGCCAGTTGGGCTGCTGTCACCTGATCCTCCTGGAAGTCAGCTTGCACAGGAACGTCCTCCTGAGCATGCAGCGCCCCGAGCAGGGCCAGTCCCAAGATGCTGAGCA
This sequence comes from Rhea pennata, assembly GCF_028389875.1. Classification (NCBI taxonomy): domain Eukaryota; kingdom Metazoa; phylum Chordata; class Aves; order Rheiformes; family Rheidae; genus Rhea; species Rhea pennata. The sequence continues at coordinate 2,450,617 of NC_084680.1, forward strand.
GTGTGGCCTGCATGTCTCCCAGCTCTCTGCCCTTCCCTGTGCTGAGCCGAGCCGAGTTCAGGCGATGTGCTGGAGACTCGGGCGAGCTCCCTATTTATGGGCAGGCTGTGTGATGGCCCCGGGGGGCAAGCGCTGCAGGCAGGCCAGCCCCGTCTCCCCCCCGTGCTATTATGCAAGCGAGAGCAGGGGCGAGTGCCGAATCCGAAGTGCAGCCTGGGAAGCAGCAAATTTTTCCCTCCTGTTGATTTTAGATGTTTGTCTCCGGGTGCCAAACCTCCCTGCAGCAAAAACACAACTTGGAGCCAGTTTTGCAGCTGTCCCTGCCTCTCGGTGCAGCAGAGAGCTTGCGACCGGTGTGGGGAGAGCCAAGGCTGGCCACCAGCATGGGAAGTGGGCCAGGGCCACCTGGCCCAGGGTGTCAGGACCAAGGGGCAGGGTTTGTTGACTGCCCTGATCCTTGCAGAACAACCTCACTTGGGTTCAGAGAGGGGCCAAAACAACATAGAGGGGATACTGGATGCCTGCCGTGCCTGATCCAACATACAAGACCCATGGCCACCTTTGGGCACTCCTATGGGACCTTCACCTTCAACCTAACCCAAGTCCCTGCATCGCCAAAGGAGCACCCTGGCCGGCCCAGCTGCCCACCCCAGGCCCCAGGGCCTCCAGATGTTTTGTGAGGAAGAGAAAAGCTCAACCAGCTCCATGGCTATCATGGTCGCACTTCCCTCTGGCCCCCCTCAATTCCAGGGGATCAATGTGGTTTTACAGCCCTGCTCCCTGTTGTGCTCTTCTGGCAGGAGGTGTCAGCATGGCTGGGGTACTTCCCGGCACTCAGGGGCGCATGGTCCTGCAACACTCCTAAATCCAGGCTGGACAGCGTAGGTCCAAGCCAGTCACCTCCCAGTGCCAGCCCCAGATCTCTGTGGGGCTGGGCTTGCCTGCTCCTCAGAGAGCTCTGGTGCACCCAGGGCTGTGTGTCTGAGATGTCCATCAGCACCATGTCCCCACATCTGCCAAGGGCCTGACCATGTCACCTTCCTCAGGCCGTTGGCACACCAGCCCAGCTAACTGGGGAGGGGAATTGAATTGGCAGAGAAACGTGGCTGGTGGAGAGCCAAGAGTGGGGAACCCAGGGTGCCCAGCGGGGGAATGAGCTCCAGGCTCCTACCACCTCTCCAGAGTGTCCCCCGGGGGATGCCAGGCTGGTGTCCCAGGGCTGGGGGTGGCAGTGGCAGAGGCAGGCAGCTGGGCTGGCCCAGCTCAGCCATCCCTGCTGGGATGCAGCGGGCAGAGCATTAACCTGGCTGTGCCCCTTGCTGGGGCCGGGGCTCTGGCCGGCTGCCCGGCCACCGCCAGCCTGGCCGTCGGCAGCTCTCCCGGCAGCGTAGCCTTGCCAAGACCCTTTATGTAAGGAGCCTGTTTTCACAACAGCTGTTTTTTTTTTTTCCTCTCGGCAGCCCACCGGGCCCTGCGGCCCCAGCACATTCCCTTCCCCACGTCCAGCTGGGAGCCGCTGCTTCCCCAGCACAAAATGCGCCAGGGGCCGAGCAGGCCTTGGCTCGGCGGCTTTATTAAAACAAAACAAAAGCTGAGCGGAGCGGGACTGAGCATCACAAGAGCCTGGCCAGGGCTCCTGCATGAGCGCCGGCTGCGGGTCGCTGAGCACCAGCTGGTGCACAGCCCTGCGGGCCCTGGTGCCTCGGTCCACCCTGGGGTGCTGGATGCAAGTTGCCAGCTGGCGTTGGCACCCCACCGGGTGCCGAGGTGCTGGGAAAAGTTCTCTGTCCAGTGGGCAATGGAGGCCTGGAGGATCCCTGTGCATCCCTGCAGTCCTGCAATGAGGCAGGCTCCGAAGCCATCCCTCTCCCCGAGTAGCCCCTGCACCCTGCCCTGGGTGGCAGGAGAGGGTGCCTAGGAGGGTGCCTCAGGGTGCTCGGCTCTCACAGCTGGCAAAACCAGGCACTGGCCCGTGGCAAGCACAGAAACGTGGGGATATCAGCGATGTGGGACAAGTTGAGCCCACTGCTGGAGCAGAGCAGGGCAGAGACAAGAAAACAGGGTCTGGATGGAGTTGCATAGGCTCCAGAGAGCCAGAAAGGGCTTCCCCCTTGCTTTCCTATCTCCAGAAGACCCTGGTCATGCGCACCCCACCATGCTGATCACCACCGCAACGCAGCCCCCTCTGGGGAGCAGCGTCACCACTGGGTGCGGGGCTGAAAGCGAGCTGCAGCAGCGGGACCGCAGTCCATAACACGACGATGCTGCGAAGCAGCAGGTTCGGCCAGGAAGCCGTGCCGCAGCCAGAGCTGCCAGCCAGCGGAGGGGATTTGCGAGCCCAGCCGGACACGAGTGCCTCGCACGTGGGCAGCTGGGACAACGGCCGGTTTCATCGGGGGCTGGCAGCGGAGCAGTCACGTGGCAGGTCCTTACATAACTCCCCTGATAAACAACATGTGTTAACAGTTTCCACTAAGATTGCAAAACGCCCACACCGGAGGCAGAGGGTTATTTCCCTCCGTAGGGGCTGCAGGGTGGCCAAGGCACCCAACCAGCCACTTGCAGAGGGGCCTGCACGTAAACAGGTTTCCAGCCTGCTGCTGGCTCAGCACAAGTGGCCAGGGGCTGCTCCCTGCCCTCTCGAACCTCCCGGCCTGCACTGGGGTATAGGCACTGCTCACCTAAAACACCCCAGCCCCACACAGCAGTGTGGCAGCCCTCCACCAGGCTGAACATGTGTCAGCTTGCTTGGGAAAGGGGTCTTGTGAGGGGCTGCAGCCCCATGCTTCACAGGATCCAGTCCCTAAATCCTGGTTGCATCCCTGCCTCCACGCCTCTCGTGGCCTCTGCAGAGAACTGGATGATTCCTACATGCAAGGGACTTCCTCTACTTTGCTCTTTAGCTGGGCTCTGCCTGGTGCAGGGCAGGATTTGGGAAGCCGTTGACGTATAGTGGTCTGACCCCAAGTGGTAGCAGCCCCTTGGAGAACACGATCTGCAAGGCTGAGGCAGGGAAATGGGGTGTTTCACTGTCCCAGAGGCCCTGGGGATGGGAAGCAGGACCACTGCCGGGCTAAGGTTTCCTCTTCCAGGATCTCCAAGGTGTGAGGGATCTCGTGGCTTGTCCTGGGAGAACAGCTGATCCAGAGTAGGTCCCCAGCAACTCCCCAACCTGTGAAGCCTGACAGCACCAAGCTCCATGCTTTCCCACAGGTTCAATGTTGACACCATGCTTTGCTGTCACTGAGCTCTGGGCACTTCCTCACCTATGAGCCAGAACAACTTGAATTATAGGACCTGAGAGTATATTAAGAAATGTCGTAATTCCTGCCTTGGCATCTCATGGTTTGGGTCAGGCTTGAGGACAGGAGGACAAGGTTGTGAGTAGGGGCTGCATGTCACCCAGCACCACAGGCAGGGGCTCCTGGCTGCATGTACCCTCAGTGGCACCAGGCACCTGCCCAGGGTGGGAACAGCAGGCCAGGGCTTGGTCCCCAAGCCAGGCCCAGAGGTAATACCAGCAAGCTTGTCCCCAGGTGAAAGCTGTACTGGCCTTTCTGAGGCAGAAGGCCTAGGGGCAGATCAAGGGGTGACACACCTGAGGCCAGGACCCTTTTCCAAGGTGTTTATTGGGATATCATTGGCAGCTGCAGGAGCAGCAGAGCAGAGAGCAGAGGGGTGACACAAAGCTGCAGGGAGACATGGCAAGGTGTCAGCACAGCTGGAGGACCTGGGAAGTCCTGTGGAGCAGGCAGAGGTATCTGACCAAAGCCTGGCCAGCCTTGGCTCTTGCATGGCTCTGTATCTGCAGGCAGTCAGATGGGATCAGGGCTGAGTTCTGGAGACCTCCCGGCAACGCCATCTGTATCTACACCTTCGTTTCTGGAAAGGAAAGAGGTGCTGAGGGGCTGGGGGACATACTAGAGCCTAATGGCCTGGCTGAAGACTCACCTCTGCCTCCCCAAGTTCCAATGATAAATGATGGAGCTGTCCCCGGGGATCCCAGCCTTCACCCCAGGGTGCCCCTGTCCCCAGGGATCCCAGAACAGACCAGCCCTCACCCCAAGAAACCCCAATACAGACTCCATTAAGCCCATATAGGGGCCAAATGGGGCTTTGCATTGCCAGGGTGCAGCTGATGGCTGCCCTGGGGGACATCTTGCCCCCTCCTAGCACTGCACAAGGACGTGGAGGGATTCCTGGGACAGTCCTTGCTCCTTGAGCCAGACCAGCATGCCCACACTCATTGGGCAGAACCACACAGCCATGGCGAGCTGTGGGGCCAGCCCAGCGTGCCCAGCCTGCAGCCAGTGCAGGGAGAACCACTGTAGCACACATCACCTTGCAGGCGCAGCCCAGCCCATGTGGGCAGCACCAGCCCCAAAGCTGGGCCCCAGACCCCAGGTGGGTCCATGTGGCCCAGCCTGAGCTTGGTGCACGGAGGAGGCTCAGTGTCTCGCTGGAGATCTGCAACTCACCGTCAAGGATGTGGAACTCATCCACAGAGTCGCAAAACCCTGCAATAGAGAGAGGCCGGGATGGTCACTCTGCCTGGGCACCTGGGACACCTTCACCTTGCACCCCAGGACCACTGCTAGGGCACAGCCCTGTCCTTTGCTGGGAGGGAAGCCACAGCATGGGGGCAGGTCCCATGTGTCTTCGCTCTCTCGTGATATGAGGCCACGAGCTGCTCAACCCGCTTTTGGACGTGCCTGCACTCCTCTCCCCATGTCAGAGGTGCCAGCACCAGAAACCCCAGTGCCAGATCCTCGAGCACAGCCCTCACCATGGACGCTCCGCGCTCCCAGGGGACCACACCCCATCTACCGTATATGGGGAAGTAGTAGGTCACATCTTCATTCAGGCCCACAGCCCTGACATGCTGCTCGAATTTGTCCACAACAGCATCACTGACCTGGCTGGCCCGTCCTGCAAGGGGAGGAAAACACATGCCATCAGTGGCCTTGGGGGACAGATAGGATGTCTGCCCCCATCAGAAAGCTCCCAGCTCTCCCGGCCCCCTGCAGCAGAGGCTCAGGGCCAAAGGGCTTTTCAGCTCAGAAAAGCCGGTTACAAAACCTTGCCACTATCACAGCAGTTTCTGCTGATTCTCAGGGGGAAAGCTGCAGTTTTTCAGGGTGAAATGACCTCTCATTTGACCGTGACATCAGCTGTGGGGAGGGACAGTGTGCAGCAAGCAGGCAAAGGTTGATATGCCACAAACCAGTAAGCAGAAACATCTCGATTCACCCAGTGGTATTTTCCTCCCTGTGACTGAGCTGCTCCCATAGGGACAGGATTTTCTCTGAGTCGACTCTTTCCATTCTCCTGCAGTATTTGAGGACAAAATTCTTCATCTGGTGACAAGGCCCTACTGAGCTTTTCCATGGACACATTTGCATCTGGGTCCTCCATAGACCTGGAGGGTTCAGCATTCTCTGAGTCCAACACCGGCCTGTCACTTCCAAATCACCCCAATCCTGCTTCCTCCAGTTTTCCAGCCAGTCATGACCCAGCTCAAATGTGCTGGATGTGACCCCACCAGCTTGCCTGTGCCAGACATGGTGCCACCAGCTCACATACGCCGGCTGGTGAACTGACGGCAGCAAGATGCCTGATGGGAAGGGGCACAACCCAGGCCTCTGGGCAGAATGTTTAGCCCCTCGCCCCAACCTTGCTCAGCAATACACCCAATTTGGAGCAGCTTTGCTGTGCATGGGGTCCAGACATCAACCAGCACCCATGCACCTCAGCTTCCAAAGCAGCCTCTCAGCATTGACTTACCGTAGAGCTTGACAGAGATGCTCTGGCCCTTCTGGTAATAGACGATGGCATAACTGCTGTAGTCCGTCTCCCCCACCACCACATCCACCTTGCTGCTGAAGCCACGGCCTAGGAAAGACAGCCACAGCATAGGGCAATGCTGCTTAGCTCCTAGGCATCGCCAGCATCCCTTCTTCGGCATGTGGTGGGACTGGCACCATCCAGGGGCCTTGGCTTTACCACAAGAGGGGCATACAAGGTGGTGAACATCAGGGCCAGAGCTCGCGCATCCTGCTCCCCTGTGGGGATGTCATTTCCGATCAGCAGGTACTAGCCCACCACTGGTTGGTGCTGCCCATGATGGCATTCAGCACTGAGCACTTTTGGAGCCCAGGACTGAGATACTGAGGGGAATATGGGGGGAGATATTGGGATATGGGGGAAGAAGACACCATAGGACACCTGACCTCCTGGTCAGGAGCAAGGCTTGGAGGCTTCGGATCTGCAGCCCTTATGCCACCCCAGGCCAACCTGGCATTCCTTACCCTTTAAGAGGAAACGTCCATGGGCCTTGGAAGGGAGGTAGTGTTGCTTGATTTCCCAGCATATCCCGTCCCTGTGTGGGGAGAAAAGGACTTTGTGCAAGCTGGAGAGGAGCTACCATGATGCCAGGTCACTGCTCTCCCTACTTGCCAGGGTGCATACAAGACATGTTTTCTCAGGACTTTGTTTTCTCCAAGGGAGAGATGCTGCTAAGGGTTATCTGAGAGCCTTGAGGGGCTACAGTGAGAGATATAGAGTCCAAAAACCTGGCAAGCCTGAGTGCTCACTGATCCCTCCTGTTTCCCTGCAGAGATCCCACCTCTGCTTTGCCACCAGAGGCTTATCATTTCCTTGGAGCCCATAGCTGGAGCACTGGCCCTGGTTTGACCCGCCTGCAGCATCCCTGTCCCTCCCTGGAGTTCTGGTGGGCCAGTGTCACTCACAGCTTCCTGAAGGTGCTGATGGCCAGACTCTGCCCTTCAACAGTCATCACCACTGCCGTCGCCTCCAGATGGTGGCTGTGCTCTGCCAGGTGGCTGCAGCGGGAGGCCACACCAACGAGGAACCACTTCCCTGCGAACTGCACGGCACAGGGCTGGTACCGGCTGCCAGGCTGCAGCCCCTGGACCACCACCACCCCAAGCCCACAGCTGCATGGCAGTAAGAGCCAGAAACCTCCCCGACTGACCCAGCATGGGGGCTGCCTGCAGGCCAGGGTGCTCCCCCAGCCATGGCCATGCCGAGCCATGCTGGCACAACCCTGTCTGGCCAAGGGTTGGATCCTGCTCCTGCCCCCCAGGAGAGGGGACAGGAACAGGCCCACCCAGGGCAGAGCAAGCACCAGATGCTGCCAGGCTCATCAAGATAGTGCCCGTTTCATTCCGGTGCCATTGCTGACACAGCCAGGAGGTGCCACAGGCTGAGCCCTGCTGGCCTGGCTAGGAGTGCCAGCTGTTATCAGTGAACAGAGAAACATATTTCCGTAACGCTTCCCCTTGTTTGTTATCCTGCCCGTGCCTACCTCCCCTTGGCATGCCCAAAGCTGCTGCTCACTGAGGGCCCTTGTTCAGGAGCTGGCAGGTGGGAGAGAGAAGGACAGATAAGAGGTGGCGAGGAGCCAAGAAAGCCATAGACTCAACCTGGCACAGGGACAGGCTGAAGCAGGACAGCTTCAGGGAGTGGCTCGGCAAAGACGTCCCCTCGAGACCTGACACTGCCAGCAAGGGTGAGAGCACCCTGAGAGGTCCTGGGCGTGCGGGTGAGCAAGCCTCAGCACCCCACACCACAGCCCAGGCCTGGCGGCCCACAGGACGCCCTACTCCCCCAGCAGACTCCTCATGCTCCTGGCTGCAGATGAGCACCTCGAGTCCCAGCACCTGGGACAGAAGTTGTGCCTGGTGCCTGGGGGGAGCTGTGAATTTCAAAGACAAAATCAAGAGCAATTGGACGGACCTTGACTTCGCCACAGCCCCAGGGCTGAGCAGCGCAAGTACTGCTGGCAGCTGTGGGAGTAGAGTATCCCAGGGGATGGCAGCCAGCCAGGGCCGGACTGCCTGCGGCGAGGATTTGGCCTTTGAAATCTGCCCCGTGCGTCACTTCTCTGGACACCTTGCAGACCACAGGGACAGGCACTTCTCAGGGTTCAAGCTGTGGGGCTGAGCTGCTCTGGACAGCTGAGGGCTGGGGGGACACGCTGACAGACCAAGTCTAGGGGGGTGTACTGTGAGAGTACACCCCCCAGAGACCCGGTCTGGGGAAGGCACTGGGGGCCAGATCTGGGGGGTGACATGCTCGCCAGGTCCTGAGGAGAGACATGCCTGGGAGTCAGGTCAGGGAAGCGCCTGCTGCTGGGCCAGGTAACAGGGGGGGCCACGCTGGGGTGCTGGGCTTGGGAGGGGGAAACAATGCAGCCCTCCGTGTCTCTGAGCTCTTGCCCCCCTCTCCCCCGTGCTGCTCCGAACTGAGCCGGCCCCCAGCTGCAGGCGCCCCCAAGACCAACTGCGGCCAGGACAGGCCGGGAGAGCGGCCGGCAGGCCCCGAAATGCCCCAGCCCCTCACCTGGGGCAGGCTGAGGCCCTGCTGAACGGTGACCTTCTCGATGGGACTCTGGGGAGGCGGGGGCCGCCTCCGCTTCTGCCCCTGCGACGCCGACAGGAGAAGGGCGAGGAAGAGCAGGGTGGCACGGGGGGCCATGGTGCCCGCTCAAGCCCGCAGCGGGGCCCGCGTCGCCCTGCCGCGCAGTGCTGGCCGTGCCCTGGCGGGACGCGGGGCCAGGGGCAGTGCGGCTGCTCTGACGGGAAGCGGCGGGGCCGGGCGCTGGGGCCGGAGGGCGCCGGGGTCACGGCAGTGGTGCGGTGTCGAGGGCCTGCCCAGGGGCCAGGCGGGGCAGGCGCTGGAGGGCCTGGGGCGTGGGGGCAGCGGGGGCGACACCTTGGCAGCCTTGGCCTGGTGGGGCAGGGCTGGGCCCGGGGCTGGGCCTGGGGGCCCGGGGGCGCTGGGCCTGCTGCTGCCAGCCCCGGCCCTGCCACGGGCCCTGGCGCCCCCGCGCCACCCACCGAGACGCCCCCACCCTGTGGAGGGCAGGGCTGGGCCGGGGGCGGGGCCTGCGTGGGGGCGTGGTCTGAAGGCGGGGCGTGGTCTGCGTGAAAGGGGCGTGGCCTGAGAGCGGAGGGGCGAGGTGGGGCGAGGCCGTCCTGCAGGGGCGCTAGAGAGCGGAGCGAGCGTGCCGCGCTCGGCTAGCAGCGCCTGGGGCGTCGAGGGTGGGCGAGGGGAGCGCTCTGGGCTCGATTTTTACCCCCTTGGGAAAGAAAGCCGCTTGGTGATTGGACGGGGGTGAGGGGGGGGGAAACCACCGAGAAGGCGGCTAGAGCGGCGCATAAAAGCCGGGGCGGAAGTGAGGCGTGAGGGAGGCCGGAAGCGGTGCGAGAGGGAGGCGGGGCAGGGTAGGGCGGCTGGAGCCGTGGAGGTGCTGAGCGGGGGGCGGCCTGAGGGCTCTGCTCGGGGCGGGCGGCGGAGAGCCCGGGCGGTGGGAGGCGGCGGCGGCGGCGGGACCCCCCGCGGCGGGGCCGGCCTTCACCCGCGTTTGCTTGCAGGCGCCGCGGCAGGATGACACGATGGAGGCCGGCGGCGGCCCCCTGCTCCCCGACAGCGTCCTGTACGAGATCTTCCTCTACCTGGACCACGTAGACGTGCTGGCGGCGGGGCTGGTGTGCCGGCAGTGGCACGCCGTGGCCCGCGACGAGTTCCTCTGGAAGGAGCTCTTCTACCGCTACTACCGGATCTCCCGCGAGGTGCCCCGGCACCCAGGTGCGGTACTGCTTGCTGCCGGCCCGGGGGGGGTCCCCGGCGGGGCTCTTTGCCCAGTGATGGCCCCGGTCGTGAGCCCAGAATGGGCGTGAGGGGAGGCCTCGTCTCCCCGTGCTGCCCGGCCTTCCATTTGTTGCTGGCGCTGGTGGTGGCGGAGCCGTTAATCATGTCTTATCAGCAGTCCACAGGCTTGGATGGTGTGAGAGAATCTGGGACTGCTCATGCCCTTCAGAAAGGTGGTGTCAAATGTTTGAAAACGCTTAGACTTTCCCTTCCTTTCACAGCAAGGTGAGGGTTTTTTCAGCCTCCTGCAGCAGGTTTCCTCTGGTAGCCACTTCACAGCGTGTCTGAGTGCTGCTGCTCTTAAAGAAGGTCCTGAAGGGATGCAGTGAGTTGCTTTGCCCTACTGTATTACAGCCCTGTTGGGTGCTGTGGTAATCACTGCTGGCTTTTCCTGATCAAGATTGGGACCTTTCAGCAAGCCTTCACCTTAGGCTCTATCACTTCCTTGTCCAGACTAGAAAGAGCTGGAAGTACACAGTCAGTCAAGTTTACATTTCCATATGGCGTAGGCAGTAGCTGTAGCCTGGCTCTGGAGGGTGAACATGCTGTCTGGAGAGGGAGGTGGGTGTGCAGAAACTTAATTGTACAGTGGGCAAATGCTAATAGCTGACCCACTTGCTAGGACAGGTCTGACTTGATCTTGGCATATGACTACACTAGGAAAATGACCTATTAACAGTCAGCATCAACTGTGAGCCTTGCATGGCTTTCTCCAGCTAAAGCTATCAACAGGCTCAGTGCTGGCGGTTGTACAATTGTAGATCTGCTCTCTGCTACTATTCTGGTCCTGTCTAAGAAGGTGACCTAATGCTGTCAAGCTCTGCTAAGACAGGCCTTGGGGATCTGTTCTTAGGAGCCCTTGTTGTCAAGGTCGGTCTTTCCTGGAGTCAGAAGTGCCTGTACCTAGCATGCTGAAGAGGTCCAGAAGGGCTATGTGCCCTCCTCTGCCGCAGAGGATATGCACGGTGCTGCCAAGGACAGTTTTGGTGGAGAGAAGTGTGGCTTCTTGTTCATGTGTTACAGTTGCTACAGAAGGATGAGGAGAACCTGCAAGGATGAAGTTGTGGAGTACACAGGTCTCCCTGCAGTAGGGAATACCAGTACAGGAGGGCTCTGAAGAAGATGAGATGTGGGTGTGATGATTTAGAATAATGCTTGATTTCTATTTGCACAGGCTCGATGAACTCTACAGGGCTGAAAAAGTTACCTCTAGTTTCTCCTTTGAGGCTCTCTGACCAGGCTGTGTTTATTCTTGCTCCCTGGCTTTTGTAAGCTGACAGCCCTGTTCCTTAATGTTAACTGTGAATGAGTAGTGAATGTGATTCAGTAATATATCTAGACACTTCTCAAGCTGTACTTCTCGAGCTGTGAAAATCATCCACAAGGTTCCTGGGGATGGGGGTGCCAACCAGTCCCAGGAAAAGATTGAAACATGAATTTGGGAAATCACCTGCCAGCTTCTTGGTGTGGGACAGGTCTTTGGTTTGGTTAATAGTATCCAGTGGGTCTTGCATGTAGAAGTGTTGGAGCTGCTAGGGCAGATGGGGTTTGTCCAGACTGCTGCCCTGTTTGATGGGCTGGGACTGAATGCCTCAGTGGGTGGTGAAGCCCCCTACCTAGTAAGCAATGTTGGGATGTCCTGGCAGCAAACTGCTCCCTGCAAGAGCAGGTGTCTCCTGGACTCCAGTGAGAGATTTCCAAAATATCATTCAGTCTTGTTCAGTGTAACTAGGAAAGCTGGCTATTATCCATATAAATGTCTAATCTTGTTTGGTTCTTCAGAATTTGCTGCTGCCAGAAGTCTGTAGGTTGCCTTATTGGGCACTTCATTAAAAAATCTGTTTGCTTATGTACTTATTGGCCTTTGGTATGACTTTCCTGGGTGTGCTCCAAGCTATTCTACTGCAAGATTCCTCTTCTGTCCTGACAAAATGCGTCCAGCTCCAGTTCTTCTCTCGTTTTCCTCTTCTGTTTCACAGAAATCTGTCTCAGTCTCATACCATTTCTGGCTCCCTCTTAATACTGTGTCTGAGACAGATAATCAGAACAGGGCCCAGTGGCCCAAGGAACAACTTTCCTTTCATCGTACAATGAATTTGTTTTCATTAGGCTGGGGTATGTCTGCAGTTCCAACTGCTGTTTTGTCCTGCAGAAAGTTTCCTTAGATAGCTAACAGCTATTATCTGGCAGCTGTGCCCTGGTAGGTTCTTGTGGTGGCTGTAAATGGTTTAGAAAAAAATGATGTGCTGAGGAATTGTGTTTACTGAAAGAAAGGGCTTTGTGTGGGGGAGTGGGGAAGCTACTGAGAATAAGTCTTAGGGCTTGCTAGCAAGGGCTGAAGCTGTAGGGACCTTGGCCACAGCAGAGCTCCCAGCATTGCTCACAGCAGTTGGGAAATTCCTTTTTTCAAAGCGCTTATCTGTGACTGCTGTGTTTAGTTCAGGTCTGTCTTTTTCCTCCTGCCTGGGTTCCTGTCCTATGTTCTTGCTCATGTGTTACAGCTGCCATTTCCTGGTATGATGAGTTCCAGAGGCTCTATGACACCATCCCTTGTGTTGAAGTGCAGGCTCTGAAGGAGCACAATGATCAGGTTTTGCATCTCAGCTTCTCCCACTCTGGCTGCTTGTTTGCGTCATGCTCCAAAGACTGTACTGTCAAGGTAAGGTGGTAGTCCACCCCACGCAACTCTCTCTACTTTGTAGTAGGGCTCAGCCAGGAGAGCACACCTTACGCTTTAAGAAGCCTGTGGAGAGGAGAGGTTTTGACCAGGTGTACCTAGACTTGCATCTATTCCTGCAGATGCTGAGCTGTCCTCAAAGCCATAGAACTAATGAGACTTGCAGATGTAGCCTTGAGGATTGTGGGTTCCAGCTCTAGCACGTCTGAAGGTGGCAGAGGTGCCTGCCTGGCTCTGAGTGCTTCCTAGCTGCAAATCAGTCCTGCGTTGAGCTGTGGATATAATGGGGACCATGGGGATAATGGTCTACTGCAGAAGTTGTCTTGCATGAATAGTTATCTTGGGAGAAATGTCTCCTGACATACTGAAAATACAGCTGTAGCAGTAACACTTGCTACTTGACTCACTGTTGAAGAAGCAATTCTGCATTCAGTTATTCTCCAAAACTGTTGGCCATTTTTCATGAAGGGAATTAACAGGGAAATCAGAACTTGGAGGCAATTAGCTAGGCAGTTTTTATTATTATTATTATTATTTCCCTCCCCTGGTGAGTACTGGCAGGACAGGTAAAGCAGAACAACTGTCAGGCTTCCTAATAGCTTCATAACTGTCTGTCTTCAGATCTGGAGCAATGAGTTGGACATCTCCCTGCAGCACAGCTCCAATATGAGGCCGTACAACTGGAGCTACACGCAGTTCTCCCAGTTTAACTCGGACGACTCCCTCCTCCTGGTATCGGGTGTCTTTGTGGGGCCTCACAACTCCTCGTCAGGAGAGATTGCTGTAATCAGTATGGGTAATTATTGCCCTTACCTCTGTTGGGGCTTCCTGGTGCCAGGGTTTGCTTCCTGTCCTTGCTATTAGCGTGTGCTGGGGCTTTGACCTCTGCTTGTCCTGCCTTTTGGCACTTCTGCAAAGGGATCTTTATCTCACCATGCCATAGGGTAAACTTTCTGGATAAAGTTAGTTATCTGTGTTCAGGTCATCATGTCATCACCTAGAAGAGTAGTAGTCTGGCATTAATGTTGTCACTTAACTTCAGTTCTAAGTGAAAGTCTGGGCAAGGCAGGAGTTGCCCATATTACCTGTTGTCTTGAAGCCACCATTTCTGACCCACACCAGTACTTGCTGTTCCCACCCTGAGGTCCCATATGGCTTTGAGGTGCAACCATCCTGGCCTGCTCTGGCTTTTGTGCTCTAGTCCTATGAACCCCACTAAGCCCAGCTGAGTTATCTTCTGCTGTGTCTGTGCTGCACTGTGCCAAAATTAGGGAGTGTTGCTACATGCATAACTGCATCATTTAAAAAGGTCCTAAGCCACAATGGTGGGAGGCTGGGAGCGTGCTAAGGAGTCTTGTACCTTAGGCCTGTTCTTGTCCTCGAGGTGTCTGCTTTGGGCCATGTTTGGAGAGATGACATGAGGCTAGATGGCTCTCTGGTTTGACATCATATGGCTGCCCTTATATTTTGTGCATGCTCTCCTCCCAGATACTTATAAAAAAAGAGGAATTATCTATGTCCATAGCAGTGACTGGAAGCTGGCCAGTCAGTATCTGCTCAGCTTCCGCTAAAGGCACTGCATCAGTGCCTCTTCTGCTGTTAGCCAGGACTTGAATCTGCTTCCCATGTCTACTGCTACTGTTTCTCCGGAGCCCTTGTAAGGAGCCATCACCTCATGCTTGTGTTTCCCATCCCTTCCAGAGAACTTTACACTACTTTCTAGAGTGAGGAATAAACCCTATGATGTGTTTGGCTGCTGGCTGAATGAAACCAACTTGATTTCTGGCAATCTCCATCGGATTGGGCGTATAACCTCCTGTTCTGTGCTGTGGCTGAACAATGCTTTCCAGGTGAGGTGCCTTTGTTCTGACTTCACAGGCAATACAGCTTCCTGCTGGCTCTTGTGGGAGGAAAAACTGCTGAGGAGGTGTGAGAGGGAGATATGACTGAGTTGCCTTGTCTTCTCAGTTGGTTTCATCTGGCTTGCCCTCAGGATCTTCAGCTGGAGGCCACTCTTGCATGAGGTCTCTCTGCACTTAGTGTTGTGGTACCCGTTGCAATAGTCTCTGCCTCACCTTCCAGCTCTGTACCCTCTGCTTCCATTATCTCCTGCCCCATTAATAAGGATAAGAACTGGAGTGTAGTACCCTAGTGCTTGTCTTGCTGAAGGGGGAAGTGGAGGGAGCGCAGCAGGATTGCTAAACTCCTTCAGTTCACAAAGCTGGATCTGGGAAGGCTGTATGCTGGCATGTACCCGAGCATGTTCCCAATTTCCCTGTTGGCAGCCATGTGTGCTGTTCACTGGTATTGGAGGGGAGTGGGAGGCTGAGCTTAGTCCTGCCTGCCGTTTGCTGAGACTTGCAGGCCAGGTGCTGTCTGCTGTGCTGTGATGAGACCTGGAGGTCAGTGTGCATCAGTCAGACTATCTGTTGCTTGTTCATTCTCTGCTGCTTGTGCACTGCCTTCTGGATTCTGGCATGTTCCTCTTCCATGTCTTGCCTCTGTCACAAAATGTCACAGCTGCTCATCCTGTTTTTTTTTCTTTGACTCAAAGCTTTGGTGCTGACCCTAGATTAAATCCTCTGTAGCTGTGTTGCATTGCAGTAACCCTTCCAATAACCACATGCTTGTGCTGCACTGACACTACAGCATTAGTAGTGTCTCTATCCCCAAGAGGCAAGGAAAGGCCTTGCCCAATTTGACATAGCTGTTGAAGTGTGCCTGCATACAGCCAAAACTCTGTGCTAGAAGAGACCTGCTGCTTGGGACTGGGCACTGAGAACTCAGCTGATCCTGAGTACATGCAGGGGTACATGCAAACTCCAAGAGTACTGCAATCCTTTCTTGGTTTCTTGGATGCCAGAAGCGTGGCACTTCATACTGCACCTATGTTTATCACAGAGGCCTGTTCCTGAAATTCCTGTCATGCGACAGGCTGTGCCAGCTAATGACCTTGGGCAGGGAGGTGGGAGCTAGGCTGCCTGGCCTCTGTGCTTCCAGCTCAGCTGTTGTCTGCCTGCATAAACCCAGTCCTTGGCTTTCTGTCTCGGCACTCCCACCTCCAAGGAGCATAATGAAGCTAGCCACCTCTTGGACCGGTTCTCAAGATTTGCAGTGCTTTGAGCTCCCCAGATAGCAGTGCTAAGAGGAGTTGGGTGCTTGACTGGAGTCCCCTGGGTGGGTTTAAGGTTATGGTGAGTGCCTCTTAGAGCAGAGGCTATAGGATCAACATGCCTCCAGTGAGGTGGTTCCTGCTTACCTCTCTTTTGCTTCCAGGGTATAGAATCTGAGAATGTGAATGTAGTCAAGAGACTGTTTAAAATCCAGAACCTGAATGCCAGCACTATCCGGACTGTGATGGTGGCTGACTGCAGCCGGTATGATTCCCCAGACCTGCTCCTGGACTATGAGGAGCAGCTAGCTGCTTCTTCTACCTCCACCTGCCCGGTCTTTGATCTTGGCAGTGACAGTGAGGATGAAGAGGCCAAGCCCAAGCAGACTCCAGAGCCAGCAGGACAGGAATTGCCAGATGATGGGGATGTGACAGCGGAGGATGGGCTACAGCAGTTCTTTGACGATATCATGGAGGGCCACGTGAGGCCTGCTGTGACTGAGACCGAGCTAGAGACAAAGGTGGCTGAGCTATTCATACGCAGCAGAACTAAACCGCCCGAGCTGAACTTGCTCCCCACGGACAGCAACAGCAAGACAAAATACTTGATCTTTACCACGGGATGCCTCACCTATTCTCCACATCAGATAGGTAAGGTTGTAATCTGAGCTCCAGGGCATACCAGCTTCCCTGGGGGCACGGGCTGAGAGTACCTGCAACTACACTCTGACTTTCAGTCTGGAAAAGCTTACTGCTTATGTGTGTATTGAATGAGCTGCAGTTTTGCTCAGGCTGCTGGACTTGATGCAGGAGGCTTTTTAGGTGCCTGTGGTACCTGGAGTGGGTTCTACCCATCAACCATTTGTTTCAAGGCTTTTTGGTTTCTGCCAGGCTTGACCCTCAGCCAGATGGAAAACTCATGATAAGGGATAAGCAGAAGATTGAGAATGAGCTCCTGACTTCACAACATCAGCCATGAGTTGCGCACAAGCGAGTGGATGTGAAGGACAGTGGTTGCCCTGACAGGGGCTTGTGGGAGGGTCTCAGTCCTGTTTTATTTGTGGAGAGGGCTTCCCAGCAAGACTGGTTTGAGCGACTTAGAGTTGTGTGTTGCTTGCTTGGCGTTCCTCGGCTCTGGGACAGAGCCTTGCATGCCTTTGCGGTCGGCTCTGAGGGGAGTACTGCCAAGCTGCCTCCCTCGCTGCCTAGTGTTTAATAACACATCATGTGGCCTTTAGGTCTCAGTGGAACACCTGAGCAGCTAAAAGCTAAAACACTGGTTTGTTACTGAAAGGGTTTCACTGTAGGCGATTAGATGCTTCAGCAAACATCTCCATGGCGAGAGTGTGATTCCAGGCAGCCTGCTGGCTCTCAGCCTCTGCTTGCTCAGCAGGGTACAAGGGTCTGCAGTCGTAGCACTAGCTAAGCAATAGTGCTGTGGGTAACCTTTTTCTGGGTTAGGACTTTCCCTTGTTATTCATGGCTCTGTTGTTGGGCCACTGGGATTAGAAGAACCTGACATTATGTGGTGAAATAACGTGGTGATGAACAGGTAATCTGTCTAGCTGCTTCTCAAAGCCCCCAAGAGCTAGTTTAGAAGCTCAGTGGAAGGGACTAGGCAGATCAGTAAAATGTGAGGAGGGAAGGAGAGCTGCTTCCGGGCAAGAAGACTTCTTGTAAAGCTGGGCAGTTTTAGTTCCTCTTGCTGCTTGTGCTATTACAGCCTCTCTTCCTGGCTACAGGTGCTCTCACCCCTTCTGTACCAGTACAGCTGAATAAGACAGGATAGATTTCTAGGTTGTCTACAGCTTTGGAAACAGCCTTTCCCAGCAAAGAGTTGCTTTGTCTCTACCCACTTAAGATAGGAATGCAACCTGGACTGAGTGTAGCTTTGATGTTCCCTTGCTCCCTTCCACGACTGGGTCCACAGACAGGCGTGACAGGCACCAGCCAGCTCCCTGGCCTTGGCCCGCCTTTGAAAGCACAGCAGCATGGTGGGTGGTCTGCTGTGGTTCAGTCCTGGGAGCAGCGTGCATTTTGATCCGCCTGGCTGAACAAATGCTGCGTTACGTGCTGGGACCTGCAGTATGTAAAGGCAAAGTGGGGTGTTAAGGTAGCTGCTGCCTTTGGACTCTTCTGACTTCCAGCAGTGCCTCCCTTGGCCATGGGTTTTGGTGCCTCTGAACTCCAGTGACTCCCTGGCCTGGAGCCAGCACCCGCAGCAGAGACTGCCTGTTCTGAGAGATGAACCCTGGCTCGGCTCCTCTCCCAGCCATGAGTCACTGCAAAAGGCTTTGTTTGCCCATAGGTTAGTGTGTTCAACCAGCCTTTGTGTATCTTCTCTCTGCCCCTGAGGAACTGGTACTTGAAAGAGCTTGCTGTTGTACTTCTCTCACCAGTCTGCTGGGCTAGAGTTGCTGGTGGGAGCCCTGCTGCTGGTGTGGCCAGGCCTGCTTCTGGGCAGTAGCTCAGTCTCGCCTGATCTGCGACTCACAAGCATCTCCTGCAGGCATTTCCTGTAAGCTTCTCTTTGCCTTGTGCTAACTGTAGGTCTGAGTCATGGGCAAATGCTGTCTGCTCGGCTGGTGTCTGCATGCAGAGATCATGTAGCTATTTAAAACTGGGATTTTAGGTGCTGTCCGAATGAGGAAAAGATGCTGCTGAGCCTTAGCAGTTGGGTTGGAAAAAGCAAAGATTTCTATCCTGAAGTCCTTCATGCACCTACGTTCAGCTGCAGTGATTTGGTGAATGGCCTTGAGTTGAGGTGCAATGGGGTATTACTCCTACCTCCTTTGGCTGCCAGAGAGGGCCAAAACTGAGGGTGTTCAGCAGTGATTCTCTCAGAAGGGTGATGGGCTTTATTCCAGTTTCTCATGGACATGCTGAGAAGGTAAAGACCACAAGTGCCCAAGAATTGCTGAGGCTTTTAGTTATCCAGGGAGCTCTCATACATTGGGATCTCTGTAGCTGGAAGGGGAAAAGGACTTGACTCATTGCACGTTTTTCCCTTAGTCTGGAAGTTCAAAAGCTGTAAACCACTTGAGTCTGGTTTTGGCTCAAGCCCCTGTTATTGGAATTCGCCAGGGCTGACCTCCACCTGAGCTTGATGGCAAGCAGTGGGGAAAGCCTGCTGCAACCAGCATGTTTCCTGGGCTTTCTCTAGGCTGGTTATTAGAGGAAATGGATCCGGCCCAAGAACTCATTTCGGGGAAAAACCTTTCCACAGCTAGTGTGTCTCCTGGAGCCAGCAGAGCTCCCTTGCAGTTCACAGAAGCTCTACAGCCTCACAGGAGACTTGGACCCAGGCTTGGAACTAGGCGTGGCTGTGCCAGACAGGGTGGCAGCAGGGTGGTGAGTGTCTTGCTGGCTGGGGTTGAATGTGCCAAAGCATAATTTACGTGCATGTTCCTGGCCAAAAGCACCCCTAGCAAGAGCTTGAAAGAAGCTAGCAGGGATAGGAGCCATGTCCCAGACCCTTTCTCAGTTCTTGGCCAGAAGTGAGTCAGTTCTCCTTTCTTAGCAGCACTAAGGAAAGCTCTTCTCCGAAGCTTGGGGACTTCATCAAACCTGTTGTGTGCTAGCAACAACCTGCAGAATGGGCTGACTTTGCTTTCTGTCCCCAAGGGATTAAAAGGATCCTGCCTCATCAGATGACAACTGCTGGGCCAGTGCTTGGAGAGGAGAGGCGTTCAGATGAGTTCTTTGACTCCTTGGATCACGTCATTGACATCCATGGGCACATCATTGGCATGGGCCTCTCACCTGACCACAGGTGAGTGTGATGAAAGGGAGGCATGTAGGGTGGGTGCTCCCTTGTGGCTTTAGTCAGTGTGAGGTGTGCATGGCACAGTCAAGGGTGGCAGTTGTTTAGGGAGTCTGTGGGATGAACAGGAGAAGAAACAACTTCCTCTGTGGAAGACCTGTCTGCTTTAGAGTTGGGATGAGGTACTCCACTTTAGGGTAGATTGCCCTGCTTTTTCTGGCTGTACAAAGTAGCTGCAACACTCAGAGCAGCTGGAGTATCTTACTCAAATGCCTGTAGGCTCGGATTATCTCCAGGGACTGATTTGCATATGCATATGGCAGAGAGGACCCTGGGCACTCATCCTGGATGCTAGCAGTGAACTTCACCTTCTGGAAAAGGCACCCTGTGCCCTGCAAGAGCACTTGGCCCTGCTGCACATAACCCAGTCCTGAGGGAGGTGTTGCAGGTTGCGGAAGTGCTGCTAATGGAGGGAGGTCTCAGTGCTGGTGGTACACTGGCCTAGAGGACAGAGCAAGGAGTCTGCTCAGGCAGTTGCTGTCCATCCACATCCTATTTCTAACCTAATGCTGAAGATGTGTAGCTCTAGTGTCTCCCCAGATCTCAGCAGGAGAACTTTCTTCCTTCTGCTCAGCTGAGCCTGTTTGGGTTAGGAATCAGCAGGGAGCTTTGTAAGACTGAAGGAACTTTGTAGGAGTGAAGGAGCTGCCCACAGCAATGAGCCTTGTCCCTGAGGCAGACTGGTCAGATGCTCTGCAGCCACCATGCTTGGAGTTGGTTTTTAATGAGACCAGAGAGGTTCGTCCTAGCCTCTGGGGCCCATAGTCCCAATTGTGGTGGCCCTTTTCTTCCCAAAGAGGACAGGAAGTGGTTCTGCAGCAGTTCAGAACGTGCTCCTGTATTGCGGACTGGATTTTTAGTTAGCAGAGCTGCAGGCTTGTTCATTTGCCACCCTGCCAGGCTGGCCAGTGGGAAAGGCTCTTACAGCTGGGATTCTGACTCTTCTGAGCATGTGGCAAGGTGCTGGGGTAACTCTTCTGCTCCCCTCCCTTCCTCAAGGTACCTGTACGTGAACAGCCGGGCCTGGCCGCGGGACTGTGTGATCTCGGACCCGATGCAGCCGCCTCCCATTGCCGAGGAGATCGATCTGCACGTGTTTGACCTGAAGACAATGAAGGAGGTGAAAAGAGCCCTCCGTGCGCATCGGGCCTACACTCCCAACGAGGAGTGCTTCTTCATCTTTCTGGATGTCAGCAGGGACTTCGTAGCGAGGTACGTAAGGACGAGGGCAGGCAGGAGCCTAGCCCCAAGTCCAGTATGGCAGGGAGGGCCCGGGGTCTGGCACCATGGGGCTGGCTTGTGCAAGCAGGGCTAGTCGGCTTGCAGGAAGCTCCTGTGTGATGTGAGCAGAGCAAGAAACTGGAGATCTGTAAAGAGCAGAATGACTGAATCACCAGGTGTTGATGGGGTGTGTTAATGAAGGCTGTCTGCTGTGGTGCTGTTGTGAAATCAAAGTGGAAGGAGGAAACACTGGGGTTTGGCAGTGGGTGGCAAATGACCTTCTTGGGGGCTGCAGGCAGCAAGCGCTGGTAGAGTGAGTTGAAGGGATCTCTTAAAACAGCCTTGCTGCTGTAATGAACAGGGCGGTTCATGCTGCAGCACTTGCTGGCAAACCTAGCTGTGATTTCAAGCCGACAACCTGCCTGCCCACATGTCCCAGGTTCCTTTTCAAAGGCTTTTCTTGCTGCTGTGAGGCCTTATTTTGGGCTCTACTACTGGGAACCCAGTCTGTGGCAGAGTCTGGATCCCAGAAGGAATTTGCCCAGGCTGCAGGACTGGAGGCTAGGGCCAGGTTGGAGGCAACCCCTGCCTGTACAGAAAGGAGGAGGTTGGGAGAGGCAGGTTAAACGCGACTGCCTGGGTAATGTCCTTACTGGTATCTTGTCTGATGCAGTGGGGCAGAAGATCGCCATGGCTACATCTGGGACCGGCACTACAACATCTGCCTGGCCAAACTGCAACACGATAATGTGGTCAACTCGGTAGCATTCAGCCCAGTTGAGCAAGAGCTGCTCCTAACAGCCAGTGACGATGCTACCATCAAGGTGTGGCGCTCTCCTCGCACAGTGCGAATCCAGCAGACCAGGAAGCCCAGGCCTAGAAAACTGCTCTTCTCTTGGCTCATGAACCAGAAAAGCTGAACCCAGGTACACCTGCTCCTGCAGCTTCCTCACTCCAGCCACTTCCTCTGGAGCTTGCAGAGCTTTGAGCCCTGCGCAGTGGAGACGAGCTCTGGGCACATGAATCCCATCAGCAGAGTCAGGAGGGACCTCAGCAGTGGGAATTGCTTCCTCCTCGGAGCATCTCTTTCAAAGACAGCGCGTAAGAGCCAAGGGCCTGTTCCTGGGTCTGACTGGGCAGCAGCCTGAGCTGGTCACTGCAGGGCAGCCTCCCCACAGCTTCTCACAAATGCTGCTACTTGGTCACAGCTCTCTCCAGGTGAGATTTGGTCTCTTGAGAACAGACTGAGGCCTGTCTCCAGCCTTCGTACCATGTGAGCCTGGGACATGGCTGACCTTGCTGAGAGCTACTGGCTGCAGAGCACTTGGCGAAAGCAGTGGTATAATGCTGTACTGCCTTACTGCAGGACTTTTTTTTTTTTTTTTTTTTAATATGGTAGTTTTATTAATGTTTGTTTGTCCCAGACCTCCGCGGGCAGTTCATCTAGCTGCTGGGTGTGCTGAGTGCCTCCTCCCACACGGTGTTTGGGCCCTGAGGAGCAGTAAGGATTGGAGGGCTGAATGGGCCATTGCAGTGAAAGGGCAGCCAGGGAGACAGCGCTGGGGCTGCTGCTGGACAGCCTGCCTTGCATCTCAACTTGGCATTTAGCGCAGCCCTCTGGGACACAGCCAGCTGCTATGTTGATGCCTTCATTAGCAACTAAGTACTGATACCACCAGTTCCCAAATCCGAGTTTTTGGTGAGCTGGTGGTAACATGGTGCTGGCTTTGCCTGTCTTCCTCTGCTAAGAAGCACTTAAATAAGCTATGGCATTGGTAACTTATATTTATTCCAGGGGATCTGCTGCCCCTTCCTAAAGGGACAGCTCTGAGGATGGCTGGTGGGTCTTATGGTCACCTCCCTCCCTTGCTACTCAAATTGTGGCACTTTAGGTTCTCTTGGCATGTTCTCTGTGAGTAGGTGTGGGCACCCATAGGTGCCTGCAGGTATTCACCCATAGGTGGAGACACACAGCACTCCTCCACCTGAAGTGACAGTTGAATAAGCTTCCTCCTACCTGGGTTCACTTGCCTTGGAGTGGGAGGGTCAGCTCCTCTTGGGGACCCCTCTGAATGCAGGAGCTGGCTCTCTTTAAGCTATTATGAACCCAGTGTTGTTTACTCTGTATCTGTCCCTGAAGATCTCCTCTTTCCAGCAGGTAGCCAAATGTGAGAGTCTAAAATTAAGCTCCTAATCTTGACTTGGCCTAGATGGCTGAGAACTGGTCCCAGAGCCACCGCTGGCCGGCAGTGACCCCAGGAGCTGGGCTTCAGGCCTGCGTTTGGAAGGGAGCCTAGGCTGAAACACAGCCTGGAGGAGGAACTCTGGGAATCCCGAGTCCGCTGGGAGCACTGCGGGGCAGCTGTCTGTGCCACTCGCAGTGGCAGGGTTGCAAACAGACTTTATGGAGGCAGCAGATACTGTCTTGATGTGCACTGATGGCTTCAACAGCTCCTGAGGTCCTTGACAAGGGTGTTTGTATCCTTTTTCTGTCCCACTTCCTTCCCCTGCCCCCACAGGTGCCCATGGCTTTATCTAAAACCCTTGTACTCAGGTTTTTCTGTCTCTGTATGACTTCCAGAAAAAGAGGGAGTCCTTTTCTGGGTGTGTGCACAAGGTCTAAATCCAGTTATGTATACAGTTACACAGAGTAACTCAGTCTCTACCTTCTTCTACTTTCCCCCAGAGCTTGTGAAATCTTCTTCTCACTTTGCTCTGTGTAGAAGTGAGCAAGGCACTGAGGGTTTATGTTTGTACTAAGTTTTGCTCTTCACAATGGCATTGAATAAATATTCTGCTCAAGCATCTCTGCAATGTAAGTTTGTTTTTCTTTTTAAGAAGCACTCTTTTTCTACTGAAGTGAAACTAAAGCCACAGTTGTAATACTGATTTGTCTACAGGTATTGCCTGACCTGTTGCATTGCAGGTAGCAAGCTGATAAAAAAATGCCAGGAAAAAGGCAGATAATTACCCAGCTCCTCTTTGGCCTTGGGAGAAGAAGGAGGGGGAGCAGAGTACATTGCTATTGCCAGGCAGCGATGTCCTTGAGGAAAACAGCTCTGTACTTTCTGGAGTGTAGTGCAGCCCTTCCTTGAGACAAGGGGGAGAGTTACGGGCTCAGGGGTGGTCTGGGACCAGAGCAGTATTTCCCTGGTGTCCTGCAGCCTCCTGCCGCTCAACTTGGAGCATCAGGTAGCAGTGAGCAGTTCTCTCTTTCCCTGGTCCCTGGCATGGACTGGCCTTTTCCAGTACCGCTGAAAGCTGTCAGCTGGCCCAAACACCACTCTATCCTGCCTCTTCCAGCAGCTATATGTCCCCTTGCTTTTCAAAGGTTCAGTAGTTGGGCTTGGGGAATGGTCACCTTCACTGAGGAGGCTTCTTCACTGCCTGCTTCTGTTGCAGCTTGTTTCAAACCCATAGGTCTGAGCAATGCTGATGCCACACCAGCTCCCTTTGGGCTCCAGGTACAGCACTACCACAGGGAGGAGAGCCCTGTGTGCAGAAATAAGTGCCCAATCTGCTGCCTCCCAGCTATATGTTGCCACGAAGCATCCCGCTGCTGTAGCTGCCTCTTCTGCTGTTGGAGCCAAACCTTCCAATGAACTATAGAACAACAAAGCTCTTCAAACTGCTTTTATTAGTGGCTTCTGAGCCTGTAATAGCATAGAGCAAAATTTGTTTCACAGTGATAGCCTGAGATGGGTGTCCTCAGAAAACTGGCCAAAGGAAAAAAAAATAAAAACACTAACAAAAAAAAGCTCTCTTTTGCCAAGTGTCCATGTTCCAGAAAGGCCTTCAGAGCTGCAACCAGGGAAAATTACCTTACCAGCTTGCAGCAGATTATTGTCTGCCTCAAGCAATACAACAGAATTAACCCTGCAAACTCCAGACCTCTAAAAACTGAAAGAGGGCTGGACAGAGCTTGCAGCACCAGATCTCCCTTTCATAGCCATGTTGCCTGAGAAAGACAACACCAAGGCAGGCAAAAGCTTTTGTCACAGGAGCTTGGTATGTGCTATGCTGTGCCCTCTCCAAGAGCAACACAGCCCCAAATAATCCTTATCATACACCAGAAAGGGTTAAAACTGATTTCTGTACCTAGAACAGAACCTCCTGTTTGTCTTCTGAGCATTCACTCTTGCAGAGGAGTGCACAGCCCCTACTGCATGCCATCAGCTGAGCTAGGGGCTCTGCAGACATCCCCCAGGCACTACACCACAGCGATCTGACCCCCCCTCGCAGTTGCTGGCTGCTCAGCACCCCAAAAGCAAAGCCATTCACATCCATTTTTACCAAGCTTCCCCTCTCTCCCCCACCACTGAATACACTGAATTCCCACCCTCTAAACTAGCAGAGCTGATTTTCCTCCCCCTTCCCAGGCCTCCGCTGGGCAGGAACTCTCCCCTTCGCACCGCAGCAGCACATAAATCACTTGTGGGGCCTGGCAGTGGGAAACTGCCCAGCTGTTCCAGCAACACGCCTCTACCTTGATCAGGCTTCTTTCTTTGCTAGGCTTTTTTTCCTCCTAAGGCAATAGGGTGATAGTGGCAATGGCTTCATACATCCTAAAGGACATGCTCAGAGAGGGCCGGGAAAGGAGCTCTGTGCACAATGTAAGGAAGTCCTTAAACCGGGTATCGCTCTTTACCTCCTGGAAGAGCCAAAAGCGAGGTGGGAGCTTAAAGAAGAGGCAGGAGCAAGGCAGGGTGCAAGCAGCGGTGGCCCCCAGCCCCACTTGGTTCTGCAAGGGGCAACTCCAGGTGGACGTCTCATCCACTGACCGTCTGCGCTTGGGAAGACCTGGGCAGGCCCCTGTCCGTACTGCAGCCATCACCTTTTCACAAAGCAGGGCTGCAGAGAGGGGCTCTGTGATACGGGGGGCACACAGGCACCACAGCTGCAGAAACCGCTCAGAAGGAAAGGGAAGCAACTGGCATCCTGCAGAAACCCCCCTGCTGTGGTTTGGCTCAAGCCTGAAGCAGCTGGAGAATGGCCTGGGGGGAAGGAGGTCCCTGTTACTTCCAAATCATAACTGCTGCCCGTATTTTCCACTGACCTTATATAAAGCAGTAAACCCTCTGCCCAGGAGAGGAACCAGGCCAGCCCCCACAGGCAGCATGTTGGCACAGCTGCTTGCCAGGCACCGTGCGGATCTTGGCGTGCCCCATCGCCATGGCCCTGGCCGTACGAGTAAAGCCTCCATGAGGGTGACTGCTCTGCAGGTTTTCCTCCCAGGGAGGCAAGTAGATGCTACAAAGTTACTCAGCACACCCTGTAAGGATGGCGGCAGTGCAAGGATGGCCTGCTGCTGCCATCCTGCCTGTCCACCCTCCAGCCTCACCCCCTGCTCCAGGCAGGCAGCCGAAGCTGCCTTGATAAGTGATGGCTGCGCCTCCTCCTGCTCCACCGGCAGATCCAGGCCACCACCTCTTCCTGTCCCTCTGCTCCTACTGAAACAGCCGAGTCTGCCCTGAGATATGGCCTGTGCGCAGCTGCACGCTGGGCCCGAGTACAAGAGCAACCACAACAAGCATGGCAATATCTGCATGGAGACTTCGAACAGGGGCTCAGAAATCATCCCAGCACCCTTCCACAGGCAGGGAGAGCCACCCAGCCAGCACAGAACCTTTGGGTGCCTGAGACTCAGCTTGGCTCAGGATCCAGCTGAGGTACCCACCAAACTTGAGAAGCCACATCAATCAGCCAGGTACAGTAGGTGCAGGGCACCCTTCTATACACACCAGGGGTGTTCACCACTCCCCATTCCAAGGAGAATTCACTCTCCTCACACAGAGGCAGCGAACCCATCTGCTAGTGGCAAAGGGCCTCATGGCTCTCCAGGCAGTTACAACAGCCTCTTTGCCTGTCCCTCCCAGGGCCCTCAAACAGCTACAGCAGTTGCACAGGCCTCATCCAGTTTCCCTCTGACACCAAGCCACTTTCCAGCAGCTAACCCCCAAGCTAACACAGGAGAAGAAAGGACAGCAGGAAGCCACAAGCAGGGTACAGCTCAGAGCAGGGAAAATTTTGTATTTATCATGCTGGCAGGAAGAAGAGCCTCAGCCTGGCACCCATACAAGGCTTGGCACCAGGCATGGATCTGCAGCCAGCAAAGGGGCTCTGGGCCTTCCTCCACGGAGTGCACCACAGCTTCACACATAATTGCTTTTTGGTTCACTAGCAGCGATCACCACTCCCCCTTCCAAAGAGAATTCACTCTCCTTGCACAGAGGCAGCGGATCCCATCCGCTAGGGGCGAAAGGGGGTCATGGCTCTCCAGGCAGTTACAACAGCCTCTTTGCCTGTCCTCCAGGCCAGAGGAGTAGTACAGGAGCTGGAAAGGGTCAGGGCACCTTTTGGGAGTACCTACTATAGCAAGGTGGGCTCAGCAGCCAGCTAGCTGGCTCTTGTGACCAAATATCTCCAAGGACATGGATGAGAGAGAACAGGAAGAAAAGGCAGAAAGCCTTAAGAGTCCAACCTGGCCAACAGTCACTCTAGAGTTACAAGTGGCCACCACAAAGCAACTCTAAAAGGACTAGCTGGCTGTGATGGAGAGACATTACAGCACAAAATACGCTTCTCCACGAAAAACAAAGATTTTATCTCAGATAAAGATGCAGAATATTTGCTGCCCAGAAGGGAGCAGTGCAGAGAGCCTGGAGACAATAAGGGACCAGCAGGCTTCACACAGGGACTTCTCTGACCTTCCCAGGTCCTAAGCAAGTGGCTGCAAAACTCTCTAACAGGCCAAGAGGCTGAACAGAGAGAGCGTGCTCTAGAGCACATTAACCAGGAGCCACTGGATATTGGATCCTAGAGATCAGGGAAACCCCCATTGGGGTTGGCCCTGCCAGCCTGGCAAACCCAGAACATTACGGCCCTGACTAAGTGCTATGCGGAGGGCAGGGGCTGGCCAGCAGCCGCTCACTGTGAAGGTGAACAAGATGTGCCACGGCTCTGTCAGCATTGCAGTCTCTGAGGTGACAGAGTAGGTGCAGATGTACCTGAGCATCAGGTAAAGATGGTAACAGAGCTTCAGCAACTGCAAAGTGCCCAGGAGCCTGAGAAGGTTCATGTGTCAGTGCTGCTACAGCTTCTCAGGGACTGAGATTAAAGCCAGCTCAGGAGGGTTTCTGTGCAAGTCAAGACAGCTCCTAGCCCTGCCACCATCCCTCTCTACTGCTGCTCAGACTCAGGTAAGCAGACAGCCAGAGAATGGCAGGATCTGGCTGAAAAAACCTCCATGAGGGCATGCACATCTCAGGTCACTGAGCCCTGCACACCCCATGGTTACCCTCCAGGACAAGATAGGCAGTCTCTAGGGAGGACTCCATTCTTTCTTTCACTGCAGAAATCCTCAGTGGTGCCCACATGCTCTCCTCTAGGTGTGCAGTTGCTGATACTGTCTGTGCTGTTCCCCAGTCCCACCAGACTGTTCAGAGCACATGATCAAGAATCCAACTACAGCCAGAAACAGGGCACTGCTCCCCGATGCAGCGTGGCTCAGCACCTGTCTCTGCAGATACCAACAGGACCAACAAAACAGTGGCAAAAAAGTTCTCTCTCCAGAGGCCCCAGTTAGTGCTCAAGTCCATCTTGGCAGCTAAATCTGTCTCATACCTTCCCCATATATCAAAGCATAAACCAGCCAGCAGCACAGAGCAATGGCATTCCTTCAGCAAACCAAGCTTCCAGTAACAGAGACCTCCCAAGAAAAGCCCAGAAGGCTGAGCTGAACATCCGTATAAGATGGTGTTCGGGCAGCCCAAACCTTGTTTTGCTACAGAGCACTGAAGCTGTGCACTAAACTGGTAGAGCAAGAGCTGCATTTGTTTCCATTTGAAAACCAGACATTGACAGCTCAGATATTCAAGTCCCTGCAGGAAATATTCCTGTACCCCGCAGATTGTGAACATACACCCAAACTTATCAGGAAAGGTCTCTCTGACACCAGGGAAGGGAGTTCCCTTCAGACACCTCGTTTTCACTCAGAGCGGAGAAGGTCCCTTTTTGGGAAGGGGATAGCTCTGGGTTTTTCCCCTTCCATTTTTTGCCTCCCCTCACTCCGAGGCCTGCCTGAAGGGCAGCACAAGAGGGAGGATGCCCCACTCAAGGCTGGCTCTGCATTCACTGCTCCCAGAGGTGAGGAGGGTTAGAGGCCCGTGAGATCTACAATGGCTTTAATAAAGATGGCGTCATCACGTACGTAGGAATTCTTCGCTTCCATCACGGAGACAGGGCAGAAGAGCGGGCAGCCACTGGCAATGTTCATTTCAGTGATAGGTCGCTGGAAGGAGGAGGATGTCACATCAGGTCGGAAGGCATCGATAATGTGCTCTCGGTTGTTCTGATCCAAAAGCATCAGGGTTACCTATGGGGAAACACAGAAGTATAAAAGAGTGGCTGAATAAAAAACACATATAAAAAGCAATTTAAAAAAATCCACTTAGTCTGGTGACCTGCTCACTTCAAGCCTGTGAAAAGTGCAAGTGCAAATGCAAATTTAGCCACGCTATGCAACTACAGATCTGAGAAATGTCTGTAATTAGGGTCAGTGCACAATGTCACTGAGAGCTGCAGAACCACATCCTGCCCTGTCACTGGAAACTTGTGTGACAGAACAGAAGCTCTGTCAGACTAATCGTGAAAATCTGTAACTGGCTGGCATATAGTTGCTACCAATATTTCAAGCAGTTATTTCACTCAGTCCCAGAGAGCCTTAGTTTACACTAAGGAAAAAAAGACGACACTTTCCTTGCATCAGTACTCTCCTGGTTCAGCTTCAAAGTGTTTTGCAAATCTGCAAAGTCCAGGAACTGAAATCTGAACTTCTGATGTTAAGTAAGGAACTGCATCCTAAATTCAAAGTCCAGAAATGACAGTGGTCCCTAGGCCGAAATTAGCACAAAGGCTCTGCTCACTTTCTAAATATGCTGTTCTTCTCCTGTCACTGACTTTGCCTTTTTATCTGTCCTCCCTTGCAGTACTTGGTACTTTCAGCAGGACAGGGGAATCCCAAGAGTGGCTGATGTGTCAAAAGCCTGTCTTATTCTTGTGCTTGCTAAGTAAACCAGACTGACAGTGACTAGAAGCTCATGTGGGCACAAAACCACAGAGGAGCTCATCTTTAGGCAAAACAGGCTTTGACCCGAACCTACCTTCTGGTTGAAGGGCCATCGCAGAAGCGCATCATTGGGGCCTTTCATTACCACAAAGAAGAGAGACAGATGGGTCCCACGCCCGGTGCCATCCCCATTCAGGTAAACACGCAGACACATCTTGTAGCCATACTTGCTTGTGTAGAAAGCTATCAAAGCATTGCAAAACAGACACCATGAGCGTTAGAACCAACAAAGCCTCACACCAACAGTTTCTTTTGAACTCTGTGGACCCTAGAAGAAGTAAACTTTGGATATTATCATATCTGCTCCAAGGAGAGGTTCCAAAAAGTCACCACATAAAGACAACAGTCAGATATGATCTCAGACTGAAGTTCAAAGTAGTCAAAGATAAGGTAGTAACAAGCCTCCAGGTCTAGATAATATGCTCTTGTAGCACAAACCAAGGAAACTGCTAACCCTTCAGACTTTCCCTATCCCACCACTACAAAAACTCCCAAGAGAAAGCCAGAAGCTGGTGTTCTGTCTGGGAACTAGTGCAGCTTGTCTTCCACAGGCCAAGCACCTAGTGAGGAGCAGCAGATCAGGGCTTTGTCATCTGCTCCTCCACTGACACTACCCAACTCATTTTACCTGCTCACACCTCCCTACCCATTTCACCTACACTGAATAATTTCAGGGCATAAGCTACTTTCTACTAATACCCCAAGCAGCATATCATAACAGCCCTCTAAGTCAAGTTGGGGCTTCTGAGTAGTCTCATAATCCTGAGCATGTAAAACCTCTCGAGGAACTGGAGGACAGATGATCGAGCAGAGCGTAAGGAGTATTCAGGGAAAGGTTACAGACAGCCGAAGTGCCAAATGCCTTGCGTGCTACAATACTGTGCTCAAGGCACTGTCAGAACAGTGAACTGGGCATCTTGTTTTCCCCTAGCCAGGGGTAGCAGGGTAGGGAAAGCCCATAGGAAACAAGGCAAGTGCCAAGCAAGCCTTCACCATCCAGCTGCTGATGGTTTTCAAGCAGGAGATTAATACTGTCCACTTCAATGCCCCTGAAGAAGCTTTCTGCTGTGAATTGGCCTAATACCTTTTTGAATTCTCTTATGCTTTTTGCCTTTGCAAAAGCATATGCCAACAATTTTTAACTCTCAGTGCTGTTGAGCTTTATTTGTTTAAACCTGATTTATTTCCTTGTTCTTATGTTTCAATATAAAGCAAATAATTCATCCATTTCCCTTTTTTATCCTATTTATGATTTTATAGCCCTCTCTCATCCCAGCAGTCTCTTTCCCAGACTGAAGAGTACTAGTCTATTCATTTCATATGGTAAGAGAAAAACACCTCCACAGGATTTCTTAACAAAACCTAACATTCATTTCTCAAGCTAATTTTCTCAGCTAAATCAGCAACAGAAATGAAGATCTCTGATCTAGAGTGGCACAATCAAGTACAAAAGGAAACAAGGCCTTGTACTTTGCATTTGCAAGATAAAAAAAAAAAAAAAAAAAAAAAAACTTTTCTCTCCATAAACATCCTCAAGTACTAGGCAGAGACAACCTGTATCTTCCAATTCTTCAAGTCACATCCAAAATGTTTCATTAACAGATTGTAGACAACAACCAGCAACAAAGAACATACTGTCTGGTGCCTCACAAAGTATTGTTTTTCATTTGATGACACTATTTATAAAAACCCTGATCCCACAGCTATGAGACTGACATTTGACTGCCTTTCTCTCTAAGGTGATTTGCCATGCAGAACTATTCACATGACACCATTACTGGGTAGAGGACTGAAATCAGCCAGCACATGGCATGACAGGAGGTGAAAGCAATTGCAAGCTGCAGTTTTGGGCACAGTTCTGCTGATCAAAATGTCTTGAGTTCACCAAGAGGTCTCCTCCCCTTTCCTTCCCCACACCTTCCCACCCTGTTCCCTTTCCTGAACTGACTCTGATGCACATCATATCCCTCCACAAGCTGACTCAATTTTTCAACCTAGAAAAAAAAACTCAGCCCCTTATGTGACGGCAAGTTGCATGAGCTCATGGAGGGGTGTGAGGAGCTCCAGAGCTCAAAGTGAGCAGTAGACATGTGGCCAGAGGTCAAGAGGAAGGAGCTGCCAGCTCAGGTCAGTCTCTTGAAACTGCAGTTTTGGGACACATTTAGGTTGAGAAGCTCTCAAGCACTGCACAGAAAGTAGACAGGATGCAAGTCTTATGGTCCTATCTCAAAGCCAAACAAAACAGACTTGAACCCAATTTCTTCACTTTGGGAAAAAGAAAGGAAGTGCTGCCCCACCAGAATATGACAGAGAGCTGGGGTTTTCCACAGCTGTCACTGACTTTTGAAAGGAAATGGTAATTGCAAGCAAACGGTTTCAGTAGCACTTCAGTTCTCCTGAAAGGGAATCCTTTTTTCAAGTTTTCAAAAGAAAAAGCAGTCAGCATCCAGAAAACAGACTTAAAATTAGCTTTAAAATTTCAATTGTTTTTCTTACATTTTTGTGTAACACAACTTGATTTTGTGTTACACCAGGAAGCAGGCTCTAGGTTCATGTGCAGCTCTTGGCACTGGATGTTTTTGAAGAGCTCTCTGTCAGGCTTACCCCTAAGCTATTCCTACTCAGCAAAAACAGAAATTCACCTTCTCAACTATTTCTTAATGATTACTGATGTGAGCACCAAAAAGAGCAATGAAATCCTGCAAAGAGATGGTTTCATCTCACAGCTGCAATCCTAGGATGTACTTTCATAAGCAAAAAAGCCAGCTCATAACCAAATGTTTACCAACTGATTTATTTATTTATTTTTAAAAGCACTAGGAACAGCGCTTGGTTGGACAAGTTCTGTGAGATGACTCCCCCTCCTTTAACAGCTATTCAAGCACTTCTCTGGGTACAGTTTGGGTTTTTATTTAGACGTTGTCTCTTGTAGCTTCATGCTCTGGACACTAAAATACATTTTTGATTTCCTCCTTTGCTTAATCACTTATTGCTAGCTGTACTGTCTCCATTTTAATTCTAACTAAGAAATTACACAGGGCTGTTTTGGGGTTGAGGACTGCATTTTCCATTATGGGAAAGAAAAAAGGTCTTCTGTAATGAAAAAGCCATCTCTTCCAGTAGAGCAGTTTCTTTTACCCCAATTGTTAAAAAGTGGTTCAGTCTCCGCTGGGAAAGGGGAAAAGAAAATAGTAGTATGTCTGAATGGCCATGCACCTCACATGCTAAGTTCAGCACTAAAAACCCCACACCCAGTTGAAGCACAAAAGGCTTTTGCTATTTTTCAAGTCTGTGAATAATAACCTGGAGAGAAGATCGCAGGAGAGCGGCCTGTTATCGCTTCCTGACGTTTCCTGGCAAATTCTGTTATCTTCCAGATGAAAACACCATCGTAGGTGGAAGCTTCCAGGTTACGGATCTTTTCTTCCATCTCAGCCATGGCCAGATCTTTGAGTCCAATGCTCCTTTCCAGCTGCCGAACCTGCTCAGTGGGATACATGGTGCAGCCTTGTTAGAAATATGTACTGTTGTGAGATCTAAGAAAGTCAGCAGACACTGAAATCTCCTTCAGGCCTAATCTTTACTAAGAAACACTCTCCAGATGTGACAGAGGTCAGAAGAGGGGAGAAACTTAACATAATAAGCTAATTTACTAAAGCTTCTTTTTGAACCCGTCATTCTGGAAGAGATGCACTCATACAATTCAATGCCTGAGCTGGAAACCATCCTGCAGTGAGCAGAAAAGTCCTCTTTTCAGTGCAGTGAACAGTTTGTTTCATTAGCAATATAAAAGATGCTGCTGGGAAGGGAAAAAAAGTCAGCATTGTGATAAAACTAGACTGAGAAACAGAAGAGCGAACACACTGCCAAAAAAACCCAAGCAAACAACCAAAAAGAACCCTAACAGTTAATCACTGCTAGATAATAGGATTATGTCTGTTTTGGCAAATCCCTTATCAAGGGAAAACAAGTATGCTACAAACTGCAAAACTTCCAATCACCAAGACAAAGCAGCAGCACTCAACAGGAACTGTGTGAAGGCATACCAGCTGGGGCAACCTCTTCACACTGGCTATCCATGCTCTGCTAGGTACAACGCTATAACACAGCATCAATGACTAGATTCCTTTTGAAAGGTCCAGAAGGAGATCATGCCCATGAATTCAAGAAGATTCAGTGAAATGCTCTGTCTCACAGGAAACCGTAATAACAACTCAACATGTGCGTAACTTGATTCCTAACAGAGACCTGAATGCTTTATGCACATCAATTTAACGTCCACCTTCCAGGAAGCTTTCAAGGGCTAGGCACAGACACAAATATTTTAGTTCTGTCTTCAGATTTATGGAGATTGTTAAGAATCTAAAGTGAGATGCTCTAATTACAGGAAAAGCGAACTGAAAATGTCTCTGAGCAGAGCGCTGGAAAGCCCAAGCCAGTGGTTACACACCTTGTTACTCAGTGTTTCAATTTTCTCCTGGTCTAGTCGATGTTGCCGACTATACGCTTCAGCTGTTAGAGATACTCTTTCCACCTCTCGATTGAGCACGCAGACAATGTTCTCAAAGGTCACCGTTTTCCTCTCGAGGGCCTCACACCTTCGTAGGAGCTCCAGGGGCTTGGAGAGCTCTGACTCAGAGCACAGAGCATTTGCTGCCAGCAGTGAGGAGTTGCTTTGTGATGAGGAAAGGGCAGGATGATGCTTTAGACCTCCAGAGGCAGTCTTGAGGCTCAGCACAAAATTCTGTAGCATATACAGATGCTCCTCCAAACACTTGCTTTCATGTTCAGATAGCTTTTCATTTTCCACCTACATGAAGAGAAATACATCCCATTCAGCAAGCTCAATCTACGCTGTCACCATCCACAGAACAAATTCCTCCTCTTGAGGTCACAACGTTAGCTTTAAATTATAAAGGGGAAAAACCAAAGAAAAACAGTTAAAAATGGTTGTTGGAAAGTTTTTTGAAGAAAAGCTGCATTCATATACAATGATGGATGTTTAATGTTTCCCCAGCTGTACATACTGTTCTACCCTGTCCTCCTTCATTACTTCCCACAAGGGCTCAGTCAGAGTACCAAAGGACAAAGCCTCATGTAATTCCCCTAGGGAGGGTTGTACATCAACACTGCCATTAGGAGCTGGGAAAACTAAGTCACATGGAAAAATATTGACAGGGCCAAGCTATGGCTGAAGAATAAGGCACCAGATGCTCAGTTTTGTGCTTACAGCTATAAGCATAGTAGCCATAAGGAATCTCAAAGCACTTGGGGTATTCTCCAAGGATAATATTTCCTTCTGCACTAAGGACACAATTAATTCATTCTCTGGATACTAAAAGTCTGGATGGCAGATGATCACTCATGTACCTTGCATTTGCAAAGGGTTTAAAGCACCACTGTGTTCAAATATCTGAACACAAATATCTGTAACAAGTTGGATTACAGCAGTGTGCAGGTTATAACTAACACTGGAACTGAAGATAGGTCCCTAGATAAACAGGAACAGGCAAGCCCTTACCATCTCAGCACATCCGACAACCTGAAATCTGCAAGGCACTTTACATTTGCCACAAGTCTTCACATGGTCCTGAAACTAGAAAGAAAGGAAAATGTGTTAAATAGATCTTGTGTGTCTCAAGTGGCTCCCTCTTCATCTCATTGTCCTCAGTTTTCTGAATTTCAAACTAGAGAACAAAGACACCGCTAATCACTGTTTTTCAAATTTTGTGGACACTTCCTGCCACTAGGTTCAACTTTCACTGTAATTTAAATACAGCACTGACACCTGGCTACCAGGTCTGGCCCCTCCAATAGGCATGCAATAAAAAAACAGTAACGAGCACAATATACAGCATGCGCTAGGGATGCTGAGTAATAAACTTGAAGTTTCATTGAGCTTAGACAAAGGGAGAGGGTTGAGGAACAGCCTCATGAAAGATAGTCATTTACTTTTGTACAGTTTTCAAATTATACCTGAGTAACAACAGCCATGGCTAATGCAAACCACCTGAAGGCAGGACAATTTGAGAATGATGTTACAGCCCAGCAATTCTGCTAGCTTTTGCTAACACTCCACCTTATCATGCAAGTCTAGAAGTTTCTTCCTTCTTTGCTGCATCCTCCCTTGTCACTTCTGGTGTCATGGTACCCAGAACAGTTTGCACACACTATCCAAATTCTTGACTTCATGTGACCCAGGCTGGAACATGCCTCAGCTGGGTATTTTCACTTTCAGCAAAATGTTATAAACCTGAGATCAAAAAGCCCCTCCTGCTTCTGCCTGAGTAGTTGCAGTAACTCCTGTAGATACACTTGTGCAAGGAAAAATTATCTGCCATGTCTAGTATCCCCTTGCTAGAGTACAGAACACTGCACCTCAGTCACCTGAAATCCGGCAGCTGCCATCAAAAACTGACATGCTGAATATTTTGCTGGAGGAGGTGCAAAGAACCCCTCAGACTTCAAGATGAATCCTTTGGGTTCCCACACACAATGTATGATTAATGGTAACAAGCACTGGCACATTATCATCTTTTGATATACCTCTCAACATTAGGTATCAGTGGTCTATTCTGAACAACTATATTCTATATTTAACACCTACATCTGCCATAACAGATGTCAATTAAAGCTGTTTTTTTAAAGCATTTTTACAAAATAAACTCCAAGATTCATCTGACTTTCTTACTCAATGAGTCAGGTTACTTGGAGTTATGCGTTGCAGGACTGCAGCACAACGTCTGCAGTCAGTCAGCAAAAGACTGGAGAGAGATAAAAGAGGAAGTTAACATTTAAACAAACTATAGATCACCTGCAGGAATCCTAGGGGCACAAGCCTAGTGTCAGCTAGACACCCACTTCAGACTGCAGACAAGCAGATCACTATCACAGATCACAGCACTAAGTCCTTAATTATATTGGTTACTCTTCACTCATCCTTTTGATGCTTCTTTATTCCCTGCCCTACTACAAAAGCCTTTTGTTACAACAATAATAAAAATAATTGCCCATGTCAGGCAGGACAGTTTCAGATGAACATGGTTTTTGAGATGCTTCCCAAAACTTTGATTTTTACACTTTTGTGTCCTGCCCCAGGAATCAGCAGTGTGGAGGCACTGTTAGAAATGGATGATTTGTTAAAAATACATTAGTTTAGGGAAAGCAATCCCCTCTGCAGCTAATTACAGCAATGGTTGATACAGTTGCTTTACGCAGAACAAACTACGCTTTCAACTAGAGTGTGCTCTTCCTATAGGAGGCTACGTATCCAATTGCAGTAAATACACAAGCCAAAGCTAGGCGGCATTATTTAATGCTAAACTACAAGTGCCTGATTAGCCTTGTTCACTAGCATCGTACCAGTATTTTGAGCCATGTGGAAAAGTCAAATTTGCACAAATGACAGCTACTTAATCGCTTTCCATGCTCCACTCTTATGGACTCCGTTTTCCTCCCAGCTCTCCGAGAACTCCAGTCATCCAGGACCCAAAACACCGCCACCACATACAATCTGCAAACATTCAGATACCTTCTCTCTTGGAATCTTCTTTTTCCCACAGCCTTCGCAAGTCAATGGAAATTTAGGGCAGACTTCATCATGAGCCTGTAAAAAAATTGACAGGAGACTATTTAGTCATCAAAAAAAGACCTCATAAGGTTGCTACGATGAACACAATTTAACATGTATATACTTCATTACAGAGGAGGGCTGTCCTTTAACAACATATTCTTAAATCTTGGTCGCACTGATAAGTCCGTATGCTGACTCATTCCTATGATCTGCAGGTTACTAGAGTTTTGGGTGTCTACATAGCTTTCCAAATCCCAGCCTCAATCTAAAAGTTGCTAAAATAATTTTAAGAAAAAAAATCAAATTACTGCTTCGATGGACAAGATAATCAACAGGAAGTTCCACTTACAGCTCTGCCAGGAAAATACATGTTCAAGTAGGTTAAGTGAAATAAGCCACTGTCTCAGTAAGATAATTTGTATAATTTTTCCACTGTAATGGTATTTCAGTTAACTGAAATAAGAATTTAGATCACACTTGTCACTTGCTGAGCTGTCTGATAGTGTCTTCCCATGCAAATCAGTTTGCTAAATCATTTTTCAAACAAAGAAAAATATTTTAGAACAGTTTCATTTAATAACCCCTACACACAAGTACCCACTCTTGCAGCCTGCAGCAAAAGCACATGATTTGTTTCACAGCCAGAGACACTGAACAAGCAATCACAGCAATGCAACACTCCTGATCCTCAGCAGATACTAGGGCCAGCAATACCAGCTAAATTGGGAATACCAGAACATCCCCGTTTTCTGTATCATTTCCGCAGTGCTGAAACCTTCTCTTTTCACACCAACTACTTGAAACAAGTGAGCAACTTCATACCTCACTTCTCTAATTAAGGTTCCAGAGAACTAGTTTTGCTTTTTTGTCCAAGGTTACGTGATGCGTCACTGTAAATTCCATTAATACACAGTTCAAAATTCAGATTAAAAGATAAGCATACTGAACTATCCCTCCACAGTAGTCATACACAAACACACACAAATCAAATGTTCAAAGTAGTTATGAGAAATCAAACGCTTGGAAAACTTGGTCATATTCATTCTGTACAAACTTAACAGCATTAAAACAAGTTACTATTAGGAGGGGGGGGGAGAGAGAGAGAGAGAGATTGAGAGAAAACATACACACTAGCTAAAATACTGTTACCACATCAGAAACTAGAAAGCGAAACCCATTAGTGGCTCAGCTTTGGCTGATTAGTTACTCTCTCCTTTTTATATTTTAAATGAGCAGAGTCAAAAAGATTTGCTGCGCTGTCCCCAGAGAAGCGATTGCCCAGTCTGCGGTTCAGTTGGGCAACGCTAACTGCATATATAGCTAGTGCGGACTGGTGCCACTGTCTACACAGGAAATTCAAGAGCCGGGGTGCCTTACTTCATCCCACTTGCAGAAGGGTTGAGCCCTTTCTTCCACCCACCTATTGCTCTCATGTTCTAGAGACAGCAGATACTATCTTCCCCGCGACCCACAAAATGCTGGCATCAGAACAGACGCTATGGGCTGGCTGAAGGAAGGAAACTTCATTGTAAATAGAGCTATTTAAAACTTACCTTTTACTGTGACAGTTGCTATGCATTAAATTATTACCGCCTCTCAAATGAGCTTTACGCAGTCCTCCCCTCCTCCCAGCTATTCTAAATATACTATAAAGCATTTATCTTCCATTTAGACTCTGAAGTAGCACCAATATATAAACTACAACTGACACGCATCTCAGACGTATACTGAGCTTGCAGGAACAAAAAGGGAAGTGGGAGTTAAACACTACAGCTACGCTGGAACTGCAGCCAGTCCACATCTAAACTTAAGACACCCAGAAACATTAGCGTTAACCAGCAGAGATCCAAACATCTAGACAAACATTTTTGTAAGTTTTTCCAACTCTTCTGTAATCTCCCCCATCCCACCCCTGTGCCCCTTGCCTCTCTACAGGGGTGTCAGAGAGAGCTGTGTAAATACAGATAAATGCTACCGCTGCTTGAAGAAATCCACCCTACTCGGGAGTCAGAGAGCAGCATTCAAGCCTGATTCGCTGCACTCCACTTCCCCAGGCATGGAGCAATCATAGTTTTTACAGCTCTCCCAAACTCATATCCATGAGCTCTGATGCTATAAGGACAAGCCTCTCTTACACTCAAGTGTAAACCTCAAAGGTTTTAGGCAGCTCTTGGAAGCCATCACGTTGAACAGGCTATATAAGAGCAGTCTCTCTTCCATTATGAATTTGTCCTGAAAATAAAATTAGATCAGCGTAGGAGAGATGAGACAATAATAAAAGAATTAAAGCAGAGCAGGATGACACTGGTCTGACTTGGACCTTAAAGGCCTCCAGCTGCCTCAGGACCAACATGTCACCCATCAGTTGTAAATCAAGGCACAGAGCAGCCCACAGATCAGGCCTCCAGAACTTAACAGATGAAGTAGAAGATTAAAACTGGGCAGAGTTAGTAGTCTCCACAGTAGTGCCTCGTTCTTCCCACTCAGCTAAATCCCAAACCATTGATTAATCCAAAAATCAACTTCCCTCCCTAAAAACAAACAGCAAGACAACCCAGTAACACCTCGGTACAATGCGCGCAGGTTATGCCTCAAGCAGAACAAGTAGTTCTCTATTAAGCTTAATTGAGAGACTGGGATACCAGTTAAAACCTTTGGAAGGACCAGGATAGTCCATGAGCATTTGTTCAGGGCGCACGTGCTTATGGGTTACCACCGCAGCTACTGAGTCCACCAACACCTGCCTGTGCTCCTTTCAAGAGCAGTGCAAATCAGCACTAACAGAGAATATTCAACACTTTTTCCCTTGCCTCTAGGTCCCAGACGGCCAGGCCTGCCTGTGTGTGTAGCTGCACGTGTGCATGCCGTAGCTCTCGTACCTTTATATCAGGAAAGTAGAAAAGCGATTTGCAGTATTTGCAGTTGAGGTTTCTCTCGGGGCACTCGCGCTCAGAATGGCGTTCCTTTTCATTCAGTTTGATCACTCCCTTACATGCCTGGCACTCAACCAGCATGAACAGGCAGTTCCCTTCATGGCAGCTCTGTGACAACAAGAGCAGCACATTTCAATACAGCCGTACAGAAAAGCGCAGACACACGCACATGCAAAGAAGATGGTTTCAACAACACAAGCTGATCCTCCGAGGTATGCGAAGAGCACTTCCTAAGGAATGCCCGGATGGGCTGCTCTGCTGGGCCTGCACAAATAAGACAAAAGGGAAACCCGTGGTCTGATCTGACTGTCATTCGGGATCTCAACTCTCTGATAAACTTGACTTGAGCTATGGAAGAAGGTACTCTTTTCCCGTGTTCAGCCTTCAGCTGAAAATGACTCTCCTTGCGTGGTGGTGGCACAACAAGATGTGCATGTGCTCCTCAGCTGCCCCATCCAGAACCTGCCATGTTAACGTAAATCCTTTGTCACGGAGGCTTTTCAACTGCACTGGGCAACCCATCAGCATCAGACTACGCTTCCCTGCAGCTAAGGGGCAAAGCCGGCAGCTGAGAAAAACCACCTTTGAAACAGCTGCTATAAGACGCCTCTGCCAGAGCCCTGGCAGGAAGGTTATCAGAAAAGGGCAGGATTGCCAGAGATGCTAGATACAGCAGAATAGCAGTAGAGTTGGTGTAGGCTGCGCAACTCATTTCCACTGCAAATATTCTCCCACAGCTGCAGGTTGCTCTTTGAAAGCTATTAGCCCCCTTTGAGCAGGGCAACAGCAGCCCCAAGCATTCACAGAGCTGAACGGCCGGCATCAGGAAGGGAGCAACTAAAAGGAAGGAAAATTAACAGGAAAGCAGGGAAAAACCACTGTAGTGGAACACAGCACAAGAGACAACACTGGCAGGGCTTTGACAGTCTTTAGCCCAGATTTGGCCACAACCAGCAAAAAAAGGTCATAGTACCCGAGAACAAGAGCCCATCACAGGCTTAATTCTGCAGTCCAACACTATGGCTTTCACGTAAGTTGCATAAACAGTGGCAGAAATGATGCCACGGGTTTCACAAGAGTCTTGCTCCATTATGTTTTCAGAACAAGCATCTTAACTGCAGAAGAACTTCTGCTTTTAGCATTTTTTGGTTTTATTAATTGATGTTTAAGACATTTCTTCAACAGACACTTGATTTGGGGTTTACTGGTTCAATTTCAAGATTATGTGTCTGCTATGTTGAAAAAGCATTTGAAAGCAGCAGTTTTACAACACATTCCTAAAAACAGACTCCAGCTTTGCCTATTTGCCTTGAACTACAAGAATACTAGACTATTGGACACTCAAGGAAGCCTTCTCCAAATTCTTGTGTGTTTTATGATCTCCACCATCCCAGAGGAATCATTTTTTTGGGAAGATTCTAGTCTGAATTGGTTGTGGGGATGAATTCCCAGAACATTTGAGTTTTGGAATAAAAGCCTTAGACTGAACTCGACTTGGCCTCAGCAGAAGAACTTGCTCTTGGGCCAAAGGAGCACATGCTGGCCTAGGCCATGTAGAAAGTTGTCAGCCACATTCAACTAGCTGCAGCCCTTGCATCATTGCCACCCCTGCTTCAGGTACGGTCAGCTTGATTTTGCAACAAAAAGTTAAAAATGCTACACTGGAATATATTGAGTCTTAGTACACAACTGTTTGACTCTTAAGGGACATTCAAAGGAATTACAAATTTCTGACCCAACAATCAGCTCCTCAAACCTTGTAGGCTGCAGTTAACAGTTGCAATCAGTCCCATGAACAAGGGAACAAGATGGAAGGGACTATCCAATCAGGTCACAAACTCAATCACTGGGAAGTAAAGTCCAATCATAACATCACATTAATGCCACCAGGCATCTGTACGTTTATAAAATTGTGATTTGAATTAGTCTGATACTTATTTCTGGCAGCCAAGCACTATTATTAGCAGCATGAACTACAGTATTGACAGATGTGCTTTAAGTGTGCTAAAAACATTGACTGTGCCAACCAATTTGCAGGACAGAGTTAGTGAAAAGATCTCCCTTCCTTTAAGGGAAGTTTTCATCAGCATGCAAAGCTTCATCTTAATCACTTAGATCGAAATGGACAACCTTATGCCGACACTTCTTAAGAGTTAGCTTGACTTTAACATTAAAAAGGAAGTTGTTGATACAGGTTATAGTTTATGGCCCAAAGATGGTGGTGAGCAAAGCCAGGCAGAGCCAGACTTCACAGAGGTGAGTCAGCCAAGGCTGTGACCCGGAGGTGTGAAGGTGTGGGCCTTACACAGAAGGGTCGTCACAGCATTAGACTAAGAACAGCACAGGCATTCAGAAGAGGAGAGATGAGACAAAAATCATAACTGGGACAGAAACCTTTCACATACTGAGGAAATCAAGCCTGTGGTGAACAGCTTAATTTCTTTTAAATCTGATCTCCTTAGCTTGTCAAAAGAATTGAAAGTGTCTCTTTACTTCAGTGGGATTTTACATAAGTGAGTGCATGTGATCATAGGTTTGGCACCTGCCTACTATCTAGAGTCCAGCAAATTCCTCGCTGATAGTGAAATGTTGCCTCAAAACTTCCAAAGTTCTGTGTGCAAACTAGATTTTCAAAGGGGTTTTCATCAAGGCTTAAAAGCAACACATCACTAATTTGAACTTTGAAGTTAGCAAGTTACAGCTTTACATTTTCAAAGGGGCAGATGCTTAGGCTGTTGATTAGGTGGGCCACCACAATAACACTGACCTGTTTTAGAACCAAGTACTAAGAGCAGACCCTCTACAGCTGGGGCTTTCCAACCCCCTCCCACACACATTTTCTGGCACTCCCTGTGGCTTACCTCCCACAATGCACGTTGGACAGGAAACAAGCTAGCATCTAGGCAGCCAGCTACATAAACTGTAATTCAAGGACTGAAAAGGGAAGCCAACTTTTGTTTGTTGATCTCAGCTCCAGATCTGGAAAGTAAAGATGGATCAGATTCTTCTTTCCAAAGCAGAAATTCCTTTCGGTCCTCTTTATGTGCAAGTGCAGGATATTGTAACAAACATACCCTCTCCAAAGAAAGGAGATCGATCTCTGGGTATAATGATGATCAGACTGGAGCTGTCTGCAAACGGTATTTCAATTCCATACCACAACCTGGAGCCAAATCCCTCAGAGAAAGGCAATAAATGCTGTTCCTGATTTTAAGAGAACTCCGGTCTCCCTAGTACGACATCAACAAGTATGCTTGCCACAAAGCTTGAAATGCTGTATCTCACACAGACAACGGTGCTATAAGACATACAAAACTACATTTCAAAGAGTCAAGACAAGCTAGGTGAAGCTGCAAAGACCAGCAGCTCCGTTCTAAGCAATAGGCAAAAGCCTGAAGCTGAAGTCTTTAGCCTAAGACAAAAGTCACCAAAAACAATTAGGAATATAGCTGGAAAAAGGAAATCATGTGAAGCATCATGAAACAGGAGACTCTTGTGGGTCCTGGAGCCCAATAACACATTTTTGAAGAGGGAAAGTTTGCTCTGCACAAAGTGTAGTAGGTCTTCTGGATCATCTCCCAGAGATCTGTAGGATCACAGGGTAGGAAAAAATTGCCCAAGTCACTTTTTCCTCCTAGTCACACGAAGCCACGTAAGTCCAGAAGGGTCTGCAGGTGTACTCTCCACCACACTGAACTTTGGAGTAGTATTACTGAAGTTCTGAGTTTTGCATCCCGCATGGTCTTTTAGGTTTTTG
Source organism: Rhea pennata (assembly GCF_028389875.1). Taxonomy (NCBI): domain Eukaryota; kingdom Metazoa; phylum Chordata; class Aves; order Rheiformes; family Rheidae; genus Rhea; species Rhea pennata. Next base: position 2,494,515 of record NC_084680.1, read on the forward strand.
TTAAAGGAATTTTTCAAAGCCAGAGTGACAACTGGCTACCAGCAAAACACATCCCCTTCAATTTTGATTAGAATAGGTTATCACCATAGATGACAGTCATTTAATCTCATTAGCTGAACTCATCTAACTTAACAGCAAAAAAAACCCCAAACCTTCCATACTACTTTCTCTTCCTCTCACAGCTTAAATATTATTTACAGGATTACAAGTTTAGATCCTGCAGAAGAATTTCATTTTGTTATTTCTCAAATAATTTTTGTAGTCCTCAAGATGAACAGGGCATTGACAAAACTCTATTTGTGGCAAAAAAAAAAACGAAAATACTGACTACATAGACATCTCTTTGCAGCCCCTCTTTTTCCATTCCAATTCCAGTTAAAGACTCCAAGGGCAAGAGGGAGGGAAGATCTATTATATTGCCAAGAACTTATGGTGGATCTAACAGGCAATGTCTTAGCTACCTCCCCAGGTCAGGCCTGCATGATCTGCAGCTACTGAAGGCATTTGTTTAGCTGACCCAACAGAGGCAGAACAAAACCTTGCTTGGCTTGGGTGACAGTAGTGGCTGGTAGCCATCAGCCATCAAACTGAGAGTAAGCAGAAGCCATGAATGTGAGGGTACTGCACTGTGGGTTGGGAGGCAAATAAAAGGAGCTGATGACATAGAAGGCATAAATAAAAAACATATGAGAGCTGAGGATATTTTGATATAACAGAAGATAGACATGGGGAATTGAAGGTACTGCAATGCAAGAAAAGGAAAATGTTTCAGTGCTGAGGAACCAAAGTGTTTAAGACCTCCACCACCCATACAAGTATTTATATGAGTCTCCCAAATCCCTCTACCTGGTTATCACAGGACTTGTTTTCTTCATCTTTTCTCTTGCTCTGTTAGGCTAGTTTTAGATTCTTCAACTCTTCTCAGATTTTCCACCTGAATATAAAGCCTCCTTACCACAGTTTGCTTTTGTACATGTGCATTCAGTCAGACTGATCAAGAAACCTCTATACGAGAAGAGGCTACAGAAAAGGAAAAATCCTCCCATCCCATCATAAAATACTTTATCTAAATGGCACTACACATACACTACTGCATCAAAAGTCATAAAAATACATTTACAAACCCATACGTTCTAAGCACTTTATTTTGTACACTTCACACAGCTTTGAGCAGAAGTGCAAATCAAGTCCAAGGAGATTTCACTCTTTCCGTTTTGCATGTCCCCTTGAGACTTGAACTTTGGTAAGGCTGACCAGAAAGCAAAACTGAGATCTTTCTTTTTTTTATTATTATTTAAGATTGAAGGGCTAGAGCTTTTCGGTTGCAGAACAGTTTTTACTCTTGCCCATACCCTAATAAGATTAGCAAGCCAGAAATGACAATATCTCTTGATTTTTAAGTGGATAGCAGCCAAATGAGTGTGTGTCAATATGAACACTGCACAACTCTTAAATGAACAAACAATGTTTTAGCTTTTAGGGACTTTCCGTGTCCTGTCGGAAATAGCACAGCAAGGGACTTTCCATGGTGGGAGCACTGAGCTGCTGCAGGACGTTACACACATTGCAGGCTACAAATTGAACAGTACTGCACAAGGCAAGCCGTATAGTAGAGCTGTGACACCAAAGCAATGCACAACTAACAAATCTGCCTTGTAAAGCACTGTTTAACATGAGGACACAGTAAGCAGGGGAGGCTCTGGGTGAATACATTCATCTGATACCTCCTTTCATCAATCCTGCCCAGCCACACATACCATCTCTTAAACTGTGGACCATATGAGGATGGCCAGGCCTGATTAAATTCCACAGCTGTTTTGGAGACAGCTGGGATGAGAGATAACACAAGCCAGACCCTGTCTCCTCCCACCAGTTCCCAGTCAAGAATGAGTTTTTCCTAAGAGGGCACAAAATAACATTACCCTCATTAGCACTGAATGCCACGCATACTACATCGGAGACACAAAGCTCTCTCCTAGAATAAACCAGCTTGTACTGCTAAGAAATTCCTGTTCTCCTTTAAGTCACAGAAGACTGCCTTAAGACTAGCAAAAATTCTGATAGCCAAATTCAGTGCTGCAGATCTGCAGCCTAAAGACTCTGGAGCAGCACCTCTCCAAAATGTACTTTATTTTAGCAAAATACCTACCAGAACGTTTTGAAGATTAGGTGGAGAATAAAAAAGGAGGCCATCTAATCAGTTCAGAGATTTTTAAACAGTTCTGCCTAAAATCCCAAAGTGCCACACACACACTTGCAGCCTTGCAGGAAAGGAGATTTATCCCATGACAGCTTGAGGCTCTTTGAAACTGCTAATCCAAGCACCAGCCGGGCCAAAGTCTGCATTTGGACACTTGTAAGATCACACAGAGGGGGCCTTTAGCAGCTGATGGTTTCTGTTGAGCCTTGCAGGAACTACTCCTCAAGGGGTTTTTTGAAATCCAGGAGAACTGAAGTTCTTAAGAGCTCATCAACCACAGCACCCTGCCAATAGCATTGTAAGCTGCTGACAAATATAATTTGGTTTAGTCTAATGGAGATAAGCTCAGTTACTACAGTCACCATCTTGAAGACTGCAGCAAGTACGAGTCTTGTGTGCTAACATCACTGGTCATACAGCACAAACTGAAGCGTGTGCCAAGGAATCTGCAGGCACCAACCCCACAGTTCGAATCTGGAACCTCAGTGAAGCACACTGTACCCTGAAATGCTACTCTAGAATTCTCTTCACTGGAAACCTTTCAGTAACCATAACTTTTTAATTTGATACGTATTCAGTCACACATTCACACCAAAAGCCACTCATGGAGCTAAGAACGAGGGTTTCAAAGCAGGAGACATGTTTAGCATCTTACTTCCACTTATCTTTGGACTAAAACTCTAGCATAGAGATGCTGAAGCCTTTAGAGAACAGGACAAGGAAGCATAGGTGCAGAACGATCTCTGCTAACATGCTCAGCAATCTCAGCAGAAAGATCAGACATGATCCACAGCTGTGTTGTTTCTTCCCACCAACCTGCAACAGCACTGCATATAGAATCCAAATGTTATACTGGATAGGCCGAGGTTAATCCTGGTTACTAACAAAGGTCCAGGAGCCACAGGATTTAGATCAGAATCTAGGGAAAACATCGGGGGCAGAGGGGAAGAGGGAATTTATCCCTCATATTTCAGTCCCTTCACTTGGTCGGTCTTCTGTTCCGAGATGGATGACAAAGCGACCCTCAGGAGCAGCAAAACTTCTCAAGCGAACTTGCATTTGTTCCCAACTGCATTTTAACAATGCAAATCTCCACAGGAGAATTTACCTGCTGGGAAGTACGCCTCATGTAGGCAACCACTTGCTCTATCATATCTTCAGAGGTGAACTAATGGCAAACAAATCTCAGGCACTACAATTCTAAGGGAGAACACATTTCTCTCATGAGGCCTGTTAGCCATATATACACTAAGAATCAAATGCTCTGGGACAGGTAAAGACTGAAGGAGGCCTAGATTAAAGAGCTGATGGGCTCCTTAAGAAGAGGAAGCATAGAAAAGCTGTCCTGTCCATCAGTCTTGTGGCACAGACACCTTGGAGTGATCTGTGGCCTGTCAGTGAATGCCCCACCCCACTGCCCTCATTCTGCAGCTACCACATGGCCTGGTAGCTGTGAGAGCTGCTGCCTGGAAAGAGGCCACTTTCCCCAGATTCATGGCTCTGAAGCAGGTTTTAGGTTCACATAACACAGCAAACTTTGCAACAATCTAATTGCACAGCACAGTTTCTTGACAGTTTGCTTACATCTTTTATAGCAGAAAGGAGTTTGAGATGGGGTGACCGGTTTTCACCACCAGTTATGTGGTTGGCACCCAAGATCACAACCAAACTTCAGAGCATCAGCCAGGCTAAAAGAATTTTAGCAGAGTCAACAAACCCGGCTCAGTCAATAAATCTCTGCAAGCTCCAGGAAGGCCATGCTTACAATGAAGCACGCAGAGGTGAAACCTCCCACCATCACTGCCAGTGTCAGCATGGACAATTGAAACTGTCTAGACTTTCCCTACCATCATACAAACAAAAAGGAAAGAAAAAGCGCAAAGACGTTGAAAGCCTTGCTTTGATCTTTACCTCATACTCTTTAATAGTCCCCTTCCAAGTGCAGCCATCATTAATACAGATGGCAGGTAGACTTTCTACCTCCCGACGAGCTGCATTGTCTGGGAAAGCCTGGAATAGAGGGGGCGGGGGGAGGGAAAAAAAAAAAAACACACCACACAGTTAAACCACATAAGTTATTGTGGAGTTGCAGTTCTAGTCCAGTCTCTTGATGAGCCATTCTTAAAAAAAGACTCCTCCCAAAACACTTGCCACATCCTCAGAGGTGTGCTAATGGCAAACAAATCTTTATTACGGTGTTTAAATAGGCCACCTCTATATTAACATCACCCGGATATTAGAAGTTGGGGAGTCTACCACCACCTTAATCATAGCTTTTGCTACTGTTACTAAGAATGTTTCCTAAGAATAAGGGAATCTCAGAGCTTGCGTTTTTACACAAAAACTGGAAGTGGTATCAGTGGGTTTGTTTTTATTTTTCAAAATCAGCTTTTACTTACTGAGCTTGTTTCTAAAATAGAAATTCCTTCTTCATATATTCCCTCCTGAATACAGATGGCACATTTTTGAGGTCCAGAACTAGCAGACAGAAAAATAATAATCAAACAATAGCAGGAGATGACAACATACTAGTTCATGATTCAGCTACAATGAAACAGCTGATAACTCTGTAAAACTAAAGGATTTTTAAAAAATATTTTTAGAACACCACATAGAACCTCTGCTCATGTGCATCTTGACATCCATTTCTAATTCTAATTTTTTTCTTCTCGTGATTAATCGTTCTGTTCAACTTCCCTCACTTAAAGGCAGGAGTGAGTTAAAACACAAGTAATTTCTTCTGAAAGCCAGAATCCATGTAAATTTCTCACATTTTGGCCTGACAACTATACAAGTACTTTTAGGAGCAAATTCCTTCAACAGCTGTTAAAATGACTTGAAAGATCAGGTGATCTATCTGGATTGTGAACCAAACTGCAAAAACAATCCAGGATATTCCAGAAAAGTGGACTTTGAAGCAACTCACAGAATAACACAAGCAAGGCAGAGATTACACAATCCCTTAAAGAGGACCTGATGGTGAATCTCCAAAATAAAACACAGCCTTACTGAGAAGCCACTGAAAATAAGACTTATCTTCTTTTTTGCTTCCACTTGCTTTTAATCATTTTGTTTTCAGCCTGAAGGCACAAGTTACCTTATAATTTTCTTCAGACAATAGGAACAGTAGCGATGTCCACACTGAGCTTGAAATGGCCTCCTCAATATATTCTTACACTCTGAACAGAGGTATTTGACCTCCAATTTAGTGCCCAGTATCTCCCTTGAAAATCCAGGCTGGTTTAGATCCAAAGAGCCAGGCGGAGTAGAGTTTGCTGCTGCCATGGGAGCCAAAAATCCCGGCTGTATCTCAAAAGCCTGAAAAATAAAAATATTTCCCTGTTTAATTACATCTAGGTGATGATAATTTTTCCACATGAACTGTACTAGTCACAGCATGCTACACTGGCACCCAAAACCCAACATCATAGGTAAACATCAACCTAAATCATGAGACTACTATAGTCAGAAATACCAGGGGGGGGGGAACCCTGTCACAGTTAACTCTAGAATTAAATCCAGGACAGGGTGAGCAGGTCTCATTAAAATCTCCCATCCAAGTTACTTGAGACACAGACTATTCAAAGAAATCAAAGCTTCCAGCCCCAAACCAAGAAAAATACTATTCTAAAGCTGAACTCATCAAACATAAATAAGGCACCTCCATGCAGCAGAAACCCATAGGCACCAAGTAAGGTAGCCACAGCCTACTGCCACGTACTTTCATTTCTGTCAGTTAACACTACCATGTGTTTTCGTATCTGACAGTTGTCAAAAAGGACTGTAACTCTACGCAGACCCAGCAGTTCACGTGAGTCCCAGGGAGACTCTACACAAGCAGCTGTAGGGCCAGAATTAGTTACTGACAAAAGGTGCATGGGGCTCTCTAAAGGACTAGAAAATAAAGATGTAAAAGGTAGAAACAAATCACAAAGCTAATACGAAAGGGTGGGAGGAGATCCATTTGCTTTTGCTACTTATGATGGCCTAAACATGTGTTTCCTGCCTTTGTGCACTGCAACTACACCCCAGAGCAGTCTAAAACATGTAAGAAAGCACATCCAGATAGTTCCTTTAAAATAACGCAACTGAAAAAGCAGTGAGCTTCACTCAGCTCCAAGTATTTTACGTCTCAGGTAATATTAGACTTTTGCCTATCCCAGGAGTCGTTAAAGCTGCAGGGCCACCAGCACGTCAATCAAGCGACCCTAAAACAGGGAGGGCTGGAACAGCATTGAAGTTCACTACCCACAGCCAAATCCCGCGCATCGGCATGCAGGCAGCCTTGCTGCTGTGTCTGCTAAAGGGCCTCTGCTGCTACAGGCACCTACGTACCAACAGCTGTGTCAGCAATCTGTAGCATACAACCGGAGCGAGTGTCACTATTTCCCTGCTGCATGTACACAAGCAGGTTTTTAATGTACTAACACTTAGGCTGGAAGGATCTCTGGATGTCATCGTCTTCAGCCTCCTGCTCAAAGCAAGTCTAGCCTCTAAGTCAGACAGGGTTTCCCTGAGCCAGGGCCAGTCAAGTTTTAGGAGTCTCCGCCAATGGAGATCCCACCAGCTCTCCGGGACATGGTTCCACCCTTGCAGGTGAGAACTTCTCCAAGTTCAAGCAGGCCGGGAGGCAACGAGGGGATAACTGGAACAAGCAACGAGGCGCAGAAAAGCACAAGAGCAAAGGGCTCGTCACGCGACGCAGACCTGACACGAAGGCGGCCGAGGGCAAAACCCTCCTTCGAGCCAGAAGCGCCGGAGGCCCAGGCAAGGCGCATCCCCCGGGCCCAACTCGGTGCGGCACGCGGGCAGCAGCCGGCCCCGGACCAGCCCACCCGCGCCTCGGGGAGTCCCGGCCCCCCTCCGCCCGCACCCGGCGGCGCCTCGCCGCGCGCGGCCCGGCTTCGACCACAAAACCGGGCAGGAACGGCTCAGCCCCGGCGCGCCGCTCCGCCGGCCCGGGGCCAACGAGGGGGCGGCCCCGGCCCCGGCGGCGGCCGGGCCTCCGCGCCCGCTCCGGAAACTCCCCGCTCGAGGCCCGCCCGGCCCGGGGCCGCCCCCGCCGCGCGGCCCGGCCGCCCCCGCCAGCCCCGGCGAGGCGGCGCGCGGCTCCCGCGGCCTCCGCCGCCGGCGCGGCGCGGCGCGGCGCGGCGCGGCGCGAGGGTGGGCCTGGGGCGCCGGGGCGGGGCCGCGCCGCACTCACCGGCACCTCCGTCCGCGCCCGCACCGGAAGCAGCCCCCGGCCACGCCCACCGGCCACGTGGGGGCGGCCCCGCCCTTGCTGCCGCCGGCCCCGCCCTGCCGGAGCCCAGCCCCGCCCCCAGCCCGCGAGGGCCTGGCCGAGGGGCGGGGCCGACAGCCCGCACCCTTCCCCCCGCCGTCACCCCCCACGCCGTCACCCCGCACAGCCCCCCACCCCGCACAGCCATCCTTCCCTCTCCCACCCCGTCACCCCGCACAGCCCATCACCCCGCACAGCCATCCTTTCCTCCCCCACCCCGACACCCCCCTACCCCATCACCCCACATAGCCATCCTTCCCTCATGCTGTCACCCCTGCACCCCGTACAGCCATCCTTCCCTCCCCCACCCCGTCACCCCACACAGCCCGTCACCCCGCACAGCCATCCTTCCCTCATGCTGTCACCCCCGCACCCCGTACAGCCATCCTTCCCTCCCCCACCCCGTCACCCCCCCACCCCGTCACCCCACACAGCCCGTCACCCCGCACAGCCATCCTTCCCTCATGCTGTCACCCCCGCACCCCGTACAGCCATCCTTCCCTCCCCCACCCCGTCACCCTCCCACCCCGTCACCCCACACAGCCCATCACCCCGCACAGCCATCCTTCCCTCATGCTGTCACCTCCTGCTCACAAGGTTGTCCCACACCATCACCCCTCCCCTCTCAGCCCCCCTTCTCCAGCGTCACCCCCTCACACCGTCACTCCCCCCACACGCTCCCTTCACGGGGCTTGCAACCCGGGGGGAGGGGCGGGACCCTAACCTACTACTGGCTCCGACCCCCACACGTCTCAATCGCCGCTCTTAAACATACACTACTCGGACGACATGGAAGGGTTTGAAAAGTCCCAACCAGTCATAGCTCCCCTGCTTGCCGAAGCGCTTCCCTCGCCCACCCCCAGCTTCAGCTCTAGAGCGCAGGGGCAGAAATTCCCCTCCCTGCCCTTCTGGGAACAGCCGCCCCCGGTGCCGCTCCGGGCCGGCACAGGGACAGCCGGCGGCTGCAGGCTCACCGCACTGTTCAGCGGAGAAACGCTAGCTAGGCAGAAGGAAAGTGAACACTGAGGGCTCCGTTTCCTTGCTCCGCTCCCTTGTGGAGGCCAGCTTAAGGAAGAAGATACTCGTGATGCTCATCATCCCACTACTGGTATTTGGGTAGTCTCATTGGACGTAATTCCCAGTGCTTCCATCCATCCATCCTTGGCTGCCAAAGCTGCCACTGTTGGATCCCAGCTACTCAGGACCATACAGGTTGCTGACTACTCTGCAGTAATTTGGGAGCTGTAGTCATACTTTGTTTCCCTGAAGCGGAGGCACAAAATCAAAGGGACTCACTTAAGAGAGCCCCACCTCCCTTCCCCATCCCTAGGCTACACCGCGAGCCGACACCGCCTCAGCCTGAACTCCAAAGTCGTTTGGGAATCACGCAGATGCGGTGCAAAGTAGATCTGCGCTAACAGAAAGCTTCGCACGGGTCTGACGGGGCTCTGGATCACATGCTGTTCACAGAAGGTGATCCCAACCCCATTCCTATCACTGGTGGGACTCCCATAGCACCAGAGCTGCCTCCCTTTCACCTCACATTAGGTCCATACTCAGATCCTTCAAAACAAGGCACTGAAAGAAATTCAAGTGGTTGTAAAAAAAAAGAAAAAAAGAAAAAAAAAACCACTAGACTGAGCCTTTTGCTCATGGAGTTCTTCATTCAACACAGCCCAGCTGGGTAGTGGTTAAGAGCAGCCGATCTTACTGAGACAAGCTGAATGTCTCCTTCTGGCTCTTAGAAGAGAGATGTCCCCATGCCTAACTGCAAAGGGAATGGTACGGACCCAAAAGTACTCGCCCTGTTGGGGCTGGTCCAAGCCTGGTGGCTAAGCCAGGAGGGTGGCCTGTGCGCAGATTTCGCCTTCACAGCGTATTTGCTCACAGGCTCACTGCTCCTTCCCAGTGCTGGTCATGTTCAGTGGCAGCATGCGACTCTCAGTTGTAAAAACCACCAACAAAAAACCTTCCTCAGCTAAGAGAAGCTGTCTCCCAGCCTGCCAGCACGCACTAGACCAGGTACACATCACATAAAGCTTTCACAGCCTATTCTGAGACAAGCCAGCTCCATCTCCAAGTGAGACTAGGCCTTCAGAAGTTAACACATTTGATCACTTTGAAAAATAAGCAGTGCCCGCTTACCTGTGCACAAAGTGACCTTGTCTGCTGTTCATCCCAGCCTAGAGGGGCAGCTCGCAGCATAGGAGGGACTGCTCAGAACTGAAAGTAGAAGTGAGATGTAGCTGGAAAGGAGAAACAGTGGCAGACTGGTTTCATTTTAATGAAAGATGCTGGGGGAAATTAAAATGCTTTCCACGTGGCAGTGAGGTCAGCACTGAGGTGCTTTTCACAGGGGAACTTAGCTTTGCTAAAGGTCACAACAGCAGACCTCGTCACTTGGCATGAGACTGCTGTGTCCACAGCCCAAAGCTCGTTCCTGCCTGCCTCACTGTGGATGTGAACTCGGCTAACGAGCTCAGAGCGTCAGAAGGTGCTCCTTGTCCCCCAGTGAGCTCTCCACCCTGGAGAGGCTGTCCTGAACATACACAGCTGAGGTCTGCGGGGTCTTATTGCCTTGTGTGTTAGCAGAACATGATAGAATGATTCTTATCATGCTGGGGAATTCGCTCCATGCTGGGGAAATCCTCTTTGGTCAAAACTCAGCATAACCGGTTTGATGCTACCTCTAAAGGAGTGCCCAGCACCAAAGGCATGGTCAAGGTGTTTCTCCCAACTATTCCTTTTTGTGAGGACAGCTTGGGAGCGGGGGTGGTTGCAACAGAGGTGCAAGTTAGGGCAGCTCTTGACAAGACCTTAAGATATGCTGAGGCCTGAGCTGTTTTCTAGTGAGCTTTGGGAGGCATGGTTTCCTCTACATCACTGCTCAGTCCAGACTGAACGTGCTCCCAACCACAGTCCTTCCAACACCGACACATGCCTGCGCTGTGTGCCTGCTCAGGAGCGTGTTGAGACAAGGTGCTACCTGCAGGGCTGATGCAAGTGATTCTATAGACTCCCACGGAGGCTTCACTACCATACACACTGAACTGAGCCGCTGTCTCCCTAGGCTCTGTCTGGAAAGCTGAGGATGGTGGCAAGATGCAGCCCGCAGTGGGAGAATGCCAGTTAATGACAAGGGTAGATGCTGGTCAGAACAGGAGGAGAAGAATTATGCAGAAAGTGTGAGGAAAAAGGATGAAGGTTTCCTGATAAGCAGGGGAGAGGAGCCCACTTTGCTCCAACCCACTTCACGATGCCTGGGCTGCCCTATGTACTCAAATGTACACATAGACGTCACACAGCCAAAGCTTAGGCAGTAGGCTCTGTCTCACAAGGGTGACATCCCACCAAACCATTCTAGGCTGACTCTGGTCACCTCACCGAGTATGACTAGGAAAAGGGGCAACAGACGTAGGGAGAGATGACACATACCTTACTCTGCAAGAGCAGGCTGAGAAACATTGGGGGACATAACAAGGTGGATACAGACAGTATACAAGGAAATGGCCTTGATGCATGGAAATTAAGCAGAAACTTCACAGCTTCATGAAGCAGGAATAGGAGCTGCTTGTGCACTGTTCCTCCCTCAAAATGAGGAATAGAGGTGACAGCAAGCCACAGGATCTCACAGCGAGAGCTGTTAAGGGCTCTAGATGTGTCACCTGGTGTAAACTGTGATGGCTCCACTGGGGTCAAGGGCATGAAATATATTCCTTTGCATGCGTCAGTACTAGTGATTTGTATGATTTAACTCCTCTGTGACAGGTAAAGCTGCATGCCCTTGTTGGCATTGCTTCAGTTATTCCATTACAATGATCCTTTTCTGGCACAATTGCATTTTGTCCGGGAAAGAAAGTATGAAAACATCTACATTACTAGAATTATTCACTGGATTACGTAATCTAGTAAAAAAACAACCAAAAAAAATCTTCCCTATTTCCTGAACTAAACGTTATCCTCGCAGAACTGTTGAGGGCAGATCATACTCACATCATTTATTACAGAAGCAGGAAATCATACGCAATGCCTTACCTGAGCCACCAACTACAAGGAGGGAACAATCTGTGACTGCTCAAAATAAACTTGCTGTTGCAATACTCCATTTGCCACTAAACAGCCAGAAGAGTAACTTTCGCAATGCAGAATAACAGTCCTCAATAACATTCAACTTGCATGTCCCAAAAGTTCTCTTTCACAAGTTTCCCAGGCCACAAGAGCTGGGTGTGTTGTAATGACAGAACTTCCTGGCTGCAAGAGTGGGAAAACACCTTGCATTTTTAACAGTGCCCCAAGCCCTGAGCAATGTTCAAATCATCTATGATTTGGAAATCAGTTGCTCCTGCTGCACGTAGTTAGGATCACAGCCTGCAAAAACATTATGTGAAAGGATTTAAGTGTTTTCCTCACCCTCCTTATTTCAGAAATGACCACACTGGCTATTTTGTTTTTTTCCTGGTTTTCCCTAGAGAACTTAGGTAACTACTGATGACTCAGACGTGCAGTTTAGTTTACTGTGTTTTATTTGAAAGAGCCAAGAAATACTGTCACATTTAACAAGGAGAACTTTTTCTTGATCAACAGGCTTACACAGGCTTATCACAAAATAAAGATGCACTCTGCAAAATCTCATGGATAAAAAGCACCATGCACTGCAATCGCGGTTCACTTTGCACCTTACCACTACCACAGCAGTATTTATTAGTATTATTATCACAGCCTCCGCTCGTCGAGGCTCTGGCAGTCTCTCTGGTGCTCCACAGCATGGAAGGACTAAGCAAAATCTCTGCCCCGGGGCCTCTGCATCATGGCTTTAATATTGCAAATCACCAGCTCTCCAGCGGTACAAAAAGCTTGAATTATTTACATGTGAACACAGGCAGAAAATCTCCTCCCCAAACTCCTTCGGGTCTTTTCATTCAGTAGAAGAAAAAAAAAAGAGATAAAGAAAAGAAAAAACCCCAAAGGCTCAATCCCGCCTCTCGCTGGCCCGCTGCCGGCCGAGGGACCGGTGGCCACCAAGGGAAGAGGCAGAGCCGTACCGCAGGTTGGGGCATCGCCTCACGGTGCCGCGAGGCCGCTCCGAGCCAGCCCGGCCCGGCCCGGCCCCGCCCCGCCCCGCCCCACCGGCCGCCCCGCCCCACCGGCCGCCCCTCCAACCTTCGCTCCGCCCCGGTCGCCTGCGCCTGCGCAGACACCACCAGCTGTTGGCACATGCCCATCCCCTGTGCAGCGTGACTATTGGCCAGTAATTCTGACAGGGCAGCAGCCAATTAGCTATTGATATCAGATTAGTGGCAGTTACAATATCCCATCAGAGCGCATGGGAGGGAGTTGCTCTCCGGCTTCCAGACTGGAGTAGACATTAACCAATCAGATAAGGCAAAATTTGATTGGTAGGTTTTTAGGCCTATCAAAAGTGGTTGCGTCAAGGGCGTGAATGAATTGCTATTTATGTCGAAGCCTATTGAGGAGTTCGAAGTCCCACCCCCCGCTGTCGCGCAACTCCCCACCAATGAGAGACAGGCTTTTCTGAAAGGCGGAGACGACGCCCTATCGGCGGGCGTGGCTGCGGCCCCGCCCCGCGCGCGGCTGGCGGGGGGCGGAACCCTCCCCTTTCCCTACCGCCCAATCAGTGGGCGGTTCCCCCTGAGTGGCGGGCGCGGCACCGAATGGGGGCGGGGCGGGGCGGGCGAGGGGAGGCGGCGGCGGCGCGGGCAGCGGCGGCGGCGGCAGCAGCGGCAGGCGGGGTCGGTGCCATGGCGGAGAGCGACTGGGACACGGTCACGGTGCTGCGCAAGAAGGGCCCGAGCGCGGCCCAGGCCAAGTCCAAGCAGGTCAGCGCGGAGCGGGGGCGGCCCGCGGCGCGGCGCAGCGCGGCGCGGCCCGCTGCTGACTCACCGGCCGGGCCGGGCCGGGCCTGGCGGGGGGGCGGTCGGTCGGTCGGTCGGTCGGGGCTGCGGGCCCGGCGGGGAGGCGGCCCCGGCGTCGGCCGCTGCCTACCCGCAGCGTCGGCCGCCTGGCGCCCGGGCCGCGCTGCCGGGGCTGATGCAAGGGGCCGGGGCGGGGCGGGGCCGAGCGCCGGGAGCGGCCCAGCCCCGCGGGCCCGGCGGCGAGCGGGTCCGCGCGCCCTGTCCCGCGCCGAGCTGCTGCCGGTGGGGCGGCCCCGCGCCGCCGCCGTGACAGCGGCCCGCCCGCGGCGGCCTCGGCGCGGGCCGCGCCGCTGGGCCTCCCTCTGCCCCGCTGACCTTCCTTTTCCTCCCGTCTCACTCTCTCTTTCTGCAGGCGATCCTGGCCGCTCAGAGGCGAGGGGAGGATGTGGAGACCTCCAAGAAGTGTGCGTATCGCAGTGCGCCGCAGAGCGCTTTGGCGTCGTGCTTAGCTTTCAGGATAGCCCCAAAGCCCATTGCCTTTTGATCGATTCGTGTCTGTGTTCTGAAAAATGGCTTAGTAGTGTCGTCCTTTAGGTCTAGGGAGGCCTGCAAAGTGAAAAGAAGCAGATCGCTTTTCCCAGAGGAGCGCTAGCTCGGTGGGGAGCAATTGATGTTATAGATGTTTCGTCCTTTTTATCTTGCAGTTCAGCCGAGCTGCTTCTGCTTGAAGCTTGGTCTGTTAAGCTTCTTTTGCCCAGCATAATCTGAGACTAGTGGCATCTAAGGACATGTCCGCTGAGCTAAGCCATAGTTGACCACAACTGGGACCTGAGAAAACCTCCAGGCTTCTTGCGAAAGCCAAAGAATGCTTCAGTGTAACCATCGCTGAATTTCTGCTGATCTCGTCACCCAGATCTGAACTCTGCCTAGTGCCTGGTCTGACAAGTGACTAAAAGCAGGACGGGCACCCGTTATTGCTAGAGTCTCCTTTGAACACGTTAGGCAAATTTGCCCAGCAGTGATGTGTGCATAGCAGTTTCTTTCTTTAGGTAGAGAGATGGACTATGTAACCTCTTAACAAATTTTCCTAACAAATTAATATTTTTAGGGATCCAAAGCTACAAAACTCTTGGAAAAGCCTTCATGACAGCAAAAGTTTAGATTAAACTCCTAATTTATATGATTTAGTCTTATTGTTGATCATATATACGGTTGAGAAGTCTTATAACTACTTTTGTTTACCTTGGCATAGGTCTTTAAAAATTCCCTGTTTTGTGTCTGATGTAAATTCTGATTCTCTCACCTTGAGAAGAGATTATGATAGCTGTGAATAAATAGATTATCCTTTAGCAGGAGAAAATAGACAGTGTTTAAAGTTTGGTCAGCTTAACCAAGAGACTGAATTTCAGTAACTAATGATAGAGAAGAGATTCAAACTATGGCTTAAATATTCTAACTAAAATGAGAGCCTCTAGCTCTCTGCAAAACTAAATAAAGTTAGAGTATAAGCGGCATTGGAAAACTGAGCAAAAGCCACATATTTGGGCTGCCTTGTAACCAAACAAACAAGGTAAAAGTTCATATAGTAAATCCACCCAAACTGTAACACTAACTTGCAGATCTGGAGTTAAGTTTGGAGATAAAGTAAAGAAGGGGAAGAGTTCTGAATGACTATGTTTAGATGTCAGCATTTAGCAGGATTAAGATAACATGTTCCATGATCTGCAGCTGGCAGTGTCTGGTTGAGGTTGATGCTGATATTAGCATGTCAAAATCCCGAAAACTCGCTGAGATTTGGGCAGTGGAGTGTTCAGAACAGGCACTTTGATACTTTGTTATACAGTCTGAGCCTTGTTTTGTTTGTTCTTGTTTTTTGTTCTTGCTTGAATTGTAGGGGCAGCAGGCCAAAACAAACAACACTTTATTACAAAGAACACAGCCAAGCTAGACCGAGAAACAGAAGAGCTGCACCACGACAGAGTTCCCCTGGAGGTGGGCAAAGTAATCCAGCAGGGTCGACAGAGCAAGGGCATGACCCAGAAGGACTTGGCTACAGTAAGTACTGCCCAGTGTTCTCTGATGTCTGCTCCAGCTTACTAGAGAAAGGATTTAGACACCTCTGGAGGGGTGAAGGTAGACACATTTTTTTCTGTTTCCTTTTGGATTGCTGCAGTGGGATGGTATCACAGATTGGAAGTTTGGTGAATGTAATGTCTTTGCGAGATCCCTGGGCAAAATTAGTAACTTTAGAAATAGCTCAGGGATTTATCTGTGCAACCTTTGTACATCTGCCTAGGAACTGAGCAGTTTTATGGCCAGTGAGCTGCAGGGAGGCTTTTTTTTTCTTTCCTCGTACCACATCAACTTAGCATTGACACAAGGCTTTTTGTCCCATCTATGTCTGATACTGCGTTCAGAAGCTCATTGTTGTATTAATGAACTGCAGTACTTAGTGTTATTCTATCTGGGAGCCTGATAGAAGTAGAAGTCTGTCTGCAATGGGTGTCACCATCCCTGCTGCATTTGAACACAGGAAGGAGGGGAAAGAGTGACGATGGAGTACGCCTATATGTATTGCTCTCTTTTAATCCTGACGTGATTGTAAGCTTCACATATTACTGTGGTAGAGTCTTTGGGGTTCGGTCCTGAATGTTTACATTGTGCCAATGTTTAAGGCATCTTTTTATCTTTTTATTTTTAGAAAATCAATGAAAAACCGCAAGTTATTGCTGACTATGAATCGGGGAGAGCAATCCCTAATAACCAGGTTATGGGCAAGATTGAAAGAGCCATTGGTAAGTTAAGGAAGTAAACTTCAGAAATAACAAAAAATATTTCAGTGTTTAGGAAGGGTGGTTTAAGTTATTTATACCTTCTGTGGCAGGAACAGCTGTTGACTGTAGGTTATTATGGATGGGGTATCATTAGGCCATGTTTTGATAATACTTGGATCTGCTGACTAAACCAACTCAAAGCTTGCATTCTCCTCCCCATTTTTTTTTTTTTTTTTTGTATGATCTCTTTTGAGGATCTGGAGATGTCCTTTGTACTGTTCCCCCAAAAATTAAGAGATATGCTGAGTCTCTTGAAGGATTGCTGTTAACTCAGTGAAGTATCTTGCAATCATTAGTGTTTACATGGCTATCCTAGGCCTGTCCATATATTACTTCTGTCTGACTATTACATAGTCAACGCACAAGCAAGAACTAGAGCTTTCTCTGTAGCTAGTCTGATGCCTTACAGACTAAAATAGGATTCTTCCTAAATCTTGTCCCTTGCCCTCTTTTTTTCTTTTTCAAGGTTCTATTACAGTTTTTATTTCCTCAATTTTTGCTATCAGGTGAATGGTCGTAACAGCAGATGATGAAAGCTGTCTTTTCTGTCTTATTCCAGGCCTTAAACTACGTGGGAAAGACATTGGAAAACCACTCGAAACTGGCCCCAAAGGGAAATGAAAACAAAGCCTCGAAATCAGTTTGTTCAGACTGATCTCGTCTGGCTGGTTCTTCTTAACCACCAGAATTTCTCATCGTATTGCCAAGCTGAACAAGAGGGTTTCAGACTTGCTTTGGGGGGGAAATCTGCCGAATCTGTACTTGCTGTAAAAAGGCAACCTTAAAGAAGCGATTTTCCTGATTTTGTTTTTCCTTCCTCCTTTCCAGAGATTGAGGAACTAAACCCCCAAAATACTGCATCTAATTTGCCAGAAAACATGTGCGTCTTGGTGTTCAGAAGCAGCTAATATTAAGACACTTGGGGTGATCTGAAATGAGATTGTTTAATTGGAGCAATTTTGGGGGAGGGTGGGATATATTATATATAAATAGTTTGGGAGAGTTGGGGGTTGATCGGTGTCTGCATTTGAAATGAATGACTCAGTCACTGCATTGCAATGACATTTTTGTTCGTTCCTTCCAGCCTGTTTTAAAGAGATCTATAATAAAGTTTGATACCCTTCCGTTGCATAGGGTAGTCACTGCCTGTTTACCAGCTGGTAGTATAATTTTCTGTTGGACATGAATGGTGCTGTAGCACCCTCTTTCTTCTAGAAATTTAATTAACAGGACAACTGAAAGCATTTGGGATAAGACTGCTTTTTCATCAATTTCTGGTGTTGTCACAATCTTCCAAGCTGCTATGTTTCTTTCCCTGTAGACTGGGACTGCAGCTTTGGCTTATATCCTGGAGATGAAATCAATACTATCTTGTGCAGGGAAGGTGAGTAGAGTCTTTGAATTCTCCAGAGCCAGGCTGATGCAAAGAATCAAGCATTTATATGAAGCCAGAACCCTCATTATCTCCTTTTTTGTAACCATTCTTACCTAGCTTGCTGCTACAGAAACACAGCTTAGCTGATAGGCTTGTTTCACTTCCTGCAGGACAGCACCACCAAGACAGGTACAAATGTGGGTTTAAGGATCATGTTCGATGTGACAGTTTGGCATAATGCAAGTGGGACAGCTGAAGAATAGTCTGTTGTAGGGTAATAGGAAAAACAGGCTTCTGTCACAAAACAGGGAGGTGAGAAGCCACGTTCCCCTACAAACAAGTTATGGAACGTTTTGAAGAGAGCAGACTTACTAATGGGCTACTCACCTGCTCAAATGCAAAACTGGTTTGTCTACTACTGAACTTAGGTAGCAGGTTTCGCTATGGATTGCTTAGGGCAATAGTATTAAATAGGTTTCAAAAGCTGCAGGAAAGAGGGTTCCTTGGCTTAGGGGTTTCTCTGATGGCCTGTGGCCTGGCTGCAGAGATCGTGAGCTCTCTGGCTGAGAGCTAACTTGTACTTCAGGAAATTTTTCTTTTATCTTTCCCAATGACATTTAAATACAAATTATCAAGGGTCCTTGAAACCAGTATAGGCAGTTCTGTGGACCCATACAGATGAGTCAGGGCTGTTCTCTGGCCTCAGCCATGTGATTTTACCACCTGCTCTGCTCTCTTCCCTATCTGGCATCCCCCTCTCCCTCCCAAACACAAACAGCTGAAGCACTGTATTCCTCATCATGGCCATTTTGTGCCCTGGCCGCTATTGCACTTGTTTTCTTGTGTTCTCTGTGGGAAGTCCCGAAGTGTGGAAAATGGCTCATGCCACACCAGCTGATCTTCCTCCCATCCCCTGGAGTGTGCTTAGACTCCTTCCATTTGAGAAACTTGCTATTGCCAGGATCCTGCTCTCCTCAGAAAAGGATGACCACTCCTGTTGCAAGATCCTTCTGTTAAGTGTTTGTCAAACACAAGGTATGTAAAGGTTTCTCAGTGCAGTACAGAAAGTTCATGTTACACAACAGTACTTTTCCCAAGGTCATGGAGGTAGTGGAGGAAGCAGTACTTTTCTCTCTCTTGAGCTGTAACCTTAAGTGCCTACCGCAGCTTTTTATTTGATAGGCACCATGTCAGACAGCAAGAGTACCTATGAGCTGAACGAGGCTACAGGAGTGTGAGGTCTTGCTGAAAAATGCTCTGTTCTGTATGCAGTCAATGGGCACAAGATGGCAATTAGTGGTGTTGGCTTAATATTTCAATCTTCATCTCTCTCCTTTGGCAGTGGAGGTATAGTGACCTTGTCCTGTAAAGAAACGTGAACATAAATTGGTTGTAACTAGCATAGGCTATATCTTGTAGGAAACATACAGACATCTTCCAGGTTGTAGAGGGGAGAACTCATCTGCAAGAACACTTTAATCCCAATAAATCAACAGCCTGAGGAGGCCAAAGGGGCTCCATTTTGTCTTTTGGGATTAGTCTTAGAATGACTGCAAGAGGTCGGTGTTTCTGTCCCAATGGCTCTGCTGGGGACTACATGGCACCAAACTGGTGAACATGGTATTTAAGCTGCCACTGAAGATTTTAAGTTGCTGGATAGAAGAGGATGAGCAGGGCCTGCTCATTGGCAGTGCATTGGGGAGAGGGATCGCAGCCTCAGCTGTTTCTGGAGCAATCACCTGATGGCATCAGCAATATTTCTAGGTCAGTCCTACAACTTGAGAGTCACTCATTTGCTGGTTATCAGATAAGAAGCAGAGGCCTTTGCACCTTTCTGATGTGTTTGACAGACTGTGGTCTGACTGGGGGCCTGTCAGGAACTGCTGAACTTTTAGAAAATGCTGTTTCAGTGCCTGCCACTATGCTGGCTGGAGCAGCTGGGCAAACAGAAGAGCCCTTCCCACCCATCCTGATGGTCAGGGCCAACTCCTTACATCTTGAAAAGTGATGTTGTCAAAGCCCTGGGGGGCACTGCTCTCTGCTGGCATCCTGTTTGCTTGCCCTCTCCTCTTCAGCACATAATAGCCTCCTGCTACTACCATGGCCAGGACTATGAGGGCCAGGAGAATGCCGATCACCACCTTGGCCACAAGGCTGCTGGAAGACTTCTTCTCTGCAAATCAAAGAAAATGCTGCTAGGCCGGAGCCATTTCCAAGGAGGGTGGTCCAGGCCTCTGCAAAAGCTCCAGTGTCCTGAGCAATTCAGGGTTAACCCTCCCCAGGTTCAGCCAGGCTTGTGCCCTCTCCAGCATTATCTCATGGGACCTGGCAAAGCAACCTGTTCCTGGTGGCAGTGTTCTGCATTGATAATGCTCGCTGCATGTTAACTCTGCCAGCAGGGCCAAAGGCGGTGTGCATCAAGCCCTTTTTGCAGCCAAAATGATGTGCTATCATTCCCTGCTCCCCTCCCACGCAGTTAGAATGCATCTGCCATTCTGGATGTGGCTGTCTTGTACCATCAGCCTCCCCTTGGCCTTCTCAAAAGGACCCAGGGAGGATAAAATCGGGTGCTCCAAGCGCTGAAATGTGAGGTCAGGTGAGTGTCTGTGCCCAGCTCTGCCTCTGAAGGCTGGTGCAAGCTGCTCTGCTGCATGAGATCCCCAGCCCACACTGCCCTGCTGGCAGCTTGCTGGGTGTATGTGGAAGAGCATGAGATGCTGTCAGAGCTGCTGCAACCAGAAACAGCCCCTCACCTTTCCCTGGCATATCTGGGCTGGGATTGCAGCCCTTCCCAGCACTGTATGCTATGTCATCCAGTGCAATGGTCCCTTTTATTGGCCACGTCCTGGTGGCAATCTCGAAGACGATCTGCAGGGAGACAGGATGCCATGTGATGTTGTGCTGGGAGGGCACCCTGCACCCCTTCCATGCTCAGCGGCTCTGCTGCTGAGGCACGTGGCTCTGCTCACCTGGAACTCGCTGGGGCTCTGCATGGGCACAACGCTGCTCAGCCAGCCCCGGCCCCGGTGCCCTGCTGTACTCCACACTGTGCGCTGCCCCTCGGCGCTGTGCAGCCTCACACGCAGCTCCCCACCAGCTGCAACACGGGAGGGGAAAGACACCCCCCAGCATCAATGTCAGGCAGCCAGCTGGAGGCTCATGGAGAGCAGCCGTGCCCTTCCAGCCATGCTGTGCTCTACGAGGAAGGCAGAGCCCACCACAACGGGCCCTCACTGCTGCACAGCTGGAGCTGGAGCATGTGCAGGGGCAGACGTGCAGTCCTGGATTAAGCCCCCATCTCCCACCACGAACTCATCTGCCCCAGGAACATCCCCAGGGACAGTATTTCCTCCCTGCTAGCACTGGGCCTGGCTCCAGCCCCTGCGTGCGGGGCAGCACTTACGGAGGTGCTCCGGCATGTCCATGTGGTACCAGAAGTGGAGGCAGGAGTCAGCGGCTGCAGGCAGGTGCTGGCTCTCCAGCCAAGCGGCAGTGCCCCCCGGGCCTAGCACACTGGCATCGAAGTACACATAATGACCTGCACAAGCAAGAACAGAGGACAGGGACTCCTCAGGCCTGTGCCCCCGCTGGCCGCATCCTGCTCCCCTGAGCTGGCCCTCTCAGGGAAAGGGGACAGGGTGCAGTGGATCCAGCCATATCCACCACGAGCTCAGGGCTGAAGGGCTGTGCCCTACTGGACAAGGGTGCCACCCAGATGGGTGAGTGGCTGCCTGCCAGAGGTTGGAAGATCTGCCCCGCTTGCTCCCACACCAGACCGACCTGGGCCCAGGACAGAGCTGGCAAGGGCACGTGGCTATGAAGTCTGCTTGCCTAGCCCTCTGG
Organism: Rhea pennata; assembly: GCF_028389875.1. Classification (NCBI taxonomy): domain Eukaryota; kingdom Metazoa; phylum Chordata; class Aves; order Rheiformes; family Rheidae; genus Rhea; species Rhea pennata. The sequence goes on from NC_084680.1 coordinate 2,515,921, forward strand.
AAAACTCCAGGCAGGCAACTGGGGGTGAGCCTGTATCTCTCCAGCTCTTCAGTCCCCCTGGCCATGTCAGGACACCCTGGGAGTCTCCTACCGTCCTTTGTGCCCAGAGTGTGATCCTGCTCAGGGCCAGGGTACTTGGTAAGGGGGACCGCACTCTTCCAGCCCCAGGCGAAGCCATGTAGGTGGTCATCTGAGGGGCTGCTCCAGCCGCACATGTCCATCTCAAAGTCACAGGAACCTGGGAGAAAACCCTGAGTGATGCTGCATGGGCCATTACAGGCACAGTCGCCTTCCCTCTGCACCTAAAGTGCCGTGGTCTGCCCCTGCTTCCCTAGCAGCCACAGATTTGAGCCATGCAAAGCTCAAGGATGGAGCAGGGTGGCTGATGGCCACAATGGCAGCGAGATCAGGTGGATCAGTCAGGTCAGCCCGGCCACGCCTGGCCCAGCTGCAGTGGGGCCTGCATGGTGGCCACTGTCATGTCACACGGGCTCTCACCTGGTTCAGAGCAAGCACCATCCATCACTTGCAGATCATCCAACGCAATGTATGCAAGGTCGCCCCCGCCTCCCACTGCCTCGAATATTGCCTGCCAGAGAGGTGGAGAGCAGTGCACAGGCTGAGGTCAGGCAGCAGCTCCAGTGCAGGCAGCACCCAGGACTGGGAAATTCCTGATACTTGCCCCAGGAAGCCTGGAGGTCTCATCACCCACCCGTGCTGGTGTTCTCAGCACCTGCCCCCTTGCCACAGCCATGCCTCCACAGCCTCCATCCTCACTAGGATGGGGCACACCTGAGTGCCCTGTACTGGCAGTGCCCAGGATCCTGCTCCATCTCACCCGCCACTCTCTGTCCGCCTGGATAGTGACCTGGCCGTGGTGCCAGGCACTCCGCTGCATGGTGCTCACAGCAAACAGTTTCTTCCTCCTCCTGCCACTCTCCTCCACGAAGACACTAAGGGAACCTGCCAAGAGCCAGAGATGCTGGACGTACATCCTGGGAATGGGGTGGAGGTGTTCTGAGGTGCAAGGAAAGGGACTGATGATAGAGTTGGGCATGGCATCAGCTGGCCTGGGTTTGAGGCCATGGTGATCACATGAGTTTCTTGATGTTCACCATGTCCTGCTGTTGCAAGGGTCCAATAGCCTTCCTTAGTCACTGCCAACCACAAGTCCCCATCGGTGAGACGTGAGTTTGCCCCAGGAGACTGTGGTATTGGTGCAGGGAGCTCATCTCATGTCTGCCACCTCCCAGCAGCTTCCCAAGCAGGACCCAGGAGTCCTGGGCTTTTGCGTTATTCTGGCGTTCACCATGATATGGTGCTCACCTGGGGGCTCGCCACTCAGCTGGTACCAGAAGGTCAGGCACTGGGCCCGCACTGAGGGCTCGTACAGCTCGGAGGTGAGCACAGCCGCGTGCCCCGCGGGCAGGGACCCCTTGCTGGTGCTAACAAGCATGTAATGGCCTGGGGAAAGAGAGAGAAGCCCCCACGCCATAACCCCCCCCTCCCCTCCCATCCTGCCAATGGCAGAGGACAGCACAGTCCACTGGGAAAGCTCCTTGACAACTGGTTGGGAACACTGGGTTTGGGGAGCCCTGGGCTTGGAGACCCCCAGGTTTGGGGAGCTCAGGGCCCCTCAGTGCTCATCTCGTGCTCAAGCACCAGCTCAGGGTGTGGAGGCTGGAGAGTCCAGCCCAGTTTCCAGCTGGCAGCAAAGGGGAGCCCTTGGCACAGCTGGCCAGGGCAGGCTGGGCAGGGACAGGGGCACAGGGGCAGGGAAGGGCACAGGGGCACAGGTATGATTAGGGGCAGGGGCTGTTGCAAGGAGCAGGGACAGGGAGCAGCTGCAAGACAGGAACAGGAGCAGGGACAGAAACACGGGCAGGGCCAGCTGCAAGGAGCAGGGGCACGAACAGGGGCAGGGAAGCTGCTCAGGGCGGGCAGCAGGGCTCCCCCGGAGCCCCGGTACCTGCGGCTGTGCCGGTGGTGTGGTCGGCCGGTGGGCCGGCGCTGGCAGCACCTGTGCCGTTGCTCTGCCACAGCCAGGTGGGCTGCCCGCTGGCCAGCAGCCCGCAGGTGCCCGCCTCGAAGGAGCAGGAGTCCTGGGCGCCGCAGAGCCCCGGGCGCAGCGCCACATCGTCCAGAGCCACGTCGCCCACGAAGCCGTCGCGCAGGGCCTCGAAGGCCAGCTGGCGGAGCGGGCAGAGACGCCAGGCTCGAGCGGCGGCCCAGCCCCACGCCCTGCCCCGAGGGGGTCCCCGCGGCACCTCACCCGGTACTTGCGCTGTCCCTTGAGGCCGAGCGTGGCGAAGCCCCGGTGCCATGCACTGCCCCAGGCCCCCCTCCTGGTCCACAACACCGTCTCCTCCTCTTCCTCGTACTTCAGCTTGAGGCGGAGGGTGCCTGGGGTGGAGGCGAGCGCTGGAGAGCCACTGGGGCTCTGCCGAGGCCGAGGCCGCGGCTGGGCGTGGGGCCCCTGCCCGGTGCCAGGGCCCTCGCGACCGCGCGGGCGCCTACCGATCTGCGGGCCGGCCATGCGGTACCAGAAGGAGAGGCACTGCGGGGTGGCAGGCGGCCGCTGGTAGGAGGTGACGAGCCGCGCCTGCCGCCCGCGGCTCCCCGGCGCGGCGGGGTCCGCGGCCACCAAGTACCCTGCAGAGGTGGGCGGAGGGAGGGCAGAAAACGGGGGGCTCCGAGCCGAGCCACCGCGCAGCCCGCCGCCCGCCCCCGTGCACGGAGACCCGCCGGAGGCCGCAGGGAGCCCGGCCCCTTACCCGAGCCCGTGGTGTGGTCGGGGCCCTGCCCCTGCCCCATGCCTCGGACCCACTGGAAGTCGCTGAGCTGATCCTGGTACCAGCCACATGTGCCCGTCTCAAAGTTGCAAGACGTCTCTGGCCGGGGAGAGAGGAGCGCAGTGAGGGCGTACAGCTAAAGCACCCCGAAAGCGAGCAGCCTCCATCCTCCCACAGCAGCCTCCATCCTCCCGGCAGTCTCCTGCCGGCCGCCCGGCCTCCCTCCACCTCCGGCAGCTGCCGGCCCTGGCGCCCACCTCCACGTACCCGCAGCCTCCGGAGGAGCCACGGCAGGGTCGCAGCTTACGAAAGTCACGTTGTCGACAGCCACGTTTGCCGTGCCGCCTGGGTTCACCCAGCCGAGCAGCTCAACCTGGACACCGCGGAGCCCGTGAGGCCCGGCCTCCTCTGGGGACCGAGTTGGGGGGCTCCCACCCCGGCTCCGCGGCCGCACCGGCTCTGCGGCTGCCCGGCTCCGCCGTTACCTGGAAGGGCCTGGCTCTCTCGCCCAGCGGGACACTGGCGTGCTGCCATGCCGCGCTGCCACCGCGGCCCCGCTCCTGCCAGGCCAGCTGGGTCATGCCTGATGCGTGATCAGCCACGGCGACGGCGAGGAAGCCTGCGTGAGAGGGAAGGGGCAGCATGACGGGGCAGTGGGGCCAGGAGACACGGCAAAGCCCGGTAGTGGTTTTGGTGGGTTGGGGAGGGACCTGCCCTATGCTGAGCCAGGGGGCAGCCAGCCAGAGAGGTTTTACCGTGGTGGTCACTGAGGATGCGGTAGCTCATCTCCATGGTGCAGGCTGGACCGGAGGGGCCCAGTGGAGGAGTGCGCACCTTCGCAGCGGTCAGCATTTGCCCTGCCCCACTCTGGAGGGCCAGGAAAGCCCCTGTGCAAGAGGTCAGGGTCTGCATCCCTGCCAGCACCTCTGACCCAAGCACCCCACCACCAGCACCCTCCCTATGCAGTGCTGTGCACCACTGTCCCTTCCCGTAGTGGTATCCGCTCCCCTGATCAGCAGGAGCAAGAGCAGAAGCAGCAGCAGAGGGTCTCTGCAGTCTGAGAGCCCCCATGGCACTGAGGACCAGTACGCACCATCTCAGCAAACCAGCAGGGTCTCACCTGCTTCCCCAACGGTGGTACCTGCAGGCTCGGTGGTTCTCTGCACCCCCCAGCGCAGCTGGCCCACGCTAACATCGTGCCAGCCACCAGCCCCGTCTTCAAAGGTGGTTGCTCCTGCAAAAGCCAAGCACTCAATCCCACTCTGGTGGTTCCTGGGGCTGCGAGAGTCCCAGGTGCTGCAGGAACATCAGGGCCCTCCCACAGCACCCAGGGCATGAGAGGTGCCTGGGGCCACAGTGCCCCACTGCCGGGCTCCTGGGAGCTCGGGCATGAGCACTGTCATGGGGGGATGGTTCTGCAACTCGCTGGTGGCCTCAGGGTGGGCTAAGCCACCCTGGGGTGCCCAGGCAGGCCGGAGGGGAGCCGAGGTGCTCACGATCGGCTGCAGGCCCTCACCACAGTGCTTCTCATCGGAGTTGTTGTCGCAACCCTTGGCAAAGTCGCAGGCCTGCTCGGCACTGATGCATTCCCCACTGTCGCAGGCAAACTGCTCAGCTGTGCATGGGCCTGAGGGGTCCCGGCCCGGCAGGGTTATCTGGGGCTTTTCTGATGGCAAAATACCGCAGGTCAGACGGGAGCTGCTCAGCTGGAGCAAGGCTAAAGCCCGGTTTCAGCAGCATCGCCCCTTTGCAGCCCGGCCGGAGCTGTGGCCTCTCTGGGCATCCCCACAGCCCTTGTCCCCAAAGCATCGCAGCAGACACCAGTGGGGGATATCGCTGCGAAGCCTCAGCGGCAGTCCTGCAAGGATCTCTCCCCACAGCAGCTCACTGCTGGCCCCAAGCATCCCTGCAGCTTTGTCCTGTCCGGCCCGTAGACATCAAAGGAAGGGGACCTGGGGGGTGGCATCTGGATCCATGACACTGTTCAGGCAGGAAGTTTGGGGGAGGGGGAGAAGTGCATCACAGTTGCGGGATAAGGACGTGCAGGCAAGCTGGGGTTTGGGATCCGGGACGTTTGCCATATTGCACCCCGGAATGGTTACGGTGACAGCCAAGGGGACAGGCAGACCCCTAGGCGAGTCCTATAGAGATGGTGATGTGGCCAAAAGTCACCAGGAGCTTTTAGGGGGCTCTCGGCTGAGGGTCGCTGCCCTGAAGCAGGGGTGGCACAGCTGCCCAGCTTTCCTACTCACCCTGCTCCTGCTTGCAGTCGGGGGAGAGGATCATGTCATCGAGGGCCACAGTCCCCGTGCTGCCGGCCACCCCTTCGATCAGCACCTGCAGGGCAAGCACCCCGCTGCAATGCCCACGCGGGCCCTCCCGGGGTCCCCAGGGGACCACCTGGTGCGGGGGCGCTTGCAGGGAGGCCAGGGCTCCGTCAAGCTGAGAGAAGCCCCCGGGGTGATGTGTGGCCGGGTCAGGGCAGGCGGCGCGGCGAGGCCCTTCGGGCAGAGCAGGGACGATTCGCCCCCCAACGCGGGGCCAGCCCACCTTGAAGGTCTCCGTCACGTTGAACTCCACTTTTTCCCGGACCCAGTAGGCACCCAGGTCCCCCGTCCTCTCCCTCAGCAGCTTCTTGCCGGCAGCGGTCACGTAATAAATGCTGAGGCTGCTGGTGGCCGAACCGTGGAGATAGCAGTAAAGCACAAGCTGGAAGCAGAAAGGGGAGGTGAGAGGCATGTGGGGGGCCGGGCAGGGACTTGCAGCCCCCCACATCCCCGTGGCCCTGCGGCGCTTCAGTGGGCGCTCAGCAATTCTCTGTACCCTCTCTCCAAGCCCACTTGCCCCCCCCCCTTCACCCCCCCTCGAGCACAGGGGCAGCCCCAGCCCCGTGCAAGGGGTCCCTGCAGCTGCCGCTTACTGAGCAGGAGCTGGTGGCTTGGAAACTGGGACTGCTGAGCCTGGCTGCGCCGCTGGCCGCAGGCGCCGAGGCACCGCTGCCGACGTGGAGGAAATAACCTGTGGGAGAGGGTGCGGGTGAGCGGCTGCCGGCCCCGGGGCCGCCTGGGGCGAACGCCCTGCCGAGGCGAGGGGCCGCTGCCGGGGAGGAGCGAGGCCGCCCCGAGGAGGGTGCTGGGGCTCGCCGGCGCCGAAAGAAGAGGTGCCCGCTGCCCTACCTGCCCTGCTGCCATTGCTGTGGTCCCGGGTGGGGAGGCTGGGGGCGGCCCCCAAATTCACGCTGGCGTTCCTCTCCCAGGCCGGCGGGCCGGCCTCCGCCTCCCAGAGGCACCAGCCTTGCTCGAAGGTGCAGGCATCGAAGGGCTCTGCGCAGCGAAGGGAGCGGTGACGCTGGGCCAGGCCGGGCCAGGGGGAAGGGGGTGTCCGCCCCCGCCGCCACCCCGGCGCGCACACGCGCTCTCGGGGACGCTGCCCGCCGCCCTCTGGTGCTCACGGCAGTGCGGCGCCGCCTCATCGGAGCCGTCCCCACAGTCGTCGGTGCCGTCGCAGAAGCGGTCCCGGGGGGCGCAGGAGCCCCGCTCGCAGGCGCTCTCCTCGGCCTCGCAGGCCTGCTGGCCGGACGCTGCGGGCGGCGGCACCCTCAGCTCCCGCCGGCCGCTGCGACGCTCCCCGCGACACCCCCCGCTCCCTCTCTCCCTCCCTCCCGCCCAGCTCGGCCCCCACCCTCGGCTGCCGGCGCCCCGGGGTGGGGGGCGAGCGGAGCCTGTCTTACGCTGCAAGCCGCAGTGCCTGAAGCTGATGTCGTCCAGCGCCAGCTGCGCCCCGCGCGCGGGCGACGCCGTCGCCAAGAAGGTGAGCTGCCCACGAGAGACCGCGGGTCGGCGAGAGCCGAGGGCGCCCAGCAAAGGGCCAGGCGGGGCGGGACGGCCGCAGCCCCCGAGCGTCCCCCGGTGTCCGCTGCGGCCCGGGAGCCCCGTCTCACCTGGAAGGGCCCCGCCGTCCGGCCCGGGTACGCCACCAGCTCATGCCAGCCCTCGCCCCCGTGCTCGGGGCTCTGCCACAGCTCCACAGTCTCGTGCCCGGCTGCCAGCGCCAGGCGCAGCACCGGCCGCTCCGTCCCATTGAGCCCTGCGGAGGTTGCGGGGATGCGGCTGAGCGCCCCGCCGCCGCCTGCCCTTGGCTCCGAGGGGGACGGGCACCGGGGCGCCTGGCAGGAGCCGCTTCTGGCAGGCCCACCCCTGGGCCCCCCCGCCTGCCGTGGCACCCCAAGGCTGGCCGTGCCGTGCCGTGCCGTGCTGTGCCGGCTGCCGGTGCCCCGACCCGCTCACCGCTTACCCGAGACGTGATACCAAGCCCGGATCTCGCACGTGGCGGCCGCTTCCCGCATCACCGGCGACCGGAGCCAGGCCGTGGCTGGGCTCTTCCCTGGCAGCTCCGCTGCAGCCATGAACCAGCCTGCGGGGGGCAAAGAAGTGTTGGGCAGGGAGGGGGGACTTCGCTGCGGGGTGGCACCAGCGCCGCGCTGCTCCGGGAGCCTCCGTGGCGGCGCCTCGCCCCGCGCGCCGTGCCCCGCTCACCCAGGTCGGTGCCCACGCTGTGGTCCGAGGGGGGCCCCTGGCCCCAGGCGGCCAGGCTGGCCCGGGCTAGCGCCCAGCCGTAAGCCGAGGTGCTCACGTCCCGCCAGCCGCAGTCGCCCTCCTCGAAGTCGCAGGTGAAGGGGGTGCCCAGCGCCGGCGAAACCCCCGCGTACCCTAGGGGCGGGCTGCGTGTCAGGGCAGAGCCGGCACCCGCGCCAACCCCCCCCACCGCCCCGGGCACCCACCGCACTGGTTCTCGTCGGAGCAGTCGCCGCAGTCGCACACGAAGTCGCAGAGCTGCTCGGCTGGGCTGTCGCAGCTGTTGACCGCCGCCGAGGCGCCGGAAAGGGCAGCCCTGCCTGGGAGAGAGCAGAGCGGGTGAAGCCCCCACCCCGCCGCTGGGGCACCCAAGGATGGGGCTGAGATGGAGGGCGCAGTGCCCGTGGAGGACTTCTGTCTGGGGTCCTCAGCCTGGGGACCTGCTGGTGGAGCTCCGGGATCTTAGAGGCATCGTCCCTTCCATGGGACCTTCTGCCACTGCCCAGGCACCCCGTGGGGCCGGCAGCCAGGCCGGGCTTGCAGGAGAAAAGCAAAACACCCTAAGGCACAGGCTACACACCCCACTTCTCCCTCCATGGCCATGAACTCGCAGCCCCTCTTGTCTCAGACCTTGCGTTTTAGCATCTCCCAGCACCTCCTCCCCGTGCGTGGGAGACAGCCCCATGCAACAGCAACAGCCAGAGCCTGAACAGGCGGCAGGATGAGCCCTCCCGAGGAAACAGCGCTGTTTCTGGCCTAGCCACTGTCCCCCTGCATCCCCACTGCCGTACTGCGTCCCCGCGCCATTTCTCGGCCCCCGTTGAAGGGTGGGAGCCGAGCGGCATGAGCTTGGGTGCTGCTTTCAGGTGGGACCTGGCCACGGTTCTCCATGGCCCCGCCGGGGCATTGCCCCAAACGCGTCTCCTCTCCAAACCGCTCCCCCTTGCCCCGGGGGGGGCTCAGCTTCCTCAGCTTCACCTGTAGCAGGTGGGGGGGTTAAGCCATTAGGACATGCCCTTTGCAAAGAGCTGCCCCAGGACCGTGTGAGCCGTGGGAGATGGGCTTTGAAATGGCCTGCTCACCCTGACCCACAGGAGAACCATTTGGGGGGAAATGGAAAGATTTATGTATTTGCTCCCCGTGCGGAGCAAAGCCCTCAGCAACACCCAATCCAGAGGTGACCTGCGTCCCGGGCAGCTCCGCCGATCACGAGCACTTCAAGGAGTGGGGAATCCTAGGCTGACCTTTGCGAGGAGGGTTTTGCCAGGTCATATTTGCCCCAGTCCCCCACAGCACTGCTTGAGGGGGTCAGTCCAGCCCCCCCAAAAGATGACAAAGCCCCAGCAATGCTGGGGGAATGAGTGAGCCCCTCCGCTGCGAGCGAGTGATGCAAGAGCCCAGATACTGCCTGGCAATGCAGCACGTTCTGCACCCTTCCCCTTGGAGGGCAGTGGGCCTCATCCTGTCCGAGCCAGGGCACTGGAGCATCTGATCCTACAAACACCCTGCACGGCCGTTGCACCAGCACATTTCCCTGTATGGGAACTGGGGAGGGACAGACCAAACCAGGTGGCACCGTGCCCTCTCCTCTCCTCACGGCGTGACCCGAGACACAGTCCCAGCTTGGGATGTGACTTACCCAACAACGTCAGGACCAGGAGGACTGTGCAGCCACACATCGTGGTCTCCGGACCGCAACAAGGGCGAAACAGAGCTGGGAGATGCAAGGGGCAGGCAGAGAAGGCCCTGCTGCGAGCCGAGGGCTGGAATCTGCTCCCAAGGACCCGCCACACTTTGGACTTCAGCCCCGCTGTTATCTGTGCCGCAGTGCTTACGCTGCCTGAGCTATCCCATCCCTCAGCAGCAGGATTTGTGGTGAGGAATTTCTCCTGGCTGGGACAGGCCACCCACCGTCCTGCAGCTTGGTGCCACTGTGAGCATCACATGTGGCAAGCTGGCAACCACCGCTCTGCAGGGTTGTGGCACCCAGGGAAGCCTTCAGCTCCTTTTCCTTCCAAACCCCTCTTCTTCAACTCCATTTTCCAACCAGGCCAAGAAACAAGGTGCCAGGAGCATGCAGGGTGGCTGGGCGAGCAAGAGAGAGCTCCTGGGGGCAGGCAGACAGCAGGGTGCACCCCAGCTGGAAAGGGCAGCTGGGCCTGGGGGTGGGAATGGGTTTGCAAGGAGCAGCCCAAGGCAGGAAAGGCTTATAAACAGGTCATGATCCAAGCCCAGCTAGTGTCATTGGGTAGGGCATCGGGAGCTGGCGCTCACCACTGCCTCCACCACTTTGCCTGACAAATGTTCCTGTGTCCTGGTACCCAGGCAACTGGGAACCTCTGCAAGCTCCTGGGGGTGGATGAGGCATGTCTACCAAGGGGGTACAGCTCTAGAACCACAACCTGGTCTCCTCCTGCAGGAAACAACCCAAGCTGAGCTCAAAAACACCACTCTGCCTTCAAGGAAGTGTTGCTCAGTGGTTAGAGGCAGGTGCTGCACTGCAAGCTGGTGCTCCAGCCTGGCATACAACTGTTGCTGTAGCCCTGCCTCAGTTTCCCCATCTGGGCAGGGGGAACTGCTGCCAGGGTGCATAGGGGCTGATGCTACCGCAACAGAGCAGTTCTGCCTCTGCCTGCCAGCAGCCCCAGGGTCTGGGGGACAGGAGACAGGCTCCTGTTGCACAAATGTGAGCACAGAGATTTCTTCCCCACTAGCAGATGGCCTTGGACACCAGATTACAACTTGATTGCATCAGATGTAGTAAACACAGGGTTCGACTCCCCTGCACAGTGGGTTGGACCATGACGAGGTGAGCAACCCTGCGCTCTCATGCAGAGCAGTCACCCAAGCCTGGTGCGTGCCAGAGCCTGGCAACACCCACCAGCAAGTGCCCCCACTCAGTGCAAGCCTTCCCAAGGGCCAGTCCTGCAGCTGAGATCGCAGCTTGGTTCCGCTAAACTGGCCAGAAACCTGTCTCTGCTTGGGAGTGCTGCCAGTCCGGTTGCACGCACCAAACTCTCTGATGCCAGGAAGCTGGCACGCAGCAGCCCCACAAGCGCTTTGCTCAGCCCCTGCTGCTCTGTCTTCCTCTCTCTGCTTAATTCAAACCTGCCTGCAAAGGGCAAGGGCAGTGCTTCCAGGAAAGCCCCCTGCCCTGTCCCTTGGATCTCAGGGAGTGGAGCCAGCAGCTGGCACAAGGCAAGCAGGCAGCTGAACAGAGGCCACCCACACCCTTCTTTGGCCCCTTCTATTTGAGGACACAGGTTTGCTGCTTCTCTTGCATTGGGTTCTCTGTAGCAGCACAAAGCCATCGGCCAGAGAAGAAGGTGATGCTGGCTTTCAGATGACTCTACCAGGCAGTAACTTGCACTTGGAGAAATGGCTGAAGCTCTTTGGCCATCGCACAGATCTCCAGGAGGTAAACAGAAGACTCACCAAATTGCTGGGCTCAGAAGATTGTGATGAGAGGCACAAAGTCTAGCTGGAGGCCAGCTGCTAGCGTGTCCCCCAGGGGTCAATATGAAGGCCACTTCATTAATTAGTTGCCTGATGGGTCAGAGCACATCCTCAGCAAGTGTGCAGGTGACACAAAGCTGTGAGGAGAAACTGATACACCAGAGGGTTACACTGCTATTCGGAGCATTCCCAACAGGCTGGAGAAATGGGCAACGGGAAACCCGTGAAACACAACCAAGCAGAATGCAAAGACCTGCACCTGGGGAGGAAAAACCTGTAACAGCTGGAGGCCAAGCAGCTGGACAGCAGTTTTGCAGAGAGGGAAAGACCTGGGAGTCTTGATGGACAAGTTGACCATAAGCCAACAATGTACCCTTGTGGCAAAGAAGGCCAATGGTATCCTGAATTGCATTAGGAGGAACATTGCCAACAGGTTGAGGAAGGTAATCCTTCCCCTTGGCTCAGCCCTAGTGAGGCCATACCTGGAATGCTGTGTCCAGTTCTGGGCTCCCCAGTACAAGAGAGAGATGGAACTACTGGAGAAGTCCAGAGAAGGGCTACAGAGGTGGCTAAGGGACTAGAGCATCTCATATGAGGAGAGGCTGGGAGAGTGGGGACTGTTCAGCCCAGAGAAGAGATGGCTCGGGGATATTATCAACATATACAAACGCGTGATGGGGGTGCTGGAGCCGGACTCTTCTCAGTGGTGCCTAGTGACAGGACAAGAGGCAACAAACACAAATTGCTATACATGGAATTCCACTTCAACATAAAAGACAAGACTTCTTTCCTCTGAGGATGGTCAAGCACTGGAAGAAGCTACTCAGAGATAATGTAAAGTCTCCACCCATACAGATATTCAAACCCCATCTGGACACAGTCCTAAGCAACCTGCTTTGAGCAGAGGGTTGGACTAGATGACCTCCAGAGGTGTTGCCCAACTTCAGCAATTCATTGACATAAAGGCAGGCACCAGGGAAGCTGTGCTCCCCAGCCCTCTCAGGTTTAGATGCCTAACATCCAGTAATTTTCAGAGTTAAGACACCTGATCATGTGCATACTCCCGGGTGACATTCACCTAGGGCCAGGAGAGCTGGTACAACACCCAGAGTGGTTTTGGTTGACAAGGTCTAGGCACAGCGGATCTGTTCTGTCTACAGTGGGCCCAATGTGACCTAGTGCAAGTCCCATATACCTGGTCTTAGTCCCTGGCTTTCTTCCCCTTTCACTAGCCTGCAGGGCTCGAGGTTGCTCTGGGCACCATCCTCTCTGGCAGATACAGCTCTGCTCTGTTGCTTGGGCTGCAGCTTCCCTCCCACTGCCTTGGTTTGCTTCCCACCCCATCAGGTCCAGTTCTGGACCCTAGCTTGCAGACAGGATGCCAGAGCTCAGAGGCTGGCCCAAGTCCAGTAGGGGATTGTGAGAGCTGTTGCAGTGCTGCATCTCACCTTATCTCCCTCATCTTGTGGCAGCAGCAAATAGCTCATGCAGTGGCACTTCTGCCCCAGATCAAAGTGTAACGTCAGCCATTGGAGAGCCTTCAAAGACTGCCAGTGACAAAAGGGTAGCAAGGAGCCATGGCTGCCTCCAAGGACACAGGTCTAAGCCCAAGCCACTACTAGCTAGGCAGCAGGTCCTGCAAGCTAAGAACATCCCCAGCATGTGAGGTCATCACCATCCAGCATTGCCCACTTCCAGCAGTTGCATATAAGTTTGAGGGCACAGGGGCTAAGCTTTAGCAGGTCTTGCCAACTCTGGGCACAGAAAAAGCATCTTCATCAGGGGCCCAGATGACACCCCAGAGCAGGGGAGGATCAATACCTGATTTGCTCTCCCACGGCATTACAATGATTTATGTCAGATAGCATTCTTGCTAGTGGACATGAGCAAGGCCCTCTTCCACAGCTCTACATGCGGCAGCAGCAGTTTTAACCCACCCTAAGAAGAGTGACAAGATGTTGTCTCCTGTCTGTGCAGTGCAGATCTCTTCCTCTGACAGCCTCCTGGGGAAGGCAGGGAAGGGAGCAACACACAAAGCAGTAAGGAAGGAGCTGGGAGTGTGGCTTGCAAGAGACTGGTCTTGGAGCTCAATCTGCTTCCTGGCATTAGTTAACACCACTACCCCAATACACAGGCTGCACGTATGCACACAGAATCACAACACAAAAAGCTGAACAGGGGGCTGGAGCCAGGCCCCAGGTTCCCCTCGGAAGGTGAGGTACCCATCAAATCTACCCTTGTATGAGACAGAGGTCTAGTGACCTGTCCAGCCAACCTGACCCATGGACATTTCGCTTGAGCTCTCCCACCAGATGAGCATCTACCTGTAAAGCCTCCAGCAGATATTCCAAGCCTGTCATGCTTCCCATCCTCACCACAGAAGGGCAAGCTACAAGGGAGATAAGCCTCCCTAGATACATGAGCTGGGAAATACTGAGAAGCAGGAGCCAGTGATGCTTTTCTGGAGGGTTGAAATCAAGGATGTTCTACCTCAAGGTTTAATTAACTGCTGATCTGCTTAGATGGGAACAGGGCATGTTCTTCCAAACCACACTCCCCAACTGCTCAGCCCTTGGACTCCCAAAGGCTAGGGGCAGGAGGTGAGGGATATCATCACAGTGCTCTTTCTGCCCAGGGAGTCTTGTGTGCCAACTCTGCCCCTTCCCTTTGTCAGGCATGGCGACCATGCTGCTTTCTCCCAGCAGCTCCCTCACAGCTCACTCCTTCCAGTCCCAGCTTGCTCAGTTCCTTCCTCTCCAAATAGCACTTCTGGACATTAGTGTCCTGGACAATCCTCAAAGTTGGAGGGCAAGCACCGTTTTCAACTCTCCAGATCCATCCCCACAATCCCTGTCTCCTCCAAATCCTGTAACACACTCTGTTCTTACCACCTCAGATACAGTCAAGCACTGGCACTAGGCCTCCAAACAGGCATCACTGCACAGAACTGGAAAACTGTGGGAGGCTCAGTCCCATTGTGGGGGAACAGTACACACAGCCAGGCCCAAGCACAGCCTAGATCTGCAGGAACAAGCTTTAATACACACAAAGAACCAAGCAGGGCCAGCTGTGCTGCCTACCATGTTTAATGCTTACCACATACATGCGGGAAAAATGCTCGCCACAAGCAAGGCCAGGGCAGAGCTCCCATCAGCTTCGCTGAGGTAAGGGCTTCACCCTCAGGCTTTGCTGTGCTATGACAGGGAGATGGGCAGAGCCCATGGCACAGAGGAAGTCCAGTGAAAGCGGAGATGGGCGAACTCCCTCAGAGAATTCAAGTTCCTCAGAGCAGCGAGTTCAGGACAGAGCAAACCAGCAGAGCCCATCATGCTGCTGCACACTGGAACCCTGCTACCATTTCCCTAAACACTGAACTGGAGAAACCAGCCATGGTCAGCTCCAGGCTGACACCGATGCTGCTGCCTTGTCAGATCCAGTTAGTAGCCTTCATCTGCCCAAGTGATCTCATAGTCTGGATACTTGGCTTTCAGCTTCTCTGTAGTCACGGAGTGATTTGCTCGTCCAAAACCCTGGAAGAGGAGGGAAAATTCAAAAGTAAATGCAATGTGGTGACCACCTGTAAAGGAGCTTAATGAACCCTTGAAAACAGCTCAAGGCAATTAGTTGCTCTGCAAGGAGACTATGGTAGTGAAAGTAACCATTGATCCTGTATCTATGAAAGACTAATTGGATTCTATCAATACCTGGCACCAGCTCACACGGAGCACAGCTCAGCCTGCTGCCAGGCAACACAGCGACCAAACAGCGGGTACAGCGCCAATGTGGCTCATAATCCCAGAACCAGCCTGAGGGGGACCAGAGCTGGGGAAACCAGAACTGATCTAACACTTGGGATACACAGATGTTCCTCTTATGGCCTTCATCTGGAGCCCCTCAGCAACCCAGTCAAAACTTTAGCTGTGGTACAGGAGAGAAGGAAGGCAGAGACAGACACAGGAAGGAGACCAAGCTTCCTCTGGCCAGTGTGGGCCTGGTTTGGAGCCAAGGAGGTACAGCAGGCAGTGCGATTCCTGCAAGCACTCCCAGACCTGCTGTGCCTTGGCAACGCTCGCATACCTGCAGCACTTCAGGCATTCAGCTGCAGTCTCTGCATTTCCACTCAGCACACTCATCTTCAGGAAAACACTGTGTCATTTTAACCACAAAAAAATAGCATGACCAGCACAGATATTTTTACAGCTCCAACTGCTGCCATCAAGAAGAAGGAGCAGCTATGTCTGCAAGGTCCCTTGAGACTCACGCTCCCACATTCAGAACAAGGATGGACCCAGCTGTACTCAAAAAGTCACAGTGGGCTACAACTGCCTCTGGGAGAGGCACAAGGCCTGGGGAATAGCTGGTTGCTCACCTGTGCAGCAATTCCAGCCTCCAGGCTGGACACTTCCCTGCCAGCCAGCAGCATTTTCCCTGTTATCACACTAAGGTCGCGCAGAGGTTACAGACGAAGAACACGCTGGCACTGCACTTGGTGGGCGAAGCAAAGAGAAGGTTCCCCCCCCCCCGCCCCCTTCGGGCTGCTGCAGATCCCCTCCCTCAGCAAGGGCCCTTCCTTTACCACCGAGTAGCCGTACACGTGGATCCTCTTCTCCCCGCTCTGGTGGGAGATCCTGCCGCCGCCCAGGCACTCGCAGCCGTAGCCCTGCTTCTCCAGCTCCGACGCCGTCTTGTCGTAGATGTCAGCTACGGAGAGACGCGCGCGTCAGGGCCGCGCCGGCCGCTTCCCTCGAGCAAACAGGCCCCGCGCGCGTCCAGCGGCCGAAAAGGGCCCCGGGGCCCCTTCAGCGACCGCGGCTCTTCGGCGGCCACGGGCGCTCGGAGCCCCGCAGCCGCCTGCCTGCCTGCCTGCCCGCCCCCCAGGGAACCGGCGGCCGCGCCCTGCGGAGCCGCCCCTCACCGTGGTACTCGGCCCAGCCGTAGCCGCGCACGACGTCCTTGCCCGCCGCGGCGGCGGCGGGGGCGCGCACGCGCACGCGCACCAGCACGTACTTAAAGACGCCGTCGGCGTCGATGTCCACGTCGGGCACGGCCGCCAGCGCCGCCGCCATGCCGCCGCCGCCGCCGCGCTCGCCCCGCCCCATCCGGGGCTGCGCCACCGCCAACCAACCAGCTGCCGCGGCCCGCGCAGGCGCCGCCAATCAGGACAGCGCGGCGGGGGTGTGTGTGTGGGGGGGGGGGTTAAAGGGGCCGGAGCTGTGCTTAAAGGGGCCGGCGCCTTAAAGGGGATGGCAGAGAAGGGTGGGTTTGGCCGACAGGGAAGGGAGGGCGGGTATTTAAAGGGGCCGCACCCGCCGCTGGGGCGGGCGTCCTGGGATGGTTCTTCTGCCCGCTTGCCCCCCCCCCCCCCCCCCCAAGTCCTGCGTGCGTTGTGGCAGCCCCCTTCCTCACCAGCACCTTTTCTTTTTCTTTTCTTTTTTTTCTTTTTTTTTTTTTTTGGGGGGGGGGGGTGTCCAGCCCCAAACAGCCTCGCGTCCCCTCTTGGGCGAGCAGCTCCCAGCAGGGGAAGGAGATGCGGGACGCAGGGCAGTACATTCAAGTTATACTTTATAGTTCTTGAAAAGAAATAGATCTCTCGTTATAGTATATCTCGTTAAGCTGTGCCACAGGATGCCAGCGGGAATTATACAATGAAACGTGATAAAATACAGACCTAGTTCTGCTCTGCGCTAGAGGAGAGGTGGCACCGACTCTTCAGCGTTATGCATCATTTTAAAAAAGGAAATAAATAGAACATGCGTGTATCAAAGACCTCCGTCCTAGTTCAGAAAAATCCTCCCGGGAGCCGAGTTGTGGAGATGCAGTTTCAGTCCTTTAATTTATTCCTTGTTGTGTTCAGCTGGAAGAAGAGACAGAGAAACCGGGCTACAGTTAAAAGGATCCATCGCTACTTGGACGCCTTGAAAGGAGGAGAGCCGCTCGGACCGCAGCCGTGCCGTGCCGTGCCGTGCCGTGCCGTAGAGGAGGACCCCAGCAGTACGATGGGCGCTGGGCAGGAGCAGGCCGCAGGCGTCTCCAGCGTCGTGCCCAGCCGTGGCAGGAGAAGTCGTCGTTGGGAGAGCGTTTGGGCGCGAGGCGGGAAACGCTGCCTGCTCAGACGCCTGCGGGCATGGCCGAGGCTCAGCAGCGTACCGCCCAGGAGGGCAGTGCCCATGCCGGCGCCGGCTGCCCCGCGGCACCAGCAGGCCCGGAAACGCCGCGGCCACGGCCGACGCAAGCGTGCAGTGTGCCAGCCACGACCCCAAATCTGGGAGCCGCCTGCTGAGCAGGATGTGGCGGCTCCCCCGCCCCTGCCGCTGCCCACACCTGCTACGGGGACACAGCTGTGGCCTGCTGTCAAAGCCTGGCCAGTGCCACCTACTTGCCTCCTGCCGTGCCTCCGCCACCAAGACCCGCGTCCCCTCTCTCCTCTGCCCGAGAGCTGATTTGCAGCCTGCGAAGGCTGCAACCCGCCCGCTCGCGGCAGAATCAACCATGCTGGCGCGAGGGCACGTGCAGCTCCGTGCGCTGGCCCCCACCAGCGCGGCTTTGTGCGGCGCTTGGGCGGTGGAACTAGGCACGACCCTGGGGCGATGCCCTCCCTCCCCCCCAGCAAAGCCTTGCAGAGCGGCTGGGAGCCCTCCCTTTTTCCCAAGGTGCGGGAAACACCCAGCACAAATCAAAGTGCCAGCGGGCAGGGTGGGGGCAGAAGAGGGGGGGAAACACCCTCTGAGGCAGGAATTGGGTACCAGCTTCTCGGCAGCAAGGGGAATGTGCTCTGCGGCCCTGGCCCGGCTCTGCCCCATGGCTCTGCTGGCTCTGCCAGTGCTGCTGCAAGGCAGTGTCAGGAAGGAGGTTGCTTATTGCTAGCGCTAAGCAAGCGGGAGCACCTCCGCTGCTGGCCCTGCGGAGATGGGCAGCTGATGGCATTCCCAAGCACTCAACTGGGGAAACTGAGGCACCGAGCTCCTACAGGCTTTGTCCAAAGGGATGAGAGCCCTCTCACATCTCCCACCCTATGCTGCGAGTGTCGGCACTGTTCCTTCCCCGAGGCAAAGGGGGGCAGGGGCAGGGCATGGGTGGCCCCTTCCCCTCCCAGGCACTGGCATCCTCCATAGCTTTGCAGAGCCCCTGCTCCGCCAGGGCTATGCCAGGACCTCAGGGGCTCCAGGGGGCCAGCCCAGGCCTGTTACAACCCTGCAGGAAGGTGAAGGGGGCCCTTGGTCCCTGTCTGGCTGCCAAGTTGGGACCACGGCAGGGATCAGCGGGGTGGTGGTGGGGGTGACTGCGCAGCCTGCTGCCCAGGGCCGTGCTGAGAAGGGATGAGATGACACCCTGATGCCCTTCCTGTCCTTGGACATGTCCCTGCCCTCCATTCTGACCCCACGGTAAGCTGTAGGCAGGAGGAGGCGAGGATGTTGAGGCTAAAAAACAGGTAGGGAATCCAAAAGCTGGGCAGCAAGGGGGGGGGGAGTTGGTCCTCACAGCTTCTCCTGGCCCAAATCTCACAGCAGCTGCCCCTGCTGCCCTCTGGTTCCAGGGCAGTTCCCCATGCACGGGAGGAGGAAAGCTCTGCAAGGGAGGAAGGGGCAGCCCTGCTCCCACACACGTCACATCCTTGCGGGCTGTTGGGGTCCCCAGCCATGCTGGAGTTTGTCATGGGGGGGGGCTTCCCTTGGGGACCCTGCAGAAAAGCTGCCAGCTGCTTGGAGGGACATGGCAACACATGGGGAACGCAATGAAGGGGATCTTCTTGGGCAGCCCCTGGTCCCTGCTGGTAGCAGCTTGGGAGCATGGCATCCCGGCCCGGCCAGTGTCCACCTCCAAGCTCTGGGGCAGATGTCAGAGCCTCTCCCAGCCAAGGGGTCTGCCACAGCTGGCAGCGGTTCACCAGGATGCTGGGGCTGCCCTTGCAAAAATGCTTCAGTCGTGGAAATCTTAGAGTAGCTGGGAAGGGGGACAATGGCCAGTGCTCCCAAGGTTGCTGAGTGGGAGCACTGAACGACTGCAAAACCCCGGGGAGGACAGTGCCCGGGGCTGGCACTGAGCTGGGCATTGCCATAGGGTGGATGAACAGTGAGGACCCTGCTGCAGGGAGAGCAGGGGTTTGGGTCACCCTGGGTCACCCCCCCACCCTGGCCGCCCTGGGCCTACGGTGTGCCTGGGCACGGGAGCGCATGCAGGTGTGCCAGTATCGCTGGGCAGAGCTGGCGGGCTAGGAGCCACCTTCCCCTCATGGGGCACTCAAGCCCTGCCAGGACGGTGGAGATCCCTCTGAGTGAGGGCGAGTGCCAGGCAGCCCTTGGCAGACACCCAGCCTGCTCTGCAGAGGGGCAGACATGGGCACGACAGTGGGGATGAGCATCCTTCCTGGGCTAGGATCCGCTGCAGGGGGCTGGCACATGCCTCTGTGCCAGGCTGGAGGTCCTCTGTCCCATACCACCTCTGGGGGCTCATCGTTTCACTGAAACTGTGTCGTGGCACCAGTTTTTGTTGCTTGCCCTGCTCTTTCCTGTAGTGAGGGCCGCTGCCACCTCTCTTCCCCAGTATCTGCTCAGGCATCCCCCAAAACATGGCCCAGCCACAAGCGGGTTGGTGTGCAGCGTCCCCCACTGCTCTCCCTGCTGCGCTGCCCGCAGTGCCCCACGCAGCCCCAGTGCCACGTGTGCTGAAATGCATGCTGAAATGCAGCAGGCTCCTCAGCAGCCCCGCACCTGCTCACTGCCCTCCTCTAGCACCCCTGGCACCGGGCCTGCCTCAGGCCCGCGCCCAAGGGCCCCACAGAGCCCTGCTGAGCAGCCAAGGACCATATAAAGTACCCTGTACCCAAAGACCATATAGATCTCAGCTGGCACCTGAAGGGTATCTCATAGGGTCCATGCTGCACCAACAAATCATATAGTAACATGCTCAGGACACCAAGATGCTCCAGACCAGAGCCCCTGTGCCACCTACTATATAGGGCCCCTGGTGGGTACTGAGACACCATACAGGGCTACAGGCAACACCTGCCAGCTTCACACAGCTTCAGCAGCACTGCAACTCTCCATGGGTGCCCTCCTGGCTCAGGTGCCACCAAAGTTGCCCCTGGGACCTGCTGTGGGCTACATCCCAGGAGGGCTGCGCTGGGTCCCTGGGGGCAGGCAGTAATGTGTGGGCAGCCACAGAGGTGTTGAACGCTTGCCTTGGCCATGCTTGCGTAGAGGTAGCCATGTTGTCTAGTGGTTAGGGGCAGGGATGAGATCAGCGCAGGGCCCTGGGGTGCCCTGCACCCTGGCCAAGTGCTGGCTTACCCAGAGAGGGCTCTGAGGAGACTCGCTGAGACGCTGGCTGGTGGCTGCCAATGACCTGTGCTCCATGACAGACCTCAGCCTGTGATCCCACAACCTCATGCAGCTCCTGCAGCCCAGCCAGGGCCCCAGGATCCCAGAAGCTCTGGATCCAGCCCACCACAGCAAATGCTGGCAACCCACAAAGCCCAGACTCCATGGATCCCTCCATGGCAACATCCTTCCCTCGCACTCCCCCAGCACCGCCACCAAGACACATTGCAGGGAGCAAGAGGGCTATCCAGCCCCACTGCATCAGTGTGCCCACAAGAAAACACATATCTACAAAGGGGAATAAGTAGGGGGCCATTGGGAGGTAGCCCTTGGGCCCCATTCACATGATGTCATCCAGGAGGTTGGGGCTGGCCACCCAGTCAAGGGTGCGGGGCTCTGAGGCAGCCATGATCATGCACATGAACTGCTTGCCTGTCCTCTTGTCAATGGGGTAGATGGTGGTGGGAGTGAAGCGCTTGTTGCTCTCCACAAAGTCGCAGAGCTGCTCATAGATCTTGGGGAACTCATGGCGCAGGAAGACGCCGCGGATGCGCAACTCCCGCTGGATGTTGATGAAGCAGACCTCCCGCGCCTTGCGCCCTTCGTCCCCCTCCTTGTCGATGTCCGCCGTGCTGGGCGGCGGGGTCAGGATCAAGGTCTCCATGTCCCTCTCCTTCTTCAAGATCTTCTTCTCAGGGCTGGATGAGGCTAAGGCCACCTTGGCATATTTCCTGACCGTCGGCACCTGGATCTTCGGAGATGGCCTCTCCGGCACTTTTTGGGCAACGGCCACAGTTACATTCAAGAGGAAACATTCATCGGGGTCGTACTGGTTGCCGGTCTCCCGCAGCTCCCGAGCATATTCCCCTAGGTTATCCGAGTAGCTCTCCAGCTCCCGCAGAGATAGGTATGTGGGGGACATCAGCAAGCTCTCCAAGCCGAACTGGAGGAAGTTCTCCGCTGAGCCCGAGTTGGGGAAGCCCAAGAAGAGCACACCACGTCCCCGGGAGAGGTAGCCCACCTTGGCAATGCGCGAGAAAGCCTTGTGCACCTCGGCGTTCTCCCGGCAGAACTGTAACACATGGCGGCAGATGCTGCCAACGCGCCCATAGACACAGCTCTCCTTGTGTGTGTCCCAGTCCTCGCGGCGGCAGTTTCGGGAGCAGTAGTAAGTGTAGCAGCTGTGGCAGGACTTGAAGTAGAGGCAGGCGTTGAACATGGTCTCTGTCCGCCGGCACTTGGCATTCGAGCACATCATCATGTCGTCCTCCTCGGCGCTTAGGTCTGGAGAGCAGTTGTCCAGGTGCTTCTCAAAGTTGCTGCTGGAGACAGACATGGGCAGCCCGTGGTTGCCCCGCTCGGGGCGAGAGTCACTGCAGAAGGTGCTGGGGCCCGGCTGTTCCTTCATGGGCCGGTTTCCCTCGGGCGTGCAGGCGGGGGCCTTCCTGGCCTCCGCTTTCCTGGGGTGTCCTGGGGCACTGCTGTTGATGAGTTTTTTGAGCTGATCGGCGAGGCTATCTCTGTCACCAGCGCGGTGGCTGGGCGTTGGCTTGTAGTCGATGACCAGGTCAGTGATGAGCTCGTCCAGCTGCTCCAGGCTGCGCTGGCGGGCCGAATTGCTTTGGGCACTTTCTTTGGTGACAGGGTCTGGGTGGTAGGGCACAGTGTAAGGACAGTTGCCCTCCCGCCCCGCATCCAGCACGTCCCAGCTGGCTGAGCGTCTCTCGCTCTTGCTGAGGCCGTTGGCGCGGATGTCGTTGTCGGTGATGGTAATCTCCGGTGTGACATACCAGGAGCGGCCCATGGGGTAGCGGCCGCCGTCTGCGTGCACCCTCTCAATGATGGAGTTCTCCGAGAGAGACAGGGCGGCGTAGCGCTTGGGCGAGCTGGATAGGTTGATCACCACCGGTTGCCGCCGGTCGTCGGGGGATAAGGCACGTGGCTGCTCCTGCGCCAGCAGGTTCTCATAGCTGCGCCCGCGGAGCAGGGGGTCCTCGCGGCGGACAACGGGCGTCAGGATGTTGTCCCAGGATTTGGAGTAGTGCTGGCTCTCCCTGCCCAGCCGCGGGGGGTTTGTGCTGTAGCTGGCGTGCCAGGAGGAGAGCATGGCCTCGCGCCCAGGCAGCTGGGGGGCAACCCGTGACACCTGCAAGGTCTGATAGGGCAGCGCGCTCCGCTCGGGGCAGTACCAGTCGCTGAAGTGCAAGGGCTGGGTGCTGCGGGGAAGGGGGCACGTCCGCGCAGCAGCCTCCCGCTCGCGGTACTTCCCGTAATCCTCAGCGTAGAAGACTCTGGCGGAAGAGCCAAGGGCAGGGTACGTCCGGGCATCCTCGGCGTAGAGCGTTTTCAGCGGAGCGCCGTGGGCAGCGTAGAAGCGCGGGTCGTCGCCGTAGAAAGCGTGGCCGGGGGGCTCCTGCATGGGGTAGCTGCGCGCCTCCTCCACGTAGAGCGTCCGCGGCGGGATGGCGCGCATGCTCACTTTGGTTGGCTCCTCCGTGTAGAAGTGCTGTGGGGGGCTGTGGCGCCGGGGGTAAGGGTAGCTGGCGTAGCCGGAGCTCTTGAGGGGCATGGCCGGGCTGGGGCAGCGCGCGGGCTCCTCGGCATAGAAGAACTTGGTAGGGACGCCGGGGGCGGCGAAGGTCATGCAGCCCCTCTCGGGGTACTCCCGGTAATCGCGCGACGAGGGCACCGGCACCGTCTGGTACGCCGGGCCCCGCGGGTCTGCCTCGTAGTAGTCGGCGGCGTAGGGCAGCAGCGGGTGCTCGCCGCTGTACGAGTCGCTGGGGGTGGGCGTGCGCGAGAGGGCCGCCTGTCTGCCACCCGGCACCGCCAGGCCGCGGGCCGCCACGGGCGCCCGGCGCCAGCCCGCCGCCGCCTCCTGCCTGCCCTGCGCGGCCTTGAGCCCGCGCGCCGCGTGCGCCAGCACCGCCTCGTCCGGCTTGATGTCCACCCGGCACTTGACGTGGGGGCTGGCGGCCGCCTTGGCAGCGCCGGGCACCTCCTCGAAGCAGTTGCCGCCACCAACGCAGAGCGGCGAGATGCGGCTGGCGCCGCTCCGCTGCGGCTGCAGTTTGATGGGGTGCACCTCGTTGGCCAGCGGCCGGCGGGCCGCGTAGCCGCCCTCGCGGCGCGGCGATGGCTCGCCGCGGGCCGCCTCCCGCGAGGCCCGCAGCGCCTCGCGCCCCCGGCGTGCTGCCGGTGGCGACGCCACGCCGGCGACGGGCACCGG
This sequence comes from Rhea pennata, assembly GCF_028389875.1. NCBI lineage: Eukaryota > Metazoa > Chordata > Aves > Rheiformes > Rheidae > Rhea > Rhea pennata. Next base: position 2,539,289 of record NC_084680.1, read on the forward strand.
TGCGAAGGTGGTTTTCGCCCGGGGAGCGCTCTTGGACCGGGCTCGCCGCCTCGCCTCGCCCCGAGCCGATGGCTCCCTGGGCCCTTCCCTCGCCGCCGGCGCAGCCCTGCTGCCGGCGCCATCCAGCCTCGGTGCAGCGCGACGCCCCGCTGCCGGCTCGGGGCTGCCCGGGCCGGGGGGACGCTCCATGGCCGCCGGGGCGCCCAGCTGGTCGTCGAGCGACTCAAGGAAGTCGAAGCTCCGGCAGTGGCGCTTGTTGAAGGGCTGCGGATCGCAGGGCAGGGACGAGGACATGAAGGCGTCACATCGCGCCAGCGGCTGGCAGACGATCGAATCCTGGGGGGCTGCGGAGGCCACCTTTATATCTTGGTACACCGTAGACACCAGGATGTCAGGCGGGTCGGTTCGTGTCATCTTAGAGGTGACTCTTCGCTCAGCAGCGCCCCTGCAGAGTGCCTCAGAGGGAGGCAGCCGGCCCTGCAAGAGAGCACAGAAGGGGCCTAAATCCCAGCCGGGCCGGCAGGGACCGCGCCGACGCAGGGTAAAACCTGATGGCCTCCCGGCTTAGCAGCCGCTCCTCCAAGCCGGGGCGGTTAGGGGCGGCTCGGCTTCCACGGGGGCTTTCGAGAGTCTGAGCCCAGCTGGAGAAAAGCCAAGAAGTGCCAGCCCCCGAAGTGGCTCCAAACCCCGAGAGCAAATAGAGCCCACCGGGTCGGAGGGTTGCCTACAGGCCTGCTTGGCATCCGCGCAGCGTGTGGCCATCTCTATGCCATGGAGAGGAGCCCGTGACTGTGGTGCCCGGAGCCAGGGCCACTTTGGTGAGACCCAAGAACCAGCTCCATCCTGATTCTAGGTGGCTGCAGGGATCCCCAGTGGCACGGTGGGCGTTGGGGACTCGCCAAGGGGATTCCTTTCCTTAATGAATGGGTAAGTTGTGCCTGGCACCCTGTTGTGACCGTTGGAGCAGCGGCAGGGCCTCCTGGGAGCTCAGGAGTCCTCATCTCAGCGCACACTGCGCAATGGCAGCGCAATGCTGAGCATCCCAGCGCGCGCGGGGCAGCTGAGGAACATCGCTTGGCAAAGGGGGGGACCGTGAACACCCGCCACCATGGCCATGAAGCCTATGCAGCCCTGGGGACAGGGTGACAACCCCACACCAGAGGAGCTAGAACTGTGCCCCCTCCCCATGGCAGAGGCACAGTCTGGGAACATCCTTCCAGGGCAGCATTGGTCTTGCTTCCTTGTGGCCACATTGCTCCCTGGAGCTCATCTGGACTGGCACGGCCTAACCAGAAGGGTGCTGTGGCTGATGCATCAAAACCATGCAAGATGTCCTCCATTGCTTCCCCATCATCCACATCTCAGAGCAGACCAAGCCCTTGGGCCACCCCACGGCACACCAAAAATAACCGTTAGCTGGGAGCTTGCACCAGCTGGTGCCAGAAGGGCTCAGCTCACTCCTCATGCTCCAGCTTTGTCTTCTCCAGGTGGTCCTGCAGCCAGGGAACACATCTCATGCAAGAGCAAGCGGGGCTGGATGCAGGATGGGAAATGGGCCATTTATGCAACTTCCCCTCCCTAAGACAGGCTCACTTTGGGGAAGGAGGGAAGATGATTGCCAGGCTCAGAAAAACTGCATGGGCAGCAGGAGCAGGGCAAGCCGTCCGACTGCTTTCCCTGCCACAGCGGAAGCTGGCGTGTGGCAGCCAATGCCCATGGATGAGCCCAGCTGGGGGTGCACACAGGCTCCCATGCCCCCACGCGTCCAGGCACAGCACGCCTGCTGTGACGAGCACGCAACCCCACTGCTCCAGGACGCTGCTCTGCAGCCCGCGCAGGTGGCCGGGGTACCTAAGCCCCCTGGCTCTATGGCTCTACTTTGACGCACGTGCTGTATCTGCGTGACGAAGGCAGGCGTCCGCACGATCCAGGGATCCTCAAGCTGATACGGAGAGAAAACAAGGTAGTTTGCTCAAAGGGTTTCAGGCCAGTGAGACTGGCTGGAGACCATAATCTGTCCAAAGCATATGTACAACTAGCTTTTCTCACGCCAGGTGATACCCAGCCTGCTTTAGGTTTCATAAGATCCTAGGAATAATTTTCGCAGCCAGCTGGCCAAGAGACCCAAGAGCATGGGGGCGAGAGCTGGTTATTTCATAAATCAATAGAAGTGCGTGGCAAAAGCCATCAAAATGCATTTCACTTTAAACAGAAGCAGAGGACCACAGGGAACGTGTTTGAGGGAGAAAAGAAACAGACTTTATTCAGCAAGAAGCAGTATCGACTACACGAAGGAGGCAGGGGGTCTGTCTCACTTGTACCTCTGTTTCCAACTCTTTACCTTGACAAGGACCTGTCTGGTACCGAAGCTGGGAGGGGGTAGACCACATGGACTGGGATGAAGCTGGTGGGGCTGGGGGGAAGCAGCGCCAGAGGATCTCTACCCTAGGAAGATGCCTAGGGTATCTTAAGATGCCCCCTCCAAGGGCATCCAGCAACCAGGAAGAGCTTGCTGCCAGTCTGGAAAAGGCCAGAAGCTGCCTTTTGGGGTGCAGCACCTTTGGGTGCATATGTGCCTGCAGCACAGAGAGAGTCCACAGCATCTGGTGAAGCCAGAGTCTCACGACCTGCATTAGAAACCTGTCACCAGGGACATTGGAAGTGTTTTGGGGAGATTAGGCAGGGTGCAGGGACCATGCTGGGCTCCATACTGGGAGTCTGCTGGGAGGAGATGGGGATCCAGCAGGAGCTGGGTGCTGGAAGAGCCCCCGCAGTGGCAGAGCAAGAAGGGCTCTGCTGGGCTACATGCATTTGGGCGTGCTGGGTTGGAGTTGAGAGGACTCAAGGCCCAAGGAGGTGAGCATCCCACGCCGGGTTAGATGCCGTCTCCTTCCCAAAATAGTGGTGCTGAGGCAAGGAGGGAAGCCCATCCCCATGGCGGCGGGGCGGTCGGCAGACAATCATGCTTTGGCCCGTGGTCCGAAGATCCTACCTGGTCTGGCAGCAGCAGGGACGGGGTGGGCAGGCAGAGCTGGCAGAGGGCCCTGCAGTGGCTCCATTCCAGCACTGCAAAATGAAAGAGGCACGTGAGGAATCCCGTAAACCCAAACCCACGTCGACAGGCCACTTGGTACCATCGTCACCATGCCAAGGCTACATGGGGCACTGTAACTTCAGTATGAGATGCCTGAGCAAAGGCCACTGGAGGGGGTGATGCCACGCTGCCGTCACCCGGGCTGTGGCCAGAAAGACCTTGGACTGGTGTCAGGTGCCCCAAGGAGGCTCTTGCAATGGCACCCAACCCCAACCTTGCTTAGACAACTGCACCCAAGCTCAACTAGGCCACCGTGTGTGCCTCCAAGCACATGGGTGCACACACACATGGATGGGGCACATCCGCCCTGCCTGTCCCCATCCCTCTGCGAGCCACCCCAGAGGGCTGTGCAAGGCTGGAGCAGTGGGGGAACCCGCTCCGGCAGGGAGAGCTGGCTCCATCGCCGCCACACCGGCATCCCCAGCGCTGTGTAGGGTTGCCATGGTTTCTCCGAATTATTCCTTCTCAGCGGCACGGAGTGGCGTGGGTGCGGGGCCCGTGGGGGAGGCTGGCGCTGCTCGTGGGCGCCGCAGAGCGGGGGGCTCCCAGGTAGGAGCTGGCATTTTGCAGCAGAGCACCCACACCTCCGCTGCGCACCAGGGAGGAGAGGGCCCTGCTGAGGTCGCCCTCTGCAAGGACGGCACCTGGCTGCATGCCAGATGGAGGAGCCGTGGGCCGGGCTGGGGCAGTGGGGGCGGGGGGGATGTCTCGGAGCCCCTCCGCGGGCATCGGTGCCCTCAGGCAGCAGGGCGGAGCAGGAGCCGCTGCAGAGCGTGCTGCCTTGGGGACACAGCCCAGGGGCACCCATCTCCCGGGGATGCCGCCGGGCCACGAGTCAGGCAAGCACGGTCGAGTCAGGCAAGCACGGTCGGGCGAGCACCGCGAGAGCATTCCTGCGTGTGACAGGGACAGCACGTGACTTGGGCTGCGCTGCCCTCGAGAGGGCCCAAGGGGATGGCTGAGGAACTGGGTCGCTTGCTGTGTGCGTAGTGCACGCAGCAGGACTGTGCGCTGCCCTGCCAGCGTGCACTGCACTGCCCAGGTACCCTGTGAGCACAGCAGCACCTTGTGAGCGTGTTGCCTGCATGCACTGCATTGAGCACCCTGCTCGCACACTGCCCCACGCACACTGCCTCTTGCACTGCACTGAGCGCCCTGCCTGTGTGCCACCCCACAAACACTGCCAGCACACTGCCCCATGCACACTGCCTCTCGCACTGCACTGAGCGCTCTGCCTGTGTGCTACCCCACACACCCTGCCAGCACACTGCCCCACGCACACTGCCTCTCGCACTGCACTGAGCACCCTGCCTGTGTGCTACCCCATGCACACTGCCAGCACGCTGCCTGGGCACTGCCTCACATGCTACCCCCATTCTGCCTGCACACTGCCAGCGCACTGGCTCCAAACACTGAGCACGCTGCCAGCGCACACCCCCCACATGTACACTGCCTACACAACACAGCGCTGAGCGTGCTGGCAGTGCACAAGCCCACACAGTGTGTGAGCACACCGCCAGTGCATGCTGCGCTGCACCGAGCCCACTGCCTATGCATAATCCCACGCATGCAGCGAGCAGGTCAGTGCGAGGGTGCACGCTCTCCCGAAAGCCCTACACTGCACTGCAACCACCCTGCTGGCTCGCGCTCTGCTGAGCCCAGTGCCAGCACACTGCCAGCACAGACGCTGCGAGTGCAGTGCCCGCACACACTGCAGAGGGCATCCTGGGAGCGCACAGTCCCCCGGGCATAGGGGCACCAAGCCCCCCGCACGGCACACGGGCCTGCATGTGCTGTGGGTGCACCAGGAGCGTGCGGACCACCCCTCCCCGACTGTGCACACGCTCAGCAAGCGCACAGACACCTGCACGCACAGGGGCACTGGGAACCCGAGGCCCACGCACCCCACACTGTCACCTCCCTCCCTGTCGCCCCACTAGTCCCTGTGTTACACTGGCCCCAGAGCACTGCACTCGTGCTCTGCACTGCTCCCCCCCACTGCCCTCCTGCCCCAGCTACCCTGCTTTCCCTCCCCGTACTGCTTCCCCACTGCATTTCCCCATCCCCTTGCGCACCTTGTCGCCCCTCCCGGCCGAGCGGGCACCTTGCAAACGGGCCGGGGGCGGGGGGCGCTGCCGCCCCGCCAGGCCGCCGGCGCCTCCGGTACCCGCCCGCGTCGCGCCGGCTCCGGGCCCGCTGGGCCGCAGCGGCGGCGGGGGGGGGGGAGGGCACGGGAGGATGACTCGGCACGGAGTGTGTGTGTGTGGGGGGGACACGCGGAGGGACACGCGGGGGGACGGCCCGGCCCCGGGGCGGGGGTGTGGGGGGGAAGGGATGGAGCACGGCAGGATGGTCCAGCCGGGGGCGGGAAGACCCGAAGGGATGGATGACTCGGCCCGGGGGTGGGATGGGGGAGACGGGACGGAGCGCTAGGCCCGGGGGGGGGGGGGGGGCAAGGGCTCGGCCCGGGGGGCTGTGAGGGACCCCGCCCCCCCCCTTACCTGCTCCGCGCCCGGGGCCCGCCCCGCCGCATCCCCGCCTGCGCTAGGCTCGGCCCGCCGCCACCCCGCTAGCCATGGCTCGGCTCGGCTCGGCTCGGCTCGGCTCGGCTCGGGTTCGGTCCTGCCTGGCAAGACCCAGCCCCGCGCTCCGCCGCGACCGCCGGGCTCGCCGCCGCTTGTTTTCCCATAAATACGGCAGGCGGAGTTAGCGGCCGGGGCCGGGCCGGACCGGCACCGGGAGCCGCCCCCGGCACCGCCCCCCCCCCCGTCAGGTTCGGCCCCGGTTCGGCCCCGCTCGGCCTCATCCCCCTCCCCAGAGCCGCCCCGAGCCGCCGCAGCCCCTCGGGAAGGGCCCGGCTCCCCGAGGCGCGCCGGGGCTCTGCCGGCGGCGGCGGCACTCGGCCCGGCCTGGCCCGGCCCGGCCCGGCCCGGGGCGCGCGGGGGCGCGCGGGGGCCCTCGGCGCGGGGAGGCGAAGGGCCGAAGCGGCCGCTGCCGCCCCGCTCTCCCCCTCCGCCGCCTGCTCCGCGGCCCGGCGGAGCCGGAGACCTGCCCGGAGAGGCGTCACCCGAGGGCGCCGCTGCGCGGGGACTGCGCGGGGGCTGCGCGGGGGCTGCGCGGGGGCTGCGCGGGGGGCGCTCAACAGGACCCGCCGGGCATGCGAGTCCGCTGCAGCCGGGAGCCTGTCGCTCCCGCCCGCTGCGATGGCGGCAGCGGGCTTCACCTGCCTGCCGTGTCTGCGGCAGCGCGCGGGGCCGAGGGCCGTTGCCGTGACACATGCACGCACATGTGCGGGCACACACGTGCATGCATGTGCACACGGGCATGCATGCACACACACGGATTAGATGCTCTCTGGGAGTGGGGAACGCCTCTCGCTGCCCTGTCTGCCTCGTCTCTGCTGCAGGGAGCTCTGCGACAGGCACGAGGGAGCCCTGGCAGTTTCGCTTATCCTGTGCTAATGGCAGTGTTCGGATCTGGAAATAGTTATGAACAAAGCTCTCCTGCCATTCGCATCACAGCGGGGGCCAGATTGCGGACTCAGGGATGGCGCTTGCACGAGCCGATGGTGATGAGCAGGCATGGGTGGCGTCGTTCCCCTGCGAAAGGGGCAGGCACCCAGGGGTGCTCTAGGGACAGCTGAGCCTGCTGGCACAAGCAGCAATCCAGGATACCACTGCCCGGGACTGAGCTGAGCCCAAGGAACTCATTGCATAGACGGAATAGATGCCTAGATGCAATAGATGCACAATAGATGCATAAATATATAGGTGCAATAGATGCAATAGATGTATAATAGATGCATAGGTGCAATTGGTGCATAAATGCAATAGATGCATAATGGATGCAGAGGTGCAATAGTTGCACAGATGCAATAGATGCACGGTAGATGTGCAGATGACCTGCACCATGGGGACTGCTGGCCGGCTGGGGGCGGCGAGGCAGATCCCCCGTGCTGCAGGGGAGAGCAGAGCCCCGGTGGCCTGCCCGGGGCTCCCCCAATCCTGGAAGCACTGGGAGCCGGTGGGCAGGGCTCAGCGCGGTGGCCCAGTGCTCGCCCTCGGCGCTTTCATTTTCTTCCCTGCTGGAAGCAGCAGCGCAGCTGCCAGGCCGGCCGTTCCCGCTGCCCTCGGCTTCCTCCTCCCGCAGCCACTGCCGCTCCGCTCCATCTGCTCCGCCGCCTGCTGCTGGCCCTCGCGCCAGCCGGCCCCGTGGCCAGCGAGCTGAGCACTGATGCAGCTTGTTACATGCTCTCTGATGCACCTTGGGGGGCTCTGGCCCAGGAGGGTACCCAGACTCCAAGGCTCGGAGGAGCCACCAGGCTGCACCAGTGCGTGCACAGATCTCCCTTAGTCTGAGGACCTGTTCCTCAGCCAGATGGGGACATGGACGGGTGCCTCCTCACTGGCAGACCCCCTGGTGCCGAGATCACAGGGAGTCCTGATCTGCTCCCGGCGCCTTCTGCACATCATCGCTGATTCCTCCCTCCAACCAGCACATCCTCATGGGTCATGCAAGCAACTGTGAAACTGGGGTGATCAGGGCTGCCGCACAGGGCTGGCAGAGCCAGCCCCATCTCCATCTCTTTGGCTGGAGAATGGAAAAGCCCCAAAGGTTTCTCTGCTGAGCTGTTTTGGCTTGCTCTGGTTTGATTTTGTCTGCGGGCAACTGGTCTTGGGAGCCCCAGCACGCAGCGATGCTCAGCGCACGAGGGGAGAAGGCAAGTGCCAAATGCCCCAGAGGACCCCACAGGAGCTGAAATGGCCTGGGGCAGGGCAACACCTAGACTTGCTTTTGGCAACATTGCGGAAAGCCACTGTGAATATCCCCAAGGTCCCTTTGGTGCTGTGAGCTGCAGCGCAGAGCAGGAACGGCCGGCCTGATATGGGGTCCTTCTCTGCATGTTCTGGGAGATGCTTGTCCACATGGCAGTCTAGCAGGACATGGTAGAGCAGGTCCAACACCCCGTGGGCACAGCTACAGAGGCCCAGTCATCAAGCCTCCTTCTGGACTTGGGTTCTCCCCAGTCTGAGCCCTCCTGGCACTGATGGACATCATGGAAATGGAGACTGGCAGACCCAGAGCGACATGGCAATCAACAGGCATCATTGGCGCAGACCATGTGAATGTGAGGAGAGAACATCCATGGCTGAGCCAGTATGAGTCAACTTCAGAGACAGAAAGATCTTTCTGGGCGTTTGTGAAAGGCTGCATCCATCTGCCAGGAGGGCCAAAATCTGAGCTGGGAAGCAGACACAGCCAGGATGAGGTGGGCAGGCACAGGAGCACTGTTTGGGAAGGCCTCGAATAGATGGGTTCTCCCAGGACCTCCTGGAGGAAGAGATGCTGGGGTGCCAGGGCTGGGCAGTGTGAAACGCAGGCAGCAGAGCCAGCTCCAAGAGAGCAGAAGGTGCTCGTGCTTCATCGGAGCAGAGCTGAACCTCCTTACCACAGCCTGCCAGGGATGCTACACGTTCATACAGACTCAGAAAGCAATTGGGCAAAAATCCTGGCAGGAAAACCCTAAAAGCATGTGGAGGACCTGAAATCCAAGGGATTTCAGGGGCCCCCGTGCTGCCCTGGGTGATTTGGGACTTGCTGCTGCCTGGGGCAGAGGTTCCAGTGTCGGGTTTGTGGCACAGCACCGCCAGCAAAACCAAACGGAGGTGACCAAAAACCCCCGCGTGGGCTGGGAACTTGGACGTGGAGACCTTGATGGGAAGCGACAGGGCTATGGAGGCAGCCGCAAACCTGCCCGCGGGGCCACCTGCAAGACGGAGCTCGGCGTCAGGGCGATTTATCTCGCTACGTGACGGCTTAGCAAGAAACAGGGCCTCAGCACCTCTCGAGTCGAGCACTCCCATTCCAGCAAGTGTGGGAAGGAGCCAGGTCTCCGGTCCGAGCAAGAGGGCACCCAGGCGCCCAGCCGTGGCAGCAACGTCTGCAGCGAGCCGCTTCGGAGGGGCCGCGTTCCTGCAGCGCCAAGCGTTCAGAGGCGATGCAGGAGGCCTGACCTCACGCCATGGTGTGTGTTGGGGTGGCCGTGCCCCCAGTGAAGGGCCCCATCTTGCCTGCTTCACCTCCCCAAATCCCTCGTGCCCCACTGCCCGGCGCGACACCCACAGGCAGCGCTAGGTGTCCCAGGTGCTCTCGCCTTGTCTCCTGGTGCAGCCTGCCCCGTCCCCACTGCGGCGGGCTGGCACATCCGAGCAGGCACGGCACGGCTGCCAGCGCGTGGGCTTAGCGCATTTCTGGGTCACTCACTCTGTGCAAGTGCCAGCACCACCGAAACAGCATGTATTGGGGTGAGGGCTCCAGGTGCAGGGAGGGGACGAGGGACCGCGGTGCATGCAGGGGAGTGGGGGGGACACGATGGGGCGAGATGGCTGTTCCCGTCCCACAGCCAGCAGGTCCTACTGGAGAAGGGCACACATCAACCTGGCAAGGACGAGGGCATTGCTACGGAGCTGCTGCTTTGTGCCCTGCTCATCGCCGCCAGCACGGGTGCCTCCTCCCTGCTCCCATCCCTGTCCCCCAGCCTGGCTTGGTGCTGCAGGCACAGGGAAAGGGCGCTTTGCCCTGCTCCCTCCCATGCTGCTCAGTTTACAGCGGGGTTTTGACCCCCTCCTTTCGCTCCAGGCTCGTTATTCCCAGGCTGCCGTCCTCGCACATGGGCGTTCAGCAGCGCACTACAGCTCACTGGGGACCGTCGCATCCCTTGCTGGGCCAGCGAAGCAGCTCGGGGGTGGCCAAGAGCCCAGGGCTGGCAGCCTTTGTGCCCTGTCCCTCCCCTGTCCCTGGGGAGGACAACAAGGCGAGCGACGTGGGCAGGCCTGCAGGAACAGGAGCAGAAGAGGGCACAGCAGGTCGAACTAGGGTCACCCAGTGTTCTGCCTCTGGCCTCCCGGGCCGTGGGCACAGCAAAGCCCCCCTGCTGTCCCACCACCTCCGCAAGCTGTTGAGAAACCCCCAGTTTCCAAGGCACTGGGGGGATGACACGCTAGGCACTGAGGTAGAGCCTGGCCAGGACGGCCACCCCTCGCTGCTGCCCACCAGGTACCCTACAGCTCTTCTCTGCAGGGCTGACGCTCTCATTTTCCCAGGCAAGAAGCAACCACGTTCCTGCAGAAGGAGGGTTCAGCAGGTAGGTGCTTGGCCCAGGGCTGTGCAGTCCTGGGCCAGCTCTGAGACTTCGGCTGCTGCTGCAGAGGGCAGGGGGCTCTGCCCTTCTTCCGCTTTCTCTCCTCTTTCCTTTCACACCAACTCCCTTCTCCCCCTTTAAAATGGACGTAAGGGAGAGTCCAGACTGCTCCAGGGGCCCAGGAGGGAGCTGGAGCCAAGCAGATGGCCAGGTTGGGGTGCCCCGGGCCCCTGCAGTGCCTGTGAGGAGGGATCTCAGTGTTGCCCGGCCAGTGGGACACGGCACCAGCGTGAAGCAGGAGCCAGGGCACTGCAGGACATTGCTCTAACCTGCCCCAGCAGCAACACGCCTCAGGAGCGTCCTCCCCCAGCAGTTTTCACCGCAACGGGCAAACCAACCTGCTCAGCGTTGGGCTGGTGAGCTCAACACAGGGCACTGCTCAAGGCGAGCGAGGCCACAGCGCCAGCCCAGTACCTTTGACAGTGTTTTCTCCCCATGGCGTACGGAGAAGTGGTGTTCCTCCTACCAGCTCGGGGAAAAGCCTGTGCCTTTCACTGACTCTTCCTACAGGGAGCTTGCAGATGTCAGAACAGACCTTGCAGCTGCCAAGCTTGCACCTAAGCAGACCTTCCCCCATGCTGGCGCCTGCTGCCTGGCAGGACCTGCCCTGCTTTCCCGGAGTGGGGCCGTGGCACAGCGGCTGCTGCTGGCCATCACTGCCATGCTTGAAGGGGAGCTGCTTGGACACTGGAATCTCTCTCAGGTCTCTCCTGCCACCTGGAGACCCAAAACCCACCCCAGTCTCTTCTCACTGCTATGATGGAAAGCCACACTAGCAGACTTCCCTCCTTCTCCCACCTAAGTCAGACTCTGCCAGCAATCTGAAGCTTTATTACGAGTTTTATGGGGTCCAAGGGCTGCCGCCCGATCATAATGTCCTTTGTGCAGCTCCAGGCACAGCCTAAATACGTACAAATAACGCCTCCGGGGGCAACCCAGAAAATCATCCCGCAGGTTTAGCTAACTACTCAGCATTTCCTAACGTGGCCAAAGCCTACCTAAGCCTATGTAACCCATGGGCTTCGGTCACCACAGCTCTTTGAAAACACTAAATGATTACTTCTCTTTCCTCAGCAACCTCAATGGGAAGCACTTGCAAGATGAAGAGCAGAAATTCCCTGTGAGCCATCCTAGGGTCTCGAATACATATGACACACCTGAGATTTTGAAGGTGTTTTGGAGGCAAACCCACATGTTAAAAAGGCTCAACCACTTGCCCTCATATCTTTAAGCAGCAGATTGAGCCAACATTGGATTAATTGTATTATGCCATGATTGAGGCTGTTGCTAGGTTACAGCATCCAGTCCTGAAGCCCATCCTACCATGGGATTTCCCCAGGATCACTCCTTGCTGAGCTCAGGGGCATCCTGGAGTGACAGCCAAGCATTCTGGTCTCTCCAAGGACAGGGACACTTCAACTCCAGGAAAATTATAAGGCAGCATGCTCATTAGACGTCCTTCCCCCCAGCCTGGCCTCCTACTTGCTCACTGGCCTCCTTCCACTTCTGCCTGGCCCATCCAACACTGGGGCCTTTCACAGCCCCATCCAACATGCTGTGCCCATACGGCCTGGCAGCATTGCCAGGAGCCCGCGCAGCTGCCTGCCGAGTGGGCCTCCTCAAAAAGCACCAGCTAGTTCCTGTTCATTTTGTGTTCTGATAAAACTCGAGTTTCAGTAATTTTTGCGTGTTCACTGCTGGGAGGAAAGAAGCAAGTTCCCATCCCTGGGAACTCAGCAACCCTAAGGGAGCAACAGAAGTAAGGTGAAACTGAATCCCTGATTGTGCAGCAGCATTGCGTTCCTTGTATTTGGCCCACTCCACAAATCACACGGAAAGATAAAGACCTGGTGCATCAGTCAGCCTGCAGCTCCTTCAAGGCACCAGCAAGACAGAGCTGTAAAAAGGCCAGCATCATCATAAGATGCAGCAGGAGAGACAATATATGGGAAGCATTAAGCATGAGCCCTGGCACAGCCTCATGGACTGGCATAGCTACAAAAAAAAAAAAAAAAAAAAAAAGAAACACTCAAAAGTGGAACCGGTGCCAAGGATGGCTGCTAGCGCAACCAGGGGACAACCTCTCTCACAGAACAACAGCAGAGCACGGATATGAGCCCTGTCCACATAGAGCTAGGAGTGGAGGGAAGCTGTATTTAAAAAACAGTGCTGGCAAAGGAGCAAGTAAGCATAAATTGGCCGGGAATAAATCTGGATAGCAATTATCAGACTGCTCTCAAGCCTCAGAGAAGGCTGAGAAGACTGATGGACAGCTTCCTGCAGGGTTTGGAGATATGGTGGTTTTAGAGGTGGCAGCTACAAGGACCAGCCAGTCTGTCCTTGTGCTATTTTTCTATCTGGTATTTTGACAAGTGGGTGGAAGAAGCCGTGAGCTGGGTATCAGGAGACTTGCTCCTTTTGGCACAGGCTTTGTCGTGCAGGGCTGGGGCGTATCACTCATCAGTAATGCTAAGCAGCTTGAGTCTCCAGGGATGAGTTTTGTGACAGCCATTAAAACAGATTAAGACTAGCAAGAGCTTTAGCAAGCAGCGATGGCCACCTGTGCTAAGGAGACTTGGGGCTCAGGCAGTCTGGAGGAAGATGCTATGAGCATGGTGTCTTTGCACAGGATGAGTCCATGGGCAGAGGACGTACAAGCGCTGAGCAATCAAGACAGCTCTGAGCAACTCAGATGCAGGTGAGCTAGAAGGTCTCACTAAAATCAGCTCCAGGCGGGAAACAACAGGGATGTTTGTGGGCACAAGGCACACTGCAATGCCTGCAGAGGTCAAAATGCCGGTCTCTTCTCAGAGAACAAGTTCACCCATGTCTTGTCACAACAGCTGCATCAGGTCACAAATCAGGAATTGTCAACAGTGACAGGTAACTGTTAACTGTCATGCCGGATTTTCCCTGTTCCAGAGACAGGCACAGCAAGAAACCTTTCAAAAGAAATGCACAACACATTCACATCTGGGGTTAGTAACACAGCCCCTGCTTATCCCAGCTAACTACACATCCTGCTCATAAAGCAGACACCCAGCCTCCCACAGATGCTGGGCAAATTCCTTCCGCCTCTTCTCCTGGAGGGCTGTAACACCAGCCTGAGGCTCAAGTGAAACAGAGACTGCTCTTCAGGCTTGGCCAGCAGCTGAGCGATACCAGCTGGGAACAGAAGACAGAGGGACCAGTGGCTACCTCTCATGACCTATCATGAACAGTCTGGCTTTGAGCTGGCACAGCAGATGCCAAGATCCAGTTGTACTGTGTCAGAGAGCCCCTGAGACCTAAATCGAATAGCAGTGTGGATGCAGGGGAAGTGGGCAGCACAGCTTTCAGACACCTGCCTGCAGCAGCAGCCCCCTAGGACAGGGCTCTCCTTGGTGTGCTTGGAAACCAGGCTGTTTAAGCTGGCAGGCTACAAATGCAGTGATAGATTTGTACTCCTCCCTACCTGCTACACTTTACCACTAGAAACCTTGTACAACATGCAGCTCTGGCTGCATCTGGCTTTGACTCCAAAAAACTGCAACTCCTCAGCATTAAGCTCTTGATTTTTTTTTGGATGACTAATACAACCAAAAGCAAATACACTGGTACCTCTAGAGATGTGCACAGGAATTATTTATATCAATGTGATCCTGCAGAAGCTTCCCCACGACAGGCACGTACGCATACTTTTTATATCTGGCTTATTCAAAATGCTGGCATCAGAAAGAACAACTCAAGCAAGGTCTACTTCTTTCTCCACTCACTCATGCTTGCTAGCACCAGATTACATCTTACTCTGTAGTCCTAACCAGGTCAGCGTTTCCTGAGAACAAGAGGAGAGAAGTTTAAGTCACAGGCTAACCAGTGCTTTTCTACTGCCATCTCCTTCCACCCTCCTGCTTCACCCCCCAGGTACGATTTTCTGGCTTTGTTGCCAAAATCAACACATACCACACACCCTCTCTGGGCTCCTGAGTAAGTAAAGAGAGACTCCTACTCTCTTTAAAGGAGTAAAGAGAGTTCCTTTTTTTCTCCTTTTTAAAAGAGCATTTTGGAACAGAATGACTCATCTTTTACTTGTTTTTGTCTCAGCCCCTTGTGCTGATAATGAACCTGAGCTGCAGGGAGTGTAAAGCCTCCTATTGGTGGTCAAATCTGGCCCGGGTGAGATATAAACCAATGCCAACATAAATTCTTCTAGGAGATTCAGTGCCTGTGCAGCCTTCTGCTAGCCTGAGAGCTGCATTCACACGGAAGTAGAGCTGAACAAAATCACAGACTCTGGCCCTTACACCATCTTGGTAACTCTGTCGGGACAGACCTCAGTCTCTGTGAAAGAACTCATGTTTTTTCAGTTTGACTCTTTTGGAGCAATTTTTAATTTGTTGCCCTTTCCACAAAGCGTAAGAATGCAACGGCACGAGGAAGGGGCAGTGGGCTGTCCTTTTGTGAAACAGTCCTGGAGGGACATGCAGCTCACAAGTCCAGGCAGACATAAGCTTGCAAAGGAGAAGATGCGCAGAGGCAGTTGTAGAACAGAGCTTTATAATCGGAATGGATTGTACCAGGTTTTCCAATGCAAAATGGAACAAGACCCAAAACCTTTACAGAACAGAAGTGCTTTCAGGAATGCAGTCAGCTGAAGCTCGAATGTCTTCCTTCCTTTTTGAAAGCAAGATTGCAAATTGGTTGTATCCCAGTCAACGTTTTCCTCCCCAGGCGTGCGAAGTTTGAACTGTCCCATGCAATTTCCCTATGGTGTCATGAAATGAAGTAATGCTCAGAGAAGTAGGCAAATGCTCATGGAAAACAGACCTGAACAATATACTGCTCATGCAGCAAAAACCTAGCTTGTTGTACAAGGAAACAGTTACAAGGGCATTTCTTGGGGGAAGAGGAGGAAAAATGGAAAAAAAAAAAAAAAGGAAAAAGAAAAGAAAAATGTAGTAGTTGCCTGCTGATCAAGACAACTCTGCAGTGGAAGATGGATCCAAAGAATATTTTGCCTTATAGGGACATAGAAGGGAACCTCAGTTTGGATTTCATGGTTGACACTTTACAACAAAAAGAGGGGAGAGGGAGAAGAGGGAGAACAAAACCAAACTCCAAACCAACTTGCAAGCAAGAGAGTAACATAACACACAGAATCTAGAGGGAGCTTCACTGTTTAGGCTGCAGAAGGGACACCAGAACCAAAACAGAAGGGGTACAGAGAGATAACAAGCTCCATAAAACAAAGGGGCTGCTCCTGGAAACACAGGCAAGTGCAAAAGGCTGGCCAGTAGAGCCCATCCACCTATAACCTATGCTGCTGAGCAGGCACCAATCCATGGGTCTAACTTCAGAGCAAAAATCAAAAGGCTTTCCAAACTCATGTGATAGGAAGAGGCTCTCCACTTGGGGCAAGGAAGGGCAGCATGCTAGCTGCTGGGAGGCTTGGCCTAGTAAACACAGCCTGCAGTATTGACGGTACTTGGACCAGGAAGGACGCTGTCCGAGCTACAGTGGTTTTCCCACTCAGTGCAGAGGCAGCTGTTGTTTTACAGCATGACTGTAAAATGCCTGAGAAGCAATTTCCTTGCCATGCTAACACCCTTCTGTAGACAATTCTGAAGCTCTGGATATCTCCATTTCCATGATAGTCATCTCCCTGAGAGGTACCGAAGGGATGGGATTATACTATATGCAAATTCAAGGGTGGGAAATGCAGAAAAGCACTGATTTTTCTCTCTCTTTTCCAAGTTAGCTTTGCACTTTGCATTGTTTTCCCAAACTGCATAGCAGCTTACATGTAGTGTCCGAGACACTGGGGCCACGGAAATCAATGGGGCTTCATGAATTCCAACAGCAGCACCAGTGAGTGCTAATTAAGTTGCTGTGCAGAAAGGTCCCTTTCAGAAGGGCTCCAAAATCACACGCACTCTCTCTCATTCTGGCCCTTGGTTGCTGTCTTAAAGAGCTGTACATAGCATAATGTGCTCGATTTAAAAGCTCATCAATTGCCAGGTGGAACAATGGCCAATACCACCTTTCTCACTAAAAAAATAGGAAGGATAAAAAGTTAAAGACTTGAGACAGGCGAACATGATGTGTTCATGCAGCATGTTTCGTTGCACTCCTCTAACAAGACAGGAATTTCAGGTGTGCAGCAGAAGAATATAGGAGGGCTGGAGCACGAAGCAGGTCCCCTTCGCCTCCTGCACTCTGCCAGCTACCCAGCTGGGCATCTCTGGAAGGAGAAAGAACGATAACCTGGAAGCAGGCCTGGAAATCATATCCTGAACCTTCCCTTTACTCAAATACATCACGGCTGAATTTTCTTTGTGTAACGAATGCACCAGAACAGCACACACAGATGTAAAGCTTTTGTTCTGCCAGCTCTCTTTTGAGGGACTACAGGGCAAACGGCCAAAGCTTTACACATCTGCACCTGTCCTGGTGTGACTCATAGGAAGAGATGGAGACAGCCACTGATAGAAGAGTCCGCTGCGTTTACATGCGGCTGGCCTACAGCTCTTCATAGTCCCCACCTCCTCGTGGCTTACTCATGCTGGCTCCTCCTCCTCCAAGAAAAGCCTCCAGTTCATCTATCTCGTTTTTCTCCTTGCTCTTCTTCTTCTTTTTCTTTTTCTCATCTTTTCCCTCTTCCTTCTCTTTACTCTTTTTGTGTTTGCTCTTCTTTTTTATAGACTTCTCCTCTTCCTGCAAAATGAGAAAATGCTTTATTAATAAACTCTCTGAGCATGCCAGTAACACAGCATATATCACCCTGAAACTTGGCTCTGACAGGAACCTTACTTAGGGAGGAGAGTCCACTATGGAAGCAGGCTGGGAGTTAGTTCCAGAAGACCCGTCTGCTAGTTTGGACAGAAGAGAGGAAACACCATCTGGTTTATACCTAGCAGTGGTCTGTCAGGTAGTGCTAGCTACTGACTATACTGGACAAGAAATGTCAAAGAAAGAGCCTCCTGCAGACTTCCCTTGCTACCTCTGCAATTAGCTCTGGCTGGGACATCTTCTGCTTAGAAAAAAACCTTGGTGTTAATCAACAGATTCCACCCCAGAGAGATGCATTGCTCTGTTTAGTACATTTTACAAACTCACATATTGCCTTTTCAAAATGTAATTTTTCTGAAAGTTTGCTCTTAAGCCCTGAAATGGTTAGTTGGCTGCAGAGCCTGGGGAACACGGATCTGACCATAGGATGGAATAATAGAAGAAAGTCCACTAGGTACACAGTGCATGCTGTAGAAGGCCATCCCTCTCTGGCTCAGGAATGAAACAGTACCTCTTTGCTTTTCTTTTTCTTCTTCTTTTTCTCCTTAGAGGGATGTTTATCTGTTCAAACAAGAAAACAATGTTCTCTTTAATCAAATTAAACTGTGAGAGATGCACTTCTACCTCCGCAGTCCTACTTCTGAGAACAAAATGCTCTGTCCTGGAGCCACATCTAAAGACAATTCTGATCCCTCACGCCCAACTCTGCCCCTTAGAAACCAACACAGGCCTTGCACGCGGATCCTGATTGAACTAGACACATGTCTATCCTGTGGCCATATGTGCCACTCATGTGGACATGAGTACTGAGCAGGCTATTCACTGTATCACTGCTACTAAAAACAAAACAAAAAGAAAACAACAGAGACCTGCTCTATGAACAGGCCTAAAGGCCAGACTGGAGACCAGACTTAAATCCAGAACCGAAGAAGAGCTCTTGGGAACAGTTTGCTTCTGATCACTCAGTATTCAAAGACAGACGGAAATACCATAGGTATGACGAGGTACGTTCTGTGCTTTAGCTAGTCCAACTAGCACTGAAAGGACCATTAAAGACATGTTGTCAGCAGAGGCGAGCATCCTCACAGGTTAGCACTTGCTATTGTTCAAAACGTTTATGAAAATGGCATTATCATGAGACCAAAGCTTCAGTGCCTTGTTCAGCCATAGCTAATTCCACTGTACTGGAAGAGCCGCAGAGTCAACCACTGTCAAAACCTTTGTCTTGGGTTACTTTGACCAAATGGTTCAGCACCTCATTTGACTGCTGAACTTCCACACTTTTGCACAGAAACTTCTTGAATAGAAGAGTTCCTATTTGCCTGTTACAAAGGAGGTTTTATAATGACACTGCGGGTGATATTTAATTGTCAGTAGCTTGCTTACTTTTCTTCAGTTGATCGATAAATACGAGTCCACCATGGACAAATTTAATTGTTGATCAAGCTCCAACCAACTGACTAGCAAGATATGTTTTTCTAGTCATCCCAGAAAGAGGAGACAGGAGGAACCTACACTGGATTATTAAAGATGCTAAACTGAAATGTAATTATTTGAGCTTCTGCAGATTCACTTCTAACCAGCTATTGCAAGTTGTGCTGCTCAGCATCTCAAAGTGAAAAGCTGATGAAGCCATCACAGCCTCTGACATCTTTCTTACACGTGTGGAACAGCTATTCAAAGTGAAATCCCTCCTGCGCCGCTTACAGCTTTTTCTCCCCTCAAGTCTTTAATTTCCCATCTTTCTGGGTGACGTCAGGGGCAGATCTATAGGAAGCAGCTTCGCAGTAATGCCAAGACAGCAGAAATTATTTGCACAAGGCAGATCTGTTCCCTCCAGGGATGGGGGAGAAAAATCCTCAAAATCCTGAGGGATGCTTAGGTTATGATCAGAACCCACTCCCTCTTTCCCAAAAACAGAAGAGCAAACTGGCAGGGTATGTCAGAGCATTTTGCTCAAACTGATCCAAGTTCTTGAGGGGGTGGATACTGCAGTGCTGAACACCAATTTCCAGGCATACAAAGCTAAGCAGGAAGTCTCACAGAAAGATACGCTCCTGCTTCCAGCTGGGACAGAAATAATATACAGCTGATGCCATGGATGAGCCCAGCTCCCCCTTCCTCAGGAAAAACTAAAAAGATAAGTCACTTGTGCTGTGCTAAACCACATTAAGCACTCACATAGGGCAGTGCACAAAGTCATAGGGTATTTTATTTAGTGCAAATTGGTTTGCTTACACCTTGGAACTATTTTGGAAAATTAAAAATGAGATCCCTGACAAACCAGATCAGCAAGAATGGAAACAAAGTGTGATCTTTACCTTCCTCACTGCTTTCCTTGGGACCAGTTTCTTCCAAACCCAAGCCAAAGAGATCTGAGTCATTTTTCAGTTTAAATGAGGGGACTGTTGATTTCACAGGCTGCGGTGGTTTCACCAATGAGGTATCATCATCAGATATTTCAGAGAGATCCTCCCGGATGGGGAATTCATCCTAGGGACAACAAAAGGCAGACATCACAAAATCTCTAAGTGGTTTTTATACAAAGATTCCAGGTGTGAAAGAATGGGAAGGAAATGGTAGTTGACAAACTCAACTGTTAGTGCTGGGTATCAATGTATTTGATCCTATAAGCTCTATTCCTTATGACAGTAAAACACATAGGTAGCACTGGTATTGGAAAGCACACTCAGGTACTTCACGTTTGTGCTGGCAAAATCAAATTCCTGATGTGAAGGGATTAAACAAGACTTTCAACTGTGTCAGCTCAACAGCACCAGCCTTTAACAGCCCTGAAGAGACACGTCTGTTTTGGGGAATATCAGATCTGATGGGCTGAAAGCTGATCTCCAGACCTGACAGACAAAAAAAGCTGTGCTGTATAGCTCTGGAGGGGTCTAGTGTGCTAAATGCAACATGCACTGGGGCCAAGGAAGCAGTCTGTGTTTGCAGAATAAATCCCTTTGACAAGCCAAAAGGGAGTTTGCTCCCTTTTGATGCAAATTTCCCTCTTACACGCAGGCTAAAAATGGGACGCTGCAGAGGCTGGATATTACTCAAAAATCCTCTCTCTCACTGCACAATGGGAATGGAAATGAAGTTTAATGATCTCCTGATACGTGCCAACTGATCCTCTTCAGAATTTGTTAACCTCTCCTTTTTATGATATTCTCTGTGATGACAAAACAGGGACTCATTCTGCTGCTGACCTGGCTCTCATGACTTGGAAATGCTCCCCTCCTTCTTGCTAATGGCAGTGTTTTTACTGCTTAGTCTGACCAGTAAACCTTGTACTTGAAAAGCATTTATAAGCTGAGGAGCATCTCCCTGACACCGTTGCAATGGCAAGCTCCTTTACAAATCCTATTTCTCATAATCATGTTCTAAGAGAAATAAACTTGCTCTAAACGCTTTTGCTTTTATACTAAGGTACCAGGAAAAGCAAGTACTGAAAATGAACAAATGGAAAATTATTTAATAAACAACAGGATGACACATAGCCAAGGTCAGGGGAATTGGGACAACGATCCTTTCTGCAAGACTCTAGAATGATGCAAACACATAAAACACTCCCAAACGACAGCTAACTCAGACATCAGGAGTACCTTTGAAGGGCAAATGCCTATCTCAAATAAGATGTGGCTGTTTCTATAGAGATTGCTCCACTGCCTGTAAGTGCAGATTCCTGAAATCAGGGCTAGCTAGAGCCACAACAGCAAGTTCTTATGAGGCCAGAGAAGATGCCTTTAATCCACAACAGGTCCAGAGGAGACTCCAGCTGTTCCTTGTGTTTGAGCAGACATCTGCAGGCTGCACTGAGCAGCTGCCCATGTGTGGAACATCATGGAGACATTACTGAGTCTGCTGGGAAGTCCTTCTCCAACAGATTTTGCTACTTCAGTGCTGAGCTTTGCAAAGTAAACTTATTTAAGGCCTTTTGATTGCTGATTGACATTAAGGAGCCCACTTGTCTCTGGCATGCACACATTTTCAAATACTAAACTTGGAATAAAAAGCCCTCAGTTTTCTATTTCATACTTTCCACACTGCTGAACTGACCGATTTCTGGAGTTACTGAGAATAAACAGCACACTTAAAATCCATTACCACAAACCTCACTGCTGTGCGACTTCAACAATCAAAGCATTAGCAAGTTTGTGCTCAAGTCAAGCCCTTCAGGTTGCTTAGCATCTGACTTACTGCGCCTGATGCTGAGAGACCAGGAGAGCAGATGAAAGCCCTACTCAGTGAGATGCCTCAACACTTCCAGCTCAGCTTTGCAGTAGCACGCAGTGATTCATGCATGTTATTTACCATTTTCTTTCTCTGGCTGTCAGACTCCTCACTTTCAAAGTCTGGGTCATCCATAACAAATGAGAGCATCTGAGTAGCTATTGGTCCCTCTTGATCACTGTCAGACTCCTCAGGCTTCTCCTCTTTGACCACTTTCTCTTTGAGAACATGTCCTCTGCTTTGAGAAGTGGTCTTTGGGGCCTGGACTGCTGCTGGGGTGGCAGCAATAGCAGCTGGCAGCCCAGTGCTGGGCTTGCTGCTGCTGTTTCTTTCAGAGCCAGAACGTGGAGGTAAATTGTCGGGAGGCTTCGGGCCAGTTGCTTTTGTCGAAACTGCTTCGCTCTGTGGTTTCATAGAATTTCTGGAAGACCTTAAAAGAAAGAAACAAGTTGTCAGAGCCTGTCCACGCTAGCAGTCTCTGAGTCCCAGACTGTGTTCCCAGCCTCTTGCAGGCAAGCTCTAAGGAGTGGGGTGGCAAGAACCCTCAAATTCAATCCCAGTAAAAAGGCCATGAGAACAAACTCCAGGAGTTACATGTCTGGAGGCAAGTAAGACACTGAGCTCTCCCCAGCTCTTGTAGGACTATGAAAGCCAGATTTGATATGCTAATACTTTCCTAATGTCTATATCTGTCACTGCATCAGGCAGGCTCTCTAATCAAAACAGTCAAGCATGTCTAGCCAGTGTTAGAAATATATTTAAGAGATGAACAAGCACTTTTCTTTTGGTTTTCCACATCCTATTTCTTTTTCTCTCCAGTGCTGCATAAGCAAAGCAAAATGACCAACTGATAGCTGAGCCTGCAGAGGCTTCAATGTGTATCTCAAATAGAGACATAGTGCATCCAGAAAGGGGGGAAGATGTCCAAAATAACACCATTCAGAAGATAAAAGTGCTTCTGGCAGTAAATCAAATGCTGAAAGACAGCTCTCTTGTCCCCAAGGATGCTGATGCACAGGTGCCTGCCTCAGTAGGCCAAGTGGACCAAGCCTGCTCATATTACCCACCGGACCACACAGTATGTGAAAAACATGATTCAGTTTATCATTCTCTAGCATAGGATGTGATGAATGACTTCCACTCCCCTTACTGCAAGACTCGACTTCTCTGTCCTTCTCACACTGCTAGGAACAGACATTCAGAAGCTTGGTTACAGTCTTTTGTTCTAACTTGAGAAAAAGGCTGGGCCATTCCCAAACAGTAATGTACCAGGGACCGCAGAAGACTTTACACAGCTCATAGGCGCTGACATGTTACTTAGGTTACTTAGGTAGGGTGCAGCTGTACCGTAAGAACTACTAGTGCTACAAACTGCCTTCTGAAAACACTGTGTCAATCAGTCACACCTAAAGTAAACATATCCCCAGCTCGCAGTTTAAGGAACAGGCTCAGAGAGATGCTAGGATTTCTTGGAGGCTGCACAGGAAGTCAGCGGCAGGGTTCAGAAGAGGCCCAAATCTGCCAACACAATTTCACACTTTAGACTGTACTTTGTACCTTTTTTTTTCATGTTGAGTATCAATGTCCTCACTGGGCATGAGTATGACCTTAGAGTCCTTCACCATTTCCTCTTCCTCCTCCTCACTGGACAGGGTGATGTTCTTGCTGGGCACACGTTCTGTTGCCAGCACAGGCCTGCTGGGTATTTTGTCATCCAGATCCAGGTCGTCTTGGAAACCTGCCACCATGGGGTTCCCCCCAGGTACCTCTCCATCGCTGCGAAGGTAGACAAAGGTTAGACACAGCAGAATGCACTAGAACAAACCCACCTTCCCTCTTCAAAGCAGACTGGCACTGGCCAGGCTTTTAGGGCTGACTTCCCATAGCCTGGGGTGGTTCCACCACCAGCCTCCCCTCTTTGCACCACCCAGCCCAGAGCCTCATGCAGGCTGGACCTGCTCCCACACAGCGTAGGGGTGCCAGAAGCCCATTACCAAGATGGGTCACACAAGGACTGCCACCACTCAAGCCTAGTATAAGTGGCTGGAAAAGGCAGGCTTTGGTGCTGAAGAGCAGCCTATTGCTTCAGCAGGGCCTCTATCAGAACATCTCTGGTCTGACATGCAAGATCAGTCAATCAAACAGTAGGAACTGCCCGCCTTAATCCCTGCAACCTGTAATTAAACCTGATCATCTACTGTCACTACCACAGGAATTCACCTGCAGCTACTTACTAGCTTCTTGAAATTATTTCTATTTCTATGGTACTCCCTGAAGCAGACAGCTAACCAGACAACATAACCATGCTTTAATATTCCCCAAATTAAATCAACTTAAGGACACACTTTTAGAGCTAGAAGTCTTTCAGACTCCCTGGATACAACACAGTTATGTTTTTAGAGGCATCTTGATAGAGAGCTTCACAGCTGAAATTACCAGCTGAGGATTCCTGTCTGTAGTTCCCCAGGACATGCAGTTTTAATACTTTCCAAAGGACTCACTCATGTCAGGAATACAGATTTTTTCATAGTCTTAGTCGACGAGCCTTTGCATTACCTCTCTTCATTCTGTTTGCTTTATCTGCTAGAGTGCTCTTTTTCACAGATGCCCACTTGCTTCCTGAGAACCTACCATGAATAATATTTGCTGTCCTTTTAATGACTTGATATGGACTGTACAAACACAGCCTTTGTTCTCATGCAAATCCAAAAAATGATTATGACTTTGAACAGTATGTTTTAGAGGCACAAAAGAAAATGACATAAAACTAAAATCCTTAACCTGCAAGAAGGTGGTATTCCCAGTCATTAGCACATGGCCAGAACAGGAAGAGTCAGCAAGCAGTTCTGGAGGACAGTGTGCCGATGACACAGAAAACGCCTTAGCACAGTCCAGTGAAATTCTACCACTCATTCCAGCTTTTCTTATGTCTAGTTACTGATTAACTGTTAGTTCTAAAGCATTTACACATCTGTGAATGGATTATGGAATATCTGCAACGTATGGGACATTGTGCTCATTACAAATGGGCTAGCACTTCAAGAAGGACTGCAATTAATGCCTGCCTAGGTTACAGTGATCAGATCAAGTCTAACATCCACTCCTTCCTCCTGCTTTCCATATGGAGCCCTGAAACGCCCCTCTGCTTTCGGGATGTCCCAGCAAAGTTCCCAGCTCAGCAGAGGCAGGCTGCCAAAGAGTCCCTTCATCATCATCACCACTGCTGCCCTTATTCTAAGCCAGCACATAGGTTCACAGCCTGTCTCATACAAAGGAGAGGAAATATTGGTGCCCTGAAGAGCCTCCAAATGCCACACTGGCTGGAGGAATTACCAGTGGGAAATTTCTAAGGTCTGGGAAGAACCAACAGGGAATCCTTTCAAAATGCACTCACAAGAAAATGGAGGCACATCCTAAAAACGGCAGCGTACTATTTTGAACTAGTAACACCACATTTGCTTAACATGTTACTGCTCTGCTAAGCACGGGGACTCCTCAGAGATTACTGCTTTTGCTACTGTCCTTCTCCCACACACCAGACTTGACCTACAGTCTTTAAAACATTCCCATTTTGAACAGAAAGCGCACCCATGTGTACACACACACAAAGCGGATCATCTCCTTTCGCTGTGAACCCACTGCCTCCATCTACAACTTCCACATGAACTACTGAGTGGCAGCTTAAGAGCAAAGCAATGAAATGAATATATGTCAGGAAAATCACTGCTGCAGTATAAACAAGGTCTGACAATGCAAAATTAGTATCAGCTTGTGGTCCTGAGATTCCAGCTGGAAGGAATTCAGAGCAGGCAAAAACAAGCACATTGCACCACTCTCTCCAACATTTGACATACTGCCAAGCTTCTGTTAGTGTTGAGCCAATGTGTTTTCAGGCACAGGTACCCACCAAAAATGACTGTGCTCGTGGAGGTCTGCGTTTGAGCTACCGATCAAAGAGCATGTTGGGGGTTCCTCAGAGCGAGCCCTCCATGGAGTATACAAAACAGCTTCTGGTGACGGAACAAATTCTGCTGCAATATGAGCATACAATTTCAAAACCTGGATCAACAGTACTCTATGAGCCCTGCCACACAGCCAGCAGGGCCAGTCCCACAGAGATCCAGCAGAATCCTCTTGCCACATCAATTCTGGGGCTAGAGAAAGAAGGAAAAACCCAAAATCTAATATAGCAGATAAACTAAAGGAATCATATTTCACAGGATAAGCCCATGAGACTATACGCTAGGAGATGGGAGTCTTCTAGCGCGAACTAAACCATGTCCTCAGCTTCCCTTACTTCATCTAGTACAGCTGGGTAACACCATATAAATAAAAGATACCATAAAAGCAAAGAACCAGTTCAAAGTCCTTCAGATTTAAGGACGTGGAAATCTAATCCGTGATTCAGATAAAGGTCTACTGATGTGGAGAAAACAAAACTGCAATACTGTTAGGTTTTGCATAAACTCACTTTCAAATAGAGACCTAAAACCTCTCCACAAACCTAAGCAAGCTTTACCCAGCAGGAAAGAACAGGGGAGCCTATCTAGAACCTGATTAGCCCCTCTGTTGCAGTCACATATACACTGGCTCAGGTATCAAAGCTAAACAGCACCAAGGCAAGTGCTGCCACAGCTAATTAGTAAACTGAACTGCCTTCCTAATGAGCTGGTGAGGAAACTGATTTGGGGAGTTCTCTTTATTGCAAACTAGAGAGCCATAACACATCGTTAAACAAAAATCAAGACTGCATAAATCTCTGTAGACCTGTGCTGGGAGTTAGCTAGCACTTCAGTAAGAGTTGAAAGTCTCGGCAGCCGTCTGATCTTTGGGCAAGAATGCCCTGTTCCACAGGCACGAGCTCACTGCTCACTGCTAGTCACTGCCAGCACACATCAGAAAAAAAAAATGCGTTTTTTCTAGTATTACTGCTCCATGTCAACTCTTTCTCCACTGTTCAGAGAGATGTTGCAGAGCAGAGAACAGGGGAAAGAGAAGTTCGCAAGGGATAACTTGAAAAAAAAATAATCAAAGAATTTCATATGTAACTAAAACACACAAAAAAGGTAATCAGACTCTGTAGCCTCTTTCTGAAACTTAGAAAGGAAAAGTAAACAAGTCCTTACAAAATGGAAGCAAGCGCACTATAAATTTAGTTCAGGAAGCAGTTCAGTTACACAACATAGCATAATACAAAAAGCGTAACTACCCCTGCCTTGAATGAGAAGTGTGCTGTGCACTCATGCATTCCATATGAGCTGATTACAAGACTCCTGCTTACAGACAGCAAGACAGTTCCTTTTGTTTGGGTAAGAGAAGTAACTTCTATAAATTTTCAATCCAAAGTCTGTTTCCCTGCTACATCTTGTATGGCTGTTCAGTTTAGGCGCTTATACTTGGTCATAACACACACACAAGAGATGCTGGTAAACTGGGTAAATTTAACACTCAGATCTCTGGTTAAAAAATGTTCAGGAGACATGAAAACATCCCTCCAGCAAGATCCTCCAACTTTTATTCCTCACTCAGACACAAGGAAAGCAGTTTCCAGCATTTTTTAAAACTGAAAACATCTCCAGTAGGTTTGAGTGGCTTCATAGGAGAACTTTTGTGTCATTTAGGCCAAAAACAGACTTTTGCAGTGGACTTTGTTGCAACTGCAACAATCTACTCACTGCAGTAGAGACTGATTATTAGGGATGATGCTTACAGAACTCTTAAATTTCTCCTGGGCGTGGTAGGTTTTAATTGATGTCCTGGAGGGAATCAGTTAGTATGGGTTATGGACAGAACCACACATCAAGTCTCTGAATTTCAGCAGTCTGGTTTACTGTGGTAGGCACTTTTTGGCAAAACACAGAACATACAATTTTCTGAGTGGTCTGGTAATTTTATAAACTATATAAGTAACCAGCACAAGATGTGTATGCCAAACTGCAGAGACATAACAAGTATTTGAATTTGTAGGCAAGTACTGCAAGGTCTTCTCCCAGGGAAACAGAGCTGTTCTAGCTGCAGATAGTTACCGCTGCCTTCAGAAAATGAAGTAGTGAATGTGTTCTTTCTGTACCCAGTGAAAGCCCAAAAGTCTTTCTCTTTTGCCCTCCACTGCTTCACAGGCATTGGAAGGCATGTCTCCAAGACCGGAGACAGAACATAGAGGGGCCATCAGAGCAGCCAAGAAAGTGACAGCTCTACAAGAAGCAGGGCTTTTGTGCCACTTTTTGAGATGTTTAACACCTATTTGCTTCCAAGGACTGATGTTTTGGAGAGGAGAAGCCTTGTTAAAGATCCAGCCTCCCATGTGCAGCAAGAATTGCAGCTAAAAAGCTCAAAGGCCATTCCAGAATCCAGTCCTAGAGCAAATCCCAGAAAGGCCAGGCTTGACTTTCCTGATGTTTCTTTGTTAAACACAAAAAGGTAACACAACTTGGCCACAGCCAAGAGCAAGGCACTTTGTAGGCCAGCATGCTTCTAACAGATACTGTTTAAAAAAAAAAAAGTCCATGTGTCCTACTATCATGAGGAATGATGATGCATGCTAACCTGCATTAGGCAGGCATTAAGCCTCACACAGAGCATTAATTTCAAGTTTTTGCGGTTGAACTAATGTACATGAAATCATGACAAATATGTCAAATGATGCAGAATCCACAACGTTCACAGACAAGTCATATCAGCATTTAATTACTCTCCTGGTTAATGCAGTGGTGATGACAAGAGGCAGTCAGCAAGGACTATTCTAAGCAGAGGGATGCAGAGCCTGTGAAGTGCTCTTAGGTCACCTCTCAAATGACAGCCTGCCCTCAGACACTCCTGCTTCACAGCCTTCTGTCTGAGCAGCTCAGTGTACCACAGTCCCCTTTTTTGGATAAAAAGGCTAGGAAAAACAAAGAAGAGCCAGCCTACAACCTGAGCGCAGCTCTCTAGCATTGGGAGGATGCTGAGAAAGAACACTAGGCGTGGACAACCTATAGAAAAAGGAAGGTACCCACTAAGACCTTTCTGGAGTCTGTAGGCAAGTTTTCAAAGACATTCTCAAAGGACACCGCCATCTCCATCCTTCATTCCAGAATCCCATCAAGTCATGCAGTGCCCCAAGTATCTTCCAGCAAACACCAACCCTTTCCAAATGCCTCAGAAATAGCTGTGCCAAGTGGCACCTAACCATGCTTTGAGCCTCTGCAACGGAAAGAAATGTTAGGTGAAATACTAATAAAACACAGCGTCACAAACTACAAAATGAATCACATTCCAGAAGGAAAATACCACAAACATTTCAGCACTTTTGGCCAGAAGAGAAATCCCTTCTTAATGCAAAGCAACCCACTCATTCAAAACAGAGCAGGTAAGCAAGACAGTAAACCCAGGAAGGCAATAAACAGTTTTTACTGTTTTCTCCGATTCTCCTCTGGGGCAGTGTGCATCATTCCATGGGAGATGGCAGAAGACAGAAAGGCATAAGGACAACTCAGTGCTCTGTGATCACTTTCTGAATGGTTGGAACAACCATCCAGACTGTACATCCAGATACATCTCTGCCTCAGTGAGGCATCCACCTTTCCTTACCTTTCACTATCTACACGGCTTTTAGTTTGTGGTTTCCCTTTGTCCTTCTGTGGGGCCGAGTCTTCTAGAAAGCTGTGGTCCAGGCTGTCATCGGGAATGAAGTCCTCCACACTCTGCACTTTGGCAGAGGCTTCTGGGTGGGGGGGAGGAGCAGCAGCAGCAGCATCTGCATTAGGAACAGCAGTTGTAAAGCACAGAGTTCATGACTAGCAAGATGAAAGTTCGCTTTTACAGAGTTATTCTGTCCAGGACCTCTTCAGCACCCAGATAACAGCCACAATGACTTCAACTATACAGCAAGGGCAGTGAAAGGGTACAAACAGGATACCCAAATCAATACAGAGACTTGCATGAACGTATTCACATAACACACACAGCCAACATGGTTTACAATATACCATGCTGAAGATAGCTCTTAAATAGGTCTGAAAAACTCTGTCAAGATAGTGGATTCTGCTCTATGATGAATACTACTAACTATATCACAACTAGCTTTTTATATCTAGGCTAGCTGTGTGCACCACTCCTGCATGTTGCCCCCTCATTATTCTCTTACCTTTTGCAGGCTGTTCAGTTCACCCACTCACCTCCTCTTGCTTTTTAAAGTGTAATTGTCAAAGGCAGAATTGTTCATGCTTTGCTTTTAGATGCCTGTGTAACTAAAAGCTCAAGAGCTACTGCACGTAAGGACTTGCTTTAATGCAGCACCTTATTTGCAGAGGAACCTTTACCCGTCTTCAAGGTATCAGGATGAAAATTCGTTAAATTAACATAACAAAGAAGCCTAAAGAGATTAATCTTTTCAGAATTTGTAATACTCAACCTTTTTCTTCTGCCTGGATTGCACTTCACACCTAGGCTCTTTCTCTTTAGGGGTGAACAAGTTTTCTGTTATGAATCTAGATTCTGCCTTCCTAGCTTTCAATTAAGTTCTGCTTATTAGTAACACTACTATCAATGTCACAGTGTAGCTTTGGTGCAAACAAGATACAGCCAGAAGAATTACTACCACAAGACATCAAACAATCGCTTAAATAGAAGTTCTCACAGAAAACACTGAGTATTAGTTTGTGATAGTGATTTTCAACTATTTTCCAACTAGCAGACACCTAGACAAGCTCCAGGTGAGGTGCAGACTTTTTGCACGCTGCATTTAAACCTAACAAAAATGACAGATTTAGTTTTCCTAGTTACTTTTTGCAACCCTCCAAAAAGAGTCCTGAAGATCCAAGGCTGCAGGCCATAAACCTAAAACAACTCTCAAGCTAAGGGACAGATGAATAAAAAAACATTAAAGGGTTGTAATACTGGTGGTAGGCAACTTGTCTGTTTTTCCTACGATAGATTAATCTTGTGTGTCCTGAACAGCCACCTTCCTGTACTCAGTTCCAATACCAGCTGGAAAGCAGATCAGCTGCATCCCATGTTCAACCTGCAAGTCCACTTGCTGCATACGACCCATCTTGGCTGAACAAGACAAAGGCTTTTTGTTGACACAGAGTTTCCAACAGTTTCTCCTCTTTTTTTTGTTTGTTTGTCTCTGAGGAAGAGGAGTTATAAACAAACGGAAATGGGTTTATTGGTTATAAACAAACTGAAAAACAAATTCAGGAGGCAGAACATTGTGTACGAATCTAAAAATTGAAAGATTTCAACATCTGAAACTGCAAAGTGTTTTCATAGCACCTCCTCCTTCCTTTCTGTGGGTGTCTTGAGAGTACTGTGAGCTCTAGAGATTGACAGTTTGAAGGAGAAAGTATTTCCAAAAGGTGATTCAAACCATGTCATGCTAACGATTTCTAGGTAGTGCCAGTTCTGCAGCTCAGGTCAGCTTTGCAAGCAAAGTGAACGTGCCAGGCAAATTAAGGTGCAGGTCAGTAAAAGCGAATGCAACAAAGCCTTCAGTGCCTCCTCCCTGCAACTCCATCCAAGAGAGGTTCAGAGCAAACACTGCACTACTCTGCTCCACTGTTTACTAGCGTTAAGGAAGTTGGTGTGGGCTGCTCTCCTCCTCGGAGCAACTCTGAGGGAGAATATTTCCCCAGAGGGGAATCGACTGCAGTGCCAGCAGAGTCCTGGACTTACATGATCATTTCTGGCCAGGTAACCTTTAAAATCAACACTCTGCTTTTCCCAGTTAACACACAGGAGCCCTTTTGAGCTGCCAGACTTTAAAAAGATAGCACCCCAAACAGCTTCTCTTACAATTTTTATTGCTATTCAAGAGGCATATGTGTTCCGAGTGAGAAGCTGACACTTATTTTATTGGCATTCCCCAGGTGCTCAACACCTTTCTTCTGAAGCACCCCATAGCTTCCAGCCAGATGGCTGGACACAGCCCCATCCAAGAGGAGCCCCATCAGCCCAGCACAGAGAAAAATCAGAACACCGATCAGGAAAAAAGAACAGAGTGACAGCATGGCTCTCCTGGGACACATGCTGAATACACAGAAGGCTTGTGTTCTTCAGATCCCTGTCTGCTTAGCCTCCTGCTGGGAAAGAAAGAAGGAAAAAAGAGAAACACCCGCTGGTGACCTCCTGCCTGGACACCTCACTTCAGCACTGACCTTGCTGGGAAGGAGAGGGCTCTGCTGCAGGAGAAGTCCCAAAGAGACGTGATATGATGCTCCGCTTCTGTGGTGGGATTGCAGCTGGAAGCGCTGGGGAGGTTGTAGCTGGCGGAGGCGCATGTGGCTGCTGGGCATCTGGTGCAGGCACTGGTGAAAAAGATGAGGGGGGTTCAGGGGATACTGCAGAGCTGGTGGAAAGTGGCTGTGGTGGCTGTGGGGTGCCAGGGCTGGAACTGCCTGTTGATGTGGAACTCGGAGGTACGATGGGTGACTGGGAGCCAGAGGAAGGGCTTTGCCCATTAGCTGTTAGTGGCGATGTATGTCCTCGACTTCGGGCTTCCATCATTTCAAGGAAGCTACAGGGAAGATAAATTGCAAACATAAGGAATGGAGAAAACATGCTTGGGACAGACCCTGAGTGTGCTCCTTTGGCTATGTGCTAAGCTGAGAGGGCCTGTTTTCAGAGCTGCCATGATTGCCTGGGCCATTATAAACAGATCTAGTTCATCTGTGGCAGCGAAACTCACTTAGCATAGAGGTATGGAGAATCCCAACCTGCTCTGCACTGCAGGAGGAAACCTACATTTGAAATGGTGCTGGGGGCTCCATGGATACACAGACCAATAACAATGTGTCAGGGCTTGAAACAAAACCTGAAGTCAGCTCTTGGATATGCATCTCTCAGGGACGAAGCACTATAGGAATGGCACACACTTAGATTTTGCAGAAGAGATCAGAGTACTCAGGATAACTCTGTAAAAACCTCATCTTTCAGCCAAGAGCATTTGAGAGTCCTTGAATGTTAAATGAAAGGAGGTATTCCAGGAGGGTTACAGAGGACCCGCAGGAATTATCAGTCTCATCTGCACAGATACCAACCGAATCTCTCTGCCTTGCACACACCCATCATGTACAGAACCCAACAGTGCCAAGAAGCAGAAGCTCTGAAAAAAGTTGCAGTCCTGACCAGTTCCCTGACTTTGAAGGGCCTTAAAGCCCATGGAGCCAGACTGTTCTGTCCTTCTGAAAAAGGAAACCAAGTCTGATCCTGTTGCAACCTTGTTCTGCAGTCAGTTTGGTTACCAGCTTTTTCACAAGCTTTACCCAAAGAAACATTACCAGAAGGGCTGTGGTAACAGGCCAGACCTTCACTACGATACAGTCTCGAAATAAGATCTGCTACATGCAGCATGTTTGAGAGGTACAAAGAGGATTAGCAAAATAAAATGTCAGGTACATAAAATCTAGCAAATGGCATGATCTCTCCTCTTACTTCACTAAGCTTAATGAGCTCCTGTGTGCACAGAGGCTATGGGTTCAACTACCTCCCTCTGCAAGACAGAGGGACTCAGTAACACTCTAGTACAGAGCACAACCGTGTCCTTCAGGGACCCAAACCAGAGGGATCACTTTACTAGAGGATCTTCTAGTAGAAAGGAAGCAGCATGGGCTATAAGACTCCAAGACTGCTTGAGATACCGTTTCTTACTCTAAGGAACATCTGAATACACTGTTAAGGAACAAACTAATGTATTTTGTGAGCAGCTGTGTGCGGAACTTTTCAGAACCTCCTCACTCCTTCTCCATCCTGTTGTTTAAACTGGAGAATTAGGAGTCCTTCCCAGTTAAGGAATTGGCTAAAGAGGAGATAAAGGGTAACAGTATAAGGCAGTATTAGGTGGGAGAGAAATCACTGGTAGAGTTCCTCAAGGATCAGCCTGGATTTTAGTATCTAAACGAAGTGGCACAGAGACCAGGCATATGCTCACGAAGTCGCAAGTTAAGAGGCAGCATCAGCGCAGAAGAGGACAGGGACAACATACAGAAGGAACTGGATGAACATGAACAATAGAAATGGGAAGAAATTCAACAGTACAAAGGAAATGGTCCTCTACTGAAAGCACCAGGAAATAGCTACAATTTCACCATATGAGAATGGCTGAGAAAGACTTGCCTAATCCCTCCCAGAATACCATACTAGAAGGCTGCAATGCAACACAGCCTGTGGGGAATAGAAAAGGAGCCAGGCTGTCCCAAGGTTGGTCCATTTCCTGTATCGGAGACTGCTGCCAAGGTGGCTAAATTAGCGCCACATTGTGGTAGCTACACAGATGCTTGCACCAGGATTTGGAGCAACACTCACACGCTCATTCCACTTAGCACACTGGCTAAAAGGCGAAACACTCTTGTCAGAGCTGAGATTAGAGCACGTGGCAGAGCATTCGTTCCAGCAGCCTCCATCCCAAAGGACTAGGAGCTAGGGGGAGCGACACAACTGTGTGGCAGCACATTCCACTGAAAATGATGCATGGATTTGTCATGTATCAAAGAGAAAACGGGGAAGATTAATTCATGCACAAACAATACAGAGCTCTGTGGGGACGCAGAGCAGATAAGGCACACAACGCATCACACACATTGCAAGGGTGCAACAGTGCATTTTCATTGCCTTGCTTTCATTTTTGTGCAGGACTGGGCAGTTATATACCACTCTCTTTTCTTGAGGAAATTGCAAAGCATGCAATTCAGTGTCCCCCCAGACAATCTATGCAAAGCTTCTGTGGTAATGGTAAGATAAGGCAAGAATACCTGCATTTCTGCCCTTGTCCAACAAAGTGAATGCTCTAATCCGCAAAATGTGGATCTATGCCTTGGAAAGCCCTCCAAGAGACTTGCCCGCACAGGCTGTGTGTCGCTGCAGATCCATCCCAGAGGTATGGAGTGCTCCGTTCTGCCATCCCTCCCCTCTGATACAGACCTCCCAGCGAGCCAGAAGGCAGGATGGCTAAAAGCTCTTCTTTGTGGTGTTGATTTTTCCTCCCAAGTCCCACTCAGAGTTAAAAATTCCTGCCTCCCAGCTGTGAAGGGAAATTATCTCCTGCTGATCCACATGCCCTCCGTCTAGTTGATAGAACAGTAATCCTGACTTGAAGGCCTACAAAGCTGGGCACTGCTGCACCCAGGAGCTGCAAAGGCAGCTCTGCTTGCTCTCTGGGCTGAGCTGAACTCCCTAGGAACAGTTCAGACTGCCTACATGAGCACCTAAACTACCAATGCCACTTGAAAACAGAACTGAACAACTGCCAAGTCCTTGACCAGGACATCGGGCCCCACCATCAAGATAGCTGGGAGATCCAATGGAACAGGACTGAAGACTACAGAATGAGGATCACATCTGCAGGACATACAAAGTATGTATGTAGTCATTTGAGGATACAGAATATGAAGCTCAAAGAGTACTTAGAGGTGGTCCCAGCAAACTGCAGGGCACTCTTTATAATATCAGGATATTTGAAGACTTACCGTACTTTGTACTATCAAAGCTGCCCATTTTGAAACAACCTGCTTTGTTCTGGGCAGCAAGCCAGGTCCAGAGGGAGGGAGGACTGTGACTACCACCTGTTTCTGCTGCAGAAACACACGAATTTTAAGAGCTGGAGGGAAAACATTCTACATGACTGAAGTATTATGAGTGCCATTTTTCCCTCCAGCTCAGCTAGTTTGGAGAGCTGTACAGATTCAGGCTCACTTCAGCACCTGCTCCTATGCCTCGCCTATCTATATTAGATGAAGGGCAAAAGAACAAGACTCGACTGGTTATTTTTAGTAGAAAGATACAACTGATGATTTGGGAGCAGCACGAGACACACTATTGCTCCAACAAAGTACTAAGGAGAGCTCCAGCACCTGTGTTTAATGTGACCTTCCTCATCCAGAGATACGCCTGTGGTCCAAGCTCTACTATGTGCCATGACACCAGAGAAGTAAGGATGGTCTGATCCCAGTTTTATGTGGGCTGCATAAACCAGCTATGCTGGGCTTTCAAATCCAAGCCTTCCATGGAAGAGGTGGGTGGAAAAACAGCATGCAGGAGAACGCTGCCAGTAAACTCTCAGTAATTTCCACAGTGGAGGTGTCTAAGCATCCCCCACGATCTGAAAATACTACATATGCATGAATGCTTTCCGTGGCTTTACACATACTCTTCAGAGGCACAAGTGCGGCTGTTTTAGAAACAGATCAGGCCAAACTTACCACGTGTCTGTTTTTTCTCATATTCTATACAATGTCTACTGTGTTCCTTGTTCTATCCTTTCTGTTAGCCCTTAGCCAAAGCAGCCATCCAAAAAGCCATCCACACAAAATATTTTTGCTAAACGAACAGGTGTTTTCATATATGCACCAAGTTTAGTACACAAGGCCCTATTAACACACAGGATGAACTCATGCTATGACTCGAGTAAATTTGTTCTGGTTTGGATTCAGAGATAGCAAATATGCCATGCAAGTCCAGATGAATTATTTGTCCTCACCCACACAGGCTCTACATTCGCATTTTGATCTTTCCATCTCATATCGAATAACAGGTCCACAACTCCCCCTCTCAACCTGCCCAGCCTGTCCTTCCTAAAGGACTTGTACCCATCCATTGCTGCATGCCAGTCATGTGAGCTATCCCACCACGTCTTTGTGATCCCAATGAGATCATAGCCCTGTAGCTGCACGAGGATCTCTTAATTCCTCCTGTTTTTTCCCCCATGCTATAAGCATTAGTGTTCAAGCACTTCACAGAGGCACCCAAGCATGCTGGCTTCCCAAAAAAGGGTGTGAGAGAGTTCTCCATAACACTGTCTTGTACGGATTTCCTTGCTTTGAGGTGCCCCTACTGAAGCCCTGTTTTACTGATTACGCGTTCTCTTTTGTTCACCTCACCCCGAGGCCTTTGCTTGTCAACTCTATCCATCACTTCCTCTCACGGCTGCTGGTTCTTTTGAGTAACTTATCTGAAGGGAAAAAACAACAACAACAAAAAAAGCTAATTCAAAGAAAGTTGATTCCTAAATTGTCAAAATTAAATTTTGTGTTCTGGTATCAAAAAAAGAGTAACATTAGAAGAAAATGCAGCCAAACATAACAGCTAATGAAACCCACAAATACTAACTTTTGCAAACACCTCCATTAGCTGCTCATTCTTGAAAAAATATATGTGCAGAAAGAGCTATCATCAATTTCCTATAAACTGTTTTTCCATGCGTATCATTCAATGAGGGAACACACCTAACTTAACTGAACAAACACAATATATATGATTTTTTTCTCCTGGCTAGACACAACTGCAGATGGAAAAAAATGAGCAAATTAAATACAAGGTTAGAGCAAACAGATTGAAAAAATAATAAAATATTAATTCAGGAACTGAAAAAGGGATAAGATCTGGTTTTAGCAGAATTGAAAATATAAGACCTGAGAGGCCACAGGGGACGCACATGAGAAAGAGGTGTGGCAGGAAGAGAAGAGACTGAACACAAGGAAGGAGCTGGAAGTATCTCAGTACATATTATGTAGGTGAAAACCCAGCCAGTGGCTGCCAACGGAGAGCTTACATAAGCTGGATGAGGCAGCGTTGTGTGCCACCTCGTGTTCTCTTTGGGATGCGCATTTGGAGCAATGATGTTTCATCCTCAGGTACCCAGACACAGCAGGATGAAGAGTTCTTGTGCTCTTTCTGTTCTCATTGATCCAAATTTAGCATCAGTCATTGTGACAGAGCAGCTACTAGCCACATACAGGGTGAGCAAAATAACTGGGATGTCCTAAAACTGCCTTGCTCCATGGCCTGATTTTATGGCAGCGCAAGGTGGTGAACATAAGGAGAGCAGGAGTTGCCTCAGGGAAGGTGGTACAGTAGCCACATGGCACCCATGGCCTGCAGCTCCAAACGCCTGTGTATACCTCACTACGCTGAGCAGTTCAGGGTGACTGATAGCAAAATTACAGGTACTTTCTAAATCCAAGCAACCAACACAACAACTTCACGATTGCCAAGGATCAACAAGTTGCACTGCATCAACTCACCATGCCAAGTGCCAGAGTATACAACATACCAGGTGTTCATTTTGACAACCACTGCAGGTTACAGTAACATATTAAGCATGACAATCCCAAAGCAAGAGGATGGGCATCTGTTACATAGGGATGCAGGGATCTTCCTGAGCTCCAATGAGTCGTGCAGACCTGCCTCACAATTACAAGCTAACTAATTCTCACCATGTATTATTGTTGTGACTATCGATACTCTGCTCAACAGCCTAAGCCATTTACTAAGTATCAGAACTTAGCCAAATCTGAGTTCACTGCTATGCAAGCGTGGTTATTCCTTTAAATCAGAACTTGGGCTGAAGAACTTGAGCTCAGAAATTGAACAGCACCTGCAGGGATAAACAAGAAAGGTATGGACAGTATACTTTTCAACTCTGAGATTGAAGCAACCCCCCTTAGAGGTCATCTGTTTCAGAGAGTGTCTCTGAAACAAAAAGACTCTTCTAGCTGAAGTGCAGAGAAAAAAAACTCAAAAATCCTAAAATAGCACTCTCTTTTTGTCAATGTGGTGAAAGTACTCAGACATGTCACGGCCCAGTCACGGGGCTCAAGTCAGGAAGCACCCAGAGATATTTTAAAGACCAGCTTTTATATATACATACATACATATATGTACTTGCTATACCAGAATCCTAGGAAGAAGTTTTGCTTTTAATATTTTAGCAGTTCTCCTTCTATTAGGTGCCCTAGCTGAGGTATTTCTTATGCCACATTATGCCAGTTACATAGGCTAATAGTGCAATTTAGTCACCCACAGTGCAAGCCCTCCCCAGTGACTAAGCAGCAGTCCTGCGTAATGGCACACTGCTCTGCAACACAGGAGAAGGGCAGCTACTCGGCTCCGCTTGGCTGTGGGACATCTTCAAAGCATTCCAGGCGCAGATGCTCCCGCTCTCCCATGCTTCCTTTGCACCCAACTGCATTTAGAAAATGTTAAGGCACCGACATGCGGACCAAATGGTTGTCTAGCTTTAGAATTTCGATGAACAACTCAGGGGTTTCTGTGGAGGCGACAAGAGACTACTGAACACAAGAGCGCAAGAGACTACAAACTGCACTGAAAACTCTTAGGGCAACAACATGTTTTGACTTCTGAGTGAATAGGGAGTGCCTACAGCAACAAGGCCAGCCTAGCCTTAAGATTCTGCATGCTACTGCAATGCAAGTGATACTCCTTAGTAATCACAGTGTTTCTACTCAAGTATGCACTACAGGAAGAGTAGTCTTTGGCAGCAGAAACACATCAATATTATAAAATGTTATACCATGAGTGTGGTTACACCAGAGAGGATGGTACAGTCTAACATCCGCTGCTGGAACTAAGTCTCACCATTCTGCTTCTCGAAGTCCCATGCTTTCGCTGCTTTTTTAAAGTTCTGGTGTTCCGCAGATGCTTCTCAGAGTCAGCCCAACCTGCTCATATGGCAGACACTAACCTAGAGGTGGATATGGCAGTAAAGGAGAGTTTTCTGCTGGATTTGAGAGCTGAATTGGCTCATACAAGGGTACAACAGATGTTAAAGTTGGGGTAAAGGTGGAATGCAACTAAGCAGTAACACCTTTTGGTGTAAGTTTAAAGAGCTCTGCTAAGTTTTGATTCATCTAAGTATCCTTAACCTTGGAACAGGTTACCCAGAGAGGTTGTGGAGTCTCCTTCTCTGGAGAAATTCAAGGCCTGCCTGGATACAACCCTGTCTAAAATGCTCTAGGTGACCATGCTGAGCAGGTGGGTTGGACTAGATGATCTCCAGAGGTCCCTTCCAACCTAACTGATTCTATGATCCTCCCATCATTAATGTAGGGTATGCAGATATACTGGAAAACTATTTGACAGCACAGCCTGCACAGCCCAGTCCTTTGAGCAGTGAAAACAAGAGAGTGGTTTAAGACAGACTGTCAAGTCCCTAAAAAAGTCACTGAGGTGAGTGCTCCAGAAACACCACTACTTTGTATGTATATGGCATATTTTAAAGTTCTCAAAACAAAATACACTTTCTAAGGTTAAAGAACTTAAAACTTGGAACTTAAAAAGAACTTAAAAAGCAGTTGTCAAAATGGCTATGTCTAAGTATTTCACAATCATTGACTCCAACTTCCAGATAAAGCTGCTTGTAAAGAGTGTCCTGTCAATTCATTCTGGGGTTGATTTTTCTAGCTTGCACATCACTGCCATAAAGACTTCACAACCAGAATTCATGGAACACATCTGTTAACAACACACAAATCCGAACAGACTCCAGCTGTTGTGCTACAGATGTACTGGCTTTGCAGGGCAAACTCTGGCAAAAGCTCATTTCAACCAACAAAGCAAGCAGCTGGGGCACCAAACAAAGACAAGAGAGTAGGGACTAGTCACTGTTTCAGAGCAGAAATGCACTGAGGAATCTGGAAATATTCAGAGGAGAAAAGATAACAATGTTGTAGCCATTAATTTCTGCTTATTACAAGACACAATACACAAGAATGCAACAGCCAAAAGAAAAGGAATTAGCTTGTGAGCTGAGCACTAGAGATACAGAAAATATCCCTTTTCAGCATCAGAGGCTGCAACATACTTATCTATAATCCCTGCAGCACGTGCTGCCTCCAAGTGTCCTGCTCAGCTCCACCTCCACGGTCCTCCCATGGATCATGTGCCTGTAGGAACCAGACCCTTTAAGAGGGATCCCAAAGTGCATGCTTTATCTCAGGCGATGTCACCTAATGTGACATTTTAAAAGATCCAAAGAAACTTGACCAAATGCTACAGCTGAGGCTATCCAACATTCATGTGATACTTGGACTCCAACAAAACAGTTAGAAAAGATGGCTTAATGACATACAGTTCGTAGTTTTGATCTTCTGTCTCCTGCTGCACTGATAGCTCCTCCAAAGTTGCATCAATATCCAGCTGATTCGTCTCCAGCTGCCGTAGCAACGTCTCCCTCTGAAGAAAGGAAAACAAGCTGGGTCTGAGCAGGAAGGGTCATTGTAACAGAGCTCTGCGCGCTTGCACGGTGCAGTGAGATCTTGTGTCACCACTCTCCCCACAGCAATAAATTAAACAGGAGCTTTGATCCACTGCAAGGTGTTCAGTGTAAGTACAGAAGCACA
The DNA here is from genome assembly GCF_028389875.1 of Rhea pennata. Classification (NCBI taxonomy): domain Eukaryota; kingdom Metazoa; phylum Chordata; class Aves; order Rheiformes; family Rheidae; genus Rhea; species Rhea pennata. The sequence goes on from NC_084680.1 coordinate 2,579,697, forward strand.
ATGGAAAGCAGAAGCAGCAGCAAAAGTACGTTAATCCAGAAAGTAAGTGTGTAAGAAAGTAACCTATTCTGAGAGCTGTACTACATTGGGTCACAAATAATACGTGATTCTCAGACACAAGATCACTAGTTTCATTTGGGAGAACAACTGCACAACTGCTCTCCACAGTGGTTGATGCCATTTCATTCTGAGCTTTTATGTTTTTCCTAGCAATAAAAGGAGTCTAACTGAGTAAGACTCAACTGACTCTGAACCCCACAACAGTTTTCTTTTTAATGGCAGAGGCTGATGAGTGATCACAGTCTATCAATTCTGTGCAATTTTAGAAGTTACTACCCTTAGCATTGAGTTATTGCCCAGAGCAGAGTGGCAGAAACCTCAGCCCATTTCCAATGTGAAATAAAGTGGTTGGCTTCACTGACATAAAACAAGGCAGCTTAATCTGGTCCTTCAGGTTCCATATTTCCAACAGATTCCAAACAGGCACTTCACTTGAGGGGCTGCAATGTCTTAAAAGGCTCTAAATCAATTGCAAATAGTCCTTGGACAAACCTACAGGCAGTTCAGACAGCAAAAAGAAGAGACCAGTAACCGCATGCCTTACTTTTGAGGCTGCATTGATAATACCAGCTTCCATTGACATTCGGTGGAAGTGTCAACCCTCCCTCTCCCACTGCCTACAGACTGGATGACATAGGAAACAGCATTAGCTTGTGCTCAAGCATGTCCATTTACAGCAGGACCCACCACTGGTGCCAAGGACTGACACGCTGCACCACCATCCACTCAGCAGACCAGGTAAAGGCCCAGAAGGAGACAGAAGAGAAATTCTAGATTTCCTCCAGACTGCAAAGGCTTTTGCTTTTATGACTGCCTCATCTTCAACATTGAGTTTTCTATCACGATACCTACTTCTTGAAGTTTAAAAATTCACCATGGTTATTGATGCTGATTACATGTTTGGAAACAGGTATCCTCACTGCAGAAAAGTCCCATTAGACTAAAACACACAGAAGGAAACCTGCTACATTATTTACAAAATAGAATCCCTAAGGGAAAAAAAAACATTTGGATAAAGGAATGGAGTGTTGTTTCTATGCACACATGCTAGGGACAATATCGTTTCACATACATGACAACTTTGGAGCTATAAAAAAAAAAAAAAGAAAATTTAAAACCCAAGCAACTCATCTGCCGCCTTATATAAACTGCATCAAACTGCCCGAGAAAATATTCAGAGCATAGCTTGAGCTTTCTATGGAGCAAGCTGATTAACTGATTTATATCAAACCCAACTATGATTTAAATCAGCAAGCAAGGTTTATGTAATTTTTATTTTGTATTACATTTTTTTCAGACCAGGTGATTCATACTGGTTGATAACCATTAAAACATGCTAATTCATAGGCAGATACAGCCTCTCTCAAAATTTAAATACTTCTATGATCATTTAAGCTAATGAACAGCTTACTAGACATTTTTATTCTTCATTTTTGAACTGCTTCATTGTGGAAAGAACATGAAGTGATCCATTTTTCCCTTGCTAGGTTATTTTTTTTTCATCATATTCATAAGCTCTATGTAGATGCAAATTTGAATTTAATTAAAACATATACACAGAACTATGAAGTCCTTAGCTAACTCAAATTCCCTTTATTGTAGTATACACTGAGAAATTTCAGCAAAACATATTATACGTATTTAAACTTGTTTAACTAAAGAGAAGTAATAATCTGTAGTTACTGATTTTAAAGTATTGCTGTATGGTCCCTGTATCCTTCAACATTCGAGAATAGGTTTCATCCTTCTATATTTTATTCATATACTGGAACCATAAATCATAAAAAAGGCAAATTTTCTACTTCTTTGTCCTCAATGCATTTTCTAATAAAAGTGAAATAAATGTTGAGCAAATTAGTTCAATAAACAGAAAGAGAGGGGATACTGATCTCAAATGCTGATCTTAGATACTTGGATAAAGGCTTTTTACCAAACAAGTGCCTTGATTTTTCTCATACATTGGTAGCAAGACACGTACCAGAGTTTTACTTACTTCAGTTTTCACAGATAACAGTAAGTTTAGAACGTAGATTTAATCACAAGCACGATGAATCTAATTTTATTTTTAAAAAAATCATTACTAGTAATGGATTGAAATATTTTTTTAAAAAAATCTATTTCACCACGCTGGTATTAAAATATTCAAGAAACAACTTATTTTTAGCAATGACCCAAAAGAGCAGAGCAAATCACTGCTGCCGTCCAATGCTTTGGCTGAATGCCACTTTCAAGTGCTTCTTGGGAAAAGGACATTCCAGCTGCCTGCTCAATTTTGTCTCCTTCCAGTATGGCACTCTGCAGACCTGGCTGACCCGATCACATTAGCACATTATGTGGGCCACCAGCAATACCTAGGGCTGAACTGCTTTCTCAGGTTTGAGAATCCTCCCCCGGCAAGGAACTGTTAAATAATTGAAGAGCCCAGACTGCTAGGGGGACTAGCTTTATACCAAAGGTATGAATTTCACCCACCGCTTTCTCAATGAAAGATGCATGAATGTAAGATGAACACAGTAAAGTGCAACTTAAAACCAATGCACCAAACACCAGCTCTGCTAAGGACTCTGGTATCTCTCAGGCAGTTAACAACAACCCTTCCCCTTGAGAGCTGTGGCAGATCAGGCTGAGAAACACAGAGAAACTTCAGAAGTAGACTGAGACTGATTAAACTATATGTGCATTTAATACCTGGCAGAGTCCCCCTCCTTTAACCTTACTTTGCACAGAAGTACTAGGCAAATGACTCTTTTTTGGAGGCTGTTACTAGCAATTTCCTCTGAAGGTATAAAAAGTACCATTAGCAATTAGATCTAGTTGTGGCTTTCCTACACCTTTTAACATGCTGCACTGCTTGTTAGTAAGACCCAGTGGGCCAGCTCTGGCTCCCAGTGCATTCAAAAAGCAAGGCTCCCAGCTGCTAAACAGGAGTTGCAAAATGCCCAGAGCCACCAAATCAGCAGCTACAAAACAGCACTAAGCTCTTCCAATAACACTGCATCACGAATGCAAGTGGCACAGGAAAAACTGAGCGAGGCACACCTTCGTTGAAGTCTGACAGCAAGCAGAGGCTCTACAGCCTGGGTGGAAGCAACCAAAGGCCTTCAAATTTGCTGCTGTCCTCCTCAGAGAATGGCAAGGGCAGAGATCTCCTTCACCTTGGAGGGAAACATCTTCGTATCTGCTCCTATGCTGTGATTTTAAACAAAATGCATAGAAAAGCATCTGCCTGCAATCCAAATATCACAGAGCTGCAGAAATTAGTTTTGGCTCCACTGTTTCAAAGCAAAGGCCAGATAGCTGTGAGCTGACCAGTCTTTCCTTGAATGATAGATATAGGACAGACTTATCAACTGCCACCTTTTTTTATCAAGATACCAAGAACAGTGCAAAAATATTTACACGGTGTCACTCATATGTGTCCACCCAAACCTCCTCTTGCACATTATGGGAACAGTTCCTTCAAAACTCTTTTGATTTTTGTTTGTGAAGTGCTGAATTGTTTCATTATAGCATATAAAACCACAGGATTTGGAAATCTAGTATAACTGAGGCCAATCCTGCCTGTGGCACTTGTACCTTGTGTTTTGGACTACCTCCAATGCCATCTTCAGCCCACTGAACAGGAGAATAAATGCAGGTTGATCACTCCATTTCCCTCATCTCCTCAAGCAACAGTCACTGGAGTCTCCAAACTACTAGAGGTTACATCAGATTTATTTTTTCATGTTCCTAAAGACCAAGATTCGTCCAAGAAGTTCTCTGGCTTTGGGGCTGATTAGCTTATTTAAGTGTCCTAGCAGCTTTTAGTTTGGTACATCATGTTTACTTACTCACGGCACATTTCAATGACAGGTCACCTATGACTCTCCTCCTAAAGCTGTTTCCAGATAAACCAGAGCCACAGACACTTCAGTATTTCCTGGTTATGATTATATTTAGGAAAATCATTGCATATATTGACCATTAACAGTATCATTATGAGCAGCTTTCAGACACAAAACTGGCAGGAATCCTGTACTAATGTCTTTGTCTCTTATCAACATCTATTTGAGAAGAAAGATCTATAAAACTGAAATAGCAATAGTAACCTGGGAACTAATTATTCTGCCTGATTTCTACAAGACACCGCTTTGCCATAGGTACTGAGGTTATAAACCAGCTATCTAACCAACACCACACTGGTAGATTTCAATTTTCTCCACTGAGCAGTAAGCTGGGTTTAAATGACAGATTTCTACAGCTTCTTCCTCAAAAAATTATCATTTGATTTGTTTCACTGGGTTGCTGTACCTTAAGCTTGCTCACCCTGCTTCCTTCTAATGCATCTGCTCTGCAGACTGAAGATGTGGTGACATCCACTAACATATGTGAGCTTATTCTGAACTACTATTTCAGCTAGGATTATTCTTACAAAAATACACATAGGCATTTCACTTTCTAGTGAAAGACAATCAAGATCAAGATCAACTGTTTAAATTTTTCCATGCAATAGAAAACAATGATACAACATCACACGCACCTCACGAAAGTATAACCCCTCAAAAACACACTCTAACCATTCTGAAGGACCACAGCCACAAATTTCACCCTTTAATGCCCGTTGGCCTTCTGCCTCTCCACTCATCCCACTAAAGAAGGCTCAATTATGCAAGAGAAATCTGAGACTTGGATCTATGTGTACAGGATTCAAGCAGATCAGTTACCATTCATCTCAGGGTAATGATTTTCAGCAAACGGTTGTCCCCGAGCTGTTCATCTTAGCAATTTTCTTCTTAACTGAGTTTTAACTGACTGGTAACATGGAACTTAAACATAGACTTTAACACATATGGGGATGTATCATTTTGGACTTGATAATCACAACACTGGATACAGTTCTCTTGCCCACAATATTTATTATCTTGGAGACTTTCTACAAGAGGTGAGCATCTGTGAATATAGTAAAGAACAGCCCGTGCACAAGCAGACACATGTTCAAGTCACAGACACCAATGTACTAACATTTTTGTTAACTAGGTGTTCACAAAAAGAAAAAATCCTTTAACAATGAAAAAAGCACAAACATAAAATCAAATTCCCACCTTAGAAATAGGGAAGATGAACTCCATCCCACCCACCCACCCACATCTCAGAGATACTCTCTTACCTGCAGCTGCAAGAAGGGGATGTTGAAAAACTTGTGCAGGTACTTGAGGCCAAAGCTGTTCTTCATGGAAGACTCAGCATACCGAAAATATGAGGAGCCAGGTGGCCTGTCTCAACCAGATAGATAGAGAGAAAAAAAATGTACAACACGGACTCCATACACACAGAGGAGGCACCTGCTGAATTATATATCATGAGCAATCCTCATTTACAAGCCAACTCCTCAACCCCCAGATGTAGGCTGACAAATTATCCTGCTAGGGACTGATTATTTTGTTTACAAACAAAATTCAGACTTTGTTCCTCCTGAAGGGTGGCAGAAAAAGCTGGAATGCAGCTGTTGTGGTGTCATGCAGCTGACAGACTAAGAAATAATGTGTCAGGACACTGGACCACTGGTTTACTAAACTGTGGATTTTATGGCTATGTATGGCCATTCCTCAATGAAGATTTTGTTTTAATACTACTAACAGATCTAAATTAAGTCAACTACTCAAGCATTGGCACTGGGAATCAAATTCAGCTAAGTTTATATATAAACTCGTGAAGAAATGACTGCATCACTAAATCAAGTCTTAAAACTGATGCCATTTGTGTGTGCCTGACACACAAATGAACAAACAAGAGACTAAAAAACTAAAAAATGCCTTAAAATCATAAACTGCAAAATGGGTACAATCTATTAAATCCTGACCAACAAATAATATTTACAATTAAATAATAGAGAGCTCCAGAGCCTAATTTAAGGGAAAAAACTTGCTTGGCTGCTAAGGGAGTAGAATGATTTGGCTCTGCCCAGTAGCTGCTGCATGAAAATGCTCTTAGAGGAAGAGCTAGGTTCACAGCTGCACTAGCTGGCTGTCAGGCAGCAGGATTAGAGTAGAGAACAGCTGTGTTTCAGGGAGAGAATTCTTTTGCAAGAAAAGGACTAACCAAAAAGAAGATGAGCTATTGGGCAAAGCAACTATGAAAAGCACATGCTGGTAGGCACTAACTGTTTCCAGGAACGCAGCTGACAACCTGGCTGATACAGCCTAGGCAAAATGGAAAAGAGCCCATCATGTAAATCAAAGATGGTACATGAAACACTTACCTATCAAAGCCCCAAAGCTAAGCAGAGGGCCTGGGAATGAATGTGATGCACACTGGAAGCACAGCAGCAATATGTTTTTTTGCGGTTGATGACAGAGAGCAGCCAAGTTCTGCTCCCTGTTTGGGGATTGTGGGGCCACCCTCCATTACCTGTTCAGATTGTCAATGAAGTCTCGCACGTCGCCTGGCAGAATGACCCGGTGCTCCCCCATGTCTCGGTAATTCCCAAGCACACACACTGGAACGTGGGTCGGCACTTTGGGAAGTTCCCTCAAAATATAGTTAAATGTCCTTCGCCAAAGGAGAGACAGACACAAGTAAATGAGGGGGAAACATATCATTCTGTAAGCAGTTTCATCACCACAAAAGCACAAAAAAAAAATAGAGAAAAAACACAAAGTAAGAACAGAATTTCAAAAATCTTTCCAAGACTGTTGCTTCTTTGCCCCTCTCAGAAGAATACATTAGCTGTAAATACGTTCATACCATTCTTCATTCAAAAACAAATTCAATACTCCACTTCCACCAGGAACCTAACATCTCCGGCAGTAATATTTCTCTCAGACCTGTACAACTGTGTGAGGACAGCAGAAGTAGAGGTTTCCCTCACTTCTGCTGGCAACAGGCTCACTGACCCATAATCAAACCAGTAAAGCACAAGCTTAAATATAAAGCAGCAGCTACCTCCTTATCCTCCTCTGGCTTCTATACATTCCCCATCCTCCCCATCAGAGATGCAAAATTTATAGCTCACCATTTCTATCTATTATTGCTATGGATTACTTAGAGGCCATAAATTGCATTACCTGTCTTCCTGGGAATTTCCCCATTGCTTACTAGTCTTCTCCTTACCCTTGTGCTCTGTAGAGTTGGGGATTTGTAAATATATCCAGTACACTTTGCATCTGCAACAGGGCTAACTATCAAGCTTTAGAAAGCAGTACAGCAAGAACTCCAGGCCACAACCTCACAGGGAAGTTGTTCATTCAAAACAAACCTAGGACTGGAGTATATTAAAAGATATGCCAGAAGATAAAGCTCTTATTTTTAGCAATACACAATCAGCTTCAGAGGCCTTCAAGAAGTCTAACGATTTTTCTTTTTTGATTAAACAAGTGAGAGACTGATTGCGCATGACCTTAATGATGTCTTACCATTGCTTGGTGATGTCAAACATCATCACTACGCCATTGCAGTTTTTATATACATCCAGAAACTCTGCATCCAGAGCCATTTCTGACTCTGCCTGAGGAAATAAACGCAAAAGAAGCAGTAAATAACTTGGCTCAACTTTCAGCTTGCACAGAACACAACCGATACAGCACTAAATAGGCAAAACTTCTAAAGTAACAGCCATTAGAAAAGATAACAGTGGATTTCACATCATCATCATTTAAGGAAGGTACCTTAAGGGTCCCCTGCATACAGGAGCAGGATGGGAAAGATCTGACATTCTCTGAAAAAAACATGTCTGTAATTGCTAAAACCCACCCTTGCTCTTTCCCTTCTGTTCCCAAAACTCATCTTGACAACATAATTCCACATGCAGCTAAGGGATACAGCATAGAGCACATGGCACCTATTCCATCTCTTTGCAGACGAGAATATTGACTGTACTTTGATTGCTTCTGATCCATAAAGCCAAGATGTAGTTTCTAATGAGTTTCTCCTATCAGTGGCTAAAAATATTTAGGAGCCAACTTGCTTTTCATCATTTGGACTCTGCAACTTTGCAAAATTCAATGCTAGTCATAACTGAATCTGCAAGTCTCCTGCTGCAATTTGGTGTCTATGGAACAGCTTTCACTGGTTTCCTCAGAGCGAGAAATGCATCCATGTTTGCCAACAGAGAGGCAGCTGTGTGTTCATAGAAGCCTTTTCCACCAGGAGGAGAACATTTTTTAAAAAAATTCTCCTTATCTGACCCAGATTGAGGAGGATTGGCATCTTGGTCAAAGAAACACCTCTTCACTGCCCTGAACCATCCCTAGGAATTGAAGTGCTCAGCACTTTGTATATCAGTGATATTGGTTCTCCTTCCACCCGGAAACTAGTCTGTCAATTTTGATAAAACGCTTATTGAATGAACACCAAAACATTGTTCATGCAATGAACCCCGCAGGGCACTGGCGCAGCAGCAGCAATAAAGCTCTTGAATAGCTGCAGCAGAAATCACATGATCGACGGCCTTTAAATTGACTTCTCCGGAGGATAAAATAGTATAGCTTTTAAAAGAAGTGCTACAGAAGTGCATCAGCAGCCCAAATGTAATTTGGAGAATGTGGCATCAAGGGCTCCCTTACGGCACTTCGTTCTATAGCAGAAGATCCACAGAAAACACGTTTATGCAACAGCCATGAGGAAGCCACTCTGTTTACTTTTAAATACTATGTAGCACCTCTGTTGTCTTTTCCTCTTCTACCTTTCAAAGGGTGTTAAAAGGTAATTGTTAGCCTGGTTTTAAGGAACAGCCAGAGACCATGGCTTTAAGCGATTTCTTCAAGTCTCACAGCAAGTGCTTTACAAAAGGACTTCCTGAGACTGACTGTGTGTAAACAGGTACAAAACTACAGTGTAAACATCTGGGTGCCTCATTCCCAGAAGATCAAATGGAAAACAGCAGGAGAGTTGCAATGAGGGCACCAACAGAGTGCTCTCACAGGCAAGGCAAAAGAGCAAAGAGCATCCAGGATCCCACTGCCCCTCACAAAGCTTCCAGACAGCTCAGGGCAGACACAAATGCAGAACGCAGAAACCAAAGGCTGAGAAGAGGCCTCCCCCTAAGAGGATAACATTTGTACTCAAGGTGACCTACCTCCTGAGGATCATTCTCCAGTTTCAAACCATCTCCTCGTTTTTTGCATTTTCCTTAAAAAGAAGAGTTGTAAAAGACAAATGCATTACACTGGGCAGAGAATTCCAGCACGGGTCTGCCTCCCCGGGCAGCACCATGGCATTTTGTACACAACCTTGAAATGGCTCCAACTTCTACTCCAAGCATGGGGAATATGAGGAGAGGTGGGACAGGCATGCCTTGCTGAGGAAAACCAGCTAGTCTGTTTGATGCAAAGGTGAATACAAAGTCTGTGGTAGCTAGAACAGTGCTCTTCACAGTAGACAGTCACAATGACTGAAGAATATGGGTTTGGGTGCACTCCCTGACCACAAAGAGAGCTGCTCTGTTCCACTTTGTGTTGCATTAGTGTTGAAGGAGCAAAAGGATACTGGGGCTGTTATGACTAAACTGCCCGACTACGTACAAGCTATGCTTGAGAGAAGCTACGACACTGCTGCACTACTGCACTGACCTGAAGCAGGCAGTCTTATAAATACAGGTGCTCTCAGAGCCCATTAGGTGCTTTAGGCTGACTTGTGATGAAAGAAAAAGGTGGCAGCGTGGAATAAGAATTTAACATTCAAAATGCAAATAGAGCTTACAGAAGAGGAAAAATCTGGGGGGAAAAATAATGTGGTGAGGGGGCTGTGGAGCAGAGGAGAAATGCATGAAATGCCAGAGGTGGAAGGACAGGTCTGGTCATCACCAGCAATGGTGAAGAAAGGAAATCCTAACGGAGCACCAATCCAAAGCTCTGAGCACACACTAGACGCTCTGAGGCATGCACTAAAATATAACCCTTACGTTTAAAGGTCAGTCCTGAACAAAATGACCTTATAGAAATTCCTTTTAATAGTCACTTCAAAACAAAGTTGCCATGTGTACCCAACAGGCATGTGAGTATCACATGAACAGTCACTTAAATAGCAAGCAAAAATCCAGATAAGGCTCTATTTCTCATTCCTTTTTTTCTGGTACCCTGGAATGCCTGCACACTGCTAGATAGTTGAGGGAAGGTGGACACATCCCTGAAATGCAGCAAACAATGTCAAGAAATCCCCTTCTAGCACATTACTCTTCAGCTTTAAGCATGCTCCACCAGCCTCTGTGGCTTCTCAACAAGAGACTAATAAAAGAGGACAGCTAAACATTTACAAATTCGTACCACTAAAATAGACACTCCTTTGAAATAGGCTGCAAATAGCTGCATGTTGAGCTTTCTCCCTTTTCTTACAGCTTCAATAAGTGCTCGACAAGTACCAGGACCGACACTGTAAAGTACCCCTGGCATTTGACTGAGCACCCACGGAAAAGGAGGCAGCATCTTAAACTTCAGAACCAATGTTTCAAGCTCCCTGAAAATTTTGCATTTTATCAGTCACACTCTAATCATGTTTGCAAATCTTAAAGCCTGCAGCAACAGCAGGCAGAGAACAACACCCAATGCATTTGCACCTTGGACTGGCAGAGGTGTAATTGGCTAACGTGGTTTTCTGGTGTGGACCAAGGACCGCCAGCAGTCTCAGGAAGAAAGAATGAGCGCATCTTGTTTCACCTAGCACTGAATAAGTTTAGTGTGGATATACTGTGAAAAAACTGTCTTTGGATCTCCAGGTGTTGTTTAAAATCTAGCTACGTGCAGCAATTCCCAGAGTTTTACCAAATGATGAGTACTGAGTAGCTGTATAAGGTCTATAGTTATGTTTTACAGACTTCAAATATCTTCCAGGTGTTAGAGACAACAATTAAGAACCATACTTCTGAATTAGCTTTGCTCTCTATTTTTCTAGTCTGCATAATGGCAAATTAAATAAATTACAATGGGATGGCAGAGATCTGAAATTCCTTCTTGTAGTTTCTAGAAACGCAGCCTATCATTGACAGAATATGTTTGACAGCTTGGATGTACCCACAACACACTTCCACTGACTCTTTAACAGACTATTTGCAAACACGGGGCCAAAAATAGCTTCTGTAACTATTCAACTCAACTAACGAAGAAGGAGTGACTACCTGCAAAATTCATGGTTCTGGCAAATATGAAACAAATAAGAAAAAAAGTGTTTCCTCCTTTTTTCATGCAGGTCAAGAATAAATGGTTACAAAATAAGAAGGTATTCTGGAAAGTTCAAGTGCTGTAGTGCTCTCCTGCTTAAAGAAAATTTGCACCAGAGAAATGACCCCATGAAACATTCTTACCAAGTACTTTTATAGAAATGCTCATACAGACACCAGTACTGCTTGACACATGTATTCAGGATTAGCCTATTGAAAGTATTTTTGCTCTTGACGATAATTACGATGTTGGTTGCACTTCTCTTACTGTACTTTGTGACCCATATTTAGCAAATGATGGTCAACCAAATAACCTGCTAGCTGTCAAGGAATTAGTGACAGCTAAAAATAAAATAACAATAAAAAAGAAAGTTTGGGGCATTTTCTGAATAGAAAAAAGCTGTGATACTATGTTAATGCCCAAACAGTCCTGGCACAGCAACTGCACAAGGTCTGCAGTATACAGCAGCAGATTTCAGCCCTTAAACCCTTACCCATAGATGCTTCTGAATGTCACTGCAAAACCACACATTTCTATTATGTTTGTAGCCCTAGTGTCATCTTACTTTTGACAGCTGAAAATAGCTGACATACTAATCTTGATTTTTTCCCCATTCTTGCAGTATATCCTTCTTGAGGGCTCAAGTGTGGGCTCTGATTTTTCCCAGACCAACTGAAGTTGTAGGAAATGCACACCTTTTCCCCTTTTGCTTAAAATCATTTCAAACCGGTGGAACTTGTGTGGCTTCTCTTAATGTCAAGTTCTCACTATTTCTCCAGCTGCTGAAACTACGCTGGATGTATGTAACCTGAATTTCGCAACCACAAATACCCAATCAAAACTCTTCAGATTTCACAGATCATTTGTCCTGAGCAATCAGGGGGTCCTCCTAACCTGGGCATATTTACTTTTGTTTTGAGACTGAATACATGATTCGTGCACCTTTCTCTGTTTACGGTTTTAAGTGTGTATCAAGAGGACTGAGTGGTATTCTTAAGCAATGTTCATCATTGCTGCAAAAGAGGTCATCTATAAAGCAGTAACAGAGCTGAAAAGCGCATGTGTGTACATATTCATGCACAGCTTCTATTTTTGGAACCAGAGCTGCAAGATGGGCCAGAAAAAGATGTGATACATGTAGTGAAGAGATGCAGTTCAGGCTTTAAAGGCAAGTGTGCAATGACGATGGAGTGACTATATGATCTAGGTTCCATGTTTCTTAAGGTTACATGATGTGTAGTTTGGGAGCCCCAGTTAGAAAACATGTACTGTTTGCCCAACTTCTCTAACTAGAATGCTGATAGCTCCTTATTTACAGGGGCAGTAGCAACTGAAACCAAATAATCTTCCAGCAGTGCCCTGAGTCTACAGGACAATTATTCTTCCTGGATGACAGAAGACTGGTCAGCACTCGAGGGAAAGGGTTTAGGTTATTTTGGGGGCCACTGAGAAAAACGTGACTCGATCCCTTCAGCTGGTGTCTGGGGAAAGATGCAGGAACCCAAACAGCAGGTGTGACAACATGTGAGACTGGAACTCTTGAATCACCTGAATTTCAAGCGTTTCATCTTATTTCAATTCTCTGCATTCAGAATCTGTTATGGTTTTATGACCTGCATCAGTTATACAACTCACTGCAAAGCAGAAAGATGAGTCAGGACTGTGACTTTTGCTGATAGGTATCTTTTCGATGTACTGTTGGTTCAAAGACAGCAAAGGAGCACACATATTGGTCAAAAACCAACACAATCTATAGCTGGGGACAAGCCCTCCTTCTTAAGATTATAATAAATGGCATCATTACAGAAGCGAGCCATATTCTCTGAGCACATCCAAAAAGAATCCAGCAAGCTGCAGATAAGTCAGTACTCCTGTAAGTCTGCACATTAAAAAAAGTCATGAAGACTCAAGAACAAGCTAAGAGGAGGGTACGACATAACGGTTAGCATGCCCTCTCGCTTCACCGCATTTACTGCCCTAACAGGTTCTAAGATTTCACAACAAAACTTTTCCCCTCACTTCCAAATTAGCAGCTGTATCTCAAACAAATGACAGCAGGTCACTAGCCAGGCAGGGCCAACAAAGCTGCTTCCAGCATTCCTAAATCAGCTGGGGGGCAGAATCAAAGCACAATGCAGAACTAACAAGGACAGGGAGGCACAGTTGCTGCTAAGTGCTAGGCAAAACATTACTTAGGAAAACCACATTCAACTTCACTGCAAGAATCTAAGTGAGGTTCTTCAGGGAGCAGCTTATGAAATTCTCCCAAATTCTCCTTGCACATTACACGGAGACATAAGGAACAGCAGCACTACACAGCAGAGTGAAGTGGAAGCTGCTTTACAAGACCGAAGTTGAAAATTGCAGTTTATGGATATGTTTTTTTGACAGTCTGGCTACATCCTCATCAGTTTATTGCAAAATAATATCAGGCTTTCAATATACACTTTCAAATACTTTAAATTAAATACAGTTCTCAATTTTCTCTAACAAGGAACAACTCTTTTAAAACGGAGGAAACTGCTTTAAAAAAAGTCAGACTGGAAAACAATGTCGAAATGCATGTTCAGAACATGCATTTTTGGCATGTTTCAAATCCAGCCTAATAAATGCAGCATGCCACACAACTCTAAATATGCATATTAGCCAGGATCTTGTAGGAAAGGACAAAAGGAGGATCAGGTCTTATCAGCACTATGCAGCAGAGGCATTAGATGATTCACTACTAAAAGCCTATAGTATAGGTTAGTGTCACTCTCACCAAAAGCATCACGTAGGAGGATTTTTTGTCCTAAGCATGCAGAAAGAAAAACAAAACAGTCATGAGATAATGTTAAGATGAAACTTAGATATGAACAAGTGCATAATGGTTAATTTGCACACTTTTGCAAGCTGTATTTATCAAGGATCTGCAATGCTATGTCAGTGAGAAAGGATTTGGTTCTGTTATATCGTGACAATATGAATTTTTACATTGAATTGATTGCATACATATATTACATAAAGATGGACATGTCTGTGGTCCATAACTAGGGATCTTAACAGACTAAGGTTTATCTCAAATGGATATGAAGTGGAGAGAAAACAGTCAGGTTTCAGATACATGTCCCACCGTCAGAAATAAAAGCAGTATCAGAAGAGCTGTTATCAACATCTGCACATACCAAATTTGGTCCATTCTGTAAAAAGGAAAAAAGACAAGCCTCTGCAGTTTAGAACATGATTCTGCTCAGAGAAGCTATTCAAAGAAGTAAATGTTGGAACCACATGATTCTCAAATTAACTATCAATTCATACTCAAATTGCAAGGCAGTGAGAAAACAGATGGTTTTCATCAGCCCTGCACATGTTAGCCTAGGATCTGAAAGACAAATCAGAATAAAGCTAACTTCAGCAGTAATCCTGAACTAAGTAAGGTTTTATATACACTGTGAAAGACAGGTGTTTAGAAGGTTAAAAGAGAAGGAAGAAAAAAAGAAAAAAGAAATCACCCAGGATTTTATATTAAAATTACTAGCTCAGGTCTAACCTAAAATCTCCATTATGAACTTGAATTGGAGATGGTATCTTTAACTATCTTCTCTTTGTTACTATTTTTAATTTGATTTAGCCATCACAAAAAAAAATTACTTTCTCCCTTTATCACACCCCTTTTCCCCTTTTTTGGTGCTGCTGCAGGTTTAAGTGGCACAAGCAGTACACTTAAAGATAGCACACTTCAGATACAGTTCTGCTGAGGACACTTGTGCCAGCACAGGTTCTAGTTAAGTCTGCAGAGAGGGTAACAATACTGAAGTCATTTAAAATAAAATAAAATAAAAAGTTTCCATTAATGTAGTCCTGAGATTTGACCAAGAGAAACTCACAAACAAGGAGCAAAAAACTCACACCTGCAGAGCAAGAAGTGCTCACTTGTAAAGTTGCTTTCCTGATCATAATCGCATTTTAAATCAGGAGCCTCCCAGGCAGAAAACACCTCTTAAAAGATGAGAAACAAAAATGTGCAATTGGGGCTAGAGAATGTGCTGCTCACATTTACATTTGAACCCCAACCTCTTCTAGCAACAGACTGCACTTTGCACTGTGTTCACATTTTGCCTTCAGAAACGTCTATTATTTTTAGGAACAGAACTTTATACTCAGACAAAAATTGCAAACTAATGAAAAATATATTAACCCATCTTAATACATTCCTCAGCTAAGCATTTAGAAAATATTTTGGATTAAATATATTGCATTCTGTCCTAAATGGATTTAAGTAATTAGCTTCTCTTTTATCCTCCCTCCCATGCACAGCAGAAAACATTTTATGAATTTAACAATAGTATAGCTTTCAAAAACAGCTTAGCAAGAAGTTTTACAAACAGAATAAAGAATTCAGTAGCTGTCTAAATATTTACAAAAATATAAAGGAGAAGAAATAAAGTTTATTATACAGTTCACACAATCTAATACACAAGAAACAGACTATTGCATTCATCATAGAGCATGTGAAATAATCGCTTCTGAACTTTGGATTTGATCTGAAACTCAGATTGCAAAAAACAGACTCCAGTTTAGGAGATTCCTCTGTTCTACATTATTATTTCCAGAAGATAATAAAGTAACATCCAAAAACTAAATACATACTTTTTCCTGAAGAAAGTGGAAGTAAATAGATATTTCTGAATTCCACATAAGTTCTTAATTAAAATTGAGAAAGACAGTCAATCTGCATTAAAAAGGAAGTTATAAATCTTACCTTTATCTACTACATCCCAGACTTCAACTTTAACGATATCATCAGTGGCTAAAAGCACAATGAGAACATAAAATGTTAGAAAAAGGGTACCAGCAAGATGGGCAAAATCTGTCCCCCACCACACAAAGCCTAACCCAAAGCAAATAGTGCCAAAGTAATGAATCGATGTAAAAAAAAAAAAAAAAAAAAAAAAAGCTAAGTAACTCCCCAGCAAGTTAGAAAAATCCAGAACATAGTGTAAAGAAGGCTTGTCATTGAAGAACCAAGATGTACACCAAAGCTGTGCTCTCTAAAGAACTTCTTAAAAAATACTAGTAACATAAGTGATATTGTTAGCCTTCCTTCAAATATTATGTTAGATTTGGAGCATGTTATAAAAATTTCACCTAGATTCTCTTCATAACACACAGAGGTTTACACATTCTTCTTTCAGAATAGATGTAAATTAAATTTGGAGAATAAAGTCTAGTCTAGAAGCAATGTGCACATTTGGAAAAATGGGAATACACATATGTAAAGATCAACTATATTAATAATAATTTTATGTAAATGTGACACGGGGCAGACCACTCTTGTGGTTACAGAAATCTCTGCAAATTTCAAGATACTTTGACTTATTCTTCTGACAAAAATAAGGTATTACTAGCAATTTTGCCTCTTAAAGAGCTGTAGAGTCCATAAATAAAGTAGAGCAAGGGAGAGATTTGAGTTGCTAAAATCTAAAGCAAAAGAAGCAAAATTCTAACTACAAAAAGACCACTGCTGACGATGACAGCTAGCAGTTTAATTTTGAGGCTATATGCAGAATAAATTAATAGAAGCTGCTCATTGAATGTGAACAAGCTGTTTCATCCTCACAGGGTTGTTCCAAGAAACAGCTGCTTTTAGGAAATGATGTAAGGCACTAAGCAAAAGCTTGTAGTTGGAGCAACTCAGAACACAAGCCACAGAGTAAGAAGACAATGGCTCAAAGTAGGAAATAATCTCCTATCACAGCATTGCTGAATACAGCTAAGTGTCGTTGTCAAGCCAGGACACATTTCCTCTATGGAATCCACTGCTGGCTTAAAACATTTCAAAATTCTCTAAAGACAGATGAATAAAGAAAAAGTTTGATTATTCACTTCCTGAGAAAAAGTCTTTCTTGTAGTCAAGCATAAAGTCAAACCAGAGGCTGTTTTTCTCATAGCAACTCCCACTTAATCCTCCAATTTGCTGGCAAGGCATAAGATGAACAAGAGATTTGCCCAGGGTCAGCCTCTGCATCACAGGCCCAGATGGTACACAACAGGCACACAGAAGTTTGCAGTCCTCCGTTTTAACCATTATATTTCTCAAATTCCTTTTGTCCCTGAATATTTCTATAAATCATCAATTCACACAGGGCTATAGCGCAACCACTCCCCATTACTCACATGACTGGCATCCAGATGGATGAACAGATATCCATACCTACCAGCTCTCACAATAAGGTACTCTTTTCTGTGATCTGGGATGCTTAACTCCATGGTGTGTTCAGGGTGCACCGTGACCCAGCAGGTGCTCTGACACAGATAACCCTGTTCTGCCCCCAAATTCAGTTGCTGTAGCTGGGACTGGTACTGCTACAGCTGTTTCAGAAGCGCGAAGAGATGGACAGATCAACAAAGTCAATCTTTTTTCCTCTCAATAGTCAAGACATTCTGCAAGATGACAGGACACTTTTCTCTTTCAGATGGTAAACTTTGCAGTACCACTAGAGGAGCCTAGAAAGCAGCTTGTTCTTTCCTGCAGCTTCATGTGAGGAAGCAGATAACTTCTGGGAAGCAGGTTCAATGGAAAAGTTGAAACCCATTTCTGGAAAACAAAGCTCTGTGGATGACATGCAGTGTCCTCCTAGGAGATGGACTGTTACCTGGCACTGGAACTTTGCTCCAAAGCTCCAGTTATCTCTACCTTCTTATCCTAATACCAAGTGCAAGTGCACCCTCACTTATGGTTTGTTCTCCTAGTGAGTAATCTATGCAGTACTAAAGTCCTGCTGGGCAGTATGGCTTCTAGATAGCCAAGGACTGGAACTGATTGATGTAGAAAGGAGAGACCTGCTCTGCGCCCTTTTAACTCAGGGGAAACACAGAGCTTAGCAAAGAACTTGACTACACAAGATCCAAGAAAACCGTTTTTCCATGTTTTATTCCCCCCCAACCCTGGTTTAGGAATAGTGATTCTGCTAGCTACTAGACAACAAATTCTTCCTTTTCATCACCAGCTTCATTCCTGATTATCTTGAACACACAAAGGGATAATTACTTTAGTGCTGCTGTGTTAGCTTTCTTATGACTCATACACAGCTGTATGAGCAGCATCTCACCGTAATGGCTTCTGAAGGCATGTTGCAAAAGAAGAGTGCCAATTCATCATTTTAATTCTATAACTTGGATGAACCTAAACTCGTCGCATGGGTAAAACCATTGGGCCACCTCTACTCAGTTGCTGTTTGGCTAAGTAGTCCGCAGCCAGCTGCACCCAAGACACTGTTTTCCTGGAAAACAGCATGAAGTGAAGAGGCTCCATTTGCAAGAAAGATCCTTTAAAAATAAACTATGCCTTTATGGATGGCTTTGTCATAAAAATTCACAGATTCTCAGACATACTTATTCTCATAGTTACATGATTCACCTCATATTTTGGATCACAAATCCTACAGAACAGAACAGCTCTGTCATTCCACACACTCATCTATAAAGCTTTCGAAGTATTCTGAAGTACTTTTTTTAATTCTTACTTCGGACTCCCTTTCAGACACTGACAGAAGGAGAATAAAATTGTTGACTAGCATAATCTAAGAACTGAACATTAGAGTTGGAGATGGTATCTCCATACTAGGCACAAAAAAAATTCTTTAACAAGGACAGCCATCTCAGAAGAGTAATTTTGTTCATTCTGAGCAGTGAAATATAACTCAGATTCCTTTAACTTTATTAAATCCTACAATATGAAACTTCTGCAGATATGACAAGGGGAAATTTCCAGACCTAAAACATTAATCTTCTAATACCTGGCAATATGAGAATTCTGGAACATGACAGCAATTTAATTAATATCTGTAAATATTTGCTGCCAACTACCTCATAATGTTTATTCAAGGCAGCTTGAGAGCATGATCACAGGCAAAATAAACTTTTTTTCCTCTACAGATTAACTCAGCCAATAGGATGGTAATTAGATCTGAATCAGCTTTTCAGAGTGCCCACATCATTTATCTTGGATGGAAAGTTTTCACAACAGGAAATACACTTTACAAAGTTTTTTAAAGGTGGTTATTTTTATAAGTTTTAAGGAGGTCAGCCAGCAATTTCCTGTACTACTGGAAATTATTAGTAAGAAAAATAATACAACTTTCTAAAGTGAAAGAAATGGAAGTGAAAGGCACAATTTCATGTACAGTCTTCCAAATGTTCCAACTAGTTTGGCACCTTTGGGCAAAGTCCATCACCATATGTACACATTGCTGTCAACGCTAACCAGCAAGCCCTACAAAAATGTATCACATAAACATTAGAACTCAGCACTAGAAATAAAAAACCTGCAATTACTAACTTGCAGCAAAGCCAGCTTCACATCTAGCTACTTTCTACCCTGGCATCATGTCCCTGTTGAAAATGGCAGTGCCTAAGTCCCAGCTCAGTAACAGGAAATGTAGTCCCTAAAATATGCAAACATGTGAGATGGTTAGATCTTTCTACACATGGAACAAACTCTTCTAACACCTTTCTGCATGCCACTGTCCAAAACAACAAGGTATGAATTAGTCTCTTAAAACAAACAAAAAAAAATCAAATGTCAAATTCCAGTGCTGTATTTACAAGCAATGCTTTTATTATAAGCATTGATTAAAGAGGAAATTAAACATTTAAGTTTTTATGCACGATATTGTAGAAAATCACAACTGACATTCTGATTGCTCTTTACATTTCAATATCTGAAAAAGAAGTATTCCCTAGTTTTACCTAAGTCTGTTAAGACTAAGGTACTGAAGTTTGTTTTCTGGAGATGCTTTCCATAATCCAAGCAACTTTCAAGCTCTACCTTCACATATCAGTAATGGACGTGATGACATTCCAAAAGAGGAATGAGAGTGTGGGGGAAGGATGTCACAGCTCAAATGCGGTATGCCAGACGTGTCGCTGCAGATGGGGAACTCTGCATGAATAATGCAGATCTGTCAATATCTTGGGCCAATTGATAGACAAAACAGCAGGAAGATGGTACTCCAAAATAAAGGTGCTTTATGAAGAAACGTAGAAGTCAGCTAGCAAAGCTTTGCATCATTACAATACAGAGTCCCTGTCAAATATCTGAGCACCTGTGACACAAAGCTTAGCTCAATGCCAGATCCTGAACCTCTTTTTCTTCGACATCCAATGTATATCACAGCTAGCCATTATTATAAACACTTTCAATCTTTATCAAGAAAAGGGAGACTAATGTGAAAGCCTTTTTTCAAAGGAGAAGGAGACAATCTCCCGAATTTTGATTACCAGTACCTTGTGAACCTACAACAGCAGTATGTCCTCACACTCCTTGTGCTGAAAGCCTGTGAAACCAACAAGTATTACAATATCCCACAGCAGCCTGCTTGCAGACACATCCTGCGGCTCCATGATCATTGACATGAGACTTGTACATTACAGAATCACTTGACAATACAAATTTGATCACTGAATTATCCAAAGCACTCAATACAGTGTTTACCTCAACTTTATGCTTTTATTCCAGCTGTGGGAAGACAGAGAGTATATAACTCAGCATAAACTCAGAGTAGTGTGGAAAGACAGTATTTGATATGACAAATAAACTGCTGTAATTTTTTTTAAGCAAAATCAGACTTACAAAGCAAATTCATGCTGAATGAGTACTTCATCTCACAAGGCTGTGACATTTTTCATCAGGAACCTGAAAGCTGCATTTACCGTGCTGTTGAACCACAGCCTTATGCAATTTCAGTGCCTGTGCAGTCTTCTCCAGGCTAGATCCAGGGCTTTCACAGCCTCTTTAAACTGCCACAGCAGATGGGAAAATCACATCTCATCTCTCAAAGTAAAACAAGCACTTTGAAAAGCCACTGACAGTAACTCAACCTAAAGTCATTATTTCTACAACCATTTTTAAAACATCATTTTTATCATTTCCTGAATGTTGTTTATATTTTGATCAGACAGTGAAAGACAAGAATATACCAAGTTATTCACTTGTGCACAGCACAGTAATGCCAAGCACAGTTAGCTTCAGAGACAGATTTCCATAACAAATTTTTTTTTATCTTATCAAATATATCACAAATATTTCAAATTTTTTGGATGATCTATGAAAAACCTTCCTAGGATTGCAGCTTCCAAGGGCATATCCTTTATCACTTACAACATCCATTTTTTGAATACAGTTATTAAAAACACGATTGAGAAACCGTGAATAATAAATTAAAATAACTTGAGTGCTGAGACACCCTTTTTTCTCCCAAACACAGAATAAGATGCAAACGAGGCTGCAGTAGAACTTCTACCCCTGGCACAGACAATTGCTCCACAACTGTCACTCCCTCCACCTCTCTCCTTTTCTTACTTTTATAGTTCCAGTGGATGCTGGTGACTTGGATCTCCTGAGTTGGAATATATTCCTCAATAAATTTCTTCCCCTGCAGTCGATGCCAGAGTGTGGTTTTCCCAGTGTTCCTGTCCCCTCGGATAACAATTTTCACTGAGGAAAAGAACAAGCAAATAAATAAAGTTGATTAAAACAAATCTAAGAATGTTTGGAAAGCATGTTAACATTTTGCAAGAATTATTCAGATGTAATTAATTCTCTCATAGGCATGATGATTTGTTAAAAAACAAGTGGCTCAGTCATTAAAATTACTGTTCATTCAGCTACTGAAACTAGCTCAGCAGAAAGAACCAACGTCAAGACTGAGTCTTCAGAATCCTGCTCAACTTTAGCCAGCTAAGTTCCTGCTTCCACTTCTGCTCACTTTTCATCCTCCTACCTTCTCTCACTTGTATCTAGCCCTTACTCCAACTTTGTCATACCTATCCCTTTTCAAGGCTTCAAGACTAGGCTTCTCCTTCAATTATCTCCTCTATCATTCACATTTCTCCTGAAAGACTGCTCATTCCTTGAGGAAATAATATTTTCCTAGAGCCTCTTGCACAACGTCATTAAAAGCTCAAGGACCAGTCCCCAGCTGACCTGAATTAGACACGGTATTTCGTTCTGAAGTGCTGCTCCGCTTTCATAAGGGTGTGAATTTAAGCCAAGGCACTGGCGCAAAAGCTATGTGAATGTTCTTGGAGAGCTGAGAGGCAGGTTCCGGTGAACATTACCGTAAAGTTAAGCTGTAACCACCCTCAGCTGCCTCCAGCTTTCTTTTGCTGGGACAACACCCTGCTTTCCAGGGAAAGCAGAACAAGATCATGTATTGCTCTTCAGCTGCTCCAGATCACAGCTCAGATTAGCTCAGACAAGGAGGCAATCCTCAAGGAACAGAGTCTCTGTCAAAGGGACAAAGTAGCTCACATCCACAGAGGTCTACCTTAAATTCACCAAACTACTTCTGTTGACGGTTCAGTCCAATTCAAATCCAACCAAAAACAATCTACCTTGTATCTACTAGAAACAGGCTAAGTTGGACCAAAACAAACATGCCTTTTGGAGACACAAGCTGCCTTAAATATCACTGAAATAAAATGAAGAGAAACTGAATCTCCATAGATCCTACATGCCTCAGGTAGTGGAACAGTCTCTACAGCATGTGCCAGGTCTTATTGTGGTCAAGGTGTGAGCACATTGGTGGCATTCAGCAGAAGGAATTTTCAAAAAATGCAGTCTCAGGTAAAGCCAGAAAGGCTCCACTTCCCCTGTCCTGTCACCAGACCAGCTACTTGGGCCACTAAGCTGAACTACAATGATATGCATGAGCTTGTTCACATGTGCCTATAGCCACAACAAGAAAAGTTAATCAGTGGAGAAATACATTCAAACTCATCCCAAAGAAAGGAAGTATCCAGAATACTTTGTTGAGAAAACAATGAATCCATACAGTATCACTTGTACTGGTGTCATGAAATGTACTCAACCCAGCAAAGCAATTTCCATAGCAAGCAGTATTGTGGACTTTCCACAGTCCACCTAATATTACCTTGCTCTTTCTGAAAACAGTTAAGTATCGCTTTCTAAATTTTCTGTTTTATATATATGTGTGTGGTTTTTTTAAGTAGCAACAACAAGGCTATTGAGAGCACCTGACTTGAACAGAACCAGAAATTTTACACTTGCATTTGATACACAGGAGCTGTTATCCCCTAGAAAATGGGCTGCTCAGACATCTAACAGCAGATTCAAGTCATTAGCACTAGGTTGTGAATCACCACTCGGGCAAAAAAATCTCAGACTCAAGGCTGTCTTTTTTTTTTTTTTTTTTTTTTAATATATCTCAGGTGTTATTACAGGCATCTCCAAAAGGTAGCAGGACAAGCAGAAGAACCACATCACTGCAAGAAAAGTTTGTTAAAAGCAAGAGTGCCTAAAACAAACATATAAAAAGTTATACGAAAGTTTTGTCTGGTGCAATTTTGTGTTGCAGTTCTGCTCTGTTTTTGTTGGTGTTCTGCTGTCATCCACTAAGATATATTACTGTTTAGTTTTTTAAAAGTTATTTGTTAAAATAAAAAAAATAATAATCCAGGCAAAAATGAACAAAATATTTATATTTTGACTTCATTTATGGGTACCAGAGCATCTCTGTAGAGACAGTAAAGCATTTCTTGCATTTCCTATTGTACTATGTGGAATTCCAAAGAAGGATTCCCTGGATTTTTCTTAATTAATGCAACATGTCCATGGCATAGTTAGAATAAGAACCTATTTGCCCCCCACCCAAAATGTGAACCTTTTGAAATGCTCTCACTGCTTACCTTAGAAAGACATTTTAAAATTCATATTCCCTCAAAAATTACAGCACTAGCTACTGAAACAGGGAGGCCCAGGAGACAAATAGACTCTTCATCATTTATGCTGTCCGTTGTTTCTCAAGGTGCAGTTTCACTGTCACTTCCAGATGACTTATGTGTGAGCTATCTCCAGAAGAGGCAATCTTATACACCCCATGGCCTTTCCTGTGCCAGCACTACTGCTTCTGCAGCTATATGTAGAATTGGATCTGGGAACTGAATCATCTGAAAACTAGTCCCCAAATTACTTTTCCATAACACTTGATTTCAAAAATCTTTTGGGAGTAGCGCTGATGAAAATATTTCTCAAACTGCAATCAGGGTCTGGGAACTACCATCCTAAAACAAAAGAATGGGAGTAAGGGCTATAGTGCTTACAAAATGGATACAGAATATTTGTGAGGTTTTGTCTTTGAAAAACACATTTTAGCTGAAAAGCAAAAAGGAGAGAGTAATTTGGGGGATTTCTTTGAAATGCTGACTTTAGTATTTCATATATGAAAATATCAGGTATGTCAGAGGTTTAGGCCAGACCGACGTTCTTCACGAGGACAGTAGCCTGCGCGCCATGGTGGGTTTTGTTTTGTGATGTGCACTCCGGACATAATTTTAAGAATAGAGCCCAGAAGGCACAGGCATACGCAGAACAGCTAGACCTGAACCTCCAGCAGCTCCATGTCTTTTATTCCTGTCAGTTACCATCAATGGTAACTCTCAGGAAACCCTCTTGCCTGTGTAACCCAGCCAGAACTGTTCATGTCACTGTTCTTAGGTGATCATTCCCTTATATAAACCTTTGTGTTTGAGTAACCTGCTGCTTCTGTAATTTGTCAAGACACTTTAAACGAGCATTGCTGCCAAAGGAATAAGATATACCTCCCCCTCCCTCCGCCCATTCCCACTTGCTTTGGCCTGTGCTACCCTCTCTGGGCCAGCACAGCTATCTGACTGGCAGCATAGCAGACCTAATTCAAGTTCAGGCTACCCCAACCAGGAAAAAAGAAGCGAGTTTTAACAGATATACTATAACTAGTTCTCTATACTAGGAATCATGATCTCACATAAACATCTCAGCCATCACAAATGTTTTTAACACCATTTTTAATTTCTGTACTTACTATAGTACTCAGGCAACTACAGTGTTATTTGGGACATGGCACATAAAACAGAAGATGCAGATCACAGAGAGCAAATGAGGAGTGTGTGTGTTGGGAATGTGGTATAAAAATGCTTTTGTTTTGCAATATGATGTCCCATACTAAGGAAGTGATTGCTGCGAAAGGCTATTACTGGCTTTTGCTCTCATCAGAAATCTAAACCCACTCACCTTGCAAAAGTTTTCCTTTAGAAAACAAGACTGAGTGGAAGAGAGGCCACCAACACAACTCATTTCAGTTCAACTTACTTAAAAGTGCAAGCTACACACCACTTATAATTCTCAGTGCCATTAAAACACTACATAGTCTTCAATATCACCTCAAATAGCGGGTTGTTTGTTTTAAAATATACTTGACAGCAGTGAAGGCTGGCATAGCATAGCTTGTTCTAAACTCCACAGCAAGCCAGCATCAAGAGCCAGGCGATAAGGCCCACGTCCTGTTCGTTTTTATCAGCAAGCAACCCAAGGCAATCTCTGCATCCTACAAGTATTTCTGGTAAGGAAACATGGTTCAATTCATGACCAGTAAAGGAAACAGTTCTGTAAAACTAGTCATTGCGGCACCCTTTAATTTAGATCTATGCAGCTGCAGGAAAGAGAGATTTAAAGATCTGTGCATATTAAAGATGACTACAAAAAGCATTTTGCACTCCTCCGTTGAAATTCACATTGAATTTCATGTGTTTACTAAAAAAGGCATATTGACAGTAACACAGGGTTGAGGGTTAAGGGAACAGCTCTGCTCTTCTCTTAGCAATGCATTTGCATGTGACAGTCCTTCTAGCCTACATTCAACTGAGACTATAACCTCAAAATGCTGGAACCCATCCTATTTATCAACTGCCATGGTTATGTAGGGTACTTCAAAACCCTTCATAAGCCTCCTTGTATCTCCTATAAATATTATATAATAGCGACACTGGGAAGAGTTACTATGGAGATTGGAAAGCTTCCCTTAAGGCAGTGACAGAAAGCTGCAGTTTTATTGTAGATATGAAAGCAGTAATGAGAACACAAATCCTGTCAAGACAGGGCACAAAACAAAAAGCTTTCCAGAGGCTTTCGGTAATGAGAGAGAATGCAGCCAAGGTACTGTTTGTAGCTGAGCTGTTTGCATTTTTTTGGCCCCGTTGTTTTAATAATAAGAAGGTATACATACATGTAGGTTGGTCCCCCATGCAGGTAGTCAACACAAAGATTTATCCCGTTCTACTTTTGTGCCAGCAAGATGCAGTTGATATTTATTTTATGTAACACAAACATTCACTACCACAGAAATCAACTTTTAAATTGTATAACAAAAAGGCATTGACATTAGCTACCTCATCTTAAACATTTAACAGTGAAGCACATGAATATGTTCTAGTCTGTAGCCTCCACATAGCCTCTGCAGAGATCAATAGTCTTTAGCAGATTCCCAGGTATATGGTTGGCAATGCAGTGCTATATGCCCAGGTACAACAGTTTCACCCTCATCCCTAATCCTCCATTAGGAATTAATTAACAGTAACACAATGTTTCTGTTCATATTCATGACTCCTTGCTAAGATACTATTTTCTAAATTAAGCACTGTTCTTAGCATATTTAACAGATGTGATCTGGATAAATGCACCAAATGTTCTCCCTACTAGGGCACAGAGCTTCAAAACCACATCAATTCAAAAGCAGCCCATCACAGTAACACTAAAAAACCCTCTCCAAACTCTGAAGTGCTAAATTCTCCCTGCCTGTACAGTTTCAGATTACGATACAACATAATCTCCATTTCCCCAACATGCGAGCCTTTAGAGAAACTATTCTGCAGCATGTTTACAAATCAGCCTTATTCCAAACTGCTGATTTCTCAGTCTTCTGTAATCAAACTTCACTGCTGGCACAGACCCATACAAACTAATACTCACAGTGCTCTGTGTTAGCATGTCTATTTTCAGCAAGGATGACATAAATACTGTTCTCTGTATCACAATTGGCGCTTTGGGATGTATTGCACATACTTGCAGTGCCTTCTTGGGATATTTTATTAGAAATAACCTTTACTGAACTTCTAGGGAAAAAACACAACCCTGACCCTCAACACTGAAATTAAAATAATTCTGAAAGTGTTCTATGGAAAAAAAAAAGAGAGAGAGAGCAAATGTATCAGTTGCAGAAACAGATAATCATAATGAAATTATGTACCAAGGTAGTTAAAGGGCATACATCACTCACCTTTTATTAAAGCCTGACAGAGCTCAGATTTCAAAAAGTCCCTTATCATATAACCATTAGCGCTTAATTATAAATACTATGATCCAGGGCTGTACAGAAGGTCACCCACGCACTCAGGGGAATTACACTCCTGATGCTTTAACTGGCTAAATTTGATTTACAAGAAATTCTCTCTTGTGCCACAGTCAGCATAAGGCATGTAGGCATTCAGGACATCTCCTGCTCCCTGGGGACACTGCTGCACCACAGGTTCCTAAGTCTGGCACAAAAACATAAAGTTTGCCACCTCTTACTCTACCCACATTTCTGCATGCTCTGACATTTAACTGCATACTTGGATTCGGACAACTGCTGGCAAAAGAACCGCCACACAAGACGAATAGCATACGCGTGTCACGGTTCCACAAGGGCTCCTGGAAACTGGGCCCACCTGGGCACCAGCTGCCACCCACCGCGGAGGTTCGCTTCCCACCCGGGGCTTTCTCTGACCTGCCCCCCGTGACTCCCCAGAAGCTGGGCTCCAACTCACTGTTATACTGGACTCCCTTGGCAAATCTCCTCTGCAGAGCCTGGTTCATGGACTGCAGCCCTGCAGGGATATTCTTGTCTCTGACCGGAGTCTGGTCCGAGCCCACCAGCTTCTTCAGGGCTGAGAACATCTTCCTGGTCCCCCACCCTGGCCACCACCGGCGCTTCAGACACCTCCAGGCAACGGGCCGCGGCTCCGACTCTCAGGGGCAAGACGGCGCCGGGGGAGGCATAGGGGAAGGTCGCGGCTCGGAGCGCGGGGAGGGCAAGTCAGGGCTGGGGCCGGGCTGGTGGCGCCATGAGGGGCGCCCGGCGCTCGGCAGGGCGGAGGTCTGCGGGCTCGACTGCCAGGCCCGCTCCGGTGGGGCGACGCGGCGGGGAAGGGGGCTCAGGCGGGGCCCCGCCGCGTGCCTGGCGGAGGGGGCGCTAGCCGGCCATAGCCCGGGGCTGGGCCGGCGCAGAGAGGCGCGGGGCGGGGGGGGGTGTCCTGCGAGCGTCAGGGGCGAGGGCGGTGCGACGGCTCAGCCTCATCGGGCCCCGCTGGTCGGGGCCCGGTGCCGGGAGAAGAGGAGGCGGCGCGCGCCGCCCGCCGCCGCCATCTTGCCTCTTCCGCTTCGCCGCGGAGGGGCCGGGAGGCGGTGGCGCCGGCTACGGCGGCTCGCGCAGGCCAAGAGAGCTGGGGCGGCGGAGCGCGGCCCGGCCGCGGGGGCGGCCCCGTTCCCGCCGCCCGAGGGGCAGTGCCGGGCCCTGCGGACCGAGCCGTGCAGTGGCTGTGGGGCTCCCCTAGGGCCCCTGTGACCCCCCCCATAAGCCTCCTGCAACCCCGGATCCCCTGTGATCCCCCGGCGGCCTCCAGCGCCCCCCATAGCCTCCAGTGACTCCCTGGAATCCCCTCGTGTGACCCCCAAGGATCCCCCTGTGGCTCCCCATAACCACTGTAAGCCCTCCTGTGACCCGCTGCGATCTCCAGGAACCCCCTGTGACCCCCCCATAGCCCCTGTGACCCCCCCATAGGCACCCATATTGCTCCCCTGTGACCCCCCCCCAGGGTCCCCCTGTGACCTCCCATAACACCCCAATCCCTTCTTGTGCCCCCCAAGTCCCCCATGACACCCACATAACTCCCCATAACCCCCTCTTATGAATCCAGCCCCCCCAGTGAAACCCCCATAACTGCCCATAACCCCCCCATGACCCCTTGTAGCCCCCCATAGTGCCCTCCAGTGACCCCCAGAATCCTCCTGTGACCCTCCGGCCCCCTATAATCCCTTCCTTGACCCACCATGACCCCCTTGTGGTCCCCAGCATTGCCCTGTGATCCCATACTGTCACCCAGGCCCCTGCCCACCTCCTCCCCATGCTCCCCATTGCCAGTCTCTGGCAGGGCCTGGGATGAGGTGTGTGTGCGGGGGGAAGATGATCCGCTGTGGCCTAAGGGGAGCCGTGGGGGCCGTGATGTGGGGGACACAGCAGGGTCAGAGGGTACATGGGCACAGCAGCCCCCGCCAGGGCCTTGGGTGCCCCCTGGGGCCCAGGGCTGCCCTCCGTGTGCACCCCAGGTCCTTGGGTGCTCCGTTAGTTCCTGGTTGGCTCGCTGTGCACCTGGCTGGCAGCATGCTCCCCGTGTCCACCGGGATGCTCACCGGTGTGCTGTGGGCAGGAGTGGGGCCGAGAGAGCGGTGGTACCAGCCGCGGGGTGCTCGCAGTCCACCAGGTTCTTCCTGCTGCTGTTGTGCTGCCATATGAATTATTTGCCCCTAGTGAGGTGCTCAGTGCCCCCTTCCTAGCTGCCGGCCGTCAGCACGTGGGAGACGGGAGGCTGAAGCCCATCCGGCAGGATGCCCTGAGCCCCTTGGTGCCACCCAAGCACCAAGAAAGAGGCAGAAAGCGGAGGCTCGGTGGAGGTCACTCAGCAGCCCTAATGGGGTGTGGGGACCCAGTGGGGGAAGTCAGGGAGGTCTCAACAGCATCACCTAGTCCCTCCTTGAAACTGCCCCTCCACCCTACCCTGCACTTCTTTGGGCTCCAGATGGACATGTGGGGCTCATTAGTCACATTAGAGACATTTACTGCTTGGTCATGGCAGTGGCTTTGCAGGCGGCATGCCAGGGCTGCTCCCAGCGCCTTCCTGCCCAGCCTGGGCTCCTGTGCTTGGTGCAGGCAGCTCATCCTCCACCCCACATCAGTTTGACAAATGCAGAAACTCCTCATCCTCTGCAAGAAGAGAAGCGCATGGTGTGATGGCTGGACTTGCAGATCGCATGGTGAGCTGCTTGCTTTGTCCTTGTTATTAAGGACAGACGGGAAGCAGTTGGGACCCTCCAAGCATCCCCTTACTCCCGCAGGTGGTGGGCTCCTGGCCTCCGCTGGTGAGCAGGGCCATGTGTGCTGACAATGGAACAGGGCAGCCATGGGGTACATGCGCTGAGCTGGGCTTGGGGAACCAAGGGGATACATTAACATCCCCCAAGCAGGAGTAACTGTCCTTACAGATCCCTATTTGGGAAATCCCCCAGTGATGGAGACTCCACATCTGCCCTGGCCATGATCCCCAGTGCTTTGCTCTACTATCCCTCAAAAGGCTCCAAAATAGAAGCCCTCATGCCAACTAGAGCAGAAGGATCCAGCAGGCATTGCATGGAGAGTACACCCCAAGCTGGGACCCCAATTCAGTGCTTGTTTGTTGTGACAGTCTCTCCACACCCATCCAATCTTTCAGCTGCTTTTCCCTCCCTGAACTGTACTGAGTATCCCCTGCCCAGGGGCTGTCACTTCACTGCTCCCCACCACACTGAAGCTTGTTCAGAGCCCTTTCGTCAAGATATTTTGAAGTCCAATCCTGGTCTCAGCAAGTCTGCAGCCTCTATAGTCCCCCTATTTGATACGATCTGCAGAAAAATGATCGTGCTCCTCAGTTCGTCAGAGTCCCAGACCCAGGATGGACTCATCTCTGATCCAGCACAAACCCATCCCAGACCCATTCCAGACTGAGGATAGACTCATCCTAGACCCAGGATAAAACTATCCTAGCTCCAACCCAGACTCAGAACAAACTCATCCTGTACTCAGGAGAGACCCCTACCAGATGCATCCCAGTCAGACCCAGGGCAGGCCCATCCTGTACCCGGGATGGACTCATCCCATACCCTGGACCAACCTGCCCCACACCCAGGTAGACCTAGCACACCCATGCCCAGCACAGAGCATGACCAGAGGTGCTGTAAGCAGCACCTCCTCAGCTGCTACCCTGGTTTTCCTGCAAGCCCAGATGCAGTGGGATGATGGGAAGAGATGGTGCGGTGTGCGCAAGATGGCCCATACCTCCCAGCGAGGGAGCCCCGCAGTACTCCTTGCACTCCTTCTCCGAGTAGAACTGGTTCCCGTTGCCCTTGCAGCCTCCGTAGTTAAAAGTGATGCACTTGCCCTGGGCTGCATCAAATGCCCAACGTATCACCGGCTTCTGGCAGGGACCCTTGACGATGGGCAGCCTGCAGGCAGCTGCAGAGACACAGGGCAGATCTGAAGGCAGGCCAGGTACCAGGTGCTCAGGGCCAGGGTGCTGTGCCAACCCCCAGGTGCACAACAGCAACTCCCACACAGATGCTGGACAAGATCATTCAAATTGCCCAATTCCTTCTACTGCCTCTGCAAAGACACTTCCTGTACTTCTTTCCAAGATGCCCTAAGCCCACCAGGATGTCCCCCATGCTCTTTCTCCATCCTCCCTCCAGGCTAGCCCTGCTTTCCCAGGCCCCAAGCCCTTGTGGACAACCTGGGGCTGGGGAGTGTACCACTGGACTATCCCACTCACCCTCTGTCCTGCAGGCCTGCAGGCACTCCTTCTCTGAGTAGAAGTTGTTGCCATTGCCCAGGCAGCCGCCGTAGAGGAAGGTTTCACAGGCCATGGAGGAGAAGTTGTAGAAGAAACGAGTGAGCATCCCGCTGCAAGGCCCAGGGTCTCTGTTCAGCCTGCAGGAATCTGTGGATGAGCAGGACATGGGTAGTTGCAGGGAAATGGTGCAGATACTGAGCGATGGCATGGGGCAGAGGGATGCCCCGCTGTTGAGGGCCAGTGCAGCCCATCTTCTCCCAGGTCATACCTTCCTTATTGCCGACGTAAAGGGGCAGGGGGCCTGCAGCTGAGCCCTCTTCAGGAGGCAGGACTGCTCTCCGTGCCCTCTGCACAGGGGAGGAAGTGCAGGTCAATGGGTTCCCTCCATATCTAGCAGCCCTGTCCTCATCCAAGATCCCTATCTTGGATCTATGCCAGATCCATGCCAGATCCATGTATTTCAGATAAAGACACGTGCAGTGCCATAGTCGTGCCCTGAGCTAGCCTGAGAACATGTTTCTGCTGCTGGCTTTCACTTACACGTGATGGTTTATCCTCCAGAATATTTTTATTTGCTCTCCAGCCAAGTGGGCTGTTTCTCTTTCTCCTATCTCCTCTTCAAAATCCTTCTAAACTCAACCCTGCAAGATCATTAAATATTGGGCAATTGTAGCCAAGGGATCAGGGCAAGGTGGGGATGCGGGTATTAAAGAGTGAAGAGCCTCACATGGAGCAGGTAGTAGGATGTAGACCTCCATCTACCTCACCTCCTAGAGCAGTGCCTAGCTTGAGGCTATGTCAGAGCCCAGTGTATGTTCTTTGCTGGCTCCCTGAGCACCAGCCTCTCACTAACAGTCCAGCTGGCCCTCAGAGGCTCTCTGTTGGCCAGATCTTAGTCAATATGAGGTTGATGTGGGCTCAGCACTGAGCTGCTTTACCCACCCTGGTGGTGGTCTCCACATCCTGGCTGTAGTACTCAAAGACAGGCAATTCTAAGAGATACTAGGCTCCAGATGCAGTAACTTTTATCCTATGAAACACTAGACAAAAATCAGAGTAGGAAAAGGATGTTGCTTTATATTTGGAAGGGGATCTTGTGCCCACCTGACTGCTCCAGGACCCTTGCCACTTCAGCCTGTTCCTTCCTGTCCCCCTATCCTTGCAGGCAAAAGCCCACCAGCAGATGTGAAAGAGCACCTTCCAGGGTGCTTTGTGGAGATGCTGCCTGAAGAGTGTGCCTGGTACACAGATTATAGTCCCAGGACACTGAATCTTCAGTGGCTTTGGCCTGGAGGGCCAGCCTTGATCCTTCTCAGGAGATCCGAGTTGAACCACTCACCTCCGGTGCAGTTGCAGTCTCCTGGGGGATACATTCACCTAGGTCAGATGATGGTAAATAAAATCAGCAGCTTGAAAAGGACAGTTTCTCAACAAAGTCATCTCACTGAGGCCTGGTACCATGCAAAGAGATGCCCTCCCAGCTTGCCCCTGGCACTCTTCCCCACTTGCTGCTTTCCATGTCCTTGAGGCACTCCAACTTCTTCCCACTCTCATAAGCCTCACTGTGAAATCCCCACACCCACCTGCATCATGCTACCACTTTCTGGGCTGCTGGGCTAAGCAAGCAGCTCTTCAGGTCCTGGAAGTGCCCAGCCAAGGGCAGCAGTTGCAAGTGTCCCACTGGGTCAGCTCTGGCATCCTGCAGCCTTGTCCCATCACAGCTGTTGTGGGAGGATTGACTCTAAGGCACAGCAATGACCCCACCAGCTGCCCTGGGGCAGCAGAAAACTCGAAGCTGGTAGAAGCTTGACTGACCTGTGGCCTTGTGTCCTCCTCCCCATCACTTTAAAGTCCTTTTCTCTCCTTCCTCCATCCTGAACATCTCCCTTTTCCCCCACCTCTGTGCACCAGAGTTGGCACACTGTAAACAACAGCCACACCAAGATGAAATGCTGGGGCGGGGAGGGGGGGCAGCCAGTAGGAGAGGCACTGTGTCTTCACAGAGGGGAGCAATGATTTACCTTTATTAGTGAGGATGAAGACGGAGTCCTCAGGGATGCCAAACTCCAGAGCCAGCTGTTGGAAAGCCTCGATTAGATCTTCCCTCAGCTCTGGGCTCCTCCCTGGGAAAGGGAAGGGGAACAAGCTGTCAACGGGCAGTTGGTGGCTGGTGTGTGAGAGGGTTGGTATGTAGCCTCCCAAGCACCCACCAGCCCACGGAGCTCAAGCATCTGCAGGTAGAGGTGGTATAAGCCTCACTATCCTATCCAAACTCTCCTACGTTACTCTCCCATCAGCCTTGACTAAGGACTTTGATAAAGTGGTTTTAATGTCTCTCAGTCCTGGAAGACAGCACCGCCTGCCACTTCCAGATCTGGGTTTCTTCCAAGCATGTTTTGCCGTATTTATTCCACATGACAGCCTTGTTTGGACATTCATAGCATGACAGGGCTCTAAGCTGAGCCATAAAACTCATCATTTTCCCTGCCAAAGATGAACTGGACTCAAGTCACCACCTTCAAAGCTGTGGTCAGATTCCTCAAGGCCAAGTGAAGGGCAGTGCTAGTGAGCTATTTAGTCCACCCAAGCACAATCTGCTTGCCCAGAAAGTGTCATAGCCAGACATACCGTACAGTTTCAATGTAGTAGTTGGACCAAAACTACTTTTCTTCTTCATCAGAATGATAGCATATTCTTCATAGTTGGTGCGAAGCACATAGGACTTGATAGACACATCCCATTCTGAGTAAGACAGAGATGCACAGGATGTCATTTCTGCCCTGACTGTGTGTATGATGATGGAGGATGGAAGTGGAAGGGGCCCAGCTGAGAGACAGTGACACCAGGCCGGAGATTGTGCCAGCCACACAACGCATGCCATCGACAGGGCCTGTTACAGAGCATCTCATATGAGGGAAGAAAAAAGGGAAGATAAGACAACCCAGAGCTAGGGGCTGAAATTGGGCGCTTAATTCAAGAAATGATCTGATTGTTGGGAAACAGCTACTGACCCTTATGCAACCATGACTCCATTTGGGCCTCCTGATCTCTTATTATTTGAGGGGATTCAAAAACAAAGGTTTGCAGACAAAGGAGATGATACTATCCATACTCCTGAAACACAGCTAGTGGGAGCCTGCCCTGGCGTGGGACCTTGGAGATGGAAGGGATCTGCTCAGGTATTCCATAGCCTTGTGCCCACACATGGGCAGCTCTGAAACAGCCCCCAGGACCTTGTTCCCTCTTTTGTCTGGAAACAACCCAAACCATGGAGTGGTTTCCCTTTCCTTGGGAGCTCTGCTCTCATCAGCCTCTTTCCCAACCACCAGCTGCGTACTTCGAGGCCCAGATCTGATTTGCATGGCCTGACTGTTCAGCAGCTTTCAGGCCAAGTAGATCAGCAGTCAATCTAACTTACTGGGGTTATAGTAGGTGTATCTTCCAGGGATGCTGGTTTTCTGGTATTCTCCCGAAACATGGGTGCAGTCATCTTGCCTAGAGAGAGGAAGAAAGCAATCATCTGCTTGGAGTGATATCTTTTCCTATTTATTGCATGAAAATCCTGCCTGAGGCACCAAGACTGGCCATGGCACAGGATCCCTGAAATCCCTGCTGCCCAAACATGTATTGCTGCCTCCTGTTTCTAGTCTGGAGTCCTGGGCAGCTGTGAGAGATAGAGGGAAATCACCTGGTGAGACAGGGGGACAGGAAATGCCTCTGTCAGACAGGGCAGTGATGGGAACAAAAAACAAAGGATGGAGGGGAGTTTCTGAACTTCCCTGACCACGAGGAGCAGAGCTGACGACACTGTCAGGAAACAGTAAGCCTTTTGGGCTGAGATTGGGCATTCATTATTTTGAGCTCAATCTAGGCCCACCTCAGTGCTCAAACTCCAGCCAGAGCAAGTAATTCTCCATGCCTGATCCCAGACCCTGGGGAATCCAGCACCCCTGGATGGGAAATCTTTGGGAGTGACTTGAGCAACCACAGCAAAAGCCTACACCATAAGCACTGCATACCGGAGCCTGGTGCTGATGGTGCTGATCTGATCATCATTCAGGCCAGGGCCCAGCACCAGTGTGCCCATGTTGAATTTTTCCTTGTAGTTCTTCATCCATTTGCAGGTCGTGGCAATGGCAATGTCATACCACTTGCCATACATCTGTGGGGAAAAGAAAGGGATATCTCTGCTGTGACCACTCTTCACCAAAGCTAGGGCATCTTGTGGTTTTCTGGAGAACCAAAACACTTGTGGCAAAGAAATCAGTCAATGGGGGGATGGAGCAGGGTGCTAGGGGTCAAAGCCGCTGCAGGATTTAAGAAGCTGCTGGGCTCCAAGCAGGATTTTCCAGATCCCTGGTCACTAACCTCCCCAGGATTTCAGACTTGGATTACTGGCAGGGCTTGAGAGCTGCTGGCATGCTGCCTTTCAGGAGGGACAGTGGGCCAAGCTTACTGGGTCACTGGCTTTACAACAAAACTGTGCTTTCTGAGCATGAAACTCAGAGTAAAGCATGGGTACATGGCCCTGGAACAATATTGAGGGCTGGAACAAGGTGCTGATCTCTCCCCATGTGATCCACAAAGTCAATATGTGAAGCAGAAAGTGTGCAGAGATTGTGGGAGTTGATCCAAAATGCAGGGCTAGATGCCCCTGTGTTTCACACCAAACAGCCAGGGAAGTGAGGGCCAGAACTGGAGCCCCATCCAAGGTGGGTGCTCACTGCTAAGTGAGTGACGTCAGCCACATCTCACCTATTCTCCATAGGGCCCATCCCTGCACCCAGGCTGACACTGCGGCCTTTTGCGTGGGGATTCAGACAGTCTGAGGCAGCAGAAGAGGGAGATGAGCGGGGGTTCCTAAATCCCAGGGGAGTACTCTAACCACTAGGCAGAGTTTGAACCATTAGGTAGCATCTAACAGGCATCCCATGTTCCCCTGATAGAGAGCTCAGATCCATATGCATGTATGGGAATGTGCAGAGCTCCATGGTGGGGAATGGAGATGCCAGTGATTGATATCCCATGTCCCATCCCAGCCAGCCTGCACCCTCCATGAATCCTGCATATTAGGGCTGTCAGCAGGCCATGCACGTACGTCTTAGGCTGTGTAGATCAACAAGCATCTCATGGCATTTATCTGCCTCAGCCACTTGGGCTCCAGCTGCCTGTTGGGGTATTTGCTGGGGGAAGCCACAGTGCAATGAGATGATGGCCTACGACAACAAGCTGGCTCCTCTTCCCAACTGGCACCCCAAGGAGGTCTGCACTGCCAAGACCCATCCTGCAGAGCATGGGAATAGGAACAGTAATGGGAAATATTTTCCTCCTGTTCAGAGGAAAACAAAATGAAGCTTTCCCCCCATCCCCTCTGCCCCCAGGCTAAAGGGACCACAGGCTGCTCTTACCCGCTCAGCATCAAAGTTCTCCTGCACTTGGATATCCTCCTCCTGGTCCCCAATAGGGGTCCCACTGGCTGCGACAAGGAGAAGGAAGGAAAGAAGACTCCAAAACATCATGTCTGGCAGCTTTAGAGTGCCCTCAGCCCCAACTGCTGACCAGGATCCCGGACTCTGTGCTGTCCCCACAGCGCAGGAGCGTGACCTTCAGACTGGCAGCCAGTGGGGAGGGGAGCACTGGGGCCTATCAGGGAGGTGTGGGGGTGGCTTGTGGCCCTGCATACCTTGACCGGGCAGGCCCTGGGGCACATCACAGCGTGGCCCTCAGAAATGGCCAGGATTTGTAAGGCATAGCTGTGTTGAGTCTTATTGAGAGCTGGCATGGGATGAAGGAGGGGAGGCTAGCATCCTTGTGCATTGCTCTCAGTCCCTCGGAGGTTTCCTGCACACCTTGCTCTTCTGCGGCCTGGCTGAGATCCTCATCCTTGCCTGTCCCTTCACCTCCTGCCGCTATCTCCTTTATTCTAACTTGAGATTCAAATTCTTGTTGTGGGATCCTACAAACAGTCCTGCTGCTGCCCCCCAGCCTCAATCCACTGCATCAGACCTTGCTCCTTCCCAGGGCAGTGGGCTCTCCGTCTTGTATTTGTGATCTGAATTACTCCCCGTGAGGACCCAGAGGCAAAACCTCAGTGTATTTTTCTC
Organism: Rhea pennata; assembly: GCF_028389875.1. NCBI lineage: Eukaryota > Metazoa > Chordata > Aves > Rheiformes > Rheidae > Rhea > Rhea pennata. The sequence goes on from NC_084680.1 coordinate 2,617,444, forward strand.
TTATTGCCTGAGATAGGATGTGAACTTGTATGCAACCCTTTTGCGAGCTGCTGAGTTCTTGCTTGGGGCACCTTCCCTGCCCACTGACGACCAGGGATTGCTCAGAGTGTGGAAAGATCTGCCCTTTGCACACTATATTTAAACTGTTCCTCCTGATCAGACCTCCCAGACCTGCTGCTGGCAGCCATGAGCAGATGTACAGGCATGACAGCCGTGAAGGAAACCCCACTAACTAACATGGCTGCCCTGCACATCCCTTGCTGCTGCTCAGGTCAAGTCTGACCAGCTCCGAATATAAGCCTGCTTTAAATGATGCGGACAGGGCATGGAACCTCCAAGCCCAGGTAAACCAGGTGAGCCAAAAGGACCTCCCAAGCCTTGGAGCTCACACATACGTGTAGACATCCCTTGGCTTGTGGACTAGTCTGACCCTGCAGAGGAAAGGACCTTAGGGGCCCCCTGTGGTTATCCCTGATTCTGCCTAGTCTTGACCATTCTCTGGAGGGATCAAAAGCCTGGGTTGCCTGTCTCCCTCCTAGGAGAGGGGATGCCCTTCTTGAAATCCTTCATTTGGACTCCCAAGCTTCATCCTGATGGCAACCAATGCCCAGGAGTAGTTTGAGAGCCACTCACCCTACTTCCAAGTATCCCCAGGGCCTAGCAGATACTGGAGGAACCACAGAGGGGCAGGCCATCCCTCCCCACCACTGTTTGCCTTCTCAGGATGATTAACTGAAACCAAACAGCCTGAGGGAAATGGCAAACAGAGCAAAGGGCAAAAGCCCCTCTTCAAGTCAGCCCGTAACTCAATATTTACAGAGAAAGGCCAGAACCAGAGGCATGCTTGCAGGAGCCTGCTGGACTTTCATCCCTCCTCCCTTCTACTGACTCTATCAGGAGCCACCTATGGGTGCTTTGTGTAGAGATCTGGGTGCTGCATGGCTTCTGTGGCCTGCCCAAACAGGCAGTGGTTCTGGCAGGGTGCACAGCCCCAGCCCCTGCTGTCATCCCCAGGCAGCATTGTGGCACATCTGAGATGACCTCCAGGAGCAGTGAGGCCTTTGAGCATGGAGTCAGGGCAGAGAGCGAGGGCATGAGCTGACTTTAATGTAACCGACCTCACTAAAATATCTGGTGCTTTGTTCTGCCTCAGGAAGCCCATCTAAGCCTAAAAGCAGCCCTGGATCTAGTGAGGTGCTTCCCTGGGTGCTGAGAAGACCCAGCAGTCCCTGTGTGCCTCTTTGCTGTTGTCTTCCATGGTCTAAGTGGTAGTCCCTACCAGCCACCTTGAAAAGCATGTAGCTACTGAGTTAAGGGTGACAGAGTTGGCTTGCTGTCCCATAGATCAGCCACTACCCCAGGAGCTGGGAGCAATTGGAAGTCTAGGGCAGGCCTGATGAGCTGGCAGGTAGGTGTTGTTGTTAACCAGATACAGAGGGTTAATCTGTGCAGCTACCCCTCAGTAAGACCCTTACTAGTGTCCCCGACAGTGCTTTTAGCTGGCTGTATACCTCATTAACTTTCTCTTATTCTCAAGGAAATGGGGTCTGACAGCTGATTTTTGGCACTCTCAGCTTTCTGGAGGCAGGCACCATCACCAGGTCAGTCCCTGCTCACAAACCGTTTTGACTAAGCTCCAGATGACATGACAGTAAAGAGATTTTGAAAAGGCCTGGACAAGTTGTACGACGTCTGTGTTGGCATCTGGGATCCTGCTTGATCATTGGACAGGAGGGTTGGGTGAGAGCTATTCCAGTCCCACATAGTCCCTGGGCTGGCCAGAGTGCCAGGCAGACCTTCCTGTCCCCATCCCTGTTCCCTTCCCATTGACGCTAGATGGCAGCTCGAGGTAAGGAATGACTTGGCTCTTTCTACTCCTAGTGCAGGTCCTCACCGTGGGTCCTGCTGGTCAAGCTGCAACCCCCCCCCCCCCCAGTGCAGGCAGATGGGCAAGGGAGTTGGATGAGACTAACCTCCCCGCTTTGACCATCTCTTGTGCCTACTCCGAGCATCTGTTCATCCATCAGCATGGCTGGGGCACTAGCCAGAGTGGCAGGGGTTTGACATGCTCATGGGTACTAGGGACGTGCAGCAACAGGCAGCACATCCCAGCCGTGGAAGCTTTGCAAAGTATTCACTTGCAGGTATCACTATGTACTACTCACATGGGGGATGGAGCCCTGTGCTGTCCTCAGGCCTTAAGTTAACACTGGGAGTAACGAGATGCAGGTACTGGTTCGTGAATCAGGACTGCTCATCTAGCCTTTTTGCCTGTGTGCAGTCCTTGCAGGGAACAAGTCTTCCCATGGTGCTCATGCGAGGAAACTCCCCATGAAGCAAATGAGCCCAAACAGCAGCAGACACAGGGCATGAACATGTAATACAAGACAGGGCACATACTCCTAAACAACATCTTTGGAGACCGCTATTCTTTACCAAGAGCCTAGTTCCCCCTTGGTAGGGACCCAGTGCCCTGGCACTTCGGCATCCTTCCTGTTGCTGCTGTTTGGCTCCTCTTCTCCCACTGGCACTAAGAAGAAATGAAGAGCATTGTTCCTTTCCAGAGGACAATTTAGGAAGCTACAGGCCTGGGACACATCCAGTCTGTTCATGTCCTCTTTTGTACATGTGAATCTACTGTCTTGCCTGTGACCATGGTCCCGTGGGGTCCATCTTAGTGCCAGGAAAGCTGGGGAGCAGCTGTACTGGCTGCAAAACTGAGCTTGCACACACTGCCAGACACTTTACTGAGAAAGGGGCCAAAGAAGTGATCCAATCTCCCTCCCCCCAGCCCCAGAACTGTTGTTCACTTCTGAGAATGTATGTGCTGTCTCCTTCCCTGAGGCTGTGGCTTCATTTGTGCCAGGATCATTTAATGGCTGCCATCCCAGGGATGGGGACTGAGAAAGATCATGCATCACTGGAGCACAGGGCTGCAATGATGGATTATGTATGGCCTGGCCCTGCAGAGGTTGCTGCTGATGGGACCCAGGTATGCATGGAGTCTCTCGGCCTGTGCCATCCCCTGCAGCTGTGTCCTGCATGGCCTCCTGGAGAAACGTCAGGCTGGGAAGTGGCAGGCTAGAGGAGCTGGCTCTTGCTGCTCAGGGAAAAGCATTCCTGCTGATTTCAGAGCCTGACTGGTGAAGAAATAGAGGCAGCAGTGATCCTGGAGGAGCTATGGCATGCAAAGGACCTTCTAGTTTGCAGAAAGTTTAGAAAACATTTTGATTTCAGACTTGTTTGGGCAGAAACTAAATATAAGGAGAAATCTCTATAAAACTCCCACAGTCCAATCCCCCAACTCCGCACCAGCTCTGAGAGGGCCTGACAACTGCAGCCTCTCTTTTATAGCACTATCAGCACCAGAACCTGGACTAGAATCAAAGGAACTGCAAAACTCAGGTAACCCAGCTGTGAGCATGAAGTTAGGTCTAGGCACCTTTGTCCTACTGGCTCTCTGGCCCATCCTCTGGAAATACTCTTCTCCCTGATCATCTATTGTGTTTTAACTTGGAAAATACCACTTGGGTCATGACCGTACCCTTCAGCTTTCACCATGTGTTAGGTACCCACTTGATCCTGCATGGCAAATCCTAGGGTGTTCTGGAGCCTTTGTCAGGTGCAGGCACTTGTGTAGAGAGCAAGCCCAAGTGAGCATCCCTCTTTGGCTATAATGATTTATGTGCTATTTTCTGTGAGTTTTGTCATGGAGGGTTTCCCCATCTTTAACTATGAGCAATGGCCAAGGATCTGAGGGCTGAGCACTTTTCCCTGCTCAGCAAACCTAGAAGAAGGGTGGTGTGATGGAGAACCACAAGGCTGGACAGTGCTATTTGGAGCCTGTCCTGGGGTCCAGCATGAAGAGCAGGAGGCATGACATACCCGGTTATTGGTGCCCCATCTGCAAAGTGCACTGAAAGCCCTGGGGCACTGCCAGGCACCAAAAGTGGAGCACCAGAGGCTGTGTAGCCCTTACTTTCTGGTTCATGGAACATCAGACAGACCGCTGCAGAGGTAAAGGCTAGGTCTGATTGCTCAGAGAGGGCTAAAAGGACAAGACATTGCCTTTGTACCTGTGAAATATGAAGTCTAACATCAACCTCTTCCAGTACTTTGCACTTGATCCTACTAAAGCCTCATGACTCAACTTCTTGCTATTTTCTGCAGTAGGAGAGCATAAGACGTCTCCTGAGTCAGGAAATGTTGAGAGTATTCAGAATCCAATAGTGGAATAAGATGTTGTTTATTTACATGATCCTGGCCACTATCCTCTTCCACTCCTCAGCATTCAAAGTTAGAGAGGCATCTCTGCCTAGTCCTGTCAGTGTCCATTTATAAATCTGTTGTCCATGATTGTGTCCAGTCCCTTTTGGAAGCTACTGATGCTGTCTGGCTCCCCCACCCTCTGTGGCAGTAAGCTCTGGAAATTCAAAACTGGCTAGGTAAAGAAATTTTATTTTATATTTGTTCTAAACCCATCTACTTCTAGTGCTTCTTACTCCTTACCAGAGTATTACAGTTTCATGTTCAGCTTGTCCATCATCTTCAGATTTTGCAAGTTCCAGTCAAATCTACCCTTGGCCTTCCTCTCTCTGTGCTGGAGAATTCCTGCTTCTCATAAAGGTGGCATTCCATTTCCTTAGTTATCACAGAGAAGATCTAGAGAAGGTCAACTCCTCTGTCTCATTCTTGAGCCATGGAAACCAGATCTAAAGCACACAGCACTCAAGATGAGGGATCCCCAAGGTTTCCTACAGGTGCAAAACAATGCTTTCTGTCTTGTTCTTAGCACTCTTCCTGATCACACCACATTTTCATGGCTTTTCCAGCTGCTGCTGCCCATTAACAGTTCTCTGAAATCAGCAGGTCAGTGATGGCTCTGAGTTCTCCTCCTGAGTTCAACCACTTGTCTTGAGCTCCGTGTCAAAGTCCCTCTCAGACTCCTCCCTAGAAGCCTCATCTTCATCCCTCCATGCTGAAGCTCACCTGCTACCTATTTGCCCCTCAGTTTTGTGAGGTCTTTCTGAGATTCTCTGCCATCAGCACAGTGAGTGGCTATCCAGAAGAGCTCAGCATCATTTGTGAACCTGGAAATTTCCCTGTACACTTCCTTCTCCTGAGGGTGAATGAACACATCAAATATAAAACCTGTCCCAGCACTGGTCCCTAGAGGATGCCAGTGCTAATGGTACTCCATCCTGAAGAGAGATCATTCAGCCCTACCTATTTCATATCACTTCTAATCCTTCAACTAGTTTTCAGTTCGTGAAAGAGCCTTTCTTCTGCTCCCATAGTAACCTGGATTCTTTAATAACCTTTGGTGTGGTAACTTGTCAGAGGCTTTCTGAAAAATCTAGATTGATTATGTCCTCTGGGTCATGTTCAGTGACAGACTCAGCAATCCTACCCTTTCTTACTGGTTTTACTATCTCGCCAGGGATATAACAGTGAGACTTTCCAGGCTTTAACTTGCCCACAGCTGAAAGTTTTCCTGCCCACAAGCCTGCCCCACAGGTGTACTGAGAGGTACCATGCTGTACTCAGCAGCTCTGCAGCTTCACATTTCGGTTTCTCTAGGATGTGAATTAACATTATCCAGCCCTGGAAACATGCTGAGGGTCAGCTCATCCCATTAGTCTGAAGCTCCCTCTGTATTTACTTCAAATTGATCTGGCTCCTCTGACCAACCTGCTACGACAACTATGCCAGACCTGCAAATCTCTCTGCCACCTTTGACAGTAAAGACCAACAGGAAGTAATACTGAGCTTCTCTGTGCAGCCTTATTATCTCCTTATCATTCTTTTATATCCTGGACATCCCCCCATTCCTTAGCCAGCTTTCTGCACTTGATGGTTTAAAAGAATGTTCTTTAACCAGCTATAGCATCCTTTCCAGTGTGTGCTGCACATTCATTTTCAGCCTTTTAATCTCCTGTTTACAGTTGATTTGACACGTTTTGTGAGCTTTTCTGTTCTCATCTAGGCAAGCTTTCTGTTTCTGAAACACTGGCCTTTTCTGTAGTACTTCCATTTGATTCTTCTTCTGAGCTAGGAAGGGGGCTTTCAAACCACTTCATTTTCTTTTTGAATTGTGACACACATTTTATCAAAGCTTCTAATGCAGTGTTTAAGAACATCCAGGCTATGTTTAGGATCTGTGGCAGGGAGGTTGATAGCTTGCCCTGTTTCTACATCGCTCCTTTTCCTGAAATTGTTATAGAATATGCTTGGCCCTCTCTATACCACTGCTAAATCTTGTGATACTGTGGTTTTTATTATGGAGTAGTTTCCCCAATAACTCTTCAGCCAGATCCCAAACAGTCAAGATTCAGCCCTCAAAAATCCCTTTTCTTGTGGGTTCTGAATCTCATGGTTCTAAGAAGCCTCATTTACTGCAGCCACAAACCGTATCTCTATATCTCGTCTTAATGAAACATTCACTCAGCCTATGCATGTAAAAGCAATTGCAAGTTGTGCTCTCACTCCTGTGCTAGCTGTCTGGCAGAGTCAGGGGGTCAGTGGTTGTTTTTGCTTCATGTCCTTCTCCAAGTGCTCTGAACGCCCAGGGCCCTGTTTGTCTCCCATATGGTTTTTTGTCTCACAGATGTGGTAATGTTCCTGTCTGAGTCTCCCAGGATGTCTGCATCTCTGCTTGCATTTGATCAGGTCTGGTCAAGTTACGGTTTTAAAAGAGTTACAGTTATGGCCTTAAAACAACATCTGCCAGGAAGGGAGCTGAGGCTGCATGCACATGCTGAGTGTGGGCTGTGTTTTGGGGTGCAGTGTATCCTGTAGTCCCTCTGCACAAGGCCAGTTTGGGCTGATTGTGCTGAAAGCAGACTTTCATTGCCATACTTCACAAACCTGCCTCTCCTCCACCTCTCTGTCCACTGGGTGCTCCCTTAGCTCCAAGGCTCTGCTCCCCACCCCCAATGTTTTGGAGGACTATCATTCTGACCATGGCAGAATGGAGTCTTTGGAGCAGATCATCAGCTCCTCATGCAGATGTGAATACCCCACATCATTACTTGTCCTGGGAGAGAATGTGGGGCTTGTCAGGAAACCTGGACTTGGGCCATGCTCAACAGGCATGTTCCTGGACTTGAAGGCTGGCTGGGGTGCCAGATGCTGCCTGCTTCTACTTGGACTGGGCTTGGCCAGCCCCATGCAGGTTAAGAAAGTAGGTGGGGTAGTGGTGCAGGGTGGATAAGCTGAGGACTTGCAAGAAGGCATGGGCCATGGTATGAAGGAAGCCTTGGGAACGATGCCTTTTATCCCGTGGGTCACAGAGAGCTTGGAAACACTCATGGGGTGACGACAAGCTGTCCCAAATGACCAAGCCTCTCCTGCCCTGAATATCCTTGCAGTAAAGAAAAAGCACATCTTTCACCTAGATCTCTTTTTGGATGAGAGTGGACAGGAATAAAGGCATAGCCAGCACATCACTGACACTTTCAGCAGGGAAATAGAGGTGAATGTTTAACAAAGGGCAGAGTGAAGGGGAGCAAAGGAAGCAGAGGACAGTCTGGACCAGGGGAGGGAGGATCATCCAAATCTGGAGTCTGAGCAGGAGCACAAATCATCCATAGGCTCATAGAAAGCTGGGGGGAGGATGGGCAGAGTTATCACCTGGGTTGCTCTTGGGCTGTCTAAGGTGTAAGCCTGGGAACATGTATATCTTCATCCACCTGACTGGAGCCACACCTGGGGCAGGATCTTACTAGGATGAAGCCCTCTGAGTGGAGGCGGCAAAGCTGCATCTCAGTCTGGAAGGTGTGTCAGTATCTTTGTGTCATGGTGGCAAAATATCTCTGTATCCTTCTGTGTGTGTGTGTGTGTATGCAGTTGCTGCCCAGTTACTACGTCTCTGGCCTGAGGCATCAGCCCAGGTGTTTCCATGCCTGGAGATGTCAAGACATCTGTTCATCTGCCTGTGTGTGTCTGTTTAAAGAGGGAAGCATAGGCCTTTCCTCTGCCTGGCTGGTGGCCTTCGGACATCCCCCTATGCCTCCAAGCCCAGATGCCCTTCCCAGGCACTCCCTAGGGGCAAAGCCACTGGGACATGTCCCAGAGCAGTGCCACATCCTTGAGGCTCCCTGCTGCTCTCCTTGTCCTGCCACAGCAGCCCCAGCCATACAGATGGCTCCTCCATGGCGCCAGGTCACAGCCTCCACCCTCACGTGCGGTTGCTTTTTGTGTCCCTTCTCTCTGTGTGTCAGCCTCACCCTGTTCCTTCCCCTCCCCTCTGCTGCCTGTGCCCCCCTTGCACAGCCCCCACCAAAGCCAGCCACACACACAAGTGAACTTTTCTGCGTTTTCCAGCAATTAAAAAGAATAAAGCAACAGTTGTCTCCAGGCAGGGCATGGATCCTGGTGACCCTGATTTTCTGTGTGGCTGGGCAGGGTGAATGGGGCTATTGAGACCCTGATGACTGGCATCTCCACTCCAGGATTGTCTCCCCTTCCAAGTCCCCCTCCCCACACTCTCCTCCTCCCTACCCTCCTCCCTGCTTTTAATTTCCTTCCTGGAGAGAACTGCTCATCTCCTTCCCATTGGCCAAAGGCCTGAAAAGGAATGGAGGAGACAAGGGAAGGATTAAAGACACTCTGCTTAGGAGCAGGCAGCCTGAATACAAGATGCACCGTCTGGGAAAGAATGGGGGCTTAGTGGGGCACCAGATCAGACCCGCCTCCACTGTATTCAGCACGACCTGCATTCCTGCATTGCTAAACAGGGCCATTTCTCCCCAGAGCCAGTGCGGAGAGGTCTGCCACTGGCTCCTCCTGCATCTGCCATCGCAGGTAGATCTGGCCAGGAAGGGTGCTGTGCGGCGGCTGCTGCACTGTTGTGCATCAAGGTTTGGTGATGGTGGGGGAAAGCAGCAGTAAGCACTTGTGAGCCAGTCTTCTCTTGGCCAGCCCAATCCTGGCCATTGTGCTTCCAATGCTGACCCTGCAAGGATGAGGAGGTAGCTGCAAGCCTGTGGCAGCTCTACAACTATTCTGGAAATGCTGCAGGGCAATTGGAGTCTCCAGGACTGTGACAGACCTGGCCTTCATCCCAGCAGAACTATGTGCCTAGTTTTCATGAAGGCAACATGCAGGGTCCAAGTCTGCAGCAAGCACCACTGTTTCAGTGCTCAAAGGAACATTGGAACCTGAACGTTGCAGGTTAGGCTTGAAATTGCTCTTATGGAGAAGGGCTGGGCACTTCCAGACATAGCCTCAAGACCAGGGACACTGGTGCCCCATTGCTCATCAACCAGGTTTTCTCAGCCTTGGAGGAGACCAAGAAAAAAGTAGATGCTCACTGCCCTTCTCAGCACCCCCTAGAGGCATGCAATCTGGGGTGCAGACGGGTTTCAGTAATTTGCGCCCATTCTTCCTGCAGATCCCATCTAGCCTGTGCCACCAGCATGTGAATGTTGGAGGATTTGTCATCCTCTGGTCTTTGGGCTGCTCCTTGGGGAGCTCTGGGGCAGGGTGGATATTATGGCTGAAACTGACCCTGAGAAGAGGCTGGAGCAGAGTAAGAGGTTAAAGCATGGACTTGGGGCCACATTGAGAGTGTGTGAGGGGCCCAAGGGGGTATTGATCATCTGTCATTGATCACGCTCACGAGGATACAAGGGGAGTCACCTAGGAGCAGGACTGTGTTGTTGGCAGTAGCTAAGGCTTTTCCACACCTCTTGCACGTTCCACACCAGATCGACCAAATGTTGCATATGAGACAAGGAACCAGAGCAGCAGCCCTGTGCGGGTAGGAGTGAGTCACCTCCAGTCATGGGAAGTGCTAGGACTGGTGCCTGCTGTCCTCAGGGCAATGCTGGGCTTTCTGCCCAAGGTCACCCCTCTTGTCACAACAAGGCTGATTCCCCAGGGATGAAGCTAGAGCAGCAAAGCCCCCTCCGCATTGTTAGTGTCCTGGGTTGGCCCTTCATGTCTGCATACACAGGTTCCCTATGGTGGGGATGGAAACACCCATCTTTCTCTGTGAATATGGAATTTGAGGATGACACTCTAGCTGGAGCTGGTTTCTGTGTGTTTATTCGAAGAACAGGAAGAGGTTGTTTTTTGAAACATGTCTGGGTCCCTGCTGACATCTGTCCTAGAGCTTTTCTTCTGGGGGAGCAAGTTCCTGGCTGAGCCCAGTAAGCCTCTGAAGCACAAAAAAGGTTTCCAAGCTGAAAAAAAAAAGTGGTCTGCAGTGGGGAGCAGTGACTGCTCTGATGCAGCAGTAGCAGAGCTATCATGGATAATGTGAAAGAGCAGATTTGGCCATTAATGTGCCCTGGCCTTTGGCTGGATTTTGTAGACTGCCCTGAGTCCTTGCTACTTCAACTTTCCTTTGTAGGTACCTAGAGCCATTTGTGCAGAGCCAACATGGGCATATGCCATGTGTGATGGCCCAGTGGCTGTCACATTTGCTGGAGTGGGGCTGAGGGATATGGCAGCAGAATAGACGGACTGAGAACAAGAGGAGTAACTATGAGACTAATTCAAGCTGGAGAAGAACATGATAGGAGAAAGTGGCTAGGTAGATCGGCAAAGAGCAGTTCTGTTTCCCTGAAGAAGCAGCTGCAAATGCACACTGAGGATCATACACTGCTAACAGTACTATGGGGAGCCCAGGTTGCCAGGTAAGGACACAGCTCAGGACTGTACACACAAAAATCTGGGGCCCTGCACTGCAAGTGTTTGCAAAGAGGGATCTGAGCTCCCATGCCCCATGTCCTACATAGGGCTAGTGCCATTTTAGGTTCTGGGGGATGTCCCAGCTGTCCCCACCTCCTGCTCCAAATTTCTTGTGGACTTGTGCCATATCTACCACCCTCATTTCAGGTTCCTAGCACACCCCTAAGCTGTGTGGCATCTCCAGTGATCAGGATGGAGCCCTGGTGATTGCATGAACGTATTCTCAGGAGCTGAGGGTGAGATGTGGCCAAGCACGTGGAGCTGGCCTGTCAGGACAGCTTCTATTGCTCTCCAGGCTTATGATTGTACTGCACTGGGGCAAGATTCAGGAGCCAAAATATATCTATCTTCTGCCATTTTTAGTGCCCTGGGGACACCCAAGACATCCATACAAGGCTAAAAGATGGGATGCTGACTGACAGATCCTGTGCCCAATGGAGGCCAGGCAGGACACATGAGAACATCTCAGACAGCATTAGGAGCCTATGTGTGAGCACCTCAAACCTTCCCCTTTCTCCATAGCCTGCAAAAGAGCCTAGATATCATCTCCACATTGACACCTCACTGTCAGAGCTGAATGCCACCCCACTGACCAAGCTGCACAACTCCTTGTCCCAGTTACTGCTGCATTCTCTGTACTGCACGTGACCATCACAGTCTCCATTGTCCAACTGGCATCACTCTAACAGCAGCTGGGTGGCTTTGAGGCTGGAAGGATCCTGACCTGAAAGGCTACAGGCAATCTCCTGAGATCCCTCTGCCCTTCAGCATCTTGACACGCTGGAGGCCGTCAGCTTATATCTTCATATGCCATCATGATTTTAACAAATCTAACAGTATTTGACAGCCCTAACTGTCAGAGTCCTGTGACTCAGTCAGAAACTGCTCTGATCTCAGAGAAGAGCACAAAATTCTTCCCAGAAATCTGTCTCCATTTTTTGCCCTGGAAGGCAAAGGAGAAAAAAAGCCTGTGCTCATCTTTTTCTCCATCAGAGAAGAGCCACATCCCTTCAGCTGTCCCACTAACTGATGTGCCACCAGCCTGGACACTAGCAGTAATATGGAGCACACTTACAGCTCCGCCTTCATCACTGTGTAAGAGCATGACAGGACCAGCAAATCCAGTGCAGAGTGAGGCCCCTTGCTCTTGCTATTCAGCGACATATGTGGGACGGCCACATCTGATCCTTGCTGTGGCCCATATATGGGGCAGAAACAATTTCTGCCTGCATGAGAAACAGCAGGAAACCCATCCAAGGCTGTGGCAAGAGTGTCCAAGAACAACCCTTTCCATGGCTGAGCTTCTCCTGATGCTTCCATCCAGCAGACTGGAGCTGGTACAGCCCAAAAGTTGGCCTTAGCTCTCAATGTCTTGCACACTTCAAGAGGAGCAGCACACACAGCCACATACCTCATGCACACACCAGAGCTATGCTATGCAGCGAGGGAGGACACTTCCTCACCAAAATGGGAAGGCAGCAGTCAATGGTTGGACTGTGTTCTTGCTGCTTACCATGCGTTACCATCTTGACACCATTGATGCAGCAGGCAGCACTCAGTGGAGGTCTTAAGGGACCTTGCTGACACTTGGGCTGCTTCAGGCAAATGGCCCTAATTAGATCAGCCCAGGCACATTTTCATAACAGTGCAATAAGGCAATGGAGAAGAGCAGCTTTGCTGTCCTGCTTTCCATGACCGCCTCAAGCAGCAGGCCGTGTCATGAGGGCTGCAAGGAGCTGACTCCTGCTGCCCAGGCTCCCTGAGGTAAGTCTGCACCTCTAGCCAGGCAAGCTGCTGGGACTTCACACACTGCACTATGCCTGCAGCTCTTGCACCAAATTAGAGCCCAGGGACTTGGCTGACAGCCTGGGGAATGCTCTTGGAAACTCGTTTTCAATCAACAGCAATCAGTCTTCATGGTCAGTGCTGGGCAGCATCCAGTGGTCCAAGGCAGGGAAGTGACATCAGAAGCAGATTCAAGTAGTTCTGCTGGGTTGTGGTGTCCAGAAGGTTTTAGAGGGACTAGCTCTCCCTCTTGCTGTGCCTCTGCAAGCTTGTAGAAAAGGGCTGGCAGCAAGGGGGGCCATGGCAAACACTGACCCATTTCCATTGCTCAGGGAACAAGGTCTGGGGTCTTTGCATCAGAAAGGTGCTCTAACTCTGAGGCAGAATGGCAAAAAAGGTAGGAAAACAGCAGTCTGGGCATTTCTCTTTGTTATAAGGGAAAGCAGTTATCAACACAAGAAACCTTTATGGTCCTGCTGCCACTAACTCAATAAAGCATGAGGCTTTATTGGGATTTGCTTGGCTGGGGTGCATGAGGGACCCAAAAATGAGGCTGGTAGATACAGCACATGGACAGGCTGAAGTGGCCAATCCCCGATCAGGTGACCGATAGGGCATCAGCTGTGCCACGGACTGTGCCAGGGGTTGCTGCTGGTTGTGCCAGCTCTGCAGGAACCCTGCTGGTGGGCCCTCTGCCTTTTCACCCTTTCTCAAGACTTTCTGCCCTGTTCTTTGGGTTTGAGGTGGCAGACCTTTGCCTTTCCCCTTGATTTGGGTTTCATGGATGTCCCCGTCACTGCTGTGACACTTCCTCACCAAAGCCTCCACTGGGTGAGCCTCCACATGGGGCATGGCACTGGGTCCCATGCACCAAGGCTGATTGCTCGACTTGCTACACAGCTGGTCTCCCTGACTCCTCAACTTGTAACACAGCTGGCCTGCAGTGTCTCTCATCTCCCCAAATTCTCCTGGCCCAAGTCCTTTCCATCTAAGGGACTATGACACCCAACAGTTGGTTCTGCTACTTTCAGAAACCTGACGCTGCAAGGAGCACCATTTCAGTAGAGGAGCAAAAAGCTCCCAGGCGGGGAAGAAAAATGAAATTAGTGACACAAGTGAAAAGAAAATAATCTCCCTGTGCGGTAGCCAGGGGCCTTTTGTTCCTCTTCCGCTCCGTCAAGGGGCTGGGAAGTGGAGCATTTACCAACCCCGCCGCAGACACAACGCCCAGGCAGCGCGGCAGGCTGGGGAGTCCTTCCCTCCACCAGGCCCTGGGGTGGAGAGGGACCACGGGGCTTTCTCTTTAATGCAATGCTATGAATACTCGAGGTCTTTCTGCTCGCTGTTTAATGGATTTGAATGTGAAAAGGTGGTGGAATTGGGAAGAAGGAAAAGAGAGGGGGGAGGCCAGGCCTCTTTGTTCAAGGATGCTGCTCCAGCCCTGGATTTATTTAGCATTTGGAGGGCTCAGGGTCTTTCTCTCCTCCCCAACCACTGCAAAGGCTCTCTCCCTTTTCTGCCTCATGCTTATTAGCATAGCAGCTGCTCCGTGAGAGGGGCTAGTCAAGGGAAAAGGACAGAGGCGTGCGGGAAATGAATAGGAGGGAAAAAAATAGCTTAAAAGGACAGAGGCTTTGAATGGGGGGGAGTTATGAGTGGAAAAGGGAGCAGGGGGAGGCTCGAAGTTGTCACCATAGCTTTGAATGCAAGCAGGGTGAAATGCGAGGGATGGCGCGGAGCCGCTGGGGGACGGCCGCCCCAGCAGGACGCTGTGGCTGGGGTGATTATGACCTGCTCCTCATGCCAGGAAACAAGCTTGCAGGGACATGCAGGGAAGTGGATGCTAAACCAGCACCATCCTGCACCCACTGCTCTCTTGGGCTGCTTGGCCCAGCCCTGCTCCCTGCTCTTTGCAGGCATTTGGGGAGCCCTGACCCTGCGTCGTTGCTGTTCCTTCCCCATGTGACTGGGACCTTGGGAAGACTGAGTGTTTTAGTCATAAATAAAGATGCTTTCAGAAAATTAGGTGTCTAGCAAGCCATTACACTGCTCCTGCAACATGGGCTCTTGCCCCCAGCTTGCAGAGACCTGTCTGTGCTGACATCACAGAATCACAGAATTGTTGCTCGAGCAAGATCTTCTACAGCATACTGCCAGGGATCCTGTCCAGACAGCTTTTGAATATCTCCAAGGAAGGAAACTCCATAATTTCTCCAGATAACTTGGTCCAGTGCTCTGTCACTCTTACAGTAAAAAAAGATTTTCCTCATGTTCATCCAGAACTTCCTTGTTTTTAGTTCTGCCCATTGCCTCCCATCCTATTGCTGAGCACTACTGAAAAAAGTCTGGTCCCATCCTCTTTATAACCTCCCTTCAGATATTTATACAAATGGGTAAGATCCCTCCTTTATTCTGCTCTTCTCCAAGTGGAACAGTCCTAGCTCTCTCAGCCTTTCCTAATATGAGAGATGCCCCAGTCCCTTCATCATCTCAGTAAACCTCTGCTGGACTCACTCCAGTAGCTCCATGTCTCTCTTCTACAGAGGAGCCCAGAACTGGACACAGCACTCCTGATGGGGCTTCACCAGGGCTGAGCAGAGGGGAGGATCACCTCCCTCGACCTGCTGGCAATGCTCTTCCTAATACAGCCCTGGATGCCACTGGCCTTCTTGGCCACAGGGGTACATTGCTGGCTCCTAGTTAACTTGTCCACCAGAACTCCTAGGTCCTTCTCTGCAGAGCTGCTTTCCAGCAGGTCAGCCCCAGCCTGTACTGGTGCCCGTACAGGGTTATTTCTCCCCAGGAGCAGCTCTGCATGTCCCTTGAAGTGAAATTCTGTGTTGAATTTCATGAGGTTCCCCTCTGCCCATCTCTCCAGCCTCTTGAGATCCTTCTGAATGGCAACAGAGTCCTCTGGTGTAACAGCCACTCCTCCTAGTTTGGAGTCATCAGCAATCTTGCTGAGTGTGCACTCTGTGCCTTCATCCAGGTCATTAATGAATAAACTGAACAGTACTGGACCCAGTATTGATCTCTGGGGGGCAATCTCTACAGGCCTAGACAAAAATGCCCAGACTTTGGGCCACTGATGACAACTCTCTCAGCCCTACCCTTTCGCCAGTTCTCAATCCACCACACTGCCCACTCATCCAGCCTGCACTTCATGAGCTTGCCTATGAGGATGTTCTGGGAGATAGTGTCAAAAGTCTTGCTGGTCAAGGCAGACAACATCTGCTGCTCTTCCCTCATCTACCCAGGTAGTAATCCCATCATAGAAGGCTATCGGATTAGTTAAGCATGATTTCCCCTTGGTGAATCTGTGCTGGCTACTCCTGATCAACTTCTTATCCTGCAGATGCTTAGACATGGCAATTAAGTTGAACTATTCTATCACCTTTCCAGGGATCAGTGTGAGACTGACTGACCTCTAATTCCTGGCTCTCTCCTTGCTCTTTTTGAAGACTGGAGTGACATTTGCTTTCTTCTAGTCTTCAGGCACTTCTCCTGTTCTCCATGTCCTTTCAAAACTGATTAAGAGTGGCCTAGCAATGACATCCACCAGCTCCCTCAGCACTCGTGGGTGCAACGCATCTGGGCCCATGGAATTGTGGATGTCAAGTTTGCCTAAATGATCTCTAGCCTGATCTCCCTCCACGAAGGGAAAGTCTTCCTTTCTCCAGACTTTCTCTCTTGTCTCCAGGCTCTGGGATTCCTGAGGGCTGGCCTTAGCAGTGAAGACTGAGGCAGAGAAGGCATTCAATATCTCTATATCTCTGTGTACTTTGTCACCAGGGCCCCTGCCCTATTCAGTAGCGGGCCCATATTTCTCCTTGTCTTTCTTTTGTTACTGATGTATTTGAAGAAGACCTTCTTGCTGTCCTTGGCATGCCTTGCCAGATTAAATTCTAAATGGCCTTGGCTTTTCTAGTCACATCCTTGTATACTTGGATGATGTCCCTATATTCCTCCCAGGTGGCATGTTCCTGCTTCCATTTTCTGGAGACATCCTCCTTATGTTTGAGTTTTGTTGGGAGCTCCTTGTTCATCTATGCAGACCTACTGGTCCTCCTTGACTTTCTGCTTATTGGGATGGACCATTCTTGAGCTTGGAAGAGGTGAGCCTCAAATATTAACCAGTTCCCCTAGACCTCTCTTCCTTCTAGGGCCATATCCCATGGGATTCTTTGAAGAAGATCCCTGAAGAGGCCCAAGTCTGCTCTCCTGAAGTCCAGGGTTGCGATCCTACTTTTTGCCCTGCTTCTTCCTCACAGGATCCTGAACTCCACCATCTAATGGTCACTGCAGCCAAGGCTGCCCCCAAAATGAGATGTCCCACTGAGAGCTCTTAAGCAAGCAGAGGCATGTCAGCAGAAGTCTGGTTTGGTACAGAATATCTGGAAGAGGTGGGGCACATTCAGAGTCCATCTGTGCAATTGTATCATATGTAATAACATCATTGCTTTTTGACTAGGAATTGGTGAGAAGTGTTTTTTCAGTTGGAAAAAACAAAACCAAAAATGATGTTGCAGTGTGAACCCTGGGCTGAAAAAAGACCCCAGAGGTGCCATTTACAGGCAGAGGCTCTCTTCCTCTGTAGAATTAATTTAGTGTTTGCTCATGTGGCAAGGTTGGATTTCAGAGTGCATTGGCTCACAAACCGCTTTTACCCTAAGATGCCAGGCACTGAGCAATTGGGCCCTGTGTGAAGGCTCAGGCTGGCATGGCTGAGTACCCCTCCAGAGCGTTGTAGAAGCTTGACAGGGTTGGCAGCAGTTTCCTGGCCAATGTCCCCTTCAAACAGGGATACATGAGCCCATACACAGCCAGGCTGACCATGCCCCTGCTCTGAGTTATACCAGAGCATCTTGCAGCAATCTGGCAGTGGTTGCACTCAGATGTCGCCATCTCTTGGGCTCTCTGACAGGGTCCTCCACTCCTCCATCCATCGACACCCACCAGAAGACAAGCACAGATGGATGGATTGGCCGACCTAGACACACTGATGGTGTGTTGGTCCTGTCTGGGTTAAATATGAAGCAAATTCATGCTCTGCTGAATCAGAGACAAGGATATGTCAGTAAGTGTGTGCAAGTGCTGTTTGTGACTGAGGATGGTCCACCTCACCACAGACGTGGTTGGCCATGCACCACTAAAGAGCCAAACTGGCCAGCAAATGCTCCTGTCTATGTTTCTGTGCCTCTCAGCACTCCTAAGAATTGCCAGGGCTACTGTTCAGGTCAGGAGGAAAGCACAGCACACATGCTGGGGAATGAGGAGGCATGTTCTATGGGGGGAAGCGGGATGTCTTCCTAAAAAGCAGCAGCACAGCAGCTCCAGCCTAGCCAGGCGAGGATCTGCCAGCTTGTAATGGTCAGCAACGCTGCAGGAGGTGATTCTTGCCCTGGGCTGCCCACAGAGATTGCTGCCAGCTACAGAGAGGTATCAAGTGTGTGTGTGTAAGATTAAGGCTGAATGAAGAGTTTCCAGTGCAAATAGTGGTCCCAGTTACCCCTGCATCATGACATCCTTACAGTCACCCAGCTTTCCCTTTATTTCTTCCTTTACTCATCCCACTATCCAACAAGCCTTGCATCTCTCCAGGCCCAAGCCCTCCCCAAACAAGGCAAATCATGATGTTGTCCTGCTTGGACATCCCATTAAATTTAGCAGGAAGATGAGCTGTTAACATGAAGAAGACAAAACTGCATTGCAGTCACATCTCAGCTTGCTATATCTGTGTGAAACAGAGATGAAGACTCCTTCCTATGTATCCATTTCTGGACTGTAGAGGCCCTGAGAGGGTGACTATGATGGGTGCCCACGGTGGCATTAAGACACAACAGCTAAAGAATTATTGGGAAGGGAGAAAAATACTTATCTTGCCTGGCACAATGAAGCAGTGTCATTCTCTGGCATGCTCTTGATGCCACTGGAGGAGCTGCTTGCAGTCCCTGTGCCAATGAGCTAGATGTTGTCCCAGGTTTTTCTCCTACCTGTAGAGCACATGATTTGGACTCTGAACCTGTATCCACCTCCTGGCAAGGCATGAGGTTTGATGATACGCTAGGAAGAGCTAGATGAAGTGGAGCAGGGAGAGGAAGGCTCTGTGTCCTGATAACAATGTGGACCAGGCCCAGGTGATCCTGTGTGAGATTGCTGAGGGTCTGGACTTCTGCAGCCAAGCTTAGCACTTACCAGCTGGTCCAGCAGCAACATGTTCTCCTCATCAGTGTTCCCGTGGTCTCTGCACTGACAGCAACACCCTGTCCACCCCATTATTCCCATGCAGCGGAGTTTTTACCCTGAATGGGGGAATACAGACCAGAAGTGGTAGAATATTAAGACTGGAAACAAGGGCACCCTGAAACAGCTAGACTAAGCCCCCATCTCCTCCCCGACACTGAACAGTAGTCAATTGTGATTTTTTAAAAAGGTAACTCCTATTCGGATCTCCAGGCTGTGGCATTATCATAGTCATACAAATGCCCAACAAAGCATCTATTTAAAATGTACTGAATTTTGATTACAGCCCTTCCCCTCTCACTTGCTCGCTCGCTGTCTTTCTTTCTCATTCATTACTTACTGTGTTAAGCTCCCTGAAATTCAAATAAAATCCCACCTCCCCCCCCCATCCATATGCGTTGTTTGATTCAGCTCAGATGTCTAGGCTTGACGAATGAAGGGAAATATAACAGAAGACAAAGCTGTCAAACTTCTTCGGGCTATGTTGACTTCCCATCACCCCTGTGGGCTGAGGGGAGACTGATCCATCTGTTTTGGAGTCAGTAGCACAAACAAAAGCAAAAGACAATGGCAGGAAGCACTTGAAAGTTCAACTTCTTTCTTTGGTTTCTCTTGGAACAACAGAATCTACGTAATGTGTCTGGCGGACAATAACATGCGGCCAGGGACGCAAAAATGCCAGAAGAATGTGCTTACGACACGAAACGTTCCAATTATATTTGTTTTATTGGAACAAAAATAGAAAAGGAGAAGAAAAAAAAAAAGCCAGCACTTTGGAGTTCCTAGATTTCTTGGATTGGGTTTCTTTAGTGCTGGGAGCTGTGGAGCATGGTGGCGATAGCCTAAGCGGGGAGTCCTGCACCATGCACAGTGCCTCCCCTGTGGCTCCACGGCTCAGCCCGAGGGATCAAACCCCACCAGCTCCACACTCTTCCCTGTCCCGCAGCCGTGCTGGCATGAATCGGCTGCGCTCTCGCCCTCTGCATGACAAGAGGCGGCCACTTCCCGTGCTGCTCCGGGCTGCCCTGGAGTCCGCGCACGTGCAAGCCTGCGGCACAGCATAGCTTCTTCAATGTTGGGCTTGGAGCCAGGGGTCCGCAATTTGTATTCACCACCCAGCCGAAATCCCCTGCAAAGGGGCTCCTGAGGCCTCAGCCTGTTCCCTTTGCCTGAGGAGAGACAAAGTTTGTGCAGAAACACTTCAGCTCCTTGGAAAACTCATCAATATGAGCTGTCCTGCAAGTCCTGGCCCATGCAGACCGGCTGGCTTAAAGCCCTAGGACAAGGTGAAGGAAGCAAAGCAGCAAGGCTGAGCTGAGCTGGGCTCAACTCTGGGTTGCTCTCAGTGGCAAAAAAAACAAAAAACAAACAAACAAACAAAAAGTTTCGGCACCAGGATAATTTTTTTGCAGCAGTCCTGTTGCCTGTGCCTGGGGAGAGAGGAGTTTCCAGGGCAGCACCCAAATGGGAGATGGTGGCAATATCACCCATCCATGGGCTTAGCAACGGCACCTGGAGGTTCCCCACCATGGGAGGGAGGCAGCACTGCTGCTCTGAGCACTCAGTCATTCATGTCGGCTGGAGGGCTCCGTGGTTCCTGTCATCCCGCTCTGTCTGCAGGCTGCCAAAGCCTTGGGAAGACAAGTAGGGCTCTTCAGTGGTGGCTTGTGATGACCGAGGGACCAGGCAATCACAGGCTTATGGGCAGGGAAAGCAAGGTATGGTGCAGGAGACACATGGCAGCCTGCAGGAGGAAAGTGGCATGGGGCAAGCTGGTGACAGTACCTCTAGGTGAAATCCTGCAGCTCCCCCTGGTTCTGGCACAGCAATGTGATAGTGGGAGATTTGGTGGTGCATTTATCTTGATAGGTTTCCATCACTGGCATCTGGCTCAGGGACCAAAGGCTTTGGCTTGTGGGACTCTTCTGAGCTGCTCTGGGCCTCAGTTTCCCCCCTTAGTGACAGGGATTCTGCTCAGGGTGCCTCACTGCAAGAGGGGGCACTGCTTGCATCCATAGGTGTCAAAGTGATGCTAATACCAATGGTGCATCACTGGTGCATGCTGCCCCGAGGATGTGGGGTGCTCCCTGAGCAGGGCAGCCTAGAGCTGGGTCTGGCTTTCCAGGCTACCTCCACAGGGCTGGCTCCAGGTCCCACCTTTCCTGCCAGGGGAGGATTGGTATCACATATTGCCCAAGTGAGATCAAATTGTAACCCAGCAAGAAAACAAGGTGGTGTTCATCAGTCTGTGCTGCCTGGCTGCCCTGCATGTGCATCTCCCAGTCCTGACCCCATCAGATTGCTGATTAGAGACCCCAGGCAATAAAGACTAGTTGTTGGAACTGGTGGTTTTGGTATTTTTTTTTCCTGCTAAAAACCAGCCAGGTCAGCTCATCTTTTCCACCCAGGGCTGTGGCATGGGTGGTCCCCAGGCTCACTGATGGAGATGGCTGCATTCCAGCACCCATCCCAGCCTGATGCACTCTGGTGCCTGGATGGAGAGCTAGAGCAGGGCCTTGGGCTCAGGCCTTGGCAAAAGGGAGGAAGCCTAGCCAGCCCAGCAAGGTCACGCCAGAATCAGGGGGATCACAGCAATGCTGTCCCATGTCAGGCTTTTCTGCTGGGGCTCCTTTCCACTGCCTTTGCAGGACGCTGTTCCTGGAGGCTACACACAGCAAGGATCCTTATCCAGGCACCAAGCTGGGTATGGTAGAAATTTCCCAGGGATCTGAGGAGTTTCAAAAAAACCCCAAATTATCAATACGGAAAAAGTCTGATCACGGGTGTTCAATCCTGACAACGACCAAGGCTCTCCTCCATGCTCTGCATCCACAAACCCAAGTTTTGGGAAAGGAGTCTAGTAGATGAAGGCATTGGGCTGTGTCTGCTCTTCCCACTTCCCCAGAGCAGCCTAATCCCACCTGGAAAGTATCCAAAGACGCAGAGCTCAGCCCACATTTGGGTACTGGCCTGCTCTTAGCCATGCTCTTAGGGGACTGCAAACATCTCTGCTGCCACAGATCCACCTCCCATGTCCTCCTCCTATAGAGTCTTTGAGTGTCGCTGCTGCCTGGAGCCACCAACTGCATCAATCTGATGGCAATTTTGAAACAAACTTCACTCCATCATCACAGGCCAAGGACTCAAGAGAGGTATGAGTCACCTCAAACCCTTGCTAGGGTTCAACAGAAAAAAAAAAAGCTCAGGGAGATTTGCAGTGAGCTGTCCTGGTGCCTGTTGACAAGGCTGGGGCAGTATGCAGCAGGTTATGCGTTTCCGTGACCCAGGATTCCTGCCATTGGGAGATATCCCATGGGTTAGCCTTGGAGAGCCTGGCTGCAGGTCTCCCAACTTGCTCCTCTGGAATGGGGGACTTTCCCATCTTGTTTTTATCAACGCTTTAAAGCCTCCATACTTAAGCTGACACTGGACTTCAGTCTAAGCCAGGGCGCTCCAGAGTCCTCATCCATGTATCTATAAATGAGTGATTGGCATGTGCAGACACAGGGTGGGATGAAGAAGATCAGCACGCTGCAGGACCTAGACCTATGAGGTGTTTTCTCCAGGGGATAGGAAGGGGGAGTACACCCTGCAAACTTCAGGAGCTGTGCTGAAAACCAGCCCATCCACCACGCAAGCAACCCTTTGGGGGAGATATTTAATGTCAGAAGAGCTACCAGGCTGCCTTTCCCACCAATGACCAGCAACAAACACTGGGATGGGGATGTCCAAACCAAACGGCCACCAATGAGGTGGCCATCCCAGGAACCCAGAGCTGGCTAACGTGGCCCACAAGTGGTCAGCTTGGTGTGCACCGTGCCAAAATCAGGACCCACAGGATGCAGCCAGCCACCCCCCATCGCATGGCTGCATCAAGGCCCATGGCCCACTTCCCCCTGGTGTTTTACCCCCAGAGCCTCTAGCAGCCAAACTGTCCCCGGGACATGGGTGACAGCCATGCTCCCGAAAACGCAGCTCCATTGATGACCAGGTAGGGAAAAGAACAAACAAAAAAGCGACTTTTTTTTTTTTATAAAAAGATCAATGAAAAATTTATTTATAAATTTCGCACTCTGGGGCTACACATCTATATCATACACTCAGGAATATGCTGTACTGTACAGACTTTATCCAGTTAGAAATGATCATATAGTGACCCACATACAGCTTCAATATAAGCCTAAAAATTCTTAACATTAATTAACATAATTAAAAAAGGTATTCGCATCTAAAGAAAAATCTACAGAAAAACTCCTTTCTGGAGCAATCTGTGCATCAGCTTCAATGTCTGCTTATTTCACTGACATTATCAATATATTCTTCTTACAAAAATAATAATAATAATTAAAAGGATGACTGCCGTAAGGTGACCAGTCATGCACGAAAGCGCCTCCCCCACCTGCCTCTTTTCTTGTACTCCCCGTTTTGGCGTGAAGGGTCAGCAGCACTAAGAGCCAACAAGGGGGGTGGGGGACCCTCATTTCAATTTGAATCACTCTGCATCCCTTTTACTTCTCAGGATAAAGAGAGACGGGGTGTGGGGGTTGCATAGAACATTGAAACTCTAGGGACTAGGAAGGGCAGCAGCTTTTCAGTAAAATACAAAGGGATGTAAAAATACATCAACTCACAATTTCAGAGCAAACCCCCTTCCCCGATGTACAGTTTCCACAAATCTCAGCATGTCTAAAGCTCCAGGAAGCTGGAAAGGAACAATACTTTTCTTAAATTCACTCAGCAATTCACACAGGAGTTTCACAGTCTTAATAGGTATTTTATAAAAATATAAATATGGGTTACATTATGTTGTCTTTACAACACTGGACAGAGCTCCCTTTAGACTGGGTTTATAACCAAGATTTCTTTTTTAAAAATCCATCTAGAACTTGGCTTTAAAATACACTTTTTTTAATATCATGTCATAAATGTTATGACATTTCATTGTGGCAAATCCATTTAATCAAAAAAAAAAAAGTGCAACCATCTGGTAACCATAATAAAACCTCTCAAGAAAAGATATTGTTCCCACCCCGTAACTATTACACAGAAGCACCAATGGAAGTGCTTACCACCACTTTCAATGCTCACAGAAAAAGTTTTCAACAAAGCAGTCCCTTGCAAATTACAGCATTAACAGTAGACACTTTCAGTGGGGCTTTTTGCCCTTTTCTTCTTTAAATCTGGAGCTTTTTAATCATTTCAAATTGTTAAAGCAAAAAAAAAAAAAAAAAAAAAAAAAGACGACTGCAGGTGAAACCATCAGAGACAAAGCAGAATATTCAGTGCAATGGTAAATAACAATGACAGACTCAAGTTTTTAGTTTTAAGACTAGGGGGAAAAAAAGCATATTTCCCAAACCATATTTTGAAACACTCACCACCAGCTTCAAACAAAACCAGGCTCACAAACTTCACCCACAAATATATACATACATGATAAATAGTTTAAGACACAATCAAAAAAAAAAAAAAAACCCAGCAGGTAACTATTTTTTTTAATTGTAATGGTTTGGATAAAGGGAGTAAGAAAGGAAAGAGCAGGGAGATGGCAGTGATATGGTTGTTTTTAGTGCAGACAAATATAAGATGGATGAAAGACCAGTGGGAGAAAGGAGACTTCTGAAATTTTCCGCATTTTCCAAATAGATGTTCTTGTGCCATAGCAATAAAAAGCAGCATTGCGATTATACGTGCAGTCACTTCAAAATGCGATTTAGGGTGGCTTTCTCTTCTTCCTCCCTTTCTTTTATAAATATATATATTTAGACATATATATAATATAAAAGGCAGGTGAATCTGTACAAGTCAAATGAATCATTCTGCATTGAGAAGTGTTATCCAAGTTTCACCAAAAGAAAAAAGTTCCCAAACTATTTCTCAGTAGTTTTCAGGCATCTCTCTAGACAGCAGAGAGCGCTCGCGGCCCTTTTCTGTGCAAAAGCAAATTCTCTGCCTCTAGAGTTTATTTCTTTCTTTCTTTTTTTTTTTTTTTTAAAAAAAGAAAAAAAAGTTCAGGATTTGCTAATCCCCCTTTACACACACAAAAAATAGAAGGATTAAATGTCTTTTCCTGTGATCTCATGTGTGCTAAATGGATCCAAGAATCAGGTGAGGATGCAGACTTTCTTCGGACACCCAAAAATAAAACGGGGAGGTAGGAGGAAAAAAAAAGGGGGGGGGAAGCAAAAAAAAAAAAAAAAAAAAAAGGCAATCAGGCAGGGTAAGAAAAATGTGTCATATCCCAACAGTTACCTCAAAAAAAAAAAAAAAAAAAAAAAAAAAAAAAAAAAAAAAAAAGGAACACCGGGCAAAGACTGCAAGACTGCAAAAGGAGAAACAAACACTCTTCCACTGTCACTAGGGAAGAAGGGTTGCGGGTGTCCTCCGCACGCACCTGCCCCGTGCCGGGGGGAGCACGGCAGCGCCCCGCTCCCGCAGACCTCAGCGCTTGCGTCCTTATTTGTTAACGGGGCAGAAGGGAAGGCGAGGGAGGGGGGGGAAGAAAAGAAAAGAAAAAAGCACCACTCGGTTTTTTAAGGAGTAATGTGGCTTGGTTTTTCAGGAAGTGTTGAAATGAATTCATTTCTGAGCCAGAATACTTTAAAATCGAGGGACAGGCCACCGCACCAGTTAAGAGGGGGCAGGGGAGAAAAGGATTAAATATCACCGGGGAAAAGGGAGGGAGCATTTTAAAGCATCTGACCAGATGTCAAACTGAAACTGTGAATACTGTGAGTGCAGCCGAGGTAGATGGAAAAAAAATTACAGTAGGAAAACAACCCTTGGAAGGAGAAAAAAAAAAAAAAGTAAATGGTAGGGGGGGTCAGTAAATCTTTGTGGGGCCCCAAATTTCTTTGCCAAAAAACAAAAACATGGAGTCCAAGCAGCTTTGACATTTTTTTAAAAAAACATTAACTTTCCAAAAAAATAATAATAATAATAACGAGGAGCGCCAGGCGCCGCGCAGGGAGGCGCCGCGGCGCGGGGGCGCGCGCGGCGGGGCAGGCGCCGGGGGGCAGCGCGCGGCCCCGGCCCCCCGCGGCATCACCGGGCGCCGGCGGAGTATTTGGCCTTGGTGATCAGGTAGAGGACGATGTCCTGGTGGCCCCCGAAGGCGGCGATGTGCAGGGCGCTCCAGCCGTCGCGGTTGGCCAGGCGGATGTCGGCGCCGAACTTGACGAGGAGCTTGACGAGCTCGAGGTTGCCGTCGATGACGGACTGGTGCAGCGCCGTCTGCCCCTCGGGCCCGAAGGAGTTCACGTTGAACTCGCAGTTCGTCATGTTCTGCAGCAGCGACTGCAGCTCCTTGGTGTTGCCGCGCCGCACCGCCTCCTGGAAGACGCGCTGGCTCGGCGGCGCCGAGCAGGTGGACACCTCGCTCTGGCTCATGCTGCCCGCCGGCCCCGGCCCCGCCGCCGCGCCGCCGCTCGCCGCCTGCCCGCCGCCGCGGCGCGGCTGCGCATGGACGGCGCGGGGGAGCGGCGCCGACCCCGCGGGGCGCCCCGCCCGCCGCTGCGGCTACCCCGCGCGGCCGCGCATCCGTGCGCGGCGGCACGCGGCCTCCCGGCGGACAGCGGCCCTGCTCCCGCGGATCGCCCGCGCCCGCCTCGCCGTCGCTGCTGCTGCCCCTGCTCCGCCGCCGCCGCCGCGCCCCGGGCCTCTCTGGAGCGGAGCCGGCGCCGCGCCGCGCCTTTTACCCAGCCTTTTATTTGCATAACAATAGCACGGCCGTGACGCGCCCGCGCCGGGGGGCGGGCCGCGCCGAGCGCGCGCTGATTGGGCACCGCCCAGCCGCGGGGGGTGCGGGGGGCTGGGGGAGCGTCCGTGCAGCGGGGGGCGGGGCTGCCTGGCTGAGGCCCCGCCCCCAGGGGCGCCCGGCGGGGCCCGGCGGGGCGGGGGGCGGGAGCGGCGCGGCGGCGCGGCGCGGTGCGGTGCGGCCGAGGCTCGGGCCCGCGGGGGCCGCGCCCGGCTCGCGGCTGGGGGTCGGCCCGGGCCCGCCGGCAGCGCCTGGCCGCGGAGGGCCGGTGCGCAAGGCTCGGCTCGGCTCGGCATAGCCCAGATCGGCCTCGTTCGGGCTCGGTTCGGCATAGCCCGGCTCGGCCCAGCTCGGTATAGCCCGGCCCGGCTCGGCGCGGCGCGGCCCGCGGCGCCGGTGCTCGCCGCAGGCAGGGGGCACCACCGCCCAGACGTGCGGAGCCGCTCCGGGCGAGGGAGCTGCCGTCAGTCCCGCCGCCGGGTCGGCAGCCCGGGCTCTCCCGGGAGAGCATCCCTCTCCTCTTCCAGCTCCACCGTCGCCAGCGCTGTTGGGACCCTTCCGTGCCTGGACAGCACCCCTGGGTGCCCGACCCCGCCTGACGGGGCTTTCCTCAAACCAGAGCTCTGCCTGTGTCCTGCAAACGCCTCCCCAGTCTGCAGAAAACAACAGGTTTCCTGGGAGCAGGAGGCTCCTCAGCATGATGGAAACAGGTCCTGCAGCCCCGTGCCAGGTGCGGTGCCGCTCAGGAGGTTTTTTGATTTCCCTCCAATTTGGGGGGAATTGCACTATCTTTTGGAGTTTGGCCTTTTGGGGACCGGGAAACCCAATCTCAGGGTGCCTGCGCAGGGCCAGGGCTGCCGAGCCTCCCTTGCTGCCTGGGGGGACACAGTCTTGGGTGAGAGTGACACCGTTCTGGTGCAGGTTTAGCCTTCTACAAGCAAATTGAGAAGGTCCACAAAGTGCGTGGCCAGAAACGGGGAAAACCGCAACCCTTCGGGATCTAGCCTACCCTTCAGGAATGCTAAGTGTCCTAAGCCTGCTCATACTGAGGCTGCTTGGTGACTGTTTGGAGATTTGCGAGGGCGATTTGTTTGTGTGGAGGGAAGACGGAGCCCACGTCGACCTTCTGATGTGGAGGTGGATGGGAAATCGATGGCTGAGCCAGATCACCAGCCGGCCCCGGCGGTGATTCAGATTCGCTCAGTCACACGGGGCTTTATCTAGAATCAAATCTGTTGCAAAGCAAATGACTGAATCGCTGGGTATGGAAGTGCAGGAGCTGCTGACTCCCGAGGCTAGAAAATACGAGCTTTGAAAGTAGGAATAAATGTACCCCAAATGTGGCACCAAACAAAATTGTGTTTGAGTGACAGGTGCTGGGTCATTTTGTCATCTCTGGTGTGCTTGATATCCCCCAATAACTTTTCAAAGTCTGTCCTCCTCTCGGCACAGCAGATCTGAACCCCGAATCCCACACTGCTGGTTCCCAGCACTGCTCCCCTATGATGACTAATAACTGCTTCATCGAAAACGTCGCCTTGTGTCTCTCCATCTGGCTGCTGTGAAGAACAGAGCCCTTAAAGAGCTCCATTTGGTTCTTGCAGAGAGCAAATGGTACAGGTTCAGCGAGAAATGGGGAACTGGCACCTCCCCGGGAAGGCCACTTGGGATGTCTTTAGGGCATTTGGTCTGCTGAAGTGTAGCGTAGCGAGGAATGCATTAAGGAAGGAAGGAAGGAAGGAGCATGTTGTAAAACAAGGTGATGTCGGTGCTGCAGTGGCTGCCTGTGTGAGCTGAGGACCTTTGCAGCTGGCCAACAAGCTCCTGTCATGTCAGCTTGCTTCTAGCTGGCCATGCCAGTGTATTGATGCTGGGATGAGATGGAAATTGGGGGAAAAACTCATCCAGATGCCAAATTCTGGCCAGATCAAGTGAAAGCACTTGGATGGAATATGCCCCAGCTGAGAACGAGCTGGCTCTTGCTAGAAGATCCTGTCTCACGGCTATCAGAGCATCCATCATGCTTCCCTCCCACCTCTTCCAGGCACAAGGGACCTTTGGACAGCAGGAGAGGGCATTTGCTGTGAGCTTAGGGCAGAGTGGCCTTTGGATGACTTGCACCTTAGCATTTTTGGTGGCATTTCCCTGCAGGACAACTTCTGGGATCCACACAGCTGGAATAGATGCCCATCAGAGCATGCAGTTTGGCCAGCCTAGAGGGGAGGGGGCACTGCTAGGCTGGGGCTGGGAATGAGGATCTTGGTTGTGCACTGACATATGGAGACCTTGCAGCAGTGCGGAAGGTGAGCCTTGCTGCTTTGTAGGGCTGTGTGCTCAGCCCCTGGCAAATGTCACCATCCCTTAATGCAGGACATGGTGGTGGGCACATGGTGTTGGGATTCATGGGGGTGGAAAGGCCTGTTTCATCTGAGGACTCTGAAGAGGAGCCACTTCCTGCCTCCACCATCCCTCTCTTGAGAGCAGGGAGGGCTCTGCACCCCCATCATTTCATCTCTTGGCTCCTTCACCAGTTTCTCACTCTTTCAGCCCCCCCTCTTGATGCTGCCCACCTGCAAGGAAAAACCTCCCAACTGGTTTGGGCAAGCTGGAGGGCTGGCTCCATGGCAGGTGGGGGGCCATGCTGTGCCACCCACAGGCAGCCTCAGCAATGGCATAGGGAGCGGGATGCACTGGGGACGTGGTGTCCGGAGCTGGGAACTCCTCTGCTTTACCCTCACTACGCCCTGATTATTTGTTCGAAGAGCTTTAAACAGCCTGATTTGGGCTGTAATGAGCTCAGCGATGCCACCCAGGCCACCCAGCCAGCAAAAGCAGCTCGTGCTGTGACAGCAGAAATCGAGGCTGGCAGCAAAGTGAGTGTGAGCTAGTGGTTGCCTGCTCCATGCTCTGCTGGAGCATTGCCCGGTCGCCAACATAGCCTCTGCTTCTGCTCCTAAAAGAGCCCACTTTCCAAAGCCCATCCCCTGAGGCTGGTTCCTCCCAACCTCATCACCATCCCCATTCCCATCCGTCCATATCTGATCTCACCCTGTCTAGTTTTCGCACAGCTAGAGCTCTCTGGATCACATCTTTCTAACACAAGCACGTTGAAGCCCATCATTCTAACATTGAAGGTGAGGGGTTCAATGTGATAAAATCCACAGGACCAGGAAAGTACTGTGTTTGCTGTTGCAGCTGGACTGTAGATGCTCTCGTTTTGGTCTCCTGTGCTCATACAACTTTTCAACGTAACTGCCTGTGCACTGACATATGGAGACCTTGCAGTGGTGCGGAAGGTGAGCCTTGCTGCTTTGTAGGGCTGTGTGCTCAGCCCCTGGCAAATGTCACCATCCTTTAATGCAGGACATGGTGGTGGGCACATGGTGTTGGGATTCATGGGGGTGGAAAGGCCTGTTTCATCTGAGGACTCAAGAGGAGCCTCTTCCTGCCTCCACCATCCCTCTCTTGAGAGCAGGGAGGGCTCTGCACCCCCATCAACCCAGCTGTGGTGGCACTGCGCGACACGAGTGGCAGTCCTTGGTCTCCTCTCCCCATACAGGGTGAATAGAGGGACGTGCTGTGAGTCACGGTGACTCACAGGGTGTTACAGCTCACCCCTTGCTCTGAGCTGTGCCCAAAGGCCCGTCATAACCAAGTAATGCAAACAACCACAGTGCAAAGTTTGGGCAGCGCGCTCAAGCCAAGGCAGCCCGTAAAAGTTGCCCTCGGCTTAAAAAACAAACACAAATTTAAAAGCTACCTGGCAGGGCAGGTCACCAAGGGGGCCCGCCATGCTCGCCGTATCCCCGGTGGAGGTGGAATTTCCAGTGATTTGGAAGCTGCCTGTACATGGCAAAGCTGGGAAAGTAACGGGTTGCGCTGGCTGCTCCTGCTTGTGCTGGACGGGTGCCGCATTAGTTGGTTTGTGATACCCAGGATGGGAAAAGCGCCATTGTATTTCCAGACTTGGGGTCACTCAGCCAGTGTCACCATCCCCTTGGCCACCCGGAGCTGGAGCCTAGCCACCCCAGGCATCCATCCCCCTGACCCCACCACGCAAGGCAGCTGCCGGCGAGGCTGGGTGTCATGTCTCTGCTCGTGCCACCTCACACTGTCCCTGCCACTCTTGAATGCCTCAGGACAGCTGTTTTTGTGTAAACTGCCTTGGCATCTGCTATGGGCCGCGTCCTGCAAGGTGTCAAGCGCTCTCTAGCTCTTAGCCAGCCGTGGGAGACTGAGACTTGCTCACACTTCCCCGGACTGGGACTTGGCCAGGGTTACATCCTTGCAAGCAAATCTGCATTTGCCAGTGACACCAGTGAGAAAAATAACAACTCCGGCAGGGAACCAGCCATGCAAATATTCATTACTGGCAGGTGGGGGCAGGACTCCGCTTGGGAACGGAGCCAGAAAGGAAAGGGGGGGGGGGGAAGGCAATTTTTACACCGTGCATTTCAGCTCCGATTTGTGTTTCAGTTTGGTAATCGGAGACAAACTCGGTGCCTTGCTACGTCCCCCTGCGAGCCCGGCCAGCCTTCTGACACCAGTTTGAGTTTCGGGTGGCCAGACTGGCCGGGATGAGCGCTGGGGCTGCAGACGGGCTGGTGGCAGTCGCTTTTGAAGGCCCCGAGACGCATTCCACCTCACCCGGGGCTCGGTAATTCCTTGCAAAACCAGTAGTCCCACCCAGTGATTTATCAGCTCTGTTCTGAGAACAGGGGAAGCCGCAGAGAGCTCCGGTGCTGCAGACAGCCAGGGGAGGAGGGGAGGAGGAGGAGTGCAGCGCTGCTCCGATGCGCTTAGCGAACGGCCGAGCGGGGACGCGCCGAGGACTGAACGCCCCCCACCTCCACCCCCAGCTTCAGAGAGCTGGAGGGCGAGATCAGAAGGGACCGTTCGCTCCCGTCCTGCTTCAATTCCCTGCGGCCCTGGAGGGGAGGCTCAGAGCCGCGCGCTGCTGCGCTTTGGGCGCCTCGCAGCCCTCTGCGGAAAGCGAAGCGGGCAGTGCCCACCCTTTGGGCAAGGCGGCCGTGGGGTGAGAGCGCAGCCACCCCCAGAGGCCTCCTTGGAGAGCCGGGGGATAGACGGACAGACGGACAGAGGGATCCGGGGCGGGCAGCGAGGGGGCGTGCCCCCACTTAATTCATTAAAATGTGTCGGAGAGCGTGGGAAAGACGAGAGCTTTTCTTCCCAGCGCAGAGACGCAGCAAAAGGCGAGAGCGAGCGAGCACGAGAAACAAGACTGCACGCAGTCTCGGCTCGGCGCGAGACGGGAGGAAGCTCAAAGGCTGCGCAGGAACCGCCGCAGACCGGCGCCGTGCGGGCCGGCCCTTGGGCTCCCCTCTTTTCTGCAAGTCGCTCAGCAGAGCTGCTGCAGAGAGGTGCAGGGCTCTGCCGACACCCCCGCCTTGTCCTTGTGCTGGGGGGCGCCCGTACGCGCGTCCCCTCTCGCCCCTCTGCAGCGCCCAGGCTGCCAGAGAGTGCTGGCAAAGAGCAAGCCCCTGCAAGCAGATCTGCTGCAGGAAGCTGCTGCATCTCAGGGAGTGGAGAGCCCTGGGGACAAGGAGAGGCCCTGGGCATCCTCCACGCTCCTGGGAGCTCGCCTCAGCCTGGTGCTGCGTGGCGGGTGGCGCAGGCATCCAGGCTGGGAACCGGCACTCCCTGCGGAGGCCACCTCAGATGCCACACTGCCTGCTCGCTCCCTCCTCGCCTGCCACGGGGCTGCCACCATCACGACCACTTACGTGTGGCCATAATTCTGCATTTGCTTATTGTCCTCAGGGGGGTGCACACAGGAGAGCATCCCCGCATGCTGGGCCCCAGTGCCGGAGGTCCCCAGCTCCTTGTAGGGTCTGCAGTGATTTGGAAGCTGCCTGTACAGATTCAGTTGTCACTCTGTGGCTTGGCTTTCAGCCCATTTAATCATTTCAGTGCCCTGTGTTATCAGCCTTATCAGTCTTACACAGTGTCGGGTCTTATCCTGCTGGAAATGCTTCAGCTCTTCTGATGTTCAGACTCTGCCTAAAGCCTAGAACCTCCATCTCTGACAGCAGGAAAATGCTGCTCAGGCAAAAGGCCACAGATTGGACACACTCAGAGATGGGGAGATGTTCCTGCTCCTGCTTTTGGCTGCATGCTGGGCTCTCCAGCTGTGCTCTGCTCCCTGACCTGGCGGGCCACCCACTGGGCACCCCACCGCATGAGGTGCCTTCTGCTGTTTAGTGTGCTTGAATCAAACCAGCTTGGCCTCAGTCCCATCCAGTCCCCGAGGATCATTCATTTAACTGACCTGCACAAATTTGCCTTTGTGGTAGCCTTGCAGATCAGAGTATATCAATCCACAGGTCCCACTACTTGGTTGTGTAAACTCCATATGGCCTCTGGGGCCTGGCCTGAGGGTTGGGTGGGCACCCCATGGAAATGTTCCTGGGGTTGAGGCAAGGCTTTTGGGGCTGTGACATGGTCATAACTCTCTGCAGGACACATAGTGAGGCAGCAATGTGTCTGGCTAGTGCACAGAAGCTTATTTGCTTGAAATTCAGGCCCACATATTGGCAGTGTTGAAGAGAGTCTCTGCACTGTGATCCAAGTAGAGGACAGGCAACCTCGACCCTCCTCCTCCCATGACTTATCGGCTGCGATAGGGACTGACCAGTGCTAGTTCAAGCCACAAAGTCACACCAGGGAAAGCTAAGCTGATTTTTCTGAGCTGCTCAAATATGCAGCAAGGTTTCCGATCCAGATTACACAAGGAAGGAAGTTTGCTTGGAAGGGGATGGGGATAAGGTGGGAGGGAAGCACATTCCTGGCTGATGAGGAACAATGTTGATATATTCATTTGTAAACTAAAGCTGGCCTGGACGGCAAACACCTTGTCCCCATCAAACTCCGAAGGATATGCGAGAAATACACAAGGCGAGGAAAGGAACTCGGCTGATATCCGATGCAGCGTGTGATTTCTCAGGGCTTTGTGGTTCAGCTTGGCAAATTCAGGTCATCCCTTTAAGGCAGCCAGCTCAGCCCTGTGCCGCACAGCCTCAGCCACAGTGCCATAGGCAACATCCAGAACAAAAGACCTGCACCAGGGCTGCCAGGAGGGCTAGTTTTCAGCACATTCTGAATCAGCAAATAGCTTTTAAAGGGCTCAGAAATACTGTCTGCTCATCTTCAGCCCACATTTGGTAGAGATGCTAGTGTGCTAGTACAGAAAGCACTTAGCAGGTGCTCTGAGAGACCAGGGTATTTCAGTGGCAGCAAAAATGTCCTGAGATACTGCTAAATATTACCAAGAAAACAAATTTTTCACAGGCCAGACCTGGGGTCATTGTTTGGATCCAGCCCAGATTCTTCTTTCAGAGGGCTGAAAGCTTCAGGTCCCAAAGATTAAGCTATCATGAAGCCAGATCTTGAGGGTTTCTTGGGGAAAACAGTGAGGCCAGAGCTGTTCTCGTCCTCTCCACTCTGGCTATTGCCAATTGCTGAATCCAGAGCTAGAAGGTCTCATAAGGGCTGGTGGCTTTAAAATGTTTGGATATCACTGCATCAAAGGCAGTGAAAGAAGAAGGATGATTACAGGTTATGCTAGAATCTGTGTTAGATGTGTGGGGGTCTTAGCGCTGTTTTAACATAGGTCCTCCTGTCATCACAGCTTGAAATGCACTGCCAGGGATTGAACTCAAATGAAATGTCCTGAGGATTGAACAGCTCCTGGCATGTGCAGTCCACCTAGCACATTTGTTCCCATGACACTCCGTAGAAGTTGCTGCCCTTCGAACACACAATCAAACAGCTCCATAAAAACATGAAGGACTCATTACTGCCCTAATAAATGTTAAACATTAGTATGGCACAGACAATGGGATTTATTTTTTTTTTAAAAAAGTAGCCAGATAGAGAAACAATATTGTAGTCTGATTGAAAAGCTGGTTTAATTCTCTTTGATGTAAATTATCCATTCAAAATTGGATAATTTATGACTTCCTGGATGCTGCTCAAGGCCAGTATGACTTGGAGTTTTATGTTGACTATGTCTATCACTAGCAATAACCTTGGTGCACAGATTGCCCCTCAGCATCAACTCCTTGGGGTAGCAGAAGGGAGAGGTGCTGTATCTGAGCCCAGGCTGGCATACTTGGGTCTCAGACACCACCTCTCACATCCAGGAGCTCTGAGCTGGATCAGACCCTTTGGAAATCATTTCATGCTATGCCCACACACACTAACTGCAGGCTGCTGTTAAAGGACTGTCCCACCCTGGTCTGTTTTTGTCCTTGGCTGCTGCTCACCTACTGCCTTCTGGGCCAGTGGTCATGGGTTGCTTCACCTTGGTCTGCTGAACGAGTAGAAGATAAAGGCATTAGAAGAAACGACTCACTCTCTGTTGACTAGGGAGCTGGGCTTTCTCATTTGTCTGATGCAAGGACAGGGTTAGGAGCACACGACTGTGGTAGGAGAAGACCTCTGGTGAAGGGGTTTCATGGAAGAGTACTCTGGATCACAACAGGGCTTTGTTAGAGGCAGTAAATCAAATGCTCCCAGAGAGGAAGTTGATAGAAATGTGTTTCTACCAGGCTCAGCCCAAGGAGGACAGTCAGGAAAAGTGGACAGTCCATGGGCTGTGGATTCCAGTAACTAAGGTGCCTACACAGTCACTTCTCAATGCATCCCCATAAAAAGCAATTCCTGCCCAGCTCCTGGGTCCCACAGCCAGTTTTAGAAGCACCATTTTCCCCAGAGCATCTCTCCCTGACTCTAGCACACAGCACAGCCTCTGGTGTAAGCAGGAGGGAGGCAGACATGCTTGTCTCTGTAAAGAGACATAGCTAAAGGGAGAAGAGCAGGCTACATCATTCTGCAAGGTCACAGCAAGCTATCCTGACTATGCACTCTAGTGGGCCAGCATCTGCCCTAGTTGGGCCAGAAAAAACAAGTCTCGTACTGATTAACCTGCCCCAGAGCAGCTGACTGGATGTATTGTCTGTCCTACCAAAGTAAGAGAACTTGCCTCTCAAATTCTTGGAGACAGCAGGGTAATAAACTCCTAAGGTCACCAGGAGGTTACCCCCTGTACCTGAGGATCAGAGAAGCACCTCCATTGAAGGACTCCATCCAGACTGTGTGGTCAAGATCTGTCTCTGGGGATAGGGACAAGGTTAATGTGGCCTGCTGTTTCTCTGACCACCTCTCAAAGAGCTTCTCTGAGGTGAGAATAGGTGGTAGACAGACATGAAACCACAGCTCAGAAACACCCAGTAAGAAAAGCACAGAAATATCCATGACTTGGCTGAAAATGTTGTATAGAAGGAGAGGGCCTCGGAGACTGCAGCTTGGGCACCCTCGCTCCAGTCAGGGAATGGGATGACTCCATGTTCATACGACTCAAAAGTTTCCCCAAAACTGAATCCAGAAAGGTTCGTGTCATCACATGATACCTGGGAGGAGGTGGAAACATCACTCACTGTGGAGTCAGGAGAGATGGTGATGCTGAACAGTCATTTCTCCTTTATTTCATCTTTAGCTTTTGCAGTTGCAGAGCAAAGCTGGATTGCAGCCCCAAGGTGCGGCAGGATGCTGACATGTGCATGAGTCTGTGCAGAGCCTAGGGTGCTTGGGCTGCCCAATCTCTGACAGTGGGAGTCCAACACTTGCTGATTGGGGTGGCCCCACCAATACCACTCAAAAGAGGCTGGCATGGAAGTGCTGCTCAGGAGCATGCAGGACCTGACACATGCAATGAAGTGGACTTAGTCTGGCTCTCAGGCTAGGGGTCAGTTTCTTCCTCCTGTGGCTGCTAAGGAGACCCAAAGCATCTCTCTGTAGGGTCCCCACATGCTACTCCAGAGGAACAAGAGGGGTGTGATTACCAGTAAAATATGGCAAGGAAGAAGCCAGGATCACTGGTGAAGGAGGTAGCTCATGTGCTGGAGGAACTGATGACAATTTTTCAAAGCACTGAGGATGCCGGTACCGGACGCAGGAGAGCATAAGGATTTGTTCAGTGCTGCATTGCTACTAGGTGTTGAATAGGTCTTCAAGTCCCACAGGACCAATGAGTAAGACCCCAGATCAGCTCAACTACTCAACTCTAACAGGCTCAAGTCACATGAATGCTACTGCAACCACTGAGCTAGAGATAGTAGTTAGAACATCCTCAAGAGGCCCGACACAATGCCTGCAGCCACACAGCAATGGACATTAAAGGAGGGCATATGAGGGTCCCTGAAGAGTGATCACGTTGGCACATTGCAGCAGATCTCCTTCCATATAGCCTGGAAATTTAGGGGCTCTGGGACGGGCTCAAAGAAGAAAAACATCCAGATAGCCTTGGACAGCCTTTCTGACCCTTGAGTGAGGAATGGAAGAGAGAAAGTCTGGCCAAAAGTGAATCCTTCCAAGCTGGAGACACTGGTAGATGAGAAGGAAAATGCTACAGTCAGTACAATCCAAATTGCAGCTGGCACACTGAAATGCATGCAGATCCAAGCATGTCCATGGAAAGCATGTCCTTGTCCAAGCAAGGCCACTGTCCTGTTACAGTCATCTCTGATGACTCAAGCTGGCAAAACCTCAATTGCTCAGAATTGCTCAGAGCACACTGGCTTTTAACACTACTGTTGGGAATACAGGACAGAGAGTTCTTAAACATCTGTCCATAATACAGGAAGAAAACCTGTTATCAAGGGTGACATCACCTGTGATGTGTTTGGTGGCACAAGTAACAAAACCACATCAGAGTTTTCGTAAGTAATAGATGGTCATTTGCTATCACACAAAGCCCTGGACCAACACAGGATTCAATACTGGATCTCATCCTGATGGCCAAGACAAGTTAATTGTGGCCCAAAGACTGGCGGCTACCACACTGTATGTAGTAACAGATTCTCTGTCTGCAGCCAGACTGTATTATCACCAGTAAGGTGGTCCCTACATAGATCAGTTTTCCAGCACAAGAAGGGCTAAAAGCAATTTTCAGCACAACAGGCCAGGAATGCACATTTAAAGACACAAGATTAACAAAACACAGATTTTTCTCAGATATCACTGGCTGGCTCCAAACTGTAGCATTGGAAACATGACAAAAATTACCTTGAGGGGAAAAAAAGAAAAGGAGACTCCAATTTCAGTTAAGAAATGGGATTAAGAATAGTGTATTAACATCTAGAAAGAGAGAGAGAAAAAAAAAAGGATGAAAAACTAGGAAATGAAACAGTTCCTTGAGGTTATATGCAAAAATGTAGACGACTGAGAAGGAAAACTGAAAGAATCAATGCAAAAATGATTGCCCCTGAGGGCAAGATCAGAAGAAGGCATTTTAACCCCATTAGGAGAAATATCTCCCAATATATTTATATTACTTGAGCTGAAAATGCATATTCAGGAACATGCTATGTGCTGGACCCTGGCATGCATGTTCTGCAGACCTGAGCCTGTGCCATGCTCATCTGTCTGGGGCAGTAGAAACCTTCAACCGAATGTGAAGATTCTTCTTTTATCTACCAGTGGTTCTTCTGGGAAAACTAAACCATGTTTGCTGGGGTAAAACAGCAAACTTGCCCACTGCAGTGCAAACAGTTAGCTTTTGCAGTGCTTCACCTGCTGGGATGGAGGAGGTGTCTGCTGAGCAAACTGCAGTGACTGGAAGGGAAAACTTGGTGCTGCGGCAGGGACAGATTGGGGCAGCTGTTGCTATAAAGGACGATTTTCAGGTCAGCAAGCCCTGGCACCTTGCATCTGCAAGACTGGAAGAAGCTATGGTGGTTAATGATAAGCAGCTCTCAGGGAAGCTGAGGAGCAATGTGGCTTGGGAAGGCTGCCGGAACTTCCAGCGCTGCAAAGGGCTTATTGGGCAAGAGACCATACTGGGAATAGGGAATTAGAGGCTAACAGATGAAAACATCCCTTGTTGTGACTCTGTGGGTCTTTGCAGATGTGGCTGCCAGCTGTGTCTGACATATAACATGTGGGGGCAAGCCTGCTTTGGTATGGGAATAACCTCAGGGTGTTGAACAGCCTGGACTTGGCTAGCCAAGATGCTGTGTATCCAGATCTGATGCTGGCTTGTGCTTGAGTACTCTAGAAAGCAAAGCAAAGGGAGGGCACACCACGGATATCAGGGGATACCCTGAGTGGGTGGCTGTGTGATGGTCCTGAACGGTCCTGCCTCTAAATGTGTGCAGGTGAGTCTGCCCTTGGCTGAGCAAGGATGGCCTCTGGGTTTCCCATAGTATGCCTGAGTTGAGGATCTGGCCCACTTGCGCCTCCCCAGGCTGTGGAAGTGATGAGGAAGGCACATGGAATTCCCTTCCGGAACCACCGAGCCGCTGCGCCAGGAAAGGCAGACAGCGCTTTTACAGAGGAATTCCCCTTGGGGACCTGACTTCCCCCTTCTCTTGCCCTAGCGTAGCCAAAGCCTCGGTGGCAGGAAACAAGGTCCCCAAGTCCTTTGTGTGCATGAACTGACAGTGCACTGTGCTTGATGTGGAGGTCTTCAGTTGAGATGTCATCAAAAAGGCTTTGCTTTTTGGCCCCCAAACACGGGCTAGGAGGGTGGGAAAAGTGTATTTGGGGCCAATCTACAAGCAGCCAGCATCAGAAAGTCAAACTCTGTGCAGAGGCACTTCTGTCACTTTGCATCAGCATGGTGACCGCAGCTGGGACGGTGGGGTCTTGTTTGTACAAAAGCACAGTCTAGCAGACATTGCTGTGATAGTGATGGGAGATGGGTGGTGCTCAGGCAGGGATGTGGTTTGCACTGAAAGGTCTCCCAATTCATGCACATGAAAGAAGGTAAAATAACCTCAAACAAATCCCCACGCTGCACAGACCCTTGTAGGTGCCTCTGGCCAGAACCAAACTCACAACCCAGTGTGTCCTGATACAAAGGAGCCTGGCACACAGTCCCTACCCTGGCACATTATGTCTTTAAGTATATGCTGAGCGCTAAGGACCCACTGACATGTGATGCCAACAGCCTGCAGTGGCCAGGGCGACAGCCCAGGCCATGGGGAGTGCCCTTCAGTATGTGCCTTGACTTAGTCTTAGAAAAATGTGTTTCGTTCATGCCACAACCACCTTTGCTTTCTCATTTCCTGCCTGTGTAGTGATTCATTTCAATGCTGCTGCTTGCTGTGGAATGAGACACTGTTATTTTACAGTTCCACTTGAAAGAAATCAAGCTCTGCAGTAGAAAATTATGGGCTGTGGTTAGGGCCTTTCACTGCTGCAAAGGAGAGCCAGAGAGCTGACCACGTGGTTGCCCTCCATGCTCCACTGGAAGGAGGTCCTGCACCTGCCTGGCTGCCGCCTGCCACCTTTGCTGGCCTGGCAAGCCTCTGGAGCTAGAGTAG
The DNA here is from genome assembly GCF_028389875.1 of Rhea pennata. NCBI lineage: Eukaryota > Metazoa > Chordata > Aves > Rheiformes > Rheidae > Rhea > Rhea pennata. Next base: position 2,657,272 of record NC_084680.1, read on the forward strand.
CTCCTGCCACCCATCAGCACATCCCCAGCGGCTGGCCCTGCTTATGGGGGACACAGAGGGAAAAGGAAACATGGCACTGTGGTTGGGGCCACCAGGAAGAGCTCCATTCTCAGCCTCCAGAAGTATGTTTGCTGCCAGCCATCTTTGCGGCCTTTTTGGCCACATGACACTGTGGCTTCAGGTTCACCGTTGCCAAAGGGCTTGGCCAAGGGAGTGAGAAGCTTTGGATGCAACGATGAAAGCCAGAGGGAGGGGAGAATGGAAGGATCCCTGCACACCAGTGTGGCTAGGAGCACAGAGACAGAGGAAAAGCAAATCTTAGATTTCAGTGTAAGCTGTCTGGGCAGGCACCTCACTAGCCCGTAAATGTCACACTTAAGCCAAGAGCCCCTCAGGCCCTGTTAGCAATAACATCAGTGCCTGGTAGTTAACTGGGATTAAGGGAGGAATTTTGCAAATACTCCTCCGTTATAGGGTGGAGTGTTTTGAGCCAGCCCATGGGCTGAGAGACATCAGCCAGCAGTACCCAGAGCTGCAGAATTGACCCAGCAGGTTTTTCCGCCTCCCTGCAAGACCTCTGCTGCCATGAAATGGAGCTACTGGAGAGAGTCCAGTGTAGGGCTACAAAGATGATCAGAGGACTGGAGCATCTGCCTCTGAGGAATGGCTGTGAGAGCTGGGCCTGTTTAGCCTTGAGAAGAGCTCTCTTCTTTTCAGTAGTCCCATGCAACTGGACAAGAGGCAACGGGCACGAAATTAAACACATTTCACTTGAATATGAGGAGGAATTTCTTCACTGTGAGAGTGCACTGGAGCAGATTGCTCAGAGAGGTTGTGGAGTCTCCTTCTCTGGAGATATTCAAAGCCTGCCTGGATGCAACCCCATCTAACATGCTCTAGGTGCCCCCGCTTGAGCGTGGAGGTTGGGTTGTACTAAATGAGCTCCAGAGGTCCTTTCCAACCTTACCCATTCTGTGATTCTGTGAAATGGGGGCCTGTCTCCCCCATTGGCCACTTCATCCTTCTCTGGACACGGGTATACTGAGTTCGCCTTGGGCAGTGGCTGGCAGCAGCTCTGACTTCCCACCATGGCAGGACCACATGCTTTGCTGTTATTTCTGTGCACATCACACAAAACTTTCAGGCGCTTGAGCCTACTTGATAACTCATGGCAAGAAACTGGGGCTCCCTATCCAGGGCTCATCAAGCCAGTCAGGCCAGCATTGTTCATCTGCCCACTCATGCTGCCCACCAGAGAGGGATCCCAAGACATGGGGAGCAAGGATGGAGTGGGTAACCCTGGGGAGCAAATGCTCCTTGGCAGGAGTAGCAGCATCCCTCTGCCCTGCTGCTGCCCACCACAAAAGAGGCCAAGGCAATCGGAAGACACTATGGGTTGAAGAAGGAAGACTGCAAAGTGTACACCCATGCAACTTGGGGCAGTCAAGGAGGCAGGGGAGAAAGGACTGCATCCTTCTTCAAAGAACAGGGACACCCCAAGGTGAGAGTGCCAAGGACTTACAGGTACCGCAAGGTTAGCACCACCTGGGTGGCATTCTGGAGACCTTGATGTCCTCCAGCCATGCGTTGCTTGAAGGGAGACACTGTGGGAGACAGTGTGGCAGAGGTTCCTCTGAGAGGGCAAACTGAGTTGGAGGGACCCAACAGCTCCTGAGCAATAAAGAAAAGGATCTGGATTTCTAGACACCTCTAATTTAATGATCTCACGGAGGCCAAGTGATTTAAGGCTGTTGCATTCCACTGCCCTGTCAGTGTAAATGTGACAGTCCCCTCCACCATGTACCCCCAAACAAGGCTCTCCCTAAAAGCCCAGCTTGCAGCCCTTTACCTCAAACCCAAGCCTGTGGCCTGGAAAACCTGCTGAGGTTTATCAGGGAGGCAACATTCCCTGGGCTCCCCAGCCTGTTCCTCAGCCTTCCGAAGCAGTGAATGACCCCCTCAATTCAGATCATAGAAGCTTTGATCATCCTTCATGGCAGCAAGAATATCCTTAAACTGAGAGACGACACGTCCAAAATGAGACCCTTCCCAGAACACCTTCCCGCAGTGGGTGCAGCAGTAGAAGCAGGAGAGCTCGGTTTTGTCCAGCACCCCAGGCGGGATGGCAGAGACCTGCAGGGCTGTGCCATTCGCCAGCATCACAGACTCGCCTGTGAGGTCTAACTCCTCCAGACACTGGCAGTTTGGATTGTAAATGGGTTGGGCTGCATCATGGGCCAGTGCAGCAGCATCACAGGTTTGGCTTGGCTTCTCTTCAGACCTTGTCAGGTTGCCTGTGGGGACAGGAGACAGCAGATAAATCATGAGCTACTGGTATGAGGAGTGAGGTCTGCACTCAGCACAAGCTCATCCCAAGTGAACAACACTTATGCTAGGCCTATCATCCTTTCAAGCAGTATAGGCTAGGCTCTGCCCTGCTCCCCAGGGAGGAGAGTCCTGTAAGTATGGCAGAAAGCGACCATAAGCACCCATGCATTTGCCTGCCCTGAGCATGGTACCAAGGCAGATGCCTCCTGCTCCCCAGCAGCCTGCCTGGCTTCTCCCACATTCATGCAGCTCTTTTGCTGTGCTTGGGCCAGGGAGAGGGGGAGGAGGTGAAGGAGCAAAGTCCCCATGCTGTCTCCTCACTACCATGTGCAGGTACCTACAGTGGATGCCACTCCGGAGCTGTGTGGAGAAGAAGCCTGCTGTAGCCTCAGTTTACCCCATAGAGAGCTACTGGGACACTGGAAGCAGCACCAGGGCTGGGTAGAGCTTGAGTAAGAAATGCTGCATGTGAGGAGCCTTCAAGCACTGGCAATTGCCCTCTGTGGCACGCTGTTGCAGATGCGAAGTCCCTATGGCCTAGACTCATGACTCATTAATGAACCCGCCTTAAGAGCAGTAGGATTAGCCAGGGTCCTGGAGACCTAAGTCAGCAAATCAACAAGCTATCCTGGCTTGCCCAAGTGTGCTGGGCATTGGGGCTGGCATGCCATCTCCCTCCCATCACACAATTGCTTGCTCCTGCACTGCATTTCTGGAATAGGGGCACTACCACCAGCAACCTGGAGCTGTGTCTCACAGTGGCAAGCAAGGGGTCCCATGCACCCCAAACCCTGGCCTGGCCCTCAGCCTGCTGCAGGCTTTCTGCCTGGGGCCAGCGTGTACGTGCCGTGCTGCGGGCTCCTGCCTCGGGTCGACCGACTGCTGCCATCGCAAACAAAGTGCCACAAAACCCACAACATTTTTGGCAGCTCAGTGCAGGTTCTCACTGTTCACAGCCCTGTAACCGGGGCCCGATGGATTCCTGGGATCCGGAAGGCGGAAGCTGTGGGCTCAGTTGACTGTCATCCATCAGGATGTCTGGCAGCAAGTGACACAGGGAGGCAGTTTGCAGTTATTACTCCGGGATGACTCATTTTTGGCAGGGGGAGCTTGTCCTGCCTGGGCATCAATTAGACAACAAAAGGCATCTTGCATCTTTCCAGCGGCATCTCTGGGGCTCTCAACCTGCCCCTTGTGAGGATAAGAGGGAGCTTTGTCAGGACTTAGCCTCGTTGGAGGGAAGTGAAACCAGCAGTCTTGGCTGGCTCTTCCAGCCGGATCCCAAAGCCTTCAAGAGCTGTGCTGTGCCATGAATTATGGCTGGGGAAAGCAAGGTTGAGGTTGGGGCCCTGAAGGTCAGAAGGCAGGGTCAACAGTGGTTCCCAGGAACCCACTCACTTGACCAGAAAGGCCTTGGAGGATGGAGCCTGGAATTCAAACCCCTGGGGAAGCTTTCCAGGAAAACTCTTAGAATTGGAAAACCCAGAGCCTCAGGCATGCAGTGATGAGCCTCTGTAAAAAAAGCTACGCAGTTACTTGGGGAACACTGAGCAGTACTGGGTCACCTGCATCACTGCATGTCCTCATGACAATCCAGGCCTTCCTTGTAACAGCCATCCTGTCTCACTAGTCCCACACCATTGCAAAAAGTCCCACATTAGCACAGGCTGCACAATACTGCCTGACCCCCTTGAATCTGCACAGATCACAAATTGCAACCAAAGTCCATGTGCACTAGGGCTGCCCTATACCCTGCTAGAACTGGGTTATGCTGGCTCCAGTTATGTTGCATCCTTGGTTCTCAGGACCCAATTCCTGCTCTGCTTGCCTCACTCTCTCCCCATTGAGGATACACTTGGCATTTCCTTCCCCTTCATAAGAGCAATACAGGCTGGAAAATGTGGGCTTAAAGTTGATGTTAGACACAAGGATATGTAAAATCTTTTCATGAGGGAACCTCAGAGCAACAGGAAACCAGTAATCATGGTGGTTCCCAAACTGTCCAAAGTAGTGGGATATAGCCAGCCTCCCCATTTCTGGCAGACAATCAACCACACTCAGTGTCAAAGCTTTAACTGAAGATATTCTCAGTGTCAATGGCCTGTTGGGTTTTGCAGACCTGCTGTGGACCATCAAGCAACCTGACAGCCATGCAGGTTTGGAGACTGTTCACATAATTTATCAGAAACCAGCCTGAAACCCAGTCCTACTCACTGCCTATCAGCAGAGTTGGATTCATCATCACCACACTCCGAGGAAGTGTCCCTCAGCAACCTTCAGCCATTCCTTAAAGCTCTGCATCTATTTGGGACACTAAAATCCATTCCTAGAGAAAAAACAGTGACCTCAGTTTCTCATCTTCTTCAGTTTTTGGCCTCTGGTGATGAACATGGGCAACTGGCTCTCAGAAGATGCCTAAGCTGTTCAGAGTGGGGACACCTCAGAAGAAGCCCTGCTCATTTGGAGATTTCTCAGGGTCTCATTCCAGGAGGCAGCAGGTTCAGGAAAGGGCGACTCCACAAATTTGGAAAGCTGCAAAGCTTTTGCCCAGTTGTTTAGGTTTTCTCTCAAACAAAGCATCAGAGTAATCTGTGCGAGTCTTGGCTTCAGCCATGCTATGACTCTTCAGTGCTTCTCCTTGTGGCTTTCTCTTGTTGAAGGAGGCTATTTCTGTGAAAAGCTTGGCTTGCTATCTTGTTTTCTTCTATTCTATTTTGGCATAGAAAGAAGGCATTAAAGGAAGAGTGCTCCACTTTCAAGAAAAATCTAGTTAACCAAGTGCTTAGAGAACTACTGCCTGGTCAGTCGCCTTCTCTGGCACGGGCTCTGCAAGACCCTTGCCTGTTCCTTGCTCAGAGCCTGTTTGTGGCTCATCAGTGCTACCAGATGTACAAAGACTTGCACAGTGGGAGGCACATTCAGCTCTGCTCTAGGTGGTTCTCAGCATCCCAGGGTGCTCTAGCACCCATGCTGGGACTTTTTGATAGTTCGTTGAGCCTTGATGTTTTTGCAGGAATGACTGGTAATTTGTCCTTTCTTTGGAAACTCTCCATGCATTTGCCGTGGTGCAGCCCAGCTGGCCCACAGCAGCACTGACTTCAGGTCTTGCTAGTGGGCAAAGCAAACTGGAGATGCTCTCCTTCCCGGTACGTGAAGTGCTAAGTCTCCCCATCCCCCAGCCACCCCCTATCCCATCCCCCTGGTAGGTAGCTCGTGAGAAACAGGCAGGCAGGGAGGAAAAGTTCATCTCTTAAAAGCATGGGGAGAGAAAGGCCGTGATAGTCACCCAGTGTTTTGCCTTTAGGTTGCACCAGCCCCCTCCTAATTGTGGTGCTTCAAAGGGTTGAAAATGCTACATCACTTCAAAGTAACAATTTTTGAATGGGAGCTTGTAAAACTCCTCTCCCCCTGCCCCCTCCTCCAGTCGAATTCTTTTCACGGCTTTTGAAGATGCCTGTGCTCCCCTTGCAGCCTGGCTGAAAAGGCCACTGGGCGCCAGTCGCAGGGTGCCAACCAGGCAAACTGTCTTAAAGGGGGAAAAAAGTTGCTGTGAAAAGATCAGGTCCTCCATAGCTCTGCAGAAAAAGGTTGTCTTGGGAAGATCATGGAGGAAATGGAGAAGGGGGGGCATTTGTTTAAGAAGGGGTTTTTTTTCTTCCCTCTGCTCAACTTCTTCCCATCTTCCATTACTTTCTACAAGCAGAGTAAATTTGGCTGCCTTATCTGCGTGCAAGTACTAAAAGCACTTGGGGTGGCCCCAAGACAGTGGCCACAGAGGCCCCACACTCCCACGACCACATGGCATGCAGGGCACAGGGGCCTCCTGCAATATGGGGCCCGAAACCACGCTTATCCTGCAAAGCATACCAGCCTCAACACACACACGTGCACACACGTGCACTCTTCCTAGCTCATAGGATATGTGTGGAGTCCACTCTCATAGTGAACTCTCACAAGCTTTCTGGCTGTTTTGGGCATCCTGGCAGGGTGAATCTGCTCTTCCCTGGTCCTGCGGGAAACCACCGCTTGAGCCAGGCCTGCCACAAAATCCAGCCCCAGGCAGAGCTCTCCTTGACAGAGCGGCTCCTCCAGCAGTGCTGGCACCCTAGCTCAATCTGATGCTGCTCTTCAAGTCCCTAAAGCACTCACAAAGCAACTGATCTGCAGAGCAGAGCAATGACCATGCCTGAGATGGAGCAAAAGGCATATGTGGGTGTGTATGTGCGTGTGAGGCCGAGGGAAGCCGAAAATACCGTTACAATGTGCCAGAAGTTTTTAGATCTACAGTTTCAAGAGATCTGTGACCATTCATGCCAAAAGTTGGATTCCCACTGTATCTCTGGAGAGGAGAAATGAAAGCAATTCCTTATCAAATCAATTAGAAACACCTCTTGGGAACTAATAATCTCATTATAAAACATCTTGAAAATAGAAAGGCTTTTTCCCTCTCCCTCACCTCTCCCCCTCTTGCCCGGGTCACCCAAGGATGATGGAGTCCAACAGGCTCTGTGCAAAGAACTCTTGGATGCTGAGATCTGCAGACTTTCCAAGCACACTGGGCATGACTGAGCATGTCCCCCCTGAGACTGAGCATCTAGGTGTGCTAGTGCTATAGAGCTGCACAGGAACGAAGGAATGATCTTCCTCAAATTTCTTTCCTTGAACCAGAAAAAGCGGCAAAGCAGAGAGGTCTCAGCAAAGCAGAGAGATCTTCCCACAGCAATCTCCCTTCCACTCCTTGCAAGCTATGATATTACCCTTCCCTCAGCACATGGCTTCTGCTACATCACACTCTCTCCAGCTCCTGCACAACTGTGCTTGGGTGGGGAAATTAGTCCCCATCATAATAACACACCACACAAACTACTGCTGTCCCTTCCCAACAGCAACATCTCCATCTGAGTCCTTCCAGCCACGCACTGGTGTGTCCACAGGAAGGATACAGTGTAGGACCACAATTCCTCTTACTTCTGGATCAGACAAGCCTAGTATGAATGGGACGACATGGGGGTGCAGGAAGGCAGAGACTTCTCTGAAGCTTGATTCTGTGCCCAGGGAACAAGGAATAGCAACAAATGATGTCTATGAGTGGTCTTGTTTTCTACTAGGATCACCCAGACCAGAAGATGCACTTGTCTCCTCTGAAATTGCCTGGCTTCATGCCCAAGTCATGGCTGTGTGGTCCAGTAAACCCACTGCTCAGCTCTCTACACACTCTACAAGGTGAGGAGCAGCACATGTCTCGTCAGCCTGGGAGAGATCACCTTTCCTTCAACAATGGGTCACCAACAAAAGGATAGTGGGAAAGACCCATAGCAATGCTGCTCCGCACATCTTATGTGCCTTGTGGCACTGCATGGTTCCTGGTGCCCCAAAACAAGCAGTACCTTAATCCTGGAGAACAAAGAGCCAGCAGTGTGCCCCAAGGTGAGAGCCGCATCCCAGGACACTGCAGTCACAAGCAATCACTTAGGTGTTAGTCCTGGAGGAGCCCTGGGTGTGAACTGTAGCAGAGGGAGTGTTGTGATGGGCAACATGACTTGTCCTAAAAGTCTTGATCTGTGGCTGCTGAAGGATGCAGCCAGGAGGGATAGATATACACAGGCAGAGCTGTTGAGCTGGCCATGGCATGGTCTGCCCATGGTGGGCAGCAGGAATGTGCCCTCTCCCATGACCAAAGAGAGGCCTTTTGGGTTTTGGCGGTTGTATGCAAATGTCACTGTGGTGGTGACACCAGTGACCTGGATCCCCTACAGCCCACGCTCATATTATGGGAGTCCTGGGTCAGCTTTACTGAGAATGCGCTAGGATGCTCTCACTGCGGTACAGAGGGGCACAGGAGGGCCTGAAAAGCCCAGATGGAGATGAATAAAGAAAAATCAAGTTTGAACCTCCCCTCTTTCAGACCACATGGTCCTCACTTGCCTAGGAACAACCTGTCCACAGTGTGTGAGCCCTGGACAGCCTAGGGGACCTTCCCCTAGGGGTTTCAGTGTCAGGGGTCTTAATGGATAATCTGAGTTCTCTTGGGGGAGCCAGGCATTTCTACACAATCCTGTCCTCAGGCCCCATTTCTAGCACAGCTCCATCTGTGTCACCCAAGTTGAGATTCAGGCACGAGGCCTTGAGGCGAAGAGCAGGGTGTTTGCCCCAGCTGGCTTACGCAGGAAACCTTGTGCTCACCTCCCTGGCTTCCCAGTGGGAACCAGAGCCTCCTGCCAAGTCCTGAGAGGCACTCAGATCTGGCAGTGCTTGTGCAAGCTGGGCCCCTTCTCACAGCCTTGCAGCCGCACCCAGCTGTCATCGCAACCGCTTTGTGCGCGTGCGCACACACACACATTGGAGATTTGTCCATAATTAGGCAATTAAGGATTAGGTGTTTTGGAGAAAGTGTACATCGTAAAGACTTTGCACAAGTCTGAAAGCAGATCTGGGAGCATTCTTGGAGTACAAAGGTGCATGGGAAACCTTGCTGTGGTGAGAGATTGAACCTGATAAGAGGAGTTACGAGCCTGAGAAACACACTCGATTGCAGGGCACTGAAGATGTCTGGTTATCTTTTCCTTCTCAATAAGTCAGATAAGCAGAGGACAAAGGACTAAGGATTATGCAATCTGAGCTGCATTAGCCAGGCCATGTTCTTAAGATGTTCTTGGGTGAGCAGGCGTAGAAGGGAGGATGAGCTTGCTCAAAGCAACAGGCCAGGTTAAGTTGCTACAATGTCTTTTTGCTTCCCATTGTGGGAGAAAATCCTGTTGGATCCTGTGCCCCAAAGCTAGAAAGAGCAATGTTTTCTGTGGCTTTGGCACACATGCAGCTGACATGCCTCTAGTTTCTTCCCAGGGTGCTTTCAGCATGACACTGATGTCAGCAGGTACACGCACAACTCTGCAAACCCACAGCCCCAAAAATGTCACTCAGTTCACAGCTCAGCAGTGCTTTTTCACATGAGCAAACAAAATTCTTCTGAACAGGCGGAGCTGGCAGGCCCTTAACCCAGTCATGCTTGGGAGGTATTTCTGGCCAGTCTCACTGCTGCAGCCTTCATTCCCAGCCCCATGCAGCAGCACAGCAGCCCCCATCCCTGCCCCTTGCAGGGCTCTGCAGCACCCTGGGGCAAAGAGAGCCTAAAGCACTGGTTCCTCAATCTGAGGAAGAAGGCGGTCAGTGAGGGCAGGGAAGCCCTTGGGTCCTCAGATGGAGAAGCTTGAGGACCTATTCCCTTCCCCAGCCATCAGGGCTCTGTCTGAGGGGCCCAAGAACTGTGGTGGCTGGCTGCAGGCAAGCAACCTCCTGGCTTGCTGGGTGGCTGGGAACCCTAGAGAAGTGTGCAGAGCAGCCTGAAGTATTCAGGATGTGCTGGTCTCCCCTGCATGCCTGGCTCTGTGCTGGCCTGATCCTATGGCTGAGGTACAGGAGATGAGTGGGTTACACCATGGGTGTGAGAGCCATTGTGGGACAGCACAAGGATTGCCCGCCCTTGCCCATGTGGCAGTAAGATCAATCTGATGCTCATGGCAAAGCCAAATGCTGTAGATAAGGAAGCAGGGTAGAAAAAAATTGCTTCTAGCATCAAGGCTTTGGACACAGCATGGCCTCCTCCAGCAGTGTGTCAGATTCCATGGTTGAGGAAAAGCCTGGTGTGGTGGAAGAAGGGGAGAGAAGCTCTGCATCTTACTAGCATCATCCCTGACTTGGTGTTGCTGCAAAGCTCTCCCAGCTCGCTCTCTGCCATCTTGCAGCTCTCTCTCCTGCTTCCTTACACACTGTCTTTGCATGCATCCCCCACCGGGGTTTCACCTGGGGTCAGACTCAGAGCTGTGCAGCACAACCTCCTGCGTGAAGCTGAGGGGAAGGAAAGAAGAGAAACACTGAGTCACTGCTCCAGGCCAGTGAGTATGAAATGTGCCACGAGGAAGGCACAAAGTGGCAACTCAGCCTGCCTGACCACTCCAAGTGCCCCACCAACTCAATGCCATCCTGCCATGCAGCATGGGGACTTCCCGGCTACCATGACTGTTCCTCCAAAAGGTCATGGGGCTTCCCAGGGTTCATCCTGCAGCTGCAGGATGGAAATTTTGAGGAGAATAAAAATAGATAGTGTGAAAGGGGAGAAGAAATAGAAAATGCTAGGGGTTTCTAGGTTGCTACTGGAGCAGCAGCAGAGTGGGGAGGTCTGCAGCAACATTCCCCTATTTCTCTCCCTTCCATCCTCAGCAATGCAGGTGGATTCAAAAGAAACATCCTGATGAATGTAGGGGGCAGGAGGACCCCAGTGCCAGCTGAATTTTCCAGCAGTATCTGTCTGGACTGCAGTGTGTTGTGATGAGTGCTGCCCATGACAGCCAGCCAGCATTCCCCATGTTTCTAGCACCAACAAGAAAACTTCTCAGCTTCTCTGGGCTCCTGACAAGCCCTGTCCTCTCTATGCTTCCATTCCTACAGCAGGTTCCTCTGCAAAGTGCCAACAGTGAAGGGGGATTGATTGAAACTACAACGACTACCCTGATGTCCATGCCAGGTCTTGAATCATCTTTGGGTCTGAGCATGGTGTCAGCCTCAAGGCCAGGAGCCCCAGAGCCGTGCTGCTCCAAGTGCACTGCAGCTCACCTCTGCGCCCTGCATGGCCTACAGCCCACCAGCCTCTGTGGCCTCTGGGAACACTATTGCCACGGTCCAAGCAGGGGATTGCGCTCAAGAGAGACATTCCTGATGTCTTGTGCTTGCTGCTCTCAAATACTAGCATGGACATGTGAGCAAACAGCTCATGGTTGGTCACATAGGACCCCCGAGTCCAACCCAGTTTGCCCATCTCTGCCACATTTTGGGCTTCCCAAGATGCTATGTTGGACTCTCCAAGCATCCCTGTTGCTGCATCTGAAGCCTCTGCTTCTCTCTAACTTGGAGAAGCAGAGGGAGGCCCTGTCGTGGCAGGGAGACACAGAAGCACTCAAGTGCCCAGTGAGTATCAAACAAAATCTGGTTAGCAGCACAGCTCAGGAAAGAGCAAGAACTGTTTGTGTATTATACAAAATGGTTCCAATGTAAAGGAGTGATTTTATGATTAAAGAAGCCTTTTGTGTTTCACAAATCCTAACCAGATTTAATACGATACATCCTTGCTTTCCTAGGGACCATCTGGCAGAGCATTACCAGAGCACCAGTTTTTACCACACTGACTAAGCAAGAAGCTTCCCCTGACCAGACCAGAGACCTGTGACACATCCAGTCCACCTGGGTCACTTAGAAGCCTGCAATTTGCCAGCAGCAACTGTGAATTCACTGTGATTGCATCTTGCTGATGCCACACGGTGACCCACAGCACTGTCACCTCTCTCTGCCCCACTCCTCTGCCTGCTCTAGGCATATGCATCCACTAAAGAAAGCCGCTCAGAGCACACCACTGGGAAAAACGCATTACAGGGCAAAACTATCTGGACTTGAAACAATTTCCAACACTTCCATCAAAGCCCTCATGCAGGGAAAATGTGGCTGTGTCAGGGAAAATGTTCCCTAAAACCTGGACAAGTCCTAGGTCCAAATTCAAGTGAGTTATTACAGGATGAATAATTTGCTTTTCATCACTTGGAAGCACTGTCATAAAGATCTGGGAGCCAGAGAGTGACACTGACCCAGGTTTTGCTGCAATGAACTCCAAAATGTAAACAGCTCTGGCTCTCTGCAGCTCCAGGCCCTGACTCCAAGAACATCTGGGGAGATGCAGACTTACATCAAAGGTTTCCCTGGCAGAAATAGACCCCATGCACAGTTGGTGGGTGTCCCAACATCCTAGGCTCCATCTGCCCTTGCTCAGACCCTGCTTGCTTTTCCTCAAAGAGGCGAAACCACACGCGAAGAGGCTTTCTCTCCTTGCCTGGGGAAGGTGGTGGGGTGGGTGGAAAGAGCATCTTCCTCCCAAGTAACTGGATGCTGGATAACCAGCGTCATCTGACCAGTCTTGCGGAGCTTAATCCATGCTTAGCGGCATAAATTAGATGATGTGACCCTGGCCAGAGCTGTGGCAGCATGGGCAAGTGGCCTGGGTAATCTAAGTACTGAGCTCCCCATGCCACGGGCCACAGACCATGCATGGAACCTGCTTTCAAGGCAGAGCAGGTCCCTTCCACCTGCCTCCTCCAGAAGGAAAATGCAAAGAAAATCAGGGAATGGGAGATCGATATTTTCCTTACAAACCCACTCCACTGGCTGCCCAGGCTGTCCCCCTGCAACTGCTGTCTTCTGCCACCTGCTAAGAGAGTACTCACTGGAGGACAGAGGGTTGGCAGGACACTGTCAAGGATTTAGCAGTGACCTTTCCCTATTTCCGTTCCACAACATTCGACCAAAAGTGGGTCATTTTTCTGGGACAACCTAGTTTAGCTCACATTGATGGTCTCTCAATCCCAGCAACCCCCAGCAGAAATCTAAATAGAAATAGAAATCTCAAGCTGGTTTCAGCCCTGAAGCACAGGGGACCTCACAGGCAAATTCCTAGGAGGTCTTTGCTTTAGGTCAGGTATTACTTGCCTAGCTGTGGCCATCTGCCCAGTTCAGATGCTCCTCGGCACAGACACAACTCAGATCACATGGATCAATCTATATTTTGCATCTTCATTGCAGCAAAACACAAAGCACCTGCCCCTACCTTGATGAGATCAGTTCTGTTACAATGCGTACACTGGTGGGTTGCTGAGATGCAGCTTAGCCAGGTCTGGCATATGCACAGAAAAGAAACGATAGGAACAAAGTGCTGAGATTTAAGAGGATGCAGCACCTCTTGGTGCTCTCTTGCCAACCGTAGCTGTCCTTCTGGCAGCTGCTTTGGTGAAACGAAGGGTCCTGACCCTGTCACCAGAGGACATTGAGACATTTTCTGTCCTTGATCTCTCCATGGCTAAGGACACACCCTGCTAACATCTCATCCAACATAGCAGATGTGTCTCAAACTTGGCCCAGCAGACTGATGGCCTTCCCCTGGTAGAGGCTATATCCTTCTGTCACATGGGAATCAGGGTTGGAGGGGGACTCGGTGAGAGGCAGAGGAAGAAGAGGGGCGTTATGGCACACAGGAGGCACAGGAGCTTTGCAGAAATGATGTAAAGAGCAAAGAAGCAAGGGGGCCCTGTAAGAGTGTGCGTGGGGGAGTATATTAACATGGACTGAAGGACGTCATGTGAGACACCCCCAGTCCCATCATCTACATACGGAGGGGAAAGGGGAAACCACTCACATGACTGAACATAAACTTCAGCATTTCTATTTCCCATACTCTAAAACTGGCTGAACAGGCCAGATTGGTCTCTGGGTACATATAAACAGTGAGTGTCCTGACCAGAGAAACCACTGGGAGGATGCCCTGGCCTTTCGGAAAGAGCAGTGCTCCCAATTGCCAGCACCACAGGAAAAGCTGCCCCACCATGTCACTCCATTCTGGAGAGCCACACATGCAGGTCTAACAAAGCTGCAGCCTCCTGGGAGCACTTGGCAACCAAAGATCCCAAAGCATGTTGCGCTGGTCCTGTCCGCTATCACATAGATGGGGAAAACTATGGCACAGGGGCAGTCAGTGATGTGTTCAAAAACTGTTGAGAAAATGTGGACTCAGGAACAGTGGCAGAAAGAGCGCACATTTCCATCCCAGTGCACCTAGCTGCACACACCTCCATGCAGATGGCATGTCTGTGGCATGTGTCACTCACCACCCAAATGCAACTTCCCCCAGGGAGAAGTGCAGAAGAGTAAACACCAGTGCTGGAGCGCAGCTCGGGACGGGGAGTGCAGGAGGCCTTTCCCAACGGAGCCTGCAGGAACTTTTCTGGTCAGGCAGCACTTATTCATTACTCCTGCAACCTGACCTAGTTTAACAGTGATTGTGCAGGTGAGAAAGGGATCCTGTCATGCATTAGCAACTACTAACAGCAAGGAGGCATTTCACAGCTGAAGTTTAGTTTCTCAAGCCAGGTAGTAATGACCTTAGGCTGTCACTTGGGCCACTCCTGGCATTTCAGCTACCAAAACATCCCAGGTCCAGGCAATCACGCACAAAACACAGCAGAGCTTCTCACAAGGCAGATCAACTCTTTCACATGGGACTGCCAGGAGGAAAGAACTGGGAAGCTGTACTTGGACATGCACAAGCTTAACCAAGACAAAATTACAGCAGCAGCAGGTCAGAGTGGGGGAGACCCTCATTTCCCATCTGAGAGACTTTCAGGCTGGTCAGGGAGGGTCTCAGTCTGTGCTGGAAACTGGGACTAGGGCCACTGTGTCTCTTGCCTAAGGCTGGGCTTTCCAGAGGGGGTTAGGAGACTCTCCCATTTCACCTCGTCCATCCCCACTGCATGGAGGCATCCTCATCCCATCAGAAACTCTGTCCCTTGTTTGTATCTCCCAGAGGTGCAATTTTGGGAAGGAAGAGCCCCAAATGACTCATTGGCAGGAAAAGGCCACAGAGAACACCCAAGAGCAGCCAGTGCAAAATCCTAAAGATGAGAGCACATGAGGATCTGGGAAGGGGTATACTGCAGTCAGAGGTGACACAGCCCTCAGCTTGCTGTTTCCCCCAGCCCCTAGGGAGACCTGAAGTATGTAAGACCAAGAAATCCCATAGGGAAAAAAGAAAACATCAAAGTGTCATTCCCTTCCCAATAAGCAGGGGTGGATTTGCAGCTGCTGAGCACCAGCATTCATAGCCCTTGTCCTATGCTGGTCTTGGCCACGGACTGGGGGAAATCTGTGATGCTTTACAGCTCACAAACTGCTACCTGGGCCCTGCAGCAGAGTGGAGCCACCCGTGGGGCAGTGACTCCCAGCTGGTGTGTGAGACTCTACGAGGCAGGTGGCTGAACACCGCACCAAGCCATTGGCACCCACTCTCTTACTTGCATCATCCTCCACTGTTGAGTGTCTGCTGCCCTCCATCAGCTGTCTCATCCTCTCTTTGGAGATCTTCAGGTACTTGTCACAGTTGCACACCTAGTGAAAGAGAGGGAGCAAGGTCAGTGACATGGCAGCCAAGCTCCCAAGATATCTCTGTGCCTATGATAGCATCACTGAGGAAAACTGAGACAAGGTCTGTCCTACCAAATACTGGGTGGCAGAGGGGGAAAAGACAAAGGTCTTTTGGGTCTGCAGGTCTATACTTGGTCACAAAAGCCTCCTTTCCAAGTGCAAGAAGCACTTTTGGAGGATCTGTCGGGATCTATGCAGTGTGAAGGATGGGCCTTCACAGTCAGACATGCAGAAGGTGACCTCCAGGCTCGAGCTGGGGCAGCTCTGTGGCAGAGGCTGCCCCAGCACCCTGTGGTGCCCAGGCATCCAAGAAGGCATCAGAGGAGATAGGTGCCCTAGTAGATGCAGCTCCTGCTCCCAGCTGAACCCTAGGGCAAAGTCGAACCCAGCCTCTGGTATAAATGCTCCTGTAAAGAACAATGTTATCAGAAAGGCCTGTTAAAAGCCCATAATAGAGCTATTCATTAGGAGTGGAGAAGTGAACACAGAAAATTCAGAGGAGCATTTGAGATTTAGCCCCCTCCCAGCAACAAAAGCTTTTAGTTTTTCATGCCTGGCAACCACATCAGGGCAGCAGATAAACTCACTGCCCCCTTCCTCCCTGGCATTTCTCACTCAGACCAGCCCTTCTATAATGCCAGAAAATGCCAGAAACAGAGGCTGGCCTCAAGTGTCAAAAAGAGTTTGGGTCACAGCATCAAAACTTGTTCTCTTTTGTCCTATTAGACCTGCTGAGACTGCAGCATATGTCAAAGGGACAACCTGAGGTCTGGGCAGGTAGAGGTTGCTCCGCTGGGTCCATCTCTTATGTAGCATCAGTAACACAGACAAATATGTTTTCTAAACCGACTCTTGGTCTGAGAAATGCCCCTTCAGAGCTCTTCAAGTGACCTGAGCTCCTGCAAGTGCCAGTAGGGAGCCACTCATCTCCAAGGGGTCTGCACCATGTAGAGAGCTCCTGAAAATACCTATCAGCAAGGAACACCCAGAGCAAGGTTTCGCAGGCTGAAATCAGGGTGCAGCTGGCAGCCAGATGCGCTCACACAGCAGCAATTAGCACTAAAACTCCCCATGCACAGCGTCCTAACCTGTGCGTTTCAGCACACTCCACTTCATAGCTTTGCTCTTCCCTTACCCTTCCGGTTTGGAAGAAAATATTTTAAGGGAGTGGAAACTGCTAGGCAGACTCAAGCCAATTCCTGGGATATGCTACAACACCTTTAGTTTGTTACTTGTTTTAAAGGACTGATTTTTGCTTGCTGAGCATTTTGAACATGCTGCACCCAAAGAAACCAGTGAGACAGGTGCATAACTTCACCAACCAGAACAAGTTGCCTGTCTGAGGGTTTGCTCCAAATCTATTGAAACCAGTAAGTCTTTCCAGTGCCTGAATGGGCATCGGAGCAGTCCTCCAGCAGCTCTGTGTCTGTGGCGCACTAGGTGGAACAGTGCTGGGGTCATGGAGCGGCACGAAGGTGTCCCTTCTTCCCACCCAGCGGTATAAAAGATGGAGGCGTAAGGATGATTTGCTTGAAAATAAGCTTGCCATGATGTCCCACTCTCTCTGCTCTCTAAGAGATATTTCCATCTGCAACTCATGCAGTGGCTGCAAAAGCAGCATGCAGTCCCCAGCATGGGCATGATTTTGACTATGAAAAGATGCCAAGGCTCCTCTCCTTGAAATCGCATTCCAAGCCGAGCATGAGACGAGCGAGAGAGAAAATCTTGTGGCAGCAAAGCCATTGGGGCCAAGAGCTCTTCGGGGAATTCCTTTTCCAGGCAGCTCAGCAAAGGCACCCAAGTCGCAGCCACTTCCTCCTGGCCCTCGGCAGTGGCTCTGCAGAGCACCGCGTGGCCTGAATTCAGCAAAGCAAAACCTCCCTCCTCTCCTCGGCATCCGATCAGATGAGCTGACCTCCAGCTCCTACCAAGACCTGCTGCCTTCCCTGTTGAACATGAAAGCAAGGGCGAGCTGGGCCGCTGAGCACAGCAGCAGGAGCATGCCCCGAGCCCTCTCGCTGCTTGGCAGAAGAAAAGCTGCTCTGCTACAGAAAAATCCTTCCAGTGTCTGTTGCCCCCCTGCCCTGCCTCCAGCTGAGCCTTTTCAGAATAAAGGAGGAGGAGGAGGGTGAGCTCTTGGCTGAACGCACAGCCAAAATCCCACATCCTTGGCCACCAGTGAGAAAGGCCTCGGTAGTCACAGCTCAGGCTATCATACTGTCACAGCTCATGGCTACTTGGTGCTTAAAGCCTAAATCTGTTGCTCTGACATTGACAGAGTAGTGCCGCAGACAGACACGCACACAGATGGACAAGGACTTGAGACAACCCAAATGACTTGGAAGTCTCTGCATCACTTTTGAAAGTGAATTTCCTTAGAATCCCCCTCAATTTTGAGGGGCATCAAATGCAGTTTGTGTGTTTGCATACTGCTCCTGGTCACTAATTTGTTTTTCCCTTTTCTTCACTCACACTGTGAAAAACCTCAGTAAATGCTCAGGACACCATGGGCTGAGAGTACCCAGGGTCACCCGCGGGAGCAGGACCTGGGCCCACCTCTGCGAGCCCCCTCTTCCCAGGAATATGCCAAGCCC
Source organism: Rhea pennata (assembly GCF_028389875.1). Classification (NCBI taxonomy): domain Eukaryota; kingdom Metazoa; phylum Chordata; class Aves; order Rheiformes; family Rheidae; genus Rhea; species Rhea pennata. Next base: position 2,675,205 of record NC_084680.1, read on the forward strand.
TCCCTGTGCAGCCCTGAAACAGAGTCCTTCTCCACTCTCGCATTAAAGAAGCGGTACCCAGAGGAAGTGAAACTGCGCAAAACCCCAGGAAAGCAGAAGGAAGACCTTATTTGAGAGCATCTGAATTTTTGGAGGGGCCAGATCAGCATTTCAAGTTATCAGATCAAAAAGGACATGTCACTTTTAATTTCACTGAGAAGATCACATGAAGAAAGGTTACATTACAACCTAAGGAGGCTACCAGATACAATCTCATCTAATCTTCTCAGCATTTAACTGCCTGAAATAACAAAGACTGGAGATATCACTGGCTCAGTTTCACACATCTGCCTGTCACCTTTCCACCCCCTCTCCCCTGCTCTGCTTTGCACAGGCTCACAAATTCAACCACCTCAGCGTGACCAGCCCATCAGTTGGGCAGGCAGGGCCTATTTGTGCTCCCTCCTGAAAGACAGCTGTGAGAAAGGGCAGAAGAACACAAATGAATTCAGGGATGTGCAGGGAAGAGAGCTCGTCTTTTCTTTTGGCCAAACATCATCTTCAACCCCAGGGGTCCTGCGACTCTGCACAGACCCTTATGTGGCTGCACAGTAGAGCTGTGCTCTGTCCCCTGCCAGCTCTGATTTCGGAGCTCAAGGCCCCAGCCTATAAAGGCCAGAGATGCAGCTCTCCAGGCAGACTGCACTCCCAAATTGCCAGGAGTTCAGCTGCATCCTCTGTTTTGGAGAATTTTAACTGTGACTTCCAAAGGCTCATCCTGTGCTGCTTGTGGCTCTGGGTGGATGGGTGCATTTGCTCTCTGTCCTCCTTCATTTGTGTTCCTGATGGAGGCCAACAGTTGCTCTTCTCCTTCGAGAGCAGAGCAGATGTTTGTGTGGGGACCCCACAGCCTCCCCAAGCAGCCATGGGATTTTTCCTCTTTCTTGGCCCAGGTAAAGCCACCTTCTAGTGCTGTAGCCCACGCCAAACTGAAGGCTGCTGCTTTCTCTAGGGTGAGATTCCCACATTATATGGGAAGGGAACAAACAGCATTGCTGCCCTGTGAGCCACCTGAAGTCCTCACGTGGCTCACGAGGTGCCCTGGGCAATTTGCAAGACTGCAGCATGCAGCCAAGGGTGAATGGGCCCCAGCGGTTGCAGTTCTCCTCCTGGTAATGTAAGAAGGTCCCAGGGACTCCTGCCAAGGTCTGTTCAGATTGGTCTTGCTCCTGGTGGGACAGTGACAACAGGAGAGTAAATCTAGCTAACCTGAGGGAAAGAAAGGAATTAAGGGAGGCTGCAAGCAAAAAGCAGCATTTAGCCTGTGTGTGGCAGAGACATAGGGATGGCAGCAGAGATGTGGGAGGCACGGACAGCTACAAGGAAGGGAGAAGAAATGGGGGAGGTCTCACATCTCTTACCTTCTGGATACAGTTGCAGCATACAACAGCTGCCCCAACATGTTGGCAACTGCCCAAAGAGGCTCCAGACCATAAGGCCCCCAAGCCTCTACCCCACCATGGGTGTAGCTGTAGCCCACAGGGCAAATGGCATCTGCTTCCCCATTCATTCCTGCTGGGGAAGTATGCATGGACAGCTCACAAAAATCCACCTCAATAACCAGTTTCAGCATTTTTAAGCATGAAGTCTCCATGCACACTTCCCCAGAAGGGATGAATGGGGAAGAAGTTGGAGATAGCATGATGTCTCTGCAGTGTTTGGCAGGAGATGTCAGTGGGCCAGGCATGCAGAAGGACTCTTGGGTGCCATAAGGCTGTCAGGTACCTTAGGCAAATTTTTCTGCTTCTCTGAAATTCAATTTCTTTATAAATTGAAGCAGTCTATTTCTTTGGGACCAGTTATGCTCTGACAGCCCACAGACAGCAGAGCATTTCCCTCTTGCTTGGGGCTCCCACATGCTCTAGTTACAAGGCCCATGTCTTCTCCTAAGCCTCCAGGCCTTTGCCATCATCAGCTTCCCAAAAGCAGGGGGCAGGCTCAGGGCTAGATAAGCTACTTAGCAGCAGAGCCAATTAGCTGTAATAAAAATTGCAATTATTTTTTTAATGCCTTGCCAAAATGAGTGGGGCAACCTGCCACTTTGATAAGGTTACTGGCTGTTATACAGGGACCCGTGGCCTTGGGCTTGATGCTCAGCTCCTGTCTGGGCACACAGCTCCCCAGAGAAGCCTTCTTCATCTCAGCTTCAGTGCCTGTGGGATTGGAGCACTTTTGTATGTGTATGAGCGTGTGAGTGTGTGTGGCTTGTTTTCTTGAGGGTAGGGAAGGGGGGAGCCTATCTAATGGGTAAAGGATGGATTTTTTTCTCTTCCAAAAGGGATAGTTTCCCCAGATCCATCATGAAAGGATTAGCCATTGCCTCCATTAGGTGAGGCACTCGCAAGAGCCTCATGGAGCTACTGGTCAAAGGAGTTGCAACCACCAAGAGCAGATCACCAGCCCAATGTCAGGGCAGGGCTACCATCCAAGCATGAAGTCAGGGCAGAAGCTTGCTTCCTGATCCTATCCAACTAGGCACGGGTTTCCCAGCTGCCAGGTACAAAGCACTGAATGGACCTGCTGGCATTTCTGCCCCACCCCCAGCCCAGGTCCAGGCCCTGGGCTTCCTCCTCTTCTCCTCCCCAACAGCTTGAGGGCATACCACAGGCTCTCCATCTGCCTGTGCCAAGCCTAGGGGTGAAGGGCAGTTTCTGTTCAATGCCTCAGCCCTGTCTTGGAGACGGCCTGTCAAGTAGACTGAGTCTGCAGTGTATCTGCTCACGCCGCCCTAGAGTTCCTGCTCGTTCCATGAGGCTGAGGTAGCTGCAGGGTGACCTTGGGGCCAGAACTCCAGATCTGGGCCACAGAGAAGGGTGAGTTCAGCCTGCGAGAAATGGCAATAGGGGGCTGCAGCCCCCTTCCTTTACGGTAGTACTGCCCAGGCCACCACTCACACTCCCACCATGAATTTGGAATACCCCAGTCCTTCCATCTGTCCCAAGGGAGCCCCAGCCCCTTGCAGAGGAATCCAGGTCACTGTGGAGCCTTTCTTCCCGGTGAGCACACCTCTGAGGAGGAGTAGCTCTCACTTTCTCACGCTAGGGCAGCCCTTGCCAGCACACGCTTAGTCACTGGTAAATCCCAGACTAGATCTGTTCTGCCCTCTGTGAAATGGATCTTGGCTGCACCCCCACTGAAGCAATCCCAGTGCTCGGGAGCCATGACGGGTGTGTTTTCCCACGGCAGCCCTGCTTCCAGTGCTCCGTGTGAACCAGCCTCTTCCTGGGCCCTGTGAGTGGGGCAGGCGTGCTGGGCACCCTGCACACTGCACGTGTTGGCACACAGGGTGCAGGCGTCTGCTGGCAGCCAGTTAGGGCAAAAGCTGAGAGCACATTTCTTAGCTCAGATCACCACTGTGCTTGTCAGAAACAAGCTTTTGGGCAGGTTGATCAGTGCCTGCTCCCACCAAGGCTGAGATTTTTCCCCTTGCTTCCCTGGGCTCTGCACACATCATCCAAGCCAAGGACAAGGAGTATGTTGACTAGGTCTTTGGCGAGTCCTTGGCTCTGCTGGTTCCCCTTGCTCCCTGCTCTCCTCTGAATGAGGCGGGGTGTCTTGGGGCATGCAGCTTTGGGACACTGCTGCCACGGTGGTGATGGCCATAGCACGCTGTCCCACTTCCCACAGGCCTCCCCGCCTTGGCCCAGTATCTGCAGCCTCCCACAGAAACTCCTCTCCCAGCCTCTCCAGCCCAGTCTGCTCTGTGATGTCACCAGCCAAGAGTCATGACACGAGGATCAGGAGCAGTGATGTAATCGGCACTGAGCAGTGACAACAGAGGAGGTCAGACAGAGAGAGCTCGTACTCTGGTTTCCTGGCACTGGTGCCCACATTGCTGGGAGCTCCCCAAGCACAGAAGGCTGTCAACTCTACCAGAATCAACCTACAGCAGCCTGAGACATCTCAAGCCCACTGGGATTTTTGACCTTTCTCTTTAGCAAGCTAGTCCAAAGACTGTCAGGAGATTTTCTTTGCCTGTACTGGTCAAGGAGGAGAGCACGGGTGAGAAGTCCTTTTGCAATAATGGCAGAGAGTCTGGAGGCTTTTTTGTTCAGGACGATCCCTGTCTCTCTCTTCCCTCCCGGGTGGGGATTTCACAGCTGGTTGATGACAGCCCAGGACTGGATGCTTTGGCATGGATCCACCATCGCTCAGGCTCAGGGGGGACAACCCAGCCCCTTGTTGGGCTTCCATTCCAGCGCCAACCCAGGAGCGGAGAAGCTTAAAGAAAACTCAGGACAAATAGACAAGAGCCAAACTTTGGGGGATTCAAAAAGAGCCCTGAGGGCTAGTGTGAGTTTGACTGAAGATACAGGTGGAAGCTCAGCTGGAGGTCCATAGACTGGTGTACAATATGAAAAAGCATATTCAGCACTCCAGACTGAAGTGGAGTTATTTCTACTCATTCATTTGATAAACCTGAAAGCTGCACCATCAAAGTGCTGAAACACTTGGAGAATTGCCTTCCTCACGATGGACACTTCCCAAAAGAGCAGGTACCCCAAAAGGTCCCCTAGATCACAGGGCTTCTTCTGTTCTTTCCGCTTACAGACAGCACCGGGCAAACCTCATTTACCAAAGCTGAAGGACAATTTTGGTTGTAGTTTAACAAGCAAAAATGCACCTCTCTCTCTGTCTGGAGAGCTTCTGGCTTAGAAAATCCACAACATCCTAAAACCAGCTGTAAAGGACAATACTGGTCGTGCTGGGAGTGAACTCACAGGGGCAATTCAGGACACCTCATGTCAGGACAATTCCATGGGTGTCTTCTGCTTGCCATATCAGAGGACTATTCACCAGTCATCTGGAGAGATATCTCTCTTCCTACTCACCGCCTACCCTTTTCCCTTTCTTTCTCTTTTTCTCTAAGATGGATATCATCTGGTGAAAGGGCCACTCCTCTGGATAGAGGTTCCAGCTCTCATTTGGGTTGTGCAACCACAGTCCTTGAGCATCTAAGAGCTTCTTTCAGGGAAGCTTCTAGTTTTTTAGACTAGAAAAATCACTAGAATGGGGATGCTGGAGCCTAAAATTCAGCCATCTCTTTCACCTGAACAGATTGTGTACGTGCAGCATCCAAGCCCAAACACCACACATATAGACAGGTTTGCCACCTTGGGACCTTCTGCCCATGACTCAAATACACTCCCTAGGTGCAGAGCACTGGTATCCACATTTTCCCTTGGAGAGAACTGCCACCACTGATGCTGAGTAAGCAGCGGGCCAGGCTGTTTCCTTTCCCCTTTGCACAAAGAACTCCTTTTCTTATCAAACTTTTTACCATCAGTACTTGGAAATTTTAAAGGTTCGTGTTGCTGCTCGTGCTCTGTTACAAATGGTCTAACATCTTACCATGTCTTTGGGTTCCAGCACACACATTCAACCAGCAAATCAGATGCACAGGTGCGTTAACCCAGCGTTTTGGAGATGCAGTGGCTCTCAGTGTACACAACAGACTCCACTGGCCAGCAAAGCCTGGGGATCACTGTCTCCCATTAAAACAGCAAGCGCCTTGATGGGAAATGGACCATGATGCCCCACATCTGCACTGTGTGGCATCTTCCACCAGAGCTGGCTGTGCAATGACTGCAGCTGTTTTTGTGACACTGTGGAGTCAATAATATATTGTCAATGGAAATCTGGAGCTGCTGGTGGGTCCCTGGGAACGAGTAGAGGCTTTTTGATTCAGGCTCCAGAAAGAGGGAAGGGCTCTGTTTATTGACTCATTAATATCACTTCCCTCATCGCCAGCCAGGTACTCTGAGAGGTCTCTTAGGCAAGTGCTGACCTAGCCCAACCCTGTTAAGCTGGTAAGATGACACGGGATCCCATGCCAGCCTGGTATGGCGTTCCCACTGCTTTCTCTGCTCCTTCTTTGGTATTAGTCATCAATTTCTGGAAGGTTTCTCATGCCTAATAAAGTGTTTCAACATTGCGTAAGCCAGCTCTTCTCATCAGGAGTGACCCGCTGGATTTCCCAGCGCTTTCCCTAGGCAGTCCTTCCGACTGCCATGAAATACAGCATTAAAACATGAAGTTTTCTATCCCCCTTGGAGGCAAAAGGTGTGGGAAATCGAACAGATAAGAATGCCTTTAATTAGTATCATTTGCATAAACTCTGGGAAAAGCTCACCTGACAGCTAAAAGGGCCTCATTTGTCTGGGAGTGTGAAACAAGAACCACGGGCACTAAAATGGGCAGATTAGTGGAGCTTGTCTGCTGACAAGATTGGGGAGATAGCGCAAACGCGAGGTCAGCCACGGGGCAGAGGAAAAGTGGCCAGAACTGAAGGCAGCCCTGGAGGCGGCCGGCTTTTCAAACATACCAGCTCCAGCTGTGTTCCTCTGTTGGGCCTCCCTTTTCAGGGCATCTCCCCCTCTCAATTTACACGGGCCATTTTACAGCTGCTTGGAGAGAGAGAGAGAACAGAGTCACAGGACATGAGTTTGGGTAGCGCAGGTCCAACAGGCGCTCAGCTCCCCTGGAGATGGAGAGGAGGCAGGGATAGGGGGAGAGGAGAAGCAAGTCCTTGATTAAAAAGGAGCTCTGGGAGGCTACTGGAAAGGGCTTAACATCTGGCAGTGATGGGACCAGGGTTTTTGCCTGCAGTTCCCTGATCTCACTGGCTCTGCCCTGAGCCACTGCAGCTGGGTCATTCACTTCTGAAAATGATAGCACAATGCAGCAGGAATCTGGTATTGCCTAGCAGCAGGCAAGAGGGGCACAGTGCAGTCCTGCGGAACCATAACACATGAGCGTGGTCCATGTCACCATCACTGCCAAAGTGCACTTCTGCAGCTTGCCGCACACCTTCGCTGCTCCCAGCATGCAGACAGTACAGGAGCGGCACAGAGACCACAGAGAAATGCAAAGGCCATCATGTGTCCTTGTGCACACTCCTCCACTCCTCTGCACAACCATGTGCATCCCTGCAGGGTGCACTGCTCAGGAGACATGCTTGCAAGGTCAGCAATCCTGGCTGAGCACGCGGGCTCCTTGCAGGCACCCTGGCATGCGGCTCACCTGTCCGCACCCTCCCTGGGGGGCACTCACACCTCCTAGCACAGACTATGCATCTAGGGAGGGCTGACATCAAGCCTGGCTGCCCCAGCATCCTGTCGAGCCCTGACCCGGTGCCTGGAGTGAGCAGGCAGCAGGATAGCATCTGGCCCCTCTGCAGGGCAGAGCAGGGTGTGCTTGCTGCTGGGCTGTGCTGACTGCAGCTCCCTGTAGGTTGGACACGTTTGCTCCTCTCTGTACTACACACGCTCCCTTCAGCCTCACAAACACAGCTGCAAGTCACTAACCACAAACCCCATCCCACTGCTGCCTTGCTATGACACTGCCGCAGGTAGTCAGAACGGCACTTGAGGCGACTAATCGTTCAGCGTTTAAAACGCTGAAAGCCCTTTTCACTACCTCAAGGCTTTGCAGCGATGAGAATCTCACCCAACATTACACCTAAACCCACATGCAAAGGTGAATTTCCCAGGGGAAAAAAAAGATGCTCCCCCCCCCCCACCCCCACCCCCACCCCACGCACACACCCCTTTGGTCCTTCTGTTTCCTCCAGCTGCATTTCAGCAGTCTCAAGACTCATTTGCTAATTTTGCCTCTCGACCAGCTGAGCTGGGTTCTGAGCTGCAGAATCCCTTCAGAAAGTCAAAATCTGCAACAGCAACCTTGACCCAACCTTAACCGTAGCTGCAAGCCTTGTTTATACAGCACCTAGCACAAAGGGGTGCAGCTCCAGGACAGGTTTCTAGGGGTTACAGCAAGTTTAATAACAAAGTCAAACCAGTAATAGCTGCCCCATGATGCGGTTGCATTTCAGCATCCCCAAAGCCTTCATTTTAGGGTGAGCTCCATGCCAGGAGCTCCCAGGGGGCCGAGGTGGCTGAGCGGTCGTTGGGTGAACCATTCCTCCCCACCCTCCTCCCTGCCCTGCCCGAATGCTCACACACCATCTCCTACAGCCCTACCCCAGCATGCTGCCTTCCTGCCTGTATAAATATGCTTTCCTGCTTTGTATTTACCTCCGGGAAGAGAGTTAACCCTTCCTGCGTACCCAGGCATGCAATGTGCTGCCTTCGGCTCCTGGGAGCATGCCTTCTGCAAGACTGTTCCTGAGCTATCCCAAAGGAGGCTGCATCACAGCACCAGAAGGGTTAACTTTTCCCATCTGCAATGTAGCTAATTGCTGTTACTCTTAATCAAGCTGTGTCATGGCTATGGAGTTTCATCCAGCTGCACTGAGATCTCACCTCTTGGCCTGAGATGCTCAGGTCTGGTGAACCTGAGTTCCAAGAAAGCCAAACTTGACAAAAAAAAAGGCTGGAGTTCAGTTGCCCAGGCTCTAAAAGCAGCATGAGAGTCCACCTCCAGCAAACTCATATTAGAGTCTCCTCTGAAAACTCAAATGCAAGCAGAGTTCTGCTTAAAAAGCATCTGATCCCCAGACCTCCAGGAACTTTTTGACTTTGACAGCAGAAAGAAAAGGCCATGGACATATTTTCTGACTATGAGAGTCAGAGCCCTGGAAACTGCAAAGGACTTTCTTTCTATAAGTCCAATACTCAGAATGTTACTAGTTATGCACTATTATTCTGTTAGTTACCCAAATGGAGGGTGGCACTGTTGGAAGCAGAGAGTTTCCTGCCTAAATTTCAGGTACCAGGAAATCCTAAAGCTGCAAAGTTTCATCTCTGTCCTTGCACCCTCCTCCTGTTGTTGGGCCACACCACTGAACATGCAACCATATCTGAAGTTGCATGTTTTCCATCAGGTACTAGACAAGCTTTATGAAATGATTTTTATTACATATTAAGCCAATATCTACCCTTATTCCTGCTCCTCTTAGTTTCCCCTGGCAGCTGGCCCTCCTCTGGACAGTTGCAGTCATGGGACCATCTGTATAACATATGCCACAGAATTTCTCCACTTGCTGTGAACTAAGTCCTGTTAGGCAAGTCTGGCTAAGATTTGTGCACCAAAAGGGTCTTCACCCTGTTCAAGGGGCTAAGGCCACCCTTGATCAGGGCTCCACAGCTCCTTTCTTCCAAGACTGTCTCATGCAGGAGTCACACTACAACTTGCCCACTCTCATTCATCTCCCTGCTGCTTCATCCTCTTCGGCTTCTCCTCAGGGAGTCCTGGGCTTCAACGAGAGGGCTCAGCTCCACACCACAGATGCCCGGGCCAGTGTGATCTCTGCTCCCTCTTGCACCAGAGCCCCAAGGGACAGGCCACTGGTCAAGCAGGGTACGTGTGCACGGGGCAGGGAGCAAGGGCAGGACAGCTACGGCAGCGTCCGGGGAAGGGGGGCTCATGTTTCAGCTTCTATTTTTATCTGGGAACCAAAGCGTGCATATGGTGCAATCAAGAGGCTCTTGGGGGACGTGTTGCCTCCCCAGCTGGAGACAGATACCATCTGATCACTCCTGGCTGCTCCTCTTTCTGTGTCCACATGCCAGAACTCCTGGTAGAGGGCAGCAACTTTTGAGGCACCAGAATATCCTGAGCACTCCTTTCCCCTGTCCTTGGTGTGGGGTGGCATGCAGGCTTGGCACAGGTGTCTACACTGGATGAAAGCATCTGGGAAGCACTCCCATATCCTCTTGGCATGGCTCCTTCCCTGCATCCATGCTGAGACTGGGAACACTTCACTACAGCTAACCTGCTAGAGACACCAGTGGGCCCACCACTGAGCCTCCTCTCATGCTCGCTGTGCTACCACTAGTGATAGCAGGAAGATGCAGGTGTCCCTTTGCAAGCCTGGCCTAAAATCCATGCCATGCATGCTCGCGGGGGTAGCACTGGCCCAGCAGTGCCAGTGAAAGCAGTGGGTGAACTGGAGCTGTACAAGTTTGGTCTGGAAAGGTAAAAGGACACTTGTCGTGCAGCAGCATTGCTAAAAGGAACCGGGTTGTGTTTGATACGCTGCCACCTGAGCCCAGCCTGTTGTGGTCACTGGCTCAGAGCAGAGTTATACTGCATCAGAAACTCCAGTAGTTTGATTGTGCAGATCAGAAACCTTTGTTTGTTTGTTTTTTGTTTATTTGTTTTTTGAGGGTGCTAGTACCTGGAATTGTAGGAGTGTACACGACTGGTAGCTATTGTATTAAAAAATTTTTTTAGTCCACATAGTTACAGAAAAATATGAACTTTAATACCTTAAGTCCCAGGAGTCTGCTTAACTTTCAAGCTCTTCCAGGCAGGGGCTGCATTTACTCGAGACAGCGCACAGGCTCGTAGGCCAGCCGGCCCAAGGGCAGGCTCCCCAGCATGAGAACTTTGTTTTGGAGCGCGGCGGCCCCTTAGTTACGGAGCAGTCGCAGACGGCATTGCGGTAAAGCCCTGGCTTTCGGGCTGCCACAGACAGACACCAGCAGGAGGACGTGGGACCCTTTCCTCCCCAAGCCTGATGTTACAGTGTCTGCTTCTTTAATTGGGGCGAGAATAGAAGCTGCAGCAGAAAAACGTGAATTAAAAAAAAAAAAAAAAAAAAAAAAGCGTGAGAAAGGAAATCTGAGCAAGGCCTGGAGCAATCTAACCAATCCAGCGGAAACAATAGCCCAGGAAGAAAAACCAGTTCCTACACATAAGGTAGAATAGGCTGGGAACAGGCTGGAGGAGGGGCACGGGAAGGCTAACCCCAGGCACTCCAAGCCTGGAAAACAACATGGGCATTATTAGCCTCCAGGCTGCCAAGGGCAATTTGCCCCTGTTTTCCCAGGGGCTCCCGGGAAATCAAGATGGGCAACGTAGGGAACCTGCCTGCCTTGGTGGGAGAGCCCCAGTGTCCGTTGCTGCCTCTCAGAGAGGATCAGGGTGAAGGGAGCAGAAGGGTCTGCCTCGGACCCTGGTCTGGGAGCCCGAAATAGTGTGCTCGCTGGGGCAACGCGAAAGCCTCGGCGAGGCATGCATCCCTCAGCCAGGCTGGGCGCCGCATGCCCTAGAGGGACGGACAGAGCGACACATAGCATCTTTCCTCCAGACGGGATTTGGCAGGGCTTAGCACCCCAGGGCTGAGCCAGGCCACCAAAGAGCGGTGCAGAAGACATGACCGGGCTGCCGGGACGGGGCGCGCAGGGCAGGGGCCGAGCGCTGCTGAGCTCCAGCCAACTCACCCCTGCCGTTCCGGGGCGCGGAAGCGAACCTGATATTTTACAGAGGTAACGAGTTGTTCCTAACACCCGGTCGCGGGCCAGCACAGGCCTGCCCGTGATGCAAGGCTACAAATACGGCCCTTTGGGGAAACGACTGTGGCACACCTTTTAACCTCCCCAAATTCCAGCAGCTGAGGGCAGACTGGGATGAGCGGCTGCTGATTAAAAAGCTACAGGAACCAACACAAATAAATTACACTGGCAGTTCATTGCTATGACGATCTGTCTGCCTGTCCCTCCTAGGCAGCAAACCCCGGCATGTCAGCCCTCAGGCTGTAGCATAAATTGTTTGCCAGCCCAGTTTATGGGTGAAGGTGGTTTTTGCCTTCAGGGCTAAGAATGATACAAGCTGTTTCTGGCTATTGCCATACATTAAGGATTATACAGCGTCCTGCTGCCTTACCCCACGGAGCAATGGGGAAGGAAGGTGGCACAGCAAGGCAGTGCAAAGCAGCAAGGTGCTAGGGGCGAGCAGCAGGGACAACCGCCCAGAGCCACCGGCGCCCTGTGGGGTGCTGACACTGCTGGGCTCTTTCCTGCATCCTGTCAGGACACATCCGCAGGTGCATCTAAGTATTGGGTTAGGCCCCTCTTCTGCTTGGTGGCCACAAAAGGGATGGTTGGAAGCTCCTGTCCAAGCCCCCACTGCTCTGCTGCCCATCCTGGCATGAAGGCAAGGCTGGAGGACAGTGTTAGCAATAGGATCGCTGCAGCCAGAAGAGCCAGACGCTTTCATTTTTGAAGCAGAAGCTTAAAATGAGTGTTTTTTTTAAAAAAAAAAAAAAAAAAAAAAAAAAAGACATCATGACCTGCACTATGAGCTGCAGGGACTTTCCTGCACCTGAGGATTTCAATTTCTTCCAGCCCCAACTCTGCAGACAACTGATCTCACTGCTGCAAGATCTGTATGCTGCTTCCTGGCCTCTAGCACAGAGCTCTCCACCCCATGGCATTTCTGGGATCCTTCTAGGTCCACCAGGATGAGCCACAAGCTTCTGCCCATCCTATCGGAGCAGACTGAGCTAGATTTGTCTTCTCACCCTCTCCACCCTGGATCAGAGCTAGGGGGAACAAGAAGGGCAGGGTCCCCTATCAGTTTGCTATGGGTCGAACAGTTCTCAGCACCCTCCAAATACCTTCCTGCCCACTCTTCTGCAAGGAGTGAAGGAAGCAATGGCAGGATAGACAACCTTGCTAGGAAGCACATCTCAGCCTCCACCAGGATTTGGCCTTGCCTGGTGTGCACAAAGAAGAGCCAAAGAGAGCAAGGGTAAAGCTGTTCCCAGTGTATTTTTCTGCTTTGACACACTTGCAAGCCCATTCAGCACTACAGTTGGGTTCCCAGCATACCAAGTTGGCTTTCCAGCCTTCTTCTCAGCGAGCAGCACATGGGGCCCTGGTTCCCAAAATACCTGGTAGATAGTAGCAGCAGAACTGCACAGGGCAGGCAGAAGTTTTCAGTTTAAGTCATAGGCATAGGTGCCTCAATGGCCTGAAGCAATACAAACTGCCCTTGGGGCTTGCAGCATGCCAGTCTTAGTGCTTAACAAGAGCTCACAACTTGTTCAGACTCTCAGTTTTACAGATTGGAAACCTGTAAAAATCAGCTGTGGCGCAACTGCTCAGGACATGTATTGAGACAAGGCCTGAGCACCCGACATCAAAATCCAGCCTTTAATTTAATAAAGAAAGAAAGATCCTAGGGCAGAGATAGCACATTTGCAACACTGCGGGGCCCCTTAGGCAGCTTGCCAGCAGCACGATGAAGGCATGCACTTCTCATCTTGGTTTGCATGTTAACGTCCATGAAATCCAGGCTAGAAATAAACTCAAGTAAGCACCGTCCATCATCCAGCTGCATGGCTCACAGGCATGCAAGGGTGTGCAGCCAGCGTGGCTGCAATGCTGGGCCTCTTCTCCCTGAGCATGGCCCCTTCCTCAGTGAGGTGAGACTCTGAGATGATAATATCTAAAGTGCAACACAGATCAAGTGGCCAACACCTTCTTTAATGCCAGAATGAAGATTCAGGAGAACTTGGGAGGTAGGATGTCTGGCTTTTAGTGCACTGGGAGTTTGCTGGATCACCAGTGCTGTGTTTCACTCTCCTGTGCACTTTGGAGGGTACCCTGCAGACTGGATGTTTTTTCTTGCCTGTGCAACAACAAATCCAGTGATGAGGCCTTTGATTTCTACTCCCACACCCTTCATGCTGATCATCCCTGCTCCTGTCACACCTGTTCCAGTTACCTCTGCTCCAATCATCTCCATGCTGAACACTCTCACTCCAGTTGCACCCACTCCAATCACACCTAACCCGATCATCTTCATGCTGATCACCTTCATACTGATCATTCCCATCACCCCATTTCATCAGTTCCACCTTTGCTGAAAGTAAAACTTTTCTCTACCCGGTGTTTTCCCTCATGTTCTGACTTTCAGCCTTTGGAGGCATTTCTAATTAGATACACTTCTGTTCTTTCACTTCTTGTGCATCTGTTTGCTTAAGAAGACCATGCTCTCTTGCCCTACAAATATTCATTTGACTTCCCAAGGCCAAGACCATTTCTCTACACAACCTTTCTTTGACCTTGTTATCATTATACCACAAAGAAGTTACTTCTCCCCTCAGACCATCTGCTAACTGTCAAGACTTGCACTACTTCACTGGCTTTCAGACATCTACAGCATGCTGGAGAAGACTTTCACCTGAGGTCTGGCTTAAAGCATCCCTTTTGTACATGCCAGCCTGGTCCTTGGGGCCTTGTAGGTCTCTGCAGGCTCAGAAAGCAGTTTGCACCTTGTGCTCTGCAGTATGGGGGTAAACTTAGTGCTGCTGCCATCCAGGACTGAACAAATCCTGGACACAAGCCCACCTGCCTGGCCTGTAGGCCAAGCTCAGCCAGCAGTGGATCTCAGTGGTCTAAAGAGACTGTGAGAACTATCAGCCTCAAAAGCTGAAAATCAAGAAGGGAAGTGAGCAAGGTCCAGGATGCCAATGGGAGCTGGCTGGTTTCTTGTGCTTTTGTTTGATGGGACTTGTGAACTCTTGATTGTCAGCCACAACAGTTTTGCTCCAATGTCATCCCTCAAGACTGCTGTCACCTGCTCTACTTTTGTGTCAGGCTCCTTTCTTTTGAGCCATTTTTGCTTCAGATGATTTTACCCCTTTGCTGCTGCAAGAGCCCTTGGTTTGACAAATTCTGACTGTCTCTGGCTTCCAGCTACCCCCCCATGTCACATTGTCACCCCAGAGCAGAGATGGATAAGGGCTCTCAGCCCAGGAGGTCACAGCCACAGTGACAGCAGAAGTGATGCCTGCATAAGCTGAACACCAATGTGTTGTTCCTCTGATTTGCTGATCCCACCTTGGGACTCAGCTTGTATAATAAGCCCAGGCAAACCAAGGCTGTGGCACTCAGCATAGAAATGTTATCACTGTCTGCTCAGCATCTACAGTTTTGGGCCCTGGGCTGGGCTTACACCACTCACATCCCAAACCTGCCATGGCGTGGGATGCTGCAAAGTGCCTGTAGTCTACAGCTATGAGCCACCTTAGCAGAGGGCAAAGCTGGAGGCTTATGAGTCCCAGTATCATTCCCAACAGCTTTCTCTTAGGTTTAGCAAAACCCCTCCAGTCCTTTTGAATCCTTCTCTAATTTCATCATTCTCAAGGTTTGCAATGTCTTTTTTTTTCACTTCTGAAGAATATTTTAGTGTGCAGCAGCCCGCTGGCAGCATTCTAATAACAAACCAACCTGTACCCATGCCCATGCCCTACAGTGAAAAACCAAGAAGGACAAAGACAGTCCTTGAGCAAAGCAATTTCTGTTGCACCCAGCAGAATATCATAGCACCACAAGGCTTGACTAGTAGAAAGCATGTGGATCCACACATGGATTAGAAGAAAATAGCTACAGAAGAAACTAATAAATAAAAGAGAATTTTATATTTTGCAGCTATGCTGGGGACTGAACGGAAATAACCTAAAGCAGATCTCCCACTGGTGGAGGAGTTTCTCCTTTGCCTCTCTGTTCTGCTTGACATTTGACACATCATACCCTGGACATGTCTGTCACTAGATTATGCATCCAGGTCCTTGCAACAGTGACACTGCTTTTGCTAGGCTGCCACAGCACTGCTTCTAAACCAGTTCCTTGCCACGACCAGCCTTCCTGGACAACTAAATTGCACTGATGCACCTTGAAAGAGTGGTTCTCCAGCTTGGCCTTTTCTGCTGAGGCTTTGGACTTAAGAAAGAGGACATCATAGGCCAGAGATTTATTCTTTTCTCTTCAGGCAATCCATGGAAGCAGCCTAAGATCCCAGGGAGAACTTTCGTCTGAGCCTGGATGTCACAGCCACATGAATTCTTACCCATGCTGGCCCTCATGCGTGTGGGACTGCTCCAAAAAACCTCCCTGCCTAGTAGAAAGTTGGCATGAAGCATCCTTGCCACTAAAGCTAGATCCTGTAGCCCCTTAGACAGTGCACAAGGACTGTAAAATCCTTGCTTTGCCACAGAGAACTCCGGGCACAACGCAGTGCAGAGCTGCTGAGCAGCCACATGGGATGGGTGCAGTGCTCAGGCAACCCATGCGCTACTGTCAGAGATCCATCACGGTCCGTCACCTCCTGGGCATGCGGCCTTTCCTGGCATGGATGAGATAGCTGGACCAGCGGGGGAGCATGGCTGCTGCCTGGACTCCGGGTAGGCACAGTCAAGTCGGATACACGTTCCGTGCAGAGCATGCCGGATAACAAACGTCATGACGTGGCCAGATGCAGCAGGGTGCATTCAGGATGCAGGCTGGACTGTCGGGGTCCTGGGGCAGCGGGCGGGGGATACGCAGAGCCACGAGCTGTTTGCTGGCACAAACCGGCTCACGGGCAGCCAGTGAGAAAAAATGCAGCTTGGAGGGAGCAAGGTAGCCCCTGGTCACGGGCGCCCATGCGAAGGTGCTGCTGACCACGCCAGCACGTTTGGTTTTTTTTTTGTTGCAGGTGTGGTGGGAGCTGGCAGACACCCGGCTTGGCGCAGCCCGTCTCGGCGGATGTGGCTTCTCGCTGAGAACAACAAAAGCTTTCACATGCAGCGTCTGAGCACGCAGCAGAGACCCGGCTGCCGCCGGCTTCCCCGAGGTGAGCGGCAGGAGCTAGGACCCATCCGCTGGCCCAGGCAGGCTACACTGGGGATCCGTCTTCAGCTCGACCTCAGGCTCCGGCCTCGGTGCCGAGCCCCATCACAGAGCAGGGGAATCCTGGCACGGGGAGGAAACTGGATGCTCCCCCTGCTCTGGAGGTGTGTGGGGGGGAGCGCACTTTACATTTGCGGCGGGCTTATCCGCAGATCTCAGCAGTCAGCAACCATCGGTGTCTGCCCGTCACAGCACAGAAAGCGAGAGCAGGGCAACCGGCCGGCTCCCCAGGCCTGCTGCTCCTGACCCCATCCTGCTGCCAGGGCCACGCAGCCCTGCTTGCCCCGACGCTGGCTGGGTGAAGCTGCTCAGAGGCTCCCACACATTAGACTGTGACCCCACTTCGAGGCAGACCCTGCCCTACACAGGCCACAGAAAATCTGGTGTTGCTCCTGAAAATGATGCCAGCCCTGGAGCCGAGCGGGATGGCGGGACTGAGGTGGGCGAGGGGATGCTAGGCTGGAAGAGCCAAGACTCCGAGCGGCTCTAAAATCATCTGGTCTTACTGCCCTAAATGTAGGAGCAAGAAGGCCCTCCCATGCTGGCCTCACACAGCCCTGCTGGAGCTGAAAGGCAGCATACCCATGGATAAAGCTAACTGGAAGGCAACTGGAATGACAGGAATGTCACCGTGGCCCTCAAAATTTTTTTTTCACTTTTGCCCATTCAAGCTACGCATTATACTTCCACCTGTGACCCAGGGACTCTGGCTGTGCTGGCGCTGGGTCGCCTGCAGGGCTCTCTGCCATGCAGGAGAGTGGCAGGGCTGCCCTGACTGCACTGTCCTGGGCACAGACCCACGTTGCCCAAAGACATCGTGGCTTCCTGTCCTTTGCAGGGAGATGCACCAGTGGATATATCTGCCATAAAATGAGGTCAGCAGCAACAAAAACCAGCAGCGAAATCTCTGCTTGCTCCCACATGCACAATGTCTCCTTCACCCCAGGCCTTGCATCTGCAAGGAGGTGTGGGCTTGGGCACAGAACAAACTCCTTGTGGAGACCAGGCACAGTAAGGGATCCAGCAGAGCCGATATTTCACCTGCAATTTGCTGCACCACCATACTGAATGTGAAAAGGAGGGACAAATGTGCAACAAAAATTCATGGAAAGCTGCAAAGTTGCTTGGTGGCAGAGGGGAAGCCCCTTGCAGGCTCTGCCAGTGCCTTGAGGAGCAAATGAAAGGCAGTTTTCCTGAGCCTGGGGGTGGGAAAGAGGAGCAAATATTTGCCTTTGCAGCAATTGTCATCATCATTATTTTAAAGTAGGAACCTGCTCTATCTCTCATGTAATCTCTTGGAGGCCCAGGGCAGGGACACAGGCCAGCAACTGCACTGCTCAGGTGGAGTCTCCTCTCCTGAAGCTACCCTTCTGATTGTGCCATTTGTCACTAAATTGTCCCCCAGGCCTCACCAAGTGACAAGGGGCTGGCATTGCTTTCTGTTTCCTTTCCATGGCCAGAAGAAATCTCAAAGAGCTCTGCATTTGTTCCCAGAGAAGCCACCCCTAGAAGCCAAACGAGTGCTGAATACATTTACCCCTTCCTCTGCATCACAGCTGGGAGCACACGGGCTCCTGTAGCCTTTTCTAGAGACATTTTTGACATTGTCCCCTTTCACTCAGTGTTTAAACCCAAGGAGAGTGTGGGGGGAAATGTGATGAGGAGCCAAAAGCTTCCAGCAGCTGGAGCTGCAATGAGAATTCTGGGTGAAAAAATTTATTTCTCAGGAGCGAAGGAGGCCTGCCATGAGGTTGAGGTGCACACATGCAGCCAAGCAAGATGCTGGCGGGGTGTAGGCCAGCACAGTAACATGCCACAGGCACTCAGGCGGGCTCATTGCTCACCTCCTTATGGTCTCAACCAAGTCACGGCACCTAATCCCATGGGAGACCCAAGCCAGGCCATGAGTGCTTGGCAGAGGGCCCGATCCTGCCAATAGTTTCATGCAGAAGTCAGGCATCGACACCGCCAGTTTCAGAGTGATGCTGTTGGGAGGACGGAGCAGCACATGGCTCAGCTGCATCGGAAGCAAGTCAGGAACCAGGCACAGATTCGTGGCCTCATCCCAGTTCCTCTCTGCACCAGGGACTGTGTTGACCCACCAATGCTCACTTCCCCCTTGCGGCAGGCTCAGCCACTCATATCCGTGGATGTGCAGCCACTCAAGGATGTGGCAGCAGCGTGAAGGAAGCACCTGACCTGCGTAGGTGCTAGGAGCCAGCTGGGGCAGAAAACTAGCTAGGAGCCCGCTGGTTGCCCTACTGCTGGCATGGCTGAGCTCAGCACTGAGCCCCGCATTGGCTGGGGAAACCCTCCTTCATCCAAGTGTCTGCAAGTGGAGTCATCCATACTGGACTTTACGCATTTAAAGATGCACAGGTGTCACTGAGGCTCTCCTCGGCTTCTGCCCCCTCAGGCTTCTAACCAGCACATGGCTGAGCCGGGCTCTCAGCTCAGGGCTTGAGTACAGGTTTAGGAGAATGGTTATGGGATCACCCAGCCTGGCCTTTGTGATTTGGTGCTGGCAATAGAAAGAAACTGAGGGGTGCCCAAGCCCAGGTACTGCTCTTGGAAACAGCCTAACCACAGACTCAAGTCCTCGAGTCCACAGAGAGCACCAGTGGGTGCTCTCTGGTGAGGAGAGAGTTGGAGGGCAGCAAGACTCTTGTGACATGAAATTTCTGTTCTGCCACCTTCATGGGGGCATTGCACTGCCCTGCCTGGCAGGACAAGGATCAGGGAAGCACAAATGTGAGGAAAAAAATGTATGTCTTTTCACACACCACTGGTTCAATGCATGAGCTGGACGCTCTGTTTGTACAGGGCTAGCGTTATTTGCAACCCGCTTCCACTTCATCCCCAGTAGAACAGCAGAAGTCAGCCAGGGTGCCCGAGAAAGTGCTGCTCTCTGGTACAGAGTTCTGAGCTGGTGGCTCCATTACTGCATTTTCTGGCTTGTCTCTCACCCATGAAAAAGCACACACACGACTAAACCAGCCCCTGGGAATGCCAGATCTGGCAGGACGGAGTGTCCCTCCTTCTTGTTTACTCTCCTCCAATGCTTCCTCACCAGCCTTGGCCTCCTGCTGATGCGCTGGGAGCTGGTCCCATCGCAAGAGCATTATTTACTAACAAAACAGAAGCACACTTGCTGAGGTGTCCTGACAAGAGGCCAGTTCATTTGCCCATTTGAACAGCTGTCCAGGAAGTTTGTAAAACTGTACAAGAGTTTGTGCATGGACAGAGGGTCTGGCAGGGCTGCAACAATGAGGAGACAAACAGCACCAAGGTCCAGGCTCTGCAGGACACTTCAGACCGACCCACCCCAACTGAGGGTGCTGCCCTCTCTTCTCTACCCTTGTCCCATTTTCTACAAGGCTGTGCTTTCCTTGGTCCAGAGTTTCTGGTCTACATCACACAGGTCTTTGTGTTACTCTATCCATTAGTGCTCCACTCATTCTGACTATCTCCTGGAGAAAAAAATGTGGAAACATTTCTATCTAAGATGCCCCTTGCTGTGGCATTGGAGCTGCTCTTTGATGGAGTGATCAGGCAGCACTGGTCCTACAGATCTCCAGGCATGGCACTTTTCCTTGGTCTTAGCCCAGACATGTCTCAGCAGTGCTAAGGTGTTTACCTTTCCATGGAGGAAGCAGCTGCTCAGATGCTCCAGATCTGGAGAGCTACCACATGATGAGAAGAACATCAGTGCAGGTTGCAGCAGCGCAATGCTCATGGTAACATCATGACCCTCCTGGCTTGGTGGAGCAGGCTCTGGCCTTGCTCCCCACCCTCTCTTGATCTTCACAGGGTGTTTGATGTCTTTGTCACATGAACAAAACCCATATGACCTTGTCAAACTTGAACATCTCCTGTTATTGGGCTGCTGGGGGTAGGTCCATGGAAGTGCACACATAGCTCAAGCTGCTTCCCACAAGTGGCCTGGACCACACACTGCAGAAGGCTGAGCACAGCATGGATCACAGGGCTAGGAAGGCCTGCCAGACATCATCTGGGCCCTACACAGCTCTTGGTCAGAATCAGCCCTACCTAGGGCACTCCTAAGAGCTGTCTGTCATTCTTAACAATGTCTGGTGATGGAGACTTCAGGCTCTCCTCAAAGCTCAAGATCTAGCTTGAATCTTCCCTGCTGTGATTCAAGACATATCCTTGTCTTCATGCTCACAGTAAGCATAAAATCCCATTTTTCCCAGTCCAGGCTAAATGTTCCCAGTCACTCCAACTTCCATTAAGAGTCATGTTTGCTGCCTCTTGCTCACTCTTCCTGCTGTTACTCAAACTGTCTTAATGGCTTTCCTCAAAACTGTCCTGAAAGTAGTGTCCAAAGGTGGACCCAGGACTCCAGCTGAAACCTTGCTGATGGTGAGATAGGGGAGAAGAAATATTGAGTAAGTCTGGAGCCAGAGGAGAGCTTTGCAGAACTCTGTTTCTGCTCAGTATGTCCTTTGGTCTTAACATGCACCATTGATCATTGTTTTCTGAGTCCAGCTTCAGTGTCAAGTTTTCCAGCCACTAGGAATTTAATTAGTGCTTCCATCTGTGGTGGGATGCCATAGGAAAGGTATGTGAGCAGTATTTCAGCTCATGTGCCATTGGGTGGTACTGATGGAGGATGCAGCCCTGAGTCTGCTGAGACTGCCCCCACAGCAGGATCCTTCAGACACTCAGTGTTAAGCATAGGCTCACAGGCCAGGGATTTGGTACGCCACATCTCTGGTGATTGAAAATATCAAGGGGAAATGGACTCAATACTCTTCACTCACTTTTCTACCTGCAACATGAGGCTTCCACCACCCCGTGGCCCTGGCCCTGGGTTGCTAACCTTGTTGCAGTGATGCTCTTGTGTAAACAGCCCCTCCTCATTAGGGACATCAACTTGTGCCTAGCTCTCACAGGCCATACATCATCCTTTTTGGTCAAATAGGAAATTATCAACCTACTACAGAAGTGTAAGTATCTAGAGCCACTTGACTTTGAGGGTTGGCAAAGATCTGACTGAACACCTCCATCCTTCTTCCTTCTCTTTTGTGCTTAGTCTGTGAGATCAAGGTTGTCTATAGCTGTCTAGAAATGGTCAGCATGGAGCAAGCCTCAGTCTCTGTTGGTGGCTATCAGAGTCAATCACTCCTCCCTCAGCAAATGCTGCCTTATGTGCCAACAACCACCTTGCCAAGGGTAACAGCACTGGACCCACATGCTTTCCAGTGGCTCACTGGGATGCTACCTGATGAGCAACATCCAAGAGGGATTCCAGGATCGGACCTGATAGCAAATGGACCAGTAACAGAGGAGGCCACACTGCCGCTTTGGGTTGCTACTCATATTGCTTGATCTAGACATCACCATGGAACTGGCATGTCCTTGCAACCAAATTCAGTGACAGCCAGACCCTCTGTGCAATCCTCCAAGGAATCTGAGATGGTCTCTGCTGCAGTTCGTCTCTCTCACCATACCTGGAGCATGCAGGGACCTGCAGGGGGACTGGAATGGGAATTCCAAAGAGATTCTCCATGGCATCATCTACCAATGTCCAAGCAAAAATATCAGTCTCTTCCTGGAATGTTTGCAAGCCAAGAGTGAGACAAAAGGAAACAGTGGGCAACAGGGAGCAACTTTAAACACACAAGACTACGTTCCCCACCCATCCTGCCATCTCTCTAGACTGACCTTCGGGAGGCTGGGGAAAGAAAGCAACTGCACATCATCTTGTCCTGGACTGCTTCCAAACCCTTGTACCCTGGAAGTCTTTCCGGTTTCTTGCAGCTCCACCCAGCTAAGAAATTCCACAGCTGTATGAAGATTTTTTGATTTGGCTCTTCTCCAAAACAGGTAAAATCAACATAGTCACAGCCAGAACAGCCTCTGGGTTTCCATGACAGGTAGGTATTTCATTTGGAGAGGCCTTCTCCTGAAGAGGGGGGGCATGGCTGCCAGCCAAAGAAGCTTTGCAACAGTTTGCCATCACAAACATTCTTCAATGTAGATAAGTCTCACAGGCCAAAGCTGGGCTGGCATGTCCATAGGAAACATAGTGAACAAAGGTTTATGTACTGTCAAAGGAGGTGCAAATTTACTGATAAGCCTTTGGTAGAACATGAGTGGAAAAAAACTCAGGGATTTTAGTGAGGAACAGGCCGAAGCAAAACACCTTTGGAAGGCTTAATGATACAATGCAATGGCTGGTCTTAGTGGTACACCTAATTCTACAGGCAGACAGAGCAACAGGCTGGGCTTTGGCAACATCTCCAGCACAGAGCAACTCACAGGGAGTACCATCTTCTTTGAGAATGAACATGTGTATCTTATCTCCAGAGAAAACATCTGCTTTTGCAGTACATCTCCAAAAGCATCCCCCATGAACTGTTTCAGAAAGAAGCCCATGCAAGTTAATAACTGAGATCCACAAGAGGAAAGTCTATGCGAGTTGGACCACCTTGAGATCTGCCTGGCCAGTACTGGTTTTCCCCCAGGGCCCCAGGCAACATTTCTATGAACAAGGAGTTTACTAGTATGGCCAAGAGCAAAGAAGGCCTATATAACCAGTGAGGGGTTTTTACTCTGAGAAAATTTGCAATGGCAGCAGTTAAATATGTGGTTTGCAAGCTTTAGTGGGAGTGAGGCCAAACAACCACCACCAGCAGAATGGACTTTTCCTTCCTGTAGACATTTATTCCAGCTAAGCCTGGGTTGTAATCCATTTGAACAACTATTGGTGAAGGAGCTGATTCCCTAATGGTCTGGATGACCCTTACTGAGGATGGTTTTCCTGAGGGTATCAGGATCAGGTGGGTCCAGGAGAACAATCCTCTGCTCTGGTGCAGTGAGGATTGAGCTACTCTGGTGAGGAAGCAGCAATGAGACTATGTGATCCATCCAATAAGCTTGCTCTTGGCTCTGCTCTGGAAAGCAGTGCCATGGTCCAGATTTGATGTGTGTGTGTGTGCACCCCTGCACACTCCCGCTCTTGGACAGTCCAGAGGGATGTGGCACTGTTGCCCACGCTATGTCCCTACTGGAACAAGGAGGAAGAATCAGAAGATGGTTCTTCAATGAGACATTTCACTGATTCTCAGGGTTTCCAGCCTGACATCATCCAGACATACTAATGTAATGCAAAAGTACTGCATGTCAGTGATGTGTAAAGTTACCTCAGTGGGCTCTGAAGCATTGGACACTGCCTCTGCTCATGGAGTCAGTGCAGTGAGATAGGCAGAGTTGTTCTGAGATGGTCCTTATACTTCAGTATCTTCTCAGCAGGGGCCCAGGGAGCTATCCAAATGACGGTGCATTTGCGTCCCACAAAAAAGGTAAAAAAGTAATAATGCACATACATAAACTTGTAGCATTTTCTAAGCTATTGCTGGCGCCAAGGAATTTTCTCTCTACTGTTTTAAGGGCAAGCTGGAAGAAAGAAAAGTAGGAGAAGGGGACAGATGGAAAGAACGGGATCCAGTCCTACAAAACTTGTTTTATCTCAGTCTTTCACTGAAAAATCAGAACATCAAGAGCCAAGTGGCTGCAAAACTTTAATTTCACCTCACAAAAAATACCTGCAGGTTGAAAATGCTGATGGGCTTTCTGAGCAGGTTAAGTCAGGGGAAAGAAGGTGTGTGCTCCATTCCGTGCATTCCTTCCTCTGCCTCTCTCAGGATTGCTACCACACAACACCTGGGTTAACTGTGGCCAGGAATCGCTGTTGGGCACATGAGGTGCCTAAGGGGATGAAGTACAAGGCCAGTAGAAGCTGAGAAACCCAGTCCCACAGACTCACCGGTCCTACATGCTAGGCAGGGTTGAAGACTCTTTAGCTTCTCAGTATGGCGTGATGGGGGACAGGACCAAGGTCTGAATTCCAGTGGGATCTGCCTTAAGCTTCTAGTCAGGCAACTCTCACACTCTTCAGAAATACTTAGATGAGGCTGCCTCACAGACTAGATGCTATCTCCAAGTGTCCTCCTGCTGCCTGTTGGATGCCAGGGTGCTCCCACATGCATGGCCAATGCATTGGGTCCCTGCAGCCAGCCAGCACAAGGAAGGCCAGAGGAATATGCCAGTTGGCCTATTTGTACCCTGTATCACCTATTTTTCTTCTATGCTTGCTTGCCTGTGGCTAAATGACCTGGAGGAGACTCATTGCTTGGCTACACACTGGAAATTGCTTCAGGGGAAGAAATGTTTCCTGTCCAGAGACACTGGTCTGGAAATCAGGAGCTGCCAGATACTGCCAGGTATCTGAGCAGCAAGGAGTAGAGCTGGGCTGCCTATGTGATTCTCAAACAGCCAACTCCCCCAGCCCCTGTGCTGCCTCCCTATGAAGGATTTTCAGAGCTTTGGCACGACAGGACTGTTACGTTTCTCTGCACTCCCGTTTCCAAGCCCTCCATGCTGCTCTGCAGCAGCTCCCGCCAGTGGGGCAAGGGGCACTCACTAGCCCTGCATGGAGCGGAGCTGGCTCCCTCCTGGGCACATGCACAAGGGCACAGCGCCAGCAGCTAATGGGAAAGTTCAGGGTCGGGGCGAGCCGCAGGGAGAGGCACATAAAGGACTCATTGTGCAGCAAGTCTCTCTCGCCTGTATTCATACAGGGCTAGTAGTTAAAAAACAAAACACAGCCCAGAAATATGACAAGACACCTTTTTCCCAGGCTGCTGTTAAACTCTAATTAAACATTTCAGCACACTCAAGCAAGGGAATGTCTGCTTCTAAGGCCCAGACTATCTCAGTTGGAAAACCTCTCCTCCAGTGGAAACAGGCTTGCACAAGGTGACACAGAAAGATGCCCCTTCAGCCCAGGGACGATGCAGGAGTGCACACATCAGAGTGGGCAACATACTCCTAGCTGCTTGGCTTCAGAGGAGCAAGGAGCCTGGAACCACTTGTTTCTCACCTCTCCAGAGAGACGAGACCAGACAGGGCAGCGCTGGAGTAGCCCTGAGTTAGCAGACCCAGCATGGGCTGCGCGGCCAGGTGGACAGTGTTGCCAGGTGTGCCACTGCTGTGGCAGTGCCACAGCCAGCAGCTACTGCTCCTGGGACTTCTTCTCCCTCTCCCTCACCCTCTTCCTCCAGGGACCTGTCAGCCAGCTCCCACACATGTATCCTCACCCCATCTCCCTGTCATTGCAGCTCTGCCATGCAGCTGAAAGGAGTCTCTACACCCACCAGAGCAGCATCCACAGAGAAGAAACAAGCACTGTTTGCATCTGTGTCAGCAAGGGCTTGGCCCGGACGCAGGCAGTGCTGTGTGTGAATCCTTGGTGCTTTGCACAGCCTGCAGCCCTACTCAGGGTCCTGCCAGCCCACATGCACCTCTCGTATTCAGAGTTAGGCCAGCCCAAATGGCTATGCTTGGTGCAAAGGTTAGCCAGGCAGTAACTGTTCAAGGTCAGCCTTGAATCCAGCTTTTAAGACCGAAGCTGCCCACCGATAAAGAAGGACAGTGACTCTGCCTTGTCTGTGTATCTCTGTGCAACACCTTACACAAGGTTAGTACCTCTCTCCTCCAGTGTCATCAAAATATTTAATATCACCCTTACTGCTGCCATATAGCTTCGATCGCCCACGGAGCAAGTGCTGCCTGCAGAACTGGTAGATTCTTTGACCTCCAAACTCCTGTTTCAGTAAAGCAAATTCTTCCCAAGCTTCACTGCTCTCATGGCCAGACACCTTTGCTAACCATCCTCTGAGCATTCAGGGCCCGGGCTCCCATTTACTTTTTAGGTCAGCATCCTTCACCTTCAGCAGAATTATCTCTGAGAGGTAGCCTTGCTTGACCTGCTGCCCCACAATATTGCACAAATTCCTTGAGGCAGAATGTGCAGTCCTTAAGCTTGGACCTGTGGTTCAGCTTCCCACCTCTACTTCACAAGACCAGCGAAATAGGTTTGGATATTTAAAAATAATCCAACAAACAAGCAAAATGTTGGGCCCTTGTTCTTTAAGTGCTTTGTGATGCTGATGTATAGACAGCTCTCTGCTGCTCACTCATAAGTTTGACCATCACCACACCTAGCTGTGACATTTCTGTTCATCTTCAGCAAATGCTTTTCCAAACTCCTCCATCCTACCACCTACAGCCTTCACTACCTTTGGGCAGGCAAAACTGGGCTTGAACCTCTTTTCTGTTTTCTCTCAGCAAACAGAGGTACTCACACAGTCTTGTTTTACCTAGAAAACTGCAAAGCTCAGCAGGCTGCGAGAGAGTATCTCCCTCAGGATACAAGAGACCTTGTGGAAAGTGTCAGCACGAAGTCTGTGTCCTCCCAAAGCATGCTTCCATGCTTTGCTTTTATCTAGGCTTTATGGTGAGGGTGGCTGGGGAGCAGAGGAAAGGTTGGCCCTGCAAGGAGCCCACAGCCAGCCCTGAGCTCGCCTCTGACTCAGTTGAGAGTGGCTTGCTGTTTGCCTAGCACACCTGCATGACTCTGGCAGCTGCATATCATTGGGTAGAAAAGGAAGTCATTGTTAAAGGGCTTAATATCACTTTCTAATTGAGATACAGGAACCAAGAGCACACATCCTTCAAGCGGTGCTACTGTAAAATGAGGCAAGAACGGAGCTGACATCCTGCTATTTTAAAGAATAAAGGACAAACAAATCAGCACAAAAGAGCAGAGGAACAAAGCCAAGTGCTGGTGGGAGAGAGGGAAGCCTTCAGGAACTCCTTAACCACAGTAAAAAGGTAGAAAGGGGCACAGCAGTTTGAAGACTCCTATGCAGGTCACTCTGAATATCTATGATAAGTACAGCAATGGCTAGACTGAAAAGCCTGAGGCCAGCCAGAGCACCTCAGGAGCCAGGTCTCCTCTAACCACCCAGCCTCCAGCTAGTTTATTAAACACAGATGTAGACTTGAATATTAGTTGCAATAATACCTCAACACCTTGTTTCCAGGCATGCACAGACCATACAAATGCCACAGCCATGCAGATTGGGGTCTACTGTGGGAGGTAGTTAATCATTTAGCAACAGGACTCCAGTCTAATACATCCCCTTCCCTAATTTGACAGAATGTTTCTAGGGTCTCTTTTCAGGAACTAAAGGCTGAATCTAATTTAAAGGCTACATCTCTGTTTTGCTGCCCATGGGAGCTGAACATCTGCATCTTCTGGGCCAGTTTTCACCAGCACTTCCTAGGATCTGATGTGCCACTTGGAAAGCCAACAGGATGCTGCCCTGGCTGAGTTAAGCGTGTGGGAACCACTGCAGCTTCACATAGGGTTTGTTGGCTTGCTCACTTGGGCAGCCTCTGTGGGGAGCAGCTTTGGGTTGGTGAGCCAGCCTCGGGCAGGCAGGCTATCTTTGTAGGTATCAGTGATAGCAATAGTATCTCTGCCTTCTCAAAAGACCAAGCTTTGACCAAAACGGAGCATTTTCTGAGCTCTAGACATCCTGTTGGGTGAGTGAGCAGCACTTCCAAGGTGACTGTCTTACCCACAGGCACATCTCTACGGCTATGCTTAAATCTTACTCATGGCCACGTATGAAAAATCTCTAGGTAAAGATAAGCAGTGATTTACCATGAGGGCAGGGATGGGCCAGAGAGCATGGGTTTAAAATTTGAGTGCTCTAATGTTTGAACCAGCCGTGCTGAGGCGTCACAGTGGCTTTGAGCTGCTGACAACAAGCACACCGTGTAGCTCAGATGCTGTTTTGCTGCATGACTGGTCTTACCTAAGCAAGGTTGAGGTGAGAGCAACAAATCAAGGGTGGACAGCCTGGACTCCTTGTAGCATCATGATCTGGTGGTTCCCACATGCAAATGCAACTTAAGAAACAGGCCCTCTTGGAGAGAGTTAAATCAAGGAAATCCCTCTGACTTGCTGCCAGTCCACATGGCGCAACATAGTGGCTTTTGCCTGCAGATCACAGCTCTTGCTGCTCTCTATAAGCCCATATGAAAGAGGCTGCAAGTTCATCGCCTCTCAGAGAGATGTCCAAGTTACAAAAACATGGCTCTGGCCGATACTTTTTACACCCAAGAAAGGGTTACTACAAAAATCTGAAATTGCTAGGTAATGGGAAAGTGTTGGGCCCTGAAAGTCTCAGCTCAGAGTGACAGCTTGGGCTGATGACATTTGTAATTTGGTATCCCGTGTGGGTGGAATTTGGTGAAACTGGTCTCTCCTGCTCAGAGAACATTCCAGCTCCCTGCATGGGCAGTCCGAATTAAACTCCCTGAATAAACACAGTAACTGGGTTTTTTCTTCTTCTCAGAGCACTTCGGTTAAAAAAAACAACTGCACACTAATCTATGGTAGGCTCAGCTGGGGGCAAGTGCACTCCTGGCCTACTCTGGAGGAGCTCCATGCCTTGAGGAGCTGCCACACATCATGGTTGTGGGCAGCGGGACAAGCTGGGGCAATAGCACAGAGCTGTGGTTCCTGCCACACCAGTTTGTCCTCTGGACAGATGACTGCCTTTTAGAAGCCTCAGCTGAGCAGCTGGGGTTGCCTTCGTGGGAAACAGAGAGTTATCCAGTGAAAAGAGGAAAGTCAACCTGTATCTGAGATATCTCTGAGAGCAGCACAAAGAGATGACTGTAAATGGCTCACAGCCCTGGAAGCAAGGACACGGAGCCATGAGCAGAGTTGTCCCTGGGAAGGCATGCTGACTTGCAGGGCTCATCCCCTTCCTAATGAAGTTGCTGTAGCAAGAAGGGCAGGAGGCCAGATTTTTAGGAAGGAATCATGATTTCTCTATCAAAAGCAAGGCAGAGCTGCTAAAAAGCAGCAGAGACCAAATTCGCCCAGCAAGGCAGCTGGGATGCTGATAGGTGTCCATGCAGAAAGTTTGCTGAAAACATGGCCAAGCAAGCCTAATGCTTGAACACAGATTTGTCTGATTTCAGCATCTCCTGGAGGGGACCAGATTCCCAGTCCGGTCTGTGTAAGGGATTGTACAGAATGGCTGTGCTGCTCTGCCCACAGTTTGCAGGACATGCCTGCCCTGGTAGATGGATGTGCAGCTCCTGGTCCACCAAGGGGTCTACCAAGGGGTCTGCCAAGGGCCCCGGGACCATGTCCCCACCAGACACCATAGCCCTGTGGAGAGCATTTACACACTGCTCTCACTGTCCACATTAGTCCATCTCTGCCTAGTTTTGGTGCTGTGAGCAGCCCTGTAAATAGGTGATGATGGGCTGGTTTCTGATTTATTTGCCGATAGTTTCTCCAACTCTTCCGCCAACTGCCACCTCCTTCCCCCCCTGCCTCCGGAAGGAAGCATGTGCCAATGGGAGAGGATTGGGGATGAGAGAGAGAAGTCAGGACAACAGCTCTGCAATGTGCTTCTCCTCTGCTCTTGGCAAGGAAGTGGGAGCTGGACTCCAAAGGGAAAAGGTTCCCAGGGCGAAGGTGTTAAATACCCTTCTCCCATGCTGCTGTCACCTCACAGTCCCCGGGGTGTGAGAATCAGCCTCTATTATCCCCTCATTAGGAACTAACATACTGTACTAACCTTTTCACATGAAAGCTACAGTCTGTTCGCCAACAAAAGCTGACAGTTAGTTCCCAGGAGTGGAAAAAAACCAACTCAACCACCACTTAGCAGGGATTCCGGGGCCAGCCATCGCAGGAGCCCAAGGCTCTGCGGGAAAGGAAGGGGCTTTCCAAGCGAGAGGGACAGCCTGGCCCTCAGCCCTGCCTGCAGCAGCACAGACAAATCCCAGGTGCAGCTGGGGGTCTTTTCTCCAGCATTGCCCATTGGGGTTCCCACTGCATCCCACAGCGCCTCACTGATGGATGTGGGTGAGAACAGAGCCCAGCTGATAGATGGCTGATGCTGGGGTTGCTCTTCCCTACTGCCCCCACAACCATGAGATTCAACAGCGGCTGCAAGTAGGGATGCAAAGGCGGCACCATCCCCTGGTGTTTACCTTGCAGAGGCCTTCTGTGTCGAGGCGCACTGTCCATGCCACACCCTAGAGAGGTGCCGCAGGGCTGGCAAAACCTCTTTGGCCCCAGGAGCTGAGGCAGCTCCCCTCAGGCTCTCCCCATTCAGCTTGCGGGGCTCAGGCTGCTCCTCTCTCCTTTTTCTTTGTGTCACTAACCAAAGAGCAGTCGGCTTTGCAAAGACTCGATTCCCTCTTTACTTCAGGCTACTTTAGGGCAGAAAGTGCTGGTCCAGCCTAGCCCTGTGCATGAGCCACAGCCATCCCCATCACAGTCGCTGCTGACCCTTCAATTGGAGGCTCCACAGTGATTGCTCAGCAAGCCTGGGAAAGTAAGGCCTGTTTAACCTGCAGAAAAAACATCTTCATAACAACTGAAGTCGCAGGTCAGCATTTAAAGTGGTCAGATTTTCCAGAAAATTGAGCACTGCAGGTGATGGCTTTGCTTGGACACCTGGGCATAGCAGGACAAGGGGACTGTGTCACCATGGACCACATCTCCCTTCCTCAGAAGCTGGCAGACATAATCTGAGAAGATGAACAGCTGGGATAGCATCCTTCTTTCTCAGGCTCTTAATTAAATGAGACCTGCCTAGGGCAGAAATTTGAGCTTTTGCCCATTTCAGCTTTCCGATGATGAGATAAAGAAGACTCTAGAGGAGACATCTTGCAAAGAAAAATGTTTTCCTAGTTTCTTTAAAAATACCTCATCTGCTCAATTTTTGTCTAGATATCTTTAAAAGTTTAGGGAATTGGACTTGAGAGGTGCCCAGGCTGCTTAAACAGGCTTCAGTAACACAACCTATAGAGAGTTTAACAGCTGTGCACAGACCTCTGTCTTTCTCCATTAGCAGGAGACCCCCACAAATTCCAGATTAATTCGTAGTCTTCCGGTCTCAACCAACTCCTAAGTTTCTAACGAAGAAATGAGTCGGCTCCCATTCCTCCCCCCTTTTTTTCCCTGCAGATTGCTTATTGCTTCCTCCCCTGCTTGTCTCTACCTGAGCCCACCCTGCAGCTGGCTGTGAAGACAGCTCCCACTCTGACTTGACAACCTGCCTGACCTTTAGGGCTGCGGGACCTTTCCAGGACTCTCGACCAGCCTGTGGCCCATTCCCAGTCCCATAGCATGGGACTGGCAGGGGACACAGCACATGGAACTCTGCTCCCCTGGGCTAAGGTAGTGCCCACCTGGCTGGCTAGACATGGGCACTGTGGCTTTCACGGGAGCAGCTAGCTCCTTCTGCCAAGCTTGCTCCAAGCAGGCAAGTGCTTTTTGCATCATGCACGTATGTTCATTACATCCTGATCCAAGACCACTAAGCTGTTTCCCACAGGCCACTGATGAGCTAGCAACAGCTTCCAGAGGTTTCACTGCTGGTATCACGTGACGGTGTAAAGATGTCATTAGTGATACCACTTTGCAAAGTAATTCAATTAAAACTAGTAAAATGTTTCAGTGCTGCCTGGCTGCCTCCTCTCCGTAGCATGTCCGGGTGCAGCAGCCCAGGGGGTGGCCCAAAGCACAAGCAGTTACCCTCCTGGGTTGGCTGAGCTGCTCTTTTGGGAAGATCACTTTTCTTCTCAGTTGCTGCAGTCAGATTTGGGTCATCAGGTTTGATATAAGCATGTCAGAGGACTGGAATTCAGGGGGAAGCAAAAGCATGATAAATGTACGCTGTCTACCAGGGCATTTCTGGGCTGGTTTCAAAAGCTCTTGATTCACTCTTTGTGCAAGATGCCTGTCCTGCAGATGGGCTGGGGACCCGGCAGGAGGTTAACTCATTGCTTGACACAGGCACCTCAGCACTGCCCGTCATTAGGGCAAGGTTTGCCCACGGGGGTTACACTGAGCACGGCCACACCTCTGTACAAATGTGTGCATGGAGCAGAGATGTCACATGTGGCTGAGTTACGTTCACTGTAGCTCAGAAGCATTTCTGAACTGCAAATCAAACCAGTGCCATGGGAGTTAAGTTCTGGGCAAAGTGAGAAGTAATCCTTACCCAGCAGCCAGCGCAGACAAGACAGGGGGAGAAAGAGCTTGTGCAGAGGAGAGGGGGATGCCAACACCAGGGCATTTTCCTTGGGCCTCCCCATGCTCACCAGATCCCACAGACCCCCAAAATACTTGCACTCTCCACAGCAAAGCATCCTGCTGAGATGGCACCTGGAGTTTAACACCGTTCTGTGAGGAGGTGCCACCCAGCAGCATGATTTTGATTTCCCAATACTCCTTAAGCCTGTCAGCATCCTGGAGCAAACATGCACATTGCAGACACAAAGATTTGCCTTGCACAGTTGCCCTGACCCATGCATTTCAATGTAGCCCTTCACAGGCCACACTGGGCCTGCACTAGGGGGATGGCATGAGCCCACAGCCCTTGGGTTTCTACCTGGCTGCAGCTCGTGGCAGTTGGGCTCTTCCCAGGAGCACAGAGGGATATGTTAAGCAGGCTCTGCCGGGTGGTCATCACAGCTATAGGCATCTAGGGCAGTCTGCTGAGTCTGTACTCAGAGCACACATAGACCGACTGCAGAGGTGAGAGGCATGCGCTGGAGGAACGATGGGGAAGGCTGGTTTCTTGCATCCTCCCCAGTGTCACATTCAGCATACACTCAGGCTCAACGCAGAAACTGGGCAGTGGTGTCCAAGCAAACACTCACATCACCAAACAAAGCAGGTCCAGCTTTGCTGGTCCTCACCTGTGATGCCAGAGGCCTCAGTGTACTTTCCCTAGCAGCTCTTTGCTTATGGCTAGAGATGGTCAGGGCTTCTCTGGTTAGCCTGCCAGGAGGCCCAGCAGATTTGCAGAGTTCTGGGAGCCCCTGGGCAAGGGCTAGAAGATCAAGCCCCTCTGCCTGAGCACCCTAAGCAGAACAGACTCAATATTCGCTGGGGGAATCCAGCCTAAGGAACCGTCTTGTTGGAGGGAGCAATTGGGTAGGAGTTTCCCCTGATCAGCCCCATTTCATGGGTACCTGGGAGGCTAAAGCTTCCCAGAGCAACAGCCTGGGCCCTTGCACAAAACTGTCTTGCATACAAAAATACATGGAAATGAAAAACAGGTCTTTATCAGGTATCTGAGTAGAGTCTTTAGGGGAAAGCAGCTTGTGATTCGATCTTTGAGGCTGCACCTAAAAGTCCAAAGCATATCAAATCCCAAACCTGAAAGTCCAAGGCTTTCTGGGGAAGGTGCGAATGCACATCTTTCTGAGCAGTGATACCACTGCCCTTTATGAGGCAACTGAGAAAAAATGCACAAATGCTGAAGGTGACGGAGACCTTTGAAGCAAAACATCCCTGGCAGACTGGCTGCCAGAGAGATATCCACTCAGCTCCTGTTTAGTCTGACTCCTCTCAGGTTTATTGCTCCTCTAGCTTTTGTCTTGGCCAAATGATTGTTCATAATAAAAGAGGACCTGCGTCTGTGCTGTCTGTAGCCTGCTAAATTACAGAGTCCAAGTGGAGACAGCAGATGAGGCACTGAAAGATCAGCCTGACACACAGCCACCCCTTTGGAGAGCATCCAGGGCTAATTAGATGTTGGTTAAAGTTCAGAAAAAGAGAAAGGGAAAGGTCTGAGGCTGAAAATGCTGCAAACACCATCTCTGCTCTCTGTCCCAACTCCAACAATGGGAATCCAATGTACTGAGGTAATGAGGGAAAGCAGCTCCTTGCACTCTGCCTGGAGCACTTACCTCTGAGTTCACTTTCTAGGAATAGCCCCGTTCTGGTCAAGGAACGAGGCTGCTGTGGGATCTGCTCATGGCATGCAGAGTTGGGGGAGGGGGGGATGGCAGCAGATGTCTGCAGCAACCATACCAAAGCTCGCTGACTTTTATTTCCCAGACCGCTGCTGCGCTCTGCATGATGGGGAGGTAGATGCTTGAGGAACTCACAAAGGTTTTGATAAGACATGCTCTGGTCCTTTTCGGGGCTGGACTAGTGCTTGTGTCTAGGAGGAGCAAGATGGCAGTGTGGTATGGAAAGATCCTTCCACTGGCCAAGGAATGCTGAGGGTCCCTCCCGTGCCAGTCCCCAGTGACTGCAGATCCCAGCATGAGTTACCTGCTCTTCACCTGTACACATACCTCCTAACTCCTCTGCAGCCCAGCATCCACAAGTAAGTTATCCTGGATATACGTCCTGGACTAAGTTGCTTTTGGAAAACCACTCTACTGAGGAGCACCTACAAGTCCATGACAAATATCAGAGCCCTTCTCTTACCCTCTGTTGCTATCTGTTTTTAATCTGGAAGGCCTGGGAAATGCAAATAGCACAGCTTTTTCTGGTAGCTAGACACTTCCTTGCTCTGTCCTATTGAGATGTAGTCAGATGCAACCTATTACTGTCACACAGCTGCCAGCTTACCCCTTTGCTAGTGATCTGGGACCTGGTGATAGTAGGATTTGCCCAGTCCCATAAAGCACTGAAATCCATGGATGGAAAGGCCACTGAATAAACACGGCATGCAAATATGTCCACAAGACGCCCTGATTCTGAAGACAACTAGATTGATTTGAGGTTGCTGCCCATGCACTTGCCCCATCACTGGGTGCGACAGGCCTTTGCTGCTGCAGTACCTGTATGTGCAGTTTGCCCAGCTCAGCTGTGTGGTGGCCTAGGGACCATCACGCTGGATCAGCTAGATCAGACTGTGCCGCCACCTGCAGCACAAAACTATCCCATTGGGTTCAAGTGGAAGCCGTACTCTTTTCAGTATACATCCAACGAATGAGTTCTTCCTTTGTGTCTCCTGCAATGCACTCCCAGGCCTTCAGTGTACAGCCTCACCACACACTGCCTTCCAAACTTCTGCACAAGCTGCTGCAAATGCAAATGCGAGCCTTGCTACGTTAGCTCTGAAGAACGCAGAACTACATGTGGAAAGTGAAGGATCTCAGCGTATGGGGTTCATGGACCCTGAACCCCTTTGGGTTTAAGCCTCCACATTTCCCTCTGTCAATCAAAATTCCTATCCAAAGCAGTGCTCAGCCCCTCCTGCCAAGTATTGCCTGCTCCCAAGACTCTGGGAAAAGCAGTAAGATTTTCTCACCGTCAGCATGGAATGATAAATCAGTCCAAATTGCCCAGAAAATTTCATGGCCCTTGAGGCTGGGCTGGGTTCTGGAAAGGAACACAAGTTTTACCTATGTCAACAGCGAATATGTATGAAGCCTGGAGGCTGTCACTTATTTCCTCACACAGTGGTATGAACGAGAAGATCCAAGATCCAGAAAGGCATCTCACCCTTCCCTGTTTCCACCCTTCTCCCCACCCTCAGCCAGTGGCTTCTCATATAGTTATGAAAAGTGCTGTTGACTTTAAGGATTCACACACTCCCAGCTTCTGGGTTTTTGCTGTGAATGGAAGCAGAATTCCGGAAAACTTCTAGTGATATGTTTTGAGTCCTGGTGCAGAGGATACCAGGTGGTCCTGCAGTCTCATGGGAAACTGTTTCACTTCCAGCACTGCGAAATGCACATCTGCATCTGAAATTCGAGGTCTAATCTAAAGAGAGCCCAACCCCACAAGCACCACGAGGTGCCACGGCTGCATGTCACAGCAGGCCTTAGGGTCTGGCTGCAGCCACTTTCTGCTTCACACTCACGCTTGCAAACGTGCCCAAGAAAGCAGGCGCATAACGCAGTTGGCGGATTCGCCCCACTCAGCCCCATGTGCCTTGTTCTGCAGCAGAGCCAGCCCTGGCACCTGGAGCACAGCCATGGGGCTCTGCAGCGCTGCTGGCGGCTCTCAGCAGGAGTTGGGCAGAAATGGGGAAGACAAGGAGATCTAAGCAAAAAAAAAAAAAAAATCCTTTTTCTGTGGATTTAAGAAAAAATCCAGGAATGTTAGCACTGGCCCAATCACATTACAAACAATGTTGCAATGTTGCAACCAAAGGCCGACTGAGGCCGTGGATGGCTTCTGCGCAGGAGATGCTGGGGTATATCCCTGTTGTCAGTGTGGAAGAAACAGAGACAGAGGAGCCTTCATACAAAATGCAATGATTCACTGAGAAAAAAGCTGTAATTCCACTGCCTGTGTAATTAACTGAGTGTATAAAATGTAAACACAGGACTGGATAAAAGGTAAAATTACAGCTGTAAAACTTCCCCTCCAGCTTCCAAGGTTCTCAAACTGGTCATTAACAGTTACAGTTCTGCTACAGAGAGCTGGTGCTGGGCATCGTGTATGGACAGCCTTGCAAAGGGAGGTTTTCCAGTCAATACGCAAATTTTTTGAGCAATTTTTGCTCAATACGCAAAGCAGGAGTTGAGCAGCACAACTGTGTCCCGGGAGCAGAGCCTTCGCAGAGGCTGTGGGAAACCCATTGAAGCCTTCTGGATGACTCAAGGAGTGTTAGGCAGCTCACAACAAATTAGCGCTGCGGGCAAGGTAGAGTGAGCCAGTCAGATGACATGCTGGACTTCCACCAATGCTACCCATAGATGATGGGACATGGAAAAGCATCTGCTCAGGGCCAGAAGGCTACAGGCACGTAGGCTTATCACAACAGGGGACACTATGGTTTGTCTTGCACATGCCACTCCACTTGTCTTGTGCTGGTAACCAATTGAGTTGCAGAGCCTTAACTCCCACTCGTCATGAGGCACTTGGGGAAGGTCTGTGACACCTGAGCACCTGTTTCATACAACAACCCTGGCCAACCTGACACAGACAAGGGAATGTCAAGGAAGAGCTCTAGGAAGGTTTGCTTGGTGTGGCTGGCTCTGTGCAAGGACACTGCTCTGCACCATTTTCAAACCTTCCAGGATGGCTGTCTCCTTCAGCAAACACCCCTAGAGAACTCCACTCCTTCAGCAATATCCTGATGGCCCAGCATGCTGAGTTAACCCTCTTGATCTCCCTCTGCAGCTGAGAAAATGGATGTTTTAGGTATCTCAGCCCTGATTTTCCCACCAATGGGAGCAGGGAGCGCACCTCAGCTCTGGAGTGGCTCTGCAGTTGGTCTCTGCACAGAATGTGTACTCCGTGCAGCGCTGCTGTTACCATGAGAAAGTGCAAAGCTTGGCTGATGATACCTTCACACCACGCTCAGCACAGCATACTGGAGATGAGACAAAAACAACTGCTGGGCTTCCCCTCATCTCTCATCTTCTCCCCAGTCCTCAGCCCTCCTAGCTCTTTTATCTCAGAGAGCAAGTGGCTCTTTTATCTCAGCCTGACTGTACCTAGATGAGAAGTGTGCAGCAGCTCCTCTCTAACGGCAGAAGCATTTTGCAGACAGCCTCCGTGGTTTTCAAAAACCTCAGCAGTTAATTTGACGGAGGCTGCCAAGACCAAATGATTTTTACCCAGCACTGTAACACC
This sequence comes from Rhea pennata, assembly GCF_028389875.1. Taxonomy (NCBI): domain Eukaryota; kingdom Metazoa; phylum Chordata; class Aves; order Rheiformes; family Rheidae; genus Rhea; species Rhea pennata. The sequence goes on from NC_084680.1 coordinate 2,712,858, forward strand.
CAATGGATATGATAGGCCTGACCAGACCAGCTTCTGCTTGCCAGAAAGAAGCTGTTTCTGATGGATGATGAATCACTGGATTGGGGCCAAAATATTTGCTCTAACGTGGCAATGATTAGTGGGTGGCTGGGTGGCCTCCACAATTACAGGCCAAGTGGGTGCTCATGACCCTGAAAAGCTGGCTACTCTCAGGTGCCTACGGAGAGTTTGAGGTAGTAGGCTTGTTTTCTTGTCCTCATTGCTATCGTGGAGTACAAATAAGAAGATGCCAGGCTTGAGTTGGGTTTTCTTCATTTGTTTAAACCAGGATTAACTAAGCTCAGCTTTGTTAATTTGTGCTGATGTAAAACCATCCAACCTGCCAAGATCAGGATCTTTCTAACCAAGCAGGCAGATTTCCACACTGCCCTGTTTGAAAGGAATTATTACGTGGTTCCCTAATCTTAAAGCCCAAAGCAATAGTCATGATCACCTTGTCTGACTTCCTGTGCAGCACAGGAAGGAAATTCTCACTAATGATCCTTGCAAATAACCCTACAATTTATGGTTCAGCTACAGCTTATCTTTTAGATTCTGGTTTAAAGGTGACAAGTCTTCATACCATAAGCCACAGAGAAATCACCAACTCTAGAAAGCTGCCAGTTCCCTAGGAAGAAAATCCAGATCCTCTCACAGCTATTCACAAAAACAGGAACAAAGTTAGCAGCAGTTCATGTGCTGACCTGACACCAGCATGCTCCCTACATCTTTCAGAGTTTCAAAAGTCAGCCTTCCTATCTTCTAATTCCCCCATACTAATTCTCATTTGAATCAAAGCACAATTTCTAGGAAAACATCCTATCTTGATTTTAAAATTTCCACCAACGGGGAGTGCAGCATAAGCCTTGATAAACGGTTCCTATTAATGGGGCAGTTGCAAAGGGTAGTGAGCGGGGTCAGAAGTCAGTAGTGCAGGACAAGCTGGGAGAACAACATGTGCCAGCCGCAGCACGAGGGTTTGCTGTATGAGGTCAAACAGGCCTCACCTGGGGAGGTATCACCGGGGATACCAAAGCCAACAGCAGCTCTCAAATGAAAATCCAATAAATCACTATTGCACTGTATGTTGAGGTGTCTGGGTAAAAGGACAAGGCAATACCTCTGCTGTTCTCAGGGGACACAGAGGCAACGCAGTGCCAGGAACCACCTCCAAGCAGGACTCTGAATCCTGACAAGCAGCATTAAACAGATGCTTGTCACAAACTGCAAAGAAAGGCCTGCTGGATAGCCTAAAAATCTGGATGAAAAAGAGAAGGAGAAAGCAAAAGCATAAGCAAAGGCAAAAGCGAAGGCCAAGGCCAAAGGCAACGAGATCATCCACAGCACCCCAGAGCTTCAGAACTCTCATCAAGTCCATGGGCTCTGCTCTCACGCTGTCCATCATGCCTGCAGCAATCCCCGTCTGTGTGCTGTACTGTTGGCCAGACCTTGGTGCGCAGATGCATGCCTGGCTCAGCTGCATGCTTGCAGGCTGATGTGCCTTTAGAGGCAGTTCTGATCTGATTTACATTGCCCAAAAACCACTTGCTCACTTCACTTCAGGGGAGCGGGTGCAGAACCTAGTGGTGGCCCTGGAATGAGATGGTGGCCCAGGCTGTGTCCCACGCTGTGGAAGCGTTACTTAATTAAGTAAGCCTGATAAGGAATGCTAACTGTGCCATTGGAGAGAGTATATTAAATTTTGCTTCATACCCACGAGGCTGGTCTAGCTCACACCCACACTAGCAATGGGGCCAAGCAGGTCTTGCACAAAGCCCAGTTATGAAACAGCACATAAGCATCATCACCCAGACCGAGCTGAGATCCTAACCCACGCAGTTCCTCCAGAGCCCTGCTGGCATCAGGACTGGCCTGGGGACAAAAAGGCTCTGGTGGCAGCCTGACCTCACCTTGAGGACCTAAATGAGCAGAATTTATACCCTTCCAAACAATTCTTTTGCTAAGAGCCATAGGGCTGAGTTGCGTGAATGGCATCATTGCAAGCTTGTGGGCAAGGGGAGCAGCTATGGAATGAATGTCAGGAGGCTTACAGTCTGGGCTGGAACACTGAGCCAATGCCACCACATGGCAGAGCTAGCCTGCACCTCCCCTGCCCTGAGCCTGGGCCTGCAGTGCAACGTCTGGACTGCTGGTCAAAGAAAGTCAGGAAGCATTTGAGATATGACTGAGAAAACACCATCGGGATGACAAAAGAAACCACATTGAGGCTTTTTGGTTGTGGGTAGCTGTAAATCTGTTTGTGGTGGTCAGGAATCATGGGGAGAAGGAGGATGGACGGGAGCATCTACGTGCGCCTGTGTAGAGGGCAGGACTCCCACCCTTGCAAGAAGACTTCTACAAAACTACTTGCCTATCTGATGCAACTGCTTAAAAAGGAACACGACCATTTCTAAACAGGAAAAGAATTTTTGCCCTTGTCTGAAATCTCTCACACAGAGGAAGATTTAGAAGGGAACAAATGTCTCCAGTTTGCTCTACAGTGTCTGATAGCCAGCAAGAGCCATGGTGACACAAGGGGCCAGGCTGTCAGCTGCAGTATCCTCACACAAGTCCCTCGACTTCAAGTCCACTAGTGAAGATCCAGTTGCTATGCTCTGGTTTGCACCACATGTCTTTAGGATTCACGACATCTTAGAGAGGCCCAATTTTCAAACCTGCTTTCTGGCTCCCAAGCCCTCCACAGCAAATGGAAGCCTTCCCAGGACACACAAAGTGGGGCAGTGCTGAAGGGGAAGTTTTTCCTGTTGAACTACAAAAAGCAAATGCAAAGACAGACAGGACCAGAGTCTTGGCCAGGACATCAGCTGACCCCGTTGCCCAATAGTCCATCCATTGCTGGCCCACAACTGCGTGGGCTCCATCTCTCCCCATGTACAGAGCTGTTGACTACTCTACAACCATTTTCTAAAAATGCTTTTGGTAGCAGATCAACGATCCTTGAGGCCAAAGGCTTTTGTAGTATATATCCTTTTCCTACAGTCATTCACATGGAGGATGAAAGAATCCAAACAAACCATCCAGACTGCAGATTATGTTCAGGTTTAGTTTCCTTGAGTGGAGCTTCAGCATGGCAAATTGAACTTTAAGCACAAGATGAAGGCTTGTGAAAAACCCAAGGCTGATCACAGGTCATAATCAGTATTTCAAATCTGACTTTTGTACTGGGGGAAGTACATCTATTTGATGACCAACTGTTGAAGATAACTCACTTAAAAATAAGTGCTTAGCAATGTTTTTTTATTGAACTGGTTTATACGATTGTGGAAAGGGCAAAGTTAATATATATCTAAATTTAATCTAACGCTATACAATAGTCACAAAAGCCTTTAAGCTTCTGGGCTTAAAAAAGAGAAATCTAACAGTCCACTCTTATTATGCACTGATTTATGCAGTCTATCTTCCTACTCCAAATCCCTGGATATTCCTTCTTTCTCACATTTGCTATGTACCCTTCAAACTCATCACAGGTATTGCGACTTAATTAATTTTCCCTAGCAGCTGGGACACACTACACTGGCATGACGGCAGCAGAAAGGTCTGAGGTTTGCAGAGCTGTAGAAGGGCAGGTCATGGAAAGTTGGCCCTCTGGCTCAGCCTTTTTAAGGCAAAGGAGGTAGTTCCCCATGTCAGGCAGGCTCACTGGGGATGCCTGCACTTCAGGCTGCTTCCAGTTTGGAGCCTGTTCCTGCCTTTACTGAAAGCAGTCTCCACTGTTCCTCCCTCACAGTGCAGGCTCCAAATGAGCCATGATGCAGGGTCAGTCTGGCTCTTGGGAACAGCCGAAGCACCTGATATCAGCATGAAAACTCTGTTTCCCTCTGGGATGGAGTTACTAGGGGAGGAAATGGAATATTGGGAGAGAGACGACATGAAGCTCAACAGCTCCATGTGGGCAACTACATGTCAGAAGGGCCAGAGAGGCAATAAATATCATTAATGGTCATTAAAGATCCAACCTAGCTCCTACTGCAGGCAAAGGATTTGCAGGGATTTGAATTCAGGCTTCAATTCTAGCGACTCTGAAAACGTCTTAAAGACTCCAGCTGAGGAAATGAAGTCTTTTAGGTCAAGGGCACATTCACTCTTGGCCCTTGCCTGGCACATGCTTTTACTTGGGTGTATTTTATCAGTCCAGAATGAATAAGGCGGGTGTGTACAGAGAGCAGTGGGCAATAAAATAGATGACGGATGATCAGAAATTAGAAATAAGGAATATCTGTCTGGAACCACTTGGGTAGGAAAAAATAATGGAAAAACATTTCCAAAGTGTCCATGGCAGCGAGAAGCACAAGTCTCACCTGCTTCCAGTATGACTTCATCTTCTGAGAGTCCTTCTCTTCCAACAACAGGATTCAGCCTGCCTGGTTACTTGTGCAAGCTTGGACACTATTTAAGCTTTGGACATAGCAGTCTCCCACAGTGAGGAATAAGACAGGTCATTGGCTGCATCTCCCCATGCACCTTCTTGAGCCTTCCCTGCCCTGTCACCATCGCAATGGGGACCCTGAAAGGGACAGGCTGAGACATGTGAGCAGAGGCACAGCTGGGGTGTGGGGGTTTGTCGAGAAGCAGGTCAGGGCTGAAACAGTTAAGGAGCCCGACACCGTTTGTTTCACTCCGGAAATCCAGATCTTACCTATTTAAATAAACATGCCGGGAGGATGGTGGAGCATCGGGCCTGTTATTGAGCGAACAGGAAACAGCTGTATTCAATTAGGCAGGGCTAATTTGGTGACTCTGATAGCCTGAGAATTAAAAAAAAAAAAAAAAAAAAAAAAAAAAAAAAAAAAAAAAAAAACCCGCTCCTGTTGCAACACTATTTATTTTCTATAGAAAATCAAACAGAAAGTAAACCTCCCATCACTTGGCAAGAGGCAGCTGGCTGGGTCCCTTTCAGCAGATCTGCAGGGGCTAAGTATGGCTGCGACAGACCACTGATAAAGTTGGACTGATGGCTCATCTTAACAGTCCACTGCCTGGCCTAGGAGGGCAATGGACCCAGGGTCTGTAGTGCTCTTGGAGGCAGGACAGCATGTGCAGAGCCAAGGGAGGGACGCAAACAATCTCTGTGCAGCAGGTCTGGCATGAACTTCTGGGGGGATTGCATGTGTCCGTCCAAGCAGTCACCTGCTTGTCACTCTACCGGGAGCTTGTTAGCTCAGCCTGCAGGAGCCAGCCAACAAGGGCAGTCAGAGGAAGAAGGGGACATCATGGCACCTGCTAAAGAATGCCATTCCCTCCTGCTCCTGTCCTCCAAACTACTGAGGTTCCCAGGCCCCTGAACACAGTTGTGGCCACAAGAAGCACTGTCACCCCCAGAGTGCTCTCTGACCCCGTGCCAGGGCATCCATCTTTGCCATGCCTGTAGAGTGCTTCCCCAAGATATGCATCAGCAGTGGAGGACTATGCCGCAATGCAGAGTGCTTGACCACCTTGGGCCATTCCCACTCCAGCTCTCTCTGGCCCTGTGTGCCTCTGCACCTGGGAAAAAAAAGAAGGAGTGCAGAGGTGGCAGCTGGGGCACAGGGAGCTGGCCAGGAGCAGGAGTAGCCTGAGCAACATAGCTGCTTTTGCTCAGGACACTCAGATTGAGAGATACAGGGGTCTTAGGAGGCCTGGTCACCTTGTGAGGCTCCTCCCTTAAGAATGCAGGCTGTGTAGAAAATATGAAATTTTTCCTATATTAGCAATATGTAACGATCTTTCTCTAAGTAAAGGATCCCTCAGCAAGAAGGACAGAAAGAATATGGGCTTCAGTTATCTCCCATACTTTGTCTCCGTGTGCTGCGAGGATGCTGGGAGAGGCAGGAGATGTTAGCCTTCCCTAGCATCTCCTGAAATCACATCCCTTCTTCGGTGATCTACCAGCACTGCTCTGCTCACCTCGCTAGGTAAGGGTGGTGTGTCCATCCACTGAGGGTGGTGTGTTTGAAAGCAACCTCCTTTTAACAGTATTAAATGGCCTTGTAATAGCTACTAGCTCTCCTTTCTCAGGCCCTTCCCCGCTAGCACAAGCCTCTGTCCTGTCATTGCATCCCTGTTGGCTCTTTTCCTCCCCTACCACGGCAGGAGTAACCTTGTGTCTTCAAATACCGCCCCCCCCGACCTCCAGACTTTCTCAGCCTGTCACTTCCTACCCTCCTCAGCTTTCCTCTTCTCCATCTTCACTCATTTGCTCTGGGCAAGCAGAGTGGGAGCGTGGCCCCATCCCCATCCCCATCCCCATCCTGGGGCTCACCGAGGATGCTCTGGGCTTGCTAAGTGCTGACTCAGCACCTGGGCACAGAGTGAGTGACTGTGGCAGTGGCGGTGTGGCAGAGCCTTGCCCACTGCCCACCCTTGCTGCTTCCCAGCTTGCAGAGATGTGACAAGAGAAGCCCTGGCTTGGCACTCGAGAAAGGCCCCCAAAACATGGGCAGGTGGCAACTCTCTCATTCCACCCACCAGGGAGAATTGAAATGGCGCAAGCTGAAATCCTGTTTCTCGGAAGCTGTTCCCATTTTTTTTTTCACAGCTCACTTAAAGAATTGGCTGTTACTCAGCTTTAACAGAACTAAGCTGCCCCATCAGCTCCGAGACTCCCAAGTGACCTCTAAGAATATTTCTTCTGCTGCCCACACAGATTTCCCAGGAAGGGCCACGTGTATCCTCAGCAAGCCGTGGTGCGGCAGAGCAGCGTTCTGGCTTTCAGTTGGAGCCAGGATCCCTGCTGTCCCAGTTCTGTTCCAAGCTGCCTCGTTTTCTCTGGGGTAATCCCAACTCAGAGATGAGGCTTTTGTTTTTCATTCCTGAAACCTCTGACGTGGCAGAGCACAATCAGAGGACGGGCAGCAGCAAACATGTTTGTCACTCTCTCCCCTTGTCTCCCTGCTGGCAGCCTAAACACAAAGCTTTCGGGTCACACTTGGATGTGGCTATTTAGACTGCTCTCCATCAGTTTGTTTGAGCTCTCATCTTTTCGGAAGTGGGTCTGGAGTCACACATCACTGAGAGTCACCAAATGGACCTTGGTGAACAAGATGTTGCGAAGAAAGTTTGCAGCCTTAGGTCTTGGTGAGCCACTGAGAGCAGAACACGCCAGCTACAAAATCAGGCTTCAGAGCAAAGACTGGGATGGGGAGCAATCTTCTGGCCTTGTGGAGATAATAGGCAAGGCCTGACACAGTGGCTCATCAAAAGTCTCAGGAACTTTGAGAGACACTCTTGGTGCTCAGCTCATTTTCTGAGATGAGGGACAATAAAGAAAGCCCTGAACAGAAAGACAACTTGCAGGGTTTCAGGTCATCTGCAGGATCCTTGCTTTCAGGTCATGCAGGAAAACACTTTAGGGCCCACCAAGGGGTTTTCCTAGCAGGTTATCTCCCTGGCTTTCCTGTGTATCCCCAGATGCTCTGCTAGGATGCAGTAAATCTCAGCGCCAGATGCCAGCTGAGCTTCATTTTGCCTTTCACTAACTTCAGGGTGGCTTTATCATATGCCACTTAGCACTTTGTTAGGGAAATTCCCTGCTTGTCCTTATCACTAAAAGAGGCCATAGCAAAAGCTGGACTGAAATGTGGGTCACAGCCAGCTCTGCACACCTCCCCACACCTTTCTCCCACCTCTCACAGGGCATCCATGTCAGCACACAACATCCTGATGATGCTATTACTGTGAGGGTGACTGAGCACTGGAACAGGTTGCCCAGAGAGGTTATGGCGTCTCCATGGTTGGAGATGTTCAAAAGCCATCTGAACAGGGTCGTGGGCAATGATGTGCTATAGTTGTCCTTTTTGGAGTAGGGACTTTGGACTGGATGATCTCCACAGGTTTCTTCCAACCTCAACCATTCTGTGAGTCTGTGATTCCATGGATGAGGTAAACTCCTAACCCATCAGCAAGCATCCAGGAATAGCAAGAGCTAATATGCTAGGAGATTCCTTGTGTTTAGATAGGGGATGGGGCTGGATGGATTTACTGGGTGGATTTGCTCTCTTCAAGCAGCAGTTTGCTGGCATGAATCTTGGCATGATTCTGCCTCATCCCGAGTGTGGGAAATTTTACTGATAACACTGGGGCTGAGATAAAGCAAAAATACCCTCAACGCTCTCACTCAAACACCCAGCAGACTTCTTGCTGGAGTTCCAGTACCTTCAGGACCCGACTTTTCAATTATCACCTGCCTCCCTGAGCCTGAGAGCACAGGGGAGGCTTGCACATGGGAAAGCACAACTTCCAACCCAGAACAGCAGCCCCGATGCTGCAGACAAGGCTGTTTTCAGGGTCTCTCACATGCCACCCCTCCTTGTGAGCCATTGCACGACTGGCCAGTGGGAGAGGACCACCATGACGCAAGTAGACCCTGGGTGCTGCCCAGCCCATGGCTCCCGTGGGGGTCCGTACCACTTGCCGGAGTTCCCTAAAGCACCGACAATCCCTCGGCAGCAGCACTAAAACAGGACTCTGCCTCAACGTGCTCCTGGCTAAAGCCCCAGGGGGTTACTCCACGCACATGAGCTTCCACCAACAAACACGCCAAGCTCACACGGAGCTGCCAAAGCAGAAGGTCCACCAGGGCCGGCCTGCGAATGAGGGCGAATTCCCAGCAGCGCCCGCCGGGATGCCCGGCAGCTCGCCCGCCGCGCTCTGGCGCTCTCTGGTTCCCACGTACCGCCTTGACGTAACCAGGCGAACCTGAGAGCGAAGGAGTGAAAGGGGGGCCCTTTCAAGTCTAACAATAGCGCTTTCCTTCGCCGTCAATAGGCCCCCGAGATACATGCTGGGCTGACACGGAACTGTGCACAACAAAAGCCAGTGTCCGAACAAATCTTCTCAGGCGCTGGGTCCCCCGGGTGACCTGGGGTTAGCCTGGACTTTTGCTACCGCCTGGCCCTCTGGAGCAGGAATGTCCCTTTGCGCCGCGCGCCATGGCTGGTTCCCACGGTTCCAACCTGCTTCGCTATTTATCAGCAACGATCCCCTAATCCCTTTTGTGAAGGTCTGATTCAAGCTCAGTACAATGTAGCGAAAAGGGAGGGAAGGGGGAGGGCGAGAGGGAGGGGAAACAGTCCCAAAGAATGAAAATCAAACCCTTTTTACCTTTCCCCCCCGACGACTCCCTGGGGACTCTCGAGCCCTTTACCTCTCCTTGCAGCGCCGGCCTGCAGCAGGGAGCCAGCAGGAAGGCAGCCCACGGGAAGCAGCTCGCAACTGGATGCGATGGTTTGTTTCAGGAAAAAAAAAAAAAAAAAAAGAGCACTTGCATCCTCGCAGGTTAATTCGGCTTCGGCGCTCACTGTGGGTCCTTCATGGCAGTCCTCCTTGCAATGGCTTCGTCCACCACCTCTGAAAATCAGGTTGCTTTCCCCACGGTTTCTGGATAGGCACCGAAGTGTGTGGTGGGCAGGTCGACAGAACAAAGCTTTGTCGCTGGGTGTCTACGGGGGGATAGGAAAGGTGCATCCCAGTCCTGTTCCCAGCACTGTGCTCCGTCCTCTCCTTGAGACAGCATCCCTCAATCGTAGGCAAACCTCTTGCTCTAGGGGAGCAAACTGACACGGTATCTTCATGCACCGCTGAAAGTTGGATGCTTTCTCAGCATCTGCCTGGTGCTAGGTGCTAACGCCATTCTCTTCTGTGGCTAAACCCCTTCGCCAACTCCTGTTGGCATTAGCGGAAGACTCGCAAGCCCTTTCCCAAGGTAACTTTGGAACAAAACAGTTTCCAAAGGCCGCCCTACTTACAAATGAGGGGTTTTCGAGTCATTGTCCCAAATGCAATGCTGTTTTCTTTGCAAATGGCAGGGAGAAAAAGTAAAAGAAGAAGAGCTGACCTCAAATGCTAATCTTGTTAGGTTAAACTGTTCTCTAAACAGATGGAGGTGGAAGGCAATGGGATTTTTGTCTTTTCTACGAAGGGGTTAGATTTGTAGGGCACTGGAGGTCATTCTGGGCAAACTGGCAGCTTTGGTCTTTGTGTCGCGAAAGCAAGTAGAATGTAGAATGGTAACAAACGCTCCAAGCCGAGCTGGTAAGGGGTGGCAATTGGGGAGTTCAACCAGGCATTTACCCCTCCTTTATTCCAGCGGGTTCTTGAGGACAAAGCTTTCCTGAGCCCTGGTCCAGGCTTCGGTTTTAAGGGTAAGCGCAAGGCTAAGGCCCAGGGTGCCTCAAATGAGTGTCCCCTGCCCCATCACTCCCGCTGCCATGGCAGCTTGGCATCCTCCAAGGAAGACCCTGCAAAAAGCCGCCCTCCGGCTCCCCTGGAGCTCAACCTATCTTCTAGCGTGTGGGGAGGATACTGGGGACGGCAGCCTCCGGCACGGCACCGTCGGTCCATGCAGTGCCTGTTGGGACATGCTCCGAGACCGACTTCACGCATGCACCGTAAAGCTGCTGTTTTCCCCGTTCTGTGCATTCAGTTTTGCTGCTGCGAATGGGAGCGTTGCCCCTAAATCCCTCGAGGGGCAGGGAAAAACTTGCAGCTGAAGGGTCTGAAGGTCGCCAGAACCCACGGGGTGCAGCGGGTGCAGCCGCTGCCTGCCGGCCCAGCCCCTCGCCGGGGGTCCAGAGAGCGCTCGCTGCTCCCACTGCGCCTGGCGGGCACGGGGGAAAGGCCGTGCGGGGTTAGTGCTTTCGCCTCTGCTTGCAGCTGGGGGCAGCCGAAGGGGGGGAGCTGGGGAAGCGTCACTTTGGCGCAGGCGGTCTGGATTGACCGAGACCCCTTCGCTGCGGACACCGTCCTCAGCCGGCTGCGCCCGGCTGGCAGAGCCCCGGGGAGCTGCAGCAGGGGCGTGGGGGGGTGGGGGGCAGGCTGCAACCATCCCCCCAACCTCCTCGTGGCCCTACAACCTTCGGGCACCACCCGAACACCGGTGACGAGAGAAGTGTGCCTTGCTGACGAGCCCGGCGCAGCGGCGCCCAGCAGCTCCAGCGCGGCTCTCCGGAAAGGCTGGGCTCTGGCTGCCCTCGCACCAGCCTGGCGCGGGCTAGCAAAGTGCCGTGGGGCTCGCCGGGGTTTTGAAGGAGCCCTGGGCACTATCTGAGGGCTGAAGGCTCCCCAGACACTGTGGCACCGTGGCAAAACCTCAGGCTGGTCCAAACCACAGTAACCGGGCTGCCGGGACTGGGCAATTTCTGGCCCAAGACTGCAAGCAACACTTGCGCTCGGCGGCCAGCATGGCCCCTGCGCTCGCTTACCCATGAAGGGAAACCCTCCACCTGGCCGGGGGATGTGCTGATTCCCAGGCAAACCTCGCGCTCTGCCCGTCCCACAGCCCTCCCCTTCCTCCGAGCCTTTCACTTGATATTTTTTCTTTTCCCCTCCCCGCGGCAGCCGAAGTAGGAGTCCCCCCCCCCCCCCCCCCCCCCCCCCCCCCCCCGCGCCCTATCCGCAGCCTGCAAAAGCCCAAGACCAGAAGCGGCTCGGCAGCGCTGAAGGCCTCAAGCCGCCGGTGCGCGCGCGGGCCGGCGGCCGCCGCCTTCGCCGCCCCCCCTCCTCGCGCCTCTCCGTCAGGAGGGCCGGCGCGCGCCCGCCGCTGAGAGCGAGCCGGGCCCGGTTCCCAGCGCGGGGGAAGCTCCCGGCCCGGCGGACATGCCTGCCCGCGAGCAGACGCGGCCCCACGGGAGCCAAGTGTGAGAACCTGCTGATTGCTAAGCGCTGTGGGAAAGTGGGAGGATGGGCCGCCCGGGCGGCCGGGCTTTAGTCACAGCAAAGGCAGTGGGAAACAAACAGCCCGCGAGGCCCCGCGCGCGCGCGGCCCAGGCCGGGAAGGAGCGGCCGCGGCTGGGAATTTTGCCCCAGCTCTGCCTGCCTGTGCGGGCGCACGCTGGGCCGGGAGCCGCCGAGGCGCTCGGTCGCCCAGCCGCTCGCGGCAGGGGACAGACACCCCCTCTGCCACCGCCGGGCTTGCACCCTTCAGCAGCCGGCGGCGCTTTCCCTGGGGTTTATTTCCCACCGCCTAAAAGCCAACAGTGACGCTCGGACGGGAGGGCGAAAGCGGTTCAGCTCGCGCCCTGCTGCCCCGAGGCTGGCACCGGCCTGCACCCCAGGACGGTGCTCCCCCCCCCACCCTGACCCCCACACAGGGCCTTTGGGGTCTGCTGTCCCCTGCAGGTGCCTAGGCCTTTGCCAGCTCCCGCCACATCATCTTGCTGGGTCCCCTCTGCGGGGCACATCGTGCCCATGGGATCACCGGGTGCAAACGCCCCAGAAACCAGTCTGCCTTGCGGGACTTAACAGGAGGGAGGTGCTTTTGCAGCTCAAGCTGAAATACTAAGGCTGAATGTTGAGGTTTTTGCTTAGTCTTTGCTCAGGTGCAAACTTGTGGGGCTGGTGAAACTCCAGTTTCTACCAGGACAGAGAGAGCTGGAGAGAAGGAAGAGGAAGGTGCCAGCAAGGTGCTAGGAGAGGGTGGGAAAGCATTGGTCAGGGATGCTGGAGGAGCAGAGCTCTTAGACCTCTCCGAAGCCTGGTTGCCTCACATGTCTCTGCAAGCTGAGCAGCAGCCCCACTCGTGCTTCACAGGATCTTGTCCAACTCAAAGGCCACCTTGGAAACCAGCCAGAAGATTTAGGCCTGTAGCCGAGCAAGCAAGCCACAGAAACCAGAGCAGGATGGATCTGCAATGATCCCTGCTGACCGGAGCCTGTGCATGGCAGGACCATCTCTAGTATTTCCCTTTGCAACCATATTCAATATTATTTTTTCAACAATTTTCTTTCCAGTCAGATGTGCTCATGCACAGCCTTGACAGAAGAGAGAAACAGAGCTGATATAACCATGCTGGCAAGCCCATCAAGTTCCTCAGCCCCTTACACCTTGGTCAACAAGATTTGCAGACCTCAAGCTGCCAGATGCCTGCTTTTCTTATCCCAGCCTCACCAAGGCCATGCATTGACGTGGGGGATCCCAGGAGTCCTGAAAACTTTTAGCTGCTGCTAAATGTTTCTGTGATTTTCAGACACTCTTTAGACCTTGACACCTCTGTTGAGGGGCTTATCCAACTGCCTTCAAATGCTAACACAGATGGCACGCACTGGGAAAGGGCAGAGCTGCACCGCGTTGGGGACAGCCGAAGAGAGAGCTCATGAAAATCGGTGCCTGCGGTGTGATGCCGCTGACAGCTGTCTGTCTACCACCTCAACTGATGGAGGACGGAGATGGAGGGAGCCTGTGCTTGGAGCAGCTGGATAGCGTGCAGGGACCCTGCTCAGGCACCCACTGCTCTGAGTGGGCCTGGAGACCCAAGGTGCTGAGCTGGCACAAACTGGCTCCATTTGCCCAGCGATTTAGGGCAGACTGCAATATGATCTGGATTTTTTTTTCTCCCTCCGAGATCTAAAATAACTCTTGAAGAGCTGGTGCAGGGAGTCCTCCCTCTCTGGCTGGGAAGGCACTGCTGCCTAAGGAGTAACATAGGTCCTAAGGAATTTGATAAGGGTCTGTTTGCAGACTGTCAAGACCCCTCAGAGAGCAGTGAATAGCTGTTGGCTTTACTCTAAACCTCTTCAGGTCTCCTCAGCTCTACCAGCACAGTTATTGTTTTTGCGTAAGCTGCACTAAATCCAATTAAACTCCTTTTCTAGCCTGACATACTTCCCCTGGCTGCACCCTGAGCCCATGCTTCCTCACTCAGTATCCAGGAGACTCAAGAAATGCCAGTCCAGGTGTCAAAGCCAGCCCAGGTGTCAGTGTCAGCCCTGGTGCTAACACTAGCCTGCATGCTATAGCCAGGCTGGGTGCCAATGCCAGCCTGGGTGTCTATGCCAGCCTGGGTGTTTAATGCCAGCCTGGGTGCTAGCACAAGTTTGGTGGTAAGGCCAGCCTGGATGCTAATGCCAGCCTGGGTGCTAATAACAGCCTGGGTGTCTATGCAGCCTGAGTGCTTAATGCCAGTCTGGTGCCAGTGCCAGCCTGGGTGCTAATGCTAGACAAATGTTACTGAAGCCAGTCTCCCTGCTGAATCACAAGGCCAACTGCTTGCAGCTACAAGACTCACCTTCCTTGAGCTGCAAGAACAATAAGGAAGCCATGTTCTCTGAAGGGAGCTCCAGCTTCCTGGAGGGCTCGTCAGCACTTGTGGTGGAGCTGAGACCTTGCCTCCCAGGGGAGCTTGCTGTCCTGACACTTATTTCTCAGCATCAGCCTTCTCAAGGCATGGGTATAGGCAGAAGAGCATCAAGAGGGGTATGTGAATGGCCCCACAGGGCTGACTGCCTGCCAGGCTAAGCGATGGCTCCCACCAGCTCTCCTTTTCACTGTGGTCACCCCACACGTGCCCCATGTGTTGCTCAGAGGATGCATACCACTGAGAATATGGCCAGGACCCGTATGTGTGAGGTGAGCCCTACCGCTACTGGGTACCAGAACAGACGGAGCTTGGTCTGGCTCAGTCCTGCCATCCTCAGAGTCCTCCCCCATCAAAGCTGGAAGAGAGCAGAGGCCCATCTCCACCATCCAAGGCCCAAATGCTCCTATTTGGGCAGTGTGCCATGTTACAAGGAGGTGTTTGCATTCAGTTTCCTGCTTTTTGTCCATGCATATTCTCAGCCTGGCTTTATTTCTATGTATTGTTGGGCTGCTGTGGAGGGCACCTGTGGCAAATCAGCTCAGGCCACATGCAACATGAAATGAAAAATGAAATGAAAACACAAAAGTACTAAGAAGCAGTCAAAAAAAAAAAATCCCAAACCGGATCTAACAAGCAGGCAGCCAGCAAGGAACTGACCAAAGGGTGAAACCCTCAGGGGTCTACCACAAACAGGATCCGTTCCCAAACGACAGGGGAGGATGTGGGGAAGGAAAGGGAGGAGGTCCTGAACATGGTCAAGGAAAGGCCAGCTGGGAGAGGCGGGACGGCAGTGAATGCTGAAAGTGGCCCCGCCGGGATCATAGGAGATTCCCTCCGGGAAGCCGGCTGGTGCGCTCCCAGCTGCCACCGGACACAGTCAGCTCCCAGCCCAGTCCTACGTGACCCTGGAGAAAGGGCAAAGCTGGATAACCCTGATCACCCAGAAGGACTCTACTTTTTAGGTGTGGATTCTGCAGGGTACCTCGTACCGGTGTCAAGACAGAAGGTAACCATGAGCAGAAACTGCTGAGGCTGCCATAAAATTCCTTTCATGTTGCTTTAAACCAAAGGCTAAGGAGAAGGTGCTGCTGTGTTTCTCTAAGAAGCTTGGATGTGCTCCGCTGTGTACTGGCAGCCTTGCTGAACATCATCCAGAACCTGCAACCCAACAAAACCCAGCGGGAAAAATCTGTGCTCTCAGAAAGAAAGCTGACTCTCTGCTCAACCAGGCAGGTTTCGATTCAGTACCTACGATGGCACTACAGATACTAAGAAGTGACTCCAGCCCTTCTCAGAGCTTCTTGACCTTCTTTGGTCAACCCAGCTCAATACCTTTCTGTGACACTTTAAGAAGGGGCTTGTTGTCTTCGCACTGCTCAGCTGCTGGGGGAAGCAAAGGGCCCTCTCCATGTGTGCCCCAGATATTGCACAGCCCAGACCCACACTTCATTGGATTTGGTGACAAAGAGCTGCAGGGAGCTGAACGGCAGCTAAGCCACAGCGAACTGCAAGGAAATTTCAGGGCAGCAGAAAATTGTCCTGAGACTAGCTTTACACACCAGTGCTGGAGAGCTGCTCTTCCTCGGAGCTGCAGTAACTCCCAGCTGCTTGGACCTGCAGCAAGATGGGATCTTTCTCTTCCCCTAATCCTAGCCCTGTAGAATAAAATAGAAAAAACATCAGACTTCCTCCATTTGGCTACTGTTGGGAGTCCAGGGCAACATCCTCTGTATGCAGAGACCTTCATGAGCTGGAAGCACCTCTCATGTCACTCCTGCTGCAGCACTGTCCTGCCTGCCCATATCTGTCAAGAGCTGGAGGGACAAGCGTGGCACAGAGAGCTTGCCTGGCTTCGTGTTCCTCCCTTGGGGGTCTTGGCCATCGTGACCACATGAAGAGCTCAGTGGTTGTAGATGTCTGGTTTCACTGTTGCAATGTGATCACTTTCTCAGCAGGCGCTTTCACGCTATCCTGCCTTGTGTCTCGAAGGCAGCAGGCACAGCGTGGTCTAGGCTGGGAATCTGCTGTTCCCCCCACCCCGTCATTCAAAACAAACAGGAGACGTGAAAAAGCAGCTTCGCTGCTGCATCCAGAAAAATGTGCAAAGACGGAAACAAAAAGACAAAGTGGTTGGAGTGCCAAGAAGCTCGGCTGGGGGCCGGCAGGGCTATGACAATAAATAAATAACAATCGTTGCGTGTGTATATTTGTCATCTTGCTGCATCCTGCTGCCAAGGCACAGGGCTGTGGAAAACGCCTTGGAGAGATACACTGGATACCGGGATCACCGCAAAACAAACACGGGGACAAACTGAAAGGGAGGACTCAGAGGGAAAAATGAGCCTGGTGCCATGGCAGGAGCTCAAATACCTTCTAGCACCAAACTTCAGATTTTTACTGCATCCAACCCAGTGTGCAGTGTGTACCCTGGCACCTGGGAGCAGCATCCCAGGTGAGCAGCAGAGCCACCCATCCATCCTTGCTGGCAGTGCCACGCAGGCACTGCCAGGGGATGAGTCTCTTGTCTGGAATGTGTGTGAAGTCATGCTGCTGCCGCTGCTTTTTGCTTCCCAGCTGTACTGAAACCCCACCATAAGGAAAAGCCAAGTCGTAAAATGTGCCCTAGATGTTGCAATGACTTTTTGCTACAAGAGCTGGGTGAGCACGTGGGCTGGAGTCATGCTGGTGAGAAACACTCCACAGCAGGAGACTGAGTTGATAAGGTTGGAGCCAGTGACCAGGCATTCCATCAAACACTTGCATTTGTGCCTCAGGCAGAAATAACTGATTTCTTTTCAATTATCTCTCCATATTCTGCCAGCAGAAGCAGCCCTGTCAGAGGGCCAGGAGAAGGTAGCTGGCATGCATCCACCTGCAGGGCAGACTGCCTCACCTCTCTACCCTGTCTGCCTGATTTTCCACTACATTGTGCAGAACAGAGGCCCCAAAGACAGGACTCAGACTGCCCTGAGTAAGGTCTTCATTGCAGCGGGCTGGCATGGCTGGATGGCGCTGAAGGCAAGAAGCCTTGGAGCACCCAGTGGATCCACATCCTCTGATCAGAGCAGAGATCACCAGGGAGGCCACAAGGACAGGATTAGCTGCCTCTCCCATACACAGGGCACAGCCAGTGACATATCTTTTCCCCAACTGCAGTCCATTGGATCTTTTCTTAGTCAACAGGGAGGAACAGACATCAGTTGAAGGCCACTCTTTCCAGTAATTAGGTGTGTAAGGGATCAAGACGTATTTGTCTTCACTCTGATGCTGTAGGAAAATAACTTGAATCGAAGCATCTACCTTTAGAAGTGTACAGTTAGGTGAGATAAACCTCCCCAAACTTCAGACCTGTCAAGGCGGCTGAAGGGCTGGAGCTGGGCCAACTACCACGTGAGAACCAGACCAAGGTTCAGAGGCATCATAGACAGGATTTGCATTGAGTCCACATCTACTTTAAAGACAGTGCCAAGAATTCCAAATTCTCTGCTCACTCTGTGTGAATTGTCACAGGCCATGGAGATGATCGACTTGTGAACAAACCAGGTGTGGCTTCTTCTGCCTGGTAAACATCCACCCCCTCTGATATCTTACAGTTGTAATTCATACCTGAGCACCAACATGTTGTGAAAGGGGTACCCAGCAACTTTCACAGTCAGGTTCCTGCAAAGCCTGGACTGGTCCTGCTCATCCGAGCACCCCCCATGACAGCACATCTGAATGACATGAGTTGTGGCTGCTGCAGGAGACTCAAGCTCACCAGACTGCCCAAGTGCTGGGCAAAGCTGCAGGTATGTGTTCAACGCCTCTGGGGCTGCCCCTTCGTGCTTGGCAATGCCAGAGCCCCCAGACCATCCATTCTGCAGTAAACATGTAGCAGGACCCAATCCTGTGTCATCATATTGATAAATGGTGGCCTTAGCAAATGACAGATCCCCCTCCTAAAGTTTCTGTTGCCTTACGAGACTGCTCCTGGTGGCAGCAGCACTTCAGCTGCCCTCGCTGCTTGATCCTGCTGATCAGTAGTGCCTGCTGGGGCAGATAGAGCAAATGCTCTCTTGCTGTGGGACTGGCATGGCTGGATGGCGCTGAAGGCAAGAAGCCTTGGAGCACCCAGTGGATCCACACCCTCTGATCAGAGCAGAGATCACCAGGGAGGCCACAAGGACAGGATTAGTTGCCTCTCCCATACACAGGGCACAGCCAGTGACATATCTTTTCCCCAAACACATGCTCCAACAGAGGATGGTTTTTCAGTCCCTTCTGCCTGGGGCAGTGGCTATTTGCCTGGCATGCTCACTTGGCTAGGAGAGGCAGATTTACAGAGCAGAAATTGAAAACAGAGACTGCTGTTCCTGCAGGAAATGCTGTGGCATTTTCCAATGGACCACTCTTGGGGCAGGACAGGGAGGGCAGTGAGAACCCATTTCCGAGGGAGCTTGCCACATCTTGTGAAGGCGGAATTGGAGTGTGACGATCAGTGCATTTCAGTCCTGGGAAAATGAGATGTCAGCTCTCTGGTCAGGCATGAGTTGGCTGATATGATCCTGAAACATGCTCAGCCTGACTTGTTGGCCTAAGCAGCCTAACCACGCAGTAAAGATACCTCATGCTTGCCAACAGGACTTCACAGCCCATTTTATGGCCATACACTTGTCTGGGGTACCTTTTCATCCTAGATTAAAGAACCCATCACTGTCTTTACATACACGCAGACTTTTGGTTCCAGAGACCCCCTCAAACTAGTCATCAACCTATTGAAGTGAACAAGTCATAGATTACCTGGTAACTAACTCTTTTTGGCAAAGGTGTTTTCAATATCTTTGATCTCCCATGATTATAAACAAATCCCATCATTTTAAAGAGCACTGGAGGTTTTACTGCTCTGCTCCTTTTAGTCATAAGATTGTCATTATTTGGGGAAAGAGAATGATTATTCAATTCTCTGGACAGCCCTAAATCCTGGATCAGATGGGACAACTGCCTTATCAGTTGGATTCCCTCTTACTGCAAACTTTCATCTTTTCTATGCCACTGATATAGATGCTCAAAATGTTTACAGATGTTCTGTTTACAGGGCAATTGTGATACTTGCTTATCTGACACAGTTATTGATGGAAAAATCTCAAAAAATGACATGCCTGGAGTTTTCCTTGCCCATTTTGGAGAATCTCAGACTGGCTTGCAGACTGGCTTAAAGCAACTAATTGCTTCTCAAGCAGCAAGACATCACCTGGGTGGGTCTCATCTCCAGTTCTGTCAGCTACTCTGATCCTCAACGTCCTCTGCTGTGCCCAGGAGACAAATCTTCACAGCTGATTCCGTCCAGCCCTCTGCATTGGCAGTGCCAGGGAGGAAACACACGTTATCAGGGCAGCTGCTCTGTTCGCTTTCCACTGTGAATGGGATCAGTGCCCTCAAGCACTTTAAATGTGAACGGAGGTCCATGACAACCACTGCAGGGGAGCTGACTGGTAGTGGGACTCAAGCTCAAACTAAAGTCATTTCCTTTTTCCACAAGTGTTTGCTGAGAAGCAGCTGATGCTTCCTGCTCCTGGTCAGATGCCATTTGGCAATACGGCTCACTGAAAGTCCACTTCTGCTTTCTCATCTGGGAAATGGCTTCCAGAAAGAAAATAATAAATTACAGGTGACAAGGGTGTTTCTCTCTCTCATTTTTCTGAGTACAGAGAAGAATGATGTTTTGTTTATTAAAGCATAAAAGGCAATTCAAAAGAGTCATGTGAAAAGTTCCCCAGTGCCTTTTTTAAAAACAAACACCAACTGCAGGAGTCAGTGGCCTTAGTCAATGAGCCCTCATGGAAAGCAGCAGAATGGAAAGAGGACCTCCTTTCTTCAAAGCAGGTGGGAAACCGAAAGGACAAGAAAGGAGGATTCTTCCTTGAGTGACAAGCACTGAGCACAGAGGTGTCAGGTGCAATAACTGGGCCCAGAATGAAGACACTCCACTGTGCCACCTTTGCCAAACCTGCTGAGAAACCCCTGCTAGCACTTCATGCACATTAGCAGGAAGGATCAGGAGGCAGCATTGTCAAGGCAGGCAGGGTCTTTCCTTACATGTCCATGCAATGGGTAATACTGAGAAGACCTTCCTCTCTCGGTAGGCAAAATCCTCACTAAGCATTGCGAATGAACTACCTTCTGCCTTATTTCCCCAGTGCTTGCCATCAGGACTCTCCTCATCTTCAGTCACTAACTCAGTGCGGTAGTGGTCAATGCATTCCTATGGAGCTCACCAGGGAGCCTTTGGTCTGCACAATTATCCCATTTGCCAACACAAAAACCATGCAGGACACTTGGCTTCCATCACCTCTCGGCAAAGGAGCTATGTCCGTTCCTGACATACGCTGTAACAGCTCTTGGCCGAGCCAACAGGCCAGCTGGCTAATACACACTATTTGGACTCGAGTCCTGTTGTGCAAATCAAATGGTACTAAGCATCAGAGCTCAGCAAGGGCGGGCTGTTCCCCAAGGGACTGGGAGCCAAGCATGGTAATATGGCTGGCAGGCAGGGGCCTTGCCAGCCAGGACCGTGTCTCATCACCCCAGTGTGAGGTGAGCATGGCAGAGCCAGAGATGGCTCAGCCAAGAACCCAGATCATCACTGCTTAATTATTGTCATAATGAAACACTTTTCCTTATATCCAGTGGGAATCACCTCCATTTCAATTTGCAACCACTGCCTCTTGTTTAGCAGGCACCTCCCTAAAGAGCTTGACTGTCTTTTCGATAACCTCCTCTTGGGTATTGACTACTCTCAGGTCCCCCTAAGCCCTTTCTTCTTCATGGTAAACTAGATGTGAGGTATCAGTTTAAAGGTTTTGCAAAATGTGAGTACAACTTTAAAGAGGGCTCGGCTAGTCTTCCCATGGTTTAAGACAGGGCCACATGTCCCGGCAAACAAATTTATAAAGAGAAAGACACCTGCTTAAATTAAAAACAGAGGATGGAGACTGTCTGTAAAATAAGGTGAGGAGTGCTCATGAACTGTGAGCAATCATCCTCATCTATCATGTAAGAGGAAGCTGTTTGGGTGGGAAAAATGTTCAACTGTCAGAAGAGGAGAGAAATATTGGAAAGAATCCTCTGAAATTAGAAATCACTTTGGTGACAACTATAAACATTTCAGTAGAGTCAACTGATAAAACACACAAGCTGTTTGCTGTATCTGCACAAATGAAACCTCAAACCGCAAAAATCTTCTAGTTATTCTGAGCAGGAAGAAATTCTCTCTATTCCTACTGTGATCCTCACAGACAGAAGCTCAGTTTCCAGTTGGGCACTATTAACCTCCTCCATGGACACTCTAGGGGAGGTAAAATAGTCTTGAATAACAATTTGCAGGCCAGCTGTAGCCTGGGACATTCCCTCCTCCAAAGAATCAACTTTAATTGCCAAAGAAAGTGTTTTGATCCATGTTTTGATCCGTACTGTAGCCCAGTAACTTACTAGATTTTTTTTTTCAGATTCATCAATTCCTTATTGATTTTCCATTTTATTTAGTAACACATGGATGTAGCTGTTAGTAATACAGTCATTGCATGCAATGTTTTCTATTGGCAAAATTTGATGGAGGCTGCTAGTACTTACTGAAGGCTGTGATTTTTCAATATATGGCCAGATCTTCCTCACAGAAACAAAAAGAACATTTTAGTATATGTGATGCATCTCCCACAGCTGACCACTGAGAAGGCTTTCCCCAAGATGACAGAGCTGCAGCCTGTGGAGAGTTGGCCTTTGTTCTTCCTCCCAAAGCAGATCATACTTCGCGATTCTCAGATGAGCTATACAGAGACTTTTAAAATGAATTTCTTAGCCTAGGTCTCTGGAGTGTTGATTTAATTACACACATCCTGAACTTCCACAAACTCTGCAAGGTGGTCAGAGTCTTACCAAATACACAAGTGCACTGTGGAGCACAGAGCTCAGAGGAAGGGTATTTTGGCAAGCAGAAGGCATGGTGTGGAGGTGCTAGAGTTAGTAACACATGTGGGAGTGGAGTGCTTTGATTTCATCAAACCCACAAAATATTCTCTTCTCTTTTGTGACAGACACAACTTCTCCTTATTTCTGTCTGTGGAACAGAGCATGAAGGGACTTTCTGGCTGCGGGTGTGAGATGACAAGACATAGTGTTTAATGTCCTGCAATATTCCCTGTTCTGTAGTAGCCAAGTTACTTGTGCTTGGCTAAGACATTATATCCTGACAACCCCACTGCGTGAAGGGAAGGCAAGATGATGCATTCAGGGCATTGGTGTCTGCACCCAGGGAGAGCTGAAGACACCAACAGTGCCTGAGGTTTCAGCAGCACTCCTTGATGCACAGATTCTGTCCTCACTATCTTGACTAGACACAAACCCAAGGCTGAGGACTTCGGAAGAACTCTGCCCACCACGGCAGTTATGTGAGTTGGACAGGGAGCAAGAGAGCAGATGGGGCTGCAATCCATACGTGGTCTTAAGTGCAAGCAAAACCTGCTAAATAAACTTGATTTTTTTTCAAAGGCAGAAGAAAAAGAAAGAAAAAGTATACCCTACAGAATATAAAACATGGAATAAAATAGTCCATAAATCTCACGGACTGAACTGAAAAAATCAGGGCAGAGAAAGCACAAAGGGAGCTGTAGTTAGCTTGCAACCACAGAGAAGTAACCAAAGAGCAAAACACTGTATGGAAAAGCAGATGCACATTTAATGTCTTTGTGCCCAGGCAGAAGGGCACACAACATATAGGGCAGTGAGCACCGGGCTGCAGCCCTCCACATTCCTCTCCCTGCCCAGTAAATCCAACCCTGCTGAGAAGGACACTGCCAAATCTTCCCGCAGACTGGCTTCTTCTAAAGAGCATGAGAAGGAAGAACTGGCCCACCCAGTGCCCTGGCTGACCAGCGTAAAGGAGGCATAGGTACACACATGCCATGCAGCACTTAGCAAGGTGGATCTTGGTGGATCTGAAAGCATCTTGGCAAGGAATATCAGGGGTGTCAGCTTGGATGGCCCCTGTCCCACATATGGCATTAAGAAGGGTGGGTTAAGGGGCAAAGGGAAAGGGGTTGCAGGCTCTCCCACTAGCACCTGCTCCGCACCCGGACCCTGCTTGAGTGGCCCAGCCACCCCACACTGCGGTCGGAGCATGCTGTGGTTGTCCTGAGGCAGGCCAGGGCAGCTGTGCCAGGAGGCATGAGAAACATGTCGCCCAAGGAGCATGCTGCCAAGCACCCAGCAAGGGGTATGTTGCCTGAGCACCCAGCAAGGGACGTGTCATCTGAGCACCCAAAGAGAGCACATCACCCAAGTGTCTGGCGAAGGGACACGCTTCCTGAGCATCCCAGCAAGGAGCATATTGTCTGAGCACCTGGTGAGGGGCACATCACCTGAGCACCTGGCGAGGGGCACATTGCCTAAGCACCCAGTGAGAAGCATCCTATTTGAGCATCCGGCAGCGGGCATATCACGACCTGGCAAGGGCATGTCGTCTGAGCACTCAGCAAGGGGCACGTAGCCCAAGCACCCTGATGAGGGACACATCACGTGAGCATCCAGCAAAGGGCACATTGACCGAGCACCCATCAAGGGGCAGCAATGCTACCTCTTGCAGCCTGGCCGCTCGCCGAGGATCTGCATCCTAAGGAGTCGCTGTCATTTGTTCCTACATGGCTCCTCTCAGGAAACCCTGGAGTGCAGCAGAGACTCAGCTTAACACCTATCAAGGACATTGATTGGCCAGGTTCCCTGAGGACCGCAGCTGCAGGAGGCCATGAGCCTCCGCCACGGCTCTGAAGCCCCACTGAGCGAAGGGCCTCCAAGACCCAGTCAAGGCAACTAGCCAGGGCTGGGGGCTGTCAGCCCAAACACAGCTGCTTCATCTCTCGCCGGGAGAGACCGTAACAAATCCTCCAGAAGGTCGATCACACATCATAAAGCAAAAATCCTAACGGGCAAGAGGCAGGCTCTGATTGCTGCTCCTTCAGCATGCTTCGTGCTGCGCGTGAAAAATCCCGCAGCACAGAGCCCGCGGGGCTCAAAGACCCCAGTCGCACTCCTCCTTGGGGCTGCTCCTCACCCCCCCAGCCTGGCCCCTGGCAGAGATAAGGGCTCAAAACAGCCGAAAACAAACAAACAGTTCGCCTTAATGGGGCGGCAGTTATTTTTGGCCTACGGGGAGTTCACACAGTGCGTGTTGTTTTAGTAAATAACTGCAAATGGAGCTTGTGGTGCAGGGAGCAGGATGGGAACCGAGAGGCTCCAGGCAGCAGGGGAAGAGGGGAAGAGCTCGCGCCTTGTCGCCCTGGTGCTAACAGGAAACCAACGGCCTCACCTACATTAGCACCTCTCTGTATTAACACTTTTATTGTCACCACATCCTTCGGCAGCCACATCAGAGGGAAAGGCAGGGGGAAGGACGCGGGAGCGTGGCACTTTGGCGTGGGAAGGCGGCCCGGCAGCTCGTCGCGGCTGCCGAGGAGAGGCAGTGTACGTAAGGCAGCCGGAGCTGCTTGCACCCGCGTCGTGGTGCAGAGCTGGGCCCCCACCCTGCAGGAGGCAGCCAGAGGAGGAGAAGGCACGGTCTCAAGTTCCCGCGCAAATGGAAAACCCAAGTCCTACGCATTCCCACACACTCCTGCACCCCGTGAGAGTATCCCAAACGGTCCTGCAGATGCTTCTCCCACAGCAACGCTTTTGCACTCATGGGCTCATCTGCTGCCTCCCTGATTGTTTTCCAGAGTCCCAAACACTGGGGTAACTCAGACCTGTGTGTGCTCGGAGAGTGGAAGAAAACCTCTGCATTGCTCCGGGTTGGTGGGCATCAGAGACGGGCAGCTTTGTACTGAGATGCAGCCTGCAAGAGAGCCAGAACTGCCTAGTGGGCTGGCCCAGAGACTGAAGTCTTTGCTTATGCTAAGATGCAAAATAAACAATTTCTGCACATTTTTTTTTTTTGAAAGAGTGATTTCACTCTCGGGTGCCTGGGGCGAGGATTGTGGGTGCCTGCGGAGAATTTTAGTGGCATTGTCTGAACTGGCCTGATTCCATAAAAATTGATGCAAGGATTTGCAGAGGCAGCAAGCACGACCATCAGGAAAACTCATCTAAAAACCACATGACACATCAGCTCAGTAAGAGATATCCCCTGCCCTGTGTCACCTGTAATCTCAGAGCAGTAAAACTTGAATATGAAACATAGCCTGTGGCTACAGCCCGAACAGAAGCAGGGGACGAAGATACACATTTGAGAGTGAATGTCAGGCTTATATCTGAACTTCCCCACTGCTGTCAGTTTACTCAGGCTGCTAATGACATTTTCTAATGCTCCTAGACCCCTGCAGGAATGGTGGGAGAGGGTGCAGTGGTAATTGGAGAAGACAGCTCCAATGTAGCCACATCTCCAGGAGCAGCGCCGATGGCACTGTGCCAAGATCCCAGGAGCTGGTCTCCAAAACCCAAGCTATCTTGCCTAGTCGAACAGCCTGCCCAGCTGGCAAGAAGAGTCATCAGCACAAACTTCTAGTTAGAAAGAAAGAAAAACATACCCTGAATATTGCTGGAAAGTCACGAGGTGGACTTTTCATGAAAAATAAATGAAATTGGACAATAAAATCACTGCCATTTCAACAAGGAGAAGCAAAAAAACACCTCAGGTTTCCCCATCTCAAAACCCCAGGACAACTGAGAGAAAACCAACTTGACATCTCAGCAGGCTTTCTCTGTGGAGCATCTCGCACACAACAAAACCAAGATGCCAAAGTCCAGTATCTTTTCACTTTGCATCTCTCATCTTTTGGATCTAACTCAGTAGGTGAAGGCAGACAACCAGAAGGTACCAATGCCACTGAACTGGGACACTGAACAGCCACTCAGCCCTTTGGAAATTTCCTGCTTAAGCAGGGAGGTTCCTTCCAACCTTATCCATTCTGTGATTCTGTGGAATCTCCTCACTAAAGCTGAAAGAGCATAACATCTTGCCTCTGCTGCAGTGTGCTAATGAAGATGAATGTTAATTATAAAGGTGCTGGTTAGAAAATGGTCTATTGAATTCAGTGCAAATGGAGACAGCACCACAACCAGGACTTCAGCTCATCCAGAGAAGGTGGGTTGCTGAGGTTAGCCTTGAGGATACCAGGTCCTACTTTGCCACAAGCTCCTTGGGAGAGGTGCAAGAGGTGCTTCTGCCGAGAAGAAGAGGAAGCAGGGCTGGAGGCAGTGGGAGAGAAAGTCGCAGGTAGGAAAGAAAGAATCCTGATGATGGATGTAGAGCAGCAGGCAGCACCCAATATGATTGCTGGAAACAGTGCATTGGCATCTCACAAGCTGAAAAGTCTTTTGCAACCATTTCATGTTCTCATGAGGTTTTTGTCATTTGGGAAATGCCTGTGAAGATGGCAGGGGGGATCCTCTTCATGCAGGTTTTTAAAAGGCCCTGGGGAACAGGTCATTGAAATAGACACTGAGAGCACATCTGGGCTGGAGTCTGGGCTGTTGCCCTGAAGCTACAGTTGAATTGCCTGGGGAGAGTAAACCACATGTGTGAGGCTCTTGGTTTTTCTTAGCAGTCCAGCAAAGTGGTCTGTGCTGCACAGAAAGCCCCTTAACATGTAAATCCGAAAATGAAGTGCTAGGCATA
The DNA here is from genome assembly GCF_028389875.1 of Rhea pennata. Lineage (NCBI taxonomy): Eukaryota > Metazoa > Chordata > Aves > Rheiformes > Rheidae > Rhea > Rhea pennata. The sequence goes on from NC_084680.1 coordinate 2,739,587, forward strand.
AAGGCTATGAGCTAGCTAGATTCCTCCTGCTGCTCAATGCCCAAACACACCAATCAGAACCCATTTCCAAAACGCTAGGTATCTCTGCACAAGCAAATGCAGTTTTGTAGGCAAATTCTCATGTGCATCCAGTGCAGGAGGCCTGATAGCACTGCACAAGCTCATCTTGTGCGCAAACATTTGTGCAATGTCCAGAAAAAGTTTGCAGCACCTTGGGCCAAATCCTGGTGTCAATATGGCCCTCCAGAAAGTCTGGTTTGGTCATATCGCAGTGATTGATCACTATTGAACATGGGAAATGTGAACTGATGGCTTCATATAGCCAGCCCTTGGGGTGACTGTCTTTATCTATTTCCTCAGAGAGGATTTGTTCTTCTCTGATTCTTGCCACAGGGAACAGAGGGTCACTTCTGCTGTGTGATCTCATCAAACCTTGGTTATATTTGTGATAAAAAAACCTAGAAATGCTGTGTTTGTAAACCCATAAAAAGTTCCCTAGGGGGAGATAAGAATTGAAGGCAACTGACCTTAATGATGTTGGAGAGATTTATGGGATCACCTTAAAACGATTTATTGGAGGGCTTTTTTAATGAGCAAATAATTAGTAGATTCTGCATTTAGTTGCTTTGCAGTTTTATGACCTTAGCAAAGTCACTTTCTAGGGTTTTTAAAAAAGTATGACTTTGTGCAGTTAGGCTATAAAGTAACATTAAAGTAACTATTTAAAACATTATAGTTTTAAATAATTCTCAGTTGGGCTGGGAGACAATGCAGGGTCCTTGATCAGATGGTAATAGTTAGTGCAGTAACACAAAGCAGACCATCAGCCAGTGGAAATGTGCACTCGAAGACACATTCAGCTTGTTCTAATCTTCCCTGGGTAAAATATGCCATTGCCCACACTGGTGGAAGGGCTGATTTGGAGGAAAGGAACTGGGCTGACTGGCCTCTACAAACTCACAAAGAGCAGGCCTTGTGAGACTGCTCCATGGCTGAGCTGTGCCCACTACAGCATCAAGAACAGACTGTGGTCCCAAAGCAAGCACTGGGCACTCGCCTTGACAAGCCTTGGCTCATAAAAATAAAACTGAGTGGTTAATCTTGTGATTACTGTCAATTATTCTAGCTGCAGGGCAAGAAAGCTCAAGAGTATCTGGGGAAATCACTTGGAATGGGAAATCTGCCCATGCCATCATGGAAGTAGATGGTGGTCTTGCAAGGCTGTGTATTCAGGAGCAGGAGGGACAGAAAGTTTACTGCGTGATACTGGGGTCGGAAGTGTGAAGCAGGGCTGTGAGGTCCATCCTCATTTTTAGGGACAAATCATTCAGAAAAGGAGTAGAAAAGGAAGGACAAAATAAGAAGAGCAGTTGGTGACAGGCAAGGCTCTGAGAAATTCTTTAGCTTCATGTACAACCATGGCTAGGCTCAAAGCCCTGGAGACCCATGACTTGCACAAGAGCAACTCCAAGGCCCATAACATGATGAACCAATTTCCTGGGAGCAAACGGGCTCCAGCTCCCTCTCCACAGTTTTGTCAGTTCTTAAAGATCATTGGAATAGAGGCAGCTAAAAACTATGGCCCCACAAGTCAGCAAAGCTAACTGCATAAACATGGCCAGGCAGTTTGCTGGAGGGGGAGCTCTTTTTCAGCAGAGAACAACACGTTCAGTCCTCCAAGGGCTCTGGTCTCTTCATTAGCAACGCCAGTTCTTGCAAAGGAAACTTCCCTTCCAACTGTTCTTTTTCCAAAACATCTCCTTTCCCTGCCAGTTTCCAGCATCCATATGCCAGACCCAGCAGGTCGCCAACTGCGCTGAGCTGGCATCTCCCACATTTGTCAGAATAACCTTTTCATCCCTTTCGTGGCCAAAGCTCCCAGGCATTTAACTCTGAACGCATTCCTGCAGTGATTTCTGCGTGGCAAAGAGGTGCTGGGAGAGCAACTCCGAGGCAGACCACTGACCTTGTGAGCAGGTAGTCTGGCCGAGCAAACCCTGCTCATAACGTCCCTCAGAGAAGGACTCATGGGTCAACACACCACGTCTGAGTTGGACTGATCAAGCATTTTTGTGGGCAGGTAACAGTATCATTGCTCTAGTGCTATTTAACTCAAAAAAGAGTTCAGGATCAGATGTGAGCTACAAGTGTTGTACATCCCACCTATTTTTCTTTTCCTTTTTTTTTTTTTTTTTTAAAGGCAAGGGCACACTGAGAACCAAGGGGAAGTGCACCCTTGGGCTGGCAGGCCTTTAGCTCATTACGGGGCAATAGAAAGCCTAGCGCGACAGGAGGAATGATCACGTTTATTGCCAAGCTCACAGCGACTGAAAAGAGAAAAGACCCATTAGACCCGCACATCCATCCTTCGGACGGGAAACGCTGAACAAAGAGCTTTGCTGGGGCTTTGTGAAAAGGTCAGAGAGAGGGATGTGTTCCCAGTTGTTCTGCCCAGGATCTCCTCATGGGAGAAGTGGCAGGACAAAGCTATTAGAGGGGAGAAAGCTTGTAATTAATAACCTAGAAAGAGGGCTAGAGAAGAATGTATCTGCCCATGGGAAAAGCAAAATCTAGAGCACTACTTCTGCTGGAAGGAAACAGCCCCAAGGGAAGGCAGGCCTGGGCAGAGGTATAAAGGTCAGCCCAGTACCTGGACTCAGCCTGGGTAACACCTTGCTCCACCACACCAGCCTCAAAGGGACTATTCATGGTGAAAGACATTGTGGGGATTTGATGGCATCAGCACATGGTCCTGAATATACCCTTACTCCAGTGTGACCTGCTGTGGGAATTTTAGTATTTTCTTAGATTTAGGACTCACAGAGAAACTATTACAGCAACAGCAAAGGTGCAACATTGCTTTTATCTGCATACAAGGTATCTAGGAGAGAAACAATCAGCTATACACTACTTTAGCTATCTACTGCATGAGACACTACAAACTGTATGCAAACATACTGCCTCTAAAGACCTACATTTCTCATCTTTATAGTTACTCAGTGATGGAAAGTCTGTATCCCTATAGCAGTTCCCCAGGCTTAACTGACCCTGGTCTCACTCTTCTACTAAAGCTGCCTAGCTGCCAGCAGAAAGGTCTTGGCTGAGCTAACCCAGGAGAGCTCCCTGCCTCTGACTGCCCAGCTGCCCACAAGACCCACAAGTCTTCTCTTTCCTTCTGCAATGGTTCAGAGTCCAACAGAGTTGGTGTCTGCTGGGACAGATAATCAAGTGTGTTTAGTTTGCCAGTGAATGGTGGTTGAAAAGAAAATATTACCAGAGTTCACAAGGTCTGTGAGAATAGTCAGAGGCTGGAGCTGCACACGCTGTGTCGTTACTGGCTTTTGCTGCTAATTGGGCACGGACTGCCAATCTGGACTTATTCCAGCAGAAAAAGGAATCTCCTTCCCTGCTTTTTTCAGACAAGTCAAAGGTTAGATACCTTTAAAGTCTGTACAACTACTTAAAGCTTTCTATATTGTTAGACTTAAAAGCTTTGTTATGGTGGGATTCTGCAGTTCATTAAGAGTAAGAAAAAAACTACCTTTACTAAGACGCCCCTGGCAAAATGAATCCCTCTCACATCACTTTTTTTTCTCAGACTGTGAAATTCCCTCTGGCTTAACAAATCCCAAAGCAAAACAGTAACTCCCGGGCTTGTGGGTACCAATCCTGCTCTATTTATATGCTTTCAGATTCATCCCAGGCTAAATCTGCACTGTGATGATCAGTCATTATTAATGGCAGATTGGGCAACGTTTAACTTTTTATCAACATCCCTGACTTCTAGAAAGTCAGAGGTTTGACTATACTAGGATTTTCTAAACAAAACCTTGCCTGACAAAATTCTTCCAGATCAGAAGCACCTTAATTTTTCTCATTAGCTTCCACTGAGCTAAAGAATAACTATAAAACATGAAGCTCTTTGGAAAGGAGTGACATAAACAAGGCAATTGCAAAGAGAAACACTGATCCTTTTGTAAAGACTGATTTAGAAATGAGTTGCCTTATTTTTAGTGCAGATGATAAGTGAATGATGCCACATTTCAAAAACCAGTCAAACTTCACAGAATAATGAGCAGATACTGTGACTGTTCAACATTTGTTCAAGAGATCTGTAAGTATTACTCTTTTAAAGACAAGTCTTGTGCACACAAGTGCTTGCAAAGAAACACTGATCAAACTCCTTTTGGACTGTAAATCCTTCCAGTGAGTTTTGGTGCATGCTTCTCTGAACGTATGGGATGGTTAAGGAGGTACTTTCTGGACCTCCAAAATGCTTCTGCGAGATGGACTCTGAACTCTGCAATGCAAATTGTCAATGCCGAATGGCTCTGGGGCTGACCACAGCATGGCTCACATTTGGCCGTATGACAGAACCTGATGTGTTTTATCCTCGGCAGACAAGGGCATTACAACAAAACCAGGCTCAGGAGGGATTTGATGCTTTGGAAGTGCCAAAAAGCTGATGAAAGCCAGTACCCTGGACATACTGTACTGCACCAGTGATGCTAAAGCTCTTCAGAAGTAGCTTCATGCGATGTAGCTTTTATGAGCTCCTATGAGATGCTGTAAGGTCTGTCCTCATTCAGCTCCTCGGAGCCCTGTTTGCACAGGACATGGAGAAGGTGCTGCCTGGAAAGCATGGAGGGCAAACACCATCCAGCATGTCAGCAGGAGCTGCCATCTCACCAGGGGTCCTGTCCTGGATCCCTGGCATCTCCCCTATAGACAAAGGAGCCACAGTGAAAATAGACGCTGAAGTATTCAATGTACTGTGGGAATCAGCCTCGCTGGCTCCTTGTTTTTTATTTGCAGTACTGCAGATAAGAATCCCAGGGTGTTGTGGGAAACAGGAAGACCTTATCTCCCATCCGAAGCCGCTTCTCCTGTCACAGCCTTGCTTTCTTTTCACTGGCTCGCCTGATACAAAATGATATGTGTCGCTGAGTGGGCCTCGTGTTGCTGCTTTGAGTCTGAGCCTCCTAGCAGCTCTTTGGGAAGCACCACCAAGCCCTCGAACACCTGGATCTCATCAGGAAAAACCTGCAGGCACACTCCCCAGGCTTTCTGCAAAGCCCAGCAGATACTGCAGTGACCTTCTTTTCTTTCATGAACAGAGCTGCTGAGCACTTTATCTAATAACTGCAGTATGGACAGGAAATCAGTTGCATTACAGGTTTTAAGAATATATTGGTCTTTTAATATTAAGCCAAGACTTTCATGAATCAGTACTTCAAGTTGGATAGTGAATCTTTAGACAGATTTCTATACAAAAACACTGGCATTCTAAGCAGTTGAGCCCTCATGGAATTAAGAACTGTAGCTTTAGGTCTCTTGATAGTCATGTAACTACTACTAACCCAGCTAGCTGTTACTCATCATGTTCATTATCTGTCTTGAGGAAGCATCTAGCAGTCCAGGCTGTGGTTTAGGATACTGCTGGGCTATGCTCTGTACTAACAACAAATGAAAAGAAGGTTTCAAGCACCTGCCAGTCTCAGAGTGCATCTCAGATATAGACATATTCAACCTAGTTCTGGGCATCTGAGTTCACATGCTGGTCCCAATCTAGTTGTAGCACCATGGCACTCAATGCAGCCTGCAAAATCTGCTCAGAAAGCTCGATTAGCTGATTCAGGGCACTAGTCCACCCTGAGCTGTCTGATCAGTGATATTTGTTGCTGACACAAGGCTATGTCACTAGTGTCCAGCGGTGAGAGCCATGGAAACATCCTCTTTGCTTAAGTTCTTCTCTTGCTTTTAAATCCCAGCTTTGGACCCGCTGTTTTGGATAGCTTCCTGTAGAAGGTCTGTATTAAAGATTCCCCGAAGCTGAGTTTGGCATTACCTTCCAGTGATGCTTTCAACACCAAGGATGCTTCAAATTAGAGCCCTGTTTCAGCCAGAAGCCTCAGTCTGGAGACAGAAAGGGACCACCTGCGAGGTTCAATGAAGTCTGCGATAGGGGGGCCAGGGGTGAGGATTCATCTAGGCCCATCACCCTCTGGGAGTAAAACTAAGATCAAAGTGTTGTCCTGGGACTCGTGGGAACGTTTGCTTTTATTCCCAAGGTCACACATCTCTCTCTGCTGCCTGGCAAAGAGGGGTTGCAGGCTTCAGCTACAAACCGCAGCTCAAACTGATGGCTCTAAAATACCAGAAACCAGTCAGGGATTTCAAGGAGGTAGGAAGTGAGCTTAGCGGTACCCTTATGTGCTTGTGAATGACTCCTCTTAATATTTCATGTACATCCGAACATGAGCAGAGATCTGAACTAGTAGTGGCATCTCTAACACTTGATCTTTTTTTTTTTTCTGGCCTCCGCGCATCAGCAAGATGCCACTTTGCAGGGCTGATGGAGACATCTCGACTTGGAGCTGGGCTTTACCAACACCAACTGGAACAGAGCTGCTGAGCAGGGAAAAACACAAGAAAGCCCCCCTGACCTGGGAGCAGAGAGGATAAGGGGATTAAATGGAGGGATTAGCAGGGGGGGGGGGAAAAATGAAGGTCATCCTCAGTGAGAAAGAAATGAAGTAACACTGGCGGAGCCAGCTCTGCACTACTCCCCCTGCCGCCCTTCCTGCCTCCCCTCCCCGTGTCCCAGGAGCCCGGCAGCTCCCTTTGTGTCTCCTGTGACCCAGGAGTTATGAGTGTGGGAACGCGGGCTGCGAGGGTGCCCTGCGCTGTCCTGTGGGCCTTGCAGCCTCACAAAGGCAACAACGAGTCTTGGGGTGGGGGAAAAAGGCAGTGAGAAAATAAATTGCTCCTTTTTTTTTTTTTTTTTTGTTTGAAGGGAGAACCAGAGGCTGGCAGGGCTGGGGAACCCAGCTCTGCCTCTAACCACTTGCCCCGCGCCTGCATTTCCATTCCCAACACAACATGGTTTTACAAACATCAAAAGCAGAGACGCCATGCAGGCCATGCAGGCCTTTCCCTTGACTCCGCACATCCCTGCAGCAGCCATTCCCATGAGATCTGACGTCTCTCATGACACTCAGTTAGAGACTGCAAGTACACTTCGTCCAAAGCTCAGAAATCCTGGTAAATCAGAGAGCAACAAGTCCCATAACCAAAGGGACCTTTGCTAAAGACTGGACTTGTGTTTTTAGTGAGATGGCTGAAATGGCTCCTCACTGTGGTCACGATGCGTGGGCTGAGTGAGACTCACTCTGTATGGCACCTGGGTATCTAATTCTCACTCACTGGGCTTTCAAAACCTTCGAGACAGAGAAAACTAGCAGGTTCCTTCCAAATTCTCCTTCTCCTTCTCCCCCCCACTCCTCCAAAAGCCCTAGACCAGCTACCAGGTGCTGAACACAAGGTGTTCCTGGTCAACAAGCAGTGGCAGGTACCAGCCCAGCCCATGCTAGGGCAGTTTTATCTATTCTCCTCAAAGAGCTCCCTATGGTCGGCACTATTGAATGCCTTCTTTGTAGAGAGGAGAGCCTGTGTCTTCTCCATGCATGTCCTCCCAGCATATCTGCCTATGGGGGGGGAACAGTTGGATGGGGGGTGGGATCCTGATGTGCACACACCAACGTTAGGAGGACAGGGTACCTCTGTATAGCCAGAAATATTTCATTTCCAGGGTCTCTGTAACTCTCCTTGCAGCACATGGATCATCACATCCTCCCTCCAAGGTTAAAATCTAGGACACGATGGGATGCAGATTGAGGGTGAAGGGTTTGGCAGCAGTTACCTGCACCCAAAGGAGCTGTGTTGTGCCTTCAGGCTAGCCTCAAACAGGCTGAAAGGTGGAAGCATGTAGACGTGCTGAGCTACATTCCTGCGGGTACAGTGACTTGAGCAGCAAGGCTGTCACAGTTGAAGGAAGCAGGCAGAGAGGGGCCTGTGCAGGACTTTGGCCCTTGAAGACCCCATGGTCCTGACTCAGGAGGCAAAGGCAGTGATGAAGAATCCCACTGCAGCAGCAAACACCACAAACTCCTCTTCTCTTTGCATGTCCCCCTTGCTCCACACAGCAAGCTACGAAAGTGGCTATGGGGACCCATCCCTACCCAACTGCTCTCGCCAAACCAGTTGGAGACCAGGAGACCTCAGACCACCAAAGCCACCAGTTCCTGTCTGCAGTGCCACAGGTGAGGGCTGGCTTCTCTGCAGCTGGCTGGAAGGAAACCTCCACCACAAGGGCTAACCTTCAAAATCTGTGATCAAAGGCATTCGCATTTCAAGAGGCTGTGAGGCTGAAATCAGCCCTGGGATATAACCCAGGTTTCAACCTTAAGAGGGAGTGGTTATGTTTCTCTGCAAGCTGGGAACATCAGCTCCCCGTAAATTACCACTTGGCCATGTCAGAAAGGCCAACCCATGATTAACGACTAATTAGGAAATGTCTGTTGTTATTATTATTCTAACAATCCTGGTAAGGAAGGCTCCTTACCTTAGAAAAAATAGATGTCATTTCAAATAGTCCCCAAATGTAACAAGCCACTGTGGGAAAATCCAGACTTTTATAAAAACAAATAGTCTCCTTTTGCGCATGAGTTTTTATTTTTAAATAATCCAATGCCAACTGAATTTTCCTTCATAAAGCCCTGTAACACAGGGGCCTAGTTAGACCTGGAGAGGCAGGGGAGTCCAAAACTATGAGCTTTGGGTAGCTGCTTTCTGCATCAAGAAAAGGAAGCTACATTTCCCAGGATAAGTAAAACCCCACACTGCCTCTGGCTCCTCTTCACAGCACAGCAAGATAGCCTCAATCCATAACAAAATTTACCATTAAAAAAAATAAAGCAAACATTAAGCCATTTGAGGAAACTAGTGTCATTTTATCAGGTGATCTTAATTCTTCTTGGATCTAACATTAATTTATTGTGAAATCTAAGTAACAGGCAATACCAGCATTGGACTCAGAGCTCTAACTGGATAATAAGTTGTTTTATTTAGTATTGCAATTAAATGGGAGCCTTACTTATCAGTTGCTTGGATATCAGAGAAAGAAGGAACAGATACGTTGGTTAGGAAGTCAAATTTTAAATACATCAGAGGTTGCCTAGGAAGAAATTCCCAAGAAATATAACACCAGTCTATAATAATAAGATATTATTTAAATCCAGTTCTAAAGCTATTAGTGCACATACTCCTCCTTAGGCTTTCAAACAACTTCCATTAACTTCAGGAGATCAGATCAAAGGATTAGTAGATAGATTAGCTAAAGTCTGGACTGCATTTTGCAAAATGGAAAGTGCTCTGTAATTGATACGCATTTTAATTAGGGCTAATCACAGGGATCCTCAACTGTGCATCAGTGAAAAAGGTGACTTCTTGAGTTATACTGTCAAGTATTTTTCAGCTGTGACATCAGACAAATAACATTCTTTGTTTTTCCCATGAAAAACACTGAGCACAGACCTCACAATGCAACCAGAAATTCAAGAAATTAATGTTACCCTTAGTTAAGTATATTGAGAAACTGAATAGCCAGAAAGCAAACATACGAAGTAACCTGCATTTTCAAAACCCTTACAGTAAATGAGGTTTGTGCTTTGGCGCAGCTGCTGTGTCAACTGCAAAAGGGCAGGGAGCCCCATGGATTGTCCCACCAGTACCGGCCTTGTAAAATGGAGTGTCTTACCAGGTATCTTTGTGGGTCATGCCCATATCTTGGAACCAAATCCTTCTCCAGTCCCCCCTTAGAAGGATGGTTGGTGATTTGGGGACTTGATGCTCAGGAAAGATCAGATTTAGCATTTGCCTACTCTGAAATTTGGAATTCATCTTCCTTTCCACATATGCCCCCAGGAGGGATGTGAAGTCCATACTTGTGTCACGTAAAGCTTGCAGCAAGAGGTTCATTAAGTATGTAGCAAAAGTAATCAGAATAAAGCAAAAGTAATCAAAATAAATATATTGGAGAAGGAGCACAAAGCCCCAGCCTGGTTTCCTTCTTCACCACAAATCACTGTATTTTCTTTTACACTGGCCACTGCACACAAAGAAAGATGTAAGTGTAACTCTGATATCTACAAGTGCATGTCTGTCCAGCCTGCAACCTCACAATCCTCTCTTGAGTTTGAGTGCCACTGCTCCCAGATACACCCAACAGCAGTATCCCAAACCAAACAGAGTCCCAGGTGCTGCCATGACACTAATAGCTGACAACAAACCTATAGTATCTTTAGGTCGTGGCTTTCGTTTTCCTTAGGAGAGTTATGATGATGCTCACTTGGAAACCAGGAGCTCTCTGTTTACTTCATCGCATATATGGTGAGTAATTCCATCATTTAAAGAGTTGACGATGATGAAAACAAGTGGAATGATCAGGAAGGAAATTAAAAATAGCCCTCATGTGGCACTGTGTCAACTGTTCATGTTTAGATTTTAATTTTATTTTTTATTCCAAGTTTCTTGATAAAATATTTTCCCATGCTGAATACACTTGGAATGTCCCCTGCATCACGGCATTCCTGACGGATGAGCCAGGCTGTCGCAGATCGTATGCCAGGAGAATTTAATTCCCTTTGCTCCACAATTCTCACTCCCACATCCACACCTTTGGGACCTGGAAGTCATTCATCAACATGTACCATCCAGGATGATACTTCTCAAGGCAGAGACATCATGTTGGAAATAATATGGAGAGGAAGTAGAGTGCTCGATAGCAAGGACTAGTTGGGGACCAGGTCTCTTCTTGGCTCATACACTGATGAGTAGTAGGTAAGATTTTCAGCAGGGAGATTTTAGTCACAAGTCCCCCTGATACTGGTAGAAAATGGATATTTCATGCCCCTCCAGATGGTGAAGTTCCCAGTGCACAGGCTCATTCTTGCTCCATGGATACCCAGACCTAAGCTCAGCAGAGACCTGGTGGGGTTTACCTCATCTGGTTACAATGGAAATGGCTACACCTTGGCTTAGCACCCATGGCTCCGTTCATATTCATGGGAGGAAAATAGTGCAATTCATCTCACTAAGAGCAGCTGCCTAATTGAGGCTAAAGCAAAACATGTCCTAGACATCATTACTTAGCAAGGGGTCCCAGAGGACAGCTCCCCTACCTTGTGTCCAGGCCTCCAAGAGTCCACACTGCTACCATGTGTGAAAAAACACAAAAATAACTTTCTTCCCTTTTCTAGATTCTATTTTTTGGGGGAAATATTTGAAATAAAATGAAAGTCTGATTTCAAAATCTTTGACTCAAAATACTTGGTTCTTTTTTAAAAAAGTGCAAATATAAATTAAATTTTTGATTTGCCTGTCCCCTCTTTCCTCATCATGAGAAATGACTAGCCTTTGGATTTTCTTTCTTTTTTTTTTCCCTAATTTTTGCTTTCTAAACACCTTTCCCCAGGAGCAGGTTCGAAGGGTGTGTGGCAAGGTTTCATACCGAAAAATTACTGAGTTGTAAAAATAGGAAACACCTCTCTTTCCCCAGGCTCCCACCATTCATTTATCACCTGTAGGGGAAACATAAACATTTATTGCTTCTCTGTTTAAGGGGTGGTATTAAAATCCCATTTGTTAAAAATTCCATTTTGTTAAAAGCAATCAAAGTAGTGAAAAGGGAATACTGAAAAAAGTGTTTGAAAGCAAAAAATGTTATTCAAAATATTTTAGTTGCTTCTCTAGAGGAGCAGAGATGGGCATATGATACTAAAAATAATAATTAATTAACAGCGAACCACAGTGTGATGCCCATCTCCTTTGAGCCAGTAAATTCACATCTTTTGCTTCAGATAATTAACACTCAATCCCAGTTTTGGGGCTCACTATTTGCAAGATTTGCAGTTAAGTTTTCTAATACTGGTACTGCATGAACTGCATCTGAAAAAAATCAGTCTTGCCCCCAGTTGCCTGCTAGTGGTCTATGAAAAACTGCGTGTTGTTGTCCCTTTCCTAAGAAAGGGCTGGGTCCTTCTGGGCAGCAATGCTCAGTGGATGGGCTCCTGATGCACTGCGGGCTTCCCAAAGAGAGGTGTAGCTCTGTTCCCACTAGGACAGGGAGAGATGGCGGCAGGGTACACTAAAGGCATCTTAAACTTTCTCTAACACGGTAGGTAGGGAAGTGGCGACTATTGATTTCTGGGAAGGAGATTTATTTGTTATCTACCAAAAAAAAAAAAAAAAAAAAAAAAAGCACAGTTCTCTCCCAAAGTAGTGGGAAAAGATCCATAGCTGTAAATCACATTTTAAAAAAATCTCATAGCACTAGTTACACTCCAGAGTTATTGCCGCCAGCGTGAATGTAGACAGAGACATGAACATCTAGAGATGAGACAGTCTCATGATTTTTATCTGGAGGTCAATACCAGGCACTTCCAATTAAGCATTTACAACACAGAGCCAAACAGCGCAATACAGAAAACACTAGGTGTTGAAAGAAACATAGAGCGAAAGGCCACACTGAAAAATATTTCCGACACATTGGAAAAAAGAGAGATCTTGTCAGTTAAAATCCGTTTCGGTATGAAACCTTGCCACACACCCTTCGAACCTGCTCCTGGGGAAAGGTGTTTAGAAAGCAAAAATTAAAAACCTCCTTCTTTGACCTAAAAGAACTTACAGCTACACTCTGAGGGCCTTGGGGTTCAAGGGACAAACTGTCCTCATGCAGTCAGTAGATTCAAGTTTCAGCCATGGTATGTGCTGAAGGCTCATCCACCACTCAACCTAGACTTGGGCCACAGGAGGCAGAAGCGTCAGGCCAGCATACTGGCCATGCTGTCTCCATGTATGCCTCTGGTTACAGAAACTGCTGGGCTGCTTTGCTTGGGGTGACCTTGTGCTATGCAACCAGCAGCTCCTGAGGGCCTGTCAAATCTTCCTTCAGTGGGAAACAATGGGCAAGTCTCATTGCCCATCTCTCCTAAATGCAGTATAGAGAAAAATCAGCATTTTGAGAGCATGATTCAGTTATTCCATTTCAGACTTTGCTTTGCAGTCTCAGAAATGTCCGTTTCTCTCCATTTACTACTGAAGGGTCAGAACAACCCGCTCACATGGAGACATCTCCATTGCAGACATCTGAAGCTAAGCAACAAGACCTCTGGACAAGCTCTCCTGGGCATGCTGCTTCTCCCTACCTCTCGTATTACCCACCTGTAAAGCCAATTTCCAAAGAGAGTCAAATTTGACCTTCCTTCCTTCTGACAGGCACCTTTAATGATGGCAGTTTGGCCCAAATCACCAGCCCTAGAGAAAGACGCTCCCTTTAAGGAGAAAGGCAAAGCTCTTCTTGCACAGATTTGTGCTTGTTTTGTCATGGGACACATTACCATGAACCCAAAAGAGGAAGGAAAAAGGGGGGTGGGGAGCTTTTGCCTTTCTGGTGGGAACAGTGTTTGAGCTAACTTTGTTTCCCTTGGGGAAAGGCACCAAAATAACAGAGGAAGGGGGGTGTGTTGGGGGGGGAATCAAGCTAAAAAGGCTACGTAATCTGCCTGGGAAAAAAAAAGCACTTTCAACAGTGCTCATGAGCCTGTCCATCTGATTACTGCTGTGCAGAGAGGGCAGTTCAGCTTGACACGCATTGAAGAGAGCAAACCGCCACCACGCTTCCCTCGGCACCCAGCTTCCAGGATGGGAAGCACGACCAGCTCTCCCCTTTGCCCTCCCGGTGGCACTTGACTGGCGCAAGGGTGACATGGCTCCTTTGGGGCGAGACCTGTGCTGATGGCCAAAGATGAACTTTCTTGAGAGACCCACCGCAGAGCCATATGTGAAATCCGCCCTCTCTGATGCTCTCAAAAGGCAGCATTTCAAAGGGAAGAGGCACAGATGGGGGAATTGTGGCCTGGAGAAGTTACTTGCTCAGGATAACTCTGAACATCGAGCTGAGAAGGCAGCTTGGGATCCGTCCTCCCACTCTGCATCCTCACTACAAGGCTGCTCTGCCTACATGTATCTTGCCCTTTTTGCTGCTGAAATAAGTATTCGAAGACAAGACAGGGAAATGTCCCTAAAGAGGGCCCATGTGTGGTATTGATACCCAGCTCACTCTCAGCCCTGTCCCAGAGCCCCTCCAAATAGGGGACCAATCTTGTGATGCTCTCAGTCACGGCAGAGAGAGGATCTGAGGCTGAACCAGCCTCCTTCAGAGCCCTTTGTCCCCTCTGTGGTCAGCCAAGGCTTTGCTAACTTCTGACTGGGCAGAAGTTCATTTCTCCTAACTTCAGCTGTTCAAAAACATAGCATGAAGACAAAGACTATCCTCTAGACACTTCTGCAATAGTAGCACCAAAGAATGCCTGCAGAACATGGTTCATCTCACTTAAACAGAGTGTTAGAATCGTCAAGAAAATCACAGTGATGAGTCAACATGAGGTTCCTCACCCTTAGACAGAGAGACTGAGGGGAGACAAACCTACCTGAGCATGCCACCATCCTTTCTTTCCATAAGGCAGTGGAGATGAATCTACATGACCATTCCACCACGCTTTGCTTTGAATAAGGGAGTGGAGCTGAATCTAGCTGACCATTCCACCATCTTTCTCTTTCTATATAGGAGTGGAGGTGAATTCACCCAAGCACCCTGCCATTCTTCACTTTCCATGAAGGAGCACCCTCAGGAGCAGTTGGCGCAGACAAGCAGTATGGGCACTAGTGTTGAGCTTTATTTCGAAGTGTAAAAGGCCAGCAGGATTCACACAGATCATGAGACAGTTAAAATGATGCTGACAATATAGTTTTTTCTCACGAAAGTGTTACTTTCCTTAAGCAACATTGGCTAGGAGCCTGCAGGAACTATGCTGAGTAGGGCTAGTGTCTGGTATACCTACATAAAACTAAAGTATCTCCAACCTCCGCCTTTTTGTCTAAGGGCATATCACGAACCCAGCAGATAGTGAGTTAAATAACTGCTTGAGCTTTCCCTGGCAAAACTTAGCAGCAACTGCACAACAGAGCGATCTCTGGACTGCCTAGGATATACACAAAGCATTATTATTGCTAGACTGGCTCACAGCAGATTCCAACTGCGACAACACCAGGATCTCAGAGGACAGCATGAGAGTGAAACATGCAATATTCTGCCCATAAGATTACCACAATGAAGAAAAGCAGGCATTAAAAACTAGCACAAGTCTTAACTGAACAGTTTGCAGAAGCAGTAGAGAGCAGGTCAGCTACCTACCACTGCAATGTCTGTTACCTCAGGGTGGGTGACCTCCTCTCTGCACAAATGAAAATTCTCCAATCTACTTCAAATTCATTCTGCTCCAAAATCCACAATGACTAATCCTATATCAGCAAAACTGCTCCTGGGCATCAGTTTTCTTCCCTCTAATTCTTACGTAGTGTTGAGCATTGTTAATGACTGACTAGTTACAGAGGAGAAAGATCAACCCTGCTAGGAAGCCCCTATTCACCCTGAGCAGAATTCACCAACAGCTTAGGAGATTCTCCATCTATCACAGCCAACCAGATTTATCAGCTCAGTTCAAAGCATGGACTCACATCCTCTGCTCCTCAGATATTTCACTATAGAAGGTGCAGTTATAGTGCAGCTGCTGGTAACGCAGCTCGCACTGGGCTTCCTTGATCTCCCACTAATCAGTCCACATGGAGGATGGCTCTTCTGTCCGTTGTGCTCGTCTTTGTGGCAGTACTTGTCAACATGGCTGTGCAGAATTCTGCTCACACTCTTTCTTGGTTTTTAATACACCCCTCAAAGGCAGTTAAAAGCTTGAGGTCAAAGCAGTGGATAGGAGAGGTGGAACAAATATCTCAGTGAAGTTATCGCATATAAGACTCCAAGTGCTATACTTACATCACTGCTTAAGTAGGTAAAACACATAAACTCAGCAGCAACTCTTAAGTACTTCTTGTCTGAATGACCTAGTATTTTTGCCACATCCTCCACAGGGTAGGAGGGTGCAAAGAAACCATTTTAGTTTCTTGCAGCATCCTTATCTTTCTTTTCTTCCCTTACATGCAGCAGGCTGTTGACCCTTGCAGGCTTTCTGCTCATTTTTGGCAGCACTGACCACTAGTTCCTGCTGGTCTTTCAAAATCCCACCTTACCCTGTTTGTATGCAACTTGTTACTAGCTTTACTAGCACTGCATCTCTACTTTCTACAGATTAAATCACCCATTTGAAACTTGCCATACTATCATCTTCTGCATTTTATTGCCTTTGAAGTATCATGCTGGATGGATGGAGAGAGGCTTTAGGGGGCTGTTACAGGCACTCTAATGACCTCTGTGGCAAGCGTAACTAGATCAATTTTCTTTTTTTAACTTTAGTACTAGCATTTTCAGTAAATCACCTCATAAAATCCTCCGAAGTAATTGATGACAAAATACATTTAATAACAATTACAACAATGAAAATAAACATAAAAAATATACAACTTTAGGGCATAACGCCTTTGCACTGCAGGAAGCTCAGGAAGTCTCAGAAATGCACTTCAAGAATTTAGGCTGAGAAGTACTCCTGAATCTGCAGACAAGCTCATGCTTGACATCTGTCCTCCTCTTCAGAACTGAAATAAGACATAAAAAAAAAAAGAAAAATAAAAAAAAAAGAGTCATAGCCAAAAATCTGGAGCCCTGTCATTTTGCCTCCACCCTGTGAAAGAAATGTAAGACTTACTTATGGCTGTTTCTTTTATGACTTCTCTTCCATGTAGAACAGAAAGTCATACTGATCGCATGGCCATGGAAATGGGATTGGGAAGGGGGCTGTGGACACTAGGCATTTAGTTCTCAGAAAAAAAGAATTTGGAATTTCTATGGAAAATTCCCATTGATTTTGGTGGAAATTTCAACAGTCTTTACTGGGGTCCTCATGGTTAATAATGACATTGATTATTTCTGTTCTCCTTTCTTTCCTCCACTGCTCTTTCCCCATCATGCATCTGAAACATAAATGACTTGCATTACCTAACAGGTGCATTCCTAATTATGTCATGAGAGGGCACAGGAGACCCAAAGAAAAGAAGACTACCCGCAAATCTGCTGTATCATCAGGCATGCATAAGACATGCCAGCTGATGACAAAAGCCTGAAAAGTATGGTCCTCAAATGCTCTCTGCCCATCCAAAACCTGGTACTGCAGGTTTCAACCACACTGTATGGATCTGCCCACTTGTATTTGCAAGCTTGAAGATATATCATGTTTCCTTGCCATATCTAACAGGTCACTTAGATACAGCGGAAAAATGACATGAGACTGGTTTGTATGTCTTATTCTTGACCAACCTCTAGTGCCTGTGTTTTATCAGAATATTTTCTTTTGGGTACTTACAAATTGATTTTTTAATGAACCCAATTTCTGGGGACTAAATTAGGATTCAGTATTTTGCCACAAGGCTTTGGACAAATGGTCCATTAGACTTTTGCTTTCTGGCTTTAAGGAAGTCCCTAAATGGCTGTTTCAAGGGTGTTTCTTTAAAAAACAAGTAAAATATCTGCCTAGTTGCATTCTTTCGCATGTGTATTTGCATTCTTTTGCATGTGTATATGAGCTCCTTGACTCATTTCAACTTACTTGCATCCTGCAACCTAAGCTGTAATCACTGCGCTCTGCCTGTGCAGATGTTGTACCTGCTGACCAGAAAATGATGCAGCTGTGTTTCAATACTTAAATGAGAAAACAAACAAACAAACAAACTCCTCTGCTTTTCAGGAGGTGCTGAGAGGCAGCAGGAGAGACTGAGTCTGGCATTCCAGACGGGAAGACGAATCGAACTACGTGCTGCAAACCCTTTGAAGCAACTCATTTCTAACCTGATTTCAGTTTGCAGTTCCCTATCTGCTTTCAACCTCAGGTATGCACAAGGCTCATCTCCTGGCTTCCAACTAGGTCTGTTGGTCTAAGGAAAGATACCACTTCTTGCTACAGGTGCGCACCAGCTTTCCCATCCTCCTGCGCTGTATTTCCTTTCTCCCTGCGAGCTTTCCCAGAAAAGGCTGCACTGCATGCAGCGCGGGAGCATGCAGTGCAGCCTTTTCTCCCATGTCCTGGCACTTAATTAGCTCTCAAGGGCTTGTCGCTAACGTGTCACTGGAGGTGACTCAGCTGGCAAGGCCAGGAGGAGGCATGGCCAGTGGCCACGCACTGGAGTGGCGCAGTCTCTCTGCTCCTTCCCTGGTCTTTCCCTGTTTGTTGTATCCACTGCCCAAGCGGCACCTCTTTGCCCTGCTGCTCCCCCTCCGCAGCAGGAGCTTGCACACAGCAGTACACGAGCACCCGGGGAGAAGAGTGATTCTCTGCTTCTGTCAGCGAGGACGGATGCTTTAACCCTCATGTGCAGAGAGAAGCAACGGGACTGCTGTTGAATGGGGGAATGGATGGCGCATGCATGGCACACATCCCTGCTCACCGTCTTGCTGTGCAAATCCAGCACCGCACTTCTCAGATGGCTTCAAAAACTCTGACCAATTTGGATTCGACTGGAGAGATGCGAGTCATACCTTACACCCAAAGCCATTCACACAGTGCTTCACCCTACAGAGGTGGAGGGAGATGCCACCGAGTCCCATTTTCTTCCCAATGGCTCTGCCGTAACTCTGGCTTGATCAATGGGCGACACCGATGCGGATTCAGAGCGAAAGAAAAGCACCTTCCCGAGCCGTGCTCGGAAAGCAGCACAGAGCATCTGGGCAGCTTTGCCGAGTCCTGTGCTCGCTGCACAAGCCAGCGGGCAGCTCTGGCGCATCCCTGCATCGGGCACACTGCGTTTACAGTAACCGCGGCGGGAAAGTCCTCCCCCCGGGCCAAAGCACTGTACACTGATAAAGAGTTAAGAAGCTCTCAGAGGCAGTTCTGTGAGAACATTTCTCAAAGGGCAGTGCACTTTTATTTGAAATAATTTTCCATTCCATTTATATCTATATAATAGGAGGTGGCTCAGGGGTCCGAGTTTTCCATAGCCCCAGACCTCATTTCTCTGGCTGGGGTTGACCCTTGGTCAACTTCCCTAAGAATAACAGAAAAGTTCAATGGGAGAAAAAGAGCCACTGGTCTGAACTCCCACTGCTGCTTCATGATGCTGTGGGTATATAATTATATCTCTTTGTTAATAGAGTAGAACAGACCATATACATTCATATATGCATGGGAAGAGACCTGGAAAGATGTGTACCTGGAAAGAGACTTCTAAGCAAACACGGCGGCTGAGGACCACACAAAGCTTTCTGGAGTTTTTTCTTGGTTCAGCAATAATACTTTGCTTGCTATTAGACTCATGGGGAAATTATTCATGATGCTTAAAACGTTTTGATTTTTTCCAAATATTTCTCATTAAGGCATTTTTGATGAAACACAACAAAATTCGGAAGCATTTCTCTGCTTGAATTTTGGAAGCCCGGGGAGGAAATTTATGAAAAAAAAAAAATCTGTCAGAAAAAGGATTTAAAAGAAAGTGTCCACGTTAAAAGTCTGTTTCATGTAGACAACACGTTTCAAAGGAAGTGTTTTGATAGTCCCAGTGGTATCTAATACAGCAGCTGCCCTGCCCTTGATGCATGCTTTTAAGTGACACTCCTTATGCCAGAGGGGCTGTCACTCTGCAAGCGCTAATGGACAAAATCCCAGGAAGTGGCTCATCCTGCAATCTCTGGAAGGCCATTTTTAGACAAGACTTCTGGACGCTGAAGTGTGATATTTTCTCTTAATTCAATTGCTGCCTTCCCTGGAGAGAAAGCATGCCATTTCTGTAACCTTACTTAAGCCTTCTAAAACTGCTGATGTTCTCCATCTCCTTCGTTTAGGGATCACAGGGGAGTTGGTCTTGGAAGATCTCAGCAGTGATTGCACTCATCACGTTTTGGACGCATTTTGGTGGACTTGCTCTCAAAGACAGGAGCGTCCAGCAGTATAAACTGTGGACCTAAAAAACACTTGCCTTTAAATGTCAGAAAAATCCACAGGTTAAAATCACAGGAGAGTTATTTAAAGCTGGTTTTCATGCTTCAAACTCAGCTCCTGAAGTTTACCAGGCTTGTTTAACATTTCAGTAGTGTGTACCAGTCTTCAAGATGCTAACCATCCTTCATTCAATGATGCTAAATATCCCTTTGCAGCACTTAAGGACCAAGTCTTCTAAAATGTCAGATTTTCAAGGATATTCCCAGTCATTCATTTTGAGGGACTGAAGCATTTGCCTGGCTTGTTTAATCCAAAAGGCTTCTATTACAATCTTGAGAAAGATGGCATCTAATGAAAACAACTGCTATTTTTTGCTGCAATCTGCTAGATTCATCACTCTCAGCCAGGTTCATACACGAAACAGTTTCAGTCCTATATGTATGTGTTTAGTCTGCACCTTGGAAACACCATTTCCAGTTGTACTGCAGCATGTACTGCTTCAGCCCCTGCAATTCTAGGAAGTTTCAATGACCTGCCTCTCTCCTTTCCTTCTCCAAACCGTCTGCAGCTGCCTCCTGTTTCCTTCCACAAAGTCTTCAGGGAATGGAAACAAACTCAAGCTCAGGTGATCAGCGCACAGAGAAGAGCGCAGGATGGAATGGTCCTTCTGTTGGAGCCTGCTCGTGAGTGCAGAGGGATTTCTTGTATGATGCACACATTCACAATACTTGGCGCGTTACTTGCAAAGCTGATGACACCTATAACGCTGCTAACGTTCGGCTCCTCTTTGGGCAAGGAAGCTTTGAATCAGTTCACAGATGGGCCATGCTTTTTCTCCCATTTTTAGATGTCTGATTACAAGTGGGTATAGCAGGTGAGGATTACCTGAAAGCGTCACTTGAGCCACGCGTGTTCCTCACGGATGGGATGCCCATGCCCCACTGGCTGGGGCTGAACAAATTAGGCCTGGAGTTATCTTGTCCCTGTTGACTTCCGGAGATACGGCACTAGCAGAAGGAAGGGAAGGACTACCCAGGCCCTACACTAGCCATAGCTTCTCACTTTTAAAAATCAAGTCAGTGTAAAACCCCCTATGACCCCTATAGTTCTGCTTTGCTGTAGAGAGTTATCCTGAGTGCTGCCTTTGGTAGGGAAGAGAGCCACAAACATCTGCATTTTTCATGTTACGATTATCAAGTTGGCAGCAAAATAATAAACACTTCTCCAAACTTCCTAAATGCCAAGAAAATATTTACAGGGCCCACTCCTGCGAAGCACGCACGCCAGCCCAAAGGGCATCCAGGCACACTGCAGTGGGTGCTGCCTGGCATGCTTTTCACAGCAATTTTTATTAAACATTTGCGGTTTTCCTGCTGAAAAACCCAGCAAAAGATTAATGCCAAAAAGGGACTCCTCTGGGGCTGAAACTGTCAGGGAGCCAAAACACAAGGAAGTAAAGTGCCTGCATGTCCATTCCTTCCCAAACTTATTTTACCACCAGATAAATAAGATCCAGCCTGGCCAGGACTGCAGCACATTTATGGGGGAAATCTGTGCTAATGCTGACCATGCTCCAGAGAAACAGGGAGAGCTTTAGGCCTGCGCTCATGAACATTTCACCAGTAAATAAATTCATATACAAATATTTCCCATGTATGTATTCTTTTTTTTTTCTTTCAAATGGTATCGTTATGGTCTCTAATTTCCTCAGGACTGCAATTATAACTCTGCAATGCTTCACAGCTGTTGAAACACTGTGCTATGCATGGAAATGGGCTCAACATGTAGCTATATTCCTGGGACGCTTCCAGCCCAGACTGGAGTGATGCCATGATGCAACCAGAACAGTTAACAGGCAGGTTGGCGCCAAGACAAGAAACATATCCCGGGTTTGGTATGTGCCTTGGAAAGCAACAGCCCTACTTCCACCCTGCAAGACGTTCCCGGTTTGTGCGACTCCAGCAGAGGCAAGTGCTACGTCCTGCACTGCCATCCCACGAGGCACCAACCTGCATGTGGGAGGGCAGCGTTTTACCACAGCGTAATCCTTAATTTATTTCTAGCTTCAACTATTACACTTTAATGAAGGTTTTCTAATGAGCTGTTTAAATAGTAATTAGAGGCCAGCGCTGAAGAGGGAGATAAGTCCTGTGGGTATCTAGCTCTGCAAGAAAGGACCTGATAAGAAAGAACTGAATTATTTTCTTCTGGGATCAATTCCAAAGAGCAATTATCCCCTTGATACCATGCTGCTTAAACAGGAACAGATTGAAAAAACACTTTGCAGTGGCTGGCAATGAATGGGCTACTTTCCCAGAGTTTTACAAGAGAAGGCCGGAGGCTTTATGCCAGTACCTGAGATAGGAGATGATCCAAATGGTGCTGATATCTCCACTTATTTACATAAGATAATAATCCAGTTTTACTGAAAAGCTTCACATAGACAGAATAATTGTAAAGCAGATGCAGGTAGTTTCCTGGTAGGTTCCCATCTCAGTAATTCAGTGTTTCTTTTTCTTTTTTTTTTTTTAATTCCAAGCGCCAGGCTTTGGCAACTTGCTCACATTGACCAGTAACTAGGTTGCTGTCCGTTTGCTGTTGGGAGTAAGATGTATCCTATTTTGCTAAGAGCAGTTATGCCCCCATAATTACATCGTAGCCAAGCAGATGAGCTGAGCTGTGACAATTGTGCACGACAATATGACTCATAGACTTGGCTAAAAACTCACTAGTTATCCTCTGATGTTGTTTCAGAGTTAAGTAAGCTTGAACATTTTAATAGGCTTATTTTCTCACCATTCTGCCGCCTCAGGTGATCCATTGTGTTGCAACACAAAATAGCGTATCATGGGATTATTAGAAGCAAGAAAGGGGACATGCTCAAATCGTCATTTCTCTGACACGCTCTGCCAGTGCCAATATCTTGTAGGGACTCTACGGTAAATGGTGCAAATGGCAATATATTTAGCAAACTGCAGGAAAAAAAACATCCAGGAGAGGTTCCCTTGAGGTTGGAGCATTACGTGCTATCCGCAATGCAGTGTAACTAGGAGGTATAATGGTACGACAGGATCACACTGTGCCCGGTTGTGTTAATACATGCAGCAAAACCCTAGTGCTTCCATGCATGTAAGGAGCACATGCAAGGACACATCGAAGGGTTGTAACTGTGGGAAAACCAGCATACAGCCCTTCCTTTACAGGAGACAGTAAAAGAGATCTGCAGGTCATGGGTGCATCCATGTATACTTCCTCACTCTGGATTTCTGTGCACCCCACCACGGGCTCCAGCAAGCCTGTTTTCTGCACAGTCCGCCTGGACTGTGGTTACTAGAGATCAGACGAATTTAGAGTCCTGAATGGTGGACTGGAAGGGACTTGCTGTGTTACTGAGCTTTAGTCCTGAAGCTCCACATCCTTCAGTCCACTGCAGGAACTGGAACACTGAGGCAACTTGTGGAAACTTGCTTTTGCAGGGATTCAGAGCCTCCTTCTAAACTCCAATGTGGTTTAATTCATGGCAATGTGCACCTCTGTTTCTTTGCTGTGATTGCCGGTTAGCTCCCAAAGCTCTTCTCCCCTCTATGTGCACACCAGCCCTTGTACCCTCAGAGAGCAGCCAGAGCCCTTCTCAGCCAGCCTCTCTCCTTAAACTGACCAGGCCAAGCTCTTTTAGGTCCCCTCTTGTACCACAGGATCTTCATTTCGTTGATCTCCCTAGCTTTTCCCTACAGTTTTCATCTGATTTCATCTGGTGGGAACATGAACAGGATATGATATGACATGAGCATTGCCCAGCAAGAGTAAAATCAGAGCAGAGGTCCTTCTAGCCCAGTAACCTGCCCTGGACATTCATCTGCAGCAGATGCTCAGCGTACAGTTTCACGTCACAGCTGAGCCAGCTTCAAAGCTCCCAGCTGCAAGAGAGGAGAACTCCCCACTCTTTCCCTGCACCACTTCTGACCTTCCTTTCTCAGCACCTGCTCACATCACTGCACTGGCTCTGGCACACAGCAGATCACACAGGAGCTAATTTTGTTTGCAAACATGGAAACAACCCCTCTTTTTTGACAGGCTTTTTTCTGCCATTGCAGTGTGCTAAACTGCTTTCCGGACTGTTCAGAGGAGCCCCAGAAGCAGCTGAAGCTTAGGGGAGCGCAAAGGGGAGAGGTAGGTGGAGTGGGACCTTCTCCTTTTGGCAGCAGTAATGTGGTAAAATCTCCTATCCGGAAGAGCACAGAGTTTGTTGTAATTTCCCCAAATGCCTTTGTTCTGATGATGATTCCCAGTTACAGGTAATTATGAAATTACGTTAGTAATTTCTATGTATTGTTCCAAGGCCATTAAGAAAAATATGAAAAAAATATGATTTCCAAGACCAAAAATATAAAAAAAATATAATTTCCATCCATCCTTGCAGCCCAGGGCTTTACTATTCCAATTGATTTAATAATTCTACTTTACTAAAGTCCAGACAATGTAGATGCATCCTGTCTGCTTTGGCAAGAAGATCAGGTTTTTTTAATCTACTCTGGCATCATTTACTTTCAGAAAATTCATATCTCATCTTATCCATGTTCTTAATTATTCTCCATTTTAATGTTTATTCTAAACTTTTGCATACTAATAAATGCAGACTAATAGATGTCTACGTGCCAAGAAAACATTCACTGTGCCCCAATAAATAGACCTTTATTTGCTGCTCTCCAGCCAGATCATCCAGCCCCTGTGGTTTGACAGATTTATTACAAACCGTTCTTCCATGACTTCAGCTTTGTGCCAGTCCTTTCTAATTTCTGGAGGAGAAGCTTGCTGGTCTTACCTGTTTGCATCATCCAAGATCTTTGATTGCTGAATCCATTTTGGTTGTGGCATTTCCCATTCCCATACCCTTGCATGCGTCATCCTGCCTATGTCCCCTTGGCTAGCATCCCCATCACCACCAAAAACTAGGGCAAAGCTTTCATTCAGTTTCAGGACTATACTTAGATTATCTTTAATCTCTGTCCCATCCTCAGTGCATACCAGTCCCACTTCTTCTTTCCTGCTTCCCCTTTCATTTATATGGCTGGACAGTTTCCAAGAGTTGTGCAACCCATCTTCTGTTATTTCCTTTAATAACCTTTACAAGGTTCTATTCAGCCTTACTTTCAGACTTGCTTTCTTTACATCCCTGTAAAAATTGCTTTTCATGGCCAACCTTTTTGCCATTACCTGGGGACTCCTCCGTCTCCTTCAGCAGCATGTCTTCCTGCCATCTACCAAGCCCTTAATGCACTCCTTCCTCAGGCAGATTCTCAAGCCCCTGCCTTACCGCCATGGGAAATAGGCAGGGCTTTTTGTCAGCAGGAGGGAGCTGCTGTTGACTCATAGCCTTCCTGGTTGCAAGGCCAGTGGCCATCCTGTTTGTGTTCAGCCAGGGGAGTGGGCGCCTACAAGACAGAGGTTAATTCTATCTTGGGCCTAGTGGGTGGGCAGAGATGTCCTGCCAAAGAGAATGACAACACTCAAAACGTGCTTGCTAGCCAAAGCCCTGCACCCTTTCTGCCCACTGCACTACGCAGTTCGTACCCTGTTATTACAGGAGTAACTTAGGGAGGTGTTTGCGTCTGTTCAGGCATCTGTTCAGCTGCATCTCTCCAGCTGGCCTCAAGGGCAAGGTGAGATTCTTGAAATTAAATGGAACTTCATAACGATAATTATTATTTTTAGATCTTTCCTTTCAGCAGCTCTCCAAAGCAAAGAAGAGCTCTGCTGAGCCATAGAGTGCAGGATACCATCAGTGTAAACCCACAAATACCTTCAAAATTGGGGGAAAGAGGTAGGTGGGAGGGGAGAAACCCTTAAAACTTGCCCTGGGAAATAGCTCTGCATTAGCATCTCTTCCTTGAGGAAAAGTGCCCTGGTCATCCACGAAAATTTGCCACGTAGCAGCAACAGTGCCAGAGGATCCTACCCACACATCCAGCTCTTGGCTACTCAAGGTTCCCCCAAGCACAGAGCAAACCTCCTAGCAGCAGGACTTGTAAACCTGTAGCTCTGCATGAAGTCACTCTTTTAGAGCACCTCTGTAAATGTGTTGCCTGGAACGGTTCTCCCCTCTGGCAGTAATATAAATGGGAGCCTGTTAGTCAGCTGCATACTCTCTCGATGACTGGCTACAGGCTGTTGGTGCATTAGGACTCTGCTTTGCTACCTTAGAAGGTTTTTACCGGAGAGGAGCAAAGGAAAGAGTGCTTCAAAAGAGGACAAGAAATATTCCAGCTCTTGGATCTGCTCCAGCCTTGACTAGGAAGCTGAGACATGCCTTGGAGGGGATGGGAGTCCCCTTGGAAGATAATCAGAGATTTTGAGTCTCTGTTACTTCCTTCTATTTACAAAGCCAGTGAAGTCAGAAAGCTGGTTCTCCACCCCCACCCCACCACAAGATTGTGTCTCTGCTCACAGCAGAAACGATGTACATGTCGATGTGAGGTGCTTCGAGGCAAAGAGGCTCCAGTCATCCCTTGTGAACTTCATACACTTGGGGAAGGAGCGTGACACGCTAGAGGAGAGTTTTCAAACTCCCACTGCAGGCCAGTGAAGAGCTATGATAGAGGGATGTCATTTCCAAAGGGATCTTCTAAATTAGAAGGCCCATGTTACAAGTCCTCCCAAGATGCTGGGATGATGCCAGCCATTGTAGGATGAGGAACAACTATTTTTTTTCATCTCCTTCCATTCAAACAATAATGCCAGTGGCTCCCTGACCACTGTCACCAGGGGTGTTCAGTGCTGCCCTGGCTCCTGCCAGCCCCTAGATGACAACTGTCCCTATTGCTCACCTCTCAGCTTTACCAGCCTCCTCCTTTGCTACAGCAACCTGCCTATCTCTGCAGTTTCTTTGGGGCACCTGCCAAAGGCCATCACAGCGTTTTCCTGGCATAGCAGCACTAGCTAGACTGGCAGAAACAAGTCTGGAAGGGCTCATCCAGAGCAAAAAGTTCAGTGTCTCTCAATCACTGGTCATCCATAGCACCAAGGGCTCTGCATCACATCTGTTCTGCACGTCTGCACTACAGCTGTGATCCTGCAATAGGCAGTTTGCTTCAAAGCAATCTCTCCAGAGAGGATACCATATTTAATAGCTGGCTGCCTTCCCTCCTGTGCTTATGCAGAAGCAGAACCGTTGCTCTCTGTAGCTGGTGACAGATAAAATTCCCTTCACCACTTTAATTCAGGAAAAAGCCCCAAACATTTTTCAGACGTGATTCCAGCTCTTGACAGCACGGCACTTGGCTAATGGAATACGTTTAATGCAGAACTTCTCTGCAACCAGAAGCAAAATAGTTAAATATCAGCAGAATGTGGGTGGCCATGGGCCATCAGCGCTTCATATGACCCAGAGTCAGAGCAACATCATCAACCTCTACAATAAACAGTGAGAATCCCAGAAAGGGCTCTTGGTTGAAGAACTCCAAGCAGAACCCCTGAAGGAGTGGTGGCATCTATGAAGTCCACAGGGAGGCTGCTCCCTACTGACATTTTACAGTGGTTTGACTTCACAGATTAACCTAGAAGCTCACGTTGTATCTCACAGGCCAGATAAATTCACTTAATGTTGGAGAGAAAAGCAGAATCGGATTCCTCAGCTATTCTGTAGCTCTGAAAGAGGTCATACACATGTTCAGGGAATAACCAGAGCCTCATGATATATTATAGTCACAGTGATGTTTATACAAAGCAGTAAAGGTCACACACTGGCTAAACAACTTGGATCTAATGGCTGAAGGCAGCCAAGAGACACAAACTGTATCCCTGGCACCTTGCAGGCTTAAGCAGGACCACAGAGCTGTCACTTGACCTGCATGTGCCTCAGTTTCCTAAGCTCTATCCATAGGATTATAGGAAAAAATGGTTGTCTTGGCATGCTGAGTTCTTTTACCAGTGGAGAGAAAGTGGCTTGAGAGCCCCCAAGGGCTGGTGCTAGCACAACACCAGAGATTACTACATCCCAAGCTGGTGCACAGCACTCAGCCAAGAAGGAAACCTCAATTCCTGTTGCAAACACTTGGCAGAACAACTGACCAAGGACACTTTCTAACGGTGCTCATGCACAGCTGTGTTTTCTTGGACTTGCCCCAACCTCCGTGCCCATGAACAGGGTCAAAAGCTGTGTGAAGGGAGAAAGAAAGGCTCCAGCTACAGCACATTCCCCTGGCACTGCAGAAGGAGGTTTCTAGCTCTACTTACTGCTCCTGTCAAATACTATTTTCCAGCCAAGAGGCTACTGCAGTACTGATGAGCAGAGGCAGGACCGGAATCCACTGCAAGTCAGGAATCCAAGCACACAGACTGAAATAGGCTTTGACACTCATTTTCCCATCAAATGAACTGGAACATCCTCCCTTCACCCAACGATACAGACACACTCTCTCTCTATCTCACACAGCTCTCCTACTGTGTATGGCATCACTGGTCGTTTCACAGTTCCCACTTTCAATTCCCAGGGAGATGCATGGTGCTGTGCATCCCTGAGGTGTAAGCAAAGATTCAGACAGGCAAATTTTAAGGCGAGCGGGTGCATGTTGCAACAAGGAGGAGACTGTTTGGCAGAGGAATTTGGCTCCTTTTACAAAGAGATTCAGGGAACACGCTCATGAAAAACGCAAGTCTCCAAATATTTTATTTTGATCTAGATGCCTGGCAAGATCTCCTGTGAAAATCCACTCAGTTTGTACTACATGGGCCTAAGAGGAGAAAGTGGGAGTGGTAGGAAGTTAGACATAGACCCTAGCAAGGGTCAGATTAGGGTTTAACATACTGCTGGAAAACCAGAGGGCCTGGCGGTGACCCAGTAGCTGCTCTTTTCTCAGCATGAAAGGGAGCAACTGCTCCTCTAAGACACCAACACGCAAAGCAGATTTGGGAAGTAATTCCTAATACACAAACTCTAGGAAAAACTCAGAGAAGGGCCTGAACCTGCCTCTCAAATGCAAAGACACCAAGTATGTCATTTTGCCTTTCACTCCTAAATAAATACAGAAGTCTTCATATTTAAGGACAAAAAGCTTTTCTCGTACTGGCTCCAGGTCTGTGTGAATGAGATAAGGGCTGACACATAATCTGTCTCAGGCTGACAGATATCGAAGCACTGGGGATCAATAACATAAGCCAAACACGTGCTGCCCTGCACAGAGTGGAGCAAGGCAAGTGGACTCCCAGGATCCAGTCTTTAAGCTGAGATTTAAACACGGGCTTGTCTCTGAGAAAGATGCATCTGATCTTTGCTCAAAGACTTCCCATGATGAGGAAACCAGTGTCCACAGAGATACTGCTCAACTGTTTAATTCTCCTTATGGTAGAAAAAGCGCTTTTGTTGAATCCATCTCGTTTTCCAGGAACAGAGTGGGGTGATATTCCACATCCATACAGAGGTCAATTCTCTTTTGTCAAGACACAAGTATTTTGTGTCAGCAGACACAACATAGCGCTATTTCGCACAGAGTGTCAGGCTTGAGGGGGAATGTCCAATTATCTGGTGACTTTTGAAGGAAGAAAAGGCATCTACAGAAAAAAAATCTTAAACAAATCCCTTTACGATGAGCAGAGGACTCAGAGTTCAGCTCACTGCTGGCTTGACTTGGCCTTGCTGGATGTTTCCAGGATGGCAAAAAAAACCCCACTACTTCTTTGAATGATAACTGGAGACACAGCACTCAGCTCAGCAGCCAGCATACCCACGTGGGATATGGCTCAAGTGCCAGGGTCTGTGCATGATGCTGCTAGTTGGTATTTCCAATATCAGCCCCGTGGTACCTGCAGTACCCTGCAACAGGCCATGTGAGCCTTCATCTCCAAGCTGCCGGCACATTCACAGGGAAACGTGAACTGGTTGTTCACACACATAGTTGCTTGCTGAAACAGAAAAGACAAGAAGAAGAAAACCTGGTAGGCTGGACTTTTCTTCAAGGGAAAATCCAGAAAAGTCCATGGATATTAAGCACTAAGAAGTGTTGAGACAGTGGGAACATGAAACCAGCCAACTGCCCTTCTGCACTGAGACTTGAAATTCAAATGAGGCCCCACAGGAACCTAACACAAACTCATCTCCAGGATAAAGGCTGCCGTTTGCATGGCCAGCAGCGACTACATTGCAAACCAGTGAAGTCATTATTGATTTCAATTCACGGCTACAGAGAGGCTTCAGAATAAGTCTGTGACGTGGAAAATGCTGTGACTGGGATCCCAGTTCCCTCCAGTCTGGTGCATTTTGTGATTATTGACCCTATAATGGAAAGGAAACAGGCTTCTTTTTATTTCATGCCTCTATGAGAAACTAAGGGTATTTCCATTGAATTAGCCTGGATGACTGCTTTCCTTCTCTGCACAAAACAGAGTGAAGCAGAGCAATGTTCAGACTAGGAGCCTCAGCTATGGCTCCATGTGATAGATTATTTGTGTCTGTAGCCAAGATCTAGATATATCATTTAAAACGGAGATATGAAGAAAAAATCTAGTTTCATTCTTTTCTTTCTTTCATTTTTTAAAAAATTGATGGTATAAAGAACAGCAGAAATAGGCTGATTGCATTATCTGGGAAATCCTTGTGGCAGACATACTCAGCACAATGAACTCAGACAACCCACCTTTCCTTGCTCTGTGATGGGCATTTCTGCAGCTGTCTTATGTTTGGAAGAAAATCTTTGATGTCTCATTGATTTTGGAGATTGTACATGGACACTTGCCCAAATCTGAGGAGAAATCATAAAGCGCATTATCTTTTACTAAGAACTAGAAAAGCGTAAAACCTTGAAGAGGTGGGGTGATTGCACAGCACCGTAACTGTGGCATCACATATCCTAATCAAACACTGACATCTCTACCTGGGGCAGCCAAGTTGCTGCTGTTCAAGGCCAAGAGCTCTGGGGATGGGGTCTTGCTGCCCGTGTGTGCTTTCACTGTTGAATTAGCCTGGGAGTGTCAAGTCACTTTTAACGACTCAGTACCAAGCTGCTCAAAAAAGATGACGTCTTCCTATACAACCCTAGAGAGTCAGGGATCTAAAAACACATTTTCTTGACTGATTCTATAAATCCCCAGGACATGCTTAAATCAAGTATCTGGTTCAAAGGAGTAATGAGAATGCTTAGAAATATGGACTTCAGCAGCCAAAAACCCATGGTCATCTCCTCCTTTGGAGCAATGAAACATGAAAAGGTCTGAACATGAAGAGAAGACTCAAAGGCAGGAGTTTGACATAGTAGGTCTCCCCATCCCTAGCTACACACAGTGGGCGGAGGGAGGGAACAGTCTCATTTCTGCTGTGTCTTGCTCAGTGATCCCAGGCAAATCAATTGCTCTCGATCCAAGACTGATCAATACTTCTGCTTAACTTAATACAGCCTTTTACTTTCTAAGGGGCCTATTCGAGTCAGGCATGCAAAGCTTCAAAAGACTCCGAGTTCCAGCTCTATTTGGCTCCTTGGAAATCCCCAAGAGAGGCACGGAGCATGATGCAGAAGAGGCTGGCAGCCAAGCTGGGCCTGGAGGAGGGGGAGAAGGGCCGCCTGGTGACAGCGCTGTCGCTGAAGCCTTGCAGTGTGCTTTCCCTGGCAGGAAGCCGTTTGTCTGCGAGGCAAGGAAACAAGGAGGTTTTGGAGACGGCAATCCCATGCAGCTTCTCACTGGTTTTCCCAGCTACCGATCCAAGAGTGCCTGTGTTTACTTCCAGCCTTCCTCTCTGCTCAACTGCCAAGCAGCCTTAACGACCGACGGGAACCACTCCACCAGGAAATGCGCTGGATCGCATCAGATAAAAAGACCATTACACAGGGACACTTTGCTTGCATTAACCCTGCTCCACCTGGGTCCCAGCACCAGAGCTAGAGGGACAGGGTTACTCCAGGTCAAATGAATTTCCAGAGTCGTGAGCCTGGCAAAAACATTCTCAGCAGCAGATTTCTGTTATTAGACCAGAATTTTTATAACTCAGGCTGCTCTACAAAGTGAAATGGCTACAGCAGGCTGGATCTACGCCAAACAGTGCAGGAGGGTTCTCAGGTACAGGTGACCAGCATGCCAACTGTTTACAGTGAGGACTCTTGGTTAAAACTGCATGTGTTTGCTTGACCTGCTCCTTCACAGAAACCTGACAGTGAGAAACTCATGAAATGATGCTTGGCAGTCGGCAGCTGCTGCTCTGGAGATTCTTGCATACCAGAGTACAGCCAGATGAAGATCTCCAGGATTTTTGATTAACCCACTTCCTTGAAAATACTTTCCAAGGGGCAAAGGAGATGTCAGGTTTGCTGGTCAATGGAATACCAAACTACAGCATGGACTGAGGCCTGTGGCTAGTGGCAACCCCCAGGGCTCAGTACTGGGTCCCATCCTGTTCAACTTTTTCATCAATGACCTGGATGAGGGGACAGAGCGCCTCCTCAGCAAGTTTGCTGATGATACTAAGCTGGGAGAAGTGCTAGATACACCTGAGGGCTGTGCTGCCATTCAGAGAGACCTGGACAGGCTGGAGAGCTGGGCGGAGAGGAACCTCCTGAGGTTCAACAAGGGCAAGTGCAGAGTCCTGCACCTGGGGAGAAATAACCCTAGGCACCAGTCCAAGCTGGGGGCTGACCTTCTGGAGAGCAGCTCTGCAAAGAAAGACCTGGGAGTGCTGGTGGATGACAGATTGACCATGAGCCAGCAATGTGCCCTTGTGGCCAAGAAGGCCAATGGTCTCCTGGGGTGCATTAGGAAGAGTGCTGCCAGCAGGTTGAGGGAGGTGATCCTGCCCTTCTACTCAGCCCTGGTGAGGTCTCATCTCGAGTACTGCATCCAGTTCTGGGCTCCCCAGTACAAGAGAGACATGGAGCTACTGGAGAGAGTCCAGTGTAGGGCTACAAAGATGATCAGAGGTCTGGATCACCTGCCCTATGAGGACCGGCTGCGAGAGCTTGGCCTGTTTAGCCTGGAGAAGAGAAGAGTAAGGGGGGATCTGATCAATGTGTATAAGTACCTGAAGGGAGGGTGTCAAGGGGACAGCGACATACTCTTTTCAGTTGTCCTGTGTGACAGTACAAGAGGCAATGGGCAGAAATTGAAGCACAGGAAGTTCTGCCTGAATGTGAGGGGGAATTTCCTCACTGTGAGAGTGACGGAGCCCTGGAACAAGTTGCCCTCAGAGGTTGTGCAGTCCCCTTCTCTGGAGATCTTCAAGGTCTGCCTGGATGCAACCCTGTCTAACATGTTCTAGGTGACCATGCTGAGCAGGGAGGTTGGACTGCATGATCTCCAGAGGTCCCTTCCAACCTTACTGATTCTATGATTCTACGTGGCCTGACTCCAGCCTCTTCACTGCTTAAAGCAAGGACACATGGATGTGGTACCATGCAGGGCAAGGCTGGGTAGGTGCCCACTCAAGACCTGCCCTGACTTTCCCCCAAAGGGATGACCATCAGTGGCACCATAAGGCTTGTATGCCAGAGCAGGACTCAAGGGACCAGACCCTGGTTCTGCCACAGCTTCTCCTGTCATCTTGGATATATCATGTAACATCTTTGGCCTCCATTTCTAGGCTGGAAAGTGGTCATTCCCTCAGTGCCTATGAGTTCTCTGTGACATGGTCCAGCCCCTATCATGTGCCTAGGACAGTACCACTATACTGAATCCCCAGTCTCCAAGAGGTAAGGACAGGCAGGAAAGCAAGTAACAGTTAAAGAAAAAAATACATTAAATTGTCACAAAATGGAGTGCTTCTCCTCAAAAGAGAAGAATCTTATGATTTCTGTACTTTCAAAACTGAGCAAAGTGGAAAGCATATCTGTCCTGACCATGCTGGTGAGCTTGCACAGAGGGACAGGGCTGGGACAGCTTTGGGAGCATCGCCTTCTTCTCAGGCTCCTGCAACATCCATTAACACATTTCCAGCCAGCAGAGCACTGCCCAGCGCACTCACTTCGCTGGCTGCACTGAGTGTGTGTGATCTGCAGCATCCATCTGCCCAGCTTCCAGGGGGCCTGGCAAAGCGACACCTGCCCCATCTCAGTCCCACGGAGCCAGCAGCCCCGTGGGAGAGTCACCACGGCCGTGTGTGAACCCTGCACACCATGGTTGACAGCAAACATTTCAACACCTCTCTTTTAGCAAGGGAAAGATAGTGTGCAAACTGGTGTCCTTTTTCTAGCCAACTGATATAGCAACAAGGTGAGAAAAAAAAAAACAAACCAAAAGCAACAGTTTCAGTAAGATTAACACCGAGGTGACAGTCTGATAGAGCTTAGGGGGGAAACTCTGACTGATCCCTGTCCTTTCTCACCACCTATTCCACTGTCTGTCCTTAATTATCCCAAAGATTAAAGCTAACAGCCGCCTCCTTCTGCCTTAAACCACCAACTATTTTGTCTCCCTTTCCTCTTTTTGGTAAGGGCTGGGATGAGTCATCCAGGAACACAAGGACTTGTCCTAAAGCAGGCAGTAACCAGTGGGCAGGGAGGGAGGGGAAAGGACTTCTTTCTCAACTCCATTCCCTTAACCACAGCCCCATCTGTAAGGAGAAACTCTACCGTTTTATCACAGCAATGAGCCATCCCGGGGGAAAAGGAGAGAAAAAAAATTAAAGGTGTTTTTAAAAAAGTTTTTTAACGCCTAGCAAACCCTTTCTCCCTGGTAGAGCACATGGTAGGCTGAGCAATGAGATTATGCCAACCAGGCACCAAGAAAAAATCCAAAACACATTAAGATCCTCACTATCTTCCTCACGTTTAAAGCAAGATAAGGGCTATTTTAAAATAGTTAGCAACTGACCCTAATTAATACACGCTGCTGTGGCTATCCTGCACTGACAGGCTGACTTGCCAAGGCAGCAGCTGTCCTGAGTCTGCGCTAGCCATTTACCCACTTCCAAACACTTCATTAAGGTAAAACATGCAAAAGGCAAATACTGCCTGGGTTTGAGGATGGGAGCAAGAGAACAAGTCCTGGCTGGCGTTCGGTTGCCTAGATCAACAGCTGAGCAGGACCCTGAGCCTCCTCTTGGGCTGCAGTTCACCGTCTGTGTGCAGCCTTCTCTTCCACGAGTTCATCTCACCCCGGGAAGAGCCGAATGACTCAAAGGGCAGGTGCTGGGTGCATTAAAAGCCGGCTCTGTGGAGGTACGAGGCACCCTTTTTTGAAAGAATACCTGGTGAAAAATTATGTAATAGCTTCGACATGCTTTAACCCCACCACCAGCCTGCTTCCTGCTAATTGCTTTCCAGCACTGCTTGCACACTACTCGCTCGAGTCTGTAGGGAAGTGATCCCGTATTTGACATACTTGTTATTGTGTCTAGCTCTCTCTCACGCTTATTGGACTGGGGCCAGGCAGCAGGAGGACGTAACCTTGAGCCTGGCCGAACCCTGCCTTTCCCAGCGATTGAAATGGGAGAGGGGCTGAAGCAGGAAAAACAAGGAGGCAGCTTTTCCCTTTCTTTCGGTGGCGATCCCCGCTCCCTCCCCGTGCCCGGCCGGCGCACACACACGCATTCTTGACACCATGCCAGGATGGACATTAGACAACGCAAGCCGCAGCGTTTCGGAGCTGAATGAATGCCCCGTCGGGGCGTAGGCAAAGTCACAGCAGGCTCCGCAGGGGCCAGAAGGAAACCTGCAGCTCGCTGCTAAGGTCGATACGAGGCTCTGACTCATCCAGCCAGCATTCCTCAGACAGGCAAGTCAAGTGAAACGTCCCCACAAAGCCGTTCCCCAAAGGCTGTACGGAAACGCAGCAGGAGCAGCCTAGCATTTGGTCTGCTCTACGACAGATATTTTGCATTTCTCCCAGCACTTAACCTGAGCTTTAGCTCAGTTACAGTGCAACTGCAGCATACAGTGCAACTGCAACATACAGTGCAACTGCAGCATCTCCAAATGCAGTGATCAGCACATCAAACCCACACCTCGTGGACCTATATTCCCTCTTCAAACACAGGGCAGAGCCTGCTGTCTCCACGCCAAGCCCTACCATGCCCACCCTGTCGCTCTCTAAACTGGACCAAGGTTGTGGGCAATTATGGCACCTCAGGGTGCAACATGTTCTGCACCAACAACCACGGCATCTTGGGCCTCAGGGTGCTTTACCGGCAGTTCCATCCGTGTTACATTTACCTTAAGCAAATCTAGAGAGGAAATCCTTTCAGCTCTCCTCTGTGCCTTGCAAGAGTCTTCCAAAGACCCTCCTAGCAAGGCAGGGCACAGGCTTGGCAGAGATTGTAGCCCAGCAAGCACAGATCTTGGACATGACCCTGCATGAGCTCACCAGGCAAAGTAAGCAGTGCTTCAACGCCATGTTCAGCGGGCAGCTTGCAAAAGGCCTTCTGGAGCACCTGCCTGAGCAGCAAAGATTTTTCTCATTTCCCTTTTGAAATGAGCATGGTTAATAAAGATGTTTGGTCCTTCTGGGTACACTGGAGTTTCAGAAAGGATGTATGAATGAGAATGTATACAAAAAAGGCATCCTTCAACTTTCACAGTGATGTCTACTATGCCAATCTGTGCAGCTGCTGGATCCTGAACTAAAACTATATTTTTATCACCTCTCATCCTGTTCACCTATCCGGAAACTAATGTGGCTCTGCAAATAATCATCAGTGTATGCTCTGGGGTCAAGGCTCTGGGCCCCAAGGTGAAAGTTCTTTGAGAACTGAAACAGCAATACCAAGGCACTAAGTGAAGAAAGAAAAAATGCAGAAAGGTCTGCTAAGGCTTATGGTCTGACATTACTGACAGCCCCTCAAGAGCAATCCTACTGCCAGGTCAGCTCCTTGAACATACTCTTGGCGTGGGAGATATGATGAGCACGATTTCCCCTGAGAAAACACTCTGTCCATCTACCATGCCCTAGAAATGGATTCACAAGGAAATGCCGAAGATTTCACCCTGGGTTTCTGATCTCCACATCCTGTGTAACCCCAAGGACTGATGCACAGAAGTACCTCACCTCCAAGGTCCATGGTGCCCATGCATCACTGTTTTTGGCAAACAGCTCCATCGTTACCATGACTTAAAACCTTGTGATGTAGAAGCAAAGGCACATCCGTCATTACCCATGCTGCAAAGGCCAAACGCTTCATCCAGCAAAACAAACCACTGGGACTGTTTGCAGCAACAGTGGTAATGGGCACAGGAAGGGCTGAGCAGGGCCGAGGTCCCGGCTGAGCTGACGGCCTGGCTTGGCCTCTGGGTGGCAGAGGCATTGCCACCCAACATTAGAAGAAAAAGCCATTCCTTTCTCATTCAGCCGAGGAAAAGCAAACAGGCAGGACGCTCCGATCCTGGCTTTGTCTCACGGGCTCCGTGGCAGTCCCTGGGAAATCCGGTGCTGCCCCGCAGGGTCTGCCGCTCTGTTCTCCCGCCGAGGCCCGGAAGCCCGGCAAAGCGGAACCGAGATCCCAGGAGCATCAATCAGGGAAGGAAGCACCAGGCTTGGGATGCTTGCAGATGAGACAGGAAGGGATTACACATATCCCATCGATCCAAACACGCGTCCCCCTCGAACAAAGCCATTCCTGCTTCTCTGTGCAGACGGGGCTGGGAAAGGGCTCCCAGCTGCTCTGAGAACGCACCAGATCACTTTCCTTTCCCACTGTCAGCACCTGCTTAGAGGTTACTTCCTACGACCTTTGGGGTAACCCCGTATCACGGTTTTACTGCCCTGAGAACGAGATGAGGACGATAAAAAAGAGCGAAGACGGCGAGGCCATGCCCTCCCCCTTGTGAGTGCTCCATCCCCAGCGGACCCACGGCCTTTTCTGAACGCTGCGGGTATTTGCAGTGGAGCTGAATCCCCCAAGGGCAGCCTGCGTGCACTCTCTCCCATCAAGCTAGAGACCAAGGCAGGAATAATATGAACGTATATTTTTAGCAGCAGCAAATTATTTCTCTTACAGAAGGAATATTTCCATGCTGGGCTTTTTCCCTTCCCTTATCACAGCTTGTATATTTAGAGCGTGAGAACTCTACCTCGAACGAACAAACGCTGCCAGGCCACCAGGCTCAGCGCGGGACCCGGTCGCGGCCTCGCCGACGTGCCCTTTGTTCAGACAAACTCCAATCTTTGTTCCACGAGTGGGAAATGTCAAAGGGCTAACTGAGCTTGGGGCATACGTGGAAAGAAAGAGAAAATGCACTCCGGAGAGATACCAGTTAACACTTGCAACGTGCAGCTTGTAGCTGTAAGCAGAGGAGCTGTACAAAACCCGAGACAGACCCAGCTGCAGCTCCTTTGGCGAGGCAGAGCGGACTTCCCCGCTTCCCTTTCTGGCTGCAGGTGCAAGCGGTAATCCTGAGGGACCTCTGGAACGAGTGGGGACATCCCCGCCGCTAGGGCTATCTGGCTGCTAAAATAGATTGTATCTGCCAACGGAGAACCTCACCCAAAGCGTGTACGTCCAAGCACAGGACCAACGTTGAGCAAGGTCCAAGTATAGGTCGTGAAAAAAAAGGCCAGGAGTGCTCAAACTTTTTCCCCAACAAGTATGCAAGGGCCGGGTTAACTAAACAGGGAGCTAATTACTGTAGCCTTTCAGCTTCACGCCATCCTCTCATCCCTCTTGCACGCAGGAGGTTGTGCAGCCAAACAAGCAGGCGAGCTCGAGCCCAAGCCCTGGCCACCTTGTCCACCGGGCCACCGCCAGAAGCCGCTCTCCAGAAGGGAAATTCAAACCCAGCAGAGCAACCCTGCACCGTGGCGAAGGAGGCTTTTCATTCCTCGAGAGGAGGTTCATTTCATAAGCTGACCATGGCAAAAATCTCCCCAATTTTTACAGTTCGTCATGGATGAGCAGGGGGAAAAAAATGTTACAAATTGCTGTGAATTTGCGAGCTCTGCTTTGCAAGGGAGTTAAACTGCGCAATTCCTCCTGCTTGACACAGCCCAAAACGCTCCCCACGGCCCCTCTAACTCAGATTTAACGCATTTCAACCAAAAATGCATCAAATGCTGTGTTTCCATGCTGAACATGGAGATTTCACGGTCTATGTGACTTTCATGACATTAAGATTGATACGGACTCTTAATCATAGGTAACAGTTGCTAGATGAAGCTAAAGGGTGAGGTTTCGGTGTGTCAAAAGTCAGTCTGCATTTTCTCCTCTCAGATTCGCTCTACGTATTTTCGCCACCTCTCTGCGCTGGGTGTCAGCCCTCCCAACACGAAAGAAATGTCAAGTCATTGGACTTTTTTGCAAATCACGGCACTGCGCCTTTTGACCTGCACCATGATAACTACAACAGCAGCATGGGAACGGAAATGAATTTGACTGACTAAATACTCCTAATTTGTGGTCAGCAGCACTGGCTTTTAGGCAAAGCTTGCAGCAAGCTGCTTATACATTCATGAGATCCTGCAGCGGTAAAAGCACAGACATTGTGTCTTCCATTTTAGAGGAGACAAAATGATGCATCAAGAAAGGGTGAGTTTTACCCACAGACAACCTGGAGTCAGACGTTCTGGCTCTAGCCATTAGCCTACGCAGTCTGCTGCTGAGTAACTTCCCCCGATAGGCAAATCCTGCACTGAGTAAGCCCGTGGGAGGCACTGCGGGAAAGGGAGAAAGTGGGAGCAGGCAAGTGAGGTAAGGACCAGCCTGCCTGTGAATTCCATCTTGCACGTGAAGTTTGAAAGATTTACGGGTTACACACCTGTAAACTGCTTTTCTTACTGCCTGTGTATAAGCCCCGTGCGCATTTTAAAGATCAAGAGAGGAATGGTGTTATCTTGGCACTTTACCAGTCCTGCTCTTAATCCACTTGATCCAAATTTCCACCAATTAATAATGATTTTCCCAGCCATGACTTGCACCGTTGCTGTCAGAAACAGCTGTAAATGTGTCATCTCCAAACTCAGTCCTTGACTCTGCGCTTCCTTGACTCCCTGCTTGCTGCTCTGCTGCCTGTCAGGTACATTTGCTCCTCCCTGCAGACCTGGTGGTAGCAGGGTAGATGGAGCCCTAACCTGCCTCATGCATCATGGCAATTCTTAAATCTCATCTCCTAACAACTCTTTTACTACTTTTAATGGTTTATGAGTGCAGGAACACTGAGGGAATGTTAGAGGAGTTTCCACACTTGGCAGATAGGCTGGAGCTATAGTAAGGCATAAACTCATAATCTGGGAGAGAGGAAGACAGCAACTAGAGATAGCACAACCAGTTCATGACCTGCAAGAAGCTGCCTCAGGCTGTGTCAGTCATCTCTAAGGGTTAAGATGGGCTCAGTCCTCCAGAGGGACTACATGGGCAGCGCCGGTGGGGGGCCCCCCAAAATTCCTCCCCCTTGGCGTCGCACCGCGGCCGTGGAACCCCCAAAACCCTCCTTGCTGCATTGCACCGGGGTTACTGCACCCCTAAATTCTCCTCACTGCATTGCACCGGGGTCGTTGCACCCCAAAATCCTCCCCTTTGATTTGCACCTGGGTTATTGCACCCCAAAACCCTCCTTGCTGCATTGCACCTGGGATATTGCACCCCAAAATCCTCCCCTTTGCATTGCACCGGGGTTGTTGCACCCCAAAACCCTCTTCTTTGCATTGCACGGGGGTCGTGGCACCCCAAAACCCTCCTTGCTGCATTGCACCAGGGTCATTGCACCCCCAAATCCTCCCCTTTGCATTGCACCGGGGTCGTTGCACCCCAAAACTCTCCTCATTGCATTGCACGGCAGTTGTGGCACCCCAAAATCCTCCCCTTTGCACTGCACCGGGTTCATTGTACCCCAAAACTCTCCTCGTTGCATTGCCCTGGGGTCATGGCACCCCAAAATCCTCCTCGTTGCATTGCACCTGGGTCATTGTACCCCCAAATCCTCCCCTTTACATTGCACGGGGGTCGTGGCACCCCAAAAGCTGAGGCAATGCAACGCCCCCAAATCCCTTCCCATTGCAACGGGCCCAGCTTGTTGCACCCCACATCCCCCCCCCCCCCCACTGCAATGGGGTCTGATCATTGCACCCCAAATCCCCCCCATTCCAATGGGGCCAGGTCATTGCACCCCACATCCCTCCCCATAGCAACGCCCCCAAATCCCCCCCCATTCCTATGGGGCCAGGTCATTGCACCCCACATCTCTCCCCATTGCAACGCTTTTCTCTCTGTAATTTGCCCAGTGCTCTGAACAGCCAGAGGCACTGGCTAGAGGAGGTGGGCTGGAGCCACTCCCCTGACCTGACTGCATCAGTTGTCCTGGTTTCTACCACCGTGCCAGGCTAGGGGCAGGTCTACATCCATGGGACTGCAGCAGTGGTGCTCCCCTCTCCTCATATGGATGGCCTGAGGCAATCTCCAATCCCTTGGCCTAGGTTAGCCACAGTGAATAAAACCACCTTGAAAAGCTGGGAGTCTCATCCCACCTATTCAGATGGTGCCATCCCAGAGCTCAAACACTGTGGAGTGGAGGAGACTGAAACCTCTTTCCCAGGACCTGCTCTAAAAGCTCACAGGGCAAACTTCACCTCCCACAAGAGGGCAAGAGGAAGGAAGCGGCTACCCCGAGCTGAGACTAACCTTCCTCTCAGTCACCTCCTCCACCATCCCCTCCAGGCACGTGAGCAGAAAGGCTTGCAGAGCGCCTCTGGGCAGCTCTTGCAGTGCCACTCCACGGCTCTGGTATGGGAGATACTTTGTGTGCATGTGGTCATGTGGTGCACAGCCAGAAAAGGCAGAGCTCAAACACAGAACGCAGTATGCTGTTTCCAGCAGCCTCCTGCCTCTTCTTGAGCTTGAGCAGATTCCCTAGTGTGTGCATAGGCCCAGATGTTCCTGCAGAAAGGATGGACAGATCTGCTGGCTCAGAGGAACCCTGGACACAATTAAGAGAGTTGAACAGCCTGTAACGGTGACTGGTGGGTTTGTCAGAAGATCCCAGAAACGCCTCAGAGAGCAAGGGTGAAGGAGGGGCTCCCTCCCCGCCAGCAGCCATCTGGGGCAGGGCACTCATCCTTCTCACTCAGCCCTCTGGGAGAAAGTCAGCAAAAGGGAGGAAAACAGATGAGCAAAAGACTGTTCGCTGCCAAGACTTGTCTCTCCCATGCATGGGGCCAAGATCAGTTGCAACGATATCAGACCCACGTACTGTGAGGAGCTGGCTCGTTTCTTCAAGACACAAACTCTCTGGCACGGAGCTGAAAGTTGACTACACTAGTCTGAGTCCAGAAGCTGAGCTGCACCATGTGAACCACTAAAAGTGGAAACAAAATCTCATTGAAATCAGAGCACATTTGACACAGTGGTAAGTGCACAGTCTTTCTAGAGCCAAGCTGGCAGCGCAGAGAACAAGCACTGGTGTCTCCCACCTGCTCCCCAGATACACACTGCTCAGTTGCTCTTCCTTCAGAGGAGCCACCCCAAGTCTTTGGCGACCGCGTGAAACCCAGAACTGGCAGAGAAGGGCACAACCTACCACTAAACATCTCAGGTTAATAGGGGAAAGAGGGTGACAGGAAAACTGGAAAGCATTTGCACAAGTTTCTTGTGACCTCAATTTCCGAGAAAAGTGTTTTAATAAGGATCCATAAGCTAAAATTCAATTCTAGGTTCACTCTGGGAGAAAAGCCTTTATGATTTGGGCTCCAGAGAAACGGCAGGTGGGCAGCAGGTCAGGACAGGGACAGCTGGCAGGACCGTGTATGCAGGCCTGATGGCTGGAGGAGCAGCTCAGGCACAGGCTTGTGATAGAGGTGTCTGTGGTCAAAAGGAATCCAGGAATCCAGGAATCCAGGAACCCCAACTCTTCCTTACCGACTACCTTAGTGCAGAAAACAGCTTCAAAAAGGGGAGGAAAAAAAGGCAAGAAGCAAAAGCCAAAAAAAATGGAAGGGAAAGCAGATGCATGTGTGGGTCCATATTTCAATTGAAAACCCAGACAGTGGGAGTGTGAAAACGAGATTTCCAGACAGACGCCTTCTCTTCAATGTGACCAGATGACTGGCTAGAGGAACTAACCATCTGATACTCGGAGACGCACGTCCACGCCGCGCTCTCACCGGGTATTTCCAAAATTGCTTTCTCCCCCATCCTCAGCTGAAAGAAGGGTCCTTTTTGCAGCACTGTTCTTCCTTTATTAACTTGTTATCATACCATTATCAGGCCAAATACTCTTCAGACCCTTGGGAAGGCAGTGGGGAAGTGCTCCAAGAGCCAGAAGGAACAGAAAGCTTTTCCAAGGGGGCACGTACATGTGTTGCTCTGGTCACTACTGAAAGGCATGAAAGGAAGAGACTCGAAACATCAGCAGAATCACTCAAAGGTTAAATCTGGGGGCTGGGGTTAAGTCATCATGCAGTGAGGAGCAAAGGGAATGTATTCAACCACGTGCATTGCTCAAGTCTCCTGACTCGCTTGTGCAGGCATAGAGCGGGAATTAAAATCCCCAGCGTAAAGGAGAGAAGAATTTGACTCATCCTGTTTAGTGCTGGCTGTTAACTGGCTGAACCATGTCACCTGTGTGATGCTTACACTGAGATCATGGCAGGAGGCAGGCTGGAGCCACGGCGCAGAGCGAGCAGGATGCGAGCAGTGCTA
The DNA here is from genome assembly GCF_028389875.1 of Rhea pennata. Classification (NCBI taxonomy): domain Eukaryota; kingdom Metazoa; phylum Chordata; class Aves; order Rheiformes; family Rheidae; genus Rhea; species Rhea pennata. The sequence continues at coordinate 2,782,895 of NC_084680.1, forward strand.
CTGTTTAGAGATGCCGAGGTTCAGCCGACACAGCTGCGGTCAGACAGCTGCAACAGAAACCATCTGCCCGCGCGCCGCATTGCACGGCCAGGAGGAGAGCAGGAAGGATTTCCAGGATGAGAGGGCCAAAAGGGAGCCAGGGTCTCCTGTGAGACCAAATGTGGTGGAGATATTCCTGGAATAATCATCACTTCAGGGCTGGCTGGGCTTGGGTTACCCCATGACGGGGAGTGGGGTAGTTGGGAAAAAGAGAAAGGGGGGTTGAGTCCGCTGCAAAGTGAGTTCAGAAAGGGACAAGACAGAGAAATGAAGACAGAAGCATTAGGGGATGAGAAACAGGCTCTGCAAAAATAGCCCCTAGCAAGCATCTGGTGGTAACTCTGGCCATCCAGCCTGCACAGAGCCTTTGCGCATACTGCTGTCACAGCTGACAGGGAAAAGCTTGAGTCAACCTAAAAGAAACAGCTGAGTTTATAACTACCTTTGGGCTTGCATGGATCTGGGGGTCACTTTAGACTGAATAAATTGCTCTGCATACAGATGACCTTTCCTTGCTCAGTACCTGTTGTTTCACCTGTCCTACAATGGCAGCAGTCTGACAAATGGATTTAAAGGTCATATCTAGTATGTGCTAGAGCCACAGTTGAAGGGCAAGTTAGGAAAATCCCATGCAGTCTTCAGTACACGAGACTTAGAGAGAAGGCCACCAAAGGGCTATTCTCTTTCTGAAAGGATGAGAAACTCATTACCATCGCAGATGGCTTGGTTATTGCAGGCCTTTTGCCTAAGACACAAGCCTAGGAAAGGCCGCAGGCTTTGCAAGACTACAGCTACTGTGAATTTATGAGGTTACATAATTTATGAGGGTGCATTTGTAACACAGTGGCCTTTATTTATGGCTGGTGCATGCCCACTGCAAAGCCAGGGGTTACCTCAAGGATTAGCTTGAGCCCATGCACTGGTGTTTGGACCATTTCCATCAGCATTAACAGCTGGGCTCAGGAGTGGCCGAGTCCAGCAGTTGCTCAGACATTGTTATCTTTGCTCCAAGACCCACCCACAGACTGGGGTAAGGCTCTAAAGGGCCCCAGGCACCCCAGCACAGGGAATTGGGAATGACCAAGCATGCAGGTCAAGCCCTAGGCACCAGTATGGCCACAATGTTTGAGCTTCATGGGAACTAATGAGAGGTTGGAAGAGGCCAAGCTGGCTGTAGCTTTGAGTGGTGAGCAAAGACAAAACACTCTCACGGCTTGCAGCTTTGCCTGCTCCAGTTCCATGAATTCCCCAAACCGGTGCCACCCTGCTCTTTCTGGGGCCAACTGGAGCTGCTGGCTGCCCGAGGCTGAAGCAGGGTGGCTGGCGCAGCCCCCCAACATCTGGAAGGCAGCAGCAGAATCAGAACTGGGCTGGTTCCGGGGGCTGTCAGGAACACTTCCGTAACTGCTCCTGAGCCCAACACCATGCTTCTTGCCTCAGCCTCCTTGTGTTAAAATGAGCTTCAGTAATGCAGAAGGAAAATTAAAGGGTCACAAGGGTATAGAGAGACATTTCACAAGGAAGCGACCAGGCTGTACATCTGGCAGGAGGGAGGAGGCAGCAGCCGGGAGCCTGTAGAGTCCAGCAAATCCCTTGAACGTGGCAGAGCAGAGTGTCCATACGGCCCCTCTTTTACTCAGGAAGAAGGAACAACAACAGGAAGAGAAGAGAACTCGCTCAGACAAAAGATAAACAGAACAGCTAGATAGGGAAGCCAGAAGTTGCTAATTAACCTCAAATTGCTTTGGAAGCGACTCCAAGTGGAGAGATCCCTCCAGAAACACAGGCAGACCAAGCTGTCCTAAAACATCTGCTGCTGCAGCCCTGCGCCGCTGGGCTGAGCCCCTGTGCAGAATGCTGCAGCTGCCCCCGGCTCCGCTCGGCAGCGGCGGCTGCTGCTGGACTCTTCCCCTCGGCATGCCCCGAACCATCCCGAGAGCTGGAGCAAGCAAAGGAAGAGGAGCTGCACCTTGCTCTTTGCTTAGCATAAAACTTGCTTTGGTTCAGCAATGCTGGGCTGGTGCATTATGCGCCTCCTTCTCAACAGCAGAGCTCCTTTCTGCACCCGCTGCCAGGCATCAGCACCGAGCCATTGCTTGCAGAAGATGAGCACCCTCGCAATAAGCTTGGATGCGCCTACCTGGAGCTCAGAACAACAGTACCCTCAAAGCAATCTTCCTGCACTGTAGCACCAGAGAAACTAGCCGGAGTTTAGCTAATAAAAAATGCTCTTGCCCCCGCTGAGTGCATTTCAAATGCTGCATGATAAGGAGCCTTACAGAAGAGGGATGAAGCACAGTTCCCCAGTCAAAGGAAATAAAGGAGAGATAAAAATTAAATTGATTGCTTAAACCCAAGGGCCAGTCAGGAGCACTCCAGGCTCCTTAAACAGGAAATGACACTCAGCTGAGCATCTGTGTGTATGTCAGAAAGGATTAGGAGCCTGTCAGGAACCCGCCATCAGCTCTAGAAGATGATTATGTGAGCGGAGAGCGGTGTGCAGGGCCACGGATGCCAGAAGCAGAGTTACCAACAGGGCAGCCCCAGAGCATCCCTGCCCAGCTGCCATTGTCTTGCAGCAAGCGGTTCCTTTCTTCCTGCTCTGCTTCCCTCTCCAGTAAACTTCCTCCTCGAAAAATGACAGCAGGCTGAGACACAGACCTGCCAAATTCAGTCCTAAACCAGGGCAAAGTTTGCAAGTGCAGTATCTGGTAAAGCGGCAGGATCAGACAACCTTGCTCTCATGAGATGCCAGGCTTTCAGCGGGTTGCTGTCACATCCAGTTGTGTTTGAAGTCACAAGAGGTAATTTCAGTTCTGCGTTAGTCTATAAGACACTAGCTTTAATGGAGATAGGCCTGACTCTAATGCATTAGCTTGGTGGTCAAGACATGCAAACACATCCAAGGTTCTGCACTGTCCAGTATTTTGGGACTAGGAAGGGCTATGGATAAAGCCTTCATCTGCATATGGAAAGCTCAGCCCTCGATTTTCACCGTGCAGAGATACTGGGTTGTAAAGAATAATGCTTTGGGGTTTTGAAATGCTACTGGATGCTACACTGTGCTGCTATCATAGGGGCTTCTGAATCTCTGAACTAGTTTTAAACTAGGTAACTTGCAGTTGTAGGACAGCTATAGCAACACAGAGCTCAGGTCAGGCTGCAGAAGAGGTCCAAGAATGAGAACAAAAACAGAGGCAGGCAGCTGTGCTAAGGACACCCCAGAGCACTGCAAGCCAGACTCCTGCAACCTGATCTCCCCAACTTACATGCCTTCCCTGCAGCAGGAGCTCAACCCAGGCCAGCTTACAGGCACAAATCCCATCACATCCCACTGTCATTTATTTTGTATGTGAGCCACAGGGAACCAGTACTTGGAGGTGAGGGGCTATGCAGAAGGGTGTCATGCTGCGATGGCAAGCACCCTCCTGCATGCTCCCAGGTCCTACCTGGGCAACAGGGCCCCATGTCCCCATGGCTTCCTCTGAATCACCTACTGTAAGACAGCAATGGGTGACGCAGACAAGACATGGGGACATGAGCAATCCCCATAACGCACTGCAAGAACACTGATTAACCAAGGTGTTTTGCTTTTCATGTGTTCTGATTTTTAGCATAAATATTGATTTCTGTCCTCAAGAGCAAAAACTTTTCACTGCAAAAATGTTTGGTCATAAAACTCTACTCTCCTGTGATAAGTGAGTTTTACCATTCTGCACTGGCTTTTCTTTTCAACTTCATAACATTCGTGGTTAGGGCTGAACAGTGCCTGCAAAAATAACATAGGGTTTTTTTAACTCCTGATTTTCCTTACAGCAGAGCCCCTGTCTTTTTCTTAGGAAGTTCAACTCAGCTGCTTAACACTGCTGTGGTCTCAGTTCATGGTCTGTCACAGATGTAGTCCCTCCATTTGCTTTGTGGATTTCCTGAAAACCCACAAGTTTTTGTGTATAAACATATTTTGAGAGCAAGTAGTTCCAAGTTATGGTAACAGCCTAATGCCTTCAACTTCTGGGCTTAAATCCTGCTGGTTATGTTGTTCTCTGATCCCACTCAAACAGTGCAGAAATGTAATAGCAGGAAAACCAACAGCACTTGGGCTCTGAGACTTGGCAAATCCTCAGAGTTGTGGTGAACTCACAAGTCATTTGTTTTATCATGAACTAAAATCCCTCTAGCAAATACTTTTTTTTTGAAATTAGTTCAAATAAATGAATTGATTTCAGAGTAGAGTCCAGTGCTGTAATCTCACCAAGGAAAAGATCTCTTTCACCTGACTCTGAGGACCTGGAAGTGTTCAGTAGGTCACAAAGACCTTCTCAAAAGTCTGAGGAGAGACACAGGGATATGCAGCAGCTCATTCCCACCACCTTGGTAACATGTGCCTGGGGCCTGCTGGAAGAGGCCCTGGAGTCCTGTGTCTCTGCCAGGAGCTCAGAGCAGCTATGTAATTATTACGAGTACAAAGTTTGGAGAGATTAATGTCACCACGAGAATCCTACTTCTGCCACTCAAAGTCAAAGCAAGGCTCTGCAGTGACTTGAGAAGGAGCTGAGATGAGTCAAGAGAGAATCATTTCATGGTAACATTTACAATCCTTTTCTATAATTCAGATCAAGCTATCCATCAGCCCAGCATCAATCCCAATGACCTCTAGATGTCCTTTCCAACCCAAGTTATTCTAGGACTCCAAATAATTTTTTTCATTTTTGCTTGCTATATGTTTCTGGGGACAAAGACACAGAGTTTACTGTCATCAGTAAAACAGACAGATGTTTTGCATCTTTATGTGGGCTGAGATATGTTGTTGGGATGGGATATTCTGTTGGGATTGCTAGGAAACTGGAAGAAAGCTGTAGTTGCCCTTTCCTAGCAGCTGTGTCAGAAGCTGTGGCTGAACTGAGCCAGCAATGGTTAATATAGTCCCTAATCTTGTTTACTATTGCACAGTCCTGAAATATCAGACAAGACATTTGTCAGTATAAAATAGAACAAAAATCAAAAGTGACAATTTAGACAAAGACAATGAAATTATATATAATGGAAAAATTACCAAACTCTGGAGAGGTAATATTTATGAGAAACTGGATATCTAATCTGTGAGACAAGACTTGGACATTTTATAGTAAGCCATTGAGCTTTTAACACAATTTACATTTAAAGAGATCATGACTGAAAACTCTATTATGATTGATATAATTAACATAAACTATCAGAAGCCCATCAAATTCCAAATACTCTAAAAATACAGTTAAAGCTTTCCCAGAGATTATAAATCTTCCCCACGAAATATTCAAGTTCTGTGCCAACCTATTGTCTCCTGTCCCTGCAACTGAGATCAGCCCACATCTTTACGTTCAACATGCCTCTTCCACTTAAGAGATCACACTCGTAAATCCATTATCAACTACCGAGTTGTAGGCATGTGAACTGGAGAACTTAGCTTTCTAAAAACCTGTCCATCCTATTCTCCTGGAGTATGCTACAAAGCTGGTGCTGCATTAACCAGTATTTCATAATCTTGCTATTTAAAAAGATGCTAAGAAAAGAATAAGAAAGCATCCCAGTATCTGTCATAAAGCAATAACCGATTGTGCAATCTACGGATGAGGCTTGGATTTGGGTACTTGACAACTAAGGAAGAGAAAAGTCTGGGTAAGAACAGTCCTACTTGCTGGGAATGTTCTCACGACTGAACAGGGATGGGAGTAAGACCAAATGTCCTCGTACGACACACAACTGTGATTACTACTTTTTTTGCTAAACTTCACTAAGTAAAATAACTAAGAACCTGCAGCAAACAAGCAAACAAACAATCCTTGTTTTACAAAATCTCAACTTCCTGATAAAGTGAGATAAGCAATGGGGAAAACTTATTGTATTATCTTTGATGAGGGCTTGTATGTGTTAAACTGAAAGAAAAACAAATGACTCTTTCTCAGACTGAAGAAAACGTTTCTTCTTGGTTAGAGAAAGAAAAACACAAAGCAGCTCAACTGCATCCCCGAAATTGTGCAATTTATTCTGCATATTTGGCAGCAAAAGTAGAAGAGGCAGTTTATAATCCAGGGTATTCACACAACTGACAGGTTCTTGATTCTCTAAAGAGTATTTCATTTTGGTGTATGTGTTTTTTTTTTTAATTAACATCTAATAGTACATTAGAATTAAAGGAATAACATCAACTTAAAAATCATAGATCTGTTTGAGCACTTTGAATGACTAGTATCAAAGCAACCCCTAGAAGGATTGTAACTGAAACACATCAGAGAACCAGCACTTCTAGGTGTAGTTTGGGTTTTTACATGCAAAATGAAGTTTTTTATGTATAGTCAATTTTCTCCATATGTTTGTTAGGAGGTTCCCCTCCGGTTGTATCTTTTATAGCTCAAGAAGGGAGAAAAACTCTGTGAAAAGTGAAGAGGACTAGGTAGCAATACGTCCAAAAGCAGTGGATGGACAAGGGTTGCATGTTGTAGCTATGTTTTGGCTTTCTTTAGATAAACCATTCCATTAGAAAGCTGTGAATAGCTGTACATTTTATTGTTATTACATATTGAGCTTAACTTTATTAAGGTGAGTGCTTAACCACGGTGAGAACTAGGTATAAAACAACAGTAAAGCTGATTCTTTGCCCTAGGAGTTGGTGCTGTATTTCAATATATCAAACAGCCACTGCAAAACATGTATTAAGTGAATGCAAAGGGCATTACCTGGCTGCAGAAGAGAGAGTTCAAAATCAGGGAGAATCTTCCAATGACAGTAATTTTTTGGAAAGGAACAGAACCGTGCGGTTCTCTCAGCTCTCAGGACAGCAAAGGGAACCAGCTCTGCTGCCTCCAAAAAGGAACAAAAAGAACACCAGGGAAGTGAAACTGCAACAGTTTATTAAGTCCTAAGGACAGAGTCCTATGACAGGGCTCAGTCCTGTGTCACATGAAAGGTGTGGGAAAATGCTGAAGAGTTGGTTACACTTGCATTTCTAGCTTCAGAAATAGCCTGAGAACCAAACCGCTACTTCATAACTGTAGGAGCTGCCACGCAAAGAACTGCCAGGAGGGTCTGCAGAATCACAGGCTGAATTTCTTGGGCAGAATCACTCACATACACCTGGGCAGGGCAATGAAAAGTTAATTCTGCTCTTCCATTAGAGCAACAGCCATGATTGCACACAAACTTAAAAAAAAAAAAAAAAAAAAAAAAAAAAACTAACCACTTGGCTGGAATTATAAGTGAATTTAAGGCTACAGTTAAACCTTTAAGACATCCCGGTGAGTGAGGCATTTTCCAATTATCTCATCCAGTGCCTCGAATCGTTGTGCTGACTTTATAAACTAAATGAAAACACACACAAATTACGCTGACACTAAGCACAACATTTCACAAGGCTGCCCTTTGCAATGCTCTCCAGCTTTATTCTGTTTACAGCTCTGTTTACTGCCCTCATCTCCACCAATTACCCAGTCTCCAACAGGCGATGTAAACAGGCAGAAATCTGGCTACTGCTTCCGAGGACAAGATTATTTTTTAATGAGTTCTGATTGAGAAAAAAGTGAAACGGAAAATTATCTTCAGAATTAGCATGACTGCTGCTGCAGGGATGCCCAGTCAGATATCATCAAAAACACTCGGATCTGGGGTCTGGCACTGAAAGCCACTGCACGCCTGTCTTAAAAGGCTCTGCACGCTTCTGGGTTTCTCATGGTCGAGACTCGCAGCTTCTCATTTCTGCAGCACGCCAACGAGGTTCCCTTCCTTGTGAAGACACAGGTTACTAGTTCATGTAAAGCTTCTTCTTTGAAAATTCATTGATGTCTCAGGAAGATAAGGCCTGACGGAGCACGATGCATGACGCTAACCTGGGGATACAGCAGACTCCCGCAGCGCTCGACAGCAAGGTGCTCTTTGGGGAAATACGCAGGCTTTACGCTATGCTGGAGGACGGAACAGAAGAAGGTCTCATCTGCCCGTCAGTCAATGACCACCTGCCATCCTCCTGCCTGCACCCTGCTCGCCTCCACCACGCTCTGCACAGCTGTCATTTGCAGGAGGCCACAACACACTTCACAGCCACAGCAGTCTCTCCTCTCGTCCGTTCTGCGAGCGCAGCCGGTCCTGTCGTGCCATGCCACCGAGTGCGGTGGCTAAACCTCAACGCTGTCTTAATGCTCCACAGGCCCATCAGTCCTACAAATATTTTCCCTTGCCTCGCTTTTATGGCAGTGACAGCTATACCTAGCAGTAGCAGAGCAAAAGGAGAAAGCCAGCCCCCGTGTGCACCCAGCACCGTTCCCCTCTGCCGCCACGGATGCAGGAGAGGCGCTCTTCATATACGGATCAACACATTGCAACGCGAGTGTCACTGAAGCAAGCAGGAGGGGAGTTCAACATCTATGCTTCATCATCACGCTCCTCATTTGCTCTTACACCTACACTCGTAAAGGACTGAAAGCAGATGGGGATTTAAAAGACATCAAGAAAATCCACAAACGTAGGAAAAAATCAAGGCAAAATAGAAAAGTGAGAAATGAAGTACAACTGAAGTACAACAACACAGATGTATAGATCTTTTCTAGCTATCTACAATGCACCTAAGTTACTCAGTGGTATAGGAGGGTCATTCTCAAAGTCCCGAAGTTTATTCTATGTGAGCAAAACGAGGAGAAAATGGAATACTGAAGAAAACTGTTGGTTCTACAACCAAGGATACTCGGTCCTCTGAATGCCCAAGTCCATGTTCCCTTCTCTTGTCCGCAATACCAGCTCAGGGTGATCTTCCACCTAGCGCTAGCAAGTTGCTCCTGTGTTTGTGCTAACACAACTCTTTGTGGACCAGTGTAGACAAACTGCAGGCAGATACTTCAAGGAAGGCCCCTAGCAATTGCTAAGGTGTCTGGCAGACCACAGAGGTCAATGTCCTTGTCTTTTTTTCCAAAAGGAGAGCAGGAGGAAAGATATACACACTGATACGGTCTGAAACACAACAATTCCTAAAAGCAGAACCTCTGTCACAGCCTTCACAGGGTTTGAATGGACAGAGGCAGCAAGCAGCGATCTCCTTAAGCTAGTCTCCCTAATGTTTCCCTTCTCTAGGCTTTCAAATCCTGTCGCTACTGATTACAGTGGCAAGGATCCCGGTGACTTTGACAGAAACAGAAATTTGCTTCTCACACTGGACTGCATGCACGTAGGATTGACCAGCCTCAACCGCCACTAGGCTGCAAGCTCCTGGAATGGTCCCATTCATGCAGCTGTACACAGGCCCTGCGCTGGGAACTGCCGGTGTCCCACAGGAAGCTCCATCAGAAGAGGCAGGTGACTGCTGGAGAAATTCAGTACCTGGTTCTGTGCTGTGAGAGCTACACTCTTACTGGAATAGCACAGTCTGAAATACTGATGATGGGAGAAACATGACAAAAAGTCTGCAGGAAGTAACTATTTTCTAAAGTTGTTTAGTCTTTCTGTGCTTGGCCTGCAAGGAACTCTTCCGTTTCCACCATGGCTCCAAGGTTTGTTGGTTCCCTTATTCTTTATCTCCACCTCTGGATCTTATCTTCCATAGATACTCAAGCTCTGAAATAAGCATTGCATGATGTTTAACACATGGGCATTAGGAACAAGGAAGGGTAACGTGCAGTGGGGAGCTCTTTTTCCAGTGATGTCATAACTTCGGTTAAAAACAGGAACTCAGATGGGCTTTGCGGTCTAACACAGAGAAATACTTATATTCCTTAGAAAAAGCGCTTCAAAAGCCACACGCTATTGCCCACACAGTTGTTGTATATATATAGATGCCATGACTAGCTGCTCAAATCAGGAATCTGCATTTAGAAATCCTTTGCTAATCTGGATGTCTGTTCGTTCGTGTATTTAAATTCCTACTGCGTGTTTGCACTTGTTATGGTAACTATATGCAGGAATCAGGCACACCTTGTTTGTACAATTTTACCCAGACAGTTGCATATTTGGCATGACTGTGCAATCCAAACAGCATTTATGAATGAATAAAATCACTTGACAGAACCAAATGCTTGGGGAAAGGAATGTCTAGAAGCATCTCTGCTTTGTATCACTTAACACTGAAAATATGAAGGACTGACATTTTACAGCTTTCCATGAGCACGTGTACCGTTAGGCTCTCCCCCCTGACGAAGCTAAACATAGTCTTATAACTCTAGAGCTGACAGAGCACAATCTGCAATGCAAGAGTTAACTCCATGAAAATGCCTACATGGATTCATCTAAACTGCCCTAATTTATTCCGGTATCCTGATTCTTGAAATTACCTATTGCTGTAATTGCTTCCATGCATCTCTCCTTCCAACAGGCTGCTCCTTTTTCTTAGCCAACAATCCTTCTCAAAGTCACTCATTGAAATTTTAGATCGCTTAATTTCAAAATCAACTACATACGTAATTAGGTAAGTTTCTGCAACCATTCCCCCTGTTGAACACACAGGAGTGATCTGTAATTTAACTCTACTGATGGTGCCTCAGGCTTTGAAGGATGTTCTAACAGAAAAAAAAAAAAAAAACTCATCAAGACAAATTTGCCTCTTTTTCGCTCTCCTTTTTTTCCAGGAAAAATGACTAATACAAACACAGAGTCTTCAGTTCTGAGTGTAGGTGAATTTAGAGTTTAATTCCAGATTCACATCAGATTCAAGGCTTGGGACATTTCACTTAACTGCTAGTGAAACTTTCTGTGATTATGCAGCAAAGACAGTTTAAAGGTTGTAGGTGAACCAACAATGAGAAAAGCTTGTGTTTCCGATAGCTAGGTGGAAAATAACAATTTGCTCCTTGCTCCACTAGAGCCAGTAGCAAGCCTGATGTGACTTCAGAGTATTTTCACAAAGTACTTCTATGGTAAGAACCCAGACCCAGCTGGCTCACTTTCCTCAGTACCATGGCTCACACAAGCTCATCTCAATTCCACTTATCATTTCTTTCTGGTGGTCTCTAGGCTTTCCAAGGTGCCTTGTCAGTAGACACAGCAGGTTCAGAGACCTAGCGGAATTCAGATCTGATGAATTCAGCACAAATATCTTCTCTAAATGTAAATATTCTGTATCAGAGCATTTTCAAGGGCACCTAGGAAAGCTTCATTAACCACTGAGAGCTGAACTACAGCCTTTGTCCAAAATCCTACTCTACCTCCAAAGCTCACAGCCTAGCAAAAATCTTTCTCTTGTTCCAGAGGAAGACAACTCGTTTCCTGAAAGAGAAGACTGATTTGGGCAAGAGCCAAGGAAGATGATGTGATGAGTTGTTTCCATCATGGTGGTTACCAGTTTCTGCCTGAATATTGCCACCTGCAGAAAGGCAGTACACTTTGTAAAGAAGCCAAGAAGCATCGCTGTCACCTGCTGCCTAGCCAGCAAGTTTCTTGGCAGCTATTTCTGCCACAGCATCAGCATACACTATCTGTGTATACATACTCAATTACCTGGGTAATTGTACAGTGGTCTAATGGGGGTATAATAACACTTGTAACTTTTTATGAGTGTACATGCACTTTTATTACTCTAGGGCAAACATCTAAGAATTATTTAATTCAAATGATCAAATACACCTCAAATATTATTTTAAATCATTCCCAGCGTGAATCCTTCTTGTTTTGCAATTTGGCAATTACTCGCAGACAACTTCTGGGAAATGGATTTAAGCTTTGAGGTTGAAAAACAAGCTAATTTGCAGTTGCACTAAAATGAGAGCTTTCCTATCCAGCAGGCCATATTCTTTGTTCACATTGGATTTATACTAGCACACCAGCAAACTTTGCTATACAGTCAGCCTTAAGTTGTGCTACAGAGTATAAGTCCATTGTTTGTACATATAAGCAATTTAATCTAATTTCTATTTTTAAAACATACAGCCCTACTGTCACATGCCTTAACTTTCATGCAGATTACTTCCGAATGTGTTGCAGTCCACTTTTCTACTTTGATAAAAGAAAGTTACTTTCAAAAGTAAAGGCTTATCATTTCTGGTGATCTAAACAGATGTGACTTGACAAAGGGGTCCATTGTAGGACCATGTTAGTGCTTTATTTTTTAACGATGAAGGCTTTGGTTGTTTGTTATGGTGAGAAATACTTTCCCCTCCAGATAGCCCCTTGAGAAATTCTTGAGAGAAAATCCAGACTGTGAAAAGTATGGCTTGTAAGGAATTTGAAACAACATGAGAGGGGAAGCAAATCATCTCGAAAATACTATTACAAAAAGTCTGTATCTGTGACAACCTCAGGTCTTGAGTTCATCCTTCCTACATCCAGGTGACTGATCTTGCTATCTCCTGCACTGTAAATGTTCCTTGGAATCAGAATCGTTATCCAATCTTTATACTGAACAGTTTGAGGCCAATGAGGCAGGAGTCTCACTTTGCTGCTGAAGCTGTACAGTGGATGATGGTCTCCACCCAAAGACAAGACAGAACACTTGAATGAATAGAACCATGGATCAAGGTGAGAAGGAAGAAACCGGCAAACAAAATCACTGCAGTTGCACAATTCTAGCTAATCAGGCACAGATACAGCCACAAGCCTCCTGCGAACACTTGAGAGAGGTTAATATTTCAGCTGAGTTTCACAGCTGGACTGTGATCTCCTCACATGCAAAGCTGATTTCTCCAGGGTGCAGCTCCAGAGAGGGGTAACCAATGCACACTGCTCTGAAAAGCTCCAGTTTCTGATCCATTTTAAGTTCCCCTTGCTCTCAGAGCTGTTTCTATGCATATGTTAAAGTGCTCTGCTACGCTGGAATTGAGTTCTAGTTCAATAAATTTCAGATCTCATTTAAGACTACATTTTCTAAGACAGCAGAATAGCTTGGATTCATGACAGAATGGTTTTAAGGCCTCCAGCATCAAAAATAATCTGCTGTAAATCTGAAAATACCAGCTTTTCAGAAAGGAGAGGTGAGATGCCAAGAGATTCCACATACACAAACAACTCGGAGATGGGGCTTCAAGTTCAATTTGCATTTTTTCCATGGTTACCTAATGCTGGACCCAGCAATCTGATCTGAATCACCTCTGGATTTTTTTCTAATGCTCTCCCTGAAGGACAGTCCCGGCATCAATCAGCGAAGCACACATTTCCTCTCTACTGAACGAGCTTATTACAGTGGCATGGTCTGACAGCGCTGGGTATTTGAAGCTCTAGGTTTTGCACAGCACTTTTCGAAGGTTGACCTGTAGGCACAGCTTGGTCTAACTACCACTCTTTGCCAGTAGAGATGATCTCGACCCACAGCAAGGGAGACGTGTGAGCACAGTGAACCCATAAAAAAGTCAGCGTGTAGGAAACCGGCCAATTATCCAGCACTGACTTTTAGCAGAAATTGTACAAAGGGATCTTTATGGATGAGAAGATAGCAGGAAAGGAAGAAAAAGGCAAAAGATCAGGGGAAATGAGTAGCATGTTGAACTACAATCAAATATGTATGACCCCTCCCCCCCCCCCCAAAAAAAAAAGTTGTTCTGAGTCTAGTTTATAAATAGAGCCTGAACATCAGAATTACTTAGGAGAACTTGTTAAAATAAGCCAAAAAAGAAGTTTATAAGCTTATAAATCACAGCAAGAAATGCTGTCAGAAATGTCAAATAGCGTAAGCATTTGCATTCCGTCCCAGATGCCTTCCCCTTGCACTCCAGTGCAGCGGCGAGGAGCGAGGCAGAAGTGTGGTGCTCCCCTCCCGGACTTGTCTTCCTTCCTGGAGATCCCTTAGAGCCAGGGCGGGGGGGGACCCTTAGTGGGATGTTCAGGGTGTTCTTCAACCACAAACTTAAACTTGAGCAAAGCATGCGGCAAAACGGCAAGAAATAGATGGTCAAAGGGAGCTCAGGTCTCTACGGCAAGCCCAGATACCCTGACTCTACAGCAGACATGTCCTACTTATACCGCTACTGGGCTAAAAAAACATTTACCAGAAAATGTCAATAGTAAAAACTCCCTCTTGTATCCAATATTGTAAGCATGGGTTAATCAAGCAAATGCTGGAGAGATAACCACTTTAACAGCTCTCCATTTTCTGTCGCCTGTATCGAACACGCGGGTTCAGGCACTGATCCACCAGCGTTACAGCATGAAGCTGGATTTCACTAAAAAGAACCCCTTCTTTTTCCTGGCTTAAAAGTTACCTCCCAACACCACCACCAAATCCTTTGGGTCAAAATTTATCATGCTTGTTCTTAACTCGTTGGAAAATTTCTTTAGGAAAGTTCAACAGCATAAGTAGTAGCGGCAATTATTCACCTGGCTTTCGTCACGGAAGACAGCAAATATTCACGCAGAGCAGCAGCCCTGCACAGCAACGCCACTCCACCAAGCAGGGCAAGCGTGCCGTCCCCCGCGAGCGGCAGCTCAGCTTTCTCAAGGAGGAAACGTGGCAGGAATTCCCGTACCTACACGCCAAAAAACCTCCATCCAAATGAAAGCATCGGGTACAAGCCTGGCCATCTGCTTGGCAGAGAGCAGAGCACGAAAACGTGGCACTTATCATCAGTTAATCAAGATGATTTCGGGCTGCGTCTTATGTGCATGTATATATTCTGAAATTTGCTGGAAAAAAACAACAAAATCTAAACCTTGGTGTGGAGAGAGTCCTAAGCAAGAACTAAATCCTTTTGCTTGCACAAGGAAATAACACTTACAAACGATGACATAATGCTGCTTTTCACGTTGAGAACGGCCCTGTGCACTGACTCATCTGCGCTTACCGAAGCCTGTGCTCAAGCTCTGATCCAGTGGAAGACTAAATGAAAGAACTGTTTTATTTTTTAATAATAATAAAAAAAATGCAAGGAACTTAAAACTCAAGCAACTGAGTTAATGGGCCATCATGTCCGAAACTTCAAATGAATAAATGCCAAGTATGCCAAGTGCAAAGTCTGGTTCTGTCTTGGCTACACCACCTGCACATAATGTGTCACAAGTCACATTTTACAGAATATCATAAAATGAAGCAAAAGGGAACTTTGTTAGCTGCTATGGAAAATACAGCTTTGAATATCCTAATTTTGTTTAGTTCAAATCTTAACCATAATATTTATATTAATTTTATTTATTATGATGTATTTTTATTTAAACACATACACAAAAGTAAAATAAAATAAAGTTGTGTTAGGCTGTTTCAAAAACAAAACTCACAGGCCAGATAAGATGGATAGAAAATATCTTTCATGTGGAGAGATGGTTGTGGGTCACTAGATGCTCAACATGAGCAAAAGAAAGAGCAATTTGCTCCTATGCCAAGGAACAATAAAAAAAAGCTTTTAAATGCTTAGGCGAGGAGCAGTGAAGGCAATGTGGGGTAAATTCCACAAGAAGAAATAATTCCTCATAGGTGCAAAAAAAAGAAAAAAAGAAAAAAAGAAAAAAAAGAAAAAAGAAAAAGAAAAAAAAATCTCCACCTCCACTGTCCATTTTCCATAGGAAAAAAAATCTTTGCATCTTGGAACAGGATGTTGCTTGTTCATATCCACTTAGGTTATTCACCAAACACTGAAACTCCCCACATATTTTAAAGTCAATAACATAATCCCGCACAGATAAATCCTGGTTCTGCCATCACACACTTTGAAATCACATTTAGCCTTGGCTTAACCACCGCAAGGGCTGGAGAATGCACCGTGTTGGTACCTGACTTGTTCCAATGATTAATAGCACTATTTTTAAGTTCGTCATTCCTCAGCAGGCAGCCCATCCCAACAGTCTTTCTACCTTAAACTGAAGTAAAACCACCTTTTATTATTATTATACTGACATCACATGAATGGAAATCCACCCTCCTCCTCAGGACAGGGTATTACACTGATGGTGGATACAAGCTCTCTCCTCTGAACACATTAGGGATCAGCAGTCCCCAAAAACAGTGATCCACTGTGCTCTGAGGTCTAATCACTACAAGTGGATCCTAGAAACAAGCCCAGGACTCCTGGATTTTGCACCTTTTGGAGTAATGCCCTGAGAAAACAAAGAGTGAAGAGAAAATGGAATTCAAAAATTGTTGTGGCAAACAAAACTGTTATTAGTTAATAACTAAAAATAATGTATTTCTATCATGTCCAAATGCTGCAAAGACAAATGTCAACCCAATGCTCACCAAATTAAGACCTCACTCATCTCTAGGCACACAGCAGAAGTCTCTGTTAGGAGCTGTCTGCAAGCACAGCAACCCTGAAACCACAGCTGGAAGGGATGTCCCTCAAACGCAGGCACAGGCTAAGGAAAGGCTTCTGTGGTTTGGTTTGCTTATGAAAACTGGGCTCTGTAGCTTTTCTACCCCATATGTAAGAGCATCCCCCAAAACATCTTCATCCGAGACAGCAACAGGAATTGAAGACAGTCAGTTATGATGGATATTACTTAATGAAGTCACAGCCCAGGATCAGCAGAGGAATAGAAGCGTTTCTGAAGCTCTTAACACCACCTAGGAAACCAGAATAAACTCAGTGAGCTGCTCATGGCACCATCTGTCTCCCTTTCAGCCTCACATCCCTACCTCTTCCCCATCCTGCCTCCAGAAGGCTGGTGAGGCTCAGTGGTGTCCCTTTCCATTCCCTCATTACAAATTCCCCCAAGCTCCTTCGCTGCAGGTCATCTTGTGGAGATCTTCCTCCTTGTTTGCCTGCAGCTCCTCAGGAGCAGAAGCCGCTCCATTTACAGGCAGGCAAACGGCAGAGGCTGGTGCAAAGTGTTCTCGAGCAGGCTGCAAGGAGACTGCTCCAGGTTAGGACCTCTGCAGCCTGCTGACTGGTCCAGTCTGCTAATGCTCTCCCTTCTGTTTCCATTTTTATACTTAAATTATAAGTTCTGTTGAGCAAGAATTTATCTTTTTGTCTTATGTTTGTACTGCATTTACCATATTGGTATTACAATACCAGTAACAGTGCTATTCAAGCAAGTAATATCCACCTCATCATATTTTAAACCCAGGAGATGTTGTGAGTTGGTTTAAGTTGCTGGGTCACTGGCTGCTCACAAGCCTCCCACAAGCAAAATGAAAAGCCAAAACGAATCAGAGATATGCCCAGCTAGCATCAGAGACTCCTCCAGTCATACGCTGAAGGAAGATCAGTAACAAGTGACGGCCACAATGTTGGATCAGTTCTTCCAAAAAGAAAAAAAAAAAAAGTTAAAGGTCACCAGCACAAGTAACACAGTCACATCCCATGCTCAAGACATACTACTTGAGCAGTTCAAAGCTCCTCTTCACTCAACTGAGTCTCCTTGTGATCCTGACGCCACCACTTCTGCATTAAGGAGAGGTAAGGCAAGAAGGTGATAATAGTAGGAATACCCCAACAGTCACTAGCCAGTCTTTTCAGATTTGAAGATATGTTTCCAGTTCCAATCCCTGGACTGCTGTGATGAAGTGACAATTTGAGCTTTCATGGGAAAAGGAAATCTTTCTAGCTTTTTTCATTGCAAGCAAAGAAATGGATTCTTTAGTACTTAAAAAAAAAGCTTAAGTTGCTTTCCACTTTGAGTTATTATTAATTTGTATTATTATTCTTTAAATCAAGTAACTTCTTCCTTTAGCTCACTATTTTTCACTGTTTAGTGTTAACAACACTAAACCTTTCAGACAGCCTTTCAGATATAATTCTCATGACCAGAGCTGAACTAAGTGCACTGTTTTAGAAGAAACAAAAGGACTGGTTAAAGATTTGTAGCCACTCTAGATAAAAGAGGAGGGATACTTTAATTAGAGTGGCCTTTATACAGATCATGTCCAAACCACATCAAATACATACAAGTAGTGACTGCAGGAAATTAAAATAGAAGACTTAAAAATACGAATAAATCAAGGAATTCTCATGCTTAACTTTGTCCTCTGACCCCTGAGGTCTCCTTTCCTGATACAGCCTCCTAACATTAGCTGAACATTGGTCAATCTTCCAAAAGAGGTCCTGCTCTCACTTCTGCGTGCCCACACTGCCCAAAAGGGAGGAGTTCTCTCTCCACATTGCTGCCCCATTCACATGCACTTTCATAATTCCCCCAGTTACAACGCGCCAGATCAGGACTACCCAAAGGGGTTTGGTTCACGAGCGTAACTGCCTCATCCTGCTAGGTTTCTTGGTCGAATGAGACCTCTCCCTTTCCTGTGGGACATCCTAGGTCTCCCAACAGCCTCCTGGGAGCAGCTGCAGGGCACTGTCATTAGCATCCGCCAGGAAGACATGCTGCTCTGCCAGGCTGGACAAGAACAGCGCTTCCTGCTTGGGGACTGTGCAAAATATCCGGAGACCGGAGTTAAAACTAAGACACCTCTGTGAGCTACGCAGCGATACCAACTAATCGAACAGCTGCAGATGTGTAAATCGTCCATGTGTTATTCGTACCAGAAAGGAAGTATCTCAGTTTGCAGCATCTTGCGTCGGTAGTTCAGGGAGGGGTACAGCTAGGCAGCGATTCCACACTGAAGAGGCAAAGGCTAAAAACGGGGAGGACGTCAAGTGAAAGCAAAGCAGAATCAAACGGCTCGGCGTAATAACTTGGTGTTTCATAAGCCAGATCAACACCCGCCCTCCCTATCCGTGCTGCGCACAGAACAGCGGTGCTAGCCTCGCTGATGATCATAGACTTGCTTCCGCACAACAGAGGGCGAGAAAAACTGTCAAGTGAATCGGAGATTAACTATCCAGATGTAAATGAATTCATTGCTATGCAACTGATAGGGCCCGGGCCTGGTTTAGTGCAGGATGGAGTCAGGTTTGGAGAGCTCTCTCAATGGCCAAAGAATTTATAACCTGTATTCATGGCATCTCTGTAAGAGGCCGCCCAACAATGCGGGAGCTCGCCAGCATTGTTCCTTTTGAAGGGCTCCCCGCTCCACCCCGCTCCTCTGCCCCCTCCTCAGAGGGCCCGGTGGACCTCCTCAGCACCCTTCCCACACTGCCTGGGCCTGCTGATCACACAGGAAGAAAGCCAAGGGGGGTGGGGAGGTGACCTCCACAGCAGAATTTGCTATTCATGTTCCGTTCCCCCTCACAAATCCTTAACTTCTTGTCTCTTTTTAATCTTTTTTCTCTTGAGAAAGAAAAGATCAAAGGCCTCGGGGCTGATGCTTTCTGAACTAGGCACTTCTTGCCATGGGAAAACAGCGACAGCGGAGGGCTACACAAAGATGCTTGTGATTGGGGGTGGGGGAAGAGACCATGGGACAGGACAGGACTTTCTTCCATGGAAAGGCTTTCTAAAAGCTTTTACCAACCAGTCCAATGAGAAAGACGCAGCTACCCAATATCCATTCCACAACTTCCAGGCCAGGCTGGAATACTACAATGGCAGCAGTGAGAATAAGTTTTGTTTAAGGAGTCATACATGAACAGTATTAATGTCTTCAAACATCAAGAAGGAGAATCCAGAATTCAGGTGTGTGCTTGACTGCATATCCAGCTGCCACCAATATTAGTTCCCTTCTTGGCAACTGGACCATGGGACTACTTGTCTGTTGGCCACTTGCTTTTCCCAGGTTCCTTGGGAATATGTTTTCAAGAGAGGAAGGAATAGATGCAGCCATATAATTGCTCTATGTTCATCTCCTGGTTCTTCCTTACACACTCAGCTGATACTGCTGCAGAGAAAAGACAAACAAAACAAGTGCCAGTGCACACAGAGCCGTCCAGCATGCCTTGACCTCACCAAACGCAAACAGCACAGAGTTTTATCATCAGAAATAGGTGTCTGCACTGTGATCTGGAGCTAGTAAGTCTGTGCAGGGTTAAATACAATAGGTGCCATCAGAAGCTTTACTTAAAATATTTCCTAGACCTAAGAAGACAAGGTCTTTCAGACACACATTATTATGCTCTGTATTTCCAAACAATCCACTGCTCATATGGAAGAAAATTAAAAGTTCCTCAATTCCCAGTGAAGAAAAGGGAGGGATGCAAAATATTTCTATTTCCCAAACTGCTCATGATGAAAGCCTAGCCCAAGAAAAAGGATTCTGAAGTCATCAGCACTCTTTCCAGAGTAATGTGTATTTTTCCTCAGTCAGTAATCCTAGTTTGCCATTGTCTGTCTTATGGCCTCACCTAGGCAAGGTAGAAGAGTGGTAGAGCAAAAGCAGCACATAAGTTGTAGATCTGCACCAGATATCAAATATTTCATGGAAAAAAGAATGCTCTTGGCCTAAGGGTTTGTGCGAGTTTCCAGCTGGAGACGGAATTTCAAAGCAGATACTCAAATCTCTAACAAGGGAACCAGCCTCCTGAGAAATCTTTAATCAGTGTCCCTTGGACAAGCAACATACAAATAATTCCTGTTTCGGAGGTCTTCTGCTCCTGGGAAGTGGCTGTTCTGTTTTGGAAAAATGTTACGTAGGCCTGAGAGACTTATCCGGATTAAGGTCTTTACTTTAAACCTGAAATCAAGGCCAGGCTTGGTGGTGCAGAAGGGGGAACTTGCAAAGCCTATTCAAGAATCTGAGTCCAGGTTCAGTCCCATCATCTCTTTCTCTAATAGAAATCCCTCATTTCATTTCCTGTTCATCTAGCGTGAGGGCTAAGCCTTTCCAGGACTTTCCAGAGAGAGGCTGAGTCATCAGTGCCCAGTTCTTCTCTGACACTTCCGCTCATCTTGCTCATGTATGAGCTCTCATAGTACCTTACTATATCTCATATCTACATAGCACTGCCCTCCATCAGAAGCTCTTGGTCCTTTCATATTTTTAAAACA
The DNA here is from genome assembly GCF_028389875.1 of Rhea pennata. Taxonomy (NCBI): domain Eukaryota; kingdom Metazoa; phylum Chordata; class Aves; order Rheiformes; family Rheidae; genus Rhea; species Rhea pennata. Next base: position 2,803,625 of record NC_084680.1, read on the forward strand.
GCTAAAACATCCTTCCGACCTCACAGATAAATGACCTTTCCTGAGTCTTTAGGCCTATCGCCATCAAGAAGCTCAGGGACAACTGTCTCCAGTCTTTCCAATGCTGGAACACCTAGGACAGGAGAGGATCTGACGTTTCCTTCAGGCATTGAATGTAAAATATTTTAGTATCAGTCTCAGATCTTTTTTGCAGGCAAAAGTTTCAGTTTCTTGTCCAGTGTACACTCAAACTGAAGGGCCCGAACTCACGTTAGGAGTATGTCTCTATATACTAAAGGCCACATACCACAACTGTACCTCCTTCTGCAGCATCTTCTGATTCAATTCCGTAAGGTTAGAATAAAATCTACTAACTGAGTTTCGGTGTAAATCCCAAGCGGACCTCGATAATAGACATCACAAAAACTGCAGCACCCAATGTGTTGTAACAAATTAGAGGCCTTACAGGAACACTGACAATTCACACAATTTTTTTGCTTTAGAAGCTAGTTTCCTGACACAGACTTTAAGAATGTGTTTCCTCTGTAGGCTCGACAAATGATCTGAAACACGCTGGTGAGCCAAAGAGAACAGCTGCCTCTTTTCAGATTTGAACTACTTTCATCACCACCCCCAAAACCAAGCACAGGAGCATTCTCATTATTAGAGAGGGTGTTTGTGCTGAAAGAAAAATTTAAATTGCTGTACAAACAGATGCCAAATTAGCACAAGCGACCCAAAACCAGAAATGCAAAAATTCTCCAGTGGAGGTTTATAAGGCAGTTGAACGTCTCAGCAAATTAGCTTCCAGACTGCCATGATGACAAGCCTCCTCTCAAGCTAACGTCATGATCCTTGTGAAGCAGTTGTCCTTCCAAAGTTTTTCTGATGAATTTTGCTCTGTCTTTGGGGAGTAAAATGAAAAATGTCACCATCATAAAACAGCCAAACATGTTTATTCAGTTAAATCATACAGAACCTTTCAGACTTTCTTCAGATGACAAGTTTCCCCCTGGTCCTCATAGTTTTGCCAGTGTTTCAAACCAGATCTTTGGCGCTTCTTTCTGTTGAGTCCTCGGTTTCCTCTGAGCTAGGATAACAATCCTGCTAAATCCAGGTGTGGTTTTGTAAAATGGATTATTGCCCAAGAGAGGTAAATGAGAGGTACAGGCTGCAGTTTGACAATACAGTCAAAGCTTCTCGGATTAGTTTAAAAGCGGCAAAGGCACATGTCACACAATACCGACACATTACAAAAAAAAGGGAGCCAATTCAAACTCCTTCAAAAACAAATAAAAAAAAAATGATGAACTAACTTGTCCCAGCTGGCTTTATTCTGGAAGGGGACTGCTGTTTTATACTGCCCTAGCTTCATGCCACACTGGTTACTATCAGTCCTCTGCACTACGTGACTATGTGCCAGGCAGACCACAGTGTGGTGATGCACCCAGCCCAGACCCAGACCAAACGCATGACACCACACAATCTGCAGCAGGACTGGTGTTAATGCATCACTCCTCTTTACAGATGACCCAAAGATGATTTTCACTCAAGCCTTGTATGAAGAAAACGTAATTTTTATACAGCCCCATGCGTTACTGTAAGGATCTACACAAGTGCCAGATCCTCCAGTTTCATCCTCTTCTGGTCAGCAGTTTTTCCTCACAGAATGCCCACATACGTTCAGAAAAAAGCCCTGTAGACCATAAGTGCTTTTGATGTAGTATTATGGCCTAAAGTATTTGATTAACAATTTGTCATGGGAGACAAGTATTAAAAGCACACTATAAGCACACTACAAAACACCTTGTCTACGAGATACTGAAAGCCTGGAGTAGTGTGCAACACGTAAAATACAGCCTGCACAAAGAGAAAATCTCTCGGCTGCATCGATTGTCACTAAGGTTTCTTGGAAAACATTACTGTATGTCACCATAAGCTGAAAAAGCTACAGTGTTACCACTATTAAAATACTCCCTATAAGGAGAAAAATAGGGCCAGTGCTCAGAGGAGATGTACATAGAGGCTTGTTCCCTCTCTAAAAATGAATCATGATGAATTTGTGACCTTTTTTTGACTCCCTCCCTACTAACAAACTGGCTTAGCAGAAAGAATGTGAATATATGTTTTGAGCATATGCTGATAGAAACTGAATTGTGAAGATGTAAACTTCAGAATCTGCACCAGAAACCTAAATTTATCAGTTGTTCCCATCCAAACAGGGAACAGAAATCAATCAATCAATGAACTCAACATTTCAGACTCCCAGATTCTCCAATGAACTTCTTGAATGAACCCTAACGAATACATAGATAAAGCTTTGTTGACGGAGGCTGAATTCTTCTAATCAGCCTCAAGGTGATAGACACAAATCTCATTAAATTTCGTGGGAATTAGGTTCCTCATTTCCACAGCCATCAACAAAAATTCATGTCTGCAGTTCCTCAGCAAGCAATCTTAAAAACATCATCATAAACAAGTGCAAGAAAGTTGCAGGTGGTCTTCAGACTCCTCTGTAGAAATGAAATTCCTATCAATACAAGGTCGGCACATTCCTTGTTAACGGTGTAAAGCCCTAAGGGACATGCAGCAGGACCATGCAAACTGGGGATGCTGTGTGGGGCTGGCCATGGTGCCACGTGCTCTCTTCTGAAACAACAGCTCTTCGCTCAGGACTAACCTCCACCCTTTCGGGCAGAGAGGTGGCGGCGCTGTCTATGTGCCACCCGTCACAGCGCAATCTGCAGCGCACATCCGGACTCCGCCAGCTCGGCGGGACTCGCCCAACCATGCTGAACAGAGATTTCAGTGCAGGCACCGCATGTGGGCGGAGGGATGCCTTTTACTTTACCCACGTGCAGGAACCGAGAGCTCTAGAAATGGGTGCTCAGCACGATGCAGAGCGGCAGCATGGGCTCGCAACAGTGCCGGTGCTTTGAGGCTGGGCAAAGCTAAGAGCTGCCCAGCTCCAAACCTTGTAGCAGCCTTTGTGAGCCTTAGCCAGGTAGGAGCTTGATGCACCAAGGGAGCAAAGCCCGTTCCCGCGCTTAAGAAGGAGCACCTGATGCCCTGAGGCTCTGGCCTCCAGCACGCTGAAAAATGTAGTAATCACCTTTTCCTGGGGCTTTTCCTCCTTATTTTCCTTACCTGTTGAGAGATGCTTTTATAGCAGCATCTATCACCGCAAGCATCCGAGTGCACCACAGGAAGACAAAAAGACCCCAAAGGTCCAATTTTCTTCCCAACTTTGTCGTTTTGCTTTTGAATTTCAATTATTTTTGTAACAGCAAAGCTGCACAATCATAAAGATTGTGGCAGCTGGCAGCGAGCAAGGGAGAAAGCTGTTATTACAAGCATACACTTTTCTCTAATGGTAACTTGGAAAAGTATTGAATCCCATTTCTTGTCCAAATGCGCTCTGCTCCGCCGTCTTCTAGTAAGTGGTGAGTAAGTAGTTTCCCATAAAAGCCCAAGAGCCTGTGAAAGAGCCTGACAGAATCTTATTCCCTCTTTAACATTCAAAAAACAGTAACTTCTCCCTCTTTCCAACTGCCACAACTGGTAAGGATTTTTGGAAACGGCACTTCTTCAACAGTGGATCAAGAGATAAGAGACTCGCTCTGGCAGGAGCCGGCACACTGAGAACAGGTAAAGCTCCGGCGTGGGCATCCTTGAGCTACCCTGGTGGCTCGGCTCGGCTCGGCTCGGCATGGCGCAGCCGGGGCGCAGCGGGGCAGGTGCACCCGGGCCGTGAGGGAGCGCAGCCCTCGCGGCGCCTTTTCCCAGCCTGGACGAGTTTCCTGGAAGAGCGGCGTGGTACGCTGAGCCCTGGATGGATGGCGCCTCGCCGCAGGACTCCCTCTCCTTGGCTGTAATTCTTCCATCTCAACAGCAAGTTCAGAAAATAACGTAATGAAAACAGTTTTCTTTCTTTCTTGTTTTTTTTCCATTGCTCATTTTATTTTACTGAGCTACTGCATACGGAGCCGAATCTTTATTTTGGCTCACATCCTCTTGCAATATCATTACCCTCGCGCAAAGGAAAAGCCCTCTGGAGATTTCCAATCCAAACAGGCTCTTGTTTTATCTACAACTATTTGAGTACATGACCTCAGATAACCCCGCGGCCAACTGCGTGCCAAACTCCAACTGCAGCCATGGGAACTTTAAATACAGGGAAGATTTTCCAGCTCCCCTCCGCAGGGAAGACGTTTGGCTTCTCGCTCTCGCTTCGTGCCTGAACGGGCGCAGGCGAGCCGGGCTCCGCGCTGCGGGACTACGGCCCCCCGGCGTCCCCAGCATCACCGCGACGCCGGCTGATTTCACCTCCGTAGCAGGAAGCTGCTCCTCGTGCGCAAGGGCACGGCTGACCTCTGCTACGGACAAACACTTCAGTGTCCCCTTTGCTTCTCGGGGTACTGCTCCAGCTTCAGATTACTGAGAAGAGAAACAGCTGCACTCGGGCCAGCAGGCTAATACACAAGGCTGTGTTTGGATTATTCGGGACAGGGTAGGTTTTTCATCTTCATTAGCCTGCTGCTCACAGCCACGTCCATAGTTTCTCACCAGGTCAGAGCCTCCTGCTTTCTCCGCTGCTTATGAATCTAAATAAAGCAATTAATCTGGTGTTTTGAATGCAACTCGGGAAGTTTTGGCAGCTGGCGTTCCCTGGACCATCGGTGCATTTGGGTACCCAGCTCTTTGCAAGCCCTTGGAAAATATTGGCTCAGAGAAATAAAGTGAAGCGTTCAGGAACCAGAGCAAGCGATAAGCATCTTTTACAGAACTGATCACTCGATCCTTCTTCCCAGATAAATACTTCATTGTGTTATGACAACTCCATTAATAGTCAGGAGGGAAATGAACCCTAGAGCTGAACATAAGTGCAGAGGAAAAATCCCATACTCTAGGAACAGTATAGGAGTTTGGTCTTGACAGTCTCCGTATCAGTTTCCGACGCTGTCACGGCAGAACGCAGAGAGCATTATTTTAAGACAGGAACCAACCTCAGCAAAACTATGACAGGCCACAGCCTGGTGACCCATCAAGAGAGGCTCTGTTTCTCTTCACTGGGATTTCCGTGTCTTACGTAATGGGGCATTTGCCCATGTGGAGCTGGGCTGAAGCCACGAGCTCATTTCACAGGCCGGTCTCCCAGCCGCACGCCTGCCGCGGCTGCTCTGCACACTGTTAACGGCCAAGGGCACGTCAGACTTCTTGGGACTTGATGCAGAAACATGTTAGTCTCCAGTTTAAATATGCATTTAAGTGGAGGTAGTTTGGCACAGGGACAGAAGCAAGGACTTCCACTCAGAGCATCACTTTTGCACCTTGACCAGCGCCATTGCCCGAGAAGGGCAGCAAAGCAGATGGCAAGAGACCTCAGCCTGGCTCACTGGGAAGTGCAGTAGTGGTCGAGGCTTGCGCTGGGCCGCCAGGGCTGGCAACCAGCCCGGGGGCAGGCAACAGGGCAGCTTCCAGAGCAAGACCAGATCCAGAGTCCAGCATCTGGGCTGGTTGGTCACAAAATCCCAGTTTTCAGCTGTTTTTTAGCCATATACTAATGCACATTATCTAAAGATCTTTGCATTTCAAGGCTGTTGTTATTTTGCTCTTTACAACCCCTGAAAAAAATGATTTCAGTTTAGTCGCATCATTAGAAATTTGCATAAGGTCAATCAAAGGCTTCATGTATTTCCTCTGGTCCAGATCTCAGTGCTCCTGGTGTTCTCCCTCTTCATTTATAACTTCATTGCTGTAGGGCATTCAAGTAAATCATCCACTACCAGTTTCCTCTCTTCAACAACATGCATCAAGTTTTTCATTCAGGCTAAATGAAGCTTCAACTACTCTGTACAACAGCAGCTCAGTTAAAGGCACAGAATGACTTTAAGAGATGCTACTTTTTTCCCTAAAAAGATTGAAATTTTGTCAGTACAGAAGAGAATCTTGAGTCCTTTAGAAGGGGAAAGATTCTGTAAATATTTAGTTGCACAAGTGAAAGCAAAGAGCCAATTCTTATGTATTCTCTGGGAAAGTTATTTGCTAGCCTCTGAGAAGAGGCCTTTTCACTATGAATAAAATGAGAAGCACAATCAGAAACTAAGAACCATATTCAGCCACAATGCAAAAATGTGGTAAGGCACACACTAGCTACAAGCTGATCAAAACAGTACAGTTTCTGTTCACATGGGAAGAAGTGGAGGTATATTTTACCTGATTGTGTACTTCATTTACAAATCTGAAGATTGACTTCAAATTTTAATGTAAATATATTTTGAACTGTCAGTAAGGTGCAAAATTAATGGATAACAACAGGGCTGGGCTAGGACAGGCTGAGAGCACAGGGCTCATCTCCCAAGGCCAAAACTCAAGCCAAGACCGGACATCTATTAAGGAAAGGTAGGTGAGCACCCACCCTAGTGATCCTCCTAACTGGCAAACTGTCAGGTCATCAACCAAATTCTCCTAATACTGGGATTTAACAGGCAAGGTCTGTAGACAAGCCAGCCTGAGCTCTTTCAGCTGTAGGCTCGTGATGGCTTTGGACCAGCCTAAGCCTGTGCCGACACAGCAGGAGCAGAGTCCTCCGCCCTCCCACCCCACACCATGCCCTTATCATACTCTGCACATATCTGGCCAGCTGCTCAGTGAACCACACTGGGGAAGTGATCCGGGTTAAAATTAACCATCTGGTTTTGACAGGTCCATTTCAACTGGGATCAGTTCCCTGATCCGGCCATGCTGCAGCTAACCAAGCACTTGCACTGGGACAAGGGGGACAGAGAGGCACCAGGGGAGGAAAGAGTAAGAAGAGAGCGATAGCTTCATGTGGCAGAGATGTCAGCCTATACTGACTTAAAGCTCTTAGGAAACCCCAGTCATAAGAGCCAGAGTCCCTTTTCCAACAGACCTTCAATGATGCGCAAGTACTTTTCTCTCTTCTCTGAAAATGGTATATAGAAGCCCAACTTGTTCAGGCATTATTCACATTACTATCCCATAAATACCAGTATATCAGCTCTGTACACAGGGGAAGAGTGAACCTTATTGTATTTCTGATACGTACTCCAGATTAATTCACCACTTGAATTTTTCAATGTCTTTTAATTTTTTCTGTTGCTTTCAAATTAAGATATTTTCATGACAAAATATAATAAAACCTCCAACTAGTGGGGTACTTTTCACCTAACCTAATCTTTTTACTCTGCAAATTCAGTCTTTTTATTCCATGTCCTCTACTGGCGCAGCTATCTCTCTTCTGCTAAGCAACCAGCTATATACGCATGGATGAGTCTTTGCAACTGAAAAAATAACTAGCCCGATGCAGCTTAGGTAGGAGAATCTGACCGTGTGCATTCCTCCTGCCACTGGCCCCAGGAAAAGGATACCCTGCCACTTTTAAACCTGGGAGGTCTTTGAGAGTTTGGCAGAAATCCCCTGGGAGGCCCGTCATTAGCCATTTAAAACTGACTATAGTATAGGTCTGAATTGCAGAGTTTGACAAAGCCCCTGCAGAGATATCTGTCAGGAAAGGCTCCCGATACTGGCAGGGGCTGTTAACAGTAACAATGATGACAATACAGTGGGGATTTTCAGGAGTGAGGACTTCAAAGAAACTCTAAAGAGGTATTTTTCATTAAGAAATAAGAAAGGAACGGAGTCTTGCTTTTGGCACTAAAGCTGAATATGAATGATACTGTGGTAAGTCACAGATCAGCAACGGCATAAATTGACACTGATTTAAATATGCATGTACTGCTTTTCATCACTGTTCCCATTACATAGGTTTTGCATTACCTGGCCAAGACAGCAGCCCTTGGTCCATCCCTCAAACTTATAGGTTCCTTGAGTATATCTAAGTGTTAGTAAGTAGCTGGCAAGCCCCTTATGATAACTTCTATGATACCATTACTGTGATCTTACAGATGGACAGTCTACTGCCATGCTAGCTCAGGGCTTCCACCCAAACTCTTTGGTCATTCTCACAGCTTCCCCAGTGGTTCAGTAGCTCAAATTTGGAGATAACTAGCAGCTCACTGGGCAGGAATGACACAGAAACCCATGGTGGGCAGATGGGAAGAGTCAGGAGGGCGTGTTTGTACACAGAGATTTTCCCACTCCTGACATCATATCAAAATTCCAATTCTGTGCTTATATCAGAGAGAAAAAGGAGATGAGCAAGAATGAAGAGAGTATACGACGGATTCCAGGCCGCAGGGAGAGACATTCCTGCTGCAGGAAGCCTGTCTCCTAACCATGAGAATTTACCATGCATTGCATGGACTAATGCCTCAGGGCAATCGGATGAATTTGTGAAAAAAAAAAAAAAAAGTCCACTAACACAACTGCAAACAAAAATACTAGATCTGCCCTCATCAGCCTTCTCCCAACTGAAATACCTGAAAACTCTGCCATCATGGCAAGAGCTCCCTTTCATGTGACTGGTTTTCTTTGTCAGGCAAGGGCAAGCTCAACACCATCTGGATTTAGGAGCGCTATTTTGCTCAGGAGCTCCGTCCCACCGTAACCACCTGTGCTTTGTGTCTCTTTGAACTGAACTGCAGGGCCAGCTTTTCCCCCTTCAAGAGCTAAACCCCAAAGGTATCATATCAGGTTAGCACAGAGCAAGAGCCCTCAGGGTTTGCAGAGCAGATTGACTTTCACACCTCACTGGCTACACAGAAGAAACCCAATCTAAACAGCGTAACTTTGCATAACTGATTATTTTCACTGGGGTAATCTGAGCCCTCCAGTAAATGCCACTAAATGCTGCTGATCCAGGGAAGACCCTGCTCAGGGAAGAAACGACCCAACTGCAGAAGGCAGCCACAGTAAAGCCTATCAGGGCAAGGAAGGGCTGGTCCCACCTGAGGGCTGAGTTTACTCCTGGGAGTGAAGGCTGAATCCTTCAGCACAGGCCAGGCTTGGGTCAGAAGGAAGCATGAATAATTTTTCAGTACCCAGATCACTTAAATATTCAGAAATTGGAGTGGGCAAAAATAAGGTGAGGGAAGCACACTAACCAGAGCCCTGAGTCAGCTGGTGTGCAAAAAACTGTTTGGCTTTACTCGATGTCATCTTAATCTCCTTTTCCAGTGTCCCACACACATTTGGAGAGGCTTCAGCTTTTAGGCTGACTCCCCAGTGACCTATTATCCTTTCACATCGATCACTCCAGCTTGTCACCAAACAGCCATTCACGTGACCTTGCTTGTAGGGAACCGCGTTCCTTGTCTGACTTCTCTGTCACCAACTTCCTTCTCTCCAACTACCAGCTAATTTCCTCCTACTCGTCCCAGTTCAATGAGCTCGCCTTCTTTAAAGTCCATGAATTTAAAGAGTTGAATTAGAAACCTCATTGCTGCAGAGGTTAGTGTCCGCTCAGTTCTCCAGATAGCTACATTCACTGCTATGCTTCAGGCTACAGGCAGGGGCTGGCTTTATACCAGGAACTGGCCACCAGAAATGAAGTGGTCCATGCCACTAATGTTATATCAGAGCTGCAACTTGCTCCTTCAGCCCCTTGGGTCTCCAAAGCACTGATCCAGGTGCACACAGGCTCTCTGTCCTCTTTCAGTCAGATCGGTCTCAACATCTGGCTTACCACATGGCCCCCAAACACTAGGGCAAGCTTGAGGGAAGGATGAGTGTGGGGGCCAAAGGGGTGCTGGGCCATCCTCCTGGTAGCAAGACAGATTTAGGCTGGACTCATCAAAAAAGGCCTCAGGAAAATAAAACTGTCTGGTTGTGCTAATCTTAAACATAAGACCTCCTCCTCTTCCTTCACGAAAATACCTTAGTACGAACAGCTCACATAGGAACAACAAAATAAAAAAGATGAGGAGAGGGAAAGGGAAGAAAAGACTAAGGATGAGAGAAAACGAGGCTTTCACCTGCACCTTCCCCAACACTTCCTTGATCAAAAGGATGGTCAACTTGGACTGTGTAAATTGAATTAAGACAGTTCTTCAAAGAAAACATCATGACATCCAGGAAGTGTGCCTGGAATGTTATATTTTACACCTTTGCAAAAACTCCTGTGCACTCATTCTCCCTCTGAGAGATCACTCCCTTTTTCGGGAAATTGAAGGGTACTGAGCTGCCTTCTAGAAGTAAAGTTTGCGCCTCTCAGGAGATTTTGTTCAGATTACCACAGTCTCAGATAAGCCAACGATAAAAAGCTTGGTGGTACAAAAGGATTCCTGTTGCCTTTCTGGGGCAGAGAGAGAAAGGAATTTTTTTGAACCTCTTATAAATGACTGACTCAAAGACGACAGTCTCACCTAGTTGAATAAAATTCTCTCTTGGGTTACATCTAGTTGTACTTCATCAAGGTAACTGGAAAATATCACCTTCTTCATGACTAACATGATGTATGAGTAGAGAAATTCTTTTAAACCTTTCTGTTTCTCTTCTCAGGTTTCATCAGGATACTGCTTTACCTGTTTGTGTTTCTGAAACACTAAAAAATCCTTGGATGAAAGGGCTTACATGAACACAAAGTGGACTTACTTGATTTAGTAAGAGACATTTGGACAATGTGCAATTTTAGGGGATGAGGTCTTCTTGAAAAGCCCAAACCTTACATATGTTGCTTACTATCTTCATCATTAGCTGCTTCTAGCTGAAAATGCCTTTGCAGCAGTAGACAAAACAGGAAATCGTGTACCATATCCCAAAATGGTACGTAGAACTATGGCTTTCTTTGGTGTGGGGTATCATATCATACAATTAATATTATCAATAACAGATATTGTTAATTTTACCCCGTAAGAAGCCCTACAGTTTTTTTGCTCAAAGATCTTCAGATAAATGTCATCAAGCAATTACAGATCTGTCAAATCTCATGATGAAATCAAGTATGTATATTCTCAGTCCGTAATGCTGCCCGAAATGACAGTTAGTCTCCTGAAGCAACATAGGACTACTGCCAAAACAGCTGCCCGGGCAAACATTGCAGATCTTAGAGTTGGATGACTGCAAAATTGTTCATTCTCCATGAAGGATATAACAGGATTTTAAATGCATTTGCAACAACTGGACAACATTTTTGTGCAGGATTCTCAGCAGGAAGTGAGAAAACATTGGTGTGCTATTACCTGTGCTACAAGATGGTCTTCATCAAACTGTTTACTAGAAAGTTTCCTGTCTACCACTATTTCATCATCTTGATGTATGAAGTGAAAACAAGGCCCTGGCGACATTTTGGTGTGTTCAAATCAATTCAGTTCACCTGAATTATTGATGAAGCTGGTCACTTTATTGTGAAAACAAGAACTTTGGCATTATTTAACTTTTAATGCACAAGCTATTTCAAATAATGAGACCCACTAATGGTATTGCTAGTCTATGCATAGGATTATCATGAGAACCCACCTGTAAATACATATGGGCATTCAAACCCTGACAGGGTTGGACATCCCATCCTTAACATGACATACAAACAATGAGCATTACAAGGGCACCAAAGTCAAAAAGAAGGAGAAACTCTACAGTGTATAAAACATGGGAATTTTGACTTCTTGACACAGTCAATACACTGAACTCTGACCTCAGGAGGCACAGGGGACTGGAAGCCAACAGAACTTAAATTGGCTACAAATCTCTTGTTTTCTCATGACATTTGAGAGAAAACACGGGGACGGTTTCTTTAGGACACATGGGAGTTATAGCTGTGTCACTGCCTTCTCCAGAGAGTTCTTCATTTTCCTTACAGTCATTCAATCACTGTCACCAACTGACCTTTCATTACTTTCTCCCAGTGCACCAGCATCACTGCTGACCAATGGATTTCCCCAATCTGTCCAAATCCAGGAGAGGAAGAAAAAGCCTGGTACAGAACTGTATAAAAGGACGTTTACTCTGCACTACATTGTGTCTTCTTTTCTATGCTAGTCTAAATACAAGTGCTGTTTTCACTGCCAATCGTTGTTTGCTTGTTCTGTTTCCACTGGCTAAAACCAGCATTTTTCCAGCTAGTGTTGCCCTCCAGGAAAAAAACACACATTCATACCTTTCTTGCATTTAGCACAGGAGAACAAAGTTGGTTCCCAGGAACAGGGATGATTTCCTCAAAAGAAAACATTTACTGTCAGCTGAGGTTTGACTTCTAATGACTAATTTGGCATCATCGTTTTCAGCACAGTAATAGATAACACCATGAATAATTAACAGCTTTTTTTTTCCTCTGAAGTTTAATATTCTCCTGCAGCTTTGCAAGTGAAAAAAGAGAAAGGAGATAAATACACAAACCAAAACCTTGGGTAGAATCTCTCACATACTTCCACAAAAAGAAGCTAAAGACAAAGATCGGTAAAAGAAATTTCACTGGAAATCAAGCTTTTGCAGACACTGAGAAAGAAAATCTGCAACATGAGACTGTCTTCCTTGAAGAAACACAGCTGATCTGCTGCATTCCCATATCTGACTTCCACTGGTCTGTGTAAAACATAAACTTCACGCTAACCCTATGAAAACAGTCAACATGCAAGAGAGACAACAGTCTGCTCCTAGCTGGTGAAAGGGGAAAAAAAATCTCAGGCTGTCATTCTTCCCTTGCTGTGACCTTCATGCTCCACTGAATTTCTGAAGATACTGAAATCTTGGCAGGAAAGTGTACAGTCTGTGGGAACGAGGCAGTACTGTCCAAGCTTGCTGGTGAGAATTAGGCCCAGTCAAGTCCCTTTTTTGGGGGGAAGCTGTGAGCTCCACATGTATTATAACACAACACTAAGAAAATTAAAGGCTGGGAATTTTTCAGGACCCTGTTTGTATGTCATGCTTTTGCCCTGCATGTGCTTCATGCTGCAGAACTGGCATGGGCAATACATTTTCCATGTTCCCATCCTTGCACACAGGATGGCCCTTCCTGCTCAGGATCATCTTCTATAAAGCAATGTATTTATGGTATATTCCCCATGATCCCATTCTAACCTTAGCAGCAGATAAAACACATTCTCTTACCCACTTAAGACACATAAATACTAACAGTTAAGCCTAGGAAGGCACCTGGAAGTCTCTAAGAGGTAGATGCAGCTTTGGAGTCAGGAGTTGCGAGTTGTATTCCTGCTGGGAGCTCCTCACCGGAGCCTGGATGAGACATATTACTTCTGCGTGCTCACATTTCCCTGCCCATAACTGTGGCTGCTCACTACGCTTAAATTAACGTTTATAACAACAATCTCAGCTCAGGCCTCTAAAGAAGCACAAACTGCGATGACAAATTTGCACATACCCTGATGCCATTTAACGATTGTCCTGTAGATCTGCTCCAAATCAGAAGAACGACAGTTCTCTGAATGAAAAGCTGCTATTTCAGGGTTAGGTATATTCACAACTGAATGCTCACATTCAGATGGTTCCAGGAACAAGTACCTTTTGAGGTCAATTCACTCCTTCAACAATGTCTCTAAAGACAGAATAATACCAGCTGTGCTTCCCGGCCAGAATCTGAGCAGTACAAGTTGCAGATTACATCTAAATTGCCAGGCCCAGGATAAACAAAAAGATTAAGAGGGCCTTACCCTTTGTGTTGAACAATCACACTCCCGAAGCAAGAAATCACAGCCTACATAGTGGGCAGGCACAGGGCTGCCTTCTCATTTGGGGCTAAGGGCTGCGCAGGAATAAGCAGCTAACACACATCGGGGGAAACCACGGATGCTGTTAATCATAGGTTCTCCTGACCTGTAGGTGCTGACAAATTGCATCCTATGGATGAACCTTTTATTAAACCACAGAGGGTTTTAAAACAATATTCTCTTTCTCAGCATTCTCAAATAGGTAAAAGCCAGTGCACATGACCCTTCTTTAACTCCTCGTTTAGATGGTGACACAGCCTTTCCAAAAAGATTTCAGGCCGAGAAGTAAATAGAGCTCCAATATTACTGAAGTGGAAGGCAACCCAAAGCTGAAATGTGGGCTCTGAGAACTGACGTTTTCTAAATTCTGCGATGATCTTCTCAGTCCCATTTCAGTTTGAGATGCTTTTTATCCTAAGCAACTCTCTTGCTGTCTCTTAATGAAGAAGTATTCTATGAAATATTTAGCCTTTCAATTTACTGCATATTAGGAAGGCCAACTGTTGTATTTAAAATAATAAAAAGACTGTTGACCAAGACAAGAAAGGTGACCACAAAATGAAATTGCTTGGTCCCACTTCCACGACACGATAGAGCAGGGAGATAGCTATTTGGCTCACAAGTTAGTGAGAAAGAAGATGTCTGGGAGTTCTCATCATCATTTGGACCGACAGAGCAGCCCACATAAAAGGAACAAAAAAGCCTGCTGATCAGATTGGTGTGACAGAGGCTCATGAGAGACATGCACATTTTCAACCTAAACGACAGCTTGAAGGATCTATATTACTAATTATCGACTAATATTGCCAGAGTTCCCAGGCTGGCTTCAAAGGTTCTCACAAAGTGCCCTAAGCACAGGGTTTTTCATCTAATCATAAGGCCTTTTTCTTTGTCCCTGCTAAATGGATTGCTCCATACTAGGTTTGCTCTGTGTAAATCAGTTTGCGCATGATGAGATTTGCAGCAATGAAATTCGTTACCTTAACCGCACAAAACCAGAAACATTCGCTGCAACTGTTATAACACTTTTGCACCTAATTTCAAAAAATGGTGGTTTCCTCTCTCCTCCCCCCCCCCCCCCCCCCCCGCCTACTCCTAATCCCATGCTAACACCTTTCTAAAAGGCAGGGGTGAGTCGCTTTGAAACATAAAGAGCAGGGAAGGGGGAGAAAAAAAAAGGTATCAGATCTCCAGACAATGAAATAAAGCAGCTATCTCTCACATCCTGCAGAGCTCAGGCTGAGGTCATAAGTTAAACAGGACATCAGAATAGGTGATGTAATTTGCTTATTTAGGATCAGAGCTTTCAGTGAAGCGAAAGAGACAACCTATTCGAATTTACTGATAATCCGATAATAAATGCAGGGCAGCTCGGCTGCAGAAACTGCAGCTGGGGCCAAAGAGATTTTTTTCCTGCACATTCATTTTTGCAGAGGATATAATTACAATCTTCCCTTCTTGCAGGAATGCCTTGAAACCTCACCTAGGGTAAAACTCCCAGTGCACTAGGTTTTGTTCAAATAGAGTCCATGCCTTGTACAGCTCAGAAGCTAAAGGGTCAAGTCAATCAGGGGGTGGGAAAGGAAAGAGGAAAGGACGTGGCCACGGCCACGCAGCAGGACCTGCTGACCAAGCTCAGGCTGGGCAGGCGAGGAGCTGACGTTTCCCATGTTTGGTGGAAAGGCAAAGCTCCTGGCTCTCAACGTTCAGCTAACTAGCAGCTTACTGCTTCTAGCAAAGCAGAACTCAGCTTTTCTGAAGACGGACAGGCCCTCCAGGCTCCAAATCTGTCTGCAGAATCTCAAACCAGCAAGAATTTTAGAGCAGAGTTATAAACTTTTAACGACAAGGTTCTTATATAACAGGAGGAATTTACTGGCTATCTTCTGCAACACAGAAGACGCCATTTTCCCTTCGAACTGTTGTGACAAACACTTGCGATATAAAGATTTAAAGCTAACAACTTGCACTATCTATCCCCTCGATTTATCACCATTCAAACTGTGATTTCGCCCTGACGATATTGCACACGATGGCATTACAACTGAGGGCTTCTATTCCCCTTCCGGAATTATCTCCCTTGACACAAGTGGTTTTTCACTGACAAGAACCCCACTAGGCCAGATATCATACCTTTGCCAAAGGAAGTCAAAGTCTGCAATACCTCCGGCTCACTGAGAAAGACAGCAAGAAATGAAGATACATTAGCCACACTATAAGGTCAATAAATGGTTATCTACATCTGCTTCTCTCATGTTTAGATAGAACTTCAAAGTTCAATGTTCCAAGCCAGTACCAAAACGACAGATAGAAAGACCAAGTCGGTCATCTGGGCAACATTTCCTAATAAAAGTTAATTTTCAAGAATTTCTTTACTAGGCTGAAATTGAGTTCCTGTCCTTTGCTGCCCTGCTACGAGTTCATAGCTCAGCTGCCACGGCCATTATGTGTGTCCTGTGCATAGATCCTGGCAATCGGAGTGCAGGTGGGTGCCACATCACGGTAGCATTGGGAGACAATCTTATCACTGATTTTACAGAGCTGAGAGAACTGCCAAACATTAAACCGCATTTAAAATGCCTTACTTGTCAAATGTTTGTATACATAACTGTAGCAGTTCAGTAAGACACTTTCTTTAGTGTCCAAATAAACTTCCTCTAAGCTGGCAGGATCAGAGAGCCTGTCTTCCACTCAAGGTAATTTGGTAGTGACCCTACAGATGCTTACTACAGCCCCTGACAACTTCACAAAGATCTTACGGAATAGTATCAGGGACCCATGTGCTGCATTTATCATTTAAGAAACATCTCCAGTATGCTTTTCACATTCACACATTTCTGAAGGTGCTATCTGGGGATATTTGAGAAGAAAAAAAGCTGTATATAAGACATCCAAATGTGGGCAGAGGTGACAGATAAAAGATGTTTGCATTTCAAATAGATAGAGGAAATGGGTTTATCACAAAGATTTTAAGGCTAGGAAGCATATAGCTTCCTGGGGGCTCTTTGCACGTCCATGAAAGACAGAATTTGTTTTACCTCCATTCAGACCCCCTAAACCATTGCCCACCGAAGGCAATACCAAGCCTAGCTAAAGGTGCTATGCACAGGTGACTTCTCCATGATGATCACAGAGTCCTTAAGATGCAACACTTGAGAAACACATGCAATAGTCATTTATGGAAGGCCATAACTGACAGCAGCCGCCAGTGTCAGAGCGTTTGACCAAAACAATCAAGCAGAAGCCCAGTACACGTCAAAGCAGAAGTGAGGAAAGCAGCACGCAGGTGATCTTCTCTTTGCATTTGCAGTGAGGAATGAGACAGAAGTAGCCAGTACTTGCCATTGTTTCAACAGAAAAAAAGGTTCAATATTTTGGCAGGTTTACAAAGCAAGTCCATTCTTTGCATCTGCAAAAGAGAGGCCATCCATCCCTGCTGAGGGTGCTGATAAAGGAAACATATTTTATAGCTATCTTGGGTCCAACATTGAATTGGGACCTATTTTTACCATGTGTTCTGTGTTACATGCATTAATTGTTACAGTAACAATATTTGCTGACATAGTCACTCAAATCATTTACAGAATATAAGCCCAAGAGACAAAACAAGCCCTTGCTCCATGAGACAGAGTGAGTCAGGCAGGATGCCACAGTGCTTCCTGTGACACACAGAAAAACGCTTATCTACAATGGATGATCACGGCTGATAACGAGTCTCCAGTGCTCCGGCAGCAGAATGGAGCCATCTTTCACCGACAGGGCTGCAGTTCAGCCTGTTCCGCTGAGCTCCATGAAGGCAAGGATGGCCAAGCTTTCAAATCAGTACTGCCTGGGCCCCCCATGCTGCTGAGCACCTACATGCTTCTGGAAGCTTAGCCATGCAATCGGAATTCCCAGGCCACAGGGACAGACCAACTCCTTGGTTGCCCATTAGCAACAGAGATTTCTGCAAGTTGCTGGCAGATCTCAGATCAGTTTGCAAAGATTAGAGGAGCAGCATGAAGGGAAGGATCTAGTTAGTCCTCCATCCTGACTAAGTCCAATCAGCTTCACTAAGTCTGCAGAGAATTAGGATGTTTTGGAAAGAACTCGCAAACGAAGTCGTGTGGGCTGCAGAGGTCCCAGAGCATCCTTTTAAAGGGAGAAATTTGCCATTTTTTCAATGTGGGCAGCTAATACTCTTTATAGTAATGTACTATGATCCTTTTCAATTTACTGACTGCAGCTCCCCTCTTCACACATATATTTCCCAAGAACTGCAGGTGCAGAGCACTCTTGTGCAACTAGCTGTATGCCTGCTAGGAATATAAAGCTGCAGAAACCCTGGGATTCTCCTTGAGAGCAGCAGTATCATATCAGTGAAACTTGTGGTGCAATACGTAGCAGACAGCTGAACAAAATCCCCAAATGCCAAAGCCTTAAATGTAGGTAGATGCATGCTTCAGAACGCAGAACAGTTGGACATATAATAGCATCTTCCCATGTGTAGCGGTCTAAAACATGCAGCTGCTCTACTACCACAATTTACAGGAAAGACACTTCTCCTGGAAGTAAGAGGAATGCTTAGTATATATTCCTAGCCAGATTAATTATCCCTTTTTATATTGTAAACTGAGACCGCACGTACTAAAAAGCTGTATAGTTAAGCAGTTTCAGACTCCAGATCATGAGAACAGGGTTGGTTTTATGTTCCATGTTGCACCGTCTTTTGCATTTATTATAGATAGCACACATTTTTCTTCAACGTATTTTTTTTTTCACATGCACTTATTCTCACAGCCTCTCAAACAGCCATGGGGGAGAACACTACCATTTGATGGACTCTCAGGGAATCAGAGAATCTACCAAGTTTGTTATAAGATTTTTTTAATAATAATAAATAAGCCAGTGCATCACTACACAACAAAACTACAAGACTGAACGTGCTATCTTACATCATTTATCCTGAAGATCAAAAGATGAATCCATATTATTCTACTCCATCTGCATGGTGCTATGCCATTCTTACCCTTTAGACAACCTGAACAGTTGGACAACTCTCATGTTCTGTACAAGTTACAGACACGGTTCTATCAACTTCTAACATCAGATACAAGCAAAGTCCTAGAAAAACACACTCTGTTGCATTTGCTCAATAGTCATTTCTACAACATTCATACAGTTCCAGCAAGCCAGAAGACCCTGTTAGCTGTCTACTAAAAGGCACTGGGCCAGACTTTACTGAAGTGCTCTGCTGGCGTGTTTACTCATAAGAGAAAGCTCTTTTTCTAGCTAGATTAGCATTTTTTCCCTTTTCTTTCTTTAAACACTGGTAAGATGAGAAATGTTGAAGTTGGAAGTTGGTTTATATTACTACTTTTGAAGGGATAAGTTTCAGTGTGTTACTGTTAACACATACAACAGTGAAACTTGGAAGACATGGAGCAGATTTGAGCTAACAAAATCAGGATTTCTTCTTAAAAAACAATCCACAGATATCCAATGCCAAACAATCTGGAATCATCAGCTAGCATGGACATGAATTAACCAAATAGTTCCTTGAAAAAAATAAGACCTTGAAAAAAATCCCCCTATTAAAATAATTAAGTGTTATCAGAATCATAGAGCTATAATTATACTTGGTTTATAATTAAAACACCATGTGTCCTAGACAGAGAATGCAGGCACAAGAAAAATATAATCATGATAGTCAATGCCAAAAAACATGCCAAGTACCGAAGATCTGAAAATCAGCACAGTTTCTAGCAAGTTGCATATGCAGTGCTTGTTCTGTTTGACTTAGTCATGAGCACCCATGAATGATATTAGCACACTCAAAAACCTCTCACAGCTTTGCAAGACATTGCCAAAGTCCGAGAAGAAATATTGGCAACCAAGAACAAACCACTGAAGGCAAAACATAAAAAGCTGAAATGGTGTCTGTTGTGCAAGGAACAGCTAGTGAGCACTGGCTTTAATTCAGAAAAGGCTAGACCTACCTGGCAGCGACTGAAGATATCGGCCAAGGTTACTTGAACATTGAAGTGCTTCAGAACCTGCAGGGCCTGTTCTTTTGCCTTTTCTGAGCAGTTCACAGAGAAACATCTTCCTTCTCCTACCTGGGACTGCAGCTTCAAAAGATAAATCATAAACAAAAAAATAAATAAGGCACTCCATGCATAATGATGTTTTCTTTTTTCTTTATTTTTCTAATGCATTTTGTTTGGTTTTAATAACAAGTAACATTTGGAGTTAATATATCTTTACAGACTGAAGTTTGATCTAATGAACACAATAGGTCATTTAACACTTCGCCACCATTGCAAATAGCTTTGCGACTGCTGAAGAGGAATAATGTTCAATATATCATACATGATAGTCTAAGTTTCCTTTAACTTATTATTCAATGGTGTGTGGTGCTAACAGTGATAGCAAGAGGAAACTGAATTTAATCATAGCTTTCACATGAAACCTGGCCAGATCACACACTGTTTGCAAAAGCGCAATCAAGGAGACGTGTCTAATGACAGTTTTACCACTTCAGCCCTTCAAGTTTATACACTTTTTTTTTACCTGGAATTAATAGATGGCTAATGACTTTGAAGTGGTTGATGTGGACACTCCCTCAATGTTTGCTCCACATTTAGCGCAGATGTCTGTATCTGGGAATGCTCACTGGGAAGTGTCCAGACACATCTTTATGAATGTGATAAAAACTGACAGTGAGCTGGGATCAACTAAATGCAAGTAAAGAGGCTGGCAGAGCCATTCTGTCCGCATGTAAGGCATACAAAGGCAAGTGAACAAAGGAAACCAGACATTTCCCAGGACAATATTGCACCCTGGGAAGCAATTATTTTCCTTTTGCAATTTCTACTCAGTGCTTTGGAGTTAGAGCTTTGCCAAGCAAGATTATGCCAGATTCTGAAATACCTACAGCATCAGCTGTAGATGCTATCAACCACAGTCTGGATAAGGAACCTGTAACATGGCATGGCTCCACTTGCCTCACAGTATCTCATCATGTGGGTAATTTTCCTGAATGTTCAGCTATAAACTAGGAAAGTTCTGCAAATGCTCCACATAACTATATGAATAGTTGGGATCTTTTGTATCTATAGTTTGAAATGAAGTCCTGCACTCTGCCTTATGCATGTAATGCTGAATAATTTCACTTCTCCAGATGAATTTTTGGGCAACAGCAGAGGGCACTTGCAGCAGGCATCATGACACTGTAGCCACTGACTTGACAGGTTCAGGATATTCCCACCAACACTCTGCTTTGCAGTATGCTTCACAAAAGGCTCTGAATGTCTGGTGCTGAGCGTAAGGTTGGGTTTTGCTTTGTTTTTTGTGTGTCTGTAGAGCAACTCAGCCTTCCACCTGGTCTCATGCTTGGTGGCTTCAACTGCCTCTCTTCTGAGCTCCAACAAAAGTCTTTAAGTATCGAAAAACAGCAGAGTGCTCTGTCAGTATGGAACCGGTCAGCAAACAAGAATCTTTGTGATAAAATGCATGGGAAGTGAGTTGCATTTTGCTTGCTGGTAGGGCTATACAGAAACACTCTGGCTTGAATTTTTTGACATAGAGGTCAATTGCTCTCTCTGCTGATGAAGTATCAAGCCTAAATGAAACTTCAACCCAACCTTTGGCTGTTCAGAACAAGAGCAAACCTCACAAGACCCTTTTTGTAGTCTTCAGTGCAGAAGATGGACAAAAAAGCCAAGCCAGCTGTTCTTTCACATCTGGCTTTTCCTCTTCTCTACACTGCATGTCCCAGACCATGCAGTGACACAGTGCCAGAGAAATACCAGAAGTTCTAAGCACTTACAGTCTGATATGGGAGTCCAGAGGTTAAAATGACCCTTCCTTCCTGTCGGGCAATCTGGAAAAAAGAAACAGTAAAAATCATTAATTAACATGGGCTGAAGTTACCAGTGAATTCAAGCTTTCCTTCCAGTTAAAACACAGGGAATATGAACTGGAGACATAGAGTCCTTCTTCCCAGTATTGACATACACTATGGCAAGAGTATCTGGGTCTAGTTCAACAGTATGTTTCTGACAGCAACAGCAGCTTGAGGTATTGCTCTCTCACTACACACATGCTGGAACAACTACTTGTGCATCTGCACTGCAGATGGACTAAGAAATTGATCCTATCAAAAAAGATATCAACAAGAAAAAATCCTATCAAAAAGCATTTTTTTTAGTTTTAGAGGGGTTTTTTTCCTCTTTAGGGCAAGCTATTTCTGCTTCCCTAATCTGGCTCACAAAGAAGCAAGCAGTACTGCTTGCTCAGCAATACACAGGGGAAAAAGGAAATTACCTTAAGCAGACAATTCCAGCAAAAAAACGTATCATTGAATGTGCCTGTAAGCTTCGCGGACATTAAGAAAGTGATGTTCAGTTCAACCCTTAAAGATAATGTAGTACTATTTTCCTGCAAACCAGGAACAGGCATACAGAAATCATGCGCACTTTCCAGTCCACAAAGGAAGTCTCCAAAGGAGTTTATCATCTCATGACTTGCAATCTTGTGCTTTTACCAGAGATCTTCTCCTTCAAGTGAAAGGTCTGCAAAGAATTATCAGGGGACTCATCACCCATGCTTCTGACCTTCGCAACACAGTAAGAGACATTTTTGAATGGTTTGGTGCCAAAAGAAGATACTAAATTTGGAACTGCAATTCTTCAGAAAGACAAAAGTGTGACTGATTTTCGTATGATTAAATGACATTTCTGCCTCCCACCACTTCACCCTTTCCTCTAGGAAGAAAGTAATTTCAGGGCCACAGTGAGAGGAGGATTCCCATGTGAACCAGCACTTCTGCTCCGCTAGTGCTGACAAGCGTGGCACCTCGAGGTAGGCATGAAGTTATTTTTCTTCTCTGGCTTGGATTCTGCTGGAAACCCTTGCATTTTTCACTATTTCCAGATGCATGTCACAGCTGTCCCTCTTCTGATTCAGAATTTCAGAAGCTTTCTCTGGATCACTCTCTAACTCTGGCAGGATACGTCTGGCGATCAGAGTCCTGCTGCACTTCCCAGACAGCTTTGACAACACCAAGCATAGCCAGGGAACACCAAGTGTTGGAAGACAAATAGAGTTTTCTTAAATTTTCTCCTGGGTATCTATTCTCTTAAGACCCATTTGACCTATGGAGACATATAATGAGAAGGAGGCTCTGAAGGCACAAACTACTCTTTTAGCCAATCCAACAATCATTTTCTTCCTAATTTGACCTTCCAGGTAGCCTTTTTCCTCCTTTCTTTTGCAAAGTCACTGGTCCAGCTACCAATTCTTCACTAAAATAGGAACTGGAAACAATTTCTAAAGCACCTTCCTTTAGCTAAAACTACTGAATTTCTCTCAAAACTAACTCCCTCTCTCAGTAAAGTAAAAAAATTTAAGGAATTGGAATCTTGAAGTGACAGCTGAGATATCCCTTGCTCAATGCAATCCTACCATGTAGTTAGGATTACTGAACACCCCATATGCAACCGGCCAACAAACAAGCCTCATGGCACATCTCCAAGAGAAGTCCAGTGAGGCATCAGCTAAACTCCACCATAGTGGGGGACAAGGGAAAAGAAAGCTCTGAAATTCCTCCAGACCCATGTGCGTTTCAGGGTAAGGCAGAAGATTTCATAGCTGCAGCACTCAATTCTGACTTCCTGCATTCAGGGTTAATTAGTTCAGGCTTGATAAATCCCCTTATCTGAACGGCTCTGCAGAGACAAGTAAGGAACATCAAATAAAAAGGAGAAAAGCAGTAACTGTTCCAGCATATTTTTCCACCTCTGGAACAATGACTGAGAGAAGCAAGGAAAGCCAGAAAAGCCATGTGATAGCACACATCTGACTGAAACCTGCAGAGGACACATGCTGGAGAAAAGAGCACAATTCTTTCTCTTCCTTTGAAAGAGGTAACTGAACTTCAGGACCAACTGGGAGACACTGTGATCAGAAACACAGATAAAAGGAAAGAAACGATCAGTGCAGCATGCTGGAGTGGGAGTCAGGGACTTGTTCTCCATCCCAAACACTGCACAGAGGTCACTGGCCTCAGTTTCACAATCTATCAAAAAGATGATATCAACTTCCTCTGGAAATGACTTAGCTCTTCTGAATAAAAAGACCTACCTAAGAATTTGTGATTACCATTTAGCCTTTAAGAAGCCTGTATGTTCAGCTAACGTTAATCTTGCAGAGATCAACGAACACAAGTGATTCATGGGCAAAAGAGTCCTCAAAGGTCAAGAACTGAAGAGGGAAGAAAAGAGAGAGACTCTGTTTCAAAGCAAGCACCAGCAGCAGGATTCCTTACAACCTAAAGAATGCGGATTTAAGTCCAAAGAAAGTTTCAAGAAACAGCAACATAGGGCTGTAGCCTCGTAATTTAAGGGAAAGAAAGACTGTGCTTTATGTGGTCAAGCCCTTGCTTGATGTGCATCAGGCAGTATTACATGTCCTTGAAGAGGCAAACTGCAGTGTGCCTTTTGCAAGGTATTTTTCTAGGAAAAGATGCAACCTCCTTGTAAGATAGAGGTTCAGGGATGATCCTGAGCCAGCATGGGCACGTTTAAACAAAAAGAAAATAGACAGCATCTGATCCAGGCTGCGCACTGGAAAATCACATGAAGCTCCACTCACTGTAGTGTTGGAAGTCCCCTTTGAGTCCCCTGGCTCCAAATTAATCCAGGGCCAATTCAGTTCCAGGTGCACATTTCTCTGGCTGACTCCTGAGATCCATCTAAACCTCGTCCTCCTCTCTGACTTGCTTGTTGACCTGGAGTTTTGGGGGAGCGGGTATAACCTTAAAAAGGAACCTTCTACACCATGAGAGCTGAACGAAACCAGTGCTACTGACTTTCTGGATCTTTTCACACTTCAAAAGATACCAAGTTTGCCTTAGCATGAAGATTATTCTTACAGATGATGATGATTTTGAAGCTGAAGAGGACAAGCCATTAAAAAACGCAACACAGGTTTAAGACTCTCTACAAAGACAAATTTGCAGAAGACAAGCTGGTAGACATGACTGGAAACTCAACAGGCCTATTATATGATTAAAGTAAAGAGAAAATATGTTTAAATTGATAAAACAGTTGTTCTTTACAGGAATAACTGCAAATGCAAGGAGTAGCTTTCCCCAACAGGGACAAGTTTAAGAGCAGCTACAAACACAGAAGGATGTTGCCTGAGAGAGAACATCTCCACATTCTTCACCAATATGAGAACAGAAGCCCCTGGGAAATGGGTGTATGCAGGAAATAACCCAACTTGAGATGGAATTGGAAGCCCCTGGCAAAGAACAGCCAGACACAAATAGCCCTTCTCAAAAGAGGCCACCGTATTTTGCTAAATAGCAGGGAGCCAGACTTAGCGAGGGAGGCTCCAGGCTGGGCCATTAGCAAAAGCACTGCTGAAGGGCCTTCTACTCAAGGTGCAGGACTGGAGAAAGCAGATGGCCAAAAAAAAAAAAAAAAGAAAAAAAGAAAAGAAACACCACCACCAACAACCACCAAAAAACCCCCTGCCTCTCAATTCACAGGCCACTCTAATTCAGGTAAGGCAGCTTGTCCAGCACATCTGGGCATTTAGCCTCTAGCTGCACAGCTGCTTAGCCAAACAACTCTGTGCACTGCACAACAGCAGCTATGATATAAATGCAATACATGCTACAAATATTATTGCCACCCCACAGAACTGCAAAATGACATGGTGCCCACAGCTGGACACAAAGCTGCTCTTCCCAAAGAGGTTAGTGCTCATGAAGAGAAGTCTAAAATGGTTGTATAAGAATAGGCTGTGAGCCTACAGATTTAACCACAGAAAAGAAAGTTTTGGTAAGAAGTTCTAATATTCCTCTATTTTTAATGATTTTCTATCTCTACTCTTACGATATAGGAGTTTCAATTTGTCACTTCTCCAATCAAGACGTAAATTAAATGGCACTAGTAAACATGCAGAGTGTAAGCTGGTGTTTTTTTTCACAGCAACTGAACGTGGGCAAAGAGGTGGAATACACTGGCTTGTGGTGTCAGGGCATGTCGATTAGATCCTTCTCCAACAGGACAGCAGATCTGAAGTTGCTGAGCTGGCACAATAAATTTAGCATGACAAACATCATCCAAGACAAGATATTTTGCCAACAATGGCAGGACAACATGGAGCGGTACACAGAACAGATTTCAAGTTTAGCCTGGGAATGGGATTTCTCAAACCAGTGCATGAGCATTACTCTTATGACTGCCACATGCATTAGTTGAATAAATTACAGAGGGGGAAAAAAATCCACGGCTGGGCAAGCACAGCTTACACAGCCCTCAGGCTTTTAAGTTATCCCTCAAGTAATATAAGGTGAATGATACGATCCATCTGCCTTCCAGTACTTGAAGTCGCTTTAACAACCACCAGTAATGAGAACAATAAGGAACAAATGCCAGGCTATTCAGAAGTTCTTGGCACTAGGAGACATGTGATATCATTGATAAATCATTTTAGTGAAATTACAGTAGTGACGAACAAACACTAACTCTGCACACATATATATGTTCCTGGTGAGGTGATGCTAATTTGGGATTGTTTTGGGACAACACTAGAATTGCCTATCTTGTGTCTGGTGACCAGGATTCAAATCTTTCTCCTGGCATTCGCTAAAGCACTTACTGGTTTTCTGATATACAGTGGTTAACATCCAACTTCTATTAAATCGGGATTGTTGGATATAAAGCAGAGTGGGAAGGGTCCATTTTTATACTTGGCTATCCAAGCACAGATCAAAGGCTCTCCAATACAGTAATACTCCATGGGTTTTTGACAGTGAAAGCATGTTTGTCCGGTCACCATAGAGAAAGCAATGTAAAACATCCTGTCCATAGCATGATAAGGTATCAGGATGAGAAGAGAAGACTGGGTTCTGGGGAGAGGCAGTGAGAGCTAGCTTGTTTAAATGACTTGTGCAAGTTTGGCAGAAATGAGATATTAATTATTTTTGCAGAAGTTAGAGCCTCCCCAGGATTCAGGCCAAGTAGACATCTGAAGAGGAAACATCCTGTGCACCAGGCCGGGTGATCAGTGCACTCTCGATAGCGACACTCTGTGTGGGCTGAATATCTCCATTTCTGGTGCAGCAGAAATATGTCTGACATGAAGAAGCACGTGTCGCTCTCCTCTGAGACGCAGAAGGTCAAAATGCTTATGGGAGTCCAGATCAGTGTTAGCTGTCCCCATGTATGTTAAAGACTTTTTCTTTCCCAAATCCTTCACTGCAATTTGCAGTTGATCACCTTTGAGTCATCTCACAAGGTGGCAGCCAGCTAGGAAGTCACCTGGTAATTTATTATGGCAAGTTTCCCTTCCATGCCGCGCAGCTGTCCTTTGATTATGTGTCAGCTGGACTGCCCCAGGTATAACACAGGCACATAGTGTCCCAGCAAGTCCAAACTGGAGTCCACTAGAAACCAAAGTGAGTTTTGGTTGCTTTTCTGGGTTTTGTGCATTTTTTTGTCGCTGTTGCAAGTGCACCAGCACTCCATTCAAGACACTGGAGACCGCAGGTCACACGTATAGCATTTGTATTCTTTATTGACTTAAAATGACAGAAACAAAGAGAGACGAGTAAGATTTGAGATCACAGCACTCTATGCAAAGCGTTGTTTGTTTGCCTTCTCTCTCCTGGAAATGGAGCGGCAAAGCCCCGCACTAATGAAGGGACTGAGGAATACCAGCTGCTACATTACACAGCTTCTAGGATTCAGCATGAGAACTGGATCTCAGCAAAGGCACAGGAGGAAGCATATGCTAGATATTTCCCACCAACCTGCTTTCAGTGCTGCCTTTGCAGTGAGGAACTAACTAGTGCATTTACTCATGAAGCAGCAGGCCTTCTCCAAGGAGCACAGACGGGAGTTACAAACACACACACATGACTAACCTCAGCAGCTTTCCTATGGTCATCTTCGTTCTCCAGAATCCGGACATCTACACCAAGGCAGCGAAGATAGCGCCCAAGGCCTTGCAACATGTTATCACAGACCACACTGAACTCCTTCGGGGAGATGGGCTCAGGGGGACAGGAAGCCTCCATGTCAAACCCTTTGCATTGCTACAGAAAAACAACAGATCTGTAAGCAGCAGAACAGAAGGTTGATTTCCACCACACCTGTGTTTTGCCTCCCTGCATTCACCTATTATGACAAATCCAATTGCTCTCTATCACCTGCATCACAATTTCCACCTCTGCAATAGGTTTAATTTCCCCTTTATGTCCCCTAGACCCTTCCTCATCAACCACCTACTACTTGGGCAGGAGGCAGAACATGATGGGACTAATTCTGAGTTAATAATTCACTTGCTGGCCAATTGACACTGATTAACTGGCCCCACAAAACAAGATTTGCAGCCTTTCCCTGGGGAAATGCTAACTTGGCCTTCTCTGTTCTACCCAGACATCAATTTTCATGAAGTCACAGAAATTCATCTTCAAGACTGCTACTCCCTTGTCAAATTAAGCTACAAGTGATATAAATTATTGTCAGGGAACAGGGCTTGTCGGACAGAAACAGGTAGACAAAGCAATCATGTCAGCCTTGTTATCTTCAGAAGTTTAAAAATAGATAGTGCCTGAATTCTGTTTTTTTTTATTTCAAATGTCTGCTGCTGGGGAAGTTCCTGCAGTTGGATACTTTGTCTTTCGGAGGCTCCCAGAAGTACAATAGCTAAATTCATGAAGAAGGGAAGTTATTAAAGAACCTCTAGTGTTTGGTTTTGCCTCTAGGAACTAGAATCACTTGGAATGACTGAAGGACACTACCACCATCTATGCAGGGGCTAACTCAGCCCTGGAAATGCTGGGGAGCACAATGTAGATACACCTCGGCTGACTGCATGAACTTGCTCAGATCTGCAAGCATCACAGATGCATTTGCATGATGCTGCATCTCCCAGAAGCTGGTACATGCTTTCAGAGCTCTGTGGCACTACTGAACCATCACTGGCTCCTGGAAGGGCCTTGGCAGACATGCAGACATGCCCTGGCACAGAGAGTATGATAATGGATCAAGCTGACCCTTCAGTGTTGAGGTAGTTAGAAGACACTACCCCCACATTGCTGCTTCTGCTCAAAGAGATGTAAAGGAGCAGCATCTGGTTCTTAACTCCTGATTATTCAATGGCAAGCAGCATCATATCCAGCTTTTTTCTCATTTTCGTGCCAGTAGAGCTCAGAGGACTTGTAAAGGAGGACAGTGTCATTAGCCCCACTTCACAGAGTAGACCAGGAAACATTGGGAAAGAGAGCTTGGAGTTGTGCATGAAGTCAGGCATAGAACTCTCGTTTTTCTGAGTCCCAGTCCAGGTTTTACCGACTACCACTTGGCTAATGAATTTGACTGTACAGAACACAAAGATGACCCATGAGTTCACAAGGTAATTCAAGCCTGAAACACTTATTTCTCCCATCTCTGTAGCAGCCACTCAAATGTGTTGTAACATACAACATTCCCATGCACACAGAGCACTTCAGAAACTACCAAGCAGCTGCGTGTTTTACTAGGACTAATGGACTAATACATTTACACACACTTGATAAGAGAATCCCAAAAAGGTAGCTATAATCAACAGTACTTCACTCCAACCATGGAAGGCATTACTGACATCAGGAGCTAAACACACATTTAGGACTACTTTGAAAGAAACACAGCCACAGCGAGCCTTGCCAGTTAATCAACAAAGCCAGTTTTCCACTTATGTTTTCATAGGTGCATAAACAAGGGGATGGCTGCATTTTGAAAGCAAAACATGTATCTTCTTTATCACTAAGAGAGAAGGATCAGTCATAATGGAAGATATTTAAGCAGTCACATAGCCCCAAGCTATCACCAGCCGGGTTTTAAGGTTCTGCCACAGCAATACACGGAAGGAGAAGGCCAGTCATGGAGTATGTGGTGGGAGGCACGGAAACAGAGACAAACCATCAGGAAAAGGGCTCCTTTTAATTTTACAGGCCCCTAATACAATAAAGGAGGCATTCCCAATGCAAAACCAATGTGCAGAAGCTCAGTTAAAAGCAAAAGTAAAGAGGTCAGAGTTTTGAAACCTAATTAATGCAACATGTAGGGCTCAGAGTTCAAATGAACAATGAGGGAAGTGGTGCTTCTGCCATCAATGTTAACTGGATTCTGCCACATGGATTTGTGCCGACGTTCTTCCAGCAAAGACAAAGGAAGCTAATATTTCAAGGAAAGCAGAACTGAGGTACCCAAAGGGGAAAGCATATCTTACAAGTAAAGGGGTGGAGTAAGGAAGATGTTTGCTGCAATAGTCCTGAGAACGGACTATAAATAGGTGTATCAGGCAGAGGAAATAGTATGACTGAAAAACAAGGTAATGTTTGGTTTGAAGGGATCTGGAGCAACATGTAACTCTTTGAAGAAGTTTACAAACCTGTCCAGAAGATGGTGGTACTTCTTGTTTATTCAGCTGCTTCTTTGCCCTGGGTTTTATACTTGGTTTTCCCACCAGACTCTCAGTCAGGTTTGAATTTAGACCAAAGCTCGCGGGATCCTTACACAGTTTCCTGTAGACCTCCAACAAGCAATATGCATCTGAAGCTAAAAGGACAGAACATGAACATCAGACAGTTTCATCCAAAAGCAAAACAGAGGCTTTTCTGATGTAAGGAAGAGCCGTCACCTTTGTAAATGCTACTGAATATAAGCATCCTGTGAAAATGCAGCTTACCCTGTCCTCTTTTACTTACTCAGTATCACACTCTAACAGGCCATGGCACAATCTCTTGACCAATTCAGAGCAATACACAATACCTTTTTGCCTTCAGGTAATTAAGACAGAGAACCAAACTGAGTCTAGCATAATGGGGCTGCTATTCACACTGAGATTTTTTTTTCCTTTCCAGGCAGAAACACATGAACACAAAGAGTCAAGGCAGAGGAGCTGAAAAAAGCCACAGGCCCTCTGCCTGCCTTATAGGGTAGCTTTAGCCAACCCATTTTACTCATCCTTGTTACAGAGCAGCAGCTCGCGCCCACGGTTTATTACCGCATCGCAGCTCTGGGAAGGTAACTTCCCTGTTAGATGCAGTATCTTAAAACGTAATAACCGAGTTGTTTGCAATCACCTGCCCACACACACTGCCATGTGGCCTCTGCTCCTTGCAGCGGGAACTGTCTTAGTCTCAGAGCCAGTTTTACAAGTCCTGGTGATTAACTTTTGTGGGAACTGTGTCAACTTCAAAGATAGCTGAATTCAACAAAGGGCTGGTTCGCTGCAGCAGCCTGTCCTTTGATGCCTCAGGAAAATACTTAGGCCCAGACTTCTGACTCTGGGGTAATCAACAATAAACTCCACTGTTCCTTCTGCAGTACCAACGCTGTGCTACAGCCTCTGACACCATGTCTACCCACGTTTAACCCTGCTCTAACAAGTACTTCACTACGACAAATGAATACAATTACTTGTTTCCGAATAAAGGCTGTGTGGTGAAATGAGGCAGAAGGAAGTGGACTTTCTTCCTTTTCAGTTAGAGAGAGGAATTTCCACCAAGATGATGTTTCATCAGATAGAATCAGCCAAGCACAGGAATTCTTTCAAAAGGGAAATAATGAATCACTGGACAGTTTAAACTTCAACCATCAAAGCCACGTCCGCAAAAGGACAAATGTCTGGCTTCTCTGAACAGGAACTAATCTATAAAGTAATTTTCTCTGTTTGCTCTCTAACGATTTTTCCAATGACAGGCAGCAGACAAATATGGCCTGTAACAGATTCTCTGGAGCACCTTGCCATGAAGCTAGTGACCACACCTGCATAGAGGATCTGTTCCTCCCGGAGAGGCCGTTTCTCCCAGTTAGACAGCTGCTCAGTTTTATCTAGAGGTTTCCCCAGTACATGTTGCACCAACAGGCTGAGCCCTCTTTCCGGCTGCCTGAACACTCTGTCCTCGCAGCTCGGGTCTGGGGCCAGTACATCGACCTTCTGGCCACCCTTCTTCCAGTCAGTGGAGCTCTTCTGCAGCTAATGGAAGGAGAAAGACGTAAAACACATGGTTATAAAACAATTTCTGCGACACCTCCTATTTCAGTAGGTGGAGCTACACAGCAGCTCTATCATCTTTATCTCTTGTATGGCACATTGCATCCCCTTGTCTCAGACAAGGACTGGGATGGTATTAGATATATACACAGAGTCTGGTTATTTGTTTAACAAACACCCTTGCTAGAAGGAAATCTGTTTCATAACCAGGGAAGGAGAAAAACTGCATTGTCTGACAGCATTGCATCAGAGCAATGGGGCTGTGACTGTTACTTCTCAGATCTGCAGGGCTCTCAGCCACGCTAGGGACTGTCAGAGACAATCTCAGTAAAATAACACAGCAGCACAGTTCAGCATCTTTTCCCTCACGGTTCCAGTGAGAAAAGATGCTTCTGCAACACAGGAGGCAATGGCCTTTTGGAAGTTTCCACGTCTCCGATTAAACCGAAGCATTGGCTGCTGGTGAGTACTTCAGACTCCACAGCACCTCCCAGGTTAAGCTATCAATCCTGAAGATCTGGGTTCATCCCAGCCTACAGCCTTAAATGAACTCTGCAAATTTTACCTGTTGAAATGTTTTTCCTTATCATTTCTGCAGACAGCGGAGAATTATTGCATTCTAACCCAGAGACAGCTGCATTTCATCTGCAAAGAAATTCCTGTACTGCATCCACCCACAGCCCTCCTGAAACATTGTGACTTCTTCACAAATCATTAACTCCATAATATCTGCTTTGGTACCACCTGATGTTGGAGTATGAGCGTTTCTACAACAAACTTCCTCATCCTAGCTGAACAGACCTGTGTCTCCATTTCAATTGCTTCTTCATAGCTTTCCTATAGGCTATGAAGAAGTTATTAGAATATCAAGCTCTGACTTCTTAGTTGACAAAAACAAAATGCTTCTGTCATTCTTTAAAAGAATCACATTATCCTTGAAACTAGAAGTGGAAAAGGTCTACTAACTCATTTAGCTGTTTCCCTGCCAACACAGGATACAAAAAGACAAACGTGAAATAATGACAATTATCTACCAACAAAGGCAAGAGAAATTATTTTCATTATCTTCAAAGTCCATCCTTACTTGTTTGTCTACTGTGAATAGATCCACTACACCTTGCGCTTGCTTATTCATGTCTTTCAGAGCAGAGCACGTGGCTGCAAGGCTATTAAGGTCTCCAGACATCGCATAACCTGGAGAAACAAACCCCAAATCAAACAGCTAGTAAAGCTCAAATCACGGCTAATTCACTGCAGCTTTCTCTAGTTTGAAGGCAAAATGCTCAC
The DNA here is from genome assembly GCF_028389875.1 of Rhea pennata. NCBI lineage: Eukaryota > Metazoa > Chordata > Aves > Rheiformes > Rheidae > Rhea > Rhea pennata. The sequence continues at coordinate 2,836,513 of NC_084680.1, forward strand.
AACGTATGTACAAACTTTGGTAGAAAGACTGTTCAAGGTAGGGAAAAAGCCAGCCTTCTAGCTCTCCTGTTTTTAAGACACACTCTTGCAGATCAAGATCGGGAGCATAAAGGTGGACGGAAAAGGCTTGCTGCATATTCTTGCATAGCTTCTAAAGTTGCACTTCACAACTAAATTAAAATCTGCTAGACTAGTGAAAGGCTAAAAGAGCAGCTCCACGAGAAGTCTTTAGCCTCCAATAACTTGCACCGGAAAATTATGAATATATCCTTGAAGTCAAGATTTAACACTCCCCCAAAACCTCCAAACAGAATCTAAACTCAGGTATGCTAAACTGCAGAGGTCCGGTGTCCAGCAGAGTAGCTTCAGGACAGGGCAAACAGATCTAGAAAGCTCTGGATGACAGACTTGCACAGTCCATCAAGGTTGGGTGCAAGTCAGGGCTTGGAACAGAGCTAACCAAGACAATCCCAAGTCTGAGGGGGTCAGGCCAACTCAGAAACCTTGGGTCTGGCCTGAAATGGGGAAATTTCTATCATTCCCAGCTATGCCATTTAGCCTGCTTTCTGGTATAGCAATCTTGAATACCCAGTGCTACAAAAGCTGACAACCCCAACAAGGCCTAGGAGCTTCAGACAGTAAGACAGGTTGACCTACTGTAAAGACATAAGCAGGGGAGAAGAGAAGCAAGTTACCGAGTTTAGTGATGGCTGGATCTGAATAGAGCCTCTGGATGAAATGGGAAAATTTCTCCTTCTCATCCTCCCTCTCAGCTTGCTCAAGGAGTTGTGGCAAGTCCAGCAGGAATACCTCCTCACCCACAGCGATTTGAAGGAGGGAGACACGTGGCTTCCCAACAGTGCCGAATGAAGGCCTCCATTCCATGTCAATGCCCACCACCTGTCCAGGCTGCAACACAGACAACAGGCCTTCTTCATTTACAGATTGTCTACACTTGGTTGGTACAGTCCAGCTCTTGAGAAACCAATCCTGTCCTGGGAGCACTATTCCCAAACACTAATGTTTCTTTTTGAATAACTTCCTCTTTGAACAACTGATGTGTGAGCTACTACAGAGTAAATAGACTTTCATAGCACAGTAGAGTTACCCCTGTGGGGACTTCTCCTGGTTTGGTAATTTCTAATCTGTTCCCCAATCAGAGAAGCCTTTAGCCCTCAGTCTCTCTTGAAGCAGCTTCCCCTGACTTGAGGAGAGAGATGTTTGATGACAGTGACACACAAGCCTGCTGAACAGTTTATGCTCCTCAACCCTGCAAAGTAAATACCAGAATAAAACTCACCTGTAGCACCTTTTCCCAGCACTGTAGCATCTCTTCCCATGTCTGCAGAAAGTGAATATTTGCCCGTGGAATAGGTAACTGGTAATAACCCTTCTTCTTATCCTCTTCATAATTCTCTGCTTTCTCAGCCTCTTCTGCCCTGCACAGAACCAGATCCAACAGCTTTTAGCTACGCCATGAGGGGGATTCCAGGCTTGGAGGAACATCAGGAAGTCTTAAGCTCCTAATTTCACTCATGACTCCCCTGTTTTTCATTTCCCCATAATTTCTATTTTCTTCATCTTGATTCATACATTCCTTTCATTCTATATACCATCACAAAAATGGCACTGCATCTGAGACTTCACCATGCACATGCACTGTACTCACTGTAACCATCCAACCAGAAAACACACTATAAGTAGACTCTCAGACTCTGTCCTCAGTGCTTATCTCTCTCCCAGAACTGATGCAAATTAATAGACGACAAAGTTGTGCAGCTGTTTCCAGAATCAAAGGTTTTACATTTTCAGTTTACTACTGAAGCCCCAGAAGTTAATATGGAAGTCTGCTAGCTCCCACAGGGCAATAGATAACATACAAATCATCTCAGATCAACAGGGTGTCCATACGAGAGCTTCAAGTTTCCCTATGACAGAAACGGTCTCAAAGAGAGAATCTCACATTGCTCCACACTTAGATCACTACCACTCAGGAATGGGCGAGTCTGTCTCAGGACTTTACAGCACAAAGGCTTGGGAAGGGTTCAGGGACCTCCCTGTTGCTATCCAGTTTCTTCTAGTCCATTCTTATCCCTGTACGATGTCTGCAAAAACTATACAAGCATGGGAATGAAATGAGGAAAGTTCAGAAATAAAGTTTCAAAATCTATATTTAGGGGAAGACTGCAGACTGAGTGCCTGGCCTGTGCTACTCCATTTGGGGCATCAAATGAAACCATACAGTGAAGCTCAGGATCTGTGTATTAATAACACTGGGATTGTTGGGAAGATGCCTGCAAAAATGAGCTAAATGATTTCCTACAACAGGATCTTACACAGCACATTTTCTTTTCAAAATGCAGCAGAGCCTCTTGAAATGGCCTTGTAACTGGAAGGTCAGCACATTGCTATGGTGTCTCAGCCAGATGATGCAATCAGAGCAAAGAGACTAATAAAAAATATCCAGCTATTTTGGACATATCATGAACTTCTGGATAGTCTCTTTCCCATAGAGACTCGAAATGGTTTATTATTTGAGAAAATATTTACTAACCTTATGTTTAGGGGACTGTGTGCCTGATTTTGTAGCAGAGCAGCTTTCACTGTACAAACACTCTTTTCCAGGGGTTTGTATGCATGGGGAAGTCAATATTTGTGTAAAATATTTAATGAAGGTGTGAAGTCTCAGGTCTCCCAGAATATTTTCATCTGTAGAGTTCAGGAGCAGCTCATAGTGTGACTGATGGCAGAGATGATGTCATTCATATGCTGATAGCACCTTGTTTCTCTACAGTGTGAACACCCTTGAATTGATAAAACTGCAGGTTCCTGGCAAACAGCAGTGCAGCAAAAACATTGTTTCATTAGGTTTCATGGCTCTATGGATTTTAAAGCAGCTATTGTAACAGATAGTATGACCAGATGAGTAAATTGAGGCACAAAAGGCTTCACTCATCTATCACAGCTCCTTGTGAGTGGCAGTGCACATCTTATTTGGCTTGACTCCACCCTGTCCTGTACATGAGGTAGGCTTCCTAGAGTACAGAGATGAAGCGATATTCCTGCTTTTTTGTTTTTTTTTTCTACCTCACTTGATGCCTTGAGTTTGTGGCAAGGTCACTCTCCTGTTAATCACCACTTTGTGTTTTGTGGGATTATATCTCAGGCAAAAACTTTCTGACTCCCAATAAGTAGCTGGGGCAGCTTCAGGAAGGAGGAAGAGGGCGGCTCCACCAATGCAAGAAGGCAGAAGCATGTCCCAGACAAATTAAGAGTTTCCTGTGCTCCAAGAAAGCTATGTACTGTCTGAGAGAAGTGGGTCTTTTCAGACAGTGCTTCAAGGGTGAATATACCTACATCGTATTTTCTGAAAGTACATGTGTCTTGAACATGAACTGCTGCTGGTGATCTTTACTAGGATCAGATCCATGAAGCTCAAATTGTTCAAAATTGTCAGCATTGAAAAAATTGTATTAACACACTTGAAGATCTCATCTGTCTTCTAAGTAATTCTAATCCAATCTATACCCCCGGAACATCACTTCCAGTTTCTTCAGACTTGTTCCTAGAGATGGAAATTTGCTATAATATTGAAGACAACAAATCTAATGATAAACTTGGGGGCTTAATTAACATTGTTCAGATGTTAGGTTTGCACTTTTTAGAAGGGTCTCCTATCCAGCAGTTAAGGGGCAACATTAACCAGGTAGCCAGTGACAGATCCTGTCTGATAACTAGAGTTCACAATTCTGACACATGACATCAGTAGGAGAGTGCTGCACTAAGAACGTAAGTAAGAGGAAGCATTCAAATCCTGTGGATGCAACTGAATGTTCTACAGCAACTGGAGAAAGGCCCAGACCATGCAGAGGTAGCAGAAGAGGAAGAACATGCAGACCTATGCAATGGCAATGCCAAGCAACTCCTTGCCTCTACTTCTTGCCCTAAGAGCACAGAACAGAAAGGTTCCAGCTTGCTACCCACTAAGTGGCAATCATCAAAGTTCTCCTGCATTTATGCAATCTCAAATAGGTATATATGATATCACCACGAGCTCTTCTTGGACACACAATCCATTTCAAGACAGATCCAGATTTCCACCTACACTGAAAGGCTGAACTCCATATATGAAGTTACTGCTCAATATTACTAGTAGTATGGTCCACACCCGAAGGATGCTAAAGATATGGGTTATTAGCTCACACAAAGTTGTAAATAATTAACCCTGGGAGTGATCAGGATTTTCCTGCAAACTTTCCTCTAATTTCACCTGGTTTCTGAACTGGAAAGGCCAATCTTTAAGTTAAAAAAGAAAGAAAAAAGAAACATTTCACCTGTGAGGACAAAAGAGACATCAGGCAAATGGTGCCAATTCCAGACAAGCACAACACTCTGAAATAACATGACTGATGTGTAAATGAAACAACCTAAGAGCCTAATGGGCCCAAAAAGCAATGAATCTGTTTCTTCTTTCCTATACTTTTAAGCATGCCTTGACTCTACCTGGAGATATAAGATGGAATGACAAGGCTTTGAGCTACGCTGCACTGCAACCACACAGCCCAGAGTTCTGCATTTGTGTTGAGCATTCAGGTATAAGTCCTCTTCTGTGCACTGACTTGAATTAGATTAACTCATCCCCGTGAACGAGTAGAGGAAAAAGCTGTTTTCTTTGATTGCAACGGCCCGCAAAATGATTGTGTAATTTCTCCGAACCCAAAGATGGCAGTAACTTTCACCCTTGCACAAATCTGGCTCATGAGCACACAAGGACACAGCAACTACCAGGCTGGGTGTTTTTTGAACTATCAGAGCATGTTGTTGTAAGCAGGTACTGGGCACTACTCCATGACTTCTATCATGTGCTATGCCATTGAATAGCATACCTACACCATTCTTTAAACAGTTACTTTCATATGTCTACAGGGAATGCACAGAGTATGGCCCTCACATAGTATCATCTGCAATCTCCGCATTTCCACAAGATTTGCCTGCATATTTGCAGGCCCTCCTGCAGAAAGGAAAATAAATAGATAAAAGAAAAAAAAAAAAAAGGTACTGAACAAAGCAATCTCTCAATAATTTGTTACAAAAAGCTTGCAGACAGAGATACTATCCAAATATAGCTCTTCCTCATACATATGGCATAGTGGAGCAATTGCCTGGGATATTGCTCTATGAACTCCTTTACTTAAAGGAGATGATTTTTGGCTGTTTTCTCCATAAATACAGCACAGAATACCCAGAACCAGAAAAACTACGAACAAATCATAGAATCAGTAAGGTTGGAAGGGACCTCTGGAGATCATCCAGTCCAATCTTCCTGCTCAGCAGGGTCACCTAGAGCATGTTAGACAGGGTTGCGTCCAGGCGGGCCTTGAAGATCTCCAGAGAAGGAGACTGCACAACCTCTGTGGGAAACCTGTCCCAGAGCTCTGTCACGCTCACAGTGAAGAAATTCCCTCTCACGTTCAGGCGGAACTTCCTGTGCTTCAGTTTCTGCCCATTGCCTCTTGTCCTGAAATCACTGTAACACCTCCCAGTCTAGCTTTCTGTGGGGATCAGACAGCTCCTAATAGTTTAGGTGGCCATACAGGGCTTCCTAAATTTCAAGAGTCTCTTGACAACTTTCTACAGCTTTGGCTGCACACAGCAGCGAACCTGGTCCCACTTCTTCCCTCAGCACATCCTCTCCCTCTGCATAAAGATACTTGACTGTGGCTGTTTGCCCAGTTCCCGCACCTGAAATGAGGTTCTTATAATTCAGAAGGAGTTGTAAGAACCTTCCGAAGATAAGAATTTTTAAATTATTTATCATTCTTTCTGCCTTTGTACTTGGATGAGGTCCCACAACATCAGGGAAAAACTCTGGCTGCTGCAGGCTAATCTGCTGTATACAACCCAAGGGGTCTTAAAGTAGGAGAGGAACCACGGCACTGCATTATCGGGATTGCATGAGTTACCAGCCCTGAGGAAGAAAAGGGGACAAAGGCTAATTAAGGGGCTAAAGGCTTCTTAAGCGCCTGAAAGCACAGATTTATCCCAAATTCAATTAATGTGAACCTTCCAGGATCTGATCATGAAAGTCAAAAATCCCCATTACTTCTGAGAGCTTTGAATGAGGAAAAATTATAGACTAGGCTAAAAACAGTTGAAGAGCTGTAAAAAGAGGAAGAAAATAAATATGATTAGAAAGTTTTGAGGAAATTTAAAATTTTCTTGGCAGCAGGCCTCTCAAAAGGCATTATACTAGTACAGTGCACAGTGCTCAGTATACGGAAAATTTATAGATGGATATGTTGAATTTCATTTGTGCTAGTGATCTAGCAGAGAAGGTCGGAAGACCCATCCACAGCATGAAACAATCTCATACAGCTTCTAAATACTCAGAGTGAGTTTAAAATGCATCTTTCACAGGCATTTCCAGGCTTACAAAAAGCAAATACAGCATGTACAAAGCATTGACATGATGTGAAAATGCAGTAAGTTTTTGCAAAATTATCTTCCCAAAAAAGCATTACAACAGATTATTTTAAGCCAATACATAGTCTTTAGAGGATAAGTAATCAACATTAAACAGGTATGAAATAAGCTATATACCTCTCTTGGATCTTAAGTTTTTGCAGTTCATCAGCCACTCCGTAAGGCAACATCTCCTTGGGCAAACTGCAGCGTTGAGCCCATCTCGCAGCTGTGCTCATATCACTGTAACTGATCAGCAACTGTATCAGGTGCCCCTGCAGCCATCGATTCTCTCCAACTGTGCTCTGCAAGGAATCGAATGTGGATGAAGACCGTCAGTGCAAGTTTCATAGTGAGTATTATCTATGCCTCTCTCAGGAGACAGCATTATGTGGGTCACCCTCCAAGAGGCTTGGACAAGTGAAGGAAGGAGCAAGACTCTCCCCACTACACAACTGTTGTTGTTTTTTTAACTCCAGCAAGTGCTGCACTTTTTTTCTGCCCAGAGGTGAAGAGCACACATCACATGAAAGAGCTAGCCAGGCTCTCCGCACTGTCAACAACAAGGCGGCTCTGAAGTGCACTGTTCGCCTCATCCAAAGGTTAGAGGTACAGCCCAGAGAAATGAAGGTAAAACAACGTCATTTAGCCTGACCGATGGCTACCATATAACTCAGTTCATCTCAGGTACTGATCAAATCAAGCAGGATCAGAACACATCCCTACCAGCAAGTAGAGGTGTTTGGGCTTGTTAGGCAATTAATTACAGACGGGTCTTGGGTTTGGATTGCTTTAGTCCTGTTTTGTACCTACACATGGTCCTGAAATCATATTGTGACTTGAGGGAGAGGCTCCTATGAGAGCTCAGTCTCTCCAGACAAGACAGCAGCATGGGCTCTCCTCCAGCCTTGGGTGTACCTGCACAGGTGACTGCGTTCACGCTTTTCACCAGCTACATGCAGGCTGCAAATGGGACATGTCAGCAAGGCTTTCCAGAGCTACAGGCTTTCATAGTTGCTGAAAAGAAAATGCTCATTCATCTGCTTACAGCTCACCTGTTCCTCCCTCAGTTAAAACAGGTGAACTGGCAAAATGCACCTGTACGCTGCATGGATGGGCCTCCTTTGCAATCAGCAGGGATCTAGCCTAGACTGCTGCTGGGGTCCAGGGTTTGACTGGTCTCATTCTGTGTCTCAAGTTGATTGTATGAACTTTATTCCTACTGATTATAAAAGGAACCTAGAATGGTCACTTGGGCTGTGAACAGTAACCCAGGGTGCAAGTAATTCCTCTCTTTGGGGCTACTCAAAGCCTCTGTGGATCTGACAACTGGATTACCGCTTTGGTGATATGAATGCACACAATGACCGCATGCGTCACTGCAGGAATCTGAGTTATATGCACCCAGCAGCCAGGTGGTTTAAGATGTTCCATCATTCGCAGAGATGCCCAGGCCTTTGCACACTTCAGAGCCTGAGGCACAAGCACAACCTCACTGCTGTCTGCGGTTTCAGCTCAAACACCCAGTCGTGACCCAGAGCAGCTGAGGCACAACACACTGCCCATGCCGGCACAAGGGGTCATGCGATTCTTGACGGTGACAGTTAAATCCACCAAAACTCTTTTGTCTTAATCCATTTGATGGACATCCACATGCTCTCTCTGGTGCTGTGGCACTGCAGATGTGAGAGGAAATATAAATACAATGACACTGTTTTGTTGGGGTGGGAATAATCCTTCTTATTCCCCCAGCCAACCTACTGGTGCTTGCAACCATCCTGGAGCCACTACAGTGGTATCAGCAACTCATTCCTGTTGCCAGTTCTGTTGATTGATTTATTTGCAGATCTGCCTCAAAAATTAACATTGTCAAGAGAAATTTATTGCCAAAACAAATTGAAACTCTATATGGTAGGTCAGGATTTGTAGCTACGCTACCAAGCTGCTGCTAGCACTACCAACCAGCACTTTTTAGTGTAGTAAAAGGCCACAGGAATGAAATGCCCAGATTAAGTCTATCCCTCTTTCCACACATACCACAGCCATCTCTCCTTGGCCGCCCAGGCAAACAGCACTTGAAGGATCAGAAGGTGTTCCCAGGGACCATAGGCACCTTGCTTTTTCTCCGCGGCATGTACAAACAAAGCCTGGCTGTGTGGTATGCTGGGGGCCATCGGGCTTCATTCCTCACATTCTTTTAGTAACTAAAAAGGTGAGAAGTTGTCTTCAAAGCAGACGCCCTGTACAGAGACCAGGAAGCAAACTTGTCGATGGCCCCAAGGTAAAAGGAAAGAGAAAACAACCAACCCCCAAACCTCACAGGGGTGCTGGAAGGGGTAGACTATGACTTGGAAGAAAAGCCACAGAGAAATCCTGCATCTCGGGTAGTGCACACGGGAAAAGCCAGCCTGCCCACAAAGCTGCTGCCCTGGCACCAAGGCTGCCCCGCTGAGACTCTGCCAAACACCGAGACACATTTCTTCTCATAGACGCATGGAGGACTATTTTTACCACTGTTCCTAAGAGGCTGGTGTTACAACAAGCCAGCGAGACAGGGCTGGGGCCGAGCTGGCCTGGGGGACAAGATCTAACCAGAGATCTCAATTACAAGAGACAAGCAGGAGAGGGAAGTGAGGAAAGAAAGCAGGAAAGCCTAAGTTCTCGCATTAAGGCTTGCCACCTTGAAAGCCCCTACACAGGGAGGAAGTGTGCTCCCTCCACCTAAGGCTGTTTGGCTGTTACCTGCAGTCAACATTTGTGCCTGGAGACCTGGGCCCTGCTGAAGTTCTAGTAGGCCCTGGATTGCCCGACTCTGCAGACCACTGCTCTAGAACGAAGCTTGATAGGTGGCACAGTTGGGCACCCTCAGAATTAAATTCAAGTCTCTCCCTTCTCACGAACACAGAGTCCGTTTTTGTCCTAGACCAATCCATGTACAGCCTTTCAGCTATTTCCCTTTGGGCTAAGCTACATTTCCTTCCCAAATCTCTCCTCCCGGTCGTATCAGTCCAGATACTTTGTACATCTCGCACTCCTCCACCTTACGCAACTAGCTCAGCCAAGTATCTAAGATGTGAAGCAGGCTTGAATAACTTTTTCTGTCTATTTTGTAAGGTGAGCTTTCAGAGTCCTTCCCAGAAATAACATATTTTCTATTGTCTTTCTGCCTTTTTCCTACAACACAAAGTTTTGGGGGCTAGATCTCTTATCAACTTATCCAGAGTCAATGCTGAACAAATCTTATTATGTCAGCTTTATTTCTGGAAATAATGAGTTGCAGGATTTTTTTAATGATAACAGATTTATTCTTTCAACCACAAAAACAACTCTGGAAAGAAGGTCAATCTCCAGAGATATTACAGCTTGCATTCTGAAATGGAAAATAGCTTTGTTTTGTTTTTACTGAAAAAAATAACATTGCTATAAAGGGGAAAGGCTTCCACCACAGCAGCTTTGCAAGAGCCAATAATGTGGAAACTTTGTCCCCAGAAGATGTGGGCACAGATGCAGAGACAAACATTTCACTTGGGATGACATTTCTTGTGTTTTGTTTTCAGTACGTGGACATTTTGAAGAGGAAACCGGCAGTCGTTCCGATCAACATTAGCGACACCTCCAAGCAAGGAAAGATTACATATATCATGAGGCTTGTTTACATCCCTCTCAGAATTGTAGACATATCATACATTCTTTAATCCCTACAGGCACACACAGAAATTCCTGACAGTAATAGCCCATGATTAAAGCTTTCCAATACGACTGCCACAGATCACCTACCCGTAAATCCTGTTCTTACCCAGCTCAATGCTTTCTGGAGCTCATAAGCAGCGTAGTGCAAGCTTAGCAATGTCCTGATCTTAAGCCATAGTGTCAGCAATTCTTCTATTATTATCAATAACTTTAAATTCAAGTATCCAATATCTTTTCTGAAAGTCACTCTTGTCAATCCTAGATTACACCTATCTGTGTCTGGCATTTGTCTTGCATGTCTGTCTGACGCAACTCCCCACTTTCCTCCCATATCTTTTACTGGAGAGTGAAGTTATTCACAGAAGTGACACTGGTTATTTGCAGAGTCAGATTTTAACTTAACTTTTGAATGTCTTGGCCAATTTCCCCTGTTCTCAAGTGCTTCCAGAAACAACACAAAAATCCTTTTAGTGTAAAGAAAATGTCAAGTAGAAAATTTTAGAGCCAGTAACTTTAAAAAGGGAAGAAGAAACCTAGACTTCGAATGGACAAAACAGCTGTAAGCAGTGGAGGCTTGCAACAGTAGCTCTAGAATCATTGTAGTGTTACAGGTGGTGTCTAGATTGCCTTGTGTTACAGACTCCATGGAACATCCTGCCATGTTATTTTCATTGTTGCTTTATTTTACTTGTGACTGAAATTTCTGTTTTAAAGGTAGTATCACTTGTACTATGTAGAGAGATACTGCATTAGTTCATCATGTAAGGAAAATCTTTTATGTATGGGATTGGAGTAGGGACCTGAAGTGCAAACTCAGACCCGTGTCACAGCCTATTCTAGGAAAGAAGGGGCTCCTAATTTGCAGGTGTCTTAATCAGACGACACCCTGATAAAAGATATCGATTCTTCTCATGCTTACTTCTGACCATGGTTTCTTGTAAAATGAGCAGGCCAGTCATACGTGGCCAACATATAAAAGACAAAGATGAGAAAGACTTACTTTCTCGCTACTTGAACTGTTCTCTCTCTCACACACAGGCTCTGGCTACTCAGATGCTCTAATTTATGAACTGAGGAACAAAATAGTCTCCATTCACATCCCAGAAGGCTGGCTTTCAGAGAGCAATCAGTGCATCATTGGTAGAGCCACACTTCAGTGTTTTGGGAAGCCACTACCATGTCGGTGATGGGTAAGTGGGCTTTCTTCTCGCTTTCAACAAAGCTTTGGCAACAGGGCTCCCTGGGGCATGTTTGCACTACCTAACTTCAGCTTTGGGAGTCAGGAGACTCACCTTCTCAGTCTCCCTGTATAATCAACTGGGAGAGAATGGTCTTCCAAAAAGGCAGTTCAGAGGAGCCTAACTTACAGTATCACTTAAACTGATCAAAGGAAAGGTAACTCTTAAAGGCAACTTGCAGCTGTAGTGGTGTTCCTCACAGTCAGCTTATTGTTACTGGCCAACCTGAATGAAGCTGCTAGGCTGTGACAACCAGCCATGACAACACTGTGAGACAAGATGTGTCTGGCTTCCTTCTCTCTGCAGCTCTCACAATCTTGCCAATGCAAGTTCTCATTCAGCAGTCTGGACAACACTATCAAATGGCAGAAACATATAGCTCGTCTGTTAAAATTCATCAAGCTAACTGCGTATTCAGTTGCGTTTTAGCTGGCATGTCGAGGGAAGTGATTACTCTCCCCTATTCAGCACTTGTGAGACTACACTAGGATGCTGTATCTAGTTTTAGCCGCCGAGTCTAAGAGAAATACTGATAAATAGGAGAGAATGCAGCAAAGAGACTCTAAGGTGGTTAGTGGGTTGGAGTACATGATGTGGAAGAGGCTGAGGGAGGAAGGCTTGTCTAGAAATGTTAAGTCACAGAGCATTGAAACAGGAGCCCAGAGGGGCTGTGTAATTTCCATCCTCAAGAGATTTTCCAAGCTCATCCAGGCAAGGCCCTGCAACACCTGGTCTAACTTTGAAGTTGGCCCTGAACAAGATGGACCAGAGACTCCACATATTCCTTCAAAATTAAATTAGCTTATGATTCTGTGACTGGTACTGACGCACCTTCCACAGTACTGACGTTCCTATTCTTATACGCAGGAGGCTTCTTGCAGTGACTACTGCTTTCAAGTTCCAAGCTGCTTCCAAGCTAAGAACATTTAAGATGGTCATGATCAGACTCAACATAATTATACAGAGATACAAAATATATTTGCTGCATTAGGAATTTTTTTTCCAAATTTGTATCAGGCAACCCCTGAAGGAAATCATTCATCTCACCAGATGAAATCATCATGTCTCCAAAATCTACTCACGCTGGCATACATGAGACAAGGTATATATCTGAAGTAAAAAATGAACTTGGCTTTCAAAGTTAGATCTGAAAAGACAGTATTTTCAACAAATATTAAGCAAGAGGTTGAGGAATATATTTTTTTTTAATAAAATGCTGGACAATCAAATATTTGGTCCTACCAGATTGACCCCATCTCAAAGATGTAACATGTAACATGTAACAGATAACATGTTTGTTGGTAGCAGTGCATCTCAATGAACAGGGTACATGATACTTCCTACTTCAGAGATGAAAAGGCTCTATATACAAAATATTACCTCCCTAGTAAACCCAGCTTAAACATTACTAGATTTCACTTCAGTAGTCGTCCAGAACATAGGTATCAGTGCTTCTTGGCTGAACAAAACAGAAGCCCAAACAGCAATCCAGATTTAACAGAGGTGTAATGTTCTACAACAGTTCTGTTAAAGTGCACAAGTGAACTGCTGGACACCTACCTGTACAAATGTGAAGCTCAGCACTGAGACTGAATGACATTACTCAGAATTCAGCTGCAGCCACTTTAATGCTGCCAGGAAAAATCTTGTTCTACTGTCTGATTAGCCACCACTGCTGTGCTTGCGGAACACAATTAGCAAAGGAATCCAGTCACTCCACACTCACTGCTGATTTCAGACAGATCTTCCATGAAAAAGGGTATCCTGAGGCCATGTGGATGCAAGTCAGTCACTTCCACTTGTCTTTGGGGCCACAGATTGGTTTATGGTCCTCTTTTGCTTAGATGAAGTCTGATACTTTTGGAGACTTTCACACTGGGAATGTCAGACTTTTTTTTTTTTTTTTTTTTTTTTTAATCATAATTACCTCCTTTTCTTCAACCATATCCCACACTGAGGGACTGAGGACTCTAGGTATGCTGATACACAAAACTAGGGCATTTTCACTGCAAGTACCTTTTCTTCTCACAACTACTTGTTCGGGGAATGTCATACATCTTAGTCTTTCAAGAGCTATAACAGCAAGGCTAATCCATTAAAATAGGCTTCATTCATAAAGAAAAATCATGACAGGCATCTATAAAACAATACATTTTCTTAATGGACTAAAGTAACTTCATCGTTCTTTTTTTAAGATAGCATTTCTTTTCCCTTCAGCCTGGTGATCTAGTTCAGTGTGAATTTTGTCTTGAGGTCTGTGTTCTTCCTTGAAAACCTTCTGTCCCAACTGCCATAGAGGTTTCTTCTCCAGTCTTCGCAAACTCTAATCCCAGGATTGCTGAATATTATTCATCTCAGAGCTCAGCAAAGGACCAAGGACTTGCTGTGAATAAATAAGCCACACAGAATTTTGATACGTTTCCAGATTTTTCACACCTCTTGGTCCCATAATGGCAGGCTGGAGATATTTTCTGGGAGTATTCCAGCACTCGGCAAGACTGAAGAAGAATGAGGTTGGGGAAATTGGCCAAACTTTTTCAGAGCATGAAGTAAAATATAACTTATCACAGTAGATGCTTTGTCCAAGTCCAATAACACAGTGCATTGAACTCAAACTGGCAAACCTTATCTTCCCAGTGTATTCTACAGTAGCGTTTATCTATCTGCCTTTTGCCATTACGAGGCTCAAACACAACAACAAAGTATCACTGTGGCAAACAGGGAATCATGTTCTCCAGTTTAAAAATAAAAAAAATCCCATCATATACTTCACATTAGGTGACCTGCACAGATACTGAACTTCACTGAACTCAGTCCTCAAATGACCTGACAGCATTTCTATGGTCTCTCAAGCCTAAGGTTTATACAATTGCTAAGCACTTTCATAAACTTTCTACAAATATCACTGTTACATAATTCCATTAGTTTGTGTCTTGAAGCATGAAAGCCTGCATGAGGAAAACGCAATCCTTTCTATTAGGCTGTGAAGCTGCCTGAAAGATTTCTATCAAAACATGAGATTACTCCAAAATCCGACCTAGCACGTATGTATGCCATCCTCTCTTACCACAAGATCTGTCCCCAGGAATTCCACTCAAGCTACAAAAGCACAGCAAGGCACTGTAGTGACAGTCACATACACCATCAAAGAGCAACAGCACTGAGGGGCACAAGAGCAGAGAATGAAACCACTGCTCCAGCTACTCTGCAGGACTCTTGATTGCTGCAGATGTGTAAAGACTTGCTAGATGCAGCTACGAAACCATCGTCACTGTGTCTCCACTGCTGTTACACAAACTAGCTGGACCACTCTTAATCATTTCCTCAGGACATATATGAACTCCCGCCACCGTGACGCCTTCCTATTTGTTTTGGTTAGTCCTAATATTAGCTTTAATGAACTAAACCAGCATACCAATTAACCCCATCAGTCAAATATTCCCATACTCAGTCATGTACAAAATGAAAATTCATAATCTCTATTTTCCTCTCCAAAACGATGGGAAATTCCATTACAATCCATCCCTAAAAGAGGTGGTAAGATTTACTGCTCAAGTCCAATTTGCGCCAGTGCCATACAGCAGACGCAGACATTTCAGGAAAAGGGACCTGAGGTTGAGGGAAGAGCCTCAGAAACCTCCTTCTCGTTCTCTCCCCTATTCCAGCCTTCCTGCTCCAGTCAAATTCCTGCTTTGTTGCTTGACTTTATAACTTGGAATCTTCTGTTACTTGGTCCTGGCTCAGATTGTTGCAACAGTGACTGCATTTCAACAGCTTTCTAGAGGGGTCTTCAAATACCAGGACCCACTGTCACTCTGCCCAGACTTACTTCTCATTATGTGGCAACTCCCCTAAGATCTGCATTTTTCTTGGGCAAATAGCTACTCAAAAGCTTGGTTAAAGAGCTTCATGTTCTCAGCTGTATCACTACCTTAATTAAAAGGCCTGTAAGCTCTTCAAGTGGAATTAGCTTGAAATCTCTCTCATTTATTGCAAAAGAACAGAGAAGAGAAGCTAATTTCTTTGCATTATTTTTAACTCAGCCCTGAGCTTTACTCACATCAGACTTCCTGAGTCTCTTCCTCTGCTGCTTCATTCTGAAGCAGGTTTCTGAGGGTTTATGACCTGACTTTGAAAGCTAATCCCCAGGTCACTTGGGAATTCTTCAGTGACGCTAATCATGGACCATTTCATTAATTTACTTGAGCCTCACTGCACCTTCTAGTGCACTACACCTAGTATCTTCACTGGCTTCACTACATTGATGGAGCTGTTCCAGTCTAGCTAATAATTAGCTTTAGGATCCTAAACTTGGCTTTAGGATCTTTTCTCTCTAAGAATATGTAAATGTGGGATTCCCAGTAAGGGACAGTTTCTGTTTAGCATAGTCTTCAAATTGCATAAGCAAAATCTGGATGATGGAAATATCTGCTCAGGAGCACTAGCTCTTCCTACCATTAGTCCATGAAAAATAGATACCCATAGGAAAAACATGTTTGTTTGTTTGTTTCTCTATTTTACCACTCAGAAACCTCATTTGGCTCATAGCCAAAGCAGTAATAAGTATCTTTGCAAGATCTTTACCAAAAGAAAAGCTTGGCAGTAGATTTTTCTCTCCTTTAATCTCTTCTGGTACATTTGAACTCCTGGTGTTTTTTGTTCTGGAAGAGAAATGCTTGAGAGGGTTGACTGAATGAACTTTGAAATTCACACCCTGGCAAATTGGGCTGATTTCCTAAATCCATAATTACAACATTCCTCAGAGATATGCATTCTTTCAGAACGAACAAGCGAAGATTAGTTTCCTGCTTCTGTCCATTTACATGACTTTGCTGTCAAGAGGAACTTTTTTTTCTTTTTAAACAATCCTCTGTTTATGTGGTTCCCTTCTTGGCAGGGAACTGGTGAACTAATCTCGCCTAAAAGTATAATACAACCAAACTATCAACTGCAACTAGCCCAAACATCTTTGTGAAAAGGCAGTTGATTTGCACAGGCCTTTAGAACCCAATATCTATTCGTAGAATGGGTACTCAGGCAGGTACCAATCAATCACAGAGTTTTAAAATAAGCTGGGATGATTACTGAATGAGCAAATAGTTTTACTGTTGGCTGGATAAGAATATAAGAGTGGATCTGTGCATGCACATGAATATGTACAAAACTTAAAACTTTACTAACGCTGGGCAAATGTAGCCCCCTACATGTGAACATCCCCAAGCATGCAGAAACTACCAAAGGACAAGACTATCACATTAAGCCTCATGCCAAAGAGCTACAAGTCAAACTGCATACCAGCAGACATGTAGAAGCATCTTTGTCCCCCGCTTCTACAAAATGCAGTGAGCACCCTCTCTGTCTGTGCTGACAGACACAGGAAGCAGGCAAGCTTAATGGTCCATCATCATCTTTGACTTTCCCCATTTCTGCTGGAAAGTCTAATGTTAGTTCACTTGATAGGAGTCCCCTTGTCTTAGTGCAAAAGTAACACAAGAATTTGAGTTCTAAAGGAATGTGAGGACCTACAGTTCTCTGTGGTACACATTCCTGTGAGGCAGCCTGTAGCCAGTAGAAGGCATGCTGGGAACCAATATATTGGACTCGATGTAGCTTTGAAGGACCTTGGATTCCAGCATGTCCTACATCTTCCTATGAGATTTTTGGATGATTACTGGAAACTTGTTCACTGGAGCAAGTTTCTCCCATTTAGCTGAACATACCACCAGGTCCTATCAGTTGGGTCTAACAGCTGGCTCATGGTCTTCCTCTTTCATCTAATACTGACCTCTTAATCTACAGCCATAAGCCAATTACCCTCTTTTTTATACCATACCAAATCTCCTTCTGATGAAGTTGTGCTTTCACATGAATGTGTACTAGTGACAGAATGTTATTATACTGCTTAGCAGCAAGCTAGCCCTGCCTGGCTGGAGAAGTTTTAAAGTCAGAAAGCATCTCTAACAGTTTGAAACAACACAAAGGATTTATTTTTTCAGTATGTTCTCTCCAGTTTCCTTTCTCTACTCTCTAGTAAACCATATTTACAAGGCTATCTGGCCACAGCTCTTAAAATTGAGGTCTGGAGTTTTCAGAGATTCTTAACAAATTATTTGCTAATACCTCACTAAAGCAAATGGATATCCAACTCCCATAAGCTTCTGCTGAGTCTGCAGAGCTTGACCCTGTAGATCTGTAATTAAGTAAGCTGATTTTCTGAAGTTATTGAGCAAATACATCTTCTATCACCTCCTGGGAAAACTATAGCCGATTTCCTCTCATACTGCTGACAATGAAATCAGAGGTCTGTATTTTAGCAGATGTGAAAAAATTGGCAGCTCTTCTTATCATATTTATTTGTTCCTACTGTAATATATTCTACCAAAATTCATCAGTATGTTTGTGCTTAACCATAATTTTGATCAAGAAATGGCTGGATTTGTTATAAATAAAACTCCCATCATTATTAGGCATGGCAACCCTCCAGGCCTTATGGAGAACAATCCTCTCTAAGCCATGCAAGAGGTACTCTGAGGTATTTACATTTAACTGTATATATCATCTTTTGTTAGATTTTTTTTTTTTAATGTGAAAGCATGGAACACAGTAGGTTTGGCTTTTCCTACATATTTCTGTCACAACAGCTGCGATTTTGTTAAATGAGACGGTCCAATTTCTTTTAGACCAACAGTGCTAACTACATTAGCACAGAGGCAAATTTTACTGCTGTCTATCCAGAAAGCAGAACGTAACCAAAGAATTACGTTATGCCTCTCTCGAGACATTCACAGATGTGCCTGTTTTCTGCATCAGTCCTATCAGTACGTCCTTTTACTTTGCAACGTCTCTGACGTTATTTCAACTATTGATAAATATATGACACCATTTACAAACTGAACTGACAAATGGAACGAAATCCGTACTTTGCCTGCTATTTTCATTGCCCAATTTCTCCAAGCTTATTCCCTCAGGTACAATATACTTCTATATCATATTGTGGCTATATGCACTCTCCAGAGACCTCTGACAGAATAGTAAATGCAAAGTAAAAGGCATAAGGCAAAAGCAGAGGGATCTCCATAACTGAGACTCCGGAACCGCTCCCACCTACCACTGAATTTCTGGCCAGTCCCTGAACAGGGGACCAAATGCAGGAAGCGAAATGAAAGGAGCAATGAGAGCAGCTAGTTGAAGTTTGCAGAATAAAGACTGCCAGTTCTCAGCTGATACAAAGCAATTCCCTCCCTCCTAGCTTCACAACAGAGACACCAGATTTTAAACCTGTCTTTGCTCTAGCTCTAAGCATCATCCATTCCTCAAGAGGGAAATGGAAAAGAATCTTCTCCTTTTTTAAATGGCACCTACAAGAAGCTGCTTAAAGTTGCGGAAAGATAAACACAATTCTTTTGCAGATAGTTTAACAAGCGGACTGTAGGCAGAATAATCTGAAGTGACCAAAAACAACCACATACTTCTATATTCACACCCCTACTCAGAGCCACCAAGACTCAAAAGGGACAGCTCCTTAGTTCCCGTGCGTTGATGCAGTTTCTCTGGAAGAACCGCGAAAATTTATTTCAGTTGATGATCCTCCCTGAGACTTTTAAGGCCAGAAGGAACAATAACAATCACCCACCGAGCCTACCTTCCTGCTTAAAGGGAGGCTGTAAACACTAGTAAGAGACTCCACACAACAGCTGGTTGAACTAGTTTTGGTTTCTACCTTCCAGAGAAACTCTTGATTTGGTGTCTGAGTGAGGAAATCAATTACATTGCTGAATAAATAGTTCTCTCAGACTGAAAGCTAATCTGACAGGCAGACTTAAACTGAAAGATATGTCATTTATTAATCACCTCCTGAATATCATTCCCATTTGCAATGCACAGATTGCCTAACTCCCTATAGAGAGTAAGTTCCTTGTACTACAGAGATGCTGCTGTATTCAAAAAAAAAAAAAAAAAAAAAACAAAAAAAACAACAAAAAAAAAAACAAAAACAAAAACAAAAACTTCAGCCAGTTTAAACAGTTTGTCTAAACTCAGGAGCCCTAATGAGGCACACTAGATATACACCTCTGCAAAGTGATCTTTCCAGCCTCTTGTTCTTATTGAAGATCCTCAGCACAAGATTTTGAGCCAGGTGTTCTGGCCACAAAAACTTAGGAAAAGAAAACTGTCTTCTGCCCATTAAATTCCCCCTAAAAAAATTAACCTCCTTGAGCAGAACAGCTATTATGTTTGATGCTATAAGTAGTTAAAATTTAACTGAGGCTGAAATGGTTCCTGTAGAGACAGAGGGCATTAGGATTTTGGCATCAGTCATTAAAGATGTTTGCCATTTAGAAGTTAATTGATTGAATAAAAAAAATTCCATCAACTCCTTGCTGTAGTGTAAGGTAATTTACCCTTTTTAATGGCTTTGAATTACAAAAGTTGTTCAAATGTATTACACAAAGGAGGGTACTTTTTTTATGCCCACTGCTTGGGTATATCTCTGAATATTATCTGAAGACTTACCTGGAAACAGCACTACATACTACCAAGCTCTTGTTCTGTCTTGAATATCTGTAAAGTACCATGAATAACCACCTAGAATTTTTCTGTGGAACTAGAGTTTTAAATTTGCTATGAATTACGAACATCTCATTCCGGCTGCTCAGCGAACGAGACTTATGAGCTCAGTGTTTGACTTTCATGGTCAGAAATTTTAAAATAAATAAGTTATCTCATTGTCACAGCTGGAGAAGAGGACGTTAGCTGCAATGTCTCCCAGTGCTGCACATGGTGAACAGCTGGCTCCAGAGTATATCTACTTTTTTTCTCATGAAAGACTAGCATAGGCTGAATAAGTGCAAAATAGAGGCCTAAACAGATTGGTTTTTAGGTCCTGTGTCACCGTACGCTTCTCTCAAGTTACACATGCCAAACTGAAGCAAAGACTGCTGCTGGCAAAATAGATGGATGAATGAGCAGCCACAGTTCATGACGAGTGCCTAAAGAGCAAGCAACACTGTTTCAAACCTCTGCTCTTTTCTGAGCATTGATTCTGGAAGGGTTTAAGATTTTACTTTTCAAACACTAAGGGACAATTTTCCCTCCAAATACTACTCTAGAAATCAGCAGAGAAAGCTTTTTCACAGAATAGTTGAGGTTGGAAGGGACCTCTGGAAATCGTCTAGTCCAAACCCCCTGCTCAAGCAGGGTCATCCAGAACATGTTGCCCAGGATTGTGTCCAGACAGCTTTTGAGCATCTCCAGGGATGGAGACTCCACGACCTCTTTTTTGATTGGCAATAAAAGACCCCCTTGACTCCCAGTCAGAAAATGTGGTAGGATAATATCTGTCACTTCACTGTCTTAGTGGCCTTGCAAAATAAGCAATTATGTGCCGACAATCCTAAATAAGCTATTTAGTTTTAACCCCACTCAACATTCCAGTTATCGCCCCAAACGAAGAGTTGCACTGCTCTGCCCCATTACCCTGTTCTACTCCAGAGCAGAAGGAATTTCTCAGCAAGAACTCCATACAAACATATTCATGGTTCCTGGTCCAAAGT
The DNA here is from genome assembly GCF_028389875.1 of Rhea pennata. Lineage (NCBI taxonomy): Eukaryota > Metazoa > Chordata > Aves > Rheiformes > Rheidae > Rhea > Rhea pennata. The sequence goes on from NC_084680.1 coordinate 2,857,457, forward strand.
GCTCCGAAAAATCACTTTAAACTGTATCAACTGGTTAGCTATGCTACAGCCAAGCTACTTCTTGCTGAAATACTTCAGATGTTAGAATCACTTTGCTGGCAAGCTTGTGCCTTTTGGGCTATAACTGCAGAGAAAAAAAAATCATAATATTCTGTTGTTCCCTCTACCCCAACACACACCTTAGAACTACCTCAGCCTTTCTTTGCCAAGCTGAGACTGTTGCCCGTGGGCAGGATAAGGGCGTTGGAGCATCCTGGGCAGCTCGACCCTCATGTAGACAAGTAAAGCTTCAACGTGAACTGCACCAGATTCGAAGAAGCATGGATGACTCCACAAAAAACAGGCACTTTGGCAATAACAAACTGAGCTGAGACTAAACACATTTTCAAGACCATCCTCAAAATAGCAGTGAGGACACTGCCTAGATAGCAAGTGGTGCAGCAAAGTACCCAGCCCAAGTTCTCTTGCTAAACCAGGAGCATTTCAGATAGCCAACACACAGCTATCTACTGCTATTTGAGATGTCCTCAGCCTCCAGCTGCCATTCCAGAAGGGAACACACTCTGGTAGGTCCCATGTCATATTGCCAGACTCATACAAGTATCTCACACAACTTCTAAAACAGCATTAGATGTGACGCTTACGATCAGAGTTGCTTCCCTATTATGCTCCTCATATTTATTACTGCTCCATGCGTGCTTGCTTTTTAAATGCTTGGCAGATAACTAAAAAATACCATCCACGATTTTTAGTCTCAAAGTTATTTTTTCCCCATAGAACTTCCAGGGAAACATCAGTATGCAAGCAGCCCCTATTGCTGCTGATCAAGTGTTCCCTGTGGCCACTAGAAGGAAGACCACTCCCGAATACGTATCACACAGGACTGGATACAGCAGCCACATGTATATGATACTATCATCTTTGTGCAGCTGATTAAAGCTATTAAATATGCAAAAATGGATGTAGAAAGGTACACAGCAAAGCAGCTCATCTCCTGCCTTTTTTTCTTTTTTTAACTTCATATCTAACATCAATATCCTAGACCTTCCCCCCTGCTTGTGAAGACAGGCACTCTCTCCTGCACGTTTCTGTGCAGCTCCCATAATCAGTCAGGGGAGCTAATGAATAGCAATGCAATTGGCACTGTGAAAGAAAAGTATTTTTCCCCTCCCACTACCCTCAAGGTATCTGTGCTTGGTACGAACTGTAATGCTCCTTCTGGGCTAAGCAGGCCTGCCAATACGTAGCTGCGATGAGGGCAGTTTCCCCAGGGTATGAAGACATTTTGATCTCTTTGTTTTCCCTCCAGCCTCCTCTGCCTGCCTCCAGCCACCACCTCTGCCAGTTCAGCCACAGCCCAGACAGCACATCAGAGCTGGCAGCAAGCATGGGGCAACACCAGTTTGCCACAGGGCTGCAAACAGGTTCTGTTGCCCATACAATTAACTACAGACTTTCTGCCTTTTGTAGGAACAGCCAAGATCACACCTTTGATTCATCCCATTGGGCAGCAAGAAGAAACTTCTGGACTTGCACTGCTTTGGGCAAACAAAAAGAAATGTCTATCCAGTCCAGAAACATCCACCGCCCGCCTTACTGAAGGTGACAGTGGCCACCACTAAACAGGGAGCGATTTCACTTTGACTACAGTTCTTGGTATCTGCATAATTTAATCCAGGCCCTTAACTGTGGCAGCAGCACAGAACTGGACAAAAATGGGCTTTAAACTCACAGAAACTTTCAACCTCCTTTGACTTAAAATTTCTGATGCAGACATTGCCACTGTGGAGTCTTTTGGGAGTTCTGGTTCTTATTCCCCCAGGTGACCTGGAGTTCATGCTGCATCCCATCCTCTCCTTCCTAGTCAGCACGATGCATCTTTCATATTGCATCGCCAGGCACAGGGTGGGAGATAGAAACTGTCTCTGAACATGATGTAAATATAAGAATGGGCCATATGGCACTTAAACCTCAACTCTCTCCAGCTCCACAAGGCATAGCCTGATTTTATTTATTTTTTTGTCAAAATGTGTCAGGTTCTAGGTGAAAATTTGAGTGGAAAGCAGAAACTTCCTCTTAAGTAAAGCCCAGCTGAGGGGGTGGAGGGAAAGGCTTGAGCAACATTGGATTTTGTACTGAAAAACAAAACACTCTGTGTTTTTGTTTAGTGCAGTCAGGCTGCTCGCAAGCAGCAGCTTATCTGTACATGCGATTATTTCAGCTTCCTCCAGATGCACAGGTACAGAATCTGATTGCTTTAATGTGATGCCAAAGACAGTAATCTCTGATAGCATGAAGAGTCAGGACTGATAACAGACAAGTTTAAGCACCTCCTTTGCAATAATTACTTGGCTGTCAAAAATAGGCAAACGGGCGGCACTCAGAACATACAACGTTTGCAGCAGCTTGAGAGCGCGCAGAGGGCCTCCTGCCACAGTCCCCCAGCCAGTCGAGCTCTGTGTAGTTGAGGGAGCTGTCTTACCCAGGCACCAGACATAAGCACTTCTCTGAGAGCAGCCATTCCCAAGCCTGCCATCACCACAAGCGACTGACACATTCAGTAACTGTATAGGTCAGCTGAGGGGTTATTCCCACTACCTACCACGGCACTAATACGGATCCCTTCATTGCATACATTAAAGTACATCCAAAAGTTCTGAAAAAAGATGTCTACCATGAATTCATGGCTAAATCCCCTCTGAGATCTTGATTCAGCAACACACTTGCACTAGTGGTGGCCTTTAAGTCTGCAAATACCCCACTAAAATCAAAGGGAACTTGCAAATACGCTCAAAAGTACATTCACTGGGTAAGATCACTGAGCTGAAGAGTCAAGATCTCTCCTTCTCCTCTCAAAATCTAGCCTCTAGCATGTGTATGATAAATGACATACAGAAGTTGAGTGTTCATCACTGAAGATACTTAAGTAAGTTTAATAGTTACCATGAAGGGATGCTGGGCATCTTACCAACTACCTCTGGTCTTAAAAAAGCCCTGGCCTGCACATTCTCGTATCTTATGTACTGTCCTTTTTCCTACTGATCCAGAAGAGAACAAAGCTACATCTCATGTCTAAAATGCAGCCATTTTGCTGATGTGTACAGTTAGGGCAGGAGATCTCAAGTGCATGAGATCACCTGCCCTAGGACTGTCCTGTTACCATTCAAAGGCCCACACTGATAATTCAAGTAGGATTACATAGAGTCTAGCTGACGCAGGAATCTTAATGGCTGCAAAATTCAAACGGAGAGGAGTTGGAGAAAAGGAGCAAACACTCCCTATGAAGTTCCAATTCCATAGGCATGTCATGGGTACATAAATCATGAGTAAGGGTTTGTCACCATGGAATTTCCTAATATTTCATTGTCATATACATATTTATTCTAGTACCAGGCCAGAACATGGCTGTCTGAACTCTTCTGTTTATACTTTGGAAAGAAAATAATTATAAGAATTAATATTTCTAACCTTTTTCCTGTGTTACTAAAACTACTTGTGTATTACAGTACAAGACATAGCAATCTTCATATGTAACAGTTATGTAACAAGTCTCTTGAAAATTGTCAGAGTAGAGTGTGTAGAGGGAACCTAATATTTGTCCAGATTTAGTCACACACCTTGGAAGCTGCCTTAGATTATTCCCTTCTTCCCCACCTTGTAATTAAGCAACCTCACTAATTGTAATGTTTGCTTATAAGTAAGTTCATGGAAGTAAAAGAATGTATTTCACAGAATCACAGGACCAGTAAGGTTGGAAGGGACCTCTGGAGATCATCTAGTCCAAACTCCCAAAGATTTCCTGGTGCTGGTTCCATTGGGGCTTGAACCCATTTGATAATCTTACCGAAATGCTACAGCTAAGCCAGAGTTTTTTTAAAAACATAGGAATTCAAATGTATTCACTCTTACGTGCTCTCCCCTTCATGCACAGTTTTACTGTCTGTTTACAAAGTTATGACAAAGTGAAAAACTGTAACATCAGAGTCAGATATTTTGATGATGTTAAAGTAAGCTCTAAGCAAATAAACCCTGAGAAAATGGGAGAGGACAGTCTATACTCACCTGAACATGATCTGTCCAATTCTCCTGAGTCATGCTTTTCTGAAAAGACAAAGTTACTTCTGAGACATCTTAGAAAAGGGAGAATACAACAAGCTGAAATTTAACACACATCTTACACCTTGGCATTAACTCTGACTGAGGAATGTGTTCTGGAATGCACTGAAAACTTTGGCTTCTCATATGTCACCAAGCACAGCATTGCAGAAAAACACAGTTTACATGAATTCAATCATACAAATGCTGGACTACAGAACATAAGACAAAAAGTCAATCTGCAATCAAAGCATATAGGCAACTCAGATCTCTACCCAGCAGTACCCCAACACACATTACTGTCGGGGACTTGGTCATGGACTCCTTCAAAAAAAAAAAAAAAAATCCCTCCCCAAAACAAACAAAAGACTCTACCAAGTCCATCTGAAGTCCATCACTTCTGATTGCCTAAAAACTCACATTGTGACATCGTGCTCCTGCGGTTACAGTGACGTTGCTGTGCCAAGCTGAAACTGGCCCTACTCCGGTGGGCACGTGGATCATTAATGCTGCCTTTATCTCAAGACTTACAGCATGTCTTTAAGGTGTTCGTCTCAATAGCAAGCCCATGGAGACAGCCATCTTCATGGACTCCATTAAAGGAAGTGATCTCAGGGATTATCTGCAAGGCCGAGCCTTCAAATATACTAAGACAAACTTTTCTCAATAGCCAAGTCATGAAATATCCTCTGGAATCATGAGGTCTGGGAAAGGAAACTGGTAAGTTAATATCCTAATTCAAATGTAGTTCAGAGCCAACCTTGGGGAGAAACTTGGGATGGGACCTTCCCTATGCTCTGCCAAGAACATAGGCTGCATAAGATTGATCAGCCATCAAGCCCTGAGTCTAACTCTCACTTCTGGCAGAGGTAACAATGACTAATAGTGCCACTTCAATGGAAAGGTACATGAACAAAAAGGCAGTAACAACCCCCAAGGAAACATCTTTGAGATATACAAACATGTAATTTAAATACTACTGCGATAAAGGACCTCATACACAGCTGAAAATGGTAAACAGAGAACACCACGGAACTCTCAGAAGAAGTGGTGTTGTCCAGAAACAGCTGCCAAATGTACCTTAACAGAAGTAATTGCCCAGTTCAGATACTTTAGGTCAAGTAAATATTCCAAAACAAAGAAAACAGAAGGCCAGGAAGAGCGGAACATCCAACTGAGAACCCATTTCACTCCGCTAAATCAATACACTTTTTTCTTCTCTCACTGTCTCGGACTAAGTTCTCTAGAATAATGTCATATAATATCGAAGCCTTGAGACAGCAAAATGCTTGATACTCCTTAAGTCTCACGTCAGCTGATCTGGCAGGGAGGAAGGACAAATCAGGGCCTTCACTGATTGATCACGAGGTCTTGGAAAGAGAACTGTCTGTGCCAGGATGGCGTCAGAGTCACCACCATTCAACAGTATCTTACTGTTCAAAGTATTCTGGGGAAAGGAGAGTCAGAGAAGACACGGGTATCTACCTTCTCATATCGGGAAAGCATCAGACTAATCCCCTGTTGAACAAAAGAGAAAGAACTTCTGGAAGACTGAAAACTGGTTCTCTGAAGACTGGATTGGTAGTACTCTACGTAGGAATGTCTGACCAACTTGGTGGGCTTATGAAAGCTTTTCTGGAAAGTCCTCTTTTACCTACAGGGAAGAGTATTTATGAATTTCAGATGATCTACTACTCTATGGCCATGTTTGCCAAATATGGTTTTATAATTCAGCATTCAATAGACGAAAATATTTCTCTATGATGTCCAGTCTCGTGTGGTCCCTGCTCTTCAAAGCCCAAATGATGCATCTGGACACAACACTTCCAAGATGCTGTTACCGAAAGAAGAGGTGGAATAAGAGTTGGGACAATCTGCCTGCAGTCATAAGATGATGGTGAATGCCAGAGAAATGTACTCAAGATCACCCAACAGGCAGTGATTCGGCTCAGTACACTCCTGAGAGGAGAGGGCAAAGCACAGGCAGGCTGTCTTGTGAAGTAATACTGCAGACAGTCAGTCTTCAAGCTAACTGATAGAAACCTGCTTCCTAGAAAGCATTAGTCCCACTTCAAGATCTGTCAGTCCCAGGAGGAGTACAAATGTATTTGGAAGGAGAGGACTTGGAGGCCGGATGCAAGTAAAGATAGCTCAGGAGAGCACGGTTCGAGAGCTGAAAATAGTATCACATTGCTCACTGACAAGGCACAAAAAAGCTTTTGTGGAAGATTTGAGCCCATAATCATCAACATCAAAACAGCACGGGACCTTTTGGCTTTGGGTTGGTGCATTGCTTTTGTTTCTTGCTTTATAGTGGACTGCTTTTTAGGCTGGGTTTTAAGTCCAGTCTTGACTGCCTGTGGGAAATCTGTTGGTCCCAAGAAAGGAGCTGAGGGATAACACACCCTTTCCTGCTTTGTCATGTAGCATAGATGAAGGCTAGAAGAAGAATGATTGTACTAGGATAGGAAGAAACCTGGTGGATTCTATGAGCTTCTATTGCCACTGAAAGAGATGTCGAAGTCTGTTATAATGTTAAGGTTGGAAATGATTGATCTTCTTTTGCATGACCTGCTGATGGATGCTCTGGTATTACTGAATTCCTAAGCTTAACATGGATCACATCACACTTAGCAGCAGGGAAGCTCTGGAGTCGGTTTTCTCTGGACGTGTGAGTTTTACTGCATGATCTACTAAGCCAGCTCCACCTGAAGAGCACAAGCCTGACAGCAGAACAGCACAAGCAGAGGGATGGAAACACCAGCACATGCTTTCAGCACCAGGTGCTAAGAAGGAAAATAGTGCTCTGTACTGACAGACTGCCTGGTCAGATGACATGCTAAAAAGATGAAAAAGATGTGCTTAAGAGCTGGCGTTAGAAGTTACAATTAAAACCTGGAGGAAAATAGGACAAGTTTTAAAAAACAAACAAACCAAAAAAAGCGCTCTTCTCTGTCCAGTATTGGAGTGATGCGAGAAAAATAATGCACAGTTCAGATGGCTGAGACGGAGAGCATGTCCTGGCCCATCTAAGCCCCTAACAGAAATGTGGCTCAGATCACTCCAGAGAATGCTGGATGACTCCCAACCACGACTCCCGATCACTACAATATGAACAGGCACACAGACTATCACTCACAGAAAGAACAGATCTCATGGCAGATCCAATGCATTTCTATATAAAATAAGAACTTGCTTGCATAACATCAATATATTTTATCATATCAATTATATTATTCAAAGAAAAAACCCTCATTCACATCCATGTTACACACTCCAGAAACGTACCTCAACAAACCTCTTGTAGAAAAGATAATTCAGAGTTCTCAGGTGCCGCTGATTTATGACATTAGGGCAGAGAGCTAAAAGGAGGAAAAAGACATTTAAGTATGCAATGAGGCTGAACTTTCTTGAAGTTCTACTGTCTAGACATGACATTTTTCCTTCCCCAATTTTAAAATCAGTGTATGGAAGGCAGGATGCCAGCAAACTTGGAACAGTGAAGGACAGACACATTCTCATTTTATCTAAATTATAACTGTTATTTACAGTTTAAACAACGATCAGCAATGTTAATCCTACTGCTATCTCTGTTTTTACCACCCTTGAATGATAAGATCCACTTGCCAGTTCAATATGCTTCACATTTAATGACTGCACACCTTTAACTACGTTACATCCCCATATGGGCATTACTTCCAGTTTCTAAAGGCTGCATTCATTTTGATTTAGATAGAACCTTGCTGTCAATTCACTGAAGCAGTTTTGAACATGTTACTCAGGATTCAAACTTGGCTCAGCAACGTGCCCAAAGTTTATCCAATAAAATAATACGTATCCATGAAGGAGACTCCATATCCATACACGGAGGGAGGTGACTATTATTTTGCTGAGCTGGCAAGCAACAGTTGTTGTTATTGTTTGTATTATTGTCATCCTCATTTGGTATGCTTCACTACAATGACAAAAACCAAGATCTTCACACAGCACCACATTCTGAAATCCAGTGCAACCAGAGATAACTGTAGAAGATAAAATTCATTAAGATCAGTACACATATCTATCAGTTCTTGCTAGACGCTGCTACGAATGCATAGGGAAAGATCTAACCACGCGCCTCACTGGGGCTTAAGTGGCTGAAACAATAAAGCTGGAAGTCAGAAGGAGCAGGACCAGCAATGAGACACAGGAACTGAAAATAGTAAAAATAAAAACAAACAAAATCTCCAAATAGCAGAAATGTGGCTCAGATCACTCCAGAGAATGCCTTAGAAAATAGACTCAGAAAGGCCACAAATTAAAGTGGATCTTGTTACTACAGGTGCTTGGTGTCTCTTGAAAGGTCACTTCATAACCTGAACATTCCCATCCCAAATATAAGAGCTTTAAGCTCTTATTTTTAAGTTTTCTTCCTTACTGTAGCATATCTTTACCCACATAAGACCTGACTCAACTGAACATCCTGAAGACAGACACTCAGCTCATAAAACAACACTTTCAAAGAGAGTAAGATACAAATACAATGTAATAGTGCTACCATCTAAATTACAGATTTCAAAAGCATTTTAGAAAGCAAGTGAATATGACTGCTCTAGGTTGCCAAAAAAAAGATCAACAGAATGCTTCTTTCTGTGAGCCTCCAGAGGAAACGACCAAAGCACAGGACTTGGTGGAACTGAGGGATTTTAAATGACGAGCTATCCGCTGAGAAAGCAAGACAGAGGAATATAGAAAGACGAGAAAAATTGAGGTCTTGTAACATTCTCAGACAGAGAATGGAGTTTGATTCTAACTTTTGGTATTTTGTTATAAAAAATAGAGAAAGCCTAGGTGAAAGAGTGAAGATGAAAGGTAACTTGGTAAGAAAGGAAATGAGCTGAAAACTCTTAGAAAATGGTGAACAGAAAAAGCAAAAACAATGAAACTGACTTGAATAAAGTCAGAGAACTGGCAATTAAGATTTCACGGGAAATTATTTTATAAGGGGGAAGGGGTTAAGAAGAGCTGGCAATGAAAGAATAGGAAACGAAGTAAGAGACTATACAAAAAGTGGCAACTGGGTCAAACACGTACAAAACAACAGTACAATCATATCAAGTCAGAAAGTCCAAAGTAAAATATGAGATGCATCTATCAAGAGCCATAAAGGCTAGCAAAAAATCATTCTCAAAATATATCAGTAAAAAAGAAAGACCAGGGAAAAAAAGAAAGACCAAAAGAAATAACAGAGAGACAGGTAACAGCCAACCTGCATTGTCCAAAAAATTCAAGTTGCATCAATCCAATACCCTTCTATGACTCAGTAACTAGCCTGACGAATAAAGATGAAGAAATAGTTGTTGTCTATCTTTATTACAGTAAGGTTTTCTATACTGTCAAATGCAACTTTTTGACATTTCAAGATCACACAAGATAAAGCCCTGAGCAACCTGGTCTGACCTCAGAGCTGCCTCTGCTTTGAGCAGGAGGTTGGTCTAGAGTCCTGAGGTCCCTTCCAACCTGAATTCTCCTAAAAGCGTACAAACATTCTCATTAACAAGCTGGGGAAAAGTATAATCTAGACGAAATTCCTGAGAGAGTGACAAGAAACTGCTTGAAAACAAACCTCAAGTAGTTTACATTCAAAATCAAAGACATACTGAGGGAGGCTTTACAAGATACTGAGGGAGGCTTTACAAGAGTATATCCTGTATCATACGCTGTATGCAATCCTTTCATTAATGCTTTAATGACAGAAGACATAATACTTACTACACTTACACGGGACACTAACATCAGAGGAGCTGCAAGCATCAGACTTCAAAGTCACCTTGAGACAGCAGAAAAATTACCTCTCATCCCCCTCAAAAAGAAGCTGTTCAAGAAAGACACCTGTAGGTGGTATTCGCAGAAATCAAAGCACTGCAAGAAAGACCAACCTATTCAAAGCCACACACCTAGTTAAGACAGCAGGAGTCTGAACTCAGATCTCCTGAGTCAAAACTAATGTTCTGTTTGCTAGAACAGAAGACAACATCCTAAGCTTTTTGGAACAGGGACCATCCTTCTCTTCAGTGTTTGTATAACAGGATTTGGGGACAATGACTGATTGTGGAGCACTAGCAGAATATAAATGGTATGAGAATACTATGCAAATACCGCTATGGATATGTGTTAATTCTTGACCTTGCAGTTCCACCACAACAGTACTTAATCTGAACTACATTTCACATTTGGAGCTGACTCAAAAGTAAAAATTCCCATTTGTTGTTTGCCCTAAGCAGAAAGTTAAAGCATATAACCACAGAGTGGAAGGAAAAATGAATTTACCTGCCACATAGGGTCTGAAGCAGGCAATACACACCTATTACACTGGTTTAACATAGGTAAAATGTGCCCACTGGGGACATGGTGCAACACATTTTCAGATGTGGTGCTTGACTACTGCTCCCAGGTCATACACAACTCCTGAGCTTGCATGGAGACCTCTCTAACGCACTGAGGCATAAACACAAAGTTTCATTGAGAGACTAATTTCCATTCTCATTAACTCCATCCTGGCAAAATAGAAGGTCCCAAGAAAAGGCACACTTTATCACTGCTTTGTACAAAATAAGAGAGTCTTGATTTTTACCTGGGTATTGAAAGGATTGTTTTTTTTGGGGGGGGGGGAGGGGGGTGTCTGATGAGAAGTCAGATATGCATTAGTCTCTCAGTATATTATGAGAGGAGTCCCTATGTGCAAGTTAGCAGAGGATAGGGAAGGGTTTTAGAAAATCTCTTTTCGTTGTAACCTCCAAGATGCATTTCTCTCTCACAATATGCTTTGTGCCACTATAGATCAGGGTAAGGCAAGGGGAAACAGCAGAAATCTCTGGCCAGAGATTTCTGAGCTGCCTGCTAGCCTTGCTGTCTGGAGCTGATCTCCTAAGGAACAAGGACAAAGCACGGCATAAGTGTTTAGATCTATGTCTAAAGGAAATTAAAAAAAAATGTAGTGTAGTCTTTATGGATATGGTGAATTCACATTCAGAACTGCAAGGACAGTGCTAGGTTTTCTGATGGAAACCTTGCAGCTGCTGTCCAGACTGTCTTGCTCTCGAGCAGATCATCTACTATCTGTACTTCAGCAGCCCAAAACACAGCTGAAAAGGCAAGGGTCAAGGAAGGACCCTGGCACATTCAATCCCTTTCTCCTTCAGCAGTCACTGGATCAAATTTTGTAACCTTAGGAGCGGAAGGCTCCTCCCTTCTAAGAGGGTAGAGGTTCTTCTCACATACAGTGTTACATGAAAATGTGCTGGTATTTGACAAAAAAGCTATAAAAACTCTGCAAGAAAATCACCATGGAAGTAGGGAGCAGAAAAAAAAACCTGTAAAGCAATTTTCACGGAGAGGAATAACCTCCTACTCCTTTATGTACTCTTTTACTCTTTAAAAAATAAACAACAACAAAAAAAAGAACCAATTGAAATATCCTCCTTCCAAAGACATTCCTGTGTATTTATAACACTCATTCATTTCTTTCCCAAAGAACATCTTTTGGAAACGCTTTATGCGGAGAACCCTGCGCATTCCTGCCGGAGCTCTCCCTGGTGACTGTCCCACGACGTGCTCCGAACTCTTGCAGACCTGATGAAGCTGAGAACGGCTGTGACTTACCTGAGCAACTGCAAAGATTGTTGAGCAGCCCTCGTCTGCCCTCTACTGCCTCAGCACTAAAGCCACGATACCGCTCTGTCACACAAATGAACACAAACTAAGGCCCAATATACAAGGTCAGTCGTACTTTTCAAAAGTGCTACTGTTTCCACCTCATACTCACTGAAAATTCTCTTAAAAAAGCACCACAGGGCTCTCTGTGGTATACAGGCTATGTGAAAACACAACAGAAAATAAACTAAACTATTTCACACCTAGTTAGGGTCTGTCCCCTCACTTCTGAGAACTGTTTTGGCCAAAACATGCATTTGTAAATCTGCTAAGTCCCTCTCATAGGGTCTTCAAAGAGTATTAAAGTAATTAGCCTATAACAGCTACAGGCTTGTTAAACTGGAGCATACCAACCCCACGTGTGAGAAATTACTCTATAAAACTGAATTTCTTCAAGCACATGCCATTTCTGTTCATCTTCTTCCTGCCTCAGTAAAGCTAATTAAATGGAATACATGCACAGAGTTTGGGGGGACACCTCTGGGATTCAGCAGAAAATCATCCACTTAACACGTGCAGCTTTGTGCGTTAACAGGCTTGCTGGGATACAATTGAGAAGAAGAGGTGGATCTGTCTGACATGTCCACTTACTTTTTGTGAGATTCCAGATCTGTTCTATATTAGGCCACCTCCTCTCAGGTTCTGAAATTTATGACTGGCTGCTCCAAGAAATGCTTCAAATCCTAAGTTCTGGTCAACCCCTAAATCTTGCTTAGGAATCAGTGACATTTTCTGTGAGTGGATAACAGTGAGATTTTGGCTATTGAAATACAAAAGCAGATTTGGAATTGCAAGTATTGAGTCACATACAAGCTTGCCTTCTCATACCAAGAAACCCTGTCCTCCTCTAGCCTTTCTCACCGAAAGCCACTTCCCGTTTCTGCTGCTGCTCTCAGCCTCCATCAGTGAGTAGGAGTCATGACCGTAGAGGAGACGGAAAGCAGCAGCAGACTGTGGCACCGAACAAGCCCACAATTAGGTTAGGTAACATGAAGTGTGAGTTCCACCTCACTGCTGCTTTTTGGTGGAGCTGCTCAGTGCAAGAGAAGTGAGTTTTAAAAACCTGCTCATTTTACCTAGCCTGCTTCCTTTTTGTATTCTCTTTTCTCAGAGTCAGGTTTATTTCCACTTAAGAAAGCAGAGGGAATGGCTAGAAAGAGGGAGGAAAGGAAGAGAAAGAAAAGGGAAAGCCATGTTATTCCAGCTGCCACCATTTTCCAATTCAACTCAAGCAGATCTGGGATTAAGGCCAAACTGCCTCTGTACACATTCATCCTCTTCTTCCAAAAGGCTTCAAAGGAGACCAAGAGGCCCAACAATTTAGCAAATTGTTGTTAAGTAGTCCTGCTCTGACTTACATGTGATATTAGGTAAAAAATAAATACCTACTTTTCATCTAAGAGAGAATGTATGGGATCCATTCAGCCTTGGTTCAGCCACCTCAAGTCTGGCATCTCATCTAAATTAGTAGCCCACACTTCCTCTCACATCAATAAAGGAGGACAGCCACAACTAGCAAGTGACTTATCCTGTACTGTAGACACTCTACTTGGCATGGGATAAATTACTCTCTGGAAGTGCAGGTGGGAAGATGGCCTGTGGGAAGGACTCTGGTTCTGCACATCTCAAGGAATCCTCTCACCAGTGAACCCCTTGTGGAAGTCCAGGGAGAGTCTGTCATTATGATCAGCTGGTGCAACAGCTGGGACACCATCAGCAGGTAAGGCACAACACAGTCCCATACACAGCACTTGCGATCAACAGGCACATACCCCTCTTTCTCACTCTATTATGTTCTCAGGATTTTGTCTGTCAACAATTTTATCATTTTTCCTCTACAGTTAATATCACCTTCTTGGTGGATCTCTCACAAAGTAAGGGGAAGAACAATTCAATTCTCTTTATAGATTATAAAGGACAACACAGCCTACTGAATAACAAATGTTATAAAGCATGAAAAATCACTGAAGGAAATAGCAAACTACTGGACATATTTAAGATTTTAAATAAATCACCCCCTTGTGTCTCAGCTTTCACACCAATGTGTTTAGTTTAATTATATTTACATATCCTCCGAGGAGGGTTTTTAACGATTATCTTACTAACTTTTGAAGAGCAGTCTAAAGATGTGAAGATTAATATAACGTTGCTGCCAGGTGTAATGAGTCTCAATTTGTGGTTAGAAAACACTTTTCAGTCTGAGAAAAGAGAACTGCATATCTTCTGTTGATCATAGAGACTTTTGTAAAGTAAAACCTAATAGAGCTTCTAAAGGTTTCTGACATAAAGTCCCAAATAGAAGAAAAAAGGTCAACAGCCCTCACCAACAGGAAAGCAATGCAGATTTTGTCAGCCAATTGGCAGTGAAGCAGATCTATTCAATGATGTAAAATCTGTTACTTCTCCTAGAAGGCTGCAAGAACCTTAAAATTCCCTGCTGCCAACCCTATTTTACAGAAAGAATAAATAGGGTTGTGAGGCTCCTGCTTCCCAAGGGTTATCTCTTCTCAACTGACGGACTCATAACTCAAGAAAACAGAGCCCTAGATGAGTAACGACTTGCCTCTTATGTGAGTGGAATGGAGTCATAACTCAAGGCTGACCATCATGTGTTTATAAAGAGCCATTCTGAGGTCAAGATTTATTTCATATCATGGAAGAAGCAGTCTATTAGTCACAAGCACTTCATTCTTTGACAGTACAAAGTGATAATTCCCATAACTTACCAGCTCTGTTTTTAAACACCATTAATTAAACCCTGAAACTCCCCATGATAAATTACAGCACAGATTCCTTGCTGAACATGGAAGAAGACAAATTGACTTCATCTGTTCTTTATTGGAGAGGTAACTTCAGAATACGTTGTAATACCACATACCTGGATCTAAGTTAAATCGTTCTAGGAGCCTGAAGACCAGCTTGCTTAGCATTTTGTGGTTAAACTTATCTGGTTTGTATTTGGACAGGCCTTTATATCGTCTGTAAGCAAACAAACAAAATTAGTAAAAAAAAAAAAAAAAAAAAAAAAAAAAATCTGTGGAAATGACTAAGAAACATGTCCTAAAGAACAAATATTTAGCAGAAGAGATAATAGGTTTTGCAAGGTGCTGGTAAGAACAGTCCTCCTTCTTTAGTTTCAGCAAAAAGCCCACAGTACAACCATACGGATTTTCCAGCCAACAACAAACAAGTCCACTTTAGAAAAAGAGAAAGCCAGCACACACTCTACTTTCTTGTGTTCTTCTTTCAGAACAAAGACTCCAACCAGTGCATCCACATCGTGAGTTTGACTGTTCAGTTGGCTATGTGACTGGCAGGAGCGATTCTAGTGAGAGGCAATTTACAAATTAAGATACAGAGAACTATTTCACGAGAACATGAAGGTTAACCACTTGCATCTCTTGTTTTTCTGCCACTTCATCACAGTATTTTCTTCCTGCCAAACCTGTACAACCGATACTGAAACTTAACCTTGTCTGCAGCAAAGCACAGCAGTCAGATTATTACAGCCTTCTATAGGGAGATTTGATATTGTTAAATTGCCAGGATCTACTGCAGAGCTTTCATTTTGCACTGCTCTCTCCTGTCAGGACCTGAACATCTGCCAGTAGGAATGATACCTCAGCATCTTAACAGGAGGAGGCATTTGAAAAGAGTTTGGCACAGACACCTGAATTTCCCCTTTCTCGGTGAATACACATGTATTGCACACCATTATGCTGAGAAAACCATCTTAGACAACGAAAGAATATATTGCCCTCTGACAGCTGGTTGGTCCCACCTGTTTAGAAATTAAACAAACTTTTCTACCTTGAGATGTCTTTGATATTAAAACTAGGTTCACACCACGTGTCTAGGATCTGCAAAAGCTTGCACTGGAGCTCAGGATATTCTTCCACATAACCTTCCACCAAGTTATTTTTATCTTGAAGCAGCAGTGGTATACACATCTAGAAAAAGAAATAACATTTAGCACATAAAACATTAGAGGGATCCTGCCCTACCTTTGAACACGGCCTTCCCCCATTCAATCTGTTTGCCTCAAGCATGCAGGAGGCATGAAGGAGGTCCAAGACATCCAGCTCATATGCAAGAACAGGGACTAAAACCTGATGGAGAGCTGCTATTTCCTACCGGTCAAACATGGAGAGCAAGTCACAAAACCCTTGCTTCACCCACCAATACCATCTAGGAGAGTGACATGGCATTTTCAATGGAAATATTAGCCAAAACAGCAAAAGTTTCAACCTTAGAGTTTATTTAAGCAAAGCTTAATCAAGATTATGGTTTTCTGCCTCTAAATAAATTCATAGTTCTGAATGGACACCACAAGCAAGATCTATGGACCAGTTTACATGAAGTGAACTTTATCACACTGAAAACTATTTGTCAAGAACAGACCTAGAATTTTTCATCACAGTAGCTGTATCTAGAAATTAGTCCACTAAGATACAATGAGTTCTAACAAAATACATTCTCTCACTTCCCTGGATGCTATACTACATCAGCAATGCTGTAGGGACTCCTCACAAACAAGGCAAAGCCTCATATGAAACTATCACAACTTATAGCACCATGATGGATCTTCTGCTTAACACAAGATGGACCTTGATGACAGAGAAACCTGCAGAGGAAGTCACTCACCTTCTCTACATCTAGATCTGGTTGTAATTTCAGCTTAATACTCATTATCGCTGCCTAGAAAACACAAAACAAGTTGTGCATTTAGGAAAAGAACATCATGGCAGATAAATGGGAATTATTGCAAAGTGAAGTATATATGTTACTATACAAATTTTCAATGCTATAATATTTCTGCTATATGTTAAAGCACAAATCGTATAAATATTTGGCCACGTACATCCCACTTAGAAATCTACAGAACCACTTCTGGCAGTATAACATATTCCAAGCAGCAGTGTACCTTGCAGTAAAAATTAAAGATCAGGTTGTCTGGCAGAAAGAACGTAAAATCCTTGGACAAAAATGCTAAGAAAGAATTTTCTCCAACACTATAATTGTAAAAAAATTGCCTCACCATACCTTTCTGAATGAACTTGAATACCCACACAAACAAACTAATTAGGATTTTAAGAGGTTAACTTTAACTTCTGTTATGTGTAAGAGTATTTACTCTCAAAAATAAAAGAAAAATAAGCACATAATGGCTTTATTATAACATTGTTCTGGTAAATGGAGTAACGTAAGCAAGGAACCTTTTACTGCATTTAAGTATCAGTACTGACAATTGTAAACTAGGGAATAAGGATGTTTTACATTGTGTCCTTCTAATGGCTTAAGAAAGTTAAGCTATACTTTCCAAAATGGTTGTAAACTTAGTGTTCGACAGCATGGTATCTCTGACCCTACTGCAGCCTGCGTTTAACACCGAACAACAGAATAAGTCATAGAGCATATTATCAGTAAAGTTCACAAATGCCTATCTATTCAACATGTCTGGGCTTAGAGGAAAAGCTGCTCTCTTCAATTGGTTTTTCTCTGATATCTGCTATTTATTTTGCTGCAAGAAAAAGTAATCATGAGTCTGAGGTATTCGTTTCTTAAAACAGTTTGTACTTGTACTTCAGGATTGTGTTACCTGTTAGAATACACGAACAAAAATAATACAGCAAAAAGTATCCCAAAACAAAGCAACTGTAAACCTTGGTGTTGCACATCATGTTTGAAATATTTATAGAAAAATTTAACAAGAAAAATAATGTAAGCTGGAGTAAGAGTGTACCTTGAAATAAATATTCTGTGCTCCCCCTCCCAGCCGACAAATGACACCTCAGCTTAAATCGTCACTGGAAGCCCATATTCTGCAGACCCATGCTCTGAAAGGAACCAGATCCAGCCAGAGCATCACATGTAACATTTAACAACTTGTCCTATCATCACCCAAAACAGAAGCACCAGAAGCTGTGGATCTTATTACCTTCTAGGAAAATCATTTCATCCACTGTCCCAAAGACTGAGTGTGCAAAAGCAAACAGCTAACACACGCCCTGTAAGTTTATTGCAACTAGAGAGAACAACAACATCCAGTTATCAGTGGGAAAATTTTTATTTTTTTAAACAAAACACACACTCCATCACTGTTTAGTCTTCATCCCAAATAGAAACCAACAGAACAACTTTAAGAGACAAACCCAGGAACTAATGTTAATGAATTGACTACACTTCAAATCCGATACTGAACAGAAAGGCATTTTATAATCTCTCAGTCCAGCTACCTCTGCAAGGGCTTCTCAACCCAGACCTGATAACTATTTCATCTGTTTACATGCTAATATGCTACTTTGCTCCACAAGCAGCAACTACCTTTTCTTTCAAATTATCTGATTAACATAATAAAGTTCAAGTTCAGTAATTATTCTCAACTTGTATACAAGCGGAAGGTTGCTGCTTCTATTTTTGACCTGAAGAAAGGCTTTGTGCCTTCAAAAGCTTGACAGCTTTGTTTTTGCTTCTTCACAGCTATCTCAGTTTGCTTAATAGAAAGACTAGCGCCTCTTAAAATCTCGTTTCACCATTTGACCTCATTAGTACCTTGCATTAAACAAGTAATTTGTTAGTTTTAACATGCAAGCATAGAATGGTTTCTCTAATAACTTTATAATGTTCATGTAAATGTTCAGATGAACCTGATTGCATAGTTGTTATCTAAATGGCCTAGTTTTACCTCCATCTTTGTTAACAGTACAGGTGATTTAATCAGATGAACATGTGTTGCGTTAGGCTGCGTTCACCTCTTTTACTAGATGTAACTTCCATCCTGCACTAACGAGTGTGGAACAACGACCGTTCATTTAGTCAAGTGGTGGAGAGACATCGCCTCCCAGATCCAGCTGTGGCAGTGGAAGAGGACTCAGTCCTCACCTACTGAACACCATCACCACTTCAATAGGTTAGAGGAACCTTGCTCTGCCACGAACACTTCTACTTCAAGTAATTCAGATGAGCTGGTTGCTAATACCATCCTAACATCATCCAACCGAAGGAGGCGATGGAGCAGTCAGACGAATTTCTCTGCCAGGAACAGTGGCAGAAAGGAATGTTGTAAGTAGCGGGGCAGCAGGCTCTTCCTTGCACACAGCTAAATACGGAAGGACCCGCATTACCTGAGCCTTAGACACAAATAAACAGGCTGAAGCAGGCAGGGTGTAGTTACATGGGCAGGCGGGCTTAACAGTGAGGACAACTTAGATAAAATCAGTGTGTTTACAATGAGAATAATAAAAGAGATATGAGTAACTGTAATAAAGATGAAAGTGTTTGGCAGCTGTTTCTGTGGTCTCAACTTAAAGCTATTTTAAGATATTTGTTTGGTTATTATCATGTTTTGAATTGTTTCACTCCACAAACAAGTTTTCCATAAAACAATCCTATTTTTAACAGTCTGCGTATAGAGGATAAGAGCTCCAGAAAAGCAACACCTCATTCATAGACTCATTTTGTAGTCAGAAAAACAAACACTTTAATTAGGCAGGCAGCTTGCTTTAATCGAAATGGCAAGAAACCCCTGGCTCACCCAAGAAACAAGCATTTCCCCATATACAAGGCTGCATTCTCCAAGCTGTACCAGAAAACTAGCAATCATGTTAATCTAATTACAGATTTTCAGACTAACACTGGACCAGCAAGGCAGTAGGAATCCTAAGTAGTAGATGCCTCCCCCATTTCATCAACTGATAAATAAGAGCAAAAAAACCCTAACCTGTTACTCAGAAACTCTGAAAAAACTCTGATGAGCTCTAATGAACACACGGTCATTGTATTAGAAGAGTCTGTTCACCCTCCCTCAAACTACGGAAGGAAATGCATTACTGTCCTGACTGGCAGTACAAGTAGTCTTTACTGCAAAAATACACTCCATTCACAGAGTTCCTAGTATGTAATGTAATAACAGTAAAGAGGTAACACACAGAAGTGTTTAACCTATACTAAAATCCTCCTGTCCCAGCTCTAGATCCAGACCTAATCAGAAGAGAGGCATGGGAAAGGTTGGGTCTTCTCTTGTCTTCATTCCCCAGTCTGTAAGAGGAAGGTACACAATGAGACCGTAGCTCAGTACAGGGAAAAAAAAAAAAAAGAAAAAGAAAAAAAAAAGAAAAAAAAAAAAGAAAGAAAGAAAAAGTGATGACCAATTGCCTGATTCAAATGCCAAAGTTGGCAAGTCTTTTCACTGTCTTCAGGGAGCTTTGGGTCCTTCCTTTACCTGTGGTGAGATTGAAAATTGTGTTTGAACAATGTCTTGTTCTAGTTTTGTTCCCCGGGGGTACACACTTAAAAAAAAAAATATCTGAAGATGGATGGATGGGGAGTCCTATACTCTGGGTACAGTTAGTGCAACTATACAACTAGTAATTATCACAAAAGCACCATACAAAAGGCAAGTGTATCTTTCTGATATCTGCTTAATCCAGCTGAAGTTTGAGAAGTGCATAGTCTTACAAATGGCCAGGATCTACAAGTCTAAGAATTTGAAGCTGGGCAACACTATGTTAAGCTCTATCCAAAGTGTCTGGCAGTGCACTGACCATAACATGGAGGAAGCTACCCAAACTTGAAGCATTCTGACTAAGCTGTGAGGGACAGAGAGGCTGCTGTGAAGGGAGACCAGTCTTCTAGTCATGTGATTGTAAAAACAAGTGTATGAGAAAGTGGAGGCTGTTTGCAAGTAAACACGAGCCCAGAGCACCCTGAACCAATACCTGATCCTCTGTACTTGTTTTGAATGCAGTTGGCTCTGTTATCATCTAAAAATGACTACTCTTTCCATATACAGTACGAAGTGCAGGAAGCCACACAAGATGTTATCTGCAAGAGCACGTGTACTTGGGTGGAGTCTACTCTAACAATTTGGGCAATTTTCCCACGGTGAGGTTAGCATCAGAGGAATAACCTTTTGCTAGTAGCACTGATTGGAGTGATGATGCAAGACAGACTCAAATGGTTTCTGACTACTTTTGCATTACTTAGCTCTGCTGTAAGCAACTGAGACAACACAGTGGTAAATACGCTTGTGCCTCATTTAGCGTAGTATTTCTGAACCAATAGTGAAGGAATTTCTGAAAACCCATATAAGAGACCAAACAAGGGAATATGACCTTTCAGGGTAGGATCCAACATCAGTTCTAAGAAAATAACAATGATCAAAGCGTAGATACATGATAGAAGTAAATGACTGAAAGCCACACCACTTACTAATCACAGGGAACATCTGTTTTGTGTTTTGGACTCACTCCTTTCAAACTTGTGTCTGATCAACTTTTACTCAAACTCCTAGAGTCCATCACTTTATAATGTACGATATCAGGTAACGTGTTCAATTACTTCCTGCTTAAACAGCACGTAATACTCACTGTCTTCAGGAATATCTTCAGCAAAGACCAAATATAAGATATCCCAGGTCCACTTGTTTCAAAAGAGCACAACAATATTTCATAACAGGTGAGATAATGAAAAATAACTAACGAAGGGTATGAATATATATAGAGAAAGATTTTAAGTAGCAAGAAATAAGTGAAAGTCAAGATTGGAATACATGCGCATGTAGCTGAAAAGAAGAGGGAACTGGAACAAAAACTTGAATGATTTGCCTTCCTGTAGTCATTCCAGCAGTTTTAAACCTGGTTTAATTGGTCAGTGCATCCTCATAACTTAGAGAGCCTCTAAAGAACTGCCTAAATTTCTTGTGGATGTTGGCCACCCTCTTTCACCACATTCTCCAGATTCAGATTCTCTGTGTAGCTAGGCCTGCCACACAGGTGCACCCCTTCTCCAGAAGCCCACTCTTGACTGATGAGAGCACTGAAAAGCTGGCAGTAGGAGCAATCTACAACCTTCTGAGTTATTGCTTCTCAGCAATGCTCAAGCCCCTTTCCAAACAACTTCACCAAACAAATGCCCAAAGCAGAAAGTGGCTCCAGAAAAGATCGTGGGAGACAGGGAAATTTAAAACGTACAATGTTAAAATACAGTATGAATTGAACAAATCTTTGCAATTAAGGAGAGGAACAGGGGCAAGAAGCAATAACACAAATATTTTTACTGTCCTGAGAACAGTTCAAAAAAGTTCAGAGTAAAGAAACCCAAAACCTGAATATCCATTAAGAGGTCAATCAACCTTGGCACTGATCTGTATTGACAGTTGAAAAAAAATATGCCACGCGTATTCAATCACTAGTATAAAGTAGGACTACAAACAGCAACATGCTTGAATCAGCTTGCAAGACACTACTACACTAAAAATTTAGGATTATGCTAGTGGTTGAACTACACATTTCTAGACTTTTGCATATTTGTATTCCTTTAAGCTTAACCTTTGGGTCAATCATCCCTCCTATAAAATTACTTACTGAGCTATTTCTATAATTTTGTTTGCTACGCACTGCTGACAAAAACTTTCAATTCTGTGCCTACAGAGCTTTTTCTCTATGTACACCAATATAAGCATATTTTATGTCAGATTTTAACACCTTAACGTTTTAATGAACATTATTTTACTTGAAAGAGCACACGTTAACAGAATATAGAGACTCAACCTCCCCTATTTGCATAAAACATACGGATTAACAGATGAGATATTAATAGAATACATACTCCATTTTTGAAAATAGAGAAATCTGGAGGAGGAACCAAAAAAAAAAAAGGCATTTATTAAAAATGAAATACTTAGAGCAATAGTATCGCTTAATAAACAAACTGACGGAGGAGAAAAGAAACATGTCGCTACTCTGTGATGCAGAGAGGTCTGAGCGGGAGCTCTCTCAGGCCCGAGAATATTTCTGGTTGTCAGAGGCTAAAAAGATTATTTATTGTTTCCTTCCTAAACCCAGCTCCACTGCCACCTGTTCAGAATTTACTATAAAGCTGTTAAACAAGACGAGAACTTTGATGCTGACTGTGAAAACAAGTTTCACTGTATCTGACCCGAGCAGCTCTTACTACTGATCCAGAAGCAAAGGAATTTGATTTTTTTTTTTCTTAAAGCACAGCTATCTTTTTACCTTTATAAGCTGTTTAAAAAAAATGTAAATAAAATAACTTGGCGGACAATAGAGGGCATTCATTCCGCAGAAAGACAGCCGCCACCCTTAGACATGAAATATCGCGGCACATTAAGTCATGAGACCCCGCTAATCAAAGCTGACAGGGCCCTGAATGTGATTGCTGCTGAGACTTAGCGATATCATGGGGCACTGAAGCATGCACAGCCTGCCAGACTGCCCCTGTTCATGTGACAATGGCTTTTATTCCCGAAAGGGGCCTGCGAGTGACAAGAGTCTCCTTTGTCTTTGGATTCCTGCATTGGGAGTGCAAGAGAGGTTCATTCAACCAGCCCCAGACACTCTTTGAAAGGCTGAAGTGTAACATAAGATGACCATGAAACACTAGCTTGCCTTCTGCCTACCCCTCATTCTTCTAAAGCACAGCCTGGTCTATTCAGAGCCTCTTCGCAGACTCGCATCGCGCTGTATTACCCCTGGCCTGCTGAATTCCCGCATTGTTCCGGTCCCACCACGGCCATCTTGCTTCCCACCGAGCCGTCGGGGCTGACACCCAAGCGGCGCGTCCGCAGGAAGGTCTACGAAAGGCAGTGACAAGGCTCTCGGTGGGGGGGGGGGGGTTTGGTGCGCTGCCCGGCGCGCGCCCCATGATTCGGCCCAACCGAGGCCGGCGCAACAAGAGCTGCCAGCTTCAGAACAGGTGTCATTGGACTACCGGACCCACCTTGCAACTGGGCCTAGCTGAAGAGAGCAGGTACATGCTGAAAAAGGAATGAAGCTGCAGGCATTTCAGCTGAAACAACACAAGCTGGAATTTTAAGACCTTTCAGTGTGGATACTTTTGTAAAATAGGAACTCGTGTTTTACACAGGGACCTGACTTGGAAGCGCTTTTAGCAGCTGTGGAGCACTGTGCAATGCCCCACACCATCCTCCTCCAGCAGCTGCAAGAAATTCTCATTTACAAGAGGATGGATAAAACCCCGCAAAATGCCAGACACCTCCAAACACACTTCCGTGTCTTTGCCATCTTCTTGAATCACTACTTGATCAGCTCACTTTGTGTCACAGGAGCAATAGTGCCATCCACTGGCCAGCTAACCATATCTATTATCTCCTTCAAATGCCACCCAGAACATAGCTACTATTTATGTTACTAATCCAAAGTAGGAAGGTAGCAACATCTGCATCATTTTTTCAAAAACCATGGCATTGTCTTTACATCGTTATCAGCTTATCTTCCCATTATGAACCGCCATCTCCATGGAGTTTCCACTCTGGAACAGACCTTCCACTATGTGGAGGGTCTATTGCTACTTACAGTAGCGTATCAACGTTCATGAACCACAAGAAGCAGCTTTGCACAGCTGCAAAACTTGTGGTTCTGATTAACAAACTGGTTCAGCCTTTGACTAGTTTTAGGGATACAGGGAGGGCCAGATGTGCTTCAGAAGCAAACAACCACCATGTCAGTCCCTAGGAATCTCTGGGATCTCACTTCCTAAAGAGACCTTTCTGAAAACCTTTTTGAGGGAAAAGAACCTTCACCCACAGCACAAGGCTGCAAACCTTTAAGATTCACAGATGATAATATGAAATGACTCAAAATACTTTAAAGGAAATAAATTGCTTTGGGATAAAAGTCTGGTGCCTTTTTCTAAATATAGAAAACGGGACTGAAAAAAAAAAAGACATTACCAGCTTATAAGGATTTCTGTCATTGTGGGCGACAGAGAAAAGAGTCAAGAATCTTGTATCTGAATCTGGTTTACTGTCCCATCTGAAAAACCGGGAATCACAGGACAAATGGACATGTCACAGCCCATTGAAAAAGCTCAGTGCCATAGTTCCAGGTATGGGGGGTTTAGTTATGATCTGTCCCAACAGGAATAAAAGATTTCCTGCTACATGACTGACATTCTTGAAGACAATTCTATTCACTTTTCTGGGAACAACATAACTAGAAGAAAGTTATGGCTAAGGGTTTTCACCAGTTGAGGTTGCCTGTGCCTCACACTGCAACTAATGAGTAAAAAGAGCTTTTCTGTGGAAGGAAAGAACAGCAAAAACAACTCCACCAAAAAATTTAGACCTTTCTAAAACCAGACCTTCTTTCTAGAACTGCATTTCTAAAAGAAAACAATAAACAGTTGTGGAGCTATGAATTTTAAAATCATATTTAAATATAGTCAAATACTAAGTTTCTGTTTGTATTTCCAAACACTCATGTTCAAAGATTTACTGAGCAAAAAACAAGTCACAAGTAGCTCTGTGAACTTCTAATTAAATATGAATTATCTTTGGTTCTGTATTCAGATATCACCTGGAATGGAATTAAGAGCTCTCTTGGGAATTATGTTTTGCTAAAGAATAGGATTTAAAAGAAAACCTTTAAATTTTTTTTTTTAAGATTAGATTGTTTTACACAAAGTGACTCATCGCCTTTTGAGAAGATTTTTTTCTTTTAACATTACAAGCACGTGCTTTGCACATGAGAACACTCTCAAGAATATCTGGAGACCACAGTGATGTCAGATATGCTGGGAGTACCCTAACACACAGGGTAAAATATCAAATTTGGGTTTTGGTGAACTCCTGTCAGTGTCAGTCAGATTCAAATGCATGAATACTAATACTCACACATTTTGGACATGAGCCTCAAACGTTAAGAGGCTTCATATCTCCTTGAACTGAGAAGTCCCTTTGGTTAGGGTAATCGCTTGGGAACAGAGAGATTTTTCAACCCTTCCTCGCTGTAGGTAGACTGGAGTTACCAACACAGGTCTATGTCTGTCTAGTATAATCTCTTCTTTTCTTACCAAGACCAAGGAACAAAAAAAAGCACACAACCATCCTCTTAAATTCTCCAAATTAAACCCCATTAATCCATTACTTTCAAAGGTCAAGAAAAGAGTGGAGGAAGGACTCACTGGCATTCTGTACTAAGCCATTAGAAAAAATGAAGCTGAAGACAGTCTACTCATGTACATCAGAAGGCCAAGCTAAGCTGTACCATTCAAAGTGTGCAGCTGCTGTGACGAAACAGAATTTACATTGAAATGCATCCAAAAACAGACACAGACATTAACACAGAACTAGAGAACTGGGAAGGTAAATTTATTTGAAAGACATGACCCACCTCTTTGTAATCGCCCTTGTGATAAAGATGATTGACATGTCCAAGCAAATAGTTCCGGTCTGCTGTATGGAGTTGGTAAATGCTAATCAGAGGGTCAAGAAGATTAGCTGGGCACTGGGCTAGTATTCTGAATACACGGGCCTGCAGCTTCATGCCAGACTTCAAAAAAAAAAAAAAAAAAAAAAAATCAAACACAGATTTAGTCAAGATGGCTACAATTCAATGGCAGTTGAAAATGCAGCTTGTTTAAACAGTGGAAGAGGCCAATTCCTTGGGAAGGGATTCTCCAATTTCCCCATGGAGTCTGCATGCAGAAATCAGAACAATACAATACACATTTTTTCACAGCATCCAATTTGAAAACATTAAACGTTTGCAGGATAATTCTGGAAAAGGCATATGGCCTTGTACAAAAGGCAAATATGAAACTGGAAAAATGCCGTCTTTTACTGACACAGCTATTTAAAAATTCTTCCCTCTAGTTCCCAGCTGAAAAATATTTGAATCCACCAACTCCCCTCAACACTGATCTCGCCTATCATGCGTAACAACTCAATTTGCTTTCCCAGGCCTTGTTCCTGGGTGCAAGAAGGTCAGGAAAAGCAGATGTGTCACAGTAAGATGCAGAAATGCAAGTATTCATCATTGTGTTCCTACATGATCATTCTCTTAGGACATAGAATTTTCAATGCCAGTAGCACTTAACTGCAACATCACAGCCATACTGGCAGTAATCTTCGAGAATCTTGATAGAGGTCAGTATCTAAAAAGAGCCATTTAGAAAAATGGGAAATGAAATAACACAAATACAGAAGTACATAATGGCTCTGAAGTAAAAGCACAGAAAAAGGGAAAAACTCAGGAGGTCAGAATATAAGGCAGCATAAGGAATGGTAAACATTAGGGCGTATAAATCTGATGACCCAATGTTACAAAGCTAAACATTCAGCTGCTGAAAAGTCATACTGTTACCATTTTCTGCATTCTGAATGATAAAAGCTCCCCACCATATGGCAAGAGTTAAGCAATCATACAGTAACTGGCTTCTATTTGCAGAACTGGAAGAATATGCAGAGTAGACTACTGCAATTGGTTTTATCCTGACGGCAGAGATGTAAGCTTCAGTGGGAAAGTCTGGCCAGGCAAAGGCTGAAAGATCCATGCTCTAAGTGGTTTGATGTGGAAAGATGGAAATCCCAGCTTGGAAGGGGAAACAGAAAGGTACTATGGCATCACAGATTTTAATGTCATTTCACTTTTCAGGCCAACATCGCCAGATGACAGCATCACAGTAAGAATTCCACCACCAGGTCATATTGCATTCATATGAGACTACAGAAAAGACACCAGACTATGGAATGAAGTGGAACCAGGAACACTTCAGGGACATGAAAGTTAATTGTTCTTTCTTTTCTCCACTGTCTCTCTTGCTCTCTTTTCTAACCTGTTGAACAGCAGGATGCTCTTTTATCCAAAGCTGCAACTCATTGGTGATGTAATACCCCAGGGAATGCCCTTTCCCCTTCCAATCACTGCTGTTCTCCAACATGTCCAGAAGTCCTGCCAATGGGTCCTCCAGTCCTGCAAAGCCCTGCCTGATTTCTTCCTTGAGCTGCCAAGATACAAAAACACATTGTCATGTACAAAAAGATTACTGAATCCTCCCTTCCCCCAACTGAACACAAAGCTTTATTTTTTTTAATTTAATCTATTCAGAGGGGTAACTGTTGCTATTCAGCCACCATCCGCGCCTCCAGTGACTTTTCATGTCATTACAGATTCCTTCATGGCTCACTGCACCTCAAACCCAATGGGAAAAGCAGCAATTGTCCACACTAATTATCCCATAAAGACAGAGAAGTTGTTCTGTGGGGCAGACAAAAGGGCTTGGAATTTGGGGGAGGGAGAGAAAAGAAGAGAGCTGGAGAAAGGGGGGTTATTAGGAAAATGGCAATAAAGGTAGATCACAGCGCTCAAAACCTACTTATCTTCTAATAGACCTACAAGGAATAAAGAAAATAAAAATACCTCTCCATTCTTGTACCACCAACTTTCATACTTGACCTTAAATCCACTTCAGCCACAAGGGCATGAATGCTCTTCACTGTAACGGAGTATCTGGGAGTACTGAAATAGTTCAGATTTTGCATACAAGAATAAAAAGAACTAAGCTGTGTTCAAAACCAAGACTGCCATATTGTATATCTATTCTCCTCTTCTCCAAACCTACCTGGGCAAGGTATCTGCTACAGGCTACCTGCTGCCCCTGTGTGCCAGACACTGCACACCTCGGCAAAAACGTAAGGCAGTGCTAAGAAGTTGGGAACATGGGAAACCTCCACGCCATAAATCTTAGGAATCCCAGGGTGATGTGTTTAGAAATGTGAAGGAATTGGACACTCACTTTGTGAATGTTAATAGGCTACTTACTACCCATCTGGTAAAAGTGATAAATTAGCAGTACTGAGCAATATCTTTATAATGTTTACATTAGAAGTAGTTTCCAAGGAGCTTGCAGGGTTGGTAGGGTGAACAAGTGGCATCCTTCAGTACCCACACAGGACCTTTCACCACATGGTACATGTATTGGCGTGGAGTAAAGCAAAAGCAGAGACAGAAAATGAGAAATCACTAAGAGCAGCTGCTCTCTTTCTTTCCTGGCTAAAAAGCAAAATCCAAAAGGTGCTCACTCCTGCTTGCAGCCAGTGCTTGTAATTTACTGCATATGATGGTCCCAGTTGCAGCTTCCAATGGAAACAACATACAGTTTGAAGAATGACATGAAGACAAAGGAAAATCTACAGAAAGTTTGCCAATGATTTTTCTTTTTTTATTCATCTAAAATATTTACTGGAAGATGGTTATTTTCCATATTCTCTTTCATGTTGAAAAGAAACCACAAAATGTATCATTTATGACAGAAACTGCTTCTTTCTCACTAAATTATCAAATGCAGCATGAAAAAGCTGATGACTAACAAAGATGTGACTTCAGATAACAGTTTTCTCTCTCTTAAGTATTTTTCCCTGCGGCAAGAAATTGTGATGTTAAACATAGGGCTCCAACTTCACTGCAAGATTCAGCAGAAGGAACAGGCAAGCTCTTATTCAACCACAAATATCCAACACAACAGCCAAAGAAAAACAAAGCAACTGGCCAAGTAAATCGCACTGTGTATAAATGGCCTCCCTTCTTCTTTCTTCTTTCCCCAAAGCCCCGCTTCAGCACATTCAGACTGAACGAGAGCTTTCACCACACAGCTTGTCCTCTCCTTCAGCTGGAAAGTGAATTTGGACTTTGGCAGGAAGGTCTACAGCGGACAAGTCTTGTGAGAGTGCAAGGCCGCTTTCACACACAGAGCAACTCCAAACACTTACAGACTGGTAAGAGCAGTAACAACATACCTAGAATGAGTTTTGATTTCAGATCAATTAGATTTTTAAACTGGGGGGAAAACCTTCTTTAGAACTTCCTCACACTCACAGAATCAGTAAGGTTGGAAGGGATCTCTGGAGATCACCTAGTCCAACCTCCCAAAGATTTCCTGGTGCTCGTTCCACTGGGGCTTGAACCCAGGACCTTTAGCATGTAAAGCAGATGTGATAACCTCTACACTATCCCTCTATCCCTCCAAAGGCTTCAGTTAATGTACTGTTTAAAAAAACATGCATCTGCTTGAGACATCTAAATGGGAGAGAAAAAGTTGTGTTGCCTGGCTCTTCCCTCTGTCAGTAAAGGATTCCTGTCCAACATCTCATTGGTATTTCCATTTCAACTGACTCCCAAGACAGGGCTTACATGTTCCTGGGGGGAGGTTTCTAAAGCCTAGCAGATCATGGGAGTAGAAATATTTTGCTGATGCTCAAGCTTCACACTGCTCCATGCACTTTTAGCTCCTTATTTCTAGTTTCAAAGTTCAGACATTTGTTATTTCAAAACTGTTTTTCCTATACAGAAAATGGTCAATTCTTAAAATCATGTTCCAGAGTCAGGGTCCTGCCATAGACAGGAATCTTCCTTCTGCTCACGTTCACTGGTTTGAGACAAAAGGGCACCAAATAATGGAAACTTATTCTCACCAGTTAATACATCATATTCACTCACAGTGAAGGGAAAGAAGTTCACTGCCATTTAAATGTCCACGGAGCAAGCTCAGTTGTATTTAAGTCAACCTCCTTCAGTTCCCATCACTGGAAGGCTATATACTGATTTACTTAGGTCACCAGCAGCACCACACACCTTGAAATAACTTCAGAAGAGTAAGGCAGCAGGTTCCCCCACTTCAGTCCTCAAAAGTGGCTGCAACTGCTATGACTGCATTGCCTGTTTGAAACATAGCAGTGCCCAGAACACAGAGTAGTTAATCTCAGCAGTTCATGGTGCGCATGTGTCAGCAACCATCCATGCTGTGCTCCCCACCTTAGAGACAGCTGCTCCTGCACTATCACCTAGTGCCACTACATCCCTCCCCATCTCACTAAAAAAAACTTTCCCAGTGGTCCTGAAATGCACCTTCCAGGACCAGGATCACAGTCCCAGAAGCAAACAAACTGAATAAACTAAGCGGCAAGCATGACTCACAGGGATCCTCCAGCTTTTCCACCCTCAGCAAAAGAAGGCTGTGGTGTCCTCTGCCCAAGGACGTGTCGATGGGAGGCTCTGTCTTTTTCAGAGTATTTTTCTTCACAATCCACACACATCCCCCAGTTTACACAGTATGAAGATTCTGATGATTATTCTTCCCTACTGTTGTTTTTGTGGAATTAACCGTCCTCGAGACCCAACAAATAATGTTTTTTTTGTCTAACTCTAACAAAACCCAAGAGAAAGTCCAAGGTTTCACAGTTGCTGAGGTCAAGTCTACGCTGCTAAAGGACCATTTGAAAAGACACCTCTCATGCTGTGCTTCCAGTTGCCTGACTGTTTGGGCTGGGAACCACAGACTATCAGTAATGGAAAGTCTAAATGTGCCAGACAAGGACACCGACTAAACATTTCAGATACCTAGGATGGAGCACGTCCACAGCTGGACTCGGCCTCACCAGCCATTTCACATGGTGTGTTGGATAAAGCCCACGTGGCTACACTGTGAGCTGCACATTCTTGGGTCTTTCAGGGAAAAGAATAATTTTCAGCTATTAACCAGCCTGTACAAAACAGAGTTAAACAAGAGCAACTCGTCACTTAGCCAATACATCTAGTGTTTTTGTTAGTTTTCAAGCTCCCAAAATTAGATGAAGTATATTTTGCTCCCCGTGAGAAATTTTCCACACAGAGCCCATAGGGGCCCATATAAAAATATAACGCTAATTTTAGCGAGGCAGTGTGAATTGCTTTCACTGCTCCAAAAGACAAAAACCAAACGAAATAGAAAGGAAAAGGAGAGAAAAAAAAAAGTAAAATGTCATGAACACAAAGGTCTCAATATCAATCCACTTGGCAAAGACTGCATTTCTATTGACTTCAACCCTCTCCTTTTTAGCTACCAGAAATACTCCTTGCCCCAAAGGTATTCAGTTTAATGGATAAAAATGTGTTTAAAAGAAAAACAAAAGCAACGTTGATTTATTTTTTTCCCCTCTACAGCTCAGCCCCTGTAAACTTCAGCTCTTTCATACGTGCCCCTTCGCAGCTTCACGTCACACAGAGCTACCTTTTCTTTTCAGAGTGCGCTGCAAAGGCGAAGGTCCTTCCCCCGCGCACTGGCACTGAAAGCAATCGTGAAGAATTGCAGGTCTGACCCGCGGGCTCTGCGCCTCGACATGCTCTGCATGCAGTTATCAGCTGCCGCGCGGAGGGGAGGTGCCACCACCCAGCCTTACCTTCTTCATCTCTTTCTTTGTCCAGAGAAGCTGAAGGGTTTTCAGCCATAGCAGCGGGTCCTGGTCTGGAGGAAGGGGAAAGAGAAAGAGAGAAAAGGGGGAGAAAAAACAAAACAAAACACAAAATAGATTTATTGGCTCTGTACAGGCAGCCTAGACACGCTGTTGCGTTGATCGGCTGAAGGGAAATCGGCTACTCCGCGCCGCCGTGTTCGAAACCACCACCCTTCCAGCTGCCAGTCAGGATTACAGCCCTAAACCCCCTCGCTCCAAAACCCTAACATCCTCCACGCACGGCTTTGAGCACCCGCAAGAGAAGCCGTGTTGGCGCGCTTACAACCAAATCATGCCGCTGCCACGCACCAACCCCACTCACACCGGTCTCTCCCCTCCCCTTCTTAGTATTAAACCAAAACGGTCCTACAAGAGTCACCTTCTTGCAATGCTTCGAAAGGATTACGAGCAGCCGCTGATTTCTCGCGGAACAGCTCTAACGCGTTAACCTCATCCCAGCCCGCGCCCGGCAGACGCGGGCCGGGGAATCCGGCTGCGAGAGAAGCAGCCGCCCGGCAACCGCAGCGGAGGCTCGGCCGGCGGCTGCGAAGCCCAGACCGCGCTGCGCCAGCCCCGCCACGGGTTTGGCGCGATTCGGGCAAGATCGCCTTCGAGGAAGAAGGAAAGACGAGAGGTTGCTGCGATTAGGATCAAGCTTAAAAAAAATTTTTTGAATACTTCAGAAAATGGTTATTTGGATTTTTTCTCTTTTACTTTTTGCTTGCTCAGTTGAAAACCTGCACACTGTTGTTATTTTGTATCTATTACTATTCACCAAGCCAATAAAATCAGTACTTCCAAACCAAATGTTTCAGTATACTTGCTTTTAAAAGCAATAATGTTTTTACTTCTCTGGCTCTATTTAATTTATGACCATTTACTTAAACTTCTCAGAATATTTTGAGGGGAAATCTGTGGCACGAACGGTATAAATGTGAGGACCGAGTTCAAAAATCTGAATGAATTCTCCAAAAACATTCCTCGTATGTTTTACACATATCCTGTTATGTTTTCATAAAGTCCGAAGAAAAATGTTCGCTTGACAAAGAAACAGCATTTAAATCACCTTCTGCACTCTATAGTTCCTGAACGGATGATATGAAAAATGTTAGGTTTCTCACTCATTACTCTATATCACCTCATTTTTCATGGTCACAAAAAGTTACTTCCAGTGTGAAAAGCTGAGCCGTATCCAGCTAAGCTCTGAAGCACAGTATTTATAAAATATTGTAAGTAGCAAGCAGATTACTGCTTGAGCCAGGAGAGCGACGCTATCCCATTACCTAGGAACATCTGGGAAACCGGTCAAATTAAAAATGCCACATCTACTATTCATAAGATAATACTTTCTCATCTCCAGCTTTTCTGAAAACTTGAGCTCTTCAAAAAAAAAAAAAAAAAAAAAAAAAAAAAGTCTTTCTACAAACAAAACAGAAAAAAAAAAAAACAGATCCTCATTCCCTGCAAAACTAGCAACTAACCATCAAATTCGGACCACGTGTGTGTGCATGCAAATACACACTTGGCCTGACTCCCAAAGAAATTTATACGTACGCAGGGAAAAAATAAAATAAAGAAACAGAATGCAACCCAGTGTGTAACTAAATACACTATAAATCTGAACTGTAATTAATACAGCGAACAATCTGGGATACAGGAAATTAGAGCAGTTAGGAAAGCAGTGTTTCACCTCAGATACAGCCAATAATTCAAGTTGTTAAAAAGCGTTCTCAGCCTGAATCAACAACGCAAGCCCTTTGCTTAGGTGATATTTTTCCTACTGAACTGCCCAGTAACTGAAAGATAATCTCACCATTATTTCAATACAGAGAAGCATGAAAACTGTCGCTCCAGACCATTTTTAATGACTAAGTATGTTGTCAGCCTGGCAGTGTGCAAGCACAGGCTGATATAAAACAATATCCTTCCTCCTCTGTCCCCCCCAAAATATTGTAATCGAGGGGCGGCTAAAAGGCATTCAATATGGAGTGCAACCAGACAGCATCTTCTGGGATGACCTGAAGAAAAAGCAACCCATTCTGCTCTCTCTTCTGTCTGTGCTGATTCTCTGTAACAAGGATAAAACGAGGAGAGAATATCAAAATAGTGACTGCTTCACATTAGTGTCAGCAACAGTTCCAGTTCTTTCTTTACCTTGCAAAACCTAAGGATGAAATGCAGTCAAAGGCTTAACAAAATAATCTGTACCTAGAGCAGATACTTCTAGAGCAAAACATAAATGAGAATAAAAAGCAAAATTATTCTTTTGCCTTGTCCCACTGCAATGGGAAAAGTGCCGAAGTTCACATTGGATCCTGAACTACTGTGTCTAGCTACTCTCCACCTAAGAAAAAAGAATAAAAATGTGAAGTTTGACATCTCCTTGCTAACTAAAAGAAATGAAGAATTCATCTGTTCTTCCTCAACTAGCAGTGACTTGCAGGACCAGTCTCTCCTTAGTCTTCCTGGCACTCCTAAGAAATAAAAGCTATGGTCTTTGGTAGGAACGCTGAAGCAGTAACATTACTGTTACATACTGTTGCTGTACAAGGGAAGAAAGAGACTAAAGCAAAGCAACTGCAAACCAAACGGTCCTAAAGAACCACAAATATATCCCGGCTCAAATCAGAAGACAGTCTCTAAATATCAGAATGAGAAAACCCTAGAGCAGTCTCCAGCCACAGCAACAACAGTAAGAAACAGCAATTAAAGAGCTTGCTACACGTATTACAGGGCTACAGAACACATGCAGACATGTCTGCAACAGCAAGGGATAGGTCATGAAAGCCAGAAAAATTCCTTCACACTCCACACATCAGAATCTTTACTTTTAAAGAAAATTTAAATTCTGTTGAGACTCTTACATGCCAAAGAGATACCCAACTATTAGCAAATAGGTTGTTCAAGGCCTACAGATGCTGTGGCATGTGTGGCAGATGCTGTCCCTCTTTGCTCTCGGCCATGCATCCCTGAAGAGCAGTAGAAGCATGCCCAGGTCTACCATGCTCCAAGTCTGGCAAGTGTCCCCAGAAGCATCAGCTCCTAAATCAAGCTCAAAGAGAACTTCCTTCTGTAGTCTGATACTGACCTGTCCCTTCCTTCACAGCTCCAAAAGAAGGGGGCTGCAGACGATAAAAGATCTAACAATGCTTCACCAAAATAAGACTCTAGCACCAGAGATCTCAGACACACATCTCTGCACCCACTCCATAAAGGCAAACAAGCTAGATTTCTTCATCTGACACTTTCTCCAAATATGTTCCTGCTTAAAAAATTCTGACAGTAACATGTTTGCTTTCTGCATTTTTAATTATGAAAACAGATTTTCCCCACCCTGAATTTAGTAACAAAAGCGGGAAGATGGTAAATCAAATCTTTTCCAGTTCTCAATATCTGTGGTTACATTTCAAAACCATACAAACCACAAGGCTTATATTTTTGAGTTAGAAAAGTGTCTCTGAGGAAAGCCATAAACTTTGTCCTGTTCATTCTCTTTCTTTCTTTGTGCAGAGATCACTCGAAACCTGCTGCGATCACAACAAAAGTGGCGCCCGCAGGCTGGTGAGGTAAAGCGGTAGTTTTGGTATTGTGTCATTGCAAAATTCTCCTGCATTATTCACCAGTTCTGCTGAAATGCACTGGCAAGAGAAAGCCACTTTCTGACTGAGGCTACTCATGTGTCTTGCATGGGGAAAGTGAGACATCAAACCCCAAAGAAGGAATTTACTAGTGGGGGGCAAAAAAACAAAACAAAAAAACAAAACAAAAAAAAAACCAAACCTCTCAATGCTTTTTTTTTTTTCCTGTCAAAAGCCATTACGTGTCCCACAGCCTAAGACGTGGAAGAATCATGGTTAACTAATTAAAAGTTACAGAACGTAGAAAACAAAAATTAAAAAAAAGATAATGTGACTGAAACACAGGATCACATCAACTAAACACTCAATTACAGCTGAAATTCAAAGATGGAAAAGGTCAAGAACAATAATGTTTAAGCCTTCTTTAGGTAAAGACAGTTTATATCATTGCACTGCAAATTAACAGGATTTTAGTAAGTATTTAATGGAATATACATTACAAGAATTACAAGAAATACGCAACATGTGAAATCCACCTAGTAAATAATCACTGAATTTTAACTATTCTTTTTCTTTTTGTATCCTCCCCTCCAAAAAGATTCCCTAAATCTGTCCTCTGTGAAAACTGTTGTTGAACTGAACAAGCATTTAAGATACTTTTCTGAAAGGAAAATAAAGGTTCTAGACATTTCAATGTATCCATATCCATAGCTAGCACATTTGCACTTAAGAATTAAAACGCATGGGCTGTCTACTCCTGGGCAACCTGCTCTAGCTCATCCTGATGGAGCAGGGGGTTGCACTAGATGATCTTCAGAGGTCCCCACCAACCTCAACTATTCTGTGATTCATGCTGTAATTTGGTGATATAAATGTATAGGCAATATATATCTGGCGGTGGGGGTGGCACAGCTATTCAGCAGTCAGACTCATGTTTCAACAACAGATGGGTATGCCCAAAGTTATATGCTTTCAAATGTCATGATTACACCTGAAACACATCAAGCAGTGCACTAAGTGGATCAAAGATTAATCAGACTTTTATCCAAACCTACTTTTTCAACAGCTTTTCAGAAAATGTCTTGTATTTCATGACAAAAGTATGCTAAATTTACAGAAGAGAAGGCTGCTGGGGATTAGAAATATCATCACTTGGATGATGCAAAAAAGAAACAGATACATTTTCTCATGATAAATTATGAAACTCTAAAAGGTTAATTTAACTAAGAAGATAAAAATAAATCCTCCATAGGAAGTCATAGATTTTTACACCTTCTAAGTTTTTTTTTCGGTACCTGCTTTCATGAATACACTTAAAATGGTAAGTTCCAACCTTGCGTAAATATTTTTGATCTTGAAAATGCTCCCATATAGAATTTCTCTTGTCAGTGTGTCCTCACATTCAGGTGGAACTTCCTGTGGTTCGGTTTTTGCCTGTCGCCTCTTGTCCTGTCACATGGGACAACTGAAAAGAGTTTGGCCCCATCCCCTTGACACCCTCCCTTCAGGTACTTGTACATATTGACAAGATCCCCCCTTAGTCTGCTCTTCCCCAGGCTAAACAGGCCCAGCTCTCGCAGCCAGTCCTTATAGGGCAGGTGCTCCAGCCCTCTGACCGTCTTTGTAGTCCTACACTGGACTCTCTCCAGTAGCTCCATGTCTCTCTTGTACTGGGGAGCCCAGAACCGGATGCAGTACTCGAGATGTGGCCTCACCAGGGCTGAGTTGAGGGGCAGGATCACCTCCCTCGACCTGCTGGCAACAGGGTTTCATTATTACTGTTCCATCCCCTTTGTACCAATCCATTCTGCAGTTCTTATTAAGAGCATGTGTTGTAAATGACATTTAATGGGATAGCCATAATTTGTCCCTATAACTTTTCAAACAGTGCCAAAGATCGTATTTCCTACTTTATCCACAATGAAATGCAACCTCTGCTTATTTTGCATACATGTTGATACACTCTTCCTAATGCACCCCAGGAGACCATTGGCCTTCCTGGCCACAAGGGCACATTGCTGGTTCCTGGTCAACTTGTCATCCACCACCACTCCCAGGTCCTTCTCTGCAGAGCTGCTTTCCAGCAGGTCAGGCCCCAGCACCATGAAACTCTTGGCTTGTAATTTTACACAAAAACTAAGAGGAAGTAGATACAACAACGGTACAAAAGAAGTGCTATATTAACTGCTATATTATTTTAAAATAAGCAGAAAGACTTCAGGGAAAGTATGTATACATGAGTATGTGGCTATTAGAGAGCAGGGCATGGGAGTTCCCTTCACCTTCTGCTTTGCAGGAAGCTTTTTCAATAACTTGTTCTTGTTTGGATTTATTCCAGAGTCTGAGGAGAGATAACTAATATGCTCAATAACCAGTGCTATGGGTAAAGATATCACACATGCTAGACGTCATGGTCACCTGTCAAAACAGATCTGAGATGTATTCATCACTTTTCTTGTGAAGTTAAGATGATGGTATCACAAAACTGCTGGAAGCTGTCACAACACCTCTGTTTTGTGCTGAAGATTCACCATTTAAGAGATGCTTAATGCTCTATCAGCAGCACGAGGAGGAGACAAGACCTCTGACAAATCCAGGAACTAAGCCAGGAAATGGCTCTGAAAACTGTTAGAAACCACCCACTGCCCCTGAGCACCCTGATAAAACACATTTCCATAAGCTGGGAACTTCATGGAACTTCTGACTTTTTATGGTTCCTTTTGGAAAAAGTGTTGTATTTCAGTACTAGGTGTATCCAATTAGAAAGTAATCTCGTGGCAAAGCCACAGCTCTTCCTTGATTTCAGAAGAAAGGAACAGAGAAGAAGAATTAATGCACCAGGATCTGCAAAAGACTCAGGCACAACTCAGTTTCCTAATAGTGAGTTGATCCGGACTTAAAAGGTACAACACTGAGAAGTGGGTTTCATTATTACTGCTCCATCCCCTTTGTACCAATCCATTCTGCAGTTCTTATTAAGA
Organism: Rhea pennata; assembly: GCF_028389875.1. Lineage (NCBI taxonomy): Eukaryota > Metazoa > Chordata > Aves > Rheiformes > Rheidae > Rhea > Rhea pennata. The sequence continues at coordinate 2,895,832 of NC_084680.1, forward strand.
GCATGTGTTGTAAATGACATTTAATGGGATAGCCATAATTTGCCCCTATAACTTTCCAAACAGTGCCAAAGATCGTATTTCCTACTTTATCCACAATGAAATGCAACCTCTGCTTATTTTGCATACATGCTGATACAAGAGTACAGCTAAGACAGCCACTGTTTTTTGCAACTCTAACGCTTTTTTTTCCAGTGTGCTCATTCAATTCATTTTCTTGTATATAAAAGTGGCAAAGAGTTTTGCTGAACAGACACAGCACTTTAACTGGGAACGAGAAGAGGCGGCAAATGAAAATGGAGTTTTGCCCAGTATGAAGTCTCACTATAAAAAAATCAAAATCCAAACAATTCAAGAAGTGACCAATTGGCACGGCTCCAAACGACAGATAAACCATGTTAACAAGATTAGGACCAAAGGAAGGGCAGTGCCTACCACACAACTGCTGTGTTCGCAGTATGTTCCCTCTATACATCCATGCCCACAAAACAGATGTTGCTTCACTGAGGTCTGGAACCATTTATCAGCCACAGCTGCTGGGCCAACCCATACTCTTCATGTTTAAATGAATGTCTGAGGATGCTGCTGAAGCACCTGGGGGTCTAATGCCCACAAGACTTCTTCCAAAACTAAATCACAACAAATATACTCTTAGGGATTGGAAAGTGAGTATGGGTCTGTGCAGAAAATGCACTCTGGGAACCCCGTGGACAGGTAAAAAAAAAAAAAAAAAGCCTGCCTAGAAACTTGAAACTTCTGGAAATTTTTCTTCTGTAAATTCCTTTTCCCCACCCAGAGGGACGGAAGGCTGTTTCTCTAAGCTTTTGGAGTCAGCTTTTACAGGAGAGACTGCAGGACTGACAGTAAGTACTGCATAGAGCTCTTCTCTAGTCCATTGGGTCAAGCACATGGCACCTCCATGTCCCTGGCTCAAAAAACAGCCACCATCACGGAGGCAGCAGAGACAACTGCCCATCAGACACCTATGGAAACTCCGTATCACCTTCTGCTCCGACCTAGAAGTTCATCTGTACCGAGGGAAGCTATGACTCCTAAGACACAACTCTTAAGACACTTTGTCACTGCAGAATGTGCTGTTCAAAGACAGACTGATTATTTATTTATTTTTAGGAATATCACTCCCATTCCAAGAACACGACGACAAGAACAAACTTCCAGTGTATCCTTCCGCTCCTGCGGGTTACTCTTAAATGCAAATCAGCACTGTTTTGAAGACTGGCAGGCTTTGCACTTACAAGTGGAAGGAGTAGTAACTTATTCACAACATTTCATTAAAGAAAAGGAAAAGAGATGGCTCATGATCAGTGAGGTTTTCTACTGAGCCCAGAATATTTTACAGCACAAAAAACAGCAGCTGCATGGAATACATTAGAGAGTTAATCACATTGTTAGGCAACTTTAAAGTGAAATCTCCAAATTCTTCTAAAGTGTTACAGGGTAGGAACACGAAGTGGCATCCAGGTGCATGCATTTAGCATCTACCCCTGGGCTAGACACTAGAAACCTTCTTCACACTCAAGGGAGGGGGAGGGAAAACAGGTATGCTACAGTGTAATTTGTCTGACTAAATGTCTATTCCTGTTTCAGTATGTACCTGCACCAAGGAGGAGGGTCAATGGCTCTGACGCTTTCTCATCACTGATTCTGTGCCTTAGGAGGAACTGATTTTTCCAGGAATAATACCACTTCATTTCCAAGAACGCTATGACTAAGGGCTAAGCACTCAGTGATTCATCTGAATCTCCACTGACCGTACTGATGAGATTTCCACTAAGACTAAAAGCACCCCAGAGTTATTAGCTCACAAGGAAACATCTACAGCACCAGTGCGTGTCTGCTGACAGGCAGAGGAATGCTGCCCTAAGAGCCGGATCAATTCGAATAGTAATTCTACCCAACCACCGAACTCTCCAGTGCAAAATTTACAGGAGGATCGGATGTCTCAAAACTATTTCATTTCCAAAGCAATAAACTGCTTTTCTTTAAACACAATTTTCAGAGCTCCAAAGCTCGCTCACCGTGCCCAATTACTGCTCCTTAAATTTGTCTCCCGCAGAAGACAAATATGCTTTTTAATGCCTAGCTATGTTGGTTTAACCAGATTCAAACAATAAGGAAATGAAGTAACAGCACAGAGAGGGTCCTTCTTTATAAGGTATGTCTGGTTCACTTCAGCCTTTGGCTCAGTTTCCAATTTTAGTTACAACTTTCTAATCGACAGGGCTTTTGAACTTCACCGCCCAGACTGCTTCAGATCTTAAAGGGAAGTAACCACACACAGTTACCGCAGTCTTAAACCCACCACCACCACCACACACCTCCCCTGTAATTTTAACATTAAAGATTTAGCCTTTTGGGAGGTCTGGGAATGTAGACCCCACTAAAGGAAAAGCATTCATTACTTGTTCCTCCAAGTCCTCATTCACTCATTCAGATTTACCTTCTGCACTAGCATGCCCGTTGGAGATACCTCCACTTCAGCCAGGAGAAAAAAAAAAAAAAACAAAATCAGTTAAGTTCCTGGCTAGTAATCACCTGACTAGCAGCATCAGTTCATTTTCAACAGCCAGAATCCTTACCTAACTACAGTTCTTATATCTCAGCTTGTCACCAGCTCTTACTGTTCCTGACATTTCTTCCAGTCCTGTTCCCTTTCCATTCCTGTCCTCCCATTAGGTGAATGTCATCTCCCATCTGCTGCAGGTGAGGATTTCTACAGCTGTGGCCTATGGACCACAGCTGGCTCTTCCCTGCTGTCTTTCTACAACCAACCAAGCACAACGCAGCTAGGTTCATTACTAAAAGAAAGGTGTTAGTGTCCCCAAATGCACTACCACAATGTGGTCCATGGTCTATCTGGAACTGCACAATCAATTTACGGTTTTGGTTCACTGGCTAGCCGAACAGAAATTAAGTCAGGTCGACCCAGAACAATTCCTCCCACTCCAGTTTTCTCCTTGTATCAAAAACATGGAATGGGAAAGCTTGTTTGTTTCAACTCAGAAGGAAACATTTTGCTTGATTTGGGGTGAAGAGGGGAAATGGGGGTTGGCATCCAGGAGCTTGTCTTCTGGTGCCACCTGATTAAATAAAAGCATCTCAGTAATGTAATAATGTAACTTGGATGTAAGATAGGGAGGTATGGATTGGCTATACCTAGACTGTAGTCTGATTTTGATATACTGTACTAACGTGAAAATATGCAGTACAATATCACAGGGTTGGCACTATTACTATTACACGTATGTGTGTGTGTGTGTGTGTGTGTGTGTGTGTGTGTGTGTGTATGAGAGTGAAGAGACAGGCTCTTTAAAGAACACATTACTTCTGAAAGCAAAACAAGGACTTGTAGAAAAAGAATCCTTTCTTTCTCAATAGCAGTAAAAGTTACTCTTTTACTAATGACAAAATACATCCCTTCTAGTCTGAGAAATTCAAGTTATGAAAATATAATAGGAAACCTTAAAATTTTGCAAATACATGCTCTATTTCTTGGTGAGTCAGAAGTCCACATTCTTTTAAGGCAACCTCCCAACTGCAAACAATCACCACACTTCAAGCAAAAGAATAATACAGCACACATATGCTTCTTATAAAACAATCCTTACAAATAACCATGGGTTTTGTTTCCATAATGCCTAAAATTCATCTTGCCCCCCTTCCGAAAACATAGATCAGACAAAATGCACTAATTAAAATAAAAAGCTTGCTTGTCTAGGCAGAACAGTCAATAATATCCTCTTATTTTCCTCTTATTTATTTTATTAGCACTTTTTTTTTTTTTTTTTTGGTTAATCAATGAAGGAAAAGGCAGGTTACTTACCAAAAAGCTCATTTTAAGGCAAGAAGGCTCAATGCACCTTCACCCCTGCATACATATATACCTTTTTACTCCAGACCAGGACCTTCCTCCCCGCCCAATGTCAGCCTTGAAAATACAATCACATTTTCTCACCAACTTAGTGCATAGAGACATCTGAAATAAAGACTGGAAAAAAAACAAAACAAAACAAAACCGCCAACACTCGGTATTGCAAATAGTATGTGATCAAAAGATGCCCTTCAGAAAGACAACAAGATTCAATGAAATGGTATCACGTGGCACTGGATCTGCTGTCAGCCAGAGGAATAAAAATGAAGCAGTAACAAGAAGTAACTTACAAGAAGTAACAGAAGAGTTATGCTGTTTTGGGAAGACCCCAGCACTGCGGTGCGGCCATGCTGGCAGGTGACCTGCTCTACACACCCATGACATGGATGTTAAGAACAGTTTCACAGACATGAAAACTCAAGGAAAAAAACAAACATATTCTGGAAACCTAACAATTTCTCCTGTCAAACTCATAAATCCTGCAAGTTCAAGAACACTGATACTGTTCAGGGTAAAAGGCAACTTTTTATATATTCCAGTAATTTTTTGTTAGTCAGCGCTGAAAGTATTATTGCCAGGGACAACAGCAGTAGTTTAGTAAATCAAACTATAATTCAGGAAAAAAGTATCTGATGTTTAGTATTATCATAAAGCTATTTTTTTCCCCTTTCTCTCCAGACATCTCTGGAAATCCCCACGTTCTAAAACTAATAGCTTTTAACTGTCTCTCCTAGTAGCTCAGTAAAACAATCTATTAATACTAAAAGGCCCTGGTACAAGTTTTGAAGCCTACCAACCTTCTTGTAAAAGAGTAAAAAATTTTTAATCTCATTTAAATGTCATTCTACCTACTTAAGAAGTATAGCAGATACCAAATCTGGGCCAGAATCTCTTCTTTTCTAAGACAGATGTGTATGCTCGTTCATACTGCTACACTTCACTGGTATGGACAGGCAATCAGGCCCTTTGCTGGACCAAAAGCACTGGCGGCTTCATCCATATCAGCTAGGCAAAACTGTCCTACTTCCACAACGTTTCTATTTCTGTATCTCTAGCTACTTGAATAATCAAAACCACAGTTTAAGGGATTCCATTTCCCAGAACCTGAATGCTTTCTGTAGGGAGGAAGTCCAGCATCTGATAAATACCTTAAGGAAAGGGTAGTAGGAACATACATTCCTCATTCCAATTAACAGCATTTTTGCTCTCAGCAAAAGAAATTTCAAGGACTTTGTAGTCCAGTTGCCTTACATTTAGAAAAAATATTCCCAACCTGGGAGCTTCATTTCACTTTAGTCACTAATTTCTGAAAGCAGCAGCCAATGTCAACTCAGTCCTTCCCAACTCAGCAGCACCTTCTGCCACAACAGAGATATGAGACTAGTCAAATTACTGGCTGCAAGCATTTACCCCAGCTGAGCAACAGGTAACTAAGGCTGGTAGCAGCTCAGATTTAACAGTCACAATTTCAAAAAAGTATAAAAACCACTCACCTAAAATATACCCAACCACCTCTGATGCTACACAAGTGGAGGCTGCCATAACAACGCTGGATGATGTAGGAGGTTCAGGCAAAGAGAAACAAGCAAGTCTGACAAAGACGCTTCCCCTTAACATCCAACGGACCACCTGCTCCCAACCTTTTGTATCCGAGCTTTCCCTGGGAAAACCAGAAAGATTTGACAACTCACTAATAAACTAGCAGTAATTTGTCCTTTCATTTGTAGTGCAAAACAACGGTTCAGAACTTGTAAAGAAGATGCACGCATTTAATATCAATGACAAGATCTGTTTTTACGTTCAGCTGGATAGCCCAAAAAAACGGGGAGGTTACATCTGAGAAAAAACACTTAGCCGTGAAGAATGCTTCAGCTTTTACGTTGGCATTTCGGAAACATGTTAAAATAATAATTTCAATAGAGAAGAATTTCATGTTTTCTGTTGTACTAGCCAAGACTATGTAGATCCACTAAAGATGTTACAAGTTTCAAGGCAGCTTTGCTTTAGAAGTATCCAAATGGGATACTTCAATTAACAACAATCAAATTGTTGTTAAAAATAGGTGAAATAAAAGCTTTTGCCTGTTGTGAGTTGATAGCAAAGTGTTTAAATTGTGTGTTTAAATACATATTCAAATACACCACCGAAAGCATATGGTACATTTTCACTATTCCAGCACAAAAGGTCAGATCCTCAGCTGAAAATGTCAGTGGAAATTATTCTATTCCAAAGTAGTGATACTAACTGGTTTTAGCAAAAGCTTTAAATCAAAATATCCCTCTTAAAGGAAAATAAGACTCTCACTCAGCAAAGCTGACACTAAAATTTCTGCAGACATCACCAGAGGAAGTACTTCACTGGACTGGTCCACATCTTAACTTTTTTATCCAGTTTTCATTACTGCTTAATTCCAGCTTAAATTAGTGAAAATTTCACCTCAGGGCTCATGTTAGCTTTTTAAAAAACTGTGTTAATAAGTAATCTTAACAAAATATTCAAAAGATACTCCAAACCTTGTTTCACAAAGGAGGATAGGACTATTTTTCTATCACATATTGTAAGGTTGTGAAGCATTCAGCCTGTTTAGCAAAGCCAATAAAGGTCCAAGTGAGATTTCTCACTTGGGCTCAGGGCTGCATCTCACCTGTAATGGGATGACTCGGGAAGAATTGTAAACCCCTCCACTAGATTGCTGAAAAACACTGCCAAAGTCCGCTTAAGACAGGAAGATAATGGCAGAACTGCATGTTGGAAAAGTATGAACTCACATCACAAGTAGATCCCCTTCTGCTGTTCTTTCCATGTAGTTCTGGATTAAAAAAAAATAAAAATAAATAAAAACTGTTTTTTTTAGCTCTTACTACGCTGACCAGATTTTTCCAGGTAGAAAAAGAGGGGAAAAAAAAAAAGAAAAAAAAAAGTTGACAGCAGCATTGCGACAGACAGTATCTCTAAGTTTTCTGGCATATCTCCTTTCCGGAAAAAGGTTACCTTAACAGGTATAAATCTTTTCTCAGTGCCCAAATTGACTAACAAAGATTAAAGGTGTCAGCTGTGTAAAAACTCCAATTAATGGTGGTTCTTAGAGTCTGGATTCGCCTCTTGGAATTACAACTGAACACAGTTTTTAACACAGAAAATACCTACAGCCAAACTGAACCACAGGAAGTTCCGCCTGAATGTCAGGGGGAATTTCTTCACTGTGAGAGTGACAGAGCCCTGGAACAGGTTGCCCAGAGAAGTTGTGGAGTCTCCTTCTCTGGAGATCTTCATGGCCCGCCTGGATGCAACCCTAACATGCTCTAGGTGACCCTGCTGAGCAGGGGGGTTGGACCAGATGATCTCCAGAGGTCCCTTCCAACCTTACTGATTCTATGATTCTATTTGACAAAGATAGAAGCAAAAAGAAGGCATGACTATGAGAACAAGGCAAAGAGCTTTAAGAACACGCTGCATTCTGCAGCTTACTGCTTTCAGTGTATTTGACTTGCAGAGTGGAGTTACTACTTTTCTCACCTTAAAAAGAAAATATGGTAAAATTACTTCTTCCTCTAGCTAACTGTATCTCAGATCATCATGGTAAGAATCTCTGTCACCAGTACTGATATTAAATGTTGCCAGAGAAAACAAATCTTCAAATCTTGTGTTCTCCGTGACCTTCGCTCCCTTTGCTGCTTTAAAAATCCTGTCCAGACGTACCAAGAACACTACCAATGCCTCCGAAGGGCACCCCAAACTCTAAATCTGTTCCCTACAAACGTAAAGGTCTCCAGGTTACCTTTAAATGATTGCAGAATAACCAAATGCTTTCTCATAAGCTGACTGGCTCAAAAAATTCTTTTCTATAACAAGTTATCGATGCTACAAGCAGGCTCAGGCAAAAACTTGTCCAGTTGTTGCAACTCTAATTTTTCAGTGTTTCTAATAATAGATACGGGACAGAAACATATCACAGCTACTTAAGATAAAAGTAGCAATACTTATTCACTTACAAAATTCATAGGTGTACCCTCTTACTTTAGATAATAATTATATATACATATATATGTATTTGCGTGTATATATGAGAGGTATGTGCATTTATATATATATATATGTATATACACACACATATTAATAAAACTAATTTGTTTAGTTAGAGCTCTTGGGAAGTTAAGTATAAAAGAAAGGCTACCTGTCAACATACCACCAACATATTTGAAGAGATTTGCTGGTTTCTATGGTAAATGGGGAGGGTAACATGACTGCCTGGTTACAATTCTGACTGACGCACATCTCAAACAATCGTTCTCTTCCTGTTCCTATGACATAAGAAAAACAGGATGTCGAGAGGTGTTTATCTGAATGAACAAGATAAGCAAGCTCACTGACATTTCTAAAAGTATACGATTTAAGTAACAACATGTTATAGAATTTCTGTGGAAAAAAAAAAAGAAACCAAACGATGAACTGCTGGATGTGATTAAATGACCCATGGAAAGACCCTTTCCCTCCTAACCCGCAGGAAACAGTTGAAAAGCTGCTATATGAGCCACAAATACCAATGGGAAGAATCTATACCGTGTGAGATACAGTGTTATGCTGCTGCATCAAAATTGAGAAAGTTTTGCTAGTTTGCAAGATAGCGCAAACTAAAGCTAGTTTGCAATATCTTGCTGCCTCCAAACATTACATCCATCTCAGTGGGATGATGGATGGGATGGGGATACCGTGAATTATGCTTTTGCAGTGGTACTACTGCTACCTACAGATGCCAGGCTAAACTGTAAGGCAGCCTGTGGCAACGAGCCACACGATGGAGAGGCAGGAGCCTGCCCTCAGCGCCGGCTCAACAGACGCCCAAGAGCTTTCATTCAATCTGAGTAATCATCTCAGATACTCTGGAGCATTTTAAAATGCCCGAGAGGGTGCCTCACCACTCCTTATTACCAACCGAATCATTCAGGGAACTTAAGGCATGTCAAGACCACACGGTAGACGATGGTGCTGCAACCGCTAAGCGAGTTAGGGTATAGCAAGGCGGTACAGCCAAGTAACACAGTGCAGTTAAAAGCAGAAAACTAGCTGAGGCCCAAAAAGCACAACAGCATTAGTCAGCCATGGATCCGGAGCACAGGAAAGGTACTGATGTCCACAGCTACATCACCTGTGTGCATGGGCAATACATTTGGCTAGAAGCTTCTAGCTGTAGGCCAAACGCCAGCAATAATGAAAGCAGGAACCAGTTGAACAGTACCACAGAGCAACCTGGTGTTAACTTACATTTGGCTTAATACATCACTCTCCTTCACGTGGGAAAAGGGGAAATGGACTCCCCATAGGCAAGAAGGGAGGCTAACGGACACTTAGAGATGGGTATATTAGAAAAATCTAAAAGAAACACAGCTCAGAAAAAATCAGTGTAAGCTACTGTCTTGCAGAAGCAGTGGGAAGAGCAGAGGGCTTAACAAGGGAGATGCAACAGGTAAGAGGGAAGCTGGAGGTGAGACATCCCTCTATGCTTTAGGAAACCTTTAGAGCATAAAGCCACTCGGCAAAATGGTTTACAAAGAATCAAACAAACAAAAATCCCACCAAAAACAAAACAAAAGGATAGCACAGTTCACCAAATTTCCCGAGGTTTCATTAAGATCTACCAAGAACTAGACTTAAAATCTCTTCAGTCTTCAGCCTTAGAGTTGAATTTATATTGATAAAAAATTTGGTTTTAGGTCTCTGCTTTGAAACATGGAAGATCATCTTTTTTCCCCACTTATATATTTATTCAAGCTTCGCCTGCTTAAAATATATGTATATTTTAAAACACTAATTCTATTTATTCTACATTTCCTCATACCCCATGGAAGAAAGCCGCATTGCTCTGATCATTCAAATGTATAATTATTTCACTGCATAGTCTTAGAGACAGAGGTTGAAGCTAAAGATAAGATATTAAAAAGACTTCTCCTTAGAGTACATTGGCCACCACAGATCTACTTGAGCACATGGCTGCAATAATGATGATTTAACAGAGAATATAAAACCTCTCAAAACAGAAAATGAGTACAATCCCATATGGAAGTAAATGGTAATAAATACATGGACGTGGTAATATCTAAACAAGCAAGCAGTGGGGAGTAGAACAAGGTAAACTCAAAGGAGAGCACAATGCAGCTGCTAGGGATTAAAAGACCAAAGCTCAGTCTCTGCTGCACTGTCACAATACCTTGATTCCCAAAAGGGATCACATAGCGTGAGAGAGATGTCACTGAAAGCAACACTCACCTTTAAAAATTCTGTGTGTTCCCTACAGCATCCTCCATTCAGGAGCTGCAATAGCTTTTATGAGCTATAATCACTCATTGCTGGTTCAAAGGCAAGGAAGGTGGCTTTGGACCTCTGCGAAGTACTAAAATGAATACATGAGAAAGTCTGCACTGGTTTCCTTGGCCAAGCAATGCAAAAAGATCACCTAAAGAACTTAACATTCTCCACATGGTGTTGCAAAGCTGCATTTATCTCCAGTCCTTTCCAGGTGGCTCCTCCCCTCCACTACTGCTTCCCCCGCCCTTCCTTAACACACCTGAAATAAAGATCTTTAAAACCCACCTCATTTGCCAGACTTGCACTCAGCTAAGAATGTACTGATCTTCCAAATACAGTTCTTTTACAATGGTTATTACGACCACTGCTGTCCTTCCTCTCTGTATATCGGTGAAGCTACCAAGACATACCTAGAAGTAGCTGCGTTTAATAAAAGCACTACCATAAAGACCTGGAAATAGTGTATACTACTTAGAAGGTAACAGCCTTCCATGTTTGTATTTTTCCTTTTTTCTATTGAGCAGGTGTTGGTTTCCTTCAAGAGTTGTACCTCAAGCTATAAATTGCTGTTATTTCTTATTAGGATGGATCTATCATCTTAAATTAAGCCCTAACAGTCTTTCCAGCTTCTTTATAAGGCAGACAAATGCTGCACTTTTCTCACAAAGACGGAGGCACTAAGAGTGAAGCCATTTACGCAAGGTCTCCAAACAGAACCACCAAAGAAGTGAGAGCACACGCTCGACTGGAATCTCCCTCCTGTTCACGCCACTACGGATCTATTTTAACAGCTACTTCTGACTTTTTCTAGCCTGGTATCAAGCAGTTCTGGGAATCCAGCTCTTAGTCCCTCTTTGGAAGCATGGACCAAGGCGGTGGGGGCTATGGGGACTGCTAATATCCCCCATGAGCAGTGTCCGGAGCTACTTTATGTCCATGCAGTCCCTCCTTGCCCACCACGATTCCAGTTGCACCAGTCCACTGTCACCACAGCTTCCAAAAACCCAACACAAGACATAAATTCGACAGCAAATCTGTTGTCCACAGCACAGGCCTGCCTTCCTAGCTCCTTCAGGGAAAAAGAGATGAGTTTTGTTCCTTGTGAGAGAACCATGCACACCACAGCAGCAGCAGAGTAGAACGCATCTGTACAAGAAAGTGAATTTCTATTTATTTTTTATGTAAATTCTGTTTTCCCATTTGGTGCACATATTTAAGGCAATATCAAAGGAACAAAATGGAAACCAAATCATTGTCTCTGGCTTGGCTGCCTGACAGATCAACTCCCAGCCTTTAATTCTAGGAAGTGAGTGACCACGAATTCTTATGACAGCCAAAGGCCCCCCTCTTCCAGTTTGATTTGGTGTTTGTCTTGGATGTAGCCAGGTTAACGCTGTTTCCTTCAGACTACAAGGGAATGTGGGGCAGATAGACAGAAGGAAAGACAGACAGAGACAAAGACATACAGAGCGACGCTGAGAAAGATTGAGAGACAAAGACTGGCGGCAGGATGAAAGAGAAGAGACCGAAGGCAGGACTCGGCCAAGCCAAACAAAGTTTTCCTTGAGTGATTGCATCTGCTGGAGAGTCCCCAGCTTGCTAGTTGTGTCTAGGACGTTTAAAAATTCCCAAGAAAAGCTTCACTGCAATCGTGAAAGCTCTGAACTGCATGAACCTTTGTTATGCTGAATTACTGATAGCTTGAAATGTACTTCTTGCAGAAAAGCTGAAAGCTGCTTCACAGAAAAGTTTTTCTGAGGTAAAACACTGGAGAATGAAAACAGAATAAATTTTAATTTCTTTTTTCCCAAGGGGCAAAAAAAAAAAATAAATAATTCTGGAGAAATTCTTTCCCGTCCCTCCCAGTCTCTGGAAAGCTAAGATCAAAGAGCATCAAGAAGAAAATGAAAGGAGATACCTCCTCAAATTAGGCAAATTTGAGTGCATCAGCATAAGGAGAAATAAATGATCCACAGAGCCAAAGCTTCCAATGCTGTAAAATGGTATCATTTCCTGGAAATCAATAGGATTTCCATCAGCAGAGATGGTGGCTCTTCCACAGCCTATAAAGCCACTCACCAGCCACTTGGTGATGACAAGGGTGCAGCTGGGTGAGTGCTAACATCTAGCACCTCTGTCAGGATAGCACTCTGTGCCCAGACTGCCATATGTATGTTCTTGTATACATGAAAATCAATACCTGCAAGCTAGAAAGACATATTAATATTAAACAGCTCTCAAGGTAGCTAAAAAAGAGTGATTCTGCCTCAAATAGATACACGTTGACATCTGTTCTATATCTGATATCCAAATGCTACTGCCTGCTGCCTTCACATCAGTCACACCTGGCTCTTCTGGAGCAAACCTCTCTCATCCTCAAACTCATCTTCCAACTGTTAATCTGTTCTCCTTCACTCACCATGAAAACTGGAAACTGTAGAGAGCTGACACATTCAAAGTTCCTCATTTCCTACCTCCAAAATGAATATCTGCCTGTATACCTCAGATAACGAGATATTTGTATTAACCAAATTTGAAGGTCAGGACAAAATATAAGCATCAGTGTTAGACCAAAGAATATCACCAGGTGCATCAAGCCAGCACTCATCTCACCACAGCCATGCTCCAGAGCGTCATAGGCATAGGCTATCCAGGAAGGTGAGAGTATGACTGTTAAGGAACACTTGATAGTTCTGCTCCCATAAAACAATCACCCAAAGGTGTATTTTGGCACGTGTACATAAAATTTTAAAGCTTATCCGAATTAACATCATTGGTGGTATTTCATCCCTTCACTGGTGCTAAGAAATTTTACTGAGGCCTGCCCCTAAGCCATCCAAAAGCAAAGTAACTTGTCCCCATTACCTCTATTCCGCATCGCATGCGAGGGGGAAGCTGCACAAAACAAGCTGAACCCTTCTGACAACTCATCACTGCTGAAAAGAGGAGAGTCCCTTCCCTCCCACACCTTGCACAGGCTTTGGCAGTCAGCAGGTCTTTACAAGCCAGTCCCGCTCATGCTGTTGGCACAAAACTAACTTAACTCAAACATGGATCATTTTTTCCTGGGCCAGTGAGTTGAATCAACTCACTGAAGGGTCCAGTGGGCACCAGCACTGGAGCAAAGAAGAAAATGACTCCTGTAGCCACGCCTGGGTACAAGGGCTTGAGGGAAGAAGGGCAGGGAAGTGAGACCTTCCCCTCTCATTTGGAATTAACCTGCTAGACTGGACAGCATTTTCCTTCTTGCTCTGTCCTGATAGAGCACGCATCTTTACCTACAATATGTAACTAATAATAATGTGTCTGTATGTAACAGGTAGATACAATACAGAGGGATATATATTCTTCAACAAATTACTGTGTAGCTAGGTACGATATTTTTATGTGCTCTACAATCCAGAAGACAACAACGTAACTCTAAGTAAAAACTCATAAAATTATCAGCAGCCGACAGGACCTCTGCTTAGCCTACTGCAGGACACCACAATACGGTCAGGCTTAGATGCCGCAGCACTGCAACCTCCAGCAGGAATTGCAAGTACTGTTGAAAGGATGCAAATGCACAGACTTCAGGATAATCCGCATTTATTTTTTTAGCAGTATATACTAAAAATGGTACTTTTGTCCTTAAGACAAGACAGGCTTTTGACTCTCACCCTCTCCCCCAAACTCTGCTCTTGAAGTAGGCACAAGCATCTTTCAATGGCCAGAGTCAGGCCACTCAAATACTAGCTCAATATTTACCAAAAGAAAACCAATGAGGCTGAAGGAAACTTCAGCAGAAAGGAGAAAGTTCTCTGCACAATGCTGGAAGTTGCTAAGGCAACCAGGCGCAGTCATCACGCCACGATGCTGCACGAGAGAGCAGTTGGCACCTGCGAGGTGGGGAGTCTTACCTGAACCACTGACCGATGGCTCTCTAGCCCCTCATCCCCACCAGCAGGTGAGCAGACTATAAACAATTTGATGGGCAAGGAGTACTATTTGAGAACATGGACAGCAATAATCTCACGCCTCAAATCTGTGGATTTGAGGTAAAGCAGTGGTTTGTTAGGGAGGAGGTTAGGTTTGTGTTTTACGCTTATTTGACCCTTGTTTTTGTCTTAGTGGCTAACGTTCATTTCCAGTAACTGTCGACTAAAGTGGAAAAGGAGAATTTAACAATAAAGTGCAAAAGTCTATTATGAGTAACGGCAACCCATGTGCTTTTACGAACAATAACACACCAACATAAAATAAATCAGTGCTTTTTAATTTAACAATGCAAATTACCCTCCCACCTGCTGTGACTCTCTGTAAGGAGAAAAAGCTGGCTGCATGTTCACCAAGATGTCTATCCCAGTCTCATTCTGAACTGGCCTGATGCCCTGGGGTTAGACTGTAGGGCTCTGTCATCTCTTGCACTCGTATGACCTAAGAAAGGGAATGTGGCCTTTTTCCCACAAGCCCAGAGTGAGAACATCATAAAAGCTGAACTTTAGCCCCCTTTTTGGGCAGGCAGCACAATAGCAAGGAGGATGCTGTTACTCCCTGGAGGCTCTGCTGCTGAAAAACATCACCAAGCTCAAGTAAAAGGTCAGTAGTTAGGATTGCATCTCTTGTTTTCTTCAGTTTTCCTCCTCCGTCAAAGGCAGTTAAACATTCTTTGCACACCCCCCCTCCCTCCTTCTGAGAAATGCAGGAAGGAAGTGCTTGCAAAATAGTTTAATTTAAAAGAACGCACAATCACATACACAGCAAACACTTCTTTAGCCTCTGAGCAGAACGTTTCTGTTGCCTCTGAGTTCCCACTAAAGCACAAATGAATCCCTGCAGGGGCAGAATCACTCCTCCCAGCCCACATACAAGGGGAGGTGGTATTTGTACTCCCAAACCCTTTTGTTTAGGGGTAGACACCTTTGGGTGAGAGGAGCTGAACTGCTGCAGGCAATTCCCTGCGCTCCTACAGAGCGTACATCAAGTTCTTTCTAAACTGAGGCAGTCTATCTTGTAGACAAGGGTCATCAAGCTAGAGAAAGGAGAACACAGAAAACACTAATCTCTCAAGGTCCTGCATTGATTACAGGGACCAAGAGTCAGTAACTGTTGCCCTGGGTTGTAGGACATTTTGATTTCACCTCTGATTTTTCTCATTACTAACCACTTCTGATCCACTGACCCAGGGGAATGCTTGTTTGATTCTGCAGGATGTTTCTCACCTGGATCTGGTTATAGTTCGGGAAGGTTGTTTGGACAAGCTGGACTTAACTGGATCATTTGCAATCCACTAGATTGATACGGAAGAATGAAAGGGAGAAGAAACCACTCTAATAGTTTACCCCTTTTTTGCAAAGAATACCATAGAGACCAGGGGGCATTTCATGGAAAACTTCTTTGTTATTGATCAGTTTATGTCCTAGGACTGGATGTTCAACCGAAACCAAATTCTCAGTCATATAGTGCATTTCTCTATTTCTGGGCTAAGAGCATTTAGTATCACACCTCTGTTGCTTTGGCTTCTCAGAGACTGATGAAGTCCTGAGGATTTTTTTTTTCCTTCTTCTTACGAAGGACTAAATCAGGTTATCTTCCCCCGAGCCATGAACCGTGACAGCCATCAGCAGATGTCAGAAGGGGCTCTCAGGTCCCTGTCTCCCTTGACATCTTTGCGGCTATGAGGATTGATAATTCCCCGTCTCTTGAAACAAACCTTTCCATCGCTTGCAGTTTTTCAGAACACTGCAGCACTTCTGCTCAGTGGTCGGAGCAAATCTGATCATATTACTGCTGTCCCGCGTTCCTTACATTGTTCGGTTAGAATGTGGTGGATTGATTTCAAGTTGGCACTCTTGTATTTAAAAGGGACACTATCAACAAATCACAGCCTTATCTCGTTTTCTTTTAACCCATTGCTATTACAACACATAATTAAATGAGTAAAATAAATAAGAGAGATGGGTGTATTTAGGAACAGAGCAGAATTACACCCGCTACCCATTAGAGTGACATCTTATTCCTCAGAACAGAATGGTCAGGGCAAGCAATCCCACAATAAATTATTTTCTATACAAAAATGAAGAAAGTTTGCATACTGTTATTTGAATGCTTTCTCACGTAGATTCAAGCAGCTTCACAAAGAGGAAGACTGATACTTTTACAAAACAGGGAAATGAGACTGTCAAATGTCACAAACTGTCTGGGGACTTAGGGTTTAAGACCTGAAATTAGGTTGCTGAGTTTTGCTCTTTTCCTTGAAAATTGCTACTGCTTAAATCTGACAGCATCCACTTCCAGCCCTGAACGGTGGCACAGTCTGATTTTTTTCTGGTTATCTCAGCCTTTGCCCTCACAGGTAGTCATGTTTGTACCTCCACTCTTTGGTGATTCAGCTTCTACATTTCAAGTCAGCTGCTGTTTGGGATGTTGGGGCTGAGGGAACGGACCACTCCACCCACACAGCTGTTTCAGATCATTTTCCCACGTAAAGAAACAAATACCTCAAGATTTCTTTGGTAGTTCAAAAAAAGGGTGGTGGTTCTTCTTCTTCTTTTTTTTTTTTTTTTTTTTTTTTTTTCATGACAGCTATTATTACTGTATTCATCATCATTCCCTCCTCCCCCCAGTCCATTTTTAACTTCTGTTCTTTTTAAATCAGCATTACTCACTCATACTTTGGATGGACTTAAAAATAATGATCAGTATTTCAAAAGTGCCTTCAGTTTTTATATGAAGACCTTACAGTACTAGATTCAATAAAGATCTTAAATAAGATGCCATTTCTGTCCCACAGAGTATTTTAAAGGTATTTCAATGCTAACTGCCCACAAGCTCCCTGCTACAAGCCAACACAAAGCACAAAGAGGTAAAACAGAGGAGAATGAATGAGAGAGTTAAAGATCTGGCTGGACAGACTAGGTGCTGGTGCAAGTAGCCAGCATCAAATTGGAAGGTGGGTTTTTTTGTTTGTTTGTTTGTTTTTGAGTCTCAAGCCTATTATGAGTTGCATGCTGCTGTGTGCACCATAAGTAGTATAACACATTGCACTGAATATTACAACAACCACATAAGCCAGTACGCATAAGAGGTCAGAACGGTCAGATTTCAGTAGTATACAACTTGCTTCTGAACACTCTTCACCAAATAAGTCTCCAATTCTAGCCTGAAAACCATGGCACTAAAATAAGACACACTCTTTACTTCCAGAACTTACGCTCATATTCTAGTTTCATCCTAATTTAGCCAAAACATAGCCTTAAATAAATATTATTTTGACCAGCAACACACTAAGAACACTACAAAGGCAGCCACAATGTAGAAGTCAATGACAGTAGCTCTCTTCAGGGAGAACAGCCAGAGGAGAGAGTTGGAGCAATCACACAGTGTCAGTTAATTTAGAAAAAGCACAATCCCGCAGAATGTAATTTTCTTACACTAAGAACTACTGAAACTGTAGGATAAAGTTTTAACATCACCACTACCCTGGACTCTTAACTGAATTCTATCCCAAACCCTCCCATGATCCAAACAGAAACCTTAGAGCTTTAACTCCATGCTAATTTAGAAGCTGTTGTGCCTAACCCAGAGATGTGGGCTACGATGTGGACCATAATTCAGCATGGCTTGTAATTTGTCAATCTGAAACAAGGAGGGTAGGCTCACTCGTTTTGATGCCCAATAGTCTTCCAGGCCTCTTTCTTCCATTTCCTTATACAAACCAGCTTCCTTGCTGCTGAATACAGCCTACTAAGAGGTCATTTTGGAGAACCTCAACCCAAAGAACAACAGGATCATTTCCAAATACCCACAGAAAAACTGTGAGAAGACAGTAATGGAGACAGGGCTCTATCTGGGCAGATGCCCACACCCAAACAGACTAATCTAGGTGTTCAGACTTGCACAGAGATCACTCAAGGCTAGCTGTATGGGGGGGGAAGCTTCAGTCATTAAAATGTAGTTCCTCTCTCAAGTTAGACTCTTTATATTCTGCCATATCTTGCTATGTAATAAGATTATACAGCAGTCTTGAGAAGTGCTCCAATAACTGCCCATCACTTCTTTAAAACAGATTTTGGAGATGAGGTTTCTGCTATCAGAACCATGAAGAAATTTCCAGCTCAAAGTTGCTTCTTTCCTAAGCATCAGTCTTTTATTTAAAAAGCTTCTTTTAAATGAGAATTTTAACTATTGAGATGTTTGATTAGAAAGGGAAGAAAAGAAAATCCATGGTAACCTACTGTTAGACAGAGCTTACAGATCAAACTGGCTTGAGCACAAATTCCAGTGGTTTGGGCTCCTGCTACCTCCAGAGTGTCTGAGATGTGTGTTTTTCCCGTTGCACTACAGGAATTGTTTGGCTGGACCAGGTGATGGATGGTGGAGAAGATTGTGTCTGGAAATATGCTCCAAAGTCGACAGGAAGCTGAGGAAGCCCTTGCCAGCATTTCCTTCCCGTATACAAGGGGAGGACAGAATGGGAAAAAGCGTGGCTGTCTCTTACCCTGAGAAAAGTGTTACCCTTCCAGCTGGCTTACAGTAAAAATATTTTAATCTTTCATAAGATTATAATATCCTTCCTCTCTAACTATGGCTACAGTGGTAGCAACGCTTAGATAATGAAACGACCTGAATCTAAAACATACTAGCTACAGAAGCTGGTGCTAGAAGCTGAATGCAGATTCAAATTTGAGGAACACAGTCTTCAACCAAGATATAGTTCATCAATGGATCAGACCTGTCTAATCCAGTACCTTAACTTCAAGACTAACTGGTACTAACCACTTAAGAATAAGATGTAAAACCCATAGCAGTA
Source organism: Rhea pennata (assembly GCF_028389875.1). Taxonomy (NCBI): domain Eukaryota; kingdom Metazoa; phylum Chordata; class Aves; order Rheiformes; family Rheidae; genus Rhea; species Rhea pennata. The sequence goes on from NC_084680.1 coordinate 2,914,815, forward strand.
TATAAGAAATGTGTCCCTCTTGACAGCTTCAATCCAGTATCTGTTTCTTAAAAGTGGATCTAAACTCAAAGTGCAATATTTAATATCTCTACAAAAACAATGTTGCAATGAGCAAATCTGAGAGTACTCTGGCCATCTGATCTACACATTTCTCATGAGCACTCAAGATGGTTTATTCTATTGAGAGTTTCCTAGAATGTCTTTTTTGAAGACCCCGTTTTGAGTCCTTTTGTAGATGATTCACAAATCTGCATGACATCCTGCCATGTAATCATCATCTGCTTGCAGGAATGAAAACACATGCAGAGTATTAAAGAGTGGAAATTTTCTCTCCTCAACCCTGTGGTCAGCTGGGCAGTGTAGAGAAGAACAACAGATGGTATCTTTCTCTTCCATACTGCCACAAGAATTTTCCTAGTTTTCCATTCTTGAGCTCCCAGATTTAAATCCAGAGATGACAGCAGGATCCTTACTATAGGAAAGCGTCCAGAGTCCCAAACTGGTCGACCTGCTCTATCTACAAACACATGGATTCTGACAGTACAGAGCAGGGAACAAGGGTGGTATCTATGTGAGGACTGATTTCCTTGCTATCCCAGCAATAGGATATTTTAACAATATCCTCTGGCAGATAGTTGGGATGAGTTCACCGAACTGAGGCTGAAAAAAAGAGAAAGAAACTCTCAGGACTCCTGACAACGAAAGAAAAAAAAATCTCAAATCTGTGAGCAGACAGCTCTCATAGTAGCCTCTATTTCTGAAAAAGGAATTAGACAAAAAGGCCTCACCCATAAACCAAGAGGGAAGAACAATAGAAAATATGAAAAAATAGCTCTCACGTCAGAAATAAGAATGACCCTTTCTACATTCAAAAAGCATAGAGCTGAGTATGAGCCAGAGAGACTGTTAGGTACATGTCTTTGAGGCTTTTCTCCTTTACAGAAGCTACCAGAAGTAATGGATGTTACTGAATGCCAATAACCAAAGATGAGGAAGGAAGAAGATAGGAAAATTTTGGCAGGAGTGAGCCAGAATAAGTAATAAACTCCTGTCCATTCAATCTCTACCCCAAGAACCCTGACACTGAAACTTCACGGGACAAAACATGACAATGGTATGTGTATTTTTCCTGAGTCTTGTTTTGTAGGGTAAAGCAATTAATAGCGAAAAAAGAAAACACAGATAAAATCTGAACGAATTGTGAAATACATTATAATAAAAATCATATGCTCTTTTGAATAGGTAGGGAGTTATAAAAAGCAATTGTTATAAACATTTTCAGCCTGGAATGTAATTCCAAGAATTCTGGTATCTAGATGTGGTTCTAGGAAACCTAAAAGATTCAGTCATCTTCATGGCATTCGATTTACCATAGAATTCACAGTTTTTGCTCTGCTTGTGAATCATTTTCCACCAGTAGAAGCTAGGAAAATAAATGAAAAGCAAATATGCTGAAAGAATAGAAGATGCATGAATATTTGGACAATTTAAAACTCACCACCAGGCTGATCACTTGAGTTGCTCTCCTGATTCATCCTCCCTAAGCCAGCACCAAATTAGGATGTTGATGGTCTACAGGTCAAAGTCAGTAGTCAAAGCTCTTGCTTCTGAAAGGAAAAATCCAGAGTTACTATCAAGCTATAGGAACTTCATCTGGTATGGCAAAGGAAATATCATGTGTATGGTTTAACAGGTTTTTGTGTTTAAGTAAGATAGTGGAGAAACTGTGTGGGCATACATCTCATTAGAAATGATACAAATAGCCTGAAAGTCAGAAAACTGTATGGGGACTTGGTGAACTAAGTCAACCAGGTAACACTGAAAAATGGCATCCAAAATCTCATGCAAGTTACCACATGTAGTTAAAATAACATCTGGCTTTCTGGAATAATGCAAGATTAACTGTCATATCATAACTGAACAAAGAGGAGTCTCTCAAGCTGTTTACTTGTCTGAATAACAAAACCTAAAAAAGAGACCTATGCAACCTCCAAAGCGGACAAATAACCCACGTGAAAACATATTTTTGCCATGGTTAAACAGCTCCTCCTCTTTGTTTGCTCACCCTTCCACTCATCACATCTAGACTGTGGTAGAGTTGGGAACAGAACCCAGGTCTCCCAAATCCCAATCCATTGCCCTAACCACAACATCCTTCCTGCTGAATCACATTGCAGAATTGTTTATCAGGAAGGAAATTCCCCCTCGAGAGTACTCACATTGAGTGTGCTGGTAGAACACAAATGCTAAGAAAAATACAAATGTACTAGGGAAAACAAGTGATTTAAGTCACTGTCCAACACATTGAAGATACACATCAGCTACACTGGGTTTTGTCGCTGTTAGCAGCAGTTTGTAAAGCACCAAACAGGACATCGTTGGAGCCAACAATGCATGTGGATGTGGTCAGAGTAACAGCCTCATGCTCTTCAACAGATGACACTTAACTTTGAAAACATCTATCCAAGGTTTAGCATTAGATCTACATCAGCTTGAGGGAGACACTCAAAAGGTTTATATTCTTAACAGGTGTTGCAGACAGCATCTTCAGTAGCAACACGCACTAAGTTGCTGACTGCAGGCAGCACAGGTATGAGATCTAGCAGGTCAGATTTAACCTCAACACGCCATACAAGCAGTGTCTTTCTTTGAGAAACAAAAAACAAACAGACAAAGATGCAGGAGGAACACGGGGAGGGACATCAAAAGTGGAACAAATATTTAACCTAAATGCCATTTATCCCATTAGTCTCCTAGAAAACACAAAGAGTAGCAACTCAACTGTGACCAGTTAGAGAACACAAACCCACCAAAACGGCTAGTTCATCATCTAGGATTTGGATTAATTTGGCTCTGTTCAGCAGTTGTGCAAAGGAGAAGAATTTCCCCATCTGCAAGGAGTAGCTTTTCAGGTTGTATCCTGAGAGGCACCCCACCACAGTAACTGTCACAAACATGCTTTTGGGCAGATTCCCAGAACTCTGACAAGATTTCTTTTACGCTTCTTAAATGACACTGTATAGAAATTCCAGAAGGATTGGCTTTTGAGGGGCAGGGAAACAAAATCAATCCCTCAATCACAACATCCTTTTATCTGACACCTCAGAGAGGCCTACCTGTCACTGCAAAGCAGCCTCAGAAGCAGTTTGGAGCAAGCTGTGCTCTGCATCCTGTGCATGCTGGACAGCCAAGGGTCACAACAACCCATCAATGCGGACAGAAAGGCTCTGCTGGAGACACCAGCCCCCTGGAATGCCGTGCCAGCTCCACAGAGGAGCCGGATCTCAGGGCAGTCATCACCCTCACCAACACACACACTAAGCTTCTGCTCCCATTGACTATCTTCGACTATTTCCTCAGCCAGCTCATTAAAGCTCCAAGGATAAACCAACTTCCAGATGCCACCAGAAGCCTCTCTCACATGGGCTGCAGAAAGTATTGGTGTACCTCCACAACTACTGGAGAGGAAAAGGCATCTCTAAGAAGCTGACCTGAAGCAGATGTCTAGACTACGTATTTCTCTCTGTTGACTCCCTTGCAAGTCTCAGAGGCTTCCTCATGTGATGGCATCTGCGTTCAATTAGCTGAATGCGACCCTCTGCCATCACTTTAAAGCACAGCTGAATATAATGGCTCTGCTGGCCCACTGGCACCTGGAGAAACACCCTAGAAACAGTCAGACAAAGCACTAATATTAAATAAATTCAAGTGCCACTGTTCCGAAGCTTGGTATTTCCATTCCTGGAACCGTAGAAGCTGTCGTCTACTCATTTTTTTCTGGGATATTTTAATTGCCTGTAGTTTTAATAATTATCTTAAATTTTATCAGTGGTGCCCAGTGAAGAGGTAATACGCATGAACCAAAATAGACAAAATTTGTTTTAACATATGAAAAACTTGTTTACTCTGAAGGTGATCAAACATAACAGGCTGATCAGAATAGTTACCTTATTACCCAGAGGCAAGATCTGAGATTTCCAGAGAAACTACTTTGGTATCACAGTTTGCGCCTTCCCTTAAGCCAGCAGAAACTATTGCAAGCTACAGGACGCCTGCTTCAGTTCAGCTCTGCAGCAGTTTGTAGTTTTTCAAATCATGGGCATTAAACCGGCACATCCCACTGGGGCTTCTTGCAACCATGAAGTTACTTAAAAACCTCCAAACCTTGCCTTTTTTTACACTATACTAGAGTAACTTAGGAATTAATGTTAAAAGCAGTTCAACTTCGTTAAAAAGGCTATTCTTTCATTCTTTGTATGGTATTTTTCTGCTTAGGCTCAAGCTTGCCTTCTTCCTGTTAGCTCAGCCTAACTTCAAGTCTAACTCAAGTGCGTTCAGAGGGTGAACATAACCACACATCTTCAATCTTGCATGATGCTTTCAATTTACAACAGTGAATGATGGCACACTAGAAGATAATTGCGGGCATGCATTTGATTCAAAATATTCCCCATAAGAAAACCTGCATGGATAGCTAAAGAAAAAAGGCTTCTGCAAAGAGCTGCTAAGCTGCTTCATTGAAGACTCCTGATTTCCCTTTACAGCAGATGTTATGTTGAGCTCTTGATTTGGGGACTGGTACCACGTGGGGATGTTTTGCTTCCTATTTGAGCAAAATAAGTTAATGCTTGTGACCAGTCATCCTGAGTAACACACATGGTCTGAAGTAAAATGAATGAATGTCTAGTAAACCTGCGATAGCCTCCACTAACAATCCTGTTTTAACTGCCTCAAGGGTAAAAGTAATGTACAGGTGGATGGGAAGGTTTTTTAATCTGACACACTGAGTTCACAGTCCTGCTTCCTTACCAAAAGCTGAGGCTACAACAAACACCAGACAGGGAACTGAAGGCCACCAGTTTCCTTCTGAGCATTTTCAGCTCAAGCAGGGGCATTGCAGTGCTGGAGCAAACATGAGAGAGAATCCTGAACCCTGAGCCTGGGAGCCATAAAAAGCAAAGTAGGAAATACTTTTGCTGATATTTTTGCAACCCTCTGTGTTGTCAACTTCTGCGACACTGTCTCAGGCCTTGCAGTAATGGGTGTTTTTCTTGAAGCCCACCAGATAAATTGAAGAGATTGCATAAAGATCTTCTCTCTCCTCTCAGAAAACAACAAAAATAAAGTTTCTATTCCGCTTGGTTATGGAGAAAGATTTGAAAATGTGAAGTGAGAGTAACCTAAAGCTTTAGAAACAAGACAACAAATACTAAGAAGCACAGCTTATTTCTGTTCATTTCAAGAATCACTTCTAACCTTATTTCACATTCTTGCAACCCTTTATTGCCTTAGCATTACAGAATGCACAGGCACACAGAGGAAAGATGTCCAGCATTACATATCCCTTTCCAGAAAGAAATGATGTAGGAATAGTAAGGCAGAAGTCCTAAAAAAAAGCATTCCAAGACAATCCACTGGTGTCTTTTCATGAAGTATTGCAGATTTTGGATCGTGCATTAAATCCAAATTATCAGACCTGGGGCCAGGTTTGGCTTTTAGGAGCCCCCATCTACCACAAACCCAGCAACATCTATGCTGCTCTTCACCAGGCACCAGCCGAACTACACCACCCCAAAATCTCTCTGCTCCATGCTTATAATTGTATCATCTCAGACTTCACTTTGTCACATATTATCATTACCTACCTGAGACTATTTACAAGCAGTTTCAATGGCACACATTATTCCAAAGCAGAAACAAGTTACATATATTAGATCCCTCTTCATAGAAAAGGTTGAAAAGCAAAGGGCAACCCCAAGATATTTTTTATACAGTCACTCCTTTATCATACAAGCCTTCTAACCACTCACAAATTGAAATTTCATCTCTCTTGTGTATGGGCATACAAAAAAAGAAAAGCATTGACACCACTAAAACCAAAACGAAACAGCAACAACAAAAGCAGCAGAAGCTGCTCACCAGTGCCTTAATTCTGCACAAAAGAGCACTTTGGTACCAATGGCCTGAAGTGGGCAGATCTCCACTGGACCCCAACGAGCTGCCCAACGAGCTCACTTCTGACCCATCTATACGGTCTGCCTAACATCTCAAGGAACAGCAGTGCAAGCTCAAGCCAACACTAAGTGTGTCGTGGAGAACATGCCAGGACAAGACCACACAGCTAAAAGCTTTCTTCTGTACTTTTTAAGTGTATTTGGTTTATGTAGCTCATTCTAATATGGATAACCCTCTTTCTCTGCCCCAGTTTAACAGAACAGTCACAACATGATAATTCATTCTTGATAATTTAAGAATGTGAATTACCATTATTAGCATAGTAAGAGTCCATGGAATAGCTGAAGGCTCAAAACAGAACAAATACAGTAGAAATCAGCAGGGTTAGGCTATTCTACTACTTCCTTTGCCTCATTCACTCTGGCCCTAAAACTAGAGAGTGGCTGAGAAAATATCAACAGACGTCTATCAAAATCTGCTAGATTATGAAGGCTACCACCCTCAGCATGGTGAAACTGGTCAGCTTGACAAGTATGTATTTTTAATGGGCAGAGGGATAGTGTAGTGGTTATCACATCTGCTTTACACACTGAAGGTCCTGGGTTCAAGCCCCAGTGGAACCAGCACCAGGAAATCTTTGGGAGGTTGGACTGGATGACCTCAAGAGGTCCCTTCCAACCTTACTGATTCTGTGATTATTCGTGAAATTGTTGTGATACCAAGGCATAAATAAAATCTGAAACCCTTGTGAAAGCTCTGAACGCCAGAGAATGTGTCTGCATGCATGCATAGGGTACAGCACAGCACGGGCATCAACCGGATACCAATTATAACACAACTGCAACATACTGGTATCAACCAACTACGTGAAGCAATATTCAAAAGCAAGAAGTTCGCATCCAGCCTTTCATAATCTCTAGCTGACTGTGCAGATCGCAGGAGAGCAGCTAATTTATGTGTATTTCACTTGTGAAGTAGAGTTGACTCTACATGATAAAAGCAGTGACTTCAAAAGGCTGGGTCACCACTTCCCCTTCTAACCAGGATAAACAGTTTACCAGCAGTGTCCAACTGAAGTTAATGCAGCACACACTATGACACTTCCAGCAGTACAGCAAGGAAGGTTTACTCCAGAAGGTGGGCAAAGACAACCTAACCCAACTGTCTGTAATGAAAAGAATCCTGCTTTCCAAAGGAGGAGGAGAAAAAGAGGAGGAGGGAGAGAACTTTCACCACTTGGATTTTAGTTTCTGAAAACACAGTAAGACTTTTAAATATGATGCTTCAGTGATTTCTGCCTCAAAGCTCTCCCATTTGAGGCAGACCACGACTCCTACGACATGTGTAAGTTGGAGGAAAGCAGCCCAGGCACATGCACTCCCATATAGTGCTTTTGCTGCTGCCCTCCCTCACTTGTACATAAACCCAAGCATTCTCCCATCAGGGCATCTGATAAGAATAATGTTTGCTCCTTTACCATATAGATCTGAAGAATGCACAGATAGGGAGGAAGTAGTAAATACGATCAGTGTTCTGTTAAGTATCCCTGCAACCTTCTGAAGTACTTGGGAGGCTGTGTGCTATCTCGCTTCCTGCAAGTTAATTGCAATAGAGCATCTAAGAGACTCATTGCACCAAGAGAAGATCATCTGCCAACAGCCTATCCCATCTCACCTCATAGCTGATTCTGACCTTCTTCTGAAAGGTTCCCAAGAACCTCATCACCTGCAAATCTCCACTCCCACGAAGAGGCTCCTGCAAAGCAGGCTGACAGCACACACACATACAAACTTGTCTCCTCTACAAACTCAAAATTGCTACTAGGGTGCTGATCTCTGGCTTTTCCTATTCCCCCTGCCTCCCAAAAGTCTTCAGAAGTCTTCTTCTTCAGAAGTCCTCACATTCTACCAGCAACATGAATGGGTAACACTCCCCAGACCAAGCTCTCCCTGGCTCATCTTGCCTTTCTAACAAATTAATTGCATTCAGCCTCTTGGCAAACTTGCTCTGGAAACAACCAGTCTAACTAAAGAAGTGGACTGGTGAAACACAGGGCAAGGCCAACAGAGAGTTTTCTTGGTACCTGAGATGTTCTCCTTTATGGTTCTTCGGCCCAGGAAGGATGCCAGCTTTAGACCACAAGGTGTGTGGTTCACACCTCTTTTCCCTTTGAAGGCTAAGTGAGCATGAGTCTGTTTGCTGGTCTCTGGCACCCTCTGCTGACAAAACACCATCGACCTGCCTCACCCCTGCAAACCCATCCAGTGTCTAGAACAAGCACAGATTTTTTAGCTGGAAGGGCCATATCCTGATAACATACTCCACATCTCCCTTTTCTATGTGAACGTTTCACTTTGTCTAAATTCTTCCCTCCTATTTGTTTGCCCAGATCCTTCTGTAAAACAATACTAATCCCAAATAACCCTCTTTCCCCTTGGATTGCTCCATTAAGTGACCACACTGCATAAGGGAAGCCACTCTCTTCTCATATCTTTATTACTTAATACTCCTGATTTCTTACTGTTTTCACCTTCCAAAACTCTCCAACAGCATGCTTGCAGCATCTATCCTCTCCATTCTTTCCAAAAACATATGCACTAGGGAGGTGACCTAAACTCCAGTACTAATTTGAGGAATGAAGAGGGCAACAAACCAAAACACAATGCTCTCACTCGGACATCAGCCAGCCATACAGACCCCCTACAGCTCATGCTTTTGATGCCAGATTCCCTCAGCTGGCTCCAACTCACATTTCTCATTACCATTTGCAACACAGCACCATGACTCCCCCACCTCCCTGAGCTACACTGCGCAAAAGGATCACGCAGCAGAAGACGGGCAGCTGTGGCAGCACCTCGAAGGCAGAGCCTGACAGAGAGGCTCCATGCCATCCCGTTCCTCCCAAAAGGGAAGACATGACTGCACGTGTCTGTCACACACCCAACTCAAATCTTCTAATATATCCAAAACACAATGTCCCCGCAAAGACACACAGGTACACTGAGAAGTTCTAATGTGATTCAGTGCAAAGAGCTAATGAAACTCCAACCCTGCAGTCAGCAGATACCAAAAGTCAAAGGGTTTGCTCAGCTAAATCACTAATGTGATATATTCCGAAACATTTTGTATTGCACTTGAGATTTCAGTTGGACAATGAACGCCAAGAATAGATAATATTCTGTGTAAATGCAATAGTGAAATATAATCCTAATCTCTTGAGATATGTTAGCTTTAGAATTTGATTTTCAGCCTTGTTGTCGTCTTCATTTTTCTGCTCTTTGTTTTTTCTTTATTTATGTGTGGGGAAGGCCAGGAGAAAAAGCACTGCTTCCCAGTTAGCATATGCTGGGTAAACCCAAGGGCAACTGGCAGCCTCAGTAGATACTCATGTTGCCATATTCTCAATGCTATTTCAAGCATGCCCAAGCTGTATTTAACCTACCAGAGGTTCTCCACTTCAGTAGATTCACCCTCAAAGTAATTTCTGGCTTTCAAGCTAACTTAAAAACATTAAGTAATACTTGAAAATACATAATACAGAACTTCAACCAGAATCAAAGTATAAAAAATGTTCTCAGTAAGTAGACTATCAGATCAGGGTGGAATACATCACAAATTTAATTCCAGTTTGTTAGCCACTACAACACATGAGATACAAGAAAAAAAACCCTTCAAAATGCCACCTGACTAAATAACCAAGATGATTGCCATAGTAATGTGTAAATTCCTTCTTACTAGACGATGCAGTGTTGTTGCTTTAAATGCTGATAATTAAGTATCTCCCGAGTTACCTTAAAAAGCAAAGTAGTTTTCTTCGTTTTACCATTTCCAGTGCTAGAATAGCCTCGTGTTAACACTGCAAGCAGAACAACATCGCGCACTTAATATGTGACTTTACTACTTCCTAAAACAGAGCCAAAATAGTTTCATTTGGACTTCTTCAGGATCTTTATATCTGTTTCCTAGTATTTTTATTACAAGTTTAAACACAACTATTAAGCAACAAACCCAGCCATTAACATCTGTCCACTACTCTGTGATACAGACCATTTGAAGATTTTTCTCCCACGTTGCTGATGAAGCTTTATAACCTTACATAAATCTACTCCCTGACAAAATCATCTTGTACTGAATTTTCATTTTTTAATGCACTAATCATCTTCCAGAGTTTGACACTTCCAAAAGGCTTTGACTGACAAGCTCTGGCAAATGTAGCTGGGATCGTTTAAGACATTATCCTCGCCAGCTGCTTGTCCTACCTTCCTCTGGCAGAAGATACTGCCTGGACAGCACAGCTGGCTGAAAGCCTGTGCATCAGATGCCTCAGTTCTCTACTTGGCACGTTAACATGAACAGCGGGTGAAAGTATTTGGTCTGAACTGCCACGAACTGAACTAGAGAAATGGAGATGCAAGGACACATTCCTTTTGCAGCAGTAATAAACAGCGGGGGACTGTCGTGTCCTAAATTATTGCAGCTGTTTGGCCAGCCAACATGAGTCAGAGCCCTAATGTACAAAGATCACTGCATGTAAGAAGAGGATCTGAACTCCTGCCTCCTGCTCAGTACTTCACTGTGGGGGGCAGATCTTCTGGGATCACCAAGAGAGATTCTTCAGGCTTATCTGCACTACAAAGTTTTGGAAGTAAAATGATGTTGCTGAAAGTGCAGGGAGAGGGGGAAATAAATCACACCTTGACAGATACTCAAGCAAGCAAAAGAGACAATTTTTAGAATCATGTCATTGAGGGAGGGAGGGTAGTTTGCCTTTGACAAAACATTAAAAAAAAGTAATAGAAGCTTTCTCTCTTCTGGGGACATTGCTTGAATATCTTTAGCTATAGAAGCAATATTAAACACACAGGCCTTTGCTGGATGAATGAGTAATTTCAGAAGTGCTGTTAAGTTTTCTCCATTTCAATCCGCTTCCCTTGCTAATCTCTTTCTATTCACTCAAAGGAGCTTAAACTCTGCCAGGTTGATTTCTCCATGATAACTTTCATTCCAGACCATGTCTAAATGCTACTAGAATCAAAGCACAATAATCCAAAGATTTGCTCTCAAATTAACATTTCTTCTGTTACCCCTATTGTTAGCAAATCTCTCAAATCCTAACCGTCTACAGCTCACCCACCACCCCCATTTATGGTTATTAACAGGCTATCCACACTTGAAATGAAGCTAGCAAGTTTGTGGCTTAGATATCTTTCAGACAACACTCAAGGTTACAGGTTGTTCCTCCCTTTTCTTTCTCCTCAATACACTGTTGTTCTACCTTCTAAACATTTTTAGAAGCTATTGGCTTTATAATTTCTGTACTATCTTTTCAGGCTTGACCTGGATTTTCTTCACGGCCTCTTCTCACTTGAGATCTCATGCCATTGATACTTCTTGTCAACAAGAAGTAGCTTGCTGTCTTAGTAAGTTCTACATCTTATTGTAGTTTGTCTTTTACCCATACTGTTACCTACAGGTTCTCTTGTCTCCTTTAGAGACATCGTCTTCGTTAAATGCTTGAATTGTCAGTTACAGGGCCTGTTATAATGGCTTTTATACCATAAACCTCTTACCAAACTGATATTTCTTCCAAAGCTCAGGTGGTTTTAAGTAAAATGTCAGTTTGAGAGCAGCCTGCTGCTGGAAGGTGGCAAAAAGGGAAGAACATTGGGTGATACGGAGGATGGAAATGCACGAGCAGCAGCAATCAGATTATCAACTGCTGACATTTGATAATCACCAAAGATCCGGAGGAGATGCTGGCTGCTATTTAAAATACAAACCAAGGGATTTTAACTAGCAGATGTTTTCATAATACAAAATCAAATTTTACAATGCACTGGTGACCTTGCTTGATCACCCTCAGAGAAAGACGACAACTATTCCGGAAAATTTCAGCTGCTTCATCTGAGAGACAGAAAAATCTACATTAATCTTCCAGCGTGAGCGTTCTTGATGTGTCCTGGATAATTTTATTTTCACTGACATCACCAGGTGACCACTGTTGATCAAGATTAAGTCTTTGTTAAATTTCTAGAGAGTAAAGTCAAAAAACTCTACCATATTCTCTTCATAAGCCACCTAAAACTTGCATCCACACCAAAGAAACAACATCCTCCTGGAATGCAGTGAGAGTGTCAAACCCTGCAAATTCATGAACATCATGAAAGTCTGATCATACTATTCATCATATCCTGGTTGTGCACTGAATTCTGGCCTGGTTCCAAGCCCTGTCAGTGTTATCTACAGCATGCATGATAATAAATTCCTTTCAAAAGTCCTTCAGGGAGGGCTTTTCCTCATCTATCATCTCCTGAATAAGCTTAGAGAATATGTTTCCCAGAGAGCAGGTTTTGAATACAAGGATTGTGCCATCATTTGGAATAACAGAGTCATCTTTGGTGCCAGGAACAATTTTTACATTGGGCAGAGTCCTGCCCTTCCCTGAAGGTTTGCACTGCATGGTCAGACAACCACTCCTTAAATATTTAGGTAGTGATTCAGGCCTTTCAGTTGTTTCCTTTTATATGACTGAAAGACTGATCTTCATGAATCTTCTCGTTGCTTTTGGTTCTTACTATGATGAAAAAGCAGGGGCTTTGGGGGTTACAATGTCCCTCTGCATTATCATCCAGTAAAAGGGTGAGTTTCAGAGGAATTGATTACCCAAGCCCAAAGGCTCAGAAGGATTTTTCAGAAGTGTTGAGAACAGTGCTGCACACAGTCACCATGAAATGGACTGCTTAGATCAGGAGATTCCAATATGCTACAAGAGTCTCTTAACATTATCTTCAGAAGAAGTTGAAGGAAATGAATTAGCCAGCTTTTGGACTGTTACACATCCCTAAACATTGTGATTAACCTGAAAGGTATGTGTTCTTCCAAGTATGATTTATTAGCTACAGTCATAGTTGCTATAATCATGGTCTAATTTTTTCAGAAAGTATTAGAATTTATGCACAGTTTTAACTATCTTTTGAAAGACCTTTAAGCTATGATGAATCCACCCATAAAACACACAAATGTTACAAACAGCACACTATTCTTCTTTAGGCATGGGCAGGAACTTCAGATTTACCTCTGCCAAATGATGTGGCATCTGCTGCAACTGGCAACAAATTCAAAGTTAAACAGGAGAGCTGTGGGCAACTGCTGGCAAGATTCAGGTTCACTCCCCTTTCATTTCAGCATGAAATGCCTTGTGTACCCTGGGATGTTACAATCTAGTTCACATCTTCACATGGCAGCAAGTTAGCTTCATAAAGTTAGTATGCAAACACATCACTTTGCCACAATACTGTACAGTTCTTTTCTTACTAAGCCTTATGTATGCACAAGTCTACACTGGATCAAAGTAACCACTGCAAGGAGCATTCTGGAGAGAGAGTCCACTGTGAGTTTGCTCGTGCAGATGTGTATCAGAAACTGTAGGGTCTGAAAAGCAAAATAAAAGGGAGCTGTAACTTCTCCTTTGGTATTACTAATTTAGCTGCACCCTTTTCATGCTGCTGCCAGCCACTGTGAAACAGAAGCTGCTGGTTGTCTGCTTATGGCGGGCCAGCAGAAAGAACAGAACATTATGCTTTCTTTCCCAAATTGGCAGAACTGATGCATTTCTCAGCTAAAAAGAGATTGGGTCCTCAAGTCCTTTCTTAAACCTCAAAAGGATCCCATACATGCTGTATGGGATCAGCATTTTGCAAAGGATGCATGACAACAGAAGTGCTGGGTGCTTCGGCTGATCTCCACAGCAGGAGGTGCCCTGCTGCATCTGCTTGCCTCTGCCTTGTCTGCACAGTATCCCTTTTCAAGGCTACATGCTTTCCTGAAAGTTTTAAGAAAAGCCCTAAAAATTATCCTTTCCTTCACTTCTCTGCCTTAATGGCCTTCCATGCTGAGAGGCTAGACAGGGATGCTATTTAATTACTTATTTTTCCTGGCTGTTTCAAAAGTAGAAGAGACATGCTCGTTATGCATGCTGTCTTAAGAAAGGTCCTCAGGAGTATACATGCATTAGCTTGGAGAGAGAGAAAAAAAAATCCTCTTGCTCCCATTTTCAGTGGAAGTTGTCTAAGCCTCCCTGTAGGTACTAACTCTGGATTCAGTCAGGTCCCATTTTACAGAAACGAACAGAAACAGGTCTGCAGCAGCAACATTTCGCAGCAGAATGAGGCGACAATCCAGGCACCAAAACTGCTCCCTCTGGCTCTGAGTACTGCTGCTACAGTGCCCCAGGAAATTAGAAACACGAGTACTTACTGCCCAATTCCACATACTCGAACAGAAGAGTATTTCTTCTGTCTAGTTTCAGAGAGGTATGCAGAGCACAGAGCAAGCTTGAAAACCATAAGCACAGCCCTCCCTGCAGGATGTTTCAGGGAGGTGAGACCACAGAAAACATGTAGGGGTCCTGTTAAACAAGAAAGGGGTGAGCTGAAAGATATGCAACACCGTCTGTTGCCGTCCTGCGTGTTCTTCAGCTTGTTTGAGGTACCCTTGCACTCGGTGATTAACTCGACTGTATCCTCTTGCAGAAATACAGCCCAGTTTCTTAAAGCACAGTGCATAACAGCATGATGGGCTGTGCTGGTCCATCTTCAGGGACTTCTATCAGGCTAAGGACAGAAATAAGGTCCAGGAAAGTTATTATTTAAATTGATTATCAAAGACGAAATTTCTCACAGGCTGGTGGTGGTTAAAGAAAGTGATGTACATTTAAAAAGCAAAAAAAAATCCACAGAGTAGGGCAACTCTACGAAGGGCAGAAGCAGGGGGATTGCCTAAGTTGCAGCACTTCGGTACATGCTCATGCTATCCTTAAAGAAAAAAACGCTCCCTGAGAAGTGGGTTTTTTCCTGCCCCAATGATATTTATATACTACGACAGACGAAACCAATAATTCTGTTCTCAATTGGGGAGGGCGAACACAATGCATTTTAGGAAGAATTGCAATATTCCTTCCTTCATGCAAGCAAGCCTCATTGCACAAACACTCCTCAACATGTCTTTCAACCTCTTCTCAGCCTTCCAGGACACAAAAATGAATCAGGTGCAACATGCTCAAATCAGAAAGCTGCAACCTCCTAAAAATTATTAGTAGCTTCAAATGCTTCCATCTTCCACTGAACTACTGCCGAAACAACACTGTTTGTCAAAGCTGCGGGTGGTCAAGTTGGCACAGCTCGCACTGAAGAGAAACCATCTTCCCTGCTATAAAAGCGCGAAGCAGCAACCTGCGCTGATGATAGACTAGATCTGAACTTCTTTCAGAGGGCCTCTTGCAGTCTCCTGAAGTCTAACAGTTTGTGGAGGATGAGAAAACAAGACAGACTGAGGCAACATTGACCTGAACTGGAGACTTTACACAGGTGTGATACAGCCTTGAAGGTAACTGAAGAGCTGCTCCCTGTTTACTGGAGGGGAAACGCTGTGTGTGCGATGTTGTAATGGAAAATCAGTAAGTGAGGCACTGATGCTGCACTCCATAGTCTTCTGCAAATAGCAAACCTCAGTTGTAAATGCTTCATCACTCTTTTGCGACTCCCTTGTGTCCATAGCGTCAACCCGTATGCTGGTGCACAAAAGGAAAACTGCAGAAAGAGGCCCCAAGAGGTACAGGGCAGTGTCTACGTTCAGATAAGATCTTTGAATCATCAGGCTGCAGCTATGTTTGCACATTTTAATTCATCTTAAGAATGGCAGTAACGGCTCATTTTCTTGACCGCTGGGGCAAACCCACCACCCAGCTACTTTAAGAAAGGAATTCAGAGAAAAGCTATTTGAGACTGAGGCATTTCTGACCTACGCTTAACTCGGTGCTTGCAGCTTTCTCGCCATTCCCCCTAGAGCCTGCGAGGCCTGAACGCTTTGTGCTGCCCGGCGCGGAGGAGGAAGGACGCTGACGCGGGGCCCAGCCGACCCACTTGTCACACGCAGCAGACAAAGAGGACGCTTGCAAATGCGACACCGGTGACCGGGAGGCACAGCAGCAGCATGTTCGACACTGGATAGTTAATCCTGGTACTCAATCCCCTGCTGAATTAAAAAAAAATGCTTGATTCGTATAAAACACCGACTATCTAACAGCATGCACTCCATGATAAATTAAAAACTATTTGGTCTGTGGTCACAAAACGTTAGAAAGAATGAAAAGCCTCCAAGACAAAAGTACTAGAAAGCTCAAAATACTAAAAGTGGTTCCTAAGTGATGGCTTAAACAATGCAACGATAGAAAGATTTTACGTAGCTTCCATAAAAAAGTTGCATTTGCTACATTATTTCTTATTACAGACAATTTGTTATGCTATTCTAGTTGCTATCAGTTTATAAAGACGGATGCTAATTTAAAAACAAGTAAATTATTGTAAGTACAGTAGGGTATCAAATGCATA
The DNA here is from genome assembly GCF_028389875.1 of Rhea pennata. NCBI lineage: Eukaryota > Metazoa > Chordata > Aves > Rheiformes > Rheidae > Rhea > Rhea pennata. Next base: position 2,931,158 of record NC_084680.1, read on the forward strand.
TTTTACGGCTAGGCTAAAACACCTTACAAAGCATTGAACAGTAGCTTTATTTCTGTATACTCCTTTTTTTTTCTGAGAAGGTATCCAGACTAGAATCAATGCTAACATAAATATTTCAATATACTATGTGAATTCGTTATTTCAAATAGGATTTTATGGTCAGGTTCAGAAGCAAGTCTAAGTCAGTGCAATATTAAATTTCTTATGACCACTGCAAAACATGTTTTTAACTAACTTGTTTTCACACACACTTACCTATGCATAATCAGTAATAATAATTAATAACCTATTTACACAGATTCTCTCGTGGTCCGGTTCAGAGTCTGCATGAGGAAGTCTAACCTGGGGATGTCTGCCACATATTAAAAATAGGAAAAAGGCAACAATGATAAAAGCTATAAAGATAAGAGGATTGAAGACACTACAATACATACTTTAAAAATACACCTTTCCAAGTATAGCTTACATCTTGTCACTCCTTCTGAACACTCAGAACTGGCTCACAGGCAGCCAAATTATAATTCTGTTTCTTAGATAATAGAAACTTTATTTAATATGCTCACAGTAACCAGCTCCGCAACTTGGAACAAAGCTCTCGAGACCTCCGAAGCACTGCAGGAAAATGGAAAAACAAAGTGCTAGCACAGAGAACATGCCTGCCGTACTAAAATGCAGATGCCTTCAGAGCACGGTATGTTTAGTCATCTCTTTATCAAATGCTTAACTAATTAAGCAATCCTCTTGTCCACGAGGACAGCCATTGCTTGTGTGACCAGTGCCCTGTAAACATAAGAGGATAATCTGCCTTTCGCCTTTTTTTTTCTCCCCCAATTCTTCCGAACAGCTGGGTGATGCTCTGCCTGCTCTCCAGGAAGTCTCCACTCATCTGTCATTCTTCCCTGCTAGTCGCCCGCTGCTGCGGCACGCAGCATCCGAAGCCAAGCTCAAGACAATAACGCCTCAGATGGACCAACGATCAATCTGATACCGTGCCACTAAAGCGGACCCAGGTCTCTGAAGGGCCGCGCAAACAATTAGCAGGAAAAAGAAGTGATTCCTAGATAGAATTGAGCATTAAAGCCATATTGATCTGCAAACTGCAAAAGATACTAAAATGTAAGCACTTCCAGCACCCTCTTTTGACTTCAGGACCAAGCAAGAAAGACCTTGCAAATGATGCAGCTTTTATCAGACATCATCACGCTGGCTTCTCCATCTGCACAGTTGCAGCAACAAGAGCTGTTAGTCGACCGTTAAGGATTCTGAAGGCCACACTTCCCAAAATGATCTCCGATCCCAGAGACCCAAAGGAACAGCTCACCTCAAAAGCTCTGTACGTGGACATGCCTTAATTAACAAAATAGTAGAGGGCAACTATTTTCTTATGTGAAACATTGAGTGTTTATGCAGACTGCAAAATTCAAAGGTTGGACAGCACACCCTATTTACTATATTCCTTATGTAGGGCAGCATCTCCCTCTTCAGCAGAATTTGTGAAAGGACTCTACTCAGGTACTTTTGTCAAGATAAAACATACAGTTTAGTCATCCCATAGAAATAATAACAACAAACTATTATCTGTCGTTACCAACATAACCCATAATCTTGATGATTTTAAATTTCCTATTGAAAACATGTCAGTATTTGAAATTTTAAAGTCCAATGCAACAGTTTAAAAACAAAACAAACCACTTAAAATATACAGATTTTGCAGAGTTGTCATTCCTAGGACTCTGGATGTAAGAATGGAGGCTCCAAGCTGGAGCAATAGCCCTATTTCAAACTCCAGGTCTCATTCCCCGAATCTCTGGAGTACAGACCGTGCAAAGTCTGCCTGCTCCTGGCCCGAAAGCTAGCCTCCGAGAGCAAAACGCTGCCTCCGCAAGAACTCCACGGAGCAATGGCAATGGCTACAAATGGCTCCACAGAATAATTAGTGATAACCAGTTTCACTTGGTAACAGGAAAGTTATACCATGTCTGCTGGCTTGACTAAGGAGGAAAACGTGGTATTTCTGTATAAAAGGCAAAGAGGAGGGAGAGGAGGAGAGCAGAAGCGGGTGGCGGACACTGGGAATAGTATCCACATGCTTCATCCACAACTTTTGAGCACTAATCCAAAGAAAGCCTAAGGCCCTCTGCAGACCACTGTGTTGTGGCTATATTATCAGAAATACCACTACTACCAAAATCTTCACCAGATTTCCAGGCAAGACCTAAAAATTACTTGTAATGCAATGAACAGCAGAGAACGAAAGGCTTAGTACAATTAGGACACTACTTCTTGTCCTGGCCAACTTCACAAGAGCCCAGGTTTGAAAAGAAAACCCATTGCCTGTTGCTCCACGAAGCATCCAAATGCCCACTTTAGAGACAGATTCAATGACTATCCAGAGCCCCACTCTCAGGTAGGACAGCAAAATGAAACAAATTTGCTCCATCACAGATTCACTGAGGCTAATAAGCCAGGAATCCAAGATGTTCAAGCAGTGTGCACCACTAAAAAGTATCTGGGTACCTCTGAGTTGTCAGCCAGCCTGATTTCATTCAGCTCTACCCTGAACGAGTCGTCACTCTAAGTAAAGTTACACCTCCTCCAAACAAATAACAACGCAGATGTGTCTTTGCTCAAGATGGAATGAAACCCAGGAGAGAATACGTACAATAGAAAGTCTGTTTCTTTTTGCACTGCATCTCGACCGCAGCAGGAAGAAAAATGCAAAACTGCTGTATTTTTATTTTTAATCTACCACCAAGAGAGATATTAGAGAGTCGTGCTCCAATCTGTACAAAGTTCCTCATCTCTATCCAAGTTAAACTCAGCAAGTGTAAAGAAGACATCCCAAATGAAATATATCAAAGAAAAGCCAACATGATGTTATCCTAGCAGAATTGCAAAAATTTCCGTATCTTTAGCAAAACAACTAACAATATTAGCCTTAAGGCTTTTTTTCCCTGCTCTTTCCCTTTTCTTTCTTTTTTTTTTTTTTTTTTTTTTTTGTCTCCCTCATGCTCCCTCCCCACCTCATGACTGCAGCCAAGTTTTAAACGATACACATGAAAACAGCAGCTTTCAATCTGTTCCTAGACTAGCCAAGTTAATGAGGCCACATGGCATCCCAGAGCACTCTGGAGGGAAGGGTTCAAAAATGCTTGTTAGTGCAGTCTGTACTGCTCTAAAAAAATGTAAAAAATTTCAAACCGGCTAGTATTTCGTTTTCTTTCTCCCCAGATCTCCAAGTAAAAGAGCATTCAGATTTCCAACACATTGTGCGGAAAGAATGAAGTATTTTTGGAAACAGTGAAAGACCTGCTTTCCTTTCTAAATTTAAAGATTTATAAATTAAAGCAAATCTTTTTTGACAAAGCAGAGCACTTCTGCAAATTGTACCAAAGCAACTGTTGTTGCAGAAACAAGTACCTGTTTTCCCTGATCTACATTCTCAGGTTGGCAGGAAATCAAAGTTCATGTGAAATTACAATAGATATTGAACAGCCTTGTATGCACCCTCCAATCTCAGCGATCAAATCTCTTTGGGCCCAGTGAGTTCCAATTTCATATGAAAGAAGGTACCACTTTTTAAAACTACACTTGCTCTGTATTACAGAAATGCAATCAGGTAATCTTTTTGTTGCAATACAAAAAGGTAGAATCGATTTTTCCATAGAACTTTGGTCAACCAGAGCCATTTTCTTCTCTGTAAACTGCTGCAAATATTACCTAGTATATTTGTTAATAAAAGACGTGGTTAATCAGACAACAAAGGAAAAAAAAGAAAACAAGTCTAGCTTTGTCCTGAAGGCCTTAAGATGAAAAGTCTCCTTGGCCGAGAGCAGATCTTACATGTATATAAACACACAGCAGTGAATCCTTAGGGATTTTCACCTCTGCAACAGAAAGGGTGTACTGGACCAAGAAGAAACAGATCCCAAGAACCACAGTGGTGGGACTGAAGTGGGAAGGACTCATCTCGCAGATCAAAGCACCATTGTCAGGTTCAGAAATAAAACCAATCCTTCTATTGCAACTGGGCACTTTTTTTCCCCTGATACCGCTCTAGCTACTACGTAGGAAGAAGTATGTCCTCCTTATCTTGACCTTTGAAAGTTTCATTGACTGCTCGAGTCATGAACCATCACGCCCTGGCTTTTTTAACAGCCTTGTTTAATGTAAGTTTGCAAAAAATTCCTGTGTGTGTGTTTCAAGGGGACACATTTTATCTTTACTTTATTTTCATGCCCATTTTCAGACCTCTGTAGTTTCACAATGTCCATATTACACTACAATTAAAATTACTGCATTGCAAAACATATCAAAGACAAAAAGGTTTTAATTAAGCTTTTTTGTTTGTTTGTTTGTTTGTTTGTTTTGTTTTTCACAATCACAGCAGAAATGCTTTAAAAATGTATCTTTTTTCAGGTCAAGTTAAGTATGTGTGCAAATACACTTTGCAGGGAAAACCCTGAGAATACTCTGGCAAACAGACTTGACACCTATTCAAATCCATGTGAATTAGAAATTACTCTTAAACATATATGTTAACAGATATAGTTCTCTCTCTTTAAATACATATATACAAACACACACATACATATTTTATATATATATATACACATACATAGAGAGAGTGCTATCTATATGTACCAGACCAAGCCTAAAAGCTTTGCAGTACCCTGCTGAACTCCAATCACAGACCTACATAAAGCATAAGGAGCCAGACACCCATTAGCAGCAATCTAAACAGTACTGTGTTTTGGAAACTGCTGTTTTTGCTTATGTTTTTCTGATTTATACCTCATAACTGCAAAACTAATGAGATTCTAATGAAAAGTGGGACATTATATATGTTTCCTTCCCCCTCGAGGAGGTTCAGTTTATTTTCAGCAAGCATGCTACTGATTAAAACAAGAGGTGACAGTCTTAAAAAGCTACATATTTGGAAACAGGTTTATGTTTTATGTTCTAAAATGCTACATTATTTTCCATAATCTGCAATTTCCAAAATTTTCACTGCCATTATCTAAAGTTATTTTTTTTTACCAGAAATTATTTTACTAGTCACAGCTACATGAACAATAAACATCCAATTTGCATATCAAATAACTCTACTGAAATCTTTATAAAACACAAAAAGGTCAACCCTGTGGCTATTTTCCTTCTTCATTGCCCAAAACAAGGCACTCAAAACCTCTGACTGGACGTAAAACATACAACTATTTCCCGCAAGTTTTAAACGGGGATAGGGACTTACAACTCAGAAACTAAATACAAAGTCAGATGCATAGATCATTGGAAAATATAGCTAAATAGTTCTCTTTACTTAAAATGCTGGAAATCAAATCTGATTTCTTAGACATTTAAATTGGATCCACTAAATGATATATGTTTCATCTCATATACTGAGTATCCACTAAGTGACCAACTGGAAAATGAAGAACTTTAATTCTACTAGTAACATACAGATTCCGTAGCATGATGGTTAAGTTTCACATCTATAAAACTTACCACAATAATTGTTATTCAGCCACACATTTGACATTTTCTGATCTCCACTGCTTCAGGTAATTTATATGCAAGAGTTTTTCTCATTGCATTCTTTCACATTCACTACGGTCCAAATAGCACAGTGCCCCTAGACTGTACCGTGTAGCAACATCCAGAAATACACTGATCTGAAACTTAATCCCTCAATACAATAGGGTCACTGAGAAATGAAACTTTAAACCAGAGCTTCTAAATAGGCATTCAATTAGGAAATTAGTTCTATAAACATAAAGCATTTGAACTGTCCATTTGTTATAGATAACGCAGAAGGAGCGCCAATTACAAAAGTCAGGGTTTCCAAACTGGCAGCATTTGCTTTCCAAAGTTACATCAAAACTCTGACTCCACCATGCTGGAATTTAACTCCTCAAGATACAGAACAGATACAGTAACTGCAAATTGTGCAGCGATGATTTTAAGACTCTCGGTCACGAAGGCACATTGATCAGCTGCTGCATGGCCACACTGAATAATCCAGGTTTAAGAGTTCTTGAGGCAGTGAGCAGCTCCCGCAGAATTTAGGTTTGCCCAGTCCCCTTTCTCCCTCCCCCTTTCTCCCTTCTTTTCATGTATGCAAAAAGATGGGATAGCACCAGCATCCCTGCATCCTTCAACTATTTCACCCCCAATGAACATCTGACGGTACTAGGAGAACATAGGATTTTAAGCTACTCAATCTAAAATATCCTTTTCTTTTTGGAGACAAACAATTGAGTAAGTGATACTGAAGCATTCAGCTGAAGAACATCCCACGAAAATTGAACGAGAGGGAGAAGCTGTTGCACCCAACTCAACAAGCATTTCTGCATGCCATCACGTCCTCTTCACATAAATGCAGGAATCTTCTTCCATTCATGTTGAGCAATCCTAATGAAGGTCACAAATAACAACTACGCATAATTAAAAACAACCATCAGGCTTAGTAAGACAAAAATTAAAATTACTTTATCATTGCTAAGGAATTATCCATCCAAAATCCAATAAAAAGTGACTACCAACAAGGATATTGCAACAGCTTTAACAGACTTACACTAACCACCTCATTGGATTTGCTTTTTTAAAAAGTATGGTATCCCTGAAAAAAAAAAAAGGAGCATTGTCAGCTCTTGAAATAATAATAAGTTCTTTATGTTATGTAAAGCAGTTACAGCATGCCATGAACACAATATAACCACACTAAACCAGCACAAGGGAGGGGATGATAATTTAGAAGCAATCAAATGAATCCTCTTGCTAAACACTCTGAAAACATGTACAATATTCTTGGAAGCTGTCATCTCTCCATTCTTTTTCTGGCCTCATAAAATATTCAGTTTAAAAGTATAGAGAAACATAACACAATATACAGTATCAACAGAATACAGAATCAATATTCACATCATCAGTGGCACTGTAATTACCTTGCTATGTTAACTGTAATTCTAGGGACAATATCAACAGCGAGGAGAAACTTGCTGGCTGAGTACATCCGTGGCTCCACCACCACCAGGCTGCATGGCTCGCCCCTCTGGATGGTACATCCTCAGTACCACCCTCCTTCACTTTCAATGCTCCTAGCCCAACGATACAGGAACGGAAGTGGTGATAAGACCCGTACGAGTATGAAAAAAATATATATATAATGCATGTTATTTTACCTGGGAAGTACACTAAATATGTCCATTTGGAGTTGTCAGTGAGGAACGAAGTCAGATGAAGAACTACTGCTTTGTTGAAGGCTTCTGTCCCCGGTGTCATCACCTCCAAAAGGCAGACAACAGCACAGAGACTAGAAGCTAGTACGTGAGAATGGAAGTGCAATGGGTAGTGTTATCTTTATTTTTCAGGAAGCACAACGGAAGATGGAAAGTTCCCACTACTGTTAGGCACACACCTTGAGATTGCAGGAACTTTATTTTTAAAGATTTTAGCTTGAGTACACAAGTCGTATCATTATAGCTAAGTTGCTCTAGGTCTGTAAGTAAGTATCTTTCATTAAACTATCCCAACCAGTATGGTGGGGAAAATTGGGAAAGCTTTTAGGCCCACACGACCTTTTTCAAGTAACACAGCAAAAGGGATTGTGTGCCATTTACATCTCCTTCTCTCCCCATCAGTCACCTCCCACAGGTCATAAGCTACTTATCTGGCTCTTGTCTTCGTACAGGAGAATTCCTTTACCACTTTTCTCTTCTTCCCTTCCCTCCTCATCCCCACTACCCCTCACTCTATTCCCCATGGCCCATCTCTTTTTTTCCTTTCAGAGACAGTTAAGTGATACATATCTAACAGGACTCTGAACAATTATTCCCAGCTGTGCTTAGCTTCAAGACAGCTGCTTTTAAATGAAAACACTATGGAAGAAATAAGAATAGAGCTTAAGGTTTTGCAAGAATGAAATCTTTCCTGCTTCTCCCCGCCCTGCAACACGCTGCTTGGTTCCCTTTACAGCCTCCAGTTACTGTGACAAATGAGGAAGAACCCGACAGACAACAGCTCTCTTAACTACACACTCCAGCGCACATCCATCTCCAGTACTCTGAAAGGCAATAGCTCGTTGGAGAGAAAAAGATGGTATGTGGTCACGTAATTAAAGGCTGTCATAATTCACACCCACATTGTGGTAGGTTGGTGTTGTGCAGGCATCCTTAACTCTGGCATTTCCTCATTTTATTTGCATTTGAAATTTAAATAATGTTTTTTATCGTACCACACCATAAATTAAGTGTGCAGGAAAAAAAAAAGTCTTCAAAAATAACTCTTCAGAATGAAAGCCCAGTGCCATCCTTTGCTAGGATGCAGCCACAATCTCGTTTCTCATCCACACAACAATTCCTAGACAGAAAAGCATCTGTGAGCAAGCTTGAGCACATAAGCACTCTCACTGTCCTTAAAATTAAGCTCATGACAAAGCACTACATGCTTTAACAAATCAAAGCTACCGAGAAAACACGCAGGGCTGAGATCAAAGAAGAGAAGAAACTAAAGTAAATGCATGCAGAAAGGACTTAACCTGACAAGACCATGCATTCACACCATTAGAGGTTCGAAGGCAATTTTTTTCTTTTTTATTCTTAAACCAGACAAACGAAGAGTAATATCGACGCTGCTAGCAATAAATAGGAGATAACCGCATTGTTTTCCGTGTTGATGATGCATACCTCAGCGTCTGTGTGTATGATGGGTTAGTTGCTATGGAGCTGGATCAAAAGCGGTTGTTAAGGGAACAAGCAAGAAAGGTGAAACCACGGCAGAGACGAGAAGCAGCCCCACAAATACGCAAGTGGAGTTTCTAGGCTCAGAGCTGCAAAGAGACGACACGTTGGCCCCCACCTCAGCGATGCAGCCGCTTTGCTAAGGCTGAGCGCCAAGAGATCAAAGGAAATACGGAAACATTCGAGGATCCCAGCCTAGAGAAAAGGGGGAGGACCGCGGGGATGATGGAGTGGCTGGAGACCGCCCGAGGAGCAAGAGCTGGCGTGCTGGTACATAGCTACGGAGGGCTGCAAGCACGGGCCTCCGGCTCCTCGGCCAGCGACGAGGCTTCGCAGAGCTGCGGAGCTCCCTCAAACTAAAAAGGGGAGAGGGAGGTGTAAATAAGGCCTCTCTATACAGACCGTTTATAGCTCTTGCTCTGTTTTGTGGAAACTGGCTCCAGAGCTCCAGACGTTACCTGCAGCTCCCTTACAGGCAAAATGTCAAGATACTAAAGCTCACTGAAGTCACTTTTACAAATCAAGAATTTTAAAAGCAGCCGACGTTTGGTTCACAAGGTCCTGTCTAGCAACCTTTGCACAAAAGCTCCTTCTTTCTAGGAACCAGCGACAGCAGAGAACTTGTTCGACTGTCCCTGTTAACGCACAACCGCTCGATTCTCGCGCACAACTCCGTACAAAGGCTGCAGTCAGCAGCGTATCACCCGCTCCTGCGATCTGTAAGCTGCAAACTGAAGAAACACACCAGGAGCTGAAATGAGTTTCCGAGAATAAAAACAGCTGGTAAGGAAACAAAAGCCAAAAATATTCTGACTGCTGGCTGCTTCTCTCCCCCCTTCTTTTTTTTTTTTTTTTTTTTTTTTTTTTTTTTTTTTTTTTTTTTTTTAATAATTTAGCTTAAAGCAAAATGAAAAAAATCTGTTTGGAACCCAAATAGTCTCTAACTGAAAATGTGGTGTCTAGCCTAAAAAACAGAGGCTTCTGGACACAACGCCAGTAAGCACAGGATTCCCATGGACCTGGTGTTTCTCAAGCCCTTAATGTGGTTCAACTTAGGCAAGCGGTTTTAGGATTCCCAGTTTAAAATCTACAATGCACATCTGCAATTCATTCTAGGTTCTTATTTTATTTCTTATTTCTCCAACCAAAACCAAATCATTTTATGGGTTCTTGCAATCCGGTACTAATCAGTTCCTCATCCTGCAGGAGTCCCCACTTCCTGAGAAGGGCTCCCTTTGCACACGAAGCCAAAATGTGCATTTCATCAGTGGTATTTCGCCAGAATCAACAGTAACTACCTGATAAAATAAAAATGCTTGGCAATGCTCAACGCATGATTACATGCAAGAGAAAACTTCTCTCTTAATATACAGAACTAGTTTCTAAACCTCTCATTTTCTATCAGATTCATCACATTAAACTGAAGGTGACACCTCTGCTAAAAGGATTAATGCAATTGCCCATTTCTGAGAGGGGATCGGACCAAGTGCACTCAGGTGTAAGAATAAAATTTAGAAGTTTTCATCCAGATCTAAGGAAGGAATTCCTGTGTAAGAAACAGCAGTGGGTTAAAACCTTAAGAGTGCCAAAAAATAAATACACAAGTCTCAGCATTTGTCTAGTGCTAGATGAAACATAGACATGCAGCTATGGCAGTTATTCCCAGAAATGATTTTAAGAGCCAGGCTGTCTTTACCAAATACATCCATGAATGGAGCTACGCAACAGAGGATCTTCAAGTCGCTCTTAGAAGTGAGTAATGTCCTCTCTGATACCTCAGCCTGGTAACAGAAGCCAAAGTCGGGAAGACTAAAAGTGTTCCTTGGAACTGTACTTCTAAACCCCCCCAAAGCATTTAAATTAGGTTTCCATCTTCATTTTAAAATTCTCTTATTTAGGGGAATAAAGCTGAGCCTCTTAACATCAAGATAACTCAGAAAAAAATGACGCATGATATCGATTGTCTCTACTTCACTGTCTGCTTTGTTTAAAATCCAGGTTGGCTGAATAAGAGGCTCCGTCTTCCCTTGTGCCAAGCACAACACTGATTATGTTGCTTCTTATGAGATGTATCAAATATTGCCTTGAGACAGGAACGCCACACTTGATGGAAAGAGAATCAGAAAAGGAAGGCAGAATCAAACATCTTCCTCATCCCAAGGTTGATCAAAATCACAGGTCTGGGAGGAATTCTCACTCTTGGCTTCCAACAAGCTTCACGCTATGCAACACAGAAAGCCAGTCAGAAGAGAACAAAACGCTTTCTGAGGATCCACTTGGCCTATCACTCACTCTGTTAACAACCATGTTATCTCCATAAACCTTCTTGGGCAACTACAGATTTGATCATAGTAAAAGAAAAAAAAATAAAATTATGTTGGTTTTGCTTGCAAATGTTCTCAGCTGGATGAGATGCAACTGGAACTTTGCTTGCATCACTACATACCTTAGCACCACCAATCAGCAGATCCAAATGCAAAGGAGAATGGACAAGGCTGCCCTTTGGCAGTTTTTGTCATCTTTCCACTAAAAACATATATAACCCAACTATTCCTCTTCCCACAATGCTCTCAAGGTGAAGCTTGTACAAAGATAAAGAGCAGCAGATACAAGTTCCAACTAGGGAATTTGTAATTGAATATTAAGGGGAAAAAAAAATCGCAGAAGTAGTGAAATATTGGAACAGATGCCCAGAAAGCTTATGGTAGCTCCGTCCTTCGAGATGCAACACAAATGGACAGGAGCCCTGAAAATCTTGATGCAACTTTGAAGTTGGTCCTACTCTAAGAAGATGAGGAAAGGATAATCTCCAGAAGTTCCTTCCTACCTAAGTCATTTTATTTTCTATGATGTCATCTATGACTTCTACAAAATTGAGACTGCTGGGTGCAGGTTTAAAGATGAGTAAGAGCTGGTGGAAGTTGCACTGGCACCTCTCATGAAGGACCGACTGTCCACTCACTGATCAACTCAAAAGGAATTCTAAACCTCCTAATTGTAGGTTACTCACTTAACTTGGCTTAGTACAATCCTGTACCAGAAAGTGTGTGGTGAACAGACACAACTGCATGTTCTTATTCATGAAACACCCATGAATTAAATCAGAAAAAAGAAAATAATCAGAAATGGACCACAGTGCTGGGGCCAATCTCACTTCACCCATGCATCAAGAGTGTCAGCATCCTGCCCCTACAGTCTCTCTGGCAGATGTCTGTTTACCTGTTTTGCTGTCACACTTCAGTTTGCTATTGCTTTTTCCATAGATCTAACCTGAGAAGTTCAAAATTCATCAGCCATGCCAATTCCTAAATAAAAAAAAAATCCTCTTTTCACAGGATTAGGTCAATAGTTGTCAGACAACAACCCCCCCCCCACCCCAGCCATTTCTCAATTGTGATTCTTCCACTTGGTCTTGAATCCGTGTTTTGGGCAAGCTAACTATAAAATACATCTCAAACTTGTTCTTACTGGCAGAAGGTAAGCACCCAGTACATGAGAGAGAAAAAGTAGAAACACAGAAAACTCCTACTGTAATACCAGCAGGAAACCATCTGCATCAAGGTTCAAAAGATGTGATTTTTTTCTTCTGCAGATGGCCCCTACTCTCACTACCCAGAGAAAAACAGATTAGAAGTACAGGGACTCCAAAGGTAACACAGACCATACTATTTCATTTATTCAGTAGGACACATCATTGCAAAGCCTTGGCATGAGCACACAGGGATTTACACTGGCAGCTGACTGAACTCCAGATGAGTTCAGCTTACCCTAGAGTTGCTTTCTTGATGCCTGTCTCTCTCCCTGCTCAACACACTGAGGCAGCTGACACAAACTGGATTCTCATTATAAAGGATTCTCATTCTGGCAGGGCATTCTCAAAGGTCAGGAATATTGCACACATGTGCTTGTGCGTGCGCACACAGCCTTCGCCTGAAATAACCCCAGAGTCAGTGACTTCCTTGGTGTGATGCAACAGATAACATTTGGCAGGACTGCAGAACAGACAAAGAAAATTAATTATGGTGAGAGAGGACTACAAAGATCGTTTGTGGTTTTATTTGCTTTCTGAGCCTCAGGTACTGTACACGATTATTGTTTAAATTCATTTTTCAATGAATTCTAGTTATTCGCTAAGCACTCCTGATTATAAACCCTGCGTTTTTTAGGCTCACCCAGGGTGTTGTAAAGGTTCCTCAAAAGGTAAGGTATCAGGAGCTGTATTCTTCACCAGGAAGCCTCTGCCAGGCTTCCTAGATTATCTCCCTATATCCACAGATGTTCACTCCAACATCCAAGTCTAATGGTGAACTCTGAAATCTCTACTAACAAGTTTTTCCCAAACTACCCAAATGTCAAGTCTCCACTGAGATCTTAAAACATTGAGGTGACATCGTAGTCATTCTGAAGGCTCAAACGAAATGATAAATAAAGCCATCTCAAGAGAATCATTAAAAGATTCTTTAAGAACTCAGAGGTATAGAATAATGACAACAGTAATCACTGTGATGTTGAACTTAAATACTTTGGTGATTGAGTTATTCACAAGAAGGAAATGAAAAAATACTTTAAGATAGGATGTAAAACATGTGTAAGTCCTCACTAAGAACAAGCATTATTTTGTGTTCACATCACCTTAGAAAGCAAAATGGGTTACAACTAGTTAAACCTGTTTACAAATAGACATTTCCTAGTGTCAAATTATAAGCAAACAGTAGGAAAAAGACACTATTTGCTAACCAATGCAGTAAGTTTTCCATCATGCCTCTAAAGTTGTTAACAGATTTTATTCTGCTGTAACTGGGCTTGAATACCTTATATTCCAGAATTGTCTACAGTGATTCTGATTCTTTTTAATCTTCTAATGACTTTCATGATGCCTACTCCTACAGATGATCTAAAGCGAGAGTCCTAAAGTGACATCTCTGAATACAAAACCACCCCTCTTGCCAAAGGCATTAAGAATGGTTAAATGGCACACGGTCCACAATAAAGAAAATTACAAGCAAGATGGGCAGACCCACCACAGCGTGGTCATACGCTGTCACGTGAGTGATAGCGCATATATTGCAGTCATTATGATTGACCAAAGGGTGACAGCCCCCATGAAGAACCACTGAAATCACACCCGAGATCATGAGAAAGATGCAACCACTGTTAGGAATCATCACAGACTTCACTGTCTTCAAATATAAGCAGATTCTTTCAGAGATTTCAACACAAATGATTCAAAATTTAAGGGCAGAAGCAGTTTTAACCTCATTATTCCTCCCCACTCTTCCTGGGCAGAAGATCCTTCACCGCAGCGCCGCTCCCTCTTTCACCTGCTGTCTTCAGTGAGGGAGGGTTAGAGGATCTCTGATGTCTCACGCAGCAACTCTGATCTAACTACCTGCAAGGCAAAGCAAAGAGCCTTTTTGCCCTCTGAGTGTTCCTCCTGCAGCGTAACCCAACAGTCAAGAAAAGAAAGCAGAATAGATGAAAGGCAGAAACAGAGCAGTACCGGGAAGACAAGATTCTTATCAGCACAGTCTAATTAGAATCACTGCTGAGTGTATCACTAATCACCATTACAGAGAAACCCACAAAACTTGCACAGAGTGATAATCAATAGACTGCTTACCAGATGAAGAATGCTGCTATCAAACACAGCTTTGGGGTCAAAACAGCCGCCAAGCAACAACTCTACTTTGACCTTTCTGTATTTCTATTCAACAGAAAGCTACTATAGTTAAGGAATCTTTGAGAAATCAGCTGAAAGCTCCAACTTCTCTACACAGCTTACATACCAGGTACAACTTCATTAGCTCATCTACTACTACTGTCTTTGTTGACTTCCAAATGACACCTCTGGTTTTCATTAGGAGATCCATGAGCCCAACCAGCAGGTAAAGATCTCTCTTCTCTGGGCTAATGCTATTTCAAGCTTCAAGAGAGACCAACCTGGTAATTCAGATGTGATCCTACTAGACAAAAGAGGAGAATGGCAGAAGCTCATGCTGGTTTTGGGAGAAGTGTAACTGCTTGCAGACGGAAACTAAGCTGCAGGTTTCTCCAGCTTTCCGAGGAATAGCAATACTGCAGCTCCAGGACAAATTTCTCCTCGTTATCAGCCCTGTTCCAGCATAGCACAACGATTAGCTAATAAGGCTTCTCCATTTCCAGGATTTGGAAAGAGACACACAGGAGAAAAACTCCTCCAATTTCCTGTTTGACTAATGCAATCCTCACTGTCTGGAACTCTCAGTCAGAAATGTCATGCTACACCCGGGCCAGTTTTATTATTTCTTTCATGTTCACTGTTTACATTTCGCCTTTCACCATCCACATGTTTTCAATCTAGAGCTCTTGAAGGTAACTCATGCAACATCCCCAGCTACCCTTTACATTTTCCTGCAGATGACTGAGTAGGAAGTACCCTTCTTGACTCCAGTCTCTCAAATTCTGATGAACTCAAGTTTGATCAATTTAAAATGAAATACAGATAATTATTTGCTCTAGCTTTTTCTTTATGTTTGCATGCTTGAAGAGGTTGGACAGTTCTTGGAAATAAGCTCATGATTAGTATACAACATGTCATTTAATTTGGCTGGCAACACCAATATAGTAGTACATTTTAAGAGTAAGCTGCACTTGCATTAGTGATCAGCCCAAGTGACAGATATGAAAACATTTAGATAGAACAGTTATATTAGGAAATTAGAGAAGAACAGAGTTAGAAGGGCCCTTAAGAACTCATTGAGTTCATCATTTATGCCTTAAGCAGAGTCAACTGTAGCACCTGCTTCTAATGAGCACTTATCTAACCTGGTCTTAAAAGCTTTTCAGCATTGAAACTTGGCAACTCACCCATGGACACAATTGCCATGCTTCCTCATCTTTGCTACCAGAAATCTTTTCCAAATACCTAAACTAAGTCTTCCTTTCTGCGATTTAATCCCACTATGTCTTGTCCTGTTTAAAATGTACAGAAACAGCAGTTTATTTCTCTTTCAACTTTTGCATAGCTGCCAGGTGTTATTACATCTTCCCTTGTCCAGTCTGAACCATCCCTCTTCCACCTCGTCTCAGATCTTGTTGTTCAGCTGTTGTTCCCTATTTAGTACAGGTTTTCTAAAATGCAACAACCCAACGTGGAGGTGACTCTATGCAGAGGTCTTACAGTGATTTACTGGAATAGCAGGATCATTTCACACATTTTAAAGACAGAATGTATCCAGATCTTCTTCCTACAGAAGTAAAATATGGAGGGCTGTAGTGGATTATCGAGTAAACATGATTCAACGGATTCTACACAACTGCTGCTCTGTCACTTGTTACCCATCCCGAACTCATGGTTATCTTTGCCTAAAATGTCAAGCCTTGAACTTACCCTAGCTGACTTATACCTCTTCTTAGGGCATTTCTTTAATCTCGCAAAGACTTCAATTTTGTGTTTAACATTCTGGTACCTGTAAATGATCCCTACCAAACTTATTAACACCTTCCTTGCTACAACAGCTTTCTAATTCTAGTGTACTTGTACATGCCATTGGCATTTCACATAATCAGTTTAATTTTCTAACCCAGAAACAGTTACATACGTATTTAATGAAAGATGCAACATATAAAGCATACCAATCCTATTTACTGCATTAACAGTAATGCATGTGGTCAGTTATGTTCTACATGGAGACATAAACAACCTAGATGTGTATCTTAATTTTGATTATTCATGGTCTTATATAATTATCTTTTAAAGGTATGAATTAGAATGCTAAAGGAGAAAGAGTACAAGAAAATTTTCAAAAACAGTTCTGAAGACTTAGGCAGCCAACGGTCCTGAGCATTTTTACCTTATATGCTTCATTAGCAATGGTGTCTTAATTAATTTATTGTGTACTTCAAGCAAATGTCAGTGCAATTCTCCTGCCTGCTAAAAACTTCTCATAGTCCATACCAAATTTTACCATGGTATTTTATCACAAGAAAGTGTTCAGCATGCAACTGATTTGGGTATGTCAATGAAGGTCACAACAGTGCTACACAAACAAGATCCCACAGGTATTTAGTCAAAATTCATTAAGATAATATGAAAAATAATTACAAGATTTTCCAAGATACAGTTTACATTAAAGAGCTATTTGGTCCAATTCTTAACTTTTTTTTTTTTTAAACGAGCAATACTTCACAAAATAAAGCACAACTGAAAATCTACTCAATATCACATTGACAAACAGACAAGACTGGAAAAAAAGAAATCTGAAATAAAACTAATGAAAGATTAAGAAAGAGAAACTGCAGGCCAGGAACACACACATGCGCCCAAGAGATTACCATGAGTAAATAAAATGCTGTTATATCAGTTCTCCCCGCCCCCCCCCCTTTTTTTTTTATGCCAAGGAGAGCTGAGCACAGCAACTAAAGGTTAACCAAGGTAAATCACATATGCCCTGCGAGCATGGTTGTGTGTCCCTGAATGCCAGAACAACAGGAAACATTTAACCGGTGGGGACATTTTCAAAGAAATACAAAGCATCTAAACAAGAGTTTAGAGAGAGTGAGGTTTTGGGAAGCCGTGCTCTGTGCAAGCTCAGGTCCCAACAGACCAGGAAAGCGGGTGCAGAAATACTCTGCTTCCATCCTAATAAAGCTGCCAGTCAGAGGATGAGGCTTTTACTGGTGTCTACCCCATGATAACAACACGGAAATAAAAATCAAACAGATTACTCAAAAGTACGGATCAAAGCCTAAGGAATAGGCAATGAATTAGATTACATAGTACCATATAGTTCTTCAATGCTTAGTGGTGACTAATCCTTTTATTAATCCTTTGGTAATAAGAACCACATACAACAAATGTAAAACATAAAACTTGAATGTTTGCCAAGAAATTAAAGTATCTGTTCAACCTTTTGTTGCACATGAAGTTCAGGGTTCTCTGCCAAAATGTTTGAACAGTTTTATGAAGCTGTTTTTGAAGATTTCTTAGCAAGACAGCAGAAATTGTCGTGGTTTTCAGTTGCATCAGGCCAGCATTATACCTACTCCTACAGTACTTCTAATTGAGACAGGCTACAACAGTGGACAGACATAAAAAAAGCATTAATATAAAAGGACTCCTGAAAGCTTAAAGGAACATTTAGTACATAGATGTGCAATTCAAAAGCCAAATTTTCTTTAAGCTCTGTTTTTGTAATGATGGCCTAGTGTTACAGAATCAGAAAGGTTGGAAGGGACCTCTGGAGATCATGCAGTCCAACCCTCCTGCTCAAGCAGGGTCACCTAGAGCATGTTAGTCAGGGTTGCATCCAGGCAGGCCTTGAAGATCTCCAGAGAAGGGGACTCCACAACCTCTCCGGGCAATCTATTCCAGTGCTCCTCACATTCAGGTGGAACTTCCTGTGGTTCAGTTTCTGCCCGTTGTCTCTTGGCCCGCCACATGGAACAACAGAAAAGAGTCTGGCCCCATCCCCTTGACACCCTCCCTTCAGGTACTTATACACATTGATCAGATCCCCCCTCACTCTTCTCTTCCCCAGGCTAAACAGGTCCAGCTCTCGCAGCCGGTCCTCATAGGGCAGGTGCTCCAGACCTCTGACCGTCTTCGTAGCCCCTACACTGGACTCTCTCCAGTAGCTCCATGTCTCTCTCGTACTGGGAAGCCCAGAACTGGATGCAGCACTCAAGATGAGGCCTCACCAGGACTGAGTAGAGGGGCAGGATCACCTCCTTCAACCTGCTGGCAGCACTCTTCCTAATGCACCCCAGGAGACCATTGGCTTTCTTGGTCACAAGGGTACATTGCTGGCTCATAGTCAACTTGTTGTCCACCGGCACTCCCAGGTCCTTCTCTGCAGAGCTGCTTTCTAGCAGGTCAGCCTCCAGCTTGTACTGGTGCCTAGGGTTATTTCTCCCTAGGTGCAGGACTCTGCACTTGCCCTTGTTGAACCTCAGGAGGTTCCTCTCTGCCCAGCTCTCCAGCCTGTCCAGGTCTCTGAATGGCAGCACAGCTATTTGGTGTCAGCCACTCCTCCCAGCTTGGTATCATCAGCAAACTTGCTGAGGAGGCACTCTGTCCCTTCATCCAGGTCTCTGACAAAGAAGTTGAACAGGATGGGACCCAGTACTGAGTACCCTAGGGAACTCCACTAGCCACAGGTCTCCAACTAGACTCTGTGCCATTGATGACAACCCTCCGAGCTTTGCCTTTCAGCCAGTTCTCAATCCACCTCACTGTCCACTCATCTAACCCACGCTCCCTGAGATTATCTAGAAGGATGTTACGGGAGACGGTGTCAAAAGCCCTACTGAAGTCAAGGTACACAACATCCACTGCTCTCCCCTCATCTACCCAGTCAGTCATTCCATCATAGAAAGCTATCAGATTGGTTAAGCAGGATTTCCCCTTGGTGAATCCAAGGTGTTATGTTATTGTATCAGTCAGTCTGGAAACAAAAACGGAAATCAACTATCATTATTCACACTCAGTAATTTAAAGTCACAATAAAAAAAGCAATTGTTCTTTGGGCCCAGAATAACTAATTATTATTCTGTTTACATACATAATCAAAAAAAATCAAAATTTAGAAAACAGATACATAATAGCAGCAAAATGTTCATGCACCTTAGCTCGCTTGTATCGTTACAGGCCTGATAAAAAAAACCAGTGATTACAAACTGTGCATTTATTCATCACTGACAGTTCATTCCTTCTTGAGTTTATATGAACAGTCAAACTAAAACAGATGCTTCTCTGTACAGCATTTAATCTCCCTTGCAATAAAAAAAAATATGAAGGTTACCAATCCACTGTGTCAGTGAGCTATCTTGGACACCCCATCTCCACCTTCCCCTCAGCATCCTCATGAAAGGTCCTTAGAAGAGATGCATAGATTAAGTGAGGGAATTACAACACAACATGAAGGGAATATTAAGGTAATCTGACTACACAATTAAGAGGAAATAGTCAGTTACCAACTAAAAAGTTACAATGCCAACCTAAAAAAGCCCCAAATGGGGCTAGACAGTCATGCTTGTTTTTATAAATTAAAAGCAGATGCTGGAGTTGAAAGATTAAAAATAAAAAGTCTATCGCAGAAGGGTTTCCAATCAGCACTCGTTGACACAGATTGAGTTTCCAGATCGTTTCCCTCCTCCCCAAGCAGATATATACAGCTGTGCACATGTTCACATGCTTTCTTTCCAAATTTACCTTCAAGTTGAGTTGAATGGTGTGGAGGGGGAAGAAATCTTTCAAAGGAGAAAACAGCCCATTAATAATAGCAGCTATCGCCACACACACGGGAAAAGGGCAGACGAAGAAGCTTTGTCACCAGACTTCCCTGCAGGAAGAGAGCTCACCCCAGCATGTTTCTCATACCAGGGCTGACAAGTAACAATGCCTACTCATCAATAACCCACATACTTTTAACGAGGAGGAGGAATGTGAGGGGGTTTTGTTGGTGGTGGTGTTTTTTCTTTTTCTTTTCTTTTTTTTTTTTTTTTTTTTTAAGACAAATACAGTCATTCCAAAAGGAAGCAGGTCGCAGAAAGAAACGGTGTTAAATCGTCATCAGGTAACAACGCAGATTTGCTGCCCATTTACTCCGACCTTAACTGCAAGACTGTTTAAATACTGAATTGAACAGCTTTAGGTTGCAGCTTATTTTTAACACATTTCCAGACACACAGCATGCCCACTAAACATTGCAACGCTGCGAGACAGCTGTTCTTTAAGTGGCCTTCTTCTAAAAGAGAACATTACGTTCTCTTGTGCATGAGCTCACAGAAACCAGGATTTTTGCCCCTGTTAAAACCACATGCATGTAGACCCCGTGCAGGCTCCATCTCTTGATGTATCCCGAGATGACTTCTCTGAGCATTCTTTGAAAGCTCTGCTGGTTAGCTTGAATGTCTCAGCCGGGAATGGACTTTTCTAGATCTTGCTCAAACTGTTATTAAAAACTGTACATAACTCATTTTTCCAGTCTCTAAGAATTGCATGCAACTAGCAGTTTTTTCTTCTTTAAGGATTTCACACCAGGATAATTATTAAAAACAATTTTGAGACCTTGGGAAGAATCTTGCACATAATGCCTTTCCAAAAATACCAGTGATGGATTATAACTGTGCCCAGTGAGTCACGACCGATACCCCTAGCAAAATATTTACAAAAATGTGCTTAGAACTATTACAGAAACTTCATACTGTTATAGAAATCCGACCAACATCACCTAGAAGTAACCCTTACCTCCTACTGTTTATTCCTAACAGATCACACAATTTTAAGCAGTCTTGCAATACTTACTCAAGTTTCAGGTCAGTCTCATTGCTATATACATTTTGACAAAATAAGTATATAAAAAATAGATTTGCTCTGTGTGTGTTCAACTGGAAATCATTCCAGTTGTGCAGTAAAGAGTATTATGTTACAATTGAGCAAACAATATTTGACAAAATATTGACAGGATTTACCCAGTTTTAACACAACTTTTTCTGATAAGAATTAAAACCGGCAGTAGCCAGTACTATTGTTTTAAAAAAAGATCAGGTGCAAGAAAAAAAAAAGAAGGGATGACCACCTCTTTTGCATGTCACCCATGAGGGTGGTGACATGATAGCATTTTAAGCAAAGTCACAGTCAGAAGAGTACAGTCATTTTTAGGAGCATCTTGATTGGAGAGCTCCAGTCTGATTAATTCCCTCCCTACACTTAGAATCAAGTAGAAGTAGAGTCAGAGACCTCCAATTTCCCTTGCACAACACAAGATTTAATTCCTGCTCCACTTAGAGTAGCGGGGATCTCACATGGCCTAAACTGAAAGACACATTCCCTTGTCTTGAAGATTGCATCTCATCAGCATTTGACTCCCACTGAAGATAGCAGTGCTTGCAAGCATGAGACAGGTAATATTTTCCCTATGCAGTTATACATCCTGCAAACAAGGACCATCAAAAAAAGTAGTAATTTATTCAAAACTACTGCATTTACAGACTCAGATGTCACTTAGAGCAGATGCTAGCAAGTTAGTTCCTAAGGAAATCAGTGGTATAGTTATTCCAAACGTAAGTGGAATCATAGTCATCATAGCTCATTTGTTGATCATTTTAAAATAATGCTCTGACTGCACCACTGAAACCTGTAGTTATTTCTGTACCTGGCTCAGTTCACTACCTTGGTCAAGGAACCTCGAGGGCCAGCTCCCCACTTGTGGAATGGGGTCAGTGTTATTTACCTTCCTTTGCCTAGCATTCCAAGAGGGTGGGATACAGAGAAACACTGCTAAAGCCGGATCTTCCACACCATTCAGTGCCAGCAACTCCTACTGGGAACAATGGTACTTGCTGGCTGCTGAGAGCTTCTGAGGAGCTGGCATAGAAACGTTAAGGGTCATTGCATCACTCTTTTCAAACTGGGAACTTCAAAGTCACTTACATGACACAGGCTTTATATTTCCATTCAAAAAAATATGTATTTTCACTGAGAGAGTGAACACACGTTTGTCCTTGCATGAGGACAAGCCATCATTAGCTTGTCTATATAGCAAGCCAGGCAAGGGGACCTCCAGCAGAGAAGAGTGTTAACCTGGTGGTCTCGCAGTCGTAAGAGCCTATCCCTTTCCTCCTTTGGAAAGGACAACTATTGAGCAAGAGTTCTCCAATTACAAGCATCCCTTTCAGACACGCTTTTCCAGTGAAGACATCGACTAAGTCCTCTTGCTCCTATACAATTCTTTCAATACATTATACACAAGTGAAATTCAGCTCCATAAAATAACAAATTTCAGTTCAGTTCATATCTGCCACATAGGTTAAGCAGATAATCTCAGCTGACTGCTATCGCTTGGTAAGAAATGTTATCTTATAAAGCAGCAATAAAATGTACCAGTAAAAATAAACAAAAGTGAAAGGGAAAATTATTCAGCTATTTAACCTTGTCAGCAAAGTGGAAGAAATATTACATATACAGATAACTGTGGCACCACATCTCAAGACTGAGAACAGCACTAATCGTCTTGCTGAAATTAAGCAACATTGCTTTAACACATCAAAAACAAAAGGCGGGACGCTTCATCTTAGTAAGCATTTGCTGGTTCTCTCTTACCACATCTGTAGACAGAAAACACTAATGAGGATCTTTGGAATACATCAATTACACAGAGCTATTCACTTTTTCCTTTTTTTCCCTCCACAACTTTTGGGCTGCCAATGCAACACAGAGAGAAGTTTCAATCCTTTTTTTCTTTTTCCCCCCGAAACACTTTAACGTTAAATTTGTTGCATGACATTTATTTTCACAAAAAGAAGATATCTCCAGTATTATCATCCAATTCCTAATTTCAATCTCTTGCCAAGAAAAAAAAATTGTGCAGAATATCAGTAGCTTAACTCTTCACCATTTGTAGTTGGCTTCAACAGATTTAGGATTTATCTTCCAAAAGGATATATGAACCACAGATAGGTACATGAAGAATAAACCTTTCTTGACTAACTGGAAGGACTAACTTCATTTTTTCATCAAGCTGCAAACTTCAGGTAAAACATCTAGCAACATTACATAGAATCTTGCAGTCAACATTTATTAGATTCCTTTGGAAAGGCTGTCCAGTTTTTGGTATTTGGCTTCATCTTGCTTATGCAAGTGAGACTGGTAAATAAGCTAAAACTTAAGTAGATCATCGTCATTCAAAAGTTTTGGCAAAAGTCTATAGAGACAGAGAAACCATGCACAACCCCAAGCTTCTGAATGAAAATTTGAGAAAGTCTGAGAAAAAAAGTAAACTAAATGTACTTCAGAAAAACAGTCTTAAATACATGGGTGAGAGTAAGCAGGAAAATACCTATGTGTAAAGGATTATATTTTTTTTTCAAATATATCATAATGTAGACTCAGGCTTCACAGAAACATGTGCGCTGGTCTGCATATGCAGAAGCATCCAAAAAGCAAGTGTTAATCATCTGCCAGAGTTAATGTCCTTCTACATGACCATGCTTCTTCTCCAATCTAGGCACCTCCTCACCAGGAAAACAGTGCTATAAAATGTACTTTAGCTAGTGCTAACAGAAAGCTCTTAAACATGGGATTAGGAGACAAGATTGAAGGGATATTAAAACACACACTTAACAGCCTATGGAAGACAAAGATCTGAGAGGTGCAAGCCCAAAGGATACAAGAACTTACGGTCAGTGGTAGCAAGGTCTAGGCTAATAGGCAGGCAAGGCAGCAATGAAATTAAGCTGAAAGGTAGGCTGAGCGGCTGGGAAAAAAAATCTTAAAAAGTGAGAATCAATACAGGGAATTATCCCTAAGGGACACAGTGGAAGCGCTTTTGCATGGGTATTTTATGAGAGACTGGGCATACCACCAGCAAATGTACTGCAGGAAAAAATCAGACAAAGGCAAGGAAATGGATTAAACGTGTTAGTAAGACAATTTCCAGATCCAATTTCTGTGAAGAGAAGACCATGACCTCACCACTGGATCTGTGGTGTTACCATTAAGTACTGCTCCAGTCAGGCCCAAGTCTCTTACTAGCACGGGTACAAGTTGAGAGAGACCACACCAAAGACAGAGGGATCTGGAAGTGTCTCTTCATTGTTATTTTATTTTTGTATTAACGATGGGTCAATTTATGTCCATAGCCTTTGTAAGGCAGAATTCACAAGGGATACTGAGGAGCAGAAAACTGAGACACAGAATAAAGCTTTTGGAGAAAACAAGAGGTCTGAACTTGATTAAAAAAAGACAAGAGGAAGACAACCCTTGAAGACACATATGGGAGAAAATCAATTCTTTTCCAAGGACAGACAGCAGCAATGGAAACACTGAAAAAGGCAAAACTGCTTTTCTGTAATTCCCTTGTCCTTTCCAGCTTACTCCAGTTCTTTGAAGTACAGCAAAAGTGCCAACAGCCTTTCAGTGTGCAGAGTTTCCACAACTGTAGCGAACAAGAAACAGTCTCTGCAGCTATCAGACTGCAGGTATTCAGTGTACCCAGTGCTTCCAAACCAATGCAGCTGTTTGCAATGCAGGTGTGTGTGGGGGGGGGGGGGATGGAGAGAAGCAAAAGCAAAAGTTTCCCTTTCACCCGTTGACTTGCTGGAGTCGGCCACATCATCTAAACAAACAGGAGCTCAGCAAGGAAACAGCTGTTTAATCAAAGGATTAGCCCCACTACAAACACTCACCCTGCCCAATTAAAATATCCTTCCCCTCTTGTAAGGATGATTTGCTCCCCCACAGGACACCTTTAGGTGTTGAATTTATTGGCCCCCGAATGCAACACCATAGGAAAACGAGACAGCCAATTAACTTGCCAGTCAGACTGGAGAAATACTCGACACATTAAAAACGGGACTGAGAGATAAACCTCATCTCACTGCTCCAAGCTGCTTTCAGCATCCTAGTATAGTTTTATATTATTACAACATTTAACATCCCTCTCTTCTTCAGACTACAGAATCTCATAAGCCTACAACAATTTCTCACTGAATATAAAAACAGTTTGGTTAGTGGGAGTTCCTCATGCCTAGAGATAATACTTGAAGCTCTCTGTATTTCGTCGTCTTTATTTGAATACTCCCCAAAGTTAACTATCCTTTGGGCTAGCCCCTGCCCGGATTACTGCAAAGACTCTACAATCAAGTGTATTCACTCTGTTGCAGACACTGAAGCACAGCCAGACCTAAAGGATCATCTAGCCAGCATCCTGTCTCCAACAGTGGACAGCAGCAGATGTCGATGGACTACTATTAAAATGGGGCAGGTGTGAAGTGATATTCCCCTGGCATATTATTCCAGCTGTTAGAAATCTGCAGCTCAAGGAGACTGAGCGACAGAGCCAAGATTGTGCTCGTAAAAATCTGTGATAGAACTTTCTTCCACAGATTTGTTCAGTTGCTTCTTGAATTCACAAAAGCTTTAGCGTGTGTGCCACTCTGTCCAAGTTTTCTATTATTCATCTACATGCTACATGAGAAAGTGTCTCCTGTTATTTGACCTAAACCTTTCCACTGTTACTCCATACTTTTGTTTTAGAGGAGATCGTGACCAATCTTTCCCTGCTCCTGTTCATTATATCAATAATGGTCAACTGCATAAGGTGTGAAGCAGCTGGGACCCTTGGTATCAAAAGCCAACACTACCCCACCGAATTGTCACACTAAATGAGAAGCAGGTAAGAACATGCAAACATACAGCTAACAGTTGAGAACAGTCTTTTAAATTTGATCCTCTTTTAGAGGAGCACAGTTTTGGCCTGTAGGTGTCTCAGGAATGCTAGAAGGTAAAATTTTATGAATATAAATTTGGGGAAATAATCTTCACTCTTTTCATCATTAGCTAAGTTAGCAGAAAAAAGAAGTAGTGTTTTCTGTTGTTATACTCCCAGAAATATGGAAACTGGACAAAAACATACAATTTAACAAATCAAATACACACAGTTTTGAATTGGAAATTAATTCACTTCTGTGATTAAGCAGAATTTGACTTGGATCATCCTCCAAACCACTGGTAAGCACATTTTTCAGTATCACAGGCACCCCAGCTCACTACACTTCTCTGTGCTTACTCAGTCACTCTCCAAGTCTTTGGAAGAAGAATGTCAAGAGCTCCAGTGGAGGCTATAAGAGCTAACAGAGCCCCCTCCTTCCCAGCTATACACAGATTTCAGCATTAGTTAGTGAGAAAATGGAATAATTGTACTAACAACAGAATTTATCCATTTTTTACTGTAACATCAATCACTAAGCTTCTCTAGAACATCTGCTTGAGTAAAGGCAGAAGGCAGAGTACAGCTTTAGTTAAAAACATTTGCTGAGCCCCAGTATACCTTTTTATCCTCACTTTTAACCCATTGTCCAAAACTGTGAAAAAGGAGTCCCCTGCCTTCGGTATGGAGGAGCATAATGGTGCACATTCCTCTAAACTTAATGCGCTGCTTTTAAAGAAGGTAATAAATACCAAATGGATAGGAGAGCTGCGAGTATGCCACCAGCGTAGACTCTCATTTAAATCCCTCCCAATTATAAGAATAATGAGAGCATGTGCCTGAACTTTGGTGAACGATATACTTCTAACCTCCCTCAGCTATTTGGTCCAGGGCTCTCCTGAGAACTCAGCAGGTAGGCAGGCAATGAGACAAGCCAGTTAGCTCCTGATGCACCCTGCAGTTTAAGAGGGGACAAAACTGCATTAACATCTGCATGCTGCACCCAGCAACACTGAGCAGAAAGGCACAAACATTTCCAAGCCTGCGTGAGTAAGAAACTACAGACAGTCTTTCTTCCAAGAATGTACTTAATCTTCAGCAACACAGTTAAGAAAGGAGGAGTCTGTTCTCCATTTTAGCAGACTGGGAAAACCAGACTGTATTAAACAGACACAGCAGCTTTCAAGTATTGCCTCTGCAGCTGTCACTGAGTGAAAAAGGAAAAAAGGCAAACACACTTTATACAATTTTCATGCTCCGCTGTTTCTAATATCCTCTTAAGGTCCCAGTGTGGCAAATCACCTCATATATATCTGCAAAATTTACTTTTAGGGTTTGAAGTTAAGAATTGTTTGAAATTAAGCACAAGCTTAGAGGCATTATTAGATCAGGCTCAAATTTACATGATATTCCACACTAAAAGTTCACTAAAACACCATGCTTCCCTTGGAGAACATCTATATGCGGCATTTTATTTCTGGGTTTATTCCATATCACACGTTAAAGGAAGTAATGGAATCATTTAGGAAACTTGGCACTTCTGCAGTAATGCAACTAGATTCATTTCCAGAAGGCAAGATGCAGTGGGGAAGACTTAGGAAGACAGGCAACAATAGTCTTACCATGCAGAAAGAGAGGAAAGAGAATCTATTACTTCTGTTCTTTAAATTTCTTTAAACGTTAAACTAGTTATGAATTTGTCATAATCCAAGGCTGCATCTCATGAGTGCTCAACAAATAACAGAAATACTTCCTAGTAACATGACCAATATGGACTGGCTAACAGAGAACAGAAGAATATTATTCTTCACAAGGATGAAATTTAGTTTCCTTAAGCATATGGTTCAATGGCACATGAGTACCAGCTTTTTCTTCTGTTGACAAGAGAATCAGTTAGGCATAAATTAAGATTTCTAATGTTTTATGAGCACCACGGTACACCTCCTTATTGAGCTGCCTTTGGCCACAACAGGTCCAGAAGTTTGAAGTAAACACCCTTCAGATCTCAGCTTCAGTAATGCAGAGCACTTCAGTCATCATTTTCACTGCATGACCCTGTTCAGTTCTTAGAAGTCATACTGACATGTTCATTGAGGACTTAGAGAGGACAACTCCTTTCAGCTTAAAAAAATGCACTGGGCTCATTTAAACAGATCCATTATATGTATTTACTGAGCACTTGCAGTAAAGTGTTGGTTAAAAGATAATATATACTTAGTCAGCTGAAACAGATCTTAATCATCACAGTTTCAGCCTCCTGGTGTACTTCATAATTTTCCAATCACACACACACCATCAACAAAGTCACCAGGGATCCTCTCTACCTCCTGCTCTACAGAATCATCCAACTGTATCCCTGTGGGTTTCAATGTGAGCATAGATGGGAAAGAGCAGAAGAAAAATGAGCATATTTTGCTTTACATACTATTCTGCTTAGGGGGTTTCTGGCAAATATCTTTATACATATGGCAGGCCATTTAGTTTGTCCACAGTTAAGCCTCAAGAGCTCATTCAAAAGTACTGTAATGACTATAAAAAATGGAAACCAAGACAAAAGCAAATAAGCAAAGGATAAAGCAGACTCAGGAATTTTGCTCCTGAAAAAGGCTTCACAGTGATTATTAAATAGCAACATCTGAACAAAAACTCCATCTCCATCCTGCTATTCAGGTTGCATCAGACTCCTATTTTGCCAGGGTATACCTTGTCTTCTCCTTTTGTTCTCTAGTACCTTTATGAAATTCTGGTTGCAAGTACTGCCTGGCCAACTACTCCTATAGTCAAAAGGAAAAGGTACTTTTGCAGAATTACTCCGCTAATGCATTTTAGGATAATCTGAACCATGCCTTAGAAACATCTCTCCACTGACAATATAGCTCCCTGGGTTACTAGGTCTGTAGTGTACAGAGCCACAGCAGATGTCTACACTCAGTCCCGTTCAGAGACACATAGGTTGGATTCTTCTTACTTCACTTCAGCCAAAAATTAAATCTCAGTTCATCAGAGGTGTCTCAATCTACCTATATAATGGAAGAAAAAATAGGTATTCCCATTTCCACTCTTCCCATTATGAGCTGAGTGGGACGAACTACCATCCGGATGTGCCCACCTGTCTCCCTAAAGCATTCAACTAGACTAGTCATCTAGCTTATAGGCTGTTGAAGCTCAGAGAGGTGAATACAACAGCTAAAGGCTTGCCATTACTTACAAAATTTTGATGGCAACTGCTCTAAGTTTCCAATGAACTCCATGCAAACAAATCCTACATACTTTCAGAGCTCTACTGAACTCAGAGTAGCCCCACAGCACTGCATTTCTTCTGGACTGGAATACCTAACAGGAGAGGGGTATCATTTAAAAAAAGCATCCAGAAAAAGACTTAAAGAAAAAAAAGGAATAAAAACTAGCAGAATGCTAACAATGAAAAATAGGCATAGAGTCTAGTGAGGTACCCAAATAGCTGTTTCAAGGACTGTAAGATACTTCATTTGTAATTGCTTGCAGTTTTACAAACTTTATCCAAGAGGGTATTTCCTTGATAGAAATTCCAGACTGAACTATTTTAGCAAAACTCATTCATAAACATTTCCTCCATTTCTGAAGTATGTTTTCCACACCAGGAAGTGCTTTTTGCCATTCTCATTAATGTCTTCCTAAATTGCACTAAGCTGAGACCCACAAAAAGCCTGTCATTCGGAAATGTTCAGTAAAGAACGGTTAGAAGGTCAAGCTTGCATTTCTTAAAGATTCCTTCTAAACATAGCCTGCTCCAGCCCAGGGCTATGAGCAAATTCCCTTCCAATTAAAATTCTGGGAACTTGCAAACCAGGCCATGATCAAGCTCTGGAACAGAGAAGAAAAAGATCAATTGGAGGCAGGAGGCAACAATGCAACAAGCTGGCGAGGAAACTCAGTGAGGACTGCTGAAATTGCTTATCACTCAAAGCTACAATTTGAGTTAAAAAAAAAAAGTTTCAAAACCAAAATATGATTAAGTCTGCAAAAGACACCAAACCAGGCATGACTGCCAGCACACTGGAAGACAGGAATGAAACAAACTGACCTTGACAAATTGGAGAAGTCAGGGGAGGAGATAATTCAATAAGGACTTTAACTTCGCATCAGAATTCCCCATTAGATACACCAAAAAGACAAAAAGCTAATGGGGGGGTCACTTTCAGAGGGATACTACATTTCTGCAAGAATTATGTCATTTTTAAAATTATCATAAGATAATAAAGTCTGTATGCAAAACTAAATACCAACAGAAGTGGACCATGTTACACAAGAGAGGAAACTGTATTGTTCTAACAGTCTTTTCCAGTCTTAAAAACCCTACATCTAGTCAAAGCCCATATTTTTCAAGCTCACGAGAAGCAATCTTTCTTCCAAGGTGCTTTCAAGACAGATTTTCAATTTCTGCAGTTTCCCTGAAGGCATATCGGAGAGACATGGGTATGTATTGAACACTAGACAAAAACAATTTCTGTCATGGTTTTTCTAGAAAAAAAGATTCACACTGTTGAGCAAAGAAGTCCAAGAAATTAAAGTAAAAACATATATCCAATTGATAAACACAAGAAAAAATTTGAACCTCTTTTGCAACCTCAGCTATTGCCATCCTAGAGAGCAGCTACTACAAAAACTTCCTCCATCCAAGTTCTACAGTATATGTCAAAAATGTCTAAATTAATGATTAGATATTGAGCATGGAATGATGGCTGGAAGGAAACACAGTAGCTATCACTAAACATAGCTGCACTCTTACAAAGCATTCTTGAAAAGATCATATGTAGACTAGTGCGGTGAACTTAAATCTCTGTTCCTTCTGCCACCCTACTCTGGTTATTGAGTAAGAGGAGTTCAGTTTCCAGCTGTAAAATAACCTCAGCTAAGGGATGGCAAGTCACATTCCATCCAAATTTCTCCCCCTTTCTCATGGAGCAGCACCTGCACGAGAAACCCTTCCACAGAACCTGAGCTTGCTTCCTGCAGCCCTGGCACAAAAGCATTGCCACTTCAGCCAAAGATCTCACTCTGTTACTAACAAACTGTGCTTTAAGTATTTCCTTTGTGGAGACTCTTACAAGCCACCCAGATTCCCTTCTTGCTAAGCATCTCTCTCAAATAATATGTGCAGCTCAATATGTGATATAATATGTGCCTCAATGCTATAAAGTCTTATCTCCATTCTGGCTTTCTGCAAACATCCTTCTCACAGCCACATGAAGAAGATGTTGGCCAATTTTAGCCAGAAACAATCGACAGGCTGCTAGAGCAGCACCAGTTTGATCCCACACTCTGTGACTCTAAGATTGATTTTCTACTTGTTCCTAAAAGCTACGGTCTTTGCCCTGATATTGGGTTCCTCAAATCTCACCCCGCTATTCCTATTCCATTCACTTCCAGTCATGACAGAAAAGCTGGGAATGACAAAGCAGACAAAGTTAAAGCAACCACTACAGTTTTAACTTCTGCATATGTCTGTTTTCAAGCAGAATGCAAAGTGATAACGGGAGTCCTGACATGGAGAATGTTAACTCCCGTCTGCAGTGATAAACAGTTCAGCTCCACAGACAGAACCAAAATGGAGATAGAGTGCCACCTGCTAGGCAGGAGAAGCTGGGAGACATAGGTTGATTTAGAAGACAGAAGGTGACCACTCTTTTCCTGCTTCCTACTTTTCATCAACAAAACTATCTCCTTTATGCTCTTCCTGATCATGAAAGGCTACATTATTAAACAAGTCAGTTCAAGCTATCAGAACTTAAACTAAATCTCAAGACATGTTCAGTCATGATTCTGAAGGTTCTGCAAAGCATATTCCTGCTGTCTACAGATCAACCTAATTTATCTTCAAACACTAGGGAGGAAAGTAATTACCCCCATTCACCATCTTCCCTGCATCTTCCAGACTGCAAATACTCTTTAGTATTCAACTTACACAGTCAACTAAACTAATACAGCACATCTCAAACCTGGCCTCTCCAGCTTAAAGTGTGAAGTAAAAAACCCTACAAAAGCATACCACCTGTGAAAGACAGCAGAGGAAACTGAGTTTATACAGATGGGACACATCACACACTCCATTATGTCTCTATCAAGACACCAACTTTGCAAATATGCCCTAAAAAACAAATTTGACAGCACATTATGTCTGAGGCCAGCAGGGCTGCATACGCCTAGCATGTACTTGGCAGAGCTTGGATTGTTCCCTGAACTTTTAACAAAATACTCATTTATAAATGGAAAACTTACTAATGTTCAAGTATTCTGCTGTGTTCAACCGTCAGGAGGATTGTACTCAACTAAGTCTCCTGGAGGGATCAACTAATTGGCCATGAAATTAACAGAGATGAGGCCATAGGTTGCTTAAAACCTAGCAAGACGCAATAGCCTTCTTATGAGCCACAATAGGGACAAATACAAATCTGGTATATTTTACAGTTACATTAACTCCTTACTGACACATAAGAGTTTAAAGATGTTAATTTTTACATTAGGTGAACAATAGAGCTGCGCACATATGGAAATGCTTACCAAGCAGTTCCATTTCCTGTCCAAGCAGTCTGTAGATAAATAAAATAAATACAACAATTATGTATATGTCAACTCAGTGTACTACTCAAAAACAACCAAAGTTGTTCCATATTTTCCTTAAAAAAAAAAACACATACTTCATTTATTTTGTAGGAAGAACATCTGAAAAAAGAGGGATTAGATGGAATAGACATATCATAAAAATAACTGTTATCATGGTAAGTACAGACATTGCAAAATACAATTAAAAAAGAAAGTAAGGCACCAAAGAGGAGCTGTACCAAGTAAGATAATGTGTACACCTAGGCAGAATCCTGTCTTGGATAGCGGTCAGTAGCCAATGCCTAAGGAAGAGAACCAGGCAACTATATTTCTCAACATTTTTCCCCAACCTTCAACAACTTGTACCTTAAGAATTCCATGTGCTGAGTCTTCTGTCTTAGCATTTAATAGACTTTGTAGATTTTTCTTCCAAGAATGTGTCCAATTGCTTTCATGTAAACTCTTATTACCACATAGTCCTGTTTCAAATATTTCTACATTCTATACATCATGAAAGGAAGCATCTCCTCCTGCTTCTTTTGAACCTCCTAGTTCCATCTGATGGTACCTAGTTTTTGACAGAGGATGGAAGAGAAATAGGCAATGATCTCTCATCTTCTCTTTTGTTCAACTCTATCATCTTTTCTTCAGGCCAAAGAGTCCTCCTCTTCCTAGGGGCTATTCCATAGCCTTTTGCAGGGGATAGTATCTCATTTTGAATTATCACTATTTACAGCTCTGGCTATTTTCTCACATGCATTACTCTACATTTACTAACACTCAGTTTTACCTGCTATTTTATTTTCCAATCATACAGGACCACAAGGTACTTCTACTATTTTAAATTCAATTATCCCAAATTATTTTTTAATTATACTTTACTATTTTTCTATCCATCTCATTCTTCAGATCATCTCTGAAAATCACAGGATCATAGAATGGTAAGGTTGGAAGGGACCACTGGAGATCATCTAGTCCAGCCCTCAGTGTAGCCCATAAGGGGACTGAACCCATGACCTTAGCATTAGCGGCATCATGCTCTAACCAACTGACCTAAACCTGCCCCCAAAATGTTTAACAGCATAGGTCTCAAAAAAACTCCTGTGCAATTCTAACAGCAATCTCTATTATGATAACAACTACCCTACAGTCAATCATTTACTAAAGAACCCTCTCTCTTACCTCAAGAAACCTCAGATCCCTTAAGAGTCTGTGACAAAGGCCTGTATCAGAAGCTTTTTGAAAATCTGAGTATACTATCTATATACACTGCAGGATCCTAACTTAGATGTTCAGTGAGTCTTTCAGGTCCTCATGGATTTGTCAAGTGTAACTTCCTTTTATGAAAGATGTGTTGACTCTTCTATATTCATATAAAATGTATTCATATTACATATTCTAACCTATACTACTCTTTTAACTACATTGCACAGTACAAATTCAGATTTCTTACTCTGCAGTTCCTCCAAAGCCCTTGGAACTCTTTCTCTAGTTTGCATCATATTCACCCAACCCTTTCCTAACACTGAGGTCTTCCATGAGAGGCTGCACACAGGTGTTAATTTAGTAATTTCTCCATCGGATCTCTTCCTAACTCCCGGGCTCTAAATATCATCTGGTCCTTGCAGTCAGTTATAGCTCACTTACAGACAGTTTTATTAATAGCTCAGTTTAACATAAGATCTGGTGCAGAGACCATGATGAACAGAGATGCCAGAAAAATCATCTGTTTCTGCTCCATCTTCCTTGAGTGATTCTTTCACACCTTAAGTCTTCAAGGGTTTTTATAACCTTCTGGATAAGTTTCTTATTTCCAACATAGCAGAAAAGAGAAGTGTTACTATTTATACCCTCTGAAAACTGTTCCTCCAAGTTACTTGGCCAGCTTTACTGTGTGCTTTACATTTCGCCTGCCAAAGTGTTTGTCTCTTCTGTCTTCCTCAACTTGGTCATAACTTCAGCTTTTGGAAGAATGCCTTTTTAACTTTAAAAGCCTTTCTTCCTCACTGCTTCAAGTAATAGCTCATCTCTCACTGCCTCTGTCTCTCCCTCTCTCTCGCCCATCTCTCTATCCATTTTGTTTCTTACATTTTTTGACTCTGTGCAGACACACATACACATTTGGCCCAATTTTCTACTTTTTCTCATGTCACGTCAATAATGCTCCAAGGGGCAAAAAAATGTCCAACATATGATGAAAATTTCAGTGATAAAGTCTGCACAAAGTAAACATGTTGGCTCTAAGTTTTGTGATAAAACAAACCTGCTCTTTTGAAATTTTTCTGCTATCATTTAGCCAGCAAAAGGAACAGAGCTTTGCACGACAGGAGAAAAACTGCAAGTTTATTTTCTACAAGTCACTACAGACAACAGACAGGCTCTATACAGATTCTATCGGCAACCAGCAAAGGGAAAAAGATTCTCTAGTATTTTGGGTTTTTTTTGGTTTAACTTCTATATATTTCTGAAACACTTACATGAACATGACGATGTACTTAGAAAATTTTCAGTAATTACGATTCCAATGTGTCCCTGAACTTATGTGCTAAAATGCACATGCGAACTGATCTGATCACAACCGTACTTCCTAAATCTCTTGAGAGAGAGACAATCAAAGAATAGTAACTTGTCATACAGAACTACATTGAAGTCTGTAGGAAAAGACAGTCACTGAAATCACTGGAGAAAGGTTGCATCAACTGGACTGAATAAGTTATTTAAATATTGAAAAAGAGAAAAGCAATTATAAACTGCTGTTGTGTTTTGTCTCCTAACATCCAGGAACTGAGCCTTGATTCTTAAAAACTGGTAGTTCAACTTTTAGTTTTTGGTTTTTTTAAAAAAAAATAAAGTTGAGTTCACTCAATTATCACTATTAATTCTACAGAAAGTGTGAAAATTATTAATTACTATGAAAGGTAGTTAATGTTTAGCTATTATTCATCATCTAAGTACAGAGCTGTTCTCATCCCTTCTTGCTAGGCCCTCCTTATTGAATACATAAATATCAAGAAAAATTAATCCACCAGAAAGCAATTTAAGTATCTTGAGATGAGCAGAACTTTTTCTTTCTTTGGAACTTCAAGATCAAATGCAGTACTGAGTGAAACATGCACTTTAAAACCTGGAAGGAAAGGAACGGATATAATCTTGCAAGTGATTTGCTTTCAGCTCTCTCTGCAAAATAACTATGACAGTTATTTAACCTTCACCCAAATCTTCCTCTGTTGGTTTTTGGGTTGATGCTGATCAAGTCTGACACCCCAAAGTAGCAATGGCCTGTACTACAGTATAAGATAAGTAACTTAAAGAAATTGCTGAAAACTGAGTGTTTGACAAGTTACATAAAAAAATTCTTAGAACAAAGGCTAAATCCTCACAGAAGGAAATTTCTCTTGTTAAAAATTCAAGCTTTGCTTGATGTTGAAAGCATTTACATTT
The DNA here is from genome assembly GCF_028389875.1 of Rhea pennata. Taxonomy (NCBI): domain Eukaryota; kingdom Metazoa; phylum Chordata; class Aves; order Rheiformes; family Rheidae; genus Rhea; species Rhea pennata. Next base: position 2,967,108 of record NC_084680.1, read on the forward strand.
TTATTTACCAAACCTACCAATATAACAACAAATATTAAAGGAGGTAAATCAACACAAAAATAAGGTGACACACAAGGCACAAGCACAGGTTTATCAGGGCAGGAAAGTGTTTACACCATGAAAGAATTTTCAATGTTAGGGACAATATGGCCCAAGGGAAAGAGTAACGGGAGAGAAAAATTCTTTCACCTCTGGACTGAAATCCAAGTCAGGCTGGTGGTAGCCAAAAACCATTAGCTTAACATCTGCTAGCTGTTTGGTAACCCCACGTGAAGTGAGTTATATTCCTTAGTGTCCACATCACAGTCACATTAATTGGCACCATGTTGGCAATCTAAACAGAGAGGTTAAAGTCTGAACATACAGCAAGCATGAACTGCAGGATTAGTCAACTTCAGTTTTGAGTACATATGTGATAAATTATACATGTTTAGTATATGTAACTCCATCTAATTGCCCCATCATCCTGTTTGGCCCTCAGAAAATAAATAAATAAATAAATCCAAGCAAGGCAGCAAGCTGTCAGCATTCCCTTGTTAAGCACACAGTTTCTGAATTAGTAAGACATGTGCTTAATTTCATTACTTTTCAGAGTGCTTAAGCAACTGCTTAAGTTTTAAACAAAGTACTGTACAGAAAAGAGCATAAGTGTTTGAATAATAGGTACCAACATCCACACACACAAAAAAAAATTGTTTTTAGCCTCATTTTTTTAAAAAAAACTTAGAAAAGCAACAGTATCACTTGGAATGCAGTAACAATATAGTCTCACATCCTGAACAAGTCTCTTTTCTATTGGTCTTTTCTTCTGCAGTTTCCCAACAAAAAAGTGCAAAGGAACGAAGCTGACCTAAGAGCAAGACCCATCAGCTTTCAGAAACTATTTTTTAAAAAAAATTAAGGCACAATTTCTTTTAAACTAAGGTGCAGCATGAAGTAACCATCTCATAATGAACAGCAGCAAAAGAAAATGGATTATTTGCATCATCTGAATATGGCAACATAAAAAAAATAGCCTGAACTATGAAGCAAGGAAATTCACTTTACAGTTTAGATACTTTTCCTGATGTTTACACATCACTTCAGTTTAAAGAACTGCTTATGATGGGAACATGATGAAAGCTGTTGAGCATGGAAGAAGATACAAATGAAGCCAAAAGAAGCATCTTAGCCAGAACTCTATCAGGATACAGAAATAGATTAAGTCAGTTTGGGAGGGTCCTCTGGCCTCAAAGCAAGGCCAAATACAAAGTTGGATATGGTTGCCCACAAATATGTTAGATAAAAGCAGAACATAGTGCAATACTCTGCAAAATCCACAAATAAAGAAATTGTTTGTACTAATGGAATGCCCCTTTCATTTACTACTGCTCTGAGAGGATTCAAATTCTAAGATGCTTCCAGAGAAGTAATGCAACAGCAGCCATTAAGAATAGTAGACATCTGCAGAAAAAACAAATCTGATCTGAATATCCAATATTATGAAACTTTGGAGAACTTAACTTGGTAGAAAGGAGACTTAAGGACAGGATACATGAGAGATTTTCAGAAGCATAATCCTCCCAAGTTCTGTGTTTTATTTTATGTTGGAAAGGTATGCTCAGCCCTCATCAGAAAGAAATTCAGGCAGTGACAAAAGGCCAGGCTGCAGGAAAATAAACAAAATCCCCAGTACGTCTGCATTCCACAGCGATGTTCAAAGGGTTGGGGTTTCTCTTTTTATGCAAGAAAAATTTGCAGAGTTAACATGCAGAGGATCTGATAGTATCTAACTTGCCTTAGAGATGAACAGTCTGCTTCTTTTAGTACAGCCTCTAACCATTCTCTGGCTTAATTGCCTTGACAATCCTTGACCAGTTTTTCTGCTAAAGGATGCCCGCCAGTTCCCAAAGTCTGCACACACACTGCCAAAGATCTTGTGTTCTTTCAAGAGCTTTCCACCAAGGGATCTGCCTGATCTGCAAGACCATGCCTTCCACTGCCAGGTCTGCCATCTGGTTCAGGCAGCAAGGAAACAACTTTCTTTTCCTACCATCAATTGCCAAGCTTCCAAGGTAGATCTTTGATTACTCTACTCCATAACCTTCACATGTAGGACAGAATCGCACCACATTTTTTAAAGTGACAGACAAATTCCTTCTGGCCAAAAACATGGTATTACTTTCTTCTTTTCACATCGCTGTAAGTAATTATATGCACACTTGAGGCAAGATCTGCTGTGCTGGCATCAAAGAATTAAGGGAGAGACAAAGATGGCTGCCAGCAGTCCAATACAAACTGGAACTAGCACCAAGCAGACAGGTATTATAAGTATTCTGCCTTTGAGCACATACAGCCCACCAGGCTGCCAGTTTAGGATGGAGAGATATATGCCTTCAGAACTAACTCATAACACTATAGGAGTTAGTTGGGTGAAAAAGGCCAGGTAAAGGTTATAATCAAATGATTTAAGTGAACAGCTTTATTGAACAACTCTAACATTCAGTTATGAACCCTCATACAGATATTAAGTGAGCTTTGTAACTTAAATAAATGTTTTCTCATAAAATAAGTATATAAGTAATATCAAATTCAGTTTCCTAAGAATAATTCTCCTCCATTTGGAAAACAGGAGGGGTCCAAGAAAGAACTCCTTCTCTGCAGGGGAAGGAGGCAGGCAGGAAGGAAATGTGAATTACATACACCTCTGGAAAAGTCCCCCTTTAAGAAAAGGAAGGAAATTAGCATTAAGCAAAAAGAGTATGTTTAGCATCACTGCACAAGCTGGGAAGAAAACCTAGCTAAAGATAACGCTGCCTCCTCCTGTCACTATTGGGCTTTTCATAGTCATTAGGAAGGGGGGAGGCAAAAGGGCCATTATTCACTCTTCCACTTATAGCACCACTTTGAAGCTACCTGCACATCAGAGTCAATGTTTGATGGCCACCTCTCTGTATGTCATTCTACATTCCTTTGAAATAAAACTATTAAAAAACATGTGGTTTTGCTTTTTTTTTTTTTAAAGGATAACTCATAACTGAGGAGAGACAAAGGCTCTGTTGATACAACATGTGGATTAAATCTAAAAGGAGAAAGAAAGCTGCTCTATTAAACTGACAGTTCTGCACAGAGGGCTTATATCTAAATTGGTATAATAAATCAATAGGACAGATTTCTGTTTGGCTGAACCAACCATTATTTATGCACAGAACAAGAGCACTTTAAAATTGTTCTGGACACTGTACATAAGTCTCTTCACTTTTGTTCTTTTTTGTTTTCTTTCTTTTCAAGTATATCCCTAAAGTTTTGCATTTGTGTTGCTTAAAAACATTTACTTTTTGGCACTTCGACGTACTCCAAGTCAGCAGCCAGAACCACTGTGCTCTTGGCTAAGCTGTTCCTACTGAAAACAGAGTTGCCCAGTCCATTTACATTATAGCATTAGATAGAGAACTGGCCTACACTTATGCTTTTCCCTATTACATTCCTCACCTGTATTTTTACAAGTGCATGTTCTACTCCTTTCCCTAAATTCTACTAGTAGAGGCTTTTTTCACACTTATTTAAGCAGAAAGCACTCTTCAGTCATTACTACCCAGCGAACAGCAATTTGGCCTGCAATGTCCAAGACCAATGGAAAAGCCTGTTGTACCAGAACGTCAATGCTGAGGCAGGCTAACAGTAGAGAAGCGCTCAAGAAACTATAATCACAACTCCATCCCCAAAATACTGCCAAAAAAGTACACATTTGCTCTCCAGATCCCAAAAGGGCAGGCCGTTGCTGATACACATTGAAAAACAAGGACTTGGCAGAACACTTGAAGTACAACACTGATAATAACTATAAATGGGATCAAGAACTGCAGTAGCCCTTTTTAATAAAAATCAAATGGTACCTGGAACTGATGACAGAGCTAAAGCAAAGATGACACTAGCATCTGTTAATGACATTTAATACCTCACGCCATGAAGATGGCATTGCTAACTAATGCAAACATGTCACTGTACAACTCCAGATAGTCTCCAAAGAATGATGGAAACCAAAACGTAAAGAAAAAAAAAAAAAACAAACTTTCAATTCCACAGAAATGGTCTATGAGAAAATATTTGTAGATGTTACTGAGCAGTGGAAAAAAGCATTGCATAAAAGCAAGCTGGAGGTCCTTATCAGTACCTTCCGTAGATACCATTTGCTACAAGATTACTGTTTTGTAGGAACACCCAAAATTGTGTCTGGTAAACACATGATAAGGCATCAATATACAGCCTGAATATAACACAAAGGGTGAAGATTTTAGCTGAACTTTGTCCTCACTCCTAATATCACTTACAGAAACCACAAGGAACGAGCTCTTCAAAACCATTAAAAATACAGTCTCTACTCCAAGAGATGAAAGTGCTCTAGGCATGCTGGGTTTTTCTTCTTCTCTCCCCCACCCCCAGCCAACGAATTCCTTATTTACTCCATTTCACCTTAAATTCCATTTGCCAGCAAGACAAACAAAACTTTCCTCAGAAACAAGAGTTGGTGCAGTTACTCACACGCCATCCCTGACCAACCTGCCTTGCATTCTGAGGTAGCTGAAGCTCACTGAAAAAATCCAGCAGCCCACGGATCAGGTCTACTTTGCTGACAACATCTGGCCATTGCCCCCAGAGAAGCTGTTGTTGTCACCCACTCAAGAAGTGGTATGAGACTGGAAGCATGCAGCGTATGGTGCCTGCATCTAGCCCAGTTCTTACAGAATGAATTCCTATGTTGACGCACGGTGTAAGCATAGCACCAGAAGCATGCCTCTTAAGTTGCCTGTGACTGACCGGACCTTAGATACATCAGTCATATTTCCTTGCCAGCATACATGGAGGCCAAGTCCCAAACATGAAGGGCAGTTCCCACCTCTTAAAAAAGCTGGATCACCACTTCAACATATGTTTTATGTTTTATCCTCCACAGAAGGTAGTTATCGCTAGACCAAAGCTCAGTAACAGAGTGCAGAAGATCAGGTCTTTAAAGCTACTTGGAATTTATAAACTTCTTAAATTCTGTCCCAAACAGGGGAGAAAAAATACAAACAAAATTATTCTGCAAAGCTACCTAGTCAAGACCTTACTGAAAGGGAGAGCACGCTTCTGCTGCTCACCTCATGCCAGTCGACTGTCTTATGGTCTGCTGAAGGCACTCCAGAGTGCTTCTCCCCACAGCTCAGCAGCTATCCACACGGTATCATGTCTCAGCTCAGCTCCTGCTAACTACCACCTCATGTATCCTCTTACTGGGATGGACACGGGAAGACTAAAGGGCAGAAACATCTTCCTTCCTTACCCCAAGGAACCATCTTTTGCTGACAAGAAGCTATGCTAGCAGGAATAAAAGGGCAGACGCAAGAGGAGATGCAAGCTAGGAGAGGAAAAAGACAGCATAAGCATCGCATTTTTCTTATTCTGTCTCAATATCAGTCCCTTGTGGCCATTAGGAGTTCACTGAAGCACTATATAATTCTTTACGATACCAAGTAAAAAATGGTATTATGGCTATAGTTTATCAAACCAGTTTCTGTGCTATCAGTGCCACCATCCATAAACTATAGACGATAAAGCTGTCAGCTCTCAGAGATGTGAAGCTAAACTTTGTTAGAAATGCCTGCCAGTCTCAGCTGCATGGAGTATTTCCTAGTAAGGAAAACATGGTCAGGCAACCAAAAAACTGGTTTCTGTGACCTTAAGCAAGTCACATCCCTACTTTATACCACGAGCATCACTGACAAGTGGCTACACAGAATTCAGCTACTAGTTGAAATGCTAAAACAGAAAAGGGAATTTAAAGGCTAAGCAATGCCATATATTGAAACTGAGATTTATGCTGCATAGCCATGGTTCCAGCACAGCAAATGTGCTTCAGTTTAGCCAAGCCTATCCAGCGTGGATATGATTCAGTGCTAATTGCTCAGAAAAATGTGTCAAGTTACACCAGTTTGGTATGCTTTTTTAAAAGGCAAAACAAGCTATGTTTTAGGCAAAGTTTAAATTATGTTTACAGACAGTCTGACTCCTGTATATAAAGATTTCTTCTCTAGACAAAAAAAAAAAAAAAAATCAAGAAAATTCAAACCTATGCAAATGATCTGGCTCTATAATCATGACCAAATAAAAAAAGAACCAAAGAAGTTAAGCAATAATCATGGTCTTAAATCTGATTTCCATGACTCCTGCTTTGTTCAATGTATTAATTATATTTCACAAATTCTAAAACACTTCAGATTTCAAAGCACACTTACATACATTGCTTAATTCTCCAAAGGTAAAAATCATTATCCTCTTTATTTCACAAGGAAAGTAAAAGAACACACAATAAACAATTTGTCAAAGGCACAGAAGGAACTTGCGTAAGGGAATTAAAATCCAAGAGTTTCTGAAGTCTTCCAAAGTAACTTAAAGTTTCTGAAGGATTTCTAAGAATATGATGGCAGTCATATGAAAAAAATAGACAGTTCCCAAACAAGCACACATCTAGGATCAATCTAGTTGATGGGAAAAGGCCATGAGAAAAGCAGGTTATTTAAAGGAATTATTCCACAGTTAGAAATGTATAGTAAATTATCTAATAGAATCCTGCTATCTTCCATATGCAACACAAGCATTAGATCAGCCCACAATACAGTCAATCTTGCCTGCTGCTAGCATTCTAAGATAGATTATGCTATATTCTTCACTATCTTAAGCTTTATACTTCCTACTCTGAAGCAGCAAATTATTAACTACATTTCCATCAGTACTTTTTTTTTTGGCTGAACAGGATGTGGCGAACACTGTCCTAAACAGCAGTCTTGCTACATGTTATTAAAGAGTGCCCTCTAACGAAGCCACAGTTCCATTTCACAACACATACAAGAGACTAGAAAAAGATGAAATGAGACTTTCCAGACATTTCTCATTAAATGCCACACTTCGTTTCCATTTGAACAAATGGGGAACACAGATCATATAAACTAAACGGCCAATGCTCCTGCACAGACACTTTGGATTTCCTTATATTATGCAGACCCTCACTGGTATGCATCTTGGCAGACAGTGGCACTAATGAGAGAGATGGGAGAAGACACAGTTCTCCTGAGCTGAGAGGAGAAAGGATAGTGAACCAGATGAGGAAAAAAAATGAACTAGATAATCAGACATGCAAAACAACACCCTGAATAGTTAACGCAGTGCTACTTCTCAAAGATAAACTGAGTTCTTTGCCTCCCTATCTGCAGGGAACTGCAGGGCAACTTTTCCACGTGGGATGTAGTTAAATTAACCTTTAAAAAACAAGTGAAAAAACACAAATGATGTTCACAAATCAAAGTGGAATCCTCATAAGTCTATTTGCTAATACACTGTATAAAAATATAATAATGTTTAATATTAATTAATATTATGAATAATTATAAATAATTAATATGTAGTATAAAAATATTGCTTTGAAGGGATGCCTTCTTTTAAGAGTGGTCACACAAAGTACAATGATGAAATAGTATCTGCTACAACTTTGTACAACTGGTACTTGCTCTATGGTCAAGTTCACCTTCACCTATCTACAAAAGCACAATACACTGATAAAATATCCTACATACACAAGACAACTGCATTTCTTTCAGAGAAAAAGTCCACACGGAAAAGCTGGTACTGATCCGCAGAACAGAAATCAGTTTTAACGATCATGATGTCAAATTGTCAAAGAAAAACTGTTCCACTTACTGATCTACCTATAAATATCCACTGTGGGTACAGCTTCTCAGTGTGAGGGGTCTGAGAAGAGATGCTAGTTTAAGCTTTGCAAAATGTGTGGACGAGAGAGGGTAGCACCAAGGCACCTTGTTCAGTTGTCCCCCAAACCCCCAGACTATAGGCAAAAAAGTGAAAGAAATCAAACAAGTGACCAAAACAATTTTTAAAAAAGTCTCTAAAAGACCAGATAAGACAGAGACTAGAACGGGGCAGGAACTCCTTAAATCTCTGGCCCCCACTATCATCTAACCACACTTTTAAACAGACTCAGATCCAGAGGCAGCAAACTTACCCCTAAAGGAGGACGTGAAAGTGTTATTTGCAGAGTGATGTCTGGACAATCCCCTGTGATCACGGATCTGCAAGGAATCAAACAGGCCTGTTAACATCTGCAACTTTTTGTATGCTTACTAACACAGCACCTATGCTCCACTGAAGCAATCTCAATTTAAGCAAGCACTTAAGCAACTATTTAAGTGCCATCTTGGAAAGACATGGATTCAAGTAAACACTGAAATGTTTTCTTGAATTCAGACCTTACATACTTACCAACATTTTTACTTCTTACTAAACATCTTTACAGTAATGTTAAGATCACGTGACTAAGAGTCACAAAAGACCAACAAAAACAATGCAAAGACATTATAAAATACTTTTAACGGAACCACTGTCCTATTCCACAGATGATCTACTTTGACAAACAGAACATCAGCAGGAAATCTCTATTTCCATTCATCTGAATGAACTAGTAGCAATAATCGCTTAAAAAACCCCAAAAACTAGCGAAGTTTTCAACTACTTGCCTACTAAAAACCTGCTTTGCAGCTTGGAACTGCAGCTATTCTTCATAAAAAGTAAAATTACACCCCCTATTTCAAAAAACAAAACTCATTTCCCTTCTTTTGTAACACTGTGAGATTTCAGTCCCCAAAGAACACTTTCCAAAAATGTACAGACAATTGTATAATCTAAGAAAACCCATGTGGATCAATTTTATACAGCAAATGTTTCCCAAGCAGTGCAAAGTTCCTCCTGTGCTTTTTCTTACATTTTCAAACATTCCTCCAAGAACTGTTATTTTCTAGCCAACTTTTTTTCCCTGACATAACAACCTATTCCTTGAGGAGGTTCAGGCAGAGTTTGACATTAAAAAGATCAGCAGTAGATAGACAGTGTTCTGGATGTTTTTAAAAGGGGGGTTTTCTTTTGCAAACACATAATCCAAACACAAATCAATGAAATTGCTTGAGATTCAAAAATAATAAAGTGCCTTCAGAACCACATAGCAGGAAGTTTCAGTACAGAATGAAGATTTTAGAAAAACATAAGATCAAGAAAAAGCAAGAAGTGAAAATATTTTGCAACCTAAGCTATGGCTGCTACCAGAAAAATCACATCCTCATGATTTTTTTTTTTAAGTATGATAATGAATACAGTTATTAATGGAGAAGAGGCAATTTATGCATGACATGTTTAAAATAGGGAAGTTCAATGAAAGGTGTCCTGGTAACTAAATAGCACAGCTACGCACATAGATATCAGGGTAACTCTGTACATTGTACTCTGCTTTTTGAAGGAAACATCAGCAACAACCAAGAATAAACTGCATTGTAAGGGCATAGCAAATCCTGAAACAAAAAAAATGCAGAAGAGAACCATCTAAAAATGACAGCAGCCATACATTTAGACTTAACTTGAAATCTGTATATACCCCTGGCACAGGTGGAGAAGCAACAAAAAGGGAAGGAACCTATTTAGATGTGAGATACACCAGGCTCTTCTTGCTCCACTTTGGGAACATAGAACAAGAATCATCATAATGCTAAGCTTAGCAACACATACTTGGTAAAACCAACAGGAGACAGATCTCACCTGTACTGATAGAAATCTCCAGATATATTTCATCAATAGACTCAACAATGGTTTAAGACTGAAGCAGAGACTAGAAAACTTCACTTCTGTACCACTACATACAAATAAGGAGCTGACACTACTTCTTCTTTGAAAGCTACTATCACTAGCAGTGGCATATAAGACCTTTAGGACTAGCAATTCCTAGCTCTGTATCAAGATACCGATGTTATCCTTGCCTTATATATTCATTTCAGAACTGGTTGTGGGGCACCATTGCTGTTTAAATGTTTATACAATATAAATGAGAATCTTTCTTTTCTTTAATTCTTCCATTATTTATGTTTACATCATCTTTATTAGCAACTCCCTTCTCCTTCCAAAAACTCAATTATAACTTTAAGTAGGGTTAACACACAACTTAATGCCAGTGTGATACATTACTCAGAGCAAATGGACTGTTATGCTTTATAGGTGATGGGAAAGAAGAGGAGTTTTAGCTGCTTCTGGTATGACCAGACTCTGAAACACTTGATCGTTTATTAGCTTCATTGGTCCACCTATGAAACTGACACTCAGAGACAGCTGAATTTTCTCTGTAGGAAAAATTAACACAGGATTTTTCCCCCAACCTTATACAGAAGTTTATTTGAAAACAGCAATTCCCTTCAAGTTCAGACTGACCTAATTCTACTTACAGCCAACACCAAGGACCATGTGCAAAGTGTTATCCCAGGTGAGTGGCAAAGTTTAGACAAAAGTTATTAATTATGTGGCCTGGGTTTTCTTGACTGATTTTTATCTGCAGATCATATAGTAGTACTTGCCCAAAATCATCCAACAGGGTATTAGCAGAGCTGGGAAAGAATACACTACTCGATCTCAAACTGTTGGATAACACTCTCACCTTCCAGGCCTCAGTTATGCCATTTGGTCATGTTGCAATATCAAAACCACATGTGGATTCACAAAAGAAACAGACTTATTTTCTGGGAAAACAGCTTTCAAGCCTTCTCTCCTGATACAAATCTAACTGGAATTTCTCCTCAACTCTCCTCCATCCCATGTAGACTCTCTTGTCTTCCATCTTCTCCCTCATGAATTTTTCAAGCTTGTATCACTGACCTCTACCACAGCTCTTCCTACACTACATTAATTTACTATACACTAGTTCAATTAAAAGATGAAGATGGGAAACATCAGTATGTTTCTCATTTCTGTTCATTCTATTTCTTTCACACACTTCCCTGTTGTTTTTGTCCTCCCTTCATCCTGCGTGTGCAGAACAGGGAGCTCCTGGAGCAGGCTGCCATTATCTGGCTGCATAGCATCAAGCACACTCAGAGCGCTGCAGAAGCACGAGAGCTACTTTGAAGCCACTGGCATAGAATACAGGCTCAGTAATTAGCTTTTGAACCAAATTATTCAAATTTGACTCAAGAGAAAAGCACTCTCAAGAGAAAAGTTTAGGAACTCCAATAAATGTGTAACTGTTTCTCATATAGCTCAGAGGTGACAGGCACTTCAGAGGCTCTGCTGGTGGGACACTGCTGCCACATACTCCCTACCCTTTAACTCCTCTCCTCCTAGGCTACATCACCTCACACATAGGCAAGTATTAATGCAAGCTGAACTAATGTCATTTTATCCCATGAGCAACTGCTTTGGTTGTCAAAGAGTACAGACTCACAGATCCTGCTCCTCTTACAGTTCTTACCAACTGTAAGCAGACATATAACAGAATCACAGGACACGATGTTGGAAGGGACCTCTGGAGATCATCGAATCCAACCATCCCCTGATCAAGCAGGATCACCTACAGTAGGTTGACCAGGACTATGTTTAGTCTGGTTTTGACTATCTCCAAGGATGGAGACTCCACAACTATGGGCAACCTTTTCCAGTGCTCTGACACCATCCCATTAAAAAAAGATTTTCCTTATGTTCACCTGGAACTTCTCATGTTGCAGCTAGTGCCCATTGCCTCTCATCCTGTCACCAGGCACCACTGAAGAGTCTGGCCCCATCCCAACAACACCCTACATCCCTGTATCTGCAACCTCTGCATGAAGATCTGAGCTAAAAAAGAACTCACCACACTGCAGAAAACAATCCCTCACTTCTCCCTTTCACTTCCCTTCAAGCTGACTGTGGAGCACAACAGAAATCACATGTTTCAACTTTGCAAATTCATATTTACCATGGCTCATACTAATGACCAATGCTACAAAATATTCCTTTTCCTGGGACACAAAGTAATGTTGTATTTAGCCTCTCTGAACTGCGTGCTCTGCATGTCCCACGTTGGTCTGATGCAATTTCATACGACAAGTGTATCCAAGTCCCCCAACAAACAGAGCTGAGCACGCTGCAACTGTTAAACTAAGTGTCAACAAAACTTTGTGCAGGTGAATTTGTTGTGATTAATTCTAATAGACCTATTGCCTGAAACACTCAAAAAAATTTCTGATAGATTGACTTGTATTCTAGAACACATTTTGGGATTCTTCTCTACACACTAAAAATTCTAATTATCCCTTCTCTACTTGCTTGTGCATAAGCAAGTAAAAATGAAAGTGAGGAAAAAGAAAAGTGGCACCACAAGTCAGAGATTTTAGTGATTCTTGTGCCAAACATATGACACATGGCCATGAGTAAGTCACCGTTTCACTATTCATGGAAACACAGGAGACTTTTAATAGAAAGTCATGATTTCAGAGTTAGAGGCCAGGGTGAGTCAACAGATCCTCTACTTGAGCCTATCATCCAATACTCTTTTACAGATCCTACTAACTGAAGGCACTATGATTCTAACAAAAAAATAAATTGAGATGGATCCAAGATCCCTTTATGAGAACCCAGTGAGATAAAACAAGTGCCCAGAAAGTCCTAGCACAAAGATTACTCTCTTGCTGTAGATGAAAGCCTTGTATAATGCCTTAACAATTCATCCTGGGTGAAAATCTCTTCTTGATCTCGAATCTGGCTCCAACTGCAAACATGAGAAAGATGTAGTAAACTGTCAATGAGGAATGGGATTCTCTGAACTAACACTGCACGCTGATTTGCCCAACTCAGTGTCTAAACTCTGATGTTTCAGAAAATAGTGAAGAATCTTTATCTAATTCTCCCCCAAACAATAATAATAAAATCCTTCTTAACCCCTGCAAAGCACCCAAAAGCACAAGACTAGTTAGTAACCTTAATTTAGAACTAAATCCCTTTTAAGCAAGACGAAAACTCTGCAATTTCTGCAGCCATGCAAAGAGAATGAACAAGATGACTAGGAATCACAAATCTGCAGAAGGGCTACTAAATCCCACTGACTTCCCCCACACCACATGGACACTCTTGTACCAGTAAGCTCCCTGAGTATCCAGGTTTAAACCTTTCTTGTAAAACATTATCTAGTTTCAGCTTAAAGAGTCCAAATAATACAAAGCCTTTAACCTCTCCCGTAAACTAACCCTATAATTAGCCTCCATCACTGCTAGGAAACTGTATCATGTTTAAAGGAATTTTGTGTAGCTTTGACTTCCAGTTACTGGATCTCATTATATCTTTGTTGAAAAGACTGAAAATACTCCACTATCAGATAACTTTTTCACAGGAATCGATTTCCACAGAGTGACTGAGTCACTTCATGAACTCAGTGTATTCAGGCACATCCGAGAGAAGAGGGTCAAGAAGTGTGGGTTGTTTTTTTGTTTTGTTTTGTTTTTTTTAATGCCTTGGTTTCTAGACCCAGAACATTTTTGTGGCCTCTTCTGAGCCCTCCAGTATTTTCATATCCTACTTGAAGAGCTATTCTAACTGGACATTGTGTTCCACTAGCAATTCTAACCAACAACACTGTACACACAAACATAACTTCAATTTGATCCTCTTAAATCAGCTCTTTTTCCCACAACACTTAAGTTATGATGCAACTAAATCCCACAAGTCACTATCTAACAGTTTGCTACCATACAGAGGTGGCAGTATTGGTTTCTGGACGTAACACATTCCTTTTCACTATATTAAGACTCTTCCTACTCTTGGGACCATTTAACCAGAAGGCTCAAACCATGCTATAGCATTAACAAGATTAGAGACTGCCTTTTCTGTAATTTAAGTCAGTCATTAAGACATATTAATATTTGAACAAAGATCTGGTAAGTAGCAGATCCAATTAGAAATAACCCACTCATTTATGTCTTCCTGTTAATAGCTAAGATGCAAGATTTGGTCCTAAGTTCATTCTTATATTTTGCCTTAATGTCATATAAAAGTAAATCATTATCAAAATGTTGTACCATACAAAGCTAAATTTCTCTGAGAATTTCAAGTATGCAACATTAACTGTATTAATAGCTGGCTTGCTTAAGTCCTGTATAAAGTCTGTTGGAATAAAGGACGTCAAGTTTGATAAAATGAACAACGGAAAATAAAAGTCCTATACAACTTTTTCAATGCTACAATGTTTGGCTCTAAGGTCTACAAATGTTCGTTGTGTTTGTAGCATCTCATTATTTACAAAGTTCTAATTTGTTCGTTTTATTTTATTATTTTACCTGCAAGTGACATCAGGTTAAGAAATCTGTACTTTTTTTCATCTTTCTACACAGAAGAAAAATATTTATGATACTTCCAGTCCTTACTGCATTTTTCCTCAGTTGTCCAAAATGTTTAAAATCACTGATAGGGAGCTCAACTAATTTAAAGGAGAGTCTTCTAGCTAAAAGCAAACAAACAAACAAAAAATAAAACTTACTCCCTCACGGAAGACAAACTCACTGTTCTAGTTCCATCACATGAAAAACAGTAGGATCTGACCCAAATACTGTGTAAAGATTAACAGTAATAAACACTTAATAGTGTTACCAGTTGCACTTTGCATTTTTTTTCTGCTAATATTTGAAAGATACGTTGCCTACAGCATGACTTCTACGAATTCCTTTGGCTTCCACTGATAACTTAAACTCATACCAATTATCTCTAATTATGTAATTACTTGTAAGCAATGTAATTTAACTATGTACAAATTGTAAAATATGTAATTAGTTATAATTATGAACTTGTAAATTGAACTGTCTTTTTCTATCCTATATACATTACACCTGATCATTGCTTCCTTTTTTTTTTTTTTAATAAAAAACTAAGGAGGGCCCAACAACTTTTCTCACCCACACCTGCAGTTGGAGCTGACCATGCACCCTTGAAAAACTCCCGTTTTTCACCAGCATTTTCCCCTGAAACAAAAAAGTTCAAGCTCCTAGTAATTAAACTTCAGCCCACTGCCTTTTGTCATCCACAGTATGTGTATCATTGACCGGTGCCATATTCCACTGGCAATAGCCAGCTCAAACTGGTTGTACCTAAGCAACGGCTGAGGCTGGATTAGGAATTTACTGTCCTTAAAAATAAAGAACAGAACAGAACCCAGCTGCCCCGTACGGGCCGCAGACCCTTCCTCAATCAGAGGCCTACGGGGCCGAACCGCCGCCTCCTCCCCGCGAAGGAGTGCGGCGCTCCGCAGCCCGCGGCACCTGAGCCACCCCCGGGACCGCGCTCCGCCGAGGCGCGGGAGGCCGCGACCGGGGAGGCCCGAGGCAGCGCGAGGGGCAGCATCTGGCGTCACCTCCGACCCGCCGGGCCCCGCTGCCCCCCGCAGCGCGGGCGCCGCGGCCCCTCCAAGCTGCGGCCCTCACGGGACGCCCCCCCGCCGTACCGGTGTGGCCCCTCTCGGCAACCGTAGCGCGTGCTACCGTAAACACGGCACAAGAGCACCCTCCTAGCCCCCCCTCGCCCCAAGACCGTATTGGCGCCCCGCGCGCGCAGCCCCACCGAGAGGCACCAGGGAGCCCGTGAGACGCGCCACGGCTTTATTTCGGCTGAGAAGTGCGTACACCCGGAGCGGCCCCGCCGCCGAGCCCCCGCCCCGGCCCCTGCTCGCCGTTCCTCTTTCGCTTTCGAGGTGCCGGGTCCGCTTCGTCGCGCCGGGCTCCGCCTCACAGCGCCGGGCCCTGCTTCCCCTCTACCCTGGCACTGCGCGGGGAACCAGACTCAGCTCCACTCCAGCCGCCCTGCGGCCCAGGGCGGCCCTCGTCTCTCGCTGGGCTGCGCGGAGCCGCGTCCCGGCCCAGCAGCTGCCGTGGCGCGGCCGCCAGTTCCTGCCACTCACCTGGCACCAACCCGGAAACAGCCGGCGGGGCTGCGCCGTGCGTCGCTAGAAACCTTCCCCGGTGCAGTCCCTCCTCCGCTCCGGGTGGCAAACCCTCTTCGCGGCCCGCAGCGGAACCTTCCGTGCCGAGGCCCGCGCGCCCAGCCGGCTGTCCTTCCCGGGGCACCGAGGCTCCGCGCCTGCAGGGGGCGGTATCGCCTGCAGCAACGAGCACGGAGCCCTACGTCACCGACGCAGTGGAGCGTGAGGGGTTTACCGTATATACCGCAGCGCGAGGCTGGCACGCCTACCGTATGTATCACAACTAACGTGCATCTGAATAGCGCCATCAGGATAAGTTAAAAAAAAAATCATGATGGGCTCTGCCAATCTTGCTTCTGTTTCACACATCGTTGTTCACTGTGCTGCCAGAGAATTTATCCTGTTGACTTTTCAACTGGGTGGCACAGGCTAAACAACCGAGTATTCTCATTCGAATCCCGCTCTGGTTTACTATGTCTCATCTCGCTTTTCTCCCCCAGACAGCGCTGGGCCCATCGGGATCCCCCTCCCTGCCCTCGCTGGCCGGCTTAGGACGGGGCGTGCAGCCTTCCGGGGTGCCGCTGCAGGCCGGGCCGGGCCGGGCCGGGCCAGGCCGCCGGGCCCCGCAGGCGCGCCTTCCTCCATCGAGGGACTCATTAACCGGCGAGGAGGGAAGGAATTCCCGGCAGGCCGCTCCGCTTCCTGGTTAGCCGCGCTCCCGGCGCCGGACCGGCTGCGAGGAGAAGCCTTTTGGGGCCGGGGGAAGAACCTGTTCCTCCGGTGGCTGGGGGAGGACGATGGCGTACCGAGAGCTGGTGAGGAGCTGGCACCAAGGCGTGCTGGCGGCCGATAACGAAGACTGGGATGCCGCCCTGAGACTCTTCTCCAGTGTCCAGGACCCCCCTTCTCGGATTTGTTTCAACATAGGCTGCGTGCACCTCCTAACAGGGAACCTGGAGCAGGCTCTGCAGGTGAGCAGGGACATCCCAGTAGAGAAATGGTCCGTGGGCTCTGTAGGAGCTGGCACTCCTTTCCTTGTGCTTTTCTGATGGGATAATGCCATAAAAATAGACTTTTCCTGAGAAATCTCTCTACCCCAAAACCCAGAGTTTCTTGTTCGAAAATGTCTGGCTAGTAGTGTAAACGTAAGTGGTGGTGGGGCGGATGGTGCGGATATAAAATACTGCAGCCGTGGGTGCCCCTGGGTGATCCTGTAGGAACTATCAGGACAGCCAGAAAGAAATAGCTGTGTTGGAAAAGTCACTGCCTTTTGGAAAGCAAGACGCTGTGCCCCCAGCGGAGTGGCAGGGCAGAGACCTCCCTAGGGACTTTTTGTGTTTTTTTTTTTTTTTTTTTTTTGGCTCTGACTGACGTATACTGCCTGGGAAGAAGCTCTGCAACATTTCCGCGTAGAACAATGGCTGGTTTTTCTTCTTCTCTCTTTTATAGCGTAATAAAGCAGACGACTGTTAAAATAAGGTGCGCTGGCTGAGTCAGTGGAGAAGGCAGCCGTCCCTCCCTGCTCCCCTGCAGTGTGTTTTCCAGCACTGTAGTACAGCCCATCTAGGCAATTTAAAGAAAGTCCAGGCTTTCAGGTTTGATTCGTCATCTGAATACTGCCTGCTTGCAACTTATAATGGCAGAGTGCAACCCCCCATCTTTCCCAGAAAAGATGCCAAGGAAATTTCGCCGGCACGGCTTTACCTTGAACCAGCTGCCATGAACTGTAAACAGCTTTGCTGATACTTGCCTGAATTTAGCCTGCAAACTGGACCAGGAATATTGATCATAGGTGCACGGTGCAAAATCCTGCAGTTTTCTCACCTGTATCTTTTTTCTTACTCGTTGCCATAGGCTGTTCCAAACAGCGCTCTCCAGCCCAACAACCACAACCTCATTATTCCTATAGGTCAGCAAGGCTTGACAGGACAGAAAGAGGTTGTTGAGAGTGTGAGGGCAAACTCTGCTCCAGGCTACTGGGTCTTAAGGTTCCAAGTTCCTGGACGGCAAATGTGGCTCGTTTGTCTACGTTCTGTTTTCCCAGGGATCATTAAAAATCTGAAGCTCAGCTCACATCACCTCTTCTGGCCTGTACAAAGATCTGAAAGGTCACTCAGAGCTGCCTTCTCCCTGCACACCTGGATTGCAGCCCCAAGTTTGCTAGTCCAAACAGGCTTGCTGTGAGCCCTTTCTAAAGCCACACAGTGACATCAGTGTGGGTCCGTGCCTTGTGCGAGGCTGTACGTGCAGCACAGCCACACAGGAGGGGACAGTTGGCCTCGACTCCCCAGCACGAGTGGAGACGGGCTGTGGGTGGCTGTGCGGGCTGTGTATGTGTGCCCAGCCACTGACTCTAGTAGTGATCTTAACTGATCTTTGGGACGTGTCTGTGTTTTTCTCCATAGGCATTCGATAAAACAGTTACCAAGGACAATTCTCTAGCTGTTGGCTTCTTTCAGAGAGGGTTTGTCCATCTGCAGTTAGAAATGTAAGTGAAGTGCTTACCCATTTCATTCTTTGTTCTTCTCTTTCGCAGTAATAATTTCTCTTCCTAAAATTCAGTTCTTCCAATGATCTTAAACTGGTCATAAAATCCAGTTTGACCTTCTAAGCCATGTCACAGGTTGGCCAGTGCTATCTCCCATTTACAGAAGAGAACCAAGAAGACATGAGTTACACAACTATAGGACCTCAGGAGCGGTGGACAAATCCATGACATTATCATCCTGTACACAAGGAGAAAGTAGTTACTTCTGCATGTGAGGCGGGCAGTTTATGTTGCCATTTATTTTTTGTTTGGGAATGAAAAATATAATTGCACTGATTGGTGTGTCTTTACGTGTTACATGTAACCCAAGACTTCTTAAAAATGCAGTCTGTCTGGGGTGTCTGACACTCGCTCCCCACTGAGAGTAGATTTTGTGGCCTGATCTCAATCTCACTGGTTTAACACTGGGATTGCTCCATTAGTGCCACTGGATTGATTCCTCAGTATTCTTAGAATTAGACCACAGTGATATCCTATGCATAGAGGTGGGTGTAGGATTTCACAAGTCTCTTCACTTCTTAAGTTCAGTTATTCTCTTTTCTGTTTTTATATATATATATATATATTCTAGACCTTAATTTCACAAAATGACTATCCTGATTTCTGGGAGTGAATTAAAGTGAGCAGCTCTGCACTTGCAGCCTGCCTAGTCTGAGTGATGCTCTGCACACAGCGCAGAACTTTGGGCAGGGATGGTGGAGTCCTGGTCTCCACCCTGGAGCTGGGCTTTCAGCACTCGCAAAACTGGAGCATGCCTCCCCCAGGGCTTGAGTGCTGGGCAGTAGATCAGGGCAGCAGACCTGCTCCAGGACATATTGGCCACTAGCATCCCATGGCTCCTTTTCCTGATCACAGCCTGCCAGATGCTGCTCCCTACCTGCCTGTGTTCAAGTGGGCACTTGTGCAGTTTCTCTTGTTGGTGTTGCTAGCTCCTTGGCCAAGTGGATGCTGTACAGTCCTTTCTGGACCCTTTATTTCACCGCTTGTGACTTCAGTGGGAACTGCTTCTGATTTCAGTTGCCCTGTATAACAAAGGGCCTTAGTGCATCCCTTCCCAGCTGAGGGAGAATTTGTTGCCTTTTGGGGAGCTGAATCAAATTCTCCCCCAAGCAAAATAGGTGTAAATTCAAACTAATTCCTTTCTTTAGAGTGTCTGTAGATTTCTGCTAGTATTGCTCTGGCCATTTATGCATGTTTACCACTCACTGTCAGTAAGGGTTACGCAGACAGCACTTCATTTCCCCTGAGATGTCTGCTAGGATAAAGTTGCCAGCAGCAAGTTGGGGAGGGATCACTGCCTAAAGCTCACAGGATTTGTTAATCCTTGTTCTTTGCACTTTCTCCTCGTTAGAATTGGGACAACACTTCACATACCCAAAACTATCATTCATCCCAAACAGTCAAATAGTGCAGATAATCCCAAGGAGAGGCAAACCATGTTCATTTTGTACTAAAGACCAGTGAAGAGAGGACAGGGAATCTTTTGTGGTCACAAGATTACAGAAACGTCTCCAGGGAAGCTCTCCTAATCCAGACTGTTGGGAAGAGAATGATTTTCCTTGCTAGTTTGATTCTTGAACTTCCTAATTAGAGTCTATTCATTAGATGTCATCTCTGTGTTGCAGGTATGAAGAAGCTCTCTCTGACTATCGTATGGCCTTCACTCATCTAAGAAACAATCCGTTCATCGATTACAAGCAGCTGGGGCTGAGACACATACTCAGTGCATGGGAGGTAAGGGTCACACTGTGTCTCGGTAGTTCTTCCCCTCTGTTGGACGTATTCATCAGGTTTTCAGCAATAGATATTCCTAACCTAACTGCTTTTCAAGAGAGTATATTAGACCAAAAGTAAATTTCTGATTGCAGGTCCTTTTTTTTTTAAGGATCTTTGAAAAGTTGTAGCAAATTATTCATAGTTTGAAAATTAAAATTGTTCTGAGCAGTTGTTAAAATTGTTCTGAGCAGCTCCTTGCGTAGGGATGTATTTTCTAGCTTATCTATGTAAATACTTATGTACATGTTGTGAACTCTTCTGCTCTAAAAGCAGAAATATCTTGAAGTATAGACAGATGGGAACACAATTTGTTTATAACTGAGGCTTAATTTGTTTACAGGGAAGCTTATGTGCATGAAAGCCTGTTTTTCCAACTGTAGACACTGTTGTTAATATTATCTCTGGGTCTAACTTTACACACTGGGCTTCAAACTGCTTGATGGTACTTACCACTTCTGCAGCACTTCAATCTCTAGCTCTTACACTGTTCTGTGGAGTGATCCTGCCACATCCTGTTCAAAAAAGACCTAAGCCTGAATGGATTGTAAATATTTTTGTAAAAATGCAGTGTTTTTTGTAGAAGATGCAAGTATGTGACTGTAAGTTTTATTTCTTCTCTGTCCTGAGTCCTGAGAATGTGGGCAGAAAAGCAGATACAGCAAAAGGTATTTAATCTTTCACTTCTTCAAGAGTGAAGAGTCATTGTGTATCTCAAACCAAGCATGCCCAAGAACTCGTCATTCAGATTTGTTTGTTTTTTGTGTGCCTTATACCTGGCAGGAAGAAGTTGTACTTGACATTTGTGGTTTTCACTTAAAACCTGATTGCTTTTAAAAGTTTCAGTGCCTTTGAACACTATGAATGTCCCCAGCACTCCTTTCTCTCAGCTCACACACCCTTGGAAACAATGGGTTCCGCTTGAAGAATACCTGGCTGCAAAAATGCCCAGAGTGCCTCAGGAGATCAGGACCTTCCTTGGTGTGACTAAACAGTTCCTCCCTCCACATACTGTAGACATTGCCAGAGTATGTGCTGTCAGCACAGTGACAGCACTCCAGACTCAAAATCTGCCTCCTGATTCAACTGTATCTCATTCTATTCAGATCTAGCTATGTCTCTCCCTCTCTTTTTCATTTTCTCTTTTTTTTAATAGACAAATAAAATCTTTCTAGAGAACTATGCCATCAGATTTCTCCATGCATGGCCTCTGATATGTATGTATGTATGTATGGTTCCAAAATCCACAGGTTTTTTGCCACTCGTGTGAGCAGAGCTTCTGAGCTTACGGGGAAGTTTCTGCCTCTCAGAGGCTTGAGTGGTAGGTACCTTGCTTCTCCAAGGGTGAGCATCTCCACAGTTCCATAGATGTTCAGCATGGCCATTCTACCCAGAAACAGCAATATTCTAATAGCATGATGAATGAGTGAAGGAGAAGCATCTTGTTATCTGCATCTCTCTTTCAAGCACTGTTTACATCCAAATGTTTTAAAGCAACTTGGAAGCCAAGAACTGTATCATATAAGGTAGCAAGAGATCTAACAGGGCAACCTGTTGGCCATCTTCTATATACTCAATGTTGGGCAGTGACAAGAAGAGGAGCTTTCCTACTCAAAGATATGGATCAAGACTTCCCCACACCCGGTCTGTAATGCTCCCACACTTTGCACATCGTCAAGGAACACACTTACAAGCTGCTAACCATAGCTGACAATTTGCACATTCTCAGCCCACTGCAAAGTGGAGCGATTTCAGCTAGGTTATTCTGCAGTGACAGGGAGTCAGAGTGACTTTGCACAGCAAAAAAAATATTACCTAGTTGCATATGGAGAGAAAACCATGCAGCTTGCCAAGGAAATCCTTTCTGGCTTTTCTGGCCTGGTGTTTCAGTACCTGGTCCCTCTTGGCTAGGTTGCTGAGTGCAGTAGGTTGGGTCAGATTTCCGCTCGGTCTCAGCCTTCTGAGTTAAAAGCCAGATGGTTCTGCTCCCTTCTCACTGGTTCTAGGTGCTGTACAGCACAGCAGCAGCGCAGTGCCGGCTGAGGCAGTGGCAGGAAGCTAGAGTTACCTTAGAAAAGGCTGTTGTGTGGAGACCCGAAGGAAGAACAGCAATCCTGGACCAGGCCCTTGAGCAGGTGCAGGTAAGACCACCTCTATGGGCTGCTTCTGGGGATGCATTGGGCTCAAGTTAAAAAATCTGAGATAAAAATGTGCTAATTGTTGTATGTTCAGGCCTTCCTGCCTACCAGCCTGTGTGGTCACCTAGTGACAGAGTCTAAGCCATTTCAAATGGAAAGGATGGGTATATATATATGGAGGATGTGGCACTCTACATTCTGGGGCTGGTTCTAAATAACAGTTTCCTGTTAGACTGAAAGTACCTCCCCTCTTGTTTGATCAGGAGCAACTTACAGTTCTCTAATTTATTTTCCCTGGAAGGAGTCATTATTTTGCTGCCTCTATATTTCCTTATCTTATTTGTATCCTTTCTAAAGGACAATAGCTTTTTATAATCTGATAATCTCTTCTAGCATCAGCTTTGCCCTTTGTGTCAGTGCATTATTTATATCTGCTATTGGATGCTACTCCGTGGGTGCAGAGACTGACAGAACAACAACATTCAAAATCAACTAGAAAAACTGATCAGAGATTTGTTTAACAAACTCTGCTTCACTGCCCTCCCTTACACCCATCCAATGTCAACAGAGTCAGCCTGTGACTCAACACTGAGCAGTGGCCTTCGTGCTTTTGGTTTGCGTATACTTGTTAAATCCAAGTGTTGTTTTTCAAAGTTCACAGCCATAATTTTTACCTTAATTCCTCCCTGGAGCTGATTTCGTACACACAGGGAAGTAGTACCTAGTACCTGCTTTTCACTGATGGTAGTTTAATATTAATTGATGACTTTTCCTTGATCTTCTTTCCATACCCTAGGAGCATCTGTTTTTAGAGCCCATGCAGGTTCCACTTGGGGAATTTTTCAGACCACGAAAGAAGGAAGTTGAAGAGCTGAATTCGAAAGATTTCCTGGGTAAACCTAAGGTAAAAGGTAACATCATCTTCTCTACAGAAAAGTCAAACATAGCATAGGAAAACTTGTGAGGCACATGATGAGTAGGATTAAAAACAAGCAGATTAAAATCACAAATTCTGACATCTCCGGAGAGCATTACTGCTGGCCTCTCCATCAGTCCCAGCATTGCTAGAGACCCCAAAGCAACATGCTCAGGGCTTTCAACCAGTCAGGGCATCTGGGAAACACAAGAAGAGATTTATTAGAATTACGCCCTCTTCTATCAAAACATTTCATTGCTGCTAAAAATCTTCCCCATCTTAGTTACTGTAAGTCTGAAAAAGCAAAGCAGGCACTTAGGGAACCTTGTGAATGTAATTTTGCTGATAATTCCATTTTCGAAAGGATCAGATTCCTCTAGCCCACTCCTACTCACTACTGCATTTCCAGTGTGACAGATATGCACTTGGGAGACAAAAATGTTTTGTCATGTTGTTAAAAACAAGTCAGCAGAGAATTTTTGTGACACCTTCTGTGGCCATGGCACATGGTATAAATGTCACAAGCCAGAGAACTCTTATATGAAAAAAAGGAAGGGAGAATAACTTTCTCACATACTTTTTGAAGAACTTGCTTGGGAAAACAGGGATGAGGGCAGTTGAAGTTGTTTTGTGGTTCCAGCTCTGCACGTTTCATGATATGCATGGATCTGCTTTATGGCTGACCACTAGAGAGGTCAGAAGGAAATGAGTCCGAGCAGCTTGAGAGGGCCCTGCTGTATCTTCGTGCAGCTTGAATTCAGTCATTAATTTGTGTTCCGGCAGGTGATCTCCTCCATCATTCCCAATGATGAATACATCGGCTTCGAGCCTCTTAGACCTCAGGTGAGCAGGACATAGCTGTGAAAGCAATTTCATGCTGCTGTCGTAAAGCTTCATGTAGGTTCTCAAATCCTGACACCATCCTGGTAAGAAGGCATCACTGAAAAAAAACATGCAATTTCTGCATGTTAAGCCCCATATCAGACCAAATAGCATGAGGTCTTTCAAAGCCAGCTGGGATGCTTCAGCTAATGCTGAAGACTCAGGCAATGATGTAAGCCTCCATCCCTTAGAAGATGCATGTTTATCTCCTCACCATGCCAAAGCAGCAGTGGAGTCTCTGCTGTACTCCGCATATATTTGTGAAGCAATTTAGTAAATTTGTCAACATCAGCATGGCTGACTTGCACTGTAATATAAGAGCAAAAATTTGGGGGGGGGAAGACTTCATTTCTCTCTGTTTAGTGGGATAAAGAGGGAGTGGGAGAAATGGAAGGTACTTTCTGATAAGGTGTGGAGCAGCAGACCAGATGGAGCCTGCAGTGTGACAAATGTAGTCAAAAGAGGAAGAGAGAAAATACTATGGTGTGAAGCTCCCTCCTTTTCAGAGAGACAATAAGTATTGTGGCCCTTTTGCTCAATCACATACTATTCTAAAATAGATGCTGTTGTTTCCCCCACAGAAACAGGGCTTTTATGAACCCAGTGCCAATGCTTTGCGGTAAGTGGCCAGTGCCACCCTGATCTCACTCTTCTCTCACTATTTCTGTTCATAAAGTCATGTTTTGTCCTCTGATACCTTTCTTTTGAAGACTCTATATGATCCACGCCCACCTTTCACCCCTGGTGGAGAGAATGCTGAAAGTACAAAAGGTTGTGTGGCAGCAGTAGATGCTACAGCTAGCAGGAGTTTTGCAGACAGCAGCATCTCTAATTCAAGAATCACAGAGAACTTTGCAGGAGTCAGTTCAGTGGTTTGGGGAAATAGATAATAATCATGTCATGGCTGTGAAATGGGATTGTGACTCCTGCCCAGTGCAGCAGCAGAGGGTGCTCAGGTCTCCAATTCTAGTTCTCAGGAGAAAGCTTCCAAGTGCTGGCTAGCAACCCTGCCCTGCTAGGCCAGATTCAGCCCTGGTTCAGAAAACATGAAAGTCATTTGTTTTGGTAGCGTTGTGCCAACAGTACTTCAGGGCTAAAGTTTAATCATTGTTTTGATCTGGAAGATGTTTATTAGCATGATGGAAATGTGGCAGTTGCATTTGGGAAATCAGAGTTTTTCAAGCTTCTTTTGCTCCCAGTTGGAACAAAAGAGTAAATATGGAAATCAGAATTTCCTGCCACCTGAAAGTTTTGACACATGCCGTTTTGCACTAATGTAGTTTTGGATAAAAGATGTCTCAGTATCAGAACTCCAAGGTTTTAAAGGTACTTTTATTCCCATTCTCTCTAGAGACCGTGAATCAGGCTACTATCGAGTTTTGTCCCATTATTACCCTGAGGACTCAGAAAAGTTGGCAGTGAAAGCCAACAGTTTGGTCTTTGTGCTGACTAGAGGAGCAGATGGCTGGGCTACAGCCATACATGATGGACAGGTAAGGCAAAAGGATGGACTTCCCAACACTTCCCAACCAAGAGAGACCAGACCTCTGCCTGTAAGCAGGAGCTCCCTGCAACCCTCTGAGTATGTGCCTTTGAGATCCATCTCTAGCACTGCAGAGCAGGGGATGTGTTCATGAGCTCATTTCCACAAATCAATTGCTAGCTGTAGGTGTCTCTGATACATGGCTCCCGCCAGCTTCTCCCATTTACCTGTTTAGCTCCAGCATTTCACAAGGGTGCTTTTGTGGGCACTTGTGCTCTCACCGTACAGAAGCCTGTGGTGGAATCAGATAGGCTCACAGGCCTAAGCAGGGACCACAGTTTGCAGCAGTACTTGTCACTTGAGAGCTCTAATGGAGCTGAAGGAGGAGACAGCGTGGTCCTTATTTGATGTGAAATATCTCTGTTAAATTAACTTTGGGAAGGTTTTGGAAAGGTTTCAGCTCTGCATGCAGGTTTTATAAAGGGCTCCAGGGAAGATCCAAGGAGCTGTAGTCCAGAAAGTCTGACATCTTTCTGTGTGTTAGTGGAACTATAATATGCATAGAAACAGATTAATATGAAAATGTGGGAGAGTCTTCTGTTGAGAGAAGCCATTCCTTACAAATTGAGTTAAGTTCATTGAAATAACTGCCCATATTTCCCCCCCCCCAAAAAAAAGTCAAAAGATTCTTCACAAAAATACTTGAAAAAAAATACTGAGATATTAGAAATAGAGAGGTAGTCCTCTGAGGACTGACAACAAATTAAGAAGTAGAAATAAAATAAAGGACAGGCAAAAATGAACATTTTTTAAAAGAAATGATGTTGCCACAGAGACTCTGCTGTGACCTAAAGCATTTAATGTATTCCTAAGTCATCTTGTAAATGGAGTGCATCATAAGGTGACAACAGTCTATGACAACATCAAATCATTCAAAATACTCAGATTTGAAGCTGACAGGGAAAAGTTACAGAAGGATTTGAATATACTGGTTGACTGGTCACTGAGGTGTTAGATGAAATTCGAACTCAATAAATGTAAAATAATGCACATAATTAGAAAAAAAAAACTGTAGTTACTCACAATCATCAGTTCATCAGTTGAAATTAATAATTCTAAACCAGTGATTGCCAGAAGACACAAAATGTTGCTGGGCTAGTACTCATCAACATTCTTATTATTCTCTCCCTAAGCATCCATTCTAGGAGCCGACTGGTGGGCTCGGTGGATGTTTGGACTGTTACACTGCAGCCACTCAATTAGCAACATTGCTTTCTGCATAAAAAGATGCAAAAGTAAAATTACTGAACACAAACCACAGTCCTTAATTTTGGTTACCCTACCCTTCACTGGGCCCTACATGGACACATTCATATTTCAACAGGGTTAGACGGGAGTAGTGTTTTGCAAGGACAGAAGTGGTGCAAAGCAAGATGGCATTGGGCAGACTTGGTGCTGCATCTACCATCACAGCCAGCTCTTGTCTCATATTCTGCTCTGCTTTGTGTTCTGCAGAAGCTGCATATACCAACCTCTCTCCTGGAGCCTGCTCCTGCCCCAAAGATGGATAAATGGGTGAGATGCCAACCTTGTAACTAGGAAGAGAGGAAAGGGCCAAGAAATACATTCAGGACATTTGTTTGTAAGATTATCACAGGGTAGGATAACTGTGTGACATTAACATACTGTGTTTCACCTTGAGCAAAGACCAAGTGCTTTTTGAATGGGAAGAGAAAAGTTAAAGCAGAAAAAAATGCATATTTTTTCTGTGCTTCTGATCTTTTTCCAGCAAAATCTAAAGGCTTAGATATGTGTCTTTCACAGTGGCTTTCATTTCAGGCTGACCTAGGTATTGTTATCTTTTATTTGCTGTGGCCTGGTGGTACACACAAACATGTGCAGCTGCCATAGCTCTGTTGACCCACTGTAACTTGCTGAGCCACTGAAGCACAGTGATGAATTTGAGGACTTGAGGCATGCAGTGACATGGCCTCCAGCCTCCTTCTGTGACATCTGCAGAGTGACCAGATTTAGCATAGATTTAGCACAGAAGTGGGTAAGAAGTGCTCTCTCTTACAGAGAGACAGTAACATCCTAAGCAAGCACAGCTTCTTGCCTAGAGGCCATGTACTTAAGCCCTGAGCTCTCACCTTTCACTTAGGAAAACTTCCTTCATCTCTATTCTACCCCACAGACGTATCTACACATGATCCTGATTCCTCACCATCTGAACACAAAGTAGCCAAGGCATGACCCAGACCCCAGTATGGTGGTTGGGAGAGTCTTTGAAGCACACAGCTCTTCTGATATTGCTGTCATTTTCTCCTCCAAACGAATCCCTGGCTGTGACATTTGCTTGAGCATTTGTTGCATGGAGACTGGCCTTTAACTGGGCATTTGCTCTGCTAGTGTCTCTCTATGAACCAGCCCAAGCTCAATGAGATGAGCCAGCAGAGCTGGGAGTTGGTGAGAAGAGCCTTCAGTACAGTGTGAGCATCCCCTTCTTCTCCAGCAGCAGCCCAGGAAGGGGCAGAAGTCCAGGTGGCAGAGTGACACATCAACCTGCTCATCACCACCTGCTACACAATAACCACAAGACCTGCAGAAACCCTTAAGAGCCTGACAGCTCTACTTCGTCCAGTCAGTTAATGAGCTAGTCTCTCCAGTGCTCTGTCCAGAGCTACACTCAGAACATTATAACCTGCTACAGCCTCTCTCCTGAAGTAGCCTTGCCCACTTTCCAGTGTCTTCTGCTTAATGCTTTGCTGTGTTGATCTGTTGCAGAAGATCAGCAATGGGATTCCCCTCCCTCCTGCCAAGGTGCCTCCCAGCCGACTCCACGTGAAACAAAAGCCAGGTAGCTCCTGGGCCAAGGACGTCAGTGGGTATTGCGTGAAATTGCTGTGCCAAAACCCTGCTGCTTTAGGGGTGCGTGTGAGGGTGGCTGGCTGCTTACTGCAGCAGTTTCTAGCTAGCAGGTTGCAAAATAGTTGCTTGAGGTCTGTGCTTTCTGCATGCACTGTTTATGTGTTCTGCTTTGGTTTGATTTGGTTTTTTTTATTTTCTGTTCTCCAGAATCTCCTGAAGGAGAAAATGCCTCTGCAAATGATGATGTTTCCCAAGTGGCCTTTAAGGTGAGGTTTTTCACAAACCAAAAGTTTCACTAAATAAAGCTGCCACAGCCCCAAGAGAACAATGTTGTAAAAACTACAAGGGGAATTGCTAGCCAGATCCTCCAAAGTTCCTAACCTGCCCCAAATTCACTGTAAAAACTTTTGTCCATTTCTCAATTCCATAGACAGACTCTCATGTTCTTTCCTCCACCACTCCCAAGTCTGTGACCATACTACTTTGTGAGGAAGCCAAAAGTTGTGGCTTACCAAAGCAGTACCACCAGGTGTCCATGTGTCACCTTCCAAGGAGCTGAGCTGTGCTGATTGTCACTGCGTCAAGTGTCCAAGGCCCAGATAAAAGAGCATTCTCAGGCATGCACTTTGCAGCCTGTTTTAGCCTCTGAATTACCTGCTTTTCCCTTTCCTCTCTTCCTGAGTGGTATTTTCTATCCATACCAAACCAAGTACAGCAGGAATTTGAACATTCATATTTGATTTCCTCTGGGATAATGTCCTCTAATGTGTCTCCATATCATTACCAACCACTGTGCTCTAGACTGGAAAGTACAGTGTGGCTGAGGGAGTTGGAATCACTGCTGTGTCCACATGCGGACAGTGTCTTTCTGTGTCACTGTCAGCTGCAGATCTGCATCAGCCTTGCTACTTTTGTCTTTGACATACATCTCTAGTGATTTTGGAGTCATCTTTTGTCATCTGTTCTATAAGCAGAAAGGCAGCAGAATAGGGGGCCTTGCCTGCATCTCTCCAGCTGACTAGAAGAACTGGGGTCCTGCTTGTCTAGTATGGATTTGGGAGGGATCTGTGCCATCCGACCCAGAGACAGGCTTCCTTGGGTCATAATAGAAACATTAGATGCTGGGCTTTGGCCCACTGTGTTGTTCCTCCTCTGAAATTCAGATCTGCACTATCATTGTGCGGTGGCATTGTACTGAGAGGTTTGTGTCTGTCACCTCTCTCAATATGAAAGTCCTGAATAATCAGTGCCATATTTCTCAACAGATCCCACCGGCACGAGAAGAATCTTTACCCAGCACAGACAGACCCATTGTATTGAGAGTCCACTGTGACTGCACCATAGCGGTGAGATCAGGCGAGGTGCCATCTCTGCCAGACCTACGGGCTCTGCTGAGGGAGAAGTTCAGCCAGCATGCAGAGCAAGGGAAGTTGAGGTATGCTGTGGAGTGGGTGTGCACTGAAGTCTGTAGCTTGTGAGGGAGAAGCAGCAATGATGACCACTCAGTGGGCCAGAGAGGCTCTAGAGACCCGAAGGATCTCCCCAGTAATCTGCTCAGTGGTAGAGAAACAGGAGTGAACACCAAGAAGAACTCTGTACAGGTGCAGCTGATGTGTATCTGATTTTCTCCAGCCCAGCTCAGCTTTTAGAATATGCTAGGATCAACATAGAGCAATTTGGGAGTCAGATGTAAGTGTGAGTTAGTCCTGGCATGATGTCATGACTGTAACATCCCTGGGGAAGGCAGGCAGTGTAGTCAAGAGAATTTAGGATCTTACCATCAAGTTAAGTGTCCAGGCACATGGGTTGCTCTCTGACAGGGCCATATCTGCCCAGTGAGCATGCAGGGAGCCACAGTGACAAGCTCAAGAGTTGGTTTACAAAGTAGGCTTTGTAAGACTCAAGGTTTTTGAGCGCTAGAATTGCCTGTAAATTTGGCTATTGGCCAGGTGATTTGAGCCATCTCAATGAATCATTGCAGCTACAGGCATGCGGACAGCAAAGAATTCGTAGCAGTTTTGGGAGAGGAAGATCTGGGAAAGATGTGGCGACAGTTAATAGATGGCAGACTGACACTCTGGTGCGAGGTATGTGAACTGTGACAGGCTTTTATGCTGCGCTGGACTCTAGACTCTGCTTTGCCTTGCAATCTCTATACTGGCTTTTTCCTACAGGACTCGAATTCCCCCTCAGGCAGACCAGTCCTCTACAGGATGCTGGCTCAGCATGGTTACCTTGCGCAGGGGCCAGGGGACCTGGAGTTCAGCAAAGGAGACACGCTGGACATTCTCTCTGAAGGTAGCTCTCTAGTCCTGTCTGCAGGGCTGTACTGGGCAAGGCTTTGGGAGTCTGTTGCAGGGAAGAAGTGGGGACAGTGAGGAGCAGATGGCCTCTTTGCAGTGCTTTTTCAGGCTTGAGCATTCAAAATATGCAGGCTTGCACTGGTTTTGCCCAGAGTTGAACTGCAGCCGTGAAAACTCATTAACCCTGCACATATCGGCCAGTGCTCATGCTACTCCTTTATGTTTTCCCAGTGAACGAGGACTGGCTTGAAGGACACTGCAATGGCAAGACTGGCATCTTCCCCAAATGCTTTGCAACTCAGTCTGATTGCAGTACTACGTCCCTATAGGCCACACTATGCAAAGAGCCTACTGCCATCAGTCCTGCCTCCTGTGGGTCAGAGATGCTAGTACCAGCTCATTCTGGCCACAGCTAGCCCATCAAGGCACTCTGATGAAGCTGGCTACACTCGACAGGAGATGTCCCACACCTTTGGATCCCATGGGGTCAGTTCCAGCAGTCTGGCAGCATTTTCTACAGCATTTTCCAAGACATGGCATTTTTACCTCTGTTCTTACAATGCCAAAGGTATGTTTTTATGGGCAGAGAGAAGAGTGAGAGATTTGATATTTGGCTACAGGAAATGCCCATGCAGCAACCAGAGGAGCCCACCTTAACTTCAAGAGCTCAGACTGATGGGTGGGAAGAGATTCCTCTAAATGGAGGAGTTTACCACCTCTCCCTCTGCTGCCCAAGTTCAGGCTGGGGAGGCTGAGCCTCGCTCTTACGGGGCTGAGCATAGCCATCTGTGAGCAGGAGGCAAAGTCAGTTCCCTGTGTCCCTGTGCCGTGTATTCTTATTCGTACCAAAGAGCAAACTGCTGCTCTCTTTTGAAAGCCTTCTGCAACAAGTTTGCAGTGGGGTATATGGGGTGACATCAGGCGTTAGGCCCACCGTGTGTGAGCTCCATGTATCATCACAGCAGGATCTACAAGAGAGCAAAAGGCACTTATCACTTTTGTGCCCAGATTCCTTTGGTTCTTTTTTGAAGTCCTTGAAAAGTCCTGTCTACATTTTACTACCCCATCCTGTGTGAGCAGCAGTCTTGCAGCACAGAGGAGAAGCAGCTGTGGAAACACTCCTGCTCACAGGGCACTGGGCTCTTACAGGGGTGACTGCTTGGATGGGCCAGGGAGAAATTACTGTCTGGTTCCTCCAGCTGAGCTGTGCTGGGCTGAGCTGTTTTAAATAAAATACTCTAGTGCCTGGAGCTGGAACCTGCTATGGATTTAGTGTCTGACTAAGCTGGGCTACGTAACCTGAATATAAAATAAACTCTGGACCAGTGTTGGCAGCTCTTAACTGTTCATTATATATTGTTTTACTGAAATATGCCAGTAAAGATTTTAGATAGCTGACAGTCCATCCTTGGGAAGATAGTCTGTCATATATTCAAAAAAAGAAAAGAAATGGATCTTGGTTCAATTCAAAGTGTCTATTCCAGTGCACAGGGCAAGATACAGAAAAGGTTACCCGTCTCCTCAGAGCAGTGCCAGGCTGGGGGCCTCATGCGAGCTTTGCTGGCCACACCTGTTTGCCCACACTGATTCCCTCCCATGGCTCTGGATGATACTCTGCAGGCAGATTTGCCATTGCTTTCCAGCACTGCAGAGCCTGACTCAAGCTCAGACGGGATGTCTGTGAAGCAATGCGGGCTAGCTGCACTTCCTGTTCTGCTTCTGGCACCCTGCAGCTGCAAAACTTCTTCCACCATCCCTGCACCTCACCTGCCCCTTCTCACAGAGCTGTGGGGGCACCTCATAGGAGAGCATTTCAACAGGACCAGAATTACCAAAGGATGGAAACTGTCTCTCCATCTCTGCTAGGCTGGAAATCTCAGTGGCTAGCAACCTCCAAATTTGAAAAAGAAAAAGGATTTTATTTCTAGTTTGAGTTTATCTGGCTTCATCTTCCAGCCACCAAGTCTCAGCCTTTGTCAGCCAGATTGAAGAAGCTTCTGGATTCAGGAGTCTTCTCCTCTTGGAGGGATGTAGAGAGCTCAAGTTGACTTTACCATCTTTGAGGTATTCACAGAGATGACCCAGTTGGACCTCCTGAGCAATGTAGAGGGTCTTAAGCCCTCACCTTTTCCGCCTTCTCTCATACCACTTCTTCCAACCTATTTTGGTGGGCAGGGCTCTGCTAGCCAGGATCCAGGAAGCTACTTGGGCTTCCAGAAACATTGGAGAAAAATGGCCACTAAGCCCACCACAGTGGTCAGCACAATGAAGAAGATGGCACTTGCCCAGAGACCAGGCTGCTGCCCCTTGACATGCACCAGAGCCTCTGTGGGGATCATGTTGGTGAGGTTCAGCATGAAACCCAGCGTCCAGCCAATGTCCGTGTTTGCTGCCTGAGACAACAGCAGAAGGGGTCATTAAGAAGTGCCTTTCCCAGGCACTGATAGCTTTGGTGCAAGGGACTGACATGCATCTCTTGCAAGAGCTGCCCCAGCTGTGATTTCACATAGGGACCTGGCTGTTGCAAACCTAGTCCTACTAGCATCAGTTACACAGTGCTTTGCTTTTTTCCCTTCCCCAAGAACTAAAGGGAGCTGAACATGGATGACTGCTGTGGTCCAGATGTGCCCTCTGTGACTTGCATGTGATTTTGGATTGGAACTTTCCACCTCCATGATCCTTTAGATTTTCATTATACCCTGGTGAAAAGGTGTCAAGGGGCCACCATCCCCTGTTGTACACTGATGCCAGTTCTGCTGTGTGTCAGAGATCAAAGTTACCAAATCTTACTCCACCTTTCTCCAATCCCCTTAAAATTAGTTTATATCCTCACCTGAGAAAATGAGAAAAGAGTAGGTGTCAAGAGGCTTTTGGGCAGGTAGAAGTGATGCTGTGCTGGAATCACTGGGTGGCAGGCATGAGGCAGGGACACATTTCTAGCTCTGTGGACTCCAGGGATGCTTCTCCTGAACAGCTCTTCCTCCTCTCTTAGGGGAAGGCTGCAACCAGCAGCTGCCTTCCCCAAATCCCACTGCCCCTCAGGGCTTTTACCTTCCTGTTGAAGTGGATGCTGCTCCATGTATGCTCATCAAACTTGTAGCCATCAAGCAGCAGTGTCAGGATGTAAACAGCCACAGAACAGTACATATGCAGGCGTTCCATCTCCTGTGGGAACTTCTCCACAAGCTATGAGGGCCATTGGGGGACACAACACAATGAGGAAAAAAACAGATGTTCAGAAGCCCTCTCTGCCCCAGGGAACAGTGTGGTATGCTCTTCCTGGGCATCCCAAGCATCACTCTTAAACAATCATAGAATTGGTAAGGTTGGAAGGGACCTCTGGAGATCATCTAGTCCACCCACCCCCCCCCACTCAAGCAGGGTCACCTAGAGTGTGTTAGATACGGTTGCATCCAGGCAGGCTTTGAATATTTCCAAAGAAGGAGCAACAAGGACCTCCCCTTGCTGAAGCCCAGGCTTGAATGGAGGACCTTTAGATC
This sequence comes from Rhea pennata, assembly GCF_028389875.1. Taxonomy (NCBI): domain Eukaryota; kingdom Metazoa; phylum Chordata; class Aves; order Rheiformes; family Rheidae; genus Rhea; species Rhea pennata. The sequence goes on from NC_084680.1 coordinate 3,001,297, forward strand.
TTCAATCTAACACTCTCCCAGCTGAGCTACTTCAGTCCTAATCCTATTACTGAAGCAGGGACATCAGTACCAAGAACCTCCTTAGCAGCATACCCTTTCCAAGCTGGAGCTGCTGTGACTGCCCCTTCCACCCCTATCCCAGTGCACCTGCACATACATCAGGCAAGCCTAACTGTGGAACTGGGTATGGGAATCTCCATAGGAGGTGGCCCACCAAAGCTCTCCTGCTCTCTTAAGCCCATAATATCAGGCTTGGAAAGGGACAAGGCTCCTAGCTGCTCTTCACAGTGCTCTTACCTCTTTCCAGGTGGTGTTGCAGAAGGCCCGAATCGTGGAGTTGACATGGCCTAGAGACTGCTGGCCAGTCAGGTTCAGGAAGTGGAAGGTATAATAGAACCCAGAGAAGGCCTAGGGAATAACAAAAGGCTGTAAAAACTACCAAGGATGACAAAAACTACATGTCTCTTCTCACCCCAAAGAGGACCCCTTTGCAGCCCTTTGCAGGGTTGGGGTAAGCATTGCCATCTCTGCCTTAGAGGAGTGAGATAACAGGGCACAGGACAGGAGAAGGGCTGGCTGAACTAGCTGCAGAGCATCTCAGTGCTACTTCTCAGGCCCAATCCTGGCCTGATCCAGGGTTTTCTTTGGGCAGAAGATAGAGTCCCAGAAATTCACAGGGTACTGCATCCAGCACATGCTTAAGGATCTGCTAAAGATGAGAAGCTAGTAGAAAAACTCCAGAACTGCTGCTTGTGTTTGGGAGCACAGCCAGCTCAGACATGTCCTGTGGGCACAAGATCTTTCCATTTTCCTCAGGTATGGCTCAGACATTGCAGGAAGTGGAAGTCATCTCCCAGCTTACGAGGAGAGCTTTGCACATCGGATCATCTCTGGGGCCCCTAGTCTCCCCTGCTCTCTCACAAACAATAGAGGAGGAAACTCTCAGCCCTCGCCCTCCCAATGCCACAACCACGTGGATGGAGGGCTCCTTACAAAGAACTGTCCCCGCACGGGGGGCTGATAAATGCCATTGAACCCACACGTCCTGTGGGCCCCACAGGTGAAGTTGAAGAGTTTCTGGATGGCACTTCTGCACGCTGCTGGGTCTCCTGTCCCCGTCACTGTGAGGGCCTGAGCAGTGCTGGGTTTGCTCGGCGTGGGGACACAGGGACTGTCGTAGAGGGCTGCCATAGTGATGTTCTCCTGGTATCCCTTCGGGTAGCAGGGGTGCAATATCTGCTGGGGAGAAGAGCTGCCCTAGAGAGAGTGGGAGCTGTTAGCAGTGCTTGTCTTGAGGTGGCGGCCAGACCCTTCCTCCACAGCCCATCCAGTGCTTCGACTCCCCCCAAAAGCAGAATCTGGACCCCAGGAGGATGGGCAAGGTAGCAGGACAGACCCTTGGCATGACTTTAATCTGCCCACAGCAGTACAGTTCTCCCTCTCTCCCCTGCTGTAGCACCCCGGCTTTTGAGAGTGCTTCTGTTAGCCCATCTCCATTCAGGGCAATCTGACTTGGTGGCTTTAGAGACCACTCTAGTTTCAGTGGAGCTGGTACCCGGAAAACCACCCATGCCAGGGAACACTTCATGCCCATGTCTGTGAGGATAGGGAAGACCCAGAGGATAGCACAGGCCTCAGGAACGATTTGGTTTTGAGGTGAAAAATGACCTCCCAAAGCCAAATTCTGAGGAGAAAGGCGCTCTGGCAGAGAACTGTGTCCTTCGACCCAAGGGAGAACATTTTTTAGTTCACGAGGGAACATCCGAGCTAGGCTTTTGAATTCATGGTAATTTCCCAATTCCTTAAGCCTTGCTCCACAGGCAGGCACGTCTACCATTTCTGGAAGACATGTTCATGAACATGGGAAGTGGTTGAGCAAACCCTTGTAACCGATGCCTGAGGAAGTCGTCAGGGGCTGGCTCCATCTCTAGTACCTCATAGAGAGCTGCCAGCAGCATCTTCAAGGCCTGCGTCTGCCCATAGCAGAGGTAGCTGTGGGTGTAGAGCGAGTAGTTGGTGCCGTATAGCCTGAAGAGGACAGAGGTGTTTTTGTCCTCCACGGTACCTCCGGGCTGGAAGGTTATTTGTGTGGAGGCGCCTCCAAGGTCCAGAGCTCCCAGCACCTCTGTGGCCTGCGGATGTTCCCATTTCTCTGCAAAGGAAAACTGGCCCCACAAGAGAGCAAGCGTTAGTCTGAAATGCAGAAAAACGCAGTCGCTGTCCCTTTCACCAGGCCTTTGTGTGCTCAGAAGCTCCCGAGAGACCTTCCGTGGTGCAGATCCCTGCTCCAGCCCTCGCAGCCCATGTCCTCCCACACCCACAAAGGCCTCAGTGTAGCTCTGAGATCCGACCCCTTAGCTGCTGCACGTCAGCTTGGATCCAGTGACCCTGAGGGGGGGAAAGGGTCCCGGAGAAGCCCCTTCCTTTGCTCTGCTTGCAGGATCTGGTGGGGTCCGACATTGCTGCACCCCTTTGTTACCAAAATCAACTCAGAGCCAAATGGTGAGGGCAGGGCCACAGGCTGAGCGGGACACGAAGACCCTCCTGCCCTTGGCTCTCTCAATGACATCAGGCGAGCCAAAGGTGCCGTTTGCAGCAGGCTGCGTTTCTTTGGGAGACTAGTGCCTTAAAACGGCATGTTTCTCTCCTCTGGGGGTACAGAAATGGGCTCTAGCTGAGATAGACATAGGCACTCTGCTTCCTCCCGGCCAGAACCTTGATGAGTGTCTCCAGCAGGTAGTTGACAGTGATCCAGCCAAAGGAGCCCTCCTCGTTCCCTGTGAGGATCTGAGCTCCACGGAAGTCCACAGGGTACTGGCGAACGGCCTTTGCGACCTCGACAAAGACCTGGTCAGCTTTTGTGCTGTTCTGCTCCCTGCCAAGGGAAGGAGAGAGATGCCGTGTGGTGGGTGAGGCAGTTGCGGGGTGTTCTCGGAGCGGTGCTCACAGGGAAGGGCTGGTGTCTTCTGCAGGGGGAGTGGGACTGCTCAGAGAGAGGTTCTATCCCTCCCACCCGTCCACTTTCCCACCTGTGAGCTCGCTCTGCCCTCAAGCCACCAAACCAGGGTCAGTGAACCAGTGGATTGGGTTTAATCCCTAAAATTAATCCCTAAAATTAAAATTTTATGTTTAATCCCTAAAATCACTACCTGCTGGATTTGTGTGAGCGTGCGTGCCCAGTCTACCCCAGAAGCTTCCTCTACTGTGGGGCTTTCCTGAGGGCATGCCAAGCCCGTTCTCTTGGAAACTTGGTGGACTGCAGAAGTGGGTGCTCTGCCCACCACCATGGCACAGTCTCTCCTGATGGGGCAGCAACCCCTGCACACCAGCATCCCAGCTCCAGGCCCTGGCCCCTAGCATCAGCTGTGTTGGCCACCAAAAGCATGTGGTGGGGAAAGGCCTGCAGAGATGCCCAGGCTCACAGAGCAATGCTAGGTACCTCAGCAGCCGCATGCCTGCTGTAGCCCCGAGGTAGGTGGGGGTCTCTCGCTGCAGCTTTTCTGGGACGATCTTCATGGCCTTATCTAGGCAGGGTTTCAGGCTGGCTCCAGCCAGAGCAGGGTTGTCTGCATAGCTGGAGATGCCAGGTCCTGAAAAGTGACCTCCCATGAGGAAGCAAGCTCAGCTCAGGAGAGGCAGAGGACAGACACTTCACCCACACAGCCAGAAAGTCAGCAGAGAATTTTCCCTGAGTACCTGGGTTAGTAGTTCCAAGTTTGCCAAAGTTGTCCCCAGATATGCATTGCTGAAAACCTGCCAGCCTGGAGGCAGCATGCTTGGCAGGGCCATGTCACACTGAAAGAGCTGACAGCTAGCTCTTGGTCTCAAGGGTGGTATCTTTTGATGCTTAGCACATGCATATCTAGGGTATCTGTAGAGCCTGGGCATGGCCCACTAATCCTGCAAAACTTGGTCCATGAATGGGCTGCTGCTTGTTTCCCCAGGGAAGGGGAAGACTCTCATTTGTCCTGCCAGGAGGATGTGCAGAGTAAATACACACAGAGGTGCCCTCTGCTCAAGTAAGCTCAGACAAGTTTGTTCTATTTTTAGAGGCCAGCACCAGACCTGAGCATTCAGCAAGGTCCTGTGCTTGCTGGAGACAGGCTCTGGAAGGGAAATATCACTATTTACCTTCCCCAGAGCTTTGCATACCAATAATGCCATTAGGCCAAGAGCTCCCTCTCTTACCCTTTGCCCTCTCTCAGACCTTTGCTTCAGAGCACAGTTAACCAGTAACTGGCAGTAGCCTCAGAGCCTTGATCTGATGTTGAGGCAAGCTCTGAGCCCTCTTACACTTCCGCGCAAGCACCTCTGGTTTACTGGTGTCTAGTAGTCCCAGCCCAGCTCCATGCATCATCCGGCTTTCCCTACCCACCCTCACTAGGCTGGTTCTTTCTTCCAAACAGACCAGTCCTTGTACCAAAGCCAGAGACTATCTTTGTGATAGAAACAAATGCCTCTTTGGCTGAGAACCAGCCAACTCGCCTTCAGTGTGTGTAGCAAGCCAGGAGAGGCAGCCTAGCAGACTAGCTCCTCTCAGCCACCGGCCCATAGAGCTCAAAGCCCTGGTATGTGGGGACAGTCACTGCTGTCACCGAGGGCAGCCAGCCCTAACACATCTGAGTCAAGGGAAGGCAGGGGGACAGCAATGGACACATCCAGGCACACTGACCAGGCACAGCACAGGCCTCCACCTGGCTCACAATTCCTGTGCCATTCTCCTTGTCCACTGGCCACTGGTAGATGTAGAGAGCGGTGTGTGTGGAGCCAGCATCGAACACCAGGCCGTACTGCAGGGAAGCAGAAGGAATGGGGCATTAAAGCATACAGACCAGATCTGGGGGCTCATGTGCTGAACTGCCCACATTGAATGGAAGGAATGGCTAAGGCCAATTTTATCTGGCCACAGAACTAGGAGGGCTCCAGGAGCCCTGGTGGGCAGGGGAAGCCTGACTGGCTGAGGGAAGAGAGTCACTAGAGCAGGAGAAAGTGCTGTGACATTGCAGCCACCAGCTGTATCACAGACGTGGCTCCATCACAAGCTCTTCCAGCCAGCAGGGAAGGCTCCTCGGTGCTCTGTGATGAAAAGGCTGCATGTGCTATACGGCCAGTCACAGGGACAAAACTCTGCTCCTGCCCGCTGGGCATGCCAGCCTAGATGGGTGTTTATCCCTATCTTGGCAATAAACCGCACAGCCTGCCTGAAGTTTGGGGAAGAACTAGCCTTAAAAAGGGAGAGCTGGCATCAAATTGAGAGATGGTAGCTTGAGTTCCTCACAAGGACCCTACCTTGGTGCTGGGGGGCAGAAATACGTCCTTCACATTTACGACAGTCAGTATGAGGGCAATGATGCTGAAGACACAGGTTGCTGCCAGGAAAACTGCCACAGCCTTGGCTTTGTGCTCCATTCTTCCTTCAGCCTGCAAGAACAGCCACAGCCCCTTGTCAGCACCACTGTGTTTACAAGGTTACTTTTGAAATGTAAGTCTCATGAATGGGCATGGGACTTCTTGAGATGGGGTTTCTCTCATATCCTAACAAGGACTGAAGCTATTCTGCAATGCATGGCTGATGTTATAGGAGGATCTTTGTAGTCTAGGGGCAGAGACACCCTCTCTCTCTCTCTCAGTTCTCCCAGTCTGGGGGATTTTCAGCTAGACATTTTCAGCTCTACCTTTCCAACCTCAACCCCTGTCTTCCCCCTCAGGCTCCTCTCTCCGCACAGTCTGGATCCCTTTGCCCCAACTGATCTCACAGCTGAGTGGCAGGTCAGCATCTCCCTACCCAGTAGCATCCACAGGATAGGCATGGCAGTGGCTAACCTGAGTCACAGCCTGGGAGAGGGAACATACACTGGCAGGTCCCCAGGGAGGGCATGTCCTCTGGGATGCAGAGCTGCATCCCTGCAAGCTATGGTCATACCCTGCACCCTCACAAAACCTGTCTCATGAGACTTGGGATCACTAGGACACTTACGTTGCCCAACAGTTCCATGATTGCCTTGAGAGGCTCCTCTCTGCTTCAGGTAGGACAACAGCATCTCCTCGGCTGTGTACTCCTCCTGCCTTGTCTGGCTCTCCATAAATACACGGCAGGTAAGCAAATACTCAGGGACTATGTCCCAGCCTGCAGGCAATCTCCAAGCCCCTTCTGCAGCCCAAAGGGCAGGCTGAAAGGTGTTAGAGTCACAAAGCTCCCACTGATTTGGGGTGCACATGAGGCCACTAACTAAGATGGCTGTGTGCAGACAGACACAGTATTTTACATGAAAGAAGGCAAGGCCAGCAGGGCACTGAAGAGCCCTGAACAAATGAGGTGGAGTGCTGCACCTCCCTCTTATTTGGGTGGGAGATCAGTTCCTGGCAGAATCAGCCCTAACACATCAGTAAGAAATCGCAGCTGAGAAACAAAGCCAGAGGATCTGATTCTCTGCAAGAGCTTCAACACACAGCAGCTAACGCATCTCCATGAACAGTGCAGGTGTGGTCTTAAACACACACAAACCTCTCCCACCTCTTCCTCCATTGCCCTGCTGCTCCCAGCCAGCATGCACCAGCAGCGAGTGAGGCTAACCTACATCTATTCTGCTGTGTTGCAATCCAGACTCCGGATGAGCAGCATAAACCCTGAGAGCCCTGGACAAAAAGTTGTTTAAGCCAATCAGTGCTTTGGGCCTTGGAGCTGTTGCTTGTTACCCTGGGAGTACATAAAAAGACAGAGGAATTCCCTTGTCCCTTAGCCAGATCAGTTCAGTGACTCTAGCAGGAGAGGAAAGACATATTCTGTTTTGAAGTCAGCATCTCCAGTGATGAAAAAGGGCTACCAGTGCCCTGTATAACATGGGACGTATCATGATGAATAGCAGCCACTCTCTTACATCCCATGTAATTCAAACAGGGAACATGCACAAGAAACTTTTATCAAACTTTTTCCTACAACCAAGAGCCCTTCTAAGTATGGTAGCTGTAACAAGAAGAAGTTGCATATAGATAGATTATGAATTCCCATATCATCACATCTCTAGTCTGATCAGCCCAGTGAGAAGCTCTGTGAGGCTTTGTTTGAACTTGGGGCTTTGCAGGAAGAACCTTGCTTGCAAGAGTAGTCCAGTGTGGAGTTTCTGGCAGGAGTATGCTTGCTAGCAAGAACCTGTCTGCATCAGAGTTTGTGTGGACATAAATGTATCTTTGGGAAATAATTCACCTGCTCAAGGTAATATTGCAGTGGAGAAAGGCCCTACCCCAGCTCACATCCTGGAAAAATCTGTTCTGAGCACTATGTGATGGATCAGTACGGATTTTTTTTTTTTAACTCCTGTGAGTTAACTCTATGCCATCCTGCATGCAGAAGCAGGTGGGAAACCAGCTCTACCAGCTCTTGGTAGGGACAAATTTCTATTTTGACTCTGCAGGAGGTAACACCTGAAGGAAGTGCAGAGTCCATGAGGCCTGTGGCGGGAGAACAGGACATGGGAAACAAGCCCAGGAAGACAAAAGCAAGGAAGGAGGAGTGCAAAAAGCTGGTTAAATTACCCAGTGTGTCAATGGCATCTCAGGAATGACAAGCAGTGATACCCACTCCTATACATGGGCCCATTGCCTTTAGGGAAGTAAGTTCAGTGCACGAACAGAAGAGAGAGGCTGGCAGTGGTGATGCTCCCAAAGTTATAAAAGAGGTGTGTTGCTGCATGGCTCTGAAAAAAACAATCCCAGATGGTTCAACTTTCCAGTGTGGAAAGTTCGCAGCTCTGCCTATCACTTTAGTTGTTCTTGCACTAGTTTATTGACTGGACACAATAAAGTGCTGTATAAACATCTGTGAGACATCACTCATCTTGCAGTGCTCCTGCAAGGGAGGGTGGCCTTAAAATTTACGAGATTAGAGACATTGCTGGATCTGAACTGTATGTTTCTTAGGAAAATGGAAAACTAGATTTCTTCACCACATAGATTTGAAATTTAAAAGACAGAAAGACTCTTAAGATCTATAACGAAGGGACAAATTTTCATGTTGGGAGCATGAATCTTTGCCAGTTGAGTGGTCCCCTCCTTTTTATCTATCTCACCAGCACTCAGGCTCTGTAGCGTCACCATTCCCCCATGCCCCAGCACCACAGTGACGTTGCACTGCTGAACAGCCAGAATTTCAGAATACTGCTCTGCAGGGAACTCCCAGTGGTCTCCCTCCAGCCTCTCCTAGTAAGGAGCCAGTGGAGCATGTTTATGCCCTGGCACCCAGCTCCACTGCTGCCCAGGGGTGTTCAGCGAGGTCTTAGCCCATTCATGCACAGCCTCCTCTGAGTAGAGCCATGCTTCCAGCGAGACAACATCCCTGATACCCTCCGCTGCCCATTGCTCACCTGTGCTGCTCCCAGCGTTGGGCGACACTGCAGCTGGGACTGGTCGGCCAGCTTGTGTTGGTGTCAGTGCATACCTGAGAGCGTGGAGCCCTGCTCCTGGGACAAAGGCTACCCTGGAGTCCCCAGGATATGGCCCTCCCCTTGGCCTAGGGCCAACAACCTGCCCAGGGAGACAGCTTGTCTGGCAGGCAGCAGGAAGGCTGAAGTAAGGCTCTTAGTTGGAGAGCCGGCATGGAGCCTCCAGTATTAACCATTTCCTTGCTGGTGAGCACAGCAGTCTGTCTCCCCAGGCACTACCTGAGACACGTGTGGCAGGCGCTGGTTCTGGGTCCCTGCACTGACCTGAAGCATGAAGAAAGTTCAGCATGGATGCAGCTCTCCCTGAAGTTTATGACGAGTACTGGCTGTCACCACTGCCATCTCAGGGAACCCCAGACTTGACAGGCGGGTTGAGCCAGGGATGAGGGTACTTGAGGTCTGGGAGAAGGGCTCCTGTCCCACAGATATCCCTGCCCAATATCCACTACATAAACATACCACATGGGCCAAACTTGTTTACCACATTGCTGCTGCTATCGCTGGGCTCTGCTGTCACCTGCACTGCCCCACTGCAGCCAGACCAGATGGGCAGAGGGGCCCAGGGCCAAAACAGCAGGGTCCTGGCAGTCAGGGACCCATCTCCATGGTCTGAGGACCCATCTCAGGTACTTATGCACACACGTTGGGAGGGCTAAGTCCCTTCCCTGAGCACAGCTGCTGCAACTAGCATGGAAGAGCACTGCACCTGCCGTTGCACTTAGCCAGTGCAAAGTGCCCGCCCAGGACAAGCAGGTGGGAGAACCCGGACATCCGAGCTGGCTCAGGCTCTGCTTTCACTTTGAGTCCCTCTGGCAGGGCTGGGCTCTGGCAGGGCCCTGCAAAGGGAGGGCAGCCACAGCTGTCCCTCTTTGACCCCCACCTTCTATCCCTTCCCAGGGCTGCCCCAAGGTCAGGCCTTGGGGGCGGCTCTGCAGAGGGAGTTCACCCCTGTTCGGCTCGGTGCACCTACACCCAAGGAGGAAGGAGTGGGGCCCTCCCAGGGACAAGTACGGGAGGAAGTGTCTGGGTTTGGCTGCCAGCCCCATCCCGAGTGCTGGGCATGCGCTAGGCAGAAGGACAGCCTTTGACCCTGCCTTTTCCCATAGTAGGGAGTTCCTGGTGTGAGTGTCTTGGGGACTCTTCCCAGCATCTGGTCCTGGACCTGGAGAGAGGGCCAAACCTTCCCAGCTCAGTTTTAGGGGTCCCTAGTGACCAGGCTTTTTTTTTTTTTTTTGCCTTGTTGCGAAAAGGCAGGTTTGTGAGGCTTTTCAGGGCTTGGAGGAGGCCAGGGTAGTTTCCTCATTCAAAGTGACCTGGGCTCTGCGCCTCTGGCTGTAAAGTCTCCCTAAAACTCCAGGATGGCACCTCTGCCCCAAGGCACCACTAGTGCTCTGAGGCACTTTTTTGGAGGTTAGGTAGCTCCTGAGATTGCAGGGAAAATAGGGACCCTTGAAGGCGCTGGAGACACTCAGGGAGCAGACAGTTGGGTTGGCACTGGCCTTACATGATCTTTTCTCTTTACAGCTCAGTACCGAAATGTCAAAGTGCCTGCTAAAGGGGGATGTCCGGTACCTTGTGACCATGCTGGCACTGCTGGGAATTATCACCTTCTTCCTGATCCTGGCTCCAGTGAGGAACATTTTCCTTCCTCCAGGGACTAAAGTAGGTGCACAGTAGGGTCTGGAAGAGTCTTGGAACAACTGCCAGCCTTTTCCCACTTCTCTCATCCTTGCACCAGCCCTGTCCTCCTCTCTGCTTATGAGCTTTCCTGTAACCAGCCCAGCTTTGAGGGGTTTAACCTAACCAATGCAGTGCTGGGTAGATCAACCCTCCCCTCCCCGCCTCCACCCCAAACCGCAGTACCGTGTCCTTGCTAGGGAAGAGAAAGAGAAGAGGACAAATGACATGACCCTCCTCCTGGTACTGCTCCACCTTCCACCCCAGGCACCTTCTCTCCCTTCTCAGAAACCCAGAACATGTGGTGGGCTTCCAACTCTGGGTTCTGGGGCTTTGTGCTTTTTTTTATTTATTTTTTGGAGACTGTTACAAAATAACCACTGTGAGATTTAGCAGTCCTGAAGGTCTGTGAGTAGCTTGAGCTATTCAAGATGCAAGTATCTCTTGGCTGTGTTTGCAGTGCTCTTCTGCATGTCTTCCCTTTCTGCGTTGTAATTCCCTTAGTGGCTAAATCACAGGGATCAGAAACAAAGTAGGACCATTGAGGGGAGGCTGGAAGTGTAATCCTGGGTGTGCTGCTCTCTTCTGCCTATGGGAACTGAGAACAGATACTCTCAGACACCGCCACAGCACTTCACGCAGCTCTGAGTACTCTGTGACCCTCACATCCCTCTGCCTTCCCACAGTACGGCCTGGTGTTCGATGCTGGTTCCACACACACAACTCTCTACATCTACCAGTGGCCAGTGGACAAGGAGAATGACACAGGCATCGTCAGCCAGGTGGAGGCCTGCACTGTGCCTGGTCAGTGTGCTTGGATGTGTCTGTCCCTCTCCCCTTGCCCCCTGGGCCAGTGTCCTGGGCGAACCTGATAGCAGGTTTCCTTGATGCAGAGCAGAACCCGATGGAGTAGGCACCTGGAGAGCCAGTGGGAAGATGCTTGAGGCAGAGCAGAGCTTTTGGATTTCTACCAATCCATTCGGGGATCTGAGGGTGCTTTGGGCCACTGCGCTTTGTACCTCCTAAAATACGATCAGTAAATTGATACGTTTAGCCTACATTGGGCCAGAAAAGGATGTCCTGGGAAGGAGAATAAAAGGAAGCTTTTTTCAGATGAGAAGCTATGCTTTATGGAGCCCTAGAGCAAAGGGAGGGATCAAGACTGCCCAGAGGTGGCTAAGAAACTAGGCTCTCAGCACAGTTTCTGGAACTAGTCCAGTCTTGCAGTTTGTGGTAGTGCATGGTCTTGCAGCCTTGGATGTCAGACATGATGAATTTAGTCCTTCTCTCATGCAGCTGCTTCTTTGACTCTTCTTCCCATAACATCACTTTACAATTTCTCTCATAACTTAAAAGTGTAACTTCATGTTTCCACAAGGCATCCTGAAACACTTGAAGAAGCACCTCAATGTAACTGTGTCTCTCTTAGCAGTTTGTATGGAGATTCTAATTGCTCTTTTCATCAGCAGCTGTCTTTATGGTGTGTGTTTAAACAGCACAAGGCACAGTGGAGACTTGGGCTGTGACTGAGAATTGCAGATATTGCCAAAAGGTCCAGAGAGCTCTTTGGGCCTGGAAAATGGGCTAGAAAGCTCTCTCTAAACCTGCTCCCTCATAGAGATCACTTTTCAGGACCTGGCATCTCCAGCTATGCAGACAACCCTGCTCTGGCTGGAGCCAGCCTGAAACCCTGCCTAGATAAGGCCATGAAGATCGTCCCAGAAAAGCTGCAGCGAGAGACCCCCACCTACCTCGGGGCTACAGCAGGCATGCGGCTGCTGAGGTACCTAGCATTGCTCTGTGAGCCTGGGCATCTCTGCAGGCCTTTCCCCACCACATGCTTTTGGTGGCCAACACAGCTGATGCTAGGGGCCAGGGCCTGGAGCTGGGATGCTGGTGTGCAGGGGTTGCTGCCCCATCAGGAGAGACCGTGCCATGGTGGTGGGCAGAGCACCCACTTCTGCAGTCCACCAAGTTTCCAAGAGAACGGGCTTGGCATGCCCCCACAGCAGAGGAAGCTTCTGGGGTAGACTGGGCACGCACGCTCACACAAATCCAGCAGGTAGTGATTTTAGGGATTAAACATAAAATTTTAATTTTAGGGATTAATTTTAGGGATTAAACCCAATCCACTGGTTCACTGACCCTGGTTTGGTGGCTTGAGGGCAGAGCGAGCTCACAGGTGGGAAAGTGGACGGGTGGGAGGGATAGAACCTCTCTCTGAGCAGTCCCACTCCCCCTGCAGAAGACACCAGCCCTTCCCTGTGAGCACCGCTCCGAGAACACCCCGCAACTGCCTCACCCACCACACGGCATCTCTCTCCTTCCCTTGGCAGGGAGCAGAACAGCACAAAAGCTGACCAGGTCTTTGTCGAGGTCGCAAAGGCCGTTCGCCAGTACCCTGTGGACTTCCGTGGAGCTCAGATCCTCACAGGGAACGAGGAGGGCTCCTTTGGCTGGATCACTGTCAACTACCTGCTGGAGACACTCATCAAGGTTCTGGCCGGGAGGAAGCAGAGTGCCTATGTCTATCTCAGCTAGAGCCCATTTCTGTACCCCCAGAGGAGAGAAACATGCCGTTTTAAGGCACTAGTCTCCCAAAGAAACGCAGCCTGCTGCAAACGGCACCTTTGGCTCGCCTGATGTCATTGAGAGAGCCAAGGGCAGGAGGGTCTTCGTGTCCCGCTCAGCCTGTGGCCCTGCCCTCACCATTTGGCTCTGAGTTGATTTTGGTAACAAAGGGGTGCAGCAATGTCGGACCCCACCAGATCCTGCAAGCAGAGCAAAGGAAGGGGCTTCTCCGGGACCCTTTCCCCCCCTCAGGGTCACTGGATCCAAGCTGACGTGCAGCAGCTAAGGGGTCGGATCTCAGAGCTACACTGAGGCCTTTGTGGGTGTGGGAGGACATGGGCTGCGAGGGCTGGAGCAGGGATCTGCACCACGGAAGGTCTCTCGGGAGCTTCTGAGCACACAAAGGCCTGGTGAAAGGGACAGCGACTGCGTTTTTCTGCATTTCAGACTAACGCTTGCTCTCTTGTGGGGCCAGTTTTCCTTTGCAGAGAAATGGGAACGTCCGCAGGCCACAGAGGTGCTGGGAGCTCTGGACCTTGGAGGCGCCTCCGCACAAATAACCTTCCAGCCCGGAGGTACCGTGGAGGACAAAAACACCTCTGTCCTCTTCAGGCTATACGGCACCAACTACTCGCTCTACACCCACAGCTACCTCTGCTATGGGCAGACGCAGGCCTTGAAGATGCTGCTGGCAGCTCTCTATGAGGTACTAGAGATGGAGCCAGCCCCTGACGACTTCCTCAGGCATCGGTTACAAGGGTTTGCTCAACCACTTCCCATGTTCATGAACAATGTCTTCCAGAAATGGTAGTCGTGCCTGCCTGTGGAGCAAGGCTTAAGGAATTGGGAAATTACCATGAATTCAAAAGCCTAGCTCGGATGTTCCCTCGTGAACTAAAAAATGTTCTCCCTTGGGTCGAAGGACGCAGTTCTCTGCCAGAGCGCCTTTCTCCTCAGAATTTGGCTTTGGGAGGTCATTTTTCACCTCAAAACCAAATCGTTCCTGAGGCCTGTGCTATCCTCTGGGTCTTCCCTATCCTCACAGACATGGGCATGAAGTGTTCCCTGGCATGGGTGGTTTTCCGGGTACCAGCTCCACTGAAACTAGAGTGGTCTCTAAAGCCACCAAGTCAGATTGCCCTGAATGGAGATGGGCTAACAGAAGCACTCTCAAAAGCCGGGGTGCTACAGCAGGGGAGAGAGGGAGAACTGTACTGCTGTGGGCAGATTAAAGTCATGCCAAGGGTCTGTCCTGCTACCTTGCCCATCCTCCTGGGGTCCAGATTCTGCTTTTGGGGGGAGTCGAAGCACTGGATGGGCTGTGGAGGAAGGGTCTGGCCGCCACCTCAAGACAAGCACTGCTAACAGCTCCCACTCTCTCTAGGGCAGCTCTTCTCCCCAGCAGATATTGCACCCCTGCTACCCGAAGGGATACCAGGAGAACATCACTATGGCAGCCCTCTACGACAGTCCCTGTGTCCCCACGCCGAGCAAACCCAGCACTGCTCAGGCCCTCACAGTGACGGGGACAGGAGACCCAGCAGCGTGCAGAAGTGCCATCCAGAAACTCTTCAACTTCACCTGTGGGGCCCACAGGACGTGTGGGTTCAATGGCATTTATCAGCCCCCCGTGCGGGGACAGTTCTTTGTAAGGAGCCCTCCATCCACGTGGTTGTGGCATTGGTTGTGATGTTTCTGGGAGAGCAGTGGCTGGCAAAAGCCCAGGGGAAGCTGCTGTGTTAGAAATGTCTGGATAGTGTCAGTGATGATTGACTCCTCGAAACTTGGGATGTGCTTGATGAATGGGTTCTCACCAGACCTTGACCTCCAAGGTGCTCTGTTCTCACAGCATCTCTCACTGTTTCAGTATTGGGAGCTGTCACCAGGGCTCATTAGCAGGCATTACCATATGGTGCTGATCGGAGAGGTGGTCTGCCTTAAAGACCACTGCAAAGCAGATGGAATGAGGTGTGAGTGGGTAGCAGGGGCCTAGGTACTTTGCTAATCTATCAGCTTTACTCTTAAACATCCACAGGCCTTTTCTGGGCTTTATTACAACCTACACTTTCTGAACCTGACCAGTGGGCAGTCCTTGAGTTCAGTCAATGCCACCATTTGGGACTTCTGTGCCAGAGACTGGAAGAAGGTAAGATCCTATCTAGGATCTGCTAGACCTGCCTGCGTTTCACGCATTCTGGGCACAGGCAGCTTTTAGGGCCTATCTGCAGCCCATTTTCCAAGGTGTGCATGGACAGCCGGAGAGTGCTGCAAGGAGCACAGAGATCTCTGTGCAGGGAGACAGATGGAAGAGCAGTCTGCAGCCTCTCAGGGTGTCCTTTCTCTCCAAACTCAGGGACTCCTAGGTCTTTGTTCTTGGTTGCTCTTCAGAGCCCTTCCCCATGGTGTGGGTGCACCGAGCACTGCGCCACTCTGGCAGTCCGATCTTGCTCTTCTATGTCTGCAGGTGCAGAAGGAGTTCCCTGATGTGGACAAAACCTATCTCCGTAACTACTGTGCAGTCAGCTCCTACATCCTCACTCTCCTGCTGCAAGGCTATAAATTCAATGACAAGACATGGCCCAACATCCGCTTCACCCAAAAGGTAGGAAATCTCCTAGCTGCAACTGGCTTTCATGCTTTGTGCCATTAAATGGGTTGCACCCCCCCCGAGCCTCCTAGGTGAGGGAGCAGGAGAAAACAAGGTGGCATGGTCCCCTGCCCGTGCCCCTCTGGCAGGGCAGTAAGAAGCACAGACTAAGCAGCTCTTGAGATATGTTCACAGGCATCTGCTGGGGCATCTGTAGTTGCAAATTCCAGTCTGAAATATGCTCTCCCACAGCTTGTCTTGCTAATGGGATATTTGCAGCCCAAGGTGTGTGCAGTCTCTGTGGCTGAAGAACAGGCCCTTGAGGAGGCATGGCAAAGGTCTTCTTTAGCTTGCCTGGTACTTTGCAGCCCTTCATGTTCCTCTTTGTCCCTCTACCCAGGTCGCTAACACAGATATGGGTTGGACTCTGGGCTACATGCTCAATCTTACCAACATGATTCCCTCGGAAACTCCCCAGAGATGCATAGCAGTCCAAAGAAGCATCTGGACAGCAGTCACAGTTGCATTGTTCATCATGCTATTCCTCTGCTTCTGGCTGTTCATGGCCATATGTCACCAGAGAAAATTAGCCAGTTATGAGACTTTCTAGTAACACTGGCCCGAGAAGCTGCCAAAATTCCTTGGTCCTGCTGCCACACTTGTATGAGGAGCTGCAGGCTGGGGTAAACATGCCCACATCCAGGAGCTATGAACTTGTAATGTAGGGTACCAGCTCCCCAGCCTGGTCATCTGGAATTGGCACAGGCATTATAAAATCTCTCTGCAACTGTGTGCTGTGTTGTTTTTTCTTTCCCCTTCTTGCTGGTTAGAGATGCTTTGGAAGAGATGACACAGCTCAGTGGGGCAGGGGCTCAGCACTGAATATATGGGGACAGTAGTGACATGGGGCAGCTGGAGATGATGAGAAGTGTGGGTCAAGGAAGAGAAAAGCAGCATCTGGCAGAAAAGGGATCCTTTTAGGAATTGGTTATCATCTGCAACAGATACCCTATGTGAGGCAGACTTAAAAAGGTCCTGTCCTATCTGAGGACAAGGACCTGCATCTCCTGCTGTCAGTGCCAGTGAACAAATCAGACCCAAGCTGGCCTGCTAGATGGAACTTGGGCTCTACTCAGGATGGGAAGCTATGTGAGGTGGTGGGATTTCCTGTTTTCCTCTACAAGGTTCCTTTCTCATTTGGCTGTGCCATGTGTTTGTGCCTGGCAGACATTCCACCATCCCTTTCCAGCACACAAGGGGATTTGGGAAATCTGCTAGGAGCTGTAAGTAGGTAGTTCCTGAGGTTTTCCTTGCAGTTCTGAGGTGTCCCAGTGGCAGGCAGTGAATAGGTGAGAGTACCAGGCTCAGGACAGAGACTGCAGGTACCTGTTTTTGCTGTGGTTCTCACACATCCACCCTGAGCAGCCCAGGATCTGCCAGTTCTGAAGGTTTAAGGGCTTAATTTACATGCACACTTAAGAAAAAAATAGGCTCTGAAGTAAGAGAGACAAGGAGACCTGCTTCTGCAGTCCTCATGCATCCTTTCTACCTTTTACTAGTGCATGGGTCCTGCTCCCTAGACCGAACCTGTGCTACAAGGCCAGAGCATGTGTCTATGAACACCCTCGTGCAGGGGCAGAGTTTGTTCTGTGATGCCAAGGCACAAGCCCTCACTGTCAGCTGCAGCCCACAGCATCACCACTGCTACCCCAAAGCTCTGCATGCACATCAGGTCCCACCACTATGTTTCACACACACCTTGCAGAAAATAGAGATTCTCACTCACATTTCGCTCTCATTCAGCCCTGTCTACTCATCCATCACTTCTGGCACTGGGACTCGTGCAAGGATTGATCATGCCCAGGACAGCCAGAGGCCAGGAGCTGCTGTGCTGTTGATAGAGTGGCTAGGGTGAGGTGAGGACATCCTGGCTCTCCAAAGGAAAAGGTCCTTGTCTTCCTGCCCTGTTGGCTCCCTTCAGGGGTCTGGCAAAAGCTGTGAGGGCTCCATGGGTGAAGGCAGTGCCCAGCTTGTGCCCTTTGCTCCTGACCCCTGGCTGGCTGGACCACGTCCTGCTCCAGCACTCTGGTCAGGTTCATCATCTCTAGCTGGATGGTTTCTGGACTGGTTTGCTCAGACCTCACACCAGTGTCTGTGCAGTGCTGTACCCTCAGACACCTTTTCCCTCCAAGGGCACCATCATTAATATAGAGTTTTCTCTCAAATCTCCATTTCTCATAGCACTGAGCAGTGTTTAAGAGGCGCTGGAATTAGCAGAGTAGCTACCCATGGTCAAGGCACTTGTTCTGTCCCTCTCACCTCAGGTCCCCACCACCATTACCAGCCCTTACCTGGGACAAAAAAGCATTAAAATCCTTTTGATTCAGGAGAAAAATAACAAAACTTTCTCTCTTAGATGTCTTTTGCAGTGTTTATTTGGGTGATAGAAAAGCTGAGAGGTGCCTACCTTTCTGCAGAGACAGCAGAAGTCAGTTCTGCTGGCCAATGCGTAGGGGACCCTGGCTAACTCAGCCCGCCAGCCCCGATGCACTCCTACCAGGCTCTGAGGTGCCGCCTGGCTCCTACAGCCACAAGCTCATGAGCAGGGCAACGAGACCCAAGGCAAGAGTGAGCACAATGAAGGCGACGACTGCAGCCCAGAGGGAAGAATCATGTCCCTTCACCCACTCCTGAGCCTCCACTGGGATCATGTTGGTGAGGTTCAGCATGTAGCCCAGGGTCCAGCCAATGTCCGTGCTCCCTGCCTGCCCAAGGAGAGAGGGGATAGTGAGGGCAGCTCTAGTACAGAGCTTCTGCCAGCAGCATTGGTGCCACTGTGTGCCAGGCTGGGTGCAGGCACAGCAAATATCTCAAAGCAGGATGTCTCCATCAGCCTGCACAGCTGGATGTTAGCTAGGCATAGTGCTGCTGGACAGCCATGTCTGAGTGCATCACCATGCTGGGATGTGAAGCCAGCAGGACTTTCCTGACCAGCGCTGCTCATAGTTTTCACAACAATGTCTACACTCCAGTGTAGGCAGCTGGCTCTTTTTTTCCCAGCACTGGCTCTTATTTCTGCTTGCAGGCTGAGTCTGCTGCTTACCTTCATCTGGAAGATGATACTGTTCCAGCTGGTCTCATTGAACTTGTAGGCATCAAGGAGGAGTGTAAGGATGTAGTTGGCGCTGGCGCAATAGCTACGCAGTCGCTCAGGATTTTCTTTAGGGTAGCTAGAAGACAGCTGGGGGGCATGCGTGAGAGGAAGGGAAGTTATTTCCAGAGCATAGTAATGAGCTGACAGTAGGCAATTTCCACGCAGGGGCAATGCTCTGATGACTGCTGCATGAAGGGTGATGACTTTGTAATCCTCATTATCCAGAGAAAGACGCTTGCTTCTGGACTAAGCAGGTAGTTTGGACCCATCTAGACAGGGCAACTCCTTCCAGGAGGATTTACTATCTATGTCCACAGGTAAATATAAACATTTGGGAACTCCTCCTACTGCAGATTCTCCCATCTCACCCTCCTTGCACAAGGGGCTTCTGCTCTCTGCCCCATGATGATCCTACGACATCTGTTGACTGTACCCATCCCCATCTGACTCCCCTCCAGAGTGGTGCCAGTAGCCAGTTTCTCTCTCACCCTTCTCCAGGGCTCCATCCCCAGCTCCAGCTCCTGCGACAAGGGACCGACTGTTGTCTTCACCTGCCCTGGTTGCAGCTTTCCCTATATTGCTCATGCACACGATGAACAAGGAGGGACCCCAAGGTTTGGTGCAGGATGGCCATGGCTCCCTCACAGGACTCTAGGATGGCTCTGATGCATAGAGCAGAGCTCAGGAACCAAGCAGCCTTTCCCTGGGGCATTTCTGCTCTTCTTTCCCTGCCCTAGGACTCCTTCATTTGTGAAGTTTCCCCATAGCCTCCCATGACCCATCATGGGAAACATACGTCTTCCCAGCTTCTTGTGCAGAAATTCTGGATGGTCTTCCTGACAGTGGCCAGAGGCTGCCCGTTGGTCAAGTTGAGGAATCTGAAGTTATAGTAAAAGGCTGAAAAGGCCTGAAAGGCAAGAAATAGAAATGGCATTGAGTAACAGTGGGGAAAAAAGTGCCCTTGGGCAGCTGCCCTGGTCTCCCTTGAGTCAGGAAGGGCTGTCAGCAGGGGCCACTTTCACCAGATTTGTCCCACCTCTGTATAATCCCAGTGCATTCTTGTCCATGTCCCAGCAAAAATGATCATCTGAAAGGCATACATGTCTAGTGGCTACAGCAGTGTGTGGAGCACAGGCAAGACCTAGTCTGTAGGCTTCTAGCTATGCTGGATTTTGACTGAAAATTTGGTTTTCAAGCAAATCTATCTCCTATTAAAATGATTCCTTTTTGAGAGCTGACTGGAAAATCAGACAGCAGAAATTCCCGGTGTGCCCTGGAACAGCAGTAATTTGAGTGCTTTGTACCTCTGTTGTGCCATGGGAAGGTGACATTGCCATGAGATACCCTGAGTGGGCCATGTGGCCTGGCATGCAGGGAGACAACACCCCATGGGAGAGGCACTTTGCAAACAGCATTTACTCCTGAGAGGAAGCATCTGTGTCTGACAGCAGCATCCTGTCACCTGGCGAAAACACACTATGTAGACTGCTGCAAGCAACCTTTATTTTGCCCCATGTCTACATCTCTGCAAAGGCCTTGGAAGGGGCCTTTTAATGGGACCTCTTAATGTCTCTGAATAGGGCAGTGGTTTCTAAAGACAGCAAGAGAAGTGAAAGGACAGGATTTGTCTTACATAGAACTGCCCGCTGACAGGGGGCTGGTAGACACCGTTGAAGGTGCAGTCTGGGCTCTGGCTGCACGCAGAGAAGTTAAACAGCTTCTTGATGGCAGTCAGGCACTCACTGGCATTTCCTCTGCCTTCCAGGGTCACATTCCTGTCAGCAAGAGTTAGGTGTAAGTCATTCTGGCTTGTGCAGGGGCTGGTGCGGAAGGAAGACAGCGAGATGGTTTCACTGTAGTTTTTTGGGTAGCAAGGATGTTCGACTTGTGTGCTGGAGGATGACTCCTGGGAATAGGAAAATCCTCTGATTTACAGGCTGCAGCCAAATCCCCATGGAGCGTATGCCCAATAGCAGGGATATGCAGGAATTCACCCAGGGCTTCCCCCCTTGGCCACAGGTGTAGGCATCTCCCATCTTCTTAGCAGTGAATGACCCTTATCTATTTAATCCTGGTCTCTTTGCTTGTCTGCAGTCCCAACCTGAGACTAACTCACATTTTGCTTTGTCTAATCCCAGCCTCTTCTCACTCTTCATCACCCTCCTCTGCCACTGAAGCAGACAGATTCTGGGAATATAGTCTCTCCCCATGCCAGCAGGATTGTGATCTGGGGCAGACGAAGCCTTTTCCACCCCAGATCTAGCTCTGCCTCTAGTTGCAGCCCTCTGACATATCCTACTGACTGTGCAGCATGAGCAAACCCTTCTGGCTCCCCCCTTGACAAGGTTCAGCTCCATGAAAATGGTATTCCCCTCTGATCTTCCAAAAAATTGCCCAAGAAAAGTCTCTGGTTCTCTCTTCTCAGATCCCTACAGTCACAGAGTAGTTGAGGTTTGAAGGGACCTATGGGGGCTCTATGCCACCTCTCATCATAAAGCACGACCAAGTGGCGCAAGGTCTTGCCCCGTGAAGTTTTGAATAACTCCAAGGATTGAGACTCTACAGCCTTTCGGGGCCCTATTCTGATATTTAATCACCACTATTCTGAAAAAGTTTTTCCCCATGTCTGGCCAGAATCTCTTATATTCCAGCTTGTGCCAGTTGCCTCTTGCCCTGACACTTCTGAAAAGAGTCTGGCTGTGTCTTTTCTATACACTCCTCTGAGGTAGCTACAGACAGCAGTGAGAGCTCCCCTGAACCTTCTTTTCTGATGGCTTTCCATGCTCCTCTCCAGGTCTGCTTACGCACACTCCAGGGAGTCTCTACCAGCTCTCAGACCCTGCTTTTGCCACTCTGGAAGAGCATTATCTGTTCCTATTTTACTCTTTAAAAATTTTGTAATTGGTAGCATGAGGGTAGAGTCTGATTACCACCCAGTTTCCTGCTCACCTCAATCAATTCTTTTGCCAGCCGCTTCAGCATCTCGTTCTGTCCATAGCAGAGGTAGCTCTGTGTGTAGATGTTGTAGCTATATCCATAAAGTGTGAACTTGGAGGTTTCATTCCACTTTATAACTGAACCTTTGGGGATAAAGCTGATTTGAGTTGATGCTCCTCCAAGATCCAGTGCCCCCAAAATGTTGGCCTCTTCTGGATGGACCCACACGTGCTCTTTGGGGGAGTACTGCCAAGACAAGATAGGACAGGAAAAGGAGTAGGAGACAGCCAAAATTACTCTGCCCAAACAAAATTCTTCTCCCATTTAAATCAGTTGCGTTTTGTTACTAAATGTGTTGGGGAATGGTCTCAGCTGGCTCATTCTGTACTTGAGGTCCCACTGCCCTCTGCACATAACCACTCTGGGCATTTGCCAGAGCCAGAAAATCCAAAAGTGGAACCAGGTGGTGGTCAAGATTTTCCAGCATAGCAAGGACCCATGTGGGCCAGAGTCACTGGCATCCAGACCAAGGTGCTGCTGGAGCCCTGACTTGGGGAGGTGAATGCTCTACAGTTTCTGAAAAACAGGTCACAGAAAGATTAGTCCAAAAGAAAAGCACAGCCAACATTTACAACAAGCCTCTGTTAGCTTGTGCAGGAGCCAGATGGTGCCTGCATCTGCTGGGAGCTGTGGCAGAGCTGGCAGCACTTTCTGAGGAGGGTAACAGGAAAGAGTTTTGGCTTAAGCTTCCTTCAGAGTGTAAGTCTGAACAAAAACTGGGACTCCCAAGTACCATAGAGGAGATAGGCCTCCCCAGGACAGCAAGGCAAAGCCCTAAGGGGCAAACTGTTACCATCTGGCTGCAAGGCCGACCTTGCTGTCTGTTCAACTTTTCAGGGGGACAGTGCTTCCTGGACAAGCACAGCAACCTCTGCATCCTTCCCAGGACTCTAGCTTGTTCATGGTTTGTCCATGCAAGGACAGGAGAAGACACAGGCCACACATTTGTTTTGGTTTTGTAATTCTGAGTGGGCCCGGATATACCCGTGGTGAGTGCAGAACTGGATTGGATTACAACCAAACGGGATAAAGCAGAAGGGATGTCCTCCAGGGTTGTGCTTAGCTTTTCTAGCCCTGGTCAGTGTTAGCATGGGGCTTTCTTCCCTATGACTACATGGTATGGAGATGTGCCTTTAGCCTTTAACAGTGATAACTTCATTCTGTGTTTCTCCCTCCTCCTTCACCGTAGGCAAGTCGGAGAATAAATGGCTATTTCTCCTAGATCATTCCTAATGGCAATGACCTAGACCTTTCCTTCTGTGCAAAGTTAACTTAAGAAGCTAAGAAAGATCAAAAAGCCATATTAGTAAAGAAGGGGTGGATATTTCACCCCTCTCCCACCTTAGTGAAGGAATCTAGTAGGTAGTTAATGGTGATCCAGCCATAAGCTCCCTCCTCTTCCCCTGTGATAATTCGAGCCCCACGGAAATCCACAGGGTACTCTTTCACGGTCTTAGTAATTTCAGCCAGGACTTGGTCTGCAGCTGAGCTGTTCTGCTCCCTAAAAAGGATCAGAAGTTCAGTACATGTATTCAGTGAAATCATTACTACAGAGAAAACACAAGGGAACAGTTGCTTTCTCTCAGTTGCACAGACTCCAGTCTTTGGTAATAAGCAATTTATGTGAAATAGTGTTTCCTGCTATCTAGCTTGTAGAGGCTGCTCATGCAGTTTCTGTCATGCAAATCCCAGCTGTCCTTCCACCTGGACTTGAGATCACAAATTGAGGACCAGTATCCACCTCCTCCCTCCATGGCAGCTTGATCCCAGTTGCACAGTGGTTTACTAGGCCACCCTTCCCTACTTCATAGCATTCAGGACCAGAGGAGATCTTTATTGACCGGCTTATCTGGTGTGCTGTGTAGCACAGGCCACTGAACACCTGGTACTGATTGTACCATCAAAGCCAAGGCTGGTAGCTAAACTAGAGTGGGTCTTTCAGGAAGATGTCAGTCTGGTTTCAGACTTCTGAGTGGTGGGAGGTTTCCTGGGGCTGCCGGTAGTCTCTCTTTCTCTATCTCTGAAGCAAGTAAGTGTCAGGCTATGATTCAGTTCCCATCCCATGGAAGTGGTCAGCTTGCACCAAAATAATGTTAGAAAACTGCAGCCATAAAACCAAGAACCATGAAATTAACACTGACATTTGAAGAGAGCTAATATAAGCTAATGAAAAGTAGGATCAGGTTACACAACATCCCTTCACTTTGTACCTCTAACCTATTCCCCCACCAGCACCCAACCACGTTTGCAGAAGGTACTTTCCCTGGTGGGAACAATTCCTTTATGTTTAAGGAATAATGAAGAGCAAACAAAGAGCTTTGAGAAGTATTTCATGCTTGGAAATGAGCTACACAGCATTCTTCTGGGTTGTAAGGTCCCAGAATGTCAATGTATGTCTCTGGCAGCCTCCCTGCCCCCTAGGCCAGAAGTTCAGGTCAGTTCAGCCACCCACATGTCCCCACCGTTCTGGCTTCCTCCCAGTCCTCTGTTGCCTGCTAAGGGTAGCATGACAGTTAGGAGCTTTTGTCCCCACACAGGATGCCACACTAGCCAGGCTGCCGTTGGTTGCTTGCAGCTTGGTCATCTCTCCTTCATGCTGGTGCCCGAGAAAAGTACCTCAGTAGCCTCATGCCTGCTGTTGCTCCAAGATAAACTGGCACCTCCCTCTGTTTCGCAGGGGGAATGACCTTCAGAGCTTTGTCCAGGCACTCTCTTAGGGACTCACCAGCTTTCGGGGGATTGCTGGCATAGCTTGATATGCCTTGCCCTGCAAGAGAGTAAGGCTGGGACAGGCTGATAGAAATGACTGGAGACAGGAATGCAGGAGCAAGAGGACATGGGGGCAGCCAGGCTGGTCATCTCTTAGCAACTGAAGATCCTTTGTCAGGTCACCTGGGACTGTGAGACCTGACTCACCCAGGTCTCTCCCCTAATATTCCTCTCCTACAGCATCCCCATGTCTTCCATGTTTTCAGCAGGGCTCTGCAGCACCTGGCCTCAGGTACTACATGCAGCCTGCTGGCTTGTATCCGTGCACTGGCAGGCTGCATCTGTGCTCCAGGCTGAGGATCTGAGATGTTCTACGTTGTGCTTGTGGCCTGAGCTCTGAAGTGCCAAGAATGCCACTTGGGTCATGTTTCAACAATGGGATAGTGCAGGCCTGGGCCTCATGCAACCAGACAGCAAAAGCCAAAGTGGAAATTTTCAAAGTCCCTTCCCTGTCCCACCATAAGGTCTGAACACGTGTGACACACAGTGGAGGTGTCAGTCCCTTAATGTGACTTTGAGGCCTGGCTACATGCTCTAGCGCCTCTTTGGATGATAGTACAGAAGCCAAGCTTGCGACCAAGAACACCAAGGCAAAACAAAGCCCCAAAGGTTGTTTCCACTTGTTCTTAGAGGCAGAAATAGGCCTGGCTGAAAGCACAGATAATGGGACATGGGACCTCCAAGTAGTGAATGAACCAAGACACCAAAAGGAATGGACAAGAGCTAGTGAAATTCTTGCCCAGGGGTTGCCCTCTGGGTCCTCCATTTACACTTTGTGCCCAACTTTGTGCATTAGATGTTTCCCTCTCAGGATGGTGGCTTGTGCTGTTAGGGGCAGTCCCAGGAGGAGGAGTGAAAGTTCACAAGAACACCAAGGCACTTCAGTCCCATCAAGCATTTGGGCACTACCAGGTGCTGAGGGCCCACTAACCATGAGTGAAGCTGCTGGGGAGTTCAAGACCACCCTGACTGTAGCCAGACCCTCCTCACCATGCTGTCAGTGGTTATATGGAAGTCGGAAGCCGCTTGAACTAGCAATGCCCCAGCTTTGGCAGGCCAAGGAAAGGGAGGCCAGGTCATCCCAGCTGCCATACATAGGACAGCATCAGGTCCACAGCAGGGGGGATACTGACCCTGGACATCACAGGACAAAGTCTGGCTGACCACACCAGTGTTGTTCTCTTTGTCTGAGTCCCACTCGTAGATGAACAGAGAAGTGTGGGATGAGCCTGCGTCGAACACTATCCCGTACTGGAAGGAAAAATGAAGACATCATGGCTGGCAGGAAGAGCAGCAGGGATGGTGGGGCTGGAGCCCAGCCCTGCCATGACCCTGGTCAGATTGTTCAAGCTGAAATGCTAGAAGGTGATCCAAAGAAAAGCCTTCTTAATCCATAGATCCTCTTTAAGGTTTGACAGTCTACACCATGGCAGAGCAGAGCAGTGGCAAGACAGGTCCCTTCAATGTATGGCCTCAGCACAGGCATTTCTCATGGCAATTGAGAAGCTTTCTCATTCCCTCTACTGCGGTCTGTGCAACAATACCAACTCGCACAAGCACTTTTTTGGTGGTTTATGCTCTTTTATTGTCTTTATTGGTTAAATATTTTTTGTGTCCACACCAGCTCTACCTCAGAGCCAGCAGCACCCTGATCTCCAGAGCTCTGTGTTCCCCTTATCATTGCACCCAGCTTAGGCAGAGAATGGCAAGGTGACACCAGCCCCAGTCCATGAGGATCCAGCTGTGTGCCTTTTCCCCAAAAAGCCCTGCATCTCACTCTGAGATCTCACTGACCTTCTTCCAGCTTGGATGAAGCTGGATGCCAAGGCACAAGGGGAGGGATTCGGAGGAGCAACAATGTTTATTCTGCAATCTGGGCAGGCCAGAACGAGGTTGGTGGGAGCTAGCAAGGACAAAGGCCATGTAGAGGTGTACTGACATGCAGTGCTGTGTGCAGGGGTGCAGAGGCAGCAGGGCAGGGCTTTGCTGTTGCAGCCCTACCTACCTGCCCCAGCATAATTTCCTTTGAAATTCACTGAGCACACAGCACTGTGGCTGGCTTTCAGAGGAGGCTCCTATCTACCGCCTGCACATTCCCTGGCAAGAGAGGCTCTGACCCTGACTGAATCATTCGCTATCAGCAATCCACAAGGCTCTCCATGTTGTGATTTTTTCTTACTGCTTTTGTTATCCTAACACTGTGCATGAGCCGTGATACTGCTGTGCTAGCCACTTTGCAGGCACAGCAGGGTGACGCAGTCTGAGACGAAGGGCAAAAAGTCAGCTAGAGGTATTATTCAACCTGGCAAACAGTGACCCCAGCTCCTACGTGTCTGTGCCTTCTTTCTTCTGCCTGCATTTTGGAATTGGTAGAGGAGATACCTACATATCTATTGTAAGGCAGTTCCTGCTGAACCCCACTCACTCCTAACCCCCAAAATGAGCTGTTGTCTGAGAGCATCTGTCCCAGATGACTGGTCTCTGCAGTGGTGCTCACCTTGACTGTGGGTGGCAGAGTAACGTCTTTAATCTTCACCAGGCTGAGAACAAGGGCAATGATTGAGAGCATGACCAGTGCCCCCAGAATAGCAGGGATGAGGTGTTTCTTGTTAGTGAACATCACGGAAAAAGAGTCTGCAAATTTAAACACAGAAGGAGAAAAGCATTTGGATATGAGCAGCTAGGAAAAGTGTTAATCAGTTTAAGCTGCAAGGATGCTGTTCCCAAAAGCTCTCTCCAGGTTGACATTATCCTTAAGGAAGTTGCATGTATTTCAGAGGTCCTGGTGGATATTCAGCTCTTCCTTTGAGAAGAGCTGTGTTAGGGTAAAACAGGGGCACTGGGGAGAAACTGGGGTCTGACACAGCCATGATGAGAATAAAACAGACCTCCACCTCTTGCATCCAGCTCTAGTCTGGCTCACTGCTAACTTGAAGGCTCAGGTAGAAACACTGTATCAAACCAGGGAGATTATGGGAAATGATAGGAAAACTCGATGCAAGATACTGTGTAAGAGGAAATCAATTTTATTTTATAATAGGTAAAGACCTAGAGATCATCTTACCTGCTCAGACTCTCAGGCTCACACACTCCCCAGCACGTAGACATGTGCACCCAAGGGTAAAGCCAGAATCACTTGCATATAACAGGGAGGACATGGGAAGCCAGCTCACTAGTCCTCACTGTTGCTCTGGGTTTCCTGACTGGCAGCAACAAGCTGAGCTTTGACTTAGACAAAATTCTTGAATTTCACAGTTCTCTTGTTTCCTGCTATCTAGCTTGTAGAAGCCGCTCATGCAGTTCTCTCTAAATACCTTATCTGGGTATTTATGCCTCCAGCCTTGTTCTGCATCTTCATGACACCTTATCCTAGACCAGTTTGTTCCTCTTCCTCATTTGAATGAAATTAAAAATATGATGTTCTGCAGCAATTAGTGCACAGTTTTGCTTTTAACCTTTGCTTCCCTGTTTCTTTGGTGCTTTCACACACACACACACACACACATTTCTGTCCTATCTTCACTCTTACCAATCTTAATATTTCCATTACAAATCTCTTACCTCTTTAAGAGGTGAGAGTGACGGTATCCAATGCCCTGAAATCACACATAGAGCAGCAGGTGTCTTGATAGAAAGTTTTATTAAAATGAGAGGGAAAATCACATTAGAATAGGAGAGAGGGCCTTGCAAGACGGATTTCAGCAAAGCTTGCTGGGCCAGGAGAGACATAAATTGCCCTCCTGCCAAGAAAGCTAGGACATCTTCATGTGGAGAGAAACATGGCCTGGCACTTAGTACCTGGGACCCCAGTCATCACTTCTCCTTGTACAACCCACCTTCAAGGTGTTCCTGGGCCTGGTGTAGCCAAGGTCCCCACAGACATGGGCACCTGGGAACACAGTGAAATGGGAGGGAGTAGAGGAGGGCTGCTGATCCCGTGGCCCCTCAGCAGAGCCAGTCAGCCTCCTGTGACTTCTGTTCCTTGGTATGCATTCAAAGCTCATCTCTGAGCTGGTCCTGGTCGCAGCATGTCACATTGGCAGCTTCTGCACCCCAGTTTATCCTGCACCTAGCTCTCTCAGCTTGGGCCTGGAAGGACTCATGGAGGTAGGCAATCAGCTCCTTCCAGGTGAGACAGCAGAGCTGCTTCTTACTCATTCTGCCCACAGATAAGAAGCTGCCAGTGTTATTATAAGGCTGAGTACTTTGGAAAGACCCAGCTTCCAGCCACCTCATCTCAGCTAAATCAAACACCGAGATGCCAGACGGGAAATGCACCCTGGGGAACCCACATTGCGCAGCATGACCTTCCCACAGCACCTTTCCCTGAAGTAGTGGATGGCCAGGCAGGGACAGCAGTAAGTCCCACTCTGTGCACTGAAACTGAAGTACCACCTGGTGGAGGTGGGGGCTGAGCAGTCCCCTGTGTACTTTCAGTCTCAGGATATATATGCCTGCAGTTCAGACTAAGCAGGGCCCAGGCCCATGTCATCGGATCAGGGTTCAAAATCCACATCAGTCACTCTTTCTATGACAGTCCCCTTTACACTGGTACATGCTGCTGGTGAGGCAATAGCCTAGAACTCAGACAGCTGCCACCACTCCTGCATTGCCACCTCCACCCACCAAATAACCTTTGGATTCACCTACTTCATTAGATGGGGATGATAAAGTGTTTGCTACCTTCTGAGATCTGGAAATTCCCAGCTGGAATTCCCAGTGGCTTGGACAGACCCTTCCTGAGTGAAGGAGACTTGTCCTTATGCAGGACACAGGGGCACTGACAACCCCTTAATCCCTCTTGGACACACATGTGGCCATGCTGCAGCCGGACAGCTTGCTACCTGGGTGGCACAGGCAGCCATTCAATCCTCCAGCTCCTGCCTCTGAGCCTAGGCTGAATATCTGATAAGTTCATTTCTCCTGATTCTTCCTTAATAAATATTAAGTTCCAGAGGTTATGTGATAATATCTTAACTGCATCCTGCATCATAAGGACAGGTAATGATTTCCCAGCTGGGAGGGAGCTGTAGTTTCCTCAGCTCACAGTGGCTCTGCTTATCTCAGGTGGATTGCTGAGCATAAGGCAACAGGCTTTTCTCAGAGGTGGTGCTTTGCTTTGGCAAACCTGTTTTAGCAACCCTAGCTCTGCCACCAGGAAAGGCCCTTTTCCACACGAGCACAAGGGTGGGGGAAGGTAGGACATTGCAGGATCTAAGCTGACCTGACACTGAATTGTCACAGTGCATGGCAGGGTCTCAGCCCCTGGGCTGCCTAAAGCTAGGGGCAGGCGAGAGTACCCTGAGTCTATATTCAACCTGTGAGCCCAGATTTTATCCATGCAGGTGAGGGCACGGGAAGCTTGTCCCAGTAGGGAACGGGGATGCAGCTAGGGCCACATATGAAATGCAGAGTTTTGCAATGCTCTCAGGTCTGCTAGCAGCACTGCAGCCTCTGAGAGTGGAGGACCCCTCATGAATGTGATGAGTGGGACAGTACACTCAGGTAGGCTGAGATAGATGCTATCTTATAGGGACATATGTCCGTCCAAGGTGCTTGCACAGATCCAGCCCCAGGTCTCCCAAGGAACTGTGCTCAATCTGAGGGTACCTTAGAGCAGCCATGGTTGCTCTGGAACTTCAGGAGCACTTGTCCACTCATTTCCAGGGACCTTGTCCTAGCAAGGATAGCAGGATCAAATTCAGCCATGCTTCTGAAATGGGTGCAGCTCAGGTGGCTCACAGATGAAGGCGAGCTGGTGAGAGCAAGCCAGGGACACCACCAAGCAGAGCATCGCAGCTGCTCCTGACAATGCTTTAGTTATCATAAAAACAGTGGTTGTGATGCACCATTTCCTCTTAACGTGGGCAGCTGTGTCTGTTCCCTGCACAGCAGCCCTGTGCCTTTTCCCCATGATGCAGCTCGGCCATAAAGTTGAGTGAGACTGTGATACAATTCCCACACATCAGAGCTCTTCGTCTGCCTTCCTGGGCCCCAAATGCGAGCCTTCCTCTTCAGAGAAAATGCAGATGTGCGAAAGCAGGAGAACCAGTTTCACTAGCACTTTCCCTGAGCAAACAGCCAGCCTGGGAGCTGAAAGCCCAGCTGGGCCTGGGGCAGAGCTGCTGGATGGGGCTGTACCAAGACGAGGGCACACAACACCGCAGTGATCTGGGCGGATGAATGGTTCGAGGAAGTACTCAGATAGGGGGAGATCCTTCATCTGCTGTAGCTATCTTTTTGTCCTGCCCTGCTATAGGACAAGGTCAGTCCTGTTGGATCTAGCTAGCCCCTCCCTGAAACCCAGTGAGAGCTGCAGGGCTCCAAGCAACCCAGCGTATAAGGAGACCAAGAATCTCCATTTTCCTAGCATGATCTTTCCTAGCATGATCTTTCCTGATGTTCACAAATGCCCACAGGCACCACAGACTGCTGGTAAACAAGGATTCATAGAGTGATGGAAGCCAGACAACGTTTTGCTGGGAGAGGTAGTATTATCTTAAACAGACTAATTAAAAAGTCTGATTAAAGATACTACTACTTTTTCTTATGCTAGATATTCTTGAGCCAGGTCACAAGTAATGGCTTTACTTTGTTGACAAAATCCTTCTTGCAAAACTTTAAGGCTGGATAGTTGCCATGGAATAATAGCAGCAGGAGAAGGCACTGTAAGCCACGAATGAAAGTGCTCTGAGTAGGCTAAGTGGAAGGCTCACTGGAGACCGTCTTCCCAAACCCGCCCACCCCATGTTCCCAGCATGTGGCATTGCTCACAGCCCCTGTTGCACATGTGCCTTCTCCCTTTGTGGGCTTCCTTTCTCCATGCCTGTAGGCAAGTACCTGCAGAAGCCACTTGATAAGCTAATTACTTAAATACCTTAACATTTAGAATCATAGAATCAGTAAGGTTGGAAGGGACCTCTGGAGATCATCTAGTCCAACCTGGATGATTTACCTCCTCCTGCAGAGAAGGCTAAGCACCAGGTCCCTTCTTGTTTCACCTTTGCACTCCAGGACAGAGAACACTGTCTCTTCTCTTACTATCTGTGTTTTTCCCATGTACAGCACCCTGCATTTTCTTTCAGGGTAACACTGCTCCTGCTTCGCTCTGGTAAAGGGCCTATACCACATCTTCATGCTACATTCAGTCAGGCCTGGGATTTTACCGATAACCCCACCCAAAGGTATGTTTGTCTGTTAAAATGTGGCTGGGTCTTGGAGTGACCCAGCACCCAAGCACAGAGTATCACTGGGCCCGGGAGAGTCAAAGGGTGTCTGGCCTGCAGGAATTACCCCCACCCCTCATGCGGCGTCCCTCAGAGCCTCCTGTCCAACTTTGGACAAGACCCAGCTTTGTTTGCCTTTGGGGATGTGTTCAGATGACAGACAAATACGCTATGCCCTCTACTTGGAAAACCACTAGAAGTCCCATTTTTCTGACTGCAAGTTGACAAATCTGCTAATGAAAAGCATGGCTAGAGTACATACACACGCCTATTTGATGTACTTTAACATATATGTCTTTGTTCTCAGCACTCAAAGTGGTTCTCTGAGGCCCAAAAGGGAGTTGCCAAGCTGATGCAGTTACTTTGCGGTTCAAAGCACAGCCTTTACTGTCAGTCGTTAAAATGACTGCTGTTTGTGAGATGAGATCACCTCAACTACAAATGACTTTTCTTGGCCTTCCCAAAGGAAAATGCTCTGACTCAAGGTAGAACAGAAGTCTCTCATTTCCCCACCATTTTGGTACCATATGGTCACTCCAGCTCTAAAGAGGCTGGGGGGTAGTGGAGGCCTGGCAGTGGCTTGATACTGGCCCTCCACAGGTCAATGTAAGCTGCATCACTTGTTCCTTCTTCTTTCCCCTTTCAGCAAGCAGAAACACCCCTGAGACTCACTGCAGCTCCCACCTGGCAAGGAGCAGGTCCAGGCTCCTCTCCCTTCACTACTGTGTTTGCAGTAGCCTGATTCTTGTAAGACTGATGGAGCTGGGAACATTTAAAGCTAGATGAGTCTGGAACTGGCCCCTAGTGCCTGCCACACAGTTGAGACACCCTGTGTCTTTCCCCTTCCTTGCAAACAGCAACAAGGTCCTTGGTGGAGGAGAATGTCCTGTGCAGTGGTTCAGATTTGCCCCAGGCCACCTGAGCTGGGTTTTGCAGAAGCCCAGCATGATGAGCAAGCTGTGCTGGACAGTTTGGTGATCTGCTCAAAGAATCAGGTGAATGGTCACCTTTTTCAGTCCCTCTGGTGCTCCATTCACCCCACATTCATGCTTGTGGAACTTGCAGAGCAATGACTTGTCTGTTCCACAGCATGAGCTCTGAGTCTTGGCACCATCACTGGAGCCTGACCAGGAGAAACACCCACTGTTTTCTGTCCCTCATTAGCACCAATGTCATTGTCCCTTCACTTTTGAGTCCTGGAAAACTGCAAAGCCTTGTCATCTGTCTCTCCCTGTACCCCCAGCACTGTTGCAGTGAGTACCATGGGGGTGACTGGGGTTTCCAAAGAGCAGTCCCAGCCTCTGTGCGGATTTCTGGGGCAACCTAGGACAAATCCACCTTTCTCTGCATCCATCCTCTGTCAGAAGGACATGCTTACTGAAGGTGATGTGCAGTTACGTAAGATGGCTGTGCTCCTCCTCTCACTCTGCACCACATGTTCATGACAGCCTTAAGACCCAACTAAAATTAGGCCTTTTACTTCCCTAGGCACTGAGCAAACACAGGCAAGGGGCCAGCCCAAGCTTTCAGGATTTTTTTGATGGAAGTAACAGTTTCTGAAACCTGCTCAGAGCTGAGGAGTGCTCAGGGTAGGAAGAGAAGCCCGCCAAAGTGGAGATATGGGAAAGCCAGACCCAGCACAGGCTGGGACACTCTAGAGAAGTTCTGTGGGTGGGGAGATGTTTGGTAGTTCTCTTCTTAACTCCCTGACACAGCACCTGAGCAATGCAGGAAGAGGCCCTTGACCTGTACACTGCAAAGGGAGTTGGAAAGCAAGTGCAGGCCCTAATGTGAAATGAGTGACAACTACCAGTCATGATAGAAGCAAAAGCCAACACTCCTAAGTATGAAACAGGACTGTGACCTGTCTCAAGAGCCCTTTGGAAGCACTCAATATTTTAGCAGGTTTTTAGTCTCCTTTTAAGAATTTGAGGTAGGAACAGGTTGACCAACTACCTATCTTCATCCCCTGGCCCCTTGATCCCTTCCACACAGACTTTTGGGTGGTCAGCAACTGCTCCTTGATTAGAGTTTACAGGACTTGGCTTTAGTTTTTGTGCGGTACCGAAAGTCCATGAATGACAGAAATGCTGTAGGGACAGCACTGGTCATCAGGTCTCAGAGTCTCAGCTCTCAAGACATGGCTGTAGCACCAATGTTCTTGCTTGGTCTGGACACCCCACACTTGCTAGCACTGAGCTTTGCCCTGTGAATGGTACCCCCTCAGCCATGCTCTTCTTGTGCTTCCACATTTTTTTTTCCTCGAACGCAGTGGGTGGAAGTGTGGCTGCTGTTCTCACAGCCTTGCACTCATATGGGGGCTTGTGCTTCCACCATGACTTGCACCAGCCTTGGCAAGCCAGGACACTGCTGTAACTGCTACACCAGAGTCCCTCCAGAGATGTCAGGGCCTGTTTCTGACTGGGGGGGCATTCACTGCAATATAACAAAAGCTAAAGCCATCACTGCACTGAACAGATTGTGCAGTCCCCAACCTCTGCCCATGTAAAGATGACAGGGGAGATGGAGTCCCTAAGACCATCTACCCCTGCTATCTCCTTTAGGAGATTTCATGCCCCTTGCGTTGTACTGGACCATGGCCCTTCTTGTGTGTGAAGCATGGCTGAGCCATCCCAAGGCTGGGCTCTGCTCCAGAGTTGCAGTATGGACATAACTGCATTAGCTTGGTCTGCCTCCATGCTAGATAGTCCTCCCAGCAGGTGTTGCACACTTGTCCCACTCCCCACAGGCCTTCATGCCACAGCCCTGGATGTGTGTGTGCAACACATTTCCTAGGTTTCACATCAGGAAAGTGCAGCTGTGGCAGGCCATGATGAGGTGGAAGGTTTTTCTTAGATCCCTTACAGCAGCTGTGTGCACAGGGGCTCTGAGTGTGTGCACGCAGATTTCAAGAAGCAACAGACACCTGCTGGCATGGGTACCAATGCCTGCTCACGAGCCATTTGGTGGCACTAAGCCCCTCTGCCTCAGCTCTGCCTCTGCCTGTTGCCTATCCTAGATATGACAACTAGGGCAGTGGCTGTGTGGCATATCCTAGGGAGTCACAACTCTGGCAGTAAAGCACAGACTCCACCATCCGCACATCCAAATCTCTCTTCAAGAGTTGCTCCTGTTGTTGCAGCCTCAAGGCAGTGGGACACATGGAGATGGGTGATGGGCTTCAGAGGGGCCAGTACTGTCCCTCTGGTCACGGTGATGATGGTTTAATACCTCCAATTCCCTGGACAGGGCTA
The DNA here is from genome assembly GCF_028389875.1 of Rhea pennata. Classification (NCBI taxonomy): domain Eukaryota; kingdom Metazoa; phylum Chordata; class Aves; order Rheiformes; family Rheidae; genus Rhea; species Rhea pennata. The sequence goes on from NC_084680.1 coordinate 3,035,970, forward strand.
GGAGAAGTCCAGGCTGTGCTCTTCCACCACTGCCCCACCAAGGGGGTCTAGACCAGCACAGGTCTATAGCACCTACATGGGTGCGTGGCAGGCGGGGAAGGGAAGCACCATTGAGCCGTGCAGCTCCCCTCATCGTGTCTCCAGGCCCCAAGCTACGGGCTGGGACTGTGCTGGGGCACTTCCCTAAGATACATACACTCTTAGCTAAGCTGCTGCAGTCTGGTTTGGGAAGAGCCCAGCTGGCAGCAACATCTGACTTGCCCGTCCACAGCAACAAAATCAACCCAGAGGCTAGATCTTTATCTTTGGCAGAGTCTATTCCTGCACATAGAAGAGTTTGTCAGCCCAGGGCTTGAGGAGCCTTCCTCCCCAAGCCAGGGACAGCCAGGGACTCTGTGGCTTGTACTAAGCAGGGGCTGTTACCTTCTGGTACCCAGGGACAGGGTGTCAGTCACCACAAGCGACATGGGAGCCTGTGGCAGCTCACGGAGCAGGCAGGGTGAGGCAGGAGATGCAGAGCACGTGGGGTCAGTGCAGACCTCTTGCCCATGCCATTAGCCCTGCTGCCCTGGCCCCACACCAGGCTGGAAATGCAATTGGAAGGGGGTGCCCAGCTCCCCAACCCATTTGAGTGTCATGATCATCAGGGGTGACATCCCAGGATACACCTGACCTACCCTAGCTTTGGGACACTCATCTTTAGCCTTAAAAAACATTTTACTTTCCCACTGTACAAACGTGTAGTAACACTTTACTTTTCCTCGCATACCTGGGTAAAGCCTACTCCAGCTTTACAGCCCTTCACCTATGTTATTTACAGAGGGCTCTGCCCGGGCCCTTGGATCACTATCCAGATGGTTTTCACTGGAGGGGATGTCCGCAGAAAGGAGCAGCTTTTGTGGCTGGCCGGCATCTCCCCGGCTCCAGGCAGGATTGCTGGGATGGCACGTTGCTGGGGCAGAAGGGACACAGAGGCCCCAAGAAGTTTTGTAGTGGGACTTGGTCTCCCTGGGAACAGAGGGAAAATTGACTCCTCTGCACAAGGAGTCCTGAGAGAGAGGCAGGACTGGGTCCATGCTGCAATGCAAACCTTGGTACCCCCAGCCGCACACGCAGCCTTCACACCCCTGTTGAGCTTGGCACTCTATGTGCCGCAGTTCAGGCATGTGCCACTCGTGTCCCCCAGAAACACTTGGGAGTGTGCCTTACCTTGGGCAAGCAGAGCTGGAAACGCCGGCTCCTGGCTGTCCCCAAAGATAGCCACAAATTGCTGGAGCAGCTGCCGGAAAGCTCAGCAGCTGGCAGCCCTGAGCTGAATGCAGGTGAGTGTGGCACTGACCCCCTGTGTCCCAGTGAGTGGTGGCATCCAGCCAGCACTGGGCACCACACCCCTGTGACATGACTGTTTGTAAGGCTGGGTCTTGGCTTCTGCTCTGACAGTCTCTGGCAAGTCAAGCCGTGGCTCAGCATCAAGAAATTGCCCCTGCTCCTCTGCAAAGCATTGTACGTAGGCTGAAAGATGAGTGTTTGTTTGATATTGAGGGGGGTGAAGAGGTTGCCCTGTTTTTGATTTAATTATTTTGGTGCCTGGGGAGCTTTGGGAGAGTCTAAAAGTCGTCCCCAAAGCAGCTCTACCAGTGTCAACTCCTGAGTCAGAGGCTTTGCTGCTCCTTCTGCTCCCTGCTGTTCATTTCAACCATCACCTACCGCATCCTCCCTCCTCTGCTGCTCCAATTCTTCGTGCCCTTCAGCAGACAATGGCAATCCCACCAGATCATCCCAGCCTCGCTTCCCTCCAACCCCCTATTGCAGACAGGCCTTACTCTGCCAGCTCTCTCTCTCCCCAGGCCCACACAAGTGACTCTCTAGCTGGTGATGATGCAGTGTCTGCAGCTTGTGCACTCAGAGTGACTTGTCACATTGTGGGCACACCTGCAGCATGGGGACACCGACAGCAGCGATGAAGTCATGGTGGCCTGTGGTGGAAGAAGGTGAGGAGCAGCCAGCTGCCCCCCTTCCCAATGATGTGTCCTTGATTTGCTTTAGCTAGACCAAAGTGGAAAAGGTGCTGGCTCCCAGGAGACAGACTGGACGAGTTTTTGGGGACATTACAGAAGCACCCAGATCATGCTGAAGCCTTGAAAATACGGTGAAGCAGGAGCTGAGGAGCTAGTACTTGGGTCCCAGCGCCACCTAAGGGTGCACAAGGACTAAGACAAATGGGTGATCCTACACTGTGCTTTCCACCCCAGACCCTGATGCCAGCCCAGGACAGGCCATTTAGTGTCACTGGGCCAGAGCTGAAGCCAGTTGTGGCCTGAACAGAGGCTAGCGGGGAATCAAGCTGCACCACACATCAGGGACTAAGCCCCAGTTCAGCCAAGCTTGGACTAAGTCTTTCAGTGTCAGCTCTGGGATCCTTCTGGACCAGACCACTTTCAGTCACAACCTGGATGAACCAAAATCAGTGTGAAAGGACAATCAACATCACCTATGAGAAATTTCCTCCCAATGCCCATTAGCCTTCTAGGGAGAAAAGGAAGGTGATCCCTTGTTTCATGATCATCAGAGCACCCCACAGGGCTGGGGGCAATCAGCCCCCTGATCATGCTCCTGCCATGCCTCAAATCTGTGCGAAGTGACTGAGATACTCCTGCTCACAGCATCACTGCCATTGTCACGTCAGGCTGGCTCAGTCTCTTCCTAGAAACTCTCAGCCTCACCCAATTTCTGGAAAAGACCAGGTCTAAGCCATCACAGTGGCCTCTCCATCTGTCCACTGCTGCTCAGCTAATGAAGACTGGATGTGCTGGAGAGCCTCAATTAAACTCAATGAGACTCAGCAGGGCAGGGATCTCAGCAGGCATCTTGGCTGTGGCAGGGTCTCAGGGACAGCCAGCCACTAGCTGTCCCCAGGATGCCACCTCCCTTAGTGCACAGGGGAAGGTAAGGGGTCGTAAGAAGACCTGGCTGGGGCGGAGGAGCAGTAGACCTGCCTCTCCCACTAGCCAAAAGTGCTTTCTCAGCATGCAAACACATTGCTGGTACTTTGGGTGCAGCTGCTCCCGGATGGGCTTCCTAGGGCTCAGATTCGCCCTATTCTGCCTGGCCACGCAGCTCCACTTGGCACCAGATTTATCAGCATGTTTCTTTATTAGCAGCACAGCAGAGAGCAAGAGTAACTTTGTACTGTGCCAAAACAGCAGCCAAAACCCATACTGACTGCTCCTTTACATATACTGAATCAGTTCCTTCTGCTGTCCAAGTTTTGTAATACTGTATTTATTCCTAGAGTTCTTATCTGGTGGTTACCACCCTATCTGGGATAGGTACATCTCTTGAATGCTTTCAAACTGGTTTATTATGTTGTGCAGACAGAGCCTGCAGTCCCTGGCAGTGCTTGTGTTCGGTTTGTGGCGTGTCTCCTTGCTGCAGAATTTGAAATTTCCCGCTCTGCACATCCCCACACAGCCTCCAGAGGCACTGTGCAGGGCTGCTGGCAGACACCTAGGGTGGCAGTCTTGGACCTATCTCTTCATCACTCACACATTAAATCTACTGACACTTCAGTGCCCATAAGTGACCATATTTTTCAGGGTGTCTTTCTTTTTTTTAAGTATTTTGACACCAAATTTTTGCATTTTTTTCCACCTATATTGGTATTGCTTTAGCTCAAAGGGAGTAAGGATGTGGGGAACCAAGCTATGTTAACTCTGCTTCTCTCAGAATGACTTGTTTACAGCTAGTCTAGCCACTTATTTTCTGAACCTGTCAGTTTGCTTGCTATCTACTCAGAGCTAATGTTGGGAAATGAACCACTTCACTTTGGTGTCAGAAGAATGATTAAGTACAGGAATAAACAAATGTGAAGGAAAGCTACCTTTTCCTTGGGAAGCTTCCCTGGAGAGTTTGTCTCCTGTGGACAGTAAGTATCTTGAGAACAAAACAGTCTGTCAGTCATGGAATAGAAAGGCAGCTCTTTCTTCTGTGGCTCAAAAGCACTAGGCTCTTTTGGAGCCTAAAGCATCTATCTGAAATGAATAATTGTTGCTAAAGCAGGTAAGTGGCTTTTCACATTTTCAGCACAACATTTTCAAGTCTTTGCCTAGATTCAGCATCCGTCAGTTTATCTCCAATGGCTGCAGCAGAAAAGTAAAAGAATCTATAGGGTTACTGGACTATGACAACAAATTGTTTGAAATTATGTGCTTTGCTGCTCCTTGCTCTCCTGGGCCCTATCACCTCTAAGGCTCTGCCTAGATCTGCTCACAAAGACTAAGAACAGGCCATCCTACTCCAACTCAAGAGCGGCCTCTAGGGAAGGGTTATTTATCACTAACTTTTCCTCCAAGTTCCTTTCTGTGCAAAAATTTTCTTGCTCCACATGGTGTGCAAAGGAGACTCTGACCTGCAAGTCAGACCACAGACCCCCCTAGACACACCTGGCATTTCCTCAGGCTTCAGCAAGCTTTGAAGCCCACAGCTCTTGCCACTTAACACCACAGCAGTGTTTTAGGTGCTCCTTGTGCAGGAGTCATAAGGTAGTTTGTAACAAAGCTCTTTTTCACAGGACTATAGTTTGTTGTTGTTGTTTCCAGAAAAAAAAAAAAAAAAAAAAAAAAGAACAGATCTCTCACTGTTGAGAGCTTTTTCAACAGAGAACCTGCTAAGGGAATATCCCATGAGATCTGCTCTGAACTCACAGCCACAAGTATCTAAAATCAGTAAACTTGGGAAATAGGTCTTTTCTTACCTGTGTGCTTCCAAAATGCTAAAAGCAAATACAAGTTACACAAGAGGCTAGGTAATTACAGATTTTCTAGATTTCAGATACGAAGGTAGAAAAAAATCTGCTTTACGCAATTTGAGAAGCACCTGACTGTTAGATTGTGATAAAGTCCCACACCGTGGCAATTCTCAACTTTCTTTTTTTTTTTTTTTTTAATGCATGCTCTGCTAGTTACATCCCATCTCATCTCCTAAATTCAGGTGATGTATGCAGCCATTCTCCATTTCAAGATCTTATCTGCATGAAATATAACCTGAGAGCTGCAGAGAACACGTGATGACACCTGCAGTTAGGTGACACCTGCAGATGGGGCAAAGACAGGGATGGGTCACAGAGCACTGCTGAGGTTGGAAGGGAAGCCCACAACTGCTGGGAAGTGTTTCTTGCAGTCATCATCATAGTACAGAGGTCTCTAAAATCCAGCTTCTAAAGGAGAACAGTCCTCTAGACCTGGGCACCAAAGTAATGTTTGTTGTCCCATATATAGATAAGGAGTCTATAGTCCTGAACAACCTCACGGTAGGAGCGAAATGACACTAAAGTGTCTTTTGCATTGGCAGTTCTTTATGAAACTCGCATTAACTTCCTGATTAACTCCCCTAGAGCGATGAAATTACCCTCATTTAAGGTGGGTTATTTCTAGATATTTGAGGAGAGCATTTCACCCAAAAGCTGTGATTCAATGAAAATCCATCTTCAGAAGCACCATCAATGTTCATGCTTCTATCCCTATGCTTTGCCCTCCCAACACCCTTGTAACTATATTTGGGGAATGGATCTGAAACGCAAAGAAAAAAAATACATTTCTGTTCAAAAAAAATTTTTAAAAAAGGAAGACAAAAGGAAGAGCCCCCTCTGGCTCATAGCACAACCCCATGAAAAATCTCGTTAGCACACTGAAGGCATGAAGTATTGCTCAGGGAAGTGAGGCGAAAAAAATGGGAAGTGAGGCGAAAAACTAGTATTGCTGCTGAAGAAAACACATTGTTAAAATCATGACCTCAGATTGCTCGAGGCAAGCAAGATAACAGCTTCTTTGTTTAAGGCCAGAAGCAATCTGAGGTTTATAAGAACATCTACAACAAAACAACTAACCTCCAAATAATTATTCTTCTCTGGGCAGCAGTTTTAAGTACATAAACTTTCAAGGGGAAAAAAAGAGTTCTATAAATAAAAACTACACTATCCGTACCTTTTTATTTTAAATTAACTGGCATGTCAAACAGTGCTTGCACGTCAGGATATATCAACATTTACATCAAGAGCTGAGTGAACCTGAAATCAATGACACTGTATAAAAAGGTATTTTGAAGAAATGCTAATTATATAACGTAATAACCTGGTTGATTACACACCATTGCTCTCGTAACACCAGACCTGCATAACCTAGCAACGCCTATCACTCTGTACAAAAACAAAAAGAGGGCAAAAGCCCAGCGTGGCTGGCTGTGTTAGAGCTCAGGGCTCCCTGGTGGCTCAGGCGCAGCTCTGTCCAGGGTAACAGGCAGTCATTGGGAGCCTTTCCCTTGGTATCAGTTCACCCGGCAGGCTCGGATCATGAGCAGCTGGAGGAGGATGAAGACAGGCGACATGATAAGTCCATACCAGAGCTCCCGCGTGTGCTCCACCAGCTTCTGACAGAGGAGCATCTCAAAAACAAACTTCAGGCTCAGGATGGTGAGGATCCAGAAGAGCCGCAGCACAGCCAGGCGCTTCTCCCCGTCCTGGAAGAGCCGCACGGAGACGATGGTGGTGAAGTAAGTGCTGAGGCCATCGGCGGCGAAGAAGGGCGTGAACACGGCCCACCAGGAGAGCGTCGAGGCCTCGCTGTCCACCTTCAGGACGAGGAGCACGGAGAAGACCAGCAGAGCCAGGACGTGCAGGAAGATCTCGAAGGTGGCGAAGCCCAGCCACTGCACCAGCTCACGCAGGGAGAACAGCATCTTCCCGGGGTCCGGCCCGGCCCGCGGCCGCCGCGGGGGCGCGGGCCCGGCCCAGGGCGCCGCCGTCAGCGCCTCATGCCCTCAGCACCCCCCGGCCCCGGCCCCCGCGCCCGGCGCCGCCCCTCAGGTCGCGCCAGCCCCGGCAGCGGCGGCGGCTGATGACGTCGGCGGAAGCGGCGGGCGCGCGGCAGGTCGCGGCGGCTCTGGCGGCGGCTGATGACGTCGGCGGAAGCGGCGGCAGCCGCGGCGCCGGGCGCACGGTGGGTGCTGCGGCCCCCGAGGCGCCGCTGCCGCCGCCGCGGTTCGCGCTCTTCTCGCAGCCTCCTGGCCCCGTGGTGCGGGGCCGTGGGAGGCGCTGCCGGGGCCCCGCCGGGTCTGCCGCGGGCCTCGCCGTCCCTCCCCCGCCTCCCGCTGCCTCTCCGCCCCGAGGGCCGGCACCAGGGGCCCTCCTTCCCCGGGGACGTCCCTTCCCTTCCCTCGGGGCCTCCCGTCCCCAGGGGCCTCCCCGAGGTGCCCGTCCTGAGGGTGCCGCCTCTCCCCGGGGCGCCCTTTACCTCGGTGGTGCCTCTTCCCTCGGTGCTGCGCTCCCCTTCCTCGGGGTGCCCCATCCCTCGGTGCCCCCCCCTCGTTCCCCGGGGTGCCCCTTCTCCCGTCCCCTGGGCCCGCGGGAGCCTCCAGGTGGAGTGACGGGTGGCCGAGGCTGCCGTGGGGCTCCCCAGCCTGGGACCATCACCCTGTGGCAGCAGCCCCCTGTGCGGGGTGGCCTCCATGTCCCGGGGGGCTGGGAGCTGGCTCGGGCCCCTGCCCCTGTGTGCACTAGTTGTTCACGGCAGCATCTACTGCCTGCTGCGAAGGGCAGCGCCCCAAGGGACCCCAAAGGCAGGGCAGTGGGGGAGCTGCCTCTGCTCAGCGAGTCGTTGTGTCAGGGAGTGCGACTGGGTGGATGAGCAAATAGTCTTGTTCCTGGAGCTGAGCAAGCAGCGTATGTGTCCAGAACGGCACATGGGTTGTGCCAGCTCTTCTGGAAAAATCTACTTGGCTCTGGGCAAGGGGAAAGTCCCTTGGAGCTGCAGCCCCTCTGTAGGAATTGGTGTTTAGAAAGGCTGGTAATGTTCCCTCAGTTTTTATCAGTAGCTTTTCTAAGAGTAGAACACATTCCCTGTAGGGATGCTGTAAATTTACAGCTCTAGTATCCAACTGGGTGGATTTCCTGTGTGCTGTGATTTCCAGTAATATCTAGGGGCCTTGCTGCTGGAGGAGAGCAGCACAGGAGGCCATCTTCTCCTGCAGTGGAGAGCACTGTGTCTTTAGTCAAACTTTTCTGTGTTGCTGAGCTCCTAGGCTCACCTCCTACCTGCCTCACCTCCTCGAGTGGCAGTTCTCACAGCATTAGGGGAAAATGTGTTAAAATGGGAAACATGGAAAGACTGATTCCAGAGATGTGCTAACCAAGGTGGAGAGGCCAGCTAAAATGAGCTAGAATATGAATCGCTGTCCCTGGGTTTTATACCTCTACGTCAGTCCTCTCCCTTTGCCTTGGCAGTAAGGGTGAGGAGTGCAGTACTGTCAGTGCTGCTCCTACAGACAAGGATTCTGCAGTGAAGATGGTGTCACTCACTCAGCGTTGTCTGAGGTTGGAAAGAAAGACTAGGAGCCTTGAACCATGACACTTTCATTGAGCTATTAGACTGTCTCTGTCTGTGTTGTTTGCCAAAGTATGCGGTGTCATTCCCCCAAAGTACACTTGAACAAAAAGCTACCAGAACTGCTTTGAAGCGTGAGTAGGTTTTAAGGTGATTCCCAGCCCAGAGCAGAGAGCAGGTCCAGCCTTGCCTTGCCTTGCCTTGTCTTGCCTTGCCTCTTGGTGATTTCTTTGGTTCTTTCTCCTTCAGATGGCAGAACGAAAACTCCTCATTCTTTTTGGCAGCCAGACTGGGACAGCTGAAGACACAGCTGAGAGAATTGGCAGAGAAGCCAAACGACGCCACTTTCAGTGCAGAGTGGAGGCACTGGACAGCTATGATGTGGTGAGTGGTGAGCAAGGAGCTGCTCCAGGCAGTTCTAGTCTTGCTCCATCTCTACTAATCCCATTTCTAGAGCTCAGGCATCCCCCAACCTTACTATGACCTCTTATATTTCATCAGATCATGGCTGTGTGCCCTCTGTGAGGGCAGTTTGTGCTTAACTCAGCTTAAAATGTGAAAGCTAAGCAGTGGCTCTTGGGATAGAATCACTGTTAAATTACAGATGCCCAGCCTTATCCTGAGTTTCATCAGGCCCAGTTCCTGCAAGGCAAGGAGCACCAAGGAGCTGTTGCTGCAGGCAGCATATATAGGGAACAGATGATGCTGCAGTAGTGTTAGAAGAGGATGTGCCACACGACGCTGTGGGTTTATGCCAAGTGTGGCCTGTCCATGACCTGAATCTTATGTGAGCAGCTGGGTCTGGTTGGCTAGGGGCATGTGTTTGTAGGCTACTGAACTAAGCACGCCTTTCTATGCTTGTCTGTGCCCACAGGCAAACCTCATCAATGAGCTGTTGGTGGTATTTGTGTGTGCAACTACTGGCCAGGGCGACCCACCTGACAACATGAAGGTAGGGTACATTCCAGTCTATGTTGCTTTTATGTGTCTGGTCCTATGACTGGCTTTACTCTTCTGAGCAGCTTGAATTATGGATTTTTTGGAGCTGGAGGCTTTGAAGTAACACCAGTCATCCTGCAGGATAGCATCAAGTAGATGTTTGCTCACTGAATGGGGCTGAGAGGCATCTCATGTAACTGATGGAACGTGAACAGGAAAGCGGGTGAGATTTCAGCAACTTAAAAGCTGAGAGGGGCTGCTGCTTTAGCAAGAGACTCAGATTTGTGGAGACCTCACAGAGCATCATCTTTCTGGCAGGAAGCACTAGCAGCTAGCTTCAGGGATTGCTTTCATAAAATAAGGTGCTCTAAGATTACAGCTGCTGACTGAACAGACATACTCAGCAAAGGAAGCTGCCAGGCTCTGCTCCCTGCCCTGTCAGGACTCAGCAGGAGGGACCCTGTGGAGGAATGGAAATGGGGGTCGCTGAGGGAAGGTGTCCTTGCTGCAGCAGTGTGACTCCCCAGCCATGCTCCTTTATAGATGTTCTGGCGGTTTCTGTTCCGGAAGAACCTGCCACCCAGTTCCTTGTGCCAGATGGACTATGCTGTGCTGGGCCTCGGAGACTCCTCTTATCCCAAGTAAGCAGATCTCCTTGGCTCTCTGCTTACACTGCAACAGCAGCTCCTTGGAATTGGGGCTGTGAGCAAGACCAGAGTGCCTAGGGAACAGAGCAGGCAGAGGGAGACGAAAAAGTGACTCTAGAGCAGCAATTTGAACAAGGTGAAATTTCCACCATCCTTAAAAATCTTTGCCCTGTGAGTCCATGTCCCTGCTAGCCCCCAAGAAATTGGACTGCTGCCTGTTTTTCTCCTCCCAGCCTCCTCAAGCAGACACTTTTCTGGAGTGTCTCAGACACTGCTGGCCAGCCAGGTATTACAGTCATGCCTTACTTTCTCTGTATCCTAAGAAAGCCTACGCACAGTAGTTTCTGTGGGCCCAGCTAACCAGAGTCACCAAACAGTTTTAAATGGCATCCCGAAAGATTGCTCCTGTGTGCTCTGCAGGGCTGCTGTGAAGTGGGACAGGAGTGCAGTTGAGCGCTGCAGTAGAGTGGGCTAGAGAGGGTAGAGAGAAGGAAGTATTTTTTTGTCTGGGGCGCAAGCTGCCCTGAAAGGAAGCTGGACCCTGCTTCAGTCCTCCTGCTCAAGTCCTGAGGAGTCTGTTCTGCCCAGCAAGTGACAGTCAGCTACTTCTCTGAGCTGTTCCTGGCATGGGCTGGGCTGGGCAGGGCATAGAGCCAGCTCGTGTATGCTGCAACTGGCTGAACCTGCCTGTGCACTGCTCGAGCATGGTCCTGGGAGCATGTGTGGGCTCGTGTAACCGATGTCTACTGTCCTGTTGGAGGAGTGCTGCCCACTACAGCTGCAATTATTCTTTGCTCAGGTTTAATTTTGTTGCGAAGAAGCTGCACAAACGGGTGCTACAGCTTGGGGGCAGCCCTCTGTTGCCAGTGGCACTGGGAGATGACCAGCATGATTTGGGGTAAGAGCCTGATGTGGACAGATGGCAGGAGGGAGAGCCTTGGGTCACGTGTCAGAAGCTGTATTTGGGTTTGGGGTGTCAGTGACTGCAACTGCATGCTCTCAGTGGGTCAGCTGTTCTGTTCAGATGTCAGTGGTTGTGCCCCAGAGGGCAGGTGAGTGCTGAGAGCAACTGAGAGACACGTTTCCTCATCTGAATCTGGAAGAGGAACAGCATGGAGTTACTGCCTGTGCTGGTAAAAGGGAGCAGGAGCAGGTTTTCCTGAGGGGCGGTCTGGCATTGTCCATGTGCAGTGGGAAACATCAGGCTGGCAGGATGAGGGTGTAGAGCCATAGTGGCACATGACACCGCAGTGCCCTTCAGCTTCGGTGCAGGCTGCGGGGGTAACAGCCTTTGAGCTTGGAGAGCTGGTGGGAGAATCACAGCTCTGGTGCAGCCTGGATTTCCCCCTTGCAGATCAGATGCAGTGGTTGATCCATGGCTCGTGGACTTATGGGACAAGATCCTTTCCTTGTACCCTCTCCCTCCTGGTCTTGAGATCATCAGTCCAGATGTGCGGTGAGTGCAGAGGGTGAGCAGAGAGTATCGACAGCTTTCCAGCCCCACTAGGAGCTGGCTGGTGTGGAATACCCTGCTTCCTTGGCTGATCCCTGGGGTGGAGGTATGCTCTGCTTTCACAAGGAAACCTCCCCGCACAGCTGCCAGTGTCTCAGTTATCCCTTAGACTTTGGCCTTGGATGGTCTGTCTTCTCCATCTAGGTGCCCTTGGTGTGTGCTAGCTGCCCTGGCAGGGTTCTGCTCACCTCACTGTCCTGATATGCCCCTGTGCTTGGCAAACTTGTGGAGACCGGCCGGCCAGCCTAGGTCTGCCTGCTGTGATGCCTTCAGGATTGCCTGTCTCCTTCTCCTGGCAGTCTGGCTGGGCTATGTTCTCTTACCCCATGTCAGCTTCAAGGGTCAGCGACCATGGGTGTGGTGGATATTGTGGGATACTTCAAGTCCTCTGCCTGGCACTGGCCTCTGGGACTAAGGCAGCAGAGGAGCTATGGCATGGAGGTAACTGTGTTGCACTGCTGTCTTCCCCACAGCCTGCCCCCAAAGTACACCCTGCACTACCTGGCTGAGGACTCCTCATGCTCTGATGGTGGCCTGCTCCAACCAAGAGCACCCAGGGCTGTTCCCACGGAACTACATCCCTTTGCTGCTCGGATGGTGTCCAATCAGCGGGTCACAGCAGAATCCCATTTCCAGGATGTCCGGCTCATTGAGTTTGATGTTACAGGCTCAGGAATCACGTGAGCATTTTCCTGGCTCCCCCAAGCTTTGCTGTGTGGGAAGCTGCTTCCTCTTGCCATAGCTTGATGCAGAAGCTGTGCTGTCCTTCCCTGCTGATCTTTGGGGTCCTGGCCTTGCAGGGTGTCTGGCTGGCCTGAAGTGCTTGCTTGTTCTGTCTGTTTGTGTTTGGCTTTCTGCATCTCTCCTGGCTGTTCCAGGTCCCTTGGCCTCTGCAGGACCCCTCTGGCCCTTTTGTTAAGGGGGATAATTCACTGCCTCCCAACCTGCCACAGGTCTGCGTTCACACTACCATTGTGAAGGAGAGTCAGGTGTCTCATAGCTTCCTTTCCCTTCTACTCGCCTCCTTCAGCAATGTCCAAGGCTGCAGCCTAGTTTCCGCGGTCGTATCCCTACTGCACTGCCTATCCTCATGACAAAGTCAGGGCATGGTGGGCTGTATGACACGGTGTGGGCTGTACCCATGGGCCAGCTCTCTCTGCCTTGTCAAGTCAGAGCATAATGTTATTGACACTGCGTTTTTGTCTAAGTGGCCTCTGGTGGATACTGGTCAGGATCCCAGTGCTCTGCCCATGGGCCTGCCCTGTGGCTGCGCTGAACAGACCCTGCTGTATTTGCAGGTTCAGCGCAGGAGACGTGGTGATGATCCAGCCCCAGAACTCCCCTGAAGATGTGCAGCAGTTCTGCCAACTCCTACGCCTGGATCCAGACAGATACTTTGTGCTGAAGCCCTCAGAGCCTGGTAGGTCCTTCCAGCTGCTCCTTTCCCTTCCTACTAGGATGGGGCAGCCCACTGAGCTCTGACCCTGCCTGGAGCTCTGCTTTTCCTTTGCGTTAGACCTCATAGATGAGGAGTTGGGAGTGACTGATAGGTACAGGACATCTGCTTGTCTTGCTATGCTGAGGGTCTCCTTTCCTCACAGATTTTCTCTGTGTGGATCCTACATTAGGGCCGATGTGGTTCAAGGAAGGAACCTAGCTGTGTCTGGGCTGCACCCATGCCTTGTTTCTCCACATCCCCCAGCATGAAGGCCTCTGTTTTTCCTGGCCAAGAACCAAGCTGGGTTGCTCAGATTGCTGTCCTGTACCTGTGGTTCCTTGCTCTGGGTTTGTCAGTGTCCCCACTAAAAACATACCCCAGAGACCTACTGCAGTTACTTCTGCCACCACAAACTGGCACCAACAACTGGAGAAACCCTTCGGAGACACTCACAACACCCTTGCCAGGCACTACCATCTGCCTAATGCCCAGGGGAGACTTCTCTCCCAAGTGTGCATCCTCTCCATGGTCAGAGCACTGTCCAGATTGACTGGGAAATGGGATCCCACAGAGATCACAAAGAATTGAAGATGGCAGGAAGAAAGTGACTCACCGTGATATCTGCTGGAAAACTTCATTCATTTTCCTCAGCTCATGAGGCTCTGACCTGTGTTCTGATAAGCTCCTTCATTTTCTGATTGCCTCCAGGAATGGGGGAACACAGCAGTCACCTTTGGCATCAAACTCTTTTTGCCCACACAGGGAGAGCACATGAATCACTTGATATCAGTCTCTTTGGTGTGGTCTGTACCAAGAAAGGAGAAGGCCTGGACCTTGCAGAGGACACATCATAATCACCTCTCCTCTGCTTGATGCCAGCTCAAGCTGGACAGTGCTGTGAGGACCCTCTGATGGCTTCTGTGGCCCAGGAAGTGTCCAAGCCACCATGATAGAAAAAGACCTCTCTGTCTCCAAGATGCCAGAGCTTCACTCACATTGTCTCTGAACATTCTTGATCCTGATCTGTCCCAACATTGCTCCTCTGGCATTTTGCCCCACCTGCAGGGATCTGTTTCTCCTGAGGGATCACAGATCTTGATTCATGCATCTCCAGATGGGTATGGAATCCATCACGTTATAAAACATGTTGGCACATTAGTTTGGTTTAATTAGTCAGATGTCAAAATCATGAGAGCAATTCTTCAATCCTCTTTTAGGTAGCAGTGCCCAGGGCTCATTTCATCGTTCCTTTCCTAATGTCCGCTGCTGCATGTAGCATGCATACAATTTACAGCAGACATCTGCTACTTAACCTACAGTGACTAACCTTTTCCGACAGTGTGACTTCCATTCCCTCTTCCTCTCTCTCATGTCCAACAGTGCTGGAATTTTGGCCTAGCAAGCAAACCGAAGAGGAGTTCAAGCTGTTCCTCATATTCTTGAGGGAAATAGGAGACAAGGACAGGTCTAACACACAGGACACTGATAGTTATTTCCACTGCAGTGTATGTGGGCAAGGTGGGACCTGTATAGATGAGGCACTGTCCAGACGCACTCACATGCAGTGAAGGACTGCTCCCTGCTCAGCCCTGCTGGATTTCTCTGTCGCAAGCCAGTGGGCTTGCAGGGATGGCAGAGGTTAGTCGGCTCCACTACTTCCTTCACATGATGTGGAGGTGCTTCTAAACAGCAGGGCTGCCCTTTCGGCACCAAGGGAGTAGCAGAGCCTACAGGGGCAGCAGGCAGGTGGTGCTCAGATGTCCTGCTTGGGTGGTGGCCCTGACCTCTCCCTGCTGCTTTGCCTTGCAGGCACAGCCCTCCCTGCCCTGTTGCCACAGCCCTGCACTATCCAGCAGCTGGTTACCCATTACCTTGACATCTCCTGCGTGCCCCGCCGCTCCTTCTTCCAGCTCTTGTCCTCCTTCTCTCCGAATGAACTGGAGCGGGAGAAGCTGCAGGAGTTCAGCTCTGCACAGGGCCAGGAAGAGCTGTACAGCTACTGTAACCGGCCCCGCAGGACCACTCTTGAGGTAGGACTGGAGGAGCATGGCAAGCCTACACAATGAGAACTGTGTCTTGGCATAAAGCACCAAGATGTTTATTGACTGAGGAATTTACTTCACCTGTTTTCTGAAATTTCTGCTGATTGCTACTGGTGGTTAAGACCTGCTTCAAATCCTTGGGCTCTGGTATGTCCTGTGCTGCAGCCTGGGGACTGGTGTGTGCAGGACTCTGGGGACAAGTGGAGGGTATTGGGTGGTAGGTTGGAGCTTGGAAGCACCTGGTGTGATGCTTTCAGTCAAATGGCATGGGCAGTGTGGGAAAGCAGTGGAAGGGAGCCTTTGCCACTCTGAAGAGCAGGCAGGGCTGCTCCAATTGTCATGTCTGCTTGGCTTTGCCAGACCCTTTGGGATTTCCCTCACACCACATGCGCCATTCCACCTGAGTATCTGCTGGACCTCATTCCTCGTATCAGACCTCGCGCCTTCTCCATCGCTTCCTCTATGCTGGTAAGAGCTCAGTCATTCTAGATCTAATGTGAGGCACTGAACTGAGGTCCTGGCAGGCCCTGGCCTAGCAGCTTGTGATATGCGTGCTGCAGATGTTGATGATATGCTCCCAGACCCGTAGTACACCCAAACACGTGCTCTGCTGTGAGCCTACAGCATGCTGACATGCTGGATGTTAACCTGTGTGCCCTGGCCAGCCTCTTACTTAGGGCATTTGCCCTTCTGCAGCCCTACAAGTGCTGGGGGCTGGCACGGCATGCTGCAGAGGTCCTTGTCCTGTGGAGCTGTGGGATGCAGCACCACAGAGGCTGGGAGCATCCCTTCACAATCTGGACATGGGAAGTGGGGTCATGTTGTTTTCTGCTGCTGCCAGCAGGTGGCAGGGGGCCTGACCCGGGTGGCTTAGGAGACATCAACCCAAGCACCTGCTGTGTTCCCTCCCCAGAGGTCTCTTGGGTTGGACTGTCTCTGCCTGCCTTACCAGCTGTGCAGAACAATCCTGCAACAGTGCTTCTCTGGGAAAGCCTCTTTCCCCATTGGAAAGGCTTGGGGCAGGGATGAACCCAGTTATGTATCCAAGCAGTCGTTTCAGGTTAGGTTCCTGGTCAGAGATGGGCACAGGATCTGTTCCTGGAAGAGTCGCTGGACTTTTCCTACAGCACTATGCCTGTTCCACTCCTCCTGGACCTGCTCTCTGCCTGCAGGCAAACGCCTGTCTCCAATGGTTGGTGATGTGTGAGAAGTAGTCTTCCATCCGGGGATCCTTTTTGGCCATGAATTCTTGTCACTCTGGAGTTCTGCTGTAGCCTGTTGTGGGTTTTTTGAGGTTTTTTTTGTTATTATTATTTTTGTCCTGAATGTCTCATTTCTCATGATTCCTGTCTGCACACAGGCTCACCCCAACCGGATTCAGATCCTTATGGCAGTAGTGCAGTACAAGACGCGGCTCAGCAAACCCCGTCGTGGTCTCTGCTCTACTTGGTTGGCTTCTCTCAACCCACAACATGGTAAAAAATTGCTTGGACTCTGTGGATGGCTCTGTGCACTGCCACAAAGCACATTGCTGATCCCATGATACCATGGTGGAGCTCTGTGTGCATTAACCATGCACCAAAGCTGCCTGGACCTTAGGTGAAGTACCACTGCTGAATGGAGCTGGAGCAAAACAGCTGAGCAGGACAGCTGAACTCACAGTTGCTGTCCTTCTTCTCTGCTCCCATGCTCTTCAGAGAACAGTATGTCTGTGCTTCTCCCCAGCCTGCCCTGAGCACCCTGCATTCCTGGTTTTCTCCCACCTGCTTGACCCTCCTGCTCCCAATGCCAGTGCACCTTGCTGTCCCCCCAGATGGCTGCTTCTGGCATCCTGGAGCTGGAAATGTTCTAGTTGCTGGACACCTCCAACCCCATAGCACTAGTTCTATGAAGAATGCTGATTCCTTTGAGCACGTCTGTCCTGCCCCACTAAGCCTCTGTGTGCTGCTCTAATCAAAACCCCTGCAGCTGGGTTCCCTAGCAAGTGCGGTAAGCTCATAGGGTCTTCCTGCTACAGGACAGCAGAAGATTCCTCTGTGTGTCTCCAGAGCATGACTGGCTCTTCTCAGAGTACCCAGATGGGTATCTTCACCTCTCCTCTGTCTCCCTTACATAATAGCCAAGTAGAGATTGCTGCTTACTTTCTCCGCTGTCTTTCATGGTACCCAGTTTCTATATGAGACTAAGCCCAAGTGCTGTGGCACTTTTGCCTTGCTCTGTGATTCACTTAAGTACTTTGAAGAGTGACAAAGCATTTGCTGGGACAACCGAAAGGCTTTTCACACACACATAGTGTAGTGTAGCACCATGAGTGCCTTGGGCCTGGGGTGATGTTAAGCCAGGCACAGTCCGTATTTCCAGAGCGTTGTGGAATAGCTGAAGTCTGGCGTAGCTTTGGGTTGGCCTAGGCAGTGCCCTCTCGGGATGTGTTATGGGTGGTTTATGGATGCAGTGGTCATAGATTGATGCTAGTCAGTCTGTTTGTTTTGCAGGAGATGTCCGGGTGCCTCTTTGGGTGAAGAAAGGAGGAATGAAGTTCCCAGCTGACCCTGACACTCCCGTGATCATGATTGGCCCTGGCACAGGAGTAGCACCCTTCCGAGCAGCAATACAAGAGCGTGTAGCACAGGGACGGAGAGGTGAGGCAGGATCCTTGGAGGGACTCCAGGCTGCCTCTTGCAACAGGCAGGTTTGTTCAATGTACAGAAAGGAAGGACTGGGGGCTCCTGAGGCTTTGGACAGACACAGGCTGTGCTGTGGTTAAGTGGGAGAAAGCTCAGCTCAACTGTAGCAGGACAGACCACAGGTATGTATGCTCTGGAGGAGGCAAGGACTAGAGCCTGGTGTGTGCGAGCTGTGAGTTATTCACAGGCTGTGTTGAAAGGCTGTCTCTTGGGTCAGGGTAGGACCTAGCATTCAGTTGCAAGCTCTGCAGATGCTCTTTCTTGACTCTCTAAGCAAAGAAGGGTTGTGGAGCTCATCTGCTGGACCAGGATTCGGTCCTTTGCTTGCCCTTGTCTCATCCTCCTTTCCCCCAGCTCAGCTGCAGGTCTCAGCAGGAAGCTGAGAATGGGCTAGCAGAGATGAACATGCAGCTCTGAGGCTGGCTGTACCCACTCTACCTACCCCATGACTCTTGCTTCCCCCTCTCACAGGGGACCTAAGATTGCTACAGGCCACCTGGCTTTGAGTTCATGTGATTTTTGAATCCTCCTGGCTCTTCCCTGGCCAGGGCTATCAGCCAGAAATGTTAGGTCAGCGCTGGCCTTGGGGCTCTGCCTATGGGTGCTGTGGGCACCACCATTCCCTAGCCCTCATGGGGCATGCAGTCTGTCACAGCGTGGTCCTTTTGATCTGCTCTCCACAGGAAACTGCTTATTCTTTGGCTGCCGACAGAAATCCAAGGACTTCTACTGCCAGTTGGAGTGGGAAGAGCTGGTGACGAAGAGCTTCCTGATGCTTTTTACAGCCTTCTCCAGGGACCAGGTTAGTTCCTGGAGGAGGGGAGTGTACATGGAAGTGGCCTAGGTGGCACTGACAGGGCCCTGCCAATGTTCCTGGGCTCCTGTGCCCATTGGCACGGCCTGCAGAGGGCCTGCTGGGATGGCATAGTGGTCATCACACTCCCTCGTGCTACCGTGGTCCTGCTGTGGTGCAAGCCGGGGATCCCCACCAGGAGCACAGAGCCACTGCCCAGCCAGGCACAAGCAGGCTGAGTTGAACTGGGAAGGTCACTGGGACAGGCTGGCAAGCGCCGGAGCAGATAGAGTGTTAGTCAGCTTTGTTTGGCTGGAACACGTGAGTGATAAAAGGCTCCCAAGCCTCCCAGGAGGGGTCACCAGACAATACCCTTTTTCTATTGAATGCCACCCTCCCAACTGCATCCCTCTGAGCACTGGCTGAAGTCGAGCAGCTTGACCTCCTGCCCCAGCCCTCAATACTTCCATGCTAGCTCTCCCCAGCCATTCAGGAGAAAGCTCCCCAGAGGTAAGAGCACCCCAGCACCTCAGCCCCTCACTTTACTCTTTCTCTTCTTTCCTAGGCTGTATTTCCAATAGACAGCTCTCCCTCAGCCTTTCTTCCCTCAAGCTGCAGGGTTTTTTCTGCTGCTGGAGAGGCTCAGTGAGCTGGGATTTTTTTGTTTCACTGCTTAGCCCTCTGCTGCTGCTACTTAGATCTGCAGAGCAGCCCCAGAGCCGTCTCTTGCCCTCACAAACTCTAGAGGGGCAGGATGCGTGTGTCTGTGTCTCCTAGCCTTCCTGCTTTGGCTGCTTCATGGGGCAATGCTGCTTGTCATGAGGGTCTTTTGCTATGGAGTCCTTGCAGTACTGCACAGGAAGTGAGTGGGAGTGCAGCCCCATAGCAGTAGTGAATGCTGTAGGCCTTGTACCTGCAGTTCTGGGAGATGCCACAGGTATTAAGCCGTAGAGTACTTCTTTTCAAAGAGCCTAGCAGGAGCTGTGATGCTCCATAGCTGAGCAGGCTTCCCTTCTTCTCTCTGTAAGGTCGCCTCTGTAGTGACCTTCTGTCACATCACTTCTGCCCCAGTGGTGTAGACTGATCCCTGCCTAATACGACTGTCGCTAATTCTCAGCAGGATGCATTGGGGTTTAGCTGAGACGCTGTGACCGGGGTTTGTCATCTGGGATGCTGTGGTTTCCAGGTAGCTGCAGGTCATCTAAGGACCTGCTTAGAGCCCCAGCCTCATTGGCAGAGTCTCTGTCAGCACTTAGCTTATTAATGCTAATGATTCTGAAGCTGAGCTGCTGTCTGGGTGTATTGGTGCTTGCAATGGGCTTGCTTACCTCCTCCAGCTCCTGTCACTGGAGCTGGATCAGTAGAGCTGTGCTTGGGGGTGGCCTGGCTCTGTCCTTCTACAACATAACTACTGTAGCTGAGTGGGACTAGCTGACTATGTGGTGACCAGTTCTTGTGACAGCCAAGGTTGAAGGCTGTTTGGAGTGTTGCCCACACACACCTCTGGATTAGCTTGTGGAGCCTGAAACCCAGCAAGAGCCTTTTTGCCTTTAAGGCTAGATAGGAGGGAGGAGGACATGGGGTGGAGGCTGTTCTTGCAGCTCAGCTCACCACTTTTCAGAGTCTGGCATGGTGGGTTATGCAGCAGAAGGCCTGGCTTGCATCACAGTGTCACCTTTGTCACAGAGGAGCCGTCCAGGCCAGCACTGAGTGCAAGCACGTTAGCAATGGTGTTCCTCTTGGGCAGAAGCCAGGGCTGTGGGCAGTTGGTTGGATACTTAAGGTCTTGTGGTTTAACCATTTGGGAACTTCCCTCAGCTGGTCCGTACTATGCCAGAAGCCTCTTATATCCAGTCTCTAACCACAATGAGGGGGCAAGGAATGGAACTGAGGCTGTTCCTTGAGGCTTCCTGCCCTTTAAAGCCCTTTCAGACCTCCCACTAGTGCCAAGGCTGGGACCAACATCAAAAAGGTTCACAGGAGGATCTCCGCACCCTTGTGCAGCCCTGGTGCAGAGAGCCACAGAGCCTGAGTGATTCTTTCGATGCTGGGAGAGGAGAGGAGCACTCCTGGAGATACCCTGATTCATAGCCTTGCAAACCCCTGCTGTTCGCTGGAGTTGGCAGCAGACAGGGAGCAGTGAAGTGATCTCTCTTCCAGCAACCGTTCAGGTGGCTTTCCCCACCAAAGCGCCCACCGCTGTACCCATCTTCTGCTGACTTGTCCCAGGGCACCTGCCTGGGGGCTTCAGGATGCCCTATGTGCAGGAGAATTGATTCAGCTGCTTCTCTGAGCATCTAGTGCCCCCTGCTCTCCGAAAGGTCTATATTTCCTCGAACTCTTGGAAACGGCCCCTGGGAACAACTGGGCCATGCTGCAAGGGCCAGGCAGGCATGTAGGTGACAAGGATGCTACTGGGGCTGGTAGATTCAGCACTGTGTTTCTCTGCAGGAGGAGAAGGTGTATGTTCAGCACCGTATCCGAGAGAACCGAAAGCTGGTGTGGGAGCTGCTGAGCAGCAGGAATGCCCACATCTACCTGGCTGGGTAAGTATGTGCCTTGGGAGCACAGGTCTCCCCACAGGAACTGCACATCACTTAGACCCTGGGAGCCTTTCAGTATCCCACCTCCTAGGATAGAGCTGTGCAGCCTCCAGAACAAGCACTCCCCTAACCTCTGCAGTCCTCTGTGGGGCTACAAGGCCCTGCTCCCATCAACGTGGACCTGCAGAGCCCTGGACATGGCTGTTCCTGCAGTCACACTGGTTGTAGCTGCACCACGTTCAGCCAGGGTGTCTTACAAATAGGATTGGAGTGATCACTGGGGTGCGTCTGAAAGCTGGGGACAGTGGTTCTGGTGTGAAAATGAGTGTCATGGATGAAGCTGTAGCACGAAAGGTTGGAGCTGATTGCTAAGACCCTGAGGGCTGCTGCTTGGCACATGGTAACTGAAGAGGCTCAGGGTGAGAGGCAGAGTATCATTCAGATTATAGACTCCCTGGCTTCTGACCCATGGCAGGTGTGAATGTGAGAGAGCTGGGGCCGCTCTTCGTACAGACCCTGTCTAGCAGTGCTTAGTGAAACTGGAGCAAAAGCTTGTGCGGTTCCTGTGGCTGCTCAGGTGAGCAGGAGGCTTTCAAAGTGGTATGCAGTCAGGGCCTGCTCTTCTATGCTGTGGCTTTTGAGCAATAGCTTTGGGGATCTTTGGCACATCCTGGCTGTCTCTTAGCACTTGAGACTGCCTTCCCGGGGCAGGTCTGGACAAGCGGCTTTAAACCGCAGCCTGCCTCCCTTGAGAACATAGTCATTTGCTAAATGCTTTACTTCTACCTTGTGCTCATTTAAAATGTCCAACTGTTGTCCAAGAAGTGGTGTCTGGCTGTTTGACTGGGAGCAGTCAGAGGCAGAAGACCTGCAGCATCATACTTGACTCTGTGACTGCTTCACTGGACAATTCCTTTAATGCATCTGCCTTAGTCCCTGCCAGTATGGTGGAGAGGAAGCCTGCTTGCCTGTTGCCCAGGGCATGGCCACATAGTAGTGAAATGCTTTGGGCTCCTTGAGCTGGCGAGAAGCAGGGAATAATGTTTGTCCTGCACCTCTGTGACCTGGAAAACACTGTGCAAACCCCAAGCTCTGCCTTGCTGTCAACATGAACAGTTAATTGCAGGAGGCTTTTTCCTGCTTTGTCCCGCATGAGAACATGAACTTCCCTGCTGCCTTGCAGAGAGAGTCTGGCCTTACTGCATTCCTGGGAGAAGGAGGTTTTTTGTTTACTACCCAGGAAGTGAGAAGGCCAGGCTGCCATCTGCTCAGTAACTCACTCCTGTGCTGCTACTTGGTCTGACATACCTCGTTGCTTTGTGGGGTCTTCTAGAGGGCCTTATCCCAAACCTGTAATTCCTACATTTAGATCTGGGGTTCAGGTTTCCTTTTCTCCATCAAGATGCACTGAGGACAACATGCGAGGGTTGTACCTCCACCAACAGCCCATGTGCCAGTTGATTGGGCGCCCAAGCATGGTGTCCTGATGTTGCGCAGACCCATAGGACTGCCAGTCCAAATTCCCTGGCAGTCGGACAACCCTTTTCCATGCTGTTTGCTACTTTCTGGTGCTGAATGCTGGAGATGCTCTGGGATCTGCCAAGGAATTTGAAATGATTCTTCTTTCTCAGAGTCTTGAAAAGAGCAGAGGTTACATGACTTCTATTCTTTCATGATTTTGGAGTAGCCATGAGGATGGTATCTCTGGTGTCAAGGTTACCCTTAGACCCAGCTCATTGGCCAACAGTCTTTGTCCCTGGCACTGGGGTGGCCCTCAGCCCTGATCAGGCAGATGGGATCTCAGAGCCTTGACGATCTCCCTTGCATGAACAGGCCATCCTGTTCCCAACAGACACTTTCCTACTCCTACTGAACAAATCATACCATTTGTAAAGATGCCCCGGTTTATGATAGTCCTGCTCTCTGGCCTGCAGACATCTGCTGTAAACTTCCAGTGGGCTGCTAGACTTTCACAGATTGCCAAATGGGAAGGTACAGGGGTAAAACTGAAAATACCTTTTTTTTTTTTTTTTTTTTTTTGCTAGAAATAGTATTCACAGGTTCAGCTGTGCCACGAGAAAGATGACAAAATTGAATCTTGGGCTGCATATTCCTGAGAAATAGCCCTGGACCATGTAGTGCAGTGTTCCTGTCTTCCCTAGGTCTTGCTGGCTGGGGCAGGATCTGGGGAGCCAGAGCTGTGTCTTCTCTTGAACTGTGCCCAGCTTATCTAGCCTATGGACTAAAGTATTAAAAATACATCTCTGTTTCTGCAAAAGATAGATATTTGACATGTTCTCCATTGCAAGCCCAGCTACATTGGCTGCTACTTGCATATAATGCCGACTCAGAAACAATACAACCCTTCTAGAAAAAGAAAACCTGCTTTCTGTGTATTTTGGTACATTAATCAGCTTCAGGTGCAAGTCAAAGTTCTGCCTTATTCTTGGGAAACAGCAAGGACTTTGCCAGGTGTTCATGCCAATTGAATCTGCCTGGGAATTTTTTCCTAGATGTTTTTTGTTGCACAGTCAGTCCATCAAAATGAAACTCTCTCCAGGAAAAGTCTGAATTTCTTGTTTCCCATAAGAAATAGCATTTGGAATTATTGAATCCCACTTGAGTATTTTCTACATGAGAACTCATGTTTGCTTCATTTCTTTTGTTTTTGAAGTTCGAACTGGCCTTGCTTACAATTGTCGACATCAGAACAAGTCATTTCAGGTTTACTGAGCCTGAAATGCTCAGTATTCAGGCTGAACCATTTCGATAGATTTCGAATGACTGCGTTCTTAGCCTGCTGCTTCCCAGCACTTTTTTTGTATTGGCTCAGAATCAGACATGTTTTCCGTTGAACCATGGGATGAAAGAATAGTTTCCTGCCCTCTTGCAGATAAATTATGACTTGTGCTTATTCCCTGTTTCAAATCACTCTGTGTCCATCTAATGATCTTGATGGAAAATGAAGCAAAATGTTGGTTGCCGTTAAGGCTAACAAACTAGGGTGCTCCTGGGTACCCAGGGATGGCTTGGGTACCCAGGCCACCTCTGAGTCTGCAAACGCCGACACTTAAAAACCACATATGGATAACGGCACCACTTTCTAGGGAGTAGTGCTAGCTGCCTTTTGAACCCTGTCAATTATTCAGGGCCAGGGAGCCAGTGTTGCAGGCTAAGGCAGGTTCCCCTTGCCCTGGTTCAGCGGCAACCTGTGTAGGCCAATGTGGGTGCTGGGAGTCTAGCTGTGGTGACACAGCTGCCTTGCCATGTACCTGGCTTGCAGCTTGAGCCAGTATTTGGAGCTGCATTTGGAGTATGCTGGAGCTGCTGCCTCACCTTGCTGGGGCTGCAGGGGTTGAATCCCAAAGCCCGAGGGCAGCAGAGTTGGAAGCAGCTGCCAGCCCAGCTCCACAGCTCTCCTGCCTTGCTCACAAGACGCGGCATCTAGAGCTGATCGCCCTGCTCCTCTGGCCTGCAGCAGACGGAGCTGTTCTCTGCGGAGCACTGGGGATGCTGAGGTAGCCCCAGTTTTCCTGCTTGCCCTACATCGCAACACTTGCTCTCTCCTCAGGAATGCCAAGCAGATGCCAGCAGCAGTGATTGAAGCCCTGCAGTCGGTGTTGCAATTGGAAGGTGGCCTGTCGCCCTCTGAAGCTGAAGAGTATTTCACAGCCCTGGAACGATCGCAGCGCTTCCAGTCTGAAACCTGGTCATAATCCTGGCTTCTAGCCCTTCCCCTTCCTCCCTGCGAGCTGTATGGGAGAGCCTGTGCCCAAATAAAGGAGCCAGAAAAATGATCTGCCTCAGGCATCATCCTTGGGCTGGGATTACCTGAGACAGGGGCCTGGCAGAGGGGGCAGATTTGCCCAACCAGCTTCTCCTTGATGGCTGCAGGGCTAGGATTTCCCTTGCCAACCTACTGGGCAGGGGAAACCCATCTGCCCACCAGGCTCAGTTGATTACTGCCAGCTATGCTGATAAACAGAGGGAATG
The DNA here is from genome assembly GCF_028389875.1 of Rhea pennata. Classification (NCBI taxonomy): domain Eukaryota; kingdom Metazoa; phylum Chordata; class Aves; order Rheiformes; family Rheidae; genus Rhea; species Rhea pennata. Next base: position 3,060,937 of record NC_084680.1, read on the forward strand.
GTGACACTTTCACTGAGGCCACAGTCCCCACAGGGTCACCATGTGCTGGATGTGGCTGATGCAGACACCAGGAGCCCTCATCCATCCCATCCCAGCAAGAGCTGAAAGTATTTCCTAAGAACTGCACCTCTCTGTTCAGATGGAGATGGTGGGAGAGGAAGGCCCAGCAAGATTCGGTATGGATAAAGTCCAGCTCCCCATGCCCTGACCCAACTGGGGTGGAGGCCAGAAGTCTCTGCAGTGGGATGCTTCTGGCTGATTCTTGTGTGGGACTGAGCTTCCTTCCTGGGTGCTCCAGCTCACAGAGTCCCTGTGCTGAGTGAACAGTACCCAGGGGCCTTGCTGGAGCTATGGCCTTTGTTTATGATAGGACCTAAAGGAAATGAGCTGTTGCTTGGGTGTCTCTCCACCCTTGTATTAATCATCAGCAACACTGCTTCCTGGAGGAGACTGCCTTGATAGACCTGTTCCCCCTGCCTCCACTCACTGAGGCCAGTGGGGACAGAGAGGAGGAGGAGGAAGGCTTCAATCCCTTTATCGCAGCTGCCTATTTGTCCTCCTGAGCCTGCTCGAAGCCGAAGTCTGAGCTCCCCAGTTACCAAGGACTCTTTCCATTTAGTTATCCTGTTCCCTGTGTTATCCTCAAGCTTTGTGAGCTGCTGCTTTGCTGGGCCCATCCTCTAGCTCATCCTGCTGACCAACATGAATGCTGCGCTCTTCCTTCCCTGGGGTGTCCTGCGTGCCAGAGCAGAAACTGCATAGCGTGGTGGTGGGTTGTCCCTCTGCTGGTCTCACCGTAGGTGCCCGCCTGTTCACTTTCCTGCAGCACAAGACAGCATGGATCTCTGCTTCCCTCTGCGCAGGCTGGCGGGCTCTGGGGCAGGGTACAGGCAACCACTTCCAGCCGGGGCTGGGTGAGCCAGCATCTGCCCAGCCCTTTCCCTTCCAGCCTCAGCGCCGTGAGCAATCCCGGCCCTTCCCCTGCTGCAGCCTGCCCCAGTGGGGCCGGTGCCACCACCTTCCTCACCCAGATCACCCAGCTCCTTGCTGCTGTGTAAATAGCAATTAGGGCCCTTGGAATGAGTCAGCCGGGGACGGTCCCTGGCAGGCTGGGAGCCGAGTGGGAGTGAGCTGGGACAGGAAGGGACAGTGGTGACATACCGTGCCCGTGACCCAGCCACTCTCCCACGCACCGGATCACAGGGTCCTGTGTGGGGCGAGCAGCGCTCCAGGGCATTGCTAGAGCTACGGCACTGGCAGATATTTTTCTCTGTAGCACCAAGAGCATGCAAGGTGTTCCCTGGGTCTCCCTCCACCCTGTTGCTTAGTCAGTGGTACCTTGCTGAAAGCAATTGCCTTGACAGGCCTGTTGCCCTCATGTCTGCAAACCTGCGCCAGGGTGAGCCAGGCTTCCCTGTGCCCCGCGGGGCTGGCTATAGGGCCAGCGCAGAGCTGGGATGCAGCATCTCCAGCTGCACCGAGCTGTGTTTTAGTCCTCATGCTGGTGACAGTGTCCCCTTGCATGCAGGCACGAAGCCAAGCTATGCTCTTCCCGCAGAGGCCTGCAAGCTGCTGGGGGCATCGGCTGGATGGCACATGGCTGGCAGAGATCACCAGCCTGGCGGGGGTGCTGGGGGAGAACTGGCCTCCCCCAAAAGCAGAAACCACCAAAACTACCCATAGAGTAAGGAAGCAATGGGATGGGAGTGACAGCAGGCAGGGTGAAGAAGCACCAGGTTTCATGGAGGGAAAGTGGGGTGGGAAGCCTGTGCTGGGGCAGCGGTGGGGGTCTGTCCTGGGTATGCCGTCCCACTGGCGGTGCAGGATCTGCGCCATCCCAGGGCAGCGTGGAGCCCGTGCTGGCCAGCAGTGTGGAGAGCGACGTCAGGTGTTTTCACTGCAGAGGTGTGCTCAATTTTCACTAATATGCTACAGAGGTGCCTAGGCAAGGGGGAAGAGGCGGTGAGTGGGGTCAGCTCCTCCCTGAGCTCCTGCGGGAGCTGATTGGTGCGGGCACAGGCCAGCTGCCCAGGGCTGCCTGCACTTGAGCTGCTTCCAGAAGCTGACAAACCAGACGGGCTGGAGTAGGGCTCAGCCCCAGCTGAGCCGGGCAGGAGCTCCCTGCACTGCCGGGCAGGTGCCTGGCACAGCTTCACCCTCGCCGTTGCAGGGAACTGGGCTACAGGAGTCTGCCTGGCATCACCCAGCTCGTTGTCTTCTTCTGGACTGCAGTGGGTCAGTGCTGTGGCGGCGGCGGGGAGGAGGAGGAAGAGGATGAAGCAGTTGCTGGATGGACATGGCTATGCCCTGGTCGGGGTGGCGTATTGCTGAAGGAGATGGGCAAGCACCGCGCTGCGGGGGCTCCTGACCCCATCGGCCTGGGAGCTGGTATGAAACTACGCCGAAGGGATGATGGGTCTCCGGGCAGACGCCGGTGCCTTTAAATCCTACTGCAAGCAGTGCTGAATGCCACCTCCTGCCCTCTGAGCAGCACCCACGTTGCAGCTGCGGGGGCCTCCCCGGGTGGCTGGGAGAGGGCAGCCGGCTGCCCCGCGGCTCGCAGGACGCGGCCGCCCCATGGAGCAGGAGCCGGAGCAGGCTGGCGAGGAGGCAGGGCCTGGCCCCAGGCCCCTGCATGAGGCCAGCGCAGAGGCAAGTGCCTGGAAGCAGAGCGAGAGCCCCCGGCACGCCGCGCCGAGCACGACTCCGGGATCGGGGGACCAGGCAGCGGCCGTTGAGCCAAGTGACCTGGCTCCGCTCCTGGGAGAGGAGCCTGCTGCTCCCTGGGGTCGCTGGAGCCCGGCGGTGGAGGACCCGGACAAGCCGCTGCTGTGCGGAGCCGCCGAGCTGCCCGCCCGCGGCCGCTGCGGCACCTCTCCGCCGGCAGAGCTGGTCCCTCCAGGCACTGCGGACGCTGTGCCAGCCCCGGAGGCTGGAGGAAGGATGAGCCCTCCATCCCTGGGGGGATCACCCAGCCTGGAAAGCGCCTCCAGCTCCATCCTGAGCCTCTCCGGCGAGGAGTCGGGCAGCGAGGTGGGGGCGGCAGCGTGCTGCATCCAGGCGGCAGCGGGCGACGGTGAGGAGGAGTGCCCCATCTGCACGGAGCCCTACGACGGCCGGCGGCACAAGCAGGCCCTGCTGAACTGCAACCACGTGCTGTGCAGCACCTGCCTCCGCGCCATCATGGACGCAGCCGGCAGTGCCGAGTTCGGGCGCGTGCGCTGCCCCATCTGCCGCCAGAAGACCCCCATGCTGGAGTGGGAGATCTGCAAGCTGCAGGAGGAGCTGCTCTTGCTGCACGCCCAGCCGGCCCCGGCCTCGGCCCGGGCTGCGCCCAGCCCAGCCGCGCTGCCGCCCCGGCGCCCGGGCATCGCCGGCGCCCTGGAGCACCATTTCCAGGTGCGCTTCCACACCAGCCGCATGTTCGGCTGCCTGCCCTGCGTGCGCTACCCGCTGTGCCTCATCCGCGGGCTGGGGCGCCTGGAGCGCCGGTGCCGCTGCTGCTACCTCGTCCTGCTGGCCGCGCTGCTGGCGGCCGAGATGCTCAGCCTGCTCCTCATCTTCCTCCCCATCGTCCTGATGGTGCTGCTCTTCCTCATCCTCGATAAATAGCCTGCATCTGGGCTGTGCTGAGCGCATGGTGAGTGGCCCCAGCGGGCTCTGCGCCACTGGGAGTGGGAGCAGCCGCCCTCCTGCCCTCGCCCTGGGGGCTGGAGTGCTGCATGGAGAGGATCTGTCTGAGAGCCAACCTGTGAACCCAGGTGTCCAGGAAGCCTCTCCGCTGTCAGTGAGCCCGGAGCAAGGTGAGACAGCGGAGGAGCCGCGCGAGCCAGGGCGAGGGAGGACCAGAGGCTGGCCATGGGGCAGGCAGCCTGGGGGCTGGCGCACCGCCTGCACCCAGCACCCGCAGGAGCAGGCGTGCCTCCCGCTGGGCACCGAGCGTCTCGCGGCAGCAGAAGGATGGCCGGTGCCCTGGCACTGCCAGGCGGATGCAGGACCAGGGCAATGAGCCGGCCCTGCCGGCTCCAGCTGCAAAGCCCTGGTGCTGGCCCAGGAGCAGAGCTGGGAAGGCTGGAGGTGCCCGGCTGGCAGAGCGGGGCTGAGCTGGGGGCTCTGCCTCCCCCTCGCCCAGCCCGGGTACTCTAACTGCCCTGCCGCAGACTGAAAATATAAATTGCGTTTGTACCGCAGCAGCGTGAGCCTGAGTTCGGCGCCGTGCCGGATGGGGACGGGCGCGTGAGGCGGCGCGGAGTGCCCCCGGGGCCGGCCGGGCCGCACACACGCGCCAGAGCCTCCCCTACCCCGCACACCTCGCACGCACACGCGGGTTGTGTGTGTGTGGGGGGGGGCACGCACAAGTGCTCACCTCCGCCCCTCGCTGACGGCCACAGCGAGCCGCCGGCGAGCTCAGGCCGCGGCTCGCGGGTCGCAGCCTGCTGCCAGCGGCCTTGTGACGCCAGGGCACAGCCGGGCTCTTGTTCTAGCACGCCCACGCCGCGCTGAGGGCCGGCGCAGGGCCGCGGCCGCGGCTTCGCTCTCCCAGCCAGGGCTCGGGAGCACCCGGCCTCCGAGCCCGGGCGCTGGCAGGCGCGCAGTGGCTGCATCCTTCACACCCAGCCCGGCTGCGGCGCAAGGAGGGGCTGGCAGCAGCGGGAGAGGGCAGCAGCCTTGCTCTTGCCCGGGCTCCTGCAGCCTCCCCGGCGGTGCCAGCCCGCGCTGGTGCCGCTCAGCCCTTGCCTGCTTGCCTTTCCCTGCCCGGAGATAAGAGAACAAACACCGCTCTGCTCCCCGAGGGATTCGCGTTGGCAGCGCCGAGCAGGCCAGGCCGAAGCGCCGAGCTCCCCCAGCACCGTGCGGACAAGGACAGGAGGGTTCAGGCCCCGGCAGGCACCACGGGGGCTGGAGCGTGGTGCCGGGGCTGTGCCAGACTGCCCTGTGCCAGGGGGCCGGACGCCAGCAGCTCCCCCGCAGTTCCTGCCTCCCAGGCGGGCTGCAGTGCCTGGGAAGCCAGGCAAACGCCCCCAAAAATCACGGGGGCAAGCCGGGCTCCCTTGCCCGTGGCCAGGCTGCAGGGCCCAGAGCAGCAGCGAGCAGCCTGGGCTGCAGCCCGCGGCCGCAGGGGCAGCCGGCTGCCGCAGCGGGCAGCGGAGTTTCAGCAGCGGGGAGGGACGCGGGCTGCACTCCCTGCCTGGCACCTGGCCTCTCCGGGGCTGCCAGCTGCATCCCAGCCTGGTGCTGTGCACCGGGCCCTGGACATCTGGCTCATGGCGATGCCCGGGGCAATGCCCAGGCCACGGTGGGGCTCTCACTCCCACCTGTGCTGGGCAACAGGGGCCAGTGGCGCCATGCCAAAGCCCTGTCGTGGCCCAGGCTCAGGGCACTGGGCTCCTGGCCCACGCCAGAAAGCCGCACCATGCTGTCACCCCCCAGTCCCTCTGCACAGGGACCGGTCTAACACTGCCTTGCCCTATACCTGGCCACACAGGGCTGTGCCAGGACCCAGGCGTGCAGGCCTTGCCCTTCGCCCAAGGGCCAGGGAGAGCAGAGCCCTGCTGGCCCCAGGAATGGGCCCTGGCCACTTCCCCAGGGCCAGGCCTTGGCGCAAAGCTTTGCTCTGGGAAGCACAGGGTGTTGTAGCCCCTTCACTCGGCTTAGTCATGGGCATCTCTTCCCCTTTCCTCCCGCAAAGGGAACCAGCCGGGGCTCAGCGTCACCGCTGCAGCCCTCCTGCCTCTGGCCCCATCCGTCACCGCCTGCATCCAACCCAGGGCCAGGCTGGGGCAAAGCAGGACTGCAGCACCCAGCGGCCCCTGCATCCTTTCCTCAATGCAGGGAGCAGGAGATATGAGCACAGGGAGGCCCAGGGCAGCTCCCGTGTGCTCAGGGCACCAGGGTGCCTCCCCAGGCAGGTGCCTCTGCAATCCCCACCAGCGCCCAGTCGCAATCGTGGGACACGGTGAGCTGCATGGTGAACATGCAAGCAGCCATGGAGCATTGGACGAGGATCCAGGGCAAATGATGGAACTTGGCCTGAATTCCAAGAGACCCACAGGCAAGGGTGAGGAAATAAGAGATCTCCTGCCTCCCACTGCAGCCCTATCCCACACTCATTTCCAGCTGGCAGATAGTGCTGCAGGGAATAAAAGGACCTGGTCCTACAGGGGCAGAGATCTGGACCAAGTACTCCACTCTGAAGAGACACCAAACATGCCTTCATGTCCAAAACACACTTTTGATCATCAGTGGAAAATGTCGGCTTTTTTTGCTCCAGTGCGAAACCCTCAAATCTCCAAGCACTGCTTTGCAGTGGATCCCTTTATCCCCATGGTCAGAAACGCTGTTTTTGTCCTGCTCACCAGCCCCTCGACTACACTCAGCTCTGCAGGGGATACTCCCGCACCATGGCCTCAGGCCGTTCATCTCCTTGTCCTCCTGAAGACCACCCAGGACACTTTGGGGACCAGGTGGTTGTCTGGAAAAGCCTCCCAAGAGGACGCCGCACTGCCAGCACCCTGTGGAAGACGTGGCAGCTATGGTGGGGACAGAGGTGCAGCCGCAGGAGAAGTCGTGCTGCTCACCCTGGGCCGGAGGGAAGCTCTCAGGAGGCAGGAGCAGGGCACCCTAAACCGGGTCAGGCCATGAGAAAGCAGAGCCGCCCTCAATCCCCAGCTAGCTCCCTCCTGCCCAATGAATAATTATTTATACAAAGTGGAACAGCTCCATCAGGAGCACAGTGAGCTCAGCCCCGTTCAGGAGGCATCTGCAGCTAGATTGGGTCTGCAGGGAGGGGAAGGCAATGCCCAGATTATCTGGGGTGGGGTTGGGGGACCTGCTGCCCCATGGGATACCTGGCACATGTCCCTGCTCTGCACGAGCTGGGTTGGGGGGGACACAGTCTTTTGGGCAACCAGGTCAAGGCTCTGCTTGTGGCTGGATAACGCAGCACTACAGGCAGTTGAGGGGGACCAGCCGAAGATGCCACCCCCCAAGGCCACTCGGTGTCCAGGTTCCTCCAGCAGGGTTGTAGCACTGCCAGGTGCTAAAAATCGGAGCCGGGCACCTAATCCCTCTGGAAAGGGGTTTCCTGGGGGGTCCGTGGTGCAGGATTGGTCTCAGGCAGAGGTTGCCCAGCCTGGCTCCCGACTGGGGTGAAAGGGAGGACAGCGGAGCCTCGGCTCCACCCCAGGGCGCGCGGAGCAGGGCTGAGGGCAGCCGCGGGTGCCAGCAGCCGGACCTGGCACGCAGGAAGGGCTGGCCCACAGGAATTTGGCTGCGACGTCTGCTCACAAGGACTCGGTTATATTTAGCGCGCCGAGATAGCGGCGAGGGGTGCAGAGGTGCACCGGAGCCCGTCGAGCCTGGGGCCTGGGAGCTTGCTGGGGGCGGCGTGCTGCAAGCAGGGGGAGGCTGGGGCAGGGAAGCTCCTCCTGCGTGCAGCCCCCACCTCCCCATCCCAAACATTCTTGCAGCCCCTACGTGTGCCCCATTGCAGCCCCTTCACATCCCCCCATGTACCTTCTCACAGAGTGCCATACGCCCCCCCCCCACTCTCACTCCCCCTGCACACCTCCCTGCAGCCTTCTCTGCACCCTCTTACAGGCTCCCCTCACCCCATTGCAGCCCCCGACACCTCACTGCAGCCCCTTCAGGCACCCACCACCCCCCTACCTCATCACAGCCCCCACATGCACCCCAACATCTTCCAATCCCTCTCAGCGCACCCCCTTGCAGCTCTCCCCCACCTTCTCACCAGCCTCCCAACACTCCTTTGCAGCCTCCCAATGCCCCATTGCAGCCCCCCAAATGCACCCTGCTGTCCCAATGCCTCTTGACATGTGCCCACTCACAAAAAGCCACCAACCTCCCACTGCAGCCCCCCACAAGCTCCCATCACAGCCCCCATATGTACCCCACAGGCACTCCTCAGCCTGCCTGTCCCCCAGCTCGGGTTGATCCCAGGTGGCCGGCACTGGGGAAGGCTGCACGGGGCTCCCAGCTGTGGGGATATGGCCCATCCCTGTCCCCACTGGGTGGCCTGCCCACTCAGGGCTCTATCCTCCTCTCCACTCCCCTGGTCCCCAGTAGCACCAGGGGGACAGTGAGGGTGCCAAAGCTGCAGATGGCGAAGGGTCAAGCGAGGGAGCTGCTCCGGTGCCATGCCCCATGCAGGCCCCTCCATGTGCCCAGCTGAGCTCTCAGAGCATCACATGAGTAGCCAGCCTCAGAGCGTGCACCGAGCGTGCCTGGTCTCACCTCGCATACGGCCCCTGCAGCAGGGCAGGGACTTGGGGATACCCGTCCAGCTCAGGTCACTGGCATCAGATCACTTTGGCCGCTTTATCCGGCAGTAGCTTCTCCCCTTCCACCCCTGCCTGCAAGAGCATCGGAGCTGCCCCCTGCGGGGGCTGCACCAGCGGGTGCCCCCACAACTGCGCAAGCGAGGGCCAGGTGGCTGGAGGGCTGGCGGGAAAGCAGCAAGGCCACCAGGAGCATGCACGCTTGTCACGCGCTGGGAGCAGGCTTTGAACGTGGAGCCACCGAGTCAGCAGGAACCGGCGCCCAGCGCTGGCGGGCTGTCGGCAGTCCTCGCACTGGCTTTTTAACCCCAAGAAAAATGCCTGATCTCAGCAGTCCCTCCCCGTCTGTAGGGCCAGCACTGCCCCAGGGACCTGTCACAGCTTTTCACACTCTTTGCATTAACCTGCCAGTTAGCTTTTCATCCTGGGTTGCTCTCTGTTGTGAAAGGCCTGGCACTAAAAGAAGTTGTTGCAAGTAGCTTCCTCTCTGCTAAAATAGCTGTTTTGGGTGCATGACTGCAAAGGATCCAGGTTTGAGCATGCAGGCTGTGCTTCCCTAAGGAGGGCACAGCCTGCCTGATGTTTAGCCATCTCCTTTCCCAGCCTGGCAAAAATAAAGCATGTTGTGTTCCCTCACGGAGTCAGTCTGCGAGGCCAGCTCCTCCCCCAAGTGCTCCCCAAAGGGGAACCAGCTGCTGTCAGCGTTGTGCAACCCACTAGGGAGGGGAGCCCGCTCGGTGCCCCAGCCGTTGCAGGACAGCGTGGGAGCATGGGATATTTGTGTGCTACAACGGCTCACTGCTGCTGCACACCCAGGGTCAGGCTCAGGAGACCTTCAGGCTCTGGGCTGGCTTTTTGCTGCTGGCAGCCCATGGTTCATCACCATAAGGAACACACAGCTCCTGTTTCACCCCTAGCCCTGTACAAGGGCTACAGCACCAGCCAGCTGGTCTGAAAGAGCTGATTTGGGCGGGGGGGGGGGGGGGGGGGAGAATATCTGGGGAACATCTCCTGAAACCGTGCCAAATGAAGTCCCCATAGTGGCATCTCCAGAGAGCTACCAATTCCCAAGGAAACAACCCTTTCCGCATGCAATCAAAACTATTTTAATATTTAAAATGAGGTCATTTGGGGAAGGTTAATCCCCAGGAGCCATTTAGCTCTCTGAGGACCCTCTCCCATCACAGTCCACCCTTGACACTGCAGGGGTACTGAGTTGGGGATCTGAAGTAGAGAGAGCCCAGAAATTCACCTCAATCCAGGCCAAAGATTTTACAAACAGGAGATTTTAAAATCAACTCATCATGGAGCAACCTTTGCTCGCATGAGGCCAGATTTGTACCATAAACTCTCTTGCATCAATCTCTCTGACAGTTTAAGCAGGCCAGTGGAACTTGCAGCACTTTTAGAAAACTGAACTTGGAGACAGAAAGCTGAGCTTGGTCTCAACTGCCAAGAAAGTGTTTTGAGGCTTGGGATGCCAGAGTAACTTTGACAGACTTTTAGTTCACCCAAAACTGCTACACGTGCGCTCTGAAACCATCTCCTAGTTTCCATCCACCTGCAGCATGCTCAGGCTGTCTCTCTTTTGGCATGTACTCATTTGAGATTAATAGGGCTTGAAAAATGGGCTGTCACCCAGCACTTAGTCCTGAAAGACCCTGTTTCTTCATTAACTGCGACTCAAAATCAAATTAGCGGTTTTAAATTTACTCTGTGCCCAGGAGGTACTGTGGAGAGGGGAGGACACGCTGTATCTTTCATCTTTACATAATAAAAAGGGCAAACTCCTGCTTCAAGTGCAAGATTCCTCACCACTGCCACCTCTGCCCTGGCTCTACAAGGGACGTCTTTGATCTCTTTGTAGCTCCCAAAACACCTCACTGTGCTCAGCACCACACTGTCGGGCAGCTGAAGGTGTTTCCCCCTGGGCCAAAGACTTCAGTGCTGGATGGGGAGAGGAAGACACTGATCCTGGAAATATATTTGGGGCTGCCCCAGCCCTGTTCCCCAACCTTATTCCTGCAAGACCTGCTGGGACCTTGGCATAGCTCAAACGTCTCTTTGCTTTCTATGTCTGTGCCAGGGCTTTGCAGGGGGATGCGGTCTCTTGGCAAGCCTGGCCTGCCCCTTGTCCAGCCTGTGCCCAGCACCAGCATTCCTGGTTTTGATCTCCAGGCCCAGTATGTGATAGCACTTCCCCAAGCAGCGGGAACCCACTTCTTGCTAGATGGGCCACAGTGGGATCATCAGGGGAACAGGAACTGCTTGGCGCCCCAACTTTCTGGGGCTGATGTCGGTGCTGGTGCCAGCTGTCCATCTGCAGTGTGGGGAAGCAACGCTCCTCTATCAGCAGTAGTGACCTGGCCTTAGTGGTAAAAGGCCAGAAAACATGTCCTGACCCACAAAACACCCAGCACTGCTGCCAGGGCATGTCCCGCATCCATTAAGCAATGGCAGGCATTTGGGTGCAGAGCTGGAGGAGCTGGGTCACCACCCCATGGTGTGCTCAGGGCCAAGGACAGCACAGGCTGCATTATTGATGCTGTAATTCAGCACCAATGGACAGTTAACTGGTTTCATTTTCACCGGAAAGAAAAACCCCTGAAGTGCTGGGTGCACTCCAACAGGGCTATGGGTGCCGGACAAGCAAGCTCCTGCTGCCAGTGTGAGCCACGCACGTGGCTGGGAGCCCCTCGCCAGACCCAGTTTGTCTCCTTCCGTTAGCTGAGACGATATTTGGGCTGCTGGGAACTGGCAGTGCTAGTGCTAGCACTGCAGAGCTGAATGAGGTGAGCTGGAGCCAAGCACCCCTCCAGCAGGCATGGGGCTTCGGGGGCACGGGGGTCTGCAGACATCCCACACTGTGGGGTTCTCTGCACGCTTCACGGGCTGCTCTAGGGGCTTCCTTTGGAAACAGATGCCCTGACTACATGGCCTTAGCAGAGTACAGCGACAGACAGCGTGGATATGTGAGCGCAAAAGACCTCTGCAGATGTGTGTGCGCACACACGTGCTCATGTGCACACAAACAAGCATCCTCATGCAAGCACACACGTGTGCACAGGCCATCATGCACGCACACAGCCTGGCACTCACCCTGCTCTTGGCCGCAGTTCTGGCCAAGAGGAGACTCTTCCACATTGCTTCCCTGGTTAAACACAGTATTGTGCTGTTCTCACCAAAGAGACCAGGGAACACAGCCTCAGCTCTTCCTGCCCCCTTTTAGTCTGCCTGTCCCAGATAGAGTTTTCCCATTGCAGTAACTGGTTTTGGAGCAGACTGTGGATACTCCTTCTAGATTCCAGTTGCACGTGCTGCCCCAGGCAGGGTATAACCCCTTGGGGCTGTTCCCATGCCCAGTCTGGACCTTGCTGCCGGGCAAAAAGCACAGCAAGGGACAGTAAGTGTGGCAGAACTCAGCGGGTGCATGTGCACAATGAAGGATTTGGATTCATGCAGAGCTTCCTCCCCAGTATGAAAACTACTGCCTGGCACTGGTGTGGCAGCAGTACTGTGAGTTGGTGCATGTGCTGGCTGGTGGGCCATGTCCAAGATGTGAGCGGTTACAAATTGTGCTTTGGGTTTTCACCTGCACCCCTATGCTTCCTCCCCGGGGGTGACTGAAGTGTGAAATCAGCCAGTTACAACCAGCAGCGGCTCAAGATGCTATTTCCTGCACCCTGCTTGGAGACACAGTGCCAGTGCTCTGCCTGGCCCCACGCCTGCTGCCCGTGGGGCTGACAGCCCACTTGCGTCCCTCTGAGCCACCCATCCCATCAGGAAGCTGTGTACTTGCTGGGTGTCTGCTGTGAGGGCCAGGAGTGGCCCTGGCTTCAGGCAGGACCACAGACAGTGAGCATGGGGCAGCCAGGGGTGCCAAGAGCTCTTCCACACCACTAAGGTGGTGTGGAAGGAACCTGAACTCCTCCAGCTTTTTAGCAAATTTTGGTGTGGATGGGGACTCTGCTTGCCCAGAAGGAAGGCTGAGCAGATGGGGGCCAGGATCCCACCACAGGGCATCCCAGAGTGCTGAGTCACGTGCAGTGAGACTGGGGACTAGGCAGGTATGTGGCAAGTCCAGGGAGAGGATCCAGCCATTTCAGAGCTGAGCACCGGGTCAGAGGGAGAACTTGCAGCCCCTCTTTGCTGGAGAAAGCCCTTATTCCAGGGTTCTCACCCCACCATTAGCCCCATGAGCCAACCGGGACAGGGCACTGTATGCCTAGAGACACAGGGATGTCATCAGTTTGGGGCCTGACTGTGGGCATGCTGGTGCCAGCACAGGCATGCAACATCCCTGCAGTGGTGCTGGTGCCTGGGCCCCACTCCTCCCCACAACAATACGCCACCAACACGCTGGCTCACCATTCGTTCCAATATAATCTTTATTGGGGAGATTGATTGGGGTTGAACAAGGCCGGGTATAAAACATGATCATCATCACAACCAGCAGCGGGAGGCATTGGCAGAGCAAAACAGAAACGATATCAACCACTGTTCTCTGAGCCCCCCCCACCCTTCCTCCCCTGTGGGGCCCTGGGCAGAGGGCCCGGGAGTGAGGTGGTCCCCAGGGCTTCGCTAGCAAAGCTGGTGGCATCGCCTGCTCCCTTGACAGCCCAGGGCAGGCAAGTCCAGCTCCAGTAGCACAGGAAGGAGGGACAGTTTGGCCCCTCTCCCTGATGGATGTTAGGTTTCAGCCACTGTTAGGAGGTTAGGAGCTGCTCCTCCCTCCAGAAGCACCTGCACGCCAAGGTGGGAGAGAGGCAGCTGCGCAGGGCTCCCTCCTGCTTGCCTGGTGTCCTAGGACAGGGAGGCACATGCATGCTTCCCCAGGACTGTGTTGGTCCCCAGCCTCCTCCCCTTAGTCCTGTGGCTGTCCTGGGGTGCAGCTTTCAGCCCCTCAGGAGAACCTGCAAATTATGGCTTTTTCTTCTGTTTTGTTTTTAGGTTTGTTTTTTGCTTTTTGGCAGCAAACTTATCCCCCTCAGATGTCCTGGAGAAAGCAAGGCTGTACACAGGATGCTGCCACCCTGCCAACCCCACCACATCCCCACAGAGACTGCTGAACCTGATGCTGGTTATGCCAGAGCCCCTGGGCTCCACTCACCTGGAGAAAGGACCATGGCCAGAAGCCAAACTTTGCCTCAGGCCCCCCCTGCCTTGGCCAGCTGAATTGCCCTGCTCAGCCCAGGGCTGTGCGGGAGTTGGGTGGTTGTGTTGGAGGCATATGTGGGGCATTGGACCCAGAGCAGCGGCTGCATGGGCCGTGACCCCAAGCCGTCCTGCAGGACATTGGTGTGGAGCCTGGAGGTCCCCCCCAAGCCCCGTGCAGCCAGGGGCCCCTGGAGAATGGGCAAAACTCAACGCCGTTATTAGCACATAGCGGCCTGGAAGGGGGCGGCCTGGGACAGACGGGAGAAAACAAGAATCCTCCAAAACGAGGATAAACTGGAGCTTTCCTCAAGGGCCTGTGGAGGAAGTGGCCCGCATGTCTACTCGTAACCGAGGGGCCAGCACAATGGCTTGACTTGGCTACAGCAACTGAGATGCATGTTGGATTGGCCACCAAGATGAAAGCTTTGGCAAATAACTTACAGAGAAGAATGGGCAGCCGGGGGCCTGTCCTCGAGCCCACTCCTGTCCCATGCCAGCCAGATGACCCCACACAACACTGTGCACTTCCAGGGCTCTTCATCCCATTACCAGCCCGCCTCACGTGGCCTCACTGGCCGTAGGGTGGTGGAGAGGGTGTCACTGGCAGGTCGCCGGTGGGAACTGAGCATCTGTTCTTGGCCATGTTGCAGGAGCCAAGGGGAAAGAGGAGCACAAAGCCACCCAGGGAAGGAGCACAGAGGACTGCTCGATGCCCGGCACAAGAAAGGGGGTGGAAGGGGTGCAAGCCACAGGATGCAGGGGCTAGAGCCCTCATGGACTTGCTGATGGACCTGCTCCCAATCCCAATGTTCCTCTCCCCGAGCACCACCAGGGTGCAGGGGACTGCCACATCCCAGCCCAGGTCCACACCATGTCCCGCATCCACACCACATCCCAGGATGCAGCATCCCCCCCAGTCCCCCCAGGCAGCCTCTGCCCTAGCAGCAAAGAGGCAGCGGGGAGGACAGCAGGCCCAGGCTCTGGACCATGGAGAGAATCAGAGCATCCCCCCGGCTGCACAAATGGAAAAGGGGGAGCTGAGGGGGTGCCGCAGCCTGGCGGTGGTGTCCTCTCCCTCCCACGGGATGGCCCCGCAGCCAGATGCAGCAAGCAGCGCGGGGCAACGGTGGGGCTGGGCGCGCAGCTTACATGATGGTGCAGGAAGACAGCGGGTTTCGGATGTGGCAGGTGCAGGCTGCCCCGCAGTACTGGCGAAAGGTCTGGTAGCAGCTGCGGTCGGTGTCGCTGCTCCACTGCACGGGGTTGGCAGCCAGGGCCTCGGCAGGCAGTCTGTTGAGGATACTGGTGTTCACCGCCAGCGCTGCCAGCCCGTAGTCGGTGAAGAGCACGGTCTCCCGCTTGCAAGTGGGGCAGGAGATGAACTTGTACTTGGGGCAGGACTCATAGAGGATCTGCAGGCACTCCTCACACACCGAGTGCAGGCAGGAGAGGATGCGGGGCCGCTTGTTGGTGAAGTTGTACATGTGGCCGCACGTGGGGCACTCGAGCGGCTCGCAGGGTGTCGAGGGGTGCAGCACGTACTGGTTCACGATCACCTCGTCCGACGGGGGCTGCCGGTGGTAGCACACCTCCGAGCTGCCCTTCCGCTGCCCCTGGTACAGTCGCTCTCGCCGTGGCAGGGGGGGAGTCCGGGGCAGCCCCAGGGAGCCGGGGGTAGCGTCCAGCGCAGGGATGTCTCCGCACGCCTGGTTCACGATGATCTCAGACTCGGACGGCCAGGCGCGCTTGGCCACGAGGGGCGGCTCGCGACGGGGGGCTGGCGTGTAGCGGGGCTGCGAGGCCTGCAGCTCCGAAAACTTCTCCGGGTGGATGATTTTCATCGCCTCCATTTTAATGATGACCTGTTGCCCTTTCAGACACGACATGAGTATTGTTTTTACATTACTGTCCACTGCTCTGGGATCTCTGAGGGACGCCTGCATGAGGCTAAAACATGCTGGCAGCAGGCAGGGCTTTCAATCGCGTTCTGGCCGTGAAGCAGCAGCACCGGGGAAAGCGGCTGGAGCAGCAGCACATCCTGGGGAAACGGTTCGGCGCGAGCAGGCCCGGGGTCCTTCGTCTGCGCTCAGCCCCAAAGGCGCCACTCGCGAGGCCGGAGGCGTGCACGGGACGGCACTGCGCTCACGGCGACATCCTGCCTGCACCCGCCTTTGAGGACCTTTGCTTGGGCGGGTGATCAAAGCATCTGCTCCCCGCCGCGCTTTGCCGGGACGTTAATAAGATGACATTGCCTGTCACTCGGCAGCTCCCCCCTTTGGTTTTGCAGGCGCTTCCCGGCTGCAGTTGGAAATAGCAAAGTGAAGCCGGAGGCTGCGGGGAGGCCAGGCGTTCCTGGCGCTGGGTGCTCACCTGGAGCAGGTGAGTGAGGAGGGGCTGCGGCCCAGGCTGGCTCCCAGCAGGAATGTGGGCAGTGCTGCCTGTGCCGAGGGCAGCCCACACGTTGCCCAGCCCCTGCCTCCTCCCGGCCTTTATTCCTGTTTATGTGCTGTAGGATCCTCGTGGCGCTGAAGAATGTGTTTGCAAATTCCTTTGCTCTGACTTCCTGGCTCTCCCACGTGCTGTCACTGGTATCCGCAGAACCGGCAGCTCCCGCAGGGTGCTGGGCAAGGACCGGCCCCAGGGTCAGAGAGCATCCCGTGCCGGCCGGCGCTGGGCCACGCTCACCTCGGCTTGCACTGGGGCTGCAAAGCGCCTTCTGCCCACGGCGCCTACGGACTCCAGCACCTCTGTCTCCAGCTCAGCTTCGTGCGTGCTGGGAAAGGCTGGAAACGAAAAGCGAGAGGGATTTGGCTCCTGGGCTCTTCGGGGCTCTTTTGGCTGCCAGCATTCCCACAGGATGGGTGGCTGGCAATTTGGCTCTGCTCCCTGAGGCGCTGGCCCTACCGGTCCGGTCCATCTGCCCTGCATGCTTTGGCTGGCCGCAGGAAGTGGGAGAAGTCAGGTATTTCCCCCCAGGCACCTCCAAGGCAGTCCCAGGAGGAGGACAGCCGGGAAGGGGCCTGTAGCCCCTCTCTGCCCCAGGGGACCTCCCCTCCGCACCAGCCCCGGGCACACACACCCTGCTGAGTCCTTCCCGGAGGGGCTCCCCAGCCAGCTTTGCCTTTGCACAGGGTTTTCGCTCACGTTTAGCCCCTCCTCTGCTCTGTGGATCTATTTTTACCTCTCCCGCCCGCTCCTGATCTGTCCCTGCTATTCTCTCTCCCTCCTTCGCTCTGGCCCTGCTCCTCTCTGCCTCCGCAGTCCCCCGCTCCTGTCCAGGGGCTGCTGGAGAAGACGCTTTTGGGGGCAGGAGATGGGGATGGGTGCTAGTCAGCCCGTGGCCATTTTCTTCCTAAGGCAGCTCAGGCAACAGCCTGCCTCTCGTCTGGGAAGGGCGAAGGCACTCTCCTCCATCATGCTGCAAATCCTGTCAGCGGGATGCCTGCTCCAGCCCAGCCCTGGCAGGCCTCATAGAGGTGGCCCAAGGGGGGCAACTGGTTGTGACAACCAGTCGGGGTCGGGGAGAGGCCTGCGGGTTTCAGCCCTTTCCCATCCACTGGATCCCTGAAAGCCACGGTGAGGGGGGGGGGCTCCATGGGCATAGCCCCTGCCCGACCCCAGCCTTCATATTCCCGCAGGATATGCCCTGGCGCCAGGATGAGGTCCTGTGGAGCATCATGACGCTCATTCTGGGAAGGGTGGCCTGCACCTCGCGCCCCTCATCCCGCAGCCCCGAACTCTGTACCCTGCAGCCAACATACGCAGCCTCACACCCCGCAGCACCCCGCAGTGCTCTCACGGGCGCTCGCTCACTGCCCCCAATGGGCACCGGCACGGCGACGCATGCGGGCGGGCAGCCTCCGTGCACCGGCCGCTGCGGTTCAGCACCCTCACCCGTAGCCCCCGTGCTGGCACAGCCCTCCGTGCACAGCCCTCGCATAACTCCCCCGTCACACCCCGCGTTCACGCCAGGCAGCATAGCCCTCCCGCCACGCGTGGCACCCACATGCACAGACGCCCGGGCAGGACATTACCCCCCGGCGCGTGCAGTGCCCCGCCGTGATCCCCGGGGATGCGCACACCCCAGCTGCCCCGGTGCGCGCGTCCCCATGCAATGCTCGCCCCCCACCCCGTGCAGTGCTGGCACAACACACACACACGCACACACGTCCGCACGCCCGCGCCTGCCTGCCCGGCGGGGGATGTCCCCCAGCAGGCAGGCTGAAAGGACAGTCCCCTGCAGCGGTTACCTGCGTCGGGCTGCTGCGCTGGACCACTGTGTCTTGGGCCGAGGATCCTGGTGCCGCCGCGTCCCTGGCTGAGGCCCTGGAGCCCCTGTCTGTCCTCAGCAGGGGCTTGAAGGCCCGTGTTGCTAAAGGTTATCTGAAAGGCAGAGGGATGCCGGCCTGGCACTGCCTGCACCAAGTCCTGGCTCCCTGGGGATGCTGGCAGGTCTCCACAGCCTCCCCAGACCTCGCCGCTGGGCTGCACGTCCAGTCCAGCTTCTCACGGCCCCCCCCACCTCCAGCTCGGGCGGCTTCCTCGGCTGTAAACCCTGCAGCGAGGGGAGATTATCTCTGAGCGGGAGGGCACAAAGGCAGCGCTGCCTGAGTCGGGCTCCTCTCCAGCTCCAGCCGCTCCAGATGCTCTGCAGAGGGCAGATGTCCGGGGCGCCTTGGGGTGAGCAGGCTTCCAAACCCACCAGGTAACGTGCCGACGACAGTGCTGTCAGGAAGCCAGCTTCCGCGCTGCCGCCTCTGCCTGCATCTCTGCTCCCTGCGATGCGACTCGCTCCCCCCACCGGGGCTGCAGTGCTGACGGGCAACCTCCTCCGACGGGGTCTGTGGCCCCCGCGCTGCCTCCGCCGCTGCAAGCCGGTGCCCCCACGCCGCCCGGCACACCGCAGAATCGCGCTCGCCCAGATAAGAGCTGATGCAACACTCCCGGCACGGGGTAGCTGCAGGCTGCGGGGCTGCCGGCGGCGCGCAGGAGGCTGCGGGCTCCTCTGCCGCGCTCGTCTCCGCGAGGACGAGCTCCTCAGCTGCGCAGCAGGTGCAGGGCCGCCCGGGAGAGGCCGCCTTGCTGGATGCTCTCCGTCACCGGCGGCTCCTTCGCCGTTTCCTCCGGGACGCCCCCGGGGCCGGAGGCTGCTTTTGGGCCGCCCTCGCGGCTGGCGGAGGCAGTCGCCCTCCGCTTCTTCCCCGCCGGGGGGCCGACGGGCGGCAGGGGCTGCTTGCTGGCCGCCGCTCAGCCGGGATGCTGCGCGCCGAGGAGCTGCTGGTGCGCTGCGCGCTCTCGCTGCCTCGCTCCGCGTCCGCAGTGGGTACTGCAGTGATGCAGCCGGCTCACATTTCTCTCAATCAGCAGCGCGCGGAGCCCGGCGGGCCGCAGTGCCCTACGTCCCCCGCTGGTGCCCTCCCCCTCTTCATTCATCAGCCGGCGCCTTCCCGCAGCGCCGGGGCTCCCTCCGAGCGCCCGGGGCCCCACTGGGGCCGAGGGGGGCCTATCCCCCGCCGCCGGCCAGCCGGCTGCAGCCCGGGGTGCGCGCGGCGCACGCTGCGGGCGCCGCTTCCTTCCTCCCCCTCGCGCCGGCTCCGCCATGCGCGCGCCGTGGCGAGGGCTCCGAGCCTCCCCGGCGAGGCCCCGGGCCTCCCTGAAGACACCCCCGTGGCCTCCCACCCGTCAGGGCACCGGGCCGGCCCATCCCCCCTGCCCCGGGGCCACGCAGCCCGCGGCCTGGCGGGGCGTCTTGGAGGGGCCTGCGGTGACTCAGCAGCCGGCGCTGCTGGAAATGGCTCCGCGGGGAGCAGGATGGGGGCAAGAGCCCCACAGAGGCCCCACTGCTCGGGGCCTGGGGAGCAAGCCCAGTGCGTCGCAGCCAAGGAAGAGGCCCCCGCGGGCGACACCAGCGGTGGAAGCCGCAGTGCTGGGAGCAGCCTCCCCTCCCTGACCCAGTTGCTGAACTGGACCTGTCACCTCTCCTGCACCCCACAGCCCACCAACCCCACTGCCACACCTGGGACCCGATTCAGGGGGGACCCCAGGAGGCAGCCGGGACCTGCAGCCGCCCCAGCCCTGGAGCAGAGCCCGTTGCCGAAAACCTGACTGAGCATCCCAACTCCCCTCCAGGTCTAGGAAGCGGGTGCCGAGGCCCAGGTCCTGCAGATCTGCGAGGGATTTGGTGCACCTGGCATGCATGTGGGGCTCCTGCCGCTGCCTGGGGTACAGCAATGCTGACAGGTCCCTAGAGAGCCTGGCCGTGCTGGGAAACATCATGCTTTGGCGCGCTCATGACGTTTTGATCCTCTCCCTGGCGCAGGCGAACATGAGCCAGCTGGTGGGGAGCACCCCACCTCATTCCCTGGTGCCCCAGCAGGTACCTCTTCATCCACTACAGGTGTCTCCAACTGGGGGTTGCCCCAGGCAGGTGGTCAGCGTGAGTGTCCTGCCCTGCAATGAGCTCCTGGTCTTCCCAAGCTCAGAGCGGCCTTGCAACCCAGTGGTCATAGCCAAACTCGGCCAGCTGCCATGACCCAGGCAAATGCACGCCCCAACCCAAAATGCTCCAGTCCCCCAGGCCATCCTGGCTGCAGCAGGGCTGTAGCAGGCAGCTCTCCAGGCTTCCTCAGGTGCTGCTGGGTTTTCTCTGCTCCTGTCTCCCTCAAGCACCCTGGAGCTCTTTATGTTCCTTCCCTTTGATCAGTTATCACCTTTAACCAGTCTGGCTAGATTTTGATCCCCTCCCCCTTGTCTTGCATTTATTTCTGGTGGGCAGGGGGTATCTTGCTTGTGCCCTGCTCGTTGGCCCTCCATCCGTCGCTGCAGCAAAGCCTCTGGCCATGGCTCAGCCACACAATCCCCCCTATAATAAGAGGTCTATCTGGAGGCATTGCAGGGATCTCTGGTCTGGATCCACTCTACGACCACACAGTCACATCTTGCTTTTACACCATCACTTTCCCATAGATTCTTGAGCCCCAGGATTGGTACAGAAGTTGGAGCCTCACATGTTTCAAGAGGGGGTTGTATCCCTGCTGTCAGGAGAGAGGAATGCTCAACTGCGTCAGGCTTTACGCATCCCATAGACTTTATCTTAGCACAAGATAAACTGTTGTCCGGAGGGGCTTATTCCTCTGCAGACCGTATGAGGAAGGGACTCATCCTGCCTAACTTATCTGCCAATATTTCTCTGGTGTGGAGGAGACAACCAAGCCCACCTCGGTGAGACAAGCGCTTGGGCTCAACCACACTGAGCCTGTTTGTGCGGTTTGGGATCATTTTGCTTCACCTGTCAATTTGGAAATGAACACTCTCCTGTTGATAGTGTTAGTGGTTGTATATTAATCTTCTATTTTCTTCTGTTGGATAGGAGATTCGGTAATAACTTTGCCTCTAGTCCTTTTAAGCATAATTCTTTGATCTGAGTACATGCCAAAATCAGCATGTGGGGCCTACTTTCTTCCACCTTAACAATGCTAAATAGGGATTCCCTTAATCTTCTCTTTTTTCTATGCCATTTTTTGCTTACTTCCATGCTAACACTTTTGGATGCAGCAAGCATGAACTGGTATGTTATGCTTGAACTCACAGAGCAAAGGAAATTGCAGGAAGTAAGCGATTGTGAGACATTTTCTGTTATTAATTCATATGGCACCCCCATGCTGACCTAGCTACACTGTGTTATTACACTGCTATTCAGTGAGTTAAGCAACAGCTCTATTTAAAAATAATCATAAATGATATCAGAAGTCTTTTCTGCTGAATGAGAATGTATTCGTGCCAAGACACAGGGTATCCTCATGTTGCCCCAATGGCTCTGTTGTGCTCTGCTTCCTGTGTTTGGCGGATGCCACGCTGAATTCCTCCTCACGCAGGCAGTGCTCCTATATGCCAGAGCAGCACTGTTTGGCCCCCTTTCTTATGCTCTCAAGCACCTCTGTGTCACTGTGAGTGAGGGAACATTTCTCACTCACCTGCTTAGTACTGCTAGCCAGTGACTTAGCACAAAATCGGCCTCCTACCCACAGCAGTTCAACCCTGCAGTCTTAATTAACCACAGACAGTTGTTTCTGTGCTGCAGCTTTCAAAGTTTCATGGTCACTGGCTACCTACTCATTTACTTGCAAAGAAGTTAACAGCATGAGCCAAGTCCTGGCACTTTCTTTTTTCATATTAGGGAGCAAGTGCTACTTCCTATGTCTTCTGTCCCAAGTTTCCACAGACTGACACCTTCAGTTTTCCACTGATTTGAACAAGTGTGCACTGAACAAGACTTACAGAGCTCCTCCAGGCTTGCTTTTCTTGAGTATTTTTGCCCCAGAATAGCAGATCTTTGAGAATTACTTGTGCCTGATTGCAAGTTGGGTTTTCTGGCTTCCTTCCCAAACTGAAAATAGTTTTGCCTTTCAAAACCTGGACACTTACTCTTCAGCTGGGCTCAGGAAGATGCACTTCCATGTTGTCATCTCTAACCTGTAGATTTTATATATGACCATATTCTTCATCCTTCTACCTGGTCCCTGGTTATACTATCTAATTTCACCATGCACACAAGTCCATTTGATGCATTATCCTTCATAAATATATATCTTATTATGTGTTATCAAAAACAAATATCTTTATGCTGCATGGGGATATTCTAAGTGTGTCCTTTGAACTCTCTGTTGATGTGATATATCATGCTTTTTGGGGGTATTATAAATATCACTGAATTATTTTCCCTTTTTCTTGTGACCTTTCCAGCAGGCCTCTTGGATTTGGAGAGAGCTCCTTCAATCAAGTATACTTGCAATTCCTGTTGTGCTGTTTCAAGCTCTACTTGGATGGACACACAAGAGCAGCTTTGCCAGTGTGTTCATTTCATGCCACCTAGACAAGCCAGCTTTTGCTTTTTAAAATTCAGTGGTGGTTGTTGCCTGGTACAAGATTGCTGATTGCCCTGCATTTGACTACAGATTCTCTCTGGGAACTCATTTGTTATCAGTGTCACAGATCAATTGTTTCTCAACCTTTGCTTTATAAATGTATTGAGAGACATAATAATGCTGGCCAGTTTCTCTGCTGGCGTAACTCCATCAAGATGAACAGCTATGCCAGAAGATAATTTGACCCGAAGTTTCCTCCTCATCATCTACATCAGTTGTCATCTACTTGGTCTTCCAGCCACACATTCAGGATTTTATTACACTTTTGGATTTGTAGTCTTTGTGGCTCTAACAGGATGGTAATTCTCTATTGCTTGGCACTGACCCCTGGCCTGTGATCACATCCATAACTTTAATTACTTTTCATTAAGCCTGAGTTAGCCAAAAGCTCCATGAATACTAAACTTGGCATTGCAGAGGCCTTCTTCCCAAGTTCTCCTGGATCCCATTTACCAGGCACATACCTGCGCATTGCTCTTTGTTGTCCCTGCATCTGACTTCAATACCTCGGGGTGCTTTTACAGTGACTCATGCCTCTTTTATTTACTGCTTACTGCTCTTGTTAAAGAGTTTGTTTGATCACCTCCTGTGCAACATCAACAGCTCTTTCCAAAATCCAGTCTATTTCTTGCAATGATCTTGTTTTCTGCTAGTGAATCACTTGTAACACAGATAATTCACCCACCAAAGAATGAGCTCATCTTCAGTTTTACAGAGAGCAGCTATAATCAAAAGGCCTGTAACAGACCAGGCCCTAGTACAAGTGACTGCTCCACTCTGCAGCACTGGGAGAGTGAATCCAGCCCGGCACTCATCCTCATTGTGGAGGGACTCAGATTTTGCAGTCATGCTCTGTATTAAGTCTTTCCATATGCCATGCTCCATCCCCTCAGTCCTTTCTCTCCTCCTTCTGCTCCCTGTAGAGCATCAGTGCTCAGGGGACAAGGAGGGGACATCAGGTGCCATGGTCACCACTCTCCCAGATTAGAATACCTCCAGGCCTAGCTGACGTGGCACTCAGCCAGGCAATGGCATGCCAGTAGCACCTGAAGGTGCATTCTCGCTGAGAGCAGGGCAGGTAGGGCGGCTCCAAGGAAGCTGAGGGTTGAGCTCTGTGGGAAGGCCTCCATCAGGCCACAAGGCTGCTGGCTCCAGCTTTGCTCACATGCTCCCAGCCTTGACAGTGTGCAGAGACACCAACAAAGTGGGGACGTGCAGGGAACGCGTTCATAAATGGAAAGTCATGCTGCATGCCTGGCACGCATTTTCGCCTGGCTCTACCAGAACAGTTGCAGAAGCTGCAGTTCCTGGGAAGTGCAGCTAGCCCAGGCAGCGTAAATATAATTTTAAAGGAGAAAATCTATTTAAAAAAATTACCAAAGAACTATCAGAATTTTTTGTTGCAAGCCAATTATTTCTGCTCTGGCAGCTGTTATGAAGCAGTAGAGGTGTGTGCGTGTTGATGATGGTAAGGAGCTAGCCATTTAAGCACTTGCAGTACAGTCCTAAAGCACTTTCCATGTTTTGACAGTGGTCATTTCTAGGCTTACAGCTCTCTACAGAGACTCTTCTGTGAGAAGGATGGTGCTCAGAAGTCTGCAAAGTGGTCCACTATTACACAGTCTACCAACAAAGTACCGTGTATGAGTGTTGCTCTTTCTTCAGATTATATGAATTATATACTTAATGGAATGAAAGATTTACAGAGATCATGGTTTGGCTAGCTCAAAGGTTATGGATATTCCTAAAGCTCTGAAGTTATCCAAAGGGGTTTAATCATTATTTTTACTGCTAACTCTTTTCAGTGGTTAATTCTACAGCCACTTCTGGGAGCCCTTGACATGAAGGGGGACCCCACCTTGCCGGTATTGCACCTCATGCAGCAGGGGGATAACACTCTGAAGATCTGTATTCTTCAACTGTAGAATAGGAGGGAGGAGAAGGAGGATGCAGAGAGATTGAGGGGGCAAAGGAGCATGGCAGCAGGGTCAGAAAAGGTCTCCTATTTTCTTATTCCCCTCCCCGCCACCTCCCTGCCCAGAGGGCTGATTTTTTTCTGTCATCAGAAAAGAAGGCTTGGGGGAGATCATGATGTTCTCCACAGCTATCTCCTGGGAGGAAAGAAAGAAGAGAGAGACAGACTCTTCTCAGATGGGCACACTGAAAGGATGAGAGGCAATGGCCAAAAGCTGAGACATGGGAAACTCTGACTATATAAAGGGAAAAGCTTTTTCACAGTGAAGGTGAAACACTGGACCAGGGCCCAGTGAGGTGATGGGATATCTGACCTTGGAGAAACTCAAAACTCCACTGCATAAGGCTGTGACCAAAATGCTGGTTGTGCTTTGAGCAGCGGGGCTTGGACTCCGCTATGGAAGTGGAACCGTCCACAATCCCTGCAGGGCTGAACCTAAGCTGCCTTCTCAGGATGTGCACTGGGGTAGGCAATACTGCATGGGGCAAGCAGGCACTCGAGACCCAGAGGCAATGGTGGATGTTGCTCCATGCAGCACATACTCTGCAGGTCTGAACAAGGTGTTCCTGTGCACAGAAGACAGCTTCCTCCAGGAGTGCTAGAAACATGTCTGCACAGGTGCAGGTGGGGGTCTTCTAGCTCATCTTTGAGCCACCTTCTTCAGCTGGAGGCTGCATCTGCCCCAGCCCCATATGTGTAAAGGTTCACATGGACTCTGAAGGCAAAGAGGTTTTAACATCTTCCTTGTGATCGAGTAGCAGCACACCAGAAACTCCCTCCCCATCCTGCTGTGATTATAGGGGCTGCTGGGGAAACCTGATGCTTTCTAAGGGCTGCTGGCTGGGAAGGTTGAAAGGGAAGCTCACCACATGACCTAGTCTTGCATTTTAGGGGCAAGAGGAAGCAAGGCAAACCTTTGCCCTTTAAAAAAGCACCAGAAACCTTTCCCCTTCAAATTCAGCCCAGCTGAAGCTGGGTTTATTAGAGCCTGAGGGGGTTTCAGGCTCAGGTGAAGCCAGAGTATATATCAGAGTGGGGTTATGGTAATTCTTCCTTGCCCTCTTCTGCTGGGTTTGGTGGCTGCAGAGCTGGTGGAGCATCTCTGGCACCAGAGACACTGATGTTGAGACAGACTCCTTGTAATTGCAGTGACATTTAGCGTTTGCTTTACTGGCTCCCTCAGAGAGCTCAGTGCTGGCTGAGCTTGTAACTTGACAGCGCTGCTCAACTGGATGTAGTGGTGAGACTCAAACTGGGTCACAGAGAAGGAGGCAGCATGCTGGCTGTGTGTGCCTTTGAGATGCCTGTCAGCAGCTCAGCAGGGTCCTCACATAATTTTGAATGGGCTTGTTCCCTTGGCACATCCCTGCCAAGCACAATGTTGTTCTGGCACCAGTTAGAGATCTGCCCAACCTCCCGCACATCTCTCCCAGTGACTGCAGGACTGTGTTAGACAGGTCACAGCTTTAAAGAGCAACTGAGCACCAAAGCAGCAATTTCTGTATACCCACACAGAATTTCAGCTTTTTCAGGATCAGTGAAAACCTCCTAATGCACTAGACAGGATTTCATTGAGCCCTGGTCAGCTCCGGGATGGGGCTTGTGCAATCTCTTGCTCTGAAGGCATCGTTGCACATAAGGCCTTGGCTGTGCCTGCAGGTAGGGTGATCCTGCTATCTGAACACAACTTCCAAGGTTTCACAGTGGGACCTGGAGACACGACTTGTTCTTCCTTCCCTGGTCCTGGCTACCAGCAGCTGGAAAGAGCCTTCCTGGTCACCTAGTATAGTTTCTGCTGTTATCTTATACAATTGATGTTCTTAAATAGGCAACAATGGTTATAGCCCTAGGTCAATTTGGGTTTATCTGTCAGTGATGACCCTCAGAAAGGTGGAGTTTTATTTCCTATAGGCGTCCTTAAGCTCCTGGGGAGCGATGCAGTTGCTCGGCCAGGAGCTGTTCCCCAACATGGCTCCCATTTGACATTTGCTGGAGCCTGTCTGTCTGTCTGAGCCCTCCAATGCAGTGGTGGCTTCCTGCCCACTCAGCTCCGCAGAGCAGCAATGGTGATGTGTGCTCCTGCATGCAGGCCTACGGAAGAACTTGCTTCTTTGCTGTGGTTTAAGCATGGCTGATCTGAGCTGCTGGTTGCTCTGAGCATACAGCAGGCAGCAGAGAAAGCTTGAAAAAAAAAAGAAAAAAGCTTCAGGGCTTGGCTGGGGAGAGTGTGATGGCTTGCAGACCTGGAGAAAGGTTATTACACAGAGGAGATGAGGGGATGCAGGGATGAGTGAGCCTGGGAAATGTTGGAGTTTGCTAATTCCCTGGCATCCTCTTGACTGAAAGCTTGAAGCCATCCAGGGTTTCTGGTGGGGGACCACAAGAGGAGGTTGTTTTCCGTGTGACAGTCACCATGTGTGTTACACCAGCTCTAGAGGCAGTCACAAGCTGTTAGGGAGACTTCCCCTAGGGCTGACAGGCATCCTGCTGAGTCTGCACCAAGGTGAGGACATGTACTCTGTGACAGAGCTTGTGGGAAGGGGCATGTGGAGCAGCCCCAAGGGTCCCTGCCAGAAGCTGGCATGGTGCAGGTTGCACAGAGCTCAGGCTGTTGACTTGGGAGAGGAAAACACTTGCTTGTGGTGCCTCCAGCCATGCTCCAGCCTCTAGCTGCCAAGGTATAGAAGTCTTCAGGAATCTGGGAAGAGCTGGTGTCCAGGAGCAAGAGGCCATGGGAATGACTGCAGAAGGGAGTCAGAGCATCCTCTCTTCTGACCCTGTGGGGCCTGGGCCTTAGGTGGATCCACACCCTCTTTCCTCTCCCTCACTTCTTCAATCCTCCAAGGTCTTGGCTTGTGTCAGCAGGGCAGCAAGTCCCAAGGACCAGGGAGCAAAATGCTTAGTGGAGAAAGAGGGCACCTCCCATATCTCCTCCCAAGAGAAAGACTTGCTGTGTCCCTGCTCGCAGGCCAGGCCAAATGCCACTGAGCAAGCACCCACAAGTGGGCTGCTGCCCATGCTGCCCTTGGCCACTGCATGGACTGGAGCATGCAGGCGGCCTCTCTGAGGCCACAAGGGCACCAGGGCAGGGTGGCTGCTGGCAGGCCAGCTTCTGCCTGCTCGCTGCCTGCATGCAGCCCATGTCTCCTGTGAGGCTGCCACTACTTAGCTGGGATGCATCTGCCCAGAAAGCACTTGCAAAGCCAGAGCTGGCTTGTTAATGCAGCTCAGCTCACTAGGGAGCTAGAAATCCAACTCTGGCAGTGGCTGCAGAGCTGTTGGCAGCAAGCCCTGGGGCTCTTCCCCTCCTTTCTCAGCCACACCACCACAGATCTTGTGTCCAAGTTTGCTGATGGCATTGGTCCTGTTCCTATTCCCATCAGGCTGACATAGTACCCAAGCCTGACCTCTGTATCTAATTCAGGACCCATCACCAAGGTCTAGGGTTATCATTCCTTGGTAAAAGAGTGGGCTGAGAGTTTCTTTGGCCTTACTGAGATGGAGAAAAGCTGGGACCCACCTGAATCACAATACTGTGTATCCCTTACTCTCAACTCCTATGGCCTTTTTCTTGAACCTGTTCCCTTTAGAGAGGACCCCTTGTCCAGTGACTTTTCTGGGAAGGATTCTCAAGAATGAGTCACTCCAGCCTGGTGCTCCTGTGTAGGCTGAGGTAGGAAGCAAGTAGTCACTTTGGAGTTAGCTCCATCCTCACTACAGGCTCTGATGGTGTGGGGATGTGAGGTCTTTTCATTCAGTGCCCCAGCCAGGAAGGAGACTCTGGCATGCTCAGACTGCTGAAGGAGTCACTGAGGTGCCAGGGCTGTGTTGTGTCCTTGGGGCAGGACAGAGGTATCCAGAGAGACTTACATACCCTGAGCTGGGGACACTAACAGAGCTTGGAATGGAAGGAATGCTGTGCTGAGTACATGACATGGACACTGCCCTCCAACAGAGGAGATCATGGTCATAGTAGCATCAGTACTGGGGAAGAAGGTATTGTTAGATGTGTTTACTTGAGGGGAAGGACAGTCCCCTCGCAAGTAAACATGAAGCCCCATCCAGCCCTCTCTTGGCTCTCTTCTGGGAGGATGATGGCTCGAGCCTCTCTATGGGCACATTTGACATCTCACAGTCAAAATCACAGCATACTAGGGGACTCCCTGCCTAATGGGCTTACCCAGGTTCTGCCGCTGCTGCTCTCTGCCAATCCCATTGACGAGTTATTGGAGGACTCTGACTTATGCACAGGGATCTGGGGCCTGGAGAGCTGTGGGGAAGGTTCAGCACCACAAGCAGAAGCTTTAGGCCTGCTGCCTGCCCGGTAGCTGTCAGCATGCCAGCATGGAGCTGCCAGGCAGGATGCTGCATGTGCCCGGCACTTGCGGTCCCTCTGAAACACAGCAGACACAAATGGAAGGAGACAGGCTGGCTAGAGTGGTAAAGATCAAATCCCAGGAGCCCGGGGCTGCTGTCAGCAAGATGAGGCACTCGGAGCCATCCTGGGAGCTGGAGGCACTGCTGCCACCACATCACCTGCCTCTCATGGTGATGCCCCCACCAAAAGAGCTGTGTCCCGGTGTGACCGCAGCACAATCCTGTTGGTAGAGCGCTGGATAGGATCCTAGCTGGCTGCTTGCAGAGGCTGAGGGCAGAGCCAGCCTACACCGCTGTTGCACTGCAGCACTGCAATGCTACTGGGGGAGAAACTACAGCATGGACTGGCCTTGCTTCTGCCTCCACGGTTAAGGATCTGGCTAACTAGGACCAGGTTATTTAGCAGGGACAGAGAGCATGTAGGGATATACATGCTTGCCCTGGACCTCTGAATACGTGGGTGACTGTGCATGCCACAGCCAGGCATCCAGGTAATGAATGGCGTCAGTCCTCAGCAGCTGTGGCTTTAGCAGTTCCCTCAGCTGTTAGGGTAGACAAGGATGATCCTGCTGGGTATCTACTGGCACATCTCTAGGCCAGGACTGTGGCCTGGCTACTCCATAGATTCAGGAGGGAAGAGGGGAAGGTGACCCCAGAAAAAACACCCTGCTGGGAAATGCTGCGTAGCACTGTGGCTCTGAAAGCTCACTTCCCGCGGCAGCTTGTGTGGCAGCCCTGGCCTCCTTCTGCGAGTGGAAATTTCAACCACCCACCAGGGGCTTTTGCAAAGTCGGTGGCTGTGGGAGGAAGATGATGGTGTAGCAGCGTGGCTCAAAGCTCACAGGAAATGTACTTGCACCACCCACCCTCAGTGCACGTCCTCTCCCACAAGGCAGCGCAGCCATAGCAGAGAGGCCCAAAGGCACAAGGAGACTTGGAGAAGCAAAGGCAGACCTAGGTGGACCACAACAGCCAGCTGGGGAGCTGCAGGTCCAAAGCACAACTTATTCATCCTCTTCCAGCCTCTAATAAGTTTCAAAGAAGCCCCCAGAACCTTGGATCCAACATAAGCCTTCATACACCTCCATCGCTGCACAACCCAACTATTTCCAGCCCCTAAGTTGTACTGTGGGAGCAGGTAGCCATCTTACAGGTACCCAAGTGTCAACAGCATGAGGCAGTGTTGCTCTGCAGCCAGTGTGGCTGCTGCAAGACAGGAGGGCCAAGGGCCTGCAGCACAGCTGGAAAGGTGGAGAGCAAGGAGGGAGCACCCCTAACTGGAATAGTTGCTAAAGCCAAGGAGGGGTGAGCAAGGAGAGAGGAAGGCCAGCGAGAGGCGGGGAACAAGGAGCTGTTGTACACATGCAGCCCAGGCACACAGCCCCAGGTCCTGCTGGCAGCAAGAGCCAAACAAACGGGGACTGTTTGAACCAGAGGAACAAGCAGACAGCAGGACAGAAAACAGACGTATGCTGGGAGAGAGTTGGAGCCAAGGGCTTAGTCGGGAGCAGGGTGCTGCTGCATGGTATGGGCTTGGGCTTCTCCTATTCCCAGTGGGAAGATCTTCCCTTCTCCATATCAGGCAGGACGGTGCTATCTCCTAAGCCCTTCCCCAGGGCAGGGCAACAAATGATAGCAAAGTGCCCTGGATGTGCCAGGTCAGGATGTGGGGGGCAGCCCTTCTCCCGCTGAGACTGTCTCTGGGACATTAAACTTTCACTCATGAAAAAATAACAGGAAATCAGCCACTTTTCCTAAAAAGAATGTAGCTAGGTGTAGCCTATGCACAAGCTCTCCATGTGGAGAACATATGCTTTTGGTATACCAGAAGCATGAAGCAACGGCATTGTTGAGTTCAGCTCTTTGAAAGAAAATCCAAAAGGGAAAAGGGGACTCTGTCTGAAGATGAACGTCAACAGCAAACCCAAGTTTGGGCTTGTCGTGCTCCTTTGCAGGAAATGCTTTCTTTGCTCAGAGGAGGAACTGAAATTTGAGGAGGGAAAACTCTGGGTGTGCATGTGCCATACCAGGTGTCCCCAGCTGGGGCTCTTACAGACAGTTTTCCAGGTCTCCTCAGCATGAGAGTATTTGACCTCAGAAGACACCCTGGGCTGTTAGTTCCTGTTAGGCTCTGAGTGGGGAGTTGTATGTGAACAGATATAGTTAGATATAGTTCCCACACCCAGAAACAGCCCATGGACACCGAGCTTGAAGGAGTATTGCTGTTCCCTTTTTGGGTTTTTACCCAAAATTGCATCTCTGTGCAATGCCACAGTGCTGCGCAGGGCACCGGACTGGCCCTAAAGATGGGTGTATGTGGTGGGCTGAGCTGCAGTGTGCTGCACAGCCAGTTTCTCCCATTGCATCTCCCCAGTGAGGACATGCAAGCCCCTACAGTGTCTCAGCCTTGGTGATGTGATGCTGCTATGGCAAGAAGGGATGAAGGTTTCCTCTGCTCCAGCCTCAGACATTGCTGGATTAAGATAGAGCTGGCAGGGTGAGATTTTGGGGAGGATAGCATTGTCCAAATTGGCCCCTTTCAGGCATCTGGGTGATTTGTGGATGGACTAGTGTTGGTCGCACTGCAGCATTTGGGAGTTGTGCTGTGTCAGGCTGGTGTTTTGGGGGGCTTCTCACATGCGGAAACCTGTAGTTCTCAGACCAGCAAGAGGCTGCTGAGGAGCAGAGCCTGGCGGGGGCCATGCCCATGCTTGCCCAGCTGATGTGCTCATCCCCACATCTCCTCCTCCAGCTCTGCATTTGGAGCCCCTGCCTGCTGCCCCACTGGCTTTGCTGGTCCCTGATCGCCAGGGCCTGCCAGCAGCCCAGCCCTTCCTGTAACCCTTTGCTTAACAGCAGCACTGTGCCGGAGCAGCCGCTGGCTCCCAGTACAAAGCTCAGCGGGAATGGCCTCCCCTCAGCCCCGAAAGCGCTCTGCTGCTGGGAGGAGACGGGAAGGACTTGCTCCAGGCCAGGAAATCCTTGCTTTCTCCTCCAGCCAGGCCCACAGTGGGCAGCCACAATGTGAGCTTCCCCCGTCACGGCTGCCAAGGCCCTGCCTGACCCGGGGGCCGGCCAGCTGGGCCAGTGAGATGCAGGGGAGAGGGACGAGGAGTGAGTGTGGGGAGGCGATAAGGAAACCGGCTCCTCTCCTGGTTCCTGCAGGCCAACTCAAGGCCAGGGAGACACCAGGCAGCAGAGCAGGCGCAGAGTGACTCACGCAATGCCTGCCCTGGCCGTGCCAGCCCGGACACCAATTTATTTTTCTGACAGCGTTTACTCTCAGGGAATGTGAGCAGCCCTCTGCCAGGGCACGATAGGGACTTAAAATAGAAAGGCTCTGGGCTGTTCAGCCACAGCTCAAGGCCTCTCTCCATGTATAGCAACGACATGCCTGGTACGCCTGGAGGAACCCAAATGCACCAGGCACGTGCGTGTGTCTACACACATCCGCCTGTGGGGCTGGGGAATACCCTCTTCAGCAGCCTCGTTCTCTCCTGCAAGAACACACAGAAAACCACACGGGCACGTGAGTGAGCTGTGCGCGTGCCATGCGCCTTCGCTGTGCCTGCACACACCGCACGCGTGCACGTGCACAATGCCCAGATGTGCATGATGCCCACGGCATTTTCCACGCCCTCTGCGATGCTCCGCTCCACTCACCCTCCAGGGCGCTCCTGAGGTGCTCGGTCCCGAATCTCAGCCCTGTGGTGCAGGCTGAGGTGCCCCAGCAGGAGGTTGTATAACCCACACAGGACAGAGCTGAAGAGCAGTCATCTCAGATCTAGGGAGCTACCAATCCTTCCTAGGGATTTGCTAGAGGCTCTTGCTGCAGGACTAGCACAAGCCTTGCCTGGTTCATTTACCATGCAAAAGCACCAGGGTGTTTTGCAGACAAGCCTGTGCTGCCTCCAGGAAACTCCAACTCCGATCTGTTGGTACAGAGTTGAATCCTAGGAGCCGTCTAGAGTGCAGGATGAGGCCTGCCCCATAACTGGTGCATCACCTAGGGCTCCTGTCCCTGTTGTGCACAGCATATGTGCTAGCCCAAGCAATGGGACATGTCCTGGCACTGCAGCCGTGATGGGACCACAGGAAGGAACTAGAAAAGAGTGATTGTGGCAGCACAGATGTGTCCAGGTTCCCACAAGCAGATGGGTGCACATGGCACTGCCAACACAGCCAGGAGAAAAACACACTTGGGTTTTGTATTGTCCAGCCTGAGGCACAGCAGGCAATCCCTCCTTTTGAGCAGACTTTGCAGGTCATTTGCAGACTGCATTTTGCAGTGTGCAACACAGTCACAGGGTGGCTAGGTTGCATGTGCAGGAACGTGCTGTGCCCAGGCATGACACTGAAAGTAGGGATAGCTTGGCACAGGGGCACGTAGCACATGATGCAGAACACAGGCTGAGGGCTTGGTTTGAAGGGAATACCTTAATTTTACCCTTACTAGGCTTTTCAAACTAGATTGCTGGACATTGGGTTGTGTTACAGAAGGGCACAAGGGGCAGTAACCATGCGAGGGTTTATAACTACAATGCCAGGTCATGCAGGTGATGCCTGTCCAGCCCCTGCAGAGACACAGTCATTTCTGAGGGCCCTTTCTTAGACAGACCAAAAACTTCTGTGGCCTCTGTAAGCCTCCAAATCCCACTGGGCAGGCAGCAGGGAAAACTTGGACATACGCTTCACAGAGGAAGAAATCTGAGGAGAAGTCTAGATCTAGCCTCTGAATGAAATGAGTCATCCTAGCGGTGGTGCCAGGCAGGTGGGCTTATTTCTCTTTCTGGAAAGGTTTGGAGCTTGCCATGTTCCTCCAGCTACTTGTTGCCCTCAGGGCTGGCCTGGCCGCTAATCCTCATGGTTTTGGTAGCTGGTCACCAGCTCTTGGCTTGCCCTGCCCTTCCGATAAGGGCCCTTACCCCAGGTAAGTCAAACATCTCAGGGGATATATCAAACAGTGGAGGGTCCCTCACAAGGGAGTCTTGTGATGTCCTTAAAACAATGAACCCATCTGTTTGGCTTTAACTATTCTACAAAGACTGAATTTAGGGACTGGCTTCCTGTTACTCTGTCCAGACTAACTTATCCATGTGCCCATTTTGTGCAACTATGAGCTTTCTTTAGGTTCGAAAAATTCCCCAGCATGCCAAGATTTGCTGAAAAATCATCATTTGCAGGGGGAAGCTGTTCATAACACTGTGCTAAGACTCTCAGTTTTTGAGAGGGTATTTGGGCTGCTGATATAAAAATCTTCCCCTCCAGGAGATGCTGTTTTGTGTCATCCTTAGATACTAATGGGCTGGAAAGAACTTCACCACCCTCATGTGCCTGTGATGTGACACTGCGTCTTCCCGCTAGAGAAACAGAAATAATCAGTGAACAGGTCTGGTGGTTTGATTTGCTGTGACTAGGAGAGCCCTTGAGCTCTGGAAGAAGCTGAGACTTCCCCAACCCTGCTAGACTGGCCCTGTTGCCACACACGTTCTTGATCCCAGGCAAGTGACAACCTGTAGCTGGACATGCCCGTGGCTTTCTAGTGTTTCTTTTGACAACATTGCTCCATTGTGGGACAGCCTGTGGGTGCTGGAACAAGGGCCAGCCTCTGCCTAGGGCAGGGGGACCAGCCCAGCCACAGGCCCTGCTGATTACTCATGAGACCTGTAAACCATTGAGTGTCCAGCCCAGTCTTCTGTGTGGTGCTCACTGGTAACGAAGACTGGGACTGAGTGCAAGCCCTACATGGCTTGGATGCCTTTCAGACATGCACAGCCAGGGGCTGAATGTGAGGGGTTGCTGGGAGGTGGCACAGGCTGCAAATAAGCAGCTCATAGATCAGTTAAAAAAAGTCAAATGAGAGTTTGCTCTTTTCCTGTTTCTTCTGGTTTTCCCAGTCTCATCTTCCTCAAATCACTCAGATGATTGTCTCATGGGTGAATATGCAATGTTCTCAGAAGTTTCCAATGACACAGGTTATGGTTTGTGCAGCTGCACAGGTCCTCACTTTGGGTAGCCCACACTTTTTGAACTTTAGCTCTGCCAATCTTGGATTTTTCTTTCCTCTGTAGCTCCTCTGACCTCATAACTGTGTCACAGTTTCTGTTTGCAAATGGGGAAAAGGATGCATAGAAAGTCAGAAAATATTTCTCTGTAAGTGTGGCCATTGCTTCCCATGAGGATTTTGATCTCTATTCCTCTTCCCAGAGTAAGACATTGCTCAAACAGGCACCCTAGTTTTCATTTGTATCGTTCTGTTGAAATTTTTCTTCAAAACAATTGCAGGAAATCAGGCTCTTTTGAAGTAACAAATAGATATGCATTAGTTTGGGTCCTCCGTTTACTCATAATGAATGCACAGTTCCTAGGCAACCACCAGCTTCCAGCTCAGTGAGTCCTTCCCCTTATACGTGACAAGTCGAAAATAGCAACTTCATCTTGGGCGCCATAGCTTTTTTATCTGAGGATTATCTACCACTTATAAAACCTCTAAGGAACCGCACAAGACTGCCAGACGTGGTTTCCATAGTTCAATTCAGAGTCATATCTTCCCAACAAATTAAATGTTTGAACTTCAGTTTGTGACTTTAAGATTACTGGTTACTATTTACAAACTGTTAGTAATTCACCTCGGTCACATTACGGCTGGGTCTGCTATGCCATAGATCTACATAATCGTCTGTATTGCAGCTTCTAGTATTTGAGGTAGGTATATGAAGTGATTCTGTTGTGACTAAGCTTCCTTTCGTGGTTCTCATGGCATGGACTGATTTGTGCTTCATAGTAGCATTTGAATGTCTAAAGGGGGAGATTAAGGCTTTCACCTCAGAACCTTCCTCCCAGGGAACAGCCCTGAATTTGAAGGACCTGTTTATTTCAATCCAAAGGACTTACTGGAGGCCTTACAGAGACGTGGCCTAGATGCCTTGGGGCAGCCTGCAGGGTCACACTGCGAGCAGGCGCACAGCCCCGCGTGGGTGCGCCAGTGCTTGCAGAGGGTCGAGCTGTCCCTGAAGCACTTCCCACACTGGGTGCAGGAATCGGGCCACTTGATGGTGCGCATCCACTGGTGCTGCAGCAGGTTGGAGCTGAGGCCGAAGGCCTTGCTACACTGAGGGCAGGCATAAGGATGCTCACCCACGTGTGTCCTCTGGTGCTGCAGCATGTTGGAGCTGAGGCTGAAGTGGTGGCCACACTAGAAGCACTGGTAGGGCCCCTTACCAGTGTGGGTGCGCTGATGCTGCAGCAGATTGGAGCCCTGGATGAAGTGTTTCCCACACTTGGTGCAGGCAAATAGCTGCTCACCAGCAGCATGTGTCTGCTGGTGCTACAGCAAGTTGGAGCTGAGGCTGAAGGTCTTGCCACACAGGGAGCACTGGCATGGATGCTCACTGGTGTGCATGTGCTGATACTTGGAGAAAATGCAGCTAAGGCTGAACCTTTTCCCATTAGTGCATGCATAGAGACACTTGCCCATGTGTGATGAGGGATGAGCTCTCTCTGAAACCCTTCCCGCAGGCCAGGCACACAGAGGGGCACTCACTGGTGTGTGTGTGTGTGTGTGTGTGTGTGCACGCGCTGATGCTTGATGAAGCCTTTCCTGCAGACAGGGCATTTGTAGGGGTGCTCATCAGTGTGTGTGAGTTGGCGGTGGATGTGGTCGGAGCTCTGTGCAAAGCCTTTGCAGCACTCACTGCACTTGCAGCGCTTCTCACCCACGTGGGCTTGCAGATGCTGCAGCAGCTCTGTGCTCAGCCCAAAGCAGCACCCAAGGCTGGGGCATTTGTGAGGCGTCTCCTGGCTTTGCACACGCTGATGCTGGATCAGGTAGGAGCTGAGGATGAAGGCCTTGCTGCATGGGTGCATTTGTACTGGCGCTTGCTGGTGTGTGTGGTGGTGCTTCAGCAATGCGGAGCCATCACCAAAGCCCTTCTCGCAAGTGGGACACACGTATGGGCACTTGCCAGTGTGGATTTGCAGGTGTCTGAAAAGGTCAGAGCTCTGCACAAAGTCCTTCCCATATTCAGTACATTTACAAGGTTTCTCTGTCACAGGAGCTTTGGGGAGGGCACTTTTGGGAGCACTTCCCTGAGATCCCTGGGGCCAGTAAGGGCCTGCCATTGCCACCCTGCTGTGTCCCCAGCCACTTGAGAGAGGGTATCCCTGGAGTCCCCTTGCATGCCAGGTAGCTCAGCCATCTCAGGAGCAGGAGCCTTCACCTCTTCCTCCTCCATGTTCTCATCATCTGCCAGAAGAAAGAAAACCTAGCGGTAACTTCTTCCATGAACCGTACAGACACTCCAGCACAGGGTGGAGCACCTGCCCCCACAGAAATCACCCTAAGCAGAGCTCGAGCCAGCTGCTCTGCCCCTAGCCCATCCATCCCTCCAGGGTACGTCCCAGGCCCAAGGACTTGCAGGGAAAGGGGCATCCTCATTGCTGCCTGGGAGCAAGAATGCTGCACAGGGAGCAAAGGCCTCTAAGTTTGCTCCCAACATCCTTCCAGGGAGCTTTTCAAACTCCAAGTATCTACTGCAAAATGCATCAGCTTGGAGCACCAGACATGCAAGCACTGCTGGACAGCCCATCTCTTTTTGGTATCTCCAGCCACATTTCCAAGTGAGGTTAGTGACCGCCTATCAGCCTCATTGCTGGGGAATTTGTCTACGATGTGGAAGAAGAGGACTGAAGTTCCCTGACACTGAAGCAGGCCTAGAAACTTGCAGAGCTCATAACCAGGCAGCTTCAAAGAGGAAGGAGGGGCCACTGCTATGACTTGGAATTCAATAGGCTCTGGAGCCACCAGATTGGGATCTTCAGGACACATGAACGTGTCTTTAAATCACTGGCAGTGTTTTAAGTGCCAGCATGCTATCTTCGACCTTGTTCTATGACTGGTTTGATCCTAGAGCTGGTAGAAGTATGTTATTGTTGTGGACACATCTGGTGCACAAGAGCACCTGTGGATTTTGGTGTTGGTACAACCCAGGCAAAGCAAAGGAATGCTTTTGGGAATGTTTTTAGGCTGGGAGCTGTTGGTAGCTCAGGAGGCATTGGAGAATCTGAGGAAGCTCCTGCCCTCTCTCTGCATAGCCTTAAGGTCACAGAATCACAGAACTGGTAAGGTTGGAAGGGACCTCTGGAGATCATCTAGTCCAACCTCCCTGCTCAAGCAGGGTCACCTAGAGGATGTTAGACAGACTTGCATCCAGGCAGATGCCATCTCCAGAGAAGGAGACTCCACAGCCTCTCTGGGCAACCTGTTCCAGTGCTCTGAAGGTCTTCCAAGGCAAGTGTAGAAGGAAGAGGTTTAACATCACTGGATCTGGTTTCAGGCTAAAGAAAGGCTAGGGGCAAGGAGGGGATTGAACGAGGGCACAAACACATCATCTTGGCCAGCTTCCTCCCAGGGTGTGTGTAGGGTACCAACCCCAGGGCTTCTCGAACACAGCGTCCCCCCTCCCAACCCCACAGGCATCTAGGAGAGCAAAGTGAGGGGCACTGCCAGGGCAGGAAGAGCAAAGAGTGACCCTTCCCAGGGGAGCATAGGCTGCTGCTTCTGCTGCAGGCTAGTCATGCTCCTAGCCACACACTTGGCCTCTGAGCATCATAGACATATCATGCAGAGTCCAGCTCCTGCAACCACAAAATCCCTTTCCCTTTGAGGATAGTATGAATGTCCTAAATGCTCTAGGGCTCATCCTACTGGAGACCAGTATGGGGTTAACAGAAGTGGCAAGGGAAGAGTTGGGTCAAACTGGTCCTTCCCCAGGACAGAAATCCTGCTGCCTTCCCACCATTGTTCCCTGGCCTGCCCCCTCCCCTCTCTAGCTACAAGAGCCCAGAATGTGCAATACAAGGGCACATTCAAGCTTCACTTGCCTCTGCTTCCCCTGAGGGTGCCTCTCCTTTTGTCATGAAGACCAAGGTTACCTGCTCGAACCTGGCAGGCAGGACATGCCAGGCATACCCTTGACATTTTGCACATCCGTGACCTCAGGCAGGTGTGGACAAGCCACAGAAACATCACACTAGGACCTCTGCAGTTGGAAATGAAAGACAAGCGACACTCCACGAACTAGCTGAACAGGGCATGCCTGGGACAACAAAGACCCAAGGGTCAAGGAAGGCACTTCCAGCAACAGAAGAGGAGCAATTGGTTGCAAAAGGTTGACATGGGAAATGTGCAAGTGTCCAGGGCACTCACATGCAAAACAGATACACAAACCTGGAAATGGAGTCTCGAAGAGAACAGTGATCTGTCCTGTGGGGAAATAGGGACAGTACGGCAGGTTCAGCCTAGCCAACTGCAGGCCTAGAAATACACAGTGGCACTGTCGAGGAGGAAGAGTTATTCAAAATATTGTTGGCACAAGAACAAATTGGCCACCAGTAAGTTTATGCTGGAAAGGAGAAGGCAGCTGTGGACCATGAGAGTAGCTTGGGCAGGAATGGCCCATGCTGTAAATCGCCCAGCTGCTTCATAGCGGCGCCAGGTAATTTGAGGAATCAGATTATGCAGAAGGTGCTTGTGAAAGCAAGGGCTGGACTCAGAGCCAAGACCCCTTCTCTTTCTGCCTGCCAGCAGCTGGTTCCCCAGTGTTTTGTATTGCTGCTGCAAGACACCACAAAGGGATGCTGGCTGGAAGACAGTGGGACAGAGGCTCTTCACATTAAGGCTATTACCCTGATCAAACAGGTTGTACAAAGACCTTCCTTGGCAAGGACCATAGCCCTGGGAAGCAGCTTAAGTGAAAAGGGTGTGCTGGGCA
This sequence comes from Rhea pennata, assembly GCF_028389875.1. NCBI lineage: Eukaryota > Metazoa > Chordata > Aves > Rheiformes > Rheidae > Rhea > Rhea pennata. The sequence goes on from NC_084680.1 coordinate 3,100,439, forward strand.
GCCCTCAAGCATGTGAGATGCCCCTGGCCTGCTCAGACAGATGTGCCCTTCCCTAAACATTTCTGACACACTAATGATACGAGATCTACCTCTGCACACAGGTTCTGGGTCAGTTTGGGAGAGAAAAAGCATGGAGAATAAGCCAGCATGCACCATCCACATGGTCTTAGTGTTCCTCAGAAGTGCAGGCTGGCTGCCCAGACGTGTCTGGGGTGCAGCTTCAGAGCTCGAGCTACGTTTAAGCAGAGCCTCTTGAAACAGGGCTACAACACAGGAATCTGGAGCAGAAAGCCAAAATAAGCCAGTTTCCTCAGGCACTCAGGCTGCTCTGGAAGGAAAAGAAGCTATGGAGGTGGAGAGTGACAACAGTGACATCCTCTGTGTGAGACGTGACATGTACTTGCTCACGAGCAGTCAGGATGGAGCTACATGGGAGTGTTGGTCCAGGTCAAATCAGGGAAGAGGTCAGCAGGACATCATAGCACTGCTGACACAGCCACCAGGCACATGTCCACACCAGCAGACCACAGATACAGGGCAAGGGGAGGATGCTGACTCTTCCTTTAAGCTCATGTAGGAAAAAATATCAGTCCTGCTTTGGGGAGACAGCTCGGTATGGGAAAGCCTGGCGGCAGCAAGACCTGAAAAGGGAACAGGGGCTATCAGTTGTTTTCCCCCAGGAGACCTGCTGGGAGCCACATCTTTGCTGGCAGTGCATAAGAAATGAAAGCCACTGGGGCTTAAAGACAGCTTTCCTTGGACTAGGCTCCCTTCCTATCAGGAGCAGCAGGCTTTTCCCATCAGAGACTGAGTAAGGCCAATCCTGGGTTGTGGAAAATCCATGAGCTGGCTGCTGTGCTGGTTACAAGCAGTGCGTGCTCTGCTGCACACCTACTCTCAGCCCCCAGCCAGATGGAAAACTGAGGTATAGAGCTGCCAGCTACACGGGGCTAGAACTAGAGAAGGGTTTAACCTCCCACCTTCTCCATAGCTTTTCCAAAAAAGTTCCCAGGGCTCCCTCTTCCCTTCCTTCAGCCTCCAGAGAGGCTGCTTAGTGTCTTTACAGTGCTAACTATATTTTGGGACCTGTGAGCCCAGTAAGGCTCGGGACACAGAGATCAGCTGTAGAATCAGTCTAGGATGGTAAGCAGGGGAGATCGGGATTTGCATGCAGGGTGCTGGCAACAGGGAGCTTTTGGAGAATACTCTAGGTACCTAGCCAGCTCAGCACCCACCAGTATCTTTTCTGGCAGGACCAGGCAGGATGATGTCACCCTCCAGAGCAGTTTTCCTGCTGGACAAATACTCCAAAGAGGACCATGCCACCCAGGCAGCAGGCTCAGGAGCATCATGCTATCACTCTGCCTTGCAGCCCTGGGTCTCAGTGCCCTGCAGGCAGGCAGCCAGACCCTGGGGCACCCCCAGAGCATGGCCACCTCCCTGTCAGCCCAAGGGCTCCCCCCACTTCCTAGCTCTCCAGATGGCTTTGTGGGTGCCAATGGCACAGCCCTCCAGCCCAGTCTTCCCACTCCCACTCACCTGGCATCACGGCTGTGCAGTGCAGATGGGCAGGGACACCAGAGGGCACTGGTGTCAGCGGTGATCCAGACCGGTTGTGCAACTGCAGCTCCTCAGTGCCGATTAGAGGTTGGCCACTCTCCCTGTAATTTTTCCTCTGGCAAAGAGCTCTGGGAAATGTAGTTTTCTTATGCAATAAATCGTAAGAAGCCGTATTTCCCTTTGCAAAGTACTGTGGGAAACGTAGTTCAAGTGCTGGAGGCTTCAACTGCAATTTAAGGCTACCCTGTCCCATTCTCCAGGTTATCCCAGCCCAATGTGCATGGCCTTGTCCCCAGCATCCCCATGGCTCGTCTGGAGGCCAGGCTGCCCAGAAGCCTAGCAGGGCTGGCTGTAGCACCCATCTCACCCCGTGTCCCAGAAGTAAGGACACTTATGGGTAGCCTAAAGCCCAGCAACCTGCAGCAAAATGCCCGTCTGGACCCACACAAGGCACACAGGGGATGCAGGGGTGCGCTGCCTGCGGCAGAGAGTTGGGGCAGAGCAGAGCAGCAAAGGCTCCTGCCTATGGTAGTGCCACATCCCTGTGACTTGTGCCAAGTCTTGTTTTTTCAGGCCTGGCCACCAGCATCTCCCTGCACCTTCCTGCTTCCCCTTCAGCTTTCCCAAGACCCAATAGCACTGGCCAGCGTGGGGACGCAGCCCCCCAAAGGAGGGTGCCGGCTCTGGGTATAAGTCTGACAGTGTTCCCATGTTTCCTTCTCCAGTGGGTGCCCACAGCTGGCAGGCCAGGTTCTCTGCCAGGACTCAGCTCTTGCTCTCAGCCAGATCCACCTGCAAATGGCCCTTTCCATCTGTCTCATACCGTCAGTGTGGAGGCTGAGCCAGGGGTAGCTGTGCAGGCATGTGGAGGTGTTTGGAGTGGAAGAGCTGATTACATGGGGCTGTGCCATTAGCTCTCTGGCTTTGCTCACAGTTTGAGGCTTGCAGGACCTGTTGCTATCGGGTACCAGTTAGACAGCCTCCCCTTTCTTTCCAGAACTCCACTTTAGATGTATGCAAGAGGACATTCCCATCAGCTCATGACCTCCCACATTCTCTTTAGGAGTATCACAAGGTGCTGGGCCTTCCCACCACATCTGGAAAAGATGCCAGCCACAACTGAAATCAGTGGGCAGGTGTGCCAGGTTCATGCTGAAGCAGATGTCAGCAAAAATCACATCTGGCTTCCCCCTAAGGGCCAGTTAGTGGGACTTACACTGTTACAGCAGAAGTGAGGGCATGGGGACACTGCATTGCCGCTGGGGTTTGACCCAAGAGTTCAACTCCATGCTGGGTCTGTCTCCCCAAAAGTGACTCTACCCAGCAGAAAAGCCCCACCCCTGCTGTGGGGTACTCCAAAAGAAATTCCCCTTGAAGAGGAGATGCCAGAGGTAGCTGCAACAGGCTAGAAACATCCTCCTTGGCTTCTAGTGTTTGGGGGCTGTGGCCCCATCCTGGTTCTGGGTCTCAGCTCTATCACTACCAGCATTTTTCTTGTTAAAGGGAAGCAAGGAGGCTGGACTTGCTGGGCAGTAGTGTCCTGCCCAAGCCCCTTCCTACTGCCCTGGCAGGGGGCAGAGCAGGGGCAATCAGCCAGACAGGGCTCACACTCCTCCAGAACCTCTCCATGGGCCCAGCAGACATTGGCAAGGTATCCTGGCAGGTGCAAATGCCAGGGAAGCCCCAGAAGCCTGACAGCCAGTGATGCTGGCAGCAGGGAAGCCAGCTTTGTAGCTGTGGGAGTGTGGCAGGGTTAGGGCGCCAATGTAGCAAGGCTGCAGAAGGCCTTGTGGCTTTTGGGCTGAGTTTCAAACTGGCACCTTCTGAAAAGCCTAGAGCAGGATTGACCACTGGGGAGCTCACACAGAGTATCTCCTGCCTGGGTCTGAAGTGGAAGGTGCTAAAAATTAGCTTCTTTTCTTCTACAGAATGTCTTGTCCTGGGGATTGGCATGTGTGCCAGCACCCTTCTCCCTTGCGCTTGCTCCAGTTGTGTCCTTCACTGTTCATGCAGCCCAGTGTAGTTCACCCTTCAAGGATGTCCTAGGGGTAGGCACAGCCTGGGCCATGGCAATCTATTAGCTAAATCACCCCAACTTGCCTCAGAAAGTATTTGTTTTGTAGGCACAAGCAGGCACTTTATACAAGATGGCAGGGGGACACTGAGGACTGGCAGGGGATACAGAGAATGCAGGTGCCCATGGCCCAGTTCTCGGTGCCCAGCTCCTGGTGCACAATGCCTGGTGCATGGTTCCAGTAGGGCATGAACAGATCTCCATGCCCAGTTCCTGGTGTGCTCTGCTTAGTCCATAGAGCCCCGTTTGCAGCTCCTAGTACCCAGTCCATGCTTCCCAGCCTGAGGTTCCCAGGGCCCCCGGCCCAAGGCAGGTGCACTGCGTATGGTGTATGGTGCTAGCATGCAATGCCAGTGCCCAGTGCCAGAGTGCAGTGCGTGGTGTATGGTGTGTGGTGTTGTTGCCTGGTGCTGGTGTGTCCTGGTGGTGCACAGTGCCCGGCTCATGGTTCCCAGTGCTGGTGCAAGAGGTGCAGTACCAGTATGGCAGCCAGCGTGCAGCCAGTGCGTGGTGACCCATTCCAGTGTGCAGTGCCTGGTGCTGGCGCACTGTGCTCAGTGCTGAGTGTGGTGTGGATGCCCAGTGCTAGTGCAGGTGCCTGGTGCTCAGTGCTGGTGTCACTTGCCATGTTTGGTGCTGGTGGTGGTGACAGTGTCCAGTGCTAGTGTCAGTGCCCATGCCTCATGACAGTGCCTGTGCTCCTGCTGGTCTGGTGTCTGTGCCCAGTGCTGGTGTCCATGCCCGGTGCTGGTGTCCATGCTCACGCTGGTGTCAGTGCCACGGTTCATGCTGGCGTCCGTGCCAGTGCCCGTGCCCGTGCCCATGCCCATGCTGCTGCCTGTGTCAAGTGTCAAGTACCAATGCTGGCGTTAATGACAGTACCCGTGCCTGTGCCCATGCCCACGCCAGTGCCCAGTACCAGGGCTGGTGCCTATGCCTGTGCTGGTACGGTGCTAGTGCTCATGCTGGTGCTGGTGCTAGTGTCTGTGCCAGTACCATTGTCGGTGGCTGTGCTGGTGTCCATGCCCGGGCCCATGCCCGTGCTGGTGCCCATGCCAGCGCCCAGCGCTACTGCGGGTGCCGGTGTCCGTGCGGGTGGTGGGGCGCGGCGCGGGAGCGCGGCCGGGGCGGCCCCGCCCGGGGCGGGCCGTGCCGTGCCGCGCCGTGCCGCGCCGTGCCGTGCCGTGCCGTGCCGTGCCGCGGAGGAAGCGCAGCCCGCGGGCAGAGGTGCCGCCCGCAGCCGGCCGGAGCGCGGCTCGGTGAGTGCCGGGGCCGGCCCCGCTGCTCCCTCTTCCCGGGCACTTCCCTGCCTGCCTGGGACCCCTCGCTGCCTCCCTCGGTCGCCTTCTCTGCCGCTTTGCCTGCCCCGTCCCGGTCCCGTCCCAGCCTGCCTTGCTTCCCCCTCTCTCCCTGCTCTCCTTCTCCTTCTCCCCTTTGCCTGCCCGTCCGCCTTCCTTTCCACCTGCTTGCCCCTGCTCTGTCCCTTCATGGCCCCTGCCTGCCCTTTACCCCCAGCCCCTTCCTCCCCCATCTCTCCCCAGCATCTGCTCCTCCTTTCTCAGAAACCTGGCACTCTCCATAAACTCTTACCACACCCCATTGCCCTATCTGCACTCTGCCTCCCACCCAGGACCCCCTCCTTCAGCCCAGCACCCTGTCTGCCCCTGTGTCCTCTCCCTCCTCCCTTTTTTGCTCTGCCGTCTCTGCTCTCAGACCACATATCTGAAATGTCCGGTCATGCATCGGGGACTCATGGGACTAATAGGGACGGGTGAACAAAGTTCTGTACCTTGTTCCCAACCTTGGGGTCCCTTCCCCAGTGTCATGGGAACAGCCACTGACACTGATGCCCTACAGCACTTTGGAACTGGCAGATCCCCCTTGTGTCCTGAGTTAAAGAGGTCTTTCTTTTGTAGGTGGTGGGAGGTGAGAGGCAGCCTCCTGGCAGCTCTGCAGCTGCCAGCCAGGACACATATGCTGACAAGAAATCAGGAGGAGCAGGGGACATGGATCGTGGTGTCACCCTCGAGAACCCCTATGCCAGTGTAGACATCCCACAGGCCCAGTTTCAGCACAGCTTCATCACTCGGTACCTGCAGGATGAGCCCTCTTCGCTCACCGTGATTGCCAACCCTGCCACCGTGCCCACATATAGCTTGGAGGATCAGGTGAACCATGCCAACGTGGCCAGCTGGAACAGTCAGACCATTTCCACTGAGAAGTCCTGGTCTCGGCCATATAACCCTTATGCCAGCCTGAAGATGCTCAATGGGACATCCCCTGACTCCTTCTACACAGTCAGTTTGGACAAACCATCCAAGAGCCATGAGCACGAGGTGGGTGGGGGAAACTGCTGCTGTAAGTACTGCCCCTGCTGCAGAAAGTGCTGCTGTGTCATCTGCTAAAGGACCTGGCTGCGAGCTCTGGATCTGCCAACCTCGGTCAGTGCCATGCAGCCCCATACGGCCCTGGCTGCGCAGCCTGGACTTCCTGGTGGGCAGGGCTGGGAGGACAGCGGAGCTGTCCCTGTTTCCCACCAAAGCTGGCAGCTTGGAGATAGCATCAATTCAACTCCACTGTTGGCTTTCACCCATGAGCAACGCAGCCACATATACCAGTGATGGGCACCTACCAGGTCCTGAGAGCCCAGTGTGGTGTAGCTGGCAAGAAATACAAGACACCCCCCCCCCCCCCGGCCGCCCCACCAAGGTCTGGGTGCCCTGAGGATGGTGTGTACTGATACAGACGTCCACCAAGAAAAGCTTACCCTGGGACTAGGGCAGCATGTTTGAGCCTGTGAACCTGCCATCCTTGGCCATGGCTGCCAGTCCAGCCTTGCAGGGAAACCTGCAATTCTGAAGAAGGCTCAGGATTTGTCTGCACCCCAAAAGGTAAGACTGGATGATGTCGACGACGTGCATGTGGCAGAGATAGCTGGAGAAGGCAGGCAGCATTGCTGCTTCAGAGTGGGGGCAAAGAGTCAGGCCATGGCTGGGACTTTCTGGATCTCAAACTGTGGCTGGGCCCAGGCTGGGCCGGGGATCCCCACCTCCTCAGAGCCAAAGGGTCACTCCCACACAGTATCATGGAGATGCTGTAAAGCCCTGCACCAAGCAGCTCTGAATGGATACCACTTCTCTTTGCCACGCTGCCCATGGGACAGAGGGAAAGAGACATGAAGGACAGGCAGACAAAGTGTGGCAGAGTGCCAGGCACTGCTCCAGGGCAACACCTGACAGCATGGGTTCAGATGTCTAAAGTCCAGGAGCTAGGAAACTGCCGGCCCACCTCATTTCCTCATCCTGGGCTCACCAGGCTTGGTGGAGTGCTCAGTGGCAGCACATTCTCCCACATTGGTCTCTATTTGGGCTCTGAGCCTGGTTGGACTTGGCCCCAGTACTGTCCAGGCACCCAGCACCAGAGGTGGAGTAGTATCGGGGCATCCCCCTTCAAGCAGTTCCCAAAACATATTCCCAGTGTGAATTTTCTGCAACAACTGGGTGAGAAAAAAGGCAAGCATGGAGCCCACTTGCCTCTCTGCAGCTTGCTGGGGCAGCCTCTGACTTCATTTTCGGCTGAAGTTGGCATGCCAGATCTGGAACAAGCAGGCCGTTGTCCTTGTGGAGCAGCTCGTCCCACGGCTGGCTGGTTGTGCTGCGAGGTGATAGTCTGCGTAAGCAAATGCGTCTGCTGCTGGAACTGCCTCTGTCTTCAGGCCAGCAGTCAGGACAGGGGCTTGGAAAGAATGTGTGTGTTAGCAGATGACTTCAGTGCACTACAAATAAAATTACAGACATCTCCCTCCCTGCCAAGGTATGCCTCTTCCCTCCACCCTGTTTTTTCTGGGTTCCTTATGTTACTGCTTGCTTTTTCAGGCAGGCTGTGCCTGGTCCCAAGTGGGGCCCAGGGCTGTGTAAGGACAGTGCAGGATGGAGCACAGCCCTCTCCTCCTCCCAAAACCAGGGGGCAGGACACTTAACTGTTTCACTGCTGACCACAGCAGCAGAAACGGCCAGCTGAGCTCTTAATCTTGCTGCTGCCCATTGCCCCTGCTGCTAGCTTGTCTCCCACTGCCTCCATCACCAAGGCATTTCCAATATAACTCCAGCCTGACTGGGGATACTGGTTGGTGTAAGGCTAGATTGTGCAAGGTTGGACGTCTGTCTCTTGGAAAGAGAAAGCCCAACTTTGCAGAGGTATGAGGAAGGGGTAGGTTCCTGGCAGGGTCAACTGGGTGCTGGGGTGGGAGTGTTTTTGAGGAACTGCCCAAGGTTGCTGAGACCCACCTGGAACCCACCACCACTGGCAGCCCTGTGGCTCTGCTTTGCCCTTTGCAGTGCTTCTGGGTGGCAAGGGTTTGGCAGAGGTGCTGAGTTTGGCTGCCAGTCTCTCCCTCTGCCCAGACCCCCTCCCTTGCCAGCATAGCCTTTGCCTGTGGTTGGTGGAGAGGGTGGTGCTGCTTGCAGGAAGATGTTGGCAGGGACACAGCCCTGTGCAACCTCATCCTAGCACAAGGAGCTCTGTTGTTCAGCCTGCCTGGACTGCTGTCAGTGCTAACATGGAAACCAGGAAGATCCACCCCTTATTTGTTTTCCCCACTGCCCTGTCCTTGATGCCAGGCTTTCCCTGCTGCAGAGCCCACCTACATCGTGGCTGAGCTCTTCTGGGCAGGGAGTTGGTGTCACAGGCACCATGGGTGCTTGGCTAAAATGCACTGCCCACAGAGTTGGCTTGGCATCCCTAAGGTTCAGCATGCTCTGTGAGGGCAGATATGGTTCCCAGGGGCTGGCTGGAAGCAGAAGAGCATCATGCATAGCACTTTCAGCACAGCCCTTGGGCTGGCAGGTTCTGCTTCACCAGGGGGGGGTTGGGTGGCTCTGCTCTGCCCCCATGACATGGCCGAGGGAAGAGAGGATGTGGTAGCCTGGCCCAGGCAAAGTGCTGGCAGGACGCAGCATATGCTGGCAGCCTGGTACATGTCACCACTGCCCTTCGCTCTGCTTAACCTTGAGGTGACGGCAAACAAGCTAGAAGAGGCTGCACAGAGCACTCCCCACCAATCACCTGGGCAATAATTAAGCTGAAGCCAGCAGAAAACATGGAGAGGAACAGCGGTGGGCAGAGAGCAGAGTGCCAGAGGGCTGAATACTGCCATCCACATGGAGGCCCCAGGTCTCAGCATGGATGTGCATGACTTTGAGTGACATGGAGAGCAGCAGGCACCTGTCTGCACAGTGTGTAGCTTCAGCTTACTGGCTGCATGCATCCAGGTTCTGTGGGTGTTCCCTGGATATGGTTTGCGTTCACCGAGGCTTGGGTGTGTGGAGGTTTGTGCTGGATGACTAGTATCTCCTACGTGCATTAAGTGGGGGTGGTGATGCATAGCCCAAGGAGAGCCTAGCCCATCTGGCCAGACCTTTGCACTCTCCTGATGGCGCCTGCTCCTTGTCCCACTGTGTTCAAGGTCTCTGCAGCTCTTGGGGCTGGATTTAAGCTACACCTTAGGAAGAAGATAGGGAAGTGTCTGGCTTTGACCCTTCCTCCTTTTTCCACTAGTGCTTGTGGCCACTGCTCTTTCCAGATATATCCTTCCCTGTACCCAGATTAGGGGTTTTCTCAGGTAAACCCTGCAGTAGGGCACAGGGAGCAAAGCCAGGGCTGAAGGCTTGTGTCAAGCAGTGTGCTCCTTAGTGCCATCCTGCATGGCTTAGCTGATGTGTAGTCCAATCCCTTGTCACCAAATGGCTCCCCCACAGGTTTCCCACCTGTAGCTCTGGGGAAGCCAAAGCCTTTGTGTGCTGTGCACAACTACAGTAACCAGCCTCCAAGGGACAGAGCATGTCTGCAGGCTCTTAGTCCTGCAAGGAGGTGGGCTGGCATGGAAGAACCCAGTACAGCATGTGTGCAACAGGCAGACGTGGCTAAAGTTGCCTGGGTGCGTGAGCCCTGGATGGGATATAGCACCCAGGCATTGCAGAGGCATGGCCACCCAGGTGGGCCAGGGACATGATGAGCCGAGTGTGTATGTGAGGGGTAGGGGGTTTGGTAAGCCCTGGAATGGGATAAAAGGGCTGAAAGAGATCTGTGTGTTTGGGAATGTTTCTGTATGTTTCTATGTGGATTGTCCCTGGGCAGGGACATACGTATACCTGGATGTGCGCACAGCTGAGACTGTCCCTCTCCCCTGGGCCTGATTTCCTATGGCCAAAGGAGACTGATGTCTGCCTGCCAGGAACCCTGGGGCAGGTGAGTCAGGCCAGGGTGGCCTTGGCACTGCAGTTCTTTGGAAGGGAGAGTAACTTCTCACCAGCTTTGGAACATGCAGGGAACCAGACATCCCTGGGCACATAGGTTTTGGACAGAGCGCACTGTAACCAGGGAGGAGTTGGAGTGGTGCCTATCGAGGTGCCCAGCTCTCCCCTGTCTGCTGGCATGGACTATGCTGCCACTCACATCCCCCAAGTATGCATGGGAAATAGCTGCTGCTAGGCTGCATGAGGCTCTCCAAGCTGCCTTTTTACCAGTCTGGGAGCAATAGGCAGCTGGGGAGGCACCACCAGGAGCTGGAAGAAGAGGTAAATCTCTCCAGCACTGTGTATGTATATATGCTTGTGTGTGTGTGCGTGTGTGTGTGTGGCTGCATGCCTGCATGGCTTCACATGCACCTATGTGCCAGTCTCTGGGCACACATCAAGGGCAAGACAGTAGTGTATGCACGTACATGGCTTTCTGCATGCAGGTGCACATGCCTTTCTGTTTGCACAGCCCAGCAACTGCGTATCAACAATGTACATGCGCGTGTGTGCAGGCAAGCGTGGCAACATGCCAAATGGCTGTTGGCAGGGAGAAGGGGGGGAACTGGTCTTAAACATTCATTAACTCCACAGAGCAAGCTGAGAAACACCGATCCCAGCTTGGCCTTGCCCTCAGATGTCAGGGCACAGCAAGAATCCCAGTCAGCTGGTTCCTGCTCCACCCAGGGCACAAGCGACTACCCCCACCTCGGCCAGCTGGTTCAGTAGAAACTAGCCTGCCCGAGGTTCCCAGCACAGCCCTGCCTCGAACTTACTGCCTTTCAAGTGCTGGACAATGCCCAGTTGAGCGAGGAGAGCGCAAAGTCCTGCCACCGGGTAGGACAGGACACATGCATTGGGAGCCCACCCAATGCTTGCAGCCTGGGCCAGCAGAGCTTTGCATCCAGCCCAGAGGGGTGATGAAAAGCCTGTATCACAAGAGCCATAGGTGTCGAGCTGTTCTGGGGCAGGAAGAGGACACACCTGTAGGATGGCAAGCTATGGGACTGGCCTGAGCAGTGCCAGGGCATCGTGGTGCCGAGGGGGGGAATGAGATATAGCTTTATTGCTTAGGAAGTGCCAGCATGCCCTGCACATCCAGGAAGGACAGGCACTTCCCTGCCTCATGCGGGACTCTCTGGTAGTATGGGAGGAGCTTGGGAGACCTGGGCAGCCTGGGGAAAGCTTGTGACCTGGAGGCTGCTGTGCTGCCAGGTCTACTGCCTTGTTCCTAAGCACAGGGTGAGTGAGCTGAGTCTTTCCACAAAGCTCCCGTTCCCAGAGTCCAGTGACCCTGTAAGGCTCCATCTCCAATTCAAAAAACCTGTTTCTTGCTGCCAAGAAGTGCTGGAAATGTGGCCCGAGGGTGGCCTAAATGTTTGGCAAGCAGGCAGCAAAGGATAGCACTGCCTGGCTCTCTGCCTGCGTCACTGCCTGCTCGTGGCTGGAGCAAGGGCTGCTGCCCTCTCCTGCTCCCACACAGAAATGCTGCTAGTTGTTCCCAGCCTGGCAGCCCTGCCCTGATTCCATGTGGGTTTTTTTGCCCAGGATCGTGAGTCAGGCTGGGTTCAGGGGCTTCCTCCGCACATCCCTCCTTGCAGAGGGTGCAGCTTCCTGCTGAACCAGGGGCTGTGCAAGGGGGGCTGGCAGCTGCAGGGATGGAGCTTGGCATTGTTGGCACCTCCCCTAGGTCATGCATAAGCATAAACCTTGAAGGTCTAATCTGTGGGGGGGGGGGAGGGATGCCAGGTCCTTCCCCAGCTATGCCTAGTGATCAACATCATCCCACTATCACCCAGAGCTGAGGACCAGGGGTTGATTAACCGCTTTCTCTCCCATATGCCCCATGCTAGTGTTGCTCCAGGGTAGAGGAGACCAAGGATACCCTGGGACCAACCCAAAGAGTAAAGTACAGGACTGAGCAGAATGCAGCCTGAGAGAGCAAAGCGAGGTGCTAACAGCCACATGGAAAAGCCTGGACTCCAGGTACTCAACGTGAGAGCCTGTAGCCTCTGCTGGAAGAGCAAGGGCAGGTCTCAGTGATGTTCTGCTAGATGTCTCTGCCTCTGCTCCCAGCCCACACACTAACTGCAGGCACCAGGCACTCTCCAAGCAACTGCCGCTAGCGTGAAGCTCGTGTCCTGCTGTGTCTCTCAGCTCCTGTGACAAGCAAGGCTATGAAGGGCACAGGGGAGCTGGGACACCTCTGAGGTGCTGCAGTCTTACAACTCAGACTTCTCAGCATCTGTCCAGTTCAGCCTTCCTCCACAACCTACTCACCACAGGTCACAGCAGTCACCTACAGACACGGGACAGAGCCTATCCTGCTGCACTGCCCCACATGTGAGCACTGCCAGCTTGGACCCACAGGCTAGGAAAGACTGGAATCTCAGTGTCCCTGCACCTGTGCCAGCACCTGCCCCAGCACCAGCCCCTCTGTATCACCCTTACTCCTTGCCCAGTCTCCCTAGGCTGGGCCCCCTGCACTACCCATCACCTTCCAGTTGCACCCCCCCTGCCCCCAGCAGCCTGGACCACCTGGAATGGTGTGAGCCTTGTGTGCCCAGGAGCAGCTTTGTTGGCAAGTCATGGGAAGTCACTGCTGTCCAGCATCTTCCTGGATGTGCCCTGCTGCTGGCAGGTGGCTGGAGAATGTGGAGGACTGTGCTGCTGAAGTACAGCTGATTTTCATGACCTTTCCACATGTGGGTGAAGCCCAGGGCTCCTCAGCCTCATGCAGTGGGTTTATTCCACTGGTTAATGCGCTGTACGCTCCCAGGGAAGCAGTAAGGGAGCGATAGCTTAGATTTCGGAGGGCTTTGTTATCTGGGTGCTTGTAACCTGATCACATAGGCTTGGCCTCCCAGTTGCAGATCCGATAGCACACTTGTCCCTGAAAGGTGAGCCTCTTCCCATTGCCAGAGCCACTAGAAGCCACCTGGACCTGACTGGGGAGCTGTTCACAGCTCAGGCCCCTGATGCTCTTTGTGGGACCACCACAGCTCCCTGGGACATTGCAGCCTTTTTGCCACCTAACCTGAGACTCTGGAGGGAGAAGAGCACCTCAGAAAAGGTAGGGATGGGAGGACTTGGGAGGAAGTGGTGCCTGCGTACACCAAAATGCTTGATGGCATGGTATAGAGGGAGTTGGGTCCTGGAGGGCTATGGGAGAGAGTCTAAAACATGCTGGCAGGTATCAGACCCACCCTTCACAAGAGGCTGGATCCCTCAATTCACCTCCACCAGCTTGTGTGGCTGTCCCCCTGCCATTGACATCCATGCTGGAGTGGCCTGGCACAGCCTGGGCAGGGGAGAAGCAGAGCTGTGGCACAGCGTGGCCCACCAGGAGTTACTCCCCAGCTCAGATGGCTGAGCTGCTGCCTGCTACAGGGGGGTTCTCATGGACCTAGGGCCCATGCAGGCCTCCAAGCAGGTGACCAAGATCTGACCAGTAGCTGTTCATCTGCATTTACTCCTGGGAGCAGGAGGGCCATTTGGCAGAGCTCCCAGCAGGGATGCTGGGAAAATGCATCCTCTTATGGCTGCAGGGGAAACTCTAGGACCCACTGTAGCAGCAGGGTCCTGCTTTTACATGTAGGACCAGACATGGAGCAGCCTGGGATGTGCTGGGTGGGGAGCTTGCCCAGACAGCCCCAGGAACCTGCCATGCAGTGCTGGTGTCTCTGTCTCTCCCACACCTCAGATACATCCTGGTCCTCTCAGAGGTAGCATCCATCCTTCTGGCCTTCTCCATGCCCAGATGCCCTCCCTAGCTGCTGGGCTGATGGCCTCCTCTCAAATTCCTCTCCCCAGCATGTCCCAGGCTCGTGGAAGCACCTGTGTAGAGGACACAGGGCCAGGCACCAAGGCCCACTCCCGTACCCCGAGCCGAGGCAGCCACAGGATTGACTGCATCATCTGCTACTCCTCCTACGACCTGTGCAGCCGGTTACCGCGCCGGCTATACTGCGGCCATACCTTCTGCCAGGCCTGCCTCAAACGCCTCGACGCCATCGCCAATGAACAGCGTTGGATTCCCTGCCCGCAGTGCCGCCAAAACACGCCCACACCGCGTGGTGGAGTGGCAATGCTTGACCTGGACCTGGCCACTTTCCTTGCTGTTAAGGCTGACAAGGAGCATCCCCGGGTGGCTGTCAGGCCAGAGCCTGACTTGGCCACTAAAGGGTCATGCAAAGAGAAGGTGGTCACCCAGCAGCCGTCAGGGCTGTGCCAAGACCCACTGCCCCAGGCACCATTCCCCCAAAGTGGCTGCTGCCAGCAATGCCTTTGCTGTGGGGTAACAGCTGCCTTTGAGAGCTGAGCAGGCTCTTGGCAGGCTGGCACTGCTGCAGACAGTGGAAGGATGGTGCAGCCCAGTGGCACATGGACTAGCAGGGCAGGCAGCAGCTCTGCACAGCTCAGCAGATGGAGCTAGGGCTTCCTGTGCCCAGCATGCTGCAGACAGTCAAGCTCCTATGGTGCTGCCTTGGCCCTTTTTGAGGACTAGCCACCCCTTGAAAGCAACTCAGCCCCAGCCACGTGGGGATCCACACATGGACAGTAACTGAGGGGTTGTTCCTGGGTCCCAGCAGCTCATAAGGGGCCTCAGCTTCTACAGAGCTCATTGCCTACCCTGTCGGGATTTGGAGTTCAACGGAAGGTGGGATGAGGATACTCTCACCCCTTGATCCTACCCACCCACCCCTCCGATAGCTCTGAAATCTGGTCCAGTCATCAGAGGTGTCCCCTGGAGTCTGGCCCAGGACTTGCTCATGCCTGGCTTCTCCATGCATGCCACGCCACAGCAGGGACACCTCAGCCAAGTGTCCTATCAGGCAGGGTACAAGGGGAGCCTGGCACAACACAGCAAAGCAGAGATGCTTTGGAGAGTATGTCTGATACCCCCAAACTTCATGTCTATTAAACAACTCTCTGTTAGCACTGCTGTGCTGCATGTGTTGGTCCTATTTGTTGGCAAGCCTCATGTTAACCTGGGGTAAGTCCTTCTGCCTGGTGCAGGAAGATGAAGCGCTCTGCCCTGCCAGATACTTTCTCTTTTTCACTTGCTGTTTGCCATTTGCATTAGAAATCTAGGTGTTGGGGTAACTGGACAGTTAAGAGTGAGGATGACACACTCAGCCCTGGTGTCCAGTTCTGGGCTCCCCAGTACAAGAGAGACATGGAGCTACTGGAGAGAGTCCAGTGTAGGGCTACGAAGATGATCAGAGGGCTGGAGCACCTTCCCTATGAGGAATGGCTGTGAGAGCTGGGACTCTTTAGCCTGGGGAAGAGCAGACTGAGGGGGGATCTTATCAATATGTACAAGTACCTCAAGGGAGGGTGTCAAGGGGATGTGAACAAACTCTTTTCAGTTGTCCCATGTGACAGGACAAGAGGCAATACACAGAAATTGAAGCACAGGAAGTTCTGCCTGAACGTGAGGGGGGATTTCTTCACTGTAAGAGTGACAGAGCACTGGAACAGGTTGCCCAGAGAGGTTGTGGAGTCTCCTTCTCTGGAGATCTTCAAGGCCTGCCTGGCTGCAACCTTGTCTAACATTCTCTAGGTGACCCTGCTGAGCAGGAAGGTTGGACTAGATGATCTCTGGAGGTCCCTTCCAACCTTACCGATTCTATGATTCTAGGGGGCCAGTAGCAAGGAGGCTTTTGCCATGACACAGCTCTATCTCTTGAGATTTATCTGGCTGTCACTTGCTTTGCTCAGATCTGGAAGGGCCATCCAAAGTGAGCTCCTGACCAGCCCCATGCTCTGCTGCTCATGCTGATTTTAGTCATGCTGCCTAAAATTCTTCTCATCTCCCTGCTTGCATGCACATACATAGCCTGTACATAAACCCCAACACTGTTTCCATGTCTAGCCTGTCAGTACAGTGTTCCCTGCCTGAGTCCAAACGAGGGGCTGCAACAACAGCCTGAACAGGAGGGTCTGGATTGCATTAGAGACAAAACTGAGAGGTCTGGGGCACACTGGAGTGGTAATAAAGTTATTAGGGAGGGCTAAAGAGACTGAAGGTTGCCTGTGCAGCTCTTGTGGTCCTTCCTCAGAGTCCATTTTCTGCTTCCTTTTCCCATGTGGTTTATGAGCTCTAACAATATCCCAGCTTCAAGCATTGCTGGTTAGTCCATAGGTTTCGGTAGAGGACCTCAGTCTGTGCTTCCATGGAGCTAGCAGTGATTTCACGTCCCCCTCCTGGTGCTCTGCTGTCCATTGCACTGGCCATCAGCTCAGCTCCCATGCCATGTACAGCACCCATGTTGCGTACAATGCCTGTTCACAATTCTGCCACATGGTGTCACTTGCCTTAAAAATGTCAGCGTCCTGAGATCTGCTCAGCATGGAGACCCTCTGGCAACAGGAGCAGGCACTGCAGGAATGGTGCTGCATGAGATGCCCAAGTCAGGCAGGACTGGACAGAGGTGAGGGTTCCCAGCGGGACAGCAGAAACATGGTGTGGTTCAGAGACTGTAAGCCTGCTGCACCTCAGTCCCATTCTGTATTTACATGCTCAGCTGAGTCCTTTGGTGACCACCAATAATCCAGCTGTGCGAGAGACCGTTGCTTTTTGCAAGATCTGAATGGTTAGCCTTATTCCCCCCGGGGATGCTCTTGAATGGGCCCAGATGCATCTTTGAGAGCATCTGTTTTGCACCATGGGTCCACCACTGACTGTGTGATGCTGTTAACCTCTCTGGCCTCAGGGTGTGAGTTCCTGCGAGTGCAGCACCACACCCCAACCTTTTGCCTACCAGTGCTCTCGGGATGGGGGCACAGCAAAGTGCTCTGCTGGGCTCAGTGTACCCAGGCTGACCTGGCTGGGTCCTGCCACTGACAAGTCCCCTCACGCACCGTTTTCCTTTTGCTCTGGATGGGAGTAGCCCAGGCACAGTGGGAGTCAGGGGAGATCCTCAGATCTTCAATTACATGGAACCATTCAAGAAGTCTTCAAGGATGGAATATAAATTGGCCATAGGGTCTTAAAGCTCATCCCCCTCCATCTTTATGTGCCCAGGCTGGCCAGGGGCTCGCTTTCAGCCTTGTACACTCCAGCATAGAGACCTCCTGCCTCCCTACCCATGCAGAACTCCTCTTGAGGACATGCTCTAGAGCAAGAAGCCTCAGAGAAATGTAATAGCGTGTTGGTAAATGTAAATATCAGCTGAGCATGGCAGGCTCCAACTCTCCTGCTCTAAGCAGAGCCTTTAGAAAGGAAGGGGTCTCATCACACTAGGACGCTTGGGTTGTGGGGGAGCTGCCACCCAAGGCTGGAGGGTTTAAGGTCATCGCTAGGTGATTGTTGTCACCTGGCAGGACATGTTTGCTCTGGCCCTCACTGAGATGCTTTGATTTGCAAATACTCCACAGCTGGAAGGTGAAAATTGGCTGGGAATGACCCCATCACTGCTCCAGACATAACTACATACAAAACAGAGCATGTTAGCAGGTCTATGAGCTCATCTGGCACCCTGGGCCTGGCTCTTCAGTGGTGGAGGGTGACAAATGCCCTGGCTCCATGTCCTTGGTCCTGTTTCTTCAACATCATGCCCACCACACCTGCTCCATTGCATCCCTCCAGCCTCTCAACCAAACTAGAAAGCTGTGTGCCTGGCCATGTGTCTCTGCACATGTCCTTGCTGCTCCCATACAGGGGCTGGCCTCTGAAGGAATTTATCTGCCTTTCCATCACATCATTTTCGGAACAACATAGGCATGCTGGCTGGGCACCCTGTGCTCGTTCTCCTCAGCCAGAGCAAGGCTGACTTTGAGCCCTCTGCCTTTGGGGACTGCATCCTCAGTCACCCCAAGGCCTGTCCTTGTGCAGTGCTCCATGTAAGAGATATTAAAGGTGCAGGTCACTGACCTATGCTGTGAACTCAGAGCTCAGGAGCTACAGTACGATATCAAATTGCTCCATGCACTCTGAGACAGCTCCAGCCTGCAGGAACATCGGGAGCTTTCCTTTGCAAATTTGGGCCCCCAAGAACAGTATACCCCAAACTGGGTGATTGGCTTAGACACAGAAAGGCCCCTGAGAGACAGCAGCTCCCCACACAGTCAATGGTGCCCCAGAAGGGTAAGGATACTGACTGGGAGCCCCACAGAGCTGGTGATTCTGAGCCCTGGGCTAGGGGGTTGCAGGCAGTGTCTCTGGGTTGGAGTCCAAACCCATAGGAGGAGGCATCATGATAGAAAAGGACAGCATTGGGCTGTCACTTGCCCTGTGAGCAGCTGGCCTAATGACTACAGACCTTGCTAGGGAACGGGATCTGGGCTCTTTCAGCAGGGTGCCATGTCTCTCTCCCAGGAGAAGGAGGTAGTGACAGGGACCCAGGCAAGAGAGGGACAGTGTCAAGTACTCTGAACTGGCTTTGGAAAGAAGTACTTGGAGACTGGACATCTCTCCTCCGCTCTAATCCAACTTGCTCTTGTACCTGAACCCATCCTTTCACTTCTCAGTACTCCTTGCCTATGGCCCTGGGTTAGTGGCAAGATTGTAGAGCTGAGAAAAGTGTGCAACTAGGTAGGCTGTGAGGGGGACAGCTATGACAAATGCCTGTGTCCTGTGTATTCACCTCTCCAAACCCCAGAGTCACTACCTGTGCGATACGAGGGCACCCAGAAAGGACCATTCAGCCTGTGATGCCAGGGGCCTGTCACTGCTGAGCGCTCACAGTATAAGTGAAGGTGGATAGTGATGGGTACTGCTGGGACATGGGCCCTAAAGGGGTCACGAGATCACAAGTGCACCAGCAGGGTTGGTGGGGTTACAGTGCGGGGTGCCGGGCCTCCTGACCAATTCCAAAACAGCTTGGCAAGGGGGCAAAGCTGTGGCCACACAGCTGTGGCATGTACTACACTGAGTTGTCGGCTGGCTGCAGCCTAGGCATGTGAAACAGAAGCAAGGTCAGGCACAACCAGCAATGGCCCTGCACTTGGCCTGGGGCCACAGCAGGGAATATGCCGTGAATGTTCCTCATCCCGTGAACTGTCAGAGTGAGCAGCAGATTGGCAATGAGGGGGCTAGAAGAGAGAGTTGAGGTGGGTTTGGGGCTTCCTGGGTTCTCTGAGCACAAGAGCTGGAAATCATGCTTTTAATAAGATTTTTTTTCCCCTCAGTACATTCCACTAGATTTCGAAGAGCCAGAGGAAGTGGGCAATGCATCCTGCAAAGAGGAAGAGCATTTGGGGACAGAGGTCCCCTATGATTTGGGTCCCCAAAGAGTCTGCAGCTGCTTGAGGTGCTGGTAGGGTGAGTCAGTGCTACCACTCCACATGGCTGCAGGTTCATGCCCTGCTTCAGGGCAGGGCTGGGCTGGGCTCGAGGATTCTTCTGAATTATTTCCAGATGGGGATTAATGCAGCAAACTGAGTTTGCTGCAGGATAAATAAACAAACCAAAGCTCCTCTAGATGCTATTAATAAACCGGTCTGCCTGCTGCTTCTGCCCCTGATCTGGGCGCACCTCATTTTCAGCCTGGGGTGCAGGTGTACACTCTACCTTGCTGCCCTTTGAGTGCTTTTGCTGTGGGGCAGAGATAGAAGGGATTTCCTTTGGGTCATGAATGTCAAGGGATCCCAAATGGCAAAGGGGCTGCGAGAGTGTATTTTGAGGATGGTCTCCCCGCTCCCAGCCACAGCGTTGGACTCTTGGTAGGATAAGGCACTTTCAGCTGACCCTCCCCTCAAGTCTTCTGTGTCTTGCTGATGGGTAAAATGTCCAGCTACCCACAAGTCTCCAAATAGGCATCGAGCAGGCTTTTGTAGGGCTACAGGGAGAGCCTGGCTCTGGCTCTGGTGTGGCCAGCAGACTTGAATTTTCCCAGGGAAAGTAAGTGCTGGGATTTGAACCTTCTCCTCATTAGCCTTCTGTTATGGGGTTTCAGCCAGCTTTGAAACCAGAGGGGGTGTAAACAGGGTGGAGTTAGACTTTGAGCCTTCTCATACTGGCACTGCTGTGCCAAGGCAAAGGCAGACTAGAGTCAGGCAGCTACAGCCCCAAATGTTCATGTTTCTCACTTGTTCTCATGTGGTTGCACCGGGGTTGCTCCCTGTGTGCATGCTGACATGTTTTTGTATGTGAGTGTGTGTGAGGGGACAGCCCAAGTCTCCCAGCTCCTTCAGCACAAGATATCTTGGGGCAGTCTGGAGGAGTGGTCAGAGCACCCTGGTCAGCGAGGACACCTGGACGGGCTGGCAGTGGAGTGGGTCAGCAGCCTGTGTCCCATCAGCTCGATCACCCCTGGGGCAGGAGCTCCAGAGGATCCTTCCTGGGATAAGGAGGCTGGTTGATCCAGCAGATTCAGCTCTCCGTCTTTCCTTATGTTGACATGACTTGTGGTCTCCCACTTCTAGGAAACAGAGCCCAAGGTAAGGAGTGAAGTGGGCAGCAGCTCCTAGCAGAGCTCCCCATGAAGGACTTCCTGGGCATGGTTGGGCCAGCACAGGAGATGAGATTAGACCTGTATATAATTTGGCTTAAGCTTTGTCCCATTGCAGCCAGCTAGGGAGGCCCTAGTCCAGCACATTCATGGGGCTGCTATGAGGGGAGTATGGAGACCAAGACATGAGTCTGTTTTCCTTACAGTTCTCCAGCCTGCAGCACACACAAGCAGTTAATCCTGGGCCGTGCAGAGCTGGCTCCTTACCTGGCTGGAATAATGCCTGGCAGGGGGAGGGATGAGGGCACGGCTCTGCACCTTGCCAGGGCAGGCATCACTGCAAAAATATTTGCTAAGAAAAGTGCAGCTCCACCCTCAGGAAAGCTGAGGCCGGACGTGCAGCTGGTTCCAGGTTTGCAGACGAAGGGTGGTGGTGAGCTGTGTTCAGGCAAATGCAAGCAGCTACCAGGAGCATATCGACTTTGGAGCCAAACGCTCTCCGGTACCTCTGCTCTGCACCTCCAGGTCCACCCAAGGGTGCCTGGTAGGGTAGGCCACAGGCTGTGTGTGGCTTGACAAGGTGACGGGCATTAGGAACACACCTTTAGGGGAATCTCAACACTGGAGGTAAGGAGCCCTTGCCATCTCAGAGGGCAGCTATGGGGAACTACAGGGGTCTGGGCACCCTGATTGCCTGCCTGTTCCTCCTGTGCCCGCTGCCCTCACCAGCATGCCCAGCTGCCTGTCATTGCTCTGCGACGGAGGTGGACTGCACCAAACAAGACTTGCACGAGGTGCCACAGAACCTATCGGCCAATACCAGCACTCTGTGGCTTGGCTACAACTTCATCACTGTGCTCCGGCCACACTCCTTCCCCTTCCTGCCGGTGCTGCTGCGACTTAGCCTGCCTCACAACCATCTGGGGATGATCCACAGCCAGGCCCTGGTGGGGCTCACAGTACTGCAGGAGCTGGACCTCAGCAACAACTACCTTACTGTGCTGACCTCAGAAGCCTTCCTACCTCTCATCAGCTTGGTCATGCTCAACCTGGGCAGCAACAGGCTGGGGGAGCTGGAGCCCAGGGTGCTGTACGTCCTGCCTCAACTCCAAGTGCTCCTCCTACACAGCAACCCCTGGGTATGCACCTGCAGCATCCAGCCCCTCTGGCACTGGCTCAGCCACAACAGGGAAAAAATAAAAGGTAAGTGTGCAGAGGGCTCTGTCCTCATCCTTCCTACCCTTTCCAGGTAGGCCAGGCACCTGTGTCAGGCCTGAGGCAGACCCCAGCACCTTGGCAGCCAGCAGCTGTGGGCCCATTTGGGAGCCTATACCTTGGGCACTGCAACATAGTTCACTGCCTGGTGCAGGGTACAGTGACATTCCCCATGCCCTATACCAAGCCATGGAGTCTCTTGTGTCCCCCTGAGTGGCCATGTCCCTGGCTCTGGTCCCGAGTGTCCACTCTCAGGTAGATGGTGTATGGCCCTTGGTCACTAACAAGGATTTTCTGGAGAGCTGAATGGGGCAATGTCCCCACCACTGACATCAGTCCAGTCACAGTAAGGGCAAGAGGCATTGAGTAATGGGCATCTGAGGAGCTAAGAAGAGCCTGCATATCAGGATGGGCATCACCCCTGATTCTGCCATGGCTCACTGCCTTCATTGCCTCACCCCTTCCTCAGTGTCTTCATACCAGTTTGATCCTTCATTTCCTTCTCTTGAGAGCTTTGGTGAGAGACAGCTGTTTCTTGAGGTCTCTCCCTCTGCTGCCATCTGTTTCCATTTGCTGCTGCCTTGAGTGCCTGCCTGCCTTTGCCTGAGCTGGCTGGGGACTTTCTGTGGCATTGCCAGGCTGGCTGCCCACTGCTCCCCATGTACCATTACATCCCATCCTGCTCCAACCCCATTTTCCAGTCTTATCATGCCCTCTTCATCACAGTCCCAACCCCACTATGTCCTCCCACTCC
Organism: Rhea pennata; assembly: GCF_028389875.1. Taxonomy (NCBI): domain Eukaryota; kingdom Metazoa; phylum Chordata; class Aves; order Rheiformes; family Rheidae; genus Rhea; species Rhea pennata. The sequence goes on from NC_084680.1 coordinate 3,122,732, forward strand.
CCAAGCCATGGGATGTAGGAAAGCCCTCCACTCTTCCTGCCCCCAGTCTTTGCACCCTGCCCTGGCATATCTTGGCCCACTTGGCTGCACTGTCTTTATCCATCTGCCCTGGTCTCATCCGTCCCATCCAGATCTGCCATTCTCTGCCCATGACACCCCCCCTCATGCTGTTCCAGATGCCCAGTGTGCCCAGGTACCTGTCCATCAGCACTATTTTTCTCTTCCAGAGAAGAGTCTGCTCTTGTGCAGATTCCCAGAGCAGCTGAACAAGTATCCAATCATGGCCTTCAGGAATGAGTCCTTCAGGCAATGCCAAGAGAACTCACTGCTTGCCCAGGACTACGCCTTTTTTCTGCTCATTGGACCATTCTCTTTCTTGGCCAGCATCTTCCTTTGCATCTTCATGGGCTCCATCACTGTTGTCTGCCACAACCTGCGCAAAGAATCCTACTTCTGGAGGAGACTAACTTTCTGCAGGGTGCACTGAGGCAAGGCAAGCAGGTCCTTGGTAGGCTGCAGTCCATATCCTTCACAGATGCCTACACCCAGCCATTGTAAATGTTTCCAGCTGAACCAGTGAGAGGACATTCTATTCCTGGAATTTGTTTTCTTTCCTTCTCCTACTGTCCCCAGAGTTAGTGCCAAACCAGGATCCTCTGCACCCACTGCTAGGGTAAGCAGCCTCCAGCTTCTCAAAGGAGGCCTCTTAAAGACTTTACTCATAAAACTGTTAAAATTCTCTAAGTGACTCCCTTTTAGTGCAGCCATGGGTAGCAGGGAAGGTCCAGAACGGAGGGGCTCCTATGGGGGGCTGTGGGAAGGAGCAAGATTAGCTGGAGCAGCCAGTGAAGAAGGCCAGACCCATGTGCTACAAAGTCTGCATGAGTTTTGTGCAGAGGAAAAGGCCAATGGGGTTCCTGTCCTCACTGCAGGCACTTAGTGCCTGCAGCCCTCAGTGCTTCCTTGAATGCGTCCGCCCACAAAAAGGGGATAGGAAAGCCCATACTATCATCCCACTGTTATACTGCCACCGGCACTTCCCTGCAGAAATGCTTCTCTCCTGCATTGCCTGGAAATGCTCTGTGAGGATGCTGGACTGGAACCAGCTGGAACTGTGAACAGAAGAGCCAAGATGAAAGAGAAAGATGAAAGCACAAGCAGGGTGAATGGAACATCAGCTACAAAGGAGAAACACCCAAACTGACATGAGCTCTTAAGCACTGCAAGACAGTAAGAACCCCAGTGAGATGACTGCAGCCATCAGCTAACCCCCTTTAGGTCTAGCAGAGCAGCACAGAATGATTCTACGCACAGGAACTGAAGAATAAGCTGGGAGAGGGGTGGAGGAAGTGTGTCCTTTCAAGAGAGACAGAGAGCTGTTGCCAGGGGTTAGACAAACGATCCCATTACAAAAACAAATGAAACCTTGTCTGAGCAGTTGCCTGCATGCATTATTATTTCCAAAAGAAAAAACAAAAACCAACATGGTGTTACAATGCTCAGTTCCCAGTAAGCTCATCCCACGAGGCAGCTCCATGGCAAGGGGTGCAAGGGCTGTGGGGAGAAAAGAAAGCCAGAAGATGTAAGCCCCTTCCACCCTCAACAATTCCTAGAACATTGACAGTCGCTCTGCTGCCACTGTCTGTGTGCTTGACACCTATCCAAAGAGAAATCACATTTCCCCTGGCCTCCTCTCAGCTGTGCTGCTTGGACCTCACTGAGAATACCTGGCCTTCCAAGTCTCTTTGCTAGAGACAATTCATTGGTGAATGACTAACAAGGCATAAGGGTAAGGCCATGTTTCCCCTTCCACTTCCAACAGCTGAAGCTGTGCATTGTACTACACATAGGACAAACCCCAGCTGCTAACTCCTTGCCAAAAGAGAGAAAGGAAGTCCCCCTTCTGACTGGTGTGCCCAAGAGCCCTGTTTGAAGCCTTCAACACTGCACTCCTGCATGTTAACGACCCCAACTACCCACCTGCAGTGCCGGGCTTCCTCCAGGAAGTCTTCCCGTGGGCAGGTAGGGCTCCCGGGCAAAGGGTCTCCCTAGGCAAAGACAGGAAGGGAGACTTGGGGCAAAGGGACGGGCTGGGAAATGATTCACCTCCGTCACCGGGTCTGACAGGGATGAGCCACGAAAGACGGGATGTCAGGCAGAGCCGGGGACCTGCCGGGGACACCCCCTTCGGCCGGGGTGCTCTCGTTCCTTTGGAGGGAGCCTCAACGCTGGCTGGCCTGGCTGGCCGGCTCCGCGAGCATTTCCGATCTCCCGCACCCCAGCTCCAGCCCCTCCCGGCTCTCCCATTCCCGGCCCCCGCAGCGTCACTGGCGCTGGCTGTGCTTGCTCGTGTGGATATGCACACTGTATGCAGCACTTCAAGGTGGACGGGCTGTTTAGGGCTTTAAAAGGCAACCCTGGCTGAGGCCTGGCTCCTCCGAGATTTGCCCTCCCAAAGAAGCTCTGAGCAGCTATCAGTTCCAGACGGATCCAGCCGGCCTCGAGGCGCCCTGGACTGGGAGCGCTGCACAAAAGGCAAGGTGCCAGTTTGTGACCTTTGCCTGGCGCAGAAGCTTCCGGAAGGAGTGAGAAAGCACCTGAACAGCTTTGTTGCTCTTTGGTACGCAGAGGCCGTACTGCTGGTGCTTACCGTCCGCATTGCCACCGGGCGCTCTCTGCTCTAGCGCTGCGGTACCTAATCAAGCAGGTGACACAGCCCCACGTTCAGCAGTGCCCTGCGACGGCTGGCAGAGCGAGCGGGCGCTGTGCCCAAGCATGCTTTGCCCTCACCGACGAGGCCCCGGCCGGCAGGGGAGGGGGCAGGAGCTCCGGCGATGCGCAAGTGCCCCTGCCGGGGACACCGCCGTGCTCCAAAGGCCATCGGAGAAAGCAGAGAAAGCAAGGCCCCAGGCTAAGAGGTCTGTGTCCTGCTCTCGCGGCTGTCCCCGAGGTCGGCCGCGCAGGGAACGGCAGCGGCAGCTGGGGGCCAGCGGCCGTGGAGCTGTGCTGCGCCGGCTGCCCCGGGCAGCCACAGCCAGCTTCTGTGGAGGGGTCCAAGGGCCCCTGCAAGGCAGAGCTGCTGCAGTGCGCCGTGCGTGCCGGCCCTGCGGGGACAGGACCTGGCGCCCGCTCTCCCACTCCTTTTCCCCACGGAGCCTCGCTCTGGAGATGGCCGTGCGGAGACAGCCGTGGCACATCCCAGCGCTGGCACCACGACTCCCCGCCGGGCCGCGTCCCCCCGCCCCGTGCCAACGGACAGCCGCCGGCACCCGCCCTGGCCAGCGCAGCCTGCAAAGTGGGGAAAGCCCCTTTCCTGCCCGAGAGCAAGGCCTGTGTCTCTGCCCCGAGCCTCTCCTTGCACAACAGAAATGCCCCTTCTGGCCTGAGGAGGTTGCCATGGGAGGAAGGTGCTTTATTTTTCCCACAAGCACAGCTTGGCAAGACGCTAAGCGTGGAGTGGCGCCACGGCCAAAGGACGAGCACTGGCTATCCTGGGTTTACGTGGCGTGCTCCCAGGCCCTGCGTGCAGGACCTCCGCTGCCGCCATCTGCCCGCTCGGTGCCTTTGCCTGAAGCAATCCCAGCTCTCCTGGCCTCCTCTCTGGCGTCACCGCTCGGTCCTCCCCGAGGACTTCTGGCCTTGGAAGTCAGAGGTGGGAGCTCACCTACCGCCGTCGCCGAGTGTCGCCTGAGCCCTGCTCCTCTGCCCTCACCCTCTGGGGTGAAGAGGAGTCACCCCTTGGGGGCTGAGATCGACGCTGGCCGTCACGGTCCCGCCTCGGGGACCTGCTTCGCGCCCTCTCACGCGCCCCCGAGGGGCCACGGTCATAAAGGGGCACGGAGGAGCTCCTGTGCCTGCGGGCAGGGGAACGTTGCCGCCGCCTCCTTGCCAAAAGCCAGGCAGGAAGTCTCCCTCGGGGCTGGCGTGCCCAGGAGCCCTGCTCGGAGCCTTCAACACGGTACTCCTGCATGTTGTCGTCCCCTTGCACCCTGTGCAGGATGGAGTCAAAAGGCCGCCTGCAGAGTGGGCACTCCGCTTTGGTGGCGGACCACTTCCTGATGCAGCCAAAGCAGAACTCGTGCAGGCAAACGGCGACGTAGGCGACGTTTTCCACTGCGCCCAGGCAGATGGGACACGTGTGCTCTCCAGAGGCAGCCGGCCGCATTGCCCCGGGCACCTGGCTCACGCTGGCTCCAGGGGATAAGCCGCTGTGCTCGGCAAAAAGTGCTCTGCTGCCAGCGTCAAGTCCTACCAAAGAAAGGAGGGCAAAGCTCAGGACCAGGCATCCAGGCTGAGAAAGCAGCAGCAGAAACGCTACCAACCCAGGGAGCTCCCCAGGTGCCCAAACTTCCTTCTCCTTCAGCGCTCAGAAAAAAGACCTCAGGAGCCCGGTGGGCAAGGTGGCCAGGCCAAAGGACCCCTGCCCACCTGCAGTGCCGGGCTTCCTCCAGGAAGTCTTCCCGTGGGCAGGTAGGGCTCCCGGGCAAAGGGTCTCCCCAGGCAACGACACGAAGGGAGACTTGGGGCAAAGGGACAGGCTGGGAAATGATTCACCTCCGTCACCGGGTCTGACGGGGATGAGCCACGAAAGAGGGGATGTCGGGCAGAGCTGAGGAGCACTTTTAGGTGACGGGACAGTGTGTTGGCGCGTGGCCGGCAGGGCTCAAGGGCAAGGCCCTCTTTCCCCTTCTGCTTGCCAAGGGCTGAACCGGTGCTTTGCACCGTGCACGGGACGTGCCCCTGCTGCCTGCCCTGTGGCCCTGGTGGCAGGGGAGCTGGCAGCTCAAAGCCCTCCCAGCACCGCACGCACCCCGCGCCCTACCTGCTGGACTCGGAGCAGCTCAGGTCACCGGCAAAAGCCTGTCCCTGCAGAGCGAGGAGCACCCCGTGAGCCTCTGAGGCTATCCAGCGCCCTGGCACTCGCTGGGCACCCCCGGCTGCAGGACGGCAGCCCTGCGGGGTCCGCAGCCACCGCTTCAGCCACGCACAGCTGCTGCTGGCCGCAAAGCAAAGCCCCAGCCGCGAAGCCGCAGCCCTGAGGGGCCCTCGACGCCTCGCGGGCTGCCTGGCCGCAAGCGTGGGGCAAAGCGACCGGGCACCGGCTCTGTGGCCACCTCACCGGCGTGATGTCGCGTGATGTCACAGGGACGCTCCAGTGACACCGCAGGACTCCCAGGGTGGCAGCCAGCAGATGCCCCAGCCTGGAGACCAACCCTCTGCTGGGGAAGTCCCTTTGACAGGATGCGGCGCCCCGTTCTTGCCCGTTGGGCCCTTTGGCCGGGGTGCTCTCGTTCCTTTGGAGGGAGCCTCAACGCTGGCTGGCCTGGCTGGCCGGCTCCGCGAGCATTTCCGATCTCCCGCACCCCAGCTCCAGCCCCTCCCGGCTCTCCCATTCCCGGCCCCCGCAGCGTCACTGGCGCTGGCTGTGCTTGCTCGTGTGGATATGCACACTGTATGCAGCACTTCAAGGTGGACGGGCTGTTTAGGGCTTTAAAAGGCAACCCTGGCTGAGGCCTGGCTCCTCCGAGATTTGCCCTCCCAAAGAAGCTCTGAGCGGCTACCAGTTCCAGACGGATCCAGCCGGCCTCGAGGCGCCCTGGACTGGGAGCGCTGCACAAAAGGCAAGGTGCCAGTTTGTGACCTTTGCCTGGCGCAGAAGCTTCCGGAAGGAGTGAGAAAGCACCTGAACAGCTTTGTTGCTCTTTGGTACGCAGAGGCCGTACTGCTGGTGCTTACCGTCCGCATTGCCACCGGGCGCTCTCTGCTCTAGCGCTGTGGTACCTAATCAAGCAGGTGACACAGCCCCACGTTCAGCAGTGCCCTGCGACGGCTGGCAGAGCGAGCGGGCGCTGTGCCCAAGCATGCTTTGCCCTCACCGACGAGGCCCCGGCCGGCAGGGGAGGGGGCAGGAGCTCCGGCGATGCGCAAGTGCCCCTGCCGGGGACACCGCCGTGCTCCAAAGGCCATCGGAGAAAGCAGAGAAAGCAAGGCCCCAGGCTAAGAGGTCTGTGTCCTGCTCTCGCGGCTGTCCCCGAGGTCGGCCGCGCAGGGAACGGCAGCGGCAGCTGGGGGCCAGCGGCCGTGGAGCTGTGCTGCGCCGGCTGCCCCGGGCAGCCACAGCCAGCTTCTGTGGAGGGGTCCAAGGGCCCCCGCAAGGCAGAGCTGCTGCAGTGCGCCGTGCGTGCCGGCCCTGCGGGGACAGGACCTGGCGCCCGCTCTCCCACTCCTTTTCCCCACGGAGCCTCGCTCTGGAGATGGCCGTGCGGAGACAGCCGTGGCACATCCCAGCGCTGGCACCACGACTCCCCGCCGGGCCGCGTCCCCCCGCCCCGTGCCAACGGACAGCCGCCGGCACCCGCCCTGGCCAGCGCAGCCTGCAAAGTGGGGAAAGCCCCTTTCCTGCCCGAGAGCAAGGCCTGTGTCTCTGCCCCGAGCCTCTCCTTGCACAACAGAAATGCCCCTTCTGGCCTGAGGAGGTTGCCATGGGAGGAAGGTGCTTTATTTTTCCCACAAGCACAGCTTGGCAAGACGCTAAGCGTGGAGTGGCGCCACGGCCAAAGGACGAGCACTGGCTATCCTGGGTTTACGTGGCGTGCTCCCAGGCCCTGCGTGCAGGACCTCCGCTGCCGCCATCTGCCCGCTCGGTGCCTTTGCCTGAAGCAATCCCAGCTCTCCTGGCCTCCTCTCTGGCGTCACCGCTCGGTCCTCCCCGAGGACTTCTGGCCTTGGAAGTCAGAGGTGGGAGCTCACCTACCGCCGTCGCCGAGTGTCGCCTGAGCCCTGCTCCTCTGCCCTCACCCTCTGGGGTGAAGAGGAGTCGCCCCTTGGGGGCTGAGATCGACGCTGGCCGTCACGGTCCCGCCTCGGGGACCTGCTTCGCGCCCTCTCACGCGCCCCCGAGGGGCCACGGTCATAAAGGGGCACGGAGGAGCTCCTGTGCCTGCGGGCAGGGGAACGTTGCCGCCGCCTCCTTGCCAAAAGCCAGGCAGGAAGTCTCCCTCGGGGCTGGCGTGCCCAGGAGCCCTGCTCGGAGCCTTCAACACGGTACTCCTGCATGTTGTCGTCCCCTTGCACCCTGTGCAGGATGGAGTCAAAAGGCCGCCTGCAGAGTGGGCACTCCGCTTTGGTGGCGGACCACTTCCTGATGCAGCCAAAGCAGAACTCGTGCAGGCAAACGGCGACGTAGGCGACGTTTTCCACTGCGCCCAGGCAGATGGGACACGTGTGCTCTCCAGAGGCAGCCGGCCGCATTGCCCCGGGCACCTGGCTCACGCTGGCTCCAGGGGATAAGCCGCTGTGCTCGGCAAAAAGTGCTCTGCTGCCAGCGTCAAGTCCTACCAAAGAAAGGAGGGCAAAGCTCAGGACCAGGCATCCAGGCTGAGAAAGCAGCAGCAGAAACGCTACCAACCCAGGGAGCTCCCCAGGTGCCCAAACTTCCTTCTCCTTCAGCGCTCAGAAAAAAGACCTCAGGAGCCCGGTGGGCAAGGTGGCCAGGCCAAAGGACCCCTGCCCACCTGCAGTGCCGGGCTTCCTCCAGGAAGTCTTCCCGTGGGCAGGTAGGGCTCCCGGGCAAAGGGTCTCCCCAGGCAACGACACGAAGGGAGACTTGGGGCAAAGGGACAGGCTGGGAAATGATTCACCTCCGTCACCGGGTCTGACGGGGATGAGCCACGAAAGAGGGGATGTCGGGCAGAGCTGAGGAGCACTTTTAGGTGACGGGACAGTGTGTTGGCGCGTGGCCGGCAGGGCTCAAGGGCAAGGCCCTCTTTCCCCTTCTGCTTGCCAAGGGCTGAACCGGTGCTTTGCACCGTGCACGGGACGTGCCCCTGCTGCCTGCCCTGTGGCCCTGGTGGCAGGGGAGCTGGCAGCTCAAAGCCCTCCCAGCACCGCACGCACCCCGCGCCCTACCTGCTGGACTCGGAGCAGCTCAGGTCACCGGCAAAAGCCTGTCCCTGCAGAGCGAGGAGCACCCCGTGAGCCTCTGAGGCTATCCAGCGCCCTGGCACTCGCTGGGCACCCCCGGCTGCAGGACGGCAGCCCTGCGGGGTCCGCAGCCACCGCTTCAGCCACGCACAGCTGCTGCTGGCCGCAAAGCAAAGCCCCAGCCGCGAAGCCGCAGCCCTGAGGGGCCCTCGACGCCTCGCGGGCTGCCTGGCCGCAAGCGTGGGGCAAAGCGACCGGGCACCGGCTCTGTGGCCACCTCACCGGCGTGATGTCGCGTGATGTCACAGGGACGCTCCAGTGACACCGCAGGACTCCCAGGGTGGCAGCCAGCAGATGCCCCAGCCTGGAGACCAACCCTCTGCTGGGGAAGTCCCTTTGACAGGATGCGGCGCCCCGTTCTTGCCCGTTGGGCCCTTTGGCCGGGGTGCTCTCGTTCCTTTGGAGGGAGCCTCAACGCTGGCTGGCCTGGCTGGCCGGCTCCGCGAGCATTTCCGATCTCCCGCACCCCAGCTCCAGCCCCTCCCGGCTCTCCCATTCCCGGCCCCCGCAGCGTCACTGGCGCTGGCTGTGCTTGCTCGTGTGGATATGCACACTGTATGCAGCACTTCAAGGTGGACGGGCTGTTTAGGGCTTTAAAAGGCAACCCTGGCTGAGGCCTGGCTCCTCCGAGATTTGCCCTCCCAAAGAAGCTCTGAGCGGCTACCAGTTCCAGACGGATCCAGCCGGCCTCGAGGCGCCCTGGACTGGGAGCGCTGCACAAAAGGCAAGGTGCCAGTTTGTGACCTTTGCCTGGCGCAGAAGCTTCCGGAAGGAGTGAGAAAGCACCTGAACAGCTTTGTTGCTCTTTGGTACGCAGAGGCCGTACTGCTGGTGCTTACCGTCCGCATTGCCACCGGGCGCTCTCTGCTCTAGCGCTGTGGTACCTAATCAAGCAGGTGACACAGCCCCACGTTCAGCAGTGCCCTGCGACGGCTGGCAGAGCGAGCGGGCGCTGTGCCCAAGCATGCTTTGCCCTCACCGACGAGGCCCCGGCCGGCAGGGGAGGGGGCAGGAGCTCCGGCGATGCGCAAGTGCCCCTGCCGGGGACACCGCCGTGCTCCAAAGGCCATCGGAGAAAGCAGAGAAAGCAAGGCCCCAGGCTAAGAGGTCTGTGTCCTGCTCTCGCGGCTGTCCCCGAGGTCGGCCGCGCAGGGAACGGCAGCGGCAGCTGGGGGCCAGCGGCCGTGGAGCTGTGCTGCGCCGGCTGCCCCGGGCAGCCACAGCCAGCTTCTGTGGAGGGGTCCAAGGGCCCCCGCAAGGCAGAGCTGCTGCAGTGCGCCGTGCGTGCCGGCCCTGCGGGGACAGGACCTGGCGCCCGCTCTCCCACTCCTTTTCCCCACGGAGCCTCGCTCTGGAGATGGCCGTGCGGAGACAGCCGTGGCACATCCCAGCGCTGGCACCACGACTCCCCGCCGGGCCGCGTCCCCCCGCCCCGTGCCAACGGACAGCCGCCGGCACCCGCCCTGGCCAGCGCAGCCTGCAAAGTGGGGAAAGCCCCTTTCCTGCCCGAGAGCAAGGCCTGTGTCTCTGCCCCGAGCCTCTCCTTGCACAACAGAAATGCCCCTTCTGGCCTGAGGAGGTTGCCATGGGAGGAAGGTGCTTTATTTTTCCCACAAGCACAGCTTGGCAAGACGCTAAGCGTGGAGTGGCGCCACGGCCAAAGGACGAGCACTGGCTATCCTGGGTTTACGTGGCGTGCTCCCAGGCCCTGCGTGCAGGACCTCCGCTGCCGCCATCTGCCCGCTCGGTGCCTTTGCCTGAAGCAATCCCAGCTCTCCTGGCCTCCTCTCTGGTGTCACCGCTCGGTCCTCCCCGAGGACTTCTGGCCTTGGAAGTCAGAGGTGGGAGCTCACCTACCGCCGTCGTCGAGTGTCGCCTGAGCCCTGCTCCTCTGCCCTCACCCTCTGGGGTGAAGAGGAGTCGCCCCTTGGGGGCTGAGATCGACGCTGGCCGTCACGGTCCCGCCTCGGGGACCTGCTTCGCGCCCTCTCACGCGCCCCCGAGGGGCCACGGTCATAAAGGGGCACGGAGGAGCTCCTGTGCCTGCGGGCAGGGGAACGTTGCCGCCGCCTCCTTGCCAAAAGCCAGGCAGGAAGTCTCCCTCGGGGCTGGCGTGCCCAGGAGCCCTGCTCGGAGCCTTCAACACGGTACTCCTGCATGTTGTCGTCCCCTTGCACCCTGTGCAGGATGGAGTCAAAAGGCCGCCTGCAGAGTGGGCACTCCGCTTTGGTGGCGGACCACTCCCTGATGCAGCCAAAGCAGAACTTGTGCAGGCAAACAGCGACGTAGGCGACGTTTTCCACTGCGCCCAGGCAGATGGGACACGTGTGCTCTCCAGAGGCAGCCGGCCGCATTGCCCCGGGCACCTGGCTCACGCTGGCTCCAGGGGATAAGCCGCTGTGCTCGGCAAAAAGTGCTCTGCTGCCAGCGTCAAGTCCTACCAAAGAAAGGAGGGCAAAGCTCAGGACCAGGCATCCAGGCTGAGAAAGCAGCAGCAGAAACGCTACCAACCCAGGGAGCTCCCCAGGTGCCCAAACTTCCTTCTCCTTCAGCGCTCAGAAAAAAGACCTCAGGAGCCCGGTGGGCAAGGTGGCCAGGCCAAAGGACCCCTGCCCACCTGCAGTGCCGGGCTTCCTCCAGGAAGTCTTCCCGTGGGCAGGTAGGGCTCCCGGGCAAAGGGTCTCCCCAGGCAACGACACGAAGGGAGACTTGGGGCAAAGGGACAGGCTGGGAAATGATTCACCTCCGTCACCGGGTCTGACGGGGATGAGCCACGAAAGAGGGGATGTCGGGCAGAGCTGAGGAGCACTTTTAGGTGACGGGACAGTGTGTTGGCGCGTGGCCGGCAGGGCTCAAGGGCAAGGCCCTCTTTCCCCTTCTGCTTGCCAAGGGCTGAACCGGTGCTTTGCACCGTGCACGGGACGTGCCCCTGCTGCCTGCCCTGTGGCCCTGGTGGCAGGGGAGCTGGCAGCTCAAAGCCCTCCCAGCACCGCACGCACCCCGCGCCCTACCTGCTGGACTCGGAGCAGCTCAGGTCACCTGCAAAAGCCTGTCCCTGCAGAGCGAGGAGCACCCCGTGAGCCTCTGAGGCTATCCAGCGCCCTGGCACTCGCTGGGCACCCCCGGCTGCAGGACGGCAGCCCTGCGGGGTCCGCAGCCACCGCTTCAGCCACGCACAGCTGCTGCTGGCCGCAAAGCAAAGCCCCAGCCGCGAAGCCGCAGCCCTGAGGGGCCCTCGACGCCTCGCGGGCTGCCTGGCCGCAAGCGTGGGGCAAAGCGACCGGGCACCGGCTCTGTGGCCACCTCACCGGCGTGATGTCGCGTGATGTCACAGGGACGCTCCAGTGACACCGCAGGACTCCCAGGGTGGCAGCCAGCAGATGCCCCAGCCTGGAGACCAACCCTCTGCTGGGGAAGTCCCTTTGACAGGATGCGGCGCCCCGTTCTTGCCCGTTGGGCCCTTTGGCCGGGGTGCTCTCGTTCCTTTGGAGGGAGCCTCAACGCTGGCTGGCCTGGCTGGCCGGCTCCGCGAGCATTTCCGATCTCCCGCACCCCAGCTCCAGCCCCTCCCGGCTCTCCCATTCCCGGCCCCCGCAGCGTCACTGGCGCTGGCTGTGCTTGCTCGTGTGGATATGCACACTGTATGCAGCACTTCAAGGTGGACGGGCTGTTTAGGGCTTTAAAAGGCAACCCTGGCTGAGGCCTGGCTCCTCCGAGATTTGCCCTCCCAAAGAAGCTCTGAGCGGCTACCAGTTCCAGACGGATCCAGCCGGCCTCGAGGCGCCCTGGACTGGGAGCGCTGCACAAAAGGCAAGGTGCCAGTTTGTGACCTTTGCCTGGCGCAGAAGCTTCCGGAAGGAGTGAGAAAGCACCTGAACAGCTTTGTTGCTCTTTGGTACGCAGAGGCCGTACTGCTGGTGCTTACCGTCCGCATTGCCACCGGGCGCTCTCTGCTCTAGCGCTGTGGTACCTAATCAAGCAGGTGACACAGCCCCACGTTCAGCAGTGCCCTGCGACGGCTGGCAGAGCGAGCGGGCGCTGTGCCCAAGCATGCTTTGCCCTCACCGACGAGGCCCCGGCCGGCAGGGGAGGGGGCAGGAGCTCCGGCGATGCGCAAGTGCCCCTGCCGGGGACACCGCCGTGCTCCAAAGGCCATCGGAGAAAGCAGAGAAAGCAAGGCCCCAGGCTAAGAGGTCTGTGTCCTGCTCTCGCGGCTGTCCCCGAGGTCGGCCGCGCAGGGAACGGCAGCGGCAGCTGGGGGCCAGCGGCCGTGGAGCTGTGCTGCGCCGGCTGCCCCGGGCAGCCACAGCCAGCTTCTGTGGAGGGGTCCAAGGGCCCCCGCAAGGCAGAGCTGCTGCAGTGCGCCGTGCGTGCCGGCCCTGCGGGGACAGGACCTGGCGCCCGCTCTCCCACTCCTTTTCCCCACGGAGCCTCGCTCTGGAGATGGCCGTGCGGAGACAGCCGTGGCACATCCCAGCGCTGGCACCACGACTCCCCGCCGGGCCGCGTCCCCCCGCCCCGTGCCAACGGACAGCCGCCGGCACCCGCCCTGGCCAGCGCAGCCTGCAAAGTGGGGAAAGCCCCTTTCCTGCCCGAGAGCAAGGCCTGTGTCTCTGCCCCGAGCCTCTCCTTGCACAACAGAAATGCCCCTTCTGGCCTGAGGAGGTTGCCATGGGAGGAAGGTGCTTTATTTTTCCCACAAGCACAGCTTGGCAAGACGCTAAGCGTGGAGTGGCGCCACGGCCAAAGGACGAGCACTGGCTATCCTGGGTTTACGTGGCGTGCTCCCAGGCCCTGCGTGCAGGACCTCCGCTGCCGCCATCTGCCCGCTCGGTGCCTTTGCCTGAAGCAATCCCAGCTCTCCTGGCCTCCTCTCTGGTGTCACCGCTCGGTCCTCCCCGAGGACTTCTGGCCTTGGAAGTCAGAGGTGGGAGCTCACCTACCGCCGTCGTCGAGTGTCGCCTGAGCCCTGCTCCTCTGCCCTCACCCTCTGGGGTGAAGAGGAGTCGCCCCTTGGGGGCTGAGATCGACGCTGGCCGTCACGGTCCCGCCTCGGGGACCTGCTTCGCGCCCTCTCACGCGCCCCCGAGGGGCCACGGTCATAAAGGGGCACGGAGGAGCTCCTGTGCCTGCGGGCAGGGGAACGTTGCCGCCGCCTCCTTGCCAAAAGCCAGGCAGGAAGTCTCCCTCGGGGCTGGCGTGCCCAGGAGCCCTGCTCGGAGCCTTCAACACGGTACTCCTGCATGTTGTCGTCCCCTTGCACCCTGTGCAGGATGGAGTCAAAAGGCCGCCTGCAGAGTGGGCACTCCGCTTTGGTGGCGGACCACTCCCTGATGCAGCCAAAGCAGAACTTGTGCAGGCAAACAGCGACGTAGGCGACGTTTTCCACTGCGCCCAGGCAGATGGGACACGTGTGCTCTCCAGAGGCAGCCGGCCGCATTGCCCCGGGCACCTGGCTCACGCTGGCTCCAGGGGATAAGCCGCTGTGCTCGGCAAAAAGTGCTCTGCTGCCAGCGTCAAGTCCTACCAAAGAAAGGAGGGCAAAGCTCAGGACCAGGCATCCAGGCTGAGAAAGCAGCAGCAGAAACGCTACCAACCCAGGGAGCTCCCCAGGTGCCCAAACTTCCTTCTCCTTCAGCGCTCAGAAAAAAGACCTCAGGAGCCCGGTGGGCAAGGTGGCCAGGCCAAAGGACCCCTGCCCACCTGCAGTGCCGGGCTTCCTCCAGGAAGTCTTCCCGTGGGCAGGTAGGGCTCCCGGGCAAAGGGTCTCCCCAGGCAACGACACGAAGGGAGACTTGGGGCAAAGGGACAGGCTGGGAAATGATTCACCTCCGTCACCGGGTCTGACGGGGATGAGCCACGAAAGAGGGGATGTCGGGCAGAGCTGAGGAGCACTTTTAGGTGACGGGACAGTGTGTTGGCGCGTGGCCGGCAGGGCTCAAGGGCAAGGCCCTCTTTCCCCTTCTGCTTGCCAAGGGCTGAACCGGTGCTTTGCACCGTGCACGGGACGTGCCCCTGCTGCCTGCCCTGTGGCCCTGGTGGCAGGGGAGCTGGCAGCTCAAAGCCCTCCCAGCACCGCACGCACCCCGCGCCCTACCTGCTGGACTCGGAGCAGCTCAGGTCACCTGCAAAAGCCTGTCCCTGCAGAGCGAGGAGCACCCCGTGAGCCTCTGAGGCTATCCAGCGCCCTGGCACTCGCTGGGCACCCCCGGCTGCAGGACGGCAGCCCTGCGGGGTCCGCAGCCACCGCTTCAGCCACGCACAGCTGCTGCTGGCCGCAAAGCAAAGCCCCAGCCGCGAAGCCGCAGCCCTGAGGGGCCCTCGACGCCTCGCGGGCTGCCTGGCCGCAAGCGTGGGGCAAAGCGACCGGGCACCGGCTCTGTGGCCACCTCACCGGCGTGATGTCGCGTGATGTCACAGGGACGCTCCAGTGACACCGCAGGACTCCCAGGGTGGCAGCCAGCAGATGCCCCAGCCTGGAGACCAACCCTCTGCTGGGGAAGTCCCTTTGACAGGATGCGGCGCCCCGTTCTTGCCCGTTGGGCCCTTTGGCCGGGGTGCTCTCGTTCCTTTGGAGGGAGCCTCAACGCTGGCTGGCCTGGCTGGCCGGCTCCGCGAGCATTTCCGATCTCCCGCACCCCAGCTCCAGCCCCTCCCGGCTCTCCCATTCCCGGCCCCCGCAGCGTCACTGGCGCTGGCTGTGCTTGCTCGTGTGGATATGCACACTGTATGCAGCACTTCAAGGTGGACGGGCTGTTTAGGGCTTTAAAAGGCAACCCTGGCTGAGGCCTGGCTCCTCCGAGATTTGCCCTCCCAAAGAAGCTCTGAGCGGCTACCAGTTCCAGACGGATCCAGCCGGCCTCGAGGCGCCCTGGACTGGGAGCGCTGCACAAAAGGCAAGGTGCCAGTTTGTGACCTTTGCCTGGCGCAGAAGCTTCCGGAAGGAGTGAGAAAGCACCTGAACAGCTTTGTTGCTCTTTGGTACGCAGAGGCCGTACTGCTGGTGCTTACCGTCCGCATTGCCACCGGGCGCTCTCTGCTCTAGCGCTGTGGTACCTAATCAAGCAGGTGACACAGCCCCACGTTCAGCAGTGCCCTGCGACGGCTGGCAGAGCGAGCGGGCGCTGTGCCCAAGCATGCTTTGCCCTCACCGACGAGGCCCCGGCCGGCAGGGGAGGGGGCAGGAGCTCCGGCGATGCGCAAGTGCCCCTGCCGGGGACACCGCCGTGCTCCAAAGGCCATCGGAGAAAGCAGAGAAAGCAAGGCCCCAGGCTAAGAGGTCTGTGTCCTGCTCTCGCGGCTGTCCCCGAGGTCGGCCGCGCAGGGAACGGCAGCGGCAGCTGGGGGCCAGCGGCCGTGGAGCTGTGCTGCGCCGGCTGCCCCGGGCAGCCACAGCCAGCTTCTGTGGAGGGGTCCAAGGGCCCCCGCAAGGCAGAGCTGCTGCAGTGCGCCGTGCGTGCCGGCCCTGCGGGGACAGGACCTGGCGCCCGCTCTCCCACTCCTTTTCCCCACGGAGCCTCGCTCTGGAGATGGCCGTGCGGAGACAGCCGTGGCACATCCCAGCGCTGGCACCACGACTCCCCGCCGGGCCGCGTCCCCCCGCCCCGTGCCAACGGACAGCCGCCGGCACCCGCCCTGGCCAGCGCAGCCTGCAAAGTGGGGAAAGCCCCTTTCCTGCCCGAGAGCAAGGCCTGTGTCTCTGCCCCGAGCCTCTCCTTGCACAACAGAAATGCCCCTTCTGGCCTGAGGAGGTTGCCATGGGAGGAAGGTGCTTTATTTTTCCCACAAGCACAGCTTGGCAAGACGCTAAGCGTGGAGTGGCGCCACGGCCAAAGGACGAGCACTGGCTATCCTGGGTTTACGTGGCGTGCTCCCAGGCCCTGCGTGCAGGACCTCCGCTGCCGCCATCTGCCCGCTCGGTGCCTTTGCCTGAAGCAATCCCAGCTCTCCTGGCCTCCTCTCTGGCGTCACCGCTCGGTCCTCCCCGAGGACTTCTGGCCTTGGAAGTCAGAGGTGGGAGCTCACCTACCGCCGTCGTCGAGTGTCGCCTGAGCCCTGCTCCTCTGCCCTCACCCTCTGGGGTGAAGAGGAGTCGCCCCTTGGGGGCTGAGATCGACGCTGGCCGTCACGGTCCCGCCTCGGGGACCTGCTTCGCGCCCTCTCACGCGCCCCCGAGGGGCCACGGTCATAAAGGGGCACGGAGGAGCTCCTGTGCCTGCGGGCAGGGGAACGTTGCCGCCGCCTCCTTGCCAAAAGCCAGGCAGGAAGTCTCCCTCGGGGCTGGCGTGCCCAGGAGCCCTGCTCGGAGCCTTCAACACGGTACTCCTGCATGTTGTCGTCCCCTTGCACCCTGTGCAGGATGGAGTCAAAAGGCCGCCTGCAGAGTGGGCACTCCGCTTTGGTGGCGGACCACTCCCTGATGCAGCCAAAGCAGAACTTGTGCAGGCAAACAGCGACGTAGGCGACGTTTTCCACTGCGCCCAGGCAGATGGGACACGTGTGCTCTCCAGAGGCAGCCGGCCGCATTGCCCCGGGCACCTGGCTCACGCTGGCTCCAGGGGATAAGCCGCTGTGCTCGGCAAAAAGTGCTCTGCTGCCAGCGTCAAGTCCTACCAAAGAAAGGAGGGCAAAGCTCAGGACCAGGCATCCAGGCTGAGAAAGCAGCAGCAGAAACGCTACCAACCCAGGGAGCTCCCCAGGTGCCCAAACTTCCTTCTCCTTCAGCGCTCAGAAAAAAGACCTCAGGAGCCCGGTGGGCAAGGTGGCCAGGCCAAAGGACCCCTGCCCACCTGCAGTGCCGGGCTTCCTCCAGGAAGTCTTCCCGTGGGCAGGTAGGGCTCCCGGGCAAAGGGTCTCCCCAGGCAACGACACGAAGGGAGACTTGGGGCAAAGGGACAGGCTGGGAAATGATTCACCTCCGTCACCGGGTCTGACGGGGATGAGCCACGAAAGAGGGGATGTCGGGCAGAGCTGAGGAGCACTTTTAGGTGACGGGACAGTGTGTTGGCGCGTGGCCGGCAGGGCTCAAGGGCAAGGCCCTCTTTCCCCTTCTGCTTGCCAAGGGCTGAACCGGTGCTTTGCACCGTGCACGGGACGTGCCCCTGCTGCCTGCCCTGTGGCCCTGGTGGCAGGGGAGCTGGCAGCTCAAAGCCCTCCCAGCACCGCACGCACCCCGCGCCCTACCTGCTGGACTCGGAGCAGCTCAGGTCACCTGCAAAAGCCTGTCCCTGCAGAGCGAGGAGCACCCCGTGAGCCTCTGAGGCTATCCAGCGCCCTGGCACTCGCTGGGCACCCCCGGCTGCAGGACGGCAGCCCTGCGGGGTCCGCAGCCACCGCTTCAGCCACGCACAGCTGCTGCTGGCCGCAAAGCAAAGCCCCAGCCGCGAAGCCGCAGCCCTGAGGGGCCCTCGACGCCTCGCGGGCTGCCTGGCCGCAAACGTGGGGCAAAGCGACCGGGCACCGGCTCTGTGGCCACCTCACCGGCGTGATGTCGCGTGATGTCACAGGGACGCTCCAGTGACACCGCAGGACTCCCAGGGTGGCAGCCAGCAGATGCCCCAGCCTGGAGACCAACCCTCTGCTGGGGAAGTCCCTTTGACAGGATGCGGCGCCCCGTTCTTGCCCGTTGGGCCCTTTGGCCGGGGTGCTCTCGTTCCTTTGGAGGGAGCCTCAACGCTGGCTGGCCTGGCTGGCCGGCTCCGCGAGCATTTCCGATCTCCCGCACCCCAGCTCCAGCCCCTCCCGGCTCTCCCATTCCCGGCCCCCGCAGCGTCACTGGCGCTGGCTGTGCTTGCTCGTGTGGATATGCACACTGTATGCAGCACTTCAAGGTAGACGGGCTGTTTAGGGCTTTAAAAGGCAACCCTGGCTGAGGCCTGGCTCCTCCGAGATTTGCCCTCCCAAAGAAGCTCTGAGCAGCTATCAGTTCCAGACGGATCCAGCCGGCCTCGAGGCGCCCTGGACTGGGAGCGCTGCACAAAAGGCAAGGTGCCAGTTTGTGACCTTTGCCTGGCGCAGAAGCTTCCGGAAGGAGTGAGAAAGCACCTGAACAGCTTTGTTGCTCTTTGGTACGCAGAGGCCGTACTGCTGGTGCTTACCGTCCGCATTGCCACCGGGCGCTCTCTGCTCTAGCGCTGCGGTACCTAATCAAGCAGGTGACACAGCCCCACGTTCAGCAGTGCCCTGCGACGGCTGGCAGAGCGAGCGGGCGCTGTGCCCAAGCATGCTTTGCCCTCACCGACGAGGCCCCGGCCGGCAGGGGAGGGGGCAGGAGCTCCGGCGATGCGCAAGTGCCCCTGCCGGGGACACCGCCGTGCTCCAAAGGCCATCGGAGAAAGCAGAGAAAGCAAGGCCCCAGGCTAAGAGGTCTGTGTCCTGCTCTCGCGGCTGTCCCCGAGGTCGGCCGCGCAGGGAACGGCAGCGGCAGCTGGGGGCCAGCGGCCGTGGAGCTGTGCTGCGCCGGCTGCCCCGGGCAGCCACAGCCAGCTTCTGTGGAGGGGTCCAAGGGCCCCCGCAAGGCAGAGCTGCTGCAGTGCGCCGTGCGTGCCGGCCCTGCGGGGACAGGACCTGGCGCCCGCTCTCCCACTCCTTTTCCCCACGGAGCCTCGCTCTGGAGATGGCCGTGCGGAGACAGCCGTGGCACATCCCAGCGCTGGCACCACGACTCCCCGCCGGGCCGCGTCCCCCCGCCCCGTGCCAACGGACAGCCGCCGGCACCCGCCCTGGCCAGCGCAGCCTGCAAAGTGGGGAAAGCCCCTTTCCTGCCCGAGAGCAAGGCCTGTGTCTCTGCCCCGAGCCTCTCCTTGCACAACAGAAATGCCCCTTCTGGCCTGAGGAGGTTGCCATGGGAGGAAGGTGCTTTATTTTTCCCACAAGCACAGCTTGGCAAGACGCTAAGCGTGGAGTGGCGCCACGGCCAAAGGACGAGCACTGGCTATCCTGGGTTTACGTGGCGTGCTCCCAGGCCCTGCGTGCAGGACCTCCGCTGCCGCCATCTGCCCGCTCGGTGCCTTTGCCTGAAGCAATCCCAGCTCTCCTGGCCTCCTCTCTGGCGTCACCGCTCGGTCCTCCCCGAGGACTTCTGGCCTTGGAAGTCAGAGGTGGGAGCTCACCTACCGCCGTCGTCGAGTGTCGCCTGAGCCCTGCTCCTCTGCCCTCACCCTCTGGGGTGAAGAGGAGTCGCCCCTTGGGGGCTGAGATCGACGCTGGCCGTCACGGTCCCGCCTCGGGGACCTGCTTCGCGCCCTCTCACGCGCCCCCGAGGGGCCACGGTCATAAAGGGGCACGGAGGAGCTCCTGTGCCTGCGGGCAGGGGA
Source organism: Rhea pennata (assembly GCF_028389875.1). Lineage (NCBI taxonomy): Eukaryota > Metazoa > Chordata > Aves > Rheiformes > Rheidae > Rhea > Rhea pennata. Next base: position 3,142,030 of record NC_084680.1, read on the forward strand.
ACGTTGCCGCCGCCTCCTTGCCAAAAGCCAGGCAGGAAGTCTCCCTCGGGGCTGGCGTGCCCAGGAGCCCTGCTCGGAGCCTTCAACACGGTACTCCTGCATGTTGTCGTCCCCTTGCACCCTGTGCAGGATGGAGTCAAAAGGCCGCCTGCAGAGTGGGCACTCCGCTTTGGTGGCGGACCACTCCCTGATGCAGCCAAAGCAGAACTCGTGCAGGCAAACAGCGACGTAGGCGACGTTTTCCACTGCGCCCAGGCAGATGGGACACGTGTGCTCTCCAGAGGCAGCCGGCCGCATTGCCCCGGGCACCTGGCTCACGCTGGCTCCAGGGGATAAGCCGCTGTGCTCGGCAAAAAGTGCTCTGCTGCCAGCGTCAAGTCCTACCAAAGAAAGGAGGGCAAAGCTCAGGACCAGGCATCCAGGCTGAGAAAGCAGCAGCAGAAACGCTACCAACCCAGGGAGCTCCCCAGGTGCCCAAACTTCCTTCTCCTTCAGCGCTCAGAAAAAAGACCTCAGGAGCCCGGTGGGCAAGGTGGCCAGGCCAAAGGACCCCTGCCCACCTGCAGTGCCGGGCTTCCTCCAGGAAGTCTTCCCGTGGGCAGGTAGGGCTCCCGGGCAAAGGGTCTCCCCAGGCAACGACACGAAGGGAGACTTGGGGCAAAGGGACAGGCTGGGAAATGATTCACCTCCGTCACCGGGTCTGACGGGGATGAGCCACGAAAGAGGGGATGTCGGGCAGAGCTGAGGAGCACTTTTAGGTGACGGGACAGTGTGTTGGCGCGTGGCCGGCAGGGCTCAAGGGCAAGGCCCTCTTTCCCCTTCTGCTTGCCAAGGGCTGAACCGGTGCTTTGCACCGTGCACGGGACGTGCCCCTGCTGCCTGCCCTGTGGCCCTGGTGGCAGGGGAGCTGGCAGCTCAAAGCCCTCCCAGCACCGCACGCACCCCGCGCCCTACCTGCTGGACTCGGAGCAGCTCAGGTCACCGGCAAAAGCCTGTCCCTGCAGAGCGAGGAGCACCCCGTGAGCCTCTGAGGCTATCCAGCGCCCTGGCACTCGCTGGGCACCCCCGGCTGCAGGACGGCAGCCCTGCGGGGTCCGCAGCCACCGCTTCAGCCACGCACAGCTGCTGCTGGCCGCAAAGCAAAGCCCCAGCCGCGAAGCCGCAGCCCTGAGGGGCCCTCGACGCCTCGCGGGCTGCCTGGCCGCAAGCGTGGGGCAAAGCGACCGGGCACCGGCTCTGTGGCCACCTCACCGGCGTGATGTCGCGTGATGTCACAGGGACGCTCCAGTGACACCGCAGGACTCCCAGGGTGGCAGCCAGCAGATGCCCCAGCCTGGAGACCAACCCTCTGCTGGGGAAGTCCCTTTGACAGGATGCGGCGCCCCGTTCTTGCCCGTTGGGCCCTTTGGCCGGGGTGCTCTCGTTCCTTTGGAGGGAGCCTCAACGCTGGCTGGCCTGGCTGGCCGGCTCCGCGAGCATTTCCGATCTCCCGCACCCCAGCTCCAGCCCCTCCCGGCTCTCCCATTCCCGGCCCCCGCAGCGTCACTGGCGCTGGCTGTGCTTGCTCGTGTGGATATGCACACTGTATGCAGCACTTCAAGGTGGACGGGCTGTTTAGGGCTTTAAAAGGCAACCCTGGCTGAGGCCTGGCTCCTCCGAGATTTGCCCTCCCAAAGAAGCTCTGAGCGGCTACCAGTTCCAGACGGATCCAGCCGGCCTCGAGGCGCCCTGGACTGGGAGCGCTGCACAAAAGGCAAGGTGCCAGTTTGTGACCTTTGCCTGGCGCAGAAGCTTCCGGAAGGAGTGAGAAAGCACCTGAACAGCTTTGTTGCTCTTTGGTACGCAGAGGCCGTACTGCTGGTGCTTACCGTCCGCATTGCCACCGGGCGCTCTCTGCTCTAGCGCTGTGGTACCTAATCAAGCAGGTGACACAGCCCCACGTTCAGCAGTGCCCTGCGACGGCTGGCAGAGCGAGCGGGCGCTGTGCCCAAGCATGCTTTGCCCTCACCGACGAGGCCCCGGCCGGCAGGGGAGGGGGCAGGAGCTCCGGCGATGCGCAAGTGCCCCTGCCGGGGACACCGCCGTGCTCCAAAGGCCATCGGAGAAAGCAGAGAAAGCAAGGCCCCAGGCTAAGAGGTCTGTGTCCTGCTCTCGCGGCTGTCCCCGAGGTCGGCCGCGCAGGGAACGGCAGCGGCAGCTGGGGGCCAGCGGCCGTGGAGCTGTGCTGCGCCGGCTGCCCCGGGCAGCCACAGCCAGCTTCTGTGGAGGGGTCCAAGGGCCCCCGCAAGGCAGAGCTGCTGCAGTGCGCCGTGCGTGCCGGCCCTGCGGGGACAGGACCTGGCGCCCGCTCTCCCACTCCTTTTCCCCACGGAGCCTCGCTCTGGAGATGGCCGTGCGGAGACAGCCGTGGCACATCCCAGCGCTGGCACCACGACTCCCCGCCGGGCCGCGTCCCCCCGCCCCGTGCCAACGGACAGCCGCCGGCACCCGCCCTGGCCAGCGCAGCCTGCAAAGTGGGGAAAGCCCCTTTCCTGCCCGAGAGCAAGGCCTGTGTCTCTGCCCCGAGCCTCTCCTTGCACAACAGAAATGCCCCTTCTGGCCTGAGGAGGTTGCCATGGGAGGAAGGTGCTTTATTTTTCCCACAAGCACAGCTTGGCAAGACGCTAAGCGTGGAGTGGCGCCACGGCCAAAGGACGAGCACTGGCTATCCTGGGTTTACGTGGCGTGCTCCCAGGCCCTGCGTGCAGGACCTCCGCTGCCGCCATCTGCCCGCTCGGTGCCTTTGCCTGAAGCAATCCCAGCTCTCCTGGCCTCCTCTCTGGCGTCACCGCTCGGTCCTCCCCGAGGACTTCTGGCCTTGGAAGTCAGAGGTGGGAGCTCACCTACCGCCGTCGCCGAGTGTCGCCTGAGCCCTGCTCCTCTGCCCTCACCCTCTGGGGTGAAGAGGAGTCACCCCTTGGGGGCTGAGATCGACGCTGGCCGTCACGGTCCCGCCTCGGGGACCTGCTTCGCGCCCTCTCACGCGCCCCCGAGGGGCCACGGTCATAAAGGGGCACGGAGGAGCTCCTGTGCCTGCGGGCAGGGGAACGTTGCCGCCGCCTCCTTGCCAAAAGCCAGGCAGGAAGTCTCCCTCGGGGCTGGCGTGCCCAGGAGCCCTGCTCGGAGCCTTCAACACGGTACTCCTGCATGTTGTCGTCCCCTTGCACCCTGTGCAGGATGGAGTCAAAAGGCCGCCTGCAGAGTGGGCACTCCGCTTTGGTGGCGGACCACTTCCTGATGCAGCCAAAGCAGAACTCGTGCAGGCAAACGGCGACGTAGGCGACGTTTTCCACTGCGCCCAGGCAGATGGGACACGTGTGCTCTCCAGAGGCAGCCGGCCGCATTGCCCCGGGCACCTGGCTCACGCTGGCTCCAGGGGATAAGCCGCTGTGCTCGGCAAAAAGTGCTCTGCTGCCAGCGTCAAGTCCTACCAAAGAAAGGAGGGCAAAGCTCAGGACCAGGCATCCAGGCTGAGAAAGCAGCAGCAGAAACGCTACCAACCCAGGGAGCTCCCCAGGTGCCCAAACTTCCTTCTCCTTCAGCGCTCAGAAAAAAGACCTCAGGAGCCCGGTGGGCAAGGTGGCCAGGCCAAAGGACCCCTGCCCACCTGCAGTGCCGGGCTTCCTCCAGGAAGTCTTCCCGTGGGCAGGTAGGGCTCCCGGGCAAAGGGTCTCCCCAGGCAACGACACGAAGGGAGACTTGGGGCAAAGGGACAGGCTGGGAAATGATTCACCTCCGTCACCGGGTCTGACGGGGATGAGCCACGAAAGAGGGGATGTCGGGCAGAGCTGAGGAGCACTTTTAGGTGACGGGACAGTGTGTTGGCGCGTGGCCGGCAGGGCTCAAGGGCAAGGCCCTCTTTCCCCTTCTGCTTGCCAAGGGCTGAACCGGTGCTTTGCACCGTGCACGGGACGTGCCCCTGCTGCCTGCCCTGTGGCCCTGGTGGCAGGGGAGCTGGCAGCTCAAAGCCCTCCCAGCACCGCACGCACCCCGCGCCCTACCTGCTGGACTCGGAGCAGCTCAGGTCACCGGCAAAAGCCTGTCCCTGCAGAGCGAGGAGCACCCCGTGAGCCTCTGAGGCTATCCAGCGCCCTGGCACTCGCTGGGCACCCCCGGCTGCAGGACGGCAGCCCTGCGGGGTCCGCAGCCACCGCTTCAGCCACGCACAGCTGCTGCTGGCCGCAAAGCAAAGCCCCAGCCGCGAAGCCGCAGCCCTGAGGGGCCCTCGACGCCTCGCGGGCTGCCTGGCCGCAAGCGTGGGGCAAAGCGACCGGGCACCGGCTCTGTGGCCACCTCACCGGCGTGATGTCGCGTGATGTCACAGGGACGCTCCAGTGACACCGCAGGACTCCCAGGGTGGCAGCCAGCAGATGCCCCAGCCTGGAGACCAACCCTCTGCTGGGGAAGTCCCTTTGACAGGATGCGGCGCCCCGTTCTTGCCCGTTGGGCCCTTTGGCCGGGGTGCTCTCGTTCCTTTGGAGGGAGCCTCAACGCTGGCTGGCCTGGCTGGCCGGCTCCGCGAGCATTTCCGATCTCCCGCACCCCAGCTCCAGCCCCTCCCGGCTCTCCCATTCCCGGCCCCCGCAGCGTCACTGGCGCTGGCTGTGCTTGCTCGTGTGGATATGCACACTGTATGCAGCACTTCAAGGTGGACGGGCTGTTTAGGGCTTTAAAAGGCAACCCTGGCTGAGGCCTGGCTCCTCCGAGATTTGCCCTCCCAAAGAAGCTCTGAGCGGCTACCAGTTCCAGACGGATCCAGCCGGCCTCGAGGCGCCCTGGACTGGGAGCGCTGCACAAAAGGCAAGGTGCCAGTTTGTGACCTTTGCCTGGTGCAGAAGCTTCCGGAAGGAGTGAGAAAGCACCTGAACAGCTTTGTTGCTCTTTGGTACGCAGAGGCCGTACTGCTGGTGCTTACCGTCCGCATTGCCACCGGGCGCTCTCTGCTCTAGCGCTGTGGTACCTAATCAAGCAGGTGACACAGCCCCACGTTCAGCAGTGCCCTGCGACGGCTGGCAGAGCGAGCGGGCGCTGTGCCCAAGCATGCTTTGCCCTCACCGACGAGGCCCCGGCCGGCAGGGGAGGGGGCAGGAGCTCCGGCGATGCGCAAGTGCCCCTGCCGGGGACACCGCCGTGCTCCAAAGGCCATCGGAGAAAGCAGAGAAAGCAAGGCCCCAGGCTAAGAGGTCTGTGTCCTGCTCTCGCGGCTGTCCCCGAGGTCGGCCGCGCAGGGAACGGCAGCGGCAGCTGGGGGCCAGCGGCCGTGGAGCTGTGCTGCGCCGGCTGCCCCGGGCAGCCACAGCCAGCTTCTGTGGAGGGGTCCAAGGGCCCCCGCAAGGCAGAGCTGCTGCAGTGCGCCGTGCGTGCCGGCCCTGCGGGGACAGGACCTGGCGCCCGCTCTCCCACTCCTTTTCCCCATGGAGCCTCGCTCTGGAGATGGCCGTGCGGAGACAGCCGTGGCACATCCCAGCGCTGGCACCACGACTCCCCGCCGGGCCGCGTCCCCCCGCCCCGTGCCAACGGACAGCCGCCGGCACCCGCCCTGGCCAGCGCAGCCTGCAAAGTGGGGAAAGCCCCTTTCCTGCCCGAGAGCAAGGCCTGTGTCTCTGCCCCGAGCCTCTCCTTGCACAACAGAAATGCCCCTTCTGGCCTGAGGAGGTTGCCATGGGAGGAAGGTGCTTTATTTTTCCCACAAGCACAGCTTGGCAAGACGCTAAGCGTGGAGTGGCGCCACGGCCAAAGGACGAGCACTGGCTATCCTGGGTTTACGTGGCGTGCTCCCAGGCCCTGCGTGCAGGACCTCCGCTGCCGCCATCTGCCCGCTCGGTGCCTTTGCCTGAAGCAATCCCAGCTCTCCTGGCCTCCTCTCTGGCGTCACCGCTCGGTCCTCCCCGAGGACTTCTGGCCTTGGAAGTCAGAGGTGGGAGCTCACCTACCGCCGTCGCCGAGTGTCGCCTGAGCCCTGCTCCTCTGCCCTCACCCTCTGGGGTGAAGAGGAGTCGCCCCTTGGGGGCTGAGATCGACGCTGGCCGTCACGGTCCCGCCTCGGGGACCTGCTTCGCGCCCTCTCACGCGCCCCCGAGGGGCCACGGTCATAAAGGGGCACGGAGGAGCTCCTGTGCCTGCGGGCAGGGGAACGTTGCCGCCGCCTCCTTGCCAAAAGCCAGGCAGGAAGTCTCCCTCGGGGCTGGCGTGCCCAGGAGCCCTGCTCGGAGCCTTCAACACGGTACTCCTGCATGTTGTCGTCCCCTTGCACCCTGTGCAGGATGGAGTCAAAAGGCCGCCTGCAGAGTGGGCACTCCGCTTTGGTGGCGGACCACTCCCTGATGCAGCCAAAGCAGAACTTGTGCAGGCAAACAGCGACGTAGGCGACGTTTTCCACTGCGCCCAGGCAGATGGGACACGTGTGCTCTCCAGAGGCAGCCGGCCGCATTGCCCCGGGCACCTGGCTCACGCTGGCTCCAGGGGATAAGCCGCTGTGCTCGGCAAAAAGTGCTCTGCTGCCAGCGTCAAGTCCTACCAAAGAAAGGAGGGCAAAGCTCAGGACCAGGCATCCAGGCTGAGAAAGCAGCAGCAGAAACGCTACCAACCCAGGGAGCTCCCCAGGTGCCCAAACTTCCTTCTCCTTCAGCGCTCAGAAAAAAGACCTCAGGAGCCCGGTGGGCAAGGTGGCCAGGCCAAAGGACCCCTGCCCACCTGCAGTGCCGGGCTTCCTCCAGGAAGTCTTCCCGTGGGCAGGTAGGGCTCCCGGGCAAAGGGTCTCCCCAGGCAACGACACGAAGGGAGACTTGGGGCAAAGGGACAGGCTGGGAAATGATTCACCTCCGTCACCGGGTCTGACGGGGATGAGCCACGAAAGAGGGGATGTCGGGCAGAGCTGAGGAGCACTTTTAGGTGACGGGACAGTGTGTTGGCGCGTGGCCGGCAGGGCTCAAGGGTAAGGCCCTCTTTCCCCTTCTGCTTGCCAAGGGGTGAACCGGTGCTTTGCACCGTGCACGGGACGTGCCCCTGCTGCCTGCCCTGTGGCCCTGGTGGCAGGGGAGCTGGCAGCTCAAAGCCCTCCCAGCACCGCACGCACCCCGCGCCCTACCTGCTGGACTCGGAGCAGCTCAGGTCACCGGCAAAAGCCTGTCCCTGCAGAGCGAGGAGCACCCCGTGAGCCTCTGAGGCTATCCAGCGCCCTGGCACTCGCTGGGCACCCCCGGCTGCAGGACGGCAGCCCTGCGGGGTCCGCAGCCACCGCTTCAGCCACACACCTCTGCTGCTGGCCGCAAAGCAAAGCCCCAGCCGCGAAGCCGCAGCCCTGAGGGGCCCTCGACGCCTCGCGGGCTGCCTGGCCGCAAGCGTGGGGCAAAGCGACCGGGCACCGGCTCTGTGGCCACCTCACCGGCGTGATGTCGCGTGATGTCACAGGGACGCTCCAGTGACACCGCAGGACTCCCAGGGTGGCAGCCAGCAGATGCCCCAGCCTGGAGACCAACCCTCTGCTGGGGAAGTCCCTTTGACAGGATGCGGCGCCCCGTTCTTGCCCGTTGGGCCCTTTGGCCGGGGTGCTCTCGTTCCTTTGGAGGGAGCCTCAACGCTGGCTGGCCTGGCTGGCCGGCTCCGCGAGCATTTCCGATCTCCCGCACCCCAGCTCCAGCCCCTCCCGGCTCTCCCATTCCCGGCCCCCGCAGCGTCACTGGCGCTGGCTGTGCTTGCTCATGTGGATATGCACACTGTATGCAGCACTTCAAGGTGGACGGGCTGTTTAGGGCTTTAAAAGGCAACCCTGGCTGAGGCCTGGCTCCTCCGAGATTTGCCCTCCCAAAGAAGCTCTGAGCAGCTATCAGTTCCAGACGGATCCAGCCGGCCTCGAGGCGCCCTGGACTGGGAGCGCTGCACAAAAGGCAAGGTGCCAGTTTGTGACCTTTGCCTGGCGCAGAAGCTTCCGGAAGGAGTGAGAAAGCACCTGAACAGCTTTGTTGCTCTTTGGTACGCAGAGGCCGTACTGCTGGTGCTTACCGTCCGCATTGCCACCGGGCGCTCTCTGCTCTAGCGCTGTGGTACCTAATCAAGCAGGTGACACAGCCCCACGTTCAGCAGTGCCCTGCGACGGCTGGCAGAGCGAGCGGGCGCTGTGCCCAAGCATGCTTTGCCCTCACCGACGAGGCCCCGGCCGGCAGGGGAGGGGGCAGGAGCTCCGGCGATGCGCAAGTGCCCCTGCCGGGGACACCGCCGTGCTCCAAAGGCCATCGGAGAAAGCAGAGAAAGCAAGGCCCCAGGCTAAGAGGTCTGTGTCCTGCTCTCGCGGCTGTCCCCGAGGTCGGCCGCGCAGGGAACGGCAGCGGCAGCTGGGGGCCAGCGGCCGTGGAGCTGTGCTGCGCCGGCTGCCCCGGGCAGCCACAGCCAGCTTCTGTGGAGGGGTCCAAGGGCCCCCGCAAGGCAGAGCTGCTGCAGTGCGCCGTGCGTGCCGGCCCTGCGGGGACAGGACCTGGCGCCCGCTCTCCCACTCCTTTTCCCCACGGAGCCTCGCTCTGGAGATGGCCGTGCGGAGACAGCCGTGGCACATCCCAGCGCTGGCACCACGACTCCCCGCCGGGCCGCGTCCCCCCGCCCCGTGCCAACGGACAGCCGCCGGCACCCGCCCTGGCCAGCGCAGCCTGCAAAGTGGGGAAAGCCCCTTTCCTGCCCGAGAGCAAGGCCTGTGTCTCTGCCCCGAGCCTCTCCTTGCACAACAGAAATGCCCCTTCTGGCCTGAGGAGGTTGCCATGGGAGGAAGGTGCTTTATTTTTCCCACAAGCACAGCTTGGCAAGACGCTAAGCGTGGAGTGGCGCCACGGCCAAAGGACGAGCACTGGCTATCCTGGGTTTACGTGGCGTGCTCCCAGGCCCTGCGTGCAGGACCTCCGCTGCCGCCATCTGCCCGCTCGGTGCCTTTGCCTGAAGCAATCCCAGCTCTCCTGGCCTCCTCTCTGGCGTCACCGCTCGGTCCTCCCCGAGGACTTCTGGCCTTGGAAGTCAGAGGTGGGAGCTCACCTACCGCCGTCGCCGAGTGTCGCCTGAGCCCTGCTCCTCTGCCCTCACCCTCTGGGGTGAAGAGGAGTCGCCCCTTGGGGGCTGAGATCGACGCTGGCCGTCACGGTCCCGCCTCGGGGACCTGCTTCGCGCCCTCTCACGCGCCCCCGAGGGGCCACGGTCATAAAGGGGCACGGAGGAGCTCCTGTGCCTGCGGGCAGGGGAACGTTGCCGCCGCCTCCTTGCCAAAAGCCAGGCAGGAAGTCTCCCTCGGGGCTGGCGTGCCCAGGAGCCCTGCTCGGAGCCTTCAACACGGTACTCCTGCATGTTGTCGTCCCCTTGCACCCTGTGCAGGATGGAGTCAAAAGGCCGCCTGCAGAGTGGGCACTCCGCTTTGGTGGCGGACCACTTCCTGATGCAGCCAAAGCAGAACTCGTGCAGGCAAACGGCGACGTAGGCGACGTTTTCCACTGCGCCCAGGCAGATGGGACACGTGTGCTCTCCAGAGGCAGCCGGCCGCATTGCCCCGGGCACCTGGCTCACGCTGGCTCCAGGGGATAAGCCGCTGTGCTCGGCAAAAAGTGCTCTGCTGCCAGCGTCAAGTCCTACCAAAGAAAGGAGGGCAAAGCTCAGGACCAGGCATCCAGGCTGAGAAAGCAGCAGCAGAAACGCTACCAACCCAGGGAGCTCCCCAGGTGCCCAAACTTCCTTCTCCTTCAGCGCTCAGAAAAAAGACCTCAGGAGCCCGGTGGGCAAGGTGGCCAGGCCAAAGGACCCCTGCCCACCTGCAGTGCCGGGCTTCCTCCAGGAAGTCTTCCCGTGGGCAGGTAGGGCTCCCGGGCAAAGGGTCTCCCCAGGCAACGACACGAAGGGAGACTTGGGGCAAAGGGACAGGCTGGGAAATGTTTCACCTCCGTCACCGGGTCTGACGGGGATGAGCCACGAAAGAGGGGATGTCGGGCAGAGCTGAGGAGCACTTTTAGGTGACGGGACAGTGTGTTGGCGCGTGGCCGGCAGGGCTCAAGGGCAAGGCCCTCTTTCCCCTTCTGCTTGCCAAGGGGTGAACCGGTGCTTTGCACCGTGCACGGGACGTGCCCCTGCTGCCTGCCCTGTGGCCCTGGTGGCAGGGGAGCTGGCAGCTCAAAGCCCTCCCAGCACCGCACGCACCCCGCGCCCTACCTGCTGGACTCGGAGCAGCTCAGGTCACCGGCAAAAGCCTGTCCCTGCAGAGCGAGGAGCACCCCGTGAGCCTCTGAGGCTATCCAGCGCCCTGGCACTCGCTGGGCACCCCCGGCTGCAGGACGGCAGCCCTGCGGGGTCCGCAGCCACCACTTCAGCCACGCACAGCTGCTGCTGGCCGCAAAGCAAAGCCCCAGCCGCAAAGGGGACAGCCCCAGCCACAGCCAGCTTCTGTGGAGGGGTCCAAGGGCCCCCGCAAGGCAGAGCTGCTGCAGTGCGCCGGCTGCCCTGGGCAGCCATAGCCAGCTTCTGGAGGGGTCCAGGAGTCATAGGGTGGCAGCCAGGTGATCCCACGCAGTGCCCCAGCCCCCCACATCAGGTTTTTTAAGACATTGCAGAGGTCTCAGGCTTAAGAAGATTTTTTTTCAGTTGATAATAGGGCTTCTGGGTCTTGTTACTGCCTGTTTTCCTTTTTCCTTTCTCTGCCTGTGTGGGACGTGTGGCAGGTGGTACTCTGTTCTATGAATCCTGTGGGTTTTTTTTTTTTTTTTGGCATTCTGTGTTGCTCAAGTCTCTGGGACAACTTTGTGAAGTGGGACTTTGGTCTCATCCCTGTGGGCCATGGCTCTGCTTCTCTGGCCCAGTCACTGAAACTCTCTTTTCCCCACCATAATAAGGGTGATGCTGCCTTGCAGGGTTGGCTGGATGTCTCTGAACACCTGCAATATGCTGTTAGTTACTTAGGCTGCTTAGATTTTCCTTTAAGGAGGCCCTGCCACATCATTTTGGAAATCCCTTGGTAGCTCCCCCTATGGATCGGCAGGTGTAAGGAGATTTTTCCAGGCAACTTTATCTGCGCGGTCAGTTGTTTCTTCCCATACACTGGCCCTGCCTGTAGTGCCCTGTGTTGGTTCTGAGGTGTCAGGATAGATGACAGGAGCAGCAGCAGGTTTCGCACTGGTTCTGGTGTTCAGAGTGGATGTATCCCAGACGTGAGGCAATGAATGGCCTGTGAGTGGGAGCCACAGTATAGCTCTTGTGCGGGCATGCAATTGGAAGTACATTATGTTAGTGCAGGGGAAGGCAGCGAACGATGGAGATGTTTGCAGGATTATTGCATTGGAAGCTGGCAGCAAGCATCTGGCTGCCTAGCAGTACCACCAGAGGCTTGGAAAATCACCATTTTGAGAGGTGCTCTTATTCTGGTGATTTCCAACTGCTTCTGGCCCCCTGCTGCCAGGTCTGTCCCCACACAATGGCTTTTCCCCTGGCATCCCCAAATGGCAATATCTCAGTCTTCTTAGCCCCCCTTCTAAATCCTAGTCTTTCTGGCTACTAGTTTCTCTATCCTTCCTCTCTCACTCCACCTTTTACTGTTTGCAGACACTGCAGCAGTGCTGGGTGAAGCACTGATTCAGTGCAGAACTCCCTGCCGGTTTTACCTGAAGGAGCAAAGGACAGTAGGAGGCGCACAACACTGAAATAAACCACTTCATGATTCAGTATAGACTTTACTGAGCTCTTGCAAAAACTTGATATTAATGTTGCATCAACATATAAAGTAGAATGGGCCCAATTTCTCAGCTGGAGCAAGATGAATTTGATGGAGCCACTGCAGTCAGTAGGACAATGTTCACAGACCTCAGATACAGTCTGAAAATCCTGCCTGCAAAGGCTGCTGATCATCAGAAGAAACCCCATCTTCTTGGCTGAGGTGAGGGGAAGGCAGGCAGTTCTTGCTGCTGGAGCATAGTACTGCATTGCAGGTGGGCTTTCCACCTTTACAGGAGGTGGGATTCAGTGTGGTCAGTGCACATGCTGCAGCTGCTCATCACCAGCCTGGTCAGTGCCAGATGCTTCCAGGGTGTTGATGTCCCTGTACCCACTCACAGCATCTGCATGGGAGGATGCTGATAAATGCTCTTGTCTGGATGCGGTGCCAGAGCACATATGCATGGGGGAAGGAAGGTGTGGAGAGAAATGACTTCAGCAAACCTCATCTGGTTCCCTTCTGAGCCAGGATCTGGTTTGTCATGCCTCTGGGTTCAGGCAAATGCAGCCAGGTGAGCTGCGGCAGCAAGGCTGCAACACAGGCAGCCAGCAAGATTGCACCAGTGGTGAATGTAGCAGGAAAGGCCCCACATGCTACAAGCTCCTATTGTAGTGGCCAGACACCAAAGATGGGTTTGGTGGCCTCCATGCAGATGCCATGGCACTCAGCAAGCACCCAGTGAAGTCCAGGCAGCAGCATCTCTCCTTGCACTGCTGGTGCTGGCAAGTATGGAGATTTGCTTAAGATTGATGCAACCATCCAGAGCCATTCTCCTGGCCAGGAGAGCCATGGTGTGCAAGCTACTTGCTGGGCATGGCCAGGCTGTGGGGATGTCTTCTGAGCAGTAGATCTGGAGAGCCAGGACTTTGGCTGACAGGACGTTAGGAGTTCCAAAGTACCATGTTTTAGCACAGGCACATCGCCATGGGGGGAGCCAATGAGGGCTGCAGGGCTGGGATCACTCCTGCCTCAAACAGACCACATACAGGGGATGAATCATAGCCATCAGCTTTGTGCACAGGCTGATGGAAGGGAGAAACAGGAGTTTATCTGCTGGCAATGAACACAACACATGTCTTCCAGTCCCTGTTGCAGTAACAGTGGATCACTCGGCACAGCAGGAACATGTGCCTGGCCTGTCACACCGTGTGGACTGCTGCAGCCACTCTGGGCGTGAATACATCACATGGTGGCCCACAAGGGTGGTGTGAAATGTGGAGCGCAGGTCTGATGGTCTGTGCCTGTGTTGAGACTCACAAAGCCTGCAAAGTGAAGTACATGTTAGCAGTCTAGCACCATCTCTTCCATGCTAACATGCGAGAGCAGGCACCATGTGCCTTTCAAAGTCCGTTCCCCTTGCACATAGCCAGTCAGTGGCAATACTGATTAACAACAGCACAGATTGGAAGCAGTGAAATCCAAACTGTGTCCTGATTCTGCAGTGCATTCTGGGGCATGAATACATCAGCAGGCCTAGGAAGGGAGGGAGATATACAATGAAGTCACTGTGTACAGATGAAAGATGCTTTCCTCCCATATCACCCAGAAGAACCCATCAGTGTCCCTCGGAAAGGCAATCCTGGCTGTGCCTTCCTACTGTGTTGGGCTAGAACTGATGGTGCCTGGGAAGAATGTCACACCACAGTGCTGACTGAGGGGTCAGAGAGGTTGAGCTGGCCGGTGATGTCAGTGGGATGATACTGCTGCAACACACAAATACACAGACAAGAAGAAAAAAGTGTTAGGCAGTTCTGGCATTTGCTCCTATGTCTATTAACATCCTGTGTGTCCCTACAGGATATCACTCAGGGGTGATAGCAACGGCCCAAAACCTGCTGCTGGCTGAGGTCCCCTTCCCAGTGCAATCCAAGCTTGTGCAGAGGTCACTGAAGACACTCTCCAAGCGCCCTACACTGGACAGGGAGGAGGATGCGCAGAGCTTCTGCAGAACCTGCCAGCTGTGTCGCCTGCCGAGCGAGCCTGTCTATGCTCTGGGAGACAAAGTCTGTGACTCATCAGCCCAGCCCCCAGTTGAACTTGTGTTTAGAAGGTCAGGCTGGGTTTCAGCATCTGACTGGTGCCAGATCTAGCTCTGCTTTGAGGCCAGGGCATTCCACCTTCTTACTTGAATGACTCCACTTGGACTTTCCCTTCATGCAAGTGAGGAGACGTGCAGTGTGCTTTATTTGCAGTAGAGATTCACTTGGTAATGTGAAAATTCATCCTAGGTTTGTGTTGAGATGTGGCCTGGATTTTTGTTTCTGCTCTCCTTATGGAGGGGACCTCGTCAAACACTCCTTTGGAGCGATCTTCCCAACAACAGCCCCACCAGCAAGTAAAGTAGAGAGAGCAGAAACCCCTTTCAGCTGGCAAGAAAAAAAGTTCTCCCTCTCCAGCCAGAGATTTAAAGCTGGGCAGCTATTTTCTTCCTTGCTCCTTTCTTCCTTCCATATTTCTTTCCTTTTTGGTTGAGCTCTCTCCTAAATCTTAAGCACTGAGCTGGGCCTGCCCAGCCCTGCTCCAAGACCAGGTGGCCTGGAGCATCATGCACTGCTTTCCAGGGCACCTAAAATGATGCCAGGGCCTGAGAGGGCCTCTTTTGTACTGCTGTGCAGAACCTCTCTGGTGACATCTGTTTGGCCTTGCACCATACTACCTGGGAAGGCTGCCATTTTGCTATGTTCTTGGATGGGCTCTTTGCTGAAAGGACTTTACCCATGTCTTGCATTGGCTGGTGGCAACTGTGCCCCCCCCCCCCCCCGCCCCGCATAGTGCTGCTGGTGGGTCTGGCACTGTGGCTACCCTGCTCAAGGAAATCTGGTGTCCCCCCCAGCACTGTGTGGGCTTCTCAGGGTTTCTCTGCTCTGACCTGAGCATTTTGTGCTTCACAAGGACCATGGCATCTCAGTGGGGGGCTGCCAGGGTGGGGGCCAGAGCCATTGTGGTCCCATCCCTCTGGTACACGTGCAAAGGGCATGCTGTCAATTGCTAACACTGAGGGACAATCTCACGGGATCAGTGCATCCACTCATTCATTTAGAAAATAATTAATGTTAAAATGGAGCCTCTAAGAAATTCCTTGTTGTTGCCTTTGTGACTTTACTGTTTGAAATGGTAACACCTTAACCATTGCCTGTTCACATAGAAGATGGCTCAGGTGAACCCCAGGTTGCTCTATGGCCCTGGACAGCTTTTTGTTACTTTTGTAGGTCCACCAAAAAATGACCCTCTCCCAAAATGGGTGCAGCTGCCCCCTGTTTGCAAAAGTCTGAGCTGCTGACTGCTATAATAAAATGGCTATGAGCTGTGAGCTCGCTGGATTAGGCAGCAACCACCTCTCTAGGGCCTTGCTCTCACAGAGGAGAAGAGACCGTTTAGAAAAGGAAGAGGCTGAGTGACTCACTGATGGAGAAGATTTCAGCCTTTGCTGAAGGAAGAACTTAAGATACAAAAGATAATGGGCAAAAAAAAAGATCCTTTGTTAAAAACCCTGCACTACTGGCCTGGCACAACAGGTGAAAATTGTGTGTGTGTGTGTGTGTGTGTGTGTGTGTATGTGTGTGTGCCTCTGTGTGTGTGTGTGTGTGTGTGCACGCGCGCACGCATGTGTGTGCCTCAATGAACATGTATGTGTGCTGCTGTGGTAGGAAGCTAGAGAACTAGCAGAACAGGCTGGGGCATCCTGGTTTCTTTGCACAGCTCAAAGGGGAACTCTAAAACAACCAAATGTACTGGGGAATTTGGCCAGAAAAAATTAAAATACAAGAACATGACTTTTGATTTGAAAGCATATCTCCTCCAGTCACAGAGTTATCACAGGGTAACATTCTCATTTACTTTTTGTGTAGAGTCCATGCATGCAATTTTTAATATTAAAAAAAGGAAAAAAAAAAAAAAAAAAAACAAGAAAGTTGTCATATCAAAACTATGTTAAAGTAGAACTAAGGTAAAAGCACATTTCAGTAATTTAGGGTAAATTATGTTACAGGGATGGTGCAATTATCCCCAAACCAAACATTATAAAACCAAGAAATTAATCAATATTAACCATAGAAGAGACTCAAACATGTTAAGGTATGGAAGTGAAGTGAAGGCACCAAAAACTTTAAATGACACCAGGAAAATATAGACAAGAACTTAATATGTCTTTAAAAATGACTTCAACTTAATCTGGGCTTATATGGTAGTCCCTGGCTGGTGGAAAGTTTTCTGGAAAATTTTTTTTCAATTAAAAATTATGATTCCAACTAAATGCAATCTTGTTGTAGAAAATGCCAACTTTCCTTTTTAAAAAATTAATTGTCTTTGGCCTATTTTTATTTGCTTGAAGCCAAAAACTAGATTTTTTTTCAGCCAAAAAGTATTTGGTTTTAGAATGGCTGATTTGTCATCGAAAAGGTGACTTTTTCCATGAACCCCTTGATTTTTTCACCAGCTTTGGCTGGTGAATTCCAACAATAATTCCAACAATTATAGAGCAATCATTGCCTCACAGCACTGGGCCTTTGCTTGGTAGTGATGTGGAACATGTGTCATGCTGTGTTTGGGGACCCATGGGCTGGCAATTTGACTCTGCGGGGGCTGACAACATCTGCAGTGGGGGCTAAGGGATCTGTGCGTCTCATTACATGTCTGTACAAAATGTGCCGGCTTAGAAGGTGTCTGTGTGGTTTATGCATCTCACATGGCTTCTGTGGGGTTGCAGTATCGTGGGTGGTTGCGATGGATGGCAGTACATCAGCTCTGCGAGTGCTATTCGAGTTGCAGGAGCTGCCTATGGGGAACACATGCATCTCCTCCTGGGGCGGTGGGGATGATGTGCCGCGGAGAGGCTGTGCAGCTCGGGTGATGGTGGGCGCTAGGACGTTCAGAGTGGGATGGTAGCTTCCCAGGGCTGTCTTGGCTCCATGGTGCCAGCCTGTCTCTCTGGCACTCCTGAGGGACCATTCTGCAGGGCTGCAGAGTAGAATCCATTTTTAAAACTCCAGACAATGAAAAGGAAAGAAGCAAGGCCACCAGGTTTGCATCTTTCACTTGCTAGACAGGAGAGCCTATGGAGCTGGGGTCAGTCTGGCCTTCCAGCCCCATGGGCTCTCAAGCCTTGCCCATCTGAGACCTGGCTTGGGCCTATGGCTCTGCCAAGCATCATAAAACAGAGCACCTCACTGCTTTCTTGTCTTTACAAGGACCCCAGGCAACGTGTCCCAGCATGCTACGTACTCATGGGGCCTTCCACAGCAGGAGGGCATTGAGGTCTCTGAGCCAGGGCTGCTGCATCGAAGCTGAGGGCACCAAATGACAGGCTATGACATTAGATGGGGCAACACCCTCCCACTGATTGCTCATCCCACAGAGCAACCAGCAGTCCAGCCCAAGATCACAACAAAGCTCACTCCACCACAAGGCTCCAAGCCTGATCTTGACCCTACTACCTGTTCTTGGCCCAATTAGCCTGATCACTTTAGGGGATGCATGTTCTGGGGGCCCAGCCATGTTTCTCTACAGCCAGCAGATGACTGCAACAGGCATGCAGGGAGTGGGGCACCTTAACCCATAGAGGGGCTGCACCAGAGAAGCAGCTGCCACAAGAGAGAGGTCCATCCTCTGGAATGAGTGGGGCTATCTCCCTCTGTGGCTTGCCTGCACACAGCAAGCCAAGAAGAGTATGGCCACAGCCCAAAGCACAAGCAAGGCTTCCCTGTGGCCCATTGCCCCATGGATAGTGAATGCTGGTCCCCACCAGATGAGAAAAGAGGAGAGTACAGCTCTGCCTCTTGCCTGTGGAGCCTTTGGAGAAGAAGGCCTTTGGCCCTAGACAGCTCAGGGCATAGGTGATGCTCCTACCCTGAGGCAGAGAGTATTCTGCAGTGGTGTAGGGACATGGCAGCCACACCGTGGAGAGGGGTCTGGTTCAGGATGCTTCATATTGCTGAGAGGCTGCAATGGAGGAAGACTTGAGGGTACCACACACCAGCTGCCCCAGGCAGTGGTTCCTGGGGCAGACTGGGCAGGTGTATCCCTTTTAACAGGGGTGCATGCAGTGTCCATACCTCCAGCTCCCAGCACCTTAGAAAGAGCATTCCCATACTGAGGGCATGAGCTCCACCAACTCCTTCTCCCTTAGTTCTGGCACTGGCTCCTGTGCCTGCAGTGGGCACTGGTCTCCCCAACGTTGCCATGCTGCTGCTGCTCTCCTAGGCCTGGATTCATTGGTTTTCTAAATCTAAATCTAAATTTTATTTAAACACAACAGCACAAAATGCAGAGTCTACCGTAAGTGTGCTGAGGGCTTCCCACCAACTCTTTCTGTTGTTTTCTCCCCTTTTCCTCTTCATCCTGCCTGTTCTTCCTCCTCTCTCTTTTCACTTCCCAACTTTTTGCTGCACCCCATCCCTCTTTCTCCTCTCTCCTAGTCAGGGCGCAGGCTATCAAGACACAACCTGCAATCTTCCTGCAGAGCTGCTCTAGGTTTTGGTCCCTGTGGCAGTGGGGGAGAGGTGGGACCCAAGGCATGAGGACCTGCCCAGTACAAGGTGCAACATAGGCACAGCACAGGTGATAACAGGGATGCCCATCTTCCCCCCTGGCTATGGGGCATGACTGGGAAGAGCATGGGGCCACCCTCTCATGTCTGCTGGCCTTGGAGGGGACAGATGAGAGGAACACTGTGTGTGAGCTCGTGACAGCCCAGCCCAGCTGAGGGTTCAGCTGGCCTTGGCCCTCAGGCCAGTATCCCAGGGGTGCCCCCAGGAGCCTCTTGGGATTGAGCCTGCATTGGTCTAAAGCAGAGTTGCCTCCATTTCGCATACAAAGCCATGGCCCAGAGAGCCTCTGGAGCATCGCATGCTGCTCCCCAAGGTGCCCCCATGCCTGCAGCTGGGGATGAGCCACCCTGCCGCTGGGGGCCACATCTCGCGCCGGCGCCACCTCCGTCCCCCCGGCCCCGCCATGCATCACGCCTCGTAGCCTGGCAGGGAGCCTGCTCTGAGCAGCCCTGGGCAGAAACCCGCCGGTCGCCCAGGGAGATGATTTTGGCAGCCCGTTAACTGGGAGGTCTGGCAGCAAAACGCACCTCCCACTTCCACACGAGACAACGGAGTAGCCACAGTGCAGAGTGTCATACAACAGACGGCAACATGCAGAGGGACGCTGGCTTAGTCTGACAGACCAACAGCCCAACCTGACACTGAAGTGTGTCTCAAGCTCTAGCAAGAGCAGACACATTCACACATTTGGAAACAGCTGGGTTTAGAGGTAACAATTCGTAAATTTTCTCTGGTTAAATGAGAGCAGTTTTACTCCAAGATGGAAAGTACACAGTTTGAGCCAGGTTAGGTCTTTAAAACCTCCTCTTTTAAGCATTTGTGTCTCTCTTCTAGAGCTGAAATACTGCTGACGATAACCAGAGACAGCTGTCACTTGTGTGCTGAGGACTATGTCTCGAATGCTAATAATCACAAACAAAAATCACATGTAGAGAATGTGACACGCATGGCTCTCAGTGAGGTGACACAGTGCCCAAATTAAATCAGGGTGATCATTTTAGGCATACAATGACAACAATTACAGGAACACTCAGGAACAGAAAAAAAAATATGTCATTGGATTCAAAAGGTCAGCACCGGTAAGGTGAGCAAAGCACAGAGAGGAACATCAGAAATCATTCAGGCAAAAAAAAATACCCCAAAATAAAACAAAACAAAAACTCAGTTGCATCTCCCAACTCATCACAGGACTCCAAAGCACCTCCTGCCTGCCCTCCAGGATCCCAGCATCCTTTCAGGTACACGGGATGACTGACTCACTGACTCACTGACTGACTGGTGACGAACATGAGCTATGCATGTACACTGGCAGCTTCGGGATGGGTGTGTGGCAGTCAATGGGATGGCAGAAGAGAGAAAGAGAGAGAAAGAGAGAGGGCAGAATTGTTCTTCTTCCTCTTACCGTATCCTTGGAGGACCTACGTCTCTTGAAGCTGGAGGCCAGGGTGGAGGTGATGGACCTAAAAGTGGCTTTCTTTTTAGGGTCAGGTTCTGCTCTACCACTTTTTCTATCCTAAAATGAATATGTATAAGTGATTAGATCTCTAGTGTGTTGCTGGAAACTCTAAAGCTATTTGAATACTGCCCCATGTCATGTCTTTTATTTAAGTGAGAAAGCTATTGGAGATGTTCTGTCACTCCCAGTCCTCCAAGGGCCTCTGTGACCCACAATTACAGCACAGCTGCCATACGGCCACAGCTACGGGGCCAGCCTCTCATCTGGAGCACTGGAAATCCCTCTGGGGAATAGCCCTGGTCTCCTCAGTGTCTGCTTCCAGGCCTGCGCAGCTGATCTCACTTCCTCGGGAGTACCTGGGGATGCTCTGACTAGTGCCCTGCCCCTCACTTCCACCGCTAGGCTAGCTAGACCAAGAGGTGAGATGCTGCACCTACCACTAAAAAAATTGCTCAGGGCCTTTTCTGAGGCTGAATCCTAGTGCCACAAGAGAGAGAGAGGACTGCATTGAAAGAGAAGTCATTGTATGAATATTCTGTAAAAAAATGTATTCAAAAATTTAAATGACGCATTTGTGCAAAGCCGAACGTTATTTTTTTCCAAAGTAAAGGGGTTTAAAAAAAAAAAAAAGGAAACTGGAAGAAAAAGAAAAGTAAAAAAGGAAAAGAAAGGGAGGAAGCAAAGCGTTAGCGCTATGATGTCATCGGGGGTTGGAATGAACTCAAAGAGAAACAGAACTGAAAAATGTAGCCATTGGTGTTAGCAAGTCGGACCTGGTTAGCGCAGGCTGGGAGCACCAGCCGCCATGGTGCAGGGGCAGCGAGCCGAGGGGACCGGCCGCACTCTGTGGCGGGCGCTGAGAACGATTCCTCCCCAATTGCTTTCGTGCCAATGAGTGTGACCTTTCCGACGGGGGACGGAGTGACCAGGTCTGGCTCTGCTACCGCACGGGGGTAACCAAAATGTATCCCGCTGGTGCGTAGAGCATGCTCAGGGATACATTTGCTCCTCCTTCTCAGTTCTCTCTTTTGCGGACATGCACAAACGGAAAGGAAAGCAAGATGAATGGAATGAAATGTCTTTTTCTTCCATGGCATCTCAGGAAATAGCCATGGCAAAACTGTGATCCCAAAAAACATTATTTTTGTTTGTTTGTTTTAACAAATAAATCTTTCCACTTGCCTACCTTCTAGCAATGTACCAGATACTAGTGCTCTGACGTTTCCTCCTGTGGAAAAGTCTTACATTGTCAAACGGCTCTTTACCATGAGGCTGTTTATCCCCACAGGGCAGCATGCTTTGCTCACAGTCCCACAGACTCTGCCCAATGACCCAGTGCAGTATTTTCTAGAAGGTTGGCAAGTGAAAAATGGCAGTGTGACTAGTGTGCTCTGTCCCAGCAGCCTTAATCCCGTCAGTGCTGCTGCTTTTTGGAAGCAAAGGAAAAAAAATAAAAAAAAATGTTTTTTTTCCAATACGGTATTAGTGAACTGAACCCAGCAAGCTCTCAGGATAGAGCAGCCTGGCTTTGTGCTTCCGCTCACTGCTCTTGGGAAGGTCACTTCCACCTGAGCAGCTCTTCTGTACTCCCCAGCCAGTGCTGCTCCCACAGGGCCATTTCATTTCTCTCATTCAGGTGACATCACTTTTAGGGTTCCCAATCATTGTTCTCTCTCTTTCATTCACTCATTTTGTGAATGGCAGTCTCCTTTAGTCACCTAAAGGATCTGTTGCTCTCTGAATGCTGGTTTGCTTTCTCAAGGGAGAAAAGCAGCTCCAGCAATTCAGAAAGAGCTTCTGTGCCCTAAACTGGGGTCCGAGGTGCAACCAGGGTTCATCCCAAGAGAAATGGGGTATGGGAAGAGTGAGGCTGGTGGCTGGGCCTGGCTCAAATGCGCTATCATGGTTCAATGTCACTGCCAGGCAACATCAACCCTCCTGGGCTTCCCTTGCCTGCATGGCAAGGTGGCATTTTACTAATGGGAGATACTGGGGAGAGCAATGGTCCCAGGGAAGCATCCCTCGAGAGTCTTGGTGCTGACAAGCACTGGCATTGCTGGCTCCTGTCCTGGGAGATGTCCTTGTCTCCAAATGACAAGAGCACACACAACCTCTTTTGGGAATCTGTCTTAGGTATGAAGACAGCTACTGCACCTCTGAGGAGAAGGGAGAGAGGGGGAAGCTTTGGCTCATTTTGGAAACCATCGCTTGAGCATTTCTCCACCAAAGAAGCACAAGAGCCACAGGGGAAAGGATGCTCTCTGGCAGCAGCTTAACCCTCCCATCCTCTGCTGGCAAGTGCAGCCATAGTAGTATCTCTGTACAGAGCATCTGCAAAGGAGCAGTGCTGGCACCGCTTGCTCAGCTGGAAAAAGACGTGGCTCTAGCACACTGCCCTCAGCAGAGCGAGGTGCTAGGTCCCCCTCGTGAGCACAGCTGAGGACACATCCAGGCATTTGGGCCAGGTGTTTGTCGCAGACAGAGCTGTGCACAACTCACCTCCCAGGAGAAATGGCATTGGCCAAGAGCACTCCCAGGGACAAGGCAGGGCACCTACAGCTCGCTAGTGGCTCAGTAACACCTGGCCAGGGTTATTAGAGTGTGGGGTGGGTGAAAGAGGGCCCCAGGCTAATCCACAGGTCTGCATTCACTGATTTGGTGAAGGAATGAAAAACGCACCTGTTGGAGATTTGCTCTAAAAACGGTTTGTCCTACCTGCAGGTTTTTCCTCCACACATTAACGGCCGCAAACGCCAGCTGCATCTGCTTCCTCCGCGCGTCCTTATGCCTTTTGTAAGCTATTTCTATGAATATTAAAAATATCCCGGCAACAATACCTCCAGCCACCAGCATAAACACACCTGAAATAAGTAGGAAAGTTACAGAGGGCAATGCAAACTCCACCATGACACTTCATTTCCTCTGTATCACACTGAACAAGAGGAACATCTTCCAACCCAGGACCCGCTGCCCCCCCCCTCCCCACAATCCTTCCACAGTCCGGGAGGGGCTGGAGAGGGTAAATCCAGCACAGCAGTGCAGGCACTGCAGCTGCCTGGGTGATGGGCAGCAAGGTGATGGTTTGTTGGGGTTCTTTGCAAGCTCCTTTTGGTCATGCACAACCACGAGCCCCAGCAGTGCTGCAGCAATGCTCAGGGGCAGACACAGAGCTCTGAGGCGCTGGGTACTGTAGCCAGCACCAGGACAGACCCCATTCCCCTAGACTGTTCGGTTATTTGAACCAGAAACCCAACTTTGATGCTCCTGTTTAGCACATCAGGAAGGACACCAGTACACAGAACTGCCTATGCTGTCCTTGGCCATCTGGGAATCCACAGGGGTGATGTTTTGGGAGCCATAGGATAAGGAGGTGGGAAGCACTGAATGTCCTGGTGGGATGGAGCAAACTGCTCCCTCTCTTGGCACTTCTGCCCTGGCCCTGAGTTGCCCATGAGGAGCGGGTCCCACAGGACAAGTCTAATCCTACATTCACCTGTGTGTTGGGCAAAGGGCTGCCAGCAGTGAACTGCTACAAAGGGAAAGCCTGTCTGGGGGATACCTCACACTCTTTACAAACAGGGACCAAGAAAAAAGATCGCTAAATAAATTATCATCTTCC
Organism: Rhea pennata; assembly: GCF_028389875.1. Taxonomy (NCBI): domain Eukaryota; kingdom Metazoa; phylum Chordata; class Aves; order Rheiformes; family Rheidae; genus Rhea; species Rhea pennata. The sequence continues at coordinate 3,165,414 of NC_084680.1, forward strand.
TGCCCTCTGCTCCCTGCCCCAGGAGAGCCTGGGGCAGTGTTCTCAAGGCTGAGTGGCTGCCCCTTGCCACCCACTCCCTCCTGCAGCATGTTCCTTGCTCACCTCCTCAGCCACTTTCTCTTCCCCAGGAGGTGTTGCTCCCATCTCTCTGCCTTGACAACAGCTCTGATTTCACCGTGACAGCTGTAGTTTGGCCAGAGCAGAGGGAGGGGAACAATGTTCAAAGCAGGCCATACCCATGGATGAGAAAGTCACCCCAGGGAAGGTCGGGGAGGCTTCTTGGAGCCGTTTCAGACAAGGTGGAATTGGAGCCAACACAACAGCCTTCCTGCACTAGGAAAGCGCAAACCCAGAAGAAGTAGAGCTTTGGCCTGAGAGGAGAGCTTGGGAGAGGAGAATGTCTTGAGTGAAAGCAGGCTACCCAGCGAAGAGGAAGAAAGAGGTTTGCAGAACAAACCTGCCATATTTTCAAAGGTGAGGGTTGCTGGGGCATTGCTACGGGAATCACACTCCTGATACCTCACCCAAGTCTTGTCCAAATCCTCCATGAAGCCATTCTCATGGGACCTGAAAGCACAAGGAGACAGGACAGAGTAGTCACGGGAGACTGTATGCAGGTGACTGGGGCACAGGGGCTGGCTTTCATGCCCTTTTTGCATTCATATCCTCCGTACTAGGAATCTGCATTTGTTTGCAGCCTGCAAACATGTGAATGGGTGATGGATGTGCACACTTGTGTGTGCATGCCTGGCTAAGTGCACATGTATGCACACACATGTGCATGTATGGCATCTATGTAGAGTGTGTGTGTGGCCTGTCTGCAGTGGGCATTTCTTCATGCCCTGAAGGCATTTTCACACTGTCTGTGCACAGCGAGTGTGGCCATGAGCTCTGTGCACAGTACAGTGGGTGCAGGTAGGTGTCTACAGCTGCCTGGTGCTACTGCCCCATGTTCTGAGAGCTAGAGAACTGGCCACCTACTACCCAAAAGAGCCATTTTTAATAATAACTCCTGAAAAATTAAGCCAAGGCAGCACAATGCTACTCGCCAAGCTGAATCCACAAGGAGAACCAGGGAAATCACATCACTTCTGCTTGCTGCTGCAGCCTGCACCTTGCTTACAAGGATCTGGTACTGTATGCTCCCAGGGTTTCTCTCCACCAGCCTTGCCTACACTCCTGTGGCCAAGCAGGGCTCCTACTCCCTGCCTCTGGCCCCAGTCCATGGCTGCCCTGCTCAGGCCCTCTCACCAGTGTCAGGGATCCCCAGTCCCTGCAGAGAATTTGGAGGGTGGGATGGCAGTGCCTGGCACAAGCCAGCAAATGTGCTAACACATGCAGCATTTAGGGAGCAGGCGCCATGCCAAGAGCCATGTACAGACTTGAGGATGGCCAGGGAGACGTTCTGCTTCCATGGGCTGTCTTTGCGCATCCCGATCCCAAAGCCAGAGCGGAAGAAAAGTTCTCCCGTCGTCACCAGGTCACACTTCTGGGAGGCTTCAAACTCGAGCACTGCTGAGTCCCAGATGAAGGCATGGAGCTTGCTGGATGCCAAAAAAGGACAGACAGGTCAGGTTGGGCAGCCCAGTTTGTCTGCAGCCTCTGTGAGAGCAGTGGGGATGCCCCCATCCCTAGTTTAATCACTGGGCTTGGTCATTAGCATCCCTCTCCTCCCACAGTGGCCTGTGCTGCAGCTCCTGCCCAAAGAGTAGGCACAATTTTGCAGAAGGAGTAGAAGGGGGCTTGAAACCCGTATTTCCCACACAGAGGCAATTGCAGAGGCCAGAAGTGGAGGTCATTGCCAGGGCCAGGGCTCAGAGCATGCCTTTCCCCTTGTAGCCATTGTGCTCTCTATCTGGAGATCTTGCACACACTAGTTCCAGCTCCTGTAGCACTGTCAGGGCTGCCTCAAATCCTCCTTCAGTGCCATGCCTGGAAATTCAGATATCCTCGATATTTCTTTCCTCAGATTTTGCTGTGGCCCTGAGATCAGATGCCCCTTCCATGTCTCAAACCAGTACTGGGCACCTGCACAGCCCACCCACAGACACAAACACCCTCATCCCTGTTCCTCCCACACCAAGTAGACGTGTGCCTTCCCACCCTTTGGTGGGCAGACCCCATCCAGCTATGCTTCAGCTGCAGCCTCCCCTGGCTGACGTCAGTCCCGCTTGGTGCCCAAGGCTGCAGACCAACAGAGCTCCCCCTGGTCCCATGCCTGCAGGGTCGAGTAAGATGTTGGTCCCACTCACTTGTCCCTCACGGCCTGGATGGCTTCAGCAGCACTCTCATAATTGTGCTTCTCCATATGCCGATACATGGTGCTCAGCTCCACCTGCCGTCGGAAGTAAATGTCCACCGAGCTCTGCTTCACTGTGGCATAGATGAATTTATCAGAGGGGTTGCGCAGCTGAAAGGTAAGAGCAGGGCCTGCCATCAGCTGTGGTACCTCATTGTGAGGAGAGATGGCAGAGCAGCCAGGCAGACCCCAACTATGGCTGCAGGCTGCCTCAGAGAGTAGCTGGGGGCAGCTAAGCTACCATTTCTTCTGTCCTCCATCAACCAAACTGACTCACCCCAAAGCTATATTTCCTAACCATCCATCCCTTCAGGGATCTGTTTCTCAGAGAAGGTCTTGATCTCCTCAGTGGAGCTGAAGTTGCTGTGGGGCAGTGGATGCCATGGGGCTGGGGATGCTCTGGCTTTATGGATACTGAGAGGCAGAGGGTGCCATGGGACAGCGCTGCCATGCGGCTGAGGATGCAAGAGAGCAGTGGACATCATGAGACTAACAATGCAGTCGGCAGAGTATGCTGGATACTGTGGGGCTGGCAATGCTGTGGGATGCTCTCCTGCAGGTCTCGGTTGCTAGGCTGTGTCTGTGTCCTTGCAAGAGTGGGAAATGGGTCTGAAGCATGCTGGCATCTGCTGAAAGTATTGACTGCACCACAGGGACCATTTCATTAGTTATAACTCATCTATAATGAATCGTTTCCTCGTTGGTTATTGCAGGCTCTCCAGGAACTGGCAGAGAGCTTGGCTGGATACATGCTATTTCTGGACAAGGTTTTTCTCTGTTGATTCCTCTCTCCCTCGGTCTGTCTGTCTGTTTTCACTCAGCGCAGGAGCTCAGACCACCTAGCGACAGACCAGGCACAACTACTCAGGGCTTGATTCCTGGTACAGGCACATAGCTTCAGTGCTCCCCCGCACCCCTTTCAGCCTCTGTGGTCCTATGGTGCTGCCCAAGCTCTGCTGCTCTGCCAGCCTGCATGCCCACCCCCCCCCCCAGCTTGATTCCCCTCCTCAGTCATGGCTCCTGCTCCTGCTTCTTCCTGAGGTAAAAGTAGTGGCTGCATGTGGGTCAGGAGCCCAAAGTCTTGCAGAAATGGGCCAGGGCTGGTAGCTTTGACCTAGATCTCTGTGGTCACTTGGAAGATATGTGGGGTGGGATTTGAGGCGGTGTGATGCCTCTGAAAAGGAAATCCAAGAGAAAACATCAGGATTGTTTGAGGATTACTGGGGCTAGCCCAGTTAAAGTAGAGCTCTGGGTAGTGCAGGAACCAGGAGCTGCCCACTGGATGCATCTCCTACATCTTTGCCCAGTGACAAACATGGAAGGGGAGAGGGAGCATGTGGTCTTTACCCTGGGGTCGTTAATGCCTGTAATTCTCTCCTCAGGCCGATCTAACACCAGGAAGGCAGCCAAGTTGGCAGTGTAGGAAGCCACAATGATCATAGCGAAGCCAGCCCACACCATGCCAAGAATACGGGCAGAGAAACTCCGGGGAGCGCCTGGAAGGGAAAGAGGATAGCTCAGACCAGCACGACAAGGGCTTTGACTTGGACACCAAAGCCACATCCACCCTGTCCAAGCCTGATAGCAGCTGCAGACATGCTCCCATCTGCTCTGCTGTCCTCCATTCAAGGAACTCCTGCATTGCCCAAATCCAGCAGCCAGAGCATGACTCTGCCCTATACGTCCTAACTGCTGTGCCATGCCCAGGCTGTGTGCAGAAGCCAACATCACCTGACTCCTTTTGCAGTCAGCCAAGAAAAACCCATCGTCTTCCAGGACACGATGCCTCTCACCAGCCATGCAGGTGCACATCTCACCAGATGCAGATATGTAACCACAGGCAAGAGAAGCAGCCCAAGAAGAACCGGTTTCCCATCCCTAATGGCAAAGAATCGTTCTCCCAGGGCTCACTGGCACTCTAACACAACAACAGAACTCTCCCCACCCAAGGAGAGACCTGAACCTAAGGTTTGGCCCAGCAAGTAGCTGGGGACTGGGCTGGAGAACTGGGGCTAGACAGACCTTCTAGGGCTGCTGCGAGCTCTTTGGGCAATATAAAGTGAGTGTTAACACATCTAGGTTCCCCTCACAAGGCTTGACTTGACCATCTCTGGCTTGCTCCCTTTTTGCCCCATGTCCCACTGCAGTAGCATTAGCCTGCCACAAATAAGATCTGCTCAAAGAGGGTCTAGACTGTCCTCCCTAGCCCAGTACCCTTCCTAGCCCTGGGTCCTGGGCTGCAGGTTAGAGCAGCCTCACTCTGTGCAGCAACTCACCTTCTCCAATCCCAGAGTTCAGCAGAACTCCCCAGGAGAACCACATGGCAGATGAAAGAGTCAGGGCATCCTCCTCCTCCTCCTCGCTGTTCACTTTGAACCGGCCAAATGGGCTAAAAAACATGACCCAGAGTTTTGACATCCCTTATCCCTGTCTCTGGGACTCTCCCCTCTGCCTTAAGCGTCCTGAAGCAACTCCACTGCACTCATCTCTACAGACTGTGGTTGTGCCCCAAACAGCTCTTTGCTCCCTGCCTGCTGGGCTGGCCTACAGCCCTCGCATACCACTGCCAGGCACCTCCCCTCTGCTCATCTGCAATCTTGACTGCTTTGGCCTGGTACCAATCCTGTCCTGCTTGTCTCCAGGCCACAAATAGCATCTCATCCTGGCCATCTGAAACTTCTCCCACTGAAACACTGGACACAGGGCTGGTGGGGGGCAGTTCAGGCTCTTGGAAGAGCTGTCTCAGGGTCAAATAAAGGGACTAATCTCAGAACCTAGAGGCCCCTGGACCTCTTGTGAGAGTGGTTAGGCCATGAGCATGACATCCCATCTGACAGATATGTCCCCCATATCCCAGAGCCAAATGATGTCTGATCTCTCAGCTTGGCAGCACCCAGAGAGGCCCAGAACTTCAGCATGACTGGGCAGAGCTAGTGGTGTGGAAAAATCAAGGTCTAGCTCCTATGAGAGACCCCCCAAAGGGCTGCAGGGCTGTGCCTGAGCAGGACACTGTAGGAGATTGCTCCCAGGGGAGGGAAAACCTCCCTGCCCCCTTCAGCCCTTTGCTGACCCAAAGCATGCTCACCTGAAGCGATCCAAGAGGTATAACATCACTGCCACCACATGCACAGACAGCCCCACCAGCAGCCAAAGGGTGCTCTGGAACGGCTGCATGAACGAGTCCAGGGTGCTGCGGGGGATTTCCTAGCACACAAGAAAGAGACAAACAGTGCTGGCACCCATCAAGCTTACACACTAGCATTAAAACAAGACTGGCAAACACAGCTGCAAAAAGGACATGACCTCTGAGGGACCATACAGACAGCAGACACACACCTACATTGCCTCACCATAAAGTCTAGGGTAAGAAGCCATATGCGTGGCCCCACCAGTACATACACTGTACGTATGGGGGCCATATAGAGCCTATCCTCTTCATGCACAGAATAGACAGTGGGAAGACAGGAATGGGACAGAAAAACCTCTTGCCTTTTTGAGCAAGGAGGAGTTGGAGACCTGAGCTATGTCTCTTAGGAAGCATCCTAAGAGCGTGTTTGCATAGGATTTGCCTCCTCACCACAGTGGGGGAGAGGTACACTGTGGTACAGCATGCAAGGTGGAGAGGAGCCTTGTGGGTACCTGGAGATGGCAGCCCTTCCCCATCCTGCAGCATTTGTCTGCCTCTTATTGAGAATGAGGAGAAGACAGTGTTTGCACAAAGCTAACAAGCTTGTTGCTCTCTGCTTGTATCACCACTGGGGAAGAACATCACAGAAGAGAGAGTAACCTGGAGGCTGACATCCTGCATCAAAGGTTGTGTTTTGCTATGGTGCTAGAATGGGCAGGGGGCAGTGGATGAGGGATCTGGGCAAGGTGCAGGCACTGCCACAGGAGGGCGAACACAAGATGCACAACTGGGAGCTGAAGAGCATGCAAGGCCTCCCTGGTCCTACCAAACACCCTGGCCAAGCCCATACCTTCTTCACAAGAATAGTGAGGCCTTGGTACTTGAAGGGCTTGGAGAACTCAATGTACTGTGCCCGCTCGTTGTTGATGGTAAGAGGAGCCACAATCATATCTGCCTGGCCGCTCAGTAGCTCCCCCATCATCCCATTCCACTCCTTCTTATTGCTGTTGTTAACCTGCCAGAAAGCCAGCACAGGATGAGCCTGCCTCCCTTGACACCCATCCCCTTGCCAGTCAGGACCCATCAAGCACATGGTGTAAGCAAGGACAGGCACTGAAGCTCACCCTCAGCCCCACACTCCCAGCCTTCCCCCACTGCTCTGGAGAACAGTCCAAGGATGTTTCAGGCAAAAAGATATTCCAAGCTGCCCAAACTCACCCGCTCTTGGGTACCAAATTTACCATCAGCCACCAGGTGAACCTCATAGGTGAAATTCATCACCCCTGCCAGCCGGATGAGCAGGTCAATGCAGAAGCCGTAGCAGCACAGTGCCACAGTGGGGCGGCCTGCAGATGGGAGAAAGCAGCACATCAAGTGGAGACAGCTCTTTGCTAGGGACACTAGGCTACACAGCTTTCCCCAGTGAAAGCAGTCACCTGCCTGGTTCTGGTTTCAGAGGAGATGTAATTATGTTATTCAGGCAGTGTCAACTGCCTTCATCACCTTGTCCCATTGCCTCCATCGCCCATGTGTGTGAGGGAAGCATTGTTGTGGGAGAAAGGCAAACTAGAGGCAAAGGAGGATTCATTCATTTGGCATGACACAAGGAGATGGACTGACAGCTTGTGCCACCTGCCCACATTAGGGAGGATGGAGGGAACTTGGTGCTTGCATGGCTGGGCTGGAGGAGTGCTATAATGGATGTGTGTGGCTAAACACAGCCCAGGACACAACTGGGGCTGCAGGGGCTCATGCACAGGAAAGCATGACAGATCAAGAGGATCCACTTAAAGTGGATTTGGGCAAGCCTGGCATTGCTAAGTGACTCATACACCCCACTAAATGCTCACTCTGAGGCCTGAAACATGCTTTGCATAATAAAATTATTTGAAACAGTGTATTGCTAATGTTTAGTGCTTCTATTTGAGAATAGGGCAAAAGGAATCAGAGTATGTCAAGATGTGGGAACACGATGTGCAATCCCCTGAAACAGCCCTGGAGTTACCAAGGAAGAAATAGGAGGAAAATCCTTGGCGCATCTGAATCTCCCTGCCCAGCTGCTGCACAGCATCACTGCAGGGCTGAACTGACATTAGGGACTGAACATTCTGCGACCCTTCCTGCTACTCACCACAGAGCCTGGCAGGCTCCTCTGCAGCTGAGACCCCCCTCCCCAACCACCACCAGCAGAGACCTCTTCCTTAGATGGGTCTTTTGGCCAGCCGGGTGCACTGGTAGAACCACTGCCCTCATCATCCGATCTAGTTAGATCCAGTTACCTGGGATGGTCTCATTGGGACCAGTACAAAAGACCTTTTTCACAGGGTCTCCATTGATGGTGAATTCCTCTCTGCACGTCCCATCTGCTTGTGTAGGCTTCACGTACACAAAAGGCTCTTGATGGATCGTCACTATCTGTGGGGGAAGCACAAACACCCGCTTGTCCCCATCCCCCTCCAAAGCTATCTCCTCCCTGGGGAGCTAGGATAGGGCATGCAATTGCCTCAGTGAACCAATGAAAACTCTCTAGGAGCTCTCTCTCTGCAAGCATGGCCCTCATCAGCTGCCATCTCAGTACATGAGGTTGCTTAGGCCAGCAGCAGGCCCTGGCTCTGGCATGGGAAAACATTTCCGTGCCCTGCAGCCAAGATGAACAGCCTTACTTGCATCTTTTGTCAGGTGACACTTCTACCTCTGGCCTCAAAGCCTTTCACAGCCCTTTCCCTTACAGGCAGGCCAAAGAGAGACAACAAAGCCAGAATTACAACCTTGGCCTGTGCTCTAGCCACTGTGTCACACTACTCCAAGCTAATGCAAAACTTTCAGTCATGCCCTGGCTCCTCTCAGTAAAGTACCATCCCAGTGCCTCTGTACCACCTCTGCAGGAACACAAGCTCGCAGCCAGTGGGAACATGTGATTCACCTTAACTGGACAAAAGGACATACGAGCCATCATACTGGTAAGACTAGTTGTCCCAGTACCCAGTCTTTAAATTGGCTTCTGATGAACACTTGGGAGAAGGACATGAGAAACAGCGTAAGAGTGGAGGAACTTCCTCCCAGTGTGATCTCCAGCTTCCAGCCATCAACTATTCAGTGACTTCCTGAGCCCAACATTGCAGCTACCAGCCCATGTACCCTCCACTAGTCTGTTTAATCCTGTTTCCTTCTGGTCTCCACATTGCCAGCAGCAACAAGCCCCAGAATTGAACTAGTCCATCCTTGTATTCACTATAAACACTTGCCAGAGCCCCTCTGGTTCCCAATCCAAGTGGAATGGTGAACACCTTCACCTTCCATCCCATCTTTGTTCTCCTATCTCATATTCTCTTTCCAATTGTCTCTTTTTCCAAATCAAAAAATGACACCCTATTTTTGTCCCTGATTTGGGAACAAATTAGGGACACCCTACTTTGCCTCCTGATGGAAGCTGTTCCCTACCTTTGAACACTCTCTAGTACTCTAGTACTCTCTAGTAAGTTGTTCTGCTATACCCTCTTTCAGATGGCCTGTGCCCTTAGTTACACATGCTGAAAGTAAGTGCAGAGCCACCAGCAGAAATAGAAGGCTGATGAAGTAACAGCCCTGCATGCAGAAAACTGAGCATTGCTGCAACCTCCTGCTGCCATTTGCTGTTACCTTCAATTTGGTCGACATCTGGTAGCCTTGAGGTTTCTCAGTTTCCCCCCCAGGCCAGATGATCTTCCTGTCATTGGTCAAGACCTGTGAATGTTCCCAGAGGAAGGAGAGAGACCTCAGGTCACAGATACATACTCCTGTATATGCATCCCTCCTACACACCCAGTCCATGTCTGTACATACATGGCTGCCATTGTAAATCCCAACTTGGACCAGTTTCCGGTTCTGCAGATTCATGATGCTGTAATTGGCAAACTTCCTGTCCCCATCTTCATTGAATTCCACCCGTCCAGTGACACCCTCTGAGTACTTGGAGGACATCAACACCCTACGGAGAGAAACACAGTTAGGGTCAACCTAGAAAACCTGCTGTGGCCTTTGGAGATTGAAGAAGGGGCAAGACAGGCAAAATGCTTTCTCTCAGTGGCCTAGCATGTCTCATATGCCCATAACACTGTAGAAGTCTATCCAAAGCTACCTATAAATGTTCATAGTCCATTGGTCACCTGCTCCTTGTGAATGAGATCAAGCCTGGAACTCATGTTTTCCCAGCCTTGCACTACTATTTACTGTTTTTACTGTGTCTTCTACCAGGTCAGTCCCATTCCTGTAAGGAATGATTTGGGCTACATATCTAATCCACATCATCCAGGGAGACCTTCCTTTGATGGGTCCCTTGATACCTGTGTTCATGCAGTAGTTCCTGTTTAGCTGCTTTAGCCTAGCTCTGCTTAGCACCAGCCCATTGCAGCCTGGTAATGCCCCTGGCATATGCTTCCACTATCAAGGGGGAAACAAGGCCTCCGCACCCTGGAAAGAAGAGAGTGAACACACAGAAGAACTACACAAGCCACTTGCACTGCTTAGCAGAGAATAACATTGAATAGCTCATGTCAAAGATTGTGTCACTGGAGAGGAACACAGAAAATCTTTCTAAAATAAAAGCCTAAGGCTCTGCATAGCCTCTCCTCAACAGGACCTGGACCTACAGAAGGAGAATCCTGACAACACCATGATCACGTCTGCAGAGAGCAACCCCCCCCAGCACTAGTACACATATTGCAGAGGGCATTGCCACTTTACCAACACCAATCTGGCAGAAAAGGCCACTGCAGCTCCAGTATCTGCAATGACACAGGACATTACTCCCCACAGTATAAGGTCTGGTTCTAGGGAAGGCATGTAGCACTGAGCATCTGCTGAACACACTGCCTGTGATGGAGAAATCCAGCATACACATGCTCTGATCCTACATCACAAACATCCCAATCCACTTAGACCCCCAAACCTGTAAACGTCCTCTATGGCACCAGGGTTTGTTACAGCAATAATGCAACCTGCCCTAGGCATGGAAACCTCATGCCTAGGGCTACGAGCCCTTCTTGCAGCACACTGACCCATGCATTCAGAAAAAAAAGCCACAGCCTGCAAACCAATGCCTTGAAACATCTAGCAGGGAACATGTCAGCAGCACTGAGATCTGATTTAACAGAAATCTCAACACTCTGATTCTCTCTCCTGCTCAGAGAATTAAGATCCAGACCTAAGGAGAGCATCCCTCCATAGCAACAAGATCTCTTACCCTGGGAGCCATCCCTGACCCACAGTGCTCCCTGTTCCCCAGACAATGCCTGGGATAGTATGGGCTGGCATGGATAGAACTGGAACCAGGCAACAAGATGATGCATAAATAACCAGGACAGCTGCAGGCCTGGCTAGTTTTCTAAGAGAGACATAGCCATGACATCTGTATTGCTAATAGTCCTGTGCCATATATGCCAAAACTTTAGTGACAGATTTCCCTGGCAAAGCTGTTGGGCTGCCCTACTGCACTTTTTCCGGATGCTTTCACCTTTTCTGGTTTGCCCTAAACAGCTCCTCTGTTCTTCTTGCCCAACCAGGACCCTTCTCCTGGGAGGGCACAGCCCACCCTTCCCTCAAATACCTCTTGAAAAGGGGGCCTGTCTTCCAGATGTTGGTGTTGCCCACACAACCACGTGGTGGGTCTGTGATATTCTCCTTCTCAAACAAGTCATGCACAGCCTGGGCCACCACAGCAACAGCATCACTGATGTGGGCTGACTCGTTCTTCCCGTTGATGAGCTGCAAACCAATCACACCTGCCACAAGGAGAAGGGGAGAGAGAGGTCAGCCTCACTGGGCATGCCAGCTGCTCTGGAGTTACTCCCATGGGGCCAGGGCCTGGCAGGGCTCAGGGGCAGGCAAACATGCGGTTATAGGCCTTAGGACCCCCACACAGGCACAGCTGGAGAGTTGCCTGGGATTCAGGCAGGAACAGACAGGGCAAGCAGCTGCAGCAAATGCAGGGCTGACACCATCCTGCCTGTCAGAGGTAGAGGGGGATGGGGGACTGCCACACAGACCATTGACACTCAGAGATGTAGCCCCATCCCAGCACCCTAGCCATTTCCCCAGATGATGGAGAGCTTGCAAAGCTCTGGCAAACTAGAGTTGGGGCATGGCAGTGTGTCAAAGGCTGCCAGACTGCTCCTGCCACCCCATAGGAGCAGAGAGCAAAGGCTGCTGTTTGTGTAGGTTCATCCCCTTGCTCCGGTCCGCCACAGCTTTGTGTTCTTGCAGCCCAAGTGATCCCCAGGAGGGCAGGTGGCACAGATGGGGAAATTCAGCTCCTAGCCTCTCTCAGCCACTCTTGCATCCAGAGAGGGCTAAAGGCACCCCAAAAGATGGAGCCATATCTGGACCTCATCCCCAGCCTCATGCAGGGACCTGCCTGCCCTGCCAGCATGGAGATCAAGCTTTACTGCAAGGAGCAAATGGCGGCCAGCTGTGCCACAGGCATCGCTCAGTCCAAGCTCCAAGTGGGGTCCCATTCTAGCCCAGCCAAGAGCAGGACTGATGCCCCTTGCAGGTGCCTACCATCAGGAGCGTAACGCAGTGCATTGCCTGATATCTCCCGTTCCCCTACTAGCCACACGTAGCCGGAGCCCGTCATATTGAGCATGGCTGCTGATCTGTACACCGTGGCCGCATCATCCTCACTGCAACGAGAAAAGGCAACGGCAATGTGGCTCCAGGTGCTGGTTGGCCTATTCCCCTCTGTTTGAGACCCCAGGGAGGCAGCAGGGCCATGGTCACCACATCCCTTGGGCTGACCTGGCCAGGCAGCTCTCCTCGAACCCACTCTGATAGCTGGTTCTCCTAGGCAACAGCTCATTCTTAGATGCAAAGGAAACTTTCTCTCAGTTTTGTCTAATCCCACCATACGCAGCACTGCTGAGCATCAGCAACTCTGGTCCATTCCTTATGACTCACCATCTATAGGAACTGGGGCAATAAGACACCCCACTTTAACAGAGTCTCGGGATATGTCATTAGTACATGTTGCAATCACAAGTGATAGTGCTTTGCAGGACAGTCGACCACCTCTGCCATGCCCACAGTTTCAAGTTCCTTAACCAGCTTCACTCACAGCACAATACCTTCTACCTGCTTGGGACACAGGGCTTTATGTGGATTTTCTCCCATGTTCTTCGAAGGGAAGGCATGCCCCAAATCTGCACTGACTCCAGTGCTGGGCAGCATTGCAAAGGAGAAAATGAGGGAATCAGGCCGAGGAGGGGAAGGAATGGCTTCCACAGGCCTTACCTGGCAGAAAGGATGATGACCCGAGCCTCCAGCTCCTTAGCTTCAAGCAGCAGGGACGTCACATTTTTGGTTCCTGGGTCAAACTGAAGAACTTTCTCAGCCTGTGATTAGTGTGAGCAAAGCTGGTTAGTGCAGTAGTCTAAGGACTGCTTGTGAGAGCCATGCTATCTAGAAAAGGGTCAAGAAAATTCATTAAACTGCACAAGTCTGATAAATAAGATTGGTTATAGCTAGTTTTTTTCTTTTTTCTTTTTTTCTTTCTTTTTTTTCTTTCCTTCCTTCCTTTCTCTTCTAAGGTTTTGGCTTTTTGTTTTTTTGCACTGTGCATGCAAACTGAAGTCAATCAAGACCCAAAAAGAGGCGTGCATTGTACAGGAAAGAGAAAAAGGCTTTGGAATGCAATTGAAAACTCAAACAAGTGTTGTTTTTCAAAAACATGGGAAATGAAAAAACATATTGCACAAGGTTAACCTTTAGGAGTAAAAGTGAGCCACTTACATCAAGGAACCGTTCCTTTGGGGAGGAAAGGGGGTTGGTTCAACTTTTCAAAAAAAAAAAAAACTTGCAAGTTAATTACTGGTTCACATGCATGTTTCAAAAAGAAATCCTTCCAGGGTCAGCTTGCTAGGTTTCCATTCTCAAGTCCAAACCAAACTATCTCAACATAAAAACGTGCTACCAAGAAACATAGTCATGGATCTTTTTTTTCTCTTTCTTTTCTTTTCTTTTTTTCTCTTTCTCTTTTTTTTTTCTTTTTTATTTTTCTGGTGGCTGTGGCTATTTTTCATTTGCTAGTTAGGTTGGTGGGCGGCGTGCATTTCCATGCATATATACCTTGGGTCCTCGCTTGTTGTCATAGGAAAGTTGGTCGAGGTTTTCATAGTTCCTTTTTTTACTCTGATGAATAATGTGCACAGAGAAAATATGTAGACACAGAAGAATATTATAAACAGTTGAAAATGACGTGTAGTAAAGCAATCCAACATCCACCTCCTCCTCCACTGTTTGCTAAAGGGTCTCTATAACGCTGGAGCTCGCAAAAACCACTATCAGGAGAGAGTGCCTCAGCTCTCACGGGAGCGTCACAGTGCAAAGCCGTATCGGTTAGTGCAAGCCTGAGTGTCACAGCTGTTGCGATGCAGTTGTATTTCCCTTGTGGGAGTGGGGAAAATCTTCAGCAAAAAAATTGTATCTTAAAGTCAGAAACAATCTATGCATCTCTAAGGGCCTAAATGATGTGTATTCCATGGAATTACTGTGGAAGTAAAGGACATAATGCTGTGTACGGCAAGTGCTGGATAAATGCAAACTGTTACAATTATGAGTATTAGCATTACTATCATTACACTTATCATTACAGTCCTATTCACCCTAAGGGAGTACATAGCAAGTGAAGTGTCTCAGCTGAACTTCTCACCTCTCTCAAGGAAGGAGTAGCATTTTGGACCTCTGTTGCCATCCGAAAGAGAAAGAAGCAGCTCGCTACGTCCTGTATTGCCTGAGATTTTGGCAATGTGAAGCAGTGGTGATCATGAGGTAACAGCTTTTACCTGTTTCTCGGGGAGGGCTGGAGGTCAGGTTACAGAGCACCTCATGGTTCTGCAGCACACAGGTGACCTTAGGAGGTGCAGTTTTTGGAGACCCTGGTGCTCATGCCCTGACCCTACACATCACTAGGGTTCACTGCTCAGTGGTCTCCACGCTGCCAGCTGGAGCATCACATCCAGACTATGGGCAGGTGGCACAGCACGGACTGATCCTGCAGATAATGGACCAGAGCAGAGAGATGCCTTCTCCTCCCCTCTCCTCCCTGAGCCACTTCTGCTGCTCAGTCTCAGTGTTTGGTCTCAAAGAAGCCAGAGTCATGAAATCTGCTTTTGGAGGTTTTCGCTCTACTAGGCAGCATGCTGAGGGCTGATGGCCTCTGCTTTCAGAAACTTGACCCTGCAGTAGCATACACAGAGCACAGTGGATCTTTCTGGAGTAGTCAGCATGGTCATGCCAGTAACATCAACCCAGTAGTGCATGGAGGATCAAGATGGACTTCTGGCAATCTTTAGTGGGACACAGTCTGATCTCTTCCTCTAGTTCCCTTACTACCCTTACTACCCCAGCAGGATGTCCCTGAATTTTGTGTAGGGAGGATGGGACATGGTTCTATTCCAATACCCATTTTGCAGCATCTTACAATAATGGCAACTGTCCCCTGCCAGGAACCTGAAGCTTTGCACCCCCAACACATAAGGGTTCAACTTTTCCCTGATTGTTTCTTAGGCGAATGGATTTTATCTCTGCATCTTGGTCTCCAAACTAAATAACTCGCCTCTTCCTGAGCACTCAGGACAGTCTTCAGCAGGATGCTTTTCCAGGTCTTATGCCTGTGAGTTGTTTCAAGGGCTCAGTGCAGTCATGTGATCTTTCCTCTTCCCTCTTTACCCTTCGCTCCTCGTACAGTCTGGCAGCCTTTTTATTGCTCTAAACAGCTGGATCCTTACAAGGAAAAGAATCTGAGGAAGCAAAATTTACTGCAAGCCCAAGTCTGCCTTCACTTTAGATGGTGTCCACAGTGAGAATTTCTATGATTGCTTCTTAGAATCTCCTTAGATCACAGTGAGACATGGAATAACACCACAACAGAGGAGACCAGTGTCACGGCAGCGGGAGAGTATGCATATTCTCATCTATTGAAGAAATATTGGCCATTCTTCCTCAGGCACCAGTAATTTAGCAGGAAACTGTCATACGCCTTGCAACTTGCAGCCACAAATGACTTCATGTGCCCTATATGCACTGGCACCTCAAACCAAGCTGGTTAGCAAAGTGAAACAGATTGGGTGCTTTGGGTCCAACACAGCTGGACCTGACGGGACCTGATCAGAGCCTTCTACCTTTCTCTGTCTCCAACCCTATTGACAGAACTAGACCAGTAATGCTTCCTTTCTTTCCACTAGGCAGAGAACATGTGTCCCACAGCACTTTCCTGCTGCTTGCTGGACTAGTGCTAGTCAGCTCACGTTTGATACAGGAACCAATAGATTCAAAATTCACTTTCCATGATATTCTCTAGCATTTACTTAAAAATCATAGCTTGCACAAACACCACTGTCCCAGAGGAAGGGAACCTACGAGTCAGAGACCAGCCATCTCTGACTTCCAACAAACTCTTTTCACAGTACTTCCTAAGGAACCCAAGGAGAGTTATGCAATCATGAGTCTGCCCAGCATAAGTTTACAGAGCTATACCACTCAACAAGGGATGAAACAGCAACCCCAGGCTGATAGTTACTATAGACAGGCTTAAAACATGACTAGCGTGTTGGATGTGACAGAACAGGGCATCCTGCCTGAGTGCTGGGCTCTGAGCACAGGTTTAAAGTATGAATCCATACAGTGATGGCTGAGGTTCACCCAGGACTACATGGACTCTAGGAGACAAGCCCTAGTAGAGACCAAGAACTTAAGTGGGCAGGAGAGCTTCTGACACACAGCAGAGAGCCCCAGGTCCTGAGGAGCCATGATCCAAGTGTTGAAGAGGGAAAGAGTAGCTTCAGCCTGCTCTCTCGCCACAGCCCAGGCTGTTCTATAGGAGGAAGGGGAGGGATCAGTGTACAGGTTCAGGGCGTGAAGAGGAGTCAACATACCAAGGATTAAAAGAGCAATTGGACAGCAGAAGAGAACGAGAAAGAGGAGAACAGTCCCGGTGGAGTGCACCTTCCAGCCAAGCCACACCAGCCTATTTGACCAGAACAAACTCAAAGGAAAGAGAAACAAGATAATACGGCAGACCCTAGAGGGAAGACAATGTGACCTACCATTAGGGAGCACAGGCCCAATCTAGAGGACAGACAGGGCATCTGAAATGGTCAAGTGGCTGACAGGATGCATCAAGACATGTCATAGATTCAGTGTGAATACTGGACAGGTCCAAGGACAGATCCTCTCTTCTCTTCTTTGGGGCTCCAGATCTGAATGGTTTTCCTGTAGGGTGGGCAAGTCTGAAGAAGAAATACACCCTGTGTCTGGGAGCAGGCATTGCAGTGAGTGGAAGTATGGAGAGGGAGCAGTGAAAAGGGGTGCATGGAAGCTGCAAGACAAACAGAAGGTGGAAATCAAAAGATGCAAGAAGAGGAATGAAAGACTGACAGTAGGAGCCACCCTTCCACAGCTCTCCCTGAGTAAGGGCAGAGAGGAGGAAACATTATGCTGTGAAGAGGCCAAGAGAGAAATATCAGGCTGCAGTGGCTCAGCAAGAAGCTGCCATTGGAGCCAGGAGGATCCCACAATGGTGGGCTGCACCCCAGTGTCTCACAATGGCTTAGGTTGCATCTAGGATGAAACTTCTCAGAGTCCAATGCCAAAAATTAAAAGCTTGTTGGTCAGTGTTGTTTGTACCAGCCTGCACCCCAGTGCCAATGGTTTCTTCAATGGCTTAACAAGAGGTGATGAAGAACAGGGACGGGTTGGTCTCTCGGCTCAGATGCCTAGCTTGAAGCACAAGAAGAGTCTACAGCCACATTTCCTCAGCAGCTGACCTAGCAGATATCCAGTGCTGGGGTTGGACAAGAATAGATTGTGGTCCCTGCCCAGGACCCAGGAGGTAGCAACCAGGAATGAGTGTCCTGCCCTGAGGCTACTGGAGAACTGAAAGATGGGTTCAGACACTATCCACCTGAAGGGCACCTAGCATTGCCCAGGCTCAGTATGGACAAGAGGTGTGCTGGAACATTCCTTTCACCCCTTAAGGCAGAAGGTGGTTCCTTGCTTTGCAGTTAGGTGCTTGCCTTTGAAACTTTTCAGCCAAATGGCTCCCTGTCTTGTCCGTCCCTGCTTTGCTTGAACACTTGCTCAGTCCTATACTCAACTGTAGCAGGTCTAAGGTTATCCTGCTGAAATTCTAGTAGGTTCAGAAACCTCTCCTGTCTCCCTCCCCCTTTCCCCAAGTGGCCCTGAATGCAGGTGCAGTGCACCTCCTCGATAAAGCTGCTCTCATGAGCCACAATCGCACTCTCATAACAGCATGGGGCGTCAGGAAAGCAGCGTTTAGCATGTGTTTCAATGGAGATGGGAACTGGGGCATCAACCTACAGCCTCAGAGCTGACAGCTTTATAGAGAGGGTGCATTATACCTCTGTGCATTGATGTGCCAGCTGCCCTTGGTCCTCCTTAGCCACCAAGGTGAGCTCCAGTTAGCCAATTCAGAAGTTATTTTTCTGGGTTGGTTTGGCATTGCTGGGTCTGGACTGGCCCCTGGGTGGCTGTAAGTGGGGCCAGTGCTTCCCTAAGCTGAGCGACTGGTCCTCTCCTTAGGTGGGAATCTTGGGCGAGGTATTTGCAGAGCTCCAGGTTATCCTTCCCTTCATTTTGTAGTCGATTTACATGTAGGAGATTTTGACCATGGCAAAGCAAGTGAAATGAATAAAGTACAAAGTTCTGTCAGGTACTAGTCAGACACTGTTGATGCTTTAAGCATGTTAGCCATGTTACAATGGAAAGAAAAGGTGTTTTACATACAGAAATCTACATACATACAACAGCCCGAGACTTCTAGTTTTGTTGTTGTTGCTTAAACAAAGTTACAAGACAATATTTATGGACTAACCTTGGACTCTCTCTCCTCTAAGAGGGTCTCCAGCTTCTTTTGTGCAGCACGACCTTCATGGTCGTCACTGACTATCAGAATGACGTGATTCCAGTTGAAGACTCTCATCATCTCAAACCAGACATTGGCCTGGTGAGAATATGGTGGGACCGTGCGCAAAAAGGACAGGTGGATGCTCTGCAAGGAAGAACAAGAGCTAAACATAGACTAGTGTGGGTCATCTGCCAGGGTACATCTCAAGGAACTGGCAGGTTCACACAAAGTAGGCATCACTAGGTCAAAGAGGTAGAGCAGCAATTGTTGGCAGTCCTCTTAGTTGCATACCTTTAGATGGCATGTGGTATCTACACTCCTTTCTTTTGACTGAGAAGTAGATACTTGCTATGATTTCCTACTTTTCTGTGGTTAATCCAGTACATAGGAGACAGGATTTTCAGCATTGTAGCCAATAAATGCATGGTGAAGAAAAACCTATCCAGGAATGAACTGTCAGAAATATTCAGTGCAAATATAGCCTTTTTTTTCTGAATATTTGAAAAGATTATTGAGCATGCAATGCTATGGACATCAAAAAGAGAATGAGTTCCCTTCAGAGAGCAGTGAGGATCAGTTGCAGGTACACACAGGTATATATATACCAGTCATTTGTCATGAGAGAAGTTCAGAAAAGCCATTTCACAACATGCTGTTTGGCTTTTTTCTAGGTCAGCTTGTTCCACAGCAGCACACAGGAAAAGACACAGCCCTGGACTCATACCCCAGCTAACCTATCTGATTTGGTTAAAGACATCATTATGTTTGGATGATTGAGCAATAGCAATTCCAGTATAATTAAGTCCAGTACTCTTTAGGGAGCAACTGAACCAAAAGTTGTAGCTGACACAAAGGTTTCAAAAAATGCAGCTTTTCCAAAAGGCCCTAGAGTCAAATAATAGAAAATTAAAATGCTTAGACTCAGCATGGATGCTGCCTGAAAAAATAGCTAATTTCTGGAGGGAGGCAGAGGTCTAAACAGGAAAGGACAAAAAGATGAGCAACACAATGTATCTTTTTTTATGGGCTGAGATGGTCCTCTGGACCAAAGTGGGCTAGTCCAGAACTGACTGTCCAAGGGCCTGATCCAGCACTGGTTACAAATGCCCTGACTAGGCCACAGTGATTACATTAGAAGGAAAACGTCTCATTTGCCATAGAACCACATGGGAGGAATGGGCAGATCATCTAACACCTTTTCCTCACATACAATGTGGTGATAAAGTCAAAGCAAACTATGAAATTTACAGAAAATAACACTTAACTCCTGTCATGGCTACATCTCTTAACACTCTGCCCTTAGCAGGGATATCAGGTCATCTCTGGCACTTTATCCCAAAACACAGAAATAACTGAGACTCTCAGGTAGCAGCAAAAATCCTAAAATCAGCAGAAATATTTCCAAATTACATAAGACTGAGAAGACTGCGGCTGTTTAATCTAATGTGGAAATGAATCAGGAGAGACTTAACAAGTGTCACTGTAGAGCAGTTTTGTATGAATGATATAAACGTTCCCAATCATGCAAAGAGCAGGAGAAACACTGTTTGCCCCATAAAACCAGTATTAATCTATAGGATCAGAAAAAAGCCCAGAGGGATGAACAGTGGGAAAAGCAAATGTTGTCTCCTCCTGAGTATGTTGTTCAATCTCTCTTTGTAGACAGTGGAGAAGCCCAGGTATTTTCAGGTCCAGCTCCACTCTTCCTGATGTAGACACCTAAAAGAGCTCAGGCCAGTGACACCAGAGAAGGCCCTGCGTCTCTCCCTCTGACTGTAATAAAAGCTCAGATGACTCATGTGCCATGATTCCCAGAAGAAACACATTTGCTGTCTGTTTCCCTATCCCTAAGTATTTTTAACTGGTTTAAGGAAATACAGGAAAGTGGAGAAGAATCAAAAGAGAAGAAAGAAATGGAAGAATAGAATAGCTAATACTCCCAAAAAATAAATATCAGAAAGTTTTTACAGGCTACAAAATTTGAAAAATCAAACTTCTACTTACTTCATTCCCTTTGAAACAAAAGCAGTTTTGAAATTTCAATATATTGTATGAAACTACTTCTAGTTTCTCAACAAGCTTGCATCCAGTAGTTGCCAAAATGCTGCTTAAACTGATCCTGGCTTTCCTGAATGTCATAACTATATATATTACAAGGTTCAGAGAAACAAATTTCACAGTGATGTTGTTTGTCAACAATTTGTTTTAACATTTGATATTTTACTTCAGTGTCCGTGAGACAACTGGCACTGTATGTTAATTCATTTCAGTTGAACTGCTTGTCAGGCACTGTCCCTGAAGTGCTGCTACAAGTGCTGTAAATTTGAGCTGTGTAGGTCATAACCTGCTCCCCTCAGATCAGGCACACAGTAAAAATGCTCCCAATTACAAATCAACAATTTGCCTTGTAAGACATTTTGGAGGCTTCACATCCATTTTCTCTCCTCTGAGTAGTCATGCTGCTCACTGAGATTGCTTGAATGTGAGTGTGGAAATCACTCACAACAATCTAGTTTGGAAACGCAAATCTGAACCAAAGAACAGCTTTCCGCAATATCCTCCTATCTCCTGCTGAAACCCAAGTGCTCAGCCCCGTGCTTCCTCACTTAACTCTTTTTCTGCAAAAGAAAATAGTGTTTGAGGTTTAATCTAGACCTCAAAGTTGATGCAGATGACTCTCAATGTCTTATCTTTTTCAAATATCAGTAAGTTTTTACAAAATCCCTTGGGAAAGGATGGAGATATAAATTATCCCAATTTACACATGTAGGACAGACACAAAAATAAGAGTCTATCTTGTCCCTTCTGGTGGACCAACATGAGACAGTCAGAGTCTAATTTTTTCAGTGCTTAGCCTGTATGGATTCCACAAAGGGCTCTCGATAATGATGGATATCATAGCAGTGTTCACTAGTCAGCTGCCTTTACCATGAGAACTTGTTCTCTCTCCTTGGACTTCCCTGTTTTCTTTCCACTCACTCAAAGGAGAAAGGGATTTCAGAGACCCCTTCACTGCACAGGCTTTTTTACCCCAGGACTGTGCTGAATGAGGTGAAGATCTTGGTGGAAAAACATGGAATTATTTTATATTTTATTATTATTTACAAGGAGGCCAAACAAGGGCTGCCAAGTCTGAGTGTTTAGCTTCACAGTTGCAATACCATTTCTAGAACAAGAAGTTCTTTTAATACTGGGAGTATTAAAGTTTGCTTCTCTCAGGTCTCTTCATTGAAAGACTGGCTACAACTCATGGAATGGCTATGCCTGACTGGAGATGCTCTGAGAGCATCAAAAGGTACTGGGCAAACCTATCCATGCTGAAGCCCATGCCTTTCCTCCCTCATCAGCCTGGACTTGGGAGTACTATAATTAACCCTGAGACTTCAACCCTCGGTGAAATTTAGCTAAAATTGGTGCCTTCAGAAACAATCAGGGGCATACACACAAAGTGATCTTACAAGCTTGTTTCCATAGAAACTAAATGAAAGATATAATTTTCTAAATTAAAAAATAAATAAATAAACTGATCACTAAAAAACACAAAGGGATTCAGATGAATCTCCCGGTATTGCACCAGCAGGGCTATCCTGTCCTGCACAGGGTCCTTCCAGTGTCCTGTCCACATCTGCATTGCCAGATCCGCACCAATCCTTTGCCCTTGAGCTAATGAAAGGGAACTGGCAGCAGAGCAGCAGACTGTTGTCTTCTGCTTGGACCTGCCCTGTGGGGAGGGGGACAGGTCCACTCTGTGCTCCACTCCACTTCAACCTTTGCTGTGCCTTCCGGCTCCTGCTGGTCCACTACTCGACATCCTTGCACTCTGCTCCTCTCCCCATTCAGTCCTTGCTTTTGCCCCAGCATCTGCCTGAAATTGCCCTCTCTGTAGGGAGCTCGAAGCCCTCAAGCCTCCAGCTGTCTTGGAGGGACAGAGGTTGCATGTGAGACCTGCATGGCAAGAATGCTCAGAGGAGTGAGACACGCTTGATGCAGGCAGATGGCCTGCTTGCCAAGTCCCTACTGGGTGAGTGCACCCCGCAGTCCTGCACCTGCCGAATACCTACAAATATTCAGTGGCAGGCATCTCCCTGCCACCACAGTGGGTTGCTTCTCCAAATCTGAAAGATGGTTTTTTTTTCTTTTTTTTTAAGAGTCATTTTTGCTGAAAACATTTTAAATAGGAAAGAACAGCTGAAGTGGACACCGAATGGTAAACTCCCCACCCCCTCGGGGTGAGCATGGCAAATTCAGCACAAGCTCTTACTATGGAAATGGCAGCTAATCTGCTTCAGTGAGCACAGCACAACTGAGAAGAAACTGGGCTGATAGCTATGAGGATACCCTTCTCCCTGGCATCATGTGCAGCATGACAGAGTCCTCCTCAGTGGCACTGCTGATCAGATTAATCCCTTCCACCAAGCAGCACAAACCAAATCCCCCCTGCTTATTTCCTGCCTTCTGCTGCACCTCCCTCTTGGTTTGCCAGCTCTGATATCATCCCTTTCCCTTCTAACAGTGCCTGACAGAATCCTGACCGGGCATGCCAGAGCTCCCAGCCCATGCTGGCCACTAGTTCTGTCACTGCCGTAGTCACTGCTTGCTGGTCATTTTTCCACAGTTTTATCTACTGGGAGATACCATGACCTGCTGCTGCTCCAGAAGAGAAGTCGTGCCACCTGGGTCTCTGGGAGCTTGCTGCTCCTCACTTCTTGAAATTTGGCTTCATTTAGCATGTAGGCAGAGTGACTATTTTTGCACTGAACATTTGCATTTGTGAATATTCACATTTTCCAAAGATGCATTTGTTCTTTGAAACAGGCCTGATCTCAATCACTAAGCTCATGCCCCTGAACAAAATTCTCCACAAAGGCTGACCTAACAGCAGGGCTGTAATGGCACATGAATGGTCTGGTCCTGCTAAGCTGCTCCTTTTGCCTTTGCTAACCAAGAAGAGTCTTTACAAGATCAGCTGTTAGCTGAGAGCATCCGGTGGAAGAGCCAGCCATGGCAGCATCTCAGCACACAGGCCAGGGCATTGCCCACCAGCCTGGCAGGAACCAGCCCCCTGCTTACAGCAGGACCTCATCCAGACTGACTCCTCTGGGTTTCCACAGAGACAGACACTGGTTTTGGCACCTGGAATTTGAACCTCTTTCTTGCATACTGGCCAGACTGAATGTCATTTAAAGCCTTAGGATAACTTATTAGTCAGTTCTGTTATCTCTCTTACCAATATTATATAAGCCCAGAAAGTAAAAGGAACGAAACAACCTTCAAACCCCAGAGAGCTCTTGCCCAATATATAGGAATCACTAGGATCCTTCTGCACCTTCACAAGTTGGGGCAGGAGCTAGTTCATGCATTTGATTTGGCTAAAGAGCAATGAGTCCAGCAGCCTGAGAGAGAAACGCTGCAGAAATCATCCAGCACTATGTAGGTCAACACTGACAGCTGTGAAAAAAATAATGTACAAGGGAATGCAAGGGAAAGAGAGGGAGCTGCAGATTTAACTGGAGAGGGCAGATGGATGGATGGATAGACATACAGACATATAGATAGGCAGGCTAGTGTAGACATCATTAACCCTCCTGATGGGCACTCTTGATTTACACCACATATATGAGGTACTATACTAGAAACATGCATCAGTTACCTTATCAGAATATATAGACATGCGTGTTGTCAGACCAATGACAGGGATCCTGTAGAAGCCAGCTGTGTATGATACAGGTGTTGGTGTTAGGTGATCATTTGGAGCAGGAGGGTGACTAACTAATATTGCATAGACCTGTAGGACAGGATACATGACACAAACATTATTTCACAGGAGCACATTGGCCATCGAGAGTGATTTTCCTTTTCTTTTCTGCAATGTTAAACAGTCCCATGTTAACATGACAACCACTCGAATAATCGGAAACAGGATAGCAACAACTGCGTTAGGAAGCACATCCCAGCGATGGTGTGGAGAGGGCTGTTTGTGAGCCTGTCGCTGCCTCAAACTGCA
This sequence comes from Rhea pennata, assembly GCF_028389875.1. Lineage (NCBI taxonomy): Eukaryota > Metazoa > Chordata > Aves > Rheiformes > Rheidae > Rhea > Rhea pennata. The sequence goes on from NC_084680.1 coordinate 3,189,742, forward strand.
GCCCACTCAGAGGCAATGGATCTGTTCAGGATTGCATCTTAATGGAAAAGCTGTGCCTAGCTGCTTGGCTTGCTAAACTAATAACTTTCATGGATTACAGATTAAAGGGAAACATCTCCCTTACAGTCACACTGTGTAATGTGATTTCTTTAACCACACATTTAATACTCAGTTGTAATTCCCCTCTGAGGACTATTACAAACAAAGTGGTCAGCTGGGACTCTGAGCAGGAGAAAGAGTGCAGAGCCACAGAGCAAATCAGCCATCTGGCCCTGAACATGCCAGAAATCAGAAAGTCAGGGAGGCAGAGGGCGCAGAACTGGGATCATCAGCTCTCAGGCAAGGAGAGCTGGAAACCTCAGCACAACTGAGCAACATGGGATAGGGTTCATGGTGGTCCATCCCACTTAGGGATCTGGCTTATGCCAAAATGGAGGAGGAGGATCTCAGCAACATCCTGCTGTTATTAAAGGGCTGGGAGTTCAATCTCCAGCAAGATCCTATTTGGTTTTTAAACTGAATGGAAAGGAACCAGGTAATCCTGGGGGGATCCTTTGTTACCTTAATGCCCCTTCATAGCACAGGGAATGACCCCAGTTCATGACAGCCACCAGGCCAGAGTCCAGCTGGGGTAAATCAGTGCAATGAATTTGATATCAAGGAGGAAATAACATTTCTTCCCTCTTCCAAAATCTGCCCAAGACCCAGGACATGTTCTTCACCAAGGCTGGAGGGCAACTTACTAGGACAGGAGAGGAGGATGAAAAACACCTGAAGAAGGGGAACTTGAGAACTGGGTGGAAAAGGGGGATGATACTGTGTGGCATTGAGTGAAAGAAAGAGTGTGCAGAGAGAGATGGGACCAGGGATTGGAGATCTTACCAGGAGCAAAGGGAGGAATTATCCAGAAAGCGGTTGGGGGAAATCACCTAAAGGGTATGGGTGACAGGAGGAGAAGTCCTCAGTGCAGCACCCGTGCCTGACATGAGAGGATGGGAAAGGAGGCTAGCAGAGGGAGAGGAGAAAGGAGAGCTTGGCAGGGCTGGGGCAACCAGAACCAGGAGGAGGCAGGCAGAGTGTAGCTAGATACCAGGGCCTTGGGGATCTGGATTTGGGCAGGGATCTGAACACAAGAGGGAGAGGCTAGAGACTGTGCAGGGGCAAGAGCTACGCTGTGTGGTGCAACAGCTGACAGAGAGGAGCCATTTCGCATGCACGAGCTTCCAGGCTTTCCTCTGCCTCACTGTCCCCCTGCTCGGGCTTAGTGCCAGCAAGCAAGGACAGAGCATGACTGTGCCCTCCCCATGCAAGGGCAGTGGAGCCAGGAGACTCCCTGCCTGCTGGGAAGGCAGAGACACCCCATAGCACTCTGCTCTCCAGAAAGTGGGACCCTCAGCCCCCCTCTACACTGCTGGGTTGTCACCCCAGGACTTAGCAAACACAAGTGTCTTCCCCAGACCAGGTCTGCAGCCTCCAGGCATGAGCCCACGTGCCTTACTGCCTACATGGTGGCCCATGGGGGAAGCTACCTTGCCCAAGCCAAGATCAGCACCAGCCCGGGGCTTCACAAGGTCTGTCATCAGGGGCAAGGCCTTAGAGGTGGCATGACCACATATATATCAATTAGCCGGGTTGCTTAAATGAAGCCTTATCCCAGTTATGATTCCTGACCTGACTGAGCCTTCTCTCTGTTCTCAGATAGGCACCAAATATCTTTTACAGGTTGCTCTGTGCTTCCTGCCTGGCTCTGCCAGCATCCCTGGGGATCTCTCCAGCCATCCTTCATCTCAACATTAGGAAGCTGATCTGTGAATACGTCAGCTTCACTCTGCTTTGCTTCTCCTGCCCCTCAGCCCCCTTCCCCCTTGCTGTCTTTGTGTGTGCCATACATGAATTCCTGTATGCATGCTGGTGAGCACGAGTCTGTGTGGCACATGTTTTCACATGCTTTGTGTGCATGCATGTGTGTGTCTCTGTACAGCAGCACAAGTCTCTGTTTGAGGTGTAGGTGGGTTTGTATGTGCCTGTCTGCCTAGCAGCCAGCCCAGAGCTGGGGGAAGAATACTAGTTAGCTGAGGTCAGCAACTAGAGCACACTCAGGGGCTAGGCATCAGGCTGCCCAGGGCAGAGATACGCAGCACCCTGAGGACCCGGGCTGTACCTATTACCTGCTGGAAGGTGGATGCTGGCTGGTCCCTTCTGTGCCTGCTGTGCTCAGGGAGGCATGAGGGAAAATCACTGTGGTGGGTTCAGCAAGCGGCTGAGACTGACACATGAGGACAGGAGATGCCCAGCTGGGAGGAGTGTGTGTGTGTGTGTGCGCATGCGCGTGCATGCACAGTGTCCTCTGTGTTACCCATGTCTGTGTGCATCTGTGTTTGTGCAGCTGTGTGATGTACCTGCACATGACGTGTGTGAGTGCATGCAGTTTCTATGTGTGTACTAAAATCTGCGTAGGCATATGCCTACCTCTTTTGTGTGCATGTGTGCAGTAGTGTGTCTGCCTCATGCAGTGTGCGAAGCTGGCTGGGGATGCAATGGCACTGTGTGTGTGCAGCTTTGGTGCAGTCATTCAAATGTATGTACTGGAAGTGTGTGTATGTATGTGCATAATGCTGTGGGTGTACATGCAGCATTCTGTGTGTGTTTCTAGTGCAAGCAGTGGTGTAGATGTATGTGGCAAAATGTGCACGTGTGTGTGTTTGTGCATGGTGTGGTGCATGCTTGTGTGTGCACATAGGAATGTGCATTCATGTGTTCTGTGTGTGGCATTGTGTTCACACAGTGGTAAGAGTGCACACAGGCAGTGGTGTGCATGTGTGCCCATGTTTGCAGTGATGTGTGTGTGCACATGGTGATGTGAGTGTGCACCTGGTGTGTGTACATCCATGCTGCCCTCCATGCCCATGTGTGTGCACAGTGTGTGCATATCATGTGTGCACACATAGCGCTGTGTGTGCCCTGGTGCTGTGTGTCTGTGCATGACGTGTGTGCCCATGGTGCTGTGTGTGTGCCCATGTGCACGCACAGTATGTGTAGGCATGGCGTGGTGTGCGCCTCTCTGTGCCATACATGTGTGCAAGCCTGTGTGTGCACTCGGGGTGTGTGTGTGCATGCGTGTGTGCCGGTGTGGCAGTGCACGCAGCCCCGCCGCTCTTACATAAAGGCTGCAATGCAGGCAGCGGGCCGGCGGCGCCCCGGGGCGGCGGGGCAGCAGCCCGCTCGCCCGCGGCTCTGCCCCGCTCCGAGCCCGCGCGGGGGCGGCCGGGGCCGCGGCGGGACGAGGGCGCTGCGCCCGCGGGGGTCGCGGCTCGGCGCCCTCCCGGCCGCGGCGGGGCCTCGGGGTGGGGGGCACGGGGGCGGCCGGAGGGATCCGGCCGTGGCGGCGGGGCGCTGGCCCGGGGGTACCTGGCTGGAGATGAGGTCCTCGCAGACGGAGAGAGCCATCTGGATGGCGTTGGGCTTGTGCGTGACCGAGGTGGCGTTGAGCTGGAGCTTCCAGGTGCCGTGTCTCTTGTTGGCCTGATTCACCGCCTCGCGGAAGATCTGTTCGTGCTTCTTGGTGCTCAGCACCGCGCCGATGTTGACGATCTTGGGGTCGCAGCCGGCCCGCGCGAAGGAGGACGAGAAGAGCAGGGCGAGCAGCAGCAGCCGCATGGTGCTCATCCACGGGCGGCCCGGAGCCCCCGGGCTCCCTGCCCGCGCCCCGCCGCACAGGGGCCGCCGCGCCGCTCAGCTCGGCCCCATGGGGCGGCGCGGTCCGGCTCGGCGCGGCTCGGCGCGGCTCGGCGCGGCTCGGCGCGGCGCGGCGCGGCTCGGCGCGGCGCGGCGCGGCGCGAGGCGCTCTCCCTGGTGCTGAACCGCCCGCGCCGCTCCGCTCTGCTCCGCGCCGCTCCGCCTGCCGCCGGCTCCTCCCGCTCCGCGGGGCCCGCGCTGCCGCAGAGCCCTCCTCCCGGCCCGCCCGCCGCGGCTGCGGCTTGCCTCTCGGGCAGACCCCGGCGGGGGCTGGCGGAGGGTGCGCGGGATTGCGCTGGGGAGGGCTGCTGGAGGTGGGACCCCCTGTGGACCCCCTATTCCTGCTCCCTCCAGTCGGGCACTTGAGGAGCTGCAGGCCAGACCTGCCTGGCAGGATGGCGTGAAGCCATCCCTGGGAAGGCTGTAGGAACCTCGGCACTCCAGGGCTGGGGAGTGGGTCTTGCACCGCTAGAAAGTGTCACTGATGCTGGGGCTGCAGGGTGCTGTGCCAGAGCTTAGGTGTGGCTGAGCCTCCAGCCACAGAGGAGCAAGTGGAGGGCATCTTCTGGAGATCCAGTTCTCCCTTTTCATCTTTTCAGCTGCAGTGCTGTTCACAAGCCCATTCGGGCTCTGGGAATCCCTGTTACTTTCAGAGGCATACATGCACCAGGCTTCAGTTGATCTGAGAGTTTCTCCAGAAAAAAAAATATTCCCAGTTATGCAGCATCTCTGAACAGCACACATTTCCAGCCTTGACCAGGGAGAGTTGTCTGTGACATAAACCTCGTCAGGATCTCTGTTCACTCCGGTGTTGGAGAGCTCTTCACTGGCCAGCACACCCCTTGACCAGAGAGGCTAATCGGTCACTCACCTCATTCCTTGTCTTTACTCTGTTCCTCTACATAGAGATATCACTTTTCCAGGAGTTACCTCAACATGGGAACTAGCCATTTTCCTCCATAAAGTTCATTCTGTTGTCCCTTGAATTTTGCTTTAGTATTTCTCTGCTGAAAAAGTTTATTGGGATTCTCTTTATCCATTGCCTCTAGGTTATTACTATCCTCTCCCATAGGAAATGGAATCACAGCAGATAATGGCCAACATCTGGAGGACAGTCCAACTCCATGGTGGAAGAGGACTGAGTTTTCACTCCCGGACCATGTCTGTCTAGTTGCAGGGGCAGAAGGATGAAGCCAACAGCACAGAACCTTACTCTCCAGAGCTGCTACTTTGGTCTTCCTGGAAAAAATCAAAAGGCTTGCGGATAGCTGCAGGGTGTTGCTTTCTAACTGCATGGGACAAATGCCATCAGCCAGCCCACTGTATATCAGCCAAGAAAGAGAGCAGACAGCATTGCAGAGGGAAAATCACCAGAGACATTTTCACATCAGCCATTTCTAGCATATTGCCACAGCCTACCTCTGTGCTTGCTTGCAATGTGAGTTGAAGCAGAATTTTTTTCCCCAACGCAAATTTTCTCACTGATATCTCTGAAGTGCAAGTTGTCATGGAAACCATTTTGTCTGTGTCCCACGTTCTCTAAATGCACTCGGAAGGAACTACAGAAGCAAAATGTCTGTTGTGTAATGCTGCAGGGTCTCAGCACATGAGAAGATTCTGTACTGCGAAGCACCCTTCTAGTTTTGAGACCCACTCAGAGAAGCTGCGGACGTTTACTTGGAAAAAGCAACAAAACCTATAGCCATTATGACACACTCGATGAGAGAATGCAAATGGCCTCACCTCATCTTAACTCTCTCAGTGCTTTGTGTGGAACTCCACATCATACCATGCTGTGCTCTCAGTAAAGACATCTAAGTGCATTTTACCCTTTTCAGTGCCACTGTTTTATTCCTACTCTTCCAAGCATGGAGATGAGGATCTTGCAGTACTCATGTGTGGATCTACCTACACAGCATGGCCTGGGATACAGTTTAGTAAAGAGAGTTGCATCCATACACTTAGCCCACACACATTTGGCTGCATTCTCTCCTCCAACTGCCTGATGTATTTTCAGTAGGTTGTTTAGGAACCAACTGTTTTCAAGTAGGTCTATACAGACCCTGACCCTGGTGGGTATGAGGGCAGAAATACAATAATAAAGGCAAGATCTGGCCACAGCTGGGGACTTAACAAAGGAAAGGAAAGAAAAAGGCAGACTTAGAAAAATTATTTAGTTTGCTCACATTGCAGTGCAAAAGGTCTTTTCTCCTTAGTGTCCGGATTGTTCATAGAAAAATGAATACAGTTCCTGAGCCCCTCTTGTGTTGTCTAGGATGATCATAGGCAGAACCCAGTGTCTTTCCTCTGTGTCTCCATTTTTTGTTTTGTTTTGTTTTTCCTGCAGAGACTATCATTCCCGGCACCATTTCAGAGGTCTGAGAAATGCCTGCTTCCCTCTCAGGTCATGCCTCCCACTGGGCCATGTTGTCCTGGCATCAGGAACAGCCTAGATCACAAACTCAAGCAGCAAGACTCAGCCAGCACAGACGTTGTCACCGCACGACTTCCACACTTGCTGTGTCCTCAAGCTCTTTGTTCATCTGAAGGCAATGGGTGCATGCAGAGATTTCCCTGGATGGAAGCTGTGTAAATGGTAAACACAATTGCATCCACTAGCTGATCCAGTGAAGACTCTGCAGTGAGTGATGGTGTTCGTTTTCCCTATAGCTGCCTTCTCGCATCTCATGGCAACCTCCTTAGCTATGGTTTGGTACAAGCACTTAACAGAGTTGCCTATAAAAGGAAGATAATAGCATGTGCATAGTACGATCCTGCTCTTTATGCTAGCACCTTCTGAATGCAGGAGAATGGGATATGCTTACGTGTGTGTGTGATGCGCCATTTCCTTTGGTGTAATTCCCTTGGCCAGAGTAAATCAGCCTAAAATGCAGAGGCTTGAAGGGAACAGCACTGAACCCAGCTGAAAATTTCATCTGCCTTGGGGTAAGACATCAGTCCCAATAGTGGAAGAGATAATATGGAATTTTATAAATTATAGGAATATATGGTTCATACCAGTCAACACAGAGCTGTCAAAAAAACAAAATTCTTCTTCTGAGAAATTTAAAATTTAATTGATAGCAGTAACTGCATAGCTGTAGCACAGACTACTGTAATACATTTTACTTACAGCTCCAAGACTTTGGAGTGGTTAAGCTAAGATATAAGTAAATCACATACTGAATGGCCTATGACAGATCTCTAAAAGAGATCTGAAGTTAGTGAACAACTCAAGTTTATGTAGATATTCCTACAAATATAACAAGATTTGAGACATGATTGATACTTCAATATTTTTATCATTGCTCTGAAGCAATTTTGACTGATAATATTTGTGGAACAGGAAATAATGATGCTGAGTAATTGGAATCATATGATAAACTAAGTACACTGAAACATATTTTAAGACAGTCAGTGCACAGCTACATAAGTAGAAATAAGTAGTATAAGTCCTGCCCTTAGGATAGAACAGTAGCTGCAGCAGAAACGGGGACTGTAGAAAGGATTTGGTGATGTCTAATAGCAATTAGTGGGTCAGAAAAGACAGCAGCTGAACATGATTTTCCAAAACAAAAAGAACCAGTGTTGTCCTTGGATGTATCCCTGATGTACCAGAGTAGTAGCAGCAAATAATGGAGTTTCTCTGTGAAGGACTGAGGATTCCTAGATGAAAACATTGCCAGATTTGCTGACCAGACTTTTACAAGGAGGTTTAAAACTTGGTGAAATAAGCCCCAAAAATATTTGGAAAAAAATTGTCATGAGATGCTATAGAAGAGGTATAGAAGAGGTAAGGTTGAATAAAATCTACCAGTCAACCCTCAGAGTCAACATTTTTTCCCATGCAAACAGCCAGATCAAGTATCTATGAGCTGCAAGTGAGGCATGTGGTGCACAGATCTTCATCTGAAACTCTTGTTGGAGACAAGTGTTGCTTGTGAACAGTTTAGGCCTTGTGATCACCCCCAAGCCCCCATCTCTCAGCCATAGAAGCTAGGGCAATGCAGACAGTGGCTTAGCCGGCCTTTTCAGAAGGCTGTGAAATGCTATGGATTGACAGTGAAAACATCATCAACTTAGTAAGACAAAGCTCTACCTTAGCAGAATGTCATCTTTATGATTAAAATGACATTGTTTCACTGCCACATTTGTGAGCAATATGACAGGAAGTGCAAGGACTTGCCATGGTTTTCTCCAGAGGGGCAGGGTATGTGAGGGTTTCCCTCAGCTGCGGGCCTAATTGCTGAGAGCAGAAGCAGAGCATTTGGACAGGCAAGACTGCAGCATCCCCAGCCTGCAGGGCCACACTACTCACCTGTCAGTCTCAGCTGCTGGTACTCCCAGTCACACACATTTTAGCCAGAGAAACTATTTCTATAGTCATGCCTTCAGTGATGAGCATTGCTATGGAATGACTCCAGCACAGACTGGGTAGGTTTGCTGGGGTGGCAGAATGGAGAATACGGAACAAGGCTTTCCTGATGTACTGCATCCCTCCCCTCCTCCTGCAGTCTCCATGCCTGGGTCAAGGCCTCCTGCCTAGCTTCATCAGCTCTCATGTTGCTATTGCTCTGGCATCTTGATGTCATCCAGGGGAGTTCCATGCCCTGGGTACCCTGCAGACAGAGAAAACCAGGCATTGATGGCTCTCAGCCACATGGACAACACAAGCACAACTTGGGCCAGAGACAGAGAATGGCAGTGCAGTAAGCCCCGAGCGAAAGGTGCAAGGTGAGCTGCAGGTGGTGGTCAGACAGCTGTCAGGGATGATGGAGGGGGAAGACAGTGCAGGGGCTGCCTGCGCCTCCCCACTGCTCTCCTGGAGTCACAGTGCGGCACACTCCTCTTCAGTCAGCCTGTCAGGGATGTGATTTGTGTGAGCAGCTGGGACACTGGGGAGGGACATCCCTGTCATATGTCTGCGATCCAGCCAGACTGACAGGCAAGGGCCCTGCATCTGCCTGAGGAATAACTCACCCAAAGGCATTATTTCTTTGGTAGGGGGGGCAGAGAGGTCTATGGGATGGAGACCAAGGTGAACGTGTCTGAGCAGCAGTTTGAATTGAGCTGCTGCCATTGTACATTCTGTCTCTGACTCACAATCTCCTCCAGATGGTACCCGGGAAGGACACACTGGATGGACAGAAATCCCTAAGCAGGTCTTAGACTCTCTCTAAATGCTTTCACAGCCAAGAGAGACTCAACATAGCCTGCTCTGCATTTCAAATGTGGTTTGTGTAGTTGCTAGGCAGCATGGCTCCCTGCTTCAGTGCCAGGGACAGCACGGACCTGCCCTTCTAGCAGTGGGCATCACTGCTGGGTTTGCTCAGCTTTCCCTGCAGGGCAATAGCTATGGCTCAGAGAGCCCTCGTCACCCTCTCAATCACAGCATATGTCACCTCTGCAGTCCCTGTCATCATGTGAAGAAGTCAGAGCAGCAGCATCCTACAGCATGTGAGGAGACTTGAGGTGATCTCTCTCTCTCTCTCTCCCCCCATGATCAGGCCACTCTGCATCAGTTACCTCATGACTGAGTTACCTGACTGTGGGAGTAGTTATACCACACACCAGTGCTTTACCTTCATCCAAGGAAGCCAGGCATTCACTAAGTTGGCTGCGGTTAGCCTAGTTTTGGAATCTGAAAGGGTTCCAGATGCAAGAAGATGTTCAGGGAAGGATGGGGGACAGGCCCTTGATGACCTGAGGCAAAACGGTGAGGAACACAGAAAGAGCTTCTGTGAAATCAGAAGGAACTGAATGCACATAAACATACCATCAAATATAAGCTACAAATGCACGTGAATTCCCATTGTAATAATTTTCTGACAGAAAACAGCATTCACATGTTTGAAATTTTCTGTAGGGAACCTCTGTTTTGACAAAAAAAAATGGAAAACCATTCCTAGCTGAGAGGTTCCTGGGCTTTGGCTGCCTACACATCATGGTCCTGCACTGCAGCATTACCAGAGGGCTCTCAGGAGATGGTACAACCATCCTCAGAGACCTCCAGCTCCTTGGGCCTGCTGCATACCTGAAGCTGAAAAGAAGATCTCAGAAAGAGCAATCACTGCTGGGGAGACTTCCTTCAAATCAGTCTAAATCTCGGAGGATGCTCGAGTGCAGGCTTGGCTCGTGCAGTAAGTGATTCAGAGCAGCCTGAGGCTGGAGAGGGAGAGATCTCCTCAGTCCTCACCAGCACTGGATGCTGCTGCTCTGACTTCCTTGTGTGCTGGCTGGCTATCCAGAAAGATTCTGACATATACTTTTTTTCAGTGGAAGCACTGCCTGGGTCTTCACTGTCCTTCCTGATGTGCATTTGGCAAAGCTTTGCAGGAACTCTGTAATCCCAGAGACCTTGCTCTCTGCCAGGGCATGATACCGTAGTGCCCACAGGGCAGCCTCCATAGCATGTTCTGCAGATGATCCAGGCTTCTTTCAGGCTTTGGTCTCACTGCACTCAAAACAGAACATGTGGGGAAACATCAGCTACAACATAGTCCTTCATACTTTCTAGCAAACACTCCTCCACGCTGTCTACTCTCTATATACTCCTACAGTCTCTTATCCTCCTCTCTGAACTCATCCCAGTCACGTTGCCTTTCCTGCTGTCAGTAAATTGGACAAGACACACAGCCAAGGGGTCCATCCCAGGGCTCTTGGCACCATTGGAGAGGAGCAGAGCTAGATAGGCCAGGGTTTCCACAACAACATGGTAAGTCTTGCTGTTGGTATGTGGCTATCCTCTTTGGTGAGGTATTGCTGATGTCCAGGATTACCAGATTTGCTTCCTTGATCTCCAGGGATTCTTCTCTGGGGATACCAGAGGCATCTGTTGCACCAGCATATCTCAGTCCTGTTCATTGCAAAATTTGGTGGTGTGGGCCTGTGCAGCACTTCCACCAAGCAAGCGTGTGGAAACCATTTGAATGACTGAAGGCATACCGGAGGGGCCAGATTCCATGGGAAGGGTGCTCATCTGGCCAAACAAGGTCCTCCAGAAGGCTGTAAGCCGCCAGCAGAATCCAGGTGGTGACAGTCTTCGCAGCTAGACAGAAGTGACAGTTTGTTGTGCCTATCACATGGAGAGTGAGATATCTGTGTACATCTAACCTCTTTGGGCTGGGAAGAACCTGAAAAGGACAAAGAGAAAAAGAGTCAATGACAAATGTGGCTCTCTGAGACTTGTAACCCCTCCCAGGCCAAGCTTTCTGAAAGACAGGGCATTGTCTTTAAGGTGATGGGCCCAGAAATGAGCAAGAGTTCCCACCTTCACATCTCTAAAAACCTACTTTGGGGATGAGACAGCAAATATCTAAGCAGAGCCTTTTTACCCACATCCTTGAGCTTCCCTCCACCAGGAACTCTTTACACTGCTCAGAGCTCCCTTCTGCCCTGAAGCCCAGCTCTGTGCTGTCCCAGCCTGGCTTCCCAGGACTTGTGGGGATTCCAAGCTGCAGGGAGCTACAGGCTACAGCCACACTGGTGTGCCTGGGAGGGACAGTTCTTCCCCTGGCCTTTCAGTTGCTTCAGTTCTGGGGCTTCAGCTCCTGACCTGATGCAGATCTGTTCCCCCTTCCCCCCCCCCCCCACACACAGCAAACAGTGCCTAGGACATCTGAGTACTCTTGGCTTTACACTACTCCTGGGAAGTTTTCATGTCTTCACATATGTTTAACTAGCTCCTGGGGCTCCTCAGGCTAAGCAACTCTGATCTGAAAGCTCTACTGTGGGAGAATAGAAAAGTAAGAGGATTGCCTTCCAACCTGCCAGATGTGGCTTTTCAAAGACACCAAACATGACAAATGTGAGGCACAAGGCCTCAGGAATACCCTTGAAGGATGGCAAACAAACCAGAAAAAGCCAGAGCTGACTCAGTTGTGCTAATATGGCATGTAGAGGCAGGAGCTGAGTAGCACCAGACTTTCTCCTGCACTTGATGTACTTCACCCAGGAGCCATTTGGCAGGCTCCAGAGTGGCCTGGGTGTGCACCAACATGCACCTAGAACAGATAAATAGTGGATTAGGACTCACAAGTAAAACCAAAAGTCCAAGTATTTGACACTAAACATGTATCTCTTAAAATCTATGCCTCCCTGTCATGTGTGATTGACATTTGTAAGAAAATTAAAACATCAACAGATAGAAAGATTGATTGCACAACTTTTGTTTTGTTACAAAACCAGGCTAAAAAAAGAAAGACAGACATGATGAAACAAGGTCTAATAAACACTGCTGCTGAAGAAAATACTGTTTTTATTTCATCCACTTCCCTTAAGATATCTATAATGTACTTACAACTCAGTCATCTGGACAGCAAGACAGTCTCAAGGTGGGCCTTCTGGAAAGAGGAACACACAGTTAGGGCTATCTTGTGAAAAAATTGTCACAAATCCCTGTGGCCAAAAATGCAGTTCTCCAAGGTTTCATCCTCCTCCTGTAGTTGTGTGAATTGTGCTTTACTTCCTACTTCAACTGCCATGTCAAAGAAACCATGGAAGAGTGACAATACACTGGAAATGTTTGACTTCATGGCCTTAGACTTCTTTCGAACTTGTTTGAAGGAATTGAGAAGTATTTATTTAATTAGATCTCCTGGAAACTGAAAGCCAAACTACTTTCTCCTCCTCTTACCTAGAAACATAATGAATTCCCCTGTGTCTAGGCAGTTTCACTACACAAGACAGACCTCTGCTAGCAGAGTAAGGGCTCTGTAATATAGTATTACTCTGCACACAAAACAACTAGAGAACGAAGCACGGGGGAGCTCATAGCTCTTCACTTCATCCAAGAAATGTGGAGATCCCCCAGGTCTGGGGAGGGGAACATCTAGCGCACACATCCATTTCTGCTTTGGAGCATCCTTGACAAAGGTATACCCTGTGGGATAGCTACTGCCAGCTCTGCTCAGTACTATCTTGTGTGACTTTCAGGGATCAGCTAATGCTGCAAGAGTTTTCATGAGGAACTGCATACCTCTTAGATCTGCCAAAGTCCAAGCCCCTTTAATGCAGAGATGCACTACAGTCTCAACCAGTATAAGAATTTCTAATATTAAACAAACACCACATTCTTCTTCTACTTATTTTTCTTTAAACTTTATGATTGCTCGAAACCAGCTGAATCCTCTCCACCAAACCCAGGAAGTGGAGAATTCCAGTCTGAGTTCAGCAAACTCATAACTGTGCAAGTTCATAAGCATACAAAATCAGAATTTTGTAAACGCTCAAAGGTGTTCGGCATCTGTAACTATAAACACTATCTCAAATCCCAAATAAAATTTTCTTTTATTATATCTAAGGTTGCTATGTACTAGCCACTGAACATATCTTAAAAATAAATACAAAGAAAATAGCCTACAGAAACCACAACTGCTTCAGTAATATTATACTCAGTTTACATGATTTACAGAAACATTTACTAATCCCTTTACCCAATTGTTACAACTTCCTCCTCTTCCATTTCCTAACTATGTTTTGAGATGGTGCCCACTGGAAATCTTTGCCCAGTGAGAAGTAAAGAATGAAAGAGAAATCTTTGCATTGAGTTTGGTTCCCCTCTAGCGTGGGCTGTGTTTTATCCTAATACTTCCAATCTCCAGCAGATACATGAGCCAGACACATAAAAGCAGGAGACCACAAGGTAGAGCCATGCATCTTGGGTGTGTGCAGAGGTCCTACATTACTTGACAAGCTCTCTGGGTGCTCCTGCCATCATCCCCACCCAGGAATGCCCCACAATATGTTCTGCATCCTTTATGCCCAATCTATAAATATCTTTTGCATTCAGTCTCTAACACTCGGGAGTTCTGGGCAGCCTTCATATATTGAGGGCTGTGTTCTTCTCTTCCCTTCCCTAGCCTGTGCATGCACTCCTCCTTCCTCTATGCTCAGGGAAGTCAAGGTTCCCACAGTGCCACGTCAGGTATGCCTTGCTGCTTCCCTGCCTAGGAGCTGTACTTGTCCTCCAAGCAATGTAATGGGTGTCCTGGCTTTCTTGGTTTTGTTTGCAAGGTGTCTTGGGAGAAAGACTTGTAAGATGTCTTGGGAGAAAAAGCAGAGTGGATGTGCTGGCAAAGGCTCCAGTTCTTTGACAGAACCCTTTGACAGAGCAATTATTGCTACTAATTCTATGCACCAGCACTCAGGGGCTCCCTGTGCCTCCTGTTCTTCCTTCTTTCATTTTCTGATTTGTCTCGTATTGGACCTATTATGCCCACATATATGGTCCTTTAAACTTGGTAAAGGGTCAAATATGACCTTGAAAAGAAAGTGCTAAATTGAGGCAAAGATCCAGCTAGTTCAGGGACTAGCAATGGATACATATAGTATCCATTAAGACTCTAAGTCTATTTATTGTATTTTTTTTTCCACTTATGGCAACTATTCCCTACTCCTAATCACTTTTCTACTTTCTCTGTATCTCTTCTAGATTTACTTCATCCAAAATGAGATGGCCACTATCACACATCTCATGCACATGCAGTAGACCGACAAAGTACAGATGTTTTCTGCTGCATTCTCAATTACTTTCCTTAATTATTCTTGTAGGAGGGCTATTATGTCTGAAATTATGTCTGTCAATTTTTTCCAGCTTTATCAGATAGCCTATTGGAAAATATTATTGTCCTCCATGGACCTTGCCTCTCTTATACACTTAGATCATCATGGCTAAGAAAACATCAATACAAACTACTCCTAACATTGTCTTTTTGAGCAGCATGGAGCAGTAAGTAGATGCATTCAGAGAACAAGTTGAGTAATGCTAGATCCCTTTATAAGTGCTAATTAATAGCTAACCTTCTCTTGCGGATTTTTGTTGTACCTGGTTCCTCCTTTCTGAGCATGAAATATCAGCTTAGAAGGGTGATGTGGTATGTATTGATCTAATTAATGCATCTATCCTATTGGAGAGCCTTCTGGTGCACCACTTTCACAAGGAAGAACTTTTTCTTTACATACAAGTGGAATTCCATTTGTTGTAATCTGTGCTCACTGCCTCTTTTGCCATGCACCTCTGAGAAAAGCCCAGCTCCCTCTGCTCTGTATCCCCTTTAGCTAGCAGAAAACTGAAGTTAGACCCCCCTCGTTTGCCTCCTGTTCTCCAGGAAGAACAAACCCAGCTGTCTCAGGCTTTCCTCTGAGCTGACCGCTCTGCACTCCGCCCCTCAAGCCTCTTTTCTGAACATCCCAGTTTGTTGGCCTCTCCCTCGCACCGAGGATCCCCCAAACGGGTGCTCCAGACACAGCTTCACGAGCAGAGGGGGAACAACCACCTCCGCCGCCGCCGCGCTGGCCGTGCTCCCACCAGCGCAGCCCGAGACTCTTGTGGCCAGGACCCTTGGCGGGCCCCGCGGGGCGGTGAGCCGGGGCCGGTCCGCGGGGTGCGGCGCCCCGGCGGGGGCGGAGCGGGGCGGCGGGGCCGGCTGGGCTATAAGGGAGCGGGGCGGCGGGGCCGACCGGGCCATGGGCAGCGGGTGGTGGTGCGGTGCGGCGCTGCTGGCGGCGGCAGCGGGGCTAGTGGCGGAGCCGGAGCGCGGGGCGCTGCCCGCCGCGCTGCTCTTCCTCCTCCTCATCCTCCTCCTGCTTCTCGCTTGCGCCCGGCCTCTGGAACTGCGGCGCGACCCGGGGCAGGTGGGCTGCCTGCCTGGCCTGAGCCGTGCCCGCCACCCCGGAGTCATCCCGCCGCCCTACCCCAACGGCTGGTACCGCCTGCTCGACTCCCCGCAGCTGCCCCGCGGCGCCGTCCGCAGCCTCACCCTGCTCGGTGAGTGTCCCCGCGGGCGGGCTCCCCCCACCCCGGAATCGGCGGGTCCCCACCCGGGCTCCCCGCCGAGACCCCGGGGGCATCTTGCACCGGGCTCCCCACCGGGACATCCCTGCACGGGGTCTTTCAGGGGCTCCCCTGCCCAGGCTTCCCCCCTGAGGCATGGGGGCATCGCTGTCCAGGTTCCCTGCTGGCAGGGGCACCTCGCTGCCTGGGCTTCCTTGCTAGAGCATCAGGGTTCCCACTAGCATATAGGACATCTCACTGCATGGGCTCTGCTCCCGGGCATTGCTACTGCCCACGTGCTCCACGTCCGGGGGGGGGGGGCAGGATGGGGGCTCAGGCTGCTTCAGAGAAGTGCTGAGCTTGTTCAGGGTCTGGCAGTCTTGGTGATTGGTTTGGGCTTGTGTGAATGCCCTCCTTGGCAGGGATGTTTCTAGGTTAAAATCCCTCTGATTCAGTGGTGATCCTTCACTACTAAGGAGTAGTGTTTCCTAGGTGTGTTTTCAACAGCCTTCCTCTCCTGTGAAGTTTTTTTCATATAATGGGAACAATTCATTTCAATATTTGTGTCCTGGGGAGTCACCACCAGTCTGTCTGTTACACTAGAATTTTCTTAGTTGTCTACCCAAACCCTAGTTTCTGGGGCTCAGTTCTTTGGATCCAGCTAAAATGTACTGGTAGAAACACCTTTAGCCACAGAGTAACAATAGCATACTAGTGTCAGAAAGACTGATCATTAAATAAAACTGTTAAATAACCTACAGCCTCCAGGTTTGTGCATATCTAATTTACTTTGGGTAGAGTGTCTGAGCATAGCCTGGAAATGAGGTCCTGTTCCAGAGGATGTGAGTGAGAGAAGATGTGCCTTGTGTTATTCCTGGTAAAAATAACGATTCGTTTTCCATAAAGGAAATAAGTTTATTTCACAGGAAAATATCTGTGTCTGTACATGGCTATTAGTACTCTAGATATTCACTTGCAGTAGAGCTTCTCAGTGTATGGTAAGCCAGGATACTGTACTCCCAGGACATTTTCCTTATAAGCTAGAGCAGAGATCAGCTTCTCCTCTAGCTCTGCTGGCTCCGGAGTGCAAAGACTAAAGACAAAAGCAGAATTCACTCAGAAGTCCTGGGTGAGCTTTTTTGGGCAGCCCAGCAAGCTCTGGCCATGGGCACTGCTTCACCTCTCCAATGCAGAAGAGTTCCAGACTACATATGAGAAAGAAACTTTTAGATGTGAATCATTCTCGGAGAAAACCTGTCTCTTAAAACTTCGCTGCAGACACAAGTCTGCAGGGTTCCTCCTTGAGGTGTGTGAGGGAGAGGGCTGGAGTCCTCCCAAGAACACAGGTCCCCAGTACTCTGACTGCAGTGCTCTGGTTTAAACCCCTCCTGTTTCTCCTCTGTATCTGCTCAGCTGCTGCTCCCAGTGAATCCGTAAGACCTCCAAAGGCTGTTCAGGCAGAAGCCCTTTCCCTGCTTTTCCCCATTTTGCCTTGAATCTCAGCTCAGGTGGCGAGGCTGGTTAGTGAAAGAAGAAATGCTGATGCTTAAGAATTGAGGGTTTAGAAAAGGACCTTCACTTTGAGTCCATCTACTCCCTTGTGCCTTATGCCAACAAAAGATGTACGAGAGAGCCTTCCATAAGGACTGTGAGGAACCAGTGCAAGGCTTCCTGTGTCAGGAGGGATATCCAGGTATCGGACAACAACAAGACATCTCTGCCAGATCAAAGGATGGGTGAATTTCCAGGTTTTCCTCTTCTTTGCCCAGATAACACAAGCTTTGGGTATGATAGCTTACATTGTGTCATTTATCATCAGTGTGACTGGGAAAATATGGTCAGAATCTGGCTCCCAAAGTCTAGTTTGCCCTTATTTCTCATTAAGTGAACCTTAAGTTGCAGTATCCACTGTAACGACCAGATTTCACAGTTTAATGGAATTGCATCTATGCAAGCCTGAAGCTTGGTATGGGAGACAGAGTACTCTGGGTTTTAACTGGATTGCTTTAGTAATGCTTGTTCTCCTTTACTATAGAAAAGAAATACGAACAAGCCGAAGCTCAAAGAATTCGCCTAAACCATGAGTGTGTTCCTGCTGCGTTTGAAGAAAACATTGACTCACTGGCAATGCTCAGCTCCCTTTACCGGAGAGCATCAGTGACATTTTCAAATCATACAGGATGTAAAATGCCCCAAGAAATTGTTTCTGGAGATTTTCTGTTAATTATTGTAGGCAGGGAGAAAAGGAGAGGCAAACTCTCTTTCTTAAAATAGCTAGTGGTTCACAGGTATTGGCAGTGATCACAGAATCACCTTATCCTTCTTGGCTGGATTTATTCTGTCTGATTCAAGGTTTTGATTCTCTTTGTGCATTTGCCCAGGTACTCCATGGTCTTGACTAACACAGCACATTTGTGCTCTGCTACTACAGTGCACCTGACACCTTCAGCAGGGAATATATGAGCTTAAACAGTTAGATCTTTGGTTGCCTGTCTGCAAACCTGGAACTCTCTGGAGATCAGAATGGCCATGAATATTGGCATCTTGAAAGGAAGAAGGTCAAGTGCAAATCTTTATAACTACCTTGCAGGTTAACACCATCAGCTGTATTTTCTTTTTGTCATCTAGTCTGATGGACTGGAGGGAAATTGTTTTTGTGAAATAAGTTGACACCATGATATGGGCTATGATAGAAACCTAGCCAGCGAAGGCAACTGTCCGTGATTAGGTTGGCATGCACTGTCAGTAGCTTGAGAAAGACATCTATTGTGCAGAGAGGATGTTTTGATTGCCTTGACTACAACTTGCTAGCTTATTGTAAGAATACAGTTTTGAGTTCTATTTCTTTAAAATAATTCTGTTCCCTTTTTTTTCTATAATCATTTCATTCTTCTATGATTTTTAATTTTTGAAATAACTCACATTATAAATCCCTGGGGCCAGGAGAATGAGATGGCCGGGGAGAAATGGCTGACAAAAAGACGGTGCTCACAGTCTAACATGCAGAACAGGAGTTGTGCAGGGTGAGTTTCTAAGCTTGTGGAAGGGATGAGAGCACAGAACAAGTGGTACTCTTGCCAGCAGTATCAGCATAGAAGAGCTGGCAAAAGAGGAAATGGTGTTCAAACCACTCTGCAGACTGCAGAATTAGCAGGCAGTGTTTTTCTCTTACAGCAGTGAACACTTGAAATCCTAAAACCATGTACAGTGTCCAGGGACAGGTGAGTGCACAGGGATGGGGTCTTTCCCTAGAATGGCACAGTCTACTGTTTACAAAGGCAGGCATGAGATAACCTAGGGAAATCTCAGTGCAGTCACTATCCTTGTTTAACGGATGTTCAAGCCAAAGACTAAGTTCTTCCTTCACAGACTGTTAAGTTAAAAGACCTCCCTGAACAGCCCTGGTCTCAAATCAACGTTTATTGGCGTTCGGAAACCTCGCCATGTGAAGATAAGCCTCTGCTGTGTGTGTTTCTGTAGTTTGGCCATACTTGAATCAAAAAGTTGTACCTATACTTTCTTGCTGCGATGCATCCTGAGATCCTTGGCCTGTGAACATCCAGATCCAGCATCTTTTCAGAGATAGCTCCATCTGCCTGTGTACCAGTGTTTCCTTTCATGCAAAGTGTGTGGGGCCAAGGGAGGAATGTGGTGTTGCCTGATACAGAACGGGGACACAGCAGGTCTGGAAACTCAGAAGCACATTGTGGGGTCTGTTCGTACAGTTGTGGCCACTGAGAGCAGGTGCAGATTTGCTTTCAGGCCAGGTCACCGATGAACAACCACTGTCCTCTCTATGGCCTCTGCACTACATGCATGCTAGCAGAGATTTCACTACTGCAGCCCTCGCAGGTGTGCAGCTGTCTCAGAACAGCTTCTGCCAACACCAGGAAAGCACCTGGCATGTATTCAGTCCCTCTGGGTAGTGCATTTATTTAAACAATATTGTGGCGTGCAATTCAGTGATAGCTAGCTTGCCCAGCTGGGCAAGGAGCAGTGCCTTAACAGACCTACGGCTATTGTGCAAGTACTCTCTGTCTCTCTGTAAGTCAAAACAAACATTTTAATAGTTTCTTGTTCAGCTAACACTATGTTCCCCTTGGGGATGGGGGATGAAGAGAGCCATTCCAGGACTGAACATTGACAGATTCTGGCAGGGCTAATCTCAAACTGGTTCGGCAAGCACAAGGAATCAGATCCAGCTACAGAGAAAATACAGGCTGAGCACCAGAGCAGCACAGTCCAGCCCAGCCATGTCAACTCCAACTCTCTCCTTTCATTCCCTGCATAGAGCAGAGCAGTCCAGTGCTTCCTTTGGCTTAACCTGAAAACTTCTGTTTGCTGCGAACTTGTCAGTGTTTGGGCTCACAGTCCTTGGCTATCTCTCCTCGAGGAATGGGATTCTCTGCTGAGTTGCGATGCAGATTGCTCTTGGAGTTCAGAAGCACATCCTGGCACAGATAAGAGCATAAGCCTATCAGCTAACGTTTCCAAAGCTCCCCAAAACGTGTAAGCCCATACTCTCTCCTCTAAATGCCCCTCACCAAATGTGGCTTATGACAGAAACCTCACCTCTTGGGTGAAGGTACAGGAATGAGGTTCTTGTCAAACACGGCTATCACTTCAGCTGGCTTTGCTCCACTCTGTATGGAGCTCTCCTTTAGCAGAGGAGCACTGTAATTCTTTAAACATTTGTGTGGTAATACCTGTTACCCCACAGCTGAAACAAGCTCCGAGAGCTTGCACACCAGGGCTGAGGGTTAGGGCCACGAGGTGTTAGAGGCGAGTGGGCAAAACTGTCCTGCCCACTGCCTGGAGAAAGGAAATGACCTCAGCACAGATGAGCTTCTGCTCTCCAGCAGCCTCCCTGGGAAGCGAGGCAGCTACCCAGCTCTGTGGTGTGCCAAATGTTGCGGGGAGTGGTGGAAACATCTGGCATGAAGAGCCCACGGCGTGACTGGTCACTGCAATGGGATGTGTTTTAAACAAGTACCATAAATCAATGGCCAGCAAACCCAAAGTGCTGCAGCATCTGCCGCATCCCAATGGGATGACTCTTTGCAGTCAGCAAATACCTCCTGCCTCCAATTTGCCAGGAAAGCACCTCCTCTCTGGGAATATCTTCTCAGACCCTGCACAGTTTCTTTCTGATACCCTCAACTCTGGGCACTAGCAGGCTGGCTCTGGCAGCAGCCTGATGCCATCTTGTGGCTGAATAATTTGCCTGGAATAACCCTATTTCTGTCCTGCAGTTGCTCTTCCTCTAAAAAGCTCCAGTAATAACTTTTAACAGTGCATTTCCCCTCAGGATCCAGTATCCAGAATACTTCCGGATATCTTTGCACAGGCAGATGCATGCAAAGTAGTAAAACAGTTTGTTAAACTAGCCTGGCAGGCTGCTGTCAGCTGATTGCACGATCTTTTTGCAAACTGTTGTACTAGGATATCAGCTGTTTTTTGGCTCTGCTGACTATCCAAGGCAGTCCAGCTAGGGAAATCCAACAGAACCAGAACTACTGGGATAACAAAAAATAACTTATTACTTCTTTGTCTGGGAACCTTTGCATAGTCCTCCTCTTATTTGTCTCTGCCACCTGTTTGGAAGTTTCTGAGCAATATGTGTCTTACCTGACTGCCTCATGCGAAGTGTTTTTTCACAGATGATCTTATAATCTCATATTTCTGCCTTGACATTCAGGAGAACATCTTGCCGCGTTTCGCACCCAGGATGGACAGGCATATGTGGTCGACGCTTACTGCCCTCACCTCGGTGCTAACCTTGCTGTGGGTGGTCGTGTCGTGGGTAATTGCATCGAATGTCCATTTCATGGATGGCGGTTTCGAGGAAAAGATGGAAAATGCACCAGCATCCCATACGCTGAAAAAGGTGAACCACCCTCAAACCTGCGGAAAGCATCCACAGTAATGGCTGTGGCCAGTGTGTCCTCATAAAAAGCTGCTCTACTAAGGAAATGTAGTTTTCCTTAGTAACTCAGCCTCTGTACTCTTCCCCCATTTCTTGCAGTGCTCTAATTCTCCTCTTGAGTTGTCTGTGTCCACATGTACTTTCCAGCACGCTTTCACATGTTAGATGATAACTGGGACTTTAATCTGGTTAAATAACTACCCTTTTCAGTGTTGATAGCCCTGCAATTCCCGTGTTTAGCAAGCAGTGTATCATCAAAAGAACATTTTTAACTCTGAATTATTCATTTCACCACAAACCATGAAAACAAAAAGCATCTGAGGGATGGAGCCTGAGGAACTATTAGGTTTCAGGATTTATTCTGTGCTCTGCAGTAATAGTCCATACCATGTCAGTTCTTGAATCTGTCACAAAATAGTCTCTAAATGGCATTTTTTTTCTCATTTTTAAGTTTAAAGAGGTCTTTTAGTTAGAATCTAGGACAGCTCCTCAAATACACCTACTTTTTGAATGCACTCTGCATTGTGTAGGAAGGATATCTTATATAAAGTTTATGTAACAATTACTTTATCTGGTTTCCTTAATCAATTTTAAGTACCAATTTTAAACGTAACTGAAATCAGCAAGCAGATTTAAAATACTTTGAATTTTGCTTTAGCTTTCATTTCTCAAATATTTTCCTAAAGAAGTTCAACTTTCCCTGATTGGGATAGCAATGAAAATATCAGTTAGCAACAAAACTCAGTTCTTCTGCCAAACAGACCATTTTCCTCAAGGTAGAAGAAAGATTTTATCCATACGTGACAATATAAGCAATTTAGAGATCTCACTAAGCAATAATTCCTATTTTTTATTTTATCAAAAAAAGCTTAGTACTGTATTTTTCTGTCCATATTCACTCAGGAGCTTCATCTGAATGAAAATTTGATTCCAAGTGATGAGCAAAGAGTGTTTCATTATAAAAATGACAAAGAATATTCGAGTTACAGGCAAACTCTTGCCAAAATGCATTGTTCCACTTGAAACTGCTTCATTAAAAGGCTATTATTAAGAGTGCAAAACAACAAACAGCTGCCCTGCTCCCATTTTGGTCCAAATGGGTCAGATTGATGTAAACAGATTAAAAAGCCATCTGTGTTCATGCAGGCCGCTTTGAGAGAGGGATATGTCGGAGCACTCGGGTAGGCAGCTCTGCAGCCAGGTCTGGGGGCAGCCCTGGGCACAGGGTTACCTGTTCTGGGTGCCAGCTCATTCCTCGGGCACAGCAGGGTGCAGAAAGGGTCAGTGTCTGCAGTCCAAAATGCTGAGGATGCCCAGGGCCGGCAGAGGCAGCATGGGGCTTTCAGGAGGCCTCCAGCCAGGCAGGAGAGCCGTAGAGCCTAACATGGCACTAGATGTCAGCAGGCAAATGAAGCCCTCTTGAAAAGAGATAAATTCCCCTCTGCCATGAGCACCAGATTTTCAATTAGAAATTGTAGCAATGATCTCCTCCTGCCTCATTCGGTGTTCGCGAATTGAAAAAGAAACCTAAGTTCTCCCGTTATTTCACCTCCCAAGTGATTTTGTAATTCTGAATAATAAGGAAATGCTAGTCTCTCTGTGCTTGCTTGCAAATTGAAAGAAAAAGAAATAATTAAGGCAAAAAAACCCTCCATCCAGTAAGAAGATAAATGTTCTGACACTTTGGTAAATGTAAATACGAAAATACATTTCATTAGAGAAGCTGCAGATATATCCTTAAAGTAACAGATGGTATTATAATATTGTAACAGAGAATGACTTGAACTCAGGAATTAAACATAACTTTTACTGTCAATATACATGTAGCTAAAAACATCACCTTTTAACTTACTGAAGCTTAAGGAGGGTTCATTGATGCAGCATGTGTTCACTTATTTGAATGGTTTTAAGAGTAGTAAAAGTAGCCTGTAGAGTGAATAGTCATACTTTCAGCTTATTCCATGGAAGATACGTGCAGAATACATTGAAATAAAACTGATGGAAGGAAACAATCTTCTATATGAGCCTCAGGATTGTATGCTGAGGGTCAGCATGCTGGAAGGTTACAAACTCCCCTAGATAGCATTAATAACACCCGTACAGATGAGCTCTTAGCTGCAGGTCAGGACAAGGTGATGTTTAACCAATATTAACCCAGGAAACATCTCTTTTAACTAGGCTTGCTTTCATCCGCAGTGCCAGATTTTGCAACGGTTCGGACCTGGCCCTCCTGTGAAGTGAACGGGATGCTGCTGGTCTGGTATCACTGTGATGGGGTCAGTCCAACATGGGCTGTCCCTGAGCAGCGGGAGATCACCACGAAAGACTGGGTGTTTCGTGGGCAAACAGAGCATTTCATCAATGCACACATTCAGGTAGAGCAGCTTGACAGGGTCTGGTCCCTCCATGTGTGACTTGGACACTGAGAAACCATGTCCTAGGGAAGGTGCAAGAAAGCTCAGCCGTGATTCATGAGCCTGTGGTTTAGGGTAACTTACTTATACCTCTTGCTTTTCCTTCTTAAACACATCTTTCATGGTAAAGCAGAGAGGAATTGGCAGCAACGTGTAGACATATGGCCATGTCTGTGTCTGGTGTCATCTTGTATAGCCCAATTCAAGCACAACTCTGCCAGTTAACCAGTGCTCTGGCTGTGCCCAGTGCCACCATACTGCCAGCAGAGTTTAGAGTTAGAATTATGCCACTGTGATATACACAGAGAATACAGCATATGTTCTTCAAACACAGAACATGTACTTCTTGAATAAAGAACAGATGTTCTGTGTATTTAAAGTGAATCTGTTAATTTACTTTGACTTAAAACTGATTTAATTTGGGAAAAAATTCTCTAAGAATTGCAGTAAGGAAGCTTTTCAGCTGAATAATAGGAGTGGAAGATCATGGTTATTTTATTGTTAATCTTCATAATCATTGTCATATACTGGCAAATATGCCATGTAGAGCTACTCTTCTTCATAATGCCAATTACTTCCATTGGCTCTCAGTGAAAATGAGGCTGAAAATGTGGAGATGTTTTTTGCTGTACCTGGTCTACTTACTATACCACTTACCACTATAAAGGTGGGTGGATTAGAAAGAAATGAAAAAGATGCAAGAGACACAGGAGGTATGGCTTTGGGAGTGAGTAGAAGAAGCAGGAGAAGTGTGGGGAACAGGAGAGTGATGGCATAGTAAAAATTATTTCGTATTTACTTTTCAGTGCAAACCATTGTGCACACCATGGCTCCTATTCTGGGGCCATTCTCTGCTATTTGTCAAGATGGTAAAAGACTGGTATATTTGAGTAATAAAAGCAGTTAAAACATCTTAAAAAGTGAAAAAAATGGGGGGGGGTGTAGCTGAAAGGTTCCAACTGGTTTAAAAATATGTGAAATCGAGTCTAGGAGCACAATCACAAAAATACTTTATTCCTTACAACCTATTGATGCAGGACCAGGTATAAGGGCTTCTTTGAGTACCCTACTTCTGTAGTTGCAAACATTAACATGGTTAGATTTCTTTGAGCTTAAAATCACCCCTGAATTTTCTGAGTTACTCATGTTTAAATTATTCCCATACACTAATTAAAAACGAGTCTCAGATCAGTGTGTGCTAAAAGAGGCCCATTCCTTCACTCACTTGTCTGCCTCATCCTCTTGCTACATCTTTTACCAGAGAGCATCTCCACTGCGGTTGGAGCAATGTGCCCTGATCTGTATTGCAATAACACTTTGTCTGACGTTATTGCAACACTGTTATTAAATATGTCATAAAATATAGGTAGCTTCCATTCAAGTCAGCTATCAGATAACTGCAAATTGTTCCCCAATGGCAGGAAATCCCTGAGAATGCAGCTGATACAGCTCATCTGACTTTTCTCCATGGACCAGCTATTCTGAGTGGAACTGATTTGAGGTATACAAGGTCCAAGCTGTGGGGTTTTATGAAGCATATCTGGAAGGTAAAAAAATTACTATGACTCCCTTATTGGCTGGAAGTCTTTTGACACAGGTCTCCTTTCTGCTTCAAAGCTTTCCATGAGTCCTGCCTCATCTCCTCTATCACATCCCTTAGTTTTCAAAACAAGCCTCTTTTTCCTGTCTGTGAGACTTTTAACCACACTCTCTCAGCTATATTTGTTTCTACACAGTCTTCACAGCCAGCTTCTTTCACTACTGTTTTGCTGTTACCTCCTTTGTGTCTGCAAAGGTCACATTGCTTTAGTTAGTCCTGTTTTCTTGAGTCATGAGACTGAGTCGTGTCTTCATCCCTTCAGGCTGAATGGCAGCCAGAACCAGGGCCCAACAAGCACTGCTCCCAGTTGCTGATTAAACACAGTGCAACCGTGTTTGGGAAACACTTCTCCTTGCTGGATTTGACTGTTTCAGCCAGACAAGTATGTAACATGTTCCTTCAAACACCTTGTGTAGATACCAGGGAAAGCAGATGGTTCAGTGATCCTACACGTGGGTGCCTGACCTTAGTTGCCATTTAATCTTTTTTTGGTCACCTTTAATTACCTGTGACCACATTTCATACTCATAAAAAGATTCATTGCTGCTTTGGCATATCAAGCTCATGGAAACGGGAGGCTGCTGAGCACTCCTGGAGACGCAAGATGCAAAATCTGCAACAAACAAAGGAAACTCTCATGAAGTAAGAAAGAAAGACATTCTGTTTCCATTTGTGGAGATAATCCATACCCTGGGACATTATGGTGCCTGGAAGAACACCAATACGCAAATATTCTCATTGGCTAATCAGGACTGTGCAGCTGTGCAAGGGAGCAGTATGCAGGGAAATACAACAGAGCTGTTTTTTTCTGGCAATTGTTGCAACACAAGTGCCTTGCTTTGCACAGGAGTGCAGCAAGGGCTGGAGCCACTGCAGGCATGAGGCAGAGCTAGTTGGCAGCACCTTGTGGCTTCTGCCCCTTGCAGCAGCCTTGGTTGGCCTCCTCATTTTAAACAGTGAGAATTATTACTTTTAACAGTCTTTGTGACTGGTGAAGCATGGTCAGTCCTCAGTGTCAAATGCAGAGAGGTAAGTTATGAAGAGGTTAAGGGCAGGATATGGTCCTAATCATGTATTCTTCTGTGTTCAGTGTTGAGTACAAGCTTCGTGACTGGAATTTGGGGAATTCCTATATCGTATATAATCCAGGAAGTCAGACCAGATCATTGCTGTGATCCTTTCTGGCCTTACCTAGGAATCCTGCACACTAAAGGGGACTAAACCAGGGATATTCTGCCACTTGTCTTGGAAAAACATTCCCCAAGTCTCCTGTTGCGTTGCTGGGAAGTTTGGTGTGTACTCTAAGTTCATGCGACAACCTCAGTGGGTGGAGGCTCAGCAAGCAGGGCAAAAGCCTCATGCTAATGCCTTGATCTGGAGGCTTTGCTCTAGGAAAGAGACTTCTCCTGGGTCTCTGTCCCAATCAATGGCTGCATAAATGGAATGCACTGGGCAGAATAGAGCTGTTCACCCATTGCCCTTCTGTGCCACAGCTGTGCTCAGTTTTGAGGAGTAGGAAAGTGGCTCCAGGATCCTCCTGTTGTCTTCATTCCCTGATGATGATTTCACCTAAGCAAGAACTTGGTGAGGCAGCTACTCAGTCCCTCTGTGTAGCCTATATCCTGACATCTTAGGCAGGTCTCAAGCTTTGGGAGTTGATGTACCAGAGAACTGGACTACTTGAGAATATTCTGTAAGGGTGATCTGTCATTCTGCAGGTGGGCCCAGGACTGGTTTTCCTGATTTTTGAGCATGCTTTCCTGGGCCATGGGATCATTCTGCAGACTGTGACTCCCGTTGAGCCTCTCCTGCAGAATGTTGTCCATAAAATCTACTATCAGAAGAACATGCCAGCCATAATCCCCAAGTTCATCCTGAAAGCAGAGTGCATACAGGTAAGGTTTCCGAAGAAGACCAGTTAAAGAGGGCCACTGCAGCTCAGCAGATAGGAGTCACTGAGGAGGAAGAGCAGCTGTCTGTTTGGGCTCAGATATATGCCAGATCACAGCACTGTGGGATAGATCCTTTTAGTGCTCAGCATGATCTGCTAGTTTTAGTAGCCCAAAGAATTAAACTGGTGCTCTTTGAAGCTATTTCTCATGTAAAGAGGGTCCCTGCAGTTTCTCATCTGTTAAAGATGGCAGAGGGAGAGTTGCTATCCTTCTCCCACCCAGGGACAACTGAAGCACAAGGCTCAAGCAACCTCTCCCAAACTGCAAGAAGTCTTTGACAGAACTAGTAACTGAATCCAGATTTCCTCCATCCCAGGCCAGTACTTTAAGGACAACCTCTCTCCTTTGGGAAGAACTACATGAAGAAATCCTCCCATTGTTAAACTATCATAACATTTGGCAGCTCTTGCCCCTCCAAATGAGTTTTCCAGGTCCTTACCACAGAGAGTCACTGAATTGGTGGAAGGACCTTCTGGAAGTCTCCAGCCCAGTATCCCAGTTGGAGCAGGACTATTGCCAGACATGGGCTTGTTAGGTTCAGCTAAGAGCCTTGAAAAAAACTCCTATTTTGGAGAATGCTCCCCAGCTCTCTGGGTGACCTGTTCCATTATTGCTCTACTCACTTTGTTGATTTCTTTTTCCTAATGTTCATATTGAACCTCCCAACTTGCAGTCTGTGACTGTTACTTCTTGTTATACCATGCGGCACTACCAAGAATCTGACTCCATCAATCATCCTTGTAATTGCCTTTCGAACAGTTGTAGGCTGCTGTCAGAATGGTTCATGCAAATCGCTTCTGATCTCACTGTTAAAGCTTGGAAACTTTTTCATCTGACCAGAGAGAGTTTCACTTCCACTGCAGTGAAAACTGCTGAAAGACAATTTTCAGCTGCCAAAAACATACCCAAAATTTAGCTTAGCTGTGCTAGCTCATATTAGATAAATGCTGGCTTAGTATTTTGCATTCTTACTAAGGTGAAAGATCAACTTTCATATTTGCAATGACTCTACGAAGGAAAACTCCATAAACCTTATAACATGTTCCTGAGTAGACTTCAAGATGTGGGTGTTTAATTTATAAACTCCTGATTGGCTTTCACAAGAGAGCACCAGTGGAGATACTGCCTGACAATTCAAAATCTCAGGTGGAGCAGCTTCCAACTTCACAATAACTATTTCCTTTGCAGCATTATCTATGAGGGGGACATATTGTTCAAGCTGGAAATGGCTTCTTGTTTGGTGCTACAAGGGAATAAACATGTCTGCTACCCACAGACAGAGAGCTGTAGTGTTATCAGTTAAAAATAATAGAAACAGTCCTACACTGGGTATTTGGGAGAAATGCTAAAAATAAAACTAGTGTGCAAGTAACATGTACAAGTTGGTTCAGCTTCCTAATTTGAATTTGATCCTCCTTGTTTCCTACAGTTTGAACGTGATATAACCATCTGGAATAACAAGCAGTATCTCTCTAAGCCCTTCCTTGTAAAAGAAGACTCTACCATCCAAAAGCATAGACGGTGGTATGCTCAATTCTACAGTGAGAGAAGCATGAAGTTCACAGTGCAAGAGGGCCTGGACTGGTGAGGTTCTCACTCCCCTCTGATGAAGCTGGCCAAAAGCCATCAAGTGGCTTCTGCCCATCCAGGCCAGAGGGCAGCAGTGGTGGGCAGGCCTGATTAATGTAATGAATTCAGGCACTGGCACAGGGAGGCAAGCCTGAGCCCTGGAGTTCACCTCCATGCTCAGGTCGTCAAAGGTCAGAGAGTGTAACACACTTGATCTTGTATCTGCACTGTAATGTGTGGACTGAGTGTGAACATAAGATAGACAGACCTCCTTTTAAAATGTCCTTATCTCTCACTGTTGCCATCCCTCCAAGCAGTTATATGAAATTCCTTTCACATGACCTCTTACCTGAATTTCCCTTCTCAGCAAGGCCTGCTGTTAGTTCTGCACCACCACTTTGGCTGGGGCTGGGTTCAGCTCTCCGGAGAAGCCTTGGCTGATGTCTGCATGGCAGTCAGAGGTGTGACTATAAGGCCTGTTTTCTTCCTTCTTTCTGGCAGCAGTTAGGGCAGCCTGAGTTTTAGTTGCCTACCATGCAGGGAACACATGCCCTTTCCATACCCATGGGCTTCCTAGGGCCTACTGAGCACTACATGAGTGTATTCCTGATGCAGCTATTGCACCTAGCTGGGAGAGACTATCCTGAAGATAAAACAAGACCAAGGTACTTAGAGAACTATTCTGCAGATCGTGGATGTGAATAAGATCCTGCTTTAAAACACCATGGATTTCAGCAATACCAATTGGCTACAAAAAACTGTGTCATGGTGGTTGTCATATCTGCTTTATATGCTGAAGGTTCTGGGTTCTAGCCCCAGTGAAACCAGCACCAGGAAATCTTTGGGAGGTTGGACTAGATGATCTCCAGAGGTCCCTTCCAATCTTACTGATTCTGTGATCTGTGACTAATGGCAAGATCACTGGTATCACTTACTGTCATTGTAATCAAAAATTAAGCTAATATATGAAAACTAGGCTGCAAAGCTAGCTAAATTTGTTCCAGATTCTCTTGTCCTATATTGAAGAGTGTGCTCTATATTGATGGGTGAAATTGTACCCTACTGCACTCCCTAAAAAAACCTGAAGTCTCCATAGAAAGAGTCTGCCTTGTGTTTGCAAGACTCGGGCTGTCTCAAAGTTTCTTTATGCTAAGAGCTGGAAAAAGCAAGTGCTCAAATCAAGGAGCTTTCCAAATAGGCTGGTTTCTACTGCTGTTGTGCACATGGTGCTGATAGGGCAGGTGAGTGCTTGCTTGTGCCTTTTGAATTTTGCACTTTACTGAGGCTTCTGTTTCCTCACTCACCATTAACCCATAATGTGGGAGCCAGGAGCGAGGAACATGTCACTTCAGACCCCTGCCAGTGCACAATCCTTGTCAAATCCTGGCAGCACCCTGGATAGCCGTGTGCCAAGCCCCCTCCTGACAGCCATCCTTTTGGCTTTCACATTAGGCTTTTGCTCTGTTGATACTTCACTATTAAAGTCTTTTTTTTAACTGTTATCGTGCTTGTGGTTTGTCGTTCTTCACTGCTTTGCAGCATGAACCTAAGAAAGCATCTGTACTTGGATGCATTTTACATAGGATGATACAAAGACCATAGGTGTAGAAATGTCCTGGGGGTTTCCTCGTGTGGGAGAAGTGATTCTATAGCCTACTTATGTTATCATTCTTCAGGAGTTGTAGGGAATCCCAAGCAAGGGACATTAGGCAGCTTCAGCAAGAAGCGCTACCTGACCCACAGACTGAGCTGCTCAGTGTCCTGAGAGCACCAATAGGCCTTAACGGCCCTGCTCAGCCTCACCAGGGACCCCCACACTCCTGCTCAGTGACCAGGACCTCATTTCAGCCCAGCCCAGAGCCCTTAGTCCCTGCACCCAGGGCTGCTGTAGTGGTGCTGGTCTCCAGCTCCACCACGGCCCCACTGATCCCAATCCAGACCTGTGGGCCAGGCCTGTCCTTGGTTCATTCCTGTCCCCACAGCCCTGCCCAGCCTCAGGCCGTCCTGACCCCACAGCCCTGCCCAGCCATTGCAGGCTGTGTCTAAACCTGGTTACTCTCATCAGATCTGGTCCTAACCTGTGGCTTGACATCTCAGCTTAATTTTGGACCTGGTTCATCAACACAAACCTGCCTGATGATCTGGATTCTTGGTTGGACCTGGCCATGATTTCAGAGTCTGCCTGGACCATCCCATATAGGGTGGTGGGATGGGCCCTGGCCAGCAAGGGCCCTGCCCTGCCAGTCAGGTTATCCAATTGGCTCCTGTCCCTTAGGGAGCAGCTGGCCCACACTGAGCCCTAACAGAGCTGATGGAAGGTAGATGTAGAAGGAGTAAGAGGCAGAAATTACAATTATCAGGGCAGAGACGTCACAGAATGTGGATTGGGCACACGTATTGTTCACATGCATGTTCGCTGGGGCACATGGCCAACACACACACATACAAGTTCAGAGGTTTTACCTGCACAGCCCACGCACCTCTGCCCCTTGTGCAACACACCTGGGCTGGGCTTCCCAATCCTCAAGGTGCTCCCACATGGAGGATCCCAAGATGAACAAAATTCCAAAGAAGACAAATAGTAGATGAACAGATTAGAGCTGCTGAATTAAATTAGCTTTGCTAGATTCATCAGTGTTTCTGAAATTAAAGGAAACTATGGGTTACTTCTAGAAGAAACTCAAACCTGAGTTAACATTTCCTTTGCTGCTAAAACTAAAATGTTTTTTCTCATTTAGGCAAAAATCAGAATTCAGAAATAAAACAAGATTAGCTTAAGCCTATTATGTTCCCCTTGCAGTCTTACTCATTCTTTGAAAAGGGCCTACTGAACAGGACAATTCAGTGCCAGGAGACACTTGGCCTGCCAAGGAGGACTCTCCTCCTGTCTTGTATGCCTTTTAGCTATGTATTATCCCCTTTACATATTCAGATTTCCAAACAAATCCTAACCCACATCTGCTTAGAACGTGAGGGCATCTAATCTTACTGTGTACTGAAATCACTCATTCACATCAAATCTACTGCAAAACTACACCCATTCTTAATACTATGATAGTTTTATTATTGTGGCTTGTCCTCACACTTGACTAACCAAAATAATTCTACCCAATGAATACAACTAGTTTTGTATCATGTCTTCTCTGTTCTGTTCCTTTTCCCAGCTAAGAAATTCACTGCAGACTTCCTACTTCCTAGCTAACTTTCAAGCAAAGTTTTTTGGTTTTGATTTTCTTAAAGGCTACACAACCCCAAGGGAAATCAAAATAGAAAAGGATACATGAAGGGTGATCGACAGTGCACCACAGATTTGACAGCAGTAGCTTGTACT
Organism: Rhea pennata; assembly: GCF_028389875.1. Classification (NCBI taxonomy): domain Eukaryota; kingdom Metazoa; phylum Chordata; class Aves; order Rheiformes; family Rheidae; genus Rhea; species Rhea pennata. The sequence continues at coordinate 3,222,042 of NC_084680.1, forward strand.
CCGCCTCCTCTGAACTCTGGTTTATACACAAGTTCCACCCAGGACACTTACCAAGTAATTGGTACTGGTTCATTTACAGGTGAGTTTTGGCACTCCGGACAAACAGCATTAGCAGGACTGCATTTCCACATGCAGGCCTGATACGGAGGTTTTGGCAAGAGCACAGTATTTGATGACATTGAGCAACTTCTCGATGGCTCCCAGGAGGTATTTTCCAAATAAGGCCCTTGATGGGCCACCACTCTGGCACTGCTCTGTCTTTGTGACCCTGTGAGACACACTGTTATGGGTCAAGACTTGCATAGTCTCTAAGCAAATATTTCTGTGCCCTGTGATATTTTGGTATTACAAATAGCTATTAAGAGCCTTGTCTTGTAGAAAGAGGAACGAGGCTACATAGTGCCTGCTGACTGCCTGATTGCTTCTTTCCTCCCAGGGTGAAAACAAGCTGGCAGATGAAGCTGCTGATACAAGTGAAAACCTCTGACTATGCAGGATAGGAATATGGTGTGTCAGTTAGACTATTTTTCCTGGTATCAGCCTACACTGTTTTTGCAGTACAAATTTCAGCTGGACTGAACTTTTCCCGGCAGTGTGAACATTGCATTACACCAACCAACCAACCACCCATCCAGCTGACCATAGAGCGTCTTGGTCCGTGCAGAACTTTCTGCTATACATAAATATTTCAGTGGTAAAAGAGAAGCATGTTTGCTGCACTGGCAGACAAGCTTGAGACAGAGGATGCTCTAGAAACTGTTTTAGGGAGTGTTGGGTGTGCATGGGATGCAGGGAAGAGCCCACTGCTAAGTTTTTTGGCTGATGAAGTCCATCAGAGACTCCTGTTGCCCTGTGGGATTTATTAAGTGTTATTTTCTCTCCTCAGACTGAGATGCTCAGTAGCGAGTGAGGTCCCACATGTATTTGGAAAATAGAAAACCCCACACACTTCTTTTTTTCCTAAAGGTTGTTTTATTGTAAAACCATAAATACAACACTGACATGAAAATCCTCAAGCAACGGATGCTTTCTTACAGTTACAGTTTGTCTTCTGCCTTGGCATCAACTCTGAAAAGAATGTTGCAGAAACATGTCTCTGAAATACCTCTCCAAATAACTGAACTCTGGCCTGGAGCTCTCAGCTAGTTTGGAACCTAAGTGGAATTATTCCTTCTCTCTTGTGGAATATTTCCATTCAGACAGCAACAGACTTGTAAAAACAGCAACATTTAAACACCTTGATTTTTTTTTAATAATCCTTTTCATTTGACGTCAGTCTAAGTTTCAAACAGCACTGAATTTATTTAGCTGTAAAAAACGAAACAAAACAAAAAAAAATCCTAAAAAGAAAAAAATTCAGAAGAACTTGAGTTGGCCTCAAGCGTTCATATATCACAATGAAAATCAGCAACTCAACCCCGTGCAATATTGCTCTCTATTGAGTCATTCGATCCACACCAACAATACATGAGACTTCAAACAGGTTTTGTTTTGTTTATTAACACAGCAAGTGTGACATTAGATAACCTTTTAAATACAGTACATGGTACAGTGCGGGACCAGCTGCCCGCACATTTCCCCATTATGAAGACAAAGCCAGCGGTGGCGGTTTATAAAAATATTGTGTTGCTACAAAAGTATAAATTAATGCTACCGGTATTAAGAAATATTAAACACATAAAACTTATAAGGATTAAGAAAAATATTCATTAATACCTGTAGAAAACTCTGGCCTAAAAAAGATATTTTTTGTATATTTTTTGTATATTTTTTGTATTTTTTTAAGATGACATGAGATTCTTGCACTCGCAGGTAGAGACACACGCAGGTGCATCTGTGGTATTGCCTAGAACATCTGCATCTACAGAAAGGAAGGAAATGCACAAAAGTTACTGAGGGAGGGGAGGGCGAGGAGGGAAAGGAGAACATTGTTTTCTTGATGAAACAACAAGAATTCAGCTCCCAACAGGAGGTTTCAAAAAATTAACATACGAACGAGGAACTGCTTTCTCTTTTCAGACTGGCTGCAAACAAGGATTTCCTGATGGTTTTCATTTGTCAGCATGACATTTTCTAGCTATGGCATGGACCAGAATCCTCACAGTCTGGACGATGTGCGTTCCTCCTGGATTTACAGCCTTGGCTAGTCACCTGTCATAAATGTTTCAGTTTATCCATTATCGTTTTTTCTTTTAAATAATTAAAACACAATTAAAGTCCTCAAAAAGTTAAAGGGACTTTGGAAAACAGCTCCTAAGGCTGTTGCTCCTTCCAGAATACATGCCTCCTTCCTAGAGCAGAAAGGTCCTTCTCCATAGATAGCAAGGAAAAAAAAAAGAGAGAAAAAAAAGAGTCCTCCCCCCTTCCCAACATCCTGGAAAAAACAAACAAACAAGCAAACAAACAAACAAACAAAAAAACCAACACCATCCTATCCACACACATTGCAGAGACCACCACAAGAACCCCTAGAAGACTGAAAACAAGCATTCAAGGCTGATGAGGCTGGAAGTGTCTTTTTAAGGAACTTTGGTTGTAAAAAGCAAGGGTTTGACATGCCTGTACTCATCAATTCCACTCTAAAATATTCCTATCATTAAGGCTGTGCTGCTCACCCGGGCCCAAGACATGCTGACCACTGTCAACGATGCTAAAGTAATGGGAAGAAAGAAAATCCTTTCAGTCAGTGGTTGATGTTGTGCATGAACGAGCCATTCATGTGACTCATTTCAGAAGCTATTCTAAAAATTCAAACTCAGCTGCCTACAGATCATTAAACCCTAAAGGGTCTACTGGATATACCGTTGTCTAATGTGAGCAAAACTCTCTGGCAAGTTACAAAACAAAGGACTCTAACAGGAGTAGTAAAAAACCCAACTAGCCAGCCAAACAAAAAAAATTCAACAGAAATCCCCAAAACATTCAATATATAAAATTAAATTTTATGGCAATACACTCTCATTGGTTTACCATTTCTGGCCTAGCATAAGCAAACTATCCCACAGTACTAAAGAGGCATTCAATGTGGAGCTGTGCTTGTTTTTACCTCTCTGTATTTTATTGTCTATTGGTTTGTTCTATGAAATTTCCAGAAGCCCCAGGGAAGATGATTGCCCATGGCATTTGGACATGTCCCATGCACTGTAAAAGGGAGTTCTTATTGCTACAGTGCCACATCTTCAAAAGTATCTGACAAAGCTCTGTGAGTCTCACCTGATGGTTCTGGGGATTCACAACCGATCCCAAGGACTCAAGATCATTGTGCAGCACAGAAAACACAGAGCAGAAGCAGCAGAACACTTAATGCTCTCCTCCACGCCCAGTTTTGCTGACTTTGGCAGTGTAAGTGTTGACAAGACATTTGCTTTCAGAACTGGTGGCATATCCTCTGCCCCTCCTGTCAGTCTACTAGCTCCTTCCATTATGAAATCTGGTTTATATATAATGTTAAGTGCTGGGAAGGGTTTGGTGGCTCTGATGAATGGGAACATGTGGAGGAAGATGCTCTATAGACGCCCTAGGATCTATCAGCTGTTGTGCAGGACTGGAATCAACCACCAGAGCAATCATGTCCAACCTATATATCGAGTCTCTTCTCTCTCGGTAAGGTCCAAAGTGGCATCATGCCTTACAGAGTGTGCTCCAGTTATCTGCACAGCTTTGTTCTAAATGATAGGGCTCCAAAAACATTTCCACAACAGATTATTCCTACATGAACAGACTTCTCCTCAATAAAAGGTTTCCCCAAAATCTGGTTTTAGTATCTTTTTGTTCACTTTCATCCAATTGTTCCTAACTAGTCCATAGAGAATTTGTTTTCTCCTGTGTGTGCTCCTTCTGAATGCTCACAGGAGCTTCTCTTTTCCTCCTTTAGCCAGAGAGATTCACTTAGAAATACGAGTCCTTCCTTAACAGAAAACAGGCCTTTCAGTAACTTTTTGGCTGTTCTTTTACTTTCTTCTGGTTTATCAGTAACTTGGTGCTTTCTAGAAATGAACACAGTATTCTCTGAGTAGCACAGTATCTCACTCATCCCACTCCTGTGCAAGACTACATTCTGGCTCATCTACTGTGTGATTTAGCATGTGGAAATGATTCTTCAGACTGAGTAAGGCCACACAGACTCATCTGCCTATATAAACATATGTAGTAACTTCTACTCACACAAAACCTTCCATGTTATTGCAAGTAGTTGGAGAAAAACAAACCAACCAACCTGAGACATCTCACTGAATACCGTAATAATACTCAAATATCACAACTTAGAACTCAAGCAAATTTTTCAGAATCATCTCCACTCTATTTTCTGTGATTCTTGGGCCTTGAGCATAATTTCCAAAACTTCATTTGCAAAATTCACTTAAGGGTCCTCACTCCCTGAGCTGCTTCTGAAAGCATTCTCTGATCAGCAGCGGAAAACACCTAGCAAGCACAAGCTAGTGAAATCAGTGCAGGTGGTTTATGCGGATGCTTATCTCAAAGTTAAATTGGTTCAACTAGTAATTAACAGACACGTGAATTAGGCAAAGTTTAAACCTGCTGTAGGCTTTCACAGCAAGTTTTCTAGGTTGCACTAGTTCACATCAAAGAAAATCAAGTTTTCCTAGAACAGACAAAGCTTTGACAAAAAGAAACGTTTACTTTTATCTGAAACCTAACCAGCTGCAAGACACCAAGCCCATTTTGCAAGCCAGACCTCTACAGATATACAGAGAAGAAAAGACACAGGAAAAGAAGATAAGCGTTCCAAGTTCTTCTCCACTAACCATTTGGCTGCCATATTCACACAAAAACAACCTTTGATTTTGAAGAGCTCTACCTTTGTTTCCCGCTTTTTGAGTTTTCTATTATTAACAAGGATCTTCTGACAGGATATGAAGGCCTTTCATTCTAACAGTTCATCCTTTGCTGGTGCTTGCTCCCTGCCTGAAGATTGTAACCATTCTCAAAGCAAACTGTGAAGTCAGAAAAGGAAGTCTGCAAGGTCAGGCATAGAGTGGGCATCAGAAACAAATGAATTCCTGGATGACAGAGGTACCATTTGTATATCCAAATACACTATTCGATTAAGGAAACAGAGTAAGTAGAAGGTAAATTCTCAATACCAACTACCACACTCCCCACTTTTGAGGACTTCTCCTCCCAGCTAAGAGGAAGCAGAATCTCATCATAGCTCTTGCCAACCAAAGAGATTCTCCCCTTTCCTGTCTCCTGTCACAGCAGCACTCCTTACGGCACATGTGCTGCTCTACAGAGTTCCTGCTGAACCAGTCCTAATAACCTGGCAAATGAAGAGTTTCTGAAATTCAGACCCTGGTAGAATATCTGCATTTCCTGAACATAAATATGAATTTTGAAAAGGGAAGGAAAACCTTGGCACCTGGAGCAAGTACATGTGCTCCAAAGGTGCTTCAATCCTTTTAAGAGACACTAAGCATGGGGCATTAGTACATCAGACATGTGTCAGCCTGTGATCTGACAGTGCACTAATAAGCACTTTCAAGCAGAATACCCTGTGACCTTATGTAGTCTCATGAAAAGCTGCGGAATCTTCCATTACCTACCTGGAGAAGGGGCTGGCCAGCCAGCTTATCTTCTCACTGATATTCCATGTTGCTCAATTTTAGGGTTCTAGGTTTTGTTTTGCTTTTTCAGTTGCTAAGTTGAGTTTTTAAGTCTTTGGGAGAATTGCACCTAACAGACATTGCTGCATGTTTGCTTAATATCCATCTTAGCATTAGTACAACCAGAACCAAAGTTGCCTTGGAGGTTATAGTAACCTGGACAGGGGAGAGGGCCAGTCAGTCCCTCTCTTTGGTCATCACAGCAATAAAGCTCCAGATCTGATGCCAAGACCATACGGCACTCTGGGGAAGGGGCAAATGGCTGGGGGTTAAGGATGGCTGTGGCCTCTCCATTTGTATGCCTTGGTTATGCAGCCAAGGTCCAGCTCACTGCTATGCACAACCTGGCATTAAATGGTTGTTCAAACCACTGCAATCTCACCTCATTCTTAATTCCAGGACTTCAAACTTGTGCTAACTCTCTTTTGTCCAATTCTCCATCCTTTGTGCCTTGCACAGAGAGACAACACGATAAGCCTGAGATTAAAAATTCCAAAGAAATTACCAGCCTGACCCTCAGCAAAAGATATTTGGGGTTTTGGAGCTCTCTTCTCAAAGGAATGCTAAGGTGCCATGCCAGAGTGACGAGGAGCTTGTGAGTACCTTGAGTCTCAGGCTAACCAGGTAAAAAGATGTAACATGCCATTAGGAGAAAGCTACAGATCCTGCCCCCAAATCTGCCCATCAGCTGGGCTGCACAATACACACTCTGCAGCCTCAAAGGCTCATCTGCTTTGTACTACTCCTTCAGTGAAGTTTTCTTGCTGCAGCATCCCTTGATTTTTTATTCAGTGCGATCTACAGCATAGCACAAATGTTTCAAAATCAGCACACCTCTCGTGTTATTTTTCTTCCTCTCTGTAGGCTGACACTTAATTTTTGTTTGTTACAGGTTTCTCCTGCACTGCAAGTGCAAACAGATGTGTTACCCATGGGCTCAGTTGTGCTGGCCAAGCAGGTAGTATTTGCATCAGAGAAAATAAAAACAGCAAGAAGAAAAGTGATGGCTCTACAACCAACACGTCTGTTTGCAAAAGCCACTGTCAGAGAAATCAGATGTACAAACGCCTCCCTTTGCTGGCAGCTCATCTTTATGATACTGTTACCCCAGCTGGCAGCAGGATTGTGTGGCTGTGTCTTTTAGAAACTGGTTAGGATATCTACACCCAAAACTTGCATTTAGGAGATCACCAGTTTTGCTCTGATGCCATTAAGAGTGCTGAAAGTTGTGGTTAACCCAAACTGTGGATTCTCTGACTAACAGTATGTCCTGCTTCCCAAGCTGAAAAGGGCAAGAATAATCTGGAGAAGACAGCTGCCTGTGAAGAATTATCCTCAGTGACCTCTATCTAGGGAAAGTCTCTAGTACGCAAAGAGTACCCAGTCTGAGCCTCATGGCAATGAAGCTGTCGGTGCCTTTCAGGATCAAGACACCTCAACACAAAGCCTGAGATACCAGGTGGGTAGAACTGCAAGCTAGCCAACTGTGTCTGCCATTTCTCACATGTCTTGGGACTTAAAACTTCTATTATAACCAGAGATGGGCTGGTGGGATCTTGGTTTAATGTCTGTTCAACAGCAGCACTTCAAAGATGGCTCCCTGTCTCACTACTGCATTGTCAGCAATCAGAAAACACTCTTGCTCTGTACAAGAGCTTCAGTCTCCAGCCTTCCTGGTCAGAGCTGAGTGTGTTACTGTCCAGTCCATCCTCTTGAATCTCCAATGTTGCTCTGTTGCCTCTGTGACTGCAACTTCAGAGCAGACTATTGGGAGCAGGAAAGATTGCTTCAAAGATGATAATTTGCCTCAATTTGCCTCTGGAATACAAATCCCAGTGATGAAAAATTAACAGTTTGGCACCAGAAGTTGGGAATTGTCCAAGAGGCACCAAATCTGACAGCCTGCAGAAATCTAGTCCAGCAGCCTACTGAACTGTACCTACAGGCACTGGGCACATCTGAGCACTGGTCTTGACTGACAGCAGAGTGACTGAGATGTTTTTGCTTTATGATGATCTCTAATTGCATTTGGGGTGAGCCAATACACGTAAATGTTTAAGGGCCCATTGCCTTCCTAGCCAGACCAATTCAACAATATAATAAGTAGTGTAATGCACTATAGGTATTAAAAAGACATTCGTGCTACTAGAGGAAACCATTCAAAATAAAATGGGAAGATATTCTTTGCACTCAATTAGGAGCACTTACATTCAAAAGGATCTTTGCGTGGATGCACTTCTCTAAGCTTCCTTCAAACCCCAGTTTGACAAAACTGATGATCTTTGTTCCCCTGAAGAATCATACACCTTGGTTTGTCCTTGGCCATGTGAAGGCTATTTTGAGTGTGTGTGCTGGGAAGGTTTACAAAAGTTTAGGTACAAGGGTTCTCAACAGCAGCTGTCAGACCCCAGCAAGCATGCTGATGGCACACAGACAGCTGCATTGCCACTGCTGGCTTGCTTTTGCTGGTTTCTAGCTTTTCTATATAAGCAACTGCTGCAGTTCCCATAAGGATGTTATTTAACCACAAATGGGCTACTCTATGAAAAAGTTTGAGAACCCCTGTTGCACAGAATTCACAGACAAGCTAATTTACACTGGGAATTCAGAAAAGAAGTTATACTAAAAAAAAGGGGGGGGGGAATTCCAGAAATGTAACAATTACAGATGTTTTCTGCCGTGAATCATTTCTCTTAATTTTAAATCAAACTTATCACTAGGTTAACATGTTAAACTCAAAACTGAGAATGGAGACAGAAGAGTAACTTTTGTTGTTTGGAAAAACCTTATAAAAAAAATTAGAAATAAAATAAAATAAAATAAAAAATCCTTGAAGTCTCCCTTCCTGATTTCTAAAGATACTGGTGTTCATAAAACACAGCTGCCCTGATAACATGCACCGTATGTCAAGAAGGCTGAAGACAAATGCCCTCAAGGTGTACAGTTATTCAAAGGAGCAAAGTCCAGTGTAGAACTGGTCTGTTCAATGTAGTCTGATTATCCATGGTAAGATGGCCCGGGGACAAGAGGAAAAAGGTGGGGTGGAGGAGAAACAAAAAAAACTTCAAGTCACTTTAGATCTCAGCTGCCTGAAGACTTTAGAACATCAGCCTCCCATTGGTCTGCCCACTTGAAAACATTAGAAAGTCTTTCAAGTCCACACACTATCTATGGAAAGGAGCACGTTCCTGGCAGCGGGCTGTCTCTCTCACGTGCTCAGCTTTCCTTTCAAACTTAATTTTATATATATTTATATTTTTATATATATATAAAAAAGCACTTGGTTTCCAGGGGCATTCATAATGAGGTCCACAGTGTTTAGAACTTAAAATTCTTTTTCTTTGTTTGGAACAGTGTTTTAAAGTTTTGTTTTAATTAAAAGATAGTCTTAAAGCATGTTGGACTTCAAAAACATGAGTTTGTTCATATCTTCTGGACTGAGTAGCCGTCTCCTTTTGATTAAGAGAGCCTGCTCACACATATTTACACATTCACTTCTGGCACCAACAGCAGGCACTGCTAAGAGCCAAAAGGCTAGCTTGGCTAGTTTTGTATGCTTTTGGGTAACACACGACCAGTACTGAAACAGGTCAGGAGTGGCCTGGAAGAGAGGTTCTTGCAAATAATCATAGACTTCATTTTTCCCAAACCAATCTTCTTCCTGAGCTGCTGTGGTTTCCCCTGCTGCCCGGGGTTTCTTGGTTGAAGGTTCAAATTCTGTTTCTTCTGCCCAGGACTCTTTCACCTCATTGATCAACTCACAGACCTTGCCAATTATCTCTTCATGCTGGTATGGTGGGACAGGCCGCAGCTTCTGCTGGGGGTCTAAGATCATGGCTACCTTGTGTGCCGAATGAACTTTGAAGTTCTCTTTCAGAGCTTCCAAGAAGAGGTGGCAGAGTTTGCTGACTACACCAGCATCATTAGCTTTGGAAGTGAACAGTTTCTCCAGTTTGACGTAGGTGGGCAGTACCAGCTGCAAGGTGGGCCGGCTCTCATTGCTCAATTCAATCACTGCCTGTTTCACTGGAGCCAAAATGGCTGCCAGGTTGCTGAGCAGGTGTTTGTTTAGGTTTTGGATGAGGTTCATCTTCTTGGCCCTGCTGTAAAACTCACAGATCTGCTCGTAGCGCTCATGGACAAGCAGGAGGGAGTCGGTCACTGAGTTCCAGCAGGGTGGGGGAGAGGTCTCTTCCAGGGAGCCAAAGGTCTCCTTTGAGAGGCCTGTGGATCCTGCCAAATCTTCACAGACATTCAGGAGCTCTATTACTTCGTGCATATTGCGAGCCTGTAGTGTTCGCTTATTCAGCACACTCTGCACTACTGAGTTCAAGGCACAGGCTGAACAACGCAAGCACATACCTGCCTTGGAGAATGCAGAGGAATTGACTTTGCAGTCTGTGACATACACTGTCCTGATCTCTGACATCACAAACTCTGAGAGGACGTTCTGTACCCAGTGGTGGATAAAATCACCATTATCTCGAATGTCTACACCTTTAATTCCCAAGACGTAACTCTTGATGTGGTTGCCTTCTACCTGATAAGCTGTTAAGATGTAGCAAGAATCAGGACCAACGCTCTGAGAGTGGCAAGTGACACCAATGCCAAGGCATGCGTTGCTGCCCAAGGCGCAGGTAACTTTCACTTTCACTTGGTTGTACATCCGAGGCAAATGCTTCAGAGCCAGTGTGTTGAAATTGCCAAGGATTTCAGTGACTGAGAAGGCACCATAGCGAGCTCCACTATCCACCAGGGTCTGTGCTAGCTTGATGAATTCTTTCCCACTCACCACACTCAGAGCCCCAAGGTCAGTGCACATCACCCTCAGGAGCCTCTCGGCAATGTTCTGCCGCTCCTTCTCTGGGATCGCGCTGTTCCCTACCGAACCACTCGCAGATGCTGCAGTGAAATACAAGGAGGGAGAGAAAGCACCAGATGAGAATTGCTCCTCTGCAACAGGAGCAGGGAGGAAGTCAAAAAACAATTCTGAGAGACACCCCAGTGGCCTAGAACACTCAGTAGGTGGAACAGGCCCAGATGATGGAAGAGACGATTCCAACCTGGATTTCTTTCCCAAAATGTTTCTGGACAAAGGAACTTCCAGAGATGGGTCTTGCTGGCAACAGCAAGGAGCTTATTTGCATGCTTCCCTGACATGGGAACTGAAACAGAGCACACATCATCTATTCAGAACTCAGTGCCTCGCCACCAATATCTTTGTGTTGTTCATTTAGGAACTGCCTAGGTAAACTATAATCATGTGTGCTGTTTGCTGATCATATCTATGGTGGTCACAGCTCTGTCTATGTAATTAGCCCAGCCGGAAGGCTGGACTTCTTTGAGCCAGTTGTTTTAGGAGGAGTTGCTTCAGTGGAAAATCCAACTTCCTCTACCACATTAAATAGTGTTGAAGCAGAACTTTCAAGTTTTTCCTCTGATGACCAGTGATCTCACTTTTTGTCTCTGACTCTGGGCTAAATTAACGTCACTTCTGGCCACATCAGAACACACAGAACCATGTTTTCTTATAATCCTTCTTCCCAGTTGCTTAGCTCAAGAGCTTGGGAACTGCTTTTACGTGGAGCTGTATTTTAACATCTGTGTTGAAGCACAAGTTCACAGGAGAAGCTGGGGATAAAGCTGCACATTGGCTGCCTGCCTGCCCATGAAGGAACAGGTTATACCTATATTACACAGTGCCACATGGAGTAATTTCTTAACTCCAGACTGCAAAATCTGACCTTAAATCAGAAGCTGGCTTTAGCCCAGAGTTCTCAAATAGATCTCCTGTATGAATCTTTTCCTACTGGCTCTCAGGGATTCCCAATCCTTTTCACATATCAGGACTTCTGTAAGGGGAATGGATGCTGTGCTTTGCAGGGTACCATATAAATTACAGATGAAATCAAGTGCAGTCAGGTGAAGGCATTAGCCTTGTACAATGCCTGAGTCACTGCTGCACACCATCTCTGGAACAGTGACTGCTTCAAAGCCGATAGGTAAGCCCTGAACAAAAGAGCAAACACAGCATTACGTACTATTGTTGGCGTTGTTTCTTTGGAGCTGTGGTTTCCACTTTTCTTCAACAACAGTTAGAGGTGATCTGGGTTGGCTGGAGGCAATATTGTTCTCATTGTCAGCTGTGGGGCAAGAGACAGGGATGTGTTAGAAGCACAAGATACTAATGCATAAAGCACAAAGAAGGAGAAACAACAGCCATTGGCTTAGTATTTACACTCATGTTTCCCTTAACTAAGGTGGCATCATTCTACTATACTCTCTGAAGTTTTTAAGTGGTTTTCAGTGAGATAGCACAGTACAATCAGAACCCTGAAAACTGTCTTTGGACTTTCACCCATAACCTCCCACAGTGCAGCTGAAATGACACTGGCTTTTTTCTGTGCATCAGTGACATTGATGCCATTAGCACAGCTTGAGAAATGTCTCTCTGTCAACTGGAGCTGCACACCAGGAGGAGTAAGTCACGATGTTGCTCATGCAGCCTGATTGCCTACTGAGTCTCTTTCTGCACTGCAACTACTTCAGTTTCTAAACAAAGTTCAGCTCCTTCGTATCTAAGACCTTATTAGAACCTTCGTATACTGCTTTCCCACAGCAGAGAGAGCCAATCTCCTCTCAGGCTGCCCACTTCTGCCTCAGATTGGAAACACAAAGAAAAAACAAGTTTTCAGAAGGTGACCAAAAACTGTTCCTCCCTAAGACCGCAAAGATAGCAACTGCCCTAGGGATCTTTGTGTCCAGTTTCCTTATATGTGACAGCTAAACACTTTGGCCGTCAGCCTTATGAGATTTTTCAGGGAAACATGGCCAAGATAGTAAATTTTGTGTTATATTCACATCTTTCCCTATTCTGTGCCCAAGAGCTTTGCCCTCACCCTGGTGAAGTTGGCCAGTCCTTAGTATGTTTCACTATGAAATTGTGCTCTGAAATAGGCTGGAAGCAACATTAAAGTGTACAATGAAGAAAAGCAGAAGAAGGAGGAGAAATAAAAAGAGATGACTGAATAGAAGGATGAAATTAAAAACAAGGAAGACGAAACAAGTCATCACAAAAACTCATCACAGCTGGACTCATCTCACCTGATTTTGGACATCTCTATTAGAGGCATCTCTCTTCAAGGTGGCCCCTTGTGGCTCCTTTTACACTCAGTGGTGCAAAACAAGCATGTTTAGAGTGTGATTCATTCACCTAGCCAGAATCAGATGACTCCTGTAGTATAAGATCTATCATACTTTGAACTCACCTGGAAATAATGACTTCTTCTCCACTGATTATAAAGGGAGTTCAAGGTGACCAGCTCAGGTGGCAACATCTATAGTCTAGACACACCAACATGCAGTCAAATGAATCCTACCCCAGCACTCAAGGGGGCAGAGTATGAACTACAAGAACACCTTCTTAAAGTATGCACAGGTACTTTGCTCTGCAGCCCTGCTGTTGGGCAGAGCAGCAGGCATCAGAATGCATAGGAGAGGGCAAAGCTGCTTTCCTTTGTGCATGGCAATGACCTGGGAAAGAAGGGCAAGGGTCCAGAAACAAGCAATGATATAATGAAACTCTAGTGCCCTCTTACATACAAGTCCTCTCAAATTCGAGCAGCTCCGCATGCTAACTGCTGGGGTGTTCTCCAAACTAGCTGGTAACAGCTGCACATTATGCAGTTATTAGATCAGGCCATTGCATTGGCCACAGACTGAATCAATACCTAAAAGAGGAAAATACAGAACTAGGACCAGAAACACAGGAAAACACAGAACCAGAGCCCAACCAGGGTAGATTCTGGGACTGCCTAGAAGACTATACGTGCTTGTGTAATTCAGGGTACAGTGTGGTGGTTGTTTTGTGGGGAGGACTGCCATGCTGAGGACTGCAGTCAGAGGCAGGTGTGGAAGAGAAGGGACAAGCTCCAGTGAATGCCTGCAATCAGATACATCTTTTTTCCCCCCAGCACTTGACTAGTTTACTTGCTCTAGAGCTAATGCCACGAGTGGCATTACAGGTGCCTATCTGCAGGCAGGCAAATGAGAATGCTGAGTGCTGGCTACTAACTTTGTTCACACCAACAAAGTTAGTAACATGAACTAACATAACTAACAACATGAAGGCTTTCTTGTCTTGAAAGGGGGAAGGGTGGGAGACGCTCTCTGTTCTTCCTCCCCCCAACCCTTTATCTAAATTCACAATAATAGGGGATTATGTGCAAATATCTGTTAGCATTCTATAGGACATTAATGAGATTTGTGCACTTCAGTTTCATCTTCCTTATCAGGCAGTCTATGAACTATACAGATCATGCTTCTTTAATTTTTCTTCATGCCTCCAATCCTTTAATCCAGGCTCAGCCTAGCTGTTCTTCTATTTTTTTTTAGCTCTAGATTGTAGGAAGGGCATTATATGGTAGCATTCGACCTGAACAAAGTACCTTAAAGGGAGTCAAAGCTGTATATTGTACAGTATAATTACAGAACAAATTCTTCTGCCTTTTATTCTGCTGTTCTATTTCTGCCTTTCAGCCTCCAATTTACATTCTAATTGCTTCTTCTCATTGTGTAGCTGTTTTACGGAGCTATAATCTCCTCATATTATCTTTCAGCCTCCAGATTCACCCCTCTGAAGGTCTGAAGTGCCAGTATGTCCCTGCTTTTGCTCCTCAAAGGCAGCCGTACATTCCCTGTCTTCAGTCACTTGTGAGAAGGGCTCAGTCACATGTCACATTTTGTTGGAAGAGATGAACAGTTTGTCTCAAATATGATTGAATCAAACTGGATTTCTGAATACACTAGCTGAGAGGAGTTTGACATGCATGGGCTTGCGCGAGCTCCACATCCCTGTCATGAAACATTCCTTGAGTACGGGCATATGGTCTGGTGCAACCTGCTGCTATGCCAGTGTCTCCAGTATGAGGTTCCTCTGCCACCAGTTCTGCTGACTACTTCAAGGCTTCTGCCTCTCAGATTGAAGAGTTGTTGTGCTTATGCTGACTGATGACTGTTTCTCAGATATGCAAATCCTCAAGCTCTAACAGGCTAGAAGGCAACAAGCCCTGTGACCAGAGTAACTATAAGCCCAGTGTAATCTCTACTTGTGCTCTGATTAAGCAAGGCTTCCAGAATCAAACACCCATAAAAGCTGTCTGTAGCTCTTATGCCTCATCATTTTGTCTTGCCCTCATCCCACAAGACCTGGAAAATAAACACTGCACAGTTTGCATCAAGTTGCACAGATTGGGAGGAAAGACCGACATTTCTTCCAGACAAAGAGGCAGGAGCACAGTACACAGGCAAGCACCATGTACCCCAAGCACCTCGCAGGAAGGGATAGCCTGCTTGTTTACATGAGTTGGTTTGGGTGACAGGCTGGAGAAAGCATTGGAAGACGACATGGACATAATCGCTCTTGTCATACCAGTGAGACACTGAGGGAAGCAGCTCAGCAGAGCACAGTGATTTATAAACACACAGAGCAGGGAGAGTTGGGAAAATATAGTTTAACCAGAATAACCCTGAATGGGGAAGAAGAGGTTTACTCATTGATTAAAGTGCATCTCTGCTAATGCTACACATGACAGATACCTGCTTCATCCAGCCCTGTTCCGTGTCGAAAGTAACTGCAGTAAGCAAGCCTGGACGCCACAAGTCATTTGTAAAGGAGAGAAAGAAGAAGCTGCAGCTAGCACTAGCCTAAATTTCTCAGCAGCTTACACATTGCCAGTGTAACTGCCACTCTTCCCTTTGACCCCCCTAGCCTTGGTTCCACCTTTGCAGCTCCTCTCCTCAATAGTGACACCAAAAGCTGTAACTAAAAATGCTGCATTTCATTACCAGAAAACAGAACAAGGTGGCCAGGATACAGCTGGAAGGCACGCAGAGACTGCCTTCGACAAATGGCAAGAACAGACCCCCAACACCATGGATTCAAGTGCCAGCCCCAATCCCAAGCTGAGCTCCGCTGCTCCTCAGTGTACATAAAGTCCAATTACTCCGTATTAACCAGCTTACACTCTAATATAACATAACATCTACAAAGCTCAGCTCATACTGTTTTATAATAAACCACTATAAATGTTTATTTACAATATTATGAAGATGACAAAATAGCTGCTGAACAACACACGAAACTTGCACTAACATTGACCAATGAAAACTTGACTTGAGGAGCCATTTTCACAGATGAAGAACTCAAATAACACTTTCATTAAAACTAGGACTAAAACTAAAACATGAAAGAAAATAAGAACTTCAATTAATTCACTATTACAGAACTGAAAATACACTTTTTCTTGAGTCGTTTGTCCTTCCTTGCCACATTACTCAGAGCCTATTTGTAAAGAGAGCGCAAATGCAAGCACTGAATATACACCTCAACAGAGCACCTGTCTATTGGAGAACACAGGCCTGTTAAAGGTGAATTAATTTCTAAATCTGCATCAATTTACTTGAGTTTTCATTCAGGAGAAAAAACAGAAAATTCTGCCAATATCCCCAAAAGTCTGTTTTGACATTCTTGAATATTCTGAATGCTGTGTTTGAAACAGCTTTTGTTTTGAAATTTAAAAATCTTCTCTTATATATTCAGGTAAAAAACAAAAACAGGTAATTCAATTGTAACTCCTCAGAGTAATATTTTGCAGATAGATTAGAATGAAACGAACACAACTGCTGAAATTGCACCCTTTTTTTGAGAACACACTTCAATCCTTTGCAGAACTCCAGGGAACACAAGCACAAAAAAAGACTTGTGTGGGCAAAGGCTCTGCTGCCCTGCAAGAATTTTTGCTTCGTCTGCTTCTATGCGAACTACCCTTTCTGCAGGAGGGATATTATCTGCTGTAGAAGTGAGTGACCAATTAATGCTTATGAAATGAGCATTTCCTAAATACCTTTGGATAAGGGGAACTGGTAATCTGAAGTGCTCCATATTAGCGTGGCACGTATTTTTCTGTTCTTCCTATGGAAAGGAATAACATACATGATATATCCTGAGCCTTGCAGCCACTGTTATGTGCTCCAGGCTTTGAGTATCCTTTTTTTCCTGCAGGTGAAATTACTGGGGCTTGGGAAACTGTGAGCACGAGAAGCTCTATTGACACACAAAGGGGTCAACATCAGGCATCAGCGCAGAATTTAATTCTCCGCTTTAAGTGAGTCGAAGTGCCCAGCTTACCTGCATGGGACTGCATGTGCTCCAGGAGATTGTTATAAAACTGGAACTGGATTCCACAAGCTCCACAGGTGTAAGGTTCTGTTTGGGAGAAATCAGTTCAGAAGAATTATACAGAGTATGCAGGGAAGCAGCACACGTGCATACTTCAGTTCGTACAGTGGCTGTGCAGTGCTTTAGGGCCCAGTCCTTGCCACCTTGGCCAACTTGGGCACTTCACAGCAGTTTCTTAGAGCTGAACCTTCAGGGTTCAGGCTGGGGCTCAGGGAAGTGCTATGGCACGTGACTGCTTCCTGAATTTGGGTCAAACATGTGTGCACGTGCTTCACTTTACTCTTGTGAGAAGGTCCTAGATGGCAGAGGGACTGCTCACACTCTAAAGTGAAGAACCTGCAGGTGTGTTTGCGCGAGTGGGACTGTAGTCAATCTAATGACTCAAGAGGCTATCAGCTGACCAACAACAGGGTTTACTAGTCCATGCCTGCTGCAGGTTGTTTTAAGCATATTCTTGTTCTTTTTAAGCCTCAATCAAAGCCAGGTGAATTCATTTTACATCCAGTTCTGTCGAATTCCAGCCTCTTGCTGCCTTTTTGGAATAAGACAGGGAGCACTGGGCTATGAAAAATCCTGTCGCTTGGAAGCTGCGACACAAAGAAGAATCACGTGGGGAGTAAGGTGAACTTTCGTGGCTGTCAACAACTGCAGTGAGACTGGGGAATGGCGAGTGCCAATGGGCTCAGTGGTAGCAAGCTGTCAAGGTAAGCAGAGGTGGAGGGGAAGAAGCACAGAAATCAGAGCTGTGCCAGAAGGCCAAGAGCAGAGCAGGAGAGCCATGTTGCCAGAGTAATACGGACGAGCTGGAGTCAGGAAAGAGCTGGGTGCATGATTCCTGTGCAAGTTGAAAGATATGCTTAGTTCTAATCTGCCAAGTATATTGAAAAATCTTTTTTCTTCCACCAAATTATGTTTGTGTTTGCAGTTGCTCAGTTTAAACAGTATGAGTTGAGTGCTTTAGTGACAGATGTAATACCAAGCTACAAGAGCTATGTTAACATCGCAATTTCCTTCTTTACCTCCAGGTATCCTAGCGTACTGCCACTATGTATGCTGTGGCATTGTATTTTGTAATAGTAGAAGGGACAAATGTGAACAATTGGCATATAAACAATTTTGCATATAAATACCTGGTGCACACACAGAACATTTTTTATTGCTACAATATACCAGAAATCTTTATCTAGATTTGAAGGGAAAAGCACATTCTGTGTCAATGAAATGTAAGAAAGCTACTGCACATATCCAAAAGTGCTAGTATCTAGTATGGAAAAGCCAAAATACATGAAAGTACAAGCCGGACTTTGCTATAACCTATGAAATGTCTCTGTCAGGTAGCAAAGAGCAGAATTTATCAGAGGAATTTGAGAGAAAAAACATAGAGAACCCTAGAATGGTTAATATAAGGTATACTTATATGCCATAAGGTTAAACACTCTGCCACGACTTTCCCCTAAAACCTACAGCACTTTGAAATGATGGAGCCAGTTCCAACTGAAGCGGCTCTGCTCGATGCTTTATTTAACTTAACATATTTTCTTGTGATGCAACTGTTGTATTTTGAGTCTAGTGACAAAACTTGGAAATACCATAACTAGATAACTGTCGTTCTAGAGAAAAGCAAGAGATTTGGCAGCTGAGTGATTGAATGTTTCTGTTGAAATCAGTAACAAAAAAGTTGTGGTAAAAATGCCATAAGGACTTCTCTGTTCAGAGTAAGACATACTTATTTGATCATTCAGATTTCTTTTGTAATTAACAGAAAGGAACAGACCCTATAAAGGTGAAAATCACCACTGGCAGTATTTCAATATGCCAGATGATTCATGTTTGACACACACCTACTTCTCACTGCTATTTATGGAGTCTAGACTACACATTTGGATGAAGATGTCTCAAATTAAGCGAGATAAATCCCAGTTCAGCATAAAAATTAACATTTGATTAACCTACCTAAAAAAATCACCATCAAAGAGCCTACTGAAGTTTGACAGGTTCTTAGCAGGGCCAGATCATCTCTGGTGCCCACAGCCAGAGCCACTTACGGAGCTATCAGTCTCCATTCTCTGTCCCATTACTCTGCTAGGGAATCCTGCTCCTACAACTGAATTGGGAAGACAGAACATGCTGCACATCTCTGGTGGTCCAGTATTTGGAGATGGTGAACCTTGATTCCCTGAGATACTTTCAGATCTCAGTGTGCCATTTAATGTAAGTGGGCACACACAGCCCCTTATGCCTGTAGTAATCTTGGGCAGAGAAGGAATGACAGAGCACTGTATCCTTCACTGCTGAAGCCTAAGGACTCTCTTCTCCTAGACAAGTACACAAACTCCATGATTCCCCTAAACACAAGTTTCCAAGAAGCCATCAGTATAATCCTTTCCTTATCCTATTTACAGGGCATTTCTCCATGAAGTGCAATTGCTCACATCCATCCAAGCACTCTCCACATACCATTTCTCACATTTATACTAAAACAGAAGAGAAAAATATCCTCACTGTTCTTTCCCAGCCCATTTTGTCTCACTGAGCTGCTTTATCTTCCTCCTGTTTTATTCTCAGCCGTTCTGCTATCATAAAGCTGTGCATCCTTTCTTCTAGCCTCTCCCCTTGCTTCTCTCCCCTTCACTCCCTTCCATCTTTCTCTGCTGGGCTCTCTCCATCCCCATCCATCATGTCGAGCCATCAGGGTCTTAATAGCCCTTCACCTCCAACTCTTCCCTCTGCCACTACAATGTACTGTGTCTCCAGTGCACTCTGTGAAAGACTCTCATTCTCATTTGTGATTCTTTTCAGAAAAATCCTGTTCATTTTTAACCTACTTGCAAAAGCCTCCTCTTCTGCCTTGCTATGGAAACATCCAGCCCAGGAAACAAACCCAGCATCTCTATGTGCTTGGCTCTTGTTCTCACCTCTCTGGCCCAATAAAACACTGGCTGTACCTATGGGTTCATCCAATAAAGTGGGTTGGGAAATAGATGTTTTCTGTTAATGGTGTTTTTTTTTTTTTTTTTTTTTTTTTTTTTTTGTCATTAAGCATGTCCACCATTAGGGGACGGTATCTAAAAATAGTTCACCTAAATGAAATAAATTTGAAGTATTTTTTTTTTCAAACTACAAAATATACCTCAACTGAAAAGTGCATTCAAAAACTAATTTCTCATGCTAAAAAAGCTTAAACATATTCCAAATACTTCCTCCCAATATTTACAGCAAAGATTCATTTAAGTCTATGGTTTGCCACAAAAGGAAATAAGTTAAAATCAGGGTAAAATTTAAATTCATCAAAAACTCATCAAACAATTCAGAAGTGTTCCTTGGGGAGGAGGGGAGAGATGCTTTGGGAAGATGTGTAGAGTCCCTTTGGGAACGAACTCATTTTATTTCCCAGTGCCTTCTTGACCCTCACACTTTTCAGATTCCAATCTCTAAGTCCCTTATGCTCCACACTGCAGAGAGCTGGGAAGTCATGCCAAGTTGGAAAGAGGGTGGGAGGCATCTGGAGCTAAAAGAGGAAGGGAGAGGGGTCTGAAAGGTGGAGAGAAAAAACAGAGAATCTGTGTTTAGAGCCAGGCGAAAAGTCACATCTGGAAGAGAACTGTTCATCTGGGCTTGCACTCACAGCAAGTAAATCCTCCCTCCCTTTGATTTCTGCTTGCAACTCAAAGGTAGAATTAACTGGAAAAATCTGTTTGACAAAAATGCTCTCAACATCTCTGTGAGCCATGCTTCTGCTCCTTCCTTCTCCCTTAGAGCACAGCTCCTTTCATGCCACTGCAGGACCTCTGCTTTTCCCTTCTCTAAAGGGAATTTTCAGCTCTCCTCTTCCTTGTTTAAACTGGGGTTTACAGCATCCAGAGAGGATCTTTTCTCCAGCAAGTGGTTTGAAATCAGCCAGATGCGTGCAGATTCTCCCCAGGAGAATCTGGTTCATGCCCAGACTGTTTAAGACCAATGCATTCTCGAGAGATTTAGACCAATCTCTCTCCTATGCAATGGAATAAAGCACCTGAAAAAAAGGATTTTCAGATACAGTCAATGTATCTGAAATGCTTCCAGAACGCTGTGGTGCAATCATGCACCCAAACCTCCACCTAGCATCTCTAGCACAGCACACCACTCCTCCTTAAGGACATTTCTTTTCAACCTCCCATGGAGTTTCTGATTCTCTGTTCCTGGACTTTTCCTGTCCCACTATTGCTTTTATAACACGTAAATATTAGTTCTAGTATATGAGGTAAGAAATACTGGTTCTCTAAGGCTTCTCTTCTGTAATAACCCTTCAAATAGCCTAAGCCACACATTCCTACAAGACTCCTGTCACTGAGGCAATGTACAGTGTATAAATAGGTCAGATGTGCCCTCACACACCTCCTAGCACAAAATATGAACTGAGCAGTGGGCCTCTGGGAGTTGTTTCCAGAAAAGGGTATCTGCTATGACAGCTCCACTCCCCTGATCTGATTAGCTACACATGCCGGGACAGGTTCACACATCACCTCACAACCAGGATCTGAGCCTCTCCTTTCCATCTCAGCTCTGTCAGTGCAGGTATAAGGAAAGCTATGACCCACCTGCACACCACGCCCCCAGGAAGAACAACTCTGCTCTCCAACAGCCCCAAATGGTTTTGGTGGCTAAAACAAAGCAGGAGCATCAGTTATGCAGGCAGCTTAGAGAATTCTGTACTCCAGAAGGGCTTCCAGGAAGCCTGTTCCACACTGCTGGGCTGCATGGACTAAACAAACCTTCTCCTTTCTTCATTACCCTTCATCGCTTCTCAGGAACCACTCCTCTTTCTGCTCTACCTCTGAGAGGGCAGAAGCAATAGTATCCCCTTTCGATGAGAGGGTCAGCCATTCACCTGATGTGCTCAGACAGGCTCCTGGATCTAACTTGGAGCCATCTGCCTCTTACCAATGCCAGGTGCTGTGATCTTTCCAGCTCCATTCCCTTGGCATGCGCTCAGGAGCAGGGTGTTCTTTCTGCAAGCCACCTCCGCATTTGTATTCTTGCAGGCAGCTGGCAGCTGCTAACCATGTGCTTTTGCCAGCTGCTTTCTGGCTGTGCACTTGGCTTGCTCAGGGACTGAGCGAGTTGGGACTCCGATTCACATCTGTAACAACAGCTCCCAGAACCCCACAAGCCCGCCTAGATTGTTCCAAGGGCTACAGATAGGGCAAACATTACTGAGGGCATGGAGGGCTTAGTGAGGGAGCAAGCTCTCTCCACCTCTGGAACACCTCCCTGGTAGCTTCCCCCCTCTGTCTCCCAAAGTTGTGGCACTTCTGCCCCTGTGTCAGAGCAGCACACCAGCCCTGGGCCTGAGGGGCTTATACCAGCAATATGAATCCAGCAAACCCTGCATAAGAAAGCTGCACATGTGCTGCCACTCTCTGTACCCAGACCGTCAACCCTAAGACCACTCTGATTCTCATTAGACACGAGTGGCTGCCACACTCACAGATCTCCATCAACTGCTACAGCTAGGGCTAAAAACCAATTACTATATTCCAAAGACTGCAGCTGGACCAGACATGCCAGCCCCCAACTGCCCTGTCAGAACCTGATAAGGCCGTTAGTCCTCATTTGGCACAGCCACATAATGTCCTGTCCTTTCTGTCTAGGTTCTTCCTTCCTTGCTCCCAAGAGGGGGTTGCTGATCTCTGACCCTTGAATACTTGCCACTTGGCCAAATGTACAGGCCATTCCCTTAGCAGTCTCTCACGATCTACCTGCCTTTCAGGCTAACAGTCAGGGGTTCTGTGCTCTCAGCCTGTCACATGTCACTTGGTGACACTATCTCTTAAGTCATTCTAACAAATGTTTCCTGCCCTGTTCAAGAGCCTGGATTAATCTTTCTAACTTCACACAACCTTCCTCCACACTTGTCTCTTAGGGGATTGGGAGATAAACTCAGCAGGCTGCACCAGTGCATGAGGAATTGACTCTCTTCTCTCTTGTTTCCACAGCTTGCTCCTCCTAGCTACTGCTCAACACAAAGCAGGTGGAAGGCAGGGGGTGAAGTAAGCCCAAAGTTCACCTTTACAGAATCACAACAGGTAGCATCACCTCGGAGCACTTCCCCTTCACAGATTGAAATCCCAACCACTAGTTAATTTTGCTTGGATGGCTAGGCTGTGACCTGTGCATAAGATCCCGCAGTTTGCATGTGGCAGACTGTGGCCTCGCTGCTCTGGTGAATCCTAAAAAATAACCCAGTTCACCAACAAGCCAAAAGCCCCCCAAAAAAACTCCTGCAATGCTGATGACTCAACATCTACCACAACATTCTCAGACATCACTAAATAGCACAGAGGACAAGACTTCTGGGGTGCCACTGCTCCCCTAGCCACCTCTTGAAAACAAACCTTTCACACAGTGCAGACTAAAGCCATCAAGCAAGGCGAGCAATCAGAAATTCTGGTCAAAAGAATATTTTCTGCAGGACTTGGGCTACTGCAAGAGTTCTCCCATGAGTTCACGTCAGGCCACAGCTACGAGGCACTTCACTGCAGAAGTCAGGGAAGCTGGAGAGCCTGCACAGCAGCAGCAGATCAGCTCTACTTGATCCCTGAAACGTGCTGAGCAGGGAGTCTTGCAGAGCAAGGCTTTGGGCATCTCCTATCCTCCATGCTCTGTCCCTTCTCACATACAGCTGAGCTACTTGCAGGAGATGCTGCAGAAGGGGAGTCTTCACAAAAGAGTAGGTAGATCACGAACTGGAACCTCAGAGTTCAGGCTGCCACACTAGCCCTGCCATCTCCTTGGCTATTGCGATACGTTTAGAGGCTTTCTGCAAGACAGCAAGCTTTTAGCCTAAACTTGGCAGCAGAAAGTCTGTTCGTGTAATGGCAAATGTTGTGTGGGCCAGTCTGGTCCACATGCCACCAGAGAAGGCAGGAAGAGTGTACAATAATGAACATATGACAGGTGCCTGGCTGCACGGTGTCTACACTGGTCCCCCGCTCTCCTTCCACCCACCACCATCTCCCACCTCTTTCTCTGATTTCTTCTTCCTCCTTCACTATCCCCTTCCACTCAGAGTACACTATACGGACTCAGCAGGCATTTCTCTTGACCTGGGGAGTTGTTGCTGTGCCACTCCCTTTTCACTGCCTGCAGCAATTCACTTATTGCTTCAACTCCTTCTCACTAGAGGAGGAAGATAGAGCAAAGACAGAATTCAGAGCGTGGTTGCGGAACGTAGCAGCCTCCCCCACCTTATAGCCAGTGTTAAGTATGAAGAGCAGTCACCTGAGCACCTGTGACTCCACATAAAAGGCAATTGGGATGTTGAGAGGACATTGGGCAAGGCTGCCAAAGAGGCAGAGACCGAGCCTGGCCAGCAACACTTGCATGAAACATCAAGTTAAAATGAAAGCAAACTGCTGGAGATCTCTGGTTTCCAAGATCCCCACATCCCTGTTATGCTTGGACACACACCACAGTGGGCCAAGGCTTTGACAAGCAGAGCCCCAGTGCCCTGAGATGGGCACTTCTAAAGTGACAGAGCTACTTTCCATCAACATGTGAATCACACTGCACCAAGCCAGGAGTCTAACTCCACAGAGTTCTTCTGGGGCAAAATATTTGGAAAATCATAATGAGCAGGAAATTACCCCAAACATGTCCCATCTGCCAGCAGAAAAGAGCTACTCTACAGTCAACAGTTCTCAGTGGAATCTCACTCTCATTTCTGAGTTTTCCCAAGAAGTGGGTGCATACTGCAGAGTGCAAACAAACAAGCTGCAAGTAAGCAGTGCCAGGGGAGTGCAAACACCCACCCCAGGTTGTTTCCAACAGACTCACAAGTTCAGTTAGAAACTCAAGCGCTGTAGCGTCCCCATGCATGGGTACTTCATTCTCCTACCCAGTACCAAAGAGCTTTCCTCTCCAAAACCAAGAGGATGCACTGGATGTTGGCTAGTAGGCACAAAACAGTATCCTTCCCCAGGAAGGCTACTTCCACCCCTCTCCACTCTGAACAAGGCATGCTATCTTGGGTCATCCAGACTAGTCGGCCAAGTGCTCTCTGATACCTTTATAAAACCTTAGAGCAGCAGCAGTTGTTGAACCCTCTTAAATCTTCTGATCCACATGGAACTAACATTCACAGTCAGTTGCACAATTTAAAACATCTTTCCCCAGGGCTATTATTAGACACTTTTATTACTGCTTTCAGTATATATATCTGCAGTGAACAAAACTCTGGAGTAAAGACAGCAGGCTGTATAAGCTAACACTGAGAAAAAACAGCATTTGTGCTTAAGTTAAATAAATCACCCTAATTCCCACGTTAACTCGTGCTGCCACATCTAAGCCAGAGAAAAGAGGAGAACTCAGTTTGGGGCCAAGACTGAATATGTGTCAAGAGCATTTAGGAGAAAGTGTTTTGCCATTTAACAGAAAATGCCCTGAGCTCACTGTACATGAGTTAAATCCAGCAGTCAATTGAACAACCGACATCAGTGCAGGGAGGCAGGGCCCTCAGGCAGCACTATCCTCCACAAGAACATCCACATTTCAACACTTCCACCCACATTGTGATGAAAAACAAATGCAAAAGAACTGTGAGGAAAACTTCTCAATGTTTTCTCTTCAACGTTTCCACTAGCTAGAGTCACTATATCTTCATACACCATTGACCCAAACTGATGAAACAATGCATTTCAAACCATCAGCAGTCTCTCAAAAAAAATGCCACCACCCACCAAAGTAAGTAGAAGTTTCTTGAAAACAGAACTTTTGTCATTTCCACCTATCCCAAACAGTAGAAGGTGTTATGAAGCAT
Organism: Rhea pennata; assembly: GCF_028389875.1. NCBI lineage: Eukaryota > Metazoa > Chordata > Aves > Rheiformes > Rheidae > Rhea > Rhea pennata. Next base: position 3,247,702 of record NC_084680.1, read on the forward strand.
CCTTTTAAAAAGGGAAGCTCCAAATGCACAGTTCTTAAATTTGTTGGCACTGAATTTGATTTCTCTTCTGATGTTCGTATTTCAAACGAAAGTCTCGTTTATTTCTCAGATTTGTAAATGGAAAAAGAACAAGTATTCTTTCTCATCGTGGCGATGTTCAGGACACACCACCCCAAAGTGTCCATACACTCAGAGCTGATTCACGCTAAGCGACAGCAGTTCTAGACTGTGAGATGAGCACAGGTAGTATCACCCCCAAAAAACAGACAAAAGCCAAGCAGTAGTAATTCACGTAAAATAAAGGAAGAAGTTCCACCTATTAGAAACATCAGGGACATGAGGCAAAATCTTCAGTAGAGACCACCTGCATCAACCCAGTACAAACCTGCTCTCACGCATTTGCTCACCACCATGCCCTGGGCTCCCATTTCTCATCTGCAGATTTAGGCCAAAGGGAACTGAATCTGGGAAGTTGTTCAGTGAGTTCAGCCATCAGAACAAGCTTTCCTGTGTATACGTGCAACTCAGACATGATTTTCAGTCTTCAAACTTTAGTTTTTCAGAATAGGTATTACTGGCAAATTTCACAAAACTTAATTCCCAAAAGGCTGTGAGCCCAAGTGGTTTAGCAGCCACATATTGCACTGAAACACCCTGAAGGACTTCTGTCACCTTTTAACCTGAAATCAGAGCTATGAAAGTGAGACATTTTATTCTTTGACATCTGGACTCATAATGAAAAACATTTATTCATGAAAAACGCTAACAGGGCCGGCCAGCAAGGCTGCAGCGTGGAAGTCCCCGCCTATGCGCGCCACAGACATCCATCACACTTACTTTGTAAAAGCGGGAAAGGATTTGAAATCAGGGGACTTGCGGTTTCTGCAAAAAAGAAAGAGATTTAAATATTGAGACTGGCAGAGATCTTGCTGCATGCTACACAGCTCTGCCTATCAGTTCACTTATGCTTACTCTGCACTTCCAGATTTAACTGTGGCAGGATGGGGATGACAAATTTCTACAAGTCCAGCTGTGAATTTTCTCTCAGCATCTTGCCAGGTTTCTCATGACTGAGAATCTGCTTCTTTCCTTCCCTTTTTGAAAAGTCCAGAGATTTTTTCTAACATACATCCAATGCTACAGTAGTGTGAACAGTCAAGTGGTGAGGGCCAGCAGAAGAAAAGCTGCAGGGAGGGGAAGGAGCCCTTTAGAAATGCTCTTGTTGAGGCTCCAGGTGCAAATACCCTGATATACCATGCACCTTCCTCAAACTCCCTGTATGCCTGGAAGGCTGGGAAGGAAAAACAGGCTGTTTTTAACCTCATCAGATGAAGTGACAAAGGAAATGGTTCCTAAGTGTTACTTCAGAGTGAGAGTACACATATTCTGTTGAGCACAGAACACTATAAATTGTCTTATCTTTGAGAGATGACTGAAAGGAATAGAAACCCTGGATTCTCAACTGGCCTTTGGTCAACCCTCAGTGGCTATTTCCATTCCATGCCATAGTGCACTGGAACAGACACAGCAAATCTCAACACCTCAGACTGCCCTGCGCAGCTTCCTACAGTTTTAGATGAGATCCCCTACTGTCAAACCCATATGAAAAGGAAGAAACTATTACAGTGTTAATTACTCATCAATTCAATGCACTTATGAAATGGTCCCAGGTGCAAAGTTCTAAGTTGATGCATCAGTGAAAGAGGCTCTTAGGGCTGACAAACCTGTACTGGTTTGTTTGGAAGAAAAACTTAACTGGGTCTTTCTGGTCAACCTCAGAGGTCAAGCATGGTGAGGCTTTGCGCTAAATATTTCAGTGTGACAAGAACCTGTGCTGCCAAAGAGGGCTTCAGCTGGCAGGGCCAGCTGGTAACAAATGGAAATGAAGGCATGGATGATGCTAGGCAAAGATATGAACAGACAGTGCTATGGAAGAGGTTAGGCATGGAAGGCACTAGCAGGATACAGAATGCTGCCAGTCGATTAACACATCTGTATTACCTGCTGAAGCACTTTAAGTGCTATCTACAGCTGATAAAGTCTGTATCTAGAGGAAGATCTTCACTGAAATAGGCTCCTAAACTAGTTCTACTGAGCAGTTGAATAGGGCAGACTCCTGTAGGCGCCACTCTTACTATCTCTGCTCTCCTCCACTGCTTTGGGAAGCACTGCACATATTTCATGAACACAAGGATGTTTACTAGTCAGTCCTAGAGCTTCAGTTTTAAAGGGCTCCCACAGCATCCAGAAGTGAGTAAACTTTTGAAGGTCAAAAAGCAACATTTAACCTCCACCCAAAAGTGAACCTGACCTGGAAGGATAGTATATGCATACATCATTTAACAAATCCCAACATACATTCCTAAGGCCAGATTTGGCACGAGTCACATTATTTTCCAGTCAGTAGTGTTAATGCGATCTCACTTTTATGTTGACTCCCTATACAAGTGAAAAATATTCTCAATCTGCAATATGAGTTCAGGCCACTCACTAAATATTAATATGGTATTTTAAGTCAAGGATTGTTGGGCATTTTCTGGTTCTTATATTACAAGCCATTATGTTATCCATGTACTGTGCTGTCCCTGCGCCTTAGCACAGTCAAGTCTACCAAAGCCGCCTATACTCTCAGACAAGCTGTGAAAGTGCCATAGCTTGCCTCCCAGTAGTTCAGCTTTTCCTAGGGTTTTGCTAATCTTTCATTCCACAGATTCTCCAGGCAAGACAGAAACGTGAGTTCACCTTTTTCCCCACACCCTGGTCTATCGGTGGCACTTTCCTCTATGTCCTGTCCAGCGCTAGCATGGCACAGTATCTATGTTTGGAGATTGCAATCCAAACTTCGTATCTCTAGCTGCTTGTTCACGATTTTGCTGACTGCTCACACTGTTGCCTCAATGTCTTTCACATTTATTGTCTTGATATCCCTTCCAATGAGCTGGTGTCTCAGAGCTCTTGAGTAACTGGCAGGTTTTCATCCACAGAGACTTGCTGCTGAGTGGTTATGTTAATCCAGATATTTTTCTTCCTGTCTACAAATAACCTGCTCAACATGACAAGTCTGGAGTAACTTAAACGAACATGGCACCAGAAATTAACAGTTCACTCCTGGAAAACTTGATTCCACACAGATGCCCAGTGGACACAGGAAGGCATATTTATGCAATGGAGCAAAGTGACTCTTCCTGGCTGAGGCCTCTTCCCACATTACTTTTCTGTTAATTCTGAGAACTGCAGTCTGATAGTAATCTTTAATCTGGGCATATCATTTTTTAGGCTATTTTTAAAAATGCAGTTCCATGCACAGGTAATTGTGTTGCCCTATAGTGAGCAGTACCTGTGCTCTGTACAGTTTAATTAAGACAGCATGTGAGCTCTCCTAACGACAAACTCCCCTTTCCCCCTCCCGCCTCCTCACTCCTCTAACTCAGCCATTAGCAAGCTCGGAGCTGGTGCCCCTCCAACTCAGAGGAAAGACAGCAGTCACAGGCTCTTAAGTCATGAATCAGTCACTAGATGATAAAGATATTTACCAAAAGATGAATCCATGCACTTGAATGGAATTTATATTTTGTGCTTCAGTCCAGCTGACATAATCTGCAAGACAACTGGGTGTGTCTTGGGAGGCAAGGGCATTTGGGGTTGGCAGTGCTAACACCAGATTGCAATCAATAATCAAGAATTATTACACCTTGAGCATTAAAGTCACACTTACCCACCAAAGTTCCTAGCTTATAAGTCACATATCTTCCCAAGAAGAAATCCAATCAGACAGGCGAGATGATCACTGGACTACAGAGAAAGACTGTAAGAGGATGTTGGGCTCATAGTAGAATGAAGGAAGATCCCAGGGTTATTAACACACCTGGCTGCCTCCACCTTTATGTCTACCACGATCTCCTGCACTTCAGTGCAAAACTGCTTTTTTTGACTGACTGGCAGCTGGAGGACCTGAATATTCTCACTCTGTAGCAAGAGCTTCCATCTGCTCATGTCTCTTCAGTACACAGCAACGCTGACATCAGTCTCAGCATAACATGTGGTTTCCTTCATCCCAAAAGTCAGGCAAAAGCTACTGCTGGGTGGCTTTTTAATCTTGGCCATATTATGGCATTTGACATCAGGACATGATAAGGAATTAAACTGTCATTGCAATCAAAGTGACACAGGGGTTCAAGCAGACACTACGTCTGCTTCCATCACCACCCAGTGCAGCCTCAAAACAGATTTAAACCATGAGTTTAACACTGATTTGCACTATGCCTTTTTAACACCTACTATAAAACTAAAGGTCAATTCTGCTCAGCTGCTAAGCAAGAATGAAATACTATCTATTTCTATTTAAGGGATTAAATAGTTTAACAGTAACTTTTTTGTGTGTGGCAAGTGGTGAATGAGATGTTTCTAATTATCCTTCCACTTGAAATATTACCGTGTTACAACTGGATGGGAATCAGTATCCATAATATATATAAAGAACATCTTACAATGCATTTCTATTAGCTAAACATAACTATAACTGCTGTATGCATAGGAAAATTAAGAACATTACTGAAAAAGTTTTGCATTTAGAACTGAACCACTGAGGAAGAAATATAGCACGTAAGACTGGGAAATGACAACTGTTTATGGACCAGCTTCTGAAAAATCCCACTAAACACATACTTAAAATCTGATCCTAGGCCCTTTAGAGAACTAGCACGTCTCATTCTTTCCCAAGTTTTTTTCTTTTTTTTTTTTTACTTCTAAATTGAAAGAAGGAAATTAATTTTTTATTTCTTGCCTCAATCTATTCCTCAACTTTACATGAAGCCACTCATAAAAGATACTTTCCTTGCCCCTCTACCCAATCTGAAATGAACACTACTGAAAAGTTTTTCTGTATAACACAAATGAAAAGCACTGATATTTTAAAAACTGTAAATGACAAAATCTGTTCCACTGGATATCTCTAAATGAAGGGTTACCTGATGCAGCAGATGAAACTGAGACATAATTATACAGCTTAAACTTACCTCCAAAGTTAAAAATATTTCCCAATTCTCTGTATAATTTTAAATATTGCATCTTTCCCATTATTAACTTCTAGCAAATTTAGACATCAACAAATATTGTCAGTTCAGTGAGTTGCTGTTGTTGGGTTTTCTTTGTTTATGTTTTTAAAGTGTCATAGTTTCATTCATGTCTCCCGACTTCCAGGAGATCTTCCCAGAGAACTGCTCATTTTAGTAAGGAGTCACTCTGAGAGTCCAAAATAAAAGATCAAGCCTGGATTATGTTGTAAACACTAAGTTAGAGAAAGTCACTGCCCTCGTGGCTTTCTGAAGCCAGATGCAGCTGACAAAAAGAGATCCAGAAGTCTGGGGAAGTAACACATCTATGGCCACATAGATGTATCATGGCAGGGCCAAGTCTGCAGAGTCCCAGTCGAACGTTGTCCTATCTGCCCTGGGCGTGTACGGAGGAAGAGGAGACAGAGGAAGGCAGCAAGCCTTCCCTACACGTATGCGCCCCATGCTGGGCTTTTTTCTTCCCAGGCTTCAGCTGATAATCACTGGCTTTAGTGAGAAGAATATTTCACAAGCTGGCCATCAAATATTTTTTGGCCTCTTGAGAATTTACCACAGGAAAATCCTGAACATGTCAAGACTCAGCAAAATGACCATCACAAGGAGCTTTTTCTTGAAAGCAGCTTTATAATGATTTAGGTGATTAACAGGTTACGCACTGCGTAATTGAATGAGTCAATTCAATCTTTCATGACCAGTTCATGCGATTCTCTTCTGGCCTGACTTAGTTCAGGAGTAAAGGATCACAAGCCTCATGTGACTCAGGACCTCTGGGCAGGCTGCCTGTGCTCTAGAGGCAGCACAACACCACAATCTGCAGGTTCTAATGGATACTATTTTGAAAGTACTGTGAAAATATGTCCACTATTCACAGGTTTCATCAAAAAGCAAACTAAAGAGCTGTAGAGCCTCTTTCCTGTCTATATAAAGGATACACTCCCATTCACACAGTGGGTGACACCTCAACAGTCCTTCTCCATCCACTCTGTGGTTAAGGCATGCCCCACTGGGGAGAGAACTTTCTGCTAGTAGATCGATTCAAGTTCAGCCACAAAATGGTGCTTTGCCATGCACAACAAGCAGACAAATTTTATTTTGATGTTGTTGTACAGGCATGAAGATCCTAGGGTTCTCAAGTAAGGATACTGGGGCAGCCTACATTCACTTGCACAAGGAGTGGGGTTGTGTGTAGTGAAGAGACATCCTGATTTCATCATTTTCAATTCTAGTTGTCTAATTCCCACTAAAGACTCCCTACAGCAGTGCTTCCAAGTTTACTTTAGGTGGCCTCAGCTGACCTCTTGCTCTGCCTGTCTTCCTCATTCCAGACATTAATGTTTCCCCAGACCTGTGGCACTGCAGGTCTGCATGCCTACAGAAGGAAAACCAAAGAGCATGATCTATTCAGCAGTGTGGCCCAAGAAGAAGCTGTTGTTTCCTTCAGTATCACTACAGCTGAGCCTATGACACAAAACTCCCATCCACATTAAGCAAATGTTACAGAGAATCAAATGTTTAACCAAGTCAAGCCACACAGCTCTCAGGCTCAGCTCATCTGGGACCCAGATTCACCTCCCAAACCTGGGGACTGTTCTTAGCAGCACGAGTTTGATATTTAGCAGCACTTGCGAGTGAAAAAGATGGAAGTGCCTGTCCCTCTGTCATTCTCAAACACATTACTACTAGCTGCTTCCCTGCCTGCACGAGATCTACTGGCTAGAGCACATCAGAGCAAAAGCCTGCAAAGCCATAGTTCCTCTTAAGAGCTTGCATCATGCATGTATACACTGTGTTATCTAGACTTTGTCCCACCTACTGAAACACAGCCATGTAAAAAAGGAAAATGGTGAGGTAAGAAACACAGCTCCTGAAAAATGAAGTTACTGAAAGCTCTGCTTAAACACTCAAGTACCAGAATGCCTTCAGAGATTTCCATGGCCTCTCTAGTCACCAGTACCAATCACACTGTGACATGGTGATGGTCACTTAAGCTGCTACCAATGAGAGTTATCTGTGTTGACTCCTGAGAAAAAGAAGAAATAAAAGAAAAGAGATGGCTTGGTGGAATAGCTGGAAAAGAGCACTGAATGGCACACACAGGAAGCAGCACAGAGAAGACAGTCCAGGGGGAAAAACAGAGCTGAGAAAGAAAACAGAACGTGGGATAGATAAGGGGGGAAAAGGCAAGAAGTTTATACATCCCCATGCACCAGTCTGGCTTTGAGCAGTGTCTCAGCTACCTGACGCAGAAAGGAAGTGCTTCCAACCAGGTTTTCTGGTTCAAACAAAGCTATAGATGAGCACCTTGCAGTTCCCCTGCAGCCTGCCAGGACCTGGACTAAGCCACTAAAATAAACTGATCATACATGCTGATACAGCCAGAAGCACTTCTTATGGTGAAGGATGGGTAAGTAATATGAAACTCATTAATTTGTAAGAATTTCTGGGTTTGGTTTGGTTTCTACTACAAGCTTTTACCCTTGTATGTTTTAAATTTTGCGGTTTAGACACAAACTGATTCCGGTTTAGACACAAACTGATTCAGAAGAAAAATGAGCGTGATGTGAGCTGGTACAAGGAAATGGTAAGGAAAATCTGTGAGACATGTCAGAGCGATAATGGGTCAGTATTTAAATGCTGTTCAGGCAAAACTAAATTCTTGGACAATTTATGATAGCCATTGTAAATTTTCATCTCCCACCTGCAAAATTTAACAAGAGCAGCAGGTTTGCAGCCAGAAGGTGTTACAATGCAGATTTCTTGGCTTTGGGAATGAGTTTTTTGATATGAAGGAAGATGATTCTGTCCTTCTCCCATAACAATCTAAGGCTGCTGCTGTTAAAGCATTCTAGAGGAGCTAAGAGCCCAAATAGTATATTGGCTTTTAAAGATGTGCACTTAAACACTTCGAAATCCTTCGCACAAACCACTCATACTAGAGACAGAAGACAAGACATGAGGAACAGACCTGCTGAGCAGCCAGGGGCCACTTTAAGAGCAGCAAGTCAGGCTAATAACTCTTGACAGTCTGTATCAAAAACGTCCATATTCTGTCATTTCTTATAGCCCGGTCTGGCTGATTGAGGACAGACCCTGCCAGCCACTGAGCACCCCAACTACCCAAAGGGAACAGGACTGGAGAGTGTAAGTGCCTGAAACACAGAGACGAGCTCACCTGATGGGTTCTGCTTACATCGCTTTTCTTTAGGTTTTTCTGTCCCCGAATGAACAGCTGTAATTGTGGTGAATGCTTGGATTAGTACAGGATTGATCCCCATTGCATAATACCCAGTATTTTAGTAACAAACAGCTTTTTTCCCATTCAGAATCACCCACTCTGCTATACTGCACATGGGTTTTCCAGTACCACTCTATTCCTTTTTCATATAGTTCCAGAAGACACCTCATGTGCTCCAGAGGCAGATATAACCCCCAAACAGATGCTGTGTAACCTTCTCCAATGAAAAATTCCTTCCTAACCCCTGGCAGTTCTTAGAGGAGACATCTCTGTCTCTTACATTGTCTCTCTTATTCCAGCTAGTGGCAACATGAACTCCACATGATTTAGTCCTCTTGAAAGGGAAGGCCAGTCTTTTCTGCTGGCATATGACTTATCTTTGCATCAAGATGCTGAAATGACATTATATCTGGTATGCCTGTTATACTGCAGTTAGGGAGCATAACAGTGGTGCTGTCCCACTTGAAGGCAGGGAAATATGCAGACGGGATGAAAATAAGTTCTGGCAAAGAAAACTCTATAAATGACATATCTAAATGAAACTGTCTAGGCTAGGGGGTTATATTCAGTTACTACCACTTGGACTTAAAACTCAATGGAAACCCAGAAAGTAGAGTAAATTTGAATTCCTTCTATCATGTGTACTCTGTTCTCACATCCATACATCATCCTTAACTGTGATTTCCACGTAGCAAACTCACAAACAGCTGGATTCCAGTTACAGTGAAGTGTAACTATATTGCCACATTTAGAATCACTGTAATATGCAAACAGCTATTCTATTTATAGTTCTCAGAACTCTCTTGATTGTTGAAAATGGCTTTGCTTCACGAGGACTTCACTGATGAACAGACAAAGAACAAATACTGCTTTATCTCTACCCATACTCACCCTTCTTTGTATTTTTGCTTCTCATTAAAAAGACTATGTTAAAGTACCTGGACCTTGGGAGAAGGATCCCCACATCACAATTCGTACAGGCTCTGGAGTGCCAGGAACCTGGGGAGGATTGGGAAGAGGACAACACCCTTGGAAGCCTAACTGCCTGCAAGCTTTAAAGAAAGTACCCAGCATATAAACAATCACCGATCACAGCTGAATCCTGCCCTGGAGAGACGTGGTAAGTAACAGCACGACGGAATGAACACACTTACCACTGGAGTTCTGAGAATTGCTGTTTGTTTCTTCAAAGTTGTTTTGCCCTTTGCCTTCCACTCTCCTGCTGAAAGCACTTTCTGCTGGGTGGAGAACAAAGCATGGATGGTGACTGGTCAATTCTGGATACAGGATCACACAAAGAGGCAGACAACATGCTCCTGCGCCATATAATTGTATACCCTGAACACAGCAAAAAGGTTAAATACTTCATTTTGGAGGCAAATGGGCCAGATTCATTGAAGGGATAACAGGTAGATTTTTTTTTTTTTTTTTTACATTGTCTTCTGGCAGAGGTGGCCTGGAGTGGCTCCTAGGGAAACCAGGAACACCAGTCCTGATTGAATCAGAAGGGTCATGGCTTCCTCTCCCCCCTCCCCAAAAAACCTTTATCTTACCCTTCCTAACACAAGAAGCAGTCCTCAAAGCTTCTGGCACAGGTGACTAGGCCTACAAATTGAACTCGGGTCCTCATCATCACTCATTTAGAGAGTGTCACCCACTGAACATCTCCAGCTCTCCCTGGACATCCTAGTCATCAGCATTCCTTTCCCAAATATTCTCCCTGAAAACTTCAAATGGAGGACTGATGGGTGGTCTGGGAGTCTGCCCACAACTTCAGGAAAAGGTAATGTATCCTTCAGCCCTTGGTGTTTTCCTCCAGTGAGCTAACTACCTTATCGCTGCCCAAGGCCAAGCAGGCAGGCCCTGCTCCTCCACACTGCACTGTCATTCAGTGCTCTTGGCCATTCACCTGCTTCACACACTTGGGCATCAGTGCAAGGCAACTCCCCTGTAACTAAGGGGAGGACTCTCTCGCAATATCCAGAGGCAGTTCATGACCCTGGCAGTACCTGCAGTGTCCTGAAACCTCACTGCACAGCACAGCTGAGGCACCTCTCATCCTTCTCAAGCTGAAGTCCCTTAGCACAAATTCAACAGCACAAATAGTGTGTCTTCTCTCCCTTTAACTGTTTTTGCAGTATTTAGGCACTGTATTTTCCATCTTGACCCAAAGCACCAACTAGAAACTAACAAAATGAAAGGTGAACTTGCCAAACTAATGCATGTGGTCCATGCTACACATACTCTTCCCATATAATGACTCATCCAAGGAGTCCACTATCTCCCAGAGGGCTCATATGAATGTTGTCCAACAAGGCTCTGTTAGGCTCAGCAGCATGCAAATTGTATAGCAAGGGAGTTTGAGGAAAGAAGTCTTTAATGCATAAACGTCAGTGACATGAAATTCTCCTAAAGATTGTTTCAGATCATTATTTTAATACATAATTCTGTAAACTGCCAAGCAGTCAGAATCTCTGTCCTGTCATTCATAAACAGGTTCCAGGTACTTGCATGGCCTCCTTGCAATGAAGCATGGCTTAGATAAAGGGCTTTATACCTCACTTTGGCTGTAAGAGACCTGAACTGCATGAAGCTCCCAGCCCATGAATACAGCCTCGTCTGTCCTTAGTGTGAATAACTAACTACTGACTGGTCAAAACCTTCCAGTGCTGAACAGGCTCCTTGAATTCTCCAACTATTACATTCCTGATTGTTCCCAAAATACAGGAAAACAGGAGAACTTGTTAATCAATTCAGTAGTTACGTAGAATCACATAAAACAGGGCTGAAAAGGACCAGGAGACATTATCTCGTCCATACCCCTTCACAGATAAGAGATAGGAATGAGAGGCCTTAAGCAACTGGCAAATCAGATGGCACAGTGGGAAGAGCAGACTGTGGCAAAATGGATTAAACTATCCTTTCCGCTCCACCTCCAAGAGACCCGGGTTCAAATCCTGGCTTAAGTCACAAGTGCAAGCAAGTTGGACGCCTCCAAAGACATTTAGAAGAAAAATTAAATGGTGTTTTTTCTCTCAACTCCTATGCTTTTTATTTTGGCCAATCTGGCAGTGAGAAAAACAACAGGTCTAATGCTCTGGCACTTGCTCTGTCCTTCCCTAAAGGAAATGGCAGTTTACACAAGTCAGATTGCTCTCTCCTCATATCTGAACCTTTTGCATGCAAAGTAAAACTATCAGCACTGGGAAAATCAGTACTACTCCACTTCATGTCTGTGCAAGTATCACTGGTGGAGTGGTACTCCAATGTCTTTGGTACTATTCAGGCCCATATGGAACATCTCTAATCAAAACTCTAGGAAGGCATCCTTTCTGGAGACTGTCTTCCTGATAGGTGTTATGGTCAATGCATTTGTATCAAAAATTCAAGAAGCCGCTCAGACTGCATCTGTGCAAGATGTTACCTTGAAAGACACCATGCAAATGATGCTACCAAAGAGACATGGCAGACCCTGGGACTAAAACTAGTTTCTTGAAGATCAATGTATCAGGCTCAAGCATCATGTGATTCCTTTCTCCATTTGTGAGAGAATAGCTCTAACTTTTACTTTTACATTGATATACTTTTTGATTAGAGAAGTAAGAAAAAAAATCCTATTACTAAAAACATCTCCCAGTTGAGACAGGAGACGAATCTGGCCTCTGACCCAGGAAGACTCCTATTTAGGCTCTTTCTGCTTGTGTAAGAGACATGAAACTGGAAGAAGCTGTCATAAGTTCAGATAAACAATGAAAAAGATTCCTCAGCTTGAACTCCTAACTTGGTATAACTAGATGGACCTCAAATTAGTAATAAAATAAAATGAATATTTAAGAGCTGCAATAACAACAAGGAATTTCATGACCCACAAACTACAGGAAGACAGGTCATTCACTGTAATATCTGGTAACTGCAGATGTGTATGTCATCTAACAAAAATATCCTTGTTCAGCATACTGTGGTCTCTCCTACCACAGCCACCTACCTGTGCTTTTTGACTTCTGTCCATGCCAAACATTTTGGGGGCATTTAAACAGAAGGTGATTAACTAGCCTTTCTTCTGTACTTAGATGGAATATATATCTACCAATACCACAGATTTAAGTGAATGCTTCCCTGCTTTGTGGAAAGGTGAACTGTATGTCTCTCACCTTATTTATTAATAGTTATTTTTGAGGGCTCTTTTTTAATATATATTTGATTTCATTTGGAAGGAGCAAGTGGGGACATGCGAAGGAGTAACTCTTATGATGGTGTCAGAAGACTCCAGTTACAGTCCTGCACCATTCATTTTGCTGCTGGAGCCCAGCTTATCTCTTGGTAGTTCCTGTGAAGAATGGAGGACTGTGAAAACACCTGTACTCCATTCCATTTGACCTTCTCCAGGCACAGGCCTAACCCTGAAAATATCATCTGAGAGAAACAAAAGCCAAACAAAACTGAAAACAAAACAAAAATCCCCATACTTGACAAGCCACTAAGCCAGTCTTGGTCAGGAAGCTCTCCTCAGTTTGTGACACCAGGATTTGAAACAGGGTCTTTTGTGCCTTGTCATTAGCATGATGCTTTAAAAAATACTTGCCACTGGAAAGAGGTTGAAAAGACCTACTGCTAATCTAAATTTTCATTTGTATTGTGCCAAAGGATATAATCCCCTCAACTGCTTCTGGGAATAGCTTTCCTAGGACAGTCATGGATGGAGCAGACTGAGTCCAGGAAGGGTCATAACGCCAACCCAGGGCAGGATTGGACATTAAGCAGTTAAGAAAGTTGATGGTAGAAAGGCAATTGGTACCTGTGATGGCCTTGCTTCCTGGGGATCCAGAATTTGGAGCGCGGAACATCTGGGATTGGGATGCCGGTGGGACACCGGTGGGGGTGCGGTGCAGGAGGGTGGAACATCGGTTTATTGAAGGCGGTGTTTTTTTGCTGGATTGGCTCGCCTGTGTCTTCACTGCCACGAAGAGTGGAGATCGAGAGAACTCTGGATATGAACACTCAGAACTAGTGCCTGGATAGTCAGTCAGCTCCCAGACCATGTATCCTCCGGGAGGATTGCTTTCTAATAGCCATGCTCATGAATCCCTTGCATGGGGACCTGCAGAGACTATGGATCCACTGATCCCATATAACAAAATTGTTTTCCCATCACCCAAAGGGATAGATTCCTAAAGCTTATTAGTTCCCCTCCACACCTTTAACTGTTACATGACCAACCCACTTCTCCTCCAGTAGGAATCACCCCATCCATCCAGGAATCCTAGTTGATTGCCATGGTGTGTCTGGGGCGTACCTGCACCTCTGTGCTCTATTTTTACTTCAGTAAGTCTGAACCTGCAGAGCAGGTTTCTAATATGCTACTCAAGAGCTCTAAATGGGGAGAAGGTTAAATTTTTTATCCTTGAGCCTTACATATGTCCTACAGATGTCCAGCTACATTCCTTGTCTCTCTAACCGAATATAAAGAAAAATGGGTTGTTGGTAATGGGAGGGAAGTATGAGGAAGAGTTCTCATCCTGTAGGTCAGGAGAGGTCTTTTGGCTCCCATCTCCAAACAAGTGCTGGTGAGTCATAGAAAAATTCTGAGTATTACTGTGATACACTCTTCAAATGTACCCCAATCTACAAGAAGACATTTCAGTCTCTGCAATGCACAGTGAGGATTATCAGGAATTTTCAATGCCAAAAGTCATATGAAAACTTTTTGGAAGCACAGCCCTTTGTCCAGTCCCATTGGATGAATTCAAAAAAAATCATTCACAAAAATGGAGAAACCACCTAAAAACCCCCTTCATTCCTCGGTGGCTTCTTTCATAGAAATTTGGATGTAGCCTCTGAAGCCAAGTCCCACTCCAAGCATCTGCTGTGGAGAATCACTAAGATATAAGGTTCCCATAACCCACTACCAAACTCACTACCATTAATTTCTACACCCAAGTGATACTCTGGAAGCCTAAACTTGAAGAGATAACAACAGCATCTGTTCACCTTAAGGAGTCTAACTCAGAAATATTTATCTACATTGAGCAATCCTCAATCACAGACTGCCATGGCAGCACAGAAACCTTTCTTTGAACCAGGTGAGAAAAAAGTCACCCAGGTTAGGACTGGATGCTCATTTGAAAAATCTTGTGAGACATTACAGACCTCACACTGTGAACCGCTCTCATCTTTCCCTGTCAGTGATTGGTAGCATTTGAAAGTGGTGATGTGTACATTCAAAGCAGTCTGCAAAGTGATACTCAAATGAAACAGTATTTGTTTTTTTTTTTTTTTTTTTTTGATCTGTTACACAGATCCAAGATGTCACTTCTTGTAAATGTTAGTGTACTTCTGCATGAGATCCTACAGAAGGTTTTCTCGCAGTTTAGGTCAAGATACTTCTCTGCTTTGTTTCAGACCAGCTGAATAGGTAGGAGGCTTGCTCGTGCTTCCTAGGCTTCATTTCAATCCCCATGGATAAATCTTCCTCCAGTTGCTGCCAAACTGCCAGTAAATACCTAGTCAGATACGACAATTTCCTGTGTATATGTCAACTAGTTTCCCAAGAGGCCTATTCCCACCAATTGTTGCGTTATTACCCATCTACACAAACAAGAGAAGCAGTAATCAGCCATCAGAGTCAGCTACAAACGAAGTCATCACAAATCCTCTGCAGCCCAGAGACTGTTCTGTCTCTGGGAGATCTGAAAGGTGAAATCTCAGTACTATGAAGATCTCCAAAAATGGCTTTTTTCCCCATTTTTTTTTTTTAAGTATCTCATGGCTTGTATCTGGGATAAACAGATTGGCCTCAAACTTGCGATGCAGCAGCAGACCTGACTTTATTCTTAGCCCTCTCCAGGTATAAAGCTCAAATTAAAGCCCAGAGAAAAAGCTGCTCCATCCAACACTAGGTTAAAACAAAGGTCAAGCCAGCAAAGCAAGATAGACAGGATCAAAAGAACATTAATCCTAGCAGTCTGGAAGATGCTAAAAATCTGTTGAAGAAAATGTTTTAGTCTTTAGCTCACCAGATGGCAAATTCTTTTTGAAGATTAAGCAACATCCGTAGAGATGATCACATAACTCCTCTGTTCTTGAAGCTAAGTCCTCATTGTGAAATACTCGGCCTCAGGCTGATAAAAAGGCCCAGTTCAAGATATTTATGCAAATAAAAATACTGATTTGCTGAAAGGTTACAAAAGCCTCCTACCTTAAAGTGTGCAGCTAGACAGCAAGACTGGAGACAGCATCATGGACAGACGATCCCGTAACTGTTGCTGTGGAATTTCTTAAACTTTCTCAGAAAGCACATCAGATTTGCCCCAGTTGAGGCTCATATATTGGTTAAGGAAGAGCAATTGAGAAGATCAAGCTGTTTGTGCATCCCCATCACATAGTGTTAGTTTTAGAGAAGGATCAATTCCTCATCCTTTTTCTAAAAATCAGTCACCTGAAGGAAAACCCTCAATCTTCACAAAAAGTGTTTTTAAGTGACTCAAGGGCTAGGTAAATAAGTGCATAATTTAGAGAACAAGTCATGCTGAATAATCTCCAATCACTTGGTAAAATGAGTGCACTGTGCTACAGCCACACAGAAATGGCACATAGTAGGCTAAAAAAGACAGATGATATTCAAACTCCTGCTTGGCAACAGGACACAGAATTTGGTGGTTGCTGTGTGTGATCATGATGGCTGTAGAGGAGCCTCCAGAGTAAAGCTGTAGCCAAAAAGACTGAGACAATCTGTGAGTGTACAAACAGGGCACTCTAAAAGATGATCAGGAAGACAACATTGCCTCTGCATTCTTGCATGGGATCCAGTGCTGGTTCATGTCATTCAAAAAGACTGTTAATAGACTAGAGAATATTCAGAGGAGAAGGCAAGAGGATAAATAGAGGACAAGAACACCATACCTTACAATGGAAATCTCAAGGCACTCAAGGCAAGCTAAAGAGCTTAACTGGGAGGTTGGTCACTATTGAATGACTTGATGGCAGGGTACACAAAGGTATAACAAAGGCAGAAATTTGGTAGCACGGACTTCCTTCACCTAGCAGACAAAGTTATAAGAAGATCCAATGTCTGCAAGTTGGAGCTGAATATTTTTAGCTTTAACTTAGTGAGGGTAATAAATCTATCTACCTAACGGGTTGGTGTATTTTTCCTCACTCTTAACAGCTAGATTGGATGCCTCCCTAAAATGTATACTTCACAGAATCACAGAATGGTTGAGGTTGGAAGGAACCTTTGGACATCATCTAAGTCAAGCTCTGACAATGAAGGAGATAATCTGGTAGCCATTTCAATATGTCTCTCTGAGAGATGCATAAATCTATTCACTATATAATGGAATAAGTATCAGATTTTATGACTTTGTTTATTCTAGGTAAGTGTTCTGATTAATTGGCATATTAACTTTTTTCAGAAAAATCTTATCAAAATAGGTATGGAAGTATGGCTGGAATAGCCATTAGGATGGATCAGACAGAATTATGCCATCATCTCTGGAAGGATTTGAAGTTTTTCTGGAAAAAAATCTTACCTTTAATGAGTATAACGTAAAGAGATTATTTAACAATGGACTGAAATTCAGTACACTGAGCTGAAACCTCTGGTATTGGAAACAGGACCTTCCACAGGAAAAGCTCTGAGCTCAAATCTATTAAATTCTTAACTTTTTTTATACTTACAAACAGCTATTGCCAGTGGAGCTGGATCTGTGTTCTTCTCAGTTTGGCAGCACTCTTAGTAGAAAATAGACCTGCTACCAACAAAGAATCCCTTTCCCTAATGGAAAAGTCATGATAGCAACTGTCTTTTAAGAAATACAGGAAGTGTTTAAATACTTTTGATGAACAATAATCTAGTTTCTTTCATGATAAAAAAAAAAGAGTAATTGAATAGACAGGCTCAGTGAACTTCCTTGAGCATCTTGTATGTTGGGCTAGTAGCAAGGACGGACTGCTCCCTAAGGGACAGGGAGCCAGCAGCCAGGCAAGGGCTCCATCTCAGTGCTCCTACGTGAGATGGTGGTGAGGTACAACTAAAAGTCCAGATCATCAGGTAAGTCTGTGATGATGAGGCATGTCCGCAGTGAGGCTGGTAAATTAATCCACAGGTCAAGATCAGGATCAGGTCTCGCGAGGATAACAAGGGTCAGATAAAACCAAGTGATTGCTGCACACGTTCATACAGGGGCAAGACAGGGCCAAGGTCATGCTGGGAAGTCAATCAATGGGTCAGGGTCCAGATCAACAAGGTTCTCAGCCAGGCACGGGCATAGCTGTGGCTGAGCTAGAGACCAGCAGCAGTAGGAGTAGAGTGGAGCTCAGTGGGAGTACAGTGTAGCTGTGGCAGGGACTGAGGTCCTGGCCTCAGCATGAGGCTTCCTGACTCATGCACAGGGGATGTGGGTGGAGGCCCCAGATGATGCTGGTCAGGACCATTAAGGCGTATTTGTGCTCTCAATGTCCTGATAACATGTTAGCTTTTTGTCCTGGAAGCAACGGATGTGGATAGCTGTGGAGATTTTAGAGCTCTCAGCACACACCTCTGTGACTGCAGAGTCTGTTTCTGTGTCTGCAGTTACCAGGAGAGGATGTGGCAAGCATGTACTCCTAAAGCCTGAACTTGGCAAGCTAAAATCCACTCTCTGCGGCTTTTCTAGCCAGCCCATGTTCTGAATGCACTGGTTTTTCTCTGCACTGTAAACAGACAGTCTAAGAGCACGCACAATAGCACAGCCATCTCCCAATGTGGCTGAATCAGTTCCATCTTACAGCGCAGACAGAGCCTTGAGAAGGGCTGAAAGAGGCCTCTGAACCTTCCCAAGTGCACCTGTGTTCAGAAATATTTCTAAAACTGGGACAAGGAATGTGCCTGCAGTTCAGTTTGTTGGAAAAAAGCTCCAACACCCTTCTTAGAAGGGATGAATAGGCCTCTGGTGGCCCTTGAGTAAAAAAAACAGCATAGAGATGTATTCTAAAATAGTAATAGCTCAATTTCAAGCATAAGAAAGTGCCCCTTCTCCTCACTAACAAAGGATGACTTTTGAAGCAGACATTTGGCATTAACAATTCCAGGGACTCACATAGCAGAGCTGTTTTCCAGAGAATAGATATTCCGTAGCACTGACCAAAAATTATCCTGGAAGGCCCCATGGACCCTGCAAAACAGGAGTCCTTGTTTAGCCCTTTTCAATAATTTTTGAATAATTATAGCAGAAAACCAGAAAGACAGACTCCGGAAGGGAAGCATGGACTCAAGCAGACAGACCCAGAAAGTTGGATTGGTAACACTGAAGCTCCTTCCTTACCTGCTCCCACTAAGGCTAACATTTCAGCATTTGCCTCATGATCACAAGAACAAGGCCAGGGTAAAGACAGAGTCTTATCTTTACTTCTTCTGATTGTTAGGGAATGAGAAAAGCCAGTTTTGCACTGCATCAAAAGCTAGGTTTTTCTTACAGCTACCTCATAGGACCTTGGTCTATAAGAAGAGCAGAGTACAAGCAGTAGAAAGGCAAATATGTTCCGGCCAGTCTGCCTTGGGAGATAACGAAACCTTCTCCTGTATGCTCACTAGGGTTTGTGATTTGCCACTGTAAATCATAAACCTGACCGGTCATGGCAACCAGGAGAGCACAAAATGCAAAAATTGTCTGTGGAGGAGAAGGCTAAAGCTTATGAAAATAGTATCTTGAGTGGAAGTGTCTTCAGAGTTAAAGAAAGGATTGGAAGCCCTCTGCACATGTTCTCTCAGTGACTGCTGGCTCTGGCCTGCAGCAGAGGGCAACTCTTTCGCAATGGCAAATGCAGAAACTATGGTGCTAGAATGGCATCTATCCCAGTCTTCAACAATGAGCCCCCCTCCTCCTAAACTGATGGCTACTGGAGAATCCACACCATCCTGCATGACAAATTCTTGCTCAAGACAGCAGAGGTCTTGACTCGTTAACCTCTCTTTAGGGCCCAGGTTTTCACCCAGCAGCTCTCCTGTACCCAGTGAAATGGCTTTCTGCCTTCCCACATATAATAGTCTCAGATTGCCCTAAATACAGGCCTCCAGCAGCCAAAAAGTGGGCATCAGAGTCACAGGACACACCCTTAGCCTCATACTGGGCAGATGATCCACGGCACTCTGCACAGAAAGAATGGCAGTGTCTGTGTGGTCCATCTGTATCTGCAGTCAGACCCACATGAACCTCTTCAGGTGAGCAACTCTCACAGAAGACTAGCTGTGCTTTCTGTGCTGGATAGCTTGGGCTGGAACCAGCAGCTGCAGCCTACTGCAGGTGCTTGGGAGGGTAAGAGATAGCCTTAGTGGCAAATCCTCTTGAAATGGGATATAATGGGAAGATAAGAATCTGTCCTTGTTGAGCAGAGATTCCAGGCATGGTCCTCACCATATACTGCTCCTTAGCCATACAACTGCTAAGTCCCCTTCACTATCTGCACAAGGTTGGACTAAAGTCACCAGAGCCTTGGTGCTTTAGAGTCCATCTTTACTAGGAGAATGACCTACTGCTGATCATCACCACCACCAGGTTTTCTTAGGACCTGCAAACACCTGCATTAAGAACACTATCTACTTTGGGAGATGGAGGCTGAGGGTGTGAGGATGTTTAGGATTGACTGTAAGATGTGCAGTCATAGGCATTGAGACAGTTTCCTTGGACAGATGGGAGATAAGAAGATTAAATCTGATGGTAGTCACAAAGGCAGTCTGTGCCACATACCTCTTCCATCATCCTGGTCCACCTCCATGCACCAGAAAACCTACATGGGAGCTGTCAGGAGCCACCAAGACTTGATTACCTTAAAAGTGATGGCCTGGTGGACTATGTTCCCACTTTACTTCTACGTATACATAAAATCAAAACTACCTTATTATAATAAAACTTAACTAAAGCTGAATTTGGTGAGGGAGGAGCATGTGCTCCCTCTGCTGGCTGTGGATGAGCAGCTAAGGAAGCCCACTAAGCTGATGAGCTAAACTCATCCGTCCTCATCATCAGCCTCAATGCTGGCAGCTGGACAGACACAAAAGAGCAAACAGCAACAATGCTGGCTCATACCATTAAAATCGCAATGTAGCACAGGGTGATGCTATGAAAGAAGCATGAAGTTCAGGAGCAAACAACTTCTCTGCTTACTTTTAAAGCATCCAATACCAGCATGTAGCCAGAATGTATCTCTACTATTTTACTAGAATTTTTCACTGAATTATGCTTAATTGCTCATTATAACCTCCCCTTTGTCTGGAGAGTGCAGATCGTAGTATCCCTCCAGAGTGCAGATCGTGATGTCGTGTAGTATGCTGAGAACTGCCTTTTCCCGAGCTCCCTGAAATAAATATTTCATTGCCTGTGATTTAGTAGCAAGCTGCCACAGTAATTTACATGATTTTGAAAACCAGTTTGAACTCACTGTCTGCAACAGTTTCTCAGAAGCTTGTAAGAATGATGTTTCTCCTCTAGCATGTATATTCACTCATTATTTATGGGAGTCTAGAAAAGTTTGTGCATTGGTTTGTTAAGCACACTTTAGGTACTAGAACTTTCAGTTAAACAACAAAACAAAACATCAAGCCCTCAAGAAGAATTGCATGGATTTTGTTAAAAATTCAGTGATTTTATAGACTTAACTAACAGTAATAGTGTCTCTCTAAGAGGAGACTCCAGCTTGGTGTTAAAATGCTCTGGTCAGCACATCATCTGGTATCTGCCAGATGCAATCCCACAGGGTCCAATGGAAGGATCCATAAGAATGATAATCTCTACTGCAACCCTCATGTTTATCATCAACCACTGTAAATCATAGTTCATTATGAAATAGATCTTCATCAGGATACTCACTAATAGGTGCATGCAGCGCCACATGTTCTTGGTAGGGAGTGTAATATTTGTACTGCTTGCCACAGAATTCACAGGTGTAATTGCCAGTTTCTGTGAAGATGAAATTAAAAGAAAAGGAAAAAAAAATCAGAAAGGAGGACAGTATTCTCTCATACAACCATCAACTTCTTGACTTCTTATACAAGAACTAGCTAGGTGATTAAAAAAAAAAAAAAACACCAAAGCATCCTCCCCACACACTGGGAACTTACCTGCCCTATTTTTCACCCACACTTCTCCCTAACAGAGAGATTAAAGCAAATACCCACAGTGACAGACAGAATATAAAAAGTCCAGTAGAACTGAACAAGTTACACAGGTTATCCCAAAATTACAGTAGGTAAGTGTGCAAAACAAGGGAGAGAACCCACTTCTAAAGTCTGTATTACAGATGACACAGTCTTGTCTTCTGGTTACAGCCAGCCAGTGATGCATGGATGACAGGAACAATTGAATCAGGAAACAGAATTGTTAACCTTGATTCCTAATTACAGAACTTTTATATTGGAATTGCAGATTTATCTTGCAGAAGGAAGAACCTTCCTGCAACAACTGTGCTAATTCCTGCTTTGGGGGTATTGAAATAATGCAGTAATATTATTGTGCAATGGCAGGCATGTCCTGTTCCAACCAAATATTAGAAAGTACAGAACCAATAGCAAGCTGCAAACCGAAGTAAAACCCAGGGTTAATCAATTGTTTCTAAAATGGAGGAGATTTCAGAGAGGTGCCTGGGAAAAGTCTGGTCCTTTTTTTTTTTTTCCCCCACTCTCATCTGTTTGATGGATGCATCACAAAGATAGTGTGCAGGCAATCACCTGTCAGCTCTGCCAACACCTCTCAAGTCCCCCTCTAACAGCTGCCAATTTGCTTTTCTCCTGAATCTTCTCTCTGTAGAGCTCTTGAGCAGAAAACATCACAAGCTGCACTTCTTAGGGCCAGGGCTGCTGGTATTTGGTGTTCATTTGAACCTAGACATATCCCTTCAGCATCCCTGAGGTTCCAGCAGCTCTGTATCATGCAGTTCTCTCTGGTTTTCATAGAGACACTCCAGCTAACACCAAACCAGAAATCTATTGTGCTGTCTCTTTAATCTTTGAAGCTATATAATAATTCATACTTGGACCAATCTTCTGAAATGGTTCCGGCTCCTCCTCCTTCACTTCATCAGCTGCTATGACGGCCTGGTCATAAGGGTCTGCAAGAGAACAGAACCAGCAGAGAGCTGACAACAGCCTCAAGTTTTCCTTCTACAGCTGCATGGGCACTGAATGCTCCTGCATCTGTAATGACATCTCAATCTGTAACAAGATTTCAAGGCATGAATTACAAACACAGTGCCTGCTCTGTCTGACTTGGCCCTCCTCCTCCTCAGGAGCCCCAGGAAGGTTTTCCAGCGCCCTTCCCCAACCCAAAAACATACCTTGCAGTTAACTGATACTAAAAAAGAAAACAAAAACAAAAACAAAACCAGAGGAAGATTGAAGAAACACATTTCAAAGACTGATTTCAATTTTCTGATTTTCTTCCAGTGCATCTCCCATTTAAAGATGTTATTCTGTCTGAAAGTGGGCATGGGAATGCAGTTTGCAAGCAAGTCAGCTAACAAATACTGATCAGTGACATTCTACCATCTAACAGCACAGCTAGCAGCAAATGAGAACCCAACCCATTTTAGAAAGTAGTTTAATTTTTGCCTCGAACAATTCACTAAATCACCAGAGACATGAAACACCTGCTTCTCTGATTTTCAGAAGCCTGATCAATTGTACGGACAACAAAAGCCTAGTATCTACTAGGGCTGGGCATCAACCTACCAGCTGTACACACTGGAGGAAGTAGAGAGGATGCTCCTCTCCCACTGGAATCAGTGACAAAACTTCCTCGAGTCTTCAACTATAGAATCGGGCCTGCTGTGCCTGAATTATTGAATACTTGAAAAGGTTTGTGAAATAAAGCACACAAAGGATCTCAGCTTACCTGCCCGGTTTTCTGGGGCCCCTTCCACACTAAAAACTAACACAGAATAGAAGAAGGAGGGGAAGAAACAAAACAAAAATTAAATCCTCTTAAATGGCCTTGTTTTCTTCCTGTATTTCACACACTGCTTCAGCATATTTGAGCCCCACAGAACCAAGCCAGGCTTTTTGCCCCAGTCCCTCTTCCCAGTAGCATCCATATAGGAACTATGTGAGCATGCCCAGCCCTAAAATACATAGATCTTCAAGGCCCCTTTCCTAACACTAACACAGCCCCATGTGAAGTACAGATGCACAACTGCCTTACATTTGTGTTTGCTGAGATGCAAACAGCCCCTCAGAGGAACTCACACAAAGAGTGTCTTTGCAAGACATGTGGCCCTCTCATAACCCTAAGTAAAGTTCTCTGAACTATAGCTATGAAGACACATTTCAGACAGGAGCAGACACATTCAATCTCACAACGGCTTTCAGCCCAAGTAACTTCATTTTGGCTGCCCAGCAGGAGTAATGGAGCTCGCAATGGTGCACTGCAAGAGAACGTCAGCTGTACTTAGAGTATGTTTAGATGTTGATACATTCCAGTTAAAAACAGCAAACCTTTCTGGACCACGGTTGTTGTGCAAAATGTGTGCTTTCTTGAGAGACTCCAGCCACTCAAAATCTCCTGCTTTCTAAGCATCCTATACCTGAAATTCTACCAGGCTTCCCTTCCTGACCATGTAAGGAGCAATACTGATAAGCTTGTGGTATACACTGCCAGGGTTCACAGTATATGTGGGCTCTGAGTCAGAGAGCTTTAGATGCAGCA
The DNA here is from genome assembly GCF_028389875.1 of Rhea pennata. Lineage (NCBI taxonomy): Eukaryota > Metazoa > Chordata > Aves > Rheiformes > Rheidae > Rhea > Rhea pennata. Next base: position 3,271,680 of record NC_084680.1, read on the forward strand.
AGCATATGCAGACAAGCCAAAGACAGTATGTTGCTCATACTATTTCTCCCACCTTAGAAAAAAGAAACACACTTCTGCAGGGGGGTGTCTGCTTCTGTCCAAGTGTCATCAGCCTAGAAAAGATCTGCTTTCACGCAGGAAAAACTGGCCTGTAATGTTCACTGACAACTCTTATTGGTTCCCTGCCACAGTGATTAACAAGAATGAAACAACATTTCTCAACTCTGAAATGTGGTTTCTCACTGAAGAGCATGTTAGGAACAATCCTATGAAGTCAGAAACCAAAGCGCCACCAAATCTTGCCCAGCCAGTAGCCAGACCGACAATTTACCTTGAGGCACTCAGCTATAGGAAGCATATCCATCTTAACCATGAACCTTAATACAGACAGGAGGATTGCAAGGACCACAGGTCCCAGCAGAGGGTGTTATTTTGATGCACGCAAAGAGAATCAAGCATAGCAGACTTCTTCCTGCAGTATCTGCAGACTGCGCCTCTACTGCAAAAGGCGAGCAATGCTGCATGATGCCCTGTACATCATGGGCACTGCAGACCTACAGAACCACACTTTGTCTTCCCTAAAGTAATTCAACAACTACTTCTCACTCTAATTTGACTAAGTGTCGAAACAATACTCACCATCCACGGCATGCAGGTCTCTGTGCTCTTGGAAGCAGCTATAATATTTATATTTTTTCCCACAAATGTCGCATGTGTACCTAAAATTGTCTGTAGGAAGAAGAAAACAGGTTACTTTAGAAACCTTGAGGCAAAAAGTAAGTAATCCTGACGACGCTGCTGAATCAGACAGCCTCATGCAATTACGCTCTTCCCACATGCTCTCTCATACTTCTTTGGCACTCAGACAACCACTGCTTCAGATCTACCCCAGTGTGCACCACACTATACAACTTGAGGCATATTCTGATTTCTTATTTCATAGTCAGGCAGTTCTGCTCCCCAGGAAGGGTTGTATAAATCCACACAGCAATAAAGATGCAGAGCGAGCAGGTGTCTCTGAAATATCTTTTGGAAGTTCAGGACTATAGTATGAAAGTGCTGGTCAAGATGGGGATGCACTGGCAGAACTAAACACAGCGTGTTTAGATTAGAGCTGTTAAGGGCCCAAACTTGTAATATGCTAGATAAGATATGGACTGGGCACATCTGCTTGTTCATACGATGCTTGGTTCTCACTGCTGCTGCTTACTAATCACTATTTATAGTCACAAACATATAGTCATGTTGATCATGTACAGTCATAGATCATGTATAGTCAAATTATAACAAAATGAAACACAGTCAATAATCCAAAATATGAAGGACCTTAAACGTTGCTCAGTGAACAGCAGGGCTGATGAAGCCTGGTCTCATACAGATTTGTACCCTAGTCTCCCTCCTGTCATCCCAGCAACAGCAAATACCCTTCTCTACAGTCATGCTTCCCCTCTTTTTACTCCCCATTGAATCCGCCATTCTTCCAGACATACATGTGCCCTTCAAACATCAGCTCCTTCCCATGTCCCTCCTGCTCCATCTGACCACCGAGCAGCCTATATTCTGCCCAGCTCTGGGCTACCTATGCATCTGTTTGATAACTGAGAGATAACTGCAGGCTTTTCATCCTCAGGAACCATACCTGAGACTTTCTTCCCCACGTAGAGGCCTACAGAAATACACTGTTTTTGGACACTTCTAACTTTCTGTCAAATTTGTCGGGAATTCACCAGTCTACCAGGTGTAGACTGAAAACAGACAACTGTACGAACCCTGTCCATTTCAGAAATCAGACTACAAGTGCAAAATGCCTTCAAAAGTGGAGTTTTGTTCCCTCCTGCAGCTCTAAAAGTGCTATCTCTTAACTGAGCTTTGTAGCAGATGTAATGAGTTTTGCAAGGTTAGTCATGTTGCTTTTTATTCTATTAGATCTGCTGTGTCAGGATAATTACTTTCCAGCAGATCCCTTGGGAAGTGGCAGGGAAATGCCACTGACACAGCTCAAATTTTACAGGGACAGGATCTAGCCTGACTTGTGGTGGTGCAGTGGAGGAAAGACCCTAAATTATACTCAAGCTTCTGTCACCATCTACATGCCTAGCAATGTCTCCGGGGTATGTGTGGAGGGGAGAGAGATGCAAAAATCTTGAGATGTTTATGAATTCTCTGTGTCTGGGGACACGGAATGTCTTTGGCTCAGTTATCACATCACAGTAAGAGGAGAATCTGAGCCTGGGTGCCATAAATCTGAGAACATCTTTACTTGTCAACTTAGTGGTTTTTCCCTTCTTCTAATGTCTAACATATACCTTAGAGTTCAGACTGACAACTGTAAGTAGTCATATCACTGCAACTTGCAGCATTTTATTTACCAGCTGGCCACAGTGGCTGGTAGTTGGCATGCTATGAGTCTACTAGAGTAATATAAAGTATATACATACATGTGTTTTACATAAAATACAACACATCAGCTTGTGTAGCCATAAAGGATTTTAATCTAATGTGCTTTACTTTAGAGTAGCAGTAAGCTGGGACTGTACATAACAATTACTGTGACTCCACAAATGAGTTGCCATTTAGCAAGTTGCAGCATCTCAGTTGTTTGTATTTATATAACCATATGCTTAACAAACTAAAAACTCTGTCTGTTTTTAGCTCTTCCACCAGTGCGTACAAACACACCAGAGCTGCACATTATGCAAGCTTTTATTTTACTTCTTAATAGCTCCACTTATTAAAAAAAAAAATTTAAAACTAGTATGCATTGGTATGGGCTAAATGCTCGCTTAGGTTCTTCACCGCAATCTGTCAGCATAGAGTTTCAACACTAAATGTAGAATCACTTTCCACCCCTTTATTCTGCTAGACAGAGTGGAAGTAGAAGCTATGGTGATCTGTAACAGAAAATACCAAATATAGTAAGTGTTAAACAGTTGGGTACCGGAACTCTACTTCTGCCACTAGAAAAATATCTGTATCTTAATCAGAGCATAGCAACGCTAACCTAGATCTAGGAGATTTTAAAAGTCCAGGCTGAACAAGTGAGATAGAAATTAGGTCTAGCCAGATGAAAAGGATTCTCTGCCTCAGACAGTACACTGTTTAAGGAAGAGAGAAGGATTAGCAAAACACTAGCAGAAGAACATTCAAGTGATAAAAGCACTGGTGGGTCACCGCCAAGATACTAACATATCGTTCATATTCATTACATAATCTTATGCACTCTACTTCTGTGCAACAGGGTTGAATCTCTAGATCCACCCAGCAGTTTTGTCAACAACAAAAAGAATCTAATTATTGCTACTGAATATCTGTGTATCTGTTGTGGAAAAACACAACCAGTCTTAGCAGAGAATATTCATAATGTGTCATCAGTAATCAGTCTCACATTACTGGGCATCCCAAAACCAAGAAACCAGCTTCCTTTTTCAAGCGCAATGAGCCAGACAGTTAAGTTGTAGTCTAAGATGAACAGAAGACTAATTCTTCAAAGTACCACCAAATACAAAAACTTTCAGTACCTCTATTTGGAGGAAGCAAGCTAACATGGCCTTAATTTGGAAAAGAAGTGTTCAACAAATACAAGGACTAGACTAAAACTAAATGCTAGGAACTCTATGGCACTAGGACATCATCGCACAGATTCATACAGGCATGATTAGTTATATTCTCTAGGAACTTAGGAAAGTGTGTTGGGATCTCACTTCAAACAGCTGAGACTTTTATAGCACCTGCTGGGTAAGATCACCATCTTCCTTTCCTATGCAGCATGGGGAAAATTAAAACATAATAGAAAGTCTCATACTAACCACACACCTCTGGAGAATAGGGTTTTGCTCATTTTGTGAGGGTACCATTTTCCCTAAGAAAGATCAAACTCCAGAGAAGATTATGGGGAAACATGACACTAGGAGGAAAAATAAGAACTTGTTGCAGCTGATTTGGCAATTAATCTCTTCCTCTTCTCTTTAAGGTAGATAACACCCAGCAAAAGCTGCCAAGTCTCGGAAATGAGGAGATTTAAAGAGAATCCAGAAAATATCAGGAGCCTGCCAATGTGTGGCTAAGCCTTCCCCACTCTGAACAGTGACCAGCAATCCAGGGCCACTCTGATGTGCCAGACTTCTTCCCTCTTACCAAAGCTGTCTTTGCTCCAGAATATTTTCATCGCCGCTCCTAACGTCCTTCTTAGCAAGCAGCTCGCTCTCAGCAGCATTACCCTGTACATGCTGGTGAACAGCTTATATGAACGTAGCTACTTCTCCTTTCCGGGCTGCAACCACTCCACCAAGGCAGATTCCAGCTGGTAGAGCATACCCAAGATTGCCTGCCAACACCAGCAACAGCAAGTAAGATAGAGCAACACAGCTTTCAAGTCGAAGAGTTACAAGGGAATCATGTGGGCCTGTAAGCCCATATTGATACCCTTCTGCCTAAACCTCTAATGAGATGGTAGTAGCCATAGCCAAACTAGGACTACTTGAAGCAAATCTGCTCTGATTCAATCTCTCTCCTGTCACTAGGTAGACACAAACACAGTGGAGCTCCATTAGAAACAGAAATACATACTAGGAAACAAGAAGACATGTTTCAGATACAACGCTCATAAAAACTAGCACTTACGTGAGCTAAAGGCAAACATGTATATTGTGAAATTATTTTTATAAAGAATTTTTTTATTAATGTTTGAGAGCATAAAGTGCTGCAACTATGCATAAGTTCTATTAATCACCACTTTTAATATTTAAGCAAAAACACAGGGGAAGATACTAATTACTCCACAGGCACATTCAGTGCCATCCCTTATTGGTATTCAGACAACAATTCTGTAGCATGCATCCTTGCTGCAAGCTGAACAATTGCTACATTACATCACTGCAAATCTAGAGTTTCAAACATTTAAAAGTAAAGACATTCAGTTAAAAACAGAACTCCAGCAAATATCATTTATCCTTAATGCTCAAGAGTTTTTCCAAGAAGGGCAGGGATTCTAGAAGAGCTGCAGATCTAAGAGCTAATGGCCTTATATCCTAAGACAACCCCATGAAATGCACACTCCAAAATTCAGCATCACTCGTTAGTAGAAAAAAGGCAAGCAACAGTCATGCTACCAGACAAGTGTTCCCCAGATATGAAGGACTGACATACTGATATGTCAAACATAGCTTTTTTCAGGTACCCCAAGAAACAACTCCATGAGAGTCATAAAGTGTCAGGAGAGCGTACTATCATCACAAACCTGACCAGATCCCAGGGGGATACATTTGAACAGCATGAGGTCCCAGATGCCAACCCCACCTGCTTTTTCTGTAAGTGGAAGAGGGACAGAAAGAAGGGCTGGGAATGTTCTAATTAATACTCATAGACACCATGACCCATACTAACTCATACCTGGAACCATGCTGCAGACCACACAGGCATGCAGCAAGGAGTGGGCAACACTCAGCGTCAGTTCCAGTAAAAGACATAGAGCTGGTAGCTCTTTTCTGCCTATCTCCAAGGGCCTGCTGCCTGCTGGCTCCTGCTGAGCTTTTGTATGATTTGTTCCAACAGCAATGCCTCGCGGCTGCTGAAATACCCTACCTTTAGGATGATCAGCCAGGTCATCTTTCTTCCTACGTGAAGCAAAACAACAAACATATCTCAAAATATTTGATGCTACAAATATCCAGTGGAGAAGAAAAAACATATTTCACTTTGGTAGGAAAGACAGAAGACAGAGAACATGTGCTCAACAATGGCAGGCAAAAGAAGAGGCTTCCTTCCTTAGGGCAGTTGGCTCAGTGCCTCTGTGGATTTTGCTCTAGAAAGTCAGGAAGGGAATGATAGCAATCAAGAATTTGCTGAAAGGTCAGGACTCCTATATCATGAGCTAAAAATACAGATCACTTAATCCACCCTCATGAAGGCAAGAATTTGAGACCACACACACTGTGCGCTATCTACAGTTTTTACTATGCTCCAAGAACTCTGGGCAGGGTCACAGAAACCAGAATTAGAGATGGTTACATACATCATCCAAAGTATATCTCTACAAGTATGACAGTCCAGAAAGATGAGGTCTCCACACAGCAGGTTGTGGGAGTTTCTTAAGGACTTTTCAAAGTGAAGAGCAATTTTCACCTGACCTGCAATTTGCACTTACCTTTTAAGCAGAACCCCCTCTCAAAAAAAGCTATGTGATAAAAGACCCCTAATAACTAGATATTTTGCAGATACTCTTGAATTCTAAGTGATTCTGTTCTTGCAAAGCACTGTGGAAATCACTGTCTACTAGGTATAGCTTTCAAATGAGGAAGAAAATGGGAAACTGCAGAATGTAAATGTATTGCAAACGCCTGCTGAATTGCTCCCAAAATCTAGCAATGTTCCAGCTCCTAGTCAACAAAAAAAGTAGAAAAATTAAGGGTAAAGAGGGCATCAGATGAGTGGCTATAGCATTATTTGCCTTGCTTTATGATCAGGGTGGCACTCTTCCATCAGAAGGTTTGAGAACTGAAAAGGAAGTATTAAACTCTGGGAACTCCACATTTATGGCTCAATCTCAGGAAACAAGGTTTCCAAAACACAGACTGTTAAGTTTAGAATATCTGGCAAGATCTCTGAACAAGGGGGTAAGGGGGGCCGGGCAATTTCTTACAACTAGGCAGCTGCAATGTATTTGTCTGTCATCTCTCTCCTTGACATTGCAATGTTTCTCCACTGAAACAGGCTTTCAGGATGAGGCTTATGTGACAACAAAATTGCAGTATCATCCCTCCAGCCATGGACAGCAGATTACAAGACAGTCTGAGGCACACCGATGCTCAGTTTCACGGTCCTCAACTGTTTCCTGAAAACGTGTTGCAGATGAAGGGGTCTATAGGAGTCCTGCTGGTGATAAATATAGTGGGCTGCACTGGTTAATGGCCGTGTAAGAATAGCGGACGAAAGCTCACCTCCCTTAGGATGTCTGCCTTACTAAGAACAACTATGGGCAACTCCAGTGCTCTTCGGTGAGAGTCAAAATCACCTTTACTAAACCACCTGACACAAAGAAACAGAAAAGATAAGTGGTTTCTGAGATACATGTCACATGTTTGTCATGGGGTGACAAAGGGTAGCCCACCTTTCAGCCCACCTTCCAGAAGCAAGTCCTGGGCACAGACCTACCTGAGCAGCCTCCTCAAGGAGGGCCCAGGGTGCAGCTACTGCTTCCTTACAATAAAGGAGGGAGTAGTAAAACATCTTTGCGTGCTTCTGGGGCTTCCACCTCAGGGAAGCACAAAGACAGCTGCGGAGATGGGTTGCTCCTTTTCAGCAGCCAGAGGAAGGCTTGGAGGGAAAGGAACATATTTACAGCTTCCTAGAGTAGCAGGATATTCCCTGAGCTGGTTCATGGACTATTCTTTTGACCTACCATATTTAGAAACTTCCTTCTATAAGCTAGGCTGCCAATGGAGAGAGAAAAAATGCTTATTGCCTATAGATATCCATCTACTCCTCATGCAAATTTTGTTCTTGCACAAGAGTTACAAGCTTTACACCTGCATTTTACAGTCAAGTAGAAAGATGCCAGTAAAGTCAATTGCAATCTACATCAGAGCTCAACTTAAAGGTGTCTAATAGCAAAATTCCTTCAAATGGGAGCAGGAGTGAGCCTGAAGTCAGCAGCAACTCCTTAAGAGGATTAAAGTATGCAGAGTTACATTAGTAAGGATTAAATAATAATAAAATCCAGAAATTTGGAAAGGACAGAAACCCTCATAAACCAAGGCACAAGCCAGCTCCTAACATGTAGGGATTAGCGAAAAATTTTCCCTGTGGACAAACAATTTCAGAATCAATCACTCCATGATCATTTATTTCCCTCCCACAAACATTTGAACCTGGCCACTGTAAGAAACACAACAGCAATCTAGACATACTCTGTCCTGACCTAGCCTGGTGATTCCCACGCTTCTTGAAGGGGATCCTGAGGCTTCAAACAAGTAAAGAATAAGGTAATCCACAAAAACTCACACAGTTGGGCCAAACTTTTTGCATTTACGAACAAATGGTCCAGGCTGTTAACTCACCTTTGGGATAACTAATGGCTAAATGACAGGTGACAGGGCATGGAGCCACAAGCTTGTGCTCAGCTCCTCTCTGAACTGTTTCATGGCTTAGTCTCCACTCCAAAAAGCAGCTGTTGCAGATGCATTTGGTAGCTGCAGGATCAACGTCACTGTAAAGTGTTTTTTAACTGCTTTCAAGAATGTCGCCAGTGGATTCTGCACTACTTCATCCAAACCATGTGTCAACTGACTGTATTGGCACGACACAGATTTAAATGCAGACCATCCTGGGCTTTATGAAATCCTTCCACATTTGGAAACTCGATGCCAAACTATCAGGAAATCCTATACAAAAGGGAATATCCTGAATGTATGTCTGAAAGATAGTCTGACGATCACATATTGAGGGGGTTTGTTTGTTTTGTTTTTTTAACATTTTTGGGAAAAGGTTTTGTGGGTTCTACTCACTGAATGTCAAGAGAGAAAAGACTTCCCAGGAGCTCCAAGGCTGTTACACATTAATGAATTTCCTTCTCCCACTTGTTTCCCACTTAAAATATGTTAAAGTTGAGTAAAAACGGACAGCAAATACCAGCACTTTAAGCTGAAAATATTATGGAGTTTTGCAATCATCCCCATTATGAACCAGGATATTCAGACTATGACATGATTCAGACACACCAAAAAATACAATTAACACTGGCAGATACTTTTTCATTCTGGTGTCACTGCAGGGCAGCACTGAATTCTTTTTCATTTAAACTGTAAATAAGTGTAAGTTAAAGAATGCAGAGAAGAGAGTGATAATGTGCAGTATTACTAGGAATTTGACAATGGACAGTATAAATCTTGCATATTTAAAAAAGAACAGATGCACCCATACATACCTAATTTGTGTTTTGTTTTTTGTTTTTTTAATATTAAAAAGGATGCTAAGTTTCCATTGTAAATACAAAACTCAATTCAGCCCTCATCATGGAGCTATGTACAGCATATAATAGAGGCAATTTTACTCTAAACTCTTTTTGGAATCAGAATAGTTTGGCTGGGAACATACACTATTGATAGACTTCACAACTTTACAGAGAAAGTAACACAGCACAGAAAGTTTCTAAAGAAAAAGCAGATCGCATCTTGACTTTTTCCTACACACTTGTATTTGACAACAAATTCTGTTTTTACTGTGGTTTCCAGAGGGGGATTTACAGGTAGTATCAGTGCCTAGATTCCGAAGTGGAAAGGAAAGGTGATGGCTAAATGACTGAGCAGCACTGAGGAGAAGATCCTGGCTCCCCAAACCTTCGTAAAGAAAAGAGTCAAAGCAATACAAACTTCAAAGGATACAGGACCCTTCTTGCTACAATTATCCAAGATAATCCAGACCTCTAACCTTTATGCTTAGGTTGAAAAGTGGAGGTCTTAAGAAGGTAATCCTTGTGTTACTCCGCGTTTCCTTCTTGAAAAGATCTTTAAAAGCGAAAATACTGAAAACTGTGGTAAGGCAAGTGGGATCAGTCAGCAGTATGGACTGCTGCATCTTTTTGGTTGTTGTCTTGGCTTCCAAATCATTAGGACGTAGTTTTCAATAAAGTAAAAAGACAAAACTTAGGATGTTTTGTTGTCTCTGTGCTACTTCAGTTTAATATTGCTGAAATGCCAACATGCAGTTCAGCAGACAAAAGTTCAGACTGAAAGAAGAATTTAGAATAAATAATGAAATTGGTGTTCGTTCACATTTTTGTTGCTACATTTTAAATGAGGTTGGAAAATGGAATGTGTATCACTCCCTAATGAACAGAAGTGGAATGTTTTTCAATCTTCAGGAAAGCTATCCTGCCATTTTCAGGACAAACTGATGAATGAATGGAACAGTTAGGGATTACTAAAATTTTTACTCCTTTTTATTAGAATAAATGTAGCTCTCCAATTTTGCTACTTAAGGGATTTTTTGCAAAGTGTTAAGACCCAGAAGCCTGTAAACGCAGTCTAATTGGCCAGTATTTGGGAAAGGGGGGAAAATCTTCATTTTTATGCATATATTACTAATCTTCTGTATAAGATCATCTGAAGTTAATTAATTTACAGACAATTTTAAAATTTCCTGTTCTAAAATCTTGGATTAAGACTGCATACAAAACAGCTGGTGCTTCCCAGAGGTGTGGAACTGCAGCACTGGCATGAACACCACACTTCCAGCATGACTGCACGTGTGCCACACTCCTTCCTGAGCATCCTGTAAATGGTTATAAGGAAAGACATTCATATTGTCAACAGGCTACCCAAAATGAGAACATCTGAAGGGAACCCTTACTGTAACAGAGTTATGTCAGAAAAGCAAGATCAGATTTACCCTACTAAAAAAACAAGGCTGGGAATTCTAGCTACTTCACTCAGCCTCAAAAAAGACATTGGCACTGTAATGTGGAGGCACTGGGTCAGAACTAGGAAATAGCAGAGCAAGGTAAAAAGAAACGGATGTACCATGTTACAGACAACTTGAAAAATTACAGTGGTTAGTTGGCTAAACTCCCCTCTCCTGTTCCTACGATGTATTGAGATGTCTAAGACCAAGACAGGAGTATCCTGCGTTAAGGTGGAGGGACAGGGCCGCACCATGAAGAGTATTTGATACTAGGGAAAAATGAAGCCCCAACTCCACAGTCGCAAAGAAACAGGCCCTTGTGGAAGCCAACCACGACAGGACTGAATGAACGCATTTTTGGCCTTAAGGTCAAAATTCCCTTCCCCCTGTAGACACCAGGAACTTACAAGACTAAGTTCCTTATTATTTTCTTAATGTCCTCCTCCTGCACAGAAATTTATCATTCATGGTCTCAGCCCATCGGTCATTTAAATTTGAAGATGAACATATTCATCTACTTGAGTTAGGCAAATGGGAATCTAAAGAGACTTCACCTACTTAAGATGCAAACACATTAGAAAAATAATATCCATTTTTATAGCTCTCCCCAAGGAGCAGAAGCATTATTTAATAAGAACATTGGAAAAATTAATCACAAAGTTGTAAATGACTAACCATTCACTTTAGCATCTGTGTGTGGGTGTGCATGCACACACACACAATTTACATTAGACTTTTAATTGTGTAAGGCATTAGTCAGTTTTACCAAGCCTAACCATGGATTCATCAGCTTTTTCTCTGTTACTCGCAAAAAAACGGGAAAGGAAATCAAAAGCTAAAATTTAGTTTAATGAAACATTAAGGTTGCAAATTTGAATATTTAAACTTAATCAAGAAATATAGATGTTAAAGGCTCTTCTTTAACCTTAAATTAACGCAAACAAATCATTTGCACATCTTTCCATTGCTAGTCAAAACACTAAAATCACCATATCCTGCACAGCTAAAATCTGAGCAAGAAAATCTTAATTTTTGAATATATTAATTTCATGATTCAAATTCACAGTCCTCATAATGTTTTTGCAAATACAAGGCATTAGCACTATGCCTCCACAGTTAACATCTGCAAGACATTCTAGCCTACGTCCTTGCTTCTAACCTTTTACTGTTTTTTCAAATAAATTCCCTTTTAGTTTAAACTTTCTCATTCTTAGTCAGAGCCCAAAGGGAAATATGTTTTTAAAACATCAGGCCAATCATTTTTTATTTATGTGGTTGTGAAATATTTACTACGTATTCCATTTTGAAAAAAAAATCATAATTTTCTTTTTTCTTCTTGTAACTAAACAATATCACACAGTGGAGAGACAGATTCCTCACGGATGCTGTTTTGTACACAGAGGATGTGTGTGAATACATTTGGCTAAGAAACCAGAAAGAAAAAAAATAATTCTATTTGAAGCCTACAGTATCCTCAGATTCAGACGAAGGTTAGTGTCCTCCCCACCCACAGCACTGAATATACCTTGCTGTTACTCCAGGATCCAGGCACAATATGGCTCGCAATGAGCAGGAAACAACCGTGAACAGGGGACGAGTGCAAGTGGCACACACTCGTCTACTCGATAAAGCTCACAGAGGATAGCATAGTTATATTCTAATATCAAAAGACTCGCCTCCTGACCCATCACCAATTTGATGAGAATTGCAGCCAGCTGCCAAGAGTCTGCAGAAGATCACAAACTAAGAAGTACCTTGCACTGAGACATAAAAGCATTGGTATGTCAGGGTATTTGATAAGGGGGAAAGAAGATTTGTCAAAGAGAAAGGAACTCTGATATCACACACCATCTGCTAAAAAAATGTGCCACAAATCAGGAGCATTAGCATGACACAGCTAACTAAGCTGGCCATGTCCCAGGCAGCCTGCTCGGCAGTACCAAAGCCATGTGCTTCCGTTAGGCCATGGCAAATCTCAAGTTTGGGGTCAGTCTCTGAAACCAAGGATGGTGATAGCAGTCAGCTAGTATCCCAAGAGCCCTAGGGATACCAGGTTGCCCTGGCCTGCTCATGCACACAGTTGGGATCAGAGTATCTCTTTTGACAACTAGTTTGATACATCTGTTGTATATGGATATCTATGCTTAAAAGCAGTTATTTTTATAACTACGACACAGCAGCCGGGACTGTATATCATGTCCTTACTTGGCATTTGCTCCTATGCACCACTGCATATAGGAAGAAGCTTCAATTGGCTTTTCTCTTCCTAGCTTGCACTGGCAGAACCAGTAGCCTTGGAGTTTAAATGCTCCTTAGCATTTTATAATGAGCAATATGTTTTTGTTCTCCACTAGTGCAGTCAGTCTCTTGAGAGGAGAGAATAGTGCAGCTCATCCATTCCTCGGGCTCTTTTTAAGGGCCAGTTTTGCTTTGGCACTCTCTCCTTACCCTCTGAACTTCTCATTCATCCTGGAAAAACTTCATATTGTGACAGTTTGGGAAAAATTGCTCTTCAGAGTGTGTGCGGGTGACCTAAAATCATCATGCAATATCCACAAATCACTTCTTTCTCCCTCCTGCAACAGGAAAAAAACAACAGGGAGGTCTGAATATTTGGTAAATATAATCACCTGAGAGACAGCGATGCTAACTTCCAAAAATCTTTGCAAACAGGAAAAAGAAGACCCAACATAAAAGAAAAGTCAATACACACACAGGAAAAAAAAAGGGGGGGGGGGAGAGATTGTGTTATTTGGGATCAATCATGATTTTGTGGGATTCGGCCTAGGAGTTTTCAACCTATGGGATTGGCCAGAGCAAGCACGTTCCTCACATATATGTGCTAGGAAAGTTGTTCCTATTTGCTTCTGCTATAATTTAGAATTTAAGGTACTAATGTAGGAGGCTGTCAAGTACTGCCATGCAAAAGACGGTTTGGGTTTACAGGCAGGCTTTGTACGCTGGGCTCTCGGGCCATTTCCACAATGGCAGACTGTCAAAGATTTGCCTGGGAGTTACTCTTGAGCAAAGGGATCTGCTTTTGAGAAACAGTACAAAAATCCAGCTTGGCCTTTTAAACAGAACTACATTTAAACAAAAGGAGGAGATGGGAGACAGAAAGAATTGAGATCTACCAGAAAACAACTATTAGTGGTCTTCAAACCTCCAGAAAATGTCACAGAACTGCCATAGTAACAAACTGTAATGCTGCTAAGAATGAAAGGAAGCAGAGTATTCAAACTGGGTTATTTTAGCAGAATTTCTTTTTCATGTTGTTTTCCTGGATACCATAGAATAACCGGCTGGTGGCATGCTAACAGCCTAACAAAGCAAATTTCACACTTGTAGCTAGTACAGCCTCTGAGCACTGCCTGCTATTACACTGTTAGACCTTGGTTTTCACAGTCCTCAAAAGTGTTCCTACCAGGGAGGAGAGACAAGCAAACCACACTATCAGCAAGCTCCCCAAGACTTGGCCAAACTCTGACTGGCACACTGCAGATGAATTCAAGGCTCCTGAAACCACCTCTTCCTGATTCTTCCCACTTTTAACAGCATTTCATTAAAAGACTGCAGGAACGGTAAGATGCTTTTTTCCATGGCATCAAGCAACATCATACCATCATAATCAGGACTCCTCTGAAAGGAGGAGCGCTTAGTAAGTCTCAGGTAGCTAACCAGACATACGCAGCGCTTCAGCTACACTAAGAAACTTTCACTTTTTAGTAACCATTCCCCTCCCTTTTCTCTGTGCATTTGTTCTGCTTTCTTGCACAAGGCACAAAAATGTATTCCAGCAATGTAAGGCTCTGCCTAGTGGATAGGGACTGGGCTGGAATCCCAAAGACTTATGTTCTCTTCTTTTGCTGCTCTCCCTCTGGTTGCCTCTGACAAGTCACTTCTCTGTTCTGCTGCTTCCCTGTTTGTTGGGAACAAACTCCTCTGTAATAAAGTTATTCAAGGCTCACCCTCGCAAAAGGCTTTTGAAACATGAGGGTCTAAGTAGCGCTATTTTCTTTATTTATTATCATATGATATTTTTAAAGCAGATATTAAAAGACCATTGGCATGTTGTAGTCAAGCAAGTACCACACTAACAGTGGCCAGAGCAATCTTCATTCTGTCCTATGCTGATCCAGTAAGGCAGAGACCCTAAGAAAAGCAGTAGTGAGCTTGCAGACAAAGTCTTTCAAACAATGCCTACACACTTCCCAGGCTGAAATAAGGTTTCATGGACGACCTTATAATGAATAGTCTAAGTTTGAGCTCTACAAGTCAATTACTTGGATACTTCGGATATGTTCAGGTACATAATTTCCTCTTTCTTGTAACAAAGAACAAGAATACCACCAAAATCCAGTAGCCAGAATATTACAATCCATGGTATGTAGCAGAGTTACAAAACATAACTACACTATTTGGAAACAGTAGAAGACTCTGAAGAAAGTGACTAGGGCTCTGCTGGTAGAAGCTATCAGACCACTCTGTCTCCCTTCCACTGGGGATGAGACTGAGGAACCATATTTTCTGCCCAGCAACGAGTTATCGGAGAGCATCTTATGTTTTCTTCCTAACCAAACAGCAGCTCATAGCTACAGGCACTTCCATGTTTAGGACTGCTGATGCAATACTATGATAGCCCAGGTCTTAGAACAGTTCTCCCCAAACTGTGACACATGCACTGAACACAATCTGCTTCACAACTCAGCACAGAGCAAGTATCAGTTCACGTCAGAGGTGATGCTGCCAAAAGCCATGTCTCTGGTGCACTGTCATTGCTGATGAAGGGTTTGCGGACCCCTGCTTGCCAGTGTTTTTGTTTAGTTATGTCTCAGATTGCCAAGAATTCCCTGTGGAATGTAAGCAGCAGGAGGGAGACTGTTTTTACAAAGTTTGTAACTCCATTAAATATGAATGGAATTTCCATGGAGAATGAAAGGCCACAGCTCAAGTCCAAACACCTTCTTCCTGAGGACTTCCAAAAGTCTTGAACAAACAACACTGACATAAGAGCATCTCAGAGAAAGCCTGTCAGGTTCTTCTATAGGAACAGTCCATGACCTAGATGCCATGCTGAACATCCCTGCCTAGGAATAAATATCGAATACATCATTTTTTTGAAACATCTCTCATTCCTTCCTCTTCTCTGCCAAAGCTGTTAGAAGTTAAACAAGTCTTTTTATTAACACATTAACACTGTGGGTTGCATTGTTTCCTTCTCTCTACATTTGGGAATTCTTGTGTTGAACCATGAGTGGAGGCCAGAAAAGTAGTTCCTAAAACTATGTGCAGCGTCCCCAAAAGCACATCCTCTCTTTAATATCATAAAGGTGTGTCACTTCAAGCATGGTCGTTAAGAAACAGAGTCCCAGAGAAACAATCTATACACTAAAAACCCCAAAGGCTAAAAATAACGAACCAACAGTTGTTATAGCAATAGTTTTTCCTCAAGGGAATCTTCAAAGTGTCTCCCCAGCTGGAAAGTCTAAACACCAATGTCTCCTCTTTGAGCAGGCAGCAAACAAACAACTGGCCTCAGCTGTGTGCCAGCTTGCCTCATAGCTCTGTTCTTCCCTTCCTCCACAGAAAACAGCCAGGACTTCCTGCAACAGAAGCACCTGAAGGCACAGGTATGTCATATCACAGCTTCACCCACCACATCAGTAACCCATCCTCCTGACCAGCCAGGCACAACTCACACTCAGATCCAAAATGGCAAGATGTAGATTTGTCTCTCAATAACGAACATTAATCACTAGTCTCAGGATAAGTCTACTCCATGCAGTGTAGCTAACCATCACCATAGCTTTAGTCCTCCTTGGACCAAGCCAAGGACCCTTGGCAGTGCTGTGCAGAGGCAGCAGCTGAGATGTCTCTCCACTCTACACATAGGCTGCTTTCAACAAAACTTCTCAGGTGTCCATTGTGAACAGGAGTAACAAGCTGACTCCAAAACGTCACCATGGAGATAACTTGAAAAACTTTTAAAAATCTGTACTTCTAGTTATTTGAACCAATGCCGTAACTTACTGCCTGGGAAGAGAGAGCCTCATCAACAGCACTTTAGGAGGGATGCAATCTACACCTCGGAGTCCCAGGGAGAAGCAGGTAAGAGAAAACAAGACCTTCCTGCATCCCTTAAACAATGAGGAATTTTGGGAAAAAGCAGTTAACTGTATCTACAGAGCCCATGAGTCAAGGTTATCTGAAAGACTAGAGGTTCCCAACAAGACACAAATAGCAAAGGAAGATTTGAACAATACAGACATCTGTAACAGAAAGGGTGTAAACAGCCAAACCGGGTCACAGAGGAATAGCACTGGAGCAGCAAGCAAAACAAAAATAGCAGGAAAGGAAAGATAAATAAAAAAAATGCCTAAAATACATGAGGAGCAAACAGATCGACATGGAAACAAGAGGGCCATTGAGTGTGAAATGGAGAAGAGCTGCACAGAGGCAGCCAGGGTAGGTCAGGGATTCAACCTAGACTCCGAAGGGAAGGCCCAGGGTGGAGAGAAGACAGCTGAACTATTTCATCAGAGCAACAAGGCAAGGGAAAGAGGAAGAGAATTTTGTCAGGAAATTACAACCATCTGCACTTAGAAAGTGCAGCACCGGCTGAACACCTGCACATTCAGCTGTAAGACTGGTGGCACATAGCCTGTTCCTCACAGAGGTGCAGGGCTGTGGTGAACCAACCCTTCCCTGCCCCCTAGCCCACCACTCACTACTTCCCCTGCTCTGGTGGCTTGGGTTTGCCAACAGCTCTTCAGCTAGGTGAGAATATTTTGGGATAGTAATGAGCATGGGCAGTAAAAAGTAGGACTGGTAACTCCTGCACTGGGAATCGTAAGTGACCAGAGTCGCACAGTCCTGCACGAAGGAAAAGGAAGTCGTTCCTTCTTCTCTTGCTGCTCCTTGCTTCCCTTACCCTGATATCAAGGTGGCTTCTCTGAACCTGGTGTAGAGAGCTACTTCTAGCTGTCCTCACCTCCCAGGGATTTCTTCTGCCTGCGACTTTCTGTTCTCTCCAACTGGTCATGATCCAGCCACAATAGAAGAGACAGTTTTGTTCATATTAATCCTTCTATGGCTCAAACAACATGGGGTCTGCCCACGTAGCAGAGGCACAACCCTTCACATTTTTCCTTTCGTCTTACTCTCCATTTCTCGCTCTACTCCGTCTTTCTCAGCCCAAATACACTCCCTTGACAAGGAAGACGTGGAGAAGGGGACTTCCAGTAAGAACACCTCTTTGCACATGCTTCTCTAGCAAAAAGGAAGCTACATCCAACACCTGAGTAACAGGGCTGGCAGGCTGCTCTCAGGTCCTCCCAGAGCGGCCTCTGCTCCAGGGTGAATAAGCCCTGCTCCCTCCACCACACGCAGGGTCCCTGCTCCGGCCCTGACCACCCTGGCGGCCCTCTGCTGAACGCACCCCCATCTCTCCTGTATCGGAGGGTGCCTCAAATTGTGAAAAACAACCAAATCCCAGGAGGTCTGATCGCATCGGAGGGGTTGGCAGCACCTAGCATCCGCCTAGGGTGCTAACGGATCTCAAACGCCGCCGGCTCCCCTGAAGGGACGGCAGCATGGGGGAGCGTGGCAGGGCCGAGGCACGGCACTGGCGCCCAGCCGGCCCAGGGCTTCCTCGGCAGGCAGAGTGCGCTGCGGCCAGGCTCCTGGCCGCGCCGGGGCTCCTCACGGTGCCCAAGGGCAAGCGGCGGCAACGCCCCGAGCACTGCAGTGGCTCCTGCACAGGGCAGAGGGGACAACTCCAAACCACCTCCCCATGGCGGCGTCCCCGTGCCTCGGGAGGAGGGAGGGCGGCCGGGCAGGGAGCAGGGCAGCCGGGCAGCCCTGCCCTCGCGGCTTCCCGCCCCGCAGCCGCCATCGCCGCGGCGCCGCCGCCCTCTGCCGGCCGGCCGAGCCGAGCCGCGCCGCGTCACCGCGGCTGCGGGGGCCGCCTGGGCCCGGCCAAACGTCCCACGTCCTCGCTCCCCGCGCCGCCTGAAGGACGCCGCCAGCGAGCGCGGCAGCGGGGTGGGGAGCCGCCGCGGAGGAGAGGGCACGGAGAAGGGCGCTGTTCACCGGGGCGCTGCCCGCACACGCGCCTGCCAGCGCGGTGGCATCGTGCTCTCGCACGCCCCGGGCCCTCCCCCCTGACGCACACACAGCGACGTTCGCTCGTACTTACTGCCTTGTGAGGCTCCTTCACCTGAGGCAGCTTCAGTGTCTGCAAAGAGAAAGAGCTGCACTTAGATTTGACGGCGGACTCTGTCAAACGGTCAAGAGCACGCAGCCCGGCCCCTGCTCTAGCGCGGGGCTGCGCTGCAGCGATCCCCGCCTCTTCGCTCGCTCTCCTCCGGCTGCCTTCCTCCTCTCCGCCATAGCCTCCTGTGACGCCCCGGCCCGGCCGCTGCTGCCCGCCGAGCACCTCGCGGGAGCACCCGCCTGCACCGAAGCGCGCAGGCTCCCTTGCAGGGCCCTCAGCTGGCAACCCCGCCGGCCGCGAAAGGCTAGCGGCCCTCCCCGGGGAAGGCCGTGCCAGGCCACCGCCGGGGGCTGTTTGCTTTAAATGCAGCTCCCCAGCAAGCCTCTCTAGCCCAGGAGCCTCTCACTCGCACGCTTCCGAAAACCGAGGCTTTTGCTTCCTGAGCTGTCGCACAGGCCTGGTTTTGAAATGGGATGGCTACAAGGATGCAGCACGCAAAGGGAGCGGATTAGACCCTCGCTCCAAAGAGCTGCAGCAAGCCTCAGCTCAGGAGGATCCCACAGGTCACCAGCGTTCGCTGTGAGGGTCCCTCAAGTTGGAGGCCTTCGTCCCCCAGCGAAAGCTGCTACCGCCACCCTGCCCTCCTCTCCAGCCGGCCTGCAACTCAGGGAAGCGAATGCTGCAGGTCTCGGGACAGGAGGGCCACAGTTGAGGTGTGCAGGCAGCCTGGACTGACACATCCTCACCAGCTCACTAACAGAGCGCACGAACATGTATTTAATAGTTTCTCCTAGGTTTGTTGAAGGCTTGTTAAAATCACTAACATGCTTAATTCCTGGTGTCAACCCAGGAAAAGGAAGCGCGCACCAAGTTCGGTCTCCTCTGGGAGGGGAGGACACGGACGCGTCAGGCTGGCTGCAGTGGAGGAGTCAGCAAGGGCAGAGCCTCTACAAGAGATGGGCCAGGCGCCACCAGAGCCCTCCCTGGAGCTGTACTACCCTGGTCTTACTGAACACACACGTGAAAAGATGGGAGAGAAAGCTCTGGCCATGTCAACATGTGTGACTGCAAGAAGCACACGCAGCACAAACCAGATGACATTCAAGACCTACAGAAATGCAACGGGCTAAGCTGCAAGCTGAAAAACAAAACCCAGAGTTAAAAGCCAAGGATGGTAAATGATTCAGATTTCTGAGCCATTTAAAGTGTTTCATATTCATCCTAAATTGCATATACGGTATGTCAGATTATCCAATAACCTAACTACATTTCAAAATATTCCATTTGCCTCTCAGAATCATGTTTTGACATAACTATGAATATCATCGCTGCGGAATTTCACAGCTTTATTTTAAAATTTGCAACCTTAAGTAATTAACTCCATTTGCATTTAATTTCCTTGTTGTTTCTTAAAAATAATAAAGGTAAATGGTTGGAGATCTGTAAATTTGTAAATTTGTACATTTCTACTTTATTAACCTGCTTGATTAGATCACTTTTCTTAGGCTGTGGTATTAAAAAGTATGCAATTAATTTGGTGCAACTTCATAAACTGAAGAGCCAGATTAGAAATCTTCAATATTGTATGCAAAATCTACACCATCAAACCCCTGTATTTTTCCACAGCTGCTACTTATCTGATTTATCATCTATCACTTGAGAAAAAGCTAGTTGTGGCACAAGGGAATTCTGCAACATAGTGTCATGGCATTCATAGACAACAGCATAAATAAACCATAAAGGACATGTACTGTGATGCACCAGGCCATTTTCATCATTTAAATTGCTTTTAAAAGTATTTTAGTCAAACTTAACAGGGATCAAGCAACATGCAGAGATTTAAGGAGCAGCTATTTCTGAATTGTATGTGTTTAGAAAGATTGTTAATTATAAGATTGACTGAAGTCTTCATGAATAAAAAAATTCACCAAAAAGCGCACTCTAAATCACCTTTGGGCTGAGACCAAGTAATTTCAGCTTTAGAACAAAAGATCGACTTCTGAGAAAGTTGCAAAGTGAGAGAGAATAGGGAGGTCAACAGAAAAGTCAGAATATAATCAGAAAAGTCAGAAAATAACCAAGTTAACTCCTCTATCTTAAGTAATTTTGTTTCTCTACCTCCTACAAAATTCTGTTGCTGAGTAGGAAATCTATACAGTAAAAGAACAGATGCTTGCGATGCAGCACAGCAGGGCAAATGAAACCCCCTCTCCTCCCCGCCAAAATGATTTATTCAGTAGCAGATAATCGTACAAATCAAACCCAACTTTCCTGAGTGCAAAAACACCATCTCTCCTCAAGAATGGTTGTTTCTCTATCAAATTGCAACTTCTTACCTCAAAATCATTTTAGTGCTAGAACTGCTCTAACTCAGGCTCCAAAAATATGCACTAGGAAAAATGTATTTTTCCATATTCAGATAGTTTGAACTAGTTCTCTTCATAGTTTGGAAATTAGGTAAAAATTGTTCTTGGAAAATATTAATCCAAAACTTGAAAAGCGTTGAGAAGTTATTAGATCATGAAGCAACTGATAAAAAATAAAAACTAAGTTTCTATTCTAAAATAGAAACTTTGACTGCAGAAGCCAATTAAACTCTAGCACATTTAGCACTATTCTAATGATGCTAAATCTGATCCTGAGCTGACACCCCTGAAATGTAACTGAGAGACGATCTGTTCACAGGAAGGCAATAGAGTAACTAAATAATGTAAATAAATAATAAAGAAAAACAACTTGAGTGAAACCATCATTCAGCCCAGAAAAGCTTATCTGAAAACAGAGAACTTCCACCAATTATTATACCAAAAGTGATATATCCTGCAAGGGTTAAATTTCAGTCTTGCTATTTTCTTTCGTTTGCTTTCTGAAGAATTCTCCTTTGGGTAAAAATTTCCCTTCCTTGGCCTCAGCCCAGAGGTTTTTAAATTTACTCCTTGAAAGGCTAACAAAGTAATTCCAGCCATTTTTGAGCTATCTAAAAGTGAAATAATTTCCCTGACTTAAAATACGCGGATGTTTTGCTGCTGGTGTTGCTCAAATATGAACGATACAAAATAAAAATTTCTAGATGACTAATTCTTTGAAGAGAATCCAACCCTTTTTAATGACTTGAAAAACCCCACACAGTTGAACAAAAAGCAGTGTCAGGAACACATTTCTAAGGCCTGGGTTTCATGTAGGCAAAGTAGTAACGTTTGTTAACGCTGATAGCTCGGACAGTGTCTACCACTGTCACCACAAATTTTCAGCCTTTTTGCTCCAGCCAAACTCAAATAGTACCGCAGGAGGAGGAAGGAACCTTGATCCTGCAGAGCTTCAGAAGTCCTCACAAAGGAGTCTTTCAGCTCTGCTACAACGTTTTTTTTTTCTTTTTTTTTAGTGCATTTTGGGGAGGCAAAGGGCAAAGACCACAACCTTCTCATTCCTTGACAAAATTTTTTACCTATGTTTCTGATTTTTTGAAGAAAGATTTACGCAGGGTTTCCATGTCTGAATTTCAGCTTTCAAAACAAAGCAGAATGGGAACTTCTCCCCCTATGAGGCAGCAGCTCTTGAACAAGAGCTGCCTCAACCCTTTGCAATAGCAAACTACCAGGAGACTGCTCCCTAAAATTCTCTACCCAATGCTGAGCATCACTGAGAAGGCTCTATAAATCACAAAAATGCCCCATTTTCCAATAGGAAACCACACATTCCTGAGGATAGACAAGAAAAAAATTCAGCCTAAAAGGAAACATGCCACCTCCAACACAGCTTCTCTGTCATGTAGATTTAGAGAGGAGGCAGGTGCAGATTTTTGCAGAGATGTCACCCGTGCACGATTCTTAATGTGGAACTAAATAGCTCAGAGGATGAAGGATGAAAAGAAACGCGAGTTTTGCACAGGGCAAAACAAGTGACTGACAAGCAAGGATGAACTATGAGAAGGGAGTGAGTGAGAACACTCCCAGCCACGAGCTACAGGCAGCCAGCTCCAAGGGAGCGCTCTCCCAGCTACAGCTCCAAACTGGTAACTGAGTTGTACAAATATATATATATATATATATACATATACATATATATATATGTATAAATCAATTCAAAGTGAGAAGAATTTGGGACCTCCACACTTCCCATCTTCAGGACAGAACCTGTGCTGTGAATGATGAACGTGGGGCTGACATTTTTTAGTTATCCTGCTCCAAGTAATTCTGATGATCAGGTTTAGACCTATCTCCTCTCCCAGAGGCTGAACCTTTAGGACCACCAGCTCTGTCCACCTGCAGGATGAACCCACAGTGAGGTCAAGTCCCATTAGTGACAAAGAAACCATAAAACAAAGCTAATCACAAAGGAGGAAGGAGAAGAACAGGTATCTTTCAGCAAGTGACAAAAAGTAGGTATTTGGACTTGAGACAGTGCCAAAAAATCATCAGAAGAAAGAACCTGAGGAGATGAAAAACGTACCTGAGTTTGCTCCAGCTACTCTGATGTTAACCTGGTGAGTTTAACCCAGGACCAGTTGGTGGCCTAGACTTTGGGGAAAGAGCATCTGATGCTCAGAAAAAGCAGCAGGCAAAGAAAAAAAAAAAAAAAAAAAAGCCTATGTCTTGTCACTGCTATGGCTCCTTCCTGGCCCAGCCAAAAAGAAATGACTGAAAGGTTGAGGATCTGAATTACTGGCAGCTGGAAAGTGCATGCAACTTTCCAAGGGAGTTGCATGCCAAGGAGCCAAGGAAGCTCAATTTTCAGTGTTTCAAGGACAAGCAAATCCAGGAGAGCTGGCTTGCTAGTGGGTCAGGGTTTTATCCAAGACATAGACTGCAGATACAAAGAGAGCAAATGCGAAGAGAAGAATCACAGCTTCAGTGTATGTGTAACTACAAGCTTATCTCACACTTGTTATGGTGGTACAATACCAGGTGCTTTTTCTATATAAAACCTTAGATACATGTTGCAATAAAAACATTTAAAAAAATTAAGTCTTACTATTTTTAGTGTTGCTACTGATATAGGCCAATATATAATTCTCACTGGAAAATATAATATTGGGCTTGCCTCTATATAATATTTTCTTTTAAAAAACCTACACATTACATACATATTCAGTAACAGACAGGTACACTTCTGAGCTCTGGTACCTCACATTCTGCTTCTGGGAGAATCGCATTTACAGTGCCGCATCAAGTTTTCATTTTGGTTTCTTGCTGACTAGTGTACATAAATATATATCTCATTTTGATTTTTATTCTCTTAAGGCAATTTAAATGCACTTTAAATGTTACTACTACACACATCAATTTACAGCAATGTAAATAAACATTTTCTTAGTTTCGCATATATATATATATTGTGCTTCTCTTTCATTAAACTGAAAATTGCTAATAAATTTCCACATTTAAAATTTTTAAAATTTCCTTCTTCTGTTACTACACATTAAAAAGGCTTTAGTGCAAAAGGTAAAGTCATGTTTCCACTAAGTTCATGACAAAACTATGGATATCAGTGGTACACGTGTATGTCACTGCATCATGAATTCATCCAGATCATTTGATACAGTTTGATTTTATGATCAAAAGATAAATATATATAGAAGTAAAAAAAACTAGGACACACACTGCAAGTGACCTCATAATTGATTAGTTGTATTAATGTAGCTCCTACAAATTCCAGCTGAAATAAGGCTCTCATAAGTCTTAGTAGAGAGAAGTAAATTAAAAGCAATCTTTGTCTCAAATCTAAATATTTCAATTATTATTGCAAAATTATTGCAATGCTGTAATGCAATACTAAAGCCTTCTGTATGTCAGCAAATGTTGCTTACTATTTTATGAATTTTTGCTTCAACTGCAGAGTACAGCTACTTTGTAGCAGCACTTATTCAAAGGACTTCTGGGAATTTTGTTGGTATTTAGAAAGGAAAATAAGATCTCAAAAAACAATTCTGCATGTATCTAAGGATACAAAAGCAGCTCTATGATATTAAACAGCACCTGAGAAATATGCAATCATATCATTAAAGGGTGTATCATGAGACTGGTGCAGAACTGTGAGAATTTAGGAATACAAGTTCACTTTTCAGCTATGCATTTGCTCACTTCTGAGATTTTAAATGTTTAGACTTATCATTGCATTAGCATTCACTGTGTCTTACTCCTGGATTTTCAAAGCTTTCACTGGGAGATTCCCTTAGGCTCTTTTAGACATTCCAATCAATTGTTATATTAAAGAACATGTGTGCTGATAATGCTATTTGCAAATGAGGAGTTTAAGCAGATACTTCTACAAATCTGACACACATGCTTCAAACTCAGGCAAAAGAAAATAAAAATACTGAAAGGTTCATGAGCAAGTTTCAAGTCCCTATTACTCTGTTATTTCAGATTCGTATTTCTCCAAATTATGCTAATTGTAGAGAACAGCCAGGCAAAACTTCCCCATTTCTGCAATTAAGTGGCTTGAAATGGGCTGGTTTTATAGATAATTCAAATAAAAGTCACTTCTGACAAAGCATGAGAAATCTCATACAAACAATACATTTGGAAAGTGACCTCAGTTAAAAGAATGGGTCCTGGGGTGATTTCAAGTATCATTTTGATTTTAAACATGAAAATACAACAGCATACCACTGCCAAAATAAAGCAAGGTAAGCAATTTAGCAACCCCATATTATGGGTCTCGGTAAGTACTTAGTAACAACCATTTGCACTTCACATCTTACCCGTGAATAATCCTTTTCTAAGAAAAACAGCCCTGTGGAAACGTAGGAACACACCCACAGCCCTGTGTTTTGTTTGAACCATTTGTTTCAGTCCATCACCCCCACCCTGTACACAGAGGTAAGAAGGATGGATTAAAATATCCGAATGTGGAGGAGTGCAAGGGGCACCTTGGGCAGATGCCTACCACTGCTGCAGTAACTAGGCTGCTGACATACAATTGTATTTGCCAGGAGAAATTTTTTATTTGCAGCTCCCCCAACACACAGTAATGGTCTCAAAGAGCCCCTGCAATAAGCATTAGAGCTATCTTACTGAATTGCACTGAATGCAATAGCTGGTACTGACTTCAGAAGGAATATTGCTAGAGAGTCACAAAGTTTAGATAGCCACAAAGTTTATCCTAAGAATTGGCCACCCAGAAGATACGTTACAGTGATGGAAAGAGCAGCAGCAGAGCAATCCTCAAGACCTTCCCAAAAAGTATTTCCTGAGCCTGAATGTTACCCCAGGATTCCCAAAGTTTGAGCAGGAGAGATACCTCTATGCGCTCGCACATGAGTCTGGAAACAGTTGTAATACTTGTATTTCTTCCCACATATTCCACACTCATAAGACCCTGAAAAAGAAGACAGAAAAGCATACATCACCATATTAGATCAGGAAAAACAGCCTCACCACATACTTATCCGTAAACTGGGGACAAAAGAATGCAGTTTGCAGCAAAGTAATTTTTGGAAGGTTCATGGAGATAAATGCAGGAAATCACTATCCCAGACTCAATTCTTTTTTCAGCCTAATTTAAGATTTCTTGGCATATTACCCTGAACTTACATTTACAGTATATCTTTATAACTTTCTTAATATGAAAGGCTCACTCTCAAAATAGCCAGACTTATAATTTTATAATAATGACTAATATTTCCTATGAACAGAAATAACCTTGAATTACTTTTCAGTAAGTTTCTAGTATATGGGAAAAAGCTTCTCTGTTGAAAAAAGAAGGCAGTATTTTATCCTCAGGCAAGTAGTTTTCAAAATTTCACAAGAAATGCACAATGTACAAATTTCTCAAGAAACCCACAGAGATTTGTTAAATATCCACACTGAGGAAACCAAATAGATACAAATAGAAATTTTGACCTTTGTAAGTAAAATCATATGATCACAATAGTCTCTCTTCTCAATTTACGTATCTAATTCCAGAAAACACACATCTGCAAACAGTCATTTATAATGAAACCAGAGAAACAAGGCTGGGAGAACAATTTGTAATGATGAAATTATGCAATGAATTTAGCCTGCTTATTGGACAGGCAGACCAAAATTTCCTCAGATTTGTTAAGTTCATTCAACTTTCCCCTCGCTACACACACTCATACACACACCAACTTCGTGAACTGGCTAAAATTGGCCATTCAAGTTCTCACTTGCAAAATACATTGCATTTAGCAATCGTATGACCTAGGACAGTACGATCTTATGACAGCTTTCCGGTAGGGCAAGAGTAGCACTTCCTGGAAGAGAAAGTGGGAGAACGAAGGTCTGGGTATTATTCTGTGTGAATATAGCATTTGATTTCCATGAACACTTCTGTATGTAACCTTGAAACAATCTTTTACTGATCATGCAAAACAGTAAAACTCAGGGATGAGTCACAACCAAAAGCAGAGCATTCACATACACATCCACACAAATCCCAAACATCATTTTACAATAGTACTTACCAGTGGTACTCAAGAGCGAGGTCTTTCCAAGAACAAAACCGGCCATGCTTTCTGAATATACTACACTCCTTTCTTTGTTTCCCCTTCCCATGTGCTATTGCTTACAGCTTGGGAAGAAAATCACCTTCTCTCCAGCTCATAGAAGTGCTGAGTTCCCTAATCATCATTAGCATCACTTGGGACTGTCTTCTGAGCTTGGACAACTACTTTGTCACAGAACCACAGAATGGTTGAGGTTGGAAGGGACCTCTAGAGACCACCTAGACCGACCTTTCTGCTCAAGCAGGGTTACCTACAGCACATTAGACAGGACCGCATCCAGGCAGGTTTTGAATATCTCCAGATATTCAGAAGGAGACTCCACAGCCTCTCTGGGCAACATCTTCCAGTCCTCTGTACTCTCACAATAAAGAAGTTTTACCTCATACTCGGGTGGAACTTCCTGTTGTTCAGTTTCTGCCCCACTGCCTCTTGCCCTGTTGCTGGGCACCACTGAAAAGAGTCTGGCCCCTTCCCCTTGACACCCTCCCTTCAGGTACTTGTACACTGATAAGATCCCCCCTCAGTCTTCTCTTCCTCAGGCTAAACAGGCCCAGTTCTCACAGCCGTTCTTCATAAGGCAGATGCTCCAGCCCTCTGATCATCTTCGCAGCCCTACGCTGGACTCTCTCCAGTAGCTCCATATCTCTCTTCTACTGGGGAGCTCTGAACTGGACACAGTACTCCAGATGTGGCCTCACCAGCCCTGAGTAGAGGGGCAGGATCACCTCCCTCCACCTGCTGGCAATATTCTTCCTAATGCACCCCAGGATACCACTGGCCTTCCTGGCCACAAGGGCACATTGCTGGCTCATGGTTAACTTGTTGTCCACCAGCACTCCCAGGTCCTTCTCCGCAGAGCTGCTTTCCAGCAGGTCAGCCCTGTACTGGTGTATGGGGTTATTCCTCCCTAATTCCTCCTTGTCACTGATGCTGAAATAGACTATGGTATAATTCACTACACACATGAGCACACACCCAAAAGATACTCCAACATACTGCTATTACAGTCAGTTGACTATGTCTTGATTTGCTCCACAGCCTTTTAATTATGATAAGTAGTTGCATTTTATGTATATAAATATATATATATGGGACAATGACCATCCATAGTCATTCCGTACAGGTTTTTCTAAGCAAAATTCTGGACATCAGCAGGTCAACAGTATCTGTCAGATCTCATTTTCCATGCTCAATGATCAATTATGTTCATCACCAGCCTCCAAAATTCTTTTCTGAAAACTATTCCAAACTGGAGTCCAAAAGCCAGCACAGCTATACTGTGTGAAGACAAGCATACTTACAAAAACTTGGGCCCTACCAACCAGTTATGTTGTGTTCGGCTGTACCAACAGCAAAAAAACAACTGCCATGCTCCCCAACAACTCTGCATGCACACAGACCACTGAGAAAACAACTAAAAACCAATGAGGTGCTCTAGTCCGATTTTTTCCCCATGTTTCTTTCTTATACTCCTCCCTTCCTCTGGAGATGGTCTGTAACACATGAATGCATTTGGTCGTGCAGTAGTTCTTCAAAAACAACGTAACCTGTACAAGTGGCTTCACGATGCCTTCCCCCTCAATTATGAACCCAGACCAGCACTGCAGCCCGTCATGCAAAGGGCTCCGTCTGGAAAGCGAGGGCAGGAACCGATGGCAGGTTGAGGACCAGACCGTCCCATGATCGGTGCTTTGTGAGGATCTCCCTCAGCACCTAGGTCTCAAATCGAACTGGGACACATTCTTTGAGGGTTCATCTCTACCCACCTCCTATGCACCAAAAGTAGAGCACTACACCATGAAGACAGCCTACTTTGTGAAGGTTATGAGGGAAGTGCATTACAGTGCCAGAGTCCTCCAGGCATCAAGAGCCAACTCAAGGACAAAAACTGTGTCAGATTGAGAGGCAGAGACATAGATCCTAGCATTAGAGAAAGAAGGGATGACTTGTCCAAAAAATGTGTTATTGAAGAGGAGGAAGGATGAAGTGAAGAAAAAGACATCCCCACGTTAAAAGGCCTCAAAAAAACATGCCTGTGTTGCACTGGACACTGCCACTGTAGTCATGGTTTATTTTGGCCTTTGTCCACATCAGGATGTGTCATGCAGGTTAAAGCTGTTCGTAGGAACAGGGGACGTGGGGGAGGGTTTTGGTTAGTTAGTGCATTTAGTTTTGCCAGGCTTTTATTGAGCCTTGCAGTAGGAATTTGTGCAACACACCCGTTGCATCCAGAGCTTGCCCTTGCTCTCCAATCCCTGGTTAGACTTTCAAACCCTTCTATCACATACCGGATGTGTATCTCAATGCATGGTCAAAAATCCAGGTCCCTGAATATCGATTTCGTGTAATTCCAACTGGAGAGCCACGTTCCACTGCTTTTCCATCTAAATTGTGCAAAAAAAAAATCAGAAAATAGCCCTTAAAGTGGGTGCATTTCCAAAGGATAATGATGGCTGAAGCCTATTAAAAATATCCAAGACCCATCTGTCCCTGTGGCCTGGCTGCAAGATGGCAGAGGCCTCAAAAAGTGTCTTAAGGCTTTTGCAGTACTGTTTCATTTAGTGTAACTAGGAGATTCCAAAGTGCTTGTGAATTAAGAATGCCAAGCAGCTCAGTAACTGAGACATCAGCATTATAACATGAATCAAGTATGTACCAGCTAGCTTGATAGTCTCAAAGCAGTAGGATTCACTCTTCACTTTGTCTCAATAACATTTCTGATTTAATGCATTACTTGAAAAATTCTCTCAAAAACATTTCTCCCAGTAAATCATGGCCTGGATTGCAAGTTTAAATAGTCTTGTATAAAATTCCTCTTGATCAACTCTCAGATATCTCTGTCCTCCAAAACACAGATAGTGACTAGAAGGTATTCCCAGTGTTACAGGAGGACTCACATTAGGCAAGTAATCTCTTCCCCTGTTCTCTTATCGATGATATAAAAAATCATTTTTTTTCCTTTCCTTTCTAGATAGTTTCATGGTGGGCTTCTCTGCCCTTTTGCCCTGATACATGTTAATGTGGTGGAACTATTCAAATGACCCTGGCCCAAGACCAGCATATGAAGCTGGCAAGAAAAAACAAACAGGAAACTGCATCTCTGAGCTGTGGGTTGCCAGTGACGTACCAACTGTGAGACATGAAGACAAGGCAGGATCACTTAGGCTGGTCTGCAGAAAGGGAAGAATGCAGGATCCGCAGTGTCAGTTATCAGTCAGCTGTTGAGCAGACCCAAAGTTAGAGCCAACTTCTCTGTTGGCTTTCTTTGCTTGGGATGCCCAAAGGGGGACCCCATGGGGCTTGAAAGACTTCTGCGGAAAAGCAGACAAAAAGGAAGTGGGCTACAACCACAAACACATCAGCAGTGGCTCTTCAAGCTAGGGGACTGCAGCTGCTGCCACTGCACATCCCACTCTGCTGCATCTGCTTTGATCCATTGTGGGGTTTGGGCTGCTCCAAACAGACTGGATAGAAAGTTCTGAGTAGTCCAAAGTTCAGAGAGAGACACCGAAGCCTGAAACCAAATAGGAAGCAG
The DNA here is from genome assembly GCF_028389875.1 of Rhea pennata. NCBI lineage: Eukaryota > Metazoa > Chordata > Aves > Rheiformes > Rheidae > Rhea > Rhea pennata. Next base: position 3,302,295 of record NC_084680.1, read on the forward strand.
CATACACCAGGCCTAATTTGATGAAAACATTAATGTGAGTAACAGCAACCAAGCTGGGAAACTCTTACTTTCCTTACGGTAATAACTAAAAATATAAACATAGAATGCTTCCATATAAGTGTGACTCCAAAAAGAAAGTAAAATCTTCTAAGGCATATTTCAGCCAAGTCATGAAGTTCAGTTCCTTAGGAAAATTGTCTGTCACTTGGAACCATATGTGCTTTGAAGCCTGTGACACTGTAGCCCCAGCTCAGGCAACACCCCCTGTGCAGCTGGCAATCTCCCATCCCATTATGAAAAGTGATGTCTGGGGGGCTTGCATGGACATACAAGGGAGATGGATTCATTTACTTCATCCTACACCGCAACGTACTATAAAAAATAACCATTTTCAGCACTTCAAATCTCAACCTCCCTGATGAAGGGGAATAAAATCCTACAAAAGCCTTGCTTTGCTTCACTGTTGAAGTGATTTAGATGCAAGGCTACTGGATCACTTCACAGTAAAGGCTTCAGAAAGAAAATTCGGAAACACTAGCAAGCAGCAGCAGAGAACATGAAATCTTTGCTCCAGAGGTAGGAAGTAGCAGGGTCTTCAGCTGTTAGCAATCTTGGGCTGCTTAAGAGCAGCAGCAGAAATTGCCAGAGAAGCAGCAGGCACGGGACATTCCTACTGGAAGTTAGGCAGATGTCTGCAACTATGGAAATACTGCCCGTTCATGGTTTCTGTGAAGAGAGGGTACCAGAATAATTAACTAGGAGCCAGTTCAAGAAACCATGAAGAACTGATATCTGGGCGCTATGGTCCATCCACATAGAACATAGTATTTGGTGGCCAAATAGAAAAGTTATTCAGACCCACCTCCCCAACAAACAAGTATATGGATGGCTGGACGAACAGAGGCACTTGAAGGACTCTTTTCAAAGAAGAATCAGATGCTAACCGCAAATTCCCTCAAGATCAAGTTGCCTTTAAAGAAACCCAGTGCTAGGCTATAAAATAACAAATATGATGCACATTTAATTTGGAGAGGCACTTCCAGCTAGAAGTTCTCCAGTCTACTTTTATTGCTTCAAACAAGCACTTATTAACTAGTAAGTAATACTTACTTTACCCCTCTCCCTCACCAGCCACAATGCCTACATGCTGAACCTCTTCCCTGCTCACTCCCAGATGGTTGCCAGTGCCATGACTTCTGTAGGTACAACATTATAGTGTACTTCCAAGTTGGTCAACAGCAAAAAGTTTGCCTGCTGCCCATTTCCCACTTCGGGCAACCGTATAGTCAACTTTAATTAGAAACCATCATTCTCTGGGGATATCATTTATGGACTAGCTGCTGCTGCACATCCAGCTGCCACAGGGCTAAAGGGGCTCAACATGACAGACACCAGCTCCACAGCTGCTTTCACCAAAGGCTAGTAACCACAGTTGAAGCAGAAGTTCCTTACTGCCTCCAGTCAACAGCCATCTCTCCACTTATCCGTCCTGGTGGGCTAGGGACACCTCTGTTTCAGGGTTGCCTGCACTGTCACACAGCACCATCCTCTCAAGACCTATGGAGGCACAAAAGTGCCCTGTCCCTTCAATTGGCCTTGAAAATACTCAAAACTATTTCCTCCCAGATGATATTAAGTTGGATTTATGGATTGTTATAGATAAGTTATAGATTTATTAGGCTTTCCCTAAACACTTTTACCCTGCATAAACAGCAGCTATTTCCCATCCTGAAGGATGAACTGCCTTTCTTAGTGGCTGTCCTAGCTGGGGAAGGGAGGACAGGTAGGACAACGATGCTTCCAGAGTAGTCCCTCATCTAATGACAAGCCCCAGGGTTTCTTTCCAACAGTGTGGACAATGATCAAGCAAAAACTAGGAGAAAAACTGAACATCAGTCCAAATGGTATCCCCCTTTTTCCCTCTCCCTCAATCAAGCCAAAAACTCTGCAGCAATACTGGGCAGCTCAAGTTAGTTTCCTTCCTAAACCCTTAAAGAAAGCATGGTCCAACAGCTTCCTCTTCTTCATATTGACAACTGCCTTTGGGTCTCCAACTTACTGCACTGCTGTTGGGAGCTTGCTCCATCTTTGAGCCAATGGAAGTCACTATTAACAAGGATGGTGCCTCTTCCAGGATACTGCAGAAAGCCCTTTCCCTGGCACATGGAGCAGGAGTGAGAGGACAGTTTTATGCTTAGAGAGAAAAACCCTGCTTCTTCTTATTGCAGCTGGAGGCAGAGTGACCACAGAAAAGACCATTTTGGAAGTGGCATATGACAGCCAGCTAAAACTCTCAAGTTTTCCCACAAAGGTACTGGTTATCAGAAAAACAAACAAACAAAAAGCAACCTGAAAAAAACTGTTTTTAAGCTAAATCTGATTATTCACAGAAAGTACCTACTTTCCTCAAAATATTTCAACTTTTTTCTCAAGTCTCTACTTTCCTCAAAATATTTCAACTTTTTCTCAAGCCTTCCTCCCGATTTTCTCATCCTCTGTGACTGACTCTGAGTTTCGCATGGATTTTGCATATGACTGATGGACAAGTGATTTAGTATGTCAAAAGAAGCCAAGAGTCTTTACCCCAAAGTTATCCTGAACTTGATTGAGTCTTTAGACCAGATGCAGATAGATTAACACTAGTTAAAGAAACAGTCAATAACCCTGAGTCAGAGATTGATGTGAAACTCAGCTCAGGCCCATCAGGCAGAGCTGAGCTTTCAGGAATGGGCTTTCTGGAGATTCATTTCTCTCCCCACTCCAAGGACACAGGGAACCAACCAATGGGGCATGTTAGCCCATAGCTTACCGAGTGTCTGCTGATTGCGGACCCCACCTATGACCACACAGATCTCTGCTGGCACATCTCCTGGCCCATCTTTTATGTTCTTCTTGGAATCTTTGGTGTCATCCTGCCAGATCACCTCTTCAATATAGTCATCTGGTACCTCTGTTTTCACTTTCACCTCAGTCATCATTCCAGCTTCTTCACTGGGTGAGGACTGAGATGTCACAGAATCGGAGCCCTCTGCCTTCGGGCTCCTCGGGCTCCTCTTCAAGCACTCCCTGAATGGGGGGAAAAGAGGAGAAAACATAAATTCTTGCTTTTAGGCTCTCACTTTTTAATCCCTAGGACCTAATTAAAGGTACTTTTGCTTAATGCAATTTATTTAAAGTGAGTACGTGATATGGTATGTGTGTCTTGTCATATGCAGCAAGTAATTAAAATTCAACCAGAAAAAAAGTAATAAAACTATTTGCTAGTAATGAAAATAACCTTAATCATCACAAACAACAGTCATAAACGGACTGAATCATTAAACAAGAACACAGAATTTCACACGGTTCCCATCAGGTCTAGGATCACAATTCCAGTAGCCCTAACATCACATATTGTGCCGAGACTAGCCTATACGGCTAAGGGGAACAATATATGTTTCTATGCTTCTGACATTTCTAATTTTGAGTTGTCACTTCCCTTGTGTACTCCTCCTGCATCCTATCTTTCCACCCTTCAAACAACCTAACTCTCATCCTATGGTATTCACTTGGCCTTAATTAACAAATACAGTGATGACGAAAAGGAGATCATAAGTAGAATGATTATGGTATTTGTGGAGGTTATTAAGTTAGGGACAGACACAAATCTCCAAGATGACAGACAAAGTGGGATGGGCAGGAAAAGATGAGGGGAGGAAAGCAAGGCTCCAGAGAATTCAGAAACAGATTAAGGAAAATAGTACATGTTTTCATCTCGGAAACAGAATGCTAGGAAATCCATCGGAGAAAAGAATCTAAATAAGTAAGTATTCAAAACTCCTTAACAGAAGGAAGGAAACAGGACATCTTAAAGTTTCAAGACAACATGAGCAAATTCAATCTGTTAAGAGAAGTGATACTGTGGCAAAAGACAGAGGGATTTAAAGCATGACAGATGAATATTAGGTAATCAGTCAAAATGTAGCTCCTTGTCCAAAGGTACTATCCCCTCATCCAGTATGGGCAGCCTGCTTTTTGGACTGGCTATTCATAGATTTTGATATGCAATGCAAAAAACAAAGTAATAGCTGGTTCAGTCTGTATAGAAATCAAAAGAACGAAACATGCAAGAATAGTTCAGACTACATAGAAAAGGTTTCATAAAGAGTCTGTGATTATTTAGTCATGTAAACACAGGCAACAGCTGAAGGCGCCTGCAAAATTGTAAGCAGAAGTAATAGACAAAATTAAGTTTTTTTAAAAGAGGACTTATTAACAAGAGTTATTAGACTGCTAGACCAGGGAATAGTGAAAGGGAAAGAATTGCTTGGAAATCACTGCTTGGAATATCATGGAGTGGTAGAACAAAGTGCAAATTGAAGCATTAGAAAACTAACTCCTGAAATGGCTTCTAATACTGGTTTATGAAGTTAGCAGACAAATCAAGATGCTGTAACTCAAAGGGAAACTGTTCAGCAAGTGAGTCTGCGAGGATGGAGATGAGAGGAACAGATGAATGAAGAGGACAATCTTCTGCAATAATTACTGCACAACCTCCTACACTGGTGTGTGGTTGCTATTTCAAAGTGGGTCAGTCACATCACACTGCCAGATATTTTATTATTTCATCACATCATTCTCATTATAGAATGAAATGTACAATTAATAGCCCCCAAACAGAAAGAATTATCCTTGACCTGCCTCCCCACTCATTCTTTTCCTCCTCACATATACTGCCGCCCATGCTTCCAAAATCATACCAGGCTTTTACAAGTGAGAAAGATGAATTAAGACAGAGAAAATGTGGTTTAAAATTGGAAGTTCTTTATGGTAATGTTATTGAACGTCCAGAAGATCCATCAATCACACAAGACGGCAATGTGCCTAAAAGTCCATTCTAAGGCTAAGGGAAAGGCAGCAGTCAGAAGAGAAAGAACAAAATATCCAGCAATCAGAAAAGGGTGGGATCAATTGCAATCAATCAAACCTAGAAAGTGTGAAATGCAAAGCATTGATCACAGCAGCTAAAGCCACAAGGGGTGAATCCTTCCCTTGGTGAGGACAGAGGAGGAAGATCAGAACAAATAAATCACTGACCTCTTGGTCAGTTTGATGGGCCCAGTAATATTCTCACTGACAGGCAGCAAGGTAAAAGCAGCCAGTAAAAGCCTTGCTTTTTACCTAAAAAGAAGGACAAATGATGGTACAGCAAGCTGTACTTGCCAATCTTGGTCAAAGTAGCGTAACATCAATGCAGGAGCCAAGTGATCCAGAATTAAAAGCTAACTAGCAGTGAGGCTGAGAATACAACTTTCTGAGGAGCTGACGAGTTTGGTAAGAACATAAAAGATCTTAGGAAGGCATGTATCTTTGCGTCATGTCACATTCTGACATGATACATATTAGCAGTACACAGCATGAAGAGATCAATGGGCCGTGCAATGTAAGGCAAAATGCCGTCTTCAGTGAGTCTTGCTACGGAATAGAGGTATTTCCATAGGGCTTCTGAAGTGATTGATTTGGGGCAGTTTTATTAATGCTCTGGAATTAGATGTAAGATCATTGCTGCTAAAATTTATGGGTGACCCAAGGGGGGAAAAGGTAGAGAGTAACGATTGTGACAGGGAGACCAAAGTCGATTGATCCCGATTACTCTGTAAACTGAGCCTGCGCAAGTTCAGCAGTTCTAGTACAGTCAAACATGTCCAAGAACACACAGTGTTCTCACAAACACGAAACAGAGTGCAAATCTGTAACCTGACAGGCAGGTCATTCTGCAACTATATGGAGACGTGCTCTGACCTAAAGGACTACTGTAATTCCTTGATACCCGAGAGCTGCAAGAGAGCATAAGGAGGTCATATTCGCTCCATATGAAACAGTGATGAAACCAGTCCTGGTGTACTGCATACAGACCGAGCACCTGCATTTTTAAAAGGAAATTAGAAAAGCTGGAGAGACCGCAAAAGAGAGGCACAGAAGTGGTTCGAACGTGGAAAAAGATATTTTATAACCTTATGAGACCAAAGCAAGTCCAATTCACTTATCGTGTCAAAAACAAGACTGAGAGATTATTTGATTGCAGCATATTATCATATTCATGGGGAGAAAATAATGTCTTTAATTTGGCAGAGAAGAGTAGAATAAGAGCTCATCGCCAGATGCTGAAACCAGTTGAAATGAGGCATAAAATATTAGCACTGATGGTGGTCCACTGATGGAACAACCATTTTCCAAAGACTGTGCTCAAGGAGAACCCTTTTAAGTCTTCAAATCAAGAGTATCTGTATCCGACTAACCCCAGGTTATTGGGCTTACTACAAATACGTATTGGCTTGAAACATGCAAACAGCCAAACTTGGTGGCCCCAAGCTCTAGGAATACATAATTAACTAGGCCAGACTGATAAGACCCTCAAAAACTTCGCTCTTCATGCACACCAACCTTCCAGATTCACCTCTGCCAAGAAAGTAACTTCCTGGTTGAATCATCTGCTCAGTGGGACAGGAAATATAAACTTGCAAATATTAAAAGCAATACTATCCCTCTCACAATACCCCATAGCTTGTAAATCTGAGCAGATACTCAGTGTATAGCAGGACACCTGCCCTAGATATTTTAGGAACTGTCTTCCGCATAATTTGTGATGTTCATACCACAGAAACCCTGAACAAAGCCTGCAGATCCTCTCAAAAAGAAAGTAAAACAAAAACTCAAAAGTCAACCACAGCACTGCTAGTTTTTCCACACCAGATGACACCTTCTCTGTCTTATAACACTTTCTAGGAGAGACGAAAGCACGTACCAGCGGATGTAACCAAGCAAATGTACCCATTGCATGCATCAGGAAAGCAAACCTACAACCTCCAAAAACACTCCCAACCTGAGCACCTTGGTATCATGTGCAAAGCTGAGCATGACACAGTGATCTAGCAAAGAGGTCTATGCTGACCAATATCCAGCTAATATCCCAGGGAAAGGAGTCCTAATGTGGTAAAATGGGAGCTCTAGTTTCACATGAACTCTAAAATTAAGATTTTTTTTCAGATATATATACAAACACACACATATATATAAACTCATACATATATACATATACATATATATACATACATATATACACACACATACACATATATGTAAAGAGCTAATACTTAGTCTCTAAGAGCATCGCACTTGTTTCATCATTCTCCTATTTCTTCCTGCCATCATAGCCCCAGGACGCAATGTGTCTAGTGACACCCTGAGGCTCCTGCATTTTATTGCATTAGCCAGATTCTCTGTTTCACAGTAATGAGGGCCTGGACATCTGACTGCACCCATCCAAAATGCAAGAAACACCATCCACAAATGCAAGTGCAATCCGGAGAAACGCTATGTTGCATTTCCTTTCTTTGTTGAGCTGCGCCACACTGGTATTACTCCCACAAAACCTGATAGCAGTTTTAACTGCCTCTTTCATGACCATTGCTGCTTTGCTTAAAAAGGAAGAACTGTGTTCTTACATTACTCTTATTATTTAATATCTCACAGAGTTTTTCTAGACACCATCTGATTTCAGTTTTAGCAAAACTTCAGCTGCAGACTCACTCCAGTCAAATGTCCAGACAGAACACCGTGGTTCTGTCAAACACTTTGAAATGAATGTAATCAGAAGGCAAAAACATCCCAGCCCCCTCTTACACAGACACACTAGCCAAGTGTGGAGCCAACCAACCGTAATTATTTCACATGATGCACAACGTGGCTTTACCAGCCAGTGAAAACAGTAGGTGACACAATGGCCCCCTCCTATCCTTCCCGGTATTTCCATAGTTGCACACAGAGACCACCTTCCTCATCTCTATCCGTTCAGCTTCCCCAAAACTGATTACACAAAAAAACTTTTCTGAAGACTATAAAACAGGATCCTGACTTAGGCAATGGGATTGACTCTTAGCTGTCTCTTGTTAACAGTGACAAAGAAAATAGCACTCAATGGCATAACATTGGTACCAGTTACTACTTGCACAATGACTGAGCCTGCCCAAGATGCTGGCAGAGGGTCTAATTTCTCATTCTGCTTGGAAACCATAGTCAAAAATTCCCCAAGCACAAAGGTGGGTGCCTTTCCAGGTGAGGAGGTCCAGGTGAGCAGCCAGACAGCTATTGAACCGGACAGCAAAGAATCACAGGGGACATTACATACACCCACCACCAGGAGACTGTATGTCCACCGTAAGTAAAGCATGTGCAGGCACACACATACCCCTGCGCACCTACGCAATAAAGTCTAGCTTCCTTTGAAAGAAAAGCAGAGTCGAGAGCAATCACAACCACAAGCACCTTTCCACTACCTAGGACCTTTCTCCTGGCATCTCTCTTGCATTCCTTGCCAGATATGTTCACTACAGCAGGTCTGCAAGGATAGGGCAATCTCAAAAGCCTGTCTGGGTGGGTCTGGCTCCCTCTGCCCTTGCTGCAGCTCTCAGAAGAACACAAGGAGGCACCTGGCAAGAGCAACCTCAAAATGGTGTCTAGCTGGTGGTGGAGTCACCTTGAAAGGAACGAGTCAAGAGTCATGTAAGTGCTCTGGAGACATGCTAAGCTGGCTCAGTGACCTACAGAGTTTCAGAAACCACCTCTTTTGAGAGGCAACAATTAAATACTAGCAGCACATTAGGCATCCAAAGCTACGGGTTGTTCTGGAAATGAAATAGAGCCACAATGCTACTTCACGCAACCTACCCCCATGCACTAGTATCATCTTTGCAGGACACTTACTTTTGGTCTCACAAAAAGTCCAGGTAAGTACGCTGGGGACAGAGCAAAACTGGGATCAACTCAGGCTTCTTGGGTCTGAACCCAGGAGTCCAGAGAGGGAGCACAGCTAAACAGAATATCCTTATAAGATAGAAAAATCTGAAGCCTGTTGGTTTGACTGGGGAAACAATGCCAACACCTTTCAGCAAAACAGGAAAGAAAAGGAAATTACTAACATAGGAAAATTTAACATGAGGAAAGAGTGGGAAGGCTGCAATTCTGTGAGAAGTAGGCCCTCGTCTCTCAAAAAAAAGGCAAAACCAACAACAACAGGCAAAAGCACCCACAAGAAAATAAGGTGTTGAATAGAAGAGATGACACTGAGAAAAAGGTTGAAGAATTGAACAGCTGCTATGCTGCTGAGGAAACTCAGAGTCAATAAGCAACTGAGAGAAGGAGCAAAGAGACTGCATTGCCTGAGTATGCTATTCTGAGGGCATAACTTGTGGATATGGCTAAGGCAACAGCCTTCTGTCCCCAGTACTTGGGTATACACACAGCCACAGCAGCAATGCACACATGGCCATGCTTCCAAAACCAACTGTGTTTCACTTTGAGGACAGAGCATTCACAGCAGTCTCTAAGGGCAGCATCAAGCCACCAGGGAACACCTATGGGCTGGCCCGAGAGAGGTGACCCAGTAAAGTATAATTTCTTATCATCCCTTCAGTGATCTGATGTTGCATCATTGCAAACCGGCAATACAGCACTTGCTCTGTGCTGTGTAGAATCTCGTCTCTGTTTTCTAGTAGCTCAAAAGGCCTCCATTCAGAGATGAGGATAGAGCAGCAGGTCCAGAACATACTGCTCCTCCAGAAACCCCTCATTAGAGCGACAGTAACAGAAGATGATGCTGCATGCTTGGGGTAAGAATCTGGCAAGACACTGCTTGGACACTGCTGTGTCCAAAACTACGCTTGCCATTCCTCCCCTGCTTGCAGCATAACCAGAAGTGATGCACAATTGTCCACAAATGGCTGCAAAGGTGCTGAAAAATGGGATGCATAAGAACTGCAGTGAATTTATAGTTCTGCAGATGCCAAGACTGGAAGCAAATCATACTGTATTTTGGTGGGGGGCAGACAGAGAAGCAGGCTATGCAGCTTCCAGGCCTTCAGTTAAGTCAGGAATGGTCCTGGAAACAGAAGTACTCCCCAATAGCAATATTGAGGGGACCACGTCTCCGAGCCGTGTGACTCGGAGGCAGTCACAATGCCCACTGCCAAACAGAGTTCACACTGTGCTAACAGTGAGATCAGTCCCATCTTCTGAAATCCTACAGGGCATTACTAGGTAATATACTGGTATACACAGGACAGGCAGTGATGTGGCCAGGACTTCCACTTCCTGGAGACAGTACTACATGAGAAATAAGGAAAAACCTACCACGAGTCAGACTACTCCTGGGTAACAGCATCCTGACCTCTCTCACGGTGGCTTTGAATAAAGTCTCAAGCCTCATGCCATCACCTCTTGTGGGTGAAACAATGCAATTTTACAGTGATCAAGTGTGGCCCTCCAGGAATCAGTTGCAATTCCCTGTGTGGGTCCAACTGCATTTGATATCCCTGGCAAGACATCCCCTGGGAAGAGGATATTCTTGGAACAAAGCATTGTTTGTTTAGGATAAAAACTTCTCAGACAAAACAGAACAGAGATTAACAGAGTGCATAAGTACATCTAGCTTGGACCCTAGCCCATTCCGCAGAGTGGGTCTAATTTCTTCTCCATGTCTTTTGAGTTTTCTGTGGGAATGCCATCTCCTTCACTGTTCAATGTCTCTTCTTTATTGAGCTGCGGAGCTTGGAGATCCAGAAGGTGGCACTTTGCTGAGGAGGCAGCAGCTTTGGGATCAGGCACTACTCACATTGTCACCCAGTGTGCCCAGATGCTCTTACTGGTGAGCTACTGTTTTGCTTTCCAGAACAGACTCTATGGATTTTAAACACCAAAAAGGTAAACAAGTATTCCACTATCCCTGTATATATCACTTCTCCTATTAAGTAGGCCACACAGCCAATTACTGTATCACCAGCTTTATCATCTCGGAAAGCTCATTTCAACTTCGCTGCCTGCTTTGATCATCAGACTTTCATCTTCTGATGACGTTATGGCTACTTTCATGTTAAATACAAGAGTATGAAGGCGGAACAGATTTAAAGAGGCCTTGATAAAGCCTCATCATGGAGAGCACCGGACAGGTACGGGTGTACATGTTGCTAGACTTAGTTTAGGTACAGCTCCTCTTTGCCCTACACCCAGTTTCTGCGTGGTAGTTTGTGAAGGCCTGAGGCTTTATAGCACAGCCAGATGACACAAGAAAGCCTGGACCAATGACTGGGCAAGGAAAACAGTTTTAGACTCCAAAGCTGAGTAACCTGGATGCTGCCTCATAGGCAAGGCAATGCAAGGACCTCTTCCAGATGGAAAGACAGAAAGGAAATGGGTAACTGTTTTAATGGGTCCCTCTACCTGAGTAACAATCTACCAGTGAAGCTAACAGCTACCTTTCCAGCTGGTCTCCTGTAGGAGAAGGAAACAAGGTGAAAGGGGCTGCAACATGGTGCCATTTTTATCTTCGGAGAATGTTTCCTTCTGACTGTGGTAAGTGGAACTGGCAATGACTGAAAGCAAATGGGACCTGTCAGCTGCTACAGCCAGAAGAAACTAGCATTTGCAGTTTGCTTTTTCTGATCTGGAGTAGCATTCTCATAAATAATGAAAGTGACTAAAAGCTACTTAAGAAGCACACACTCCTCCCTCATGAAAGAGTGAGAAAAAACCCAATTACAAAAGGACATTTCTTCCAGCTAGGAATAATTTGTCATGTAATTCTCTGAAGACAGCAACAGAAACATGCATGCTCTATGCTCCCTTTGAGTGATCTGTGATTGCCTATGCACTCAGATGGCTTCTAATGAGGCTATTTTTATAGTACACATCCTGCTGAGTTTTTTGGGAGGGGCAAAGTAATATCACTTGAGAATCAGTCTTCAACGTCAGCTCCTGTGCATTTTCTCAAGAGAGGAAACGGAAACACATGTGGAGGAGGACATATTACCCTTAATCAACACCTACAATCAAAGCTCTTTTCCCTCAGCAGCAGACATGGAGCATCTCATTTTTTTCCTAGATATCATTCAAACTGGAAGAACCAAAGACACATAACCAATGCCCTGATGATACCAGTGATGGTGACACCCAGCTACTCCTTGGCAGAGCACAATATGTGCCCTTCTAAGCTACTGAAATAAAAACTTGTATGGGTCAAGTACAGTCCTTGGTCCACAGACTGTCAGAGCAAAGAGCAAAGCATAAGAGTGCAGCAATGAGGATCCTGCAGTGGACACTTGAAGGACCATGTTTTGTGAAACCCACCCAGATAACATCAAGAGTATGATACTGACATCCTTCCTGACATCAACTTGCAGCTAGCTCATCTCATGCCAAAGCAAAAGGCCTGCCAAAGCAAAATGGGACTGCTATTGGCCTCAAATTACAATGCCTGCCATGGTTTTGGAAGAGCCAGAACAGTTCCTGCCATGACTGCAGCTAAAGGAAGTGGAAAAGATATATGTAAATGAACTCTCATTTTATAAGGAGATGATGAAAGCAGAGATTGAACGATGTAAATATAAGATTTGCTTATTTGATGAAATATTTGTGCTGGCCTTCCTGCTCCCTCTCCTTGGCTCTCATTTGCTCCCCGGGGCAGCCCAGCTCCCTCGGTACCATGACTCATACCCAGAGGAGGGAGGTGGAACTGGTGAGGAAGCAGGGTGACCGTCTTGTGTCCTCCTTCAGGGACTTATCTTTCCCAGACATTAATAGGAAAAAGATTTCCAAGGTCAAGGTCAAAAGGGAGAAATGACAGGAACTATTTTTTCCAGTGTTAGAGATGAGCACTTTGTTTCTAGTTTCCATGTGTCTTGTTTCAGCTTTCAGACATTCCCCCACATAATTCAAAGCCAAAAAAACCTACCTACACATCTACTCACCTAACCCAGCCTCCTGAAGGAGGTTCAACATCTTCACAGGACAATTCCTGTATCACATCCACAATTACTGTTTGAGCCCATGGATCTTTTAGGAGCCTGTCTTGACTTAAATGCATAACATGCTGGAGTGACCATCACATACCTAGGTCCCTCTTATGAGTAATTATCTTCTAAAAGAGGCAATGCACTTCTAATGTGGATTGCTGCCTCTAGCAATTTTGCCATATTCCACTTTGTTTGCAAGATAAGAAAACCTGCTGTTCCTGGGAATCCCCCTCCATCAGGGGCAAACAATCGCTTCTGCTGTCTCCTGAATGAATTAAAGCAAACAAGATGTGTACTGTCCTTACTCTAAAACACGTCTTCCAAATCTTTACTCTTTCCATTAGCATTTGTGAACCTGTCTAAATTTCATTGCATAGATACCACAGCAGAACAAATCATGCCAGCAGCATTCCTAAAAATGCACATGCTGGTAGCACATGTAGGTATGCACATCTTAAAAAAAAAGAAAGAAAAAAAGAAATTGTCTTCTGTGTACAGAATGGCATAGAGCATTCACTGTCACTTGCGTTCCACCAGGACATTTTGGTTCTTTTCGTAACTATCACTTTCCAAGACACCACTGCATAATCTTAAACAGCGGGTTTAACCTCTGAGAGTAAATGCTATGGACAAAAAAATATTCATTCTCATTCTGTAAAATTCTTTTAGGGAATAGGAACTCAGGTCACAACACCTCCTTTCTCCTCCATCTGTGGCAGAGGAACAAAGACCTGCCAAATAACAGAAAAAGGGCTGGCAAGCATTTCGGAGTGTTTTCCATGTACAATGTGTTCATGTGAACTTCACACTTCAAGGTCTCTGTCACAGCTAGGTTACAAGCATTACTTGAGAGCTCTGCACTTGCTTTGACCATGGTCCCAAGCTGTATCACTGGTTGGTTGGTTTTCTTTACAAGGCTGGTGTACACATTCTTTACCACACATGACTTTCTTGAACACACTAATCACTAATAAAGTAATCAAAAAAAAAAAAAAAAAAAAAAAAAAAAAAAAAAACAGAAGTTAACTAGGATGAACATAAAACTCCTGAAGGCTGTAAGGCCCATACTCCAAACAGAACAATTACACTGGAGGAGATCAGAGGAGATCACACTAACTGGACATGCAGAGACAGTTTCTGAGGAATGAAAAGCAATCACAAACCTTGTTTTTACTTGTGACACACGTAACTTTTTTGCTCTTTCCACAGAAAACAAACTGAAATCAGAACCTCACAAAACACCCTTATGCAGGCACAAGTATAACAGTACCTGCCATTTAGGTTTCCCTGAAAGAAAGATGCTCAATAAATACCAATATTCTTATCAAGCAAAAAGGACTTAAGAGCATTTTAGAAGAGAGGTGCCTCAAGCAGGATCACTATGTGCTTCTCAGGGCAGAGAAGAAGCAGCAGTTTTCAGAACCTAAAGCTAATTAATGTGACACTTGAGGATGTATGGACATGGTGTGAGCATTACCACCAGTCTGAGGACTCTGGATCATCTACTAGTGGAAGGGGAGAGAGTAGGGAGCAGCATACTCAATTTTTCCAACTATCTCCATCTACTAAAACACATAACCTTTCCTCACAATAAACACACTTTAGTAAGAGTAATAGGAATTTAATTCTGTGCTCATTCCTCAAGAGATCCTCAATAGTTCCAAATCCTTTAGAACAGGTAAACTGCAAGACCAAATGAGGCTAATCCTCACTTAGAAAATAAATATTAAAATAGAAAAAAGTATAAAAGTATCTGAAGGGAGGGTGTCAAGGGGATGGAGACAAACTCTTTTCAGTTGCCCCGCATGACAGGACAAGAGGCAATGCACAGAAATTAAACAACAGGAAGTTCCGCCTGAATGTGAGGGGGAATTTCTTCACTGTGAGGGTGACAGAGCACTGGAGCAGGTTGCCCAGAGATGTTGTGGAGTCTCCTTCTCTGGAGATCTTCAAGGTCCGCCTGGCTGCAACCCTGTCTAACATGCTCTAGGTGACCCTGCTGAGCAGGGAGGTTGGACTAGATGATCTCCAGAGGTCCCTTCCAACCTTACTGATTCTATGATTCTATAATAGTCAAGAGCCACAAAAAAAATTCCTAAAGTATTAGCAAAACAAATTCCTGTAAGTCCTTACTAGGAATATCCTGAGAATGGTTTGAAGAGAAAAGTCTTAAAATTAAATTAAAAATAATAAAAAATGGCTTATCCAACAAACAACAAATGCTCAGTTTTTGCTAAAAGGACTCTAGTCAGATAAGAAACGCAACATATGAACAATGCAGGTTAAAAACTAAATTTAAAATGATATTAAAATAGCTTCCAGCGTCTTTAAATTTTCAAGCACGGAAATGTCAACAGAGACAAAGAAATTCAAGGAAAAACAAAGAGAATAGATTAAGGATTTATTTATATCAGTGAAAGAACTCTACATTGCTTGACTAAGAAATGACTGAGGGGGTGAAAACTGTCTGCAGACATTCATAGGTCCTCTGACAGGACAACAAGAAGCCTCCACTGGACCACGTTCAACCCACGCCACAGAGACTGCCAGCAGCAATGCAGCAGAACCCAGAGCAAGATGAATAGGATGAAATGAGCAAAAGCATCAGACAGAACAGGAAACAGGACCTGTGAGTGGAAATCTCCCAAATTAGGAGCAATACAAACAAGGTAGTAGATGTCCTGTTGCTGGAGATACATATGCATTTAGAGTAAACAATACATGAGAGTATGTGCTATTATTAGAACAATCCCAGGCTGGCCAGGAAAGTGGATGACCTAAGGAAAAATGATTTCCTGGAACCTCAGCTTTACTAAAGCTTTACTTTTTCTGCAGAGAAGGACCTGGGAGTGTTGCTGGATGACAAGTTGACCATGAGCCAGCAATGTGCCCTTGTGGCCAAGAAGGCCCAGTTGGAACTGAGTCTGGCAAGGGATGTCAAGGACAACAGGAAGGGCTTCTTCAAATATATCAGCAGCAAGAGGAGGACTAGGGAAAATGTGGGTCTGCTACTGAATGGGGTGGGGGCTCTAGTGACAAGGGATACAGAGAAGGCAGAATTACTGAATGCCTTCTTTGCTTCAGTCTTCACTGCTAAGGGCAGCATTCCCTCAGGAATCCTGCAGCCTGGATGTGCAGGAGAAAGTCCAGAGAAGTGAAGACTTTCCCTTGGTCAAGGAGGAAAGGATTAGAGATCTTCTGGGCAGGACAGACATCCACAAATCCATGGGCCCGGATGGGATGCACCCACGGGTACTGAGGGAGCTGGTGGATGTTGTTGCCAGGCCGCTCTCAATCATCTTTGAAAACCCATGGGGAACTGGAGAGGTGCCTGAGGACTGGGAGAAAGCCAATGTCACTCCAGTCTTCAAAACGGGCAAGAAGGAGGACCCAAGAAACTATAGGCCGGTCAGCCTCACCTCCATCCCTGGAAAGGTGATGGAACAGTTAATTCTGGATGTCATCTCCAGACATACGGAGAAGAAGAAGGTGATCAGGAGTAGCCAGCATGGGTTCACCGAGGGGAAATCCTGCTTAACCCATCTGATAGCCTTCTATGATGGAATGACTGACTGGGTAGATGAGGGGAGAGCAGTGGATGTTGTGTACCTTGACTTCAGCAAGGCTTTTGACACCATCTCCCATAACATCCTCCTACATAAGCTCAGGAAGTGTGGGTTAGACAAGTGAACAGTGAGGTGGATTGAGAACTGGCTGAAAGGCAGAGCTCAGAGGGTTGTCATCAGTGGCACGGAGTCCATTTGGAGGCCTGTGACTAGTGGAGTCCGCCAGGGGTCAGTACTGGGTCCAATCCTGTTCAACTTCTTCATCAATGACCTGGATGAGGGGACAGAGTGCCTCCTCAGCAAGTTTGCTGATGATACCAAGCTGGGAGGAATGGCTGACACACCTGAGGGCTGTGCTGCCATTCAGAGAGACCTGGACAGGTTGGAGAACTGGGCAGAGGGGAACCTCATGAGGTTCAACAAGGGCAAGTGCAGAGTCCTGCACCTGGGGAGAAATAACCCTAGGCACCAGTACAAGCTGGGGGCTGACCTTCTGGAGAGCAGCTCTGCAAAGAAAGACCTGGGAGTGCTGGTGGATGACAGGTTGACCATGAGCCAGCAATGTGCCCTTGTGGCCAAGGAGGCCAATGGTGTCCTGGGGTGCATTAGGAAGAGTGCTGCCAGCAGGTTGAGGGAGGTGCCCCTGCCCCTCTACTCAGCCCCAGGGAGGCCACATCTCAAGTACTGCATCCAGTTCTGGGCTCCCCAGTACAAGAGAGACATGGAGCTGCTGGAGTGTGTCCAGCATAGGGCTACAAAGATGATCAGAGGTCTGGAGCATCTACCCTATGAGGAATGGCTGCGAGAGCTGGGGCTGTTTAGCCTGGAGAAGAGAAGACTGAGGGGGGGATCTTATCAATGTGTACAAGTACCTGAAGGGAGGGTGTCAAGGGGAAGGGGACAAACTCTTTTCAGTTGCCCCGCATGACAGGACAAGAGGCAATGCACAGAAATTAAACAACAGAAAGTTCCGCCTGAATGTGAGGGGGAATTTCTTCACTGTGAGGGTGACAGAGCACTGGAGCAGGTTGCCCAGAGACGTTGTGGAGTCTCCTTCTCTGGAGATCTTCAAGGTCCGCCTGGCTGCAACCCTGTCTAACATGCTCTAGGTGACCCTCCTGAGCAGGGGGGTTGGACTAGATGATCTCCAGAGGTCCCTTCCAACCTTATCCATTCTATGATTCTGTAAAGACATCACTGCTACTGAGTGTCAGTATTTTATGGCTCCAAAAAGGCACATTTCTCCACCTCACAGAATCTGAGGCCTTCTATCTTGCTTCCAGGTTTCAAGGAAACCAGCCTGGCTATCCTACAGTTTTTGTACTAGTAGTAGTACACCCACAGAGCTCAGCTACCCACTTGTCTTAAATCAGCTAGTGGGAATTTTGGGGAGGTTTTTGTGGTTTTTTTGCTTCTTTTTAAATATGAGCAGTGAGATTTTTTTTTCTAAGAGAGGACCAAGGCTTATTAAATACCTTGCCTTATTATTAATACTTTTCTCTTTTTGATTCAAGGTCAATCTCAAGGTTTTCATGTTCTCTTTAAAGAAAAGGGAAACAATTTAACTACAGTTGTGCTTCTTTGAGACACTCTCCACTTGGATTGTCCCCATACATATCCCTCCACAGGGATATGGAGCCTTCTCCGAAGGTTCAGAGTGCCATTATTTCCAGGCTTGCATGGACTTTCCAAGGATATGCTTGTGCACACTCAGAAACTGCACTCCCTGAACGCTGGAGGCCTGATGGAATATTGGAGCTCTGCCACTGAGAGGCATGGCTAGAGAAGAGTTGGTGTCACGAAGTCCTGTGGGCTAAAGGAGCTGTCAAGTGAGGAGGTATCTGCAAAGCAAAGAACAAGCAATGTCGGTAGGAAGGGAAGGGAGAAGAAAGGATGCTACCAGTGAGACTGGAGAAGGATAAATTGAGAAGAAAGCCAAAGTAGTATGTGCAACCACCTACTCCCACCTTCTCCTCCAGCCAGTAGGCCACATCTTCTAGAGTCTGTAACTGCTAGACCACCAAAGCACTGTGGCTTGGTCTGGCATATCTGGAAAAACTACACCGTGTCAGAGCTGGGAGACCACTGTGGCTCAACTTGAAGGACCTCCAGGTAACACTCCTGCCCAGCTCAGCTCACTCTGCCTTCCTCCAGGTCAGCACTGCAGAGCCTTTCTCCTAAAGTTACACCAGCAACAAAGCTTTAAACCTCTTCAGGATCCCCATCACACTGTTGTTGAATGCTGTAGTAAAGATGGGTCCCATCTGTGCCCTCACAGTATTTTATAACCCCAGAAGGGCCACGTTTTTAGCTCTGTTTTGGGAGCACAGTAATGACTTTCTGCACAGCTACATCTGTGCTGCGAGTTGGTTTCCTGGTTGGTGACAGCCATAGTGTAGACAGAGGCTGAGCTTCCAGCTGGCTGAGTTCCCTCCCGCAAACAGATGCAGTTCCTGTATCAGGGTCTGATTTATTCAGCACGAGTCTCACACATTAAGTGTAGTTAAGTCTGAAAACAAATCTAATGACTTTAAAATAAACAGCCAACGAAGGACTTAAAACTAAAATTCTTCCTTCCTCTGACACCCACCATATAAACAATAATAATTACATAAAACGGTGTCTAACACATGACTATACAAGGCTCTGGTGACCAAGAAAAGCACATGCTAGTTGTCAAACACAACTGCACATTTGGTTTTCCAATTTTTTTGGAAATTTTATTTCTTGTGAAGATCCAGAGCCCACCATCTGAATGCTGACATTAATTATTGGTAAGTAGTTGGTTTCACAATAGTATTATGGACATTCCCAACAATCACCGTTAGGTCTGCATTTCTAAATGATGTTCCCACACTACCCTCGATTTGCACCACAGGTTCTTCAGAATTGTCATACAGACTCATACCATGAATCAAATCTGGTCCATTCAGTTCAGGGCTTCAGAATAAAATTCAGAAAATTTTCCTGTAGACCACGTACGATAACTGATCCCCAGGAAATTCTCCTAACCCAAAAGAACCATGTCACCTACAGTTCACATCATCTAGGGCAGTTTAGTCCCTTCTGAACCACACCCAAGCACTGGTCTCCATCACTTACTGTTATGTCCCAAAAGCTTCCATGAGCTAAGTGTCCATCCTGTGAGAAAACGCACTTCTTTCTACTGACTTTTAATTTGTTACCTTTTAGTTTTGTTGACTTTTTTTCTTGCAAAACAGAAAAAGAAGTCTCTGGTCTAGCTTTTCTAGACCACTGAACAGCATGCACAGCTTTATCATGTTGTCTCTTAGTTGTCATCTTCTCCAAGGTAAACAGCCATCACATTTCAAGCTCCCTTAAAAGCAGTTTTTTTCTGTGTTGTTAATAATTCTCCTCAGTTTCTAAAATTTCCTACTAATAAGCATATAGTGAGGTACAGGAACTACATACAACTTAATGAAGTAGGAAATACTGAGTGCTCTCTAACACCACTAATTCTCAGTTGAAAATAGCTGCACACTGAAACATGTTATTTAAAAGGCAACAGATAGGTCAGATCAGGGCTGTGAAGGCGGTGAGATCACAAAAATCTTGTGCCTTCAGAGCTTTAAATATTTGCTTGAAACAGAATAAAATCAATGCAATACAATAAATAAATAAAAATAGGAGCAACATAATTCTACAGTCACAACATTAAAATCAAGTATACCATAGTTCTAAAAAAAAAAAAAAAAAGTAGAAAGGTAAGGTAAAGTTACCCTGGCAATCTTATTTTGCTTATACTTTTCACTGATATAAATTAACAGTAAAGTGCTTATACTATAGCTTGCGATTAATGGGACAGTTTCAAACAGCAATAACTCTGCAAAACAGCATCTTGTATCTCAGCCACTAATGGTCTCAGAGAAGATTTTGTCAAAGACAATTTTCAACCTTTAGTCACTAATACAGCTTCTTGAAATATTAAGTTTTTATTCTATTTTGGTTTTTTTGTTGCGGTTTTTTGCCCATCTTTTATTCAATCAGGTAAATAATGAAATGGATTTTGTTTCCACGTTTTT
Source organism: Rhea pennata (assembly GCF_028389875.1). Classification (NCBI taxonomy): domain Eukaryota; kingdom Metazoa; phylum Chordata; class Aves; order Rheiformes; family Rheidae; genus Rhea; species Rhea pennata. The sequence continues at coordinate 3,322,728 of NC_084680.1, forward strand.
TAATGACCAACCCCAACACTTATTTTCAATACATTAGGAAAAAAAAAAAAGAAAGAAAGAAAAAAGAATTAAGTTCTGGCAGTTCTGGCACTCTGACAACTACATCACCAATTAAGGGCATAATTTGGTACCTGCTTTCGGAAATATTAGCGTTCACATCTAGGAAGATGGCCAGGCACACAGCCCACAGAAGTACCTCCTGCACGTCAGGACAAGGAGGATGCCCACAAAGGACACACTCCCAAAGGTGTCAGTTCCCACATGGAGAACATGCTCACTAACCCATTTCGCACAGCAAAAGCTACAAACTCGAATTAAAAGTCAGTCAGAAGAAAGACTTTGAAGGAAGGAAACGGTGTCCAGCTCCTTTCACTTATCTTTCCCTCTGGCCAACGCCCGGTTTTCCTTCCAGAGCTTTTATTCAGCTCTCCCAAGAGTTAGCTCACAGCAGCGCACATGCTACTTCACCAATGAGCGTCTGCAAAATACCGTGGCATGTCCTGGCTTTTCTCTGTTCATAAGTGTCGCCTGAATTTATAACACACAGAGCTCCTCCTAACTATGTTTTAGTAGGGACATTCAGAGGGAGTAACAAGAGGCCCCTGTACCTACGACCTGATGCTAGGAACAACAGCCCTCAAGGGCAATGCTCCAGCCTCCTCTTCCATTCCAAAACAGAGGGTAAATGTGCCAGTGGCACTCAGGAGGAGTGAGGAGCTGCCTTTCGCCATGGCAAGGTGCTTGTCCTCTGCTCATCACTAACAGGGGATCGGACAGCAGTTTTCCTCTGCATAAGACATCCAACACTGGTATGGTTTCCCACTACGGGAATCTGCCTCTTGCCCTTACCCAAGCCCTAATCTAGTGGACAAGAAGAGTTTCTCAAAGCCAGGCAATGTGGCATTACTAAAGAATTTCTGGTAAATAACAGTGTTTTATTCCAAAGCCATTTTCTCTTACACACCTAAAATGCTGAGACAGGGCATTGGGAGGAGCGATGGAAGGAAAAACGAGTGTCACGGTAGGGGAGCAAACTATGCACATTTAACAACGGGAGGTGGAAGAAGGACCTCGCGTGAAGAATTTCAGAGATCAGAAGAACAGAACTGGGTTTTAACGTGGAAGGAAGCATTCCACTTGACAGATAAAACTTTAGCAGTGCTTTTAAGTCTCTGAAGAAAACAGGAGGGTGTTCTGCAATACTATTAGTAGATACATTACTGCTTGCTAGTGCAAAGGGGAGGACATAAAACACAGATCAAGCTTTAGAAGAGGAAGGCAGCCCGGTAGGAGAGCAGTGATTCTAGCTGCCTGGCTTCAAGGAGCTTTGGATGCCCAGATAAAAGCCTCATGTCTCAAAAGAGATCTGTTATACTGAAGTGCTTCTGGGCCTTCCCCCAAGGCCAGCTGAGAGCAGCACTAAGGCCAGGGGCAGTGACTGGCAAGATGAATTTCACCGTCTGGGTGCGTAGATGGTGGTCTCATTCCACTCAGATGACAACCACTTGCCACCATCACATCAAAGCAGAGACAGCAGTGCTATGAGCCCCGGGTTACTGATCCTCCAAACACATCCCCACATTCCCAACATGGACATAGTGCCTTAGCTTCATCGCTTGCCTTCCAGCAGCACCAGGAGCAGCATCAGCTTCAGGACTCTCCAAGCAGTTGTATCATTCTTGCCCAGGAAGAAATAGGTGAGCCTGATAGAAGCATCTCAAAGATGGGATACAGCCCATCAGACCACACTGACTTTTTTCATTGCAGCCAAATCAGCACAGATTTTCTACAGTTTATTCTCCCACACCCATTCTGACATAATTCATAAATGGTGCCTCGGGTGCTTCACGGTCCCAGCTCTAACAAGCTGTGTGCCTTCCCAGCATTTAATGTTACCTCCCTGTCTTTCCTACCATTTTCCTCCAACTCCCATAGATGTTTTCTTGCTCTGCTGTAGCCTGCTCCCCTTCACAGGCCACACATTCTCTGATACAGCTATAGCATTACTACATTATCGGCCTGACATCTCTTATCTCCTGCATCACCACTATTTTTTTTTTTTTTTTTTTTTTACCACAAAACCTTTTAATCCTGAAAGAGGAGTTTGCCACTTTGGGGATGGCTTGACAATAATGAATAGGCTTCATGGCACCAGATAAACCAGATTGCTCCCAAAGTCTATTCCCTCTATTCCCTGCTCCCACCATCCCTCCCACAGCTACCTGGCACATTAACTCTCCTCTACAGTGGAAGTCCAGCTAAAGTATATTTTTCTATACTTCCACAGCTTGGTGGCTGTCTTGTCCAGTAGAGGCAGTAAATGCTGCAGAAGGAGCCCTTTCCAGCAGACCCCCTCAGACCATTGGAAGTCTGTACTCAAGTATCAGACAAACTAACACTGAAACGCAGTCAGTTCAGAGGGAAAACTAAACATACACGTTCAAGAGACGTTCTGTAGACTGCTCTATGCAATAGCAGTATTCCAGTAGCATGACCACACTCTGATTCTTGGGCTAAATATTCCCCATTCCCCCCATTCATCCCTGGCAGCCAGACTCATCAGCTACACCTCCAGAGGTAGAAAATGACTGAGAAGTGTTTTCTTTAATTCTGGCCCCACTGTATCTCCCAGGCCCAGGAATACCTGCAAAGTAAGATCCCCTACAGCACTAAGACAGGAGACAGATAAGCCTTAGCACAGAGCTGACCTGACTTCATCACATCTTTCTTTTTTCTCTTGCTGAGCTTTCTTCCTTCTCATTCACTCATGGATGCACACCCGCGCTGCATGCCTTGCTTCCCATGCTCCAGAGAGCTGTCAAGGACCTGGAGGCAGGCTGGGCTGCCAGGCAGACGTGCTCTGTGCTGTGCCCTGGGCATCTTGCCCACAGCCATCTACCTCAGAGGCAGCAAAGGGAGAAAGGGCAATGCTGCCAGTAGATAGGATGGCAGCTGCAGGGATACCCACAGCAGAGTCCTATGCTTGTGACCTGACAGTATTTTGCTCTTAGCAGCCCCTGCACTCACAACAGTTGCCTGCACAAGCTGCAGAGACACCCATTTTTCCTGGCCCTGGAAGCAGCTGCTGCTCTTACTTTCTCAGGCCTGCAGCATGCGAAGAGATCAGAGGGGACTGGGGACATAGGAACACCCGTCTTTCCTCTCTTCTTGCATAGGAACAAGGTGGTCTTCACCCATCTGCCACAGCACTGCCAAAGGTCTCCACTGAAGAGCCACATCCTGGAAGCCCTATATCACATCTCAGGTGGGGAGCATGGGGCCAGGGAGACCCAGGCATACTACCCTGCCCTGCTTACAAACAAGCATTTCTTCACAACCCCAAGGGCCAGATTTATCTTTCGTCAATCTATCCACTTAGTACAATCTAAAAATGGGTTTATGGGTCCTGCGCTCTAAAAGTCCCTGCCTCGCCTTTCTTGTGTGGCTGCTCTTCCACTACCCCATCTCCTGCTCCAGAGACAGAGCACAGAGCCAGATCTGCCCATTACATCCCTCCAGGAAACAGAAAAACATTCACATACCTGCTTGAAGAGCTCCTCCTTCCAGTACTGTTGCTCTCGTCAGCCTAGAGGGCAAAAGATATTAAAAAAGGCTGTTTAGGATAAGAAAGCCAAGATTGCGCTCCAACTCTTCCTGCTAGCACTCTGCACCAAAAATACCTTGGGTTTTTCCATTCTGAATTACACACATGCTCAATTCTCAATTTTGGCAGGACGTGTCATGCACTTAAATCCAAGTACATGCATTAAGTTTTCAGTAGACTGAGGCATAATTTAAGTCATAGCTCCACAAGTGAGGTAACTTTCTGAGAACTCAAAGTTTATTCCCCAGGACATATGCCCTTGTCTCCAAAAACACCATGCTGGCAGCAACAGGTAGGCGATCTCTTGCCCAATTATTTTATCATGCTACACTGGAGCCCTTCAAAGTTTAAAATAAGAATCTCCTCCTTTGCAGAGGGAAAATAAGGCAAAAATACCCAAATTCAGATGGTTTAAAATTGCATCCAAACTCAGATGGCCTAAAATTATATCTAAAAGAAACTGTGGCTCATGTTTGCTCTGAAGGCCTGAAGCCAGTCAACTGGGACATGAAGCAGAGAGACTTTCCATCAGCTAAACCTGGCCCAAGGAGATTATCTTGTCCAAAGGCAAAGCAAACACCTTCCACTTTCCTACACCCAACCAGGCATCACGCGCCCACGTGTGCTGGGCAGAGGTGAGCCTTGTTAGGAGGCGAGTGAGCAGCAAGCAAAAGGTTAAGTGACTCGACCAGGAAGGCATGCAGAGTGCAAAATTAAACCCAGAATAATCTCCCTTCATCCCAAATCTTGACTCATCCAAGTCCCTGCTCTCCTGGACCAACTACTCTTAAATACCAGTTTGCAGAGAGCTGAACACTGGGTCCAGTCACAAGCTGGCTTTGTGTTTGTTTTCTAAACATACCTTGCCTGCTCCCTAATTAGAAGGGTCAAGTCAAGCACAACTCCCTCAGTTATTTATGAATTGTCTAATTCAATACCTGCTTGTTGTTAGAACTGGATTATCAGGGAGTAACTATTATTTTTGCCTCTTAGTGTTGTCAGGCACTGTGTCTTTCCCCCAGTTCTCTGATTAGAGGCTTCCTTGGAAAGACAATATTATTCCAAACCCAGAAATTTTATTTCTGAATTTGTACAAATATAAGTTAAAAGATATTAGCTGCATTTCACATTTTGTGCAAATGGCAGAAACAGGCAATTCATGTGCAGCAGGATGGGGGCTAGCCAACGATTTCGATAAAATAAACCCTTTTTTAATTTAAATGCTAATGCACTGAATTAAAATTTAATAACTGAGGAAATTGAAAAGCCGAGCAGGAATATTGGAAATAAATCCAAGCAGAAACAGCTGAAATTAAAAATTCTAGAGAGTGGGAGGATAGCAGCTAAGCTGTCTTATATGATTACATTTTTTTTTTCAGAACGAAGGGGGGAAGGAAAAAAAAATCCTATCTTTGGCTGGCTGTAGGGCAGTAAATCGAGAGTGCTGTGATTTATTGCTCAATTTTCCTGAGGGAAAAAGGCTTTCTTTCATGCTGAAATATTTCATAAATTTCAAGCCAGCATAAATTCTTAATTTAAAAGTTATGGAGGTCACATTTAGTGCACTGGTGCAATTCTGAAATCTTAAAGGAATAGCAACCAAAAATTACAATTTGATTTTATTTTTTAATTCTTAATGTGAAATTTTGTTCAAAGAGACCTCCATATTACACAAAGCAGAAACACATCTTGGCTTCTGGAAGGTTTTCTTCCACTAGCAATGAAGAGACAAAAATCTAATTCAATTACTAAAAGATATTTTTTTATTATTATTGTTAGCCACTTGAGGAATTTCTGTTAAAAAATTTCCTCCCTCCATTGCCTGGGAAAAGCCAGAAGGGAGGAGCTGACAATGTAATTGCTTCTGTTAGATCTCCAATCTTTTGTGAGCACTGATATGTTCATTTGTTATACAGCTGTTCAGCTACAGAAAGGATGTCAGAGCACCCATAATTCAAAGCAATCAATCAAAAATTAATGATTTGTCATGCTTACACAATGGAAAAAAAATAATAATAAAAAAAAGCTTTATGTGTTCCTGCAACTGGTAGATTGCTCAAACCTTCAGGGCATTTTCTAGAAGATTAGATCTGTGTGGAAAAAAAAAAAAAAAAAAAAAAAAAAAGCCAAAAATAAGGAAAAAAATAAAGAGTCTTAATATACAGCCAGGACAAAACCCTTGTGGGGTGCTGGGGCATCTGTATTATCTAAAATCCCTTAGAGATTGGGTACACGGCAATTCCCATCAGTTAAAGAGCTTTCTGTAAAATTCAACCTCCTAAGTCACGTTTCGAGCTATGTTCCTGAATCAAACAGAAATTGCAAGGGCTCCATCAACTATAATTCCACATTAAAAATACTTACTGAATGTAAAGGTTGCCTATACAAATACTCGTGAACAGCACAAAATACAGAAGTCAAACCTAAACACAGAACCTTAACTTGGCCTTCAGGTAGGTGCATTAGAATTACCTCACTGTACCATTGCAATGACAAGATCAAACATTTACCAAAAAATTAGAAGATTTCAGTTTGGGAAGCATATAGACACACGAATAACTGTCAGCAAGCCAGACTGAACTCCGGGCAATTTTTTGAGTTTGCAGCCTGATTTATATATATCTCTTTATAAACAATTCTTTTTTTAATAAGCAAGAGTTTCTTTTTAAGTAAGAATTTCTTTATAAGCAAAAATTCATGTTCAGAACTTGCTCTGGAGGGGAATGCGTTACTGATACAAAGTGTGTCGATAGCCTAATATGTCTTATTTTATTCTTGGTTATGTACATGTGCTAGCTTGTGTCTTTCATATGATTTACTACCTAACCTGACACAGATATTAGCTTGCAAAGGATCACGCATGTAATTCATTTTATGTTCTTCTTCAGATTTGTATGTAGACTTGAGAAATTCATTTCACTAGAAATAAATTACTACATGACTTTAGCCCCTGTGCTTATGGACCATTACCAAGTGACTCTAAATCTGGGTAGAATACACTCACATGCAAATTTGAAACTCGATGCAAGCCAGAGTAGAGTTAAGCATGCACACATCCGTAGCAGTAGCATCAAGACTCAACGTGGGCAACACGCAGGCAACCAAACAAGAGACGACATCAGAAGGCTGGCATACATGCCACTTTATTCATAATCTTCACTTTTTGCTCACCTTCCCCATGCTATGCATTAGCCCTGCCCAATTCCCCTATTTTGTCCACTGCTCCTTAATTTATAATTATTATTATTATTATTATTTTTATCCCTAGCTATTTTGCTTTTTGACTTCTTCTCTTGAGCAACTCACGGACTCCCTTCCCTTGGGACTTAGCACATACCAGTGCAAAAGGCAAGACATGCATGAATATCATGGAAAGCAGTCCACTACGTGCATCTGTGTCCTGCGAATTTGCAATCCCATCTCCAAGAAGGGTGTGAACGGCAGTGTGACCCTCGTGAGCATTTATCCTTAGAGGGCCCCACAACACCCAAGCAATTCCCAGCGGTGCCCCACTTGCATCCCAGCAGGTGGGTACAGAACCCTTCCAAAGCCCATTTGGTCCTGCAGGATCACGACCCTCTCCGTGTCTCAGGTCATATATAAGCACAGGGCTTAAATTCTCTTTGTACAGAGAATTCTATGTAGTCCTTGAATTTAAAGAACAGATAGAGGCCAGCAAAGATCGGAGTCTTTTTGAAAAAGAAAGAAAAGAAGCCACAAGAAGTAAGAGTTCTAAATCTAGAAGATTCAGCTCCAGCCAATACAACCCTTGCAGATGCAGGCATCTCCAAGGCAGGCATTCTCCCTAGGTTGCCTATGTGGGGAAATGCTCAAAACCCACCCCAGTACGCAGGCAGAGCTGGGGTGCTATTTCCACACATTGTCAATGGCTTCAGGGAGCTTCAGGCCCAACATCTTCATCTGGATCCATTCGGACCTAAACATTGAGCCAAATAAGATCGAGCTGTCTTCAAGCTTCCAGAAGTCTTTGCAACGAGCACATTGTCACCAAAAGGTGCCTCGCTTCCCAAAAGCGCAACAGACACTTCCAGTTCAGCACACACACTGATCTGCTTTCCAAACATGCAATTAACTGTCAGATTTTCTGTAACATCAATTTATCTTGATTACAGCTCCTTAGGAACAGGATCTGTTTTGTTCAGCATTTGTACCGCACCGAGCACAGCAAATCCCAGCCCATTTGAAGGCTGTAAGACTATTTAATAATAAATTCCCTAGCAACAGCACTGAGATCATTAATACGTTTTTCAGACTACTGTGTCTGGTTTCCATGTTCTGCAGATGAAACATGGGTAGATAATTTCCTCCAATCACACAAAATATGTGGAGGTACAAAAGCACAAGTTAAAAAAAATCATAAAAAAAACCCTAAAAACACTATGGTGATTTCGTCAAACTCTGAAAAACAAACACAATTACAAGCTAAATATACATTTTTTATTCAGAAAGTTACTAGCAACTGTACATAGGAAGTAATAACAAGGACACTTTACAGCTGGGGAAAACCACCAAAAACTGTGGTCACTCTTACCTAACCTCAGCTACCTTACCTTCCAACGTTTCATTCGAGTGAGTCATTTGGTTTCCTTCTACTGTCCACGTGAAAACAGTAACGGCACCACAGTGTGAAGCCAAGAACCCTACCATACCTCCAGTACAGTTAGGTGGCGCCTACCCTGAGCAATTTAAAATCAAATTTCGCTTCAAAAATAACCTTGCTGCCAAGGAGCCAAAGGACTCAATTTGGTGGATGTGTAAGGGCTAGCTCGAGCAGTGTCCCTTGTTACTGGGTGCTAGAGCTGGCACTTGAACACGGCTGCCAGCAGAAACATCCACTAAACCTCAGGCTGAATTCTACTCCAAGCCATTTCTGAGCATGGGACTTCCCAAGCCTATAGCACTTCCTAGCATCCTCCTGAATATCCTGCTTTACTGAAAGATAGTAAGAGATTTTTGTTTGTTTGTTTTTAAATGCCATTCTCCCAAAGAGGCCAAATGACAGGATGCAGAGAGTAACCAAGACAGCTCTCGAAGATGGCATGGCCATGGACTGCCTGTAGCCCAAGTTTTGTCTCTGTACCCCACTTGTTTCCTGCTGACTTTCCCAAGTGATACTGGCTGCCTAGCTCTGATCCACACCTTGTTGCTGGTCTTACTCCCATCGGCAGTTTCTCAAGCTGTGACCATGAGGACTTGCCCATCATGGTAAGGCAGGCATCATGCTTTAGACAAGCCAGGTTTGAGATAAGCCCCCACAGGAGCTCCTTTCTCTCCTTGCACCTTCATGAAGATGACTGTGAGATTGAGAAGCAGCTCCCTGAACTACTGGAGTTCAGCAGAACATCTCTTCATCCCCCATTGTGGCACTGTCCCTGCTGTCATGTCCCCCATTCTCCACAACCCTATCTGAAAAAGTAGCTCCTTCTTCTGCTCCCTGAACATGGTAGAGGAGACCCACAGGGACAGAGACTCACCAAGGCAGCAGGCATGCCAGTGCACAGGGTGCATCTCAGTAGAGCAGTCCCATGTGCTGCCCACAGCCAGCCCACAGAGCTCCAGCTTAGGGCCTGCATTCAACAATGGGAAAAATTGGGAGATGTATATATATAAAAAACAAAAAAACAAGAACAAAAAATCCCCACTTATTTCAACCAGATTTTTTTATTTTATTTTGCAATGAACCAATCTGGAATCAAATATGAAGTTATAATGCCTTTTGAAGGCCACATTATTAATCTATTTAAAATAAAATGTTGCATTTAAAAAGTGCTATTTAAGACATACATATAGCCTAGGAAGAAGTCAAAGCAGTGAATGGCTGGAAGTCATCATTTAACCGTCTACCACCAGAATTTATGGAAACATATCAGAGCAGCTTTTGCAAAGTAGCGTCCTTGCAAACTGTGAAGAGAAAGCTTCTGCGTACCAGTCTACCCAGCTAATTTAATTCAGTGACTTCTTCGGTTATGACTGAAAAAGCAGAGTAGCAGAATCTGTATTCATCTGTCTGTCTTTGAGTATGAGAGGACAAGGTCTACCAGCTCTAAAATTCTGAAGGACATCATGCTCTGAAACAGAGGCACTCTTACTGTAGTATAATTAGTAACAATCTCAGATAAAGTCATTTAAAATTCAAAGGACAATTTCATAAGCTACTTTTGTACATACTTGCTACAGTTAAGGTAGTTCTATTTAACTAATACAAATAAATTTCTACTGAAGTAAAACATACAAATGTATAATGTAAAGCTTCTATCGATACGTTGTTCAAACAAGTCGTAGGCAAAAAATAAATCATGTGGCAAATAAGTAAAGTATCAGCCACCATCTAACAGGATAAAGCATTAAAAATTAAGACTCCAAATAGATGTCTAATTGCCCAGAAAAACGCCTGAAAATAGGTAGTAAAAAGTGCATGTTTGGAAAAAGTTCAACGCTACATTAAAATAAATAAATAGATGAATGAACACTTACTGACAAATAACAAAAAGCATAAAAATCTTCAATGAAATTTCTGCCTGATCATCTACATCATGATTGAAAACAACTGTTTTTTGTACAAAACATATTGATTTGGATCTATATACACCGTGCTCAGACCCACTCCTAGGCACAGGGTCACAAGGACCGCAGCCCTGTGCCCTTGCTGCCCTCCACGGCAAGCAGCTCTCCGGAGGGCGAGGGAGCTTGGATTCCACCCCATCCCACCCAAAACCATGTTCAATCAAGGCTAAGGTTGCAAAGGCAAGACCTCCAGAGTAAGAACTCAAGCAGCCTATACAACCTTAATTAATTGTTCTTATCCAGTTTACTAGCTCATCCTGCCTTTTTATGAAAGCTTATTAGAGCCGTTCACTAAATGGTATTTTATTTATTCATAAAAAAGCTACGTTTAACTGATTTTCTCCAAAGCCTCCAAATTTTAACAAGGTTCCTACGCCTGTAATTCTGCCAGTTTTTCAAAGGAAGAAATCGAATTCCTGTTCCCAAGGTGACCCACCGTGCAGATTTCCAGGCCTCATTCTAAGGCAGAGTTAAATCAGATTTACTCTGCGGACTGTTTGCAAGAGGTCTGAATTGTTTATTTTACCTGAGGTTAAAAATAAAATAAAATAAAATAAAATAATAAAAAAGCAACCTACTTTTCCTGAACACATTCTCTAAGATATCTGAGTAATTTCAGTCGACGCATAAAACATACATACAGTCTTAAAATGAGCCAGCAGCAGACACTCAGCATGGAAAATTTCAGCCCAAATAATTAAAATTTGGCAACAATATAAGCCACTGAATACAAGTCTCACAAAGGAATGTGCCATAAAAATAACTACAGGCCTGACTACCTGCGCTGCCTATTATTATTAACTTCAGAGCAACAGCAAATGCAGGAAGTGGTTTTATTTATTTATTTATTTTTAAACAAAGGTTAAGACACTGGCAGTTTCTCATTTAATTTTCATTGAAGAGGGGAGAAAAAGAGGGGAGAGAAAAAGAGGGGAGAGAAAAAGAGGGGAGAGAAAAAGAGGGGAGAGAAAAAGAGGGGAGAGAAAAAGAGGGGAGAGAAAAAGAGGGGAGAGAAAAAGAGGGGAGAACGTGCAGAACACCAGGACCCATAAATACATCCACGTTATTTTTTTGGATCTTCTGCTTCCTGTTGCCAATATCAGGGACATTATATTGCTAAAGAGAACCCAATTTCCTGAATTTTGCATGGATACCGCAGTCCTCCCAGACCTACTCTTCCTAAATTATTCTTCTCACCCACATCAAGGCATGTAATGTCCACCAAAACTTTAAAAGGGGGGAACAACTTTGGTTGAGCTGATCTGTAGAGTCCATCACCATCATCAGAGCACGACTCTGATGCTTGGGCTCCAAAATACATTCCCTCCAAAAACCACCATAAATAAATAAATAAATAAATAAATAAATAAATAAAAAGTCTACAAGGAGGAAATTTGAGATCTACCAGGTCATCTCCTCCTGGAGCAACATCAGCGCCAGTCTCACTGGCAACTAGGGTCACTGCCTTCTCTTTCCCAATTTCTAGCTTCTGCTTTAAGCCCCTTGCACATCGCATGCCAGAGTGCAACCCGACAGCAATTACCCCAGTGGCTCTTGCAATTCCTGCCTGCAGTCCCGTTGCCAGCACAAGCTGGTGCCGACCTCTCCCTCACCTGGCCACAGATAAGAAGTGGGTCTGGGACTCCAGCAAGATTTTAAAATACAGTAATGTCAAAACTGCTGTTGATCATAGAGGGACCTTCTCCCTTCTACTCAGCGGCACTCTTGCTTTGGGTAAAAACAGAGCACATACAGGAGGATGAGGTCACTACTTCTTCCTGCAGCAATGGGGAAAACCCTACATTAAAAAAGAAGAAAAAAAAAAACTCACTCTCTAAGATGAGAGATGTGAACTGAGGGAGTATTTTCTACTTGAGGTCATCAGAGGAAAAGGGAAGTGACTCTTCATCTCAAGCACAGAAATGAGTGTAGCTCCAGACCAGGCCAGAGATGAGCTTTTAGAAAGGTGAGCAAAGATTGGCAGTAACAAAATCTATGAATCAAAAACACCTAGGATGGAAGTACTCAGCCATCTCCAGCATCAGAGTGCAATAACTACAACAATGGGGGTACCTGGGCAACGTGCTCTAGGTAACCCTATTTGAGAAGCAGGGTTAGACTAGATGATCTCCAGAGGTCCCTTCCAACCTCAGCCATTCTGTAATACCTGAGACATGATGAGACCAGAAGCTCTGGGTCATGCTCCTACTACAAGTATCAGGAACTAAACACCACCCCACCAATTTGCCTGTTCAGCAGCACTTACTGTGCTGTGACAGTCATCCATAGATGCTAGGAGACAGATGCGTTTATTCAAATATCTTCTAGATTTTTCAATACAGCATGCAAGTAAGTGTACACTGCAAGAGGAAAGTACCATGACGTGGCTACATTTCCTCCTGGGCACGTGCATTAATTAAACGTGGCTTTAACACAAAAAGACTTATTTTAACATTAAGATCTCCGCAGTTCATTCATAGGAAACCATCAAGGTGACTTTAACCTGAAGTGCTGTAATATCTGTCCCTAGCTCCTACACATCTAATAGACTGAACATTCTTACATTTACTACTGCACGTGAGGACACAATTAACCAGCAATTCTCCAAGTGGCTCTCTGTAAATCTGCATGTATGGAACGTGTGTGTTTGAGCACACAAAAATTCAAGCGGTTTATTAAGCAGCTATCTCATCCACGTGAACACATACACCAAATTTACACATGCAAATAAACGCCTGTTTGAGTTTGTTGCTCATCATAAAAAGAAATCAGCCGTCACAAAGCAATTTCAAGCCAGGAAAACAGCATCTCCCAATCTTACCCTGGCCCACAGCCACATCTGCTGCTTGCTGAAGGCCAATCCACTGAAGAGGATATGGGCATCACATAAAGTGACACATGGTTAAGCCTGTGGATATGACAACTCCATCAGTGTGATTCGGCACCCAAACTGCACAAGGCAGTGATTCCCAGAGCCAGTCTCACTAATCAGGAATGAATTTACATTCATGGTTCACCACTACTGGATGACCATCACAAGATGACTAAGGTAATGAGCTATTACCATATTTACACAAGAAAATCCAAGCACGCTGTGACCTCTCACCATTAGAAACACTTGTGTCCCACTTCAGGCGGTCCCAGGTGACTGGGTGCAGGATGTATATAGCAAGGGTGCCCCATGCTGACTCCAGAATGATATGGTGGTGAAACAGACACCCTCATCCCAGCCCATCAAAGGCAGTGGAGATGTCAGCACAGCAATGCCCCAAGCACGCCACATAGCTTCTTCCCCAGAGTCACAGCTCTCTGGGGGCACTTTCACTTTGCCATTTCTGCCACGAACAGACTTCTGAACCCAACCTATTTCAACAGATGATGGGAGGACCTACGTCCCACAGCTCTCCCCACCTATGGTGAGGCAACTACTGTGGCACGGACACAGTGGATTGACACCCCCAGAACCTCTCGCTACAGTACAGCCCCGAAGTGAAAGCACGCAGCGCACCCATAGTCCAATTTATATGCATTATGAGTTATCCATTTCTTGGCTCTCTTGGGCACCAATCCCTGTATTACATGGGATAATTAAAAGCTGATAGTATTTCACACTGCTAGTTGTACACTCTGAAAAGTGTCTTGCTTTCCTGCAGGTTCCCAGTCTCAGCAAAGCCGCTAGGTGCCTCTATAATACTATTAATAAAGAAACCAACGAGGAGGTCGATCAAACTAAGCAGCCTAAAGGTCAGGCATAAACAAGAGATTTTATTGGAAATACTGAAACGGGAATGGTATTTCCACTCTTATATTTTCACTTCTTCTGACTTAACTCAGGGCCCGCTCTATGCCAATTTCAAATTCGCTTTGCATTGGCAACAGAATTAATTTTAACTTTTTCTCATTTTGTTCGGTCTTGAAAATGGCTAGATTGGGTTGCTCAAGCTTCTCCCCAAATTCACATCTTGGACAAAGAGGAGGCCTGAAAAGTTTCAGAACAGACAAACATTGTAAGTAGGCAAAAAAAAATTAAATCTAGAAATTATTTTTATTAAATTTGATTGTAGTTACTTCTTGCCTATTCTTTATTTCCTTCCCTTTTTATAATCTTAATTTAATAATTTGAATGTTTTGCCTTTGTCTACTCAACTTCCTAGTTGTCTGAATAACTCCTAATTGGATGTTCGTCTGAAAGGTTCCAAAGTGAAAAGGTTTAATCCATGCTCAAAAAAGCACGTGCAGGGTTTTGCTGCCTCTTAACAGAGAAACCAAACGCAAAACTAGCAAGAAAATAGTTCTGGTTGGCTATCTGTCATCTCAAGCTTCTTACACAGTGAATGTCTACACCAGTAAAGCTAAAACTCTTTGACCAGGCTGTACGCACCCAATAGCATGACCAGATTCACGTTAATGGCACTTTTCCTGCTTCACTGAGGAAGTTCCCACCCCAATAGATCTACATAATGGCCTGCAAGCCTAAAATCAGCCTCTGGATTTAACGTCAGCCTACTGATATAAGGATGGTGGGGGGGGAGGTCATGATCAGCTTGCTAATGCATGAAACAACTCCACAGCTTTTCAGTCTTGAAAGAGAAAAAACAAATTGCCTTTGAAATAACTGAGATTTTCATGTCACCAACCGCTTGCTTTGGCTCCTACTATGTCAGATAGTCATAGACATGTTTAAGGATTGCAAGCAGTTGCCTTTGAGTCAAGGGAATATTCATATGAGTAATTTTATGAACTTGCTGAAAGTACTGGCAGAATCTGTGCTTTGAATTTCAATTTTTTCCTACAGTAGCCGAGTGAAATCCAAGTAGTATATTCTACCAGAAGTAGACGAAGGGGAACTTTATATAAATTCTAACCTAAAAGTACCTATGTTTGAACAAGTTTTAAAAAGCTTCAACCTGATAGACCTCAGTTTTCTTTTTTTTTCCCCAAAGAGTCATGAAATTAAAATTATGAATTAAATCAATGAAATGAATTGGTCTGGATTTAAAGAGTTTCTCTTTGATTACCAGCAACTGAAAAATAATCAAAATATTATTTTTTCATCTCTTGTTGCTTAGTGCTGTTCCTACTCCATTCTTAAGGAGAAAAATAATCAAATTGAGGGTGAAGAGGAGAAAAACCATTACTGATTACTTCAAACCTCTCATATTATAAAAGCTGAAAAATAAAGAATGACCAGGCAAAACAAGAGAATTATGTGAATCAAGCAGTTATTTACAGATGGTATGAGTTTTCCAGCAAAGAAACAGCTGCAGATATTTTTAAAGAATAAATGTATATGAAATTAAATCCTTTTTTTTGGGGAGGGAGCAGTATTATTTTTTGTCTTGAGGGAAAAGAGGGATAAAAAGTCATGTGACAGTATTTTACAAACACACTCATTTTTCCAAGTTTCCAATTTCACAGGAAACTCTCAGGAAATCATTTTTTTAAAAAAATCCTGTTACAGGCAGTTTTCCAACATGATAAAACAAACGTATCTATCAACCTATGCATGCACATGAAAAAATTAAAATAGGACTTATCTATACATGAAATCACACATGTTTTGCTACAAAAGTGCTGTTAAGCACTTTTTGTTCAAACCAAGCAAGTTTGTGAATAGGTACATCTCTTGGTTCTGAGTAAGTAGGTTTTGCTTTCAAACACAACATACAACTGAGTTTTGATAACCTGGCACACTACGAATTACCTAAAGTGCAAGAATTGCCAATAACTATCCATCTGCATTCTTTCAATCCTTCCCAACTTTCAGCCGGTATGATGCAATGGAAGAGAGTGGAGAGCTGAGCTGCAAGACAAATCATACCATCCTGCAAGTGGAGTGGACTGGGAGCATGCACGTGGACCGTTACTGCAGCTCAGCTGATGGAGGTAATATGATAAGCCATTTTAACCCCACTGCACACGAGAGACTTCAGCAAAAGTCAACTGGGAACAGTTTAATCTAAGCCAAAATAAGCCTCTGTGAAATCACAGTAAGAGCAAACATACGCAGGCATTTGCACCAGTTTAATGAAGTGAGATATATGTTATAGAGATTACAGGCTTCCGGTACATTAGCAGGAGCAATTTCAGGTTGGAGGTGGTGTTTGCAAACACGGTTTATAGTCGTGGTTTGTCTCCTATTCACAGCTCTCTTCACGAACCTCACTCCTTTCTTATACATACTGCAGCAGTGAAGATCAACCAGGAGATACTTCAAGCTCTCAGATAGCAGGATGTCCGAATTTGAAAGCAGGGCCAATGCTCTTTCAGATGCAACTCTGCAACACAAAAACAGGCTCCCACCCTACAGTGGAACTACAGGAGTGCATTCTTTTACAACTAACCTGCAATCCTGGTGTGTATTAAAGCAGGTGAAATACCTGACAGCAAGATGGCTCAAGAGAAACCATTCCTCCGATCCTATATCAGGAGTCTGTTGTGGATGTGGGAAGCCTGCTTTCTGCATGGTGACAGAGGGATCTAACCTGCATCCAGAGGAAAAGTCATCTCAGAACTGGATACCACCCATCTACCTTCACCTACGATGAAATCTCAAAGTCCTGTTGCTGCTTCCCCATCCTTATGCTGTCAGGTCTCTTGCAAAAGTCTGGGATCTTGAAGAAGCCCCAAACCAAGATGCACAGAAAAAATTTTTAAAATCCTGTCAAGAACATCTGAGTGCAGCCCCTCCGAGGACTGCTCGCACTTGTGATAGATCCGCTGGCCACAGCTTCAAAGATTTCACAGTCGAGAATGAGGCTAATAATAAATTACTTCTTGGAAGAAACTTTCGTAACTAAAACTTTGCCCTCTAAATCTGTGGAGAATGTGATGCGTGCCCAGAACAGCTGCTTCAGTGGTTTTCTGAGGTTTCAGTGGCAGGTTATGCGTTCTCTGGGCAGAATTGTACATTTTGGGGTTCTTGGTTTTTTCCTTCTTAAAAACTTTGGAGAACACTTTTAGTTCCTCCATAATAAGCAGCCCTGTACAGATGCAAGGTAAGTCTGAAGTTTAGTTTAAATCTGCATTATGTGATGAAAAACTAAACATTTGTCAAACTCATGATAGTCCACAGCAGAAAAATGTGTATCTAGATTTTTTTTTAAAAAGCATAATTTGAGAAACAAGCCAGTGGGCATATGTACACAGGCTACAGTGACATGGTGGTAGTAATAGGAATGTAAAAATGAGCAAGCATGTGGCCACCTCTCCCTCTCTGCAGGGACAGCATCACTGACCAAGCAGCGCCTGTTCCCAGTGCTACTGAGAACGATCATTTACTTAACAAAATAAAAATTTTTGTCCTTTAAGCAAAACCCCCACTTACGTCCCCGCATCGGTTCAAAAATAGGCAAATGTGAGAGAACCGCTCATTTCTGCGTATTGGTAGAGTAGGATTCAGCACAACATCCTTGGGCTACTGAAACAGAAGAGACACCAACTCTCTTGTCAGGAAAGGGAGAGCAGTTTGTGCAAAGAGGTTTCCATATTAAAGAGTCTTCTTGCTGTTTAGCATTTTGAGATGGGCTAACAGACTGAAACTAAACAAACATTTACCAATGAAAGTTTAACTAGGGGACGTCACCTTCTCTCACATTTTTGTTTGATTGTTTTTTTTTAATAGCATGAAATGGTGGTAATTTTACTTTAGAAAGGGAAAGAAGTCAAACCATGCTGATCTCTAAATAAGTAGCGGGCGAGCAGGGGGAAGGCACACAAAGTTGGATGAATTTTTCAGACTTAAAAAATAGCAATAATCACAGGGAAAATTCTTCAGAAGCAGCTTAGTCTGCCCTGTTCCCCCAAAAATAAAAAAGAAAGAAAGGAAGGAAGAAAAAAAAGAAAAGAGAAAGAAGGGGGGGGGAAACGAAGTTGGAAAAAGAAATAACAGGCTGAAAGTAGAAATCTTAGAAATTTTGATTGCAAAATAACTCCCATCAGCCAACCACAAATCTATAAATATCACCAGATCAACTCCCTGAGCAGATATAAATAAATAAATAAACAAACCAACCTCCAAGATTGAAAAACAAAAAAAGAACTAAAAAAAACCCTAGCAGTTCTTGGTCTTAGCAGCAAAGGAGGGTGGGTTCACCAGCTTCCTGGAGAACTACTGCAATTTGGAAAATAAAGAAAGAGGAAAAAACAACTGTTCCCAGCTACATCTAGACCTGCTAGCACTCTAGTAGCAGTCTTGCTGAGACCCTGCTTCTCTCCTTTAAATAATCCACGGATTTGCGTGGGCCAGAAGAGACTGCAACAAGGGAGCAGCCAGCTGGCCCACAGATCAGCCCAGCAAACCTTACTCAGGAATCCTCAACCGATCCTGGGGCAGCAAAACCAGGACCGTGACAGCAAGGTGGAAATGCCAGTAGGAAGAGCAGGAGGCCACAGCATGTCATTGACCTTCTCTTTTTGTCGCTCCCAAATCGACACCTTCAACTAATCAGTTTGTAAACCAGATCTGCTACTGAGGTGCCTGATACAGACCCCATCTGCCCAGCAGCTACGATATGGAGGCTGTTAGATGCTGCATCTGATTCTTCCCAAGCGGGACGCGTTTCACCTGGTTCTCCAAAAACCAAGAAATAATGGAGTTAAGGAACAGACAGACCATCAGGATGAGAGGACCATCTGAGAGGCTGCCGCGCTATCATTGCTGCCAACTCTCCCAAATCTGCTCTGCTCCCCCCTCGCCACAAGCCTCCCTTCCCAGCTCTCTCACCTGCTACCTGCTGCAGGCTCCTGCAGCACCCCACAGCGATGGGCTAAGAAACTGCTTTTCAAGCAGCTCGCATGGGACAAGCATCACATTGGCCCAGGCAACATGACCTTCAATTCTCTAGTTCATGATCTTGAAAAAATGAGGGGATAGAGTTGCAGAGAAATTATTTTCAGCCAAAATGCAGATACAGCAAGACCATCCATTGTGTGGATTAGTGTCATTTTTGTTGAACTACTCATACAACAGAATATGACACTCATTTTCAAAAAGTAAAAGACACTGTTTGACATTTAAAATTTTCTGATTCATACAGGCAAAACATCCATCCTGTTTATTTTTTTTAAGTAAGAACTGTAAGATGTGTTCAAAATCCAAACAAAACAGTTGCAAGCCCCAGATTTTATTCTGCCCAAAACTATGCAACCTAATATGATATTCTTTATGTTCTCATTCACTACAAAAATTAAAATCAATATATTTTTCTTTTGGCTCGACCTGAAAAGGAATTTTTCAATTTGTCAGAGCTTCAAAACCAAAAATCTATTATTTGCACAGCTCAATAGCTAGACAGACTTGTCAGAGCAGTTTGAGAGAACCGTTACCATGATGTGAAAAGAGGTACAAGTATTCTTACAGAATCCATTTCAGGCCTGCATCTTGCAGGCTGCATCGTTAGTATGCTGTAGGCCAACAGCTGCTGTGAACTCTTTCGAATGGAAAAAAAGCAAATGTGATTACTTCCCCAAAATTCAAAAGCAGCCTTGGGTCATTTCTAAAAATTAGAGGGAAATCCCTGAGTCCAAGTATTAAAGCATAATTTTCCAGTGAAGTATGGATTTCCCACCAACACAAGCAATCTATCCAGCTGCTGCCAGTGCCCTATAGTGCTGGTTCTGCCTCCAAGTTTGAGGAAAGGGCAATGAACCCAGTGTAACATACCTGTAGGCTCTGCATGAAAAGTAAATTAGGCCACAAGCTGATGTGGCCTCCTCCAGATGTGTCACCAGAAATTCTCCTATTGTCATCCTGTTCCTTTCCACTGTAGTGCCCCAGAACTATAGAGTCTAGAAGATGTTGGGCTGGAAAAGCTCACGAGCACCAACTTGCGCAAGCTTTTCGAAAGAAAATCATGCTTACTACACTTCATTCTGTGACAAACCCAATGATGAACAAACATTCTTCACCTTGGGTAGACTGTTTTACACTCAGATCGTATATAAGCTTCAGCAGCATGGTGGGTATCTTCTGTACAAATGGTTTTGTACCCCAGAAACATGGTGCACCACACCAAAAAATTTCTCAGGAAGACAAATTTCAGGATTGACTTATGGCTCATCACCTCCGATAGATTACTCTACTGAACATCCGGAAATTTTCTTAAATATAAGAATTATTTTCTGCATCTAACTTTCAAAAGGAGGGTTTAAAAATATGGGAAGCTCTGACAATTCAGGCAGTCTGTGAAAGACGATCTATAAATTCTGGGGACTGTCTTCAAATACTCAAGACCATGCAAACTGCACTCAGACTGATGGGGCCTTCTACTTTGATGTACTTTGCCCCCATATTGACTTAAGCTCACAGGAAGCCACGGGAAACATTCTTAAATCTAGCAAAAGGCTTGCTACAGAGAGACAGGGGCAAGACAAGGCAAGGACAGGAGAGAGCGAAACAGTCTTATCAGAACTTCTCGTAATGCCTACAAATGTTCAAAAGTGGCAAACTGAGGCAGGGTGGGTATCTACTGCAGTCTTTAGCTTGCCAATTTAAATGAGGTTTCCTCAAACTCTTTAAAAAGGCCATGTGTCTCTTCACTTCTTGTAACAAGAATCATTAAAGAGTTGAACAGCAACCTGAGGTAGGAGCTATGGACAAACGTTTGCTAAAGCTGCAGTGAGTCTAAGGATCCGCTCTAGGTCTACAGGCACTTGGCAATAGGCCATTATATTGTATTTTCCAAGAAGAAAAAAAAGAGACGGGCAACCTGCATGCAGGAACTCTGCCAACAAGGCATTTCTATAGTCTAGCCTAATCAGAGAAACTGTAAGGTCAAATTGCTCCAGCACGTTAGGGCACAGACTCAACAGCCCTGCAAGTATCCCAAAGGCAAGCTTTACCATGCCGAAACAAGCCGTATCATGACTGAATAGGGACCAGAGATAATCAGGATGTTACGATGAAAATACTCCCTCCTCTTGCACTGACAAGTCATGTTATTCAAAACAAAGAAAAACCCATCCTTCCATCCAATTCCTTCACTTATTTATCCAACATTTATTTTAAAGACAGAAGGCCAACATTCAATTAATTATACTGTATTCCTCTGCCAATCACAATCTGAGAAAGCTACATGTAAGAAAAACCACCTCTCTAAAACTCGTTTGCAGTTTTCCTTTACTCTAGCACAGCAAGTCATGGATTGGATGGCTCAGTAGACTAGAAATGAGATACAGGATTTCTAATTCCAACTTTATTGGTTTCAAACCAGAACAGTTTGGCAAAAATAGAAAATTCTTGTTAGCTAATAGTATTTCTTAGCGTAAAGAAAATTAAACTGTATGCTTTCTTTTCTTTCTAGTTATCAGAAGTCCAAGTCCATGACACCACAGCTCCAAGGGATGCTCACTGAATTCCTTGTGCGCAATCTTCTGATTCCAGCGATGTTTCCTATAGACAGGTGAACATGCGAGAAAACATCCTGGACATCTAATCAAACCTCTAAAAGAAGTAATTGTCTAAATATTTCCCTGCCTAAACTCCCTAATCCCAGCAACCAAGGTTCCTGCATATCACAGTCAACATGATCGAATACACAATATGGCCACATGTGTATACTGACATCCAAGTGACTCTACTCAAGGATCAGAACTGGCATTACCACTATATCCCCATCCCTTTTCATCAGAAAGATAAATATTGCTTTTTTTTCCCCTCCTCTCTATCAGAATGATCCAGAAGAGGTGCTCAAGTTGATACTCCTCACTAGATCTAGATCACTACCATTCACTCACTAAGATAGAATCCATGCAGACCAGTAACGCTCTGCATCATTGCATGCTACAGTACACAGGCATGGGTCAAACTGGGTCAAACTGCATTTCCTCAGCAGAAATATAATGGGCAAAGGAAAGTGAAAACGAACACACGTTTTTGTAAAAGACGGTAACATCTACTGTTTTATTTGCCTCTACTACAGTATTAATACTTCAGAGTCACTAGCTAACCTCAGAAAATCTGACTCTGACCAAGTATTTGGATTCATCAACAAAATTTGAGATGCCAAAGAAGTTTCCTGTCTTAAGCTTGGAGGGTCTTCATAAAACTTTGTGCCTAGCAAACAGATTTTTGTGGATGTTGTGTGCTCTGCAGAAAACCACAAATGGAATCAACGTTATTCTGCTTGTTATCATGAGGGCACTAAGCAGTGATTCCCTTTTGCATCTGGCTCTGTACAGATAGTAAAGGAGCTTCACTAAATTGGCACAGATTCACTACAATAATTCTCCATCAATGTTATTTTGCAGTGCTCTATTTTCCACTCATGCATATGGTAAGGCAGCAGCTTGTGGACTCAGTGTATTGGTCTCTTGTGACTAATTGCCTAGGTAATAAAAAAAAAAAAAAAAAGAAAGAAAGAAAGAAAGAAAACCTATCATACCACAGCTATGCAACCACTATATTGCAATATTAAGTGGACATACTCTCAAGCCTCCTGGGATTCCCCTAAATTTGCAGCCGGGAGAGGGTTCAGAAAAAGGACACTTAGAAGGTAAACCTCCATATTGCTTGTAAGGCTCTTAAACTGTGACCTCCAGGCTTCCTTATAGCCACTAATGGGCAAACTACGCACTTTTGACAAATTATCACATGGGTATCAAAAATATCTTTACAACGGAGCTTTTATTTCTGTATATGTGAAGCTGCTTCTCCCCTTTGTTTCTTCTCTAAACCGGTTAAAACGAGCATTAAGGGATATAATTATGTTGTTAGCTTAATTGCCTACTTAAAGCAGAATCTACAGGGGTTTAATGCAAGATTTGAAAAGGGGGGAAAAAAGGAAATTGGGATATTAATGGATACAATTTTAAAAATGAACCTCTTCTGGGGACAAGTGAGTTTGGGGTATCAGATAGAGCACGTAGCGGGGGAGGAGATGAAATCAGCCCACATCAGCTTCTGTTGCAAGATTTTGTGAAAAAATGCAAATTGTTGGCCCATTCCTTCTCCAGCAGTCTAATTTTGGAGAATTTGACCTAATTAATCATTAAACACCACAAAAAAACTATCCCTCCTTCAGTTTGAAACCTTAATGCTATTATTGGCATGACACACTTAAGCTCAGGATAGGGGTTGTTATCTGGTACGTGCACAGCGCTGCAAGAACCAGTACAACAGCAAAACTCTTTGCTCCCAAGTCATACAGGGGACAAACAATAGTTGTAGGTGGATAGAGGAGTACAAAGTGACAAGGAGAACACAAATTACGTGAGAACACAGATTAAGTATCCAGCCCTTATTCCTATAATCGTCTGAAAAAAACACAAGAGTCAATAAGCAAATGAAGAAGGATGCTCATCATCTTTATGGGCCAACGCATCCTCTCCCACACAGGATCATGTATGGGCAGTCTTCCGTATTTATTTAGAAACACTAAACTAAATCTTCAAAGCTTTCCATGTTTACACAGCCTCATTTAACTAATTTTACGCCAGACCAAAAAAAAAAAAAAAAATACAGAGCAAAGTCTTCTAAAAAGCAGAGCAGAGGGTAACACTTATGAAGAGTACGAGACCCAGCTGTTAGGTTTCTAAGGCTCCTTCAACCTCTTCGATGTCACTCTAGCTGCATCACATAATTCTGTATCAAGGAACAGATTTTTAAGGACTGAGTGAAAAACGTTTTTTATTTGTGGTCCTAAACGCCTTTAATTTCTACATCCGTTCCCTCTCTTCCTGTGGAGAGTAGCTGTGGCTGATATAATCTTCACTGTCTCAGAGCCTGAGACGCTTTGCAAGAACATTTTTTGGCCTCCTATAACTAAACTCCGTAGATTTAGTTTCTCAGGCACTCTTGTTTGTCAGACCTAGAATTAACCTCACTGCCTCTCTGTGCTTCCCTTCCTTCCCCCAGCTCCACTGCTTTAAATAAAGCATGGCTCTAACCAGAGCTAAATACCATATTCTAAACCTCCAGTTTGACTGAGAAACTCAGTTCTGCAGGTTTTTGACAATCTTCTCATTCAGTATTTACAATGGAGCTAGAGCATGTTTGAGGCATACAATTCAGGAGGAAAAATTCCACCGCCACATTTATGAGGTTTCACTGCGTGCATGACCCAGCAAAGGAAAGCTCACAAAAATCCAATAAAGACATGCAGGAAACACTGTTCTGCTCCCATACAGATTGATCACATCTTCATCCACAAAGTTTGCTCAGAAATGCAAACCAAGCGAAAACGAGAGCCACCATCATCATCATCTCCTTCTAGATAAACAAAATGGTGATCATAAAAGAGATGCGCTGTTCCACTCAAAAGGATTGATATAACGGTCCTCGAATCATCCACTCCCAACTCCATGGCTGTCTTTCTCAAAAGCTTGTTTAAATAAAATTTTCAGATCTCTAACAAAACTATATGCTTTAGCTGTTTTAAAAACAAGCAGCTGTTTCCATACACAGCTTTTTGCACACCCTGCAAAGCTACACAAGGATAGGTGCTGGGAATTCAGAGAGCGAACGCACTGCATCTCTTGGCGTCTGTAAAAGGGAACATTGCACTCTTGGACCAATTGCACAATCACTGAATTAACATATTTTGGTGGGGTACAGGTCTCTCTGGGAACAGAAAGGAAAGGTGCATTGCTATATAGGTTCTATTTTTCTAGGAAGAATATATATAGCAAAAATTAAGGACGAAGTAGTCACATTGGATCATTAACATAGTTAAGCACTTAGCATACCAATATGAGTGGATTTCAAACAACCTGAATATTGCATAATTGGATGGATTAATAAAGCAGCAGAATTAAGATATTAGGTTGAGGGGAAAACGTGAAAGAGTTTGGAAATTTGCAGATAAAGCGAGAGAAAGTAAACAAGGGAGTACATCAACAGAAAGGCTAATCAATCCTAGAAAGTCAAGATAGTAAGCATAACACACCACAGTAACTCTGAAAAAAATAAATGTCAGAAGGAATTGATCAAAAAATCTAACTTTAAAAGACCTTACTGGAAAGCTAGCCAGGGAGAACAGAACTCTCCCCACACACAGATTACACTAAAACCACATTTTAAAATGCCATAGTTGCAAAATCAGAAGTTAGAAAATGCCAAAATTTTGGCAGAATCTATTCTGTGTTATAGGTCTTCAGTCGTCTTCTGAACTCTGATGCAATCTGGAATTACTTGAACACACACCACTTTTTCCACAGGACTCATAATTCTTTTGGTGCTCAGTTTTACTTAAATAAAATAAATACAATGGGGGAAAAAATGAAAATTTCTACCAGCCAGACTGACCACTGGCCACTGCTGTGTCACCAGGACTAACAGAGGAACCATCAGCAGCAGTAGGCATGCATAACCCAGTGCTGGAGGCAGTGGGCTGCAGGGTTTGCCACTGGGTTTGAGGTATGTACTGACAGCAAAGAAAAACTGGAAATCAAAATTCTGGATCTTGTTCCATGCTTCGAATGGCAGCTGGGCACAAACAGCCCAGATCTACGTGAAATCCTTCCCAAAGAGGTCCTTCTTGCCTTGTGTTCCTACATCTCTTGTCTGTCTCCCATATTTGTGCTTTTTCTGCTGCTCCTCCTCTGTACCTGACTTTTGGCAACAGGGAGACACAGGGAACACAGGAAAGGGGAAATGTTGCTCAACCCCACAGCACTGAAACGAAGCACTCTCACGCTCACTCGCTGTAGATGGTGCATTTGGCGATTCTGACTGCCACTTGCTAACGAGGCTCTGCAGAGCATTTGCAACTCAAGTACTTTCAGAGGTTAATAATTCAGCCAGATCAGGGTATTTTTCCACCATGCCAGGTCCCTGCTCTAAAACACAAAGGTTCTACAACTTTTCCACTGAACACTTAAAAAAAAAAAAAAAGGAAAAGAAAAGAAAAAAAAAAGAAAGAAAGAAAAAGAAAAAACAAATCCTAATGATCACCCAAAGAAAAAGACCCTTCGAGGAAAAGGGCTGCATCATACAAGGCAGCAAGGGCATGGCTCAAAAAAAGCAAGCACAGCCCCTTCTGTCTTTCACTGAGCTGCTCCAGCCTAAGGAAACTGCAGTTATCCAAGTTGGGAGGAGGATGGGAGGAAGGGAGGGAGATAGATGGAAGGGGACCCAGAAATGCAAGCAGGTCTGTAGGAGAATCAGGCTTCCCAACACCTGCTACTCATGGAACAGCCTTTTTTCTTTTTAACGCGGGCAAACTTATTTTCCTCCGAACCTCATTAATCAGCAAGGGCAGAACTATTTTTGCCGCAACTTCTCAAAACAAATTTCACCCCTAGGCACACACCTGGCTTGGAAAATTTCAGCCCAAACACTTAAGGTTTGGCAGAGTTATAAACAGTTGAAAATATGGGTCTCCTAACAGAATGACTTAGGCAATCCTCACCATAGGCGTCGCTGCCAGCTCTGCTTGTAATACAGCCACTGAAGGGAAGCGAAGGCAAAGGCCAAACAAAAAACAAAATAAAAAACCCCAAAAAACAAAAAAGAAAAAAAATCCAGTAAAGAAAAAGAAAAGCTGAATGAGTCATTGTTCGTCACAGAGAAGAGGAATCAGGATTTTTTTTGTTTGCTTGCGAGGGGGTGGTGCATTAGAGATACTGAAGGAAGAAAGGTTGTTTTGTTTTTCTTTGTTTTACAAATGTATCACAGGAAAAGTCTTGTTTAGAGATTAAGTAGACCTATTAATGATGCGCAAAATGGCTGTCAGTCAGCGCCTATATTCCCTGGGTAATGAACAAAGTATTATTTTTATTATTCACAAAAATAGACAGACCCTCCCACAAACAGCCTACAGTGGAAGGCCTCTATTTATAGCCGCGATTAAGCACACACCTAATTCTGACTGATTTCAGTGAGAAGAGCAGGCACAGACTTCAGTGCTGTCCTGAACCAGGACGCTTTCTTAAATCAAGCCTAAAACCCCAATCTGGCAAACGCTTCCTCATCTACTTAACTTTAGTCAGGCAAATAAATCTCAAGCCCAAATGGGGCTACGCACGTGAGTCAGTTAATTCAAATTATTTTAACTATTTGCAAGCAGCGAGAGTAAGAGGAACAAGGCATAATGAAGAGCCTAGAACGTAATTCAGACACGCTAGTGATGAGGAAATGACTGGCGATGGTGACATAAAATTGCAAAAATCAAACAAGCAGAGGACAGAAGGCCTTTTCAGTATTTTCTGTATAATTTTTTTTTGATTAAGTGAAGAAATATCATTAATGAATCAAGAACAAATCATGTGCCCAGTGACCTTGTCGAGCTCCTAGTAACTCCTGTGCATGCACCTTCCAAACAGAGCTACGAAAAAAAAAATACATGAAAAACATAGCTAGGCTGAGTCTTCTAAATTCTGCTTTCAAAGGAACAAAAAGAAAAGACGTTCAGACCATAAGGAAGTAAGGAAGAATTTCAATAAATAGCTACAATGTAAACCCACGCCCACCATTGCCTCGCAGTAACCTATTTCTGCAGCCCTGCCCTGAGGAACATTTAACTCCACACAAAATCAGTAATCAGGCAGGTGTTTTTGCAAATCCTATCCTACATTTCAGTGTACTTGAATTTTGTAAAGTATTTTAATACTTCAATCTTATACTCAGAAAACTCTTATACTCTTATACTCAGAAAAGAGACTGAAAATACACTGGGACCCTTGTGTGGGCATTTTTTTTCTTCAGTCACTACCCAAGTTTTAACAAGCCTACTAAAGTATGAAAGTGTAAGCTTATTCCTCCCAACAACACATCTACTTAAACCACCTGGATTTTGATTTACTCACTGAGAAAAGGGAAAATTTTGTTTTGAGGAGGAAAAAAAAGTGTCCACTGACCAAAGGGGAGCCAAGTAAGAAGCAGAGATCTGTGTCCTCCTACAGCATCAGCAAGCCAGAGTTCAGGCCAGTCTGGAAAACCCCCAAACATGAGGAGATCTGAGCTTTTTACGGCAGAAGAGAATTGTGCAGTTTTTCTTGCTGGCAGCATGGGAACTCCAATGTTAAGAATAGTGTCTTTACCTATAACTAGATAAGCAGCCAGCTGATGCTTCAGAAACGGATTTGGAGATTGTACACACAAAAGGAATACTCTAATTTATTATGAATCAGTATTTTTTGGTTTTTTGCATTTACACCAATAACCTTAATTTTAAGGTCATTTTAGAACAAGTTTTGAAACATTTTGATTTGAAATGGCCTTTCTAAAGAAATGTTTTTGTGGCAAGCATTAGGCTTGGGGGAGGGTTCCTTCTTTAAAGGGGAACTAATCTATCAAGTCTTCTTGTAAAGGGAGTAATATTTAAGAGCACATTAATAGAAGTGCAAATCAAGATGAGGCCAACAAACATAATTAGTTTCCAGACTGGTGAACGTGCTTGCAATGGACTAGTCCATCTGCTGAGAAAACAAGTGGGACGACTGCTCCGATTTTTTGAAGAAAAGGTGCAGCAACAAACCCACAAAATAGGTTTAGCTTCCAGCAGTCAGTGCCTCAGAACCATTTTATAATTCTTGTTTTTCTTAGATTATCCCAGTGTGGTTTTCTCTTGTTTCCTTGTCGAGCACTATTTAACTAGCATAAAATATGCAATCATTAAACCATGTGACACAAGGCCAACTGGTCATTCAGAAATGACCAACAGTAGCAGCCCGTCATTTCTTAAATAACTAGTTTGCTGGTGAATCGATAAAAATAAAATTGCCTTTGGTGAATTTAATTTGAAGCTAGTGATAGTGATAGATCTTTTGTGGCTTTGGTTTCAGCTCTTGCAAATGCTGATCTGCTGTGTTACGTCCAGTTCTAGAAGAAAGAAGCAGCTGTGCTAAATCCATATCACAAGACATTTTCCTATACAGCTGGCACCCTCTGTGAGCTGCCACTATCGAAACAGACAGAAGATATATGAGAAAGATTATAAGAATCTTTATAGCAATAACCATTTAAAAAAATAAAAGAAAAAATAGAAAAAGGTCTGTCTGGAGGCCTAGGCCTCTGAGCCAGAGTTTCTCTCTTGTGGGAAGCAGACTTGCAATCAGTAAATTCTTTCTATAAATTAGATATTGCAAGTTAGGGAATACATGTATTTTCCTATGCCCGCCTGCTTAGGCCAAGGGTACACTTCAGAGATGTCCGGCCAAGTCGCGGGTGCTACCAGCACCTGATGCTCACCAACTTGCAGGTAGCTCCCCAAAACAGTAATGTTTCTCTAATTTCTTTCAAATTGAAGCTCTCTGAATTTTAGCAAAATACCAGGGTCTGCTATACTGATTTCTGAAGGAAGTTGACTAAAAACCAAACAATCTGTTTTTGGAGCGACCACAGCTAAAAACATCACACAGCATGAAGACAGCCCATCTCACCCCAGCCAGCCTAGCCTAAAGGGGCTTCTGAGCAGCCCTTCACTCCAGCCCGCTCCCTAGCACCCACACATCAAAGGTCCTTTGAAATACCCACAGGAGGATTAATTTGTCCTCCAACTCCTGACTGATCAACTGAAATTTGGAGGCAGAAGCAAGGCAATTAACATAGCCAAGCATGGGGTTAGACTGTACCGGCACAGGCAGAGCAGGCTTCCTGCTCGGATTCGGCTCCCCGCGCCGTGAAATCACCACGCTCGTTTTCAGCATTTACGAACACAAAGTTATGACCTGATTCAAAACTCACTGTAGTCAACAGGCAATCATTAACCCCAGGAGGGCAACGGGCGCTCGATAATTTATGCACCTGCCTTGTGCGGGTACGTTATGCGAAATAACATCCTGAAAGAACCCGCGCAGCTCACCGGCCTTGACAGAGGTTCGGACGTTGTCATAAAGTACCTGTTCCACCGGAAAAACCCAAATTAACGTGTGACGCAGAAAACCAGAAACCCGCATGGCAACGGCAATGCCTCACAGCAACTTTAAAAGACGCACACGAAGCAAGAATTGAGCATTAACATGAGCAAGGCATCTCTGCCTTTGCTTCTGCCTCCTGTGCTGAGCACCAAGGCTTGTGCGCGGAAAAATAAAGCGTTTCCGTTCCAACGTTTCTCCTGTGCCAGCTGGGCTTGCAGAACAACAAGATGCATCTCCCCTTTTATTTGCGATTAATTTAATCAACTGGCATTCCTCCGTGCTAATATCTACACCCCGTGCCGTGTCTCTTGGCCAACGCCACATTTCCTTTGAGGCTGGCAATTTCTTCAAGTCAGAAAACCCATCTGTCTTCTGAAGAAAAAAAATCTTTAAAAAGTCTAAGGAAGTACCAGGTTTTGAGAGCAACCAGAGTCATTCTTTCATCAGTGTTTACCCATTTAGCTGATCCCAATTTTACAAAAGCATTCGCAACTGAGTCTGCTGTGAAACACACAGCTTGGGTAAATATTGCCAATTTTATTCTGAGAGCACTAACACAGAGAGGAACAGGGACGGTTCGGGCCTCCTCGGGCAGCGCTTTCTTGTGGACAAACAGGAGGTTCCCGAGGACCCCTCACCTCGTTCAGCTCCAGGTACGTTCGTTCTGGAATTTTAAAGTTTCATAAGGGCCCTGAACCAGTTTTTCCTGTTCTCTCTCAAATTAATGGTCACCACTGAATGCAGAGGGAGGGAGGGGAAAAAAAAAAAAGGCAAAAAGCGCACAGTGCTTTCACAAAGTAGGATGGCCGTGGTGCCACCGAGCAAACGCCTCCTGGGGAAAACTAGCCATTTGGACACACCGCTGCCGCAGAAATCACCCTTCCAGGGGCCTCAATGCAAATTTTCAACTCATTGGCCAGCACCTTGCTCTGCTCCTCTTGTTGAGGCCAAGGTGCCCAGTGCTGCCACCTTTCCCATCCGCCCGCTGCACCCAGGAACGACGCGCACCCAGCACAGCGGCCACGGCCTTCAAAAAAACACCCTGCCCTGCCTTCGAAAGCAGGATTCACATCAGGAGCTTCACGCAGCAAAGAGCTTCCCCCGGCCGGAGGAGATCGTGCTGCAGAAACGGCCCGCTGGGCCACCCGCCGCAGCCCTGGCCACCCCACGAGCTGCCGCCAGGGCCAGGCAGGCGGACGGCACCGCACTTAACGCCAGCGGCGGAAACCACCGCGGAGGGCGCGAAAGCGCAGGGCAGAGGGCGGCGAACAGCGGCGCGGAGGTTTGTTCCACCCCAGCGAGCTCTGTTTAGACAAGCCGGGTTTCAATTTACACAAGTCTCCGCACGTTTGCAGAGCTTTAAAAGGGAGAATTAAAGCGACACGAGGCCTTCCCTCCCTCCCGCTTTTAGAGGCGCCATCTGACAGGTCTGAAAAGTGTCCGAACTGGCGAAGAAAATCCCAGACGGTAACGATTTCTATTCAGATATCAGTCATTTCCGCTCAGAAACCCAAACCAACGCTTCACAAAGACGGAGGGAGAAATTCCCGCCCGGCCACCGGCATCACCCTCGTCCTTCACGTCTTCCAGCAAACGTCACCAACGGCCCTCGCTGCCGCCGCCAGCCTGCGCAGGGCACGGCCCCGGCGCACGCCCAGTCTCCCCTGTCCCGCCACAGCTGACAACGTGCTACAAGGGAAAAAAATTCTGGAATCCATTCTTTGTGCTTTCCTGTATCTCTGTGTCCACTTACACGGAAACAAGTTTTGAGACGCGTTAGAAAACACAGCTGCCATGAAATCACCGATATCGTTGCCTTGTTTTCTGTTGAACTATGCCTGAAATGGAGGCTTTATGATTTTTCAAATACAGAATTTCAGTTCTCAAGAGATTATTAATTCCGAAAAAAAATACAGCAGAGTTATTTTGTTACAAAAATACTGAATGTTTAAACTAAGTCAAAAGTTAAACATGCCACTGCCAAATTTCTACAAGGCCCATTCGCTATATTAAGTAAAGAGATCATAAAACAAAACTCCAAACAACATAACATCCATTTTAACCAACATCTAACAGCAGTACTTCTTTCACTATGTGCAAATTTCTAATTATATCCATAACAAAAAAAAAATTGTTCCAAATCCAATCAGACTCTCTCCCACCTAGTCTCAAGAGACCAAATTTACCCAATCATGATTTTAAAAATTATTTCCATATGTTAATTATTTCCTGTAAAAGATAACTCGCTTCTCTTTTGTGTTACAGTAAAATCCACTCAAATGGCTAGAATTCAGCAACAGCTGAGTCCTGAACTGTGGGACCGCACCACGTTTCTAGCCTTCACCCCAGAACAAGAGTAGAGCCAAAATAGATGGCTGACAGAGGAAAATGTAAATCCAAGCAAACTTTTACCTAGTCAGATTTGTCCTCATTAATACACATATTGGCCAATGTCTACTTAAACACTCAAAAGAGACGAGGAGAAACAAAATTATTTATCAGTGGCCACCACAGCCAAAGATAGCTTGTGAGAACCTTCCCAAGGAAAGGCTCTTGTCTTCAATTAAGGTCCAAAATGAGCAACTCTGGCAATTCAGCTTGCTGAACTCTCTGAATCAAAATTAAGATGGCTGCTGTCTGTTTGCAGTGAATACCACAAACTTATGGTACAACCTAGAGAACCCAGGCCGTAAAGGCAGCACAGTAAACTTCCCTGGGATGATGAAGATGAAGAATCTGGGAATTCAGGCAGTTACTGGAGATCCTTCTAGTACTTCAGTTGTATATTCTCATCCTTAAGCCTATGCAAACTGCTTTCTGTTATTACAAACAAAAGCATTTCCCTCCAACTTATTGCCTGTCCCATAAAGTAACTTCAAACAACTTAACCAAGGTGGTACCTAAGGGAACAAGCACCAACCAGATAGAGATTTTACTTCATCTGTCTCCCATCTGGATGCTTCCTGCAAAACTGTCCTAATTTTGCTTTGTCACAGGCATGAGGAACATAGCTTACTATACCCCCGATGAATTCAAACACTGCTGGACATCTCCAGGAGGACTAGATTTTGCTCTAAATAACATTAAAGCCCTAGTTATGCAAAGAACTGCACCCCAGGGAAAATTCATATCTTTTTTTCGGTGACTGTTTATCTCAATCCTGAAGTGCCAAAACAAAACAAAATGTTCCTGTATTTCCATGTAGCAGTCATAGAGATAGCTCTGGACTGAACAGGACACACTGAAGAAAAACATTATTGCTTCCAATAGTGTGAAAGTGCTCAACTGCCAACAGTCCCATAAACTTAAAGCGATCCATAAGACTGTTTGCTTTGTCAATACGAAAGTACAGCATAAAGCCTTCAGGCACCAGTTAAATCTCAACATCATTGTATTTATAGTTATGAATAATAAGAGCTTTTCCACAGCACTACAGCAGCAAGGCATAATTCAACAGAAATTCAATTTTTAAAGGATGATGAATTGTGATACACTGAGATCTTTATGCTCCTATGACTATTAAGAAGCCCATGATATTCATTTTAGAAAAATAATAATTGAACTTGGCAAAGTATTGTTCACAACTATGATAAGAGAGCATCATTACGATAAGAGAGCATCACTACTGGCATTTGCTCAGATCTCCATCACAACTGGGTATGAGATGGGCAAGCTAGAACGAATCTTGGGCTGTTTCATCACCGATCTCAGATGCGAGTTTGGAAATCACTAGCATCAGGCTCATTCTGAGCACCTTCCACAAGAGACTAACACCTCCAGCTTGCTAACTTTCCTACGTCAAACCACACCATGCTAATTCTGCAACTTTCCTTTTTCCTAAGTTCTTTTGCATCTTTCCCTCTGATTCATCAAGAAAAACTCAAAGACTGGTTTTAAAGCATTCTCTAGTCTTTCTCCAGTTACTCTTCATCCAGTTCATCTCTTTGGTAACTTCCTAAAGAGCATGACAAAAATTTCTACACAGATGGCACTCTGCTCTAAATGGATTTACTCTCTGATCTGCCGGTCCTTCCTGAGACTTACACAAAAGTTTGGCCCAATCAGGATTTTGAGTTAAGATTGTTCTGGGTTCCTACTCTATCTTGTATTAACCCATGAATTACTTTTGCCTCCACAGATTCAAACTTCCATCTTTTTTACATCTCTCCAGCCTGTGAATCAATTATCTTCTCACCAAAATTCACCTCCTGAGACTTTGTCCTCTTAAAACAAACCAACCGTCACGATGAATCACAGCAGCAGATTTGATGCTCCAACTGTGACAGTGCCATAATCAGCTAAAAGTGAGAAAGAGGCTAAGAAATTCTGAAGTGAGCAATTACAGAATATCTTGTGCATGAGGATGCTTCTGCTTAATTTGATCAGCTGATGACTGCCTTTTACACTAAACTACAGGCGTCTCTCTCTTTATTGAAAAACTTTATATCCTATCTGTATTAACCATGGAGACTTTCAGCATCCAAAAAAGATGTTTTAAAATGCTCATACCAATGATTTCTAGCAGTATACTTCATATCTATAGGATTATGTTTCATTTCAAAGGACTGATTCAGCACCAGACTTCTTCTCACCCATAAATAAAGCAACAAAGCATTTCAGCCCAATGCATGGAAAACAAATGCTTATTCGCAGGCCTTCACACAAACTGAGGGAAAGATGTCTTGTGCTTAGGCAAAGCACCCTGCAGCTGGTTCTTTGTTCCCTTAGGGCCCTACTTAAATCTATAAATCACCCCTCTGGACTGATTCCTGGCACTTCATCATCGTTTTCAGCACAGGGTAGGTCAGCTGCTCACCTTGGACCTACAGGGACACAAATACCTCGGGATCTGAATCCCTGTCCTGCAGCATGAACTCTCCCATCTCGTTTTGCAAATAAACCAGTAGCACTAAGCTCTTCATCTTTTCCACTTCTGGGTATTTGTCAAGGACAGTAACATAGACAGAATGTGCCCAAATCATCATCAGAGAAATGCCTGAAGTAGGTTAAATAAGAAACCTAATGTCTGTGATTCTGTGAAAAGTGGCATAAGCTAGGTGCTGTCCCCGCATTCCCAGTGTTACATACTGCAGCTTCTTATCTTTACAATCTTTTCTTACCCAAATCATTCTGTCTCCTCATCTACTCTTCTCTGTTTTCACTAACTACCCCAGAGTCTGCGGAAACAGGCATATAGGTCTTACTACCTCGAACACTCTGCAGCTCTCCGTACACACACGCATACTCATGAACTCTTATTCCCCTTTAAATCTCAACTTAAGGCTTTTCAGCTTACTGAGTCTTTCAGTTGACTTCAGTGGCCTTTGAAAAAGACTTGCTGGGCCTTTTAATGATGCTCCATGGCAGATACAACACTCATATAATAAAACCTTTTGTAGAGAATATGCTGGCCCAACAACAGGCAGCTCTATTTGAAAGCCTGCTCCAGTACAGCGTCACACAGGGGACACATGACTCGGTAAGGATCAGATGTACCCAGTGAACTCTGGCCATGCTCTTCCCCAAGCAAACACCAAGTGGTCTACCTGGAGAGCCAGCTGACTCCTAAAACATCAGAGTAAAAGGGAAAAAAAAATCATTGGGAATGTAGATTTAACTACTTTCACAGCCATTAAACTAACAGGTGTTGTTAGCATCACTGCAGGTGGACAATAGGCTCCTGGAAACACAAAGCCTTGTCACAGAGTATCCTGGTCGCACCCAGGAGGAAGCACAGAGCTCATCACACACCAGTCCCTTCCAGGACATTAACAGCAGTGTTTAGGATCATTCATAAACAGAGAGGTCATTAAAACCTAGATCTAGCCAGAAGACACATGAAGTTTCCGCAGCACTTTCAAACCAATCCAAAGGGAGTTGTTTTGTCAAGACAGCAAGTCAGTAGTGTGATCATCACCAATGCACACAAGAGACATGTCCAGTCATTCCAAAGACATGAACCAGTCAGTGGAGCTGCTGAGTCTGTGAAAATACAGCAACAACCACAAAGAGGGTAGGCAGACACCCTTCCCGTCATTCCCCTTGGACTATTCCCACAGCACCAAGTCCTCCTCACACACCTTTCAGACTCCTAAACAAGGATGGGGGTTTTGGTAGACATCCCTAGCACATCCTACTACCCAAAATGTTAACAGCAGCTAATCTCAGGACACAGGAAAGTAACAATACAGACTATTTACATACAGGAAGCTTCAAAACAACTCAGTTCATCCTCCTGTCTCTAGGTGGGTATCACACAATACTGACCTTCCTATGGGGGAAGAAACACTATGAAGAAATGATAGTTACTATGTAGGTTCATGCTGTCAGCTCAAAGAGAGGTTAAAACACTCCACAGTAGTTTCTTGCTGAGCTCCCAAATCCACAGCAGTTACAATGAACACACCTCAGACAGAGCAAGATAGAGAAGGGATTCAAAATAATTCTTCTGCAGGTGTGAGCACCCTGTGCCAAACAAACTGGCTAAAAATGTCTTAATGAGACATTTATCCTGTATGTCTTAATATGGGGAAGGAAAAAGAAAACTAGCCTTGTCAAACAGACTAGCCATTATTTCTGATAAGATTTATGGCTTTGGCCGAGAAAGATAACTATTTTACTATTTTAGCACAAAAAAAAAAAAAAAAAAAAAAAAAAAAAAGAACACCTAGCCTTAGCTACATACTAGGTAGCTTAAAAACTGGCTATTTGATAAATTTTGAAAATAACTGTAAAGAGGGAATCCTTGCTTCTTCTAAGAGAAAGTAATCCCTAAAAGGATTCAATATCTATCAATGATTTACAAGCAACCAGAAAGTCATTCCCAGTTGTGTTTGCAGAGAACATAAAATTAAAAATTAATTGCACATAATTAAAGAGGACAGGTCACTAATACAATGCCATCTGGATCGATGGGTATGCTGGATTCATTTAAACTAGATGCATTTTTATGCAGTCAAAGACAAGGCTGTACATCTAGGAAAAAAAATGCAGCAGATGGACTGGATCCTGAAAGAGCAGTTGAAATTTATTTAGTTATCATGAAGAAAACCAAATGAACTCCTGTGCCTGGCATAATGCCACAGAAAAGAAGGACAGGTGATGTTAAGCAGAGGAACACAAGGCTGCATGACACACCAACATCACCAGTGACACCATTTTTTGAGTGCTGTTTCTGTATCTCTTGCTCCTTAAAGACACCATTGACAAACTGGAAGGGAGAGAAACAGGCACATTCAGAGCACAATTCTTTGTTGAGCAAGCCTCAGCAAGGTGCCCACCTCTCTTCACTGACTACAGACAGCATCCAGAGTAGCTGGCACAGACATGGGCTTCTAAAATTTGGTGAGATTAATCCCACTCTGGAGCCTTAAAATCAAGGCTATGTACCTGTTTCTAAAGATGAACTTCAGGCCAACCAGAAACCATGAGCTTGCCCCTGGCTTTGCTGGCCTTTGCAGTGCGGCACACTAAAGCTGGATGGTGGCAATGGGCCTTTCTAGCCTTGAAAGCTACAAATCTATAAAAGGTGAACACAGCATTATTTTGACTCCCATTAGTCCCATTCAGACATTAAAGCCAACCTCATTTTCCTCAATCTTTTCTGGACTGGATGACAGCAG
This sequence comes from Rhea pennata, assembly GCF_028389875.1. NCBI lineage: Eukaryota > Metazoa > Chordata > Aves > Rheiformes > Rheidae > Rhea > Rhea pennata. The sequence continues at coordinate 3,360,336 of NC_084680.1, forward strand.
TCCAAGAGGCTGCTTATCTTTGCTGAATTAGTCAGATGGGTTCCTGTCAAAAACAAAGCTAATTCTCCAATGAATTTGATTGCATCTAACAAAAATCTGCATAGCCTGGAATCAAGAATCCTGATTTATGCTTGCAGAACATAGCGAAAGAAAGAAGGAATGAAGTAGCAATTATTTTCTTCCCACTTTATGTCTTATAAACCCCTTTTCCTCCTTGGCTGCCCAATTTATTTTTTATTACTGCCTTAGACGGCAGTTCCAGAAATGAAACACTTAACCTCTGCAAGTTGCTTCTCTTAATGAATACGCAGCAGTTTGCTATTCATTACATCCAAAAGGAAAAGCCAAATCTGTTTCTGCTGCATTAGCCAGCAAGGCTGTTAAATGCTGCACGGAGAGTAGTCATGGCGACCTTCTCGGAAAGGAAAACTGGACTTTTCCAAAGGCTATTATCAGTGCTTAAAAAAAAATAAAAAAATAGAAGGAACTTTTTTTTTTTTTTTTTGTATTGCTATTTTGGAGAAAATTCAATGCCAGTGAAAGATGTCAGACTGACAGCAATAAAGAATGAGTTTATCCACAGACTAGTGTAACATAATCAAGGTGTTGAGAGACTTTCCACACAGTTTATTGTTGAGCTACCTCAACGCTGACCTGGAAACAATTGCCTTTACTACGACACAACAACTGATTCACACATGTACCAAAATCCTTGGTTTCTCTGCTAAGTTTATTGGTCTATTGCTATTGATCAACAACTGCTAAGTTGTTGATCTACAGCCCACCACAAATGTGGTCAAGTTTTTTTTTAACATCTAAAGAGGACAAGGATAAGGCAATACAAGACAGCTACTAGCGAAAGAAGGCTCCAGAGGCTCAAGTAAACTACTCTAACCATTTAAAACTATGAGAATCACCAAAATGTCCAAAATATTCCAGCATCTCCTAAATACTAGTTAAGACTCAAAATTTCTACGTGAGCCAATGAAGCTATTTTTTTCTTCAGTTCTTGTGCCAGGGAGCCTAAGACACACTATACAGATTGCCCAGAGCCACACAGAAAGATTGTGTGAGAACTAGACACTTATCCCTTAATTTCAGCCTTGCACTTTATCCAGAAAATCATTCCTTTTACTCTGGAGAGGTTATCTAAGTGCCTAGGATCATCCCCAGCCTCTCAAAGGTAGTCAAAGCATCGAAAAACAATAGACACAATCTGGCCAGTAAAAGGAAAAATATTAACAGTGCTCCAAACCACTTATTGCTACTACAATTATTATTAAATGAAAACAAGGTCATTTGATCACTTTCAAAGCTAAGGAGGGTGTTCCAGGATGTAGGAGACAGGTTATGAACTCTGTAATGGAGAACACTTTATAAAGAGTGTTTATGCAGATGCATACATAAGCACCTATGACATGCAACCTGCTACTGCTCTTTGGCATCCACTGACAGCTTTTTCTCAGAAAAAAAATAAAAGTTTCCTGAATCATTCTTATATGACCAGTTACGCAAACAGATGCTGTCCAAGATATCAACCACTGAGCAGAAACAAACTCAAGGAGAGAAAACATCAAAAAGTTGCCATAGCTTGTTACTTCTACCAGCTGTGACATTTGGGCTTGGTAAAAATAAACAAATGGCCCAGACTCAAAAGTCTGTTCAGGCTTCACAGTCTAGCATCTTCCTGTTAACCAGCAAATAAGTCTGGATCTTGTTCTGTGCTCCCAATCCCCCATCCACTGGGCACTCTCTTGCCTTCCACCACGGTCTAATCCTCAAATAGCCAGAGTCTAGGCTGCAAACCACCCCATGACTTCTTGAGACATTTCCTGGTAACTTCTGGATGCAGCTGACACTTTCCACCCTGTTCCAGTAATTAATCAAGTAGACTTGCTCTTCAGCCTATTGGACAAATCCTCAACATCTATCTTAAAACACAACTACATGGCTTTTATAGCCAGCAGTAACATTACTCCTGCGGGAAGAGCAGACAACAACAATACCTGGAGAGGTGGCTGGGCAAAGTGTGTTGGCCAAAAAGTCAAAGACTGTTGGCCAAAACGCATCCCTTGGCACATAAACTGACAGATCAACTACTTCTGGTCTTAGGGCTCTAAACCATGTCCTTAAAAAGCCAACCCTACTACTTTTTCCTCCAGCAACATACGGGAAAACAAAATTTGAAAGCAAAGTCTAAATCCTAACCTAACAGCTCATTTGATTTTGGTGACTATAAAATTTGTGTTTCTCTGAACACATTCCATGGTTTTGTGTTAAGTGACAAACACCACTGAAGACCATAAAGAGAACTCACATTACATGTGACCACTCACAACTTTTAGGACCTACAACTCTATATCTGAGTGCTACTCACTATTGTCAGCTTGAACAAGTATACATTTTCTTTTAATGAACTGTAGAACAAAATCAACTAAATTATGCTCATGGAAAGGGCAGCTGCACCTGTCACACAGACCTGCACTCTTCAACATCTCATCCCCACATACTACCAAGCTGTCTCACTTCCTACCGCATTTATTTTGAGGACCAAATACTTATTCCGTACTTCATTTTTATATACATAACTTTCAGTCCTATAAACTTTTATGTAAATCTTTCGAATACAGGGTAAGAAAATCCTACTTCAAATGGCATGTTACCAATTCAGCACAAAAACTCTCTCTCAGATAGTTTTAAGACAGACCAGTGAAGATTAAGAGACCCTACAATGATGTTGCCCACAAAAGCCAAGCTAGACTCTATGACCAGAAGGTACTTTCAAGAGTATCCCATTTGGCTTAAAGGTCTTTTGCCTTTATCAGCTTTCTGACATTCAGACCTACCATCCTGCAGCCATCATTGGGAAACTGTACTGTTGAACAATGGTGGTCCTTGATCTCTTGCCAGTAAGCCTGTAGATGTTGAGACATCCCCTGCAATACCAGGGCACAAAGACAAGCTGAAACTAATAGAATAGAATCCTTATCTAGTCAAAGCTCTCCATCTTCTTGAAAACTGGAGGCTGACTATATTATAGCAGTATGCACAAGTATTTGATCAAAAGTTTATTATCATATGAGGAGATACTTCTGGAAGCCATATATAGTGGAATTTTATCCTTTTTTTCTTTCATCTTTGAAGTGGGTGATACAGGCACGATGTCTGAGCACCTTCATCCTTTTGCAGTGCTTACGGGAGGGGCCGGAGACGACTCCCACAAAGACACGTGATTTCCAGGACACACTGTCTTTTTTTACAGAGAAAGGAAGCCTCAGAGCAGAGCTCAACACCATCTGAACACAGTGCAGTTGCAAGGCCACAGCCTATACTGCTGAGCGCTCTCCAATATGAGCAGTCAATTGACAACTGACTCTTGCCCCCGTGCAGCAAGAGGTTCAAGTGCCAGGTTTCCAGGTGCCCCTCATTGCTTTCTGACACAGCTGAAATTTTTTTCAAGATAAATAAGTTCACAAGTTTACATCACAGATTAGGTAGAAGTGATGAACAGTCAGCCAGCTACCTGATAGAAAGGCAGGATTAGACTTTTATGCAGCCCAAATTCTGCAGAAATAGAGCATATAATATGTGACTACTGGTTTCACTTGGATCCCATGCACAAAAACTGGATGGCAACTTCCGATGCACATCAGATAAGTATCAACTAAGTTGACAAAGTGGCCAAAAGAGACAAGTCCTGAAGACTCACAGGTGACAAGTGAAGACTATTTAAATCAAGACTATTCTTCCCTGAAAAGCTCCTCCTGGCCTCCATATAGACCTCTCCATTCAGATTGCACCAAATACAAAAAGCTATGTTTCAAATGACCAACTTTGACAATCTTTGATTTTCAGTCTTCCAGAATGTTTCAGAGGTATGAGCACTCCTAGCGGCTTGCTCTTTCCAGTAACCTTCTGCGGGCCATATAGGGCCTACTACACCCAGCACAGTGAAAACCAGTGTTCCTGCTACATCCCTTCCCTGTCAAATAAGCACAGATTCAAAACACACACTTGAGTGTTTGAAGTGCCAATGATCTGGGCTGCTGGGCTACAAACTGCAAAACAGATGAAGGTCCACCTCTCCCATTGCTGTCTCAGCTAGATCAGTTATTTATTTAGACCAGAAACCCTACTGAATTGTTCGCCTTTAATTCACCACTGGGGGCTTGGAACCAGTGTCCTGAACACGTTCTGCATTTATACAGTCACTGCCATGGGCTGTAGATACTTTTAGTGTTTGCTGAAACCTGAGAATAACATCTTGGAGTGGATTACAACATGAAGTAACTTTTCTATGCAAGTACGTACCCAAGTTTGGAGACGACGGGGTGGCAAGAGAATATTTTCCCTTTGCATAACTACGCTATCAGTCTAAAAGTTGTCAGCAACAAAAGCTTCCTGACACATGCTCCCAGTGTTTGGTGAGGAACAGGAACAAGGAAGCATAGATTCTGAATCTATGAATAAATCCTACATGATGGCCAATACTAAGCTGAAAGATAAACAGAACTTAAGCCCAGTGTTTGAAACTCCAACTTTTGTAGCAAGCATGAACTCAGGGGGACAAGCTCAGGGAAGGGGAGGCTGTACCTTGAGTGTGACCAGAGGGGGACTGCAGACCAGACTGCCTGCACCTTTTAGCAGATCTCACCTCCTTCCTACAGCTGACAATGACAGAAATGGACATCCCCACCCCACTAAGCAGCCAAAATATTTTACAGACAGGAGAAGAACAAAAAACGTTCTTCCCGTCAGCTGGAAACAGGCAGCTATGATTCAGAGATGCAAGTGTGAGACCTCTGTCTCACACGAGCTCTACTGATAAGCGCTTGGTAGAAATCTCTGCAACAGGAGATAACAGGGCTCTTCACACCTACATCTCCAAGTAGATATAATCTTCCAGCTAGTCAACATCCAAAAACTTTTGCATATGGATTTAATCCATAGTTAACATTACTTTCAAGACTTCAATGAATGAATAAAGAATGACAGCTGCTGGGTCCAACTGGTGCTGTGGCCAGTACCAGAATAGTAGCCCCATAATAAAGGTCTTCTGTAAACAGATAAAAAAAATCAAGCTAGAGTGCTTCATCATAATACAGCAAGGCTTTCTGAGTGTTGTGAACAGAGCAAATGAAAACAACAGGAGGTGGACATCCCACCACACACAAATGAAATATGCTTCTACAGCTACTAACATTTCTTAAGAGAAAATATCCCTGTTCAGAAAGGAAAGCATCATTACTAGCTTACATGGCACAAGTACACGTAGCCTTTTAGGGCACAACCTTGCAAGGTGTGAAGTGGTCCTGGCTTTGGTCCAGACTTGTCAATCTTCATGCACCAAGTGTGAAACCGGCTCCTGTATCTTCTGTTTCTCACTTGGCATCATACAGGATCAAGCCCTTGAGAGATATCTGAAAAGCAGCTAGACCACTTCTGGCATAAAAATATATCTGTGAAAAAGACTGTATCATTCTCAGATCACAGGTCCATCCAAGCCACTGTCCTGTCCCCAGCAGTAGCCAACAGTGATAGTTAGAAAAGCATATAAGAGTCAGGAAAAGAATAATCTCCCATCCTGAGCTGCAGTTCAGAGATTTCATGGGCAAGAGATGTTGTCTTTGTGCTTGGTAGCTGTTGGTAGAAGTTCCTTCACAGATTTATACAGTTGCTGCTTTTTTATTATTTTTAATATAAAACCTAATGCCACATTCTCAAAAACAGGGTAGAAGCTTGAACTCTTCCGATTAAAAAAAATATAAAATGTCTCGCTCATTGAAGCATCGACACACCATGCACCTAAGAAATGGAGAAGGAGCTAATGAAAGACTACTTGGAGAAAGCAAAGCCATGAGAATTTACTTCTTGGTACTCAATTAGACAAATCACTCCCAAGCTTTGAACCTCCCTCCCCTAACTGGGAGCACAACTAGAAGCACTAACTAGTTTTTAAATAGTAACACAGTGAGGCCCCATTCTCAGGTGCACGGTGGAAAAACAGGCTAATGAGCACAGACTTCTATCAACAGCTCTGCTCCCATGTACAGCCTGGTGAGCACAGAGGATGACTGTCAGTACTGCTCTATCTGCAGACTACACTAGTTAAATTCACACTCAACATCAGAAATCAGCTGAAGCCACACCTGTGCGTTGTACTCTTTTTTTCTCTCCTAAGCCACATACTGCACTGCCAGAACACTGCATAAGGTAGGGTTTTGGGGGTGCTGGGGTTTTTTTCCAGCATAATAAGGGCTTAAAAAGAAAAAAAAAAACAGTTTGTGGCAAACTACAGTTATCAAACACTCCTTTTCTGACAGCTGAGATGGCAGGCTAAGCAAAATTTCTGAACCAAATGTTCAGATTCAAGAGACTATCAAAAAGCTGGCTGACATCTCTTAGTCCAAGCCAATATACTAAGTAGCCTCAATCCTGAGTGCACACAATTAATTATGCACCTGTAACTTAAGGTCTTCTCAAAAAAAAAGTTAGGATTTGGGGGCTTTTCTTTTCTTTTTGGCACCATGTGATAGTACCTCAATGAACAGGACCAGAACTGCTCACCATCACAACTATAATCAGAATACCGAGAAGACCTATTCAATAGAAGGCCAGGTTTCAAATCATGATCAAGTATTTGGACACTTCAGAAACACTGCCAAATAATTTAACACTTGAGATTTATCATTTTTAAAGCTCTTGGAAGGTAAAATTTACAAAAGCTATTTCTACTATAAATATTTTCATGATTTAATAAAATTAAAATGAAAATTGCACTTAAGTTTAAATATTGCTTTTGTATCTCTGCATCCAAATTTTTCAGGGCAGTATTAGTGGATGAGAACCGGAAAATGAAAAGCAAAAGTCAGCCTGTTTCCATCTCTAAAATAAGAGCTCTAACTTCAACACAGAATTCCCGTAACTTCATTCAGTTTTAATAATCATTATTACTGCTAGTAACATAAGAAAGGAGTATTTAAATATAGCTTAATGTTGACTTTCTTCTGGATCCCTTCAAGAGAAATCACTTTTAAAAGGCTCAGTAAAACTCAGTGACCAGAATCAGTTGCTTCACACATGTCCTGTCCATAGCAGCCCACTGCAAGCACCAAGGGGATGAGAGTTGTAGAACTGTTCAGCATTCCTGCTACTTGCTCCCACACGAGTAAACAGAAAGCCCCTAATAATTCAGAAGGGAGTGAAATTAAGCCAGTGTAGGGACACCTGAGCTTTTTTCTTTGGAGGACTCTCAATCCTATGGAGTAATGACCATGACAGGGTTTCACAGCTGGTTGATGTTGAAATGTAGAGTCATGACTGATGCCACACAGACAATACACAAAAGTCCAGCCAGTTTCTCAAACCCTTGATTGTCGTGGATTTCACAATATGAGTGAATTTTATGAAACATTTTTTCTCCGTAAATTAAACCCAGTTACTTTCTATTACAAAATATGTTTTTGTACCTAAAGGGAAGTACATGCTATACAGATAATGAAAAAGGCTGTGAAACAGAAGCACACCTGATTCTTCACCTATCCATCACCAACAAAACTTGACTGGCATCCAAGAAGCAAAAAAAGACAGGTAAATTATCATAATGAAGAGGATATTTGGGTACCACATAGGGAACATACTGAATGTAAGTACGTAACATTTATTACCCAGCACCATGGATGTTTCACACCTACTGCCTAAAAGAAAACAAAAATCCCTCTGGCAAGAAGCATTCATATGCACAGTTGCCAGTGAATGGTCCTGCTGGTACATGATGTTACCTTCAGTTAAACACATTTTCCAAACAGAGAATTCTCCCCAGTAGTTTTGGGGTAAAAATAGACCTACAATAGTTGGTAATGTCTTATGGGGAACACAGATTTATTGTTCTTTGTCTATCTCAAAGTCATATTTTTAATTCAAATAGGAGAGAGCTGGCATGTTCTAAAAGACTCTCCTGCATGTATTCAATATCAAAGAACTGCAATAGAGACTTGGTGCAGATAGAAAAAATGCAGTCTCTGTATCAGATACATTGGATGACAAATAATCAATTCTTCATGGAGTAGGAGGGGAATCATTTATTTCACAGTTGCTTTGTACCTAAAGAAAGTCTTGGCACAGACTCTTAAATATGCCTTTAATGCTCCTATGAGACTGAGAAGGCTCTTTGGGGGATCACAGAGCGTTACCATAAATATATTTAGGAACGAAATGGGGACCTGCTCCCACTGAGCTGCAGTAGCATCTTGTGTAGTCCATTACAGACTGCTAAGTTCAGGTAAAATCTTGAATTTTCATCAGAGACAACCAAAAGGTCAGCCTTTCTTATGGGATTTCAGCCATTTGAGTGCCCTTTTGAGCTACAATCTTGAAATTAGGAATAATTCATTCATTACAGACTGCTGATTACGGGGGGGGAAAAACAGAAATTTGACATTTCTTTCCAGTTCACCAAAAGGTCAGTCTACTGATTTACAAAATTTATATTAATTTTAACTCTGAGGCTGTCACATTGGGCATGAGGCATCCAATTTGGAGAAATTAAGGTCGCTTAAGGTCTCTAGTTACATTTATCATTTCTAATGCAGAAAGTTCTCAAAGACAAAGGCAACACTGAGGGAGCCAACAGCCGAAATCATCCAAACTGGGAACCGCTGTCAATTTTAACACATTAAAATGTATTTTCATTTAAGAAAACCTAGCCTTTATGTCCGTTCTTCCCACACACTGTCAGACATCAAGTGCCATTTCTGCAGGAAACAAACACAAACTAAACATTGGGCTGAAGCACCTCCCATGGCAGACTAACAGTCCTCAACTCCCGTTGCTATTTATCTGGGCTCCCACTGGCATGGTGCATGAATGCTACCAGGTCTGTTCAACATCACCAGCTAGCTCAACTTCTCAAGATCCTCCATTCAAAGCTTAAAAATGCTGAGAGGAGATGAGGAGGAGGAAGAGGCAAAAAAGTTTTCTTTCACAACCAAAAAAGAGCAAGGCATGCCTCAGAATTTAACTCAAAGGCCACCAGAAGAAGGGTGGGAGGTGTCTGCAATAAGAATGAAAAATATTGCAAAGCACAGAGTGAAGGTTTGACGAACTCTTAAAAAGCATTGTTGGACTTAAAGAGCAATAATAATGGCCCAAATGCAAAGCTCAGACGTCTTACGCTACCTGCTGAGCCATTCAAGGTGCTTTGCAAAAATGAAAAGAGAATCAAAGCTAAAGGGATCCTTCACCAAAGAAGTCAGACCAAACAACAGTCTTGTGATTAGCTGAGATTTGAGTTTTATTATTTGTACACAAGTCATTTGTGAAGATATACAGCACAATAAAGCCCACCTAGTGCAACTGTAGAATTCCTACTGAAAGCTGCAAGCTCCTTCAGTCCATCCCAGGAAAGCTCTGCTTGTACATCTCTTCACCAAAAAGTACTGAAGAACAGCCTGACTGCAGATTAGCTTCTTAACTAGCTCTCTTCCAGCCAGTGACATTCCACAGACAATGAGAATTCAGGCCACAAATGAATTAAGGGACACGTCCACATTTACAAAGAAGTACATATCCCATTTTCCTGCTGCTGTCACCAGCCCAGAGCATCTCCCACAGCTTTAGGAAACATCCTGGTCAGCAGGAATGGCTCCCAAGTTAGGAATAAAGCTAGAGTCAAGGCCAAATCCTCAGCTGGTGTAAAACAGGCTGATTTACACCAGGCAGTGCTTTTGCCCTTGATTCTTGTTGGGGGTGGAGGGAGGGGAAAGAGGGGAGGTGTTCATGAAAACATTGCTTTTTTTAAATTTTTTATAAAGACACACTCATAAAAAATTGAATAGAAGCCTGTTCACGCTTACTAGGCAGAAGGCTGTTCTAGTTCTTGCAGTCCTTCCTTGCAAATAGGACCTGTGTATGTTCAGCGCTCTACTATTTTATACTGCCTTTTTACATAATATGCCTGACATTATTTTCTTCTTCAAGCAGGAAAAATTAAGGAAGCCATCTTGAGATTGTGGTAGTTTTTTTTCTCCAACTGTAACTTCCACCCATCAAACCTTTTCCCACTCTGCTTGTGTTTCTTCTGCAAGCAGTTTTAAATTTTTCTTAATGCCTTAAATAAAAAGTCAGACTTTACTACTTTCCTTTTAGAAAAATAGTCCAATTTTTAGTCCTGTATTAAAAATTGGCCTTTGTACAATAATTAGATTATAAAATAAATTACTACATTTTTAACCATTTTAAAATATTAGTTCTTCTCTGTATTTTCTTTCTTCTGAAAAAAATACAAACAAAATCCACAATTGGACATCTGTATTTTTCTGCTTTTTAATTTAGTAACTTGTGAATTCATGCATTGACCTAGCTGAACAAAGGGCAAAGACTGTTAAATTCCAGAGCCTATTAGATATTTGGTTACTCATTCAAGGCCTTCTGCAGAGTTTAGAAAAGGGACTTACTGATGAACAGACGCAGATTTTGAAATGATACTTTTAAATTAACACACGAAAACGGGAAAGAGGTAAACTGGGTAGAGATTAGCTGCTTGCTGTGCCGCTATGAGAAGATGAAGTGTGGGTTGGAACTCATTAGTCCAATTACATAATATATTGTTTTGGCCAAATTCAAAGGCAGTAGAAGTAGGGAGAAAAATGAACTGTTAGGTAATAGCAAATAGGAAGAGGCGAGGGACAGGAAAAAAAAAGAGAAGCCTTTTTCCGAACTTATGCCATCTCCGATTTGTGAAGCTTCTTTAAAAGGATTTTCCTTTGGCCAGAAGGTTAAGGTAGCCTTATAAGGGAACTGCTCTGTTGAGGTAAGAATTTTGCAAACACTTAAAATATGGATGGGGGGGTGCCCATTACCTCGAGAAAAGGCAGAGGCAGCAGCATCTCTCTGGGCTGAACAGGTTTATATGGTTGCGGTAGTGCCTGAGAGGGAGGGCGGTTATAGGAACAAAGGCAGAAAAATGAAATAACTTTTAAGTTTCCCTGCCTTCCCCTCCCTCTGTCCCTAAAATCACATTCCATTGAATTCAAAACCATCTTGAAATTTTACTAGTTTAGAAGAGATTGAATAAGCATGTAATTAAATTAATTACAGAATCACTGCTCTGCATCCTACAGTAGGAACTGCAGTGAAATCAACCAAATGGATTCCAAATCGCTTCCTAAATGCTTTCAAGTTAAATAAAACTTCTAAAAGTATTTTAAGCCACTTAAAACACAGTCCAGAAAAATTCAAACATTCAACCAGTTTCTTTCACTATTACATACAGCAACACAGTTCTAAAGCACACAGCCTGATCCAGTATTTCCCTTCCTAAATAAACAGCGACTGCTCTAAACTTGACAACCCCTTTTTCCTACCTGCAATCCCTTGCCTCATTTACTACCGATCTTCTCCCTTCAGTAACTAATGAAGCAGGGTTCCTATAAACAGCAGCCTCATTCACTACACAGCCTCAATTAACCACCCTTCTATGCAAAAAGAAGGTAGAAGTCCTATGGAAAAAAACAGCACATGAGCTCACAGTTGAAGACTGCATCGTAAAGCACACACTTAAGAATGAAGTGATGCTAAAGATCAACCCATGCCTCATGCAAGCAAAGGTGTCCAGGATACAAACACCTCCAGCTAGAGTTGTTCCTGCACCATGATCTAACACTATGAGCTATGCCAGCCTGGCACACAATCAGGACAAGATCCCTTTCCTTCAGCAGTGCCAGGCCCAACACTACATCTGGTCTCAGGCACTCAACAAGACAGAGATGTCTCCAGAGAGAAATTCATTCGCCAACTAAGGCGGATGTCTATCATCAGAGGAGCCTCTTTCTCCCCTGAATTATGGGGAGAGCAGAGACAATAACTAGAGGTTTACTAGCTCAAAACAAGATGCATCCCACCACTGGCAAACACAAAACTACAAAGAGCAAACAAGCCCTGGTGCCATCACCACTGCTTGCACTGGCAGGCAGCATCGGGAGAGCAAGCACAGGCTTCTGAGAAAGCATCTTCCATTTTTCCAAGAAAACAGGAATAGCCTCACATTCACAGCTGGAGGGAAGACTGTCTTTCTGTTAATGCTTAATGTTAAGGTAGTTTTGCATATCACCACATCTTCCAGCCTGTTCTTCTGTGGAAGCTGAGTTACTGCTCCCAGTCTCCTTTCAGTCCTGGAACCAGCAGGATCATTTCCATGATAGATGCAAGCCCCTTCAAGGAAGGGGACAGAGCAGAAATTTAATGGGCTTACATGCTGCTTTCAACTCTGTCCTGAAGTACCAACGCTCAGCACTAGAGCTCTGTGAAAAGGGCAGTAGGGAGAGTGGCCATTGTCCTGCTTTCTGTGAAGTTTCAGAAAGAGTCTTCTAGGTAGAGGAATATCCTGAGATGTCTCCCAGATGTGTCCATTCTTGCAAACAGAAACTGTCCTCTCTAAGGCTTAATGTACCCGAGACCTAACTTTCTGGAGGAAGTAATTTAATGACTTGATAGGAGCTCTCTTCTCCCCTTTGGTACACAGGACCCTTATGCACACTTCTTATATGAGAAGTCTGCAATCACAGGTCCCCAATTGTTTCCCATGCACTCAGTTCTTGGTGCATGGCTCCCATGCATTTCATCAGAAGCTTTGCTGTGATAACATAAATCTTGCCACCTCAGCCTTAGAAGTTGCAAGTGACATAGGTAATGCCCCCCCCCCCCAATTCAGCAGAGCCTTGCAAGACTGCTCAGGAGAGAAGCAACCAGATCTTTTTTTGGTAACTGTTGGGCAGTGCAGGTGGCTGCAGATCCAGGCAACTGACCATTATCCAAATGCACAGGCAAAGAGGTTAGTGTCACATGTCTCTCATCAACACCTCTGCCCTGTGGTTAAATCCCAAGCATAAACACAGCAATGCACGCGACCACTCTAAGGAAATGAAGTGGAGTCGCTCAGACCAGCAAACTGTAGAAGCTAATCCATTTTATTTTGCCCAAAACAAGTGAAGTAACCTCTTCTACTGGCAGTGCTGCTTTCAGAAAGTCTGTCCACGGTATCAATGGCTTCAGCTAGCGAAGGTGGCAGCAACAAAAGCAGGCTTTTTTCCCCTACCACAACTTTGGGACCCACTGAATGTGCTTTTAATATGCTAGTGGTCTACATGTCAAGAATAAACCTCAGTGTCTCATTGATAGGCATGGACAATACCTGATGTGATCACCTACAATCTACCTCTTGAAACACAAGGCAAATTTGCAGTTTACTACAGAGTTACTAGCTTCTAAGGCTGCAACTAGTGCTTCTTGGACCAAGTAGATTTGAGCAGAAACAAAGATACCAGAGGATTTCTCTAGCCTTCTGGGACTACAGGAAAGGCCTATCTTGTCCCAAAGGAAAATCATTTGTTCATCAAGCAGCTGTCTGGATCTGCAGCCACATGCACTGCCCGATAGACATCAAAAAGACCTGATTGCTGTCATCTGTCACGATTAAACCGCAACCAGCCCAGAAGTCACCAAGATCAGCAAGAGCTCAATGATGGAACAATGCTCCAAACACCTCACGCAGCTCTTTCTTTAGCCCAAACGCAGCTGTAGCGAGCAGCAACTCTTCCTGTGGCCCTCAGAAGATAAGATCTTATGTTAACATCATCACAGGAAAAGCATTTTGGCGAGAACTTCCAATAGTGCTTGGCACCTGGGACATCGACCTAACAGCTCCTGTCCTGGCCCAGCAATGACATGAGGCACCCAACCCACAGAGGTAGCATGTCTGCTATACCATCTCCTACAACACTGTTAGAACGGATAGAGACCATTCTCACAAAACAGAACCCACCAAAGGCATTTCTAATTACTACACTAAAGGGTACGAAATGCTCCCCTCCCTCACAAACATAGCCATCTTCAGGGTCTGAAGGCCAAGGCCAGAAATCTCCCCAGTATAATTAAACCAGTCTTGCAACTGTCTTATTGAATTAACAGCCTGGACCTTTGGGAGAGTTATGCTTCCACTGGCTTGGCCCTTGTCTGCCCACAGCCCACCTCATCCCCACGTACAATTAATCACATCTGCTTAGGGAAATATAGCAAAGATCTTCACAACGTGGCCTAGGAAGTTTTAGAGTGAAATTGATAAACTAAGCAGCAAAAAAAATGCCAAGACGAGACAACACTAAACAAAACCTGTAAGGGAAATCAAATATGAAATGGCTGAACTATTCCCTGCATGGCATAACCTTCTGGTGTGACCAGACTTGGTACCAGGGAAGTGGGAGGTGGCAAACCTGACCTTGGGGCTCTTTTAAATGTCTGTAAGGTGGAAATCTAGAGAACTAAAGACCATGAACAGGTGGATTCACAGAAATCGCTAAAAACGAACAAACAGCCCAAACCAGAATGGAATTAGGAGGAAGAAGGGAGAAAAAAATACACCATAAATCAGTATTTTATATTTGGAAAGAGTCCTTAACACAACAGATCTCAGTTAGCCTTCATGTCTCAGACCTGCAGTGGCAACATTAGTTTAGAGCTCATTAGTAGTCAGAGATAGAAAGTAAGGAATTGTTGGAAAAGCCAGAACAAACAGAAAACAATTTAGTCACATATACGTCCCTAGTGCACATGCATTTTGTATACAGCATTCAAATTTGGTCACTCTATCTCAAAAACAGATTGTCTCTAGGAAAGGGAAGCAGCAAGACAAAGATGATCAGAAGCAGAAAACCACTTCCACAGGAAGAGAGACTAAATGAATTAAAACCTTTCACCTGAAAGGGGATAACTGGGGAAAGGAGATGGGAGTCCTTAAATGTGTGGAAGTGCTCAAACGCACTTTCAAGTGCTGCAGGTATGAATACTGGGAAGGTACATGAGGAAAGGAGCCCACGTTTGCAGCTCTTCAGCTCTCAGATACCGTGGCGCCTGCAGATACAGACGGAGCTGATGCGCCCCTCATCTATCCACATGACAATCCTCATGACAGCCTTTTTCCAAGGCAGGGAACAGCATAGCCCTCAGCAGTAGCACCACGTGGAACACGGCTCCATATCACACTTCTTCCAGCCATTTAAAATGTTCCTGCCCCTTCTCACTGATTCTTCTTTCTCACACAGCCCCTCTGCACAATAAAACATGCATCACAGCCTTGTCATATTTCAAAACATTATTTCACAAATACAATAAATATTTTCATTCTGTCTCTGAGGAGTGACAAGAGATGTAACCCGTCCCTCCTTCACCTTCCAGACCAGCAAGAGCAAAAGCCCCATCCACTGGAATAGTCAGGCCAACGTTGTCACCTGTCCGCAGCTGTCTCCTTAAAGAACCTTTCTGAAAACTACTTCTCAGAAGTTGAACTAGTATTACACACCAGCTCAGAACCTATGTTTAAAATGGAAATCCTTCAGTATAGAATACATACGATAGCAGCATGCAAGCACCATGACTGCCACAGTGAATGCCTGCGTGAACCCCAAACCACAGACATTTCTCTCTCCTGTAGAGCCAAGACATTCTACTTGGATAGAGGTGCAGTATTTTGTACAATCTGGTCCCATTATGGCTCACTGGGGAATGTCCTTTGAATTAGAAGAAAAGGAAGCTGGGGATGAATTATGTGCTGTTTGACCTCAGAAACGGAAATCTATTCAATTTCACTACTTCATCACCCCAAACACTGCAGGCCGCAGTGCCAAGATTTTTGTTGGGACTGGTACAGAAGCAGAAGTAGGGCGAAGACATGGTGATCACATCTTGAGCAGAAGCTTGAAACATTTGTTAGTTGGGAGAATAGGGCACAGGAGCCCCATATCTTCTTAATATGCTGAAGTAGGCTACTTATGTTTTAAAAAGCCAAATTTGAATGTAGTAGTACTTTATCCCAATAATACAAATTCCCATGTTTTTCAGTTTATCTAAAAAGAATTTCAGTAATAGGACAAAATCTTCCCTTTGCACAATTTTTCTAAGATCTGAAATTGAACATGGCAGATTAGGAAAAGGATAAGGAAAACCACCAGCAGTTTCTGGGGATCCTGTAGCTACCCTTATCACAAACATAAGCAATGCAAGATACCTTGATAAACTATCAGAAATAATACTTGGGGGTACTGTACACTTTGGGTAGTCAAGTCAAGTAGTTCTGGTTACCAACATTTTTTGAAAAAATCCTACAACATAAATGCAGTGAGTGCCTTATTTCAAAACTCAGGAAGCAAAAGGCCCTTAGCTGTGTCTAATGTCATACTTCAGTCTCTAGTGCTCAAGGATCAGCAGTCACGGTCTTCATGACACAGCAAAAATTACTGGAAAATGGTAAGGCAGATATTTACATTGTAAGCCAGTCTAAGCGAAAAACAGTAATAAATTCTCACCGTAACAGAAAAGCCCAATTGATTCATTCACATTCATCCCTGCAGTAACACTAGCAAACAGAGCAGAGTTTGCTCAGAAATGAGTTTGGTCCCTGGTGAAATTAGGTGCTGCCCTCCATTGACACTCTTGCAATGAAGAGGTTTCACACAAAGAAAAACAGCATTTCAGGATACAACTGTACCTGAAAAACTGATAGATTTCCCAAATTCCTAGATTTTACCCTTCTTCCTGAGAGACAGTGCAGAGTGAAGTACATTCCGCAGCAAAACAGCCTCCCCAGAAGTCAGGAATAGAAAGTTGCTTTCACCTCTTTTCTTGTTAACAGCCTTTTACGTACACAGGCTAGTAACAGCTTAGGAAGTTCTCACAAGTTTTGGAAGAGCTAGAGAGAAGTGCTCTAAAATCAGCTTTGGAGTAGGAGCTGCCTGGGGAGCTCCACGCTTTCACATTCCCTTGAGCAAGGACATATTAGACTGCAGCTAGGCCTACCATGAAGGTCCATCCCCTTCGACCCGTGGGGCTCCACATTTGCTGACAAGCCATCACCTTCCGGGCACAGCACCTGTAGACAAAGGGCCCAAGTACTTCACTCTCTGCTGGCCAGCCCTTCCCTACAAGCAAATCTATTGCTCGTATTTCCCCATCCTCTTTCTTCCGAAAGAATTTTGCTCTTTGTGAAACGTAGTGGATGGATCCATTTGAAAGAGGCTGCTTAAGAAACATTTCTGAAAGTGAGTCTAATCAGACAAAGCTAACCTCCAAAGGGTGCAGTAGGACTGCAAGATTTTCCAGAGAGGACAGAGGGGCTGGGAATGAAGATGAGAGTGAGCTTGAGGGTTTCTGTGCATCTTTTGGGAGGTTGCCCTCTAGGACTGCCCTGCAGCTAGTTGCACAAGGAGCACAGGGAGAGTTGTGGCACATGAATGACTGCAGCAGATGGAAAATGGGAAGAAGTTGAGATACGAGTATTTTTGTATGTTCATTTATGCAGTGAAATGTAGCACATGCTAAAACAAAAAGTTCTTCATTTGACTCTACCTTAAACAGTGGAATAACTAATATCTACCTTTTTTAAAAAAAAAAAAAAAAAAAAAAACAAGCACTCCAGTGGCTGCTCATGTTTAAAGCTGACTGCCTGCAAAGCAGTAGCTTACAGAACTGAAGCCTGCAAGTACAAAATGCAGTTAACGTGGCAAAAAGCGAGGAGGCCGACAAGTAGCTGGAAGAGCGAATGTGCAGCTTTGTGATGTTTTTATTATAGGATTTAGCTCATTCTGTGGCATGACGGAATTCACACTGATGTCCAGTCTAACTCTATATACAGAGCAGAGGTGGGGTACAGCAGCACAGTGCTGCAACCTAGAGCTGTGGCACTGTCCAGGACTCAGAAAACCAGGTTCTGCTTCCCAGTTGTGCTTCAGGCACCCTCTAGGACTGGTTTATCCTTCAACCTTTTGTCACTAGACTGTAAACTCTGTGACTACACAGTGCTCAGCATTATGAGACTTGACCTCAGCTGGCACATTTAGAAGCTAATCTAGTGCAAACAAAAGAGCCACCACTATCAAATCATGCCAGAACACCTGCTGTTGTGACCACAGAGGGATTAAGACTCTAACTTCAGTCTGGAAAGATGTCTTGTCTTAAGGCACTTGGTAAAAATGAAGTTGAGCCCTTAGCTCTGCCTACGTGATCATATTTACCTGTGGCCAAGATGGGCTGCAGGTGAGACAGCCCATCCCAAACTAGCATGGGTACCATCGTAACACAGCTAGAGAAACAGCTAGTACAAAGATTGCAAAGCCTACCTGAAAACTGGGTAATGAAGATGCAAGAGGCTGGCTTTCATTGCTTGAAACTGCGGTGACATCACCACCCAGGTCATACAGCAAACCCATGAACTGCATCAAAGCTGGTTCAACCATGTACACATGAGCCACAGTCCTAATTCTGACTGTACTGCATGAAGACCTCCTGAAGAAAACTCTTCCCTGCTCAGAAGGGCAGCTCATTTCTGCTCATCTCTTTTTTCTGCCACTGTCCTCAATCCCTTATACCACACAGGAAGTAGGTGCACAAGTTGCTTCTCTGGACAAATGGTACAGAGTTGGGTACATTTCTTCTCCCATCCTTGCTTCTCCTCCTTTGTGCCTGCTCCCCACTCACTGCATCCATCCATAGACAACGTACTCACTAACCTGGCAGAAAGCCCTGCCTTCCCCCCACACTTTTTTTTTTTTAATGTGCTTTTCCCAGATTATGGAGATAAATCAATTCACAGAAGGAGCTAACAAACACTAGCCCACGAGATTAGCAGAAGTGCATGGACAGAAGGCACTGGACCAGCACCTCCAACTTTTGGCAACAGTCCCTTGGACTGGCTCCCTACTCAATTCTGCAGGCTTCACTGCCACCCACACGTCCCTTCCACAGAATGACTAGCAATGTCATTAGGCAGCAAAGTTAAGATTCAACAAACAAGAGCTAAGGGAGTTTGCACCTCGAGTTATTCAATAATGCCGCCAGCAAACTAAAGGAGACTATAACATGCTGATCTGCATTCAGATTGCACTTGGAAAATATTCTTCCTAAGAAGTGCATTTCTAGCTCTTAGCTATTTTTAAAGGAAATTCTAGATGCTTTTGAACATGAATGCATCAGGCAGCCACAAACATACGTCAAGCCAACCAGTCAACGGGTTGGACCTGGTAGTTTGACATCATGTCTTTACACTGTTCAAGCAACAGCAGCCAAGTACAAAATGAAGCTGGAGCTCTATCCAAAGCCACGGTCCTCCTGTAGGCTGCCAAAAAACACAAGAACATAGCCAGTAGTACTTCAAGAGGATCTCCAGAGGACACATCAGCTGTTCACAGGAGGTCAGAATTCACTAACACAGCTTTGAAAAAATACATAACACAGCTCTGATGTCAGCTACAATGCAGTGCACATTACATCAACTAATACATAGGCTTTTGCTATAGTTGCCCTGCACATGTTTTCCTAAGAGTTGATGCAAACAAGTCAATCAGCGAAAGGTCACTGCACCGACAATTTCACTGAAGATGTTTTTTGAATATCTCCAACTATCCTTCCGTGGAAGAACAGCTGGAGAAAAAAATAGTAATCTCTAGAAACAGAAAGAAACACAATTTCTTATTTTTAGGAGTATTTCACTTCAAATCCAGTAACAGGGAAAGAACAAACTAAACATCTTTGAAAAACAAGACTCTTATTCTGTCTCCTCTCCTTTGTTCTAAGACTATTTGGGAGAGAATTTATAATTCATCCAGTAGACCTTACAAGGCACCTGCAGCATCAGAGCACCACACAGTTTTATCCACCAAGACTACTACTAAAGGAGAAAGGTCTATATAACTACCTTTCCTCTGCAAGCACCTAACCATCGTGGACATGTTTGGCTCTCACAGGTCAAGGTCTACTGAGAGCAAGGAGTCCAAGTGTGGTCTCCTGCATCACAAAATCATGTTGTTCCATTAACTCATATCTATGTTCTGATCACAAAGACATCAGCAATAAGGCTCTCCTGTCAATCATTTCACTCATTCCTTCTTCATTTCCATCTGGGCAAATTCCCCTCCAAAGTTGGGAATGGTGGAGGGGAAAGAGAAGAAAGGTATCAGCATTGTAGGGAGAGGTTTTTTGAATATCAGTCAAACCAATGAGTTCCATCAACAACGCTGAACCCCCAAAACATCACGTATTAGCAATCATTGCTCGTGGCAAGCCTCAGGGCATATTTCCGATTTCCCTACAACACAGCTTATGTCTGACAAGTAATCATTGCACATCCATCTCATCTTTGGTTTTCTCCCATGTATCCCTCAATCTCTTCCTTTCTCCTATCCATCCTATCCCCAAGATCTCTCATAGCATGACAGTGTAGTGCTCTTCCTAAAAGTGTCCTCTGGCAAAGTATCATCTCTGTTCTTTTACTAAGCAGAAAATACAGTCTGTGATCTTGTGCATCTTCCTTTGTGCCAGTGATATGAAACTATTTCCAACGCTAAAACACCATTCAGACTCTGTAATAAGTCTCAGCCCATCTGTATTGTCATGGGCAGCAACCGCAGACATTTAAACAGCAGAAAGATCCTGCAATCCTGGAAATACACTCTCCATCTGAATAAGCTGGCTGGTATCTTACCACAAAGTCAGGCTGGGAGCAGTGGCTTCAGCTGTGGAAAAAACAAAAAAACAGAAAACCAGCTACTTCAGATCAGTGTCTTTGTATGTTTTGAGGAAGTTGCTTATGGCAAATACGCACAATAGAAACAGATACTCTTCCTCCACTTGTCCTATAAATTCTGTCCTGCCCAAGCTAAATTCAGTAGTAGAAGCCTAGTGGAGCATGAAGCAGACATCTGAACTAGGTTGTGTGCAGCACAGCCGTAGTGCTGCACAGATGGGCCTTGGTGACTTCAAGAAACAGGCTGCTTCTTATTTCAGTGTACCACACAGATCTCCTCAGGCTCCTCTCACCATCCATACACAAAACAGGAATAAAATTTCCCAGCCTCATAGCACAGTGGTAAAAATAAATGGCCTTGAAATCCTCTGCTGCTCTCCCACCTGGGAGGCAGGCTAAGTGTCTCGATACACTGCATGAGATCTTTCCCTGTCCAACTGACCGGATGTGAATAGAAGGTGGCCTTTCACAGCACATTTCTGGCTCCATAATCTTATAACAAATAAAAAGCATGCATTCCCCAGGAGGCCACAGAAATAGAGAAAGAAGCTCTCATACAGTCTAGACAATAGATATAATCTGATTTTCAAGCTTCCTCCCTCTATTATCTTCCACAAGGAACACAGGCAGGTCACATCTGAAACTTTCTCTAGGATGTGTTCACATTCTTTCCTTTCCATGTAATGAACCAGAAGAGTTGATAAGAAACAGAAGTAGAGTCCTGTACAGTTCAAAATCCAAGTCAAGCCACACAATAAGCCCTGCCATTTCTTCTTCACCACAGCTTAACTTCTATAATGTCAAAACAAGTCACACCTCCCGGTTTGCTCTTGTTCCCAACTAGGCCTCAGTCAAATGAAACCCATCACATCTTGGTCACTCTTTCTGCTCTTGGAAGAAAGCATCTGATGACTGGCACAATCAATCTGATGACTATAGGAGTCAACTTTGGGGCTGGCTAGCTGCCACAAGAATTACTGCAGTGAAAACAAGGAATTCAAGACCAGGTCTGCCAAAATTTTAAGTATTCACTACCCAAAACATCAGAAGATGCACAGAAAAAAAAACCCATCCCATTCAGAATATCAAAATAAGTAACAGAAGAAGCACTATATTGATCAGATGGGAAAGAAGCCTGGAGAGCAGGCTCAGGACAAGCCTCAGGGCATATTTCTGATTTCCCTACAACATAGCTTATGTCTAACAAGTCACACAAAATACAGGGACATGAGGTCAGGTACCTTCACATCCTCTAACATCTAAGCACCAACCACAAGATCTACTCATCCTTTACCCAAGCAAGTTAACATCATCAAGTTTGCACCACATAAATACATTCAGAGAAGCTGGAACACGCACAGGTCCTCTGTCACAGGCACCCTCTCAAGCAATATGTTCACTTTCCTCTCCAAAGCGGGCTGTGATTTGAAAACAGCAGTTATGCCAGCTCCAGCACAACTGAGGCTTGGAGCAGAAAACACATCCTATCAGTATACAATTCCCTCTATCAATACAGTCAGGAGCTCTTGCTTTTACTTCTTTGTCTGGGCTGATGGCTACAAAACTGTGTAGCCCTCCTCTCCTTTCCAGTGTAACACTGAACCTCCTTCCCCACTGATGACATTTGCCAAATTGCTAGTTTTTCCTCAAGATCTGCATTACTTTTGCACAAATATCCCTCATTTACTTGCTTCTGAGTTTCACTTTTCTCCCTTTGAATTAAATTACTATTTTCCTCTGATTGCAATTTGGTTGGAAAAAATACAAAGTTGAGGGATATTAGGTTTGAGTAAAAGAAGAAAACAGAGTAAGACAACAGCCTCTGGAGCTCTCATCTTTCTTTATTTCCCATTCAGCTGAAACACCACCCTGGACTCATTAACACTTAATGCAGGTGAAAATAAAGCGATTTAATATTAAAGCAATGTGAGCATATGAAAAGCATTTACTCCAGACCTGTTGGTACTTGCCAAGTATCATTCTAAGCTCCTTCTCCATATGAAGAGCTCTTTTACTTTTAAGACCATAACTTCTTATCTGGGCTAATAACATTCAATATGAAACCTCTCAAATCCCATTTGAAAGCTTAAGTATTTGACATTTAGGACATTTCTTCATTCCATTAGAAAAACAACAGCTTAAAGAATACTATATTGTTAAAGAAACAGTCATCATGAAATGGGCTAACCATTTAGCTGCTAGCTACTTTCAAGACCCCAAGTGTGAATTCAGGGAGCTACCATAGGTCTCCACCAGTTCATTTACACAGAGGATCATCTTATTTCACTGACTGCCTATAAAGAAAGAGCTGTGCAAGGGAACAGTGACTAGAAGGCACAAGGGTTTCTCCAGCATGAAGACACAGAAGTAAAGTCTGTGCAGAGAGCAGCATCAATACCAGTGCACAGCTGGACACCTCATTTAAACAGATGAAGTTGGCAACCCCACGCTAAACACACACAGGCAATGCTGAGGATCTGAACTGTTCCATGTAAATGTTGTAAAGTTTTAAGGGACAAGTCATAATCTACAAACAATAGATTTGGTCACATTCCCCACGAGTCAAATTCCACCCTCCAGTCAACATGTAAAATCATCTAACTGATGCTTGCTGACATGAAAACTGGAGTCTTTTGGTGAGGCACTGCCCATGCAACCACAGCACCCCAGGAATATAACTGAAGAGATGCACATCACAGTTGCTTGAAATATTGTTAATTTCCTTCAAAATTTGTTGAAATTCAGATTACGGTGGCAGCTGGGTAAGAAGCAAGAATTCACCCCATGACTCCACATATCTACCAGAACTGGTCTTCAGCCAGCCTGCAGCATGGACAGGACTGCTTCAGCTAATCGCTGGCAATGGGAGCTGTTTGTCACTGAGAAAACTTCCACAGGCAGCTCTGATTTGATGCTGGCTGTGACAATTTATCTAGTATAATAACACATGGAATTAACCCTAATAAACTCACAAAGTAAAGCACAGAAAGGTCATCCAAAATTGCTAATCTTACTTCCAAATCAAAATAAACAGTTAAACCCACTCACCAGGGCAGACAAAGAAGGGCCCACAGATCTTTCTATCACTGCATCATCAACCAGCAGAATATCCAACTTTCACAATGTATTAAAGTGAATCCATCTCTCCAAAGGAAACATTAACCACCGGTATGACATCAAGATAGAAGATAGCTTTTAATTACATATACAAAAGAATTCATAACACTCCAACACTACCCCAACAGTGGCTTGCTGGAAAAAAAAACAACTCTGATCAATGTTTCTAGACTCTCCTGTAGAATATTAATAAAAAGATACACATACAAAATAGGTCTTTTTATATGTAACTATACATATTAGGCTTTTTTAATGTAACTGCTGGCTTTTATACATAAGTTCCATGATCTTCTAGCCAGAATGCAATTTGGCTCGTGGCATTAACTTGGATTTACACGCCTGATCAGTTTGGAAAGGGAAGATGTTAAAGGTGAAGCATACAATAAACATACACAAAAAAATGGTGATTTTTACTAGGAATGCCCACTTCCAGGTGACAGGCTTTGTGCCTTCATGAAGGCATTAAAAGCCCAAATTAAAAAAAAAAAAAAAAAGACATTTGCAAAGGTTTTAAGGAAAAGTTAATCCTTCAAAACTTCATGGCAACAGGTCACCTTTATACTTAACAGGTGAGCACAGTAATAAGATCCTTTTGCTGTGCAATGTGAAGACCTCAAGCTTCTTGGCAAGTTAACATATCTCTCAGTTAAAAACAAAATCCTCACAAAACTGATGCTTACAATACCCAAGTGTGTTGGCATTTTATTTTCTAATCATGAAAATCACAACACATGACACAAAACTAGATCCTAGACTCTGGTATGCCTTGCTATTCTAGCACCCCTAAACACCTACCAGAAACAAAAAATTGCTCATGCACAGACACTCTAGTCCTGTATCTCCTGCCTCCAATGCCTGTCATCATCTTCAATGGACAAGCTTCCTCTGGTAGCTTCTGTCTGCTCCAAATGTATCTAAAGAATCCTTTGAAGTCAAAATATTCTTAGCAATTAGATCCTCTCTATTTCTTTTTGCCTTTCTAATTATCCTTTTAACTGCCTTCTGCTTATTTTAATAGATCTTCCTACCCTGCTCCTTACCAGACTGTTTATATTTTTAAAAAGCCTACTGCTTACTGCTTCTACTACTGTTTACATTTTCATTTAGCCACCTCAGCTCAGTTGCTGCTTTTTGCCCGATTTCAGAGTTAACCAGAGAAAATTTCTTCTCTGATCTCTTCAACAGTTTGTAAATCTCTCTTTTCTCCCCTCCCCCCCTTTTTTTTATTCATTTAACAATACATTTCCCTTGCATCTGGGAGAGGGAATGAAGTTTCCTCCAGACCACGAGGCATTTTGAGAAAATCCATATTCTTATATATTGCTTTAGGCACACTTCTCTCCACTGCTTAGTCTATCGTTCTTGTATTAGGAATATTAAGCAGATTATTAATGACCGTGTCCCATGTGTTCCCTAACTACCTCATTCATTATCATTTCCTGCCTGAAAAAGTAAACAAATAGCCTTTTGTGCTCAATGTTACAGGAGATTACCTATGAATTTCATTAGTTATATCTCTACTAGGGGGAAAAACTGTTTCAAGCGCTTTGGTTCATGAAATGGCTTGTGCTGTTGTGCATGTGCGTGTAACAGTCTGACATATCAGCACAGCAAAACTAGCCAGAGGTTTTGGTGTCTCCATTAGAGTTTGGAAGTGAGAGTCACTTCACATCTTTCTAAGCAAATCTCAAATTCACACTGCATTTGGCTAACAATTACAACTGACAAAACTGATGAGGGCTAAGGTAAGGGGGAAAACACCCACCTTTCCTTTGGAGACATACGAAAAAGATTGCTGAACCACTAACCACATCATATGAGTTGCTACCCTCATACAGGAGGGCATCAAGAAGGCAGCATGATCTGGGGAATCTAAAAATGTAGAAGTGTTTTGATGAACATGACTGGGGAATGGCTATTCCATTTTCCCCGTACTCAGGAAGCCCCTAAACCACTACTTCATAGGAGCTACAGAGTAGATTAAAGGAAGGATCAGTCAATATTTTCTGTTTCTTACAATCCTTCCTTAACCATCTGCTACTGGGCACTGGGAAACAGCATACCAGGAGAGAGAGACAAAAAGTGAGATCTTTTGTTTAATCCACAGAATAGCCATTCTTTATAAAAATAACTGCAGCCCTCCCCTAACTGCTAGGCTTTGCCAGAGAACTCTGAAACACATATTCCATAGATACAAAGAAAAAGCAAAGACATCAAGAGATGCAGAGTCCACAGTTTCCCTTGGTAGTTTGTTCTAATGGCTAATCTCCCCGCTGTTCAAAATTTCCACCTCCTACTCTTAAAGACATTTTGCGTCTTCATTTTGTCATTCGAATGTTTGGATTCGGCTTCCAGGTATTGTTTTCTGCTACACAGTCTGATAAAATAAAGGGCTCTTTCGTACCCATTTTTTTTTGTTTAGTTTGCTTTTTTATTTTTTAATCCATAGAGAACTGGCACCACATAGATACAATCAACAAGTCATTTTTTTTAAGATTCACTTTGTGAAGGATAGTTTCCCGAAGTGTAGTGCATGTCCTAAAGTGTTTGGGACCAAACAACAGCGAGTATTTTCTTTAACTCCTCAATTCAGTCCATTCCCATCACACTATCTGCATCTTCTCCAACTTTTCAACAACCCTCAAAAAAAAACCAGAAGAACTGGAAACAGAAGTATTGCATTAAAGCACAAGCAGCAAGACAGAATATCCTTATTTTCTTGTTATTTTCTTATTTTTCTCTTTCCCATACAACTACGGATTGCATTACCCCATTGCCCATTCCAAATCCAAAATCTGGTTTGGGGTTTCTGCCCATCAATCCAGTCTCCCTATCCCAAAAGCACAACTTGTGGGGATCCAAGAGCCAATTCACAAGAATTTGATGCTATATACTGGGGGGAAAGGGGGGGGAGTAAATGCAAAAACAACAAAAAAAAATCATTGCACAGACTCAGTACACTATATGTCTTCCACCACTTTTATTGAAGAACAAATTCAGTTTGCTTGATATTCCCACAATTTCTTTCCCCTATGCTTTGTCTTGCTCCTCTGTTTTGCCTTTCATTGACTCCTGACTGATACCAGGCTAAGCGTATATCTTTTCCAGGGTCTTGAAGGTCCAATAATAACATTCTCCACCTTTTCTGGAATGTTGCCAATATAACCAAGTGCATTAGGAAGAATATGAACGTTGCTGTGCTCCCCAGCTGGCTCTTACCTGCTTGCTAAACAGCGCTTTTAGCTCCTAGCTTCTGCCTAACACCCTCAATAGTTAATGGTGGACCAGGAAGAGCTTCCTGACATGTGAGACAAATATATCATACCTCTTCTTCACAAATAGTGAACAGCAATATTTATTAAACATGTCTAGTTTTTCTGCTCTATTACACATTTTACCTCTCCTCAGTAGTAATAAGTCTATCCAAGCCCTTATTAGAATTTCTTTTGTTCCTAATATAGTTTTTTACTATTCTTTGCACTGACAGTCACCATTTTTTCCCTTGTGTTTTTAACTTCCTTTATCAATTTTTTGCACTTGATGATTTCTAATTCAAGGATAACTGTCATCTCTTCCTTTTATTATCCTTTTTTTTCCTTCAATTCTCACTAGCATAGCAATGCCCAGCTCATGCAGTGATGATCAGCATGCTCACA
This sequence comes from Rhea pennata, assembly GCF_028389875.1. Taxonomy (NCBI): domain Eukaryota; kingdom Metazoa; phylum Chordata; class Aves; order Rheiformes; family Rheidae; genus Rhea; species Rhea pennata. Next base: position 3,387,675 of record NC_084680.1, read on the forward strand.
AGAAACTGCGGTCAACAGAAGACAATGGGAGACACGTGCAAGACTCAGGTCTTGCATAACACAAGCTTGATCCTAGTTTTAAAGCAATTTTAAAACAGGAATAAGGTTCTGATTTCCTTGCCATGGGCCATCCTTTCTTAAAAACTGCACATGAATGACATAGGAGAGAATGACAGGTACTGGATGCAAAACACTATTTAGGGAAAGACTAAAAAGACTCAGGACCTACACAGTATCTTTTTCTGAACTCCTACAAGGACCACCTGTATGTCCAGCTGGTTAAAAGAGTATCAAGGTATGACTGAGAGATGAAATAGGGCTTACATTAAAGCAGAAAGAGCTCCTACAAGAAAGCCAGACTTTATCAAAACCAAAATGGAATGATATACCAGCACATTAAGTCTCTAAAGGACTACTTAAACTAAAGCCTGAGAAAACACCCAGTTCAGGCAAGACATCTTCTACTAATGAAGTCATAAACACATTGTATTCCTGAAAAACCAACAGCACAGCTATTTATCAAGTTCAAGAGCAAGCAAAAGAATTGACTCAGCACGCTACAGTCCATATAAAAATTACATAGGCATGACAGAGTACTACATCTTGTCTGAGGAGCAAAAGCACAGCCAAATAAGTTTACTGTGTTTACTACACTGACAGGTAGCACAGTACCTCTGTGGCCTGGAACACCATTCAAAAAAGGAGGTGACAGCTACACTGTCAGTGAACTGAGAAGGATGGTGACAGTGTCTACGAATGTCAAGGGATACCAGGAGACTGCAGGTCACTGCAAGAGTGGAAAACTTAACAGTGGGAGAATTTAGTTAATCACATCTTGCAAAAGCCAGAGATAGTGCAGAAATGACTCTCTAGATACTGTGTATGGCCACTCCCAACATCGTCTTGTCAGCATATCCACCTGAAGAAATGCAACTGTTGATTATTTTTGTCACTCATGGATAGGCTTGAGACAAGCAGGAAAAAGTCATGCTCTACAAGATATCACTCTCTGCAAACTAAGCTCCTCAACCCACAACCTTGCTGCTCCCAAGTCTCAGCCATGACCTAGCTAGTCCCCTTGGAGTCTCTTGCACTGAAGTGACCCAAGCAGTAACTATCAAAAAGCAGCTTGTAACAATGACACAACTTAGCCAAATCCAAAACTCTTCAGAACACAAAACTCACACCCAAAATTCCACTAGGATAACATATAAGTAAAGAAAGGGGTACTTAGATGTGAAAAATTGCTGAAAGGAAGTTAAATGGAGCTGCTAAGATGACAAAAATCATACAGGTGATATGGAGAACCTGGAGATAATGTTTATCATCTGTCAAAGGGGGACCAGTCAAAGAAAATGAGCACAGTTAAACAGCACAGTGAAAAAGGACATTAGAAACATAGAAACATCCTCAGAAAGAAATCAGAATAAAAAGAATGTAAACTCAAGGAAGCTAATTTTAAAACTGTTAAGACATCAATCCAAAAAAAGATTTTGAGAATCAGATGGCTAAAGGAACAAAAGCTAATGAAAAAAATTTAAAACATATAAGCACCAGTAGTCTACTAGAGGCTGGTATAAATCAAACATTCAAGACAGATAAAACCATAGTATAAAAACACAACTTCTTCACACCAGTGCTTACTTACGGAAGAACTTGGGGGAAGTCCTTCCAGACTCTTTGCTCATCAGGAAGGAACTATCTGCCTCAAATTGATGGGTCACCAGAAAAAAAGATGCAGACCTGCCTCTCAAAATTAACAGTAAAAAACGAATAGGGCCAGACAATATCCACCCAAGCTCTAAAGGTACCAAGCTATTAAGCACAGCAAGTAGCTTAGGATACTTTCATATGCACAGGATAAAATAAGAAGTTATCTCATTGATTAACAACTGATTAAAAGATAGAAAATAAAGAGTAGGCATAGTTCATTATCATAGTGGGGTCCAAAGGCATCTGTTCAGCACCTCAGGTAAGATTTGGAAAAGGGATGAGAACTGTGAGGCAACAAACTTTGCGGATAAAAAAATGTTACTGAGGACAGCCAAAACCAAAACTGACTGTGACAAGTTGCAGAAAGGTCTCATGAGAAGAAGTGAGTGGGCGACAAATTAGGAGATGAAATTCAGCATCAATAAATGCAAAGCAATACACCAGGGGAAAAACATTTCCAACATCACATACAAAAAATCAGTCTCTAAATTAGTCATTAGCATTCACAAAAGCAATCTAGGAGTCACTGAGGGTACTTATCCAAGAATGTGAGTGCAATGTTCAATGGCAGTCAATAGGGCAAGTAAAACATAGCTAATTAATACTAAAGAAACAGAAAGCATGCCACCATATAAAGCTGAGTCCATAGCACATGGCACAGTTCTGGTGATTCCAGCTCAAAAACAACTGTAGAAGTAAAAGTGAAAGAAAGAAAGCAAAGAAGGGCCACAAGGGCAATCTGGTGAAAGCGACTCCTGTTTGTACACAGATTGTCTACAGACAAGGCTCTCCAGCTCTGAAAAGGAGCAAGACACGCACACAACAAGACAGGCACGGAGAAGGGGAATAAAGGTCTTGTTACTGCATCTCAAAACAGAAAGCTAGGGAACACCAAAAAAAAAAAAAGTTTAAAACAAAGGAAAGCAAGTATTTTTCACACTTCTGTTTACCTAAATGCAAGGCTTTGGATGCTAGAAACGTGTCCAAAGGGAACTACAGAAGTCATGGAAGAGAAGTCCATCAAAGCCTAATCAACTCTATGCTGTAAATGTTATTTTTGACTCAGGAAGTCCCTAAATCACAAATGACTGGAGCCAGGGAGCACATCCCAAGGCAAGGATAACTCCACACTTGGCATGCTCTTATACTCCTGACTACAGATATCCTCACTGTCAAGAGACCAGCACTGTGCTAGACAGACCTCTCACTCATGACACCTGTTCTTCATTTACCTTTTAGGCAATCTTCTCAGGCTTCAGCCAGTGGTCCATATTAAACACTTGGTCCCTCACCTTCCCCATGCACATTCACTAGCATACTGACCCCTCCAGTACTCAGGGACCGCTTGATATAAGCCACCCACAGTGCTGTTATCAGTGTGTAAAGATGGGTGCTGGTCATCCTACACACCAAGTCCCACATACTCTGCCTCCATAGGTCAGAAATACATTTATTTAATACACTGCAATTATACAAATCATTGCCTCAGCTCTCAGTAATGCCAGAATACTGGCAATCCATGTTAAAAGGAAGTCTCCAGTGCATATTGGTGACAGGTAAAAAGAGATCCTAAACAGTGGGAATAGTACTGTGAAACAGTGATGAGAAAGAAACAGCTGTATGCTACACCTGCAGGAGTGGAAAATAAAGCTATTATTAGTAAATCATCTGTCCCGTACTTGGAGCTATACAAGACACAGGTATATGGCAATTCCTGCCCTGTAGGGCTTGCGGCAAAGCTGTCAGTTCACAAAGAAACACAGACAAAACTTTGCAATACTGTTTTCTTGTTGGTGTTTACTTAGTAGGTCACCATTCAACATCTGGTGATAGAGGAGCGTGAACAGAAGCTGCCAGTGGCCTGACCACCTTATGAAAAATGCATCCCCTGTATGCATGCCCTGTAAGAGGGCATAAAAAAATGTCTACAGGGAGCAGGTAAGTAAAAACAACGACCTCAACCTGGGGCTAGCAAAGCAAAGGAGCAGAAAGCTTGCATTAAGAAATGGAGTTGGAGATGTGGCTTAAAGCAGAATTTCCACATAGCCTCAAAATACAGAGCAGTAAGTGTGTAACATGGTAATGTAGAAAGTTAAAGGAAAATACTGGAAGATGAATCAGTAGAGGTGTCCAAGAGGGGAAAAAAAGGTTGTGATCCAACATTTCACTTTATTAATAGTTCTCATACAGAAATTAGTAACAGTTTTAGCTGTTTGCTTCTTTCCTCTATGGAGGGGCAGTGCTACAACTGTAAAGGATGAGTCTAGCTATCTGATTCAGTTTTGGTCAAGTCTGAAACTCCCAAACCATCTCCAGAAAGAAAGAAGAGTCCCAAATTCTTCGAGTTCACAGCTCACTTTATGTCTGCTTGGAAAACCTAAAAAAAAAAATGGAAAAAAGTTTACAAGTTATGGTGTCCCAAAAAAATGTTTTTGCACTTTGCTTTTGAAAAATTTCCTATGGCTTTTTTTGGTTTGTGGGATCATTAAAATAGCTGAGCTGGGAACGTCATTTACTTCATTGGTTTTGCTAAGAAAGAGTACCTTCTGCTAACAGTGTGGACATTTGTGAAAGAAAAAGGATTTTGGGGACTAGAACGGATTCAACTATAGATATGTAAAAATAGATCAAATGATTATTTATATAAGAAATTATTATATGATCAAAGTTAAAAAAAAAAAAAAAAAAAAAAAAAACTTTGGCAAAAGAGACACTAAAATGTACTATTTGTGATGCCAGAATACTAACAAATGAAAGCATATATTAATGGAATATATTCCCTGTATTTATTACATAATGTCTCTCTTGCCATAGAGAGAGTTAAGGTAGAAAGATTGTGTGTTTTGGAAACAACATTGGCCTAACACTTGAAAATTACATAAATCCAAAGGAGACAGATAATTTTTTTTTTTCTATTTCTGGGTGGAAGGAAGGAAGAGACTTGAAAAATGTAAATATTCTAGTGCCATTTTTTTCTCCAGAATGATATTTTGCTCATGATAATATTCTCTTAACAAAACTAAATCCTCCTGTCCTGCAGATGTATAGGCTCAAGTACAGGAATTAGGTACCATTTTACTGACTTCAATCAAAGCTACTTGTGGGGAAATTTAACCACAAGCATAAATCTCTGCAACGCTAGTACCTAAGTGAATTCCTAAGCAGAACAAAAATTAAAGCATTGAAGAAAAAACACCAAAAACAAACAAACAAAAAAATCCTAGGAGAAAAAGATACAAATGGAAAATTCCTTCCTGGCTCCATGGATGCTAATCACATATTTTATGCTAGAAGCTGAATATCATAAATTTCTACATATATATTTAATTAGGTTAATTTGTAAAATGTAGACGTATGTCTGCTCAAAGTAGACAAGAACATTTCATATTATACATTTTAAATATCACATAATGAACTACAATCACAAACATTGTTTATGCTGGAATAGGACGGCCAGAGAGTTCTCTGTAAAACGAGGAAAACACAAACATATACGCAGTTAGACAAACAAACACGCACAATATGTGACTGCTATCTAAAAGACATTATCGGGAACAAAAAGCAAAAGGAGCATTTTCAGTTTTTTAATAAATATTCTGATTAAGACAACTGCATAAAAGATAACAATTGAAACACACACATGGTTTTAGAAAAAGGGCCTCTCATTTTTCTTGATTTTGGGGTGTTTTTTCTTATTTATGAATGGCAACATTATTTCCAAGAGTTGCAGTGCATTCCAACGGACTCATGCCTACATCGTCCAGACATCTGAAGTCTGCTTCTAGTAGCAGAAATTGTATCGCTACTCTCAGACCACGCACGATACGACTTCGACCCTGCAAATGTGGTCTGGATATATTTTGCTTTTACTTAATGCAATTTATTCAGATACAGAGACATGCCAGCTCGGAGAATCTGCGTTTTGAAATAATTAAAAGAGACATGATCTCTTTTTTTGTTGATTCGTTTTTAATTGAAAAACAAATAAATATGAAAATTATATTGTTTGCACCAAGAATGGGGCCCAGCTGGGCCCAATTTTGCCCACTCCAACTGCCATGTGGGCTTGGAAAAAACCCATAGCCAAGCGAGGCAGCGCCTGCAGCTGCAGATGGCCCCTCCGGGGACCCTGGATCCTCGAGCTGCTCTAACGCTCTTCCCCACATCCTCCTTGGCCCCACTTCTCCCTCTCCCCTTTTTCCCTCCTGTTCTCCTGGCCAAACAGCTCCTCTCCCATCTTGCCTATTATCAAATTTCCTCTTTTTCTTTTTTTTTTTTTTGCATTTCCTTCCCCAGCCCGGTCCTGGCCTCACGTGTGCTCCTGAGCACAGCCCTCCACTGTCCTCCCCAGCTCGCAGCAGACCGGGTCCCCATTCAAGGTTGTCTCTCTAGTAATATCCCAACAAACACTATTAAGGAGAAACGCTAATTCTAACCGCTGCTATTGCCAAGCAGCTGAATTTATAGGCCTTTAAAATAAAGAGAGATAAGAAGGTAAAAATATCCCTCCATCACAGTTAATACGTAGTATGCCTTGGTAGGACTAACTATAAACAGATAACTGAAGCCACATGCTCTGGAACAGTCTAAACATGACAAGGAGTCAAAATACACCCTGACGGAGGGCTCTGGCTTGTTCAATTATTAATTCCTGCACCAGCAAAGTTCATCTCGAGCCCTGCTGCCCCGCACAGATCCCTCTGGCCAAGAGGGGCAACCGCGGCAATCCCGACCGCATGCAGGCCAGCAGGACTCCCACCACAACGTCCTCCTGGCATCCACTTGCCCCCCGGCATCATGTCCACCACCCTCATCCCCTCTGGGGGACACGGTAAGCTGCCCAAACCCAAGGCACTGACGCAATGTGCTTTAGCGTCCCAAGAGCCAGTGCTGTGGGCTCCCATTGACAGCATCAACCTACTGAACAAGAAATCCAGTTGCCTCTCATGGTCATCCTCAACCCCTCTCCACTACAAACAAACCAAAATTCTGCTGTACCTCCCTACACAGCTTTCTAAAACACATACATAAATCTGAAAAGTTATTTCATTTCCAGAGAATGCTGGTAAAAGCCACCTATAGATTAAAGAGCATCAGGACTCAAGTTACAGATTTACACCTAGAAATCAGTAACTGTTCCTGATTTTCGAGCTACTGATCTATCAAGGCACTTTGCTTGCTACTTACTTATTGTCAGCTCTGCTTTCTAGCTACCCTAAACAGCCTACAGAATTTTAATATAAGAAATCATAAAAATCTGTCTTTTAATCAAAAGGGCTGCTGTAACAGGACTCATTCTTCCCTAGCGTAGCCAAGTAATTAATGCTAAAATGGGAAGAAAAAAAAAGAAAGACAAAACCTCACCAAAATAAGGCCAGAAGTTCAACTGGAAGCTTTGATTTCAAGAATGCACCTCATAGGCTTGAACGTCAGTTCACCCTTGCAATTCGCTATTATTTGTATCACTCTAGACTACCCTGGAGCATGAGCCAAGGACCATGACCACATGTTGCTCATAACGAAGCTAATCCGTTTCACTTCTGGTTTTATTTCAGTTTCTCCTTCTGGTTCTCTTGCACTAGCGGTGCTGTTGACTTTGGTTGGAAAGTTCTGAAAACTGAGGTTTAATATTTCTAAAAATATGTATAAACCAATTAAACACTTATACTAAAACTGTTCACAACATACAGTAAACAGAACCTAAATGACAGGCCTCAAGTGCAAGTATACCTAAGTTCTTCTGAAAACTTATTTCTGTTGCTATTTTAAGATAGTAAAGGATACTACCTCCACCCATACAATAAAAAAAAATAACTTAAAAAAAATTACTCACTGGCTGAATATACCTAGTATAATGAAATCACAGAAAGCATTAAAACCACGACTGAATGCATGATAGTGCCATCCAGGAACATGACCACATTTGGCCCATCATAGCTTTTGACTAAGAACGTTTGCTCAGCAAACTGTTTAAGGAAAGGTCTGATAAAACATGCGTGTTTCTGCACAGTTCCATCAGCTACTGAGATATTAAGCCTTGCGTGATAAAATCCCCCGTTTTTAAAAACAATACATAGCGTATAATAAAAGCAGAGCAAGGCATTGCTATCTGACACAGGGTTTCCGAAGCTACTTGCTGTTACTGACCTAAAGGTCTATACAATATCCCAGACTCACTAGAGATCTCTATTCTCCGTCAATATGTCAAGTCTCTCAGACATGTCTATATGCATAAACACATACACACATATATTGATTCTCTATACATATTATTACTTCTCAATGGATTCAGTAGCTGCCATCCCCTATTCCAAGCGCCTTCATTTGCTTCTTCCCTTTGTAAACCCATTATCAGCATATATAAAATCTCCAGGCATTGCTCTTTCAGCTACAGCTTTATTTTTCCACATTATGCCAGCCAAATATAGATGCGCAACAAACAAAAGTACTGTAAATTACAAGCAAGGAAGGCCTTGCCTATATAATTAAATCTTTTGCAGGTACAGTACACCAGCTAAGCCTTTCTAAGCACACATTAAAAAGAGTGCTTTACCAGTATGGGTTAGAGAAATAAGACATAAGAGAAATATTCCAAAAAAGAGCTACACTAGCAGAATTATATTGACACAGGTCTACTTTTTTTTTTTTTTTTTTTTTGAATATAGAAACATCTATGCAAAGGGCACTTGGCTTGTGCAGCTAAAACACTCTCAGAGCAGGTGTACAGGTAACAACAGGCATCCTGGGCAGACCAGCCTAGCCCTCAAAAAGGATCGTGCATGGCCTTCCCAGTTTCTCTGCGCAAGAGACAGCAAGGTGGCATTTCAGGGAGTGCACAGCACCTTACCTTGCCATCTCTGCCTCGGGGCTGTAACCTGTGGCACAGGAAAAGGAGCATCTTCAACTGTCATGGTGCAAAGTGAAGGCTGAACCTCGGCTACGGCAATGTAGGCAGCACCGCAATTCTGCTGGCATAATGACCCTGTCAGGAGGCGAAGGTAGGCACCTAGAGCACAGCATGCCACCAAAAGTGCTGTAGTTTTACCCCAAATGGGCCATGTCACCTCCAGCATCTCCAGAAGTAGCAGAATTCCATCATCCACAAGTCCTGTTTCCATCCGACACAGCCAGCCAGCCTGAAACTCTGTGCCAACCTGATCCAAGGCTCATTTTGGCCCACCTACACCCACATAGACACAAGTACAGGGGTTTGGTTGGTCTGACCTCCCCAGGGTTAAAAAAAAACACTTCAATGTCCTCTGTACACAAGCTACACTCACCCAGTCATCTAACACAACACATTTAGAGATGTACTAATGAACCTAAGTTAACTGTCAATTAGCCCCCAAAAAGCAGAAGTAGAGAGAAGAATGCTTTAACATTGCTAAAGAAATGGATTAAGTAGAGATATAAAAACATGTTAGTATCAAGGATCTGACTTTCTACAACAACTTGTACACTCATTGCAGCACACTTCCCACAAATACATTATTCCAGTTAAGCAACTTTTTAGCAGTTATAGATTCAAAGAGTATGGAAGAAGTATTTTCTCCTTAAATTCCCTTTCCTGCCATGTCTTATATTGCCCACTTTGGGAACAACAGCCAGTCCGCCAAATATGTAAAACCTAAGTAAATCACAAAAGTCATCACATAGCTTGCTTGGTGCCTCCACATGCATTACACATTCAGTATTGTCAGCATATAACAGCCATATTACAGATTACCCATATCAACCATTTTAGCATCTGACCAGAACATACACATTTCGGAGTCTAGCAAAACAGTTTCTGCATGAGAAAAGCCATTACTGCTGACCTCAGCCTGAAAGGAAGACAAACACACACACTCAACTCCATACGCTCCCTTGTAGTCCCACCAGCAGTAACAAAATTGCTCAGCAGGAGGTGGTATATAAGGCCCAACACTACCAGAACAGATTCAAGATGCAAATAACCAACAATAATCAGGGGAAAGTGACCCTGCTTTTATAAACATCCCATCCAAGGATCAAGTCTCTCATAGAGACATGACAGCTACAGTTGTCTCTGGCATGTGTCCCAGGAAGAAATCTATTCCACAAAAAGGGAATATCCTATAGCCCTTCCCTCCTCTTCCTTCAAGGGTCCCTTTACAACACATCCAAAGATGACACATGTAGGAAGGTCTCATGTCACACAACTCACCTAAACACAGAACAGCTATGAGTAGGTCACAGCTTCCTTCAGTACAACATGCAAATGGGAAGCACCAAACTCTCCTCCTTCCAAAAGGCCAACCATGCTTCTTGAGCCACAGTCTTTGCAGAAAATCAACTGCCACACAATCATCCCATCAAGTCAATTTGCTGTTTATTATCTACGATTATTTCACATCCTCTTCGTTACGTCTCCAACCAAACAGCTCTACAGTCTGAACATTTTACATATTTTTATGTATATGTGTGTATAGTAGATGCATATAAAATATGTGCATATATAAATTGTATTTCCTTCCACTCTCATTCTGCTACAACTTCACTCCACTCCCAACATCACAAATAGCTAATGCACATAAAAATAAGTCACAAGTCATGTCTCTCCCAGGCAAAATACCTGGTCAACATCTTCACCATACAACACATACAGTTGCTTTCCTGCATCTCTCTCTTCCCGCTCCTTGCACTTTGACTTAAAAATTCAGCTCTCCCATGATGGCTGATGAGGCACAGAGAGAAACTGCACCAAAGCAGTGTGCCACTGATAAAAGATACACTGCAAATGGTTATTTTTCATATACTATACATGGTAAACAGCATCATTCATTGCTATTCCCTTGCTCCAGACAAATCAATGATTGTTAATGCAAAGTCAACACGTCCAGATGTAGTTTGCATACTAGTTAACCACTAAATTGGCATCACATAGTACAAAACAATCAAGAGACATTCAAGAAATCAAACAAAAGCAAAAAGGAGGCAGATGACTAGCAATTAATCTATAAAAGACTTTTGAAAATTAGAAACTTCTTCCCCATAAAATGCTGTCTGACCAAACTGATTCCATTGCATAAATGCAAAATTGTAAGAATACATCACACTGTAGTTTTAATCTCTCAGAAATTTGGAAATTACAAGAAAGAAATGGCAACATTCCTTTGCGCCCATTACCAGAAAAGCAACCAGGGCCTCCAGCCACACTCGTAGCCATTGCCCATGATTCTCTTCTCCCTGCTCTCCACTTTTTATTTGCCATGCTGTCTACAATTAGGGCCTAATCCTACAAAACATTCCCTCTCACAAAAGTCTATTTATGGGCAACTACACATGTCGACATAACTGACTGAGGGACTAACTCTTTCCATTTTAAGGTGTTTTGTCCCTGAAAGCCCCCGGCACAATTAGAATACAAATATTTGTTTACACAGATCTGAGTATGAATTACTAAAGCACTCAGTGCAGTTTTAGCATATTAAGGCTGCGATCCAGCAAATCCTTCTGTACACGCAAGATGCTTTGCGCATGCAAGTGGTCCCAGAAAAGCTAGCTAGGTTCGAGTACCACGCGCTCATGAGGACCAACGCGCACCTGCACAGGCACAGGAAACATGGATTATCATGGAGCTGGAAGGTGCAGTTCCCAACATGGCCAACGCCGGGGCACCCAGTCCCACAGGGCACCCGGCGCTGCAGCACCCAGAGGCCACTCCCGTGTTTGGCATCATCACGGCGCTCCCTGGCCCTTCGAAGATTAGGGCACGCGCCTCGCCATTCCAGGGACGCTGGCAACGTGCAGGGGGTTACGTCCTCCAAAAGGCACAGACAGGAGAAGCAGGCACAAATTGCAGGTCCTTACCAATTCGAGACGTAATCAGATTTAAAAATTTTGTAATACTAATAAAAAATAAATGACATTAATCTTTTTTTAGGACACTAATTTCACTGCCGTATTTGCATAATCACAAACTTAACTGTGCATCGCCAGAGCCACATGATTGTACCTGTGGAACTGTACTATTCATGGTATTACATTATGGCAGCATTACATATTTAAATTATTCCACAGTTAAGTGAATATGATCATAACGTTTTATACTGCACTTGTGTAAATATTATCTACTAGTTTAATAATATTATGTCTATTTTCATCCCTCATTGAGGACTAGGCACTTGAAATTTTTCTTTTTAAAAAATACATTTCAAATATGTCACAAGAAAAATGTTGGTATCTGTTTACAAGGCTTCCTTCCTTCCCCCTCCCCCCTTTCCATTCTGCCAAACAGTAATTTTTTTAAATTATAGATACCGATCAACTTTCCAGAAAAAAAAATCCCTTTGGAAGCAAAGCTGCAAAGAAAAATTACTAAAAATTTCAAACGCAAGGAGGTTTCTCCGAGAACGACGCTCGCATATGGAAAGGTTAGGTTTATAATCCCACTGTAACCTCAATTGTCGCTTTTCACCATCAGTGAAACATCTAATGGAAGCCGTTGTTAAAAAGAAACTGATATACACAGAGTTAAAGATTGTAAAGGTTGCAGTACGCACACCTACGGTATGACAGCATCCCCACAAGTTGCAACCTAGTACTATTGTATTGCATTTTAAATCCCTGCAGAGGAGGAGATGTGCGGTACACAAACACACGAAAAACAAATATCTACAGAAAATTCGCTTATGCCCTGTAACAGCTTAAACCAGATTAAGGTAGATACAAACTAGGCCTTACAAGTTTCAATTCCTATATTTTAGGAGAGCATGATAAACTTTAAAGATAAAAAATGTTATACTTGCAAACCAAACCTGAAAACATGTCATTACTTATATTTAACATGCAGCACCCATCAATTTATTTGCCCCCCCATCCTGAAGTATACCAACAATCTTTCTCCCAAGATTTTAGGGTGAGGATGCAGGGGTGGGCAGAGGACAGAGGGGAGAAAGAAAAAGCAGCATCAAAAGATCTCTGTCTGTAGAAAAAAAAATGTATGAAATCTTAAAAAAAAACAGCTAAACAGCTTCTTTCGGTATAATCACAGAGTAAGTTAAAGTTATGGGGTTCAGTTCAAGGAAAAGAATTCGTAGTGTATAAGAATATGGAAAAGCCACCACGTTTAAGCTTCCTGGTTTAAACCATGAATAAAAAAATTCACTAGGATTATTTAATCCAATTTAAAGCATTGTGTATAATTTTTACCCATGTCTGCTACTCCGCTCTATATACACCACTATTAGTTTGTAACTATAGTACTTGGTTTATTATTTGCTAAAAAAAGAGATTCAGGAAGAGGGTGGGTCCTCGGGGGGGGGGGGAAATAAATGCAAAAATAAAAATATTAAGTTGACATTTCAGTGAATTTTGTCCTCCACCTAAGTTATCCTGCTTTGCAAATCTTTCCATTCCCCCCCCCAACAGCAACCCAAAATGTGAAACAAATAAATGGGAGCAGGGTGAAAAATAGTCCCTGATTCTTGAATTTATCAGCAACTTATAATTTTAAGTAAATATCAAGTTACAGTGAAATTAAATCAAAACAGAAAAAACTTCTAAGGGGTTTGAGATTCAGATTTGAAAATTCATTCCAGATTGAAATTTAATTTTTTTTAAGCGGATGGATTTAAGGTATTTAAGTGTGGGTTCACAACAGTTCCAGAAACTCTTTTGAGTTCAAAATTTAAAAATGCCTTTTTCAAAAAAAAAAAAAAAAAAAAATGCAGCTGTAGAGCCAGCCATCTTGATATTTTGTCCCCATTTTAGAGAGGAGACTGTGTCAAGGTTGGTAAAACTCAATGTTGACCTAATCTTTCCCTTCCTCTCCCTCCCCCACTTTTGGGTGGAAAGGCCATGTATCTCTCCTATATTGCTTTTTATTGAAACAATGAATGTTTCAGTGCTCTTTTGTTATTTATTTTTAAAAGATCAATACCAAGACCCCAGTATTCAAGGGCAACCCTACAATAACAAACCAGTGTGTGCACAGTCCAGAACTCACAGGCACCCCGTAACAGCATAATAACATGAACAGAAGAATAGTAAAAAAATATTAACTGTGAAAAAAGATTTTGATCTCAAACTCTAGGAAGGCTTTATAGTAAAAGTCAAGGAGAAAAAGGATTTTGAAATTATGAGAGATATCATGACAGAGCCTTTTAAAGGTACTTTAGTCTTACTCTTAAAAAAAAATCAAAATCACTAAATCTGCAATTAATTTTTCACAATATTGTTAATTATGCACATTCATATTATCATGGCGGACCTCATAATAAACCTGTGTAAATACTGGATATATATGATCGACAGTATCTAGAGTTGTTACAGTGAGTGTAAAAAAAAAAAAAAAGAAAAAAAAGAAAAAAAAAGAAGAAAAAAAAACCTAAAAACCCTACTATGGAAATTTTTTTCTTTACAAAAGAAGTAGGAAATTAAATACTGGAAACTATGTTTTAATTATGCCAGGAGAAACCATCAGAAAAGCCAAGAAATTCAAAAATAAAACTGACATTCGACTCTTAATTTTGCTTGTCCTCGTGTTTTCCTGAACGGGGTTTAGAACCTTATTGTTTAAGAGCAGTTTTGCATGAAATCCAAAAATCACCCCAAAAAAAAAAATTTGGGTGTGTCCACAGCAAATTTTCTATGGTCTAATTTTCCTGCAAAACTCCTTATTTAAAACAAATAACTTTAAGCACTGCAGCAAAATCAGTTTTGGCACACCATGCTGAACAAGTTCAAAATTACAATGAAGTACAATTCATAATTGCTCCATAATAGCAATTCTCCTACTTTCCCAAACTAATCATTTTATTGCAGTTAATCCATATGTGCCCTTCTCAAACTTGAATTAGTTTGATTTCTGAGCACTCAGCTGCTTCCCAGCCCTATTTTCCTCCAAAAGAAGGAGGGGGGGGGGAACCTGAATTAATTCAAATTCCAGCTTAATTTTCATTTACATATTAACAGGGCTTTGCTTCAAAAGAGACAAAAATAAAATTTGCCCAGGCGAGCCCGAAGCCCCTCGAACAGCCGTGGCAGGATGGAAACCCCAAATCCTGCCGGGCTCTCTCGCACCGCCCTGGCAACGCAAACTTTCTTAAAAAATAAGAAATAGCAGAATTATTTCCTCTTTTTTCAATTTTAATTTCTTTTTTTTTTTTTTATTTACGAAATAGTCTCCTCTAGGTGGCGTCGTTTTAATGGAAAAAAAAAAAAAAACTACCGTTTGGGAGGAAAATTAGAAAAAAAATTGAGAAGGGGAAAAGGGTGAGGGGGGGACCCGTGAGGGAGGAAGCCGGGCCGCAGCGGCGGCACCGGGCCGGGCCGGGCCGGGCGGCGGGGAGGGAGGGAGGAGGGCGGGAGGCCGGGCGGCGGCGGCGGGCCGGGCCGGGCCGAGCCGGGCCGGGCCGGGCCGGGCGTGCGGGGCGCGGGCCGCGCTGTGGCGAGCGGCGCCTCGTCGCCGCCGACATGGCTGCTCTGCGCCGCTTTGTTGTGCGATCCGGTGCGAGGAGGGCGGCGGGCGGTCCAGGGCCGGCCGGGCGGCGGCCGGGGCGCCAGGCCGCGCCGCGCCGGGCGGGCCGGGGGTGCCGGGGGCGCCGTGCCCCGGCGGCGCCCCTCGCGCACTGCGCCAAAGCGCCGCGCTGCCGGCGGGGCTCCGCGACGGGGCGGCTGCGGCTGCTGCCGCCCTCCCTCCCGTCCTCCCTCCGCCTCCCCCCGGGGGACACGCCGCCCCGGCCGCCGCGTACCTGCGCTCCCGTCGCCGCCGCCGCCGGAGCGGTGCCGTCCGGCTGGTTCATGAGGCTGGGGCGGGAGGAAGGCGAGCCCCGCTCCTCCGGGGCCTGCGATCCGCTGCGTGCACAATGCAGGCGCCGCCGCCGCCGCTGCCTCCTTTCCGCCCTCCTAGGAGCGGCGAGTGGGGGCGATGCCCCCGCTGCGCGGGTGGGCGGCTCGCCGGGCTGCTGCAGCCCCCCTTCCCCCCGGGGGCATGGGCCGGGGCCGCCGCCGCGGGCACGGGCGCTGCTGCTAGCGGCGCGGCGCGCAGGGCTGGGCGGGCGCCTCCCGCTGCCGAGCCCGCGCCGCCGCCGCCATCACGAGCCGCTCTGGGGGCAGCTCCAGCCGCAGCACATTCGCATCAAGCGGCGGCAGGAGAAAGGGGCTGAGTCTGGCCGAGCCCAGCCGCCGCACGGGAGCCGCGCCGCGCCGCCGGCCGGCCCGCCGCGCTGCCCTCTCCGCCCCCGCGCGGCCCCCGGCCCGGCCCCGCGCCGGGCACTGCCGCGGCCGCGGGCTGCCGCCGCCGCCGCCGAGCCCTGGCCGCCGCGGCTCGCCGCGCCGCGGGGCGGGCGGCCGCCACCCTCCCGGCCGGCCGGCGGCAGCCCGCGGGGACTACTTTTCATTTTGGGGGGGGAAAGGCGCGGGAAAGAGGCGCTCGCCGGGCGGCCGCGCCGGCGGGCTTCGGCCACGCGAGGCCCGGGCAGCAGCGCCGGCCCGGGAGCCCCCCAGAAGCAGATCAGGGGCTACGTCCCGCTCGTCCCCAAGTCGGTGACGGTGCGGGGGAAGGGGGCAGAGCTGTGGTCGCCTCTCGCGCTGGGACTCTGCAACCCCAGACTGGCATCTCCCCGCTGTGTCCTCGTGCAGTGGAGCTCCGCTCTCGGGCGTCAGGCTTCCCGCTCCCACCCCGGTTTTGTTACTTCTCTGCAATGTGTGTAAAATAAATTAGGGCAGAAGTACTGAATTCTCTTTTCTGAGCAGCAGAAGACAGTACCGCATGGCCAGAGCAAGCTCCTCTCTCGGGGAGGCCGGGCAAGGCAGCATTTCTGAGCAAGGTCCGCACATCAGGGCCCCGTCCACCATCACGCTCCTCCTGACTAGCAGGCCAGCCTGAACACCGCATCCAGGCGGCGGGAATCCGCGTGGGTCCGAGCAGCCACGTTCGGCGACCTGTGCCTGTACCTAGCAGGGAGGGATGCTGCTGGCAGGAGTCCTGCAATTCCCCTCCCTGTTCCTAGGCCAGGCCTCAACGCATGCCCTGAGGGCATCAAAGCCACTTTTTAAGGGGGAGGGGATGACTAAAGACCCAGCAGATTTTAGCTGGGTTAAGAGCTGGGCTCCAAAACAGCAGATCCTAGTTTCACACAGTAGCTACAGTGCCTCTCAGAAAGGGAAGGTCAAAACTACAAACATATGACCATCACCCACATGGAAGTGTTCTCCTGGGCCTGTTGGAGATCCACCGCGTAGCAAATGAAGAACCAGATAGGGAAGGGAAAGGTCAGGGACTGGCGGTCTGGACAGACTGGACCCGCAAAAGGGAGCACACTTCGTCATGGGCACATCACCTCTCCTCCACCCCATGTTTTGCCCTGCTGCTGACAGCACATCTGGATTTTGCTCAGTTGGTTAGAGCATGGTGCTGCTAATGCCAAGATTGTGGATTCTGATCCCCAGCTGGGGCTATGTTGAGTGTTGGACTAGATGATCTCCAGAGGTCCCTTCCAACCTTATGATTCTATGATTTTTCTCCCCTTCCTAGCGCAGCATACCCTTCTTTTAAGGCAGGGGCTGTCATTTTAGTCCCAAACCTCTATTTGGCATCTCCTCACCTTTTGCAGAAAATTGTTTTAAACTGAAATAAATGCTCTACAGCCCAGCAGTCCCAGTTTACCCTACAGGAAAGATCGTGCAATATTTTAAGCCTCCTGCCTGAGTAACATGCCCTTCCTTTTGCATTGAGAGGATCTGCATCTGCCAGCCCCCTACTTGGCCCCATACAAATTAACCCCCGGACTGGGGAAGCTCTGCAAAAAGGTACCCTCACTGCGTGGAGTGGCAGAGTTACTGCTTTTGGGCAACAGTGTGCATGCTGTGGGTCTGCTTTCCTCCAGCCTCAACCTCATGCTCTCATCTGCAGGCCGCCCCAGGGTCCTTTATTTTCCTCATCCTTCCTCTATCTCCCTTGCTCCCAAGGCAACTCCATTCTCTCCTTTTTTTCTTTTCTTGCTGATCATCCACAGCCTCTTTTCCAGTTCTCCCTCCTGATAGCCTTTCCCAAACACTTCTTTCTTTGCCTCATCCTGCCTACATGCCCCATGGGACACCACCTCTCAGCCACCCCAGCTCCAATCCCACCCCATTTCTTTATCTGCTTCCTCCTGCCTTAAGCCCACTCCACCTCCCACTCTTCCTTACGTTACCTGAAGACCTGAAGTCTATCAGCTTGCTTTCAGTAACAGGCCTCATTTTAACTCCAGCAAAAGCAATCTTCCCCAGGCTCAGAGGACAGCAAGGAGCTCTGCAGCCCCCTCACCATCTCACAGAGTGACCTAGCACAGACAGGTCAGCAGCACCAGGGCTTGGGAGGACACCTCTGAGAGCCTCAGCATCCATTTTCCTCGGGTGAAAGTCATCAGCATTTCAGGTGCTCTCATTGACCCTCTGCTGTGGCCCGGGTGTTCCCATGGAGGCAGGGACCCACTCAACGGCAGAGCCTAGCAGCTAGCACGGCAATGCCCAAGGCACCTTCCCCAGCCCTGAGCATAGCAGTGCAGGGTGAGGGTCTCTTGGCAATAATGCGAAATGGGAAAGTCTCCATCTCCTGTTGTGAAGCTCAGCCTGTCATCGTCTCTGGCTGCTATAGAGCTTGTTAGGAGGATACATGTTCATGACACTCCGTGCTGCTTTGCGAAGTTTGCTGTTTTATTCAACAAAAATGCGGCACTTTTTTTTTCCATGAAAAACACACAGCATTAACTATAAACATAATTACATCTTGTGCATACCTGTCTTTTTTCTCTCCCTTATGAAGCACTGCCAAAAATCATTATTAATAGCATTAATAAAATAATCTGAACTCACAGATTTTGCTGCCCCAGCCCGTGAAACCCTCCTTCCCAGGAGTACCACAAAGCTAAAATTTGTTCTAATACTGATTTTATTCTTGTTACATGGACTAAAGATCACTTCAAAGATACTGCAAAATACAAATTTATTTTTCTTAATATCTTTCATGCAGATTTCATTCCAAAATGTTGTACAATCAGATAATATGATTACAGAGCTAAATAGAAACAAAGGGGCAAGGGAATCAATAGAAAAGTTAGACAAGGAAAGATGTTTTTCAAATGAGCTTGGAAATGATGCAAAAAGTCAAGATGCAAAAAGCACTTGTAAGGCTCTCTCACTCCCAGCATCTGGCATGTGAAGAAGAACAGAAAGGAATCCAGCGCTATCTCCCCTGTGGACAAGATTAAAACAAAATAGGGTGTATAACTAAGTATAATAAAACAGTCTGAGGAAGGTTTGAAAAAAAGTACAATTTTGATGCAAAGTTTACAGAATATGAAGGCAAACATTATGTCTGCAAAACGAGGAATTGGCTAGAGGAGAAATGCAGTAATGTTTAGGAATGCTAATTTACCCAAGTGAAGTTCCTCTGCCTTTGAGACTTCTTGCTCTGGGGAGCTACAGAAAGCAAAACATTTTTTGGAAAAAACACACAAAGATGTAGGAAGGATGCAACAAATTGAGCTCAGCTGTAAGAACAATATATATTTCTTTGGGGCTGCTTGGAGGCTTGAGCCATGGCTGGGGTTGCTTACATGGGAACTACGGGATCTCCTGGAGCAGAAGATTTCATTGCTCCGTGGTAATTCTCCATGTGAAGGTGGCCTCAAGAGCTTTCTTGGAAACCTCTTCACTGCCCTCAGTCCTGAAGTCAGAGGTGGTGCAGGGGAGAAAAATATCTCTACACCTCCAAGGAGCCTTTCCTGGCTGTCCTTGTCTGGGGAGGTTTGAAGCGTAGGGCATACTAGCCCTTTTAAACTTAGTCAAGTAAGAAGAAAGAGAGTTGTGTGCTGACATTTCTGCCTTGTCCACAAACACTGTGTGTACTGGTAGATGCAAGAGGTGTAAATAACATTTTGTCTAATGGCCCAACCAGTCATTTATAACACTTACTTTTAAGTAAATACAAAACTTTACTTCTCTATTCGTTTTACCTTCCTTGACAAAGAAACCAGGCCTGCAGCTTGGGCTGTGTTCATCCCCACTAACGGGCCTACAGAGCCTTGGCAACGTCTTCAAAGAGGAAGGGAAAAAAGCATTAGAAGTCTCAATTGATATAACAGATTCCACGTCACAGCCGACAAAAATTTGTAAAATTAAAAACCAACATCTAGGCTCCTGCTCTGCAAGTCTCTGGGTGAAGGATGTGGTCTCTCATGAGTATGATGGTGTAAAATGTTTTACCGCACAACAATTTTTTAATAAGGCTGCTCATATGTAACTTTAAACTATGTCCTTGAAAATCCAGCATTGATTTAAACACGTTCAGCGATGGAGAATCCATCACAATTCATGGTAAGCTGGCCAGCCATTAATCACCTTTGCTGCTAAAAAACAAAGCTGTGACTCATTACTAGCCTAAATTTACTTTGGTCCTGTTTGATATCTTTACAACATTGACTGCTAGACTAAAGAGCCTGCTGTTGTCATATTTTCATTACCTACGTAGGTAGATTTTCCCTTTTCCTTCTCTTTGGGGCTTTCTTTCCTCTGTAAGGCCTATATTACAGCTCTTCAGGCTTTTTCAGCTCTCTTCACCAAGCCTGCTCCCATTTCTTTTAACTGTGGGTAGAGAAGGATGGTGTTTCCACCATCCTTTTTTTTTTTTTCCTTTCACTGGCCTTGTGAACTGGCTTGGCTGTTAAGACTTGGATGGCCAGCTATGGGGCTCGGGCATGGGGGCCCCTACATGAACAGTTCTTAGAGAGCTCCCAATTCTTGCTCAGACTTCTCTATTTAAAATCTTCTTCCCGGGGGATTTGGCTCATGATTGTTTTTGTGAAACTGACCCTTCAAAATCAGCAAGTGTTTATACTGCTAAACTTGGAATTTATTCTGTTTGCACATAACAAATATAATCAAATTGTGATTACCTCCACTTAAAGAACAGCCAATTTTCATCTGTCAAGATGAAGTCTAATACAGAATTTCTACAGTTTGAGAGAGCATTTTGAGTTAGGAAATTTCTATTGATTATGTCTAAGAAATTCCAAGGACATTTCAATACTGGCAGCATGAAATAACCATCATGTCACTCAGGCTGAAATCCCTCGTGATAAGGTAGCCTTTTCTCCTGCATGTTATGGATAAACACTTAAGCAGTGCCAGCCTATCATTCTAGTAGGATTCAGTGGGCTTGTACATCCTGACTGGTGAAATTTTTTTGCTATAGCCTTGAAAAGTTCTGTATTGTCAGTGACTAGAAACTGGGAAAAGCCATATGCTCTCTTCTGTAGTGCCTTTAAACATGAACTGGGTGGTAATGACTGATAGGCATATTGCAGCAGAGGGAATCTCCCCACCATGTTTCAATACCAATTTTCTGTAAAAAAAAAGAAAGAAAGAAAACAAAAAGATCTATTTCCTTTCTCTTGTTATTCCAGTTCCCAGTCCTTTTCCCACAGAAGGCAGACCAGACCATATATCCCTCACTTCGTCAGTGATATAATTACAGAACCCTTAATCTTCTGTTCGCAGGATGGTGCGAGTTCCCCAAAATATCACGTGGAAATGCGTTAACATCCTTTGCAGGCGGGCATCATTATTGTGGCTTCTTCCCCCTTTTTTGCTTACCTGGGGCTGACTTCAGGGAGAAAAGAGCACTGCCCTGCTCTCCAGCTACTCTTACTTCTTAGTATCTCCTTGTTAACCACTGCCAGTCTTCCTTGAACGGGCTGACAGTCCCTCAGGAATATACCTGTTTGCACGGTTGTGCAGGAGTGTCCCATGCAGTCCTGCTGTGAATCAGTGAGCTTCAGAGATCACTCCAACTATTTCTATAATGACAAATATAATGACTGACAAGCATTTTAATGGCTAACGTTACTCAGCGAGGTTCAACCCTACCCTAGCTGCTGCCGAGGAGTAACATAGTCCATAAGCTTTACAGCTGTGTGTGTACCCTGCTTTTTTTGAGTCAGACCTGAGACTTTATTTGTAAAGCTGCCAAGGCAACACAGCTTTGGCTGCAGCCAGTGCACACAACAGGTGCTCAGCACTACCTCAAGATTTCCAGCGTGGAAGCCTTGAATTGCACTGGGGACCCCAGCATCCTTTCAGCGTGAGCCCTGTCACTGATAACTTAATGGCTTTTGTCTGTTTTCCTGTCTGTAAAATAGGGTGATAACAATACTCCTCCCATTTGCAAGGAAGCTCAGCAGTCACTGCAAACATGGATGTGATCTATAAATGGGACCTGGGGCTACAAATCAAATGACCAAGGTGAAGACAAATGCTCAGTGCAATCCTCATTCACTGAGCCTGGTTCCTCCGGTGTACCTAAGGAAGTAGGGTCCTGGGTGTCATAAACTGATGTGATAATATGATTAAAAATTGTCATAATACACATAAGAGAACCAGTTTTGCAAGTCTGACATTCTTTCAACATACGGTATTTGCATGTATTCTAGCATCTTTTAAGGCAAGCAGCATAAACAGTTTCTATTCTGTATGACTGTCGCCATCCTGACAACATTTATCAGAAGAGGATGGAGTGCCCTGGGAATATATTGCAGCGTAGACTTCTTGAGTTATCTGTCAACTATGTTAGTAACAGGAGAGGGCTGTAGTCCAAAGGAGATATCATTTAGCCCCTTGAAACCAGGTTACACAAGGAGCTCCATTTTGCAGAAGTGCGGCCAAGGGTAAAGCTATGACATACTGGACGCAAGACCTGTTAAAGGATTAGGATTCCGCATTAGGCAGCTGTACTCTGTTTCCAGCTAGGATCCTCTTCCTGGGGTACCTGTTCAATAGTCTGGAGGAGTAAATTAATGACAGCAGTCTGTTCAAGAAATAAGTCTAGCGCTCCTGATCCCCTTAATACTACTCATGCATCTGCGCCAGCGATTGTCCTGACAGGAAGCGTGGGATCCCTTTTTGCTTTGGCACCTGCCCCAAAGTTTGAACTCTGCATCTGAAATGCTGAAGTCAAGCCCTGAGCTGGTGCACGCGACATGCTAGAATGCTGAATATTTCTAGTATGCTGCCATAAATAAGGTAGAGTAGGCAAACCACAGTCAGGAAATGGCAAAATGACTATTTATATATCACCCATATCTGCAAAGATACTTGTGAGACCAGAAAAAGAAAAATAAAAAACTTCACTCTTCCTGACCTCAGTACTATTTACTTCACTCTGAGGTGTTAAAACTCATCAGAAATGTTTGTCAAAAGTTACACCATAGAAAGCATTAGATTATATCTGTCCTTGTCAGCACTGACCTGCTCACAATACCTTCTTCTTCATACTCTCCTTTGCTGGGATCCATTCATGCTCTGAGCACTCACTGGCAGTGCATGGAGACCCTGTTGAGGGGTCTGCAACAATATTAATTTTGTTCTTATATCCAACAGAGACTGAGACTTTCTGCTGTGGGCTGATACCAGTAATGCCCTGAATAACAAACTGTGTGGAACGGAGTGGAAACCCTTAAAAAGCGCAGTTTTAGGTCCAGTAGTTTTTCCTCTAGCATAATAATTTACAAGTTCTTTATTTGTTTCAAAATCTCTTCAGAAATCACAGTCTTTATGCTCAGCTCTGTTTGGATCACGCCTTGCCTCTTGTTTCTCCCCTCTATGCATTGAGTGCCTTCCCACACGCCCTTGGAGCGCCTGCTCCATGCTTGTGCCCGTATCCCATGCTCTTCCTCACTATGGGCCTGACCCAGCCTTATGCACCAGGGAGCATTTGACACGTCCAAATGCAGCTGGCTGCAGTAGCCCAGCATTTCCATGCAAAGTGCTTTGCTAGGCCAAGCATGGTACGAACGCACCCGGGCACAAAGCGGGTCAGCACAAAGCACTCCAGGCAGGATACGCTAAAATCCCTTAAGCAGAGCCCAATATTTTTTACTGACACGTTTTGGGCTATATGTCTGTTCTCTGTGACGGTGCTGTAAATCTGAGCACGTGCACTCAACCATCATAGGAGCTAATTTTACCTTGAAAGGAAATTGGGATCACAGCTGCTGCGCACTCGCTTGGGAGACCCCCAAAGAAAAGCAGCAGGATCAGAGCCGGCAGCACCAGCAGCCCTGCTCGGCACTCAGCAGTGCCCCAGCTTGGTGGAGGGTGCTGTGTGGCTGCACAGGTTGTCCTCTGTGTCATGCAGGCAAGTGGCATGCTCTCTTCTGGACTCCACCACAATTTTTGCAAGGGTGGTGATGATAAGCTCCAGCCCTTGGGAAACTCCAGTGTAAGCAATCGCTTTCTGACTGCTGAACCGAACATGTGATTTTGGGTATATGTGATGCTTTGCTCGCCCGGCTCTAAGTGATTTTGTGAAGAGACCGGAGCTGTGTGCGTCTTAAGAAGTGGCTGGACTTCAGGAGCAAATGAAGGAGCATGTGCCATTGGTAAGCGTGAGAGTACCTATATTACATATACAAAAAACCCTTCGGCTTTAAAAGTATTAAGGTTGTATAAACACCACACTCTCCAAAGCAAACTAAAAAGGAATAAAATCACAAGGCATGGGGTACCTCATAGCCACTCTTTCATGACCATACAAGATGCTTCTGCTGACGGTGAGAGATCTATTGTTACAGCACGGAGCTCCCTTGTACCTCGAACGTATGATGCACCAGCCGACTCACAGCGCAAGAATCCTGCCTACCTTCATTCGGTGGCGCAATGCCAGCAAATCCCAGCTTTTGGTTCCGTGGGATGGGGCAACAGCTGAAAGAGCCTGGCCATATATCTCTGTGGAAGGAAGATGCTTGGAGTCCACCGTCCCCTCACTGGGGCAATGTTTGGTGCTGGGGCTGCAAGTAGAGCTCAAACAACTATTCCCTGTCTGCAAAACGTGCCAGATTGGAGGAAAACATCTCATTGCGTGGGTGAAGCCCCTGGGTGCAGTCCACTAGGCAGCCTGAGTTTTACCCTCAGGAAATGTTCGGGGTTGGCACGTGTATACAGGTTACACACATCAGGGTCGCATGCTGGGGTATAACTGAAGATGTGCTCCCAGCACATGTGGATTTTTGATCCACACATTAGGAGCTATAAGATTAGAAAACGATACAAAATGTTCTTCAGACAGAAAAGGTTGAGTTCCCACTTTAGTTGAAAAATAGTACACAGTATTGATATTTCTAGAGAGATGTAATGTTGAAAAGGACTTTATATTGAGAGATGTATCATCACTATTTTGGAGTAAATTAGATTAGAATGATTTGCAGTTATCCTCACACTGAGCAGTATAAATGAAAGAAATTGAAAGTTAAAGTTATACTTAAAAGAAGTGCATGCAGTTCACACAGGAAATCCTAACTCTGCTCTGCTGTAGCATGCAATGATGATCTGAATATTATAGAGGAATTGCAGCTTTCTGGGCTCATAATCAGATTCATCTGTCTTTTTTTTTAGAGTGTCATGACAGAGCAGAATTAAGAATATTTGCATGCCTTAAATTGAGTCTTTCTGCTTTAATTATGTAATTATGGAAATCACTATTTAGGGATCCGTAGTTATGGCTTTGTTGAATTTTGTACTTCAGGCAGGCGTACAATCTCTTTGTTAAAGGGTATTCTCTGCAAAATCTTTGCATCTACTTTTTGAATATCAAATACATGTCCTGGGTGTGTATTTGCAAATTCATTAATTAATTTTATTAGTTAAAACTAATTTAAAAATTCATCCTGTAACAAATTTAACACATTGTGACAGACCTTCCTTTTTTTTCCTCAAGATCCTATTAACAGAATAATGCAGACCCTGCAAACTTCCTATATAATTAAAACTCTCTAAACTCCTATATATACATTTCACTTGAAGAATATATTTTACAATGAATGGTCTCTTATGACGTTATACTTTATAACTGATGGTTTATTAGGCATGGCTGTTTGTGTGGTTTTTTCTCCCAAATTCCTCATAAAAAATCTGTCTTCTTTCAAGATTGTGTCCTGCTCCTGTGGTCACCCAAAGCATAGTCACAAACGCAAGGCCGCATTTCTGAGTGCTTGTGCTACTTTGTTGGAGTGAAGCAAGTAGCTGTGAAGCCAGATTAACACAGCAATAAACTCTGGAGACTTCTTGTTACTCTGGAGCAACATAAAAAGCCAGATGTACAGGAGAGATGGTCCTTAAGCTTCAGTTTGCAAGGTGTATGTAAGTTGTCTCTTTGCATCACTCTAACACATTTGAAATGTTTTATGGGGGCCATGGGACAGGGGGTCAAGGTATTGAAAAATTTCCTAAATATTTTTACTGCAACAAATAGAATAGGTTAAATACATGACTGAGTGATACAGTATAATTAAGTTTATTAGCACTCATCTGGGGTGCTCTGAATTATTCACTTGTGGTTTCACCCATGTAAGTAAAGGGCATATGCTGGGTATATGCCAGTAAAACCTTTCATGCTGCGTCACCTCGGTTGGACATCACCTCTGAGAATGGCCCATAAAGTTCTGCAGGGTTATTCAAGATGAAGATCCTGATCCAAAAGTCAACATATTATTTTCTTTTATAATTCCGTCAAAACTGCAAACCCATCTTGGGTAAACTGGCTAGTTTGAGCTGCCCGCAAGCAAATTGTACACCTGGCAGAAAACCCAAGATCCTCACTGAATATCGTTCAGTAAAACTTAGCATTTGCTAAGTTTGCTAAAGACAAACTAAGGAAATGAGGTGGCAAAACTGGCTAAGTCAGAAAAGGCCAAATTTTAAAAAGGAGTCGGCAGGGTGGAGCTCTCCACGTTGACGGGGGCGCGCTGGGCTCCCTTGCAGGATCAGCTTCCGCAAACCGAGGCGCATTCCTTCCCTGCGCACCTGCGTGTTAATCCGAAGGCACCAGGTATTTCCCAGCAGCAGGGTCGTGTCACAGAGGGGCTGTGCAGGCTCGTGGCCTTTTTTGTGCCCGGCTGCCTGCGATTCGGCTTTCCAGGCGTGATGCCGGGTGAATGGATGAGCCTCTGTATATTTATAGTACTGGAGAATAATAGTGTGCAGCAATTAGTGATTTTTAACAGTAAATCACTTCTGAATGAGGCTTCACCCCTCCCGCAAAGTAGAGCTAATAGCCCCATGCTCCCAGCAGAGAAGAGAAGCTCCTGAGTTGTCCAGGGTGCGAGCTCAGATACCTCGGTGGTGTTGGCAGCCGGGAATTCCTCACTGCCATCCTGCAATTCCTCGCTGCCGTCCCATACTCTGGCCATTCGTCTCCCCGGAAGTACCCAAATGCTATTCTTCCTTCTGTGACTTTTTGCCTGTGCTCATAAATGAACAAATTGCAAATACAACATTAAATAATGGCAAATACATACAAACAAACAAACAAATAAATATTTCCAGTGCTTTATTAATAGAATTTTGACAGCTTCATTAGGTTGGGGAAATTTCAAGATACTTAATGAAATAATGCTTCATTCCTTGGCTTGTGATATAAATTCTAATGAAATGCGCAATTCTAATTCATCACCAACAAACTGTGATGCTCTGCTCAGAAGACACTATCATACTGCCAAGGTTTTTATTTCCCTGACATTATGATCTTAACAATTTTATTTTAACAGTAAGAATGGTAATGCCTAATAAGTTAAACAGCAGAATAAAAGATTCCTCTAGAAGGGAAAAAGTATATGTTTAGGTGGAAGAGACTTCAGAACAGATTATGGGTTGTTTTATATTCTAAATATGACACATTAATATCTACTCATTTAATACTATATATTTTTAAAAATTCTTTTCACTAAAAGATGATCTTTATTTCTCTGAAAATCGCCTAGTGGAATCCCCACTTGTGTAAATGGTAAGTGACTGCTGCACACCAAGAGCTAAGTGCTCCAGAACTCAGTGGAGCTGCCCTTAAATGAACAAAGTAAATGGAAAAAATTAAGCAGAATTAATATTATTAAAGATAATAATATAAATTATTAGTAGTATTCTATTAAGGTCAGATTAATCCCACTACAATTCAGTTGGAATAATACATGTAATTTATGCAATCACAAATGTTTTAACATTTAAATTACCTTTTTGGCATTCTGGAAACCTGTATTTTACATTGCAGAGCAAGTCAAACATTTCCCAGTGCCAAGATCAGTGACCTCACTAGATGTGCTCTCCTTCTGTATTCCTCAGGAGGGTGTTCCCCAGCCTGCAGGGGAGCAAGCACCCCAATTTCAGGTCAGAAAGGGGTACTGATGTCAGTATGACCCATGCAGACACAGAGTGGTTCTCTGCCCCCTCTAGGGGCTAAATTATGAATAGAGGCCTGAAATTGAATTGCAGCCTCTGAAGGAGCAAAGCTGGTCCTTTGCCTTTGAACGCTGAGATTTGTACCCCTTAGATCTGGGTCCTAAGAGATATAGATGCCTGTGCCTCTGAAGGCATGAGCACTACTTCTCTTGCTGAATGATTACATCAAAAGTCTCCAAGACTATTTAGAAACCTGTGCACATGGTTTAGCCCACAGAAGACATGCAGACACAGTGTGCTTGCAAGGATTGCGCCCTTTCATCAGTGAGGAAGCTTTGGTCCCAGCACATGTGCCCCTGTATTTCACCTCCTGCAGTGATGCCTCCCACAAGGCTTATACCTTGGGCCTCTCTGCCAAAAAAGCGCAACTTCAGAACACTGATGTCAGATCAGTTCGCTCAAGGGGAGATCAGCATGTCTCAGTGCTTTCTAAAAAAAACAGGCCTCTAGTTGGTGTCTTTGTGAAGGCATCAGAAACTTGAGGTACCCAAAGTTGCCAGTGAGTTTTAAAAATCTCCTTCTAAGTAGTAAAGAAACCATTCCCACAGATTAAAAATACAAAGTATTTTTCTACCAACTCCACCTATAGCAAGTGAAATTGAAAACTGTTTCGAAATACTTTGCATTCATTAGGATTATCCAGATAGCCAAGCAGCTTGGCAAAAACCAGCAACTTTAAATTTTGCTAAGTACAGCTGATTCCTGAAGCGCTTGTCATTCTTTTTTCACTTTCTATTGCTTTAAGACTGGAGGCTCTTTGAGACAGTGACCATCTCATTTGATGTTTGTGCAAGGCCTGGCAAGGAAGCCCTGTTCCCATGGGGGAGCTCTATATACTGTAGAAATGCAAAGAGTAAATCAGCAAGTAGGAAAATTTTTAATCAAAAGAAGTTTTACAACTGCCTGTGGGAGCAGGATCCACATTCACTTCATTTGTTTCGCAGCTGGACAAGCGTACGATCACCGTAGTGGGACAGTGCTACTGTTGTGGGCTTGCAGACTTGAATCAAGTTCTCAAGTATTTTTTAATCTTCTTATTTGACTAGAGGCTGTTCACTCAGCCCATGTCTACATTTCAGTGCAGAAATACCATTAAAAACTTCTGTAAGCATACGATAACCCAGCATCTAACCACCTTCCACCCTTGGTGCTGTACTAACTTGTTTTAAAAAGGAGTTATTTAACACTGTTGAGGATGTGACTCCTGCAGGTGAATGTTTGGCTTCCACACACCTCATTTGATCCCTGGTTTCTGCCGCCTTGTCCTTCCAGGAGGTCCTTCCAGGCCTTTGTCATGTTAAAGCTCTCTGTGGTTGCTGGTGCAGTTCAAGGACAGGGAACCTTCATCCTGTGTGGCACAAGCTGCAAATGAGTTGGTGGTGACCAATGTGGGAGAGCATCATCAAGACCGGAGTCTTCTCAAGAGGTTTTGAGGAACAGCTAGGATATACAGGTCCCATTTCTTGGTCCTTTAGCCTGGCCTGGTGTTGATAGAACGACTTGCCCCAAAGGCACAAAAAAGCTGAAGGGCTCCCAGGATTTCTTTCTCCCCCCCCCCATCTGACCCTTCCAGACCACCTGTCCAGCACCAACATCCCAGCACTCCCCACTGCTGCACCTCAGTCTCCAGCTCTTCAGCATGACACACTCTTTCTTTAGCCATCCTCCTGCAGTCCTTCATGTAAGGAGTAAGGCTGCCACCTGACCAGCCTGCAGTCCCTCTTCTCTTCCCTTTCCTCCAAAGCACTAATACTGCTCCAGTCTGAGCTGGGGTTTTACCTTCCTGATGTCCCAGGCACAAAGCTGTCAGACCAAAATGGGACATATGCAGGGCTAAAAACATCTCACCAGGGCAGGCTGAGGCTGGGGCAGAGGTGGCAGCAGAAGATGAAGTAAAGGGGGGTATTGCTGGCTACCAGGGAGTCATGGCAGAATGAAGGTGGTAAATTGACCTGGAGAGCTGTGAGTGACCCAACTTTTAGAACTGCCTGTGCTGTAGAGGTGCCACTGGCAGTACCACAGCCTGAACAGAGGCATTGAGGTGGGGAGACTGCGGTTCAGCTATGAATGTAGATCCAAAAAAACCATCCTTCCTGTGTGCCCTGTCCCCCTTGGGCAAGACGTTCTTTGGCCTGAGCTTATCACAGCTCCTGCCCCTTCTGCTCTCCTAGCATGCAAGTGGGAAATACAGATGCAATTTGCTCTCCTAGCATCAGTTCCTCATCTTTTGGCAGCAAGGATAGTGCAGGGGAATGTGTGGGGATGGGGTCTTCTTCTTTCAGAGTTGGTATGGTGATAGCCTCTCCTCAACTCCTCTTTAGCAGGGTGTTGAGCTCTTTCTGAGTGACAGTGGGGAACGGACCACAAGCCCAGTGTCCACGGCCCTGCAGAGGCCTCACCAGGTCCCCAAGCAGCGCAGACACAGCAGCTTTGGACTGAGCAGTTTGGCCAATGCTATAGTAGCCTGGAGGTCATTACAGGATGAAAACTTGCCTGTAAGTTCAGACAAATTCTTGAAGATGGACATCATGCTGGGTGGGGACACGCTGCAGCTTCACTGGGAGTGGGACCTGCTGCTTGAAGACTTGCTCTCTGTTTTGTCTCTGTGAGCTGCAGTGTAGTCCTACGCTAATCTTATTCTCTACTTCATTGTTTCTTGCAAGGATAAATATAGCCGAGACTGCAAAGGACTCAGCTATTTCAATAACGGTGGTTATACAAATAATCTAGGCTTTAGATTAAAAATAATCATAATTGTCTGCTTTTTACAAAATGTTCTGCAACAGCAGGCTATCAGCCAGCAGCTGTCCCTAGATAAAATCTATACTAAGTAAGAGAAGGCAATTTGCCATGATTTTTAAAGACATGGTTTTTAAAGACTGTAAGTACAATGACAGAGGACTAGCTAGGGAAGAGCAGAAACTCGTGGCATGGTTCACAGCCATGACCAAAGAGTGGCAAATGCCGTACTTCAAAGAATTCAAGCAACATGCAATGTACCATTTGCAGAACTTGCAAGACTCAGCATCCTCAAAGGAAATAGCCTTTTGTAGACTCTCTAAATTTAAGCTTCCTTCAATGCCCTGAGGAACTTACGAGCCGCTTGACCAAGATAATGACACTGACATTTTTGGATCTTCTCTGTGTCATTTTAATTTTATGATCCAGATTTATTATTTTTATAATTTTTTTCAAGTAATTGGTACACACTACAGTTAAGTTTCTTTTTCTTGTTGATAGTAACAATTCCTTATTATCTATAACTCATCAGTTAGATTTTTCTTTAATGTGTTTGGCTTTCCTTATCATTTTTCTACCACTCAGAAATGTTAAATTGTCTTGATTACTAGTTTTTCCCCCTTTTCTGTTCTATATACATTGTTTCTGTTTCTAATAGCTACTTTCCCTTTCACCCAGAAAAAGCTCAAAATCAAGCACTATTATTTTGAAATTTTAATGGAAATACAACTTTAGTCAGCTTGCGAACCCTTGGTAGGAACTTTCCATTTTCACTCATTTACTTACACGTTTATTTTTCTTCTCAGTGAGTTTCACTCACATTTTTATTCAGCTACATAGATCCAGGGAGAAGCACCAGGTATATATTACTGGTTGGGACTGTCTTTTATTATCCCATAATTAATGTAATCAGGTCATGATCACCGGTCTCCAGGCAACCACCGATTTCTAGTTCAGTGATCAATTCATCTTTATCCATCATAGTAAGATCTAAAATAGAATTACCCCATGTTAGGTGCCATCCCTTTTGTGGTAAAAAATTATCATACATAATTTTTGGAGATGCCACTGATATTTTATTACTGCCTGCAGGAGGTCTCCACCATTCACCTCCCACAATAATGTCACATGGAAAGGGGCAAAATTTCTTTTGACACTCTACAGACATGTCCACTTGGGGTGGGGTATATCATGGCATGTACTCGTCTGTGACCCACCTTTTCCCATAATGTTAGTTAATATATTGCACCATGCACATATCACTCCATTCCTCTCTTTTTCTCTCATTTATGGCCATATAAGATATTACAACTATTCTCTTTATATTCCTTCTGATCTTGCTTCAGGATGTTCATGAACTCCTGAGTTCCTTCTTATGTCACCATTATCCCTGGGTGTTCGATTCCTACCTCCTGCCAGCTTCTCTTACTTTAATATGACCCTCCAAATTACCCATATCCATCACGACACAATCCCAGGCAAGTACAAAGATTCTGCAGGCATTAATCACATAGCTGGAAAATCACATCCCCATCAGAATAACAGAGGGAATCTTATCAAGCCCATCTATAATGTGATAAGTTATAAAGATATTTTGAAATAGTTTTGATCAATTAGGATAACTCCAAATTTTGAAAAGTGTAATGACATCCGGTGATTTTAAAAATCAATCTTACTGAATACAACTGACTTTTAAATCAACATCTCCGTTGTATTTCTGTTCATTATTTCCTGTTGGTTCTTTTTAGATTAAAAAGCGTTTGGAGCTGAGATAGCATCTTATTTTATGTCCGCATAGATCCTGGGAAAGAAGTCCTATTCCTGTTTGGCATCTTTGAATGGCCTTGTAACTGAAATGGTAAATAAATCCATAATAGTAATACTCAGTTTCACAAAGAGTCCGTTGTCGTTGTCAGCAGAACAAGGACTGGAACAGTGCAACAGAGCAGGTATCACCTGCAATTTTAAGTCTAGAATAGATCTGTTGGAAGCTTTCTGTGCTAATGTGGACGGCTGATTTAGGGATATACACAAGCAGGAGGGATGAGGGGCCGTTGAGCCCGTCAGGTCCATGGAAAACAATTGACAGAGCATCTATTCTGGACGGACTCTCTGAAGAGTAGACGTGAACATGTCACTGACTTCTCCCTATGGCAAGTATTGCACCATGCCTTAGCAGCCCTGTATTAAGTGGTGTGGGTCGTCCTTGCTTTGTTGCAGGTAGATACCACAGTGGGCCCTGCGTCCCATTCCAAGGACAGAGTAAGAGGTGGGTATCTGCCCTCAAGCTTCTCTGTCTGTGTCCCACTGCCAATGGGAATACTCAAAATCAGCCACGTCTGTGGGACCCTACAAATACATGTTTTCAAGTCTATGTCAGACTGCCTGGGCAGAAGGACAGAAAGATATCTGGATGAAAAATAATTAGAATAATTATTTGAAAATCAATAACTGTCTGAAACAGGAATCAATTAACCTGGAGACATTTCAAAATGAGATCTATACTGACTGGGTAACTGAGGTTCAAATGATCATTTAAAATTTGCCCTGGATCATCTTAAATTTGTTTTCACCCTAGGTCTATCAGAGTCAGCAGCCTACTCTGAATCACCTATTTTCCCAGTTTCAGAGATGACCAGCTTCAAGAAGATGAGGATTTCCTCTTATTCAGGGTGGTTCCCATTCTGTCATTCCTGTGGAGGACTTGGAAACATCCCAGCTAGGAATTCAAGGGATATATGAAGAGAAGCACATCTCACAGGGTGAAGACTTGCCTTGTTTTTCAATAGAAGAAATCCTGGAAGGAAATGTCATGGCTTTTGGGTCTGTAGCCCTAAAACACGGCCA
This sequence comes from Rhea pennata, assembly GCF_028389875.1. Classification (NCBI taxonomy): domain Eukaryota; kingdom Metazoa; phylum Chordata; class Aves; order Rheiformes; family Rheidae; genus Rhea; species Rhea pennata. Next base: position 3,421,206 of record NC_084680.1, read on the forward strand.
CACTGGATGGCTACTGCAAAATAGGGTTGTTTACAGAGGCTCCTGAAGGCAGATTGTCTCTCACAGAGCCATGGAAAGTTGAGTGCTTTATTTTTGAACTCCAGCAAGTTTCTAGGAAGAGCTGAATTACTCAGGGACAGGAAAAGCCTTGGGTAGGACTGTTTTCTCTCTCTCTTTTTTTTTTTAAGGACTTCACAGGTGTGACCTTGTATGGACTGGCTACATGAAAACTGAACACTGCAAAACCAACCTTTAAAACATTTAGCAAACTTTTTTTTAGAGTCTTTGCTTTACACTCTACTGGACATCAAATGCAGTAAAGAATTGAAGATGCCCAACAGTTAGTCTACAGCATGAGCTATGACGTGACTTCCCTTTTGCTGCTGCAAATTCTTACCCTAGCTTCTGCAGCTGGTCTGCTGTATTCTATCTGGAAGAAGGGGAAGGTGACAGAGGAGTGGGGACACAAATGCTAACAGGAGGGGGGAGCTCTAGTGCACACACAGAGAATCAGGAAACCTCTTTCTCTTCCATGTCTTTGGCTGCTGCTCCCATCAGATGCAAAGTCTTCTCCCTTCCTGCTCCCATCAGTGCAAGGAGGTGGGGCAAAGATGGTACAGAGATGTCTAATTATTGCATAGGAAAGGACTTGCTGCCAGGCATGGCCAGCCCATTTCACAGACAAGGGTGCTGCTGTTGGCCTGGGGATTCTTTGTCCAACTGCTTCCTGCTGCTCTGGTGCCTTTTACCAGGACCACAGCTTTGGGAAGAGCACACTGAGTCCCTTCGATGCAACTCACAACACATCTACAATGTTTGTGACCAACACCCCATATTACAGGTTCCACCTTATCCAGTGAGCCCAGTATGAGCCCTCCATAGCCTCCTTTGAGCTCTGCCTGGTTTCCCTGGCAGGTGAAGCGATCTGTGTTCATACTTCGTGCTAAGTTTGTAAAGGGCTTTCGGACCCAATGACAGGTGTTGAATATTTAAAACAGAGAAGAGGGAAAAATGAGGAGATAGCTGCCAGCTGCCAGCTGCTCTGCCTGCAGCTGATCCGTCCCTCCTCGAGGAACCTGTACAGTCCTCTCTCATTTCACTTTAAGCCAGAATTTTTTTTATTTTATTCTCTGCAAAGAAAACATGAGTATGGACAGAAGGGAATGTTACAAAGAGCATGATTTTTCTTTTTAATCCAGTAACCTAAATAAAATTAATAGATTTAACCTGATTTTTTCTGCATATTGACAGTCTCTGGCTAGTCCCTTATTGCTTCCTCGGGGCTTGAATTATGGTGCAATAATTCACTCTAGGTTGCATGGACAGCACTCAGCTTTCAGCCTTGTGCCTGACAATGCTCCGGGAATGAATTATTGTACTATAATTCACACCTTGTCGTATCTTATTGCCAGAACATCCCCTAAATGACAAAGCTAGATTCATTAAGTAGAAATTCAGTCAAAACTTGGGAAAGGCAGTTGATGGCAGGAAGGACAGTATACTTAAGATCTTCATCTGTGTCATTTCAATCTGGAAAGGAAGAAGCCTAAACAGTTAATGTAGGTGTAAAGATTTACACATCCATGTTTCAGTACTTATGTGCGTAGTAGTGTGACTATCGAACAAGATGCCTGCCTATGGTCAAAATATATTTGCTCCAGCACAGACGGCTAGTTTCTAGTCACCTCCACAGAAGGCTTGTTAGCTCTTTAGGTTCTCGTTCTGACCAACCAGTCTGCTTCATCTGGACATCAGCAGACATCCACATCCAGAAGATGCTTACAAGGTGGTCAAAGGTCAGTGCACCTCTTCGCACACATGCACGCACATACACATAGCGTCTCTGTACTTAGACAGTCTTCTGTATGCATTCTTACTCCTTTATTGTACCTGCCATAAGCCACTTGTACAAGAAGAGCTTTGAGGTTTTTCCCTGTCCCTCAAAGCTCACATAATAAGATAGGCCTCAGAAACCCCCGGCACCCAGAACAGTGGCAGCAGAGAGGCCTTGGGATCAGACCATGCTGAAAGTAAAGGTGCAGCTTTGCCGACACTGTTCTTCAAACAGTACTCCCACCCAGACCCCAGCTTGATCCCACAGCCAGGGCTAGAGGGACAGGTTGGCTAGCACCAATGTACCTACCACCCTTGGAGGGCACAAGTACTACTCCTGCCTTCTTGGTGAGCTATGTGCTTTTAGACTGCCTTTAGGAAGGCACAGAGCTGCTTAATCCAGGGAGAGGGTTGATTTTTGCAGTCTGAGTTCACAGAAAGACACCCTTTAGGGAGAAATGGCCATTTTGACAAATAGTGGTAGGTGGCTGGAAAATAAGCAGAGGCTAGAAGATGTCTGGAAGAGGAGAATCAGGGTAAATCTTACCTTGGGCTGTGCACTGTGAGCCAACCCGTGGTAGACAGCATAGACATCTACAGTGTGCTGAATGCAGTCACTCACATAAGCAAGAATCTTGCTGCTGTTTGGGGTAGTTGGGAGAAATCACTGCCAAACATCTAGGTGCTTAAAACAGCACTAGGCATCTGCTATGAGTCAATAATTCACACCTTTCATGCCCACTGCAGTTTAAAACATTTTGGTCAAAATATTCCTCTCTACATAGCTCATGCGTGCAGGAAGCAGCTTGCACTCGGATGGTTAGTGTAGTTCTCCCACAACTGCTCCTCTAGCTCTGCCAAGTTCCCCCCTTATCCCTCCCTGCTAGGTATGGGCTCACTCTGTAATGGTTGAAGTGGTGAAGATGTGGCCAGCTCCCTGAGCTACTTGTTCCTGCCCACTGACTAGCCCTGCTAGAAGCAGGGGCAGTAGGAGCACTCCCTAATCCACTGCAGACAAAGTGAGCCCACACGTTTCTTTCTGCCATTAGAGCTGCAGTGGATGGAACAAACAGGGAGTGACAAGTGGCTGCAGGTGACAGGACTTTCAGCTGGAGGAGTTCAGTTTCTTCTGCAGAAACAAGGTGCGTAGAGCTGAATAGGTATTAGGTCTTGTGATGATGCAGAAGGGAGGTATCTGAAAAAGTTTGTCACTAACAGACAGTACTGCAAAAGCAATGGCCATTTCACTAACTCCAGTTGAGACAATCACTTTCAACTCACACACACTCATCAGAGCAGATGTAAGCAAAATGCTTGTGGAGTCTAAGGCCTGGCTCATCTCACGTTAGTGATACCCTGAATCCCACTGAATCTCCGAACTAGCTCTCCATTGACTATAAATGTAGCAGAAGGCAACAAGCTCAGATGGAGGCACATCTTGGAGAAGTTATAAATCCCACCAGCTGGCACACATGCTGTATTCCAGCTGGCAGAGGAAAGAGCACAGAGCCCTGAAGAGGTGGAGACAGCAGGGGAAACCCAGGCGTCATGTAACCCTGTCAGGTTTGGCAATATTTGCATTCATGTATTAATTCAGTTCAATGCTTTCTGGTGGAATGTAAGCAGATCTAAAGCATCAGCTGCAGAAATGTAAATATTGTTTACTGACAACTGGCAATAGCCATGTGTTACTGTTAGTTGTCCATTAATTAGTGGATTAATAATCAGTTAAACCGGCTTCTAGTTTAGTGATTGAGTCCTCCCTGTCATCCTGGTTATTATAATAAAAATTACTGTGCATGCTCCTACATAACACCACTGGTCAGATGTTGTCCAGAAGGGGGTATGATATAGCCTGTATCCTAACTGCTTCCTTCACCGACCTGCTGAATCCAAACGTGGGGTGGCAAACTATCATAAACTGCCATAAGACCAAAGAGTAGTTTGCATGTCAGGTCTAGAAATCTCCCAGGACAGTAGTTGTCAGTCTTGGGGCAGACCTTTATGCCACCTTGCACCAAGTGTGAGGCTAGCAGTGAAACATGGCAGAGACAGGCAGGAAAGAGCTTCGAGTAGGTGAAACAAACTCATCCAAACAACCTTAACTGTGGCATGCAGCCAGTTTGTTTTTCTGACCACAAGGAGCACTTTCGTCTGTTAAAATCCCCTTCGGGATATTCTGTGGGCCTGTCACTGCAAGAAAACAGGCTTTTTCCTCCAAGATTATTGACGTAGCTTATTACTGAATACTCCTCTGTTTGCAGATGTTCTATATTTTCCTGACATGAAGTTTCTTAACATCCCTTTTAAATTGTCTTTATGCTCACAATGTTGATGCATAATCTCTTTTTTCCTTGAGAAGTTACTGTAAGTGCCTCGTGCATTGATGAGATGAAAGCCTTCTTTGTGTTCCTGCCAATCCAGTTTGTATGCCTCTGTTTGTCACCTGCAGATAAAAGCTCAGGGATGTTGTTTAGAGCTAGTCTATGAAGTAGAGACTCAACTGGAGGCAAGGACGGGAGGAAAATATTAGCAAAGCAACCACCTAATTCTCAAGAATCTCAGCACCAGACATCGTGAAGCTTTGCCTAAACAAGCACTCTTACCTAAAGCCTCTTCGGGTGGCTTAAGTGAATATATTACACTTCAAAGAAAATACACACAAGGCCAGTTCCTGTAGCTCAGCTGATGAGTGGTAACTCATTAAGCTACAGTAATTTGGCAATCTGTATTTACTTATATTTTAATTTGAGCATCATATTTTGTACAGATTAAACCACTTTTTCCAAGCAGAAGATGTACCAAAACATTTAAAACTGTGTTAAACTGGTGAAAACCTGTCATATTGACCTCAGTCTGACTTAAGAGCAATGTATTTAAATGATGAAAATCTGTCAATATGATGAAAATCTGTCTATACATCCTTATATAAATATATAAATATGTATTATATATAAATAATATATATAATATTATAATGTAATTATATATATAAATAAATATAAAACTGTTTTCTTTGTCTATTTTTCGCTGATTAGAAACTGGTTTAAGCTAAAGCAAAATTATGCATTTTGGGGGGCAGATACAAAGTTTAAACAGACAGAGACCAATATGTAGGCATAGTGAAGTTAATTTACGTCCCTTGTTACTTCATTGTAAGGCAACACGTGGATACACTGAGAAGCAATATTTTGTTTCTGTTGTATTGATGTCAGTAAAAGTAGCATGAAAAATCCGTGGCATGGCCACTTGCACACAGTAACTTCAGCCTGCATGACTTCTGTACACATTTGTGTGTAAATCAGCCCTTTGTATAGACCAAAATACTCCTGGTTTAAAGAGAAGCAAGACTATCAGCCCAGCTTTTCAGCACGGCTCTCATGATTGAGGGGAGAGCTGAAGCTTTGTCCCCTTGATGGTCTCTTTGAATCTCACCACCACACACCACAATGGTCTTTCCATCACAGGCTGCCTGCCTTTGCTTGGCAGGAAACCACATCACTCCTCACCCTTAGACCAGGACAGTCCTACAATGCCTTCTATAACAGCCTCTCCTGTAGCCACTGATGTACTGGCTAGTAACTTTCTTAAAATGATGTCCATGGGAAGAAAGAATTTAAAGAAGGCCCAGATAAGGTGAAGGCTTTTTAACCAAAAGTCTTACAATCCCATCATGGCCACATGGACAGGATCTTTGCCATCTCGAGATAGTGAACCTTTAAACTCTGCTAGGCTTTTCAGGCTACTGGAGATTTAGGCCATGCCCAAACCAAGTAGCACCACTTGAAGATACCACTGCATTCACCCATTTGTCCACAAGACAGAAAGTGATATTTAAGGACTTTCAATCTCTTCATTCTCCCTGTAGTACACAGTACATTTACCAATATCTTAAACTGTTTTTGCGGGGCTTTCCACAATTAAACTGCAGATATTTCTGTTTGGATAGTTGTGAATTGTCTACCCTAACTAGTAGTGCAGCTCAGTATGAGGAGATCTGTAGAGTGAAACAGTTGGTGCTGAAGATTCAGCATCCATGCTGTAGTTGTTGTTGGGAGTCATTCTGGACTACCTCTAGTCTGGTCCTGCTGTCAATCAGTGGGTGGAGAACACTAAGTGATGCTAGGATACATCTTCTGGCTTAGTTTAATTTGAGAGGACACCACCTTGTGTGCTCTAAGTCCATTCTGCAAGATGAGCCAAATATTTGGCTTTGGTTGCAGCAATTTTGGATGTATCAGAAAGAAAACTGAGCTGACTCATGCATGTGTCCATGCTTTCCATAATGGTGTGTGCATGTGGGGAGTGTCAGATGTTAGACAGCTTTTTAGTTTAGTGGAGAAGGACATGAAAAGAACAATCATTGATAGCTAAAGTTGCTTACATTTCAGTTGGAAACTGGGCACAAATTTTAGCAGTGAGGACAATAAACAATTGGAACACTGTCCAAGAGAGACAGGTGCTAGTCCAACAAATCTGTAGTCCCAGTGCAGTGGAAACTAAGTGAAACTGGATGTGCAGGAAGTCAAGAAACTCCTTTCTGGTTTCAATTCCAGTACAGCGCACAGCATCTTTCCCCGATGGAACATCTCATACAGGCCAAGGGAACGTCAGCCAGACTGGTCTCTTCCGTATATATCTAACCCAAAGAAAATCACAAATATTTATGTTTTTTTCCAAACACTGATACTTTTTTTCTCAATCAAAAAAAAGAAAAATTAACAATGGCAGCTCTCCTGCACTGAATTTCAGCAGAGATTCTGAAACCTAAAAAGAAACAAGAGAAAAACATTTGTTAATGACAGCAATGCAGCCTACTTCTATTGGTATTGAATAAGCTGATTTACTTTTATTGATCTTCACCTCAACAGTTAGAGGAAGGCTAGAAGGTCAAAGTCAGATTCCATCCATGAAACAAAACTCTGAATATCAGTTTAGCAGTGGTTGAGCTATAACATGAGTGGTCATTTCCTAGCTCCCATTTTAGCCCTTTTTCCAGTTTAACTTTTTTCTTTGACCTTGTGCTTTGAAGGTCGTTGAGATCTTCTAGTTTTACCCGGAGGCTCATCCAGGTTGCAGCACATGATTAAGATGGATTTTATTTTCAGAAAAAAAATGCAATTTTACTTTAGATATCAAGCAGCAAAGAACTCACCACATCCCTTTGTATCTTGCTCCAATGATTAATTACCCCATGTTAATAAAAATTAGCACATTAATTCTCATCTAAGTGTGCTTTGCTTCCTCCTCTTGTGATGCTCTGCTCTTTGTGACCAGATTGAAGATGTCTCTGCAATCAGGGTCACCCCAGGAGTGTTGATCAAGACAATTTTTGGAGAAGGATATAGATTAAGGGAGTAGTCAGTCATGCTCTTGCAACTGAATGTGAGTGATTTAAGAAACCACTGTTTCTCTGTTGGAAACCACCATGCAGGGACCAATCAAGGCACAATACTAGTTCAATGTTTTCCTAAAACTGCCATTGCATCTCAGCTAAGAAGGGGTAACTAGGCTGGACTTGAAGCAGCTGCTCAGCTCACTTGAACTGAGTAGCAGGAGGACATCTGGTTACACCTGTAACTCCCAAAATCTACCAAAGTAGCTGAGAAGAGTTCAATCATTGCCATCTAGACAGGATTGCAAGCTGAGATAACCTCCATTTCTGACTTAAAAGTGGCTCTGAATTTGGAAATTAGCTCTACTATGTCTAATAAAGATCCTTCACGTTACATGTAAAATCTCCTTGTAACATTGTTCACCTGAAATCCTCAATAAGCTTTGCTTGTACTTTTGCACTGCTTTCTTGCAACCTTCTCCACACAAAACTTTCACAGCATGTCTCCCTCTTCCTCTTCACTGAAGACACTTGCATGATAACTGCAGTCACTAGGAGGATGAGACACATAAAGAGGGAAGGATGTGGGAATTGTTTCTGGACCTTGAAGTATGACAAAGCATCAGAGCACCTTCCCATGGCAGGGCAGGAATAGTCACTCCTAATCATGTAGGTCAACAGCTTGCTTGCCTCCTCCTGAGCATCTCTAGGAACAGCTGGTACCAAGGCAGAACCAGAAAAATTTGTGCTGAGCTGTGGCTTTGCTAACCGTACTCTACTGTACAAACGAGAATGGGGTTATCCTGCATGGAGGCTCAGCCAAGTTCAGCATGGAAAACCTTCCCCAAGAGGAACAGGTAGGTACGTGTGATCTTGGAGCTCTTAGGAGGTCTCTTTGATGCTCAAAATGTGGCATCTTCACAGTGCCAGTGTAGGCCGCCTGCTACGTCTCATCTATGGACCATGGAAGTGGGAGTGAATGTTGTTCCCAGGCCAATGGTCTCATCATATGGGTCCTTGCCATAGGGATTGAAGAGGTCTGGGCACTCTGCCCTGGTCAGTGTGGGTAACATTCCTCCACAGAGTTCAGCAGGAGCTTTCCAACTTCTGTTTGTGAGATCCACAGCATCATAGGCAAGAGCTGCAGGCCAAGTAAGAGAGCAGCAAGAAACAGGGTCTGGCCACCTTTCCTTTTCCTAGGGCAGCTGAGAGAGTGCCTCCTCTGTAGCTGGCCATAACTGGGATGGGATGGTCCCCCATGACCACATCCAGCAGTTCTCAAATAACCTTGTCCCACAGTAACACTGGGAGGTAGCTCTGGCACCGACAGCTTGTGCCAATTCAGACACTGAAAAAGTTTCAAATGTTGGTATTGAGCTGCCTGTTTGGAATGCCAGGAGAAGCTGACAGTATGACGCTAAAAGCCCATCTTTGAATGGGAGTCAACATGTGAGTACTTCTCCTCACTGGAGAATAATGGCACACATGTGAAATATGCCTTTGCATTTAAATCCTGTTTAATGCATTTTCTTTGAAAAAAAATCATTTTTCTGTGGGAATAACGTACACATTGGCTTCAGCGAAGATGGAATTTCTGTTCAAACGAAAGAGATTTTCATCTTTGGAAGAAGAACAGATAGCTTCTCATTTGGACATATTCATGCTGTAGGAAACCTCCACCTAGATCTGCCAGCTATCTGATTCACATCCAGGAATCAACTCTTTGTTTGGAGTGTCAAAGATGAACATTTTGACTAAGACAGAATTGTGCTTTCTTGTGTCATCTGTCCTGTTGTGGTTATTCTACTTGGTTTAAATGAAATATTTGTAGGTCATGAGATAGCTAAGAGTCTTTGCAGGACTTCATAGGAAACACTGAGAAATTTTGGATTGGCCAGAATTTGAGTGGGAAAATTTTTGAAGTCTTAAAATCAGTCTTCGCGATAGAAAACTATTTCCCAGACAGATCTGATTGCATTAACAAAACACCAACTACATTACGAGGGCAATGAGAACACAATAGCATTATTTAACAAACACTGAAGAACAGAACTGAAAATATGGAGGAAGAAAGAGAATCTTTGTCTTACATTATGGAGAAAAGTTTTGCTTTGTGTGACTTTAGCAGAATTTCTTAATCTAGAAGAAAACTTCCTTTCACAAAACCACATTTTTGAGGAAAGTTTGAAGTTGGCTTGACAGTATCTGCTGCAGTAAGCTACAAGAAGGCATGGGTTTTGTGGGATATCTGGGATGTGAAGTCAGAATAGAAAAGGCCACAAAAGGCGAGAAAGTAAGAAAGCTCTCCAGACCCCTCACAACACCTTTCAGTCCTGGGCTGGTGGTCAAGCCAGATACGTGTGACAAGACTTTTCTTTGTGACTCCTCAGACAATGTTACACCATTAAACGTTTCCTGAATCTATCTATGTTTCCCTTCCTCCAACATTTGGGACCGGCATTACTGTATTTTGGTTTGCCGGGACAATGTCTACTTGCACTCGGGTAGAATGAACAGTCCTTTAAAACGTATGGAATATACATAGATAACTAGGTATAACTGGCAACATAACTATAGAAAGTATGGAACTGGAAGCTAAGTGCTCCACCTGGACCTGTAAAGGACTGTTTACCTGCTAAACAATTAAATCAGTGAAGAAACTGTTACTTCCTTTCTTTCCATAATTTATTACACTAGTGTCCAGCAAACAACAGCTGAACACTCAGTCCTATCTTTCTTCTTCCCCCTCCTTTACGTCTTGTCTGACCCTTTGCTCTTCTTCTCCTGTTGGCACTCCCAGCTCTGGTGGGTAAAGGAGAATGCAGTCTTTCAGGATTTTGGAGCTGTTTGCATTGTATGAAAAAAATAGTTTTCTTTTTTTTTTTTTTTTTTTTTTTTCAAAAGTAGGAAAATGGTATACTTTTCCCCTTCTCTTCTAATGTAAATATGGCCAAACTGATTTCCCTCTGACTTTTCATAAAAAATGGAATTCTAAGAAAAGAATTCTGGGAAAAAGTACAAGTTTGTGAAGACAAAGTGTTCTCATGGAAGCAGAATAGTTATCTAACACAAATGTTTGCAGTATATTGCCTGTGATAGACAGGCATTAAAATGAGGATAGGGAACATCTTTGCACAGGATCACAGAAGAAAGATGGTAATCAAATTAAAAGATTTACTAGGCATGTCTTACTTTACTTGCCTTTACTAGGCATGATGTCAGCAACCCAATGACATGAGGAGGCACTAGCAGGGGCTGGAATTATAAGAGCAAGTGAGTCTCCCAGTAGAGTTTCTACCTGGGTGCTCTTCCATGACCCTATAGTTTTGTGTCCATTTCTCTTCACTACACTCCACATTCTGGGGTTCACCTGTGTGGAGCCACATATGCTGTCTCTGCACCCACAGAGTAGATGGAGCTTTGCAGTAATGAACACAAGTGGGATCATAACTTAATGGTTAGATGTAAACTCTGGCCAAAGTTTACTCCATGTGGTGAGATGGATAATGCTCACAGTTCAGCTGTCACTTGTTCCAAATATTCTGAAAAGGTTCTAATATTTTTGTTCTCCTGGAGCTATTTTATGCAGTAAAGTGAATACAGTATCACTGCCAATCAATTTAAACAAAAGTGCAGGAGTAGACAACATTGAACTCCAACTACTTAAAATAGTTGTCACTTCCATAGCAAAGAATAGCTATAGAGTTATCAAGCTTATCTTTGTCATCTAATGGAACACTCTCCATATGAAAATGTGCTTTTTGCATACATTTTGGTGAGAACTAGTTGAGGTTAATATAGGCCAGCTCTCTCTTTTCAATTTTCCTTTAAATTGCCAAGAAGACTGGTTGATTTGCAGCATTTGAATGTATTTGTCCCAACTGATACACCTACAAACTTCCAGAGTTGGACTCTCTGTTGATAAATATGAGACAAAGAGTTGTAAGTGCAGTCAGCTGGGGCACAGAGAGGAGACCACTCTACAGATTTGTCTGTTCTGGCAGCCTGGAATGAGGTGCCCAAGCTATGAGAAAGCCCTAGCTGGGGAAGCAGGAGATATTATAGTTCCTGCTTGTGCTGCCCAAGAGTCTACCTAAATGCAGCTGAACCTCTTAGGGCCAGAGAAGGCTGATACCAAGGCGTATCATGTCCCTGGTATGGCAGAAAACTTCCTGACTGCTCCTGATAATTTAGCCCTAGAGTTCATGCAGCAGGAGAGGCTACAGAAGTGGTCATAGCGATGTAGTGACTGGGCACCATCCTCCCATCTCCTTTCCTTCTGGGCCTGTGGAGCTAGCCAGGACTACCAGCCACGTCATGAGGCTCAGAAATGGATGGTCCTGGATCCTGCTGGAGAGTGCGTGGTTTAGATTGAAGCTAGTCACACTCCAGGAAGAGCAGTGATTTTCCAAGGTCCAAATTCTGGCTTGGCACCCGAAGCTCACGAGGCATGAATATGTGCTCTCTGCCACAGACACTGTAGCCACCCCTACATGGTGAGAAACACAGCCTCCCCACTGAGCCAAAGTCCATTCTTCCCCCAAACTCTTTTCAGTGAGAGGCGTGATGTACCCATAGGGGAACAGTCCAAAAGAGACCTTCATGCCTGAGGCTGAAAAGAGACCTTCATGCCTGAGGTCAGCTGCTGCGTTCAAGTATCATCAGAGAGTGAGTGTGGAAATGGGGAACACGCATGCAGACAGGAGCTGCCCTGCAGTGGGCAAAGAAGCAGAGAGGACACTCTGCAGTGCACAGAGGCAGGTACACAAGCTCTTTGCAGACAACCTGGAACATGGGACTTCCCGATGTGTGTTGGGATTTTCCAGTAGGGTGGGGTTTGCTTCTGCTGCTAAATTATTGCCCCAAGGTGGGTGGTGTATATGAAACCCTGGAAATTTAAAGCTGTCAAATGTTCAGCTTTCTTGGAGGGAATGGCACACTCAGATCAACCTGCCCAAAAGCAAGAGTGCCATACCAGTACACAGAGTGCTGTCCAGAGAGCTGGTATTTACTTCCAAATTAGCTATAAGCCCTCAGTGCCTTGAATCTAGGTATTCTGAAGTCATGCCCCCACTGCTTTCAGTAGTCTTACCTCAACTTGAAGTCAAGTCTCCTGTGCTGAGAGGCTCATACTGATCATGGCCACGCTGCCCACAGGAAGGAGAGCCAGTTACCTCTCTGTTTGCAGAGTCAGCTGGGACCAGAGTATGAGCCAGTGTTCGGTCAACACAGGTCCTGGACTTGGACCACGAGCTAATGTAGACACAGACCGAGTAATGTAACTCTTCTTCCAGGGTAATCTAAAGAGGTGCACACAGCTGCCTAGCTTTAATGCACTGCCCATCTGGCTGTCTGTCACCCTGCACTGGGTTTACACTTTGCTGCAGCTCTCACAGTAGGGTTTGTACCTCCTAGCCTGGTACAAAGACAAAAAGTCTTTATTCAGCCTTGCTGGAGATATTGGTATAGAGAAGTTTCCTGCAGGTGGCTTAGCTGTTTCTACCACTGCTGTTCTGCATTTTATGCTAATGTTGTCCATGATAATCTGATAAGCAGTAAATAAATCCTTGCTCCAAGTACAACAGGCTTCACAAGCTTTGATTCTGTGCAGCTCTACACTAGTGAAACTGCATTGAAATTGGGAGTGTTACTCTGGCATGAAGCTGAGGTGATGTGGTAGACAGTGCCTGCGTCTATATTGCTGTGGCCTAGGCTCCAGTAAACACTTGTGTGGGTGCTTACACCTCTGAGGAATATTTTATAGGTCTTAGCTCAGCTAATAGGGAGAAAAATGTGAGTGAGAAGATTCAGGTCTGCAAGTCCTGCAGCAGTTTCAAAGTATCTCAGCTGAGCAGCGAGCCATCTCACCTGGAGTGTCCCATGGGTGTCACACTGCAACTCTCAATGCCCCATGAACAGAGTGCAAGGGATGACCTGGTGACTGGCAAAAAACTCAAAAGACTATATTGCCTAGCAATACTAGAGTCATGCGGGAATATCTGAAATCAATGTTGAGTATTTACGCTGAGAATATGACTCTTCCAGCAGAAGTGTGGTCCCAGATCAATACTGTGCAGTATTTAACAGGACTGACAGCAGGATGCTCTGAGCTGAAATCCTGCAGGCTGGTGGGCAGCCCTGGAAGGGATGCGGTTGCTCTGGTTCGTGTGCATCATGCCTTTTGAGCCACAGGCCTTTCAGCCTGTGCTGTGGCAAATCCTCTGCATGGCGTTCAGGTGCAGGCAGCTACAGAATGCATCACTGCATCTTTTCTCTCTTGTTGGAAAATTTTACAAATGTTCTTTGATTTCTTAAATTTAAAGTGTACCATCTAAAACGAAATTTGAATGCTTTAAGTGTATAGGGAAACATAATTATTAGAACAGGACGGAAAAATAAACTTCCTCTGTAAAATACATCTCTTTATTTTAAGAGTGAAAAAATGACCATAAAAAGATAATTCAGTACAATAATTCTGAATCTGTCAAAGCACTTCAAGCACTTTTTCTTTTGGATTTCTGATTTCTTTTGTACTGTTACTTCAGGTTCTATATTTTTAGTCTATGCTCTATTTTGTAAAGTATATTTTACTAATGAATACTGCATTACAACTTGTAGTATAAAATAAAACTCTAAATGTAAAGTCCTAAAAAGAAAATGAAAAAAATACTTGCCAAAAAGATGAAAAAATATGTTGTCTGGTAATTACTATTATTAAGTATGAACAGAAAAATTAGGTTTGACTTTATTCAAATATTTCAATAAAACCCAGGTATTTATTGAAAATTATAGCCCTATGATGTGTTTTTATCTTGACGACTCTGCTTTTTAGGACACAAATTTCAGTCAGTTCTAAAAATAAAGACAAAACACGTAACTCCAGGTATGGCTACTTTTCAGGGAAGTGTCTTTGCTAACCTGTGTAAGGGAAATTCCAGGCTCTGCACACGTGGGGAGATGTGGTATCACTGTTGGTACTTGCAAAGATCCTCATACCATTGCTTAGGTGCTCAGAAGAGCTGGAAATAGAGAAAAGTTCAAATATTTGAGCCTTCTAGGAGTCAAACTGTTAAACACTGCAGACAAGCCACTGCTTCTGCTGTGATTGCTGCTGTTGTAAAATACATAATCTTTACAGCAAGGCAATCAAAGAGACCAGCAAACCCTTTACAAGGGGTCTCCAAGTGATTCAGCCACAGCAAGGCAGAGCAACGCCACTCTGCTTGCTCAGCGACCAGGTTGCTGACAGTGCCCATATGCTGCTGCTCAGTCCTGATCCCTACTTCTGCGATGTGAAAGTTGTCACCAATATACCATCAGAAGAGATTGCACAGAAAGGTTCAGCCTAAAGCAGAGGACACAGAAGTGCGAGACAGAGAACATATTACACAGGACTTGATAGTGCCTGTGCTGAGATAGTGAGATTAAAGATTGCCCAGGAAAGCCAGCTAAGGGGCAGAAGTGCCCCTCCAGAGCTGGATCACCTGTTGCAAATACTCAGGGTGTGTTGGATTGGAAACTCAGTGCCCTGCATGTCCTAACCCATCTTTGAACAACAATCAATTGAAATCGCAACTGTATGACCAGTTTTTATACTGTCTCTTGCCAAAGTCATCTCGTCTGCATGGAGTGCAGTGCCATTTCTCCTCTTTGCCACAGAAATAGGCCACTGAGTACAGTATGTGATGGAGAAGAGATCAGACATTCATCAGGTGAAAAGAGATGTTACCTGAGATGTCCCCATCTCTGCAAAGTCTCTGAGATGGAAAGAGGAAAGCTGAGCTCCACTTCACGTTGTGATACCAAGATGACTTTGGCTAAACTGTGCTGCTGGTGGTCTGACATACTGGAGCACAAGAGCTGCCTTATCAGCTCAGTAGGGACAGAAACAGGCTTTCCCACAGAGCAGGAGGATACCTCATGGTCATAAGGCCATTCCCACAAGATGCAAGGAAACATAAGCCAAAGCACTGTTATATGCTGTGAACAAAGAAATAAAGATGGAAGCATGAAATATGAAGGATTTTGATCAGAAAGTTCTGCCAGTCTAAATAAAACTGTTTTTTAAACGTCAAGCTCTATCATCTGGATTTGTGGCTGGTAACAAGAGAAGCAAAATCTACCCAGGTGGGCCATCTGCATCTCTCATTTGTATTTCATCAAGGGAGGTTCAGTGCACTGCATCAATTCTTTGCCCATCAGATAAGAGTGTAAAGTACTCAGCTAATGCAAATGTATAGTAAATCAATAACATGCCACTACTAATACACTTTAATTAAAGCACAACAGACTGCAGCTCCTCTGCAATTACAAGGAAGGAGAATTGGCTGATATGGCATCAGCCAAAGGCTGCTCATAGATTTGAGGGTAAAAGAAAACCTGTCCTCGAAGTGGACTGGCATGTGGGAGGAATCTAAACAAGGACCAATGAAGTTCGAAGGGAAAAGGCACAGGTAGGAAAACAATGCCATGAGCTGCACCGCCATAGCACATGCAGAGAATAAAAATAGCCCATGGGCCAGTGAGGTGGGAGAAGGATGATAGGGAAAGCAGGGCCTGAGAAAGAAAGATGAAATGAAAGGTAACTCATAGCTGGTTATAACTGAGGCCCTGAATGACTTATTAAAATTTGCCTTCACAAAGGGAATTTCAGGAAACAAATGATTAGTGAGGTGCTCAGGAGACAAAAGGTAGAGGGAAGTTAGGAGTTGAGGAGATGTATCGGGAAATGTGGACCAAGCCTCACTGGTCAGCAGAGCTGGCCTGTGTCCCAGGACACTAAGGGCATTAGAAACCTCACTGCATTGTTAGTGAGTATGTGCAAAACTGCTCAGAGGAAATCCCACATCAAGAGTAGGGAAACGAATGTGTTGAACTCCCTTGTAGTGATTCTGCTTGAAATCTGTCTTCTTGATCTAATGTAATGGTGTGACTCTAGAGTGGAAATCTTTGGCCTGAAATGCACCTTCCTCCTCCTCCTGTGTCCCATTCTGCAGAGGGGAGGACTGCACAGCAATGTGCTGGGTGTACCATGTGAGATGGTTCTCCAGATGTGTGGCCCTGGGATCTTTGCAGGCCAAGAGGCCTCCGGTGGAATGGTGAGTCTTTTCACGGTTCCCACCCAGATCCGCTCCCCTGCTCTGACATACACCATGTTTACTACACCAGCACTGTCCCTGTAAGCCTCTTTGAGCCCACTGGTGTTGGATCTACCAGCTTTTATAGAGCAAAATGGGATTTTGATATGGCCACAGAATCTCAGAAGCAAGTGCCTCAGGGGTGAGCTGCTCGTGTTTGTTCTTTAATCCAGCCCTCCTAGAGACTTCATAGCATACAGCATTCTGCTCAGATATGTTAATTGAAATTTAATTGAAACTGGTTGGCTAGAAGCTCTCAGAGGGCTTAAAAGCTGGAGAAATGACAGTCAACCAAGGAGAGTGTTACACTGCTAGGCAACAATGTGGACTCATTAGGCCCCTGTGAGGGCCAGGGCTGAGTCCTAACATAGTTATCAATACTGTGAATGTAAGCACAGCAAGAATACTTGTGGGCTACACTTAATCTAGAAGAGGTACAAACATCAATGGATGGAGAAGTAATTCAGAAAGGCCTGAAGATGTAGAAAGACAGAGTTTGTCCTGACTTCTTCTCAGAGAATTGGAGGAAACAATGCTAAAGCAGTACACTACCTAGGAGGGAGAAACCAGGAGGCAAAATTGTGGAAAGGCCTAAATGCATGAGTGAAGTTGATGGGAAGGTAAAGATGCATCTGCAGTGTGATATGGTTGCAGGAAAGACTAGCACAATTTGGGAATGTATGCCAAAAAGTGCGGGTCAGAAGAGACCAATGGCTGTCCATCTTTATCAGGGATCCCTCAAGCTCTTTGGTGTGAGCACTGGCCATTAGGGATTATTCAAGACAGATGAAAAGTAACATCATCTGCAGAGGAAGAGAATGGAAATCTTTTTGTCCCTCCTGTTCTGGGCCTACCCATGTTAGCAACATGGCTTTGACAACAGGAGAAAGACCACCTAAAAGCTATGTCACTCAGTAGGACCAGGAAGGGTGGGTGCCAGAAAGAGCAAAGTGCTGGCATTCAGGCAAGAGGGGCTGGGAACAGGAAGAAATAGCATTTTAGCATTTACGAGGCTGTAGCTCCATATGGTCACTGTCAGGACCACAGTATACTGTGGCAGGTGGCAGGTACCAGCTGTACTGTTGCAAACTCACATCATCATCCAGCCCTGTCTGCATCTAGTCCTACTAACATTTTCCCTTCCCTTGTGTAAGGACTAATTTCTCAGCATGTAGCAGACCTCTAGAAACTCCTAGAAGCAACGGCTGGTTGAATTCACATGGAATGTTGCATGTTATTGATATGTTATTCTTGACATGTTTGGATGAAATACTCTTATCCCTGGCTGCCTGCATAAATGATACATTGTACTATACCTACTGCATGAAATTTGAAGTAAACAAATATGGTAGTTTTGTAGGAGGATTACCTTGGAATTTGTTTCCATTCTGTCATTGTGAATTGGTTGTCTATGGGCATCAGCTCAGTGATAATAAGCACAGCATCTGAAATACCTTCTTGAGAATTAGGGTTCTATAAATTAACTGATTACAGATAAAGCCTAATTATAAATTAGGTCTTACTATCAGAACCTTTTGAACTACACAAAATGAATTAAAGCTGTAGAAGCAGAAATATTTCAGTTAACCATGTGAACTCTGAAAAACATCTGAAGAAGAACTGCCTTGCAATGCTCCCTGTCCAGACGTAGGATGTTAACATGAAATTTTACAAAAACAGGCAGAACTACCTCCTGAGACAGCACTCCCACACTCTTGGGTCTAGTGAATTCAATTATAAACTTCTTTATTCCCTTCTTCCCTGATGGCCAAGAGGGATCAAGGTGATCCCTCTTTAGAGCTGAGATCATTTCTCATCTGTCTGGAATAACACCCAACTAGCTAGTCACTGAGAGCAAAGATGCTAAAGGGAGGAAGTGTGGGGCTGCAGAAGGCAATGAATGAGAGAGCATAGGAACAGCTTTCCTCGCTGTTTCCTCAGAAAAAATCCTAATTGTCACGAGCCACTTACTAACCCTTGTGCTGCAAATCTGCACTACGACCTCAGCGGCACTGTGCACACAAACACAGAGGATGCAGGATTGGAGATGAAAAGAAGTTTTGTTCAGTAATTTAGTCTCAGCCTAACACTTTTTTCTTATTCACTGGAAAAGCAATATTTCTCTGCCTATTTCCAGCTGATCTATCTGAATAGAGTTCTTGATTTTCTAGGAAATGCCTTATCTTGAGGAAAATTCAAAATATTCTGAACTTTTCTAGGTAAAAATAGTAAAACCAGCTACTCTTAAAACTTTGGAATGCATGTCCCACCATAGTCTCCTTTACAACATTTCCACTGTTCCTGTACAGGTATGTATGAGAAATACAGAAAACTCAAATGGTGAAGCCAGGTATGTGAGTAACTTCAGTATGGGATCTCCTGGTTCAGGGTGCAGGTGGAGCATGACTGCAGGGGGAACAGTTCCGCAATGGTAAGTTGGTGATAGCCCCATCAGCTGCAGGTACCTCCTTGACCTGGCTCTAATGGAGCACTGCAGGAATTTATTGTCAGAAGTGTTACAATGTCTGGCTTCAAGACCAGTTTCTCTATTTCCCTTTGCTTTTCTGACTCTGACATGCTCTTGTGTTTTGAAGTCAAAGCTGTATTCCTTTGATTCTCCTTTGCTTGTGAAACTGTTCTGCTCTTGCAATACATAAAAGCTGGAAATCCTTTGATCCACTGGGAGATTTCTTCCTGTTAATAGAAATTGGGAAATTTAGAGAAGGAGAATCTAAAATGGAATAGTTTTGAGTACGTGTCCCTCAATGCAAGGGCCATCCCATGTTCACAACAGTCCTGCTAATAAATGTTTCTTCCCTATCTGGAAATTAGTTTGCTTTCTTGCCTGTCCCATCTGAACTCCAGTTCTCTGGCTGTTTGGATCCTTCTAGGTTACAGCTTCCATTTACCTATGTGCAGTTGTTCTTATGCCACCACTGACTCTAAGTTGAAAGAGCTCCTCTTCCTCCACAGTGCCCCCCCCTCCCCAAATAGATTTACAAATGGCTGCCTTTGTTTTGCTAACCAACTCGGACCCAGGTTTTCAGCTCATTCATCTAAAAAAGACTCTATGTTTCTTGTTATCCTGCTGCCCCTCTCTGCACTGCCATGATGTGAATTCAGGTTTTTGAACATGAATGAGCAGATTCGCTTGTAGTCCATTTGAAGAAACTGGCGTCCAATAGCCCAGTCTTAAACTATGCACGCCCTCTTTTCTGTTACTTTCTCTCCTGCTCCTCACCTCATATTCATGATTTTTAAAAAATCTCCACTCTACTGACTGCAGGCCTGACTGTAACACAAAGATGAAGGCACCTCACTTTCCACCATCCTGAAGCAGCACCCAGGTAGACTATACTTTCTGCATTAGCAACTGGTACTCACTGTAGCACATTCAGGAACATGTTTCTGAAGGTGCTCATGCTGTGGTGCTCTCCTGAATTGGATCTTTGTCTGTGAATCCTTCACTTCAACTGCTTCCCACCCTATGTATTAGTACAGCAACTCAGCACAGCACTCAGGAAATTCATCTTTTGTGAGATGTACGATTCAAAAGATGTGGATATTCTCTTCACTGAACTCTCTGAAAAAGGTATTGAAAAGTAGAGATTCGTGGACTTCAGGCCATAAAGTACAATTGTGACTGCTGATCAGACCTTCTGCATAATAGAGGCCAAACAACCTCACCAATAATTTATGGATCAAACTCACAATTTACATTTAACACTTCTGAAAAGTCAGCTAGACCTGATTTAAGGATTACAAGTGATGAAAAATCCACTGTGTCCCCAGGTATGCTATTTCAATTTCTATTTTTGTGATCAGCTACCTCACTGTTAGCAACTGCACTTCATTTCTGGCCTGAACATCTCAATCTTCAGCTTTTAACTGTTGGCTCTCAGGCTGTCTTTCTACTTTGTTAAGGAATCATCCACCCTTAGAGCACCTCTCCTCATGGAAGAACTTGAAGTCTGTGAGTTATGTCTTTTGAACTGAGAAAACAGATTGAAGGGTTATTTTTAATCATCTAACAGTAATTTGGTTTTCCAGCCTTTGAATTGTTCTAATGATTCTTCTCAGGCACCTCTCTGATGTGTCAACAGCTTTCTCATATGGGAGCCCCCAGTGGGATATGATTTCCGGGTATGGGTTCATCCATCCCGCCTGGGTGGCTCTGTCACAATACCCACATCTCTGAGAATAGTCCACTTTTCTCGCTCTGGAGTAGAGGTTCCCTAAAGGAAAAGAAATTTGGGCCATGAGTGAAGGTAGAAAGTGCCACAGCATTTCGGTGGGGAGGTGTTTCACTGTCCTGATGGGAATCCTATGAAATATGATGGTCTCCTCATGCTCCTAGGAGAAACATAATTCTCTGAACTAGCCTTTTCCCAAAGTATTTTGCAATCTCCTGGGCAGCTTTGTGCCGAGGGAAGACACTTACCTGCCTGTGGGGAGGGCTATTGTGGCAAATACTCTTCAACTATGGGAAAAGCGGGAGTCTTCGTGTGTCCCAGTCCCCCTACATAACTGTGAAGAGCAGAGCACGGCCTGATTACAATGACTACTTTGTTTCTCACTCACCACCTCCTCACATCTCTATATAACTTCAGGAACTACAGTTTCTTGCGGGTGTTTTAGCCACACTTGGTGCTGTAGCAGAACTCTATCCAGCAGTGCAGGAAAACATACAATTATCTTGGAAAGCGCATGATTCTCAAGCAGGTGATTGACAGATACTGGTTGGGGAGCAGAATCCAATGCCTGTGAGTGTGTTGAGAAAATAACACCCATCTGCTCCACCAGGGTAGAAAAAAATCATCATTTGGCTTTTTAAAGACATGTTCCCTGTAAAGCTATTTTCATTCTTCCCTAGTAGGGAAGACGTGTAGATGGGACAAATCCATGTCACGGTGACAAGGATTTTCTTCCTCTATTCGTTGGTGCAACCAAACATTTAATTATAAAAGCTCCTGAAATTAAGCAGATGCAAAAATTAAGATGAATATGCTCATTTTTGCCCATACTATAATATGCTGTTACTCTGAAAGACTCATTTCATTACAATATACTGTAATGGAACGTTAACACACACATAATGATCTTAAAACCTGCTTAGAATGCAGAAACAGGTCATTGCTGTTCACTCTCTTAAGAAAAGTTATAAACCCCTAAAAACTGAGTTTACAATGGAAACACTGACAGACCTTTAACTACAGGAGCACAACATGTGGCACCATAATACTATGGCTCAATTTACAGTCTCTTCTAGATTATAGAATGCTTACAGGATATACATCTGTCTAAAGGTCACTGAGATGTGTTGCTTTCTTTATTTTTCTCTGCTATGAAACATCCTTAAAAATTCTCATTTAGTTGGAGCTAGATTTCTGCTAGCATAGAGTTAAACGAGTTGTTTAAATCAGTTCAGCTGATGCAAAAAGGCATTTTTAGGGTGGTTACAGTGACCTATTTTAATTTAGCTTAAATTTCTCCATAATATTTTCAGATAAGCTGACAGAGGCCTGGCTGATACAGAAATGAGAATGTTCACTACACAGAAATGAAGATGTTCACTTCTCAGGTTGAACTGAATCATGAATGAAATGATACTCTATGCAAAATGGGCATAAGTCTAACCACAGACATGCCCCAAAGTGGGGTAAAGGCCTGACAACAACAGAGAGGTTGCTCACCAAGTGGTAGCTCTGAAAGATCATTCCTGCCCATCATCATCTGTCCCACGCCCTCGTCGTATTATCCAAACACAAAGATTGTCAGCCATTAGGACCTCTTCAGTGGCCTACAAGCAGGAAAAGGTTGGAAAATGCTGTCTTAAAGCAGATTCACTTTGCAGCTCCGGAGCAAGGTGCAGGAGAGCTGGTGTGTCCACAGGGCACAGCACAGAGCTGGGTCTAGGAATAGCCATGTCACCAACACGCTGTGCGCAAACTCACAAGCAATGATGTCAGTAATCTAAGCAGCTAAAACACGACATGCTACTGACAATCTGCAAGATCTTCTGCATCTACTTTCTGTAGCTTTGCGGGTGATGTGGTGTGTTGTGCAGACCCGCCCACACTTTCTTGGGGCCAGTAGCAGTGGTTATTATCTAGCAAAAGAACAGTGGGAAAGTGTAGCTTATGATTCAGCTTCCTTTAATGTAGTTTATTGGCTGGAAAACAGCCAGGCCTGTGACCTGCCAGCTCCTACATCTCAACTAACCCAGGCCAGAGCAGCAACGTGGTTTGATGCAGGCCTGTGAGGGAGCACGGGATGGGAGATGCAGTGTGCCCTGGGATCTTTCTCAGTGTGCAAAGCACAGTCTCAGTTTTACATTTCTACTGGATTGTCTCTGTTGGACAATGAGTGGAGGGAACGTACTGAAAGCCATGAGCAGAGGAAAGCCAGACCCTAGGATGGACCCATGACAGGGGTTTTGCCATCTGTGCTATGTTGTGCCTTAATCCCCAGCAGAGTCCTGCCACCAGGGAGACATCAGCCCCTCTAAGACATGCTATCAATGCCCACAGTGCCCTTCAATACAGAGATACCGGGATGTGCACTCTATCCCATGTGTTTTGTGCTTCTCCAAACCAGCCATTTAAGCATGCTAACCTCCCTATGCCAGTGTGCCCACACGTATATACATATGTTGTGGCTACTTCCACCATGCTTAGACATGATGCCACATCTGCCATTCCTAGCTGATATTCCTGATCCTACCAGCAACAAGGATGAGGCAGTAAGTTGGAGACTGTAAGCAGCAGGGCCATGGGATGCTTTGAAGAGGAGTAGTGGTCCATCCTTTCTGGTCCCTACTCCGTGCTGCACAGTAAAGGAAGAGAGTAGGCACTTACTGGCTAATCACCTCTTTCTTCACATCCTCTGGGAAGATTGGCCCCAAAAGTGTTCTTGCTCATCATCTACCCCTCAGGTGAAGAAATAGTCCCCCTTTCTCTCAGGAGTTGACTGGGAGCCCTCTCTTCCTTTTTTGGACCATTAGAGACTGACCTTAGAGAGTCCTTGTGTCTAATTGTGTCCTTGGAGTCAGTCCAGGCACTGAAGAAGCTACCAGAGCCAGGTCCAAACTGGAATAGGAGGGATGTCTTGGAGAAGAAGAGAGGTGTGAAAGTACATGGGACACAATAAGGAGTAGAAGAAGGCAGAGCCAGGCCTGGAAGTGCAGAGGGTAGGGGCTGTGGTGTGTCATCCGAACACCTGAGTTTGTGTTCCTGATAAAGTGCATAGCCATGTGTAGTTCATTCTGAAACTACACCTGGGAGCTGTGGGCCAGGGTGGCTGAGTGGCTGAGTCATGTATCCTGCAAGGGAGGTGGATGTGCTGCCCCACACTACTACTGGCTGTGCTGGCAATGAGCCATAGCTGCCCAGGTTCTGATTAATTTTTTTTCCCTGGCAAAACTGCCAGCGAACCTGCCCCACCAGCTGCTACTGCTTTCCAAGCAAAGGATGGACCTAGTACAGGACGAGAAGGGCTGAAGATGATGAAAAGGAAGGCGATTTTCTTCTGGATAATTTTCCATTCCCTGGGATGCAAAGTTTTGGTGCTATCCAGCTGCAGGCTGCTAACAGCATGTGCTCCCTGTGCACTCCATTCTCCTGTGCCAAACAGTGTAGACAGTAACATCTAGACACTCCTTGAAATGACACACTTCTTCATCCTCCCCAAGGTTGCTACAGTGATGGGCATTCACCTGACATCTCATGGACAGATGGATAGAGCAGCCAAGAAACTCTCCCAGGCTGAAGCCCAAGTCTATGGTGGGAGGAAACACACTTCCCAAACTTCAGTATTCTGACTCCCCAAATCCTGCAGGGAGATCTGGGGGAAAGGCCTGACTTCAAAAGGTTTTACATCTCCATGAGAGAGGCTATGCTGGCTATGACTGTGTAGAGCATGGGGAAAGGTGTGGAAGTCATGAAATGTCTTGGGGTCAGCAAGTTTGTAAGACTGCTGGGACACATCTGGACTACTCAAGCTGACCAGAATATTCTGGGGACACTTGGTAACCTCCATGGCTCTTATACCCATGTATCCTTGAAATGATGTGGCTTCATCTGCACTGCGCATTGGACACACATATAGACCTGATTTCCACCTTGACCTAGCCAAAAGGGTCGATGGCCTCCTCTAAAATAGAGACCTGAGTATGCAACAGCAAATAGATAAGTGTGACATTTTGTGGACAAGGGCTCCAGGGCATGACACTAATATAACAGCCCATGGGCACCCTAGTTGTCCCTATATGATGGCAATAACAACAGAAACAGTGCTACTTCCTGCTGCTCAGTGTCTAATAGCAGTATTTGCACTCTGAGCCCTCATTTATGAAAGGCAGGACTGGGAGCTGGGTTATGATACAATAAGCACTATCTACCTTTACAGTTTAACAGCGGTTTATTTAACAGCGTGGTGCATGCACGAGGCAGGGGTCACATTTACTGCTCTGCTTTGCCATCTCTTTCTTGGTGTGCGGTTGCTTTGCAAAGCAGGCCACATAAAAGCAGAGCCAGCAGGGCTGTAACAATCATTCCTTGGGCATTTCCAACACTAAACTCTTGTTTGCTTTTAAAAACATTTACGATTTATTATGAGAGAGCAGACAAGCAGAGATGAGTTTTTGTAACTAGGGTTATCATCTCTTTTCATCTCCTTATTTCTGGATTTTTTTTTTAACTAATATTTTATGATCCTGGGAAGTCACTATACACTGAAAAAACAGGGTGCCTTGGTGGCTTTGTCTTTAACTGTCACGCTTCTCAGTCATCAAGACATGCCATTTCTAAACAATTCATAATGCTATACTCAAACACAACAGCAGAAAAGAGCAACAGAAGGACTCAACCAGGTACCAGCAGATTCCTCACTACTATTGCCCTGAACTACTCTCGCCCTGGGAGCCAGATTAATGTTTAGGACTCTAGGCTCCTGAGTAGGTCCATCCTTTGCTTAACATTTATGTTTAACATATCCAGTTAGGGGAAGTGGCAAAAGAGTTGTGGTACTGCTACATGTCACTGTGAAGGATGAACAACTGAGGCAGTAGCATGGAGCACCTGCACGTTGTCAGGCCTCTGGGAATCTGCAAATCTAGAGCAGGTCCTGGCGGTTTAGACAACACCAGTCAGGAAAACTGCCTGGTGTGTCTTCCCTTTGCAGCTCTCCTCAGATGAACTGCAGGAGTCGCAGGAAAGAAATGTCACCAGCTGGCCTGGAAAACCCATTATAGGCTGTGGCACATGGAAGCCCCGACCTTTCTTTAAAACTCCCTTGTTAAATAATGAATTTCCTGGCAGCAGTGTCTCAGGATGAAGGCTTAGCAGGGGTTGTCAGAGAAGTGACCACATGTGACAAAGCAGCTGGAAAATGCCAGAAGAATTTGACAAATTGATCTTCCTGATTCTTCACTGAGAAATACAACCTTCACAATAGATTGCTGAGGATGCCAAGCCACCTTGCTTTATGCAGACCTTAAGAAGACACCCTAACATGTTTCTCAAGGAAGAAAAACTCATGTGAAGAGGTAATTCAGAGGAGAATGCATTGTGCCTTGCAGAGGAGGTGCAGAAATGACACTGGCTCAGAGTGGGCAGGAAGGCAGGGCTCACCTGGTATCAAAGAGTCAGCTAGTTCAAAAAGTCTCATGCTTCCTTCCTTCACTGTAGCCAATGGCCATGGAGTTATCAGACAGTTGGTGTGTGCCATGCAAGGCTGACAGGGAATGTGCAGCCAGAGTGAAAGCCTGAGAGCCATCAGCGATGCTTCCGTGAAGGTCTTAGAGGCATCAAAGGCTGAGTACAAAGCTGGTCAAAGCAGCTGGCATTTCTTCATCTACTTCTGCTCTTTCTAGATATATTGGGGCTCTTGTGTCACCTTTAATCAGCAAAAGAGGCCGTAAAGGAAGGAGAAAGAATGACGATCTGTGAGTGCAATGAGACTGTTGAAAAAGCATTTCCAATTACCTGTTGCCAATCCTTGTAGCTGGGCACAGCTGAAAACCCTTGGGATTTATATTTCTGGGCTCTGTCTCTGCTCCCATGTGGTTTTGTTCTGAGAATATTACAAAAAAAAAAAAAAAAAAAAAAAAAAAAAAAAAGCAGTTGACATCAAGTGTCAGGAGAAAATAGTGATTCTCTGTCCATCAGACAAATACTGGTGACCTTGCCTGCAGCTGAAGGTGCTGAAATAGATTGAAATAGGCTGAAAGTTGAATGCCAGGCTGGAGATCATGAGTCTTGAAGTATGCTGTAGAGAATGTGGGTTAGCTGCAGTTGAAATCCCACTAAGTCTCTACAAAATGTCTGTTGTGAATACACAAAATCATATAGTTCATGTTTCTCATTTTTTTTAGTAGAGCAGGTGGCAAAGCAGCCATGGCCCAGGTACAGTCTGGACAGAGGTAGGCACCAGATGTTTTCACAAGACTGACAGGATTTAACCTTGTTACTTGCAGAAGGAAGAAAACTCTGGGAAAATGTAAACTGAGTTTCCTTTGCAGGCTGTTCCTGGGTAGCATCCGCCTCTTAAACCGCTCCAGCAGGCCACAAATGCTCCTCTGGCCATTCGTTCAGCTTGGGATCAGAGGTGATCTGCACGTGGGTGCACGGTTCTGACCCACAACAGTGTTTGCTGTTTTAGCAGCTGTTGTTTGCCAGCAGTCACTCTCCAGCTTTGCAAAGGGTCAAGCTGTTCATTTTCTCCTTCAGATTGTAATCATTGTCAGTACTGAAGATGTCTGGTGCTAAGACAGTAAGATAAATATCAGAGCTCATTGCAGGTGAAATCACCATCTGCGAGCCCTCCTCATGTCTGCTGGCCTCAGTAGGTATCTAGTTATAGCCACATTATTGCGGTTTTATACATAAAGCTCATTATGGACCTGCTTTTCCTGTAGTATAGGCCATTTTAGTAAAAAAAAGAGTTACGGCAGATACCTTGCACAGATGGTGCTGTCACCATCCAATAAAGATCTCACAGTTTGTTTAAAGTAAGATTTCAATCACTGTGATGTGATCTTAAGATCCCAAACGGTCTGTAGGAGATTCTTAAAAACTGATTTTTGAGTTAAACTTGAGGAAAGTGCCGTAGTTAGTAGTGGTGTCCTCTCCACTTTCTGACCCAAAAGGAATCACCAGAAGGATAGTCAAAGACACCAAATATGCAGAGACAGGGTGCAGGAGACAGTAAAGCAAAGCGCTGTGGATGGGGAAGCTTGGCACATGGGCAATATCCAAGCTTCTTGTGAAGAACTGCTATTTCTAAAAGCTTCCAGGGCCTTCACTTAGCCGGCCCAGCAGGACTGCAGACACGGCTGGTCTGCCCTGGAAAGGGACAGTGCATCCCAGACCAACCTGATGGAGAGATGAAGTGAAAACATCAATAAAACCCACTCCTCTCACACTTGCTGGCTGCTAATTTATGAATGCTGCCTTCATGTTCACAGGCTGGATTTATCTTCCTGCAAGCCCTAAAAAATGTCCAGATTTACCCATCTGAATATCTAAGTGATGAGTGGGCTTGTGTCCAGGTCAGAATAGACATGTACATACAGTAAGAGAGTCTCTGCTGCCATTTCATTTACTGGCGAACAGTGAAAGAAACTCTTGCCCAGCCAGTCCTTGTTGGGGCAGGGGATGCATTTTTACATCCCCTTGCTGGGATTTTCCCTATTCATGCTGTGCTCCTATCCTCTTAAAATATATAGACCCAGGGCCTATGCCTGAGGAGTGCACAGCCAGTACCTATTTGAGGAACATGGTGGATATTTCTGGTTTTCCAGATTTCTAGATAGTCTCATCACTGAACGCAAAATGTAAATATTATCCTCAGCCCTGGTAGCTGCTGATGCCTGGCAAAAGGATCTCCCAGGAAAAGCAAGGTGTCTCAATACCCTCCCAACCTGAGAGGAGCTCTCAGAGCTGGCAGGCATCTGCCTGCCACCCAGGGTTGAGATTCTGTGAGTTTATTCTTTTTCTCTGTTGTGATAGTCTCTTCTTCTGCTCAACTGTTTCCCTGGGTCTTTGATGTCAGCCTTGCATAATGTGCAGCATAATACACATTCATTCTGTGATTTGTGTGTGCGGTCAATACAGACTTTACTCTGTTACATTATTCGACAGTAATTGAGATCCATAATACATAGAATATTCACTGTTTCTTTCCATAGGCTTACTCATGACATAAGGAAGCAGACTGTGTTGTCCTTTAATCCAACAATGTAAACTGCACACTCCATAAAGCTGCTGTGTTTACCCTATATTTGTAGTAAAAAAATACTGTATCTTTACATCTAGGCTCCCAGGCTTTAATATTCTTTTACTGCTGTCATTATAGGAGAAACATAACACCAACAGTATACTATTACCACTACAAAGTGACAGGGCTGTAGCTATATCTGTGCTAATGTGCTGCACTGTATGATAATTACAAATGCTTTTCATATGTACACTTTTTTTGAGAGAGAGAGAGAGAGAAGTCAGAAGAGACTCTGAGCTGGTAGCACTTCATGGAAACCTTGTTCTTCATGAGACGCTTGCCTGAGAATCAGCAAGTCATTTCATAGTTTCGGCCCCAGCACCATCATCTTCACATGAGCCTGTCTGACATACACTTTATCATCTGCTCAGCTGTATCAGCCTTGTTTTATAAACAAAGAAGTCGAGAATGACATTTAGGAAGACTCAGCTTAGCTGCCTTCATTCCCAAATGTCCAAACTGAGCTTGCCATGGAACCCCAAAATGGAATTCAAATTGAGTGGACAGTGAATCCTTCAGTGCAAATATATGTCAAGGGATGAAGAAGTATTTTTTCTGTCCCTTATATCTCAGAATAACATTAAGCAACATCTATTAGATCTGAACATTTTAACATCAGCATACCTCTCACTTTACTTCAGTAGCCTGAAATGTCAGGTGGAGGATGTCTCTAATGCTCTGATGTTTATCTTTTAATATATGTTGGAATATTAATGGATTCATATTCAAATCAGGGTAACAGGATAACATGGATAATTGTGAGCAAGTGAACTTGGCATAAATCCTAAACAAAATAAAGGAACCACTACAGATTGGAAATGAACACCTCTAAAACCAATAATATACTTCTTTGCTGGAACTGGAAGTTGGTTTGAGAAACATATTGCCTGGATGTAGCAGATGTTTGTAATGCATTTGACAGAGCAGTTAATAGAGTGAATTGGGATCACCTGGACCCATTTACACCTATTAATGTGAGGCCAACGGCAAACTTACACATATAAAGGCAAAAAGAACATACTGGAAAACAGTGGCTCCTGAACTGGATTGGTGACCACTGAGGGCAAGTGACTGAATGCAAGCTGCCAGTGCACAAAGAGTTAATGTAATCTGGTGTGTATTAACACAGGGATGAGTAAGAGTGAGGAAAGATTTCTTCTCTTTGTGTTAGGTGCTCGAGCCAAGCCTGGATTACGAGATGCCAATCTGATGTTCACATTTGTAAAAGGAGTAAAGGAACTGGAGAAGCTACAGAAAAGAGCTGCAAAAATGATTTGAGGACTGGAGAAAATGCCCTACAGTGAATGGTTTAGAAAGCACTATCTGTTTAGATTGTAGAAAGGAAGAGTGAGAGGTGACTTGGTTAGCGTGTAAGTACCTTCATGGGGAGAAAATACAAGGTACTAAAGGGCTCTTTAATTTAATGGAGAAAGGCATAATAAGAACTAATGGCTGGGAGCTGAAGCTGGAGAAATTCAGACTAAATAAGCCATAAGATTTTAACAATGGAAGCGATTAAACACCGGAACAAAGTCCTGAGGGAAGGTGAGTGTCCTCTCTCCTGATAGCTTCATTTCAGGCCAAGTTCCTTTTTTGGAAGACTCACTCTGCCCAGACACCAGGGCTTTGCCTCACTACTGGAGTGAAGCCTTCTTTGATAGAGGGGAATCAGTCTCAACACATCAATGGCACCTCCTGGCTGGAAACTGCTGTGGAAAATCACTGTGGAAAACTGCTTTCTCACCTGGATACACCAAGGGTAAAGGGTCTACAGGCTTCTTGCTGGGGATCTCTGCTAATGGCAAGCATTTAAATATGCACGACTGAGTCCACAGGGATTATAGCTATATCTCATGTGGAGTAGCAGACTTCAGAGCAGTTGAAGACCTCCCAGCCTTGAGTCTCAGCTGAAGAGAGGGATGCAGCTCAGCATCTGGGTCCACTTATTTGCTATAAGAGTTCTCTAGTGCTGTTATTATAGCACCTCAATTTCTGTGCTTTCTCCAACTCAGACACTCTCTCTGCATTGACAGATGTTGTTATCAGGCCCTACAGAGGGGTTCATACTTTTCCACACAGCAGCGTTTATGAACTGGCTCCTCCGAAATCTAATGTCTCCATCAATACTGTAGGAAGACGAATACTTTCCCTCTCCAGGCCAAGTCCCAGATGTGTAAACCAACATCAGTCCAGCAGTGCAGCCACAGACAGAACCATATTTATTCGGGTAAGCTGGACATCCAACTGTAATCCCATAATGTATTTTCTTCAGTGACCTCTTTAAATGCCTCAAAGGTTCATTTAAAAATTTTCTGCTATTTAAAAAAAAAAAGTTTTGTATTGCCCAAATTGTATGCAGGAGAAGAATGTCATTGTGTTGTTACATTTTTTTTATCTTGATGTATCCCTTCTCCCTTTAAGCAGATTTCCAATTCTCATCGCAGCAAACAGCAATGTTTCCATGACTCCTTTTGCAATACACATGCACTAGCAATTATTGTGCGTGTGGCTTCTTGACCAGCTTGAAAATACTCTGCTATCCCTCTATCTGTCTATAAAAATTTCAGTCACTCAGTCATGGAGCCAAAGCAATGCCAAGTGACTGCTCATTCACCATAAATAATGAGTAGTGGAAGAAAAATACCACCCACTGATGGTTCACAAGCCATCAGTGGATAGAAATATGTTCTCATGATAAGTACATTTGTAATAACAAAGCACATATATATAAAACAAGCTGTTTGCAGTTAAATTTTAAGAAAAAAGAAATATAGTGTTAATGAAATAAATGGTTAATCATATATTACTCAAGCTGCTTTGGTGAACTACTGCAAGTCTTGCCCATTTCCACTGAAAACTAATAATGTATCGCAATTTAACCACTAGACTGAGCTATTGCAATAAACTACTGGCATTAGCAAAAGGGTCAGGTCAGCACACATATTTTAAGGAGATTGTTTTAACAAAGCAGACGTATTGAGAGATGGCCTCCCATGTGCTCAAGGCTTTGACCACCTCTGTTCCTGCCAGCATGCTCAGGGTAAGCATTTTGTGTATATATCTTCATTTGTAAACATTTTACATTTAAAACTTACTGGTTTCTCATTTAAAGGTGTCATTTCCTACTTCTCCAGTTTCACAGTTCAACACATCCGCCACTTCTATTGCATCTGATTCTCCAGCAGTCTTTAGCATCAGGAGCAAGTTATCTCCTGATGGCAGTTTCTTCTGCCAAGTCTCCAGAGTTAATTTCTTCAATTTCTTGGTGATTTGGTACAGCTAAACCAATAGTTCATTTCCTAATATTGAAAAATAGAGATATAAGAAAGGAGTTTTTTCCTCGTCTTTTCCCTAATGGAACTGGTTGGGGTTCTGACCTTAGTGAAACTTTTAGAAACATCACAGCGGTTTTTAGAATGATTTTGCTCAACTTCTAAATATTTTTTTGCTGGAAAAGTGTTGGCAAGACATCAAAATTTGCAATAAATCATATCAAGTACTTCTAGGAAAGCTGCTGCTGCTAGCCCTTTGTAGACATCAACGCTGATCTGTGTCATTTGATGTTACCCTCCTAACAACTGTACTCTTAACAAACTCAGCTCTGTCAAAACATACTTATCTTCATCATTCCAGTAACCTAAAATTTGGACTTCTGTTTGATTATTACAATTTGAGATACATATGTAGAAATCCAGGAGAGAGGCACCTGCCCAATGAACAGCACAAAATATCAGCAGAAAGATTCAGCCTCCCAAATGGAGGATCTGACAGTGAGAAGCCAGCTGTTGGGCCTTTGGAGAGTTACTCTGGGAGGACCACAGGCACAGACACAAAGATGTTGACCTCATAAGATGTCTAGCTAAGCTCTTAGTGCTGAGAAAAGCCAATGGCAGTGATCTGTTTGAGCATCATTGACCTAAGGAGGAATAAAAGAGGAGTTCTAGACACATGACTTAAACTGCCACAGAGGATACTGAAGACTAAGATCTCAAGAATGTAATTTTTGAAATGCTCTTAGAACAAAGCACAAGACAGGCAAAGAAGTAGAAAGGAAAAGGCTCAAGAAATGTGTGAGAAAAACATGGAATCTGGATCTGGACTTTCTATAAATAGAATAAATGTTTGGAATGGTTAGATTCCCTCAATGAGAGAGGGGTACCCACAGAGCCAAAATAGCCCTAGACTGAGTACGGCATTTAAAAATATGATCGTTTAGGAGTGCATTTAAACTAAAACCTGAGGAAAACCAATGAGTCTGCACAGAGGCTGAAGTAAATCCTGGAAAGTGAAGTAATAAAACCTTTGTCCTTGAAAACAGAATAGGAAACTATGGAAAAAGTTCAGATAGAAAAGCGCAAAATCGAACAGTAAAGTCCTATTTGACCTGACCCTACAGGAAGACTGAAAGAAAGAAAAAAACTGGAACCCCATCTGGAAACCCAAGCCTAGAAGAGTGTGCTGACTTAACACTACATACTTGCAGAGTGCAAGTAATCAATGGGACAATCATATCAGTGTGTAATTCATGTAGTCATGATGGAGTAACTGACAGCAATGGAGAAATGACATTAGGAAAGCTTGAAGTCAAGTAAGGCAAGGAAGTTCACTGTATGAAGAAGTAGTACACAATTCCTACGGACTGAAATGTCATGCGAATATGGGAAGAAAATGACAGTATGGCTATACTCTGTATTCTATGGGTAGGCCGCAATACCAACACAGAGAAGGCAGTCGTCAAGGACTAAGTAACACTAGTGAGTCTGTCAGGGCAGAAAACACAGAAATAAAAGTAGGCTTTAACTACCCCCATGATGAGTAGTGAGTGTTACCAAGGGTACAGATGCTAAGACTGTATTTTCAGACAGCACAAGTGACCATTTCTTCAGCGAATGTGAAAAAGGAGAAGCAACTTTTGATTTAGTATGGAGTAGTGCAGGAGACTTAGTTCAAAGTCTAATAATCAGGAAGCAGCTCCACAAAAGTAACCATAATAGACTGAAGTTCACTAGTCTATAGGAGTAGAGGGGAAAAAAAACAACTGAAATCACTCTGATAAAGCTTAAATAGAAATGACAAAAAATGAGGAGGCTAGTTAAAAGGAAATTAAAAGGAATGGCTACAAGGGTGACAAGATTGAAAGTGCTTCAAATACTTCGGAATGACATTGAATTAGAAGCTCTGGAAAATTATTAGAAAACTTTAAATGATCAGAAATAATTCTGGCTATTTTATATAGCAGCATAAAAAAAGCCACTAAACTAAAAAGATATCTTTCAAACGAGGAAAATAAACTCTGGCAAGTTAATGTAAAACCATAATAAAATGGGCCAAAAATTTTATGTTTGAAGAACAACTTAGAAAAGACATAAAACTAGCAATAATCTTTTTCTCAAACATTAGAAAGTGAATAGATGTCATAGGGCTTGCACAGCCCATGGAAAATTAGAATTCAATGGAAGAACAAAGCAGAAAAGTTAAATAAACTGTAGCACTAGTCCTGCAGAGGAACTTAATGTTCCCACATGGGAAATTTCATTACAAGGGATGAGTATAAGGAACTGTTTCATATTTTAGGGTTGAAATTAAAAAGTGAATAGTAAAATATCATCAAGACCAGATGGTATTTTCCAAAAAGGTCTGAAGGAACCAAAAAATGAAATTCCAAGCTATTAACTCCGCTGAGTAATCTGTCACTTCGCTCTACCTAGGCACCAAAAAACAGGAGGAGGAGAATTTCTTGACAGTTTATTAAAAAGAGTTGAAGGGAAAATATGGAAAGCTGCAGAATGGGAAGTCTGATTTTTCTACAACGAAACTTAATAGATACTGTAATAAAGAATAATATAAGCAGGCACACAAGTCAGAACAAGGTGGTGTGCTCTCCAAAGTGGACCACGAGAGGACTCCTAGATCCTGGAGAGTGGAACAAATATAGCTATGAGTACTTGAATTTCCAAAAAGCTTTTTTATAAAGCTTGCCCTAAAAGCAGTCATGAGATAAAAAGAAAGGTACTTACATGATATAATAGCCGGTTAAATGACAGGAAGAAATGGAGGAATAAAAATTCTCCTTCGACAACAGAGGAATGCTACCTATGGAGTCTGCTGGACTCAGTGATGGAAATTGGACTATTCAGTATTTCACCAACAATCTGGAAAAGGAATTGAATCATGAGGTGATCAGCTTTGCCAATAGTGCCAAAGAATGTTCCTGAGCAGTGGAATTCACGAATTATAACGTTATATTGTTAAATTTTTAGACTGGTTTCTGGCTTGGCTCTATCCAGCCAGTTTGAACCATATCAAACAACTCACAGGTACTACCTGGCAGTCAGCACAGGTCAGTGGTCAGGGGTAATTTCTACTCTTTGGCTACCCCTCTGTGGTGAGTAGGGGAGTAGTAATACAAAGTAGTGACATGGGTCATGTAATGCCAGGTGTAATGCTTAATGGTATAATATGAAGATGTATAAAGATGTAGTCTTTATAGAGAGTTCTTGGGAATGTCAACACAATGCTTGGTAGTGCTTATGAGGAAAATGTCAGGAAGCCAGAGAAAAACAGCATGATTGCATGTATAAATCCATGGAGTGACAACTTTTTGAATATGATGTATATGTCTTTTGAACCTTAAAAAGTCTTTGGTAAACTAGAAAAACTTCAGAGGTGTACAGAAAGGACGTTGAGAAACGTTGAATAAATTCCATAGGAGGGGATTTTAGAAGGCCTAACATTCTTCAACTTGGAAAAAAGATAGTTGGTAGGGGGAAGAGAAACACTGCAAAAGTCCTATAAAATCATAAATTACACAGAAGCAGTGAGTAGGGAACAGCTGCTCCCGATTTTCCAAAACAAAGAAACCTGCAGTCAGCAAATCAAATTATTAGATAGGAGGTTTAAAATCAAGAAAGGAAAGATTATCCCTACACATGTAATTAAATTTTAAAACATGATATCTGAGCATGGCATGGAGTCCAGATATAAGTATGTTTAGAAAACAGTGAAACGTATTCATGGAAGAGAATAATGTTCTCTGAGACATGATGATGCAGAACAATGTCCAGCAGAAAGTCCTTGAGCCACACTTTGCTGGAGGTGGTGAGATTCACCAGAAAAATATTACCCTGTGTTTGTCCTGTGTCTCTGTTCTTTTCCTGAGCATCCTGTAGTAACAAGATACTGGGGTAGATGGCTCTGACCTAGTATATTTGTTCTTTCTTCCTTATGTCAGGTTTATTACTTTTACAGTCTAGTGATTCTAGTCGGATGTTTTGAGGGGTTTTTAATAGAAACACCATCGACGGTAGTGGCCAACAGTGAATTAGAATCTCTGATGACAGAGGAAAGAGCTGATTTTTATTGTGTTTAGAGAACTAAAAATATGATCAGTCTTCCAGAGAACTAGGGCATGTATTTGTCAACAGTTTTTTGGAATTGAAAAATGCTCTTTTTAGAATATGTCCTGGTGTCATTTCTGATTCAACAGTGACATGAGGATATATCTTGGTGTAGAGGATTTTTTCCGGTAACTTCTTGTTCTAATGAGCTTATCATGAATCACTGAGCGAGCATCATTGACACATGCTTTGAGAACAGGACAAGACTTTGACAGTGTTTGCACCATCATTTGACTTTCCTCTTTATTCCTAGCACTGTTGCATTGAAAGCTCCTTCTGCTGGGCTGTTTGATCCAGGTAAGCATATAGACAATTCTGGTCACTGAAACAGCATGCTTTGCATAAATATGTTGTATCTTTTATTAAATAGCTTCTCTTAATGGACTGAAAAAATATTGAATCACCACAACCTCACAAAACCCTAAGCCCATTTGACCAAATAAATAAAGGGTAGAATTCCTGTACAGTGAGTTAGCTGCTTGGGGCTACTGGAGACAACTAAATCTCACTCAGTGAATTGTCTCTGATGCTGCCAGTAACCTCTCTATTAGATTTAGATGGATGAAGGTCCTCGGTTGTGTAGGTAGCCCAGCTTGCACATGTGTGGAGTCACCTCACCCTTCACTACCTCTAACCATGACAAACTATCTTGCAATTCACTTACCTCTCACCAAATGTCTAAGTCTTACCTCTTCCAGCTACAAAGCCCTCAACAGTCATTATATTTAGAGGCAAAAAATGAGGTTTGCAGAAGTCTGAGCTCAGTCATGGCATGGCCTGGGCCAGGAGGCTGGGAGAGGCAAAAGCTGGATGAG
This sequence comes from Rhea pennata, assembly GCF_028389875.1. Taxonomy (NCBI): domain Eukaryota; kingdom Metazoa; phylum Chordata; class Aves; order Rheiformes; family Rheidae; genus Rhea; species Rhea pennata. The sequence goes on from NC_084680.1 coordinate 3,457,999, forward strand.
GTGGGAGCAAAGGAAGAGCTAAAGAGGGGCAATCAGACAAGATGAGCAGGAAGCCAGCACAACTGGCCTCACTCCCCCAGCTGCTACACCAGTGTGGCAGGATGTTCAGGGGAGGTGGTATACGGCATCTGAGAGTTTTATAAGGAGAGTCCTGGATGGACTGCCTTATCAAGCTGACTTTCAGCAATTCGTCTCGGCTCATCTGCCACCAAATGCCTCCTTTAGAAACAGCTCATACCAGAGCATGCTGAAGATGTCACCATTCCCTCACAGTCTGCAAATTCAAGATCTGTCAGATTGGACTGAAGGCTCATTCAGCCCAGTACTTGTCTCTGGTAGTGATCATAAGCCTAAGGAAGAGTAAGAACAGGGCAGTATATAGAGTACTTCCTTCTAAGAATCTCTCAGTTTATAAACATTTTCAGCTTAGCAATTGCTTGAACCAGATGTGACTTCTGTATTTCACAATGATGAACTGCTCCGTGAACTGTTCTTGTCTCCCTTTGAACCCATATAAACTTTAATTATCCACAACATCCTTCAACAAGGAGTTGCACAGATCTGCTATCCCCTGATGAACACTCATCTCCTTTTAATTGTTTTGAACCTGGTTCCTACCAGATTTATCTGGCAGCCCTGGTGGAACTGGGGACAGTGAACAGCTGATCTCTATCTAACTTCTTCTGGGCTACTAACTATTGTGTAGATGTCTGTCATAGCCACCCTCAGCTATCTGCTTTCCAGGCTAGAGTCCCACCCTATTCAGATGTTCCTTGCACTGAGGCTTTTCCAGACCTTTGATCATCATTGCTGTCCTTCCCTAAACCTCCTTCAGTTCTTCTCTAATCTCTTTGAGAGAAAAAGACCTGCAAATGAAGCTGGCATGCAGACCCTCAGCTCCTTCCAAGATCTGACATCTTTACAGGTATCGCTAGTCCATGGCTGCCAGGACCATGAGAAAATCAGCTGACACACTTTGTAGGTATGGAACAGTTGATTGACATCCTCATGGGCCAGAAGCCAGTACAAAAAAAAAATCCATTTTCCCCAAAATAAAGGTTAATTTTGATTAAATATGGGATTTTTAGAACTCAACATTTCATTTGTAATTATCATTTTGAAACAAAGCAATACAATCTTTAATCTGATCTGAAATAAAAATTAACAAGGGAAACTTTACGTTGAATATTGAATGGCAAATTTTCATTTAGAATTCACTCTGCAGAAGTTTTGAATTTTTCAGAAGTCTCTATCTTAAAATACTGCATTTCTGGGCCACCTACTTTTTTTTCTTTTTTTTTTTTTCTTTTTTTTTCTTTTTCCTTCCCCCAGAACAGAGAAATCAGAGAAATCATCAGTCAGTGATCTACATCTAAAAGGCAGGAGCAATCAGGAAGATCAGGAAACAAGGAAACATGCCTGGGCATAAGCTGCCTCCCTCTGAATTATCCACACTGCTCACTGCATCTTCCAAGGGAAAACTTGCTTTTGGTTTCCTGATGGAACAAGGATCTTCAATTCTGATATAGAGAAAGTGAAGAGGGCTGGGATCCTCCTTTGCTTTATGGGGTTGGTCTCCTTCCTTCTAAAAGCATACACCACCCTGTTCTCTGCCTCCTATCTTGGACAGAGCTTGACCGGTCTTCTATGCTGAACCCAGGAAAATCTCTGGTCCTCAAAGAAAAGCAAACAGTACTAGTGCTCAAAGCCCATTGCCGCTCCTCTCTCTTTGCAGCCTGGCTCTGCACGTCTGCACTAATGTTAAATTAGACTGGATTGCACTTTTCCCACTTTAGTAATTTAGATAAAAGTAACATTTTGTTTGAGAGCTGCAGCAATTATACCCTGGGGTTTGGGATTAACATGATTAATACTTTCTCGATCTCCAAATGCTCCCCCCCTTCTGCTGCAATCAGAGTCTTGTCTTTCAATAACGCTACAGTGGATAACGTTCTCCCAAAAAGGGACTTTGTGTATAAATCCTTATTAGGGAGAGTTGCATGTGTTTAAGAAGGAACATCCTGGAAAAAAAAAAAAAAAAAAAAGAGAGAGAGAGAGAGAGAGAGAACTGTATCTCAATGCATTAGTGTCTGTATCACATGAAAAGGCTGTCACTTCACCACCCAGGGAACTAATGAAGATCCCAATTATACAGCAATAAAATATACATATGCAGTACAGAGGGCCTTATACATTTTTAATTTTTTCCAAAGCAAAATGCAGAAAGAAAATTCTAATTAGTGATTTTTGTCATTTTTAGATAAAAAGGTACACAGTTGCAGGAAACGCCCAGGAGTTGCATTCCAGCACCGAGCAAAACCATGCAAGGTCAGCCTGCGGGCCCTGCCTGCAGTCCCAGTACTCATCCTGCCAGCAGCTCCTTGCTCACTTCCTCTGGGAGGAAGAAAACACTCTTCTTGGCAGTGACCCTGGTGATTCCCGCTCCCTCCACAACACGACACTCTCTAGCCACACCGTTCCATGATGTCCCCCTCTCCCTGCTCCAAAGAAAGCCATGAAGGCAGGCAAGGAAGCACTCAAAGCAAAGCCCCTTGCTGTACCCAACTCTCCAGTCAGCTCTGCATTGCTAATGAAGATTTCCCCTCTCACAGAGAGATCAGAGCCATGAAAACCCAGTGGACCATCTCCAGCGTTTCCACGCTCAGAAGGAGCAAAGCAGGGCCTCGGGCTGCACCGCAATGCGGCAGTGGAAGGGCAGCATGTGCCCAAGTCTCGGATGAACCTGTCCGTCCTGTGCTCACTTTTCCCTCATGACTATCAAAGCTGGAGGGGCCACTCTGATCGCATACCCTGACTGCTGGCCTCTGACAGGACAGCACGTCCCATTCAAGACCCAGTCATCAACTTCATGTGTTGTCTTCAGAAAATAATAGAGTGGAGCTTCAGCAGCAAAACCTGCAGCTTTTAGCAGAAATCCTCTCCTCGCTCCCCTTTCCTTCTGAATGAAGGCCTGGCTATCTCAAAGAGCCACAACACGCAACACAACTCTGTCGATATGTGTTGATGTAGTCATCACAGCTCATCTGAGAAACACTGTAAGAAACTACCCAGCAATTAGGGGACAGGCGGGACTGAGCTTCTCTGTGTCAGACCTATTTGCAAATAGGAAAAGAAAGCACTGCACCCTGCTCCTCAGCACCCATGAGGACAGGACTGTCCACCCTAGGCCCTGTCTTACTTTCTCAGGGCAGGTCCCCTAAGTTACCCAGAGAAAATGTGGCCAGCACAGCCTGGTGTCCATGAACACACGCACATGCCAGTATCTCCCAGGCAGCCTCCATCTCCCACAACTGCTGGCACTGAACAGAGAGCAGAGTGACAAAGCTGAACCCTCGTGCTTAGGACATGGCAGAACTGAGTAGCTGAAGCCTGCTCCAATTCCCTTGGACAGGAGCCCCAGAGGGCTGCAGGAGGTCTGGGCAGATGATACCCCTATATAAAAATCCCTAGCAAAGGAGCCTTTGGGGCCACAGAAGTGAAAATTTGCACTTTATTCCCACTCCTTCTCCTGGAGCCTTCAATTAAATGATCACGTGCCATTATTTTCCTCAGCTTTCCTGTCTCTCTTGCCCTGGGAAGTAGTGCGACTGCAGGAAGGAGCTGCCCACCTTTCAGCCCTCCCCACCATCTCCTTGACTTGGCTGTTCTCCCACTGTCTGGCCCTGCCACCTTCTTCTGGTGGTGCTCCCTAACAGGGAGCAGGAGAAGACATTCCCATCCCTCCCCTTATACTTCAAAGCATCTGGAAATAGAAGCTGCAGTCACAGCGCTTTGCTGTGATCTTGTTCCTAAGCCTCAGCCCTGCAGACAGCATGTTCACCACAGATGGACTTTTAGACAGTTCAGGTGTTGCACCTTCATGAACTTGTAAAAAATTGATTTTTTTGTGTGTGATTCCTAATCAGATAAATCTAGCTGCTGTTCACAGGAACAATGAAACACTTATCTAGCCTGACTGCCATCCCTCCCAACCTTCAAATGTTTGCTCCAAAACAGGAAGATATTAGAGCTATTCAACACAAGCACTTTAAGAGCTTTAAAACATTAGCCCAGCAATATGTTTTTATTAATTGCCTCTAAAGAAATGCTCAACCTCTTTGAGATTCAGTTTCTGAAATATAAACCCATCAGTCTGAGACAGGAACTCAGCTTGGAAAGTTTCAGACAAAATGTTGAAGGTTTGGCAAGGTTTTAAGCAATTGAGAATAATGTTTTAAAATGGAAATTGTCAGACAAGGTAAGTATAAAGTGTAAAGCAGTTTTGCCAGCTCCTCTTATAATAAAAATAAATGACCATTTGTGCTTTCTGAATTCTAACATGCAGATGAGTGACTATGTCACACAGTACGTCCTACGCCCCAAACTCCATCATCATTTATATCTTAAAGCCATTGTAATAAGTTGCATAAATGCAAGGTGAAAATAATTATTGATGATAGTTTAGTTCTGAAAAGTTTTCAAGTATGCAAACAGCACAGAAATTATTACTTTGATGTTAATCAGTGAGTAGACTGAATATGTCAGAGCTGTGACACATATAGGATCATTATCATCAGACATGACAGGAACTTTCACCTGAGATGGAACTATTGGAAGAAAAAGAATCCTTCATTTTTCAAAAGTTGCAGAGGCAGTGAAAATGTTTAACATGCATATTTTAATGACAGCAGTTGAAATTCTGTCATTTATGCAACTGATTACAAGACATTAAGGAAAAATGTTCAGGGGAAAATTCACCCTCACATAGGCTAGCTGCTACTAGTGGGCCACTTAATTTTGACAAAAAGGGTGCAAGAGACATAGAGATCTCTTGGTGAGATCCATTTCAGCCTTGGTACCTAGCCTTTTGCTGAATAACACATCTGTCGTCTGTCATCTGTTTCACTGAGTTTCCAGCTCCTAAGTGCTTTGCTGAGTCTCTTTGTAGAAAGGTAGATATGGCCCCCTCTCTATTTAACCTCCTGTAGAGATACAGGTACCTCAATACTGCTTGAGCCCTATGAAAAAGAATTAAATGATTCAGATAAAGTAGATGAGGGGCTCTGTTTTAATTTTTTCTCTCAGAGTTGCAAAGTTCATCTTGAAATCCCGGTATATACCTGACTGCCTTCCTAATTACTGTTATCTTAGCTGCTGTGCCACTTTTAAATTGCAAGTTGAACTGAAAGAAAAAAGCAAAGAAAGTTTAATTAATTGGTTAATTAATTATTTCTTGCTCTTTTAATAAGAAGATATATTCACAGAGACAAAACAGGGGCGGAGATAGATCCCGAGGCCTGTTCACTGCTGTACTGCTGGGCCGCAATGCCACTGCCTGCCTCTGTGGTTGTATGCCCTTGAAAAATTAGCCTTTTCTCCAGGTTCCTTCTCCCCAGTCCTCCTGCTACATGAGGGAGTAGTTAACCAAGCAGCTAAAGCTGCTACTGAACTGGCTAAGGGGTTTCAGAAGGCTGGATCTGAAGGAAAGTTTGGAAGAAAACAAACCTAGTGGGAGAAAAATAAGAATAACTTTCTTGATTGTGTCTCAAAAATCATTCAAGTATCCAGGACTTCTTTTGAAAGTGTTGAAGTAATGCAAATGATTTCCGAGGGGCGATTTGCCACTGGCAGAGTGCCTGGCATCCAACAGTGTCACCAGAGCATATATGAACTTTCAATAGGAGTGAGATGCTCTATTAATGTCCAGTAGGCTGGTTTTAAATGATTTCTAAGTTCAGGCCCAAGTTATTAGACTGGCTGAAAATTTATACTTGGAATCAGACTAACTGGTTGCAAAGGCTCCTTCTAACCCTGTGAATCAACAGTAGTCAGGGCAAAGACAGTAGCTTGGTGATGAACTCATTTAGCTAGTGTCTGACACAAACTACCAAAGTGAATTGTGAAATCTGCCCAGTATTTAGCACAAGGACATACAGGAATTTGATTAACTCACCATGTAAGGTGATATTCCAGTATTTGCAACACAATGTCCAGAGGCTGAACACAGCAGATTTGGAAAGAGCATTGATTTTTTTTCCATCCAGGTGACTTTTCATTGCCAAAGTAACTTCTGCAGCAATGCAATTTTGCACATTTACGTATGGTAAAAATCTGATCAACTGTAGTAATATTAATAAATACTGATTTTGGTTTGCGAAAAAAATGTGTCAGCATCACACATGAAGATTCATAGAATTTAGATGCCATGATGAGCATCTCAAGTCTTAATATGAATGTATGGAAGATTGTTCAGAAAGGAGATACAAGGAAAAGATTTTGAAACTCTTAAGAAAGGTTCTACCATGACCTTTCAGGGAAGAGTTTAAGTTAACACAGAGTGGATAGTATCTGGGCTGAAGACACGCTGAATAGGTTGGTGAGCATGCACAGAGCATTTTTGATGAGAAAGAACAGAGAAGCAATGTTAGTGCAAGCAAAAAAAATATTCTACTGTGAGCAAATGAGAGATTTTGGGAATGAACCAGGTGAGAAAGTCCGAGGTAAGGATTTAGGACAAGCAGCTATATTGCAGTAATAGAATGCATGGGTGAGCATATAAGAAGGTTGTAGTGGACCAGATATTGGAAATTGTTGAGGGGGAACACATAGGTCACGGCTTAGAAGGAAGGAGTGTTGGGAAACCAGAGAGAATTTCTGGCAGAGCCTCCTGAGAGGGTAGCATTTGCTGAATTAAACAAGTTCTAATTTAGGTGTAGGACTGAGCAGTTTCCAGCTAAAGCATTAGGAGATCGCAGTGTGCGTTTAAAATTTGCAAGGGCTTTGGAAGTACAGGGCAGGGGCCACATGAGATCAGCCTCCCTGTAGCCCAGCATATATCCCTTCATACACCAGTGATGCATGTTCAACAGTGTGTCCCCCCCAATTCCTCTGGCACAGTGCTGAACCTTTTCCGATTTGCAGCTGACAATATTTCACCAATGGATGTCCATCTGCTCTCATACTGATGTTCCTCCATTCCCAAATTCTCTCTTCTCCTACTTTATTATTTTTCCACAATGTCTTCAGGGAAAATAACCAAATTCTCTATTAACCTTTGTTTTCTGGGGCTACACAGCTTCATGTGGTTTCTTCTCTTAAAGCAGATGATCTGGAGAGTGAGAGCCTCTGTCTTAGAGACTCCTCATCCCCGTGCTATGGGTGACATTGCCTGGTCCGATCATACTTCTACTTCCTGACTTCATCTTCTATTTCACTTGATACCATCCCAGCCTCATACTTGTCCTCTCCACAGTCACATCATATACCAGTTCTTGTGCTAGTCATTAACAAAAATATTAAACATGTTTGAATTCTGAACAATTTCCCCAGTGGCTTCCCTCCAGCTAGCCCTTGCAGCTTTGGCATACCCTGTCTCCTAAGTACTTCTCAGGCCGGTACTGAAGATCCCTTACTCTAGGTTATCTAATCTTTTCCTATATGATGCAGAATCAAAACCTTTACTTCAGTGTGGCTCAATGGAGTTGCTACATTTTTTTACCGAGAAAAACACTTTTCTTTTTCCAAAGAAGGTTATCACATTAGTCTTGCACCACCCAGCTTTAAAAATCCCTATTGAGTTTTAACCTCTTTTCATTTATCCCACATCTTTAATTTTGGTCTGTCCGAATTGTCTCTAATTGCTTAGATACTGCAGCGATCAAACTACTGGGCTGGTAGGTGCTGGTTCACTGTCTTGCTTTGCCCTAGGAACTCACCTGCCTATTCTTTGTTCCCCGAGTGCCACCCTCAGCTAGATTTATTTGAAATACTTATTACTGGACCTGAAAACTTATATTCTGACTGTTTTTAGGATTCTGAGATGATTGAGATTGTTTGACCCCTTGTCTCCAGTGCACTGAGTTATTCAAACGCTGCTCCTCTGCAGATGTGATCAGCTCCATTTTCATATCCTCATTCACAGTAGCCTCCTGCTGTTTTGCATTCAGCATTTTCTGCATTAATGAAAAATGACACAAAATATTCATGTAGTTTTGGGGCCATATCTGGAAAATCTTTAATCTCCAGTGTCACTGATCAGCAAACTCACTTTTTCTTCTCTTTTTATTTATAACACAAATGAGTCCTTTAAAATTTATTTCAATTCAGTTTTAACTCAGCTTGAATTTTATCAATTCTCACTTTTTTGTACTCTTACTGAGATTCAAGATTTAGGTCTATTTACTCTTCCATACTTTCTTCCTGCCCTTGTAGCCTCTCTGCTTAGTTTTAACAAATGGTTGGATGAGGTTACTCATTCTATTAAACCTGTAGCTCAGTCCTCCATGATTTCTTCACTTGCTTGGGATGTCACTTTCAGGTACTTTTGCATATTTGACTTCAGTACATGCCAGCTACTTCTACACTTAAGTCTCTGAAATGTTTAGGATAACTAGCTTAGTTCATTTGACTTATTATCATCTGTCTTTTGAAATTAAGAGCCTTTCAGACTAATTAACTGAGCCCTCCATTTGTCTGAACTGAAAAAAAATCAAAATAGAGTTATTTCTAAGTAACTGGCTCTGCAAGAAAGAACCAAATCTAATGCAGTATAATTTTCTGTTGGTTAAAGAGTTTTGGTGAAGAGTGTGGTCACAGACAGGAATATCTAGGGCAGGCCAGTATGAGGAAGCTAAAATGTATCATGAACTGTTTGTCGGAGTATGATACTGACACTGACGGAAGAGTCAGCCATGGTGCCCAACAACTCTGCCATTACTGAAACAACTCCAGTGTCAGGAATAGGAAATGTCATTTACCTTTAGTTCTTTCCAAGCAGAACGTGCATCATTGATTAAGAGGCAGAGAGGTGAGACAGTCACTTAAAAGGACCACAGAGGTGGTCCTTTCCCTGTATCTAACCTTGTGCTGTTTTCACAAGAGTCTGTTTCAAGATGCTCAGTATTTTCTTGCAAATTCCAAATAGTAGGATAGGGCTTAAATTAGGAGGGTGCTCATCATTAGGAACAAGTATTACTAATGGCTTCTGTTGGTTGGAAGTATGACCAAGGACAGAGATGGAGACCAATGGAATAATCTAACAATGACAATGGAGATGAAAAGCTCCTGTATTTCTCAACTTACTAAAAAATCACAGCAAAGGCTCACAGCCAAATCCTATCTCATAAACCTTTGCTTTTCCTATGTGCCACCACTGTGTCTCTACAGCCAATACCCATTGGTATCACAGCACTATTTGCTCTAGAGCCAGTTTAAACTATTCCATCTGGATCAATTCATCTCTGTTATTTTCACCAGCAGCTTCAGGAACATAAAACGTCATTAGCTTTTTATCTTAAAATACACTTGTCTCAAGAATTTGTCTGTACATTTTCTGTGTTTCTCCAGTGAGAAATTAATGTGTCTGTCAACAAGTGCCCTTCCATTAAACCTGCACTTGTTTATTTTAAAATGAAAGTAAGCTGCCACAGAGAGCATAAAAACATGCAGTGTTTTATGTGAGAATCTGAAAGAATATTATATGAAAATGCACATTTCCTTACTTCTCTTCTGAATCTCATGAGACTCTCTTCCAGGGAACTTCAACTGGCAATTACTTTCCTCTGCATTAATGTGAATCAAGCCTTTTCAACTATAAAAGTTTCCTCATATAATACACAATCCTTTAGTGACGTTTACCTTAGAATAAACAGTAAAGCAGTTTTTTGTCCCAGCTCCTTTGTTCTGACAGTAAAACCTGCAATCACACATTCTGGCCCACCAAGGCACATCTAGAGGATGTGGCCACATGCAATGCACAGATTCCCAAGCTAGTGGAAATCCCAGATGTAACTATGTGTGAACATGCTAGATCAAGTCTGGAAACAGGATGTTTTGTCTTTGCCTCTCTACCAGGATTTTACTAGAGGGTCAGCACCATGCAAAACAGTTATTCTACTACAAGATTCATGTTGGCTTGTGTGAGAAGCGACCCTTGATGCCTTGGGGCTATGGTGTGATAGCATGGATACCGACAAGATTAAACACTGCCACTGTAATGGTATTAGTCTTGTGCCCTGCACTGCTCCGCCTGCCAATGCTGTTTCTCCTCTATTCTCATCCCCTGTTCCTCTTTGGAAATGGCTGGTACAATTTGCACAGCTTCCTTGCCTCAGCCCCAGGGAGGTGAAGGCAGGACAAGTTTTCCTTCCCATGGGCTGCTGAGAGTGCTGCACTCTCAGCAAGATCCACCTGGCTGGGGCAGTATCAAAAATTCAAAATATATCATTCACTGCTATTGTGGAGCAAGTGTGGATTGCTCAGCACAGGGCTCTCCAGTGCTCTGAGGTTGAGCTCTGCAGTAAGTGGATCCAGACAGGGCACATTCTACATCCAAGGTGTAAATTTTGTCCATAAGATGACCCTATACGTGGATCTGCTGGGGAGGTTTGCAGGGTTATTTGACAGAGAAAAGACTTGTTGCTCTTCAAGTGCTCTTGAGCACAACAGAAAAGATGCAAAGACAACCTGTGTCTCCATTATGTTCTCTGCATGTTATTTTTTAATCTGTGAAGCAAAATGCAAGCATTATTTTTGCATATTCTGCCCTGTCCTGCTATCCAGGTCATAGTCTCCAAATCTGCGGCCAGCGAGGACTGGAAATCAAACTCAAGAAGAGAATGATTTTGTGTGATGGGTGTGGAGTGGGTCTCCTTGGAGAATGAAACATGGGCACTGCCTTGTCAAAAAATAACTATGATGAGGAAGGCTGTAAGGCTGCTGTAATTAAAAGTACTCACTGAAATTCTGGCTGACCCTTAGCTTTATACACACATGGATGTCAAATGTCAAACTGTCTCCCCAGTTCCAGGAAAAATGGCCTGATGAGAGAGCCACTAGTAAAAGTAAAACAGTCTATTGGGACATCTGGCATTCAGCATAATTGTTTATGAGACTAAACTTGCCAGAAGCAGCAGCAGGCCAAATTGGAAAGAACTAATGGCTAAATATTGGGGAATTACCTGGCTTGAGCAGTACAGCCCAGCCTGGTTAATTAGGAGCTTGCAATGAGTATAGAATTGCTGTTAATTTTAAATCACCATGCCTTTCCTGAGGCAAAATAGTGAGAATATAAGTATTATGTGGTTTGGTAAATGGTGGAAGGGAAGGTGTAGTAATGGTGGATTTTCTTTATCTTAAGTGCTTCACCATTTATCTAGCAGATGAACGCCCATTTCAGCAAGTCAGGTAAACAGATAGCAGTAAATACACCAGGATTTGGCCCTAAATACCTTTTTAGTGCCCTCTGCAGAAATTATTCACTGGAGGCAGTGAGCCGATGGCCTGCCCAATTCAGACAGAGCAGCTCTGCCTGCCTGCTGAGGGCTCCCAGCCCCTTCGTGGTTTCCCTCTGGCTGCTGCCATGCAGCTTGCTGCTGGGCTTCTCTCTCCGTATAGCCAAGGGAGCTGCATGGAGGGGTGACAGGACTGGAGAAGGCCAGGAGCAGTGGACATTGAGGTGATTGAGGTCCCAAGGCAGAGGTGATTAGTTATAGGAGAGAGGCATAGATGAACTGGGATAAACTGAAGTGTTTATGGGATGGGAGTATGCAATTAGGGGCTCTCAGATTGGACCTGTCTGTGACAGGAGAGACTAGGGTTTGGGAGCTGTTAAGTGCTCAGGGAGCTGGGACTGGAAATACTGATGGCCAGGGCTGAGAGTACAAAAGGTTCTGGCAGAAAGAGATGATGTTACTATGGGACATTATAGGGTCTAGATCAGGGGTTGGGACCCAGACATCAGGCTGCCTCCACTTCTGGAGAATACGGTGCAAGTGGAACTGTAGTTCTGTGCGTTATCTCGCCTAAGCTAAGCTTCTTTGTTGGTGCCAATAGAGTTCAGATCATATGCTGCTCCTCCACCACTCTTTTTATAGAGCAGGTGCTAAGAAGATACAGGAAGGCTCTGCGTTGTGTACTGACCATATGTCCTCAGAAAGTACAGCTGCATGCTGTTCTAGAGCAGTGCTGCTCAATGAAGCATGCCTTCTCCCCCGATCAATGTAACAGCTTTTGACTTCTGCTTCCTCAATTTAGATTGTAGATGAAACAGTTCTAGAGACCCTACTATCTGATGAGGGAATCCACTGCAATCCACTCCCCCATCTGATGAGGGAATCCTACACCATAGTTTCTCTCAAGCATGCATGTTGCAATGCAGGGGAACACAAAGGAAGCAATGACAAATACATTAAAAAGCCATCCTGTTAGTATCAATGATCAGATAGATCAGGGCTGTCACACTGGACATATCAACCTATAAGCAGATGAACTTAGTTGGCTCCAACAGTCAGACAAAGACTGATGCATTGAGTGAGCAGAACCCCCAAAGTTTCAGCATTTCCTTCTAAGACATCTTTGGCTTCTGCATGATCTGCTCAGGCTCACTATTACTTGGGGGGTTTATTTGTATGGCACGTTGAGATCAAATGGTGTTCCTTTGAGTGAAACCTTTCAACTCATTAAAGGTGATGACATTTTTCACTCTCAGATACTTTTAGCCATAAATGACTAGTAATTCACAAAGAGTAGAGAGAGATGCCTGTGGTAGATGTCTGTGATAAGACTAAAATAATCTCCAGCTATTGTAAGTAAGAAACCACCATAGTCTGGCAGTTCATTCCTTCAACAGGATAACTGAAGTTAGTTTGGATATTGGATCATTGCCTTTGGATACTTTCCAAAGGTTTGGGACATTGCTTGGCAAGAGAAACCTGCACTTACAATTCTCTCTATATATTAGCACTGATTCAAGGCTATCAGGCTGACCTCATGGCTAATGTTCCCATTTCATAGCTTCATATCTTGAATTTCAATGTTCTCAGACTGTAACCAGTATTCTTGAACTGTAGCTTTGATCTCCTTGGCTAATGCATGGCTGACAATTATTCTAATATTAGGGAGCAATGTTCATTAATGCCGTATCCCAGGAGGATGACAGATTGCTTGCTTTCTTAACTCAGTCTTCCCAAATGTGCATGAAAATCCCCTAAGTCACTCAGTAAATTCATCCTCCATTGAACTGATGATCAACTTATTGTCCAAACTGGCATAATGCAGGAAGTTCTGGAAAGCAGAGCTACTATTTGAAAATTTTCTCTTATGACGGAAAGTTCAGATCAGAATTTGAATAATATTCTGAGTCATGACTGTATATCTGCAACATCTTTGATATGCCAGGGCAAAAGCTAGTTTTGTAAGTCCTTCCAGCAGCAGGAAGGAATAGCTGATTAACAGCAAGCATGATGTATGGCTGCTCCTGGTACCTTCTTCGTATTTCATTTGTAAGGCCAGAATGCCATGCACTCCCATTTGGTTTGTGCATAGACCCAGCTAGTGTAGAGCACTTTATGATCAACTTAAGAGCCCTGGCTCAATGAGATGCCCCTAGACTGTCTCTATCACTGTCCACAAAGCAAAGCTGCATCATGAACTTTTGTTTCATTGATATGATTGTTGGATTCCAGTGGAATGATATCAATCAGCATTTATAACCTCCTGATTCTTCAGAAAGTCCTTGAGGGGGTTCTCCAATAGTCTTTCTTAGTTATTCTTCACTGATGATACAGGCTCTTAGAACTCCAATTGCCAGTTCTTACCAAAGAGGCTTTTGTACTGACTCCTTGTAAAAGTAAGAATTTTTCCTTGAAGTCATAGCAAACTTCCGCGTCACATTTGTTGCTGATGTGAACGTGATGACTGGTCTGATTTCAGAGATTGCATGTTGAACTTGAGAGCCTAGGGTGGAAATGTGAAAAGAAATAGCAGAAGGTGTTCTCACTGATGACCATCAGTCCAAGGTCAGAGCTGATTTTGTTTTGTGCTTCTGTTGACTTCTAATAACAACAAAAATTTTGGAAGTGATAGAGGCCTGTGCTGAGAGACATTTGGGACCAGGTCTGCTATCTCATCATGCAACATCTTCCATGTGCTAACGTGTATCCTCTAGCAAAAACATCCTGGACCTTCCAACAATATGCCTGGTTCTGGCCAGTTGCAAAAACAAACACCCTGCTGTGACCCACCTTAGAAATGCTTACTTTTCCTCCAAGAATTATATAAGATAATGATGTCCATTATTGCATCAATATGTTCAGCACTAGAAAACGATCAAGAGCACTACTTCTGTGCTACCTCCAACCTAGTTACTCAGCCTTACCCAAGCACTTCTTTCCTTGCATATTCCACTTATTTTAGGACCTTATTGCCTTGATCCAGGTGAACCAAACTAAAATCTTTTCAGAAAGAAGACCAGTTCTGTGACAGCTTCCAAATGAACTTTCTCCCATAATATGAAGTATTTAAATTCATCTTACATTTTGAAAGCTTAATTTACCATTTTTCATAGCCAAAAGAAAATATAGTCTGAATGTTATAATGAACTACACGTACAATATTATTTGTGGCAATGCATTTTTACCAGAAATTTCAAAACATATCTGCTGGGACATCACTTGGCTCCTGTATCTGCTGAAGTGAAATAAAATCCTGTGTTTTTTCTAATAGCTGTGAAATTTCTTAGCAGGCGTTAATAAGAAGAGGGAAAATCTTCTCTCTTTTTTTCCCCTAAAGAAATAAATTATTATGTCAGACTTTGAAAGTAACTTAGGAACCTAAAGACGAAGAAAGATACTGGGTGGGATTTATGAAAATATCTAAAAGACAAATACATTTTTATTCCACTTGAAATGCATTCTTTGCTGATGCTGTGGTACAGCTCTATGCATTTTATATAATTTGTACAACAGTATATTTCTTCTCAAATATTTAAAAATCTTCTCTACTGTCTGGAAAGCTCACTCAAGGAGATGTCGTTTTAGCTTTTCATCAGGCTTAATGTATATATTTATTGGTACATATTTTAAAACAAGTAAGCTTTCCTTACTCAGCTGGTATCAATTAGAGTTGCAGAATTTTTAGCTCTCCAATCCAAGAGCAGACCAATATCAGACAGACGTCACTGTTGATTTACTGAGTGACCTAGAGCAGGGTGAGACATATTGGCAGCATTTCCTACTCAGAATTATTCCTTGGCTTTCAAAGACAAAAAGGGGCTGAGAAGAGAGATGATACCTGTGTCTAAAGCCGGGTGGAGGGTTTAGAAGCTGAAGCACAAAGACTATCAAACTGCACAGCCCACTTTTAAGAACACTTTTTTTTTTTTTTCATAAATGCTTTGCTTGTGTGGAGTGTTACACTTTTAAGTATAAAAATTGTGGTATCCATGGAATAGATAGGACCAAAGAAAAGCAGTTTTTTTCATAACAATACTGTAATTCCAGTCTCTGGAGATTGCTTGTATCAATGTCTCCAAGAATAGAGAAAGCATAGAGCAATTACTACTCCTTGTCTGCTTGCACCTTCAGAAGAAAGAGATGCCAGACCACCACTGTGCATGATGAACATGCCCTACAACCTAACCAACTGACTTTTAGGTAGTTTCCTTAACAATTAAGATTGAAGAAGACTCAGTATGCCTGAAATGATGAGTACTCCACATATATCTACTTTTATGGATACATCCTAACCCCAGAGTTACATGGATGGCCTCTGCTAAGACAGAATCACAGAATAGTGGAGGTTGGAAGGGACCTCTAGAGATCATCTAGTCCAACCCCATGATCAAGTGGGGTCACCTAGAGCACATTAGACAGGATTGCATCCGGGTGGGTTTTGAATATCTCCAAAGAAGACTCCACAACCTCTCTGGACAACTTGAGTTCCAGTGTTCTGTCAGTAAAGTTTTTCCTCATATTCAGGTGGAACTTCCTGTGGTTCAGTTTGTGCCCCATTACCTCTTGCTCTGTCACTGGCACCACTGAAAAGAGTCTGGCCCCATCCTCTTGACACCCTCCCTTCAGATATTTATATACATTCATATGATCCCTTCTCAGTCTTCTCTTCTCCAGGCTAAACAGGCCCAGCTCTCGCAGCTGTTCCTCATAGGGCAGATGCTCCAGACCTCTGATCATCTTTGTAGCCCTACACTGGACTCTCTCCAGTAGCTCCATGTCTCTCTTGTACTGCGGAGCCCAGAACTGGATGCAGTACCCAAGATGAGGCCTCAGCAGGGCTGAGTAGAGGGGCAGGATCACCTCCCTCCACCTGCTGCCAACACTCTTCCTAATGTACCCCAGGAGACCATTGGCCTCCTTGGCCACAAGGACACATTGCTGGCTCGTGGTTAACTTGTCCACAAGAACTTCCAGGTCCTTCTCTGCAGAGCTGCTTTCTAGCAGGTCAACCCCCAGCCTGTACTGGTGCCTAGGGTTATTTCTCCCTAGTACAGGACCCGTACTTCTCTTTGTTGAACTTCATGAGGTTTCTCTCTGCCCAACTCTCCAGCTTGTCCACTGGCTGATAGACTAGAGGGCTGTGCTGCCATCCAGGTGAATGGCAGCACAGCCCTCTGGTCTATCAGCTACTTCTTCCGGGGGGAGGGAGCAGAGTGGATTTGGATGTCTCTGGTGGAGGCCAAGGGGAAGGCTTGCTTGGTATGATGGTGGCTGGACTATGAAACCTTTTGGGAATTAATTACACGCATATATTCCTATACATGAGACGAGAAGTTGCCATAAAATGAAAACAAAAGGTTAGTGGTGTAGGTGAAGCTGAGCACTGGAGGATCTGAACTTACCATGTTGGCTATATAAGGTTTACCAGGAACTTTGAAGTCTTAACATTGAACCAATTGTTTCTTTCTACAAAGATGTGTTCCGCATTAACCACAAGTTGCAATTGGCTTGGTAGGAGCTCTGGCTGTGACATCTACTGCCTGTGTTATGCAGCAATGCAGTCTAGATAATCATGAGGAATCCTTCTCATCTGTGTCTTGCATCTTCATTGCCCAATTTATTTTTGTCACTCCATTTATTTCCGCATACAGTTCTGGGCAGGTCATAGTATTTAAATATGCAATTAGAAACTCAACCATATTGAATGCTACTCACATGACCTGAGCATTTGAAGTTTACCACCTTTTACACAGAAGTAAAAGTTCTCGCTTTCCTTCTGTGTGTAACACAAGACTCGACCTACACTTTCCAACAGCCATTAACCCCTTTACCTATAAACCATCCACTGCTGAGCCAATATGATCCTTGCTAGAGGAGACCCTCTGTTCATGGAGACTCTCATGGGGTCTTGCTATGTGTTCAAGACATGTGGTAATGCTCAGCAATAAAATATATAAGGCAGATGTTCAAAAGGGACTGTCAGCCTGATCCAGTGCACATCCCCAGAATGCAGCCTGCGCCTCCAGGCGCTGAGTGCTGCCGCTCGCAGATTTTGATAGTTACAGAGTCTCTGTACTGATTTTTCAGACAGTTTTTAAATGGGCTTCAGCTCTGTGAACATGAGCTGTGGGTAATATTCTACTTGCAGCTCTTTGCATCACCAATATCCACCTGTAAAAATGGGGACTGTGGTCTGAAGAGCTCTCCCCGCTCTGCTACAGTAAACTGACTCCTGCTAATTTCCCACAGCATCAGTGTCACAGAGCCTGGCGTGGTTCGAATGACTGTGATTACAGCCTTACATTTTCTGTGATTCAATTAACAGCCTGATTAGTACGATACTATTCCATTCTATAATTAGATTAATGAGAGCATTCATTCAGAAGTTGTTATCTCACTTAATAATGACCTCTCTGATTATTCTATCTTCTTTAACTGAGTGGCTGATTTTGATTAAAATAAATATAGCTCACAGCACCTGGAAATTCATTCTTCTATTAGAAGGAATCTGATAGGAAGAGATTCCCTTTTAAGAATTTGTTGAAAGTGATTAAATATTTTGGTTCTCCTGAGGCTGAATTTTCATGTTTTTAAAGATGACGTTTTTGAAATATTTCATGATAAAATATTTATGAAGCCCTGTATTTATATTTTCAATACATCTGTTCCTACTTTGACTGTGTGAACATAATTTCAGCAGAAATATGTATTTAAATGTTACGCTGATTTAAAAAAAAACCCGCAAGTGTTTATACACGCTCACCAGTTTGCGCACACACACACACACACACACAGACAATTTACATTGAATCTCACTATTCATTTAATCCTGGACCTTACATAATGATTTCTGATTTATGAACAAACACAACCATCAGCCATTTCAACAATTGCATCTATCAGATCCCTGCTGTTTATGATGTTATTTTGGATATTAATCTATTTTCTGAAAGCTCTAAGAACTAGAAATCCAATTGCTACCCATTTTAAAATGAAAAAGGCAAATAGCCAGGCAAATAGAGTTAGCAGGTTTGTAGAAAAGGCAAAATGTATCTGATTATCACACTACAACAATTACTGATAGTCTCAAAATCTGTACTACCATGTCAGACAACTTTAGCCACGTCTCCAGCAGAGTGAACCTGAATATGGGGACAAGAAACCACCAAAGGAAGATCATGAGGAGCAAACTACTTCTCTTGCTTACATGGTAAGGGATGAGCTGCAACTAGATTCTGCTTGTGGTCCTGAGGGGAATCTGTGCTCCTCACTTGGAGACAAGGTCAGGGAGGGCCTGGCAGTGGGGTGGCCGGGGCTCTACAAGCAAAGGACGATGGCAGGAAGCCTGCTTTGTGCTTCACCTTTAAATACTGAGGCCTCGCTCTGCCTCAGCAACTGCCCTTTTGTGTTTCAATTCACACATACAATATTGCAGAGTGAGTCACTGGGCTTGTGCGCTCTCAGTCTGAAATAAGTCATTTTCCGAGGCTGACTGAGAAATGCATGTTTTTGCTCCCGTTAAAAAGAAATCACATCAGAGTACAGCAGCCCAGCGCTAGCTTCGCTCACAGCATGAGCTACCCCGGAGGATGGGAAAGGGGAAGAATGGACACCGTTTCTAGAGTGGGATGTATGCTGGTAAAGAGACAGGAGTAACTAATAGCCAAATTCAAGCTAGGTTAGTATTTAATGAATTTATGCAGCCTATTTTCTTCAAATTTAGATGCACCAAGTCACTGCCAGCCTAATTCCTAACCCAACATCAGTATCAAAGCTCACTGCTGAAAAAGGAAGGAAAAACTCTCACTACTATGGTGTAGTTAGCTAAAGGGACTGGGCTAATGTAGCCAGTGAAACAGGATTCTGCTGAAATCACACATCTTCTCAGGCACTGAATAACCTGATTAATACCTTGGTCTGCTATGAGTAGCTCACCTCCCATCACAGGTATTTCTATCACAGATCGATACAGACCGTATTTACCCATCTTCTACTGCACAGTCTGTAAACAGCAGTTCCATAACCTCCTCCCAAATGTCTGCAAGGGCCCCATCAGCCCATCACCCCCTCGTTCCTCATAGCACTGCGTCAGCCGTTCGATGGACAGCCCGCCGCCCGGGCAGCTCTCCCAGAGAGCTCGCTTGCTTGCCTCCCACCCTTCCCTCTTTTCAGAATAAACACTGTGTCGCACCCTCTCATCTCAAACAGCTTCATGAAATGTCCAGAGTATTAAATTCCATTCTGCCTTAGACCGTACATACTTTACATTCCCAGCTTCTCATTTCTTGAATTTCCCTTTGTATCTAAGATCTTGAAAAGCTTTGGTACCCATATGAAACACATGCACACATTAACTAAAATAGACTGTGTTTCTAATTCACAGTTCTAATGGTTCCAACTCATCAGATTTGTTTGTATCCCTGAATCCTACTTTCACTATTTGCCCTGGCTGCCAAAATGCCTTTTGTGGCTCTGAGGCAGAGGTAAGAGATCTGGTGGACCTGAGGAGAAAGGTTTTGGATTTCAAAGTCCCTTGGGGTTGGCGCCCTGCTAGTTCCAGCAAGTGAACAGAAGAGCAGCAGAGCAGCCACCAAAGAAGAAAGTCTCTGATTTGGTCAGAGATACACCTTCCAGCAAAGGGGGCAATGGGATAGAAGCTTTAAGATAAGAGTTAGGATCAGCAGGATCTGAACTTGGTGCGAGACCTTTCACTTGCTGAACCAAAGCTCCATCCTGTGTTCCATCCTGGACTCCTCATCACATCACCTCCTTCAGCCCTCATTTTGGGATACAGGGTCCAAGTAGTAATTATATGGGAGGATTTGCTGTGAGTTGTGTGACATTCTCAGGGCAAAGGTTCACTTTGTGGACAGCCTGGTAGCAAAATCTGTTTAAAACAATCCTGTTCTCCCACAGCTTGCTGCCACCCTGTGCCCTTCAATTGTGCTTCAAAAGTAATTTCCCTCCCTAGCTTTTTTAACATATATATATATAAATGTTTACTTAAAGGTTAAAAAACCCATTACCTGTGAGTCAGGGGAGGAATCTGATGTGTATGAAGCTAAGGTGCTCTCTGGACAAAGACATTGTAATGAGGACCCAATTAAATGAAAGTTGCCTAGGGAAATCAGCATGGACAGAATTTTCTGCCACTCGTGAATCTCAAGTAACCCTCTGAGTGAAAGGGGCAGAACAGCAGAGGTCTAAGAAAAGATGACAGTGCAGAAACATGAAAATTTGGGTTAATCCATAAAGAGAAATCCTAAAAAACCCACAGAGCAGATGGACATTGGAGAGGACTTTTCTTCTGAAATGAGGCAAGACAATCTTGACATAAAGAAGTTCTGAAACTGAAGCCATATCATCTACACCGAAGTAGTTCTATCCAGCCTGCTGACCTGGCCCGGGATCGTGCAGGTTTTCCCAGACAGTGTTGTTATTTCTCTGCATTACACTAAGTACTTGCGTTCTGACTCTACTAATTTCCTTGGGAACCTCCCACTCTGATCTATGGAGAGCAAGAGAAGGAGAACAAGCAAAACATAACAGAAGAGATTCAGCCATCACCTACAAATACTCTGGGGTTGAAATCTCAAGCTTACATCTACATACAGGTGATAGCAGGGAATACAGTGAAAGCTTTGTGCATCAGTCACCCATCCATCCATGGATATCAGACAGAAGAAGAAAATACACAGAATGTGGAAGAGGGGGCAGGCTACTTGGGAGAATTATAGGAATGCAGTCAGAGTATGCAGAGATGTGGCGAGGAAGGCTAAGGCCCACTTGGAATTGAGTCTGGCAAGGGATGTAAAGGACAATAGGAAGGGCTTCTTCAAATATATCAGCAGCAAGAGGAGGACTAGGGAAAATGTGGGTCTGCTACTGAATGGGGTGGGGGCCCTAGTGACAAGGGATACAGAGAAGGCAGAATTACTGAATGCCTTCTTTGCTTCAGTCTTCACTGCTAAGGACAGCCCTCAGGAATCCTGGAACCTGGACAGAGAATTCTGGAACCCTTCTGGAGAAGGGAAGACTTTCCCTTGGTTGAAGAGGATTGGATTAGAGACCTTCTGGGCAGGCTAGACATCCACAAATCCATGGGCCCGGATGGGATGCATCCATGGGTACTGAGGGACCTGGCGGATGTTGTTGCCAGGCTGCTCTCCACCATCTTTGAAAACTCATGGGGAACTGGAGAGGTGCCTGAGGACTGGAAGAAAGCCAGTGTTACTCCAGTCATCAAAAAGGGCAAGAAGGAGGACCCAGCTAACCATAGGCTGGTCAGCCTCACCTCCATCCCTGGAAAGGTGATGGAACAGCTCATCCGGGCTGTCATCTCTAAGCATGTGGAGGAAAAGAAGTAGTAGGTGCCAGGAGTAGCCAGCATGGATTCACCAAGGGGAAATCCTGCTTAACCCATCTGATAGCCTTCTGTGATGGAATGACTGACTGGGTAGATGAGGGGAGAGCGGTGGATGTTGTGTACCTTGACTTCAGCAAGGCTTTTGACACTGTCTCCCATAACATCTCCAAGGTAAGCTCAGGCAGTGCAGGCTAGACAAGTGGACAGCAAGGTGGATTGAGAACTGGCTGAAAGGCAGAGCTCAGAGGGTTGTCATCAGTGGTATGAGAGTCCATTTGGAGGCCTGTGACTAGTGGAGTCCCCCGGGGGTCAGTGCTGAGTCCAATCCTGTTCAACTTCTTCATCAATGACCTGGATGAAGGGACAGAGTGCCTCCTCAGCAAGTTTGCTGATGATACCAAGCTGGGAGGAATGGCTGATACACCTGAGGGCTGTGCTGCCATGCAGAGAGACCTGGACAGGCTGGAGAGCTGGGCAGAGAGGAACCTCATGAGATTCAACAAGGGCAAGTGCAGAGTCCTGCACCTGCCTAGGGAGAAATAACCCTAGGCACCAGTACAGGCTGGGGGTTGACCTTCTGGAGAGCAGCTCTGCAGAGAAGGACCTGGGAGTGCTGGGGGATGACAAGTTGACCATGAGCCAGCAATGTGTCCTTGTGGCCAAGGAGGCCAATGGTCTCCTGGGGTGCATTAGGAGAGTGCTGCCAGCAGGTGGAGGGAGGTGCCCCTGCCCCTCTACTCAGCCCTGCTGAGGCCTCATCTCGAGTACTGCATCCAGTTCTGGGCTCCGCAGTACAAGAGAGACATGGAGCTACTGGAGAGAGTCCAGTGTAGGGCTACAAAGATGATCAGAGGACTGGAGCATCTGCCCTATGAGGAACAGCTGCGAGAGCTGGGCCTGTTTAGCCTGGAGAAGAGAAGACTGAGGGGGGATCTTATCAACGTGTACCAGTATCTGAAGGGAGGGTGTCAAGGGGACGGAGACAAACTCTTTTCAGTTGTCCCATGTGAAAGGACAAGACAAAATGGGCACAAACTGAACCGCAGGAAGTTCCACCTGAATGTGAGGGGGAATTTCTTCACTGTGAGGGTGACAGTGGACTGGAACAGGTTGTCCAGAGAGGTTGCGGAGTCTCCTTCTCTGGAGATATTCAAGGCCCGCCTGAATGCAACCCTGTCTAACATGCTCTAGGTGACCCTGCTGAGCAGGGAGGTTGGACTAGATGATCTCCAGAGGTCCCTTCGAATGTTACTGATTCTATGATATCTAATTGTCTGTGAGAATAAGCAACCTATGCTCCCTAGATTGCTGACAGATGCTCCATTTCAGTTAGGTATTTCTCCCTCTCTCCATTGTCTACAGACACTAATGTTTTTCAGCCTTCTAAAATTGAAGTGCCACTTAACCTAAGAAAAAAGAAAATAAAATAACCACAGCATATTCTCTGCAGTGCCTTCACATGGTTTTCATTTGTAACCAAACAAAAATGACATCAAATTCTGAAAGTTGACTTACAGCTTTTGTTTTCTTATAGTTTTTATTTTTCCACTTACTGACTCTGGAATTCACACATGTGTTTCCTACACCCTTTTCACAATAACTTCACGAAATATTATCTACACATCTACAAAAGATGAGTTCAGTAACACTCCAGCACCTCAATGCTTCTGCAGGATGGGTGGAAACCAGAGAGAACAGAGCAAAGACTAAGCACATTGGCTCTGTGGGATGCAGAGTGAACCTCCCCCTTGGCCAGGGACAGACCTCCTAAATGGATGAAATTGGACTGTGTTCTGAGAGAAGGTGGTTCTACCTTTCACATAATACTACTGAGACCAGCCTTTGGAGACATGCTTTAGGTTTCTCAGCTGAAAGAGCAGAGTGAAGTATGCTGGTCCTGCAGCCCCCATATCCCAGAAGACAGATATAATTCCTGGGGCAAGAGAGCAGGTGAGAGGAGACTATCTCTAGTCTAGCTGATAAAGGAGAGGGCCTAGTGTATCAGACCCTCAGCTCACATCTGCTTCTGTTCGATTGCAGTCAAATATAAAACCCATCAGCAGCAGACAGGTAGACCTGTAGATCAGCCAAGACTGACATGGAATTCAACAGAGGGACTCCTTGAGATTTCTGCAGACACAGAAGCAGCTGGGATGCATCCCAAGTGACTTGAATATCAACCTGTGAGTTGCCCACTGTAGGCATCACCTAGCTGAGAGGAATAGTGACTTTTGTTCTGTGATGAATGTCGTCAAATTTCATCTGAGGATGAGCTGCATCTCCCCAGGGTTCCACTGCCTGTAATGATTTGATCTCTATAAATTACAAGGGCAGTCCAGAATGTGAAAATTCACCCTGCAGATATCAAAGTTGGTTAGACAACTCATAGCTGCAAGTGCAACTGTTCATACATACCGTCAGGCATTCTCCTACAAGGTTGTTCACATTTAAAAGCTAATGCAGAAACCCAAGAAGTTACAGCTTTGTCTCCCACTTTTCATTTGGTCCATGGGCCATTCTTGCGCTGCCTGACAGTTAAACATCCTTCAGAGTGACCAGGATACAGAGGGAAATGAACAGTCCCAGAGAAAAGAATATATTCTTATTGCTTACTAGAGCACTATTTCTTCTGAAATTGCATATATTTTCAAAGCCAGAAAGTCTATTGGTCACCTGATACGCACAAAGAAGAAACAATGTTTGGTATGAAGAGACAAGTTTACTCCTTTTTTCTCTCAC
The DNA here is from genome assembly GCF_028389875.1 of Rhea pennata. Taxonomy (NCBI): domain Eukaryota; kingdom Metazoa; phylum Chordata; class Aves; order Rheiformes; family Rheidae; genus Rhea; species Rhea pennata. The sequence goes on from NC_084680.1 coordinate 3,482,335, forward strand.
TTTTTTTTTTCAGTGTGTGGGGGAATTAAATGTAATATTTCCTCTTCTTTGATCTCAAGACTTAGAGCACAGCTCAGTTCAACAGATGCTCCACAGAAAAACATTTTCAGCATTGCTTTCTCTTCATAGCCACTCAGCTTCCACTCTCTAGGCTGTTACAATTGCTTAGCTACTTCCAAAAGCCCTAGAGGTTTTTCCAGACTAAATAGGACTGATTTTTTTAATATGAAATTGAAAAAATATATGATCACAGACTTATTTCTCTTTGCAAGTCCCCTGTGAATGGCCAATGAGCTGTTGTACGAAAACTGCTCTACAGGAAATACTCCCAGTTTTCGTTGTGGTTTTTAGGAGTACAACCATAGAAATACCCATGCAGCTGGACTGTGCCAAGTCTTAAGACTGAGAAACATGAAGATTTTTATTTTTTTCCTGACTGGATAACAGCAATTCTGAACATTTTCAATTGAAGTGACGCAGTAGCTTGGCAGAGCCTGTCAGCTTCCCCCAAAAGAACATGAGTATTTCTAAAGGAGCGCAAGTACTTCTAAAGGAGGTTGCAGAATGTTAATTGCCTATGGATACTGTAAAATGAGAACTAAAATACCAAAGGTTGCTAGGTCCCCATCAGTCATTTTTTTCCAGAATTCAGCCCAGGCTGCAGCTCAGACTTGTTATGAAAGTAAAAGACTTTTTTTTTTTTTTTAAGTACCTGCTAGATGCAAGATGAGACGTGTCCCTGTCGTTCCATCCCAGACTCAGGTCAGAAAACACTATCTCCCTCCACAGAATCTGTGTAAGACTGACATTCTCCTAAGCACATTTCTGATGTGCAACCTTTATAGGCTTTACCAGAGGGAGAAATTAGAAAGAACACATTAAAATCTGTAAAATAAGAAATATGAGTTAAAATAACTGGCTCTACATAGAAACTTCAGCGTACCTCCTCCCTTTGTGACACTCCAGCATATGAGAGAACAAATTCTGCCCCATTTGCACCAGTATAAACCCCTGAAACACACAGGTAAAGCTAGTTACTTAGCCCCACCTGATGAGCTTTTGCTGCAGAAAATTTAGAGGCTGACTTTTTATTCAAAATCTTATTTTCAAAGACATGGGGGAATATTCGCTTTAAGCAAGTGTGAGGATTTTAGTGACCATGACACGACAATGTTTCCTACCAAGCTCAGTCCCTCCTGAAGAGGCACTATATAATATATCTGTCACTGCAGTATTAACCATCTCAAAGTCTATGTCTTCACCAGACGCTCTGCTTGCTGGTGCCACACTATGCAGATATATCCAATCTTCCTCTGAAACAGCAAACTGAGGTAGGAAAAGCAAGATAGCCAATATGCTGGACAGATGAACTGAGCTGGTTGATTCAAAATATGGTGTATTCTGTTTCCACTGAGTTCCTCTGCCAGTTCCTGAGTTTGGTTCCCTGGAACTAAGTTGTCTATCTGTGTGGTACAGTGTAACATCCTCTTGGTAGGGTTGTGTGTTGCTATTGTGGTGCTCACTAGGGAACAAAGTGTTGTTACTTAGAACTGGTCCTGCTATATCAAAAAAGTGTGTTAGTTGAGGTCTGAGCGTGCCACAGGGGAAGTGCAGATTGGATTTATCTTATCTTGTTTGCTCTGAAGAGCTATAAAACACTTGTGATAAAAAGGGATAAGCCCAGTACAGATGCCCAGTGAGATAAAGACATGACTAGTATTACACCAGTTTATCAATGATAGGAAAGGCTTTACTCTCTGTGTCCTTTAGGAAGAAAATAGCTCTAGATTTCTCTTCATATATTTCAGCATTCATGTTAAGGGGAAAGACAGAGGTCAATTCAACATACTACTGGATAAAAAACTTCCTTCCAGCCCTGCATCAGTATTTCTCTTGAAATACAAAGAGAAAAACTCAGGTGTCTGAAGCAATCAGATCCAAATAACAAAAGTGAGTAATAAATGGGTAATAAAAGACGTTTTAAATTTTACAGCTGAAATACTTTAATGTTCTATTTCTATGAAGGACCTTGAGATTGGCCTATCAGTACACTGCAGGAAAAGCAACTCTCTGGAAACCTGTAGGTTTCTTCTAAAGATCTCTGTGCTTTTGCTGAGCAGTGGCTCAGTGACCCTCTGAACCACAAAGACACAATTTCATGGGGAGCAACACCTCTGTTCACTGGTCTGTGTGCCACCCCATTCCTTCTTTGTAGTCCAGCTTTTGGCCAACAGATGCCACATCTTTGGTAGCAGATGCTGGCAGAAGAAATGCAGAAATGCTGGTGATGGCCATAAGGAGCTAAATACTGAGTGAATACAGAACAGGGTCTCCCTTCAAAGGCGCCCTTCAAAGAGCTGAGACCCACTGGTAATTGCTGAAATGAAAGGACTGCTCTTCCTGAAGCCTTTCTAGATAGCAAACACTCATCTCTTGGATTGATGCTTTTCAGCATTGCCTAGATCCTTTAAGCAGTTCATGCAAGTTTGAGTATCTATGATTACAGCGGCACACAAGTTTTGGAGCACAAAATGCCTGTGTTAGAGTGATGTAGTAAACAGCTGAGTGTTTTATGGCTACAGTCAGAAGGCTATACTTGGTCCTTCCTCTGCCCTGAGGCCAGATGAGATCTGTCCGCACAAAAGTCAAGTTTGCCTTTCTGTTAGAGTGCTAAAAATGGACTATTCACGGTTTTCCAGGCAAGCAGTTTGTGTGAACTGTTTGACTGAACTGGAACTACATCAATGGATCAGTAATTCCTGGGTTTCTCCTTTACTTTCTTTTTTTTTTTTTTTTTTTTTTTTTTGCTTTTTTTCACTTCTCCAGTATTTCAGCAGCTTATCTTTTTAAGTGCCTAAATACTAAGATTTCATTAATCAGTTCTTATCGTATTGTCAGGCCTAGCCAATCTGTAATACCTGTTTATAAAAATATTGTCAGTTCTGTCTATATTCAAGGCCAAGATCTTTCCATTCAACACTGTTTTTAATTGTGATCTCTGTCTGGCTGCAGTTGTGTTTTTTTTTTTTTTTTTTTTTTTTAAGTGAATGCATTTAAAGAGGCATTAAATGTTTTGATCACTTTCATCTCATTTATTGATGTCTTTCACTGTACATAAACAGCTGATTAAACCTTTCCCTGATCTTTCTCTTGTGACTAATGTACATAGAAAATGCCTTCCTGTTACATGCCACTGATTATTTATCCGTCCTCTCCCAACCTACACATCTCCTCTAGAAATGTTATTCCTAGTAGCTCAGCCTCCAGAACAAGCTGCCTAACATTTCCCACCAAAAAAAAACTTGAAATTTTACCACCATTTCCTTTTCCCTTTTGATATGATCTGACTTCTCTCTGTGACTCTCTCTGACTTTTCAGCTTGTATGCTGGGAAAGCATTAACAGTTCCTCCCTTAGCATAATATTTAAAGTCCATCCCCTCATTTTCCATCAAAGCTAGTAGCAAATGGTGTCTATAACAGGAAATAAACCCTGAGATCAACAGTATATGAGGCAGATTTGCAAGAGGAGGAGATGAGCCAGCTGAAGAGGATGTCTGCAATCACAAGGACATTCAGGAAGTCCTACCCGCCTCTAAGTGGGATTCACTGTGCTCAGAAATGCTTATTGCCTTTGTGTTTATTCTCGTAAGAGTAGTGGATGTTCTTCACGTCTATGGTGTTTTCTAATTCTTTTTTAGACTTCTGTTCACATAGCCTCAGTATTCTTTGTGGCAGGAGGGTTCACAGAATTTGTCCTACAGTGTCACTGTGTGCACCCTAATTTTAACACTATTTTGAGAGCTGGCAAACAAAATTAACTTTCCATGGATAGCCATTCCTAAACATCTGGAAGTCCCCTAACCGCTTCACTGCTGTACAGGGCATGGGCTCAGCTGCAGAGTGGAAGTCATGTTCCCAATATGGAATGTAAATAGAGTCATGTTTCCAATATGGAATGTAATGTTTGGCCATTGCTTTACCTGACCAAAACTCTTGCCGCAGAAATTAGGGACAGTTTTTCTTGGGACAGACAAGCCCTGCTTTACAAAATGTTTGATTAGTACAGTGTAGCCCCACGCCTTGTCAATAAGAATATGCATGCAAGAGAAGAGCAGTGAGGGTTACTTGGTAATCATGGACATTTGTCCTAATGATGCCACCTACGCATCAGTCTGAGGAATGCTAGTTATCCCAGGCAGGGCATTTATAAGGATGCAGCTGGCAACTACTGATAAAAAGTCAGATCACAGACTTCTCCTTTTTCTTGAGTGGCACCTTAGCCTACAACTTAGTGCTACTCCTGTACATGAGTTTGGGTGTAAAAACAGGTTCCTGGAGGCATGCAGTGATTGAACAGGCCAGGCAAGGAAGCTGTGGGATCACCCTATTACTAAGACAGGACTTACTATATCTTTGACATTCTTTCTCCCCTAGACACTTTTCTGGAGGAAAGTGTAGAATTGAAATCAGTTCCTTTGTAGAAGCAGAGCTGGTCTTTTAAAGCTAAACCCGCTAAATACAGAGAGGTTTTTGAGCAAATCACTTTCACCCAAATCAGCCATAAACACTTCAGATTTTAGAAAGAGTCTCACCCCCTGAGGCAGCATTAGCCAACACAGTTGTGAGCAAAGGACCTGACATCCACTCACTTACTGCTGCTGAACAATCAAGCACCAGAATCTTTTATACATTTAAATGGCATACACCTAGCAAATGGCAATTGTACCACAGCTACTATTATATCCTACTGCTAATGAGGAGGCAATGCTGGTTCCTGATTTCTGGGGGGCTAAATCCTGCAGTTCTTATGCAGTTTTCTGGGAAGAAATTTGCTTCGTAGAAAACTGAGGGCTGTAAGACTGGCCATTATGGTAGGGTATTAAATGGCACCTCATGATGCAGAACTCACACCATAGGAAACTGCCATTTTTTCTTAGCATAAGTGCTTGCAGTTGTGCCGAGGCCGCTATTTAATTCAATCATGGGTTACACTGTCCAAATTAGCTTATAGGCTCAAATTATAAATATTGAAAATAACCATAATTCTACTTTCCAGAGCAATTCATGGCTTACAAAGGACCTAACCTTTAGCCAGCGTGCATAAGAGGATCTCAGCTGAAGTCAGTGGAGATGTGCTGATTTATATCAAGGGACCTCAGCAGCTCATTAATTTTGCAAATCAAGCATTTGGACATTGGGAAATGCCTTCAGGAAATGTAGCCAGGTTTCTGGTGCACCTTAATTGCCTATGTTCATTATGTTGATTGGTGAACAGAGATGTCACTAGAGTAAAGGCTGAAGCTTACACAGTGTTTAACAAATGAGTTCTTCTGAAGTCTGTTTCATATGGAAAATTGATCAGGATAATTATACCATTGTAATTTTATCAGTACAACTCCCTCTCATGTTCCTTCTTTTTCCAGGATGCTTTTTCTAGCTTTGTCACTTTGCTTTGTTTTGAATGCAATGTAAGATGAAATGGAAAACTCTGTGGTGCATACAAGTGTTCATGCAAGAAGCCGTACTTGTAGGAGTGTAATTACGCTGGTAAAGTTAGATTGGTGAATTTTTCTTTGAAGGCAGACTAAATCCATATGCTTCCTTGGATTCCTTTGAATTTTTCAGGAGTAGTGCTGAGATTTGTTCTGATTTGATGCTGCTAAGAAAAGGCATTCCTAGAATTTAACACCCTCTAACAATTCTTGTCATCACTATTTTCAGTCAGTAGAATTTTCTTTTACAGTATACCTCAGACTCAAGAGTGCCAGTTTGTGCTCTTCTAATGGACATGAGCCTTAGCTAGGTCTTTAGAAGTCAGTAGCCTAGCGAAGAACAGATTTGAAAATGTTAATCTGAGGAAAAGTGGGATCTACAATGAAATTCAAGTTAAGAATACATGCTAGGTAAAGGTGATATCCACATAAGCAGCAGGACTGGAGTGCTTCTGCAGATAAGCCTGTTGATAGGCAGCTTAACATAATTACAAAGGGCCACAACATGCCACTATTTACCCAAGCAATACCCCAAAACACAGCAATGTGATGGAAATAAAAATGTGTCACAGGCCTTTTGTCCACATCTGCACAATGGAATTGTGTGTAAAAAGAAACAAGAAACTGAAAATCTCAGCAATGACAGCACATGATTAAATAGTTTTCTGACCATCGCCCCAAAAAATCCTGTTCCAAGGACTAACATAAAATCAAATTTAGCTCATCTTAGCCCATAATCCTATAATCTAACACTAACATATGTTTGTCATAAAAATAAATACAGAAAACAAAAGTCAAATTTTATTAGAATTCATTCAGTCTTTATAAAATAAGGGATCTCACTTATCATTTCATTCCCTAAAGGGGTGTAGATTTTCAGGAAAAAAGAAGGCTGAAGTAACTGTGAAGGATCATAATCACATGTTTTTATGTTGAGGACAGGAATGAAGATTTATTTCTCCCAATTTGAGTGTGTGCCCCAACCACTGGATTCCTTCATCTTCTGGGTCACTTAGCAAAGACCCGTCAGAAAAGATATCCAGCCAAAATATTTGGAAAAAAACAGCCCAAAATTTGTGAGCAGAATCAAACCAGAAAAAAATAACATTTTTTCAGCAAATATCTAGTTGGCTTTCCATTTTGTCTGGCCCCTTTCTATGCGCTCTGTGGGACTGTCAGCACAGAGCACAGCCCAGAAGTTTGGGGACATGGAAGAAGGATCCACAAGTACCCATGAATGAGTGGTGAAGACACTTGTTTAGTTCTCTCTGCTTGGAGAAGTGTTTTAAGCCCATGGTCTCCCTCTGGTTACCATTCGTAAGAGTTAGGCAAGAGCTGAACACACCACTGGGTTCAGACATGGAATAAAACCCAGGAACAGAATCCAGTCAGGGTCCTAAGCAGAGAGGAGTGTCAGGACTTGGGGTGGGGTCAGCCCATGCTTCCTGCAAAAACACACAGGAACCGAGAACCTGTAAGAGAAGGTGACTGCTAAGTAGAGCATTAGTGAATGGGCTGGATTTAAACTGCTGAAGAGCTATAGGCACTGAAATCCATTTGAGGATGCCATCAATGACCCTCACTGAAACAGTCGTAACAAAGCTGAAATGAGAGCTTTTCTCCACTGCCAAAGCTATGCATAAACAGCAATAAATATTTTAAGCAAAATTGTAATGCAAAAGTCATATTTTTACAGACCTTCTCTTTCCCATGCTAACATAGAAAATCTGGTATTACATGGCATTGTAATCTCTGGACATCTTACACCGATGTTACACGATCATTCTGCCTGGCATGCAAGCTGGGGTTATTTGGCTATATGGCCAATGGATCAGGCTAGCCTACAAGCCGACATTTCCAAACTCTTTGGTACTTCTCTTTAGAACTTCACTTGCCTTTTAATGTAATATTTGGATGAGGTTTCCCATTTGAAAAAACATTTTGGAGAAAAAGAGCTTGGAGCCATTTTGGCCCCTCGTATGGGCAACAGTCAAAGTCAAGGCTAATAAATTCACAACGTCCCTTACCAGGCATGCTGTCAAACTAATTAGCAGATGGTTTTGTATTGATGAACCAGCTATCTGGTGACAGTGGAAGAAGAGAAGAGATACAAAACAGAGGTTATGCTTAGCACATGCTTTCCCATATTTTGTATCTGGTTTTTTTTATGCTAACCTACCTAAATCCCAGAGCTAACAAGCTTGAATTTTCATCCAGATACCTTTAGGATAGGTAAACAATTTGTTTAACTGTAGTCCTGATCCACAGTAGCAATTTTTCAAACCCAGTCTGAACCAGGCTTTGTTTGGGAGGGTACAGCTCAAGTGAATAAAAGCAGTAAAGTTATCAAAAAGTGAAAACTGCATATCAATGAAAAGTGTCAGCACATTTAGGCATTGTTGCATGTAATTATTGTTGGTTTGTACCCTAAACCTGTTCACCTGTCTTACATTTATTGCTAAGCCACACTCTGTTCTTTGTTTATTTAATTCTTTAGCTGTCTGCCAAAACACATTGGCACTATATGATCTTTTTTTTCTTTTCGCAATGAAATATGTTTCTAAAACATTCTGCTGCAACTTACTGTCTATTACACCAACAATTTCAGCATAGATTGAATTATTTTTATTGCAATATCCTTGCGTTGCATGGTATCCCATTTTCTACCATACTTTTAATATTTCTTTCTTTCTCATTTGTTCTAAAGACTTTACTTTACTGAGGTTGGATCCAGATGCCTGGATCACCCTCCCCCCTGCCCTTTTACACAAATTGAATGTTCACCTATCCACATGCACATTTACCCACTTAACAGATTCACTGAATATCCTTGGTAAGTTTCTGATTTCTTATATCACCTTTTTTTGTGATTCAACCTTGCCATATCTTTTCAAGTCCTCTGTATGAGTGGCTGGGCCAAGTCCCTCAAATATGTCTCAGTTTCGAGCTCTCAAAATATTTCAAAAGGACACAGGAGCTTGAGTAGGCATCCGGGGCACACATCTGAGCATATTTGCAGTTCTGGTCTTTAGCACTTAGCTTGGGTGTTAGGGCACACTCTTGAGCTGCTAGTGAAGGTTGCCCTCTTCGAGGCTGAGAGAGGGACTGACCCTCACGCTCCCAGTCGTGCAAGTGCTCCTTCCACTACAGCATTGCTCCAAAGGTGGTCATGGCACTCCTCTAGGTTTTAACAAGTCTATCAGAACACTGCTTTGGATCAGGTACACAACATTTGTGCATCCCAAATGGTCCCATGAAGGGAAGTGAGATCCAGCATTTGGCTGCAACTGAAAGGTATATACATTAGGCAACCTAAATCTCAGTATGCATTGGCCTGAGCATACTTAAGGTAGCTTCCAAAGGCCCTTCCTTAATTCTGCCTATAAGGATATCAGGAAACTGAACAGGAGTAGAAACTGCAACACATCACAGCAGAAGTCCAATTTTCATAATATAATGATCATGATCACTTCTGGACTGGAAAAAAGCCTTGCCCTCATTTCTGAAGAAACTGAAGAAGTCTGATTAAGCAGTATGTTTGAAGACATCCTGAACTACTCACAGATGTTGAAAGAGGAAAAAAGAGACCAGAACTGTGGAATAAATTATTTGCCAAATTCTACTGGCCATGTGACACCAGACTACTTGGAAATTCTGGGATGTTTCCATACAGGAAAAACTATTTCATTTTATTTGAGATTCCAATCTCAGTTTGAACTGACAGAGCTTCATAGGGAAAGTAAAACATTAAGCTGTCCTTCCAGCCACAATTGCTGTGGTTAGGTTTGCAACTAGCTTTTTTTGTTGTACACTTCAGTTCTCTTCAGGATATTTTCAAGTTTGCCAGTGTGCTAAGGGGTCATTTCAAGAAAGTAAGATTCATCTTGTTTGCGGATATCAGGGCTATGGATCTGTCCACACATGAGTCAGTGGCAGGAAGGCTTTCACTACAGGGAGTTGAGATACACTATGGGTACTACATGGAGCAATCAGACTTCCTGCTCACACTGTTTGCATAGGGCCTTGTCCTAAATTGATGGAGGTTTGTCATTAACTTTGAAGGTAATAGGATGTGACTGCAGAAAGTTTGTTTATTTTCTATAACGGCAGCTGAGAATTAAGGTAATGTTTGTTTGTTTGTTTGTTTGTTTTTCTCAAATGTTACTCTTCTGGTAAAGCAGCAGCAGATTTAATCTAATTGAATTTCGGGGTGAATAACGTCTCCCAGGCTGTGTCTAATGGTGTCTCTGAGCAATGTCAGCTCACCATTCAGTACAGGTTTGGTCCAGATCAAGCATGAACACTGATTACATTCTTGTTGGATTAGCCTGCCTGTGTGACATTATATTAAGGCTGGCTTTCTGTTGGTCCTAGGACGGGCAATACCAGATCTGGCAGAAAGTCTGCCAAGGCAAAGTTCCCTCGCAAAAATGTCAAAGAAATTTGAACTAGCAAAGAGTTTTGTGCCAGCTCAGTACTTTGCATGAACTGTTACTGCACATTTTTTGATATAGAAGCAAGTGATTTACCATCTCTCGGACACTTTTGTAATGAACTAACCTTCCCAAGCACCCACAATATAAAAGATCGTTATTATGATCATTTTACCAATTAGGGATGGATCTTTTAGCAGCCTGATGGCTTGATCTCAGAATATTAGCTTATTTGTTCCTGGAGGCAGAATAGGAAGAGAAAGCCATGGGATGAAAAGAGAAGAGAGGAAGAAAGAGAGAGGAAGAGACAAAAATACGTAAAACTATAGAATTCATAGAATGACAGAATGGCTGAGGTTGGAAGGGATCGCTGGAGACCATCTATATCCAAAGCAGAGTCACCTAGAGCAGGTTCTTGAGATCCATTAGGCTCCAAGTGCATAAAAGGCTGATATATGGACAGATGTTCCAAAAGGCCATAGTGGTATCTCTGCCCCATTTCAAAGCCCCTCTAACTTTCTGTGGCTCACCAGAGCACATGGAGGTCAGGAGCGGCAGAGGTACTAAGCCCTTGTGATTCCTACTAATTTTGCTTGTTTCACAAGACATTCTGCACTCCCAAAATTATGTTTAAGATGATCACCTAGATAAGTGACTTTTTAGATAATGATGGTAAAAAGTGTGCCAGCTATTCCTCATAGCAGCAACCCCAAGAGAAATCCTACAAATCATGGGCTAAGTGCGGATCACAAGCAGACCAAAAGGACAGCAGTCTGGACACCTCACGAGGAAAAACACCCCAAACTGACCTCAGAGGACGTGGAGAAACAAGATGTCAGCAAGGAATTATGTTGTGAGTTTTGCTTGATAAATCACAACACAAATAGATTCGACTAAGGTACATCCAAAATTAGTACTTTGAAGATGACAGCACATGAAGTGACATGTGTAGGTACTGTTTGTCCAAACTATTGACAGGTATTTTTCAAATATAGAAACAGCATATTTGGGCAAGTTCCTCATCTTCTGTTAGTGCTGATCACTTGCTGGCATTTATCATTGTACATTTTCTGTGTATTTTAAAGGAAAGTCAGGTGAATATACTACCATGAACAATAATTTTCTTGCTGCTCCTCCCCAGTGCACTGAGTCACCGGACAGCTGACTCCAAAGCTCTTCTCTGAGGAAGAGCTGAGGAAGGGAAGGTTGAAACCTCATTGGATGCAGCTCTTTGGGTCTGATAAAGTTGGAACTGGCACTTTCACTTTTCACAGTAGGATAGGGATTGAAATATAAAATTGGCTTCAATTAAAAGGTCAGGTACAGAACTGTTCATAGCTAAATGCACGAATTTCCATTCTTTTCTAACTTGGTAATGAAAGCCACTATTTTATACTGATTTTGTTTGTGATACAACTTATACGAGCTCTCAGATGGCTTTCAGCCTTCCTCATAATCTGAGCATCTGTTACTCATGTCAAATTGACAGAGCCAGGTTAAAACTGGTAACAGTGTCCACACAAATGTGCAAAAATCTTTAGATGCGCCTGATGGAGCCTCTGACTGCAAATAACACCTGATCTTAGGTCAGTGCACAGGAAGCTGTGCACATAAACCCTGAAGATGCCTGCTGATCCTGAGGTGGTGCTGCCTAAGAATGGGAGGTTTAGCTCTCTTTACAGTCAGGACCAAACTCAATTCAATATACTAGGACTGAAAGATCTGCAGGTGAGAGGGAAGTCTTCGTTCATCTGCAGAGTGGCCATCTTCAGTCAACACTATTCAACGCAGCATTGCGTGATACTATGGAAAAGATTCAGGATACAGATTTGTACTCTCTGCAAGGACAGCCTCAACAATCCAGACATCATAAAAACAAGAGGGTCTAATTGCATCTTTACTACGTGGAAATGGTAGCAGTAAGACTACATATATGCTTACTTTCCAGCAGAGTGCCCAGCAGTGGTGCATGACATATGGAAAAAAGTACTGTACTCAGGTATATCAATAGTGCAATTAAAAAGCTTATTAACACTGAGAGATCAAAGGAGATATGTAACAGAAATGTGGTGGTCTCAATAACCTGGGAATGGCAGAGGGGTAAGACTGATGGTGAGTAGTTATATAGACAGTGGTAGTGGCTGACCAAAGGAACAAAGGAACAAACACACTTACAGGCTTATAGCTTTGATGCCTTTTTTTTTTTTTTTTTTTTTTTCAACTTTGAGGGTTATCAATTCCTTTAATAAAAGATCAGGTGTATTTACTGCTAGTGAGGAACAACATTTAAGGGGAAGGTTTACGGTATGACTTTTGGTGGCTATTCATGGGAAGAAGCACTGTGTAACTGAGCAGGAGGTTACAAATCTGGAAGAGAGGCATAGCTTGAATCAGTGGCTGGAAAATGAAACTAGATATCTACAAATGGGAAATAAAGCCTGTGTTTTTAACAGTGAGGCAGATAAACTACTGAAGCAAACCAGAGAAGAAAGTGATGCTTCTGTCAACTCCTAATGTCTACAAGCCACAGCTGCCTTCCTGAAAAAGTTTTTGCCAATGACAAGTAATTGACCTCAACATATATGCATCTGGGCCCAATTTTCTGGAACACTGTGCAAGTCAGACTACCCTCTTTCTATTCTTGAAAGACGAGAATCTGACAGTGTGATAGGAACCAACAAGTTCTGACCAAATGTGCACTCTTCTACTCTGAGGAATACTATGTACAGCTCCCTCATTCCCTAATAATTCCAACAAAAGTAGCCTGTAACTTTCCTAAATAAAATACTCCAGGACTAAACGTTCCTACTAGCATTTCCTGATGATAAGGTGATTCTTTTTTCTACGCATTCCTCCACAGTGGACTTGAAAAAACAATCGACCATTCCTCTTTTCTAGACCAGAGGAATGCAATTCTTCCATCCTGTCTTTCAAGGTCAGATTTTCTGATCTTTTATCATTTTCTCTGTTCTTTTTTGGATTCTCTCCAATATTTTTATGTTTTTAAATGGAGAGTATAAATTTTAATATTTTTATATGAGTTTAGCTTCTTTGTAATAGCATCTCATTGCAGGTTTGGATTCCATTTGTGACCGACTAGAGAGTTACTCTACTCTAGCTATTCTAGGCAGTTACTATGTGTTGTACATAATCATTTGATTTTCTTTTCCTCTGTTGGGATGTCTCTACTTGCCTAACGCTCCTCCTCCTCCAGTATATCAAGATCTCTGTGAACACTAACACTATCTCACAGAGTGCTCTCAAGCTCTTTCAGCATCCTGCTTTCCATGGCAAATGGATTTCACAAATCTACTTTGAACGCTGCCATGCATGTTATTAAAGAAATGTTGATGAGAGTCAAACTTGGGCTATTCTCAGCAAAAATATGTTGGTAATGTCCCCCATATAATAGAATGTCAATTATAAACAATCTTGAATGAAGCTTTTTCAGCCAAAAGGGCACTCACTTTTTGTTTATAGATTTTTATTTGATTAAAGAAAGAGAATAACTTTCACAGGCATGAAGACTAATGGAGAAGATTTCCAGTAGAACACACAGATCTGCCCATGTAAATCTGTTGAGTTTACTCCCTGTCTGTGTAAGTGCGGGCTTCTCCCTGTGAACAACACCGTTAAGTCACTTCTCCATCAGCACATGGAAACATGCTGAGCAGGTGTGCACTCGCTCATGTGTACTTGCAGAAATAGATGTGCTGGGAATATATTTGACCAGCCTATGTCTTGGCACCCTCTGTGTCTACCCTCTTGACACTGAGTAAAGGCAGGCTCTTCTGCCCCTCATCTGGAGGACAGCTGCCTAGGCATGCTGGAAAGACAGTGGAGAACACCACACCTCCCCCTAAAATTTAAAACCTCTTGTGTGATCACAGCATCCAAAGCACAGGGACAGCTCTTACTCAGGCAGCCCAAAAGGGACATCAGTGGGATCGTGCTTTGGGCGCTTTTTGCTCAACCTTAACCATGTCAACAGTTGCGCTTCTAGGAAGTAGCTTCCTCTGTGTCCAAAGCCAAGTTTGCTTTGTCTGTCACTTCACTGAGACATTTCTGCGGTTGAGGATCTTCTATGAGCTTTCTTGTATATTTTGTGCAAGGGAGCGAAAAGAGTGCCACTCTTCACAGTGCATTAAGAGACCTAGTGCTTTCTAATGCTTCTCAGAGCTTTTGTTAGCGATGCAAGGAATTACTCCCCTGGCTACATGTGGCCAGTAATCACTGCACTAGAAACACAACCCACTCACCCTGTGCTGTTGGTGAGGCTAGAGAGAGCATCCATAGGGTGACTTGATCTGCACCAGATTTCACAGACTCTTCTCTTGTTGTGCTGTAAATTCATTCGTACCACCACACACCGAAGACTGGCTCTCACACTGTCACTTTGACTTCTCTCCAACTTGATGTGCTGACATCCAACCTCCAAACAGCATCCGCTGGGCCCAGGAGCATCCAAGAGCCTCCAGCCAAACACAAGCAACATCCATGTGAATTATCACTACTAGGCAGGTTGGTATGTGCTGCTTACCTTTGTGGTTACACCCAATGTAAAAATATTTCTAGTCATTCCAGCTCTGGGATTTTACAGCCCTTGAGAAACTCTTCAATTAGTTTGAATGCATTTTATCAAACTGGATAAAGATCAAATTTCTGAATGTGTTAAACTAAATCTTTGTCAATACAAATTAAATGGTTAGATTAAGTTTTAAGAATCTGATTATTTTGTGGGTCTAGTGTTCTGTATGCCTTCTTGCAATATTCCAAATAAGAACAATTCAGTTTCTTGCATACACGGAAATATGCCAACAAATGGCATAAGAATATCAGAGTACATTAAAATCAAAATAAGTAAACATCAGAATGAGTTAAAATCCAAGTGAGTTATTGCTAATGGCTTTCAACCTTCAGTTTAGTTTTCCTTTAAAAATAACTATAAATTCAGAATCTTTACAGGAAACTAAGTGAATATGAAACGAATCCCCTGAGATTGACTTCAAATTTCAACTCTATCAATCTCTTTTCTCTTTGTGTGTGAAGTAATGGAAAATGAGTAAGAAATAGTGGAAATAGAAAATATTTTTTTTTCCCATGAACATAGAAATATTAAGAATAGTTGCAACTTGACAAAGTTTTGTTTAATATCAAAGCATTCAGTAAATAGACTGAGATATTTCAAAATTTGGGGGATTTCTCTCATATTTTTATTTCATTTTAGCAGTAAAATATTTTGAGCTTTAATATGATTTTTTCTTTGAATGACTCATGATCTGCCACATAAAATCCCTATGGCCATATCATCTAGTCATTCAAAAACACTATATGAAAATCCATGTTGTGGAACTTATTAATGTACAGAATATGGACCCCCAAAACAATAGAAAATGGGCTCTGGCTGAATTTTCAGGTGAGCAGCAGCTCCCATGAGATTCTGACCCAAAACAGCACTAATCAACATAATTGGCTGATTTCACAGCTTTTTCACTGTTCAAATTAATGACAGTTTTATGACAGCTAGTGATCTTCACTGGCCTACTGGTTCTGGCCATAATGACCTTAGGAGGAACTGGTAGTACTAAAATTAAATTCAGATACTAAACCATGAGATTTGGTATACTCATATGAGTATCCACTATTGACCATAGTTTTGCATTTGCTGTAATTTTTGTTGAACATCCATATGAAAAATAGTTTATCTTTCCAGGATTGATGGTTACTATTTTACCAGCTAGCAATCCCTAGCTTGGAATGGAACATCATCCTACCACTGTTGGGCTGCAAGGGAGTGGTAAGCCACAGTTCTGCTCTTTACCTTTAAGGACCACGACTGACACTTGCCTGGAAACACAGGTCAGATCCATCTTGGACCATCTAATTGATGCTCTGCTACAAGGGGAATCACATATCTCTGATCAGGAGCAATCTGAGAGATTTTGTTTGATCTTGCTAAAACAACAATCAAAGCTCTCCAAGTGCAAAATCACTGAAACATTTCACCCAAAAGCCAGCTGTTATGGCTTGGTTTCTAAGATTTTTTTTCTTCCCTTGGTAAAATTTTCTATACAACTAAATTTCTAATTGAACTGCATGACAACAAAGAGTCTGAATTGCTCAGATTTTTCCATGCATTTCCACCCAGTCTTCTTTTGTCAGGAATTCACCACAGTTGTGGAGCATCCCAAAACCGGATTTTTAGATTAATAAAATCCAAATACAATTATCACACTATGATTGCCTAAATTTCAAGGAGTGCTAGGTCCCTAATGTGCAGTTTATTTAAAAAGTAATTATAAGACACATCCTCAAAATCTAGAAAAATATGCTTACTAAAAGCCAGTGCAATTTCTCCAAGGGGTCTGGACTTTGGAATAAATCTAAGAAACACTATCAAAAGTAGTTCAGATATTTTTAAAATCCTGTCTTATCAAAACTATATTTTTCTTTGAATTCTCCAGCTCTAGGTTTATATTTGGCTTGTCATGTTGGCTAACATCAGTTGCAGTAGTTTATTATTGGCTGTAACACAGTTTGACTGATTCAATGTGATGTGATAGGTCACAGTCTGATGTTTCTCTGAGTTATTAAAAACGGTTTGTAAAGCTGCAGCAAAAGAAAACCTGGTTTGAAAAAGAGGTCTGATGTCTGGCATTAGCCTGTTCTGTTTTTATTTTAAAAAACCCATAGCGTAATACAGATTCAAGTCAGATTTTACCTTCCGCTAAGCCCTCCAAGCTCCAATAGTAGGACATGGCATATTTCAACTTTCTCAGTGGTTGTAGGCACAAAATCTGGGTAACAAAACATTCAAAATTCCATGTTTCTAGCTGCTGCCTGAATATGACTGCTTGGTTATTTCTCTTGGTGCCATCAGTGGGTGTTTCACAAAACAATTTTTCCCCACATTATTTCAATTCTCCATATCTCCTTGTCCAAGGATGTGTGTGGAAGCATATAATGTACAGGAGATCCACAAAAACGTCTCCTCCCATGTGTTAGTGAGTGGGACCAGATGAGTTATTCTTGGCCCCGGTTGCCACCACTGGCTCTTTGCTCACCCAAAGCTCTTGTAGTTTCCCCAAGATCCTTTCCTTTGAAGGGGTTTTCAGTTCCCAGTTCAACACACACCTCCACTCAGCTCTGCAGCAGCGGGAGGGCCAGGGTGCCTCCTCTCTTCGTCTTTTTTTTTTATTATTTTTTTAAGGTAATTCCTAGCTCTAAAGTAGTGTCTCTGTGGAAGCAGAGATTCCCCACAACATTCAGAAGACCTGGTATATATGTTGCCTAGGACCTAGTTATGTCAGGGAACAAGGATTCCTATGTAATTAGAGGGAGTAGCAATTTTATTGCTAAGAAACTCAGCTTCCTTTCCTATGAAAATGCAGTTCCCTTCACAATCCTGTCCCTGCTTCATTGCTTTAACATATTGTGCAGCAGTACTCTACATGGCTTTTTTGCCATCTTGTTCACTACCTGTCTTGGTTTACTTGGGGGTTAGTATCAGTGGTTAGGAGACCCAATAAGCTTAGTTCTTGAGCTTGGAGCAGTATATCTCTACTTGGCCAAATCCAGTTCTTGCTGGCACTGTTTTACCACTGACCTTCACAAAGTCCAGGTTTCGAAAAGTGAATTGAATTTCTCTGCCTCAAACGTATTAAAACTTGAATCAGAGAGGAATCATCTAAAGCAGAAAGGGGACATTGGGAGCTGGAAGAAATACTCAAGGAGATATTTCAGCACGGACCAGCTGGATACATAAGTCAATGTCGTAATAATGCAGTCAGGAATGGTGCTCACAATTGTTCACAAGTGCTCAATAGCAAGTGCGCTATTTGCCTGGCCAGTATCATCTGTCATTTTGCAAGGAATTTCTCAAGTTTTAGTCAATTTTTTTTTACTTTTAATTAAGGGAATAATTCAAAATAAAATTCATGCACATTCAGCTGTTAGAATGATAAACAGATCCACTTTGAGAGTGTTTCCAAATCAACTCAACAATTTTTTACAAATGCCTTCTAAATGATTTTTTGAAACAACTGAAAAAAAAATCAAAGGATGTCCTAAAGCCATTGCCTGGACTGTTTCTCCATCATTCCTGAGGCTGCATTCAATTCTGAACAGAATTGGGCTTCTAATTGCACCCAATGCAGAAGTACAAGCCCCAGCTTTTCAAAAGCATTTAGAAACATCATTCTCTTCAATTTCTGCAGAATTTAGATGTTTAAGTATCTTTGAGGATCACCCTTAGGCATCTCTGAATAGCAGAACTCCATCTTAAAACAGATATTGCAGAAAGAGAAGAGCTTTCTTGTGAAGACAGACTTCAAAGATTGGGAGTGTTACATTTTGAAGGAGATAAAAGAAGTAGGGACTAGATAAAGTAATGAGAAATAATGAATGGTCTAGAGAAAGGAAGTCATTTTCCTATTCATTATTTTCATATTTTGAACACCAGAGGCTATTCTATGAAGCTGAATGACATGAAATTTAGAAATACTGAAAGGAAATTCAATAAACGATCACTCCGAGGGACGCGATGCCACAATATAGCCTTGAGGCCAGAATTTTAGCAGACTACACTGAAAGAAGTACAGAAATAGATTTTTCTTTTTGACTTTTTCCCCAAGGAACAAAAGAGGCCCCAAGAGATTATCCAAAATGAGGAAGTGGAAAAACAATTTTCTTTTTTCCTGGAAAACACTAAAAATTTTCTTTTGAACTCTAGTGAACATTGCTGCAGCTGAACTACTAAGGAACAAGCAGACTGCTACTGAAATCTCAAAGCACAAACTGAGGCATCAGTGCAGGGACATATCCTATCTCCATCATACCTGCACATTGCAAAATGAGCAAAGAAAATCCCAGTGAAGCCCTGTGCAGTATATGCTGAGCTTTACTTCCTATAGGTGTTTTCAGGAGCTCTGCATGTATTCTGCGCTGAGAAGTGACTCTTCGTTCTTGCTGGAATAGTTCACATATCCTGAAGGTTTGAAACAGTGAAAGAAAATGCAGTCAGAGAGCAAGAGAAAGTTCTTTAGAGCGGTCAGGATATTATTAACCCCAGAAGTATTCTCACGTTTGTCACCTACTTGATTTTAAAAGAAAAAAAATGAGAGCAAAAAATGTCTTTCTGGGCTGCGAACAGACAGTTGCAGGCTCCTCTTAAAGGTAGAGATACTGGAATATTAACTAACACTTGGAGAAAGATTAGAGAACAGACATTGAGCTGGCATATACAAAAACTTCCCCCAAAAGTTGATTTATCCTGAAATCCAGTTATCTGCCATTTTTATTTTGTCTTTCTCAGGCAGCCAGCTCAATACTACAATAAAAATGGCCCAGAATTTCATTTTTCCCATATGAGCAACCTGCACATCTTAGGGACAGTCCTGCAAACCAATCTGTCCCCTTTTGCTCTTCAGAAAGGCAGGAGTCCGCATCTCGTTTCCCTATGTCTGCTATCCTTCAATACAACAGTGAAGAACACTCAGTTACACCTCACCTAGCCAAAATGCTCAAATGTGCTACCAGCTTAGGGCTCTGCCAAGCTGTACCCAGCCCCCGCATCCCAACTTACCACTACTTTGAAGATATCTATGTGTTTCCCTGTGGTACCTGAGCCTTTGCAGTAGACAGAAATTCAGGTTTCGATATTACTCCTAGAGATTGCTACCCGAGCTTCTTAATGTCGTGAGCAGAGCCCCTGGCAACAACAAGGATTTTAACATGAGTAAGCAGCGTGGGCTTCCACTGGTGGGTGGAAATATCCCTGCTGACACTGATGGATGTCATCAGCCCTAACAATGGATTCATCTTCTCTAACATTAGCACCTAAGTTACACAGCTCTGGCTGCTGTCCATGGAGAGGTAAAAGCATCCTAGAAAGCCATTCATCCCACATCTCTGGGTGAGATGGGTTCCACTTTGATGGTACTCCAGACTCTCTGCTGACTGCAGAGACAGAAGTAAGGGGGAAGTATCCTACCACAACCCTGTGTACGCCCTGCAAGCGGTCTTAAATACTGAGTGCTTTGTAAGGCTGAAAATATTTTAGTAAATAATTGTAAAAGAGGGAACAATCCCAAAGATCAGATAAGAGATTTATGCTTACCAAGCTGTGGCAACGTGCATCCAACTCTTTTCAGAACCACAATATAGCAAAGTAGCACTGGTATTTTCAGAGACAGTTTCATGATATTGGAATAAGAGTTCATATGGCATGTCCAAATATACTGGACTTTAGAAATAATTGCCTTTTACATTGCAATCAGGAAATCATGTCATTTAGACATATCTTAAAAATGTATAAAAGAAATGCTAGCGCCCCAAATTCAGCCACTGCAGTATGTTAGTACATTTGCTACACACATTTTCACAAGTAATAATGAGTGACAAAAATAACTGACCTACTTATAACTTTGCAAATACCTGTATCTCACATTTGGAGGCAGTGAAATCAGCATGGAGACATTTAGAACAAGTCTATTCTTGAATACCCTTTTTAAACTCTCTTTAAATTATTCCAATTTGGACAGTTTTTAATGTAATTTTCTTTGTACACCTTGCAACTCCCTAGAGCTGTTTTTGTAGTTCCAGGCACATCTGTACTGAGTACAAAACTCTGAAGATCATTAATATTAGAAGAGTTGGGCTCCCCTGGTAGTGGAGAGTCTGTTCTTATGGTGATAACCTGCTTGATAGAGTCCATGGGCCTGAGCTATGTGTCAAACCAAGCCTACCCATTTTGTCAAAAGGAATTTTTTTTCCTCAAGTTGAGGTGGCCATTTCTTTCCCCATGGGGAAAGTGGCCTTGAATACCCATAGCGTTTAGTCCATTTTGAGGACTTTTAGGGACTGAGTTGTTGCTGGCCTTCTCCACACCATTGGCTTTCACTCTGCATATGGTGGAAGACAGGAGCAAAGCCTCCTGCATGAAACTAAAGAGTAGGTGAATATCCTCTTATTTGAGTCTGACCCTAGCAGATCTGGAATAACTTCCTGTTTGGTCAAACTGGGACTCATCAAGCACAGCAAAGACCTAACCTTGAATGACCTCCTCTCTCACACAACATGATGCCCAACAAACTCTATGATACACGTAGAGCTCATCAGATGCCCCTCCTCTTCTCCTCTCCAACACAGGTTCCTTTTCAGCTTTCTCACACTTCTTCTTGTTCCATCACTATTTTCCAGCAGAAAAGCAAATGTAGGGGGTTTTGTTTTGTTTCGTTTTGTGCTAGAACAGCTTTCCTTCCTCCTTGGTCTTCATGTTGCTACAATGACATAGAGTGTCTCTTGCTAAAGACGTTCTAGGCCTTTTAACAAAATTCTCCCAAGCCTGCAGATTGCTACAGGCAGAGCTGAAATATTATAAATTTGTTATTATTTTCTCACACAGATGAGTCCCTGCTCTCATGTTAATTATCATTGCCAGGTTCTCTCAGTCTCCATCCTACTTTAAATTCCTACACAGCTGTAAGGCAATTGTAATAAGAAGCATCTGGACAAGCAATAGATACAAAACTGATCTCTTTAAAAATCAGTGATGCTTCCTACTTCCAAACCTGCCTGGTAGCACAGTTCAGTTAATCCACAGGCCACTATGGAAACGATTGCCCACAGCTCTAAATCTCTGTGGAACAGCAAAAAAATCTAGGTTTTGCATTTGAGTCCATCCTGTAAGGCACGATTTTATCCATTCTGAAATAAGTACTCCCTCATGTCAGATCTGACACAAGAAAACTCCCTGTGGATGTTTCTATACTCAGTGCCCAGAGGTTAAGGGACTGGTAAACGAAAGTGAGAGGAATACATTAACCAAAGTCTTAGTAAGAATGGGCAGATCCACTCCTCTGATACAACAAAATGCTAATATCATTTGAATAATAAATTGCTGTGTCAGTACTTGCAATATCATTCAAAGATAGTTGGAAGAACAAGAGTTTCTACTAACATTAGTTTTGAAGGAGAATACTTGAGTGAGGGAGTCCTTCCTCTGTTTTGATAAAATTCAACATTTTATGGAAGCAAAATTTGCAGTAGTTTGGTTTCTTTGGAAACTCACATACTTAACTCATTCAGGTCTCACTTTCCACTCATTATCTAAAATCTTCTGAAATTTGGGTGGTTTATTTTTCTGAAAAAAGTAAGAATTGCCTCCATAGTTATGTTTCTTCTTCAAAATTTTCTGACAAAATCTATTCTGTAACAATCTCTGTTCAAAAGAGCAAGGACTTTGATGCATAGGCTATAATCAGATTTTAAAGCAATAAATATTGAATGTGTCTTGTGCTAAGGGTGGGCTCTTCCAAACTCATGTAGTATGTTTCAAAAATTTAAGAGCAAAATTTTTTTAATATGGTTGTGGGCGGCTGTACTCTTCAGTCCATATTTTCAAAACAGCTCAACACTTGCAACTTTAGAGGAAATAAATGCTAGGTCTCATATTCAAAAGAAGTTATTGATATTTGAACTGAATTTAAAATCACTATTTAAATGCTGAAAGATGAACATATTTTTAGATGCTGCATTTTTAAGTCACAGCCTGGCAGTCTCCAAATAAAAGTTATATTGGAGCCTGTACTGTTAATATTCCTTCCAATATCATCTTAACTTTGACATTCAAGTCTGGAAATGTGTTTCTCAGCCATTTTGGCTTGACACTGTCTATCCACAGTCAGCCTTTTCCAAGGAATACTTCACGCCAGCACCTCACAGAGGCTTGTTGCCAGTACTGATGGAAAGGCACATTCTCATGGAGGACTTGGGAAATGTTAAGGGACATGTTAGTGTGAGCTGAAGTATTTTGCCACCACTGCAATCTTTAGCTGGTATAATTAGCTTGAAGGTAACCACTGAAGATCATATGCTTATTTCAGTCCATGCCAGTGCAATAACACAGTTCCCATGTCCAGGCTCCCGTAGGTGCAGAAGAGGCTCCAGCTAAGGGTGCTTGTTCCCTTCTCCTTTTCAGGCCACCATAAACTTTCTGCTGTCTCTTGATGCTGCATCACCTCTAGTTCACTGCAGACTGCATGCCGCTTGCCATAAGGCCTTAGTGCTCTAAGAAGTGATGAATATCCACCATCACTCAACACTTGGATGCCACAAGTTGTTTTATTGAGCTAGTTCCTGGTGCAGAATACTACAGTGTGATTCACCTGCCTGAGTTTAGATGCACAAAGTGAAGATACCTGCTACATGAGCAGGATCCTTCAGCAGTCAGTAGAAATGCAAAGAATAGGAAGTGTAAATCTTTTCATTCTAGTGCAGATGTCTAATATCCTGCCTGGATTTGCCCATTTACACCTACATCTATAGGAATCCAGACATGGGAAGTCAGGAAAAAAGGAAAAAAAGAAGAAGAAAAAAAAAAGATGACAACTTTTAGCATTACATTCTAAAAAAAAATCTTAGCAAAGGTTGCAAAGTCTTTTTCTAATAAACAAAAGCATTGGAATTAGCCAGCAGGTTTGCTCATCAAATACTAAGTACTATGGGAGGAAATGTGCATCTTAGCAAGAAACAAAAAAGGAGTACATCAGGGCCAGGAAACTGTCTTGCAGCCACAGCCCAGTTGTATAGCTGTTTTCAGGAAGTACACAACATTTGTGTGAGTACCTGTATCAGCGGTACAGCCAGCAGATATAAGGTAACACAGAGAGAGAGGAAAGAGAAGGTACTGCCTTTTGTCCAACAGACAAGTTCATTAATATTTTTCAAGGTAAGTGGTTTTCGTCAGAAATAGGCTTCCTTCTATAAATGTCATTTTTTCCCCAGAGTCTCTTGATTTTCAGGTTACATGATAAAAACATCATGCCACTTTTTTTCTGTTGCTGTTGCTGGAATATTATCACAGCAGTTACTGAAAGTGTGGGGGGATTAACTCTGATTTAAAAAATATATATTCATACAGAGACACTTCGGGAACAGATAAAACAATTTTGCACAAGTGAGAGGCACCTACTTAGACAGAAACCATCCAACAGTTGGGTGAATTCATTAGTTGTGATGATGCCACAGGATACAGAGCACAGTCTTGAGTATTTTGGAGGGACAATACTTGAATATTTTGTATTGCAAGTGGCTTTTTTAGGCAGATTACTTTACAGAAAGTAAACCACAAATTCTTAATCTTCAAAAAACATTCAGATAACTCTTTCTCAGCATCCCCCATTTCTTTGGCAGACCTAGCCTGTGACGGGAAGAAGCCTGTGATGAGAAGAAGCCTGTACATAGAGCAGGCTAGAAGCACCCCAGGTGACCCTGTTTTTCAGCAGGAGAAAGGAGCACCCACTGCAACAATGTAGCTCAGTTCACAGATCCCACCCCTATATTCATGGCTCATCAATTCCACTTTCATATACAAAATTGTTCAAGCAAACACTAGCATAAAAAAAATCCAAGATGTCACCATCATCAAGCATTTCAAGCCCAATGCTCTCTTCACAACTCAAAGCAAGAAGACTTGCAAACATCTAATACAAGTAGGAAAGATGAATAATATATGAAAGAAAAAGCAAAAACCAGGAAACAGTCAGAAGTCTGAGCAGCTAATTGCCATACATTTCCCATAACAAACTGACAGACAAGGAAACACATCTAGGAGCCAGGCTGCAGGGATGGATCATGACAGCAGTGATATCGCATTACAGCAACACTGGAATGCTGAGGAGAGAGACCACACTTTGCTCCCTTCAGCACTGCACACACAGGTCATGCACAGTGACAGTAGCACTGTTCCATGTGGACAGTAGAACATCCAGCCCAGCATCCACTCCAAAAGTGAACTCGTAAGTATGCCAATTCCATGAGGACTATGCTAACTATAAACACAGATAACTTCACGTCAGTATTTACAAAAGACAGTTTGATAAAATTGAGGGGCAAGTGCCACAACTGGAAAATACAGCCAATTATTTCCCCACCTCTTTTGAAACCTGAGATTCATTCCCCACAAGAGCAGCACTTCAAAAGCCCCATCCACTGCCCAACTCACCCTTTTCCCCCTATTTTTTTTTCCTTCTCTCAGTCTTTCTCAGCTTGCTGCTCTCCAGGTGTGAGAAACGCAGCTGCCAAAATCATCTTCCTTCTTTCCTTCACCAAAATCAGATGTATGTAACCTGCACATGTTGCAAGTTGAGCTTCCCTCTGAGTTACCACAACAAAATGAAACTAGAGTCAAGCCAACAACCAGTTGCTCCCCCAAGTCAACACAGCATAGAACTTCTCCATAGACCTCTCTTAGCCTCACCCCCCCCCACCCTGCACATCTCTGCAGCTTTGGGAGATGGCTTTCTTGCTACATCTCAGAGGAAGTAGGCAGGACAAAGTAACTGCTGTGGAAACTGACTGTGGATGAGCCTGTTGGGGTGGGTGGGTATGGTGGAGACATCATCTCTAGTAAATGTGCTGACCCTCTGCTCCAGGTCTGGATCGATGCCTAGAGGAATCACTTTGGCTTCCTGTAGAGACAAGCCTCCCCATTCTTGGGGAGAGTGGAGGTAGCTGCTGTTTTAAATGCTCAGCAGAGTGGTTTCAATGGGATTGGTTAAACCTGGTGACGACTCCGGACTCAGCATCCTTGGCGAGTGGCTCTTGCACCAGGACAAAGCCCCTGGGGAGCCCAGAGAGTCACACCATAGTTCCCCTGGTACGGTGAAGCTCCAGACTGCAGGTGTGCTAGTGGTGGCATATCTTTACAGACAGTTTCACCAGTGTTCTTTCAATGTTACAGCTCCAGCTTTTCCTGGTCAGATGTCCAAAAGAGCCTCAATGTCTGAAATGAGAACCTGACAGAGGCTGGAACTTACAGAGCAGTTTCCGGAGCTTTGGCACATTTTCTGCTTAAAATCTGTCTCTCTTCCCTTCTGCTTTTGTGGCATGCTCATCCCCAGCTCCTTCCCAGAGCCGCGTGCTGGAACGGCAGAGCTGTTCCCCGCAGCTTTCCTTGTACATTTAATTCTTTCGATAGCTTTCTATATCCTGAGCAGCACATTTGTTAGTTGACAGTTTTTATTTTATATTTCATTTGCCATTTGTCAGCCCAGTAACACAAATTCAAATTCCTTTTTGATGTTTTTGTGTTATCTACAAACACTTTAAAGTCACAGCATTCGCTCTGTTCCTCACTTGTTCTGAAGCTCACATCAGCAAAAGCACCTCCCTCTAGTGGTCTAAAGACAACCGAGAGTTTGTTAAAAGTGAAAGTTTCCAGATGCTGTGGCTCTGTCTAACTTCAACAGATGCCGGTATCCCAGGATGGTGAGCAAGTACTGCAGTGTATGAAAAGTGCCCATGACTCCATCCTTTGCCAAGTATGGTAAAGAAGATGAGTTTTAACACCGACCGTCCGGCAGCTGAGCCCTTTGTGGGGAGACAGTCAAGCCAGCAGCCTCAAATACTGTTGCTCACACTGGAAAATATGGAAATAGGCAGTTGAGGTCACATGACAAAGCCAGGTCCCTGTTTCACGGTCCTGAGAGACTGTAAGGCTCAGTAAGCATGTAATAATAATATAATTCCGTTCCTTAGTCAGAGGTTATAGAAATCAGTAGGCTGTAAAGTAAAAGTTTGACTTGAAATGCTGTTATGCCAGGAAAACCAAAATTAAGAGTCTATTAAAACTATGCAGTCATGATCATGTACCTGAACTTTATCTTCCGCTTTTATTGTTGCAAATAAATGCGGTATTTAGAGATACAATACGAGCAGAGGCCAGTGGCAACTTTCTGTCCAGCTATGTGCACTGCCCTTTAAGCATTAACCAGCTGTGTATTCTCCTGTAGTCTGTGTCCGGCACAAGACGATATGCACTAGTGATCTAAACACAGGTATGTCTAGTTTAACTACTGCACTAGAAAATCACCGTACAATTCACAGTCTAGAATGAAGCTTTATAATTTTTCAGAGCCACTGGTGGATTAATTTTCGTAACAGATAAGCTCATCTGCAACCTTCTATCTCTTTGCAAAGCCACAATATTTCGACAGACTATTTGAGTGAATTTGAACATGCTTTTCCATATTTTAGTAAGAATATCACATAGCAATTGTAGATCTTGTTTTTCTAAAAGCTGTTTTTGAAAGCCTGAAGCATTACCTAAAATATAAAAATAATATAAAAAAGATGTATTGTTATTCAGCTCCTTTGCCTGCGCAAGTTATAGGAAAGGGAGAGAGGAGAATCTAGCCTCATCTCTGGAACTAGATCTGATGCCTAGATACAGCATTTCACCAGCACAGTCCCTTTAACCTGCCATCCTACATAGCTAAAGTCAGCATAAAATCCATTCAAGATTCTCTGTAAAGAGAATTACAGAGCTCAGTCTGAGAGCTGAAAATTCTGGTATCAAGGATGTAACAGTAAATAACATTTCATAGGATATAGATTGGAGAATAAATGGTCCTATTAATAGAAGGATCCAGGTATTCCTGGATGGAATAGTGACCGCTTTCTTCATCAGTTAGTCATGGAAACAATGAGAGGTGTATGCTATTTTAGACTTGGTTTTGGCAAGTAATGAAGACTCTGTAGAGGAGCCGGCAATAGAAAATAATCTTGGATTGCGTGATCAGAATTAATTCAGTTTCAAATAAAGGGAAGGGAAAACAAAAGCGAAGCCTGTAAATGGGGCTTTGGTTTCAAAGAGGGAAAACTATGAGAAATCAAGAAAACTGCTTAAGGAAATTGACTGGACACAGATGCTCAGGGAGTTAAATGTGGAGGAGTTATGGGGATTTCTTTAAGTCAAAGGTCCAAAAACATATGGAACTTGCAACCCTATGGGGGGGGAGGAAATGGTAGGGGAGACTCCCAGGCTGACTGCATGAATAACAACCTCAGGAAGGATATGAGCAGTGAGTGGAGAGCTCTGAGAACCAGAGAAAAGTGGCTACGCTAGAGAGGCGAGGAGAGCAGATGTGGATTATGTCATGTAATAATGTTTTGGGCTCTTAACACAAAAGGTGGTGCTAGGTTTATATATAAGGGAAGATGTGGGGCTACCTGACAGTAAGGAAAGATCAAGTCTTAAAATAGCGAGGTGTAAGAGCTCTACACTAATAAATCAGATTTTGATTAGAAAAGGCAGAATGAGAATAAGAGCTTATAATTGGGCATTCCTATGCCTGAGGAGAAAGCCTAAATCAGAGAACTAAATGGACTGAATTTCTACGCTGAACTGAAGAAGGTGATATGGAGATAGGTGGTATGCTGAAATGCTACAGTTTGAATTCAATAGCAAGCAGGAGTTTAGAACAAATTTTGAAGGAAAGAAAGATGAGAGATGTGAAGGTAAATAGAAAATAGGAGAAAAAGAAATACTGATTTTTCCAGGATAGCTCAAGATAGTCTAACCCAGCCCCCTCTTTCAATTACATACAAGATATTCTAAGCAAAGAAATACAGATCTAATCTGCATGGACTTCAGTGAAGTATTTGATATAGGGTCTCCTGGGAAGTTATTATTTAAGCTGGAGAAGATGGGAACCAGTGCAAGAATTGTAAAGAGCTAAAGAATTAGCTAAAAAGGAAAAAAATGTGCTGAAAAAGGAACTATTAGTCTTGAGAAGGGGAGTGGTAAAGTTATAAGACTCAACCTTGGAACAGATCAAACTGATCTTTTACTTAGTGACCTTGGCAGAGAAAGTAGGAATTAGGTCATGAAACTTACTGCTGACACAGAACTGGAAGGCGTGGGTAGTTCTATGGAGGATCAGAAGAATTTGGTGACTTTGAGGACTGAAGTAATAGAAATGGAATGAAATTCCAAAATAGGGTTTTAAATTTTGCATTTGTGGGCTCAGCACCAGACCTTCTGCTACATGATAGGGCTTCCAGCTGGAAGCTAGAAAGGCAGAAAAATAGCATGAATACATTTGTTGTATTGCCACTATCATGATGTAACTGTGAAAACTCTAGGAGGTATGAGACAATATCAAGTAAAGAGTTTCCAAAAGAGATATTACATATGAATATTGCTGCATAAGCTGCTGGTCAAAACTCATCTGAAATACTGTGTACAGCTGTGGTTCAGTAAGGTGAACAGAAATTGGAGCAAGTGAAGAGAAGGGGCACAAAGGATCTGTTATCTAAGAAGAGATGAAAAACTTGATTCATGTAGTCACACTGGATGGAAAATGATTCATCTTAATAAATTAATCAGTGGAGTAAACTTTAGGGAAGGAAGACATCTCTAAAGAGCAATGCTAGTGTAAGAACAGAGCTGTACAAATGGCCATGAACAGACTGGACTAGGAGTTAAAAGGTCCTGAACCAGCAGTGGAGTCAAGTCAGGGGAGTCTACCAATACAGACCATGATCATAGGACACACTACAGTTTTCAAGCATGTCTGTTAAAGGGATTATCCAAGATGATAGCCAGAGACAGCCCAGATGGCTTAAAGCAGGCAGGACCTTCCTTTAAGGTCAGTGTTTCTAAAAACACTGTGAAAAGTATATGCCTTCCCTCAAAAAAAGGTTTGAGTTTTTCTTAATTCTAACTTTTGAGCAAGAGATGATGGATATTTTTTTGACGAATGCCAAGAAGAGTTTAGTGTTTGTTCTCCTCAAGAACAGTGTTTCCGTGCAGGGAGATAACAATCCAAATGGTCTACAAACAGACTTAGAGGACAGCTATATCTGATTCCAAATGAAAGATCATTTTATTGATGCCTGTGGGCTTTTGTTTGATCTTCTGATTCGATTATCATTAACATTATTAGCATATCACAAAAGACAGCAAAATGGCCCCAAGTAGGTGAGGCAGCATGTGTGGGCGCAGAGGGGTGCTGGGCCACAGGAGCTTAGCAATTTGCCTCAGGTCTGCCAGGCAGCTAAGGGCCAAGAACCAGCCTGCCACAGCAGCCCTCTGTGCCGGCCTGACCCCGCACCACTTGCTGTTATGTTAGCCCAACTGTAGGAGGGACCAAAATGACAGAAATGGCAACCTTGAAAGGATTTTCTCTTGCTTTTGTTGCCAAGAGCTGAGCAGGAACCAGCCTGAACCCAAGCTTGCCCTCTTGATAGACTCACCTTGCACTGACAGACTACAGCACAGACTGGGGCCAGCCCCCAGCATAAGGAGTCTTGCCATAAATCAGGTCACTCACGCAGAAGTCCAGGCCCTCATTGGCAGCTTCCTTGAAGGACTCTGTTAACAAGAAGAGAATTTTCTCTGCCCTCCACATGGAAGTGTGTTCAGTGCCAGCACCAGGCGTTCTCCTGCAGGACACCTCTCTTTCCTCTTTATTGTTTTAAAGTGTTCACTGGGATTGCTGTCAGCATTGAGATGCTTAATTGGCTCCAATGAGTTTTTCTTCTAACTTGCATGCTGCTTCCCAGAGAACATACCCCAGACCACAACGACACACTCCATCAGCCTCTTCTATTCCTTTCCCCAAGCAGATCAGCTGTCCTTTGCAGAAGGAACTTACTATTTCTGTACCTAGATCCATGTCTCTCAGGAGTGTCAGACATTAACTGCTGCCACATATCGTGCAAATGCTCCTTGCTCTAATTAAGCAATAATTAATGGCTCCAAAGTACAAGGTAGATTCCCAAGTTCTCTGTCATATAAAATAAGTATCTGATCTCCTTATTTTTTGATTTCAGTTTACAAGATAATATTTCCTTCTAGTGTTCTTGTGTCTCCAGTCACAGTACTTGTCAGTCACCACTATCATAGCAGTTTCTCACTTGTCTCTCATAATTTTACTCCTGTAAAATAATAATAAGAAGAAAAATGAAAGCTTTCCCTCATTTTCTCCCTTTCTCCTCCATTATCAGCTCTATGCCCTGATTCAGGTAAGACAGCTATTTGCAGAAGTATTGCAACCACATCTGACATCTCCACCTGCAGCTCACTAAAAATGCCTTGCTCCACAACACTGTGCTCCTCGCTCAGAGTACTGCGGATCCTACAGTTCAGTCCTCTGCTCAATTTTTGCAGTAAGGTCAGAGTCAAGGTGGTTTTTGTGTTGCATGGAAAATGATATTTTAAATCTACATTTTGCATTTTCCTAATCATTAGTAATTACATAAGACTTCCTGCTGGGGGAACTTAGCTAGGTATTTCTTGGTGCCTGTAGTGTATGGGTTGCATTTTGTTGTAGTCCTAACACTTCGTTTTTGGCAGGCACAATGTGTGAAGCCTTTAAATGAGCATTCTTTGCTTGGTTGATTTTTCACATTTGCTCTGGGCAAGGCAGAAGGAAGAGGAAGTACAGGCACCTGACAACACCCTTAATGCTGCGTTTACAGATGGTTCTCCTCACGTGGGGCACATGAAATCCTTCCCATTACTCTCCCTGCCCCTCTTTTCCACCTAGACCAGGATCTGAGGGAGCAACATCAGCCACTAGCCACAAAGAGTATCCCTCTCAGGAGCGAACCTTTATGAATGAGGTTCTCCTTGTTGCCCCTGCAGAGCTCAGGGTGGCCCCTGATCTGCTGAGAGAAAGGCAGATCAAGGGTAACCCAGCTACTGCAAAGGCATACACCCCTGGGCAAAAACTAGAGTTCCTGGAGAGACAAAGGCTCCAGACTGGTTTTTGTTGGCCCCTCTGAATGGCCATTACAAGCCACAAACCATCAAGGGACAATGTGGCTGCAGTTCAGCCAAGTCTAATCAGTGACATTTTCCTCCCACAGTATTCCCTGGATAGCTGGATCTGGAGCTCTGTTGTTGCCTTAACACTTTGCAGGACTCCATGTGGGTATTTCCAGCTGGTGACTTGCTTCCATGGGTTGTCAAGAGCTTGGGTTTCACTGTAGGCTCACTATTCTCTTTGTGTCTCACTGCATGAGTGCATCTACCTCTAGATAATTAGAGTTAGGTCTATTTCTGGATACTCTTGCCCAAGTGGCTAGGAAAATCTCCGTTTGTGTGGGTTGGTGGGAATTTTGCTATGAGTTGATACAGTCCATATGTTTCTGCTGAGCTGGTAAGCACTAATATGTTATTTTAGAAAATAGTAGTTATTAGCTTTTACCATGGAAAACTTGCATTTGTGGGACTCTATTTTTACCACTTCATGTTACCACTATTTCTACCACTAATTTTTTCACTAGACTAGAAAAAATGTTGTTCCTTGAATTGTAACTGTTATGATGCCAGCACTGAGTTTATCATGGCTCCTGCATGGAGCTACTGTGTCTCATTTCAACAGAATATTGTCTATAAAACAGCACAGGCGGCTGAGCTAAGTAAACAGTGAAGGTGACTGGTTGGTCAATGGCTTTTAATGAAAACAAAAGGGCTCAGTTTGCTTGTGGTTTTCATTTGGGAAATTCTGAGTTTACCATATTTGCTAAAAATATCCCACTAATGGCTGGATTTTCATGGAAATGATAGTGAATTCCAAAAGTTTCCCAAAATTTTGGCCGGAAGGATTATTCAGATTTAAAACTTCATTATGTACTACTTGCTATACTCTCATTTGAAAATATTTTATTCATTCATTTCAGACATGGAGCAGAAGCAACCTATGTGCTACAGATCTCCCACCATCCCCTGCTCAGTCCCAGCAAACAGCTCACAGGCATTTTCCAGACTAGAAGTCATCCAAGCAAACTAGTAACTGCTAGCAGATAACAGGCAGAAAGAAGGCCTTTTGGAAAATTGCACAACAGAAAATTGGAACCAAATCTTAATTGAAATTGAAACTTGACCAGCTTTTTTGCAAAGAAATCTTCATTTCTTTATTTTTATTTGTGATGGGATAGGATTTCTGTCACCTAACTTCTGCCTTCTCAAAGTTTGGTCTTTGATTATCTATGTAGGCTTCATTTGTAGAAAAGAGAAGAAAGATGTACTTGCGAAGAGGAAAAAGAAGAAAATTGTACTTGCAGAGAGTTGTTCATTCATCCTGACATAGAACCATAATGGTATGAATGACCAGCAGAAGCAGCTACTTTCTCATGGCTGATTACAAGGGCCTCCAGGCAACTCATCACACAAGACATCTGGCTTTCAGGCAACCAAATATAGAAGAAATTAACCTTGCCTTTAACATCAGCACTAACGAGTGCACATACTTTCTGCTGGAAAGGACTTGGGTCCAGCAAGCATGGGTTGTGTCCACAGTGTACCTGCATTTGCATATCCTAGAGAGTTAAAGTCCATCACACTCTCTGAGCTCTCCCTGTTCATCCGTATTACTCTCCATAGGATGGCCATGGCTCAGGTTGCATGTACCCACACTGTAAGAGAACCCAAGCTGCAACCCCACCCACCTCTACAACCACATGATCGCACTGCTAGTGCCGGGAGACAGATGGAGGTGGTCAGATTGGGCACACTGTGTTTAGCCTATGCACGCTGCAAAGAGTGAACATCTGCACTCTGAAGGCCAACAAGGGAGCTCAGTGATATGAGGTGAGTTTGGACACCCATATGGGCTACTCCTTCTCTTACTGTGGTTTCCAGTGGAGGTGAGCATAGATCTAATGCACAGGATGGGAAAGAAATTGTTGCTTTTCTGCTTCAGTGTCTCCCCAGGTCCGAGCTCTTTGCACAGAGTTAGACATGACAACGATGGGAGAAGGCAGTCAGGCACATCACCACTTTCCTATTCCTTGAGAGGCTTTTTACTGCATTCCCAAACTGAGTGATGCTGCTCCACGGGCAGCATGAGCTCTGACTGGCTGTGGTGCCAGACACAGCCTGCTATCTCCTTCTGCTGGCTTTCACAGCACATGCTTGGTACACTGAAAGCCTAAATGGGAAATAACTACTAACAGTTGTGTTCAAGTACAGCACTTTGTTAGGCCTTGCATCATCTGCTTGCTCTTCCGTAGAGTATTAGATCAAATTCTCATAGACAATTAGAACTAGGAGAATATTAACAAAGGAGAAAATTATGCATTGAACATTTTGCTTGCAAAATTCACTGAATAAATTATTCAGATTTAATGTGGAAGAATAATGGAGGAAATAATTGAATAATGAAATATCGTAAAATTAATGGACTGTTCTATTAATAATTTTATGTCTTGGCCAAATACAATAGAATGGAGAACAAAAAATTGGAAAAAATGGATGCGTTTTCATGAAAACAGAGCAATGAGTCTGTCTGTGAAACTGTGCAGTGTTATCAGCACTCATGAGTTAGTTACCATAACTCTTGTAATATTGTTCTTAATGCCCCTGCATTAAAAACTAAGATACCATATGAAAATCTCAAACTTTCCCCTTGGATGACAGCGGTAGCGGAAACGTTCACTGGCTTTGCTGGGTGGTGATGAACCAAATGGGCAACTTAATTTATTTCCAGCTTGCTTCAGAATTAGATCTTTTAGGTTATATTCTGCACAAAGATCTATTTTGCATGGTCTGGTTTACAATTAAATTTTGATTTTGCCAAAACTAGAGAAAAAATTCACATTGATTTCATTATTTCCAAAAGTTCCTCTGATGCAATTCCTTCTTCACAGCTAAGGTTAAGTTGGGGGTACCTTACAGCAAGATCCTAGCATTTTGCTATAACTTGCAAAATTGTGCTCTTCTATTTCCTTGCTGTGTTTTGTTTTTGCCCAAAAGGCCATATCTACCTCACACTTCATTAATAGTTTATTACTGTTAATCAATGTACGCTGATGTTTAATGTCTGCTCACTGAGGGATTTTCATGCAGATATTCATATAGTTAAATTAATCTGGCCTTACTCCACAAGTTTTAATATGTTCAAATACTTTCCTGCCCTCTTCCCATCTCTGGATTTTTGTGGTCTTTTGTCTTCTTCACACCAGAACTTTGCTGTGTCCCTGATTTGCTCACCTGCTCTTAGACTGCTGCTCTTTCTCCTTTATTGTTGGGAAGTTTCACTTGCTAATTAGCCCTGGGATGCAGCTAAGTGAATCTGCACCCTGTAAAAAGCTTCCTCAAGTACATGAGTTGTCCCTAATTGCCTAGGAAAAATCTCAAGATACAAACATCTGGGAGCTTTGTGCACATGCACAAGCTGTGTCCATACTCTCTCTCACCCTGGGAGCTAGCAATTGAGGGTCTCTGTTCTTTTACTTACCAGGAAGCAGAAGAACACTTCTGACAAGAATTTATTCTGAGGATGGATTCTTCCTTGCTGTCTCCTGAAAAAAGCTTCTCCTCCTTTGAAGAGAGGATATGGCTCCACACGTCAATTTAGACTTTCAGAACACAGGGTTCTGCATCTTGTTTCCACTGGCAGATGGGAAAGGGGATGGGTACTTTTAGGCAGTAATTTTCCTGCCCTATGTGGCCATCTACCTTCACAAGTACAAGTATTGGCTTGTCTTATTGGCTTGTTTACTCACTAGCTCTGATGTAGCTGTTTAGAAGTTCAGCTTCAAATTGCCAATGCCTGCATTAAGGCGTCTCCATATAAACCCCTCCAGGTTCATCCCTCCAAGTTCCCTAAACAGTCCTTAGAGAGCTCATTGGTAGTAGAGCTGGACCTATTCAGCTCATTCTAATACAGACACCAACACCTGGCCATCTGAATCACTGGTCTCCAGTGACAAGATCTTCATAGACTTTTGAGGAAGTGTCTACACCACCTGCTAGGCAGGCATGTCAATTTAGGTATCTGGAATACGTCTATAATCTGAAGCATCCTCCCCAGCCATTCAAAGTCAGATGAGATGAATCCTCCGTCCAGGAAGGCTGGGTGTCTTAGCAAGGTTCTTCAGGTTAGCTGCAGCAGATTGAGGGTGGGAGCCTGACCATTGAACTATGCATTATCTCAGCAGGTCCTGAGCATCCACAGCTTTTTATTTTGCACAAGGCTGCACAGAAGCTTCACCTCCTGCATTAGATCTTTTACCCTAGAATACACATAGTTGAGGTGGGTCTACCTCTCCATGAAGCATGAGGGTAGTCTTGACGTGGACACACATAGCAAGGCTTACATTTCATTTTATTAGTTACCATAACTGATGAACCCACAGAGGGTCAGTATGTTCTTTAGCAATTAACTCAGCTCCAGAGACTGTAATTTGTCTTGTTCATGTTACAGCACCAAATGAATTTTGCTGTGTTTAATAATCATTCTAAAAGCAGATCACAGAGCTGGGAGGGAGGGAGAGATCGTATCAATCATTTGTTTTCTAACTCTTTCAAGGAATTTCCTACTGTGTTTAATTTCTTGCTGCTGAGTCCTACACGAGCCTCGGGAAGACAGGCACTGCTATTATTACTCATTTTTTAATCATCAGAGGAAACTATTTAACTGCACCAGAAAATTAACATGCTCCCAAATTCAGGAGGAGCCAACAATTGGGAAAATGCAATTTTCACGGATGCTGTCATATTAGTCTAAATGGTATAATTTAGGGCAGCTTCATTTAGGGATTTTTAAAGGAAATTTAGCTAAAGCCCTTAGATTCCTACTGCAGAGAATCATTTTTGGGCCATGGGACTGAGCTAATATCCCACTATGCAATTGTGACAGAGAGAAAGTAACTGACTTGTCCAAACTCTGCCAAGGATACTTAAACCTCTCAAACCCCAAGCTGGGACCCAGGGCTAGTGTGGTGCAAGCACACACATTTGCCAGTACTATTACTGTACCTCTGACCTGTCTCTGCTGACCTGCAAGGGGAAATAGCCACACAGAAAGGCCTCACAAGAGAGGAGAATAGAATTTGCTCTGAACAAAGAAGAAGAAAATTATCATTTGCCCTGAAAACCAACTCAGCTTCAAGGAAGTCAAAAATCAGTGTAGACATCTATCCATATTCTGTGAGAAAAGGCTGTTTCTACCTCATTCCACCTGAACGCATCCAGGATGGTGCCACTGGCAGTGCTCTAAGGTCAGCCTCCCAGAAAAAGAGGAAAACTTCTTCAGACAGGTCCTCTATAAGAAAAGCATCTCCCTTC
Organism: Rhea pennata; assembly: GCF_028389875.1. NCBI lineage: Eukaryota > Metazoa > Chordata > Aves > Rheiformes > Rheidae > Rhea > Rhea pennata. The sequence continues at coordinate 3,519,124 of NC_084680.1, forward strand.
AGCCTGTCTCAGTCATCTATTTAAAGTAATTACACAATACCCATTTGCAGCACCTCAGCTGCTGAGTTGCATACAGATAAATCTCCAGGACACTCAAGCTGTATCCCAAAGAGAAAATTACATACAGTCTGTACTACTGAAAATTGCACAGCTCTTAACATTTGCAAATCACCTTGGAGTCAGCATGAAAAAAAATAAACAAAAAACCAGTAAAGACCCTTGATGATGCCCATTGTAACTTGCCCTCCAAACATCCTGGGAGGACGCTGCCCTTTGTGATGTTAACAGCAGCCCATATGGAAACTTTGTACAATTCTACACAGTTCAGTGTCAGTAGAAAATACAAGGGCCATGAATGACTCATATTATTGATTCTAAGGACTCCTACCATGAGCCAAGGGGCTTTCAGAGCTGCTAATATGCCTACCTCAATCAGCTTCTTTGACCTGAGAATGTTGCAGCCTATGCTGGTTGAGTGCCTGGTGCTTTAGGGGGTAGAGTCTGTTTGCAGTCATGTGCTGCTGCTCCTGTTTTCCTGAATGTTTTAAGCAAGGGCATGTCTTGGCCCTGTGCACTGAATTTTCATAGCTGCAGGATGGTGCCTCCAGTGCTACTACTTAGTAGGAAAGGCAGTGAGATGGAGGAGCAGTGGCTGGAGGTTGTGTGAGTGTCCAAGCCCTGAGAGCTGCGGGAAGGTGCAGGAGGGAAGCTCAGAGGGAGCAGGGCCTCCAGAGCACCTGAGAGGCCCCTGAGACCTGGCTCTGCCCTCATTTCAGCAAATGCCCCTCCAGACCATCCTTACCCTTCAGAGAAGCCTTCCCACAATACAGTGGGCTCTCCCCAGTGGGAGTTTCTCATTCAGATGATGATCTGGGCTTCTGCTCTGACATCCTCCTGATGTGGTATGTTTTGGTAATAGCAACAATTATCTCAGTTACTAGTCAACAACACCCTAGGGGAGACATTTATCACATGTTTTTTTTTTTCCCAGGTCTTCAAATGCATGAGACCAAAAAGAAGCATCACAAAAGAAGTTTCCACAACAATGCTGAAATCTCAAATCTATTTGAAAAGAATTAAAATAACTTTAAAACATTGCAAGACTTTTAAAATAACTATTCTGTATTCTTATTCCTTCTTGCCATTCCTGTTGGGGGGGGAGCAGTATTTCAGAATTTCATTTTGTTTCTTTTCTTTTTTTGCCACTTCATAACTTTTCAAAGGAAGTTGCAAAAGAAGTTTTGAAAAGTTACAGAGCAGAAAGGAAGGAATAAAAAACAAAAAAGAGAGGAAGATTTCCACTGTGTTTAGTGGGAAAAGGAAGGAAGGGTAAGATAAAGACAGACAAGAGGGTCAAGACAAAAATCAGGCACAAGAATCAAAAAATGCCAAAAGAAAAAGTTTAAGATCTATAGGAGTTTTTAAGACATCTTCAACTTTTGATGACAAGGAACTGGACTCAGAATCACCCTCCAGGTTTGCCCGGATCAGTCCCATTCAAAGATTCCTAGCCTCAAAGGCGTTTCCTGCCGAATTCCCATTGAGCTCAGCACAGCTCCGAGACCAAGGCATTAAAAATGCTCCCATGCAACAGGTAGGTGGACAACAGCCTCCCCCCCCCCCCCCCCCACCTCTCCACCGTCAGCCAGCAGGCTGCTCTCAAATCCTTTGGCACATCAGCAGGATCAGACCCCAATCCAGCACCTCTCGAGCCAGTACGTGTACAGGGTGCCAGATGGCATTGCGCAGGCACACTGGATCAGCACTGGCTCCACGCCTCATTCTGCCTCCCACCCGGCCCCTGAGCCAGGACTGGCTCACATGAAGCAGTTTGGGGCCTCAGCCCAGGCATGCTCCCTTCTCTGAGGAGAAGGACACAGAGGACCATAGTGCAAGTGGCAGGATCCTAGGCCTCAGAGGCAAGACATGAGCTGCATTCAACCAAGGTAAACAGCATCATAGACTCAGCCAGTATGGATGATCCATGGGGAATGTGTCTAGTTTAGGTCTGGGGGTCAGGTCTGGCCCCCATTTTTGGACATGCACCAAGGCTAGAAAGAAGCAAGTCGCAGAGAGTGAGCTTCAGGTCTGCACTAGAGGGCACTCTTGTCACGCAGAAATTGTGCTGATGCTTTCCAGAAAGTTTTAGGATATTTCCAAGGCCAGACCAGAACACACAGGAGAGAGATAACGCAGCTGCGTGAGGAGGGAGAGGGCCTGCAGCCCCTCCATCAGAGAGACAGAAAACTCTTACACACCTTCCTTCCAACCTCCTCTTCCTCCAAAAATCTCCTCCTCAAGTCACAACAGAGAGATATGAAGTGTAGGCCTCATCTTCCTTGGAAAAGTTAGCGCTGCCCTGTGGAGAGGTTTCAAACAGGGAGTGGGAGGCTATTATTTCCTGGGCTGTTTCAGGGCTCGTAGACCTGTGAGAGGGGGGCACAGGTACCAAGCAGAGAGGTTCAGCCCCCATGTGACACCTGTTTACCTTTCCTGTGGAGCAGGGTATACTGCTGCTCAGTACCACAAGCTCTCAGTAGGTTTCTTAGAGCAACATCACCCCAGCTATGCATCCCACATCTGCAGTCCACAGGGGCTCGCTCCGTGGTCCCCTGCTATGTCCTGGGCTTGGCAAAGAGATTTACCCTTCTTCAGCTCTAAGCACTCAAGAAATCTATTCCTGCCCTTGTCCCAGGGGCACCAGCTCTTGCCTGTCCCTCTGTCCAGAGATCTGCAGGGCTGTACACCTGATGCGCATAGTTGATGAAGAAGACACTATAACATGTGATAGAAATTGGTGGGCACCTAGGAAAACACAATCTACTTGAAAAGACTTAATGTGAGCTCCCGAAGTGGAAATTCTGCCTCACCAGCCTTTCTTTGAAGGGGCCAATGGACACATAGACCAAGATAATCCAGTTGATGAAGTCTACCTACATTTATAACAGCATTTTATAAATTCATTTCCAACAGAATTAAGGAAACCAAGCCAAACAGGATAGGAGGGACTGTCCTGGCACAGACCAGTAACTGATGATTAAAGATTCAATTAGCAGAAGGTGGTGAATGGTCAGCTCTCACAATGAAGGGAGGTCTCCAGCAGATCCTGCAGGACCCCATGCTATGATGTAGGCTGTTAGGATATTCATATTCATACCTGGAGAAGGCGGCAAGCAGCAGGGTGCCAACATTTGCTGATGATCCCAAGTTACTCTAAGAAGCAGGAAAAAGAGCAGAATGTGAATAGCTTTAGGAGGACCTTGCAAGACTGAGTGAACAGGTAGCAGAATGAGAGGTGCGATTTGGCGCAACTGGTGACAAACCAGGTGGACCCTGAACCAACCACTGCCACTTGGGAATGAGAAAGTTCTATGAAAGCATGAGTTCAGAGATTTGCAGTAATCAAAAATTAAAATAAATGTTATCAGGGAAGGAAAAGAGAACAAAGCAGATAGAATTGTCATGTACTGTATAAATCTATGATCTTCTTATATCTTGAATATTGTGGACTATTTTTATATTCTTCCATCTCCAGGAGAGGAAAGGCTCAGGAAAGAGCAGCAAGGAGTGTTAAAGATCTGGAACAACTTGCATTTTAGAACCAAGTAAGACAGAGCACTTCAGGCTAGAGAAGTAGTGACAGAACAGGAGCACAGATTTATAGAGTAGGTAGGAATGGACTGTTCACTGCCACACAAGATCTGGGGCCCATCAAATGAAGCTTAACAAGGGCCGTGAGCAAAACAAACAAAAGGAGCTGATTCTTCAGTTTCTTGATAGAAAGCGTTAAGGGAGTTCACACGGAAGTTTCAAGTGAGACTGGACAACGTTTGGAATGGAGAGCTGTTGAGGATCACTGAAAAGACTAAAAACTACCTCAGCCTCAGGATGCCCTGAACTAAAAATAGCTAGTCCTAGGAAAGTGCTCTGAGGAGGAGTCACTTATACTCTTGTTGTCCTTTCTCTGGCTCTTCTGGCCACTACTAGAAATGGGTACTAGCCTTGATGGAACTTTGGTCTCACCCAGCGTAGCTACTCTTTTGCTCTTGCATTGGCTTGCCACGCAATGCCAATATATTTATCTTTTGTGGCAAGAACTACCTCAGAACAATTACTTCTTGCTGTGCATATTGTCTCTTATCCTGTCTTTGCCGCCAAAAATTCAGTCTAAAGGGAGCAAGTTTCTTTGTGTTATTTTTATTGACTTTCAGGGTTCAGTTCAGGTGATATGAAATATATATATGGTAAGTGCGTACCCCATATCTATTACGAACACCTCTTGCATACACTGAGCAACCTTGAACTTATCCAATGGTCTGTAATTGCACTCGGGTAGAGTTGCAAGATTTGGCTCCTACTTAAGAAAAGCTATTGGTGCACCAGACAGACAGGTCATTCTGGAAAATCAATATATGCAAATTTCTATACCTTAAGGTCAAGCAGCCCCCAAAAGACAAACTGTGAAAGACCAGGTAAATATTGAGCTCACAGGCCCAAACATTTCTCTCTGCAGGGATTTTATTTAAGCTTGATGATTTTCAGGACTACACTTGGTCTGTTATTCCCCCCTCTAAGTTTGATTGTGACAGAGCCTAGGAGTCACCCCAAGAGTCCATGGTGATATTGAAGGCTCTCTGAACGTGCTCCTTCATTAAACCTATCTACAGGCTGTATTTCCCATGGCTGATTTCTTTGCTTGTTTTTTTTTTTTTTTTTTCGAAGCACTTCTCTCCCAAAGAATTCTGCCTTTTCAAGCTACACAAAGTATGCATTATGCTGTGCTGGTGCTAACTGACTGATAAGAAATTTAATTTCAAGGCCTTCACAGAGAAGACAGGAGATTGTCTCAGCTGATAGTCCCAAGGACAGGAGCACGTAGCTTTGCACATGTGCTGCTTCTTTCCGATATGACAGTTATTCTCCTCTGGTATTAACTTTTCCTTGGTAAGATGTTGGCCTCCATGTGTAGAAGTCAGTGCCTTCAGCCTGCCCCCCAAGTCCTGCTCCCAACTCACTGATAGGTGGATTCATACACCAGTGATTTCTGGGCTTTCTGTTCCTTTCAGCCCATTGGAGAAAAACTCCAGATCTTCTTCCAACCAGCAACATGCTTGGTTCTAACTGCTCTGTAATGTGGTGTGCATGCATGTGCTGACATTGAACATTTAGAGCACAAGCTAGCCCCCTTGCCTAAACCACTGACCCTTTTCTGGGATTCTTCAGAGTGTACTTTGAGAAGGCAGAACTTGAGATGGAAAAGGTGAAAATAATGTGGGGACTGGACACAGACAATGACACCACCACCAGGACCTCCTTTCTTTCCCAGCTGGCTTGTAGACTACTCACCCATGTGGGCTTTGGCCTATACCTGTGACCTGTACATTCTCCAGCATGTCCAAAGGGGAGGCAGTAGAGGCAGAGGTGTTAGTTCCATCATTCCCAAATGATGGGAGGAATTTTCAGCAAACTGATGGTACAACACAGCTAACCCAGTAGTTATCCCCAAGCTCTCCTTGTTCAGAAATGCCAGAGGACAGCAACTCAAACACCCAGCTTTGCCTGGCACAAAGGCTTAGGTGCCTTTGATGAGTTAGGAAGCACATATTTGTGATTTTATAGCAGAGTATTCAATAATGGCTCAGGAATCTACTCCAGTGAGCCAGTTCTCAGGCCAGAAACAGCGTATGGGGATGAAAAAGTGCCCAATAAAGAGGACATATGAGAACACCCTAAGCAAAGCAGGCAGTGTGGATCCTAACATCCAGACACATGTGTTGAGTTGGAACAGCACCTAGATAACAAGGGTCATGTAGTTTGTCCAACTCCTCACTGCCCCAAGCTGGGTGGCTCTGCTTCTTGCAAGCAGGGCTTCTTTCATAAGGTACTGCAAGTACTTCCTTCACAATAAGGATATTTTTTCCATTCAGTCTTCTGGGTAGGAAGACAATCTTTGGATAGAACAAAGACCCAAGGTCCACCTAAGAGGGGCTGGCAGTTCCTCCAGGTCCTGGTGCCAGGCTACCAGAGGCCTGCTGATGGTAGTGGTGTCATCTCAGTAGTGGTGCGGAGAACTCCGAGATCTTCCAAATGGGACCAGACAAGTACAAAATGCTATTTCCTTTAAAGGGGATCAGCACAGAGGAAATGACAGGTCTAAGATCCAGCTATGTTTTAATGATCTAGCAATCACAACTGCTGTGCCTCAGGAGAATTCATTCTGCTGTAATAGCATAGGGGGCTAGTAGCTAACTAGATGCAGCCCATCTATCAAGAGAAGAAACTTCCATCCCATTTGCATTTAATGCACAAGGCACATGTGCAGCTGCCATCCATGTTAGACAAGCCTCAGATTCTGGAGCTTAAAAGACTGGAAGAGCAAAGCATGGTCTGTTAGCTTTTCTAGACCCATAACAGGGCAAACTGGATTCAGAGCCTCTTTCTTCCTTTGAAGTTTGTTATTTTAATTACTGCTCAAATGAGTAATTATAACAGAGAAATACTGCCCTGGATGCAGTTAAAATCAGCTCAGGGAACAAACTGCTTTGGCCAGGACACAGGGAGTATGCAGCTCTGCCCCCAAACAATATTCCTTTGAGTACAACAATGTGCTGTAATTAGGCTGTGGCAGCTGGCAGTCAAGCAGTGCAGCCTGAGCCACGTTAACTGCTCAGTTAGCAGCACAATGGCAGCCTCAAGCAAGCAGCAGGGAGAAAAGGGCCTGCACCGTGCTCCATTCCTGGAGGCCAAGCAGAGTCTCCTCTTTGTGTAACCACTGCCATTATTTGGCTGAGATGCTTTCACCTACAAACCTTCTGCTCTTCTGGGATCATGCTAGGTCCCCTGAGCAAACCACTGGTCAGCATGCACTGTTGGGCTATTCTAAAGCTTCTTTACAAAGCAAAATTGGGCAACAAACTTTGGAAGAAAAGCTGGTACATACACTATCACACACACAAACAGTAATATTTAGGAGTTCAGCGTAAAAAGCCTCCAGATTTTGCAGTCATGACACCTCTTCTCTTCACTTACTCCATGGCAGTGCATTGCAGAAGGAATCATTCATGTCCCAAGACACAGCTAATATATAAAGGCACCCTCACAGACAATGCAGAAGAGTGAGGCTGCTGGAGCTGGTATGGGAAGCTCATACATCTCTAAAGTTCAAGCACCTTCCACCTAAACAGCTTTTAACTGCACCTTACCAGCTTTTCCAGAGCCCAAGGAAAGAAATGAAAAGCCTGACATGCAAAGTCCATACTTTAATCATAAGGCTTGTGACACTGTCTACATTCTCCTCTGACCTTGCGGAGAGGAAGGGATCTCACACAGTCATCTAGGAAACCTTCTGGAAAGGGTCATCCTCAGGTGTAGGCCAGGGTTGGCGAGAGTACATCTTGTGTGAGCCAATATATTGGAACTCAGCTATTAGCATGAACAACATTTTGGAGGACTAAACAGGGATATTAAAATCCCTGCAATTCTACAACCTTGTCCTTTGAATGATAGGCAAACACCCCTAAGTACATTATGATTTATTAAGGCACCATCTGTTTCTATGCTTATGTGAAGAGTTACCAATTTCAGGTTAGTCCCTGGAGTCTTTATTTTGTAAACAACTTGTTGTGAGCTGCATCATTCATTCTAAAATTACCCTCCATTCACGGGTAGCTGCATCCACAAAAAGCAAGATCTCAGATCCCCAGGCTGTATCTACTTTAGAGGACAACCCTTGCTCTTAGCTTGCCCCAGATAACCCTACTTCAGTCAGTAGGACTGCAAGCACATGTCCCAAAGAGCAACATCTGATCATTGCATTTTCACAAGAAGAGTGCCTTGTCTCTTTGCCATAACTTGTCTAGTGACTTTGAGCTAGACACATTTCATTTGCTGTCATGCTTTGCTCATTAGATCCCCTAAATTATTTACTAACATGCTTCTTTTTAAATTACTTTATTATTTAACTAAACTTATTTATTTACAGAGAATGGCAGAAGAGAAAGACAGCTGTAGCAGTTCCTTTCTAACAAACATCCAAACCACCAATGTGAAAGCCACACTGGCAGAGCAAAAGCATTGTATTTTGGCTACCACTAGCATGTTAGACAAGTTCTGGCCAAAGCAGCTAACAGATCTCTCAGAGAAAGACATTTCCCCAAACTTGGGGCAGATTTTCAGATTTCTTAATTGTCTCCAGATGTTGCTTGTCCACATGAATATAAGCCAGACCCCCTCGAACACAAATTTAATGGTGTGAACTGCACGCTACAGAAAGTCCAGAGTGATTCTTGCAACACGGTTAACAACGGATTCAATTGTAAACTCCAAGTAATCAATTAAAAAAATAGATACAAAAAAAAAAGTTTTTGTTTTTGTTCTTACCAGTCATTCAAGTGTGTTGAATTCTCTCTCTCTCTCCCTTTTTTTTTTTTTTTTTTTTTTAATAGCTTCACTAGTATGGCACAAGTTAAGATGAAAGGAAAGTATGTGGATGATGCTTTGGAATGACCTAAAGGATAGTGAACTATAGCCTTTATGAGAGATCCTGAATTTTTCTCCATCTTTCTAATATAACACCAGAAATAAGGCTGTTTGCTATATGAAGTTCTGATGGAAAACAAAGATTTAAGGGATCACTTCATGAGAGCACCCAGAACATAGTTTTCTAGCAAAATCTGGTCATTCAGGATGAACTATATCTTGCTTAATCCTAGAAAAGTGCCACAGGCCAGCTTGGGATTAGTTTGAACAAGTGACATCTCCAAGAATTGTAATATTCCAGAGTGGAAAAAAATGTTCAGGAATCAATGTTTCTACATCTGGTTGGTGCTCAGTAATGAGAGGAGTAGCCAAGGATGCATACTGGGAGCCAGTGAATTACATCCTCAGCCACAGGGATGAGTCACAAATCCTCTCTTTTTTATTCAGCTCTGGCAGACCCAGTATTGAATTGAACTCAGTCAGGAAATCTCACACAGCTTTTCTGCAGCTAAATTGTTTCCAACACTGCTCATTAGCATCAGCAATGCCCAGGCAGGAATCAGTGTGCAAGAACAAATGAATTCCCACCAAGGCACAACAAAGAAAGGCACCTTGTTTGGTAGCCTCATGATAGGGCACCCATTTTCATGTCCCACCCATACTGTCTCTAAAAAGCGTGCTTCTGCTGTGCACCATGAAATAGGTCTGAGCTATTTAACATAACAGCAGAACATTAACCTAGCAGACAGATGGACATCTTTTTTTTCCACCAGATTAACAGAGTGGATCACTTGAACTTGAGATCAGAAATTCCTGAGCCTCCACAAGAAAGAAGCAGTATTACATAGCAAGCAACAGGATTGGGGAAGGAAGTAGAGCTACTAAGCTGCTATCCTGGCTCTTCTGTTTCATTAATCATAGCTTGTAGTGTATATTGTTCTCCTTTCTCCAAGGATACTTTTGGTAGTTTCCTTTGCCCTTGAAATCCATTGCCATTCCAATGATATACTTACAATGCACAATTTCAGATCTTTTTAAATTATATTAAATCTGAGCACTTGCCATGTGCTGATGTTCCAGCTACAACAAGAGTCTGGAGCAAGTCTCCTGGAAATGAAACAGTATGAAAGATCCTTATCATCAGGCAACTGGAGATGTGCAAGAACTCTGACATAGCTAGTGTAAATCTCATGGCACATTGCAATACATAGCTCTGAGTTCAACCATCTGGCTGGTTTCATGCTTGACATTGGTGTTGTAGTTCAAGTTGTCAACATAAATGAGAGACTTAGCCACTGCCACTAGTTTCCCTCCAGTAAGTTTTACAGGGAGAGATTTAAAGCCACAGTGCCAAGAATTTACTGCAGACCACAGGGGCTGTTGGGCTCTCCAGCCCTATTTCCTCTTATTTCTCTTTGCTTCTATTTGCAGGAAAGCAAATACTTTGTCAGTCTCCGCAGGTTCTAGCATAAAATATGCACTCCTCACATTTAGTAATTCGAATTTGTTGCATTCCTATTTTTTCTGAAGAGCTCTGATGAGCATTTGAACTATCAGTGGTGCTGTGCTTTCCCAAATCTTTCATCTCAACCTTACCAGGCAGAGCTTTGGAGAGCAGAGACGGATGGGGAGCAAACACAGTTGCTGTCAATCTGCCCAACAATGTCAGTGACCAGCATGGAGTTTTCACTGTGGCTTGCGCAGCTCCACTCTCTAGTTTGTACTATTTATACTACTGAGTCTTATTTATCACCAAACAAAATGACAGTGGCAATATTTGCTTATTTGCCAGTTGGAATACTTTGCTTTACAGTGATGAAGCAGTACAGCTTGTACTTCTGCTGAAAGTAGTTACTTGCATCAGAACAGAAGTATAAATTCCTATTTTTATACACTCACATTATTAACCTATCCTAGCAATTACCATGAGAGCCTGTGATATACTGAATCCCTTATCCTGACATCAGGAAACTACTATTATTTCTTCTGTTATGGTCAACATGTAGATCAGCATCAAGACTTTATTGAATAAACTGAAGTCATTTTTCTTCTGCTTCTCTTCTGCAGCCAACATGAGCGCTGGGGGATTTAGCATGGCTTAGAAATGGTTAAGTGCCTGTAGCTTAGCAACTCATCTGTAATTAAGGGCATCTGTCTATATAACATCCTCCCCTATTATGGGCTGTTATGCTGACAGGTGCTAATGGCTGCCATTAGCTGAGGTTTTGTTCCCAGACAATGACTGAGCTCATTAGAGGCAGTGGCTCTGCCAAACCTCCCCTGGGGCCCAGGGAGCCATCAGGTCCTTTGTGTGCAAGGCATCAGCTGCCAGAAACATGAGTGGTGGCCCTGGGCTCAACCCAGACCCTTGGCAGGGCAGGAATGGGGCACTCATAGCAGAGATAAGGTTCCCATGGCAGGGATGGAGTGACCATGACAGGGATGGAGTGCCCATGGGAGATCAGGATGGGGCTGGTGGCCTGCAGCCACTAAATGCAGAGAGCTTGCCAAAGGTGCCAGCTAGAGAACAAAACCCAGGATTTCTGGGGGCTGCAAGCTGCTGATGTGATACTACAAAACACATTTTTTAATATTTCCAAAGTATTCTTGAGAACTGTTAGAAAGGCAAGCTGCTTTCTGTCTGTAAATCTCCTTAGGCAAACACAGCACTAACAGCTACAGTTTGTTCTTCGTACAAGTCAGATTTTGTTCTTTGCTAATCTAAAGGGGGTCAAGGGTAAAATTTTGACCTAAGTTTTTATTTCTGAAAGGACTCCAGGGAAAAGCTACAGCAGCTTAAAAAAGGACATCCACATTCCAGAAACAGCTCTTGTTCTCTCAGCACAAGGGAGCAAAATGAGCACCTTTAGAGGAAGATGTTTATTCCAAACATCAGACAAGTTTTTTCAGAGCTTGAAACAAGCCTTGCTGGCATCCAAGAAAACTTTACTGGGGTACTTTAAAAGAAACTTTACAGTAATGATTGCAGTTGGTCATCTCACAAGCACTAGGAGGCAGGAGAAGTCTGGGAGAGTCAAGCCAAATTTTGAGCCTCAACTTAAGGCCAGAAGGAACCTCATGTCCATCTAACATTGCATTAACTTTTTCAGTTCTAACTTCATCTTCCCACAAATGGAATAATAACAACAATAATAAAATTCAAGTACGGCTACAAATGCAAGAACAAAAAGTTTTTCCTTTTCCATGCATCAGATCTAATGTATTATAGATTTTTTTTCAGATTTCTTATAGTTGAAAACATATACAGCTTACTAGCTTGTGACAGAATCATTACCTAGGTGCTATGCATGCTACTTACAGAGGTCAGCACGTTTTCAAGCCTTCATTTGTATGATAAGGTGGCCTCTCATAAGCAGTATCTCACAATGTGCCTCCTTTAAGTGAATTGAAAGTAGCCCACTGGAGCCCATTGCTGGTTTGCTAGAAATCCGACAGGATGTGATGATTTCTTTTGCTGTAGTTAAATAATCCTGTAAAACATGTTTCCAAAGTTCATTGGTGCTCCAGGATAGATCGTTCCAGTTACAGAAAGCAAATATCTCAGTTTTGCCTTGCTGTTTTATTCTGAGAGATGCTGCCCATTGCTGAGCTTTGACCTTTATACAGCAGCAAGAGGTTCCTGTCCTGTGACTCCCCTTACGTGACTTCTATTCAGAAAATATTCTTGAAGGTTGCTAAAATTATCCACAGTTCAATGCAATAAGACCTAGTTTGTTGTATACAAACATTTCCACTTTGTATCAATTTCCCTGATCTCTGAGTAAAAGCAAAGAACACATTGGAAGCTTTTATTTTCCATGAAAAGCAGAAGCATTTTAACTGTCAAGTTTTGCTTTGCATACTCTGCAGCTAGCAGATAAATCTAAGACAACTCAACAGCATTGTTAAGCATTCTGGATCAGACAAAACACAGACACATAGACAGGAACCACCTGATAGGAGAAACAATTTTAAAGTCTTCTTTTTTCCCTAGTGTTTGGAATCTGCACTAAGTAATAGGGATCCATCTCTAGACTGTTATTGTCAAAATGGTCACAAGATATTTAAGTCTGCTACAGCAGACTTAAATAGATAAAGTTTAGGTGACAGCAGCAAATATGGGTATGAGACACATACTGCTACAAGAGCAAACCCCAGACAGCATGATGGGGTTGACCAGCACAAAACAAAACAAAACAAAAAAAAAAGTCAGGAAAACTGGAATAGCAAGCTGTCTGTATTAGAGAAATACATTAGTCACATAGAGCTTGCTGGGATAGAGAGATATTGAGAAATACTCATTTTATCCTCAAATTATGCAATTATATTAATTTTTAAAGAGCAAGTCAAGAGCTTATGGGTGAAGATCAAAGGGCAGGCTAACAAAGATGACCCTGTTGTGGGTGTCTACTACAGGCCACCTGACCAAGAAGAGGAAGTCAATGAGGCCTTCTACAGACAGCTGGAAGTAGCCTCACCATCACAGGCCCTGGTTCTCACAGGAGACTTCAACCACCCTGATATCCACTGGAAGGACAACACAACTAGGCACAAATAGTCCAGGAGGCTCCTGCAGTACATCAATGATAACTTCTTGACACAGGTGGTGGAGGAGCCTACGAGGAAGGGTGTCCTGCTGAACCTTGTACTAATCAACAAGGAAGGACTGGTAGGGGAGGTAAAGGTTGGGGGCAGCCTTGGCTGCAGTGACCATGAGATGGTGGAGTTCAAAGGATCACCACCATCAGCTTCAGGAGAACAGACTTTGGTCTCTTCAGGGAACTACTTGGAGGAATTCCATGGATTAGGGCCATAGAAGGAAGGGGGGTCCAGGAGAGCTGGTTAGGATTCAAGCATCACTTCCTCCAACCTCAAGAGTGGTGCATCCCAAGGAGAAAGAAATTCAGCAAAGGAGGCAGGAGACCTGTATGGATGAGCAAAGAGCTCCTGACCAAACTCAGAAAGAAGAAGAAAGTACACAGAATGTGGAAGAGGGGACAGGCTACTTGGGAGAATTATAAGAGTGCTGTCAGAGTATGCAGGGATGTGACGAGGAAGGCTAAGGCTCAGCTGGAATTAAATCTGGCCCAGGATGTAAAGGACAACAAGAAAGGCTTCTTCAAATACATCAGTAGCAAGAGGAGGACTAGGGAAAATGTGGGCCTGCTACTGAGTGGGGCGGGGACCCTGGTGACAAGGGATACAGAGAAAGCAGAATTACTGAATGCCTTCCTTGCTTCAGTCTTCACTGCTAAGGGCAGCCCTCAAGAATCCCAGAGCCTGGAGGCAAGGGAGAAAGTCTGGAGAAAGGAAGACTTTCCCTTGGTCGAGGAGGATAGGATTAGAGATTTGTTAGACAAAATTGTCATCCACAAATCCATGGGTCCTGATGCACCCATAGGGTGCATCCATGATTACTGAGGGAGCTGGTAGATGTTGTTGCCAGGCTGTTCTCCATCATCTTCGAAAGGTCATGGAGAGCCGGAGAGGTGCCTGAGGACTGGAAGAAAGCCAACATTACTCCAGTCTTCAAAAAGAGCAAGAAGAAGGACCCAGGTAACCATAGGCTGGTCAGCGTCACCTCCATCCCTGGAAAGGTGATGGAACAGCTCATCCGGGCTGTCATCTCTAAGCATGTGGAGGAAAAGAAGTAGTAGGTGCCAGGAGTAGCCAGCATGGATTCACCAAGGGGAAATCCTGCTTAACCCATCTGATAGCCTTCTATGATGGAATGACTGACTGGGTAGATGAGGGGAGAGCAGTGGATGTTGTGTACCTTGACTTCAGCAAGGCTTTTGACACTGTCTCCCATAACATCTCCATGGTAAGTTCAGGTAGTGCAGGCTAGACAAGTGGACAGCAAGGTGGATTGAGAACTGGCTGAAAGGCAGAGCTCAGAGGGTTGTCATCAGCATGGAGTCCATCTGGAGGCCTGTGACTAGCGGAGTCCCCCGGGGGGGGTCAGTGCTGGGTCCAATCCTGTTCAACTTCTTCATCAATGACCTGGATGAAGGGACAGAGTGCCTCCTCAGCAAGTTCGCTGGTCATACCAAGCTGGCAGGAGTGGCTGATACACCTGAGGGCTGTGCTGCCATTTAGAGAGACCTGGACAGGCTGGAGAGCTGGGCAGAGAGGAACATCATGAGGTTCAACAAGGGCAAGTGCAGAGTCCTGCACCTGGGGAGAAATAACCGTAGGCACCAGTACAGGCTGGGGGTTGACCTGCTAGAAAGCAGCTCTGCAGAGAAGGACCTGGGAGTGCTGGGGGACAACATGTTGACCATGAGCCAGCAATGTGTCCTTGTGGCCAAGGAGGCCAATGGTCTCCTGGGGTGCATTAGGAGAGTGCTGCCAGCAGGTGGAGGGAGGTGCCCCTGCCCCTCTACTCAGCCCTGCTGAGGCCTCATCTCAAGTACTGCATCCAGTTCTGGGCTCCCCAGTACAAGAGAGACAATGAGCTACTGGAGAGAGTCCAGTGTAGGGCTACAAAGATGATCAGAGGTCTGGAGCATCTGCCCTATGAGGAACAGCTGCGAGAGCTGGGCCTGTTTAGCCTGGAGAAGAGAAGACTGAGGGGGGATCTTATCAATGTCTACAAGTACCTGAAGTAAGGGTGTAAAGGGGATGGGACTAGACTCTTTTCAGTGGTGCCAAGTGACAGGACAAGAGGCAATGGGCACAAACTGAACTGTAGGAAGTTCCACCTGAATGTGAGGAGGACTTTCTTCACTGTGAGGGTGACAGAGGACTGGACCAGGTTGCCCAGAGAGGTTGTGGAGTCTCCTTCTCTGGAGATACTCAAAGCCCACCTGGATGCAACCCTGTCTAACATGCTCTAGATGACCCTGCTTGAGCAGGGTGTTGGACTAGATGATCTCCAGAGGTCCCTTCCAATCTTACCAATTCTATGATTCTATGAAACCAACCTATCTGAAAATGAGCAGAAAGCGGAAATGTGCAAAGGGAGGATATGAAGTTGCATACATCCAAACTGAAATTCATTGAATTCAGAATGCAAAAAGTTTACTTCCTGGCTATCCCTTTTCTTAAGAATGGAAACTTCCAGCCCCTCCTCAGAACTAAACTCTGATAACCAGTTTGTAGAGGGAAAAATAAAACTATGTTTATTATTTTTCAGCTGTATCTATAATTTCTGAGCTCTGGAAAAAATGATTTAATTGCCCTTTTGGAGCATGAAAAATTGAACCAGGTTTTTCTAGCAGCTGTTTCATATTGTTTGCAATGTCTATGAGGTTCAGAAGCTTGGCCTCAAGGCTTTAAATCCCATCATCAGGATATTCCTATCTCTGGTTTCTCTTCTTTAAAAATATTTACAGGTATTCATTAGCAGGTTTAGATCTGACCATTGCTAGTTCTGTTTCTCACTGCCTGTCATTTGATATAAACTCTGTGTTGTTTTTATTTCACCTAAAGTTAGGGTGGTTCCTCCAAAAATTGCACAAGCTATCTTGGAGGAAACAAAAGAGCTGAAGAGCCATTATTTTCCAGAGACACATATCCATAAGGCTCCAGTGAGATTTGAACTCACGACCCCTGGTTTACTAGACCAGTGCTCTAACCCCTGAGCTATGGAGCCTCTGAACCTTAAGTGCTTTTTTCTTGGGAAACATTTCATACAATATTTTTCTGTTAATTCCAGAGTAAAACAAATCCTGCTCTGCTAAAATGCACTAACATAAAATTCAAGGATTTCCTCATCTCTTTTCAAATGGTCTTAGGACCATTTCAAAATCACAAAAAATCACAAAAATCAGTCAAAGTTCACACCATAGTCAACACAAAACTTGATTCTGCTATCATTCATCTAATCCCAGCAAGGATCCCAAGAAAGCACCCCTTCTCCCAGCCAAGTAACTTGGGAAGTGTTACTTTTTATTCACAAAAAAGTCAGTGATACTTTCCCTCTTAATAGTTGTTTCACTAATTTACCAAAGAAGGAAGTTAAACTCTTTAAAAAAATATATAAAAAAATAAAATAACTCTCTGCATCCCACAGCTTTCCTTTGAAAATTAACATTTTACTTTTCTCCTATTGATTCTTCTAGGCTTTTAAACATGTTGATGCTTTCCTAAGAGCCCAGGATATGTTTTGTCCACTGGGTCTAACATGCACATTTTCACTTTTCTTAGCCTTTCTTTGATACCTGAATTTTCAAGATTCTCCTGCTCCTTATTGTTTTATTTCTTATTTGAAAATATTTAAAGGGGTGTTACAAGAAACATCTAGTGTTCTTTCCATCCCCTCCCTCAGTAATACACATTAGGTATGAGGAACATTTTTCTGTTGGTCATTTTTATATTTGCATGGCATACTGTGCTTGTTTCCAATCCACGGCTTTCATGACTCTGACACAGGATTTGCCAGGTGAGATTAAAGTGAGATTCCTCAGAGAAACTGCTTCATATGAAAGTAGCTGGATTATATTTCATTGGACTATGTTGTTTCTATCAGGGAAATCCTCCGAAGCATGTATTCAGCAGCAGGAACAGGTATCTCATGACCCATTTGCCACTACTGCTATGAAGCCTATGCTCCTTCCCATTGTGCGGGGCTGTTGCATAGTGGCATTAGCCAGAGTCACAGCCTACTGGTCAGCGTGGGCTTTTTTGCTACACTATATTGACTTTTCTTTGAACTTGCTGCTAGTTTGCCCTAATATGATAGTTATCATCAGTGGGGACCATGGTCATTGTGCTGTGATTTATTGTATTTGCATCATGAACCATCACTGACAAAATTCATTACTTATCCTTACTTCTCTTGGCAGCATGCCCCCCCCCAGACACACTATTTCCCATTCCTCCTATTTCAACCTCCTCCAGTGGCCTCCTTGTCCTATTATTCTCCCTCCTCACCCTCACTGTTCCTACCTCAGTCATCTCCATGTCTCCTGACATGCTTCTTTTGCATTTTCCTTATAGTCACCATCTCTACCTCATTGATGGATGGGGCTGAAACATCTTCTGTGCTACTTAGTCACACTAGAGAGGGAGGGAAAGGAGGATAGAGGGGTTCCTGGTCTATATGCATATGCCTTCTCCATGCAGCACCTGGCCATGAGTCTAAAGTGTCAGAATTTGTGAACCTCAGGAGTATTTTCTGTTATACTCCTGTTGTAAGCCCCTTCAGTGTCCTTCTCTCTCCTGCAATTCCGCTAAAAAGATGATCAACTCCAGCTTGAGGATGGGGATGGATCTTGATTTCTGTGGCCAGGAGTCAGCAATTGCCCACTCAGGCATGGATATCTGAAGCCCTGCTGCTAGCAGTATCTCTGGTTTTTGCATCCTGCAAGGCAGAAATGCTTCACTCACATCTCCTCTTTGGAGAGGCGTCAGGAAGAGAGGAGGTTTGAGCAGATGGATCCCATTTTATTTTCTTACCTTCCTGTTGTATTATTGAGCAATAGATCCTCTCTAAGCCCTCAGACTTGCATATTCAAGGAAACAGACTGAATCTGACGGTCTCTGTGCGACTGTGACTGGCCATTTCAAGTCTGTTTCCTACTGGGTGTGAAATACTGGCAAACTAGAGTAAATGTGGGAGAAATAAGAAACAGAAGAGAGGAACAGAGCTTTGTATTTAGTATTTGACTAAAAGGACAAAGGGAATTTTTATGCAAGCATTCATGGAGATGACAAAGGGACAAATACATGCAGACCCAAGCTGATTGGGATACCTCATATAGAGCCTCCACCTTTAATGCTGTGCACTAAGTCCAGCACACTGATGACTTTCAAACAAGAAAGAAAATATCTTTCCTGCAGAGCCCCACTCACTTTGTGGGCCATGCCTCGGGTTCTTCAGGTTAAATAGGCAAGTCCTGCAGAGCTGGGGTAGAAATACTTTATTTGGAATACCTCAAATTTGAGGCCAAAGCTCATTGAGACTCCTGTCAGCCTGCAACAAGTCAGGGAGAGTGGTTTCTGGCTACACATGAAACCCTTGGGCATAGAAGTTTCTCACAGCAGGTAGAAGTGGTACAGCAACAGCTAAAGAGGGTGCTGAGTTTCAGAGTCTTAGCAGGAAGATGTGCAAAGAGAAAACATCAGTGTGAAAGGGTGACTCAGAAAAAGCCATGATGTGTCTATTGTGCCTGATCTTTTTGTGGAAGAAAATTACTGTCTTTGAAAGAAATCGGAAATTAAGACTGTCTGTCCTCCCAGTGTAGAAAAACACGAGCCCTCATTAGGTGGGCTGAAAAGCAATTCTTGGGCCTTTATCCAACAAGCCAAGAACATGATTCTGTCTATAGCATTTAGAGAGAAATGACGAATTACCTTGCATGGGTTCAGTGCCTGAGCTTGGCATTGGATAAACACACAAAGAAGCTTGAAGCCAATAGAACAACTTTATAAATAGTGCCAAAAGCAGCCCATTGGGGGCACACAGCAGGGGCATACACCAATGAAATAATTCTGAATGTCCCATGTAAGAACATGTGCTTGTAGCACAATTTGTAAGAGCAGCTGGGCTTGTAGTCTAGGAACACATGGCTGAGCCATGAGAGACACTGGCTAGCAGAAGGAAATAGGGGAAACAATTTGATACAGTCTGTTCTGGTTTGAACAATAACATGGTTTAAATGTGTGGGGATGCTGGATGCATTTTAAGAAATAAACAGTTCTGATAATGAAAAGCAATGGTGTGGTGTAAGTGGGAAAGTGTTTGTTATTGTACTACTGTGTTGGAAAAGCTGTCTGGTTGTTCTCCTGAGCAAAACTTCTGTATAATTACATTCCTAAAAGTCAATGTTTCCTGAGAAACTCTGATATTTTCAGAGCAGCTCTTAACATTGCGAGGGTCTAGAACCACACTGAAAAAAAGTCCTTACTGTGCTGTGCCTAAATAGCACTGGTCCAACAGCTTGGAGCTATCTCATGATTTCAGATTCTGTATGATCATGGTCTTTTCACTACCTCTTACTCTCAAGTCATGTTGTCCTTTGTTTGGACAGCTCTCTTTCCTTTCTGATGTTTATCCCCTTGATATTTCTCACCATTCCTTCCCATCCCAGAAGCTTATCATAGCACAGAACCTAGTTTGTGCTTGTTTTTGCCGGAGAAGTAGTAGCTTCAGTGTTGCTACTGAAGTCTTCCCCAGGCTAGGCAGAATGGTTTGCGTCTTTCCCTGCAAGCAGTGCTTCAGGTAGAACTATACATATATCAGCTTAACTGCCTGGACTGCAAGACTAGCAACTGTTCTGTTTCTAGCACTAGTACTACTGCAAATAGCTCGTTTCCCATGTCCTAGGAGCAAATAAGCATTTCTCATGATTGTAGTGCACTCTGGCCTAATTAGACATGTGATATTAGTCCATCCTAGGCTTTCTCCATTTAGAAGCTGTGACAATCCTCTAAATGCTGGCAAGAAATCTATAGCCCGCTCATTGTGGCAGTTCAGTTAGAATTGGTAATAAAGCACACACTGAACATCTTGCTTGCAGAGCAGGCTTTGAACTAAAGCAAAACTTACATCCCTGTGGTGGTAGTGTGAAGGTATTTTTGAGGGCCTCTGATAGGAATGTCACTGTGAAATAGAAGTAGTTGAAGGACAAGAAAAAATAATAACTGCTAAAAGGAAAATAGATGTATTGATTTACTAATTTACTTGCTAAGTCCACACAGTACAGACAACTACTGCTGAGAACAGGCTTAGTAATAATAGAACTTTCTACTGGTGGAGTCCAAAGGACCTGAAACATCTGACACACAAGTTTTTCCAACTCGAACCTTGGCCAGGCCCTGATGAAAGCATTGTCCAGAGCAATTCTGAAACTATTGCTAATAAACACATTAGGGCTAGATTTTCTCTTCAGGAGAAACTAAGATAATAAGAAACTGTTTTCAGTTTCACTCTATTGTGATGGACTGTCCAGATTTTAGCTGCATTTATAGCTGAGTGTTATGGTTTGGCTTCTACTCCAGGAAACACTTGAATACCAAAAAAAAAATAAATAAATAAAATCTAAAGCTCTCTCAATATTTCTACAAAAGAAGCTTCTGCAGTTTGAAAAACAACACTAATACACTAATAAATTATAAGGAAGTGTAATGCTTATCTGAGCTGTTGAGAGCCCTCTACTTTTCTTCTGGAATAAATCCTTTACCATCATGTGGCAAGATATAGAGGCCAACTCACCCTTAGGAGCACCCTTTATAAAGCTAGCTACTTGGGCCCTCTTACATATAGGTCGCCTGTTTAGCTGTTTGCAGCTGAACTGAATAAAGAGAATTTTGTGGGAGATGGTGACACCTGTGAGGGTTGACAAATTCATAGGGTGAGGTATGGGAATCACTGAATGGTAGTGGTTGGAAGTGGTTAGCCTGCCCTTTGATCTTCACCCATAAGCTCTTGACTCGCTCTTTAAAAATTAATATAATTGCATAATTTGAGGATAAAATGAGTATTTCTTAATATCTCTCTATCCCAGCAAGCTCTATGTCGCTAATGTATTTCTCTAATACAGACAGCTTGCTATTCCAGTTTTCCTGACTTTTTTTTTTGTTTTGTTTTGTTTTGTGCTGGTCAACCCCATCACGCTGTCTGGGGTTTGCTCTTGTAGCAGTATGTGTCTCATACCCATATTTGCTGCTGTCACCTAAACTTTATCTATTTAAGTCTGCTGTAGCAGACTTAAATATCTTGTGACCATTTTGACAATAACAGTCTAGAGATGGATCCCTATTACTTAGTGCAGATTCCAAACACTAGGGAAAAAAGAAGACTTTAAAATTGTTTCTCCTATCAGATGGTTCCTGTCTATGTGTCTGTGTTTTATCTGATCCAGTGGTCACCCAAACCACCATAGCAGGCAGTCAACAGACAATAGATGTATTCTGCTCTCCTGCATAGTCAATTTGTGGCACTGCCGGGTCCCAGCACCCTGGAGGTGGATACTGGGTGCCAGGAGAGACAGGGCACTTGGCTGTCCCTCATCAGCCTTAGAGCTATGTTTTCCAGAAGCAGGGAACATGTTCAGTCTAGCTGTGGTAGGTTGATGTGTTTTCTCCACATGAGAAGTGATCTACAGGAATTTCCTAACTTTTGTTTGTGTATGTCACAGTAAGGGTAAAGAAACAGAAGTCAGCAGGGTTCCCATTAATCTACAACCTAATAAACTAGCACGAGTTATTGTTATTGTAACCCAAGATACTGGAAAATGGAGAGATGTGGCAGGATTTTACTAAAAGGGATATTCTCCCTAGACTGTTGTGGCTGCATGCCTATTTACCTTATCCTTCATTACAGCTTATCTCTTTAATTTGCTTTTACATGGCACTACTGAGCAATATCCAACAAGATCTTTGTGACTCAAGTTCACTCTCATGATCAGGCATATGGTTTCAGCTTACTGAACCTGACAGTGATGAAAATGATCATTTGAAAAATTAATACTTTCATATCTCTGCAAAAATGAGAAATGGACAGGATAAGTTTTCACTGATTTCTTAATCTGCCCACTACTTAATATTTATGTAAAGATCCTTTCTTTCACTGATAGCCTGCTGCAATGCCTAATACCAAACATACTGATGCTACTTGTTGAACCAGGGCCTCATGCAAAGATCACTTCTGGCAGTAGGCCTTGGACCCTGCTCCAAATAAATTCCTTTACATCAATCTCTTATATATATATATATATATATATATATATATATATATATGTTGGAAACAGCTTTTTGAAGATAGAGATTCACAGGAAGGGCCAAGAGGGCAAATTCCTTTAGATTCATGTCCTGAAACCTATTTAAATATTTAAATGTGTAAAGGAGAAAGACTGGCTCTTCATCTTCATCAATCTGTATAATGGAAATGCTACACACAAGTTCAAAGATGCACAAAAGGTTGCATAGCTCTGTTACTGGGACTGTAACAAGGTCAGTTTGTTTATGGGCTTACTCAGGAAGGGCTCTCATTCTTTGAACTCATGACCTGCTCTAATCCAGATCTAGACAGTCTCTTGCAGTCTTTTTTTAGAGAGGTTTAAAAGCATCTTCCTGTATGTCCTAGAAAATTTGGTTTTCATAGTTTTCTGAAAACTTCAGAATAGAAGTGCTTCTATTTTTAAAAAACATCCTAGACACTGTAAATTTCTTTGTCATGTTTTTCATTCCTATGTCTCCCTCCAAAGGTTGCATCAAAGCTGGAGAGAGATGGTATTTATTCCAATACAAATAACATTGAACTCTGTGGCCAAGCAACTTGAGCTGCTGAGGTACCCATAGTCCTTCCCTGATTCTAAGGATGATGTTAGCACAGCTGCATTTCTGTCTCTGGATGCCTGAGTAGGGTCTAGAGGTGGCAGTCCTACCTACAAGGCGTGTAAAACACCAGCTTTGTTGCATTTTCTTGGCTATACACAGCACCACCTTTCATTTCCATTTTCTTCCCCCCTTAGGACTGTAAAGTTCTCACTTATTTTAGAGGAGTTCTCAATACTGAGTTTTCTTTGAGGAAAAAATCCATTGTCCTTGCCATTTCTTTTATTCAAGTGTTCTGAAGTTAAGTAAAATCTAGTAGAGACTATGAATGTCTAAACTAATCCATTTCTTAACTCATGTGGGAAATAATTGATAAATGATTTAATCTTGGGGAGGAGAGTTTGAGGTAGAACCAGTGAAATTCTTAGACTTGGAAGTAAAATTTAGGCTAATCTTTAAAATCTAATATACAAGAATGCCTTGTAGCCTCAACCCAGGAAAAAAAAATAAATAAAAGTAGTTACTGAAATCTGTAGGCCTGCAGAATACAGGGGGAACAAAAGTCACTAAAACTTATCTTTTTTTTTCCAGTCCTCCTCTAATGAATATGCCTTGTCCCTTATTTCAAAAATAGTATTGTGGTTTAAGCAATACTGTTTTAAAATAAATCTCAAATATTTGACCTACATCCTGGAGAAAGGTAACTGACTATCAAACATTCCTTTTTGACAGCACTAGTCTGTACTTTAATCCTACCAACTGTATCCGCTTTGCATTATTCCATGCCCCTGAGCTGCGCCCCCTCAGCTTTCTGACAGCCCCTAAAGTAGACACCTACATATGGTCAGATAAATATCAGCCTGAACCCCGTTGACTGTGCAAAGGGAGTCTGGGCACCTTGCTCAGGTGGAGACATCTACCATGAAGATGCTTTGGTGATAGGAAACTCACTCACTGCTCTCCCAGCCCTTCTGCTTGCATGTCTGTCAAGGCCAATGGATTTTTAGAAACTCAGGTTAGAAAATCTAATGTGATCTGATGCAAATTTCTTTTCAAATATGGGAACACTGGCAGCTGACAAAGATCATCTCCATGCTGAAGACAGGCACAGCAGTTTATAATCAACAGCTTCTGGCCAATATCACCACATAGCCAATATTTCTGCATGAGTGTGTGGAAAGAATAACACCCCACTTCATGGAGAAAATCCTAAACCAGAAATTCATGTGCAGATCAAAGCTCCCATGGCCAGGTGAAGGCCTAGACAATGTGTCAAAGCCATAGACTGATTGAGCAGATTTTGAGGACTCTTCCATATCATATAGTGTGATTTCGCAGATCAGCCTTCTTCTGGAAATGCTGCAACTTCACAACTCTCACTGTTTGTTGAGGGGGGGCGCACCAACAATTTTTGTATATATCTAACAAAATAGACTTGAAGACCTTGTCTTCTGAATGGCAGATTCCCTAGGGATTCATAGTGGCATTATTATTCTTCCAGACTTCCCCAATATGATACCATTGACCTGATCATGGCAGTCTGAACAGGAGGTTACCTTGTGCTCATCACCACAGCAAATATACTCATTCCAGTAGGCCATATTTCCATAAATGACCTGGAAGAAATGCAATACTACTGTAGTTACAGCAATTCAAAATCAACTATAAAACTCCAGCTGCATCTGCTTTCACCTAGGCACCTTGCCATGAGCACTTAATTGCAGACTGAGATGGGAGTAGGACTCTGCTACCGTGATACAGCAGAGGAACAGAGGGTCTGTCTTAAATGAGGAGTTTTAGGGAGTTTAGTGCGTTAAGTTTAGCAACAGGAAGGCTGAAAGAGGTCATAACTTTCTCACATAAATACTGCAGAGGTAAACACCTAGAAGGGGAAAGAACTATTTAAACTAAATGACAACTTTGGTATAAATTAATATATTAGGCTAGAATTTAGGACATCTCTAATAAGCAGGGGAGCTTGTATTTTCCAGCAGCCAGAGCAACAGGTAGAAACAACTCATGTCAGAAAGAGCCTTCATAACCTGCACTAGCAGGTTATGAAGGAGCTGCATAACATAGACGCCAATGAGCCAAGAGCTCCAACCCTGTAACTTGTTCTTAGGTAATATGTCAGCTCGAAATTCAGCAGTGCCTTGTTCTGCGAATATGTGAATGTATCCATGTGCTTTTTTACAAGCCTGTTAAGTAACTTGTTTCTCCAAATACTTCTGCTGTTTCTGTAACCAGAAGGAGATGACTTTAGACCTGTTTTTTTTTTTCTTTCTTCACGGAGAGCCTCTGGTATACTTGTTGATTCGCTTGCCTCCCTTCTGCCTGCTACAGAAAAGATTTGTTCCCTGTACAGTGAGCCTAATTATAGAAACCCAGTTGCTCAATAATGGTCATCTATTTATAGTCTTTTATAATTTCTTTCATGTCAAAATTTCTGCAAGATGCTCCTTGATTCCTGCAAGGAATTAATGATTTTTTTTTCCTTTCCTATGCTACTGAAAGTACCTTTTGTTCTCAGAAAAATGACTGCAATAAAGACCATTTTGTGTATTCAGAGTAAATCCTAAGGATTTTAAGTTTTTGGTAAGAGCTTAGAATTTCTTTGTTAGTTGAAAGAACTCCTTAGTTCTTTCCAACCTTCTGGGTTAGATGAGCATAGTTTACCATAAATCCTTTAAGGATAGAACAGAAATGGAGTAAAATGATCTAGATTCTATACAGCCTTGCAAATTGGTAGTACAGCTGCTCAGTTTTCTGCACAGTCTCTGGTGACAACATTACAAACAGTAGAAAAAGTCTGGAGATGGCAATGGATATGCTTAATTTTCTCATTCCATAACTATCTGTCACCAGGCTTGACAATCTACTTATTTCAGTTAGACAAGTTGTTATATTTTATTGAAAGTGATACAACTGGCTTGATAAAATACTTTCCAGCATTTTTCTCCCATAGATCTCTGCTCCATCATAGCTACCACTAAATTTCTCTTGTCATTGTGGAGTGTAGTGCAGAAATGCATCATTTTTGCTGCAGAAAACAACCTCCAACCTTTCAGATTAAAAAAAGATGTAGAGAATGAAGAAGAATTTTCCTTTCTGTGTGGCTCCAGATGAAATCACTTGTGACCTGTCCTGTTCTGCTTATATTCTTAATGAGTGCAGCCTAACTGAACTCTTCTGAATGTTGCTTGTATCCCTTTTGTCATGCTCAGGGACAGCCTTATAGAGGAGTGCATTTCTTTCTGACCTGAGCTCATCCACGCACAGGGCTAACTTGGCTGTAAGTTTACACTTGTTATTCTAAACACTAGAAACAGCATGTGCCACCACTGTTGCCACTTCTGTCAATATTATCTAGCAAGTTCTTAGTATGAAGACACTGAGCAGGGAAGACTGATTATTGTGGGCATTCAGAAGTGATGGGCATAATGCTGTTTTCCCTCCCATTACTTATTTCTTCAAAGAAGGACTTACAATATTTAAAACCTCACTGTATGTTCCTCTTCTCAAAGTTAAGACATGTCTATCTTATGGCTATTAGTGTTAAGGCTATTGAGAGATCCTATCTTTTCACTAACCAATAATCACTAGAAGTCATGCCATTCATGTCCTGGCCTGAATTTAGAGTCTGAAATGGTGCATTCATTTAGATTTTCTGTCTGGCTTTTGGCTAATGTTAAGATACTGCACTATGCAGAAACAATGAGCATAAACCCATACTGGCTGGAAGAATCCTTCTAGATCATTGCTTCTTCAGTGCTGCTTGATTCTGCTTAAGCCTGAAGGACAGAAACAGAAAAATATGTCACCAGGATATTGCTGACATCTCAGGAACTCTGACTTGTCATAAGAATACTTTAGAGAAGAGCAGACCTGAATGTTGTGCAACTCCATCGGTGGTCCAGCTACTCAGGAGTTCAAGGCGGAATGTCTTTATATACCTAATTCATTATGTCTAAGCCAAGGTTTCCTCTCCAAAGCTCTCTGCAGAGGGAAACAGGACTGGAAGAGTTAGCTTCTGAATCCTCAGTCAGAGCCTTGCTCTGTCCCCAGACTGAGTGGGACCTCATTAAACAATGGGCTGTGAAATTTGGTCAATCAGTCTTCAGATTTGCATTTCACTAGTTATTGCCTACTACCTAGTCAAAAAAATTGTCTCACAGCTGTTTCTGGATTTTCTCCATGGTCAAAGCTCTCAGTAACTCTCTTAGGGACTCCAAACTTCCTGCTCCTCCATGGACAGTCTTTAGCCTTGAGTCACCCCTCTCTTTCTCTTTTCTTCATTTCCTGGACTTTGCCTTTTGTCTTCTCACTTTCATCCCTCCTCTCCAGAGTGTCCCCACTTTATGATCACCTGTTACAGTTATGGGATGTTCCTGGTGCTGGCTGGGCCTTCCCCAGGCAAACCAATAGTCAGGAGATCTTGCTAGCAGTGGAAGGTGCACAGGACCATTTCTGTGCTGTCAGTGAAATGTGTCTGAGACCACTAGGAGGCATTATTCCTCCACTGAGGGTAAGCAGGCGGTGTAAAAGGCTTGTTCAGCTCCAAAAGTCTTGTCCTGTCCTGGCTAGAGTGCCAGCAGTGCTCTTCAGGTTAACCACAGCTGCAGAAAATAACAAGCACTAGCACCAATATCAAACCTGGCATCTTTTCAGATTCTAACTGACAACTGATGATGCTCAGATGTTTGACCTGGCCTCTCTTCATTAAGCCAGATCTGTGGGCTCTCTCCCTTGCCGTGAGAGGGCAGCACCTTGACCTTATGTCTGAATCTTTCTGCAACAGAAAATAGGTATTGTGTTTCCAGCAAAGATGCACCAGACTCCTCAGAAAACACTTAGCAATCATAGGAAGAATAATTCTTTTTCTTCAAGTCTAGGACTTAGTGAAGCATATGTTGTGTCTAAACTAAACTCTTAACACAGCTTTCCTTCTAAAGTGGACTGTTCTCTTCTTTGTATAATCAGTTTCACAAAAGGATCTCAAATTGCCAAGAAATTCTCCTACTTCCTCTCAGGATGGAGGCGAATTGTATTTTGTTTTGTTTTCTCAGCTGTTGTAACCAAAGTGTTTCAAGAATTTACAGGGACCGGACAGGGATTATGAGCCTAGGTCTCCAGGCAGGCTTTTGGGTTTCCTATACACCCACTGCTGTAATACCCAAGCTCTTCACCAGTAACAAACCCTGAATGATGTAGTCCATAGCACAATTAGGGAGCGTTGTGTTTGCTTCCTTTCTCTAGTGAGCCTTGTGCTTCCTTTCTCCGGAAGGTAGAACTGCCTGGGATGTGCATTTGCTTTTATTTTACCTCCTTTCTTTCCCTCCCCCACTGAAGTGGTGGGAACAGCAGGATCCAATTTGCAGTGAAACAGCACAGTACTGAATAGTTCAACATCTGCTGAAGAGCAGAGAATGCTTTCATGGAAGCCAGGGGAGCTGAACACAAACAGACTGCTTTCTATATTTGGGGTTTTCTGGCTGTAAACCAAATGACCAATTTCAGCAGACACTATACATCAAATGGACATGTATCTGAATATTTCCAGGGGGTAGTATATTCACTTTTGAAAACAAACGTGTTCTAGGAGTTAGTCTGCTTTTGTTTGTGGAGGTAGTTTTCCTGGGGACCATACAACAACTTTCTGCTTCGAATGCTGTTGACTGTGAATGTGCAACCACATCAATGCTAGTGGAAAACTGCATAATTGAATTGACATTGACAATTCTGCCGGACACATTGGCTAAGAATCCATCCCATATTCTTTTCTGTGTCAGTCATGTCAAGACTGTGACCAGGAAAGTTCATCATATAACAAGAATATGTGAATGTTGAGAAGTTAAGGATTAGTTTCAGTGAGTTCATTTTCTGCTGTGAAATTCATAGACTGAGCATAAACCAAAGAGAATGAATATCCCCAAAGAGAACAGAATAAACCTTTCAGATGGTTTCTTTGGCAATGAATGTTTTTCACAATAACTGGTTGTGTTGGCTGATTTTGAAAGAGAAGTCATAGCTGAAGCAAAGCTGTTGTTTTTTTTCTGAGTGGGAATTGAAATGTTAGATTCTCTGCTGACTTGTGCTGGCCCCAAAGTCAAATGTAATATTCCCCTGGCATTTCAAAGTGTTAATGAAGTCCAGGGAAGACATCAACTCTTGTTTTATATTTCATGAAACACTAATGGCAAATTCAACCCTCTGGCCCCAACTGAGCAGATGGCCAAAACAAGGCCCTGGCTCTATTTCAGCCCCTTTTGTAGCCTCAGGGCCAATCCTCAGCTGGCGCACACCATCATAAATTTGAGATGCTGCAGCCATTTCTTTCAGCTGGTGATCTGCTTTTCCAGATATAAATATTGTACACTCTGAGCATTTTCCCCAAGGTAAATTTTATCCTCGCTGCAGTCCTGAGTCTAGTCCTGGACCTAGTCCAAACTCTGGATGTTATCCAGAAGTGCTTCTGCAGTGGAATCATCCTGATTCAAGTAACACCCTTCTCCTTGCTGGATTTTGCCTTGCCCAGTAGGCCATATGCCATCAGGGCATGTGCCAGTGCCATATACCATTAGATATGATGCTGCTGCTGTTGTAATTCTAAATTTGCAATCCAGTGGGAAGATGTTCCCATAGAAGCACTGCTGATGGAAGTCAGATAGAATTCCTCCTTTCTTGGATGCACTGTGGGCCTTTCTGTGGGCATCAGGACAGAGGCATATCCTTTCTGAAAGGTGAGAGGAGTAAGCTCTGAAATTATGTATTCTGATGGCAACAAATAGATTGTCCTTTGCTTCTGGCCCCATTAATTTAAGCTACACTGTGTTCTCCAGTTTCTATTTTTTCCTGTACCATAGCTCTCCTCTGGGGGTTCCAACCATTTAGTTTCATCAGAGTTTCAGAAGTAGAGAAATAAGCAAACTCTGAATTAGTGACTCATACTGACACAAGGAAGGTGTTACTTTTAGACCGCTCCTCACCTAGGATACAGAAAGTCTCCTTTGGATCTCACAGGGAAAGGTATTGGTGTCAAATGCAAAGATCATAAGCCATCATATTAAGCTTTTTCAAAAGGAAATCCTTGTCTAGCTGTTTGGAAATCAAAGGCAGGGGGACAGTTCTGGGTCCAGGATGGAGTTGCACAGGGCAAAACAGAGGCAAGTGGAAAAGGAACAAAGGACACTCAGCTCCATAGTTTGGAATCTATTGCTATTTCCACATACTGGAAGTTTAGGCCAAGAAGACCCTGGTTATCTAGACAAGTTCTGGTCATTTAATATGCAGATAGGCCCACAGTTCAGCAGTGGAGGAGCCTGAGACTCGGGGAATGAGCAGCAGTAAATGACTCAGAAGGAATGACCTGAGGATGGCTGTTCATAGGGTGCAATCTGCAATGTCTTCTGCTGCAGAATCTCACCACTGAGCATTTCCAGACATGAGCACCACCTCCACTCCCCTAAGAGTGTGACCTAGGTAGCTGAACTTGGAATGAAGATTGAGGTGACACTAAGCTTTGGGTTCAGAAAAGCAATTAGAAGCCATACTGATTCAGAGGGCTGTCAGGTGCCTGAGGCTGCAAATGGAGGAGTGCCTGGGAGTAGGTTGTCTCCTAGTCTGTAAGCTCTTACTATAGGCATCCACAGCTACAGTAAAGCTATGCCAAAGCACTTTGTCTTGGAGGTGAATCTACGCCAAATGGCAACCCTGGCTTTGGCAATGATTCAGCTTGTGCATCAAATGGAGAAGGAAATAGATTTGTGAGCAGCAGACAGGCAACCCAAAAGCAAAATAGCTATCTAGTATCTCTGCAGTGGTCTTAGTGCATTCCTTTTTATTTTCTTGGTATGTGGTTCCTGAGTACAGTGTCTTCATGGAATCAGTCTATCTGGAAAGGTCTCACATTTCACTGCAGGCTACCGAGAGCCCAGGTATTTGAGATGTTTCATCTACTCATCTTTGATTCACTTGTCACACCATGTTTCCAGTTCATGGTTAATATTAAACTTCCAGGGCTTCGGGAGTGGGACAAGCAGCAGGTTGTGAACCTACCACTTCAAAAGTGTAGGTTTCCTTTGACCCTAAGGATTACATCTGAAGATCTTCACTCCTCCTGGTAGTGAGGTTCATGACGGCTCAGAAGGTCTCCATGAAATTCTGGGAAATTGGGCATGCAGCAGGTTACAGAGAAAAAACAAACACAGCAGCACTGCGTGTTTCATAGCACAGAATGAGCCAAGCCTAACTCAACTGTGTGGTGGAAGCAAATTAAAATCAAATGAAACCCAAAGTTCCCCTGATTGCTTAAAAGTCTGTAATACCTGGTAAGAGCGCATTGCCATCTGTTTACCTTCCTGGCCTGTTACTACATTGGATGTTTTTAAGTTTTCCTCTCCTCATATGCCCACTAGGCACCAAGATCAAACTCTAATAAGTGACTTGTGATGTGGGACATTGTATGACTGCCCTAGACTATGTGTGAGTGTGTGTATGTCGTATGAGGTCTGTAGGAGCTGCAGCAGGTATTTTAAGCAGGTACCAAAACACAAAGCATGCGACATAAATGACAGCACTGGAAAATATGTCAGGCTGAGGAATAACCAGTTCAGCCTTTCCCAGTCACTGTTCAGAAAGGTATTTAGCTGGCTTAAGTGTAGTCACAGTGGTAAAGGGATGCCCCAAGAGGTTTAACAGTCTTCAGAGAAAGATACTGCCTTAGCCATAGGAGGCTATAAGAGTGGCCTCTATCCAAAACTCTTGCCGAAGGCTATGTTCACATCAGTGGGAGTAGGGGGAAGCAGCCCCTTATCTTTTCCAGAAAAAATCACACAGGAATCTCTAGCTGCGGGCTCAAACACCACGTTGTCCAATATTGTGCTGAGAGCTCTGGATGCCGGCAGTATCTGTGCCGCCTGGGGGAGCAGTAAGCACCTTCGCTCTTTCTGTTGTTCATCGCAATGCCTGCCTGGTGTTTCCAGGTGTGCAGCATTCAGCCCCAGAGCACAGGGAGAGGGAAACAAACAGAAATCCAAGAGCTGCTGTCCATGCATGGCTACTTGGAGGATCCTTAAAACACAGGTAAGAGGGCAGTGAGGAAGGGATGGAAAGGAGCCAGTAAAGGAGAAGCAGAAGCCTGGGGGCAGCAAGAGAGCCAGGATGGGCTTTGGGCAATATGATATCATGAGTCAGGTAGTGGGAAGCCCCATTTCCTGGCCTTACAGCTTGAGCGCGCACACACACACACACACACACCATGCTCATGGGTGTTTCTTGCTAATTGGCTATTCAGGTTCATGTAGCCACTGGCTGCCTTTCCCCATATTGTGCTATGCAATGGATGGAAGATGTCATTGGCCAAGAATTCCCCACCCAGTTAGAGAATGCCATTAAGATTTTAGTTCTTTTACAAGCTGCTGTGCAGTTACAATGGCCAAACGATGAGTGGAAAAGAATTTTCCAGGTGCATCCTGCAGGCCAAGAGAGACGTGTCAAAGCCAGGAGATGAGTGGCAAGACCTCATGACATGAAATTCTGAGATATCTCCATGGAGAGATTTCAGCAGCGTCAAGACCCATAAGTCAGCACAGGGCTGCCCACAAAGACCAGCCCTCAAGTTTAGCCAGGGACAAAGTCTGTACAACATTGCTGTGTTGTGATCCCTCTGAAGGTAGTTCCTTGTGGGATCCTCTCAGAAGTGTGTTTGATTACAAGCACCATCCTGCCTTGCAGAAGCAGGGAGCATGCTGGGACACTTGGATGTGCTCTGTGTCTTTACAGAAGCCTGCTCTGCCTTGAAGTTGCCCTACTGAAGCAGGAGCAGGACTACAGCCCTCCAGGGGTACCTCCTAACCTTAGTTATTCAGTGGTTCTGTAATCGCTGGAGCGGATCCAGCAGCAGCAAGTAGCTACTCAGTGCTATGTTAGCAAGAAAGGAACTGTGTCGCTGTGATAGTACGCCATCAAACTCCAAGAGCATTTACTCCAGGGTTTTAGTGAATTGTTCAAACAGCATTGATCTATTTGCCAAATTAGTCTTTGAACCACCCACATATTGCGTATTATTTTTCTGTTTCACTTATAAACCTTTTCCAAAAGGTACATTTCCTCTGACAAGGAGCAATGATGACATGAGCAGATCATATCTCCAACTCATTCCCCTCTTGAGCTCAGAAAACCCCACTTAGCCTCCAGATATGTCCATAGGGTCCAACAGCATCCATAACAGCATCTGCCTATGTTTTCTCTGTGAG
The DNA here is from genome assembly GCF_028389875.1 of Rhea pennata. Lineage (NCBI taxonomy): Eukaryota > Metazoa > Chordata > Aves > Rheiformes > Rheidae > Rhea > Rhea pennata. The sequence goes on from NC_084680.1 coordinate 3,552,078, forward strand.
TTTGGCTGTGGCCACTCTGTTTTTTTGGTCTGTTTTTGCTTCCTTTTCCCCTCCTGGCAGTCTGACACTGTGAGCAGAGTGAACAGCTGCCATGAAGAGCTGTAGCAGGCCAGCAGCTTTCCACCAGCAATGCACACTGACAGATGGGCCTAGTGAATGCCCTACTCCAATTGCATCAACAGATCCTTCCTCATCAGTCCTGTCAACAGCATCAATACTTCATAGGACAGGTGTCCAGGACAACCCAAACCTACACCCACCAAAGCACAATGAAATGCACCCAACAGCTGCAGATAGATCAGAGAGGAGATACCCTGAGGCTCTGTTAAGAGTCCAACACTATATGTACCAACGCCAAGTTAAGATTAGTGTCAGTTGACATTTCAGCTGACTCTCATAGTACCCACAAAAGTCACACTGTTGCCTGTGCTTGAGGGCCCAACCGTGCCCCACAGTGCTGGGCCATCTGCTCCCATCAGTCCTAGTATGCTGGATGACCTCTGTCATAGAGGAGGGAAGATAGAGGCTGGAGACCGTCTCCTTCCCTTTCCTGGTCAGCAATGTACCTTTTTCAACAAATCAGCTGGGAGGGGAAAGGATGGGGGGGGTCTGCATTTGGTGGAGAGGAAGGAAACTGAGGGAGGATGGAGCTGTGAAGGGATGATTTTTTCCCTCTGAAATCAGGTTAATTAATGAACAGGGATCATGAGGATCATGAGGAGAGAAAGAGAGACACCACTGGCCACACACACACGAAGCTCCTTTTCCAAGACTACAGTAAAGTATCAGATGGCACTTTGATGACTTTTGGGGTAGCTATGTCATGGAAGACTTGAGTGGTTTTATCCAGTGCAACAGCAGGTGCAGTTTTAACAGGGAGAGGGCTATCCCTGAAGCAGTTCCATAAGCAGAGAATGAAGCACAAAAAGAGCAGAGACCAGCTTTCCCTATTTAGACTCATTTGTTAAAGAAGCATCAAAAAGGATAGAAGCTGGAAAGCTTTAAAAAATAAAGGCTATTGCTAAGACTTCTGTTTTCCCACAATGTTTGAACTTTTGCTTATGTTTCAGGAGTCACAGAATTACATAAGATTCCTCTTTTTTGCTAAATTAAAAATTTCTGATTACAGAGGAAAACCCACTCACAGAACATACATGATGCAAGTAGCAGCCTGAAAATACAGAAACCAGAAGGTAAAGAAAAACCCAGGATTTATTCTCTCAAGAGAATGGTACCAAATCAGATCGTATTTATGTGGGGAATGTGTCATGATTGCTAAGCACTTTAGATTGAGAACAGTGCATACCCTCACCCTTGGCACCTCCCCACAACCTCAAAGTTCAATCTACAGAGCGAAAATTTTCTGCTCAATCTCTTTTTGTTTTCTTCAGAGCAAATGTTTTGTATCTTTGAAAACACCATTTTGAGAACTGTCTCCTTCCAACATTCTCTCAAGCTTACAGATGTACAGATATCTTTCTGCTACATTAGCAAATCTTGCTTCATGCTACATGGTACCTTCTGTCAAAACTTCTCTGAAGAGAAAAGAGCTGAAGACCACTCCAGCGCAATCGCAGACAGTGGGGCAGCACTGGAAACCTGAACATCAACTTGGCAGACATGCTGATTTTCACTCTTCCCAGCAATCTAACTTCTAGGTTAGAACTCCCTTGTGCCACCAGGGAGACAATCTTTCCCCCTGTGAGCCAACACGCTGAACATAAAAGAAGTACTTGCATTGAATCTGTATTCCCAGTCCTCTTTCAGGGCTCATGCCAGCTGTTCTGGGCTTTCCTGCAGGCTCAGAACCTGGCTTCAAGGGCCACTCTTCAGCCAACAACCATGAGTTATAATGACACTAAGCTCAACATAACCCAAGATGGACCATGACCTGCAAGTTAGGGACCCACTACTACATGTAGCATCTGGCATTAGTAATCCACTCAGTTCATCTTGTCCTGCAAGGGGTGGGAGGCAGGGGAAGGGAAAAGGGGAGGGTAAAGGAAAACACTGTATGTGGCACAACCTGGCTCTGCAGAGCCCTTGCTGCTCAATTCATAGCCCTTCATTGCCCTGGATCATGAATTGTTCAGCCACATTTCCCTTTAGCACTGAAACTGCAAGACAACAGCACTGAGAGCCTTTCAAACCCCCGCAGTACTATTACATGACTTCAAAAAAATTCCCTGCAGGCACTTCACAAAAAAATGAAAAACAAATACAGGATAACTGCAACTAGGACAAGGTGTCCTGTGCTGAGAACAGGAGGCTTAAGAGCTATTGAGGGGATCTCAGGAGTGATATCTCTTCACCAGAGATTCCTAAGCTGAAACAAAGTGAGCAGGGAAGTAAGTGAAATTCCAAAGCAAGAAACCACTTTTTCATCACAATTTTCACATCTGTTTTCTCCTTTGCCTAGCTTGCAGCCAAGCCTTTCCTCATCCTCCACTGTGTATGGGAAAATGTGGGGTCTGCAGGGTGGCAGGGAGTTCTCCATTTCTTCTTACTCCAATCCTGCCCAGGCCACCATAAACTCCAGCCATGCTTGAGAGATCTGGCAGACACATGTTCATCTCTGCATATAAATGGATAAACTTGCTCACAAGCTTGAGCATGTACTTCCTTCAGAAAAAGAAGAATGAATAGCTGAACAGCAGAATTCAGTGAAGGCAGAAAAATGAAGTTCCTTAGTTAGTGCATGAAAACTATACTTGCAGCTAAAAAGTGATTTCAACTAATTGTTGAATATCATCTCTTTTTCCACAAAAAAGGTCAGGTTACCAGCAGATGACAGCTCAAATTTTTTCTTCTTAATCAGTAGGATTTACTGCCAGTCTGAAGGCAATCACCCTTCTCAGAAGTTCTGTGAAAGGGCATGGAGTCCTTTCTGTGAAAGACTACAGAGTCTGAAAGCCTTTTGTTATCTATCACATCATACTCTAGTTGAAAGCAAGCAGTTCTGATGTAGGTGAAGAGCAACTGCACCCAAGAGCAGCCACTAATCAATCTCAGCTCCTACGGGCTTCATTGCAAACATACTAGGGGAGTTGGGAGGCTGACAGCAGTGAGTGAAAAGAAGCTATCTTTCAAGCCATGGCATGATACAAAAGAATGCAGTAGATGGGGCCCACCAAAAGGCCAAAGATATGTCCCCAGTGATGTGCTGAGACCAGTGATTACTGTAATATTAGTATCTTGTGGTTAGATTGTAACTCAGTAAAATGGGGGCCAGGGAGACTTTGAAGGACTGTCATAATTTTCATCCTAGCAAAACTGGCAGAAAAACAATACAAAGAATGACACTTCATGCGTATGCCTGCCCACACAGAGGTTCCTGCACCACAGTCCTGACTCTGGAAGCTGGTTGCTCGCCTTTGCTGGGAGCTCTCCTAAGGGCCTCCCCAGGCAGCTGTCTACAGGGAACCCAGCATTCAATGAGCTTGGGCAAAATCAGAGTTAAGCAACAGGGACCATTTCTTGCAGTGAGATGTTTTGCTGATGGACTTGGGTATGTCGCTTTGCTGAGATTGGCTGAAGTTAATCTTTACAAGGGTCTACTTGAACCTTCAAACTACCACAGCTGCAGAGAAAAAGTAGTTATAGAAAGTTCTGAAAACAGATTATCTTTGTGTACCAAAGATTTTTCTGCTTAAGGAAAGAGAAAGAAATCAGAAGGTGGGATATTCCACTGCACAAATAGGAGCTTCCTAGGTCCTGAGACCACACCAGGAACATTGTCTACAGCTGTGGTCAGCCTTTACTAGGGAATAGCAAGGCTCTGGTGTTCTTCCAGCAACCACTGTCCCATTCTGCTGGAACTAGCTTTCAGGGCTAGAAGGCACTGAGCACCAGCTCTAGCTTCCACATCACATTCCTGTGGGAGAATTCACCTCTGCATCCCTTCCCTGGAGCAGGTGATGGATGCATGGGCATCTATTTTAGACCTCAAAGCCAGTCTGAGGCTTTCCATGCCTTCCCTTCATGTGTGCATGCAACTTCCACCTCTCTGGAGTATTCTGGTTAGTCTAACACAGGTCAATACTCCTCAGTGAAGTAACTACTCCTGTGGGAGGAGAAATGTCTATGAATTTCAGCTCTCTTTGGTAAAGACAAAAGCCTGAACACTTGTGCACCAGATGATCCTGCTGGGGAAATCTGGACCACTTCCTTCTGCCAGTAAAGTCATGATCTTTGAGGAACTCCTCTGACATTTAGCTTACAGATGGTACCACCGATCAGCAGATCTTTCCTGAAGAACACATAGTGCCTGGGTCCAAACAAAGTGTAGGGGTGTAAGGTGCCAGATAGGAAAGGGACACCACAGTGACCTGAGCAGACAGGCACTTTCTATTCCATGTCTAAGCTTTTATGAATAAAAATAACAATACTTATTTAGAAATAGTTCTCTCTTCTATATATAACTGTAACAACTCTGCAAAAAACCTCCTGATGTTTATGCAATGCTATATTATGCAGTTACAGTAAAAGCACAGAAGATAAGACTCAGTAGATGACTGTTTATTACAGTGGATGTTATTTTTTGTACTTTATAGGATACATATTCTGTCAGAATTTGTAAAATATTAATCAAACAAACAGAAAACAGTACAGAAACTGCATCTTGAAATGAAGGTGATTTCACAGAAACACTAAATCTGTAATGGTGCATTCCCCACCTTTTTTCTGTCAACTATGCCACCTAAATGCTTCATTTACAGAAGGTTTGCTTTTGTTTTGGTGTTTCTTGACATTTTATTGTCTCAGTTTCATTGAAAAAAGAACAAAGGAGAGCAACTCTCTGTGAATAACAATGTTAAGAAGCAATTAGCCGGGAGAAATCAAAATACATGATCATGCGATTAAAGTATGTGACAATTCACATGCAGGAGAGGGAAGAGCTGTTGTCTTGCCTAACTGTAGTGTCTAAAATACAGGTGTCTATAGCATGCTGTGTGTCACATTCCCACCACAGTCCCACGAGATCGGGTCAGCACAGAAGCTGGAGTCTGGGGGAGTCACCTCACCCAGGATTCACAGCCCATGTGCTGCCCATCAGAAGGCAAAGATCTCTATGACTATAGAGGACGCTTGGGCACCAGGATCCGATGGAGACATACATATTACACATAGCTACAGTCAGGCAAGCTGAATCCATCCTCCTGTACTGGACATCCCAGGCACAATATACTTCCATGATGCACCCAGATCATACATACTCAGCAGGAAAGTTTGTGATGCATTTCAGGAGATATAATCTGAGAAGGTGTCTGGTTAATAGAAGGCCAGTGCAGCTGCTATTCCTATGACCAGGATTTTATTATTTCCTATTAAACTATTTTTGTCATCAGCTAAATATTTTAGCAGTTTTCTTTTTTTTCCACACGACTATGACGTTTTTGTAGAATACCATGAGATGAAGTATTCTATCCTCAATTTTGTTGAAGTTTTCCAAAGCTGGGCTGAGTGTTGATGTCACCCCTGTCTTCAGGTCTTGCATTATATTGAATGTTAAGAATATCTGTTGTGGTTTTGGTTCTGCAGGTTTGCCTATCTATGGCACATAAAGGAATACTTCTTCATTAGCATATTCAAGACCTAATGGATTCTTCCTCTAACATATGCATAAGATTTCAGAAGTCTCAATAAACACTGTGTATTATGGATCAATTTTTCAGATCCATTTTTCATTAACATCATGGGCACTTAGACACCATTAAAAGATAGGGTTGTTGTAACAAGTGTGTTTTAAATATTAAAGACACTTGTGGTCCAAAAATACATACATATGGTCACTTCAGAAAATTCTGAAAAATTGTTGTGCCAAACCAATGACTAGATATTTTTTTCTGTTTCAGAACAATTATACTCACCTGGAGCTGCTGCCTTGGCTCCTCCTTATCTGTGTGTTTTAGCCTTCCATGGAATAGCTGTACTTCATACAGGTGCCTGTACTTTGACCTTCACGACCTGGCAATTAGTTCAAAAACAATCAGATTTGCCATATTTAGATGAGTAAGTAGAAAGATTAGGTCTCTAGGTTGTGATTCGCAGCAATGTGCCATGCAGACTTCCTCAGCTGTAGTCTAAAAGATCCTGTAGGAACCTAAATGCTTTCTGTGCCTAACATCTGCCTTGTTATTTCCTAATGTTTTATTGAAACAGGAGAGGGTAGGCAGGAAGCTGGGGAGATGCTTAGAAATCACCAGAAGTGTTTATTCTTTCCCTTGCTGGGTCAGCAGGGCATATCCCAAATCTGCTGTATCAAAACCTTTTTGAAGCTCTTTTTGACATTAGAAAATGTCCAACACAAGTAAAAGTCACAAATATCTATATGCTTTTCTTTATATGTTTTGAACACCTCTCTGCTAGGATGCTTGGTAACCAAACACTCAGATAAGACCCACAATGAAAGCAGCCTTTACAGTTCATCAGGCAGTTGGCTCTACCATATTTCCTCTGTTCCTGATTTTGTCCTCAATTCCATTTTTTCCAGATACTGAACTGTAAAGAAAAATAACCACAAAAAAATTTAAATCACAGCATTAGCTTCGCAGTGAGATCAGCCCAGCCATTACCTAAAACAACAGCCTGAGAGATACCAGCGCAGACTGAGGCAGAGTGGGAAAGGCAACATTGTCTGGGGGAAGCAGCACAACTAATCATGAAGCAGGGCGGGATGAGGAAGAAGGGTCAGAGTAAAAAAGAGGGGATGAAAGAAAAGAAAGTCCAAAAGCAGTGGAAAAGCAAGAAAATGTGCTGGGGAAAGGCAGGAAAGAGAAGTAGAAAACATAGGCAGTTATACTAGAGGCTGTCTTAAAAGCAACTGGGAGTTGTGGGCAAGAGGTCCGCTCTGGCAGATGATGGTCTCAATGATCTAATGGGTCTTTTCCAGCTGAACCTTTGAGTCTCCACAGAACTGCTGTAGTCGCCTTACGTAATCTGTTGGAACAAGAAACATTCCACAAATAGTTTTCCAAAAGAAAAGTATTGAGTTAGTACAACTTTTTCTTAAATCAGTAAGAAAGGAGGGGGATAATTTTCACAGCAGCCCCAGAGGGAGTATATTTACTATCAGACTGTTTTTATTCTTACATGAAGTTTTTTCTGTCTCTATTTATACTCTTAACTCTAAGTGGAATACATTCCTAAGGAGAAAAAGGCAAGAATATGTTTATCTTAGGCAAAAACCAATCTTCTTTTACATTCCAAAACTGTGCACTGGAACAGCATGAGATCATTTCTCTATAACTTTTTTCTTTTTTTTTTTTTTTTTTTTTTTTTTTTTTTTGGGGGGGGGTGGTGGTCTTTAACCACCAAGGATCAAGTCCTTTCACTGGTTAGAGATTTGCAGGACACTATACCTGAGAGAAAGAGAGCAGTGGCCCATACCCTGCAGTCCCTTTTACTAGCATCCTTTCATGCCGGAGAGTCTAGAGACAGAGCAAAAAGCTGTCCTACTTCTGTCAGAGACGAATGAGCTATTCAGACCCAGACTGAGTACTGTGGTATTACTGTTACTGTTCTTCCTTCTCCAAGCCCCTCTACTGTTTGAGAACTACCTTGTAGATCTCTAATCAACACTTCATTGGGGAGGAAATCTGCTTTTTATACAACCAGTTAAGGATTTTTACATGAGTATGAGAATTTGTTAACTGTCAGCAGTACATTCACTGCGGTACAGGACACAGAAGGATTTCCATGAAGTCATTGAAGCAAGAAAAGGTAGGCAAGATGGAGTATGGTGGGACAATGTGCTAGGAGAACCTTGTAACCTCCAGGACAGCATGTCCAAGAGCCAACCAGGCCAGGCAGATCTGCCATTAGCTGGCGTGCTCTCTGCAGTCAAGTGAGGATGGGAAGCAGTGCACTGGGGATGTGTCCAGATCTCTTTGGCTTCTTCTCAAGATACTGGCACACTGCCAGTCCTGCAAAGCATCACCAGTCAACGGGCAAGGTGTACCACGTCGAGTCTGGTATACGTGTGGAGATAGGCTGGCAGAAGCATGAGCCAAACAACAAGCATAATAGTTGAGTTTTTCTGCCCTTGCCTCTGGCTGGAGACAGTGCTAGGGTCTTTCTTTGCTGTCAGAGCACCGGTTTGCCTGAACCTCAGCTGCTTACTCACCTTGGATCCTCCTGTGAGTGATGACATTGGCCAATAGTTTCCAAAGCTATTAACAGGGGCTGAAAGAAATGTAGCGGCATAAACATTCTTCGTTTCAGAAATTAGGCCAAAAAATGAGTTCACCAGCTGATCCAAAACCCCAGCTGCTTACCCTTCCAAGGCTCCTGCAGTGTTGAGCCATCTCAAATTTCTCTTTGGGTTGTTTGCTTCTTCTCTGCCTTAGAGTTTTGACAAAAACTGCCTCTTTGTCCTTAGGGCCCAAAAAGCACATGCAGAGCTTTAAGTGTGGAAGAAAACCCATAGCCTGGAGATGAGTGAATGAGCTCTTTTTCTGCCTCTACTTCTGCTTGGCACAGCAGTGTGATGACTGTCTCAAAGCTTCTTATCCCAGGAGAGGTGTCCCCAAAGTGTCTTCAGTGGCCCCACTCCCACCAACACCAGATTTTCTTTTGAGTCAATCTTGGAAGGCTCCTGGAAATTTTTAGAAGAGACTTTGCCCTAACCCTCTCTCTGAAGAAAAGTAGGCCACTTCTGAAATGGTGGTGACCCAGGTTGTTAATATTATAGGGCTTCTTGTGTTCCTAGAGTAGAAGACAAGGGCTAGCATTTGCTAGGAAGATATCTGGCATGGGTCCCTGACTAGCTCTGCCAGGAAGAAAAATGCAGTGGCCAGTGGTGAGTAGCCATGGATAAAAAAATATAGGAGCAGGCAAATATCGAGGGACTTTTGACTGCAATTAACTTGTAGGCTCTGAAAATCAGCACTCAAAGAGATTTTGTGAGCTAGCACCTTTGCTGCAGATTCTGATGCTCGTTCCTTATACGGGGAACCCTTCCAGGAAGGCAACTCAGAGGATCGAGAGAAACGAAGGGTCTGGACTCCCTGGCATAGAGCTAGATATAGTAGTAATTTTTTCTTCCAGAGCAGTATTTTTACCCCAAAATATTTTTGCCAGTGGCTTGCCATAAGGACCCTAGACATATGTGGCCTTGTCCTGAAAAGAAATCACTGAGCTCAGCCCTGAACAGAATTACTTGTCTGCATTAAAAACACTTTTTCTTTGTAAGCTTGGTTATACATTTCATGCCTGGATGCAGGACTGATAACATGGCTCTATTTCTGTCCCATCGGCACAGCTGGATCCCCATTTCTTTCAACTGTAAATATCCGTTAAAAAGAACATCTGCGACATAGAAATCAAAACATTGTAGCCATAAATAGCAACAGGAGGGGAGGCTTGTTAGACCAGCATGACTGTGTGTGGAAAATAATGGCAGCCAAAACAAAGCAAAGGGTTTAATGGGAAGGTGAAGGATCAAGCAGGAATGAGACTGAGGGCTTTCAGAGGGTGGAGATTCTACCTTTAAAAGGGCAGGTAAAATAATAGCACTTAAAAATGCACTAAGATGAAGTCTAATGGGAATCTGGTTGTGATCACAAACCAGACACTTGCATTTCAGATAATGCATTGGGTGGTGCTTGCCTGGCTATCAGTCAGTCACCAGCATCCCCTAGGGAAATGTGTTCCTTTATGGAATCAATTGCTCAATAACAAAGAGACTGTTCAGACAGCAAAGGAGATCCAGCAGTGCAGGGCTAGTAACACAGAAGGGCTCAAGGAAGTGCAAGCAGTTTATAATTCTTACCAAGCCTCCTGTACAATTTCCCTGTTCATCACCAGTCATAGTGAGAGGGCACTGTCTATTCCTTCAGCAAACCGATAGGTTACAGGGACATTTTTTATTGAGAATATTAGAATATTTCAAATACAGTCAGCCTGACTGTGCAGCTAGATTGCATGTTTCTCCATAAGCTACTGAAGTCTGTTCATGGAGGCTGGGCATCCATCAGTGACTTTCAGCACTGATGACAGTCAGAGAAATATTGGCACAAGCCAAGCAAGACCAAATACGAAAATGGGCAGCTCCCCGCAGCGCTGACTGGTTGCATCTTTCCTCCTACTTTCTCCTGGCTCTGCTACTAAAAAAATGCTGATGTGCACAAAGCAAACAGTAGTAGGAATGTATAGATGCAATCAATGTTTTCTATAAAAAGCCTGTGTAAAAATTCCATTTTGAGAAAGCACAAATACGGATTTCAGTGCTGACATCTCAATTTGTGCAGTATATAACAGCAGAAAAGTCTGAATCAAGTCCAAGAGTTTTGCCCTGTCCCAAATGCAGTCTACTCATCTAAATCCCAGTGTTTCAGGAAAGCTGACACAGTATTTCAGGATACTGCATTCTGATAAAAAGATCAAGATTTCTATCTTCATCTGGATCTCAGATTAAACTCATGCCCATGAATCTCTGCAAAAGGGTCACACCTTTTTTCCTCCTGCATACCTCCTTTCTCCCCCTCATCCTAGCCCAAAAGATGCTGCTGGCTACAGATAGTCAAGTTCAGATTAGGAGGACCACTAAGGTCAAAATATCCTGAATAGAGGCAAGGAGGAGAGAGATATGTGGCTCATTGCCACTCTTGACGTCTTCTCCTGCCTGGAATTCCTGTGGGAAACTCTCTACTATCACACAGCCTGAAAAAGAAAAGGATATTTTTTATCAGCATACTGGAGGGAGTTTCATTAGCACAGTATTAGAGACAGAATTGGTACCAAAAAGCTGACTCCGTCTCGGTAGACAACATGCAGATGTTAAAAACAGAGACTTCTGGTTTTGGGCACCGAGGAGACAGCTGGGCCTTCATCTACAGTCACTTTTCTCCACTGACTCAAACATCTCCACTTAATTTACCCATCCAGGCACTAAGGAAAATCAATTTTATACAGAGAGAAGGTCCATGAATGCAAGATAATCCTGTCATATGACAAGAGCAAGAAAGAGTGCGTTGATGAGTCCCTACAACCCCAGGCTGGGCTGGCCAAACAGTCAGATGAGAAAGGCCATGTAGAAGTGCCTAAAGCAGGATAAATTTCTTCCATCTGTTAACTTGGGCAAACTGGCCCACACCCTATCTTCAGACGGATTTGGGCCTTCTTAAAAATTTATTTCAAAAGAAACTAAGTACCCAGATGCCATTGAGGATCTGGGCCCTAACCTCACTTGTACCACAGCCGTTCTGAGGTGTAAGCCTGAAGGCAGTAGATACACTGGTACATCTTTGTTTCCTTTCCAAGTATAGGGGGGAAATGTATATCTGTCTATCTGTTCTCCTACATCAGTTTATATCCAAAGACTGTATCCCATATATTGAAGAGATTTCTAAAAAAAAAAAAAAAAAAAAAAAAAAAAAATCCAGATACTGGAGATTTTTAATAGAAGTTTTCTACACCTCTAATATCATTTATCTCTTAGGATGTGATTTTAATATGTCTTTCTTTGGAAATATCTATCAGAGCGCGAATAGCTCAGAGGATAATGGGTCTCAATGCTAGCCCGAGCACTGTGGGGCCAGGCAGTGTCACAAAGGGGAATGTTAGGATCACTGCTTCATACTTCAGTTACTGTAAACATTTGGATTTAGGAAAACTCAAAGTAAACATTGGCTTTAACTTTCCACTAGTCAATATTTACTTCTTCTGTCAATAAACCCTGATGTTCACTTTACCAGAATCCTATAGCTGTTTGAACAACAAAGATTCTTTCCTCAAACATATGTCAGCATTAATAGGAGGCAGAACAGTCAGTTCATTAACATCTGCACTGCCCTCAACAACCAGGCTGGCAGAGCAAGAAGGGTGGGCATTTCCAGAGAAAACACTCTTAAAAACCACAGTGAACATGAGCATTGATCAAAGGTGAGCAAAACTCCAATACCTTCCTACCACTTCTGATTGCTGAAAACCAAACTGTGTCATGGGAAAGTCTCTTCTGGATGCATACCAGTCTTCAGCAGCCTCCTACAGATCCAGGATGTAACTAAGAAAGGCAAATATGTTCTTTGGCATCGTTAGGAGAGCAGCCACCATTCCCAGGATCACTTGATGACCACACTCACGCTTCAGTGGCTGGTGTTGGCTTTGCTTTGTGTTGCCTACACTCACGCTTCAGTGGCTGGTGCTGGCTTTGCTTTGTGTTACCTACATTTGTCTGGTGCCACTTTCAGCTGCCAGTGTGGTACTCCCCTTGCCCAGATGACATCGTGGAAATGCTGGGTGGAAGGTATTTCTGAAGGCCACTAGCTCCAACTCCCACTCAGAGCACTTGTCCATTGCCAGCTCTAAGTGAGATCAGCCACGGCTTTCTCTAGTCCAGTTCTGAAAACCCAATCCAGTGCTGCACTTCCCTTTCCTTTGTGCCATGTGAGTGCTACTGGCTCTCATTCAATCCCAGCCATGTTGATGCAGGGAGACAAACCACCCAAAAAGACATTCCTTTTCCTGTGGTCTTGGCTTTTGCCTGCCTGAGCTCCCTGACACAGCTCACGTCAGGTCCAGAGGTGTATCTGTGCCAGAGTGAGGGAGGGGACAGATCATTGGGCATGGCAGAGGACGCTAACAGCCCCAGGTTAGACCATTTTACCTTTCTACAGTACTGTACCCGTGATGGTGGGTTATATTAAAAGATTCATAGCTTTCAGAAGTCAAATGCTTAAACAGACAAATAGCAGAACGCTTTTCTCCTAAAAGGCTGTTTTCAAAATGCTACAATATGAGATCTAAATTTGTGATAACATGTTTAGGGGAATATTGCCCTAAATCCTGAAGGACTGAACTTACAAATCCCTTTGAAAAAACAGAAAGACTGCTCAGAAGTAGGACTGCAAATCCAAAGAAGATCTTTGCAGAATGGATAGTGTCTTTTAATCCACATTTGTGGCAGGTGCAGCAACAACTGGAAGCACAGTGGAGAAGAGGCACTTGGTTCAGGTGCAACATATATGCTTCTACGCAGATATGAACACTATTTCTGATAGCCATACTAGGATTCTGCACTGCCTTTCCAATGGGCTGCCACTATAAAAGGCCAAAACTTAGGAGCCAGTATGTATCTCTAAGATATCTCCATGGGCAATAAGACTGTTTACACAAACAAAGGGAAGTTTGGTTTTCCAATAGATGGATCTTTTATAAAGAGTCGGGAACAATTTGACCCACAACTTCATTTATAAAGCCAGCACTCTAAGCTGAAGCCTTACAAAATAAATCAGTCCTCTTTACTTCTACTAATAATAATTTTTCTTAAAGAGGCTTGTTACACACTCAAGCAAGGATTGCAGACTCCAACTGTGTTATTGTGTTATTTAATCAGTTCTCATAAGGAGCAGAGCACAGAAAGCAGCAATGCAGAGACAGGAGTTTGGATATGTTCCAGTGCCAGCGTACTGGCAAGCTTCACTCTAATAACTTTATTTGCTCCATTAAGAGAAGGGAAGTCTCTGTGTAAAGTCTGTTTAAAGAAAAAGTGTAGCTCTCTGTCAGCACCTGACTAACAGCCGTCAGGGTTATAGACAATTTAGGGGATCAATAGGTTAAGTGGCACCTAAAAACCTGGGAAAATGAAATGATACTGCAGCTCAGTGAGCTAACCAGATGCTACTTTACAAAAGAAAGATACCATGATGAATTACTTCTTTTTCAATACATAGTTGTAACTGTTTCTGGTCTTCATCTGTGGTTTTGCTCTGTGAGACTTCTCAGGCTCTGCTCTTCTTTTTTTAGGGGTCTGGTGACCTCCTTGGCCCAAGGTTACATGCCTACTCACTGCATGTCCCACACAGCTCAGCTGTTCCCAACTTTTACGCCTTTGTACCACGATTTTCTTTCTTTCACTCAGCCATGCACCTCCTTGGAACTGTAGTGCTTCCAAACATCATTGAAAAATGGCATTTGGACCATGTTGTCTTAGATCATGTTTGCTTAGGAATGTGCTGGCACGTTTTGGCCAGGCTTTAGTTCTTTTTTTTCACCCTTCCTCCTGAGTGGTAGCAGCTGGGCTCCCTCCCTCTGGGGCACTCTGTGGAGACTTGCTGCCCTCCTGCATCTCAGGGTCTGTGACACAGTTGCTGCAATGACAGGCAGTGGGTTTCCTCATGAGAAAACCCTGTGTGTGTTGCTCTTCTGCTCTACCCTGAGAAAGTCATCTGGCGGTGGTGCTGCTGACAGACACATGCAAGAGCTGTTCCGCAGGCACAGTGTGCCGCAGAAGAATTACAAAGGGTTTCTCACTTCAATTTCTTGTTATTCCTTGTGTGGGGAAACCAGCTCCTGCAGTGCTGCTTGAGATGGTTTGCCAAGGTCTATAGTGGTGTCAGGCAATAGGATGAAAGCCAACAGGCACAGACTGAAACACAGGAAGTTCTGTCCAAATGTGAGGAAATACTTCTTTACTGTGAGGGTAACAGAGCACTGGAACAAGTTGCCCAGAGATGTTGTGGAGTTTCCAACCTTGGAGATATCAAAAACCATCTGGACAGAGTCCTGGGCAATGTGCTGCAGGTGACCCTGCTTGAGCAGAGGGGGTTGGATTAGATGATCTCAAGAGGCCCCTTCCAACCTCAACCATTCTGTGATTCTGTGATAGTGACTGTAAGCCTGATAAATCAACATGCTGAGAGGCCCTGGCTTTACCCAGCAGAGCAGATTCTCTTTGCCTTTTTGGAGAAGCGTATGTCTGATCCTGTTGAACTTTTCTGTTTCACACTGCCATCCACAGGAGCTGTTTCGCTCCCGTTGCATATCTTAAGTCCCTCATGTAGCTAGCAAGCCAATTATCCCAGCGCTGTTTGAAAACAAAAGCCAAATCTACTAATGATGCTGGGGGTGGAGGGGGGGTGACAGCTGCAGAAATGCAGGTGCTGAAAATCAAGGAGCCACATCCCAGTCCAGACACAACAGTGAGTGCAATGAGGTATAAGTTAGCTGCCTACCAACGTGGCCCTTGAGTTATTCAGCTGCCCAAAGTGCAGAACTGCTGACTATCACCTTCCTGGCTGTTGCATTATTGCTAGATGTTCAAATACTGTATGTGGTAGCATCACTGCTTGCAAAATACCCAGTTCTGCAAAATGATACCCTGAATGAAAGCAAAGCCAGACTGTGAGCATTAATTTGAATCTATTCAACATTTAAATTAAAGCTCAGGCAAGTTTAGAAAAAAATCTTTCTTCTGCTGTGAAAAGTAGGAGCTGTCTGAGTTTAAGTGGGAAGGTCAGAAACGTTTTTTTCTTATTTTGGAGATGAGTTTCTTTGATCTCAGGCTGAGACCATACCTACAAATCATGCCAACACCCTGAAGTCAGCAGCAAAGAAACTGAGCATCCTGATCTTTTTCCCTTATGTTTAGTACCTATCACGCAAGATAACAGGAGAAGAGAGTCTATCCTCCCTGCTGTGCATTAGTCCACTCTGATGGCAGCTCTCCTTTGCAGATTTTCCTTCTTTGATAAATGAATGTGCTGATATCTACATTCAGTTTTCTTTTTAAAGTGCTGGTCTATTAACTAACACAATAATAAGGTCTACACCAGATGTGGCAGATGAAAAGCATAATAAGCTGCCAATTACAGCTAAGAAAACCCCAGAACATTGCTCTGGCTGGCTGTCGCGTGCAGATCAGCTTGGCTGTGCCTGTTAACAGCAGCTAACTCTGCCATCCTTTTTCCCCCATTGACTCTGTGTTTTTTACCTCAATTCAAAACACAGCATCCAGGATATTGCTGCATCCTGCAGAGGAAAGTGCAACCCTACCACATTAAGAGAACTGTCATCAGAGCCCAGGTGAAGCCACAGCATAGTTGGGATGCAAGTGAGCCAGTGACAGCGAGGCTACTCTGCTGGTTGCATACGGAGGATGCGGTAGTCCTTGTGAAGCTAGGAAAGGGAAGATTTTTCATGAGAATAGACACACAAATGTAGGTGTCTCAGTGCCTGCTGAAGCATCGCTGCATGAACCTTTGTATTAGTATGCATTGCCCCATCTGTGCTTTCATGACATAGGGAAGCGATCAAATAAGCACTTCAGCAGCAGACTTCAGCACAACCTCTGTTCAGAGACATCATCTCCTAAATGGCCACATTTATCGTGAGCTCTTTGGGTAGATTTCCAAACTCTGGAACAGCTAATTGTGCCTCATTTTTAGTAAGCTTTGGGCTTTTTCGAGGGTTTTGGACATCTGTCTGATTGATATGACTTGCAGAATGGTTCCCATTGCAAGGAGAGCTTTGAAGCTGCGGGACTGCAGGAAGCTGCAGGAAGCAGATGGATTCAACTGACAAATTGAGGCTCATGGAGTTTTCATTTAATTAACTTTTAATTGGCAAATTTGGGGCTCCGGCATTTTTAGTATAATTAGCTGCCTAAATTAGCTTTTAACAGAGGTTTAAATTTAGAACCATGCTTTTTATATCCTATGTCTGGTTTTATACTGTACCCGTGCTGTGATTCTTTCTAAGCCAACTGCTTTAACTCTATCAGTCCAAAATATAAGGCGCTTTAGAATCTACTGCAGGAACCTGGGATGGGAAGAATCAAATGCACAATTCCACAAAGATTATCCTTAGACCAAGGATAAAGAAGTAAAGCTTCTTTGGAAGTCATGTACAGTTTCCCTGCCCCAGTGAATATGAGACTTGTGCAGACTACAGAGAAGCCAGGCTACATGATGGACTCACAATCCACGGAAGTCGCTGCCACAGGTTACTGTAAAAGCAAGAGCTTAGCGTAATTCAGAAAATGCTAACAAATTTATATGGATGATAAGACCTTCCACAATGAGTCTCTCCAAACTCAAGAAGTAAAACCGTAACATGGAGTTAAGAAGACCCATCCCTATGGGCTGGTGAGAAATGTCTGTCTTTCCTTACAACCTTTATCTTCTTTTGCAGCATCAAATATCAGCTCTGCCTGGATATGGCTCTCAAACTGGCTGGGCTAGAGATCTGACAGCTCCTTTGACACCACGAGATAGGACATTGAAGCTTGAGCTGAT
This sequence comes from Rhea pennata, assembly GCF_028389875.1. Lineage (NCBI taxonomy): Eukaryota > Metazoa > Chordata > Aves > Rheiformes > Rheidae > Rhea > Rhea pennata. The sequence goes on from NC_084680.1 coordinate 3,569,093, forward strand.
ACAGATGAGAGATGTCTCTAAGTGCAACCTTTTCTTGCTATTGTGTAAGAAATCAAGGTGTTGAGAGATTTTGATCTGAGGAAAGTTCGTCTGGTACGGCCGCAAAAGTTTGCTCGGGAAAGTGTAGCAGGATTTAAGAAATTCCCCACGTCTCTAGGCTTGCTGCTCAGTGTTTAGTATGACTAGCAGCACTTCTCTATCTCTCCTTCTGATCACATCACTGCTAAGGACATTTTTTCCCATCTTTCCATTCAAAAATATAGCCATAATGCCCAGGCACCTGTAGAAAAAGGGAATCATGAAGAGCCCCTCACTGCAGGCACAGGGAGGGCAGAGCTGTCCTTGATCATCATTACTCTAAACATCATTTTTAGTGAACCCAGCGCTTCCCATCAGGTTTACAATGCCCAGACCTTACTGAGGTTAGTGAAACTGGGAAATGGGTCCCTGCCATCTTGTTCAATTGAAGGAGAGAGAAGAGCACCCATGCAGAGAGATTAGGACCACCTGGAGGGGCTGCTGTCCTAATGTGATTTCCAAGGAGCCAAGAGCTACTGAGCTCCTAAGCAAAGACACCTCCATAAATCGGGATGGTATTTGGGCTAAAGGATGAGTTACATCGAAGGACAAGTTTCCAATAGTAAAGTACGTAGAGGGGTTTAGACACATCCCAGTGAAAGAGGAAAACTTTCGAGTGTCCTATCTGGAATTAACAAAAAAGGGAACTCAGTACAGGGTATTAAGGCAACTAGATAGCTGTGACTGACCCTTCTTTAGAAGGCTGTATTGTCTACCATTTTAGCATGCAAACCACAGCCAGGGTAGGCAGATCCATATTGGTCTTAATCTGCCAGGAATAATGGCAGCAGAGAGAAAAGACCAGCACAGCTGGTAGTGAGGGCTGCACCTATTTGAGAGCTAAGTTTATTTGGGCAGTAAGTTTGTGCTGGGCAGTTATCGCCCTTGTTATTGGGGTTAGCTAAATGAAAGCTGTATTGGGAAGGGCTGTGTGAGCCACAGCACGTAGCTGAATACACAGCAAATACAGCCTGGTACATAGGCCTGAGTATGTTGGGAGTTAAACCTGTTTGAGCAAGGAGAGTAATATATAAATCATCTTTTTCCTCAGGATGAATAAAATCTACATTTTTCTTCTCTTTGGTAAGCTTGGTATTAATAGAAAAAGAAATATGTTGCAGTGGAATGACCTTCATCTAAACAGAACAAGAAAGGCATTGTTGAGTCTCCATTCTTTCCTGGTAAAAAGGTCAAAGAATATTTTAAGAACTGCTGAAAGAATGGAAATGTGGGTAAATGGAAATTCAAATGAAGTAGAAAACAATAGTGAAAATTAGGTCATTCCCAGCAAAAACAGGCAGAAAATTACAAGGATTGGAGTGGTCTGCACCCTGGTTTTCTCTTTTGTTACTAGGAAAGGGAGGTGGAGACCACTCTGGAAACATCTCCATAGCTTTTTGACTACCTCTTTCTCTCTCCTGTTTCAGATTTTAACTGATTCCAGTTGAACAAATGCAATAAGTAAATAAATAAGTAAATCAAGAACCCACCAAAACAAGCTAATTCAGAACAAAGGGCTCAGCACTGCATCTCTTTGTGCTCCCTCCATTTATAAGGACTTTATAACAGCCTAGGGGATGACCTGGCCCTATGGCCCACATCAATTTACCATGCTGTGCAGAGGTGGACAGCGGGGGGTAAACCTGGCGGTTTATCCATGGAGATCACTCTCAGAGAAAAGCTTTCTGACTTCATCATGTATATCTTAATCTGGGAGAGAGAGTGAATGAAACAATAAGCCTGAGCTCTCTGACCACCCATGCAGTCCCAGAGTAACTCATCTGGTAGGGAGAACCAAAACACTCATGACGTGATCCCTGCATGCTTTCCATGAGCGACAGAGAGGCTTTTCAGCTGCGTGGTTCCTCCAGGCTGAAGAACATCTCCAAGTGATGGCATGCATGATGAACCAGCATTGGGAAGTGCAGCTCAGCCACTTCCCACTGGACTGTGGGCCCCAGTGGACTTTGCTCCCTCTGTGCTAATGATTGCATATTTCTACTGGTCTCCAGCTATTGTCTGCCTGCAGCACTCTCTGGAGGATTTAGGCTTATGCTCACTCAACAATCAAAGAGCAACTGTCCGAAAGCTCCCTACACAAAAACTTTGCCAGGGAAAATCTTGATTTATACAAAATGAAAAACCCCTAAATCCTGGAAGAAGTCAAATTTCTGCAGAAATGTTGAAGGATTTTGAAATGAGGGAAAAAAATGAGGGCAGAGACATTTTTCCACTGACACTTTGACAAAAACAAAAAGATAGGTGTTTTCATCATGATCTTCAAAAATTTCCACTAACATTTCTGCCAACTTTCAAAAGGCATTTTTGCAGGGCCCTTAGGATTATGTGGTTACAGTTGCTCCAGCAGAATGCCTCTGGGGACTGCAGCTGAATTCTGACAGGAAGCAAAAATTACAGAGCAGAGAGATGAGTTGTGTTTCTGTTGAGTCAAGATCCCTGCATGCCAGACCTTCTTACCCAGTCATGGGAATCTGTGTTTACTTCCTCACTGGCTCAGCCCTATGCAGATTTTGATGAGACCTCATCATCCCAGGCAGGCAATGAACACCAATTGCCCCTGGAGAAGTTGATCTTGTCAGAGGATATGCAGCTATCCTCAGGCAAACTCAGGTGACTAGCACTTCCCCCACTTACAGTTCATGCCTGTAAGAATGGGAAGCTGCATATCGATTAACCAAAAAGCTGTTGCGCTATTTCTCCATGCAAACAGTCACTGACTCATTATTGCTTGGGCCTTCAGCTAGACAAACAGGGACAACAGAGAGGGCGCTGTGGACACACAGGAGCATCCCTCTGGTTGCAATGAAAATGGCTGGGACATAGGAAGCCCAGGGCCAAACATGACCAAAGCAGAGACCTGTTGGCTTTGTCATCCAGAAGGGGCTACAACTCCTCCATCTTGCACATGAGTTAAGTAAAGCTGGAATCTCCCATTCACAGTCTTAATTGCCATTTTTCCCTGCTCTTCTCCCACCTATTCCCCTCCTTATTTCAATACAGCCCAAGTTCTCGTATGAGGGAGTGATCTGAAAGTTCATACCAGCAGCTACTGGCATTTCCTGCCAGATGTCCTGAACTGTTGCAACTCCTTTAACTTCTTTCTCTCAATTCACCAGAGCTTGCTGGGTGACTTTACAGTCTTTCAGCTCTCTGGCCAATCTCAAACTCAAACAAATATTCAAGGTCAACAAATATTCAAGAGTTCACCTGTCTTTTCAATCTGCAGAGAGACAAATTTAGGGCTCAATCAGCCAGAGAGCAGATGGTCAGAATGCAGTATGAATGGAAATCTTTGCTTAAGTGAAGATGAGAAATACCACATCCATAGCTCTGCAAGACTGCAGCAAGGGCTACGATTTACCCAGCAGTGGGGAAGCAAAACAGGCGTGTGCTGAAGCAAGGCTGGAATATGTGAGAAATTCTCCTTGATAAGAAGGGGTGAGGAGAGCTCCAGCTGTTTGCAGAGAACCTTTTCACCTGACCAACCTAATAAATCTGTCATAAACGTAGCAGCTGCCAACTGCTGTAGCAGCAGGATAGTTCCTATCATGCCATTTGTACATCCCGTCTAGAGGAAATGAATTCAAACATATTAAAGCAAGGTCATGTTTTATAAATTGATCACATCCTGAGCCTTTTAGCCCTGCAGTGATTCAGCATCAAATACCCAAAGGGATATTTCCTACAAGCTACTAAAGGAAATAAACTACTGGGTTAAAATGCCCTGTTTGTCAGATCAGAGTAGAGACTTCCCTGCTTCCTACGTGATTTCAAATAAATTAGAAGCCCATCTGTTGTACTTGGTTCCAAGAAATTAATTACTTCCAAGGGTGATAAGTTTTTACAATAAAATAATTATCAACTTAATAATAAAGACAAAGGTTAGACGAGAGCAAACTGCTATAACCCAGCCTGCAGCTGGGTGCCCCAGAAACTCCCCCAAGACACTCATCCCAAAGGCTCCAGGAAAATGATGCAGTTTAATAAATAACAATGCCCCTGATGACAAAGAATACAGAAAAGGCAGAATTACTGAATGCTTCTTTGCTTCAGTCTTCACTGCTAAGGGCAGCCCTCAGGAATCCCAGAGCCTGGAGGCAAGGGAGAAAGTCTGGAGAAAGGAAGACTTTCCCTTGGTCGAGGAGGATAGGATTAGAGACCTTCTGGGCAGGCTAGACATCCACAAATCCATGGGCCCAGATGGGATGCACCCAGAGGCACTGAGGGAGCTGGTAGATGTTGTTGCCAGGCTGTTCTCCATCATCTTCGAAAGGTCATGGAGAGCCGGAGAGGTGCCAGAGGACTGGAAGAAAGCCAGTGTTACTCCAGTCTTCAAAAAGGGCAAGAAGGAGGACCCAGCTAACCATAGGTCGGTCAGCGTCACCTCCATCCCTGGAAAGGTGATGGAACAGCTCATCCTGGCTGTCATCTCTAAGCATGTGGAGGAAAAGAAGTAGTAGGAGCCAGGAGTAGTCAGCATGGATTCACCAAGGGGAAATCCTGCTTAACCCATCTGATAACTTTCTATGATGGAATGACTGACTGGGTAGATGAGGGGAGAGCAGTGGATGTTGTGTACCTTGACTTCAGCAAGGCTTTTGACACTGTCTCCCATAACATCCTCCTACATAAGCTCAGGAAGTGCGGGTTAGATGAGTGGATAGTGAGGTGGATTGAGAACTGGTTGAAAGGCTCAGAGCCTTTCAGCTCTGAGCATTGTCATCAGTAGCGTGGAGTCTAGTTAGAGGCCTGTGGCTAGTGGCATCCCCCAGAGGTCAGTACTGGGTCCCATCCTGTTCAACTTCTTCATCAATGACCTGGATGAAGGGACAGAGTGCCTCCTCAGCAAGTTCGCTGGTCATACCAAGCTGGAAGGAGTGGCTGATACACCTGAGGGCTGTGCTGCCATTTAGAGAGACCTGGACAGGCTGGAGAGCTGGGCAGAGAGGAACATCATGAGGTTCAACAAGGGCAAGTGCAGGGTCCTGCACCTGGGGAGAAATAACCCTAGGCACCAGTACAGGCCAGGTGTTGACATGCTAGAAAGCAGCTCTGCAGAGAAGGACCTGGGAGTGCTGGGGGACAAGTTAACAAGGAGCCAGCAATGTGTCCTTGTGGCCAAGGAGGCCAATGGTCTCCTGGGGTGCATTAGGAGAGTGCTGCCAGCAGGTGGAGGGAGGTGCCCCTGCCCCTCTACTCAGCCCTGCTGAGGCCTCATCTCAAGTACTGCATCCAGTTCTGGGCTCCCCAGTACAAGAGAGACATGGAGCTGCTGGAGAGAGTCCAGTGCAGGGCTACGAAGATGATCAGAGGTCTGGAGCATCTGCCCTATGAGGAACAGCTGCAAGAGCTGGGACTCTTCAGCCTGGGGATGAGAAGACTGAGGGGGGAATCTTATCAACATCTACAAGCATCTTCAGTAAGGGTGCCAAGGGGATGGGCCAGACCCTTTTCAGTTGTCCCATGTGACAGGACAAGAGGCAATGGGCACAAACTGAACTGTAGGAAGTTCCACCTGAATGTGAGGAGGACTTTCTTCACTGTGAGGGTGACAGAGGACTGGAACAGGTTGCCCAGAGAGGTTGTGGAGTCTCCTTCTCTGGAGATATTCAAAGCCTGCCTGGATGCAACCCTGTCTAACAAGCTCTAAGTGACTTTGTTTGAGCAGGGTGTTGGACTAGATGATCTCCAGAGGTCCCTTCCAACCTTACTGATTCTATAATTCTGTGACTCTATATTTGACCATGCTAATAAACATCCAGGGATGGGCTCCCACAGACATAAGAAATAGAGTTTTGGAATTAGCAGTGCATTTTGTTGGGAAAATATAAAGGTGGCTGAAGTCTGAAGCACCAAGAATCTTTTGCTATTTTGGCAAAGAAAATAACTGTGTTTGTCCCAGTACTGTTCAGTGGGAATTCGGCCTTCAGGAAACAGTTCAGAAAGTGCGTATACCTCTTAGACATCTAGGCTGCTCTGGTAAACCAGGGCTGAGCACTTCAGGCCTTAATGAAAGCTAAAAGAACTTAGGACTTGATTTTTAAAAAAAAATAGTTGACGCAGTTAGGCGTTAACGAGTCTTTCCAATGTGATGATCTCCCTGGATGGCTCTCTGAAATATTGGGACCCTTCCAGACTCAATCCAGAGACACACACTAGCTTCAAAATCCATGCTTGGGATGCGTTCTGTGGGCGACTGTCTAGGCAGACACATAGGCAAGAAATCAGCCTGTTTATCAGGGACTTTTCTGTATTTAAGTATGGCAACAAGCCACTCATTTTCAAACCAGCAAGCCTGGGGTCAGTTTAATTGAGAGAAAAGCTCCTTTTGATGCAGTGGTGAAGAGCAATAAATAAAAATACGCCTAAGGAGGAGTTAATTAATCCCAATATAAGCCATTCCTCTGAAAAGCTGACCAGACCAGCAGAAATGTTGTAGCAAATGTGTTGGTAGCACTAAGCAAGTCTGAGGATGTAATGGAAGGCTTTCTCTACAGGGGCTTTCCTCAGTCTCTGTCCATCAGACGGAAACCATTCTTCCTCTTTTCCAGTTGCTAACATCTTGCAGAGCACCTCATACCTCACAGAAATCTCTAACAGCTTTTGTCACTAACTCACAGTATCATCTGCTAAATATCTGCTAAAGAAAATCACAGTAGTGGCTTAGAAGCCAGGTCCTTATCTTTACAAATATTTCACTACCCTCTTTTCTTTGCCTTTGTATTTCCAAAAATTTGCAGCTGCTCCAAAGCTCTTCCATTCTCCACAGCTACTCTAGAGGTTTTCTTTAAAAAGGAAATGAAAGGAGATCCTTTTGCAGAGATCTGATTTGTAGCATTAAAAAAATCCCAAAACAGAAGAGCTAGTGATAAAAGTTGCTATTGCATATACAACTTCTTGGATATTCAATAGTATATTGTAAATACATATTCTTGCATACATCCAAGAAATGTTGATTTAGTGATGAAATCAAAAGAAAATTACTGATTTCAATCAAGAGAAGAAAAAACAGCCCTAACTTTTTCAGGAGCACTTATTAGCAGGAATATAGGACCACATAGAACCAAGAAAAAGCTTTTCCCACCCTGCTGTAAGCTTTCCAGGATATCATACAAGAGACCCCTCCCCCTTGCACACAACATTCCCTCCCCATCTAATTTGTATTCACTTGAGTCATTGGTTTTCTGAAAGCTCCTGCAGCTGCATCACATCAGTGAGTGAAAGAATCAGGAGAGATTTATGAAGTGTCCATATATTCTTGACACCTCTAAAAATAACACAGTTCTGTGGAGACAAACTTCAGCTTCACACAACTGAACGTGTCCACATTGGCTTGAATTATTTTGTTGGGCTATGTCATTGTTAAGGACGCGGCGTTATGTACATGGAGGCGAAGGACATTTTTCCCACATAGCTAATGGCCAAGGAAAATGATGAATCAGGGCTTCAGGGTGATTTATCTGTTTCAGTCTCCCCTTAACTGTATTTTCTATTTCTAGCATTAACTGTCATTCAGGAAAATCTTGTAGGTATTATGAGCCACCATGACTCATTCTCTGGCTCTTCCAGCTGTTATGAACAAGATTTTCACTATGATACAGATTTTGGCATACTGCTTAGCAAAGAATAGCTATCTCGAACTGGCACCTCTGTTTTGGAGAGAGAATGCTTGATTTCTTATCAGCCAGTCCAAATGTTTGTAGCCTCCATATTGTCATTATTAACATATCTATTTAAATTAAGACATTTTAATAATTTTGATAGAAGCAATAGTGTTTGTACTTTTAACTCTCCTATTACCTGCTCATCAACCAGATGAGAATCTTGTCCTTTTATTTGTAAAGGTTGGTTGAAACCAGTGCCGTCGGAAGTCAATAGTAGAATTTTCTTTGAGTAGATTGCAGTGTTTCACATCTCAGACTTCACATGCTCTTTGCTTCCTGTGATGTTCACTTTTGTTCCTGGCACATCTGTGTTAGCAAGCCTGATAGTCAGGTCTGGGAGAATCATCAAACACCAGAGCTATCCACAGATCCACAGTTAGAAGGAAACTGCATGACTGTAAAGCAATTAGACATTACTTCTAGTTCACCCTCTTCATAGACATGTTCATCCTCATATACTGCAATGTGCTCTGTAGTTCAGGACTCTACACCAGATCCCAAAGCATGGCCCTGCTGCTAGGTCCCTTATTTTTTGTATATATCTCCCTTTTGCTCGTGTTCCTGTATCACTGGTCTTCTCTGTTTAGCTCCCATCCCTGGAGGGAAGGGCATGCCTCACAAAATGTCAGATCTCAGAGGTTTGTACCCTGGAATCTGCTCCCAAGTCTGGGTCTTTCATCCAGAAATTTCCCTCTCCAGTCAAACATACACTGCTCCTGACAGTGTACTGGAAGGACTACCATCTCTTAGCTCTTGTCACACCCGCAACTTAAGAGATAAGATTTGCTGCATATGACAGGTTCTGTCCCATATCCATGAGACAAGTTTCTTGCTGACTTTGGAAAGATTCAAGCTCTGGGAAAAGCAGTCATAAATATCTCCTTGAATAGCTGAGTGTCAATGGAGCCCAAACTGCTTGAGCCAGGAAACTCTCACCTCAAACAGATCTGGGAAAAAAAAATCAAATTTGCTCTGGCAGCAGCTCCAAGTTTGCAGGATTGGAAAGTCTAAGTCACAACTCAGCAGAGATCAGCCCCTTTCCCTGTCAGATATCTTCAGAGATTGTTTTTGATCCCATCTTCCCCATGTCCAGACTCAGCCAGTGTTGCCCAGTGCCTGCTCAGACTCATGTAACTGAGGCCAGAAAGGGGCTGTTGGCTCCAGACTGCATTCTAGGCTGCTAGCTAGAGAATGAGGTCCATTTCTCAGTGCAGATGGGCTAGACAGGAGGGTGTGGACTTCACCAGGGACAGTGCTTTGGCCACATGGTTGGTCCCCTCCTAGCAGTCCTGTGAGCACCTTGCAAGAGCTCTTGAGTAGACGCCATCATGCTCGCTAACATACCATAAGGAAGGTAAGGGGTGCAATATTCACTTTGTGCAGTGTGAGACTGAGCAAATAGCTACTTTCTTTAGCAGATTTACTTTATTTACACCAGCAGGTTAGCCACAAGATGAGTTTGGAAGGCACAGTACTGTGTGGAATGACATGTTGGGGTTTCTAAACATGGAGATGCCTCTTGCTGTTTTTATCACTTTTGCCTAGGGAAATACAGTTTTATGGTGATTGCCAATAGCTAATGAGGCAGCACAAAACAAGGAAAACAAACAAAAATTCAGAGCAGGAAAGCAATGCTGGCTTGGATGATTCATTTAGTCTTCTGATAGAAGCAAATTAGCAAGGTCCCGCAAGCAGACAATCTGTTCAAACTGAAGCAACATTCTCCCACTCAAATTAGACTGACTTGTCATGTTAACTCCAGATGTCATTTTGGCAAAAATGATGCTGCCATATCTAGTTTAAACACTTGTGGTGCCAGGTTGGAGCAAGGGTTCATCCCATTCAGGGCCTAGTACCCATCTTCAACTCACAGCTGATGTCTATGGGAGAGTTTGAGACTGTGGCTCTGACCTCAGATAGCACCTCCAGTCTTTCTGCCATCCAGTATGCTCTTGCTACTTTGGGGGAGTCATTCACAGAAAGGCATGTAGGGCGCCTATCTATAATTACGGGTCTCTTGCTACCCTTTTGCCATCCCTGCCTGTACAGTTAGATTATGCCTTCTTAGGTCCCCTAGAGCAAGTGAGGCACATTGCCAGGAACAGTGCAGGACAGGGAGGGGCTGCTGGTGCAACTGCTGGTTTAAAATCCCACTGGAAGGACTGGAGCACTGTCTGCTGCCTTGCTACAAAAATGGGCAGATTAAGGCAGAAAGCAGTAACAAAGCAGAATTTAGGATCTAAATACAAAGCCAACAGTTTAAGAGTGAAGTGTAGACACTTTAAAGAGCATGGATTTTGTTTCATTTTTCCTGCACATTGGCTGGACAGTAAGGGGCATTGACTAGGGTGAACTGGACATGCTGGTGACAATGTGTGTTTGTGGATCATTCGATGGGTTAGACACAGGTGTCCTCTGCAGAGTTGGTTGGATGCTACAGAGTGGTGCACACATGTGGCTTGGCAGAAGAGGCAAAGCCACATCAACAGGTCTGAATGCTCCAAATCACCCCTTCACTTAGAGCAGCAGGACAGGCCTGAAAGGGTGACCTGCAACAAAGAGACTCCATGTGCAGAGAGGCCATTTCTTCCTTTAAGACCTTGGAAGAAGTTCAGTGCAGGATGACATATATTCTTGAAGATCCTCTGCTGAAAAGCATTGTCCCTCTAAGTAGGATTAATCCACCAGGTTGCCAATGGTGAATCACCTCCAAGTGTCTACCATGCTGCTTCAAGACCATTGACCAGTCTAAAAGCAGTCTGCTCTTTCCTCCATGTTCAGCTCTGCCCTTGCACAGGGAAAGTTTCACTAACACAGGGAAATGGAAAAAGACAAAGAACTCTCACAAATTATCGCTGGGGTATCAGGAAGAAAAGAAGGTCACACCAGCCAGCTTGCCACAGCAGTATTCCCCTACAGCACTTACCTACTCATCGCACAGATATAATTAGGTCACCTGATGAGAGCAGGAGGGATGTAGCAGGTCCCCAAGCAGGTGGGGACACTACTGATGTGTGCTCTCTGTGGCGCAGCAGTGGAGGCCTGGCTGGTGGAGGATGTAGAGGGGAGAGTGTGTTCTGGCTGAAGAACTTGTAAGAAACTAGGTCAAACCTTAATATGCTTTTCAAGGAGTTTGGGGGTTGAGTTTGACTTTGAATTCCCTCTTTAAAAATAAGAAGTGACCTACATAGGCCTGAGTAAAAAATGGATATGAACATCCCATGGTAATGTATATACGGCAGCAGTAAACTTCAGAATTGCGTCAGTGCGGGATGTACGCCCTCAGTGCAGTGCTAGCGGACACAAGCTGCAGATGGGAAACTGCAGCTCCTTCAGAAAGCCACAGTGCTGGATCACTCTGCAAGGTGAGATTTTTTTGCCACCCTATTTCAAGCATCTTGAATGACTGTACAAAGAACTGGGCCATGTGTTTGAGGGAGGAGTTAGAGATCTCCTGCTGAAGAGATCTCCTCCGTGGCCACACTCCAGCTGAGGTGCACTTACTGTGTTCTATCTACTCCTACACAGGACCAAGTAGACTGTTCTCCAGCCTCTGCAGCACTGAGGATGAGGACCACATCCATCCCCAAGATGATGTAGTACATACAACCACCATAGTAAAAGGGGAGCTGGCCAAGGATGACCAGAAGGCTGTCTCAGCACACCAGCCGAGGGGAGGTTCTGTGGAGGAGCTGGCCAAGGGCTAGTATCTGTCAGAGAAGGAATATGGAAGGAGCCTATCCTGCAGCTGTAGCTGGAGGCAGCAGGTCCAAGAGCTGCCCTCTTCAGGCAGAGCAGGCTGAAGGAGCATCCTAAGCCCATGAGTACTGTCACCAAGACTCTCATCTCCACTGCACAGCAGAATCCTGAGCTATGAGCTTCTCCAGTCCCCAGGCTTCAAGGCCCAGCACTGGGGCAGAAGTTGCTGTGGGCCTAGGTCTGTGACCTCCTCTCTATTTACACAACCCTAGGTGGAGAGGGTCCTTTCCACCTGACATCCCAGGCACTGATAGCAAGTTTCTCTCTACCCCTGTAAAGACCTCTTCTCCTTGCGCTGGGAAGTGCTTGCTTAAGGGCACTGTTCTTACATCTTCCAAGACTGTGTGAGAAGCAGTTGAAGGTTCCAGCTTTGTGAGATGCATGTGGCTTGGGACTGAGGCATCTCTGAATTGTGAGATGCTCCTGCACACCAGCACGATGCTAATGCTGAACAGACTGAGGCATCACCAGGTCATCACCAGGGCTCGGCTTGGCCCACAGCATGATGTGGGAAGCAAAGTCACATCCCGGCAGGATTGAGTATCCTCATACAGAGCCTTGCAGTATTTACAAGTAGGAGCCACCCCACTGCCAGGACTCATACACCAAAGCAGTACCCTTCCCTCAGCAGTGTCAGAACTTAACGCCATCCTAATTGTGATCGGTCAAGATCCAAGGATGCTGGTCCAAGTGTAAGAGTGACACAGGATTTGTGAAGACAAATGATATCCCTTATTAGGGCTCTTCAGGAAAAAAAGAGCAGCTCTCAGGCACACCAACTCTTTCCCAAAATAAATTCTGCTGTTTTTTCTGCCCCCCCCCAGCATAAATCCTGATTCATTTACCTTATGGTACATAGAGACAGGAGCCCCACTTCTCCCAGGCTGCTACCATGTGGGAAGGTAAATCTATGCAGAGCAGATGAGTCTGCCGTTTCAGAGCCAGTCTAATGGTATATACTGCTCTGTTGCCATATCAGGTCTGGCAGAGTTAACAGTCATCCAGTGTGCACTAGGACTGTGGGCCTGTCCAAGTCAGCAGGTGCCAACTGGATACTCAAAAGCAGCCACACACTGCTCTCCAAGCAGCAGTGTATATAACGGCACTGAGTATTGCTCAATGCTCCTCCATTTGCAGTCTCCAGCTGCCCTGGCCACGTCTGCAGTTGTATCATCAGCGGTTCTGTCCTGCCCATGCTCAACCTCAGCTGCTTTCCCCAGCTCTTCCAGCTTTGCCTTCTCACTACAGACCCACATGGGGATCTCACTGGCCACCTGGGTTTCCCTGAGACTGACAGTGCATCTGCTGCCCATCCTCCTGCTTCTCCCTAGTGGTACAGTATCCACAAATGCTCCATTGTCCTCCCAGTCCTGCTGCGTTTGAGCTGTGTTCTCCGCTCAGCTCTGCAAAATCTCCAACATATTGCAGAGTCTCACAACCTTTGTAAACAGCTTTTCATTATGTTGCAGTACACAACTGTCCCTCCAAAAGTGGACTAAGAATCCTAAAAAAATTTTGGAACCAGTGCTTACTAAAAGTCAAAATATTCCATTTGCTGCATTTACTATTCCTATTGCTTTTGTAGTTGTATATAAGAAAATGTTTTTTGTTTGCCTATCAAGGTTCATCACTGCTGTATTTACCACAGGGAGTGATCACCTCTGAATTATCCCTTTAGTCCTCATCTGGAAAAGTCACAAACTCCTGCAGAACTGACCTGATTTCTCTAAATGTAGTCATGGAGCGTGATAGAAAGGGATACCATGCTTCTAAAAATCACAGATTTCTGTAATAATTTCAAAGATTTCTGTCAGTCTGGCAAAACTCCACCTCAGTCAGCAACTCTGGATAGAAGCCAGTTTGGCCAAGAGCAGAACTGGCTCCAAATCCCATGCAGGTAACTGAATATGGATTCAAGAGTCTAAATATAGGCATTCAGCTTGAACCATCCAAGGAGGATTTTCCACTTACTGATTTTTCCCAGTGGAGGAAAGGGAGGATGAGGGTGAAGATGAAGATGAGGGAGGAGCACAAGTAGTTCCAGAAACAAACTCACAGCATTTCAGCTGCTGTTTCCAACTCCTCCATCTCCTTCTGAATTAACGCTCAGATTTGGTTGAACATTGCTCAGTTGCTCAGGGCAAAGATGAGCAGTTTGTGCTGCAAAATGGGGCATTCAGCCAAGGTAGAGGGAAGTGGTACCAAAATACATCAACAAGCTTTGCCTAGTGAGATCAGAGAAGAGACACAGTTGCCCTAATGTAACCCATCAGTGATGCTGGAGATGCCTTGGGTCATCCAAAAGGTTACAGGTCTCCTGTGTGGCTATGTTGTATCTTCCAGCTCCATACAGATGCCTCAAGTACTATGGAGCATAATTACCTGTGTTTAGATAGACAAATGCCCCAACGCTGATACACTTGTGAGTTCAGAAACCAGTGGCTCCCAGCGTGGTTCTGCAGTGAGTCATTAGGATGGCCATGTGCCAGGCCCTGGCTCAAAGCCAAATCACCCAGATAGAGGCTGAAATTTTGGTTCTACTGCAGGCAATGGCAAAATTACCATCAATTTTCACAGGACTGGGGTATCCCTAAGTTCGTAAATGATGCTCTAGGCTCTGCAGCAACAGCCATGTTTCCCCACCCTCAGCAGACTGCCCACAGGAGGTCTGGAATGGAGCTCTCCATACAGCCTTGGGGCAGTGATGCTCACCACGGAGGTATCAAGTACAGTTCCTAAATTGCTGCCCTTGTAGGAAACCCTGGGGCCTGCCCAAAACACATTGCAATTCTGACCATTTGTGGTCTGTTATTCCTTCAGCCCCACTTGTCTGACTATCCACCCCTTGAGAAATAACCTCTTACCTGGCCCAACTCATGGTGGAAATGGGCGAGAGAGCAATGCAAATACAGACCAGCCAAAACTAAGTCCATGCTTCTCAGTCAAGACCTCTGAAGGAGCCAGGATCAGTTTAACCCATGGAAGGATCCAGGTTTCACTTGTAACACCCTGTCCCACAGTCCTTGCAGCCTGCAGTCTCAGGGCAGGCAGGCTGCATGCCTTGCCATCCCAGCAAGTGCTGGTCCCCATAGCACATGAAGTGCTTGGTTTGGAGCCAGTCACATTCACAGCATCTATTACCCTCAGGTTTCCAGGCTCCAGGGATCAGATTTGTGCTGTACCATATGGAAAGAGCAGAGACAAACCTCAAAGTCTCATGCAGCCACTCAGACCCTCCCTCCCATAAAAAGGAAACCAGAGGTGCATTTTTAACCCAGTTTATTTTCACCAGCTTCATTACTGGTGCTCTCAAATTTAAGAGAATCACGTCTTAAGGACAGGCCAAGAACACACTCTGGGAGACTGACTCTATTACATAGTACCCCCACTTGCCTTGTGTTTCTTATAAAGTCCACCTGGAAAAATAATCTTGGAGGCTGTGCTGACAAATGACTAACTCTTCCTAGTGCAGCAGTTTGCCTCCTCACTTTCCACGTGTGTGCCTTGGAAGCCAAACAGAGAGAAAACCTTGAGGTGTCCAAAGAAAACAAAACTCTTTCTGGGCAAGTGTTCTGCTTATAAGTAAACTGATGTATGGACAAATTATCAAGAAGCATAAATACAAACCCTGCCATAGGCCAGACTTTTCCAGACGGCAGAGCCAAAGAGAGGCTCTTTTGGTGCTGTCAAATGTTATTGCTACTGCCAGATTGATTTATAGCAGCTCTTTGTGTAGTGTGTCCCATATTCTGCGCCTGAGAGGTGCTGGGGGCCTGGGAAGAACCGTCTTACCCTGCACAAAGGGAGGCTGCCGGCAGGCAGGACCGGGAGGAGCCAGGTACACCTCCACACATAGAAACTGGTTTAGGGTAAGACTGGCTCTGATGGGAGAAGAGACACAAGCAAAGGACAGTCATTAACCTTCATCTACTAGATGCAAACCTAGCAGAGGAAATCCCCAAACCTCTCTTCTACCCAAGGTAAAAAAACACTAAAAACCTAAAAAAACAAAAAACCCTCACCAACTTTATGTGATTTCATCACTTAACAGCTGTTTTTAGAGACATTCTGAGGCCAGGGGGAGGAGCAGTCATATCCTGCAAAACAGATCAAGATCAGGGCTACCTTCTGTCTCTCTGTTGGAGAATATTTTAGGAACATTTAGGCTGAAAGGGCAGGAAGGGAAATGTCAGGGGAAAAAAATAAAAGGAGCCAGAATCTCAGCTAACTTTAATCAGCATCAGAGATAGTGGAGCTGAGCAGTACCCTGCCAGCACCTCTTCCTCAAAATCTCTGGATGGAAGAGTTACCTCTGGGAAGCCCATGACCTATCCCTAGGGAGCCTGGTACCTGCAATACAGAGGGACACATGCACCTGGGGTCCAACACAAAATGAAGATGTGGGTCCAGATCAGGACCCTTGGGATTAAGGCTGTTTGTTGGCCTATTTGTTGGAAGGATCTCCCTGGAATGAGAATTGCTGTGACCTTCATCAATTGGAATGTGGGAGATTTACTGAGCAAATGGTTTTCCAGCCACTTGTGAAAGGCTGAGAACAGCTTCTATACGTTTCTGGGGGAAACAACTGACAGATACAGTCTGGTCAGATCACTCTGCTTCAGACTTTTTTTCCCTGAAAAACTCCATTTTGACACTGACATTTCCACAGAAAGGATCTGCTTTGAAAAACTATAAACCCCCAAACTGAAAATATTCCTGACTCAATATTAAAAACATTTTGGGCACAGAAAATCAATTTCCAAGTTTTTTACCAAAAACTTCTGTTTCTTTATAGAATCAAAGTCTTAAAGGCTAAAGAACCTGCCCAGACTTGGTCAAGAAACTAGGAATAGATGCACTTTGCCTACTCAGAGCCCAGCAGACATCTGACTTATCAGATAAATCAAATCTCACCAGAAGAATTGCAACTGAATTCATCACACTAAACTTTTTACCCAGGATGTGCATCAGGCACAATAGTGAGGTCAGTCAGTTCTGCATGTAGGGCATGGTCAAAGGCTGCATTAAACACTGGTTAAGTACTTGCAGTTGGCGAGGTGATGGTCTTACATTCATCATGATACAGACTGTGACTGATAGCAGTGAGAATCTTCAATCTACAGATTAAAATCATAAAAAAAAGAAGCATTGCACTTTCCATAGGAATAGAGAAATCATTCTACAAGGGTCAGTAGAGATAGTGGGAACAGTCAAAAGGCATTTCTGCAGTATGAGCAAAGGAAATTTCTCAGATGCTCATGGTACACTGTCAAATGTAAAAGGAGATCATAAATATAATTTTAGTATAACATCTAAGAATAAAAGCTCTTCAAACTTTTTTTGTTGCTAAGAAATGACAAAACATAAAAATAAGCAAATGGTCCCTGTAAAAAACACAGATGTGTACCATAGCGGTATTTATAATCATTCGTGGAGATACCAGATTGCAACAGCAAATTAAATACAGTTGTTTTCCATGGCTAAAGTGATACTTTGTGGTAGAACAAAAGCTTCATGTATTACCAACAGTATATTAACTACTCAATGGAGAAAACAATTCAAGACTTGACTAAAAAGTTCATTCTTTTCTTTGTGGTTACTGAAGTCTCAAGCCATAAGAAATTCAAAGCATCTCAGATGGGTCATTTTTATCCAGCTAGAAGGAGAACAATCTATAGTCTGATTATTTTAAAGGATGAAATACCATTAGGAATATTTGAAAATATGAAAAGTGTGTTTCAGTTATACAGTTTGAGTTCTCACGATGATTCATCATTTGCCACCAGAAATGCCACCTTCCACAGTGGTGTGGAAGTCATCACTCTTTCCAGAAATGGAAAGGAAAGAAGACTGAATATTTGCTTCTAATTGTTCAGCTCAAATATGAAACAATTATCAAAATACGGTATAAATTCATTGTATTATCAAAGTAACAGAAGTCTGTGGACTCATTCATTTAGCAAAGAGGTTAGGAGTTACAGAGGATTTGGGATTTCTTTCACATTAAATACAAGGAAATGTTGAGGTAGTTCCTCATAAAAGGGCCCTCTCTATACACGGAGTTTTCTCTGTGTGTTAGGTAGGAAGAGCACAGCTGAAGTGCTTATATTCTTTGATACAATGCAGAAGGCAAGGGAGATGGAGAGTACTTTGTGTACAAATGCTAAATGTTTTCAATGATAACTTTAAAATGCATAATAATACTTTTAAAGTAAGATCAGATCAATCTTTTCATGCCCAAACTTATGACATACATTCACTGAAGTATAAACTACAGCCAAGAACTGACAACAAGTTCCTTGGTCATTAATGCTGACCTTATCTAAAAAAATAAACATTGCAGAGAAGAATAAGTAGAAAAGGACTTCATTTGGCTGCATGCATTATCTTTCAAACACCTGATTTCACATCAGTTTCGTGAAAGGAAATTCACTTAACCTGATTCAATCATTTTTCATGGAAAAACAAAATGCTGACTTTTCTGGAAATCATAAATGTTGCAAAAAGGTTGATGTTTGAAAGCAGGCTTGCAGGGTACTTCTGTGTATCAAGAAATTCAGTGAGTTTTAGGAGTCTTGAACTAGGGAATGGTCTAACAATGAAATTGCAAATCCCAGTTTTCTTTGTTCCTCGAAAATGCAAGGATTCAGTGTAGCCATTTCTGCTATGGATGTCTCAGTGTGTATCCTTGTACATGCAGATCTGCATAGACTGCAGAAACCTAAATATTGATTCCGCTAAAGCACGAGTCTGAAATCAACTTCATTTGTCCGTATGAAGTGTTTTATGGGTTAATTAAAAGAACAAAAACAAAACAAAGATGAATGGAAATGTCTCAGTGTCATCCTCTCCAGGATAGTGAGAACCTTTTAAATAAGATATTGATTGGTGGGAAGGCTCTTGAAGATCCAGGGTTTTGGTGGCTTAGCTCTGGGCACTAGCATTGTATACAAAAGCCCAAACCGCCTCAGACAGGGAGCCAAATCTGCAGCTGCCATCCAGTTTTGCAGCATACCACGAAGCCTGCTTCAGATCTGCAGGGAACCACAAAGTTAGAGCTCTACACAGGATATTATAGCTTGACCAAGGTGTCCCGCTGCTCGGCTCTTGTTTCAGGGTTGATTGATGCAAATCAGAAACAAAGGCTCCTAGGAAAACTGGTGTGCAGGGCTCTTCACTCCTGTTTTCTGGAGTCACAGTGGGTAATTTAATAACAGCCTGGGCTGGAAGAGAGCCAGGAAGCACAGTGAAGTGAGACAGTCTCCATTTGGCTTATTAATTTGTTTCTTGACTCCAGTAAGCTTTTCTTGAGAAAAAACTTCTCTCCTGTGGGCCAGCATGGGGCAAAGACCTGCATGTCACGTTTCTTTTTGCTTAGAGAAACACAAATGTCCCTCCCTGTGCTCCTTGGCCATGTGCCCATGAGCACCAGCTGGCCTTAAGCTCACTAGAAGGACATGCAGCTCTGGCTCCCCTCCTGTCTGTCTTTGTTGAGGGGAAATCAGGAACTGTATAAATAAAGAAAATGCTAAAAGGGGCTTTTTTTGCTCTGCTTTCTATTTTGGTGTTTTTCCCGTACAGGAACCATGGCTGCAGAGGACAGGAGGTCTCCAACTGCACAGCCTGACCCAGGGTATTCAGACCTTGTCTCATTACAAGGCACCTGGAGAAAGAAAATAATAGCTCCAACAGATGTGTGGAATCAGCTATAAATCATGGTGAAATAAGCTTTTTTAAAATGACTTTGGCACAAACCTCTATAAGTTAATTAGATGCTAGGTGTCCTGGACTGAAAGATATATTCCAGCAACATTGAGCAAAACACTGATGTTCATAACATCAACCAATAGGCATTTGCTGTCTGTGGATCTCTGGTATGCCTTGTCCAGACGATACAACCTTTGTACAAGAGATGATGTTTAGCAGTTGTATTTTCTGATGAAGCTATTTCTGGAAAACGAATGTAATAATTCTCAACTCGGATATGACTGGTTCCAGCATAAACAAATCTAGGCCAGCTTTGGAGCATGGATCTAGTGTCTGGAATCACAGAGAATGTTTATTTGACCATTTCCAATTTTTTTATTCTTTGGTTTGTTTTCAGCATCTGCATTCATCTGGGACAATACAACACAGTCTAACTCTCAATTTTTAAAAAACTTTTTCCACCCTGTGTCTTTCATGTATCATTTCAGCAGTTCTTTCTTCAGAGTTTGAAGAACAACCAATCTACTTCACTGCAATTAGTTTCCATTTATGACATGACGTTCTTCCAAGTTGTCATAAAAACTAAGTATTTATTTTATATACAGCAACCAGCATTGAGAACATGTGTAATCTTTGGCACATGTAATCATGTATTATAGCTGCTATAACAACAGTCTGCATCCATCCTCTGACTGGAAATGTTTTCTTAAACATATTTACATAGACTTCCACATTTGCTTGGCCTTTCCTCATCCAGGTAATATTTATCAGAGCATTGTAGGAGAATTGGGTTCCAAGAACCCAATTTCATATTGTGTGAAATCTTCATATTACATGACAGCTTTCCAGTGTTATCATGAGATTGTTGCAAGTGATATCTTCTGACAGCATAGGCTCCATCGAGGACACCCAGGAACAAACTCATCAGTGCGATGGTAAACAGCTCCCATGCACATGTCTTTATCTTAGCTGTGTTTCCAGGTTCCCTTTAAAGACACCAGAAGGGAAATGGGTGTTTCTGGAGAACAGCTCACTTTTTGCCCTAAATTCAAGATGTAAGACCTAATAAAAGTAATTGCAGGCGAAACCTAAACAAGTCCTTCAGCTAGAGGCTATCTGTGGACATTGGGGAAGAGTGTTTTAGCCTTAGTGTGCCAACTGCAGTGTGAAGTCCTGCTCTGCCCTCTGGTTTGGTTCTCAGACCCAGCAGCTGGCCCCATTGCCCCACATTTCACCTGTGTCCAAGGTATTCGCTGCGGTGTATTTTCATCCTCCACCCTTTCTAAAACTCTTTCTTAACTCAACCTTCAGCTTTCCCTGTTTCTAACTGTCTGTTTCCTAACTCAATCTTCAGCTCTGTTCTTTCAATGAGAAATCTGTGTTAGAGTCTGACACTATGGTAGGTCTGAAACAGCAAAAACAGCAGGTCAAGAAATAGTGGAATGATCTTCTGAGGGAGAGAGAAAGGTGTGTAATTGAGCCAAACCAGGCGCTATAACCACAGTTGTACCAGAAAGCTCCTAGTTCAGCATATGGCTCTTAAAATAGCCACATATGCTCACAGCCAATGACTCTGAAGGTACCCTCACTCCAAGACTGAATGTTGCTGGTCCTGGTTCAGTCCAGTCTGGGAGAGGAAATTTGATATTGAGGGGAAAAGAAGAGTGTATTTTCTATATAGACTGATACATTTCTGGTTGGTTTGGACCTGCTGAAATGCAGGATGTTGGAATCCTTCCCTGGCCATGCTGCATAGGGCAGCCTGAAGGATCACAACAGCTACTTCTCTGTATAGGGCTCCATGGCTGCAGATTAGTCATCCACTCCCAAATACAGTTTCTGAAGAAACTAATTTAAGGTCCCATGTTCTAGCAAAAAGGTACACCATCTGTAAGGTGGTTGTCCACTCAAAACAGCTATAGTTGTGGCTGTGCATTCCCATTCTGTCCTCTTGTTGTCAGTTGCTTCTCTCTTAAAAGTTGTTAAGCTGAAATTTTCCAGGCAGGAACAGTTTAGATAAACACACAAGCTCCTGGAATGCAGCTACAGTGGAGGTGAATCACAGCTGTCACTTCATAATACCCAGCCCTGCTACGTGGAAGTCCAAGGCAGACAGTCAAGAATCCCATCAGCCACCAAGAGAACACCCCCAGAGGGTGCAT
Organism: Rhea pennata; assembly: GCF_028389875.1. NCBI lineage: Eukaryota > Metazoa > Chordata > Aves > Rheiformes > Rheidae > Rhea > Rhea pennata. The sequence goes on from NC_084680.1 coordinate 3,590,484, forward strand.
TTCAGCTCCCCTTGCTTAGTAAAGATCCCCGTATCACTCTGGGGAAGAAATCCCTGTTCTAGAGACCCCTGACCCTACAAAATAGAGCTGCAGATCGCCTATGAAATACATAGATGTTATTCTCCCCACCCCCCAAAAAAGCAATTTTTTTCAAAGTATCTGCTGCGGAACTCCATGTTTGTTCAAATCTGCATTCTCTAACAATCAAACTACAAAGAATAAAGCAGCAGAATATGGAACATGTTAATTCAGTGCATGCTCTCCTGAGCCTAACATTACAACAGCAGATAAGTGTATTTTTGTCTTGTTTCCTCTGAGATATTTTTAGCTGCTCAAGTGACTTGTGGCAGTTCCCTGAGGCCAGAGTGATTCATATGGTTTGAGAGATGGGCTGCAGATAGAGTGCTGGAGTGCTCTTTGGGAAGAGAGAGTCATCCCAATAAAATCAAGAACTGATTTCAAAGGCATACGGATTTTGAAAAAAAAACAGTGGTATTTCCAGGATGAGGTTTTTGGCTTTTTCTAACTTAGAGCTTTTGAATTTTCTGATTGTTACCTTGGGGAAGGGGAATCTGTGTTACATTTAGGGGGAGAAATCTATTTTGTTCCTGATACTGGTGTGAGTGATTTTATCATAGGCTGAATGTAGGCCGTGTGTGGTGCGAGACTGCACCAGGAAAAATCGCTTTCTCTCCCTGTCATCAGTATCTTTTAACCCTGTTGAGGGCTCCATTTGTCATCTTTTGTCCTGCTTTCCTCTCCTGCAGCCTCATCTCCATCAGTGCATAACTGTCCTGAACTGAAGTCCTCCTCCAGACCCATGCCTCATGCTTCGCTGACTTTCCAGTACCTATGAAGGGCTTTCAGATACTTTTTCAAGCTCACTTTTGCAGGCAGATGAAGTTTCTTAGCATTTCTGAGGTTTAGATACCAAAAAACATGGAGAACAGGACAGATCTCTCGATCCTCCAAATCTAGTCTCCCCTTCTAACAGACACCCCTGAGATACTGTTCGAGAACTGATCAAATCTGAGTATTTGTTTTGCTCCCCTTATTTCAGCTTTCCTCCTCCTGCTTTTTATAATGGAAAGAGAGCAAGGAGGACATGCAGAGCCCCCCAAAATTCCCCAAGCCACTACAGTAAACAAAAAAATGAACCAGAGAACAGCTTCCTTCCAGACTGACGAAAAAAGAGAGCAAGGAGCTTCACATGGGGAGATAGGGCTGATTCAAAGGGGAGGTTCTTCTATTCCTTCATATTGCTTTCTTTGGGAATGGGTGGCATCCCAGATGGGTCCCATTGAGTCTCTATGATGTGAGCTGAACGTGAGGCTAGAAGAATTTTTTTGTTGTTTTTCTGTTATCTGAAAGAAATTTGGGAGAGAAGGTTGCCTCTCCAGCCCATTGTGGTAAGGGCAGTAGACAGCAAGCCTGTTTACCAATCCATTTCCAGAGAAAGCAATTAACAGGACCATAACAAAGACAAGAAATAATCAGGGAGAGAAGAAGCAACACAAGCAATGATCAGAAGAACCTCTTTCAAGCACAAGTCCTCACAGAGCAGAGTCAGGAGTGCTGCTGACAACTGCTGCAAGGCATAGGAGAGCCATATGACAAGGGAAGGAATTGGGGTCCTCCTGGCAGGAGGAGTCTACAGAAAGTGGAGAAGATCTTGAGGCCTACAGCAGGCAGAGAGACAGAGCAAGGGACTGCATAGAAGAAGACGACCCTTGGCCAATACTCTCTGCCTGGCAGAAGGCTCTGAAGGTCGTGTCTTTGGGATGCTCTTTAGAGCTGAAGCAGTGGCCAGACTTCCACCCTTAGTTCTTGATTCCCTTGATCACGTGGACTCTGCTGGACTCCAAACATCCTTCAGCAGCAGTGTTTTGTGGCCACATAATTTCTGGCTGTTCTTGTATGTACACTGTTAGACACTGTAAGTGACCCAGCTATACAGGGCAGTTCTTGATGAATGGGCCCTTCATGGGGTATTTTTGCAATGGACCTGAGCCAGTGAGATCATGTGCTGAGAAGTTAATTATCATCTTTAGCCGTCACAGGCTTGGACACGACAGTCAGGCTCCAGAAGTTATTTACAGCAAACCAGCCAAGCCCTTTGGCAAAGCAGCTAGTAAACGCCACTATCAAAGACAAGTGCTGAGTCCAGACTTCTTTCCCTCATGACCAGAACTGCTACAAACACAGCTTCTTCAAGCCCTGTCTACTCTGGGACTTGTTCTTAATTTACCCTTGCAGGGCAGAGCAGAGGCAGAAGGCCTACAATGTAGTCAGTGTACCATGTCCACACTTCTTTTGTCTGCTACAGGATGAACATGGCAGTGCTGGCCCCTGCTCCCTACCCATACCTACTGAATCTCAACACTTCAGGCCTAAATTAACAGGTAGGATGGTGAGAATATGAAGAGACAGTCCTAACGGCTGTAGCCTGAAGAATAGACTACGGTGCTCCAGGTCCTTATAGTAGGAACAGAAATAAAACACTCTTCTAAGCCTGGTACCTGATAAACATTCTTGTCATTCTTGTTCCATGAATGAACCATGTCATACAGCTCCTCCAGGATAGGCTTTATGTCTTTACTGCAAAGGTTGTTCCTTTGCAGAGCATTGCTATATTTACCTTTACCTTGTGACAGTGCTGCCAGGGATGGGCTACAGCTTCCTGTCCACCCTCTGCTTCATACCTGTTCTCAGGAGGGCACCTGGAGGTTGTGTCTGACCTTTTCCCATTCTCTATCCCTGCAGCCCATCTGCAGGATGCTGAAGTCCAGTAACCTGCCATTTATGAGGCATCCAGAAAAGCAAGGGACAGTGAAAGGTGATCACAAACTAGGATAACGTTGATAAGAACTTGAGGACATGCCAAGCTCTGCAGGGGAGGTAAATGGTGTTTAGCCAAGTGTTGGGTAAGTGTACAAGTCATTCAAATGCAGCTAAGCCAGTCTGGGCCGAGAAGTCTGCCCACTGCTAGCAGGGTTACCTACAGGACTAGACAGTGAACTAACAACCCCTCCAAAGACCCTCTCTGAGTTCCGATGGAGCCATAAAGGGATAGAGCACATGGGAAAATGGAGTTCAGGATAAAATCTAACTACAGAGCCAGTCAGGTTGCTCTAGCAGAAAGTTTTCTGCTGGAGAATGCGGTCACACAGGAATTAAAACTTTTCTTAAGAAGAGGTCAAAATTAAATAACTTACCTTTAATTTCTTGTTTGTGGCAGAGCAGCTTCATTTTGAGTTCATAGGTTACACAATTCACATGGTTTAATAATAACTTCCTAATTTAATAGTAATGTGGCACATTAAATTTGAGGCTGAGGATATATGCTAAATACAGCTGTGATTATATTAATGTTTATGTTCCTACATTAACAAAAAGCAACAGCTTAATGTTACTGGATGGAAATCTGTTGTCCTATCTGTCTTGGGATAAATGCCAACATTTGGCATTTTAAAATTTAACTCAGTCTTTGACTTATCCACATTTGCTGCAGCACAGAAATTCACAGAATCATAAAATAACTGAAGTTGGACAAGCTCTCTGAAGGTCTCTAGATTAACTCCCTGCTCAAAGCAGGACTAACTCCCTATTTAGATCTGGTTGCTCAGGGTCTTGCCCAGTCAAGGTGTGAAAGTCTTTAAGGATGGTGATTCCACCACATCTCCAGGCTCAGTCTTCCAGTCTCTCCCGTATTCCCAATGGCAGCATGTACAAGAGATTATAGAGAACAAGCAAAGGTCATATTCAAGCACTACAGATTCACCTGGGATGAAGGAAACTCAGATGCTGAAGAAACATCCCTACAGGGCTGGCACATGTGCCATGGGAGCCATAGGACACCCATATCCTTCTGAAACGGCAACCGAAGCACAGGAGGGATACCCTAAGCATCCAAAATACTGTTATACATGTATCTCCAGGCAGAATACTGTTACACACATATCTCCAGGCAGCTGAATTGCTCCCAAGGTGTCATAATAAAAGGCAAGTGAAAACATACCTCCACCATAAAGGAAAGACAACTCTGCCTTCATCCTGCTGCAGGCAGACCCAGCCCCCAGCAATCTTCTCTTCTGCCAGGTGTCCACTGCATGGAGGGGATCCTGTACACCTCTCCAGGCCATGGTAAGCTGCATTTCTTGTGAATTCTGGTGCTTTGAGACCTCTATGATTTTCAAAGCTGTAGTTATCTTCTGGGGAACATTTCTTATCGAGTATTATTATCTTCTTGATACATACTGTGCATAATGCATTAGCAATATGAGCCAGGGCTACCACTCCATGCTGTTAGCTAAATTCTAAGAAATTTAGATGTCCAACGTTCAACAAGAATTTAGCTACTGTGGTTTAAACAAGGGTAGTCCAGTTTATCATCTGTTGCTTTTAGAACAAGCTAATGTAAACAAAATACACCAGTGTATACTCTTGACTGCAAGACTACTCTAGACAAAGTAAGTGTACATGGTACCTGCCCACCCAGAGTTTAATGACTCTCACTGAAATACACAAACTAAATCAGCACATCTGCTATAGGTAGGCAACAACTGGTGTTAGAAAAATTGTCAGACACATTTTGATGGGAAAGTATCTAACTTTTCTTTGTGCTCTTGCAGAAAGATGCAGCGATTTAGATGATGATTTCTTACATCTTCTATTTACATACCCTGGACATGCCTTGATTTTCCCAACTTTTCTCTGATTGATGTTTCTAGAGAGATAAAGGGTTAAAATCATATCTTGGCCTGAAAGAAAAAAATACAGGGCACATAACTGCTTACTGCCCAGCTTGGAGGAAAGCAGCTTTTCTGAACTGAATGACTTTCAGAAGGCAACAAGAAACCTGAACCACAGACCAATCTTCTGGAATAGACTGCAAAGGGGATGATGGTTAAGACTCATTTGGAGGCAGAGTTGAGACTGGCTGCTAGCACCTGGAAGAGGGGGAATTCCAGGAGAGCACAAATGGACTGCAGAAAAGCTGCAGATGCTGGGTTGATTTCCGAGCAACAGAGACTGCCTAGGAATCATTTGACTCCTTCTGTGTCCAAATGACCAAAATAAATGGGATGGGTTTAGGGACACCTACTATACCCCTGGCTCCAAAGCTTCCCTCAAAGGGTTAAGTACTCATCTGAGAGAAGACCTCATCAGTTTATTAGAGGTGCTGCAGTGTTCAGAGACAGCCTCTGAGCTGAAGATCTGGGCAAAGTGGAGGGACCTTACTCCTATGTAGAAGCCAGGCCAAGGCTGATTTCAAGGGCTGTTCAAGGGCATCACGTGAAGATTTGGAACAAACACTATTTGGCACAGTCTACGACAGATACAATCACAGCTGTGGTGCCAGACTGCTTTTTGTTAGAGTTGGCAGGATTTTATTGAAAATCAGCCTTTATTTCTGACTCCTGTTTTTATCAACAGTTATAATTTCATTTTCTTCCATATTTTCCCAGCTCCCAGACTTCAGAGCTGCTCCTTTGCCTTTACTCCAGAGACGTAAGTTATAATCACAGGAAGTTCCGCCTGAATGTGAGGGGGAATTTCTCCACTGTGAGAGTAACAGAGCACTGGAACAGATTGCCCAGAGAGGCTGTGGAGTCTCCTTCTCTGGAGATATTCAAAGCCCACCTGGATGCAACCCTGTCTAACATGCTCTAGGTGACCCGGCTGAGCAGGGGGGTTGGACTGGATGATCTCCAGAGGTCCCTTACAACCTTACTGATTCTATGATTCTATAATTTGGGGTCATTTGCCACCTCTCTTCCTTCCCCAGCTCCCTCTGTCTCCTTCATCTTAGCCTCTGGCTGATTTCAGTGGAAGAAAGAGGCTGAAAATGAGGCCCTGGAAAAAGAAATTACACCTAGGAAGTCCAGGGCCAGAGGCATGTCCAGAGGAGCAGAGCAGCATAAAAATCCATCGATTTCATTGATTCATCAGTTAGAAGCAAGTGCTACCAACCTATTTGTACTGTTTACATAACAGGGAACCTAAGGTATATATGTGATGTCAAATTTTAAAGACTACATCAGAGCAGAAAGCAGATTTTACAAGCCTGTTTTAGCATGCTGCAGTCATCCAGTGGTGAGCAGAATAAGCACACTTTCATAAGTGGCTGATTTAAGGTGAAGCTGTTCCTGGATCTAGGAGAAGACCCACAGGCCGAAACATGTTCTTTCTAAATACTGTTCAAAATACTGGTTAAATTCCCATGTGGTGCACTACCTTTGCTCTTGAATAAAACTCTGAGCCTAGAAAGCATCTAAGCTCCCACCCTGGATTTTGTCACATTAGCAGAAATATCATAGGTAGCCCAGAAGCCTACACCCTGGAATAAGAGATGCTCATCTCTGAGATTCTCTTCTTTTTCTCTGCAACTTGTTGCCTGATAATATCGATAATTCTGCCATTAACAGCTCAAAACTTCTCTTCTATCCCAGAAGCTGGGGGTTGAATTCAGAGTCCTGGTATGTTACTGTCAACTATTATGCAAACTTATTTGGCACTATAATAAAATAATAAGTTTAGGTCTTTATTATTTGAGTTTTATGAGTAGTTACTAGTCATGTTGTGGACCAGTCACTGAGGAAGAAATAGCACAGAGGTTCCTATCTCATTTGTGTAGAAAACACAGTCAAGGGCTGTGTAACAGGGGAATCACAATTTCAAATGATACAAAGTTTGGGAAAGACGAGAAACTGTTACTGAAATACATAAATGCTTAGAATCTATGCATCAAACAAACTGTAAAAATATATTCAGTCATTATCAAAGGAAATAGAAAAGATTACCATGTCAAACATAACAATAACTCAGAGTCATACTAGTAAATATGCTGTGGATCATTAGTTAGCATCACGAAAAGCAGTGTAATTATACAAAAATTACAAGTAGTTTTGCTTAGAAAGATTGATTACTTACACAGAGAGGAAATGATTTCATAATTCCTCATCTGGATGTCTCCCAGATTTTAAGGCATTATGGTTTTCATTTACTTCTAACTGGCAGAGTAGCAGTAAGCGAAGATAGACATAGGGGCTTTTTCCAGATTGCAGTAAAAATGATGTGGTTCAAAATTCAGTTCTGAGCATGATCGAGAGAGCTAGCCATTCAGGTCTGGCTCCTGGATCCAAAATAGCCTAATGAGGAAGGCAGGCTTGTATGCCAGCCTAAAAACCTGGGACTGTGTCATACAAGCTAACAAACCACACAAAAATGGATGAGCGGTGGGATCTCTGAGTCATATCAACTGTTATACCCTAAGAGACACACGCTCTTCTAACTCCAAACCCTTTATCAACCTTCTAGCCCAGTGTGAGAGCTCAGTGAAATCCCTGCGACTGGCTTTGTAACCGTGCTGGTATGTCGTTGAGGTGTATTTATGTGCAATAATGCACCCAGAAAGCTAAGTGGAAGAAACGCTGTTTTTCATTATGATGCTGACAACATTTAGGAAATAGTACCTGATGCTTTACAATATACAATATTGAAGCACTTTTCTGGGGATAAGAGTATTAACTGTTATAGCTAGTAAAATATCTGATGCAATCCTTGGCATTCACGCCTTTACTTTCATAATGCCTCCATTATTAAGTGGAGGAAAAGGCAATAATTTCAGCCCCATGAAGCATGGGAGTCTCAGCTTTATTTAAGAGATGTAGTTTCTAGGTTTGTGATGGCAGGGAAAGATTTGGGTTCATGATCAATGGAATCCAGGAAGAAAACATGAAATGGCAGAAGTGTATCACTGCTAAAGTTGTCTCCTTGCTCATAAAAGAAAGATGACAAATTTGTGCCATGTATTGATAGAGTTCTGGTTTGATTCTTCTCTTACTCCTGTGCTGGAGTAGCACAAAACACTTAAAACCAGGTCCTTGGCAAGATCTTGCTGCTCTTGCATTTGTTCTGTCCTGTGCTCCCAAGACTTCTCACCAGGCTTGCTGCTTCCAGTCCCTCCACTCCCTGCTGAAAACATCTCTGGAAATGAGGCTGTGGGAGTTTGACTGGATATTTGTCACATCCTCCTCCCTGGTGCCTGTTTTCTCTCAGCTCTGTGGCCTCCACTCTGAGGATGCACAGGGACATCCCCAGGCTATATAGAGCTGTAAAGGTCACTCGGCATCACATGCTTCGGAATTGCATAAAATGCTCAATTGGAAAGAGCAACATGGGAGCAAGAGGCCCAGGCTGAGCTAGAGAAGCTGCCCTTCTCCATTTACACCTTGCTTTGCACTGTCTGTCCCATGCAGCTGCCCTGCAAAGGCCACCCATGCTCAATTCTGGTATGATCAGCTTCCAGATGTCTGATGAGACCTTCCTTTCCTCCAGAAAAGGGTTGTGCTTTACCTTCTACCATTCTTCCACTCATGGGCAGCCCCCGGACCAGGACCAGGCAGGATGACTAAAAGCAGTAATATGCTCAGTGTAGGACTGCAGAATCACAGAACAGCTGAGGTTGGAAGGGACCTCTGGAGATCATGTAATCCAATCACCCTGCTCAAGCAGGGTCACCTAAAGCACATTGCCCAGGCACCACAGAGATGTTTCACAGGAAGACAGCAGTGGCAGTTACAGCCCAACCTGTCTTATCCCCAGCACCCACTGGCTTGCACCAGGGCTAAAATGTTTCTGAAAATCTTTTGTAGAAGGAATACCAACTCTAGTGACTTGAGTAAAACCAAGGCATCCCATTACCCTGCCTTTGTACTGTGGTCCAGCTGCTACTCCTGCAGTCCTGCTGCACACAGAGGAGTTCTCTTATCCAAGCACCCCTTCCGCAGAGCTCCTGCATTACAAGCTTCCAAAGCAGAGATCAGACACAGTTTGAGCCTCTCCACCATAACCTGACAGAGGCTGCAAGAGAGGCCCAGTCCCTGATTTTAGGGATTGCTGTACCTGGAGGGATGGAATGACTCACTGTCTGACAGCCAGCTGGGAAATTACCTTTAACATAAGCCAAGCTTATGGCATAAGCAAGCAAGAGTTGTCTCAAGAGACAAACAGGAGTGATTTATTTACAAACAATATAAAGAGAGATGAACAAAAATGTAACAAAAACAGGCTTAGTTCTACAAAGATGAGCCAAAGGCTTCTCTCATTCTGTTATCCAATGGGCAAACTGGGCCTGAACACATGGCCAAGAAACCGATTCCTATGCAGACTTTCTGCCTTCAAGTTTGCAGTCACTGAGAAGAACTCAGGATTAGGACTGCTCATTTGTTTTTATAAGAAATCCCTTTTCTGAGATGAACCTTAATGAAGTCTTGGGAAATGCCTCTCCATGTGCCCCGAAGTTATCTAGTTACCTCAGTTAATTAGGAGATTTTTCTAAAACTGCTCCCTACCTCCACACATCAGGCTCTTAACTGCCTTTAAGCATATCAGCAAGTCTGCTACAAATGTCCCTCTCCACCTGAGTGAGCACAATAATGTTCCACCTCCAGTCTTTTCCCACTTTGTCTCCTACCTTTCATAGAAAATGTGTAACTTAAAAACAGCATTACATGCATTCTTGCAAATGGCATTAAGCTAGGTGGCTTCTCAGAGGCTGTTCTGAGACCAGCAATAACAGCAAATTACTCAGTCTCTGGAGATAGTGGGGTTAGAGCATCTGACCCTTAACCTGATCTATGCGGGATAGTGTCACACCGGCTGCCCACACCACACTCTGCAACGAAATGATCCTTCATTCTGCATCTGGTTAATGAGGGCTGTATGGCTTCTAGAGATGCCTTCTTCCCAAACTCCTGAGCAGGAGACATATTAACCCTCTAGGAGCCTGTGCAACCAGCAAGGTGGCATTAGAAGACCCCAGCCTCCTTTCCAGTCCAAAGATAGCAATCATCACCGGCCTCCCGCTGCAGTAAATTCCTCAGGCTGTACAAATGCTGAATAAAGAAATATTTCCTCTTGTGTAATTTCAGTTCATTCATTCCAGAAGAGCCCTTCCTCTCCTGATTGAGGCAGGACAAACTGCAGGGACCACCTTTATGGTACCCTTCAAACTTTTCCATACCTTGAATACAGCCTCTCCAACTTTTTCTGTTGCCAAGCCAAGGACTCTCTACACTGACAACATCCAGAGTCCAGCCATATAGAGTGGGAGTCAGGTGCTTGCACGTGGGCACTCAGTGCCATTTTAGACATGCTACAGTAGCTGAAGCACCCATAAGGGGCTGATGGATATGATCCAGTGAAGGGGATCCAGCAGATCTGATCTGAACCAATAGCTGGAAGTCAGGTAGAACAACCCTGGTCATCTCTGAAGGCATCAAATGCCAATGGTTATGTGCTGAACTGCAGGCCTGGAGTCTTTTCCATACCCATGCTAAGCTCCTCCTGTGGTACAGGAAGGTTAGGAATAGGGGTACCAGCTTGAATACAGCTCTCCAGATGATTGTTCATGCAGATGTATCCCAAGGACAGTGCCTAAAGTGACCAGACACAGAATGGTCATCTGGAACTGCATCATGGAGGTGTTTGTAACTGGTATGTCCCAGCTTCTTCAAGGTAGGATTTACGAAGTTTTGTTACCTAAGAGGCCAGTCTATGTAATGACTGATCCCTCCTGGCCTAGAAATCCACAAATTTGGAAGCTTCAGGAAAAGTAGACAATGGGGCATTTTGGTCCCTGTCTTGGGAGGGTGGCCACTTCACACATCGGGAGGAATGCCATTGCTATTAGCCTTAACTGTAGGATGTTCGATCTCTAGTAGCTAGATGATCACCCCAGGTCTCACTATGAATGCGCATGTAAAGCACATTTCCCTTTCTGTGGAGATGGCCTCTTGCCAGGATCTCAGAGGAAGGAAGAGTGTGTTACTCTGTTTCCCCAAGGCCAGAGCAGGGGTATTTTTCCTATCCCAGACTTTTTTCCCACCTGGTATTTTGTGTTACATTGAACAGCTTCCTACTCAAACTAGAGTGAAGGCCAGCATCATGGTGGGAGCTGAGTGAGAAACAACAGAAATATCCATAGAAGGAAACAGCCTGCTACAAGGGCATTTTCAGACACAAATATTCCCAGCTAAAGGCAAAAGACAGGAACTATAGACTGTCTCTACCCTTATGGCCATGAATCATCTAACAATCGCCGGGGGTACTTCCAGACAGCCTATTCTGACCTCCCCTATATGGTCGTCAATCTGAACCATTAAAACCATTAAAACCATTAAAACCACTAAACTTCTAGATTAAGTACAAAGACTTTGGTTTAAAACACTTTAGTTCTCAAGAAAGCCTTTCCTTCTGTGCCGTGTGCAGAGGATAAGGCAACTGCAGAGTCTGAACTGGTTTCGGTCTCTGCAGCAAACAGTATCAGAGTCAATAAGACAGATTCTGCCCTTCCCCGGCTCTTACCAAAACTAGGGAAACAGCTTTCTGATCCCAGACCTGATGATCGGCATGCCTTGGCCCAGAGGTCCTCCTCAGGGCCTCTGGGTTGGGGTCCACATCAGGCTACCCCCCAGCCTGCCACCCAGCATCCCAAGAGGCTTTATGTCAGGGGACACCCGTGTACAGGTTTCAGCAACACAGGAGCCATAGCTGGGAAAAGAGACCACCCCAGAGCAACATGGGAGTGCCACAACCTCCTTCCCAGCCTTCTGGAGGGACATGTCCTGCTCTTTCAGAGAAAAGCGGTCACAAGATCAGCATGTCATAGGGCTGTGATCTCATGACCCCTTGGGCTCAGCCCACCTGCACCACAGTACCATCCACCAGGTTTTCAAAAGCTGCTCTCCCATTCATTGCTCCTTTGGCAGAAGAAATTCTCCCTTCCCGCTACAGTTAACTTTACAGCTTTGAGTCCATGGGATTATTTTTGTGGATTTTGCTGGGAGGGTTAAATTTGTGTTCATCTGAAACTTAAATAACAATGTGATGGTGTTGGGGCCTGCTGAGCCGGTATAGCACAATAACAGGATCTCTTTGTCTGGAGGAGCATTTCTCGAATCAAAGGATGTTTACCCAGCTTGTGGGGATCACTTGATTGGAAATTACATCCCCAGAGCTCCAGTCATGCCTGTCTGTTGGCCAGCTCTCCCCACCTCCTCCAGAGCCAGAGCACAGACCACATCTAAGACTCCCAGAATAGCTCAGGATTAAGCAGATTCAAACAGATATCAGTTCAAGGCCTAGATTAATGTTTTATGTTGCTCTCTTTTGTTCCTTTGGTCACTGGGGCAGACTCCAGCTCCACACTTTTTATTGGTGACATCACACAGATGTCACATGCAAGGAGGTCATCATCACCAGTGGAATAGCTGTCAGTCATTGAGGCACAGTCAGGCTGCACAGTAGGCTCTCAGCTGGAAATCGTTTACCAGTGTGCAGAAAATGTCTACAGAAGCTGGATGACAGCTCTCTCCATTCGCTAGCCTGCAACCAGTTTGCGCAGCTGGGGGTCTCTCCTGAGAGGCAGTCCTGCACTGGCCACAAGTCCCATCTTTGAGTCTGGGGTACACCTGTTTCTCCAGCAGAGATGCCAGACCATGTTAAATCAGTCAACTTGACCACGAATCCTATACTGTCCAAACAGCCCATCAGCCCATTTCTGATACTAAAATGTAAGTTAGGTCTGTTTTTTCCTTCCCATTTGGTTACTTTTTTATTCCAAGTTTTGCCCTTTCCCAGGAAATACAGTCATCTATCTGAAGGCAGCTACGGAACTGAGATCTGAAAGAGCTGTTGGTTTCTGCAGTGTGTTATTACTGCTGTAGAAAATTGTACATCCTACTGATTACAATGATCAGTTGTCAGAGCAATTGAAATGGATCGGAAAATTCCTCATAGCGTGGCAAAATTGAGCTGTATATCAAACAAACAGTTAATGCATCTACAAGAAAACTATCTTTTGCACTTTAATAGTCCCTTTCAACTGCAGAGCTCAGAGCACTTGAAAATGTTTATAAATAAGCCCTCCACATCTCTCCAGAGGAGGCTTTATTCCTCTTTTAAATTTGGCCAACTGTGCAGGACAGAGTCAAGCAACTCAGCAGAAAACTGAGCATGACACGGAGCAGAAACATCAGTTCCTGCTGCTCCAGCTCCTGATGTAAAGAGCCTGTGTCTTCTCGATGGCAGTCTCAGTACTAACAGAAAGACACACACCTCCTGTGGACCTGCATTTCTTACAATATGGAACATTTTCCAGATGCCTTTACCACCTTTTATTTCTATTTCCTAAGCCATCACCAGTCAGTCAGCTCCCTTCTGGAGTATGGAAAACACAATCATAGAGTTTCCTAAAATCTCCAGATAACCAAAACAAGTGAGCGGAGTTTTGGTGATTTTCCCATCTCTAAGCATGGCTGCAGCGTTTCTTTCCAGGATCCAGCCTGCTCTGACAGAGAGGGTGCCACAAAATACCTTTTAACTGTCCCAGTATTTAAGGGCATGACAGCTGTGAGAGCTGAATGACCCACTGTGAGAGAGGCTGTGGCACAGGAGGTCCTGTGCTGAGTCAGCCTTTTCTTGGCAAGTGTCACTGTGCCACCCAGAGCAGCTAGCCAGTCTCCTTTGGTGCCTTTTACTGCAGCATCTAAATCTCCCCAAAACATGGTACAGGGGCTGCAATGCTCCAGAAGAGCATTTGCTGCCCTAAGGGAAGGCAGTACAGGATGGTGCAGTCCCACTTGGCAGGTGCGCTCAGGGAGCCCTTGGTCTTTCTTTTAAGGCCTTCAAGTAGAAAGGGAGATGGGGGTGCTGCTGCTTTCTCCCCTGTGCCAGCCCATGGGGCTCAGAGCATTACATACATCAGCCTGAAAGCACAGTAAGCCCCCAAGGCTCAGATAGTAGCAAGCTGCGGAGCCAGCCTGTCATCCCTCTCACACATGTCCCTCTGGCCACGTTGTCACTGCCAGGTGGTGTAGCATCCCCAGCTCCCACACCTTGCACTGGCTGCAGATGTGGCCCTGCTGTAGGTCCCAGCACAATGTGCTGTCACCAGAGGGCACTCCTGGCTCCCTTTGCCAGCACCCTTGCCGCGGTGCTCTGGGCACTGGGCTGTAGAGCTGTGTGAATGGGGAGGGGCAGTCTCTCCTGAGGGGCTATGGGAATCATCTTCAAGAAAGGGAGAGACCAAAGGGCTCCAAACTGCAGCCTGTCAGCACAGACACTGAAAGACTCTCTGTTCAGGGCCATCAAGAAAGCCCTGCCAGGTCCCTTCCGGTCAGGTCCGTGGTGCCTGCACCTCCTGCAGCAGCACTGGAACAGCAGAGGGGCAATTTGTCTGCAGTCTCTGAAAAAGCTCTATTCCTCTGTTTATGACTCAGCATCAGGCTTGGGGGTTGAGCCCTTCAGGCGTTTTGGGTCCTTCTGCCTTTCACCACAGGTTGCTGCAAGACATCCCACAGGGTGAGTGCCTAGACACAGGGAGGGAGCAAGATCTGGCCAAGCCAGGGCTGAGCCTCAGAAGTCAGAGATGAAGGTGAGGTCTGCTGGACCCCCTCCCCCTCCATGGGTCACTTACTCTTTCCCTGGCTAGGAGAAGCAGGAGAGATGGCCAGGGCAGGGACAGTCCCAGAAGGCTCTGAAGGGCTCTCAAAGCCAACAGACAGCTTTCAGCGAAACATGAGACAGCTGAGACCCTACAGAGCAGGATGATCACAGCAGACCCACATGGTCGTTGGCAGCAGTGCCATCTGGCCTCACCTTCCAGCCCACACTGTGCCAGAGAGGGTCAGAGGGACCTGGAACACATGGACATCCTCCTGGAGATGCTTAAAGCAGCAAAATAGGCTGTGTGGGGTGGCTGGGCTCCAATTCATGGGCATCCCCAGCTCTGACTTCTCCCAGCTGCCCATGGGGATATTGCTGGCAGATGGGAACAGACCACGGGACAGCAGCCTGCCTGCATGCAAAGGGGAAATTCAGCCTCCCATCCCAACAGCCTTTCCTGCCCTGCCCAGAATAGATCTGTTGTTCTGCAGCTCCTTGTCTGCTTAGTCAACTGAGTTCCCATTAGCTCCTTTTTCGCAGCCTCCTTAGTGCAGGGGATAAACGGACTGATTGTTTCCCCTTTGCCTTGAATGAAGGGGTATTTTGTTTATTAAAAAGTCATGCTGTTAATAAAGATCTTCTCATAGCCATAAATAACTGAGGCCATGATTGTTTCCTCTCTGCTTCCTTATCTGCACTGGAGGATTCACAAAGAGAACCATGACCCTGACCAGATGCAGATCCATGCTAAAAATATGCTTTGAAGCAAGAGGCAATGAGACATGGCAAGAGCAGCAAAGGGCTTTAGCAAAGCCTGCAGCTATACACAAGCAACAGACACTGTTTCAAGAACATCTCCAGGTATGTGCTAAGGATGTCGTGCCCAGCGTGGTGTGTCAATTGGGAGGAGGACCCCCTCACCTCCCCAGCTTTGTGGGACACCTCTTTCAGAGCACACTTCGGTTCTCCAAAGTGTTGTCACCTAGTTTTTCCCTTGGGAAAGCCACAGACCAAGTGTAATCCAGGGGGCAGGTGTTGAAGCTTGACAGAGGATGAGAACAATTCCAGGATTCTTTATCAGCAAGCCACAGAAACGAGCTGAGAGAAAAGGCAGGTTAGGATCAGCAAAGGCTGTTCTCAGACCCCTGTGTTTAGTGGTCTCTGTAGTAATGTCTCATGTTTTGGGTGATGTTCAGGGTGCCCTGCAGGTGAGGAGGACAGCCGAACAAAAAACAAGCAGTATGGCTGTAACAGTCTCCAACCAAGCACCAGGTTCTCCAGCCATCAGCTGCTCCAGTTTGCTCACCTATCCTAGAGCACTCAGACAAAACATTCATGTCTCCCAAGCAGTCCAGATGCCTCTTCTGCTGTTTAGGTGCAGGATAGGCCTGTGGAGCCTAAACCCAGCCAGGTAAGACATACACGGCCACCCCTCTCGTAATCAACTCTACCATCTACCACTGCACCCCAGACCTGGTGGTCCTTGCACCAGAGATCCTCCCAGCACAAGGTGCTGCATTTCCTCTATACCAGCCTGCAGGCCTCCCAGCACCAGCCCAGGCTGTGAGACCTGCTCCTCAGCCACTGTCCAGAGCTGGCAGTAGGGAGACCAAGCAACTTGGTCAGCATTAGCCCTGTGGTGTCTCAGAGGCATCCTTTATGCCTCTCCAATTTGAGGCATCATCCCACAAATGGTGCACACTATAGCAGTGGCCTCTAATCAGCTAACACCCTCTGGACTGTATCTTATTCCCCCCCAATACCATATTTTTCCCCACTCTTCTTTTACAGTATTTAGCTGTACATATTTAAATGTGATCATTGAACATAGCCAAAGGCAACAGCATTAGTGATGCTACACCCTGCACGGATCAGTCCACCAGGAGGATGAGCCATGAACTCTTCATAGCAATCTGAAGGCAGAATCTGGCCCTCTACCCAGATACACCTCCATCAGGATCTTCTGACCCCTCCTCTGCAGGAGCAGAGTTTTCACCAAGCCCTCCATGTCACAAGGCAGCACCCAGGAAGGCAGTGTATCACAGTCAGCATTGGCTCCTCTGGGATAGCCCTGGGTCCAGAAGCAGATCTTGTGGTCCTATCCACCTCCCTAGGGGCTAGCAGCTGGGGCTTTATTGCAGGAGCATTGCACAGGCCACAATGGAGGAAACTCTATGTTAAAGTATATACTGCAGCTTTGGAACCACTTCATGTTGCTTTTTCAAGAGCCTGATTTTGCTTTCTGGCCCAAACACACTGCTCATTTTTCTGCAGCAATGAAGATAAACGCCAATAAATCTTCTGCAGTCGTTTCATGGGGCCAATAGTGATCTCAGCCCTGAAGTATTTCAGTATCCTTCAGCCAGTGTTACACCCTAAGGCCCTGATCCAGCAAATAACTTAGATGGGTCCACAACCTCAAACATACAAGTACCTCCTTTAAGAACTTGTAACATTCCCTCTGAATTCAATGATATCTCTGTGCTCAAGTGTTTTACTGGACCAGGTCCTAAATAAGCAGCCTGTGTGTAGGAGAAGGCACTGCAAGTGCCAAAGACCATTTTGCAACCCTTACAGGACCATTCCTCAGGACCTAGGTGTTCTCTTGCACTTCTGTTCTTTGCAGTTGTCATTAACTAGCACACAGCTGGGTGGCACCCAGCCTTTGTAGCCCCTTTCACGGGTGCCTGTTCATTTGTTTGGCTGAACAGGTCAAGGCAGGTGTGTTCTCCTCTCTTGCCTCTTTAGCAAATACATTAAGGGGTTTGAAATTAGGTGTGACTCCCTATCCTCTTCTGTGTAAGACCTCATTCCCACCAAGTAGCACATTCTCTGGAGATGTGAAGACCTTCCTTAACTCTACGGGCAGGAACAAAGAGGTGGAAATCAGTCCCTCCAGGATGCAACAGGCCCAGCCTCCTGCCAATCACCAGTCTCTGATATTTTTCTGATGCCTTTTGGGTCTCAAGGGATCAGCCTGTAGGCAGCTCCCTATCCCCTTTTCTGCTCATGATATGTCACCTTTAGCTGGCTCCATAGGTAGAAATCATTGCTTCCTTTAATTCAGGCTATGAATCTGCCATTTAGGGGATATGTATTAGCTAATTAGCCATCCTGCACTACAGACTAGAAAGGGACTGTTTTCAGTGAGAGTATGAGGGAGAAAAGATTTATCCATTAGGACATATCCCTCTGGGCTGCAGAGAGCAAAACTATCATAGTACAGAGGCCTGATGTATGACCCCAGCACAACTTCCCATTAGTGACTGCTCTGGCTTCTCCCTTATGCACCTTACAGCAGGAAGGTCTGACCCAGGATCTCTTGCCCTACTGTGTGCACACTGGAGTACATGACACCTCCTAACACAGGGGATCACTGCACTGTTCTGAATGAGCTGTCTGCTCCATGAGTAGTCAGTCTTCCCTTTACGAAGCAGCAAATACTGGAAGCGTTCACAAAATTGAGAGGGACAGGGCTCTGCAGTTTATAAATTCTAACCAAATCTAAAGCTGGCAAATGTTGTTCTACCTGAGACACACAGAGCCAATTTCTGTTGACCAGGATGGGCAATAAAAGCCCACTGGGTAGCAATCCTTTCCCTTGCAGTAGGACAACTTAAGTGTGTCATTCAGCAGTTTTACGTCTCTGCATGCCTTTCCTTCCCTGAGTGAATGGGACCTACATTCCACTTAATCTGCAAGGCAGGAGAGCTCATGCCCTGCCATGAGTTGCAGGCTCTGCAAAACTATAGTCTTGTTTTCAGACATTATTTTGGGCTGTTCAGCATATGTGTGGGGTAGTCCTTGCTAAACAACTTGACCTTGTGCAGCATCATGAAAACAGACTGTTTTCCCAGACCAGGCTTTGTCAGTGCTCTTATCAGAGAAATAGGTTAGAAATTCTTCTGCTCCCAGTGCTGGTGCCAGGCCACAGCTCTTATCTTCTGCAGTCTCTGTGGAAGGAGGGAACATCCAGTGTGTTCAGGAGAAATGAAGAATTAATTGTCCTAGCTGGTTCCAGTGAAACCTCATAGGTTGGGACGAAGCCCAAAGAAATGGAAGTTAATTTATTTTTTTTTACATCCCCAGAGTTTCTGTTGTTAAAAATTCATAATTGTTCCTTTCCAGCAGTTCTCTGTTCCTGTTTAAACAATGGCCCACATCATATACAAGCACCCATTTGAAATGTAGCTATTACAAAATCTCCACCCTTACAAAGTAGCTGAGGAATCCTGCTTTGAAAGTGACTGTGAAGAGTCCAGTCATTCCTCTCCAGATGTCATCATTATAATGTATTTCCTCTTCATCCTGCATCCCAGCAAATTTAGTTTACAGTCCAGGACAGGCTGACAGAGCTGAAGACCTTTTTGCTACTAGAAATGTTGCTTTTTCAAAGGCAATGCTATGGGTGACTACATCCCAGGGAAATGACCTGAGCCAAGCAGTGCATTTCTCCAGATTGGCTTCAGAGAAGTAGGGCAGGTGAGCCACGGAGCTACGCTCTCCTGATCAGATCTGCAGTTCTACTGGGTTGTATAGTATGGAGGGGTCCAGCCCAGAATGACTTCTGCCCTGTCACTACCCCAGCCAGACAGGGAATACATGTCCTGGCTTGCTGTTCCTGAGGTGAGATGCAGCCTGCTCAATTTAGTTACATAAGCTGCTGACAACCTCCCCTTATAGCATAGCACCTTGGCTGGGGTCTCATCTCCACGGGGTCATAACCTGCATGGTCAGGAGACTCGTTCCTCATCGTGGAGCACAGGGAACAAAGACACAGACAGCAGAATGGACTTATACACTAGGAAGGCAGGATCCAGGTGTCCATCTCCCCTATGTCTGGATGTATCTCACCATACAGTCAGCCTAGCTCATGGCACAGTCCCAAGGAGACAGACCAAAGTGACGAGACTTGTTTTCTGGAGAAGACTTATCTACACAAGACAAGTGATACTTTGTAAAGCCAGTCCCTCCTCCATTCACACACCCTGCTATGGGGTAGAGGAGAGGCCACCTCATCCCCCATGCAGAAGCTTTGCTGCTGGCTTGCGTGGACCCCCAGAGAGGCATGCACCTTCACTGCGTGGCCGCAGAGCAAGGCAAGCTGCAGCTCCCGCAGCAGTCACCCTTGGTGGCTAACAGCATGCATTTTAAACCACTTCCAGACTGTCAGGAATTGAAACCATGAGAGGAATGGGACTATTTCCTCCCCTGCAGGACACAAGGCATATAGATAGGGGACCAGGCTTGACTGAGTCCCTGAGATTGCATAATGGCCTCTGCTGCTTGCAAGCTCTCTTTTGGAAAACAGTTACGAGTTGAGCACATACAGGGAACTTTCCCACACAGCCCCTGACTGCCAATGGACCTAAACTCCCCTGGGCCATTTCCCAGTCATCTCCCCTACGTATTTTGGTTTAGCATCAGAGGATGCTCTTGAGCCTCATGATGGCCTCTTGCCTGATCACAGTTTTCATTTTGTGCCCAGCTGGAGCTTAGCTGCAAAGCTCAAGATTATTTCTTTTGGGAACTGCTGCAATTGGAGTATCAAAGTCTGACAAGGAAACCCAGAAGGTCAGTACAACAGTGACCAAGCCAACTGCATGTAACTGCAGTGCTGTAGTCTGTGGATAGCATTTGAACCTAACCCTCTCCCTCTGCCTGTACCACACAATCCAAGTTAGTTATGTTGACTTCAACTATCTTCTATAAACTCAGATCTACTTTCCAGAGCTCTGTCCAATCCTTAAAGCAGACAGGGAATCAAATGCACAGGCCATTTGCTGGCTTTCCACCCAAGTACCTCCTCTCTGAAAGGGATCTTTCAGAGTAAAAATGAGCATTTCAGCAGAGGCCAAGCCCTCAGGTACAAAACATCTGAAAACAGATGGCAAACAGATGTTGCTGCTGAAAAGTAATGCTATTTTGGCCTGTCTGAAGTTGCTTAGGTAACACTGAAACACAAAACTCACCTTCGAAGGCTTTGAGAATTGGCATCAGCAGAATACAAGAAAATGATCCAATGAAGTCTACACCCTGCAGATTCCCTCTGGAAGCCAGAAAGCCTGGTTCTAATTTCCAGAACAAGTGGGGACATTGAGCAAGTTGGAAGCAGGCTTCAAGAATAGCCACTGGGCAAAAAGTCCACCAACTGAAAGAGAAGCAGTAGAGAAGATGGAGGCAGCAGCATACACCAGCAGCAAGCAGCAAGTGGAGGAGAGAGCAGATCAAGGGACAGTCATAAGAGCAGGCCATCCTGCATCACAGGAGCTGGGCTCATGTCTCATTTGTGCTGATGGGTCTAATCTGGAGACACTATGGAGTGTCTGCACCCTGGCACAGCTTAGAGCTTCAGCAAGTCCTACTGCTTTTAGGAATGTTCAGAAAGGGTTGTCTGGGATTATAATGCACTCCTCTGGGATGCTGCATGTGGATCCCAGGAGCATCTGCATAACTCAGCAGACTTGGGCCCATATTCCAAAGAGGCTCTAGGCTTGACCAAAAATGGGAACTTGGAAGCCCAACAGTTAATGTAACTGCCAAAATGAAGATCTGGTTGCCAAAGGTGTTCTGGCCAGCAGCTGACTCGAGCAGCCCTCATGCGTTCCCCATATACCTACAGCTGTAACCACTGAGCATGCCCATGGCTAGCCACATGTCAGTAAACCAGAGACACATGGCTCCCACTCTTGGCAGAGTTTGTCAGCCCCATCTGGTCCAGATCCAATGCCAGGGGCATTCTCAGAGCCTGGCACTTCCTCAAGCTCACTCCACTGAACCAAGTGACCAAGTGATCGCCTCCACTTGGAGTGGGTCCTTTCAGCTGCCCCTCCTAGAACACTGGGCCATTGAGGAAGACTCTCAGCACAGCTCCACTACACAGTGGCCAGAGAGCACACCTGCAAAACACATTTCAGTGAATACTGGACATGAAAAACTGAAAGTCCCTGGAGCAGTGGGAGAGGGACCAGAATACACATTTCCATACTCTAATCAATAGACAGGAATGCCCTTCTATCCAGGCCTCTTCAGGCCTGGATTAATACACAGCTGAGAGATATCCATTCCCATTTCTTCCAACAGCTAGGGTGCTCTTCTGTGCACAGTTAATGCAAACCTCCTCAGAGAGAGGAAGAAATAGTCTTCCAGATCCTGCTGAGTGCCTCAGTGTGCTGGCAAGGAGAGGTTCTTCTCCACAATGCACTGGGAGGAGGGGCTGGCACCAGCACTGCAAATCCTCATTCAGACAGACTTATATTCTCAGGACACCACATCCTCAGCATGGGCTATCAGCAGGCAGAACTGGCCCCAAGCCAACCTGCTGGTGCTTCAGAGCTACATGGTCCTGCTCCTACCTCTCTGACTAAACTCCAGAGGTAGCCTGCACAACAAACCCTGCCCCACCATTTCCATTTTGCAGCAGCTCCCCAGAGTTAGTAAGAAGAGTGCTGAGCCCATTTCCCTTCCACAGAGCCAGAAGAGAGCCTTGCTGCTACAGACTTTCAGAGGGATTCAGGATCTGAGTCACAGTCAAGACCACAGACCTTACTTTCAACCCCTGCACTACCTCACTAGACAGTCTGTTCATCATAGCAATTTATAGCTGATCATTTCAAGGCAAAACAGTACACAGCCTGTGCTTGCCTTTGAAGGGTGGTAAGGAGCTGAACTCCAATGCCATTCACCCAAGAGTTATTAGTCCACCAGCTGGGAAACTGGAGCTTCTTGCCCTCAGCCCTGGCCAGTACCCATCCTGCCAGCCAACACTCAGACCTTTTGATTCTCTTAACCTGGCAGCAGTATCTTTTTAACATAGGCTTAAATGCTGAGTACAGGGGAAGAATGAAGTGTTTTTGTTTTTGGCTTTTTTTCTGTTTGCCTTTTGCAATTAGCAGCTGGGGCTCACACAGTCAGCAGTGAAACAGCATACAGGGAAGGGCTCATACAGCAGCTTTTCCAAGGCTCTAGCACTCTCTGTTAGGAGACACGGGGACACAGCTCTTCTGTTCCAGCTGAGCGGTCCACAGTACCTAAGGTTGCACAGGTCCAGGCCTCGAGAAAATTAGGGACCAAAGATCAGTTACGTGGTCCCTGGAGATAAAGCGTCAATCTTTCAACTCGTACAGATGATCAGGGATGAATGGGAGGCAATGAGTTACAGGCAAGTTTCCTGGAAGAAAGACCAGGACATATCCTGAAATGCAAAGTATTGACCCACCCAGGACCAATATAGCTAGGTGCTACTGGGCAGATCTCCGTCTTCCAAGAAGAGCATTTGCTATTGTTCCCCAGAGTGTAGAGTGTCATTTCTGGACCATCTGACTGAAAGTTTTGCTTCTGCATCTTTCAGCTCTGACTTTCTTGCCACTGCAGAGCCAGCTGTTGCCCTGAGTGTCCCCATTCATGCATCTCTTGACAGCCACAGCTGCACAAGGGATTCATAAAACTAGAGGTGCCAGTTGTGCATGCTCAGGGCCAGATTAGGCCCTAGAGTGCTACTGGCATCACCCTCTCCCTCAACCATCTCATGTCCTACTGAATTACACCAGACATTAAAAAGGATTTTTGAGGAAGTTCCCATCACTCCTGCAAGGAAGGCCACTAGGTTGCTTCTTAGTGTCCTCGTGGATCAGAATGGGTAGGCTATGGCCTGTCCACCTTGCAGACAAGTGCCCTGGTAGATGCTCTAATTTTTCCTCTTCCCACTGTGCCCAGAAACAAACAGGAGCAGTCAAACTGGTTCAAAGGTTTCAGATAGGTAGTATGGACTAGCACCTACGTTATCTTCTTGGGAGGTGCAGATGTAGACAGCATTTCTCCTTGGAAGGACCAACCACTTCTCCTCATCCAACCATGCTAGTGTAGAGGCTGCTGAATAACTGGAATCCCACTCTCTGGCAGAAGGCAGCAGAGCAGAGGCTCCTGGAGCTGAATCACCAAACCTCCATGAATCTGGGCATGCCCTGCCAGTTCTGACTCATCCCACAGTATCACGGAGTAGGTCACAATAAGACTGCCAATCCCTTCCACACCCATCCCTTTCAAAGGAGGGTTATAGCAACTATGCCCCATAGAGAGAGATCTTGTCCTGTGCATTTCCACATTTGAGGGAATCCTGCCACAGACCAGACAGCGCTAGGGGCATGGTCAAAGGATGGAAAATGTTTGGGCAGTTAGAACAATGTCATCTTTGATTAGGCCCAGAAGGTGCCTCAGCCGTGCGGGGACAGGAGCCCTGGAGGCAAAGGGTTAGCCATTTACTCTCACACATTCCTGTCTAATGCTCCTTTGCCGTTGTTTTTCCCCACCCACACACCAGCCTGCTGCGTAGCTATTGCAACACCAGAAAAGATCATTGACTGCAAAAATGAAAGTGTGTGGAATGAAAATAGCCCCAGTAGTAAGAGATGGGCTGGGAGGCAGAAGTCAAGCAGTCAGGGAAATGACTAAAACAGAAGCTCAAGCAATTGCTAAGAAGCACACTGTATTAGACTGAATTCAGTTCCAAACTAGAAACTGCTCCCAGGAGGCCCATGACTGCTTCAGAAGGGTCAGGGCATGAACAGAGGGCTAGGAAAGCAATGCCCTCAAGCTGGCTTCGCCTGTGTCCTGCAAGAGACAGAGCGACCCAGTTCTCCTCCTCCTCTCCCTCCTCCCTCCACCCAGGCAAGCACCCTCCTGCCCCAGCAGCCTCAAAAAATGGGAGGCAGTTGTACTGAAAACAGTCACCCCTGCTCTGTCCACAGCTTTTTTTTCTACTCCTTATGTTGAGAAGTACAAGTGGCAGAGAAGCAAAATTGTCAGATCCTGTTCCTACTGGTCTACAGCCCGGTGTGAACAGAGGGCACTCCAGCCACACGCTCCAGAAGCAGCTGCAGCCCCTGGCCACATGCCACTGTTCTCCCAAAGACCTTGGCTGGAAGCCAGGAAAAGACATGGGTGGCCTGCACGAAACTTGCTCTGTTGGAGGACGTGTTCAAGGCCTCAACACTGTCCATGATGAGATCTTTACGTTGAGAGTGAGTAAGGCTCAAGAACTACCAAACTTATGGCACTGGCCTGGGTGGACAGGGTGATGCCATTAGCAGCTGTGTGACCCTCTGCAAAGGACAAAAATGCAGTCAGCACAACACAGAAAAGACTAGGTAGCAGTATGGGGGCTGGGGAACCCCCGGGAGCTGGGCTGGCTGGAGCGAACATGCTGCTGTCACAGCTGGGGCATGCGGGGAATCCAAACTGAAATACACTGGGAAGAGAAAATGTGCTCCCAAGGGGAGGAGGTGCATTGGAGAGACCCTTGGGTGTTCACTGAACTCGGTTGCTGGACATTTTACACAGACTTTCATTCATCACATCATCCACAGCACACAGCCCCACAAGGAGGAAAGCTGGACAAAAGAAGGAAAGACAGTGAAGAGCAAGAAGTGAGGGACAGCTCCAGAGGTCCAGTTCTGCAACCCCATTCTGAAAAATGCTCTTTTTTCAGCTTTGTGCAGCCATGTGAGATCTTCTGCTCCTGACTGCTCTCAGTACTGAGTTTTCCTAGAGCTCTCTGACCCCAGGCCTTAGGGACCATAGCTCTGACCTCGATGTGCAGCCCTCCCTAGGATGAAGACTCCTCGAATATGAAGGTAACTTTGTACAGGACAGCTGTAGAGACTAGAGAAGGCCCACAAGGAAAGGACCAATCCTCACTGATCCAGAACAAGATGTGAAGGTGCTGGTGGTGCCTATGGAGAGTTGGGTGGCATGTGCGACAGTGCAGCTCTGCAGGCAGGTCTGTCCTCAGCTTTCTTTCCTCTCTTTGCTTGAGATGCAATAGGAGTCAAAACCCCACCATAACAACACACCACTTCCACACGTACTTCAAAGAGGCTAGGGCACTGCTGTCTCTCTCCAGGCCACCCTCTAGCATTTTGTGGCATTCCCTAGAGTAACAGCAGTTGGAGCAGGCACATTCATTCTTCCCCCATGTGCTGGGTCTCCAGTCACCCAGATTAGCAGAAAGAGCTGGAAAAGGTGAGCCATAAACCCGCGACCTCCTGAAAGGAAATAAAATGAAACCCAACCTTGCAGCAAACACAGGGATTTGAGGCTCTGCAATCCTGGCTTTTGAAGGTCTGGGGGTGGCAATGCTTGGTCTCAGCTCTCCCAAAGCTCATGCCTTTCCATGCTGCCCCCAGACAGGCAGCCCTTCCCTGACATGCTCTCCTAGCTCACTGAGAAGCAGCCACTTGCTGAGGAAGGGAGGCTGCAGAAAGGAGAACAGAACAAGCTGAGACAGGCCGAAGAACGAGCCCTGATAAAGCTCTGGGAGCAGGAAGCCCAAATGCAGTGAAACATGTCATTGCTCTGTGATTGATGAGAGCGAGCTCCTGCCCTGTTGGCTGCACTCACAAGTCCACTGACAACAGCAGGGTCTTGTTGCAAAAGCCCTGGCAAAAATCATTTTTAAAGGAAAAATGCCATGCCTAGGAGCCACAGCAGCCCCAAGCCAGGGAATCCTCCCAAAGGCTTTTGGCAAAGGCTCATGCTGACTCTACCTTATCAGAGAATTTCTACCATTTAGTGCAAAATGTGTATAGGACAGCATGCCACAAACATATCTGGGACAGGCAGGTCAGAGCAGCTGTGTAACAGCAGACAGCACAGCCACCTCCTGGGAAGAGAGGGGCTGCAACATGTCACACATCCCAGGATTTCCTTGGCTCATGGAGGAGAGGTCCCTGGGCCAGGGCCTGTCTCTAGCAGCCCAAAGGGGATCATGCTGAAGGGCTGCATGAGCAACTCCAAAAGGCAGCTGGTTCATGATGGAGAGCCCTATGAGAGGCTCTTCAGGGGTTATAAAGGTGTGGGGTGTCAATCCATCACTTGTTCAGTTTTGGGGATACCACACTGACAGGTCGAAAGCTGAGGCTTGAGCAGAGCACTTGCAGGGTGTGTGGGTTGAGGCCGTGGATCTGAGGCAGCCCTGGGGGACTTTTTCTACTTTACTGCCTTTCTTCCAACAACTCTTAGACTAAGTACCTCACAGATCAAGATCCCTGGCAGCTGGAGAAGATGTGGAGCTAAGAGCAAGCATAATGGAGCTGAAGCACCCTGCACCAGCCCCAGTTCAGTTCTGGCCATGTTCAAGCACTGACAGTCGGTTGCTGGTCTCAGGATTGGCATCTCTTACCCTGTCCCAAGGGCTGCTGGACCCTCAGGGGTGTTCATATTTGTACGGAGAGGAGGGCACACATTCATGCTGAGGGTGACATTTGGAAAATAATGCAAACAGTCTGTGAGCTAGCAGCTCACAGATTCTAGATTCTCACAATCTAGAGTTTAGCAGGCTGAGAGCTCAGTGCCAGGATTTGGACGGGTATTTGGGATCACTCTGAAACACCAAATCCCTTTCAGCTGCAGAGCCCTTCCCAGATGAAGTGTTTCCCCTTGCAGAGCAGACTTGGGGATCCACATTACCTTTCTTCTTCCCTGGTCTCTTGGTGAGGTATCTGGGCACAATTCCTGTTACCTCCGCTGAAGAAGAGACCACCTGAGCCTCGCATTTGGATTGTGTCCACTTCTTCTGTCATGGTCCCATACCTAGAGGTGGATGCACTCCCTTCCCCAGCCTTGCAGTCCACTGGGCTTACCATTCAACTTTTTGGAGATGCCTGAGAAGTGAATCAAACCGACATCAACGGCTCAGTTAGCTGCCTAGTGTCTGCAGGCTCTCCCATGGTGGGCAGAGACCACTGGAGGATGCTGAGGCTCTTGCTCTGAGTCAGCATCCGGAGAGCTGCTGTCCTGTATGACGGCAGGAAATCTCCTTGCTCAGCTCTCTAACACTGGGTCATGTGAACATCCTTCTACAGCTCTGTAAAGACTCCAAAATCTGATCAGAAGAGCAATGTACTGGTCTGAGAGAGTGGCCCTTCTCAGCAGAGCTGTTCTCCAAGGCACAGCTTATGAACAGATGAAGCCAGCAGAGTAGATCTGATAAAAGTGGTAAAGATCTGGCAAAAGTGATAAAAATAATCTATTTCAAGGATTTCAAAGACATAGATGAATGAATGCCCTGATTATTCATTTTCCTGTCCTGGAACATCTAGATTTTCAGCACTGCCATGGTCAAACAGATGAGTCTGGGTATCATTGACTTTAGCTGGCGGCTATATTTACCCGGGCTGCCCTTGAGCAGGGTGAGTAGGAGCCCAGCAAATACACCATATTCATGTCCAATCTCTGGGATATGCAACATCCTCGCCAGGGAAGGATGTGAGATTATACAGAGTAGCACCCCGCAGATACCTCTAACAGACTGGCCAGGCTGCTGTACAGCATCAGTGAGCATCTCTCTAGGGTTGGTTTCAGAAGAGCAGGATTGTGGTGCTCATAGCATCATGGCAGGCAGCAAATTGACTGTTGCTCTGCTAAGGCCTGGAGACCACCCTGGGGGCTCTGCCTGGGATAACTCAGGCTTGCTGCACCTGGGTCAAGGGCCTGGGAGCAGGGCACAAGACTCAGGTGTTGTGTCCTGCTGGAAGCCCTGCCAGCGAAGAGGTTAACGATGCTGGGCCACACAAACAGACCCATCCAAACAGGAAGTGCTCTCTGTGCCACATTTGATTTACACCAGCCTTTGAAGATACTGATCTTAGGATGGATCTTCACAGAGCAATGTTGTGATTTGAACTGAACAGCAACTGCCACTGTAAAGATTTGCAACCAAGCAGGGTTCTGTAACCTATCAGGCAGACCGGCTGATGAATCACAAATGAGTGACTCTTGCAGTGTTTTATTTCCATTAACAACTGCAGTTATTTTAGGAGCTCAGCGCAATGGGGAAAGTGTTTGCAGAGACCAGGCTGATCTAGGAGGAAAATAGATGTGTTTTTTTACTTTTTTTAAGAAAAAAAATGCTGTAACTTAATTGGGAAAAGGCTGGGGTTTGTTTTTCTGTTTTTTGTTTTTCTTTAACTGGACAGTCTTCTGACGCTCTGGAGCATTTTAGGTTTTTCCTAAATGAAGAGCAGCAGTCCTGCCAGGAGCTGTTACTGGGCCACAAGAGCTAAAAGTGGCAAAGGCATTGAAGATTTCCAAAAGCCACAGCTGGAAATAACTGACTGCAGCACTATAGAAACACCACAGGAAAAGCTAAGATGGGTTCTGTGTATTCCCTTCCCATGGCTCCCTGCCCGGGTTTTTCCAGTTCCTTCGTGTTGCAGAGAAACACATTCCTCTCCTGGCCCAGAGCACTTTGAGGACTTTGCTGTGCTTCCAATATGACAAGAAAATATTTTGCCCATCACTGCCTCCTTCTACTGAATTTTCATAAGAATCTGACAGACTAGTGACTTGACAGGCCTTTATTAGTGACTCCATGTAGCTGCTGAGAGTTGGGAAACAGAGAGATACTGATTTTGGCGCAGAGAAATGGAGCTTCAGACACCAGGAGATGTCTAAGTTGAGGTGCTTCAGGGAAGCATTGGGCACAAAGATAGGACTCAGACCAAGTTTACTAGATCTGACTCTTTGGTTTCATATGTAGCTAATTAAATGTGTCCAGGACCATTTTCTGGTGCTGAGGAGCACACCTGCACAATTAAACTCTTCTACCCACCAAAACATATCCCTGAATGTGAACTGTCTGGAAGGGGTGCTGCTGTGCCCAGACTGACCCCCAGAGCATGCCTGGGAAGTAATAGGAGATCACCTCAAAGATTATCCTGCCAGTCTAACCCTGTAAGTAGTTACATTTCCATCCCTGGGAACACTTCCTGCCAGCATTTAAATTTCCAGTACAGGCACTGTTCTAGGTAAACCCATTTCCCATAAAGCCTTATAGTAGATGTAGCCCTTGAGGTATCTGCTCCCCTTGGAAAGCATCAGCAAAGAAACACAGCAGAGCCCTGTGATGGGCAGAGCAGTGTCTGAAAGGCACCAGGCAGGCACAAGCTGGGCAGCGATGCAGAGAGGCAGGACAAGAGAAGCTGGGCAAGGAGACTGGGTCTGGAAAGGAGTGCAGCTGGGCTGGAGGGAGAGCCTCGTCGGAAGGCTTTGGGAAACAACCAACCAACTGGTCTCCACTGGGCACACTGCCAGAGCACCTGGAGCAGAGGTCAGGTGTTAGGGCCCACCTTTGTGCATGGATAATCCACTAGAGCCATATCTCTTGTGCACATGCAGCTAATGCAGGCAGAATGGCCCTTCTGCTGCCTGGCATTGTATGGGCTCCAGGAGAAGTCTTGTAGTCAGTCTGAAAGCTTGAAGTCCTTGAAGGTACAATAGTGCTGAAGTGATGCCAGACAATGAGCTGCCCATATCCTTTAAAAAACAACAGCAAAAATGTCGCAAACTTGTGCTTTAAAATGACTCCTTAAGGATGTGACATTAAGCAGGGAACAACTACAAAATGGCAGAATAAGAATCACCTGTCTGGCCTGAGGTCACCTCCTCAAGCGGGGAGTGTCTCAGCAGGTCTTGTTAAATGGGAACAGATTATCTTTCAAAAGATTCCTCTAGTTCAGCTCCCAAAGGACTGCATCAAGGTGGGAAGCAGGTAGCAGAAGCAACTGTTGATGCACCCAGCAGGGGCTGGCAGGTGTGGGGTGAGCAAAGCATGTCCTGACACTGGACACCTCTTGCAGGGACATAAGCCAGTGGGATCTGTTGCTCAGAACATGTACAGCCAGGCCCTGGGCACCTCTGAGCGGGGAAACTTTGACCTTTAGCGCTCTGTGACTCAATCCCCTGGCTGTGAGACAGAGAAAGATGCACCTTAGTGCTTGGCAGTCCTGCCAAATGTCAAGCCACAGTGTTCCCCAAATATTCAGCCCTCACTGACATGCCAACACTAGGTTTGGAGATGAGGCTGTGCAGATGAACTTTGCAGAACAGCACCAGGCAACGGGGCCATTCCTTTAGGGGTTCGGGGACTCCTGCTCATCTTGCAAGGACCAGAAATTGCTCCCATGCAGCCAGTGCTGGAGAACCATCTACGTGGTGTGAGTTTGACTGCCTCTGCCCAAGTGCTGTATTACACCCTGGTGCCAGGTAACTGAGCAGTTGGACCAAGGACTGGGCATGCCCTATGGCTGTCTGTATCATAACATTCTTGCTTCTCAGGGACTTCTCAGCACCCCTGGCCACAGGCATGCTCCCGCAGGGGCAAGACAAGGCATTTGGGGTCTTTCCACCTGGGCACAAGCCATGTATGCACCCTCAGGCACTCCTATTTATATGTCCTAGGTGCTCAAGCAGGACTAGCCAAGACACACCTAAAGGAAATGGTGACCTGCTGAACGTTTTCCACTCTGCTCTGCACCATTCATGAGCACCTTTGTTTCTGTTTGTGCTGCCATGACAACCAGGCAAGGAATTGGACACTGGAATTGTATTGCTTCTTGCATCGTGGAGAAACAAATGCCACAGAGCCCAGCCTGTTTCAGGGCATGTGCAATAGTGTAATCACTGGTTCAACTGAAGGCCTCCAAGAAGACCTACAGGCTATATTTCCTTCTTGTTTTCATCTCTATGGCTAGGAGCAGGCAATATCTTTGCCCCTTTCTCTCTGGTCGTGGTCACCACTTCATGTTCGCCTGCAGCAAATCAGTCTCAAACCCCTAATTCCACTCCTCCCAGCTGTGTCCCACTGCATCCTGCAGTATTTCTTTAAATAAGACACGACAGGTGAGGTTTTTCTCAGGAACTGCTATCGCTTCTGCTCCCAGGTTTCAGGCTTTGGGCTCTCATTCCTGCCATGAGAGTCCACTCAGACCATCCCTGAAGGTAAAGCAGCTTGAGAACCAATTAAATATTTTTGGTGAGCCCTGAATTTTTTAAGCCTAGCAACAGGACAAGAGGCAGCAAGCACAAACTGAAACACAGGAAGTTCCACCTGAATATAAGGAAGAACTTCTTCACTGTGAGGGTGACAGAGCACTGGAACAGGTTGCCCAGAGAGGTTGTGGAGTCTCCTTCTCTAGAGATATTCAAAGCCTGCCTGGATGCAACCCTGTCTAACATGCTCTAGGTGACCCTGCTTGAGAAGGGGGGTTGGACTAGATGATCTCCAGAGGTCTCTTCCAACCTCAACCATTTTGAATCTGTGTAATGGTCTTTAAAATTAGACCATGGAAAATATTTACAGCATCCAATCTACTCTACAGTATTCAGGCTGGCTGCAAGATAACAGGATCTCCTCCATGAACCTGTATAGTCAGTCTGAAAGATGGTAACATAAGTAGAAGACTGCTTTCAAGGAGGCTTTGCTTGTCCAGGTCCAGGAGAATGCAAAGCTCTTGTCATGATCTATGGTGACAAAGTAACACATCAGGATATTAATATCAGATGATATTAATCACCTCCTCTTGTATAGCTGCCTACCGTGGAGCTGATAAATAACTCTCTCATGGGAATATTGTGGTTTCTCTCAGCAAACTGCAGAAGTCTCTGGATGACCAGCTCAGATGGAGACACATATGATCTGGACAACAGGAGTGTGTTTGAATGAGGAGGTGATGCATCATGTTGGGGCCCTGGCACTGTGCCCAAACTCTTCCTGTTGAACCTTGGTCACAGTGTTTTAGGAAACAAGGGACATGCAGAGGTTTGTCACTCACGTGCTGAAGCAGCAGCAGATGTTGTCGTCATTATTCCAGCTTTGGGCCAAACTTAGTGTTGCAGTTTTGGAGATTCAGGTCTGAAGATGCTTTGCTGAAAGCACCAGGAGAGATGTGCGTTCTCCTCTGTTGCATTTCCCAAAGCTGGAAGATACTCCAGCTACATGCTTTGATCTCTATCATCCATGGTGGCCCCAGAATACTCACACTCTCAAGCACTAAAATCAGAGATGTTTTGTAGATCTTCACCTTCCTCTCCTGCGCATTGCCGAAGGGTTGTCTCTATTCCAGTACCTTTCAACATGTCCCCAACCCAAGCTGGCTATCAGCATAAATGTTCTTCAGAACCAAGAGTGTTATTAGCAGGGGAAGAGTTCCCTGCAGGAAAAGGTTAGTGCTTGGTGTTCATGGTTCCCCTAAGAACAGGGTTGGCTTGCTCTACAGAGCAAGACATTTGGGCATTTAAACTAATGGTCATGGTGGGACAGGCAGAGAAATAGCACCTGTTTATATTCCCAAACCACTTCTCAGCAAATGGTTACCTGGAAGATGGAGAATGGAGTACCCAGGTAGAGAGATGTCCTCTAGCACACAGTGCATGCCTCCTCCGGTGTACCCTGGGAAATGTATCCAAGTGAGAACAATTCCATGATGAACCAACTCGTCAGGAGGCCCACACACACAACAGGCAGGACAACAGTCAGGAAGACTCTTCAGCAGTTGAAGAACATGGGAGATGGCTGTGATCGCTGGAGAGCTGAAACACATGTGAGGGAGAGACGATGACTGGCTGGCAAGGGCTACCTCCCAGCACAGGCAAGAGCCCTGCAATAGCTGGGTCATCCCTGAGACAATGTTTGCTACATCTTCCACCAAATTTACACCCCTCTAAATTGCTCCTCTTCCCATCCTGCGTTCCTCCCTTTCTGCAGAGGGGCCTCATGCCGTTGAAGCATCCAGGCTACAGTGATGGAACAGTAAGTCTAGCTTCAGACCCTGTGGATCTTCTTGGTGGCCCTAAAGCTGCCCTTCAGGCTTTTCACTGCATGGAAAAGAGAGAGGACAGAAACATGGGCTGCCTCCTGTGAGATCAGTTGGCAACTGCACTTCAAAGACCCCCCCAGGTTGGGTCTGCAGGGCCATGCATTCTGGAAGAGCCCAAATCAACACAGTGGGCACAGAATATTTTCTGGTCTGCTGTGAAGATTCAACCTGATCTGACCCTCTGCTGATGCAAACTACATGCACAGAGCAGGTGTGCACACTCTGGAAATAACTTCCTCAACATGCAGGCACCTGGCAGCAAATGAGGACAGGTACAGCAGAACCTGCTATGTTAAGCCAGAGTCAATTCCTGGGCTGTAATGAAGCTGCAGTAATGAGTGTGTCCATAATTCTGGACTAATTAATGCAGTGCTAGTGCTTCAGGAACTTCTATTTTATGGCTTAGCCATAAAAGTTGATGTTCTGTTGAAACGTGATTTGCAAGGACTCCCATTCTACTTCCTTCCTTTCTATTTATTTTATAAAAGGAAAGACTGGCTATATTAACTTATCAGACTTCCTACCTGTAACAACCCTTTGGTTCCCTGAAAAGTTCATTAAGCCAATTGTTTGCACTCATGTGACAAATTAAATGAAATGTGCCAAGCAATAGCTGCAAGAGCTATCCAATATCCTTCTCTTATGTCTGACCCTTGCACAACTGGTGTTGGTCAGACATGAAGTGGTTCACATCTTTGTGGGAGCCAAAACAGATTGTGAAATGGAAAACATGGTAATCTGGAGATCAAAATTTTATAATCATATCATCCATTGAGCAGAGAGGAACATCATGAGGTTCAACAAGGGCAAGTGCAGGGTCCTGTACTAGGGAGAAATAACCCTAGGCACCAGTACAAGCTGGGGGGTGACCTGCTGGAAAGCAGCTCTGCAGAGAAGGACCTGGGAGTGCTGGCGGACAACAAGTTGACTATGAGCCAGCAATGTGCCCTTTTGGCCAGGAAGGCCAATGGTCTCCTGGGGTGCATTAGGAAGGGAGTTGCCAGCAGGT
Source organism: Rhea pennata (assembly GCF_028389875.1). Taxonomy (NCBI): domain Eukaryota; kingdom Metazoa; phylum Chordata; class Aves; order Rheiformes; family Rheidae; genus Rhea; species Rhea pennata. Next base: position 3,624,597 of record NC_084680.1, read on the forward strand.
GGAGGGAGGTGATCCTGCCCCTCTACTCAGCCCTGCTGAGGCCTCATCTCGAGTACTGCATCCAGTTCTGGGCTCCGCAGTACAAGAGAGACATGGACCTACTGGAGAGAGTCCAGTGTAGGGCTATGAAGATGATCAGAGGGCTGGAGCATCTGCCCTATGAGGAACGGCTGTGAGAGCCTCTTCAGCCTGGGGAAGAGAAGACTGAGGGGGGGATCTTATCAATGTGTACAAGTACCTGAAGGGAGGGTGTCAAGGGGACAGGGACAAACTCTTTTCAGTTGTCCCATGTGAAAGGACAAGACAAAATGGGCACAAACTGAACCGCAGGAAGTTCCACCTGAATGTGAGGAGGACTTTCTTCACTGTGAGGGTGACAGAGGACTGGAACAGGTTGCCCAGAGAGGTTGTGGAGTCTCCTTCTCTGGAGATATTCAAAGCCTACCTGGATGCAACCTTGTCTAACATGCTCTAGGTGATCCTGCTGAGCAGGGGGGTTGGACTAGATGATCTCCAGAGGTCCGTTCCAACCTTACCCATTCTGTGATTCTGTGATCTTGCCTGATCAGTACATGGAACCTGATAGCAAAAGACAGCAGAGACAGCACCTTGAGCTCAGTGTCCAATCCTACAGCCCAGTCCAGGCCCTCAGTGCCATTTTTTGGCATTCAGTTCTTATCTTTTATCCAGATCTGAACAGCAGCAGAGCTGGTCAGAGAGCAAAAGAAGCAAGCTCTTCCCTCAGCTCAGACATTAATGTGATACTCCTCTCCCCAGTCCAAGAAATTTTTCTTTTCTTTTCTTTTCTTTTCTTTTCTTTTCTTTTCTTTTCTTTTCTTTTCTTTTCTTTTCTTTTCTTTTCTCTTCTCTTCTCTTCTCTTCTCTTCTCTTCTCTTCTGTTCTCTTCTCTTCTCTTCTCTTCTCTTCTGTAGAAAAACACAGAGTTCATCCCCACCAATCCCATGAGGTCTTTGGCCTGCTGCATTTCTATCTCACATCTCTCATGGGCTCAGTGACCAGTTCCTGGAAGACATTGCCTACATCAACCAGCAAAGCAAGGAGTAGACACTTAGGTGTGCTAGGGGGAGGCATCCTTGGAGATGCCTTCCCTCAGACAAAGAATATCACCAACACCAAATCAGATTACCCACGCATTTATCTGGCTGAGTCTTGACCCCCCTTCCAATGATGGAGACCCCCATACCTGTCTGGGGGCCTCTTCTTATGCTGTATTAACCTTACAGTTAAACCCTTTTCCTAATATCCAAGTGGAAGGTCCCAAGGTTGTCACAAACTGGAGGGTTGTTGCACCTTATTTTGACACCTGGTGCTACCAAGAAGAGTTTATCTCCATCACCTTTGTAGCAAACCTTCCAGAAGTTGAAGGATGCTATTAGATCCTCCCTTAGCTTCCCCTTCTCCGAACTAAACCAATCATGCTCCCTCTACGTTTCCACATGGGTCCTGTGTGCCAGGCCCCTGGTTACATTGGTAGTCTCTGCTGGGAGATGGTACTCCAGCCACATACTTTGATCTCTATCACTCATGGCAGCCCCTGAGTACTTACACTCTCAAGTACTAAAATCAGAGATGTTTTGTAGATCTTCACCTCCAATTTCTCCTACCCTTCCTGAACCATTCAGAGGAGATAGGACACAAAATTAGACACACTAGTTCAAATGCTTGGGGTCAAACATGGGAACCACATCACTGAGCAGAACAGTGTTTTGCTTTGTGGATCAGCTTTTGACATCAGTCCATTTTATGCAGAGCCATTGACTTGCCCTGTGCCAAGAGATTTGTCTGGTGCTACCACAACTGGTCACTGCCATCTCTGGACTCCTGGGAACAGAGGGGTTCACCTACTTGTGTTTATGTAGGAACGATGCAATCAGGTTTGGAAAAATAGACCTACTACACCAGCAAGCTGACGCACAATGTGTGTGGAACTTTCCATTAGAAACATGTGTATCCTTCTAAAATAATTAGCCTATTAGTTCAGGAAGGGACGAGAAATTACTTACAAATGACTCCTATACAAACACTCTGTCCCTGCTCCCCACCTGTGCCTGCTTGGCTCTTCCCCTCTCTCCCACCCACCTCCCCCTTCCTCACTCTCTGCCAATTCATGAAGACTGGGAAGAGAGAGTCCTGGTTGTTTCCAAGGTGGGAATCCAGTTAACCACCTCTTGAGCCCATCTGTGTCCCATGCTAAGTTTGGAGGCATGCAGGCAGTTCCCAAATAGAGGCCAGGGATGCTGGCAAGCCACTGCAGCAGGTCAGCATGGAGAGAAGGTCCCACAGGAGATGTGTGGCTGATTGAAGTCCAGAAAGGAGACAGCAATTGGGAGCTGAGTGCCAGACACAGACCTCAACAAGGATGATATTTTTTTAAAAAAAAAGCAACTTCTCTAAAAAATGTTGAAATCTTCTACTGCTTTGGAAGCAGTTCCTGTGCTTCCAAACACACTGTCTGTGTCACTTCCCTGGAAGAGCTGTCTAGAAGCAAAGGCAAAGTTTTTCTGCTGTCCTTTTCTCCAGCACCTTTAGACCAGCTGAGAGTCAGCACTATTTGCCTTCCTCCCCACCACTGGGGAATGTGTGAGCTGGATGGGCTGAGTAAAAATGACCTAATGCAGAGCAAAATCAGAAAATGAGCAATGCGATGGTCATAACAATGCTTCCCAAATGAGTTCACTGCACCCAGGGGACTGTAACCACTGTTGGATTTCCTGTCCTGGCAGCGGCTCAGCTGGGCTCAGTTTATTTCCTTGACAGACAGCATCTGAGTCTGACTCAATACTGTTTTTATTTTTACTTCAGAAGTATTTTATTTTCTCCTTCTTTGCTCTCCCGGATTTTTGTAAAAGAGCAACATCGCTAATGCTGGCCAGAGAGCTCGGTAGCACTTGCTGTTACAGCCTCAGTTCGAGGCTGCCTCCAAAGGGAAAGCGTTTTTGCTGCTCGTCCGGGTAGGACGAAATCCTGCAAAGGACCACGTCGAGCCTTGTGCCCACCAGTCGTGCTGCAGAGACTCCCCGCGGCTCCGCGATGCAGCAGTTCAGCTGCAGAGCCCAGGATGGGCCCCAGGATCACTGAGTGGCGTTCAGAAGGACCCAAGCGCTCAAACGCCTCTCGGCAACACCCCCCCCCAGCCCTTTATCAAATGCAGCAGAAGCAAAAGTGCCCAAACACACCCCAAACCGACACCAATATTTGCAGCGCTGCCGGGCAGGCTATCGAAGGATGGATGTTCCTGCAGCAGGGTTCTGGCCAGCTTCTCGGGATCTCAATTACCCAAACAAGAGTGCGGCATGCCCCTGAGAGCCTAAATAATTTGCTGCATGTGATTAAATGCCTTGCATAGAAAGTCAGCTGTTTCACCGTGGCAGGGGAATTCTTCTGTCTGCAGCTCAATAGCTAGCTGCTGAGTTATGTTTAGTCTACGATTATAAAGTAGCCTTGTTTCTATTCTGAGAATATTTGTCTAATCAGGGGTCCAAAAATTATCTTGCTCAGTAGAAAGCTATGGATTTTTTGGATGGATTTTTACTCCATGCCGGGTGCCTTGAAAAAGCCTAATAATCCTGTTTGAGCAAGGGGGCTGGACTAGATGATCTCCAGGAGGCCCTTCCAACCTCAACGGTTCTGCAATTCCATGAGAAAAGCTGCAAATTGCTGGAGGATCGGGGGGAAGGGGGCATGGTGCACATTTGTATGAAAGCCAAAACGTTTTACTCATTTTGCAAGACTGAAGGAAAGGTTGTACATTCACAGCCGCCAGCCAGCTCCGAAACGAGGGCAGCTGGCCCTGGATGCAACAGCAGCGCTGCGTGGCCATGGATGCTGCGGCCACGTCTTTGCGTGCAGGTGAGACCCGACGTTGGACCGGCAGCGGACACCCATGCCGGATGTTAGCTTCTTCCAACAGGTCCAAGAGGTGCTCAGTAACTTTAACTGTATTTTAACGTAGCTGTAACGTCATGTATGATTTTGGAAATCACAGGTGATGCCAGCACCTATCTCCAGCGGCTTCCTTAGGAAGCTGATGAACTATAGGGCTGAGGGACCCCTTCTGCACTCGAAGGGCCAAGGCCCCTGTCACCTGGGCAGGTACCACTGCTTTATTGACCTCTCCAGTTCCTCTCAGGTTAAGCCTAACCTCTTGATCCCCGATGAGGGGAAACCTTGATGTTAAAATTCTGACACTGGGGCATTTGTGCTGGCAATCTTAACCTTTTCTCCCAGTTATGGGATTTGGGCTTTTTTATTATTATATTATTAATTTTTGTGCCTAACAAAGCATTCCTCACTTTCTGATGGTTATTACCATTTTCCCACTTAAATTCTTTCCCCTAGGTACTTCGCCTCATGGCTGCTTTCAGCCCTGTTGAGCTTTGGCCTGCAAACGCGCCGAGGGGCACCTGCACCTCTGCGGACTTTACCCTGTTTGCACAGGACAGACGCAACGGAGTTGTAAACCGCAGCCGCTAATTTTTAGCCCAGAGATAAATCGCTCATAGTTGCTGCGATAAGGCCTGCTGGAGCATCCCCCTGCTTCAGCAGGCGCCCGTTCCTGCGGCTGGAAATCACCCTCAACGGCTCAGCGGTGGTCGCAGCCAGCCACCCGCGCAGGCACCGGGCTCGGGGACGGAGCAGCTTCCCTGGGACACGCCGCGGCTCGCGCCCTCGCCGCCACCACCCTTCAAGCCCTCCTGCTGCCATGGCTGCAGCGGCTCGGACATAGGTAGTGGCTTTTTCTCTGCGAAACGCCGCTTTTCCCTCTGCAGGGCCGTCCCCGGGCCCCCGCGAGTTTAGCGTTCCCGCCGCAGGAACCGTCCCACTGCGTTTCGGCCGCCGCCGGTTTCCCACGTCCTTCGCTCACAGGCCATGAGCAGTCTTCCAGAATATCGCACAGCTCCTCTTCTCGGCACAGAGGGGGCTTTGGTGGCACCGCAGGGGTCATGCCAAGGCCCGTGCTGCCACCAGGTGCCCGCGGGCAAGCGGAGGGCATCGGCAGGACTGGGAGATCACGACGAACGTGCCGGGTGCTTCCACTCCCAGCCGGGCTGTGCTTCCCACCTCCAGCCCGGCCTCTCCTGGGAATCAGGGCACCTTCCAAGCACACAGCGGCAATGTTTGCAGAATGACTCAGACCAACTTGAACTGCTGCTAATAAATTCTATTATAGCAATAACTAAATTTTGATCGTTAATACCGGGCCATTTCCGTTTTCTCCAGGGAGCACCCCTGAGTCACTGTTTTTCTGTCTTTTACACGCACTGGCGCATCTGTTCTGTGCAGGGACCGTCTCCGCAGGCAGGTCGGCGGCGTTTATTCAAAGGCACGCACCAGATTCCTGCACCTCATGTCTCGAAGCAGTCCTTGCTGCATTCCCTCCTGGCTGGTTCAGGTAGTTCAAGTGCCAGACGCAAGCCAGGATTCTGGCTAGAAACAACTTGCATGAGGGTTGGATGCTGTTAGAAGTCATCACCCACAGCCCCAAGAGGTGATGCCAAATCCAGAGTTCAGGACAAGAGAAGGTAACGTGGTTGTGACCATGAACCATCAGTCTCCTGCCCCCCGCAAAGCCCCGAGAGCCAACGGGGACCCACAGTGCACTAAGTCCAGGGACACAGAGAACTGGGATGCTGATGAAGCAATAACTATTTTTTCAGTGTAGATGGCTTGTGACTAAGCAAGGGGTAGCCGAGAGCACGCACGCGACGGAAAGAGGGGGAAAGGGCAGCAGGTTGACTTTGCACTGAGGCCAGGTGTCAAGAGAAACCCTCTGGGCAGGGAAGGCTGAAGGCTTCCTGGCTGGTAACACCAGGAAGCATCTCCGTTGCATTTCCACCATCACTAAGCGAGCAGCATTGCCTAGAGCCACGCTGAGAAAAAGATGCAGGGCCCAGGCTCTGCTCTGGAGGACCAAGACTTAGTTCACCCACAGTGCTCAGCAGGTGCTGCGGGCACTGATGTTCCTCCAGGCAGACTCCTAGCACGCTGCCATGCCTGCAGGACACCCAACCCAGCCATGTGCCACCCCAAGGCTCCTCAGGACCCTCCATGCAGGGAGGTCTGGCTCAGAGCAGGCTATCAGCTCCACAGGAGAAGTAGGGAGCAGTGTGGTCGCTGAGGCTGCGAGACCGATGTTGAGCCCTATCCTGGGTGGGGGTCAGGGCCCCTTCCCCATGCCAGGAAGGAGGTCAGGGCAGTGTCCAACTGCCTGGTTGTACCCGGGACAGGCTGGGTTTTCCAGCCCCGTGGCACTACCTGGGGATGTTGCTGCCGAGCTGAATTTGCAGGGCTGGATGCACAGCAGGCACTAGCATGGGAGCATGAAGTTGAATTTGGAGCCCACATCCTGCCAGCTCCCACAGAGAAAGACTTTCTTGGCTTCCAGCACCCTCAAGCAGGACCACTAAAGCTCCTGGGGGGAACTGGGCTCCCTGCACCAAGTCCTTGGCCATTATAGGACATGTGCCGGGGGCTCAAAACAGCTAGGCACTGGGAGCCCTGGCACTGCTGCTCCAGGGAGAAGCACCTCTGCCCAGGCTGCAGGGACCTGGGGACTCAAACACAAGCCCAGGAGCCACCTGGGCCTGCAAAGGACTGGGGCAGCTACACTCGCAGGGAGGCTGCGTTGGCCGCGGCTGGCCCAAGCAGCTCCTGGGTCCGCAGCTTGGGTGCCAACCCCAGAGAAACCCCCAAGGGGTCCCATCAGCTCTGCTTCAGTTTCCCCACTTGGCCACCACCCTCTGGTGCTTTAGGGGTGGGAGGGAGGGAAACACAGCCAGTTCCCCAAAGGAGACCATGTGTGACAGCCTTTCCCCATCAGCCATGGCTCTGGGCTTACTATGGTGGTCCACAGCCAGTGCACGGGGACAAGGATGCTCCTGGACGCAGGCGGCAGAGCCCAGGGAAAGACCTGAAACATTGCAACTACCGAACACGACATGAACAGCCTTTACCAAGACAACGCAGAAGAACATACTGATTAAACCCACAGCACTTCCTCTGCCAGGGAAGCCACAGCCCTGCTAAGCCATGCAGCCAGCAGAACTCAAAACAGCAGTGTTGGGTTTTTTAATGCTTCTTTCCTTGATTCAGTTTTGATCTGTCCCCAGGGGGACTCTGAACTACACAGCTCCCTTCTGTTTCTAGGCATTTCCACATTCAGAGGTTTATGCCCTGCTGTGTTTAAATGCTTTCCGCAGGAACAGGCCTGGGAGTCTAGTTATGGGGCAAGCTTTCCATGCAGCTCCAGCTCCAGCTGGGCCTGGCCTTGGCCCTCAGCCTCGGAGTAGCCTCGGAGGCTACTTCACCACAGAACCAAGCTCTGGAATTCATGGCACCAGCTTTTCCCACCTTTAGCTATGCAATGGCATAATGCTACACTACTCAGCGAAGCAGGCGAAGCCCAGCTCTGCCAGTGGCGAGTTGCCTGGAGAAACATACCACCAAGAACAGGCAGGTACAAGAAATTATATTCTCCTTTTATTTACCTATGACCATGACAATGTATTTTTGCTAGCTGCAGAGATGCTTTTGCACTGTAAACTCGGCACCTGGACGCAGACAGTCTGTCCAGCTCTGCCAGGTTCAGCAATAACCCACGTTTCTCAAAACACAATATTGTTATCCAGAGTAGTGAGAGCGTCTGATTCACAGAGCTGCTTGTCTACACCATCAAACCCTCTGTCGTCAGGGAATGATATATACACCCAGGCTCCCCCAGCGGCCCGCTGCTAGGGAACACGCCGTTGGTCAGATAAAACCAGCAAACTTAGAAAATTTTGTACGCACTCTTAAAAGAGAAGGCAGCTGTTCCACTGGAGAACTCCGCCGAGACACACACAAATATTGCACTTGTAATTTCAGAACAGGAAAGGACACAAGGATTTCCTATTACACAGCAATGCGTCCAGCTGTAGGAGGTCAATAAATAAACCAGGAGGTGAGGGATGGGAGCAGGAAGCAGTTTGATTGCACACCTTCAATGCAGGAATGAACCAGCTTTTGCTGCTCCCAGGGGTGACTCGCCACAAGCGAAGGAAGCGCCGGGCTCCAGTGAGATAGCTGCAACGGGGGAGCATAGGAGCCAAGCCAGCAAGGCTCTTGCCGGCACGGGAAGCACAGCAGCATCGGTGATGTGGGACTGGTCCAGTTCAGAAGTTCTTATGTCCAGGGAAGATGTTCACGGTGGTGCTGTTTTCCCCTTGCCGGAGCCCTGCACAAAAATCCTCCTCCTCCTCACTGAGTCGGGATCACTCATCGCCTTCTAGGAGCATTCACAGCTCAGGCATGTGCTTCACAGTAGTCTCATGGGAGCTTCCCTCCTGGCTAAAATCCATGCCAGAGTCACCTCAAAGGCGTCGTACCAGCAATGGTGAGATGGGGGCAAAAGAGCAGTACCAGACTGCTTGGCTTGTTGGTCCCCTTGGCCTCATGCTCAGTGCCTTCGCCTGCCTCACGCCCGGCTGCTGCAGGAGTATGGCTTGGGGGCATGAACGCCAGCAGGAAGGCAAGCTCCCACCATCCCCCAGGAAGGCCACCACCACCTGATTTCATGTAAACACACAGTTCCCACTCTGCCCCGAGAGAGTCCTTCGGTCTACAGTGGGGAGCTGGCTTTCTTCTGGTTAATTATGTCTAAGTACAAATCAGAGCGGAGGAAGCGGGGGTAGGAGTCCTTCTCCATGAGCCCATAAATTCTCTTCTGAGCGAGGTCAAAGCAGCTGCGGGTGATGTTCTGCAGGTTCTCCTTGGTGTGCTCCCGCGTGTAGGAGTCCAAGTTCACCTGCAGGCAACAGAAACCAGCCCCGGTGAGCGGCTCCATGAGCAGCCACCGAGGCACGCGCATCCTCCCTGCAGCCAACTACATATCACAGGTACTTGCTAGCACAGCCCTGATGAAAAATAGATTTGGGGAGAAATTCTTTAAAAAAGCAAGCATGAGCTACAGACAGCAGTCCCACCTCGCAGGTGCTGAGCTTGCACTCTGCAGAGCCGCTACACCAACCCATGCCATGCCAGCACCTTCGTCTATCAAGGAGAGCTTGCCAGGGAGCTCCAGCTCCTGCTTGCAGCAACAGGAGATGCCAGCAAAGGCACCGCAAGGCTTGGCCAGCCCAACACATTCTCAGCAACATGTGTGCGCACCACCAGCCCGTTCAGTATACAGGCATCATGCAAACTCAGCATGATACAAGAGACCAACGTTCTTGCTGTGCCCCCCAAGCCCCAAAGGACCCCATGGCAGCTAAGGCCCGGCAGCTGTCCTTACCTCCTTGCACGACTGGATAGCGATGTACTCTGCAAAGATCTTCTTGGCTTTGGACACCATCTTGGACTGCGATTTGATCTTCTTGTACTCTTCACACGCCAGCCAGAACTCCAGGTTCTCCTCACTGAATTCAGTGCGCAGGAAGGCCCTGAAGGCTGCTAGCCCATCTGCGGGGACACAGATGTCTCTACTCTTGGCTCACAGGCAGGGAACAGTCTCAGCCAAGCCACCCTGGAAAGCTGCAACCTAAAATACCTCCTCTCCCTGTACCTTCCCCTAAAAGTTCCTCATCAGCCCATGGCTGACCTTGGCTCCTCAAGGCAACATGGATGCAGGAAAAGAGCAGCCTCATCTCTAGCCCTGTTGTTCCCTCAAAACACTGGACAGGATTAAGATAGGAAAACCCAGCTTCATTCATGCCCACGTCCAGATATTCCCCTAGTGGAAAACAGAAGAGGAAGAAGGTGGTAAACGCTTACATTTGTGAAGCAGCAGTTTCTCTAGAGACTCCCCCCACTTGAGAGCTTCCTCCGGAGTTGGCCTGCAAGGGAAGGGGTTCACGTTGGCATGGCAAAACAGCAAAAGCCACTCGTGGCAGAAGAAAACAACATTCGCTGCCTGCTGCTAGACAGCACCAGCTGCTGCAAAACTGAAACATCTCCACCACGCAAAGCATTGCCATCCACCCCAGCCGGGCTGGCCCCAACTTGGACGCTAGCACTAGCGTTTCCAGGGCAGCTGCAGGCTGCAAAGCCAGGCTCAGCGCCCGCTACAACCCACAAGCAGCACCGTGCTGCCTCTCCTGGAAGGGACCCTCTGCCTTCACACTGGCAAGAAGAAAACCGAATATAAAGAGGGCTCTGTGAGCAGCTGAGCCATTTAGGGCATCTGAGCAAGAAGCAGGAAAATCCTGAGCAATGCCTAAGAGCTGAGCCAGAAATAAAGTGCCTGGGCCAAGCTGGACAGACCCAGGAACCGTACGCAGAGCCCGGGGCCACACATCAGGCCCAGCCCCGCCGAGGACCCGCCATCACATGCAGCCTCCCTGCCCCAAGCGAGAGCTCCCCATCTGGCGAGCGGAGGGCCACGAGGGTCACAAGACGTGGGGACTCCGACCACAAGTGCTTCAGGCGTCCCGTTTAAGCTGCCGAGTGCCGTTAGGGGAGGGTTTGTCTCCGTCTGCTGGAGCATCTCCAGAGCAGAAGATGTTTTTCAAACCATCCTATAGCGAGTTGAGGGTTTTACGTATAGGTGTCGGGGGAAAGCAGCCACGAAGGAAATTTCCAGCTCAAACTAACCTCTTCTCGAAAGCTGTGCTGCCTCCCAGACGCAAGGCACCGGGCAGCAAGCCTCCCACCCACTTCTAGAAAAACCATTCGGAGCACAACTGCTTAAAAAAACTCCTCCAGAGAGGAGAGCCGTGACCCACAGCCTCCCGGAGCCCCGGCCGGAGCAGCAGGGCAACCCCAGCCTCTTCCCTCCAGCCAGGAGGCGACGCTCGGCATGGCCGGGGCACCGGGCAGCCCGCCGGCCCCAGCAACTCATGCCTCCCGCTCGCGCTACCTACTTGAGTGACTTGAGCACTTTGTCCAGCTTGCCACTCGGGTTGGCTCCCGGAGACTCGTTCCGCCGCCGGAAAATCCCCAGGCGGTTCTTCATGTCTTTGGCTCTAGGGAGAAGAGCGAGGTTTAGGAGCTAGGCGCGGGGCAGCGCTGGGTGCCGCGGAGAGGGCACCATGGCACCTCTGATGCCACGGGGCTCGCACCCAAGGAGCAGCCGCCAGCCCGGACCCACACAACTTTAGTGGGTGCGGGCAGAATGCACAGGCAAGACCGGAGGTGTCCTGCTCGCGTTGGCCCTCCGGCGCCCGCCGGCTCGCCCCCGACACCTACTCCTTCATGGTGTGCCGGCGCTGCAAGCTCCCGTTGTGCGGCCGCTGCACGCCCAGCAGCATCTCCGAGTGAAACTCCAGCGGCTGCGGCTTAGAAAGGTCCCGGAAAAAGGGCATAGCGGCTTACGTCCGGTGCCGGCAGCCCGGGCCGCGGCACCACGCAGGGGCCTCGCAGCCCGCGGAGCGGCTCCCCGGAGCAACCAGCCCAGCCAGATGCTCGGGCGCTCTGACGCCGGCTCTGTGCCGTGCTCCTGCTCCGGGCTGGCGAGTCCGGAAGTGGGAGGGCTCAGCCCAGAGGAGCTTTAAATGCTCCGTGGCGTGAAAGAGGCATGTGTGAGTAAGGGCTGTGTCAGCGCCTGGCCGCGGCCCCGCGCCCAGCCTGCAGCTATTTATGATGGCTCCACGGGCTGGTCGTTGCTGGGGTAACCCAAGGAAAGGTGGAAAAATCAGCACCGAGGGAGGATAGTGGGGCCTTTCAACAGATGGAAGCGAGGGGGGGAGTGAAAACCACAGCAGGGATTTACGAGCACTACTTACAGAGCCCAGGCGGCCTCAGGAACACCAGTGAAGCAGGGGTTAAGCGCTGCGCTCGGACCCCCCGCTCGGCACCCCTGAGTGACACGGCTCCGGGTCAGAGCCCGGCATCACCCCACAGGCAGGGAGCTCTTTGCAACGGGGCGTTTGCCCAGGGCGGTCGCCCTGCCCAGCTAGGAGGGCGCTGGGGGCTTGCACACCTCGGACCTCCCAGCACCACGACCCCACCTGAGCCCCGAGCCCAGGCTCAGCCGATGCCGCCGCACGCCGGTCACGCAGGCGGACTCACGCCCGGCCACAGGGCTCGCGGTTCCCGCAGCCATGAGTGAGCACCCAGGAGAAGCGGGCAAGCGCAGCAGGAGAGCGTCGAGCAGGACCCCGCTTTGCCCCCGCCCAGGTGCTAACAGGCAGCGCAAAGGCTTTCGAGCGGCCAAGCCGGCACTGCACGGGAGGCAGCGGAGATTGCGGGCGTGCGGAAGGGCGCGGACGATGCTGTCCCCTCGTGGCTCAGCTCCTGCATGACACTGTGGCATGGAAGTGGCACAGGGGACACGCACCGGACCGTGGTAGTGGCACACCTTAGGCCACAGCGAAGGCCAGCAGTGGCACCGGGGCAGACAGGGTCCTCGGGGTGCCATGGCTGGACACTCCTTGGGTCCGCGAAGCTGCATGTGCCCCAGGGCTCATGGAGGAGCCCCCTTTGCCCATCACATGAGCCCAGCCAGCCCATGCCCGCTCCAGACTGTGCCCAGGGCCAGCTGAGACAGTGCCCAGCATGGGGAGGACTCAAGATGAAGGGGTCCCCCATGCTGAGTGACGATGTCCGGAGTCACAGGTCTCTCTAGTCTCAGGAAACGGAGATAAAACACAATAACCCACCAGGAAAACAGTCGCAACAACTGCCAGCTCAATCCTGCAAGGCACCGAGCACACTGGTGCTGGGCCAGTGGCAGGCTTGGGCGCGCAGGTAGCTGCCAGCCCCGTTGCTTGCCGCGGCCTCCGGCGCCCGCGGGAGGCGGCTGCCGAGCTTCGCCTCCTCGCATCCCGCAGGCTGCGGCCCCTCGCCGCCGCAGGGCGGCACGTCCCGCTGGCTGCCAGCTGCCAACTGTCAGCCCAACGCCGAACGCAGGAGAAGAGCATCCAGAACAAGGAGCCTCCCTCCACCAGCACCATCTGCCTGCCGTTAGTGCGCCGGCGGGAACGCCACCATCCGAGGGAGAGCCACGGCGCGGGACGCCGCCGATCCCACGCGTCTCCGACCCGCAATTTGAGCAGCGTTCCCAATTTAGTGAGGCAGCTGCTGCAGCCTGGGCCCTCCCGTGGCTTTAAAAGCAGAGAAAAGCCCTTGTGCATGTGCAGGGGAACGCGAGAGTCAGCACACGTGGGCCAGATATTTAGTTAGTCCTCTGCAAAACACCCAACGCGCTGCGGCGTGCGACGCTACAGCGCACAAAGCTCGGGAGCGCGCAGGTGAACACGGCTCGCGGACAGATCTGCTGTGCCTAAAATGCAACATCTGAAAAAGTTTCCCAACTCGCAGCAAGCGAGACACCGCTCTCCTACAGCTCCTCTCGCCTGCAATTGCAAATAAATAACGAGCAGCGCTTAACGGGGCTGCGTTAGCAGCCAGCACGCGCGCCTGTCAGCTAGCTGCAGCATGAAACACCTCGGTAAAAACACCACGGTGCAAGAAGCTGCTGCTTCTTTTGTTGCTTCTTTGGAGTCACAGGTCTGAAGTGATCTGCCCCCCACCCCGGGCACGGCTGCATCCTGCCCGGGATGCTTCAAAGCCAGCGCGCCCCGTCCCCCGCAAACCGCGGCGCCCTTCAGCGCGCGGCGAGCGCACCCTACCTTTCCAGGTATTTCTCGGAAAAGTCCACCATGGCGTGGTACATGGGGATGCGCCCGGGGCGGGGGGCGAGTGGCGGCCGGAGGCGCAGCGCCGGTGCCAGCAGCGGAGCCGAGCGCCTGCAGCAGCCACTCGCGCAGTAAATAGTCCTCGCGGAGGGACCGCGAGCAGGTCGCGCAGCCAATAGCCGGGGCCGGGCGACGCCGAGCCGCTCCCCAGCGCATCCCCCGCTGTCTCAAGGTGAGGGGAAAAAAAAAAGAAAGAAAAAAAAACTCTCCACAGCCGCCTCCGACCCCCCAAAGCGGGACCAGGCTGGAGCCTCCCTCCTTGCCGGAGCTGCGGCAGGGCCCGGGCTGCGGGAAGCACGTGGTGGCCGGGGGGGGGGGCTGTCCCCACTGCATATGGGAAAGGATTAATTTTAATTTCGAGAGTCGGGCGAAGGAATAATGAAAAGAGCTAAAAATACCCAGCCGCAGCGGTTGCGGGGGCCTCGCAGGGCAACAGTGCCACTCGCTGGCAGCCCGCGAGCACGGCGAAACGCCGCCGCCGAGCCAGCGCGCTTCCCGGCCGCCCGCTCGCTCGCTCCGTGAGCTTGGCACCCCCGGCACATCTGCAAACACGTGGCATCGCGCCGGCTGCTCCGAGCCTCGTGCGGAGAGCGAAGGCTCGCCCCCACATGCCGCCGTAACCTCGGCGCCTGCTCGGCTCTCACTGCCTGAAAAGCAGAAGCCGTTCGCTCCCAAACACCACCCCGTAAAATAGCACCCGCAGGTGCTGCCGTCCCCACTGAACTGCACCTGCGGCTGCAAGGAACAGAGCCCACGGCGCCCTCGTCCCTGCTAGCGCCCACCTTGGAATAGCCTTTCCTGGGCGGCAGCCCCCAGCGAGCGGCGGAGGGTGCTCCCAGAGCCGAAGGGACCCCAGTGACGGCCATCGCCGCTGCTCCCTTCCTTGCAAAGCTTTGGGAAAAAAGAGACCCAAGGGCTGCCGGGACGCGACGCTTTGCTCCCAAAGCACAGGGAGCTGGTGCAGCCAAGCTGTGTCGGGCGCTGGCCGATGCCACCACGGCGGGACACTTACAGGCTCTTGCTCCGCTTCTTGCGGGAGGTCTCGTCCCCTTCATCACAGCTGCACTCAGCGTCGGCTCCGCTCAGCTGCAGGGGAAAGAGAAGACCAGTGGGCATCGTCGCGGGCGCCCGCGTGGCAACCGTGGCCCCACGTGCCGCACCAGCATCTCCTAGAGCCACGACGGGTGCATGGCTCCTTCCCCAGCACCCTGGTCGGTCGCACCAGCCCTGCGGTGAGGGATGAATTTCGGTCACGTCTCCATAGGGGAGCCCCACGCTCCGGAGCACTCCCAGCACTCCCTCTTCCTCGGGAGCCCCCGCCCCGGAGATCCGGGCACCCCTCCAGTTCCAGACCCCAGCGGCGTCCCCTCCTCCGGGGAGGGCACCTGCGTCGCCCCGTTCCTGGTGCGGGAAGAGGCCGCCGAACGCTCCCGGCGCTGCCAGGGGATCCCTCCCCCCGGCTCTCCCAGCCTGCGGAGCGCCGCCTCCGAGCAGAGCCAGGCCGGGCGGCCGCAGCTGCTCCAGGCTCCCCAGCAGCCGGAGCGGTGCCCAGGCAGGGCGCGCAGGCACCCACGGTCCGACCCGGTACCGTCGGGGCTGCCCACGCGAGACCTATCGGAGCAGGGCCGCCCCCGAGCCCTGGGAGCACCGGGGGGCTCCTCGCCCGCCCGCGAACCAGCCCCACGGCTCGGCGGAGGGGCCGTGAGGTGGCATCGGGGCAGCCTCCGAGCCACCAGGCCCCAGGCCGGGCCCGGGCGCCCCTCAGCCCAGGCGCTGCCGCGCGAGGCCGGAAGGCGCTGGCGTCCCGCCGGGCCCCGCACCGCCGGGCGCTTTCCAGGCTCGCCGGCCCGCGGCCCCGCCGTGGGAACCCGCCGCGCGGCCCAGCACCGCCGGCCTCGAGCCTTTCGACGCTTCCTTCCATTCTGCGCTGGGGTTTCCGGAGTTTATCGGCCCCGAACAATGCGATCCCGGCGAACCGCCTTCCCGGCCCGGGCAGGGCCCTGGCAAGCGAGCGGGCCGGGGGCGACGCGTCGCCCGAGGCCATTTCCGGCTATTGTGGGAGCGGCTCCGCTCGCTCGCGGGGACAAAAGGCAGCCGGTGGGCTAAGCTTAGCCCGAGACACCGCAGCGCTCCCAGCCACGGCGGCCTCTTCAGACAACCACCTCCGACCCCCGGCGGCGGCGGGGAAGGAGGGCAGCGGCGAGGCGCACGGCGCGCCAGGGTTAAAAAGGGCTGGCGGAGCAAGCGAAGCCCCCTCCGAAACGCCGTGGGGGAAGAAAAAAGCACCTCGACGGGCGCGGTGGCCCTGCCACCAAGGCCGCTGGGTGCTGTAGTCCCGCAGGTACCCGCCGGGCTCGGCGGCGGGCTGGCACTGCCGCTAGAGGCGATGCGCAGGGGAAGCCGTACATCGGCGTCCTGCCTGCTCCAGAAACCTCTCAGCCTTTCGTTGAAAATAATAAAAAGCACTGAAAGTCCCTCCGAAAGTCCCACCGGGGCCAGGGAACCCCAGCAGAGGGACCTGCGGGGCCCAGGCGTCCCCACAGTGCACCTCTGGGCTCGGACACGCGCGCAGCCCCTTCGCGGCGCTGCTCTCCCGGGGGCCGCAGAGCTCCTCGTGCCGCCGGCCCGCGCACAGCCACTGCTAGGGAGGGAGCTGCAAAGGGAGCCGGGGGGCCGCGAAGGGAGAGGAGCAGCTCTGCCCGGCATATTTTGGAGCAGGGTTTCCATCCGTGCGGGAGGACCCGAGCGGTGAATGCGTCCCCGCGGACGGCAAGCGTGCAGCGCGGCTCGGCAGGCCGGAGGAGAAACGCCAGCGCTCGGGCTCCTGCTCCAGCTTCCCAAGGCACGAGACAACCCGGCCACCCCGCAGGGCCGGCACAGGTTGGCCCTGCAGAGTCGCCTTCCGCGCATGCAGCACCTCGGAGCAGCGTCTCGGGCCAAGGGATCAAACAGAAGCGGCTGCTTTAGCAGCAAACGCCTCCGGGTCCTCCGGGGACGGAGCCGCCAGGCTCCTGCCCTGCTCCCCAGGCAGGGTGCGAGCTGAGCTGCCGCCGTGGCAGGCGCAAGATCAGCCCCTGGCTGCTCGCGGGCCGCATGCAGAGCGGCGCTGCAAACCCTCTTCCCCTCCTCAGGGCGGGCAGCCCTGGCTCTCCAGGAGGCTCTCAACTGCGAGCCAAAACGGGACGCCCCGCCAGGCACCCCCACCGCCGCATCCACGCCAGGCAGGGCGAGCGGGAGGGAGCAGCTCGCTGATCCAACAGCGATGGGCGCTGCCGCCGAGCCAGGCCCTGCTCGGTAGGATCTGGGAGGTGACTGACCCCCCGCCTCTCCCCTCCAGCTTCACGACTGCTGGCACCAGCCCCAAAGAGGGTTTGGGCAGCCCTTCCGCGCAGAAGCCCCATCTGCCTGGCCTGTGCGCCTCCGCGGGCCCTCTCCAGCCGGCCGGCGGCTCTGAGCCTCAGCGGCGCTCCAAGAGACAGCGCCGCTCCAGGGGACAGCACCGCAGGCGCCTGGCGTGGAGAGGGTTAACCCTCGACGGTGCCGCTTCGCGGCGCTCTGCCCCAGCACCTCTGCCTGCCAAGGAGCCAGCTGCGCTGCAGCGGCGTGCGACGCGGCCCCGCGCCGCACAGCGCAGCCCCGAGCCGCGCAGTGCCCACGGCTGCTGGCAGAAAACCAGCCAGCGTGAGCCTGATGAGGCAGAGCAGGGTGCTGGGCCAGCATCACAGGGAGGCAGGGAACCGCTCGCAGCCCCCAGAGCAGGGCTTCACCCGAGCGAGAACGGGGCAAACCACGCTTATCACGCGCTATCTTTGCCAACAGCAGGTCGCTTCTTGTATTTCAGGAGCACAAGGTTCCAGCAAGCTCTGCTCCAGCAGCAGCCCAGGGAGCAGAGCAGAGGATCTGGGAGCCTCCCAGACCACCAGGCTCTTGCACTGGGATGGCCCCATGCGCTGTGTGGTCCCCCGTGTCCTGGCACTGCTCTGCCGGGTGTCCAAACAGTCGTTCCTCCGACAGGAGCTTCCTCCTGCTTGATGGAGTCAGAAATTGCTGCCTACCTCATCCTTTTTCTCAGGTGGGCTTTCACAAGGATCAAAGCCCTGAAATAGGCTGGTGGGGACAGAAAGCTGCCCCACGGCCCGGCCTCCCCGAGCACACTGGGGACCCCAGGCTCCTGCCCCCCAGAGACTCTCTAGAGCCTGACGTTTCCCTGTCCCCAACACTGCAATCAGCTCTTGCTACGCGTGCAAACACCCGGGGTGCACCTGGCCGCAGGAAACAGAGGTAGCAGCCCACCAGGCCATGAGACCCCGTGGGACAGAAGCACTGTGTCTAGGGGTGCTGCTGGGAGATGCCAAGCCACAGCACCACTGTGCGTGCCCTGGGCAAACTGGCCTGAGGTCCTAAGCGTCCCCCAGAGCCAGCTGCTGGCAGCA
The DNA here is from genome assembly GCF_028389875.1 of Rhea pennata. Lineage (NCBI taxonomy): Eukaryota > Metazoa > Chordata > Aves > Rheiformes > Rheidae > Rhea > Rhea pennata. Next base: position 3,642,661 of record NC_084680.1, read on the forward strand.
GTGGGAGCCTGCAAGCCCCGTTATCAGGGGCCGCAGGCACCAGCCCTGCTGCCACAGGAGGGCAGGGGCTAGCATCCTCAGCATGGCATGGCCAGGCTTGTCACCCAGCCAGGAAGGCAGACAAGACCTAAGTGCCTTAACAGAGCTGTGGTTCACCCTGTTCCATCTCTCCCTGGCAGCAGATTTTGGCTCTGGGCCGTAACCCAGAGGAGCATCACAGCGTGGAGGCTGCGAAGAGCAGAGCACCATCTTCAGCACAAACAACTGCCGTGGCAGTGGAGAGATGGCCACAGCCCACCCCCTTGGCCTCCTTCCCACCGTCAGCAGCAACCCCTGATGCTCCACCATCCCTACAGCCCCACGGCAGCCAGCACGTGGCTCACGTACCTTCCTGTGCCCCGAAAAAAGCAGGGTGAGCTGGTGGATGGAGCCGCCGTTCTTGGTGAGCTCCTTCTTGAGGGTCCTGGGGGACGGCAGGGCCCAGTGGCCCTTGGCGCCCTGGCTGTCCGAGCAGTTGAGGGTGGTGTCGGAGGTGAAGCAGTGGCCCTTGGCCTCCTGCAGCAGGCTGCCCTCGCTGTGGGTCCGGCGCCTCAGGGAGCTCTGCACACTCAACGTGTAGACCGGCTGACAGCCTGATGTCTCAATCATGCTGCTGCGCTTTGCCTCGTTCCTCTCCAGGTAGGGCTCATCGCTGTCCTCCTCCTCCTCCTCATCCTCTTCCTCCTCATCATCTTCTTCCTCCTCCTCACCGTCCGTGACGCCGTCTCCTGGGCTTCCAGCGCTCTGGCTGAAGGTGCTGTCGAGCCGCAGCTCGGGGATGACGAAGGCTGGTATGGAGCTGTGCCGCTCATCTACCCTCTGGGCAGCCAGCAGCAGCTTTTCAGCAGGGAGAGGCACCTGCACAGCCCCCAGAGCCTCCTTGGACTCAGCTGGAGCTGGTGCCTCTGTGGCTGGAGGAGCATCGCCCACCACAAGCTTCCCCTCCTCCGCGTGCATCTGCCCCGGCTTCTCAGCGTCCGTCTCCAGCATCTGCTGAGAAGCAAGAGGAGAGAAGAGAAAAAAGGATGAGTCTGAGAACGTCTCACATCTCTTGCTGGCCACGTGCCAAGGAGCCTCTCCAGCTCCTGATGTCCTGACCCTAATTCACACGTGCCTAAAGGTGCCTGCGGTGCTCCTGGGCCACGGCAGCTCTGGCGGCGCTGAGCCCACCACTGCTGGGCGGGAGGCATGACACCCATCGCCCCCAGGGCACCGGTGCAGCTCCCCGGCCCACAAAGCACTGACCTCTGCTGCTAGCAGCAGGCGAGTGGGTTGGGGACCAACCACGAGGGCCCCGTGGAGCCCCGTGGCACCCAGCGAAGGCGGGCAGCGCCACGGGCGAGCGGCTTTGGAGGAAATCCAGGCAGCAGAAGGTGGCTCGGCACAGCGGCGCAGCCACGCAGCAAGTGCAGCCGGGCTTGGCCGCAGCCGGCAGCCCGAGGAAGAGCCGGTATCTCCGTTCTTACCCTGGCTGACTCCCTAGTGCCCCTGGGAGCTGCTGCGGGGGCTCAGCCCCACGGAGATCCTCTCCGCCCCGGCTGGGGTGCCAGACGTTGGCAGGGCAGGCTGCGGAGGAGCCAAGCAGGCAGGGAAAACCAGAAACACCCGTCCGGCAGCTCCCGCTCCGCGTTAGCGAAACACAGAAGGGAAGTGTCTGCCGATTGCCCAAGGCTCGGCCGGCCTCGGCAGCGGCACCCAAGGCCCCAGCCTCCCTGGCCAGCGCCCCGGGGCTCCCCGCAGCCATCCCGCTCCCGGGGTCCTGCAAAGCCACAGTGTTTTGCACTGGCCACCTTCAGGATTTGCAGCCTCAGGCCTCCCAGCGAAAAATGTCACTTTATCCCCAAATACCATCCAAGTACTGTCAAGAGCCTGATGGAAACCAGCCTGTGATGGCTGCGGTAACGCCACCACACCAGCCTGCTGTACAAACCCACATTTCTTCAGCTTCAGAAGGAGACACGGCCCTGTAAGTTGGCCCACCCAACTCGCCCATGCCTGCCAGAGCCCTGCCAAAGCCGCCCTGTGTCCCCCAGGTGGGAAGAGAGGCACTGAGGACCTGTTGGAGGTAGCTGTCCCCATAATGGTCACAGTTAGTGACAGCAAAGCCCTGGGAGCCAGCACTGCCCGCCCCAAGGAATCAGCAGCAGCTTCCTTCTCCCCCTGGAGACAGCAAACTCACTGCTAAACACTTCTTCCCCCTGCAGAGCCAGTTCACATGTATTATAATCTACCACTGGCTTACACAGGAATTATAAACGTATTTCACGCTTCCCTAACTGCTGTCGTTCCCAGCAAATACCCCAGCGGTGTCCAGGCTTGGACACCAGCCACCCTGCGCAGAGGGGATGCTGCAGATGAGCCTTTGCACCCAGAAGCTCCCCCAGACCCACGCCTGAGCTACCAGGCCCCACGCGTCCCAAAAGTAGGGCAAATTTCCAAAAAGCTGCTTGCGTTCAGCTGCCAAGGCCAGCCAGAGAGACATCTCCTGCACCGTGACCACCGCAACCAGCCGTAAGCATCACCTCAACTTCTGCCCAGCAAGTCTGAAGATTAAAATCTCTGTGTCCACATAGCAACGGGCCTTTTCTGGGCCGATGACCAGGGAGCAACATCCAGAGCCTGCCGTGGCCTCAGTTCCGCCTGCGATGTCGTCCCAGTTCCCACCACCTCTGGCTTTGGTGAGGCACAACACGAATGTTTGGCAGCATAGCCCCCATCCCTGAAGCTCTTTCACTCCCCCAGTAATTTCTTGTGAATAAAGTACGCTTCCAGACTTGCCGTGCAATGACGCAATTTGCACCAGTGTGTGTTTTATTGATTCTATTTATGTGTTATTTATCTCGTAGTCATTGTCAGCATTATTTCATGAAATAATAATAGGAAAAACCGACATAGCTTCCAGTTGCCTCCCTGCAATGCCCTTGCCTCTCCCTGACAGCTGCCTATCTGTCCAGTCCTTCTGCTTAACATTGTTGGTTGCCCACATCAGATAAGGCCCACGAAGGAAATGAACAGGCTCCTTTAAAACGAGAGACATTTTTGGATTAAATTAAATCCCTGCGCTAATTCAATCAGAGAACCTGCTGCTCTTCAGTAGCACGGAGGATATGAGCAGGAGCCTCAGCACCAAGCAAGGTTTCCATCTCAGGCTTAAAACATTGCCAGGGCTGTGAAATCCCATCCTCGCAGGAAAGGCTGTGGCCCTAAACTTCATCTGCTGGTGGACAGGGAATAGCGAAGAGAAACAGCAGTAACATGGTCACGGCTGGCTAACAAGCCCGGAGCATAGCTGGAGGCATTGGGGATTGTCATGAAGCCAAAGGCGACCTTGCTTGGAAAGCTGCCTGGAGGTGCAGTATCCTGCTCTCAGCTGCCCTGGGGAGGTGCCCCTGGAGCATCCCCTAGCTGTGACCCACCACCAGAGCAGCCCAAAGCCGAGGATCAGGATCTCAAGTCACTCCAACTGGGTGTCCCCTCTCTACAGCACCTGTTCTGGCTCTCTCTCTCCTGACCCATAAGCTCTAGAGGCTTTCCTGCATCATCCATGGAGGTAAATACACATCTCCAAGTGGCTAAGGCTGCACACCCCAAGAAGGGAAAGAGAAAGTAGAAGAAAAGCTGCCTCCAAGCCCCAGCATGGCTTTCATGAGTAGTTTTAGGGAAGCAGGATATGTGCTGTGAGATCAGCACAAGTGCAGGGAGCTCCAGACTTGCTCCCATGTCTTTGCCTCCCTCTGAAGTCTCCAAGCATCTGCTCAGAGGACAGAAATACTGCTGTAGGGTCTCAGCGGTGACCCTCAGGGGTGGGTGTGCAAGGGGAGCTGCAGGGTGTACTCCACTCCTGAAGAGATGCTTTCACAGCTACCATGGTCTTCATTGCACTCTGAGCCTTCTCCAGCTGGCCATGCAGAGGAGCTGGGAAGGCTAGTGAGTCAATCCAAGCCTGATTTAGCCCCATTTGCCTCAGTGGAGTCCATCTGGCTTTTTGCTTGAAGGTATGAGAGCAGGATGATGCTCTCTCCCAGCCTGGCACTGGCCCCAAGATTTTGCCCTGACTCTGCACATCCTCCTGGTTCAAGCTCCCTCTCGCTTCGGGGAAGGCATCATTCACTGCATCAGAGGCTCTCCTGAAACCAAGGCAGGGGAGAACTACTGCAAATCCTCTGCTCTTTGGTCTGTAATTTGATCAATTTTCTCTGGTTGTTGCTGCTCTGACGCCAGCAGAGCATATTTTAGTAAACAAACATGGGTTTGTTAGTGCAGCCTTAATTTCTCCAGCATTTCTTTACATGATGTGCCCTTTCTGGTGGCCCACAGCCTGGGACTTCCAGCTGGGAAAACGCTGGCCACAGCCACAGAACAGCTGTAACAGAAGCCAGCACTGGCCTTCCCCCAAGTGACCAGCTCTCACATGCTATTGCAAGTGCCACAGCATTTGACAGGCCCCTTAAATCCACGGCTCTAGGAGGTCAGGGATTATTTCAGGATTATTTGGGGCTCTCAGCATCTGATTTCAAAAACTACAGTCATAACAGTCCTGTTCGCAGAGATACTGTTGCTCAAGTATAGCTTGGACACAAGAAAACTACATTCAATCTTTTCTGGCTTCTGATGTGGATGCTCAGGCTTTACAGCTCTGATTTTTCCTCTTGCAAAAATACCGGTGAAGAGAAGACTAAATACGCTTAGAAGAATCGCGGCACCCTGCACTCAAGGGACTCTTCAGCCAAAATCAGGAATTCCGGAAAGCAGTAAAATCCCTGCAGATAACACACCATTGGATATCGGAGCCAAGCGCAAGAGCAAAGGATGCGCTGCACAGACTGCACGCTTGCCTGCTGAGGTGAGCAGGAGTTGGAAAGATGACAAGCCCTAGAGCCAGCTTCGGCACACGAGACCCAGCTCCCTTCAACACCAGGCGCTCGCAGAAGGACATGCTGCCCCAGCTCCTGGCCAGGTGCTCTGCAACGAGCCTCAGCCTGCTCTCCTGGGACGGCTGCTCATCACAGAGCCTCCTCAGCGCCGCGGCAGGAAGGCAGAGGCTGGAGTTAATGACTCTCCTGAGATATTGCTAGAGAAGCTGCTCTCATTTGCCATCCTCAGACTGAACTTGATAGCCGAGGCCAGCCACAGCCATCATTAGTCACGTAGAGGAACCTCGCCAGCTCCTGCTCCTCTCAGATCTACCTTTGCTCAAGGATGCTCCCTCCTCACCCACTCCAAAAAGGGGTTAGCTGCATGGGAACGAGACTGAGTCCTCTCCAGGGGGAATCTGGGGAGGACACGGTGAGCAGATGAGGACAGAGAGAGGCTCTGGCAGCGCTGCACTAGTACGATGGGCATATCCTTCCCCGTGCAGACAGCACTTCAGCAGGATGCCAAGAAAAGAGAGTGTATGGCACTCAGGGAAACACCAGGGCTTCCAAAGCACACATTTCCCAGAGTGGGAGAGGAAAAAAAATCCTACTTTAGGTTTGTTTGCTTGTTTTTTTTTAACATGGGCCAAACCACGCCCAGATCCACTGAACCAGAAACCTCTAAACAGCCCCATGAAATGCTGCCACACCAACGGAAGACGGGCACGTTACAACTTAACAAGTGACTGCTAGAAACGGATTAAAGAGATGACAACAGAAAGCAGTGTCTAACGCACACCATGGGGTCAAGAGAAAGAGAACAAAGCCAGAAAGTCAAAGCGGAACTATGGAAACTTGAGAAAATTTTCATTTGAGTCATTTTGAAACTGCTCACGAGTGGCATCACCCTTGGGCAGCTCTGCTCCTCTCCATCCTCGTGCTGCAGCCCAACGGGGGCTGCCCAGGGCCCAGCACACCAGTGCTGGCCCAGCAGCACCATAGCTCCCACCAGCGCTCAAGGCAAAGGGCTCAACCCAAGGAATTCGCTCCGACGCAGTTGGAGAAGGCTGGATGGAGGCCAAGGTCCCACTGCGCAGCTGGGCTTCATACCAGCTCCCTGCTTCATTACCGAACTGATGAATAATTGATAACGAGCAATTAGCACAACAGCAAAAGCAAGCCCTGACGGATAACCCTACAGAGCAGGATCCAACGCGAGGCTGTTGCAGGGCGGGCGAGGGGGGACACGCACACACCGATGGCGGTGCGACCCGCCGCGCCTGAAACCTCGCGGAGCCCTGGAAGGAGACAAAGTCCTGGGCAGGAGGAAATGATCCCACATCAGCAGCCTGCGATAACCCTGTTATTACTGTCGTCCCCAACGGATTGCTCTGGAAACCCGGCTTCGGCAGGGTATTGCCCGGCCCCCCTCCACTTCCCGAAGCAACACCACCGTCCGCAAGGGAACGGGAAACAGGCGCTTGCGTTCAATAGAGGGCAACAGCTTTCCTGCAGCCAGTGCCCAGGCCAAACGGCAACAGTGAGCCCGGGAAGGACAGCGCGGGTGACGTGCCGCCCCGCAGCAGGGTCTCAGCATGTCCCCGACGGCCGACGGCTTACTCGCCCCCCGCCTTGCCCATTTTGGCTTTTTCACCCTTTGGGTTTAACTCTCCCTCTCTGGCCAAGCCCTGTACAGCCAGAATTTGCAAGGCAACATCAAACAGCCCCCGGCACTACCAGCATCCCGAGCTGCTCGCTACTGACCCTCCGAAAAGAGCCCGAGGGCTTGCCGAGCCGGACGGGACTCTCCAGCAGGGATCCACATCAAGCCCAGCGCTGCAGACGGCGATGGGCGCCGGCGAGTCGAACGGACCTCGGCTCTCCCGACCGCTCCGTGCCGCCCCCTCGACGTCCCGACCCGCTGCCGGATCCTGCCGCTCCGAATTTCCCAGGAAACGCGTACGGGAACGGGCCGCGCAGTTGAACCCCAGCGGTGGAGGCCGAGCGAGCGGCGGGTCGGCCGGCGCCGTGCCCTCCGCGCACGCCCGCCTCCGCGGCCCGGGGGACGCTAGCGCGGCAGCCAGCCGCCGCTTCGGCCGTTATTAATGTCCGCGTCGAGCGGTAGCTGTAGGCGCCCCAGCCTCTCCCCAGACACGGCTCCCTCGCGCCCGTCTGTCTATTTACAGCTCTGCTCGCGTCCCCTGGAGGCTCCGTTACCTGCTGATGGAAGAGGGCGACCGCTCAGCCTCGAGGAAGATCTACGCATCGCCTGGGAGCCCCTTGCGGCTGCTTTCCCAGCTCCCCGTCTCCCGGCCAGCGCTGCCCCTGAGCAACGTCGAGCCAGCAGAGCAATTTCAGTGGCTCTTACTAAATGAAACCCTGCTGCGAGGTTGGTTTTTTTCCTCCCCCCCCCCACCCAAACTACTTCCTTGCGCACACGGCGTTTTGCACCCACCTCTGTGCTACGGTCCTGGACCAGCAGCTCTAGCCAAACAAGCGTGGACAGGATTTAAAGGGAGAAAAAAAAAAAACACGCAAGGGGAAGGAAGGAGCATATCCCGTCACCCGCAGCGGGGCAGCCGGGCTCGGAGGAGCGTGCCGAGCGGAGGGGCTGCAATCAGGGCACGGGCAGAGCAGGTCCTACAGTGCTCCCCACTCCAGCCTGGCCTGACCCCAAGGGAAAACCCGACTCCTTCCCCCATGCAGGTGAGCCCCGCGGTCACAGCTTGGATGGGGAGAGGCCAGGAGCTTCCGCGAAGCCCCAGCATGTCCCCCGTGCACCCCAGACACAGGCTGCCAACGCTGCAGAGCTCTGCTTGGAGAGGGGGGCGCGCAGGCGGCTCTGCTCACAAAAACCCTCCGGTCACTCGTCCCCAGGGCAGCAGAGAGACACCGATGCAGAGCGCGCGCCCCGTCCCCCACAGCCCGAGCTCAGCCCTGCTTGGGCCCTCTGCCCCAGCTGGCCGCAAGGGACGATGCTGGTGCTCAGCCCACGGCACCTTTCCTTGCCGGGGTGGCAGCAGGGACGTAGCGCTGATTTGGGGTGGGGGGTGGTCTCCCTGCAGCGTTATCTGCCAGGAAAGCGGCATGCGAAAGGGGCAGAGCACTGCTCCCGCGTGCAGGACGGTTACATCAGGAGCCCGCGCGCCGACGCATTTAGATGTTGCAGAGCCAATGCAATCTTTTTTCTTTTTTCTTTTTTGTTGGCCCCCTCCGTTCCAGGAAACCACCACCTTGCAGAGGAGGATCTGGCAAGGAGGCTCTGCCTGGGACCAACACCGAGAGCAAACCCGTGCAGCGAGCAAAGGAATCCCAACAGGGCAGGAGGCAACAAGGCGGGGTCCAGAGCGGCTCACAAATGTCCCAAAATCCTGCCAGGAAGGTGCCTGCTACGGGGCAGAAAGCTGAGGTTCACGGATGGCCCAGGGGGGACGCAGCAGGGAGCAGGAACGAGCCTCGTCTCCCACCCCCCCCCCCCCCGCCCAGCGCTTTGAACTCACCCCTCGGCTTTGCAACGATGCCCGGCTTCAAGGCGCGTTGCGCAGAGGCAGCTTTTCGCCCCGCAGGGCACGGGCGAGCCCCTGAGCCTGCGGGGCCCCCCCCACCGCGCCGGCGGCTCCCTGCCGAAGGGGGCCCGGGGAGAGGAGCGCTCCGGCGGCAGTGTGCCCCCCCGCCGTGCCCCCCGGCGCAGGCGGCACCCGCCTCGGCGGGCAGCGCTGCACCAAAGCGCTTTCGCTGCCTTCATTAAATCACATCAGCGCTGCATTAAAGCACTTAGCCTGCGCCTTTGACCGCCCCGCTCTAACGACCTGCGCACCGCGCACCCCCCCCCCCCCCCGCCCCGCCGCGAGCCGCCGGCACAAGAAACACCTCTCGAAGGGTCTAAAAACGCCTCTAGCCAGGATGAAACCCCAAAGCGCCGCTATGTGCCCCCACCCTCCCGTTCGGGGGGGGGGGGGGGGGACGCACGAAGGCTCCCTGCTGCTGCTGCTGCTGGAGGGGGCCGGACACACAGCGCGCAGCGCCAGAGCCCGCGGCCGGGCGAGCGCGGCGGCACGGCGGGAGGCAGCCCGAGGCGCAGGAGGGCCCCGAAGCCGCAGCGACGTCGCGGCACGCTCGCCCCGCCGTCCTCGGGCCGTCCAGCGCCCACCTTCCCCGGGCGCATCCCTGCGAGGCGCTCGGCCTCGAGCGACGTCGCGAGGCACGGCGGCCTCGCCGCACCGCGGGCGCTCCTGCAGGGACGGAGGCACCGGGCGGGCACACGCACCTGGAGGACCTTCCCCCCCCCCCCCCCCCCCCGGATAAGCTCGTTTCACCAAGTCTTTTTGGAAGCCGCTATGCAACCGGGAGCTTCAGCTGACGATGGCAAGAGCGACGCAAAAGCACCAGCCCAGGCAGACCCCAGGCGCAGAGGCGGCGACGCCAGGGCAGGCCAACCCCCCGGTCACCCATGCAACAAGGGGACCCTCCGAATTTGCCGCCCTGCTGAAGCAGCCGTTGGCTCTCCTCAGCAACGAGCCTTTCGGGCCCGGGCGAAGGAGCCAGGCCGTGCTCGCTGGTGGGGAACGACGCGTGGATTTGCTTTACCTTTGTAACCCGGCTCTGATCATCTGCAGCTGATGCTTTAACCCCCCTCGGGGCAGAACCGGCTTTGGCATTGCCTCCTCCTTCGGAGCAGCCCAAGAAGGTGACCGAGGCTCTGGGAGGGAGGACGCCTGGCAGAGGGCACGCTGGCCCTTTGGTTGCTTTCACGATGTGTTTGGCACTGGTCGGCGTGCCAGAAGGAAAAGCCGGCTCTGACGAACCTGCAAGACTTCGGCTGTGCGAAGGGGAGCCCTCGGGCAGAAGTGCGCCAGGCCACCTCCCCGAGCACAGACAGCGCAGCTAGGTCCCAGCCCGAAACGCCTCAGGAGGACTTTGAGCCAAAAACACCCCCCAAAAAACAAAAAAATAAAAACAAAAGCGAGAAGGTTCCTGCCTTCCCTCTCCATCGAGCAGCCGATCACGCTCCGACCGCGCTGCGGCTGAGCGAGGCGCCCCACGGACGCTGGGTCAGAGCGCGTCACCCCGGCTGTCCCCAGCCCCACTGCTTGTCACGGCCACCCCGACGGCCGCCGGGCTGGGCCAGCCGCCGCAGGCAGGTCCAGGGACCGAGCCGGCACGAAGAGGAAGGCTGGAGCAAGGGGCGAGGCTGAAGGGGACGGGGGACGGGGACTGCCACGGCCCCGGGGCGAGGGGGACGGGGAGGGCGGTCGTTCGGGAGCCCCTCGGCACAGAGCCTTTTCCTGCGCCGCCCCGGCTCCGTTTCCCGCCACCGTCTCCGGCGGCCGCCCGCCACGGCCGCGCGGAGCGCGCGGGCCCTGGTTTCAATCATCCCTCGATTACACCCTGTTTGCTTTTGTTGACAGCACATTTACTTGTACTTGTCAAACGGGGCCGTAAATAGCGAGAGAAACAGCCCTGCCCTTCCTGCCGGGGGAAAGGGGGCAGGAAGGGGCCGGCCAGGGCCTCCCGCGCACCGCCGCGCAGCCCGCCGCTCCCAGCACGGCGGCCAGCGCTGCCGGGAAGGGCCGGGGCAGAGCATCCCTCCGCGCCCGCGCCGAGAAAGACACGGCCGATCCGCCGCCCGCCCCGGGCGATCGAGCGCAGCGGGACTCCCAAGCCCGCACCGCACAGCATCCGTAATTATTTAGCCTTAAGGATAAAGACAGAGCCAGCCATCGTCCGCGAGGCCCGCGGGGGCCGCGGAGCCGGGAGGAAGAGCGCTCTGCGCCCGCACGAGCGCCGAGAGTCGAGACGCTCAGAGCAGGTTGTTATCATCAGGGCGTCGTTCCGCAACGGTTTGCTCCGGCGGCAAAACCAGCCGGCGACGCTCCAGCCCCCGGCACCTCGTCCTCGCCCCTGTTGCGCGGTTTGCCTTCTCCTCGACCTGCCCTAATGGCAGGACCGCTGCAGCGACGCGGGGATTAAAAAAAAAAAAGAAAAGAAAAAGAAAAAGCACCGTGCTCCGGGCAGATGGTCGCGTCTGGCCCAAGGAAGCAGCCTCGCTAACTCGATTAACTCAGAAAGCTGCTTCTGCTGTAATCGCGTCGCTGCGGCTGGGCTTCCACGGCAGCCCGAGCCTACGGCCAGGCTCCACGTCTCCCCGTTTCGGCAAGGGACCGCGGCCGTTTCGCAGATCTCTGCACAGCGCAACCGAGAGGCGGCGGCAGCAGCCGCCGCCCCCCCCAGGGTAGACCTGCACCCCAGGGTGAGGATGGGGACGGCTTTGCAGCTGAAGGAAACGTCCACAAAACCCACCTGCAACCGACTTGCTGCGGCCAGCAGGACACTGTCCCCTAAAAAAGGTTCCCACGGGTGGTAAGAACCGCTCCACAGAGCTGCGTCTCTGAGCAAGCCTGCACCTTCCTCCCCTTGGCGCTGCCCTACACGGCTCAAAGGGCCTCGAAACACCAGTGATGCCAACCTGGGGCCCAAAATGCATCAGCTCCAAGAACCTGCAAACGTGCGAACTCTCCTCCACCAGGTCAGCCACCTCCTCTCCAGCTGTGACCGTCCCGCCGGGGACCCTTTGTGCCACCCTTTCGCACGAGCCCTCCGCTCTGCCCGAGAGATTCGGCAGAAAGGACTCGGCCCTGAACTTGGCTTCTCCTCCGTTGATTAAAGCAGCGTTAACATGGAGAAGGGAGAGCTGGTATCAGCTCGCATCCCGGCGCTGCGTCCGCAAAGGCTGGCGAAAGCACGCTCTCCGCTGAAACAGCGCCTCTTTCCCCGGCTTCAGCGCGCAGCTGGCGCCCGGCACATCTCCGCCTGGCACCGCGGCCGAGCCGGCCGGCGCTGCCGGCCCTCCGCAAAGCCCAGCCGCCCCGCGGCCGCGCTCCGGCCGCGGCGCAAACAGCTGCCTCTCGCCAAGCCGCAGCAGTTTGGAAGGCCTCGCAAATCAGATTCGTGTTTGGAGCAGAAATCGGCCACACGGAGGCCGCTATTTCCAGTTGTAATTTCACAGAGCGCCCGCGCTGTCCTGTTTCCTTAAATAGCGGTAGCACCAAGCAGCTCGTGAGGCAGCAGCAAAGCTAATGGTTCACGTCGCCCTTCCAAGCAGCAGCCGGTTTTCCCAGCCCCTGCCTCTCGCACAGAGCGTTCCCGAAGGCTCCTGCCTACCCCCCTGGGACGTGGCTGCGGGGACAGAGCAGCCGGGGAGCAGGTTGGTCACAGCAACCCCGGCTTTGCAGCTGGCTCGGGTCAGGCAGCGCGGACACGCGCACAGAGGCCCTCCCTGCTCAGCACAGAGCCCGGGTGCCCGCCGAGCATCCTCGCCGGTCTGCTTGCCAGACGCTGCCTCTGGCACAGCGGCTCCTGCTTCTCCGTGGTGTTTATTCTTGCATCGCAGCACTTCACAATTGAGTTAGCTTTAAAATTGCAGCCACGTTGCAGCTTGCTGGGAGGAGGACTGGTTACGGGACCTCAACTAAGAGCCCGGAGGTTGGTCTTGCTGCTCCGTCTCTCCCACGCTGCCCCACATCCCACCACATGCCTTTGGCACGCCTAGGCAAAAACCCTTATAATAACTTTGGAGTGGCTCATGCCCATGCTCAACCACACAAGAGGAGCTCCCCAATGGCCAGCACGGCACAGAAAAGCCTTAGAAAGGGTTGTGCTCTGTTCTATAATATTTTTTCAACTGCCTCTTTGGCTGCTTTACTACAGGAGCTGCAACGTTGTAGCCAGACCCCTTCACCAGCACCGGGAACAGCCCTCTCCAGATCTTTGCTGTGAGCCGTATGGTTTGTAGATAGCTAAGATCAGGGGATAATCCTATGTTCTTGGCAGGATATGGAGTCTGGGGTGGGGGAAAGAGACCAAAGCTATTGCCTGAAAACTCAGATGGTCCCAAAGCACATGACACGTTGTGATGTAGAGATGCCAGGATCACCCCTTCTAGGATCAAGAACACTCGGATTTGTACATGTCCCATCTTAGCCCTTAATGCACCCAGCAGAGAGCAGAGCCGTGCCAAGCTTCTCGAGAGGGGCCCAGCCCCATAAAAATACTTGAGCACATGCAAACCCAGCACACAGGCTGAGCAGCCCGCATTTTTGCAGAGCTGTCTTGCCCAGATGGCAGGCTACAGTCAGGCATCTTCCAGACCCCTCTGCCTGGGCACCTGCATCGTGCTGGCAAGACAGATCACAGGAAGGCAAGAGGCATGGCAGAGTCTTGTCACCTGATTGAATTAGCTGCCCTGGGCTATTTGCATTTCTATAGATTTGGTTGCTAACAGGGTTCTCAGGCTTGTTATGTTGTTGCTATTTTAGTATGTCTGAAATGTGCAGGAAAAGGAATCTGGAGGCTCTGTCTCCTGCAGAGACAATGCTTGTGCTGACCCAGTTTGGGACATTGCAGAGCAAAAGCCACGTTGTCTCTGCCTCTGATTTTGGGAGACAGCTCAGCCGCCCGCTCCCACTTTCATCTGCATGTATGGCAAGAGTGAAAGCCTGCTGCCTTCAAGTAAGACAGGACCAAGCAGCAAGACTCTATCCACACATGGCTGCAGCTACGCTCTCAGCTTAGCTGTGGGGCAGGAGCAGCTCCATCAAGGTTCATCAGCACAAGGGAAGATATTTGGGTGTTTTTACTCCAGAGATACCCACTTGCCAAGATTAAAGCTCTTTAAATACTTCCACTGTGCTTGGCACAGTGCTTCTCTTGTGCCGGAGCAGCGGGTCACCCACAAACAGTCTGAACTCAGTTCTGAGGGGGAACAAGATGACCCCAGCACGAATTGCCACTGTCCCAAACAACCTCTTGGTGGCAGCCCAGCCACGAAGCCAAGCATATGGGAGATGCTCCTCACATCCATGCAGGGGAGGCATGCCCAGCAGTGCTTCAGACCAGCTGCACGCACAGATTTCTCTCGCCAGCACTTCCAAGACAACACTCCTGGGCCAGGCTGAAGCTAATTCTGACTTGCTATGTATGGAAAACAGCATTCATCAAATGACCCTTCTGTGCTTTGAGGGCATCTACAGAGGCCAGATCGAACATTTGAGCCCATCCGAGTGCACATCTCCACCACACTGCTCCCGCAACCTGGGCCTTTTAATTAGAGCCCAGAGTTCATGGGCTGAACTTCACCCTCCGCATTCAGTCCTGCCCTAGAGCCACGCACTGAGGGAAGCGGTTAAAGGCAGCACACGGGGTTGTGCGGCCTCAGCTGTCCAAATGCAGATGCCAAGAGGCATTAGAAGCAGCCTGTTTGCTGAAGTCTGCTTCGACTTGAGTCAGTGACGGCAAATGCAATAAATGCTCCCCTTAGCAGGGCAGAGAGCTGCAGACGCAGCAGCCCCTGAACACAAACTCATTCCTCACCTGGAAAAACAGCCTCAGGAATGCCTCTCCCGGCAGGAGCATGGCCCGAGCTAAGCCCCCATGGCAGGCAGAGCCCAGAGATGCTCCTAGGAGGGTTTTCTAGCAGGAGGGCTGGCCCTCACACGAGTCGCTTACCTTGTTCTCCGTAGGAGCCGATGCCGGATGTTGCTGCTTAGTGATGTTCTCAGCCAGACACCAGCAGATCCTCTTCTTCTGCTCCTGGGAGTAAGCCTCCAAACTTAATAAGCACTCCGATTTCTGACGTAAAGGAAACACAGGCAGAGAGAAGGTCATTAGCAGCGTGTCACAGGCCCCGGCTTTGTTTGCAAACTACTTGCTTCCAACACGCTGCATCAGATGAACATAAGTATAACAGGAGCGCTCGCACCAAATATGCTCTGGGCACGGGAAGCAAAATGCATGGGTATTTAGCTTCAAAGTGGCACCTCCTCCAGGCACAGGGTGACAGGCTGCTGTTTTGCTCTAATAAGTGGGAGCGGGCAGGTACGATACAACCAGAACACCAGCAGCACTACACTCTGACACCGCAGTGGAAATGTGTCTATTAAGCTAATCTAGAGAGTGGAAATTGCTCTTTGCTGTACACAAACATTAATAAGAAGCCACAGCGTGAACCGATGAAACACACGCGCCTTTGGGCTGGGCAGGGCTAGGAGGACTGCAAAGCTCTGGAGAAGCGACGGCATCGGGTGTGCACAGATGGGCTGGACTCTCCCTTTCTGCTCCTTCAGCAAGGCAGACGCATCAGGGGTCACTCTGAAAACAGTATCTAGCTCCAACCATGCATGATGAGCAACACGCAGTGAAGAAGAAATTAAAGGAAATGATAGACACCCATCCCAGCTGAGCCCACCTCAAGCCCCTTCCAGCCCAGCCACCTCTGCTCATGCTCTGCTCCCTTCCCTACATACACACACACACACACTTTTCTGCATGGACCTGCTCCTCCTTAACATGTCTTCTCTGGGCCAAATCCCACCCATCAAAAAAACCCTCTGACAAAATGCCCTCAGCATACGTCTCCCAGCCCCTGAACTGCTCATCTCTTTCACTAAAAATTAAACACGAGTTAGCAGTCGATGCCTGTTGGGATTTTGTTGGTTTCTCTTTAAAGAAAGTCCAGAAATGCCCATGGCTGGATTATCTCATTCTGTGGCTAAATGTGAAAAAGGTAGAAATTTAAGGCAGAACTGTGAAGAAAAAAGTCTTGCACTAAAAGAGCATAAAAAAGGCCTTTCATTTCCCCCTAGGATTTCCTTCCAGGAGGGCAGGTCTCGGATAGCCAATTTTTCCCAGAAAGGTCAGCAGAGAGCTTGCAGTTTTGTGACTCAAGAGACACAACACAACCGAAAAGGGAAATGCCTTTTAGTCACACCATTTACGTTTTTCCCCCCCTGCTAGATGCCAGTTCATTCATGTTTAACCCCAAAACTCTACTAAGAAGGTAAATAAACCAACCTCATATGTCAGCTATATAGAAAGAGATGCCCTATTCTACATTTTTTTCGCCCTTCCAAGGACACTTGCAGGCAAGACAAGATTTGATATTCCCGATGTCAGTACATCACCACATTTATTCCTACAGTAGAAACAGGCTTGAATGTTGAAAATGCATGCTCAGACTTACTTACACGCCACCAACATTAAACAGTGGTTCACGATTCAAGGACACAAGGTGGGGGGGGGGGTTGCCCTGCTGCTACTCGCTTGCTGTGATGCTCTGAGCATCGCTGGCAGAACACTGAGCACTTCCCACCCAAACTTCCCCATCTCTGCAGTTCCACAGGCAAGTGGTTCACCAGGATCCACCACGCTGACTTGTTCCTAGGAAGCCACGTAGTTGTTCTGACTTTTGGAGGAGAGGATGGTTACCAGTCTGCCCTGCTGGAAATCTAGGCTGGCATTTCCCCACCCAGCACTCTAGGCGGAAGCGAACAATTTTTAGGACTCAGTTGAGCTCAAAAGGCATCAATGCAGCTGAAAGAGTCTGGTGACCACAGCGAAGCTGTAACTAATGCCCACTCAGGTCCATGCTGAGCGTTTCGCATCCCCTTTATTGTGACGGATGCACAGCTCACCTAATCCCGCCATGCAGCCCCTGGCTGATTCGATTACAGCCCCCATCTCTTTGATTGAACTTGGCAAGTGATGCTCAGCCCCCACCAGCTGCTCGGAGAGAAGGACCTCGTCCCTCCCCGCTCAGCCACAGCAAGCCGCCAAGGCTGCCCAGACACATCCACCTGGGGAATATTAAAGCCACGAGAAGAGAATGTCCTCTGATCCAAGAAGTCAAAGAGGAGAGACAGCTGTCCCATTTTCTCAAACTATTTCTCTCCTGTCTAACCAGGGAGCCCACGCTGACGCATCTCCTGGGCATTGCGGGCAGGGCTGAGGGGTGACGTGAACTGCACTGGTCCAGACCTCTCAACCCCAGCGTGTTTTACATTCATTTTTACACTGTGGCAGCAAGATCTCGACACCTTATTCCTTTACGGCAGTATTAAAACCTCCCCAGCACACAATCCCCATGGGAGAGGTCCCGTTTCTGTCTCTTCCATCAATGTGCTCCCCCCCCCCCCAAATAACATGCAAGGCAGAGCTGGCTGCAGCAAAGCATGGGAAAGAGGCAGCCCAATCCACAGGGGCCGAGCACCCCGCTCTGCCTCAAAAGCACCGGCTCCTACTTGCAGAGCACGTGGAGTTCGAGCCAGACGGAGGACAGACAGGCGCAGGATTGACCGTCACGTGGGATAAAGCTCTACCTACGGCTTGCATCCCCAGAGCCCGCCCCCGCCCGAGGACCGAACTGCCGGCCGACTGCCGAGCTCGGGACGCCCACGTAACAGAGAGGCCGGAGCAGCGGAAGCCAGCTAGTCCCGGGGCTGCAACGCGTCCCGCGCGCGCCTCTGCGCACCGCGGCCCTGCTCAGGGCCCGCTCTGGGAACCGGCCTCCCTGCTATTGTTTTCGTTCAGGGAGGCTGCCACTTTCCCTGCCAATATTTACAAAGAGAAAACACGGTTTAATCTCGCACTGCTGGGAAAGGAGGATGCAGATGGCGTGAAGGGGGCGTTTGCGACCAGATAAAGCGAGCAACTGAAGTGGCTGCCAGTGGCTTTCTAACTGCATTCACCCCAGCGCTTTGAAAAACATGTTATTGCAGGTGTTGCGTGCCGGCTGGCGCGGAAGCCTCCCCAGCAAGACTGCAGCTCCCAGGGCAGCGCCGGACCCCGGACCGGCGCTGGGGCATAGCCAGAGCGGGCGGAAGACGCAAGGCGCTATCGCAGAGGAGGGCCCGGCTTAGCTAACACAGACCCCAAATGGTCTCTGCCAAGACCAGAGACTGCTCAAAGGAAAAGGTCCCTTTTGCTACGTGGGAAAAGCTCCCACCTGCGGATGCTTCTCCAGGCTGAGCCCCAGCCCCACGGGCCCCAGGGCTGCAGAGAGATGACTGACCCATGGTCAGCCCAAACCAAGCTCCCAGTTGGCCTGGCAGACACAAGCCAAAGAGAGACTGCTGGGTCCCTGGCACAGAGATCAGTGGAGGACATCCATGAGTACATCACTCCATTGCAGGAGGGACCACCAAGACCCGAGTGCCACAGATCAGGCACGCCACAGGCATGGCCCCCTCTGTGCTTGGTCCGCGTGTGACCTGTCACAACAGTACTTGGAACGTGAGTGCGGCCCTACTCATTACTGCAAAGTAAAGACATCATAACAAACCAAACTCACGCCAAGACCTTCAGAGTCTTGAACTCCATGACTAACCCAACCCGGGGGCTGTTCTCATCTCACTGTCACAACAACCTACTCTGGCTTGTGCTACAATATACACTCACAGAGGTGAGGGGAGGCGATCAGTTCTCTGGAGTAAATGTTGTCAAAAGCAGGATCAAGGGGATGAAGTTCTGCTCCCTTCCCTTGATTCCCTCCCTACCCGCTTCAGCAGTGCTACCTGCCTGGGTGGCAGTGGAGCATCAGTAATAACACTATGGATAAAGCCAGGCTCAACACACAAGCTTGAATCAGCCCAAACAAAGACGAAGTTTGCCAGCAGCTCTGTCCCACAGGGCCCTGAGCGAGCACAGTCTCTCAACATTAAGCCCTGCTCGGTTTACATCACAGTGGTATGGGGACACAGCTTCCAGCCCAGCTCAGCTCTGCCCAGCCTCTGGTCTCAAACGTTCAGAGCACTGGTTTTAATCCAGTTCCAGCAGAGATCCCAGAGGGGAAGTACCTCGGAAATGCACTCCAGACTACAATAGCTTTTAAATTGTAGAGCAAGCCATCCACCGGTGAAACAGCAAGCCCTGGGAATATCCTGTCCACAAAACATGGGCAACTGCTGGCAGGTTATGTCACGACCCACGAAGCTAGGTCTGATGAGAAAGTTCAGTTCAGTGTGCTGAGAGGGATACAGGGGCACTACTTCTTTTCCTGTGTTTTTTGGACTGCTGGGCACACTGGCAATGCCCAAAACACAAATGCTGGCAGTAGCAGCACACGCCCTATTCAAAGGCTGAGATGGCTGAACGTAGCAGTATCTAATGGGCACCTAAGCAGAAGATCTGCACGGAGCTCACAGTCACTGGACAGAGCGCTCTGAGCAGAGAAGTGCCTATGTCTGGCCAGGAAGGCTCTAGAGGTGAAGGTAAAGGATGGACGTGTCCTTCTTCCCTGTGATACCAAGGGCTGGATGTTAGGACAGGGGCTTTTCATTGTTGTACAGAAACCCATGAACAGGGAGAGGTACCAATGCTACAAAACAGCAAGATGGACCTCACGCTTCATGTTGGAGGCCACCTCAACCCCATCTCACTCCAGGTCAGTCAGACTCTGTTGCATTAAGAAATACTGCTGCCAAGGAGGGAAGAGTGATGCCATAGGCAGAGTGCATGAGGGCAAGGCATAGCCAAGAGAGCAGGACATGTGCTAAGCATCCAAGAGGGAAACATGACCTGAAGAAGCTTTTTCACCTGTTTTTGGAGCTGCCAACAAGGACACAGGGCTCAGTCTGTCTTTACAAGCCAGCAAGGTGTCTCCAATTAGCTTATTAGATGACAAGCATTTATGGGAAACTCCAGCTTTGAGACTAGCCAGATACAGAGCTCCGTTTGCAAACATTATTCTGACAAACAGAGAGCAGGTCTACTGCTTTCCCATTTTGCAAATGCCCTTTCCTCTCACGCAAGAGGACTCTCAAGGCTATGCAACATCAGTGACAGTAACACTGAGCTCAATGGACACCTCTTGTATTTGCTCTCTGAAACATCCCTCAGCACCCATCCACTGCAAACAGTCCCCGGAGCTCTCAATCTCCCTTCCTTTAATGCAGCCTTGATTTCTTCTTTGCTTGAAGAGAGCAAGCTCCCACTCTGCACAACTGGCCCTGGGGAACAGCATTTTGCCTCTAAAACCATCCTACAGTATCTAAATCTTTCTCAAATCTCTCCAACACTTCAATCACATCATTTGAGTTGTTCTTTTGGCCAACATATGGGAAATGTGACCTCAGAATTAGAGCTGTGGGAAAAAATTTTGGAAAGAACTTCTGCTCCAGAAAGTACATCAAGTCATCTCAAAACTCAGATTCAGGGTGAGCAGCTTAAAGATTCACAAAAATCAGGGAAGCAGAATATATCTAAGAGTTAAATCCCCATTTATCTAATCATCCACTGCTGAGCAACCTAACTGGCAGACAAGCACTCTCTCCTCTGCTGGAAGAGATCTGACCTGGGAGCTTTCATTGCCCAGGGAGTTGCCTGGTCCCTTAGGAATAGGTAATACCAATCCAGAGTTTTGTCTGCTGGTGCCACTTCACATCATCCCACATAAGTAACTAGTGACTGGAATAAGGAACAGAGCCCAGGGTCCTGCCTGCACAGAGGAGCAGCAGGTAGATGCAGGGTAGGGCTGCATTTCAGGAATGCACCACCATTTGGGATAACGTGCCCATGAGTTCATGTGATATCACCTTCAAAAGCACTTTTCAAGATATTGGCAGCCTTGGTCTGGCCTTCTTTGACTGTACCAGAGGTTCAGGCTCAGATATCTCAGCATCCAGCACTGAGAAATCCAGCAGCTGGTACCTGCCATTCTTAGGATCAAGGCAACCAGAAACCTCTGCTCAGGAAAGAGTTAAGCTATTCCAGGAGGCATGACATGGCAGAAGGATTCAGCCTGTGCAGACTGAGCATCTGGTTTGCACGTGAGCTGGATGACTGAAGGCAATGTGTGCTGGTGAGGGCAGCGCAGGACACAGCCTGGCCTGATATGCAGCTCTAGCAGCCCAGAAACGAGGGACTGTCCAAAAGCCACTGCTCAAGAGACACACAGAAAGCCAAGGAAATGTCAGAGAGTAAGAAGGGATTTTCAACTTGGTGACATCTTCTGACTACTACAGCTCAGTGGAGCACCAGCAGAATCCTATCCTTACATGGGGCAGGACCAAGAGCAGGAAGGGAGAGGCACAAGAACATACTTGAGCTTCTCTCAATTTGCTTCAAATTAATGTAATAAAGTCAACAAGGTCAGGCTGCAAGGAGCATACATTTTCTCTTCTTGATAATTCCTTAAGACTGACTGATTCCAACGCTTCTAGCCTTGGCAGCAGAGCCCACTCCACCAGAGCCCTATGCTGGGAGAGATGAGCTTAGAAATCCCAGAGGATCTTCCGCCTGACTTCAGTACAATCAGCTCAGCTGCAAGCTCAAATGACAAATAAAGCAGCCCACAAATTCAACACATGACAGCTTTTCTTCTTATTACAAGTTAAAGGAAATTGAGATTCAGCTTCAGTTGAAAGGAGCTAAGTGGCCAGCTTTGCATTCAGTATTTTGTGTTTGGGTGAGGCTGAAGGCCTCATCTGCCCCAGAGGCCATGAACCTCCTAAATTGTCACTCATTTTTGTCAAGCTGAAAGTATAAATGGAGCACTTCAAAAGGAGGGAGCAAAACATCTTGCAGGCTGTTCATGCCCTGTAAGGGAGCAGAGGAATGGGGCCAGCAGGACTGACAGCACCATATCCTCTGCAATACTGTGAAAAAAGGAAAAGGGAGAAAGCAACTTCCTTTGCTTTGGCCCATTGCCCAAATCATCACGTTTTGGGTAAAAACAAATTCAAGACAAAATGCAAGCCTTCTAGCTATCATTCTGGAGGCAGAGGTCAGAGGAATGGGAAAATCCCATCCAAAGGTGACAAAACTCCAAACTTTTATTATTAACGCTGTCTTTCAGCTTAGAAAACGAAGCAGAAAGTCACCAGCCTGCACAGCCCTAATGAGACCCAGCCCCTGCCCCCAGCCCCATCTACCCTGAACAGAGGAAAAGCTCCTCTCTGCTCTTACTCCGCATGGCCGGTCCTGCAGGCAGTCCCCCCACCAGATCCTAGTGCAGAACCTCACCTCATCCTCCCCCGACCAAGTCACTTTTGACTCTCGCAGTGCCAGGGTGTCCTGCCCTCTTTGCCCCACGATGATATGAAAAATATGTCATTACCTTCCACCTATCCCTTAACAACAAAGCCCTGCTGCTTTATCAGTGAACTATCCTCTTTATCATCTTCTGCTTCCCAAATTTCGAGTCATATATCCATTTTATCAGGCATGCTTTGCTGTCTTTTACCATGCCAATGATAGTATGTTGGTTGGAATACAGCAAGAGCCACCGTTCCCAAGCCCTCCCTAGCAGAGCAATGCTCACGGAAAATGCTGTTGCAGTTTGAGACAAAACAGATGTATTTATTATGCACCACGGCAGTTTCCTGTCTTTTTAAGGTTTTCAGGCCAAGTGTTGTGTCATTTCAAGCCAAGTGCCTCTGACAAAGTCTGCTCTAGCTGCAATCTGTTTGCATTACTGCCTCTCATTTATTAATAACTCCTTTTTAAGTTCCTGACTAACCAAATTCCCCTCAACTGCTCCCTTGCGTTGCATAGATTTGGTATCTCCCCTTGACCAGTCTCTTAGACCTTGTCCCCAACACAAAACCACCGGCCTCGCAGTCCTCTAGAGCCACCATGACAGTGCCCAAGAAAGCTCCTGGCAACCCTCCACTGATGACAGGCCTAGAGTGGCTGACAAAATTCATGCAGGTGCTGCTGAACACCTACCAGGTCTCAGCTTGTCCCTGAGCCTTTATCTCCTTATAAAATAAATTGCTTTTTCAATGTTTAGCTTACCTATATGAAGAGAGAGACCTCAGTTCTCCCTGCTCTTCCCCTGTGCTACAGGAACGGGCAATGCCACTTCCATACGGGCATTAGATTTGCAATGCTCAATCCTGAGGAACACGGGGCACTTCCAAGAGTGAATTCTCCTGTGGAGAAGGCTGGGAGAGCTCCAGGTAAGATCTAGAAGTTATGCGCATATATATACATGAACTATGGCATTGCCCCTCACTCCGTTATGATTCAGTTCAAAGAAGTTGTTCAAAACACATGCCTGCCAGCCGCCAGGACACCGCTTGATCCATGTGCGAGGGTGCTCCTGTGGCAGGAAAGGGACCACGCGGGCGCAGGGTGCATCCGCACAGAGCCAGGACACGGGGGCAGGAGGGGCAACAGCGTCATTTCACGGCCACTTGCCCAGAGGATCTCCTGTGCGGAGTTAGGACGCGAGTCTCCGACGCACAATAAGATCAAGCGCAGGTTCACAGCATTAATTTGCTCGGGTCTCTAAGCGTTCTCATTACTGCAGGCCAAGAAGTTGGAATTGGAAAGATTTTCTGTCGGAGCAATTTCCCAAGGGAAAATCCAGCGTCTGCAGATGAAAACTTCTGGAGAAAAGGATCGATTTTGCTAACGTTTTTAAAATGGAAAAAACTTAATGAGCTATTTGACTTTAAGTCAATTTGGTCTGAACACGTTGGGTTTGATTCAAACTTCTAACAATGCAATAAAACACTGATCTGCAATTTCCTATCAGTGGGATACTTCTGGATTGTGCAAAATATTTCAAAATGACAATTTTCTTCATACAACTGGGAATGAAGACCAATATCGAGATGTCAGAATTGTCTCTGGGATGCAATCTTTCAATTTTACTCAACTGCACTATTAAAGTGGTTCTCTTAAAAAAAAAATAAAAATAAAAAAAGGAGTGGACAGCTAAGTGGAGAATCTTCTTCTATTTCTATCCTTTCCAATACCAACTTATATTTAGCACTTCCCTTTCAAGAGGGGTGCTGCATATGCACCAGCAGGATTGGAGGCGCTCACACCAGGCACATCCAAGCACCCAGAACACTGTAATTCATGCCCCAGAAAACTGAGTCCAACTAAATACTCCTGCTGTAACCTACACCAGACCATAAAGACGACAGTTTGCTATCTGATTGTAAATAATCATAATACACAAGATTTTAACTCCGTGGAGTGATTTATTTACAAGTGAGTAGACAGGATGACTATCAGTAGCTTTTTTATTACCCTCCAGTTTCCCTGAAGGTTAGAATTTTCCTTTTCGATTAAAATAAATAAAGCAACAGATAAGACAAGGAAACATTCTCATTCCAGATCACACAGGATCCAAATGCTAAACGCTACCTTATGAGGCAAAATCAGGTCATCTTCCAGGTGAGGATTGAGCAGGAGGACCTCAACAGCTCAAGGCCTAGGAGACAAGAGCCATTCCCACAGCGAGCTTGAGGTCAGCCAGGCCCCGTGAGCTCCCTTCCTATCCACAGCAGCACTAAGTACATTAATGCCCACTGCAAATGGGGTAGGAAACAGCAATATGAGAGCTTCTACCAACACCATAGACCCCATAAGTGCAACACAATGGGCACGCTTGCCAGATACTATGGTGAAACGAGTGCTCAGATGATGACAACCACTAAAGCCCTAGACCCACAGCACAGAAGAAACTACTATGGACCAAATGAGCTTTCAGACTGCACCCCGTGAACATGCAGATGACTCTGTCAGGAGATCACATTGCCCAGACTCACTCCCGAATCCCAGACACCTTATCTTCCCCTAGCCTTTAGGTCTATGAACAAGGCAGAAAGGAGCACAAGGCTATTCAATCTGCTTTCCCTATCATCTCTCACTTGCTACAGGCATCTCAGACCCCAGCTAACTTGGAGCTGACAGAGCCGAAATGCTTGCTGCAAAGAGCAAGAGTGATGCGCATCGGGTAGAGGAAAGACTCTGTGGGGTGACCTGGGGCCAGCCCCTCTCAGCAGGGAAGCCATCCTTGCAGAGGGAAGTGGGCTCGTTCCCACGGTCAGTCAGGAGCCTGAGCTTTGCACCAGGCCAGAAGGAAGTCACACAGCTGGGAGTCCAGCTGGGTGCCCATGGACACCATGGCCATCTGGCAGCAGGGACAGCTGTGCTGGGCCAGCCGGAGACCCCCACCACAGCCCTGCATGCTACTGCAACACAAGGCTGCTGCTTCGCTGTGCCCAAATGCCAGTTCTTGTTTGACAGCAAAGTGCACCCCACTGCACAGAAAACCCTAACAACACAAACCAAGGTTCCCACCAGCCCAGCGCAGCATCCAAGACCCCGCAAGGCCTCTGTCCTCAGCCAGCTGGCAGCAATGCCTTTTGAGGACTGTCCCCCAACACACTTCTAGCTCTCAGCTCCCCAGGAGGACACCCTCATACCCTATAACTGAAGCTTCATTGCTGACAAGTGAGCATAGGAGGGGAAAAAAAAAAAAGAAAGAAAGAAGAAAAAAGGATGACCTGTGTTGCTCTTCTTAGTTTTCTTGCATGAAGCAGGTATTTAAATATTCCCAAGCTGGTTCCCAGGATGGTGTCCTACCAGTTACTAAAACCTCATCTCCATTCACCTGAGGTCCACTTCTGCAAAAGACAGCTCATGCAGCCACACAGCCGCTCACTGCGGAAGGTTTTTGTTCTCGTGCTTTAGCCACCAGCCCAACTCCTTGCAGTTTGCTCACTCGTTCCATTCAGCTCCCGGAGCTGGGACTTTTGGTCACTGTTTCCCTGAAGGGCATTCGCAGAGGAGGCAGGACTGAACCGTCCTGCCCCAGCTCGCTGCTGACTCATAGGCAAGTCCCAGCCTCTTTGCTCTCCAGCTTCCCTTCCTGAACCAAAAACACCCATTGCTGGAGTGTCTGGTGAGCCTTTTGGGTGAAAGGAGCACTGTCTCCCTCAAGCCTGAGGTTGGCCATTTACCACTATGCCATGTACTCAAAGACATGCAAAAAAAGGCCTCCTTCTCTGCTGCTGTTGCACAAAAGACCCAAGTAAAGCCACTTGGCTGGAGAGTTGCCTCTCCGCCTGTCCCAGAGGCAGGCCTTGGGTCAGGTTCCACTTCCTGGCTCAGTGGAAACCATCAGGCTCAAAGCCTGGGTCTGGGAGAGAAGCAGTGCTATCGGGGATGGCCTGATCTCCAGGAGGATGCGTTTGAGCCAGGAACTGCCCAACTTCACTTGAAAGCTATGGGCTGGCCAGGCCCAGGGTATAAGCACCTACTGCTGGGGTACAGGTATGAGTCAGACCTGCTGGTCCACAGCACAGGGACACGGCCACTCTGTTTGCAGCCTGCTCTGAAATACCTGGGAGAGACAGCAGCAAGGAGAAAGGTTTGCAGAACCTCGTAAGCATGGCCTTTCCATACCTGCTGTTCTCTGCACGAGCGCACACCTGGAGATAAGTAGTGTTTCACATTTTCTATACAACTACTATACTCCAACCGCAATGAATGCCCCAGATTTCAAACAGCAGAGCTGAGAGAGACAGGACCATTTACGCCCATCAGAAAAAAAAATAAAATAAAGCATTTCATTACATCTTGACAAAGATGAGACTTCTCCTTCCAACATCCCATGAAATTCAGCCATTGCTTTCAATTGCTTCTATTTATGGGACCAAGGCTTCTAAACTAAATGTCAGCCTCCAACCGCATGAGAAAATGCAAGAGTGCTTCACCCACTTGTTGAGATTGGCACTGACAATCATTTATTGCAGCATTTCTGAGTCACAGCAGTGGGATTATGCATCTATAGAGAGGCCACACAAGTCTGACATTACTTTGGGATAACATGATGGGCAAACAAATGAGGTGGCAGTTCCTGCGCCAACACCTTAGAGAAGGAGACAGGACAGGCATGGAATAAAAGCGAAACCTGAGAAAGAACTTGTTTGCCCAAAGCTGTGCAGCAAGTCATGTTTTGGCCCAAATCCCAGCTGCTAAAGGTGAACAGCTTTCATTCAGAGTATTTTCATCCAGCTTTCACAATAGCTTATTATATCATGGTGCTACCGAGCAATATTTATCTTTCTCCTCAAAGCCCTAGGGAACTTTCCTAGACCCAGATTTCCACCCTAAAATACAAGGCCTTGAAACCAGGAACACGTAAAGCTATTTGAAAAGCAAATAAACTCAGATTTCAGTGATTTGGTAGGCCTACTTACTATGAACAAGTTATGCAGTCTCCTTGGCTCCTTCATGACAAAAATGTAACTCTGCCAACATCTGAGTGATTGCAAATCTGTATAGAGCACTCAACCCTGCACCATCTGCAGGCATTTCTTTTACACAGAGCTTCCTTATTCTACTTGTGGATTTTAAAATCTGAATACTTGCTGACAAGAAAAGCAAGGTGCCCTCAACAAAGTCAAGACAGTTCACCAAGAAATTTATCCCCGGTCTAAAGAACTCCAAGGTAAATTAAAGGTGAGAGGCAGCAAGGAAGTTCCACCTACTGCGCATGTGGGAAAGGGGAAGAGTAACCAGGCATAGCCTCGCGAGTCACAGATTCCTCGTAACACCTTCTTACTACTATATTCCAGCTACAGCCATTGCAAAGGAAGTTAAAATCATTTGCATTTTATGCTCCTTTGAGTGTTTTGTGCTCCTTGCCCCAAGAAAAAGGAGCACAAAATCAAAGAATTGTTAGTACATGTTAAGATCCCACTAGAAAGTAATTCCAAAAACACCACTACTCACCTCTGCAAGGTAAAGGATGCAGAATTTCAGATCTTCTGAACCTATAAAGAAGAAAAATAGGATCAAAATTAAGCTACAACTGCGTTTCTCCAAGCAGAGATACTGGCAGAGGAATTGGCCAAGAGACAACATTTAATGAATATTTATTGTTGTCATCCTACAGTACCAGGCTGTGATCTGGGAATGATGTATGCCACATCTGTAGGACTGACGCGGGGCTATGCACGGGGCAGGCTACGCCCACGTGATATCTTACATGGACTTACTGCACCATTAGGGATTTTGCTTTGGGTTCACCCTTTTGGAAAGGGGCTTGTTTCATTCCTGCCCACTGCAGGCTCCAGATCTGCGCACTACTTAGGACCAACCTGAGACAGAACCATGTGCAGGCTCTCCTGCCTGCCGCAGCATGTACAGCTCTGCTTCCTTCCTGGGGGATGCAGAGACCACTATGCCCAAATAGCCATCCCCGGCACTCATGTCTGATCTCTCAGTATCCTGCCCCTGCAGACAGTTAGCTCCCAGGAGAACTAGCTAGACTGGTCTAGATCTTAAGTCCTTGCTTATTCCCAGCTTTTGTCTCTGAACCCCTGTTAACATGATGCTAAGACAGAGCTACTATCTGTCTCGGGCTCTCCATCAGTGCCAGTGGCTGGTGTCAGTGCCTCTCCAAGGAGATAGAGCTGAACCAGGGGCACAGGTGAAATGGAGTGGATCAGGGAGCTTGAGAAACAAGTGCAGAACCAAAAAGCCAAAGACAGCCAGAAAAGCAGTAGCCCTCCACATCAGCCCACAACTTGCGCTTCCACAATGCTACGAAGGGACATGGGGCTGGAGTCAATGCAATGACCAAAGCAGCAAGTCATGTCTCACAAAATCACCCAGTTCACCTCCCCCTTTCACTGCCAGCTGTCCCAGGGGTTGCATTAACTCCTGCTGCTTCACCAGGCTGGCTCCTGCAGGCTTACCCTTCCCCTGTTCCCCCCAAAAAAGGCTTCGCTGAGGATTATTCCTGGTCTTTGTGCCCTACAGGTGAGGCATGAGACTCCGAAGCTCCAAGGGAAGTCGTCTCCGGGCACATATCAGCTTCACAGGTGGAGATGGAGCCACCAGAAGACAAGGCCACCTCAACTCTAAGAGGGGACATCCCACCTCCAAGAGCCAGTTGTGCACTCGCTGCCCTTCCCACCACTGTGCCTTGCACCAGCTTTGCCCTTGGTAGTTTGCAGCACTGCTAGGCTGCAGGCTTCACAGGCCTTTTAACAACATTACCGCTGCCGTGAGATCAGCTCTGCGGTCTGGGCACAGCCACAAATCCTATTGAAAGCAGTATCAGTGTAAGCTCTGCTTCATTTCAAAAGCCTGGGCTGTGCTAATGATGGAAACAGGCTCTGCACTGATAGAGGAAACACCCTGTTCCCAGAGGAAAAGCAATTCTCCCAATGGAGGCAGCAGCCCAGAGTTAAAGATAAGAGCTGTGACCCACTGAGAGACTCAGCTGGCCCCTGCATCCCTTCATGGAGATTACAAAATACACGAAGTGCAACAGCCTGGAGTTGTTTGCCGGACATCTCTTCCGGCCGCCCTTTGGGGGAATCACAGCCCTCGCTCTATCACTAGCGGCCCAGTGGGGCCCCGCAGGCTTTGGTTTTAAAGCACGTTGCAGCACAATAGCCTGCAAACATCATTATGGGGACACTGTGCCCAGTCCCAGCACTGGGCCACTCGAGCAGAGCTCTCGCGTAAGGCGCCCTTGTGTATTTTCATAAATCTCACTCTGCTTCATCCTGTGCAGTGAGCAGCACTGGGAAAGCAGCCTGGCCTACTGCTCACCAGCAGGCTCCAGCGTTCCCCTCCTGACCTGCAGAGCCCATTCATCACTCTCCACAGCTCTGCTCACGCTCTCCTGACACCCTATTCCACAAATCCCAGCAGGACCAGCAGGTAGCAGTTGCCTAGCAAAGCTGAAGCCTCTGATCAGAGCCCCTTGGCCAGCACTTTTCACCCCAAAGGAGGGTTTGGGGAGGCAAGAGCTGAGCTTGCCACCAGCACACCACAAATCCACAGTTCCGTTTCTGCTGTTTCTCTTCCCTTCTCCTCAAAGGGACTCTCTGCTCCTCATTGCACCGAGGGAGCCGTGATGCGGGGAGCTCCTGCCCCTGCCCCCAGCAGGCTCACTGCCTGATAATCCACAGGGCTGAGCAGCACTGCCGCTACAGGACACAAAGCACGGAGCCAGCTGCTGGACTAGGAGCTGTTTAAAGCCTATTTTCCAGAGAGGAATGCCATCCCACCAACACACAGCAGGCAGCCCCGAGTCTGGAGCTCTGCTGTGATTCCTCACTGCTGGCAGCTGCAGGCGCTGGAGGAGAGCAGACCATCTTTCCAGCAGCCTGGCACCAACCGACCAGGAACTGCCAGCGGGATCCCCTTCCTGGCAAGCAAGGAGAGGGAAGCCATCTCCACCGTGCTTCCTCAGTGCCACCTGCCAGCCTGTCGTATCGAGGTGGGCACAATTAGCTGCTTGGGAGATGCTCCAGCCGGGATCCCAACAGTGAAACAGAGGCTTTAACTCTTTGTAGATTCCTTATTTAAATAACTGCTGTCGGGGGGGGGTGCCCAGCTCCTCTCGCTGGAGGTGCCCAGCTCCTCTCGGAGCCGAGGGAACGGCAGTTGGCCGCCGGCGCCAGCCTGGGGCTCGCTTCCCCACTCGTCGCTACACGGGTCTGCTGTGACGGCTAAGCACGGTACTCCCAGGCAAATTCAGTGAAACACTGAAGGAAATAAGCAGGAGGAAATGCGGGAAAAAAAAAATAAAAACACTCTTCAAGCTGCTTCAGTTTTTTTCTGACGCCTTGTGACAGGGGACGGATTTTTGCCAGTAACCTGAGCCGTTCCTGCCCCGGGGCTGGGCTGCTCCCCGTGCTCAGGGAGGAACCCTCGAGGTTCGTGGGGACACATTCCCCTCTTCCAGCCAAGCCCTGGAGGCTGCTCTCGCGCTCGCCTGCCCACGCGCAGGCAGGGCGGGCACCTACGTAGCTCCCGCTTTCTGCGTCGCCCTGGCTCTGCCCACCAACCCAGCCCAACCCAAAGCGAACGGCCGCTGCTTGCAGGGTTTGGGTGCTGAATGTCAGCCTTTGGGTCAAAAAGAAAGGAAAAGAGGGAAGATGGTTCTGCTCCTTTCACAGCCCAGGGG
The DNA here is from genome assembly GCF_028389875.1 of Rhea pennata. NCBI lineage: Eukaryota > Metazoa > Chordata > Aves > Rheiformes > Rheidae > Rhea > Rhea pennata. Next base: position 3,673,063 of record NC_084680.1, read on the forward strand.
AGAGCGGCAAGGCCCGTGGCATGCCCGGCAGGTGGAGAGCCCAGGAAGGGGCAGAAGGGCAGGGCGCAGACACCCTGCAGAGACGAGGGCTGCCTCCAGCACCCGAAGAGGAGAGCTCCGGGCAGAGGCCCCACAAATCACAGGCCTCCAGCAATCTTGGAGCTGTTTGCCGTAGGAGAGGTTGGGTGAGGAAGCCAGGGACAGCAAAGCAGCATGCCATAGGAGAAATCCTTGTCTGCAGGATCCTCATCAGGATCCCAGCTAGGGACAAGGCTCATAGCTTGGCGGGGACCTCGTTCAGGCTGCTCAATGTAAGAGCTCTTTTCTGTCCCAAAGCAGAGCACATCCACCCCAGGAGCCCAGCAAGGCAGTGATCGGAGCATGGAAATTCCCACAGTATCTAGTGAGGAAACTAGCCCAGTTCCACTGGAAACGTTGGCTGGTGTGGTGCTCATCAGCCACACTCAGCTTCTAAAGCAGGAAGACGGAGCATTGTAAAGCAGATTATACTGATTTGCTTTTGCACAGTGCAGCAAGCGGCAGAAACAGGAAACATCACAATGGTCTTCAGTGTACCGGAGATGTCTCAATTGTTATACTCAGCAATACGCCTGTTCCTATTAATGTGCCATTCAGTTATTTAGGAGACCAACAGAAAATCCCTGCCAAAAAAAAAAAAAAAAAAAAAAAGGACAGGCATCTTTTTGCTCGTTCTCCCCAGTTCTGAAGCACAAATCCAGAGGGCGAGTGCCTGAAAGGCGAGGGTGCTGGATTCTCAGAGAGGCAGAGCATACGTGGGCAGGCTCCGTGCTGCAGAGACAAACATCCCCTTCGGAGAAGCTTGATAAACTATTCCAGATGTGATCTAGCCAAGTTATTATGGCAACAAGGAAATAAATGGGACACAACCGCTCACAACATCCAACTGCCCTGCCTGAGCTTAGGAGGCACACTCTAGCACCGAGCTGCCGATAGACCTTTGTGCATGGAGCCGGCGTTGCACCACCAGGACAAGCCCCAGGAAAGCTCATTTCTTCAAGCAGGCAAACAAGAGCAGGATTACACAGCTGCCTTTGAGAGCAGCCAAGAGTCACACGCATTTACCCAGACTCAAGTGCTCCAGGACTAGACACTACTCAATGAGCACTTCAGTGAGGAACAGTTTTTTTGCACACCTTTGAGAAGAAGCCGCGCTCAGAACAAGCTCAGCAAACTCCCACAAAGCTTCACTGGCTTTTCTAAACAGCTTGCACTCTGTGCCACCTCTTCTCCCTGATCAAGTTTCTGCCCCCACCAAACAGACCAGTGAATGAATGTGGGAGCAGAAACACTGTTGGAAACATGCAGTACCAACTGAGGAGCAACCCACAGTGTCCAGGTGCCCAAGCGCAGCACTGCAGATACCCAGCCCTGCAGCTCACAACGATGTGGGGCACATGGAGAGCCGCAGCTTGTGTGCAGAGCTTCCAGCTCCACTCAAAGAGCATCACAGTCTCCCTCTGAACATGTCACAAAGAGGAAACGACAAAATTAATCTAGTAAATCGCCCCTTTTGGAGAATCAGCCCAGCTCTGGAATAAGCCCTCTCGGTGGGAAGCACAGATTGAAGACCACAGGACTGTCCCCTTCACAGAGGCATCAATAACAACAGAGTAATTCTGGCTGGAAAGGGACTCTGGAGGTCTTTAGCCCAATCCCCTGCCCAAAGCATGTCTAATCAGATCGGGGCACCCAGGCCTGTGTCCAGTCAAGTCTTGAACACCTCTAAGGATGGAAATCCCACAATTCTCTCCAGGATTCAATCACCCTCATGGAAAAAAAATGGTTTGGCTTATATCTAAACAGAATTTCTCACATACGACCCTGTTCCAGCAATACTTGATGCGTGTGGTCAAGGAGAAGGCAGGGCCATAGCCCCTTGCTAATGCTGTCAAGCAAATGTACACACACACACACAAAAAAAAAAAAAAAAAAAAAAAGCATGTAGCCAGACTGCACCAAGGAAGGAACAAAGCGGGACTGCGCCGGGGCCAGGAAGTGCCTCCACACTAAGAAATAGGATGCGATGGAACAATTCTTTCACTCCTCTCTTGACTGAGTAGCAAAGAGCATCTTTCACATCACTTCAGCATTGCAACGTGAAATAACTGATTTCAAGCCATTCCCTCTACCCTTTAACCACTCCCTGAGCCTTCAGCTGGACATGAAGGTGCCTCAACAGCAAACTGAGTATGAGCAAGCACAAAGCCTCCCCCCCGCCACCCCCGGCTTGCATTTGCTCTTTCCTCAGAGACAGGGTATGTATGGGGGAGGGACACTAGCAAGGAGGAAAACCGTGGGTGGCTGAAGAGGGAAGTACGATAAGCAAAGGTCAGTAGGGCTTGGCCTGACTCTCCTGGAGACAGCCTCTCAGCTCTCTCGAGGCACCACAGGGGAAACCTCAAAACTTCACTTCCCTTTTCACCCTCAGCTAGTTCTCACTGTAAGCAATACAGCACTGACAGGCTAGGGTAAAGGGAACAGCCCAGCACATCAAGACCCTTAGAAATGTCTGCCCCAAATCTCTCAGAAGTCCCTGTTCCACCCATGGGAACAGCATTCTGGAAAGTCCTGGGAGCTGGTGGTACCCGAACATCTCTGAGGTCTCCTAGGAGATGGAGCTCCCTGCGACCAGCTGAATGCAAGGATGGCCCAGCACCCTGAGGAGGGAGATCTAGCAGCATGAGTCAAGCAGCACTGCCGCATACTGGAAGCGACAGGTTGCTGGGGTGCTGCGCAGGCTACTTCTACTGCCCCTTTGCTGGCTAGAAACCTGTTTACAGACAGCAGCCCAGAAAACATCCCATAAGTCTCCAACTGCTGCAAACACTCACCCTCCTGAAGCTTGACGCTCTGCAGGTAGAGAGGGTTCCTCAGCACATTGCAGCGCCCTGGTTCGTCCTCCTTTGTGAAGAGCAGCAAGTCGGAGTAGACAAAAAGGGTCACCTGGAGGGCACAACACCAGGAAAGGAGAAGCTATATGAAACGTATCTTCTGGCACAGAGGCAGCGTTCTCCGAAAGTCCTCTGCCCCAAGGAGATGCAGCAGCCATGAGAGGCAGCCCAGACACCCTGTCCTAAGGGGGTTACGGGGCTGCACTGCCACGAGCTACGCTGCTCACTGCAAGCTGCAGACAAGGCTCCCACCAGATCGTCATTGGCGCTTGGCAGCTGCCTAATGAGGCTTGTGAAGTCCCGTGATAGGAGGGATAAACCTGCCCGACAGTGTAACGACGTGCACGCACAAACTCCCGGCTCGCTCGTGTCACTTCCCATTTACATAAGTTATAAATCAGAGGAGCAGGAGGAGTGAATGAGTTGGTGACTAAACCTAACACGGTGGAAGCTGCAGCCTAAAAGCAACAGTAATCGCCCCGCACAGGCTCACTAAGGAGCTTCTTACTGTTTTCAGTCTTCACACATACTGTTTCGCTCCCCTTTAGTGAGTAAGTTTGGCTTTTCAAAAAAAAAAAAAAAAAAAAAAAAAAAACCCAAAAAAAACAAAACAAAAAAAAACAAACAAAAAAAGTGGGCAGCTGTAGGAGCAAACCTTATACCTTTAAACCACTTTCATGGCTGGAAAGCAAATACTAAACTGAGTGTCTTGCCCAGCTCTGTGCTTGAACAGTGACTCAAGTGTCCTAGAAGCTGGGAGAGGAGTTACTCTGGAGCAGTGGCATTTGCTCCCAGCTCAAGAGGCAGATTTTGTTCTCTTTCTGCCTCTTGACTGCAATCTCTGGTACAATCACTACAGATTATTATAGTTCTTAAAATACGAAGAATTAGCTCCTCCACTTTACTGAAGATCCTTGACTGAGAAGCTCGTGGCTGAGTTCTGAGCCTGTCCTGTTCTCAGGCAGCAGTTGGGGGCAGACAGCAACCCCAGGCTTAGAAGATCCCAGGAAACCACCACAATATGTCAGCACTCTGGGCCTTCTGCAGAACGTCCAAACATGCACTGTTCCAAGCACATGACACATCATGGGAGCTCATGGCTGCTTTTAACTTTGAATCCCTTCCACACTCCCAAACAGATTTAGTTCAGTTGGTTGGAGCATGGTGCTGATAATGCCAAGGTCATGGGTTTGATCCCTGTATGGGCCACTTGTTTGGGGTTGGACTAGATGATCTCCAGAGGTCCTTTCCAACCTTACCAATTCTATGAGTCTATGAAACACCTCCCAGAGCAAAGTGGAAGAGGCTGCTGTCACCAGGAGCTGCCACTGTACAACGCTGAGCAACAATGACGAAGGTTTCATGGCCAACTCGTAGCAACTCATTCTCAAAAGCAGAAAATAACCCAGTATCCCAGGGACTTGGGTAGCTGGCACCGCTGCCACCGTCACCACCAAGTTGCCCTCTGAAAGGTGACTTTGCTCAGGACAGGGACTGAGTCATTGTTTATGGGGACGCACTGCCGGTACAATTTGTCTCTGTGCCCAGCGGCTGATGGGCACATGTCAGAAGACAGACAAGTTGGGGGACAGTTTATCACACAGGACTGAGTCTCACATCGGGGAGCAGCATCTGGCTTTGAAGCCAAAAATCAGCCCTTTGCCACAAGATTGCTCCTTGCTGTGCTAATTTATTTTTGCGGGATTCTTAATAAGCACAAAGCTACAAGCATAACTTTAGTAGGCAATTAAACCAGGGAGTGTCTGCTTCTCTCTGTATTATTTGGAAAATCCCTTCCCCTGCGCTCAATATACTGTTGGCCAAGTGCCCACATTCACCCTCTTCTATACTTTTGACCTTGTTATCAAGGCAAGGAATAACAAAACACAAACTGCACTACAAACTTTCTCCCATGCCTGTCTTGTTCCAAGAGGCTTCCTTTTTCGGACACATCTGGTCCCATTCCAGTTCCCTCAGCCTCAAAGAGATGTTCAGGGATTTTAAGAGCAAATCAATGGAGCAGAGGAGATTAAAAGCATGACCAGCAAGCGACAAGAGTGGAAACGGAGAAAAGAAAATGCAGAAAGCAGCTGCTTATTCCTCCAGCCACACCAGCACCGTGAGACCAGGTTCTACTGGGCCCTGCTTGTGGAGGTGGGGATGGGAGCTGCCCCAGGGCTGCCAGGGCCAGGGCTGCTCTGCTTGTGCCTGGAGAGCTGAGCACAGGAAACTCAAATCATGGAAGACCCTAAGGCAGATATAATGGGAGCAGATATAATGGGAGGGGAGAGCTAGCACGAGTGACTGGAGCTCAGCTGAGGGCTGCCAGCACACCACTGGCGAGCTGGAAAACATCTCCAATAACCATTTGCAAGATCCAATGTCTACCAAGAAAAAACACAGGAAAGAGCAAAAACAAAATAGAGCACCTGGATTCATCCAGGACACAGAATCCACCAAAGACCTTCCTGGTAGAGTGCAAAGTATCTTTGTATTTCCCATAACTAATTTGTATTTCCCAGAACTAATTTCACACCCCAAAAGGAGAAAGCAAGCAAATGGCAAGATGAATGGACTCTTCTGAAGACAGAGGTAGGCACGTCTCTGCTTCTGTTACAGAGCTCCAACACAGGAGGAGGAAGTAAATAATCATGTCCTGTAAAGCCGTATATGCTAACAAAAATATTATGAAATGGTGGCTTGAAATTCAACGTTGCAACCAAAGTACCTTCACCCATGGGCTTAAGAACAGTTAACTTTCCCCTACACCCCTCCTCTTCCGCCCATCTTTGCACATGGACAGCCACCACCACTGGTGTTACATCGGGGGGGGGGGGGGGTTTGCATGTTATAACTGCAACAGTGCAGCACCGGAGTTGCCAACACGATGGGTCTCTGCAAATCCAGCCCACTTGTCCCAGGCAAGAAAAGGCTGAGCCAGTGGCTGTTTTCTGATAGCCCTCTCCCTTTCTTTAGCAATAGTTTCACAGTCATGCTCAGCAAAACAGAAAGAATGGAGGAAATAAAGAGAAGCAGAGATCTATTAGTCCTGAAGAGTTATGAGAAAAGGGAACCTAAACTTTTTAAGCCAACAAGACCTAAGATGACCTGGCCACAATGGAGTTTCCCTAGTACTGAAGGGCTGTGACTTCTTTTCATCCGCCTCGAGCTCAGTGCCACTGCAGTCTTCTCTGCTTCCTGAACGGAGGTTCTGTTTGGGTCTTTTATGCTAAACCATGCAGATGGCAAAAGGGAACATCCTGATGATCCCCTGCATTGCTGGCCAGACAATGCTGTCCACAGCCAGCTACAGCAAGTCCAGTGGCTTAGTGGAGACCTCTTAGCCAAGTATCCTCCCTAGGGCTGAACCACACATTTTATATCAATTTACCAATACAGGATTCTATATCAACAGAAAGGATTTGCTGCAAACCCAAGAGGAATTCAAGTTACACCAGTATGAGGGTTTTATCTGCAGAGTTCATGAGGCCTCAACCACTGGACTGAGCTAAATGGATGAAACTTTCTTACTCTTCCTCTATAACCCAGATTTTCCAAATCTTGAGTTATTCTTTTAACTCTCTTGGGAGCCCATCCAAATTTTCAGTATCCAATATGAAGCAGACATCACTACTGGACTCATCAGATTGACGCTGATCTAGCTCCCCATATAGAGGGTGATAACACCCAGCTGCTTCTATTTGGTACTCCCCTGATCATGTGCTTCAAAGTGTTACTAGCTTTCTTAGCTACAGCTGTTCACCAGCAGTTATTCACTTAGTTCTCACTGACACCGCAAGAATATGAGCACATGATCAAACGTTATCAAGTTTCCACAGCTTATTATCTCAACACCAAGCAGCTGAGCCCTGTTCGAACAGGAGAAGCGGTCTACACTTTTGCAGGTACACCAGGCAGGGTCCTTAGGTGACGGCGACTAAATTCCTAGGCCTAGCACATGATGAAGGCTTCAGCTGTCAACCTTCTGCCTCACCATGGCTTATTAGAATCAAGTATTTTACTGTATTGTACGTTTGGGGAGAGCAGGCACCGCAGGCCTCGAGGGCTCTGCAGCACACACCTCCGCTCACACGCTGGCAAGAGTAGCAGCTTTGCAGCAGGGGGAACATGAGTATGGTGCCACCTAATTTAAAAGTGAAGGAGAGAAGGGCATAAAGAGACAGAAAAGGACAAAGTAAGAGGAACTACTGTGGAGGAGAGAGGAGGAAAGTGGAGGTTTCTACTATATGAGAGCAAATAGAAGTGTCTAAAAAAGACTGAGAACAGGATCCTGAAACATCTATGCCACGGAGTAAGGTTTTGATCAACTCACTGGGCTTGCCAAATCCAGATACCCCACTGAAACAAGGAGCTGTCAACCCCCTCATCCCAGGCCAGTAGTGCTAGGATCTTGTAGAGCAGCACTTCCAATGAGAGAGAAGCCTGCTGCCCTGCAGAGAAGGGCATAAAACTTGGGCGTGCCAGGCCCTGTCCTCCAGACTCCTTGCAAGTCTGGGGCCTCTCGAGGATCAACAGAGGATCATCCTGAACTGCAGACCCTGCTGGGATGGCAGAGAAGAAAGCAGAGAAGAGGCTGAACACTGCTCATGTCATAGAAGTACCTCTAGGTGCTAGAAAGTTGCCTCCAGGTACATTAGAGACGAACAGAAAAAGGCAAAAATCATGTTCAAGATCTTATACATAATGGCCTGCATCACGCTCATTCCTTTGGCACTCCACAGGCTGGAGGGATTTCAGAGGGCCATAAAAGCGGGAATTGCAACAAAGTCTAGACAGGATGTGATTAAGGCCTGAATGAGGATTGCCCCAGAGGTAAGATCAGGGAAAGGACAGATCCTGGCAAGCCTCCAGAGACAGATAGGTTCACTCCTTCAGGAGATGGGAGAGTTTGTTCGAAGACATGGATGCAGTGTCTGACCTGAAAACTGCCAAGGAGAAAAGATTCTAGTTTTTTTAAAAATGAAATAGGATCTCCATTTCCAGGCACTTGCACCTAAGATCTCCTCTCCTGAGTAACTCAACCAAAGATGAATAACAACCAGAAAGCAGTCTTGCAAACCACAGGGGTAGTGGTCCAGTATGAGAGGTGGGATGAAAGGAGCAGTGAGAAAATATGGGAAGCCACACAGAGCAAGGAAGAAAGGACTCATCAGAAAGAGCCTCTGTGCAGGAAGCAGCGGCACTGAGCTCAAGTCAGATGAAAAAGAAGTCACAGTCCTTCAGTACTAGGGAAACTCCATTGTGGCCAGGTCATTTTAGGTCTTGTTGGCTTAAAAAGTTTAGGTTCCCTTTTCTCATAACTCTTCAGGACTAAAGCAGACACCCTTGCTCCCCAAGATATGGGAGTTTTCTGGCTTTCCAAAGAGACATACATTGTTTTTTTGAAGCTGTCAAAGTTCCACCATGATGCTGTAAGTGATTCACCGCAGACATAAAAAGGCCATGCCACAGAACATGGATGATGTCCCAGTATCGTTAGATACAATCATTTGCTCCCAGTAATGCTGGGCTCAGCACCACCCCCGGGTGCATATTGAGGGAAAGGCTCCTATCTTGCAAAGCAGATGCTGCTACATGCTCATTCCCATTCACTGCTTCTATTTTCCATTATGCTCAGCCACAACTTCTTGCCTTGCCCCTCTGCCAGGCTTACATGGATACCATGGCATCAAGCCACCATCCTTCTCAAATCCTGTCTCGTGTTCCTGGCCAGTGTACACCATTTTTTTCCTTTTCCAGGTGATAATTCGAATGTGGAAATTCTCTTCCAGTCTCATGCTCATCCTCAGGGCATCATAAGCTAATAGAGATTCCTTTCCCTGCCATGTCCTTGTTCTGATTCTGTCTACACCTATGTCTCCAAAATGGCTAATACAGCCATTTGGTGACAGAGCAGCACACCTCTTCCAGACATGCTTACACTGAGACACTCCATCTAAATATGAATACCTCTATATACACACATGTTCCACCCTGGATTAAAATCACATTAAAGTTATTCACAGTTATTTCCCATTTGGCTGGACTCTGCTCTGAGTCTGACCTGACGGCAAGTAACTCCAAGCAACCCAGCGAAAGCATCCTGACTTCAGCTTGGCCACCTTATTTTCAAGCCATCACAGCACAGCTGCGCTACACAGTTATGTGCTTATTTGATTTTTCATTCACAGAGGAGCCTAGAAGACCTGGAACAGTGTAGAACAGCAGGACAGACAGGGGAAGAGTTTTATTTACAGATCAGGGACAAGTTTCCAAACGGATGATGAATTTTTCATGTACTTTTGTGGGGAAAAATAGCATATGAAATCATAAAGAGGGATGAAGTACATGTTGAAAAACAGAGAGAGAGACAAGTCATTTAACACAATACAGTCTTAGACTGTTTTGTGCCACTGGTGAGCAATATCGTGCATTTCAGGGATTCTGCTGTCAGAAGGTGTTACACAGAAACTAAGTTTAGTCAAGTTAAAATTCCTCTGTAGTTTTATGAAGATGATACATCATTCTGTTCAACAAAACTCAAAAGGAAATTATTCTGTATAGCAGCGAGATTCACTGACAATGCCCTGAAAGAAACTGCAGTTTCCTGCTATGCTGGCAAGCAATGTATGCGTGGGCTCTCCTGGATTCCCAGGATGCTGTTCATAGAGCCACTTCTTCCACCCCAAACTCCAACGTTTTGCAGACTTTATAGTTGAATCCAACTGAAGCCAACAGAAAATGTAGCCAACTTTTCCAAACTTCTCCAGTTTTGATGTTGAGAACTGAGACACACACATGTTCAGCATGTAGCCAAAGCTAAGCTGTTTCCCCAGACTTTAATAGCCCCCCCCCCCCAATAGTACTGCAGCAAAACATTAAAGTAACAAAAAGGAGACACTTTTGGACCGGAAACATGATCTCTTTCAGGAGCTAAACTTCTAGAAAGCTCTGTAGCAAGTTCTGTGTCTAGGTCTCTGAATTTGCCCAAAAGACCCTTAAGCTTCCTCCTTCCCTGCCTCCTCATCCCAGCACTGAGCCAGGAGATCTGCAGGAGGTCTCAGCTGCTAGGCTGTGCCTGGTACGTATTTGCCACGCGCAGCCACTTCTTTGTGAGCATAAAGGAGATGAGAAAAAGAGTTGACTTCTAGCAGAGAAGAGTTTTGGCATTTAGTTTATCCCACAATACACTAGCTAGAAGTTTTTCCTGAATGTCTCATTAATGAAGATACTGCAAAGTAAAACATTCCACTTCTCAACATAATATTTGAGCCTGCAGTAAAGTGTATTTGGAAAGTATCAGCTCAAACAGCGTGGAAAGAGCCTTACCTGTATAGTCTTGCTTCTGCTCTCATGAAGGAGCAGCTCCTCTGACAGAAGCAGAGTCCGGGCTGGGTTGCAAAGATCTAGGGGCTAAATTTGAAGGAAGAAAAAAGGAAACAAAGAGTCAAACCTTCCACTGGAAGTGTGGTTTGCCAGCAAAACTTTCCGCCCACCCAACCCACTCTGTCTTCACTTTAAGTTGTAAATCACTCCGAGAGAAGCAGTCAAAAGCCACCCCATGCTGTACTCAAAAGGACAGAAAGTTTGCAATCCAGTTTTGTGATAAACACAAAACCTTGCACTTAACACCTACAACACCTACGTCAGACTCAACTATAAAAAGACAATCAGCTGCTTGCACTTCTTTGTACGTTAACTGTTCTACAAAGCGTGGGCTTGGCTATGTCTGCTTTTTAGCAGGAAACCCAACCACAGCAGCAGCACATTAGATTCTCACCTAACTTCAGAAAAGAATATCTGAGCTACATGATTTTATGAATTACTCTCTCCGGGATTTTAGGAAGGCTGCCCTTTTCTCATGCCACACTGCACCCTTAGCACCTTCAGCTCATCTCAATTTAGCATGGAAGAACTGGACAGGTATCAGCTGCCCTAACTGCTGAACAAGCCTGGATGATCCTCCTGAGCATCATGTCCAATGGGCAGGGGTGAAGGTACAGGTTCCTTGGACAGGAATCCTTGCAGTATGAAACAGTGCAAAGGAGAAAAAGCAGCTCCTGAAGTGGCAGACCGCTCAGACTCAATCTGAGACACAAGCTTTAGAAAGAGTCAAAGGGCCAGTTGTGTTCCTACTAAAATACAAACCATGCACGCAGCCATGTTTGGTGAATGCACTGATGTTAACCTGAGTGGCCACCTCTCATGCCATCAGGGAAGACTGAGATGAGCACAAGCCTGCCTCTCAGAACAGGCCCAGGCGCACATTTGCCCCGGAGGAGTTCACTAAGGTCCAAGTGAAAGATAACACAGATCACAGGTTTGGGCTCAAAGGAAATCTGAGTCTGAGCTGACATGAGAGTATCATTGCTGCTAACAGAAGGTGGATGGTTTCCCACAGCCTCAGAGGCTTCTACATTGATTAATATATTCATCAATGTACTTAAATGTACAGGATCACATTAGACTTCTGAGGTTCTGGTCGTATAAAGAACAAAATGAGACACAGAGGCAGTTAGGACAACCTACCACATCAAATTCAGGGCTGAATTTCAGAGACAATCACTTATAAAATTGGGGAGTGAGAATATCTTGCCAAGCTACTACTGCTCTGGATCCCAGTCAGCAATTTTGGCACTGGCCAGCAGCAAGTCTATAAAACCCTTGTTCACACACTAAGATTAATGGCACTCAGAATTCCCAGGAAGAAACTACATTAATCCTCAACCATGCAAAGCTGACTGCTGAAACACAATGGCTGAGATACCTTCTCCTGGTCCAAGCAGCCAAGGGCCAGATTTTGAAAGCTAAAAGAAGAAAGTCCAACAGAACATCACTATGGCAGGATATCATTTTCTTAGAGAAAGTACCCACGCACTAAGTATAGCCAGCCCCGGAGAAGAGAGCTGAAAATGATGGGCAATCCATGCGTTCGTGGTATATCCTGGTGGGGAATAGATGCATTTTGCGTGACAGCATGGACCTACCTACGGCAGCAAGCTCTGGTACAAGCTGCTGTACTGGGCACCATTTGCACCCTTAACATCTCAGTTCCAGATGTGCTCACCTGTACGAAGACGGGGAACACCAGCACTTTGGGAGCCAGCGTCACATACGTGCCATAGCTGGAGTGTGGGATGTGTGGCCGCACAATAGTACAGTTCTGGTAGTTCCCGTAGTTCTTCATTGTCTGCACAGTCTTCATCAGCCTGGATTTTCTCCCAGACCCCATGTGTGATTTCCCTTTACACATGTTTCCTGGACCAACAAAGGAAGCAGAAAGAAACACAGAGTCAGAGCAGAGCTCCCACAGAGTTGCTGCATGCTGTCAGCTCTGCTCCTGCTAGCACAGGCTGGAGGAAGGCACACAAAGCCTAAGGGGAGTAACTGGAACGGAGAGCTGTGAGGGTATTCGTCACTCCATTGTCAAAGTTTCCAGGGATTAATGAAATAACGGCACTCTGACTTCATTTTCCCAAATACAAAATGAGATGTCCCGGGAGCTTTCTGCACAATCAAGCACACGTTCCTCTATTTTGGGCATGTGTTGCCTTCTGTACAGTATGTACAGAATACAGTACCTCAGAGAAAGAGATGTGGTACTATTACATGCACATCCCTATGCAAGGCCCAGGGGGGAAAAAAAAGAAAGAAAGAAAGAAATACAGAACAGCCCTAAACATGACCTGAAACGACCATTCTTGAATCACATCTTGCACCAAGGTGGTTTCCACCATCAGGGAAATATCTGCCTGTGTTACTGAACTATGAACCTTCCCTCACCAGTGGGGAGAAAAACACCTATTAAAGAGCAGGGAGCAGGGGAAATACTGAAAGAAGTCTTGCCTGCTCCAGAATGGATTTATCCATTCCAGGTACGGGGGTTAGCAAAGTACAAGAATTACACATCCTGGGGAGGAAATTTTGCTTTTTAATCATAGCTTTCAGAAGATACTGAGATTGGAGATGTCAGAGAAAGGGGAAGAGGTAATAAATAAAGTCATAAACATGGTAGCAATCCATGCCTTCCCAGATTGCTCCCAGGGATGTGATGGTTACGCAGATGTGGGGGTGTATTTATAAAGGATGAGCTCATTTTGCCTAAGGCTGCCACATGACCACTGATTTTCAGCATTATATTTCACTACTGGAGAAAGTCTGAGCAGCCTGTCTTTTTGTTCTGCCTCACTTCCTAGCCAAAAGCCATTATCCTTACTCAAAAGTGGGATTACGCAGCAGCCTTCCTTTGTGGCCTGCTGCCTCAGCTGGTCGAGCAAAGCTACGACGTTTCCCAGCAAGCCAACTCCCGCATGTGTGGCTGCTCCAAGCCTGCTGGTCTACATTGCTCCCAGATCAGGTGGCAGACATCAGGTGGTGGGTCAGACTAGACCCAGAATCTCTGACTTGCTTTTAATCACAGGGTTACCAGGAGTTATTGATAGCTATCAACAACGCTGCCTACTCCCCCCACGAGAGACGAATGCAGGGACTAATGCAACCAAATAGTTTGGTGAGCGATCTGCTGGAGGCAGCAAACCCTGGTGCTAAGGACAGCTTTAAACACAGCCTGCTACCCAGGGCCATCCCATGAGAGCAAAGCCAGGCTGAGACCAACACACAGGAGCAGAACCAGAAACGAGCTGCCAGGATGCTGCCCGCTGTGCTGCTCTGCTCTCAGATGTCCTAGTCCAGCAAGGTTGTCAAGCGGGGAGCAGTTGTGAAATATTTCCTATTATTAACATAAGCTCCATTAGGCCCAAGGGCCTTGGCCTTCTCTAGTGACCAATTCTGGCCATCCCCGATTGTAACAGCTGAACTCAAACAAGAACGGCCTCAGAGAAGGGTTGGTAGGCTAGCATAGGGCCTAGGAGACCAGAAGAGCATGGCTCACGGAGTCTTGTATAGCAAAGGCTGGGGAAGAATACACGCACTGCATACCTGAGACACAACTTCAGGGGAAGAGGAGGAGCTATTGAAGCTAACACACCCTAGGAAGTCTCAAGGTGATATGGGAGTACTAAAAGATGCGAGACAGATAAATGGACTCTAGGTCCATGACACAGACCTCCCATCAGAGCAACAGTAGGACCTGCCATGCTGGAGGCAGAAGATGGGACAGCTTTAGGGTCTCCAAGAGTCCTCCACGCCCAGACCACAGGCTGCTGGGCACTAGTAACCAGTACTCATTCCTGAAATCTGTGAGCAACACAACTCCAAAGTGAGCTGAATGCTTCTCTAAGCAAAAATCTACACCTTTTTCAGGAAGGCTCCAATTGGTGGGGGATGGGGAAATCAAGCTTATCGTCTTATCATGACTCTCCCTCTCAAAGCTGATGAGCCAAATCAGCTCAGCTCCAGCAGGCAGACCTCTCCAAGGCCCATCACTTGGATTTTAATACATCCAAGTGAGAAGCTGGGTATTAGCCCAGGACCCTCACCAGCAGGAGGGTCTCAGCAAGATCCTCCTGCAGCATCTCTGCTAGAGGGGTGTCCCAGCAAAGATCCCTGAGCATCCCTTCTTCCCAGCCACCCACCCAGCCCCGGGCCTCTCTGCTCCTACTACAGCAGTTCCCAGCACGGTGGCTTCTGCCATTGCACCACAACGGATATCCATAACCTTCCTGAGCAGAAATGGGCCAAAACACTTCTGAATGTGGCTCACAGCAGATAGGGTCTGGTCCAAAGCAAATACATGAACCTACCAAACATTACATACTTCATTAAGTATTAGGAAGTAGCATGTTTACTTTCAGATAAATGCTAGCAGAGCCAGATCGTGCTGCATTGGCAGTCTGGACCCACTGTTTACTGTTTGCTTTTACAGCGTGCCCGGGGCGGGGGGGGGGGGGAGCCTCGTGACCTAACAGGTTGTTTCCACCTCTAAGTGCAATAATCATGACATTTTCTCTTTTCCTTTTCTCGTGGTTGCACTGCCAGATAAAAATCAAAGCACAAGGAACAGCTCAACATAGGACAGATACAATCTGTCTGGGCAGCTCAGGATTTACTTCTTCTCTTATCCTTAAATCACCTCATTTCATTTGAAAAATTCATCACCTGCACAAGCCCCATTTTCCATGCTCTGGTGCAGAAATGCAACTAGGCTGCCTGAAGCTTCAGTCCGTGCCACAATGTGACCGGTGGCTAGCTCTGTACTGCCTTGTTTAATCACTGATCACGTTAACTAGCATCTTCTTCTCTTTGAAGACTTAACGTTAAATAAATTGAAAGTAATCATTACAAAATTGCTATGGGAAGAAGCCTGAGTCTTTCAAATTCCACCCTGCTCTAAAAAGAAGCCCTGTGGCTCAGTCCATCTTTTCACAGGATCTGCAAACAGCAGGAAAGAGTTGCAATTATCCATGGTACATAACATCCCCTGCATTTCAGCTAAGGAAAAACCTTTTGGCTACAGAGCTCAAGTGCTGGGAGACTCGAAGCCACTGGGGCCTTTGACCCACGCTGCTTGCTCTGCTGGTGTCTCCACCACAGCTTTGTCAGACCCACACTTTGCCTCCTATGGGCACCATCCCACCATGACAGACAGTGCACAATAGTCTAGGTGGAAGCATTGGTCTGATAGCTGTGCCCACACCAGGAGAGACGACTGAGTCAAAGACATTCCTTGGACATCACACCTGGGAGCTCAGCTCTGCTACAGAAACATAGCTCAACATACAATCATCCAAACAGACCAGAGCAAAACTCTCCTGCTGCTTCCCAGAGCTCTCAAATTAATACCAGACAAGAGGGGTTTCTGCATGAGGCTGGGTGTGCCAAAAACTGCAATTTTTTTTAGCAAGTTTAAAAGGGTTTGGGGGGGGGGGTTTCTGTCCCTGGTTTCCCACACCAAGTGACAGTTGCCTGTTGATACCCAGCTTAGGGAGAACTCATCTTAGCCTCTGCTCCCACCTCCCAGCCCAGGATTCATGCAGTCCCAGCACAGATGCACACTTCACCCCACTCTTCCTGCAAGTCCATTCTCAGAGAAGACCCAGCAGATCTGCTGCAGAAGGTGAGTATATGCTTCAAAGGGATTTCAAGGAGACCTGATCCGGGGACTGCCAAAGATGTTCCAGCAGCTCAAGAAAATGAGGCTTCCCCAGACCTAGCACTACAATCTGCACTACTGTTTGTACAGATTGGATTCATGGCCATCCTCACTCCTTTAGTAACAAAAGGCACCTCAAAGCAAAGGACCACAATATTAGCACTCTCAGCACCACATAATGCATATGAAGAGAAACATGTCACAGCCAGGCCCATGCACACATCCAGGGAACTGCCTCAGCAACCATATTTAGTGTGACTAGTCTTCAATCTCAGAGCATTTTGCAAGAGAGGATAAGCATTACCTACCTTGAACAGAAGGTGAAGCAAGGCCCCTGCACAAAGACATGTGTCAGGATCCAACCAGGACTCAAAGAACACTTCATCTCATTAGCACCACCAGTGCTATTCCAGAAGTGATTTTCTTGCACAGAACAGAGTAATCCAATGACCCCCACTCTTCCTCTCACAAACTTCACTAATGCTTTTGTCACGCCCCCGACAGAACGCCCAAGCCACTAGCCTCCTTTCTTCAGCCACTCCATGAACTCTAGAAACCTTCAGCAGCTCTGATCTCTTATGAGCTTGGTTGTAAGGTTCTTGCTTTTTATGTTTGACCCAAAGAGTAGGAAGATATTATTGCCAAGAGCCCTAGCTCCTGTCACTATCCTGAGAGTCTGAGCGACCACTGCTGCATTGCCAAGTAAGATTACAGAGCAAGGATTCCCTAGCACCAGAAAACCTGGCTCCCAGCTCTGCTGCGTGGTCAGCCCAGCTTTTTCAGCACATCAGCAACTTACCCGCAGTAGTGTTCTCTTGATAGACAGGCCTCAGCAGCTGTAAGAGATAACCCGCAAAGGACACAGTCATCATAAGCAGGCTCTGGATAGACTTTTAAAACAACAGTAATTTTCAGCATGTCAAACCAAGCAAACCCAAAGCACTACAGAGAGAGGTGAAAGCTATTTTTGCCCAATTACCAGCAGAAAATGAGAGCAGTGGCTTGCGCTGTGGCCTATGCACTGGAAACACTTCCCATAGCCTTATCTCGAGTAATCTCTAGGAATAGGCAGCAGGTCATTCTCAGCTCTATAGTCCCAGTGATAACTGCTTTGGGAATACAATAAAAGGTCCTCCTGGGGGACGCAGCTCTGGCTTGGAAGCATGGCATGTGCTCTATACAACGTACATAGATAGTGCTTGGTAAGACTGAAGCACGGGCTAAGAGAGGACCCAGCAAGCACAGCCAAGAATTAGGTGCAGTAACTTGAGCGTGGTGCTCAAAAGCAGCCATACCTGGCTCCCCGGGTTCAAAGGTGCTAAGATGATGTAGTTCTTGTCCCCAGTAGAGGGTACCCGTGACAGGGGCGGCATAGTGTTCTGGCTCCGCTTCCCAATCTCTGTGTACCTCTCCCAGCCATTAAGCATGAGCCCATCGCTCCCATCATACAGTATGTGGCAGCTCTGGCGCTGCTCAGGCCGTGAAGGCATGGTACTGTTTTTTTCCCGCTTATTGGGTGGTGACTGGAGGTCATAGGCAGACTTGCAGGACGATCTCCGGATCATGCCTTCATGTCCTGATGACTTGACCTGTGGGACAAGCCTCCAGACCAGTAATATGATCTCCGTGGGACAGTTTCTGGAAGAGATGCCATAGGACAGGTCAGAGACAGGGTGACAAGGAGTGAAGCACCCTGAGGTGCTAAGATAGCCATATGCCCTGCAGGTCCTGCCTCCCCGCCTAATGCCTCCCTCCTGCCCTTCTCTCCCCAGGCATCCCTTCTTCTTCCCCCCTGGAGAGTCCTTTCCCAATCTCCTGCCTCCTCAAAACCTTCCCCTTTCTATAGCCACTCAAATCTCCTGCTACCCTACCTAGAGCTCCCTCAAATTGTCTCTCCCAGAGCCCTGCGCGGAAGGACTCCTCCACTTTACCAACCTGTCCTCCCCAAAACTCCCTTTCCCACAGCTAGAAAACACACACTCCTTGCCAAATTCCTCTGTGATTCAAACTTTGTTTCACCAGCAGTCTCCCTGCAGCCACCCTGGACATTTTCCTTTGGCTTGAGCTCCCTAAGACGCCTCCTGTACCCCTTGAAAGCTCAGCTCCGTGGCCCACACTTCAGTTATCTGTACAGAGCACCACAATCCTTCCAAGATCACTCAGCCCATTCCTAGGTTATCTGAGGAGACCTCTGTCATAGCCCCTCACTCACCCCTCTGGGTCCCATCTCCAATGTGGCTTGATCCCTTTGCCTCCTGCTCTACCAAGAAGGGCCACGTGGACCTGCCAGTGATTCAGGCTGCCCTTGCACTGCCTTTAGAGGGACTGCATCTAGGCTTAGCTCAAGGCTGGCTTTGAGTGAATACCCACCGGATTTCATGTGCCAGCTCCACACACTTCCAGTGTTCCACAGGCTGCTCATTCAGCTGCAGCACCGTGTCCAGCTGCTGCAGACCAGCCTTCTCTGCTGGGCCACCTAATGGAGAGAAGATTTGAATGCCAGTCGCGTACTGGACAGAGAGCTGAAAGCACCACAGGAGAAGCCCACAGGTAAGGCGACTCCCAAACAGCACATCCTTACAGCTTGAGCCACCTATTCTTCTAACCCTAATCTGCTGCCCTCATCACCCACACCTTGTCGTCCCCGAGACCTCTTGCTTCCTCGCTTACCGAGCCCCATATAGACCAGCGCTCTCTTTCCCTGTGGTTCACTCTTCTCTCCCTGTTGGATACCATACTGACCCAAGCTCCTCCTCCTCCACTCTCCACAGGACCCCAATCACTCAGGCCTCTGCATCTGCCACCCACCAAACCCCACAGCTAGCTCTTCTCACTAGCTGAACTTTTTTGGCACCAAACCTTGACGTTAGAGTCAGCATAGGGTTGAGCACACATCAAGCTCCACGTTCATTATGGAACTCAAATGACACATCCCAGGTAAAGGTCTGCACTACCATCTTTCAGGAGCCTGCCAGCCCTGCATTAAAACAGGCAGCTCACTCAAAGCACATTGCAGCTATCACACAATCAGAGCCACCTCCATGCAGCTCTACCATATTTTAAGGCAATTTCTCCATTTACACGCTGGGCAAATCAGCACCGTAACTCTCCCTGACACGCACTCCCAGGTTTCTGCTGCCATCCTTGGGCAAAGTGCTGCCATATTCACACCAAGTGATCAGTCCAGGAGCCACAAAAGAGAGCAGCTGACAGTCTATGCCATCTGCAAGGAATCCTCACACATTGCCCATGCACTACATTCCCGTTCCAATTTGCCCGGGAGGTTTCTGAGCCAGTAGTTCTTTCAGATATGTGTTGATCTCTTTTGGATATAAAGCAGCCTCCCTGAAAATGAAGCAGAACTTCACCCTCCAACATGCACATACACACATACAGTGCCTGGAAAAATCATATACTTTATCTCAAAGCTATTGCAAACTTCACCACCACAAGGGAAGTCCAGAAAGGCCTCAGTACCCCTATGCTTGGGGACAACTGGGAGCCTCCCCATACTGTTGTTGGGACTGGAGATACATTCACCATCTCTCTACTGGGACAAGAGGAACCTGTAGGTAATGAATTTGGCAGAAAAGAAGCAATTAGCCTTCTCTTCAGGTCTGCCAGTGGGATGTCACCAGTAAGTGAATTAGCAGCTTCTTCTGTCAAACTTTGCTCTAAGTTGTGGGAAAGCCAAGATGCATAATAACCATAGATGAGCCTGCCTGTGCAGAAAGCTCAGACAGTAACACCTCACAGACCCTTGCCACATGGTGCAGCTTTCTGGAGGAGATGAGACTTCCCTTCCAGGCGTGGAAGCTAATTCACCCTCTCAGCCCTCCTGCAAATCCTCAACACAGGACCCAACTGGCACCATCTGCCAAGCCTGGTGGGCTTTGGGTTTTCCCTCTACACAACTAGGAGCTATAAGGCAGCAAATAATTGTCAGCTAAACTAGTCTTTTTTTTTTTTTTTTTTTTCCTCCCCTCCACTTTTGGAGAAAAACTTGAAATGGTGACATATAAATGTGAAAGCATAAAGGGAAATTAAAAGACCTCAAAATGCTTTTTTAAAATCACCTTCTTATCAGGAGCTGACTCACTCAGGGGCTTTGGGTTTACCGAAGCTGTGTTAGACCAGAGGTGTGCAAGATTGTATCGTACGGAGGCTGCATACTCCAGCGATCCCTTACTGTATGACCAACATGCAGACGTCCCCATTCCTCATCACAAGATCTGATCACCTGTCTGCATCTGAGGGGATCACAGATATCTTCTGGACAGCTGGGGATGAGCCAGTTGAAATGTCCCGAGAGACTAAATGTTACCCACATCTTCCCCCCAGGATCAGCACTCGTTATGCCAATCTATAAGCTATTTCTCACACAGGAGATAACAGAAATACTGCTGTGTTTCAGTGATAATGAACTTGGTCTAACTCAGAGAGAGTCAAAAAACTGCAACCCAAATATTATTTTGTAGAGAAAAAAAAGATTTTGCATCTAAAAAGAAACTTCCGAGGGAAATGTTCTTTTTCTCCAAAAACGTCTCATGGGTTGTTTCATTTTGTTTTTACAAAATGAACGCCAAAAGTGCTCAGAATAGGATTTATTTAAAAAAAAATAGTCGTTCAGCAGGTTAAAATGTCACTATGTTAAGCAGTCAAGGCAACATGTTTGGAAAACTTTGGAAGCTTGTGTTCACTTCTCTCAGTTAAAAAAATAAAATGATAGAAAACTGCTGCTGATATTTTATGTTGTTGAAATTTGAGGAGGAGGGAATACTTCAGTTCTATTAATCATATTGCTCTAACATTAAACCACTGGTGAATGCTACCATGAACGCACGCATCTAAAGTTGTAAAATAAATGTTTTGTATGTGTAATTGCAGTACATGAGAAACTGCAGTTGTGCATCTTGTTAAACAATTGCATTATGATACAGGAACACAAATCTGCACAAGGCATAGAGCTACACTTGTTTTTCAGTTTTAAGTATTCTTGACTCTTGAATATATCACTGATGCACTAATTGAAACCTACTGAAGTTAATGAATTTCAAAAGGCTTGGGCCAATGCTCTCCCCTCGGGTAGTTTGCTGTAGGAAATATGCATTACGTGGTGGCATTCAGATTTAGGGAAAAACCAGGAATGCGTCATTTTTCTGTTGAACCTTCAGAAAGCAAAACAGATGGGTCTCTGCTTCTGGTCTGCAGGGAGCAGTTACAGAGCCCTAGCTCCTTGCGGTGGGTACGCTGCCAATAGTCCAAAGTGGGAAGCCAGCCCTTCCTGGTGTGCAGCTGGGAGAGCCAGGGGACCACGGAGATGCTGAGCCCATCCTGGAGGTCCATGCCAAGGGAAGCTACCCAGGCCCTGGCAAACTAGGGCTCTGGCGATCCTGCTCCCTCTGCGCTCCCGATTCCCCCAACGCCGACACTTTCTGTAGGTCTCCTGGCCAGCCAGGCGCTTCTCAGAGTGGAGAGGGAAGAAAATCTCTGCAAATTACTGCAGCACACTGCCAACATAGTAAACCAGGACTAACCCAGTGGCCTCTGACCTCACTAGGAACAACAGAGACTCATTCAGAGAAATTGCTTGGAGATAAGCAGACTCCTGCAAGGCATGGGAGCTTCTGAAACACAGTCTAACCCAGGAAGTGAAAAGGAGAAGAAATTTTATCTGAATCAAGAGAGAAAAACGATCTCATCTCTTACCAGAGTCCACCGCCTGCACACGGACCGGGGAGTCACAGCAGATCGTGAAGCCAAACCCATCGCTTCCTCGAGGGATCGTAATCTGAAAGCAGACACCAGAGTCATCCCGTTGAACGGGAAAGCGGATGCAGCGGGAGATCAGCGAGCATCTCCCGCCTCACCCCGGCTGCCCCGCAGCTTGCAGAAACGCCGTAACGCGGCATTTCTAGGAGCGGCTGTAGAGCTCGAGGGAGCCGTCAGGACGAACGCCGTCGCTCTGCGAACCCCAGGGAAAGCGGGGCTGCAGCTAAAGGGATGGAAATGGCATTAAGTAACGTGAGATCGAGCCCAAAGATCAGCAGACATCAGCAGACCACGCAGTGAGTGCTTTTTGAACATACACAAGTCCCTGCACTCAACTCTTGCACGCGAGAGGAAAGGTCTGCTAAGCCGCGGGAAGAGGAACCCGGCAGTCTGGCTCTGACAGTGACTTTAACGCGGCTTCTCCAAGTAGGTCACTTAAACACTTAGTTTCCGCCTGTGTAGTACAGAAGCGGCATTCGCCTACTCCAGAGGGAAGCTGCGAGGATCAACACACACCCGTCCGTCGGGCGCGTGTGCCACAGCGAGCTCCGTGGGTGTCACCGCGTTCACTGGGGCGACTACGCTTTTGCTCACCGAGTTTGGCTGGGATGGATATCGTTTCACTGAGGCTCATCTCTCTCTTTCTGATTCCCAAAACAAATGAGCTTATTCATAAAATGATATTTATTTTTTGATGTTGGCTTCCAGCAGGAGCTCAGCGTGACTGTTCCTGTTAATATCTGATTATCCCCAAGACATTTATCAAGCTCTGTTTTACTGACAGTGAAAAGAAAAATCCAACATCTGACCTAATTATTTCTGAGAACAAACGGCCAGAGAGAAGAGGAGGAATCCGGCATAAGCAGCCAAGAAGGAGAAGTGATTCAAAGGTCTTTTATAGCGGATGGCAAACCCAGCAAGCTTTCGTTCCTCTGCACCTTTTCCCTACTTGCATCCTCAACATGAAAAAGCAGGCTTCAAAAGAGAAAAACTTTCTTCCTAGTGGAATCTAAAAGCAGGTCCATCCCACTACGCTGAATATCTTTTCTCTCCGGAGTTTGGTGGATCCTCAAAAGGCATTTGTGGCTCTGCACCTTTAACCAACCCCACATCTTGCTAAAACACAGGGCATAGGGCATCCGAGTTCTGCAAAAGCGTTACCATCACCGCCTTGCGATCCAGCCCAGGATCCCTCCCCACACGGAGACTCCACATTCGCTTCCCAAGCCAAAGCTTTCCTCATGCCAAGAGATATCTCACTCCTCCTCCTTGGCTGGCTCTTATCCACTGCCAGCGGAGACATGTTCCCTGTATCACTAACTAACCAGCTACCCACTGCTGGTGCTTCAGCTCTCAGCTCCCACCACTGCAGCAGTTAACAGGGAACTGAACATCCATCTTTGTCACAGAGCTAAGCAAGAAACAAATATGAGAGAAAAGCTTAAAGGTGGGCAACAAGACAGCATGGGACTCCAGCAGCACGGTGGGCACAGGCTCGCTGTACCCGTAACTTAGGGGGAAGGAGCAGAAGAGATTTCCAAAATAGAGAATTGAGGAGGTCCAACAGTCGGCTGTCATTAGTACAAAGCAAAGCAGCACTCCTGCATGACCCAGCGTCTGCAGCAGAGCAGCACTCCTGCATGACCCAGTGTCTGCAGCCCTGGTAAGGACGAGGCATCTTTAAACAAACTGATTCTTTGTGCAATTCCCAATTTCTAGTATACACCATCCCCTACTGCAACTTTCGCGTGAAATGGGAGATTAACATGGGAACACAGAGCTGACAGTGAGCTGGGAGCCTTGTTCCAGGCCGCGGCAGGAAAACAGCATATAACAGCGCAGGATACCGGCACCTGGGCAAGCAAAGGAGAAGTTTCTGCTCAGCACCGAGTCGCACCAAAGCGGGTCCAAGGGAACTCGCACTGGCTTTTACAGAGTGCAGCAATGCTGCTTAAGGCGCTGTCAGTCGTAACTAGCTTCAAGCAATACTTGATTCCCAAATGCACTCGTGCTAAAGCAGTTTTAAAAACAGAGAGTCCCACTGGCAGAGACTTAGTGGCCTCCTGTGCCTGTCTCTGCCCAAATGAGTAGTAAATTGCGACAAAACCTCTCAGCGCTGCCGTAGTCTGTGTACTAAGCCGTACCCTTAAATTACACAGTAAATTGTCTCCATCTATCCACTTTCACACGCTACAGCGGCAGCAGAGATCAGAGATGCCTATCTGAAGGCATTTTCCTTAGATTTCCGATATTATTATTTACAAAACATTGCTAGCAAATCAGCATCCCAGTAACAGTATACACAGCTCAAGAAGAGGGAGAAAAGCCCAGAGACCCTCCGAAACTTAACCCAGACTTGCAGCAAAGCGCGCACGCACGCCGGCACGTGGGTTTTCCCACGGTCCGCCTGCAGCGGGGTTGCACAGACCTGTCTGTATCTTGGCTCCGAGCACACCTTGCAGAGTCCATTGAAGCGGTTCATGGCTGGAAACCCTAAACTCGCCGTTAGCCCATGAAAACACAGTCCCTCGCAGCAGCAGCGATCCTGGTCTCCTTGTATCCCACCAGTGCAGAATAAAACCACAGTAAAACTGGCATGACCGCCCATGGGAACCCAGCTCCAGAGAAGAATGGCAGGAAGCCACCTTTCACCTCCCCAGCCCCTGTCTGTGCTGTATGCCGCTTTACGATAAGCCAGAGGGCTTCCTGAAAACCCTAAGTGACAAGGAAGAGAGAGAGTTTTATATTAAAATTCCTGTCAACTATTTAGTATTCCCTAGTCCCTTCTCTGTTGATGTGGCTTTTGTTCCCGCTGCATTCTTCGGCGGCACGGAGCACTTTGTTATTGCAATGTTCTCACAAACACTTGGAGGATGTTTAAGCGGCGGTTCACAGGCACCGGCTGTGCAAGCTTCACTTCATTAAAAAGACGTCTTGCACTAATTACATGTTAGAGGGTAAGAGAGGTTTTTTTTTTTAAAAAAGAAAGAGTGTGGTTTTTGGAGCACAGACCCAGAAGATACACATGTCCCAATGCTTTGTGTACAGGCAGTCACAGAGGGGGGAGCTTAGGGGTCATTTTAATTGGACTCATGGTTTAATATTGCAATGAAAGACAAAGAGAAACTCTTAACCCAGCCAGCAGCAGGATGCAAAGCGGGACCTGGGGAGTCTTTGCACCGTGCAGCCTGCACTGCCAGAGTCGCAGTGCATTCCCTTGGAAAGGAGGAGAAAACACCTTCCACACTGCTCTGCACAGATCAAGCAGGCTTAACGCCCTTCCACGGTAACCGGCCCCACAGCCGCTGAAGCAGGGCAAGCAGGGCTCGGGTGGGAGCCCGAGGAGCTCCCAGGAGACCCCCGAGCGTGGCGGGGCCGGCGGAGGCGCTGCTCCCAGCCCGCCTCACCGCCAGCCCCGGCTGGAAGGAGGAACAGCCTTCCTTCCCAGCCACCATCTTTCAAGTCAGCGGCGACTGCCGGAGAGGAAGGGAGGGAGAGGGGCGCTGGCTCTGTTTGTCTTGCTCAGTCGTACGCTTTAAAACAAATAACTGAAAATGCAGCTAAGGGAAGCAGCAAAGCGGAATTCGGCACAGATAAATCACAGGGTCTGTTGAGCCCAATTTCCGATGCGGGCCTTGTGTTTGCATTCCCATTTCCCATCCTTGCCTCTCCTATAAATCACCGAGGCTCCACCATGAGCCTTTCGCCTCCCCAAGCAGGCAGCTCTGGAAGGAGGAGAGGAGCAGACACAGCCCATCCACGGAGCCGCGTCGCGGGAGGGGGCCTGCCGTCGAACAGCACAGCGGGGCGCCAGCCAGCCGCCAGCCTGGTCCCCATCACTCCCAGTCCCAGCAGCTGCTCCTTTGTCTCTGTGGCAATACACTGGAAAAACATGAGTTTGCTATACCACAACATGGAGCAAATGAGGGGTTACTACCCCCTCACCCACCTCTGCTAAATAGTGTGTGATTGGGATTATTAATCACCTAAAAATGTTGTGTTGTTGGTAAGGAGACAGACATAGCCATCCCCTCTGCAGCTTCCACCTCAGCATCATCATTCTTATGTCAACCCACTAGCTAGTTTGAAACGTCTCCAGGCGGGCTCCCCTGCTTCCAGTCCCAGCTAGGCTCCAAGGGGTAGGGGGGGGTCTTGGTCTCTGGTGGGTCAAAGACCAGTCGCACCTACCTTCAGCTGCTTCATGTTCGTAGCGTCCTGGCTTTCCCACGCTGTGCCCTGACTTCCCAGTGCTGGCTCTGTGAGACAGACGGAAAGGTCACATCAGCCTGACAACACGGGCTTCTGAAGGCCCCTCTGCTCCACAGCCTGTCCAAGCACTGTAAGATCATTGTATGTTGGGGGATGTTTTCTTCAGGCTGGGGGCAGCTCTACATGGTAGAAGCTGGTACATATCTGGGCACTGCTGCCTTACTCTGTTCTGCACCAGCCCATCCTGCTCCACGCAGTCCAGCAGCATGGAACAGAGACCAGGGCAAGAGAAAGAGCTCACCACCTGACTGCACAGACCCTGGAGCCAGAGTCCAACCACAGGATCAGCCCTAATATGGAGGACTGGGAGGCAGGAAGAGGTACAGTAACAAGCCCAGCAAGAGGGAGAGATGTGGCTACAAAATTGGTGCCCCAAGGAGAATCACAGACAACTAAGTGCAAAGCAGGAGTGAGGAGTAAAGAGAAGAGCCAGGTGCTTGTGCAAGAGCCTACTGAACTGGTCAGGATCTCCCTCATGCCCGTCTGCTGAGAGCGGCCCGCTGAGCATCACAGGGCTGAAGTTCTTGTTGAGGCACAGGGGATGAGCAGTTTGGCTGTACTCCACTGAGTGATCCTCACCAGAGAGGAAGATGGCAGTGCTGGCTCCTCTCCATCACTGCTAGCAAGGATTTCTGGATGCAGGCTCCTGATTTCAGCTCCTGGGCTGCTGGACTGGCACGTACAGTGGGGCTGCTGGCTGGGAAAGCGCTGCCTGCCTCCAATCCCAAACGTCCCCAGCAAGCAACACAGCATAGCCTACCTGCCCACAGGGGAGGGACACTCTCCTGCTGGAGGGTGACAGGATTGAGTGTGCTCCATGCCAGCACCAGACATGGACATAAGGTTAGCTCCCCTTCCAAGCTATGCCAACACACCCTGGGACATTCCCGGCGGAGACGCACCTCTGCTCTGCTTCAGTCGCCGCGTAGCCACCTTCAGGTGCTTGGTCCTGCCCAGATCCTCTCCAAGGAGGTAGTACCAGCCACTGATCTCCTGGGTGGAAATAAAGAAGTTGCTCAATGCAAGGGCAGGCACCTGTGGCCTTATGTGTTCTTTACTCCCCAGGTGGCACTGCAAAGCCCCCAGGCAGTGCCCACGTTACCCCTGCATGCTGACCACATGGAGAGCCACTGAACCTGCTGGGGGCTGGAGATATTTAGTCCTGTTTAACTCACTCCAGTAACCCATAGCCCCCAAAGGCTTCTGAGGTAGAAGTTCCCTGGGTCAGAGCACAAAGACTCCCCAAACACACTCACCCACCAAGGGACAGCCTAGAACACATCTCCTAGGAAACAGGAGCAGCTAAACTCCTGTCCCACTGCAAGGAGGAACCAACCATTGTGACAGTAATGAGCTTCTAGAGTTTTAGAGGGAGATGACAGAGTGCAGGAAACCAGTCAGTCTCCAGTAAACCCATCCCCATCAGGTTTGCAGTGGCTGACAGTCCCATAAGGAGCGCACAGCTCTGGCCTCACCACCAAAGGAGGATGCTCAAACAGCCTTCAGCAATGCTGGGTGATCTGCAGTGGAACTCCCTTCACCCACGTCCCATTTCCATATGGGCAAGGCCATCTCAGCAGCCAAGAGGACAGAGCTGGCCTTCACTCCCAGGATGGGAAGGGACTCTGGGGAAGGCAGGGATTGTCTCCCTTCCTAGGATCTGTCACTGTCTCCCATAGCTACCCAGGCAGCTGGCATTAGCCAGAGGGACAAATCATCCTGGATCAAATCCAGTGAGGTTGCAGGAATCACATTCCCCTAGGCAAGAGGAAGGGGTCCATTTAAAGATGAGCGATTGAAACCCTGCATCCCTGGAGCAGGTCCAGCTTGTATCAGCCCCAGCTAGAAGGACCCAGCATCCTCCTTCCATCCCATGCCCTGCAAGGGTAGGGTGCCTTGGGGCTATGCATGGGTGCAGCTACAAATGCAGACGCTCCTGCTTGTCTGCGTGCAGTCACAGCTTGTGAAACTCACTGCTAAAACTTGGCAAGGAGGAGACATCTGTGGGGGAGCAAACATGACCATCATGATCTGGTCTGGCCTGCTGCATACAGAGCTGAGGCACTCCCTGGGGAGAGCTGCAGATTCAAGCTGATCCATCTGATCACCTTCAGTGTAATAAAATCTGCATCTCACTTCTTGTCTGAATTTCAGAGGGGGCTATGTTCAACTTATCTCTTCCCCTCTTCTCAGATAATCTCCCCAAAAAGCTCCTTTTTAACCTCTTGCTAAGGAGCAAATTTCCAGACCTCAAGTGCTACATTAACACTTTTATAAACCACTTCCAGATTTGCCTAGATACTCTCAGATGTGCCAACACCATACCTGGGCTATGGCCATGGATGAAGTTTCTCACCACTGGTGCCTAGGATAAAAATGTGCCTGTGACCCTGTGACCTTTTAACTGCCCAAGGTAGAGTTTTGCACCTTCCACTGACACATCTGGCTGCTGTGTCTCAGACATTGGTCTGGAGGTTTCTCATTCAGGTCCCTGTCTAGCAGTTCCTATATTTCAGAAGATCAGAAGCAGTCATTTATAGTAGTATCCCTACAGGCTTCTTTAGGAAGGCAAATCCAGCTGACCTGAAAGCTGTATTACCAAGCAGCAGCCAGGCTGGGGCAGCAGCACTGTGATCAATTTTGCAGCAGTAGGGACAGATTCTGGCACAGAGACCTCCTGATAGCACCATGGCCTGAGAGAGGACAGTTTGCCCTCTCCATCACCTCCTCAGCTGGGGAAACCCTGGTAAGCACAGGGTGAAAGGCAGAGCCCTCCTCAAAGAGCATATCCTCACCATCGCATCAGCTTGGCTACTACCTAGAGGCCATGTGCCATATCTGACACATGCCAGCAGGTTGAACAAGGCTCGCCCTATCTCCTGACCCCACAGAGCCCTGTTGTGAGCTGGGCAGGCAGGACTCATAGGATGCTCCTCTCTGCCAGTCCAACTCCAACTGCTGCTATTCTCCTTGAGCTCCCACAGGAGGGAGCAATGGTCCCCTGGCCAGGCCATTTTCTCCTGGTCTCCCCATCCTGGCCTTCAGTAGTCACACTGACACCAGTTTCCTAGTGGCAATCAATGCTGGGGATGCAACCAGGGGTCTTCCTGGGCCTCTTCAGACTGTTTGCTCCGTAGCGAGAGAAGCCATCTCCATCCCTGCTGCCCTCTTGTATCCTGAGAGTCCATCATGTCTGCCCATAGGCCTGAAAGGGTGAGCCCCAGTTCCATGTACCACGCTTTGGTGCAGACGTACCTTGTCCGGGGTCAGGAGGGACTTCACACCAAAGCTCATGCACCCGATCAGTTTGCTCTGTCTGGAGGAGAGTGGGAGATAGTCAGCATGCACTTGTAGAAGTTGCTGGTCAGCTCCCCGCATGCGCCCCTTTGTCAAGACCCTCGGAAACATCCCTGCCAGTGCCTGGGACGTGCCTCCCCCCTTTCCATGCTTTGAGTAGTTATGGTGCTACCACAGGCTTATCCACAGCTGCCTTGGGGTTGCTGCTCAGTCGCCACTAGAGCAAGGAGGACATGGACTGAAGCCTATTCATCAAAACCTCTAATCTCCCAGAGTCCCAAAGATCCAAGGGTGCCTGATGCTGGCAGGAGCTTGGCCAAGAGGCAGAAGCCGCTCACTCGAGCAGGCAGTGCCAGACCCCTCGCTGTTGGGCTTTGTGCCCAACTGTTTTGCCCCAAAAAGTAGCAGAAGTCCTTAGTCCCCCAGTCCCTTTCCCTTCCCATAACAGCCAAGAGGGCAGAAAGGGGCCCATCTGTTTTGCTGCACGTTTGCACGCACAAAACATGAACTTGTAACGAGGAAGTCAGGCTGGGAGGAAGTTTTTAATGCTGTTCAGGCTTAGGGCTACCGAGCAGCAGCAACACAGATAGAAGACCAGGGTTTCTTCTCTGCTGGTGTTCACACAGGACAGCGCTCGCCTAGCACAGGTTGCACCGGGCAGCTGTGAGGACAACCCTGGCCAGAGCCCCCAGCCAGCAGCCTGCAGTCCCCAGCCACACTTCCTGGCTTTCCCCCATCTCGCCAGGCCGCAGCCACCGCACACGGCAGCCCTGTCATCAGGGCCAGCCCTCGAGGGCCACAGCCCTGGAGGAGCTCACATGGGGTGGCCAGATAGGTTCGCTATCATGCCAGCTCCATTTTAAAGAGACCATACCAGAGCCCAGCAGCCCCTTTACCTGGAATTTCTCTCTCGGTTCCAGACTGTGACCAGCAGACGTTTTTGCTCATCCTCCTCTTGCACTGGACTGTAACAAGCAGAGGGGACAGCCCGTGAGTGCTCGGCCACGGCTGCCCTTGCGGCTGGAGACTCCTCGCACTCCTCGGAGGCAGGTTTTCTCCTCCATGCAGCAATCACCCCAAACAGCAATCTTCTCAAACGAGTCACTGTGCACTAGTTTACTAAAATTAATCAAGCTACAAGCTCCACTCCATGTTTCTTACATAACAAGGAGCTCTGCGCCTGTCCAACTGGAGTTGCTGAACAGCGAGATGCTCTTTCCTGACAGGCGGCTGCCGAGGGATGTGACCTCCCTTGGGCAGGTGCTGGGGACACTGCTCAGGTGGTTCAAGGAGAAAAAAAAAAGTTGTGCAGGAAGATACGCATCCAACATCAAGGTGCAAACGCGAGCAACAAGCTACAATTCATGCTCGGAAATAACCATTCTGCGCCAGACTAAATACTGCACGAGGACGGAGGTCTCACACAGACTGGTTTGCTAGCAGTGACAAGCTTCACCAAAACGCTACATGCCGTACAGCTCCTTTACCATGCAGGGACATGCTGTAGCTGTGGGAAATCCTTTTACCTTCTTTGTTCGTACCGATGCCCCGTATCGGTGCAGGCGCAGAGTCTAGGAAATGGAGCGTGTTTGCCCAACTCCTACCCAGCAAGAAAGTCCAACCGCGCGGGAGCACTGCTGTCATGCTGTGTGCAGACAGCCTTGTGAACCTCGGCAAAGCTCTGCCCAAAAGTTCACGGCATTTCAGCTATAAGAAACAGCAGAATAGTGTCTGTCACTCCTCATCTCAGCAGTGGAGCTGCTCATGCATGACGCATGTTTGTCACAGATAATGATAATGCAAAAGCAAACATGGGGTCTTGGCTACGAGATGGTTTGCCCCCGGCCAGCGGCCACACAGCTGCCCCACTGCTCCACAGGAACCACAGATGGGCCAGGGCCACCTCTGCCCTGTCATACTCACAAAAGAAAGTGCTCATGGAAGACAGGATTTTTGCTGTCTGGCACAGTCTTCGTCTTTTGCCTGCATTTCCAGTCAGTATCTGGCACGATCGACATCTTTATGTAGAGAAACAAGCAGCGCATTAGCCATCTCAGTGCAAGCACCCCCGGCTCACAGCTGCCAGCTCTGCCACTGCAGCGGCAGGAGACCGGCAGAGCCAGTTTTATGGAAGGCTAAGCCTCAAAGATCCAGCTGAGTCTGTGCTAACGGAGAGTTTAGATCACTTTACCCTGTGCATGTCTAGCCATTGAATTACAAAACTCTTCAGGAGGTAGGAGGTGAAAAGAACAGGAGCTTCAATTGCAAGCCAGGAAATGAGGGGTTGATGCACACAAATGCTGCTCGCTGCTCTCTGACTCGCAGCCCCTCACAGGGGAGATGCTCCCGGCACACCACGTGGTGACAGACAGGCAGAGGAGAGGACCTGGCTAGAGGCCCTGGCATCAGATGAGAGACCAGCCATCCCCCTGCACACTGAGGTTGCTCGACACAGGAGACCAAGGAGGAAAGGAAAGAGATAGAGAGCCCAGAGCATGCAGAGCCAGCCCCAAAACCCCCAGAAAGCATGATGCTCCCCGAGCAGAGCCCTGGGAGAACTCACCTTCACGTAGGAGTCGCACGTCCCATAATCCTTTCCCATCAGACCTTTTGCTTCCATGACTGGAAAGAAAACGAAATGGTTAAGCCCCAAACTGGCAGAGAAGGCATGTTCCTACGCCGCAGCGCTCTGCTCCGTGTAGTGCTCCCTCGTCATGGAGAGCAGGGCTGGACCAGCCTCCTTCCCCGCAGGTCCCCACGCACCTCCCCCTCCAGCCCGGACTCACCAGGCACAGCAACCATGAACAGGTGAGGTTTTTAAGGTGTATTTTTGCTTTAATAAACCCGTGCTATAAATACTGGTGCCGGTGCGGGAAGTTGGAGGCAGATGCACTTCAGCGTCCGGATGGCAAATTGCATTTCGTGTGCCTGACTTCACACAGTGCTGGGCTCCCTGCCCCGCAGCCAAATGTATCATCAAGTTAAATATCAGCGGCCACATCCTGATCGCAGCCCTGCCAGTACGAAGGCAGCGTTGCCCTACTGCCAACAGCAGGAAACCCTACGCTTCCCAGCCGCGTGGCTGGAGGCAACATTTGCCTAGCAGAGCCCACGACATGCTGTCAGAGGGAGGCTCAGCTCATTCCTAACCTGCCTGGCAAGGCAGCAGTGACTTTGCCTTCACCTTCACCAGGGAGAGATACGTGTTCCTAATAAATGTTTTCAGCCCAGTGGAAACTCCAGTGCAAGAGGCAAATGGGCCCTGCAGGACCCTCTGGTGTTTCACAAAGCTGTTTGCAAGGTTCCTCCAGAACAGGTTCCACCGAGAGCTACCTACTCCCACCTGACCTGCTTTTGGTTTAAAGACATTGGGGCGGAGAGTGAGGTAAGGGAGATCACTCCCCATCACTCCTCCTCCTCCTGCAGCCATCGACCACCCCGAGCATCCATCATGTGCAGAGGTCCATCAGGTCCCAGACCGTGGGCCACACTTCTGCCTCTTTAGTGGCCCATTTCCCTCCTCTAAGGCCTGCTTTTGGAGGTGGCATCCGGAACGAGACACAGCGACTCACACCCACGCTCACACTGAGACTGTCCCAGAGGGACGGTTTTCGGGTGAATTTTGTGCCAGATCACCAGAACCGCCGCACAACTCAGACAAAACACCTCCTCTTCCTCTTATTTCGTTATAAACCTCCACTGCGCAGCTGGGAACAGACAGCAAACTGTCGTGGTTGCCACATCCTGCCACGCGGGTCGCTGGGATGGGGGTGTCTTCCCTCTCCCTCGAGGCACGGATGCACAAGGCACACTCGCAGCCTCTCCTCGGCGGCGCGCCGGCTCTCTCCCGACCCGTACGGCCGCGGGGGAGCTCCACACGCCGCGTCCTTGCCCTGCTCCGCGCGGCTCCAGGCGGGCAAACAGGCGCTCACCCCCTCCACGAGCAGGGCTGCCGCTCCGGTTTCTCGCCGCGGCCCTGTTTCCACCCTCCCCGCCTGCCGCGGGCTTCGCCCCTCGCTCCTGCGGAAACACAGCGCGAAGCCGGGGACAAACGCGCCGAGCGTAAAGAGGGCAAGCGGTCGGGAAGCTCGCTTCTGCTGCCCGGCGCCGCGCGTCCCTCTCCTACCGCAGCGCCGAACCCACAGCGCTCGGGGCTGCAAACCCAGATGAACCGCGCGGGCGCAAAAGCCGGGTGAAAGCAGGCACCCGGGCGCGGGCGGCATCCTCGCCCCGGACCGGCCCCGCGGACCGAGGGCCCGAGCCGAGGCGCGGGGCAGGTCGCGCCGCCCGCGAGAGTCGGGACAGGCCGCCCGCCGCCACAACGCGCAGGCTGCCCCGGGCCGGCTGCCCGCCGGCGGGGAGGCTGGCTCTGCTCCCACGCTCCCGAGCGTTTGCTAGAACCGAAACGATCCGAGAAATTACAGGGTAAGCGTAAGTGGGCGGAGGGATCCGCAAAGGGACACGACAACGGGAGACTGGGTGGACGACACCAGGAGCACAGGCAGAAGCCACCACAGGGGGCCCAGCTGGCAAAGGGGTAAAGCAAACTGGCTCCCCCGGGGCATGGAGAAGGAAGCAGCAGCAGAGGGTACACAGGACCCGCAGTCCCCAGGCTCCTGCGCGGGCACCAGTAGCAGTGGCTAGGTCTGATCCCCCAGAGAAAGCCAGGAGTTCTCGGCAGGGGTCTCCTCCCCCCAGCAGGACCTGCTGTGGCTTCACAGACAGCAACCCCAGCACAGACCGGGGGAAATACTTTTCTTGAAAATAAAAAACGCAGTGTTTGGAAGTACCTGAACTATTTGAGGATTCCAGCAAAGTCTGGCAAGTGGGTTTGGCCAAAAAACTTTCAGAACAGACAAAGCATTTTGATGGTTTCTTTCCCGAATGATGTTGCGGTCTTTTTTTCTTTTCATACAGAGTTCAGGAAAGAAGTTACATACTCGAAACAAACACTGTCACCTGAAAATGAAGCTCTCCAGGAATTTCAGGGAGCCACCAGTCATTCAGCTCTGCCGCAGAGTCGCTCCCAAGAGGCGCCACGAAGCCTCCCCAAGGAGCTCAAAGGGCACCTGCAACACCGTCCCCACCACTAACCCACCATGGCCCTTGGGCCATCTCAGTGTGCGCTCTGGGGCAATACTCACCGTGCAGCACCAGGACCCGGCCCCGCACCTCGATGGACAGCTTCAGCTGACCTGAAAGCAAGGAGAAGAGAGACAGTGAGCGATGCAGGGCTTGTACCTTGTCCCCAGCATGCGGTGGCACAGGGAGGACCCCATGGCACGTAGCCTCGTACAGGGCCAAACCCATCCTGCCTCTCCACTCCTGGGCACAAAGGTATTGCTCAGGGAGCCAAGAAGAAAGAGGTAGTGAGGAAGCACCTTCTCCCACTGCCAAGAAACGATCATGCCTTCAGATGCAAAAATATTTCAGGAAAAACTGAATAGCGTTTTCTCAGCACACAATAAACTCCACCAGCACGAGAGGCTGATGCCCATGAGGGGGACAGGGAGCACCAAGCTGGCAAAACAGTTGCTGCAAGGTGGAGGAGGGTAACAGCGGGCCGAGCTGCAGACTGCCTAGATGAACGCCGAGGACAATGGGTGCTTTTGGTGGCAGGAACATGCCAGCGCCAGGTCAGTCAAGGCTGGCCCCACAGCACTAACCTACTTTCATTCCTCTGCTGCTGGAGGACCTTGTTCCGCTTGTGTCTGCTCCCTGCTTTTCCCTGAAGCATGCCTCATCTGTCCAGACTGGTTTGGGGGGAATGGGAAAGCCTTAAAAATGCCTTCACTGATAATCTTGTCCACAACTGTTTGACTAGCTCTAAACCTTTGTCACTGTGTCCTCGCTGGTTTAAAGGCAAAACTGCTCATAACACATTCAGCCCACCAGGAACACACCACGAGATGACCCAGGGTAGGATGCATTTGCTGGGGACCGCAGGTACCTGCCTGTGGAGGACTCTGAGCACGAGCAGATCACCTAAAACCAGGAGTCAACACTTGGTTTAATCTCAGATTAAACAAGAATGGCTTAATTTATGGTTTCTGGCACTGAACAAATGTCAAGCGGCCAGCAAGGTCAGGAGCAGCCAAGTCCCTTGGGAAGAGCAAGGCTCCACCATCCCACAGCCTCTCCACCACAGAGCACAGGCCAGGCTCAGACTGAGCCAGACCCTCAGCTCTCAGCGACACAGCCAAGGCCAGACAACAGCAGTGCCAAAAGCTTTTGAACTGAGAAGCCAACAGCCCAGAGGTGCTGGGGGGCTTTCAGCTCCAGGCATCATAGGCTCAGGCTGTCACCGCTAAGTCTCTCACAAACACGAGACCCCATCCTGTGCCTCAGCCATAGGAACAGCACGTCTGCAGAAGCACGTGCAGTTTAGTAGAGCTGGTGCTCAGGACTCAGACCTGGGATTGCCCCTCCACTCCACAGTAGTGGGGTAAGACGCTATTGTCTGGGTGCTCCAAGTGCGCACTCCATTCCCACAGAAGACCCTCAACTAGTACAGCCCAACGCCATTAGCAACAAGCACAGCCTCATCACCCCTCGTCTCCCCTGGGTCATTAGATGATGGCATGGGTCAGCCTTAAGGCGCTACATGAACAAAACATGGCTTTGCAGCTGGTCTTGCCCCAGCACAGCAGGACTTTAGGATTGAGATCCCCGGCCTTCAACACACTAACTCATCTGTAGCCATTTGCCAAGCTGGCAGACAGGGCTTGTGTCTGGCTGCCTGGGGCACCCAGCTCCCAGCTGCTCAGGCAACCCCAGCCTTGCAGATGACCCATCCTCCAGCATCCAGATCAAGAAACATGGCCAAGAAATGAAATGCAGGACAGCTCCAAGAGTCTGAAGGTCAGATGGGACCACCATGACCCCAGAGCCACTGCAGTGCTTTCAATTCCAATCCTGCATTTCCAAAAGCCAGTCCTGGGCTCTGAGAGCCAGGCTGGGAACTGCCTGGCAGCAGGAACAGAATCAGACTGATTCAATGTGGAAGCTAAGGAGAAGGCCCAGTCTGGACCATCCAGGCCTATGCAAACCGCTAGAGCCATCACAGTCCAAATCAAGCTTGTTAACGGGAGTCCCCGCACATCCCAAGCGGATGGTGGTACCTGAAGTGGTTGGAAGAGGTGGGGAGAGAGAACAAGCAACAAGTCAGACGCCCACCAAACACCTCCAGTTCTGGATGGCAAAAATGAGAGGAACTCACATTATTTCAGCCTGCACTGCTGCAAAAGCATGGGGAGAAGAGTAAGAGAGGAGACACTGCTTACAAGTGCAAGAAACAGGGCTGTCAGCTCCAGGACTGCTGTTACTGAAGAGCAGTTCATGACACAACACTGCCTCCCATTCACCCACAAGGAGTAGAGGCTCTGCCCCAAGGTGGTATGATGCGTTGGAAGCGGTTCTGGGCATGGACCCACGAGTTCTGGCAAGGACTGTGCTGAAAGCTTGGAGGCTCCTGCCTTTGCCGAGCAGCCAGGGCAAAGGGGTGAGCAAGCACCCAGGGCTCTCCCACACATCATGGGGCCATGAGGGGCAGGAGGCCTCGATCTCTGGAGATCAGTGCCACCTCACAGGGTAATGTCAGGTGGGTCAACTCGCAGGAGATAGCCATGTGATAGCAGCCCACTCCTGAAACACAGAAACACAGAGGCCCAGCAAGATGGAAAGAGCTGATGGCAGGAAGAAAAAGTCTTCAATGCAGCAGGAGTGAGGCCGGAGGGGTTTGCAGGGCTGCTCCTGGCAGGAAAGGCCATGCCTATCCTTAGCGTTAGCAGGCCAAGAAAGTAGATTTGGTGAGTGCACAGGGGGGTCTACTTCCCACTACAGCCCCACCAGGACACAGAACAAACCAGAAGAGCAAGAGAACTCGAAGTGTCAAGATCTGAGGTGCGACAGGGCCAAGAGAGGACTTAAAGCACAGAGAGGAGGGGGAGTGA
Organism: Rhea pennata; assembly: GCF_028389875.1. NCBI lineage: Eukaryota > Metazoa > Chordata > Aves > Rheiformes > Rheidae > Rhea > Rhea pennata. The sequence continues at coordinate 3,710,337 of NC_084680.1, forward strand.
TGGAGCCTGGGTTGTACGGGGACAAAACCAGAGTAACTCAGCTCAGCCTGAGCTTCCTCCTGGGGAAATGCTCTCAGTGCAGACTATAAGGATGGCTCCAGCTCAGACACTCATCTGTCCTGAACAGTCTCAGCTGAAACCAAAGTATAAACCCCAGGGAACTCAGTCAGGGTCCCAAATTGAGAAAGCCCTTTGCAGAGGTAAGACAAGAGGGGAGGACAACCTCTAAAGTGAGAGGGAAGCAAGCAAGCATCTCAAATAAGCCTTTGGCTGGTGACAGACAAAGAAACTAACTGCAGACGCTGGCCACAGCTGCGGAAAGCTATACATCTCGCAGCCCCCTCCACCTACAGGCAACGGTCCCTCAGCAGAGCTGAGGATGAAACCAGCTCCTGTGCAGCTCCAAACCCATTCCGCAGCTCCCACTGCTTTGCAAAATGCCCATGCCAGATCCTCAGGTTCCCAGCTCTTATCTGGAAGTGCAACTTGTGCTTTTTGGCACTGCCTGGACCTGTCTGCAGGCAGTTGATTCCCAGCAGCGAAGAGCCAAGTGGTCACAGCCCCCACGTTGGGGGGGCCACACACACAGCCCCCTGCTCAGCCAGGGTGGGTCCTCGGACAGCAGCTCTGCTCTGCCAGTTAGATATCTACGCTCCCGCGCGCTCCCGACCCTCCATCAGCCCTAAAACCTACCCACAATATTCAGACCGACGGCAGTTCCCCGGGGCTGTGCGGGTGCAGAGTGGGCTGCCCGGGGCTGGCAGCCCCTGGCTCGCTGGCCCTGCTCAAGCACGGAGGACTCTGCCCCTCCGAACACCTTCGCACGAGGGTTCCTGGGAAGCGCTGCCTGGCTGCGTGCCAGCCTGAGTACTGCGGGTAGCTCTGAGGGGCAACAGAGTCTGAAATCTGCGCAACTGTTTTGGAGCAATCCAAACCCAGAGGGTCCCAAACGCTATTAGAGAACATAAAACATCACTGCGTAGCAAGCACGGTGTTCCATTCAGTCCAGACCAATGTACTGCGTTTTCACTTTTTTCCAAACTTAGAAAAAAAAACAAAAAAAAAAAAAGCAAACTAAATACATTTGTAAACACCGTTTACAAGCATCTGAAAGTTGTCTCAAATTAAAAAACAATGCTTCATTTTGCAAAAGACACACCCAAGGACTTGGGTTTGCTGAGGAGGATTTCCTATGGGATTGTTCAACCTGAAACAATTCAGAGAACTCGCATCTCATTTTTCATCCCCTAAAAGCTTTGACAGAAAATTTTCAAAGATCCCCCCCAGCTGACGTGCGTGCCCATGTGCAAACGCATGTGGTTACGTGCATGCACACATGTGCAAATGAGAAAGAGAGGATAAAGTCAAGAGCCAGACTCCCTCAGGTGGGGTAAAAGTGAGGTGGCTTTATTGATTTATGACAGTGAGAATATCACCCCTAGTTTTATCATGCCACCAGAGTCACCCCCAGCCTTTTGAACCCAAACTTTAACCCTTCTGCTATCTTCAGATCTCTGACACTGTGGGAACAACCTCACTGTTCCACTATTAGCATTTAACAACCATTACAGCACGAAAGCAAAACACTCCAGTCTAACCAGGCATGACGAGGAGTCAGTCCAATAATGAATGGGCCCCAGGGAGGAGAAAGGAAGCTTTTGTGCTGGGTAATTCGGGGGGGGGGGGGGGGGGGAGGGAGGGGAGGAAGCTCGTATGTTCAACCCCAGCCTGGAAGCGGCCGGAGCTGCTCAACATCCCGGGCAGCACACAGGATCAAGGCTTCTGCCTAGCAAGCGCTGGCCGAGCGAGGGATCGGGTCGGAGGGGACCGCAGCCTCAGGCATCACATGTATTTTTGCTTCTTTGGGTTTTAGCTGCGCAGTGCCCACGGCCCCTCTGTGGCAGGCTGCACCAACACCAAACAAAAGAGGGCAGGGAGAAAATGAGAAGTTTGGAGAAGCAACAAAAGCTGGCCCCCAGGAAAAGTGGATTTGGGGATATCTGTGCCCCATGTACGCTGTGCGGAAAAAGCCTTCTCCTTCCCAGGAGCAGCATATGACAATTCTCTTAAGGCTCTTGCAAAAGACTCTCCCAAACATCTGCAAAGCACATGAAGGGTTAAAAGCTACTGCAGCCTGCCTGACCCCAAAGGGGTCCGAGCACGCTCAGGTCGGGGCTCGGCTCCTCTGCTTTGCAGCAGTTCAACTGCTTTTATAGGACCAGGAGCAGAGAGTGAAGCTGTTGTCAGAAGGACCCAGTCCAGGCCAAGCTGGTAGAAGGGATTTCCTAAGCAATCTTCTGCCCTTAGACAGAGCTGCTCAGTTGCAGCAGTCATATTTTCTCAGGTATGTGGAGCACTAAACTTCTTCCAGATCTGAGCAGGCAGAAACACAAACCCTGGGGCTCTGAGAAGAGCCGGCTTTAGTTCAGACTAACAGGAGAAGCTTTTAGGCTGCACTTCCCTTTCCAAAAGGGGGTCAGAGAAACCTTGTCGCCACATTTGCCTCCTTCAATGCAGTCCTAAGATGATAAATCAAGAGAAACATTTATGGCATTTCCCCAGCACAACTTGTCCAGGTCATCCACATTCAATAAAAATTAATGTAAGCGAGAATAGGTACAGAGAAAGGCCAAAGGGAGATGAAAGATCAGACAGCTCATCTCACAACAGCACCCACATGCCCAAATCTTCGCATTACTATCACCAAGTCTATCCAGATGCTCCTTTTGCTGGAGCAGCACTGGGCTCGACAGCAGGAGCTGTACTGGCACAGCACCAAGCCTCTAGGAGGGCTTAGGCAGACCTGCAGCCTAGATGGCACCCAGGCCTCATCCACTTGGACCCCAGGGTGGGAGAGGAGAAAAGTGATTTAAGCTGAGGAACGAGGCTGGCACAAGGAGAACAGGGATAAACTGGGTATTAATAAGCACAAGCTGATAATCAAGCAGGTTCCCACCCACGAGACACACTTCCTGGACTAAGGGAGGGGATGCACGGATGGTGTCTGCTAGGACCAGACTCAGCAGGCAGGAAAATCTCTTCCAGGCTGATGATCTTACGGAAGATGAAAAACTTGGGTTTCTGCTCCTTAAAGTGCTTTTCTGTTTCTTTGTGGAAAACCCAGGCTTTGCATAGGCCAGGACAGCCAAGCATCATCGGAGCACACAGCAGGGTGTTTCTATGCAGAAAGGGGAATGATTTGCAGAGAACATTAGTGCCAGATAACAGGCTGGGTGGGGAGTCCCCAGGGGCACAAGGCAGGGCACCTTAGGCAGATCAGCATCTACAACTGCTCGTCACTCCTGACCTCAGGCCCTGGCACCAGTCGGTCTGAAGGCCCTGTCCTTGGTCACCCATACCAAGAGGTCTGTGCTGGCCTTGCCATGCCACTGCTCCCTTGCTGAGGGGCAATAAAGCCCCATCTCACTGGCAATGGACAGTCAGCAATGGAAACTGTGGCTGCAGAGAGGACACGTGGCTCACAGATGCAAGAGGCACTGCAAAACCTGCATTATTTGGTGCACATCAACTCCTGGAGATAAAGATGGGAAGATTTCAGCTTCCATGCTAACCCGAGAAGTTGGACATTAGAAGACCAACAACCAAGAGCCAAGAAGCATTAGCGGTCTTTACCTGCCTTGGGCTGTAGTTAGGCCTGACTCACACTGTGCCAACCCTGCACAACACAGTCTCTCCTCCCCTCCTGGGCTGGTCTGGGCTTGGCAAGGAGGGACCACTGTAGGCAGCAGGAAGGAGCAGCATCCCCAGCTGCCCAGGGCAGGGATGCCCTGCTCCACTCAACGTGACCCCTCTCTACTCCCAGCAATCTCTGTAACAGAGATGTTGCACGATTTCCTGCCCTGCTCATCCACAAAAATGGGTAAAAGCCTTGAAAGAAAGTTTTGCTACTTTTGAAGGAGCTCAGAGCTACCGGGTGCTGAATGCAGCCTCACGGAAGGGCACCCAGCTCCCTGCTGGCGCAAGGCAGCTGACACGACCGTCGTGGCCATCGCACAGCTCCAGGCTGCACAAGCCAGCCCAGCAGCACCACACAAAGCCACCAGCAACGGGGGAACCACCTGGCTCCTCCGGCTGCCGCTCACAGGCAGGATGCTCATGTCTGGGGCACTCTGGGGATCCCAGGGTAGCATCTGGCCCAATGCTGGGCACCCCTGGCCCTTCTCATGATGCCAGCTCACCCTCAGGGTGACAGGATGCCAGGCCAGCGTTGATCCCCTCCTTGCTGCCCTCACACATCCAGGACGAGGTGAGAAGCCTAATGGCTCTGCACTCAGACCTGGGGCAGAGCGGAAATCCAGGAAGGGAAAGGCCTGCCCAGAAGCCAACAGTCCCCCAAGCAGGACCTGCTGGGGGATAAAAATGAGTCCATGTGCCCAGCAACCCAGAGGAGCAGAGCCGTTACTCTGTACCCGGATAACGCCTCTTCCCACAGCAGCACCGCTGGCCCCGAGCCCGAGGGATGGCGCGACAGCGGCGCAAGAAAAGGCCGCCACGTTCGCTGCCGTGTTCGCCTGCCCGCAGGGCGGGCGCAGGGGCTCGCGGCCCAGCCACGGCTGCTCCAGCCCCAGCTCACGGAGCCAGGCCACCGCAGCCCATGGGCTTCCTCCAGCTCCCCGGCAAGGCTGCGGCAGCCCCAGATAAAAAGCCCGCGAGGAGCGGAGAAGGAAACGGCGGGGGCTGCAGTTCCGGCCAGCCCTCCGGAGCAATCCCGCCTTGCCCCCATCCCGGGGGCAAAGCCAGCCGCGTATTCAGCGCCCGACCGGCCACTACAGCGCGGCACGTTGGGCGGCTCCGGTTTCAGGGCGCTCTCCGGCTCGCCCGCCCGCCCGCACCGCGTATTATTCCAGCTCAGCGAGGCAGAAGCGAGCAGGCTGCCGCTCGGCAGAAACGCCTTGGGCGAGCAGCGCCGTTGCTTCGGCCGCCGCGGCTCCCCGCTTACCGAAGGTGGTGAGGTAGAAAGAAGCCCCCAGCGGGTGAGCCTGACGGGTGCAGAGCGAGACCCTGTGCACGCTGCCGGGCTCCATGGCAGGACACCGCTAATTAACCAGTAACTGGAGCCCTCCCCGCCCGGCCCCGGGAAGCCGAGCGGCCGGTGAAGCCGGCAGGCCGTGAGCGACAGGCAGCCCGCGCGTGCGGCTGGGTTTCCAAGGGACCCGCGTCCAACCGCCGCGCGCTCCAGCGCCGCGACTCCCATTGGCCCTGCGGATTTGAACGGCGACCGCACCTGCCTGAGCAAACAGGCCTGGCCCCGCGCGGGGACGCGGCCGGCGCTCTGCCCTCCCTCCCCTGCAGCCACCCTGCCCCGCGCGCCGTCTGCCCGCCGCCCCGCTCCAGCGCTGCGGACGAGCTCCCGGGGAAGGGCACAAGCCTTGCGATGCCTCCTCTCCTCCACAGCTGTGCCGGTCTCTAAGCAATTCCTGTGGCCATTAGAGCCACGGGGTTCGCTAGCACGCATGTGTGCTACCCATGCACTCGGCTACCCGGGGACCTGGTCCACCAGGACAACAGGGGACAGCAGCATTTACGGCTATTCAGGGAAGTTATCGCAGGCAAGGAAAAGGGGCAGGATTATTTGGTGGGTCAAGCCAAGGAGGGAAGGGGCGGCAGGTCTCATGTGACAAGGACAGAGGCAAAGAGCCCAGCGGTGTCACGGGCGGCCGCTCCACACACCCCCGAAGCAGCCCTTCCTCTCCGACAGGAGCCAGCGAGGCACCCGCCAGCTCCGGGCGCTGGGCCACAGCTTACCAGGAGGGCACCCAGATGCAAGCACAAGCTCTGCAGGGCATGGAGGAGAGGGAGATGGAGCGCGTTTCCCCAGGATAACAATCCAAAGGAAGAACAGCTGCAGCCCTATAAAAGGGGACAGGCTGTTGCAAAGGGGAAGGAATCAAGCTGTTCCCTGTTCTCCCAGCAGCGGAGGAGTAAACCCACATTCAAAGCTCATAGATGCTCATCTGTGCAGGCAGATCTGATCTTATCCCCAGGAAAGAAATCCAGGCTACACTCACCACCCTATCCACCACCACCGCATAGTGGGAAGGCTGAGCCATGATGTTAGGCTGCTTTGGGGGGCTCTGCAGCCACGGGCAGGCCATCCCCATGGCCAGCAATACCTGCTCCGTCACTTTAGGAAAAGGAAAGAGGCCACATGCAACAAGAGCTGGGCCGCAGCACGTGTCCCTGAAGCAAGGGCAGTTACAGACAGCCCCTACGCCATCACTCGCTGCTGCTGCTCACATCACAGCCGGCACAAGTTCACCAGTCAGACGCGGCACCTGGACACTAATCCCCAAAACAACAGATGCTGGATCCCACCAGGAACAAGTTCCTGCTTAAGTCCCGCGCAGGCAAACAGCCATCCCATCCGCGACAGCAGAGCTACACGCGCATCAGAAGGGGTTTTGCCATCGACCCTCAGCTACGCTCCCCCTGTGCTCGAGCCGGAGGAGGCTGGGTGCTGCCAGGGCGGGAGGGTCTGGGCTCCACACCAGCTGCCCGAGGGATAAACGCCCCAAAGGTCTCTGCTCATCTGTGCTGCACACAGGACATAGGTAAGGGGCCTGTGCTGAGCCCCATGAGGGTGTTCGGGGTATGAGCACCAGACCCACAGGTGCTGCTGCCCTGGGCCCAAGCAGAGGAGACCCATAGGAGAACTGAGCCCCAAGAGACGGAGGTCGACGGGAGACAAGGCTGCAGCCAGCACAGGGTCTGCGCAGCACACGCTGCCAGTGCGGACAGCTGAGCCGTCCTGCTGCCGTCAGGGCTGCGTAGGGTCCTCCCTCTCCCAGCCTCTGTCTGGCAACGTTCACTGCCGTGAACGTGACAATTAATACAGTGAGCATCACATAGGTGGAAGAAGAAAAAAAACCTCCTGCAAATTGTAGAGTGCTGGACCAAACCCCCCTGGCACCCCTCCCCACGGTCCTCCCTCCGCACGCTCCCGGCCTGGCCTTGGAGTGGCCCGCAGCCCCATTCCCACACCCATTCCCGCTCACCTTTCCCTTTCACCCGCGCGTGGCTGATCTTCCTTCTGCTCACCAGCGGCCCCCTCTGCTTCTGCAGGGAGGATTGCGTGGCACTGCATGGCCCCTTCGGTGGGGAGGACACACGCTCCAGCTCCAGCGACCAGGGACTCTGCCCTGTCCCTGCCAGAGAAAAGAAGAGCTGAGAACGGGCAGGGTCTGGACGTGGAAGGGCAGGGAGCTGGGACACAGGGGACATCGCAGGCTCTGTGGCACCCTCGGTTCTAGCTACCTCATGGGTTTTGCCCCCACCCTGCCCAGGGTATCATGCTGCCAGGTCTCCTGCACTGAGCTTCCTCTGGCCAGCTTGGTACACACGCGGCACACGCTGGCAGCCTAGCACACCTCCACCACGCCACAACCCTGCTGCGCAGAGAAAGGAGAGGAGCAACAGCACGCGCCGTAGCCAGCTTCACGCCAGCACAGGAAGTCCCATCCGGACGGGGTCCCTCGCTGGCACGCGTCTCAGCTGCGGCCTCTGCTGCAGCCCTTCGCATGCTGTGCACCAAGCACATCGCAGAAACTCAGCCCAAACACGGTTCATCTTTGATTATATCTCTTTAAAACAGGTTAGCAGCCTTGCAGGGCTCTGGAGACGCTGCCCTGCCGATGTCGGGTGTTCAAGCAGTCCTGCAAGGCTCTCGCTCAGACTCGGCGCCCGGCCCTCGACCTGCCGAAGCGCTCGGGCTCAGAGCGGAGGACTCGGAGGTTTCCTTGCGGTCAGCACCCGGCAGAGGGCCCAGCGCGGCCGGCCCGCTCCTCCTCGCTCACGGCCATCGCGCCGCCGTCCCTGCCGTGGGATCGCACGCGGGCGGAGGCAAAAGCACAGAGACCTGGAAACGGGAGCCCTGATGGAGACATATCTCCCAAGCATAGCAGGGTGGGGGAGGAACCAGTGTGGCCCAGTTTAACTCCTCAGGATCCAAAAGATCTGGCCAGGCATCTTCCAGAGCAATGCAGGATTAGCGCAGCACAACAACGTTGTTACGTTACGTTAGCCTCATGACTGAGAGAGGACTTCTCCCTCAAGCAATCATTTTCCAGTCCAAACTTTTCAGAGAACGAGACCACAGAGGCACGCAGGAGCTGGCCCGCTACTTAACCTGCGGCTGAGCTGGGCAGAGGCGCGCTATCCCGTCGGACGCAGCCACAGCTGCATCCCACAGACCTCCCTGAGCCTCGAGAGGGCTGCAGGCACGCCGTCGCGTTCCCCCAGGGGCCCGTCTCCTGCGGAGACGTGCGGACTGCGCGCAAACGCCCCGCGGGGCAGCCCGAGCCAGAGTCGCAGGTTACTTGCCCTGGTGCAACACGCGGTGCCCAGCGCGCACGGCCCCACGCCCGTAGGAGCCCCGCACGCTCCCAGCTCCACAGCCCAAGTGAGGCAGGCAGCTCGGAAAGGCCGCTCGTCTGCTAGGAAAGTCGCCTTTTTGCCCAGAGTTTGGCTCGCGCCTGGTTCAGCCCAAACACAGCTGCATTTACAGCAGCAGAACTGCCTGAAGGTGCAGGGAAGACACCAGCAGCAGGGCCAGGGAGCGAGCCCAGGCATGCAGGAGCGAGCGATGCTCTCTGGCCAGCGCAATTCTTCATGGCCAAGAGACATCTATTGTACCGCCGCCGTAAATCACGGCCCCTTTGGGCACCAGGAGGAGACACACACAGCGACACGTTATTCTCCGAAGGCCCCGCACAAAGAGCTCGGCGCCGTTCAGGCTGCCGCCTCCGGGCGCTCGGCCTTACCCTTGGCAACCGGCAGGAGCCCCAGGGCGATGCCTGGCCAAGCAGCCAGCTAACGCCACCCCGTTGCTTTTCTTTTACCTCCCAAGAGATTTATAGCCCATGAGGGCCCAGCAGGACTTTCTGCTGACACATCCCATGCAAAGCTCCTGCCCCATGGTGAGGAGGGGCCAGAGTTGAGCCTGCAGAGGCCACAGGAGAGTCACCTTCCTGCTCTGGAAACTGGATCCGACTCCATCAACACAGCATTGCTGGAGCCTGTCACACAGAGGACAGCACAGCCCAGGGGAAGGGGCACCAGGCACCAGCCACGGGCCAGAGCTGTCGGGTCGGGGGGCTGCCAGCAGGGCTCGGGGCCTGCTGCAGCCTTCCTAGGGCTTGGCCTTTTGGCAGCAATATCTGGGAGCCCAGTAGCCCCAGCTCTGCCTCCATCACCTCCAGCTGCAGGGACCTGGAGCTCAGGGTGGGCTGCAGAGGGAGCCCCTAACAAAGCCAGGATTCATTCGTTAGTTACTGCTTGTTCGTTTAGCGACAGAGTGGCCTTCGCAGCCGGAATTAAAATGCAGAGGATGCACAAGCAGCGTGGGCCACCTCGACAAGCAGAGATGCCTGCAGGATGGGCAGAGCCAGGAGCTCTCACACCCACTGCGTGGCTTCTCAGCAGCTCCAGCATGTCTGTCCTCTCCCGTGATCCTGCTAGGTTTGAGCAGAGGGAAAAGATGGATCCTGTCATCCCAGCGAGGCCAGCTCTGTCGGAGGCCTGGGAGGGGAACACAAGATGCAGCCTGGTGACAGTGGTCCAGATTACGGACACAGCCAGTGACTAAACACTCTTAGTAGCTACCTGACAGCCCACAGCTCCCAGCGCTGCAGCAGGTCCAGCTTTCCCCAGCAGTGAAGCTTTCAGTCCCAAAGAGCTTATCTGAGTTGTAGCAGGGCAAAACTGGGGATGTCACATCCCCATGCAGGAAGGTTGAGGAAGGGTCCTGCTGCTGTCCCCCCATTGCCATATCCCCCAGAAGCCCTCAGAGCATCACATGCACCAGACCACAGGCAAATGGCAACAAAGCCCCATCCATGGCTATCAGGAGCCAGCACACACGAGATAGGCACTACTTGGGGACACAGAGCAATCTCTAAGATAAATCAGTACTTCAAGACATCCCTCCTCTTCTGGCTTCTGAAAAACTCTTTACTTCATTACTAAGGGTTTGTCCCAGCAAATTTACTTGCACCTGGAAAAAAAAATCCAGCCTGGGATCACATGTTTCAGTACAAGCATCCAGAGCTATCGGTGACCAGCACAACACATCTCAGCCCACGGGATGTTCAATATCGAGCAATCCTACCAGGGAAGCAAGCAAGGGAACCACTCTGCAGTCCCACATATTCCAAATGTCTTTCAACATGGGCAGAGTGTGTACCTGGATGAAAGACCCTGTCCTTGCCTCCTTCAGAGCATGTCCCCATGGTGGCATCAAGATCGCAGCCTGGATTGCTCCTCTCTGGTGCTGCCAAGCCCACAGCTCTCCCTGGCACACCGCCACACCTCCAGCGAGTGGCAAGATGTGTCTCACATGCCACCTCTGTCTCCTAGGAACTCCTCAGGCTTGCACAAAGCCTCCCCTCTCTATTTTTTTTATTGCAAAACAGTTTTAAGAGGAGAAAGGAAAGACAAATGCCACAGTTACAAAAGAACATTGTCTCTTCAAAGCAGCCAGTCCCATAAGTTTGGGTGAGAGAATCCCATTAGTTAGGGTTTTTACCCCATTAAAAAAAAAAAAAAAAAGAAAAAAGAAAAGAAAAGAAAAGAGACAGAGAGAGAAAAGAAACGAGAGAGAAGATAAAATCCCTGGGAATCCCAGAGTCCCAGGCACCCTCCTTCCAGAGGACTCAGAGCTCACCACCCACGAAAACCAGCCCTAGCTCTCAGACGCAGCAGGCTCCAGCCCACCTTGCCCCACAGCACAAGGTGCTAGTGGAGAACCTCGAGGCCTGCTGCTAGCAAACGCGACCCTGCAGGCAGCTGGGCACCTCCGACACCCAGTGAGGGGTGCGCAGGAGATGCAGTCCTTTACCACCTCCAAACGCCAGGATCTGGTTCAGTGGCATTAACTGGGCACCTCCAGAGTCCTAATTCCCCCTTGACCCAGGAGACAGAGCAGTACTGCAAACTAAGAGGAGAAATCATGGGAGCACTCACGCATCAGTCCTGGCTTTCCCAGCTGCTCCATGAGTCCCACGCAAGATGGTGACTCACTCCAGCAACGTCCAAGCACTGGCGTCCTGCACTCGTGCCTTTGACCTTGACACTACGGAAGAGGCAGCAAATCTGGTATATAAATATCCCCAAAAAAGCAGACCTCCACTACCAGGAAGTTACAAATTAGATTGCGCACCGAGAGGAGACCAAGTTGCACGCGCAGCAGCCCGTGTCTCTGTAGGCTCCCAACGGCAAGGTTGAGGCTCGTCTCAGCTTCCCTCTTAACGTTTAATCTCCTGGAGACTGACCTTAACCTGCAGTTTCTACTTGAGTCTCCCGCAAACTGCGCACTCAGCCGGTTGGCCTGGGAGTTAATGACTTTCTTTTAAAATTTAACACGGTTCTCCGTTACTGACTTCAGTTTGCCAGCACTAGGATCTGCCTTTGGCTGGGTATTCAAATCCAAACGCACATGCTTGGACAGTTAGTCCAGGCAAAAGGATACAACATGCACAGAAAAACCCGCAAGGCTAAAGCCTGCTTTGACTAGAAACTAAATCAGACTGTACCGACTAGGAAAAACTACCTCACTTTCCAAATGAAAAGTGGATTTTCAGGAACAGAACAGGTTTGGGATATTTTGGGGCAATGCTGTGGGCAGATTTATTATTAGCAAAGTCTGCTGCACAGGGCAAACATAGGAAAAACTCAGCACTTTGCCAACTGTGAGATTCTGCAGCCTCTCCCCTGGAGCCAAGAGCGAGCATCGCTGGTACTGGGCACAGCTGGGATGCTCCTGTCCCCCAACACACCTCTGTGGTGAGCACAGTTGAACTGTTCCCTGAAAAATGCCAAGCAAGAATCCAACAGACTCACAAACCGGCTGACAACTAAATCTCTTTCCCACTTGGGACCTTACAAAGGTTTCCCCCGCTGCAAGGGCCTCTTCAGAAATCTCATACGTGCTCTGATCAGGTCCCAGAGTCCGCACGTCCCGCTGAAGCCCAAATCCCCACGCTAGGCACAGCGCTGCAGCAGCATCCTTGCTGCGATTCCCGCTGCCGCTTCGCCAAATCGCAGCCCAGACGGCTCACGTCACAGGCAGGTTTGCACTTCTCTCAGACAGAGACAAATACCTTCTCCTGCTTCAGACCGCATTGGGAAGGTGTCCAGAGCTTCTGACAGGGTGAGGAGGAGACCGCAAGGGTCCCACTCCCAAGCTGGGATAAAACCTCTCTTCACTGCAACCATTTTAGGGGTAGCTAGAGCGCAAAATCTCCCTGCCAGGAACCTCGTGCTCTAGAGTCCTCAGACATTTGCCTTCCCCATCACGTGTGGTGCTGCCAGGGCACCCAGACTGCCCCAGAAAGGGGGTCCAGCCAAGGACAGAGGCAACTTTCCTAGGACATAACCCTACAAATGCAGACTCTGGGGTGATCAATCCTGAACACCAGGATAGAGGCGCTATTCAGAGCGGCATACAGATTAATGGAAAATTGTGAATACCTACAAAAGGGAGAGAAGAGAGCAGAAGGCCTGAAAAGATCAAGTTCTGCCTAAATACAAGGCTGCACAGACTGCTCTGGGGCCAGCAGACCCTTCCACTGGGTGCAGCGTAGCCTGGCTGCATCATGCACAGGCAGCACCTGGGGCTCACGGATGCCGATTCCCTGGACAAGGTGAAGGATACCAAGGCAGCTGTGTTTACCCCCTTTCTCCGTATATGGAAGGGAGGATCCGACAGACACTACTGCCAGGAAAAGCCCAAGGACTCATGCTCCAAAGTGCTCACAAGAGAAACGGGCTCCCAGTCCCGGCGTTAAGCGTAGCCTTCACCCATTCCTCTGGAGCTGCCCTTGGAGCTGGCAATGCCTCCTCAGCTGGAGCTGGGTCCCATGCTGCAGCACAGCACTGCCTAGGGTCCAAGCTTCCCTTTGGGGATTTGCCTGTTCTCATCTGCTGAAATCATTCTCTAGTCTAAGACTCATCTTCTGGGCAAGGTTATATCCAGGACAGTGGTCATACACAGGTGCTTGGAAATAAGAAACATGCTGTTCTGCAACTGAGAGAGCTGAGAGTATTGCTGCAGGCAAAAGTCAAGAAATGTTATATAAAATAGGAAGTGATAATAAATGGACTGAGAGCACTAATGCTCAGGGTAACAGAAAAACCCCATAGCAGTTCAGAAGGCATGGGGGGGGGGAACAGCAGGAATCAGAAAGCATTATCTAGGGAGAAACATGCTTTAGAAGCAAATGCTTGAATACTTCAGGTCAAAGAGATAGAGCATAAACTATAATCAACAAAAGGGAAAGCAGACAGACAAGGAGACAAACTTGGGAACAGAAGCTGCTTTTAAAAAATTCAAGTTGGAAATTATCCTCACTGCTTAAAAAAAAAAATTGAGGAGAACTTCCATAGTGAAGGTACATCACCTTTAAATTTAGATCAGACTTCTCCCTACAAGAGTGGAGAGAGCCAAGTGCAAAGAAGGATCCTCTGGGCACAGCTGCAAGTCTACGATCAGTCAAGCAGCAGGACAGAGGAATAAATGTGCCCCCAAGAGACTGGCCAAGAGCATGGCTCTGGGCTCTCCTGCACTCTGGAGAGCCATGCAGACATAGGGGATGACAGACCCACTCTGTCTCCCTGTGTTCCAGGATCCTTTGAGAGCTCAAAATAATACATTTCACCTCTGCTCTTCAGAAAACTCCAGGCACTGCTACCACAAAACCCTTTCACTCTGCTGCTTTCCTCTACCAGGAGGAGGGCATGTGCCCCAGCTCCATGCCCACATCCTCCCTGCCCGGCCTCCATGCTGTAGCAGGAGCTCCTGTGTGCTCAGGAGGAAGCCTCACTCGTGTTTGCAGCAGTATCAGCAGCAGAGGCCTGCTCCCACAGGTTCCTGTTTCAAGTGGTCTCTGCTCAGCCCCTCTCATTCCCCAACCTAGCATGGTGCTTCAGCCCTGGCCTGCTGTGCGAGTCTGCCCTATGGAGTTGCCTTTTTCTTGCTGCAAGACATTAAGGCAACTACAGCCAGGCTGTGGTGTGTATTTGAGTTGCTCTACAGACTAGCTCCTCTTTGGAAGCCAATGTGCAGCACAGAAACAGGTGGGAGAGTGAGCAGCTTTTATTTTCAGATCTCGGAGATTTTTATCTATCCTGAACATTTAAAGACTGTCAAACTGCCTGGCTGCTTCTTTCTTCTGTCCTGTAGCTGGCAAGGGAAACACAGTGGATGGGGGCCCAAACACAAGGAGAGACAGGAGCCAAGATAGGAGTGGGCCAGTGTCAGGACAGGTACTTTGGTGAAGGGTTAAGGGAGAAGACTGCCTTGACTGCTGTGCCCTTCAAAGGTAGGGGATTTCCTCTCCGAAGAAACCTCGTTATAGTCCTCCTGTAGGCAAGGAGAAGGAGGCGGCGGTGGTGGTGGTAGTCTGTAAAAAGGATCATCTTCAAATTCCTGTTTGGATAGTGGAACTGCTGTGCCCAGGTACTGGACTCCCTGGATGTAGCATGGGGTCCATGCAGCATCCCCCCTGCTCCCAGTGTGCCTGAAGTATGTGTCATTCTGGCTCCTTTTGCTTGTCAAAGTCTGCCTGTGCGCTTCAACACCTGGCCAAAGGATAAGAGTAATGCCCATATAACGCCAACTCTTCAAAATATTCATTCTGAAATTTGCAGTAGTGTCACAGTTCTCCTTTCATGCCTTTGCTCAGCACAATCACCCTTTCACAGGCCAGTAAATCCTTCAAATGTGGGCATTCTGAGTGATTTTCTTATGAAATACTGGGTTTTGCACTGTGTTTTTGCAAGGAAGCATTCATCTCTCAGACAGCAAAAACTGTGCTCCAGTCTCCCCGAAAGACCAAACGCACTGCCCAAGAAGCACTTGCCCTGCCCTTCCCACACCCCAGTTTGTTCCCTGGCTACAGCACTCCAGATACAGAGCAGCACCAGCATCACTCACCCTGGAGCACCAGATTTGCTCTGCTACTCTTGCCCAGCACAGACTTCCCAGAAGACCTTCTTCTCCAGAGCTCCATGAGCTGTGTCACAGAGTTCTCCCTTCCATGATGCATGCCCTCTGCAAACTCAAAAGGGGCATAAATATTGCAGATATAGAATGAAATGGTATTTTGGGGGGGGGGGGTGGGTCAGAGTCAAGCAGGTAAGCAGTTGGGAGCAGACATGGCAGGACTCTTGCACTGGGCAGCCAGGAAGAGAATCAGCCATGTTATTTCCCTCAACAGTGTCTTGCTTTTCTCAATGCACTACTGTATCCAGCCTACAGCTACAGTGATCTTACTTACCTAGGGCAACCTTCACCACACATTCATTTATTAGGAAGGTCTGTTTAGCTCCACCTGGCCAAGCTATGAGCATGTAAAAAGCCAGGTTAATGGTGGCATTAGCATCTCGGAGAGGATAGAGAGACAGAAATCACTTCAGTTACTTGTTGGTAGGAGAAGGTGGGAAAGTTCAGACTCATGCAAAGTGCAATGACTGTCCAGCAACACTGAGGAAATGAAGAGTCGCAGGCCTGCTGTAAAATCTGCCTGGGCATTTTCTTTAGTCCTGACCTTGTGCTCAAGGAAACTAAAATGAAGGAATTGCTGTCTATGTCCTTATGCGTGCCAAGTTTTATTATACCCTCAAGGCTTAGAGAATGAACTCTTCTGGACTTGCTATTGAAAAGAAAACACACTATTCTTGAACCAGAACCTCCTGCAGAGAAAAGAGGCTTCACTCACCATTTTCACTTTGTTACTTTCATAAGTAGCTCAGCACACAATACAGGGATTCAGGACCAAGACCAAACACGCACTAAGGATAGCAGTACAAAGAGAGGAGCCATCCGGTTTGAGATTTGAGCTGCTGGTGGTTTTTCCTCTTGCAATTGCTCCTGACAATGTGCATGACAAATACACGGGTCATTGCTCTTAGCAAATCCCTTGATTCAGCCAATTAAAGATCTAGGTGGATTATGCTTCCTGAGCTGTTATGGAGCTCTGCTTAAGCCACAAAGCCAGGGAACCAGGTACAGGCAGCACAGGGAAATTGAGATTCCACTTTGAGTTATGACTGCATCTAACACTTACTGTTTTGAGTGACATATCCAGCTGGGCATGGGGCTGCTCAGGGCCACGGTCCATGCAGCACTGCAGAAACCCAGCAGGAAATGCAAACAGATCCAAGTAGTCAGGCTCTTCTTCCAGTTTCGAAAAGAGGCACAAGGGCATGCTGTCTGTGCAAAACAGAGAACAGAGTGATGAGCCCTTCTGCAAAGCCACCCCTTAAATGAGCTCTTAGCTCAAAATGCCTTTCTGTAACCAGGGGAAAAGCTGACACCGGCTACTTACCAGCCAGAAGAATTCAGGCTGGATACAGGGTCCCATGCTCCACACCCACACAGCACTCATGAGACACAGAGGACCCCTCTGCATCTGCCCTGATGATGCTTCTTCCTCCAGAGTCATGCACATTCAAACCACTCATCATGGGCTGTTTCTCAGCCCTGACACAGCCCTTTAAATTGTTCAGTTAGGTTCACGGCACAGAATAAACCAAACACACAAAATCACAGTCACGCTGGATGACCTGACAGTCTGGAAATACTATGAAAACACCCACAGAATGGGAACACCATCTGCACAACACCTACCACTTCAGTCTGTCAGTCAAGAAGCTAGTAATTTAGTCTTGTGCTTCTGCATAAATTTGCACCTACTCCTAGTAACATCTGAGACTATTTTCAGTATTTTCCCCCTCGTGAGGACAGAGAAACACAGGCAAAGAGACGTAGTGAGCAGAGTTAACATTCGGCTGACTAAGTTGTGCTCCCTGAGCACTTTCAAGCAGGCTGGGTTCAGGAACACATGTCCTATGAGAAGGGATTGAGGGAACTGGGCTTGTTCAGCCTGGAAAAAAAAGTGGCTTTGGGGAGACATAATAGCAACCTTCTAGTACCTACAAGAAGTTACTAAGGCAGAGCCAGGCTCTTTACAGAGGTGCACAGCAGAACAAAAGACTGTGGTAGTAAATTTAAATTGTAGCGGTTCTGACAGCATATAAGGAAATATTTTTAAAAGTATTATTTAGAAGTTATTATTAAAGGTTTTGTATCCAAACCAGTAACCTAGGGCACTCCTTTCATTGGATATGTCCACTAACAAAAACATCTGAATGTTACCACACTGTTTTTGGTGCTATATGGCTGCTGCAAAACAGAACACTAACCTCTGTATTCAGACTGCCTTCAAAAATTAAAAGAAAACACTGAAATTTAAGGATTAGATTACAGATCTGCAAATCATTAGGGATACATTACAGACAGTACTCTTTTCAGCTTAGTGCATAAAATTCAGTGTCTATGCATAAAATTTTAATAATATATTTTAAAAGGGAATTCGCAAAAGAAAAGGGATGTATTCCCCAGAGCTAAGTTTACAAAGACCGTAGTACACTAAAGTGTAGAAATGCAGTAGAAGTACTTAAAAGTATACCTGAAGTTTTTATCTTAGTACCTGGTCTGGTTTTGATTTTTGTTGGCTTCCTCAGATACTGACTGTTTTTGATTCTTTGTGAGCTTCTTTCTTTCAAATTCACCATTACTGGAGCCTAGCCAGTAGGAAAAACAAACAGTTGAATTAATAGCTGGAGTCATCATTATTTTTTTCTACCTGCCCCACACAGGCCCAGCTGACTCCACTAGAATCTTTGTTTCCCTCTCTGTTCCCAGAAGCTGTCTATTCAGCCTCCATAGCTCTAGACTGAGATGATAATCTAAGACTCAGTTGTTAGTTTGAAAAGGACAGGCCTGAAAACAAAAGATGAGCTGTTACATTTGACATCACAAAATGAACCAGTAGAAGGATGCAAAAGAAGAGGTAACACGATCAAAGCGAAAATTTAGGTTTTTGAATTAATGCAAGACTGCATTTGTCAAGGCTACAGTCAGTGCAATGCAAGATAACAGAAAACCAGATGAGTGTTTTCATAGGTGGTATCACATAGCACAAAGCTCCTCTAATGATGACTTGAGGGGGTAGCTAGCCCAGTGCCACAACAGAACAAAAATGAAAGGAATCAGCCCAAGAGCACAATTCCCAGCTGACAGATTTAAATCCTGTCCAAGTCAAAAATGGCAGAGATGCTTTATGCGACAATGTATTTTAGAAAGGGAAGCTTCCCCAAAGAAGTTGTACGAGCAATGCTCTGTGCAGATTCACAATTTTCAAACAAACAAGATGTCCTGGTTTATTTGGATGTACCTAAGAGCAGTTTAAATATAAGGCAACTTAATATGTAAGTAAGTATATTCTAACAAGACAGAGTTACAGTATTCACAAAGTGAGATGCAGAAAAGAGAAACAAGTAGGGAAATTTAAGTTTCAGACACCTGGGATTAGTCTCTCCCTTGCTAACTAGGGAACTGCTCAACATTTCTTATCCCTTTTCTTGCTTCTCTAGTTTTCATTCTGATTTTTTTTTTTGAGTACAAGCTTGTAATCATTTGATCTTATGCCAGTATTATCCTTGAATGCTCTTCCTCCTTGAAACCTGCCTCAACAATATTACAAAAACAACATATCCCCTCTTAACTAGCATTTGACTAGGTTCTTCATCTCCCTGTAAAACAGGGAATTCGTTCCCCTCTCAATGAAAGTTAGAGAGAAGAGTGGCCCCGTAGGAGCAAAGAGTTTCCTCTGAGAATGGCATCACCTTCTCAATCCTGGTGACGCTGATGCCGGTATCAGTGTTGCTGCTGATACTGATGTCAGAACAATGCCCAGGTCAGCACCAGATTGAAAGAGTGAAGTTAGATCTTAGAAGTAAGCCCTGGATTCAGGAGCTAGGGCTTAGCATTCCCTCTGGGATGGCTTCTCAACTCTCAGCACAAAAATCATGGATTCTTTTCAAATCTGGACACAAATGTCTTGCTATCAGCCTTTGAACTTGAATAATTCAACTATCTGACCTTGGAGTCTTGTTGGCCAGACAGGTATGTTATGCTTTCACAGTTATGATAACAGATGGTCCTTAATGCTCAAAGTTGAACACTTCAAAGTCCAGGAGTTTGTACTGAAATTATTTGTATGAGAAGCCTGTCTTACCTGACAGCTTGTTATGTCATCCAGTTTTAGTGTAGGTGCTGGCTTCGCTGCTTCTTTTATTCTTTTGTGATGGCATCAGAAATATAGTAAACAATAAGGATGCTTATAGAAGTCAGCTCTGCATATCCCTTCCCTGGGGTCAGAGATCATGATTACGGATTGCTCCAGGAAATGCAGTTTAAGCTTTGACTCCCTTAAGAAGGCATGGTCAACGAAGCACTTTTGGTAAGGCCTTCTGAGCCAGAAAATCTACCGCTGTGTACATTTTATTGATGTACCACACAATGGAGAGGGTAGATGCCAAACCATTTCTCATGAAGCGTCTTCACAACATCCAAGTAATAAAAAAACTTGAAAATTACAGCAAAGAAAACATGAAAATTTCTTCACAAAAGAGTGCTCATCACTAACAAAGCAATTGCAGGCTGTCAAACGCAGTCAGGGCTACATTTCATTGCTAAAGGCAGTAATATACCCTTTTATGCCCTTAAACAGCAACAGGAGTAGGCCTAGGGCTCCAAAGGTCATGTTTATTGAAAAGACTCTTAAGTTATGTGCACCAAGAACAGGAAGCATAGTAGAGGATACCCAGAAGACATGGAGCTTCCTGCTCTATACAGGCTCAGGACAAGCAGGCCCTCACGTTTCTCACAGAGCTTATACAAAACAGGTACCTTTTGTATTAGCAAGGGACGAGATGATTTTGATTTGGCTTGAGACAAGCCTGGCTGCCTGCTCATCAGCTTCAGGCCACCTTCATCTTGCAGCTCCACTACGGTTGCAATCTGCAGCTGTCCAGGGCAAGATTGGCTTAGTACCCCATCTTTGTCTGCAAAACTGAAAATAAAGCAGAAAGCTTTTTTTTTGCTTTGGTACAAGAAGCAAGGTACCAAAGAGAAGAACGATTGAAGTCAGCAACTCTAATTCAGGAAGAGCGAGACAAAAATAGCAGAATAAAGTATTATAGAATAAGCATCTATGGGAGCTTTTGTGGATTCACTCTTCACACGCAACTTTTGAGTCTTTACACTTGCTAGTAGAATTTCTCTGTCCTTTTACCTTGTCAGCCAGGCATCTTTTAGGCTGGTTGGACCCAAGAGAAAACAGATCTTTGGACTGAACAAGAGTGCAACATGAGAAATTTTGTTTCCCTCTACCTTGTTGCACTTCTGCCTTCAGGAATTCTCCCCGCAACATTCGGCATCTAAGTTTTCCCACATATCCTCTCCCCAGTGTCAGCACGAGTAGCACAGAAGCAGACCTCTCTCCAGAAATCAGGAGCTGACCCACCCAATGAGGGGCAGGGAGGGGATAAGGCAGCCAGTCAAGCCACATGCCTATCATGCACTACCTCTACAGTTACTGCAGATGCAATAGCAGCACTGCAGATCAGTCTGGGATTAAAACTCTTAATATCAGACCACATTGCTATGAGCAGTTCAGACAAAACGGCTTACCCTTCAGTTTTGTAGTCGAGAAGTGATTTTCTTGTTTTGGATGAGTTGCTAAGTATCTGGCTTCTCTTTGGATACACAAGACTGGGCTGGCCTCCTGCAGGGATTTTCCTGGATTTCATTCTTCTCTGAGGAACCGAACAGTTACAGTAAAACACAGTCTGGCCTAGAATGCTTAAGTCCCCTTAATGGCTACCTCTCCAGGAAAAATGTCTCCTAGTGGAGAAATCAGAGAGCTGGGCATTTTATCCAAGAGCAACAGAATTCCCAAGCTCACACTGATTATTTCCCCAAAGGAAAGAGAATAGGATAACTCATATGTGTAGTTCAATCATGAAAACATCAGTATCAAAGAACATCTCATTTTTAGGCCTACCATTTGATAAACATTAAAAATCAGAAAACTCAGAGGCCCACTATACGTTGCTTTTTGCAGCAAGGACAAATGAGGAGTTCCCTTTGCAGCTCCAGCCACCCTGATCTTTTCTCTCTTCTCATCCTCAATTCATTGGGAAATGATCCCTGTGAAAGCACAGCAATGCTTCTCGGCCTCTACAGAAACTTCCTGGGCAAAACTTTCTTCCAGGGACTGGCAGAGCATCTCCTTGCCATCCTTTATAACCATAAAGCAGAAACAGCAGCTATAAATGATACTGGCAATCAGAGCAACCTGTGGACTATCTTCAGGAACACAGCACAGTCTAATTTACTCTTAGAAGGCTGAGAGGAGATACTGACTCTTTAGCACTATAGGTCACAATATTATTTTTTTCTTTTTCACTTTTGCCACCTCTCGTCTGCAGAACAGCAGCAGGCTGTGTATAGAGCTAATCTAGGAAGATTACACAAACACCTCAAAATCTCACCATGTCAACACCTTGTCCTTGGCTTTGCATTTCTTTAAGTACACTGAGACTTTCAGAGGCAAGGTCTTTAACAAATATCTGTCTTACAGGCTTTAACCTGAATAAGAGTAGAATAAAAGCACAGTGAGCAGTATGTAAACTCACAGCGTCATTCTTCCGCGTGCACTCTGAGCCCTCAATTACAGTAGCAAAGATCTGTACTGTGAGACATTCCAGTACCATCGGAGGACATCTGGATATCTAAACATCCAGTTCTCTTTCTGCAGCAGTCCTAGGGCTTACTACAATTGATCAAGAAGACAGTCTAGACAACTAGGGCACAAAGAGACACAGACACTGAATTAAGTGTGCTAAGCAAGACATGCAAAAAAATAAATACAATGGAAGAAGTGCCAGAACTTCAACAGCAAGTGGTGAGGTAGAGCAATCTCTGGACAAGCACTATGTAGTCCAACAAGTCACAAAAGTGGCTGCTGCCACTTAGCAACTCTTGTACGAATAGTGGAGCTACCTGATCTCTGTGTTTGTGATGCTCAGCCTCTACCGGCCTGCGTACAGACCCGGGACACAATGCTCCTCTGCACTCTGCCACTGCAGCAATTGTTACCTCCATGTATACGTTACTCACTCTGACACCGCTTGCAGTCCAGGCTTTTGACATTTTCGATGTTTATTTGGGACCCACTTTATCAGATTTCCACTCTCTGAACAGTAACCTTGCTTAGGAGGAGCTATCTCAGGAAAATGAAACACTTGAAGCTAGAATACAGATACAGTACAATTAGACACTTTTAGAGATACCCTTTTTTTGAGCCAATGCGGAGCCTGCAATGCTGCTGTAGATTAGTGTGTTTTGACAAATGCTAAGTATTATGCCACTGCTGATTTATTTTAACACAATAAAAAATGATATATTAACAGTGATCATCAAAATTTTCAGTGACACTCCTCATAAATATTTAAAATAGCAAAAACACTATTGGGAATTATGATTTTTTGCCTCAGTATGGTTACATGGACTAAAACAATTAAGTTAAAACAGCTTGAAAAGTTACTGCCTGTCACCTGAGCTGAATTGTGTGCACAGTTTGAAGCTGTTTTCACAAGATAGTTGAGCTGCTCCATCAACTTGCTGATACCTGGGCTCTGTTCCCTGGTGCTTCACTAGTGTCTGGCACTTCCCAGCCTCTCCATGAGCTGCTTCAGCTCATTATTCCAGCAGAAAATAAACTTTTTGCATTGGCTTAGCAAACAGATATAGTCAGAGTGCATGGTGGTGAGAGACAAAGATCAAATGCCAGAAACAGCACAACGGAAGGGCCCAAGCTACCCTTTTTGTTGGTAGAAATCTGTTCCAACGTCTGGTAAAACCCCACCTCTAGTCTGCACAGCTGGCAAATAAAATGCATTAGGTTCTCCTGCATTTTAATGTTGACATTAAGCTAACCTAATTGCAGCCTGCTGCTGACAGGGCAGCCCTCTTCTGTCTCATCCCAACCATACATTTCTGACTGCTCCCTCATGTCTGCTCTCATGCTTGTGCATAAGAACATCAGAGCGGACGTACTGGGTCAGACAAAGGTCTGTGTAGCTCAGTATCCTGTTTCTGACAGTGGTCAAAAGGTGATGCCTGGAGAAGAACATAAGAATAAAACAAGCAGATGAAGCATTTTCCCAGGATAGTTGCTCAGCCCCCAACAATTTTCAATTCAAGGATTTCCTGAGCCAGAACTAGTCTCCAGGTATTTAGTAACCCTCAGTGGATTTCTCTCTCATAAACTTGTCCTGTCTCCCTTTAAACATAAACACTTTTAGCACCTATAGCATTTGTGGCTAAGAGTTCCACAGCTAAAATATACACTGTGTGAACATCCTTTTGCTCATTCCAGACTCACCAGCTGCTATCACCGTTTGACTCCTTCATTCTTGAATTAGAAGAGGCAGTGAACAATTTAGTCTCCATCTACATTCTTCACGCTATACCTGATTTTTATAAGCCTTTGTTCTACCCAGCCTCCATCATCTCTTCTGCAGACCAAAGAGTTCTAGCTTGCTATGTTTTTTGCCTGTATAGAAGTTATTCCAGACTAGACAAACGTCACAGCAGGGTACAGCTACACGCCTCCTATATAGGCTTGGAATTTCAATCCGTAATGACTCCTATTCCTTGCTGCGGTTACCTTGTCAGTCTAGTTTAATTCTAAGCTCTCTATATCACAGAGCACTTTCCACTACAGCAGGGCCTATTCTACTTTACTGTGCATTTTGTAGCCACAGAAGGAGTTGGATAAGTACATAGATCTGGCCAAAAACAAATGATTTTTTTGTAAGATTACTTTTCAGTTGGATCAGATCACCCCAGTCACATACTCCTAGAGTCGACAATAGTTCCTAGAGCAAGTAGCAGAAGCACAAGGCCAGAAGCAAGCTCTTTCAGAGGAAGGAGGATTAAGAGCTGCTTAAATTGGTCAGGAAAACACATCTAAAGAACGAAGGTATGTGTTACAGCCAAGCAGGTTTAACAGCTTACTGTCATTGAAAGTCATCCCATTTTGGTAGTAGCACACTATTAGTTCATCCTTAATGTGGCCCCCTTAAGCCACCTCTGTGGTTTCATTTGCATTTTGAATAGATTAGCTGAGCATACCCACTCACTGCAAATATAGTTTCAGGACTGTTCCAGTCTCTGCAGTAGTAGGAAAGACACTGAACGCTCCTATTCAATGCAAGGCACTGAATATCAGATGCTCTGATGGTTGTATTTTTCTCAGTTATGCTTTTGAAAGAGCAAGTGCTCCATAAAAAGGCATCATTGCTGAATTTCCAGAAATTGAGGATATACTACAAATTTCAGTGAACAGACACATGTTTAACCACTGTGACCTGCCTCCCCCAAAGCTGAAAATACTCACTTTTCCAATGTTATTCAAGACCATGAAGCTCATCTGTCTAGGTGAGATAACATTTGACCCTGCTGCAGAGTTCAAGCCTGGGAAAATAGGTCTTTCTGAACTGGAATACAAACAGAAGAGAGATTCACAGCAAGACAAATGCAAATGAACAGCATGAAAAGCAAATCAGAGGTTACCCTACAGGTTTCCTTTGGAAAGTGATTTGAAAAAAGAATTAACAAAGCCAGTATTAACAGAACAGTTGGTCCATGCAGCTGAAATAGCTCCTTAATTCTGTCTGTGTACAAATAATTTGTGCTCATATCATTCTTGTGTCAGATGGGAAAAATCTTCTCAATCAGTAGAATTTTAACCCGATGATTTTTTGATAATCAGAATCACTGAATTAACTTACAATAAAAGAGACCCTAGGAAACAGTTTTGATTTTGACACTGTAATGGCTAGAGCAGTTTAAGCTTTGAGGAAGAAACAGGTGGATTGAAAAGCCTTAGTCAGAGATGATCTAACCTTAGAAGACCTGAGCTGGGAAAAGGAGTGTGCAAGTGACATCTATATGCAAATGAATTCTGCCAGGAATTGGACTCCTCTGTTTCTAGGCTATTTTTAATTTAGGGAAAGGAAAGTGGGAATATTTTGAGATATTAGAGCTAAGTTTCTGGACAGACATAGAAAGGATAAAAAGCTCATTTTCTTTAAGAAAATTCATGCTTTTTCTACAGTGAAAAAGAAAAGAACACAGACCAGCAAGGGCCACTTCATGACAAACTTAAACTAGTAAAAACAAATACTATAACAACATCCCACACCATGGAAAGCCACTCAGATTCTAGCTATATAGCTATGTGCCTGCCTTCAGCTTTGTGAGCATTTTGTCCTTTCCTGTTTTGTTACAGAGAGCCAATAGGACAAGCACTTAACTCTGGCCTTGAGCACTCTACTGGCATCTCTGACTCATGCTATGTGATAATTTACTATGTGAATAGCTCCACAGCAGTTTAGGGCGGATCCAGTTAGCACTGATGAAGGGGACCAGGTGTGAATTGACTCACAGGCCTAGAGGGGTTATGAACATACTCAACATTTGCAGGTTCAAGACCTAACGATCAGATTATACACTGCTGTATGCCCACATTTAATTAGGGCTTGTGTTTCTTCTGAAATTTTATTGCACTTACCTTAATAGGGTATCAGTACTGACAGAGATCATGTATGTACTCCACAGTGAGTGTTCTATACAGGAATAATCTGTACTTCAAATTTGTTATTTATTTTGACTTAATGATACAGAAGTATCATTTTCAAGGAAATAAATTCAAGCAAGACTCAGAACTATTACTCCTAACAGGGCATTCTACACAGTAGAAACAACATTTTGTAAGCTGTGTCCACTACAGCTGAACCTAACATTTTTGTGAGCTCCTTTAGTAAAAACAAGCAGGCTATCACCCTCTTAACTACCCTTACTGCAGACTTAAAAACTAAAACTCACAGACAGAAGTTCAGAGTAATTCACCTGACAATACTATCTTCATTTGAACTTTCCTGAAGCACAGAATTTAGAAGAGAGGGTGCAGCAGAGATAGAGAAAGTTCTGTGGCACTTGGAGCATCTGATGCATCTTCTCAAAGACTGGCTGGTGGGCATGTTTAGTATTTTCAGTGTTGGAAATTCATCTAAGCAAAGTAAAGCAAATGAAAAGTGAACATTTAGGATCTGATAATTAAAAACTGTGGAGTATTTAATAACTATCTACTGCCACTGAAGACACAAGAGCTCCATGGGTTTATTAACCCCATTTAACAGTAGCCAGAATTTCTAGCTAAGGAAACAATCGTTCACCTTACAGAGAAGCTCTCAAAGAATTACAGTTGTTATGTTCAGATCACATTCCTAGGGCCCAAGTGCCAAAAATGTAAGAAATCATCATCTTCCACACCACAGCATTTGCTGAGTCATGCATGAGCCCTGCAGACCCTCAACCCTGTGTTCTAAGGGCATGAAGGTTGGTGCAACATCAGTCTGCTCCTTTGCTGCTCAGAGTCCCCAGTAATGGGCTCTGAAGCTACAAAAGAGAAGGGCACATTGTCAGACCATGGAATACAGCCTATCTTGAGGAATTATAGTAACATAACAACTCTTTCTTCTTAACTATCTGTCCACAGCAACCCAAAGATAGCAGCAAGATTTGTCAAATACTGATGAATCACTTGGTTAAGCAGGAGATCACACCTACAGGCAAACACTAGGAAGTAGCGATCAACGAGCATACACAGCAAGCTCCAGTTAGCTGATACGCAAACCCCACTTACAAAGACTTTCCTGAAGGGTGCTGCTGAGGCACTCAGGTAGAATGAAATCTGCTGTTGTGAGTGAGGTGTTATGGACATATACTTAAGCAAAAATGCATGTTGGAGATTGATCACTTAAATTTAATAAGAAGCCATCGAAACAAGCTGCCAAGGAAATTAATAGATTCTGTCTTTCTCGATATTAGCCAATCAAGGTTAGTTACCTTAGGGAAGGGATGCTCTACTTGAACAAGCTATTGAGATAAACACTGAAGGGCATGAATACATTATACAGGTCAGACGAGACAATCTAATGTTTGCTTTCAGCTTTGAAAATCTAAAAATCCATGAAGAGTCTTCAACTTCACTAGCCACCTCACATGAAAACTAAGAATTGCCTCGACTTCACTAGGATTTCAAATTAGTTATCTCAAATATAAGAATGTTTTTTTCCTTTCTTTTGTGAAAATAAGATTTTAACCAAAACTTTACCTTCACTTTCCAAAAACATTCTAGAAATTGAATCAGAATTTCTTAAACGGATCCGAGGACGTCCTTCTTCAATCCTCCTCAGTGTATCCCAGCACTGTGGATGCTGACAAAGAACCTCATCACAAATAGTTTCATCCCACTGGCTTACATCTGTAGTCATCATTTTCACAGTCACTCCAGTACGAAGGCAGAGCAGCGAGATGGTATCATCTAGTTAAATACTCTGCAAAACAAAAAATCAGTGCATATTAATGTAGTAGAATAAAACAAACCTGAAGATATATATAGTATAAGCTTAAAAATAACAAAATTGCAAGGGGGGTAGGGGGGGTAATCAGATCATGAGTTGTCCTCAGGCATATTCTTCGTAGGTCATGACAAGCTGGCATTGCACCCCGTAGATTCAGAGCTTTTATATCATAATACCTCTCTAGTCTCATCTAGCTGTAACTTGTAAAACATGTAAAATGTGACTCGCAGTAGTGAAGCTTACTACTGCGAGTTGGGCTTTACACCAGTACAATAATATCTGCTTTGGCTTAACTATAGTGACATGAGTGGTTTGACTATGCTAGCCTGCGTGGAAAAGCAAAAAAAGTATGAGACAATATTGCCATTATATGCCTCAAAGAAAACATAAGTTAATTACTATTTTAATAGATAGAGGGTTGAGCGACCCTCTAGATATCGCAATTAAAAACAAGCACACCTTTATCTCACTTATTTCACTGGTGATAAAAGCATCCAAGAAAGAAGAGAATCCATCATGTCAGAAAGATTTACAGCTCTTCACAACGAGAAGCATCTAGAACAGGTTCACAAGAGCAGGAGCTTTGGGCTGTACCTTTGGCCTTGGGCCGGTACTGTTTCTGCTCCAGACCACCTCCTTCACCAGAAGGTATCATCATTATGCCTCGCTTCCTCCTCAAATGAGGGAAAGTGCATACAAGAGACAACTTGCCCTCTGGCAAAATAAAATAATAAAAAAAAAAACAAGCTACAACGGCTTCTAATGATTCTTCTAACAACAGTGAGCAGCCAGCCAGCTCAGAAGCCAACGTTAATACCGTCATTACACTTACAAATGAAACAGTTACAATCTGCCATTAGAAAATAATCCAACACCTGCTACAGCATCTTGTCTCTGTGTGTCATAAAGTGTCCATACAGTTAACAGTAGAAAACATTAAAATATGCTAAAAATGAGACTCAAGAGACATGATTTGTACATACAGGTGATAGCTTTTATTAATCCAACTGGCATAACTGGAAAAGTAACCACACACGTAAGCCTTTCTTCAGGTCTGACCATTCTACGCTCAAAATGTTGTGTACTATTCCCAAGTACTGTCAAGTCCAAAACAAGCTCTAATCTTTACATATGAAATTGTCTCACAAACTTCCACAGACTACAGCCAGGGAATGCACACTTTGTACAGAGAAAAGAGGTATTGACAATTAACACAATTCTAAAAATCTCCTCTGATGCCGTACCGGATTAATCTGCTACTTTCTAACACTCTGGGTTTACTTACTTTAACTACCTTGTCAGGTTATCAAAAGGAATAAAAACTTAAGAAACGAACTGCAGAGAAACGAAAGCCTGGTGTCACACGCACAGGGCCGGGGCCGGCGGGGCAGCCGTGCCTTAGCCAAAGGCGCCGCACACGCTCGGCACGGCCTCGCGCCCCAAGGCCCAGGCTGGCGAGGAGGCCCCACGCCGCGGGCGCCTTCCAGGCCTCGTAAAGCAGCTTCTCACCCCGAGGCTCGCTGCCGGCGAGGCGAAGGCCCACGAGGCGAGGGGGCTGCTGCGCCCGAGCCTGAGAGAGACCACAAAGCGTGAGGCAGGCCGGGCGCGCCCACCCCGTGCCCCTGCTCCCTCACCGGCACCCCGGGCTCCCGCTACCTGCCTCAGGCCCGGCCCGGCCCTGCCCTGGGCTCCCACCTCCCAGACTCCCACAAACCGCCTCTATCCGCCCCGCCCCCCCCAACCGCCTTGCCAGGCTCCCACGAACCGCCCCGCCGTCACCCCCCCGCCCCCGCACGCGCCCCGCCCACGACACCCAGCCCCGCCAATGGCACTCCCGGCCCCGCCCACGACGCGCCTGGCCCCGCCCCTCATCCCCGCCCCCCCGTCGTGCCCCTCTCGTGCCCCTCCCAAGCCGCCGGCCCTCTGGCCCCGCCCTCCCCGCCGCCGCCGGCCCCGCCTCGCTCGTGCCGCGTGCTCCGGGCCCCCCGCGCGCCGCCAGGCTCCCGCCCCGCCGGGGCCGCCCGCGCCCGGGCACAGCGCGCCGCCGCGCCTCGGCCGCCGCCCGCAGCGGCCCGGCTCGCCGGCAGCGGGCGGCCGCTGCTGAGCGGGCAACGGGCGCGCTCGGGGCGCGCGGCGGCCGCGGGGCAGGCCGGGAAGGGGCGCGGTGCACGCTGGGAGGGGGCAGAGGTGAGAGGGCAGCGCCTGGGCGCGCAGTTCGGCTCGGCTCGGCTCGGCTCGGCTCGGCGGCCGCCGGCGCGCGGCGAGGTGAGTGGGGGCGCCGGGCCGCGCCGCCCCCCTCCTCCCACACACACACGCTCCCCTCCGGGCCGGGCGCGGCCGGTGACGCTGCTGTTTGCCTTGCAGGATGGCGGAGAGACCCGAGGACCTGAACCTGCCCAACGCCGTCATCACCCGTATCATCAAGGAGGCGGTGGGCGCCGCGGGCCGGGCCGGGCAAGGGAGGCCCTGGGGAGGGGAGGGGGATAAGCGCTGGGGCCGGGCGCCGCGGCGGTGCTTCTGGGCGAGCCCTGGGGGGCGGCGGCTCATCCCCTTGCCCGGGGCCCGCTGCCCGGCGTGACGGCGGTGCCGGTAACGGGGCCGCGTCCCCGAGGCGGCGGCGGTAGCTGCAGCCCCGCGGTGGAGCCGGCCGTCAGTGGGCCCCGCCGTGAGCGAGGCAAAGGGGGTGGGTGCTAACAGCCAAACTCCTCTGAAACAGCCCCCCCCCCCCCCCCCGCAGCAATTTCTGCATTATGTGTCTTTGCTGCTGTTTTCAATTCCCCAAATGTGCCCAAGCGCCAGGAAGAGCTTGTCCAAGGAAGTGCGCTGGGTGCAGCTCTGGGTGCTGTCATGCGTGTTGTGCACCTGTGAGGAAACCTAGGAGGAAGAGATTTGCCCTCAGCCCAGCTTTCCAGGTGCCAGGAGTAACAATCCGGGCTCTGAATCCTACAGTAATATTCAGAGGCAGGAGTGATGAAGCAGTGAGAACGCTTCTTCCTGAACTGGCTCCCAGAGCAGAAACAGATGAGTTTTTAAAGACTAGAGTAAGTCCTAGTAATTTAAGCTGAGATAGTCTTAAGCCACAAGGCATCAATGAGTGAATTCAGATATTGCTAGATGATTGTTCTGTGTCAAGAATTTGATTGTAATCAGTTGAATCATCACCAAGATGCTGACCAGGCCCTCTGCTGATGCAGAATTTACTTTCCTTCTGTATATCTTTGAGAGTACAATAAGATCATCTTTAACTTTCGGTTAGCATCAGACTTTTTGTAGTAACATCTGAGATAAACAAGTAGTTGCTAGTCATGCTGATCTCTCTGAATGTTTTAGCTGAGCTGATATGTGAATTATGCAAATTTTGAGTAGTTTATAGCGGCTGTTGATAAAACTTGAATTTGCTTTTCAGCTTCCTGATGGAGTAAATATTTCTAAAGAAGCTCGGAGTGCAATATCTCGAGCGGCAAGTGTGTTTGTGCTCTATGCAACATCATGGTAAGGAATGGTTGGGTCAGATCACCAGTGCAGTTGATTTATAACTAGCTTCTCTGCTGGCGCTCCTGGAGGTGATTTTTTTTCAGCGCTCCGGTGAGGTATTGACTGTTTGTGTAAATAAAATAATCTTCAGCATAGCCCAATCCATCAAATTGCAGCAGTGAGGGAAGACAGCTAAGACTCTGCAGATGGGGGTGTATGCCTGCACTATGATGAATAAGAGCAGCTCCCACACTGTCATCTGGCCTTGGAGCATGGCTATATGGTATTTCTAGGCAAATGCAAAAGCCCTTTGCTCATTTTCCAGGCTCACCACATAGCTGCATTAGCACAAGCCCGAAACAACCTTACTCTGCCTTGGAGCTGATCCCAGAGAATACAGTAACCTCTTTTGAGAGGCTGGGAATGTGGGAATATGGCCATGAGAGTTTGCTCTGCATATGCTGTGCAGACAGTCACTTCTCTGGTATTAAGTACTCATACAGATTATGGAATTATATAGCTAGTGATCAAGCTTCTCTCCTTCCCCCGGTTACTTGTAGGAAAGGTCCATATAAACAGAACATTACCAATGTGGGGAAGCAATGCAACTAGATGAAAACATCAGCAAATATAAATGAGAAAATATCTTTACTGTAGTAAGTCAGCTATAGTATGTGATAGAAACAACTGAATGTTTAGGAGATTGGGGGGAAGGGAGTTGTTTGTGACCTTAAGAAGCAAGAATAAATTAATAGTTATCAATCATCTCTGTTCTCCTTGTTTTTGAATAGTGCAAATAACTTTGCAATGAAGGGGAAGAGGAAAACGCTGAATGCTGGTGATGTTCTCTCTGCCATGGAGGAAATGGAGTTTCAGCGATTTGTAGCCCCTTTAAAAGAATCACTGGAAGGTACTGGTCTCAGTTAATGTTGAAGGAGTTTAAGCAGCACCAAGTCCTATTTTCCCAGAAGGTTTGACAAGCCATGCTTATTTCCCTGTCTTGTTTCTCTTTCTTTGCCCAGCATACTACACTGCAGTTTGCCTGGGGAATAAATAATGTGCACCTTAACAAGACTGGGATAACATTATTTCACAACTGATGAGGATTGGGAAAGTCTCATCTGATATCACTCCCCTATTATGTTTGTCTAAGAAAGTCTTAGGTGCTGCCTGTAAATGTGAACTCCTGCATCCTTTTCAGCATATTTCTGCTGAACAGCACTTACCTGATTTCCTATGGAGCTAGTCAGCACAGCTCAAATGATAGGGTGAGTTGCTGCTGTGAGTTCACTGCTCTTGTTGTAACCCTGGAGAGAAGTGGGCATTGGACTTCAGCTGCTCTGCTATTCATACAGTGGACAGGCTGACTTGCACATTTTTAGTTCTCTCTTTTTTTTTTTTTAGTTTACAGACGTGAACAGAAAGGAAAGAAAGAAGCAAGAAAAGATAAAGACAAGAAGGCAGACTCGGAAGAGCAAGATAAGAGCCGAGAGGAAGAGAATGATGACGATGATGAAAGAATGGAGGAAGAAGAGCAAAATGAGGAAGAAGAGGTGGACAACTGAACTTTCTGATGAGATGGGTGCAGAAGTTGGGCTCTGTCCACAGGGCTATAAATGCTGTAAATCAATCTTGCTGTGTCCCCCGTTGGTTTCCAGTAGAGCTTGTACTGTTCCTCTGGAGCCCATCCCTTTTTGGCTTTAACTTGTGTATAAAGGACTTCTACAACAGCTTTTCTTGTGGAAGGACCACCTCCTCCCTCTGCACAGGAAACTTGGCATGCTCTCCAGATTCTGACCAAACAGTAACAACTGGGTAAAAATACTGTGCTTTTTATGCTGAGTTGGCTCTGAAATATGGGGGGGGGGGAAATGTCAGATTCTCTCTATAGAAACTGGTTGGGAGAACATGAGGGAACTGTTGAAGTCAGAGGTTGAATTGAATAGAGACACCTTCACATCTCAGAAGCTGAGTGTTAAAAGGTTTTGTCTAAGTGACTTTATTTTCTTTTCATTTTCTTGCATTCTGGCTGTGCCTTCACTTTCTGCTGTGACACAGATGATGTATTTTACAACCTTACTGGTTGTATGCTGTGATACAGTGCAACTGTACAAGGACCAGTGGTCCACTGAACTTTCTGCCCAGAATCAATCCAAATCAAAAGAACTTCACTTATAATGTAAACTAAATACTGAAAGTGCTTGGTTTATGTCTTTTAAAGCCACTAGGAGACCAAGAGCTACTTTATTAAAAATCTGAAGCGAAACTGTGAGCTCAGATGTGTTATGCATCAGCCGTGATGCACTATTGTATCAAGCAGTAGATTTGTTGCAAGTCAGCAGTGGGCGCTGGTGGATCTGATGGTCTCACCACCTTTGGAGTTGCAGTTCCTTCTGCAGACAGATTGATGATTGCAGCAAACTTTACATGTGGTATTAGAATAGATTGTTTGGGTTTTTTTTTATGGGTTTTACTTTTTCAAATTGGAATGAGCTAACTACATTGAACAAAGGTCCTCCTTTAGCCTTTTTAGTACAAGCTATCCAAAGGTATTCAAAAGATGCAGTCTACCTCCCAACGTGATGGGCTCTAGGAGCGCAGTGAGGACAGGATATTGCTACCTAGGATAGGAAGGCCAGCCTCCAGCCTGTGGTTTTCAAATGCCTCCCTCAGGAAAGATGGGTCAACTGATGAATAGGTTCAAGCAAGCTGTTTGTATTTCTAGCATTCCTATAGTTTTGTTCATTCATACTTGAATTCTTAGTTTTGACACCTTTCCTTTCTCTTCTATGAGAAAGCATCTATTCTAATAAGCCCCTTATAGGAAGAAAAAATGTTTTATCATTTGTCTGCTCGTTTAAAGGCCAATAAACCTAAAAGTTAGACTTAAATGAGCTCTGCTAAAGGAAACCCAAGGAAAAATGTAGGTATGTTTTGAGTAAGCTCAAAAGCTTGCTGATGCACAGTTTAATAATGAGCACTTGTGTGAAGTGGTACATCCTTTTCACCGTTTCTTCTGAAAAACTGATGCAAAGCTTCCTGCAAGAGCTACCCTGCCTTTACATTTTTCATGGCATGATGTTTTTCCATCATGCAGAAGTCCAGCTCACAAAAAGAACTGGATCAAAGGAGACTTTCTGCCGTCTAGCTTCTGCTGCCATAGTCAGTAACAGCAAAGACTAAAGTGTTGACAGTGTCTCCCCAAGGTCTCTAAGTACAAGAAAGGCCTTCCTTCTCTCTCACTTTTTTTTCTTTTTTTTTTTATCCTCTTATAGTAGAAATCTGGGGTGTATCTTCTGGAAGGGAACTATTTAAATAAAAGCCAGATTCTTCACAGAAATGGAGTCAGTTATTTCTATTTGTTAGGAAAATAGTAAGTTGCTTGCCATTGTATAAGCTTACATCTGAGCATGTAGCAAAGGCTGAAGCAAACTCGGTATATTAGTTAGGGAGTGGATAGCAAAGGAGGACAGTAGTGTCTGCCCAGGTTCCTGCAATCTGCCTGGTGTCTGCGTGAGAGGAGCGAGGGAAGTGCTGACACTAAGTAACTAGAAGATTTCCCATTATGGAGGAAACGAAGTTCTGGCACTGTTACCTGCGTGGCTGCGAGAAGCAGCCGTGGCCTTCGGGTCACCCGTGTACCCCGCAGGACGCCCTGGGCCAGGCGGAGGGAGGTGGGAGGGAGGCCGCGAGAGGGACGCGGTTGCGTGGGAGCAGCAAGCGGGTTTCTGCAGTGAGCCTGAGCGATGAAGCGGTGTAAAAAGCGTGCCCCCCAAGCACGGCTCCGGGCCCCCGCATTGCCCCCCAAGCATGGCTCCGGGCCCCCACGATGCCCCCCTTCTCCCCCCAGCGTGACACCAGGCCTCCACATTCTCCCCTTCTCCGCCCCAGCACGGCCGTGGGTCCCCACGCTGCCCCCTTCCCCCCAGCGTGACACCAGGCCTCCGCACGGCTGCTCCCCCGCCTGGCACGAGCCCCCCCCAGCCCCGGCCCCAGCTCCAGCACCCCCCAGCCCCGGCTCCTACTTCCCCCCCAGCCCCGCTCCAGCCCCCACG
This sequence comes from Rhea pennata, assembly GCF_028389875.1. Lineage (NCBI taxonomy): Eukaryota > Metazoa > Chordata > Aves > Rheiformes > Rheidae > Rhea > Rhea pennata. The sequence goes on from NC_084680.1 coordinate 3,745,226, forward strand.
TCCCGGCTCCTACCCCCCCCCCCAGCCCCGCTCCAGCCCCCACGTCCCGGCTCCTACCCCCCCCCAGCCCCGCTCCAGCCCCCACGTCCCGGCTCCAGCCCCCCGCCGCGGCGCCACTTCCCGCCTGGGGAGCCGCGAGCGAGTGGCGGGGCCATGCAAGGCGGGGGGCGGGGTTCCTGGGGGCGGGGCCATGCAAGGCGGGGGGCGGGGTTCCTGGGGGCGGGGCCATGCAAGGCGGGGGGCGGGGTTCCTGGGGCGGGGCCACGCAAGGCGGGGGGCGGGGTTCCTGGGGGCGGGGCCACGCAAGGCAGGTGGGCGGGGCTCCCGGGGGGCGGGGCGAGCTGCAGCGGGCCGGCGGCGGCGGCGGGAGGTGAGCGGGGCGCCGCGGCGGCGGGCGGCCAGCACGTAAACCCCGCGGGCGGCGGGGGCGGCCTCGGAGCGGCGGCTGCCGCTGCCGCTCGGGAGGGCGAGCTGGGGTGGGGAGTGCGGCCGGGCAACTCCCGTGAGCGGCTGCAGAGCAACGGTGAAGAAATCGCGCCCGCCGGCGCTCCTGGCCCCGGCGCGGCGGGGCTGCGGGCCGCGCTGTGCGCCGGCGCTGCCCGCGCTCCCGCCGCTTCTCCCCTGCCGGCCCTGGAGGCCTTCGGCGCGGTGACAGGCCGCGCCGCAGGTGTCCCCCAGCCCCGGCGCGGGGATGCGCCTGTGCGCCGCTGGCTGGCGGCGGGCTGGAGGAGCCGCGGCCGGCTCTGCCCGGGGGCGCTCGTGGGGGCCAGCCCGTCGAGGCCGCGGGGAAGAGTACGCGGGGGAAACGCGAGGCAGCATGCGACGATCCCGGCAGGAATTCATCCGGGAGTCCTGTCGCTTCCCGCCGTGGTGGTGTACGGATCCCGTCAGGGCCTTTCTGAGCGCGCCAGATGATAACACGGGAGATAAAACCTTTCATAACACCCTGTCCTTCGTTACTGATTACTAATTAACCTGCCCTCCTTATTGCAGCTCCTCCGTCTCTCCGTGGAGCTCTGCCTTCCTACTGTCGGTTCAGTCCAGTCCTGCTTCCACCTGGAATGTAGGGAGCTTGTGTGTCTCCAGGACCTGGAGTAAAGCGTTGTGCACCAAAGGAAGAGGCTGCTTCCACCCTCCCCTCTTAACATGCTGGAATGTAGTTTCCACCGAGCTGGGGGGTTCATGTTCCGGGAGTGAACGGGCAGCTGCCAACTCGGTAGTAATGTTAGCAGCTGCCAGCTGGAATGAGCCTTTCTAGCTTGCTCTGTTAGCTTGCTTTTGATCTGACTTCTGTCCATAGAGTAAGTTTGTTTAATATGCGCTAGTGCAAATTTGAGGGTGTTGTGTGCTTAGCTCGCTCTCATGCTGTTACAACAGGCCGGGGATATTTTGTTCTTGCAAAGCTTGCACAGAAGCTGCAGGAGCCCAGAAGAGTTTTGCAGTGACTTCTCTCTCCTCGTGTTTTCTATGTTGTAGCTAAATATAGGCGATGCAACTGGTTGCTTCATCTTTGGGGCCCTGGAATGAGCTGCTCCGGGTCTGGTGTGTTTGGGCTGGTTCCAGGCCAGTCCCAACATTTTCTTGAGGGAGGGGCTGCGTAGTTGTTCTTAACCATATATTTATTAATGCTCTAGAGGGAGGCAGCCACTCAACAGCTTCTCAGATCCTTCAGCTTCATGCGTTTGAAGCAAGTTTCTTTAGAAAGACAGATTTGGTCCTAAAGAAAGAAGTCTATGTGTTCTGGTGGGAGCCTTATGGGGATCTGTCCAGCTTTGAGGGGAAGCAGGTCATCAGTCATGTTTGAGGAGATACCATATGTGATATGTTCTTGCTTTGATGGGCCCCTTGTTGCGGGCTCTTTCGCTGTCCTCACTTTGTACCACTGCAGTCTTTCCCTGGCTGTCCAGCAGCGGGGTGCTCAGTGGCTCTGGTGCAGTAGGGTCCCGGTGCCCTCTTCTGACGCTGTGCCTTGCATGAGTACAAGGAGTGTGCGGCCCCCGGCTGCCTGGTCCTTCCTGCTAGGGGAATGGCTGCAGGGAGCTTCTTGTGCAAGCAAGGCTTGCAAGGCGGCCTCAGAAGAGAGCCCATCTGGTAAAAGAGCAAGGTGCTGCGGGCCCACCCATTGTGGTTGTTATCTCCCCTCTGCAATTCTCCTGCGTGACAGTCTCTTTTCCCCGGAGAGCTTAGTTTCTGGAGCTGCAGCCTCTATCTGTCTCCTACAGAGCAATTGCAGTTGGTTGTCTCTGATCCCCTTCCACCGTCCCCCTCTCCTTCCTCCTGTGGGATTAACTGTGAAAACATTTTCTGGATTCTCGAGGTGCATTTTGCTCACAGAACCCTTTGTTCCCAAGAGCTGTGTCCTGCGAGCTGCTTTGGAGCCCGGCCCCGAGCAGCTGACCCGCGCTGGGCTGGAGCCGCCGATTCCCGGCCTCCCCGGGGCTCTCTGCTTGGGGGTGAGGAAGGAGTGGAGGGGCAGCTTCCCAGATCTAAAAATTATTTCTGAAGTGATGCAGTGGCACTGCCAGCATGCCTGTCAGCTGGCCTGCCTCCCATGTGAGCACCAGTGTATTTGGTTTTATATATATATAAAATGTAAGTAATAAGTCATTGAGCCTTTGCCCCCAGCCCCAAACACAGGCAATTACTAGCGATGTGGGCAACTCAGTTCAAGCCCTGGATCGAACGTGGTGCTCCTACGGTATGGCTGAGTGCCCCAGGCACTGGGCTAGTCAGATGCAGGCTGACAATTTGGTTTAACGCTGAGATTGTTGGAAAGGCCTTGAGCTTATCCCTGTGCAAAATAGCAAAACACTTCAAATTTTTAAGGGTTTTAAGAAGAATGGAGCCTCTTCCTGCCCAACTCCATTGGTGACTGATGTAGCAAGAGCCAGTGTAAAACTCTTCTCTGGACTGCGGTCCTGGAAAGCTAACCAATGTTTCAGTTTTCTGGAGCAAGCCAGGAGCAGAGGATGCAAGTGAAGGGTCACGATGGAAGATGTAGGTCATTGGGGGAATTGCTCCTGGTCTTGGATTTAAGCCAGTGCATGGGAAAGCTGTGATGGGATTGGGGACCGGGGGCTGTTCCCCAGAGATGGGTCACACAGTTGTGTTAGAAGGATCTTCTGTGTGAAGTGTGGTCCTGGGCTGGGGGGTCGCCAGGCTGAGGAATCTCATTTCTTCTTTCAGAAGTAGATCACTAGCTCTTTCCCCATCCCCATCCCTCAGCTTCTAGCTCTGAAAACATAACCCATGATGTCCACTAGGGACTTTGTTATTAATTTCTGGAGGACAGTCCTCAGATACTGAAAGAACGTGAAGCCTAGCGGCGTTGGGAAACGTACCCCGACCTCTGCCCCGGGAGCTGGCTGGGCTCCGCGTTCTCCCACAGCGGCTCCACGGCTCTGCGCCTGGCGCTCACCCAGAGGCGCTAAATGCTGCAGTGCTGCAAACGGCGATCCTGGGGCCGAGCGACAGTCGCTCTGCGGAGCAGCACGAGGAGCCTGGCCACAGAGCAGCCGGGAGGCCAGAGGCGCCCGAGGTGCTCTCAGCCGATGATAACCTCGTTCATGCTGCGCTTTCGGGCTCCTCTGAGCACAGGCGTTGGTGGGATGTGGCCCTGTGTGGGCAGAGGGCCTAGAGTGCCTGGCCCTGCCGGCTGGTGCCTGCGCGCTGAGACAGAGCGGGAATCCCCCCCAGCACGCGTGAGTGAGGAGAGGTGGCCTGTGCTTGTCCCACGGGAAGCTCCCCATGGCCAGCGGCTCGGCAGATCTGCCCAGAGCAGATGTGCGCAGCCAGCAGAAGACTTTGAAGCCACTCTGAATAACCAGTCTGTTGTTCAGGTTGTGGTCTCCAGGGCGCCCTGGCCGTAAGAGCTGCTGTTGGGCTGCAGCCGAGCGCCGGGTCCTGGGTGAAAGTGCAGCCTTCCCCGCCAGGCCCCTTCAGTCGCGCTCTCGCCAAGCCGAACGTTGATCCTTATAAGCAAAGCCAAGAATGTGCTGTTAGTGAAATTGAAATCTTACCTGTCTAATCAGAGAATTATTATTAGCCAGGTCTAATTATCACAGAAAAAGAAAATACTTACAGATGTTTCAACACTAGACAGCTGAAATTATTATACATTTGGCTCCTAGCATCTGCCCCTCGCCTGCCACTGCCCCGCTGGATCCCCAAGCCTCGGTTCCGGCCGGCAGGGAGGGTTACGGTGAGTCCTGCAGGAGCTAGAAGTTCACCGTGGAGGGTTCCTCCTCCTTTTTGCCAGGAGCAGCATGGTGTTGATGGTGGTGGTTTCTCCCTCTTCACTTTAAAGGCCCCCTGGGGCTATTTTGATGTGTTTTCCAGCATGCTCCCTGCCTTGCTCTTTCTTAATGTATATGCAGTTCTTTACTGTATCCAAGCTTACTGTGTATGATGTGGTTTATGCATGTTGAATATTTGTTCTTTGTTACACCTAAAATCAGTTACGCCCCACTCCCAAGCCCTCATTTCTTTATCCACTGGTGAGTTGTTTGTCGCCCTGGTGTCTTCAGGATCACCCTCTTTTCTCATCCTGTGCTTGTGCTCTTTTGTGACTACACCATTATGCTACAGCCATAAATGCGTCATTCTACACTAAGCAACTTGTTACTGATATGTGTATAGAAGTTATGCTTATATTACAGAATTATGCAGTTAAGTAACACAAATTAAGCAATGACAATCTCATCCTTAGAAAACTGCTGTTACAGCTAAACAAGCTAAAACAAAGCCCCAAAGCGCAACAAGTCCCGAGGCCTTGCAGAGCTGGTACAAAGCCCGTGGCATGGTATTAGCAAGCACCATACTGTATTTATTGGGCTACAGGGCTAGAGAATCCTGTTTCATCCCCGCGCAGCCCGGGCAGCAAATGCCCCAGGGGATTCAGAGCCGCTGCCCAGCTGCAGCTCACCAGATAGCAGACTGAGAAAACCTGTGGAGTTGTGCTCTTCCCTTCCTCTGGCAGTCATCGGGGGAGTCTGGTGGCTGGGATTGCCAGGCGAGGGGATCTCAGGGCTAATGTCGCTACAGCTGACAGCAGCGAAGCCAGCTAGTCTCAGGCAAATATCTGCCAAGGCAAGAGATGCTTGGTGCAAACACATGCCGAGCGATGAAAGAGCTTTTTCAGTGAGCAGCAGCTGCCCTGGGCTGGCTGTGGCACTTCCCCGGCATGGTGTGTATGAGGGTTGGACTTTTTCAGCCTGCTCTGTGCCCCCCGTGCTGGAGCACTGAGCCCAGAGGGGCTGCAGAGTAGTTTTGAACATGGGGGAGAATGTGGGTCCTGCCGAAGGATGATGTTTTTGTGCGCAAATTGATGGTTTCATACGCAGAATGGGAGGGTTCTGTGGGGAGAAGTTGGCATCGTCCCCACTTACGGGGGAGACGTCATGCCGTGATCGCTGGTGCTGGGTCTCCCAACATGCACTCCAGCGTGGGGCAGACCCTGGGAGAGTCGGGCTGAGCGTGAGAAGCAGCTTTTGATGGAAACCGGCTGGGCTGTGGCTTGGGCTCCCCATGCGAGCCCAAAGCAGCGCAGGGAGCAGCCCGCAGCCCTGCAGAGGCTGCCTGGATCTCTGCCCACTCCCCACACTAACTGGTAGCAGTGACTTACCTGGACACAGCCACTAACCTGCCTGTTGCTTTTGGTATTTCAGATTCTCCTTTCACAGTCTTCTCGTGAGTTCCCGAGATGCAAGCAGAGTCCCTTCTCCACAGTGGCTACTTCCACCCCGTGCTGCGCTCCTGGCAGTGTTCAGCAACCACCTTCGATGCTTCCAACCTTATCTACCCCATTTTTGTCACGTGAGTGAACCCCAGCTCTATGGATTAGGGATAAACCAAACTCAGGCTGACTGTGCTTGGAGCTACAGGCTTAGGCACTCCCTGAGCTGCTGGAGAGCTTCAGACTCCCTGAACAGTTCCCTGGGAGCAGGCCGGGATGTGTTGTGCAGTACCATGAACGTCTGGGATGGGGGCTGGGTTGTTTGGGCACAGCCTACTTGTGATCTTCCGTGTCGTGTCGAGTCCTCACACCTCTGTCCCATCCAACTTCTGCAGTGACAGCCCTGATGCGGTGGAACCTATCGCCAGCCTCCCCGGGCAAGCCAGGTAGGACTGCAGGCTTCCTGAGCGGTGTGCCAATCTCCGCCACAAACAAGGCTGCTCTACGGCCAGTTTTTGTCTGGAGCGCAGACCAGGGCCAGGGGATGACACTTCCATCCTTCTATATTCCCTAGCTTGAGAATCCCTCAGAACTGGGCAGGGTGGGAGCATTCACCTATGAGAGAGGGAAGGGAATCGGATCGAACGTGCTGCCTTCAGCAGATGCTAGCAGGGATAGTACCAGGGTCGCACAATGCCCCAGAGCACTCGCTCCAAGAGCCGCTGGAAAACCTGCGCAAAGGGTGGGCTCTTGTCCTGCTGTGGATCCCGTGGGACTAACAGCTCCTCTCTTCACCTGCTGCTGTGTTAGGCTTGTGGTCACAGGGGCTGGAGTGGGATATTCCTATGGGGAAGTGGGCTGGATCTCCCTTGTATAGGGCAAGTTCTCCAAATAAAATCGCTGTCTTTGCTCGTGGGTGGCAGGAGGTAGGTCAGGGTGGGAAGGGTACCCGCTGTACCTCAGCCAAGTCACGCAAAGGATCTTGCGGCCAGGAGTGCTCTGTCTGGCTTGCTGGCCTTGGGCATTTGGCCCTACTAGCACCAATTGTGCAAGCAGAAAGCCCGTGGCAGAGTGCCTGTGCCACTCTAGCACTTCACCTTGTGCTTCAGCTCATCATGCTGAGCCCCCAGCATGACTTGCTCAGGGCCGAAACAGGAAAGCTGAGATAAGGGATCCAAGAATAGGGTGTGCTTCTCATCTCCAAGCAGAAACAGAGTAGGGCCAGCCCCCTCTGTGTCCCTGTCCAGTAGATAACTCTCCTGTAGCCCTAGATAAGGCCCTGCATTGTTCCTCCCAGTGCTCCGGCAACACCTCTCTTTCTCCAGCTGCTGCTTGGTGCTTGCAGAGTTAATGATGAACTGAGGTCCATCTCTGAGTGGCCCAGCAGGCAGGCAGTGGCCCTGCAAACAGCCGCCTGCGTGCCTGAGCACCGGTCAGCTTGGAGGGTTGTGTGTTTGTACTGGATGCATTCATGGTATTTTTGCTGGGGCCACAAGCTCCAAGCAGCCACACATCAGTCATGATAGCTGGGCCAATGCCAGGAGCCAGTCCCAAAGCTGAAGCATGTGACAGCTTTGGAAACCTCCCTGAAGAGCAGCGAGCAGCAGGCTCTGTGCTGCCTCTGGAGCCTGCTCATGAGCAGCCTGGAGGTGGGCCCAGCTGAGGCTCTCCACTGCAAGTTCAAGGCCCCAGGAAGGTGGATCTGAGCACAGCCCTGAGGAGAGCAGTACGTGGCAGTGCCCTACTTAATCACCCCACCCCCCATGTATGAGCAGTCCCCCTGCTTTGTAGCTGTGCTGTGGGGTCTCCAGGGAGCTCTTGCAGTCAGACTGAAGCACAGCCCCTGGCCAGGAGAGCAGGACTGGGTGCTTGGCAGCCTCGCTTCACTGTGCTCTTCCCAGGTATGGAGTCAACAAGCTGGAAGGGGTGCTGCGCCCCCTTGTTGAGGACGGCCTGAAGTGCGTGCTCATCTTCGGGGTGCCCAGCAAGGTCCCCAAGGTCAGTGTGCATTAGCAGGTGGTGGGAGCAGGTTTGGGGTAGCCACAGAGGTGTGGGAGAGCGGTGTGAGGTCCAGGGGGTTCTCTGCTCAGCGGAGTGGGACAGGAACAGGAGACTGTGGTGACACCTATAACGCTCCTGGTGGCTCTGGGTGGGTCTCTCCTCATGTTTGAACGCATGGTGCAACACTGCTTGGTGGAGAACAAGGGAACTCCACACTGCAGAAAGCAGGACGGGAGACTGGAGAAGATTGTTCCGATCCAGTCTTGCAGAGGGAGCTGTTACTGGATGGTCCTGAGACTTGCAGTCATTACCAGAAGCTCCACTGCCCTTTTTCATTGTTGGTGATCACACTGCTCCACATCAGAGGGTCTTACAGTTCAGAAAACATTTCTTGGGCAGAAAACTGCCACAGAGGGACTGGTACAGAGAGGGCATGCAAAGCCCTTGGCTCTGTGTGCAGAGGCATTTCTCTTCTCTCACAGGATGAGAGAGGCTCTGCCGCGGATGTGGAGGACACACCTGCCATTCAGGCAATCAGAAAGATCCGTTCCACCTTCCCAGAGCTGCTCATTGCCTGCGACGTCTGCCTGTGCCCTTACACATCCCATGGGCACTGTGGTGAGTGCACAGCGTGGGGTCGCAGGGGTGTTATTCACACACCTTTCTGCAGTGGCACCTTCCTGTGGCTGTCACCCTCCAGAGGCTTGCTGTTTTCTGCTGAGGAACAATAGGTGCTGGTGGGCCTGGCCAGCTCCTTCCATGAGTTGACTTGGGCTCCAGGTACTGGATTCAGTTGCATTGAGCCTGGGGGAGCTTTCTGGGTTATGAGAGCAGTCAGCTAGGGTGGGGGGCACAAACGGTTACGGCATATGCAGTAATGGGAGAAACAATGGGAGACCCACTCCCTGGTCAGCTGAGAGTCACCCGAGCACCCATTTAGGCCTCCCATCTCTGTCTTCTCTTCCTGGAGCATGCATGTATTGAGTTTGGTCTCTGGGGTGCTGTGACATTGGTCTCCTGGTCACTGCACCTCTTTACCCAGCACTCTAACACAGTTCCCACTGTTGTTCAGAGCATCTCTGTAAGTCTTTCTGGACGTGCTTCCACCCTAGAGACAGAGGCTATAGGCAGGCTGTTCTCTACCCTGCCTAATCCCATTGTCTCCTAGGTATCCTGCGTGAAGATGGCACCATCCAGAATGAACTCAGTTGCCAGCGGCTAGCAGAAGTGTCACTGGCTTATGCCAAAGCAGGTGAGGAGTCTTCTTGGCAGCAGTATCCAAGTTTGACTCTTGCAAATTTGCCCCTTTTTGCTTACTGTAGACCCAAAAACAAACTATGCCTGGCTCCAGCTGGGAGTGCTTGTGCTCTGAGCTGGGAAGGGCTCCACTTGCCTTCAGTGCACTGGCCCCGGCACTGTTGCAGACATCCCAGACCCTCTGAAGGGAGATGCTCTGGGGTCACCTCCTTCTGCAAGAATGGAAGATTTTTCTAGGTGCCCCAGAGCAAGCTTGCCAGAGCAAGCTTGAGCTCTTGACACTGTTACAGCCTCAGGCAGTTCTCGGTGTCTCTGGTCTCTCCCTGCAGGCTGCCACATCGTTGCCCCCTCAGATATGATGGATGGGCGTATTGCGGCTGTGAAGAATGCACTGATCTCCAATGACATGGGCAACAAGGTGAGCATGGGATCTGCATGTGCCAAAGCCGGGAGCACCTTCCATGGGGACCTTATGGAGGCTGCACTGAAAAGTGATTGGGGCAAATGTTGGAAGAAATAAGGCTTCACCTTCCACAGGATGTGTCTCGCATGGTGTTCCCTGTGCCAGTGCATGCAGGGAAGGAATGCCCTTGGCCAGACACAAGGGGAAAGTGAAGTGCCAGGCCTCTGGCAAGGGAAGGAGGGTGTGGGGTTGAGTACGAAACTGCTATAGGAGGTAATCGCTCTTGCTCTAGAGCTGGGATGCAACAAAGCACCTCTCAGTCCTCGTGGCTCCACTCTCTTCTGCAGGTCTCAGTGATGAGCTACAGCGCCAAGTTTGCATCCTGTTTTTATGGTCCATTCAGGTGAGTTCCTTTGCAAGGAGCATCAGCACAGCACCAGGCTGGCCAGAAGGTATGTCCCCAGCTAGTTGGTAGGGATCAAGGCTCAGCCCAGACTATAAGCCATGGCTGGGTCCAGATTGGCCACTCCTGCTGTTGAACGTGTTTTCCAGCTTGCTTGGGCTGCCAGCATGGGACAACTGATGGAGCTCCCAGGTTTGCAACAGTTCAGGGCAATGCAAGGTGGTGAGGTGGGTTGGGACAGCTCACCCCTTCCTGGGCTGGATGGGGAGGAGGAAAAAAGCAGCTCAGAGTTTGTTACAGTCCATCCTCACACTTCTGAACCAGTACGGGGTGAGAGGCAGGGAACCGTGTCGATGCTTTGCTGATTTCCTGCCCGCTGCCTTGTTCCCAGAGATGCCGCGCTATCCAAACCCGCGTTTGGAGACAGGCGATGTTACCAGCTGCCTCCGGGCGCCAGGGGCCTGGCCGTGCGAGCTGTGGTGAGTGAGCCCTGCCCAGCACTGGGCTAGCAGGCCGGGCTGCCCGAGGCTGTGCTGAAGAGTCATGTTTTTATAGCTGTGGGGCCTGGAAAACTCTTGCACAGTGCCAGGGCAAGAAGCCTTCACATGCAGCAACACAAAAGGGTTTGGGGAGAGCAAGCCCAAAAGCTTTTGAGGCAGGAGATGGGACATTGCATGCCGACCCGAAACAGCTGAGGGTGACCCCCCCACACACCTCAACAAGCTAGCGCAACGTGAATGCCCATCAGCTTACTGCAGAGCTGATTTCCAGTGCGGGCCCGAGCGTTGTGCATTAGGAACGATGGAGTTGGTGACATCGTACCCCACTGCTTTCTCCTGTGGCTCTGAGTGGCCATAGGATGCGCAGCCACCGGCTCCCCCCAGGCACTGCACTTCTGGCGTGGGGAGCATCCTATCTATCTCTGATCGCAACCTGCCCATGGTGTCCAGTGGCCTTCAGAGGCCTGCCAAACCCCTCTTGTGACGGTGTGATCCTGTGCAAACCGAAGTCTAGGTTAAACCTTTTGGAAAAAAACAACTGAACGCTCTCTGGAAAAAACGTCCTTTTACCCAGAGCTGAAAGGATCAGGTATGGTGTTCTCCTCACAGGACCGGGATGTGCGTGAGGGAGCCGATATGCTGATGGTGAAACCTGGGATGCCCTACCTGGACATCGTCAGGGATGTCAAGGCCCGAGTAAGCTCTGCATACATCTCTGCTCATGAATGAGGGCACTGACTAGCCCCAGAGATTAGGAGGAGGAGGAGGAGGAAAGCTGCACATTTGGGTTAGCCAGCGACATCATTCCAAAAGCGGAGGGAGCGGATGCAACATTTTTTTTGGTTTAACATGTTGCATTTGGGCACTCAAACATCTCCTGGGCAGCCCGTGGGCTCCCAGCCCGGATCACAGCTTGGGTGCTGGAGCACTGTGGGGGGAAGCCGCACAGCCGAGGGGCCGCGCTTCCCCAGGAGGCAGAGCGGACCCGACCGGGTTGAGCGCTGAGGCCCTGCTGATCTCCTCGCTGTTGTTCTCAGCATCCCACCCATCCGCTGGCGGTGTACCACGTGTCCGGGGAGTTTGCGATGCTGTGGCACGGGGCGCAAGCCGGTGCCTTCAGCCTGAAGGCTGCAGTCACGGAGGCCATGACGGCATTCAGGCGCGCAGGTGAGCGCGGCAGCGCTGGCTGGTCATGGCTGTCGCGGGCCGCCCACCAGGCCGAAAGCCCCCCGCCAGCACCGCGTTGCCGGAGCTGAACGCGGGGCCGAGCCGGGCGCTGCCGTCCCCGAGGCTCCCGCCAAGCCGCTCTTCCGCAGCAGCGCAAGTCCGCGCGGCCGCTGCGCGTAGGCCGGGCTGCGCCCGCCGCGGCTCGGGGAGCTCGGCGGGCCGGCGGGGCGCTCGGGGGCCGGCGGGGAGCCCCCGGCCGCGCCCCAGCCTCTCTCCTCTCCGCAGGCGCCGACGCCATCATCACGTACTTCGCGCCGCAGCTCCTGCGCTGGCTGAAGGAGGAGGCGGCGGCGGCGGGCCGGGCCTGAGCGCGGCCGGCCCGGGAGGCCGGGGCTGGGGCCGGGGATCAGGGGCCGCCGCGGCCGGAGCCGGGGGGGGCCCGCGGCGGCGTTGCGGCTCGCCCCGTGTGCGCGCGGCGGGGAGAGCGCGCCGCGGCCGCCTTTCCGCCCGGGCCGGAAGCGGCGGCGGCAGCGGGGCGGGAGCGGGGAGCCGGCGGCGCCCGCAGGTAGGTGCGGCCGGGAGCGGGCTCCGCGGAGAGGGGGCGGCCGCGGGGCGCCCACGCGCGCGCACGCACCCCCTGCGCGCACGCACACGCGCGGAGCCTCTGTACGCCCCACGGACCCCGGGGCACCCTGGCTCCACGCGCCCCAAATACAGCCCCCAGTGCCCGGCTGCACCCCGTGGCCCCAGCCCCCCCACACCCTAAATACAGCCCCACCTGTCGTGGCTACACCCTCATACACCCTAGAGCCCCAACATGTCCTGGCTACACCCCATAGCCCCAGCCCCCATAGAGCCTGGCTACAGCCACACATGTCCTGTCTACACCCTCATACACCCTACAGCCCCATGTGCCCTGGCTACACCCCATAGCCCCAGCCCCCATCTACCCTAAATACAGCCCTGACATGTCCTGGCTACACCCCATAGCCCCAACCCCCCATACACCCTAAATACAGCCCCCACATGTCCTGGCTACACCCCATAGCCCCAGCCCCCATACACCCTAAATACAGCCCCCACATGTCCTGGCTACACCCCATAGCTCCAGCCCCCATCTACCCTAAATACAGCCCTACATGCCCTGGCTACACCCCCTACACTGTAAGTACAGCCCGCTGTGTCCAGCTGCAGCCCATGGCCCCAGCCCCCTACACCCTAAATACAGCCCCACCTGTCCTTGCTACACCCTCATACACCCTGAAGCCCCACATGTCCTGGCTACACCCCATAACCCCAGCCCCATATACCCTAAGTACAGCCCCCACATGTCCTGGATACACCCCCTAGCCCCAGCCCCCATATACCCTAAATACAGCCCCACCTGTCCTTGCTACACCCTCATACACCCTGAAGCCCCACATGTCCTGGCTACACCCCATAGCCCCAGCCCCCATATACCCTAAATACAGCCTCCACATGTCCTGCTACACCCCATACACCCCGGCTGCAGCCCGCAGCCCCAGCCCCGGGTCGGCAGCAGGCTGCGGCAGCTCCGTGCGCTGTCGTAGCTGCCCTGGCCCGAGAGACTTTGCACCCTGGGACACAGTGCAACCAAGGTTAGAGCTGCGCCTCCGCTCCCCCACAGGGTCTTCCTGCTGGCCCCATAACGGGGCCCGAGGCCCTCTGTGAGGCCAGCGATGCCGGGGTGTGATGTCCACCAGGACCTGTTCACCCCCCAGCCCTCGATGCCCCCCAGGCGCCCCACACTCGGTGCAGCGGTGCTGCAGTAGTCCAGGTGACACGCGAAGCAGCACTCGTCCGGCCTTCACCTCTGCATTTGTTTTAGGTTTTCCTTAGCCCTAAGCTTCACTGAAGCAATGCTTAGACTGCGCTTATTAACGTGGGATGTGAAAGATACACTGCTCCGGCTTCGGCAGCCAGTGGGCGAAAATTACTCAGCTGAGGCCCGGGCTCATGGCGTCCAGGTGCAGCCAGAGGCTCTCAATAAAGCTTTCCAGGAGGCTTTCAGAGCCCAGCGGAAGCACTTCCCCAACTACGGCCGGGGCCAGGGGCTGAGTTCCAAGCAGTGGTGGGTAGATGTGGTCAAACAAACCTTCAGACTCTCAGGGGTGCATGAAGACAGAGTCCTAACACGGATGGCAGAAAACCTCTACCAGGACTTCTGCAGTGCACACACCTGGGAAGTGCTGCCAGGAGCCAATGAGACTTTAAGGCAGTGCCACGAGCAGGGCTTTCGAATGGGGGTGATCTCCAACTTTGATAAGAGGCTTGAAAAGATTCTGTCCCAGTGCAACCTGCAGCACCATTTTGAATTTGTCTTGACCTCCGAGGACGCGGGTTTCGCCAAACCGGACAAGAGGATCTTCGAGAAGGCCCTGCGCCTCTGCGGGGTTCCGCCGGGGCAGGCGGCTCACGTGGGAGACGACTACGTGAGGGATTACAGGGCAGCCAGAGAGGCCGGCATGCACAGCTTTCTGCTCACGGCTGCTGGGCAGCGCGGGGAGCTGGAGGTCCCGAAGGAGCACGTCCTGCCTTCGCTCAGCCACCTCCTCGCTCTTATTGAAAAGGGTTAGCCGCGGTAGCCGTATTTCAAAGCAGGACCAAGACCACTGCTGAGCAGGTGACATTCCTAGCGCTTGACTTCTTGCTGCCATTTCAGTGAGAAACAAGTGCTTCCTTCAGAGCACAGGGAGAAATGCTCCCCACAGCCTGCCCCCCCCCCCCCGAATAGAAGGGGCATTAATATAATAAAGCGTATCTGACATGTTCTGCTTTCATGCTGTTTTCTTCCACAGCTCTCAAAACACTGTACAGCAGAGGGTTAATGGTGGTGTCCTCCCCCAGTGGACCCGGGGACTGGGTGCTGAGCAGAAAGCGTTTCACCTGGACTCATCCAGAGAAATCCCAGAAAGCTAATTCTAGCAAGGAGGGGTGGAGGCAGTCATTAAGATTAACCCTGCCTCTGTTCCCCCAGCCTGAGGAGGGGACTCGCGCACAACCCTGTGCTAGCGTACCTGCAGGGCTGAAATTACTTCCCCCTACTACCAACCAGGGGAGTAGGTCTGCCAGCAGAGCACATGCAGGCATCTGCGCACTGCCCTGCAGATTTCAGTGTACTCCTGGTTTGCCTTCGCTGCCAGCACCTCCCTTTTCCTGAACAGCAACAGCTGGGAGGGAATTACACCTTCCTTTCACCAACTTCCCCATCCCTCACACCGCAGCCAGGACCCATAGGAGCTGGCAGGCCTTCAGGAGAGCTCAGCGCTGTGAAGTTGGCAGTTGACCCTCCTGTGCTTTCCCCTACCTCTGCCCTAGCTGGGCTACGGTAATGAGGTTGTGTCTGCATTCAGCAGATCCTTGCCCTGAGCTGTGGAGACGCAGCAGGAAACATCACAGTGGAAAGGGGAGCAGCTCAGGTCCCACCAGGATCCTGAGGGCAGAAGTTCAGCTGCAAAGCACAGCCCACTGCTTCTTTATCTAAAACCTCAGCAAGCATCCCACCACGCTGCTGCCCCAGAAAACAAAATGACAGCACGTTTGCCAAGTGCTGTGAAAAATCAATTCCAAGACCTTGCAATACCCAAGACAAAAGAACTTGATGGAGCCCCTTGCTGTTTTCTAAAGCCCACCATCAAATTTAAAACTCAACTAGGTTTGTAATTGCTGCAGTTCGCAGCATGTATCGTCCACTCCTCTCCACCACCAACAGATAGAAATAAGCCTTTGTTCCATAGAGAAACCAAATGATTCATCCAAAACAGGCTAGCAAGAGCCAAGACTCAAACTATTCCCAAGTCCCAGCACTGCTGCTTTCAGTTTGTGTTACCCTTGATTCTGCTTCTAGCTCAACACTGAGCAAACTGCATGTGCCAGGTCTGAGGTCCACCCCAAGCTGAACTGGGCTCATAGGGGAATTGCTGCTCCCGAGTAGACAGCTATTCTCCATTTCTGGAAAAAAACAGCCCCAAGTAAAGCACTCCTCTTGTTCTCCAAGTCAAAGCTAGCAACACTAAAGTGCATGTGGTCATATTTTGCAGGGACAGATCCAGAATGGGGAATGCTCAAAAAAAGCATTTGGCTAGAGCAGTGCAATCGGCACTGACAGCACAACCTGTGAGCTCCTGGCACAGAAGAGTGCCGATAGATGTGAAGCAAACAAAGCTTAGGGCCATCAGTTCACATGCCTTCATGCACGAGTTGCTTCCTGCAGGGTTCAGCAAGCACAACATTCTGCTCTCAGGTACGTCAGGGACTGTTTCTTCTTCCCCTTGAAACTTGAGGTCCTGACTACCGGCTAATAGTTGGATGCTGGAGGACAAATACAGCGTAACTAGTTAGCCTAGAGGAAGAGAGTAAAGTTGTCATAAAACAAGCAAGGAACAGACATTCAGGTTGAAGGCCTTTCCTGAATATTATCATATGCAAGCTGGTAGCCCTCTTTGGGCTCCATGCATTAAATGGAGAGACTGTATATTGTATATACAAGTGTATATTCACAAGGAGATCTGCTCCTCCACCCCCAGGCAGTGCAATGCTTCCCTTAGAGCACAAGCGAGATGCTCTGGTGGGCCACAGCAAAGACCGGATACAGGGGTGCAGTGAAGGCCTCCCGGTGGGAGAAGAGAATGGAACAGGAATCAGGGTCGTAAAAGAGCATCTCCCCTCCAGGAAAGTCAATCAGCACGCCGAGCTCGGCTGGTGACTTGATCAGCTCCACAGTTTGTTCGTTACCAGCGTGCAAGAACCTGAACTCTCTGTCATAGCGCGAGAAGACCCAGGAGGCGGGATTGTAACCCAGGCGGGCTTCGTTGCCAGAGCCCTTACGCTGCAGCGAGCTGTATGAAACCCCCAGCTTGTAGGCACAGCTCTTTTCCACGCTGATTCTCCAGGCACAGACTCCTGTGTGGAAAGCTGTGGTAGCCAAAGCATTGGGCCAGTGGTCAAATCTCTCAGGACAGTCCAAGTACACCTTTGCTTTCTTAGGGTTGAACGTCAGGGTCCTCTTGTCTTCTGACAGGATCAGGTGGGGGCTGACAGTTTTCTCATCTATGTGAATCTCTTCGGAGCCTGTGAAAGAAGCCAAGCAGTGAGCACGGACTCCACAGCCCCGACCTGAACCACCCCAAGAATAAGTCACAGGGGTCAGCATCAGAGTGAAAATTGCCTTCTCACTGCACATTTTCCTTGGGGAAGTTCCCACGTTCCCCTAGTGTGACTCGGTGAGAAGAAAGGGGATGTAGCACTCCACATTACACCTCTCATGGCTAGCAAGGGCCCAGAAATAATGGAAGGAGCTAGCCTGGAGCCTGGGACCGAACCTGGTCAGGATTTAGTAAGCTCACCAACTCAAACACACACTATCAAAGCAAAGGCTTGGGACACTGGTCCCATCCAGCCAACCTGCCAAAGCCAATTCTTCTGTAATGTTGCCTCCCCCTCGTGCTAGGGAAAGGTCACCTGCAACCTGGAGTGACTGCCAAGCATGGCCTCAGGCTTTCCACAGAGGAGGCAGTTCCCCAGGAAGAGGACTGCTCTGTCCCAAAGCCTAGGGCCCAGCATGACATGGAGCACAGGGTGACAACAGGTAGGAAGAAGATACATGGCCTTTGGAGGCCAGCAGCACAACCCAGAGCTATCGCCCTGACTTCCCTCCAGCACTCCCCTTGGACTCCATCAGGAAAGCAGGTACAGATAAGTGGAGAGCTTCCCACTCAGCCAGATTCCCCACCTGCCTAACCCAGAAGGTGCCACTTCCCTGGAGGATACTGCAGACTTTCAGACAAGGGCTGAAAGAAAGTAGAGACTTGTCAATGTCCAGATTCCCCCAGGCATGTCAGAAACCCAACTCCAGAGTGAAAGTGTGGGGGAGCCCTGCATACATGGAGCCTCCTGCTCTCCCCCCAAGACGTACTCTAGCCTTGTACCAGAAGTTTGGCAGTCACGTCCTTCAGAGTCAGAACAGGACGCTTCTCATCTTATTCTGACCCTGGCCTGGATCTTCACAAAACTGAATTCAGCAGCCTGGCCAAGCAGCACTTTGGTTAATCCTGGTAGCAGGAAGCAGATCAGTGACGGGAACAAAGACTCAGCCAAGTTTCCATGTGTGGCAAGGAGAGACCCAAATCTCAGCCCCATTCCCTGGGGTCTCTCTCAGTCAGATTGCCACCCCTACTGCAGGACAGGGGCAGACTTCTCCCCAGCGGGTCAAGGGCTGAGCAAAGACAGTGCTGCGCTGTCTGTAGAGAACCAGCAAAGCCGGTAATACCAGAACAAGGAGGGTCGGCAAGGGCTGTGCTGATCCCTCTCCTCCTATAAAGCATGCTGAAGCCCAAATCATCATCAACCCACACCACCCATAAGCCCAAAACATGTACAGAGCAGCCCTGGGAGGTGACACCAGGCATTAAGACATGAGCTCAACCAGGACTCAGTTCAGTTTTGCTGTGACTTAAGGGGCTGCCCAGTCGCATTCGTACCACACTGCAAAGTGAGCGATCTGCACGCCTGGGGTCAAAGCCAGGCTTGGAGACTGCAGGACTCCTGCACATTTCTCTCTGCCATCTGTTCCCACCATAAGACACCTCAACAGGCCTGCAGTCCAGGGTGTGAGGGTGTTGAGCAACTGCACAAATATTTCCCTTGCTCTGCAAGTTGCCTAAGCAAAGAGAAAGGGCTGAGGCTCAGCTGACTCACCTCTGCCTACTCCTAGGGGAGAGGGGATTCATATCAGTTGGTGCCTCTCTTTGCGCCCAGCCTTCCCTCCACCCTCAATTTATTCATTTTACATCTTAAACTGTCACAGAAACAAGGTTGGGGCAGGTGAGTCATTTGCTCTCCCAGCATTACTGCAGGGTGAGGCTGAAGCTCTGCAGGCAGAAGAGCTCTATCGGATGAAGCCTGTCCCTGCCATTCGCCAATCGCCTCTACTTGGCGTTCGGCGCTTCGCAGGACGAGGCCCTTAGCGAATCAAAACATTACACCGCACCGCAAACGTGGTCATCTCAGAGCTGATCTGCTCCAGTTCCTACAAGCGTTGCAGGAGCAATGGGAGCTATGTCAGCACCCACCTGATCAACCCGCACCACAGGCATAAAACAGCCCATGACATTAAACAGTAGTGGTGCTGGGTGAAGGATTTCCTAGGACTGCAGTTGCCCCGTTGCTTCCTGGCAGCAGATGAACTGAGACTGAAGTGTCGGTTTGTGCAAAGTGAAAGTGCCACATATGCCTAACACAGCACACTTACACAGCAGGTGAAAGCCGTTGTGGGCAACGGCAAGCAGAAAGAGATGCTGGAGGCAGCACCCCCTTCCAGCTGAAGCAACCAGCCTCATTTGCTTGATCACTTATTTCACTGAGTGCTGGCCAAATCCTTTCCCGCGTGCCTGCCTGCCAAACTGTGCTCTCCATATGTCTCTGCAGCTCGTTCATGCTGCCCGTTTGAAAGCTGACTTTCCAAGAAGCCAAACGCTGTTAGGAATTCATAGGAAATGGAGCAATGTGAGACTTTATCTTTCACTGAGAGAATGAAAGCACCAGGCCTTGTACTGTGCAACACACATCCAGGCTAGGTACGACGTTGCACTCTGGTGTCTGCGTGCAGGGATCACCCGCATGGGGAAATACCAACCTGGCCACACCAGTGTAACTAACTGCGTTAGGGAAACGATTCCAAAACAGCATCCAAGCAAGGAGCAATGCTGGTTTAATTAGCAGAATAATTGAGACCAGCAAATTTTCCCCATGCAGACAAGCGCTTTGTCGTGATTATATTCACCCTCCTGATATGCTCACATATTCTGATAAAGAATTCCACCAGGGATTCTTCTCACCTCAAAATCCATTTTATTTGTATTCCTTCCTCAGCATAGTACCTTGCAGAATAGACCTGCCTCTTTAGAGAAAGGTGAGATGCTAAGTACAAAAGTTAACATCCATCTTTAAGTATGTACATGTTATTTGAAGCACATTTTACTACTTCTAAATCACTTCAAGATCCTATTTCCAAACTCCCAATTCTTAAATTAAAATCCTCTTATCTAGATTTGGGCATCAGGCTGAAATCCAGACCCAGCCTGGCGCTTGGGACAAGCAGCAGAACATCACCATGCTACAGTTCAACATTTCAGCTACCTGGGACAGTTTTGATCTTGTCTTTTAGAGTAACAGGCTGTCCTGCTTCTAAAAACCCCCAAACCACTAAAAGCAAAGAGGCTACAAGATGTGTCACCTCTGCAGAGTTTTTACTTACTCCAGTTTCCAGTCAGCCTCACCACTTACTTCCTGCCCCCCAGCAGGATTGACGTAGGTGGCTTGTGAACCAAGATCCCTCCCAGAACTATGCTGGGAGATGTGCATTAGTTCTTGGTTTAAGGAAGAAGCTGCCGACCCCAAACACAAATGATACATAAGTTATCCGCCAAATAAAGAGATCAAAGGAACCATGTTTATTTTTGAGGTAATGAAATGAAGATTCTTTTGTGTTCTGGTTTTCAAGTGCCTGTGAGCCTTTACGGGCCAACTGCCAAGGCTGGAAAATAACTTTTTTTCAAGCAAACAAACAAGACTGTCACTTATTCTGCTGCCTTCAGCAGGAGGGACCACTAAATAAAATACAACATTACTGTGTCTTAATGAAAGCTAGGACCACTGCAGTTAATATTAAATTTTTCAGGCTATGCCCTGCGTGGACTACGGACTCCTGAGATTAGCAAGGATATGGCAGGCATCCCCAGCATACAATAACAACATGCTAAATGCATCCACAGGAAAACATCAGAGCAAAATTTTAGTGTTATGAATGTACCAACAGACCCACTGCTAGGACTGAAAGCTTTAGAATCATTACATTGGACAAGCACGCTCTTAGAAAAAGACTCCATAAAAAATGTCACAACAAAGAAAATCAAGGGAAAGGTTTCCTGACTGCCTTAATGGCTTAAAACATCTGCTGAGAACCTGCTCAATTTTGTCAATGTACAACTTCAGGATTTGCATAATTGCCAGTAATCAGAGACTCAAAACAGAGAAAGGTCTTTGGCACAGGTAAGACTGAATAATTGCAAAGAAAGAGCAGTATCACAGCTTGCAGTAGAAGAGACAAACACTGGTATGATCTGGTATGCACCAATCGTCAAGTTAACACTTAAGAACACTAAAGCAATAAAAGTCAGAAGTACACACCTTCAAAAGGGAACTAAAAGCAGGGAAAAAAATGGGGACCACTCATCAACATCAACACCCCTAGAGCAAGATCAGCAAAAAATCAAAGGTTATCGCAAAACCTTTGGGAAGGTCATCCCAAATGCTGTTCACGGGGTAACACTCAGGACAAATCTTTCCAAATTATGAATGATGCTGCCCTTGTCCTGAGGAAAAAACAAATAAATTTGAAATACTCTAATGATGGCCTGAAAATAATACTAAAAGCAAACATTCCACCATCAGCAGTGCAAGCAGATCACTGCCAGAAGGAACTTATCTCTCACTGTTCAAGAAAACCAACAGCAGCTTGGCAAGGTGGTATCTTGAGCACACTGACGGCCTGATAAATGCCTCTGATGCAACCCCAGCTTTACAGCAAGAGCTGGGCTGAATCACAGATCCCAGGTGTTTCCAACAAAACCACCAGCTCCTGCACAACCACCACCTCAGTTTACAATCACAAAGCTATTGCATTTATCTATTTCTCATCTTGGCAAACTAGAGCTTCTTACAGATACAGGTGAGTCTATCCTCTTAAAATTACCAGTAGGCCAATGCTAAAAGGAGCAAAGAGGAATTTCTGTAGCAAGGATTCCTTTGGCAACATCACTCTTACTGAGGTGTCTAAACAATCCAAGAAAAGAGCAAAAGAAACAAAGCGAGATTATGCAATGGAGCCTTCTTATGGTCTTTTCAAGTGATCTTTTCAAACTCTGATTCTCCTCATAGCCACAACCAGATGCTTCAAACTACTGTCCCACCCCACCCCCCTTTCCCTAGATCCCCTACAACTGCTGCTGTCTTCCTCTCCTGGGGGGCTCAAAGTAATTAGGAACAGGAGTAGAGCTGGGACAGCAAAGAGGGCAGGAGGCGCCAGATTCTCCCCTTGCCCAGGCAGTGGCAGCAGGACACAGGCACACCTGACCCCACTTAGCAGCTCCCTTGCAAGGTACGCTGCCCCCGCTCCCAGGCTGGACACTGCTCAGGGTTAGACTCATGTCCCTCCAAGCGAGCAGATGGGATTCATCCCTCAGTCGCCTCATCTTTCCCATGCCCAGCAGCAGTGAGTGCCCTGTGGCTTCAGGAGCTGCAGAGGGGGCCAAGGCCAGGCCCATCTCCAGGCTGGGTCCTGGGCCACCTTGCACCCAGCAGCGGGAGCAGAGCACAGCCAGGAGCCCACACTGCCCACCTGCTTAGCAGCTCTTCTGCGGGGCCTTGCAGCTGGGAGCAGCCTAAGCCAGGGCAGTACAGCTTCCCTTTCACAAGGGACAGTTAGTGCTTCCCTGTGGCTCAGTGCTCATGTTTGTACACAAATTACAAAGCACAGACTAGAACTGTGTGTTTTCTCCCAACGTCCCCTTGCTTTTAAGTACTAGGCAGATATATCATAGCATCAGGATGTTTCTTTGGGCACAAAAAGAATGACCTTACTGCAAGAATCCTCAGAGAGCATGAGACGTGAACAAGACACTGACCTGCGATGCAGCAGAGAACAGCAGAGGCCCATAATCGCTTCAGCAATGGACTCTGAACACACTTCTGATTAAAGTTTAACTTCTCAGACTCCTGTGGCTCTAAGATTCCCTCTGCTGCCTCTGTCCTAGCAAAGAAACATGAGGGTTATTTTGAAACATTGATTTATTGACTATAGCTGGGAGGTGATTATAAAGATTGCTAGGAACTAGTATAGAAAGACGAGCTGGAGATGTTGCAATAGCACCATTTGTTGCAGAGAAACTATGCTGGGGGGAGGTTTCTAGGCAAGCTCTGCCTCCTAACTGATATTTTCGGTTGGCTTTGATTGCAGGAACTTCTGAAAGGACTTCAGTGTTTTAAAATACAATCCTGGTAGCCTAAGTCAACAGCTTCCTTATTCGGCTGACACCGAATAAATGGGTCTGAGACCAGCCATCAAGACACAAGAGGAATACAAGGGACAGGCTGTGGTGAGAGAATCAGATTTCTCTGGGAGGCCTTTTGTCAACAAAGCCTTATTGTTAGAGCAAAGGGGGACGCTACCAAAAGCAAGCCAGCACTCCAGGAGGTTTCATAGAGCATAGCAAGGAGACTGAGGACTTGACAGCTTGCAGCACACACATGGAACTCACTTTAAGCAAAGGCCGAGGCTCTGGCACTGGCTGATGATGATGTGCTGCAGTTCACTTCTTTTTCTCTACAGGCAGGCTCCAGGCAAAAATACTCCTGGAAGGTCTCTGCATAGGAGAATCCAACAGTGCTACTTAGCACTGTTGTAGCAGCCACTGAAATGCCTGTGAAAATCCAGCTGCCAAGCTCCCTTCACAAGTAAGGGCAGCCCAACATTAGTAACGCTCCATACAGATGACCTTCAGAAATACCGACATCTGCACCTGGTCCTCCATCCACAGATACTGTGCAAAGGGTCTATCTGCTCAGGAAGAAGGCAGTGTGAGCGCAGAGCTCGGACACATCACCCCTCCGGGCAATGCCATGCCAACAGTTCTCCAGGCATAAAGAATGCTGGTTTTCCAGATGGACAATCCTACTGTCAATCAGCCAGGGACAGGTTTGCTCCCAGGGAGCCCCGTGGAGCTTTCTAAGAAACTAGAGAAGGTCTCCTGTGAGCGAGTGCCAGAGCATCTGCCAATGCCTCTGTGGATACTGTGTGTGTCCTGGTCTCTAGTGTTTCCAGGTGCCAGGTTTCCACCTGAGCTGCAGCGCAGCACGTGAAGTAAAGAAGACATGTTAGTATCTCTTTGGTATGTCCTCAACAAAAGCAACATAAAGGAAGAAAGAGCAAGTATCACCTGCTGCCTGGGCAATGGCATGCTGCTCACAGCAGAAGCAGTCAAGCTTGGAGAACAGCTTAGGAAAAGGCCAAGGAATGGCCAGGTACTAACCTCTCGAAGATCTCTTGTTCTGCATGCTGTGGACAAGGAGAGAAAGAGACATCATAGCTGAAATTCCAACAAATAAAATCCAAAACACAGGCTGAGCGCTTCCAAGGACTATAGCTCTTCAGGGGCACAGCAAACCCTCCACCTTCACCTGGACAGCAGAGATGCTCTGCCCCAAAACAGGCTAGTAATGCCTTATATGAGGACCAAGCCTCCACTACAGGGATGCCCTGAGAAATAAAATTTGGAGCAAAGAGAAGACCCAAGAGATACAGCTGGAGGAAACCCTCCGCTTCTTTTTCAGGCCTCCTTTCCCCAGCTCTGCTAACTATTTCTCCCCACACTCTGTGATCTCCTCCAGTGCATCTCCTACAGCTGCAGATTCCTTGCAGCCAGCTCACCTGCGGCAGGGGAAGTGCATTCCTCAATGCCCCACGTCCTGTGTGCTCCTTCCATGTGCCTTTCTGCTGATAGCCTGTACCCCAAGGAGCACTGCTCTCCTTCCCCCCCCAAAGAGGGCAACTCCTCATCCCAACCTTGCCCTTGCAGAATAGGGTGACGTATCCAATATATATGTTCTGTAGTTGCAGCATTCATTTACTCCTTCACTCAGAAAATGAGTGAGAATGTCTGAGGGCAATACATGTTCCACATGTCCACGGCTAATTTCTGCTGAGCCAGTGGGACTGGGTAGCTGGATGACAGTGGCTCTAGCAGGACATTGGGACTTCTAGACAGAGCCTGCCAGGGTCCAAAGCACAGCTCTTCTGAGTAATACAAGCACTGTTAGAGCAGAGCCCTGCAAGTACAGCTGGATCACCTGGTGCAAGGGAAACACGTGGGAGACCAGAGAAGGTCTCTGGAACTGTAAAGAACCTGATCTGCCTCCAAACCCTTTGGTAAACACCAGGCTGCCAGCATCTGGCACCTCTTACCACTGCACCTCCCTTAGCCAAAGCGTGAAACCCCAGTGCTGTCAGTTGTCAGCTAGACTCTCTTCCATGTCCCTCCCTCTTCCCCCAGCCTGTTAGGGCACCTTGCAAGAACATCCTGTGCTTACAGCAAACAACTCTGAGTGCTTTTGATAAGAGGTAAAGCAGTCCTGCTGGTCTAACATCCTCAGGGCCTTCTTCAGAACAGCTGAACAGGAAAAGTGCTTTTGTAGGACAGATGAATTACCCAACCATTTATACAGACATTTGCCTTCCCTGTAACACACCAGCACAGAGCTATTTAAAAACAAACAAATAAATAAAAACCTGTATTTTTAACATAGTGGTTGCTATGTGCCAGCCCCCCTACCAGTTCTCTGATCCCCAGTATTTCAGAGGTGTGTGTGCAACTGCACGGGGCAGTAAGGGCGTGTGGCATGTCTCAATTTCTCAGTTACCTCAAGGCAAGGGCCTCAGGGTATTAAGAAAATCCTGGGAAATTTCCTGCTTATATGCCAAGTACTCTTCTGCTATTACCCCAACAGCTCATTTTGATTGCATGGGTAGAGCCTGTATTGGTTTTAACTGTCCAGAAAAAAAGCTCATATTTTTGCACAGGTTCTAGTCCAGGTGTGGCCCTGCTGCTAGAGAAACTTCGCCAAATAACCCTGGGATCAAATCCATTTGTCTCTGTACCTGCTGACGATGGTGCACTGGCACTGTTCAAGGGACAGCCCGACTATCAAAGTGGTGAAAAACATACACACACATCCTGCTCCCAGATACAGAGATGCACAGTGAACTTGTGCCTTTTCTACCTTCCTGTGATACAACCTGTATTGGTTCCTGATAGACACAAGTGCCAACACCAACAATCCAACCTGGAGAATTCACCATCCTTATTTCCCCTCCATCATGTGGCAAAAGAAGAAACAGAGGGTCTCACTGGTCTCCTTTCTCCACTGGCACTTGATTGTGTTACAACCTCTACTCTCTACAGCGAGGCCACAACTCAAATAGCTACGATGCCTGGGCAGCACAGACACTGCGCTTACCATCCAAGGAATAGCCAATTGCCTTCTAACCTTGGGACTAACTCTGCTTTCCAATCAGGGCTTCTGCCACTCGCTTCAAAAAGTTATATATGACAAGCAGTAGCTAAGAGCAAGGAGGAGTAGGCGGTAGAATACCTATCTGCTCACATCTAAAACAAAAGGAATTTCTTGGGGAAACCCTGAGACAATTTGATAACCAGAAAAAAAATTGAGCAAAGTGAAGCACAGACTGCTTTGCAGGATAAACATACAGACGTATTTTAAGTGGCAAAACAGACATTTAAGAAAAGCTACAGGTGCCCTAAAGATCACATTTTGATTAGAACTAGAAAAAAAAATAAAACTAGAAAAAAATCTACAATAACAGGCTTCTCCTGCTCTCAGTCTATAAGCCAAATCTGGTTCCGTCCCTGCTGTCAAGCCTGAAAGGCACCTAAGCAGGCAGCACCAAGCCAACATCTTGGAGACCTGAGCCTGGACAGTAGTTCTGGTAACCAAACCTCACTTCATGCCAAGGCAAAACCAGGCAGAACATATGCTCTAGGAACCACTGAGAAACCATGGGGGCTTTTCAGTGCCAGCTGAAGGGGCTTCCTTGAGCTGGATCTGCAAACATAGATCCTGTCCCATTCTGACTTCTTTCTGTCAATGCAGCAAGCTCCCGAACTCCGTATCTGAGCCCCATAGAATCCACGATAAAACGTCTTAGGTTCACTTCTAGGCTGATTGACCTGTCTCTCGGCACAACAAGCAGTACTTACCACCAGGTCCTGGTCATCCAGATTGGTGATCACATCTACCAAGTAGGTTCGAAGGGCAGATAGCTTCTGCAGAGCCTCAGTCCAGTGCACCTGCTGTGTCAGGATGCTCTGGTGCGCCCGCTCTTCCTCTGTGTGCACCTTCTCCAGCAATCGCTGTTCTTCATTTTCACACATGTTTCTCACAAAGGTCAGCCTCTGGATCACCAATTCCCGTGCCTCACTGGCAGCACTCTGGCAGAGCGAGGAGAGGAAAGAAATATCAATCTTGCCTCAAACCAAACAAGAGCACCAAGAGCTTCTCCCAGCTTTCTGCAGGCTCAGCTTTTAAGATCATCATGTTAATTCAGCCCAAGCTACACTAATCAGCATGATGCAAGTAGGTGAGTGGGATAACCAGTCCTAAACCTGCCTTCCGCCTCCTAGCTTAGCCAGCTGTCAGGATAACTCTAAAGCGACTCCTAATCATCATGGCATGCAAGTGACAGCCTGCGGCTCTGCTACAGACCAAAGCACCTTCCTTCAATAGATCTTCCAGGATCACTCCAGCAAGAAGAGAGAAGCACTACTAGCAAGAAACAGAGCTGACGACGAGAACCATCTCTAATCATCGTTCAGCATCAGTAAGCACAGACAAAAGAAGGAATCCAAGAGACACTGGCTCTAGTGAAGCTTTTACCAGTGTTACACTAAATGAAGAAATCGTTTTGTCTGCATACTCGCCGAGACAGAGATGGAGAGCACTCAGTACAGCAGTGCCGCTCCACAGCCGCCCCCGCAAGTCGAACCCAAGTCACTGGGCAACCAGGCGCCCACATCGCCCTTCCGTGCCTTGAAAGCCATGGCATGCTCATGCTGCACCTACCCGTCTGCCGGATTCATGCAATGGAGTTGAGCTCCAGCTTGCACAGGCAAAACAGCTGTCAGTTAAGGGGGAGAGGGACATCTGCACACAGATGAGTCCCCCCAGCCCAGGTCACCCTCAGCAGCGCTGTACCTCTGCCATGTGAGCGTCAGCAGGGAAAGGTGAGCGTGCCGGGCCAGCGCGCTCCAGCCCGTGCTGCTCTAGGGCGAAGGGAAGGGAATTACCAGGACGCCTTGGTTCTTGGCTGGCAGCACCTCGGCCGTGTGCTTGGCTATGGCAGCGCTCTGCAGCTGGAGCCGTTCGCACTGATCCACTATTTTGTTCTGAAGCGCAGAGCCAAGAGCAGGCGGTCAGGCCCCGTCGCGCCCCGCCGCCTCCACGCGGCCCCGCTAGGCTCCCCGCGCCGCCCCACACCCTGCCGGGGCCCTTGAGCATGGCCCTGCACCCCACGGGCTGCCCCACGCGGCTCCGCCTACTGCCATGTGCCCCACAGCCTGCTGGGGACCCCATACGCAGCCCCCCACACAACACAACAGCCCACCACGTGCCCCACACCTGCCAGAGACCCCACAGCCCACCAAGGACTCCCCACACAGCCTGCATCCCATCTGGGACCCTACATGTGCCCCCCCACAAAACCCCACAGCTCAACATATGCCCCACGGCGCCCCACACAGTCCCACAGCCCACCATGCCCCACCACGTGTCCCACAGCCTACCGGGCCCCACCACATGCTCCACACAGCCCGCTGTACCCCACCACATGCTCCACACGCAGCCCCACATCCCATCAGGGACCCTACATACAGCCTCATACACAGTCCCACAGCCCATCATGCCCCACCATGTGCCCCACACACAGTCCCATAGCCTACCGGGCCCCACCACGTGCTCCACACACAGCCCCAAATCCCATCAGGGGTCCTACATATAGCCCCATACACAGCCCCACAGCCCACCATGCCCCACCACGTGCCCCACAGCCCACTGTGCCCCACCACGTGCTCCACACACAGCCCCCCAGCCCACCACATGCCCCCCAGCCTGCCAGGAACCCCACACCCAGCCCCACACATGACTCTGCAGCGCACCATGGGCCCCACAGCCTGCTGGGGACCCCACACCAGGCCCCACACACAATCCCGCAGCACACTGTGCCCCACCACGTGCTCCACACCCAGCCCCACAGCACACCGCAGGCCCCACAGCCCACCAGGGACCCCCCACACGACCCCGACAAAGCCCCGGGGCCCACCCGGTGCCCCCCACACAACCCCACGGGTGCTGGGGAACCCGCACGCGGCCCCCAGCCCACCCGCGCCCTCAGCCCGCCGCGGAGGCCCCGCACAGCCCCGCCCCGCCCGGGTGCCCCGCACGGCCCCGCAGCCCAGGCCCGGCCCGGCCGCGGCGGCGCCCCGGCCCCCACCGAGCCCGGCCCTGCAGCGCCGCGGGCGGGGCGCCCGCGCGCCGCTCACCCGCAGCTCCGCCGCCCGCTCCGCCAGCGCCCGCGGCCCGCCGCCCCGCTGGGCCATGCTGCGCGCCCGCGGCGGCGGCGGCACCTGCCGCAGGTGCGGGGGGCGGGAAGGCGGCGGCGGCGGCACCGCCCCGCCCGGCGCGGCCCGGCCCCGGCCCCGCGCGGCCCCGCGGCGCTCACCAGCCCGGCCGGGCTCCGGGCGGCAGGTGCCGCGGCGCGGCCCGCCCCGCGGAAGGGGGGCAGCGGCCGCCGCCCGGCCATGACGCCCCCGCCTCGGCGCAGCCCCGGGGCGACCCCGGGAAGGGCGGCGGGGCGGGGCGGGGCGGGGCCGCGCTGGCTCTGCCCCGGCCGTCGCCAAGGAGCCCGGCCCGGCCCACGGTGAGTGCGCGGCGGCGGCGGCGGCGCTGCCCGCGCCTACGGGCCGGGGCGGGGCTGCGGCAGCGGCACCCGGCGGCGCCCCGTGTCCCGCGCGCGGGGCCCCCGGCTGTAGGGGCCGGCGCTGAGGAGCGGCTCAAGGGGAAACCGGGCGCCGCGGGGGGCGGCAGAGCGGCGTCTGCGGGCGGAAGGAGGCGGCCGCTGTGTCTGCGGGAGCCGCGGCCCCGCGGAGCCCAGCGAGGAGGCTGCTTTGGGGAACGCTCCGGGACGGGCGCGCGCTTCCCGGGAAGCCCCTTTTCTGTGGTGAAATAAAACGCGCGCGTTACTGCTGCTGCGGCGAGGTGCGCCCTATGGGGCGCTGCACGAATCGGTTTCTCTTCAAACTGTGTTACCTTTGCATGCAAAATCCTGGTAAAAGACACCTCTGATAATGTGCCGTTCCTGCTGTTTTATGCAGCTGACATCACTGCAATTAAGAAATCAAAAATAAGGTCTTAGCCTTTTCCTAGAATTTTATTTTGCAGGTGAAAGAAACTTCCCGTGTTCTCTTGTTGTCCAAGAAAACTTGCATTCGTTCCTAACGTACTGAAACAATTTACAAACTCAATCTGCATCTGACTGAAAGAAGTTATTTGCCAAAATAACACTGCCCCTGAACTGTGAGATTTACTTTCCTTTATATCTTTTGAACACGCAGACTCGGGGATAGAGCAAGCAGAGATTAGCTAGATATTGCTAATCACACAGGCTCTCAGGGTAAAATTAGAAAGGGAACGTTTGGTAGAAAACTAGTGCCTCTCACTTGTTGCTGCCAGTGTTTGGTTTTCAACTTTTTGTAAGCAGAGACTTGAAGCACTTTTTTTTCCCCCTGTGTGCTAGAAGTAGCTTGACTTTCCTTTTTTTCCCCCAATTTTTTTGTTAGCAAAAAACCCTACATGTCTGGAAGATGGGAATGCTAATGTACACCTAGCCCAGTCTGAATTCAATCCAATTAGTGTGTCTCGAGCTAAGAGGAATCCAATTACTGTACGCGGCGATTCCCTGTCATTGAAACCGGCTTGTTGGCAACGGCCCTTCTTCGTCCGCCGCCGCCGCGGGTGTCTTTCCTGAGCTGGGATCGGCGTCACGCGCAGGGTGGATTTATTTCCCAGAAAGGCAGGAACGTGGGGATGGCTCTTTGCTTTCTTCTCTCCCCGCTTTTTGCCCAGCTTGTAACCCGCAGCGGCGGGTCGGAGACTCAGTGCATCTGCTAAGAGATTTAGCAAGATGGTCTTGTTTAGCCTGGACCTGGGGCTGGAGTTTGGACGTGGAAGCTGCTGGTCCCAAACCATTACTTGGCCCAAGGTAAGAGCAGCTGAGGTTTTACGTTAAGTCAGGCTGAACCAGTTGAGTTCAGGTTGCCTGTGTCTGATGTTATCTTGGTCTAAAGCTGATGAGTCAGCCGTACAAACCAAAGTCTGAAATTGTTTGCGTCAGCCAGTCTGGAAATTGGGAACTCCAGGGAACTTGGAAGCCAAGACTGTGGTGGTTGGAGATATTCCCCAGCCTCGTGTCCAGTGGTCAAAGAGCATCAGCCCCTGCGGGCTCTCAGCTTGGGAGTTTCTCTTCTTGATTTGCTTGCTGACTTCCATGGAACACCTAAGAACTTAATGTTTTTTAGATCTGTCGCAGTCGTTTGGCATTGGCCAGCTCAGAGACAGAAAGCTCAGTAACCTCAGTTTTGAAGCTGGTCTTGCTCTAAGCGGGGCTTTTGCCTAGAGACCGCCAAGTGTCCCTTCCTCTGATTTTTTTTTCTCTGAATCTAAATGAGGTTAAAATGTCAATACCGTGTTATCAGCACCTTTTCCTGGGTGCGTAACTGTCAGAAATCTCTCCAGGTTCACGGTAACGTGGTGTCTCCTAACCTCCAGGTCATGTCGCAGCAGCAAGTGCCCCAGCTGCTGGCACTGTGATGCCGGGTGCGTCTCACTGCTGTTGGAGCCGTGCACTTTGGCAGCGCTATGGGGAAACTGCAGAGCAAAACCAACCTCCACACCTCCAAATACAGGTAAAAGCCCCACATGAACAAGTCTTAATAAACCAACTATCAGATTGAATAGAGAACAGCAAATGAATAGAGAATATAGCAATAGAGAATGTAGCAAGCATCTGTTTTAAGTTGTTGTTAATGACTGTATGAGTCCGATTTGCATTTTTGACCCCTGCTTCTGAGGTCTGCTCCGTTCTTTGGAGGACTGAAGTCCATGTGTAGCTCCCAGGAGCAGCCGAGCATGTAAGCGTGAGCGGTGATCATGCTCTGTGATTGCTTTTTTAGAGCTGCACTCTAAAAACGCTAGGGGTGGCTGTTTGGCCAAAAGATCCAAACTGCTTCTCTGCCTGTGCTAAGACTGCTGTAACTTTCATCAGCAACTGGAGCAGGATACCGTAGGTCTTAGTTTAGTGTTTTCTATGAGAATGGCTCCTTTGCCAGAACAAGTATCCCTCTGTCCGGTGCTCCACTCTGGACTGTCTGATAAGCTGGTGTGAGCCACTGAGAGTGGGACAGTGAGCACTTGAATCCTGGCAGTTCAGGCTGAATATTGGTAATTTTGTTGTGGCACAACTGTATGGGCATTAGCCAGGAGGAAAAGGGGGGTCCAGCTGGCAGGAGGAGACAGTTAGCCTACAATAAATACAAGGGGTTTACTGGTAAGTCCAGAAGGACATTTGCTCTGGCATTTAAGCTTCCTCCACCTTGGCGAGGTGGAGGGTGTCTCGCAATCCTACAGCATCCATAATCAGCTATTTTGAGCAAAAATGGTGATCTCTGCCTGGGGATCATCTGAGAGCACAGAGCGGCAGCAGGAATCAGGAGAGCTTTGGCAAAGCTAGTTTCAAAGAGCAAAGTTGCAGTACCAGCCAGGACAGTAGCCAGGCTTGAATGCCATTGATGTAAGCAACCCTGGGAGACTAGAAAGATTGAAATGCAACTTTTTTTCTGTTCTTTGCACTGGCATGGAGTGAGTAAACATATAAATATTTAGCAGCTCAGGAGGTGGAATCTGCTTCCTCCATTTTGCCTTATTACAGAGAATAAGG
The DNA here is from genome assembly GCF_028389875.1 of Rhea pennata. Taxonomy (NCBI): domain Eukaryota; kingdom Metazoa; phylum Chordata; class Aves; order Rheiformes; family Rheidae; genus Rhea; species Rhea pennata. The sequence goes on from NC_084680.1 coordinate 3,777,272, forward strand.
CAGAAATCTGCTTTCCAAAATCAGATGTTACTGTTCTCTAGTTCACTAACACTGTAGTCTTCTAAACATCGGTCTAAGTGGGGAAAGTCCACCTGACTGAGCCATAAAATGCAGTGTAGCTTGTGCCACTGTCTCTCTCCCTGTCGCAGGGCTGATGGCTCTGAGGAGAAGACAGGACCTGTTAGAGCTGTTCAGCAGTACAGCCCTGTGCATGCCGATGCAGTCACTTCCATAGCTGCTCTCAAACCAGATCTCTGCGTGTCTGGAGGAAAGGTTAAGGTAAGGTACGTGTCCATCACAGAGGGCAAAATGCAGTCAAAGACAGGAAAATATTTCTGGATTGTTTTGCCAGGGAGGCTAGGAAAATGAGGTGATGTGTCTCACATGTGACCTTTAAACATTTCCATGAATGATAAAAATTTCAGCAGTGATTTTCCTGGATATAAAAAGAGAGGATGAGCTCAGAGTGTGAGGGCACACATTGAATCGCACTGTCTTGGGTGTGAAAGCCCTCTGTCTCCCAGAGTTCTGATCCCAATCAGAAATTCAAAACTAGACTAGCGGATTTGTATACAGTAAGCTCACCTTGGGGAATTAGTGTGTGACCCATCAGGCTCCAGAGACCTGGAATGGATCTCGAGTGAGAATCCCATTTTACCTGTAGCTTGAGGCAGGGAGCAAACAGTGGGTGCGTGAAGACTGAATGAGGAGCCATCAGTAGTCAAGCAAGGAGACCCCTATGTGCAAGAGAGAACATCTGGGTTTGTTTTTCTTATGTTGTGAGATAAGAGCTAGCAGTACAGATCAGGGAAAAGAGGGCAGTCTGCAGAAATGGGAGTGCGGAAGCAGTATGGTGCAGGTGACAGCAGTTACAATGGAAAGATGCCTTAGGTAGTCACGATTGCCTTGGCGTAAAGACATGTTCAGGATCAGGCTTGGTTTTGTTGCTTTCAAAGATAAATCATGTTTTTAAGTCTCTTAAGTGTTAAGTACAGCATCTTTTGATGATTTTGAATTAACAGCAACTCAGTATCTCTCCCAGGCAGGCCCAAGTCTCCTGGGTAATTTGGTAACCTTCTCCAGAGGTCTGATCACGTCGAATGCTTTCATCACCCTGAGAATCAATGAACTGATCCTTATGCTGTTTACAATAGATAGGCTCTATAGAGAGGCTCCATTTGCTGTAGGATCCCAAAACGAAAAGAATCTGTTCCCTCTTCAGGCTTGGACTTTGCATGGGGGCTCAGTATAACATAAATCAAGACTGTGTGTAGATTAAGACTCAGCACTTATTGCAGAAGCTGAATGCTCTTTTCGGCATTAATGTGGTGTTACTGTATTAGGAATGGAGCTCCAAAGAATAAATCCAGCCTTACAGAAATGGTGGATGGTATTTTTTTTGCTTTAGAAAATCTACTTACTAAGGGAAAAAAAAGCCTTTTAGATTTTGAATAATTCAGGATATATTTCCTGCTAATACAATGGAGCATGTTGCTACAAGTGCTCTTTGTCAACAGCTCCAAACTGTCTCTTAGGAAAGGTGTGAAAACCTTCTTTGGCCCATTCTCCTGCTGCTGATTCCTTTCACTGGCTCTCTCCGCAGAGCGTGGTTGTGTGTAACTGGAGATCCGGAGCTGTACTGAGGCGGTTCATCGGACACGAACGTGAGATCACCAAGGTGAGCGCCAACTACGTGAGTACAGTTGGGGGCTTCCATACTGTTACCTGGCAGAAACTTGGAAAACAGGAGCAGTAGAGCAATGGTTTGTCATCCACCTAGGGCGTGACCTTGTTAGTCAGAAAGAAAGCCTTCGAGCTTGTCTACGTATCAGAACTTGTTAGGTTTTTCCAGGGCTCCAACTGATCCTTTGTCCAGAAAAGAAGCACCCAGTGGTTGTGTCCAGATGAAGTGGCTACAGGAGGCTTGGACACGTGCTTGTCTTTCCACTTGAGAGGCTGCATGGCAGAAAGTCAGGATATATTGTTCAGTCAAGTTTTTGGTTCAGGGATGATGCTCACCTTTCTTCATGTCCCTATCTAGTAGACTTGAATGCGAAATAACAGCCGTGCACAGGGAGAGTGGGGCATTAATCTTCCACGTGACCCACTGATTACAAAGCCTAATATGCTTCCCGGAGAGCAAACAGGCTAGGGTGGGTGCCACTACGCGTGGCATGGCCGATGCACCTCCCAGCTGGGGGCAGAAACAACGAGAGAAAATAAGAGGAGGGGATAAAAGGAGACTAGGAGTGTCTGGACCAGGGCTTGGAGATTAGGAACGCCCTACCCTACCTAGGTAAACAGGAGGGGAGTGAATGTGAGGCTACAAACCGTTCAGCCTGCAGATATCAGCGTCCCTCAATAGCTGTGTGATTATGGAAAAATGTAGGAGAAAACAAGAAAAGAGCAAGACAAAAGTTTTAAAGAAACATTTATTACCCAAGAAAACACTGAGAGGAGGGGAGCTTTTGGGTGTGACACTGACTGGGGTGAGAGGAGTGAAGCTCTCACCTTCTAATGCTCCAGGAGTGAGACTTTACTGCCAGCCTGCTTACTTGCAAAGGCAATACATATAGAAATAACTGTCTCAACCATCAGTTTCTTCCCTTAATATAAAAACCTTCAGAGGGGCCAAACAGTGAAAGGTGCTACTTAAAAATGAAGCTGTTCTGCTGCAGTGAGTGGCTGCCAAGAGCCCACCTGCACACAGCCTGGACAGCAAGCAGTCCAGGGAGCATCCTTGACATGCTTGACATGCTTGACAGTCTGGGATCCGGGAACTCAATGTGTTTCTGCACTTGCTCTGGGGAAAGTAGGTTAATCCCTCTCTCACCTGCAGCTCTGGTCACGGGGGAAGTGATCAGAAACTGTCCCACCTCACTGTAGGCCTCGGTGGGTTGGTATCAGTGCCATGACCTATGCTGTTCCCTGGGACTCACACTTGTACAGGAGGCAGCAGGAGGAGAGATGGCATTTAACAGTCACAGGTGTCTCCAGACAGCATGCAACTGAGTTAAGTGGTCTCTAAGCAACTTTGGCATTAATCCTTTCCTTTCAGGAGCATCTGTTGTCACTGCTCTAGCAGTCAGGAAAAGAGACTGCCCTTGAGGAGAGGAAAGGTCTGTTCTTCCATCAGCTGCAGGGTTTATCTTTGTGATGAGCTTATTGCTCAGCGTGTCATTGCTGTGATATCTGTGTGGCTTCACAGCACCTTTTGGGGCTATGAATTCATTCTTGGTGCTTCACCGCTACTTTCTTCAAATAGCTTGTAACTTAAGTTTGGCATGAAGTCCTCTTCATCTACCTCCTAGAACTGTCCTGCACTTGTGTCTGCTCCTGGTGCATCTGTTTCGGAGCAAAAGCCTCACACTGGAGTTTTAGTTGTGCCATGCAAGATGGGCTAAGTGGCCTGAGTGTCCTGCAAGCTTTATCAGTGGCCTCTCTCTGGACCATTTTTAGCGGACCCTGGTAGTGGGGGAGTGGGAGTCTGAGGCAGCAATGTGTTGGAAGAAGCATCCATGAGACTCTCCCCCACCTGTGAGACTGGGAGCTAGCATTTGTCTACCTGAGCCCAGTGCAAAAGAGTTCATTCCCTTTAGAGAAACATCGCTGGTCTTGGCCGTTTTGTTCACCAAGTCCTCAGTCCCTCTCAGCTTCATCATCGCTGCCCCCTCCCCCCTCCAAGTCCCAGGCTGAACCACAAGCTGCCTTTTCTTGCCTGCTTGAGACCCACAACTGAAAACGAAAAATGCATTTTGAAGGTCAGGCTCGCCTCTGGTCGCATTTATGCACATCTGGAGCTTCGGCATGGCAGCAGGAACGTTGTGTCTTCCCTGTGTGATGCTGGCTCGAGCAGGAAGTCTGAGGTACACCTCCCATCTTGTCCTGCAGGTCACCTGTGCTCTTGACTCAAACAGAGTCTTCAGTGCATCCCGTGACAAGACTGTGATGATGTGGGAGCTTTTGGGGACTTCAGGACCCAGGCAGCGCTTCCCGGGACATGACCTGGTCATTACTGGACTAGCCGTGAGCCCAGGTGAGGAATAACTGACTCCTATTTCCCAAACAGTGGTTTCTTTACAGTTTTTCTTTACAGTTTCTGGACATTAACTTGTGGTTGTAGATGCCTCCCACCTGTGCACGGGTTCACGCGACAACACCATTTGCAAGTGGGATGTAGAGACCGGGGAGCGCCTGTGCAGAGCTGGTATCTCCAGGAATCTGGTAGGAGCCACTGGTTCCCTTTGCCCTGTAAGGGCAACTCTCTGCCTCCTTAGTCATTTTGCACATAAAACTGCACAAAGAGGATTTGCCCTGAGCTTGGTGCTACACTGAGCCCAAGATGTGCTGCACAGGTGCCTAAGCGCCTGTGGAGATTTGAACCTGAGGCTGCTTACCCTCTTTTCTGGGGAAAAAACACACTCCACTAGCACCAGGATACCGAGACACGTACAGCGATTTATTAATGCCTAGTGCTGAGCAGAGCCATTAGGAAGCATGTTTTGTGGTAGGGTCCGTATCCTCTTTTGCATCAGCCCAGTGGCAGAGTTGTGGGTGTCTTCAGGTGCCCATGTTTCCACGGTGCTGGGTCCTGTTCCGCGTTGGTGCCTCCCTGCCTGCTGATAACCCCGGTAACCACATGGGACTGGACCTGTCAGCCCCGGTAAGGGAGCAGCGTTGATGGGAAACAGAAGAAGAATTCACCCAACGTTTCCTGCTCAATACGCAGTGCAAGGAGAGCAAGGCCGGGGGAGCTCTGTGGTTCTGCGTTACAGGCAGCCATCAGCCCGGGCTGCCTGCTCATCCCTTCCCCTCCGCAGGTAACACATCTGTGCTGGGTTTCTAGGGAGCCTTATATCGTCCAGGCGTCAGAGGATAAAATGATCAGGTAAATCTTACAGGTGGCCACAGAAGAGGGATTCTAGTTTGGAGAATATGCCAACAGATCATGGAAGAAGAGAGTGGTCGGTCCAGGAAATGGGGCTGTTGCCTGTTGCCGCAGTAATGTGTCAGAGCCCCTCTCCCCCGCTCTTGTGCTTTCAGGATCTGGGATAGCCGGGAGCTGCAGGTGGCACACACGTTCCCAGGCAAGCGGCACATTCAGACGTGCTGCGATGTGAGCCAGGACGGGCGCTACTGTGTCAGTGGCAGCGGCGGCTTCGCTGGGGAGGGCTGCGAAGCAACCGTGAGTTTGCTGGGCAGCAGTTCCTGCATTTTGTGTTCTGCTTTTCCTGTTCTTTTTTTTTTTCCTGCTTTTTCTGGTCTGATCTCCATGGCATGCAGAAGATCAGTGATCGTGGTGCTTGTTTGGCTTCACACTGGTATCACCGGCTGGGCCTGAGGCAGCTGGTCGAGCTCCTCAGATTCTTCCTGTCTCTTCCCTTCAAGAGTCTTCTGTAATAGCAGATGTTCATCCTTATTAAAGCACAGGGACAACAGTGTCAGGGACTATGAGGTTCTTGCAGAAGGGACCTCTCACTCAAGGTGCTCTTAAAAAACAAATTTACTCTTTATGAAATAGTTCTATGTTGTCAAGTGACAGTGATGGAGCCAAGAAGTCACCTGGACTCTAAATGCTGCCTGTTGCCTTGCAGCTTTGGGACTTGCGGCAGACGAGGAGGCAAGTGTGTGAGTACAGGGGGCATCTCCAAACCACAGCCTCATGTGTCTTCCTTCCCTGGGGCCTGACTCCGGCCCCCATCGTTGCCACATCTTCATACGACTGCAAAGTGAAGCTCTGGGACCAAGACAGCGGAGGTAGGGAGGGAGCTGCCTGCTGAGTGGGTGTCACCTGGGGCTGCTGCAGCTGCTTCCTTGGTCTCCCTCTCCCCACGGTGGTGGGCTCAACTGAGCTGGTAACCTCTCGGTTTTGCTCAAATCCAACCACAGGGCTGTTGTGGAGGAGATAAGGCCCAGAGCAGCTGGTGTTGCTCTCCAAAAAAAGGTATTCGGGTATGTAGCGCTGGAGGTGATGAGCATCCGTCCTAAATTAAAGGGAAACAAGGAAGGGACGTGACCAGAAGAGCTTACATGGCCCTGGGAATCTGATTTCTGTTTCCCTCTTGGATGGTTATCAAAACTGCATGTTAAATGTAGCACAGCCCTTAAGAATTTTCCTGAATTCCTTAAGAATTTGGCGGGGGGAGCAGGGGGGAGCTCATGGGGAACAGCTCCGCGTGAGCCCTGCTGCTCTGCCCGGCGGGGCTCTGTGCAGCCGTCCGTCTGCCCCAGGGAGGGCGAGGGGCTGCAGCTCGCCTCCCTGCCGCCACTCGCGGGGCCGGGAGCCGCACGCAGGCCCAGCTGGAGGGGAGCCTGGCGTTCCCCTGCCGCCTGCGGGCGTTTACCACCAGCAGCGGCCCTCGAGAGCGAGGTTTAAAGCGTTCGCTCGCCTGTTTTTTTTTTTTTTTCTGCGGATAGTGGGCATTTCTTGGCTCAAAAGCAGCGCTGTGCGGCGACAGCCGGCCAAGCTGCCAGCCCTGAGTGCCGTCCCCGTTCCCTCCGCAGCCTGCCTGGCCACCCTGTGCCTCGAGGGAGCAGGCCCGCTGGCCGCGCTGACCGCCTGCGACGCCTCCACCCTGCTCTGCGGCAGTTTTAACAGGGGAATTCGCGTGCTCCGGCTGAGCAACCGCACGGACCTGGAGCTGGAGGAGGTGGCAGCGTTTTGACCGTGGTGACCCTTCTGGCAGAGACTGGCTCACTCAGAGCAGCTCTGTCGAGCCCGTTCCATTGCCTGCCGGCATCTGCAGAGCAGCAGTGCAGCCGGGGCACTGGGATTTAGTTGTTTCATTTTGTAGCTCCTGGAAAGCAACTAGAACTGTTTAGAAGGAAAGCTAAATTGTAGGTGCCTTCAGGTCCAATTCTCACTCTCCAAAGAGCCATGTGTGTTTTATTTACAAAACGTCCAAGCAGGCAAGCTGCACGGGAGGTCAGTTAGGGAAGGAGAGGTGTGTGTGCGGCCCCAGACAGTGGTTCTTGGGTGACCCCTTGACAGAGCACTGCTTAATGGGAGGAGAAAAGAGCCTTGGACCATGTGCTGGAGCAGCCACTTGTACTCCAGGTGCAATGTGAGTACATGCACCCATAGCAGGTGGGAGAAAATTCAGCCAGAATTTCATCTTCTGAGCCAGGGAGAAGCACGCTGCTGTCCTGCACAGGGGCCGGGGTTGGGGCCTGCTGGGTGACTGCTCGGCCAGGGTTGTCCTGTGAACGCAACCCATGGGGGCACCTCTCAAAGCCTTTTGGCCTGCCTGGTGGGAGGTCCCTCACCTGGAGAGACCTCAGAGCCCTGCGCACTGCTGTACAATTCAGGAACAGCCACAGTGGCTACCAGGCACGTTAGTGCCCAACCTCTTGCACGAGAGCCAAGTCAGGGAGCTTTTCCTGCTCTGTACAGCTAGGAAGGCTACATCCAGCCTCACAGCAGGGCGCCAGTCACGCTGCGAGAGAACACGCAGTAGCTGTTACCGTCTGCCAGGTTACGCATTTTCAGGTTTCTGCCCTTCTCCCAGTGGCTTTGCTTTGCAGCCCACAAAATCTCTTTTCTCTTGAAGACTTTTTAAGATAGCAGATAGAGAAATCAAACGGTGTGTGTATTGTGAAGTACCTGTAATGTCTCTGTCCCTTAGTCAAACCCAGGAGCTAGGGTGCTTATTCAGACCACATTCTGATGTTCTAGAACATCCCATTTGCAAAACTTTAAATTGAAATTTAAACCACAAAAAAGGAAGCTCCTCACAGTGCAAACTAGAACAAGGAAATCCTACAGTGAAATAGCCTGCTCTGTACTGAGGTGAGATAGCAATACCTTCCACAGTAGATACCTGCATGAACTACTTTATTCTTGAGATAGCCCAGGGAGCTAGGGTATGAGATAGTTTGAGATGCTGCATGGAAAATTAAAAAAAATCCCCAGCCTTTAAAAATCTACTGTGAGTAAATACAAAGAGGATACAGAATTCCACATTCAGAGACTAACTTTACAGACGTAGGAGAAGCAGGGTACCATTTTCCTATAACTAACAGCCAGTATCAAGTTTGAAGCCAGCAACTTCTACCAAAGGCTCCTGGGAAACAGAAGGTAAGAAGGATGTTACTAGGGGGTGTACAACACGCTATACTTGAAGAGTTATGTGGCTAGAGAAGCATGAGAAACTCATCCAGGCCTTGCTTCCAACCAAGCCCTGGCAAACACAGACGCTTCAAAACCTTCTCAACTAGAACACCAAGACCAGCCAGTGACTACAGCCACCATACAGCATGTTACAATAGCAGATTCCTTTTTCTTTAATATAAAAAAGCAAGAATGTAAGAATGTCTGCGTTCAAAGACATTAACATCTCCGTTCCAGTTCATCAGAAACTCTGAGCTACTCCGCTGTCCACAGCTTGAAGGTTCTGTCATACGAACACGTCGCTATCAGTTGGCCATCAAGGGAGATATCTAGTCCCATTACCTTCCCCTCATGACCAGCCAGTGTTTTCAAAGGAGACCAGCCAGGGTGAGTCCAGATCTTTGCTGTGTTATCATAGGCGCCTGTGAGCAGGAAGTTACCGTGATTGGCTGCAATTGAGGATGAGAAAAAGGGAGAAGTAAGATTTGCGAATAAAAAAGTGAAAAATCTACTATTAAACAAGAACAGACCCTCCTGCCCTGAAGATGTGTTTGAGTTGTACCCATAAGTATCAACACTACAGACTGTCGTATGTACTGTCCATACCCTGTCATCTCAGCTCGGGAAAGGCAGGGATAAGGAACACGTGACATGAGATGCTTACGTTCAAACTTCACCCCAGTCACCAGGTTCTGATGGGCAGGAATGGTGTAGATGCACTTCCTCTGACGGAGGTCCCACACTTTGCAAGTATTGTCACCACTGCCAGTTGCGATGTGGTATCTGCCAAAGAGTCAAGGAATGACACTCATGAAAGATGGTGTTTGTACTCAGTTTCCACATAAACCATACAAGCTCCTTTCTTACCCATTTGGAGAGAAGTTAACCCCATAGATCTCCTTCAGGTGGCCTTCTAGAAACATGATGCAGCGTCCTGTGCGCAAGTCCCACACCCGGCCAAAAGCATCCAGTCCACTGTGAAGAAAGAACCTATGCATTACCCACCACAGACTTCAGCAACTGTCAGAATACACTCAGCCTCGCCACCAGAATCACTAGGGCACTCGGAGTCAGTCCACATTAAATCCTTGATAATGTTCCATGTACGATCTTTAGACAAAACGAACTCACCCAGTCCCAGCAAGAGACCCATCTGTGTGAAAGGCAATGTCATAGACCCCTTTGCTGTGTCCCTCCTGATGGAGGATCTCTTCCTGAGCTTCCAAGTCCCACAAGCGCCATGAGTGATCATAGCTGTAAAAACAAAACATTTATCCAACTGAATGCATTATTCCAGATCCTCAATCTAACCTTACAATCCTGCTTGAACTGTGCACACATGAACAGCTCTTAGCATATTTGTGTGGATTGGTCCAAAACTTGGTCCGCTGCATAGGAAGACACAGCCTGGAATGAGCCTGTCCGCTCTGAAAAGTTAGAAATCCTCAGCACTGTGTCCCTCTAAGACAAGGGAGCTTCCCTAGTTCCACATAAACACGGCATCCTGCAACCTCGAAGAGATCATGCAACAGGTGGCCCTGTCTGCTGGCAAGCTAAGAGATGCACTGTATGACAAGCACACGTGGCCTCTTCAGATGCTTTTCCCTTCCAAGCTGCTAGTGCTGTGCCCAGCTGACCTCAAGAAAGCCACACAAACTGCCAGCTACAGACACAGGATGAGTAATAGAACAGTAGAGACAGCTTCTGTGAATTTTTTAAAGCCCTTAGAACTGAAACTGAAGGAAGAGAGAACAGAAAAGAACAATGTAATTTATAAGGATCATCATCCTTTGCTGCCAATGAGAGTTGCCCACGAGGAACTCATGGAAATGCACTTAGCAGTAGCATCCATTTCTGCTTCTGGAGCCAGTGTTTCAGATCATCTATGCGTTGCTCGGGTTCGGTGAGCACAGTGGCTCCACTGGGTCTCTCCCATCAGTGTTAACATCTGCCCCATACCACTGTCCCACTCACCACATGTCCTGTCCCATGCTCACTCACTAGTCAGGGAAAAGCCAGAGGGCTGCTCCTCTGGCTTTTTCAACTCCTCTAGCAGTTGGAAATCTTCAAGGAGAATAACAGGTCATTTCATCAATTCTGTGGACATTTTATTTCCAACTGGAGACCAACAGGATCTCACAAGAGGAGCAGAGAAAGGAAGTCCTACAGGAATCCCAATGACTTGCTTTTATTTACATTGCAATGCCCCAGACTAGGTTAAGCTGTTGTCAAGAACGGCTGAGTGCTGCCAGTGTTGGACTCCTTTGCAGACACGCAGCAATACCTATCAGTTCACCAGCTAGACAGCTAATGGTAATGTCTTAAAGCAAATAACCAAATCTCCATACCAGGTAGTGCCCAGGAACCTTCCAGACGGGTGCCACATCACACGTGCCACTCTCATGCTATGACCTTCAATATCTGCCACTGGCTCATCACTGAAAAACAAAAACCAAGTCATTGGACACTGGCCAGGGTGGCTGCTACTAACCAGGCCTTTGCAATCACTACAATCACAGTAAAACAGCTGATACTTAAATATATTCAAGACAGGAAAACCAAAATTTTTGACCACTGAGGGTATCTAATGCTGTCTTCCGTTCATATAGCTAAAGCTCTAAGTGAAACTCCTTTATGCACACTCACATCCTCAGTTATAAAGCTCTCCTGGGATAATTATGTCAGGAAAATTATCAAGGCCCTTGTTACTTTCAGGCAGTTTGTAATGTGAATGTCAACAGCCCAGTGACATCATTCTCAACCAACTGGCAGCTCTGAGCAAGATCTACCTTGTGTGCAGTGCCTTGCAGAAAGTCGCCCTGACCTGAATCAGGAATCCCAGGCACCACTTTATTTAATAACGGTAACAGCAGAAACAAAACACTGACTGCAGAGCAGGGAGCTTTTCTGTGTTTACACAGAACACATAGCAAACCCCTGTACAGCAAACCCCTCAAGGCTATACCCATGGCAGGCAGGCTAGGGTGAACATTTATTCTACCATAATTGGATGCACCAACTCAGCAGCCTTTAGTAGACAATATGAACAGCATCTAGAGTTTCTTTCTAACTGGCCAATTAAGGAGACGTGGTCACATGAGACTGATAAGCATCTGTCTCTTGCCACAGGTGTATTTCTCTCAGGCCAAAAAGCTTAGAAACAGTGCCTCTGGGCTAAGGCTTATAAACCGAGGATCTCGGAGCTTCCTGAGGTACGTTGCAGGACTCGGCTTTTCAAACATGCACGTGCTAGAGCTTGGTATCTGTGCCACTGTCTTTTTCTCAGGCTGAAAGTAAATGGCTGGAGGTAAAATCTTCCAGAACCAGCTAACACTACACAATGACACAGAGCCACTCATTTTTATTACAGGATGAACCTTTTGTGCATCATTATCTCTTTAGTTCATCCCTCTGTAAACACCGGTGTTTTCCAATAACCCAAGCCATGACAAAAGTTCATTCCTTGATTCCAAAGATGGAGAATCTTTGTCCTGCCAGATGAAAGGCTTGAATGAAACAACCTCTGAATCTTCCATCCATCACCTAAAGCAGTGTGCCAACGTTCAGCAGTAATTCTGACTTGATTCTTTCCAGACAATTTCTCTGTTTTGATTCCCCTAATCACGATGATCTCTCTTCCTGCTGAAGACGGTGGCATGTACTGAGGCTAGGAACTGCTCTGATGTAACTACAAGAAGAGTTACATTTGCAGGAGGATGGCAAGTGTCTTATGTCTAAAAAACCAAAACAAACCCCAAAACAACAACGCTGCAGCAGTCGTGTCCAGTATCATTCTAACCTTTCAAGGCTCCAAAGTTTGACAGAACCATCAGCTGCACACGAGGCCAGGTTAACATCTTTCTTGTCTAAGGAGACAGTGGCTTTGGGATGGAAGACTATTGCTCCCACGTTGGTGTTATGTCCTCAAGAGAAAGGAAAGAGTAAAAATTTTACCATTTGCCATGAGATCTTGGCCAGTTCTTCAGAAAAGCAGTGCTTCTTTTGCTACTGACTAGTCAAAGACCAAAGAAAACTTTCATAGCATCCTCCCATATTGGATGAAGTTGTATTGTGACTGCCAGACACATTTGTACTGCAAACTAAACTGCAATTCCAGTAGCACCTGCTTACAGTATCAAATGTCAAGGCTTGTATTCTCAAAACAAAATGAGATGAAAAATTACATGCATGAGTCAAGAGATTTTCCCTCATATTTGTATTTAGTCAAAGTTGCAATCACTATGCAGGGAACTTTACTGTTGTTCTCAAGTGACCTGACCCAGATATTTGATGTTGATATTTGACTCAAAGCAACTAAACCTGGGATTTGAAACAAAACAAATCAAAAAGCATCATTCAGAAACAGAGAGTAACAAGCTTAGGTCTTTTCTCATCTCAAAGAGAAAGGCAGGACTTCCTCTGGATTATACACACATCCACATCCCATGAGTCTGAGAGATGCTCGTGTTAGAATAGTCTTTTGAGTCACAAAGCAATGCAGAATTCAGCCCGGAGAGAAACAAAAGAACTAAGCAAACAGTTTCAAGTGAAAGTCTCTCTACCTCGTAAGGTATGAACAAGGTTGCAGTCAGGCACAGACCAGAGCTTGCACAGCCCACTCCTGTTGAACACAAGAAATACAGTGAGCCAGTGCAGACAGGCACAGGAACCTCAAAGAACAGATCAAACACAGAGCTGCAGAACTACGCTGGGAGTTTCTGCAGTGGCCGTAATACCAGTACACTTTGAGCTACCAACCACAAGGACAGACAGACTCAGATCTGAATCCCTGCAAAACTTTAAAACAAGGTGAAGGCAGAGTTTAGAGTAGGAACAAAAAGCACTTCTGAACTCTCAGGTTTCAGAGATCTCTAGTGCAAATGCTTTTTAAAAGAACACTTACCAACAGGCAGTAGCTAGGAATTTGGAATTGGGGCTGAAATGGCAGTAGGATAGTGGACGATCATCTCCAATCTGACTGCAGAAGTTATTCAAGGACTGAAAACAAATCCAAAGACAAGGGCAAATAAGTAAAGTACTACCAAGCTAGAGAAAGCCTTGCCCAAAGAGTGAGATGAAGTAGGTCAATTTACGAAAAAGGAGACAGAGGCCTTTGAAAAGTCACTTACACAAAGGGCGGAGCTGCCCTGCAGCCACTCCAGCTCCATGCAAGAGGGCTACAGAGCCACTGATGTAAGCCAGTACTGCTCACTGGCACAGCTTAGCTCTCGACATGCCACCTCCTATACTTGCCACAAATAACCTTGCAGGCCTATTTTGCAACAGGTTTGACAGAGAACCGCTGCAGTTTGGGCCTCTCTGCATCTCATTCAATGAACATGATCAGAAAGACTAGGACAGACAGCATGGTCTCTCAGGGGAGAATCCAATCTCTAGCAGCTAACACCTCTGGATGTAAGTAGGACTAGAGAGGCAGTGCACAAGCCACTCTGTTCCATTAAGCCAAGAATCGACTTCACATGCTGGAAAGGGGCATCTCAGAGTCATTCTAAAACATGATTTCCATTACTGTGTTCGTTATTATTTCCTTTGGTTTCAGGCAATAGTGCCCACAGCACAGTACGAGAAAACTGAGCAGTCCCCTCCTAGTCAGCTAAACTGTGACAAACTCAGGGAGCAACTTCTGTAGCTTCACAGGCAAGCGACAAGGCAGCGCAGTGATGTCTTTCCACGCAGAGGGACAATTAAAGCAGGTCTCTCTGAATCACTAAACAAGACTAGAACATGCTATATGCATGTCACAGGGAGAGAGAAAAAGCAGAACTTTGCAACAGATGACAGGCACAAACAGAAAACTACATACATCTGGACAGCTGCTCCAGGCAGCTGACCTCTTTCTGATCTCTTTTGACGAAAACAAAGCTGAGCAGATGCCAAACCTACCCTCAGGGATTTGTGTAGCTCCTGTCTCTGCGATGTTCTGGTTGCCTCTGGAATCTCTTTGAGCAGCCGGGCTTCTTCTAGCCGCTTCACTGCCCTGTGCAAAGCAAAATTAAGAGCAACAAGTCCCTACATTTCCCCTGGCCTTCTGCTGGAAGCAGGCCTTTCCTCCGCCTTTCCTAAAACTGGGCTAAAGCCAGTGCAGTTCCTAAGAACACAAGCTCTAATCTTGCTGGGTTTGTCTACCAGCACGGGTTCCTCATTCTCTTGATCTCAAGTTTCCTGCATTACCTACAGAGGGATTAATAGTTAGATTTGACAAAGGGCTGCATCTCTCTATTTTTCATTTGTTTTCATTTTCCTTACCTGGGGAGCGAGTAGTTAGCTAGCCACAGCCTAGCTGTCTTCAGACTGCGTGGTCCTTCATGATACCAGGTTTGCTGATACTTAAAAAAAAGAATAAAACTAAAGCAAACGATAACATGATAGAGTTCTTCCATTCAGTTATCTTAGATGGCCTCCTCTTAGTATGTAACTGCCACTACAGCACCTTCTCTTAAATCTTGTGGTCTTAAAATGTCTGTTCTAAGGGGCTAAACTGGGAATCTTGTATCACTACAAGTCCTAGAGAAAGAGATTAAGACAGACAAGTCAATTCTCTGTCCTACAGATCAGATCCTGGCATACAGCTATGACCCACAAGTGTATTCCACTTGAACACTACCTTATTTTTTTATTTGACCATGTACTGCTGAAGATTTTACTGGATGACATGTGGAGAAGGGGGAATAAAAAGGAAACCTGGAGCTGCAAAAATTTTGGATGGTTCCTTACAGCAACCTTCCAAAATCATAAGGAAAAGACAGACTCAGAAAAGAGAGGCAGAATGAAAGAATAATCAAAACCAGAACTAGATGTAGTAGCAGGAATATAGTTTTTTCCTCCTGAGTACAAAGATAATCAGCAATAAAGGATTTACCAAATAACAGTCCCAGTGCCCAGTCTCCTGGTTTATATGCCATATACAACATGGAATTTGGCTTGCAGTACAACCTAGACTTAATTCTCCCGATTTAAGTACATGGCAACCCTCACTGTCAGTCTAACTGAAACCGAAAGCACTGGATGTTTCAGAGACCATCTAAATAAGGTATCTAAAAACTTTAAATATTCCCTGCCACATTAAATGCTAGCAGCACCAAAAAGAAAAAAGAAGGAAGACTACCTCTTCTTTGGATTTTTTAGACTTGTCGTCATCTTTCCTACTCTTTTTCAAGGCATCTGTGCCAACCACTGAAAGGATATTTCGTAATCTGAAAAGAAACATATTAAATCATATTCAGTCAGTGGGTCGTCAGATAGTGTGATCACCGCCTCCCTTCTTCCACCCCCCGTAATTCTTTCTACGTTATAAAGAAGCATTACTGATTAGGAGCATTCCTTACACCCAAACCACAAGGAATATTTCAGGAATTTGACCAAGAGGATAGTGTCAACTGTTAGCAATACACAAGACTGGGCACAGCACCTCTCCCTCCTCTCTGCAGGGCCTTCTCCAAAGAGCGTGATGGGCTCCCCAAGGGCTCGTAAGCAGGCTTTCACTTCAGAGTCATCAGTGGAAACATTGATTTGCCGGGCTCTCTTCCTGCGCTCAAACTCAGCTAAGACTTCTGCCTGACGCTCGCTCATATGGTCTTCAAGATCAAAGACCTCACCTAAACCAAAAACAAAGCCATTAAATTGAAAACAATGGCTGGACAAAGATGTCACATTCTCGATTTTAAATTATGCTCCAACCCAAACAGAGAGACTTATGGATATGTCAAAATCAAGAGTGAGAACCAAAAGGGCGACAGGGTTAAGCATTCTCACCGCTGCTTATGTTAATGTTGCCAGCCTCAATTGCAGCTTTCACCCCATCTTTTCCCAGCAGGCCTGACTCTCCTTTTGCAAGACGCTCTCTCTCCTTCTCTTCCAAACTGCCATAAAAGATGTGGGCTCTTTTGGGTGGAGGTGCATCGCTCTCCTCTGAGGCCTTGCTCTTTGTGGCCTAGAAATAGAAGAATTTTAAGACTTCCTCAGTGTATGTTGAATGTCATCTCTTTAACCAAAAAACAGCTAGGCTGCATGCAAAAGCACTGCTCTGCCAGAGAAAGTTAGCAAGAAGGTCACAAAAAGACCCTGAAACTATAGATGAGATGCCAATTTTGAACAGTAAGGTTTTGCCTCAAGTGCAAAAAAATCAAAAGTTAAGTGATACGTTCAAGAGACTTGCTTAAATTAGATTTACATCCTTTTCTGTTCCTTTAGTATCCACTTAGGCATGGTTTTTAAGTCTCTCTCGCTTCCCATCTCCCTCTTTTTTTCTTTTAATATGAAGTTCTTCCCAATCTTGCAGAAGAACTTCTAGAAAAGGCATGGCAATGTTGAACGCCCCCTCTCAACGCCCTCGCTGAAAAGCAGGAGATGCAACGTTAACAACAAAAAAGTCCTTTATTTCCAGAAGAGCAGCCTAAAAGCAGGCTTTTCGAGAAAATCTAAAGGATTTTGGAAAAAAATCCGCGAAAAAAATACCAGCAGTCTGGTCACGATCGCTTCCAAGAGCTCGGGTGTCCCTGACTGCGCCGGGCCCCGCCGGGCCCCGCTCGCTGCTTCCCCGACACCGGGGCCCCTCCCGCTCCCCCCTCAACCGCGCGGGAGCCGGGCGGAGGGCGGCAGGGCCCGGCCGCGGCGCCCGGCCCGGCCGGACACGCACCTCGGCGGGGGCGGGAGCCCGCGCGGGGGGCCGCGCGCCGCCGCGCGCCGCCGGCGCCCGCGAGGAGGCCATGGCGGCCGGCACCGGGACACCCGCCGCAGAACGCTTCGGGCTCCCCCACAATCACTTCCGGGGCGCCGCGCGGTGCCCGCCGGGAATATCGGGCCCGAAGACGCGCCGGAGAGACCGGCGAGCGCGGGGCATGCCGGGAGCTGTACCCCCACCAGTCCGCGAGCGGCGAGGCGCGCGGGGCGTGCCGGGAGGCGGGCCGCGGTGGGCGGGGAGGGCGCGGGGCGTGCCGGGAGGCGCGGCCGCGGTGGGCGGGGAGGGCGCGGGGCGTGCCGGGAGGCGTGGCAAAGAGCGGGGCGGCGCGGGCTCTCGTTCCTTGCCGGTGGTGGAGGCGGCGCGGGGCGGCGGTGGCGGGCGATGCTGCGGCGGAAGCCGACGCGGCTGGAGCTGAAGCTGGACGATATCGAGGAGTTCGAGAGCATCCGGAAGGACCTGGAGGTGTGAGCGGCGCTGGGCGCGGCCTGCGGCGGGGCCGGGGCCGGCGGCGGCGGCGGCGGCGGCGGCGGCGGGGCCCTGCCGGGAGCGGCCTGTGACGCGGCGCCGTTTGCCCCGCAGAGCCGCAAGAAGCAGCGGGAGGACGCGGAGGTGGCGGCGGCCGGCGAGGAGGCGGCCATGGCGCTGGGCGCCGAGCACAAGAGCCGGGAGCAGATCATCAACGACCGCATCGGCTACAAGCCGCAGCCCAAGGCCGGCGGCCGCGCCGCCCACTTCGGCACCTTCGAGTTCTAGGGCCGGCGGAGCCCCGGGGGGCTTTTTATTATTATTATTATTTAAGTTTTCCTCGTTAGCGGGCCCGTGAATGCCCCTCTAGCTGTTCTGTTTTAAATAAATATTTTTTTTTTTAAAAAAAGTGCGAGCTGCTTTTGCTGGTGGAGGAGGGCGTGGGGGCAGGGCTGGAGGCACCGAGAACAGCGGTGGGTGGGAACCGGGCACCGCTCCGCGGGGCGGGTGAAGCGCCGCCTCTGCCAACAGAGGCTTAGGGCATCTTTCAACGTAGTAATCTTAGAAATTGAGCCACCAGGATGTGTTCGTTGAAACTTTCAGCTCCACAAGATAGCGACACGTGTGCACACACGTAGACCAAGAAAAAGGGTACTGGGGAGTATCTAATTAATGTTTTACAGGCCTGGGTGAATAAAGGCACCAGGTGTCATGGATCTCGGTCCAACTGGCAGACCTTCTCGCAGACACTGCTCGGTCTTTTGCTGAGGAGGCCAGGAAAGAAGCCCACCATGGCTGTTAAAACGGACAAGTCCCGAGCATGTTTCACAGGTGGCTGCAGAGCTGCTTTACAGGCAGCAGCACAGCTGGGGTGTGGATTGTTTCCTTTGAATGAACAGGCCACAAAGCTCAGTGCAGCAGAACACGCTGGGCACATGGAAGTGGAACAGTATCCCACAGTTTTGCATTAAGCTTTTTTTTTTCTTCCTTTAAACTTATTCCCTTCCATTCAGACCTGGTGAGTGCATCATGCTGGCTGCATTGCTATGTTAGATATGCCAAGAGATGTTTGTTGCTTGGACCAAAGGTTACCAACTATCTCCCTGTAGACAGTATTATGTGAAAAACAGGAAGGTGGATTCATTTCTTATAATGACTTATTAGCAAGTACACAAAATTTTGGTACCACTGTCAGATGGGTACAAAACGAAGAGGTTAGCTAATGTAAAGCCCTGAGGAGGAATCTAGCATGTAGCCAGGTGACCTAAAAGGAAAAAAAAAAAAAAAGAAAAGAGAGTGGGTTGTCAGTGTTTAAAAAATTCTCTGTTCCAGCTAGCCTGGGGAAGGAGGAGGCGGCAGTGGAGCAGGCCGCCAGACCTTGGGGCCTCTATCAAAGCGTTCACATCGAATTTAGAGAATGAATGGGAAATTTTTTCTACTCCTGCATGGTGTTGTTTATTCATATATGTTTCTCAAGCAACAAAGTTCCAGTCATCTCCCTTGAAAGGATTCCACAGCCTGTTAGCACTCAGTCTCTGTTTTTCTCCGTGCCATTTGCTCACCAGTCCAGCCTTGCTATTCATGTACTTCAGACAGTTTTGAACTTATATCCCAGGTTGTCAAACCATATGCAAATTCCTTGACAATCTTTTTAATACACTGCTGAAGATTGAACTGTGGAGCCTTTGGCAATGCTGCTAAAATCGAGACTAATGAATTAAAGTACACACAGCGCAACTTTCCCTCTACGGTATTCACTGAGAGTTACTTGTACACATGGCAGCTGTGGTATTTGTGCATGTATTGAGTTAGGAGCATTGGCTGGAGAAAACTGGCAGAAGCATGAATGTGATAGAACTGAGCAGCACCAGAGCTACAGTTGAAACCTGAACGGGTTCAGGATGACCCACTTCAGTGATAGTGTCGACCATGTTAAAAAAGAGACAGGGAGACAGTAAGCACTGGTAAGGGAGAAGTGGACTGGGAGGTTGTACAGGGGTGTGAAGGTGCGTATTTCCCTCAGCTTTTTTTTTATGTAATTGTAGGACATGCATAAGAGTAGGGCTAAGGGAAAATTTTTATTGTGCTTGAAGGAGCGATGATTGGGCAGTGACAGTTTTTCCTACACAGGGACAAAGAATGTGAATTATTGGTTGTGTATTGGCAACACAAAGGCCCATCGCCTGCCAGAGGTCAGCAGCAGAACCCAGGGTAGAATTCAGCTCCCCAGAGTCCAAATCCTGCGTTCTCTTTTCTCTTGGCTCCCTAATTGCTTCTGCCCTCCGCTGCACAACCTGTTGCCGTGGAAAGAAGAGAGTGTTGTCACACTTGGAAATGTGGGAGCACTCTCTCTCCATGCGATCCAGGGAGGGCACATGCTGTAATTTCTGAGGTTTTAGTTTTGACATTTTATTTGCATCGCACTTGCAGCCCTTCTAGCTTTTTCTATTCCTCCTCCACAGAAATACTCACCTTGTAGTCCAACACTGAGCTGTCTTTCACCCTTTTCAGCGATCACCCTACTGCAGTCTCCCAACCCTGACTTGAATCTCCAGTTCCTCAACAACCATTCATCTCTGTTGCAGTGACAAATTTTCTTTTATTTTCTCCTCCTAGTGATGTCTAATTAAATTTCTCATTAAAAAAAAAACCATTCTGACTTGTTATGCTGCGTTTACAGTCTCCCCCTTTCCAGCACAAAAGAAGGCTGAATCCCTTTAGGAAGCTGATTTTAGTGAAACAACTCTACTTCCTTCTCAGATTTCAGCCCACATTTCAAACATTGCCCAAGTTCACAGGGCATACTGCCTTCTCCAGAGCATGTGAAACCTGGGCTAGTCTTTTCCTTATGTTTATTGTAACCCACTTGACAACTGCTCCTAAAAGCAAACATTCAGTATAGCTTCCTTGAAGGGGCTGTACCTCCCTAGCAGTTACTGACCACAGCCCTGGGCATACGCAAAGTAGTGGTAGATTTGCAAATGTAAGAAATATTTTTGCCTCAAGTTATAAAATTATGAAGGATTGCTCTGCTATGCAGGCATTCCCGCATGCTGACAGGGAAACATTTTGGGAGCAACAAAAGCAGGTTCCAGACATTCTTTGGTTGCACATGGAAGGAAAAAACAACCCAAACCCCTGTTTTTCTTGTATGGATGAATACAACCTGGAATAAAACTCTTTCAGGGAGAGCTTCAGTATTCCTTTCTTCTTCCATGACTGAATGGGTTTATTATTACATCTCCCCCAAATTTGCGTCCTTTGACCTCATCCTCTGTACTGGAAAACAGATCTGGGAGGCACTAGTTCCTCTTTCCATCTCAGCTTTCCCCAAACTCAGTAAATAGACTAAAACGAACAGCTACTTACACGTTAGTAACTCCCAGCATTCCCATTCTAGCAGCTTCAGGGGTTGTTGCTCATGGCCAGCCACGGGCCCAGAAGATGCTGCTCCTTATTCTAATCCCCAGCCGCAGAAAGGTGGACACTTAACCCCCACCGCATACTCACGCTGTCATGAGAGGCACAAAGAGCAGTGCAAGAGAAAAGGGAGTGGAGAAGGTCAGACTGGATCTGCCTGACTTCTGGTCTTCAGTTAATAAAAACAGGCAATTACTCTTGGAGTCACTTGCTGAATGTTTCAGTAAAAGGTGCTGGCCTCCACTTCAGCTGCAGTCTCTGCTTTGAGAGTTATTTCTGAAGTACACATACACCACAGTAAAATGCAATCTATTTTATTGGCTAATTATTTACAGGGGATTCTTGATATTCACAGTAACATTAGACAAGTTACCTCCACAACAAGCAAGAGTAAAAACAAAAGTGACGGTCCACTGTAAACAAAACTGTATGTCCTGCTGGATTTGTTGGGACTGGCTTCAGATCAACTGAAAAGGCACTCAGGGAGCGAGAGGGAAAAAAACAAAAGCCAGCCAATGAACAGCCTGGTATTTTGTGCACTGTCTTCCAAGATGATAATCCAGAGGCACAGTCCAAGAAGACAGGCACAGGACATTGCATTCTAAGCTTGCTACATAGGTGTTGATGCATGAATTAATTTCCCCAAGTCTAGTAATCGTTGGAGTCCTCACCTCCCTCCATGCACTACTTAATGCAAGTCTAGTGTTAACATCAGGACAACCTCAAATACAGCCAACAGAAAGGCTGGGACTGCAGCAAAAGCAGTCAGTAGAAGTTATCATCAAGGAGGCCAAGTTTTGCTCAGAGCCCGACAAAGTGAACAGCAACATGGGCCAAGAACAGAGCAGCCTGTGGCACACAGGGGACTAGAGGGAGGCTGGGACACAGGGAGGTAGGTGGCTTCTCTGGATTGTCAACCACTAACAAAGAAAGCATGGCCAAAGCTCAGAGGCAAACAGGGACTAGAGACATCCCTATTCCAGCAAGCTCAGAAGCACAGAGGATACAGCCCTCCTCCACTATGTGCAAAAGCAGCACATCTACAGACAACGGTGAGGAAACACAGTCCCTACTGCAGAGAGCTTATTCTTTAGGAGTGCCATCTTCTCTCCTCAACTATCTTCTCTTCAGACCTTCCCTTGGGCCATTCCTCCCAGCGCCAGCCTGGACTCCCATCTCCCATTTCTAACTGTGGTATTGCCCAACATTCAAATGGTCATTCTTACAAGCTTCTGTAAGTTGCTGGGGCACAAGTTAGGAACTTTGGAGTCTTCTGCCCAGTTTCCTGCTCCTCAAGAGACCACTGTTAAGCCAGTGCCACTTCCTTTCTGCACCCTGGGAGCAAGCTGTGTGCCCTCTTCTGTATGAGCGTGAGAAGGAGATGAACCCTTTGAAGGCTGAAGCGCTCATTGTCAATGATAAAAACAATTTGGAGGGATTAGGTGCTGCATCTAGAATGACGCAGAAGAGCTAACGGATGAATTGAATTTATATTGGAAGAGCCACTATTGCATATTGCATCTCTGACACAGGTCTAAGTCCGGTCACTTGAATACAAAAGCAAAGATGGCTAAAAAGCTTCAGCAGCAGCAGGATGATCACGCCAAGCACAGGTTTTATTTTAGAGGAAGATCTAGCAAGTCTAGAGGTATATTAAATTATTAGTGTCAGCGTACGAAGCCGCCGGAGACCCCACCCTGTGAGGTTTGTTAGACACTGAGCTAGGCGACCCGTCCTTCAACTGAGACTAGAAGCAGGTGTGCTGTGAGAAACAGAACAAGAATGCAGAATATGAGCCAAGCAGATAACTGTGGTGTCTGCTTGTGAGAAAATTGTATCAAGGGGTATAATCAATCGCTTTAGTAGCTGGAGCGTGTGCTTGTCGCTGTATACCCAATCACTGCGCTGTGTATGTCGCGTGCACAACTCGTGCTTACTGTATCGATATATATATTTTGCCTTCTGATATGGATAAACGTCTTCTGATCAGAACCTATCAGGAGTCCGTGCAATCAATCCCTTCAAATGGTGACCCCGACGTGATAGGGTCGAACAAGCGCTGACAGGAGCATCCGGAAGGGACTCCAGCTGAACAAATCACTCGCAGCAGGACTGCAGCAAGAAGCCCGGGCAATCACCGTTTACAGGTGAACAGCTGGAGCATAACTATGGGATCTAATCTGTAAGACAGACATTCTCTAGCATTCACATTGAATGTGTGGTGATGTCTCGTTTTCTTCGCAACACCACCCTGTAATGGTAACAACTCCAGTTTGTTCAAGAGAAACCAGTCGGAGCATATATGAGCTCCAAACTCCTTCACAGATTAAGTCTCCACAGTATAAAGCGTTCAAAACATAAACAAGCAACTTCAGTGCTTAACTGCTTCTGGTTTCTCCAACAAGCATTAAGATTTCCTCCAGCTCTCTGGAAGGGCCTCGTTTTCCTCTCTTGCAACAAAACACTATCGTTTAGAAAGCACAGAGGATTTTTACCTTTGTGACAGATGTAGAGAGAGGGCATCAGTCTAGAAATGCATGTCTTTCTGCAGTGTTACAGACTCCCTTTGAAGACCAGACTAGGGAAAAGCTTTTCCTATCTCTTTTGTCAGGAGGTGACCAGAATCTTTCAATGAAAGCAGCCGTGCTACTTTCATTTAAATGTGGATTTAATACAGAAATAAGCTCCTTTGAAGCCTGAACTTTATTTTAATTCATCTCTTTTTTTTCCCTGTATTTGCACTGCCGAAAGAAAACAAAATGTCCAAATAAATGCCTGGCATCATCTACAGGAAGGCTGACCTTAGGTGGTGCAATACAAGATCCTGGCAAAAGGCCTGGCAGTGGCAATAACAGATTTCCTATTGCTTTTCAAAGAGAGTGGTAGATCGTGAATGGGCTTAGTAGTAGTAGTAGCACCGGCACACTGAAAAACCCACATACACAGGGATAAGCCTTGCCCTTTAAAGTTTACAAGTTAAAGGAACCTAACTCCCCTTCACAAGAGTCAGCGTTCCTTCCATGGCTGCTAACAGTGCAGCTCATAGCATCTTTCAGATGTTACTTTCACTTCAACAGGATTCCCTGTCCCCAGGGCACATCCCAGTCACCAGTTTTCAATGGCCTTCTGAAGATCCCACTGCCTTCCCTTTCAGCCGTTTACAGTCCTGAAGAAGGTGTCTTGGGCCGAGGGAAGGCTCCAGCTTTGCACCACACTCTAACAGAACAGCATTCCCTACTGCAGGAAGCTGCTTCCTAACGAAGTGCCAAACCAAAACTGATCCCTAGAAAACCCAAAGTGTTCTCTGGGCAATACCCATCCTGGAAGCTATCCTCTTCTGTCTGATAAATCTGCAGAGCTCACAGCCCTGAATGGGAAGCTTTTCTACTGAGCTACTGTACCTTTCTACCACTGGCACTGACGAATCTTGCACCTACAAGCTAGCATGGTCATAGCATGATTATTAAGACAAAGAAGAGTCACTTGGGTCACGATTTTTTTTTAAATCAGCCCAAGCTGCTTCAAGTTTCACCTGAGAAGAGCAGATTGAAGGCTGCTTTCTTGTCTTCCCCAATCTTCCCTTCACAGGAACATAGTTGTTTTATTTCCTTCATCTCAACTAAGGAATGCCCCCTTCAGACATTTTAACCTCTAGCGGCACAAAAATATTATTTAGGCTCTGTCTCTTTTACAGAATGAGTTTTAGTAAACTGAAAGTCTAGCTCTAGATCCATCCAGCTGCAATGTAACATGAAGTCAATGTGCATTCAATGGTTTATTTAAAATCTTTTTTTGTCCTATGAATATGCAGTTATTGTCCTGCACCTACTCAGTACATTTCCATGATCAGGAAGTGAAAGCAGCTGCACTACAATGTTAGTGCTGAAAGCTGAATAATGCTGCTGGATACATCAGACGACTAAACCACACTCATCGTACTCTGATGGCCTTGGAGGACAGATCCTCCAGACTCCCAGAAGTACAGGGCTCACAGACTCCTGTCAGGATGCTCACTTGCCAGGACAGACCTGAGCCTGTCTCAGGTGCAGCACCAGGTCTTTCCTAGCAGCTGCATCTTGTGGAACCCTGCTCTCAGAACTGAATTAGAAGGTGCCATTGGCCCCAAAAGCCACAAGACCAGGGAAATCTCCTCCCCTAGCATTATGTACATATTAAAAAAAAATTAAAATAGTCATTTGCACACAGGCTCCATTGGCAACTTTGATCTTTACCAACTGTTCACAAAACCCTCAGATAAGCATTTACAGTTTAAAAATAATTTTTTTAAAAAAAAAAAAAAAAAAAAAAAAAGAATAACCTCTACATTTCTGATAGCCAACTAATTTCAATCACAGCATGATCTAAGAATAAAGCAAATCCTAGCTAAGAACGGCTACCATGGGATCCTCAAGAGTCAGCCAAGCCGCCAGCCTGCAGCCTGAGGGAGCAGCATACCCCAGCTTCTCACATCCCTACAACCCAGCTAGGAACTTGTGGTGAACTTGGATTGATTATATTGTTTCTCTTTCAGCTTAGGAATGATCCAGTCCTTGTGATGGCTACATTTCAAGAGCGCAGAGGTGGAGAGGCTCCTGGGCAGCCTCCAGTATTAATGGCAGTGCTCAGTGATATCCACAACAACTGCTTTTTTCCAGCTGAAGAAGAAATAGCCCATCCCTGCCCCTGCTGCCACAGCTATACAGAGGTAGCCGTTGTACGTCATGAAGATCAGCATAAGGAAGTAACTGACCACAACTTGGATGATGTGCAGTACAGTCTGCAGGAGGTGAGGGAAGCTCAGCATCTGCTGTCTGAGAACACAAAAACCAGAGAACAGTCAGCACCCATGAGACACAGAAGGGAAAATGCAGAGAAAACCTAGTCCATAAGCTGATAGGATGCCGAGGTGGGCATGAAATATGAGGGGATAAAAAAGGCCGAAGGTGCCTGCATAGCCTTTCGTATGCATTTGTTACTTAAAACAACAAAGCTGATTGAAACAAAGGAAGGACAAAACGGTTAAGTTGAGCGAAAAATTTCTGCAAGTTTATCTTACATTGTTCAATAAGCAGGGTGACTTGTTTTGCAAGCAGAAGCTTTGAGTAGCTGGTCACAGAAGGATCCGCAGCATTTTCTGTCAGCTTTGCTGGATATCCGACCCAAATTCTGTTCCCAGGAATTCCCCAAACATGTTCTTTATCTCTCCAGAAAAAGCAAGGTCATTTAAAACCTTGCTGCTTTCCCTCCTTTCTTCCCCATCCTAAAGCATAGCCAAGTGATTCAAGCACAGCCATTAGTACCCTCCAGGGTCAAGTAATGTCCATGTCTGGAGTTAATAAACTGCAGAGAGTTATACTGCCTGCATCAAGTTTTTTCTGTCCCACTTTTTGCCCTTCATAGGTGCTGAAGAGACTTGTCTTAGAAGAAAGGAAAATTCTTACCCAACAGTTTTATGTGTCTCCATCAATATGGTGCCATTTGGACCTGGCACTGGCATAGAGTTGTAGCGAATGCTGACCTGGGATTTACGGAGCAGACATTCTCGGGCAATCTTTAGGCCTTCATAAAACATGGCTAGGAAGAAGACAGCCACAAAGGCACCAGCCATTTCTGACAAAAGAGGAAACATTATTGAAATCTGTGCAACATGAGACATTTTGCTTCGAAACATATCAGAAGAGACACGTTGTTATTCAACAACTAAGTCACACTGCATGGGCTATAGCTGGGCACTGTACGCACACTTAAACAGATATAAATGTGAATTTAACACTTGTGCAAATTCAAATTGAGTCCATGAAGTGAAACCAATAATTATTTTTGCTAATAAGACCAGTTAAACTCTGGAACTATACAAACAAAATTCTGTTTTCTTTCACTCCACAGATCCCATGTAAAAACAGGTTAGCCACACTGTGTCTGGTTATTTTTGCCACAAACAGCCTTATAGAGCAGGGTAATTCCATCAGTGTTTGTCATTTGCAAGCCTTTTGTTTGGATTGGACAAGACAGTTATACTAACCTCCAGGAGTATTGATTGTAAGTCCAGAAAACAGCAGTGGCACATTCTCATAGCTGAAGTGGAAAGTCATTGCCTGCCAAGACAAAGATCATTAAGATGAGCCTCAACAGCTCATTCTCAGGTGGAGCTCAGAAGATTTAGAAAAGGCTGCTGTATTACAACAAGAATTAAAGTAAGATTGTTTCAGTTGGTCAAGAGACAGACTCAAAGAAACTCCTCAGCAAACCTAGTGTAACAGACACAAGCTAAGCATGGCTTAGGATGCCCCAATTTCCAGTACTAGTGAGCAGCTGTTCTAGGCAGTGCCCCCGGGCAGAAGGCACTTCCCTTCAAACCAAGTACCTGCTACGGAGAAGTGACTTTTCCTTGCTTTCAAACTCCTTTTCTCCCCAGCACTAGAAGTAGCCAGGGATGTCTCCGTGGATCTCACCTCTGCCACCTCATGACTGGTCATGGGCTGGGGTACTGAAGCACTTTATTCTCTCTCCTTAACCTCATATGAGGTTTGTATAGCTGAATCCTCTGGCCCTATCCTGCACTGTGCCAGCAGACTACTGTTTCCTTACAGAAACATAGTATTCTGTGCAGAGAGTCCTGAATAAAACTAAGTATTGTTGGAGGACTGGAGCTTTACCTAGGTGACAGTAAGGGGTCCTGGATCTGCATAGTGAATGCTGTAGGAACGGGAGACATCAAGGATCTCAGGCAAGCTGGAGTTCATATAATCTTCCCATTCAGGTAAATATATTGCAGTTGTTTAGTGTGTCTTCAGCACAGCTACTTACAATGTCTTTACATGTAAAGTACCCGGTAAGCTAGAGAAAATTCTGTTTGAACTTCTCTGATTGTTTTTTTTTTCCTGAAGATCAGAGTTATGACTAATTTCAGCATCTATAAGAATCAGCAAACACTCACTAGCCTCAGTGTAGAAGTGACTATAAAACAGCTTTTAGAGAGAGTTTCAGAGAGATCAGAGAACATCAAAACTTAACAGTCAGATTACAAGACCACCTTTGCTTCCTTTTCTGGGGGCATGTGCCTGGCAGGCAAACTTTAACTGAAGTTTTGCAAAATATACTCCTGAGTACATTTGCATTTCAAACTGAAACACTCCCTTCCTTTCCTCTGTTGAAGGTTTAAACATAAAGAGTTATGTTTTAACAATCTGAACTCTCTCCAAAGTATTTAGAAAGGGGAAAAAAGCCAAAAAAGTCACTCGTAGAACGGGCTACGCAAAATGACACAGATCCTACAGTTAGATCCATGGAAACCCTGCCCAGCCTCTCTACAAAGCTTCAGTTGCGCCAGTAAGCACAAGTCTGAACTTGTTTAAATCAAAGTCGGCTAGAACAGCGGGACACAGGACCAAAACACCCTGAATGCCAACGTGGCAAAGAACTTGGTAGCGCTTTGCTCCCCAAACCCAATGCGATCCAGTTAAGTTCAGGAGGAGGAAGGCACAGTTTGCTTGCCTGCAGGTCAGCACAATCTGTTCATCATAGTGTGCGTTCTTCTCAATGCCAGTTAAGGCTTTTGCTAACAGAACAAGAGAACTCCAACCATCTCCTTTTCTTGCAGAAAAATTCCAGCTCCTCTCATTCTGTAGCTTAAATGAATGCTGAGTAGCTACCATAGCAAGTAACTCATGAAAGCCCTTCAGAAATTCCAGAAATGCTCACTTCGTATGTCTGCATTTAGCTTGTTAGAGCACAGGTGGCAGGCAGGCTGCTAGGAGGGATTTTACAAAGGAAGACCATTTTGCCGTAAGACTCCTCACTCTGGAACATTCTTCACATTGCATATTTTCTTGTGCCACTCTTTGGCATTGGAAGAGCCACAGTGATGGGTTTTAATGAGATCAACACATGCCTTCCAAAGCTAAGTCTGAATTCCAATTCTGAAGGGTACTATCTTCAAGACGACAAGTTGCTCTGAACCACAGGAAAGGAAAAGCTCTGGTTAATACTGACTTTTCCACTTACCATCATCATCATCCCAGATCCATGACTATGTTCTGGAGCTGCTGTAGAGTGGTGATGTTCAGGAGGATGCAAGGTTGGTGACATGGAGCTATTCATCATGTGGTGATCAAGGGACATCTTTACTACAGAGATATTCAAAAAGGCACAAGAAAAGAGGGACCCTGGAAAAACAAAGTGAAAAAAATTATAGGAAGCACTTTCTAAAGAGAAGATGATTTCTTTGCTGCTACTACAAGAGAAAACACTCCACACCACCACGATACTCTCTGAGAACTACTGCCCACGGATAACCGTCTGCAGCATCCCCATTGTCCTGCACTCCAACTACACAGAACACAGCGAAGCGAGCAAGCAAAATTAAAGGAGGTGTGTCCCTCTAAACTTTACGTTATCATATTGCTGCAAGACCCTAAATGTTCCCGCTAGCGCACAGGGACAAGCACTCAGCAAAAAGGAACGTTTCCTATCTGTCAGAGAGAAAAAAAACAGATCTTTCCTCTATCACAATCATCCAAGAGACAAAAATATCTCAAGACTCATTTTAAATTGCAGATACAAAAGGACAGAGTGCAACATTTCTCTTAATTGACAGTCATGCATTTTATTGGGAACATGTTTAACAAAGAAATTGTGTTAGATGGTACAAGAGCAGTTACCAGGCAAAGGTCTGCAACAGCCACAGGCAATTCAGTCTCATTTCCACAAGCTTTACATTGTCACATCTTTCCTCTAATCGCATTACACACAATAAGAGAAACACTCAAAAAGCTGCAGGTCTAAACCCTTATCTAGTTACTGCAAATCAGATATGTCTGGAGACACTATATTAAAAATACACCTAGTGGTTAGATGTTGTCATGGCTTCTGCACTCTTCTTGCCCCAGCACAACTTAGGATGGGACCAGTGAGAATTTCTAGTGTGAAATGGAAGATCACCAGGTGGGAACAGCAATGAGAAAGAAGAAAGCCTGGGAATACCAGTCAATTCTGGACTGATCAGATGCATCAGCACGGCAAAGCCAGGCAAAGGCAACTCTAGGGTAGACCAGGTGAGATACCACTAAAGATAAGTAAGTACCGACACTGCTGTACTTAACCTCGTCTGGAATACTGTGTGCTCTCCCAGTCTAATCCAGTGCTCAAGTACAATCAAGTGAAACCAGAACAATATAGAAGACAGTGTTCTTGCAAGCAAGAGAATGATTACTTTAGCTTACTAAAGCAAAAAAGTGAGATGCGACATATTTGCATAAATCCTCAGGAGAGTTTATAAAGGGGAGAAAAGAGCTTTTTAAACTAAAATACAATTTTATATTGGAACAGATAGGTATGAACACATTTAGACTGGGAATCAGAAGTGAAAAACTGAAACAGCAGGTTTTTTCTCAAAAACCTGAAAGAGCAAACATCCAGTGGTGGAACTGGTTCAGTCTGTGACTGACATTATGACAGAGCTATGCAGGAATCACAGGCCCAGGACATGACTGTCAGTGTGTCCTTGCAGAGCATTAGTGACAGGAAGTGAGCTCAAAAGGCTCTGGAATTTAACTACAGAGAGCAATGAGACAAGTTAAAGATTTGAGAGGGATAGGAAGTAAATAAAGTCAGTGGTACTGCAGAAGAATGCAAAACAAAGAATTCACATTCCTTGCAAATACTGAAATTAATAATGCAAGTAAGCACTTGTATGCATGCAAGTCAGCCAGTAAAAACTATAGCAGCAATTTACAGCTCAGGTATTTTCTGTGTTAACTCTGTGCAGATAACACCCCTGGCAAATCTCAAGTGGCTGCATGGGGACAGGCAGGGTCTTTATGCAGTCTATGCTTGGGCCTCACATACGTAGCTCCTTTCCAGCCCACTGTATTAGTGCTCCAGCCCCCCAAATCCAGACCCAAACTACAGTTTCATAACATTGAAAGATGTTTCATAAAATCCTGAAAGCAAGGAGGGATTAAGTAACATAAAAGGAAATAACCTAGACTGAGACACTTCCGCTGTCTTGTGCGTTACTAAAAGTAACGAACATGCAGATAAATTTTTGTTCAAAAACAGATCGTTTCCAATGAAACATCCCAGTACAATTAGCCTCCGAGTTGCAACTTAGCAGCTCCCTCCCTACCTGTGCCTTGGGGTAAGAAGACAACATCTAGGGCAGCAGCAATAGTAGATTAATGGGTACGTAATATTTTAAACCTGCAAATCTCTGGTTTGCTCTTGCTAACCCTAAGAGACAAACTGTGATGGAACTGTGTTCATCACAAAGAAAAAGGCACTGTTCTTAACCAGTCTCACTCTATATCCGGAGAAAAAAAACACACAAGTCTCTACTTATAGCAAATTCTCCAAATAGGTCTAGTTTTGTACAAACCCAGCATTGCAGCAGCAGGTATTTTTGTCTGAATGGGTGACTTGATCTCTCGACTGTGGCCTGCTCCATGTGTTTGCACAGTGAGAGACACACTGCAGTGAATTCCTCAGTAAGCCTTGGACAGGGCACTGGGAACAGACAGGGGCCGCAGCAGGTTCAGGTACTTCAACACATTCCCACATGTGGAAGTTCACAAACCTCACGGAGCACCTGCCTCGCTGCGGCACTGCTTCTAGGGACTTGCACATTTTTTGCGCTCTGATCTACCACATACAGAAACAAACAGGGTGGGACAGGACAAAGGAAGGAAGAAATTCTCTCTCCAGGGCTCGTTTCTTACCCTCTCATGCTGTCATCTCAGGTCAGAAGAGCCACAGACTCCATTTTACAACCCCTCATTTTCTTAAGGAAAACAGCAAGAATTAGAGCACGCACGTGGAATTTCCCCGATTTTAAGCTATCACCTGGGAGCAGGGCTGATCTCAGTACATAGGTAGGATCTTCACAGATACAGGTTCCTGTCTCTCCCCTGCAATGCCACCTTGGTAGTTCAGCAAGCTGGACTGGTTCAGGGGGATCGTGGAAATGTATAGCCAGGAGCAGGATCCGACAACAGCAAACTGTTAGCTCAAGTTTGGCATCAGAACTCGTTTTCACCTTCAGTCAGCAATTCACCAACTCTGCCACGTCTCAGGCATGCAGGGAACCAACATTAGCAACTTCAGGGCACAGAAGAGGTGAGGAAATGTAGTCACCTTATTTTAGCGCACAGCAGAAGCCGTGCGGAATGGAGCTGGACGTGGTGACGTACCACATACGAGCAGTTTTCCCGAGTAGGTCTCAGCCATAAGACAATCGCTATTACACTCCTCTGCAGCAGTTTCCAACTGTTCGGGCTCTGTTCTGAAAACAGCCCAGATTTCTGCCACTTCATAGTTTAAATCTCAGAGTTACACTTTTTTGTGGGAAATAGCCTTTCAGACACCCAAGTGAGATACACCTTCTAATGCAGAAGCACAGCACAGGCAGAAACAGGACCGACCACGCGCAGGACCTGCAAAGCTCCCAGAAAGTCCTCTGCAAGTCAGCTCGGTCCGAAAGTCGGTACGCGAACAGAGCTTCCTTGGAACCGCATTCAAAAGGAACGAACCCACTTTCCAAATCAGAGGTTTAACAGGATTAACAACAGAGTCCTAAATGAATGCCTGTGATAGCAACAAAAAAATAGTTCGCTTGCCTTCAAAACGGTGCTTCTACGCTTTCACGTGGCAGTGCTGGAAAGCAAGCAACGAAACCAATTCCACTGCCTCTGCCCGAAAGAACCAGAGTGTTACAACGCGCCTCTGGTTTCCCGTAGACTAGTTACTTGCTCAGGAGACGCCACGCTCGCTGGAGCGGCGCGGCGCTCAGCAGTGCTAGGCATGCCAGCCATGCCGACAGGGCTGCCTCCTACACAAAAGCCTCCAGACTTCTGTCTCAGCCCAGCTGAGTGACTTATCTAGAGTCTCGCTAGCAAGAACAGCATCTGGGAGTCCCTGTCTTCTCCTGAACAAGAATCGAAAAGTATCTGGGTGTAAGATTTACAGAGAATTAAAATGAAAGCTCCTGAAAGAAATCCAAGAGGAAAAATTAAAAGCAGCAAGTTTGAAAGGCAAAGATTTCTTGCCGGCACATCACGTACACCTCATTCTTGCATGACACAAAGGAATGCTACGTCCAAAACACATGAGTAACGGAAAAAAGGCAACCAAAAGTTATCAGTGCTCTACTTACAGCAGTCCAGCTGGCAGACTGTGCGTGCTACACTGGCTCTGAGCTTGTGGTCTCAAGCCCAATCCTTTTTTTAAAAAGTGCTGTAAATGGAGGTGGGAGGGGAAGAAGGGAGTCCGCGGACACTACAGCACTGTTCACGGGCTCTAACTGTGGTCTGTTCTGAACACTCTGAGCTAGTCATCATGAGATTTAAGCGCCGCTTCTAGTTTATTTAATTTCCTGGCAACCCTGGCAGCTTTAACTGCTTCCTTTCCAAATCTCTGGACCTGCTGCTACATTTCCAGGATCCTGCTCTCAGCTTCAGCTCTACTTAAAGGGCACAGCTGAGGGACAGCCATATTCTACTTGTTCATATTGCAAGAGTATCCAGCAACGCTCGCCAGAACCCTATGGTGTCACACCATATAGGCATACTATAAAGAGACTGAGAACAAGCAGTTCTTCAGTGAAGTAATATAATGAGTTTTACAGATAAATACCGTTTTTCTCCAAAGCCAATCCTCCCCTCCGAGCTTCAGCAATCCCAGACTGGAGCTCGGACACAAGAGGAGGGGCGGCGCTGTGTCCACGCTCACCACACAGCTGTGTCTGACCTCCACACCTCCTCATTGCACCCCTCTGCTTTGCCCTCGCACAGCTCCTGAAGAAGGATCTCCCAGTGCTATATGAAGAATTTAGGCTGTGTTTGCAAGGTCAAGGCTCAGGAGAGGAGCCCTGACACCGTTTGAAGGATAGGTTCTCAGGCAGCATTCATTTGTACTTCCCGGATTTTCCCCATGACGAGAGAAGCTTGCAACTCAAATCAACACAGATTAGTGGAGTCAAGCAGAAAGACACACATTGTGTGGCAGAGTACACATTTCCCTTCCTCTGCCTGTAAGCACAAGATACATAGCCAAGCTATTTACACAGACAGGTTTCAGAGGCTTTTCAGAAGCCTTTCTTCAGAAAGACGATAGGCGCTCTGGAGCATGTCCAGCTGGAGATACCAGAGGGTGCCCTGCCAGGAGTGAAGAACGAAGGGCAGAAGAGCAGAGTAGGGATAGGCAACACACTGCTGTGTTTGGCTGTAGAAGGGGAAGATGTTTGGACAGAATAGACACAAAGAGCATGAGAGTGCTCACAAGAACAGTAGCAGGGAGAGAGAGTCAAGCTGGTAGTATGTGGAGACCAGCTCTTAAACAGCTCTCATGCACAATACAGATGGAAAAACAGAATCTTAAAAATAAGCTACAGGGCTGCTGGATTTTAGTGGGAGGGGGAAAGCCAAGCAAGAGAATTGGATCCTCTATCACCACCTCCAACAAGGATCCCAGGGTGACACCATCACAGCACAGCCACAGGTTGCGAAGATGAGAGCAGATAGCTCCAGATGTTCTTTTGTTAATTAATCATGCCCAACACTAACAATATTAGCCCATGCTGAGTTAAACCCTTTCTTAGGGGCTCCCTGACAAACCCACTGGTTAGACACGGGATATGGAGAGAAAGTGTCTTCTTCCACCATACCAGAGGTTTTGAGGTGGACAACTATGCCAGAAGTCAGTTCAGCTTCTCTGCAGAGCAGCGAGATCACACGGCTGGGGCCGAGAATCGTGCTCTGCGAGTACATGCCCCTTCCTCCATGCCTGGGGGAGCTCCTGGGGGAGGCAGCGGGTCTTTGTGGAAATCACAAGGGAACCCTGCCAAATGCAGTCGTTCTGTTGGCTTTGTTTTCCCACGCTTCTGCTGAGCTGCAAACCTCTACCCTTCAGGACTCCCGGCTGCACCCTGCTGCTCATTTTTTCTTTTCAAGTGAGTATTTTTCTTTCCCACATTCCACGTTTGTGCCAGCACATGTTTGCTCCTCTCACTGTAGGGCTGTTCTGGACCTAAGACACAGAGGCTGCACCCTCCTCATGTAACTGTAGCATCACACTCCCGGATATGCCCCCCCCCAAAAAAAAAAAAAAAAAAAGTCCAATTTAGACTACAGATTCCAGTCAAAATGCTGCTGGCTCACAGAGACTTCCTGGAGTTGCACAACATTATTAGGCATCTCAGAGCAGTTATATACATTAGTCAATTAACGTATATAATTTACGCCAAAGTCAGTTCAGCTTCTCTGCAGAGCAGAGCAAAATCACATTCTCACATGGGCTGAGAATTGTGTTTTGTGAGTACATGCCCCTTCTTCCATGCCTGGGGGAGCTCCTGGGGGAAGCAGTGGGTCTTAATTAAAATTAAGATTAAAGCTGCTGACGAGATATCAGCACTGGTCCCACACTTTGCATCCTGCCCTTTGTGCTGAACCAAGGCAATACTCAATTATGCAGTTTTTATAAAACTGTCTGTATTCATTTTCCATGATCCCTGTTGCTGGAGGAGGAGCTGGAGCTCTTCCTCTTAACATGGTTACAATCACGTCCCTTTCATAGAGTTTATTTTCATAGCAAACTTGCCTGGTCCCCTTCTGTTAGAGACCCTGCTTGATCTGCTTCCCCAGAAGGGGCAGGTCATTCCTAATCTTCCAGTTTATGCAGACTCCTCAGGAAATCTCAAAATCTTTGAACAAGGAAAAAAAATTAACTAAGGACAGACTGTTCTTTATAGGACAATGCACTGAACTTTATGAAGCCAATTTCTTTACCAACAGGCTTAATGAAGTGGAAGGCAACAAAAAACAATCCTGCGTAGCAAAAACCCTTTGTGACTGTAAGACTGACAAGATCAGAGGAAAGACTGAGAAATGCTGGCAAGAGATGCACACAGGTGGAGCAAATTATGGTGAGTTAGGCAGGCTGAGCAGCAAACGGACTCCCCTCCAGACAACTCAGCCATACTGACATTACAGAAGATGAAAAAGCAGTAGATGAGGCAGCATGCTCCCAAGCAGCATGGCAGAACTGAGAAATTGCTGACACTCTTTTCCTGGCTGTAATTAGCTAGAGAAGAACTACTAGAGAAGTCTGGCACTTCCAGCGAAGGAGGAAGCACCTGGAATGCACATAGAGCCTTCAATCTAGATCTAGAGAGTTCTTCTCTCCACTATTTCACAAGGGGTCCAAACTCAATCAAGCTACAACAGCTCCTCCACTTGTGCTGGCCACCTCTCAAACCTTGCACCACTAGAGTAGGTAGCTCCACAATGATCACATCCACCTCTACCAAGATGCAATAGAATCAAAGGCATCACTCTTTGTTTCATGCCATCTCCCCTAAAATCTAGGCCAGCAGTGGCAGGTGGAACATGACCGTAAACCTGCTCCAGAAACAGCAAGAACTCCCATCACTTAAAAGGGAATCAAGGACACCTTCCCACAAAGACTAGTGAAGAACAAGTTTTTGTTTGACAGAAGAGCTGCAATGTTAGAGAAGGATCTGTGTCTCCAACTGCTGGCCACATCTCAGGGTCACCATCTGCGCTTGTTCCCCAGAATAGAGACGTGAGAGAATAAAGGCATCTCTCCACCGCAGCAATAGCAGCAGGCTACTTCTTACTGCCACATATACAGTGCTGAAAAATGAAAGTGTTTTTGAAGGTGTGCAATAAGCTTTGGGGCTCAGGATATAGCAATGGGTACATCTAACCAGACCATTTTCATGCAAATGCAAAAATGGTGCAGTCCTAACACTGGGACAAATCCACAGGAAGGTCATGGTTCTAGGAAAGACACTGGAATTGATTTTGGCAGTTCCCATGGAGCACGACAAGATACAGGCTTGCAAAACACAACCTGGCACTTGCCTTGTATACAGGTGCTGGTTTTGCAGACAGTGCTGAGTACACATCTGCCACAATAGGGGCTATTTCTGGATGATGGACAGATGGGGAAACTTGTCACAGGCTGAAGATGGTTGGTGATGGTTGCACCTGCATGTATGGCTCTTATCCACAAAAAGGACAGCCAGGCAGATGGCTGAACAACTTTTGGAGAAACAGGTATTAGAAACAACGTGAACTGAAGCACTCTCAAAGTCTCCAGCAGGACAGTTGCAAAGGCCAGGACTTCCAAGGCTCTGAATACATGCCAGTCTTAGCCTTCTTTGACAACTTGAGGCAAAGGGACTACTACAAACTGAGCAAATCAAAAGTGCGGTTTGGGAACAAAGCGTAGCTCACTTGGCCTGCAGCCACCCACCCACTGATCAGAAGCAGAAGGCCAGCAACCGACAGGCCAACTCTAAGTTGTTTTTTACTGCTAACAAACTTCAACAAGCATTTTAGTCACCACTCAGAAAAGGTGAGATGCCACATTAGTGCACAGTGACATTTTACAGTGACAAACATGCTACCAATTAAAAGACAAATTAGAAGCTCTTTGTACATCTCGCATGTTCATTTCTCAGTGCCACAAAACATTCCCCTTTCTTTCACATTACTATTCCAACTCTAACAAAATAGCACCCACTTTTAGCCATCTCTTCTCACTGGACCCACAGAGCAAGGAAGTGTAAGCGCCTTATCAGGAGTCAAAGCTGGAGCAGACTAATTCTGTGGAGGGACTGTGACTTTTGCACCAGGAAGGAGCGATCTGCCATCACAAGTTCAGTTCAAGCTCATCACGAGCTCCTCACAAGCACAGTTTCTTCCCTTTTGAACTTGTGCAGTGTGTCTCCCCTCCCTGTCCTCCTCCTTTTATTTCTTCCTTCACTGTCCTTTTGTATTCCTTATGTGCTCTGCACTGTTTATTCCCTGCTTCCCACCCAATGGATGAAGCAGTTGCCACCCTCTTTTGACATCCAAGAGCAGCAACAGTTACTGGGGAGCAGAAGAATTGAGGCCCCCCCCCCCAGAACATGGAAGAGTTGAGAAGAGATTCCAGACTCCTACAGCTCCCAAAGCACAGAAGGTGCCATATGAAAGCTGACTCACATACTCATCTAGAGGGAAAAGCATGGATTCAGAGCTGCCAAAACTGACTGAGAATGACACATTACAATTTCTTTATAAAATAATTAGGCTAAAGGGCTCCTGTGAAAGCATGTTAGACACCAAAACTCCTTCTAGTCAACAACAGCATGAATTCAGAGCTAGTACTAACAAGTTTCCATTAAAGGCAATTCCCAGGAGGCATCTACAGAAGAACCTCTTCAGCACTCCCTGTGCATGTCAAAGACTTTTGCAGCAATTATCCTGAAACTGCAGTCTGGCAGGTCAGTTTATCCTAGCGTCATCTCTCTTCTTCAGATCATCAGGGGTATGAAATAATAACATAGTAATATGTGCCCATCTCACAAAATATCCAGTATTCAGCACCCAGCGAACAGAAACAAGAAGCCCTTCCATTCCCCCCAGGGACTGTGCTTTATTTAAGCAGAGATAAGGTCAAGTGGCTTAACAGGTCTTGTTTGGATGCCAGAATAGTTAAGTACAATCTTCTTACCATGCCAAGCTTGCACAGCATTCAGTTAGAAATCACTACTCAGGACCCTTTTGCTCAACCCCCCTGCCAAGCGCTCACTTGCCAGTTGGAGAAAGTTGCCTAGCCCATGTTGTTACCAATGGAGAGAAAAAGGACAGCAGCAGGGAACAAGAGACAGAAAACTGCCACGTGACCAATATTTTCCAAGATTACGCAACTTCTTGAATAAATAGATACTTCCTTATCCTTGGCTGTAGTTTCTGCAGCGACATTACACAACTGAGCCCAGGAATGGTGACCGGTGAGATGTCATCCATATGCTTAGAGAATAAGAAACATCCTGCTGCTCTCATCTTATGCTGAGGAACTGAAGTGGGGCAGAGCCCAAAGACTTCTGATACTCTTTAAAATATTTTTAATCTAAAAATTAGTATTTGCATCAGTATCCAGCAAGACATAATAGACAACTGCTGCTGCCTCAGAAAACCCAGGTCTAGTGAAAAAGTTTGCATTCAATTTCTCTACATACTTTACATACCAACATCAAGGACTACTTCTAGCATGATCTCTCCTACCTGCAACAGACTATTATTTTTAAGATTCAAATTTTCTCTGCATAAAACTTTTGCACACAACATTTTCCCTCATGTTCATAAATTCAGCATCCAGATTCCTGCAAGTTCACACCACCTGTAGCACTGGCCAAAAGGGTGTCTCTATACAAAGGTTTAGGAATTACATTACTGTTTGTGACCATTCAGTGGCCATATGAAGAAACCATAGACACCATAGGGATTGTGTAGATATGTCAGGATGTGAGACAAGACACTACCTGCAAGTTAATTATCTGATAGACTGTTATCCCATCACATGACTGGAGAGCATCTCCATATTACTTCACACGGTCTGCTGAAGCGAAAAGAAAATGCACCACCAATGAAGGGCATAAATAGCTTTGACCAGATTTATATAATATGGCATCTTCTAGCCTTGAAGTCTGTAAGACTGTAAAATAATCTCAGGAAAAACGAATTAAACTAGGAATAAGCAAGCACATTTCTGAGTTAGCAAGCAAAAGTTTCCTTAGCTCAAAAAAAAATACAATGTGACTCAATGTGCCCTAAAAGAGCATTAGCTGGCCTTAAATTCAGGTGCATGATTGCAAATACTATCTAGACAGACCATAAATATTTGTCCCATATAGATAAAACTAAGGCAGAGGGTAAGAGATTGGATGGCATCAGTTTATTACAGGCCTCATAAAAGGGAGCCAAAGGTCCATCAACACTGAGCCGCTTCACCTCCTCAGCCTCACTGTTGCAAACGCCACTTCAGAAGAACCTGCAGTTAGAATCTGCAGCAAGTATCCTATAACCACCTATGCACAACAACTATCTACACAGCTTGTTACTCCATACATGTCCAGGACCTATTAGGGGCTGCAGAGATGATGAGGAGCTGCTGGGTGCTCTGGAGAGCAAGGCCATCATTTTTGGACCTGGATCCAGACCCAGTAGTTGAAATTAAAAGCTCATTTCATCCTGGGAGTCCTATGGTAGAAAAAAAAAAAATCTTCCCTTCAGTGAATTCAGGCAATGCCTTAAGGCTCTGCAGTGCAGTGGTATGCAGGCTAGTTTTAAGTAAACAGACCAGTAGCTGACAACAACCTAGCCACAAAAACAGACCTCTACACATGGAAAATTAGCTCTTCGTTCCTCTGGCTGTTTACATGCTTTCCCTGCTGGATACAAAACATTCTAGAGGTCTCTATCATCGTCTTCACCTGTATGTTCCCTCCTTTGGTGAACTGTTCACATTGTACCAAATCACAGCAATGTGAAGTTGCTCTCCCCAAATTCACAGCGTTAACTAACAGAATCTTCCTACTGTTCAGGAGTGTGCAAAAACTGAAGGACATCCAGTTAATACAGAGTCAGATTTTTCCTGTTCTTAATCATCATACTTGGACATAGCCCAGAAAGGGGCAACATTCATGCAACAAGACATTTTCAGCTGCTTTTCAGGTATATTTTGAGAATACAGACAAGAAAAAAAATATCCTCTAGAAGTCCTCGTTAATTAAATTTTAGGAACCCATACCACATGCAGACATACTGATTTAAGCCATTCATATGCCTTCTTTCATGTCCAGTGTTGTCACACACTCACTACGTAACAGGGAAACACCTTTATTGGACATTAACATCCACCACCTGTGACAGCTTCCTTGAACAGCAATCCCAGAAGCGCATTTCACTCAAATTTCTCCTCCCTGTCTTTTCATATTTAGGTAGTTGGTCATCTACAGTTACTCTGTTAAATGTGTGCCCATGTGCTTGGGCAGAAGCAGCAGTCGTTCAGAAGAGGCCACTCAAGCTTTCACCTTCCCTGTGCTGCCATGCTCCAGCCTGTGCCAGACATTGCAGCAATAGCCCCGTCGCTGATGTCAGCGCATAAGGAAATACTCTGGGATTTCCAATCCTGTTGTGGTGAGTCAGGGTCACTTTTTAAACTTGGGCTTTTCACTAAAGACCTAATAGTTCATTCCTACGCAAGACAGACTTTTAGAAAAATATTTAGTTTTCCCTATTTACAGAAGTGTAACCAATGCCTTTGAATTTCACCTTGCGTCACCATCTAACTATGACTCTCAAAACAAAAGCTTGGTCTACCAGAGCCAAGAATTAAATTCTTTTGTGCTTCCATTGGTCAAAACACCTGTTGTTTTGAGAAGCCTGAAGCTGTTTCTGAGGAAAATACAAGGTAGAACATATGTCACCATCAGCAAAATCCATTCTACAGTGTTCATAGAACAGGACATCTCTGTATTTCTACTTCTCAAGATGCAGAAATATAATCCCACTCCACTCTTTGGCAGCTTGGTAAGGTAAAATTTCTCCTGTGATATCAAAAAAAGGGAAAAGGCAATTTAATCAAGCCATTCTCTGGACGGGAATTTGCCTTTGGAAGAGTCAAGTAGTCTTGGGCTCGTGATACTCTCTGACAGGACTGCCTCTAGGGCATGGAAAGTTAGAATGAACAGTGATCAAGTTCTTCAGACTAGCTCTGAGTGACAATAATCCACTTTGGGAAAAGGTCTTGAGCACTGCCTTTTTTTTCATTTAGCTTTCAAACACCTAGACTGACACAGAGCTGTTAAACCAAAGCAGAAAAGATTCATAGCTAAAAAAGCTGAGTACTTACTATTCCATAGGCAGGGTTTCCATCTACTGCCTCCAGGAGAGCAGTCTCCTGAAAATACGCTACAACTCTGAGATGGATCAAAGTTTCTAAACTTTTGGATAATGCTGACAAGCACAACCCTTATCATTATCTATATCAAAGGCTAATAATTAACTACTGCTGAGACTTAACTATGATCACTTTTCTCCGCTTTAAGCCTGTTTATTACCCAACCCTCTGCCTATTTCAAACCAGATCCATTACTTGCAATATGGTCAGTGGGAACTATTCGTTTCAGCTTCTCCTAGCTGTGCAGAACAGGCGTAAGGGCTGGAAGCAGCAGGGATTTCATCTACATTCTGCTCTAAGCAAAACCATCTCTCACAAAATATTGACAATCACTATTGTTACAGCCAAAGATAACATGAGACCCAAGATAAATATTTACCTGAAGGCGTAAGCCAATCATGTTAGGCCCAATCCTAGGACAACAACAAGGACTGGGATGCTCACATAAGACTCCACATACCATCTTAAGTTACTCCTGAGTTTTCCTCATGAGATCAATGCAAAAATGCAAAGACATTTCAGAATTCCGTGATCTGCTCAGACAAATTAAGTGTTAAGAGAGATGACTTTCAAACACATTACTAAACTGTCAGAGAAATTAAAGTGTTTTGTTTGTTTTTGCATATTGTAACAAAGTAAGTTTAGTTTCATTTAGTATCTACCCCGTAAGGAAGAAATGTTAAGTTTTCAGTGCTACAGTTAAGGACTTTTTGGTTTGGGGTTTTTTGTTTTTTTTTTAAAAAAAAAAAGAAAAAGAACAGATCAGAAGCTGATGACAGCAATTGCCACAGAAGGGAAAAAAAATGAAGAAAAAGTACAAGAAGTGTAGCTGTACTGTGCTCTACAATACAAACACCCTCATCGTAGGGACAGTGGTTTCAAGCAAGATCAACTGCAAGAGTTGCACAAAAAGTAATCAACTGGCAAGTGGTGCACAAGATACTATGAGACATCCTGAACAGTTTTACTTAAGGAATTCAGAGAATTAAGGAAAGTCATGCTACTGCCTGAAGCTTTTTTAAACTATTACATCCCACCTAAGAACCAAAACAGTCAGAATAAAGAGTGCTGGCCTTGACTATCCAATTAGCAGGATACGTTATAGCTAAGGACACTACTCTGTGTTTATGCCCTGCGTCAAGAAAAGAGCAGCACAAAAATGGCTTTGCAAGTGCAACTGAGCATGGAGCAGGAACATGAGGGCAGCTATAGAACTCCCAACTACTTTTCATTTAAATTTTCTATGCTCAGTTTGACAGTGCCTGTAACATTTCCCTGGCAACTTTCAGTCTCACCAGACATCACCTTAAACATTAAAATTCATTACACAATTGTGAGATAAAGTCTTATCCCAAATTAATGAAGGGCATCATAGCCAATGCTAATTTGATTTGTATAAAGCTCTCCTGGCAGGAAATCTAGAATTCATGACTCAGTCTGGTGTTAAATCCATTAGACCAGGAGTATACAGCTCAGATAAACTGGTGGACCATAAAAGAGGCAATGGAGAAAAACAAACCAACACTGTAAGTTGTATTTAACTTCTATAATGTTCCAAGGGTGGGTGTGTTGCTCAGGAGCTTGAGCTTCTACTTCCTTCATCACTTTGATGTACAAGGGTTGACTTACTGTATCGGAAACACGCAGGGTATCTCACTGCCCTCCCACAGAGCGCTACACTTGACGGCAGCCACTGCTGTCCCTTCCTGCAGGCTGCAGGAGAATGAACAGGGATCG
Source organism: Rhea pennata (assembly GCF_028389875.1). Classification (NCBI taxonomy): domain Eukaryota; kingdom Metazoa; phylum Chordata; class Aves; order Rheiformes; family Rheidae; genus Rhea; species Rhea pennata. The sequence continues at coordinate 3,820,450 of NC_084680.1, forward strand.
CCTGCCTGCTGGGAATGTCCACTTTGAGTCTGCCGCGCGTTTGTTAGTACTTTTCTTTCCCAACCAAAGGATGCGAGTTTGAAAATACAGTCAAGCTGTGACAAGACTTTGTCAAATCTCCTTAGTACAAGGCCTTTCAGGGCAGGAGAAGTCAACTGAGCTGGTAACTGATTAATCAGACCACCTGGCACTCAGCACAGCCTGTGTCCAGAGGCATCATGAAGGAACCTCAGTAGGAGCTGCGGGGTACTGCTGAAGCACACGCTGCACTGACGCCAGGCACCCAACACAAACTGCGATGACAAAGAGCTACTCGGATTTTCCCATTTGAAAGAAATTAGACAAGCAGCAGGTTGGCTCGCAAAGACAACCATCTCCATAAGGACGCTGAAGAACCTATCTACTGTGAGGTTCTACCTTTCAAATAGCTGCTTTTACAAGTTTAAAAGTAGCAGGCTGGTGTGCAGGCTAAAAAACATTAGCTTGTAAGAGCAGGAAATGAACTGCATCTTGAAGTTGGCCTGAGAAGTACTTTATAATCCTACAAATCCAAGTCCAATTAGATTATCTGCAATGTGAAAAGCCTGAAAGTGAACTTGTCACACATATATCCTTTCCCTCAAGAAGAGAAACTTGAACAGTCTTAAAAAAAGAAAGAAAAAAAAAAAAAGAAAGAAAGACTGTCAAGTTCTCTCTTCTCCAGGTTGGATAATGGATAAGGTAAATATACCACAAACTGCATACACCAAGCTCACGTACCTTAATCAGAGAAATAAGATAAGAATCTTTTGAATCTTTAATGAGCATGTGTGGGAAAAGATGGCTTTATTAAAGTTAAGAAGCTCTTATGAAGTCTCAGAAGAAAGCTTCGTTCATTTGTTTTTAGTTTCATTGCAGAACAGCTGTATTCTTTTCCTGTTTTCTTGCAGCTTCTCAGGCTCTATGTTAGGATGTGCTGAGCATCCTACAAGAGTAGAAGATGAATCACTTATAATTTGGGCTGCAGTCTAAATCTATACTGGATAAATATTACAGTGAACAGATTGTATGCATATTGAGCGTATCACCTGGGAGAGCGTTAGACTGAAGATCTAAAGGTCCCTGGTTCAAGCCTGGGCTTCAGCAAGGGGGGTCCTTGTTGCTGCAGCCCTGTCTAATATGTTCTAGGTGACCCTGCTTGAACAGGAGGGTTGGACTAGATGATCTCCAGAGGTCCCTTCCAACCTTACCAATTCAATGACTCTAATGATTCTAATCACATCCATGGTACAAAAATAACTGCAAGATTTTCTAATATTACAAAGGAACTGAGTGAAAGTGCATAAAGACAACAAAATCTAAAAATATTTTCCATATGATCAACTGTTGGCAATCAGAATCACTCAAGTACCACTGGAAACGGATAGGACCCTTGCAGCTTAACTGAAGAGACAGAGGGAAGAAAAGGCATGCTGTGAAACTTGGTTTAGGAAGATGACATCAAATATTGTGTAAACAGACAAGGAAAGAGCCAAAAAAAGAGATATTTCATCATAGCCCTCCACATGTAGATTGGTTTCTAAATCAGAAAGGTCAATTTTTAGGACCAGTGAATGAAAGACTTCAGAAAGCTGGCTTGTAATGCAGAAAAATAGAAGTTTATGATAACTAGTTCCAGTATTCTCTGCATCAGCAGATTCCAATTTTCAGCTGAATAAGAGGTTAATAAAAAAATCATCTGTCTCAAGTCTCCTGGGACTTGAGATTGGGAACTTTTCCAGAAAATGAGATTGAAAAAAAGACATAATGGAGTAGTTTAACGAAGACAGGATTTTCCAGAGGAAAGCAATGTAGCCTAGATTAAGTCCTTTTCATCCTTCCCTAAGAAAACAATTGCCAAGATTCCCAGTGATATCCTGGCAGATTTCTAGAGAAGTTCACCTAGGCAGCATATTTCAGCTCAACTTCAGAAAATTCTGATGCAGACTAGTTACCTTCAAGGTGACCGTCAGTCAAGTAGGGAGAATATAGGTCTGCAGAGACAAGAAATTTTCTTTTTGGGCAGAGGGTCCTTACCACAAACATGGAAGCAAAAAAAAGGGGGGGGGGGAGGAGATCTATTTTAGTTCAAAGGAAAAAAGTTTTGTCCCTCTCTGACCTAACATTTGATCAGAAAACAGGGAAACTGAAAGGAAGCTCCTTCTAGTCCTCACTCAGAATTCACTGTGTAAATATGGTGGTCTGTCCTTCTAGCCACTTCAGCAATAAGCCTCAGGCAGAGATACTGAGGAGTAGGGTCGTCTTTTAATAAAAGAGGGTTAAAGACACTTAGCAGAGAGCTTCTCGTTTATTTGTACTAGAGCATTTTTAAAGATTAGTATTTTAAATGCCTTCCCTTTTCAAGCATGAAGCTTCTGTTTGGGGTCAGGGTGTCTCGCTTCTCCAAAGCTTGAAGTTGCAGTGTAAAAGGGAAAGGAAGAAAGAATCCTCTCTTTTCTAATCAAAAAATTGAAAAGAAAAGAAAAGAAAAGAAAAGAAAAGAAAAGAAAAGAAAAGAAAAGAAAAGAAAAGAAAAGAAAAGAAAAGAAAAGAAAAGAAAAGAAAAGAAAAGAAAAGAAAAGAAAAGAAAAGAAAAGAAAAGAAAAGGAGACCTCCTTATCTTCCCACCACTGGAAGTCTGAATAAGGGGCAGGGACCTTTAAAACAAAAAAGTAAACAAGCAAAAATGACTTGAAAGGCTTACTTAATTTCCAAGTCTTTACTGCAGCCTGCAGAAATTATTCTAATTCTCACCCTAGTTAAAAAACTATTTTAGCTTAGAAATCTGATGCGAAAAAAAGTCCCTGGAACTTCCGATAAGCAACAAAACCTCATTAGAAAACAGTTACACAAAGTTTCTCAGATCTCAAGATAAAGTCGTATAAGAAGCTACAACTCCTGGTAGTTTTATTCAAAAAAAAAATTTTTTTTGAGGGTAGGAAGAGGGGAGCAGAGGAAGAAGAAAAGACTTGCTTGCTCTGAACACCTCTGTGTTCACTACAGAAAGCATCATTTTAATATTGTGTCATGTGGAAGCGCAGTCACAGACAGCTTCATGAGGGCACCCATGCTGTTATGAAACCAATGTGCATTTAAACAGCAACATATATACGTCATTTCCAGTACCCCTCTACTTAAAGAAAAGGAGAAAAGTAATGTATAACCTAAACCTTACAGAAATTCTCAGATGATATTACATCATAAATTATAAAAATTGGAACAATTAAATTGAATGTTAACTTACTCTATGAGATCACATTTTTATTTGTGAAAAATAATGCAAAAGTTTAATTTACTTCAGGGTCAAGCAGAGGCAAGTTAAGATCAGAGTAAAAGTTAATTTCTTGGATACTTGTGAATAGAGTTAATCCACTCTCACATCACTATTAATCATTCTGAAGCTTGAAATTTGAACACAAACAGGAAAAATTGCTCTGTGATTGCAAACTCATGTGGAGCCACAAGCCCAGTGTACATTTAGTTGCAGAAGGGGGCTAGGAACAAAGATTAAATGGGAGGATGACAAGAGGTTAAGACAGGGCTTAGATATGATGCTTGCCTTAGTTCTGCTGTACATTTCTTTACCAGCTACTCCCACACGCACACTTCACAGAAATTAAGACTTGCCAGTACTTGAATCCTAGTGTTTGAAAAGCACATCAGATTCTCAGTTAAGAGGCTGTTCACAGGACAGGAACCATTGACTGCTCCTGAAACGTTATGTTTTAGCTTCCTGCTAAATTATAAATCCTCCATTAAAAGAAAAAAAAAAGAAGTTGCATAACTTTTTCAATTTTACCTAACAAGACACGTGCTCCTAAGTCATTTGAAAACTAAATTTCAATGGATCACTAGGACTTGGCCACCTAGGCCTTCACTTTTTTTTTTTTTTTTTTTTTTTAATACATCATGACTGCCAAATTGATGAAAATACTACAGGAAGCAAGGAAATAAGTTATCTCCTTCCCTAAGGGACACAGGCACCATATCTCCCATTTGAAGTTCATGTCCACTGGCCATATCAAAGAAGGACAATCTGCTTCCACTAAGATTTTACATCAGGTCATTATACAAGGTAACGATCATGACACATTTTAAATGGAAATATGCTTTTGGCCCTTTGCAAGTTTTATTCTGTAACTACACCAAAATACGCATACCTTTTGCAAGAAAAAAGCCACTTAGTGCTTCCCCTAATTCTTCCCCTTTATCACTGTGATTCAAACTGAACTATAATCTCCTTCCAACCAAACCCCCAAGGTATCGCAAACGCAATACAACAAAACACCTGGTAACTTCACGCTCAGACAGACTCCAACACCCCCAAATTAGCTGTCTTTACGGATTTCCAAACAAAAACCAGAAAAAACACCCAGCACTGAAGTTGGGCAATTATTTAACGCTTACTACTATTTCGTTTCTCCCTCGTGTTCAGTTGTACTTCGACGCGGTCCAGCTCTGCCGTTCCGGCGAGGACGAGCAATAGGCCTCGCTAAACACCTACAGGCACCAGCTGCCCAAGAGGAAAGCAAAGAAATGACACCTTTTCTTTCTTTTTTCCCCCTCAAAGCTGCCAGAAAAAGGGAGAAAACTGCCTGGACCAGAGCCCGCGGGAAGGCTTTTAAAGCCAAGAAAACGCTTGGAATGCAAAAAAAAGGGAAGCTCGCTGCACGCCGCCTGCCTCTCCTCGGCGGCTTCCCAGCGCGCGAACCACACCGGGAGCGCAACGGCGTGTCCGTGCGTCCTCAGCGGCCGCGTGTCCGTGGGTCCTCAGCGACCGCGTGTCCGCGCGTCCTGAGTGACCGCGTGTCCGGACGTCCTTAACCGCCCAAGCCCACCGGAGCTTCACGCGGTTGCTACTAGGACGAGAAAAGCTGCGGAGCCTCCGGCTGGGCCAGGCCGCTCCGCTCCCGCACCGACACGCTCCCCTGCCCCCCGCGCCGCCACCGCCGCCGCCGCCTCGGAGAGGGGCGCGCGCGGGGCCCGCGCCGCCCCCGCGCCGCTCCGCACGGCGCCCCGCGCCGCTGACGGGCAGCCCCCGCCGCCTCACGGAAGGGCGAGACCCCCCCCCATCGCCACCCCGTCAGGCGGCCGGCGGCGGCGGCCCGACCCGGCACGTCACTCACCGCGCGACCGGCACGAGGACGCGGCCCAGCGCCCCGCCAGCCCCGGCCGCACGCCGCGCCTCCTCCCCCTCCCCCTCCCCCTCCCCCTCCACTCGGCCCCGCCCCGCGGGCCGCCTTTCCCTGCCCGCCCATTGGCCGAGCGCTAGCCCCGCCTCCCTGCGGGGGGTGGGGGAGGGGGAGTGCCGCCAGCCCCGGGGTGGCCGGAAAGCGCTCAGCTGCCTGGTAACGCTTTTGCGACAGCGCTGGGCTGGGGCGGCTGTGAGGCGGCGGCCGGAGACCGGGTACCGGGAGCGGGAGCATGTTCGGGTCGGCGGCGGCGGAGGAGGACGACGCGGACTTCCTGTCCCCCGCCAGCAGGTGAGCGGCCGGCCTGGGCCCGGGCCCGGGCCCGGGCCCGGGGCGGGGCGCGCAGCCGGGCCCCCCGCGCCGCGGGGCCAGCGGCGGGGCGAGGGCGCGGGCAGGCCGCGGCCGGGGCCCTGAGGGCGCGGCGGGGCCGCGGGCGAACAAGTCCCGCCTCGAGGGCAGCGCCCGCGGCCGGGAGCCCAGGCTGCAGCCTCGGGGGAAGCACGGGAGCCGCCGGGAGTGAACTGGTGTCACCAAATCTTAAATTCCTCGAGCGAAAAACGGGCTCGGAGCGCGGGGTCGCCTTCCAGCAGCGGTATTTAGCTAAGGGGGCTTCAGGGCCCCCCGCCCCGCTCCGCCCCCGGCTGCAGCTGCGGGTTTTAGAGGCGGCGTTGGTGGCCGCGGCTTCCTCGCAGGAAGGGGGCTGCTGCACCAGCAGCCTTGGTGGCTACTTCTGTATTTTCAGCGGAGCCGGAGCCAGGCATGTGACACTGCCTTGTGACAGGGGAAGCTGCAGAGCTCTGCGCTTGGCTCGCTTGTGACCCGCGCAGGCTTTTCTTCGTGAGCCCGTCCTGTAAGGAAAAGGAGCGAGGCTCACTGCTTTCTTTCCCCACTGTTCTTTCTTGCAAATAACAGTTAGACGTTTGCAAGTAACGATCAGATGAATGTGACTGGAGCAGCCTGAAGATGCCAGACTGTGGGATTGTTTTTAAACAGCAGTGATTCCTTCAGTGTGTTCAAGCGCTGTTTTTGACTTTGGTTGATGCCATTTTCAGCGTATTGTGCGTTCCGTTTTTGCCTACGTTTTGTAGCTTTCTGCTGTTTAAAGATTGCCTTGTACTTGTTCCCCACCCTGTTCAGGGAGCTTCTGTTTGACAAGTCTTATGATTTTCTTTTTCTTTTAGTCAGTGCTTATTTTTGAAAGCATGTCATATAAAATGTGGTATGTCTAACTACAGTGGTGTGTTTTGTGGATTTTGCTTCATAGTCAAAATTATTCACTTGTCTCCTGATGCCAGGAGTAGATGAGTTTAAATGGGCTTAAAGCAGTAAAGCTGCAAACAGTCTGTCTTGCAGAACTAACCCACCTGTTTGCAATATTAAACCGTCCACACTTTGATGGGATGTTTCCTGAATGCTTGCAAGAAGAAAAGTTCTACCGCTGAATGCTAGCTTCTCTATTGTCACGATCTTTTGACACTACTTGAATGAACAAGTACTTCACTGAAATATAGTCTTTTTCATTGCTTTATGGTAACTTTTTTTTGGGGTGTAGTTTCAGTCCTTGTTTGTTTCTTAAGCTAGGTTTTGAGGAAATGAAACATGCTTGTACTAGTAACCGCAGCTTATACATCTAAACGTTTTCTTTGCTCAAAATGAAATGGTTAATTGATATAAAGCTGCTTAATGTGCATCCATTTAATTAACTCTATAGTGCTGGGTAAACACTTCATATTGTGCTGCGATTCATAATTAGCAGTCTCATATGTTTAAAGCTTGTGTCAAATAAGGTGAATTAATTGATTTCTCTTTCTAGTGCCAGATTGGCCTCTCTCTTTGGACTGGATCAAACAGTCTCAAGCCAAGGAAATGAATTTTTCCAATACACTGCACCAAAGCAGCCTAAAAAGGGTCAGACAGCAGCTGGTAAGTAACTGGGCCTGAGCAAGGGGAAAAAAACTTTGTAACATGTATCTTGTTGGGAGAATGACAGCCTTTGTGATGAACAACAGTACAATTTCTGTTCTGATATTGTCTTCCTTTAGTATTCTCTCTACACCTGGATTTGTCCTTTAGTGGCCTTCAGTGACTATGGCAGGCTTCCTTCCTCAATGTCTAGGAAAGATTTGCTGGCTTTTTGAGGGAGTTTTGCTAAGGACATGGGGCCTGCTTTGCTTTATGACTTTCATATTCAATGTGTCAGATCTTATACTGTATTTTCTCTAAGGGTTTTTTATTATTATTATTTCTGATAGACTGTCTTAGCTGTACTTCTTCAACAACGCTGGTTTGGTGGGGAGGGGGCTCTTCTAATTTCTCCTGTATCATTCGCTAAGGAGATAAACCTTTACTCTTGCTTCTGGCACGTTCATTTTCCATAACTGGTCGTCTTCCCTTTCTATTAGTTAGCATCCTTGCTTTTTTGCCGTTTTCTCCCCATCTTTCTTCAAATTTAAATATCAGTGTGATGGATTTGTTTGTGGGTTGTGTGGGTTGGGTTTTTTTTTTTTTTGGGGGGGGGGGGTGGTGAGGGAGGGGGAGTGTCTTCTTTCTTCCCCACCCTGGTAATCTTGAATATGTGTGGTTAAAGCTTGAGCTGTGCCATATATTTGTTCACTGATTGTATCAGAAACCAAAGTTAGATGATATCTATCCAAGGTATCCATCAACCACAAGTTTCTGTGACTCCACCAAAAGTGGAGACTTTAATGGTATTTCATGTTGCTGTCTTGTTTTATGTAAATAATAAATAATCCAAGAATGCGATATCTTAGTACTAGTGTTATTATTCTAATAATCACAATATCTTTTCCTCATCCCTCTGTCATCCAGACATGGATTGATTCAAGCACACCTTTTAACAGCTGTATTAGCAGTAGCTGTTTGAGAACATCACTCTTCAGGCTTTTGGTCTTCTTCACAAGTTATGCCTGTGCTTGGGGGAAGGAAGGCTTTCTCGCATTGGCACTGGCTAGCAAATGTGACAATTTCATATTGCTGAGATGTATTCCTGCTTCTCATTCTTCAGCAGGTCAGCCAGTCCAGAAGGGTCCTGTGGCTCCAGCAGCTTCAGGAGCACCCTCAGTGTTCATGGCTACTGCTGTTCATGCTTATCGATAGTAAGTACAGTAAGTTTCCTGCATTACCTTTTACAGTTTAGGTCTCTGGAGGCTTGTTGTAAGACTTGATCATGAAGGGAAGATATTTTTGAACGAGTGGGAAGAGACCATTTCTTACAGACATATGTCTGCATGCTACAAATGCAAGTCAGCACATGTTGCTGCTTAATAAGATCTTCGGTTATGGTGCTGCAGTTCAAGATTATGTAGTTGTCAAATAAAGAGGAAATCCTGGACTTGTACATGGCAGGGAAATAAATGGGATGCTGGCCTGACATTTGCACTGTTTCTGGGCAGCTCTGTCATGTGCTTGTGTATCTCATGTTTGCTTGTGGAAAACTAAAAGGATGAGCATAGAATGAGAGTGACAAAATTCTCTGTTGGTTTGATGCTGCTGACATGTAAAGACTCACTTGCCTTGGATCCATGAAAGGAGCAGTTTTTACGCCATGATGTGTGCTCCTATAATCTGTGGGCAAGCAAGAAAGCTGTGGTTTCTGTAAGCTGAAAAAAAGATACCTAACACTTTAGGTATGGGGAAATGAACCTGAACTCTTAAGAGGAAAAGCTCAGCAACAGCAGAGAGAAATCTGAGCAGGGATGTTTCTGCAGCTGAATATCTCATTTGTCTTCCAGTACAAATGGGCAGTATATGAAGCAAGGCAAGTATGGAGCAGCTCTAGTGGGGAACCATGCTACTAAAGAGGTGAGAAACACTTCACTCCTTTAATGTTTTCATGCCAAAAGTATGCTGGTATGAGGCAGTGTTTCTCTGAGCTTGCCAGCATGTCTTTGTTTTTGATACTGGAGTTCTTAGTTTCACTGCTGCTTATGTCTTCCTGCCCTCCTGGTTTTTATTTGTAGCTTAAACTATGAACTCCATTTGCCTGGGTGACATCTTTTGTTTCTGCAATCAGCATTTTTTTTTTGTAAGAGCTTTTCAAACTGAAGCCTGAAGTGTTTTGGAATGGATCAGATTTATGCCGTTCGTAACATTTGAGGAAGTTATTTTGGTATTTATTCAGAACCTCTTTGACAACTGGATCACAAATCTGTGAATGTAAAAAATGAATATACATTAAAATTCTGTTCAGATAATATGGAGATGCTTTGATTAAATTTTGTTATTTTGAAATATCTCTTCTCTCCAATCCTTCTTTCTCAAATATACTGAGAACATGATGCTGAGGTACCCAGTAAAGTGGTGTATTTAAAGGAAGACAGGTACTCTGATCTGTCCTTGACAGCTGATATTTATAGTGTATTACCTATCCTCTAATTCCTAACTTGTATTGTCTCACTAAGTTACTTCTGCTGTGGTAAGAACAGTCTGACAGTAAGCTACCTCTGAGTCACTGATCTTTTTAAATTGAGATGTGTTCAGCTGTGGCACAGACATGAAAATCAGCAAGGCCATAGCTAGTCTTTCTCAAACTGCCTTTGTGGTCTTGTGGGTTGCAGTCCTAGCACATTTGTGAATGGTTGCTGATTACTGCCAGTTCACTAGTCAACAGTGTTAAGTGAAGAAGCTATTGCTACACACGAATAAAAGAATGCAATAGCTTTGTTTTAACAGATGAGGTCTAGAAGAGCCACATATGTTAATTTAATACTACAGCTGTGTTGTTTAATACTTGGAACCAACTCCCTCTAACTTATTAGTATCTTATTAGTATCTTTTTTATAGTATTATTCCTATACGTCATATACGTATGAGTTTTATCTAATGAAAGGTTATTGCAGAGGTTGTCCTTGTCCCCCTTAACTGAAAGCTCTTTTGCTTGTGCAAGCTGGAGCTCAGCTCCATTGCATGAGTCCAGCAGGGTTTTTTTTTGCAATAACTTGGCAATATATGTATTGATTATTCTGCAGTAAGCAGGATGCTTTAGCTTGAACATTGAAGGCCTACTTGGTGTCTATAGCTAAATTAAACTTGTATATTTTCAAGTATTTTTAATAGCTCTTACAAAATTGTGTTAAGTACAATGTTAACCTTTTTGCTGTGAAAAATGCTGTTGAAATGGTGTTTTTGGCAAACACTGCAGCGTTGGGCTCGAAGTTTGACAAAGCACACTAGAATTGAAGACGTTTTGAGTTTCTGCTCTTTGTCCTTTTCCTCTGTCCAATTCTTTGTGGAATCCAGTACAGGATCCTCCTTTACATCAGTCAGCAGCAACAGATCACAACTGCGAAGATCCACCCAGGCTTCGTACTCACGGTAAGACTCTGCATTAGAAAATCTTTATCTTAAGCACCTAATACTCTGTCTTGTTCACAGCAAACAAAAGTTGACTCTGAAATGATTACTTAAGTCTTGGATTATAGCCTTTGAGATCAAACACCTCACTAAATCAGCAAGAGATGTCAGAGCGGCTGGGAGTGCTGTTCTCCTGTTATGCATTGCACGAGAGACTTATATCTGCCTTTGCCAGAGCACTTCCTCAGTAGATTTCACAGTGCAAGTTTGTATGTTGTAGGAGGTGTATCATTACCTCCAGATTGCTGAAGAGGTGTTTCAGTCTTGCAGTCCTGTCATGGGTAATAACGGAACAAAATTCCTCTCACTAATGCTTTGTTGCTTAGTGGTTCAGAGAATACAACTGAGCAAGGAGATTGGAAAGATAACAAAGAAATACTTACTATATTAAATCTGATGCTCAGCATTTTTCTGCCCATAAGAACTACTTAAAACACTGTGACCCCTGAAATGGGATCTTCCAGGAAGACTTTTTTTTTTCTTTTTTTTTTTCCCTGCCAGAACATTGGTGTACTTGCAGTCAGGTGCCATTAAATCTCTTGATTTGATAGACGGAAGTTCTACTCTGAAATAGAGTGGAAGAGAGAGTTTCAGTCCAAATTTCTGAGCAGGGTTCTGGCAATTATACAAGCCCATTTTGAAAGATTAATGAGTTATGTAGTCAACTTTCATGAAATGGATTTCTAGAAATGATGAATGTGTGACTTCTATTGATTCTGAAAGTCCATGTCTAATCAACAGTTACGAGGAAGAGGTTTCTTATGTGTCCAAACATCTCAGTAGATACTTCAGAACTTAGCTTTAAAGGATCATCTTGTGAACGCTGTAGCATTTATGAAGAACTTTATATTTGCTCAAGTATTTGAGTTGCTCATTATCCTGGAAGAATTATAACACAAGAATGAGGGCTAATTTGTGCATTCTAAACTTGGGTAGTAATACAGCAATATTCTTCCTCTATTTCTGCTTGATTTCAGTAACTCTTATTTTAAACTTCTGCTGGATTGAGTGGGTCTTTCTTTTAATTTGAATGCATCTTTTTAAATACAGGACTGATTTCCTTTCTTACAGGTTCAACCCAACAATTACAGTACGTTCTATGATGATCAGAGACAAAACTGGTTGATCATGTTTGAGTCAGAAAAGGCCGCAATGGATTTCAGTAAACAGGTAACTACTTAAGCCAGCAAGCCATACCTTGTATTCAGCTTGGAGTAACTGCATCGCTGTGGTTGAGGCAGATTTGCAATGAGCCTCGCTGAGTTTTGTTCATTAGCTACAGGTGTCTTTGAGGTATGTAGCCTGTTACTTCTGATGCTATTTCTAAGAAAAGATTCTGAAGTATTCTGAAGTATTGCAAGACCAAAATACAAAAGGCATTTTCTGCTTACAGCTGAGCAAAATTCAGTACAGAGAAGCATGGAACACCTCTTAAGTGCATCTATAACCTGGGCTTGATCAGTATAGTAAGAATATATCAGATGTGATGTGATATGTGGAACCCCTCACTGGTTTGATGGCTGAAGATATTGATAGGTCATCCTTTTGCAGGTATGCATTGCCAAATGCAACAGCTCCCCAGTGTTTGATTCAGTCCTCTACCAGGATCTCCTCCTCGGAGAAGGGCAAGGAGTAGAAGGAGGAGACTCTCTAGAGATTGCCTACACAGGTTGGCTGTTCCAGAACAACGGGATTGGGCAGGTAAAAACATTTCTGCTACCTCCTAATACTGAGCGAGTGTAATAGTCACTAGGAGGGGTTTAGCACAGAGTTGGTGCTGATCTTCCAGATATTTTTTCAGTCACTTGCAACATCTCTGAAATAACTGTATTAGCTATGAAATAATAAGAGTCTGTTACTGTTTGGGAAGAGGTGACTGAAATGCTTTTGAATTTCAAAGCACTTTCACACATTAATTTCAAACAAAATGGTAAGTAGGGACAATGAAGCTAGTTTTGTTCCTTTGAAAACAGCTTGGTGAGGTGATAACAATAGGTTTGACTGCCACAAAATACATCTCTAAACAGGAAGAGAAGGAAATTGTCTTTATATCTTTTAGAGCTGTGTCATATCCAGTTTGTTATTCAACAAAAGCATGAGATACGCTTTAACGTTTCAGAACTTTACCTTTAAAACACTTCTGCGGGTTTTACTTTTAGTGAAATTCATGGAGAAAGATTTTGCATTTGTGCCCATCTGCAGTTGAATCTACTTGTTAAAACAGTTGTCTGTTTTTCATTGTTGGGGAGTTTTGTGGGATGGGTTTTTTGATAGTTTTTCTTTTTTTAGTATATATTTTCTTGATTGAATATTGACATGCTTCTCTCCTCAAATCAGTGGTACAGCAGAGTTTACATGTAACCTCCTTTAAGAGTTGTTCAGCTGCATACATTGTAGTTTAATACGTAAAACTGCCAGACAGTTGTATTCTGCTTAGCTGAGTCCGTTGTGCTATTACTGATGCAAGCTTGTTGCGCAGCATTTTACTTGAACCTGGCCTGGCCACTAAGCTCAAAGCACTTCTGAAGTCCAGGTCTCCAACTATTGTTCATTTCAAGAAATTGCTGCGTGATGGACTAGAAGCCCTAGCCATGCTGCCTTACGTTTATTTGGGATTAATTTTGAAAGACAGCAGAATGGGAAATACTATGTAAGAAATAGTAGGAGTTTATGAAATGTTTGTGATCTTTTTGCCATGGTTATAAAGTAATATTCAGGATCTTGAAACTATGGGGAAATCCCTGTGACTTTCTGTTCTTCAACTCCATAGGTTTTTGACTCAAATGTCAACAAGGACAAGCTGTTGCGGCTGAAGCTGGGATCTGGAAAGGTCATCAAGGTAGAACTTCTAGCACTTCTGTTATATGGAGATTGCAGAAGTCTTAGATCTTTGAATTACTGAAGGTGTTCTTCAGGATTCATATATACTTTCTGTTGCATGTTCCAATTGATAGAAAATGCTCTGCACTGCTGATGCACTCAAATTTTTTTTATTTGCACAGCATGGCCAAGCCCCTCTCTCAGTGATAGTGTTGGAAGGGAGTCCTTCTGTTTAGTAAAAAGGAAGCTTAGTATTTTCAGGAGTTTCAAGAGTTGTTTATTCCATAAAATCAATTTGTAAATCAGAGATGCTGTGGTTCAGAGCACTTCTTTACATGAACAATCTATATATGACCTATTAAAAGTTGTCCGTTCTGGAAGCTGTGCTATTTTTTATTGTATTTTTATTTTTTTATCTTCTTATTAATGTCTGTTTCATCCCGTTAAACACTGGCACCCAAATGACAGCTTGCATTGCTCTCTCTCTCCTTCCATACAGCTGTTTTTCTAATTGCTATGGTTAGATTTAGAGTGAACTTTGACCTTCTCAGAATACTGTTCTCTCCCAGAATACTGAGAGAGACAGGCACAGCACGCAACTCCAAAATTTTTGTATGCAGCACAGCATGCAGCTCTTTTCTCCAATATATCAGTGTAATCTATGATAGCTGCTTAAGTATGATATGTAAAACTTCAGCTAGGGTTCTGGAACCGTACTAGAGTGCCACACACCTGCAGCCTTCATGCTAGAGACTGCACTATTGATAAAATATTGCAACCTTAAATAAAGATGCTCTCCCAGGATGTTCATAATGAAATCAGATAGATACAGTAATTAATATTTGGTCATTATGACTTATCATAAGAAAAGCTTTCCTGCTGCACTGCTAAAAATAAGTAGGATTTTACAAGAATATGTGTTTTGACATCCTTAATAACTGGTGCCTGTAGCAGTCTTAATTAGTGTAATTAAAAGAAATTGCAGTGTCGCTGGTCAAACTGTTTGCTTTCTCTTCTGTTGTGTCCCTAAAAACCAAAGGGCTGGGAAGAAGGAATGATGGGGATGAAGAAAGGAGGACGAAGGTGTCTCATCATTCCTCCTGCCTTTGCCTATGGGGCTCAGGGAGTGGCTGGCCGTGTCCCTCCAGATTCTACATTAGTTTTTGAGGTGGAAGTTAGGCGGGTGAGTGTCTCCTTCCAAGTGCTTCTTCTACATCTGTTTTGTGACTGTTGAGTCACAGTATCTGCCTGCAAGGGAAGAATCTGTCCTTGATATGAGAATCACAGCTCAGATTGTTACAAACAAAATACCTTGGGAGGATACTTATCTTTTTTTGGGGGGGAGGAAAAATCAGACCAATCCTCCACTAAGCTTTTTACTAAGACCAGTCTGTTCCAACTGTTTGAGGACCTTTTTGTTGTCTTATTTGTGAGTTACTTGAGAAAACAAAATAATCAGATTGTGAGGAATGAGAGGATGTAAAGGCTCGGCTTCTCCAATTCTGAACCAACTGTATGTTTACGTGTTTTTACTTGAACTGAATAAGCTTGGTGAAGAAGTAAGTCAGAAGTAAACTGGGTTTCAGAACCCAGAAAAATGTCTAATTTGTTATGTGCTTTCTGTTTTAGGTGAAGCTGGTAAAGGAAGGCTCTGGTTCAGATGGACAGAGTGTTAGTTCTAGGGATTCTCCTGCACCCTCTCCAGTACCTAATTCGGATGGTTTCTCTGCAGACCCTGTTTTATTGCCTCCATCTACAATACCTCCAAAGCCTGGGTAAGAAAAAACATGGATAATACAACCTGCTGCATTAAAAGATGTTAGTGTTAGGAAATAACCTACACAATGCTGCATTCACCCACCACCTGGCAAATATGGGTCGTCCTGTGTGCCCACTTAATATCATCGGTGTGGCAGAGGAGTGCTTGCTTTCAAGTAGGAAGCTTTCTGCTTGAATATTGATTTTCAGATCTAAAGAAATTAGAACAAGTACAGATGAAGGAAGCTGGTGCTCTAAAGCATAACTGAGATCTGATGTTAAGTTTAATGGGTATTATTGCAACAGCTTTCTCAGCTGACAATATTGTCACAAATTGGTCTTGAATCGTGGCCGATTTCCATTCATTTCATTGAAAATTTTACATTGACGCTTATTTCTTAAATTAACCAAACAGGGCAGTCATCTTTAGAGTCATTTTCGAGTTGAAGTGCTTGTTTTATTGCTACAACAAGTAGCTTATCAGGATCAGTCACAACTGTACAGAATGTGATTCTTGCAGTGATCAACAAAGTTACCTTTCTGTAGTCAGCTGTTCCACAGCCATGAAACTTGCCAATAATAATGTTCTGAAATCTACATATAATGTTGCAAAGAGTCTAACAAAAGTAAGCAAAGAGAGATCTTCATACTGTAAGACAATATTTTGCTAGTGGGAACTATATTTGACAGTTCCTAGTATTGAGAAATGCAGAATATTAAATCCTGAATTTTACTTCAGTTAATCTCTAATATTAACACACACTTGTTTGGCTTTTCAGGGAGCCAGCTGTTCGGGCCAAGTCAAACTCAATCAGTGAACAACTGGCAGTAAGTATTGTTTTTTAGCTAATTAGGAGCATTAGATAGGGAAAATGAGAATACTGTTTTCCCCTTTGCATCCTGTACTGCTGAAGATAAAGTGAAGATCGTGCAAGCAAAACACTCATGTTTACCTTGGCAGAGCTTGAGCAGGCTCAGTGACAGTTCTGAGTCCTAATTCTTACTCTTAAATGCAAAACCTGTTTGACCATGTGGATATTCAGAAGACTAGTTGGCTTCTCGGTTAAATAGACAAATTTAAAATTGATAGCGAAGAGTAGTTGAGATATTCAGCCTAAGTTTATTTAGATACATGAGTGAGTTCTTGTGTGTGCAGTTCAGGATAGATAAGGCTGTTGAGGGAAATGTCTTTTTTCTTTCCTTAATTTAGAAAAGCCATTTTTGACAGACAGAAAATCCTGTTGTACCTCGTTTTCTTGTTACTGTGTTTTGTGCAGGGGATATGCTTTCTGTGTAATGATGACAGCAATGTCATCCCAGAAGGAGAGTGTATATATAGTAATCCAGATTAACAAATCCACAGTGCTATCTTGTACTCTCTAAAGTCAGAACTTTTCACCCAGTCATTGAAAAAATTGAAAGAAACAGGCTTATAGGTGAGTTTAAATGCTAAGTCAATGACTTAGAAGAGTCTAAACCTCACAGATGTCTCTATAATGTCTGAAAATCCTGGGCTGAGGGACAAATGAAAGGTAACTGCAAACATCTCTTTCAGAATCCAGATGTAGCAAAGGCAAAGCTAATTTCTCGGATGGCTAAAATGGGACAGCCCATGCTGCCTTTCCTTGCTGGGACAGCAGGTAGTCAGCTTGACTCCAGTGACTCAGAAATAGAGGTACTTCTCAAATCACAAAAATGGGATTTTTTTTTTCCTTTAATGCTCTTTCTGTGGTGTGAATAGCTCTCCCTTTGTACAGGGAGCATATACTTTGTTTCGGATTAACAATTCCAGATTTCCTGTATAATTCAGAAAGGTTAATTGGATAATATCTAATCACAGGTGGTTCTGAGTTCAAACTGTTTGCTAGTTCTTTAGCATCCATTTTAATATGTAGAAATGTTTTTAGGATCCAAATACACTGAGGGGGACGGCGCAGCCAGTGGCTTCATCTCCCATGAGACCATCACTGCCAGCTCATACAGCACTGCCTGCAGTGTCAACACAAGGTAATATGCTGGTGAACTTTGCTTTGGTATAGAGAAATTTCACTTTTTTGTGGCTTTAAAGTGCAAGGGCTGTGAAAAGAGGGTTCTTCTCTGCAACTGAAATAGGAACTGATGCATAGTTTCTAAGGAGGCTTGCTAACCCAAAGCTCCATCAATAGACTAGTTCATAAAGCACAAGACTGACCTCCTTGGAGTATGTCTTCATTGTGGTCTCCTTGTGTGCACATTACTGCTTAAGGAAGAGCAGTCACAATGCAAAATAATGCGTGAGCTGCCATGTCACCACCATCAATGTGTGTGCCTGGGGTGACACTAAGACTTTTAGGACACATGTGTTGTGATTCTTTGTGCAACAGCAAATCACTTGCCAGTAAATGGAAGGAAATTTCTTGTGTGTGAAAAGTGTACAAGGTGGAACTGATGGAAATAATAGCAAAAGGCATCAGAAGATTGACAGCTCTGCAGTGGGCTTGACCTGTCTTCCCATGATGAAATCGTAATGCCAGTTGAGCACCTTTGAGAGTTAGCCTGAATGATATTTTGTGGTAGCCAAGTACAAAGTACCTCTGAATAAAAATAGTGCATCTAAATAGAAATTGTGGCTACAGATGAAATTCTCAGGAAAGATAACTTTTCTTTCTCTTATTCTTACTTTTTTGACTGGATTTACTTTTGGCAAGACTTCAGGCAGACTTGTTTCATTTTTTAAAAGTTTTTTGGTCTTTTTATTTATTTTGATCATTTTGAGCTTAGTGAGTTTTTTTTTTTTTTTTTTTTTTTTTTTTGCTACTTTTTTCCGCTATGCTGGATTTCTCTTTCTCCTTTCAGTATCTCAGGCATCTGGTTCTACACCCCTTGTATCCTCTGCTGCTTTAATACCTGCCACCATTCCACCCCACTCAGCTCTGCCTGGAGGATCACAGGGCTTTCAGGTACCAAAATCAAATCGGGGGATTTGGCACTTCTATTTCTGTCCTTATCATAAATCTTACTGTCCTTTCCTTAGCTGAGAGCAAGGACTACATAGCAGCACATAAGGTTGCTTCCTGTGATTTTTTCTTTGGCATTCTTACATTTGTTTCACATACCTCTCAGATTTTAATCAAAAAGGGCTAATTTGTTGTATGCTGATGGGTTTTTTTTTTTTTTTTAACGTTGGACTAAGAATTAACCTGTCTTTGTTTAGTGTCAGCTCTTGTAGTGGGGAGGGAGGACCAAACCTCCAAGAACTTGTAATGCTTTTGGTTTCATCTGCTTTTTAGCTGAGATTCTTCTTTGTCATGGTATGCTTTTCTGTGAGTCATGTTTCATCCAGCAAAAGCATAATCTTTTTGAAGGCTTGTGCTGCTGCTTGTAAGTGATGTGACCTGCTTGTTAACATGGAAACTGTTTAGGGGGCTGAACATGCAAGCTAACATACGTTTTCCACATCAGGTAATGAAGATCCAGACTTAAATATTACATACAATATAAAATTCTATGAAGTCTAAAACTGAGCTTATTACTCTACACTTTCTTTAATTATTTTTACTAAGCTATTTCCTGGAGGTTTTAGAAGTCAGTGACATATACCACTTACAAATAGTGCTTATTTTTAAGAGGTCCAGATGGAGGGGAAAAAACACTTGATAATGAATAAAAACACTATGTGAAAAAGAGAGCCAAAACTAATGCACTACTCTGGCTTTGCATTTTCCTCAGTGTTAAAACTGAGGAAGTTGTGGCAAGTAACAGGATTAAAAATATATATATTCTTGTTGGAGTAGTATCTGTTTCAGCAAAGTGAAGTTTTAATCTGACAGTGATTTGGATAAATTGTTTTGAAAGTTTGCTGATATCCTGAATCCTTTTAGAAACTTGGCTCAAGCAGTACCCTAACTTTTTTTTTTTCCTCAGAGAGTAAATTCCTATAAAGATACCCTAGAGTTGTAGGATTTTAGTTGTCTTGAGTGAGATACTCCTAGCATTTAATGTATTCTTAGGTCTCTTTCATGGCTTCTGTTTAGCACTGAGCAGGGAATTTGTTGTCAAATGGAATTGCTCTGCTTGAGCCTTTCCTAGAAAATAGCCTTGTGTTCATGTTAGCATGGCTTCACATTGCTGCATGTCCAATGATGGCAGTAGGCTGTTTGCATGCTGGCCTTTGCCTGCTGCAAATGTGAAGTAGCATGCTTTTGCTTAACCTTCGGTGAGGAAGGTAATGGATTAAGCTATGGTAATTTGAACACATATCTAAGCCTTGATATGTGAGTGGCTTTGTTATTTTCCCTTAACTATGAGTGTTTTGACTTCCTGCTCCCTAACTCTTTTTTATTTTTTTGAATGTCATCTTTGTTCTTGAAGGGGGAGGTTGGATGGAGAAAAGGCATGTGAAACCATTAAGTGTGGGGAGAAACATCCAAATTTATATTCTAGTCTTCTAATCCATTGAACTTATTCTGTAAGGCTTATACAGGAATGGCGTTTGCTTACCCCCAAACCACTGCGTCTGCTTCTCAGCTCCAGCCTGTAGGACAGATGTATGCTGCACCTTACCAAGGTATGTTAATCTTAAGTGTGTAGTTTACAGAAGGCTTTAATACCTGCTACAAACAGTATTTATAATGAATATTTACGTAGCAGTGGTAGCATAGACATTCATCCTACCTGGAGTGCCGTGTTATTTGACAAGTTCTTATTTTAATGACCAACAGGGGCAAGGAGTTCATAGTAAATCTTTTTCTTACCTTAAGGAACTTTGGACAGTGTGAAAGGGGAGGGGGAATCTCTAGGTATATTCCCAAGGCTGTGTCTTACTAAAGGCGCTGGTACTTCCAGTTGTAATTGTGTAATAGTAAATTTAAAGTAAACAGTCTTCCAAATACTATGTCCCTCTTGGTTTTGGGAAGAAAGGGGCTGTCCTATCTGGCATCCTACTTAGAAATACTGCTCTTGATATGTCTGCATAAAGATGTTTTGCCTTTGTGACTAAAGATCTCTCCATTCCATTCTAGCATCTGGGGATGTTACTTCCTTCTTGATGACAGAGGCTCGGCAACATAATACTGAAATCCGAATGGCCATTAGCAAAGTAGTAGATAAAATGGATCATCTGGCTGCAAAGGTAATGTGTGACATAGGCAGGCTTGTTAGCAAAGTTAGTGCTGCTTCCTCTCCCACTCTGGTCTGGGGAGTTGGCTTTATTTATTTGCCTGAGTTAACTTTGTAAGTGATGTACTGACTTAACAAAAATTTCAGTATTATTGGACCTTAAGTGGTAGCAATACAGCTCCTGTATAAAAACTAAGAATAGCTTTGGGAGAAGGTGCTGTCTCCTACCATCTTAAACATCATCTAATGCATTCTGTTTGGAGAGTGTTACTGTCTTTCAGGAGGTGTCACAGTTGACACAGTAACATACGACTTAGCACTGTACGCGGTTAGGTGAAATGGTTCAGTGATTCTTTCTTTATGTGGATGTCTGACCTATCTACATCCGTAAATTCATTTCATGTGGCTTAAGAATGACTTAATGCTACAGGTGGAGGAGTTGAAGAAACAAAACACTGGTAATAGCTTATTACTACCTGGTATCTCATCTGTTACCATGGAAGCCTCCATGATCATGAGCAACATTCAGCGCATAATCCAGGTGAGCATGGCCAGCTGTACTGACTCCTTTCCTAAGGAACTGAAGCCCACTGTGCTATTCCTGATGACTACAGCTGTATTGGCTTGGATCAAAGGTCCATCTAGCCACAAGTTCTGCCTCTGGCCAAAAGCAACTATATGATAATCTCCTAAATGCTCCTCTGGCCTCAACAGTTTGTAGTTTGGGGACTTTCTAAGACAGAGCTGATATTTTCCTATTTAGTGGTCTCTGACAGTGTGTTCAAATGAAAGAAATTCAATGTTATCTTAAACCAGTATAGACCCAACATCCACAGTATCCTGCAGAAAAGAGTTCAACAGCTCAAGTAGGTGTTGCAAGAACCACCTACTTGTTTGTCACTACGTAGTCTGATACTGTGCAGTTTCCCTAGGCAGTGAGAAAGTCAACTAGAAGTTAGTATGCCACCTCCTCATTACATTACCACAGGAGGTGGAAAGTCTAACCACCATACTGCATCTGTACAAATAAAAAGGGTGGGGGGGGTGTTTGGCACTGCTGCAAGGAAGTCTGAGGAGGATCAGTATTCATGCCGGGCTGTGCTTTAGGAGAATGAGAGATTGAAGCAAGAGATATTTGAGAAGAGCAGTCGGATTGAGGAGCAGAATGAGAAAATCAGCGAGTTGATTGAGCGGAATCAGAGGTAAGAAGCAGGAGAGTGCAGCCTGCCTGCATCTGCAGGGATTGTTTCTAACTGATACACATTTGGTCAGGGATAAGTATGAGGGTGTACTTTCTCTAGCATGGAGACAAGTTCTGAGGGTTTTTTCTTTTTTTGGGGGGGGGAGGAGTGTCTTTTTATTCAGGGGAGGAGGAGATGTGGGGAATAAATGTATTTTTTCCATGAGGGCTCCCCATCCCCATCTTTGCAGGGCTTATCTCTAAAATTAGGATTTGTAGTAAACTTGAATGTGTGAAAGAGGAGAGAATCTCATACCTTGATCATTCTTTCTCTGGTTCTGGGGTTATTTTACTTCTGCTAGCCTCTTAGATGGAAGGAGCCATAGGGGGTGCTGTATTCCTAGTTCCAGTGTTCAGTGTATGTTTTAATAAGTTTCAGAAGGGGAATAAGGAAATAGAAAAGTCCTGCGGATTTCAAGATACCAAAAATCTTTACTGTATGCTAGGAACACTAGAGCAGTTGCAGAGTTTTGTGTGTCTCAGCTGATATTATCTATGCTGAACATTGGACACTCCTATTCCACTCCTCCACTCCTTTTGAGATCGGTTGCTTTTCAGTGCAGGACATAAATTGTCTGGGGCTTGTCATTAAGAAAGCTTTGAGCTATTGCCTATTGTCTTTTCTATCTGAGCTTTTCTCTTCAATTCAGGTACTTGTGTAAGTGCTTTGCCATCTTCCCCTGTTCACAGATACGTTGAACAAAGCAACTTGCTGATGGAGCAGAGGAACCATTCACTGCAAGCAACAAATGAAAACACACAAGCAAGAGTGTTGCATGCAGAACAGGAGAAGGTAAAATCATGGTGACCATGAGCAGAGCTAGAGACCTCTAGCTGTAGCTAGAAGAGGGGCTGGATGTTGCAATAAAACATGCCGGAGCCTCATTAGTGAAGGCTTAAGTCAGACCTCTTGACACCTGTAGTTCTCAATTGATGCTTTTCAAAGCTGTTTGAATATGTTTATGGATTTCATGACAGAAGCAGCACAGAGCATATAAATTTAGATCTTTATAGCTTGAATATTCTTGGTTTAACAGGAAGATGTCTCATTTATTGTTAACTGTGTAGTTGTATGGCCAACAAGTTGAGCTATGGTATGTATCAGCAGGGCTTCATCTGGCTAAAATACAAATCATTTAGTTGCACTGGCAGTTTCAGAATTGCCTTATTCCTTCTCTTTAACTGTCATAAAGGTTGAGTATAGCTGTAAGAAAAATTCTTTCATTGCAGTTTTTCACCACTTTTTAAATCAAGAGCTAGTTGTTTATAACAATACATTTATTTTGCTTTTGTGAAAGGGTCTGTTAGGAAGTAGCTCTCCAACCAGTTAAATGCACTTATGCATGGCTTTTTAACCGGTAAAAGTGTGCTCATGATGGCCTAGGCTTGTCAGGTTAGCTCTAGGGTCTGTAGTTGCATGGTGTCTGTTTTCTCGAGCAGTGGCTTCTTAAACTACACCAAGTTCAATCCTGTACTGCACTCCTCTGCCATGAGTTGTATATCTGCAGTCCAAGTATGAGATGATAAATGCTTGTTCTACATGAGAACCATGAATTTGTGCTCTTGCAAGTGATAAAAATGGCTTATTTCTAAGGTATGCTAGTAAGTGTTTCAGTAGGCTAAAGAATAGAGCAATAAATGCCTTGTACATGTATGCTGGTGCCAGTAGATGGTGAAGGAGGGCTGTATCTTTCCACTGAGAGCTCAAGTCACGCTGTGGAAATAACTGTAAGATGTAGGATGTGTAAGAGATCCTAACCAGGAATAGGTCAGACTGAAATCATCAATAAAATTCCTTTTATTAAAACTTGTTTTGGTCAGTGAGCACAATGTCCTGCTTACGTGAAAAGTAGCTTGGGGAGGAAGCATCTTCTAGAGGTGTAAGATCTGATCTTCAAGAATCTCTTCAAACTCATCTACAATATGAATTCACTTGATTCAGTATCATCTCTGCCTAGATAACACTATTGCGTGAATGGACCCCAGACTAGATGAGAAAAGCCATAACTTGCTCCAGAGAACCTTCCCCTAGTTTTAAAGAGTGTTGACTGTAAATACCAAGTCTGACATTCCTTCCTCTTCTTGTTACCTGAACTAGCTTGCTCTGTGACTGCAATTGCTGAGATGACTGTATGGGAATCTGTCTATAGCTTTGGTAATATAACAAGGGAAGAGAATTGTAAACACTTTTATTGATTCTTTACTTAAAAATTGGGAGTTGCTATTTTGTAATATATGCCAGGTATCTGTACCCAGGATCCCTGAGTAGAAGTGTTAAAAATTTGCTGCCTTTGGGTTATGGGTCTTTGATCCTTGGAGAGCATATCACAGCTTTAAATCAAGGCTCCGTAACACTTATAATTTCCCCATATTTTCCACTGCAGTGAAATAATAGTTAAGTGTGAGAGCTGCACGCTACCAGTCTGCTGCTTGCTGGTCTGCAAAGGGTGTGGTGCACAATGTATCTATGTAAGGATACACTTAGCTGCTTTCTTTTTAAGCCAGACTTCACTACTTTTTCTGTCTTTGAGCTTTTGCAGCTCTTGAAATAACTTATACGCTCCTCTGGCATGCCTCAGGCTCCTGCAATGAGGCACTTAGCTTTTCTGGTGATGATTAATGCTTCTGCCTTTGAAGTTGTGTTCTTAACTCTTCCTGTTTCCTGTTGCTGCTTTCTTTTCCTAGCACATGCTGCCGTTGGATCGGGGCTGGGACCAGGTGAGGCAGTGTGTCTGCTGACTGTGTAGATAATAGATAATTGTACCCTAGATAGCATCAGCCCAGCTTCCTCTTCAACTAGCTGTAGATACTCATTGGTATTAGAAGAATTGCCGCGTGTCTTGAATTAGACAGATTTTCAACTTGGAAAAGAGCATTAAAACTGGTAGTATAGCCATTGGCCACCTCCTTCTTGAGGAGCCCTTTGGAAGAGCTTTATCACCTCACTGCTCAGTTCACCTCCTCCATGGGAGAAATAGGATGTGATCATATAATTGTCAGACCAGATATGAATCACATAAGATTCTTGGAACCTGAAAGCTGGAGGCTGGAGCTGAGCTAGTATAGTTTTGAAGCATTCATCACAGAGGCTTAGGTCTGTTAAGTTCTTGGCAGAAATCTTCCTTTTTACTTTTCTTTTTGTGCCCTTAAAGGTGGAGGCAAGTGTAAAAGTAACCTTTAGATGTGACATGGAGTTTTACTTTGTTTTAAGGATGCTAGGAGTTAGTGTCTTGAACTATATTGAGCCATTTATGAAAGTGTAACAGGAAAACGGATCTGGTTTTAGCCAAGCTCTGTTAAAACGATTCTTAAAATTAATGACGTGGTATCCTAGCCTTTGAGTTCAGCATGTATTCATCCTCACTGTAGTTGGAAGGATTTGGCTCACAGTTGTTCTCTGCCAGAAGGTGGTAGTCATGGACTGAAGAGATCATATCGAAACTCCAGTTCAGTACAACTTACCAGTTGCAAGAACAGCTACTAGGAATCTGAACAGAGGCACAGATACAGAAACTACTTAGATGTTCCCTGCAGCAAGTGAGGTTTCCTGAAGGAAGTAGCTCTATCTCTGCAGAGCGTCCTCTGAAGTATCCTACACAACAAGATTGGGAAAATGACTTTGTTTTTGTCTTTGTCTTGACACCTTTAAGCCTCTCTTAATGTGTTGTTTACATGTTGTCTAACAAGCTGTATTAGTTTCTGGTTTTCCATGAGTTGATGACTTAAGCAATACTGAATCTGAACACGTCAACAAGTTATTGAGAGAAGCAAGCTGTAAAGTGACTGTCTTGCCATTCAGACACCTCAAAGTGACTACACGCTGTGTGTTCTGGAGGGAAGGCGCTCTTTTGACTGGAGCAAGCCTATATTATCTATGGCTTTGTAAGCTTATTAAGGATAATTAGGTTTTAGAGCCTAGGCTCTTGCCTGGCTAGATGTTCTTAGAGCATGAAAACTCCAAACAGAGCCACCGATCACAGGTACTAGTCTTAAAAAAGTGTTTGAGCTCTGCAGGAACACACTGAAGTGAGCTGATGTGGTGATTATTGTCAGTAGCCTTGTGCAATTTTCTAGTCAGTCTGGACAGGTTATTGCAAAATGACTCTCAGTAATGTGGCACAAAGTTATTACCTCTTCAATTTGGAAATGTCTCTTTGGTCCTGGATCCCAGACGTGTCTGAGCTCCATTTCCACTGAGATTGCTGGGCAAAGTTATCTCTGACAGAACAGTTGTCAGGATGGGGTGGTTGGTCTGTCATCTCATTCACGAAAGCAAGCATAGACTATAAGTCTCCAGTACTTTTATGGGTTCTGCCTGTGAGAACAGTTTTGGCACATTTTCGCACCCACGTATCTTTCTGTTCCCTTTTTTGCCTTTCCCTGCTCCCTTCTGTGATGCAGGCCAAAGTTGCAGAGGAGTTAGCAGCTGCCACAGCACAGGTTTCCCATCTGCAGTTGGAGTTGACTACCCACCAAAAAAAGGAAATGGAGCTGCGGAAACAGCTATCTACCGCACTTCAGGAGGCAGAACAACATGAGACACAGCTCAACAAACTGCAAGGACAGTTAGCAGGTAAGGACTGTGTTGTGCAGTGACAGTTAATTCATCACTTATCCCACTGTTTTGTTGACCAATGTTGACTATGCTGGAAGTCTTTTCAGTGGCCATTTTCCATTGCCATAAAGCCTTGCAGGTTACCTCAGTGTGTCTCAATAAAACCCTCTTCAAAACTAATGGAAAAAACACCACACAAGCTATTGCAGTTGTTGCAGTAAGGTGGTACAGATGCTAAAATCTTATGTGGGTTAAAGGAACAGTGTGTTTGATGAAGACAGTCTGTGAAGTATGATAGTGGAGCTAGGAGAGGTATCATTGCATATTTGCCCTGTTCTAACACTCTTCTGTAGGCATGAGTCAGGAGGTGCATCAGAAACCTGGCACTCAGCTTGGTGAAAAGTCATCGGTCAAAAATTACTTCTCTCAGTATAGTATTGCTATGTACTTTGTTTCTTTATTTTAATGGGTAAAGAATGCTGCTTTTTTTGCCCCCCTTTTTTTTTTTCCTTATTTGGAGGAGCCCAGAGTTCTTTGCCTGGGCTTCCCCGACAGGTATCTTTCTCTTCTCTTCTCCCTTTAGCTCATGGTTTTGATCATACTCTTTCCATGCCCATCA
Source organism: Rhea pennata (assembly GCF_028389875.1). Taxonomy (NCBI): domain Eukaryota; kingdom Metazoa; phylum Chordata; class Aves; order Rheiformes; family Rheidae; genus Rhea; species Rhea pennata. The sequence goes on from NC_084680.1 coordinate 3,847,122, forward strand.
GTAGTGCTCTGTGGTGACTTGGCCTGTACTGGATGCTTTAGACGTGCAGTTTATGGAAAGAAGTTGATTCCCTCTTTGGCATTAGATGGGAGAGAAGGGAGTAATCCTAGTAGATAGTTCTGTGGCCCAGTGTGGACTCTTCCAGAGTTAACAGACTCCTGGCTTGTTTGTTTTTTCTCACATTTCTCTATGGTGAGCTCTCTTGCCTGTAGGCATGTCTTGATCACATGTTTTGTCAGAATAGCTGATTATAGGTATGAAATTTGAAGTTTTGTGACATGCATTTGCAGTTAAACTGCAGGGATGTCAAGGATATTGATTGTCTGCAATGTCTGAGGGGTGTGTGCATCTGGTGTTATCACTAATTGGAAAATGAACAGGATCATTTTGTCACAGGGATGCCTCTTGTAGAAGCAAGCTCTTACCCTTGCTGAGATAGAGAAGCCAGAGGTCTTTACTATAGCTGAGAAGTTTAGATGGAGGCTGAGGTGTAAGCATGCCTGTTTCACAGAAGAAACTCTTGACAAACTCTGTTCCCCACTGCAGATGCTAACCCTGTGCAAAAGGCACTGTTCTAATCCTCCACCCCATACCGCCCAAAATGTATTAAGCTGAAATACACGGTGCTGAGATCCACAGTAAAGTGTATTCTTGCAGAGCTTCAAGCAGCCTCGGAAGACACTCAGACTAGATTCAAAGCTGAGAAGCAGAGCCGCAGGCACCTGGATATGAAGATTACAGCATTGGAAGAAGAGCTAACAGACCTGAAAGTAGAAAAGGAGACTCTCGAAAGGGTATGTTCAGCTCTAGCATTGCAGAGAGACAATTTGAGCTGTTTACTAAAACTTACCTGCATGCTTTCATGCAAGAATATTGAGTTAAGGTAACTCTTGACTCAACCACAAGCAAGGATCACCATGCTGGTGGATCCTTTGGGCTTAGCGTGACTTTTGAATGTCTTACCCAGTAGTAGGTTAACCTTCCTACCTATGAAGTAGTCTCAACTTGACTTTGAAGTGGTAAGATTCCCTGCTCAAAGAAGAACTTTGTCCAAGAGGAAGAAAAGCTACTTTGCAATCTAGCCTATACTTAAGTCCTGTTCTGTATTTTAGAACCTTGCAGAGAGGAAGAAGAAATCCCTCACAGAGAGAGCTCAAGCAGAAGAAGAGATGGAAGAGATACGCAAATCGTATCAGCAGGAACTAGACAAGCTTCGACAGTTGCTGAAAAAGGCACGGACTTCAACTGACCAGGCAGCAGCAGAGCAGGTGAGGAGGCATGGGAATTTCTCAAGCAAGTGTCTGGAAGGTTTATAGGAATTTACAGGTAGGAAATGAGCATGAAGACTGCTTAGGTAGTAAAAGAATAAAAATGATACCTTTGTGCTTTTAAGGACTAATTTTCACATAGGATTCACTTTTTTCTCTGTTGTCCATATAAAGTATCTCTGCTGGTGTTTACTCTGATATCTCTATAAAGGAGTGCTTGACTTGAGTTAGCAAGAAGGCTGCGGTGTTCTGGATGCAGCATTGATGCAGACCGGCATGCTGTATCAAATTGACTGCCTTAAAGAGAATGTTAACCTGAGGAAAGGAGTTGAATTCAATTCAGTCTGTAGTAGAGAGAAGTACATAGGACAGCTGATGAGCGAGGGCTGAAGTCTGAGCCAGGCCTTCATGCCAGCTGGCAGGTTGTGGCCAGAACTGAGCTCTGAGAGATGTGGGCAGGAATACATGACTATTGCAGGGCTGCTGTCTGCATGTTGGTATTCCAGCCTAGGGCAGGAGGTGTTGCTTTTACACCATTTTCCAGGCCGTTAGCTTTCAACAACCTGTTATGCAAATACAGATCAAATGTATATTTGTTCCTAATGACCTCTCTTACATGATGGACAGCTGTCACTCATCCAGGCAGAGCTGGAATCCCAGTGGGAAGCCAAATGTGAACATATGCTGGCCTCTGCCAAGGAGCAACATGTTAGGCAGTACCAGGAGGTGTGTGATCAGAGGGATTCTCTGCAGGAGAAGGTGTCCCAGCTGGAAGAGAAGGTAAAGAGCTGTTCCTCACTGTTGAAATGTAATACCAAATAACCAGTAAGAGTAACCAACGGTTTCCTGACACCTGGTTGTGGTTTGTCTTTCAGTTTCTGTTCAAACTGTTGGAGTTTGAACTTGTTTGGGGGAGGGGGTATATCTGTACTTCTTTCTGCTACTCTGGGTTGGTTGAGTGGTAAGTTTACTACTGCAGCTCTGAACAAGGTAGAGCCAAAAAGATGTCAGTCTTAGACTAAAGCAACAGTTGGTCTGTTCTGAAACTGTGCTGTTATGTTTGAGAGACTACTCTTGAACTGGAGGAGTCTTGAACTGGGTGATATTGAAAAAGGCTGTAAACTAATGGGTTTTAGTTCTTATCTTTCAGCTTGTGGCTCTAAAACATTCAAAAAAAGAAGAGGAGCAGAAACTGTCTGAGTTGCAGCAGTGTTTGGAGCAACTAGAGCCTATCAAAGAGAAGGTAAAGCGGCTGAATATAACCTGGTGTGCAGCAATCACTAGCCCCAGGCCACCGTGTTTGGAACAAGAGCATGAGTACCTTGTTGGAGGGAAAGAAGAATTTCACAGTGCTTCCAGCAAACCAGAGCAGGCCCAGTGATGAGACCCAGCCCTCCTTCCACTGGGAGCTCAGTAATGCCATGCCCGTTCTTGGTGTTACATGAACTGTAAAAGTTCATGGCATGGTTGTGGGTCACCAAGGATTTCGCTTGGTTGGATGTCTGTTTTGGTGCTGTTAGTTTCAGAGGAGTCTTTTGCAGTGCTCTGTCAAAGTTCTGGTTGAAACTACACTCATCAGTTTTACCCCTTGCTAAAACAGAGTTTACAGCTAACCATTCCAGTGTAAGGTTCATTGTGGTCCTGTCTGTGAAGCTGTTCTAACTTTAAATTTCTACTTGGCAGTATTCAGCCTTGCAGTCTGATATTGTGGTGCTGAAGGCTGGCTACGAAGAACACATACAAGAGCTGGTGAAGAATCGGGACAGCTCTCCACCTGCAGACTTCGTGGAAGAAGTGAGCTTGGCCAGCAAGTATTTCTACTTATTGGGCAGATATGGTCTCTCTTAGCTTAAATTAGTCTTCTATTGAGGAGAAATTAAAAAAAAAAAAAAAAAAAAAAACACACTTTGGGCTTTTTCCCCCCTCTATGGAAGCACTGGGTATCATATGATATGTTTCCAGTAGCAGGGTCTATAGAGGAAGAAAGGATGTGATTCTTAATTCTATCTGCCCACTTTGTTGCTTGATTTTTCAGTATAAAACTTAAGATTCAGACTTTGATTTAAGATTTTAAGGACTGATGGAAAATTAATGAAATTAATGTCAGCCTGCCTCGTTTCTGGAGAGATGGCTCTGGTGTGTATAATGTTTCAGAATCTAAACAACATGACTATTCTTCTTCAGTCTTGGAATTTCTAATGTGAAAAATGAATTCTTTGAAACCAAATGTGTTTGCTGGGTTTATTATTTTCTTGCCTGGAGGAGTATCTGATTTTTTTTTCTTTTTTTTTTTCTTTTTTTTTTTTTAGGTCCAGTGCATCACAAATTAATGGGACATGTTTTTGTTTTTCTTCTACTCTTCCAGGTAAAGAAGATCATGAATGGCGTGTTTCAATCTCTTCGAGGTGAATTTGAACTGGAAGAGACCTACAGTGGCAGGACGGTTCTGGGTGTTGTCATGAACACTATTAAGGTACAACTGAGATATTTACAAGGTGATAACTGTGAAAGAAGGAGGCTTGGGCTAAAAGCACCAATGTGTATTGTGAGTCTGAAATAACTGTTAAGAAATTTGTCATGGGTAGGAGAGCAGCCCAACAGTGGGTGAAGATACAGGGATCTGCAGTAGTTCATCCAGGGTATAACCTACATTCTCTCTGCTCGTTTTGTTTTTAGACTGTAACACTGCAGCTACTCCATAGGCAGCAAGAGAGACAAGAGCAGGACAGTAAAGCAGAGGGGTCTGGAACACGAGCAGGGAAACAGGAACAGGAGGAATCACCTACAGCAAAGGAAGACCACGGAGAGCCCATACAGCATAGCCCAGCACGGAGCACTACAGGCCTAGCTGATCCTGGGGATGTAACCACAGGCTCTGAAGTGTCTGACCAGGAAGACAAGTCTGCTGCTCTAGCTGCCAGGCCAGGAACTCTTGAGGAGGAACAGGCCACACAACGCAGTGGAGTGTCAGAAGAGGAGAAGGCCCTAGGGGTTCACTGGGAACCTGCCTCTTCGGTACCTGAATCCTGTCTGAATCTTGATAATGGGCTGGTGCTTGCAGGACAGCCTGTTTCTCCTGTGCATGAGGACTCTGTTTTAGCTGAGCAAGAGGAGGAGAGCAGTTCCATCAGGATAGCTGAGAACAGATGTAGTCCCTCAGGAGTACGTTTGCAGGCAGAAGCTGGAGAAGCTTCTGTTCTAGAAATAAAGCCAAGAGATGTGGATGTGGCCATGCTTCCAGAAGAGCGAGCTGGGGAGAAGGCAGAGGAGCTTGTGGGAAGTTTAGAGCCCCCTCCCTTAAATAGCGAGGGAGGGAGCTGTACAGGCACCTCTGATGGGGATAGCTCTGAGGAGCTTGCTTCAGTACCCAGTGCAGAAGAGAAGATCTCAGCTACCATTAGAGAAACACTAGGACACCAGGAACTGGGCTCCAGCCCCAGGCAGAAGGATTCCAGGTAAGCTAGGATTGCTGGGGTAGCCACTGTCTCATTTTCCTGCTGATTGCTCAGACTAGCAATGCCCAGAGGTGCAACCCACCAGTGGCTGGTACAGCTATGCTGTTAGTGTGGGACAGCACGTGCAGTGGGGCTGAGCGGCTGTTGGGGTGATAGTCCTGGACAGCACAAGCCAAGCTGCTGGTGGAGTCCAGGCTGTCTGGGGCGTGCTCTGCTGGGATAGGAGCTGCAGAACAAAGCATCTGGATGGTGGCAGTGTTGCTCTTGTCTCTTCTAAACATCTCCTAGCTGAGCGCAGAGGGGAGCGGGCAGTTTCTCTAGGACCTGTGTCATTGATGGCTGCCAGGGCACTCAGTGAGCTATTCCACACTGGTGAATAGTACCTGTCTTAAAAGGCTAAGCTGAGTTTTTGCTTGAGTGATGAGACTTGCGTCATTCTTAATACAACATGTGAAAGGAAACCAAGATCACATCATTAGCAGGTGCTTTATGTTCTTCTAGCCTTTTCGAGGCTGACAACTTCTTTGAAACAGCATCTCACAAACCACTGAAGCCTCAAGTTCCATCTGAAGAGGAGGATGAGGAGGAAGTAGTAAGTATTTTTGTATCCTTCTATTCCCACTAAACTGCTCCAGGTGGTGGTTTCTCTGTGAAATCCCTCCTATGGCAATGGGAGCTGATTGACTCCTGGTAACTGGAGTCAGAGCTGCTCATACACTCTCTTGTTTTAAATTTGTAATACCTGGGACTTCCTTGTTGAAGCTGGAGCTGCATGGGATATGACAGTGAGAGCAAACTCATGCTGATGTGAAGTTAGTAAGATTGCCCATACCAATTCAAGTATCATCATAAAGCTGTAGTGCTTTCTGTTGTGACTCTACTCTTACAAGAACCTCAGAGGGTTGTTAGGCTCCTATCCCACTCCATCTTTAAGCATCTCTCTTAGATTAAGACATAATGTGAAAAACACAAAAATAACAGTAGCGAGGTTTCTTGATATAATCTGCCTATAGTTGATGGAGGTTTCAGAGCCTCTGAGCTGTACAGGAATTGCTAAATACGGGGAAACTGTTAAGACTGACAGTTTCCCTCTGGTTTCACGTCCAGAGCCTGAAAGGGCGCCCCCCTCCAGCTCCGCTCTTTGGTGATGACGATGATGATGATCTGGACTGGCTGGGATGAAGAGCTGTCTGGCAAGCCTGTGAGCCATCTCCTTAGGGCATGGCCTCCTCGTGTGCACTTGGCACTTATGAGCTGCATATATGGGATAGTTGTGAACAACCAGGGACATTCTTGTATTGCAGGCTGATGGGGTCTGAGAGCAAGTGGCTCTTGCACTCTTGAACACTTGGACCCCTCTTTCTGATCTGACAAACATGCACAGAGGTTGGGCCTAACTGGAGGAACTGACGGGTCTTATTGCATGTTTGTATTGCTGTCCTACTTATGTGAACCCTTGATTTGTTAATCTGAAACTTTATACGAATATGAACTTTGTAAAGTGTTTCGGAAGAACAAGTTGGGCAGAACCTTGCATTAGGTTATGATTTTAAAGACTAAAATTTCTCCTTCCCCAGTGAAGATCTTTGGAATATTTCTATGCTAGTCCCAAGAGGTGGCTCTCAGGAGCTCTGCATCATCTCATCACTTAGAAATGGAGGTGAGCAATTCAGCCAAGACACTCAGAGCAGGTGCGTTTCATGAGCCACAGGGTCTGCACAGGTGGCTTGTGGAAACCTCAGGGGCTGAGGCAGTTTAGGTTGGGCCTGCTGACTGTTCAGAGCTGCAGCACCTGTGGTGGTTTTTGACCCAAAGCCTGCTTGGCAGAGGTGCCCTTTAGAGGTGCCAGCAATAGGGGCCCTGTTGGACCAATGCTCCAAGCACAGATGGAGCATCTAGTAATTGCTATTTTGAGAAGCCAAATCCCCACCCATGTTTTATAGAGTAGCCTGAGGCTCACCCAGGCCTCATGGAAGCAACTCACTGCACAGTCTGTATTATACTCACCTTTTCTCACTCTGTTCGCAGGCAGAGATGAGATCTTTTTCTGGGTTATGTTTCACTGGCAGAGGAACCCCCTTATTAGCAGCAATACAGACATGGGTAATGTGCTCCCTCTCTCTAGAGAGAGAGTTACTGTCGGCAGCCAAGCCTATCTCCTGTGCCTTTTTATCTGCTGCTGTGTGAATTGTCATGGTGGTAGAATGAGATAAAAATACCAGATGGTGGTTGGACAAAGGCTGGGTTAGGTTATGGCATGTGCCAGGCAACCAAGGGTTTGGGATGTAACTTCTCAGTCTAAGTGGAGCAAAAGAGGAAAGCAATGAGAGTAGACAACTGGGCAAACAAGTTTAATCTTTGGCACTTTTAGTTCTAGATTCACCTATACTAGCACAGCTAGAAAGTATAAGTGGTTCTTAATGGCTTTAAAAACAATTGAAAAAAACTTTCTGCTTAATAAAATGGGAGTTCTTAAAACAATTCCACTGCCATTTAAGTTCTACAACTGATCTCATCATCTCTGAACTGAACTTAATCTAGTCCTCCTAGGTGAAATTTCTAAGAAGAAAACAAAAATGCTGGGTACTCTCCTGCTTTGCAGTCTGTGTGATTAAATTGCCAAATGCAGCCAAAATTGTGGATTGAGACCAAAGCCTGTGAACTAACCAGCCTGTTCACATGCGAATGCTTGTGTTGTACGGTGAATGTTGCTGGGTTTCCTGGAGAGCAGCTTCACAAGTCAAAGCACTGAATGATTATTCAGTGCTGAATGATGGTATGTGAAACCCAGATCTCCTGTGGGTCCCCTTCTTTGTGATGCTCTGAGTGTAGATACCCTGAAGTGGCCTTTGTTACCTGTGTGTGTGGTAACATCCTAGGGGAGGCAGTAACTCATACTAACAAATTCCACTTGTTTCCAATTCCAGATAGACAACTGAACAATTTGCATTTCACTTTTTGAAAAATAAAGTGCAATTAAACCTGTAATTCTTGCTGTTAACGTTGCTTGACTTTTGAACTCTAACTTAACTCTGATTCCTGTTGATTTAGAAACTCTACATGAGAGGAGACCTTTTGCTGTTAAACCCCTCTCCTGGGAAAGGAGAGAAGGTCCCTGTACGCTGTGAGTGCTGCTGCTGCACGCACTGGGACACGACAGCCTCAAGGGCCCAGCCTGATCTTTGTGTGAGAAGTACAAAACAAAATTGTGGTGCAGGCACAAACCTAGGCCTTGGCACCTCGCTGTACCCTTAGCCTATAGCTTCCAGGATTTTTGTGGCTAAAGCTCAGTAGCTAAAACTAATCTGTTTCTCTCTGCAACTGCTTCTAGCTGCAGGAGAGGTGAACATAAGAAGCCCCTGTGCTCCCCGTGGAGGCAGCAGACTGGGGTTGGAGGCCCCTCACAGTGATGGACTTGGCCAGTAGAGGCCTGGGGCAGATGCCATTGCACGGGGCTGTTTTGGCAGCTGGGGGCTAACCTGCAGGAAGGAGGAGGGTATATCACAGAAGGCCCAAGCTGCACAGCCCAGACGTGCCGCTGGGCGGACGTGGGGACTCAGCAGCCAGTACCTCCAAGGGCTTAGTGGAGGGAGGACCCCACGCCTAGGGTCCCTCCTTGATGACCGCTCCCCTTGGCTGCGCTGGCTTCTGAGATGGAGGTGGCATGCTGTGCTCCTGAACACCTTCCCTGTGAAACGGTCCCTGTCTGGGCTACGTGGAAGAACAACAGGAGGAAAGCGCTCCGCATCAACGTGTGTCTTTAATGCGATCAGGAACCGTCTCGTGTCAGGGCTGGCACAGGGACTGCTCCTGCGCTTGTAGCTGCCACATCCCTCCACGTGCACGTTACAAACTCTCACGCCCAGGCTTTGTGACATTAAGGCAAATGGGCTTTTTCCCCTTGTTTTTTAAATGTTCCACCCCCAGGAAAGCAGGAGGGGAAGGATGTTTCCCATCCCCTTTAATTCTGCCCTGGCTGCCTGATGCAACAGGGTCCATGGAGGGCCAAGGCACATGCCGGAGCCCACTGAATCCACCCAAACTAAAACCCCTGATGGAAAGACGGGCACCTCTGCAGGCAGCGTTGGCTACGTGGATGTGGCTGCTGCCTCCTGGAAGAATCTTCCAGAGGAATTTTCTGGTCTCCGGGACTGTGACTCCAGGAAGCGGCTCTGCGCTGCGGCTCCCGCTGAGCTGTCGCTGTGGGGGGGAGGTAGCGTCCAGAGCGCTCCGGGGAAAGCCGTAAACATGATCCAAGTGCAGGCAAACCCCAGGAGGTGAAGGAGAGCGCTGAAATAAGTTAATTTTTAAAGAGTCCAGTGCCCTGGGGGCCACAGGTGGCGCGGCCAGCGGATATAGTTGAGCGAGCTGCAGCCCCCACCGCATGCCAGGGCCGCATCCTGCCCCGTACTGAGGCCTCCCGGCCCTGTCCTGGCGCCGGTCCCTGCGAGCCCCGCCAAGGCCGTGGCCGGAGCCGGCTCCTTCCCAGGGCGCCGAGGCGGGTCAGGACGCCGGCGCAGCCCGGAGGCGCCGGCGGGGCACCGGCGAGGGGAGCCCCTCGGCCCAGACTACTTGAGGAAGACGAGAAGGAAGAAGGTGGAGACAATGAGGACGAGGATGCCGGCGGCGAAGCCGAGGCGGAGGTTCTCCATGGAGGCGAGGGGCGGCTGCGTGTCCAGCAGCAGCCCCCGGCCCGGCAGCCCCAGCACGAAGGCGCCCGGCGCCTCGGGGCCGCGCCGGAGGCCGCAGGGCGACACCAGGCCACTCACGGCGAAAATGGGGGCGCGGGCGGCGCGGGCCGCCTCCACCGCCAAGGAGCGCGCCGGGGCCCAGCCGGGGCCGCCCTGCTCCTCCTCCTCGCTGGCGGCGGCAGGCGGGCGGGCGCCGCTGTGGAGGAGGCTCAGGGCCAGCGCGGCCCCAGGGCCAGCGGCCTCGGCGCCAGGGGCCGGTTCGGGCACCAGCGTCACGGTCCTGCAGAAGGGGCAGCTGACGAAGGCGACGGCGGCGGCGCGGCAGACGAGCTTGCGAAGGCAGGCGAGGCAGAGCGAGTGGCGGCAGGGCAGCTGCTGGGGGGCCCGGCCCGCCCCGGCCGCCCGGTACGCCTCGTAGCAGATGCCGCACTCCCCACCGGCCTCCGCCGCCATGGCGCTGCCCGCCGGCCCGAGGGGAGCCAAGCGCTGCCGCAGCCCCTTTTTGTAGGCTGGGCGGCGGGGAGGGCCCGGCCGAGCGCGGCCGCCCCCCAGCCCGGGCCGAACTTCAGCCTGGCCCCAGGGGCGCTGGACCGGCGCGCTCCTCCTCCCCCGGCCCCGCGCCAGCGGCAGGCGCCGCTCCTTGGCGGCGCCGAATGCGGCAGCCCGGCCCCGAAGCCCCTGCGGCCCCGAAGCCCCTGCGGCCCTGGGCGCCCGCCCGCCTGCTGCCCGGGGGGGTTCGCAGGGTTCCTGACTGCTTGGCAACGTCGTTACTGCCGAAATACGGCGCGTTTGAGTTTAGCGCCGGCTCACCAGGCAAAACCAGCCTTCCCCGCTGTGCCTGTGGGGTGCGCGTAATGGCGGGGCCTGAGCGGGCTCGGGGGGATCCGGGGGGGGGGGCCGACCCCCACAGTGGGACCGCAGCGATTTTGGGATTTTTCCTCCACTGCAGAAACTTGGGCTCCGGGCCGGAAGGCGCCTGGGGGGGGGGCGGTGAGCGGAGGCCTGGCAGAGGGGTGCCCGGGGGCGCCCCCGCCGAGGGCAGCGCTGGCGGGGAGACCTGCCCGCTGCACTGCCCCAGGGTTTGACCTCCCCTTGGAGGCAGCCGGCGCCTTTGGAGGCAGCCGGCGCCTCCGCCGGCCGCCCGGGGCTTGTTTATGGGGACGCGGCGGACCTTGGCCCGAGGTCCCGTCGCTGTTACCGCTCCTCCCCCCCCCCCCCCGGGGGCACCGAGGCAGGAGGGCGCTGGGAGGGCGCCAGCGCCCGCCCGGGAGCTCCGGGGTGACGGGGAAGGAGGGGGCGGTTTTCCAGCCTGCCCGCAGAGCAGCTCGGGGGAGCCTCTTCCCGCTCCGTGCCAGCGGAGGCTCCAGGGCTGGCGAGGCACGGAAGCGGGGAGCTGCAGGGCATCCCGCCTCCCGCTGCGCCCCCCCCCCGGGCCCGGGCAGCTGCCCCACAGCAAACGCAAGGCGAGCGCACCCGTCTCCCAACTGCCAGCGCTGCTCCGCAGCGAGCAGCTCGGGGTTGGGGTGGGGGCAAAGTCCCAAATGCCCAAATTACACCCAGCCTGGATGGGGGAGAGGAGCAGGGGGGTTGACGCCAGGCTGGGTGTCCCAGCGCAGGGGCAGCCGCAGGGCGCGAGCCCAGCCGGGCTCCCGGGGAAGCGGGGCAGGCCGCCGCTCCGGGGCGGCAGAAGTCGGCGCTCAGCTTTCCGCGCTGCCCCAGCTGCCCTCTCTAGACAGAAAAAAGAAAACAAACAGTTACCAGCAGAAACCAGCTGCTTTTTAATAGCTTCTCCTTGGGGGGGGAGGGTTGCAATGGGGCCAGGCTTATCTCTGCATTTTATGCTTCAAGGTCAAGAGACAAAAGACTTACTGGGGTTGTTACTCATTAATGACGGTGGAGACCAGCCCAAATGCCAGCGCACGGACACACGGACGCAACGCAGAGCTGTCAACCCTCGCCCTGGCCAGCCCACTCCTGGCTGGCTCTGCGCTGGTGGCCAGGTGGCAGTTACACTTTCTGCCCAAAACGTGGAGGTTTTTTGAGATGAAGAGCATCACTGGGGCTTTTCTGGCCAGGGCAGATCTCTCAAGTTCTAGTTATGAGGCCATCAGAGACTCTCCTCTTCCACTGGAGCTCAAACGACAGGCCAGGGAGGACCTTGCTCTGCCCCGTTACGAGCTGCGCATGGCTGCAGCGCATCAGCTGTCCCTGGACACATCCTGCGTGTGCCAAAGAGGAAGCCCCAGACCTTTGGCACAATGTAGGTGCAAGGTGCTTGTCAGCATCGCAGAGCACCACGTGCCTACAGCCACATCTTCCTCTGGGAGGATTCACCCACCTCCACGCAACAGTGCCTGTTGCAGGAGCACAGACATGCCCTGGCCACAGCAGGAGAGCTGCAGAGTCAAGATGGGTTCAGTTCTTGCTGAGTGAGAGGCATTTCTGAAGGCAAATATATTAGCCAGAGAGGCACAAGTTTGCCCAGTTCAATCACCCAGGGCTTCCATGCAAGGGGATCCTGGGCAGGCAGTTAGAGGGGGAGCCACAGACGAAGAGGGAACACACGGCAATGGCTGAGAAGCCATCAGAGAACATAGAAAGCTCCTGAGACACCCGGATGCAGCCAGTCCTGGTGCCAAGCACAGTGGGAGGGCAGTGTTAGTCATACTAGGTGAGCATCTGTTCAACACCGATACAGAGCAGAGCAGGAACATCACCGTGGGAAGGGGAGGTGACCACAGGAGGAGAAGGACCTGGAGGAGCCGAGGGTTACCTGGGGGTGTTACAGAGCGGGATATGGAGCCAGGCACCTCGGTCTCCATTGCTTCCTCTAGGCACAGCCCAGTGCTGTTTGTGCACTTGCATGTGTGTTGTGCAAAGAAAGCACACGTGAAATGGGCCTGAGGGGTCAGGGCTGGATTGAGCACCCCAGGGTTTCCCGTATGTCTGATTTGATGACAGACACGCATGGAAACTCAGCAAGGTCTTCCCTAAGCTTGTAAGGGTCCTGCCCTGCCTCCCTGCCTGCTGCAATGTCTCAAGCCAGGATATGTTCAGGAGTTTGAGGGGCTAGCAACCAGCCATGGCCATTTCTGACAGCCCAGGGCCAGCCTGGGGACACAGACATGGCGGGAATGTGCTGGACACTGCCGAACTCCACTCCCTGTTCCAACACCACGCATGCACCGGGCTTTCCTCCACAGGGGGAGGCATCTGACCCTGCAGATCTCCCCATTGAAGGCTTGGGGACCGGGGGCTGGTGTGCAACATGCCAATGACCAGGTAGAAAAGAACTGGTGGTACCTGAGATTGTCTTGGCCACAGTCAGGATTCTCCTGGGCTTGTTTGAGGATTATACACTGCAGGCCAGTCTCCATAACACTAATCTGCAGTGCAGGAGGATGCCTGTTGGTTTTTGGAGGGGAAAGCAAGGAGAGGACTGAGAAAAGAAACAGCCAAGTGATGGCTCGCCCTGCAAGTGCTCTGGGAGAGCCTTCTCCTGGTAGGGCAAGGCACAGAGCATCTCTCCTTACACAGATATTACAACAGGAGTTCTGACACTCCTTTCAGCAAGACCTGCCATGGCTCTAGCCACAAGGACAGCCATACTCAAAGACAGGTTCAGTCCCGGTACAGAGTCACTGTCCCCCTGCGCAGTGTATCTGCTGTCTCATACCTTTTCAAGGTCACTGGCAGTCATGGTGCTGAGCACTCGCAAGCATACTCGATGGTGTACAAAGTGGCACATACTGCTCAGCTGACAGCTCGATTAAAAGGTTCACTAGCTGCCTCTCAAAGCTCTTTTCCTGTAAAACACAAGACGAGTTCCTAGCCTTTGCTCCTGAGAAAGGGTGCAGGGACATGCTGCAGGCCAGCTCATAGCTACACAAGACTGGCAGCAAGGACAAGCAACGCGCTCATCCTGGCTCTCAGGGACAGCCCTGCATTTTACTTCCCTAAAGTCACCCAAGTTCAAAAATCCAGCAGCTGGAGGAGCTTTGGACCCAGATATTTTATGAACACAACCCATAATGCTGTGTTTTTGGAAGAATGAAGCACAAGCATTTTATCAGCTGATGCCTGTAACAGCACCTGCTTTGTAAACTCAAGCTGGTGGGCAACATGGACATAGCTCAGATCAGTCTCTTTAAGACTATCCCTGCAGCTATTTTAATAGCACAAAGTCCCTGGTGCAGTATATCAGAACCTGAACTGAAAGAGATTTCTGCATTTAGATGAACTCGCCTGGGAATTCAGGGACTCGAGGGGAGCTATCCGGGAGTTATAGAGACAAAAAGCCCCCCATTAAAACGCTCAGTGTCCTCTGCTCCTGGTGAGTGGTTTCACCACGGGATATCAGCTCCAGCGCACTGACAGCAAGTTGAAGCATTTGCTCACTACCTACTCCCACAGCAGCCCTAGAGCCATATCCTTCAATGTGCAGGAATGAGAAGGGGCTGACCAGCCTCAGACTTGCTCAGGCTAAATGCACTGCAGTCTCATGTCTTCCTAAAACACCTTGTCAGCTTGTGAGAGGGATTTGTGCCCTGAGGCTGTCAAAGCTCTTAAGGTTCTCCACCACTTCCTGATCTGAGATCTTTCTCCTAATGTCAGATCAAGAGAAGAATGACTGTGAGCACTGTGTCCATGCTTACCTCCATGCATCAGCCACTGCTGCTTTCCCCACCAGCCCAGTTTCATTCTTCTCCTTCCCGCTCTGCTATTGCATTTCACCTTCTACAGAATGGAGCTCAGAAAAGCTGGCTAAGAATGGGAACGAAAATATGACTCAAGGCAAAGTTCCAGCGTGCTAGTTGGAGATACAGTGGACTTGTGTGGAAACAGCAGCCCTGCTATGTACACAACCTGAAGGAAAGAGCAGTTGAAATTGTAGATCATCCCTCCAGGACCAATGCAAGTCTTTCTCCTAGTGACCATTCTCCAGTACTTTGTCCACATGAACATTTAGATGATTGAAGCAATGGCAATTCCACTAGTTCTCTGAATCTAAAAAGCTGCATTGACACTCCCTTCTCTGGAAGTAGGAGACCAGAATTTAATTTAAGCAACACTGCTCAATGCTTTGTTACAGAGCTCTTGACAGTACAAGGGGCTCTTCATTTCCCTCAAACCCTACTCTCTGTTCACAACAATTTGAACTTCCTCAGAAGGAGCTCATCAAATGGGGTATGAGCTCTTTCCTTTGGTGCTGACTCACCTGGTTCCTGATCTGCTGGTGCATAAGATCTTTTTCTAGTTGGAGAGCTTCAAAGGCAGCTTTCTGCATCGCGCTCTAAGGGACAGACAACATCCCGCTTAGTGAGGGCTGTTCTTGCAGCTATAACCGGACTAACAACTCTGCCGCCTTCAGTGACTCATGTACAAACATTTGAACAGTGCTTACTTTGTGTGATGGAGGCCCCATTTACGCCATGGCTAACATCTCACAGTCTCAAAAGATAAAACTGTCTTTACAGGCAGACACAGACGTTAAAGTCATGCTCTTCAAACACACATTGGGAATGCTCTATATGGACCTGATCGCTCATTTTCAGCAACACTGAGCACTCAGACTATTAGGCCTGTGCAATATGGGCCCGGGTGCCCGGTGCTTCTGAAAGCTGAGCCACAGAAGCCTCAGATTCAAAGTTGAGGCATTCAAAAGGAGCAGCTGCTTTAAAAATGCTTCCTGTTGGCAGCTTGTCTCAAGTCACCCAGCCAAGCTGCCAAAAAGCTAAGACTTCTGTCTCAAAATTCTCTGTATTAATCATCAGATCAGCTTTGCTAATCATGGTTTGTGCTGCTGTCCTTTATGAAAATTTGCTGTGTGGTTAAAGAATGAAATATATTTTTCTTTCAATGGCCAAATTCAACTTGTTGAAGTACCAGAAAATCTCAAAGCTTAGCAAATATTTCTGCAAGGTTATAAAGCAATTTTTGCATACAGCTGGGCTCTGCCACTGTCACTCTGTGGAGTGCCCTGGTGCTGCCACTCAAGCCTTTCACGGGCAGTTGCTTTCCCTCGGTCAGCCCTGCATGCAGCTTGTTCCCCCACTTATCTCCTGCAAGATCCAGCTAATGGCCTTGCTCTGATGCAGTTGCTGCCAAGCCAGGATTTGTTGGAACTTCTGATGCATCTCAGCTAGGCTGCACGAAGATACATTTGCCAGGGAAGTCTGAGATCTTAGCACCAACAAGAGAAAAAGTCATAACGGGGAACCCAGGAATGGAGGAATTTGCTGCTGAACAGCCATGACACACATCCCAAGGCACAGCTGAAGGCTGGCAGCTATGAAACCTCCTTCCCCAGCCCTGAACCAAACCTGCATCACAGATGAAGCCAGAGCAGAAGCACAGCTGCCTGCACGTGCACAGCTCCAAGTCCAAACTGCGGCTGTCCCCAAAAGCTGCCCAGATGAGGAATTTGCAAGTCAGTATGGGAAAGGGGGTGCTGATGAAGGAGATCCAGACAAGGTGGACGATATTCCCTGCACGTGCGGGCAGGAGCGTGTCTGTTCACTGCCCTCTGTTGGGAGGCCATAGGCAGACAGGGTTGCTTTTATGCAGTCACCAGATGCTGCCAGACTGAAATTTCTCATTTTCTTTACTACACTGATTCCATCTGACGTTTCACTACTGGTGGGGATGTTTTCTCATTGGTTTCCTGGAGTGACATGTCCCAGCTTGCAGGTATCAGTGGACTCAAGGTCTCATAGCTCTGCAAATGATAAAATCCTCCAGCTCTGTGTTTTTTTTTTTTTTTTTTTTTTTTTTTTTTTTTTTTTTCCAAGTTCTAGATGTGCTTCCTCACAGGTCCTGCAAGAACTATCACACACTAGAACAGAGCCTGGCTTTTAAGAAATACAAGTGCATGACATGAGCCTCGCAGAAGTCACACTGTTCGTGTAAAATGAGGTGACTGATTACTGGGTTTCTGCCCTGGACCTATCTCCTCAAACAAGCAATGGGCACTGCAGCCTGCTTTCACAGTACGGTGCAAACTCAGGACAAGCTCTAAGTTAGTTTTAAAGTAGACACGGAAAACAGGAATTTTGCCGGGCCTCTGAGGGACACACGTGTCCCCACTCAGCTCCATTGGATCCAAGATAGTATGTCAATCATGCTCTGAAGTGCAGTTTTACTCTAAAAGGCGACTGTGTATAAATGGCCCTGGAAGATGTCACTTTTCTTGGCTTAGAGGAACTAGACTTGCTTCTGAAGAAAAGGGAGCCCCAACCTGCCCTGTGACCTGCTCAGCAGAACTATTCAAAACGCCACACTGGAGTGCACAAGTAGAAGACTCTGACTACCCCCAAGAGAATCTGGACCATCCTGTGCCGTAATTCTTCTCTTCTCCTCAAAAAGTGTATAAAAAACCCAATGGAAAGAGAAACGTTATCCTTGAGGCAACCCTGGGAAAAGAGGAAAGCAGTTTTGTGCTGCTTCTTGACACTAAATTGGCCAACAAAACCGGAATAAGAGCAGTCTAATTTCATCCTCCATATTTAGCAGAATGTATGAAGTAAAATAAACAGTATAAAAAGTGTTAGTTAATTCAAAGCGTGATTAACATGCATATTCTTGTGGTTAGGAAGTCGTCCACTTAATCAAGTTTAAGAGTTTCCTTAAATTGTATTGTCTCTTACAGAGCTGTCTTACTCCACCCCAATGGCTGCAAGACTTTCTGAGCGTATACATGGGAATCATGCTTGGGGCTGCTGGAAAGAAAGGGACTTTTTAACAGTACCTCCAGTCCCAGAGATCTCCTGGAGCACTTTTGGCTAATGAGATCTTGCCAACAAGACTCCAAGGTCACTTGGATGAGCTTATCCTCGTAATGCTCAGCCAGCATTTGCTGTATGGCAGCTAGGAGACAGAAGTGCCATCAGTCTGTATCAGGAGCTGGTCCTAATCTACCACTATTGCTACAAGCGCTTGCCAGTAACAGCACCTGCTCTCTCATTTCCAGCCTGTCCTTGCTTTTTCCATTTCAGCTCTTTAAGAGCAAAATCAGCCACAAGAATCATGGCCATTTATTGGGAAATTAGATGAGCAAATTCCACCCTGCCCGTGCTTGCATCTCTTCGGCTCTCAGAGGAGCTGAGTCACTGCCTACTGACCCTAGACAGGCTGCAGGTCTGCCCCTCCCTGCCGTGAGTCTGTGAGTCGTCCAGCCTTTGAGGTGAGAACACACACAGCATTTCCCTTCTAACCCCAGCAAATCCACTCATAATTGTAAGGAGCAGAAATGGCTCCCGTGCTCCATCCTTATTTAGCTCCTGCTGTGCTTCCTGCCTCATGAACCTGATCGTGATGGTGCCTCCAATATATAACGTGCTTTGTGTGCACACAGGATGGAGCATCTTCTTCAATCTTGCAGACTCCCTGTGAGACATGCTCTAGTTTTACCAGGGAGTTTAACTCTTCTCTCCAGTGGAGTCAGCAGTGAGTTGCAGGGGAAGGCAGTGGATCAGCTGTGGTACACACGCACTGGTCCCCTACCAAGCTCCTCCCTACTGCACCAAGGAATGGACAGCAAGAATGTGTACACAACCGAGCACCTCTGATGTGACTACCATTTGTGCTTCCTTAGGGGCAGAGAAAATTACTCTGTAGTTGCCCAACAGCAACTTAGCATAATTGCAAGCCTTTTCTCACCATTCCCAGGTTGGGATGGAAATGTATTAACATCTGGGTCAGAATCACAAGGCTCTTCTATAGTTTGCTGTCCCTCAAGTAATTGTTAGAAACACACATGTATTGCACAGCACCATATCACACTGTCACTCCTGTCCCTTAGCTGCATCATTGTTTTCAAGACAATGACTAAAACTAACATAGATCAGAAAAATATTAGAAGGAAAATGCAGTATCATAGAAAGCCTTAGCTACGACAGAGTTCCTAGAGGTTTCCACTCCAACCTCCTGCTCACAGCAGGACTAATTTCAAGGTCAGATCAGGTTGCTCCAGGCTTTGTCCTGCCAAGCTATGAAAACGCCTAAGGATTGAGAGCTCTCTTCACGGCTTGCCTTCCTGGGTCTGGAAGTGATAACACTGTTTCCAACTGTCTGGGGAAGAGATGACCCACCCATAACCACAGTGCTATGCCTGGTTCTGGCATTGGTGCTCTCCCAATCCCAAATGACATATTTCATAGAGTGCCAGGCCATGAGGGATGATGTGCCACGGGCTGTGAGCTCCACTGATGGATCTGAGGCACAGATGCAAAGCCCTTTCACACAACTTCTTACGTAGCAGAGCCTCACCTGCCACTCACTCTCCTCCTCCCCGTACGTATGCACTGTTCTGTCTGCCCCATCCAATGATGTTTCTCCTCCATCACTCTCCAGCATGAGGAGCACATACCGCAAGGGAGAGTGGTATGGTATTCCACATCCTGGAAGAAATCAGACAAAACAAGACATTTGATGCTTAAGGACCTCTGTGGCAGCATGATTGAGGGCTGGTCTGTGTGTGAGACTGCTTCTAACTGCGCTCCCTCTCCCCAAGCGTGGATGAGTGCCTGAAACAGTTCTCTGCGCTCAGGCAGACCTAGCAAGGAGAAGCTGTGGGAGGAGATAGTGCCACCCCATTCCCACCAGGAAGATGATCAAAGCACGGCTCGGAGGAGGTGGTGGAGAAGGGAAGCACAGAAGCCATGAGGGCTGTTCCCGCTTTTGCAGACAATCGCGTGGCAGGATCCCCTCCAGAAGCAGCCGGAGCACTTTTAGACCTGCGCTGACCTGTGCTAACCTGCTCAGGGAGAAACGCTCCCTTTGCACCGATACAGGCAGGTTAGTCCAGTGGGGCTGTAAAGGAGTTTTGTGCATGTATTAAAACAAGCTCTGACTGTTATTACAGGGATTAGTGCAATGTCTGACACGGCACTTCTCCTGCATAAAGTCTCTCCAGACCTTCCTGTCTGTATTAAACACAGTGTTAATAAACTCACAGCACATTATCTTTGTCCTCTGAGTTTTCAACCAAGTTTCACTTTCCTTTTAGTAAGGTATCAGTCAATAGGCCCCAAGCCCTTCCTCACAGAAAATGAGGGTAGAAGGGACCTGAAGTGATTACTGAATCCGTCTTTTTGTCAGCCAGACTTTTCTTGCTTACCTTTACAGAGGAACTGCTGAATGGACTCTGTACCTGCACTGCAAATGTCAGGTGATGGGTAGGTCTTGGAAGAAGCACCTAGGGTCAGCATTTCTGAAACAGAACACAGAAAGCTTCAGGTTATTCTGGCAGCCCAGAGCCCAGCTGGTTCAAGGCTGAGGACCCAGAAAAATGAACTGCAACATTTAACTTATACCGCATAAAAACTAAATTACAGAATATCTCAGTGCTAGTGTTTTCCTCCGCAAAGGCTTTAAGACTTCACAAAGAAAGCGGAACAGTGTGTTATTTAAGTCATCTGCTGTTAAATGTCATTATTTACATAAGTCATCTTATCATGTAAGTCATCTGTATCTAGTTGAATTCCTAAAGTCATAACAAGGGAAGAGAATTCTGCTAGATCATCTTTTCTGCTGGTAGCAGGACCACTTAGTCTTGCAGCTCCTCAAAATTTCACTTACAGAGTGACAACTGTATGCGATCTTAAATACTGACATAAATACGAGGTTGTATGAAATTTCTGCTGAGTGTCTGACACCTTTCAGAGGTGTGGTGATTCCAATGGCCCTTATTTGGGAACTTCTGTGCTGGTCCTTCGGTGGAACAACCCCACCCTGCAGAGATGTCTACCTCATGTTTATGCACAAAGGGTATGAAAATTCTCAATTACAGGAGTTTTCTTCTAAATTTCTGCGTACTGGATCTCTTAAGCATGATGCGTGCAAGGGCATGGAGAAAAGAGCGATACCAGTTAGGAGCACTGGAAGGACCACCTTCTCTTTTGCCCTACTGTGACTACCAAAAGGACATAATGTTGTCTCCTGTAGGGAGGCAGTTAGCAGGAAGTCCCCAAAAGGAGACCACGTCTATTGAACACACGGGAGCAACTGCAAAAGTCCCTAGTCCCAAAGACTGCCTACAAGTGAAGCCTGATGTTACGTGTTCGAGGCATGACAGCGTTTATTCACATCCTGAATCCTGAATGTTGATATCTGAGTCAGCCCTGTTGCCTGAGATTTGCACAGCTTAGTACTGACAAGTTTGGCAGCCAGAAGGTAACACATCCATAAAAATCCTGATACTTGTCTCATTTTGAATATGCACTCCAGGGGGCCAGGAAGCTGGCAATGACTCAGAGTACAGTCGTGGCAATTGAAGCAGAAACCTCAACATTTAATCTGCTCATTTACCATCAGTCTAGGTGGAAAGGACTGAGTCAGTCTGGGCTGACAGTCACAATTTGTGCTCTCAGAGGCAGCCTTGGCAAAAAGTACTTGGAGGATTACTCCCTATGGATGATTTTTGTCATGATTAAGCCATGGCAGAAAATGATCAGAAGAGAAACTTGCTATAAGACAAAAACAGGAAGAACAGGCAAAACCAATTTTTTACACCAGGGACCACACACAGCCTAGTTACAAATCCTCAGAGCGAGTGGTCCCCAAGCCCTCACAATTCCCCTTCTGTGCTAAATTTAGGATCATATTGATCAACAAGGAAGGGAACCAGCCTACAATGGAACACACAGCCTTCGAAGGGGAGACACAGACACCGCCGGCTGGGTGCATACCTCCAGCAAGCGGATGTGAGCCAGTGCCTGTGGCAGTTCTTGCAACATGTTCTCACTGATATTCAGGGCTTGCAAACGCCACAAGCCACTCACAGTAGGAGACAGCTCCTTCAGCTTGTTGCTTAGAGAAAGGGAAGCCATTTAGTCCTAGGTACCATATTCAAAGCAGGACCCCCGAAAGCTCATCTGCCAGAAGACCGAAATCTGCTCATAGGAGTGTCATTTTCTGTAATCTGGTACAGGGATGACGTTGTCATGGGGCACATGATGACTCCGAAGACTGCCATGTGCCATTGCCAACCACAGTAAATGGGGACCTAGATACACTTGTACACTTGTACATGTCCAGCCCTCATGTGCCACCTCAGCAGTGGTCCCACATGCAGAATTGATCTTCTCAGTTAAGGTCACTGTTAGAGATTTGATCTGTGTTCTTTATCAGGAGAATCTTCGTAACATGAAGTCATCTTCCCTTCAGTGTAAGTATCAGAGGCAGGAGAGTGACAGGACAGTGAGCTGCTGAAGTGACTCTGCTTCTTATGGAAAAACAGCCTGATGGTGGTAGTGCTGAAAGCCCTCAACATCTCTGGAGATTACAGCTCTGTCACACACTGGCCCCCTGCCACCAGCTTGGTTCAGATGCAAATGACCCACCACTGAAGTAGATAGAGGACTCTAGCCTGGAGAGAGAGGGGTCCACCCCACAACACACTCAACCCTTGGACTTTCTGCTGAGGCTGACCACAACCGAGAGAGGCTGTTGAGGAGGGAAGTGTGGGATTGTGAAGATGATAAATGAGTCCTAGAACTGATTATGATTTCATATAAACTACTTAGTAACTGCTATCTATCTACTTGAGAGGTGGTTGATCTGCAGACCCAGGAAAGGAAGATTTCACATTTTGGTACTGATCCTTGATGACAGTTAGTCAGACAGAAGGGATTTATTTGAGCTCAGGTCTTTTAATACAGTTAGAAAGCAAGGGAAAGGGGCTGCAAGTTAACTGTTAAAAGTCACGATTATCTTCACGGTTATGAGATTCAGGAGGTTGCAGGACTTTAGAACTAGAGATGTACAACCATTTGTATGAATAATCAGCACCTGAGGAGGAAAAATCCCATTGCAACGCGAACACAAGACACTTTGCAGTTGAGAACAAGCACATTTGTTGAGATTGAATTTTGGGGGTGGGATGCACTAGAGGTTAGTATCTTCTTCAGTATCGTATAAAATACTAAAATAGTAAATGGATTTTCATAGAGGGTCAAACATTCAACATGAGATCTAAACTGGTGGCAAAGTACTTTCATGAGAAATAATAACATGATTAGGTAGGCTAAGATAGAAAGAATTATCTCATCTTCCACAACAGAAGTTAGCTCTAATGCACTCAGAAAGGATTAGTTCTACCAAAACTGCTCTCTGTGTAGTATTGTACAAGTGGCCAAATTTGTCTTACGGGAGACAGTAAACTTCTTCTGAGACACCATATGAATACCCATATACAGGCATTCTGAATATAACAATAATAAACATAATAATAGAATTATTTGACAATTTCTGATAGTGCTAATAACATTACCTATTTTTGCAAGACTTTATAAATTGCAAAGGCCCCGTAAGGAATTTGAAAACAATTAAAAACAGTCCTATCAGATTTCTTAATATACTGCTATCCTTCTAAACACTATCCATATCTACCTGTAAAGTCTGAACAATGAACTTCAGTGAAAACTCCAACGATGCTTAGAACTACGGGCCACTGGTTTTGGTCCAGCATGCCAGTACTTCCTGGCTAGCTTCCATTTAAAACAGCTTACAAAGGCTCTACACAACATGACAGTGTTGTGCACAGCACCAAACAGACCGTGAGGGTTAGGCAGAAGTGCAGCTCTTACGTGATTTAATACTCTCTGTGCAGATGACTCAAGAGCACATGCTCATTTTCAGTTAGTCATCATACAAATGTATTCTATGGGTTTCTAACCTCAGTTAAACACCACAGAAGACTAAATGAGAAAGGGAAGCAACAGGTAGGACTGAGAGTCTTCATATGTGCTGGCCTTTGCAGCAGAGAGGGAATCAGTGAAGAGCTAGTCCAACAAATTCAGCCCATGCCAGCCAGGACTCTGGGTGCTGTGACCTACTCTGCAGCATGGAACTGGCATTGGCCAAACTGTTGTCTTGCCTCTAGCTTCAGAGTTAATTTTAAGGCCAAACTGATAGCTCACTTAATTTATTGAAACTACAAAGGCTAAAATGAAACAGTGAGGCAAGGAGTTTGGTGGTACCAAGCCAAAAGGAGCAGCTGGGGATCTCAGAACCAGCTGCAGCTATGAATGGAGCCGGTTCATGATGCATCATCAGTCTGCCACCTTTTTACCCAGACCCGCTCACAGACTGTCCCACCCAGATCACAAACCTACACACAAGATGCTGTTGGCATCTGATCTTGCAACAAAACATCTCAAAAGCTCAGCAAAGTTGCACAGTAGGCAGCTATCCTTTCCAGGATGCTTCCAAACCTCTCAAGAGAGATCAGCGCAGCATTCACTAGCTTGTTTGGCAAAGGCTTCCTCTGACAAAAGGTTACACAGGTACAAACATTTTAGAAACACAGGGCAATAAATAAAAGCTGAAAGTGAGACAGAAATGGGCCTATGCTTAGCAGGATTGAGTGGCTGCCAGAATGCAAAGCTGTGTCTGCTCTGAAGGCCTGGCAATTTGGCACTAACTACTCACACTCCAGCAGCTGGCTTGTTTCTAATTTAGTTGGCTGTCATAAAAGAAGCCAAACTGGAAGTGAAATTTCTTTAACTGGCCGCCTGGAACCAGAGATTTTCACTCGTACAGAAAAGTAAGTGCAGGTGGCAGACTTTGTAGCTCTAAGGTTACAAATAGTTAGCCTTTTGCAACTAAATTCCCTTAGGAATTAGGAATAAGGGTCATACCAAAGTATTGGTGGAGACCATTCTGCCTACCCATCTTGTTCAACAAAAAAGGATTCCCAATATGGAAAGACTGTGGAACCAGCAGGTAGGGTGGGCGATCTCATACAAAAAAGGGAAGAAACCCTATCCTGAAAGCCAGGGTTCAACAGACATTGAAATGGCTCAGCCAGCAATACGGCCATTTCTGTTTCAAGGCCTATAGACATAATACGAAAGCTAATCTTTGATAAGCAGTAGAAGAGAAATCAGACCTGTGAACTAATATTGCAAGTTGCAAAAACCATGCTTGTGAAAGTTCCCATTTCGATACGTCAAGACTGTCAACAGCACCATCTTCTTTAGCTTGGGGAGAGAAGATATGCACCAAGATCATTAGAACATGTGGAAACAAATGGCCTCTTGCTGCATAGTGACCCAATAGTGCCTTCTCTAGAAAATATAATTACAGCTTTCTGATGCAGCCATGTAACTAGGTAAAAATACCAGGTGCAAAGGGGGCTGCTATGATCGCTGCAAGCAAAGCAAACCAGGAAACCAAACTCAGCAACAAAACCCCTTTTGGTGCTATAGATGAATCTGTATGAAGAGCCAAAGCACCTCTTAACTTTGCAATTTTAATAAAAAGCAAATGAAAGGGAATGATGGGTTCTCAGGCACCTGAGAGGCATTTCTATGAGCAACAGCAGCACCAGTCTAGCCTGTGAAGAACCTGCATGTATGACTGGCACATCCCACCAGGCAGATCTACCTTCTTCTGTGTTCAGAACTGTACATAGAAACAAAAACAACTACTGTTGCTTTTTTGCTTCCATTAGAACTGCAGAACCAACTCTTCTCTGTTAAAAAGGAGCAAACACTCATCCTTCTGGGCAAAAGCGTTTTTCCATGTTCAAATCAGCGACAGCCAAAAGTGGCTGCCAGCCCTAACAGCAGTGAAACCAGACAAGTCTCACTGTGAGCAGCACTGTGTCCCTAGAATTAGCTTTTAAAGAAACAATGCTTTGTAAAGCAATAAAGCCTGCTGGTGTTACTGTCTCCACTGAGTTTTCAGAACTGGAAATCATGATCATGAGCTGAGCATATGCAATACAGAGCTAATTCTAGAACAGACAGATTAAGCTATCCCTTTCCAGCCCCATAGGAGGTGGTGCCTAACCATGACAACTCCAGGCGATTCACTTGGCATCCAGGACTAGGTAATGAGAACAGGAAAGACCTTGGCATTGCTTACTCAGGCATATTTGACACGCAAGGTGCTTTCGAGCATCATCACTGGGTTTCTTTTTACAGAAGAAAAGCAGCATCCTAAGTCTTTACTATAGCCCCATCTCAATGTCACAGACGATAACCATAAATCAGGCAGAGGGCTCCTGAAGTATGTGTTCTCTGAGGAGACTGGACTACAGAAGTGTGCTCTAATAAATTAAAAAAAAAGGGGAGGGGAATCAGCATCTCATCAATTGTCTTTGTTTAGGCCTTTCCTTGGCATGATCAAACAGGCAGATCCCAGCACACCTCCACAGTGGAAGTGTTAATGCGGGTAGCAAAAGCCTTGCTGTATCTCTGCGACGTGTAGATTGTCTTGGTCATCCCTGTGCAAGATGGATTAAGTTAAGCTGGAACACATCCAGAGCAAGGCTAGCAGGTGACCTGCGGAAGGGAGGGTCCACTCTAGAACAGGAACTAAAAAAAGCTGCAACTGCATCAAGAGATCGTGCACCAGAGATAAAGACAAGCCATTTAAAGACAGTTCTGGCCCAGCAACAAGCAATTGTAAAATATCCAGTAAAGTGTCTAATAGCTTAAAACCAGATTTTTATAGGCTTATAAAGCTGAAACAATTCCCAATAGTTTAATAAGCGCCTGCAAAGCCAGAATTATCTAAATAATACATAAAAACTCTGACGACAAACCAGAGCTGATTGCTGCTGTCCTAGCCACATGCAGGGCTGAGCTACCTGCCATCCCCAGCACATACAATCTTCATCCAGGCTGGGTGTTTCCAGCTTCTAACCAAGCACCTACTGCCCTTTTGAGGCATCCATGTGATCAGGCTATACTCCATCCCGTGATTACGGGGCAGTTTCTTCCCTGAAATGATTATTCTGGGTCACTATGGGATTGAGAGCTGGAAAATATTTTTCTGTTAACTCAACTGGACAGACTCCAGAGCAGGCAGCTGATCCACATGTAAAGGGAAGAGAAGCTGAACCAGAGAGAGAAAAGAGTGGATTGATGTAAAATGCCTTGTGAAATCAGGACTGGAGGTGGGTGATGGGGCTACAGAAACCAGATTCAATTTTGGAAGAGGACTTTGGACCAGTAGGGGAGAAAGAGGGAGTCAGTGGATACAGGGGGAAAGGCAGAAAACTGAGACTGGACAAGAAACAGGGAGACCAGCAGGTAATGAGATGAAAACCCGTTGGGATGCTGAGAAAAAGGGACTGGGACCAGCTAAGCAATAAGATCAAGTAGGAAGTGTGGCTAGCCTGAGACTGCACGAGAGATGTGGGCAAAAACCAGCAGCATGGAACAAGTCAGGTTTGGGATTGCTGGGGGTAAACAAGGGTCCACAAAAACAGCTGATGCAGATGTGACTGAATCTGGCTTGGCAATAAGAGCTGAGGTAGGATAGAGAAGAGAGAGGGGAGATACAAGAGCAGAACTGTGACAGTATGCCCAAAATGGAGACAACTGAAATGGCTGGACTAGGAGCCTGGAGCACAGGAGGAACCCAAGGAGCCACGACCAGCACTGCACAGCAAAGCTCGTGGACCCAGGTGGGGAACTACAGCTGCCAAAAGCCCAAATTGAGATATATTACCAGGACTCTATGAAGTTTTCACTGGAAGTTTCATTTTGCAATGACTTTTTTTAAACATCATTTTACCATGTAATTTCAAAAACAATACAAAAGACTCAATACTGTTCACTGGTAAATGGCACAGCTATATAATGCAGTTAACTTACTGCTCAGCAAAGCTCCTGTGTCATTGTGAATCAACCAAAAAAGAAGGGTTTTTTGCCAATTCAGTGTTAAAGATCTACAAATAGGTCTCAAACTATACAGACAAGCATGTAGCCACCAGGAACTGTCACAGCTATTCTTTGTGTACAGAGATCCATGCCGAAAAATAAACAGGGCTTTGTGTAGATAAATCTTTAGTGTAAAAGTGAGGTATAACTTTGGGTAAATGTCTCCAAGCAACTAACTTTCATTTCACTCCAAACAGGAGGAGGTAAAGATCACCTGTGTTTTACCGTTCTGCTACCATATATGATACACTGCAACCACTCCACTGGAATAAGCTAAGAGACACAGCAGAAGGGGCTAAGAAACAGATTTATTCTGCACGTTAGAATCAAGTTCTAACAGTTTCATGATTCTTTCCCAGTCATTCCACTTTTCTGTCTTTTCAAGAAGTTCAGACTACTGAAATTCCCAAATGCTCTCTGTGACCCACAGAACTCTAAGCGAGTCTGCTCACCATGAAGAGTCATCAGGCTCATAGGTAAAGGGCAAGCCAGGAGAGCAACAGCAAGAATAGGGTAAAACCTAGAATTCAGAAAATTAAGTACAAGGGAAGTTCACCATCAGGAGTTACTTAGGAAATCCAGGAATGCAGTCAAAAGCCATAAGCAAGGCCATAAGCCCAGAGACAGATCAAATTAAGGATGAGAAACCAGAAGGACAACAAGGTTGCTCGGAGCAAGGGAGCAACAGCTTTGTTGAACATGCTCAACTTTGGAGGATTTATATACCACCCTCTTATCTCTTCTTACTTTTCTCTGTTACTCCTGGATGCCTTTTGTTAGTCACATGGATACTGGAAAATCATTATTTAATTTTCACCCAAGAAAATGCAAAAAGATATGAAGGTTGAAGGACACAGTAAGGCCTACAGAAAAATCTCAGCACAACTAAGCAGGAACTGGCTCACACTGCATCTGCTTGTGACATTCTGCAGTAGATGAGCAGGGAAAAAACAGCACCAGGGGTCAGAAGATAAAAGGATCAGAGACTGGCTGAACTGCTTTAAATGTAAAAATTTACTTCACTCGGAAGACAGGTAAAATTTGCAAATGGAGAAGTTGTCCTCTCCAAAGACTGGCTTTTAGGCTCTGCAGTCCGTCACCAAAAGTGAAAACAGGAGTCATCGGTCAATAGAAGAACGGGCATCTGGAACATACCTGTATGTGTTACTACATTTTATATGCTGTAATTTTTATGTTAGCCATCTACAGCCCTATCTGTAATGCCTGGGACAGCTTCCACACTGAAGTAAATGAGTGTTCATGAATTGTAAATACTGCGTCCCTAAGGATGCCAGCATCCCAAGGACCCAAACCAAGCCCCAATTTTTAAAATACTCTGTATATTACAAATATGGCATGACACCATCACACAAGATGAAGACCTGAAAAAAGAAACATGCTTGCTGAAGCAGGAAGCGTGTCTGAGGTCTGAGTGCGACTCCTGCAGAGATGCTCCCTGCTCAGGAAGGACAGAGCTGTTACCAAACGTCTCCCAGGTAGCAGCTCTTGCGCGCCGAGAGGAAGCTTATCGACAGTAGCCTCAGTGCTGGCAGCAATCTCTGTAGCCCAACATGCAGCGCAAAAATAACCAAGGACATGGAAGGCAAACCACAGCTTTGTAAGTTACTCTTCTGCAGCACATTTGGTCTTTACGCGTGTGCGGTGTCACAAGATGGAGCAGGAGGGAGCAGCACCTCCCCGCAACGTCCAGGCTCTGCCCGGTCCCGCCCAGGCCCTCTCCCGGCGGTTCCCGAGTCAGATCCCATCCCTTTTCACCAGCTCTGGATGTAAGCTCTTTCTCTGCCTCTCGGTTCTTTCCCTTATTTTCACTATTCTCTGTTTCTGCTCTTAGGAATTCCCTCCCGTGTCCCCCTGGCAGTTCTCCCAAACATCCCCCCAGCGCTCTCCTGGACCTCCTTCATCATCACCCCAACCGCGCGGTTCCGCGCTTGAGGGCCGGAGCGCCGCCGCCACCGGCCCCGAGAGCCGCGGAAAGCGGCAGCACCGAGCACCACCACCACCTTTTCCCCGATAAATACACGCGCAGCTTCGGACACCAGCCCCTCCCCAGGCCCCGCTTTCGCTCCGGGGTGCCGCAGCCGCACTCGGCGCGGCCCCGCTCGCTCCCGACCCGGAGGCGCCCGCGCGCGGCCCGCGCCTCCACCGCCCGCACGGCGGACCGAGGGGCTAGCGCGGCCGCGCAGCGAGGCTCACGTGACTCCCCCCACGCCACCGGGACCAACGAGAAGAGGCCAGAGCGCCTCACACCCCAACCATAGACTCGCGCCCGGCGTCTCACAGCGCTCGTGCGCCCGCCCCCAACCGCCTTGCCCACACCCGACATGGCGCCGCCCGCGCCCGATATGGCGGCGGAGGCGTGGCCCGCGCGCCGCCGCCTCGCGAGATCTCGGCTGCTATATCCGCCTCCCGCGGGGGAGCCGCCGCCTTTCCGCCAGCCGCCGCAGCGCCGGGAGGCCGCCGCCGCCCGCATCCACCGCCATCCGCGCCCCCCGCCGCCGCCATGCCGCCCAAGTTCGACCCCAACGAGATCAAAGTTGGTAGGTGCGGGGCGGCGGCGGCGGCGGCGGGGCGGGCGGGGGGAGGCTGGCGGCGCGGCTGACGGCTGACGGCGCCCGTTTGTGCCCGCAGTGTACCTGCGCTGCACCGGCGGCGAGGTCGGCGCCACCTCCGCCCTGGCCCCCAAGATCGGCCCGCTGGGTCTGGTAGGTACCGCGGCGGCGGCGGGCGGGGGTTGGAGCTGCTCTCGGGGCGGCTCCGCGCGGCCTGGCCGGCTCCCTGCCGCCCCTGCCTCTGGCGCGCCGCGGGGAACCCGGCGGCTTTCCGCGTTTCCAGACGGCGCAAAAGAAAAATCATGTTGTTAAGGCCAAATCCAGCGTACGAGCCCCAGTGGGAATTCTTACGCTTCCTTCGGTTCAAGTAATTTTTTTGTTTGCATGTGTGTGTGACTTAATATGTCTGGTTTTAGTCTCCCAAAAAGGTCGGTGATGACATTGCCAAGGCCACGGGTGACTGGAAGGGGCTGAGGATCACGGTGAAGCTTACCATCCAGAACAGGCAAGCTCAGGTACTTGATGCCAAAAGGGATGGCTTAGTGGTGCAAGCATCAAGCTTGAAGTACCTGCGCTTGCGAGAACCACAAGCCTAAATCCCGGCAGGGTCGACTCAGCCCTTCATCCTTCCGAGGTGGATAAAATGAGTTCCACACAGTTTGTTGTGTGGGGGTCTTTCGGAAAAGACCTTAAGGCAAAAAATAATTGTTTGATCTTTCTGAGCACCTCTGACCTGAATCAGTAGTAGTTGCATATGTGTATAAAGCTTGGGGCATGTCAGGCTGAAGGTTCCCAGCTGAATGAGTGATGGGCAGAGATCTGCTCATGTGAAGAAGCTAATTTTTTATTCTGTTGTAGATTTTGTTTTACAAAGCACTTGACCAGGAAAACACCATGTCAAGCAATGTAAAAATCACAGAAAACTGCCTTAACTAATCCTGTAGCCACCTGCCACTATACCTGTCTTGTATTCAGTGGCTGGTATATTCCAGTGGTGAGCTAAGAAGAACCCCCAGTTCAGGAAGCAGTCCTCTTCTGTTTGTGAAGAGACCTGTGCCGAAAGGCTGGGAACAAGTTCTTGTACATGGACCTCTTTCTGTAATCGTAATGTATTCAATGAGCTAACTGAGATTGCAGTTCTCTGGTGAGTGGCTCTCTAGGAGCTAACTGCTAGGTTGTTAAATATGTTGGTTCACTATCTAATCCTGCTTAGAAGGAGGGGAAAAAATGCATCTCTCTTTATTTAGATTGAGGTTGTTCCTTCTGCCTCTGCTCTGATTATCAAAGCGCTGAAGGAGCCTCCCCGTGATAGGAAGAAGCAGAAAAACAGTAAGTTGTTACCTGGCTGTGGTTCCAAATATTATTTAGGAGTTAAGATGGGTTTACCTGCCTCAGCATAAACTGGCATGCAAATGCCATGGGGCTGGGTCTTGGGCAGCAGGAATCCCTTAAAGGTTGGTGTGCAAACAACAGGTTGTACATCAGCAAAGTTGAATTTCTTCTTTAAAGATTGAGTAGACTAGCCACCTGCTGCTGTACCTGTCTTGTAATGCAGTGACTAGTACAACTCAGAGGTGAGCTGAGAGAAAATGTCAACTTAGGAAACAGAGTTACTCCTCTTGTGTGGGTAGCTTTGTGCCGAAGTTTGGGAACACAAGTGCTGATGGCGATCCTGCTATAACTGTAGCTTCTGCAGTCTCCATATGCTTTAAGTGCTGGGAGTGGGTGCTCTCTAATGAAGCATGGGGAACTTAACGTGCACTGTGCTTAACTGAACTTACTGGTGCCATGGCTTTTCTCCACACAGTTAAGCACAGTGGCAGTGTCAGCTTTGATGAAATAGTGAACATTGCACGACAGATGAGACACAGGTCCCTGGCTCGAGAGCTCTCAGGCAAGTACTGCTGTTATGAAATTATACTGAGCCCTCAGCTCAATCTGAATGTTTGAGCTGATTCTGGTTTGTGTATGTGTGAGGGTTTTTGGGTGGGGAGGAGAGGGTCCCTCATAACCACATGGTGGTGGTGAAGCTCCTCATGCAGCTTGTCTGCTCAGACACTGAGGTGTTGGCTCTAGCACCATGTGGACCACCTTGTTCTGGCAGTGAGCAGCCAGCCCCTGTCTTCTGTGGTGGTACAGAATGGCAAAAAGAAACAAGGCAGGACTTAACTCGGCATTCCTGACCTGGCCACAGTACCTACTTCACATATGAGGCTGGGTAATAGGCAGCATCCACCTGGGCGCTAGTTAACTTAGTTGTGACAGAAGAGGGTTTTTTTTTTGTTTATTCTGTTTTTTTTCCCTGGTGTGTTCTTTGGAAAGCAATGCTCTAGATGTGGTTTAAAAACTGCTGTCCACTTGTGAGCACTGTGGCTATAGCATGCACACCTTAAAGAGAAGGAATAAGGGACGACTGAAGGAGTGTTAGCAATCAAGTTCCCTACTTGTTCCTGAGTTTGAGGAGATCTGAGCTGCAAGGGTGTAAAAGTACAATTTTACAATCTGAAAGTAAAACCTGAATGTGAGGTGAGGGGTCTTAAAGGCACTTTCCATGTCCCACGAGGTCCATCAAATGGTCTCCAGGCAGAATAGAGAAACTGCTGTGAGCAGAAAGATCCAAGTGCTACAACTGCAATACCTCTGTGGTACTTGAAAGTATCAGTGTTTCTGTGGTAAAAACACATTTGTGAGGCACTGACAAGCTGTCTTCCCACTGCAGGGACAATTAAGGAGATTCTTGGAACAGCACAGTCTGTCGGCTGTAGCATTGATGGTAGGCACCCACATGATATCATTGATGACATCAACAACGGTGCAATTGAGTGCCCAGCTGTAAGTATCCATCTCTGGCTGAAATTGCTTTGTTTGGACATCAGTAAAGGGTTCTCTACTAATGAGCTCTATTTGCTTCTTTCAACAGAGCTAAGACTGTGGAAAAGAAGTTGCCATATGAAGGTTCACTAAGTTTTTTTTGTAACAGCTTAACTACTTAATAAAACACCTAGTTGTCTGTGACTAAAGTGGCTGGCTTAATTTGTCCTTGTCTGATGCTGCATGAACAGTGGGCTCTGTCTAGAGTTCCTCTGCCCTGTGCAGCTGTCCAAAGGCGATAGGAGTTCTAAAGCTGAAAGCTAAGTTGCATGTATTTCCCATTTGCTAATTTGCTGCTTGGAGATTGTTTCGTTACAGCAAAATTGAACTTACAGAAGTGTTGCAGGAGTCAGAAGCGAAGTTGCCTCTAGCCAGGACTCTCTCACACACACAGTGTAGAGAGCAAACATCACTAACTTGTGTCCTGTGCAAGTCTTTTGTCAGCTCTGTTCTTGGCCAGTGCTAAATGTGCAGCTCTGACAGCAGCAAGGATTAGCCTTGCATTACAGTAAGTGCTGTGCTGACAGGTGCATCTCCCCCTGATGTTGTACAGCCAGAACACAGCGATTCACACTGCTTCTGTCTCCCACCTGTTGAGAAGTGATGTTGCTGAGGTTGGAAAATCAAGTATGGAGGCTGTCTGCCTCCATAACCTTGTGTTAGAATAGCAATATGTGCTTGTGGGATGAAATGGCTTTGACTAGTACCTGTATTAAATACTAGTTGTAGCTTAGTGCTCAGGCCTGTCATCCTCACGTGTAACTATTCAGCTGGCATTCCCAGGGACTTCAGGAGCTAGGACAGCATAGCTTTATGTCCCTACAGTATGTAGTTTGGCCTTGCCTTTAGCTGTGTCAGTACTAGTAGGAACGTCTGGCTTAGATGACATTTTTTTCCTCTAATATAGAACAGATCTTTGTTCAGCATTTTTTCCTGCTGGTAAGCAGAGGTCTTTGATTTTCCTCTGGTGACCAGGACAAGTACCCATAATGTTGACTTTGAGCTGTGTTTGTCTTTTGTGCTTTCTTTGCCGCTGGAGTAGAGTGAGTCCCTTGATTAGGGTTGAAATCCTGTCGTCTAACCAGTCTTAAAGTTGCAAAGGGGTCATGTCTCTTGGGTCTCCGGATTTCTTCAATGTTGATACTGGCAGAGCTGGGTAAAAAAGCTATATAGCTGTTCTCTACATCATATCCTCCAGTTCCTGATGTATCCTCTGAAAGAAAATGCAATACAAGTGTCTCAGCATATGGGTATGAGAGAGGGGCTGTATAAATCCAGCACCAGTATTTATTTAGGAGCAGATGATGCAACTTGTGTAGTGTCTGATATGCCCAAATCCTAAAATCTAGCTGAGCCACAGAACTTGTGTTCAGTAGTGGATATTTTGGTTGCTTCTGCCAATTGACTGCACTGGGCAGGAGCGTCAAATTGTATTTTATCTGAGGCTGACTGCTGCTTGCAGCAGGCAAAAGATGTTTAGTGTCAGGCTAATGGCATCTTCTGAAGGAAGGGCAGATTGTTACCCTGAAGATATTGAAACCCTTGGTAAGGGCTGTCCTGCCCCCTTGCAGTATGGATCGTGTGTTTAAGTGCAGATATTGAAAAGCGTGGTAAGAATAAACGAAGGTTCAGCCTTGCTTAGTCAAAACTAGTGACTGGTGAAACTCCTTTTGTAAAGTAAGGGACCTGCAAGCACCATCTACAGGGATCTAATCCAAATGACCTCCTCCAGTTAAGTGTTAGGATCTTCTAAGCTCAGCTACTATATACTTAACCAACTTTTCTGGGGAGTTTCCTGTGTGTTTCAGGCCTGATGCTGGGAAATCATTGCATTTCAGAGACTGTTTGATACTCTGGTCTCAAACCTGAGAACTGTCTACCTGCTACAGTGATACTGATGGTTTCCTCAGAGACACTGGGGAAACTGTTCTGTTTCCAGCAAAAGCTGTTTGGGGTGTTTTGTTCTATTTTTTTATTTTCTGTTGGGGCAGCACAGTGCAATGGAAGAGGCTGTGGAAAGCTCTATTGGAAGTGAAATTATGCTGGTGTTAAGAATGCTTGACTGTTTACAAAGGTATAATGATTGCTGGCTACTTCTAACAGAGCTTCCAGAGGGGGGCCCTAGACAGCAATGTTAATTTAGCTGTATTTTCCAATGGAAGATGGACTCAAGTTCTTCTAAAGATGCCGAGCTATATTAGCTTTAGTACACGGAATAATGTTCTGCAAGGTATGTTTTTTTTCTCCTCTACAATGCAGTGACAGTAGCTGATCAGCTTTTTTTTTTTTTCCTACCACTGCCTCTTCACTGCTGCAAATAACTGAAAATTGTTCCTTTTAGTCAGTATTTTCAGCCTTAAAGTAAAATTTCCTGGCTGATGTTCTACCCTAGCGAACAGGACACCCACTGATGTAATGCACACCACTTTAGGAAGTGTGGTGGGGTTTTGCTACTATTTTTTGGAGAGTGTAGGGACGAGTGTGGTACAGGAACTGGCAGGGATGGTAGAACTCATCAAAGAGGGTCTTGATTATTTACCTAGGTTTGAATGTATCAGATTCTCTTGCAGAAAAAAGCCAATATAGCAGGGAGGTGAAGTTGGCTGTGCTTGGGAAGAGGCTGCAGTTGTATCATACGAGCTAGGTGCTGAATGACCTGGAGCTCCTGTGAAATGAGAGAGGAAAAATCTCAAGCCTCCAAATCTCAGCACAAGTCAAAGTGGGAAGGTGTGCAGTGGCAGCTGGGTTAGGCTTCCAGGAAGTTACTTTGCAGCATGTGCTGACCACTGTTTAGTAATGTTCATTTCTAGAATAATGCAAGTAACATGTTACTCCTCAGTGTACAAACCACTCTGCAATTCTTAAGCAGTTACAGTTGAAGGCTACTTAAGATGCTAAGCAACTGTGAACCAATTTGAGGAAGCTAAATCTTTGTTTGCTCTAGCTTAAACCAGAGGTGTGGATCTACTGGCTTGGGCTGAGTCTTCAGTGTTGCCTCTTTTGGCACACAGCAGTCGTACCCTAGGAAGGTATCTTAGCATAAAATGCATGTTATGTTAGCAGTGGGATCTTTAGAAATCACCTGCGTCTGCATGTAATTCGGCAACAAATAA
Organism: Rhea pennata; assembly: GCF_028389875.1. NCBI lineage: Eukaryota > Metazoa > Chordata > Aves > Rheiformes > Rheidae > Rhea > Rhea pennata. The sequence continues at coordinate 3,882,765 of NC_084680.1, forward strand.
ACTGCTGCTTTGGCAAGTCTGCAAGTTCATGTCTGTTCTGCTTCTGTGTTAAAATGGCTTGCAGCAAAGCAGGTTAAACCTCACGAAGGTGGACACCGGGGAAGGAACATGAGAAGTATCCTAGCCTGTCCTTGAAAGATTCAAAATGTGAGGCCTGCCAAAAGAAACTGCTAATCATGTCTGTCTTCCATGGTCCTGCTGTCTCATCTGAGATGTTTAATAAAGCAACAATTCTGAAATTTCTCATTTTGCTCACAGACAGAAGTGAGATGCACAAATAACAGTAAGAGTTGGCAGGATCTTTGGAGAAAGGCTGAGCTTACAGCTCAGAGGAGAGCAAGTGGTTGCTGGAGGGAGGACAGGCATGTGGAGGAATTTGGGCTGACCAGTGCACTCACTTTTTCTGAGGAGATTGAGGTTTGTCCTTTCTTTCCTGATGAAACTTGGGTGTGCTGCTGTGGTCGTTTGGGTGCCCCAGAAGTTGAGGGCTGGCTGTAGTGAAATGGGGAAGGATTTTTTTTATTTATTTATTTTTAACTGAAATTTGTTTTTATCAAAGTGAGCAACCATGGCAGGCATTTTTATATGGCGCATCCCAGCCCATGACTAGTGGAGAAAGGTTTTCATCTTCTCTGTGGAGAGAGGAGCTCAAACCTCCCTCCCCGCTCCTAAGGAGAGAGTGACCAAAGCTGAACCCAAATGTGCCGCAGAAATCACAGTGCATAGCAGCTCCCTGCAGAACCCACAAAGTTTCTCCCACAAATGGTTTTGGGAGTGTCTGCTCCTCTACAGCATGGAGTGTTGTCTAGGGCAGCTCTGCTCATGGTCCAGGGCTCTTGCTGGCCCATCTTGGCTCCTTTGCCTGCCCTGGGCTCTCTGCACACAGGCAATGCAGAACTCTTTTGCAGCTTGTTTAGCTGGTAGAAGCAGAAAGCAGAAGAGCTCATGGCTTTGTTCTCTTTAGATTTTTCTCCTGCTTTTTCTGAGGCAACCAGGGAAAACAATAGTCAAAAGGAAAGCTGAAATCCCAGTCACTCGCCATCTTTAATTCCTTGGATTGGGAGCTGATTAGATTTCAAGCTAGGGATGTTGCTTTGGTACCATCTGGATCAACATCTGATGGTGTTCCCTGCTTCTCTGTGCCATCCTAAGCACCTGCTAAACCATACTGGGAAACTGAGGTGGATTCAGTTTAAACTAGCAAAAATGATTTTATTTTAAATCAGCCCTCCAATCTGTTTCATGATAAAATTAAAAACAGACAAATGCAAAGTCCTGGCCTAGGACAGAATAATCCCAAGCAGTGGTACAGGCTGGGGGCTGATGGTTAGGAAACAGTTCTGTGTTGACCATGTGTCAAAGAGAGCCAACTGCATATTGGGCTGTGTTAGCAAGAACATAACCAGCAGGTCTTTACTCCAGAGGCCACATCTGGATTCTGAGACCAGGTCTGTACTCTCCAGTACAAGGAAGGTTTTGACAAACTGGAGAGCTGAGCGGAGGGCCACAAGGACAGTCAGGAGGCTGGAGCATGCTGTGTGCAAAGGAGAGGAACTGAGTTTATTCAGCCTGGAGGACAGAAGAGTAAGAGAAGATTCTTGTCTTCAAAGAGAAGTTAGAGAAGATGGAGCCAGACTCTTCTTGAAGGTGCAAGTGAAAGAACAAGAGGGAAAGGACACAAGTTGCAACAAGGAAAATTCCAATTAGATAAAAGGAAAAACAAAATCTTTGTGATAAGGGTGGTCAAACAGTGGAACAGGGACCTAGTGGGGTCTCCATCCTTGGAGATATTCAAAACTCCACTGGATGCAGCTTTGGCAACCTAGTCTAGCTCTGAAGTTGGCTCTGCGTTCAGCAGACGGCTGGGGTCCCTTCCAAGTGAAATTATGCAGTGATTTTATGATAAAGCTGCACAAATGCTTGTATTGCCTGAGGGTAGAAATGAGCAGCCTGGGTGGCGGAGGATTACACCATCTCATTCAGCAGCAATTTTAGCATAAACATGTTTAAAGTGTGTGATGCGGCTGTTAAGGACCCCCCACCCTCTCTGGTGCGTACCCTGAGAGGCTCAGGAGCTGTCAGTGTTGTGGTCACCCTGGGTTGTCCTTTACTCCAGGCAAACACACACTGTGGGTTTTCTCCTGCTTGCCAGAGCTGGAAACAACTGGGAAAAGGGTGGTACTACCCTGCCAGTGATTCATTTTTTTCCAATTCAGGCTTCTTGGGAAGGCGGCAAAGGGCTTGTTAAAGATAGTAACAACTTACATTGACTTCACTCTTTAAATCCATCATCCTGACAAATGGGTTTTTGTGCTGAAGCCAGAGCTTTTTCCCAGTTTGATCTGCACCTTCAGAAGAAAAGAAGGAAAAACTGGGAAACACTGAGCCCTCCTCTGAGGAGCCCTTCACCCTGGTGGCTTTGTGAGCTTTAAGGAGAGTCAAGGGCGGGGGGGGGAAAGGGGCCAGGTCCAACGTTGGCCAGCGGGTGGGAGCTGCTACTGGTGGGGTGTCCACGCGGGACCAGGACCCGTCTCTCCCCGCCGAGCCAGTGAGCGGCACCCCACGGTACGAACCTCTCGCGTTGGGGCGTCCTCGCAGCTCCGCCGCTCCCAGCCCAGGGCGAATCGCTGCCGGCAGCAGCGGGGGGCCGTTCCCAGGAGGACGGGCGCCCCGTGTACCCGGCAGAAGCGTGTCCCCCGCGCGGGCTGCTGCGGCGGCGGCAGGCCCGGGGCCGTCACCGCCGACGCGGGGGGACGGCTGGCTCCACGCGGAGGCCGGGCGGCCTGGAGGAAGGGCACAGAGCGCCGTGACATGGGGCAGGCGCCCCGCGCTCCGCATGGCAGGCGAGGCGATCTCCAGGGGCTGCGCGGGGCGCCCCGAGGAGAAGGACGGGCCCGAGGGGGACGCGGCCGTCGGCCTCGCGCCGAGAGCGCGGGAGGCTGCGCGGCTCACCTCCGCCGCGGGCCTCCAAGCAGAGGAGCAGGTGGCGCCTCCTGCCCGGCTGCTTCAGGCGATCCAGGCAGACGCGACAGGCGGGAGCCCTCGGCTCCGGCCGCAGCCGCGGGCAGAGCGGAACCGTCACGGGCAGCGGGGTCCTGTCGGGGAAACAGGGGGGCAGCGCGGCTTGGCTCAGCTCGGCTGGCGGCGCCCGGCTCTCGCGGCGGGCCGGCAGCCCTGGGGGGAGCGCGAGGCGGGATGCGGGGGGCCGGCAGCCCCGCGGGGAGCGCGAGGCGGGACGCGGCGGGCCGGCAGCCCCGCGGGGAGCGCGAGGCGGGCCGCACGGGCCGGCAGCCCCGCGGGGAGCGCGAGGCGGGACGCGGCGGGCCGGCAAGGCGGGCGCTGCCCAGTCGGTGCTCTCGGCTTCTGCCTCGCGCAGCCCAGAATTACCAGCAGCGCTGGGAAAGCTGGCAGGGAAACGGCGGCTTCCAGTGCTGGCAGCCGTTCAGGTAGTAGCTGGCCAAATGCTTGGTGGCTTTGTGGCCGTGCTCCATGGGGGCCCCGCTCCGCGGCGTGCGCGGGGGCCCTTCGCCCGTGGCGACCTCGCCACAGCGCTTTGTGAGGGCTGGCGCGTTCCAGGGCTCCGGGCGCTCGGCCGGCGGCGGCTGGGGGCCGCGGCTCCGCAACCACCCCGAAGCAAACCCTCAGGGCGGCCACGCGTCGCCGGCACACGTCGGCCCCGAGTGCTGCTCTGGTTTGCTTCCCCAGCCTGCACAGTCTCCTCTTCTCCCTGTCCCTTCCCAACCGGGGAGACCCCGATTCCCGTTCCTAAAGCCAAGCAGAAGAGCCGGTGCCACGAGAAGCTGAAGCCCTTCGCATCCCGAGTGAGGTCCCCCCGCACCGAGCACTGAACCGCTGGGTCCGGACAACAGCAGTATCGTGCGCTTCTCGGTGCTATTTTGCTCTTTTAAAAAGCAGGCCCCGATCACCGGAGAGCCCCGGTTATCAAAAACGAAGCGCGCCCCCTGCTAATCCCGCATGTATATTAATTGATTCGTTGCATGTCTTCCGTTCCTTTCCAGCTGATTTGCCTCTATCCGAGGTTCGATTTATTTTTCTCCCGTAAAGGCTCTCAAAACCAGGTGCTCCTGTTACCCCGTAGATGTTTTGCTTCAAAGTCAGCTATTTGCTTGACTTTCTCGTTAACCGGAAAGACTTTTGCTCAGCAGGTCGCAAAGGTTGGTTTAATGCAAAGGTTTGCTTAATCCCAGCCGGCAGGATGAACGCAGCCGGGCCGGTGCCCCCACGCACGGGGCAGCGCCGGCAGGGCTAGGTGTTCCCTCAACCGCGCAGGGTCAGCAGCTGATGAAGGACTGCTCCAAAGAGCTTTCTGCCATTTGCCCAGCCCAGCGCTGTAGCTGGGAGCAGCTGGGGTTTGCCCCTCTTCCCGGTGATTGCTCCGTTGCAGAAATGAAAAAGTTGGTCGAGCTTTGTCTTCAGATTTCTAACATTTGTCTCCATTAGCTGCTCCTTAGCTGTGACTGTAGATCTCTGGCAGTGAATGCTCTGCAAGTCCTTTTTTTCTAATGAAATAAATTTTGTGAAAGAAGGAGCAAGCTCTGTGTGCCAGGAATTGTCACTGCCATTCAGATGTTCATCACAGTTATATCATGGAAATAAATAGTGGTACCCTTGGCTCGTGCTGGCCAGGACTGTGTGTCGCTTCAGCTGATGGAGCCACAGATTGAGCCCTGCAAGAGCAAAATGTGTTTGAAAACCCCCTCGCTGAAGGTAAGGGCCAGGTGTGGCAGGGCTCTTGCTCCCGCCCCAGGCGCTCTCCACGCCGCACGCAAGTTTGTGCAGAGCTGCCCGTTTCGGCAAGCCCGGCGACGGCCGGGCCCCCCCAGCGGCACCGGCGGGGTTTCTCCTTGTTCCTAGTAACACACGGGTCATTTTCTGTTTGCTCTGCTCTCTGCAGGAAACATCTTCGCAAGCATTTTTTGCCCCAGAATTTTCCCTGCCCTTCCCCTGGGATAGAGTTTGGGGCCAAGCGTTTGGCAATTTGGGCACCTGGGGGTTTTCAGCGCAGGAAATGCAGGCTTGTGCCCCGGGCTCGGGGGCAGCTGGAGCTGGAGCCCCCGTTGCGGGCTGAGCCGGGCCTAACCCCTAGGGCTGGGTGTGCGTCAGCTGGGCCGCCCCGAACAGCGCTTCAGCCCCCGGCCCCGGCTGTCCTGCCGGGGGGGCTCGGGCGCCTCACACGCCTGGAGGCAGCTGCAAACGGGGATTAACTTCCCAAACAGGGCCAGAAAACACGGCCCGCCGCGCTGCTTCCCGGCCCGGGCAGCGCTGGCCCCGCTCCCCCGTCGGGGTGCAGCTTTTTAACGCAAGCGGTGGAGCCGCCCAGCTCGCTCGGGCACGAAGGCGCAGGGGGGACACGATGCCCCCGGCGGGCACGGGCGTCTTCTCCCCGCGTGGCCACGGGACGCCCCGGGTTACGGCACGGCCGCAGCGATGGGGCTGACCGCTGCCGGTGGGGCGAGCGGGCGCCTCCCGGGGGCCCGCCAGACCCCGCGGGCACAGGCTGCGCGGGTGGCGGCGCGCCGGGGCCGGGCCGGGCCGGGCCGGGCGCCCCGTGCGCGGCGGGAGCGGCCCCTTTAAGCCCTGCCCCCCCGGCCCGCTCGCGCTCTGCCCGTGTTGGCGGCACAAAGCTTCCCGCGAACGTGACGTCAGCGCCCGCACCTCCCCCCCCCGCCCTCCTCGGATCCGAGCCCGCGCGCGCGCGCGCGCGCGCGCGCCCGCCCCCACGTGACCCCGCGCCGCGCCGCTCGGCGATTGGGCGCGCCGGCCGCGTAGTAGGTGCGACGCGCCGGCGGCGCGGGCTGCCATTGGCCGGGCGGCGGCGGGTGGGAGGTGGTGCGCTGCCCCGCCCCCCCGGGTGTGCGCGAGGCGGCGGCGCGTGGCAGCGGCGGTGGCGGCGGCTCCGCTCCCGCTCGCGGGCTCCGAGGGGCGAGCACAGGCGGCGCCGAGCCCGGCCCGGCCCGGCCCGGCCATGACCGACTTCAAGCTGGGGATCGTGCGGCTCGGCCGGGTGGCCGGCAAGGTGAGCGCGCGGCGGCGGCGGCCGGGGCCTGAGGGCGCGGGGGGCGCGGCCGGGCGCAGCGGGCCGGGCTCGGCCGCGCCGGGCGGAGCGGAGCGGAGCGGCCGCCCCGGGGGGCGCGGGCCCCGCCGGCGGCGCCGGGCGGCCGCGAGCGGCGCTGGCGGCCGCGCTGCCCGCCGTGCCCGGCCCGGGGGCGGGAGGCGCGGGCCGGTGGCGCGCCGGACGCCGGGGCCGCTCCGCTGACGGCGGCCGCCGCGCTGTGTGTTTCAGACCAAGTACACGCTGATCGACGAGCAGGACATCCCGCTGGTGGAGAGCTACTCCTTCGAGGTGAGGCGGAGAGGCCCCGGCTCCCCCCGCCATCCCGCCGCCCGTGCCCGCTCTTCTTCCCCACTCTTCTTCCCCCCGAGCCCAGCCCCCTCCGCCCCCCTCCCCGGCGCCCCCCCTTCCCCCATGCCCTCTTCTCCCTCCCTCTGCTCCTATTTCTCCCCCTTCGCTTCTTCCATCGTCTGCTGTGTTACTGCTTCCCTTGGCGGGCTGCATTTTTTTTTTTTCCGTCTGCTAATCACGATACCAGATCCTTTTTTATTCCGCTGTGAGCGAGAAGAGTGTGAGCAAAACCTCTGCTTTCTCGCCCTTAGCTTGTGTGGGTGGCGATGCCCCGTTGCTCTGTCCTTCGGGTCCAGCAGCTCCTCTGGGGTCTTTGCCGTGAGGCTGGCTCACTATTCCTGAGGGTGGAAGTAGTTGCAATCTGTCAATGATTTTTTCTTTTTTTTTTCCCTCCTTTGTGGCATGCTTAAATAAAACTGCTCGTGGATGCACACTGACAAGCAATAACTTTTCTACTTTGAGGGGGGAAAAAAGTTTGAAAATATAGAAATAAGTGCGAATTTCAAACAAGAAGAGTTCCATTTCTTCATTTGTGAACAAGCACTAAACTAACTGAATTTGTTGCATAGGTTTGTTTCAGCCTTCTACTTGTATATTTTTTTGAAGTCTTTCATAATCTCTCTTCCCTTATTTGGTGTGTAAAACTTAAAAAAAACTTCATTCTGCACATAATCTTGCACTGGGAAAACATCCCTTATTTAACTTACTATGGGACCAGAAAAATGTTTTCTCTTGGTATCTATTCTCTTTGAATAGATAATCAAGAGTCTCATTCTACAAAGACTTAAAAAGGAAAAGAATTCTTTATTGTGAAGTCTTCTAAAACTAACTTTTTTTTTCTTTTGGAATGGGGATCACTTTTTGCTTAGTGCCCAGCACAGTGGGTGCTGCAGAGTTGCTGTTAGAAGCTTAAGTACTGCGGTAGTGCTCCTACCAAGAAAAACTATGTTTGTTCTTTCCTCCTCTGTGGTAATTAATTTGTATGGTAGAGGAGGGAAATGAAGCTGGATGTGCAAGGACTTGGTCTCGTTTCACAGTAGGTTCAGATCAATCAAAATCTACACTGTCCCTGAAGGGAATGGACTTGCTCTTCCCCTAGCTGTGTTTCTGCCCCACTAATGCTTCTGTGGCTCTGCAGGCGGTGGATCAGAGAAATCTCTGTCTGAAAACTCATATATAAATTTAAAATATATATAATTTTTAAGGGAAGGTGAGAAATGTGCTAACTTATGTGGCAAACTGTCCCAGGGAACAGCAAGAGCATTAGTGCCTGCACAAGGTTATGGAGCTGAGTGGAGAAAAGAGGGCAGGACCTCTCCTTTCACTAGCAACCTTAATTAGATTGGTGTAAAGCAATACTGGAAACAAAGCCTTGGTGACTTGCTGATGGCTGTACATAAAATCTGTGCCAGAGCAGAGAATGGATCCTGGCCTTACAGGCTAACAACTGGATTGTTGTTGTTCTTTGTCCAAGTGGAACTGCTGCTGTGCAAAGCCTTTTTTCTTCCTTTTCCCTTGCATCTTCATAAACTACAATAGCAGAGCTTTTTTGTCTCTCTTGGAGGTTTCAAACAACTGAAATTCCATTAAGGTTAAATGACCTGTATCTTATATAATGGGTTTCCTATGCCTGTAGGAACCAAATACTAAATGTTGGTCTTTTGTAGATCCCCAAAAGCATGTGCTCTGCCACTCCATGCTGCATGTTCTCAGTCACAGTCTTCCCTTTTCTCTAGGCTCGGATGGAAGTAGATGCTGATGGAAATGGTGCTAAAATATTTGCTTATGCATTTGACAAAAATCGTGGAAGGGGGTCTGGCCGCCTGCTACATGAGCTGCTTTGGTAGGTATAGTGAAGAGAAATGCTTCAAGGTTCGGTAAGGTGCAATTTGCTGCCGCCAACTTGTATGTTGTTTATTTCTCTGCTTGTGGTGTTTTGAGCCTCCTCAGCCTCTGAGGAGGCTTGCAGCTACACTCATTTGGGAACCCAACATAGTGGGTGCCATTAGATCTTATTATAGTTCTGTTTTGCACTGACCATTTAAAGAGCTGAGTCTCTAAAAATATTATAGGTGAGTATAATTCATGCAGACAATGCTGAAATCTGAAAATTGCTATTAAAACCTTTTGGGGGTGTGAATTAGTTGATGAAGACTGACCTTTTGGGTTCCATTTGTCCTGTGATAAGCATGTAACTCACTGGCACTGGTGAAAGTTGGCAGAGTACTGGAGAGAGATAAAACCTTTAACTCAAAACTTTTGGATTTTTTGTTCGGCCTTCTGGAAAGCTAAATGAAACAGTGCTGATGGTACTTCATATCAGCTGCTGCTATTCCATATTTAAGAATCATTGCTTGATATTCTTTGTAGTTAACGCTCAGAGGCTGACATAATCAGTTGTAAGAGGTAAGTATTACTGACTAATTTAATGAGCTATTAGTTTGCTCTTTTTAGATATGTTCTTCCTGAAGAGACCTGAGTTTAATTTTGTAGAAAATAGGGGGAGTGCTGGAAAGAGCAGTTCTGATCTTTAACAGCCTTTTTGGAGAAATGGAGCATGTGCTCTATTCAGTTTCATAACTATACCTAGAAGTCACAGTGCTCAAGAGTTAGCTGTGCTTGCTTCATTGTTTCAGGTTACTTTTTCTTCCGCAAATTAGTCTCTGTGCAAGAGGAGGGAGGCAGGAAGAATATCAGATACTCCATCTTATTATTGTTATTTACAATCTGCTTCTTAAGAGGTGCAAGTTAGCATCCATATTTAATGTTTAATCTTGTTGCACATGCAATGTTAGTGAAAATTACTGTAGTCAGCTTCCTAACATACTGGGTAATTCAGATTGTCAGCTACTGCTAACTGTGAACCTCATACAGTAATAATTGCAGTCTATAAGTAGCAGTAACAGTACCTTGAAATTATTCCTGCTGACTGTTGAAGGCTGTGTAGACGATGACAGTCCAACTGTCTGCTTATTACAAAGCCCAGTCATTGCCTCTTCTGGTTTGTTTTACTTGCATTAGGAAATAATTCTAATGTTCAATTAGGTAATTCAAATTGAGTGCCTCTAGCATGCAGTGATGTTAAAAAATCTGAGATTGTATGTGTAATAGGGATTTTTGAAAGTCACACAGGCAGGGTGTAAACTGTCATGCAAGCTGATCTGCAGTTCTAAAGTTTCAAAGGCAAACTCTTTGGCTAGGAAATACTGAGGATTTCAGCTGTCTCTGTAAAGTTAGTATGATCCCTTTAAGGGTGTACTTTTTAGTATGATCTTCATCTACCAGGTGACAAAAACTCAGGTTAGTATACTTCGCTGACTGAGCCTGCCCAAGTATTTACAGAAAGTCTTTTGGCTACATGTGCTATGCAGTTATTAGCTCTCCTAAACAGAGTAGCAACATTGTTCATTTTTGCTTCTGTGAAGTGGGGGCAGTTTGAAAACAAAACAGTGATCTTGTATTTTAGTGGAAGGCTATCTCCTCTGTGAGAACAGCGAAGATAAAGATTTTGGCAGCCTTTGAAAGACAGAAGGGAGGGCAACAATAGTCATTGCTCTTTCCATTGCCAGCCTTGCTGCTTGGATAGATTAAATGCTAAGAACTTGAATTACAGCAAGTAGGAGAGTGTAATTTAGCTTCCTTCCCTCTTTCCCCTCCCCATCCCTCCAAATCATCCCAGTTTTAAACTGGGAAAAAAAGTAAACCAACTATGTGCTTTTGATTTCAGATAAATTAAGTGTGCATGTTTTGGGATGCTCTTGCAAGTAAAGCTTTTTATTTAGCTAGACATTTAAGTAGGTATCACTGTTCAGGCAGTAAGCCTTCAAAATAGGAAGGTTATGGCTGCTAAAGCTGCAGCAATGACAGGATTTTCTCCCACTCTTCTCCCCAGGCCCTCCTACTGACCTCTGTAAAGAGTGAACTGCAGTACTAAGTGGAAACCGCTATCTGAACAATATACATTTTCTTCTGCAAATATTCTTTCAGGAAGAGCTTTCTGCTGCTTCTCTTGTGCTTGCTGTGTTTTCAGTGTGGACTATTAGCTCTTCCAAAGCCACATTTGAGTATCTCTGCTTAGCTACCTACAGAATGCATCTGTCATGGTCTCTTGCATTCTTCTCACTGTTTCCTGTGTAGTAGTATCATCTTGCTGTCTTTTGACTGAGTCATGTACATGCGTTGGGAGGTAAAACATACTGCTCTGCAAGAGAGTTGGCTGCCTTAGCGAGGCTATTTCTCTTCTGCTTTATTCTGCAAGGGACAAGGCAAAGTTCTACTGTGAGACTATTCTACATTACACAATTATCACTAACTTTTGGATATGGTCCATGTTGCACACTAAAGTGAAAAACAGGTTTAGGGAGAGGGGTAGGGCATACTTGTTCATTCAAAGGTTGCTCCCTTATGCATGGGGAAAAGGGATTGTCCTGAAGTTGCTAGTGCTGCGTAATTCTGCTGTCTCCATCAGGTGGTATAGTGTTAATGCTTAGTGGTCATCATCAAGGCCCAACCTCCATGTCCACTTTAAGCAATCTTTGCCACCTGAGGTAACAGAAAAACTGACAGCAGACTTCTGTGGGTTTATGCAAAGTATCTGAGGAGGATGGACTTGGTTTGCTAGTGCATTTTGTAAGTAGTTGCTTATGAGAGGTCATTGGTATAGATCCAGGCTTTGTAGGAATAGTGGTAGGCACATGCCATTCTGCTGTAACTTTCTAGTCTCCCTTACAATCTGTAATAATCCTATCTTTCCCAGCTCTGTCCTTTCTTAAACTCCTTTCTTTTCTTTTCCTTTTTTTTTTTTTTTTTAATCCAGTCCTTTTCAAAAAATGTTTCTCAACTTGGTCTTAGTCTTTTCCCACAGGTATGCTATCTGTTCTGAACTTATTCTCCTGGGTTTCATGTTCGTATGTATCCCATGTTTCTTGATGGTGCTTTGTTCCAGTCTTGCTCTAAAAAACCGTAACTCCTTCCTGTCTGTCTAATTTGTTCACCTTCATCTGTTTGGATCCATGTACTTTCTTGGTTCTCTTTTTTAGTTGTCAGGGTTCTTAGCTTCCTTTTGCAGGCCCTCCTATATACATAACTCAAAAGTAGCCTTTTTTTTCCAAGCCTAGGTTTTTATTCCTTTTATCTTCAGATAGGAGAGCCTCTCTCTGTTCTATGGAACCTGCAAGATACCCTAACAGGAAACTCCATACTCTGTTATTGTGCAGGGTTGCCATTATAGGAAAAATAGCTTTGCCCATGAGCTGTGTGTGGATGCTGCATGTGGTGTCTCCAAAGGCATTTTATTCATTAAATTTTAGGGAGTTCTGGGGCATATGCAAATTGCAGGGTTTTTTTCCCTAAGATGCATAATTTGGCCATATCTGGATGTATTTGAATAAACTATATTTTTGATTTTTTTTTCAGTCACACTGAAATGAATTTTCTTGTTCATTTGGATAATGCTAGAACTTATTAAAAAAAAATCCTAGCAGCTTTTTTCTTGAACCTGGACTAACTGTGTTGTCTTAAAATTTGATGAGTCATTTGAACTGTTGAAATGTTCAGTGAACACTCAGCTGTCAGTCTTGCATTATCCTTCTTGGTTGCTACCAGTATGTTGTCTTTGTGCTGTAAATTCAATATAGATTTTGGCATAACAAACTTGTACTAGACACATTTTCCTTCTTAGCTTTAAACTCCAGGTGATGTGGGAGTTCCTTCAAGAAATGATAGAGACTTGTCCAGGCATACAGATGCTTGTCAGTGGACTTGGTACTTAATATAGCAGAGAAAGGAGAGATGAAAGAAGGCTAGAATGGGAAATAAGTGTTAGAAGGCAGTAAGAGAAAGTAGCAGTAGGACTTAATATGCAGCTGTCCTTCTTACTAATATCATTACTTTGGTTTTGGGCAGGTTTTGACAGATGTCTCTTGGTCAACTGTGGGGTCAAGAGTCAACAGGCTTGTGTGTTATGTACAGTTAGTCTAAAAAGCATTTGCCTACTCCCTGTTTAAACCTCTGTCCTGTCTTAAGCAACAGCCCAAGTAAATAACAAGCTGATTTCACACCAGTGCCAAACTTGCATGTAAATGTGTCTGAATTTCCTATTAAAATAATTTGACCGTATTAATTTCTTTCAAGTCTGCTCTGGGGAACAAAGTAATTGCCTAGATGCTTTCACAGAAACCGGAATACCAGTTTCTGGAACTTTCTTTGCAATATTCTTCCAGTTAAAATATTCTGTGATTGTCTTTTGAGTCAACCCATTTATAATGGGAATGGCCGCCTGAAACAAATCTTCTAGGAGTTGGTAATATCTGAAATAGTCATCGTCAAACTTGGGATCACCAACTGACTACAGTGACTATTTGACTATTTCAACAACAATAGATAGCAGACTAGTGGGCTGCTTATCTTCTGGAACTGGTGGTATTCTCTGCTTTGAGTAATGGAGTTTTGTTTATTCACTGAACTGCAAATTGTTTGTGTTTCCTCCAGGGAGAGACACAGGGGAGGGATTGCTCCGGGATTTCAGGTGGTACATCTGAATTCAGTGACAGTGGACAACCGCCTAGACAATCTGCGCCTTGTTCCTTGGGGATGGAAACCCAAAGCTGAAGAAGTCTCCAGTAAACAAAGGTACTTCAGAATTTGGCATTGGGATGAGGGAGGTGGCCACCTGGGGGTGAGCTTCAGCCAGCAAAGAGCTTAAATATCTGAAATTCTATTTTATTTTGACCTTAGGTAATTTGACTCATACACTGTAGCTGCTTTGCATGGACGTTAGGTTAATGCTTACTGTTTGTGCTAATTATGAAGGGACAATACAACTATAGTGTGACAGAGGCCCTGCTGTGCTTGACGTTGTCACCACAGTAGAACAGTAAACCTGCATTCTCTTCTGCTTGAGTAATAGTATTTGGGTACTCTAAATTCAGTCTGAAGTTTTTACCAGCCTGCGACTGTCATACTCAGGCATCAAAATTCTAATGTTGGGATGTATTTGTTTTCTCTATGGCATAACCCAAGCATATTCATGTTTGGCAAGAGACCTATGGACTTAATATCATTCTAGAAACTTGATGGTTTTCTTGAAACACCTGCAGCACGCCTAAGATGGAGATATTCCTAGCTTATTAAACTGATTTTGAGAAGGTGTAATGAATGGCAGTGATGCCATTCTAGCATGTGGTCTGTGGGAGTTCAAGAGCAAGGAATGGACTTTAAGGAATTTATAAATATTTTTGCTTGAGGTAAATGTTTCTTGATAGATATTCTTTATGCTTTTAGGCTAAAATAACGCTAGAAAGATGCTATATGTGAAAAGAATGCATAGCCTTAGGCTTAACAAGTTAAATACAATGTTAACTTTATCTAACTTATAAGTGAGTTGGAATTAATTACCCTTGGTGCTTTCTATGAATTTATGAACCAAATGTGTACTCATTTTTAAAGGGAACAAAGTCTGTACTGGCTGGCAATCCAACAGCTTCCTACAGATCCTATAGAAGAGCAGTTTCCTGTACTGAATGTAACACGCTATTACAACGCTAATGGGGATGTTGTGGAGGAGGAAGAGAACTCATGCACATATTATGAATGTCACTACCCCCCATGCACAATGATTGAAAAACAGGTATGTTCAGAAGAATCTACAATAAAATAAAACACAGGCTTCCTCATGTGTTCCTTAAAATGTGAAGTTTAAGTGTTCCGTGCAGTTCTTAACAGGGATGTGTGTTGTTTTCATTTTTCAAGCTTGGGTTTTCCTTGATATAAATTTTTAGATATTTTTTCTGACATATTTAGGTTCTTATCTGTTCTTTTATGTAATCCTTTATGAGGATTCAATATGGAACTGCTTTATCAAGGCATAAAAAATACAGAGATTTTAGCTGTCAGTTTGAAAGAATGTCATTTTGAATTGGAACAAGAAATGAACTAGTGGTTTGGTGGGAGAAGTGCAATTGCTGCACTGTGTATGGAAAGATAGGTGGAAGCATTCCAGATCTCTAGCAGACACAACTTGAAGGAGCAAGCAGCTGTATAAGAGGAAGGAGAAAGCAGTGGGATCAAAACAATAGCATGCCTGACGTTTCCTAAGAAGAAAGTGAAGTTGGGTGTCCTTTACACAGAGGAGAACTGGGAGGAAAGCTGTAATCCTCGTTTTCTGTTGTAGGCAGACACAATCTTGATTAAGACGGGCAGAGAATGAGATGTCCAATAGCTGTGTCTCTTTGTGAAGCAGCTGCCTTTATGTATGGATAAGAGGGGTACTTCTTTCATTGTGCTAACAAATGCTGAGTAGGCTAAAATCGTTGTCTGTACTCTTTTTGGGGAATGCCCTGCATTTGGAAGGCTGTTAGCTTTCATTTGGGCTTGCATTAGAAAGCTCCTTGGATAACCATAAATTTGGCAGTAGTTGAGCGTGTGCTGCCCTCATAATCACTTCTGAATTGAAGACAAAACTTAAGCTGGCTAAAGAGTAGCATATGAGAACAAATGTGAAGCTGTCAAACACTAAGTCTAAGCCTATTAAGCAAGAGCAACTGCAGAATCAGACTAAGGCAATCACTTAATTCTTTTGATGCTCTGAAATTTTTGATGGGATGTTCATATTGTGATAGGCAGATAAAACAGATTTGATCATAAACCTATGTGGGAAGTGATGTAGAGGTGCTACTTTGTACCGAGCAGGCTCACTAATGCTGTCTTGTGTTTTTCTTAGTTACGTGAATTCAACATATGTGGTCGATGCCAGGTAGCGAGGTACTGTGGGTCACAGTGCCAGCAAAAAGACTGGCCTGCTCACAAGAAACACTGTCGGGAGAAGAAACGGACCTTCCAGCAAGAGCTTGGACCAGAACGATGACCGGGTGGCACAGGCCTCTTAGCAGCAGGATTCCTTCTCAAAGGCATTGGACTCTTGCTTTTGCACAGTAATGACAGACTGCTTATTGAAGCCAGAGGCACTGAAGAAGAAAAACCCTGTGATGCTTGAGCACAACAGCTGACTGGACTGAGCCAGCTCTGACTGGTGCTGTGGAAAGGGATTGGGTCTACCCTTCCAGTATTATATTCTCAAGCAAAAAGACTACTGTAGAGGCTCCAGGCAGGAAGCTTCTCATTATTTATATGTTAATACGTTTGTAAACTCATGTACAGTTTTTGTTAGAAATTCTTGATAGGACTCATTAACTGTAATGTTCAGATGAGAACACATTGCTGGCCTGAAAGTTTTAAAAGAAGTCCCACAAAAACCTGTCATGTAGCAAAAGCTTTTCCTCCCATGTGGCTAAAAGTATCTGTGGCTGTGCCAAGGCCAGGAGGCAGGCTCCAACATCAGCAGTTGCTCTGGAGAACTCTGCATGGAAGTTATATTAAAAAAAAAAAAAAAAAAAGCAAAGTAAAGATTGGAATGAATCATTGTCTGCTCTGTAGTTTTCTCCCATTCCCTTCCAGCTGCTTTCAGAGCACAGTCACACTTGGCTGTTGGAAATACCTAGTCAGTAGGAACCAGTGTACCAGAAACTGGAACAGTGTAAGGGGCCATCTGGGATCTGTGCATGTAGTCAAGCTACTGTGTCACTTCCTTCAGAGAAGGGCTGCTAGACATCATGCTTTAAGCAACTAGTATTTTTAGAAAACAGAATTGGCTTTCTTGCTATGAAACCTTTGTATATGAGGTAGTTTTAGGGAAGCTCAGGTAGTAGACAGTGGATGTGGTTGCCTTCAAGGCTTCCCTGTAAGCACAGAAAATACTGCAGTGATATGCAGATACGTTTGAGTGATCTAATATTTCATAATTTGGGTTATTTATTCATTTAAAGAAATATCAATCTGAATCATTTTCTGAAACATTTTTATAAGTATAAAGTAAAACAATATGGGAGGAGAATTTGGCTTGCAGACCGCAAGCCTGCTTTTCTTTTCAGACAGTGAATTATCTGAAAAGGTGTTTTGTTTTGTTTTTTTTTTCTTACCCTTAGAAATGTAAGGAGTATCAATTGAGTTTCCCGAAGAACTAAATGGATAATTTAGTAGTAGGTGTTAGTCTCACTTCACAGTAGCAAAATGTGAAATGCTGAATGCTTAATGCAGCCTTTTTCTGAATGCTTAGTGAAATAGGTGCTTACAAATTTTTGTAAAAGCTGTAACAAATTCATTTTCAATCACAGTTCACTTTGCCACTTCATGTTGCAATGTTGGTCTTGCTTGTATTCAGCTTGTTAGAAAATCACTGTCCTGGACTTCCAGTGTTATATGATGTTTCTAATATCTGCCCAGGAAATTCTTACTTATTAGTGTAGTGGACACTTTACATGGCTTTTTGTAGTTTGGCTTTAAACCTCTTAGGAAATTAGAAAGAACTTCAGAAGCTCCATGCGGGAAGTTCTCTTGGTAGGCACATAGTAAAATTAAGGCTCTTAATACATAGTGACACTAACTTTTCTGTTCAGGCAGCCTAATACATCCTTAAGTATGAAGAAGCCAAGCAGGACCTAATCAAATTTTCCTATACTTGGTGATTTTTAAAAGAAACATTCAATTTAGTTGCTTTAAATGAACTGTAGAGTTTTTTGATGAAGGCAAAATGGGGTGTAAGGTATACTTGTATTCAAGGTAATCTATTTAAAAGGGCATAAATATTGACTCCTCTACTTGTCTTTTTAAAAAGCTGGTATTTGTCATGCCAGTTTTCCTGTACATGTACTACCAGTAATCATTGTTACCAAATGGAGTCTTAGTGAGTTTAAACACCTCTGCAGCACTGAGCAGGAGAAATGGTCTTGGATAGTCCTAATGTTTGTAATGTTGCTGCAAGGAGAAACAAAATGCAAGGAAAGGCAGACTGCAGCTGAGGTCCTGATGGGAAGATTTCTCCTGAGCATCAAATGAAGGGAATGAAGGAAAGGTGATGCTCATGCTAAAAGGTCTGCAAAAAAGGGTGATGGGCGCTTAAGGTAATCCTGATCCTAGTGAATGGGAGAGGAAGGGCAATGGGAGGAGGGGATGAAGGAAGTAGAAAGTGATAAGACACCACTTAGGTTAGGGGTTTTATTAGAACTATGAACAGAATGGAAAGTAAGAAGTTGCCAGAACCAAACTGTATTGCTCAGGCATCCTGAAAGGATTTGAGGATGAAATAACACAGGTACTAACTTTGTGTAACCTTTGACTCAAGTGCTGGAGAAGAGAAGTGGGTAAGGGGACTCTGACCTTTGAAAAGTCCCATGACACTGTAGTAAGCATCTTGCTGTCTTAAGGACATTTTTCTACTAATTAGTGCAAGATGTTATGTGATCAGTGATTCTGGCAGAAGAGTTCTTTAGAGAGGAGACTTTCTCCTTTTTGTAACGGGTGTCAAACTTCTTTGATTCATTGGAGTTCCTTAAAGGTACCAGTTACGCATGAACATGGCAGCCCTGCTGATGCAGCCTGAATAGTTTTTCAGAAGACTCAAAAAGGTCCCTCGTAAATACCCCTGGAGAAAGTAGGTTGATGTGGATATCTTCATATGGACAAGTAAATAAAAAGCACAGTCAGAATGCATTACTCTCAGATTAGGGGATATGGGGACTGTGCAGGGTTTTAACATACTGGTAAAGGAGCTAGAAAAGAGTGATGAGTTAAGTGGCAAAAGTAAATTATTTAAGTCTAGTATTGGTGAGGAAAAATGAAGAGAAAAGGGAAGACTTGCAAATGATTTTGATCCTGAATGACTGGGTGACAATGCTGGATGAATTTCAATGCAAATAAAGGTAAAACTATGCATGGGTTGGAGCTGGGAGGAGGAAGCTAAAAAACCCAAACTATGCCTGCCTTGATGGTCTCTGAGTATGCTATTACCATTTAGTTAGAAACAAGATCCTTTGACATAAATTAACAGCAATCAAATTATCAACAATTATCAACAGTCAAAAAAAGGAATTCCGGGTTAGGAATTACTTGGAAAGAAATAGCTGGGAAAGGACAAAACAGACTGTCAAACTGTAGCATTAAAGTGCCTGATGCACCTGTTTCTTCAGTATTGTGTGCAGTTTTGATATTGCGGTCTCAAAATTACAGAAGAATTGGGAAGAGTTCAGGAAAAGAACACTGTTCACTAGGAAAAAAATTCATGGAGAAAAATGCAGACTATTAAATGCTGAGTTCCCACCTCTTGTACCTGTTGGCTAGGCTGGGGAAACCTCATGATTTCTGAGTGGTTCAGCTTGTCGCTGCAGTGGAGGACTGGGTGCTGGTCAGTGCAAAGTAGGCTTGGTCTTGGGGCTGAACAGCTCCTGCATAAGCTGATGTATTTGTCTTTGGGACTGCTGGTACTAAAACAATTCCAAAGCATTTTTCCCTTGTATGTGGCTCAAGTGCTTGGTCTCTTCATGCTTCTCCCGTTTTTCCACTCCAAGAGTCCCATCCTGTTGCACACATGTCCTGCCCGAAATCTTCCCAGCTTGTCAGAGTTCTGGGACTTCTGATGGAGGATCTTGGGAGACCGCGCATTGCTGTTCTCCATCTGCAATGCTTTCAGCAGGGGGAAAACCTGCATCCATGTCATTTAGTCTTCAGCTCTTTGAAGCATGCAATGCTATCTGCTCATACGCATCCCTGATTCTGCTGTGGACCAATGCAAGATTTAGAACGTCAGGAGTTCCTGAACGGTGCTGGGGACGGTTTGGTCAGAATTGTTGGGCTGCAAAGATGAGCTGGGTATGGAAAGAGAGAGAAAGAGCAGTGGATTGGGATCAGGGTAGTCTGCACATCCACACTCTGCTGTACAGCTGTGTCTGTTTGTAAGCTGTGATGTCCAGTAAGTGGCACAAGAACCTGCTGATTCAAGTACTTGCAGAAGATGGATCTTGCGCCAGTGCAGCCCTGCTAGTGTGGCTGTGCCACCAGCTGTGTTGTCCTAGTGCTGTCATGTGGCCTAGTGAAGACATGTGGCCTCTTGTGCAGCTCTCAGGGATGTCTGCAACCAGCAGTTCCTGCTGCTTGATCATGCTGGTCTCTCAAGACACAAGGAGGGGATGAATGTCTGGTGTTAGCCAGCTACAGGAGGACCTATGGGCTCTTGGAGGGTGTCTGGAGAAAGACTTCTGTCATAGCAACCAAGTGGCAAGTTCAGCTTGTGTCAGCAGCCTGCAGCGTTACTGATCCTCTCTGTAACTCAATGGTTGGGCTGAATTTAGTAAATGCACCATGAAATGATGCTTTCCCTGCAAATGCTCTCCCTCATACCGAAGTATGGTAGGATTGTTGAGCTGAAACATTCAAAAGTCACAATTCAGGCTGATCTGAGTGATGACAGGCTTAGGGGACAGAAAATCTTAAAATAATGTTTTTTTTTTTGGAGGGCTCAGTATTTACCTTTTGGTATCTGAGCCTTTAATATACTCATAGGATTACACTTTCAAGTCTTCCTCTGTCATGATTCATTAAATGAAATAGTGAAGGTAAATGGGGCAGTTAAAAGACTTAATGTTGCAAGTGGCATGGAGACAGTTTAAGATACCACATTGGGGTCAGGAGCAAATCTTTACCATCTATCAAAACAGACTTGAGAGAGGACAAAAGGAGGCCAGCGTGATTTGAGAGCAGTGTGAGGGATGCTATTAGAGCAAGAAGTTCTTCAAAACCTGATCTTGTTTCCAAATGCAGAAGATGGAAAGACTAAGATTTGGCAGGTTAAATGTAAAAAGATAATGTGAAGAAGAAAACACCATGAGGAATGTACAAGTTGTAAAACTCATACCAATGATTTTGAAACTCATCAGGAGAGGGAGACTGCCAGAGTCAGTAGATGTGATGATACATAGTAAAGGTCTGACCTGAAAATAAAGCCCTAGCAGGAGAGAAACAACAAAAAAATTGTTTGCATATGTGTTCGCTGTGCAGCAGGAGTTTGCACAGAGGAACATTTCCATATGCAAAGCTCATCAGAGCATGTGTTTAAAACTGAAGTGCTTTCAGCAGAGACTAAAGTTCAGACAAAAATGAGCAGTAACAAGTTGCTGTGACTGGACAGTGCCACCTATGAGTCTACAGGAACTTAAGGATGAACAAGCCAAGCTACCAACAATGTAACTTCTCCCTTGGTACCAGAGGCAAACGTGACAACAGCTGCTAAGTTGCATTTTAGGGTAAATGTGACAAACCACAGCCAGGTAAGCACCTGTACTAAGCCAATTCATAGCCGTTATGATAGAGAACAGGATCACTGGCTAAATATTGGGGAGAAGTCAATGCAGGTTTTATACTGGGAAGTTGTGCTTCCACAGCCTCTTGGAGTTACTTCAGTGGAATCAACAAACAAGGGTGTAAAGGAGATTTGGTTGGCGTAGTCTGGTTGAGCTTCCAAAATATGCTCAAAGCTCTTAAAGAAACAAAGCTACCTTGGGATAAAGGGGAGGATCCTCACATGGACGCAGCCTTAAAAGACAGGAAATGGAGTTGAGGGTTTTTTTGGTGGAGGGAAGTCACAGTAGATGTCCCCAATATATTAAGAAATAAGCTGGAAATGGCTCAGGAGGTGACAACATCCACTGATGAGGTTATTCAGGGTAATAATAAAGGCTGAGCGAAGAATCGTAGAAGGATCTTAGGCGACTGAGTGACTGGCAGAGGATGGCAGATGAAATTCAGTGTCAATAAGCACAGGGCTGTTTACGGGAAAAATAGCAATGCGCTCTCAACTGACTATTTTCTCTCAGGAATGAGGCCTCTGGGTTGCGAAAAATAGCCCCATGGAAACATCTACCTGGGGAACTGCAGCAGTTGTCAAAACAGTAAGTCGAACTCCAGGAAAGGAAGAGAAAACAAGAGAGAACAGCACGGCAGCAATGTGTAAATCCACTGTGCACATCCCGGATGTGCAGTCCTGACCCTGCATCTCGGAGAGGATCATGTGGAAACAGCAGAGCCTTAGAGAAGGGCAAAGAGGACCTCCTCTCCCCTGTGCGCTACCGGTGCTAGGCAAGCACATGGGTTTAAGAAGGGCTTGGGCAAATTCATGGAGGAAAAATCAAGTGAGGGCTGTCAAGAACGGCGTCTCAGGAAGTCATTGAACCGTAGATGACTGGAGCTAGGAGCTTATTTTGGAGAATTTACTGCTCCACAGTTGTCCCGTCTGCAGGCACTTCCCAAGGCTCGGTTGCTGCCACTTGCTTTCAGCCGTGGTGGTTACACGTGGGATCACGATCACAGCATCAGTTGTGGGAGAGAACGCGACAGGGTGACGAAATCTTGTAAGATCGACGCCCGCTCCTCCGTTAGGCGCACAAGCGCGGTTTGGCCCGGCTGGATCCTCCCGGGGCCGAGGGCGAGCAGCTTGCTGGGGAGGGGAAGAGGAGCAGGGTTGTGAGGGGGTTCCCTTCATCCGGCTGCTCCCGTCCCGTCCCGTCCCGTCCCGTCCTCTCCTCGCTCCTGCCCTGCTCTAAACCTCCCCCGACCCGCTCCGGGGCCAAGCTCAGCCCGCGAACCGGGCCGCCGGTGGCGCCCAGGCCGAGGGGCGGGCGGCCCCCGGGCGGCCCCCGACCGCGCTGCGGCGCCTCCTCCCCCGGCGGCGCGGGGGTGGCTCTGCCCGCGCGGGCCTCCCGCGGCTCCGCCCCGCGCCGCCGCTGACCGGGAAGCAGACGGGCCGCGGTTCCGCTCCGCTCCGCGCCGCGCCGCGCCGGCCCCGCCGCCGCAGCATGCGCGCGGCCTGACATGGCGGCGCCGTGCCGGACGCGGACGCTGCAGGTGGTGGACACGGAGTTCAGCGCCGACGCCGTGGAGTGGTGCCCGGTGGAGGGCTGGCACAGCATCCTGGCCTGCGGCACCTACCACCTCCGCCCGCCCGCCGCGGTGAGGGGCCGGGCCGCCTCGCCGCCGCCTGGCCAGGCTCCCCCGTCTCCCCCGGCCGCCGGCCCGCAGGCCCCTGCGCTGCGGCCTTCCCTCGGCCAAGGCGGTTCGGCCGCCGGGCCGGGCGCCTGCTGCGAGCCCTGCTGGCGCTGCCTGGGCCGCGGCGGCCGCCTGCGGGCGTTCGGCCGCCCGGGAGGCGCTTGCCGAGCGGGAGCCCTGTGCCCTGCTGCCCCGGCGAGATCTCCTGTAGGGAGAGGCATGGAGGAGCAAAAAATGGTGCTAAACCTAGTGTTTTCTCCCCAATTCTTGATGTAGACCAACCCTGGAGGAGGCAATGAGGCCTGCGACCGGACGGGGCGCCTCTACCTGTACCACTACAACGAGGAGCAGCCTTACGTCCCGCTGACAGAAATCCAAAGGATTGACACTGCTGCCATCCTAGACATCAAATGGTAATGCTGACTTGTGGAGATCTGGAACTCGTGGAGGCTGGAGACCTTGGTGTGGTCTGCCGCTGTGAGGTCTTTTCTGGCTGTTGGCATGGCTGCAGCAGTAATATTCACTAACTAAATTGCCCCTGGCTTGTCAGAGGCAGATGTTCTCAAATTCATGCCAGTGAGCAAAAACTGGGCTCATTTCTGTGTTAGAGTCTCCTGCTTACTTATGGGCAAGCAGGATCAGTAACTGATCAGTGACCATGGATGTCTTTTGTTTATAATTGTCTTTCCTCTCTGTTTTGGTTTGTGGGAACTTGAGGAATCTTAGGTTTTCATCATGAGATTTTTCTTGATCAGGCACCTTCTTCACACCCTAGAACAGAAGTTATGACTAAGTTCTCCTCCTTAACTGCAAGACAGAGCTATATTCAAGACTCATTTAACTGTTGTTCCTTTAGGTGCCACATTCCAGTTGCAGAACATCCCATGGTTGGCACTGCAAACTCAACAGGTGCTGTGGAGTTCCTCCACCTCACTGGAAGTGAGGTAGGTGACTGTAACAGCTGCTGCTCTTGAAGATGTCTTTAACTCAGATTTAATACATGTCTAGCTTTGTTAGCAGTGTTCACAGACTTTACAGGAAAGCTGTATGTGTTCCATGGCTTTCTTGGTGTGCTTAGCATTTAAATACTTTCGTCTTCTGATAACAGTTCTCATAAATTCCACAAATTTCATTGTGGCACCTGAGAACCTGGCTGGGCTCTAACCATCTGCAGAGTGTAGGAGAAGAGAGGGATAAGGGGAGCAGAAGCAAACATTGGAAACTCACTTGAGAATAAGTATGGACTAACAAATAACATAGCAAAATGTGCAAAATAGTTAAAACCAAGGAAAAGTTTTGGAGAGGGGGTTCTTTCAGTTGATGAGGGAAGGGACTAATCAAGAGAGTCATTTCCTGGGAGTGGAGAAAACGGTAGCTAGTCTATGAGAGGATTTAGTGGTTGAATCATTTCTCCTGTGCTTCAGAGCTCTCTGAGAAGAGGTAAATTCAAGGGGAGTTTTGTGGGAAATGGGAAGCAGAAAGGTGGAGATCCTGTGTATGCGTATGTTTTCCCTTCAGCTAGTACTAAGCTGTTACATGTTGTCATGGACATTTCATCTCTTCTGTAGTGTGGACGAATCTAATAACAGCTGCCATAGGTGTGAGTAGTAGAGATGCCATTTACCTGTTGTCTTCCCAGTCTTAATCCATTCCTTTTCTTTCCAGTAGAAGAACAGCTGCATGTTGGAGCCATGCTTCAGGGTCGATCTAGGTGCACAGCGTCTTGCCTTGTCCTTAGATTGGTCCACAGGACGAGAACAATGGTGAGGATGGTCATTCTTGGGGTTGCGTGTGTGCGTGCATGTGGATGCATATGTGACCATTTACAGACATAACTTAAGGACTTTGATGAAAGAGTTCTTTTTTTTTTTTTTTTTTTTTTTTTTTTTTTTTTTGTGTGTGTGAAGTGGCATAAGGCATTCTTGTTCCCAGCTGTCTTGCAGCACCTTTTCCAGAAGTTATTATTTTCAGAGCAAGGCTGACAAAGGAACGAGAACATATGATTTGGCCACTGTAACAACAGCAGAGACTAAACCATCAGCAAGTGTGAGGTTGTGCTATGGTGAGTGGTGGCAGGGGAGACAACGGGCATGTCTTCTATCCTGTTGCCTTTGGTAAAAGCAAAGATGAACAGGATGCAGGTTGGCCCTCTGGATCCAACTGAGTTTCTCCATCTGCTCTTAGAACTGCTGAGGTTTTAGTGTGAAGTTCTGCTTAAGAGCTGCTAATAAGGAAATAGGGTGCGTAGGAAGTTCAAACATGGTTTTGTGAGAAACTGGAGAGAATTGGTTTGGAAGTGGTTCCTTCATCTCACAAATGCTGGATGTCAGCTGAAGAAAGGGCTAGGACATGTTTTTTCTGTAAGTTAAGTGCAGAGAGTTGCATGCAACATGAGGCTGGACGCTGGGCAAGACAGGACAGTGATGTACTTAATGCATTTAGGGCAAGTAGTTTAATGTTTTTACTAACGAATGCTGTCTCTGTGCATACCGTATAATGAATAAGTAGAACTCCTAGTTCTACTTTCTTTTTCCTTACATTCCTTCTTTCACTTATCTCTCAATCGCTGTCCTTCAAGATAAATGACAATTGCCATAATGAAAAGTCCCTTTAAAGCCGTTGACTGTTGTATTTTCAGGGACAAATGGTGACTTTCTCGATGCTGAGCATGCAGCGTTTGCATCTCTGCAGAACTAGTGCATAGGACTGCAGAGCTGGGGGGTGACTCCGTCTCTAGTGTGTAAATCTGGGAGATGCAGTATAGTTGGTAACTGTCATGTCATACGGAACTGGAAAGAAGCTCTAAGTCATGTACTTACAATTCCAGGTAACCAACAAAAAGTATTGATTTCAAGACAGGATTTTCAAGTCAGAAAATCTGTGCACTGAACTGCAAAACTTTTGCCAGTGCTCTATAGAAAATTGTGTCCAGAAACTGCAAGTGTACTGTGCTACAGAAAGAGAGCAGAAAAGCTTGTGATCAACCAGTACTTCAGATACCTTTGACAGCAGAGAAATAAAATCTCTCCTCATATTGCAGGAGAGGCAGGAGACTCTGAAAGGTTCTTGTCGGTCTGAGCTGGAAGAAAAAGCCCCTCTTTACGTGGAATTTGTTTATTGATTTAATATCAAGCCTGTGAGAAGTCAAGTTATGCATCAAGGGAAAAGAAAGACCCAAGACTTTCTTTCTTTCTTTCTTTCTTTCTTTCTTTCTTTCTTTCTTTCTTTCTTTCTTTCTTTCTTTCTTTCTTTCTTTCTTTCTTTCTTTCTTTCTTTCTTTCTTTCTTTCTTTCTTTCTTTCTTTCTTTTTTTTTTTTTTTTTTTTTTTTTTTTTTTTTTCTTTTTTTTTTTTTCTTTCCTCCACTCAAATGTGAACTGATGTTCCTCATTCACTGATCTCACATAGGGGGCAGTTAGTATTGATGAGTGATACCTGCTGAAAAGGACTCTGTAAATGCACACATTGCTTCCACTTTGCTACCAGTTTCTCTCAGTGTTTAGTTGAATCAAAGGTATACAGGAATTTGTTACATTATTTATCCATACTTTGGCTGTTGGTTTTTACTCTAGCAACTTCTTAGGACGTGAATTTTTAGTAATTTTCAATGTTTTCTCTGTATTCCACTGTAGTGGATGCCCTTTGAGAGTGATCAGCAGTGATTCAGAGGGGAAGCTGAATCTGTTCTCCATAGATGAATCTGCTCCTTCTGTGCATGTCCTGAACCAGTGGGAAGCTCACAGATTTGAGGCCTGGATTGCTGCTTTTAATTACTGGGACACAGACATTGTGTATTCAGGTCTGTGAGTGCTGGGAATCTCAGTTGTGGGGTTGGGAGGAGGGATAACTTGTTCAGGGATGCATCTTCCTTGGGATTTTATTTTCCAGGGTTGAGTACACTCCTTGCATCACACCTTTTATGAGAGCTGGTGCCTCTGTTAGGGGTAAAAGGCTTCTTGATTGTGGGAAGTGGTTTGAGTTAATTTGGAGAAGCTGTGTCTTTTAAATGGTGTGCTTTGGCTGGCTGTTGGGAGAAAGGATGATGATCTGTGGGTTGCAAGAAAAGACGGAGTCAGAGAGCTTCTAGATTCTGGTCTTTGTTCCAAAATTTTTTGCTTAGCAAAAAAGGGTTATTGTTAATGCATGTCTCTCTTATGGTATGGGGAGTACTGTGAGCTTCAAGTGATGTTTGGTAGGTCTGTTTGTTAAATGCTCTGAGATCCTATGGTAGAAAAGCATCAGCTCTTTAACTGCTTTGCCTCAGCTGGAATTCTTCTTCAGTCCCACTTTGTGCCTTAGAAAGGAGTGAAATCTTTGTAGCACCTAAAACATCAGTGTCCTTTAGTTCACTGAAAAGAAGTGAGCTCTGTTGTGATTGCCTGTATGTGATTGCAGTGATGGTGCTATGTGTCACTCTGTGTGGAAGCCCAGGTGAAGAGTTTCTGCCCTGCACTGATCATTTGGATGGTGATTAAGGTAGCAGTATTTTGTCTTTGTGCAGGAGGAGATGACAACCTGCTAAAGGGCTGGGACACAAGATGCAGTCCTGAGACTCCGGTCTTCACCAGCAGGAGGTAAGCAAACTTTGTCTGCAATTGGACCCTAAAGCTATTGTAGTTGAGTATGGTACCAACCAACTGCTTGTTCGCAAACGTGAAGATGGTGGTAGCTTCTTCATACAAGAAGGGTCTTGATTTACACTTTGGGGATTGTTGTTATTGTTGAATTTAAATAATGTAAATGATGGCAGGTTTTTTAGAAAATATTTTCCAGTGTTCATTCATTTGAAGTAATCTCCCCCCCCCCAGTTGTACTTCATGTCTTGTAGAATATGATTAAAACAGTGTGCACAGCTCTTCAGTGAAATTTGATATGTAACCTTAAAATACACTGAGGCTTATTGCTATGGAATTATTACTGTTGGGAGTGAAGTCTGCTGGGAATGCAGTTGTTTTGCTGAAACTGTGATGGGTTCTGAATAGCAGTTTATGGTACAAGAATTACTACTAGAAAATATTCTTGCTAAGTGTCTGCATGGGTTAGGAGTTTTGCTCTGGAAAAGTGGTTGGGCTGTGTAGATGTAATTCTGTCCGTGTATTTCACTACATCAGTTATTCTGAACTTTGAGTTCACTTTCCTATCCTTGCCTGAGAGGCTTTGATGCAATAATGTGGGACTCCAAGGAAGGCTCCATTCTCAAATTGTACATCTCTCTCTTTTACCTCTGATGTATGTTGTTTTGCAGACATTCGATGGGAGTGTGCAGTATTCAGTGCAGTCCCCACCGGGAGAATCTTCTGGCTACTGGCAGGTAAATCCCCTTTAGCTGCTCTTCACGAGATGTGATCAACTTCCTCTGTTATCTTGAACGCATAACCGCTTCTCAAGGTGCTGTCTCTTTAGCACTCTAGTGTGGTGAAGGCCATATGATATTTTCTAATTTTCTTCTGTGCTTGGTGCACTGAATCAACTTTGCAGCTTGTCTGCGTATTTACTTATGACATGTCTCCAGCTATGATGAGCATGTGCTGTTGTGGGACACCAGGAACATGAAACAGCCGTTGGCAGACACCCATGTTGAAGGAGGAGTCTGGAGGTTAAAGTGGCACCCAACTTGTGAATTTGTGCTGTTGGCAGCCTGCATGCAGAGTGGATTCAAAATCCTTGACTGCCGTGGAAGCATGGGTGAGTGTTGAATAAAACAGAGATGCTCAGTGCTGCTCTGCTGCTCTCCTTTCCTACTTTCAGGTTAATGGGTAAGCTGCAGCTCTGAACTTGCTAGAAAGATCCAGATGTTGTTAATAGCTATAGAAATTCATTCCAGCTTGAAGTAGCTCAAGCTTTCCCAGATCAATCCTCACAGTTGGGTAAATACAGTTATTATTTATGTGTAAATACCTGGTCTTTCACAAGAAGAAAGCCTGTTTGCTGTGTGTAAAGGCATTAGCCATTGACATGGCCATTCCAGTCTGTATTCATCTTGATGGTACAAAGAGGCTCTTCTAAATGACGGATGATGCTCTACTGTTAGCAGAAGTTACTGACCTACTGATGAATTGGTTATTGCCTCAGAAAAAAAAGTACCTCACAGTCTAGTTAATCTAGCATAGCATGAATAAGCTCTTTATGTGAATCAGAGTACCTGATAAATAGTTGCTGGTGGTTGCATTGCAAATACAATCCTGTATAAAATGGCTGCATTCCTGGGTTTCTCCAGGCCTCGGGCAGATTCACAGCCTGTGAAATGAGGATAACATATCTTCTGCATAGGAAAGGAGGGAAGTGGAGAACAGGTAGACTGTGATAACTCACCAGCATTTCTTAATAGCAGTGTTTCTGCCTTAGTGTTCTTGATCAGTTCAGTGGTCCACTTGATACCAGAATCAAATGCTCAAAGACCATGGCAGGAACATGCCTGTAATTTGTTAATAACCAGAACCCGCTCTAGCAATCTTACCAGTTGTATTTATGGCTCAGAGGAGATCACTGTATGATCTGAGACTTCTTAGGTATATTGAATAAAGAGGTTCCTAAACCCCATGCGCATTAAACCCTCTCCTCCTCCTATTTGCTCTCTGAACAGGGAAAAGACGAGGCTAGTGAGAGGTGGCTGAAAAATTGTCAGGATGCTTACCTCTGCTGTGAAGAAGGCAGTAACCGTAATGTAGGATAGGGGAACTCTTCCTGCATGACACAGGTGATATTAGAATGGCTTGTGAGCAGTCTACAATGTCCTGTTGCACGGCTTGATACCTGCTCATTCTATTTTTTTAAAGCGGAAAACACGGAGGAATGCATCATCCTGACATCCTATGTCTTGCACAACTCCTTGGCCTATGGGGCTGACTGGTCAAGGCTCTGTCCAAGGGGTTCCTTGACTGTAATACAAGACTCCGCTTCTGCGTGCCAGCCTTCTGAGGAGCTTGTGGCAAGATCAGGCGAAGGAGATGAGAGACTGAATTTGCAGGTCCAAAACCTGAAGATAATTTATGAATCTCCTACAGCTACTTTTGATGTAATATTGGATGAGGAGAGTGAAAACTCTGCCTTGCCTCTGAAAGCAGAGGGGAGTCCTAACATGGAGCGGGGTCCTATGTTGGCTCAGGATCAGGACTTGGGTAGCGGCCCGGATGCAAAGAGGAGCCTAGATTCGGTTGGGGGTCGCAACCTAGAGGGAGATTCTCTGTCAGCAAGTGCTTCTGACTCGGGAGTTATGAGACCCAACGGAGCAGGCCTGGACAGAAGTGGTGATTCAACTGGACCATTAGACAGTCCAAAAGAAATGAGCATTGTAGCAACTTGTTCATTCTATGATAATATCCTACATGTCTGGAAGTGGGAAATGAGCCTGGTTACCCCTTCAGAGATGTCAAGTACTAGATCTCAGTCAGAAAACACAGTTTAACTTTTTTGAAAGTCTGCCTTGACAGTCCCAGTGGAAGGGGATAGAAAAATTCCTCTACTGAGAGCAACATCTATAGTTTATGCCCTGTCCAATTTCGGGTGGGATTTTTTGAGTTGTTTTTGTTGAGTTTGTGAGTCTTTAAAGGCTGATACTGTTGGAATTATTGGTGTTTTATTTCCAGCACTGAAGAAAGCCTTTGCAGAGAAGTGTGGTAAAGCACAGACATGTTTGTTTAGTTTTCCCTGGGTGTACTGGTTCAAAGTAGGACGGCTTTCCTCTCAAAAGCTACTTGTTTGTACATTACATTTGAAGCCCTTCAAGGCTGATTTGCATTTGTCTGATTGATCTATTCAGCCTGTTCTCCTTCCAAAGCAAACTAAACCTGCCTGCAAAACTACATACAGACAAACAAACACTATGTGGTCATTTTTTCCCGATTTTTTTTTCCTCAAAAAAAGTCCATGAGTTAAGTTTAGCTGTGTACGTAGCTTGTTTTGCAATCTGTAGGCTACTATGTACTTTGAGAAGATGCTCAAGGACAGTCAAGATGCTGACTCAAGGTGCTGTGCAATCTTCTTTTAGTGATCTTCAGTAGAAATCATTTTTTTAGAAGGAAATACAAACTGACTGTTACGACAGACTGCTGTTCAACTACAGGAAGTTTTGTTTGGAGCAGGGCCTTTCTTGTAAGGACTCTAGTGTATTTGCATGGTCTAATTTTGCATCAGACTTATCACCTGGATGTCATCTGACTTCATCACTCTCCAAGCTAAGTACAATCTTGTTTAGCATAAATTGTGTAGTAAGTCCTCCTATATTTTAGTGCCATACTTTACCAAAAATCCCCAAACCCTCTTGGTTTCAAACTCCTATTTTCTGCTATCCATAGCAAAATATTTAAAGGTGAACAGCTTTAAGATCAAAACCTCCAAAAAATTTAAGCAGTGTTTCCTGACATATTTTAAGATCAAAATAAATATATATAGAAACCAAAATCTTAACATTGCCCTAACTACCTCTGGGAATGGCTGCAGAATTTCTCAAGGTTACTCTGTACTAGCTTTCTTTTTTCACTGTGAAACATAAGGAAAACACACTATTTCTGGAACACTTTCTCTATGTTCTTAATTATCTTCCTCCAAACAACAACAACAAAATGCTTAAACGACATAATTTTGTTCTAGCTTATATGATTTTTCTTTGGGAGTCCTAGAGGATTAGTTGCCTGGAAGGGAAGAAACACCAGCAACAAGTATCTGTAACAGTGTTGTACCTAAAATGAGGTACAATAGATGAGAATTTTACTGTTTTGAAACCCATTTCTCAAGGGTGAATGTGTATTTTACAAAAACAACTTGAGCACTGTTACATGAAGATACTTATTAGTATTGTGAACAAGAGTTTTGGTTTTAAAAAAAACACCCTATTTTTGGATGTTTCTAAAATAAAATCAATATAAGCAATTTATCTTGCTTGGTAGTTTTTATTTTAAAAAGTCCTTCACCTGTTGGTTGGTTTATTGCTAAGCTTGTAATCACAAAGCAATATACACTTTTTGTGTGAGTTTTGTTACACTCTCTAATGGTTAAGCTTTGCAGTACTTCATATTTGGAGACCTTGGGAAAGCCTGGGATAATTGTGACAGTCAATAAAAGCTACAGTTCTCTCCTGCTCTCTCCTCAAGAAGAGACCTTAGGGTAAGGACTTCATTTTGCTTGTTGGAGGGCTGATTCCTTTCATTTTATATTTCATTTTAGCTAGAGTAATATAAATTCATTTAAGTGTTCATATAAAGAGCCTCTTTTGGCTGCTGTCACCACTGGCAGCAGTGGTTACAGCAGTATCTGACTGTGCTGTTTCAGTTTGAAGTGTCTTGTTCTCCACAGCTAGGAAACCCTAGACTTCCCCAAGGAGGCAAAACCGTCCTCTCTAGTTTCCAAAAGGTAATGAATGTTTGCTTCAGCGGCCTAGAATCTGCTTCTTGCAAATCATCAGTGCCTGGTCAATCATCTCTTCTCTAATAATAGGGCACCTATAGTGTGCACTTACACAACACACAAGACTCGAGTAACTCTTTCTTTAGTCACTGATGGGAAAGTAAGTTCCATAGCAACTGAAATCAAACACTGCAGAAAGACAAAATGAGAGGATTTGCTTTTAATAGCCAGCAAAAGAAAGCGTCCCATACTTGCAGGTGCAGGACAAGTCCCCATACACGGATGACACATCTCCCAGGAGGCTGGGGGCGCCGCCACGGTGCAGCAACCCCGCCACTCGCTCCCTAGCGCACGTAGTTCTTGGGGAAGAGCTGGAAGAGCTTGCCCTCCTGCGTCGGCTCGAAGCCGTACTTCTCCAGGTCGCTCGGGTCGAAAGTGCCTTCCTTCACGTCCTTCTCGATGCTGGGGGCCACCACCTCGGTGAAGAGCTGCTTGGCCGTCATGGGCGGCTCGGAGCCCTCGGGGGCGCGGTACGAGACGTAAGGCTTGAGCTTGAAGCCCGTCAGGTCGGGTACGACGAACTGCGGCACCATCTCCTTGATGAGGATGAACTTCTTGTTGGAGGTGAGCACGCCCAGCTTCTTGGCCCCGCGGCCCTTGTTGTAGCTGCGCGGGCCGCGCTTGCTGGTGAACGGCGCTATGCGGTCGGCGCCCCGCACCAGCCCGCGAGCCAGCTCGCTCAGCAGCCCCATGCCGGGCCCCGCCGCGCCGCGCCGGCGCCTCACCTCAGCGCGCTCCGGAACCCGCACGCGCCAACACCGCCCGCTCCCATTGGCCGGAACGCAGCAGCCAATCCGCAGCGCCTGCGAGACACGCCGGCCGCCCCACGCGGGGGGGGCGGGCACTCCCCTCCAACCAATCCGCGGCGGGGGGGGGGGCGGGGCCTGACGCCCCGGCGGCGGGGCGGGGCGGGGGGGCGTTCCCTCCGCGACCTTCGCCCCCTCCCCCCCGCCCCGCCCCGCTCCCCCTCGCCCCTCACCCTTGACCCCTGCCGCGGCGGCTCCGGGAGCGGCGGCCGGTGAGGGAGCTGCGGCGGTGCCGCTGCCGCCGCCTCGGGCTCGGCTCGGCTCGGCTCGGCTCGGCGCGCCGCGCCGCGGGGCCGGGGCCGCGGCCGCGGGCGCTGGGCTTTGGCGGCGGCGGCGGCGGCGGGGATCGGGGATCGGGGCCTCGCCCGCCGCGGTGCCTCGGGCCGCAGCTGGCTCCTTCGGTTTCCCTCCTCCGTGACTTCCCGTTTGCCTTACGGAGG
The DNA here is from genome assembly GCF_028389875.1 of Rhea pennata. NCBI lineage: Eukaryota > Metazoa > Chordata > Aves > Rheiformes > Rheidae > Rhea > Rhea pennata. The sequence continues at coordinate 3,915,702 of NC_084680.1, forward strand.
GGCGGAAAGCGGCGGCGGGCGCGGGCTGCGCCGCGGGGAGCTGCCTGTGGGGCACGGCCCCGAGCGGCCAGGGGTCGCCGCGACCCACTAAGGCGCGCTAAAGCTCCAGCCTGGTTTCCTGAAGGTTTTTTTTTCCTTCTTTTCCATTTCTCTTAATGACAGAAACCCGAAGATTCCTGGTTTGCAGTACTAAAGCGCGGGAGCCTGGGCTGGCAGGCTCCCTGGCGCCGGTGGGTATTCTCTGTATTTACGTTTCAATATTTGCCTGTGGAAGTTTCATTAAGGAGAGAGTGCTGAGGAGCGACGAGGTTCCTAAGTGTTTGAGTAAAGTCCTGTTATATCGCTTAACAGAGAACTTCATTAGCTGTCATTGCTGATAACTCTGTTTTTTCCTTGAACAAAATTGCCTCTTTTTGTTGCCCAGCGAGGAGAAAAAAAGATGATGAAGAAGAAGGGTGAGGGAAAGAAAAAGATGTTCTTGAGTTGGCTTGTTAGGCCAAATTGGAAGAGCAGTTCTTCTATGCTTTGTACTGCGGAGTTAGAAAAGACTTTAGGTTATGGATTACTGTTGCCTCTTAACTTACACTTTTCTCTCTCCTCTCCCCTCCCCCCCCCAGGTATATCTCCAGACATGGATGGAGAAGGCAACAGCACCAGCCTTGAGGTACAGTATGCTTTGCCATATTTATTTCCCTGTAAATATTTCTAGAAGCTGAAAGATAATTTACCTTGTATAATAACATTTGGTTAATGTCTTTAGAGGCAGTGTTTTTATTTTGAAAAAACCTCTCCTGATGCTTTGTTTTTCTGAAACTTTTAAGATTTGTTCCAGTCTTTGTTTTTCTTTTTGATTGCAAACCATCTGCTCTCTCTCTTTTTTTTTTTTTTTTTTTTTCATAATCTAAACTGTTAGCAGGACACAATTTAAGTACCTTTTGCTTCAACAGTAACTTGTAGCCTAAATAGGGAAGAACGGCAGACTGCTCTTGTCTTTGTTTTTAATCATAAATAAGAAACTCACAGTCCACCAAATCATGTGATGCTTTTGGTAGTAATGAAAGATGAGGCCTGTGATAGGAAATAGTTATTCTAAGAACTAAAATACATATGTAACATACTTTTGCATAGATTGAAGGTGTTTTGTTAAAATCCAGTATCTCTAGTCAAAAGATAGGCATGTGGACTGGTGTGTTTATAAGGTACAAGGAAGTCTTGTATTCTAGACAATACGAATTTTAAGGTCATGCTTTTTGTGCTGATAAGCGTTTTCCACTCCTCCCTAATGGAGTATGTCTCACTGTTTGCCTTTGATTGCAATATGAAGTTGTTAAATTCTTGGCAGAGCTGCTTATTGTTTTATGCTTGGTGCCCTGCATGAGTGTGAGAATTCTTTAGATAGCTGTGTGTATTAATTATTGTGAAAAATCATTAAGAGACATTTTAAACTTCAAAGTGATTTAGAATTTTTGTTTTCTTGAAAAAAGCAGACATTCTTTATATTATATACTTTTAGCGTATTATTACTTGATTTTCTGATGCAGCAAACATCTTTCCAGGATTTTTCGTCAAGTTTTTGGTGGAGTGTTTGAGAATTATTGAGGGTATGTAAGGGATGCCTAAAGTCCTTGAATTTAGGTGCTGATCACATCTCTTTAAAGGGCTATGAAGGATCTGTTCTGCAAGCTTGGGCCGATGAGGCTTTGTAGGACTTGCGATGCAACAGTGGCTTCATAGCATGCCGTCTTGTTATGAAGAACTGCTTACGTGTCTCGGGCATCTGCAGAGTCACAACCTGTTTACTTATGTTCTCTTATTCCATGAATGTATGGTCGCTGCGCTTTGCTTTTCCTAAAGGGTTGCCTCTGTGCTTTAAAATGATAACCAGCGGAGCTCTGCGGCCGCAGTCATACAGGAATGTTGATGATTACAAATACTGGTGTGAGCACTTTATCAGACCTGCTTCATCTTTCTCGAGGTCTGAATTTCTTCTTTCCCTTATCACCTTTCTCTCTGTGTGTGTGTGAGCGTATGTGTTTTATTCTTTTGCTCATGAATTTGTTTTTTCTCCTCATATAATGACAATGTGACTGTCCATTGGTAATTAGTATTTTCCGTATTACTATACAAATTGGTATGATCTCAAATAATTGATTTGTGCTTATCCCTGACACCATCAGGAAGGAATATGTTACATGTCCACACTAGACTTTGACAAAGAACAGCGAGTTCTTAGTATGAATGTGTTGTATTTGTTGCTAACAAATTTTCAATGTTTTCTGTAGTGCAAAGTCACAAGAACAAAGTATTTGGGTCTACTCCAACCCTGCTAATAATCCACCATTAATCATGATAGAATTAGTTTGAGTAATGGTGAGAGGATATGTTGTTGACACATTCTGTTAAAATGATGTAAGAAAACCCAGCTTTTTATATGCTTAAGACAGTGATCCACTCTGATTGGTCAGGCAGGAGTTTGGAGGGACTAGTTTGGTGACTCTCAGGGTACAGTTCTATTTTTTTTTTCTTTTGGTGGCAAAAACTAGATTAAGACCTAGAAATAAGGGCAGAAACAGGGACCAGAATTGCATGTAGTACTTAGGATACAAGTACTTGTAGAGCTCAAATAAGATTTAAGACTTGCAGGGTAACGTATGTGTTCTTGTACTCTGTTTTCTGCTTGTTCTTCACACGTAGTTTGCCTTTCCCCTCCACTCTGGTAAGTATTGAGCTGGTATTTGTGACACTGTAACAGCAAGATTTTGTTTCTGAATAAGAATAGTCAGAATGGCTTCCAGGACTACTTCTGTGAGGTTAGAGCGTTTTCCCCCATATGCATAATTTTCTGTTTCATATGCTCTTTTACTGCTCATTTTCTCAGTCTCATACAGTCCTTTACATCAACTCTTATGGCATAGAATCATCAGAAAACTTCACTGCACTCTTTGGCCCTGTTTCTAGATTATTTAGGAATGTTGAATAACACTGAAGCCAGTATAGATCTCTGTTAATGAGCCCTCTATACTGAATGTCTTGTGTTTGCAGTGTGGACTATAGTTGAAAGAAAAACATTGGAAAACATAACAAAGTGGCACTGTATGTGCCAGGCCAGACTCTGAGATGTTGTTTTGGAGGCTTTTTGCAGTGGGTGCGTATGTCTTCTGAATAAATTTCAGTTGCGGGAAACTAATTTCACTTAACTTTTCGTGTCAGGCTGTGTTACCAGTTGGTGGAACACGAATTCTTCAGTTTGTAGAAGACAGAATACAGACCACTATGGTAAGTATAGCTTGTATCAACCAGGTGAAAAATTGTGTGCATGCCAATAGTGTGGACCTTCTTGTAAGTTCCAGGAATTTTAACTTTACTAAGGCACACTCAAATTTTGTGTAGACTGGGAGTTTGTTTGATTCTTCATTGGTGCTGTGCATAGGGCGGGCATTAATTCCTATCATGTCATTGCATGTGCGTTTAGTTGATCAGCTCGCAGATCTTCGGGGGGAAAAAAAGGCTGAAGGTTCTGCCCACCTGAGTTTAGGAAGGAGAAACTGGTATATTTTAAATTTAAACTTGTTGCACTTCCATATAACATTTCAGATAAAATCAGTATTTATGAATATACTTGACTTTCAGATGTCTTGCTGAGCTAAGTGTTCTTCAGCCCTCCAAAAAAACCTAACATTTTTTAACTTTAAAAGTTACTAACTTTTTTCCCCCCATAAATTTTTCTCACAGTTAACTGGAATTGCAATTGGAGCTGCAGTAGCATTATTCCTTATAGGAATTGTTGTATTTGTCGTTTACAGAAGAGTGAAACTATCTAGTAAGTACTCAACAGCTATGTATGTTTTAAAAATAGTCTTATCAGTGGGTTATCTTCCTTTAGTATTTTCTTAATGTTACGTGGTAGATTCTGTGCTCACAGTAGTTGCTTACTGTGAGGGTGGTTGTTCATGCAGGAAAACAGGACAAAGGACTTGTACTGATTCACTTACACAGATCTGAATGTAGAATTCATAACTGTCATGTGCAGTGCACTGGAGATTTTTATTTTAGTGTATGATAGTATGATATGTAAATAATTTCAAGGCTGATGTGATTTCACTATTATAATAAGGGGAAACAGATGAATTAGAGGTCTGCTTTTGGGAGATAAAAATTAACTGATCTTTGTATTTATTTAGAGTGCTTCTTTTTTTTTTTTTTTTTTTTTTTTTTTTAACCTCCCCTGGTGACTAAGTAGAGCCTCAAGCCAACTGTTCCCTAGCCTGACTTAGCTAACCGGAGTTGGGTACTCTCGTATTAATTTAGGTTCCAAACTCTGGATACACTGCCTTGCTTCTTAGTAGCCATGAGCTGGAAGTATTATGGAGGTGGAAGAGTTGATAACCTGTGCTGTGCTCGCTGCTCTTTCTCCTTAATGTAAAGCTGTAGGTGGCTTCTGATATAATGCTTCTGTGTTCTAGAACAACTGCAACCACATGTGCCTCAATACAGATTTCGCAAGAGAGACAAAGTGATGTTCTATGGGCGGAAGATCATGAGAAAAGTAAGAACATCTGGCACTGGGGATGAAAGCAAAGATCAAAATCTAGTTTGGAAGGCGTTGTAAACATTGAAGTACTTTACCTGCTTAGCCTGGCCCAGGACTTTTAGCCTATTAAGTTTCACTGGAATTCTGCATGATTTGCTAATGTGAACAGCAGTAGCTTCTTCTGGCCGAAACTTCCTTCTTTCAATAATATTTTTGGACTTTGAGGATGGTGGTAAATCAATGAATATCCAAGTACCCTATGGAGCTGGTAGTTGATTATATATTCTTGAGGCACGTGTCCTTGTGTATGTGTGTGAGCTGCACTTTGGGAATGATGAGTACTTGGCAGTAAGAGTGTTCTCCTTCGTTTACTTCCCCTAACTGCCTCAGAGTAACTGATGCTACTTTTCTGCATTGGAGTGCTAGCTGAAGCAGTCTGAGACCAGCAGCTCAGCAATAAAAAAAAAATTTTTTTGTTTATATGCAGGGTTATATTCAAAATATTTGTCAGTGGTTTTATTCAGGATTGTCTCTTTCAAAGAGTGACCTCCAGTATTACTCCACCCCTCAAAAAAAAAAAAAAAAAAAAAAAAGCTGACATCTTCTTTCCTATGTGAGGAGATGGCCTGTCTGTCTTTGGAGCAGATAATTTTTATTTACCTTTCTACAATTTACCTGCAAAGAGCACTGAGCACTTCAGTGTATGAGCCTAAGATCTCTTAGACTATTCAATTGCAAATAGGATTTGCCAAACTATCTCATTAGAGACTGTTCAAAGGGAGATACCTAAAGACTGACTTCTTTACCTTGGATTGAAACAAGAAATACCACCCTTGCCCTCTTGTTCCTGTACTGATCTTGTTCCTGTCCTATTATTCTGAAAACGCTCTTTAAGAATCTATTTCAGCATGGGCCTAGTTTGTTTCTAAACTAGATCTATGTAGAAATAGATTCTTAAAGTCCTCTTTTAGAACAATCCTTCAAGCCTATGGCTGCCTATCTGACTCTACTTTTTCCCCTCTCTCCTCTCCCTCTGTAATTGGCAGTACCACGGTTCAGAAGAATTCCTCTTTTCCCAGGGGTAAGGCGTGACAGTGTCAGTGGAGAGATGTTACATTTGGTTTTGTTATGAGCTTGCACAATAATGCCTGGAGCTCAGGAGGTTGAGGTGACTTTCTTAGTGAACATTTCCTGTACCAAAATCTACATAGTAACTTTTTAGTGTTCCTGGCCCACTTTTAGTAAGCATAATGCTATTGATAAACCTGGCTTTGAAAAGCTGCCTCTTACTCTTGTCCAGGTGTGTACTCACATTGTCAGTGTGTTTATAAACAACACATGTAGGAAGGAAGAATCCAATAAGTAATGTTTTTATTTGTTATATCTAGTTGAGGAGTACTTTCTTCTGAGCTACCGTAGCAGGTTTCTGCCTCATAGGCCACAAAACTTAGCTGAAGTGAATGCAGATTCGTAGATTTAATGATTAGGAAGGAAATTATTCCCTTAACCTTGCATTTACATTGCAGATTGGGCTTCATGATGAACTTGGCCAAAAACATTCAATGCAAAGAAACAGTGTGTTACCTGAAACTTCTTAATTTTAGTGTTCTTTAACAGTAATTTATATATAACACACATAAATGAAGATGCTTAGAATTCCATATGGTAAGATCATTTCAGCTATTTCTTTATTCTTGAGCATTTAGACCTTACTTTCTACTTCTATGCCTGATAGAGACATAGGCTATTACAAACTAAACTCTGATTATCCTTTCTGTATTTTTGGTAAAATACCAAGATTTTACTTAATGATTCTTGAAAGGCCTGATGGAAACAAATGAGTCTCCAAACTAATTAAAAAGTTTTTGGTTGGGAAACATTTTCCTGGGATTCAGTTTCTTGAGAAACAAAAGGAGAGCTGGTGATGGTCTGGAGTTTTCTTGATCTGTGGTTTTTACATTTCTCCAGAAGGTGGCACTCAATTATTGTTAAAAATAAACAAAAGCATTACTGCGTGTCCATATGTTGCTACAGCTTGTCACCAGCTCAAAAATGACTCAGGCCCTAGCTTTAGCTTGTTAATGTTGTGTGTTCTTGAGTGAGACCTGTATAACTAAGTTTCTTCTTTTTCTTCTTTTTTTTTTAATCATCCATTACCGCTGTAGTAGTTCCTTATTGAAATGGAAGTATACTTCATTCTTCTTTCTAAAAAGAAAGAGATCCTGGAGCAGATGTTGTTCAGTCTTCCAAAGTCTTATATGAATGTGTCATTTTGTTCATGTTCTAAAGATCTGGTAGAAAAGTGGTGTCCTTTGTAGGATCAGAACTGGTGTGCTACATCTATAGCTAGCTATCTATATTTTTAGGTAATGTTTTTGTTTTTCTTATCTCGTCCTAGGTTACAACTCTTCCAAACTCTCTGGTTGGGAACACTGTGCCTCGCCAAAGGATGAGAAAGCGGGCAAAAGTTTTATCTTTGGCTAAAAGGTATTTGGGATCCTGGGAAGAGGAGAACTTAAGCCACAGATGCTGCAGCATGAGATATTACAGGAGATGCTGGGACCTCTCTCTCCTCTTCTGTTTCTTTGGGGTGTGGAGCCTATTCCTAATGTAGCTCTCTTCCATAGCTATTCTTCTTTCACAGTCACTTGATGTTTCAGCTTTACATCAGCCTCGTATTTTACTGGGAAATTTGTTGAAATAGAGTGGCTGTCCACCTAGTGCTGTCTCTAGTCTTGGTGAAGAAAGGAAAGGAGCAGTCAGAGAGTGGGCTGCTGCTGCTGTGTCTACCTGATAGTATGTAATGTGGTATGGCGTACATCTAGCATTGCAGTCTGCCTGCAGTGTCAGTATGCAGCCCATTGTTAAGACTGAAAGGAAGAGACTTACTGATCTTTCTGATTTCTGTCTATTTTTGCTTCTCTCTGTAGGATTCTGCGTATTAAGAAGGAATGTCCAACTCTGCAGCCAAAAGAACCACCTCCCTCTCTGCTAGAGGCAGATCTGACTGAATTTGATGTGAAGAATTCCCATTTGCCATCAGAAGTACTGTACATGCTTAAAAACGTTAGGTAATGTTAAATGGAAAAATAAATTTGAAATTTGGTTTTGATGGATGTTAAAGCGATATAAATACTCAGTAGTTTATGTAAAGTGTTAAGTTTTACCATTCTGTAGTCAGACTCTTCAAGAAGTTGGCTGAAAGTTCAGCTGAGGGTAAGGAGGGAATAAATCTAACTTTATAGAAACATTAAGAAAATAGCTGACTGCATAAAGAAAAAGGTAGTTTAGTCCAAATTTGGAGATAATGATGATAAAGCTTTTCTAACTTGAACAGATTTCTGTTAATGCATTTTTTAAAATTCCCTTTAGACTGTTTCAGACATTTTTTGGTACAATAACTGGCACCGTAATTGGCAAATGTTAATTGGATAGTAGACTGACAGGTGTCTGAACTGCAGGGTTTTTTTTCCTGCTCTAGTTAAAAAAAGTTACAGAAAGAATCAAAGTTAACTTGATCCTTAATAATAAGGGACGGTTTTTGTGCCCGTTCAGTCAGTGGTTGTATTGCTGACACAGGAAAGATGATGGGATTTTCAACTCTAATTCTGGTTTTGTTTGGTTGTATTCAGCCTTTTCTGTTATGATCTAATTTAGTCCTGAAGGTCATAGTCTTTGACTCTTTGGTAGTCTAATAAAGTTGCTATTTAAGTCATCTTAACTTTCCACTGTGAAATTATGATCTCCTATGACTAATTGACATTACAGTAAAATTTGATTGATTGATACTGTTAATGTGAGTGACTAATTGACATTACAGTAAAATTTGATTGATTGATACTGTTAATGTGAGCTAATGGAGCTATGTCAAGGGCTCTTCCTATGCTGTGCACTGAATGATCTTTTTTTTTTTCCTTTTTTTTTTTTTTTTTTTTTTCTTTTTCTGTCTGCCCGGTGGTGACTGACTAGTTTCAGTACTTCAGGAGTCCAATTGCACATTACTTGCAAGACAGAGTTTTCCAAACTTATGGATATGTTCAAATGTGGACTTTTCCCCCGTTGTTTTCAGCATCTTATATGTTCTGGTTACACTGGCATGGTAGCTGTACTAAAACAGAAAGTTCCAAAGGGTGACTTTTTCATAAAATGTGTGAATTTGTTGTAGTTTTTTATTTTATTTTATTTTTTTTTTTTTATTTTTTTTATTTCTTCCCCCTCAAAAGCCATGCTAATGTATGTTTGTGGGGGACTGGATATAGTTCCTTCTGAGCCTGCTGGCACTGCCCAGAGTGCTACTCAAAAGGAACTCCAGTATTAAGTTTTCAGTGTTTCACAGTACTTCTGCCTCAGGGATTCTATCCCTCTTGTGGTGCTATTGGACTACCATGCTACAAATACGTCTGAGGTTCCTCTGCTATTTGTGCCTGGAAGCTTGCTAATTTAGGAAGAATATTGCAAGGGCAATGATAGTCTTAAGTTTCTCTGCAGAAGAGAGAAGATTAATATTTTGTTTTCTTTCCTGCAGGGTTCTTGGTCACTTTGAGAAGCCTCTTTTCCTGGAACTGTGCAAGCACATGTTTTTTGTGCAGTTGCATGAAGGTGAATACATCTTTCGTCCTGGGCAGCTGGATAACAGCATCTATGTCGTGCAGGATGGCAAACTGGAAGTTTGCATACAAGAAAGTGTAAGAATAAACAGAGCTGTGATTCTTGAGCTAAATCTTTTGGCGTAGGGTATAGGTTGGCATGAATCCTTAAATGTTGATTAAGCTTAAACATTTGAATCATATGGTGCTTTGGAGGAGGTTACTTCTAACCCTTTAGGGCCATAATGTTTATTAAGGTCAGGGTTTTGAGCTGTGATTCCCCCCTGTCTTAAATGAGTGAGCTAAACACAACGCTGATCAGATGTTCAAAAGTGTCCTCACAGTCTCTAGCTGCAAAGAATGGTGGTTGTATAAAATAGGTATACAGAGCAGGAGAGTGGCAGTGGGAGAGACCAAAAATACTTCACCCTCAAATATTTAGCCTGGTAGTTAGGGAAATTCTCCTGGGAGTTAAAAGATTTAGATTCAGGTTAGACAAGGGGGAAAGCAACTTGTGTTGTGGACGAGTCCTAAAATGTTGGGCCTTAAAGTCCCTCCTGCCAATTAGTTTCCACCTGTGCCGCTTTCTTGACTGAACTGTTCAAATGTAGCTTTAAAATGGAACGATCTTCTGATGCGTGAAAAAGCATATGTTTGTGTTTACAAGTTATCTCAAATTTGCTGATTTCTATATATTTTTGGATTTGGCTGTTCCTCATTTGCATTGACTGGCAACATGTGTAATCCCTCAACAAAGGGAGCTAATTCTGTGTCAGAATGAAGGATTTTTTTAAAAACAGTAAATTACAAAAGTTACAAAACCCAAGCACGTCACATCTCCCCCTAGGTAAAACTGGCTTTTGTTTTCTTTTCATTTACCACTCCCTCAACTGCATTAAGTATTCTTGAAGGTCTTGTGGTTTTGCTTCTGTCACTTAGAATGGTGGTTTAAAATCTTGGTGTGAGTTAACACACTTCCATCAGAGCAAAGGGAAATCTAGGGTCTAGTTCTTACGGGGGACCATCTCTGTTAGGATTGTTCAGTATCTAGGAGAATGAGAACAAGTTAAGCTTTCTAAATAGTCCATGTATACCTGTTAAGTGTGTGTCTGTATCTTCTATCCTATTCTTGCAGGATGGCACAGAAGTGGTTGTTAAGGAAGTGCTGGCAGGAGACAGTGTCCACAGCCTTCTCAGCATTCTTGATGTTATTACAGTAAGTTTTTGAATGTGCAGGATTTTTGCAGCGCTGCTTTAATGTCAGTGAACCTGTCAGGGTGAAGTAGAATATTTGCATATTGCTAGGAAAGAATCGGAATGGCAAATGTTTTTTTGGTCGGACCTTTTCCTCCTTCTGGGCCTTCACAGCTGTTAACTTAGCTCTGTGGTATGTAAATTGGTTGGGAAACATATAGCTTGACAGTGTAACGCTGGCCAGTTCTTAGCAATGTTGCTGTTTAGTGAAAGGATTTATTTATTTATTTATTTATTTTTTTTAATGGCTGGTAAAACGAGGTACAGTTTGATTTGTTCAAGGTCACGTAGGAATCAGGAGGAGGACCAGTCTAGGACCCAAGATTCCTGGGTTTTACACCACTTGATAGATTACTAATGAATTTATTTTTATCTGTTCTAATTAGAATAAATCTGATGGTTCATATTATTGTAATTATACTGTGAAACAAGCTGATGAATTTCATTTTTTTCCTAATACGATAAAGTTGCCGGTGGCCATCTGATGATTGTGTTCTCTGGTAGGCAACAAAATGAGCCAAATGGTAGCTGGTCGTATTTATTGTGCAAATTAGTGGTGTGTATTTTCTTTCATCTGGAATTCTCATGACTGTTCTTCTGAAATTGTCACTGTATCTGTTTAGGAGTTGAAGGTAGTGAGTGTATCATATTCAATAATATGTGAGCATTTGAGTGCTTACTTGAATGGTTTTGATAGCTGAAGGAATGAACGAAATACAAGAGAGAAGCTGTTCACATTTGAACTTCTGCCATGTTTCTTATGCTTCACTATCCCTTGTTAAATGGTACCCTTATTCTAGGTATGTCATCTTAATGATTCTGTTAAATGTTCTTTGCCAGTTTTAGATGCAAGTAGCTATGTGTACATGTGTATATGTGAATATGTATGTATATGATTTCCATAAAACTTATCAAAAGTGGTACACAATTTTTAAGCTTAGTCACACTTTCTTCTGTAGAAAGTAATGGCATATAAATAATAGTTGGATTGTACAAGACTGGTCCCTGCTCTCAAATCCATATGAAAAGCAGAGTTAGAAGTATCTTTGCCCTCATTACTTTCACCAGTACCTGTTCTTAATGACAGCATTGTAAGAGCAGGACTGCCATATGGAAACTTGAATTCTAGTCATCACCTTTTCCTATTTTATTTTTGAATAAACAAACAGAAAATCATCTTATCTAACAGAATGTGAGCTTTTTTTTTCTTTTTCATTTTTGTTAGCAGGATGGTTACCATTAATTTTGCTGACTACTGTTATTCTCAACCTATCACTTTTATCTTGCTTATTAGTTATCCCACTGGTGAATCAGAGAATGTAAATTATCGAAAGCATGTTGAAAAGAGTTGTCGGTGTGCAGAAGAGTATGTATCAGACAACCTAGCAAGTTTTCCTGCTAAAATAACTTCTTTTCATTCATTTTTCACAACTCCTTGGTTGTTTCCCTGCTTTGTGAACTGTTTGTTTTAGTTTTACCTTTCCTCTTTGTTACACTCTTTATTGACTTTGCTTTTAGGATTAGCATGAAAATGGTCATGTAGTGTTAATCAAAGTAGAGCAGAACATTCCTGAGTTGTTGGATGAGTTTTAATTTTATGCAGACACCATAACCTGAACTAAGTCTCAGTAACTGTACTACCAAATATATAGCTCTGAAATAAGACAGAATGGATTCAGAGAGGCTTCAAGCTCCCTGAGGTGGATTTGTGATTTCTTTTGACTGGTTTCATAAGATAGGACATCAGATTGGGCCACTACTTGGTTGGGAAATGTGCAAGAAAACTGTTTTTGCTACAAGAAGTGGTGACCAATTTTTGTATTGGAAAAGTCCCTCTAGATCTACTTAAATACAAAGATACCTGTTCAGATATAAGGGACTTGTTCTATATTTCACTTTTTTTGAGAACAGATAAATATTACTCTCTTAAAAACTCACAGCATAAAGTGAAACTTCAAGTTCAACTAGATGTTAGCCCTTTCCTGCTATTTTGGAGTAATTATGTGGCGTAGTCAATGTGATTTTGAATTGATACTGCCTGAAATTTAAAAGAAGTCTCTAAACTAAATGTTATTAGAGTTTGGGAGAATATTTTCTGCAGTTGTTCCTGAATGCTCACTCTCTGCCTGTGCCTTTTCCTGTGTACAGTCAGATCTATTTCCTGAATGAAGAATATTCTTTCTGAGTTAAATAGGACAAACAGAGACTGCATTTGATGATGGTTGCTGGAGCTTTGGGTTGTAATATTCTTTTGTCCTCCAAATGGAGATGGTGTTTGGAAAACTGAGAAGGTGGCATAGTTGAAAGGTTGAGGAAGAGACTGGGAGGAGTAATGATCAAATGCCAATGATTGAGGGGGAAAAATGAAAGTCTGAGGAGTAAGAGAAGCTTAAAAATCACTTGGGTGAAGGTAAGCCCAAAGGGCTCAAATGCTTTTAAAAGGCAATGGACAAGACAGATGAGGTTATAAAGAAACAATTGATTTTTGCAAGAACTTTGGGTTTACAGTCATGTCAGTGTAGCATGGAGGAAGAGGAAATCCAAATAAAAGGAACGTGGAGGATTCACCAGATCTTTAGGAAACAAAGGAGTTACCACTTCCAGTGGGAGGACATAAGGCACCTCTCTCTCTCTCGTAGCAGTTTCCTTAGGCAGCTTTCTTTGGGTTTGGCCCTTGGCTGTCATCTGCATTCAGCTATGAGTTTAGTTGTGACGTTTGTCACCTGCAGTATTTAAATTACTCTGTGGGTCTTGGAACAAGACAGCAGTAAGTAGTTATCTGCACTGTGGACAAAAAGTTCCCTGTTGAAAAACACAAGTTCGCTACTGATTATAATTTAACTGTTCCTTGTGATCTCAATGTGTGATTGTAAAATAACATAATTTGAGCATGGTATTCTCCATGCTGCTGATTACATTATATTTGAGAGAACAGACAATTATGGAAGCATTTCCTCTTTCCATTTCTCTGACAGCTTTTAGCATGTGCCAAACGAATTACACGTGTTGGTTGGCTCTTTGAAAAGCAGGCTGCTCTCATGCGAAGCTTTAAAAAAGGCAAAATTATATGCTGGAAAACTGGAGGGATGGGCTGTTCTTTGGGAAAAAAGACTACTGCATCATTATCTGTTATTATCCTTAAACTGATTTTCGGCAAGAATGTCAGCTTTGGTCTATCCTGAAATAAGCACTGTTCATGGCGGGGGGGGTGGGGGGGAAGTAGTCTCTGGATAGAGTGCAGAGCATATAGATGTGATGTACAGTGCTTATTTTGCCCTTTTGAATAAACATTATGGAATGCTATTAAACTCAATACTTATCTTCTGTTTAGCCACTGAAGATTCATTTAAATCTCTCCTTTTTTTTTTTTTCACTGTTTGCTGTAGAGATTGGTAGAAAATATAGTTGATGGGAACATACGTGATATATTTTTATAAGTGGAGTGTATACATTTCTTTTCCATTTTAGTACATGAAGAATTCTTTAAACTGACCTATAAAAGAGGGATGTTGTCTTTATTTTAGGTATGGCGAAAGGACAGAAATGCCATGTGTTAGTTTCTTTACTTAATTAAAAGAATCTCATGAAAATTGAGGAAGCCTTGCTCTAGACTATAGGTCAAAGAGGTGTTTAAAATTTCAAATCTCTGCAACTTAAAGCTATTAATATCATCCGTAGATTTTATGAAAAGGTCAGCTGAAGCTGGTATAATCAAGAAATTGGTTTCAGTTAATCTAATTTTATTCCTAGAATCTGCTTCTTCCTGGCTTCTAGATCAGCAAGGCTGGCAGTACTGTAGTTTTATTTTCCAGAGGGTGACAGTGGTATAAGACATATCTTCTTTGGTGTTTGTGTATTCTTTAGGCAGAAATTCTTTACATGTGAATGATTGCATTCAGCTCTTTAATACTCTAGATGACCTACAGGTCATTTCATTTATAATCAGCATTTTGTATTGGTATGTTTAGCATTTGAAAAATTTGCCTCCTACTCAGGAGGCATGAAAGCTTCATGAAAGCAAGGCGACTGTGTAAAAGCAGAGACTCCATTTCTTTTTTAGCTCATGCTCCATCTGACAAAAGGATTCCTTTTATTTTTGAAACGTTACCTAAATCAGAGAAACCTTCCTTGTTTTGGTGGATGAATTCGTGGGTGACAGATGTTCTTTTCAGCATCTCCTGGTGGGATAGAAGGGGCATTGGCTGGAGCCTTCATCAGTATTTGGCAATAGCTGTTTTTGTAAACATGTTTTTTTAATTCAAGGAGGGAAAATCCAGAAACAGAAGCTTGCCTTCCAGGGTAAAATTCTCTGTATTTTACTCACTTATAGTTTTGTCTTTCACTGATTTGCTGATCCTTCATCTATTGTCCTCGCAAATCAGGGTAGTTAAGGCCTGTGTTTCTCAAGTAAAGGGAAGATGTTTGACTTTGTCATTTGGATTTTTTTTTTTTTTTTTTTTTTGAGACCATAAGAAGTATGCCTTTTAGTCATATTCCATTGTGTGTATGTATAATTGATATTTTTTTATGGAGTCTATTTTCTATATTTTTCCTGATTTTTGGGAGTCTAAGATTGTTATTGCAGCAATAAAATCAGCAAAATCTTTTTTTTTTTTTTTTTTCCTGCTATTGGGATTAGTTGGAAGCTAAGATACTTCTGAAGCTTGCTTTCGCCTAAGAGTTGACAGACTAGCCAGTTCCTATTAACCTGATGCACCTTCTTGTAGCTCTTATTTCTCTGCCTCTGTCCCTGCTTAATGCCAGTGAAATTACCTGTTTGAATTCGTCTGACCACACTGCCCTCATTACACCATCTGTAGGTCATGGAGTTTAAGTTCAAGGCCTTTTGTGGTCAGATGACATATGTCAAACATATGTAATATCCATGTAGAAATTTGGGAAGCTGTTAGGAAGAACTGGAGCAGATAATCAGTGGAATAAACTTATCTCCAAAATTTTCTGATAGGGTCATCCTGCTCCCTATAAAACGGTCTCAGCCCGGGCAGCCACTCCGTCCACAATATTGCGACTTCCAGCAAGTGCCTTTCAAGATGTCTTCCAGAAATATCCTGAAACACTTGTTAGAGTGGTACAGGTAAGCTTTGTTGTTAAGTAGAACAACTAAAAAAAAAAAAAAAAAAAGAAAAAAAAAAAAAAAAAAAGGAAAAAGAAAAATTAATCATCATGCCAAGCTCAAGATGTGAAGAAGATATTTTAAAGTTCCAGCCCGTCCCTTTACAGGTATGGAATTGTTTGGTGTACCTCTTCTCAAGATTTGGGCTAGTTTAAGGTGACCTGCTATTCCCCCCACTTACTGATCTCAATGTTAACCATGTACAGGAAGAAATAATTCTTACATATACATTGAATCAGTTTCTGCATGTGACAAGCCCTTGAATCAGCCTGACCTGCGCTGTAAGCTCTTTGGTCCCGGTGGGGGTAGCATGTTTTTGTCTGGGCTCTGCCTTGTGCTAATATACTGCAGTTGTTTCAAATTGGCTGAGAGCACGGGAAGAAAGAGTTGCATTTTCTGAGAGCAGACTGACCTACCCTCAGAAGCTGCTTGTTGAGAGGGGGCTGATTCTTTGTAAAATGAACAAAACTCACACTGCCATGTGAATCTACTTCAGAAGCAAATGTCGGTGCTCAAGGAGAAAGCCGTGTGTTTTAGAGCTTTAAGCTCCACTGCTCTTGCTTTGCAGGAGCTTAGACAGTTTTCAAGTGAGCAGTGCAGATATGTCTTGTATGTTCTGTAAGTGCAGGGACAAGATACCGTGTATTAATGGTTTATGTTTGGAGAGCTTGAGTGGCATGTTGTCTCGCGGTTCAAATTGAGTCCATCTGACTCGATCAGTCATTCTGATTGTTCTTTTGTTTTACTATCACTTCTAAATCTTTGTCCTTGCTACTGTTCTGGTGTCTGGATGACTTATGGGTGGCACATTAACCTCCTAATATTGATGGTATAATGATCTGTTCTCCTGAACCAATTTCATTTGCTGAACGAGGGATGATACAAAAGACAGGATGGCATGAAAGTGCGAATGAGCTCAGGAAGGTCAGATTTGATTGCTTTCAGTGGCAGTGATGTCTTAGTGCCAGTTTAAAGTGTTTGTAGAGCAGTAGCCCAGTGTAGGGGAAAGTTGAAATAATTTTTGTAATGAGGAAGGAAAATTGAAATAAATGCTTTTATTTCAAGGCATGTTTAATATTAACAGGAAAAGGCATTATTTGGTGTTTGGGAGTAGGTCTTTTGGGATTCTTTGCTTATACCATCAAATTGCTCTGAAATTTTTGGTAAATCACTTGATTTATCTGTGCCTCAATATATCAATTTCACTTTATACTGCCTTAGAGTGTAGTCCATGCTTTTATAAAGTGCCTTCATGTCCTCTGGTGCATGACTACTTAAATGCAAGAATGAGTGTGTGAGAATATTGAATGCATTCCTGTTGTCTCTCCTTTTTCCGTTTCTAGATCATCATGGTGAGGTTGCAGAGAGTGACATTTCTGGCTTTGCACAACTACCTTGGCCTGACTACTGAGCTCTTCAACTGTGTAAGCATGGGATACGTTTTATTGCTCTTACTCTGCAGCCTGTCTGTGACTTAGCACAGAGGTATTACTTGTTTCAGAAGATGGCAAGCATGAACTTAACTAGAGCAAATGTTGCACATTAGTAATGACAGTACTGGAGTGATAAAGTGGTTGTTATATTCAGTCCATAAAATCTAGTCTACACCAATACCTGGGGAACTGGAGGAAAGAAGGGGGAGGGGAAAAAAAGGCTAACATTACAAAAATTTGAAGCACATCACTTCTGAATGTGCTGGTGCATTAGTGTGCTTCAGCAAGTCCTGACATGCATTAATTATACTTTGCCACTTCTACCTATAACAGTTCAAAGGCTGGTAGTTAAACTGTATCTTGAGAATGCAGTCTGCCTTTGGGATTGCTGATGTAATATCACTGCATGTCTTAAAATGAAACTATGCAATTTGCGTTATTACTTTTTCTCAGCCTATTTTCTGACATTAACTCCTAAGCTCTGAAATGTGTGAATGGGTGTCTCTGGGAGAGAGAAACAGAGATTGATCATATATGTGATCCTATTCATGTGAAAGAAAATGAACAAAAAGGTAATTCCTTCAGCTGATAATGATGGAGAACCAAAGTGATTTCCATTTTAGTTTCTCCTGTTTGCTTTCTCAGCAGATGAGCTCAGTTCACAGATTTAAAGGTCACTTTACCTGTCTTAGATTTTGCAAAGCTGTGTTCTTTGTATTTTTTCCTCATTATCACTGTTTAGAGTTCAGTGACTGGAAACTTATTAGGTTCTTTGGATTATCTGGTTGAGAGCTATGTTCTTCCTAATGTGACTTCAGGAGCCCTGTCTTGTTGATGGGAGTATTGCTTTTTCTGTGAGCTATTTTGTCCATTTTGTGTATGACTGGTGAAGCTCTGAACATAGCTTGAACACTACTTTAAAACATGTATTTTAACTGGGAAAGGCCAAAGAGTCTACTTAGTGACTCCACAGGTATACTGTAAAATGTGACTTTCCGCATACTTATCTTGCAGCACAGGTGTCAGTGGATACCTGGGTGCATCTTTTACACCTTATTTTATCATTTTCACCTTGCTTCTTACAGCAAAGCCAAGCCATCCCCCTAATCTCAGTGGCAAGTGTAACATCTGGAGGAAGTTCAAACAAAGCAGTAAAAAGACAGATATCTAATGTATCAGAGGAAGAGCGTGGAGAAAAGTTTGAAAAAGCTGGGGATGCACCAGAAATAGGTAATGTTTCTAGAAATGTGTAATAAGTGTCCTTAAATAAGTGGTATTTTGCAACTGTACTCTTCATCAGAGGTTTTTTTATTTGCTTAGAGCAGTTGAGGATTGTCTTAACAAATTGGTCTGGGTTTTCAAGTCTTTAGATGGTCCTTAACGTTAATAGGAGGGGTGGTGGAGGAAAGAAGTGTCCTAATACTGATTTGATAAGAAGAATTGGAAAAAATCTTGTATTTGGGATAATAAAGCAGAAGAATCACTGCATGTGAGGAGGCTTTTGGATTGAGAATCCTCTAGAATCTGCATAGAAACAGAGTGAAAATAAAGGCAGTTAAACAGAGATATGGAGTAGTCTCTTCTTTTTCAGAGGTGCTTTTAGATGTGTCCTCAATTATTTCCCCTTTTCTGCTGTTTTCTTAATGCATTTTGTGATACTTTGTGAACATATCACAAATGTCATTGGATTTGTGCTTGGTAGTCCTGGGAAGAAAAACAACATTACTTCACAATAGGTTGCTGCCAGTGTTGCTTTTCCAGGTCACAGCTGAAGTTGATTGTAGAATCAGGAATAAATGCCTGATCTCTTGAGTTATGACATAATATCTTAAAGATAAGGTTTGTTGCATGCTCTTGTTATTTGAGCAAATAAATCTCAAATAATGAGGAAGAAGAAATTTGTGGGATTAAATGTCTATATGGAAGTTGAAGCTAGGAGATAGTTGGAGTTGAATTTTGCTTTTGAATAAAAAAATGTTAATAAAATCAAAATGAGGAGGCAGATTTAAACATTTAACATTTAAACACTGATAGTTTAAAAATTATTGAAGGCTATATTTAAATTCAAAAGTGAATAATAGAAAGTTCTTACTCTCAATGTAGTTTGTTTTGTTAGGGAGTGCTTTGTAATTCTCGTTCCTAAATTTCAGATGCACTGAAGATCTCTGGTACAGAAAGCTCTGAGCACGTTTTCAGAAGAAGTTTTTCTTCACCTCCTTCTTCAGGTTCAGCAGAGGCTCCTGGTAAGTAATGCTTAGGAAAATCATGGAGAATCTAATGTATCTAATCATATGGGATCCTATCATATGAGAGGATGCACATCCTCTGGAGTATTGTGTTAGATAATCTTGTTTATATTAGGTAATCATCTTCAGGTAGTACTACTTCCTAACTCATGAAACATAAGTCAGACACTTACTTTCTGGAGTAACAAATGGGCTTCCAACATGACTTTCAGACATCTCCCCAGTAGACGTTGTCCTCTGAACGTATGTTTGGGTTGGCTTTATAAGCGAGGTAGAGAAACTACCTTGACTTTAAATGCATCGTAGAAGGAAAGCATCTGTCTGTAGGTAGTTGTATACCACTCTCGCCATCTGAGACAGTTATAAGGCCATGCTTAGGTCACTGAGCGATCATGGAGATACTGTTTATCTAGAAGTCATACAGAGTTTAATCAGAGGAATAAAGGTACCCCAGATCCATTAGAAGATACACGTACTGCTTACATTAATTATTAAATGGTTTAGGAGATAACACGTATCAGGGATTAGAGGGGAGGGAGATGGGGAGAGCAGGATGGCTTACCTTGAGATAAACTCTCTGACACTACTTGCTATCAAGTTAAGTTGGTGGCGTATATGGAAGAGAGGAATGGGTAGCAGATTCTCTTGCATATTGCTTCATTTTTTAACCACGGAGAAATAATTCGCTTCCCCTTTAGTTTTTGCTATACAAATGTACAGTATCTCAGTTATGATTTTTTTGATAACTTCCATGTTATCAGTCAGAGGGATGGATGTGGCAGAGAAGTAGGATTTTGGCTAATGATAAGTAAACCATCCGCCTGAGCTAAGGAAACGTAAAAGGAAAATATTGAGGTGATGCATGCTAGGTTTGGATTTATTTTCATAGATTGTTTTTTTGCTATGCATTATGGACTATACCAGCAGAATTGACTCTGTGGTGAATTAAGTAATGCTTACTTGCTTCTTGGAACATGGCGATTTTCTCACTAAGTACTGTAGTTCAATGTGATTTGCTGATGCAGCCCTGTAACATTTTTAAGGTAGCATCCCTGCATGTTGTTAGAGCCTTTTCGTGGAAGGATCCCTGCGTATTTAACAGTGAATCTGTTTATTTGTCCTTCCTTTCTCCTTTTATGTGTCATAAGAGTTATGTTAGGCTACACAGAACTTAGCAGGGAAAGAAAATTAATTTTTACTGACAGAAGAGCATAACTAATTGGCTAGTTATAATTCGCCTCAATTAACAGAGATGATTTCTACTCACTGGGGTGAGGCTATAGTCACTGTTTAGCTTGCACAGAAAGGATCTTGATGTATTTAGTAAAAAAAGATCAAGATCTTGTTTTGGATTCTGCCCCACTGCTATACTATGTATTCAGACTCCATCAGGATATTGATTATATTGATTGTTTATTCAGAGAAAGGAGAAGCGTCTGTTACGAGAGTCACGTGGGTGCTGTTATCTCAGCATCTTTTTCTTGCTTGGCTGCTTGGAATGGACAAAGACTGCCAAAAGCAACTCTGAAGAAAACCTGATTGCCTCAGTTGGTTCTAGGGTTGGGTTGTGATTTTTTTAAAACTTCTTTTTGTTTTTTTTATTTTTATGGCTATCTAACATGAAACAGCAGTTATAGGCTGAGGGTAAGCGATGAAATACAATCCTGTCGGATTGTATTAGTCTACCTTTTAAGCACACTAACCCTTTATGTGGAGAAAAGTAATTATGCCTGTGGAATATGTAGGCTGGTAGATAAACAATGAGGGTCTCCTATATGTGCTAACTTCATCAAAGTGGTGTTGCCTCTGGAAACGAGTCTTCCGAACTTAATTCCTGCGGGTGAAGTAGCAGTTATCTTTGTCAGGAGATAAGAGAAGCTGATTTTTCTTTTTCAAAACCAAACTGCCCCTGCCCTACGGCGTCCACGCAGGAGTGTAGGACCACGCGCATGAGGAGGCGCAGGTGGTTCAGTGAGCGAGTACTTAGGAGGAGGGAGGCGGCCGAAATCCTACCAGCGAATATGTCGGCTGCCGTTGTTTTTGCAGCGACTTCCCCACCAGCAGTGTGTGGGACACCGGTGAGCATGTGTTCATCAGGCAGGATTGCATTCCACTCTGAGTTTCCCACTGCCTTCTGTTCTTTTGAGTCAACAGTTCTAGTTAGAGCTTGTTCTGCTATATCCTTTCTAAATCCCATTTCAGCAACATGACAGTTTAATTAATCACTGTGTGGGAAGCTTATATCTACAGATTGAGATAAAGACTTCTAATTTGAACAGAAGTCTAGCAGACATAAACTTCAGCTCTTAGTGCTTCTGCTTTTCTTCTCTCTCTGACTTTTAATATGCAGAGCTATGCAGAGGATGCTTTTCATGCCTACGTGCTCTTATCAGATATGTAGGTTTAACCTAGTAAGTGTGTGTTTAGATTTAAAGTGCACTTGGTGTATTAGGATTTAGTAATTACGCTGATACTTTTTTGTGGGATAGTGTAATTGATAGGCAGTTGAATCAGCCTACATGGAGTTCCATGCTGCTATTTCCAGCATCTGGGCTTTTTTGTTTACAACTAATTTAGGAAGTTCCAAGTTGCAGTATAGATATATGCAGTGTATGAAATTTAGTGAGTAGCATGGGTTACACTTCTCCAGTTTTGTAGGTTGGAAGTTTTGCTGATGATAATCTTTGAGTCAACTTGTCGTGTTTTTTTGTTTGGAAGATGGTCACTGAATAACATTATAACCCCACTGGCAAGTGTGGATTTAGTATGTGTAAAGACTTGTTCATATTTGTAGATAAGATGGAAAAATGGAAGAACCAGGTCTGAATTCCTGGGACAGTGGGATTCTCTCGTGGTCTGAGTAGGGGTGAAGATAGGAGTCAGGCTCTTTCAGGAATAGAAGAACTGTATTTTTAAAATTAGATTTCATGAGCAGGTAGTATTTTCATTTGATCATATTTAACAAGGATCAATGTAGGGTAACTCCCTACTTCCAAAAGCTAACTTCCCAAAGATCAAGGAAATTCTAGGCAAGCATGTGTGTAACGTGTATGTTTGGGGGAATTCAGAGTTAAAAACTTGGAGCTTTTTCAGAACTTATTAGCTGACTAGATTCAACAGTCAAGAAAGAGAATAGCATTTCCCATTTTTTTTTGGCAGCAATTTGTATTTAAAAAGTGTAATAAAATGTAGTAAGGGAAGAAAAAAGGCGTAAGAGAGAAAAATTGAAATATTCTAAAAGCAGTGTATTTGAGATATGTTACACAGAAATGCAGTAAGAATGGTTATAAGTGTATTCATAAATTGAGACTGCAATCTCTGCATCATTCTTAACTGTTTTGCAAAGATAAACATTTCTGTTGTGAATTTGCACGTCATCAGGCTGAAGTGCTAGAATCCTATTCAAAGTAATTAAACAGGAGGTGTTTCCCAGTTATGTTTCAGTAATTAATCATCTCGGGTAGAAGATGAATGGGACAACTAAGGAGCTGTAATTCTGAGATGTATTAAAGAAGTAATAAGATAGGAGAAGTACAGAGTAGCAGTTGTTAGTGATTTCAGTTTTGTGAATCAAATAAGTGAGACCTGCAAGAGAATTCTTCATGCATGAAGTGCATTGAGAATTTGGACAGGTTGTATAAAGATCTGAAATGATTTTAGCAATGGCAGAAAGCAGGACAAATGCTTCCTGGGCAGGAACTCTAGGAAGTTGCTAATCATTGGGGCCAAAGTAGCTCAGCTTGGAGAGTGTTAGACTGAAGATCTAAAGGTTCCTGGTTCAAGCCCAGGCTTCAGCAAAGGGGGTCCTTGTTGCTCCTTCTCTGGAGATATTCAAAGCCTGCCTGGATGCAACCCTGTCTAACATGTTCTAGGTGACCCTACTTGAGCAGGGGGATTGGACTAGATGATCTCCAGAGGTCCTGTCCAACCTTACTGATTCTGTGGTAAGAATATAATCACAGAATATAATTCTATGATTATATTGTCCCCATGAAAGCTCCTGCAGTGTATCAGATATGAAAAGTTTTTTTTGGTTTAGTGGAGAAAAAGCTGATAAGAATCATTTCCTGGAAACCAAAGATAGGTTATTTCACACAGACAAGAAGGCACAGATTAAAAAGAATAATAATTTTTAAAAGATAGTGGGAAACTCATAAGAAAAATCTTTCAGTGCAGAATACTTGCTTTCTCCTGGACAGTGTTAAAATCCAGAACAACTGTCTCTTGTCTAGCCCAAAATTATCAAACTTAGTACAAAAGTGGATGTGTGAATTTTGGGACTCACTGTATACATAAATTCAGATGAGATAGTTTAAAGTTCCCATCAGACCTTCCAGGACAAATAGAACTAGAAAATAAATCAGAACTCAAAGATGCCACTTTCTATTTAGTCTTAAACTTCAGAAAGAAAAAAGAAATGTTCCTAGAGTTCATATAGCTTCAGCTATCTCAGAGAAGCTCTAATAATGGAAATGCTTAAAAAATAAAAATTTTTATTTTACTTGTAGGTAATTCCAGCAGTGCTAAGTCAGATATGGACATGGCATATGAAAGAGCCAGAGTGCACTTTGGCTCAGAGGACACTGCCAGCAGTCCTTTTGTGGGCAAGGTAGGTCTTCTCTGTTGGAGATTCTACCATTTTTCTTGTGCTGCCCTTTACCTATCCTTATTCTTTTAGTGATTTGAATGCTTACTTTGAATGCTTTCTCACTTTGAAACTTTGCCCTTGCATGTATTCAGCACTGTATGAGTTGTGATGATTGATGTTCTTGAATTGGTGCATTTTAAACTTGTAGCTGCTTCGGTAGAATTTTGTGACTAGGCTTTTTAGTGAAGAGCTTGAAACTGGAGATTTCTGTGGCAAGCAATAGCAAAGCATGTGGTGCAGCTTCTTGATTTTAGACATTATGTTCCTATGACTTGTGAAAAAGATTATTTGGAAAGGTGAATTTGTGAGATCATGTTTTAGTTGTGAAAACTACTTTGCAGCAAGGAATTCAAAACTTGTATCTACCTGTAAACTTTCTAGTTGGGTTTTTGGTCATGACTTATATATCTGCTTTTCTTTTTCTGGTGTGCTTTTTTTTTTTTTTTTCCCTGTGTGACTAACCTGAAAGTTAAGAGCACAAAAATGTGCAATTGAGTTATAAAACTGTACAACCCAAAATCTGAAAAGAAATCGTGGCTCAATATTTGGCCTTGATGGATGTTTTCTTTTACACCTCTTTTGTATACTTTGTTTTGATTGCGTTCTAGTTCTATGAAGCTGGCAGCTGCCCAGTTTGTGAAGAGTCTTACTATTCCCTTGTGCAAGCTGTGAGGAGTACCTGTTTGACTTGACAGTCAAGCTCTGCAGAAAAATACCCAAAATACCCAGCTAATTAAGTTAGTGAGCTGTTGCCTTTTTGGAAACCAACTTTTTTTTAGGCCGCCAATGGGAGAGCACAGATGATGTTGCCAGCTTTTGCTAGGTAGGTGCCAATTACAACATGTAAAAATGACGCTTGGTTTATCTGTTCTTTGCAGTCAATATTGAAGAAGACTGTGACAGTGACAGAAACTCCTTCAGCGGTTTTCCATTATACTGATCGTGAGCTTGCTGTGCAAGATTCCTGTAATAGTAAACCTATTGATGCCATCTTTGAAGCAGCAAAGAAAGATCTTTCAACCTTGATGAAACTTGATGTAAGTTATTGCAGGAAAAAATGGTTGCCTTTTCACTTTTCATCTCATTCTTCCGGACACTAAAAAGTAAATTGTCTCCCTAATACATTGTAGACTGCTGAATGCTTTATTCCTTAGTCTGTTCAAGTTATTACCAGGACTAAAATAAATCTGAATTATTCTGCCATTTGAAAAGACCGTACTGAAATGCACTGCATGAATCTTTTCTTACTGAGTACAGATTTGTCCCTGTGAGAAGTAAGTATACAATTTCTGCTGCATTGTAATTTCATGCTCTTGCTGACTGTGAAGGAGTTGTTATGTAAAGGCATTCAGGTGGTGGCTGAATTAATTTATCCTATTGGCATCTAAATACCTCGTTTGATTTCAGAACAGAATATCTGTATTTGAGCATTGGTTATGTCTACCATCTTTGATGCTCCGTGCCCTAACAGCCGGCTTCTCATCTTTGATATATGAGCGTGGAGTATGGAACATGCCATGTGCCCCTCTTCCTTAAACATGCTGCAAGAAGGAATGAAACAGCTTTTTATTATTATTATTATTATTATTATTATTTCTTATGAATCCAGCTGCATTTCATTACAGCACTTCAGAGGTGTGTCTGTTCATGCAGCTAATCACACAGTTTGGGAAGATTGTGCCTCTAAATCAGTTATAGATGTCCTGGTTTTATTAGAGTATACATTTCAATAACTGAAGTCTGTTGATGCTGTCAGAGCCTTGGCACACCTGCTGCACTCTCCTTCTTGGACTTAAGGACTCTCACCAAAGGACACTTGCTTTTCTGCTAGCTAGAACTTAAAAAGATTTTATTTTTGGGTTCTCAAATTCCTAATTTCTAAATTATTTCTGTTGTAACTTCAAACTCTTGGTCGTGGTCTTTCAGCTGCGAGTAGTGAGGCTCTGTATACCTGCTCCGTGTTGTTGCTTTGACTAAGACATGTGGTACTGTCTCTTAATCTGCAGCAGATGACTGTCTTGGTGCATTCATTTTCAGTTTTTCAGGCATTTATATCAGCATGAAAGGCTACAGACTTTTTTTAAAGAAATTCTTGTTACAGATGGAGTAAAGTAGGACTATGTTCTTTCATCTGTTCTGTTCAGCCTTCTGTTCATGGTAAGACTGGCCTCAGACTTCTTGGCTTGTGACAAAAGTTTGTATCGAGTATGTAGCTGATAGTTTCGTATTTAACCCTAGCAGATCACATGCAAAAAAACCCAAGATTGCTGAAGCTACTAACTACATCACACTTTCTTTGAATCTAGAACAAATTCCCAGTAACAAACAAGCAAGCAGATTAATCAGAGTTAACTGGAGCAGTGTCTTTAAAATGCGGTATCTACTAGGCATTATTTTTAACTGGAGGATCTTAATAATAGTGGGGTAAGATAGGCTTTTCAAACTCTGATATTACAGCAACTCAATTTTTCACAGGATAATAAGAATCTAGTGAAATGTAGCCAAATGCTAAGAATTTTGCTTAAAGATTATTGTTAATTTTTTCTATTAAGAATAGCAAAAATTGATTCTTCCACAGGCAATGGAGTGTAGCTCATTGTTTAAAGTATTTATATGCAGTACTACGTACCTCAAAGAAAAAATGAATTCTGTAAGCATTTATCTTAAAAATTATCTTCTGTTTCTTAGCTAACTAGAGGTGTTTTAAAGTGCTATTTTTCAGGCTAGCCAACCAGTATGAGTAAAGTCAAGGTATTTTGATGGTAGATAGTGAGAGACAGACAGACACAGAGGAGGGGATAACTTGCTGCAGGAGAGAGGCAATGTTATTTTGAATGACTCTTAGCTACCTGACTCAATTACATTTTTGAATTTTCATATAACTTGAATTCCTTAGATTCCTTGAATTTTATCATTAACTGTTTTCAGTCTGAAATAACTCTTACATGTTCTCAGCTTTATCTGCAGTTTTGATATGAGAGTTAAGCAGTGTTCAAGGGCATCTCTTTGAGTTATAAGACAATTGAGACACTTTATTTTTGACTGAATTATTTGTCCATCCTAGCTAATTACAGCTTCCATTTATTGTTTTGTGTTTCACCTCTGCATCATAAACCTCTGCTAATTTATTATCCTATAAATTACAACAACATAGGGAGAAAACTTGCTGTGAACATGTGACCCTGTTGCGATAGCAACTTTTTTAAAAAACTAGTTTTTGGAGGGGAAGTCAGTACAAGAAATGTTTAATTCAAACCCTGGGACTATGCAATGTTGAATTTGGGGTTGCTCCCGAAACATCTGGTCATGCCCATTTGAGGGAGAAGGTACTAGACAAGGTGGCTCTTGATCTTCTTTTTCAATTCCTTTTCTGTGATATTAGTACTTTGATTAAATAATAAAAGCAGGACTTCAAGAATAGCTCAGAGTTCATTTAGTCTCTTTTCATGCCTAAGGCAGAATCAAATATTGCTAAGTCATTCATGGCAGGGTTTTGTCTAAGCTTTATCTATTAAAGATTTCCAGTGATCTTCACAGCTTTGTATGCAATCTATTCCAGTGCTTACATCATCTTAGACATCAAAAAAACTATTTGTAGCAATGTTTTTAGTGCTAGTGCAGCCAAAACTCAATGATAGTTTATAAATAGACCCAATAGAGAACTATTTTTTTTTTTTTATTGTGAGATACTTTTGTAAATAAAAACTTTAAGTATGGGTAATAATATACAATCACAAATATATAAATATAGAAAAAAATCACGGAAATTAGTTGAGTTGATACTATATAACTGAAATATTTTGACAGGTGCTTGTCAGGTTCTTTATGTTGGATATGTTCCCATGAAACAGATTGGTTTCAATAAAACCATTTTTTGATGAAAATCTGTTCTTTTTTTAAAAGCTGTAGGTGTAAAGAATAATTTTGATTATTCTATTTGCTCTATTTTTTTTTTCAATTGAAATGAATAGAGGAAAAACTAGTGCAGCAGTTACAAAGCTAAAATATTTTTCTCTCTGCTGTATTGTTTTCCTACTTCAATAAGGTTAATGACTAAGGGCAAACTCTTCTTTGTCAACTTATGTTAAACAGTATCTTCCTAAGCACGTAGCTCTCTTGCTTTCAGCCACTTTACTTCTGCGGTGTGAAATACTGTTAAACATCACTGAAGTGTCGGGATTTGCCTCGCAGGTTAAGCTGTGAGATGCTAGGACTGCTCAGTTGCTGTTTAGCATAAAGCTGGAGCCGCATAATGCAGCCTGTGTTTTTTGACCCTCTCTATTAAGGTACTGTTGTTAAAAGCTCACGTTTCTGAAGATTTACTAGTTTGGATAGGGTGGAACGTTTTGCCCGAGAATGGCTTTTGGGTTCCTTACGCGGTTTGAAACTCGCGCTTAATAGTGACTGCGCACGGGATACTGGGCTGTATGGGCAGTACTTTGAGATGAAGCAGAAAATGCTGTCGGTGCCTTGCGGCTGTCTTTGTCCCGTACTCGGGATTATATTGGTGATCAGATGTGGAGCCGTCAGGGAGTTTTCTGCCCGCCAGCTTGGTAGGAACTTTGGTATTTTTTTCTGCTGTCTGCCTCACGAGATGTGTTTTTCCTGTTAAAATCAGTTGATGCACTCAACCTGATAGTGCCTTACCCTTGCAGGGGTTTGGGAGTAGACTTCCAAACTGAAGGCAGGCTTTTGGTTGTCCTCCTTCCTATGTGCTCTTCAAATTCAGGAGGCAAATGCCCACTATGCTGTGAGGTTCACATGTGTATGCACGCAAGAATTTGTTACTTCCAGAAAGTGCAGTGCCTGTGCAAATCTGCTGCTCGTACACAGCACAGCTGATTCGTGTGACGAGGGAAGGGCTGTGCTGAAAAAAGTGTTAGATCATCTTTTCCAACTCCTCTGCAATACTGACCATCTTTCCTGGTTTCACTTTCCTTTGAAGATAACTTTGTATTTCGTGATTTTTGAAGGCCTGAAATGTTGACTGATCTTTCATGGCAGATGATGTAGGCTAGTCTGTTTATATACCCTTAGAGTCAGAGGCAGAATTGACCAATACAAAATCCTTAAGGATTTGAGTCTGTTCGGGCAAAAAGTTAACTTTTTTTTTTCCCTTCTTGGGAAAAAAATGATGGTTGTATGAAGAAAGAAAAGAAATATG
The DNA here is from genome assembly GCF_028389875.1 of Rhea pennata. NCBI lineage: Eukaryota > Metazoa > Chordata > Aves > Rheiformes > Rheidae > Rhea > Rhea pennata. Next base: position 3,944,698 of record NC_084680.1, read on the forward strand.
TAGCATGTTTTTAAGAGATCGAAGGACTTATAACATTGTCTTTGAGTAATTATTTGATTTTTGAGTCCTTCTTCACATTCTCAGGTCTGTTTGCGTGTCCTGATAAGTAAATTGTATTCCTCCTACCCTTTCTTCTCCAGGATCCTTTGCTGTTGAATGGGAAAGTGACACTGCATCAGGTTACTGCTGGGACTGTGTTATCGAGGCAGGGAGATCAGGTGAGTATCATCTGAGAGTGAAGAAAGAGATAATATTAAGTGGTCTTTGATGACTTTTCTGGAACGACCAAAGATCCTTTTATGCTAGTATTCTTTCTCCACAAATGACCAATAGCAAATACATAAGACTGAGAAAAAGGCAAGCAGATAACATTACTTCTCTGGCATGCTCTTCCAGTCTCTAGCAATTTGCAGCTCAAGGACTTCTAAGTCAAGAGTCTTTTTATATTTTTATTTATTTTTTTATTTAACTGTCCATAAGGAATGTATTTTCAAAAATATGCCCACTTACTTCTCAAATACATTGAGATGTTCAGCCTCTGCAATATCCTATGGTATATATTTCCACAGCGTAACTAAATGCTGCATGAAGGGACACTTCCTTCTGTTTCCTTTTTTTTTTTTGTGTGTGTCTTATCATGAGGTAATTTTGTTTGTAGTGGTCTGTGCTGGAAGAGACTAGTTACAAGCCACTCATGACTTTGTAACTACTCTTCATGTCCTAGCTCAGTCATCTCTTTTTCTGGATCAGTAAATCTAGTCTTTGGAAAGTCATGTGCTATCCAGCAAGACCATTATACATGTATAAAGCCATAACTGAAGTATGTATCACTTAATGATAAAGCGCTGACTGGAGTTTGACAATGCTGAATTTGATTCCAGGCTTTGCCACAAGAGCCTGATTTTTCTTTTCTTCTGCCCCTCTGCCCCGAACAGAGATCTGAGTAGAGTGATCTCTGGTGCTCTTATAAGAATATCTCAGATACTAAAGTACTGATGAATACATAATCTTAATAAAAATATGTAGGGTATTATTGCTCCTTGGGTAGGGGCAGACATGTGCAACGTCTCAGAACAGCAGTCCAAATACACAACAGGCAAACTTTGCTCATCATCTTTGCATGGCATTAAGTTTCTAAGAGAAAAAGAAGGTCCAGTGATGGTTCTGAAAGGCTTTGCTCTGTAGAATCACAGAATGATTTAGATTGGATGGGACCTCTGGAAGTCACCTTGTCCAACCCCCTGCTCAGAGCAGGGTAAACCAGAGCCTAGATAAACTAGAGGTTGCTCAAGGCCATGTCCAGGTGGGTTTGAGTATCTTCAAGGATGGGAGTTTCACAACCTCTCTGAGCTACCTGTTCGCCTGTTTGGCCACCATCATGGTAAAAATATTTTTTCTTATGTTCAGGTTGAATTTTCTGTATTTCACTTTGTGTCTGTTACTTCTTGTCTTGTTGTTGGGCAACACTGAAAAGTGGCTCCTTCTTCTTTACCACCCCCCACCCATAACACTGAGAAGATAGGCCCTGTCCCCCTCACACTTCTGGCTGGACAATCCCAGCTCTCTCAGCCTCTCCTCATACACACAGAGTAGCAGTGAAGCCAGAGTCACAAAGGAAATCTGGTACCCATCTGATTTCAATTTCTGTACGCTTCTATGTGCCTGCATGAGAAGGTAAGAAGTATTTGTTCCTTGCAGCTCACTGTTCGGCCTTTTTGTCAGGCGTTGCACTGGTGGCTTCTGGTAATACCACTCCATTGCAACAGAGTATTTTTTTTCCCTGTGCAATGGAAATCCAGTGTTATTTGTTTATAGCAAAATGTATTGTAGTTATAAAAAGTGCATTTAGGATACAAGAGGATATAAGAGAGTGCATTTATAATACCATTGGGTAGCTAGAAAAGCTTATGCAAAGCAGATAAGGGCAGCTCCAATTACAATTTTACTGTACTTTGCTGTAGTGCAGTATTCCTCATCACGCTGCTCTGATTATCCCATTGACTCTGTTTGCAATTCTGTCCTTATTTTCTAAGGTCTTACAGATGGAGCCTGTGTTTTTTCATAACCATGCAAAGAGAAACACATTTTTCAGTATTGTGCCTGCTTAATTTTAAATATTCATAACCTGCTTTTAATAATTCACCATTGTGCTTTATTACTTAATTGTTTAAAAGCTTTAGGGAGCTTTCTGGCAAACAGATTGGCCATGATAGTACTGTCGTGGTGATAATTCCTTTAAAAACGGTGAGGATTTTATTGAGCTCTGTCTGTATCTTCTCTAGGATGTTAACGTTTGCTTTGTGATCTCGGGGATGCTTCACGTGTACCAACGGAAGATAGACTCTGAGGAGGACACCTGTCTGTTCATTACCCATCCTGGAGAACTTGTAGGCCAGCTAGCTGTCCTTACTGGAGAACCACTGATTTTCACCATTAAGGCCAATCGAGACTGCAGTTTCCTGTCTATTTCCAAGTCTCATTTCTATGAGTGAGTTTCATCATGGAAATGCATATTGATTTTTATGACCCTTTTGAAACAAGAGTGGTGGATGTGCACATAGTGTAGTATTGCTAGAATGCATCTTGTAACAAACCAGACCACTTACGTGAGGATTTTTAGTGTCCAGATGAACTGAGATCACATATCAATGGATTTATCTCCAGCAAGAGGTAATGCAGGGAACCTGATGGTACTAAAACGCAATTGTCTCTCTTGTTCCAAGTTCATAGAGCACTGAGCCCTGTGAGGTTGATTTATGACCAACATTCATACACTCAGTCATAATCCAAATAATAAAATGCTGGCCAGAGCCCATGCTTTATTGATTTAAGGATTTTTTTTCTTTCTTTTTTGGGAGGGATGGGGAGGGAGTCAGGCCCTTTCTCTTAGACTCATTAGTTGTTTTACTGGACAGCTATTCCAGTTCTGTTTCCAGGCACAGTGGAGTTAATCAGCCAAGGCTGTTGGGATACATTGTGAACTATCAGCCTTGATGCAACTGTGGGTTTTCCACTCTTACGGCATAGAGTGAAGAATAATGCTTCTTGGCGGGATGGATTCCTTTCTGGACCATGTAGTACATGACTTGTAATTTACAGCTTAAAGAGGAATGTATGTATGTATTCAAAAACAACAACAAACCCCCAAACAAATACAAACCCAATATGATGACTGTGGCTAATCTCATTGTCCCATATTAATGATTAATACTCTCAAATCCTTCCATGATCCTATCACTTAAGACTTGACAGCAATTTGCACACACAAATTGTATTGAATATTTTTCTCTATTTCCTTTTCTTACCTATGTTTTTGACATTCTGCTTGAAGGTGCCGTCAATCCTGCATTGTGTGCAATACTTCTTGAGGCTGTGTTTTCTAGGCCTCTATTACCTTGTGTATCTTTGTCCACTTCTTACTTTTAAGTAATTCTAATTGTCTGTCTGTACACCTAATCAATTTTACCCCAAAATCTTATTCTGTAATATTTTTTTGTTCTCAGGCAAAAGGCTTTATTCTATAAAAATTGAACGTGCTATTTTCTGCAGTATGCTTTGTTAACTGTATTTTTCCAGGACTCTGTGATGGATATCAATTCTTTGACTCAATTTCTGATAGATGCTCCTCTCTTGTGCCATTTCGTGCAGTATCAGAGATATTTCTTCTGAACTCCTCTCTCTCTTCTACAGTTTCCCTACTCATTTTTGACTTCAGATTTCACTTAGTTGTTCCAGCCAACCAGTTAGTTTCTACTTTTTCCTCTTTTTCTGCTTTGATATCCAGTCCTGGATTGACTTTCTCATTTGCTTGAGCTTATTTACAAGAAGTCTGTCTTTTGACTTCTCTAGAAGAGTTGTTTCTTGTTTATGCCATCTTACCTCTTTGCTTTCACCCACCTCTCACCAGTCAGTGATCCCAGCCATCAGTATACCATCTCTTCACTGTTTTTGGAACCTTTCCAAACCCTTTTCTCCTGTAGAAAGTCCATTGCCAGTTCACTGTATTTCATTATCTCTATGATCTTTCTCCATTCCATCATCACAATTCTCAGTTTCTCCTGAAGCCCAAGCTTTATATCACTGATAACTTCTTTTTCTTTATTTGCAAATGGCATTGTAGAAAATCTTTGAGAAGCATGAGGTTTCTCCACCTATAAGTTGGTTCTTTTTTGCTTCCAACTCTATTAGAAAGGAAAACCTGCTGATAAAGTGAGAACTACGTGTTATTTTCCGCTGTGTTGCCTAATTCCACGTGCCTTGTACTGTAACCTTAGGCTTTCTCCTTCCTGCAGAATCTTTCAGGATTGTTATTTTTTGTTGCTGTTCTTAACCTAATTATTGACCAGGAGAAATTTGACCATAATCGCTGCAATTCTTCAGTATTCCTGTCTTGTTCTTTGTCACATTTATTATTGTTATTAATTTTTCTCTTTGAGCTGTCCCAGAACAGTACATATATAACTTGATTATTAATGAGAAGGCAAAGCAGAAAGAACATGGTTACTGGCAGGCAAAGAACACGATAATGGGAACAGCCCAGGGTTTGGAATTACGTGTTGGATGTTGGACAACAGATTAAAACCTTTTGACTGAAACTTCGGGGCAGGAGCCTTTTACATAGTACTAAAATGGCTAAATAGCGATCTGTAAATTTAGAGTTTTAAGTATAGGGGTGATACAAGCTAATTATATAGTATATACCTTAAATGCCTTGCTATTTTGCTAAAGTGATGCACTAAGTGTGCAGTGCCTACGTTGCAACTGTTGGTGTCTCCTGACGAATAGTGTAATCAAGTTGTCCCCAGAATCCCTTGAAGGAATATGTTCAGATTCTGCAGTGCTAAGGAGCAGGACTCTCTCACATTTTCTGCTTCAGGAAATTTCACAGTTTAGAATCTGATCATGTGCACCTGCCAGAGAAGCAGAAAAGCTTTGATTTTATTTTGTATTGCCAACCAAACTGAGTGTGGAATTACATCCACAAGAATATTTGCCTAAGTCCCAGACTTTTGTAGACTCTGGTTTAGCCCTTTCGTAGCTATATTTGGTTGGCTTTCTAGTAAAGAATCCTGAGGATACCTTACAAAGCAGTTTTCTGGAGTACAAGCTTTGGCTTTTAATTTTCCCAGTGCTCTGTGTGTGTGTGTGTGTGTGTGTGTGTGTGTGTGTCTAGCAGAAGAGCAGAGATGAAAATGCAAAAAATCTGCTTTTTCTTTCTGTGCATAAGGATGGGTTTTTGCCTTGCATGCTAATACACCTCTAAAAGCTGTATATTCAGTGAAAGAACAAAGAGCTCCAGACTGAACTAAAAAGAGCCTGTTACTAGCTTAGGTTTAGAGTGCATGGCTATTAAGATGCATATCTTGAGGGAGGAAAAGGAGTAAAAGGCTTCTATTGATCGCAGTGGAGAGCCTGTGTGGGAGAAGACTTTGGGGGACTAAATAAGCCAGTGCAGTAAAAAAAATAATCGAAACCACTCACGCGTTTTCAGGGGATTTATTTAACATATAGAGCAGCTGAGAAGAGGATGGGACTGCGTGTACATGTGCATGCGTGTGTGTAGAAGGGAGGAGGTTGCTTTATTGATTGATTATTTAGTCTCTGTCTTTCCCAGCTCCTTCATCCTCTACCCCAAGTCATACTAGTGTGATAAAGTTTCTGTAAGATAACATACTGTTTATTAGTGCCGTGACAGCTGACTGAAATCAAGGCAATCTGTAGGCATCTTGGATAGGAGATGCTGGAGGGCATGGAAACCTGAGGGCAAGATAAAAGGGGCTGAAGAAAGCTGTGCTGCCATCCTCTTTTTGGTGGCTGAATTTTAAATAGTGCTAGATGTAAGAGTTGATACTCCGTTTACCTTATGTAGTAGCCTGTACGAGTGCAGGGATATCGGAGTGATGAGTTCAATGTGGAATAGGGATATACTCCAAGTCTGTTCCATTTCAAATTCTGTGATTTCAACTGAAGTGTTAAGGCTCATTATTGCAAGAAGTAGTGGTTTTGAGGCACTGGGTAAAGGAAAGTTGAATAGTCAAGTGTGATAAACATGACAGCTCTATGGTACCCTGAGGGCTGCGCTTGACAGTCGCTGTCGGTCTGGGTCTCTGGCTGCAGCTCTGTAACTAAGGGATTACGGAACTGATATTTTTGTAACTGTAGGGCAATTTCTGTGCTTCAGGCAGGCAGTAAAGAAGCGCTCCTGATTCATTTTCATTTCAGTTCATTTTCAGTATCTCATTCTCGGCTTGTATGTCACTGTTCAGGTGTTCTTTAAATTCTGCCAGGTTCCCGTGGCCCTCAAAGAGCTGTATTCCAGCTGGGGACAGACTCTAACAATGTTTTCCCATTCCTTTCTCTCCTCCTTTCTGTTTCTTAGGGTGAGGAAGCTGGGTGTGAAGCTCACAGGACTTGTGCTTAGGGGGAATTCCCACGTAAGCAAGGTCTCCTAAGTAGACTGCCTTTCAGCAGTCTGTTTTTTTTCATTATAAATGAAACAGTGATTCAGAAAATATACTTTAAATATTTTGTATATTTTCTTTTTCCTACTTCTGCCCATGTGTGGCTTTAATATATCTTTAATTTGTAGCTCTACCATCTGCATATGCTTCATGCGCTGGATCCACATACACTAATTTGCTCCCTTCTTTCTGAATTGTGCCACTTCTTATGAAATATCTGTTTTATAGTAGTCTGCCGTGCTCCAGCCAAAACTCAGTTGCTCTTGATGCCATACAGGAAAAGGAGAGAGAGCACAGAAAGGCTATCTTCCATCTGGTGATTAAAAGGTGTTCAGTTCACTCACGTGGAGTAGTACTTTACTTCAGTAAGAGTTTGAGTACTTACATGAGCGGAGCTGACAGGATGCAGTGGTCCGTGGGCTGTAAAGAATGAGAAAAAGAGACTTGTTAGCAGTTACCAGGTATCTATGAGAACGATTTTCCTCAGGTCTGGCAGTCAAAGTGTAAAGGTTGTATTATCACTGACAGCCAAAATCTGTACCAATCTCAACAGTTTTCAGATTAGGAAGAATATCTGATATCTTTGTAGACTATAAAGATCTCTAGGTCCACAGACCTTTTGGCATCACCCAAAGATTCTGCATGAAGATTAGAAGCTTTGTTGAAAGACGTTTCATTTTCTGGTGATCTTTGCAACAGGGAAAAGGGAGTGTATGGAATACTAAGCAGGTCTCTTAAAAAAACAAAACAAAACAGAACATCAAACTTAACATACTAAGGATCTAGCCTGAAAAAATGTAGGTGAAGCTGGCTGAATATGTGGATATGTGGGAGACCAAGAGGTGCAGAATGGCAGGAAGGGCCAGTCTTCCAGCCAATACCAACGTCTTCCTGCGTGTAAGACTTTGGGATTTTTGGAGGGGGGTTCATAAAGAAGTGCTAGCATGGCTCCATCCATTCAGCTACTGAGTTACAGAAGGGAACTGGGCCAGACGGCTAGTTGAGCAAGCATCCTACTTGCATAGTCCTACTGCCAGTAGGACAGTGTCGGTTTGTGAGTGGCATTTGACTAGGACTAGGTTGGAAGCTGGCCACCCCACGCTTTGTCACGTTGCCATCGATGCAGTGTGGCTGTCAATGTTGGAGAGCGTGTGCTTCAGCGTGTAATAATTTTTGAAATTAAGGCATGTTTAGCTGCTCAGTTGCATGGGTAACAGCAGCATGGTGCTTTGGGGAAGGTGTTTGTGTATGCCTATTCCTGCTTTGGAATACTTGAAATAACTTTTTTCTTTGGTCTTCCAGGATAATGCGGGAGCAGCCCAGTGTAGTTCTGGGGGTGGCCCACACCGTGGTAAAGAGAATGTCCTCGTTCGTTAGGCAGATTGACTTTGCCCTGGATTGGATGGAGGTTGAGGCTGGACGAGCTGTTTACAGGTGAGATGTAGACAAAATTCTCTGTCTGTTGAAAATTTACATTTTCAAAGCTACAGATTTGTGCTCTTTCATGACAGATAGAGTAAAACACTCGCTCTGCTGAACTTACCAGGCATTCCATAGGGTTTATCTGTCTACCGATTCAAGATTTTTCTGCAGTACTCTTCAACATCCCTTTAGTCTCCTGTGTACAGGTGTTATTAAAATTCTTTCATTTTATTCCCTATACTTTTTGTCATCTTGGTAAGCTTTTTGAAGAGGCATAGCTGATAATTAAGACACTAGACAGTTTTATGTTCTGATAATAGTTTCTGCATTATCAAGAGCATGAAGATTATTGCTCAAGGAGTTTTTCAGCCTTTATAAAATAAAAGGAAAAGACAAAACTGAAAGTAAATTCTATTAGATTTGTTCAGCAGTAATTTTAAAATGTCCACTGTTATCCTTGATTACCGTTGTTAAGTTCCAGTTATCCTTGAAGAGCTTTAGTTTTATGGATTTTGTACTAGGAGGCATCTGAGTCGTGATATGGTTGCAATGGTGGGAGAATAAAGACCTAAATTAGTATGTGTAGTTATATAATCATAATTTTAGTTTCTCTAACTACTTCTCCAGTGCTAATGCTAATAGAAGTCTTGGATTACTTTGCATCAGAATAGCCATAGTTGACAAGGCCTTGTCAACATTGCACTTGCTTCTGTGTGCTATGTTATGCTGGAAATCTGCGTGCCAAAAACAATCATACAAACTTTATATGGCAAAAGCTTCCTGCTAGACTTAAGTTGTGCACCAAAAGGCAATCCAAATCTTGAGCTGCTCGGTGTTTTGTCCTCTTCAGCCTGCATAATTTTTCTACACTTTCATTTCAATCTTGCAGTGATAATAAGCTCCTGCTGTAACTAGTAATGAGCCTGTTGTCTCTTCTAGAGGACATTTATGTTCTGGTCATCAGCTTCCAGACCTAACACTAGCCACTTTGTTCAGAGCTTGTATGTTCAAAGATTAAATGTAATTCCAAGTCACCTTTCAACAGATGCCCATTCAATTTCTTATTTGCATGTTATGTTTAACTGTTCATTAAACACTTTCCTGTGACCTCTAAGCCAATAACAGAAAGATGATGAACTTACTAAATGGTTCTAGACGTGTTTGCTGAGCAAAGACACTTCATTAATGCTAGTTATTGATGGTTCTTTCTACAGGCAAGGTGACAAGTCAGACTGCACATACATTGTGTTGAACGGTCGACTTCGCTCTGTCATACGGATGGATGATGGTAAAAAGCATCTGACTGGTGAATATGGCCGAGGAGACTTAATTGGAGTGGTGAGAAACTTTAAAACTTAAATATTCAGCTTAGAAATTGGCACAGGCCCCACTAAACAGGCAAAGTGAGGTTATCAAATCTTTCTCTGATCAGGTATTAGTCTTAGTCAAGTTTAAAAACTGGAAAGTCACTTGTACCTAGAAACTTTAATGATAATACATATATAAGATTATCAGACTTTTTCATAAGAATTAAAAAAAAAAAAAAAAAAAAACCACAAACCCTACACACAATCAAACGGAAAAGCCCTGCACAACATTAATGTATCTGTGTGTGTGTGTGTGTGTCTTGTCTGTTTTTTCTCTCATTGTGAGGCATGTGATCTGTACTGTGGACTAAATAGTGATTTGAAGAAATATAAAATCATAGAGTTTAGCAGGGGCTAAACTGTGCCCCTGGAGGTGTCTAGTCCAACCTACTGCTCAAAGCAGAGCTAACTTCAAAGCTGCATCAGGTTGTTCAGTATTAGACCAACTTTTAATTTCAAAATTGTAGTGTTCATCTGTTCAGTTTCTCTCGCTTGTTCATTTTTTGCTTCTTGGACTTAGTTGAACAACTGAAATGAGAATTTGCATCATGGGTATGTATGGCTTGTCTGGCTTTTATGCTTAAAATTAGAAGACTTCTGAAATGTTGAAATTGTTGTTCAAGCCCCTTTCTACTTTCCGAGCTGAAAACTAAATATTTAATATGTATCTGTTTATACCCAGAAATTGTGTACCTCTAATAAGGAAAATGTGAAAGTTGATATTAACGGTACAGGATGAAATTCTTGTTACAGAGATCAGGAAGTAGAGGAAGGAGGAGTACATGGCTGTTTTCCAGGAGAGAGCTGACTTGGGACTGGGCAGGTTGAAAAAGGTGGTATTTTTGAGAGTGACATGATCTAGAAGTTGAGTGTTACTAATATGTAAGAGGTTCTTGCCTGCCCTTCCCCTTCTTGATTCCTGACGATTCTTTTCTTCCCCTTGATTACTAGATGTACCTATAATAGGGAATTTAGTTTTCTGTAACTGGAGCACAAAATTAACATCAGCATGTGAGAAAACTAGTAGTCTCTGGCAGATTGGTGGCAGGCCTGTGTCTGTTTTGTGAAATATTTGTGGCCCAGCTCTCTTGTGTCCAGCAAGACAAGGAACTGAGCCATCATCTGTGGGCTTGTTTTGTTTTTTTTTTTTCTTTCTTTTCTTTTTTTCCCCATTTAGGAGAATTAAAACTTTTTTCTCATAACAAAAGCAAAGTCTCTGCACCTTTTTAATGTGTATTCACAGCTCACTTTTCATTTGGCTTGTGACTCTAAAATAATTTGTATATCATTATGTAATGACTGCAACAAAGTACTGGAGGCAATTTTGGTGATAATTCCAGAATACTGGCATCTGGGTGCCTTGGTGGTCTTACCTAGACATTGCACTGTACTCCTTGATTTATATGTGGAATAGTATTTGAGGATGTTTTTCCCAAGATGTCTGCTACTTCTGGCTTAGGATTTTTTGTGGCTTGGAGCTACATTTGGAGAATTTGGACTATTCTTGCTGCTAGGCATGCTTTTTCTTTTTAAGGAGGGGGAATACCTCTATAGGATACGTCATTAAGGGTAAAATGACGTGGTTGGACAGGAACAAAGGCTGAGCTCTTTTGTGACTAACTGTACTGGTATGAAGTCTTTTGAGCGCGTGAATAAGACTTTGTCAGTTCTGACACACAGAAATGTTTTCCTGCTTTTGTTTTCCTGTTTTCTTTCAACCCTTGTGATCTGAAGCTTGCCTGTCAAGGTTCTGGAATTTTGTAAAGCTGAGGTTAAAACGGTGAAACTGTTCTACTTTCTGAAAGTGTTTTGAATGATAATGGAATGTATGGTCTAACCGCTACCTCCCCGTGCAATGAGTAGTGCTATTTTTGGTGTAATGTTCCACACTGGCTCAACTATTTATCTGGTGAGAAGGGAGAAGGTTGATTCCCTGGATGGGCTGGGACACATTTGCCGCAGTGGTGCCAAATTTGCTGGGAAGTTCCTAGGAATGGATACAGAAATACCAATAAAGTTTCCATCTAAGCTATAAGTCACTCTTCTGGATCCATGGTATGACATGAATCATTGGAAGACTTTGGTGACTCTGTGGACGTCATCCTACCCACAGCTCCCAGACCCACTGACTCATGCTGCCATTTGTTGAACGAATCTTAATGCTCTGGCTGTCTTCCGAAAACACGGGGGAGGTTTTGTAAAGATTGCCAAGATTACGGTAGCCGTTCTTTGCCGAGGGCATTAGTAAAATGACATTTTTCCTTTTAAAAAGATTTGTTTATTTCTATTCTGTAACATCTGTTATAAACCTTCAAAAGCCTGCTATAGTTTTGTTCCAGAAAGTAAAGTAGAGGCTTCTAGATGCTCGCAGGAATCAAATTTATGGGTAGTTTGCCCAACTACGGCACCTTTTTCAACCTCCCTCCAAAACCTCCCGTGTTGTTCTACACTCAGTCCTAACTTAAATATAAGAATCTTGTATTTAATATTTTTCTGTTTATTGCCTTTATCTCAGAACTCTTACAATGCTAGATATCGTACGCGCAGGAGATGATTATCTGTCTTCTCTGCTTTCAGAAGAGGAGTCCTGAAACATGAAGGATTTGAGACAAGATGCTTCGTTAGTTTTTAAGCATGTATGTGCGTTCCCAAGGCTAAACTTGTGGTTCGAACTGTTTTGTTCCTCAGACTGACTCATTGGCATCTGTTTCAGAGGTCTGTCAGTTCAGTGGGAGAAGAATAAATTAGAAACTCGAAAGTTTGCCTGCCTGGTGGCGTTCCTGGAAAAGTTATGTGAGGAAAAAAAATTGATCTACTTGCTGGAAGCCGTTTTGGAGGGACAGTGCCAGGTGCTTGCCACCATTGACCCTACAGATGGGCAATTCCACTTGTGTCAGTTGTTTTTAAGACTTCTCTGTGGGCCTTCCGTGTGTTTTTTAAAGGCAATGCTTCTGTTAGATGATTCTCTCCCACTTGAAGTACAGCTGACAATAGCACTGTTGTCTAGAGGCTATAATTTACCCATTTGGGGCAGAATCTTTGAATTTGTTGTTGCCGTTTGCTACAGATGCGCTTACGAAAAACAAGGTGTGATGTTCATTTCTTTGTATTGTTGTGTGACTTAAGAAGTCAAATGTAAAGCAACTCTTCTAGCCTCCTTCCCACCACGTGCAAACATCCCCAGAGGAAATTACAAAAGTCCACTACGTGTTGATAAAATAAAAGGGACTCTCTTCACTGAGTTGTTGAAAATGCTAATATACTAGCCTCTCTTCATTTTTCTTTATATTGCTACTGAAGTTCTGATCTACTGCAAATTATAGTAGAATAACTTTTATTCTTGTTATCTGGCTTTCATTAACACATTGCTGGCTGAGGAAGAGGATTCCTTTTCATTCCTTCATTTATTATACCTATCACTATCTGGCAGGCTGGTCCGGTCTTTGACACTCAATGTCATGCTTAGCACAGCTGATGAAGCTGGGGAGCAAAACAGATTTTTTCAGATGAGTTATGGAATACTCCTTGCCTCTGAGATGGATGGTTTTACTTGCTATGCTGTTGGAAGGAAGCTCTAGAGTGGGGGGAAAGAAGGCAGGAGGAGGAAGTGGAGCCCTCTTGCAGAATGATCTTCTGCCAAAAACTTCCATATATACTCCCCTCTTCCCTTTAATATTTGGATGGAGTAGAACCTCTTGGGTTATTGGCTTTTTTATTTAAGTCAAGACCGAGATGATCCTAAGGGGGTTCCTGAAGTAAGGCTGCAGTATTTGAGACAACTGAATACCTGGCAGTTCTTAGGGCAGTCAGCGACGCTACTTTTAAAAGATGGGGAGTTTATTTAGCTTATGGTTGGACTTACCTGGGGCCACCAGCTTCAGAACATTGTAGACTGGAATGTCTTACTGGCAAACCAGTTGGCTTTCAAAAATACTTTATTGGGAAGGTTGCAAAAAAGTGCTCTGATTGCTTGAGGTTCCTTTCTGCTTCTGTTTAACTGGAATATCCCTTCTTATTAATAGGGATTATACCTAGTCATTTTTGGAGACTGCATAGGAAAGCAGGTGCAGAGAAGCATTTGTGCAATAACATTTTCTTTTAACGCATGGCAGCACAAGTGATAAGTTGTGGAAAAAGAAACCTGATCGGGCCAGTGCTGCAGTGCAAGAAGTCACGCTTTACATTCAAGCAATAATAGATATTATAAATAGTTTTAGACATTAAGCTGTTCATCTCGTTAATGCTAACATGATTAAATGTGCATGGCTTTTTTCTCTCTAAAATTTGAAGACCAAGAATAATCTATAAATGGCTTATGATTTCCTAGGGAGCTTAGGGCATTGTCTTTTTAAAATGTAATGCAAACTCTTAGAAGTCTTTAAGCATTGAATAAACCTCAAAGTAAACACCGGTATCGGGATTATACTTGTCAGGCTTTTGTTTTTTTTATCAGTTTTAGTTTATCATAAACCTTCTTTTGAAAGCACTAAAGCTAGCTGAATATCACTGTGAGCATGACAACAGCACTACATTGGGGCAAATTATATTCTGTAAAGGCTGGGTTACATTGTGATTTCTCTCTCTCTCTCTCTTTTTATTATTATTATTTTTTTATGGCATGTGGACCTTTTTGCCTGAATGTAATTTTTTTCAAAAGGTGAATTCTTCTGTTGGTAAAGCTTCAAATTGCTGAAAAGGAAAAGTTCAGGTTAATTCAGGATATGGTGACACCCTGGAGAGGCACTCTGTGCACAGCTCTATCTATGGAAAGATGAGGAGGAGGAGGTTCAAGAAGTCACCTAAATATTGAGCAGGAGGCTGGAAGATGCGGTGCTGGAAGGAGGTGTTTTTCTTTCTTGTCTCTCTGCAGCGTGTCTTGGTAATACGTTGCTAAAAATTATTATTTGCCTAGCATCTTAGGTGTGAAGCTGTAAACATGGGATAATGGTATTTACCAGCCAAGAAGTGAGATAGAGGGAGATCTGCGAAATGTGTTCACATTTGCACAGCTGAGTTAGTGTTAGACTGAAATTAGGAGCCAGTGTCCTGATTTCTAGGCCTGTGCTGTGTCCTTAGCTGCAACAGTCCAGGCTTTCTGCGCCTTGCTTTCCTAGGGGCTGCTTTACTTGTGGCTGTGAGCTGTTGAATACTATATATTTTTCAAATTCTTTTATTTACAACAAATATGATTTGCCCCAAAACTTTACTAGCTGATGAAAGTAAAATAGCATTCATAAGCGAGAGTTATTGCGGTTGGGTTAGTGGTCTTGTCATGGTCTGGCAAAGCCACAGGTGCAGTTTTAGAAAGATCTGGCATTAATTCATTTGGCATTCGTATTGTTCAAGTAACACATTTGGCTTTGTATTTGCCACACACAAAACAGCGGAGGGATTTATCTCCTTAGCCAAATGCTTTTTGCACTTCAGTGAGTATTAGGATCTTTGATGGATCATGATAGAAGCTGTGACCTGCTGCATTCCAGATAGGTGATTTCATTCATCAGCCTGTCATTCCTTAAGCTGTTTGATCTCCCTCTTCCTTCCAGCTAAATTTCTTGGTGACAAAACTGCTGCTATTGCCCCTCTGTCAATTAACCCTTGAGGCAACTTCTGATCCCTTCTTCAGGACCTCTTGCATTTCCCTTGCCTTCCCCTCTTTCTCCCCTCCCTTTTTAAGCAATGCTACATCGAACTAAGCTGCCTTGTGAACGGCAACAGTTAATACCAGGTCTCCCCCATAACCTTTTAAAATTTACAAGTCAGCATTCAGCAAAAAGGACTCCTTTTTTTTTATTGGTCATAAGTTTTCTTTTTGACAAGCGCCATTAAGTAAGAGATTTTTAATGCAGGTGTCAACGTTTTTGATGTGGAGCAGCACCTCCCCGACGCAGTGCAAATGGGAAGGCAGGTGAATTTTACTGAGCAAAAATCATCTCTAGTAAGCACTTTGCTTGGCCCAGGGGTGCCTGCATAGAAAATAAAGCACAAGGAGATTGGAAGGGAGCAGTGTGATCTTTCCCATCGTGAAAAGGCCTGGAGGCCAGCAGATATTGGGAAGCAGGGCTTTGAAAGCCCAGCAGAGATGACAAAAGGGATGGATGTATGAGGGAAGAGTCAGGAAGAGGTTGCTGGAGTTGCAGATGGGTTTGGCATTTGGGCATTCTTGTGATGTGAAGCTGAGTGAAAGGCAATCAGCTCTCTCTGTTTTGGAAAGTCTTCTAGCAGGTCACCATAGTCTGTTACATCTTCTTCCATCATTGAAATTCAAGCATAATTTCAGCATAACATGAGCGTGCTGTGTGCCTGTCAGTGGCATTGCATTTGTAGGTGCTCTTCAAACAACCTGGATGGATTTGATGTGTGTGTATATATATTCATATATATATATATATATATATATATATATATATATTATTTAGATACATACATGTGTATGTATACATATATACATTTTTGGTATGTTTTGTTTTGACTATACTGTTCGATAAAAGGAATGAAACATGCATGCAACTTCCCATCTTTTCTATAGCCAAGTGTAAATAAGGAGTAAAGCTTAAACACACTAGGTAGGACTGTTATTAATTCATTTACCTCTTTTGTCCCTTAATTACATTCACTTGTGCGACAGCACTATTTGTTGCACTGCTACAAAATGCAGACTCGGCCCTCTTGGGAGAACTGATGGCATGACTCCTGCACCAAATTACAAAAGGTGCAATTACAAAAGATAGCAAGCCCAGTCTTGCTTTTTATATACATGCATATGTACAAATTGTATTTTATGTGTGCCTGTGTGTGTGTATATGTACATATATGTATGTAAAGAGAGAAGTTTGGATTCTTCTCTGTGCATGGCATAAGTGCTGGGTGTCCTCAGTCACAGGGTTAACTTGGCACACGAAAGATTGCAGAAGGTGCTTGTTAGAACAACTTTCAAGAGTACATGGTGTACCGCATTCATCCACTGGCACTGCTCCCACAAATACCATCGATCTGCAGCTTGTCTGGTTGCTCATCCCACTCATTTACTGCTTCTAGCAGTGTCTCCTGTCTTTGTCCTTTTCTGATACAAACGAGTTAATGTTTCAGATCCTTCTAAACTGATGGCTGGAGAGAACATATTTAGGAGATTAACATAGTGTCTGTTTGCTGCTTCAGGTGCAAATGAGTTGAGGTATCTGGGAGCTACTTGTTTAAACCAGGAAAAAACTGTTCCATGAAGTGTTTGGTTGCCCTTCATGCAACATTGATAATGTTATGTTGCTGTCTTCAATTGCAGCTTCATCCTCTGTCCTAGTCTAGCAAGAATGGTGCTGTGAAATGCCTGTGTGTGGCGTTGGTCTGCCTGAACCATCCCAGTGTTGGCAATCGAGATACGAATATGCTACTGATGCCTGTATATCTGACTTGTAGCCCATCTCTTTCTTTGAGCCTCATGAACTAACAGCAGATGTCAGTGTTGATGTTTCTTCTTTTTATACCTCTGCTGGTGCAGCTTTCTTTATAGTGTACTTTGTCCTTGTCCCTTTTGTCTCCTACTATCTGGTCATGGTCCTCTCCTGTTTCTTGTCGGGCATAGCTTGTGTGGGACTGTTCATTTTGCATATGTTTTGGAGTGTATGTCATGTAAGGAGTGACAGGATGCAGTTTTGGCACGCGGACCTTTGGCCTATTTGAATATTTGGCTATTTGAATATTCAGTGCAGAGTCACGGTGTGTTGTGTAGGGGTGTTTGCACCTGGAGCTGCGCTGCAATCATACTGCAAAGCACGTCCAAAATGCTGTATCCATGTACAAAAGAGTTTTTCTTTCCCGCCTCCGTTGGTGCTGTTGATTGTTACGTGTGCATTGAAAAAGTAAAATGCTTTCAGATTATTTTGACTGTTTGCAGAGTTTTCACTTCGGTTTTGTGAGGCGTGATGCTGCTGTCCCTGGAACAAGGCTGGATTTTGCCTGACCGTTTTCCCCTGTCTCTCTACTTGTTTGTGGGTTGCTAATTCTTGCTCGAGTGTCTTGAGTGAACACGAAAACTTAAAGCCTGCAAGTATCAGCCTAATTCACAGGCAGTGACTGGCTTTTGTGAATGGGGTTTTGGTAAATTGAAGAGTCTAAGTTGTATAACTTAATCCTTGGGCTTCTAACCTCCTTCCCAAGTTATTGTTAAAACTATTCCTTTCATTTCTGTGTCTGCTGCTCCCTTGTACTGTATTGTGCCTGGAGGATAGCAGTGCGAGGGCCTAAATGCAATGTATCCTTGTTGCCTAAAGATTACTGCTTTCATGGGCTAGTAACTAGGAGGAGACTGGTATGACAGAGGGCAAGGTATGTATGATGGAATAAAAGATTCCCAGGGTGGAATAGTAGCTGTGAAAGAGGAGAAACCTAATGCAGTATATTCTGAAAATAATAAATGTGAGGGGTGAGGGAATGCCTGGGAAGAGCCACATTGCTTATGGATATGCCACTGCTTGAAGGTCTGGGAGAAGGGGCCTGTGAATAATGACTATATTCTGTTGACTTGCATCACTAATTCAGGCAGGACCAATGTACCGTTGCTCTCAGCAGGCTTGAAAATTCACTTGAAAAGGAGTAAGTTGCACCAGAAACTGTATTTTGGAGTTATTTGCATTTTTCTCTTTGGTTATGAGAGAACTTACCCAATAACGTGTTTAAGTGAGGCTGAATTTGTGTGGAGAAGTGATATCTTTTATGGGCCAGTGGATGAAAGACTAGCCCCAGTTTTGGTCAAGTAAGTTCTCCTTGAAGGCTCAAAAATGCTTAAGGCTTAACATAAGAATAGCTAGGCTTACTTCATTAGGACTATTCACACACTTGAGCAAATGCTCAAAGTGATTTGTTGGATGTAGCTCAAAAAGGAATTTGGAATAATTAGACCAACTTGTGGAAGAAGGCGCTTGCTAGATTTTGCTTTCAAATTGTGTAATTTGGAGAAGCAACAGAGATGACTTGAAAATGAAGTCAAAAGAGGTCATGAGGATATAAATTGCTTCTCTCCCTTTAAAAGATTTATAACAGCACTTCTTTTCTTGGTAAAGAATTTTCAAGCTAGGATTGTGAATTGTATACATTGAATGCAATCCATTATGCATGTTTTCTGTCACTATTTAATACTGAACTAAGAAAAGAAAAGAAAAACTTACTTGTCAGAATTAATTGAGAGGGACAGTAGTAAGATGATAGGTCTATTTATAGGTTTTATTTCCTTTTTGTTAAGGACAGGAACAACAGCAGAACTGTAGCAGTGAAGGAAGGACCAAGACCTATGGTAATATTTGCGATCAATTACAAGAACCCTAGAGTATATAACACTCAAATTTTATATGCTCCTTGATGCAAGTTTATTAATAGTATTTGCAGCATTGCTTCATGCAGCTCTTGGAGAGGATCCAGTGGTTGGAAATGGAAGTAAAGGCAATAAAGGACAGACTTTTGAGGATGAAAAGGAGGGAGATGAGAAGTTGTTGATGCTTGCCATAAGTGAGGAACCAAAGGGCAAATCCCTGAGACAGGTGACTAATAATGGGGATGTGACTGCTGGATTAAGGTACAGAAAAGGCTGCTTTCGAAGTAGAAACAGCATCGTAATGTAGGTTTGCACATTCCAGTTAGGGAAAAGCACACAACACTAGATAATGAGATGGGAAAGAAGACCAGCGAGTCCAGACAGAGCAGAAGAGGTGATGGGCTCCAGCCCTCAGTGAATTCCGAGAAAACTGGACAACTAATTATTTGTGAGAGAGAAGAGCAAAGACGGTAGGTGTATGAGTGAATTAAAAACTGTAAGAGAAGACTAAAAGGTAATACCAACACCAGTGATGGGCAGTGAGGCTGAAATTACTCAGAAGCAGGTTAGCAAGGAGGAAGGAGTGGATGTTGTGGGAGACCCAACGGATGGAAGATGTGCTGTTTTGCCTCAAGCAAAATGTCATGTTGACTTTGGAAAGAATCCTGATAGAAGTGGGAAAGCGGCCACTGATTCTTTCTTGTACTGGAGCAAATGCTGTAGCTGTGTTCATGCTGACATGAATAAATGATGATTATGGCAGTCTGGGAAGGAGCTCAAAGACAGCCATAGGTGATTTTTTTCAGTTATTTATGTCCTTGGTGGTTTTAGTCCAATTTCCTCCTCCTTTAGGGTCAGGTTGAATAAGAACTACAAGATGATAATGTTATTTCCATAACACTAACAAATGTTTCAGGAAATGGCTTAGTGGTGTTTGACTGCTGCAGACTTGGTGGGTGATCTCAGTGTTAAATTTGGTTTTATTAGCAAAGGAAATAATCTTCTGGGATTAATGCTACCTAGTCAATAAAAAGTAATTTTAAATTATGAAGATAGGAGGAGGTTGGGAGAGATCTGGAAACAGGACTGTGCTGACATCCTAAAGAGTGGAAAGAAGGAAAATGAGAGGGTGTCAGTGGTGCAAGCATTACCTGCATGTGCAAAGGAATCAATTTAGGCAATGCTTGGATTTGCAAAAAAAGCAAATACACATGTATTTAATGTGTATGGGAACTTCAGTTTGGCTGTGTGGGAGAAAATTGAAATATTAAAATACAGATGCAAGAAAATCACAGAATGAAATGGAGGAGTTGGAATTTTTTTTCGAGATGTAGAAAATGCAGGAAAAAGGGATGAATAGTAGTCAAAATTAAAGCACAGAAAAAAATCTTGTTGATAAGGAGAAAGGAGTATAAAGAAATGTGCTGGTGAACAATAAAATATGTGAAAATCATGATGTTAGTGCTGGGGTGTGTTAGAGACTCCTAAGGTTAATTTGGGTGTGTCTGTTAATCCCCGAGATTAGGGGAAAGATGGTAAATAGGGGGAAATAGTGATTATTAGGGACTTTAACTTCCCAAAAGCTTATAAGGAAGAATGCATACTGCCAATAATGATAGGGTGCAATACGCCTATCAAGGAGCCTGCAAACGACAATGTTTTTAGGCCTAATTTTAGAGACAAATAAGCTGTTCATGAAAGACCTTGTCATAGGATGTAGTTTTATATCAAGTGATCACAGATGGATTCAATGCATGTTAAAGTTCAAGCTAGATCCAAGTTCTGTGCTATTTAGAAAGTTGAAAAAAAAAAAAAAAGGGAATTTGTTTGAGAGGCTCACTGGACTGAGGAGCTCAAGGATTTGACTGTGGTTAAAGACTGAAATTATTTTAATTGAATGAAAGTGTTGCATGAAGCTTTGTCTGAGCAAAAGAAAAACAGACTGAATAAATAACATCTGAAACAGTTTAAATTTTTTCTCTTTATTTTATCTTAGTAGTTTCCTGGGGCAGAGCTATGACTCGATGGTTAGAACCTGCTCAGAGCAGGTTCTTCACAGGAAGGTGCAAAGAGCCATAGGCCTGTTTGATTTGGCAGATTTCCACATATAGAAAATGTAAAATTAGTGCAAAAAAAGGCTTTTTAACCAGAGTGTAAAGAATGGGGAAAAGTGAGAATGTAATGAAGACTGAGAATAATCCTATACGTGGTCCAAATATTGAACGAGAACTGTCATCTCCAGTGAAGAGGAAATGTTATAAGAATAGTTACGGGGTAGCTAATAAAAGTAGTGCGTGGTCACCGGGAATAGTAATGTCCAAGGGGAAAGGAGAGCTTGGGTTGCCTGGTGTGCGGGACCCAGAGGTTCCCCGTGTTAGAATAGCGGGGTGTATTTGCATGAAAACTTCAAAGCAAGATTTATATTGAATGTATGTGTAAGAGTAATACAAGATCCATGTCCTGCAGTCGTTTGGGAAAGGGGTTCGGCCAAGTCCCCGCAGCTGCCGGGCTGCCCGATGCTGCAGGAGCTGCTGTTGCAGGAGCCGCTTGCTCGGGAGGTTTTGAAGGGCTCTTTGACAAAGATTGGAGAAAGAAAGTCTCCGTCTCGCCTGTGTCCTGCCTGGGACTCGCTGCGATTAGGAGAGACTAATTGAAGTCACATTAGAAATAAAATAAGTAAATGAATGAAAGAAATCCCTGAGGCTTTGCTATAAAGCTAAAGTTTTATTCCCTTTTTACAAAGCTCATCTTTGCTGAAAGACCTGCAAGCCCTTTGGAGCACAGTTAATTTTATGTACTTACATGTAACGAAAAGAGTAGAAAAGGATGTTAGACAGTTTGAGTGTGTTTTCTGCTTTATACAAATTGAACTCCATCGGGCAAAGAAAGCCCGAGAAGGAAGGGCTTTAGCTGAAAAAATTCAGTTGCTGAACCTGCTTTCAAGGTAAGGAAGCTAAATTACAGATCCAAAAACTGCGATCAGAATCCCCTAACAAGGGCCAGAGGTAAACAGGAGGTGTTAAGCGACCACTTAGGGAACCCAATGGAAACTATTTTTTTTTTTTGGTGAGTTTGTTAGATGGCGTGACTTCACCCCTGCCCTTGTGATCTACATAATTAATTTAAAATCTCATTACATAATAAAACATCACTGGCAGCAAAACAAAAATCAAAGGCCAGGTCTTGCAAAATGCTGGTTTTAAGTTTATTTGTGCAGTTTTTCATGGATAACAGTTAGTATTTATTTAAGCGTTTTTGTACTGGCTGTTGCAAAGAGTTAATATTAGCAGACTTTATGGACTAATAGCTGGTTTTTGAGACCGAAATGTTCTGGCTGGCTGAGTTGTTCATTTTGTGTGCAGGTAGCCTTCCAAGTATGCACTCTCGTTGCAAGTGAGCTCATAGAGTTGTGTGATTTTTAAATTAATTTTCTTCTACTGTGAGCAGCGCTGCATGCCTGGGAAGTTGGCACAGCTTAGCCAATACACAATGTATTATATAAAAAGTGATAACTTTCTATTTGCCTGAGCTGTAGTTTTCTAATGAAAGCATTGTGTTGGAATTTGCTGTAACTATAAGCTTTTGGAACAAATTATGCTTAAAAATCCTTCCCCCTCCATCCTATATTATTTGCTTCTTTTTGTACTGGAAAACTAAAATGAAAAGTGATGTGCATTTTTATTCTAGTGTCCGTAAGTTGCTGCTAAGCATGAGCACTGGTTTTGTTTGTGTGTTAACCTTAGTAATTATAGCCACTGCGCTGGTTAAGCATTTTCTGTCTAAATACGCGATGTATGGATTTAAACCCCAGTAAACATTGCCTATTGCTAAAACTTGCAAAATTGTGCACCCGGCTGTTACTAAGCAATTAAACATTGTAGCTCTTGCCTGAGCTCGGGGTGACGCCATCTCACCTAGCGGGCTATCTCATTAAGCATGTGAAGATATCTCACCGAGGAATTTGATTTCTGCATGTCAAAACAAAATAAAAAGTGGAATGGCTTCGGAGATCTGTAGAAAATACAGTGGGGGATTCCAAAGTGCTTTAGTGAAACAGCTGCGTTTTGCAGAGTAGGATTTAGAATCTTCCTTTTGTTTATATTGTATCAGGTTTTCCCTGTAAAGCAGAATATTTCTGTAATTAGTTTTCATGGTATGATCATATTCTTCTTTAAACGCCCATTTTCCTCAAAAGAAAAGTTTCTGAAAGAAATGACTGGGCACATTGTTCAGATTTGAGCATACTTTCACGTGCATGTGTATGTCTGCTATGTAAGCATTTAGCTATGTAAATATTTAGAGAGAAAAAAAGAAAGAAAAAGATAAAAACAAACAATGTTGCTTTGGGCCAAAATGTGGCAATTTGCTCCTCATTCCTTTCTTTAATTTTTAGATTAGTTTTCAGGAATTCTCAGTTATTTCAAAGTTACTGGTATTAAACTTCTGAGAGTAAAATGAAAATATTTCAAGCTAGCATTGAGGGGGAAAAATAAAAGAAAAAGCAGTGAGTGAGTGAGGTGTTTTTTTTCTTTTGTGGATTTTTCCCAAGTAACAATGGTTTAGAAGATGTAGCGTGAATTTCTGTTGTAACACGCGAGTTGAGTGCTCGCCTCAGTGCGCAGTGGAGCTCGTATGCTCAGTTTGTTTGGAGATGCTCTGGATGTGAGACGTTGCAAAGCGCAAGGAAAACCTTCTCTTGTAATACTGTCGGTGTTGTGGTGCTGTAGGTTCTGTGGCAAACTTGTGACTGTCTGAGATAACACAATGTAGGTTTTTCAGACCTGGATTGAAGAGATCCTACTTTTTGCAAATGGCTGTGCATTCAGTAAGATGCCTCCAAAGGAGTTCTTGGGATAAAATCACACAGTCTATTTTGAGTGCATGTGAGCAGGGAATATGGCAGTGCAATTCTGGAGACTGTCTGGTTCTTTTCTTTTCTTTTCTTTTCTTTTTTTTCCCCCACTTCTGACACTTTATTTTTGCATTACAATGTGAATTATCTTTAAAGGTTTGCTATGTTCTTTGTCTCCCTCCTCCAGGTAGAGGCATTAACCCATCAACCTAGAGCCACAACAGTGCACGCAGTCAGAGATTCGGAGCTTGCCAAACTCCCAGAGGGAGCACTGACATCTATCAAACGCAAATTCCCCCAGGTAGGAAAATTTAAAACTGTTTTCTGTCTATCTCAAAAGATGCCTGAGGTGCTAAAACTCCCCATTACCATCAAGTCCTTGGGGTATTTCTGCATGACTGATACTTGCTGAGAAAATGTTTTGCTCTCTTAGTCTGAGTGATCTTTTTATGCTAGACTCCAACCAGCCTCACTTCCTTTAGGTTCTCATCTTTTTTGGCATGTCTTATTGCAGTACTATTTTATATTTCTGGAAGAAGTTCATGCTAAAATGTAGGACATGCATACTTAGCAAAGCGGAAATCACTTACTGCTGTTGATAATAAAAGAAAGTTTAATTTTTAAAAGTCAGTTAAATATATTGTTGTTCATTTGTCTTCCTCACTAGGACTCAAACTCAGCACTTGGTTGCATGTGCCTCTATTTCCAGAGCATGGATATTTGGGAGTTGGTTTTTCTTCTTACTTGCATTGTATTCTATCAGTCCTCATTTTGCAACTGCCATGTCTCTCTGTGTCCCGAAGATTGTGATTGCTTTCTTGAATCTATCAAATCATCTATCTTCTTTAATTCACTTGACATTATACCATTCTCCTGCAAATCTGGAGAGTGACAGACTTGAAATTTAATTCTTTCATCCCTAAGTGCATCAGGGACATTATACTAAGCAGTAAATCATTGCAGTAGCCTTAAAGGCAACTCTTTAATGCTGTTACTCTTTGATTTTCCTTTTCTCTAAGACATGTATTTATTTTACCAGATTTCTTTCAAAAACTTGACTGCACAAGTAATATGACTAATTAAAATATGAATGTTCTTTTGCTTTCTTAAGACCTGCAGTAGCTTTTTCTTTTTGACTTTGAAATATAAACCTGTATTCATGTGTTCTCACGAAACAAAAATTGTTGAGACTTTATCTGTATTACTGCTAGGAGAATGTGTTATTTCATCACTGCAGTAACTGTTCAGAAGTGATGTCATTTAAAAATAATCTTCCTAGTTTTCCTGCAAGCATCATTCTTTACTAAGGCGTTTCTGAACTTCTGTTACAGGCTATGAGACACTGTAGTTCACTAGGTCTCTCTGGAATAGTCTAGTAAGTTTTGGTCTTCTGTATTTAATGTAATAGGCTTTCTAACCAGTTTCACGATCTGGTAGCAATGTGCATGTTTTGTACATAACTAGCCCCAGAGTAGCTAAAGATAGGGTGACATGCTGTCTTCAGCTACCCTTTTATATATCACTCTTGCTGCTGACTGATCAGGAAGGGAGGAAATGAGCCCAGTGCAATTTAAATTTGCCTTACTGCCTACATAGTGGATGGCTTTAAATGTTACCAGTAAGCATATAAACAGTGAATTTACTAGTAAACATGAAACCCGTGGTATTTAGTAATGCTTTGAATCAAACACTGGTCCACACAAAGGTTGTGTTCTGCCTCTGCCTCTTTGTCTGGGGCAATAATTTATTTCAGTGTCTTTTCTTTGCCTTCCCTCTTCCCGTGCTCCCTGTGGGCAGAATTGATTTTGTCTTTTTCCTCTGAAGAGTGGTGGTGGTGTTCATCACTGTAGAGGTGTGAATCTTTGCTTTATAGTTAAAGATTACACTTACAATTCAATTCAAACATACGTTTGTAATACAGTTCAAGTATCTTCCCATGTCTAAAGAAAGCAGCCTACCAGCCACAAATTCCTGACTTTTTTGAATAAGGAATTAGTTTTCTCAAGACTTGCATATAATTTGGCTAACTAGTTGCAATGAAACAGAATGCTAAAAGGGATCTTTTCAAAGAAATGTATCTCAAACCAGACTGTTAGAAAAACACATTCCTATTTGCTGCTGTGTGAGTTTTCCAGATTCTAAGGTAAGTGTTAAACTGGTGCCAAAAATGAAAAGGCTTAAACTTTTGCTATCGGATGTTTTTACAACAAGCATTACAAACAGAAAGAGGAGCGTAAGGTAGACTTTAAGTTGGGGGTTTGTGCTGTTAATGCCTCTAGACTGGCTTAAGGACCTAAGAGAAAATGTTTATGATCTCAAAGTTCACGTGTTTCCTTTTTGTCTGTAAGATCCCTCAGACACATGGAGACAAGGATAGAAGTTAGTGAGTGAGAGTAATGGAGCAAAACAATCAGGTGGAAGGTTTGAAGTCAAGCAGAAAGTGTGAAGTCAAGTGTAAAGTTCAGGCTGCGAGAGAGAAGTTTCTGAGCTAGAAATTAATAAGTTGCAGACACAGAATTGTCCTGGGTAGCAGTTGCCTAGAAAAGGAATCCAGAGATTATGTAACATCAAAAACGAAACATGATTTAGCGTTGTCATGCAGTTGTGGGGGAAAGGAAAAAAAAAAACAGCTATGATAACAAAGTGCTTTCTGGAGCGAAGAAATTCTTGTATTCTTCCTGATACTGGAGAAGCTTCAGTATCCGCCTGTGGCAGCACACTTGAAGAAAGGTATAGAGCGATTGAAGAGCATCTGGAGGTCAGAAAGGAGAAGGACTGATGTTTAGGAATATTCATACCTATAAAGTAAAAAAGAATGAAGGGTTAAGGGAAGACATGATAAATATTTTCAAATATATAAAGTTACAATGATTTATTCTCAGGATTTATGATGTTTTTTTTCCCCTATCCAACCAGAAGAAATAAAGTAATGAGGGAATAGCAGGTGTACTAGTTCCTACCAAAGGAGAAATAATTGGTTAGATGGCAAGAGCAAGCTTGTGATTCAATGTTGTGATGAAGGATTTCCCTCTTAGTCCTCTGCAAAGCAGAAAACTTTTTTTATAGGGATGGAGAAAGAAGGAGCTGTGTGCCCACTCAGACACGCAGTCCCCTAATGATGGATAAGGTGAAGTTAACTTGAGTCTAGCTCGGTGGAATAGCGATCAGTGCTCAAACATGGTTGCTTACCCCCGAGTCAGGTGAACTGTTTTCTTAGTGCAGAGCCGACCGGAGGAATCCCACAACAGGGGCAGTTGCTTTTATTGTGATCTGACAGGCCTCTGTAGGGCCTCAGTGGTCTCTATTTTTAACAGCCAAGAATTGTGTCGTTACTGAGATTGAATTACCGTTTAACTTTAATTACCTTTGAGCTTTACTATTTCCTATCAAGAGTAAAGAACACTTCAATTTGAGGAGTTGGGGAGAGACTCCATGCTGCCTGCTTTTCGCCAGCTGTGAGATTTTTGTAGACGATCCTGAAAGGGATCCAACTGTTGAATGCATTATAAGAAATTGTTATCTGATGATCTGAAATTCTAAACATGAGTAGTGCTTGCTGACAAGGACAGTGGGGAGGCGAGTGGAACTATCTCTGGTCAGTAGAGCAATTCAGGTTCCTTGAGCTGTGATGTATAATTTGGAAAAATTGCATGAGGGACCTTGATGCTTGGGCAAGCGCCATACAGGTCGTCTTCCCTCGGCATCTGCTTTGGTCCTGTCTGACAGGATGCTGGTCTGTTGGGATCTTTGATATGACTCGCTATAGCCACTCTTATTCTGCGGAGGGGAAAAAAATCAGGTGAGTGAGGAAGGGGAAGCAAATGTGAGCACTATGTAACAGCCTAATTTTCAGAGTATTTGCCCAGAAATGAGAGATGGTATTTCTAGACCCTGCTCAATCTGGGAAGAGTCAAATGCACATCTCCTTGTCTCTCAGGACAGCATCCCAGCCCTAAGGCTCTCTGGATATGGCATTGCAGATGTTCCCGCTTGGAGGTGGGATCCACAGTGCAAAACCTCTTCCTCATCTTTTCAGGATTTGGGCCAGAAAGGGCATAACTCTAGCACAGTAGCCAACGCACTGAGCCAGAGAGAGCATTTGCTCCTCTGACAGCCTTAGTGCTTCCTTCTGGTGCTGCTTGAGGCTTTTTCAGAGTTGCAGGAGTGAACTGGAATTGATTCTTTCTATTTTCATCACTGCTTTTGTTTCTGAAAAGTAGGACAGAGAATTGGCTTGTGATTTTTGGCATCGTGAAGCAGTTGCGAGCAGTAGCGAGAGCGCAGAATTTGTTAACAGATTATGGAGCTGTTCTAACATCAGTGCGTAACATGGATCACATTTCCTGGATTATCTTTGCCTCTGCTGAGCTGAGATTGCTTTTAGATTAGTAATTTGAAATTTAGACCTGCGGTAGTTGATGGAGATTGCACTGAGAAATCGCTTAGAAGCCATGGGGAAGTGAACCATAAGACAACCTTCTGGTAACAGTAGAGCATGCTAGAAAATACGGAGTTTTTCTGCATCTTTATTTTAATTCTCTTAGTCTGCCCTTGGGTTTTAAATATATTCACAACCCATCATCCATCTTGAACAGTGAGTCTTGCTATCTTTGTTGTGGATGTTTTAACCAGAGCTTTTCGGAAGCGAATCGAGCCTTCGCTCGGGTTGTCCTGCGTACAAAGCGGGCTCCCTGACGCGTGCCCTTTTCAGAGCGCTTCCCTCGAGCGCTGTGTGGGTTTTGCGCCTCGCGTTATTTCAGCTTGATGTGGCAGCACCGCGGCAGGGCAGGGCAGGCCACGCTTCTAGCTTTCTCTGTATTATTTGTTCTCGTGGCCCATTAAAATAGGTTTTTCTTGACTGTGGGAGAAGCGGGTGCGAAAAGGAGAAGGGAGGAACGTTCGCAGAGGTTCTTCGGCGGCGTAGTCGCCGACCGCGGCCCCCCGACGGGCGGCAGGCGGCAGGGTGCTTGGCCAGAGCAGTGACGTGACAGCGGCGTTTTCCTTGGAGGCACAACTGATCGCGAGCATTAGAGGCTCAAAGCGCCCCCGGCAGAGAGCTTCCGTTCCTCTCTGCACCCTCGCGGTGTTTGCAAAGGTGCCAGGAATTGTTGCAAGTGAACGTTTAAGATGTAGTTTGTCGCTGCTGTGCTCGAGCCTTCGGAAGTTTTAGCGCGAGACTCCTTGCTAAGCTCCCCGAATCCGCGACGAGCTTCGCGGGCCGACTTGATCCGGGGCTGTGCGATGCTTCACCCATGGCGTGGAGCTGATGATCTGATTTATCTCCCCTCCTCCCTGCTCACCATCCCCCAAATCTTAAGAAAGGTGGGAGAGGAAAAAGCTCAAGTCCAGAAATGAGCTCTACAAAAATGAACCAGCTATTTTGTGATTTTTTTTTTTTTTTCATATAGACAAGATGACTGTTATTACTGTTTTACCCCAGTTGCATTTACTATGTGGAACAGAAAACCCTTGGCAGCCGTGCTTTCCCCACTAGCTTATCTTCATGTGATTACATGAAGGATCTTCATGTGGTAGAAAGCCCGTTTCCCTGTCTTTTAACTAAATCACAGATGTACATGAAGCTCTATAATACGAAGGTGCTAATAAACTGTCATTTAACTTATTTAATTTATAGACGGCCAATTGATTGGCTGATTTGAAGCATGAGAACTTAACTGTTAAATATCTTATTTTTCAACTTCAAAGTTGCAGGTGAAAATATTTAGCTTAACTGTAAGCCATTTTGTTCACTGCAAGAATACTGTTTTTTAGGGTACAGTTGATGGTGTTTCCACAAGAGAGGATCAGAACAGACTTGGAAGGAAAACTACATTCAGCTTTGTAGGGCTGTGTATTGGCTGGCTGTACAGGACCTAACCTGCCACGCCAGGCTTGCACCCTGATTACTGTTTCCAACGCTATTTTCCAAAACCAGGCCTGCACGTGAACCTGAAACAAGATGCCGTTGACAGGAGATGGTATGGTTCCTCCTAGGACTGACCCTCTGCTATCTTGCATAGGTTCCTGGCTGCTTGGAAATATTGAAAATAACTTACAGTTAAATCTGAACCTTAGTTTGGATGTAGAAGATACCATTGCCTTCAAGACGTGAGAGATACCACTCTGTCAATTGGTACCTTTCAGCAATTGCAAACGAAAATGTTATGAAGCTGTTGAGTATGACTCAACCCCGTTGTTTGGGGTTTGTTTGCCTTTGTGCTACAGCACGGGGCAGCACGCTTGGATGCTCCAACCTCCCCGCTTCCTTCCCCCTAAAATAGCTGCAGCTGCTAAAAACGCTGGAGCCCTGCTCGAGGGGAAAGCACTCAAGGTGGGTATCTGCCCGTGCAGGGACAGGAGAGGCAGGAGGTGGTTAAGTGTCCCTTTGCCCTGACAGTGAAAGGCTGTTCATCCAAACATAGAAAGAAGTGCTGAACAAATTCAGGCCAAACAATTTTATTCAATATCCAGGATATTTAGTTATTTGCATATCCTTAGGAAAGCAATGGCTGCTTTGCTCCTTGAGGTGCTTCTCTGTTTCCAAAACACCTGGGTTGCAGGATGGATGTGGTCAGATGAACTCGTGGCTGGGGTGTGATTTCTTGGCCTCTTGTGCAGCATGGAGCAGAGCTGATGAATATATTGTTTTATTTTGGTTTCTCTTCTTTTCTGTGTTTGTCCTCTTCTAACAAAGATGTTTTTGTACCACACAGTGCCTTTTGAATTATTTAATTGCTACTGGTAATAGACTGAATTTGGAAACTGGATCTTGATGTAAATTTTTTTGAGTTTTCCCATGAGTTTCTCCAACAGTTTAATAGAAGGTTAGTTAAGACAGGAAAAATAGCTTTGCTTGGCACTATCTGTTTCCTTTAAGAGATTGTCAATTTGTCAGGCAATCTGTAATATTCATAGAAAATACTTTCCTTTGTATGCACATTTTATTTACAACTGAATTCTCATTAAAATTGTTTGGAATAGGGCTTATTGTAAAGCAAATCTAAATTTCATAGTTGAAGTAGAAACAAAAGCTTTGACTAAAATCCAGCCTTAGGAAAATTAGCTGGATGTAAACAACTGGTTGAAATATTTTGGAGAATTATAGGAGATACAACACCAGCATAATCATAGCCACTGAAGTGTGGGAATGATACTAGTTGTTGAGCAAGTGGTGCTCAGGATAATACCGAATAAGTAAGGTGGATGGAGTACTCAGCTGTGTACAGGTACCACCACTAGCAGGTGACACCATGCTGTAACACTGTGTGCTCCCATCACTGAAGGGAAGCTTATTTTTAAAACTGAAGTAAGAAGTCTTGACACAGGCATATGTAGAGCCCTTGGGAATGTGAAGTTTAGTCCTTGCCCTGCAGTGCATGGGCTGCAGGTTTTGCTGAGAAATTTTACGTTTGTGAACAGAGGGGAAAATTGGTGATTTCCCCGAGCCTCTCGCAGTGTCATATGCTGAAACAGAGACCTCCACGTTCATCATAGGGGAGCTGGGGCCATTGGAGGCTGCTAAAATAACTTGAGTGGATCTTGCTTTGGATGGAGTTGTTTCAGAAGCAACCATGAAGACACTGAGCAGATGCAGTGGTAAGTGGTAAGGCAAAAGCTAGGTTGGAGAGGATGCAATCGTGCAGAAGAAGGTGCCCTGCTGCCATTTCAGAAAGAGGAATACAACTTAGTCCATTTGGCCTCGGACAAAAGCAGTCTAACGAGGTAGTCTGAAAAGGTGAGTAGGAGGGAGGAGGATCTGCTTCCTTCCTTTGCGAGATGCCTGTCTTTGCTCACAACTGAATGTCCTGCTCCTGGGCGGGTGATCTATTTACAGGCCCAGGAGTGGCTGCAGGGGGACAAGAGCTTTCGGGGCTTTTGGAGAACGGTACTGACATGGCTGGAATCCCAAGTAGCTTTTGAGAGAGCTTTTGATCCAAGAATCAATTTGCTGTGATTCTAACAAATTTTCTAGCCCTGTGAAGTAGATTTTCTTCCTTCTGACCTGAAAAATCTCTTGCCATAGGCTCAGGAGAAAGTGTTTTTGTTTGCTTTGGGGTGTATTTTTAAAATTTACTTTTTTTTGAAAGTCGATCCAAATATCCAAGCAGGTCTCTGAAATCCAGGTGAATACTACTAGACCATACGTGTGTATGTTTAGATTGCAAAGCCTTCCCAAGGTGAACTTTGTGCGTCATTGCCCAGCTTGACGTTGGGTAGTCCAGTGCACTGCCTGTCGCGGGGAGAGGTTTAACCTAAGTGTAGCAGTTTTAAGAGTTTAGCTCCTTCTGCACAGGAGCTTGTTATGGAAGTGACTAGCTAATGTCTCTGGCTGAAGGGATTAACCCTTAAGAAAGGGAGTACGGGGTCTGCTCACTGCTACCGTGGCTTCTAATCATGAGGAGTGATAAATTCGGCTTCCTAACTAAAACATGTTTGGCTCTATCCCTAGCACAGAGGGTCAAAAAGTTGCATTTCCTTTGCGGGCAGTTAATGATTTTAACCAAATTTAGAAACCTTCCGATGATCTTGAGAAAGTCAGAACTCCAACTGGCTGGCTTTTGGCAGTTCCGATTTTTTTTTTCTTTAAATGGAAGTCCAACCTTAACCAAGCGGCTCGTTGCCAACAGATTGGGCTGTGAATCAGCGTGTGTGGAGAGCTGGGTGTATGTTTGCAGCTCTGGGTGGATAGGTGCTAGAAGAGATTGCAAAAACCCCGAGTGTGCTCTAGGAATGACTACACCAGATGTTTCCAAGTGTGCTGGTAAAGCTGCCCGGCCACGGGCAATGTTTGCCACAGTGGAGATGAGCCTTTTGCATTTTCAGATGTCTGGGAGCTGCTCTGTGCTTTGGCACCATGCTCGGGAAAAGAGGCATTTGGCTGGGGTGGAGGTGGAAGTTGGTCTCCTCTGGGTTTGTGTTGTGCCTAAGTCGATCACTGCTTCAGCTTTGCTGGGGGAGCAGCAGTGGGGGCTGTGCAGCACGCTGTACCTCAGAAATACTGAAAAATCAAGGGTTCTTGCAGATTAGTCAGGTTTATCATAGAATCGGTAAGGTTGGAAGGGACCTCTGGAGATCAGCTAGTCCAACCTCCCTGCTCAACAGGATCACCTAGAGCATGTTAGACAGGGTTGCATCCAGGCAGGCCTTGAATATCTCCATCCTGCAACATTGTCAGACTTTTCTGTCTTCTTCTTCTTTTACCTCCCCCAAACTCTCACTGCTGATTCCCAGGACTTTTCCTACAAAATGCACTTAACTAGTTTGCATAAAAATAAATGGCTGAAGAATGACTGCTCAGATGTCTGCACCAAAGGATCTGCCTCCCAGTGCCTGAGATACCTGCCTTTCTCCTGTCTGGGAGGTGCTAACTCGCCGTTGTTCTGATGGTGAAGAATCCAGCGGCATGGCAGGCTTTTTTTAATCCCCCCCCCCCCCGCCTTTTCTTTAGATACAGTGTCCACTGCTGCAGTGGTCATGCTTGTGCGTTGTGCTGGTTGCTGCTGCTGCTGTGCTTGACACCTTTTCCAGCAGCTATCTCCATCCTCTAGAAAAGGATCTATGGTGTATGGGGTCCATCCTGGGATCCTTTACACAGGAGCAAATATCTTGGACAAAGTCTTTTGTCGTCTTAAACCAAACAAGGCTAAAATTAACCCAACAGGCAGCTGGAAGGGGAATTAAATAATTTGGGGTTTTTTTTCAGACCTTTTCCTTTCTTTTTCTTTTTCCCATTTTTTTTTCTCCCCATGGAAAACTTCCCAAGAATAATACCAAATAAATGTTATATCAATGGTCAGAAACATCCCTTACATCTTTTTCTACTCTAGTGTCCATTTTTTCTGCTCTGGCTAATCAGCTCAGTGGGAAATTACATAGCCCTTAAAAAAAAAAATAAACATTACGGGGGCAGCCTCTTGTGCTGGAAAGCTGGGGACATGTTAGAGTTTCTTCCAGACCTGATCGGTGATTGATTTATTTGTTTTGGGGTCTCCATTGGTTTTGAGTTTTCCCCATTTGTACTGAATTTGGTGAGAGCTTGTCTGGCTACTCCAAAGAATAACAAATTTTGGTTGATCGTTGAAATTTGGTTTTGTTGATGAAGAGACTTAACTTGACTTTTCCCTAAGACTGATGGTCAAGCCACTCCTCAAGAAAGACATTGCCATTTTGTGAAAGAAAATTTAGTGTAGATATTACAGAACTCAAGGAAATTTGAGGCCAGCTCTTAGCTAAAATCTCAAATTGATGTTCTTTCTGCGTTGCCATGACTGCAACAGAGTGACTCATCCTGTTATGGTTAGCAATTTGCTTGTCTTACAAAGTCACTGGGGAAATAATTTTTCTGTATCTATATGTACCGAGGCTGGAAGGTTTGCTTTAGCAAACAAGACAAATAATATTCTTGGTAATAGGAGCAGCCGACTGGAAAATGAGACCAGCAGGATCTATTCTTAGTTCTGTCATTAACCTTGGACATTTTCTTCAACTTAGCTATAGCTCTCCTTATACTCTCTGTAAAGCAGAAAAAGTTATAAATACAGGAGGTGATTTTTTTTTTTAGCAAGTAGTTTAGCAATTCTGGTGTTGAAAGTGGGCCAGAAGTGTAAAATGTTGGTGAAAGATATTCCTGTAACGCTGGAGTAAAGTTGAAGCGTGTAGGTAGGTGTTAGGTCTGTGTGTGTGAGATGGATATAGCAAATGTGCTCGAGAGGTGGGTTATCTCCCTTTGGGTGGGAAATCAGTCTAATGTTATTTAGAATTCCCTTCCTTCCCTCCCTGCCGCCCATATTTGAGGCAATTAACAGAGCTGGGTGCAGTTACGGAAAACTGAATCCCAGAAGTGCAGATTTTGTAAGGTAGCAATGAGCTCCTCTAGTGCCGGCGTGGTAGGAAGCTCTTGTTAGGTTGCTGGCAAACTGTAGCATTTCAGATCTTGTCCAAGATTCCAAAATAGTTGAGCTTGACAGTTCACTCGCGGTCAGCGGTGAGTCCTAGTTAGCCGTTAGGCGTTAACGGCAGCAGTCTTGCTGGGTCCGTACTCTCTGCTAAGTGGGTATGGAAGATTGTGTCTGTTATTGATGCAGACAGGAGAAACTTGAAGAGTTGATCTTCTATTGCTGAGAAGAGGGTTGATGTGGCATCTTCAGGAACTTACAATTATGGCTGTCGTAAATAAATCACTCAACTTTGTTTAGCTCTTACTGTATTAATAATATGCGTTGTATTGGAAGCTACTTGTTTGCTCTTCTCCCTTTCTCCTTCAGACATTTGGAAAAAAAATGGTACTTAACTAAAGCTGTGGAGCTGCACAGTCTAGAGCAGGATTCTTTTTTACTTTTAAGCAGGATATAGAGAACAGTTCTGGTGAGCGTGCTGACATGTCTTGATGCTTGCATGGTCATTTGTTTGAAAGATGCCTCCTGAAGTGCTCGTGCTTTGGGAACAGCATGTCTGTCTAAAATCCAAGGCAGCCGTGTACTGCTTCTTTAGCTTTTTAGAGTGTTAGAGTTTGGAGATAGATCAATACGTATCCTCCAGAAGATAAGAGCTACTTTGACCTTGAAGTGACTTTCTAGGGGAGAAAAATCTAATAGTTACTACATTCTTAATGTGTTTAATTCCTCTTTTTGGTATTTGATGATATACTTGTGCATACCTTTCCAGAATAAATGACCTATTTTCCAAGTTTGCTACTCCTTAGTATTGTAGTTATTGGTCTTCTACTATACAACTTCTTGGGAATTATTGACTGTTAACATTGGAGATAAGCTGGTTGGCTTTCAGAGAAGCTAGGCTTTTAGAATATTGGTTTGTATCAGAAAAGGTCCTATTTAGTGCAGACTTGAGCCTTTCCGTTACCTACTAGAGGGGGAGGTATGTAATGACCACTGCATAATGAGAGCAGCTTTTTCTATTAGAGGAGTAAGCACACTGGAGAAAGAAAAGAGGAGAGCTGAAAATATGATTTGAAATGTTTCCAAAATTAGATTTATTTTCTTTCTTTTTTCCTTTCTTTTTTTCTCTGCTATTGAAACCTCTCTTCTCAGTATTCCACTTAAGGCAACATCTTATAAAAGCCTAGAAGTATCTGTTTAGATACACTATTTTTAGTACATTCTAATTGTTTTTTCCCTTTACTTTTTTTTTTCCCCTCTTTTTTCCTTTGCTAGGTTGTGACTAGACTTATTCATTTGCTGGGTGAGAAGATTCTTGGCAGCCTTCAGCAGGGAGGTAAGAGTCATTCCTGGACTATTCCCATTGATTCTGGATTCTAGTTCCATTCCTTGGAACTAGATTTACATTATTAAATCCAGAAGCAGAAAGCACGTATTCAAAAAGAATTGATCCCTAAATATTTTAGCTGTGGTCACAAGTGAACTGTTTAAATATCTTTTAAAAAAAAAAAAAAAAAAAAGTCCAAGAAAAATTTTGCATGGAGCAGCTGTGTAAGTACCAGGGTGGAATAATTTGTAGCTAAGATAGAAAAGTACAGCTGCATATGTGCAGTGAAATTTCCTTGAAGTTCACTGGGAGAGAGAGCTCAAAAGGGAGCTTCAGAAATAGCAGCTACAGTAGTCTTAACTCAAATAGTGATGCTGAATGGAATCTACATATAGGCTGACTTAAAATGCCCGTATTTACCTCTTCTTAACAAATGGCTTGCTGTCAGACAATTCATTATTTATTGGCTGTTAAAATCTGTATATGTGGCAGGGGCTGAAACAAAGTAAATTTACTAAATGAATTGAGGTGAGTAGGAGGAAATTTCCATGTAGGGTGTGGGGTTTTTTTTTTTTTTTTGGTCAGTTCTTAAAATAAATGCACGTTCATTACTGATAGCATTGTGGGGTTTTTTGCTGCTGTTTTTTTCTTTTTTTAATTGATACAAAAATTGTGTAATGTTACTTTTATTGCTGTTTTTGCAATCTTCCAAAGAGACTGAAAGTGCGGTATTTAAGTGACTTAATCTTGGTGGGTTTTTCTGGAGCAGTTTTGGGGAACAAATTCCAAAGTCTGCATAATTGGCTTTGTATAGAAATCTCTAGAGGTGATTGCACTTAAATTTTTTTTTTGCGTGTTTAAAGGCATTTGTGGAGTATGGCAGAATCTGCACTGCTCTAGGGAATAAGACATTTTTGTGATCTGGAGAACATGTAAGGAAAATCAGTGTTAGTCAGTTATAGGAGTTCAATCGGAGAACAGTCTCTGAAGTTCTAAGGAAGGATTGATGGAGATGAAAGAGTTGAACACTGATATGTAACTTGTTTGAACCTACAAATATCTTCTTGAAGAGCACCAAGAAGAGTGAAAAACTGTTTAATGTTCTGTGTAGGACTATTTTAGAAGACATGAAATGAATAACACAATTGCTGAATATATATATATATATATATATGAGAAAGGTTTATCTGATACGTCTTTGTGCCCTGCAGTGTTCTGTGCAGTGGATTATACATACAGACTTTGAAAGAGTTTTCATATCTATTACAGCATATCAAGTGCTTCCATAAGTCCATCTCAAAAAATGATGAAATAGATGAGCAGGATGTTAAATTTTAACTTAGGTGACATTAAGTTTATTACATGCTTATGGTTGAGTCAGTAGGTGCTAGGAGCAAAGTAAGGTTGTTTGACAAGACTTTTTTTAAAGAGGAAGAAGATAAAAAGATCGATTTTTTTATAGAACACTCTTATCATTATTATTTTCCTGAGCTACACTTAATCAGCCTTCCTTAGTATATTGGAGGTATTTCCACTGTTACTTTACAGCTACTTTAGAAGTTCCAAGTTTTATTTTAATACTGCTAGGCACATGTCTATGAAGCTCCACTTTTTCCCATCTTGGAGAGGAATGAAAAGAGGGAGAGCTATTTATTCCCTATAGGATCTTTATTTGTTGAACAAGTATTTATTTCTCTGGTCAGGCATGGCATAAAAAGTGAATGTTAATTTTTCGAATATATTGACCCAGACAATGGGCTTTGGGGTTTAGTTATTTAAAATGATTCTTCTCGTGGGATAAGTTAATGCCTGTTTTGAAGTTGTGTAGGTGATTCAAAGAGCACTTTTATTCCTTTCTTAATAGGTCAAGTAATGCGCAGTGCATTTTACCTGTTCCTGTACTCAGATGTTTTTTAAGATCACCTGACTTTTACCCACCCCTGCTGTGTCAGCAACTGAAAGTTGATCTTCATCCAGTTGTGAATGAAATATGTGGGAATGCTTGATGTTATGCTGAGATTAATCAGTTCAGTGATATTTTTCTTGCTACCTGACAGCTGAAAACAATGCTCTCAGAAATGAAACAACATTTAACTTTCTGGGCTGGGCTGGCTGATGACTTTTTTTTTTTTTTTTTTTTTTTTTTTTTTTTTTTCTGAGCAGGTCATCCTCTTGGATTACACACTTCGAGTAGCAAGTGGGATGCCGGAAACCCTGCCAGCAATCTCTCTACAGTAGCAATTATGCCGGTGTCTGAAGAGGTACCACTTACTGCTTTTACGCTGGAGCTCAAGCATGCACTCAGTGCTGTGGGTAAGAAATTGTTTTTGTTATTGTATCAAGGGAAGTAAATGTTTCTTATCTTTTCAAAAAAAAATATATAGCCTGGTACTTGTCAAGAAGTCGGAGGTGGATTCCGGCTGTATTTGGAGGGAGGACTGTAGAGTGGTTCTCAAGTTCAGACTTTCTTCATGATTTTTTCTCGTAAAACTCTTACTTCTTCTAATTCACTCTCTTCCCATTCCTATCACACATTTAATTTCAGTGGATAAATTCTGTAACCTTGATGACTCTGAAATACTAGCTAATTGATCTGTTGTCTGCCTCTCCCCTTGGCTGCCGTCACTACTCCTAAGACTGCAGGCATTTCAGTGGACAGATCCTACCACCAGTGCACTGTTCTCCCAGTGCCTGTTTGAGAGTCTAATTCCACCTCAGATAAGTGTGAGATTCTCTGTTTTTGTTGTACAGCTTGATCCAGCAAAGGATTGCTAGTGAAGCTTCTTCTGTTGAGGTAGTAGAGTGAGCAGCAAGCATAAGATCTGATCATAAAATGCCTCGTGGAGGAGATCCTGGTTGCCAGCACTTGAGAGTGCAAACTATCTTAAATTAGGTCTTTCTATATTGCATCTTGCATTATCCTGATTGTTTCCATCTTGCTTGTCTGTCTTGTGCTTTTTAGTTCATTAATTGCTTTATCCATTGGTAAGTATGTGCAAGTTCCAGTTGCTAACAGAACCATGTATTCAATTCACCATGCCTTCAGTTCATTCTCCGTACTACAGTTTGATACTTCCTGAACATCCTCTTCACCTCATCATGCACTATGGCAGATTTCTTGAGTTAATCCGCTGTAGTTCTTTGAATTGTTAGTCTACTTGTTCTATTTATATATATATATTTTATATATATATATGTATGTATATATATATATGTATATTTTTTTTATATATATACACCTTATTGCTTATTATTTTGAAAAGCAAAAGTTACGATGTTTGTGGTGTAACAACTTCAAATTTTTGGTATTTCCTTTCTTGATCTTAAAGGATATCTAGAGCTGGTACTTATTCTGCTTTATACATATGACTGAGCAGCAGTAGGAAGATAATGTTGATGCTTGAAACCAGAAAGACAAGTTGCCAGATGTTGAGGTTTTTGGCATCTGAATTCCACCAGACAATGGCCATCTTTTCTTTCCACTCTTGAGCTTAAAAAGAAGATGAGGTCTTGAAAACTTAGAAACTCCATACATGACTGAAGTTTCAAAGCTCTTCTCCTTGTGCTCTAAAACTACTGCATTCACAGTCCTTAGGACAAGTTCACAGAAACCTCGGACAGGTTCTATAAACTACTGGGAGGGGTGAATTGTAGAAGGGGGAGCTCAAGACTGCAGTCAGAGTTATAACTTTTTTTGTAACATGAGTAACTTTGAAATCCACTTGGCTAACATCTGTACCTATAGTATCTACAAAATGTTAAGAGCTAAAATGTAAAGTTGACAGATTAAACTCTTTCACCTTTTGAAATATAAGTGCAGTTATGGTGATGTGTCTCTGTGAATTTCTGCATATTTTATATATACCTCTAATTTTGTTAGAGCGACTGAAAAATCTTAAGTGCATAACAGAACATAAATATTAGCATTAGCTGTTTTGCTAGTGGGTGCTTACTATGGATTGTTGCTAGTTTATTATGATATGTAACACCATGTGGAGCCTGTAAAACAAACAACTTTAGTCTGTAAAGGGACTGTTGAGAATAAAAATATCTTGTCTAATTGAAAGCACCCTGTAACAAACTCTGGGTTTTGTTTTGATCATGTGGCATTTCCTTGTTCACCCATCTCTTGTCTGCTTCTGAACTGACAACTGTGTAGTGCTTGGCAGCTACGGAGGGTACTATACAACCTTGGCATCTGAAGTTCTTGCGAAAATGGAGCAGACGGCTGCAGTGGGAAGAGGAAAGTGTTGTGTGAAAACACATCTAGCCATATGGTTCAAAACACAGCTGGTAGACCAAGTTCTTAGCTCACTAGCCTTGACAGCCTCTTCTCATCAGGTCAGTCTTATTGTTTATTCAGCCCTGCAACACTTTGAAATGTTGGCTAACCTTCCGCCGAGGGCTTACTGTTTGTGTTTTAATGCTGTATAGTGGCGTGTTTTTTTTCTTCATGCAGCTTATGTTCTGTTTTTTAGCAGAAGCAGCATTCTCTCTGTTTAGTTTTTATGGGTTTTTTTCTTTATGTGAAAACTATAAATTGTTTGGATATTCTTTATCGGTGCATGGCAAAGGGGTCTGTGTGATATGCCAGATGGTGCTTTGCTATGAGAAAATGAGTTGGTTTTTCGAAGGATCATCTTCCTACTTCTCATGTCAAAAAACGAATAGTAAATTTGATGCTGTGAAGCACAATTTCAGTTTACTTGTAGACTGTCTTAGTAGTCACTTGATCAGTTAGAACTGTATTCATTTTACATATGGGGAAATTTTTTTAAAAAAGAAAAGATTCGTATTAGGTCTTCAGCGAGCAGCTGTTATGTTGGAGCTTTGTGCCTCTGCTACCTGAGTACTTACCTGCCTCTAACTTTCAAATTGTACAACTAGCACTAAGGTCCAATCATAGTTCACACCAAAACCCCCAAACTTCGTTATGGAAATGGTGAGAGGGTGGTTTTATTTCCCCTCTCCCCCCCCAAGTATACACTTGCAAAGTCTCAATTGAATGTATTTCTCTTCAGGATATCTGTTTCAGTGCTTGTGTTGGTAATTTTGAGAACAAGAGATTTTCTGTGTAGACTTGCTGCTATTCAGTATGTTTTTGTTGTTTGTTCTTATTTGTTCTTTCTCTCTCCTATTGTTTTAGAAAATTCCTTACTCCTCCTGTTTAATATTAACTTAGATGAACATCGCAGTGGTGTCTAGATTCCCCCTGCTGCAGACTGTCCCCCAACTGCATGAGGTAGCCCTTACTATAAGAGCAGAAATGTATTCTTTTCCTCAAAGAATTTAAAATCCAAGCAGATGGAGGACAAAAGGATAGAAGAAACTAGGACAAAGCACACAACAATGTTAAGGTGATTGCAAGTACCATAATAAGGTGTAATCACAGGAGATGGTCATCTACAGCCGCATGGCTGACCTCCATGGTGGGTCATTAAAAAAAAAACAAAAAAAAAAAACAAAAAAAAAAACAAAAAAAAAAAACAAAAAAAAAAAACAATGCAAAATTAGATGAGTTGTTTCATTTTTTTTCCCAAGACTGGCATTAGAAGGATGTTACCGGTGCTGTGAGTTTGAGCTGGTTGCAAGTTTGTTTTGTTTTATTTTTTTTAAGCTTTAAACTATTTCCATCTTATTAAAGGAGTACAATAATAGTGACAAACAGAAAATCTCCGTCCTAGAGCAGGGACTTGTGGCACCATGAATTAACATAGGCAGTCCACAAGAGCCTGAAAGTAATTCAGAGTCTCTTATTATTTTCAATACTTTTGTCTTTAATGAGGCAGTCAGATGAACGTGATCTGGAGTTCTGGCTGCCTTTAAGCAGTTTCTTTGGTGGCAATGGCTCGTATCGTCCTCAGAATGGTACTGGGTCATGAACAGCAGGTCACCTGAGGGAAGGTTCAGGAACCTAATTTGAGCATTGATAGTTCAAAAAAATGTTACAGGATCAAGAACATCTTGTCAAATGGCTTCTTGGGAAATGGTTATATTTTGGAAACAGCTTGCCTAAATGAATTCTGGCTTGGACCACAATGCATAGCGGTTCTCAAATTGTCCCAAATCTCTGGATTCTGGGATACAGGAGTAGCAGAGTAATTTCTTTCTAACTAGCAAGGTTGTCGGACAGCGCTTATTGATTTGCTTGGTTGTGGGCAAGTCGTGCTTGTGTTCTGCATGCAGGGAACGCCATGCGCCCTGCTGCCCCGGCCGTTTTTTACCCAGCCTTACTCCACCAAATTGCTCTGGTTTTTTTTGAGGTGTGGTGTCTGCGGTTTGTGATAATACTTCAATTCAGATGTCATTTCTAGACTCTGTGATTGTACCCTAATTAAATCCAAAAGGATGTTCATGTTTCCATGGAGTTTCTTCTGTTCAAAAGCTGGACTTGCAGAGCAGTTATTTGATAATGGAGAGAAATAACTCAACGTGAATCTGTCTTCATCATGAGAAAGGTATGATTGTAAAATATGGTCTGAGTATTGAGGAGCAAGCAGGAGAGTCTTGCAGAGAACAGTGAAATCAGAGACATCTTTAGTGCTTCCTCATTCAGTTTGCATGTGTGCTTCAACATAGAAAGCCCTTTATTTGAATCCTGGGCTTTGGGCCTCCAAAGAAAGAGGACTTGAAATATAATTTTTTTAAAAAAGCAGAGACAACATTTTCCACTCCTGAACTGGAGGGAAAATCAGCAAGTTTCTTTGCAGTGAAACAGCAGGTTAAGTTAATCAGGCCAATGAATAGCAGCTAAGAGAAATCTCAGACTAGAGAGGATGATTCTAATCCAGTGTGTGTCTCTATCCTGCCTTTCTGCTCTTAAAAAACAAAAACAAAAAAAAACCCTTGCTTTTAGTTTCTAAAATATATAATGTATTTAAAATCTTACTGAAAAAACCCTAATAATAATTTATTGGGATTTTTAATGTGTAAGTCTGCCTGAATTTCCCTTATTTACGCACAAATTAGATTTAAATCTTAAGTATTTTCTTTGGTGAAATGACTGTGGTGCCTGGAGCCTGGCACAACTAGGTGTGTGTGTTTTGCTGGGCAAGATCTTCTGACACTGGGACATCAAACCCTTTTTAGCAGTTCTGTCTCAATACATAATTTTGTAGACTTTTATGTTAGGCCAAATGAATATTTTGATTTGAGGAAATCTAGTTAATTACTTCTGCCATGATAAATCTCTTTCACAGACTTGTAGTTTTGTCTTGCAAAACTGAGGAGTTTGCGGTCCCCATTTAGATGCTCCATGAGATTTCCCTGCAAATGCTGACAGTAGCTCATGATCATTTGTGCACGGGGACGCATTAGACCATCGCAATGCCGTGTTTTCTTATCTGCATGTTGATGTGCTTAAAAGCTGGGATTCAGAATCCCAGTGAGTTTGCAGAAAGAAAAATCTGTCTATTATTGGGCTTTTAAAAGTCACCACCTCTGGCTTGAGAAATTCATGAACTGCAACTTGGAAGCTTGCAAAGTGTCATGGTTTATCTCACTCTGATACTCTTGTCTAGCAATCTGCTATTGGTTACAGTCAGAGGCACTGCACTGGGCTAGATAAATATTCAAATGTTACATCATATATAACCTTTCTTATGTTTTTAACTTTGAGTTATTAACCCCATGTCTAACTCTGCTGGAACGGAATAGTCACTGAAAGGTGCAGGCAGCGTTTGGAGGATGCAAAGGTGTTTTCAGTATGCTAATTTAAACTACAAATTGCTTCTGAAGCTGATGCCAGGTGTAGAGACAGTGTTACTAGATGATGTGTAGTTATGAAAATGTGTGTTAAAGATGCAGTAATGCATAGTCTGGGACATTCCTGCCTACCAATATGGCTGTATGAAGGGTATGTACCTGAGAATGATTTTATTTTTCATTGCTCTTAGCAGTTGAGTTTAAATAACAGTCTCGGTCATTCTGGTTTACATGCTTGGGAACACACATGTTGGTGTTCTTGATCACATTAATGAAAGGGAGGGTTATTTAATGGTTGGTTAATTGGGCACTTGCTAGAAATTGGAAGCATAGAGCGGGTAGTTGTTACTTCTGAAGAAAAACAGGGTGGATTCAGTTGGAAACGTCCCCGTGTTCTCTGCTGGTGCTCTGAATAACGGGCTGCGAGACTTGTTCCCGCACTACCGCTGTGGAGAGGGGATGCTAGGCAGACTTCTCCAAAACTTGTCTATCAGTGTGCTTGCCTGTACACGCTAGTTTATGCTGCATGTGGAGACAGCTTCTCTTTCCAAACAGAAAAGTAAGATGAGTGGATGTGATTTTGGAAGTCAAAAGCCTCTTCAGGTTCTTCTGATGCTTGATGGGGAGAGATGGTCCCCAGTGAAGAGTGAGGCCTCTGCGTGAGGCAGCTGTTGTCCTGACTGGTGTGAAGATGCACCTCACTCTACAAAATCCGCCCTGGTGTTGTGTACAAGGTGTTCTGGTTGGTTCATTCACCTCGCTGGCTTGTTCATGTTTAATGGTTTTCCCCTTGGGGCACGAGCCCTTAGTGCGACACATCGGTGAGGTGCTGCCCAAACTCCTTTGGCGAAGTTCTTCTATCTTGGTGATCTGGAGCTGGGAAATAGCGGGCAAACAAGTGCAAAGGGGGAGCACTGTGTTCCCTCCTTGTCATTAGTGTCTCTCATTTTACATTTTTATTTTATTTCCTTAGCTCATTTTACATTTCTGGCTGCTTGTCTTTGCCTACTACCGTTGTCATAAAGCTTTGTAAGTCACATATCCTGGAAGAATATTTGGTCTATATATCATTTCTATTTTGTTGAGAGCTTTGACATGTTAATGAACACGAATAGTAACTCTTGTATTGAATGCTTTTGTCAAGATTTACCTGTCCTTTCTCCCATAGTCTTGATCACATGCAACGTCACAAGCATTTCTTTGGGGAAACCTCTTTCTTCCACTGCCCCATCCAAAGTTGTATCAGCCCAACTGTTTATGAGGCTGGAAGGTGAACCAGATAAGAGAACCAACTCATGTTAAAAATAATATGATAATATTCCCCAAAACTTGGGTTGATTCCCTGCAAAGTGTCCTACCGGCACATGCAGCGGAGTGGCACAGGTGCAGGAATGAGGGGCAGGCGAAGCCAGC
Source organism: Rhea pennata (assembly GCF_028389875.1). Taxonomy (NCBI): domain Eukaryota; kingdom Metazoa; phylum Chordata; class Aves; order Rheiformes; family Rheidae; genus Rhea; species Rhea pennata. The sequence continues at coordinate 3,989,443 of NC_084680.1, forward strand.
ACTGCTGTTGAAGGAAATGTTTAGCAAGTGATTGCATCTCTCTTGGGTCTTTTGCTTTCAGAGAACTCAACTACCAGAAAATGAGCTGCCATAAACTTTATCTGAGGATGAGGAACTTAATATCTACTCTCAAGTCCTCCTGCTTTCCATGCTTTCTTACCAGCTTTGCTTTTTTACACTGAAATCTTCTTGACTTAGTCTCTATACTTGTGGGATATTTTTGTCCATTTTTGTTTGCTTCTCTTTCATTACCAGTGTAACAAATGAAGAGTAAACATTACATGGTGGTATGAAAATACAAGAGTGAAAACCAAAATTCTAAGTTCTGGCTGGGCCTAACACTCAAGTATGTTAAATCAGACTGTACTCTTGGCAGGAGGACTTGAGCATTATGGGAGAAACATGGTTGACCTTGAAGCTCCAGGTGGACAGCCCCAGATAGTGTACTTTTATTTTTTTTTTAACTTTTTGAGCATGTAAAGGTGAAATTGTGACTTTTTTACCATGCTGTCCATTTATGACTTCTTTATTATATGGCTTCTAAATAAATACATTACGCTGTGCTGTTCTTTTTTTTGTCATGCCTTAAGAGACTACATCTGATAAATTGTTTTGTTACTTCATACATGAATTTCAGTTCTTGTATTAATGAAAAAATGGAGTATTACATTGAGAAAACATTAATACAAGGGAAGTGTTATTTTAGGTTAGTAAATGTGAGGTTATCTCTCAATATGAGACACACAATCTTTTCTTTTGGTATGAGATGAATTCCTTAAGTTTCCTTTCTTTTGCTTTTTGTATATAGCTGCAGCTATTCTGCAGCCTCCACCACATATGGCAGCTATTGCTGCTGATAAAACAGACTTGCTAGAAAGAAGAATAGACTAAAATGTCTGCAAGAAGCTCTTTGTCACGTACTATGGCAGATAGGTGTGAACGTTTGACTCTGTAGTGGAAGTACTGTGAATTGGACTGTGCCCTACAGATCTGGGAGTCTTTTTGTACTTGGGGGATGGTACGTGCTATAGGTTCCTGTTGGGGCGTTGAGTGAGAAGTAAGGCTACTAGAAAGCTTCAGGATTCATCTGCGGAGTTATCTCAGTGCAGGTTGAACAAATAATGTGCTTCAGTAAGTCAAAGAAATAGGGGTGTTTGCTTGTTATATTGAAGCTAGATTACAAAGTTCTCTATGATTAGAAATGGTATGTGATATGCTGAATATTCTGTTTGGGGCACAAAATTTAGTTGTAGTAGAAACTGTCCTATGTGAGATTAAGGAATGCAGTAAAAAAGCTTGTAGGCTGGGACTAACGCGTTAACAGGACTCTGGGAAGATGGAGAATGGGAAGTTACTATTGCAGATAAGCAGGAAAATCTTTGCTTGGACTGTGTGCCCTCTCCTCTATAACTCTAGTCAATGCACTTATGCATTGTTGCAGTGGTATAACTACATTTTCTTTATGTAACTTGTCAAGATTTGAATGACAGGTGTTCACATACGAGCAACTTTCTGTTCTTCTAGGTCCTGCGCTGCTGCTCACAAGTGATAATATCAAACAGCGCCTTGGTTCTGCAGCACTGGATAGGTACCTGCCTTCTTTCATTGCTATTTACAGACAAATGCAGAAAGATACTATGCTAGTCTTTAAAATACAGTGTGTTTGGGAATAAAACCCCACTTTCTAACATATATTGTGCTTTCTGATCAAAGTGTTTGAGATGATGACATTTCAAGAGTGTTTAGTTCAAGTGCATAGTTTTTTTGCTTTTTGTTTTTTTTTATATCATATACTTGATTTTTCACTTGTGCAATTAGAGAAGCTGAATTTGTCCAAGTAGGCACTGTATACACATTCTTAAAGATGTCATGGAAATTTTGAAGTTAGGCAACACTGCACCGTCTTTTCTATGTGTGCAAGTGTTTAATGGTGGAGCAATAGTGGAAAAAAAGAATGTACGAGCCTGGAAATGTGGGCAGATAAGAGAAATTTTTTAGACCTATCAGTTACAGATGGGCTAAGTCTTGCTTGCATATAGCTGCTTCGCACATATAACTGTTTCCTGTATGACGTATTGAATATCTGTATACAGCTTATTGTCAGCCTGAATATAGAGTTACAGCTGACATTGCTTCTAAAATAGTAGGGTTTTTTTTAAGGCTCTTTAATAATGGTCTGCTGTGTGTGCCTTGGCTCTGGAGTCTTGTAAATGCCGTAGGTCTGGTAGCTCACAAGAGTGTCTTCCCTTGACTCCTAAGAGCATGAAAATAGTGCTGTTTGTAAAGCCTCATGAGAGAGAAAAATAAGGAAGGTTTTGCCTGTTAAGATCCTGGACAAATCACAGAGTTTCTGAGACTTTAGATCCTCAATCGTATTTCATGAATATTCCTGTCTGTGCTTCAGACAGGTTCTGTCACCTTCTCCCTAAGCATGCACACATGGTCATACTTCTGAATTTCTTACCGCGTGCCCAAAACTCTCTAATCAGATTACCCTGTGGCTGTCTACAGTGGTCAATATCTGCAGCCCAGCGCTGACTTATTTAGTAACTCTGAAATCATACTACAAGACAGCAAAAATGAAGGAGGAGAGCTCAGGAAGAGACACGTAATGTTAGATATGTATGGAGTCTGTCTTTATGTTAAGAATGACTGGATTTGTTCTCCATACCAAGACTGCAGAATAAAGTAATGAAGGGAAATGGGAGAAAGTTTTGTTTTTTTAGCAGGAGATAAAGGAGCAGCTTATTTGCATCTGTGGGAAATGGATTTTTTTTAAAAATATCTGATTCCAGAAACTGTTGTAAGACAGGCTGGATATAGGGATGGCAGTGAATGAGAGAGAGGTGCAAGTCTTTGCCTTCCAGGTCTTGTGTTTGACCTCTAAGATTTCCCTGTTGAATTCACCACTTCAGTTTGGCAGGAGCTGCAGTGTAAAAGTTTTTATCTATTTATTCTGTCCTCAGTATCCATGAATACCGACTGACTAGCTGGCTGGGACAGCAGGAGGATATTCACCGTATTGTGCTCTACCAGGCAGACAGCACCCTTACTCCATGGACACAACGCTGCATCAGACAGGCGGACTGCATCTTAATAGTAGGGCTGGGAGACCAGGAACCGACTGTTGGAGAGGTGCGGTAGTAGCTGCTTCTCATATTTGCAGTGTTAATAATCTAGATCAAAGGAGGCTGATTCCTATATGAATTTTAATACCTGCTTGAAGCATGAATAATGAAATATTTCTTGGAAACATGGATTATAAATGGAAAGAGTTAAATGAGGTTCCTCCAAAATAGCTTAAACTACTTGCAAGGTTTTTTCCTCTACAGAATCTTTCACATTTTAGCCAATGGTAAATGAAAAAAAACAAATTGCTTTGAAGCAGTACCACATTTCTGTCCAGAATTTCTTTGCAGGATCTCCAAAGAGATGGGCAAAGTCTTCTCTACCCGGATGGAATTCATGCTATGTTCCCTGGAAAAACTACATATAAATTGTGTTGTATGAACAGTTTCATGTATGTTGATACAAACTCTAAGCTGTATTTTCCCCTCCTACTTATTTTTACTTTTTGTATTTGATTACCAAAGTTTATTAGCTGGGCACACGACTCTTGCAAAGGTTGAAAAAAAAAAAGAATCTGTATTTGTCTAATTCAGTCTTCTATGAGGTTCTTAGTGTGCACGTTTGCAGATTCAGGTGTCAATACAGATCAGTTTGCACCACAGAGTGTGAGTGCGTGTGTGTGTGTATCTATATATACATACATATATACATACATACACATATATTTTTCATAATACAGTATTCTTAGATTGATGCTGAAGCAGTGTGAATACCTGATACCCAATTCCTTTGGTGTGTACAATGTGCTGTAGCTGGAGAGGATGCTGGAGAACACAGCAGTCCGAGCCCAGAAGCAACTTGTCCTGCTTCATAAAGAGGACGGGCCTCTCCCTTCCCGAACTGTGGAATGGCTCAACATGAGGAGCTGGTGTTCTGCTCACCTTCATCTTCACTGTCCCCGCAGAGTCTTTTCCAAAAGAAGCCTGCCCAAGCTGGTAAGAGAGATCTGCTTTGGTGGATGGTCCTTTAGCTGTGCTTGTAATGTTTATTTCAAAGGTAACCAGGCATAATACTGCTATGTGACGTTCAGATGTGCAGATGACTTGCACAGATACTGTTCTTGTAAGTCTGGTTGACCTCAGTTTATCATAGAAGGGATGGAGGTAGGGGGTTCACATCTTCCTTAGAGCCTTGTGTGTGTACCTTTTTGATATACTGAAGATAGTAAGTATTATCTTATGGTCATGTCAAGGGATGTGTACATGCTGTAGAGTTTTTCTCACTGCCAGGATCCCTGTGCTTGAGAAAATTGTGCTAAAGCAGAGCCAGAGTGGAAGGTTCCCAGTAACTTTCAATCCTTGGCCAAAAAAGATAAATATCTCTGTAGACAATGCTGTACTATAATACTATGAAACTCTTCCCACAATTAGTAGAAAAATCTGAGAGATGCAGGTGATCGCTGGAATTGTTTGGGTAGTTCGTTAGCCTTCTTTTCAGCTGAAGTACAGCCATCCACTCCTTAACGGCATGTTGCCGGGTGCTCATGTGTGCTCTAAATTGCCTTTGGAATAACCATCTTCCTCCTCTCTTCTGCAGATAGAGATGTATGAACGCGTATTCCAGAAACCACCGGACCGTCACTCTGACTTTTCTCGATTAGCTCGTGTTCTGACTGGCAATGCCATTGCACTGGTTCTTGGAGGTGGAGGAGCAAGGTAGGTCCCAGAACATGCTTTGGGGTCTACTGCCAAAGATCCTGGCCTACTCGTATATGTCCAGTGTCTTGTGCTGAACCAGCTGACGTGCACCTGCCAGATCCTGCAACACCACTGATACTAAGCTGTGATCTGCATTGAATTTTTGGAACAATAGATATCATGTAAGATCAGCACTATTCTGTGAGCAACGTTTCTGGGAGACTCTGAGGTGGGGCTTTTGTTCCACAGACTTCATCCACTCTGTGGATTTGTGCGTGGATTTCTGCAGAAGTAACATGAGTGTTTGTGACTTCTTAAACCCTGTCATAAGTTGGACTTAATACCAAGATATGACTAGGGCAATACAATGACTCTCCTTTGCTTGGCCTAAAGTGACAAACTGATCTTTTTTTTTTTTTCTATGGATTCTTATATTAGAAAATGGTTCACAATATTTCAAAACTCCCTAAAGCTTTTCAAAGCTTGGACAGTAAGAGAAATCATGCCCTCTAATGGGGGAGCGTTCTCTTCTTTATAATAGGTCAAAATCGCAGGTACATGCACACTTCACAGAAAGGTATTATCTTTGCAGGCACCAGGCAAGAGATGTGCTGTGCCCTCCTATTAGAATGCTAGCTGAATTCTTAGTGATCTTTGGAAGTAGATTATTTCTGACAGGTTTTTTTTTTTTTTTTTTTTTTTTTTTTTTTTTTTTTTTTTTTTTTTGAGTGTGTTCTGTTGGGTCAGACGCTGAGTTTAGTAGCCCTTTGCCTCAAGAAAGCTCTGTCTTCATTATCTTTGTTAGCATGTTCTTACAGCCCTCCTTTAAAACAAACAGTGCTTTGAAGCACTGCTCAGAAAAAAAAAGAGAATTCTTGCATGTTCTATCAATCTATTTAAAACGATGGAAATACCACATTTTTGTCTTTGGGCCAGTGCGTGCTTTGAGGGGAATGTTCACTGCAGTGAAGGTTAGAACTCCTTTGTGACAGCCTGTTCTGATTAGTCGCTTGATGCTGAGACAGCCAGTGCTTTGGCTGTTTCTCTGAGTGTCTGTAAAGATGCCCTTATTCTGCTTGCTTTTACAGATTCCTCACCTACAATAATTTCATTATTTCATTTCTGATATAAGTACTATCCCATGGAGATGCAAAGTAAAGTGGAGAAGGAGAGCTGCTACTTAGTCTGGGTATCTCAGGAGATTTTGAGCTGAATGATGCAAAGCACTCTTTCTCTTCTTTTTTGTTACAAGCTATCTTTTATCTCTGTCTTTAATGGAGCCGGTGTTGCTCTAAAATATGTGCACTTCTATACTTCTGGCAGCACATTTTGCTCATCCTCTTCCTTTTTCCCCTTCTGTAAACACCTCTATAATTTTTGCCAACTGTTTGTTTTTTATTCAACTGCTTAATTTGCAAGCTGCCTCCTGCTGATTTTCAAGAGCAGGCGTAAGAAAAAAGCAGGCTTATTAGAGTCCCTTTGTTGGTCCTGTGTTGTCCTACTCTACAAATCTGAAATGTGTGGGCGTTCTACCCACACAGCAATGTGACTGTGTCCCATGAACCACTAGTTTGCCCATCCATACAATATGGAGGACTTCAAGAGGATTAAATGGCAGAATGGATCATAGATAAATATGATATTTTCTTTGTTCCCTGAAACCCTATTTATATCATGGTCCAAAGTGCTGCCTCTGGGGCTCAGGCTGGCACATGGATGGTATGTATTTTGTTTTCAATGGGAAGCTACTTGTATGCTGTTTCTGTATTTCAATCATTAACTTAATTGTAATTAGATGAAAAATTTGGATATTTTTAAGAGCTTACTTTCAAAGTGAAAATATAATTAAGAACTTGGGGAAAGGACCAAGCTTTCCTGAGATCTATTTAATAAAAAAAAAAAAAAAAAAGAGAGAGAGAGAGAGAGAGAGAGAGATAAAACTGCTTTTGGAAGATTCACAGTAGGTTCTGTAGGTTCTTAGATCCCCATCTCTGCTGACAGGGAGACCTTGAGGAGATTGTGCTCTCATCTAAGGTACTACTAATAATTCTGTGATTAAAGCCTATTCCATCTACATACATCTTGATGGGTGGCTGCACAGACATTTGATAGTTAATTTAGGCTTCGGATCATATCCGACAAGAAATATCCTCTTACCTTTTTCTAAAAGTATGAATCATACTGGTCACAATAACCAAAGACAGCTAATAAAGTTACCGGATGCTGGCTAATGGTTATTTCTGTTAATGGTATTGTGTTCTGTGTCTCCAGTAATATCAGTTATTTAGTTATTTCTGGAATGTTTGTCTGGCTTCCCAGTGACAGTTGGTTTGGGAGGTTTTACCAGAGCAGTTTCCTGGTAATTATCTTTGTGGTTTGTCATGACAAAAGGAGCATAGGAACTTGGGGTTTTCTCTCTCTTGTGAGTATAAAAATATAACAGATCAAAGTGATACAGTTCTAAAATTATAGTATTTTGCTTTTGTTAAGTGCTAATTTAATTTCAGTTAGAAACATTATGGAGTTTGAGGGAAGGAAAGGGGATTTTAGTGTAGAAAAATAATACCTTTCCATGCAATCTGGTTGCCAGAACAATGAAACATCAAACCGCAACAAAAGTGTAAACCCTCCATAAATCCTTTAGCCATCCCACATACAGCCCACCCTTTCTTTGGTTTTCTATAGTTGCCTCAGCAAAGCCACTTGGAGACTGAAATTTATGGGGAGTAAATAATTAATGGAGAAGATCTGGGAATGGCTATAGCTTTGGAGAAAAAATTGGTCATGATGTGTTAAAAGACTAATTTAAGCAACATTGGTAAGTTTTGTTGATTATAAATGTCGCTATTCTAGGAGCAAATTTGGTCCAACACGCCTGTTTAACAGAACGATCTGGGAATGTGTCTGATAGTGAAATATCCTATTTTTGCTGCTCTCTGTGTGTATTTGGAAAATAAAAGGTCTAGTCCTAAGTCTGTTTTGGTTCTTTTGATAGGAAGCTTTATCTCTAGCGCTGCACATCATACAAACGCATGAGGCGTGTAAGATGTGCGTATCGGAAGGGAAAGAGTTAAAAGCGATTAGATGGGCTATCTAAAATAAAACGGATACTATCCAGCTGCAGGTCCGTGCTGGGAACGCAGCTGGGGCTGGGGGGCCTTCAGCGGGCAGTCGAGGAGCCGGCGCGTACTGCCCTGCCTGCGCCGAGTGACGTAGCAGTGGACAGGACTCGGCGGTGCTCTGTGCCTTTCGCTCCCCTCCGCTGCCCTTTCCTGGAGGCAGAGCATGGACCTGCTCTTCGAGGATATTTGGAGATTTTTTTTGTCTGGGCATCTGCTCTTTGCTCTTTTCTCTCCCCTCCCCCTCCCCCATTCAGCTTTCTCCTCAAACTTATTATTTCACCTTGTAGCTTTTTTCCGCTCTTCTTTCTGCTGACTCCAAGGGTTAGAATCCAACTTGTGCCTTTGCATTTTGGGCTGTTGGCCCATTTAATCAACTCTTCCTTTCTGCCTTTTCTTCTTCTGCTCTGGCCCTCTGGAAGAGGAGGATAAAAGCAGCAGCTTGGGAGAAGCAAATCAAGCATTCTCGTGATGGATGCATGTTTGTGTGCGTCTGAACCTGCTTGTTGCCCTCTCTGGCTGGCTGGTTGTGCGTTCCTGAAGCCTGTGCTCTATGTAGGGTGCTTGGACTCTGTGTTTGAGAGAAGGCCAAATGTGCCGGTACCTTTGCCACCCAGGAATTTATTAGCTGCTGCTTTGAGTGAGGGACCCCTGGGATGTGCTGAGCCTGGCTTGAGTCTCTTTCTGTTCCTTAAAGCCTGGAATTATCTTCTGATTTGATGAGTTTGCCTAGTGAATGAAAAGATGAGACAGTGCCCGAGAGGCAGCTCTCGTAATCACTCTGCTCTCAGAAAATCCTGTTTGCCTGCTTACGCCCTCAGAGCTTGACTCCAAGACCCCTGAACCACAAGGATGGAATACGGCGGCTTGACTGTCTCCGTGGTCATTATGGTTGGCTGCGACTCCAGTTCGTTCAGGAAAGTCTGACAAGAAATCTGCTTATCGGTGTTGCTTACTTTCTCTGCCATGAGCCGCTGATCCCTTGGCCCTGCCATTTGTCAGGAAGCTGTTGAAGGTGGAATTTGCTTGTTCTTAGTCTGCACTAGGATGAAGGCTTCTAGCACATAAGTAATCCCTAGCATGGTCAAGTTGGGCAAAAAGCCGCAGATGATAGAAACAGTCAGGATCACTGGTGCTTCACTGTGCTTTTCTTTGTAAAGGACCCTCAAACGTAGCAGGATTGGAGGGAAGGCATACAATGGTTTTTCTTCTCGTGGAAATCAGAAACCTCAGAGGGACCCTGGGTTATCAGCTTTGGAAAAAAGGAAGGACTTTTTATTTTTTTCCCCCCTTGTATCTGAGGTTGAGGCCTCCAGCACAGGGGAAGAACGACGCTGAAGACCTTCCCTTCATCCTGAGTGAGCCTCTCTACTCATATCATAGAAAGCCTGTGAGGAAAAAAGTTGTTCTAAAACTGCCACTGCAAAGGTGCAATACTTGATGTGGAGATGGTGGGTGCATGACATCAATTACTGGGCTTTTAATGAGGCATAGTACCTAGAAGCATGATGAAAGTTACCTTTTTGAATTATTAAACTTGGTCACGTGTGTTAAAAGAATGTGTGTGGGGGGAATGACTGGAGGGGGGCAGAACTTGCCATCTGAATTCAGAAGCTGCCTCCAAGGTGTGCACTGGAAATACTATCACAAAGAATATAAACTAATGCTTTTTTTCCTACAGGCTTATAAACTCATTCAATGTAGAGGTTACAGAAAAGATAAAAGAAAATCACATGGGAATTTCCAGGACTCTTGGTGGTCCTTGCGTGAGTTTAAACATCAGTCCAGGTATTTCTGTTCCTTTACTGGGTTCAAAACTTCATACGGACTGATTCTGATGAGGGACGTCCCTAAGTGTAAGGGATAGGGATTTAAGGAGCCCAGCTGCACTGGTATTACTGGTTCTTTTTGTTGGAGAATAAACCTGCTGTTCGTCTTAAGAGCTTGCTTCATCATGTCTTAAGGCTTCCACCTATCTAGATCATATTTAACCTTCTTGTCTTTTTTTTTTCTTTTCTTGACTATGTCTCTGTTGATCTACAGATCTTGTTTTCTCTTCCTTGACACATCCAAGCCCTGAGATTACCCAGATTCCCTGCTGCCTGTCCATCCCACTGTCATTCACACTTGCTTTCCTTACTTCTGCCCCCTGTCCCTTTCCCACTTCCCACTTCCATATCCTCTCTCAAAGGAGAGGATGTCTCAACTGTAGAGACAGTTGGCAAATTACATTTTTTACAAGACTGAGAAGTGCCCTTATTTGTCAGCTTAAAAGAAATGCGCTCAGCTTCGAAACAACTCTTCTCGGGTCGGGCGGTGGGCTTTCGACCTGTGCTGCACTGTGCAAACAGGTTACTGGCAGCAAAGCTTAAGGCTGCTGTGAATGGTTTGTAATGGGGCACAATTATCTCCTTGATTTGTTATCCCTGTCTCACAGTATTTAAAATTCACAGTAAACAGGGCTGGCAGCATGAAAAATGTGTACAATTTAGATTCTAACACTCTGAAATACTCAAAAAATACAGTTTCATAAAACAATTGTGCAGAACTAAATTATGAAGCAAAGTTCCAGGTAATTTTTTTTTCTTTTTTCTTTTTTTCTTTTTTTTTCTTTTTTTCTTACGACTTTGCCTAGGATAGTTCTAAAAGCAGCAGCCACCTCTCTCTGAGTTGCTTGTATTTTCATGAATTATTGTAGCTTTTGAGGGTTAAGTTGCTGAAGGAATGAGAAATTATTACTGCTCTGAATCATCTGATGTTTTAGGAAGGTGGTTGTTCCCTTTAAATGCAGTGGATTTATACCTTCATCTCAGCGGGCTGAATGTGTCTGGAGGATTTGCTTGAAATCTGATATCCAGCCGAAGCATTAGGGTGAAGTTAACTCTTGTTTATTCCAGTGCTCAGCAGTAAGCAGGCTGTTGGTAACTCCATTCATGTTTGCTAGGTGCATTGCCAAGACATGGTGAACACGTTTCCTGGGGCTGCTGAGATTTTTAGAAGTATCCTTGCCCGTTTTGGGCCATACAGGGTCTGGGCAAACAAGCTCTGTAATCCCTTGTGGATTGTGCTGAGAGCCAGCTCAGAGATCTTTCTGCCCATGGTATAGGAGAGGGCTCTGAAGGAAGCCACCAGGTTCCTGCAGAGCTGCCCCTGAGACCAAGATCCTGAGGTGGCATGTAGGGAATCTGCTTTCCTGTATTATAACAAAACAAGTCTTAGGGAATACATTCCACTAAAAGGATCCCATTCCTTATCCTGCTGGTGCTGATAAAGATGTTGGGAAACCAAACTGAAGTACAAAAGAAACTGGGAAAAATGCTGCTTCTCTTCCCTTGTGAACCAAAGGATGAAGCACATCTCGCAGCACTTGCGGTCTATTATTGGCCATAACGGTTTGGAAGGCAAGATTTCTGTTTCCTGTAGTCTAGAAGTATCGAAATTACATGACAGAGACTTGAGTCTGCTCTAAGACTTGGGGAATAAAATTGAATATCCTAAAACATCCTTTCTCCAGTTCCCTTTCTTCAAAGTAATTCCTTTGCATGCCAAGCGAGGTCTCAGGCTTTGGACCTGTGGCAGGGCAGGAAGTTAGCAACTGTAAGGTTAATCCTTGTGATCTTTGCATCTGTCAGCCTGCAGTCTTTGCCCTTTTTCAAATATGGTTGGCTTTCTACTCTGCTAGATACATTTCAGAGAAGGGAAAGCTATCTGATGACTGCTAATATGTTTATGTGTGTGCAGATAGATATCTGTATCTCAGTATGCAGTGGTAGTTTTTCTTTATTATGTCTCTTTTTAGCTCAGATTGATGTGTGGGGACTTTGGGGCTTGGAATTATTCATACAGATATTTGGAGAAATGGCCTATACCCTGTGTGTTTGTGCTTGTGTAATGAGTAGAGGATCCATGGCTATGTGCAAATAAACCAGACTGTAAAACAAAAACTGAATTTTAGGGTCAGCAAAGCACATAGGCACCTGGCTTCCCAGTGTATTTCAAACAGCAGATTTGATTTCAGTGGGGTATGCAGGAGCTGAAATAGCTAAGAAGCTTTTAAACTCTTTGAGTCTAGGCCTTAATGATAGAATTGCACCTTTGATGAGATGTTTTATTTTTGATGCTGCCCCCTGAGAGAATGGAGAAAAATGGTAAGGAAGGTGGGATCTGCCTTGGAAGCAAAGATGATAACTTATGTTTGGATACCTAATTTGAATCTGATCCAGATCAATCCTGGACTACTACTGTTTAAATAAAACCAAGATCCTAAAAATAGAAGTGCAATCTGAGCATTTGCTTACGTTAAGAAAACCTCGTGAGACATGGCTGTGAACTCATATTGAAGGCTTTGGACTTTCTGTTTGCAATTGGTTGGCAATGTACTGTACTGTGATTGCTCCTAAGAGGCTTTGCTTTGATTTCTTCAGGGATGGTTCATCTTGTGTATTGCTCAAGTGCTCAGGCTAATTAATGGTGTTTATGCATCAGTTCAAAATTTTGTCTCAAAGTGCAGTCGTCTTAAGCGTGGACAGAACCACGTGGCTGTTATCAGGTTTCATTCTGATAGCTCTGTGAGTTGTGCAATAGTTGGATCATCATATGCACATCAGTCTAGTTCTTATGGCTTTGCACCCATAGTATGGTTAATGATCTGATTTTCTCTTTCCCTGTCTATAGCACCTATCTAATTACTCATCTGTTGCCATTCGTAATGAAGGTGGAAGATTATAATATCTCCTATTTAAATCCTTCATGCAGCAGGAGCTTGAGGGCTGGAGAAAAATATCATTGCAAGGGGTGTATTTTGACTGTCCTGATCTCCAGTCTCAAACTCATCGAACTCATTAATTCATAGCCGTACTTTGATATACTGATGAAATTAAATGAACAGATGGTGGACTTTTCTTACAGTTTAACTCTTGTTATTAGTTTTACATCTCTCTGTATCAGCAGAATTAAAATGTGTGCCTTGTTGCAAAGCCAGAAGTGGAATAAATCAAGTTACAGGGAACTTTTTTTCATGTAGCTGTTTTAATACTATGATGAAAAACCCACACATTTTAGGGAGGATAATGAATCTTTGGGTTGCTGTATTTTTTTAGGAATATATCTAAACCTATCTGGGCAATCAGCTCTCGTATTAAAAAAGAGGCAATTGGAGAACTTGTGAGTAAAATCTAAATGGGTAAGTTCTTTCATATTTTCTTTTTCACAGCAGTCTTTTATATGGTCAGGAAGAGGTAGTGGACAGCTCTTCAACTTGTTTGCTGGCCTTTCATGGCCTCTCCCATCTATTCCCCTGTGGATCCTCTGCCCCTGGCTCTAAGGTCTGTGGACTGTTTCTGCCCTTTCTGCAGCTTCCAGATTTGTGCTCAAACAGGGTTTTTGAAGACTCTTCATAAGTAACTCAGGACAGGGAGGGGCAGTGGAGGAGGGAGAATATATGTTTTCCAAAGAAAATGACTTTTCGTTGCCCAGAGCATGAGACAGAATCGTGCTTGGCCTCTCCAAGGAGCAAGTGATTAGGGAGGTATAGTTGGCCACTAGCCTCTCTTTCCCCATCCTGCGCTCACGTACAGAAATATGCCTCTGGCAGGTATCATCACAAAGCAAAAAATCCATCAAGTTTTCTGATTTCCTTTTGCTCCAATTTTATTTTCATTTTTCCTCCCCTCCAGTCCTCTGGTGGTTTACTCCCACATGATGCTTCCCGCTGCAGGACTAAGCACACCTGACAGCCCTCCCAGGAGGTCTGAACAGTTTTTGCTCGTTTACTTATTTGTCAAGCACCAACCCATCTGTTTAAAGTTTAGTTCTAAAGTTAGTATATAGAACAGAAACTGGATCAGCAGTGAAAGAAGTTGAGTTTGGGTTTTGTCGCAGGAAGACGGTTTTACCGGGGGTGTGATAAGTAGGAATTACTCGTGCGCGACTAGTGCTGAGTAGGACATTCAGGAGCTTTTAAGGGTAACTTGCGGTTTTTATAGCACGCCAAGGGAAAATGGTTTCTTATCTCTGAGCTAGGGAGATGAGGGGGATCTGAAGGCAGAGCTAAATGGGAGGATGAAATGAGGCTGCTGTTGATGGAGGAGGAAGCAGGAAGAATTTGAGTGTCTGGATCAATTTACTTGTACCTGGGCAGGGTCATCTTTAAAACCGTGCAGTGGAAGGGTGGAAGTGTCCTTCAGGGCAACTGCTGGGACACATCGCATTGACAGCTGGATGCTAGGATGAAGAGCAGAGAATGGGGGATTTCTCTCACTGTTTCTCTTAGAAAAGAGGCTTAATTCTTAAATGCTGCCTTGATTGGAAAATTCCTCTTAAATACGGAAGCAGTACTGCGGGAGCAGAAATGCAGTGGTCTGGTTTCTGTTGTCCTTTTGAGCTGACAGCTCAATCACTGTAATTCTTCTGGCACATTTACGATACTGGAAAGTTTTCTGGTCAGGGAAGCTGGGAAATAATATTATTGGAAGGATACGAGTATGATTAGATTTCAAAGCAACATTTGTATGTGGTGTTGTAGCTGCAAAAGATTGAAGGTGCCAAATTGGAAATAATAGAGTTTAGCTTGTTTGGCTTCTTTCCAAAGCAGTGACTATGCCATGTAGGAAATCTAACGAAAAGCAGATGGAAAAACTTTTTTGTGTAAATAACGAACTCTTCATTATCTCACATCTCTAGATATCATTGTGAGAATCTCCAGAGTAACTCTAAGTTATCTATTAAAAATATATATAAATTCAGATAACTCTATAGTGGATGCAACTGTATCTGTTAGTCTGAGATCTGCTGCTACCAGTCTTAGCTTCAGGATTACAGTCTGGGAAGCGCAAGCGAACAAACTTGCCATAACTGGAAGGGCTTTGAAAATTCCTGCTCGTCCTCCTGGAGGGGAAAAGCCAGCAGTGGCCTGGAAATTTCAAAGCAGCATTGGAGAAATCGGTGACCGATGCACCGCTTGGGCACATCTCTAAAAATGTATATAGCACAGATGAATATGTATTTACTTATACAGTGAGTGTGCTGGGTGATCTGATGACTGCTCGTAACGTGCTTTGAATCAAAGTTGTTAGGTTAAGGCAGAGTGGGTCTTACTTTTATACCCTTGCTTCTTCAGAAGTTTTAAGGTTATGAAAGAGACTTAATTTGGATTTTTTTAGCTATAGTGGAGCTTAGTAAAGTGCTCATAGCAATTTTCCTCTGTTTTTCTACCTTCTCTGCCACTTAATTACCTCTAGAAGGTGGTGCAGCAAGCCAAACATCCAATTCCAGAGAGGCTTTTGTTTCGAGACAGTAGCGCTGCAGCAGTCATGACCTTAATTCCATTTTTTAATGAAAGGAAATAGCATCTCTTTTGGTTCATTCAGAGATACGTCCTTCATCCTGATGAGTCTATTAGGAGCAGCGAGAGATGCTATGGAGCCTAAAGACCTGAACTGTATTTTTCTCTTCCCTCCTCAAACTGAAGTGGACTTCAGAAGGGCAAAAGCTGCAGCATCGCCCTGCTACTCTGTTAGTCACAGTCTGAAAAACGAGTGTCGCTTCTCGCTCGACGGGTACTTGCGGCACTGCATTTATTCTTCCTGACACTGACAGGCAAACGTCCTATTGAGAGGTTAAACAGCACTTGAGAAAATACTGGTGCAGAGTCGCTGCACGTTTTGTATTAACTATATTTTCTTCAGCCCCCTGACCTCAATGCAGAGGACAGCCTGTGTTCCCGCTATTCCCACTGATGATTTAATCCGAAATGTCTGGTTGCATTTGCTTGCGTTTCCAGTGAGTCGTGTCTAATCTGAGCTCTGGCAGGCACGTGCGGAGCAAGCACGTACGCTGCTCTCAGCAGAATTTTTCCTTTATCAGCTGAGCTTGGTCGTCTTGCATTAGAGCCTCACGCCAGCGGCATTTCCCCCAAGGATGAAAGGAAGGGCTTGTTTCAGAAGAAGGAATTTTCCTGCAAGCCTTTCTGTGATCTCCCATGCTAGGTTATATCCTTCCAAGGAAGCATGTCGCTGACGCCCTAACTCCTCTCCCTGCTTTGTTGTCGTTTATTTGTGATCACTGCTAGTAAAGAAAAAAATGTGCCTGGAACTGATGAAGTATAGCATGGCTTTTGGAGGCTTTTTGAGCATATTGCAATCATTCGTTTGGTAACTAGTGCAGCGAGGAGCATTGCACAGAACGGTTCCTGCCTTGGCTTGTCCCACTTGGGTCGTAGGGCAGTGGTGGAGAGGAAAACGGAACAGGGCTCTTATTCCCAGCGCCGCCTCCAACTAACTGGTGCCGTTTCCGCTCTCTCGATTCAAGGATGCTAGTCAGGGCTGGCCTAGTGAATGATATATGATGGAAAAGAAGAGCTTTTCTTTATATATAGACTGCACTTGAGCACAAGGCAAAGCTTTGGGGTTCAGGTAGCAAATTACTTGAAAATAATCTTCTGGGTCATTCGGCTTTGGTGCCAGAAGCCCTTATTGGTGTCCCAGTGCCAGGCGTTAATCCTGCCGGAGGAAGTGGCCTGTGCAGCTGCACCTGCAGGCTGCCTTACGCGAAGCACAGCTGCGTGTGCGGTTCTAGCAAAGTCACGTGCATCTGGTATCTGAGCCGGTGCTTCCTGACTTCCAGGCGGAGTCCCCTGTTCCTCCTTGTCTCCGCAGGAGGCAAGTGATACTCGACTTCTATGTCGGCTGGGTACTTAGGGATTTCCCAATCCCTTCCTCCATTTCCGCCAAGAGCACTCCGGTGTTGAGGTATGTGTACAGTGCCATAACAAGGAGTCTTCTGTCGTGCTCTGCAAGCCGAACGCGTGTATTCCCACGTGTTGCCCTAGGAGGGGACAGATCCCCTGTGACAAAGTGCCTGGGATTACAAGAGGCTTGTGATCCCCGTTTCCTCTGCGCTGGGACCCTGTCTCTGTTGCTGGCAGTTAGCAGGGGGCCTAGCTCCTGGCTTGAATTTCTTCTCCTCCTCTGTTGCAGCATGAGACTACACTGGCTATACGTGAGGCACCAGCGAGCTGTCAGCGAGCAGGATGCGTGCCGCTTGGCAAACCGCCTGCTTCTGCACACAGCTTCCCTTGGCAGTGTGCCCTTGTTTACGTACGCCGCAAGCTGCGAAGAAGTGGCCAAGAATGAACCAACTTCGGCAAGTTGTTGAGAAGTTTCCTATAGTACCGTTGCTGGGGTAGTGAAGCCCTAAAGCTATAAACAGGGGAAAACAAGTAGAATTAGTTTCTTTTAGTAGGCCAGTTGATACATGGAGAAATGGATGGGTTCAGGCACATTTGCCTTTCCTCAGGATTTTAGATTGCACGAATATGTTCAATCACAAAGCTGGTCAGGATACTGGAACAGGAGCAATCAGCTTTGTGGTCGTATATAAAACCAGATTATGATGCATTATGATACATAATTTAATCTGGTGGTTGATAGGAGATCCCTTTTGCAGCAAGAAAAATACTTTCATTCCCATTTTACAGATCAGTGCTCTGAAATCAATGCATCTTTTGGAGTTATGTTGCTGTTAATGTTCAGCTGGAAGAAAGTAACCTTGGCAGGGACTTGGCTCATGTAAGGGACAGAGGTAATGGCTTGCCAGTAGAAGTAATAACGATCTTTATTTATTCAGGGGCCTCATACAGCAAAGTAAAAACAAATCTAGAGTGATCACATCAAATCCTTTTTATTCTGTGGGCACATGGATGCTGGAATAAGGAGATCCAGTTCTGGAAGAGGTGAATGGGAGGCAAGCTGGTGTGGAGCTAGTCCTGGCCAGTTGAAATTGCCCTCCAAGAAGTGAAATACTTTAAAATACTTAATGTGTCTTAGTGGACCCACACGATGTAGGCTTTCTCCAGAAAGCAAGTTTTATAGTTTGCGGTCTGTTTGTCAGCAAGATCAGTATCAGCAGACTTAGACACAGGGATAAAGCACACAAGAGCTCCAAGCAGAAGCTTGGTTATGAAAATGGCTAGCATCTAGAGGTCTAAAAACAGTGGACTCCTCTGGCAGGGATAAAATTACAGTTCTTTTAACTTAGGGCACCTTATGAAAAGAAGCAATAGTAGGGCAGGGGAAGGAGCATTCAGAGGGCAAAACTAAATGAGCCCCTTTCTGCTCTTGGATTTCACCCATGCAGATCTGTCAATGAGGTCCTTTTCACTAATATAACTGACAACGTGTCTCAAAACATTTCAGCAGCTGGAGGGGATTTGCTTGAATGGAAAGAATGTGTTCAGCATAGCTTGGCCAAATGACACCTGCGGTGGACTTGGCAGCTGTTAACAAGTATTTATAAGATGTAAACAGCAAGGGGAAAGAGGATGTAAATAGAGCAAACCAAGGGGTAACAGAAAAATAGATGAAAATGAGGCAAGGAAGACTACAGCCGTATGCCTTAGACAGCAAAACATCCATCCAGGTAGAATGAACTGATTGACATGCTTAGTGTTCAGTGGACAAAGCATTCAAAATGGGAGGCTGTAATTTTGCACTAAGAGGGTGATCAACCTGCGTTTCTGATTTCTCTGCTTAGATAAAGACTTTGCGGGGTGGACTGGGATCCCTCTCCCGTTAAGGGAGAACTGATTTTAAGAGCTGTTTGTAAGACCCACTGCGGTGGTTCAGATCATGTGTTCCTATCTGTGTTCTACCTATCACTTCCTTCTGTCACTTCTACTATATCCTTTTAGTGATGAAAAGTCTGAGCTTGTTTGCAGCTCTCAGGATGCAGGTGCATCCTGGATTTACATTCTTATGTCTTATGTTTTATTCAGGTTTCTTTTATTTGCTTCTTTAAATTCCGCTGAACAACAGGTTGTTATTTTTCAGACAATATCCAGAGCAATTCCAAAATCTTTGTGTGAACATAGCTAGTTTAGAGCTCGTTGCCATATGTGCGTTGCTCCTTTGGTCTTCCCTTGTTGTGTCAGCGCTGAGTTTCATCCGACTCCTTAACTGCTGTGAGATCCTTTTGTAGCTCTTGTAATCAAGGAATCTCGTAGCTATGACTTTCCTGAAGGAATTGATATAATATGCAGACATTGCCTCCTCGTACGCTATTTTTCTAAGTCTGCGTGCTAAACTAAGTTCCTTCCTTCTGAAAATTGTTTGTTTCTTCTTGCACTTTATTTTCCATCTTTGAATTCATTATTAATCTGTGGGATGACTTGTCCTGTGATCCCAGGATGGAGAGTTTTTTGAAGAATCGTTGGAAAAGAATCTCCCCAAAAGGTCTTTGATGTCTAGCTATGGTGGATATCACCAATTCTTGCTTATCACATGGTCCTTTAGAATAACTTGAGTAGATTTTTAATGCACTGGTCCCTTAAAACCATGCTGACTTTTCCCTCGTATGACTTTGGCATCACTAAGTTGATTCTTTGCTGTCATTTTCATATCACTGGCTTTCATACTGAAGTCAGACGGGGTGGTCTGTATTTCCTAAGCTCATCACAAAGTCTTTCGGAAGATTTTTTGAATTCGTGACTGTTTTTCTGCCATTGATGCTTGCTTGATTGATGCAACAGACTGGCAGTTCAGCTTGTCCACACTTCAGTTCCTTTAGAAAATGGCATTTGTGTTTTTATGCTTTCAATGGCTGCTTGTCTGATAATATCTTTTCTTTCTTCTCTGCTTGGCACAGGGGCTGCTCCCAAGTGGGAGTCATCCGAGCTCTGATTGAAGCTGGCATCCCTGTAGACATGATTGGAGGAACGTCGATTGGAGCTTTTATGAGTGCCTTGTATGCTGAAGAGCGTAGCTACAATCAGATGAGGATCAAAGCTAGGCAGTGGGCCATGGTAAGAACTAGAAATGTTGTGTTTCTCCTCTCAGATGGAGTGCAAGAGCTTAAACGCAAGCCCTAGTACACGCAGCAGTGCAGAAGTAACCGTCCAAGGAAAATGCTGCCTTCTGCACTTCTGTGTCTGTGTGTCAAACGGGGCCTCTGCCTGGCATAAAGGGAGTGAATTTTAAAAACTTTTCACCATCATACTTGCAAGCTGCAGTGATGTGAGCTCCTGAGGAGAGCACGGTCCAGATGCTTGTTGGATTTTTTTGTTATTTTTGTTTCTATATTCCCCCTCTCCCCCTGCAAGCTCTAGTCGTAGTATGAGTGTAGAATTATATTGTTTAAGTGTGTTAGCCTGTGTTTATCTTGTTTCTTTTCGTTTTATGTGCTGGAATCCGTTTCCTTTCCAACTCTGAACAAATGTTTCTCCTTTGTATAATTTTCTCTCTTTCGTTCTCACATGCTGTCATTTTTCAGTGGAACTGATTGACAGAGGTAATCCTTCTCTAAACTAAGTAAGATCAAAATGTTTGATTCACGGTTTGGCCTGAGAATTCCAGAGTGTCGGTGCTCTATGTCAGGAGAAATTTTTAACTTAAATGTATAATACACAGAATACACATGTTCTCATAGTTGAACCGAGGTTTGGGAAGGTTGTTCTGAATAGCAACTTCTAGATTGTCTGTGAATTCACTTACTGATAGGATGTTGGGGGAAAATTTTACTAGCACTGAGTTACACTAGTTAAAATTGATTAATAGTAAAGGTAAGCATTATTTCAGGAATTTGCCAGTTACAGTATGATTTCATTTCTGTATTGTTTATATGAAAACCAAGTGTGCATATTGTTTTTTCTTGTTGAAAGATAAGCAACGCGAGGATTTTTCCAAGCTGTGTTGAGCTGTGGCTCTGCTTAAATCTTTAGTTTTAGGGGGAGATAGAAGTCTGGCTGGCTGTGTTGAGGAACACCTTGAACCCAAACTGTTCTGCAGTACAGAGTGCTGGAACTGGAAGGGAATTGGGGGAAACTTGAAGTTAAGGATATATCCTTATATATAAGGATGTAAGGATAACAACGGTACTCATCATAGCAGAGATCCGTCTAGCCTTGGACTCTTACCTCCTGCGCTGGTCACTCTCAAATGCCTGGAGGATGTCGTCTCAGCAGAGCGAGCATGTGGGGTCTCTTTCATGTTCTCCTAGCCCCCAGCAATTTGTGGCTCACTGACTTATCTCAGTTGCTCTTGTATTTAACAGTTAGATTGGAGTAATGGCTTTTTCCTCCATGCATTTGTCCAGAGGAATATCTCCTTTTGTTTCTTACCTTGGAGAAATGGGAGGAGTGTTACTCTGCTCTGTACATGTGGTGATGTAGAGTTGGAAGTCCTGTTTTTATTGCGTCTCTGTGGCTGCCATTCGTGAGCTCACCAGCCTAACTGCTATTACCAGCAATAATTAAAGAGGAAACAAATCTAATCTGTCAATTAACTTTTGAACACAGATTGCCAAGCTCAAAGATGGTTTCCCAAAGGGGAGGTTGGGCTTTGGCCCAGCCTATCTACTCAAACTGCTCAGATATTTCTACCTTGAAACCCGCAGATGACACTGATAATTAACTTGTCCTCCTACCTCTTAGAGCAAAGATTTCATCTTGTTAATGAAGAAGGGATTTACTTGAGGTTTTTGTGATGATTCTGACAGACTTGCCAGGTTCACATCCAAACCAGGAATTGTTCAAGTGTCTGAGAATGACCTATCTAAATGCATCAAAGATTAAAACAAATGTTAACAAATAATACCCTCCTCCCCTGCCAAAACCATAGTGGTCTATTTGAAGCCCTTTTCACCTTTTTTTTTCCTTCTTTCTTTTTTTTCCTTTTCTTTCTCTCTCTCTCTCTCTTTTTTTTCTCCAAGGCCTAGTCTAGCAAAATTCTTGCATTTTATTCTGAAGAGAACAGTGGACACCCTCTCTCCAAGCTCAGCGTCACAGCTAAAACACAAAGTAGTCTGAGGGATTGCAGATCTCTAATACTGGCTATTGGGAGTTATTTTCTGTTTTGCTGTGTTACAGCAACTGTTGCCTGAGCGAGGAAAGTGGCTCCTTTCACCAAGTATCAGCTCTGTAATAGCGGCAGGTGAGATTTGTTAGAAGTTCATAGAAGATCCAGTTGAAAGGGCCAACATATGACAGGCTGCTCCTCTGAGTGACAAACCTAGCAGCCCCAAATTCCCAGTGTCCAAAGCTTACAGGACCGTTTGTGCTGCGCTCCAGAGCAAAACCCCTGCCAACGAGGATCGGTCCAGCAGGCGCCTGCTGGACTGGTGCAAGGGAGGCTTTGAGCAGTGTCTTCCGGGAAGCCAACGTTATGCAAAAAATCCTGGAGCGTGTCTCTGTGCAGTGGGATCTGTCGGTTCACTCTCCTGCTTGTTAGCTTGTGCTGGGGAAGGTTATTGTTGAGTGTTCTTCGTGCAAAACCTTGCAGCCTAGCTGCTCTTGCCTACGGGGTTGTTAGTTTTTGAAGTGTCTCCATTGTGGTGGGTTAGATAGCTCCAGTTTTGTTTTTAACCGCCAGAATAAATGGTGGTTTTGTGCTGCAGATGTTTCTCTTTTAGGTATTTTTAGAAGTTGCCATCTCTATAGTAGTACACTTGAGGACAGGGGAAAGGATATTTGTAATTCGATGTGATTCTGGACCAATGAGGCAGCCAAGAACAAATAACTTTGATTAGTCAAATACAGAGGGGTGTGGAAATAACCAGCCAGGTTAGTTACTGCATACTGCTGCTGTTCCTTTGGCAGCTGTGCTTAAACAACAAAACAAAACACAGCTTTCAGTTTTCCACGATTGGTGGAAACCGCTCTAATACTCCTGCTTTGGGAGATACTATGGCTCAAGGAGCTGATCTGACCAAAATTCTGTTTTCCTGGCCGTGCACTTCCTTCTAGCCAGCTCAGCTCCTTGGGCTGCCGGCTTGCCGTGCTGGCACGGCGAGGGCGAAAGCAGAATCATGAGCTTTGCCCAGTTTGGATCACGCCTCTCTCAAACTGTGTCCCAATACTGTTCTTGAACCGTTACATATTACATCTGTAATCTTGGGGAAGCAGGCTGCTCTAGCAGGGCTATGCCTAAATCCCTAGCGCTGGTGGGACGCGGTGCAGGCTGAGGATGGCTTGTGAATGCTGCGGAAGCGGCCGCTGGCTGAGGAAGAGCGCGAGAGGCAGCACGAGACCGCCTCGCACGGCGAAGCAGCGAGGTTGGTGAGGACGGATGCGATGCCCAAGCGTCGGGGGCTGCCAACGGTGCTTTCGCTGGGGACGTCGCAGGGGGAGCAGAGTTAGTAGGTGCAGCGTTTTGTAAATGACTTTGCATCCTACACTGTTTTATCGTGCTTGTGTGCCAGATCTTCCTGCATAACAACAGATACAAGTACAGATCCCTGCAAACAAACACAAACTTGGAGATGAGTGGGCAAACATTGCCAAATTATATTAGCGTGAATACGAGGCAGGATGCTGAGGCAAAGATACCTGCTGCCCAGAGCAGAGCAGAAACCCGGTGTCAGACCCTCAAGTGAAGGGAGTCTCAATTGCCGGGGCTTAGAGCAAAATGTAGTACAAGGTAAAGCAGCTTTAAAATGCATTGCAGATCTTAAAGAAATCACAAGTTAATTATGGACTACGTGTAAATGAATGTGGAATAGCTTTGCCTTTATAAACATGGTTGATAAGGTGCAGCCGAGAAACTGCTTTGGGTGTCTTCCAGCCTGGGGATGCTGGAGGTCTGCGTTGGCCTGCCAAGGTACTCTCTGCTGGTGCTTGCTGCTTTTTAACTGCGTTTTTTTTTTTTTTTTTTTTTTTTTTTTTTTTAAGATTTCTCTGTTTACAAAGACTAAATCAGGCCAGATTGGTCTCCCTTTGTAAGCCAGCTGAAGGATTTTCTCTGGTGGCCTTTAAGATTAAATTTGGTATTTCAGATTATTAACAGCACGAGGTGATAATCATTGGGCATGGTTGTATTAAATCTTGAAAATTATAGAATTGCTGTATCAAAAGGTACAGGTAAAATCTATTTTCATGTATAAATAGGGCTCCCAGTTCATACGTATTGAGTAGAGTGTATTATTTGGGGTGCTGAAATTCTACTCCAAGTCAAGCATTACGATTTGGAAACTTCAGATAAAAGGTTGCACACAAAACCCAAATGTGTCTATTGCTTTGCAGCGTCCCATTAAGTCACCAAACTGCCCTATTTCTGTCCTGTAGCAAGTATGTGAACGAATGTTTATGAAGACAATTATGGGATCAAAACATCTGAGGCTGATTTTAAACGTATATTTATTTATTCTATTCTTTACCTTACTCTAAGAGATGGCTAAGCTTTCTTAACGTTTCAAGTATGAATCTTTTTCTTCATTTCTTAGATTTCTTAATAGTTTACCTTCAAGCCTAACTTCCAGCATCTGGCTTTTGTGATAAATATATCTCTGTGATGCTGTTGTTCTGACACCATGGTTGTGAATTATGCATTTATTTTGTCTTTAACTTACTTTTCATTGCGAATTCCTTCGCTTGGCTCATTAAAACTTCATATGTGAACACTGAAAAGGCTCTGCAAGTAGTTCTGGATGCTATTTCTAGTACTTTCTAAAATCTATCTGTTAATTTTTCTAATATTTTGCTCTTGCAAAAAAATTTCCCAGTAACATTGATGGGGGTTTTGTGGTTTTTTTTTTTGGTTGGTTTGTTTTTTGGTTTTTTTTTTTTGTCTTGGGAACAAGGAAAAGCACTGGGAGCGTTCTTGGTTTATCAGCCCCAATTTACAACCTTTCTGCATCAAAATACAAAATAGCCAGAGATTGCAATTTGGTTTTCTCTATCGCCCCTCGTCACATCTGAGTCCCTTCCTTGTTGAAGTTGCGTTATGTGATGGGACAGCCTTTAAAAAATAATTTTAGCCTCGCAAGTCTTTATTAAAAGAAAGCTTATGTTGCAGCAAAGCTGTAGAAAATGAAATTGTTGGAGACGATTGTGAAGAATTGCAAAATCCCCGCGCTCGTCCCTGAGAGCTGGTAGCGAGGCTGGGGGCTGCGCTCCCCGGCGCTCTTCAGCGACCTGAAGCTGCCTTTTTCTCGGAGGCGAAGATGCCGCCCTTCGTGCTGGTGAGCAGCACAACTCATAAGGCTCTGGCTGCCTTTCCAAAGGGCGATTTTTATTTATTTGCTTATTTAGCGTCATTTATCTGGCGGAGGGGAGGGACAGCAGCTATTCTCGGCAGGCTGACGGAGGCTGTTTGCCATCAGTGTCTGCAAAAAGGGCATCTTCCAAATCTGAGACGGGAGAATATTAAGAAGTAGCCATTAATTAGAAGTTTTTATTTTGGGCGCAAGACTACTGCGGGCTTTAATTGCCCGAAAATACAGAGGCCCAACATTATAAAGATCATTTGCCTGATGCATGGGGCTGCTTGCTTTAGCATTAAATAACAGTATTTTTGCAAATTCCTTTTCCCCTGAATTAATCGCTCCTAATACTGCCAGAGACCAAATCCTTACTTTCGGTGCAAAACTAATTCCATTTAACTCTGAAGCTGCGAGGAGCATGTCTGTAATTAGGTTGACATACTGGCTCCAGCCCGTCAGAGTCAAAAATGCGAACCTGAATGAAGGGCAGAGGTTTGTAAGCGCCAGCTTTCCAGTTTATATATTTTTTTCAGCCCTGTGTGTGTGTGTCTGTGTGTGTGTGCGCTCATGCGAGTGTGCACATGCTTACGTGTTTTATCTGGGCGGACGCCTACGACGTGTAAAAGCAGCTGGCCGTGGCAGCGTGGGCTATCCGGCTCTTCTTTAAATCACTACTAGAGTAAAGCCAAGGCCAGATGTTGATCACAGATCCTTTAACAGACTGAGTTTTAGTTTCGTGCAGCAGCGCTCTGGCTGCGTACGGCACTAAGTTATCTGTTGAAGTGGCTGTGTCTCGAAATAAGGAGACCATGTAGAGGGATAAAGTATTTTACCTAATAGACATATTTCATCTAATAAAAACCTGTTTAATTGTGGAAGAACTCTCTTTTTTTTCTTCTATTTTAATTGAATATGATGTAGTATATTCAGGCATTGAATTTTGTTAGGATTTGTGAGATCCTGAGACCAATATTGTCATTATGGAACAAATACAGTGGCTGTAATGCTGTTTGGGTTGTCAGATTAGTTCAGGTATTTTTTTCATTTCTGTCCTGTAGGTTAGTGCAAAGAGGTAATATACCTGGAATGAAATCTATGAATCGATGAGAGCCAAATTCAGTATATGGATGTTACGTTTGACAGTGCCCGCCCACTGTTATGTAATATGATAGATATCTAGATTGCTTTAGGAAACCTGTTGTGATCTTTCTTAAATTTGTTTTGATCTGGCTTATGAAGAGTGCCCTGTTTAGTAGCTAAATTCTGACTACCAAACAGCAAGTAAAGATCCCAGTAACTTACTTTCGAATGAAAAAGTACTTACACTAATATATAGAGAGAGTATTTAAAGCTCTTTGAAGTGAGAATTAATTAAACTTGTTGTAGCCCCAGAGGGTCACATATATGTTTTCATAAGCGCTTACATCAAGGCATCAAGCGCTTACATCAAGGCATCAAGGCTTACATCAAGAAGATTTAAGCCTGGGATAAAAAGAAGGCATGATCTGAAAAATTAGAGCAGATGTACAGATTTTTACATCAATTCTTATGTTACAGATTTATATTTCATTTCCACACGGGTAAACTGTACATACCACATGAACAATTTTTAGATGTGCTGAAGTTTCAACAGGATTCAACAGGATTACAAAGCAGAAATAACCAATATCTTTGTATATAGTTAAAAACAAAAGTCAAGAATTAAATTTGTGTACATTTCTTAAGGCAGAAATCTGGGACCGTGTGCACTGTTTCAGAGTGAAGTTTTGTTTTAAGGACAGGAATGAAGTAATGCGAATGCACACTATTTCATAGCCTTATTAGCTAGAAAGTTTGTTTTTGTTGTAAATTTATGATGCCCTACAAGGAGTTACTGGTTGTGGGTTTTGCAGTGGTATTTCTGTCCCCTTGACAATTTTTGTACTGCCGGTAGCAATGCTTCCACGTATTTGCTGCTAGAATCTGCAATATGATGTCTCTCAAATTGTATATGAATAATATTAATATGGATTCTTGAATATATTTACCTTTGAAATGCTTCTCTTCCTTTTAGGATATGAATTCAGTGTTTAAGACTATCCTAGACTTGACATACCCAATAACCTCTATGTTTTCTGGAGCATCTTTTAACAATGGCATCAACAACATCTTCAAAGATAAGCAGATAGAGGTAGGTTGCTTGTTTGGTTTCTGTACGGTAATTGGGTTCCCTGTGTTCTGTAGTAACAGAAATATTTCTTCCATGCTCATAATTGATACGGGGCTCTGGGCTGATTAAGCACATGTTACAGCTGTGAACATGATGCTGTAGGAGAAGGAAGCTCTCGTTTTAGAGGCTTTGGAAAGCACATGTGGGGAAGATCATTTGTTTTAGCTGCTTCTATTCTTCTGGACAAAAGCATCTAGTTGTTTGAGGGCAGAAGTAAGGATTGCTTCTCTGCAGTAGAATTGCTAAGATTGTTTTATCATTATTTTTCTGCAAGTCAGGTTTAAGAGACCCATAGGGCACTCCAGAAAAGGTCGCTATGTTTTTTTGAAGATAGAGTGAGTTTTTATGAGCAGTCTATTGAAAACTGAAATAATGGCGAAGATTCTTGTCTCTTGTTTTGTGCCTGCTGACCTTTTGTGATTGCTAGATACTATTCAGGCTACCTGAGCTGATAGCTGCAGTCAAAGCCCCTGCTATCCTTCCTGCAGCAGTAGCAATTTATAAAGCACATTGTCAATGGTTGTCTTCCTAGGTGACCAAGTTCAGAGCAGGCTTGGGTAGTCTCGTAGTCTTTCTTACTGGGGGGACAGGTTTAGCTCGGTTGGGTAGAATGTGGTGCCGCTAATGCTAAGGTCACAGGTCCAATCCCTGTATGGGGCTATGCTGAGGGTTGGACTAGATGATCTCCAGAGGTCCCTTCCAACCTTACCATTCTATGAACATCTTTACTTCATTTGCAGTCTTAAACAAATTATTTGTATGCCTGGAATCCTCCTGACAAAAGCTTATTTTGAATAAATATGTTTAAAATACTTGTAGTGTTAATTTCTGCATAACCTAAAACATTCCCTACGTAAATGTAGTATAAAAGTGATTAATCATCATGTGTGGCTTAAAATAGCGTTTTGCTGGGCAGAGTAGATGGTGTTGGAAATGAACAGGTTTTAGAGTGAAAGCCCTTTTGGGACTGAGATTACTTTTGTTATCTGCATAGCACTCGCCACATCATTAGTTCCTTAATCATGCATATCCCTTCCTGAGGCACTTGAGGTCCTATATTTGGTTTAAGCATGGCCTGACAGGAAAACACATGGTTGTCTGATGACTAGAACTTCTCTGCTTGGTTTGACGTGGCTAAGCAGCAGAGCGCCGAGAGCTTCCAGGTGGTGCTAGGCACTGTCTTCTCTCAGCTGACTTGAGGGGAATGGTGGATCCTTCACTTATGGGAAATTCATGGTACAGTGCAGTGTGGGGCATTAGGAAAACGCTGCAGAGAGCTTTGAAAAGAAGTGAATGACAGAATGGAAGAAAATTTCTGAGCTTAGGTGGCCCCTGCTTCTCCTGGCTTATCATCACTTGTTCTCATTTCCGCAACCAATATATTGTGCTTACCCTTAAGATGCGGTAGGTATTTTTTCCTATGTTATGACTTATGTACTAAGCTGTAACTGTGTGATCTGTTCTGACCTTGTGATCTCAGGAAAGAAATTGTTTTGTCCAAGAGAAATCCAATTCTGAGGCATACAACAGCATCTTTTGTGAGTTGAGTGTTGAAGGTAAACCCTTCAGTCTGTACCTGAGGATGTCTTTGGGCTGGAAGTCTTCCATCAAATAAAGAGCAAGGGCTGTTATGTAGCTCTGGAAGGAAAGAAGCAGCTACCTCTTAATTGCAATTCATGTATTAGTTGACTGGTCATGCCAGCAGAGATTGAAACAGAAAGCTGTGTAAATGTAAAGAGTATCATATAAAGTAATAAAAAAGCTGAACTTTGAGAAAACACTTCTTCAAAGGTCAGTGCTTCTAAGTGTCCAAACTTCTAGTACAGTTGTCCTTAAAATCCACCCTAAATGGGCATCTGTATTTTCTCAGCTGTTGGTAGATGTTGATGGGGAGAGGGAGAAGGACAGTATTTTCCAACTGGAAATATACATTAACAAGAGTTAATTACAGCTTTATAAACACAGATTCTGTTTGGATGTTTGGCCACAACTGCTCCTTCCTAAGAGTATCCAAGTTGATTGTAACAGGACTTTTTACCCAAGGGGCTATAGTCTTTGTGGTCCTATAAAAAGCTTAAAATCAGGAGGTGCTGGACCAGCTCTTCCTTTCCCTACCTGTGGCTGTGAGATGACATGCCTGTACTTCTCATGTATGTCCTCATCAGTCATGCCTGTACTTCTCATGTATGTCCTCATTAGTCTGCTCTGCTAGAGCTAGGAAGTCTAACCACTTACACTGCACTGTTACTTCTGTCATTGAATGGGAAGTTTCCGTTTTCTCTTAAACTTGCTCTCTGACAACCCTTGTAATATAGGTGTCTTCTGATTCCCAGCAGTGTTGTTTGTGGGATAGCCCTGATGACCAGCAGCTCCCCATGACTGCTGCTACAGATATCAGTAGAAGGCGTTCCAAGAGAAGAAACCATGCACATTCTTTCAGGAAAGCATGCAAAAATCCAGGACAGGGTGCTTGAAAGGTGTTTCTAATGAAATACATCTATTCCTCCTCTAAAACTCTAATGGAGAGAGGACAGAATTTTTGATCAAGATACTTCCTGACATCTGCAGGAGAATGCCATTTGCTCTCCTCTGCTAGTGAGGAGCATAATTACAGAAACCTGGTGTTTACATAGCTTTCCAGACACTGCACTGTCAATGGAATAGGAGTCATCCTTCTATTTAAATACACAAAAAGCTTTCTTCTGTTCAGAACCCTAACTTTCCAGCTCCTAGCAGATGACCTTGCAGTGCTCCTCTTGAAGAAGCAGGGAGGTACCAGATCAGTGTATGTATTGCAGGGGGGCACCAAGCTCTGATTTTTGTCCCACATGCCACATGTCTACCAGAAAGACAGAATTCTCTTGCAGGTCATCTCAGTTGAATGTTCAGGTGGGAGAAATCACAAAGACTTTTATCAAATCCTGTTCCAAACTTGAATAACTCCTTTCCTCCAAAATAAACAAAACAAAACCTAACATGTTTTCTGTTACTCTGTGGCAGGTCTTGTTTAGGTTTCCTTCAGGCAAGTGTTTCCATGAATACGAAAGGAAACTCAGATCTTAAACTGTGGTTGATGCATAGAATTCCACAATCATCAGAATGCCTTTAGCACAGACAGGCACCCTAATATGCTTGTAGTTGCACCTTCTTTATCTGCCCTCCTATGGTATTTATACCAGATGGGATTGTAATACTTCTGCAGCATCCGTTAGTCCTCCCAATTCCAGCTCGCAGCGTTGCAGAGCTGCTTAAGAGATTAAGCTCACTAGAAAAAAGCTCCTTCTTGGCAATTCGGAGTATCTTACTGAACAGCACAAAAGCTCGTGCCAGAAATACAGACTGACCAAAAAAGGAGTATTTCTGAGCTCCTACTGACAGTTGTAGTCCAAACCCCTTTTGACCTGAATTTGGGGCACATCAAAACTATGCCAGAGAAGACCCAGACAGCTTGTTCCATGAAAAGAGAGAGTGGATGCCTGGAAAGGGAAGCAAGTTTGCCTTTTCAGTCTTACTTCAGCTGTGCCTGATCAACACAGAATTATCAGCTCTTATTCTCTAGGTATAAATTCAGTTTATTCAAACAAGATCTCTTTGCAGGCTATGGCTTTTACTAGACACCACGAAGACTTTCCAAAACTACCCTTTCTCCAGCAATCTCCTGTGCAGTTGGGAGGGGTTAAAAGCAGGTGCTTAGCAAACTGAATAAGAAAAGAGCACTTTAAAGGTGAGCCTTCCCTTCATGTTGTCCTCCAGCACTAAGAACTTAGGGATCTGTTTAGATGAAAGTATCATCAGACCCCCGTCTGAAAGAACAACGAATATCATGGAAAAAGGTAAACTTCTGGTTTTAGTGATGAGGTTCTCTACAGTTCTATGTGCTGAACAGTCTTCTGGAACAAGTATTTTTGCTATTAAAAAAAAAAAGAAAATAATGGGTTTTGTCTGCCTTGGTTCGGTGTGAAGTGTTTGCGTAAGGAGAAAGACTGTGAACCTAAAACAGAACTATTGTTTTTCTCCATCTGTGCAGGCGTTTCTGTTTAGCTCTATCAAGATACAGAAGTTGCTTCAGCTTCTTTGGTAGACTTGGGTTTTAGTTTCGGTGCAAGTGTACAGATATTAGTAATATTAGGACTACTTCTGTTGCAGGATCTGTGGATTCCTTATTTCACGATCACAACGGACATCACTGCCTCGACAATGAGGGTGCACACGGATGGTAAGTGCGTGCAGACAGCTTTCTCCAGTGGCAGGTGTTAAAAGGTGATAAAACATTACTTTGCTTGCCTTTAAGTTTGCCTTTCCTTTATATTCTCCATTTTCTGTTATTTACTGAGCACCACACTGTGGTTACACGCAGGTAACAAGGATCAGAGCTGTTGGGAAGAAATTAAATGAGGTGGTGGATTCACTGTTCAGAGAACAAATGAGTCCATCGACACCATTCCGTTTCCTTAAAACGTGCTATGAAATGCAGGAACGTTTAATCATAAATCAGAAGTAATGCAACCAGGGCGTTTTAACATTCAAATTTCACATAAATGAAGATGTATTTCCAATACAGAGACTCCTGTGCCTGAAGCAGAAGATGGGTTAGCATCTCATTTGTGTCCAGTCCTCTTTTTGTTTTCCCTAACAATATTTATGAGACCACAAAATGTGTACAGTTTTTGTTTTGTTTTGTTTTGTTTTGTTTTCTAAGCTTTGAATTGTAATTTACTTTCCACTGACTGATTGGAGGAGAAAGATTTGAGCTGTCAGCGCTGCTGTCAGGATGTGGCAGCTACCCTGTGGGACACTTGCTTTAGCTTTTGGGTTAATGGTGCTGTGACTCAGGCTTCAGTGACGACAGTACAAGCCTACCAGATGCTCCAGATATTTCTTTGAGTAGCTGAAGCCTTTGTCACCATGTCTCTGATATTTTATCTTTTGAACTAACTCAGGTAAGACTATCTATTCTTGCAGTTAAGGTGTGGATTACAGGACCACGAAATTATGCTGGCTCCTAGGCTTCATTGATTTAGGACAACCAAGGGAGCTAAACAAGTGGAAGAAGATTCATCTTTTTTGTAGGTTTTGTTTTGTACTTCCACAGCAAGTTAAGCCAATTTAAATCAGGAAATGGCACGCCAATCCAGCTGCTTTTCCCTATTTCTTCCTTACACTGGCAGTAGCACCTGCGCAACTAGGAAGTTGATCTAATCAAAAATGAATCAGGCAAAAAAACCCTAAAATGTGAAGTTTCAGGAATGCAGCATTAATTGAGGCAGGGCTGTGCAGAGGCTGAAGTAAGAGAGGGATGGGCAATAGCAGCTCTGACTTGGATTAGTGTAAGCTGCTGCTGAAGCCCACTTTAATGCAATTAAGAGTCAGGCTTACGCCTGACTCTTAGAAACCAAAACACTGGAACAGGTAAACACATTGCTAACATTCATAGATTACTAATACCTTCCTGATGAGTCTGGCCTCTGTTCTCAAATCCAGTGGGCTTGTAGGGTTGGGTAGACCCCAACTTAGCAGAAGGTGGAAAGACTTAATGTTGAGCTTTCACCTGTCTTGAGCTGTGAGGACTTTCAAGGTGCTTGGATCACAGCTCATTGCAAAAGCAGGTTTGGGGAATGAAGACACTGCTGCAGTGTGCTCTTCAGGACATGACAGTTCCTTCTGGAAAGCAATATGAGAAACATGGAGAAAGTGCCATCGCTTCTGTACCGTGCTGTTTGAAGACTGAGTGGTTTTGCTAGTGCAACATTGGTTCCAACACTGTTTAGCCCTTTTATTACTCTTTCCTCTGCAGAATCTTTGATGTGAAACCCATTTTAAAAGACAGCTGAAATCCTGCTTGCTTTAAGCTGCAGGGTCAGATTGCCTACAGCAGAGAGAATCTAAGCAGAGGAAGAACAATTCTTTATTTAAATATAATCCGCCACATAGAAATGCTCCAAGGGTAACAGCTTCGAGCTTAGCCACAACTCCTAAAGCAGGGCTGTTTGCTTCAGGGCTCTCTCACCTATCCTGCAGAGCGAGAGGCTCAAGACAGAGGCGAAGGCTTTCGTCCTTCGTCGCGGTACCTTGGGCGGCAGGGTGGAGCGTGGGTCTGACGGCAGGACGCCCCAGCCCAGCTCGCTTCTGTCTGCTGGTCGCTTGGCGCTGCTGGAGGAGAGCTGCAGGAAGGCAGTGCTCTTCCTGCTTAGGAGATGCAGATAAACCTCAATAGCCGTAGGAGGAATTGTGTTTATAGTTTACTTAAGTTTTATATTTGGCTTTGGATATCCAACTCTAAGAAGAATTCCAGACGTGGGTACGAACCCCAGTTTGCTCCCGGGCTGGAGTCCGGGCTCTTGTGCTCCCGCGCTGGCGTATGCCAGATGGGCTCCTCACATGCCAAACATCTCTCTGTAGATTTGCTTGCTTTCTTGGAAACTTAATGAGTTGTGATGTTCTCCTACATTTTCTTTTTTTCCTGAGATCAGTGTCTCTCTCTCAAAAAATTCTTTTTTGTTTTTTTTAATTTACGTTTCATGTGGCCTTTGTGAGGGCAGTTTCCTCACTCGGGCAGAAGTTTTAAAATAAG
The DNA here is from genome assembly GCF_028389875.1 of Rhea pennata. Lineage (NCBI taxonomy): Eukaryota > Metazoa > Chordata > Aves > Rheiformes > Rheidae > Rhea > Rhea pennata. The sequence goes on from NC_084680.1 coordinate 4,023,076, forward strand.
GAGAGAAACTGGCCAGAAAATGGTTGTTACTGTCTCCAGACTTTGCTGAATGCGAGGGTGGGGATTATCCCCCTCTGCCATTTCCCATCCTCTATGTTCCTCTGGTTTTGTCTGTGGCGTGTAACACAAGAAATCAGTGTTTTTGGGGTGTAGAAATTCCAGGTCAGCTAGAACTGTTAAAAATAAAAAGCAAACCTTCTGCCAGTATTGACATCTGATAAGTAAGAGGAATGCTTAGATTATAATTAGAAGAAGCAGCATTATATATTTAAAAAAAGAAAATCCATTTTGCTAGCAGGAGTTGTTGTTTAAAGCACCAGTAGTTAATTACTGAGAGCTGAGCTCACACTACATTTCTTAATTTTGATATTTTAAAGATTTTTTCTTCTTGGGTGTGATTCTCAGACTCTTTGGGAAGCTGATGCAAATGTTAAAAGAGAAATTCGTAGATAAGAGCTTTAAAGCAAAATGTTTCGTAGGAAACAGATCCAAGAACTTAACAGAAACATTCCAAGAGCTAAGATCACCACCATGTACTTGCACTGGTTTTACAGAGTGAAAATGCTTATTACAAAGCAGGGAAAACAGAATCTGGGGCTTCTGCAATAGATATTTCTCATGTTCAGCTCCTGCTAAAAGTCTGTTTTCTGTGGATTTTTGCAAAATATAATGGCTTTAGCTGCCCTTCAGTCTATTATTTTTTCTCTCCCCTTGTCCCCCCTGAGAAACTTCTTTGTTCACCTATCAGCATAAGCTCAACAAAGCACTAAAGATGATCCCTGCAGTCGGGCATATGCTGAAACCTCCTTGAAGGCAGCGCGCATTAGGCATGTGCTTAAAACTTTCTTTTTTCCCTTAAGGTCTTTGTCTGAAAGTGCATCTGAATAGCTTTTTTCTTTTTTTTTTTTTTTTCTTTTTTTTTTTCTTTTTTTTTCTTTTTTATTCCCCAGCCTGGGTTATGGCATAGAAAATAAACTGCTTTAATAACTTTCTAATGGTATTCTCAGGAGAGCATCTATCTCCTGATTCTTTTAACGGGTGTGGAAACCTGTCCCCATCACTGCTGCAGTAAATCACTACTTTTGCCATTCCCTCCTTCTCGTTGCCACAGGTTCTCTGTGGAGGTACGTCCGGGCCAGCATGTCTCTCTCCGGGTACATGCCCCCTCTGTGTGATCCAAAGGATGGACATCTCTTGATGGATGGAGGTTATATCAACAACCTTCCCGGTAGGTGTACAGATCGGTTGGGAAAAAGCCACCAAGAGTGCAGCTGGTCAAACTGTCTGCAGAACCCTCTGTCCTAATGATTGCTTGTCAAAGAAAGAGTGGGAAACATTGCGGACACTTTTTATCTCACGATGGCAAGCAAGAGTCATTGCTCTGTTTCCTAGGTGCTTGCTTTACTGTGACTTTATTAAGACTATTTTTTGTTATGAAATACTTCCTAATAAGCATATTCTGAAGATATAATTGCAAGCTAATCTTGAATTTGTTTTAGTGCTCACTGAAAAGAGGACAGAAATTAAACTGTAACCATATAGCCTGTCTTTTGAGTTTCTTCTCAGAGCATCACCCGAATAGGAAATAATTCTCGGAAAATAGCAGTATTAACTCCTCCTAATTTGCACTGATTTCTTCAGTAGTAGAACGCACCACATCAGAACACTTATTAGAAGTTAATTGAAAACAAATGAAAATCAGTACTGAAAACAACTTACTAAATTTTTTTTTTTTAATTATTGTCCACACTTGAGTTTTAATTGTAGTGCAGCCACAGGACTGAAGTGGTGAATACTTTGAGTGGCTTTGTCAAATCAAGCATTTACCCTTGAGAGCAGGTTACTCCCTTGAGAGTGAGGAGCTGACACAACACATGCCTGTTCCTCCTGTGCACGTGAGGAAAGAGCTAGACAGCCCTGTGCAGTCCGGTAGCTCCCATGGCAGGTATCAGCTTCGTCCTTCCAGCCTAGAGAGGACGGTGGTGGCCATCGGGTGCTGTGCCCTGAGGCTGAAGGTTACAGCTGATAGTCATCATCCTCCTGGGTAGCAGCTAACATGTGTCAGAGGTGGGATTGCCTGGTGTGTGTGAACGATTGAGGTGGAATAAGGAGTGTTGGGAGGACTGAGCCCCAAAGGGGCAAAGGCTTGTGAACTCGCTCGTGTTTATTCTGGACAGCTCTCATGTCAGAGGGTTGTCATCACAGTTGGAAGGCCTTGAAAGGAAGCTGGGTCAGGAGGGTGGCCAAGCTGGAAAAGATACGTGGCATCTGTGCAGTTTATGACTATAATTGTATATAAATTAATAAAGAGCAATCCAAGTTAGATGTTCCACATCTGAGTGATCTAAATAGCTTGCACAGTCAAGACACAAACCTGGACGGTATTTTCCTGGGCCGTATTCCCCTAAAGAACGGAGATGAAGACAAAACAAAAAAAACCCTGAAGTCTGTATCTGACACTTGCTGTTTGTGTCTATAAGCAAAAGTATGAATTGCAAATGAAGGCACCTTTATGCCTGTACATCTTGAGACTTCGGAAAGAATGTATGCAGGTGAAAACTGCACACTAGGAATGTGCAGGCTAGGAATGGGGTAGAAAAAAATGCAATAGACTGAACCAGCCCAAGAATGTAAATCCGAGTTAGAGAACAGTTCTACTTTAAACAAGTGTCTAAATTAAGCATCTAAATTGGCTCTTCAGTGCTATGGTTTTCCTACGCATAACTATTCTGGAAACTGCAACTATCTTGGACTCTGGGGGTGTGGAAGAAATCTAAATTCATTCTGCGAGCAGTGTGTCCTTCTCTTCCCTCCCTTAGAACTTGCCTAAATTCTTGCCCTTATCCAAAGGCTGCAACTAATCCTCTTTTTACTGACTCTGAAGTGGGAAGTGTTGTCTCATTACTCTCCTGTTTCCAAATATGGATCTTTCTCTTGCATCTCAAAGCTTTTTTAGACAGTATTCCTCCGAGACTCTTTCCTTGCTGTCTAGTTCCTTTGCTGTTCCTTTTCTTTACTGATATCTTTTATCTGCAGTGTTGTATCTCTGCACTGTCACCTCCCCTCTTTAGGCTACTTGTTCTCTATGCGTGTTCCCCAGATCTTTGTTCTCATGAGTACTGCCACATGAGGTGGAACTAATGTGTGTTTTAATGTGTGCTTTCGCATTATACATAATTTGATGCAACTGTGGACTCAAGCTGAGTGTCTCCTGCCTTCCCTCCCCTGCTCCCTGCATGCGGTTCTGCTACTTTGCATCAGTGATAGCGCAGTCTCCGCGTGAGCCAGTTCAGCCCCCTGATCTGGGAGAAAATGTACCCTATAAATGACATTTACTGTCAGTTCAGCAACATGAGCCAGTATGTAACCCTGCAGCTACATACTGGCTAGGTCTGGTGCTTAGGGACGGCACGCTCAGGTCTCTGCTTTTGGTGGTAGCCCGCAGTTAAAACAGGGCAGCCAGAGGAAGGATGTTTCGGCAGAGTTGCTATGAGTGCTTGTACCTGAAGCTGTTCAAAGCGAGCCTCGTGGTACTAGGTCAGGTTTTACACTGCTGATCCTTAGCCATACGGAGCTTTTGGCTGAGCAGCACCAGAGTGAACGCTGTGAACAGTGCGCTGATAGCATCTTTCCTTCCCACCAGCTGATGTTGCAAGGTCCATGGGCGCAAAAGTGGTGATCGCGATCGATGTGGGAAGCCGGGATGAGACGGACCTCACCAACTATGGAGACTGCTTGTCTGGCTGGTGGCTGCTCTGGAAGAGGTGGAATCCGCTGGTGGAGAAAGTCAAGGTATAATAGACTATACTAAAAAGACAACTGTTCTCTGTACAGAGCAGGAAGCTTTCTGCTGTTTATTCAGGGAGCAAGCCCGGTTGCAGACCATCTTGCTTCCTGCACTGGAGCTGCTGTGACTGATGAAGAAAGCTGGATAGTACCCTGGCACCAAAGGAAATGCAGTGTCCTGGGAGAGATGGGAGCCTCGGTCGGGGGAGGGGAGTGTGGGCTGCAGAGGACGATAGAATTATTAGAGCAAAGAAACTTTTTCTTATGGGTGCGGTTAGTCTTGATAAAGTCAGAATTTGCAAATTTTATAAATATGAGTCATAGCTTTGTGCAACTTAGAAGTGTTTTGTTTCCCTTAACTGTTGACTGGAGAGGTTTTAGTGCTAGGCAGTAATAACTGACATTACTGTTACTACTACTAATAAATATGGCTGCAGAGTATGATTCTTTCTTTTCTCCCCTCTTTTTGCTGGGTGTCGTCATTCCAATTCTTTTAAGGATTCTTCTGCATTTTCTAGGTTATCTGGCTATGCACCTCTCTCCCAGGTGAATGGTTCCCCCTGCCCCCAATTACAATTAACATGTTCCCTTGTTGGAATTGGAAGAATAGAATTTGGGCTCTGCTCTGTAATCTGAAGTTTCCCCCCTGTAATAACTCCTCCTCTGAAAAGGCCTTGTGTCCCTGAGCAGTGGCCAGGGTTCCCTTTCAGAGCTGGAGCAGCTGCCAAGCTCCCTGCTTCATCTTTGGCACAGTTGAGCTTGCTGCTCCCATCATGTGGTGGGAGTGTTTGGCCTGAGAATTGAAAGACCCAGCAAATCTCTGTCCTGGTACAGTAGAGATCGTCATAATTTCTGCTTTGAACGATCATTGTGCTCCTCTGACCTAAGCACAGATGACTCTTATGGTACCACTATATACTGGAATGAAAGATTCTGTTCCACACTGAACTGCAGAAACATGTTTGAAGGCAACTGCCTTTCTGCTGGTGATAGAGACTTGTTGGCTAGCTGTCCACACTGCCTGGGAAACAGATGGAGATGCTGATGTGTGAGGGCTTCAGCAGGCTTCTGTGAGCTCTTGGAATGCATCTGATGGATAACTTGCTTTTTTTACATTGTGAATGCAGAACATATTTTGAAATGAAGTTTCTGAAATAATTGTAATTGGTGTCTGGTCTGGTCGGCAGGTGCTGAATATGGCGGAGATCCAGACTCGGCTTGCGTATGTGTGCTGTGTGCGGCAACTGGAGATGGTCAAGAACAGTGACTACTGCGAGTACATTCGGCCACCCATTGACCGATACGGCACCCTGGACTTTGGGAAATTTGATGAAATCTGTGTAAGTGCATTTGGGGTGAAGGCAGGGCCCTTGTATAGCCATTCCATGAGATTCTGTTAATTAGTACCTAAGTAGCAGTCTGAGAGTAAGAAAAATCCATTGACACAGAGCAAATAATTGATGCTAAATGATACCATGGAGGGATACAATTGTGTCTGTGAACCCAGATAAACATAACTAAGTTAGTTTCTTTTGTTAATTGTATAATAGCCTGTGAACAGATTTGTTGCCTAACTCAACTTCATGACAGTCCTTACTGCTTAGCTCAGCTGCTCACTACAAACGCTTGGTATCGAAGCTGCTTTGGGCAGTTGTGGTTTGTCACATGGTGTCATTTCTCTTCCCTGGTTGTGTAGCTTGTTGTCACGTGAAAGATTTGAAGAAGCCTATAGGGGAAGCTGTGAATCACTGAGATAGAGGGCAACATGCTAAAATATCTGGCTCAGTTAACATTTCAGCACGTCTATTAATAAAACATATCATCCACAATTCCTTTGCACCTGATAGAGTATCAGCAGAATGGCGCCAATGTCAGAGGAAGGACATTGAAAAAGAGTAGTACCAAGTCACAAGTTTTCAGGATTTGGTTTTGTTTATGTGTCAGAAATCAGCATGGGAAGAATTGACTCTGGACGTGCAGTTCAAGTGTCATAGCAACATAATTCAGCATTCCAAAATGAAAGATTTCTAACCATTTTGAGGTAATGATAGCAATTTTGGCTCATTGTCTGTTTTCAGGGAGGTTATTTTACTATCTCTTTCCATTCTTTACATGCTTTGGCAACACAGACCTCTTCCATGTTCAGTTGTTTCTACATAGCTTTTTTCATTCTCCTAGTCTAGTTTTTTCTTAAAAAAGAAAAAGCCATTTTTTCTTTAAGTAGATCTTTTCTGTGGATGTATTGAGAACCCACGGTACTCATTAGGTTAGAGAATGTACTGCTGGTTACTTTCTCAATAGCGGTTCCTAATGCTGCCATATAAATGCTTAACAAAAGCAGTAATAACATTAAGCCTTGCAGATTCGCATCTGAGAGAGCCCTCGGTTTCAAATAGCAGCTATTCTAAACCACCTATTGATTTCTTTCTTTCTTTCTTTTTTTTTTCCCTCCCCTCTCCTCAATATAAATACTTTTCTCAAGATTGTTTGGTATCCTGCAGCTCCTGGGCAAACGGTGCACTCTGATAGTGGTGAATATAACACTTTCCCAGTAGATAAAGTTCTTTGCTAAATAGGTGCCCTGGCCCTCTTCAAAACCTTGATGAATGGTCTGATAGATCATCAGAAGACCAGACAGTGAGCTCTCAAATCGTTGTTCTGTCTCTGTCTAATCTGATATTGTTAAAGAGATTTAAAGACACCAGGCAATTTTTTCTCAGCGAGGAAAAAAGAACTTGAGAAGGTGCAATTTCTCAAAGAGGTCACTTGCCCTGAACAAGTTCTTCATACAAGACGCTACTGGTATTGAGGGGGCAGCACTCACCTGGATTTTCATTGCTCATAGAATAGCTAAATAATCTTTGTCCCAGGGAAGCTTTAAATCTTGGTGTTCTTAGAGGACATTTTAGGGATTTCTTTATCACAATAGAGTATGAAGTAGAGTTTTTCTTATTTCAGTCGCATGCATGGATTTTCCTGAAGATAGAAATGGATGCCTCTACATATTTCTAGATCATGCTGTTCTAAAACTGTAATTCAGCATTTTTGAAACAATGTAAATCCATCTTGTCAAAAATCGCCCTTCTGTATCGGCCCATATAAAGATAAGCTGGCCACAAGTCATTTCTGGCACTCAGCATCTCTCGGTTATTTTGGATCATTCCGATCAAACTAGTTCTAGATCTGTCAGGTTCCTTTCTGCACCTGAGTTTAATCCCATCTCCACCCTCGACTGCGTAGCTATGATAAATCAAGGGAGGTGTCTCCCATACTTTGAATCCTGTTCCAACAATCAGACAAGGGACACGACCAACTTGGCCAGGGCTGCTTCAAATGCTCATAGTTGCTGTGCATGCATGAGGCTTAGTGCGCTGGCGCTCAGAGAGCTGGAAATAGAAGCCAGAGCTCCTGACACCTGTTGCCTTATCCTTGAGATTTTGATTTTTCTAAGGCTTTTCTACTGTCTTGTAAGACCAGTGTAACCTGGAGCAGTTGCTTTGGGTCTTTTTCGGTTGTTTTTGTGCTACTGATAGAGAGTCATGTTCTTACTCCAAGTGCAAATTAATTTAGACTTCTAAAATAGAGGAACATGGAGTTTGTGGTTTTGATGTTCTGTATGTGCCATCTCATCTGTTCCGGAAAACTAAAATTTGCATTTTCAATGCTGTTTGGCTGAACTCCTTGAAAGAGATTTTGGAACCAGAGTATCCTACAGTAACTTTAATGTGTTAGACTTGAGCCAAGGGAGGGGAGTGTGTGCAAATTAACCTACTTTGTTAACTACTTCTAAAGAAAGAGCCTATACTGGGAGGACATACACATACTAAGCTTAGAGATTTTCTATTCTCTTTATATGGTATTATTTTATGAACAGCCTGCTTGAAGCCACTGCTGTAAAAATAGTTGTGTCAGGTGGCACTTTTCATTACATACTGTGGGATCAAAGGTCAAGTAAGCATTTGGACTTAAAATAGCACCTTGCTTAATCATTCCCCCTATTTCTTAGACTGAACAGCTTTTATAGCTAAGGCTGTTAGGTACCAAAAAGTGCATCCAAGCTTCAGGATAGACCTCTGGATTTCCTTCTGATTTGTAGATGATGTGACATAATGTTTTTTTAGTTGCCAATTATATTTTCCTCTTGACTTTTTTTTTTTTTTTTTTTTTTTTCCCTACAGGAAGTGGGATATCAGCATGGAAAAACTGTATTTAATGTGTGGTGCAGGAGTGGAGTCCTTGACAAGATGTTAAAAGACAGACAAGAGACTTGCAAATCCAAAACCTCTGATGTAAGTGTTCAATTTAAGTATACTGTCCTGCAGGAACTATTTTGTGCGAGTCAAATTGTGTACTGCACAGTCGGGGTATGAAGGGGAATAATTGCCTCCAGTCCTGATTGTGAGTGTGCACATATTAACTAAAACTCCATTTTAGGCAAGAAAAGGTATGATCAGTTTTTCAGAAACTTCCACTTTCCTTGAACTATAGCCTGGATGAATGAGATCCTGTGCTTTGATCATCAGCTACAAGAAGAGTGGGGGAGATTTAAGCACTTCTAACTGCTCCTCCTTGTGTCTTACTTTTCTAAGGAGAGCATGTCTTTAGATTCATCCATGGATGTAAGGGGATGCTTGAATTTCCCCTTAATCAGGAAGCTCCAAGTCTCTTTCTTTTCAACCTTACAGACCATGTTAAAGGAGCTTCCTTTTTGCATCCACAAGACTAGGCCCCTTTGAAAATTTGAACTGTTTGTGTCATTTGCCTAAAGATCTAAGGTTTTTGCAAGGTTTTGTCAAGACTTGCTATGAAACTGCCAAGACAGACTTCCCTTGTGCGGTCAAAGATGTTCTACCAGAGCCTAAGTGATTTTGACAGGCATATCGTAAGAATCTTCTTCTGTGATATCTATCATGTCCATGCAGGGGTGCATCCATACCTTCGCCAAGCACTGTGTTCTCTCTGGTGCCCCAGCGACTGATGCAGTACTTTGTAGGGTGCCTCTCCAGTTGCTGTTCCTTTCTAATAGGTAATTAAGGTCATGTTTGTGACTTGGAATTGCTCACAGTACAGACGTGCTTGAAGGAGTGCAGGATGCTAAGCAGTAACTAGCATTTACTGAGACACGTGCTGATGCGTACCCGTTTCTATGCCTACCTTTCTCTTCTCCTTCCCTGTGCAGGTTAGAGGTGTAGAGGGCACTGAAGTGCTGCTAGCTGAGCTGCTTTCTGCCCTGAGCATCAGGGTATAGGGTGCAGCTATGCCATAACAGTCCTCTGATAGTCTGTGGTTTCAGGTGATGAGGCATGTTTGTACCAGTTGCATGAACGCACATGTGGACTGCCTCTTTGAGTAACACTAGGCACAAGTAACCTTTTTTGGAATTATTTTTTTATTTATTCTTGCACCTCAAACCTTATGTGGTGCCTGGACATGCTTCTTGCTGCTAGAGGCTGGTCTACCAAGGCAGTGACTCTTTCTCCCATCAATGTAAACCAGCCTCTCTGGCATTTGATCTCAGCCATTACTGGCTGGCCTGCTGTGGCCCAAATACTTCTCAGATGCTTCCAGAAAACTTGAATTGCAGCCTTCCTGTATATGTGTTTTCAGCCAAGAATTAAAATCCCTACAGGGCCTTGGAGTTCTTGTTTTGTTGCTTTTCTTCCTCATTTATTAGAAAAAGGCATTTCATAAAGCTATCATTAAGGTTCTGTGGAAGCTCGCAATGTTGTCGAAGTACTGGATTTCACACACTTTTCCCATTCATTCCCTCTGCTTCAGCACAAACGAATAGTTAATGTGTAGTTTAAATAGCTGGTTATCGCAAATCTACAGGTTACATAGTTGCTATTGCGTTATAGTCACATTAAGATTTCTGCTTAAAAGTAGGATAATATCTCTCGACTTTACAGTTTAAGGACTGAAGTCAGCCTCTGGAGTTGGTTCAGTAACTCTCCATGGGGTAACTGAATTTCTGGGTGTGGAAATTTTAGTTGTTTTTAAGGAACTATTGCCTTTTTGACTTGGGTGCAATATTATAATATATCGGCTTACCATCCTTACCTTCCTTTGAATTCTTTACTGATTTAAAACCCAAGTGCTGCAAAGGCTTTGCGTTTTACCCAGTAATTCATCTTTATCATCTCTTAGAGATTAGGAAGTTAGCAGTAAGGTTAAGTCCTAAAATGGTTGCCAAATGTATCATAACTGCAGAGAGCTTCAATAAGGGAAGTCAATAGGAGTGAAAAATGACATTGAGAATTTGCTGCTCTTCCAGAGATCGGTGGTGAGCACTTTCATTGGAAGAAAGATGGTGTGAGCAAGGGGAGGAGGGCCTTGAAGTACTTGAAGAGCTGTGCATGAGCCCTGCAACAAGCTGTAGAGTTGACTTTGTCTGACGCCCACACCTGAGCTAGTTGCCCCAGACTCCCATTAGTCAGTGGAGAGAAATGAGAGTTTGTCATCTGTGAGTCACTTGATGAGAGGGAATGGCTCTCTTGGGATGAGATGAATGCTACCCTCAGCAATATTGACTTTGAAGGGAGCCAAGGGTGACTGGCACTGATACTTTGAGGAAGATGAATCCCACCCAAACTGATGTGACTGAGGGTGGAATGAGCAAAGAGGAACTGAGTTTTGTGGGAACTTAGTTGGTGATTGGAGTAGCCTGAAAAGCACCAAAACTCAACAGCTTATTTCTTACTGGGAAGATGGCTTAGACTAGGAGTTACATTAGTCTGAGCTGCAGTCAGAAGAAAGATCTTCATTCTGTCTCTTAGGTCTTGTGTTCAGACCAGTTATACCAGTGTGTTTGTAGATGTGTATTAGTAGTCACGCAGAGAAGTGGAGGGGGACTGAGCTATGTGTGGTTAGCAGAAATGATTATATATCCTATTTCATCCTCTAACCTTTATCACCAATTAGTAATAATTTTGAGCATTTTCACTGCTATAATAAATACATGCTTTAAAGAAGTTTGTTTTTGAAAATTGCCCATTACATAGGATCTAATAGTTCAGATTAATGTTTCAGTTAAATTGTGATATTATAGCTGTATATCATGCAAGATTTTGAACATCTGTCACAATCTACCCTGTTTTTTCTGGCACTTAGCTGCTCTGGAGAAAATGTATTATATAGTTATTATAGGCATCACCTGCCATTGCATTTCTAGGTATGTACTTGACGACAAAGCAGAAAGTGCTGATTACTAAGTCACTAAGATTATGAAAATGATGGGTTCAGAAGAATGGCTTGACAAACTGCCCCGGTCACAGAGGAGGTGCTGTCGGCTTTGTGTTCCCCAAGGCTAGACCAAAGTCTAAGTTCTAGACTGTACTTCAAGGACCTAAGAAGTTTTCTAGTGTTGGTCTGAGAAGTCTGGAGTCTAGTGAAAAACATGACTTTTTTTTTTTAATTGGACTTTTTTTTTAGTGGAATAATTTCTACAAAATATCTTGCTATTGCAAGCTCCCACTGGGACGTTTGGCTTTCTTTTTTCTGCCCGAGTCCATTAGTCACTTAAGCCCTTTAGCTTTGCTATCTTCCAGGGTTAACAGCTGATATTTATAACTTGCCTTTCATGAACAAAGGTTTTGATGCTGTGGTATGTTTTAGTTTTTGAGCTATTTTTAGTGTTCAGCATCTTGGGGAGCTGGACTCAGTTTCTTACTCTGTATCTGTATTTTAAGGGTCAAATTTTTACTCTTAAAAACTCAAGATCTTTAAGCATTTAAATATTTCTCCTTCACTTTCAGCAGTCAATCACTATTTATTTTTTTTCAAAAATACAAATACTGAAGATGAGAACAAAGGAGACCTAATGCAGAGTTCACTTGAACAACTCTTTCTTCCCCTGCGCAGACTAATGCAGGGCTGTTAGTTGGATCTCCTCAGGGAAATTTTGTCTATTAAAGTGTTATTCATAGTCAAAGCTAAATATAATCTAACACACTACAATAGTATCTGTCTGTCTTCTCTCATTTATTTAATAAGGATTGTGCCAAAGAGAATAATTTCCTCCTCCTTTGGGGGGGAAAAAAAAACAGCAAAAAGGTCTTGGAGAAGGCTTCACGTGAATCTGAGACACTTGTTTGCTTTGCCTTAACTGATGAAAATACAATTTTGTCCTTTAAAAGTAGCAGGAGAAAGTGTTTAAACATTGAATTCCTTTCGGCCAAGCATCAAACGAATGTGGGAAGACTCTTGGCTTCCCACAAACGGCCTTCCAGCCCCTGTGCTGAGACTTCCAGGTGCTGCTGCCTCATCAAGCGTGCCTCCAATGGGTTACACCTGGAATCAGTTGTACGTCATTAACTGCAACCTGGAGGAGGTGGTCACGCTTGGGGTCATCTTTGTGCTCATTTGTCCTTGCAGCTTTTCTCTGTGAGCAAGTGAGGGGATGCTAGTTTTCTTGAAGCGTCTTTCGGCGATGAGCCACAGGGTTTTGTGATTTTTTTTTTTTTTTTTGGGGGCAATTCATACAGTGCTCCGGTCTTCTGTCCCCTCTGGGCTTAGTCCCTGATCTGTTGTGTGCTCCTAAAGACATCCCGCTACGTGTCTGCCTGAGCACTTGATGCAATTAAACAGCTTGTTCACTTGATAAGCGTCCGTGGTTTAGGAGTACAGGTGACTGCTCTAAATGTTGCTGTCTCTTGTTTGTGGCTAGAGGATGTACGTGTCCCTTGCTTAGTCATATGGTAAGAAATGAAGATGTAGATGCTCTTTTTCTGTCCTGCGAACCAGCCTTCTGCAAAAGTTTCACTGGGACCATTTGGGTCATAAGCTCAAAACGAGGCTGAACTGACTCTTCTCACCCGTTCTTTAATGGTCAAACCCTCTTCTGAGCTTCCTTGCTGCTTCATCTTTTAAAAGGTATATCCTAAGCTACTGCTGTTCTATTCCAGACAGGCTTTTTTTTTTTTTTTTCCAGTTCCCTTTGGGTCTTTCTCTGTCTGCTGCTCCCAGCAGCTCTTTGTCCCGGATCTGCACCCTGCTTCAGCTGTGCAAAACGACATCAAAAGTTTGTTATGGATGAAAAGGTCAGCAGCAAGCAGGCTGCTGCAGCTCTAATAGGCTTCTGCTGCGACCCGCGCGGGGGGCGTGCGATTCACAGGAGCCGTGCTCTCGCCAGAAGAGCGAAGCGTCGCTCACAAAGCCTCGCGGCTGGGAAGGCGCCCTGCTTCGAGCACGTGGGCAGGTCTGAGCGTTTCGCAGAGACACTATCGCAACGGTTCCTCCGGCAGCTCAGCGCCGGTAACGCGTGTCTCCCCCACCCCCCACCCCGGCCTCCCCGTCAGCTCTTCACCTTCTCTCACCTCTGCGGGAGCGTGCCGTTGTGCCGATCGAACATCGCTGCTCCGGAGAAAAGGCGAAGGGTGGCCAGGTGGCCACCTGGTGACCTTGCGCCCAGCCCCGAGGAGGCACGTAGGGCTGCCTCCGCTTCCCCCCTCGCAGCTAAGCATGCGGAAGGACCAAAACGGCTCTTTGGTGCTCGAGTTGGGTTTGATTAGAGGAGAAACTAGAGCAGGCAACTCTTCAAAACAGAGAACTCGCAACCCACTGCTTGAGCGAGACAGAGTAAAAATAGCATGAGTTTATTTAAAAGAGAAATGACAGCAAGAGGGATTTCTCTCTGCAGGCAGGCCATTTACTTTTCTTTGGAGTTTTCTCTACAGTTTCCTAAATTTTTAAAAAAGTTTTCTTACTAGAGCTTTAGCCTCTGTCATTCCATTAGATGTTGCCCAAGTAAATCTCCGTTTGCACTTGGGAATCCCGGCTCTGGCTCAGGATGATTGCTCTGTGAGTTGCTCCCTGAGGAGTAACGGCTTTTGCAGGGAGAATCGTGGAGATTTTCTATATCTGCAGCTTTCTGCCTGTTCAACATCACTTTTATGCAGTCTTGAATCGTTTGGATTTTTGTGTGTATTTGGTAAAGTACATAAAACCTGTGTTGTATTTCAGAATGTGACCTGCCCCAGCACCTCTTTTACGGACCTGGCAGAAATCGTGTCCAGAATCGAGCCGGTGAAAGCGCCCGTGGCGGATGGTGAGTCGGACGATCCGGCCAGCGCTGCGAAAGCCCTGGCTCCCGCACGCAGCGGGAAGGGCACGGCTGCTCCCACCAGGAGCTGCTCGCTCCTCCTGTGCTCCTTTAATTGCTTTCTTTAACATCCTGTGCTGTAAATCGCGGTGTTTCGGCTGGCGGTTGCCCATTAAGGGAGGCAAGAAGCCATGCCAGCAGTTGCACACTGTCTCCCCGCTTCAGCCAGAGCCACTGCCTTGAGATGTACCCTGAACTTGCCCCAAGCCAGACCCTTCCCTGTGCTTTTTCCCACTGCCTTGTCAACAAGGAGGTGGCTGCTGGGTGTTCCCACGGTGGCAAGATGTCCACTGCCAATCCACTACCCTCTGTGCCCCACGGTGGTTTGCTGGTGGGAGTAGTTCCTTGTCAAGATAGCCTAATTTGAGCGGAATAACTCGCATGGGGCAGCTCTTGCAAAGAGGAGCTTTCATTCTTGCTTGCGCTAGTCCTTGTGATAGCCTCTGTCTTCTGTCCCTGCCCTTCAGAACGGGAGGAGGGTGATTTAGAGGCCTGAATGAAGGATGTTTTCCTGCTGTTGTGAAGGATCTGGAGTGAGTCACTGGCTTGATTGCTTTATGTGCACTCCTGCTATTGGGAGCTAATGAGCAATAGGTAACGGCTCCTGGATTTTTGCACAGAGGTACCACACTCCAGCGCCGTGAGGCTTGTGAAGCCCTTGGATGCTTTGTGCCTTAGGCATGCCCTACGGAGCGGTTCCCTGTAAACATTGTAACCCAAAAAGGATCAAAAGAGAGCTTTGCAGGCCTCTAATCTGCAATCGTTTTCCATGTCAGTGCTTTTTATAACCAGTCTCTCCCCTCCCCCCTCCCAAGTCTTGTTCTTGCAAAGGAGAATCTAAAGTTAGCAGCTCTTCCATCTGTGACTCTGTTTGTAGAGATGTCCCTGTGGTAATTTGAAATGCTAATTGCAATCATATGCTTTACAAGGAAAATATTAATCAAATGCGTTTGAAACGGCCATTGGTCATAAGAATGAAGAGTCCATGTAACATGGTTATTTAAGACGTCGGCATTGAGGCCTGTTGCGACTTAACCAGTGTTCTGTGACAGGTATTTCTCCATTATAGTTTCTGGTTATTTGCCCTTGTTAAGATTTCTCTTCTGCTGGATTAAGGCCATGAAACATGAATAAGTAACAGTACAGTGGCATATCTTTCAAAAAAAGAGATCTGGCAGCTTTTACTCTAAGACAGGCCTGTGCATGGGATACTTAAGACAGAATGGGCAAGTGCCATGTGCCCCTCTCAAATGCCCAAATCTTTTCATCGTTGCAACCCCAGAGGAGGGCAGGAGAGAATTATGCATATGGGCAATGTGGCTTGAAGGCCCTTTAAAGTGTATGTTGTGGTTGATGCCATGCCATACCTGCAGGGACCTTGCCTATCTTTTTGGTGGGCGGTGGCTATAAAGCCATTCCTCTGGATACAGTGTCACCATGGTGCCTCTGGGATGACATTGCTCTTATTGGAGAAGTGTCTAGAGCATTAGGCAACTACCTTGCCCATTATCGAGGGAGGCAGCCTTTATCAAGGCAAGCTTACATGTGATATGAGCTGCTCCCCTGGCCCTGGCCTTGTGAACATCAAACGGTATCTCATGTGTTGATGAGCCCTTGGATTTATCCACTATGGGTGAAGGATACTGGATGTTGGTGAAGATGGTCCGACTGCTTATGTCCCATGTAAGTGAAAAGACAGGGTGCTTCTTGGTAGCCCATGTATGAAATGGCACTGTTGAGGAAGAAGATGAAACTTCTCTCTCTAGAAGGGATTTCCAGGGAGAGATCTCAAACCTCAGGGATTTGGAAATGCTCTGCCTGTCTGGATAGCATACTGCAAGTTGTAGGCTAGACAGAGAAAAGGTATCAGTAATTTTGTTCTAAGAATGGAAACAAAAATTGTATTCTGATGGGTTATAAAACTCGAGTGAAGAAAGAAAATGCAAGCGCAGGAAAGGAAAGGCTCTGACCAGCAGAGGCTGACAGAGTCTCCAAACCTGAAGCCATATCCTCTTTAGGAGGAAAAGGAGTGGAGTTTCCTCTTCACTCTTGAGCAAACTGGTAAGAATAATTTAAAACAACGACAACAACAAAGTTTCATCCATCAGGATGAGCTGAGTACAAGGACGTTCCCAGAAAGAAGTCACAAAAACTGTGTTAGACCCAGCATATGTGTATACTGCAAATGAACACATAGAAGAGCACATGTAGGAAAACAGAAGCTTGTTTTCACAGTTGAGACACTGCAGTATCTGCAACTGCATTTCAGTTCTTCATAACACTTTCTCAACCAGCATTTTTTTGTCTTTTTTCAATGTAATTGCATTTTGCACAGCTGTGGCCTTGGCTGGTAGAACACAGATGCCATCCTTTCATGGAGGCTCAGCCTCATCCCGGGTCACATTCTCATCAGTAAGGGATTTCTGAGGATCTAAGTCATGCAAACTCTTGGAAAATTTCCTGCAGCAGGTTTCATTTTCCCATATATTAGGCTGTCCCTGCTGCCAGCTTTCATGGTGTTGTATAAGGTAGCATACTCAGTGCATGCGATGAGTGAAGGACTAGCTCACCCTCAACATCTTTACTGCTTGAAAAATAATTTTATTGAAAAGGTCTAATGCACCTTAGATTGTGGTGAGCTACTAGATTCCCTGAGTAACATAAAAATTTATTTGGTTACTGAAATGGAAATCCTCTAGCCACACAACATCGATTTTCCTCAAATTAACAATGTCTGTAGAAATTGGGCTATAGAAGAAATGCTAAAAGCTATAGAATCACAAAGCAGAGATTTTGCATGAGGAATAGTTGTGTGATCTTCCTATTGTGAACATACTACTCAGAGTTGCAGAATCACAGAGTGGTTGAGGTTGGAATTCCTCTAGTCCAAGCCCACCCCTGCTCAAGCAAGATCACCTAGAGCATATTAGACAAGATATGTCCAGGCAGGTTTTGGATATCTCCAGAGTACACTGCACAGTCTCTCTGGGCAACCTGTTCCAGTGCTCTGTCACCCTCACAATAAAGAAGTTTTTCCTCATATTCAGATGGAACTTCTTGTGTTTCAGTTTGTGCCTGTTGCCTCTTTTCTTGTCACTGTCTCCATCTTCTTGACACCCTTTCTTAAGAAATTTGTAGACATTGATAAGATCCCCTACCACTATTCTCTTCAGGCTAAACTGGCCCACCTCTCGGAGCCTTTCCTCGTAGGGGAGATGCTCTGGTCCTCTGATCATATTCATAGCCCTGTGCTGGACTCTCTCCACTAGCTCCATGTCTCTCTTGTACTGGGGAGCCCAGAACTGGATGCAGTACTCGAGATGAGGCCTCACCAGGGCTGAGTAGAGGGGCAGGATCACCTCCCTCCACCTGCTGGCAGCACTCTTCCTAATGCAGCCCAGGAGACCATTGGCCTCCTTGGCCACAAGGGCACATTGCTGGCTCATGGTTAACTTATTGCCCACCAGGACTCCCAGGTCCTTCTCTGCAGAGCTGGTTTCCCTGCAGGTCAGCCCCCAGGCTGTACTGGTGCATGGTGTTATTCTTCCCTAGGTGCAGGACCCTGCGCTTGCCCTTGTTGAACCTCGTAAGATTCCTCTCTGCCCAACTCTCCAGCCTGTCCAGGTCTCTCTGAATGGCAGCACGGCCGTCTGGTGTATCAGCTTGCTGGGTACTATCAGCAAACTCGCTGAGGAGGCACTCTGTCCCTTCATTCCATCATTACTGAATAAATTGAACAAGACCAGGCCCAAAACTGATCCCTGGGGGACGCTGCTAGCTACAGGTCTCTGCACTGCTGATCACAATCCTCTGAGCACTGCCGTTCAACCAGCTCTTAATCCACCTCACTGGCCAATCATCTCACCTGCACTTCCTGAGCAGGTAGACAACATCCACTGCTCTCCCCTCTTCTACCCAGCCAGTCATTCCATCATAGAAGGCTATCAGATGGATTAAGCAGGATCTTTTTCCTTAGTGAATCCATGGTGACTACTCCTGGTGACTTCCTTTTCTTCCACATGCTAGCCAGGATGACCTGTTCCATCACCCCTCCAGGGATGGACATGAGGCTGACTGGCCTGTAGTTTCCTGGGTCCTCCTTCTTGCCCTTTTTGAAGACTGGAGTAACACTGGCTTTCTTCCAGTCCTCAGGCACCTCTCCAGTTATGCATGACCTTTCAAAGATGATGGAGAGTGGCCTGGCAACAACATCTGCCAGCTCCCTCAGTGCTCATGGGTGCATCCCATCTGGGCCCATGGATTTGTGGATGTCAATTTTGCCTAAAAAATCTCTACTCCCTCCACCAATCCTTTGGGTTCCTTTCCATGGCATAATCTCTTCTTCGCTAAATCCTTGAGGTCAAGAACATCACCTTTTTGTGATGGCAGCAGCTAGCACATTCCCAAGTGCTTTAAATATAGTAAACGCCATCAACCAGTTGCTCTTATGACAGCCTGCCTGTAGATCTGCTTGCTACTAGCTACTTGATTAATTTTGCTCATTTCCAAATTGAAGTGCTTGAACGTTGCTACCTTGGCCAGAACACTAAGACCTTGGTCCTACTTGAAGCTTCTGGGAGCGTGTTGTTGCATGAGTGAGCGACGCCCTCCAGGGGTTGCGGCCACAGTGGGCTTAGCCCCAACGGTCTGCGTCAAGAGGGACTGTGCAAGATGTGGTTTAGGGAGAGCAGGTGAGAGCATGTTGTGTCCTGCTTTCCCCTCGTAGTCCTCAAGCATCTAGGCTCATTATGTGAAGGATGTGAGAAGGGACGTCACTCCCTTCTCTCAGCCTATCTGTTTATAGATCTGTTAAATGCTAAGCAGAGCTTGCAAAATGGAAGTGTTTGGTTTTGATTTTGGTAAGTTTGGATGGAGCTGCAAACTGCTTGCTGTTGTTTGTGCTATCTGTTGCTGTTCAGGTGAGTTTCCAGCTTCTCTAGTGCTTTTTTTTTTCAAAGGTTATCAGTAGTATTTTTGGTAAAAGCTAGCAATGAGTCTCTGAACCACAGAAGAAAAAATGACCAAATGTCTCTAGTGCTAATGTTCTAGCAGTTGGTTGTAGTTACCGTGTTAGAATAAAATGCTGTGGAACAGACTGTACTGTTGTCTTCAGCATGGAGCAGATGCTATTGACTGTTCCAAAAAGAGAAATACTTAATCAAGGATCTAATTTAAACACAAACCATTTTCTTCACTGCTGAGCTGAAAAACAGGTATTTCTTCTCGTTTATTGTACAAATCTTTATCCTTTTGATGTATCATCTACTTTAATTTGTGTGGCATGTTACCTGGGATGCCAGACTCTGACATGTTATGGAATCTCCTTTAAGAACAAGGGGGTCTCCATGTAACAGTGGTCTGCATGGTTATTAAAAGCTTTAAAATTGACATGTGATCCTGAGGTTGCATACTTCATAGACACCTCTGCTGGTCTTTGTAAGGGCCTGCTGTCCAGCAGCTGATTGCAGGCTGTTTGTCTATGCCGTTATTAAATGAAGCCCTCATCATCAGGTACCTACTTCTCAGGACACCATGAGTGACACAGGGCACCATACAGCTGAGGATTCCAGGGCTCAGCAACTCAGAGCAAACCTGAACTAACTCACAAGAATGGCAGAAAACCAGTTTAACACTAAAATTATTTTCTGTTACTTTCATGCATTGAATTGCATTCTGAAAAAATGAGTACCAGAAACCATACAAGCGAAGGGCGACCACCTTTCAGACGTGCTTTGTTTTGCTGCGTGCATGCCTTGGTTTCAGGCTCGGTTGGGATGGCGCTCTGCAGTGGCTGCTGGAGCACTCTGCAGTGCATCGAGACCAAGGATAGGCGTCTGCACTAGCACAGTTTATCGATGGGTGACTATTGAGCTGTTGTGGAACAGAGTTGATCGGGGTAGCAAGTTACTCTCTTGTCTGCTTTCTAGACCTAAAGTGCGGGAAGATGCATTGACTCCGCACTGCAGAGTCATCCCATTCCTTGGGAGTGGGCGGAGATGCTCAGAACAGGGGACTGGGGCTCGGTGGCATGTTCTGCTGCTGACTTCTGTGCTTCATTTCGCTTGGCTTTGTCCTGGCAAAGGGATCAGAGAGTAATGGAGTTAAAAGCTTTGATTCAGCATGGAAGGTGCTCAGGCAACTACAACAGAATATACAAAGGTGAGCATAGTGGAAGGGGGGGGAAGCAAACAAGTAAAGGTCAATATGGGCATATTAAAATGGCAAAACCCAAGAATTTACCGAAGGTAAACAGATTCCTGAGGAAACTGATACCCTCGAGAGGTTGATAGAAAACCTAAGTAGAAATGAAGCTACAAATACATTTGAATTGAAGGTCCAAAGAGCTAGACATAAGAAATGGGCGTGAAATGGAAGAAGCAAGAAGGTATGTGGCAAAGGTGTTAAATTGTTTCATTTTCTTACTCTTCATTGCTGGAGTTGCTGTAGTGGCAACTCCTATCTATGCCTATCAGGTGGTAACAAGGGAAGGATGCTGAGCAAGAGGCTCAAGTGGGAGTTTCTAGAGCAAATTAATAAATTAAACCCCTTTCCCCCCCCCCCCCCGGACTGGACAGTGCATCCGAAAGCTATTGGAGAGTTTAAGTGCAAGAGTGATGTTGGTGGCAGGGGTGCTCTTAGCATCTCTCAGTGCAGTGGCTTTGCCAGAGGTCTGTGTGATAGTTAACATTGCATTTAACTTAATAACTGGCACTAGAAATCTTTGGCTTTTGAGCCATCAGAAACAAGTGATTGTAAAGGAGTTGGTAAAATTGTGATTCTAAAGTACTGAATCTGCTATCACCTTTCACCTCACATCTGAGACCTGGGTGCATCTCTACAGCCAGACATTGAAAAGGCCTTTTGCTGGGTTTTTCCCTTTAATCTGACCTCGCTCTATTAGCTGTAAACAGATCTTTCACCATCCCAGCGAATAGTCGGGCCAGGGAAAATGAAGTGGAGGACCCCGCATGTTCAGTCTGCTAGGAGATGCTTGAAATGAGATGCTGTGCACAGTAGACGGTGCAGCCCTTCATTACAGAGTGTCCCTTGCTTTTAGAAGTTGGAGGTACTGATGCTGAGCTGGGCTTTATGGGGAAGCGTAAACATTTATTTATTCGCTTGAGCAGAAAAGCTGCTCTTCAGGTCTGAAATAGAAGCAATGCTGTTAAGACATAGATGAATGCAGAGGACAGGTTCTTGAGTTTCCCTTGGTTATGGTAATCCTCTAGATTACTGAAGAGAGCAGGTGACTGTACCTTTTGCAGAGAAGGGGAGTGTAAATGTCACCATCCCCTGTGGACCAGAGCTTGAGACACATAATTATCATCTCTGCAGGGGTGAAGGCTTCGCATCAGGAAGAATTCATCATCTCCCTGTAAGTCTCTATTTCCAGGGAATCTATGACTGAAATGTCCAGGAAGGTTAGAATTTGTAGATTGTAGGCATGTCTTTTGAGGGTATTTCACCGATTTTATCTGGATTGATGGAGAGAGACAGACCAACTATGTTGCAAAAAGGATTCATCACTAAGTGGGAACATTTCCCTGTCTACAGGATTTGGATTGAGTCAGGCTGGGCAGCAGACACCCACCACAATAACATGGACAGGTTGTACCTCACTGCTTTTGCTCTGGGTTCTTTAGACTTTGGAGGGCTCTGGGACACCACTTCACATGCAGGGTGCAGTTTGTACATTTAAGTAGTCCCAGTTCACTGAGCTGCTGAGAGTTCGCTAGCAGTCACTTCACCCTAGTTGGACACTCAGTGGGGACAGCCATCATGATTCTGCTTCTAGCTTTTTCTGTCTCTCTGACTGCTAGTTAAAAATCATTGTTTTTCTCTCCTCTCTTTAGATGAGTCAGACTACCAGACTGAGTATGAGGAGGAAATTCTGGACAGCCAGAAGGATGATTATATTAATTTCCTAAGCAACCAGGTTGAAGAAGACTCTGACTCGGTACGAGCTGCACTGGAAATGGGCTGTGACTGTGTCGTTGTCGAGTCCTGTGTGAATCGTGTGGGGTGGGTATAAGGCACAGGTGTGTTGGGAAGGATTATTGACAGAAGCGCCTGGAAGACATTTGCTAAGGAGGACTGTGCAGAAATAAATTGACTTGTTGCACAGTAGTGATGTTCAATGACAGATGCTCGCCCTATGCAGGTAAGCAGTCAAAGGAGCTGTCTCATGTGGCAAGAAGTGACCATGTCCTGGGAAAAACAACGTGGCTTCCTGGCCTTGCTAGCAAGATAGATAGGGGTTGGAGAACCTAAGGTACAATGAGAGGCTTAGGGAGCTGGTTTGTTCAGCCTGGAGAGAGACTGCAAGGATGGGATCTGACCGCTGCCTCCTCCTGTCTGTTGGGTGAGTATAGAGAAGACAGAGGAAGGTGCCTGCCTTGGGTAGCTGCCACTGTGAGGATGTAAGGTGGCTTTGGTGTTTTGAGCAGGGAGCTGGAGTGATGGTTGCAGCCAGTCACTTTCCTGGTTGCATTTAAAGACTTTGGGCTGATCTTTGACAGGTAATAGTTGGTGGACAGAGAAAAGGTGGAGTGGAGGAGGCCAGATTTTATTCAGCTCACAGAGGAAGCAGAAGAATGAGTTTGTGCTTTCTCTCTCTCTTTTTTTTTTTTTTTTCTTTTTTTTCCTTCAGGATGAAGATGTACAAATAAGACGGCGCAAAAATCTCCCCAGTCTGGACTGCCAGGCAAGCAGCACAGGAGAGCCAGGCTAGCACTCAGAAGAGAGTCTGACCTTTCTGGCTGATAGCTGTATCACATTTGTACTGACAGCAGCCATTTTTATTTATTTTCATACACATACACATACATAATTAAAAACAAAACAATGTCTAGTTGCAGTTAAGCAAACTTTTGTCCTTCTCCAAGCTGTGCAGGCAGCTGAATGACCTAAGCACAAATATCTCCATAGCACCCAAGTCCCTGTAACTCTTGGACCTCTTGTGAAGGGTGGCTAAGCTGCCTTTGTGCCATACTCCTTTGTACAGATGCCAGCATGAGTGGCAATTTATTAATCACTCTGAGACTGGCAGAGTGGACGTGTGCTGGGAACGTGCAGTCAAACGCTGCCTTGATTTTTGCTGCCATATGTTTTAGTTGTTGTTTTTTGCTGTGAAGGCTCTAAGAAGAACTGAACATCCTGCAACTTACTGTGTGTCCGTTGTTGAAAAGGCTCCAAGCATCAATGTTAAAGAGAAAAAGAGAGGAAAGGTGTTTGTGGATCACAGTAGTAGGTTGCTTTCTTTTCATATGGATCAGATAACTGTGTAATTAACTCCTCAGTGACTTTCAACCAGCTGCTTGTGAGCGGTGCTGTGACAGGAGCAAGTCTGAATATATTTCACTTGGATGATTGGGAAATCCAAACATGACAAATCAATTAATGTGAACACTAACTATAGATTCTGTATGCTCAAGCCATCAGTGGGAACATCTACTGATGGATCATACAGCTGGTATTTGCCAGGCAGTTCCAGAGTCAGTATGTAGCTGGTATTTGGCTGATGAAATAAAATGATTCTGCTGGATTGAAATTTCTTTGTGGGACCCAATGCTGGGGTTACACTGCAGTCATTAGAGCTGATATTTTGATAACTGCTTTTGAGCACAGAAACCTGCCCAGATCTAAAGGAGAACTCCAGAAGGCCACAGCAATGGAGACTTTCCCAACTCTGTGCTCAGAATGAGATACTCTGTCACCGTGTTATGCTTGTAAGCGATGTCACAACACAAGTAAGCAATGAGTAGGATACAATTTACTAATTTGCAGGCATAGGCTATTTACATATCAGAGGAATAGAAAGATCAATCAATAATTAGCAAATAAAGCAGAGTCTACGTACCACCAAGCAATTTGGGCTCTCAAGCTCGAGGGGTTTCCCGGTCAGGCATCCCCGAACCAGGGAGGAGGCGACTTGTATCTGTCTCTCCTAGAGTAAGTCTCCTTTCCTTACCTATAGATCTACCTGACAGTGATGACCACAAGTCATACGACAAAGCTTTGTTCAGCCGGTGGAACTGAGATGTGGTTCAGATGAAACAAGATGTGGTTCCAGGTGGTCAGTTCTTGGCAGATTGTCCTGTTCACAGGACAATGCAGCTGTCCAAGTCCTATTAATAAAGCAAGTTGTATCAGTCCTCAGGTATCTGCTCGCATTAATAACAGTGACTGGAGAGCAGCCTGTGGAAGCAGGTGTACTTAATCAATATAACAGTGTGGTTCAGTATAGCCTCCCCTACCCATCATTTGAGAATAAAAGATCTGGTAAATGCAGAAACAGCCCAAAGTGTCCAAGTTGCCTCTGCTCCTATCTAATTTGCAAAGTGACACATGCATTTTTGAATTGCACTGTCAATTTATAACCCTGGCAGGAGTCACTTGATGTATTGTCAAGCATTGTAAAGAAATCCCCAGTGTTCTTCACTCGCCCCGGGGCCTTGCAGCAGTTGATGTGAGTTGGACCGTGTTCAGGACTCCCCTGGTGCTCGCTCCTCTTGTCTCACATCTGTTGTCGCTGGTGACTCCACTTGGCTGGATAATGAAAGTTGTTCTTGCTTTATGTAAACTCTTGTGTTCGGCGCTAGGTTTAGGTGCTGTTGGCCTGAGGGGATTTGCCATCCAAGCAGAACACTAAAGATGCTCTTGAAAACTGTTCCCTTTGCTAAGCTGTCCTGGCCCCCTCATGTGAAATGCATCAGCTGCCTGGAGGTGATGCCATAACCATGACTGGGGCCAGAAATGTGTTTGATGGCCTCACCGTGGATGGAGGTCGTTGTAAGCCCTGACGTGTGACTCATCCTGTGCACTTAAGCTTCTTTCCCATATGACTCCCTCATGGCACAAACATTCACTCTTTCCTGCGTCCTAATTTCCTGCTCTGATAGTGGTGAATGTGCAGCTTTTCTCCAAGGAGGCTATTTCTCTAACACGAAATGTTATTTTTCAAATGTTAAAGCTTCAGGTTGGTGTTCTTGTTCGCAGAGGGACTGAGCCACCACTTCTCCCTTCTGCAAGACCACCAAAACCCAGATGTGCGCATATCTGTCTGTCTGTGGGCTTGCTCAGAAGTGGTAGAAGAAACTCAGGGCCTGGTTGGGTTAGAGCAGAGGCCTCCCCTGCAGTGATCATCCAGATCTTTAACATTGATCTCCAGTAATACAATTTATGGAAAAAGCTGCAGATGCTGGAGGTTGTTCCCTGGTATTGAAAAAGAATAAATTCTTTCAAAGTAAGTTTAAAAATGACTTTTGAAATGGAAGTAGAGCATCTGGCAGCCAGGGGGCTTTTGTGAAGGCACAGGCTGCCTGTTGAGCTGCAGATATTTAATTTCCAAAGAGATTATTTACAGTGTGGTGTTAGTATCTGTTACGTGAGAGGCTTGTAAGCTCATACAAGCCTGAAAAGAACAAGAGTGAATAAGTTTGAGTGCCGACCTTAGAGCAAATGGCACTTTTAAAACAGCTCTGTTTCTCCAGAGCTGCTCAGAGCAAGTGGAAGAGAAGCATTTTCATGCAGAAACAGTAGTGATGCTCTTTAGAGTTCTGAGCTTCTCTGATGAGGGGATGCAAAGCAGATGAAGTCCCTTTAATATCTGTATTTACAGATGGTTATAGCACAGAAACCCTTTCTCCTAGCTGCAAAACAAAGAGTAGGTCTAAAGAGAGATGGAGTCCTAGAAATGACTGGGCTCTGTGGAGGGCCTTTGTGGAGTCCACTTTGGGTATTGCTGTTTTGCACCAGGAGACCTGCTGTGCTCTGTGCACATACACAGTTAATTAGAAGTTTTGCATTCTACCTTTCTGGCAGTCCGAGTTGCTCCGAGAGCCTGAGTGTGATCTGATGGACTCGGATTTGCATAGGTTGCAGGAGTCGCAGAAAATAAAAATCCTGGACTCCTGGGTGTGCTAATTAGAGCTGCTGTGTTTGCTTTATACCCTGTTGCACTGGGAAATAGCACTTGGTTCAGGCCTGGGAAGGTTTAAAAAAAAATTGATATGAGATTAAAAGTCTATTCTAAATAATTTATCACAGCTTTCCTTCCCTAGTTGTATCCTCCACAGCTGAGCTCTGGATATTAAAGCGGCCTCTGCAGAGGAACACAGAGCAATTGCTCTAAGTTTTTTTGTTTTTTTTTTTTGTTTGTTTGTTTGTTTTTTCCAAAGCAAAATTGTTTCCCAGCTCGCTTTCCTGCTGGCCGTGGTATGCCTAACGGCCTGGCTGTGCCACGGGAGTAGCATTGGAGGTTCAGCCTAGCTCCTCTGGGACCCTGCGTTGTCGGTGACCTCCCAGTCCTGCACCGAGATGCAGAAGATCTTTTTCTTGTAGAAGGGGATCGCACCCAGGTGCACCCTGATGTTCTCGCACTTGCCTGTGTATTTCTGGAAGGGGGGAGGTTGTTTGGGAGTTTTAAAAAATGGTCCCTTATCCCACCCAGCAGCCTGATCCCATCCCATGGAGATGGTTCTCCGCCGTGCCTCGCAGGCCTGGCTCTCTGCTGGAAACGGAGCTGGAGAAGGTGGTTTGAGCCTTTCTCCACATCCAGATCTGCCTCCTGGCCTGGGCCGCCTGCCCGGCGGGCTGCGCTGGCCCCAACGCCGCTGGCGGAGGCTGGGAACCCGCCTGCTCTCGCTGCGCTTTCTCTCTGGAGGTGTCGCATCCTCCGGGGTAAGGTGTGGCCAGGAGCTGAGCTGCCTGGGGCTTGCTGGAGGAGCCGGCTTGTCGCGGAGAGGAAGGCGGTGGGGAGCCTGTTCCCGCCATGAGCCTGACGCCGGCGAACGCTGCACGAGCAGGGTCGGGCCAGGACGGAGAAACTGGGGCCGCGAGCAGGGGCCGGGGATGGGCCCTGCTGCTGGTGCGGCGGAAGCTCCCCCCGAAAAGCGGCTCAAGCGTTTCCTGACGGTTGACGATCGCCCGGGGCGAAGGCCCTCTCCGTAACGCCCTCCTGCCGGAGGACGAGCGGCGCGGCGCGCTCGGCGCACGGGGCCGGGCCTGGCGCAGCGGCTGGCGCCGAGGAGCGGGCTGAGGAAGGCCCGGGGCCGCGGGCTGCACCGCCAGGGCCCGCGGCGGCCGCACCGAGGCCCCGGGCGCGCGCGGCGGCTCCCCGCATTTCCCACGGCGGCCCCCTGCCCCGCGGCTAGGCAGCGTCGTCCATGCTGCTCCTCGGGGACTTTGCGCCGCCGTTGCGCCCGCCCCGGGGCTGCAGCGTGACGGCCGAGGCCGCGCACGGTGAGTGTGTCCCTCCTCCCGCCCTCCGTTTAACGTGATAAACGGGATTTTTAGACGTGGCTCTCGGTGGCACCGGAGCGCAGGCTCCTGGCACTGGGCCGCAGCCGGCGGGGGCGACTCTTAATTAAATCTCGCGCCATCAGGGACAGCAGAAGGCTTCCCAGCGCGCGGCAGACAGGCCTGCGCCGCTGGAAACGCCAGCGGGTTTCGGGCCAGAAGGGCTGTTTGGGTCCGTGGGGGCTCCGGGCAGGCGGTGTCCTTCCGCAGCGGCTAAACGCTGCTGCGTCCCGTGCGCGGCCCCCAGCCGGAGCCGCGGGGGGTTCGGCACGTTTGCCGGCGGCCCAGCTGCCGCGTGTCCAGGCGGCGCGGGCCCCGGGGGAGCCATTCCTGTGGGGCCACCCCGAGGCAGAGCTTCGCTTCGCCAAACTAGAGAGTGTTGTGAGCTGTGGCGATCAGCACCGGCTGCGCGGCAGCACCCGGGAGCCCGACGGCAAAAAAAAACATTTGGAAAAATCCCACTCTTTTGGAGAAGAGTGGGTGTTGGCCGTGGCAGCGCGCTTCTCGAGGGCGCCTGCGGGATGGGGCGAGTGGCCGGGACGAGCCTTGCCGGGAGCCTCACGCTGCTGCGAGCGAGAGCTGGCGGGGAGTTGCCACTCAGAGCCTTACAAAAGCAAATCCCGCTGAGCTGCCTCCCCACGACGGCGTCTGGATTTTATTTATTATTTTTTTTAACATCACGACCTTCTGGGATGAGACGTTTCTCTTGTCCCTGTTTAAAGCTGGCCTGCTTTCCTCCTGCCAAGTGTCTGTGTGCGGAGAAGATCCTGGTCGCTCAGTCTAACTTCTCCATCGCACGTATTCGCTGCCAGTTCTGCTCCCCACAGCTGTATAATTTATCAGCTGTGTTTTGTGTGCGTTCCTCAATCAATGAGGAAAACATTGATTAGTGTCGGGCTGGGACCGACTCCTGCAGCATTCCTCTCAATCATCTCTGTTCACTGATGACTCCTTGTTTTGAAGACGGGTTAGCAGCTCGCCATCCATTTAGCACGGGGCTTTATTGAGATTGTATAGCGCTAAATTTGTAATTAGGGTGTCATATGATATTAAGTCAAACGTGTTGCCAAAAGCTAAGCAAATAACGGCTGCACAGTAACCTTTATCTACACCCTTGTAATTTTCTCAGCGGATGAAATGAGGCTCATTTGACAAGACATTTTCCATTAGACCACACTGATGGGTATATTTTTAATCCTTAAATTCTCTATTAATTGAATCCTGTGTGTGCTTCTTCATCATTCAATCCCAGTGTCAGGCTGGACTGGCCTGTTGTTAACCAAGGCACCCGTTTCCCCCGTCTAGCGCAGCGTTAGCCTCCTGCCAAGCTTGGCATCTCCCCAGGCTTCCGGCCTCTCAGAAGCGAGGGAACACAGCCCCTCTCAGTGCACCGGTCGAGGGCTCTTAGGTCCAGATTAGCTGAATTGGCTGATTTATAAACCCCACAGATGTTATCCCAGATGCTCTTGCTAGTTGCTAGTCATGCCTTACATTCCCATCCTGCTGCTGCTTTCTAAATGCAGGAGAGAAATTTTGAGTGCCTTCTTAGTAGCAGGTGTTACTCCTCATCTAGAAATGCCGGGGCATCTCGATCTTTGGAGACTTCCAAAATTTGTCTGGACAACCCTTGAGCCTTGCTCTGAGCAGGAGGTTGCACCAGAGATGCTCAGAGGTTCTTCACAACCAAAATCATTTTGTGCCTCTCTAGGTTATGAACTGGACCTGTGAAATAATTAATATTTCTTTTGTTTCTAATATATTTAGACGAGAGCTTCTTCCTGTCTGTGGTTTTGCCAGCTGTAGATTTTCCTCTGTCCAGTTACCTTCCACTATAAATACTTGTGCTTCCTCACTCATTGCGATGATTGCTGTGTATTGACTGATAGCTGTTGTTTTCTTCCTGTTCTTGTATGTTGTGTTCAGGTTATTGAGTCAGAGGATGGGCTTTTAGCCAAACTTACATTATCTTCAATGTGCAACATTAGCTTTTTTTTGCCCTATTGCAAATTCTTCTCAAAGGACAGCCAATTTTCCTCTCTACACTCTTCTGGAGCAGGCTGCAGCAGATGTGCTGAGACCATCTGGTCTGACCCAACAACTGGAGCGAGGTTCTGCTCCCTCTGTGTTGCTCTGGATGCTGCATATGACCTGTTTTTCCCATGCTGGAGTGTCTCTGATCTCCTCAACAGGCTTTTTCAGTGCCTTGCTGTCCTTAGCATTAAAAATATTTTAAGTCCAACATGAATTTCTCCTCCACAGTTCAATGCTATTACTATTACTTCTTTTAGCCTTTTATGTATTTGAAGTGTTGCTATGGCTTCCCTCCAGTCTTTCTTTCTCTGGAATGAATCTGTCCCTCTCTGACCCTTTGCTCCCAGGCCACATGCTGACCCCTTGCAGATCCCTCTGGGCCCTCTCCAGCTGGCCCAAATTCCCCCTGAAATG
Organism: Rhea pennata; assembly: GCF_028389875.1. Classification (NCBI taxonomy): domain Eukaryota; kingdom Metazoa; phylum Chordata; class Aves; order Rheiformes; family Rheidae; genus Rhea; species Rhea pennata. Next base: position 4,052,705 of record NC_084680.1, read on the forward strand.
CTGTAGTCGGAACTAGGCCAAATATTCCAGCTGGTGTCTTACCCGACCTGCACAGGCTGCACATGACAGCGCATTTCTGTGCTATTTCTCAAACCATGACAGTCACCTTTTCTGCACAAGTGTAACACTGCTGGTTCCTGTTCAACAAAAGATGTGCAGTAGCACCAAGACCTTTTGCTGCATCCAGACCCTTTTCTGCAGAATGGTGACAAGTCCAGCTGCTGCCTGGCCCAAGCCAACTACTTGCAGAAATGCACTCAGCATCTAACCAGGGTTTGCTACAAACCTTTGAGGGCAGTGCAGAAGCCACATATTTAGCCACATCTGCACTAAGTCAGGAGCTGCTGAGGGCCCTGGATTTGGCTGTAGCCCTTCTGCTCCTGCGTGCATCTCCCCACGCTGCTCAAAGCTGCTCCTTGACATGCATACAGATGTCAACACATACTCTGGGCCATAGAAAAGTACCATGGAAACACCTGGATACACACATGCACACCAGCAACGCTCAGCTCTTCTCTTTTTCTTGCTGCGCTTTAATCTCACTCCTCCTGTCACAACCATCACAAATAGTTTCCTTCCATCTATCGAGAGGGAAAGTGTAAATGCATCCCGTATCTTCCTCCAGCTGACCTTCAAGTCATCCTCCCTGTACATTTCTCCTGTGCAGCTCAGCCTTGTGATAGGCCAAAGCAACTGTGCTGGAGTGAGCTGCTGAGCCCAGCGCCATGCAGAGCGTGGATGCTGCATTTCCAGTTTTGCCAACAGTAATAGCAAACATACAAGCCAGATGGAAATGGTTTTATTTCAGTGCCACAGCATGCTTAGATACAACAAGGGCTGGACGTGGTGCAGGGTGAGATTGGAGCAGAGGGTTGGACTACAGTGGTTACAGGGATGCATTCGTGCAAACTCTTTTTGAACACCAGATTTGTTTTCTTATATCTTAAATATAACACAGGTACCTGAAACTTGAACTTTTTCTATGCGGCACCAAAGTCAAGACAAAGTCAGACTGTTATTTTACCAGACAATGAAGTGCTGCAATGTGGCTGGAGCAAAAACTGAGCAATCAGTCAACACTAGACCTGCTCTGGAGGCTGTTTCAGGAGTCCCGACCTTGAGGAACCTCCATTGTTAGGGCCAAGTTTGGCACATGCAAGGCTGCTGATGGCTCCTGTCAAGAGAGGGTAGATGCAGAAGCAGCCTCCAGTCCACGGGAGGGTGTTGCAGCTCAGGAATGCATCACCTTGGCAGGGTGTTGGCTGCCCCAACATGGCTGGACAAAGTTGTGGCTGACCTGTAGCATAGGTGACAGTCGTGCTTTGAGCAAGTGACAGGATCAGAGGCCTCCAGAGGTCGTTCCCACCAGCTCTTCCACATTTCAATGGCAGCACAGCAGAGAAGTCGAGGAATATTTTCCCTATAACAGATATCTACACTGCTATTTTGTTATATTGCTTGGTTTTATTTGTTGCAATTTCTTCTGAGTGACTGACTTGCGTCAATGTGAAAGCATTAATCTAGCCATCAGGAACAAAGAGCATCCTGCTCAAATCCTCCCTCTTGCTATAGCCAATGCTTTTTAGACTGTCAGGTTCTTTTTGCTTATCGCCACCTGATGTATCATTTTAAAAAAGAAGAGGAAAATCATATTACACTGTGTCAGAGATGAGCTGTTTCATCTGAACTCCTCCTCTTCTGGGAGTGATCTCCCTTGCAGGGAGCTAGGACCACGCTTTTGAGACAGTCCCACCCGAGCAACAGACTCAGCCTGCAGCAGCCTCACATGCTGGTGATGGTGCTGTTGCCTGGGGTCTTTGGCAGCTCCCCTTGCCTCTTTTGATTACATTACAGACATTACAGAGTTTGTGCATGGTTGCCTGATACTAGTCAATGCCAACATTACTGCAAATTCTTCTGGTGGTAGCATCAACCTGTAGAAATTTGCAGTCAACGCTGCGATGAAGCATGATGTGGTTCATGTATCCCTCTGGGCACCTCCGGGGTTGGGCAATGTGAAGTGCCTGCCTCATGCACCCAGCTAGTGCCGGCATGGGTCCATGAGCTGCTGGGGGAGGTCAATTTGCCTCTGACCACTGCTGCAGTCCCAGCCCTTCCTATGGGCTCAGTAAATAGGTGGCAAACGAACTTGGCAGTGTGGATCAAAGGCTTTCTGCTGGCACAAAAGAGTGGGACCACATCTAGGAGTGTGGGTAGTAGGAAGGAGTGATGAGAAGCACTGCTGGCTGTGCTCAAGATGGAGCTCACGAAAGGACAGAAAGGATTTGAGAAAGGATGGAAGGAATTATGTGAATAGGTCAGACATGCTCATCGGGGATACTCCAACTTGTGCTCCTTTAAGTGCTCAGGCTATATCAATATTTTATGAATGGGTGTGCATGTATATTAACCAGGGTTGTGCATGGACAGGGTCCAATCCAGTCTACCTGGTGTCAGGTATGGCTTGTATTTAGAAAATAATCTTAGCTTTCTGGGGCCATATTTTAAGATAGGCTTGTTCAGTGCTTCCCATTGCAAGCCCTCAATCCCGATGAGGCTTGCATGTGAGCTTGTGTCGTCTGGCTTTTGTAATGCCAGGTAGACCCAGATGAAGCTGCCTTGTTGCGAAGACAGCTCAAGATTTCAGCCAGCAGAGTAATAGCTAATTGAGTGTATTTCAATCATAGGACCCACAGAAGGAAAGCAAACTCCACAGAGTAGCAGAAAATTGTATCTTAGAGTAATCTGAATGTGGGTAGATAATTAGGCCTATATTTCACGGGAACATTTGCTGGGCAACATAATGAAAAGGCCAGCAACATAATTTTCTTTAAGTAGTGTGATACCTCCCACTAGGGACAGGCTGTGCCAGCGCTGGTGCTGCAGTGCAGCGGGAGCAGGGAAAGGCATTGCCTGGCCAGAGGTGTCATTTAATGGAGGTGCCAAACCGAAGCCCATTTTGCCCATCTTTAGTGACTGCTCAGAGAAGGCAAGAGGAGCAACTGTTTGTGGGTAAGAAGGTAGAATAAATCCTGGAGCCTCATTATCATCCCTTGCCTCTGAATAATAGCAAAGTCAGCTCTGGTTGTGCTTGCAAAGCTGGCCAGACCTGTGCCAATTCAGGGCTAATATGGGAGTTGCCCAGTGAAAAGCCAGGCTGCTGCTGGTCTTGGAAGAGCTCCTGTCCTGAGTCATCATCCGAGCCAGTCTGGAAACCCAGCAAGGGCTGATGAGTGGCTCTGCTGCTGGTGCTCAGGGGCCCAGCAGCTTGTGCCTGGGCAGTGCTCTGGCATGAGAAGGCAAGCGCAGCATGCACTGCACCTCTGAGCTGTGCTCGTCTGGGTGCAGGCCCATAGGGGCCCCGAGCATTGGTGGTATGCACTGTTAATGGGCCACCGTGCTTGCCTGCAAAGGGCTGACAGCTGTGTGAGGTGGGAAGGTGACTGTCCCAGGCTGGAGGATGGGCAGAAGGAGGAGGTGCACCAGCCTTGAAGTTCTCCTCAAACTATGACTGTGAATGGGAAGTGAAGCTCTAAGACCTTCCTCATGTTAAGGCTTGTTTTCTTTTTTCCAAATTTGGGATGGAAAAGCTTTGCTTTTCCATATTCTCCACTCCCAGCTAAGCATAGCCCCCCCCCCCCTTCTAAATCTTCAGTTTGGACCTGGGTTGCTTCTGCCCTGGTACGTGTCACACAACAGAAAGGAAGGCTGAGAGGCAGTATCCAACCCTGATAACTACTGATTAAGTCTTTTACTAAAAATAGCAGGTGGTGAATTGGCCTAATGTCACATCTAACTGCTCCGTGTTGTAGCTGGTTCAGAACAGCTCTTCAAGTGATCGGTGCTATGTTTGGGACTATGTTTAAAGAAGCTCTGATTTTCTGATGCTGAGTGCTTGGCCATTTTTGAATGGCCTGTCCAAATGAATCCACTCAAAACAAAACCCTAATTCTTGGCTAACTCCAACATGTTAGCTATTGCTATTGCTCCTGTGATGTATTGCCTAATTTTAATTATGCCAGTGTTGGGAAAGTTATTTTCTTAGTGTCTCATTAGAGTGAGTTTCTAATCGATCAATTCAATGGGGAACATTTTGAAGTGACTAAATTAGCTGAGCAGGGAGGTGGCTAGATGCCTTTCAGAGTCACCTCCTGGTACCTGAGAGACCTTGAGATTCTCAGTGCAGTTGGACATAAAATAATACTTGTTGCCCTCAAGCATTGCTTCACTGATTAAACCCTGACAGCTTCTCTAGCTACTACTGATGTCAGCAGTTTAGAAATGAGAAACTCCAGGTCCCCAAAGTCACTAAGCTCCACCTCAAGTGCTCTTCTGCTTTGGACAGTGGAAATCCCAAGGGACAAGCCTTGGTGTAAGCCCTGCCTGGAGCTGGCAGCTGGACCAGAGCCCTCTGGAGGTCCCATCCAATCTTCCTATGATTGTGAAACTCAGAAGACAAAGAAAGAAGGGAAGCTCCAGGTACCATGAGAGCGTGGATCCAGCTTCCACCCTGAGCTGCTGATGTTCCTCCACCACCTTGGTTTCATCGCTGTCTCTCTCTCTGGGCTGTTGGGGTATGTCAGAAGAGCTGAATCAGGACACTCCATTTATGGACACTGGCACATCAGTTTGACTCTTCTTTTCAGGTCAATGCTTTGTCACACCTTTTTCACCACATTTGGGGCAGTGTTTTGTGCAGAACAATGGGAGTAGAGGGCAGGAGGCTAAACCATCTGTCTGAGCTGCTCCTCCTGGCTTCCCTTCTCCTGCGGCCTCCACACATCAGCTGCTCACCATGCTGCTGAGCCCCTGCTAGCTGTCTGTGTCTAGACTCCAACCAAAGCCAGCGACTGGTGTGTGATGCACAAATGCAACTTGGGTGGGGATGATATTCAGACAAACCTGGGAAAGAAAGAGCCCATTTCTGTGGATAAAAATCTGGTAGAGCCCAGTACTGTGCCACTAAATTTAGGTTTGCTTTTCTTCAGTATGTTTATCTGTGTAAGTATCTGCACTGGATGTCTTCAGCCATTATATTACCAGTTATTCACTGTCATGAGAGCCTTGTTCAAGTCTTTATAGTGTCTCATGTATTTATGACCCTGAATATCTTAGGATCATCAGCACCTTGTCCCCCCATTTTTCAATTCCTTTTCAAGACTATTTAGGGATATGCTAAAGTGTGCAGGCCCCACCACTGGTCCCCGTGGGGCTCCATTCAAGACTTCACTCCATTTAGGAATGCAACTGTTGATACCCACTCTATGAGAAATCCCTAAAACCCACCAGTTAATTATCTATTGCAAGCCCTTTCCTTTTATCCCATCGCAGCTGTGTTTCTGCAAGAAACTTTTGTGACAGATCTTTTGCGAATCCAGGCAGGTGATCCCATAGGCTCACTGGCTCCTTTAAAGAACTGCAATAGATTTATGAGGCATTACTCTGTTCAAGGAAAACCTAAGCGAATGCCATCTCAGCCTGGTGAATTTGCACGCTTTGGTTTGTCTATTCTTCTGTTGACACTTAAGCATGAGCCAAATCCTATGCCATGTCCATATAAAGAAGAATTCTGGCACAAGAACTTCTCCTCACTGACTACAGATGCAAAATATTCACTCTGTTTTTCTGTTCTGGCCTTAATCTAGTACGAACTCTCCTGTTGCATCTTGGCCAACTTCTGGCTCTCTAGACTCTCCAGTGGGCTTCCTGTGCCCTGCTGTGTTTGAAAAAGTATTTATTTATTTATTTTGCCTTTTCATTTTGCAAGCGTTCCTGAAATTGTTTTTGGCTTGCCTGATTGTCTTTTTACATTTAAATCATCAGAATACAAGCTCTTTTCCGTGCTTAGACAAAACTGATTTTTCTAAACCTAAAAAGACCATATTCTTGAAGCCTGAGAAATGAGTCTCGTCTCGGCTAGGCCTGATCTAAGCCCTGGATCTAACCAGATCTAAGACTGTGGGTTTCCTACTGGAAAGATATGTGCTTTTTGCTTTGACAGGACACTGAGATACTGGATTTTTCAAGTCTGACACATTTATGTAGATAAAATTTGTCACTGGCAAGGATGAATCTTGCCTGTTCGGGGCTTTGGGATGTTTCATCTCTACAGGCAGGAGGAGGGGAGCATTTATCCAGCAAGTAAGGATGATTTTTGAAGTGTTTTGGGTGTGCTCCCTTATGATCTAGGGAGCTCAGGAGAGAGAGGCCCATGAGCAGAGAGGCTGGGGCATAGTCGGAGGGACGGCGGCGCTCCCTGCCTCCGTGGCCTGTTTGCCTATGTGCATCTCCGGAGGCCTGTTGCCATGGAGAAGCAATGGGGAACAGTCTGTCTAGCTCGCGTGACTTTTCTCCTAGCACGAAGCAAAGACACCTCGCTGGATCTAACGAGCCAAAGGAGCTCGGCACAAAGGCTGCCTCCCGCGCTGTGCTGCACCGGGCCCCAAATTCCTGCGAGAAATCCAAGGGCAGGAGAGACACCTAAACCACAAGGGAAGGGAGCAGAGAGGCAATAAGGGAACTGCTGGGAGGTGCTCCAGGCTGGACACAGCCAGGCTTTTCCCAGGAGTGCAAAGGCCAACAAGCCATGAGTACAAGTTGCAGATAGGGAAATTCCTATTAGATACATACACACAAAAAAATATTCCCAGTGAGACTGGTGGAGCCCCAGGACAAAGACCAGAGTGGTGGTGATATCTCCATCCTCGGAGAGCTCCAAAATTTGGCCAGTAGCAGTCAATATGGCTTTGAAGTCAGCCCTGCTCTGGACAGGGGGCTGGACTAGACCCTGCAAGAGAGAGACATTGATGGGGAATGAACAAGGGAGAATTTGAGAGAACTCCAAAAGGGAGAAATGTGGTAAGAGTGATCCAAGGACAGGGTGAGGGTGGACATATTCCTGCTTTTTACCTTTGGAATTACCAGCGCTGGACACTGTCTCTTAGACATAGCTGCTTGCATGTCTCAAGGTTCCTCTGCTTTTCCTTAAGATGCTGCCTAAAAATAGATGATTTCTCCTCCATTTTCTGTTGTAGAAAATCTTTGTTTTTCTGGACTGTACAAAAAAAGCAGGGAGGGGGAGATGATTTCTACGAGCCAAAGTTTAAGGGGAGCCCTCTTCTGCAGGAAGAAATCCAACGTGTTGACACTGGGTTTTGTTCTATACCTTAATGATGTCGCTGGTAGCAACTTTGGGATGTTTCCAGCTAGGTCCTCTAGGGATTATGTCAGAGAAGGAGTAGAACTTTCTGTTGGTTTTGTTGCTTTTTTGTTTGCATTTTGAAAGAATAGAAGTTGCTACAACTGGCAAAATATTTAAACATAGACAGTTTTTTCCTCTAATTGTTCAAAAAAAAAAAAAAAAAAAAAAAAAAAGAAAGAAAGAAAGGCAAGTCAGAGCTGAAAGGCTCGAGCTGGCCTTATTTTTAAAATATTCCCACTGTATGTTTTTTCTCCCTTGCTTTGACTTGTGTGTGCACCTTTCACCCTGTGCCTCTGTGCTCCTGACAGTATAAAGCAAGACATGGCATTGAATTAGATGAGCATGAATCAGCTCTGCCATTCTTGATTCCAGCACACAGGACTGAACGGTACCAACCGAAATCTGCTCTCCAACGCTAGCACAGTGGATGGATATGGTAAAGTTTAAAGAATTTTCATCGCTTAGCTCAGTACACAGAGAAAGGGATGGAAAAATATTACTCCCCCCCCCCCAAAAAAAATCTCAAACCTCTGAAGACTTGTGACATTTTGTAGGCCATGTGCCTGGGTCAGATGACATGTTCATCTCCACTGGTGTCCTGGTCTCTAGCTGTTTTCTCTCATTGCTGTTCAGAGCGAGGCAACAGCAGGCTGTGGGAAGCCGGAGGGCACCGCTGGGTCACAGCAGAGCCCCCCTCGTCCTGCTCGGCTGCAATACCCCCGGGAAGAGGAGCGACCCTCCTGGGCAAAGGCAGCTCTGCCGAGCGCGGGACCGGCGACCCCGCTCACTCGCGGCAGTGACGGCACGTCCGATGCCCTAATTGGCGTGTAAGCCAGGACACATGTCTGCAAACGTGGTGTTCGCTGTGACTTGCCCTGTTCTCTATATGATGAAATTCCAGTCGGTGAGGTACTACGTTCTGCTGCTCGTGTCCATACCTAACAGCAGAGTTGGGTAGCTTATTCATCCAGAGCTTTTCTTTCTGCTCTCTACTTGAATTAACGTTACTTTTTGAGTTGTAGATTAATTGAAACAAACAGTTACCTGAGGACCTGAATGAGTGAAGTCTGTTTTCTTACAGATTTGACTTTGAAGTCTAAGGGGAGAGAGGGCTGAAGCTTTTCCCAAACTCTCAGCCCCTTCCACACCGGGTCTCTGAAGGACGGTGAAGCGGTGGCTTATGGCTACAGCCTTCCCCCAGCTGAAGGAAAGACAGGGTACGCCTGTTGTCAGTCTTCCCTTCCGCTGCCTGTTCTCCCACAAAACTTGTAGGAAGTTTAATCACCTTTAAGACTGCTGCTCTCTGTCAAATGTTGCTGAACGAGCTGGCTCCAAATTAGCGGGCCCGCGCGCTGATTCGCGGGACCAGGGGGACCGCGCGGGCGCCGCTCCCGCGCGCCCGGCGAGCGGTGACCGAGGCCGAGGCGCTGCTACCCGGAGCGCGGGTCCGAGGGGCGCCTTCCCCACGCGCTCCCGGGGCCCGAATCCCGGCAGAGGGGGCTGGACGGGAAACCAGCCTGGGATTCGGATAAGGGGAGGCGGGGAGGGAACGGCGGTGGGACCCCCGCCCGGCGGGCGAGCTGCACCGCGGGCGCCGCGCGGCTCCCGCTGCGAGGCGACCCCCCGCGCCGGCGGCGGCGCCAAGGCCGCGGCGCCGCCCGCCGCCCGCCATGATGTCAGCCGCGGAGGAGGGCGCTGCCGGCCCAATATAGCGGCGCTTCCTGGGCGGCGGGCCGCGCCCGCGCCCTCCCTCCTGCCGCAGTCAATGAGGAGGCAGCGGGCGCGGCGGAGCGCCGCACTCGCCGGGGGCAGCGCGGCGGCGGCGGGGCGGCGCCATGGCGCGGCGCTGAGCGGGCGCTGAGCGGCGCGGCAGCCGGCGGCCGGCCCCGCCGCGGCATGGGCAGCCGCGGGGTCGTGCGATGAGCGCTCCCCCCCGCGCGAATATGGGCACAGCCGTGTCCAAAAGGAAGACGCTGAGGAACGAGGCCATGTCGTCGGTGGCGGCCAAAGTGAGGTAGGCGGGTGGGGCGGCGGGAGCCGCGGCGGGCGCCGCCGGGGCGGTTCCTCCCCAGAGGCGGCACCCGCTCCCGGCTCCCGGCGTTTTCCCTGCCCCGGCGGGGCAGCGCCTGCCCTGCCCTGCGGCTGCGGCGTTGCCGGGGCTGGAGCGTTTTAATCCCGGGGAGCTGGAAGCGCGGGTCGCTTTGCCCGGCGGTTTGTAATCGGCCGAAATCCCCTCTGCGCGTCCGAGGACAAAGTCAGCAGCTTTCGTGAAGGGTCTCGTGCCTGCGTGAGGAAAAGCTGTTGCGTGAAAACCCCGATCCCACGCAGATCTGCCCCTTCCAGCGTCCCAGCCTGACCGGAGAAAACATTGGGGTTTTATAGGGTGTCGGTTATGTTCTTACATTGGCTGCCTCACAGTACAGAGTTTCGCGTATTGCCTCTTCTCAGTGCTGTTAAAATCAACCGCAGGAGATCTTAGAAAATGTGTCTTCTGCTCGGTTGCGCTTCAGGTTTGAAAAGCTATCGTAGGCAAACTTTGCAGTGTTGACCGTAGACCAGAAGGGTTGCGATGACCCTTCTCGTGCCTTGCAGCGCGAGTGTCTCGGCAATCGCCCGGTGACAACCTGGGGGCACTGGCGCAGCTTCCTAGCCGGTTCGACGGCACCGCTGTGTAAAGGGGTAGATCTGTTAGCATCTCTGCTGCACCCGATTTAACTCTTCCCTGCTGAAAAAATGGGAAGGACTAAACTTCCCCAGCTGCATTATATAATGCCTCCATGGTGCTAGATGAAATGGTTTGAGAATAACCTGACATCCTGTGTAGGACTCGGTCCGTGCTGCTTTGACGGAGATTGCGGTTGGCTGAGGCTGTAACCCGGCATCCTCAGTGGGCTAGAAGGGAGATAGTCTTATGGCTCAAAGAGAACCAAGCCAAAAGTGTTTGTAGTGTTGGCTGTGTTGTAAAGAAACCTGTCCTTCAAAAGCTGGAGTGTGGCTGCAGAGAGCTGTCCCAGCAGAACCAGGAACTTTTCCCCACCTTACGACGCACTGTGTTCGTAACTGTTAATGAAAGCCTGAGCGCTTTCAACGGTGTTCGGAGACAGGGAGGTGAAATTCTCTTCAGCATGTGTCAGTCCAGGGGATATAGAGAAATGACACAAATTGCACTGCAGAAGTTCTAAAGGAGCTGTGGGAAAGAGCATTTCTTTTCAGTGAGATTAGCAAGCTTGTCACCCAAATAACACATTCGGTAACAGATGAGAAGAATTCAGAGTGTGGGTGTTTGACAGCAGCTAAGGCATTTTGCAAGCCACGGCCTCTTAGCCTGCATCAAGATGGGCAGGCTCGAGAAGTATCAACTTTGGAGAGTCCCGGAAGGACTGTGGTTCATTTGCTGTGTACCTGCTGTAAATACTGATGTGCTCTTGCTAGTTTTTGTGTGGAAGCTGAGGGGTCCTTTGGTAGACCGTGTGAGCTGTGGTGCTTTGCTCAGAAAAGTTAGCTGAGTGAGCTTGGGTGGAGGAGCATAAAATCTTTGAGGGTTGCTTGGTCATGTAGACCACACCACAGGGCATATGCTCTTACACATGCGTCCCCCTTTCTATTACCTGCTTTAGAAATGCCTAACCAAAAAAAGCCTTTGTGGATGGCGGAAGGTTGGTGAGAAGCTCCCTGCATTGCTTGTTCGTGTGAGGCCGTGCCGGTGGGGAGCAAGCCCTGCCCGTGTGCCTCTGTGCTGCAGCTTCTGGAGTAACTTGGTCTGTGCTTCGCACATCTTCCCTGTCCTCAGAATTTCTAAGCAGTGATGATCCTCCTGCTGAAAGCTTTCCTCAGCATGTCTTGGGGCGCATTCTGCATAGGTCCTCTACTCTGTCCTATGCTCTCCTCCATGAATCTCTTGTGTGCTTGTCCACCTTCTCTACGGAGAGGACTCTGCAGGACATTAGAAAAGGTTACAGAGCTGAAATGTTCTGTCCCTGCCAAGAGGGCTGGGGATTTGCTACCCACATGGGTAATCTGTTGTGCAGCAGTGATCAGGTCCCCAGCGATTTTGTGTGGGATCCTGCTCGTGTGTTGCGGAGCGAGATGCCCTGGGATGGTTTCTCTGCACCTCCTGAGCAATGTCCTGTTCAGATTTCACCTAGGGCGGGAAAACTTCTTTTGGTTGAGAGAAATTCATCTCCTGAAATTTGCTGCAAGTCCAGGCGGCAGCTGATGTATTTTCGAGTGTGGCTGAAGTATGTGTGTGCGTTGGACTGTCTTACTGAGCAGAGAGTACAATTTGTTTGCTGTTACGAGAAGTGCAGTCTAAGCAGAAGGTGCAAGCTCCCTAGATTCTTAAATTAAAATCTCCGCAGAGCAACTCAGGGGAGTCTCTTGTCCCAGGAGAATTAATTAAGCTCCATGCAGTTTGTTGTGTGCAACAAACTGTGTGGTCTTTTTAAACAGCTCCTTAAAAATAATAGTATGGTTGTCCAGTGGTGGCGTTATTGAAGGGATTTGTGATGCTGCCATCTTTTGTCTGTGTAATATTGTCTTCTTGCAAGAGATTTGCAATAAACTGTGCACTGATTTTGTGCACTGCATCCTGAAAGTGTGTGTGGCATCGTGGTGTTGCTCTGCTCAAATTTAAAGCGCTGATATGTGCGATTTCAGTGTCGTACTGTGTTTCTTTCATAAATCTGTGAAGTCTTTCCACAGTGTGCCTTTGCCTTGCAGCTTCTGGGGAACATGTGCAGGATGGAGGGCGGACACGGTTGTCCTTGAGTCGTGACCTTGGTACAGGCGCTCCACTGACTTGGTATAGGCTGCTGTAGTTAGGACTTGTGCAGAGTCTGTTCGGGGTCGTTGCTTGAGTAGTGTCTGACACACTGTCCTTGGGTTTTTTTATCACATCTTCAAGGGCATAGATGAACCATTGCCTATAGAAAACGAGCTCTCCTGTCCTTGCTGCCTTAGCCTCTATGGAACAGTGCTGGCAACTCAAATGCAGTGGTAAAATAAGTATTTTCTTTTCCTGGAGCACTTTGTTACTCTAGCCTACAGGCTGTTTTTTTTTTTTGGGGGGGGGGGGCGTCAAGGGGTGCACATGATCGTGTGAACAAATAGATGTAAAATTTTTGCAGGGTGTTCCAGAACCATCTCTCCTTTCTATGATTAGCCCAAGAAATACTTGAATTAAGAGTGTGATTAATATTACCCATTTCAGGAGTTCTACAGGTTGACATCTAGTCAAGGATGCCCCGGAGAGATCTGTGAGATAATTTGGCGTCACTCCCTCGCTGCTGACTACAGAGAGGCCAGAGGATGAGTTTTAACAAAGCCACAAAGGTTTAGTTGCTGAAAAGGGTAAATTTTACATAGGCAAAATGCCAGGATACTTGTATATGTTCCTTGCCTCAGGTTTCTTTCTGCTCAAACAATTTTTGGCTTAAGTCAGGGTTCTTCATGCAGTCTAGATTCCCTGTTTCTGCTTGCAGCTTTTCCTGTGAATGGTAAAAACTCTCCAATGCTTTTGATTACCATCTTCAACATCTTTGTGCTGTGTCCTCTTTTGTTCTGGCCAAGCTTTGTGAATATAAGTTCTTCCAAGACTCTGGCATCTCTGGCCTAAAGATCCATCTCTAACGTCCCATTTCTTTTCCTTGAGTTTGAAAATTTTACGTTTCCCAGGTACCACCTCCCTACATAGATATTGCAGAAAACTAACTTTTATCAGGATATTGTTATTATTAGGTTTAAACAACCTAGGTATCTAGAGTTTTTAATGAATGAACTGTTAACTATGGATAGGCAGGCAGCATTCCCATCTCTGCTTAGTGCAAAGAGCAGGATTGCCGCTGTCGGAGGACGTAAGTCCTGATGATGCAGGAAGTCCCTTCACTCCTGTTTTCCTCTGATGCAGCAGGATATTGGGTGCTATCACAGCAAATTCCTGCTGCAAATCCCCTGTGCAGTAGTCCTTTTGAAAGGACATGAGAAGGAGGTAGATATTCTTTATTTTTCCTGGTAATTTTTCCCTGAATGTTCCAGGTTTCACTTAGCCTGCTGCTGTGCCGTGCTCTAAATGGAGTCATCGTAGGGGTTTCATGTATCGTTGTTTCACTACAGATTGCTTTGCTCAGTTCTGTGTCATTTTGGTGGGTTGCATTAGTGTGCTTTAACTTCTCATAGCTGTTACTGTGCATCAGGGTCCCTTTTATCCTGTTGATGTGATTATTTCAGAGACATAAAGACTCTTCCATGCTCATCATGTTACTTATTCCTAGCAGGTGTGTGTCTAAACTTTCTATGTTTCTCTGCAAAATCTGTTTGTCTCCCTTCCAGACCTCAGACATTTAACACACAGTGAGTACTGAAAAATGCCCACAGATGGGCAACTGCCTCTGCTACCTGTGTTGTGCTACCCCATTCCACCCTCTGCGCTCTTGACGTCATGCTTCTGATGAAGAAGAAGCTGGAGGAAATAGTGGTATTTTCTCTGAGGGAATGGCAGCCTTGTCTTTGCCGGTTATACCCAGTAGCTTAGCTTACTAACGCTATGGTCCCCAGTTGATAGCCTTTTTTTCAAATCAAGCTCTACTGACTATGTAACATGCAGATCTGATCTGTCAGTAGTATGAAAAGGTCCCTCTAGATGAGTCAGGGTGAAGCTTGTCATGTCATCAGCTGATTACCTCTCAGTGCTTCCTGCTCATTTGTATGCAGCTTTTGCAGTGTCATATGCTTAAGTTTATAGCTCATCTGCCCATATGTCTGTAAGGCACTTTGTACCTCATCTCATTTATGTGAAACAAATTTTCTTTCTTAACCTCTTGCCAGTTAAATTATCCCATGGTCTCTCTGCTCTGCGCGCAGTTGAAGGGTTTTCTATCTACACCATCAGTAGGCTTGGTGGGACTTGAACTACGTTGGCTGTGATAGTAGTGATAGAACTGAGCTGGGAGAAAACTGCGATCATACAACTTGTATTAATACTGTGTGAATTTCAGAAATAGAAAAGAATGGGTAGAATAGAGCAGTTATCATCTGTTCATCTTTTATTGACTTGACTGTGTTCATGTCGGTGGATAGGCAAGAAGATGGGGTAAATGGCACATTAGTGATACTGGGAGATGCTGATAAACTGGGGTAACTGTGAGGACAGAGAAGGAATGCAAAAGCCTTGGCACAGAGAGATGAGGCATAAGGAGCAACCACGGCCAACTGAGAGTCCCCTTGGCAAAGGGCACATGGAGACATCTGTGGGAGATCAGCTGAGGCACGGCCAAGGAGACACCGGTGGCACTTGAGAAGCAAAAATGTAGAAGGGAACCACTGAGATAATAAGCAAAAAATTAGTCTGAAGTTTGCAGTGCAATTGCCTGGAAACCCCCCATTGCACATTGTGCTGTGCAGGCTTCAATGGCTTTTTAGCCATTGCTAGATAACTGTGATCAGGTGTCCACATTAATTAGCTCTTAGATTGGCCTGCAGCACCTGAGAGGAGTGGAAGCAAAACAGTAATGACATATTTGCGCATCCAGCCTGCGATGAACAGCAGTGTTTTTGAGTAGCTCTGTCTTTCTTGTTTGTGCTTCTGATCCTCAAGGAGAAGTCTAGATAGTCACACATTCTCTGGGAGCTGGGGCACGTGTGACTTTTCCCTCTAACCTCTTCCACTTGAGGGACTGGGAAGGTGAGATTAAAGGCTCTTCGGCACCCTTGTGCTCAGGGGCTATTCTCAGTGGCACTACTGTCACTGTGCAAAGGGGTGGGGTGGAGGGCGGCAGTGCTTCTCCCTGGCACCACATTAGCCATTTGGGTCTTAAGAAATACTTGGCCATTTTTTTGAGACTGTGGTTTGCAAGTTAAAGGTGAAACATTGGTTCAGATTTTAAGGCGGACAGATTGGCTTTGGGGATTAGCAGAGATGAATGGGGGACAATAGTCGAAGAACTAAGATGCACTTAGAGCTTTTGAACTAGTTAGAAATGGAATTTTATCTTTGTATTTCAAATTATTCTTACATAAATCTCTGTGCTCACTTGCTGATAGTTTGCCTGAGAATGTGTACGTTATTATTTCCTTTACATGGAATGACTGCTGATGCACAAGAGAAACTTCAGAGCCTGTCCTTCAGTATAAGTGTCCTGTTGGTGAATGGTGTTAGTGATGGCTTGCAAGGAGAGATGTTTCTCTAGGCAGCTGTGGTATCCCAAAAGTCTTGGGGGAAGAGATCTTGTCAGCCTCTAGCCCAGCCTCTCATTTGGAGCAGGGCTGTTGCCAGTGCTCAGTCACGTCAGTTATGACTTTATGTTTTCCACCTCTAAGACAGAGCCTACAAGTAGCTCACGAGTGCTCTGGTAGCGATGTAGGCTGATATTCCCACATGACAGCTCCCAAATTTGCATTTGTCCATTGCTAGAACAAAGTGCTGATTTTTGCCTAGGTAGCAGGGAGGAAGTAGTGGGTGCAAGGAACGTCCGCAAGGCTTCTGTCCTCCCCATACGGGTGAACAGAGGTTGTCATCCTTTTGTTCTTTATAAATAAGGGTTGTGCTAATTGTACAGCTCCCCTACATGACGTAGAGCCTCTGTGTGATCTTCTCTGGAGGTGCTTAGGCATTGGGGAAGACGGTTTGGGCAACTGCAATCTCAGGTTGGTGTCTGAAGGTGCAGCCTGATATTAGGCAGGCAGGAATCTGGAAACAGGGAAAGCCTCAGCTCTTTTTGTTAGCCTGTAGCAATGCAGAAGGCTAAATCTTGCCTCTTGCGCAGCTCCAGCTGCACTGCTCCAAAGCTTTTTGTATTTGGCTGTGCTAAAATTTAGTCCCAGAGAGATTAAATTGCTCTCTCCCTCATTGTTCATATCGATCGACTGTTGCTGGCTGTGGGTGACAAATGGACTTTCCACTCCTTGCAGCCCTAATCACTCTAGGGGTTACATGGCAGCTTGATTAATCTTTGCCCCTTTGAGAGGAAGTGTACAAAAGAAATGGCAGAAAATCTTGGTGAACAGGTAGGGGGGTATGAGGCTCCCTCGGGTAGCAGAGCCGAAGGTTGTTCTGGAGGTCAGAGCTATTTTGCACTTGGACACGTAACAACTGTAATTAGTGCAGCCTTTTGTGGCAGCAAGTGTAGCTTGAGCTGGAGAGGTCTGTTCCGAGGCTGAGTACCTCTGAAGAAGAACAGTGGATTTGATGCTTGGGCATGGAGAGTCTTCCCTGCTGCAATACGTCTTCCTCTCTCCGCCCAGTAAGAGATGTGAGGGTGCTTGCACGCTGCTGCTTTTTCTTGGCTTGGCTGGACAAGGAGGTATGGGCCTGTTTAATCTCGCTGTCTGCCAGCCTCCCCCTGCCGCCAGACTGCCTAGTGGCTGTTTTCAGGCAGATTGTATGTGATGCTGCAGACCTCAGAGACCAAGATCTACAACCTGGGGAAAATATATGGCCAGGGAAATCTGGTATTTGCACTTGGGAGCGACCGATCAGTTGAGTGCAAGAGAACAAACACAGGAGCAGGGTGTTGCAAATGTTTTGGTCATAGGGTTTTGGAGATTATATGTATATTGTATACCGTGGAGGGCATGCCTCAACTAAGGTTTCCTTTCCTGTATAGGCTGAACTTGGAAAGCTTTTTCCAAACTGGGATATTTGATGACTGATAAAGTTTGAAATTATCTTGCCTCGTTGAGTCTTGCTATGTTTGAGTAAGCGCTCAGTTATCCATGGGACCCTGAATCCCTTGGAGAACAAGGAACAGCTTTCATGGGCTCTTGTGGTGCTTCTCAAATATAATTGTCCGGTAATCTGAATACTGAGTTAGTGGTGCTTGAGCACAGGGTTAGGGTAGGTGAAATGGATATTGGCATTGCCAGCTAAGCTGTGATTGCTCATAGACAGGGATGTTCAGAAGCAGAGCAGAAAGTCAGAGTGGGGCGATGGTTGGGATTGAAATGGTGAGACCTTGTCCTCTGGGCTGCTGGGAGGAGTTTAACTTGCACACGGGTGGTTAGAGACAGCAATTCAGTTCCTAGCCAGTAGATATGTGTGTTCACAGGAACAAATCCCCCCCAAATCTTTTTTTTTTTTTTTTTTTTTTTAGCTGTCAGCAGAGAAGCTGAAGACTAAGCTAGCCCTGGGCTTTTAGTCCATTGCCGTTTAAGGAAATGCTTTGGCCAGGGGAAAACTGGGGCACATTAGAGGCAGGAGCCCATACTGCTATTGCAGCACACTTGAGTTGGTGTCCCTTGAAGATGAAGGAAAGATAAGTGTAGGAAAACTGCATTATATTGAACTGTTTTTTCAATCTTTTCTTGGCCTTTAACCATTACTCATTTCTTTCTTTTTTTTCCCTCGCTGCCTTTCATGATGCTTGGACGTGCAGAGCGGCAAGGGCTTTTGGAGAATATCTTTCACAAAACCATCCTGAAGGTAGAAACGGCTCAGGTGAGAGAAGTGGCATGTATTGTTTGTATTTGTATGCAGATTACACTTTTTTTTTAATAGGTCTAAGAATTAAAAATGCATTTACTTATCACAGAGGGTCAGTGTGAGATCTCAGCAGGTGAGAGAGAAGGAATTACTTTATGGATCTCTGTGAAGCCCTTGAGGAGAAAAGGCAGTTTGGTGACTCGTGGTGGGCTGTGGGGACAAGTTCGGTTTTAGTAGACAAGTGCCCTGTCATAAATTCACCGGTAGAGCTACGTCCTTGGAAGGTATTTCAGCCGAAAAATAAGGATGGTGCTACACAAGGCTACTGCACTGGCTTGTCAGTCCTAGGTCTTCCTTTTACTGTGGAGTAAAACAAGGTGAATTATGGTGTGTTAATTCATGTGCTTAGCATATGTGCAACGATCTGTGTTTGCTGGCCAAGATGACCTCTGGATTTATTCCCAGGGCTTGCTTCAACAGGGAGTTAAAATGAGAATTGCCTTGTCTAGCTGAGGACATCAGCATGTGCTAGCTAACATGTTAATTTTTTAGCCTCAGAACTTGTCCCTGTCAGTCTGTGATGAGTTCCATTGATGGGCTGGGGAGCAAGAGAAACTTGTTCTAGTTCTAGCAAGGCTGTGTTTTCTCTGTGAAGAAAGAAAACATTTTGCACACTAAATTCACGGCAAAAAATCCTGTAGAAAATCTTGTGGAATCTGTAGAAAATCCTAAGAAAACTGGTGGCAGATTGGTCTATAGCATCAATCTCTCCTGCAGGGGATATTGTGTTCTATTTTATATAAAACGTAAGCATGTATGTCTAGTTAGGCTAGAAATGCTTTTTGCTTAAAATACATGCCCAATCACACTTGCCTTTGACAGCCAGCTGAATGAGTCTCCGCCTTTCTTTTTGGATCTATTCTGATGACCTTCAAATTGTCCTTGGTTGGATTGTGCTTACTGTGTGAATGGAAGGACTTTAAAAAGATATAGTGCTGCTATCTGATTTTTCAGCCTTGAGAAACTCCAGTGACACGTTACTTACTAACAGTACTTACTCTAAGAACAGCCCACAGTGGTGGTGGGGAGGAAAGAGTGGGAAAAGGCTGGAGTTCATTAAAACTGAGATCAAGAGTCTGTGAGGCAGAGGAGAGGAAAAGACTGGACGGGCTGCACAGAGACAGGCCAGGTGTATCTGAGGAGACTTTTCAGAACAGCAATAGCATCTTTTATCGTGGCCATTTCTGCAGCTGTTTGTCAGCTGGAACCTTTTTCGGTCCTTTTCTGCAATCCTTGACCCCAGTTCCCCAACAAGAGGGATACCTCCTGCCCGCTTTGTAGTATCCTTAGCTTTAGTTAAGGAGGATATGAAAATAAGCTAATGTGACCATGTTGTGATGGGAGAATGTTCTGCTGGGGGTATCCCCAGAGTTCCTGCACGTGAGAATAAGAGAGCTCATGTTGCTTTATGTGTCTGTGCTTATAACGTATCTATGCTCTCAAGGGCAACCTGCTCTTACTCAGTGCTCCCTTGGTATGTAAAATTTGAGATCAACTTTCCATCCAAGTTACTGTAGATATGAATCAAGTGGTGAGGGGTATGTGTGAATATACCACAATCCTTATGGGATCTTGAATTGTAACTAAACTAATGATGGTCCCTAGAAGTGTCTCTAAATGCCTACAGAAGAGGAGAAACATGTCTTTTTTTAAAGTCATGTTTTGAAATTCTGTAGCATACAATTTAATACAGTCTGTAATGTTTCTTTATTGCTAATCATGGTAGAAGGCTATTTTACAAAAATTTTGAAGCTAGAAGATATGGCCCCATTTCATGTATCCCAGTTGTCTAATTATGGAGAACTCTTTCTTTCCTGCAGAAGTGCTGTATATCTCAGTGCTGCTTTTATGAGTTTTTAAACACTTCACCTCTGGCTCCACAAAGTGCTTAAACTGTTATGATTAGCTTTGATCTGATGACTCCAGTGGAACAAATGAAGGGTCTGTTCTATGATAATTGAAGATGTAGTACATACAGGATTTGCTCCAACTCATCAACTTGGCTGAAGAGAGCAGGAAGCCAACCAGTATCCTGCAGTTAAATTCACATTCACATGTGTAGGTGGCTCAGGTCCAGAAAGCTCCGCGCAGGGAAGAGTTGAGCTCTGTGCTTGTGTACATGCCCTTGTGTATGTTCTGTATGTGTTTGGCTGTATTTTTGCTCATAGCATTCTAGACTGTTATCGTGAATATCTTTACCAGGATGGATAGGCCTGCTTTCCGGAGTAATAACCACAGGTATGTACTGGGGTAATTGCTCCTGGCACTGTCAGCAGATTGCTGTTACGTCAAGGCTATAGCATGCAAGTGAGTTGAAGGAAGTGGGCTTTGACTTTAGTACTTTATAGTCCAGGAAAAAGATTTAAACTCTTGAATGGGATTTAAAGTAATTGGTGGGCACAATGACAAAAAAGGGCTTTAGTCATTGAGGAGCAGGAACAGAATGTGGCAGAGCCATCAGTGGGACAGTGATGACTATGTACTTGTTAGTTCAACACTGAAGCGTTAACGAGAGTTTATCGGAAAAACAACATTTCTGGTAAGTCTGGAGTAAATCTGGCCAGGAGCTGGTCAGTCAGACAACCTGTGTGTTAGGAAGAGTTCTTTACAAAATCTGAGAAAAGGTTACTGCTATGTGTTTTTTTTTGTTTGTTTATTTTTGTTTTTGTTTTTTCCTCCTGAAATAGCGAGGTATTTTCACAAAGTTCACTTTCTTTTCAGTGCTGGTTACTGGGATGTGTGTATTTCTGGTTAGGTGCGTCCTTTCTCTCACTTCTGCTTGTCTTGCTCAGTGCTGGAGTTTGTGGCAGCTGCTGCTTCATATCGCTTCACTGCCTGTATCCAGGTTTGTGATGTCCAAGTGGAATAAATGCTAGTAATGTAACAAGTATACTTTCTGTACATTCCCTGCAGGTGAAGAGCCAGTGATATGTGCCTTTCAGCATAGTATTCTGGATCTAGACTTTCTCCATATTTCCATTTTTTCCTTGCTTTTTCCCCCTGATCATCTGTTTTTGCTTTTTCCCTCCTCTGCCTTCCTCCATGTTTGTTGCTCAACCCTATGATTGTGTTTTGGTTGGTTTTGGCCATCTCTTGTTATTGCCCTGATGCACTCTCCGCCTAGTCTCTTGATAGTCCCGTTCTTGACT
Organism: Rhea pennata; assembly: GCF_028389875.1. Taxonomy (NCBI): domain Eukaryota; kingdom Metazoa; phylum Chordata; class Aves; order Rheiformes; family Rheidae; genus Rhea; species Rhea pennata. The sequence continues at coordinate 4,073,529 of NC_084680.1, forward strand.
CCTGTCTCTATTGTGTTCATCTCTTTACCTTTTTGAAGGAGCCCAAGACACTCATGTTGTGTCATGATGGAGGCCTAAATGGAGGAGAGAAGAGCAAGATCCTCCTCTTCTGCTAAGTTCTTAGGTAGAACCCTTCTCTTTCCTTGCGAAGGAGCTATCAGAGGGACAAATTTTCATAACATGAGCTGAGTATGAATCTTTGGTTGGGATGCCTCTTCTTTTGCTGCTTTACCTGCTAATTCATCTCCTAGGCAGAAGGGTGGAGCTCTCTAACTCGCCAGGAAGACACAGGAGAGACACCATGCACATGGAGATGCCAAGTGTGCAGAGGCTGCCTCAACTTACTCAATTTCTGCTGCATTTTATTCTCTGGGGATGTCTATTCTGGTTTGACCTTCTTGTCTTTAGAGTCCCGTGAGGGAAAGAGGATGATATAATGGCTTTTGCAGTCCCACCTCTTGTTTCACATTGCACTACTGATCTGAGACCTTGTGGTAAGTTTTGCACCCCAGAATCTATTTCTGTGGGCCGCTTTGGAGATTGTGTGTGTGTGTGTGTGTGTGTGTGTGTGAAAGTACAGATTGGATTTGAGGAATTGGAGGGAGATGATGAATCCCTACAGAGGGATTGTGTATAAGCAGGCTGGGCCAACTGCCTTGCCCAAGACTTCTGATGAGATGTGATTTATTTGCAAGGCATTGTTTACCTACTGTTTTCAGCACAGCTGCAGTCTGTGCATGCTCTGCTTCCTTTGCTAGAGTAATGAGTAAGGAATTGAACATCATCACAAGGTAAACGGGACTGCAGGGTACTGTAGGGTGTACGTGTAGGAAGAAGCAGGTAAAGGACAGTGTTTATGGTTGGTTACAGCTTTTGTAGCTTTGATTCTTCCTGATGTGAAGTCTGAGGACTTTGTGGGTCAGAAATACTGTGTGACTAGCCTGTGCAGCTCTTTGATGTCTTATTCTGGAGGAGGTTTCTCTAGGTGACTAGGGAGGTACATTCGTCTGTTCTGTCACTTTGCTCAGAGTGCTCTGGCCATGTTGTTAGGTTACAGCAGGGGTTGGTAGTAGATTTTCCTACTCTTTGCTTCCATATTGGAACCATCCAGCTGCCTGATGATAGGGTATGCGTTGTTGACAGAGGATTGTCCCTTTGGGACCGCTCAGTTTGTTGTTGTTCGTGGTGGTTTCTTGTCTTTTTCTCCTGATCCTTAAGATCCCCTGAGGGTTTAGAAAGGGAGAGTTGGACTCTGCAGTTGACACAGGCCGCTGATCTGTCAAGGGGGCTGGAGCCAAGGTGGTAATGCATCTCCTGCTCTCTTCCTGCCTCTGTTCATTCCAGGCTTATTCATGCAGACAGAAGGTCTGGGAAGGTTCCCAAAAAGAGCACTCTTCCACGTTGAGCATTAATTTTGACTATGAGGCTGTTGTCAGAATCCATGCCAACTCTCACAGCTTTCTGGAACCTTCCAAAGACTTTCTATCTGTGTCTGTGGGATGAGGTTAATGTAGGACAGATCTGGACCGAAGATAGGGAAAAGGACTGACATGTTTTAAAGGGTGACTGCAACAAGGCTGGAGAGATCAAAATGAAAAAGAGATGATCACTGAAAGTCTCACTAGTGCTTGGGGGATAAAGAGCTTTGGACCTCTACAGGATCCCCTTTCCAGGTTAGGTGTCATAGGCTGCACGCTGAGATACCAGCTTAGGTTTCTTTATATTTATATACTGGAAGAGTAAGAGGGAAAGACACCAAGGGCATGAAACAACAAAATAAAAAATAAGAACAAATAAAGCAGTTGAGAAATGTCTTCTTGTTTGCAGGGCAACAATGATGCATCCCAGTTGGTAGGTCCAGACCTAGAATTCCTTTGCTGAGGGAAGGAAGGGAGATGTGCTGGCAGTTTCAGTTTTGTCCAGTTGGGTTATTTGAAGGGTAGCTACTGCTGCTGGAACACCAAAGCTTTTTCTGTAGAATCTAGCTCTGGTCTGCCAAGAGATGATGGAACTTGGGCAACGGTTTCCTAGCAGATCTTGACTCAAATTTGCTGTGATTATTAGTAAAAATAGTGTGGCTACTTTGACTGATCTGCATTGATACAAACTAAACTGGATGCTTACCCAAAGCTGAAACCAACTTTTTTCAAGCTCAAAAAAGCTGTCTTTCTTCTTTGTTTTTGTAGAAAGTTTCAGCCATCAGTGAAAACACTGAATGTATAAGGAGAAGGAGGCTGCAACCCTCCTCAGGCTAAATAGCAATGGGGAGTACTGGCAGGAGAAAAACCTGTTTGCTGAGGCTGCTGTGCCACATGCAGACAATTTACTGAAGCAAATGTGCACTTGTGTTTACATCCTCAGAAGAATAGGTGAGAGTGTGTTTGGAAGGCAGCAGCCGTGCAACAGAGGAGGTTTGTCATGCTGCCAGGGACTTACGTTGGGCTTGAAAAAGCCTGGTGTGAGGCTTTCCAGGTGCTTCAAGTCGAGCAGGTGACTTGGGAGCTATGCTTTTTGGTGAAGCCTGTGGCTGTGAGGCTGCATCTACGCTATATTCCAAGAGGGACCTTTAATTTGCTGATGTTCAGACAGTGGAGCTGCCAGACTTCTTCTGGCGCCTGATTTTGGCGTAAGCGATGTGGATGGTGAGAGACCGAGTCTGCCTTGTTCTCTCTAGCAAGTGTATTGCACTGCCCCAGGGAAGGACCTCAGCAGTGTGTCCAGCCCAGGTGTTTTAGTGTATCCCTGTGTCCTCGTACTGGCATTGTGGCTGGTGCTGAGCAACTGAGGGGGCCTTTCTAGAAGAGCACTTAGGTCACTTGCTGCAGAGAAGGTTGCAGGCTGCCTGAGTTCAGGGTGGAATGGGGATGTGAAATCCCATTTCCAAGGGTTTAGGGCTGCTTCCAGGTTTAGCCAGTACAGATATGGTGTAGATGTATCATCGGACTTGCCATAAAATACCTTGACTGCTTATATTGTGAAGAGAAACGTAGATCACACTGTTACCATGGAAATGCTAAAGGCAGGTAGTAGTTGCTGCCTCTCGCTCCTTTGGGTCTTGTCTTGCAGTAACAACTTCATCTATTCACATTAATGTTATAGGCCAGACTAAAAGGTTACAGATCCCTGAGACACAGTCTCACCATCATCTTCAGTTTGTCTGTTTTCTTGTCCCGTTTTAGCTCACAAGAGCAGTTGGAACCATTTTGCCATATTTAAGTGATCTTCTGTTTTCTCAGAGCTGCTTGTATCCTGAGGTCACCTTACCTTTTCTCATTTCTGCAGAGAACTGTGTGAACTTCTTTCCTTGGAAGTGGCAGTGTTAGAGCACTGGATAAGGTCACAGCAGAGCTAGCCTTGTCATGCTTTGGAGAATCTCACAGTGAATGTTGTGCTTGTCACAGAAATGCTGCTCTTGTCATCTCTGACCAGCTTGTCATAGAGGCTCCACTTGCTTGACTCTGAAACTACTGAATGACTAAAGTGACTCTGGTTTTTTAAATTTTTTATATCTCCGTTTTTATCTCCTTGCATCTTGCTTCAATACTTTGAATAGTTTTTTCTTTTTTTTTTTTTTTTTTTTAACATACCTATTTCCTGACTACATTTCAACCCCACAGTCCAGTGAAGTCTGCCCCTAGCTTGCCTCTGGGAACAGGTTCAGCCTGCTGTGCTGTCTGGGAAAGGTTGTGTTGCATTAGTGGTTTGGAGAAGGGCACAGCTGATGCGGTAGGGAGCTTTGTACTGTGGCTATGGTGACATGTCTGGGTCCTGTGGGAGTAGAGGAGAACAGGACCTGCAGCATCCTGGCACACCTGAGAGGCACTGCCAGAGAAGATGATGCCTCAGAACTGAAACTGTGGGAGAAGCTGCCCAAACTCTGTTGGAAACCTCCTACTTTTTAGCAATGTGCTGAGCTCTAGCCAGTGCAGTCCTCTGCCCCCCTCTTTGAAGGCATCACCTGGCCTTCTAATGATGTAAAATAAAAAATTTAATTTCTCCTACCACAAACAATACTACAAGGTCATGTCCTAAAGCCTTGCATCTTTCAATTAATCTTCACTAGTCAGGGCAAGTTCTTTATTTGATATTGGTACCATAAACTGAAGAGGCATTCAGTCCAGAGAAGTCCAGCTGAGGAGGAGCAGAGCAGAGAAAACGATTATAAGTTCTACTTTTCCAAAATGATGGATTTTTTTTTTTTTGAGTAGGATTTATCTTGATGCCCACTTGCCACTTTGCATCTGACGGTGGAACTGAGATTTTAGATCTAAGGTGTTTTAATCATCAGTTTTGCTGCTAAATACAGTTATATATTTATATTTTAGCTTTCATCTGTACCTGCTGGCTGTATTCTATAATCTCATTTCGTGGGATTACAGATAGTCTGCATCAGATATGAGTTGGGTTGGTGAGTCTCTCCACTGATGTGAATGGGCTTATCCCAGCATGTTTCCTCTTCTAGAAATGTTGTTACAGGGAAAGAAATTGAGAAAGCCCTGCGAAGTTTAGTTGCCTAGGTCAGACCAGGCTGTGTGCTGAAGTTATTTGGAATTACTGGATGCCAAAGAGTAGATATCTGATAGTAATAAGTGCATAATGATCAGAATACATTTACTGAGAACATCGATTCTTTCTTTTGGTTCTTCATCTATCCACCCAAAGGATCACCAGTGAACCAGTACAGATTGTCATTGCTGTCAGTGGTCATGTCTTTGGTACTTAAGTCCTCATAACTGTTTTGGGCAGAAATACCATAGAGGAGCAAGTAAAGCCAGGAAGAAGAAAAATGCATTCAAGTAAACAGCAAGAGGCATGGGGAGCCAAATGGTTCTCAGGACTGGACTATTAAGCCTCTAAACTCTGGACAGACTGTTAAACTCAGCCCAGGTAGCCAAGGAAGTAATGAAAGTACATGGTCTGAATGTTGCTGTTATCAGCAGGCGTATGATCAACAGGCTAAACATACTGGTCTCCTTACTTTTCTGCATCCTACCATTCAATGCCTCAGCCACAACAAATCCATATAGAGCGCAAATCTGGATGAAAAATCCCTTTGAGGAACCTGATTTGTCTACTGCAAGGTAGCTATGCAGCGGTGTAGAACAAGCTTGATGTTGATGAAAGTGAATGGGAGAACAGAGCTGCTCCTGGGTCAGCTTCATCTGAGCACCTCGAGGGAGGAGGGCACTGTGCCAGGTTGCCTGAGTCACCCTGCCCTGGACTGGCGTGGCAGTTTGATGGAGCAGCTGGTTGTGGGAGAGGTGGCAAAAGCAACGTGAAAATGAAATGAAACAGAGCAGCAGTAACCAGGCAGAGGGTGTTAACAGCAGGCTGTTTCAGATGACTCTTAGAAGGCAATTTCAGTTATTGCTGAAGTCCCCAGTTACTGTTTCTCTTCACTAAACATCCCTGTGGCTCAAATTTAATTCAGCATTGATTTCTGGACCAGCTTGACTTCTTTCCTAGCAGAAGCAAACTGTTAACCTAAAATGTCATAGTGGAAACAGTTATGCTTTGCCACCTGAATTCAGTTCAGTGCAAGCACAGAAGATGGAATTGATCATTTTAAAGCACACTAACATCTCAGGGCTGCTGGTGGACACGAATAAACATGTACATGCATGCATGTACCCACTTGTGTGTGAACATTAGCACAGACTCACTACCTGAAATAAGTGTGGGTTCATTTTTAGAGGCCAGAAATACATTATGATGGATGGTATTTTTTTTTCCTTTCATACTAATTTCTTTCTGCAGATAAAGTCTTTATTAACTAGCAGTCTTCAGCAAAGCTTCCTATTTCCTTTGTACATGAAGTTACTTTTTCAGTTTATAGTTACTGAAGGTGCTAAGTAGTTGGATAAAAAGAAAAAAATGAGCCAGTTGTTTGATGAAGAGAAAATGTTGGTGTGTTGGTAGTCCTCTACAGTATTTCACCATGAAAACTCCTAGCTAAATACAAGTCAAAACACTTTGAGTATGGGGAAAGTAAGGCAAGAAGGAAGTATTTTCCTCATATTCTGCACAATAACATGTTCTCATCAGATAGGTGGTTTATATCTAATATATCCACCCAAGAACTGTAACCCTGTAACTGTTAGATTGTGGTATGGAACTGGGAACAAAAACATCATGAAACTTTGAATGCTTTAAAAGACGGAAGTTTTTGCTTACCAGTCTATGAGGCTTGTCCACCCTATGTACCCATTTATGCTGCATATAGGCATAGGTGATAAGAGATACCAATAAGGATTATGGCAGCAAGACATGCAAGGAATAAAGGATTATCCTAATGAGGAACAGCTGTGAGAGCTGGGCCTCTTTAGTGTGAAGAGAAGACTGAGGGGGGGATCTTATCAATGTCTGTAATTACCTGAAGGAAGGGTGTCAAGGGGATGGGGACAAACTCTTTTCAGTTGTCCCATGCGAAAGGCAAGAGGAAATGGGCAAAAACGGAACCACAGAAGTTCCACCTGAATGTGAGGGGGAATTTCTTCACTGTGAGAGTGACAGAGCACTGGACCAGGTTCCCCAGGGAGGTTGTGGAGTCTCCCTCTATGGAGATACTTAAAGCCTACCTGGATGCAGCCCTGTCTAACATGCTCTATGTGAGCCTGCTTGAGCAGGGAGGTTGGACTAGATGACGTCCAGAGGTCCCTTCCAACCTTACCAATTCTGTGATTCTATGACTCTTACTTGAAACCAGTCATCTCCCATTTACATGTCTGTAAATCTTGAGGGAGCCAATGTAACTCTGTGCTTATGAATCTAAGACTAGAATTTGTCTCTCTGCAGTTGTAATTCTCTGTAATCCAACATCTTCTGACATACTACATTTTGTGCGCTTCTGTTTACCTAGTGGTGACCAAGGAATTAGAACCTGAATGAAAGATTGAGACTTCAAATTTTGTTCAGTACCATTTGCCTTTGGATACCAAAATTCAGAAATTCTCAGTTCTCTTACCAATGGTTGACTTGTTTGAAGCACAGGAAGTGCAGCACTATCAGTACGTGGGTAAAGTCGCATAATCCAGTGTTTGCTATAATGATGCTCTTTCTACCCCATAGAAGTAAACCTTTTAGGAGGAACAGGAGCAGCTGTCAGCTACTATATTGTGGTATCTCAAGGAATATCTGGTGTCATCGTGCCCACACATACTAGTAAATTTGACAAGTTGAGATAAGTATCTAGAACTGGTCTTTGGTTTTAATTTAAAAAATAGTGTGCTTGAGGTTGTTAGAATAGCAAATTTTGCTGAGTTGTGAGTAGAGGGGAAAAAAAAAGCTGGCACAGGTTTGCACAGTGATGGTGTTTTCCCAAGATGTGTATTCTAAAGCACACTTAGACATGGCACTGGGAGGTTGAGTGGCTGGTGAACAAATACCATGTCCTGCTGCCTCTTGAGGGGTGAAAAGTGGTTGGAGAAGCTTTGAAACCTATAAACCTTTAATGTACTGGTTGGTGCATGAGGTCCTACCTTGTAACAGGTAGGACTCAATGGATGAGCTGTTGAATGACAGCTGATGGAGCAGCTACTTCTACTTGAATGGTAAGGGATGAAACTGTTCTGGTGAAGGCCCTTCTAGTGCAGCAGGCCCTCCTGCTGGAGGAGATGCAGATGTCTGTGCTGTCTCGCTGCGCAGGGCATGGGTTGCATAGACCGCTGCCTACCTTTCAGACTTTATCTGTATAGGATTGGTGAGGTGCCTGACCCCTCACTATGCATAGTCATGGATTTTGAACTTCATGGGAAGCCTGAAAAGACAGCCCCAGCTACTGATTTGAAAGACATAGCTCTTTCTTTAGGACTCCTAACAGCCTCTTCCACTGGTGAGTTCAAGGAGAGGACTGGACAGCTGCCAGCTGCAGTGTGCTGGGAACACGAGGTCTCTCTAGGAGACAAATGGAACAAACCTCTCTAGTGTCAGCCTGACCTGTCCTGACAATCTCTTCTACCTGTCTGCTGAGCAGAATGGCTAGGGACACATTTATCTCCTAGTAGCGCTGGAGGAAGTTGTGTCTCAAGCAGAAAAATGAGATAAGGGTGACACACTGTGCCACCACTGGGAAAATTCAGTTCAGTCCTGGCTGCAAACAGAGCAGGCAGAGAGGCCCTTAGCAATGTGAGCATAATTCAGGATGGATTTCAGATTCAGAACCTGATGGCATAGGTCCTGAGGCCAGCTGCCAAGGGCTCAGCATGGGAGGACTCTCTTCCAGTGGGGCATGAGAGCACTTCATATGATGCAGGATGTGGTGGCAGCAAAAGGTCCAGTTTGCTTGGACACATAATACAGCAGACTTGTCATGAGACTGCTCTCTTCATCCTTCATCTCTTCATGGCTAATTTAAAGATAGCCAAGCCTTAAGTTATTGTTCAGTTCTTCCAGCTCAGCAGCTGAAGAAAAAACATTCGTTAAGTATATGATGAAGTAAAGGAATGGGTTTGCCTTCTGCTTCTGTGTATAATGCTGTTGTCTGTGCTGGATGCTTACGATTTTCTCTTTTCTAGGGTAGTAGTCACATGACTAATGCATTCCCTGCTGAGCCTTTTTAACAGTCCCCTAGTTGCTTCCCATCTGAAGGGAGGTGTAAGAGGTAATTAACAGCCACTTGAAAAAGGGATTAGCAGGTGGGTGGCAGCTACTGTTGGGTTCATGCATGGAATTGCCATGGAAATGCTGAAATTTCCTGGCACTTCATCCACTGTGTGGGCTCCAAAGACGGTTGCACTCACGGGTCTCTCTCCTTTAGATCTTGCTACTGTACAAAGGGAGCTGCCGCATCTTTCTTCAGGGCAGCTTCTGCAGACAGTGCCCTCGCCATCTACACCCATGAGGCTAGCCAGGGGTGTGACAGAGAGCGGGGCAGCTGTGTCACAGCTGTCGCTGGAGTCTTTTGGCATCTCTTTCATGTCAAACCAACTGGCAGAAAATTAACAAGAACCCCCTGATGGTTTGCCCCTTTCCTTTAGTTCAGAAAATAGTAGCTTGGTGCACAAAGAACATTTGGATTTTGTGACTTCTTACCAGGATCAAAGGGATACCAGGGCAAAAGTTAGGGCTGGCCCTTGTCCTGCAAACCTTTCCCAACTCAGTAGCCCTTGTGTAGGTAAACCTGTTGAAATAGCTAGGGCTGCACTGCTGAACAAGGACTGCTTTGCACATAAGCAATTTCAGGCTGTGCACCAAGAACTGCATTTGCTCCTAGGCCCTTGTTGCTGGCCATTTGCAAGTTTAAACTATTGGGCATGTCTGTGAGAAATGTCTCTCTCTTCAGTACCAGTTTTGGAGATTTACAAGGCTGTGTGGAAATGTTCATCTAGAAAGGTTCTTGGGGGGCCCTACCACATCTCCTTTTCTCTCTTCCCCTTTCTGCAGCAGTAGCAAACAGTCTCCTGAATCTGTCTGTGCCTGGGGTGCTTCAGGTTTAAGCAGTAAAGTGTGCCATCTGTTTCAGATCATCTGTTAGCAGACTCCTATATCGGACAGGAGGACTCTCCTGAGATGCAGCAGGCGGCACAGAACAAGCGCAGGCTCTCCGTCATCTCGGACGGCAAGTTTGAGAGGAGCTTCTCCGAGGAGCAGGCGGAGAAGATGCCAAGCGAGGGACCGAAGCCACGAGTCTACACCATCTCCGGCGAGCGGCCGATGCTGTCAGACCATGAGAACGAAAGCATGGAACTGGTGGTGATGAAGGGGGCTCCCCAAGAGGAGTGCCACCACGGCCACCCTATGCACAGTGCTGGTGGCTCTCACGGCGTGAGCAGGCATTGCAAAGGCTGGCCGGGCAGTCGGCAGGGCTCCAAGGAGTGCCCAAACTGCACCCGACTGGCTGTCCCTTCCCAGCATTCCTTTGACCTGGAACAGCATCAATCCAGCGAGACAGGGTGGCACAGGAAAAGGCTGGAGAGGATGTATAGTGTTGATCGAGTTTCTGGTAAGTAAGGGTGGGTGCTGTGTGCTGAAAGGGCCCAAAGGGTCTCTGCAACATACGGGTGAAGGAAGATGCCCATCTCTTCTCGACACAAGGGTACCGTTGCTGGGTGGATTGAGTTAAGCCCTGAAGCGTTTCCCCTTCAGCACTTTTGCTGATACCTTGCACCGGTGCCTACAGAAAGGGATTGACGAAGAGGAAGCTTAAAATAAGCTGAGCACTGTTTAAGGGCAACTCCTCCAAGTGGGCAACTGGACCCACCGAGAGCCCTGTTATCTCTGCTTCCAGCTTGTCCGCAGCAGACAAGCTGGGGTGGTTTTCATGCCGGCTTAACATAGCTTGGTGAGGGTGACTTTGGTACGTCCCTTTTTTTGTGTTAGCCTGTGCGTGTGGCTGGAGTTGGTTTGGCAGGGTCCCTCATGTAATGCCACGTCATAGTCTTTCCATAAATACTACCAAATAACATGATACTGAAATTCCTCCTCCATTCACTTGCTGAATGTTTTCAGGGAATATGCCTTGTTATTACTCAATTGCATTAAAAAATTCCTGATTGTTTTTGAAAACTTAATCATTAATCAAATATACGTCTCAAACTATATGCTTTGAATTATGAGCCAGGATGCAGTCCATCTCGTTGTCTGTCAGCTCTGTACACGGCCAGCAATGACCTGACCTAATTTCCCTGACTTTTTTTGTAATTGTACATCGAGGCTTTTAGAGCTGTGTGTCCAGCAAGGTAGCTCAAGGCTTTACCCTTGAAAAGGAATCAAGTAGCATGTAAGAACTGTGGGGATCAAGCTGAACATCTTTGCTGGGTTCATGATAGCTGCATGCAGGTAAAATGGCAGAAAGTTTAAGTTAGGGACCACATATTCACACTTGGATGCCTAAAATTACATGACTAAATTCACGCATAAGCTAATAAAGGTGAAAAAGGGTGTGGGAGGCAGGTATTGTGCATAATTTCCAAGCATTATTTCTCTGTTTGTTCCCTGTGGATTTTTGAGCTTCTCCTGAGCCATTACATGTACAAGTTTAGACTTTATTTCTTAGGCACAAGAAAAGGAGTGAGAAGTGTCTACCTATATTTACAGTGTTCTGATCATATGTGTTTTACTTGTTAAAGGTAGCTTTGCTTATGATGGCACAGCAAGAACACTTATGTGAAAATAGAAGAAGAAAATATTTCAGTGCCTGGATTTCAGGAGGAGAGACCCACAACGTGGAGGGGGTTGGTTGTGTGGAGATCAGGTGCTGATTTGAATCTGCAGTTGTAAGACCTGTTCGAAATTGAGAGAGCAAAAACTTTCTGTTCTAATGTTGCTATATTTATGTTGAAAGCTTTCTTGAATAAATCAAAATTGTATTCTGTGCTGTGGGACCTGTGAAGCAGGTTACATGATACAGAAACAGCTTTATAGTATGCCTTTTTCCCAACCAGGCAGTAATTTTCATTAGGGCCAGTTATCAGTGTGAAATGGAGCTTGTCCTTCTGAAAATATATCAGAGTAGTTAAGCAAATGGGAACACACTGGATAACATTGAACCTGCAGGTGCTTCCATGAATATTTCACGTTTTGTACAACCAGCTAGTGGATGCCCTCTGCTTGTCTCGAGCCTCCGAGTGCTTGCACGTGTGGCAGCACAGACAGCACTGTCCCTTGGAGACCAAATCCCGTCATATGCACTGGCACTATGCACTGAAAGTTTTCTCAGCTTGGCCTAGTTTGTGCTCTCTATCCAAACATTGTTACTCAGAGGAAAACCAATAACTGAATGATGGGTTGCAAGAAGTGTTTGCCGGAATGCCCTTCATGCATGGCTAAGGGGGAAAACAGCAAAGATGGATGGAGACAGGAGAAAGACTAATTTCCCCAGAGATTCACTTCACAATGCTGGTTTTTCTGTTTGGATTTACATGACAAACTATTGCTGCAAATCAATCCTCGTGGCAGTTAGGCCAGATTGGCATAATTTAATATGGATTTTTTTTGGCTAAGTTGATGATATCTAGCACCATTCCAGAGAAGCACAAGCTGTTGTCTCCCATGTTGCTCCCAGCATCTGATACAAACACATCCATTAGTGGACGGAGATGCTGAGATGTTTTGTGCTGCCTGGCAGGTGTTGGAAAGACTGAGTGTGGTGTCACTGTTTCTCCAGTCTTTCCTAGGCCCATGGTTCCTTGGATACTTCATTATGGTAGATGATAAAAAAGAGGGAAGACAAGATGTTCTGCCTGGCAGAGGAGGAGGAGCTTGCTGCTTGCTCCTGGAAGCAAAATAGCTCTATTTAAACTCAAGAGTTTCAATCTGTCAGATTAGCTCTGGAGTTGGACTGTGCCCCATCCCAGCTGGATGCTTCTCTGCTGCTGTTCCACCCCTGGCAGATAAAGAGGCATCTTTGAAGGGTTGCAGATTCCCTTATTCTCCCTCGACTGCTATGGGTGGTGACATCTCTCCTATATCCACTCCTGTCTGTCAGACGTGGAGGGGAGGCTTCCAGACATTGTTCAGACAGCACATCATGAGGATATTAGCCATTGCGCAAAAGCTGTGTTTTGAATCAAAGCTACTGACTTAAAAGCTGGAAAGTGTATTAAAACGTTGTCAGTCCTTTGAGATATGTAGTCTCTGAAACATCTGCACAGAAGCATTGGCTAAGCCAGGATTCACACAACTTCTCCTCCTTCAGCACTTCTGTGGGACCAAGACTTCAAATAAATAATCCATTTATATTCTGAGCTATTTTGCTTTTATTCTCTATGTGATTTTGGGAGGAGGGCAGAAATATGAACTTCTTAATAAGAATTTAGAATACTAGAATGCAGTTTTCATTTAAAATATATATTTCCTTGGAGTGCCTTTATACAGGGCTTGACATAAACTGTCAGTTGAGGAGTGTCTGTTACAGCTTTCTGCATGATTTCTTAGGGACTGCTCCTGTGCATGGATTTATATGTGCTCCACTTCAAAGGAAGCCTCCCCGCTTGCATTTAGCATCTTTGCATCAGTAATTGCACCTATGTTTCTGTGCTTTCAAGGAACTGCAGGATCAATTTCTAGGTAGATAGTGACCTGTATGAAACATTTAGTAAGATATCTGATGTGTACTAATTATATTTGCAGTAGGCATATAGGGTTGAGTTGGGTTTTGGCCAGGAAAAGTGAGTAAAAAATACTCTTGACAATACCAGAATATTAATGACTAAGATACTGTGGTTGCTAATGATCTTAAAACTCCAATGAGTGAAACAAGACATACTATCAACAACACATGGCAATGTGTTAACCATGGGAGCTATGAAGTTGGAAGCAAAACATGCTGCAAATCAGCCTCAAATCCTGGGAATCTAATCTATGTCCATGCACACATCCCATGCCTCAGGGGAGGGGTGTTAATATACCTCTGAGTCCCTGGCTGATGGACTTTAACTGGAGAGTTCTTGACAGGAGCTGCTTTTTGGTCAAATTCCTTCATCTGTGACACTAACATTCCACAAACATAATTACTAACTTTTTTTGCTGCCTGTTTTTTTTTTTTTTTTTTTTTTTTTTTTTTTTTTTTTAAATCAGTTTTTGGCTGTTACATGGAGGTCATGCGGTGTCCCAATGCAACAAGATTGGGAAGTAACCCGCAGGTGGTTCAGGCAGGGCAGTTTACAAACATAAGGGAGCGAATAAGCATGGAGAGATTCCCAGACTGGTGATGTGCTGTTTGACCGCTAAAAACAGAAGAAAAAAATAACCCAAACATGAAGGCCACATTATTGTGAACAGGTGTCCAAGGGATATATTGGAAAACTTGAATGGAGGAGAAAGAGAATATATTTTAGGCTTATAATTCTGCTCAGAGGAAGGAAATGCTTTTCATCTATAACACGGGGTTCGTATTGGAAAGAAGCATTTGAATGAGACATTCCAGACCAGACTAACAGCACTAAGAAGGCGGCAGAGGCTAGAAAATACTTCTAATAAGAAATATTTCTTTCCTTTTTGTTTTCCTTATCCTTCTCCGGATGTTGCTTTTTTATGTAATTCCTGGATTATTCTAATCTCCTATGCTTAGGAGAGAGCTTTCATTCTTCGTTTAATAGCCTGATAGACAGGTGCAGCTAAGAAGGCTTAGCACAAATTTATGAAACACTTACTGGTAGCATATGTATGTTCAAGGAGGGTGAGACTCTACAGGGCAGGCTGTTGAAGGAGTGTCAAGAGCAATAGCCTGGAAAGTCTTGCTGTGTGAATTCTGTCTCTGCCTGATGGGTTTTCAGGTGTCGCTTTCTCTCTTCCAGATGATGTACCTATACGGACCTGGTTCCCAAAAGAGAACCTCTTCAGTTTTCAAACTGCTACTACAACTATGCAAGCGTAAGTGAAGCAACTGTTGTAGCTTTGGTAATGTACCTTGGAGCGTGAGGTCCATACAGAGCTATATCTCAGAGCCTGGAGCAATCGAATCATGTTTGGCACCACAGTATAGGAGTGAGAGAGAGAATCTTGTCTGTCTTTTCTGCACTCATTATTTCTCTTTCCTGTTACTCCCACTTGTTTGTTTTCCCCTTCTTTAACTCCATTGTTGGTTGCCCAGCTCTTCCCTGTGTCCCTTGTTTGCTCCATAATGCTGTTCCCTGATCCTGGCTGCCTGTGCAGAGTGAGGGTCCTGCGGGAACGCCCGCTGAGACCCTCCACCATTTTCTACTGCTGCAGCCACTTCTTTGAGGAGTTGTGAACCCCAGCCTGCCCTGCATCCATAACTCTGGAGAATGTGCCTCTCTGTAGGGTGAGATGTAGACCTACAGCCTAGCCTGGTTGTTTGAAGAAGGTGTCGGTGAAATCTCTGCAGAGTGTGAGTGAATCTGAGTTAGCCATAGCCTCTCTTCATGCTCTGCTCAGGATTTGGTGGCCCTAGGTCACTGTTGTGGTGGGAGGAAGCAGTTCCCAAGGGACTGAAGAGAGTGGGCAAAGCCTCACTTCAGGGTTATGTGCAGCTTGTCCATTAAGAGACATCTTCCTGGTTTCAAATATTTCCCATCTGACTGAAAAGCTAAGGCAGGTCATGAAGAAAATGAAGTTGTTTGGCCTTCTAAGGCCTTTTTGCAGCCTTGTTACCTCCTTTCTGTCTGTCTGTGTCACTCTCTGCTCCACTGCTCTCCATTTCTCCTCCTCTCACCTGGTCTCCCTTTCATAGTTAACTTCTCTGCTGTTTCCTCTTTCCCATGCACTTTGCCATCCCCAAGCTCCAAACAGAAGCTGCTTGCTGATGTTGGGATAACCCAGACTGAACTGGACTTGTAAGGGCTGAGGCAGAGAGGGCCGGATTAAGGGTTGGGGAGGAGGGTGGGTGGCTCCTGAGATGTGGAGGGACTCTGCATCCCCTGGTGAAAGCTGCATGCCTTCCTGACCTCTACCTCCTCAGCTCTCAGCTCAGCTGGATGTGTGACCCACGCTTCCAATGCAGGGAGCTGGCCAGAGAAGCATTTGCTTGGTGCCAGTCAGTGGGTGCTGATGGCATAGCAAAGGCATGCTTATCCCACCCAGTGTGGAGGAGTGAGGGTCCTCTGTGGGCTTCTGCCCTCTCCATATTGCCCTCAGAGGTTATAGTTCCTTTGCTCACCACCTCCTTTCTAAGATTTGTAAGTTTGGCAGCACCCCGAGATGGTTGATGCTGCTTGACACCAGCCAGGCTGACCAGACCCTTGGGCAGTCCAAAGGCGATTTGATGCTTTACTCTTTACAAATGTTGATTGGAAACAGGGAATTGTATTTTACAGTCAGACCTTGAGAACAAAAGCATGGAACTGATCCTGATCCAGCAAACAAAACCATCCATAAAACCAGCCAGTTCTCTTTGCCTTTGGACGCATTCTTTGCTATCTGAAGTCAACTTTGCTGTGCACGAGGTTTGTTGCGAGTCAGTGGCCCATGGCAGTGCTACAAGACTTAGAGCTGCTGGAAGCCAAAGCCAGGTTGTTGGTTTGGGGAAATGTGCCCTAAAGAAGCCCTTAGGAAGCACAACTCCCTTAATTCACATTTCTGGAGATACTGTACTGCCTCTGGAATTCGCATAGAAACATCTCCAGAAGTTCAGCATGCCTCCTGGAGATGGTTGGGATGGCTCCCTCAGGTCCCCCTGTTCTCCCAGCCTCTGCTCTGCTGTGTTCAGCCCGCAGTGTTTCCATCCTTCAGAGACTAGATACTGTGAGCTGATTTCCAAAATCTTAGTTGCCTTGGTGAGGAGGCCTCCTCTCTGCGGAAGCCCACAATGCTGAGCTCCTCTTGCAGCCTGAAGGGCCACATTCAGCTGTCAGTTCTACAAATACATCTGTGTGTTCTCTGGGTCCACACGGAACTTAATTTGTGTCTGAGCCACATGCCAACACTGCCTCAGGGAGGATTTAGCTTGGTCAAGTAGGAGTTTTGCCATTGAGAACTGTCTAATTTAAAAAGCAGTTTTCTTCCACTCAACAAGAAATATGCGTTCCTTTGGAGTGAGGATTCCCTCAGATTGCTGGCTGGGGCTGAGCACTAATGAATTCCTCTTCTTTTTCTTTTTCCCTGCGTTTCCTGGAATCTCTAGCATCTCGTAAGTATAATCTTCATTTTTTGTTTCCTTGTCTGTTGATGTCCTGGATAAACTCCTCTCCTCTCCTGTCTGTCATATTCACTTGTGCTTTCCCTGTGTGAAGGCTATTTGTCAGCTGGCAAGAGGTTAGATAGCTCCACTTGGTAGGCCTACATGGATCATGTTGCGGCCATCCTCATCTTCAATATGGAGGCTACAGTTGCTAGCGTACCTCTGTGCCTCTTGGTCCTGGTGTACAGAGGTTTTATCTGCAGTTTCCTCTGTAGTAGGTCCGTTCCTCTGTAGTAGGGATTGATCGTTGTTCTTCCCCATTCTTTGGACTGTGCTCTAGCCACTTGTACGCTTGCTTTAGGAACAACGGTTTCTCCAGCCACCTACTCTAGAGAGCGAGGACCTCTGATTTGGTGACTCTTTTCGCAGTCCCTGACTCTCATGCAGTTCTGCAAGGCCTGGCTCTCCTTCTCAGTCAGCCTGACCTCTCTCTGTTGTCTGGTGAGAGCTTTCTCTCTTGTCTATGTGTTTCATGTCCTCTCCAGTTCAAAGCTGTGTAGTTGGTTAATGGCTTAAAATGGTTTCCCAGGGCATTCAGGGGCTACGCAGAGAGGAAGAGACGGAAACGGGAGAATGATTCTGCAGCTGTTATACAGAGGTAGGGCCCGTTTTCTCCCACAGCCGTAACCCTGCCTGGTGTTGCATGGGCCCATCGGGTGTCACTAATGACGCTTGATGACGTTGACCGTGGTCGTCCCTGTCTGTGTTGCTGTTTAGTAGGGACACTAGCAGTGGCGATGGTGGAAACATGGAGCTGAATGATGCTACAGTACACAAAGTAGCTCATCTCTATCTTCTTAAAGGAACACTGTCGAGTTTCTTTTATGCTTCCAAATATAACATACAGGGTCTATCTCTCAGGTAGAAAGACATATATGTCTAACTTAAAGATTCAATTCCTCCCCACACCCCCAGGATTTGGAATGTTGTTTAGCTGAATACGATAGCACATAAGACCTGTTAGCTAGGTTGCATCTACAAATGCACTTCTGAATACTGAGGCCTAAGCAAACTTAACATCTCTAATGGCCAAAAGTCAGTCTAAAATTCTTTTTATTGAAGAACAGAGAGGAAATAAAAGGGGATGGGAAACGATTCTTTGTCTTGCTATTACAGAAGGTTTCTGGTTTCCCTCTGCTGGCTTCACAAGGCACAACACATAGCCGGTGTGGTAATCAGAACTGCTCTAGTTTCTTAACTGTGCCAAAGCGTATATATTTTGGCAGGATAATACAGCATTTGTGATTTGCATCCTTGGTAAGAAAATGCTGTGATGACTTCAGCACTGTTCAAAACAAAGTGGGAGAAAAATATCAGGTTTTTGGACCTGGGAAATTGCCAGGAAGATTTTTTTTTTAGTATTTTAAGATTTTTTATCAATAAAGAAGAGAAATAAGAACAAAAACTAAAGATTCTTTAAATAATTAGACAGTGTATCCTTAAAAAGAAAGAGATTTCTCAGAGACGAGCCTTTGTTAGAAAATGACTTGTTCCCGTGGCTTTCAAATGCAGGAGTAGGAGTCACGGTACATCGGTGATGCTGACTAGTTAGGAGAGGAGAGAGTCATGTCATCCTTGCTGAGCGGACGGCGTGTCCCTTCACCTCCTGCGGACACTGAAGGGCTGGGCACGATTGCAGAGTGGGAGCCCATCTGCATTTATCTTGTGGTAAAGAGGAGGTAGGATTGTAACGATGACAAAGTCAGCGTGGGTTTTTGGCTGTGCTATTGGAGCAGGTTCTGGCCAGCCATGAGGATTACCCTGCAGTTGCGTTTAGCTCTTTTCTCCGGGGAGTGAGGGGGATCCCAGCCTCACCTCCATTTCAATGTCTGTCCTGCAGCCCTTTTGTGTTCTTAGATGTCTTGGAAGTTCACTCATTATCACGTAGCCCCTTCAGCGCTTGGTCCTATGTGTCTGGTGCGCAGGGAGGACATTTTGCATGGCACAGCACATGTGCTTGTGCAATGGATGTTGCTTCGCATCGTGCCCGATGATGTGCTGAAGCCTGCGACTTGGGCAGGCAGAAGCTGAGGAGGATGAGGGTGTGCAGAAAGTGAGAGGCATTGCTGGGAATTTTGCTGAGTACTGATGGACTTCAGTAATTGTTTTGGTGTCCCTGACCTCTGCTTGGATAATGAATCAATGCAGCCAGAGCTGCCAGCAGAGGGCTGGACAGGGGGGAGCACTGAGCTGGGCTGCTGTGTCTCGGAGATCCCCTGGATGGGATGGTTATTGTGGAGGTGGCATAGTGTCTGTGGTGACTGAGTGGTAAGCTGGAGCCTGTCAGGAGGAGGAGGGTTGTTCAGAAAAGAGAGTGATAAGGAGCCTTTATTACTGTTTGTAACTTGAGTGGTGCTTGTTGGATTTTTGGTGGGCAAAGAGATCACACTAGTGATCAGATAACACTGGCTTTGCTGGGTGCAGTTGTAAGAGCCAGGCAGGGAGCCAGGGCAGGTTTATGTAGCCCCAGTGCCCACAGAGCAGGTTTCTGCTCCTCCAGGGGTTGCTGCATGGGCAGTGTAGAGCCACTCCTTTCATGCTAACAGGCAAGCACAGAGTGGGGCATGAGGAAGACAGAACTGCAAAAAGCCCTCAGAAGGATCTCAGTGGCCACAGGATGCCTGCATTAAGAGGCAGTCCCAGGCTCACACCTCTTTTCCAAAGTGCTTTTTTTCTAGATGAGCTGAGGAGAGAAATGGACCTCTGGCTCACTCTCCAGGGGTTCAGTGTGACGGCAACCTTGCAGAGCAGCTGAATTCCCCTGGCAGCTGCTCTCAGCAAAGTTTAGAAGATTATCTTGCGAGCTGCCTCCAGCTCTTTGTCAGGGGAGGGAGTGAGCTATCTAGGCACTGGAAGGAACACTCTCTTATGGCAAAAAACCCTCCCTGTTTCCCCTCAAGGTCTGAAGAAGCTCCTCTGTGAAGAGAAGAAATGATCATTTAACAGAGAAACAGGTTTTGGTCCAAAATGACAAAAGCCCGAAGGATATAGCAGTGGCCTGGCCAATTAATATTGGTGATTGGTGTCTGGTGTGAGCTCAGTCTCACAAGGGATCACAAAGCTTTTCATTCCAACAAGTTACAATGCAAGTTTAAAGAATGTGCCTCCTTCTGCTAGCAAATTGCTAGCAAATTTATTTAGATTTAATGCAATGAGGCAGGACGAGATACTGGTCATCACACCCCCCCAGAGGGCTTTGCATGCAGAGCCAGTCCAGCACGTGTTTATGAAATATCTTGTTTTGGTTATCTCTTTAAAGAGCCAGTTGTCTAATGCGCAGAAATGAATCTTCCTGTATCCAAGTAAAGCTCAAATAAAGCTTTGCAAAGCATCGTTAATAGTCCAAGTGCAGATGGAAATTTGTCGTGGAATAATATTGCTTGCAGCCTCACTATACATCTTAGGTTTCCCTTCTTGAATTGCTGAATGTGGATTCTGATGACTATGTGTGATCCAAGGCCAGAGAGGGGGACAGGGCAGAAGGCAGTACAGGTGAAGTGCTCTTCCTCTCATGAAGGATGTGTCTGGGTTGTTCTCCTTCCGTTGGAGTAGAGATACCTGACTTGTTCCAAACAACTCAACGTCTGTGTTGGAAGTGTCTTCTATTCAAGTTAGTCTGCTTGAGTGTCTACACAGTTGTAACATGTCCTTATTCATCCCACCAATCTGTGTGTGAGCCAGGTGACTTGTCCTCTTCCCCTAGCTGTAGTCTCTGTTGCTTGTCTGTGGCATATATTGATGGGACCGGGGGGGTTTAGGAAGTCCCCCACTCCACGCAGGCTACTGGGGCTCACCAATGTCCCCTGTGGGCCGCAAAAGGCACAGAGCAGGGCAGAGTCACCCTGACTAAGTAGAGTTCAAGTAGGAGCGAGCCATTTTGTGCTAGTCCCCGTGCCACTCATTCCCTCTGTCCCTTCTGCTGTCCTGTTTGGTTCCTGTCCTGTTTGGTTACTGTCTGGGTGAGTAATGAGAAACCGTGGGAAACTGATCCGTTATGTCCAAGGGGCTGGACAAAGAGTCGCTTTGCCTTGCTCTCTGAGGAACGGCCAGGACTGTCTGTTTATGGAACTGAGAGCAGGGTGTAGCTCCGTTCCTGAGGCTTCCCCTCTGGTGGACTTTCCCCCACAGCTGTATACTCCGCAGCCCCACTGAACTCTGCCTGTGAGTCTCAGGCAGGAAAGCACATGCTGAGATAGGCAGGGTTACTGGAAGCCAGGCCCGTGAGGACATGCAACCTTGCTGAATGGTGCCATCCAAGATGGAAGAAGCTGCTTCAGTATTTTCTAACGTTTTGGCCTGGAGAGCAGCACAGGCTGCTTGGTGGCTGACAGCACTGCTGAGAATTGCTAAAATCCCAATTGCTGTGAACGTGTATGGGAATGAGCAGCACCATAGCATGGTATGTGCGTGATGCCTAGCAGAGCAGAGCCTGGGGGCACCCCACTTTCCCTCTGTGGAAGAAAGGAAAGAGGGGAGCAGTTACTGTGCTTATCAAGAGAAGAGGGTACATTGCCAACATGAGCACCATCAGTCTCTTCAGCTCAGGTGCCTTAGTCACAGGAAAGTGGGAGCCAAATCCAAAGGAGGCCTTGAGAAAGAGACTGCCATGTAGGACCTCACTTGCCCCCTACTGCCAGCCCAGAGAATTTAGAAAAAAAAACAGGCACACTCTTGACAAACATAACCCTCCCAGGACTGAATAGTTGCAGGCTGGGAAACCTGTCTCCGGTGTTTGGATGTCTGGAAGGAAACAAGCTGCCTTCCATTTTTTCCCAAGCCTTTTCAGTCCTGGTGGGCCTGAGTATTGCTTCACATTGCCTTTCTCAGAGATTTTGTTTGGCTTTTGTTTCAGGAATTTTCGGAAGCATCTCCGCATGGTGGGGAGCCGAAGGGTTAAAGCACAAAGTAAGTAAGAAACAGCAAAGTGTGGCAGTGAGAAGTTGGGGTTTTTGCCAGTGGGACACAGAGAGCCCCATGTTGTGTGCAGACACGGGTAGAAAGGACCAGCAGTCAGCCCAACAAAAGATATACCCCATGGATGCCATTTTACCTGATGAAAAGAAGGCCAGGTTGTTGCAAGTCTCCAAGATGCACAAATTTCTGCAAGCAGCCTTTAAGCTATTTCCAAGAAACCTCTGCCATGGTCATAGGAGAGCTCTGTGGCCTCAGTCTGAGGTGTGGAAGGGGAGCTGCCCATCAACGTCCTTGTCCTGCGTGCACATGGCTTTGGCAATGGCTGATGTAGACGCTTGCGTGGAGAACCAGAGCTGAGGTCAGCAGAGCACACAAGGGCTGCCTGGCCTTTTATCGAAGCTGAGGTCCTGCCGTGGCTCCCCAAGGACAGTCAGTGCTTCATGTGCAGCATGAATTGGGGCTTTCTCTTCTCTTCCCCATCCCACCACCATTTTTTCTCCACAGCAGGACCTGGGGGGCAAGGTTACCTAGGGCAGTGAGAGGAAGGTGGAGAGAAGAAAGAAGAGGAACATGCAGAGAGAAGAGTTTGGACCAACGGGTGGAAATAAGGGAGCATTATGCCTCCCTGGAGAAGAAGTCAGCTCTTGACCCTAGGAAATGGCAGTTCTTTTTCCCTGAGAAAGGCTCCAGAGGTTGGCTGGGGCAGCTCCCTTATTACTGCGACCTGCCTGGGGCTCAGAACAGTGTAACCACCTCCTGAGTAAAGGGAATTCTTCCAGAAGAGGAAGCAGTTTGTTCTTCTCTCCCTGGCCAGCCATCATGCAAGGACTATCCAGAGCAAAGTGTTGCTGAGTTGGATTTGTGTTTTTTCCCCTCCTTTCTCATATGCTTTGAGAAGTTGATAGTAAACAGCATTGTCCTTTAAAGTGTCTTTATTGCCATCTGAGTTAGCACTACCTGAAGTGAACAGGGCCCTCCCCCCCCCCAGAACTGTCTGGAAGTTCAGGCATGTCTCTCTGCCTTGGTAACTCTCGGGTCATGTTTTCAAAGCATTCTTCATGTGCATATTAGCTAAATGCCTGGTTTTAAATGAAAGCTGAGGATGGAGAACACCTGAAGAGCTTCGTATGTGATTTGTCCCACTGGAGAGTACAGCCACACTTGGACACACTGCAGCAGAGGACAGGTTGCCTTTCAGCTCTTGTAACACAGATCTGCAGTGATTTCTTGTGCTACTGACATGACATGCCCTTACTTGTTATACTACACCAAGCTTGGTCTGTCTGCTACCAGGAATAGGTATTAGTGGCTATAAGTTGCTGTTAATCTAATGGCTGTCATGCATACTTACCAAGTTAGATATCATGGTTGACAGTCCCCAGGAATTTGTGAATGGGGCAGCCAGTTGGGCCAGAGCTCCCTGGATTCTGCTTGGGAAAAGCCATTACAAAAAATACAGTATCTCTTGGGGGGGGGGGAGAAAAAGGGGAGAAAAATTGCTCACAATATTTCTGGCAAGCAAAAATTGAAGGAATTCTTCTTTCGCAACCAAATCTAGGAACCATGATCTTTCCAGAGGCCTTTCTGTTCAGTCTAGCTCTGACTAGAGTATCACTAAAATGTGAAAAGAGTGCCCCAAAACTGATGTGAAGGGATATCTAATTAGACAACTTCTTCTGGTTGTCTTGGGGGGGAAGAAAAAGGGGAGAAAAATTGCTCACAATATTTCTGGCAAGCAAAAATTGAAGGAATTCTTCTTTTGCAACCAAATTTAGGAACCATGATCTTTCCAGAGGCCTTTCTGTTCAGTCTAGCTCTGACTGGAGTATCACTAAAATGTGAAAAGAGTGCCCCAAAACAGATGTGAAGGGATATCTAATTAGACAACTTCTTCTGGTCCCATGTGTGTCATCAGGTATTGAATACATCTTCCTGTGAGGCCTTTGAGTCAGAGCATTTGCAGTGAGACACTGGAATAGCCCTAATTAAATCGAGATATGAGCAGTGTGCACTTAAGGAGAGACCATCAAGTGTCATCCTTTTTCTGTGTTACCTACTCCACCATGGCCCTGCTCAGAAAGTGGTCACTTTGTGTGCTGCTGCCTGGAAGATAGACCCTAGTTTTGCTTTTTGGAAAGGACTTGTATTTGGCAAATGGAAGAACAAGCACAGGGGAGCTCATGATGTTTAGCTTTGATGGAAATCTACTGGATGTTTTGTTTTGCTGGCAGCAACAGAGGTGGCTTTGGAGTCTGTTAATGTCATGCTTTGGTTTTATCCTAGCATTTGCCGAACGGCGTGAGAGGAGCTTCAGCAGGTCCTGGAGTGACCCGACTCCCATCAAAGCTGATTCCTTCCATGACTCTCGAGAAAGTGAGTTCTCAGTCCTTTGAGCTTCCTCCTGTGGCCAAACCCTCCAGCTGAGGCATTGACTGGAGTCCCAATGGAGTAGCTTCTCTATGTCCTTTTCCCCCATCTGTGATCCTTTAGTTTTACAAAATCTGAGAAAATAGCTCTCCAGGTATATGCACATGTTCATCTGTGTGTACCTGCATTTACATGTGGAAGTGCTTGTGCTCTAACCTCATGTTATTGTGCAGTTGCCAAAGGACACCCAGTGGTACAGCTCTCTTATGGTCATCTATTGCCATCAAACTTTATTTGTCTGGGATCAAACACTTAGCTGGAAATACTGACATGCACCAGTCCAGGCTACATTCACTGTAGTGGGGCTAACCTGCTCAGCTTTCCATGCAATAGTCTTTTCTGAGCTCTTTCTTAAGTTATAGTAGCTCTGAGCACATCTGCAGTGCTCCATAAGGTGTAGCTTTGATTTCCTACCCGTGCTTGCTGTACAGATGATAGCTTGGGGCAATCTGATCTCTAGACCACTAGGAGTTCCTATGGGAATCCCCAGTGATGCTACAATTTTCAGTATGCAGGGAGTGAGATGCTGTTGTGTTAATTTGCAGGAAGAAATGCCAGCATCTTCCCACTGTCTTTTTGTAAAGTGAATGGCTGTTTTACCTGTCCACCCAGATCTTATTGAAGTCCTCTAGCCTTGTGCCCTAAAGTCTTCTATGGACTTTGTGGATATCAGTTTGCCCATGCTGAAGTGGGTTAGATTATAAATGAATTTCACTAATGAAACAGACTGACCTTTCAGGTAAGCACAAGGTTCAGCCCTCCTAGCTATAGAGGACACAGGACTAGGTTGTAGGGGGAGGTGTATGAAAGGCCAAGTTCAAAACATGACCCGATTGTTCCTTTGCAGTCTGATTCCTCCCCGCTCCCTCAGCTAACTCAGAGGCGAATGGAAAAGACATTGTTCAGACATGATCTGTGCTCCGGGCACTGCCCAGTGACATTCAAACATCCCAAAAGGCACAAATAGAGACATCTCAGTTTTCTTCCTCGGTCCCTGGCTTCAGGGAAGCATCCTTTCTATTTTTAACTTTTAACAGTCAATTATATTCCTTCCAGATGTGTTTTCTTTTTTCTCCAGGAGGCATTGAAGGCCAACAGGTAAGTTGGAGAGCAAATTCAAGTATACTGCTACATTACTACTGTGTTTGCTGTGGCTGTCCTTGTACTCTGAAACTTCTCTGCCAGGATCAGCTTGACTAACAAGGTGGAGCTTCTTTAAAGCCACTCAGAAGATGTTGTCAGAGCAGTAATTTTTGCAAGGAGACCAGCTTTGAAGTCTTGGGTCCTTTGCTCATCAACTTGGGAATGTTAAAATGTAGAGCTTTTTTTCATTTCATCCCCTTCTCTCTTTCTGAAATGATTGGGGGATTGTTGTGAATTAGTTTTCAAATGCTAAAATTGGTGACTGTGAGAGTGATAAAAATATTATGTGATATGTGATATCAGGCTCTGTCTTTGTACTCTTACTGGTTAAGACTTTTTAGAGATGCCAGCCTCGAGGCATAGTGTCTGCCATTCTGTGTAGGAAAGGAGGTCACAAGTCTCACGGCTTGTGGTACATCTTGCAATGTAGCTGCCAGACAAAGAGGATCAAGTGGCAAAGGCAAGCTGTTCTGCCCATGTAATGCATGCTGTGTTCTGGCAGGCCATGACCTTCAGGATTCCTGTGGCACTTTGGATGGTGACTTTGACTTGAACTGGGAAGCAGAAAAAGAGCTTGAAGCCATGGCGTGTGATGGAGAAGACTTTATTCCACCAAAAATAATGGTGAGGGTTTCCAACTCGGGTACCTTTATCTGCTCAGACCCTGTCCATCTTCTCACAGCTGCTAATTTTAGGGTGTTTATGGGGAAAACAGGTCTTCTGGTTACCTGTAGGCAACTCCAGGTGTGTACGACCTGTACAGAGATCAGCGAAGGCATGACATGATCTTCAGCATCTGCTTTTACTGGGAGTAATGTATTGAAAGAAAACAAAAAGTGGAAGGACCTGTAGTCCAACCCATGTTGATACCAGGACTGTCACCAACACTGATTTGAGTCAGCATGAAGCTTGACAAGCGCTAACGATGGAGGCCGAGTGTAAAGTCCCGTCGACCCTCCCTCCAGTTGCTCTTACTCCTCTGTTTTTTTCTGGAGCCATGTGTCATCCTTTGAGATGCTTTCTGCTCTTTTACCATTCCTAGATGCTAGGCTTGCCTCTGTGCTCCCCCGTGCTCTATGGTGGCTTTCAGACAGGACCAGGTTCTGGCATACACCTTCTTTGGAAAAATGCACAAGTCATCAGCAAAAATGAAGCTTTAACCTTCCAGCTTGGTTTCTGGGTGGCACTGTTGCTTGGGCAATGCTGTGTTTGAACAGGTTGGGCTAAAACTTGGGGGAGTGAGGGCCATGGAGTCAGTCTGCTTTTATACTTTACAGAAGAGATTTTTTTTCAGAGTCAGAGCAGAAAAATAGAAACTTGAAGCCAAATTGATATCTTGTATGCAATTACTACCATGTAAATTTGGGGAGGACTTAAATGGCATAAAAACCCATGGTTACTTGGAGCAGAAAAAAAGGTTCGAGTCTGCAACTTGATTCATAAAATTCACATGAGCTGAAGGCGCAGATGAGGTTGGTCCATGAGCAGGCACCTTGACAACATTTAGGGCAGGTACAGAACTGCTGAGTTCGGACTAACCTCTCTGCTGTTGCTCCTCCTGTAGATGTGCCTGGTGTCCTCAGCACAGCTTGGACGGAAACCAGCAGCCTGGGAGCAATAGGGCTTGCGGTTGATTAAGCCAAGCCAGAGTCCAGTGGGGCCCTTCAGAGGGTGACCAAGCTGAGAATATGCTGTGCTATCAGTAGCCTTGTCATAGACATATCCACACGAGCAGCAAACAAGGCCCCTGTCTCCCTCTGGTTATCATGTCTTGCTTGGCTTGAAACTTTAGTTGGTCAGTGAGAGGAGGTTAAGACATGACTTGTGTGTGATGTCAGTGAGAAAGGGTAGGCCTACCAACACTGATGCCTCTTCCACTCTTGCAGCAATGAACAGAGGTGCCTGAAATCACAGTGCAGCCAGGTCACCCATGTTCCTGTAGCCCTTCAGCTTGCGCTGGTAGCAGGCCCTTCTGCTTGGGCTCTTGTCCTGATGGAGCTGGCGGAATGCTGCAGCCAGGGTTGCCAGGCGTCTTGCGTCTGCCTGGCATCTTAGTGCTCTGCACAGAATCTGCTGGATACCAGTTTTTCCTTTGGCAACCACTTTGTCCAGCCCTGGCTGGTTCCTGCTTAGGCATGCTGCAGCCCCGCCATCAACAAGCAGAGTGTGCCAGTTTGACCAGGCCTCTACAGCCAGCATCACAGACCCTCACACAGATACTGGTCAGAAAGCACTCTTTACTGGGATACAGCCATTCACTGGGATGTACAAGTTGGTCCATCCTCTGTGCACACCTGCCTCCCTTTCACAGACCAGTGTTTCAGCTTTCCCCGACTCGGTTGTGTCCCTTGGGCAGAGCTGTGCGCTCAGTTGCTGGGGGGCTAGAGAGACTGTGATGCATGTGGGGTAGTTGGCAGGCCAAGGGGCTCTGTGGTGATCTGAAAGCTCAGAGGACCTTCTGTAGGGATGCAGATAGGTTGGATTCGCTGCTGGTGTGGGTTCAGGCAGCAACTGAACAAGGTGCCATTGTCTTGGCCTTTATGTCCAGGCTCTGCTGCTCTTCCTCACCCTGGTGCATTTGTTTCTTCCAGCTCATTTCTTCCAAGGTGCCCAAAGCTGAGTATGTCCCAACGATTATCCGCAGGGACGACCCTTCCATCATCCCCATTCTCTATGTAAGTATATAACTTCTGCTACATTGGGGGAGTGTGGGAGCTGGCAGCATACAGTGATTTATTCTGCCCCTATCCCCAGCTCCTGGGAGGGTGATTCTGAAGCAGTGATGTGATTTGGAAAAGCTGGCATGAAAGAGTCAAGGATATTTTTGGCCCAGATTGCCCCAGATTGGGGCAGCTCTGTGCAAACTCAGGTCTAGGTGGAAGAGCAAGGTGGAGTGAAGATTGCACATGTGGGCTGCCAGACTATGCAGACACAGCCAGGTGGTATGGGAATGTGAGCAAGGGAAAGTAGGGCAAGCACAATGGCAGTGTGCTGCCAGGCTTGAGACTTCTGCTCATCCTTAGAAAGTGCAAGGCCACAAAACTCTGCAGTGGAGCATGGACTGACCCATCACATCGTGTACTCTGGTGTATCCCTGCCAGTCAGTAATTTAACCTTACTTTCCACACAGGCTTCACTAGGAGTCTTGCCTGAGCAGGTATCTGAAAAATCAGCAGGGAATCACGGGTCTCTTTTTCTCATTGTTTAATATCCGCTTAATTTGAAAGGGAAGGATTGGACTGTCCAGAAAACTCAGTCTTAGTATGCAGCAGATAGTGCTGCCAAGTGTCTAGCTCTATTTCCTCTCTCTTTCTTGGAGAGTTTTACTGTTGTTGTGTTGACTACTGGTCCAGGTTTGACCAGGTCTCTACAGCCAGTGTCACAGACTCTCACACAGAGTGTCTAACTGCAGTGCCACAGGCAGATGTGTTGGGAGCGTGGCTATTTTTTGGCCAGCTTGGGCATGTGTAAAGCCATAGGTTGGCCTCAAAACCTGGGCTAAGAGGCAAGTACACACTGCTGACTATATTTGACAGTATTTGTGTAGGACCTGTCCTCTCCCCCTCCCCCCCATCAGTCTGTAAGATTCATCTGCAGGCCTTCAGATGGACTTGGTCTTCATGGACCACTCAGTCTTCAGCTTCTCTGCTAATACAGGTTTCGGGGTGGTAATTTCTGTGATGTGCTGGAGGCCATCATTCGGTTTGACTGTGGTCTAGAGCCTGTGTTTCCCTGGGAATGTGACTGCATGCTATGTAAGAGACATCTCTATAGATAATATCATGGTAGCTAGCGTAGTGGCAGCTAGTCTTGATAAATGTTCTTTGCTCATTTCTAGGACCACGAACACGCCACCTTTGATGACATCCTAGGTATGTAAGTGTTGCTTCCTTTTTCTTAATTTTTGCCCATTGCAAATGTAACGGATCAGTATGTTAATGTCACTCCACTGCCCTGTGCCTGAGCTGCCATTCACAAATGGGTTTTATCAATCCAGTGACATCTGACAGTCAGTCAACTGCTGTTGGATAGGCTGCAGTACTAAAACTTCACTTCCATAGTGCATTTTCTATGTCCGTGCTCCCAGTTTATGAAGGGGAAGCTGAGGCACAGGGCAATAAGGGGAGCTGTTCAATGCACCCTAGTAGGTGACTAAAAGTATTAACAGAGAGGGTTGGGACATCTGAGTCTGGTCCAGTGCTGTGATCACTAGAAAGCACTGTCTGGTGCTGCACCTTACCTACTCTGTGGTTTTTCTGCTGTGGTTTTCTGCTTCTCACAGCATGAAAACAAAGGGGTTGCTTTAACATCAGTGGGTCTGTGGATGCTGATCATCTCTCACAGTTCGGCTCCTGCCTTCAGGACTAAGCACTAGTGAGAAGAAATGAGGCTTTATTCTGCAAGACTTGTTTTTAACTTCCTCCATGGCTTATCTTTCCCAACATGTTTTTTGCAGAGGAAATAGAGAAGAAACTCAATATTTATCGGAAAGGCTGCAAGATCTGGAAGATGCTAATATTTTGCCAGGTATGTGATAGTTCTTAAGCCCTTGGAATGTTTCTTACAAATTTCTCTCTGCCAGGGAAAATTAAATGGAGGAACCGATCATGCAAAGCCAAGTTCTGTTAAAGTAACTGCATGTATACAACTTCCACTTCTCATTTCCCCAGAAAGTGAGCGGTCTCAAGCTGCTGTGAAGGCAGTAAATAAAATATAAATTAGTGTAGTCAACTCTAGGCTGCTTCTCACCTGCTTTCAAGGAAACCTAGCAAGCTAGCATTAGTGAATAATCACTAGAGTAAATCTCCAAAGGAAGCTTTATGAGAAAGGAACAAGCATTTGTGATGTGATGTTCATAGTTTTCATACAGCTTCCCTATGACACTGACAGTGGTGGGTGTTGTGGATCAGACCAGAAGATGGCACAGCTTGGAGCCATGGTGGAGGCCAGCATACTGCTGGAGAGGGGTCAATGTACAAGGCTGGTGGAGCTGTGAGTGGGACAGGCCCTCCTACAGCTGGTGCTTGCTTGGGGATTTCCTTTGCAAGTATCTGGTTCTAAAGGGTGGCTAGCTCTGGACTTCCCCAGCAGCAGTGCAGGGAACCTTGAAATGAGAAGTTAGGAAGCTATCCTAACTTGCACTTCCTCCCAAATGCCTAGTGCTGCAAAACAGTTTGTAGTTCACTGACCTGGAGATTGCACCTCTTAATTTTCCCAATATTGTGCTGGATCTTCTTGTTATTCTTTTAATCATCAAATCTCGATTCTTCTGCAGCAACAACTTGCCTGCTTATCCTTGCTTTGCTCAGCAACTTGTCTGCCCACCACGGCAAGTCCCTTAAGATCCCCAAATGAAAGGGACCTTTGTTTGGTCTTCCCTATTACGCTCCAGCCACCACAGTGAAGACTTTTTTTTTTTTTTTTTTTGTCTATAATTGTGTCTTACTAGAGTGAGGTGAGTTGTATATTAGTAAAAAACAGAGAATCCAACCCACAACACAACAGTATGTAATTATTTCCTGGATAAGGGCTGGAGTGTCTGTGCTATGGATGGTGTAGAAGCCATGCCAGCCTGGTGTGTTCATTCTGCTCCCTTGTGGTACTTCTGGGTATGGCTGCACAGAGCAAGAAACATATCCAGTCTGTTTCTTTAGGGCCTGTGCAAGGTGGTTTGCATCTGTCTCTTTTTCTTGCAGGGAGGTCCTGGTCACTTATACTTGTTAAAAAACAAAGTTGCCACCTTTGCCAAAGTGGAGAAGGAGGAAGATATGATCCTGTGAGTGGCTTTGTTACATTGCAGACTTCCATAGTATTTTTCTACTCAATTTTCTTAATGTCTGTAGCAGATAGCCTACCAGGAGAGGTGGAGGGAGCTGGGCTGGCTTCATCTGGGGAAGGGGAGACCAATGGCGGGATCTGATAGCAGCTCACAACTCAAAGAGGAGTACAAAGATAATAGAATGAAGCTTATCCAGGATGATGCAGCCCTGGGACAGGTCACCAGAAACCTGGGGACTCTCCAGCCTTGGAGGCTGTTGAGGCTTAGCTGGACAAAGCCGTGGCCAACATGATTTAGTGTTGGCGACTGTCTTGCCCTGTGCTAGAAGTTGGCCTAGGGACCTCCAGAGGTCCCTCCGCCAAACACTTCCATGACTGTATTTTTATGCTAATCCTTGGGTAGGGGGGCACTGGTAGATTTATGCTTTTATATCCTATTGAGTGTTTCTCTGGGCTTTCAGCTTTAGACTCTCAAAAGAGGAAAAAAGGTTTCTATCCTAACAAAGGCTTTGCTGACCACCCATGTACTTGCTCTGCTGTTCTGCTGGAGGTTTCCTTCCTGCAGCAGAAACCAGAGCATGCACTCATGCCTCTGTTGCTCTGAAGTGGCTGAGGTAGCATTTCTAAGCAGGCGACTAGTGGCAGAAATCCAAGCTGTTCCCCCTTCAGCTGTCTGGTAGCTGCCCTTCTAAAGGCAGGGGGAACTGGAATCTGCGTCTATGTCTCTGCAAAGCCTGCTCAAAGTCCAGCCTGTCACCATAAATTGCTGATGGGGGGGGGGGTTAACTAGCATGACAGCCTGTGAACTGGGGTGGCTGAGGCAATTCTGCTTCTCCTTGCAGAGAGTTAAACTTCGTGTGTTTTGCTGTCTGCTTGCTTGTGCTGGCTCAAACTTCCTCGGCTAGCAGCACTTTATTGTGGAGGAGAGGATGTGCATCAACCTGTTCATACACAGCTTAATGTTGGCACGAGAATTGAGTATTAAAATCAACATCTGTTCAACAGTCTCATGCTCTGGCACAAACGCTCTCACTAAAATTCATAGGCACGTGTGCACGCACACACACAGCTTCTGAACACACTCCAAGCATAAATGATCTGAGATCAGTAACTCAGGGACCTTCAGAAAGCTGTGAATATAGAGCTGAAATATTGCATGCTTGGAAGTGAATGTTTCCATCCAACATGTACATGCTTGAGAGAAGCAAATGTTGCAAACAAACATCCAGTCACAAACTCCACAGAAGAACTGCTGGGCTTCAGAGCCCAGCAGAAGATCTGCTCTGATCCACTGTGCAGAGAAGGTAGTTATATCTCACAGTGCAGCTGATCAACAGTCACTAAATGTAAACCAGGTCTGACTCTGGTGAGCAGCAACAAGCACAGCTTAACACAGAATTGTCTTATTTTGGTGTCGTCTCTTTAGCTCTCTTTAGCTACGTAGAAGAAGAATGATCTCTGCAGCTCTTCTCTGCTGATTTCATGCCCTAGAAAGAACCCATGTACTGATAACATTCGTATTTAGAAAGGGTGGTACTGGTAAAAATGAGAGACGGGAAATCGGAGGGAACTGCCATGAAAAGAGAATGCTGTGTAAAACTGTTAGTCAAAAAATTCTTCTGGTGGGCTTTGCTCCCTTCTCTTTTCCTTGGAACTTCCTGGCCCATTCTTGGCTTGAACGGGTGCTCCTCCTTCTCCACCATGTGACTTGGAGGCGCTCCTCAGGCGCTTGGTCTGCCCTTGCTCTTCCTTGTCTAAGAATCAGGGGCTCTTTCTGGGTAGCTTGCTCCTGAGGCTGCCAGCCTCAGGCCTCTCCTGATCAGTGTGTGCACATGTAATTCTGCTTGCATATGAGTGGGCAGATTTTTAAATGATCCATTCTGTTTCTTCCTGTTTCTTCCAGCTTCTGGAAGAGGTTGAGCCGGCTGATGAGTAAAGTCAATCCTGAACCAAATATCATTCACATCATGGGCTGCTATGTCCTTGGAAACCCCAATGGGGAGAAGGTAAGAGCTTCCCATGGGAATGACTGCTAGGTAGCATAAAGCCCAGGGAGGCAAAAATCACACTGAGAAGTTGAACCTCTCCTTTTCTCCTGAGCAGAAGCATGCTGCCATCCTATCCCACGACTGGCTGTAAATGGATGAACAACCCAGTGGATTGTGCCTTTCCCAGAGGGCAGAGGAAGAATGGTTAGAGGAACAGGCGTACAGGAAGGGACAGATCCTCAGGGGAGAACAGTCAGTCAAAACACTTTTAGTTTAGTGTTGAGCTAGATGTTTTCAAGGGCATTTGGTGAGAGTTTTTCTAGAGGTAGGAAATAAGGATGGGCAATCCTGGGTGTTCTGGAGTTCTCCATTATTTTCAGCTGCTAACTCTCAAAATGTTTTCCTTTCAGCTATTTCAGAATCTGAAAAACTTAATGAATCCTTATAGGGTTGCCTTTGAGTCTCCACTTGAACTATCAGCTCAAGGTAACTTCTTTTCTTTACAAACAAGTATATCTTCCCAATCAGCATGCCTCCTTCCATGAACATCTTCATAAAAAAGCAATTTTTAGTTGCTTTGAGCCCTACCAGGAGAAAAGTGCATACCGTGGCCTTCCTCTTGCTTGTAATCACCTTTGGTTGTTCATTTGCAGAACCTAGTCTCCTCCTTGCAATTCTTCCTTGATTGCATTTTCAGTTGTCCCCTTTATTATGTATTAAGCTGCAGAGTCCCTTCCCAGGCTACTGGCAATGGCAAAGTAGTCTAAATAGCACCATGCCTTTTGGGCTGAGTTTAGGAGTTTCACCGTATTTTTAGGGCGTGTGACATCCATGGGAAAGATGCAAATGGGAGCAGAACCTTGTCTTTAACCAAATTTCTCCTGAGGATTCAAACCACTGGTACCAAGTGGGTTGTCTCATCAACAGGAGGCTTGAATGGAGCCTATTAGAGCCATTCAGTGTCTCAGCCTGCTTCACTTTTTTTATTGCCTGTAGCTCAGAAATTTCAAGAGGCTATGGAGTTCTTCCTCCTTGGTCAATGTAACTAATTGTGGGTGAAGTTTAGTGAGGGACATGCAGTCAGCTTGTTCTGAGGTTGCCCTTGTTATTTCATCTTTGCCATGCTCCTTGGTACTTTGTTCTTTCGGAATATAAAGACATAGAGCATTAGGCTGTAATCACTGAGGATACTTCCTCTCCTGTTCACTGCTGGCCTCAGCACTGATGAGTTATTCTTAACTCCTACTTACTGTCATAGGAAAGTACAGAGGTTGAGCGCATTAGCACAGCACAGGGTTCAGCAAATGCTGCCGAGGTTTGCACCCAGCTTTATCTGGTGATTGCATAGATCTAGCAAACTTGTTTGTATATGTGTGTCAAGAAGGACGTTGCAGGGAAATTTCTGGTTTTGTACACAGCCTGGCAGGTGAGGCCATGGGTTCTGCCTATGTGTGTTTAAGCAGTTGATCTTCCAGGAAGCTGGGCTGAAGAACACGTCTGAATTTATCCCTTTTGATCAATCTGGGACATGCTAATAATGTAACCTCTCTAATCCTTTGAAAGTCATCTTGAAACTAATCTTAATCAACCCTTAAAAGCGAAAATCCCCTCCTTGAGCCCTATACTAGAGTCCAGGCTTTTTTGTCCTGGGTGCTTTCAAGTACATTTGTTGCCTCTAGCACCAGCCCTGCATGGTCTCAAGTCTGTGACTGCCTTGTAAGACAGCCCCCTGCTTTCAAACAGAGGTGCTGACAATGCAGCACGCATGTCAAAAAAGGTTATTTTGAGCTTATTGCTGCAAGTAAAGACAGCTCTGCAATGCAGAGAGACCATGTTAATTTTAACTATTTTTCCAACAACATTTTTTGTTTTGAATTTTAAGTTGTAATTATTTTTAATATTTCCCACAAATAATTACATTGTTCGCTTTTTTTTTTTTTTTTTTTTTTTTTTTTAATTTGTAATTTTCTAAGATCCCTGTACCTGTGGAGGCTGGAGCTGTCCTGCACCTGAAAGAAACCCAACTTAAAAGCACGCTCCCACTGAAGGGAAGCACCTTTGTTGTTACATCCTGTGCCCAAATATTCCTTTTGTGGGTTTTCAGCCCTTCAAAGGGTTCACAGGTTGTCTAGTGCAGGGTGTTAGGGCTGTTGCTGACACTCCACAGCCCTTCCTTTTTGCAGTCAGTGAAGAAATATCAAGGTCTGGAGACAGATGGTGTTCAGTTCCCACTTCCATGGACAGACTCTGCCAAGGGATTTTGAGGAACTTTTCTGTGTTTGAGGATACCTAAAAAGATACTTGGGTCTGATGGGCACCTTTACCTGCCCTAGATACATGCAGCATGGCAGCATCCCCCAAAGGAGGCATCCACCTGGGTTCTCTTGTGCCCATACCTGCAGGTGCATTTGCTGCTGCTGCAGCCTGTCTGGTCTCTCCCTCGTGCTGCAGGGTGTAACCCCTCTGCTTCATCTCCCTTCTTCTCCTAGGTAAGCAAATGATTGAGACTTACTTTGACTTCCGCCTTTACCGCCTCTGGAAGACCCGCCAGCATTCTAAACTATTGGATTATGATGACATTTTATGAGCTGGAGAAGACTTTGCAAGAAGAAGTTGATCACCAGTGTCCAAGAAGTCATGCTTACTGCAGAGAGACTTTTTTATTGGCACGGGGAGCCCTAGAGGAGGCAGCAGTGCTAAAGGGAGGGAAGAAGGAGCCCTCAGAAGTGTATCAGGAGGAAAGTCTCCTGAGTCAAGAGAGACTAGAGGGAAAGGGTTTGGCACCTCGCTCGCCTCAGGTCAGAGCCATGGTGTCTTGGGAGGAGCTGTGTGAAACGAGGACAGGATGGAGTTCCTTGCAGAACTGAGCTGTCTTGGGTCAGAATGGGCCAGATTTGATTCCAGGTCCTTTTAAAGACTTTTGAAGCTCAGGTTTTCTTACAAAAAATAAAATAAATTACCCATGCACTACAGTGAAGAAGTGACCAGCGCACAGAGGAAGGAGAGGTTTGTACTGGTGGGACCTTCTGTGCTGGGGATCTTGGAGAGCAAGGACTGCTACACCTACTCCTGCAAGCTTAGAGCGAAACAATCCAGTTTCAATGTGAATATATACTGGAATATAGAATTGAAGTCTAACTTTTTTGTTTTGTTTAATAGAAAATAAGTGCAATTTTTATAGAGAGAGGGGTAAAATCTCTCCTGATATTTAATTAGTTAAAAATAACACACCAGTAACCAATAGATGAGGTATTTTTGGTCTGCTTGAAAATATATTCAAAATGGTAATATATCTTCTGTAGACATATTTAATCACCAGCAAACATGGTTTTAACATAACTTAGCAGACGCTGCATGTCTGCTGCATTGATTAATCCAGTTTGGTTTGGTACTTTCAGAGTAGCTGTGTTGCACTGACTGTATGTGCTCTCACGAATGTATATTTTTCCTCCTCCAGTTAGACACAACTTTGTTACTATTTTGC
Organism: Rhea pennata; assembly: GCF_028389875.1. Taxonomy (NCBI): domain Eukaryota; kingdom Metazoa; phylum Chordata; class Aves; order Rheiformes; family Rheidae; genus Rhea; species Rhea pennata. The sequence continues at coordinate 4,109,839 of NC_084680.1, forward strand.
TGCTTGCAAAACTATATGTCTTTAGTTTTGCTGGAGTATTTTAGGTTAGAAATACAGTTACATGATTGAGAATTCAGTAAGGTCCATTATGGTGTAAAAATGAAGTAGAAACTAATAACCATGATAATTACTCACTTATGCCAGTGTTTTGCTGCGTGTCAGAAGACGAGTTCTCTTTCTCGTCTGCCGTATGGAGCAGAGAGGCTGCAGAACCATCCTCGGTCCTCCAAGGAGACCGTTTTACTGAAGCATCTGGAAGAAATATTTCCTGAAGGATGCAGCACGGGTTTGTAGCACGAGTTTGAATTTTTCCCTGCGTTCACTTGAATGCCAGTCGTTTGCGCATACGTCACCTCTTTCCAATGCTAAAATGACCTGTTTGTTGAGCTCAGCTGCCATCCTCCACATCCCTTCTGTCAGAGCAGCTGTGGTTTGAGAACCCAGATTTGTTGTTAATATTTGAGGACGTATTTTGGAATAGATTAACGTTTTGTTTGTTTGGGGGGTTGTTTTGTTTGTTTGGGGAGGTTTTGTAGTCTTCAACGTGCCTGTTTAGTGGATAAACGTTACTTAAAGCCTGCCTAAGTCACTCTGGCTATTCTGGGGGATTACATGATTTATTTCTTATACAAGTAAAATATCCTAGAGAAAACAGGGAAAGATTACCTTGGTTTCCTGGCTTCCTGGTATCTGAATCAGTTGCTTGTGAAGTGAAAGAAAACACATGTACAAATCTTTTAAATACTTACAAAAAAGAACTACTTGTCCTGATCTGTAGAGGACTCCTTCCCTCCGTGACCTGTCTGTGGTTGTAGTTGTGGGGAGCAGGCCTCTGGCTAGAACTGCTGAACCCTGTACATTTATAGCAGTTTTATTAGCAAAACTTTTGAAAAAAATAATGTACATATAGTAAGTAAGGAGAGGAATGGGTGGGAGAGGGATTGTTTGGAGTCATTGAAATTAGCCCATTGAACCAAATGGGTCTGAGCTGCTTCCCCTCGCTCTGGTTAGGAGCTGGCCTGCCCACCCTGTAGGAACTACTCGTGGTGGCTGCATTTCATGCTTGGCTGGACTCATGCTCTTGACTCACAGTCATGTTTTCCAGACCTGTTGTGAAAGGGATAGGGGGCACCAGTCTGACTTCTGGAAGAACATGTCAGATCTAAAAATAATAATAATAGTAGTAAAAAATGCTGATTAGCTATTACTTAGCATGGTAGCTTCTGCCAGCTGTACTTGTGAGAGGCGGGAGTCGTAGGTGCTATGAAAGCAAAAAGCCACGTGTCAGAGAAGAAAATGATAGTGGCAGGATTAAAATGCTGACACAAAACTCTCTCCCTTTCTGACCCTTTCACCTCCTATGTTTATGCTCCTAACTGGAAGAAGATAAATTGCTCTTCCTCTCTCCTTTCTAAAGTAAAATTCCAATTCAGTGAACTTGGTAGCATGAATGTAGCATTGTGGAACTATTGAAAATCTTATATAACTCTGAAAGGGCCCGTTTATGTATCCACTTCAGTGATTTATCTGTAGAATTATTGTATATCTATTATCATTGAGCACTTGTAGAACTAGGGTTGCTAAGTAGAAGGGTAGCTTGTACAGTCGCAGAACTTCTGTAGGAAGATGTATGCTTGAATGAACATAACGGACTGTTTTACTGGTGCAGTTGACTATAGTATAGTATAATGACAAATGACGAATGCATTTCTCTCTTTTCCAAAGATCTATATTCCACGTAGTTTGTGATATTATGACATGAGCATATTATTTCCTTTGTAGTGTTCATTTAACTAAAGAGATGAAGTACTTTAAAACTGTAATTGGAAAGATAATAGAATTTTGATGTTTGAAGTCCTTTGTGCAAATAGCATCACTGGAGTTAACCACTTTGGAAAAGGAAAAAAGAAAAAGTCTTCCCCTTTTAACTTGTTGAATTTTTTAAGCGTCTGCTGAGAAAGGAAGGGATCAGTAGAGCAGAGGATGCAAAAAAAAAAAAAAAAAAAAAAGCTGTGATTATTTAAATTTTAGAGTAAAAATAGATAGTGAGACTTCCTCCATTGGACCACCGCGTCAAAGATGACCTCTTGGGTAGGCGCTTCCCAGCCAGTGCAGAGTGCAGAGCCGGCACATCCCCTCCGCTGGGGTCGAGCCCGGGTCCTTGCGCCCCGAGCGCCCCCGCACCGCTCCGCCCGGGGGATCCTAGCTGCTGAGTGCACAGGACAGTTTGTCCTTCCACTTCAAAATGCTTCTCTTACCTTTGAACTCTCTGCTGTTTGGATGCGCCTCTCTTACGCCCTGCAACGAGTTTGCTCGCGTGCAGTCCGCGGTTGCTGTCTGAACTGGTTTGGTGGAGCTCCCCTCTAACTGACGTTAATTCTCGCGAGCAGGTTGCGGCGCGGTTGAGCTCGAGTCCCCGCCCGCCGTGTTGGCGGACCGGCAGCCCTCTCGCGCCAGCGCCCCGCGGCACCCCGCGCTGGTCTGCAGGCTCCGCTCCCTCGTGCTCAGCGGGGCAGCGCGGCGGCCCGGCTCACGTCACCGCAGCTCCCGTGGCGGGTCAGGATTCACTCTTGGCATGGCCACGAGGAACCTTGATAACAGGTTAACCCTGGAGAGGAGCAGATAGGTCAGGAGAGCTAAGTTGGGTACCGTCCCTGACCGTTCTCCGCAACCACGTATGGAGTTGCCACCTCATAGCAAAGCGGCAGAAAAGGACGTGGCACAGCAATGTGCAGCGAGCTGTCTTGCACAGGGATCCCCAGAGAGGTTTTTCTCTTTTCCTCTCATTTGGCTGGGAAAGAGAGGAGAGAAGAAAATTCAGCTGCCTGAGAAGTGTAGAAATAAGCAGGGAATTTAGGTATGGCTTTCTCAGCCTCTCCTCGTGCTGCAGCCACCGACTTCCTTTTGCATCCTACCTCTCCGCGCCCAAGATGAGAAACTAGCAGATCAGCCCTCACTGCATTTAAAAAAATAATTAAAAAACAAAAAAAGAAATCCTCATAGCTCTAGCAAACCTGCTGACTGCAAAAGGCAACCAGCCGCCTTACCCTGCCTCGGTGCCGGGGCTCTGCTGCGCGTGGCTGGGGCCTCCTACCCCATCCGGCCTCCGAGTGCCTCGAGAGCGGCTCGAGCCGCAGGCCCGGCGCGGGCTTCGCTCTGGCTCTGGGGAACGCCGCTTTGCCGAGGAGACTCAGGAAAGGGATTTGGTCTTCATCCCTCAGTCCGGACTCTGGAGCTCCGATGGTGTCGGGACAGCACGCGCCTGCGTGCGCTCGCACCGTCTCTTCCCCTGCAAGCGTGGGAGATGCTCCTTCTCGTTCGCCCTCGCTCGTCCATCCACGGGGGGTAACGGCAGGGTGGCGCTGCCGGCCCGGCCCCGTTCGCGTCTCCCCGGCTCTTGGCCCGCGCTCGCCTGGCAAACGGCTGCTTGTTGTTTGGGGAGGGTGCTGCGTTTCTGACCGGGGCTCCGGTGGCAGCGCAACGGTCAACGTGGCTTCATCATCTCCAGGCCGCGTCAGCGGGGTTAGCGGCAGGGCTGGAAATGGCTGAGCTGAGTAGCCAGCGCGGCCGGATCTGGAAGGGGGAGTCTGTCCTCACCCCCAGCCCAGGCAGGAGGCGGAACAACAGGCTCGCTCTGCTCTCCTGGGTTAGCGGTAACCGTTCAACCCGTCAAAACTTGATTTAAGAGTGACACGTCGTTAATGGTGCATTGGTCTGGGAGAAGGTACGGTATTATTAAAAGAAAAAAAATTCTTCCAGGGCAATTGGCACACGTCGCCCAACTCATGCAGCAGAGGACGTGTTCGATAGCGTCGCCCTTCCTCAAGCGATGAGGCCACGTTGCCAGTATCGGGAAGCAAATTTACAGGTACACGCTAAGCTGAACCGCTTTGAACCCTGGGTTTCGCAGCGATGTTCCCTGGAATTGGTGATGCAGCCAGACCTCCCTGCCGGACACCACCCCGGTGTCCTCCCCGCGGGTATCAAGAAGAAATATCATTTCCCAAGCCGTCTGTGAGAAGTCGTGTGTGTGCCTGTATTTTGTGCCACTGGTCCCAGAATATCCATGGCTTTCTACATCTGTCCTGGGACTATTCTTTTTTATTTATTTATTTTTTTTTCCCAACTTCTTGGTCATGGAAACACAAGCCAAAGTCAATTGGAAACTGTTACGGTCTTGATGACAAATCAGCCTGTTGATAACTCTGTGTACTAGAGCTGAATGAGTAAATGGGTGGTTCAGTGACCAGGAGTCTGGCTGTGATCATGGTAACCCCAGGTAACCTGCTGTGTAACCAGAAATAATATTAAAATACCAGAGTTTGCTGCCTTCCAAAAAACACCAGTCTGATTGGTGTTGTGATTCCAAGATAATTTTTGCCCAACGTACTACAAATCAGTGTGAAAACCTTAGAAGACCACAAAGATAAGAACAATGGACATCATTAAAAATCTATCTGAAGGGAAGCAAAAGTGCTTTTTTCCATAAATGCTTAGCAAATATTAAAGAACTAATACAACAAAATATTTTGTTGTATTAGTTCTTTATATTATTGCATTGCTTTTAGAGCATCTTTAAAATTGATATACATAAGGACAGATGACAAGCATCTCGGGTTGCCTTATGTTATCACAAGGGCGAGGCAAGCTGGATTTAGATGGTTAATTTGCTCTGTGGGCTTTCTTCCTTATCTCAGTGTCCGAAGAGATTTTGTCCTGAACTGATGGTTAATTGCAGTATTAACGGCCCTATAAACCTTTTAGCAATGCAGACGGAAGGGATCCTATTACTAGGAGTTTCATGGACATATTCCCAGAGACCCTCAAGCAGCCGCTGGATCCGACTTTTTCGCCTGTGTGATGGGGCTGCCCGGCGTATGAGTCACCACGTCCGTTCAGCAACAACCCGCCAGCACAGCCTCTCCCCTGCGCCCACATTGGGTGTTTGAATGTGATCTCCCCACCATGGTTGTGCAAAAATCGATGGGTTGTTTTACTTGCGGAACGGTTGTTACCTGGTGAAAACTGAAAAGCTGAGCTGGCGGGGAGGCTCCGGCCGCTGGCCGGGGACGGCTCGTTCCCACGGTCACCCCGGCCTCTGGCTCAGGACCAGGATCCGTGCAAATGGGTACAATTCACAGAAGCGTTGGAAGTGGGAGGCTGGGGGGGAGGAGGGAGTGTGTTTTTGTTGTGGTTTTTTAATGCTAAAAGTCAGTTGTACTGGTATAGTCCCTGCTACAAGGTCCTGCTAGTGCAGAACTGGGACTTCAATGAAAACGGCAGGTATCTATGCCCCTAATCATGAAATGCCCTACAAATATCACAGCGGAGTAGAGCAAAGCAAGACCCGTTGAGGAATATGGAAGCTGCCTGCCATGTGCACGCAACACTGCTTGCGTAAAGGACGCTTTGGTTTGCTGAGGTCCGGACGGCGATGCCCGAAGAGCCGCGGTGGTGTGGCTGTGTGAACGAGCCGGCACCTGAAGAAGCAGGCAGTGGCTGTAGCTTCCCTGCTGTGTTTCCCGTTGTTCTTCCACAACGCCGTTCCTGGAACTGGGGGCGACTTCAGTTGCGATATCAAGCAGCAGCCGCAGCAAAACGTGACCTCCCACGGGGACGGGAGAGGGTCAGCGCGCTTTTACTGTCCTGACTGCTTCCCCTCCGAGTTCCGACGGCGGTTTCCATCTCCAGGCCCCAGCTGGGTATTACGGAGCTGCTAGCGACGGCTGCTCATCCGTTTTCTGAAAAAAACACCGAACCACAACGGTGAGCAGCAACTGGAAAAAAGTAACTGTGCAGATGTGGAAAATGGTTCTGGTAACGTGGAGAAGGGCAGTTTATAGCCCTTCGTGCTTTTAAACTGTGAGCTGTTTGAAGAAACTGCTTTTATCCAAATGAGAAGAGGGAAGAAATAAGCATAGTTGTCAAAATAATTAAAAGTATCCACGTGTGACCAAATCACATGCAGAGAAAAAGCTCTGGGGGCTACTTCTGCGCTGCTCCGTTCGTTCCCACAACTACCAGCCCGTGCTGCCTTTGAGCAGATGGGTCCCTCTTTAGTTATTTGGTTATTCCAAGGCATTCACCCAAATTTTAGACACAGTTTCTGGCTGGCTCCCTGCTGTCTAGGGGTGGGACGTATCTGGCTGTGATGCAGGATAGATCTGCCATCCCTACTGCCTATGTTAACGTGTTTCTCTGAGACTATCTGCTCCTTTGTGTATGATAGCCAGGTTTCAAATCCATGAATGTTTCTAGGTTTTAAGATGTGATTTAATAAAAACACATTTCTGGGAAAACAGGTTTTTCTCTTGTTTTTTGTTCTCTGGCTGAGTTCATAACCTAGGAAATGCCGTTTGGCAGATGCATTTGCTGTGCTAGCAGGCGAAGGAGAAACAGGGTGGGCATTTCTGAAATGGCAACAGGGAGGTAAATGCTGAAGGTAAAGAGCAGATGTACTGAGGTGCCAAAGGCCAGGACGAGCACTGTGTCCCAGGGACCAGCGCCAGGTCGGACAGGTAAAAGAGGAGAAAGGTAAAACTCCTGAGCCTTTGAACAGGGGAGGGAGAACGGACAGGCCCTGACCTGCAGTGCAGCGGGTACCTCTGAAAGCAAACCCGCCGCCAGCCACAGCCTCGTGCTGCAGGCCTTCTCCGTCCTGACGCCTTCAGACCCCCCCACCCCGGTGCAGCTGTGCCCGATGGGGTGGCTGCGCTTGGGGTGACCTGTCCAGGCTCAGGCCTTGTGGTCCGGTGGAGGCCTCGGATGACTCTCCCAAGCTGGGGCCACAGTGGAGATGAGACGGGCTGTGTAGCGTAGGACAGTCCTGGCTGCTGCTGGGGGCAGCTGCTGCTGGAGCTCTTCCACCTCCAATCAGTGCAAAAGGGGAGGCTGCTGGGGGCAGATGCAGCAGGGTGAGAAGGTCCAGGCCCCATGGCGACCCAACCCAGCGTGCAGGACTTGTGATGTTCGCCTGTGTGAGAAGGCAGCAAATCCAGCCGCATGGGAATGATGTTCCTGTACTGCCAGCAGCTCTCCTGGCTCGGGGTTAAAGGTGGGAAGGGTCCCGCTGGCTGCAGGCACCAGGGCAGCTCAGGCAAACGCTACTGCCCGGGCTGACTGCTGCGCCCTGCCCTAACCTTTGAACACAGCACACCTTTCAGGAAGGCAAAGGGCACAAAATACCCTGTAGGCTACTTTCTTTGTCCCAATCTGTTTGACTTCATTTCTGAAGTCTAACAGGTCTGGCCTGAACTTTCAGCTACGGTCTTGCCCTTTATCCGTCACTCTGCAAGGCGCTTGTGTGCTCGCCCTCCGCTAAGTGCTGTAACCGAGTCCACTCTGAGCAAAAGCGAGACAGAGCTAACTGGGCTGGACAACTCATGTCATTCGTTGCCGTCACTGAAGGCATTTTCCTTCAGCTCTGAAGCCTTTCAGCATTCATTTCGGCACCCTCCCCGCTTGGGAACGTCCTCCCCCATGCACAGCCGCGACGGCCAGGCGCGACACGTCAGCAGCCAGCAGCAGGGCCCCCACACAAATCATTTTTCCTCTTATCACCACCTGCACAGCTGGCTTCTGGCCAGAGACTTGGCCACAGTTCTTCCCTAGGCCTTCAGCGAGCCACCGAGCTGGCCATAAATGTGGCCTTTATTCCCCGCTCTGGGGCCATTCAGGGTTCGCATAATGCTGTTTTTAAAGCAGGATGGCACAAGGGTACCGAGTCAAGTTAGTTACAGAAGGCCAGTTGTAACAGGTTATTTTCATCAGCCAGCTCTACCGGCTTCTCCCGTCTCCCCTCGTGCTGTCATGCATGGTGGGCTCGGATGCAGGATTCCCGGGAGCCTCCCGGTAACAGCGCTCGGCCGCTGCTTCAGTGCGAACCGTAGGCGTAACTGCAGCAAGGCGGAGGGTTAGGTGCAACACCTTCAGCTGCTGGCCAAGTTTCACTCTCCAGTCCTTGCTGCTGCTTTGGTGACAGCCTAGGAGAGACAGCAAGGATGGGAGAAGGCTCTAAAACCTCAGCTGACAGCAGCAGAGATGAATAATGGTTTAATTTTATTTATAAAGGCTGGCGGGCAGCCAGGGAAACCTGCAGATATGCCCACGTAGGGAGGTGCTTTCTTTGCACCAGGTATGGGCAAACTCTGGGATTTATTATTCATTCGTGGGCTCAAAAGCCAACTAGAGATCCTGCAAGAGAAACCCGTGGAGATCTCCCGAGCACAGAGACACGTTGTCAGCCCCGTGAGTGCCTGAGCCATGAGTCACCAGAGCTGGGAAATGTCAGCGGCCGCTTGCCCTGGCCTTATTCCCTACCCCGGGCCCCCCCAGTGGGGGTCGTGACGCTGGACCATGGTCTCAGCCAGGATGGGGTCATATGTAAACCTCAAACCTCTCTGGTGTTATTTGGGCCTAATTGTGAAGAGCTGCCTCCTTGCGCGCAGCCTGGGTTTGACCGCCCTGCCTCGCTCAGCACAGTGGCTCCTGGGTTAGAGGGCAGGATGCGGCCATCGTACAGCTCCCAGCACGCCGGGAACATCGGCAACAAAATATCACGGCACGTTCATTTCCACGTATCACCCGAAGGAAGCGCAATAGGCTCGGTGCAAAGGTAGGAGCCTTATCAGCAGGACGTGGTGCTTCTTCCAGTAAAGAGACGCGTGTTTTCCCGAGTCCGGGCAGACGCTGGAGTAAAACCGCTCGTGCTGAAGCAGTACGGTACGCCAGGGTGCGGCTCCGCAGCTGCCGGGCGGGTTGGTCCCGCGGCAAGTTCTGGCCAAAGGTTGCTTACGTAACGCGTGCCAGCAACGCTTTCCCGAGCGCCTGGCCGAGCGGAGGCTTTCGGAGCACAAACAGTGTTATCTGATGAATGGGAAAGTCCTGAGCTCTCAATTGCTTCCTGGCCGCACAGGTGTCCCAGAGAAAGCTGGCGGCAGCTGATAACAGGCACGGTCTGGAAACAAAGCGGGAGAGATGCTTTTCCGCGCGGTTTTGCGCATAACGAGCAGCAGTCAGCGAGCAGCAAAGGCTTCATGACGAATGTTTTCCGGTGTTCCTGTTCGTGCCGAACCGGTCCCCAGCAGCGCGCTGCTCCCTTCAGGCGTGGGCTCGCTCCCCCCCGGGGGCACGGCGCACCGTGAACCCCCGCGGCGCCTGCGGCCCAGCTCCGCAGCCACCTCGCCTTCTTCCTTGAAGCGCTGCCCGCGCCGGGGCGGATTAGAGGCGGCGGGGCAGCCCCCCCCCCCCGACGGCTCCCGGCTCTCCCCGCAGCGCCCGGCGCTTTTTCCTCCCCCCCTCCCCGCTCGCGTCCAGACGCCAGCGCCGCCCCCCTCGGGACGCGGCCGAGCCGCGGGCAGGCGAGCCCCGAAGCGGGGCCTCGCTCCCGTCCGCGGCCGCCGCTTCCTCCCGCCCGACGTGAGCCGGCGCAGGAGGCGAACCCGGGCGGGGGGGCCGCGGCGCAGGGCTTCGCGGCAGGGCTCATTTTCTGCCGCTCTCGCTCGCGGAAGCCGCATGAGCGCCGCTTGCGGGGGGGCCGGGGGGGCCACGGACGGGACGGGCCCGGCGGGCCAAGAGCCGAGGCCAGGGCCGGGCCGCGCTGCCCCTGCGGCGGCGCCGGCGTCCTCCCGAGCCCCGGCTCCCCGCCGAGGGGGCGGCGCGCCCCGTCCGTGCCGCCCGGCGCCGCGCTCGCCGGCCCGGCCCGGCCCGGCCCCGCGCGGGGGGCGGCCCGGGGGCGGCGCCGCGGCCGGGGCGGCGCCGCGCGGCGGCGGGGCCTGCTCAGGTGCGGCGGCCGCAGTGCCCCGTGCGCCGCCGCCATGAGCAGCGCGGAGCCGCCGCTGGGCGCCGGGCCGCGGGCGCAGCCCGCCTGGAAGCGGGAGATCCTGGAGCGCAAGCGGGCCAAGCTGGCCGGGGCGGCCGGCGGCGGCGAGCCCGAGCCCGCGGCGGCGGCTGCGGTGCCGCCGGGCGAGCGGCTGGTGGTGGCCGAGAGCCTGGGCCCGCTGCACGAGAACCCCTTCATGCGGCTGGAGAGCGAGCGGCGGCGGCTGCGGCAGGGGCTGCCCGGCGGCCGGCCCGGCCGCGGCTCCGGCCCCGGCGCCGGCGCGGCGCGGCCGCTGCAGCAGCTGCTGGAGCTGTACAGCGCCGTGCCCGGCATCCGCACCATCCGCGCCGACAACATCCTCATCATCGAGTCGCAGCCCGACGCCGCCGCCTGCTTCGCCGATGGGGACGCGCTGCCCGGGCGCCGCCGGGACCCGGCCGCCGCCGCCGCCTCCTCGCCGCCGCCGCGCCCAGACCCGCTGCGGGAGCTGCTGGCCCGCAAGGGCGCCGCCCTCGCCGAGATCCGCGCCGAGCAGGTCTTCATCTACGAGGCGGCCGAGCCGCCCGAGGCGGCCGAGCCGGGCACGGTCAGCCGCCTCCTGGAGAAGTTCGGCCAGCGCCCGCGGGGCCGCCGGCGCCGCGGCGGCGAGGCGCTGCCGGCGCCCGGGCCCGCACCTGCCCCCGCCGGCGGCGGCGCCGCGGCCTCCCCGCGGGCCGCGCCGGGCTCCCCGCGGGCCGCGCCGCCGCCTCAGGCGGGACCGCGCTCCCCGCCGGCCGCAGCGCCCGGGGCGGCGCCGCCGCCATCACCACAGGCGGCGCCGGGCGCTGCCGCGGTACCGGCCGCCCCGCAGCCGTTGCCGGGCGCCCCCCGGCCCCTGCAAGGGGACGCGGCCTCGGCCCCCCGCGCGCTACGAGCCGCCCCCCAGCCCTTGCCCGGCGCCCCCCGGGCCGCGGCCCCCCAGGCCAACTGCTTTCTGCACAAGATCGGCTCCAACTCCTTCACTGTGACTCCGCGGGGGCTGCCCCCCGGCAGCCGAGCCCCCCAGGCCACCGCCGGCCCGGCTGACCGGGCTCCGCCGCCCAAGGGGCCGCCAGTGCCATCCGCCAGCGCTTCCCATGCCAGAGCCAACGCCAGGAGGCCAAAGCCGGAGGAGGCCGAAGCGGCTGTGTCGCCTCCACCCAGTGCCAGTCTGGCCTCCAGTGCCACCAGCGCTTCCCAGCCGCTTTCCGCCGCCGCCCCCAAGGCTGGGGGCTCCTTCGAGATCCTCCCGGCCCCCAAGCCGGACTTGGCTGCCATCCCTGCCCATGACCTGCAGGCGCAGGCCCTGGCCAAGCTGCGCCTGAATTCACGCAATTCCTTCCTCTTCGTGCCCCGCCGGGAGGGAGGCCCGGCTCCACAGCCTCCGGGGCCACCACCATCCTTGGAGCAGAAGGTCCGGCAGGAGCAGCCGAGGGCTTCCCCTAAGGAGCAGGAAGAGCCTGTTGCGTCCCTGCCGGCGCCTCGGGATCCTTTGGTACCTGTGACTTACATTGATGACATTGTGGAGCCAGACAGCGGGGAGCTTTCCCCCAAGGGTGGCTCGCCTGTGAGGACGGGGACCCTGGGAGACCAGCCTCGAGCAGCTGTCTCTGACCTGGAGATGGAGTTTTCCTCTGTGCCCCTCTACAAACCCCACGCTGTCTCCCCTGCCGTCCATCAGCGAGGAGGCAACACATTCACTGTAGTGCCCAAAAGGAAGCCCGTGGCCTCGGGCTTGCAGACTTTGACTGAGGCCAGCGGACGGCCGCAGCGGGAGGAAGATGACGAGGAGGAGGAAAACAAAGGAAAAGGCAAAGCTGTGAAGAATGCCGATGCGTCCCAAGCGGGGATGGCTCTTAAAAAGCGCTACCCCACTGTGAATGAGATTGAAGTGATTGGTGGCTACCTGTCCCTGGAGAGGTCCTGCATGAGCAAAACAGGTCGCCGGAAGAAGGTAACTACCGGGGGTGCCTCTCTTCCTGAACGATGATGCTAAAAGGAGCATCTTATTTTGCTTGTCTTGTCTTATCTGTGAGCTGTGTGATTCAGGAGCCTCTCTGTGGGCATCTGGGTGGGAAGATGGGCAGCACTGTGTAATGCCTCTGATCCATTTTAGAGCCAGGGGATGCTTTTGAGGGGAAAAAGGATTGGATCCTTTTCTATTAAATATATCAGAGTGAGATACGGCCTGTGATAGCTACAGTGCCTCTCTTACGATCTCTTCTTGGTTTCTTTTAAGTAGAGGTATGATAACAAAAACTAACATTTTTATGGATTTAGCAAGTGATGCAGGTTGCATGGGTTTGGCTGTAAACTTTCTTTCTCTCCAGTTCTGCTCACTGTATCTAATGAGCGTTAGATGAGTTGGACTCCCTGTGCTCACCGCCTGGCTTGTCACAGGGTACAGTGCGCAATGTGATGTTGGCATCTTCTCTGGATTAGTGATCTATTGATAGAGGCTCAAGAACTAGGGCTCTGTTAGGCAGAAAAAGATCAACAATAACTTAACTCCTCTTGATATGATTACACCACCTGTCTGTTCATTATGGTGTGCAATTGCTGCTCGTCCCTGAAGAAGTGTGAGGCATCTATTGCTCCAAGCGTTTTTGGAGTGAGTGCCAGATTTTCTCGCCGCTTGGGATCTAACTTTGATCCTTGTGAACCTTAAGTTGAGAATTAATCATTGTATGGCTTCAGGACGTGCAGCTGCATGTGATAAAGACATAGTCGTATTGAAACAGAGGATTCTTTTGCTGAGCTGAAGAAGTAGGCGTGAATTGTTCTGCTACCAAAGCAGAACACTGTGGTGACAAGCAGCACAGGGATTATGTCATTAAAAATCCTGGTTTCTAGCTTTGGGACATGACATGTTTTTCCAAAGCAGGAAGAGATGTTTGACATCCTGTTACCCCAATCTGACTAAATATTTGATGGACTGAATCCGCATGGGTGCCTGATGCACTAAGCATTATGATTTGAGGAAATCCTTTGAATATGGTGTTTACAAGGGAGATAGCAAAGTGCTGTTTCTCGTGGCTTAATGCTATTATGTTCCTTTATAGGAGCATGCAGGCTATATTAATTTGTTCATGGCTAATGCAGGTGGCAGATTTGAAGCAGGAGAGTGCTGCATCAGAAAAAGCAAATAAGCATGAACATTGGTTCTTGCCTAGTGTTACTGCAGTTATTCCTTGTCCTGCTGCAGGAAAGTGCTTGGTCAAATTGGAATCATTCTGTTTCTTAAATACCTTCTGCCTTGTGTTGATTCTAACAGTTTTCTTGGCTCTATTCAGTTTGGGGTAGAAATCAGATCAGTACCAAATCGGGTATGATGTGCATAGTGTAAATGGTGAAAATATCAAGAAGACATGTTATAGTTACAGATGGTCTTTGGATGGAGCAGAAAATATAGAGGAAACATTGAGGGACATTTCTCTAGGTAAGCCCAACTTGTAATGGAGCTGAAGGAGCTAATTTTTCTGTGCAGGATAGCCTAGCTTGTAAGAAAACAAAGCCTCAAGTAAGCAAAAATAATTAAATGTAGTGCAGTGGAAGCTGTCATTAAACAGTACAAAAAGAAGGGAGAGAGAGAAGACAAGGCAAGTGCAGCAGCTGAACTTTGTAAGAGTGACCAAACACTGGAACTGGGACTCAGAAAAGTGGTGGCATCTCTATCCTTGGAGCTATTTGAAGCTTACCTGAGCAGAACCCTGAGCAGTCTGATCTAGTAGGACCCATGTGGAGCAAGAATTTGGACTACAGAGGTCTTTTCCCATCCTAAAATATTATATAGGTCTACAAAATTGTTTGACAACTGTTCTGCTTGCTTTGCCTGCTCTGTATTGGACTGGGTGACATTGGGCAGGTCATATAGCTTCTCTGCCTCTGTACTTATCAGCGTAATAGCATTAACTGTGCTACTCTGCAGGCACTTTGAAGATGAAGTGTGCTAAGCATTGTGAGGCCCTTATATAACAGTAATGGGGTTTGCTAAGAATTATGTGTGGGGGAAGATGTCCTGTGTGAGAACTTCCATAAACAACTGGTTTCTTAAGAGGAAGAAATTAAAAAACAAGGAGAAACTACAGTTACACTGTAGAGTTTAACAGGTTGAAACGAATGGGGACCCTTCAGAAAATAAGATCCAGCCTAAAGTGTAGTAGTGAAGCAACATATGTTTGCCTATAAAATTTAATATAGTGTCGTAGTGGGAAAAATAATAGATTTTGTTCCAGTTCCCTTCCCTGTGCTAAAGGTGGCAAGCACAGAGTGCTGTTTGACTTTGTAAGCAGGATTTAGAAGATGCTATAGCAAATGGAAAGATTTCTGTTTACTCTAAAGCTAGAGGATGTTTGTGGCTTTTACTCTGGATAATAAGGCTGCCTGTTGATGCCTGAAAAGGAAGGAGCTAGCATTAGAACACATTCCTTGGTTCCTACCCAAGAGATCTCTGTGTGTTGTCAAGGAAACCAGCCAAAAACAAGGGTTTTGTTTTGTAGATATGTCGGAGTTTTCAGAAACTGGCCCGAATTGGACAGAAGCAGACACTTCCTGTGAACTGGAGACTCTAGCTGTTTGGTAAAATCAGTGTGCATTTCACTACTGGAGTACCAAGGTCAAAATTGATACTGGTTTCAGTGAACAGTTACTAGGGTTTTGGGGGGTTGCTTCTCTCCAGGTAGAGCTGCCAGATGAGCCTGCATCTGGCCAGAGCATCTTTATTTCTGAACCTTGCCTTGGATTTGCTGAAAGATCTTTAAGTATACTTTAAGCTTGTGAAAGTAGTTTTTAGCAGATCTTTGATTACTTGGAAAAGTTCACCTGCTAGCTGGTGCCCAGCAGGAACCTGGGCTAGATAAACAACAGATCTAATGCAGCTTGGTAATTCCATATTCCTACGGATAGACAAGTATCTGCATTTAAAGTTGGGTCTAATGATATGCTAGTAGCAAACAAATGTAGCTGTGGCATTTACACTGATTATTCTGTGAAATACAAATTTTATTTTTCTTCAAATGCCAAAGTCAGCTTCCTGTTTTGCTGTCCCCTTGCCTGCTCATTGCTGACAATGGTAGAAATGCCAGGCAGCTGGAGCTGCCTCAGTCCACATCCTCCATGGATATTTGGTGGTGGGAGGACAGCTAGGACTGGTCAGGAGGGAGTTCCGGTGTTATTCTGGTTTCTGTGGAAGGAGCTCCAGCCTCCTGGTCTCAGATCGGGAAGCATAGCTTCTGGTGGGGGATGTTGCAGAACCAAGTTACACCAGTGGCTTCTTTACTGTGGCCTGAGGGATGCTGGTTTTTCGCTGCTTCTGTTCAAGGCCTTTCAGGAAAAACAGCTTTATTGTTCCTTCCATACAGTTCAAATGTGTGAAAGAGCTGTTTGGGGTTGGAGCTGCTGTCCCCAGATAGATATGGAGCTGATGAGGGAGGGAGAGAAACCTATGGAGGGCTTAAGCTTTTTGTGTATTAGAATAAAAAGTGGTTTCCCAACGCTTTTGTGTAAGCAACGAGAACTGCTGTGAGGGGACAGTTATTCACTGAGGGCTGTGAAGATGAACATGGGGTTGTGTATGATGGTCTGTGGCCAAGATCTGCAAGTGGAAGGCAAAGCCCCCAGCCACGTTCGTAACGGAGGCCAAGCTGCCTGTACGGGCGGGGAGTTTGATCTCTTGGGCTCACACGATGCTGTCACAAGGACCTTCATGACTTTTCATCTACCCTGTAGCTGTTCTAAGAGACCTCTCCAAATCGTAGCACAGTTAGTGCAGATGAAGCGGGGGTGGAGGGAGTGACTTCGGTTTGGAAACTAACTGAACATTTGCAGCTTTGTACAGACACTGTACTTTGAAGCTGAGCGTTGGGCAGCTGCTGAAAAAGGCTGGCTGAGCTACTTCAGCTCTTACAGTGAGGACAGGATATGTGTGCAGGGGCGGAAGGAGACCTACTGACCCTTAGTCTAAATTGGGGATGCAGAGAGGATGCAGAATGCTGTTGACAACCTCTGTTCAGTGCTCGTCTTAGTACTCTGTTATTACTAAAGAAGTAAAGGGACTTCGGTCTGGTAGCAGCCCCTAGGGAACACAGCAGCCTTGGGAGGAAGAGGAGGCTTTGCTGCAGGATGTGGATCCTTTGGATCTCGTAGAATAAAATCTAGCTTGAATGAACTGACAAGAGCCAATCTTAAAGCTTAGTTACCTGCCAAAATAACACACATAAGGTTAACAGCATGATAGAAATCTAGATTTCTGTAAAACATGTGATTGGCGTGTTGGAGCCAGTGATGGGAAAAGATTGCAAACTGCTGAACTAGGTGGGGTATCATTGTTTGTCTTCAGCCTTCATGTTTTCAGCTTGCGAAGAGGCAGGTTGTAGGTTGGACTCTGGATGTATGGAGTTTGCCAGGAATATGCTCCTTCCGTACGTCTCTTCACTCCTGAGATTCATGCCGGCTGAGAGTATGTCTGCCCACTCTGGGATCTTGCAGGAGAGGTGACTTCCAGGCAGGCCACCGAAAGTCCTGGAAATAACAGGACCTGGGACTCAAGGGAGAGCCAGGAGACATCAGACATCAGACTTTAACATTTTGTGCTTGTCACAGTAAGCGGTTTGCTGAGTGCTGGAAGGTGAGCTGGAGCCTTGTATAAACAGCGCTTACAAGAACAAGATTGGTGGGACACAAAACAGTCTGAGCTTAACGCTTTACTGCCTTTTTACAAAGCTGTCCTCAAAGATCATATCTTCCAGATTAGCATGGTCAATTTTCTCTCATTTTGAGCAACTTAATGTCTGAATATGGCTTACAAATGCCTTAAAAGTCCGTTGAAAAATTACTCTAAGCACCTTTCAGCTTTTCATCATGAATAGGATTGGGCAGCAGTTTTGTTGGTCTCACCTGCTGAACTTCTTGCCCTGTAGCTTTCTGTCTGTTCATTTCTGCTGGAGATGGTGTCCTATGAGAACTAGATGTAGGCTTGAGATGCTGGCAGGGCTGAGCATCTTGAACTGTTGCCCAAACCTGTTTGGAGCAAGTCTGCACAATGTGGAAGCTAAATATGGTAACTGCCTGACGTATTTTTTTGCAAGATATAACACAAGCAGATTAACCTAGTGATAGAAGTAGAAATCTCTTTGTAAAACCTTGTGTAGATTCCCTCTTCTCTGGGTTTTTGGAGGGATCAGGTTGACAAGTGTGTTATTTGGTTGCTAGAGCATTTGTGTCTTACTCTTGGGTTTTCTGACTCATGTCTGTGCCCCTGCTGGGCGGAATATTCAGCCTCTCCTTAAAGGCGACAGATATCTTATCTGACATTAATGTATTGAATTGTTGGTAAGTGAGGGCAGCAGTCACTAGTCTTGTTCAGAAAATGCATGGTCTTAGATGATCACACTTGGTCCCTCTCCTGTGGAGGTGATTTCCACTAACTGTTGGTTTTGAGCTGAACTGTTTCATTTAGAGAGTGCAACTTCTTCCCTACTCTTCTCTAATTCTGCTGGTTTTAGATTCTGATGTTGGTGGCTGCAGCCTCGGAAGGAGCCAGGGGCTTGTTGCGGTTATGGCCTTTAAGCCACCTCACGAACTGCACTGGAGAATATTGGTGGGGGGGGATGTATTTCTTTCCTCTGTTTCCTCTCTGCCTGTCAGCTCATGGAAATGCCAGTGCTCTGCTGTCCTCAGCCTCTGGCAGAGCAGGTGAGTGATGATTATCTCAGCTCTGTAATGGGCAAGTTTCTGTGACTCTGTGATTTCTCCTCAGCCTTGCTGCTTCCATATTTTGCCTAGTAAAGCAGTGCTTCGAGCAACGGTCTGAGTTGTTCCTAAATTCCCCATGGTTCTCTTTATCCCCTCCCTGGCCTGCCTCCCGCTGTCCGTAGCATGAGGAACAAGACAGAAGGGCTAAAATAGAAACTATTACGCAAATAAGAGACGAGACTGCCTTTGAAGCTGGTTAGGGCATGCCCAGGGCTCAGCTCGTCCCCAGAGCTCTCAAGGAGATTTAGAGTGCTTTGTGCTCTGAATTCTGATCACTGGATTACATTTAACATTATCTTGATTGGTTTCCTTAATCTGTGGACCAGATTGGTGATGGTTTATAATTTTCCTCCATCTCAAATATTCAGCTTGTCTTGCTTTGAGTTTTTTTCCCCCTTGTTTTTTCTAGGCTGTGGTTGCAGTGTTCCTTGGAAGGGTTTAGGAATGGCACACTCAGACTGACTAGGGAAGAGTCCTATATGTCAGCATTATATGTGGGAAGCGGTGGCAGAAATTAAAATATTTAGTTTCTGGGCTCCTAAGTCAGCAAAGGGAATCTCAGTAGGACCTGCTGTAGCAGTATCTTCGTAGCCTCTGGGCACCTCCAGTGTTTTGCGGCAGTTCAGCTTTAGCACGCTTTGCTGAGTGAAACCTGGGCACTTGTAAAGGAGCTCCTTATAAATCCAGACTCTTTCTAGGGGCTCTGTGGTGGGACATGGGTATGTCACCAAGCTGTAACTTTATCTCTGAACAGTTTATGCAGGAAGAGTCATATGAAGCATCTGTATCATGCAGAAAAACTCTGCAAACATCCTGGGAAAATCTAAACTGAAAGAACATGAAAATAAAGTTTTCTGAGAAGTGCCCTTGGAGTTATCTTGGGAATTTGTCAGGATGGATCTGCTTTCTGTTTCATAAGCATTTGATTGACTATAAGCAAGCTGAAGAAACTGTCTCAAGGACTCTGTGAGGGCAAAACACTTGCATGCTTCAGGCAAATTGTGTAGCTTGCAGCTAGTGAAAATGCAGGTCTGAGGGTATATCTGTAAGCTCCCGGGTGAGCTTGTCAGACTTAGTCGCTTCTCTTTGAAGAAGCGTCTGTTGCATATTAGTAATATAAAGAAAAAGAGCAAGATAGACATAAACTCTGTAGTGCAGCTGATTCTGTTCATGTCACGCTGAACATCATTTCAGCCTTTCAGTCCTGAAGTCTAGCATAGCAAGAAGTAATTCTTTTCCCAGTTTCTCCCTATTTCCTGGATAATCATGCTCTGTTCTGTTCCAGGTTGGAGAAGGTTCAGTTTCAGCAGGAGAGAGGTAATGTTCTGACTGCTCTAGTCAGACAGATTTGCACTGAAGTGTTTGTGGGTGGCATTTCCCAACACCACACCGCTTTGTAACCATGAGTTGACTGTATTGGAGTTGCCTATAAACAAAGTCTTCTGCTAGCTGTGAGTTTTGCACTTAGTTTATGAAGGTACCAAGCCTTGGCACTAATTGTATCTTGTTGATGCCCACTCTCTTTGTGTATTCAGATGAGATCTGTTTCATGTATGTAGAGAGATTTGTCCAATTTGTATGCGTTAAGTAAATTAAATATTTGAATTGCTTGTTAAACTGCCAGAGGCTCTAGCTGCTCTATCCGCAGATATGCAAAGGAATGAAGCGGCTCTTCTGGTGAATAGCTGCTTTGTACCATGTCAGACTCAGATTCCAACTGCCTTACGGGTTGTTTGGGCACTCGAATCCCTTCTTGGCTGTTGCAGTCATGGGAAGAGTTAACAAAGAGCTGTCAGCCTTGTGATGCTCTCTGGGACTGTCCCTACACCATCCCTTCTCATCAGGAATTTGAAACTTCCCTGTGTCTTGTTCAAGGAGTTTAATATTTCGAATCTCCATGCATTGCTCCTATCTACCATGTGCTTCAGCATATTGATTACACAGGGCCAGCTTTGTGGGTTGCGTTGTAAATGGAGACTTTCTTGTTCTACCTTGTGGCTTGGGAGCTGGGATGCAATCCTGGAGGCACTCTCTCCTTTGCCACCAGCACAGTGCTCCCTTGTCATGCTACTGTTGTAAAGCTTGAGTGTTTCTAGCTCCGTTCAGTAACTGAATCTGTTATAGAGTTAATCATTGAGCAAAACTCAGCATTACTCTTGGAAAACACTTCTTGGAAAAGCATCATCGAGTCATCATCAAGTGAACCTGTGATGGAGCAATCAACTTCTGTGACCTCAAACTCTCTTTTTGTATAGAATGAGAGGGAAGTACTTTACCAAAGTGCAGTCTGCAATTATTCAGGCATGCTGGAGTCCCTTAGGCTGCTTCAGCCCTAGCAGTACAAGGTTGATAGAAACCCAGTCTCAAGTCCCCTCCACTCCCAGTGAAAACAGGGAACTTGGTCTCTTCATAAAAAAAAAAAAAAAAAAAAAAAAAAAAAAAAAAAAAAAGTAAAAGAGATGAAAGAAAAATATAAAGCCTCAACTTTCTTCCTGTGTCACAGAAAGGCTTTAGATGTACAAAAGCTCCTTATCTTCTCCTGGGTGACAGCAAAAGCCTCGTTAATATGCTGATGCTTTGCAAAGCTGGTCTGCAAGTGTGCCGCCCCGAGGGTACTATTCGGGGCTGACATGCATAGAGATTGTGTATGCCTGGAGTTATTCAACAATTTGGGGTGACACATGACCATGCTTTCAGGACAAGTAGAGGCATATAGATAAATTCCCTGATAACTTGTATTAAATGGCTAGTTTTCCCAAAGATCCTTTATCTAGAAGTTTCATAGAGAAAACTGCATCACATGAGAGTTTTGTAGATTATTGACTGCAGGTTGTAGTGAAAAAATTCAAGTGCCCACAGAGGTATGTGGTTTAGGAACTTCTCCTCCTCCTACTAAATTTGCTGATCCATGAGAATTTCCAGCTTGGGTCACATGGAAGGTCCAGGGTAGATCCATTTGGGATCTTTGTCCTCTGTAAAATGTCTGCTTCTCTCCTCTCTTTCTGGTCTCAAAACCAGCTATTTTAGTGAGTAGAGTCCTTTGCTCTTGTTCTATTGCTTAGAGCCGAGTGGTTGCTCTTCATTAAAACTGCAAGACCCCTCGTCCTTGAACAGAGCCTGAACTCTACTGGGCAGAGCCTAAACCAACCTACCGAATGGGTTCTCGTGCTTTGGAAGCTTTGCTGCCTTGGCTTGTGACAGTGTATTTTGTCAGTCGAGATGGGATGCTGTAAATCAACAGGATTCCTGGTGCACCCCCCAGCTGCCTGCTGTTGCAGTTTTCAGATGCCTGATATGATTTCTTGTGTTTTTGTCCACACTTCCTGCATACGTCAGCTGAAACTCTCCTGCTGATTGATACTGCTGGGAAAGGAGGAGGCATTTGATTGACCAAGTCTGAAAAGCTGCTAAACCAGCTGCTTTAAATCTTAGCCAGTAGCACACTGGCAGCCCATGCGGATCCTAGACTGTAGCAGTCAGTTCAATCCCTTAATTTTGTCATGTCAGGATTATATTGCCTGGGGAGAAGAGATGTTTATAGGAAATCAGTGTCTGAAAAAAGCAGCCCTTGATCACTGGTGCTACTCAGCTGCTGGCCAGCCTGGGATCTTGTGTAATACTCGGGTAGCATAACCACATTACAGAAAAACGGCTGTATCCCTTTTGTCACAGCTGTGGCAGCTACTGCTCTCATATCTGGTCTCTGTAGAAGAAGCACGTGTTGGGTTGGACTGTGTCACGTTAACAGCATCGGGAATAAACTGCACCTGGCGCTTCATGACTTGCCTTCCCATCCAGCTCCTTTGCACGCTGAGCGAGGGATGGCAGCGGTGGCCCTTGCAGCTTCCACAGGGGAGATGCAGGCTTGGAGAACAGTCATTTGCACCTGCTGCTTGGGGAAGGGGGACGGGTCGCTTGGATGTGGGGCTGCTGCTATTCTGAGTCCCGTCATAGGCTGCTGAGATGCTGTCCCTCCCTGACTTTCTGTTCCTTGGTAGAATATCAGTTAAAGAAGAGTGATTTCTCCTTTTAGTGATGCAACCTACCAAAGATGTCTCTGCTCCCGAGGTGTAAAGCACTTTATGTTGGCGTTGTTCCTTTGGTTTTGCCACATCTAGCAAGCAGTGAATGGGATACGAGCTGGAGAAGAGAAAAGCCACAATAAAGAAGGTGCTTGTGGAGCTGAGGATGCAAATTAAACCCATAGTTTGCTCATAAGATGTGTTGTGATATTCAGGGTTTATGAGAAGCAATCGGGCATACACACGCTTTTATTAACTAAGGACAGACTCTTGCGAGCTTTCCCAACTTGACTTTCTGAAGCAAGGTGTCTGTTAACTTTCATTCTCCATATAGCAAGTTTTTATAAGTTGTCTTTATTTTTTATTTTTTTTTAATTTCCAGTCTGTTTTTGTAAATGGGGGATCTTCTGACATTAGTCTCGGTGCAGATTCAATTGAACTTCCTGACAGCCTTGCATCCCCTGAAATGAGGTTGATTTTATTTCCAAGTGGCCACATATAACTCTTCAGAGTTAGGCTTGTTGGGCAACATTTACTCTAGTTTCTCTTTTCTGGGTGGTCTATTACTCATTATTGTTAAAATCATAGCAAGTAAATCAAGGGGTTTTGCTATGGCAACAAGAATCAAGTGGCTCAACAGCACAGTATTCCCTGAAAAGGCTGCCTTGTTCTTTCCAAGGTGGCTCTGATTGCTGGGCAGGGTATTAATACGTGGGTATATGTTTTGGGGTTGGACTCCGGTTATGTGACGCAGTTCTGGGTAAAGTATTCAGTTGAGCAAATAGCGACAAATCCCTGCAAACATTCACAGCTGAAGAGTGCAGGATTCCTCTTTTCCACAACCAGCAGCTGCTGGCAGAGCAGGAACGGAGGAATTGCTGCAAAGATACAATGAGCAGCTTCTTCTGACACGCTCGAGCGTACTCGGCTCTTTGGAATACGTTTTTGTTCTAAAGCAAATGGCCCCGCCGCCTTTTGTGCTTCCATGAAAGTCAGTGTGGTCGAGCAAGAGGCTGGCTGTCTTCTGGCTGCACAAATGGTGACCTGTTATCTATGCTGTTACTGGGCTTTCATTTTTTTTAGATGCTTCTTGGGATCAAATCTGCCTGTGCTCCCTAAATACTGCCCTGATAGTGCTCACGGCTGCTCAGAGGATTTCTTGAGATAGTTATGTTGACCCATATTTCCTCTAGTTTTGTCCGAGTAGTTGTTCTCCATCTTCTCCTGGCTCAAGTAGAGTTGCTTTGTGCTTCCTCATCCTCCCCTGAAACTGCCTTGCGTTGGAGGAGGAGGAGAGCTTGCGTGGTGAACGCGGGCGGTGCCGCCGGGCTCTGCGGGCTCGTCGCTTTGGTCTTTGGGCTCCGCTTCTCGCTTGGCTCCGATTCTTCGTGGGCAGGCTTACGTGAGCGCCCCGGGGCTGGGGCGCGGGTGTGGGGAAGGGAGCCGCTGGCCCGCGAGAGCCCGACCCCGTGCCAGGGAGCAATCGTTCCTCTGGTGTTTGCTTTGCCTGGGTGCGTCCCCGAGTGTTTTATTACAGCCTGGTTCTCTCACTCAGCGGCTCGAGGGCCCTTCCTGGTTCTGCCAAGAGTTTTCTACGCGGGAGTCTTGCACCGTTGTAAGCCGGTGCCAAGCAGGACTGCCTGGTGTCAGCCCTGCGCGTAGGCTGTCCCGGAGGTGGTGCTGAGGCAGCAGCTGTCACGTGTTACGAGCTCTCCTTTGGGCTGGGGCCCTGTGTGTGTGGGGGACTGGCCCTGCTGTAGTTAACGATTTCTTTTTTTTTTTTTTTTTTTGTAGCTTCAGTATTGCCTTGTACAAGGCTGTGGCCTGTCTACGGCAGGTGTTTGACAAATCCCTTTGGAAGAGCGGTCCTGGAGGACGTGGAGCTCAGCTCCTGCGAGCTGGGAGCGAGCGTTGCCTGAGTCGAATTGGCCGTGGGCAATTGGGAACTGTAACTCAGGGTTTGGGCTGGGCTGTACTGTTGGCACATTGCCTCTGGGCACTGTGTAGGGGGCCTCCTGAACCTGCTAGTTTCTGTTGCTGTCTACTCCCTTTTTTTTGGCTTTATTGCCTGGATGGGGCTGTTTCCTCTTCTTGTGCTATTCACAGCTTTGCTCCAAACTAGGAGTCTGGCTTGGGCCAGCAGTTCTGTTATTTTTTCATGAAAACGCTGAGGGGAGCGCATGAGGGAGCAAGATGTTAACCTGCCTCCCCCTGTGGGATCATATCTTACTCTGATGTGTGCGGCTGCAGCCGCCTGGTGTGTGTTGCCTAACGTGTGACTGGTGCTTCTGGCACTTCTCTTTCTTGTACCATAGACTCAAAGTCATATTTCTTGGAGATCTCCTCCTGTTAGCAGAATACCAGGAAAACTTAGTTCCATCTCCCAAACTTAAATTCTTGAAAACCTGGCACATCTGTCCTATCCCCTTTATTTCCCATGTTCAGAAGCAGCTTTAGCCAAGTATTTCTTGTCTTTCAGAGTATGTTGGTGGTGCTTCTAAGCAGGCTGTGTGCTGTGGCTGAGCTGTGGGACAGCTTCTGAGCTTCCAGGAGTCCTGGGCACTTCCATCCTCGAGGCCCTTGTGCCTCGCAGCGTTGGTCAGTCCCGCAGCACAGACGTTGTACTGCGAACAGTCGCTGCGTGCTCTGCTGCCTGGCTCGGATCAGGGAGTATCTAGGTCAGCAGCAGGGGTGAGAAATTCCCAGGAAACGGCAAGTGGGATATTCTCATTTTCAGGGCTGCTTTCTTCCAAGCCCTGTTCTCTAAAATATAATCACTCCCTTCCGCATATATTCTGGCTGAAGGTAGAGCTGCTCCGGCCAGGACTGGGGCAGGGAATGGGGAAGTGCAGTTGGTTGCCCTCACTACTGTTTCTGCCCCTCCTTCTCCTGGTAACATGCCAGGAGCCATCCTATGTTGGAAGTACATCCTGGACTCGTGCAGAATAGTACATAGCTCCAATATATGTATTTGCAGCGTAAAGGAGGCATTAGGTCCTCGCTTTGTCACTGAGCCTTAACTCAAGTTCCCCTTGTTTCTGTTCAGAAGAGTAGCAGAGAAATGCCTCGTGCGGGCTTGTTTGGTAGCCTGCTTAAGGCCATGTGCTATTTCTGAGTCTGTTGTGTATTTTGTATATGAGAGAAGCTGCAAGTATGGCACATCTGGCAAATGTGGCTACACTTTCTTCTTGGCAGGTGTTACATGAGATTAGAAGAGCTCTTCCGAATCAGCAAGCTCTTACCACCTGTCACAAGCAACCACGGCCTTTTAATTGTGAACATAACTCTATTAGCTGAATTTTAAACGTAGTTAGAGATCAAAATGTCCTTTTAGGCAGCTGGTCCTGAATTTTCATCCACTGTTGGCTAGATACTTCCCTACTTTTGGCTTAAATTTATTCTTGGCAAGCTTATCCTCCTTGTTTGTCAGTGTTGTATGCTAGCATCAGCAATTCTTCTCTGCTCCTTGCATTTATTTTCTTGATGTACTTGTAAGGCACTATTATTCTTTCTTTCAACCTTTATTTTGCGTGGTAAGCAAGCCAAACCTCACCTCTACCTGTTCAAGAAATGCATTGTAACGGGATTTTCTAAGCAGGATTGTAGATGATAATAATAAAGACATGTAAGTCTGCAGCCAACAGGGGAACAATCCCTTCCCTCCACTTTTGCTTGACACTTGTAAGACCACATCGGGAGCACTGTGTCTGGATTTGGGCTTCCTGATACAGGAAAAACATCAACAAACTGGAGGAAGTTCAGCTGAGACCTCCAAAGTGGTCTGGCGCTGGAGCGAATAGCATACGAGGAGAAGCTGAGGGAGCTGGTTTGTTCAGCCTGGAGAAGTGTGTGTGTGTTTGTGTGTTTATCTAATTGCTGTCTTAACTACCCACTGGATGTTAGAGACAATAGAGGCAGGCTTTTTCCTGGAGGTACACAGAGAAAGGACAAGAGGTAAGAGGCAATATAAATTGCAACACGAGAGATTCTGATCAGGTGTAGGGGGGGGCGGGAATCATTCACAATAAGGATGGTCAAATGCTGTAACAAAGACCCAAAGAGTGAGGGAGATCTACATCTGTGGAGATATTCAGAACTTTTTTTTTAACAACCTGACGTAGCTCTGAGCAGGAGTGTGAACCGGAGACCTCTCAACCTGAAGTACTCGGTGATTCTGCGGACTGCAGCACACAGCACAGCAGGTGGGGAAGCATGTATACACACAGAAGGTGTCTCAGTGATGGCTGCATCATATCTACAAGAGGCAGATTTATTGCAAGATAAAAGGGAAGATTAGTATAAAACATACCAGAATCACTGTCTTAAAAATATTTTATGGAATATCATGTTAGAAACCTGGAATAAAGCAAGGAATTTCCACAAGATATAGAGAACTATTTCTTGTGGAAGTTCCTTGCTTTATTCTAGGTTTATTTAAACACCATCCTAGTGATGATTACAGTCCTGTAACTAATCCACAGTTTTTTTTTCCAGTTATTCACAGGTGATGAACTTCTCACTGTTGTTTAAAATGCTTAATAGGCTCTTAAAGCAAGTTCTTGGTCTTAAACATCATCCCATTTCTAGCATTCTGCTCTCCAGTTTTCTGAATAAGCCCTAGAATATTCTGTTTCTTCCCTTGGGACTGAGACCCATGTTGGAGTCATCTTCGTTTTCTCAGGCTTCCACTTATTTTGCAAAGATCATTAGTGAAAATGTTAAATAAAACTGACTTCAAAATAGAACCTTAAGGACCTCCCTGTTGTTTCATTTTCCATCTCTAATGCTACCTGTTACCATCTCTCCTTTAGCAGCTTATCTTTTTACTTCTGGTATTAATCTCTGTTTTTATCTAGCCTAACTAGCTTTTGTCATGGTATCTTCCTAAAAATGTAGTCCCAATGGCTACAGTTGACCATATTTTTATTGCCTAGAGCATGGGTACTCAAATGAGTTGGTAGGCATTAGAGACACCAGCTTTCCAGCTTGTGGATGATCCTCTTTACTCCTTAGCAACACTGACTACAGTTGGGGGACATGCAGCTCCTCCTGGCTGCTAAGTATCCTAATGGTGGCAAAGTGTGTGTAAGGGGCAAAAAAAAAAAAAAAAAAAAAAAAAAAAAAAAAAGCCTAGAAGTACTCTAGACCTATGAGCCTCCTGACTCCATCCCATTTGTTTGGGTATCTGCCTGTCTGAGTTTCAGTGCAGTAAGAGAATCCACAAGGTATGCAGTGGGAAGGTGTGAGAAGTGCTCAATAGCATCCTTACACCAGGATGAAGCCCTGGGATGGGAGGTGCTCTTTGCCAGCAGCATTCATTTTAGTGCCAGTGTTGAGATCAGTGATTTCTAGTTCTATTTTCTAATAAATCTGCTTTGCTCTTGTCTAGATGAAGATCTCTTTCAATGAGACAAGTTTGCAGACCATGTTTGAGTACCCCTCAGAGAGCTCACTAGCAGAAGAAGAGGAGGAGGAGGAGGAAAGACATGCTTCTGAAACAGAGGAAGACAAGACTTGCACCTTTTTCATTCCATGCCCAAGTAGCACTTTGAATCCCAGTACGACTAACTCAGGTGAGCCAGGCACTGGTGTTGGCACTGTGGGGTTATTGGTGGTGTATGGCACTATCCAAATATCCTTCAACCTCTTGTGAGGCTTCATGCGGCTGGAAATAATAATGGAGGTGATCTCCTATCATCTGACAGCAGAATTGAGGCTTACTGGGGACAGGGCTTGAACTGGAACAGGGGAATCACAGGCCTCTTTGGCCTGAGATGTTAGGGGTCCAAAACTTAAAAATACTTTGTACTACGTGCTTAGTTGACTAACCAATAGGGTGGGTGCTGCCATGATGTCTGCCAGCAACCTTTGTCAGGGGAACTGACAACTTCTAGAAAGAACAAAACATGGGCTTGTTTCTGCCCCTGCAGATGGGCATCTTCCATCCCATCCCTGCCAGGACCCTGACTTTTCCTCCCTTTGAGAAGGTGAGGGATACTCATGTCAGCTGTGTCCTTTCAGCAGATTTATCCAGCTACACCCCAAAGCACTCCGTGAAGTTCAGCGAGTGGCAGGAGCAGAAGTATGAGGAGATGCCCAACTCTGAAGGACCCCTCCGAAAAGAAGCTGATTCCCTTGGGAACCAAGTCATGGTGAGCCTTTAAAGCAGTTCTTGGCTTTGTCCTGTTTTGCTCTTATCTGGCTTTTGGGTTAGTCTGGCTAGTGGATGAAACAGGATGTGCCTTCCACTGAACTCCTGGGTTTGTGAGCAGTGGTGACACTGAAAACACCAAGGGATCAACAAGAAGCTCCCGCTGCCACTAACAACCCTTCATCTCCCTGTACATGTAGGGGAAACTTAAGGAAGCCAGCATGCTTTGAACTCTAGGACATGTTTGGAGGGGGAACTAAATGCAGTCATTAGCCCTGGGCAAGATGCCCATTCGGTCTTCATCATCCAAAGGATTGCATGCACCTCATTTGCCTTAGATTTGATGATATTTCTGTTTCAACTGTGCTTTCTCCACAGCTCACCCCAGCAGAGAAGGGTGGACTCTCCGACTTCAGCAGTGAGCCTGCGCTATATTTTTGATTGCTTCATCTTCTAGCCTGCAGCAGCTGCTGCTGGACAAAACCTGGCAGTGCACCTTTTGAATGCCTGTGTAAGCACCACGGAAATAAGCTTCTGGGTCCTTTCTTCGTCACAAATTACATAGGAACCTGCCAAGGATGGACTAGATGCCTTTGGGCATCTTGGGAGAATATTTGCACTGGATTCTGGGACCTAACTACTACTTTTAAGGCATATGATTTATTCTGCCTGTGGCCTTGCATATTCCTTGTTCAAGTGCAACTGTTGGTTAGACGAGCGTCTGAAGAACAGATCTTTAGTCCCAGGATGGATGTAGATTCCATCAGTGCCTAGCTGAGTCCACTCATGTAGGCATTATATGGGCTCTAGGAAGGTTTTGAAACACTTCTCTCATTAGAGGCCTCAAGGAAGAACAGTTCTGGAGCTTGAGCACTGGGAGTGTCTGGGCAGTTAGCTGGATTCACATAAGTGGTTGTGATTTGACAGCTAGATTACAGTGGTTATCAGCTTATAAAACTCTTGAAGGTTGGTTTATTCTCAGCATGCTTCTGGATCAAGTTTCACTGAACTACCATGGAATTTATGTGCCAGTTAAATTTGTGTAAAGGGAGTTGAATACACTCTATGGGAATGGGAACAAATGCCGTTAGCTTTAGGTATCATTTTTGCACTAATCTGTAAAGAAGGGTCTAGTTTGGCTTGAACCTCTTGAAGATTCCCTAACATTGGCCATAGCTTTGATTTGTCTGTGTCCAACTCTGGCATCCAGTCTCTAATAACTGCCCTTTGTGCTTCAGTTTGCCTAGTTCCGCTTTTTGCTTTGTTCTAGCATCTAATGGGGCCAGGCCCAAGATATATCTGTCTTGGCTGCTGGAGAGACTTGCTTCTTGCCAAGCTCTTTTTGCTCCTCTAATGGAAAGCACAGGAGGGCCATTTCACTCCTTTCTTCTGCAGAACTTGAACAAGGAATATGCTATTTTCTATTTTTTTTACATATATACATGTATAGTTCTATTGTAATTGTTTAATGCAGCCAATATGCAAAGGAATCTGCTAGACTCTTCCACTTAAGTGTTCTACTACTGTAAACTCAGGGTCAAAGTTGCACTCTGGAAAAGACCGAACACTGCTGCTAATGTGATTTGTATTTCTAGGATTAAAAGAGATGGCGGTTGGAATAGATATGGCCTCTTGGGCTTTATGACATTAGTGGTACCCCACTCTGTGGCTCTATCCAAGGGACAAAGCTGGCATCTTTGATCAATACTTTTATTGGTTTGTCTATGTCTAGTCAAGCCGACACTGATATATGAATTGAAAATGGCTCTGCTTACCTTGCCCTTGTTTTGGTGCATGCTGTAGCAGTAGGAGATTTTTTTCTGCTGAAAAATACAGTCATGTCTAAGTGTTAGGACATGTCTAGTTTTAGCTCTTCACTTGCCCTCAGTGCCCAAATATGTCTGAAAAGATAACCCAAAGAACTGAGCTACTCAATAGTTTGTTAGATTTTGGCAGGGAGAGGGAGGACATATTTTTCACTCCCTTGCACTTGCTAAGACTTGCCCTTTTCAAGCTAATTAGAGATGACATGACTCCCAGGAGGAGTATGAGGCTGGCAGTCTATATGCCTGTGAAGTTACAGAACTGCAGTATAAAGAACATGGCAGTGAGTCCCATGTGCTAAGTCTTCTCCCAGTAATGAAATACTTCAGGAGCAAGATGCTGAGACTGGAGAACAAGGAAAAATGCAGGCCTGCAAGTGAATTTTCAGATTTGAGGGAAGAGTAAGTTATCAAATATGTGGAGTTCAACACTGAGCATTGCCCACAGCCCGTAGCTGTGCACAGAGCCAAAGGAGATTGGGGGCTGTCTTTGAGGTATAAAGGTTGAGTGCAGCCTTTCTAGCAGAAAAGGTCCCAAAAAGCATCTTCTATTGTAGGAAAATTCAAGCCTGTTTAAGACAGCCCCATCTCTAGAGTTGCAGCTTAACAAAATTGCAGGCAATGAAGCCAAAGCTGCTTGCAAGGAAAAAGAGTTAGGGATGAGTTGTCTGAACTGTTCCTGACTTTGTTCTGCTATCGATCACTGATGAATGCGGAAGTGAACAATACCATGCAGGTTGTTCCACTGACCTCAGCCAACTGAAATGCTGCTCTCGTACTCTGGGTGCTGTTGCTCAGAGACATAGCTCTGTGCCTACGACTTCTCTGGTTAGGACTGGTTCAGCAGATACCTGAAAGTGCGGAATGCGCTTCTCAAGTGAAGCACGTGGTCTTTAGTGATTTCTCTACTACTCCTTCCAATATGCCTGCTCTACCTTGCAGCCATGATTTACACCTGAGTGCTGCTTTCACACTTCTAGCTTTGTATTCTAATCCCTGTCTGTACCAGATGAACTCTTGGCTTGTTCTTGCTTGGCAAAGCAAGCTGAATGCTGCCTTCGGGGCAAAAGCATTAGCTGGTAAGTCACATCCTTAGATATGCTTCAGTATCACTGTATTCCAAATAAAGTTCTTTTTTTTTAGTAGGATGCCTACCCTGATTTTTAGCAGCTTAGTAGGATTACATTTAGCAGATCTCTAGTGCTGAAATGCATCTGAAAGGAAGATGTACTTCTGCAAGACAAAAACTTTTATTAAATGTGTCATCCTTGTACCAGAACAGCAGCTGTCCCAGACCAGCAGATCTTTCCAGGCTGAAGAGCAAGTTTAGGAATGCTTTTGTCCATCTGCTTGTTTTTCTTTTGAAGTGCTTTTTGGCTCAGTCGCTTTACTACTATTCCCCATTTCTCCCTTCAGGACACTTAGCAAGGTCTGAGAACTCTCCAGAATCTGAGAAAGAAGAAAATAAAAATAGCTTATTTTTACATGAACTTGGCATTCCTCTTACGAGTTCTATTTGAATTCAGTTGATCTACCTTGGAGTATGAGGCATTTTCCAGCCCCTAGAATATCTAATTCTTGATGGCATGTCATCCTGTCTCACTACAAGAATATCTGTGGAGGAATTTCTCTGGTGCATGCCAATATTCTGAATACTGAACACCCTAAGCATTTTAAATCTCTTATAACATGAGACAGAGAACTTCCTGAAGCAATTTCTAGATTGAACTTTAGTTTTTTTTTTGTTTGTTTGTTTGTTTTTGTTTTTTTTGGTCTGTTTTGTCTTTCTTTTTAAAGAAATTTTGATACTTGTGCTTTTTAGGTCAGTATTAGAATTATACTCCGCTGATCCAGTTTCATGTTTCTTTCACTATTAAAATTGCACACATTAGGGTTCTTGCTTCAAGAATAACTCAACTCCATAATGACCTTAAGTCAGACTAAATGTTTCTCCTTTTATTTCTTTCCTTCTATTTTTAGTTTATGTTGTATGTAATCTAACATTCCTTTTTGCTGCAAATTAGAAATATGGCTAAAATGGATTTAGTAGATCTTGCTGCCTATCTCACTCTTTTCCAATTTTAACCTGGTGGACAATTTTAATAAACCTCAACAGTATAGTTTTAGTCCCAAAGATAATTTACATTCCTATGAACTTATGGAAATCATTAAGTGGTCAGAGAGGAGAGATGAAGCTAAGCACCCCCACAGGAGGAGACACTGGTAGAACTCATTGGTAACACACAGTAAGGGCAGTCGGTGTAACCTTGCCAGCTTGTCCATGGAAGAAGGTGGTGGTAGGGGGAACGGAGTCCTGCAGCTTTCACGGGCTGGGGAAAGGCACAGAGCGTGGTTAAAGACAAGAGACTTAAGTCCATAAGAAAGGAACTTTGTTACTTGTTTCTATTTACAGGATGTCTTCATTTCCTCTCTTAACCACCTTGTTTTTTTTTTTTGTTTGTTTTTGTTTTTTTTTACCTACTGTGACTTTGTCTTTTAATTTCAATAAACATAAACTCATTTGTAGGATGGGGGGGATTGTGACTTGTATCTCAGGGAAGCAGTCTTTAAAAACACACACTTTTTATTCCCGTAACTTTACGACAGAAGTTGTAAGCTGTTTATTTTTTTATGAGAGTTCCCTCCTTCACCTCAAACCATCATTTCTTGAAGTAGGCAAAGGAAACAGCTCCAGCTTCAACACCAATCGTCACTGGAAAGGCTGACTGGAAAGAACTGACTTTGGAAAATGCAGACGTGGTGCTTGCACTAGTTGCTTGTAGGGACAGTAACTCACGCACAGGGTATTCTTGAGTCAGTGTGCTGAGCCCTACCTGTCACGCTCTTACTCAAAAGACAAATGGGAAAACGAGAATTTAGGCAGCAGCTAAAAGAGGAAAGGGTCATCTTGGACTAAAACTGCTTGTTTTTACCAAAACAGGGAAAGTCATCTCTCAGCTGCAAGCCAGCTGGAAAGATCCTTTTAATAAAAAGAAAACAAACAAATCAGTGTGTAACTAAAAACTGAATTCAGATGTTATTCCATGTACAGAATGAAACAGTCCCTGCCTATCAGATTTTACAAATATAAAAAAGGTGAAGGGATAGAGCCATCCTAATAACTGATATAAGTTTGTTGGTACGTTGTTATGTCCTTGCCACCCCTTTACTGGCCTCTCATTTCTCCTCTTTTAATGATATTCTGGCAGATGCTGCCTGATACAGAAGGATGGAAGAAGGGCATACATCAGAAATCAAGGCAAGAACACCCAATAGGCCACCGAGTATCACCAGTTTGTTGTTACCTGCTTGCCCTCACGGTCTTCTGGGTCACTTTCTTTTCTCTGGTTTCCTCCTGTATTTTCCCCACCTGAACGATGTGGTTAATAACATTGGGCTTTTTTTTAGGGCTCCTAGAGACCACGTTGAC
Source organism: Rhea pennata (assembly GCF_028389875.1). NCBI lineage: Eukaryota > Metazoa > Chordata > Aves > Rheiformes > Rheidae > Rhea > Rhea pennata. The sequence continues at coordinate 4,142,855 of NC_084680.1, forward strand.
GCCACTTGACAACATGGCCTAACTTAATCTCCGGTTTGCTTCCTCCGATTCTAGAGCAGCAGCCGTAGCTGCCACCGCCTTCCTCGGAAGCCATCTCTCCCCGCACGCTGCGCTGCGCTGGGCCCGCCGCGGGCTCCGCCGGCCGCGCTCCCCGCCGGCCCGGGCGCCCGGCGAGCGGGGGCCGCGCACGCGGCGCCAAGGGGAGCGACCCCGGGCGCTGGCCCCGGGCTGCTTACGCCCTGCTCCAGCATCCGCCTTGGCCTTGGCACACGCAGAGGTCGCGGCAGCGTCCCGCGGTCGGCGGGGCGGCCCTAGCGCGTCCCGCGAGCCCTCACGCGCGGCGGGGCCGTCGCTGCCCGTTCGCTCCGCGGGCCTGCTGCCGAGCCAGCGCTGCCGCATCGCCGGACCCCAGAGCCGCCTCCGAGTCCTCGTCCTGCGCAGCCGAGCGTCCCGCTGCGAGGAGCCGCCGCTAGCTGCGCAGGGCCCGGCAACGCCGGGCCGGGGCGCGCCGGTGCCGCGGGCCCGCTGCAGCCGCGGGGGCGGCGGGCCCGGCGGTACCTTGCCGTAGGCCGCCTCGGTCTCGGCGATGGTCCTGTCGAAGTCGTTCCGCGTGGCCACCTTGCGGGCGAGGCTCTCGTTGGTGCGGGCCAGCTTCTCGGTGAGCACCCAGATCTCGCCCTGCAGCCGGCTCCGCTCCTCCTCCTCGCCCTGGATCAGCCGCGTCAGCTCGTCGCGCCGGGCGCGCAGCTCCGCCATCCCTGCGGCGGCGGCGGCAGCGCGGCGGGCGGGCGGTCAGGCAGCGCCGCCGCCGCCGCCCGGCCCGGCCCGGCCCGGCCCGCCGCCGCCCGGCCCCGCTCACCCTCGCCCAGCTCCTTCATCAGCCCCTCCAGCGCGGCGTCCGGCCGGCTCATCGCCGCCGGCCCCCAACGGCCCGGCCCGGCCCGGCCTGCCCCGCCTCTTCCTGCCGCGCGGCCCGCATGGAGGCGCCGCCGGCGGGCGCCGAGCTCTCGGCGGCCTGGCACGCGCTCAGCACCGCCCTGGTGCCGCCCGCCGCCCTGGGGCTGGTGAGTGCGCCCGGGGGGCGGCGGCGGCGGCCTCCGAGCCGCGCCGAGGGGCGGCGGGCAGCGCCCCACCGCCGGGGCCGCCGCCGAGCGGCGGGAGGGCCCGCGGCCGCCCCGGCGCGGCCCGGCTCGGCCTCCGCGGGGTGCGGGGGGCCGAGAGGCTCCCTCCAGCGACGGGCTGTGCGGAGTGGGGGCCCAAGGGCCCTCGTGTGGGCGGGCTGCGAGGGGCTGAGGCGTTCTCCCCCCTCCCCCTCAGCACAGGCTGTGGGGCGCAGAGCTCCGGCGTCCCTGCGAGGGTGGGCTATGGGGAGCAGAGGCCCAGGGCCCCCCGTGGGGACAGGTTGTGGGGTGCAGGTATCTGAGATGTCCCCCACAGCATGCTGGGGCTAGCCGAGGTCCAGGAACCCCCCCTGTGGGGGTGGGCTGTGGGGGTTTGAGATGTCCCCTCCAGCAGGCTATAGCTAGCAGGGGGGGTCAAGGACCCCCCCCCATGGGGGTAGGCTGTGGGGTGTCCAAGGGGTCCCCCCAGGACAGCCTGTGGGGCACAGGGGTGCAGAGGTCCCAGGTGGGAGGACGTGCCTCCCTCTGCAGACCTCACACCCCAGCACTGCAGCCGCCCTCGGGGCTCTGGGCCCGCTGGCTAATCCGAACCCCCACCCGGCTGCAGTTTGCTGCTGTGACAAGAGCTGTGGCAGGCACAAACACCAGAGCCAAAAAGATGTGCTGCTGCTTCCGTCTATGCTGTGGCTCTGTTTCCCAATTGCTCCCCGTGGAAATGAGGAAAGTCTTGCCTTGGAGTCTTGTGTCTCTTGGGAATGGATGGTCTGCAGCGGCACGTGGCACTTCCATCAACAGAGCAATGCAGCAGAGCAATGCCTTTTTCTAGCAGTGTGTGGGTCCTGTGGCAACTACCACCAGGGACAGCAATTGCCAGTTTTAGGATATTAGGCTTGTGAGATGGCCATTTGCCTTTTATCAGTGGGTTAAGAGCCCAGCAGGTCTCCACAGAGGAACACTATTTTTCAGTTGTTGTTTAACAGCAGAGACCATCTGTGCTTGGTCCCTGTTCTCTGGGATAAGCAGTGTCTTCTGCCTCAAATGCTCTTTAACAAGACTTCATGTGTGTTTAACTTGGTATCCCCTTTGATTTCTAGGCAGCGTCTAGATCTGATTCTGTGGGGCCGCTAAAGGATGATGACCTGCGGGCAGCCCTTGAAGTGCTGCGGTGTTATGACTTGCACTCGATTATAGAAGAATGGTTCATCGAAGTGTTACAGACAGACCTTCAGGCAAATATAGCTCCTGAGTTCTGGAACTGCATTGGCCAATATGAAAATACAGCTGAGGAGCCTCAGTGCTCCTTGCTTCTTCTGGATGCGTTTTGTCTTCTCAAGTGCCGCCTGGACCCCTACCTGAACAGTCTGGAACTTCTGGAGAAATGGACCAAAGCAGGCTTGCTTCTGGGGACAGGCGCTCAAATGCTGCAAGAGAAGGTCTACACCATGTTCAAAGCCATTCTTTTTTTCTCCACTACAAAGTCTTTCCAGGAGATGATCCAGCAATTCTATAGCCGCACTTTCAGGATATACATGCGGCAGTGGAAAAAAGGAGAAGATGGAATGAATGAGAGTGAGAGCAGCATGAGTGAAAATGAACAGGAAAGTGATACAGAGGAGAGTGGAGGAGAGAGCCTGTTGTGTGCAGGCTGCAGCAGTAAGAGAGAGGAGTGCTGGTGCCCCAAAGCCATGGAGCAGTTCCAGCAGCTCAATGACATTCTGTACGTATGTTATGGGGTGGAGCCTGTCACACAGAACAAACCTATGGTCCAGATGATAGGAGAGCAGCAGCAAGTTTTCTATATATTTCAAAACTAGAGGAGTTGTGCATGAGGTCGGGCTGTATCATAGTACTGGCTAGCAAACCTCCCACACGGTTTCTGCACTAATAACTGGTAGTTGAACCAGAACTGATCCTTTGACAGAAAGTTCCTTTCGCTGGATGTGAGAATATCTTTCTCTTCCACTGAGGAATATCTGCCTCTTGCCTTCTGTTTGCAAAGAAGAAAACGTATTCTAAGTGAAAAAACTTTTGATGATCAGAAAATACAATTTCTGGGGAAGATGGGGTGGCAGTAATGTATTATATATGCAGAGCCTTTAGGCAGGCTGTTAGAGCGTTTCAGAGCCTCGCTTGCATCTGTTTACCATACAGGGAGTAGGATAGTCGTTAGATAGGACAGTATCCTTTTTTTGCTTATGCCTTTGCTTCTGGCTACTCTTAATGAGATCACTTTCTCTGTCTGCAGCCGCCGGTTGAATTTGCTGGAGAGAGTGAGTGCCGATGCTGTTACAACGATCTTGCACAGAATGATAGAGGAAAGGATGGAGCAAAGATGCAGGGGCGAATACGAGCGCTCTTTCTTGAACGAGTTCCAGGAGGTAAGGTGTGCCGGTGGCAAGAGCTCTCTCTTCCTTTGGAGATGTGCAGTTGTTTCTGTTGCTGCATAAGTTGAAAGTAATTTCTACCTGAACGTGCCTGTGAATGTGACTTCCACCATTACTGGCAGAAGAGGTGGTTAAAACTCACCCTTTTGATTTAATGCCAGAGGGGAAGGCTTACTCTGACCTATACATAATAGGCCATTACATTTCACCTGGTTATATCCATATTAATGAAGGAATTTCTGTTGTAATAATTCCATCTGGCCTATAGAGGGCCCTCCTGCTGTATAGGTGGACCTGTAATTTGAATTTGAGTAGCTGTTGCCTGTTCTATTTCCAATTTTTCAGCATGCCTTTAAAATAGCAAGTGAGAATGGAAGGTGATATTCTGGTGCTGCTCTTGCCAGTGAGCTATATGCAGAATTAAAATCCTTCCTTGCACCTATCCAGCACTTAGTTTTTTTGCTGCCAGCTAGTACTGAGTTCATGTTGAGTTATTTACCCAGCATGAACTTAAGCTTCTTTTCAGGGTTATTGCTTTTCCCGGATACAGTCTCCAAGCTGCCAGCTTGCTCTGCGTTCCTTGTTCCTTGGTGCATGACCTGGCACTTGCCTGTTCTGAACAACAATGCGTGAAGTCTGGTTACTGAGCAAACCAGACTGCTCTGTATGGTTGTCCTAGTTTCCTTGTTTTGTTTCCTATGCTGTCATTTTTCATGTCATCTGCAAGCACAGTATTTAAAGGGAATTAAAGGCAAGAAAATCACTGCTGATGCAAGACTTTCATTATTGGACCTAGTATAAAGTGCTTTCAGATGACCTGGAGATTACTTAAAGGCATATTAAGGGCACCAGAACAAATGCAAACGCATTCCACTTGTCAGACATTGTAAAAGGTCCCCTGGCTCCTTGGAAGAAAGACTAGCATTGTAAGCTGCAGGATATTGGAGGATTTCAGAATTAAAAACAATTTTTTTAAAAAGTGAAAGTGGTATCCAAATTGAGAAAATTATTTTTTTTCCTTTTTTTAAGGCAGAAGTCTGATAAGCTAAAATATGAGAGGACTGAGGAACAGCTTGCTAAAAGTACAGATGCCAACAGCAAACCACCTTTTCAGATGTGTTGAAGCAGTTTGTAGTTGATAATCAAGCTATAATAGCAGCACTCAGAGAAAATAAGCTCATGGAAGGGGAAAAATGAGTTTGTTTGATAATTCTTGTATTCTTTAAAACTGAGTTGTTTTATATCAATTATAGTCCTATGCTTTTCTGTTCTTTAATAATTCTTTATCAGCTTTTCTTAGTTTTGCCCAAAACTGATGCCCGGGTGTTGTACAGTTATAAGGCTTGTCTTGCCGTATAGTTACTATCAAAACATGTGTGTTCCTTTAGTTTTTGGTGTTTCCTTAATAATGTAGATGATGAAAATTAACAACAACAAAACAGATACGGACTTATTCTTTTTGTTTCAAACTATCCAAATTTGGTTATCCAAAAATACTAACATCTAGTAGCTATTAATACTCAAATCCTACTCTAATTTTAGTGCTATATATGCCACTTTAAAGGGGAAATAGAGAAAAATGTTTCTCTAATATTTGGGTATTGTAGCTGAGTGTATTTGAAATATGTCAGTCATACATTTTTCTGTAGAAAGCTAAATCATATAAAAAATTGATCAGAGAGCATCAGAAGATTAATCTGTAGGATTTTTATATGTAAGTGACTAACTTCGTATTTGAGGTCTTGGTGCCAGGTACCTGAGTTCGGTTGGTTGGCATATGTCTGTGAGTCTTTGAGATGACTTGCTCTTCTGTTCATATTCTGATGTTGCCAAGTGTTTGAATGTACTCAGTTGTTTGTGCAGAGGCTCTGAGCTCCAGAAATGTACTCTTGCGCTCAGGTTTGACATTAGAGAGAACGGTGACCAGCTGAGTTCAATATCTGCAGGCTTCACAGTTTGGGGCCAGTCTGGCATGAAGTCCCAGGGAATGCCCTACTCTTCCATCAACAGGCAGATACTTAGGGTATAGCAGCTGAGGGCAAAATGTTTCTCAGATCAGCCAGAAAGTGAGGTGAGCTGTGCTGCTGACCCTGCATTAGCAGAACCACTGACCCTCAGGGAGAAACCTTCTTTCTGGAGGAGAATGTTGTTACTGATAAAGTGACACCAAAGCCATGGATGAATTTTAAGAGATGGAGAAATGCAGTCCTCTGTCACCCCTTATTTTGTCATACATCGCTCCCTAGTCTGTATCTTGTAACTTCAGTTAAAGGTCTAGAGGTTCAGCTGTTCTAAGTTATTGTCTTAACTTCCCCTTTGAGACTTTTTCTAACCCAGGCCAGGTTAAATTTGGATCACAGCTGGACGTAGTCCTGTTCTTGGCTAGCTGCTCATTTTAGCTTGCTGTGGTAACTGCCTGGTGATGGGTAAGTGTGGGACATGGCTGTGCCTCCAGTTGTAGTGTTCACCATCCCTGTATTGTTCCTCTCCTTACGTAGTGGATTGAGAAAGTGATTGGCTGGCTCAGCAGAGTTTTTCTGCAAGATAGTCCCTTGGCTCGCTCCACTGCAGAAGCTAGCAACACCTTGAAACGTTGGAGGTGCCATGTCCAAAGATTCTTCTACCGCATCTACGCCAGCATGCGCATTGAAGAGCTCTTCAGCATTATTCGAGGTAGGGATGACCCATTCCATGTTCATTCGCTCTTGGGCTTGGCTTGAACTGTTGATCTGTCTTCACCTACCAATGTGCTCCTCTGTTTCCTCTTGCCTCCTCATGGGGCATGTCACTATTTCTAATCACTGTTTGGTCTATAGACTTCCCAGAATCAAAACCTGCTGTGGAGGACCTCAAGTTCTGCCTGGAAAGGACTAATCAGAGGCAGCAGTTGCTCAGCTCCCTGAAAAGTGCTCTGGAAATGCGACTTCTGCATCCTGGTGGGTTTTAGATCTCTGCATATGTCACATGTGATTGAGTTGTAAGGAATCTAGGCATGAACGGGGATCTGCTGGGAGCCATCATCTCATTTCATGCACTTGAATGAGAGGCAGTCAGGTTCTGTGCATCTTGTGCTCTCCATGTTGGCGTGTTCGTGGGTAGTAGTAACACATGTACCTCCCAACCTCTTGTTGCCTCCTTTTTGCAATACAGTGAGGAACTGAGCTAGAATTTAGCTTTGGTCCAGGTAGGTAAAAGCTCCTCTGCTGTGTGCATTCTAAACTTCTGATGGTCAGTGTGGGCTAAGCTGGTTTGTGATAGTCTTTGAGCCTGTGTTTGTCATTGCAGTTTGTTTCTCAGTCACATGGACCTAATTGCTACCTTTGGCTAGGGCAGTGTGGCAGCGAAACCTTTGCTTTCATCTCCTTAGATCTAACAGAGAGCCTGGAACAGTCTTTCCCGCATTCATGCAGTTAGTATGTGCTCAGGGACTCTGACTACCTCTACCCATCTGTTGTAGGAGTCAACACGTCTGACATCATTACCCTGTATATCTCGGCCATCAAGGCCTTGCGGGAGCTTGATCCCTCCATGGTTATCCTGGAAGTCGCCTGTGAGCCCATCAGGAAGTATCTGAGGTAAGAGGCTTGCGGGACAGTCTTTTCCATTCCTCTCCTCTCCCCTTCCTTTCATTTGCTCTGCTTATCTTGCCTTTTGACAGGACCCGGGAAGACACAGTACGGCAGATTGTGGCTGGTCTCACAGGGGATGCTGAGGGCTCTGGTGATCTTGCAAATGAACTCTCAAAAGCTGACCCAGTGACACTAGAGAATGGCCAGGAGAGTGACGATGACATCTCAGAACCAGGAGACTGGGTTCCTGACCCTGTTGATGCTGATCCAGGTTTGATGCCAAGATCAAAAGTCCTGCAGGCCACTGCTCCTTGCTCTCTGTGGTCTTGAGCAGCTTTTCTGGTAGTCCTTCAGAGCAGAGCTGGGCTGGGGCGGCTCTCTGTTAATCTTATACTGTTGTCTGCTTTCTTTCACTAGGGAAATCAAATTCCAAGCGTCGGTCATCAGACATCATCAGCCTGCTGGTGAGCATCTATGGAAGCAAGGATCTGTTTATCAATGAATACCGCACACTTCTTGCTGACCGGCTGCTACATCAATTCAACTACAGTGCTGAGAGGTGAGGATTTTATGCCAAACCCTAGGGCTTTCAAGGTAGAACCACCTGTTAAAAGTATGCTACAGACTCAGTCCTATGAAAGGCTATTTCTGGAATCAGGACTGTCTTTGGCCATCTCCTCTGTGGTTCTAGGTAAGAACTTGGAATTTCATGGGCTTGCCTCTTGGCTGACATCTCCCTGTTCAGTCGTGCCCTTGACTTGCACTAGTAGGGCAGCAGGTTGGAAACTGAAGACACTGACACCCTCTGAGCTCCATCCCGTCTCTTCTGGTGCTTCTGACACATACAGGGGCTACTTAGGCTTGGCAGAAAGTGTCAGGGTAGAAAGAAGGGGTGAAGCATCAAGGACTTCAGCTCTACCCCAGCTATGTCTCTTGATTCAACAGTTGTAATGGTTTTCCTGTCCCTGAAATGCAGTTGTTGAAAGCTACATCTCTGATGAGCGTTCTCAAGTGAATGGCTTACCAAATGCTGGGATTGTACTTTGCTGTCAAGAGGGATGGTGAGAGGGTCAAGTGCCATGCTATACCAAATGAAGGGGATGTGATGGCCTTCAAAAAGACCCTGGCCTACAGAGGAATTCAGTGTTCCTCATGTAGATTCTGGGAGTGATCCTCTTCAGATAAAAAGCCCTACAAGGTGTGTTAGTTGCAAGAGGACCTCTGTATCAAGGAGTGCCTTTCTTGGCCCAGTTGAGAAGGGTGGAGGCCAGACTAGTGTGTCTGAGGGACCAGCGTCTGATCTTTTCTTTCTCTTTTCAGGGAAATCCGCAATGTGGAGCTGCTGAAGCTGCGATTTGGTGAAGCTCAAATGCACTATTGTGAAGTCATGTTAAAAGTAACTCTTTTGTTATTCAGCTATTGATTGTCTGGGCTCTTGAATCAATGGGGAAGGGGAACATCCTATAGGAATGACCTAGAAAGGGTCATTCCTATAGAGAAGGGAGGTTCCCAGGCCATCAAGGCCTTGCGGGAGCTTGATCCATGGTTATCCTGGAAGTCACCTGTGAGCCTATCAGGAAGTATCTGAGGTAAGAGGCTTGCGGGATAGTCTTTTCTCTCCCAAGCATGGGGCTTGATTTATGACAGGCAGAACTGCATTCAAAATCATGTCTTTTCTTTAAGTCTTGTGCATTGGGTTATTGACTCTGGGGGACGGTTGCTCTGGTTCTGTTGTCTCTCTTGCCAGTACACTGCAAGTACACTATTCTGACAGTAGAACTGGGCTTTCCAGCTCCTCTAGGGAGGGATTCTGGAATTTGATTCACTTAGGGCACTGTGAGAAGAAGTCATCAGTCTGGAGGGACTCCAGTGTAAGCTGGTATTAAAGCCGTACACCCTTCCCCACATTGAGTAGCCCACTTCCTCACTAGAGGACGTGGGAGGACTAGAGGACACTAATGGTTTCCATTAGTCTCCATCATCCTCTGGAGACACGTTAGACATACCGTGTTTAAGCTTCTTTACTAAGGCTCAGTACTCTTCTGGAAGAGAAGGAGCCTCTTTAGCTTCCTCTACCTTTCTTAGGATATGGCTGATTCACGACGCATTAATGCCAACATTCGTGATGAGGAAGAAAAGCTCCCAGAGGAGGAGAGGCCACCATTCAGTCTCGTTGCTGTAATCCTATCAAGTGAGTTCTGGCCACCACTGAAAGAGGAGAAGCTAGAGCTTCCAGAGCAAGTCAAGGAAGCCATGGAAGCCTATTCCAAAAAGTATGAGAAATTAAAGGTGAGGCAGCCTTAACCTTCCTTAAAACAAGTTCTTGCTGTTCATACTCCACTATACAGCATGTTTTTGCATGGCCTTTACAAAGTTCCCTTTAACGTCCTTTAAAGCTTAGCTGTTAATATGGCTGTACTGTTAGGTGGAATGCCATAGTCCTTCAGCTCTGAATCAGGGTTAGAAGCCACACTAACTTTGCTATTGCTAAAAGGAGGATTTATGTCTTTAGGGGTGCCTGCGTAACGGTAGTAATAGAGAGTTTTCTAAAATATACCAGTGTTTATTAGTTACATGGATACTGAGATAGATGTGAGCTATCCATGATCCAGTGGTGTGCTCTGCACTCCATCAGGTAAAAAGTTTATGTGGATGCTGAGATATAAGTCCTTAGGCTTAAACATCTAAGTCCTATAGGAGCCCAAGTGACATGCTGATCCCCTTGAACCTCTTTTTTCCCAGCATTCTATCACTCTTCTCTCCTGTTTATCTTCTTGAAAAGAGGCTCTTTAATGATCTCCTTTCAAGCCTGTTCCAGGAGATTCAATATTAAAGACTGGAGTCAGGTGAACATTGCAAGCATTTTTGGTCACTTTGACTATCTCTGACCAGGACTTGAATCCATGTCTTTATAAATAGCATGGGAAGATGGAAGAGACACATACGCAGGAGTGGAGATGTACCTAACAAGCCCATTCTGCATACAGAATGGGCTCATAAAAGGAGCATCTTAGGCTGCTGGAGCATTTGCCTGGAAGTCAAGGAGAGATAAAAGTCACTTCCAGAGCTGTGGTCTTGGCTTTCTCATCTTGTTGCTGCTTATCTGGTGAAGTGCAGCACACGCCACTGGATCGTGCATAACTTGCATTTAGTCATGTCAGCATAGTATCTGTGTGTACACATAGATGGTTCTTTGCAACTGATTGGAATACAATTTGGGGTCTTGTACTGCTGTTCCTCCCGCTTGTTTTCTGACCCCACTTCAGGCTTGTTTATTGCATATTCTTTCTTGAACTTGTTATATATCAGATGGTACATTCCGTCAGACTGGGAAGTGTATAGCTCTAGATCCTGTCTCTTCTCGTGCTATACCTGTATGCCATATGTGGATGCCACCTGATATCTGTGCCTGCAGGAAACTGGCTAGGAGAGGTACACAGCAGCCTCAAGATGTATGTTTTTTGGGGGTGATTTTGTTGTTTAACTCTCTGGCACTTGACACCATCCTCAACCTACAAAAGTAAGTAATTCTGTCCTCATGAGGAGGAGAGCAGCTTCTGTCTGGCAGAGATGAAGGCAGAGAGCAGCTGATATCTGGCCCTGATGGCAGAGATATTTGCAGAAATCCAGAACTTGGAGATTCCTGTTAGGGGATTTGCTGTGAGTGGCTGCTTCCTACTTTTGCAGGCCATGAGGACCCTGAACTGGAAGTACCACCTGGGATTGGTGAACTTGGACGTGGAGCTGGCAGATCGCACCCTCTCCTTGTCTGTCTCTCCTGTGCATGCTGCTATCATCCTGCACTTCCAGACCAAGAGTGAGTGATGTGGCAGAGGCCTAGCATATCAGCTGCATTCATGTGCTTCCTGTGGATGGGTGGGAAAGCCACATTGCTCAGCTGGCAGTAGGCCTGGAGAGTCCTGGCAAGGGGAGCAAGACCCAGTTCATGTACTTGGATCTATCACAGAAGTTAGCCAGGTCTCCAGCTCTCCTAGGGGACCGGACCCAGAAGGCCACAGGTGAGCCCCCAGTTTGCTTTAAGGCAGTCACTACATATAACTGCCTGCTCCTGGCAGTGGCTCACCTGCCTTCCATGTCCTCTTATTAAATCCTGTCATGCTGTGGGGAGGGCTGGTGTCCTTTACTCTTCCCTGCTTTTAATGTTTGGGCACTCATAGACTGAGGTATAGAAAAGGACTGTGGCCAAGAGCTGACTGCCACTTTCCACACGGCATCTGTGGTCTCCGCAGGTACGTGGACACTGACTGAGCTGAGTGAAGTGCTCAAAGTGCCTGTGACGTCGCTAAAGCGCAAGATGACCCTGTGGCTGCAGCAGGGCGTCCTGCGTGAAGAGCCCCAAGGCACGTTCACTGTGATTGAGGAGGAGCAGAAAGACCAAGTAGAGAAGGTGGTTCTGATAGACAGTGATGAGGAGGGGGACTCTGCCATGGCGTCACAGGCTGACCAGAAAGAGGAAGAGCTGCAGGTACCTGTCTTGTGTGTCTTTGGGTGCTTGTGAAATCAGCAGACCAGTGCAAAAAGCGAGTGGTTTTGGTTTTGGGAAAGGGAGAGCGATTTCAGGCTTTTTCAGGATTGAGTTTCATCTTTAAAATTCTGGAAAAATGTTTTGTGGATTAATGTTTGATTTGATTATATTTTTAATATTAGGAAAGGGGTTAAACCTTCAAGGGAGTTGGGTATGTTCAGAAAGTGAAGATGGTGGTGCTGCTACCCAGCTGTTAGGAGGCTAACTTGAAATTCAGAAGAAACCACATTCGGATGCCATAGTCTGTCTGATTCAGGTGGTGGATTTGATTTGCACTGTACAGTGCAGTGACTAAGGCCAGCTTGAGAGCTTTTTTGAGGTGAATTTCTTTTGATTAATAATTACTGGAGCAGATATTGGAAGGGAGTCTTCTTTTCAGAAAGCGTCCAGCTGCTGAGCCAGGCAACCATTTGGGCATCTCTGAACACCGTTGTTCAATTAAATAAGAACGTCTGAGACTTTAGAATTCATATTTGAAAATAATCATAACTAATTTGGATTCATCCAAACAACGTTTTTTAAGAAATAGACTGCCAAAAAAGCTTACACAGTCCTGACAGCAGGACCTTTGTCTTCTGTGTGTGGTTCCTAGACATTTCCAGTGCTTTTCCTACTCTGATCTGTCATGTTGTGTGTATGGAGCCAGTGCGAAACACGTAAGTGTTCTACCTGTGTTCGTCCACTGAGGGTCATGCATGTACTGCAGGCCAAATCCTGCTTTCTAGCTGTGTATCCTAATACCTGATGCTCATCTCAAGTACTTCCTGTTTAAAGGCCAGACTTTCATAGCTGAGAGCAGAACTTACTGTCCATCACAGTTGTATTATGCCTTTGGAATACAGGATGTCAAAGCACTCCTCTTCTTCCTGTGTTGAGGATGACTGTGATTTACTGTTGCCTGTGTGTCCACCTTTGCAGTTGTTTTGGACGTACATCCAAGCAATGCTGACCAACCTAGAGAGTCTGTCATTGGAGAGGATTCACAGCATGCTGAAGATGTTTGTGATGACAGGCCCGGTGGTTACAGAAATTGATATACAAGAGCTGCAGGGCTTCCTCCAGAAAAAGGTCCGGGACCAGCAGCTCATCTACTCCGGAGGTGTCTATCGTCTGCCCAAGAACTGCAGCTAGACTCAAATGTTCCTGCTTTCCTCTGTCCATTCACTTCTCCTGTGCCTGTATTCAGCTCCTCAGTGCCACCCAGCTCTCTACATTCTTCTTGGTAATTTTTTTTTTTTTGCTCTTGGGTTGCTGTGCCCTCTTTCCAAAAATGGGCACTCTTCCATGTGGAGATAGCTCATTAACCTGGGCACGCACCCCAAACAACTGGGACTGGGCCCACTCCCCAGAGTGCTCTTCTCCCAAACAGGAGTGTCTGGGCCCTCTTCACTGGTTGATTAAAAACAGCAGTCATCTTCTTCAGATGATCTTGACTCTTTTCTTCTCAGGAGAGCACTCTTGGCATCAGCCTTCCCAGGCTGAAAGGGCAGGCAGGAACTCTGCAGTCTGCTGGGCACCATCTTCCTTTCATTCAGCCTTGATCTGTAGTCTGCTACTTACAGCTCTGGAAGGATTTGGGGATTGAGGGGGCTGTTGGCTGCAGTTGCTGCCTGTGTCTCTGTGTGTGGCTAAAGCAGCTTGTTGCAGCTGGCTGTGATGAGACCCTACACAAAAATGAGTGTGCTGTCCATGCTATCTTCTTTGGTTTGTGTAGGCGGCAGACTCTGGTGTTGGCTTACCATTGTTCAGGGCTCTTGGGATATGTGGGATAATTTTATTGTGGGATCAAGAATGCTTTAGATGGCTGTAATGTAGCAGTTCCTCAGGGCAAGCTGTCTAGTCCTGGGGAATATGAAAGTTATCCAGATGCTGGTAGGATTACTTTACCATGGCATGAATACATGTCTTCAAACACCATGACTGGTGCTCTCAGGTGCACATCATCTTGGTATGCTTCAGGGTTACTTGCATCACTGAGATCACCAAGGCAGTTGGATGGGATAATCCCTGAGCTGCTTTGTTTAAACATCATGCCCATAACCTAGACACGAGATCAAGCAATGAATATCAGAAGGATTGTATTCAGTGTCCACTTAAGTGTTCAGGGTTGCTCAGTCCTGTTTCCAGGTGGGTTTTGCTTGTCCCATCAAGAAGAATACACTGGGGAAATCTGGGTCTTCATTCTTTGCTTCTTCAGAAGTAAGATTTTAGGAGTTTCCATGGCCCAAGAAGTCTTTCCCTCCAATGCTGAATCTTTTAACCCAAACTGTAATGAGGCAGCTGGCAATCGGATACTAAAGGGCCAAATTTAAATCATAGGAACTGTCTTTAAGTCTGGCTGTGTTGCTCTGGATCCAGATGCATGAGAAACTTGCGGAACCTGTAAAACAACCTGTATTTAATGTTCAATCTTGTCTTTTAATGCTTAAAGGCCCAGAAATGCCACAGTGTGGGCTTTCCCCCTTACAGCAGGGAATAAGTGCCCCAAATCCTCCCCTCAGACTTTTAGGGCAGAATAGAGGGGTAAGTTTGGGCAATTTGATATAGATGTCTGGAAATTTGAGGACATTATGGGGGCTGTCGTGCCTACCCCCTGTTTTTGTGTAAATAGACAAATCCCACTGGGGTAATCCCTAGGACCAACGTACCCCACTTTGCTATATGTACCACACCCTGGTTTGAGGTGCTTGTGGGAGATGAGAAAAGTTTGTCCCATGGTGACCCTCAACCTGAGTGCCCCAGCCAGTAGCCGGACCAACATTTCAGCCACTCAGCATGACAGCAGGATGACCTGGCTCTCTTGCTCTGGGTGAAGCCCAACATGATTGATACCAGCTGTGGTGTGGTTATTCTCTGCTGTCCTGCTGACCATGCTCAGGTGCCTTGGAAAATTGAACAGAATTTGGCTCAGCTGATCTTGCTACACCTGGAATGATTGAGACTGTTCTTATTCCTGAAGTTGATCATCTCTTTCCAAGATCTAAAAGTAAGTAAACCTTACTTTTGCTCTCAGATGTGTTGACCCAGGTTGGAGAAGCCCTGAGAATCCCTCAACCCCAGAGCTCCTTTGAGGGGTTGTGGCAGGTCATGGCTTGGGGATTGCAGTAATTGTGACCTACAGTGGTAGAGGGACGGTTGTTGAGACACAGCAATATCTCTGTTTGCACAAGGGTGTTGGGAGGTGACAGTGAGAGCTTGTAGTGCTGGCAGGTGGGATGGGCAGTGTGCACAGAGGGTGCCAGGGGCTGGTGGCCCTGCAGGTTGGGAGGTGGGGGCTCGCATAAGACCGTGTTGTGGTGTGGCAAAAGGCAGTATTGGCATTCAGGGCACAGGACGCTACGCAGCGAAGTCTGGGACCTGGTGTGATGCAGAGTTGTGGCAGAGGCTGCCAGGGTGTGGTAGGCGCCCAGGGTGGCGTTGGGAGCTGGGTGCACGGAGTAGAAGAGGGCTGGTGCCTGGAATGGAAAGCCACTGCAGAGAGGGCACCAAGGGGACATGGGAAGGGCTCCTGGGGCTGACATGAGGGGGTCCCAGGCCAATGTGACTGCAGGGGGGACGTGGCAGGGCGTAGAGCGCACACAGCGCTGCTGTGCTCCAGGGGAAGCCACGGCGCAGCACCGAGCCTGCCTCTCCGTCCAGGTGAACTGCAGGTGTCCCAGCCCGCTCGAATGGGCAACCCTTGTCATGTGGTCTGCCTTAACCTGCTGTCCCGTGCAGCCATCCATGTCCTGCCCTGGGGCTAGGGAGACAAGTGAGCGAGCACATTGCTCTCCTCCGCAGGTTTTACCTTTTCCGGGCGAGAGGAGAGCAGTTGGCGCAGGCAGCCTGAGCCCAATTCCAGCCGCAGCCCCAGAGTGATGATTTGGAGCCCTGGGAGCTGCATCTGTCACCCAGATGAGCAGAACATGAGAAGTATCTGGAAAAACAAATTGGTTTTATCGCAGGATTGTGTCTCTGCCTCCTGCTTTGTGCTCTCAGAGCACAAACCAGTCCTGGTGGGTTTTACCTCCTTAGTTTTGGATCCAGGAGAGTCTTTTTGGCATGGGAGTCCTCTGGGGACTTTTCTGTATTCCCTCAAATGCCAGCTCTGCTCCTCATCCTATTGGTTAGATATTGAATCATCAACTAGTGAATAAATCAATGCAGCTCACAAGTGCTTGCCGTCCATGCAAAACCCACCTACCCTGGCAGGGGGAAAGGGAGCAAGATGTGTACAGGCCTCGTAGGGCCTCCCTTGGTGAGGAAGAGGAGCTGAATCGCGTCACACACGAGGAAGAGGCAGGGGTTACGCTAGTCCTTGGCCTTACTGGTCACCACTTTAATGACTGGCTGCCTGGCTGGGACTGCAGTGGTAGAAATACCTATTTCCCAGGTACCTCTGAACAGTCTTTCAGCTCCTCATTCTTCATGTTAATTTTTTTTCAGGAAACAAAATGGTTTGAACAAGTGGGAGTGCTTGAAAAATGTAAGCAGCTGTGGGGTGGTGGGGTTGCTGCCTGCCAAGCGCTGCCTGGGGCACAGCATGGCAGTACTCACACTGTAGCGCAGCCCTACTCTGTGGTTAATGCCTAAATATCTGACATCTGACTGCCTTGTGGTTGAAATGGAGAGGGGAAATATCTTTTGGATCTTTTGAGATCAAAGCAACCACCAGCTTTGCCGCAGGGCTGGTGGCAGCTGGGGGATGTCCCCAGCCACTGCTGCCAAAGTAGCAAGAACTGGGAACCTTGGCTCCTTGTAACACCTGGGAAAGGAGGAGAAAACTCCCCAGCACTTCAGCTGGTTCGATGCACGCGGAAAGCTAAGTGGATTCCCTTGCTGGAGGGGCTGGCAGCCCCGTGGTTTGGGCTGGGTAGGAGGAGTCCGTATCAGGTGCTCTGACCTGGTACCCAGCTCTCCTGATCACTGGCCTAGCCGCAGAGCGCACTTGCCCTGCGATTTGGGTGTCACCAGGCTGCCGAGCTGGGCAAACGGAAGCAGGGCTGGGGTACGTGTGCTAGCTGGGATTTGCCACCTGAATGTGTCCCGGGAGAGCTGAGAGCTGCCCGTTGCGTAGGGAAGAGGGTGCAGAGCACCCGGCATGGGCCTTGTGCGTGAGGGAGCATCACCCGGAGTGTTGGATGGGTGGCCCCTTGGGGAGATGGTGACCTCACGACGGCAGGTGGGCCGCTGGGCTAGCCATGCTTGCGCGATGGGTGCCGCCCCACTGTGTCCCTGATGACAACAGGGAGCAAGGTTTGGGAATGGGAGGTGACCAAATCTGCAGATAGGCCTGGAAAACACCTTTTGCGGCAGGATGTGTTTGCTCCAGTGGATCCTAGTGCCCGGGGAGTCGCTGATCGCTGCGGAGAATGTGTGGATTGCCATGGCACTGCTTCCACCCTCCCTTCCCCCCTGTGCTGGGTGAACCTGGCCTGGGGACACGTGTGGCACAGGCTGCCCTCAGGGTCCCAGAAAAGGTGCAAGGGGCTGGGAAGGGCTCAGGAGCACCCTGCAGCTCTGCCCACGTCCCCGACCCCCCAGCCAAGCCCGGCCCACCTTCGTTGGCAATTGCTGTGGCCATGCCTCTGAGCCGGGACCCCACTCCCTGGGCTGGACCTGCTTGGAGGCTGTAGGCAACCTGCCTGGCGATTAGAGCGAGTCCTGCCCTACGGATGCGATGGAGGTCACGTGGGATGGAGGTCAGCACAGCACCAGCACCTCTCCCACGGCGGCGTTGGGCCAGCAAGGCTCTGAGCGTTGCTTCCTCTTGTGACCTCTATTGACCGTTCCTCTGCCTCCCTCGCAGGATGAGGCCCTGTGGGTGTGATGAATTTGTTTGTTCCGTTGCCACAACAGCCTAAGCTGCTCCCCGGGCTGGGCCTGACTCAGTCCCTCCCAGGAGACTGTGTTTACTCTGTGGACACCTCAGCACACAGACCCGGTGCCCACTCAGCACCTGGAGGTCACCCTGCCTGCGTGGGAGGGGTGAGCCCAGCTGAGCCGCAGTGCAGCCCCTGGGCTCTGCCTTATTTCCAAGCTATCCGGGCAAGGAGCAAAGGGCTTCACCCACAATACCGATACCCAAGCCCTGTGTTGAGAGGGGATGTCACCGTCCCCCTCCTGGAGCCTGCCTGAGCTTGACAGATTAACTGCACCAATGCAAACAGCTATTCACTGTCTTTAAAAACCGATCAGTGGTGGAGATTTCACCTTTCCCCAGGCCTCACTAGACTCCCTAACATCTTGCTTGCTGCAATTTAAGCAGGTTTCTTCTAGCCTGGCTCCCACAATGAATGATTTGTTCCCACAGGTGCCTGTTTATGCATCTGAAGGCTTTTTGCATCTCTCCCATCAGGTTTCCCTTCTCCAGGAGACCAGTCCCAATGTCTTTGACATCTCCTTGCAGTACAGGGTTGGTCCCTGATGCTTTGTCCTCTTTTCTCCAGTTTGTCCCCATGGCCGAGTGCCCAGCAGGATGAGAGAGAGATCAGAGGCCGCAACCTGGACAGCGGCCCCGGTCTGGCTCCAGCGTGGAGCCTGTTTGGTGATGGGACGGAGGTGAGGACATCTGCCTGCCATGAGCTGGGCATGGCATCCAGGCACAGCAGCTGGAGGTGGCCTTGCATGGTGGATCTAGTCCACTCAGACACCATGGAGCGAACACAGGATGTGGTGATCTCTGGCCTTTCCCTGCTCTGCGCTGGCTGCGGCTGGGAACCTGGCCAGGAGCCACTGCAAGGTGTTGCAAGGTGGCCTCTCGCCCTGTTTGGGGCCCATCCTTCTCAGAGCAGATGGTTCGCCATGAAGGCTGAGGAGCATCTAGAAACCGGAGCGCCCAATACTGCTGCAGCTGCCTGGCTTGCGTAGCGTCGGCTGGGTTTCCTTGGCCTGGCCGTGGCCGAGCAGCGAGCGCTCGCGCCGCGAGGCTGCCCTGCCCCGCACACCCGGCCTCGGCGGAGGCGGCCAGAAAGGGCTCTTCTGCCTGCTGGAGGTCTTGGGGGAGTTCTGAGTCAGAGCCACTGGATGAGTTTTAGCGTGGTAATTTCAAAGCATTACAATAGGAAAACTTGCAGTGTAATAAGTAGTACAGCTTCTAGGGCATGTAAAAGTCTTAAAATTAATTGGAACAAGCTGGAAATGAGGCATTTCAAACAGAACTGAGAAAGCTGGGAAAAGGCCTCTCGGCACTTGCTGGCAAGAGCAGACATAAAAGACATAGCATAAAACCCTACATTTTAGACCCACGCAAAAAGTCACAGGTATGTCACTTTTGTAAATAGCCTCCAGTTTTAGGAAAATAAGTTGTATGGCTGGAAAACCCATTTAAAATTCCTCTCTTTACTCCTTAGGCATTTAGAAATGGCTTTAGCTTTGCTCTAGTGTTTGCGAACATTCCTGTTACTACAATAGAAGTTATTTCTGTGAATGCTTATTTATGTGTGAAAGTATTAGGATCGTTTTTATGTGACCACTGCTTACAAAATAAATTACAACTGGGACATTAATGATGTGTCACTGCCTAATGTTCTCGCCAGCGAGAGGAGGAATTGCTGAGGACACTTGCTGCTTTCCCTGTTTGAAGTCACAGACCCCTCAAAGCTTTTTTTCCAATGTAAAAAACAGTTTTACCCCAAAGCCTTGCAGGCATAGAGAGAAGCATCGTTGGCCTCATCCTTGTCGGACCAAATGGGCATCTTTCTGCGCTGCAGATGAAGGAGCAGGCAGAGTCCCCGGGCACTGAAACGCCCTTCGCATGTCAGCAGCGATCTGGTTCTCCCCAGCGACACCCCGGGGGATGGCCTGCGGCAAGAAAGAAGCTGCCAAAAAAACGAGGATTTCTTTTTTTCTTTATTTTTTGAGAGATCAATTTTTTAACCAGAGGGCAAAAGAATTGAATTTGGATTCGAGAGCCTCGATTCATTTGGGCAAGCTGGAGCTATTGCTTCTCTTCGTGAAAAGCTGTTCACTTCATTTACCTTGGGCTATTTTTAAACTGTTTAGATGGTCCCTGCTAAACCAAACAGGATATATTTTCCCCCCCAAAAAGGCTGTTCCTTTTTCTGCATATAAACTGTTTGGGTTATTTAGGATGTGTTAAGGCAGGACTGCTTACAAAGGTTGGAAATAGTTGCAAATAGCCACGGTGAAACCAGGCAGAGCGTGGCCCGAGAGCTGGGCCGGGGGCTGCAACCGGGCCAGCAGCAGGACGAGACCATGGGAGAAGCTTCATTTCCCCGCGGTTTGCCTTTGCGCACCACTCGCACTAGTGCCGTTCAGCAAGACGAGGGCAGAGAGCTGGGTTGCAATTTTTCGGGCATGTAGAGAGTTGCTAATCCAAATCCTTTTGGTCTGCTCTATGGTTTTACACCCAAACTTGCCCAAAGTTGTGTCTCTTGCTAGAGTACAAAGTTGTTTAGGGTAGGAAAGATGAGGGCTGGCACTGCAGAACTGCAGAACAACCTTGTGCAAGAGGGAGACCAGGTACTAAGGTGGCAGAAGAAATTCAGCGTACACAAATGTAAAATGGTTCATACGGAAATAAGGGGAGGGCAGCTGCACTGAGGCTTCTATAATGGCTCATCCAGCTTGGGGTGTCCCTCAGCTGATGGATATGTTCTCCATATATTCGTGCTCTTTTTAATCTTCCCCTCATGGCCAGTGTGGGAGATGGGACTCAGGACCAGCTGGCTCCTTGGTTGGAGCTGCTGTAGCTGCTCGTGTGTTCCTATTTCCCTTATCTGAGCAGTATTTCCTGTTCTCGTCTTTCTGTTTCAGGACATCCCCGTCCTTGGCTGAGCAGCCCAGCTGCTTGCAGGCATGCAAGTATGGGGTGCTGCCGTGGCTCTTTTGTCCACAGGGTAGATTTCTTTTGACCTCGGATACACTGGTTTTGTAGCAGCTCCAAGCATGTGACTGGTTTAGCCTTCTGTAATTTTCTTTTGATGGATTTCCCCCTTTTCGCAGAGTTCCTCCTTCCGAGGTGCCGCTGCTGCCGGCGGCTCCCGCGGTGCTGCCTGGGAGCAGCCAGGTTGGACAGTGGCCGCAGCTTTTGAACGCGGGTCTCTGCTCTTAAAAAGGTGCTGTGCCCTGAAGCAGAGGAAAACGTGGAACTGGCCAAGGGTGCAAAAGCTTGTGGCTGGCAGCTCGGTGTTGGCGGCTGCCCCGTTTGGATGCCACTTGCTGCTGGGCCAAAACCCATGGGTAGTGAACACCCAGTGGTACCAAATACTCCCCAAAGCCACCCGGGGCCACCAGCTCCCTTTACTGCTGTGCCTCCCACCTCTCCTCACCCCCAATTTCCTCTTTTTTTTAATTTATTTTTTAGTCCCTGCCTTCCCCACATTTGCCCTCCCTGGAGCGGTGGCAGCCAGGACCAGGAGGAAGTGCCTGGGAAAAGCAGCAGCAGGAGCCCCCAAAAAGCAGAGCTTGAGGCCAGTGACGTGGGGTCCGTGCAAAGGACGGGGACGTCCGGCGGGGGCCGCGGGGCTGGAGCAGGCCTGGCCCCGCACAACGTCCCTGTTTGCGTGGGATTTGCGTTCCCAGCCAGCCCAGCCCTGCAGGAAGGGCTGTGGCCCCGCGGCGGCCGCGTTATCGCGGCTCCGGGAGCGCAGGCCCCCGGCAGGCAGCCGCTTCCCCTGCGTCGGGGCTGGCAGCGGAGCCGTCCCGGGGCGGGACGACACACACGTCCCTGCAGCAGCAGGAGACGAGGGCCGGGGCCGGCAGCCCCGACAGACGCCCCGAGGTGAGCTGGGGATGGGGCAGTGGGGAAGAGACCCGACCCCCGCCTGGCACGCTCGTGACCCCCCCACCCCATTGCACACACGGTGTCTCGCTGTGGGGGCCACTGCGGTGGCCTTTTCTTTGGTGGCTGCTGCCCGCTGAGGTGGTGATTTTGGGGGCCGGTCAGCGGTGAGGCCCAGATCGGGTCCGCGAGCCTCAAGCGTCCTTGCTTCCTGCGTGCATCCTCCTCCGCTCGCCCGCGCTGAAGCTCCTCGGCCACCCTCTGTCCCACGAGGGACGGCAACGGGCTCCCCGGGCTGCGCGTGGCAGGAGCCCTGTGGCCAGCACCACTGCGCTTTCACCTTGCGCTTTCCTCAGGTCCCTTGGGTGCTGGGGCCGGCGCTGGGGACTCACCACCGCCACCTCTGCGAGACCAACCCTCCCTGTACCTGGCCGCTGAGCGGTTTGATCCGCGATGCCTTCAGCCGCTGCCTCTCACCTTCTCCCTCCCTCCACCACTCCTTTGGGGCGGCAAGTTACGCTTCATTTTTTACGCGGTGGCTTCTCGAGGCCGAGGATCCGTGCGCCGCCGCCTGCCCTCTCCCGCTGTGGCGAGGGACGTTTCCCCTCGTGACCCACAGAAATCCCTGCACCTGCAAAAATTTGCTAGGCGAATCCCCCCGCCGCCCCACGCGGGGCAGGCGTCCGAGGGAGCCCGGCCCCGGCCCGGCGTGGCCCCAGCCTCGGCCCCTGCTCCCCCTGGGGCTCCGGCCGGGCGTTTTGCTTGTGGGAACGATTCCTGGGGATGGCAGCACGAGAGGCTTTGGGTGTCCGTGATGTAGATGTCTCCGCTAAAACTTCTCCGTGCCCTTGGGACCGCTGGAGAGGGGGGACAGACCTCCGGTGCGCACCTCACCCAGCGCAGGCGCCTACGCGCGGGCATCGCCCTGCCGTCCGCGCGCGGGCTCGGCCACCTCCTTCTCCCTCTTCCTCTCTCTTAACATGTCCCGCAGGGAAGCGGCAGGTTTTCAGAAGGTGTCTACATGCGCGCCGCGGCTCCCCGCTCCTCGGGGCTGCCCGAGCGCCGATAACCGCGTTATTACATACGGCGGCACCGCCTCGGCCTCCAGCGGCCTTCGGCCGTGCCGGGCTCCGGGCTCCGGGGCCAGGGGGGGTCCGGAGGCTCGGGGGGTGGAGGCGGGAGGGGGCTCTGCGGTCGCGCCGAGCGGACTCGGCGGCCCGGCCCGCGTTCATCTCGACCGCAGCCTCGCGGGCGCCGGCGGCGGGTGAAGCCGGGGCCGGCGTGCGGAGCGGGGAGGGAGGGGGAGCGCCGGGCGGGCCGGAGCCAGGCGCCGCCGCCGCGCCGGGGCAGAAGGAAGTGCGGCGACAGGGCCACTCCTCCTCGCCGCTTCCTCTCGGCGGTCGCTCCGGGGTTTTATACAAATGAGAGCGTGCTAGCGGGACGGCCGGCCGGTCCCGAGCCGGCGGTCGCGGAGGAGGCGCCGACGGCCTGTCTCGGCTCCGAGGAAGACGCTGCCCGGTAACTGCGCGTGGGCTCCGCTCGGTCGCCCGCCCCTCGCCCGCCGCCCCTCCGCCGAAACGCGGCTCGGCCTCGTGCCCGCCACAGGCGATGGCGGCTGCGGGCCCTCCTCGCCGCCGCGGGCCCTCTTCGCCGCCGCGGGCCCTCTTCACCGCCGCGGGCCCTCCTCGCCGCCGCGGGCCCTCCTCGCCGCCGCGGGCTTCCCGCCTTGCTTGTCCCAGCTTCGCCTCCAGCGCTTCCCGCAGCCGCCGGCCTGGCTCCTCCGAACCACTCATGTCTCGTCCCTCTCCCGCCCGCGCGGCGGTTGCCCTCCCTGCCGCTCTCTCTGTTCACCGACCGCCTTCGCGACGGGTCTCAGTGCAAAAATTTTGGCCGAGAGCAGGTCCGCCGGGCATTTGGGGTGGAAAGCGGCCCTTGGCGGGCTGCGGCTTGCGGGCGCTCGCATCGCCTCCGCCAGCCGCCCCGCGCCGTGCCCCCGGCGAAGGGAACCCCCTGCGCCCCCCGCGCTTCCTCCGGGGGAAGCGGCCGCAGCACGTCCCGGCGCTTTGCAGAAGAAGGGCTTGTTTGCAAGCTGGGGAGCCGCTGCGGGTCGGTAATTCGGAGGCTTCCCGGCGCTGGTCGGTCCGGGAGCCACGAGCTCGCCCCAGGCGCTGCCGCCTCACCAGCGCTCGGGACGCTATCGGGCCGTCCTGAGAGCTGGTGTTGCCCCTCACTTTGGCTGAAGCATTTCAGATCTGCCTCCTCCGGCTGGAAGAACTGCTACTGCTTAGCTTTTCCCACTAGAAATTTCCTGGTTTTGGCAGAGGGCTTTGGCTGTCAGCTGGAGGAATTAATGTTTTGGGTATTTCAAGCATCTCAGTAGCTTTACTGATCGCCTCGTTCCCCTCGAGGGGTGCTAACAATCGCGGTTTTGGATGCGATTCCCTCCTTTCTGATGCCATCCTTGGAAAACACCTTGTTCTGCTGTCTGTGAGCTTAATTAACGTGATGATAACGAAGGGAGAGGCGCGCCGCAGCCAGCGCACCTGCCTCCCACCTCGGAGCTTGCCGCCGTGCCGGCACGCAACCCCAAAGCGCAGGTCTGCGGCCAAACTTTGCCTTCCCTCGCATCAGGGATGCAGCGCAGGCAGCGCTCGAGCTGCACAACGCCTTCACTTGCACCCCGCAGCGAAGGGCTGCTTGGCAAGGAGCTCGGCTGCAGGTTAACTGTAGTGAGGGGCTGCCCTTAAAAGCAGATCCTGCCTCAGCGGGGCAGTTCTCGTCCACGTGCCGTGGTGGGGCTTGGTCTTGGGAGGGGCCCTGCTTCCAGTGGATGAGGGCTCACGTGTTGGGCCCATGTCACCTGAGCTGGATACTTCTACCTGTGAATGCAACCTGCTCGGAGGAGGTTTTTGGAGGTCAGAAGCGGGCAAAGCCGTCCCGCGCGCAGCGTCTGCCTGCAGACTCTTCGGCGTGTCTCGGCCGCCCGGGCTGTGCTGCTCCAGGGTTGATGGCCCTCGGTCTGCCCCATCACCCGGCCAGCAGACCTGGGGTACGCGGGAGGCGCATCCCAGCTCCCTCTCCCGTCCCGGGCAGCTGCGTGTGTCTCCTTCTGCCCACACAGGACCGTTTGTTGTGGAAACTTTGTTTTGGCAGGAGGAGGGTGACACATAAATGCAAATGCTAAGAGGAAACTTAAAGGAGGAAATCTGAATGCTCTCTCAGGGCCATTTTCAAGAGCTAAGTGCAAGTTTTCCTACAGTTTGTTAAAACTAGTCCCAGAGAAGTGACTAATGATGTTTACAAGAGCACTTGTGAAGCTGAGGACTGAATTTCCACTGCTTTTCCTTGCTGCATTCCCCAGACATCCACTGCGGTGCTGAAACTGCAGCTTCCCAGGGCTGGCACTGCCTCTCGGGCCACCGCTCGGCCTCGCTCAGCAGCAAACGCCAGCTTCGGCCCTCGTCGGGCATCGTGCAAGTAAGGGCTGCTCTTACAAAATAATTCAGATCCTGAGTAAATACCGCCAAGCTTTAGGAACTGACTCACGGCATTAATAGGATTATTATATGCATGACTGGACCCATTTATTTACCTGTTGTTGGAGACGGGAGTAGGTCCCTCCCCTCAGCTTCCCTTCTCTTCGGCTCGGAAGGATCAGCATCCCGCTCTGCGAGCCCGGGCGGCCCTGAGCTCAGTCCTGTGCTCTTTTTCCCTCGCACGGAGCCCAGGCTTCTCCCACGGACCCTGTCGGTGGTGGGAAAGGGGGCTTGGGGACAGCACTGAACTGCTTCCTGCGTCTGCCAGCCCCGGGAGCAGCAGCTGGGCAGTGCATTAAGTTGCACAACAGCATCCGCAGGGAAGTATTTGTGCTCACTCATTTTTTCCTGCCAGCAGCAACCCTGTCCCATAAAATCCCATAACTTCCCCTTAATGTTTCCTCTGGCCTGTCTGAACCTGTGTTGTTTTTGGACTGAGAAAGGTGAACCATGTGTTTCGACAGAAGCTGAGTGTTTTGCCCCAGATGTTGAGCTGGTCCCCAGGCAAACCGCAGCAATCCCACGGCCCGGGAACGACAGCACGAGTGCCTGTGGCCCCGGGGTCTTGCTCCTCCAGAGCCCCACGGTTAGCAGCGGGGTCGTCTGGATAGTCTGCCCTGAGCTTTCGGGAAGGACCTCCGCTTGGTCGCCTTCAGGCATCTGCGGAGCACGAACAAGGGGAAACTCATGAGAAGAGGCAAGTGTGAAACTCCGCTCTGTGCGTGGGGAGCTGGGGGGGGGGTCCCATACTGGCATCCCCGGCAGCAGCAGTGGCCTCTGTCCCATCTGCGCTGCGTCCTCTCTAGGGCTGCTTGCAGGGATCTTGTCTGTCTGGTTCTGCTCCAGGCACAGCCGAATTGTGGGCCGTGGTCCTTGGCATTGCTTATATTATGGCAATTAGTGGTCAGGGAGCCATTCGCCTTGGCCAGATTTCGGTGAGGGGAAACAGGAGCCGAAGGATTTCACGCTGCAGCTCGGTGTGCTTGAACATTTTGCAGCTTGGAGGCTCTGGGAAAGAGCCAAGGCGGAGCGAGGAGGTGGCTGGGAGCGTTTCCCAGTGCCGGCGACTCTACGTGCCTTTCCACCAGGCGCCCTCGCGGTGCTCTGTGTTGACGGATGGACTCGTGAGTCAGGCCCTTGGTGGGGGAAGTAAAACCCTCGCCTGAGCAAGAAATCTAGTGTGGGGCAGGTTAGCCACTTCCTGCTGTGCCGAAGTGAGTTAATAAAAACCCTTCCGGGACCTCCTCTTCCTCCTCCTCCTCCCCGGAGACTCAGCTTTCGGCAAAACCTGGGGTCGCTTTCCCAGGCGGCTGATGAAAGTGGCTTTCATTGCACTGCCCGTTCCTGCTCTTGGGCTTGGCAATGTCACAGCAATTAACTGTCCCCTTGCGTCAGCTCCGGAGGTGACCGGGAAATGCCCTCCCACTGTGACACAGCTCTGCTGGCACAGCCTGTGCCAGGCAGGGGACAGACCTGTCACCAGCGACATTTTGGCGTGTGGAAATAGCCGGGCGTGGGGTCCTGCGCTGCGTGGCCTGGACTCGCTGGGTTTTATGCTGACATGGAGATGCGCTGTCTCCCGTGGGGCTTCCCTGCCAGGTTTGTTTCTCCTGTCATCAGGTCCTGCTGCTGGAGCATCTCCTCTCCTCTTCCTCCTTGTTCACTGACTGAGGTTTGTCCGTGCCTTTCCCCCACAGCCGGCTCTTCCCTGGGATGCTCGTGTCTCCGCGCTTTCCCTTCTGGCTCTGGGGCCTTGCTGTGGTGACACGAGAAGCAGATAGAGCCGGGAAGACTTTTGCTGCCGCACGTGCTGGGGTGTCTTGCATGGCCGGATGGTCAAGGGGCTTGAACACAGAGGCACGAGCGGTAGGGAAGGACCGCGCTGGTCAGGGCCTTGGCCAGGGGAGCTGGCGCTGCCATGGAGCTCCTCACCCCAGAGGGACGTGCCGCCCGGCGTGCATGCTCCTCTGGCCGGTGGCAACAGGAGATGTGCCCCTGGCAGTGAGCTGCGGGGAGCTCTGGGCTGAGGGAGGGCTGAGCGGCTGCTCTCACTACGAAGTCCTCGCTGCCTGGCTGCTGCCTTCACCTCCCCTCCGGCAGCGACTGGCGTGGGCTGGGGCTGCCTGGTGTGCCCCCTCCTCCCAGCCGGGCTGCTTGCCTGGCCTGGGAAAAATTGCCGCCAAGGACATGCCATGCCATGGTAAGCCGTACGTGTATTTTCTACCAGCCATATTTGTGAAGGAGTGATTTTTTCCACAGCAACTTACTCCCGTGCACACATCCCCACCCCGAAAGGTCTCTCTCTGTGGGTAGTGGAGTGACTGTTTCCTTGTGGGTGTGTGTGTACATGCATGTGCGCAGGTGCTGGTGCACAGGTGTGGTTTTGGGTGTTGCTTACAATTAGCAGACATAGGGAAATAAGAATGAATGGCAGTTCTGGTTCAGAGTGAGGGCCCATCTGCCTCGCGTCCTGATTGTCACAGGACCGGGCTTGGCTGCCTAGGGGGCAAGCAGAGGACAAGTGTATACGATACTTCCTCAAGTTGCCTGGTTGATGGTGGGAGCCTGATGTGGTTTGTCTATTTAGTAACCTCCGATACCGCCCTCCTCAAGTGCTCGCCTTGTCTCTCTTTGAATCAGGGTAGACTCTTTGAATTCACAGCAGGTAGGTCTGCAGATTAACTACCTTCCCATACCTTCCCTACTACCCTCCTTATTTTTGATTTGTGCCTTGCTTCTTCTAGCTTTGCCTGATGGGCTGGTTCTTGTATTAGAAGAGGACAAATGCTCAATCCTTGCTCAACACTTACAATTTTGTAGATTTGTTGTATTTTCCTCTGCCATCTCTTTCCTGCTGAAGGCTTTTGGTTGCTCAGTTTTTCTTTGTCTGGAGGCCAGTCCCTGCCTTTGGTCATCCAATGTCTTTCTCAGCACCTTTTCTAGTTCTGCTTTCATCTTCCTCCAACAAGGGCTAAGACCTGCACACACAAGCCGATATTTGGGCAAACTAGTTGTTTGTGTAGTGGCATAATCATGTTTTCCACTTCAAATTTTTTATTCTGTTCCTAATTGCACCTAACATAGGTTTTGCTTTTTGATTGCTGCTGAGGGCTGAGCTGGTATGTTTGTGGCAGTGTATACAATGTCCCTGGGCTCTTGCTCTGGGGAAGAGTCAGCTTTGAGTCTTCCTTCTGCATTGTGAAACCAAGGTTGTCGTTCTTCATATGCATCACTTCATTTATTTACACTAAATTTCTTCTGTCTTTGTATTCCCAGTCCCTGACATTCATGTGCCCCTCCTGCATTTGTTTGCAGTCTGCCCTCGCCCTTCCTGGCCTGAGCAGCTTCACATCAACAACAAATTGTCTCACACCACTGTTCAGCCCTTTCCTAGGTTCTTGCTGAATATGTTGACTGTTTCTGATATCACTGGATAGCTTTCTGATGGAGGCCAGGGCTCCGAGGGGCTGATCAGCTTTGAGAGCCCCATCACAGATCTCCTGGGTGTTTTTTGAGCAAGTCAGCCAAGTTCAGGGTTTGAAATGTGTAGCGTCTGTGATAGGAGCTAGCATCTCAATTTTACCCATTTACCTCATGCCAGTCCCAGGAACTTTTATGTGCTTAAAATACCTTCTAAAAAGCGAGCTTTGGTCTGAAGGTCTCTGCCACTCTGCCCTGGATGATCACTACAAATAATCCTGCCTATTAGAAAGGTGGGGTATCTTTCTAGTTTGGCTGCATCCAAACATAATTTCTTTAAGCCTTCCTCTGCTAACATTTAAGTAGCCTGGTCCTTATACACCGTGATCAGTTATTTCCTGATCTTACAAAGGTTTATTTCACATTTTCCTTTTCTGGTTTGTTTTCAGAGAGAAGACGATGTGAATGGGCTGTAAGAACAAAACGAGATGGATGGAGACCTGCCCTGTGCTGAGGTGGATGGAGAACTGCCCTCTGCCACGGAGAATGTGGAAGGAGAGGTGGCCTGTGCCAAGAGCGATGCAGAAGGAGAGGCGCTATGTGCTGAGAGACAGGCAAAAGGAGAGGTGCCGTGTTCGGAGAGCTGTGGGGAAGGAGAGATGCCCAGTGCTGAGTGCAACGCTGAAGAAGAGATGCCCAGTACTGAGTGTGATGCTGAAAAAGAGATGCCCAGTGCTGAGCATGATGCTGAAGGAGAAATGCCCCGTGCTGAGAGTGACACAAATGGAAAGGCACCCTGTGCTCAGAGTGACGGGGAAGGAGGGACACCCAGTACCGAGAGTGATACTGAAGGAGAGACAGCCAGTGCTGAGAGCGATGCAAAAGGAGATGCACAATGTGCTAAGATCCCTGCTGCTCCAAAGAAAATCTCTTCTATTTCTTCTCCCTTGCGGGCGATCATCCGCCTTCGACGACAGTTCCGGATGCAAAAGAAAAGTCGTCTACATTTAGAGCTCCCTAGAGAAAAATCTTCAGAGCTGGTCCAAACAAGACTGCTTCAAAGGCAGATTTCCCTGAGCCGAACTAGCCTGTACAGCTCTCCTATGTCCTTCTTTAACCAGAGCAGTTTTGAAAATTCACAATACTTCACCTTTGACACATCTGTGGACCAGTATGCTATGAGTAAACGCAGGCGGAAGAAGAAACGTAGGAAGTCTAGGATAGTCCTGTATCCAGATAAAACAAAAAGATATCTTCCAACAGAGGAGAAAAGCAATGCAAAACGCTGCCTTCTCTTGCTTATTGCCATTATCTTCTTCCAGATTCTAAACGCTATTGAAAACCTGGATGATAACCTCCAAAAATATGATCTAGATGGTTTGGAGAAAACGATGCACCGGGAAGTATTTGGGCAGAGTGTTGCTGTAGAAAACATTATGGAATTGCTGAAAGACTATCTGGCTACCCACATACACAATAAGCCTCTAGTAATCTCTTTAAATGGCCCAGTAGGAGTCGGAAAGAGCCATGTTGGCTGGCTGTTGGCCAAACATTTTCGTTCTGTCATGGACAATGACTTTGTGCTTCAGTACTTTGTGATGCATCACTGTCCAAATGAGGTAAATGATCTCACTTGCCAAATAGATTTGTCTAAGAAGATTTCTGACCTGGTTACAAGAGCTGAAATAGAAGAGAAGATACCATTGTTTATTCTGGATGAGGTTGAACTCATGTCTCCAGTCCTGCTGGATACTCTCAGCCGATTCTTTGAACCCAATCAAACCAATGAGTTCCTCAATGCCATCTACATCTTAATAAGCAACATAGGAGGTAGTGAAATAACAAAGTTTGTTATCCAGAATGCATCCACTGAGCTTCTGCATCAGCAAAGGGGAATTGAGGAACTGCTGAACATCATCCAGCCTTTACTGATCCATGCCCACCCTCTCTGGAAGTCTGCAGACATCGTACCATTTGTTCTTCTGGAGAAGAGTCATGTCATAAACTGCTTCCTAGAGGAGATGAGGAGGGAAGGGCTGTATCCTGACCAGAACCATATTGAAAATTTAGCCAGTCAGCTCAGTTATTACACTACAGGGGACAAGCAGTACTCCAGAACAGGCTGCAAGCAAGTTGTGGCCAAAGTCAATTTACAGTAGTGGATTACTGCAGAGACCAAATCCTGCTCTCAGGAGCAGCGGAATTCTGGGCTTAGAGAGGAGTACATTATAGCAGACTGTGGTCATGGTGTCCTTTCTCAGGCCAGCTGTAATTCCGTCCCAGTGGACACACTGTAAGAGCATTCGAGGTGATGGGACAACAGCCCAGACTCCTCCACTGTGTGAGCTCTGTTCTCCTCCAGATGCATCACTCATTCCTAATGGTCTGTGAATGAGGCATGGCCAATGAAGCCATAGCAACCTCCCATTAATTTAGGGGTGCTTTATCTATTCCTTACATGCTTGTTTGGGATATTTGTCATGAAGGATTTGTGAGATGAGAACAGATGCTGTGGGATAATATAAACAGAAGGAGGAAATAGTAACACATTTGGGTTTACTGTCTCAGCAGTACACAGTCTTGTCTCTTTTCCTCTGTGGCCTCACTGTCTTCACCTCTTTACTTTTATTAGTCCTGGCAGGTCTTGTGCAAGGTGGGTGGCTCTGCAGAGCAGAGGCAAATACTGACAGCCAAGGGGATATCTGGGAGATCAAGAAGAATCTGTGGCTCTTTTGTCACCCAAATGCCCTGGCAGTCAGTGCTTTGCATTCTCCAGTTCCTATGTGACTGCACTCCCATGAAACTCTTTTGTGTCCTTGGATTAACTCCTAAGTTGTAGCTCTTCTGAGCTCATGCCTTAGCTCACCTTTGGCACCTCCAGCAGGATTCCTACTGTGCAGGTTTGTTTGCGCTTGCCTCAAGGACTGCTTGGATGGTGCCAGGTAGTGTACAAATAACTGCCAGATTGTTTAGATCTGGAGATGGCAACTTGTCCTAAGAGCTCTTCTGCTTTTTGCTTCTGGGTACACTTCACCACATTAATTATCTAGAAAGCCCAAAATAGCAACTGACAGATACCATGCAATACGTGCTGGAAAAGACAATTTGGGCTCTCTGTGCCAAGTACAGCAGGAATCCTGGGCTTATTCCTAGTCCTGCAAGGCCAAAAAAGGTTCTTTACCATTGAGACCCAGAGGAGAGCATGTTGCCTGTAAGCACCTTTTGCAGAAGCACGTGCCCTTGTTTTGAGCAGGCAAACTGAGGAGTTATTTATGACATATTGCTTTTTCAGGTTTTGTTTTTGTGCCTAGATCCCCTTCTACAACTTGCTGTGAACTACCATATACATCAAACGTGAGGACATTTGCACTGGTTGTTTGATTTGCCTCTTTCTAATAAAGGAAGTCCAAGGACTTCCATCACAAAATCCTGCTTCCAGAACTATTGTGAGGAATAAATCCACAAATAAAATCTTTCAGAGTAGATTTCTTCCATTTGACTGAAATGTTTGAAATGGGTTTTCCTCCCAAGTGCCTCTTCCAGACTGATGCAGCTGTGCATCTTGGGGTGGGAGCAAGGGCTAGAGCTTTGCTGGGTGTTTCTTTTAGACCACATCAATGTAGTGTGGACACAGCATGAAGAGCAGAGCCCTTTGCTCATTCAGACACTTCCTACTCCCCTGCCTTAAACACCTCCCTGTGAACTTGCTGAGGGAATGTCAGAAAGGGAATTATCCTTATTTCTTCCTAAGCCCCATTTCCTGGAGATAAACTTGCCTGACTGAGCCAAGAAATCTCTCTATGATACGAGTTCACCTAAGTGAAATATGTATTTCTTTTTTGAGGAGGCCAGAGGTCCTGAGTGTGTTACCTATCAAGGAGAGTACTACAGTATTTTCAAAAATCCCATTGGAGAGACAAAGTAATCCCTTAGCCAGTCAGATCCCAGTCTGGGAATGGGACATAGGGAAGAGTTCATTGGTAGCTCATCGGGGTATGATGATGGCAAGCACAGGCATGGGAGAGGAGGACCAGATCCAACAAATGCGCAGCATGGCACTGCTGAAAGCCGGGTGCTCACACCGCCTGTGTCTGGGAGCTGAAAATGCTGTTGAGGGTGTTAGACGAGCTCAGAAGGTGTCTATAACAGAGAGGCCCTGGGGTCCCACCAAAGCGGGCCTGCTGGGCTCTGGGCTGCAAATGGCTTTTGGTCACAGGTGTCAGGACAGGCAATGACACTGATGGCAGTGGTACAGTTGCAGAAAGGGCATTTCAGGGTTTGGCAAGCAACCACAGGTCTGTGGGGACCTTGGCTGCCTGAGGCTTGCAAGGTTATCAGGAGTAACTCCATACCTGGGTAGCGTGGATCCTGAATGCAGTGTGGTACTTCGGCCAAGTGACTTTTTTGCAGTTACCTTAGGGGAAACACAGAGTGATTCCAAATAGGTACGTAGTGAGGATGAGGTGCTAATGTGGACGAGAGAATGAAAATGATGGAGGAGGATAAAAAACAAATATGAAATAACTGTGTCTATGTCGCAGAGCATGGACGCTGTGCTGGGCGGGGAGGCCAACAACGAGAGCAGGAGGTGGCCAGCGGGATGCTGTGTTGGGACACTGGGGCGATGTCTAGAGCCATTGGCATCCCTGGTGACTCCTGGCCGGGCGGCAGGAGCCGCTCTGAGAGGTGGCGTGAGCCATGGGGCCGGCACGAGGCAGAGCGAGGCCCTGCCGAGGCAGGCAGGGCAGCAGCCCGGGGCTGCGTGCGTGAGCAGCCTGGCTGGGGTGGTTTCGCCCACAATGTGCCCTGGGGTGGGCACGCAGCTAGCGTGGTGCTAGCCTTGCCATGGACCCACCCCTGGCTGCCCTCCTTCCCATCCCTCTTTCATCCGGCTGTGATCCTTACTCCTCCCGGTGCTGCTGATGGCCCTTAAGGTCTTTGAGTCACAAGCTCTTCCCCACAGCTAAGCCATCGCCGCACCTTGCGCCCACACATCGGGTGAAACCGCTCCCATCCCTCTACCCCCTGGGGCTGTGGGGCTGCACCCCATGCTCGTCTCACCCACACCAAGAGATTGCGCTGGGGAGGCTTGGCCCCGAGGCCAAACATGAATCCCCAGTGCCTGGATAAGGAGCAGGACAAAGCTGCTCCTCGCAATGAAGCTGGAGGCCAGGAGGCTTCTCTGGCTGAACCGTGAGATCTCAACTGCGCTGAGCTCTGTCTCGTGCCCGCAGAGCCCATGGCAGAGGGACTGCCAGGGCCAGCCTGGCGTCCTGTGCCCACGGCATGGAGGAGCTCAGCCCATGAGCTGCACGGCAAGGCCCTACCCTGGCTGCTGCTTGCAGAGCTCTCCATTGAGCATGTGGCTAGGAGCCGTTGGGGTGTGCCGGGTGCGCGTGGCCCCAGGACCTAGGGCACCCCTGCACCCCGGGACCAGGGGCACAGTTACCTCCTTCGCCCAGTGCGGGGGCCCGCAGGAGCACAGCCTGGGCTTAGTTTTGCTGTGTTTCTCCGTGAACATTGCTCAGGCCCTAGCCTGCACGTGCAGGACTTCTGACTGGGCTCTGGCTAATTTCAGCTAGCTGAAATTTCTCTCCAGGAGAAAAAGTTTGTATTTAAATGCTCCTAAAAAAGGAGCTAAGCTGAGCTGGCTCCATTAATCCAAGCAAGCTTGTTTAAAACAGTTTCCAGAGGTGGATGCTGGCTGACATAGCCAAGACTGGCTATACGGCCAAAAGTCCTGCCTGGGCTTGCTTTCCTCCATGGGAAGATGCTCCGGTGGTGGCACATGGCACGAGGCCAGGGCTGCTATCCATTACGCAGGCTTTGCTGGGTGCTCATCTCAGAGAGCTCCCACGTGCTGCCTGCCTGCTTCTACTGCTGTCCACGTGTCCCTGGGGCACAGTCTCTGTATACACTGGTAGCAAGAAGCTGAAGGAGGGTAGTTCTTCACCGAGGAAGGGAAAGCTAAGTGTGACCCCTAGAAGGTTAAGTGCTTCACTGCTTTTTTCCCTTTAGCGTTCACTAAACGGATTTTAATATCAGTGACAGCAGGGGAAGAATATGGGTTGCAACAGGGGAGACCAGATCAAGGACAGCTCAGGTGAGTTAGAGCTTTTCCAATAGCTGGTGAATGATGAAATTCATCCAAGAACACGGCAGAAATTGTCTGCATCCAGCTCGCAGCTGGCAACGGCCTTTGAGCCTTCACGGAGCTGCGGCAAGACTCCGAAAGGCCGAGAAAGGACAAGCAGCACCTCTCCTCAGGCAGGGGAGGGAGGCACAGGGAAATACGGACCTTACATTCCTGGGGAAATACAAGAGCAATATATTACCTGTGAGCATGTAGAGAAGGGAGAAATAACACCTAGTATCATTTTTGAAGTTTAGTTGTGTCCATAGATTCTAATTTCCTTTTTTTTTTTTTTTTGGCCAGGATAACAAGTTATTCAAAGAATAGCTCTTAACTGTTGATGATCACTCTGCAAGGATGAACTGGGAGGAGCTTTGCAGGGTTTGGCCCTGGAGGGACACTAGTCGACGGTTTCATGAATGATGGGGAGGACAGAGCTGGCAGCTGGCCTACCTCTTGAATTTGGCGGGGAGAACAAAGCTGGGAGGCTTGCAAGTGTCTTGGAAAGCAGGTTTGGAGTTTAAAAAAAGTGCTCTGTGCAAATTCGAGAAAAGGTCTGAAATAAGGCGCAGCTGAGCAGGATGTAAATGCAAAATGCAGTGCTCAGGCTGGAGTGAGCAAATGGGGATTTGCTCCCAGGATGTTGCTTTGTTCCAGGATGGGGAGCAAAGGGCTGGAAGAAGAATGGGCCCGGGGGGGGGGGCAGGCAATTTCCGTGCCACACAAGGAATAATATCACGGGACTGAGGGAAAAGCAAACGTGCCATTAAAATGTATAAATAGGTGTGTTGCATATACAAGCAATGAAGTAATGCGGGGCTGTGGCTGGCGCGAGCAGTGCTTCGCTGGAGCGCTGTGGCCATATTTGGGTGCTCTCCTGGGGAGGGAGCCCACGGCGCCAAGCCGCAGGAGCCCGTCCCACCTGCGGAAAGCGAGCTGCGGGCAGAGAGAGAGCCAGGCGGGTTCAGCAGCGGGAGGAAAAGTTTCGGGTGAAACACGGTAACAGGTTTCAGATATGCAAAAGGCTGATAGGAAGGAGAAAGCAGTGCTCAGTTTGCCAGCCGGGGCACAGAGTCAATTCCAACAAGTGAGATTTTAGGTTAAACTTTAGGAAGCTGTTGTAGGGGTAGCAGTGAAGCACTAGACCAGGTTGAGTAGAGTGGCTGCAGCGTTGCCCCCGCTGAACCTAGGGACACAGGAGAGCGGTCTAGCCAGAGCCACGGGCTTGGCCTCGGTGGCCTCACAAGCTGCCCTCCGGCCAGTTTGCTGCAACCCCTTGGCACCTGTCAACAGCTCAGCTGTAATTTTCTCCTGCCCAGCACACAACTGGTCTTATTTGCAGTGCTTATTCTCCGTACTGAGCTCACACCAATTTAACACTACCCTTCTGTGAGGAAAGTTAGTCAAATGCCTCATGACATAACCTCTCTCCCTGGTGGGCATCAGCACAGCTGTAGAGTATGAGCCTGGTTTGGAAACACCTCAAATGAGGCGATTTGCCATGTGTTTTGCTGCCCCTCTGCAATTATCTTTCTCAGTCAGTTCCCTTTCAAATGCTCACCAGGCAAGGACCTGCTCCAGACCCCTCTCCTGATCTAATTCTGCCTTAGGATCTCTCTGCTGGGATAAGATTAGGTAAAATTTATCTAATTCCACTACCTAATATTAGGCATCTGCATAGTCCAGCTTTGCAAGGTGCTGAGATGCAGCTTCCCAGGGCTATGGGAGCTGCATCTCTGATTTTGTCTCTTATTAAAGTGCCTGGATTTAGGTGCAAAGTTTCGAGCACCTGCATCTGTAAACTGTGTGCCTGGGTAAGTGCAGTGGTAATTACTCAGCAAGTAATTCCCAAAATAGGCTGGTTTCTCAGATGGGACGAACTAGAAGGAAAGGCAATCAGTCAGCATTAAAACTAGTCATATGATTAACTTTTTGATATTGGATGCAGAACCCTGTTCACTTCCCTTTGACATTTTTCTCTTAACAGTTCCATTTTTTTTTTACAAGTTATTAAAGTTTACACCAGCTACATCAAAAGATTTGTGGCCACCTCCTGGAAACGCTTGTGGAAGGAGCAGGTTTCCCACACCTTGGCTTGATACTCTCCTGCTACAGATGTGGGCCCATGGAGGTCCTCAGGTCACCATGCCTGGACAGAGCTCTGCAGCATGGGACTCAGGACCTGCTTCTGCTCTTCTTCTGACATGGGGCTTATCGCAGAGATGCTCTCAGGGCTCCTTGCCTGGAAAGGCACCCTCTAGATTTTTCACCGGATGCTATTTTGAGTTCATTAATACTGAGGTTCCTGAGCTGTTTTATCACCCAGTCCCTCAGGCTGGGATTCATCTATGCTAATTTAGACATCCTGAGTAAGTCTGACTAAGTCTACCTGGGATTTGCCCAGCCCAGTGCCCTGGGCAGAGCCTGCCAGGGAGCCAGGCATGGGGAAACACCACAGAGAAACTCTTCTCTGTGCCTTGGCCTGTGCTCTGGGCTCTCGCAGGAAGGTTGCTGACTTGCATATCCAGAGCCATGAGAAGTCTGTGCAGCTCCCTGGGCCAGGCTTACCCCTCTGCACAGCCCAGCATCACCCTTTCCAGATGCCCAGAAGCAGCTATGAAGCCTTGGTAGTATGTGGCTGGACTGTCCAGGGGTGTCCCCTTTTCCTACCTCTTCCTCCCTCTTTCTTGCTCAGCAATGTGTGAAAAGCACTCAGTGGCAGTGGAGACACTTGGACAACCCTGGATCTCTTAGGCCTTAAAATTTTCCAAATTCCTCCTACTCTAAAGAAAGAGGCAAGCAGAGGCCAGGAGACACCTACAGCTCTTCCTTACCAGTAAATCTGGATTAGCTTCCAACCTCAACCCTTCTGCAATCTGGAGGACCCCAGGTTATTCCAGCCCACTGCAGCTCTCTGTACTCCTCAGTGCAATGGCTTCAGCTGTCAGTATGCTGCTGACAGCATTCCTAAGGAAGCCACCACCACTACATCTCACCCCCCAAGTACCCCTGCTCTGAAGCCTTATGGCTGTCCTCACTCAGCAACCTTCATCAGAGCTTCATCTTCATTCCTCCTTCATCTGAGAAATGCCATAAAGGTGTCATGCTTTTATAGCATCTTCCTAGGAGCAGCTTGGGACTACAGGAGCTGGACATCTGGGTCTATCCAGATGATGCTCCTCGCTGGAGTTTTACCACAGGGACATGCCTGGAGGGACCGATCCCAGCCAGGATAGTTTTGATGCGCTTCTCAGCATTTGGGCTGGAGAACAGGGATGATTTTTGCCTGTGTTACACATTGCCAGAATGCTCTTCTCAACCCTAGCTCCTGGCCTCACCACTCTGGCCTGCGATGTCTCACCAGCTCTGCTTGGTTTTTGACTCCTGTAGTTTCTGGTATCAGCACCAGCTACCCTCACTACTCTATGCCATAAAGTGGCATAAAGGACTCACCTGCAGAGAGCCCATGCTTCACCAGACCCCTGCACTGCACAGCTCTTTTTTTGAGTCAGGCCTCCATCATTTTTACCCCCATGAGATGTGTACAAAGCAGGTATTTGTGTGGCCAGCAAGTGATATTTGAAAGAAAAGGTAAAGTGTTAACTGCAGCCGAAACCTCCGATTTCACCTCTACATTTTCTCCTCTCCTGCTCCTGCAATGTGCTGTGTTATCCACCTTCACTTAAATCAGACACATGGGCTGTCTTGCCTGTTCTTACAAGAAGAAATTTCAAAATTCTAGAGAAACATACTCCTGCAATGTATGATTTTCCCCTCAAACTCCCTGAGCAAATTGACAAGAGCTGTGTGCGGATATGAAAGGAGCTGAAGATGCAGCTCTCTGAAATCAAGAAATGCCAGTACTGTGTTTCCACTCTGCCCTCCCTGGCTTCCAGATTTTCTCAATATGATCCTCAGTTTCCTGGCAATTTTTTGGAGGCTATAACCAAAGGGTCTGGCAGGTGTGTATTCCTGTTAACTGATACTATCTGGCTTTAGCATCACATACTGTTTTCGATGTATCACAGGAAACTACCTAGCTCTTCCTGAGCTGATTTCTTATATTCTGCCCGGTAGGGTCACAGTTTCTGAGTGATGGACCATTTGGGGTTGCCACCCTTAAAGGGGTCCTCTCTCACTCACACAAATTCTTTCCCAAGCCGCTGAGAACTGGTCACACCTCAGCTATGAAGTGCTTGTCAGTGGTTTGGCAACCAGCTCTTCTCAGACTGATAGATGAGACTAGGACTGTCTCTGCTCACCTGGTGGCAAGGAGGTCCTCAGAGCCAATGCTGAGCCAGTCTGATGGCCATGGATTCTCCATGACCAGTGTTTGCCGCATCTCAAGTGTAAGCCCAGCTTCCCAATGAGCCCCATGCTGCGGGTGGGTACTGCCAAGGCTCTGGCTAGTGCAAATAGGACCATGGTCCTGCCCTACCTACAGTCCCTCTCTGGGAACTGGCTGCTGCTAGGGCCTTAACAAGTCAGTTATGAGCTTTCGCTTTGAGAAAAAGCTGTTACTTAGCTTCAAGGTTGTTGCTTATCTCTCCAGCATAAAAAAAGGACTTGTGTGTCTCAGACCTTGGGGTTTTTCCAATTATTTCAGATGATGTAATGAGAGTTTCTACTTCTTCCTGAAAACACGTTTAACATAAACAGCATTGCAATTCTTGGATCTTTTGAGGTTTGACCCTGGTAGAGCACTTTGGAATGAGAAGACCCAGTGTCCTCAACTCATCAGTGTTGAGAGCTGTGCCCCTTTCAGCAGCAAAACCCACCCTGCACTGATTCTATTACTCACATCATCTATGCCAAGGCCCTTCAGGTTACACATTTATGTCAAAAGACCAGTGCCTCCACCTCTGAATGTGGCTTGCTAGGAGGACAGAGCATTCTGACGCATCCAAGGCTTATTTTTTGGCTTTGGGGATCTGTTGGGCCCTGTGAAATTAGAGTGGGTTGCAGAGTTCTTTGAGTCCCGTTCAACAAAATGTTTTTCCTCTCCTTGCACCTGGTGGGCAGGAAGATTTGCTTTTTGCAGTGCTGATTCATTCCTCTTATTTGAGGTGAATCCAGTGACCTGCTTTGACAAGCACACCTGGGACTTACAAATACATCCCTGTGTAATCATAATAAGTTTATGGGTAATGATGATTGTCAATAAGAAAAGGATTTGTCCCTACAAGCAAAGACCCCCGTTTCTGGGGCTCATTTTGAGGCTGGGTTATTATTCAAGCCCTACCGCCAGGTGCTGGGTAGTGCTAGTGAGATGGATTAGAAACATTAGATACACAAGTGAAGTGAAACTTCACTGAGATACCTTTGGATAGTTAACACAAATTGACGCCATTGATGCCAGAGCCAACTTCTGCTGGCGTGCAGCTGCCTAGATGCACTCCTGTCCGTCATGAGCTGCCTATTATCTGCACCAAGATGGAAACAGCTCATATGATGGGACAGGTCTGGAAGAAACTTGACTGATCTCTCTCTCTCTCCTTGGATATGACCATGGTTAAAATATAGGGGATGATTGAATAGTAATACTGACTATTTGATTTTGGCCTTCCTCTAACATCCAAAGTTCATTCAACATCCAAACGCCTCTGGCACCTCGTTTGAGCAGCTGTCTATAAGACGTTTCCCTCTGACCTGAGCCTAGCCAGCCTGCAATCCATGGCCTGGGAGTGGGAAGATTCGTTACTAATCCTTGATCTGACTCATTCACATATTGGGACCAGAGTGGCTCCAAAGACAGACACCACAGGGCAAAGCAGCAGCACTCCTCACAGATTATTTTCATATTGCGTGCTTCTTTTAAACCACTTGCATGATGACTTTGCAAGGATTTTGCACTGCTCGTGAGAGGCAGAGGTCTGGCAGGGAGTGCAGTGAGGATGCTGCTACTAAACACACCTTTAGCTGTTGGAGTTAAGACACGTCACCTCACCCCACTCTGATCGGCTTCTATAAGAGATAGTGGCTAAAGAGGCAGCCTGAATCAATTCCTTACATTTTAGGAGTTGCCTTGTAATGATAAGCCTTTACTTAGATAACGGTCAGGTGATTTTGGAAGCAGCAATTTCTGTCCCCTGGCCCTCTGGAGCTAAAATATATTTATTAGGTTTTGCATTAGAGATCCAGGCATGATTGTCAAAGATATTTTTGCAGGAGTCCATGTTTCATTCCCACCTGCTTGGTGCAGGTGTGAGTGTGTGAGGTACCCTACACTTACAAACAGAATGGAACAGCTGAATTTTCTAATTTCATGATAAAGATACCACAAAGAGCTGCAGAATTCTCCAGCAGGTTCCTGGGCACTTTGCCCTTTCAGGCTCTGTTTAGTCATCATAAAGCATGAACAGCTTGAAGACAAGTGTTGCTTTTTTCCTTTTCTGGGCATATCTGAGATCAAGCTTGCCAGAGCAAGTGCTGAGGTGGCCTGTTTTGCTGAGGCATAGTGCTGAGATTGCACAGGGTCATAACAGAAATGGAGGGAGTATCCCAAATCCAGGGCCAGAGATGGGTTGGGAAGGCATGGGAGGAAGGTGACAGTGTGCCTGTCCTCAGACTCAGCTTCTGTTTTCTAGAGCAGGTACATGAACTTTAAGGAAGGATACAATTGCAAAAGCACTGAAACGTCTGGAAGCTAAGTCTTGTGATAAAGAGGAGCAGAACTGGGAAAGAGAAAATTTGGAACAAGCTCTTACACCTTGTTAGCAGTGTGCCCATGGGCAGGTACACTAGTGCCGGGGGTAGAGACATTCCAGAGCAGTTTGTGAGTCAGATGAGCTCCTCCCATGACAACTTCACTCATCAAAGTAAGTATTTATAGCGCAGGTAGGAGTAGGCAGAGAAATCAAAGAAGAGCTTTCTAAAAGACACATAAATCACTCCAGGAGTTCAGCTCTGGGGTTCTGCATTATTTGCTTTAACAAGAAAGAATAAAAGTGCTGTTGTTATTAGCAATAGTTCTTAATATTATTTCATCAATCTGCTTTTTGAATTAAAACCATCTTTGAGCAAAGAGACATTTCTATAGAATTCTCCCAGCTTGCAGAGCTATTCCTGTAGGCTGCTAAGGACATGCTCTCTTACATGGGAAAAGATATTTTCTCCAGCACAGATCTGCTGAAAAAAAAATCAGAAAGTCTATCCAGACCGATGTTTGGTGTCAGAACTGTTGGGAAACCTCCAGGCCTTTCAACAAAGTGGAGCAGGAAAGCCAGGAAGGTGCTGTACCCAGCCCGGGTGAGAAAACATTTGCCACGCCGCCAGGAGAAAGACTTAGTCAAGCGGTTGCTGGTCTTCTTTGCTGGCATTATTCTCATACAAGTCTTAACTGAGGATCTTGAGCAAGAGAGATTGTCTGGGGAGAAAGGCCTTAGAGACCATCCATGCCATGTGCCAGCACCACTAACAGCAGCACAGCTCAGAGTGGCAGTGAACATCTCCAGAAGACAAAGAGCTGTTTCAGAGGCCACGGTAATTATTTTCTCATCAGCTTATAGGCAACAGCCTCTGCCAACCACAGTAGATATGCCACAGCAAACGAGGAGACAACTGCATGCCTTCTGCAAGACAACTGCTTGACCAGTTTCTCCCGTGCAGAGCGCTGAACTGCCGGTTGAAAGCTGTCCTGCTCTCGGACATCAGCTGCTGGAGCACCTTAAGCCACAGAAGCAGTCTGTGAAAAAGCTATGCCCCTCAGTGGGGACAAGAGGACTCTGGATGGTAACATAGGGCCAGTAGTGGCCAGAAGAGGCATCCAAGAAAGCCCAGGGCTGCAGCAAGAGTTACGCAGTTTTAAATGCTGATTCATTTGAGACTGCAATTCAAAATTGTGTTTTCAAGAGGACTGTAACAAAGAGCTGCAGGAATTAAATTTACAGTTGTGTGCTGGGTTTGTACTGTGTTTACCTTCCTGTCATTACTGTATAACTTCTTTCAGCACCTCCGTTTGCATGCTGTAATTTAGTGTCAGCTCTCACAAAGAAGTAGCTCAGCTCTCAAAGCAATGGGAGTTCAGAAGTCCTGCATGTTGTTCTCCCTCTGTAACACTGTAGAAATAAAACTGCTAAGATCAAACTTTCAAAGTGCAAATTGAGATTTTTTTTAACTGAGATTTTAAAATTAAAGTTTGCCGCTGTACTGCAGCCTGATTATTGCTGACAAACCTGGGGAAATAAATCCATCCAACAGCAGGATCAGTGGAGTCAAAGCCACAGCAGGACTCCGACACTGACATGCTGGAGCCCAGCACCAGGACAGGGTTCATCATAGGTCCAGATCAGGCACAGCAGTTCTGATCAGGGATATAGGGTGCAACATGAACCACAGCACTTGTGTAAAATGTCCTCCTGGTAAAAAGTTGGGAGTCCCCTGAAGGCAAGCATAGGACATGCTGGAAAAGAGGACTGGTCAAGGGGAGATTGAACTAGTGCTCACCAGAGGTCCTTCTAACCAACGCTTCTAGGATTTCTATGTTTCTCAGCAGGGTGTAGGGAATTCAGCAGCGCACTGGGGTTCTCCGTGTGAAATGTGGGATTTGCCACTGGTCCAGGGCAGCATGTCCACAGCTTTTTTTGGGCAGAGCAAATGTGATGGTCTATACAGCAATGTGTAGAGCTGGGCTGTTGCCTCCCAAACAAGAGCATGCTTAGTGAGTCAGACATAAAGAAATCTGGTTCAAGACCTGCCTCCACTCCTTGTCCAGCCATGAGGTCTATTGCCTAAGAACCACTCAAAGTCCC
Organism: Rhea pennata; assembly: GCF_028389875.1. Taxonomy (NCBI): domain Eukaryota; kingdom Metazoa; phylum Chordata; class Aves; order Rheiformes; family Rheidae; genus Rhea; species Rhea pennata. Next base: position 4,186,038 of record NC_084680.1, read on the forward strand.
CTGCTGGAAATGCATGGTCCAGGATTTGCAGTGTGTGCAATTTTGAGTTTATTGACACTGAATTTCCTGGGCTGCTTTATCACCTAGTCCCTCAGGCTAGGCTTCAGCTGCCCTAATTCAGATATTCTGAGGAAGTGTGACTAAGTCTATCTTAGATTTTCCCCCAGTCCAGTGCCCTGGGCAGTGCCTTCTGGGAAGCCCAGTCTTGGAGAAATGACACCAGAAACCCTTTTCCAAGCCACGGCCTATGCTCTGTGCTCATGTATTGCTTTTCCTCAGATGAAGGTCAGTCCCCAAAGGCCATGCTACACCTTTGTAGCCCCAGACTGTGCCCCTCTGGTCACTAGTCCAAGCTCCCACTCCGCAGAACAGCTTCAAAACTTCAGTGGGTTACTCAGGGCCTTGTCCAGATGAACTTTTACAATGTCCAGGGATGGAGATTCCACCACCTCTGTGGGTAACCCATTCCAGTCACCCAGGTCTTAATTCAGGTCTTTTCCATACCACATCATCACAGACTGCTGGTGTTACTCAGCTGTTCACCAATCAGCTTGTCTCAGAAAGCATATCTTTTCATGGCAAAATGAAAATTTGACCACTTAATTTCAACTGGATAAGTGAGCAATCTGTCCCTGTACAGACAGGGAACTGTCAGGAGAAAAAAAATATTTTTTATATGGAACAGAGTAAGTAGCAGCTGCAACATCACTTCTGTGAGTGGTGGTCTGGGACCGGTCCTTCAGAGGGGCTCTACATTCCTTATGACATGCAGGTAAGACATGTGATCGTAGGAAATTACTGAATGTGGAGTTTGCAAAACTATGGAAGTCTTAAGATTGTTGAAAATAAAATGATCTTCCAACGATTCTGGGGGAGAATTTGAAATCTTTTGGAGCTGATGGTGAACTTGGTGAGGAAGGACTTTCCTGAAGCCTGGCATGTCCCAAAGGCATCACGAGAGGGCAGCAGAGACAGAATTTGAGCAGGACACACAAAGGCAGTGAACTGCAGCATTTCAGCTATCCAAATATTAAACTGCAATGGCGCATAAGCAAGAAACCCTGAAGATGCTGTTAGTACCCTGCAGAAAGCTGATTTGGTGGGAAAACAGCCTCACAAAATAAACCTGCATGTCAGGGTTTACACAGCAAAAGGATGCAGAGACCTCCTTAAATGTAACCAACCCATCACTGAGTCTCATGGATAGGATGTTCCGTTTTTTCCATATGGAGCAGGATGCTGAGCTGAGATATGCGGTGATGCAGATGTAACAGAGACTACCTTCAACAAACTTCCAATCCAGACATCTACAGCCTAATTACTGAAAATCCATTTCAGATCTGATGACTTGAATGAGCTAAATACAAAAGGGAGTGTTACATTCAGTCTATTGCATAGAGTCCAGCACTTCATGGCATCGTCAGTCCCTACTCTTATCTCTTACATTCCCATTTGCTGCAACACTTTTTTTTTTTTCCTAGCTTGCTATAACATGGACAGAATCAGCTCAGACTGATAGCAGAAGTGAAGGAGACTGCTCTCCAGGAGACATCCCTGGCATAGTAGTGCATGTCCTGCTGTGCAGCCATCCCTCACCCAGCCCTCTCATAGCTGTCCCCAGGCTTGTGCCTTGCTTGGGTAGTTTAGAGGCAGGTAGCTCCAGCCAAGCTACCTATGGATGAGGCATCCTAGGAGGGCGGCTTCAAGAGATTTATGGTGCCCTGGAGCAGGGGGGTAATGTGCTTGCACTGTGCTGCAGTCTGCAGAGCAACATATCCGGGCAGGCTCTGTAGCCAGGACAAGCCAGGACTCAGTCCTGTACCTGCACACCCAGCCCTAAGCAGGGGTTGTGGCTCCTGGTAGTAACTGCCTTTTCTGTGGGTGGGTGGGGGGCCCTTGCACCCCAGCTCTATTGCCTTGGAGGCTTCCACCCCCACATGAAGTCTCCTCACTCCTTCCCCTCTCAGAAGTCCCAATTCCCCCTTCTTCTTGCTCCAGAGCCTCCCAGTCCATGCTACAGCCCCAGCCCCTTCATACCATCCCTGCCTCCGCTTCCTCCAACCTCTTTCTGTAACCAGGTCTCTTTGCACTGCTCTCAGCTCCCTCTTCCTGCTGCCCTGAAGTCCCCCATTCCTGCTGCTGTGAACTGGGTCCTTTGCTCCAGCACAAGTCTCTGCTGGCAAAATCGCTTCGTCTCCAAAACAAACTGCACCCGGATGCATAATGGGAGCAGTCAGTGCAACATTCCCACTCCCGAGTCTTCCTGAGGAATGGCTGCGGAGAGTGATGACTGTAGTACACCAAACACACGCCAGGGACCATTCTGGCAGTTAATCATTACAGATGATCCCATTCCTGTATCCAGCAGAATTCCCAGGAGCTGCTTCATTTAGTAGCATAGATTTATCCTAAGGGACCAGGCACACTCGAGTTTCTTTGACTCTCCCAAGGTGTATGAGCTGCAGTACTCTAAAGATGCTGCTAAAGGGGTACCTCTTGTCATATTTACCTGATGCTGTAGTATCAACAACCCTTTTAATCCCAGGTTCCCATGCCACTCACAGTTTGGAAACAGCTGCTCAATATTTTTTTTTCAGAGGAAGATCTGTTATAACCGTGCTAGCACAGATCCAGTCTCTGTCACTGCAACAGAGAGCTCTGTGGCAGCTTTTTGACTCTCCACTCAACATACAGTCTGCACCGCTTCTTTTCACTGGGATCTGAGGGCACTGAGGTTGCTCCATGCAGAGGCATGCCAGGGGAATTATAAACACAGCTGCCTTCATTAGACACATTATTCACCCTCTGGCTCAGTCTAATCTCTTCTGTCGGACTGATGATGTCTCAGGAACGCAATGGAAGGAATGGGAGATAGTAGAGAAAATATTAAAACGCTTTTTCATACTTCAGTTACACTGCCTCACTTAGATATTATGAGCTGGACGACCTCATTTCGTTGAAAAGGATAACGCAGAACAACAGAGGGCTATAGATAGGACGAGCACAACTGGATGCCTAATAAAGGGAAGCCTGAAAAGAATATTGTAGACAAGACTTTAAAAAGAAGACAAAAGTGAAGGGAAGCAACAAAAAAATCTAGAATCCAGTGAACATTTGTCAGGATCTGTACCTCTCCTTGCCTCACAGCATTAGAGCAAAAGGCCACGGAACAAACTAGCTAAAAGCTGTGAAATTCAAAACTGATTAAAGGAAGCATTCATTCACACAACAAAGAGTGAAAATTCTTCATTAGAGACAGAATATTTGATTATAAGGACCACAGAATCCTTATAAAGTACCCTAGCACTTCCAGCACTTCTCCTTCCTGAAGCAATGGAATGTTCTTCAGTTTACTATGTTTTTGCTCTTTAACAGTAACTTCAAAAAGTTGATCAATACTTTACATCACAAGACTATGTAGCTCAGTCTGACTAGTCACTAGTCTAATGTTTTAGCTATGTTTTCAGAAGATGCATTGAAAATCTCTTCTGAGAACATTCTTTCCCTGGTAACCAGTGCTTTCCTTTCTTTGTATGTCACAATAAATTATGCAACTTTCTCCCATGCTCTGCTCAGGAGAGTTTTTCTGCTTGCCTTGCTTTCTCCTTTCTCTTAGCTATGTGTCTGGACAACCCAAGGGAAGTGCCAGTCTTCTTTACAAAACCTAGCCGAAATGATAGGAAGTTTGCTAAGAACAGACATGTAGGGGAAATACCATTGCAACAAAAGCTCTTCTCCATCTGCAGAGCCAGCAGAAAGCCTTTAACCACTAGGACATTTTGATGGTGTCCCAATGGATGCCAAGTGCCAGAGCAGCCACAGACCACATTGGCCTTGGCCCAGCTGGGAAACAGGGAGGTTGGCAGGAGCTGGGAGCTCTGCGGAGAGGAGAGCCCTGGTGATGATCGAGGAGGCGTTGGGGACATGGTGGTGACCTGGGGAGCTCTGGGGCAACCTGGTGGCAACCCGGGCAGTGGCCTGGGATCATGTGGTACACAATGGTGGCATGGGAACATAGCAGGGTCCTGGGGGACATAGGGTGACCCAGGAAACATTGTGGTCCTGAGGTACATCAGGGTGACAAAGGAACATGGCAGGGCCCCGAGCTGCACAGGGCGACCCCGGGACATGGCCAAGCCCTAAGCTGCACAGGAACAGGGCAAGGCCCTGAGAAACATGTCACGACCCAGGAAACACAGCAGGGCCCTGAGCTACACAGGATAACCGAGGAATAGGGCAAAGCTCTGAGGTGCTCTGAGGCCCCAGGGTGACCTGGGGACACGACAAGGCTCCAAGGCATATAGGGTGACCCAGAAAAACAGCAGGGCCCTGAGGCACACCGGCTGGCAGAGAAACACTGGAACGTGCCCTGAGGAACGCGCCACAACCTGGGAACACGGCAGGGCCGCGAGGCCCACGAGGTGACAGAGGCAGGCGGCAGGGTCCTGAGGAACATGTCGCGACCCAGTAACGTGCCCAGGCCCCGAGGCCTGCGGGCTGACACAGGAACCCAGCCGGGCCCCGAGGCCCTTGGAGCACCGCAGCGCGGCGGGGCCAGGCCGGAGACCACCCGGGGAGGCCAGGCCGCGCCAGGGCCGCTCTTCCCCCGCCGCCGCCGCCCGCAGGAGCCGGGGGCCGCCAGGCCGGGCGGGCTGCGCTCCCGCTCCCGCTCCCGCGCCGCGGCGGCGGGCGGCGTTGCCGTGGCGACGCCGCCCCTCCCCGCGGCGAGCTGTCGCTTTAAGAGCGGCGAGCCCGGCCCCGCCCCGCCCCTGCCCGGCGGCTCGAAGCGGGGCGTGGTGCAGCGCGCCCGCCCGCCCGCGCGCCGCCGCCGCCGCCGCTGCTGCTCCCCCGCCGCTCCCCCGCCTCGGGCTCCCGCTCCCAGGTAAGCGCCGCGCCGCGGCCCGGCCCGGCCGCCACCGCCGCCGGCGTGGGCGGCTCCGCGCGCGGAGGAGCCTCCGCGGGGGCAGCGCGCCGCGGGAGAAGCGTTTCGAGGCGGCGGCTCGGCCCCCTTCTCCCTCGCCGATTGAGCGCGGGGGGCCCGCGGGGCAGCGCTGCCCCGTCGTGCCGCCTGGCCGCCGCGCTGGGCTGCAGCCCGCCCCCGGCCTGGCGCGGCTCGGCCTCGCGGAGCGCGGCGGCGGGCGCCGGCGCTGCCCGGCGGTTTCCTCTGTCGCTCCCTCCTGGACGCGAGCTCTCCGTTTTTCCTCCCGCTGCCCGGCCTCTGGGCGAGAACCTCGGGCTCCTAGTTCGGCTTTTTGTTGGATTAAAGTTTGGTGTTCCCGTTTGTTTCACTGGTGTTTTTTTCCCTTTCTTTTTCGCTGCTAGTAACACAGATGCCAGTCAGTCCTTGGCTTGATTTTCCTGCTTCTTTTACTTGTCTGCCTTGTAAGTGTTAGCTTGGGGGTGGGATAGTGGGAAAAGATAAAATCTGCAGCTCTTCCATGTTAACTTTTCAAATGCAGAAAGGGAAAAACGTTGTGAAGGGGTGCCACTGAGACTTTTGTCTTTTTTTTTGTTTGACTTTTGTGCAAAAGAATTTTAAAAAGTGGGGTGAACCAACATTTTGAACTGCTTCTCTTTGAAATGCCAAGCTGTTCTTTTCCTTTTCATCCAACTCCATTGAAAAAAAGCTATTAAAAAAAAAAAAAGTGGAAGCAGTTCTCCAGCTGCGGAGCCAGAAGTGCTGAGTGTGTGGGCAGAGAAGCCTTTCTACTCCTCCATCGGACATTCCTGCCTTCTCTCTGCGGACAGTAAAATTAGAAAGGCTCTTGTGTCCATTTAGCCTGATTGCCTGGACAACGTGGGCCATCAAACTGAAGAGACTTAGCCGCGATGCCTCCTGGAGCTTGCCGCTCAGCCTGCGGGTTCTGGCCGTTGCGCTGTATAAAACAGAATTGCTTTTCTCAATTACATTTTTAAGAAGATCTGAATCTATTACCTAGGCGTTTGTTTGTCCCCTGGGAAAGATGTTGGGGTATATGAGGTTTTTCTTTTGCTGCTAGCAAGTGACCTGTGGTGATCCTTGACTGCAGTTTGTAAACCAGCTTATCTTGAGAAACTTCCAGGAGCCTTCCACATCAAACCTGTAGGCTTTATTCTCTTCTCCTCCTCTGCAAGAGTTGCCCAGGTGACCTGCCTTTTGACCCCTTGCATTTCTCAGCAGCTCTCATTTTTTCTCATTGAATTCCCTGTCCCAGAAGGCTATTTTTGTAAGGAAGGTGATTGGTGTTTGTTGCTTCTCTCCTGAATTTGCTTTTGTATTCAGCCCAGCCATGGTCATCCAGAAGCTGTGAGCACAGATCTGTGGTGAGGGAAGGAGAGCCAAGAACAACTAGAACCATGTGTAATTGAAAACTGTCAACTTTGCAGCAAAGGAGGAAGTTCAAAATAGGTGACCATCTACTGAGGCTTAAGAGACTTCCTTGGATGACACTGAATAGAGATTTGGATCCTCCAGTCCTGAACAGTTGCTGAGGAGAGTGGCCAAAAGTTGCCTGAGACTCCAAATGTCATGGATTCATTCAACTGGAGTCCACAGTGAAGTGGAAAGAGGACTGAATGGTTTTTCTTTAGAAGAGCTCCTGTTTGCTATAGCTGATGTGGTCACTGGTTACTGTTCCTCTGTGGAAGATGTTCTAGAGTAGCTTCCCATCAGACTGAAATGTCCAGAAATCATTGTGTCAAAGTACTTGCCTTGTTCCTTGTCCCCTGCCCTGCCCAGGGAGTTTTCTTGCAGAGGGGGTCTCTGGGGGCTGGGCATAGGAAACAGTGTGGCTGAGATGGCTGCTGCTTCCATCTGACATACCTTGACTTCATCAGCTCCCAGTATATTCCCGACTGGAGCTCTTGGGGTGAAATCTGTTGTCTCATTCCTATAATCCCTAAATGTCTGCCATCCCCTCGGGCCATTTATATAGGCTCGTGTTTGCCAAACAGTGCTTGAACTGCTTTTTAGCTGCAGCTGTTTTTGCAGGTTCCCAGTTACTGCACAGTTGTTCTTACTGTGTTTATTTTAAGTGGTTATAAACTGATTTTTTTTAAAGGAGTTGGAACTTGAGCCGGAAAATCTCCTTTTTCTTTCCCTTCCATGATTTGGTTGAGAAACTGCACTGTAGGAGGTAGCAGCTGAGCCCTTCAATATTGTGTCCACCCCCCCTTCCTGCTTTGAATTTGCTGAGATGTGTTTTCCCAGGCTTTCAGGGGCAGTTGTCCTGTACCTGGGCAGTATACTTTGCTTTTAGTGGCTAATTTATTGTGGGAGAGTTTCTGCTCTTGTGAAATTAGGAATTTGGCTAAGGACTAAAGAGTTTGGAAGAGACTTTTTTCCCCTCATTTTTTTCCCCTCAGTGCTGCTGAAGTGTCTGTCCTCATGGTAATAAATGTGTGTTGTTTTTCTACTCTGATTTGCTTCCTTCTGCTTGTTTCATAACAGTTACCTTTGCAAGTTGAACTGAAAATAGGTGCTGAAAGCTGTGAATAATGATTTCACATGAAGTAATCTGTGGCTGAGAAGAGGCATGGATTCAGTTCTCCTAATCTCTTTTGCCAGAGACAGGCTAGAGGGTTTTTTGTTTAGTTTGCTTGTTCCCCCTCTGCCCCATATGCTGTGTTGAACAGTCATTTATATGCAAAAATTTCAAGGAAAATCTTTCAAAGTGCTCAGATGACCAACAGTGTCTGGGGAAGGGCTGCCCTGCTGATGCTGTTGAGAGCAGCTATGCAGGCTTTCATCAAAGGAAGTGAAGAGCCGGGATCAAGGTCCTGCTTCCCTTTGGGTTGTAAAAGTGGCTGTCTTTGTCCTTCTGAAGGCTCAGGAGATGACACTCCGAGTTTGCAGGCATGAGAATGCTGCTTGTTCTACTCACCCCAATACCTCTTCGAAGAAGAACAAGGTGCAGCCATCCTGCACTGAGGAACCAGTAGCGTAATCTAGGAATCAGTCACTGTTTCTCTTTCTACCCTTGGTCTGTTCCTGCTTCCCCAAGGCAGTCACCAGGAAGCAAAGCCTGGTGACTAGCGTGAATTTAGCACAGGGAAGAGCATAGGACTTCTGGATGTTCCTGGAGCTTTAAGAGAAACTAGGTAAAATTCCTTCACACCATTTTAAACCATCTCAGTGTAAAGATGGTTTCCAGGGACCCTGTTGACCACTTCTCCTGCTGTGATGATGAGTCTTCTCTTTGAGAGCGTGTCTAGGATACAGCTGTAATTGTGGAGAAATGCTGATATATATGTAAAGAATCCAGAAATAAAGGAAATACTGTCTTACATGTCCAGTTTACCACTGTTCACTGTTTAATGGATTTCTTTTCTGGATGATAGTTAACTTGGAGCCCTGAGTTTGTTTGTATAGTCTTCTAGTGGCTTCTTAAAATGAAAGAGTTTGCATAGAAGTGAGTGCTTTCAGACTGCGGAGAATCAAAATGTGATGCTCCAGTTAGGTGTTGGCAATGTGTCCTGCTGTCTGGAATGGTGTGGGAGGAGAAATGATTTCTTGGTTGTGTGACCCCTTTGGGGAGAAGAGCAGCTGGTGTTTAACAAACTGGTTAAAATTGTATAGGCCCCCAAATTCTCCAGAGACATCTTTGCTTTCCTAGAAGCTTCCTTTAACAAGCTGATTTCTCAGGCTGATTGCTTGCAGATGAGGTCATGCAGTGTGTTTTGCAGGGAAAGAATCTGAACTCAGACTGGTGAGCCAGAAAGATTTAACACACGAGTCACATGTCCAGTGTCCTCATGGCACATACAAAACACTAAAGACTGCAAAAGCATCTGTCTTTGGCGCAGCTTTGTGCTCCAGAAAGCTTTATCAGTATAGAGGGTACCAAGGGATGCTCTTAAGTGCTAGGCCCTCATGCTTGGACAGCAACAGAAGATAGCAAGAAGTGTTTCATTTTTCCTTAGCTCTGTTTCTCTCTAGCATGTGTGGTGCTGGGATGAGCCCAAGTTAGAGAAGACTTTCATCAGCTTTGATTCTGCATCGTTCTGTTGGCTTCAGCAAAGGAATTTGTGTAAAATGGATAGTATTTTTGATGTTAATGCATGAGAACTTACTTAGCAGTAGAGACTGAATATTCATGCTCTGCTGTAGAGAATTGCACAAAACCCTGCTCTCCTTTGAAAGGGCCCTTGTTTTCCCTTTGAATAGCTGCTGAGTTTAAGGGGTCCTTAATAGGCAGCTTCTTCCAAAATAATCATAGCTGTTGTTTAAGAATTTTCAGAATTAAACAAGACTCTAAGATGATGATGGGTGCTCTCAGCATAAAGGAACAAGCTAAAAAGCTTCCTTGCCATTAATTTTGCCCAAGAGAATGGGTTTTTGCTTTAAAATGGAATGATACCTTTCTGATACCAGGGCTGCTTCATGTCTAGGATGATTTTGTCCTCCAAATCAAGAAAATACTAGTAATTCAAAAAAAAAAAAAAATATGAAGGGAAAAATAAAATAGTTTTGCTAATGCTGGTCAGGGAAATAGGGAACTGCTTGTTCCCATTTTCTAGTTTGGAGTCCTTGTGACTGTAGTATAAGAAAGTCAATATCTACTGAGTATCTCCTATTTCCTATGTCTTAGTATTGTTTTATTCCCTAGATAAAACAGTTGTGAATGTAAGTTGTTTCAGTTCCATTTCCTTACTTGGTGGTTAATAATCCCAGGATCCCTTTTCTTAAATGAAAAAGACTGGTAAAACACTTGTTGCTCTGACTGATTTCAGTGAGGTTGTATATTTTTCTTAGCAGCTCAACCATTTCATTCTTCAAGCTGCTTGCTGCTCTTGGATGGGATCCCGTTTGGGCCTGCTCACAGGCTATCCACCTGGAGGCCAGCGGATGATCGCCTACGGCTGCTGGCTGGGAAGAGCATTGCATACCCATGGGAGGTGGGGATCTGTAGCCTGAAGTGCTGCCTAAACCTTGTTTTGTCCGTGAAGCTTCAGGTATAGAGCTTTTAAAACAGCAACCCGGTCAGAACTAATGCTTGCAGAATGCATGAGCAAGAGATTAAACTGGGTGGAGTTGCTCCAAATTTTGGATATGTGGGCCTGTCTGCTCCTAGTGCAGCAGCTCTCTGGGTGTTTGCTTGGAAGGGCTCCTGGGGTGGATGATGCTCTCCTGACCTGGTTTGACTCTTTTCATGATGTTTGAGTACTGTGCCTGGATCTGTCTGAAGGATTCTGCAGTGCACAGCTCAGTGTCTGATGAACCTGAAGCAAGTGCTGCAGGGCAGCTCCAGTTCAACGAATGTAGGAGATGATTGGTTTGTGTGTGCCATGGGAGATGGAGGAGAGGGCAAGAGGACAAGGGGAGGGAGGGACAAAGTAAACAGTTGTGTTTCTTCCGAAGGATTGTTGTGCATCTCAAGTCTGCCAGCTGCAATTTAGAAGCCAGAAGAATAGGGTGGGGTATTTTCTTCCAACTAGATGAATTTATGCAGTGAAAATGAGAAGTTAGTTTGGTTTCTCTGGGAATAGCATTTAAGATGTAAGTGTCCCACCCCTCAGTAACAGATCTGCTGAAGAGTGAGCAAATACTGACACAGAGCGTGTAGAGCACACTTTGCAACTTTTCTTTTTTCTTGAAGGATAAAGGGAATATTTTTGTTGAACGTATCATTTGGAAGTGGTCTGGTCATTTGGCCTCTTTATTGAGAGCTGAACTAGCCAGGATTCAGGATTTGTTGTCCATCTGTATTACTGCTGTGTTATTTCACTTGTCCTCCTTTATTTCTGCCTGTCAGAGTACAAAAAAAGAAAGCTACAGCAGAAATAACTGGCGTACTAGTATTGTCTAATATGAAAATGTCAGTCTATAAGTAGTGCTTTTCACTAAGCTCAGGGCTGTTTCCACTGTCCCTGACGAGCTGTCACATCTTCATGCTGGGTAATGTGATCTTCCAGGAATGTTTCTTTTGCTTCTGCATTTATAGTGGGAATGAGTCGTGGGCGCTTGCGTGAACATGTGCAGCGTGAGCCTTCGATGCCATGTTATTGTTTGGGATGAGAAACTGTCCATGTGCAGTGTGATTCAGCAGTTGAAGAGAACAAATTGACTGAGTAGCAGAGCAAGTCATAGTGGGAGCTCTCTCGCTGTTTACCTGGACATAGGTCCCAATGCTGTAAATTCATCCCATGGACTTTGGTTTCTTTGTCTGGATTGTGATGGATATTAGTCAAATAACCTTACTTTCCAAAGTACATACTTAACTAGCAGCAATTTTGTTCTCTTTCTCGTTTTGAGACAACCTGGGTAGGGCTTCATCCTGAGAAAATAGCCTTTTGGCCAGTGTCATGTGCAGATATTCTGGGTCAATTCTGGTAGCACCACAGGTAGACAGGCAGGAGGAGCTAACAGCAGTTTATTGTGCATGCATTGCTGGCCAACTGCCCTCTCTAGCCACGTGCCTGCAGCTGCTTCCTGATCGCCCTCTGTGCAGCTCCTTGGGCAGATGTGCTGCCTTTCTTCTGATGACTGAGCCCCCAGGTGTTTAGGAGTTCCTCAGTTTCTGGTATGGCACTTTTGTAGCCTCGTCCCAGTACTGGAAGGACACTTCTAAGACCTCCCTAGAGTAAAGTCTTACACTAGGGAATGATTTTTCTAGATGCTATGAACTTCTTGAGAACTATTGGCTAGGACAGTCTGACTCAGTATATTGATCCTGTTTGAGGTCAGTGCACAAATACTGGTATTTCAATGTCTGTCAGTACAAAATTAGCTGCAGTTATGTTAGGATATCTTTGTTTACCAAGCTTTTAATATACTTTAGAAATGTCTCTTCAGAGAAACTTGATGCAAGTCTCAAAATTGGCAGTAATTATTCCACCTCTTCTCATTCTCTAGCCGAGAATCATGGAAACACTGGTTGGAAAGAACACTTGGAGGTCTGACCTCATGCTTGAAGTGGGATTGTGTCCAGCGTGTGATCAGCTCTGCCATGGCTTTCTGTGGGCAAGTCTTAAAATGTCCAAGGATGGAGCAGTGTACTATGCCACACTGGCTTTTGGTTGCTTTTGCTTGAGCTATACCAGTGAACCCCCTTATAGTGTGAGCTTATCCATTTGGGTTTGAATTACCTCATCCTGCACGTTTAAAAACTGTGAACTGTTAGCAAATACTTCAGTAGGGCACATGCTGTAATGCATGGTATATCTGAATACTTGTCTTCCACATCAGTAGGTGATAAATGACAGATCCTAGCTCTGTTTCTGTGGATAAAAGGCAGGCATCGCGTGTTAGGTGGTTTTCTCATGTTTGCATAGGATATTACAAGTGAAACAGCACTTGTACAACCTGTGTCCCATTGCATGAATAAAATCATGGGTGTTTTCTTGTCAGTTTTATCTGTATTTACCCAGATATGAGCTGCTCTTGTCAGAAAGCACAGGATGAGTGCTGAGAGCATCCTTTACCCTGAAGCTTAGTGTGGGATTGGATGCACACCAGTTGTTGAGACCAGGCTGAGGCCACACACGCAGAAGGCATCTGGTTGCCTTTTATCTATCTTCCTCAGTCCCCTGTAATATGAGAGAGGGAGGAGGTTTTCCCCAGAGACTGTTGTATTTGTTTCAGAAAAATACCAGGTCATGAGATCAGCATGCCTGTTAACGCGCACACCTAAGTTGCCCATCATATTCCTGAGTGTTAATGGGCTCAGAATGATTCTCTACGTCTGAGAAGTAAACTTGCCTCCAGAAATGCCACAAGCTTCTAGGTACAGTTGATGTCAATGAATGGCATGTAGTCAGGCCAGACCAGAGGCCTACTGTTTCATCTGGATTTGGATGTATTTCTTCAGAAAAAATTGGGGATTGCAACATCCATCTACTTAGGCTGTGAGGCCTTGATTGAAAGAGAAATGGTTGAAATACAAGGAGCTGCTGAGGAGGTAAAAGCTTCACCGGCCAAAGCCTCTTTGCTGCTAGACCAACGCAAATTTGGCTGCATCCCTGGATACTGCCATCGCCTCATGTAGTGGGGAGGAGATCCTGAAATTTTATACCACCTTCACTGATGTTAAACGTGAGATCCTATGAGTTAATCATGATGTTGCCAGCTGTAATCATTATGCTGTCCTGTGTTCTGTATTTGCCTGGAGACTTGGATTGTGGTCCTATTGCAATGTAAATCAAACTGTCTCAGATGAGTCTAGTGCTGTGCGATGAGGAACACTGTCTTTGGATGTGTTAAAATTCTTGCTGTCTCCAAGCAGGAAAGCTTGCTGATGTTCTGCCAAGTGCACTCCATACCCGTGAGCCCCTTCTGCCTTTTTTTCCTCTTCCTTATAAGAGCGAGGGAAGAGAGCTGTGAGTGCTGGCTTCTGTTATCTTTGGGTTATTTGAAGATGATAGTCCTTGCTGAGGAACCAGAAATGTGATGCTCACTGTTGTCAGCTGCTCCTTGCATACTAGCTTGGGCCTAAAGTGCAGAGGTCAGGTTTTGGGCTGTGCGGCCACAGGGCCCTGGAGCAGCAGCTATACAAGACTTCAGGGACCTTGACTAGATGCTGATCTTGATAGCTTGTTTTCCAGCCAATTCTTTGGTGTATCGCTTTTGCAGCAGGATAACCGCATGCCTCAGACTAAGGAGATATGAGACTCTGCCACAAGCTATGCTATGCTCATATGGTTATTCTGTTGCTTTTAGTGTCTGTGGCAGGGAAAGCGAATGGTTTGTGCTGAGTCTCTTCCACGTGTTGCTCTTCCCAGTTGAAGCTTATAGCTGGTTCTCATGGTTTGTTTTGGCTTTCTGCTTCACTTCATGTCTCTGGAATAAAATCTACAGTGAAGGAAGTTGAATAGCTTTTCTAGGAGCTGGATTTGGAATAACTGCTCAAGTGCTGGGTCTTCTCAGATCCCCACAACCTACAGTTTTCTGACCTGAAATGTGCCCAATGCAGACTTACCGAGCTTCTAGGAGAGGGTAAGAGACATAGAAAAGTTGCTGCTTGTGGGAAGGCAGTGTGTTCTCCAGCAGGCCCTGAGACCCGCACAACTCAGCTCATCAGTGGTAGCCCTTTTTATGCCTTCTTCCTTGTCTGAACTCACTACAGAGGTGGAGGGCAGAAAGAGCTGGCCTGTTGGAACAGGGGAAGAAAGTGCAGAGGGTAGTTGCTTAGGATAGTGGATAATCCCTTGCTTAAAGAAGGGTCAACTTTGAAAGAGGACAGATGCCTGTTGAACATGCACCAGCTGCTTCCAGGGTTTAGGTGTCAAAAGCTGTCTCCAGCCATATAAACCATGGGCAGAGACTTATTTGCTCCTGAGAGTGAGTTAAGCCCTTCCCTGGAGTAGCAGTGATTCTCATCTGCAGTGCTCACTGTTGCAGGATGCCAGTGGGCGCTTGGCTCCGCATGCGGACAATATAGTGAGGCAGAGGCTGGAGACATCCTGCTTGTGCTGGTCCCAGTGCCCAGGGGTAGGGAGGGGTGACTGTTTGCACACAATGTTTCTCTCTGCCTCCTTTTTCACAGTTCAACTGGCAAGGATGATCAGGGAAAGTGTTTACAGGTGTCTCTTTGGGCCTCCCTTCTACCCTAGAAGCTTTCTCTTTGGATGAAGTGTTCAGTGCTGTCATTGCCACAAAAAGCTGAATTGATCTCACAGTGCAAGTACAACTTTTCTTCCCTCTCTTTGTCCACATCTTTGAGGCAGCCCAAAATAAGGCAGCTGGGAACAGTGTTTAAAACAGGGTAAGCAGGAGGCTGTCAGGTGCTGCTGTTTTGATCTTCCATGATCTCTGAAGGGAAGGTGTCAAGGGGATGGGGCTAAACTCTTTTTCAGTTGTCCCATGTGACAGGACAAGAGGCAATGGGCAAAAATTGAACCACAGGAAGTTCCACCTGAACATGAGGGGGAATTTCTTCACTGTGGGAGTGACAGAGCACTGGAAGAGGTTGCCTGGAGAGGCTGTGGAGTCTCCTTCTCTGGAGATATTCAAGGCCCGCCTGGATGCAGTCCTGTCTAGCATGCTGTAGGTGACCCTGCTTGAGCAGGGGAGTTGGACTAGATGATCTCCAGAGGCCCCTTCCAACCTTACTGATTCTGTGATAGTATTTAATAAGTGCAGTGAGGTTTTGGGGGCTGGATAAGGAGACATTTCTCCTTCACCTCCTCCCCAGCCATTCACATCCGGTCTGGATGTGGTTGTGGTGGTGGCCGCTGAGTGAAGCAGTGCTGAGGGCCTGTTCTGCTCCTGCATCCCAATGGAAATGGGATTTCTCTGTGCAGCAGTCTGTGAGCCCAGGAGCAAGGCAACTTGGAGCAGCTGCAGAATTCTGTCAGCTGGAAGCATCTCCATGCTTCCCATGGCTGGAGCAGAGGTTGTGCTTGTTTTAGTGAGTTAGCTCTGGGGCAATCACTGGGGTGCAAAGGAGATGCTGTACTGCTGTGGTATTTGCCCTCTTACAGGCTCTCCTCAGGCTGTCAGTAGTGCAGGAACAGCTTTCTCAGCATGATGAGGGTGGGGGTTAACATTTCCCTTGTGCTCTGAAATCCCTTCTCATTTTATACTCCTTGGGGATGCACAGGGCTGTACTTGGGGAAGGTCAAGTGCCTGCAAATATTGCGCTGTTCACTGTCTTGTCATCTCTTATCCCTCTTCCAGTAATCCTGCAGTATATGCAGCTTGCTGCACTGATGAAGCAGCAAGATGTAGTTGTAGCCAGCACTGCGTAAAAGTGTTTGAAACACTTGTAGGCTTTTTCAGAGGATGCCACACAGGCTTCCCAAACCTTTTCTCATCCTAGTGCCAAGTTTTGCTCTTTTGCCATCCTTTTCCCTGGGTGTATGGCTGGAGGTTGCTTTCTTTGCTGCAAAAGGATACCAGCAGTCTTTGAGCAGTCAGAAACAGTCTTCTGCATTGGCTCACCATGAAAAGTCCTTGGGTAGGAAGGGTAGCCTGGTAGTAGTGCAGCGGCTTGTTGCCCTGTTGCAGGGGGAGATGCCTGGCAGAAAAGCTTTAGGCTCTGTTCTAATCTTATCAGTCTTCTCACTTGGACGTGTATTCCTATATCACAACTAACTGGGGGAGTGCTCTGGCTGCAGATTTTAGGATCTGGTGCATCTCTATTGGCCTTAGTTTTCAGTGTGATTATGTATCAAATTTCTGCTTTGCTGCTTGGACTCGACCAACTATAGGTGCTATTTTTAAACATAGATGGGAAGAAAGTTTTTTTTTAATACAGAGCAGAAATGATTAAGCCAATCTGAGAACAAAATGAATGTTAAAGAAAAAAGACCTACTTAAGTTTCTTAAATGTCAGAGTTGTAAGCAACTGACAACGCTTTCAAGACATTTCCTTTTTTTTTTTCTGACCACCTTTTCTCTTCTACAGTGCTTTTGAAATATTCATAGGTTACAGGATACCACATGATTCCTTAAAAACAGCCAAACTGCCCCTATCAGAATAAACAGGCTTTTGTGTCTAAATTTGCATGTGGAATTTAGATATTTGTTAATAGGTTTTCCTCTGTTAATTGGTTTGATCTTTTCTGCAGCCAAATGCAGAAATGCAATGGAGAAAGTATAAATGCCAGCCAGGGCCTGAGCTGGGTCTGTTCCCTTGCTGTTTGGAAACCTGCTCATGCTGCAGAAAGCTGTTCTGTGCAAAACCAAAACAGGGTCTGTTGATGTTATTTCTGGTCCTTTGAGAAGATGACTTACTGGTCACATGTGCTGCTATGAGGTCATTAGGAAGTCTCTCAAACACACAATTTGAGAAATGATGATGCTATTGCAGAACTATGCACCCTCTGAGATGCAAGATGCACAACTTAAGTACTTTGGTTTGTAATAGCTTTGAGGGGATTTGTTATACTGTGCCTTTGGGCTTGTTCCAGTGTTGAGGGGGGAGGACTATTTTCTGCTTTTGTTTTATGCTGAGAACTGCTTAGTGAATGTATAGCTATGTCAGGATCAAGTTACATTTCAGAGCACATCTAGCAGAGTCCTCGTTTCTGTGCTTAAGTGCTGAAGAGAACAGTGAGTCTAACCACAAATTTTGTGGTTTTTCTAGCAGTGGTTTGTGCCCCCGCAGCATGTTCCCTGGGGAAGGACAGAGCTCCTCTGATCCCTGGGCAAGCTGGGCCCTTGCTCTTCCCGGCTTAGGGAGGGAGTAGGGAGCCTTCTCCAGATCCTTGATCCTTGGTGAAAGGCACCTGCACTGGTGCTTTTATTGGCTTCTCTCCAGGACTCCACGCTCCTGAGTGCCCAGAGGTATCTTCTGCCCCATGTCATCCAAAGGGAGTCCTGTTGAGCCCAGATTACCCCAGGGGTCTGATCCAAGTTCGGACCCTGTGGGCTGTTATGTGAATGGAGCAGGCATCCTTATTTTGGTGGTAGCGTTTCATCTGAATCAGTAACACGCTGTTTGTGTACGACTGTGTGGGTGGAGGTCTCATTCCTTTTCACTTCCAACCTGCTGCTGGTCATATGCTTCCGTCCCAAGCCATATATGAACCTTGGTGTTTGTCTGATCCCTCTCTGAGCTGATTTAACACACTAAAACGGGGGAAAATTTCCCAAGAGGAGGAAACAAGTAAATAGCTTTCAACTCTTGAGTGTCAGTGCGGAGGTGGATTGTGTGGCTGAGGTGGGGTAAGGAGACAGGGAAGAAAATAAGAGCAAGGTGGCGTCTGACTACACATTGCCCTGTATTTTAGCTGTCAGCTGTATTTTCCCGTGGAGCGTTAGTAGATAGGACAGTGCAGTTCATGTCTGGTAGTAGTTCTTCGATGCCAAATACATGGTTCTTCTGGTTTATGCTTTTGTCATTCCTACTTGAAGCCTGGTGCAGCATATGGGAATTTGAAGGATGGGATGGATTGCTGTGCTGCCATCTCTGCTTTTCAGCTTTCTGCTGTGGTGTCTGCAGACATGCTTTGTGCTGTACAACAGCTGCATCCATGTCCCATCCCTGCACTCCTACTGCTCACCTGCATGACTCCAGGAGGATGCTTCCCCTCTCTTGGAGTCTCCAAATGGGCCCTTGCAGCCCTGTGCCTCGCTGTTCTGCCTCCTTGCCGGAGGCAGGCCAGCACCTGCTGCTGTATTTCCAAATCAACGAGTCAAAGTGCTGCTGCTCTTCAGTCTCCCTCTGCTGTACTATTCCCTGCTGCTGGTCCCTTAAGTGCAGCATCACATCAGTGACCCCCAGGTGCCATTCCTCTCAAATCCCAGGGACCTCAGTCACCCAGAGGCAGGGTTAGTGTGGCCCCTGCCTGCTCTGCAGCCTGCAGGGCTCTGCAGTGACTGCTGCACCTGGCCCTCCTGCAGCTGTAACTGAAGCTTCCTGTCTTGCCTCGCTCCCTGCAGTGTCGGCCGCCGCTGGAGCGGGTTCCTGGCTGCACGCACGGCCGTGTACCTTGTCGTGGGGCCTCTCGCGCGGTTGCATGAGGCCCTGCTGGCTGGCCTCTCACAGCAAAGGCACCGGCTCCTCCCATTGCTCGTACCAGTTCCAGAGTCAAATGCTCCTGCTTGTGTGGCTGTTGCACTGTTGCTCTCACCCCAAAGGACCCTGCTTCTGGAGATGAATGCAGTGGCAACGTACCGCTCCAGATATTCAGCCTTCTAGTGCAGTTGCCTCATTTCAAATCACGGCACTGCCAGTTCCCCTCTGGCATCTCCACCCTGAGCTGTCTTTAATGCCGTCTGCTCCATCCCTCCTGCTTTCAGCCCCCTCCCTGCCTTTAGAGGTATGTGGTCAGACCTGTGTTCCCTGCAGTTCAGTTTCCCAAAACATGAAATCATAGTGGTGGCCCTGTGCCCGGTCCTGCTTTGCCATTTCTGCGTGCCCCTCTCCCTGGAGCCAAGCTGGTTGCTGCGAGCTTGCTGGCGTTGTGCTGCCTGGCGTTGGTGGGTGCATTGCAGCAGCCCTCCCTGCCGTGCCTGCAGACCTGTTCCTGCAAATCGTTCCTCCGGCTCTCATAGTGGAGCACAGGAATGGCAGTGCTGTTTGGGTCTGTCATGAGACTGGTACCAAACAGATTATAAAGGCACCAGATATATCAGTTATCTTGAATCTTTTGAGCAAGGACCCAGTAGTGGGAAGCTGTGAATGCCAGCAGAGCAAGCTGTGCTGATGAGGTGATCCTGGGCCTTGAGGTGGGAGGGAAGGAGAGAAGAGGTCTTGGCAATCCCTCATCACTGATGCAGCCACCACCAAGGTTTCAGGCTCCTGCCCGCAATGCTAGGAGGCAGGAACCTGGAGATGACTCCTGATGCTGCCTCACAGTTCCCTAAACCCTCTCTAGTGTAGGCTCCACTCTGCTGCTTGGCTGAGCCCAGCCACGGCCCAGGGGAGTCAAAACATGTTTTGCAGGGCTGCTCAGCCAAAGAGTAGTCTGGCAGCCCCATGGCTCTGCTCTATAGTGGTGCCTCCTCGCCCGCGCGCTCCGGTGGTCTCGGCAGGATGCCCACAGCCTGCCTGGTCGCCGGACCTGTGATGGGACCTCCTGCGGTCCTGCCCACGCTGCTGTTGGCCTCCCACCGCGGAGCCCCAGCGATGCCCCGAGCGCTTCACCTCCCGGCAGCGCTCGCCCTCGGCGGGTATCCCCAGGCTGCCGCCTTTGGGGAGCGAGTTCTGCGTTTCCCGCTGCCTCTATTCCTGTGTTTTGAAGTGAGAAGGAAATGAGAGGTGATGTCACGCAGCTGTCCGACAGCTGCTGCAGGGAACCGCTGCTGCGGGATCCCAGCCTGGGAGGAGCGGCGGGATAAGCCGCCCGGTGTCACGGCTAGGCTCTCCCTCTTTCAGGAGGAACTTCGGAGGCAGGAGTCCGGGTGTGCGAGCAGCCCCCTGCTCTGCTTTTTCAGTCACAGCAATTTCTTTGGCTGGATGTAATGAAAGGCTCATTACAATTTTGCTTTTAAATTCCCCCCTGCCAATGCCACAGGCCAGAGAGAGGGGCTTGGAGCGCGCGGAGACCGCTGTGGCCGGGGCGTGAAAGGGAGATGTCTGCGCTGCGACGCTTCCCCGGCGCGCCGGCCGCGGAGGGCCGAGGCGTTTGGGCAGCGCCGGGCCCGGCTCGCCCCGGGACTACGCGGGCCCCGCTTCCTGAGCGCGAGAGCTGCTTTATGTTGTGGTTTGACTAAATGAATTCAAAGCTTGGCCTTTCTCCAGGCAAAGCCCGGGCCGTGTGCCAGCGGAGCAGCCCCCGGGGAGCGCGCTGGAGCGAGGAGGGGCCGGCGGAGCGGGGAAGAGCGCAGGAATCCAGAACGGCTGCTTTTTTTTTTTTTTTTTTTTGCCTAGAAAACGGTGCTGTTTCCATCTGTTCGGGCAGGAGTCGCCATGGGAACGGCGCAGCCCGAGGCAGGGCCATCCTCGGGGCCTGTCCCTGGGTGCGCGGGGAGGGAGGAGTCGCGCGCCTTTGAACAGCTCGTGCGGGCCCATGGCAAGTCGCACGGAAGGTCCCGACTGCCGCCCGGCCCCGTCCGTGGGGCCCCAAAGACCCTGTTCAGTCATTCCCGGCGGCAGGTAGGGGCCTTCCTGCTTGATTAAGACGCCTCTGGGCTCGTCCCCCGCGCGCGGCTGCTGGGGATGGAGGGTGCTGGGAGGCGAAGGCGCTCCCCGCTGCGCTGGCGAGGCGGTGGTGGCTCTCGGCACGCCGCTCTGCCCCGTGGATCCAGCGCCGTGTGCCCAGGCACCTCCAGGATTTGCGATATCTCTTATCCGGTAGGAAAGTGAAGCCGGATGGTGTGTTTCTCTGCGCGGCAGCGGCTCCTGCGGCCGTACCTCCGTGGGCGAACGCACGGTGTTTAAGCTTTCCGCTCGTGCTTGTCTTAATTTGGGGCTGGGGCAGAGCCCGATAGGCAAAATCAGCGGCTGTTGCTGGATTGCAGATGGCGAGCTGGGGGCTCCCTGCCTCCCCCCTCCCTCCGCCTGGCCCCGCGCGGCTCCTGCGTGCTTTGCGCCCGGCGCTGCCTGCGCGCGCCCGGCTCTTCCCCGGGGGGCTGCGACCTCCCCGTTCCCCCCGCGAGCCGCGTCGCTGCAAGACGCCGTCTCAGCGTCGTCACGGGTAGCGTAAAACCCAGAAGTATAAATACGGAGGAAGCCGCTTCTGAAAACCCGCGTCGTTAGGGTTGACCGCGGGGCTCTCCGCTAGCAGCCCCTCCTGATGAATCGCGGGCGGTTTCCCCTGTAAACCTCCCTTTCCAGGTGCTCAGAACTTCTCAAAATAATCCTGTTTGCCCTGGACCGTTCCAGGGCCAACCTCTGCTCAGGAGGTATTTTTTCGATAGGGCTGGGTGGAATTTCACCTATCCCCATGCCTTATAGAGGGTAAGCTCCACTTTTAAAAAGCAAAACAATACTATCCCCACCTTTTTTTTTTTTTTTTTTTTGGTAGAGGCTACACAATAAGCTGCGGGAGACGGAAACGCGATCCGTGTGCGCAGACATAGAGCTTGCCAAACCGGATTAGATCAGAGCCCACCTACTCAGCCGCCCCTCTTATCGCAGGCAATAGCTGCTCGGCATGTTGCAGCTGAAAGCCCAAGACCTCGAATGCAGTTAAATATGGAATAACTTATCTGCACAGGAGATACCTTTCTGGTCACGTTAATTACTGGTTTACTTAGGCCTGGATGGATGAAAATTTCTATCCAGTGTACCGTTTTATTTTACTCTGTGCGATTGTAGATGTTTGTTATGTGTATCCATTTCTAGTACTTTATTAAATTACTGCCGCAAAGCAAAGGGGGAGTATGTCCCGGAGGCTTAACTTGGCGTGCTATGGAATTGCATTTACTGTTTTAATTTTTTGCTTTGTAATTTCAGTTTATTTTCAGTAAGGAAAAGAGATAAATGAGTTTTTTTTTTTTCTTTTGCCTACACTTCATTTTTTTTCTTATGCTCTCATATTTTTCTCCTCTTTGCCTGAAACAATCCCAAGGTTTTCAGATTTTTTTTCCTACAGCTACCTGCTTTCTGTTTAATCTGTAAATCCTACTACCTATACGTGGACTTTTGTTTCTGTCTTGAGGAAAGCTTGGCCAGAACCTACTGTTCTGCTTTTCCATAGGTGCGAAGTGGTATTAGAGCATTTCTGGTGTCACTGTCCTTTTCTTTGACTATAAACAAAAAATTCAGCTTGATTGTTCAAAATGCGTGGTGGTAAGCAAAGGCCCCACGTCTTGCTTATTCCAAATATCGTGCTAGAACTCTTGGTTGATTGTAACCTCATCTCTGTGAGTAAGAAGTTAAACTTTATCTTTTAGATTTGTACTAGTAAATACTAGTAAATAGCTAACCTAGCCAGAACATGATTGGATCTTCTTGAAAATCCTCGCTGGGTTGTCCAGGTAGTTTCAGCTAGCAATTTCAGCCGAGTTCTCCTCTCCCAGGCGAGCGTGCTGTGGGGGTCTAATAATGACTTTCCACTTTTGTACTTCGGTATTGGAAGAATTTATGTCTGTGGAATGCAACACATAGTAATTTTTACAAAAATGCTAGTTTTTATTTCTTTCTAATATTTGCAAAGTTTATTTCACTTCTGTATCTTTTTGCAGATGTGTGGCAAGCCTTACTTTTCACATTTAGTACTGCTTTTTGTAAAATTACAGCAGCTCTAGTAGTACTCAGGACAAGGCAAATGTGAGTGACAGCTGCACTAAATTTTGGGGTTATAAATATGAGGAGAGTTTAAAAAATTGTAAAATGTGCACCCATAGCTTTATGTAGTTTCAGCATTTCTGTAGTGTTTGGGTGGCAACTAGGTTGCTAGCTAAATTAACAAATGTTCCCAAATTGTTTTTTCTGTTTTAATTTTCACTGAACCATCTTTTTGGTGTTTGGATTGCACCCTTTTAAAAAAATAGAAGATTTTTAACTTGATGCTAAAAGATGCAGGTAGGTAGCTGCTAATAAAAATTAGATATTCTGGAAGGTAGGCAGTTGATGGGGAAGGCCAAAAATAGCTGAAGAAGGGTAGGAACCAGAAACCAGGACTGAGGAAAAGTGTTTTTTTAAATCTGTGGAACAGAATGAATTCTATCAATGATGTTTGCATCTGTTAGGAAAGGTTAAAAAAATTGATTGCTAATAACAATACTGAGAATTACTGAGAAGGAGTTTCCTCCATCTGGGGATGATATACTGTCCTTTATAAGGAAATAGAAATGTGCTCTGTTGCACTGGTAACAAAGGAGGGAGTTAAACACAAGATAACATTTTAAAAATCTTTGAAACTTGAGCAGGATTTGAACCTGTTTGTTTAAAACAAGTTGGTACAGCAACTTTCTGAATCATGGCTGTTGAGGCGTGATAAATCTGGGAAGACTGAAGGAGTTGCAGAGGTTTGGAAAAACATTAGTGCTATGGCAATGCTTAAAAAAAAGTGAAAAAGGGTGAAAGCAGGTAAGTAACTGGCAGCTGAGGCTTAATACCAGTCCAGAGCAGAATCTGGGGAGGCTGATACATTTTAAGTCGTTGTCAAATTAAAGAAAAAACAGCTCTCTGATCCATGTTCTCACTGAACGCAGATCTTGTCAGAAAGACTTCAGATTGGGTGTTTTAGTGAGGTTCCTACACTGGTTGCCAAAAGGAACTGGGTTGATTGACATCGTGTACCTGGATTCAGACTAAGTTCCACCACGACTGAACGCTGCTGCTCCTGGGAGGAAGAGGTGGCTCTGCTTCAGCAGTGGGAGCACACGGAGTCCCTGAAGGAGCTGAGGCAGCTTCACTCTCCTCCTTTCTTCTATCTTCCTTTTTGCAGTGCTGCCTGGAACTGCAGGAAGGAGAATGGACCCATTTTAGCAGCGCAGCCTCTGTGGGATGGGGCAGTGATGTCTTGGTCCCATAGCTGCCTCCTGTTTTGCTCTCAACAGCTTCGTCTCTGGCATTTCTCAGGCAGGGGATAGATGGCAGGATATCCCTAATTCCTGGTTTGAGTGTCTCAGGACCACTGGTAGCTGGTGGGTTCTGGGCTTAGAAACATCCTCCTGGTGATATCCAGTCCTTATTTGTTGTTAATATGACCAGTCCTTGCCCTTTAGCTGTACTAAGGTGCTTGATTCTGAGTTTCTACTTTGGCCAATTATTGGATATGTCAAGTTGATTGGAAAGTGCCACCTGATACCTCTCAAAAATGCTGATGGCAATTGTGATCCACACAGTGCCTAAACAGAGGGAGCTGCTGTAATGCTCTAGTTGTGTTCTGGCTCCAGTTTGGGACATAATGAGCTATCCTCTAGCTTCCCCATGAGGACGCCAGTAGGAGTTTTACCACAATCAGACCAGGGCTGTCCTGGAATCTGGACAGATCCCCAGTCTCTCTAGTGGTGATTTGGGAGAAAATATTAAGTAATTTGATGGTGAAAGTTGGCTTTGTTGGGGAGACTGAGGGAGCTAGGTCTGCCTATTCTGGAAAGGAGAAGGTTTTGAGGTACCTAATACTAGAATTCTAGTATGTAAGAGGAGTTTATCAAGAAGACAGAAACAAGCTCTTTACTGAGGTGCATGGGAGGAGGATGAGAGAAAATGGCTATAGATTGAAATAGGGGTGAGTTCTGGCTTAGTGAAAGGGTTAAAAAGGACAGTGAAACAGTATAACCACTCTTCCAGAGAGGTGGTAGAACCTCCCTCTTCGGAGGTTTTTAAGCCGGAGATGGACAAAGCCCTGTGCAGCCTGCTCTGAAAGCAGTGCTAACCCTGCCTTGAGCAGGAGGTTGGATTAGATCTCCTGAGGATCTCTTCCAACCTGAATATTTCTGACTCGGTAACTTGATCTCATTTTGACTTCAATGAGTTTGAGTACAGCTAAGTAAAAGATTATAGTGGAACCCCTTGAGAATGAGGAGGGAGGAAGGTGGTTTAGATTGAGTGCTCTTAATACTCCATCTGTCATCTGTGTGGTTAACATGTCATATATGGTTGCTATGTGAGACTCTCAGTGGAAGATTGTAGGTCTTGAATATTGCTAACTTGTTGTGTTTTAAGGATTTTTTTTAAAAAAGTAAACAACCTCCTCAGAAAATAAAAAAACCCATAAAGCTGGAGAGAGAGATGCTAATGTAAGGAATATGGGAAAAATGTGAACGTGCTGCATGTTTCCCTGTGCCCATTCTGAACGAGAAGGAAGCTCTGATAAAGGACATAGATGGATCACTGCCGTGTAGGCAAGAGGAGGAGATAATCAAAGCCTTTAGGCTGTGCCCATTTTCCATTCTCTTGCCAGTTCTTCCATCCCAATGTCATCTCAAAGAAACTGGAGAACTGGAGCCTGTAGGCTATTCCTCCAAAGGGGCCTATATTTTGAAGGGCATTCTGGAATGCAGGGAGGCTCCTTCTACCTCTCCTGGTCTAGGGTTTGCAATGGAAGGTGTGTGCTCATGTTTCATGATGTCCCTGATGTGTTCACCTGGGTTGTGGAACATGTTTCCAGGCTCCTGAGTTGAGATGAGCTCAGAGTACTCCGGCCCTAAGCTTGGTGGGGCAGGGTAGCTGGGTTCTTGAGTTAGCTGAGATAGTGAAATAGCTAAGAACCACCTCATTGTTACTGAATTGCACTTCCTTGTCTTTGGCTTTGCCTTTGTAACGGTTCCTAATTTTGGCATAGTTATCTCAATGGATTAAATTGCATTTGTTCATTTATCCTTAAATCTGTTTTATAACAAAGTGCTCTAAGCAGTTTCTCAAACCCAGGACACTACTCCTTTGGGACTGGCCAACAGGCAATAGGAAAATGCTGGAGATTTGCAGGTTCAAAAAAACAAACAAACAAAAAAACCCCAAACCCCTCGATTCTTTTGCCAAAGTACTTGCATCTCTCTCCAGGCTGTAGGTAAAGCACTCATTCATGCTTGGGTTCACAACCTGAACCTTCTGCCAGTTTTTAATGGTTAGGTCACATATGGGTAACTAGAACACTATTTTTCTCCAAAAATATAGCAAGAGTGAGATGTCATCTACTTTTTTTCCATGATAGCCTCATTAGCCATGTTATGGTAGTGATAGCCACTGTTTGACTACAACATGGAAAATGAGGTTCAGACTCTCTTCAGCCTTATGGTAGCCATATCTCCCACCCTCCAGGAGGGTACCCCCAAGTACACAGAGATCAATGTTCCCATTCTTCTATCACTATCTCAGATGCAGCGCTCTGTCCTTGCCCCTATCACATGGGCCACTCCAGAACTTTGAGGTCCGTTTCTTAGCCCCACGTGTTCTTCTCTTCTCCTTTTGTTGTGATAGGCCTCCTAATGTCACCTCAAAGATCATGCTGAGGTCTTGTAATTCCTGTCTCGCTTTTCCCATTATTGCCTCTCATTTCACCTAAAATTTGGTTGTTATCTGTTCAGCCCTGACAGCTCTAGATGTCACTTTGTGGTGTCACTGTTCCCTGCCCTAGGTCTGCTATCACATTGTTAACACTGGCACTGGTTTTTGTGCTTTCTGGTGGTGCATATATTCAAGATCTCCTATTGCAGCCTCATGCTTCATGCAAGTATCTTGGTGGGAGTGGGCAGCAGCCTTCACAGGCAAGTGGTTGTGATAGCTGCTATGTTTTTTCTGGCTGTTGTCAATTGGTTTAAATAGAAGATACTGCCTCTCCTTAAGACTCTTATCCTTGTGCTCTCCTGACATGGTGTCAATGGTGTTGCAAAGGCAGCATCTTTGTTGATGGTAAATAGGAATGTGTAGGGAGAGAAGATGACGAGCTTTAAGTCCTCTTAAAAAAACTTGGATATCTGGAGCAAGAAAAAGTATTTGAGCTGTAAAGTAAGCAACATATATTTGAAGAGAAGGTTGGAATATTTTCTGCTAAGCATTTTCATTGGCATATTTTGTTTTGTCAAAACTGGCACTGTAGAGACTGCTAAGAGTATGCTCCAGAGGAAGACTAAGTTTCAGGTATCTCAGATTAATCTTAGGCAAGGAGAAAAATTCCACCACCATTCTGGAACCCTTCTTAAAAATGGGCATCACATTTGACAACTTCTATTTCTTCAGGCTTCAAATATTACCATAATTAGTAGCTCTACTGTTTCCTCCTTGAATTTATTTAGGACTCCCAGTCATGCTATCCGATCCAGTCCTCCTGACTGTTCCAGAACCTTGTCTGAGGATACTCTGATTTCACATAAATCCTCCTGTAATACATACAAAGTGCATTATACATACAGCTATCAGTGTTGATTATAACCAGAGTATCTTGGAAGATTTTGGGCACCTCTAACGGGTTTCTTGTAACAAACCATAAGATCCCACTTTGAGGTAATAATCTGTGAAGAAACCAGTTTAAATAAATGTCTGGTTCAGTTGAGACCTAAAGAGGCTTGCAAACATGCTGGACCTCCATAATGGATCTCTGGAGGCAGAACAGTACCTGGAGGAGCTCCAGGTCCCACCTTCTTCATGCGGCTCACTAAAGAATAGCTCCCTCCTGTGCCTGCTGGGCCGTGCGGTTTTGTGCTGTGCGGTTTTGCGCTGTGCGGTTTTGCTTGTAGTCCGTGTGCTATGCTAGGGACAGTGCTAGTTCATGGCAAGCTGTTTGTCTGTGGAGGGATGGGTTGGCTTCTTAGGCATGATATCTGCTTGGTATATTGGAAAAAAAACCTGCCCTCTCTTGCATTTCTTAGCAAGTTTTTCAGCAAGTAATTTTTTTCCACTCTCACAATGATTGTAACAGGATTGTGTTCTCCTGCAGCCAGCTGTTAGCAATTAGCAACTTGATCCATTCAGTCCTGAGAACAGTTTAACACTTTCTTGCCTCTGTGAGAATGTTACTAATCCTGTTTTTGCTGGTTTCAGGCTTGTGCTGCAATTTTGGTACTTTCTGTGTATGGGTGGGCAGGCTGGGAATACAGACACAAAGTAGGGAACCATAATGCAGTTGAAATAGAACTATAAAGAAAAATGCTGCGAGTCCTCTACTGAGAAGAATCTTTGGGAAGATACTTTTCCAAGCCATTTGTACAGAGGTTTGCATTTAGTATATTCCAGTGTGTTCTAGCACTTGGAAGTGCAGATTGGGAATCAAATTTATCACCAGCTGAGATTTAGACTTAGCAGAAACCAACATCAACAGTTCTTCCTACGGGGAATTCCAGTAGTAAGGGCTGATGAGTGGAGCTGAGGCTGTACATTCTTCTAAGTTGAGACAGGTATGAAAAATTGATTCTTGGTGTCCTTGCTCAAAGCATGAACAGCTGCTATAAAGTGTTAGAAGATTAGAAATGAAAACCATTTGCTCCTTATTCACAGCACCTATCCCAGGACTACCAAACACACATCCTTGGTCTGGGACCAAGTATACCATGAAGAACAAACCCAGCACAGTCAGAACCTGGCCGCTGAGGTTCTTGCGTAGAGCTAATCTGCTGGAAATATTTCTTCACTGCCAGAAATGCCGAAGGTGAGGATTCATCTCGCCCAACTGTAGCCATTTGGAAGTTGAGGCTAGTCAAAGCCAGCCCTTTAGGTTCCCTCTGTAATTAGTAGAGAAAGACACATCCAGAGAGCATTCAGTCTACTGCATTGTTTCTGCTTGATCTGTGGAGCTCCATGTGCTCTGTGAATCTTGGGGAGCCCCTGGTTTATGGCTGGGGTGCTGCCTGGGGCCAGGCAGCCATTTGCTGCACCAGCCCAGAGCTCCCCTCCAATTCTAGGTGCTGGCTCAGGGTCAGTAGCTGACATGTTGCTCGGGCATTTGTTGACTCACCTTGGCTCCCTTCCTTGTTCCCTCTTTCCTCTTGTTATCTTTTACATTGTGATTGCTGTATTTAGGCAGTTAAATTATAACGTGACTAGATATATGGTAATAAAATTGAGTATGATTTAGAGCAAGTCATGATCTTTGCATAAAGTAAATAGGCAGTTGATTTACAGCATTTGGATTTGTACCTGGTCAAATGAGATAATGCACGTCGCATTCATTATGTTGCTGTCACGTTGGCTTCCATTGTTGTGACTTGCTCATGCTCCCTTTTGAGGGGATAAGAGGAACTTAGCACAACAGCTCTTGCGTCAAAAGACAACATGAATGTCCTAATGCTAAGACTTAGCTTAGTGTCTTATATTCAAGACTCTGAAGGCTTGCTGTGATAGCCCATCCCAGCTGGGGTTGTTCTGGTGTCTTTTTTCAATAAGTGCACTTGGTCTTCACCTGGCAGGTCTTGCCAATACATGACTGCATTTTTAGCACTGTTTGGCTACTGTTTTTCTTAATGTTGGCCAACTCTAAGAGGAAAATCCTGGAGTATTTTTGTGGGAGCTAGCCTCTGTCTTTACAGATGCCTAATCCTATGTTTGACATGCTCTGTTTTGAGGCTCTGGAGAGCCTTCAAAGGGCAGTGGAGGTGGGTGAATGGGGCGTGGAGCATACCTGTGTGCTCTTCTACCATCTGAGGGCTTCAATACAACTGGCAGCTCTTTAACAGCTGAGAAGGTGTCACCTGGGTGATACCCAAGCTATTGTTCTCATGCCAGGACCTCTGGAAAGAGTTATAGCTCTGTTCAGTGGCTGGTCCAGCATGGCCCAAAAGAAGGATCTTCTTGCCTAGGCTATGCTACATCCATTTAGTGGAGCTGATATCTGGACTGCGGTCAGGATACTCCATATACCACACAAACAGCTATCTGCTATGTTTCCCGCTACCTGCTGCAGGAAGGGTGGTTTTGCTTAATGTCCGTCACACTTTCTTTTCTATGGCTCTGTGGGAGGACAGTCTCCTTTTGTGCCTGACTCTCGACAGCCCTAACATCCACTTGGTCTGTCTTTGAACTGCCACTGAAATGTCTGTACAAAAATTCTTCTCTGCACAACTATGAGAAGTCTCTGCTCCAGCTACACCCAGCTGAACAGTCTGCCATGGGACAGCATTTGCATCGGAGTTTGTGGAGCCCTCTCCATTTCACAGAGGGAGTATGACCTTGAGAGTGTTTGATTGAAATCTTTTCTGATTGCCAGAACCTCCTGTTGGGATGTAGGCTGACTTTTCTCTGCAACAGTTTGCTTTCATGCATTTCCTACTTGAGGTTCAACAAAATTGCAGGCTCTTCTGGCCTGGAACAAGGTGCTCATGCACAGTACAAGAAGGTAGCTTAAACAGGTGGGGTCTTGGCAGTGGTAGGGTCTTTCTCCATTTGCTTATACTGCTGCATTGATGGGAGCAACACTACTGGGCAGTATTCAGTGATCTCCCCGTGCAGCATGCACATTTGGCTCTTTCTCCAAGAAGGCCCTTAGACTGTCTTTTAGGCTGAGAGCCATCTTTTCTAAAGGAATCCAGCAGGGACAATGGTCAGTAGCAAATCCTTAGGAAAGAGAATTTAAAACAGGCAAGCCTCAGTGACTCTAACTGTGATTTAGCTGCTGGGTGCCTAGCAACCTGTGGCTCGGAATTTCCTGAGCCAAAGGCTTTATCTTTGGATTTAAGAACCTTCATGTATCTTTCTATTGTGAATATATTTAATTATTTTGGTATCCATAGCAACTCAGGGCTGTGACTTGTGCAGCTTAATTATTGTGTAGAAAAACGTAGTCTTTTGTTATAAGTCTGAGTTAATGGCAACTGATGTTCTGATTCTTGTACGTGTTTACATGCTGGCATAGTGATGGTCTCTCTTCCCTTTCTTCCTTTGCTAACGTGCAGTTTGCCTTTTACTACCACTGTGAGAATTCTTGAGCAAATACCCTCTGGTCCTGGCAACTTTCCTTTTATTGATTTGTTCTATTCTCTTTTCTCCTGACGTTTCTGTATGAGACAGATCCTTTAACCTGCCTTCTATAAAGCAATGTGTCAGGGTGGGAACCTCCCCGTGCTCATTGCAGTAAATATGGACACAAAAAATTCATGTAGCTCTGCTGATATGACCTTGTGTTCTTCAAGGTGTTATCATGGCTTTCCAGTGAAATTGCCAGAGTTTAAGCCCTTTGCTATTTTCCTCATTTCCAAACAGGAAATTAAGTGTACTTGTGTGTGTGAGTGCACATTCTCTTTTGGCAGCGATACGGGCATATAGGGAGGGATTGTTTTCACCTTCTTTTAGACATTTATCTTGAGATTGGATAAGAATTTCCAGAGTGGCCACTTGGCTGCCTGGAGCAGACATCTAGTGCAGATAGAGTTGAGCATTCAGATAGATAAACCCCTCTTAGGGAGCTGGTCTGCGCCAACTCCCTGGTTGGACCATCCAGGTTCACTGTAGAAGTAGCCTCTGTAGCTGCTAATATAATAAGGAAAGACCAAATGGGAGGGAGATGAATTTACATTGAACTAGCTTAAGAGCAGGAGTTGAGTATATCTGCATAGTACTCATAGCAGCCAAGCTCCTAGAAGCTGAATTATATTAATAGCTTTAGAGACAATACTGGTAGTCAGACAATTGCTAGTTTAACAGCCTCTGGTTAGAAGGATCGGAGCAGAGCTGAGGTCAGGACCCTTTTGAAGGCGTGGGCAGTGGTCTGACCCACTGCCAGGCAATGGCAGTATAGTGAGTCTGCAGCACAGAAGGCCTGTCTTTGGAGGACGCTCATCTCTCCTTTGCTTTGTCTTTCAGAAATGTAGATGGCTGCTGCCTGTGAAGGACTCGCACTCATCTGACCCTGCACAGAGCCTCCGATTGCTACCATGATCCTCTGCATGCTGCTGTTGGCCTCACTGCCTGAGCCGTCTGGCACAGAAGTCAACCCTGGTAGGGAGCTGCTAGGCTGGGAGGACTCTAATCTCTTGCCTTTCATATGTTCATTCTCAGCCTTTCTTTCCTCCCTTTCATGATATTCACACAGAAATGTAGTCACTAACATATTCCATATTCACTAACATAACTTTGAGATGGTGGAGTTCGGGATCCTGCAGGAAAGAAGTAAGGCAACAAGCAGGATTGCAACCCTGGACTTCTGGAGAGCAGACTTTGGGCTCTTCAGAGACCTACTTGGAGGAATCTCATGGGTTAAGGCCCTAGAAGGAAGGGGGGATCCAGGAGAGCGGGCTAGTATTCAAACATCACTTCCTCCAAGCTCAAGAACGGTGCATCCCTCTGAGTAAGAAGTGCAGGAGACCTGCATGGGTGAGCAAGGAGCTCTTGGCCAAATTCAGACAGAAAAAAGTACACAATGTGGAAGAGGGGACAGGCTACTTGGGAGAACTATAGGAATGCCATCAGAGTATGTAGAGATGCTGCGAGGAAGGCTAAGGCCCAGCTGGAATTGTCTTGCAAGGGATGTTAAGGACAATAGGAAGGGCTTCTTCAAATACATCAGCAGCAGGATGAAGACTAGGGAAAATGTGGCCCCGCTACTGAAAGGGACGAGGGACCTGGTGACAAAGGATACAGAGAAGGCAGAATTATTGAATGCCTTCTTTGCTTCAGTCTTCACTGCTGGGGCAACTCTCATGAATCCCCTAGCCTGGATGTAAAGGGGAAAGTCTGGAGAAAGGAAGACTTTCCCCTGTTTGAGGAGGATAGGATTAGAGATCATCTGGGCAGGCTAGGCATCCACAAATCCATGGGCCCAGATGGGATGCACCCACGGGTACTGAGGGAGCTGGCGGATGTTGTTGCCAGGCTGCTCTCCATCATCTTTGAAAAGTCACGGAGAGCTGGAGAGGTGCCTGAGGACTGGAAGAAGGCCACTGCCTTCAAGAAGGGCAAGAAGGAGGAGCCAGGCAACTATAGGCCAATCAGCCTCACCTCCATCCCTGGAAAGGTGATGGAACAGCTCATTCTGGATGTCATCTCCAGACATACAGAGGAAAAGGTGATCAAGAGTAGCCAGCATGGATTCACCAAGGCGAAATCCTGCTTAACCAACCTGATAGCCTTCTATGATGGAATGACTGGCTAGGTAGATGAGGGGAGAGCAGTGGATGTTGTGTACCTTGACTTTAACAAGGCTTTTGACACTGTCTCCCATAATATCCTCTTACATAAGCTCAGGAAGTGTGAGCTAGACAAGTGGACAGAACTGGCTGAAAGGCAGAGCT
Organism: Rhea pennata; assembly: GCF_028389875.1. NCBI lineage: Eukaryota > Metazoa > Chordata > Aves > Rheiformes > Rheidae > Rhea > Rhea pennata. The sequence goes on from NC_084680.1 coordinate 4,218,955, forward strand.
CAGAGGGTTGTTATCAGTGGTGTGGAGTCCAGTTGGAGGCCTGTGGCTAGTGGAGTCCCCCAGGGCTCAGTACTGGGTCCCATCCTGTTCAACTTATTCATCAGTGACCTGGATGAGGGGACGGAGTGCCTCCTCAGCAAGTTCGCTGGTCATACCAAGCTGGGAGGAGTAGCTGATACACCTGAGGGCTGTGCTGCATTCAAAGAGACCTGGACAGGCTGGAGAGTTGGGCAGGGAGGAACCTCCTGAGGTTCAACAAGGGTAAGTGCAGAGTCCTGCACCTAGGGAGAAATAACCCTAGGCACCAGTCCAAGCTGGGGGCTGACCTTGTGGAGAGCAGCTCTGCAGAGAAGGACCTCGGAGTGCTGATGGATGACAGGTTGACCATGAGCCAGCAACATGCCCTTGTGGCCAAGAAGGCCAATGGTGTCCTGGGGTGCATTAGGAAGAGTGCTGCCAGCAGGTGGAGGGAGGTGATCCTGCCCCTCTACTCAGCCCTGCTGAGGCCTCATCTCGAGTACTGCATCCAGTTCTGGGCTCTGCAGTGCAAGAGAGACCTGGAGCTACTGGAGAGAGTCCAGTGTAGGGCTACGAAGATGATCAGAGGGCTGGAGCATCTGCCCTATGAGGAACAGTTGCGAGAACTGGGCCTGTTTAGCCTGGAGGAGAGAAGACTGAGGGGGGATCTTATCAATGTGTAGAAGTATCTGATGGGAGGGTGTCAAGGGGACGGGGACGAACTCTTCTCAGTTGTCACATGTGACAGGACGAGGCAATGGGCAGAAACTGAACCGCAGGAAGTTCCACCTGAATGTGGGGAGGAATTTCTTCACTGTGAGGGTGACAGAGGACTGGAACAGGTTGCCCAGAGAGGCCGTGGAGTCTCCTTCTCTGGAGATACTCAAAGCCTGCCTGGATGCAACCCTGTCTAACATGCTGTAGGTGACCCTGCTTGAGCAAGGGGGTTGGACTAGATGATCTCCAGAGGCCCCTTCCGACCTTACTCATTCTATGATTCCCTGAATGCTCTTCTATGTGCTAAGGTTGCCTGTCTTCTTGGACTGCTCTGTTGGAGTGGACCACCTTTCTGGTCAGTCCCAAGAGTCCAGACACGTGGACAAATATATATATATATATATATATATATTTTTTTTTTTTTTCTTGTTCATCACCTGCATTGCCTTCTCTACCTTTTGATGTGAGAAGGCAGGAGAAAGAGCTATATACCAGCCTGTCAGACTTAGCGTATCATGAATTTAGACAATAGTATAATGATGTCTTCTGATTTATTTTATATGCATTTCCATAGTAATAAGTTGCTTTTTGACCTCTCAGTTGAACACAGAGTTCAAGCTTTCATAACCTGTATATTGGAGCTATGAGGTAGCCTTCCTATCCTGAAGTAGCTTATTCAGTGTCTTCACTTAGTTCTTGTACTTACCAATATTGAATTGTGCTGCTATTTTACGGCAGAATAGTACAGTGTCATGGAATCATTCTTCTTTCAGTTGTATTTTTCCTATATCTGAGTAACTTAATATCATCAGCAAACATTGTTACTTTATTACACATCTCCCTTTTAAGACTATATGAATGTATAGAACACCATAGACTGATATTGCACCTGACAATAATTGCAGCAAAATCCTTCTGAAATAACCTTTGCTCACAGGCATTTTTGTGTTGAAATTTGTTGTTCAGCCTCTGCCTTGTTCTATAAGGTGGCATCAGAGAGGTGGATTTCATGCTTCTGTGTTTTCTTACACCTTCTGAACCTAGTTAACAACTTTATCAAAGCTGCATAGAAAGATAGTGGTCTTGGAGATGAAGAAATGAGGAGACTCAAGGCAGTGCCTTTGCTGAGGAAAGGGCAGGCAAAGCTGCTGATATGGCAGCAGGTAGTTTGGGGAGTATGTGAATAATGATGTCAACCACTGTGCCTGTGGCTCTGGAGTGACTACTGCGTATCTTGTCTTTTGCCTGTGCCCCGGTAGACAAGGGGAAGAGCTGGAGCTGTTGTAAGTTCAGAGGACAAAGACCAAAAATCTGTAGGAAAGTATTTTGTTTGTTCTGGAACTTACCACTGACTATGCTTTTGTCTTTTAATTTTTTCATTTACGTAGTGGTTTTGTCTGCTGATGATGTTGACCTGACATGAATATCTTGCTTGCATTTTTTTTTTGAATTCTCATACAACATTGAGACTTTTGGTTTCCTGATACATCTAATATTCCAGGATGTATTTCAAAGATGATGTGAGAGGGAGAGCTCTTGGCTGGTTTATACTTGTAAGCTATGTCTACAGTGCCTTTGGTAGCTGTATTGAGCTTACAGAGCGTAATGGCTTGAGCTGGTTGTGTCCTTCCTTCCTGGAAGCACCAAGTCAAAGAGGCTGTTCATGCCTGGAGAGAAACACCTGGTTCCACTCAAGTCTAGAAGCAGAGAATAGACTAGTGTGGGGCAATGTGGATAATCGGGGGATTAGGCTCAAATATAAGCTGTAACCTGCAGTGACATGATAGAGTAGATGTTCCTGTAACTTGAAGTTGTCTGGTTGTCTGGAATTAGATGCTTTTTAACTTTTCACTTGTTATTGGACTGCAGAACATTATATCAGTTGGTCTTATCTGAATGCAAGTCAAGCATTGTGTTTCTTCCAGGAGGGAAAAAATATATAAAAAAAGACCTATTCTACAATGACATATTACTTATCAATAATGATGCAATGTAAAAGGAAGTATTGTATCAAAGATTCTGTGTAATGTGTAACACTGTCTTTTGATGTTAAAAATGCATCTCTGCAAAGTCTTTGCTCTTCCAAGGTTCTGACTCAATGCATTTTCATTACTTGCAATTTTAGTTTATAGTAATTATGAAGTATTTTGTCCTTTTTATTGCTTTCTCTATTATTGCCACGTTTATTCCATAGGCTATCAATTAGACTTGTCCAATTAAAAAAAAAAAAACAAAAAAAACAACTTTTTTTTACTTGCTTTTGTTTCCACTTTCAGCCATATGCCGTTATCCTTTGGGCATGCATGAAGGAACGATACGGGATGAAGATATCACTGCTTCCAGTCAGTGGTATGATTCCACAGGACCTCAGTATGCACGGTAGGCTAATCTTTGGCAAAACTGTAATCCTATTCTTTTACTTATCTAATATGGTCAAAGATAAAAATTCTTCTTTAGCCTCACTCACAAAGAAACCCATTTGCTTAGCTTTTTCACTGCTTCCGTAGTAGATCTAAACGCACAGTGAAAGGCCAGAAGGCAATGATCAAGGTCACAAGTTGCAACTTCGGAAATTCTGACTCAAAAAACCCTTCCCATTTAGAAGGAAGGGGTGCAGCTTTTAGATTTCCAGAGAGGTGCTGACCTCTCCATGGTTGGAGATTTTCAAGACATGGTTGGACAACGTCCTCTAGGTGACCTTGCTTTTGAGCAAGGGCGGGGCTGGACTAGATGATCTCCAGAGGTCCCTTCCAACTTCAACCATTCTGTGATTGTGTGACAAGGCCTTGAGGAAAGCAATGTAGCTTTGAAGTTAGCCATGCTGCAAGCAAGTGATTGGACTAGAGACCTCCAGAGGCACTTCCAGCCCTGTTCTTTCTGTAGCTCTATAACCATCTCTAATGGATTTGTGATTTACAGGTCAACTAGGGACAGTGCCTTTGGAACTCTTGTTGGAGCACTTGAAATTCCGAATCATAGGAAGTCACTTAGGTGAATGGACTTTTCAACAGTATCGTAATGAAGAAATGGACTGTGTGCACTTTAATTCAGAGAAGTTCTGAATTCTTTGGCTGTTTTGAATGTGATCACCCTGACCTGATGGCACTGACTGCAAAATAGTGGTGTTCTGCATCAGTTAGATACATTGGCCTTTTATGGAACTGGTTACAAAAGTGTTTCTCTTTTCTCTGTCATGAATTTTTACTTTCTCCCTAGTTAGAAGCAAGGAGAAATAACTGTTCCTAATTCAGCTTTTCTGCTGTATTCATTATAGCATCATTACAAGAAATCATGTCACCAACTTTTTTATTTTGATCAAATTTTCTAAAACTAACAGTCTGTTTTGTAAACTTGAAAATATAGAGTTAAGGAGTTGTTAAAAAGCAGGTACAGGATTTTATTTTAATGTCAAGAACTGTTAGTCTTTTTCAGCAGTTTGGCTTTTCATTCTTATGTTATTCCACTTCTTTCAAAGCTGTAGACTAATGATTTACAAAGTAACTCCAAAAGGTAAGTTTCCTTACAGTTGTTTGTAATGATATCAAACATTCGTATAATTTCTACGCAAACTAGATATGCATTACAGGTTAATTATGATGGTTATATTTATTCAAAGACTTTAGACAGTCCAAAATTATGAAATTCTTGTAGCGCTTGCTTTTTTCTTACTCTATTTTAGAGCAAGGATGCTGAATGCCATGTGTTTTGCAAAGTTTGAACAAGCCTGTGGGTCTGAAGGCTGGAAGATGTATTTTGTTCTCTCAAGGATGACTTAATCCAAATTCTGCAAGTAGTTGTTGTCACTTGCCATCTGTTACCATCATCTTTTTCTGCTAGCGCAGTCTGGATGTCCACAGGCAGAAAATGTGAAAAGACACCTTCTAGCTGACTTCATTTTTTTTTTAGAGGTCATGGATCTCTTATGCAGATGCTGCTTGTCCCTGTCACTTCACAATTGCCCTTCGCACCTTTCTTATAACTTGTTTTACTTGCTAATTCACTCTAAAAGTATACAACAGGGTACTGACTGAGCTGAGACAAAACTCCTGTTTCTAGCCTGTACCTTGACCTTCTGTGTCTCCTTCTGGGTATTTTCTTCCTTGATAGGAGATTTGACTGTGCTCACCATTCCCACTAATTAGAGTTAGGAAGGCTGTCAGAAAGAAGAGGACATTTCAAGGGCTTGTTCTTTTCTGGGATATCTCTGTTACTTCAAAGCTCATGTGGATTTACCATGTCCAGATAAATTTTTCACACTTAAAACTACTTTCACCGCCTTGTGGCTTGCAGAGCTGGATCTGGAGATGCTTTGGTAACCTGATGTTTCCTTCAGTAGCTCCACCTGCTGATTGCTAGAGCACTTGGCATGCAATCTCCAAGGCTAAAAGCTTGAGTCTTTGCAGCTAGTGCTGAAATGTTCAACTGTAAGCAGAGAAATTCTCATCAAACACTGAACAGTGTCTTGCACCAGCAACTCAGATCAATGAGGGAAACAGGAAAGATGTGTTGAGATGACCCACAATAATTTGGAGGTGGCAGAGCTTTTTTCTAGAATGTATTTTAAGATAGCTCCTCTTTGTGCTTGTAACAGCTATAGGAGGGCTAGGCAGAGGTTCAGGTGTTACTGTATGGGGTATTTAGGTAAAGTGACAATGTACTTTACAGGCCATCTGCTAAAAAGCAGTCGATACACAATAGCCTACTGACTAATATAGTTGTTTCCAAGTCAACATTAAAGTATTGGCTCCAAGAAAGAAGTGACTTACAGTAGTTAATGAGATATACCCAAAACAGTGGCTCTGCAAAGGGTAAGACTGGTTACAGGTGTCTCAGATAAGCCTCTACAGATCCTCACCCAGAAGAGGAGAGGTGTTCAGTAGTTAGCTGCCAGGGCTGACTTCTTTCTGTGCAATTCTCAGTTTCAGCAGGTCTCCTCAGTTACTGGGAAGGCTGGCTCCTCAGGAAGAAAGTGCTTTTTTTTTTTATTATTATTTTTCGTGTGGTTTTTATTTTATGTATTTGGTTTTTCTCCTCAGGTTACAAAGGGAAGAGGGGGATGGAGCTTGGTGCCCGGCTGGCTTGTTGCAGCCAGAAGATGTGCAGTTCCTCCAAATTGACCTGCACAAGCTCTTTTTCATCACCTTGATTGGGACTCAGGGACGGCACGCCCGTGCCACAGGCAAAGAATTTGCCCGTGCTTACCGAATTGACTACAGCCGCAATGGAGAGCGCTGGGTCTCCTGGAAAGATCGTCAAGGCAGGCAGGTGAGTGTAGCAGGAGCTGAACCCAAGTAAAGTCATAGGGAATTAGACTGTGGAAGATGTGTCCTTCCTTTGTCTCTGCCTACTGCCTAGTGCATCTTACTCTTCTGATTCTTCTCTGGGTCAGGTGTTCAATGTTCTCTGCCTTAGTCCTCTATTTGCTGGGGCTATTACTCACTTGACCTGGTTCCCCAAATCCTTCCCATGGCCTTGACCTAAAATAGTGGCTCTTTGCTATGTTTCTATATGTATTCAAAACATGAAATACAATGTGACTGTCCCTCTGCCAGCCTGGGACTCGCTTCTAAATTCAAAGCTGCAAAGCAAGCTTCATGTCCAGTGTCTGCTTTTGACTATTAACTACTTTGGGATCTGGCATGCCTGCTTTGTGGGTGTGTTATTTTTTTTTTTTAAGAGGTGGAGCATGGAAAGGCAATAAGGTTCTGGATGTCTGGTGGAGTTTAATTTAGCTGTGAGAAGGGAGAAACTTAGAGGGTAGAAAACATGTTGAATGCACACCCACAGAGGCTTCACTGCCTAACTGCAGTTGTTTCTGACACCCTCCAGATTCAAGCATGCAGCGCTGTACTAGCAGCACTCTGCTTGTGTTCATAAGCCTTTCTTAAAATTCACTGGAAATAAGTTTTCTTCCCTTTGCAGCTTGTCTGAGCTGATTCCTGTGTCTTGGTCATAAGCCAGGATCTAGCCCTCATGAGAAAGGTAGTTGGTGCCGTGGTGTTTTCTAGCACCGAGGGTACTTCAGAAGTAACAGTGGGGTCTGCAATGCTAGAAACAGTTCAGGTACTAACTTCTAGCTTGTTAATGAATGACTTGTTCACTCAGATCTTTAATTTGTTACTTGGCCATTACTTATCTTGCCTGTCCCTTGACTTTTTGTGCCTAGGAAAGTCGGCTCTAGCTTTGATACACTCAGAGGCAAAGGGTCAAACAGTTGTCCCCTTGTCTCTGACATCTGTTCATAGTGTCTACTAGCACTAATGTTGTGTAGTGCAGCACTGTTGGTCCTGGTCTCTCCTGATGCTGTTGGGAATGTTAATTGCCACCATCTGTTGCTGGTGCTGGAGTCTGGGGTTCATTCCACACACAGCTCATCACTTTGTTTTTCTGGTCATGAGAAACTGCAAGTGCTCAACCGCAGCAACCCCTACTTGTGGGAGGTACTGTGCTAAGTGCGTTTTTCCTTTTGCTTATCTCAGGTGATGCCTGTATCAGGCAGAAATGTTGGCTCTTCCACTATAGAGCTGATGTAAAGGTATCTTTTTATGAGCAGGGAATAGCTCTTGGAAGCTTCTTGCTCTTACTCTGTCTAGCAGCGAGTCCATGTTGGTCTACGTAAGACTTTTTGGCTTGATATTATCTTGGAGATTCCCTTCAGGTGTGGTCAACTCCAGAGGATCCGTCTAGCTCCTGTAATGAAGGCATGGGATATTTCAAGGCCATCTGCAGTGAAATGGCAGAACTTCTGCACATCCTTCCTAAGGAAGTAAACAAATCAATTTGCAGTCAAAATGAAATTCATGCCAAATGAATTCTAGCTTCTATAGGGTCTCTTTTCCTATCAATAAGATCAGGTGGTGCCAGCTGAGCTGTTTTACAGCTCTCTAATCTTAAGTCATCTGATGGTTGTGTTAATCCCTGTTACTAGATGTCTGAAGAAAAGGGTCATTTATGTGTCCATATTTCATTGGAAGAGATCATAAGTGTTTGTCTTAAGAACAGAGATGTTAAGAGGCTGCAAGTTAAGAGCCTGTTGAGAGGCTGAAGAAGATGAGAAAGCGAGCCTGCTCTCTGACTGTCCTGTATGTTGAGACTATGCTGCTTGTGGTTTCCTCCCTCACCCCAGTCAGATGTACAAGAGCATTTCATGCTATCCTGGTGGAGTTCAGAAGACTTTCTGTAAAGCTCTGTAAAGGTGGCTTTTGATAAAATAGATATGGTCTCCCTTCACATTGCTTCAACTGCCTTCCTGGGGCTGTCAATCCTGGCTGATCTTGAGAAAGATGCAGTGTTCTGAGGAGCTTCCTCTTGTGATATAACAAGGTCCAAGGTCCTTTACCTCTTTAGTGACTCTGGAGAGCTTTCCTGCTGCTATGAAGAGGAAGCCATTTTTCTGCTCCCTCATTGGCCTCTCTCGTCTTTTAAATTGCCTGCAGACCAACAGTTCCAGTCCATGTGGTCTTTTGAGCAGTCTCAGCTTCTGGTCCATTCTTTTTTCTGAGAGTGTCTTTGAACAGGAGCCCTCGCACCAGCAGTTCAGGCTCTTGATGTCAGAAGTGTTCTTATTTTGTCTCCATAGGTCCAGACCTTTACAAAAATCTCTTAGGCTTTTGGAGCCCTTCACTGGGGAATTGACAGCTCCAGCTGTTCTCATACAGTGGCCATCGAAGCAGATAGTGGGCTGTTCCTAGAACTGCGATCAAATGGGGTGGGGGGTGGAACTCCCTGCCAGATCACACTGCTCTTTACCGGGATGGAGCAGTCGTGGTAATGCTGAGTATTTCAGTTCAAGACATTTGCTGTGCAGCTACTTGGATCTTCATCCATGAATGCTGCACCAACTCTGACATTTTGTTGGTTTGTGCAGTATTTCTTAGAAAAAGGACAACAAGACCCTCTTCAGGTAACTGGTGAAGAGGGCAAGCGCTGACCACTATCTGCTATTAGAATGTACATGTAGACTCCTCAAAAGAGAGGTTACATACCAGTAACTGAAGTTCTCTGTAACGTATAGTCCACATGTACATTTGTCTTCCACCTGCCTTTCTTCTCTCTCTAAGTCCTTCCTGGTATCAGTCTGCAGTGTACAGGAAGCAAAACGGCAGGAAGCACCTTTCACCTAAGCCATGCACTGGGTAGGAGGAGGGGAACAGCAGCAGCAAACCCTCTGCGTATACTGCATGGGGAAACTCCTCAGTCTCAAATGATGGGGTACGAGTAAACTTCTGTACATATGAACTACGCACCAGGAAGTTACTGGTAGGACCTCTCTTTTCCAGGTGATCCAAGGCAACATTGATACGTATGATGTGGTCTTGAAAGATCTTCGGCCTCCCATCATTGCTCGTTTTATCCGGGTGATTCCTGTGACAGAGTTGCCAATGACTGTCTGTATGAGGGTTGAGCTCTATGGCTGCGTCTGGTATGGTAAGTAGTGACTTCCATGCCTGTGACTGAAAAGTAGCCTTTACACAACACTGACTGGGACTCTTCAGCATCCTCATGTATGAGAAAGATTTCCAGGTCCACAGAGCTGCTTTGGTGGTCCACATCATAAATAACAATCACATGGGCAGAGATGGTGGAAGGCGGCTGCTGCTGTGTTTCTGAGGTGTATGGCCTTCTTTTTTTAGATGGTTTGGCATCCTATAGCATCCCTGAAGGAGGGACAATAGCGGCTCCTGGCTTCCCCATCGTTTATCTGAATGACTCGACCTATGATGGCTACCATGAGCGCAGGTGGGAGAAGTCGTCCTGTTCTCTCTCTGTCATTGTGCAAATTATCTCTTCTTTCTTTCTTTTCCTGTCATTAGTATCCTGTATCCTAAATACTTTCTTGGTGAGACCTCCCTAGTCCAAGCTAGCCTCCTAGTTCTCCAAAGTGTTTAATATTTGAGTAGCTTGGTTGTTCCAGACCCTGTGATGCATTATCAGTTGCTGTTCTGAAGGAGGGCACAAGCTCAAGATTCATCCCGTCCTAGCTGGTGAAGGTGACCAGGAAGCAAATTATTTGTCTGTTATTGGAAGTCTTTTGATGCTTCTCTTCAAAGAGAAGGTTCTGTCATTATACAGCCAAGTACGTCTTTGTTCATGGCTTCCCATCTGTACATGGTGTGATAAGACAGTTCTGATATGTCTGGTTGCCTTAAAGCCTTCATCATTCTTGGTCTCTACTGTGACCATATTCATTGCACTGGTTTCACTGCTGATCAGGTGTAGCCCTAAGCTGTTGTTAATACTGCAGATCATAAGGTGCTGCTACTCTTTTGTTGCCCAAAGTCGGAGTGGGAGAGCTGGCTGGACCTTTTACTTGCACAATCATGGTGCCCTTGGATCAGCTGAAGGTCCTTCCCCTCTTCATTGCCTTTGCTTGTGGAGTTTGATATTTGAAATGCATTCTCCAGCAGACTGCATCTTAAACTGTTGCAGGAGGTCTCCAGGGTAAATTGGGCATCTGAGAAAGTACGCAACACCTGAACTCTAGGCCTGCACTTGATACCTGTGAGCTTCTGGACAGATGTGAAATACTCTTTTTGAAAATAAAGCCCTGAAGGACTTGAAACAATTTGGAAAACTGCATCAGTCCATGTGAGAAGCTGCAAGTCAGCAGAGGCACCACTGCCAATGTGGTATCAAAGGAAGGTGGCTGATGTCTCACTGTAAAGATTTCTTGGGTATGATGCTTTTCCAGTTTGGAGTCAAAAAGCCCAGAGTCATTGGATTTTACAGCTCATTACAAGGCATGCTAGTATTTCAAATCACTGAGGTAAATTAGGACATTTGTTGACATTTTGAGGTTTGTGGTTTATCTTATAGTGACTCCTTTGGAAGACAGAATTCATTAAGAGTCTGAATCTGAAACATTAAACTGGCTGAACTTTCAGAGATTTAGCATGATCATTTTTCTTTGCTATAAACACAGATTTGAATATGTTTTTGAATGGCTTGAAATGTTGGGCAATGGGCCTCTTGAGGCGCAGCAGATTCCTGCTTGTGCAGAAAGGTGACTGGTAAGTGACCTGGTGGCACCCATTGAGCTAAGGAGATTCTAGTGTACATTCACATTTCAGTGATTATTAACCTCCGAAAATTTCTGCTGATGCCTGAAGTTCTTCGTGTTTAGAGATGATTTTTTTTTTTAAGTAACTTGTGTCCTACTATGCTGGAGTCAAAAATGTGTGAAGAGAATACCTTCTTTGTACTTGAGGGATGTTGCAAGATAGCGGGTAATTAGGTCTTGATGGGGTAATATCTGATGCTTTCAAGCTGTATTGAGATATTGAAGTTTGAACATGAAAACCTGGCATTTGAATAAAGAGTTTCGCGTAGAGTGTTTTTTTACTTGCAGAAAATATTTTAAAAAGCAGATATTTAGAAATTCAAGGTCTGTGTTGAGATCAAAATTTCCTTTGAATCACAACTTATGTTTTAGAGTGTCTTATAAAAAGTTATATGTGTAGAATGATGTAGGGGTTGCACTTAGGTGCTGAGCCCTAACTTAGGAAGCAAGCTTTGCTGGAGAGTGCCTGGGAGCTCCAGATGCAGACATAAAACCCAACGTGCTGAGCAAGGAGTCTTTCAAACTAATTGAATTGTTGATCAAGCGCCTGACTGACCTGCAGACAGGAGTCTGCCTTTTCCAGGTGTGAATCCTGTTTGGAGTTCACAAAACATGCAGACTAGTACAAATCCCAATTATAGGAAGGCTTTCTTGGAGTGGACCTGAGGACCTTCAATGCATGTACCAGCAGTTCAGCCTTGGTTACAAAGACTGCCTAATTAAATGGAACAGGTCTAGGAAGCGAGCTCAGGCGTTGATACTGCTGAACAGTTAGCACTCTCCTTGCCATAGGACAAGGGGCAGAATATGCCAGGCAGCATTCCCAAAAGGCAGTTAAGTCAGGAACATACTGTGTTTAGCCTTTCCTACTCCATGTCGTCTTCCAGCACTATCCCAATGGGGTCTGCTCTTGCTGATACAAAGTGGAGCTAGGCAGAGTCTGGGGAAGAGAATCTAATCAGTCTTGAAAATGGTGCTGGTAACACTCTCCTCTTGAGAAGTAATGTCAGATGTAATCCCAGACAGAATTGGCTGTGTCTGCTTGTGAGTGGCTGGACTAGCTGACCGTGGCCTCTCACCGCTTCTTTTCTGCACTTTTCTGTGCCTGCCTGCAAAACTGTCTCCCACTTGTTCTCCAAGGGTAGGATAGAGCAGTGTTCCTCCTGTGCAGCTCCACAATCAAATGTTTCACTTAGGGTTTTCCTAACAGAGAGCTTTAAGTGTCTTCTCTAGAGCCTTCACTTTCATTCTCAATAGATTACTTATTGCTAGATTTTGCTGTCAGTATGTCACATCAATGCAAAAACTTATGCCTTTTGCAAAGCAGGGAAAGGTTTTCAAAGTTCAGCCTGAATAAAATAAAGGTGAGGTTGTACAATAACAAGGAATAAGTTCTTGCCCAGGATGGGTTAAGAGAAATTAAATTCATGTTTTCCTGGTACCAGCTGAAAGACTTAACTGCTTTCACACTCGGGTAGATCAAGGAGCCTGAGTGTTTTTCCTAGCTGGTGTTCTGTACAACTGTTAGTTCTTTCTTGTTAGGCACTTGTATGGAGGCCTGGGCCAGCTGACGGACGGCGTGCTGGGACTGGATGATTTCACCCAGAGCCACCAGTACCGTGTGTGGCCAGGCTATGACTACGTCGGCTGGAAAAATGAGAGCTTTAGCACAGGCGCTGTTGAAATGGAGTTTCAGTTTGACCGACCGAGGAACTTCACCTCCATGAAGGTATCAATGTCCTCCCTCTCCTGTTGCCTGGGGTGGGCTTTGGGTCTGGGTGCTTCCAAGTTGCACCTCTAGGCTCTTTTCCCAAAGCATGAGCATTTAAGGCACTTAGCAGCAGAGCCCACCAGAGGCAGGTTTTGAGCAGGTAATGTCTCACGTTTGCCTATGCAGAAAGCTGCAGCAGGGGAGTGCTTGCCTCTCTGGAGCTGAGATGCTTTCCTTTCACAGAATCAGTAAGGCTGGAAGGGACTACTGGAAATCATCTAGTCCAAACCCCTGCTCAAGCAGGGTCACCTAGAGCATGTTAGACAGGGTTGCATCCAGGCAGGCTTTGAGTATCTCCAGAGAAGGAGACTCCACAACCTCTCTGGACAACCTGCTCCAGTGCTCTGTCACTCCCACAGTGAAGAAATTCCTCCTCGCATTCAGGCAGAACTTCTGTGGTTCAGTTTTTGCCCATTGCCTCTAGTCCTTTCTCATGGGACAACTGAAAGGAGTTTAGCCTCATCCCCTTTCACCATTTAGATTAAATGACTAAGGACTATAAAGCAGACACGTGGGTGGTGCTTTGGCAGCCCCTGTTGACAACAAAGATAGATTTCAGGTTGCAGGCTACTGACTGTCTTACAGGCCTTGCCTGACCCTTGAGGCAACAAAATGTGATCGTGTTTCCCCTTTTTTGACCAAAAACGTCTCTGGATGCCTAAACCTATGCTTATGCTGTGAGAAATTACTGAATTATGCAGGAAAAGGATGAACAAAAGGTTTAGAGTCTGTAGTAAACAGCAGAATCTTTTTAAAAGGATCAGTGGCTTTTCTCGTAAAGATTTCAAATGAAGGAGAACCCACCACATCCTTAAGTAAATTGTTTTGGTGGTTACTTACCCTGGTTTTATTTTGTCTATTTTTAGCTTGCAACCATTGGCTTTTTGCCTGCTTTCAATGGCAAAAAATCTTGAGTCCTGCCTTCTCAAATTTTCCTGTTTCTAGACTGTGATTAAACCACTTTCTTAATCTTTGCTTCAGTAAACTAAGTTGGCTGAGCTGCTCAATTCCTTCATTGTGAGAGCCAGGATTACTTGTGCTGTTTTCTTCCAATCCTTTTTTTGCTTGCCAATATGCTTTTGGAGGTGTAGAGGGTAGAATTGGATGCAGGCTTTTGATCAAACTGCTTAGAAGAATAGTACTGACTTTCTACTTTTGTTTATACTTTGTTTATAAATGCTGTGATCACGTTTTCTTTTTAAGCCAAAGGACAGGCTACCAACGATCATTTAGCTTTTAGCATGATACTAAAATCTTATCCAAAAGTATTGGTTTCCAGAATAAAAGTCCAATCCAGAAAGCTTGATTTACATTTTGATGCTGAATTCTTTATCTTGAAATAAGTCAGTCAGAGGACCCAGCTTACTGCATAGTTCAGATTATTTGAGAAACTGCCGTTTCTGTTTGATTTTGCTGCTTTGTTTCTTCTATTTTATTCTTAGTGATTTTATTGTCTCTTCAGATTATTGAGAAAGATAGTGAATAGCCTTGGACTAGGAACTTGTGCCTGCTAGGAAAAAAAAAAACTGCTGAAGAATGGTGCCTTGATTAAAACTTGCCAATCTTAAAAGTTAAATTATATAATTCATGAGTTCATATTATGTTAGTTGGAGTTGCATATTACAATGAGAGTAAATGAAATGCTATATTAAAATCTGTCCTGTAAACACAGCCATTCTCGTCAGCCAAATACATAAGCTCATAGAAATAGCAACTTTGTTTAGTGTTTTATGATAAGGCTATTTTGATTAGCATAAATTATCCTTCATTTTTAATTGTGTATGCTGTTTTACTTCTGCATTTATTTCGTGTAAGCTAGCTATTCAGTAATCACTTACTCATCACTATCATGATACATATCTATCTTAATATTAGTACCTGTTAGCTTTATTTCAGTCCTTTGAACTTCTCCAATATACAAGGGAATGTTAAAAATAAATGTTATCAAATTTTGCAACTACATTGCAAATTACTTAGGCTTGCATATTGTAGAGTTGGACTTCAGTAGGTGGTGCTTAACACTACACTCGTAATAGTTGGACTAGAAAGTATTCCTGTATCACTCTAAGATGTGAACATGTCCAACTACTGTCCAAATCTGGCACAAACTGTATTGCAGGCATCAGGCTTTCCTGCCTTGTTACAGATGACTATACCTCCTTATTGAATAACATTATCTAGGCTTCATCTGTTCCTGATTATACTCAATACCCTCTTTTTGTCTTCTTCCTGCTCATCAGGCCTGTTGTCCTCATTACTGCCTCACTCCTATTCACTGCAAGACATCAAGGAGGTGAAGCAATTAAGATTCAAAGCTGCACTTATGCAGAAACTGTTGTTGTTGCAGTTGTTAATACTGCGCAGTCATTAGAAAATAATTTCTTGAGCTTTGAGGGAGAGTCAGACCACCATGGCTATGAAATAGAGGGGCTGGCTGGGAGGAACACCATGGGCTTCGAGGGCCACTTTATTTCTTTTATAGTTCCTGACACTGGTGCTTTGGTCCAGATCTTCAGTATTTCATGGCAGAATCTAAACTGTCGTTAAAAAAACCCCAAAACAAAAACAAACAAAACTCAAAACCAAAAACAAACAAAAAATACCCTAAACCAGAGACAATATTTGCGTTTAAGTAAGAGAGCATAAGTAACAGCATAAGGGATCCATATGAGCCTTGTCTCTGTGAAGTCCACTTTGCTGGAGGTCCGGCAGGGTGCTGTGTGTCAGTGTTGATGGGCCTGCAGTGCTGCAGCCTGGGGAAGCAGAGGAGCCGTAGGTCCCCTGCCCCTGTCGCTTATGCCAGAGGCCCTTGGCTTAGGTGCAGCCCAAGAGCAGGAAGGGAAAGGTTCCTACCAGCTTGTAGGAGGGTAAAACAAACCTCCCAAATAGAGAGATGTGAAGCCAGCCTGGCAGCAGTCTGCAAACTGCTTAGTCTGAAAGCAGACTCCGTGGAGCCGTAACCCGAAGATGCACGGGGAGGCCTCTGTGTTAGTGAGACGTTAGCTTGGCAGTGTAGCAATGGTGGTTTAAATTTCAGCATCATTAGCTAAGCCAGTGGTGCCGTTGCAGCAGGGACACCCTGGTGATGTACTGAGCCCCCATGGCAGCCTGATAGGTGCAGGCTTACATGATGGTATGAAGAAAACGTAGATCCTTTGTTGTCGTTAGGGAGCAGCCACAGCAGAACTAGTGCTATTTGTCAGTGGAATAGCTTCTCTGGCTTGCATATACTGCTTGGTAATTTTTTTTTTGAAGAAAGTAACTTACACTGCAGATGCTGTGGGCTTCCTCAAAGAGGCTATAGAGGCTAGATGTGGTTTCCTTTCCCCTCTTAAGATATATGTTCATGCAGAATTGTTCTGTGAGGCTTTGGATTAACATAGGGTGGTATGTTTGGGGCTGTTCTTTTTGATGATGCATTTTGCTGGGTCTTTTGGAGAGCTTGCTAAGACTGGACCATTAATTTAGTTTTTGCATGTAAGGTTAACAGTTGTTTTGAAATCACTTCTTGTACAGACATTCCCACTACAGACTAAAGGTGAATTGGGCTGTCTTAGAATAAGTCACTCAGACTGGTTTAAGAGTATTCATACAGACAGCTGTTTGAAGAGCTGCATGAACAAAAAATCATCAAGCCTCGATTTTTGATTTCAGTATGTCTTCCTGTCTGATCTGTTTCTTCGTACTAGGTGCATTGTAACAACATGTTTTCTAAGGGAGTGAAGATCTTCCAGAAGGTGGAGTGTTTGTTCAAACCTCGCCTGATTGCAGACTGGGAGTCTGAACCTGTTGGAGTGGCAACTGTCTTAGATGACAAAAACCCCAGTGCAAGGTTTGTGACTGTCCCCCTCAATCAGCGTGTGGGTAAAGCCATACTTTGCCGCTTCTACTTTGCCGACTCCTGGATGATGATGAGTGAGATTTCCTTCCAGTCTGGTGAGTATTCCTCCAGCTCAGAAGATCTAGGGGAGCATGGAGGGCAGAAGCAATGGTGTAGAGATGCTGGATGTATGAGGTTAACAGCAGTGCAGGGCAGCGTGGGGCTTCTCAAGGAGGAGCAAGAGGTAGTACTGCTGTAGGCACTGTGAGAGGTAGGAGGGTAATAGGGAAATGCAGGATAGCTGGGAGGCTGCAGGATGGTGGGGGAGTGGAGAAGGCAGCCTAGGGTTCACACCAGGGACATGGCTTAAGGTATGGTGTAGCCTATCAGTGGAAACAGGGCAGGCTGAGTTGTGTGAGGAAGAATGTGGGCATGAAGCTGATCAGGGTTGGAAAGGCAATGCAGAAACAGCAAATGTACAAGGAGGATGTTCAAGCTTAGGCTGATACAAGTGTGCAGTAGCAGGACCAGGGGAACTAGAATAGGGATTATAAGGCATTTCTTCTTTTGAGACAGTTGCTTGCTGCTTACTGAGTTGACTTTTATGCTGTGTTTTTTAATGAATAATTAAATTACATCCATAGATATCCATAAAGCTTAGCAGATTGCAAGTTTATTAAAAAGCAGAAGGCAGATATTTTTTTTTGGGGGGGGGGGGAGGTTCTTCCCCTCTTGAGTCCTAGCTGTGAGGTGGAAGGTGTTGCTGTGAGGTGCTTGGGAGGGCTCAATCTTGGAGAAAACAATTATCACTGAGAATGAAATGCAATGACTTGGGTATAGGTTCCCACTCAGAAAATCCCTAAACAGCTACAGCGAGAGGATAGTGAGAGGATAGTACTATAGTTTGCAGCCTGCTTCTGTCTTGTTGGTGGCAGCCTCTCCTGGCCACCCTCCCCATCAGACGTGCGACTGGGCAGGCTGTGGGTCTGGCCTGGGATGACCGTTCTCATGATCATGCCAAAAATGAAGCAAAGCTCCTGTCCTGGTTTCTTCTACATCTGGCCAAGCTCGGGGAAGAGTCCTGCCTGCAGTATGGCTTACTGAGGCTGGGAAAGTACAGGGCACTCCACTGAGAGGCTGTGAAGCTTCTGCTTCTCTGTGCAGGAGCTCTGGGAAGTGCTGGCTGAGCAGAGAAGCGTGCTCACACTTCGTGATCTGCTACATGGGTCTCAGCCTGGCTCCAGCTGGGGGGCCAGGGGCTTGACTGGGATTGCACTGACTGCTGGCAAAGCAGGAGCAGAGACTGACTGAACTGATGTTTTCCCTTCCATGCTGCAGACATGGAGAGTGTCAATCCTATTTTGGTGACAGTAGCCCCAAGCACAACGGAACTCCTGGAAGCAGAATACAACATCACTGAGGGGACCTGGGGTAAGGATTTCTGTCACTTAGCTGTGCTAAGGCCTCAAATGCCTGGTGATTTCACCATAACACCCTAGTAAATATGGTCTGTCCATGTTTTTCTGGATATGGTCTGGTTATCACCCTTGTACACAGGGTTGCATTTTAGTCCTCTGAGCCTCAGCTGTTTCTTCCTCCCTTGGCTGACCTAGGCTGCCTCAGAGCAAGTGGGCTGAATGCACAGGTGCAGCCACTGAAACTTTGAAAACTTTCTCCTTGGAGGTGTTGTCTGCTTTAACACAAATCCAGGCAAGGGATCTTTTCCAATGCTAGGAATGGTGTTTAGTTGAAGTAGTCCTCTGCATAGTTCTTAGCTCTGAACCTCCAAAATAAGAATTTCTGATTAAAGCAAAGTGTGAACACAGCTAACACTTGGGAAGCTGCTTAAGATCCTTTCTGTATCAGACTGAAGAAAGGAACATTGTCTCATGGAAGCTGGCTAGCACATAAAACAACCTATACTTTGACTCTAGATTCTTATCAATTCCTCTAATTGCAGAAACCACATCTTCTGTAACCAGCACCTGGATAGGAGAGAAAGCAGATGACTCTAATACCTCCATCCTTGTGGGCTGCCTTGTGGCTATTATTCTTCTGCTCTTGATGATTATAATCATCATTCTTTGGAAGCAGTATGTTCAAAAAAGGTTGGAAAAGGTAATACGATGGGGCTATTTGGCAGTTCAGTATTAAGTATTAACCCTAATGAGTTCTGAATTACATTGAAAGTACAGGGCTTCACCTGTTTTGTCTAGTAGCTAAAATGCTATTTGTAGGGCAGGGGAGGACGGAGGCCTTACCCAAGATGTTACTGGAAATGGTTGCAGCTGACACATCACTCAACGTAGCGTCAACTCAGCAGTTTTTGCTCTTCTCCCAAGGCCCCGCGCCGAATCCTGGAGGAGGATGCCACAGTTCGTCTCTCCTTCTACAGCTACACTATTGCCAACAACCAGACCCAGATCCACCAGTCAAATCCCACCTATGAACGTGCTTTCCCACTGGATTTGGAATATCATCAGCCAACTACACTGCTCCACAAGCTTCCGGAGCTCTCACAAAGTGCGGAGGATTCAGGTAATATAATCATCAGTCTCTGGAAATTGTGCTTATTTTTTCTATCTTCATCAGCTTTTAAAACTTGCCTTTTTTTTACCCCTTTGCCTTGAGTAATCTTCTCACTACTACACAATGTTAACTCACAGACCTGAGACTAATATTCTGGAGCCGTGACATTTTTTTAGTATGTAGCTTTGGCAGATGGTGTATCAGCCTCAGTACACAGTCTTTTATTCTTTTTGAAGACTGTTTGTGTTAGCCAGGTCATCTTTTAGCAGCTGCTTTTAGCTATCACAGCAGCAAATCATTGTTTGTCTCAGCTTCTTGGCAGTGGTGTTGCTGCCTGCAGCGCTCCAGGACTGTCCGAACTGGCTTGCAGAGGGGAGAAAGGCCTTTAGCACCTCTTCTTGAAGGAATGGTTATTTGAAATTGCCTCAGAAGAAGCAGAGGCAAAGTTGGCAGAAAATTATCCATGGTGCACTGGCTCCCAGACCCCTGGGAAGCTTTTGGAAGTGTTCCCTTCTGTATGCATCCAACAGGCTTTTGTACTCAGAAATGGCACTGCTGCATTAGTGAATGGAAGGGCAGTACCACATTCCTCAAGCACAGATGGGTCGCTCAGTTATTTTGTGCAGGGATGTTGACTTGGATCAAGTCAGGCAAGTTTAAAGCAAAACGAATGTTCTGTGTAGTACTGATCATATAGGAAGTTAAATACTGATTATACAGAGAGTTAATTATAAAGAGTTATTCCTCAGTATTTATGTGAGTAAGCTGTAAGAAGGTCAGGTGAAATGATAACAGCACACAGAAAATGAAGACTTCCATCAGTTTGTGTTGCAGAGGAAGATCTACAACAAACTTGCCATTTCAAACAATATTCCCTGCCTCAGGTGATAGGGACAGCTCTCATTTAGGGTGAATCAGAAGCAGGAAATCACCTTCAACTCGAACCTCTGTGTCTGGGCCAGAGTTCTAGCTCATGTTAACTAGGCAGAGCAAGCAGCTGGTTAACATGGGGTCTGCAAGTGTGGGCTTGTTCAGGTTTAAGCCTCAGTTACAACAGAGCACAGTCCTCATCTAGATGTCCAGTGCTGATGGTATAAGGTAACAGATGTGCAGCTAGGCTAAGGTTCCTAGATGGTTGCAGGATCAAGAAGAATGGAAGCCAGGCCATACTAGTTTTGAAGAAGCAAGAGCGTTCAACTCAGCTGTCTGTGGTTTCCCCTCAGTGTGCAGTGGGGACTATGCTGAGCCTGACCTGACCAAGTCCACTCCTCACCAAGGCTTCCAGAACAACGTGCCTCACTACGCTGAAACAGATATTGTCCACCTGCAAGGTGTGACAGGCAACAATATGTATGCAGTGCCAGCTCTCACTGTGGATTCACTCACCAAGAAGGACATCTCAGTAGGTGAATTCCCGCGGCAACAGCTTCGACTCAAGGAGAAGCTGGGAGAAGGCCAATTTGGAGAGGTACAGCCATTCTTTTCCATACTTCTCTCTAGTAGAAGGGAAATACCTGGCACAGCAAATGTTCTGAGCTGCTTATCGGGCACTGCTTCCCTCGTAGGGGCTGAGGGACCTACATGTCAGTTTAATACTTGCCTTTGCATTTGGGGAAAGTCAATGTCCTTTAAGATTAGGCTTCAGAGAGACCCACTTTGCACCTATGAGCTTGCTGCCTGATGCCACAGAAAAGTCTTTCCAGCAGATGAAATATTTGTGAATTTTGTTAGCTGTTTGCTCTCTGTATCCATATTTATGACAATGCAGAAAGGGCCTGAGTTGTGAATTCAGACTGTTCTATACTCTTCCATGGAGGCCTTGAACATCTGGTGACTCTCACATTCAGATACCCACCTTTAGGCATGCGAATTTGAAAGCTCTAGTGGTGAGTCCAGCCAAGGCAGATTTAGCCTAGCTCTAAAAATAGGTTGCACATTAAGAGGCAGAGAAGCCCAGACAGAGACAGACATTTCCCAAGCATGTGGTGCCCTTGCATGTTTTCTGGCATACCTGCTTACTCAAATCTCCAGTTTGTGTCAGAAGCCTCAGGCAGCATGGTATATATGGCTCAGTCACCTCCTAAGCTCTCATTTTACCCTTTGAACTCCTTTTGAGCTGTGAATGTTTCATTTGTCCTTTTCTTCTCTTTCTTTCATTACTACAGTATCCCTAGTTCCCTACTGAGCCAGATCTTCCTCTTGTTTACTCCTACTCTTCGAGTATGTGTCTGTACCCTTCCCAGCTTTCACTCACTTCCAGCCTTAAGTTCTAGCTTTCTGTTATGTTTCTGGCGAAGCACCAACCCTTTACTGCTCCCTCATTCTTTCCCATGGCCTATCTTCATGTTCCTCCCTATTGACTGCACACTATTCCCTGTTCCCCCTTCATTTCTTTTTGGGTGTCTCAGAGTATTAAATAGCTTGTGACATCCTTTGCTGTCACCCTTGGGTGTCAGCCCCTTCTGCTGCAGCCTGGATCCTGCCCCTATTATGGGTTGCACTCCAAAAGTAAAACGGTTTGGGGTTTTTCACTGTTCTGTTTGTTTCCCTCTTCCCACTCATTTCTTTCATTCTAATAACTGTTAAGAGTTCCTCCTCCTCCCACTTTGTGTTGTCAAACAGCAGTGGCCAGGCTGTCCAGCCCCATTTTTTAGTTTGATTAATAGCCTCTTCCTTTCCTTGCGTCACAGGCTCTTTCTTTTCTCATCTTCACAAATGTGCCATATTAGCCTGCCGCCTTCTCTCCTTCTTGCCTTTATAGTCTTTACCAGACTTGGTTGTCATCAAATGTTCTCCTCCACTGATGTGGCTTGCTGTGCAGTCTTGCTTCTAGCAACATGGCTCATTCATACTCTCTTTACCTCTCCACTCAGAGCTCCCTTCACTTTCAAGTGAGTCTTCTGCTCCTAACCACCCACTTCCTGGACACTTTACTTCCACTTCGTGCCCTTAATGCCATGACTCTGTTTTCTATTCCATGTTTGTACAGCCAGTCTCTGCTTGATTTTGCTGGATTTTGTGAGTGACAGAAGGACAAGTCTTGTGACCATACTTTCACTATAGCAATTTCATTCTTCCTGTAACTGCAGAAGACTCTTCATATTTTTGTTCTGCGGCTTTGTGCTGTCTCCTCTTTCTTCTCACCATGTTTGTCACATGCTCTTGACTGTTGCTTCATATAAAATTCATTAAGCTCCTATTATGTTCTCCTGTTGCACATTTTCCTGGAACTGACGCATCCAGTCTGCTCCTCTCCTTCATTCTCTTTTCCTATCCTGTACACTCGGGTCTGTCCCCTTTCCTTTATTGCAGTATCTCTTGTCTTGTTCTTCTCTTATACATGCATTTTTCTCAAGAAAGCTTTTTCATAAGACCTTAGCAGTAATTTCAAGTCTTAATTCATTTATTTATTTTAAGAATTTGGGGATTCTGTGTTCTCCTTGGAGAGCTCCTTTGAATACATTCACAGCTGAGGTGTCCATGTCACAAGCATTTCTCCTGTTTGGAGTTTAAGGATGTCAGAGTTTTCTTTGTGATTTTCGGATACTCCTCAGTTAAATTGGAGCAGTGACTCAGGCCAGACTGCAAACATCTGACAACCTGGGGCATGCTCACTCTATATGTATGGCTGGTCTGGCATGCTGTACATGCCAAACCTGCTGCAGCCGTGCTGTTTGTCTGCATGTGGAGAGCAAAACAGAAAACTTAAGGCATAGTGGCCTTCCTGAGCATGTCCAGAGCTTGTTTGGCAAGTTGGACCCCCAGTCGTGTATTGTAGCAGCAAGCTGTGTGTGTAGTAAATCTGGTGCGTTAGGGACCCATCAGGGTGCAGTCTGTGTCCTTTCCTACATCGTGGCCTATGTACTGTAAGGACATTCTTTTTGTCTAGGATCTAGGGCTGTTTGCTGTCAGAATAAAGGATTACCTTCATTAAATCGTTCACTCAGTTATTTTGCCAGCTGTGACCAAACATGGCTCAATGTGGCATTGTTTTCCTCTGGTTTTCTCCCCATTTGTGCTTTTGTAGTTGCTACTGCTTTCTGCCCTGCAGGTGCACCTATGTGAAGCCGATGGCCTGCTAGAATTTCTGGGAGTCTCTTCCACAGAATTCACCCGCCAACCAGTTCTAGTAGCAGTTAAAATGCTAAGATCAGATGTCAACAAAACAGCCAGGTAAGCCCATCTGCAGTAGCAGCCGTCTGAGAATGAGGGCTAGCATTTTCCACACAACAGTTTAACACAGATTAACCCTAGTGACTTCTGTAAGAGACAGGCTGCTGTGCACATTTTGTGTGTTTGTGTAAAGAACAGGACACAAGCAGGAAGTTGAGAATAGGAATAGACATAATGTCTATTTGTGACATGTCTATGTGCTGCCTTTGTCCCCTTTGCTGTGGAAAGGGTGGATGTTGCCCACAAGCAGAGAACCATCTTTTAAACTTACGATGCACAGATAGTTTACTGTCTCTGATCAGGGTTTTCTAGCTTCCTTACATGCTGCTTCCGTTTCCTTTAGATAAAGGAATAGCCTAGGATTCAAACCTGTGTTTTCTATTTTACAAGAAATGATTTCCTGAAGGAGATCAAGATCATGTCGCGGCTGAAAAACCCAAACATCATCCGGCTCCTGGGTGTGTGCGTGCGTGATGACCCACTGTGCATGATAACAGAGTACATGGAAAATGGTGACCTCAATCAGTTCCTGTCGCAAAGGGAGATCTACAGCAAATTTGCTGTTTCGAACAACATTCCCTGTGTCAGGTAAGAGCAGCCTATGTTTAGGACTAATCAGGAATACCATGCTACCATAGCTTCATCTGCTGTGCCTTCCAGTGAGTCACCTTCTCCCAGACTGGCCATCACTACAGCATGTATTGTGGGCAACAGTCCTACTTTGAGTGGGAGGTTGTTTTAAAGGCCTCTAGAGGCCCATCTTCCTGGGAAGAGTCCCTGACTGGGCTATGCTGGTCGCAATGAGCACCTTAGATGTTTTGTAACTGACTTAACCATCTCTTAGCAAGCTTGTATCAACTATTTAATTAATATAACTAACTAGTTACATTGGGGTGAAAGTCAAAATTTTCTACTAGGCTTTTAAAATATTACCTTGGTTCCAGATGGGTGCTTGTGTGGGGTGTTTTTGTTTCATTTTGTTAAATGAAAGAGGCAAAAAAAGGGGAGGGAGGGAAAGAGTTGAGTGTAGAACCTCACTAAGGAAAGATTTTGTCAGCCAGCTTAAAGAGAACATTTAGAACATTTCTCTGGCAAGGAAACAGTTTTTTTGTCAGCATTGGCACTAATCTGTCTTATGCAGAAAGATTAAATCTAACTTAAAAGCATCTCCACTGTTGCAGAAAGTCCTTTCCTCCTAAAGGAGTATTGTGTGTAGGATGAAGACTTATTCTGCTCAATTAAAAGACCTGCTCTGAGAATTCAATGCATTGCTTAGCCCTTGGCATGTACCCCTACAAGTGTTAAAGATTTATTTATAATCAAGCAGCAGGGCAGAACAACTTCTGTTAATGGACTGGACAGAAGATGGCTATATCTTACCATGTCTAGATAACATCAATGTTTCTGCTGGTAGCTGGCTGTGGGCAGCAGCTTTTTTGGGGAGTGTTACTCTGGTATCCTGCAGAGTCATGATACACTGGGAACTATGGGATGGGAGAGGATTTACATCTGTGTAGAAACCTGTTCCTGCTCTCTCCAGTCTCTTGTCTCTCCCACACATCCACAACAACTTCTGCCTTTAGACTTAGGGCACTTACTTGACCAAAGCCTTGAACTACCTGTTCTTCATTCTGCTCCTGACATGTCAGCACTGTCACTCATATTCTTCTTTTTTGGTCTCCATTCCTTTATGATTTGGTCTGACTTTTGGTTTTCCTATCTGTCTGATCCTTCACCCCATCCTTTAGTGTTTCCTTTTATCCCAGCTTCCCACCAAGTATAGTTTGTTATTAAAGAAGTCATGTATGACTAGCTCAGCATTTGTCTGTATAGGAGGTGTTTATTGAAAATGACATGAATCCCCCAGCCAAAGATTGCAGCATGTTTCTACTAGTGCCTCTAGATGTCTAATTCACATGACAAAATCCCACCATCCCACCCATCACTGAAGCTTATTGCTTCATGCCCAAATATGGCCTGTTTGAAGGAGAGGGCTGGTCACCATGCTTCTTAAGCCCTTATAGCTTTTAGGTGTTTGAAATGTCTTACTGTCTTTGGCTATCTAGCAAACTGTGAAGACAAGTGGGTAGTTGACTGAGAAGTATTGCCTATCCTGCCCATCTTTGTGCAGGGCATCAGGCGCTGCAGATTTTGCTGAGCAGGAGGGGCTGGGAGCCAAACGATGGTTGCTGACAGGACCTTGCCAGGATGCAGATGGGATGATGGGGCTGCTTGAGTAGCCTGTGCTAACCCCAAGAAGGGAGACAACTACAGCTGAGCAGGGGCTTCGGAGAAAGTAGGGCCTGGAGACTTTGCCTGGTCCCATGCAGAAAACTGATGACCAGGTTAACAAAGCACAAGCAGGTGGCAGAGCTGCTTCTCTGGGGAGACAACAGGTCTGCAGGGATCATGAGCAATGTTCAGCTGGCTGTGGGCCTGGCCAAGTGTCACCTGGCTGGGTTGTGATTTCACCGTGCTGAAAGGCCAGGAGGGCAGTGGTACCTAGGCCTTCCTGATGGTGCTCTGTTGGAAAAGAGACACTACCTCTGAACTGCTGTAGTAATAGCTTAGCTGTAGTTTATAATAGAAAGATTGGATATATTATCATTAGATAATTGGATTAGTATAATTTAGATAACCTGATATGCATTGCTTTTTTTCATTGCCACCAAAACATAGAGGAAGAGAGTATGGCCTCCCCCACTGGGCTTTATCAGAGAACTATTGACTGTAAACAGTTTATTCATATCAGATTTCTTGTGATAAATGCTTGTTTATGTGAAGTGTTTGAGAGTGTAAAATGGGAATTAAACAGAGCAGCATCACAAAAAAGTGGCATGTGAAGAATCTTAAGTCGGATGATCCATACTCAGCTCGTATATATTGCAGCTTTATTAATATTACCTTCCTTTTTCTAATAAAAGGAATTACAGATAAAATTATAATAGCAAATGCATTTGTTTAAATATTTAGTAATACTAAATATATAAAGCAAGAAGGATAAGCTTGCTTTAATGTTATGTGGCATACTTAGTGATATTTACAGTGCGTGTGAAACACCAAATTAAGTGATTTCTGAGACATGAGATTCTGATCTCATGATCATGAGACTGTACAACTTAATTTTTCCTGGCTCTCTGAAAAGTTGATGCTATGATGCGTAAATTCCTTGCATATCTGCTCCTTGTATGTGGAACCAATAAATTACTGCTTATGAATTATTAAACCTCTTTCAGGGGTAGTCTGTCTGTCCTTGCTTGGTCAGCGCAGGGACTTGGCCTAGACCGACAGGTAGGACTTTTAATGTCCTGCAACTGGACAACTTAGTTTTTTGCCATAACAGTGAAACTAAGTGATAGGATAAAACTACGTCCATATGGTGCATCTAATACAAGGCCCCAGCAGTGGGTAGTGTCAAGGAGGAGTTGAATGCAAGGAACGCCTCTACTCATTTTCTGTATTGTTCTGTTTTGATGCAGCTACTCTAACCTGCTGTACATGGCCACCCAGATTGCCTCAGGAATGAAGTATTTAGCATCTCTGAATTTTGTGCACAGAGATCTGGCCACACGCAACTGCTTAGTGGGAAACAACTACACCATCAAGATTGCAGACTTTGGCATGAGCAGGAACCTTTACAGTGGGGATTACTACCGTATCCAAGGGAGAGCTGTACTGCCAATACGTTGGATGGCTTGGGAAAGCATCCTTCTGGTAGGGACTGTACAAAACAATTCTCTGCCCGCTTTGCTGATTTCTCGTTGTGCCTCTGAATCAGTAACATGTCTGCATACCAACCCTCACAGCATCCCAACATATGGTGTTGGTGGCCCCTGGAGAGATGTCCTTGTGCCAGGCGTATTGCATCTCCTGGAGGAGGAGGGTGCCCTTGCAAATACAATGCAGCACAGACCATCCACAGCCTGATTTGTGTTCTGTTCCTAGCATACGTGATTCCTGCTGGAATGTAAACAAGTTGTCTTTCTGTGTCTGTATCCCAGCTGTGAAGCTTAGAAGGGCAGGGATAAAACCTGATGAGTTTCTTGTGCCAATCTGTTTTTGAGGTTTGGGTTTTTCATGTATAAGGATCCTATTGTCTCCCCTTAAGAGCAGGTTTAACAGCTGAACAAATTCAGTCCAAAGGCAGTTCTTTAATATTCAGCTTGATAGTTCCTTTTCAGACTAATCTGTGTGATCATCTACCTATATTTTTTTTACAAGTGCATAGCAAAATTGTGATTATGCATCATTATGAAGGCTGATATATTGCCTAAGCTTTTCTAAATTCACACTGCTGTCCTAGTTACAGCTTCATCTAAACTATAAATCACTTCCATCTTCCTTGTTTAACATCTTTCCAATATTTACAGACTACTAGGGTTGCCAGATAAGCCTGAGCAGTCTGGGTCTTGGGTGTTATCTGACAAAACAGGCTCTCTGGCCCCCTGATTATTTTGTCTGCTGTCTTGTGAGTAATATTTAGTTTCCCGTTATTTCTCTAGAAACACATTGCTCCAAACACAGCAGGTTTGGGCACCTTTTTTCTAAGGCAGAGAACAGATAATGAGTAGAATGTCACCAACTCCTGCATGTTCAGAGACCAACATTTTTGCCCTTCTTCCTTCAAGACATAAGCTAGAGTCTGCTTTCACCCCTAGCATTTTGCTTCATGTTCGGAACCTTTTCTGTGCTGCATTGCTGTGTTGCAGGGGATGGTAGGCTGCAGCTATCCCCTTTCCCACCCTTGTCTGCGTTGTTCTGCTACTACTGCAAACAAACATGTACTTTTTCCTCTAGAGAGGCACGAGTAACCTCTGGCTTTTTCCTGAGACTTGCTCCCTGTTTCTAGGGCTCTGCCCTGGTGAAAGTTGCACCTTCTTAGAGCTGTCTGGATCGCTCTTTGCATTGCTGAGAGCAGGTCAGCTGCTCTATCTCTATGGCGAACCTTTTCCCAGGTGCAAATGCTGTGTCCTCACATCTGGCTGCTGAGAGCTTAAATGGCAATGGCTTTCCCCAATGTGTACTGTGAGCAAAGCAGACTTTACAACATCATTTCTGTTCACAGGGCAAGTTCACCACAGCCAGTGACGTCTGGGCATTCGGGGTCACCCTCTGGGAGATGTTCGTACTGTGTAAGGAGCAACCTTACAGCCTTCTCTCAGATGAGCAGGTCATTGAGAACACAGGTGAATTTTTCCGGAGCCAGGGCAGGCAGGTAAGAGAATGCAAATGTGACTACTTTACTTGCCTCCATCACATCCAAGTGGATCTCCCAGGGGCTTTCCTGGTAGCCTGATATTCTCTGCAGAGGTCCGTACTTTTATTCCTCACCTTTTCAAGTGTGTCCCAACTCTTATATTCTTCATCCAGGCTCATTGCACTGGCTTTCCTTTCTTGGAGTCCCACTGGAAGAACCTCTTGGCCCTGCCCAGTGCTTCTTCCTTACTATAAGCCACCTCCATTTCAAGCTGCCTTTGATGCACTGTCCTTCTTAGCTTCCCTGAGCTCTCTTATACAATCCTTTTGCTCTTTTCCCTTGTCAGATCTCTCTCCTGTTACTATTTCCTCTGAAACATGAGAAAGCACTTAATGAGTTGGGGAAGGAGGAACTGATAGTTCCTGCAAGTTAGATGTTCCCTCTACTATCTCTATGCATGTAAAGATACCTCTGACCATCTCTAGTTGCTGAGGGGTTTTTTTTGTGTCATTATCTATCCTCTCTTTCTAATTTCCAAGCAGGACTGTGCAGTCCTACTACTGTTATCTTTATTCCCTTGAATCAGTGCAGATCTTTGACGTCAGTGATGGTGCTAGATCACACACAGACCGGTACTTTGGTACTGAGGATCACTCTGCCCAAAGAAGTGGAGTGCCTGTTATTTGCTGGTCTTCCAAAACTCACTATTAGCACCAAACAAATTAAAGGAAGTAAATTAAAATAAAGGAAGATTTTACCCATTATCTCCCAGATAGTGATTTATGAAGAGGCTAAAAGATGAGCCTATTGAGAGAAAAATTTAGAAAAAGCTATTTCTGCCAACCTGTGCCTTAGATGAGCTCTAAAAGGTTTTTTTTTTCCTGTCTCTGCTAACAAGCTATCACGATGCTTAGAAAGCCTCATGGGTTGTCTACGGTGAGTGAAAATATTTGGATTTTATCGTGGTAAATTGTGTTTTTAGTTTGTGTGTTGCTGTCACTTGGAAGAAACAAATATTTTAGAGAATTTCTTACGGGACAAAGGACTGTGTTATGACCAGCTCTGTCATTAAACATGTCGGCAAAGTGTTTTCTGTGCCATTTAAGGTGTCAAAATTTCATCCAGACTTCACTTCCAGATTCATGCTTAGTGGATTTTTGAACACTGCATGACTGCTATGTCTTGTAAAACCTAAAATGAAACTGTCCTTTGGTTTTAATTGAGTAAAGTTTCAGTTCTTCTGACAAAAATCACTGAAATGATTGTATTTTTCTTCCAGATCTATCTCTCCCAGACTCCTCTGTGTCCTAATCCTGTGTTTGACCTGATGCTGAAGTGCTGGAGCAGGGATATAAAAGATCGTCCCACTTTTGACATGATTCACCACTTCCTGCTAGAACAGATGGAATCAAATATTTGACTCGAGAAAAGGAGACAAACTGTGGAGAACTGAGTGACTTTGGTATCTCTCTTTGCCTGTACCTCATGGGAAGACGGTCAGGCTGCCTTGCTCTCCTCCCTTGACTGTAATATTTAAGTTGAGACGTCCATGGCAGCTGCTCATTCTATTGGCCATGGTCTGACACACAGGACCAGAGGATCTCATTTGGTTGAAAAATCATCTCCTCTTCTGAATCATTTCCTGGGAATACTGTGAGAGGGATTTTATTAGATGCCCATACACCTTTGGGCAAAATGAATGAGTAAAACTTTGCAAGGGACTTGGAGCTCTCTCCTGAATGGAATAGAAAGTTACCGGTGGATTTGGGAGTTAAGATTCAAGAAAAGATTTGTAGAAGCAGTCTTCTAAAACTATTCCATTAAATCAAATGGAAGTCTTGTGCACATTAGCAAGTATTTCAGTATGCTCTTGCTGCAGACAATTATAGTGAGAAACTAGAAATGACTAGAACTAGGAAATGGTTTAACAGACTTGAGAACTGGCAGAGCTGGATTTAGCAAACCTTTGGAAATAATTTTACAAGGGTCTACGGAGGATGCAGATAGAGTCCAAGATAGTGTTCTTTTTTTCCTGTGGTTGTTAAGCACTGCTTTGGTTATATATGTGCATTTTCCCCACACTGGATTTTTTTCTAAAAAAAGAAAAAAAATGAATGTTAAAGGTCACCAGAGGGTTGCTACAGTAGATCTTCTTTTGACCTACAAATAAAGACTAGGGTAGGGAGTTTGTATTGAAAAGTAGCTGATACTGTACTACTGTCACTATGTAGATTTATTAGCCTAATGAACTTGTAGCCACAACGGACTGATGTGCAATTAATCCTGTATAAGTACCCATTAATATGAGACCTCTAAGTCAATGCTGTTACATGTGCAGAGGGAACTTGCCTTCGGTGAAACCGAATGGCTGAGAGCAGAACTCACTATGTCACTTGTCATAGCTCGTGGGAGAGGAAAAGGAACAGGGTACGTATTGCCCCCCAGCCCACGTGCGTGTACACACACAAAAGCACGCGCACACACACACACACACACACACACACACACACACACACTCTCCCTCCCTCCCTCCCTCCCTCCCTCCCTCCCTCCCTCCTGGCATTGGTGGTTCCCCTTCAGGTCTGCAGGACTTCCAGGGGGGCCGGTTGAGCTCTGTCAGCCAGGCAGATGCACTGCACTTCGGCCCAGGCTCCTCTGTGGCTGTGATCAAACCTGGCCTCGGGAGGTGGGACTGTCGTAGCCCCTTATTCTGATCAGGGTGGGCTTGCATGTTATTTCGGATGCTTTCTGCTCAGATGAGACAATTTATTCGTTGAAGCGGGGTTGTTTTTTGTTTCGGTTACGTCACAAGCGGCTCATTCTGCAGAGGTTTTACAGGGCTCTGAAACCCATTTGGCGTGAGTTAGAGAATTCAGCTTGTTCCCACAGTAAATCCATTGTGGATTTGTCGGGTGCCTGGGGAATACTCTGCTATACTGTCCCTAATTATATAACAAGATGCTCTAGGACAAAATCAAATATTTTATAAGCTGGGAAAAGGTGAGAGTTCAGCACTTGGCTTTTGAAACAGCATTCAGTGTAGTGTATATATTGGGTAAAGCTTGTAAAGATTAATTTTTATTTTAGCCACAAGCATAGTGTGAATGGCTGTCTGTGCTAGGAGCTCTGTATGGGGACACTGCTGAGAGAAGGAATGTTGAACCAGTTATAATAAGGTAATTAAGACAGTTACATTCAAAGAAAAAACTGTTTCTGAATTGGCAGGCGCCAGGACCGTGTGTATTATGTCCATTTCTGCTCTCCAAGCAGAACAAATTCTGTAATGAAGTTGCCCAGTTGCATTTCACTCGTGTATGACTCTATCCATGTTGTCATGTTCAAGAGCTGATGTGGGATTCGTCTAACTGTATGAAGGTGTCGCCATCTGAGCTGGTCTTCTGAGCTCCCTTTACCAGATAAAGAGCCCGAGAGTACAAGTCATCTCATCCCCATGGGAGAGCTACACTGTGTCAGGTGAATCTCACCTGAAAATAGGTATTTTTCACTTGTGACTCGAAGGGGCCCTGGGTGACTCACTGCAGCACGTGTGTGCTGCAACATCTGAAGCTGAGTGAGAGGAGTCGAAGCCAGCAGTGGTTCCTGCTGCAGGCTGTGGCTGCCTATGTGACGTGATGCGCTGGTGACTGGCTAACCACATGTTGGTTTTATTTCTGGAATCTTTCCATCATGTCTTATAAAAGGTACCTGAGTAATACACAGCTGTGTGAGTGATCTCCTGTACCTCTGAGTTCAGAGATATCCATGTGCTGTAACTTCACCTGGATGGGCTTTGTACTTGTGTTGTCAGAACATGCTGTTCCTCAATTGAAATGTTGACATAAAAAGTTTCTTATCAATAAATCCTAATGATAACCTTGACAAAAGTGAATTTCTTTCTTTCTTTCTTTTTTAACCTAGGTGTCTGCAGTGAGTACAAGTATTTTGGATTGACTGTTCAGTAGCTGTTTGGTAAATCTGTAACCTCCAAGTTTGCAGGAGCAGCCACTGGCTGATTAAAGGAGCAAACTTGAAGGGAGTTTCTGAAAAAACAGGGAAGATGGGCCTGGCCCACCCTCCTGAGCTGAGGAGGGCTGATGGGACCTGGAACAGCCTGCAGTCATTGTTCCAGTGCTGTGAAACCTCCTTTGAAATACAGTGCTGCATTTCAGTAAGCGATCTTTTTCTTGTTAATATTAAACTCACAGGAAGATCTGGGTTAGGGGGGACCTCTGGAGATCTCTGATCCAATTGTCCCCTAAGAACGGAGCTAACTTGAAGGCTGCATCAGGTTGCTTAGGGTTTTGTCCAGCTGAGTTTTGAAGATCCCCAAGGATGGGGATGCTGCCACCTCTTTTTTCCATGTCCCAGTACTTCACCGCTGTCTTGGGGAAGAATTTTATGTCCAGTGGGCCTCTTCCCAGTTGCAGCTTGTGAGAGACTCTTGGTCTCACACTGGGCACATCCAGATTTGTCATGCCCTTCATGGCCCCCATCCGCACTGCAGACCTAGGGCTGCTGGTAGAGATCTGCCATGAATCAGAGCTTAAATTCTTAAGGCCGGAAACCCCAGGTGTCCCTGAGTTTAGGCACCAAGAGCAAGAGTCAAGACAGCGTTTTATCTCCGATACAATTTAGGCAAATATAGATGCCTAAACAAATGAGAATTCCTGAATAACTCTGCTTTCTGACGGGTATCTCTGAAGCCCTAAAAAGGTCCTGCTGGCCACGTGGCCCAGGTTCTCCGAGGCCGTTCAGGGAGTTTACAGTGCTCTGTGTTTCCAGCCCTTGCATGGGCCTGGTCACTGCTGGTATCACAGTTAGCTGAAGTGGCACTGGTGCAACGTGCGTGGTGCTTGTGCAAGAACGTGCTGATCACAGCGCTTGGTCAGAAGGTGGGAGACCTTCGTCCTGGGCTGCCTTCAGGCAAGGGAACTGAAACCAGGTGTGTGCGAGGCACCTTGACTGTGTGATACTCGGACCAGGAACGGCCTTTTACCCCGTTCGGAGCGAGGTAGCTCAAGCCTGCGGCTGCGAACAGCCAAAGCAGGAGCCAGGCTGCAGGTAGCCCCCCTGCCATCGAAGGGGTGGTCTGCGTCAGGCTGCCCAGGCGCAGAGGAGATGGGAGAGGAGGCTCAAAACCTCTGTGGCCCACCCTGTGCGGTGGCCGCTTATGGGAACATCTGGTGCTGCTGTCCCAAGGGCGGCGAGCCTTCAGGAAGCCTTTGACAAATGCTGTAAAACCTTTCTGCTCCTCCAAGGTTTTCAGGCAGGGGGAAAAAAGACGTATCCAGAAAAACCGGGGCTCGCGGCGCTGCGTATCTCCCGGGGCGGCCGCCGCCGGCCCCAGCGTCACAGAGGTCGTCCAGGCAACTGCGTCGGCCCTGCCGCCGCGTCCCCCGGCTTCCCCAGGCGCGGGAGGCGCCGCGCTGCCATGGCAGTCGTGAAGAGAAGCAGCCTCTTCCCTCCCGATCCTCACCACATCCCAGGGTAAGCTCTGAGGTTCGTCCGGCGCGGATGTTCGTTCCCGGTGCAGGGGATCTGGTTGGGATAAAACGCTCTTTATAGTTCATGTTTTCTGGTTTGGGGGGGTTTGATACTATTACGTATTTCATGTAAACG
This sequence comes from Rhea pennata, assembly GCF_028389875.1. Classification (NCBI taxonomy): domain Eukaryota; kingdom Metazoa; phylum Chordata; class Aves; order Rheiformes; family Rheidae; genus Rhea; species Rhea pennata. Next base: position 4,252,859 of record NC_084680.1, read on the forward strand.
TGCAATGAAGGAGAAGGGGCTCCAGGGAGGGGGAAAAATAAAATACTGCCTTACAGCAGGGCACAACTCAAGCCTATGCCATAGCGCATTAGGGGAACTTTAAAATTGTTCTTTTTTTTTTTTTTAACTATTCATTTCAAGCTGCCGAATATTACTGGTGCTGCTATTCAGCCTTTGGTTCCACATTTAAATGATCCTTGTATCAAGCATGTTGGAATACATTCTTCAAATAAATATTTGCATAAACATGATATACTGTTGGCAAATTCATAGGGAGGCATCACGCTTCCAGATCTATCCAAGGTTTTTGAAGAAATTAGTGCGTATGTGGGTAATGGTGATCTAGTTAACACATGGTTGGATTCCTTTTTTTTTTTTTTTTTTTTATCGAAAGCTTTTTACAAAGTCCCCCTCAAAAAGCCTTTTGAAAAAAACAAAGCTCTCTTTTGGCTGAGAGGTCCTGTGAATTAGTGAAAAGAAAAGAAAAGGTAGAAATAAGTGGAGAGGTTTCATGGTGAAATAGAGAGAAGTAGCCGGTGGGGTCCCCGGTGATCCATGCTGGGACACGCGACCTCCAATGCACACGTAAGTGATTTGGAAAGGGCCGGATGATGTGGATGACACCGAGGTAACAACAGTTTCTAATGGTGCGAAATTGCTCGCGTTACTCAAGTCCGAGGCCAACTTTGAAAGACGTCCAAAAGACCTCGCAAGATGGAGCAGCTGGGAACAAGACAGGCAGTGAAAATCAGTGCAGAGACAAGTAATGGGAGTCGCACGCGGAGCAGACCCAGCACGCGGGTACGGGCCGGGGAAGGAGGCAGAGCTGAAACCGCAGCTGGAGCATATTTTTGTTCTTAATGACTCTCCTCTGGTGATGTAAAGATCAAATCAGTCCTTGCAATTTGAGTAACAGGCAGGATATTTCCATTACTGAACTACATATTATCTTTACAAATTATGTAAGGGAGGGGTTTCTGGTTTTTGGTTTAAGTGCCGCTGCGTTACTGCGGTTGTCCATGTGACTTCCTACCACGCGTGCTACCAGGTTCAAAGCTCTGCGCTGAGACGAGGAGTAGTAACGCGGCAGGTGCCCCGGCTGGCGCTGCGTCGCCTTTGTGGAGACGAAAGGCTCGAAATCTTCCCTTCCTCGCTCTTGTCCTCAGACATGCTCTAGCACTGAAACGTAGCAGCGGGGGCTGCTCCCCTTCGCTTCGCTGCTCCATCATCGCCTGAAGGGATGAGGAGAAACACTGACCCGAAAAGGGCAAGTTCTGCTGCCGGTTTTCCCAGTGCCAGCGCGGTCTCGCCCCGTAGGCTGGTAGCACCTCTCCAGAGCCCTGAAGAAGACCTGGCAGATGGGCGAGCGCGTTGAGCCTGAGCAGGCCCCGACCAAGCGGACACGGCGCCTGGGCGTCACTGTGCTCGGAGGGGGTTTGTCCCCGTGCCGGAGCCGGCACGCTGCGGTGCCGCACAGGCGAGTACCGCGCGGCCCGGGGGAGCCGCTAGCCGGCTCTACCGCACGTGGGGCGGCGACTGCCGCACACCCCAGCGCTGCCCCGGGCAGGCGAGCGCCCGGGAGGGCTCGGCCGCGTCTTGGGATCGCCAGCACGGCGCTCAGAAGCGTTAGGAAGGGAAATCAACTGGTAGGAAAGGACAAAGCGTACGGAGACCCGGTAAATCCACGTCCTGGGTCGGGTGCTAGGTGCTATCCCACCCACCCCGCTCGGGGAGGCTCAGCAGAGCTGGGGCGAGGATGGGCAGAGGGCCAGGGCTTTTCCTTGGCGATTAGGAAGGCCAGGCGGGTTTACACGGCAGTCTGGGGAGTGGCGACTGAAAAGAGAGAGGATTGAGTAATAGGAAAGTGAAGTTAGGCACGGCCTCGAGAAAGCGGGCTATTTGCTAGCTGCCTGCATACGAGTTTTGAGGCCCGTGACTGAAATGGTTTAGCGTGAGCTACAGAAACGGTGGATCTCGTACTTTCTTTATCAAAACGCTGCATGCAACAAGGTCACGTAGCACCTAGAAGCCCAGGTCCGTTGCCAAAGCTCCGCTGCTTTCATCAGCAGAAGCTGTAATTCAGCGATGGGGCAGATCCGTTCCCCACAACCCCAGACTGACTCACCTGAGCTCCTCTGATTAGCCTGCTTTTAATTGTTTATAAACTGAATCCTTTCTCAGCCCTGCCATTATTTTGTTCATGTTCAAAATCCCTTTAGCAAGCCTGTAATTATTTGGGCTCTGTCGTCTGTGCTCTTGCTCGGCTTTACCATCCCTGTGTATCTTCCTTGTCCCCCAAGACTTATTGAAAAATCAACGAGAACGAGCCGTGGAGCTCCTCCGCAGCTCTTGGTGAAAAGATCCTGCATACGAAATGGGGAAACTTGCCAGCTGTAAATGTGTACCTGTGCTAGCTGTTGTTCAATGCGTTTGGCAGGGGAAGTACTTACTCATCATCTTGTGATACTCATGCATCATCTGACTTTTTTCCCAAATACGCGGCAGGATCATTGATTGGGCATTTCTACCTCTGTTGCGATTGGCAGTTCTGCCTTTCTCCTTCGGCAGTGGAATAACATCACCATCAAGTAACTCTTGATGCTGGGAAGAGTTACAGCTTGTGTTTCATACCTGAGCTCAGACTCCTTCCCCGAGTCCCTAAAGCCCAATCCACCTCCCCCACCGTTAGCTATGGAGAAGTCGAAACGTTCACTGTCAGGATGTCCAATGCTCTATCCTGAGCAGGGCGAAAGGGAAGACTGGCACCTTGAGGGAAGCAGTGGCCTTCCTGGTGGGGTCTGTCTGCTTCGGAGACTGGGCCAGGTCCAGAGCGACCTGGATGCCGAGGTTTGCTTAGACACCTACCTTTGGAAAAGCTGGAGTTAATGTGATGCATCTGACTTGCAGGAAAACTGACCCTTCTCCTCCAAATGGGACAAGTCCCACGTACTCGCGGTGCGAGGACCCCACGGCTCCCCAGCTGGCAGACAGCCCTGCCATTAATGGCCTTGATTTTGATGAGAACGGGGATGGTTACATGTGATTGCGCTAAAACGTCACTTCACGCCTTGCACAAAGGTCCTCAGACAACGTGGTGAGCTGCCCTGGCTACGGGCAGCAGCGTGGCTTTTTGCAAATTTCCTGCTCAAGCCCTGTCCTGCCTTGTTCTTCCTTACAAGGATATGAGATAGAATTATTTGGAGGTTAAAGCATTTTTTCATTACCTGAGTTTTAATATTGAACAAGAGACATCTGGAAATTGCCAGTAATTCACTATATTTTAGAACTGTGAGAGAGATCACAACATTTCAAATTGAAGCATATTTAAATAGTATTAGAACTGAGCCTCTCCAAAGTCAAAGCTTCATGCTTTGCTCCCGCGGTAAGTTTTCTTGTCGTACCATACGCGCGTGCTGCTGCAGGCGTGTTCACTGACCTTGTCCCCTATTCATACACGAGCCCAAGCACAAGACTGCCTACATACAGCTTTAACTTCATGAGCCAGTGGTTTTTGCTCCCATGTGAAAGTGTGTCTGCCCACACATACGCGTGCTATGCGGGAGCACAGGCGTGCCTGGGTTCACGCATAAGCAGGCACATCTCCACGTTGCTCATGCCGGTTCTGTCTACATGCTGCCTGCATAGCTACACCCTGGCAAAAACACATTCATGCTCACAGACTTCTTACTCTGCAAATCCCATTCCCAGGGCCCATGTTGCCAAATCCACATACATCCCCATACATGTTCTTTCAAAGGTGCAAAAGCCCCAAGCCAAGTTATTCTATATATGGAAAAGACATCCTCAAATGTTCTATGAGTGAATGCTCTTTTTTGATGTCCTCCTCAGATACGAAGGCTTTGTCCCTCAGTACGGCTACCAGTTTGGAGAAACCTTTGGCAAAACCACTTTTCGTCTGCTGACAGATCCTAACGTTCGGAAGAGCCCTCGCTCCCTGCTGGCACCACTGCAAAAGCTGAGGTTCATAGAGGACTTCAGTGGGACAAAGCATGAAGTCCCAGATTATATCCCTGCGCATCCAGGTGAGCAGAAGGCAGGATTTCATCCCTTCAGCAAAGTAGGAGGTTCTGTAACTGGAGTCACGATGTTACTTGGGAGCAGGGAAGTCCGCAGTCAACCTGGATGATCTCCTGAGGATCAGTGTGATGTTTCTCATGGAGCAATCATACCTCTCATGTGAACAAGGACACCTGGATAGCAGCACTGATGAGAAACTTAAGCATGAATTCACTCTAACTCCTTTATATTCCACTGGCTAAAATTTCCTCTTTTTCTTTAGGTGGGATTGGCTCTGCCCCCTCCTGGCATCCCACCTATCCCTCGCGTTCCCCTTCCTTTTTTCTCAGGTGACCAACCTGGTAAAGAGCTCATCAGATTTGGAGTCTTATTCTCAGCTTGTATTTAATTCTGCTTTTACTTCGGCTCTGCTGGCGTCTCATGTGCTCTTCTCTTCCTCGTTTCTGCCAGTTCTGCTAGTGTGGATCTCCTTATGGTCCCATCAAGAGAACGTATACGAGCCCTTCTCAGTCCTCACACTCCGCACTAACCTCATACAAGTCCAAGCCCCTTTGAGCCCCTGCTCCTTCCTGAGCAGATGCCTTGTTTAATGAGAGCAAGTCATCCCTTGGCTGCGTGTAAGGGAACGGGCAGTAGTTATGTGCTGGGGGAGTGTCTGTGTTTTGAGCTACCTGGAGATGGCCACATTAAAGTGCTGCTTTCCCATTTCATGATGGGAATTTGTGCTGGTTCTTGCAGACTTTGGTCTTCCCGTACTTTTTAGTCTGTTTTCCAGGATACAGGCCTGCATTATGCAGATGTAGTTTGCTAGCTTTATTCCTGGACATCTAAATTTGCATTTCCTTGAATTCAAATGTTGCTTGTTTGAATGGACCCAACTAACCAGCTGACTTAGGAGCTCTCTGTCATTATCCTGTGTTCATTATTATTTTATATTTGCCAACCTTTAAGTCACCTATGAACAATTGCAGCTTAGATTTCACATTTACTTCTTGTTAGTGAAGATGCTGAAGAAAGTGGTCACAGGAAGCACTTAATTCTGCTAAAAAGTCTTCATCGAGAGCTATTACGTTAGAGCTGTCAGTGAGCAAGTCCTTAATTCTTCCATTGTAAACTTTATCAATACTGTGTGGCATTCCTTTTTTAAGGAGAATATTGGATGTTACTAAGGGCAAATATCTCATGGCAGCATATTGTATCTGTGCGGTTTGCCTTCAGCAAATGTGGAGTCTAAAGAGTGCTCATCAAGATCTATCTTCTGTAAGACCTTGCTGATGTGGGACCTTTTTATCAGTTGAATCCCAGATGTGTTATTTTTTTCCGGAAGTGATGGCAAACTCATTGGAATGATGACCTCAGATTTGCTCCCCCACCCCCGGTTATGCTGGGTCTTCAGGGGCTGCTGTGCTGTTTTTGAGGTGTTATTCCAGGGAGCAAGCGCACGAGGCGACCTGCGTGGGCTCCCCAGAGCCAGGGACCAGGCAATGACGCCCTCCCAGCCGGAAGAACGGACGGTCGCTCGCTCGTACGGTCGTGACGAAAGGAGACGAAAAGGTTAAAACAACAAAATACCCCTGTATGCATGTTGAAGCTGAACCTTTAGTGGTTCTCCTGGAAGCTTCTGCTGCCTCGGAGGCCCCATCTCCTGCACGTGGTGTTTTTTACAGCAAGATGCTGGAGTATTCAGAAATAGCTCCTCTATGTTAGTCACCAGCCTCCGGATTGTCGCGTGATTGGGAAGAGATTGACTGGAGTGCACATATTTTCCTCTGTCAAATAGACAACGCTTCCTTGGCTTTAGATTTTGGGCCTAATTCAGCAACCTTTCTGAATCGATACGTTTGCAAAAATCAAGAACAAAGTAAGGTAACGATGAGCTAGTATGGATTTCTCAAGTACGCAACTGCTTCATTTTTCCTTTGGCGAAATAACTGGCTTGCTGGGTAAAAGGGAAAGAGCAGGTTCTATATTTTCAATAATAATCTAAAGAAATAATAAGATGAAGCTATTCTAAAACTTGCTCAGTGATTTGAAAAATCACTTTTATTGACTGTTTTTCTTTGATTTGTTGCTAATCTGGGAATAGTACATGACAATAGAGTTATAAGTAGATTCCAAACTTAAATACGGATCAGAATTATTATATCCTTGCAGAAAGGGTCAAACTTCATGCTATTTTAGATGGGATAGATAATTATTCCACTAGATTTTTTGCAGATAGGGCCTTAGATGAAAGACAGCATCTAGGCTGTGGGGTTTTGCACTGTAAAACAAACATAAATAAAACAAAAGAAGAGTTCAGGGAGAGGCAGCAATGACCAGAGGGTTGAAGAAAAATGACCTATAAGAACAAAAATTGAAGGAATTTGGTTTGTTTAAAAAAGAGCAGACTGACACGGTAACAATTTTCCAATAAGAAAAAGGTGGTTACAGAGGGTAAGATCAATTGTTCCTCATAACTACCAAGCAAAAACAGAAATTGGTTTAGGAAAGCTTTGGACTGCAGAGGGTCGGGGAGCCCGAGGGACGTACGTCACCGGCTATTTTTAAGGGGAAGTTCGACAGAAGCTGCCAAGCTCGGCCGTCCCTGCAGAGTCTCAATCCACAGGGCTCTGCCTCTGCTTTGCAGCACACAGTAGCTGGAGGATTTTATATATATATATATATATATATATATATACATATATATATATATTTTTTTTATTTCTCCCTGAGCAGCGTCAGCAGACCCTTTCCTTGACTAACAGCAGCAAAGCCAGCGAGGGAATTCCCCACTTGACGTGGCAGGGGCGGTGGTTGGGGGTACTGACATAGTCGAAGGGAGCAAAGTATTTGACTATTTTTAAAGGATTTTTTTTCCTGCCTTACTGCTAGCTGGTAGATGTAGGGAAGCTGACAACATTTTATGGTTTAGGCATGGCCAAGATCAAATTTTAAATGATTGAACTTCTCAAGCCGTTTTTCCCTGCAGGCAAGTTCATCAGATGGGGCTGATGGCACCAGCAGGCCAGCCCACAGGATGTCCTCCACCTCCAGACCGAGCGGAGCGTGGTGGGGCCCAGGTCCACCTCGACCGGGATGCCCTAGTTCTGCTGCTCCTTCCCCATAATTTGGTGTCTCTCTCACAGGTGATTTCTCCTCTACAAAAGCCACAGCTGGAGCAAACCTTCCTGACCCAGCTCTCGAACCGAGCGCTGCCGCGTCCCGGCGGGGGCCGGCGGAGGAGCGACCCATGCCGGCGCGCACGGGCCCTGGGGACGCCGCACCTTTGCGCGAGCAGACCAAGCACGTTCCCAGCCATCCTGGCCTGAGGCTGGCGTATGCGTACGAGCAGAGGATTTCACCCCAGTCCAGCACGACACCAAAGGCATCTGAGGAAAAAGAGGGGCGGTTGCCGGACATAACCGTGGCCAGTGGACGGGAAGAAAAAGATGGTCCCTGCCAACCTGACAGCGCCTGTGGCCAGGGATGGACGAGCTTTCCTTGCGTCCCAGAGATCAAACGGGTAAGCCGTTTTGGGTGGAAGAGGCACATTTTGCAGAGGGATGGATGGTTCAGGTTCTCTGCTACATTGCAGAGCTGCATACGGTGTGTGGGCAGGGAAGGGCTCTCTTTGGTATACGGGGTGCGACAGGGCAATTTCCTCTGGGCCTGGCAAGGAGAGGAAGTCAAAAGCATCTTGCGGAATCATATCAAACTCATGTTAGTGTTTCTAGCGGTGATGAACCTGCTGTAGCCTCCGGAAATCGTTCCAACAATTAATTATTCTTCCTAATCAAAAAGGCTTCGTTTCTCATTTGATTGAGCTTTCATTTCAAATTGTGGTCACTAGATCTTGAGCTATTCAAACAGCCAGCCCCCTTGCACTAGGCTTATCTTTCCTTTGCAGGTACTAAAAGCCCAACCCACCGTCGTTCACTTTGACAAAATAGTGCTCCTGGCATCTTTCGTTACGTGACATGTTTTTGGTCTCTTAACTGCTCCCATAACTCACCTGAATTTTCTACAATTTGTTATTATCCCTCATGAAACACAAGAGAAACACAAGCATTGGGATCTGACACAGTAAAACACCATCGGGCTCAACACTGCAGGTAGCATGGCACAGCCAGTATGACACTGGTACTACATGTTTGATCTCCTTATTTCCTCTGGCCCCAAAGATAGCATTTGTCACGTCACAGTCAGCTGGGGCTCCGCAAATCCCCTGAAGGCAGAGATTAGAGATTTGACGTACTCAGTCGAAAGCTGGATTGGATATAAATCCCAAGAACATTCATTCCTGCTCCTTGCTCTAAAAAAATACTCCATGGAACAGATTTTTTCAAAGGAGCTCAACCCCAAAAGCTCCCCTTGTTCTCCCTGGGGTATTTTGCATATACAGATCTCATCTAGTAATTTGACTTCAGCAGAAATTCTTTGAAGCTCTTAATGTAAAGCCAGAAATAAATGACAGCTGTGATCAGTAGGTTCTGGCAGTGAATTAAATTGTGGAGTCAAAGGAGGAAGCGGATTTTACTCTTGTTCATTATATTTCTGCTTTTATTTTGAGCCTGGAAAAACTGTAGGTGCGACTCTGCCAGCGGTGGCTGAGCCAGTGGATGCAGAGAGCTATAATCGGTTCCCCAGGCTGGATGTACCAAACGCCATCCAACAGAAAGTCATTTCAGGTAAAAGAATGAGGTTATGTGCAGCACAAGTCCACCTGGGAAGGAGTAGTGTCATCTTCCCCCCGCCCGGGGGAAACCTTAGAGACATTTGCCAGTTGTTCCAGCTCTTTGAAGGCTTTGAGGTGGAGGAAAACGTCCCAATGCCGTGGCGTTTCTTTGGGACGCTGTCGTCCTGGTGAGTCTCGCAGGTGCCTTCGGGCAGGCGGAAGGGTCGCGGGAGCTGAGTCCTCCTCCGGTCCGTGCAACGGCGAACCCTTGCTAGCACGCGCTGCGGAAGGCAGGAAGGCAGAGCGGGACGCGGGCTCTGCGCCAGCAGATGAATAACTGCTACCATGGAGTCACTTCTCTCCTAGAAATGCAGGACAGCTTTCTGAATCATCAGATTAACGAACAGTGCTGCGCTGCACTAGCACAAATAGGTAAAACTGTCTTACAAGGCATTGGTTACACTTTCCAACTTCACCATGGACCCTGGAAGAGCGTTCCTCTGCACACAGGAAAATTAGAAAAAATTGCTGAATTTCCCTGCTAAAAGATACCGCATCCGCTGGAGGCGTTACCTTACTGTGCTGCTGACCATAGCGAATGTGGTGATTTCAAGTCAAAATGTTGCAGACTGAGTAAAAGAGGACTAAGCACCAGTGTGAGAAATTTTGAGGGTTTTTTGCCTTTACTTTTTTCTTTCCCCATCTTACAGAGTTAGTCCAGTTTCTACATTAGTTAGTGACAATTTGTTGGGTGGGAAGGGTAAATGAAAAAATGTTAGACACTTACTAGTTAGCACCTGCATGTTTATTAAATTGGAAGAGAGCTTGGCAGAGCTATTGGTTTAAAGAAAACATGGTAAGAAAATAAAATGTGTTTTTTTCCATACCACATGGAGACCAACCATGGATCACCTCAGCCCACTTCAGAGTTTTCTTTGGGATCATGAAAAAGACAGTTTCAAAACAGCTCTTACATGTGAAATATCTGATTTTACAATGTAAACAGAAGAGTTTTAAAAAGTTTTCTTCCCTATAATTTGCCAAGATCTTATATTTATCCCAGTCTCTTCCACTTGCAAATTGGTTGATCCTTACATATGTTCTTAAGCAGAAAATATTCTCTCTCCATCTGCAGGTTACACTGGATACATACCCCGCTACACCTGGATTACTGGCGTTACCTACCTCCAGGGTGTCAAGGATGCCATGAATGAATTTGACAGAAATCAGGTATATTATATGTGCAAGCTTCATTTCAGCAATGTAATGTTGGTCTTGAACCCTTCATGCCACTGAAAGTGGTTTCATTTACACTAGTAGTATTAGAACTGGGATTATAAATACAAGTAAAATAAAATCCTATTAAGTAACACGTTGAAAAAAAGTCACAGGCAATTACATTTTGTAACTCATTTCCTTGGGACATTAAGGGAGGATAAATGAGTTCATAAAAAGATTAAGCAAATTTATTGAAGGTAAGTTGATAGCTTGCAATTAATGTTGCTCTGAGTGCAGAAACACAGGATCCATGTATTTTCACTCCCTTTATGCACTTCCCTACCTGGATGGTAGTGGTGGATGGCTTCCTGGGCTGCTTGGATAGATACTTCTGCTTGTAGTACTTTTTCCTTTATTAGCATAATATGTTTTGGAAGGATCTATAATCTTTTCCTTTCTCCTTTGGGAAGGATGCAGAAATATCCTTACAGCACCACTCTTATTTCCTTCTCTCCCTGCAATATCCCCCGTACAATGCCATACAGTCCTCCAAATGAACAAAAGTGCGCTCTCCCACGGGAGTTCGACTGCATTCAAACCTGCACGTTTCTTCCTGCTATCCAGAGCAGAATGCAATCACTGCAGTACAGAAGTCGCTGGCCTAGAGCAAGTGAGGATTCATCAGCTCAGTCACTACACAGCTAATTAAAAGCAGGTTACAAAATTTCCTACCCCTTCTTGTCACTAGGATTCACTGTGGTGCCTTCGTCCCAGAGCAAATCGGTCTGATGTAGAAGAAAGTCCAAGATAGAGGCAGCCCTTTGACTCGGAGGAACTCAGCCGAGCATAAATGACTCAGCAGCAGGCAGTAGCAGGGCTGATATTTCCTGGTGGCATCCTGATGGTTTTGCTGAATTTATTTTCCCTGTGCTGGTTTGCTTATCCTTTTCTTGTGCAGTTAAAAGAAATTGAAATAAAGCAAACAGAACAAAACCCAGATGTTATCAAAACTAAATGTGCTGTTTGCAAATCCTTCCTGCCCCTGTATCCTGCATCTCTGCGAGATGTCTGCCAGCGACGCCACGCAGTGAACCTGTGAGGGAGGTGGGTGGTGTTTCTCCCATGTCATGGGAATCGCAGGCTTGTAGCGGTTATCTGCAGCACACAAGGAATAAAAACATGCTAAAAATTCACTGAACAGTTCTAAGATGGCTTCTGATTTCAAGCCATTAATCTTCTGCCCTAAATCTGTGTTGCCCTAGGTTATGTGCTAGGATGTGCCACGGATCATTTCTTACTATCTACCTCGGGCAAAATAATGAAATCCTCCTGCTTCAGTGCTGCTTTTGAGGGAGTTCTAGTAATCAGGCCATCGTCATCCACAGATGGTTCAAAGGACCCAGCAGCTCATTCAGGTTTATGAACCCTGCCCACCAGTAAGCAGGGTATGCCTTAATGAGGTCAGGGAAGCTTTATTGACACTTTTGGGCTTTTGCCACCAAAGCCATCTGCAGAACTGCAATATCCTTCAAGGCATCCTGTTATCTCAGTTTGACCTCTGGAGTCAGGTAGCAGGTCCAAGAGAGATGACTTAGTCTCCCTTTAGCTAACATTCCCTAAACCTTCCTGTTCCTGCTGCCCTGGGAATTACTGGCTAATCACCATGAGTGGGATTCACAGAACAACAAAACCAGTTGAAGGTGTCAGAACAAAATGCTGATGTGCAGAGTCATAGCAGCCAAGGCATCTATCCAATTCCCGCAGCTACAGTCAGCTGACAGTAATTCCAGTTTATGAGCACAAGGCCCCTGGGACTTGTGGATGATGCCCAAATGTGACCAACGCAGTGTACTCTAGAGAGCCCCTGGAAGCATAATTTGAGGACAGGAAGCTGATCTGTGCACCTGGTGGGGCATTAGCTATCAAACCCACTGCTGTAGAGGCGTCTTCCACCACCATTCAGGAGTAAATTCTAAGTGGAAAAAGAGAAGATGCAATGTATCCAGCTGCTAACTGGAGAACAGGACTGGTAAGAGAACTGCTCTGCATTAGCTTAAATACTTCCTTTCACATGAAGTCAAGTCACATCACTTGTGTAACAAAAAAACGTTGTAAAATAAATATACTTTTTTTTTTTCCTTCCAGCTTTTGCTGAGGAACCCAGTTTGTGAGTTTGGCAAGAGACTACCGCAAACATACTGGCCTAACAACAGAATTTACACCAGTGTTGGACTGATACCTTTCTATACAGGCTTTGTACCAAGTAAGTTTATCAGTTGAACGAAAACAAAAGTCACTAGTTACTATTATTAAGTAGTACTGTTGCTGTAAGTAGCAGTAGTGTCACAGTAGAGAGCAGTTACTGCAATTTCAGCAAAAGAGCAATTGACATTGGAATGATTGACAGTGCAAAGCATCAACATCTTAATGCGCAAGGGACAGGAAAGCACAGAAACAAACTCACAGTTTGTACTTGATGCAATAAATAGAAGGAAAGTGGTAGAGAACGTAAATTATGGAAGAAGTGAAAGCAGACTTGTACAAAGCTGTAGCCTGCAAGTCACGAAATCTCTTGGAGAAAGGCTACTGTAATGCTGGTGGAAACGAGTGAGCTGGACTCCAGTGTCAACACTGACCTTCGCATTTTGTCACCTCACCCAAAAGCTCACAGAAAGGCGGGGGAAGAAGCTGTAGCGCTTTAAGTGGTTTTCCGCGCGCTGCAGTGCTCCCAGCGATGTCGGCCTTCAGCAGGGGGCAGGGATGCTGGGTTGGGGGCTTAAGAGTAACTCATGGAACTTTGCTGAAAAGGATCTTGGGAGGCTGACACTGTCCCTTCAGGAACCAGCAAGGCAGGGTCTTGTTCCAAGCTACAGAAAAACATAAAACACACTGTAAGAGTATGTGAACTTCCGTCTAACCAAAGGGAAGAGACCCAAAAATCCACTGCTTGATGAAGTGTTATATCACACTTCAAAAATCTAACTTCTGTCATCTCTGTATCCACATTCTATCCCATCTCAGTTACTGAGTAAATGTTCTCCTTTGTCATTTTAGCTAACACTGAACACCAGTTGTTCCCATAGCAAATGTTTGTTTTGCTAGTAACGCTTTCAAGACGCAAAACAGTGTAACTTGGGAGCAGGTATTAATACTAACCAAACACAGAAAGAGAAGCTGCTACCTCGTGAATATTTTATGTTATTATTTAAGGTGAGTAGATACTGGCTTAAACATGACTCCGCCAAGAGATGCTCTGGCTGCTGAAACTGGAAATCTTCAGCAATACTTTTGGCCTCAGCTGTAGATGTAAAAACAGCTGTGACCTCTGGAATTGGAGCTCTCCGTAACAAGCTATCTGCTAGGTTTATGCTGCTAAATAGGTGCAGAGGATCAGCCCTAGGTGAGGCCAGCTTACTTTCTTCCAGAAATAGCCACACTATCAGAACAGCAACAGGCCTCTGCCACTTTATGATCCAGACAGCAGGAGGAAGCTACAGCTGTAGCTTCCATTCTGGTCTGAAGAGCTGCTCAGCTCTCTATATGAGACTTAAGTTTGGACAGCTGACCCATCACCTGTAATAGGAACCCCCACACAGGTACCTAAATTTAGACACAGCTGACTTTCATCCTTGATGTTAACTGTCTCTCCTGCTGCCAGTACATTTGATTATAAAATAATACCAGAGTATTTTTTCTATTTCCTCAATACAAGGAAAAAGCAATAGTGCCACTATCCAGTGACACAAGCAACAGGTGTTTACTCTGTTAGAAAGCAGAGAGAAAAATGTCATTGCCAATCGCACAGTGGCAGACAGTAGGTGTTCACTCAACATGCTGTATTTTTGTTTTCCAGCCCTCAGAAACAGCTATGCACTTACTTTTGGAAACAGCACCCGAAAGGCTTACCAAAAGGAACAAAGGAGACAAGCCTGTGCACTGCGAAAAAAACTTTAATGATGCCTGTACAGCATTTGAAGTGACTTTGGAACAGGAAGAGGAACACAACACAGACAAGAGAAGTTTTGAATGAAAGAGTTCATACAGCTTTAAACAAAATTTACAGGTGTTCATTTGCATAGGTTTTATTCTGCCTCTTCCTCAGCCTCCTCTTCAAACTCCCCCTCTTCCTCAGCTGTAGCATCCTGATACTGCTGATACTCAGACACCAGGTCATTCATATTGCTCTCAGCTTCTGTGAACTCCATCTCATCCATGCCCTCACCAGTATACCAATGCAAGAAAGCCTTTCGGCGGAACATAGCAGTGAATTGTTCAGAAATGCGTTTAAAAAGCTCCTGGATAGCTGTACTGTTACCAATAAACGTGGCAGACATTTTCAGGCCACGAGGTGGAATGTCACAGACCGCTGTTTTAACGTTATTGGGAATCCATTCAACAAAATAGCTGCTATTTTTGTTTTGAACATTGAGCATTTGCTCGTCAACCTCTTTCATGGACATGCGTCCTCTGAAAACAGCAGCTACTGTGAGATAGCGGCCATGACGTGGGTCACACGCCGCCATCATATTTTTCGCATCGAACATCTGCTGCGTTAGCTCTGGTACAGTTAAAGCACGGTATTGCTGGCTCCCACGGCTTGTGAGTGGGGCAAAACCAGGCATGAAAAAGTGCAGACGGGGAAAGGGAACCATGTTAACCGCTAGCTTACGCAAGTCAGCATTAAGCTGGCCTGGGAAACGCAGGCAGGTGGTAACACCGCTCATGGTTGCTGACACTAAATGGTTCAGATCACCGTATGTTGGAGTAGTTAACTTCAGTGTTCTGAAGCATATGTCATAGAGTGCTTCATTATCAATACAGTATGTTTCATCTGTGTTCTCCACAAGCTGGTGCACTGAAAGTGTTGCATTGTAGGGCTCTACTACAGTATCTGATACTTTAGGGGAAGGTACAACACTGAAAGTATTCATAATTCGGTCTGGGTACTCTTCACGAATTTTGCTGATTAGGAGGGTACCCATGCCAGAGCCAGTGCCACCACCAAGAGAGTGAGTAAGCTGAAAGCCCTGGAGACAATCACAGCTTTCTGCCTCCTTTCTTACAACATCTAACACTGAATCAACTAATTCGGCACCTTCAGTATAGTGGCCCTTTGCCCAGTTATTTCCTGCTCCGCTCTGACCTGGAAGAGAGACATTTCCATATTAAATTACAGTCACTGCTTCCTGCTTATGGCTTGCAAGCAAAGCATAGAAGCATCAAACTGAACACAGCGATGCTTTCATTTTATGAAGCACAGAGCCATGGTGTCACACAAGCACCTCTAAAATGACTGGAAGCCAGACAGAAAGCATGTACTATCCAAGGATACAGCAGCCATTTGAGTTCTCCCGATATTACTGAGAAGAGGACGAGAATCGGAAGAGCAACGACACCTTGCGCCTTCCCGGACCTGCTCTCCCACGAGCTGCCATCATGCACCATCCGCAGATCCCGATATTTCATGCCAGCAGAAGCGCCAGGATTAACTCCCCCTCCCCTCCCGCGGCCGCACTCGCCCTGGGAGCATGTGCGGCAGCGAAGCCCGCAGTGCAGCGTCGCTGCCCTGCCCACCCCACCGCACCCCGAGCCGGTTACACGAGCGCTCCCTCCCCCGCTCCCGGCGCACTCACCGAACACGAAGTTGTCTGGCCTGAATATCTGCCCGAAGGGCCCGGAGCGCACCGAGTCCATGGTGCCGGGCTCCAGGTCCACCAGCACAGCGCGGGGCACGTATTTGCCACCTGCAAAACAGGGAGAAGCCGTGACTGCGGCGCCGGGGGCGGCGCCGGGGGCGGCTGGCGCGCCGGGCCCTACCTGTAGCCTCGTTGTAGTAGACGTTAATGCGCTCAAGCTGCAAGTCGCTGTCTCCATGGTAGGTGCCGGTGGGGTCGATACCATGTTCGTCGCTGATCACCTCCCAGAACTGCCGGACAAAATCGCGTCAGGGGCGGCCGGGCCCCGCCCGCCGCCCCCGCCCGCGGCCCGCCGCCCCCTCCCCGCCACCCGGACCTTGGCCCCGATCTGGTTCCCGCACTGCCCGGCCTGCAGGTGCACGATCTCCCTCATGATGGCGGCAGCACAGCGCGCTCTCACCAGCACCGCTCCTTCCCCCAACTGACTCTGCCTGCGTGAGGTAACCGCCAACCCTTATATAGCAGCGGAATGCGCGCGCATCCTTCTTTTCCCCGCCCAGGCAGCCATAGGCAGCAGCTATTGGCTACTCATAACGAGGCTCCACAAATGATGAGATCTGATTGGTTGAAGTTCTGTCACTCAAACTATGGGGTCCTATTTGCTCCGCCTGTTTTTCCTGTTGGTTTTACTGTTAGGCAACGGGCCTCCACGAATGCCCGCCCCTACTTGCTTAGCGCACTCTCCATTGGCTTAATTGAATGATTGATGTCGCGCATGATTGGCTGTCGGCCTCAGCGATAAGCTAGCGTCATTTGATTGGATGAAAACACAGTGTCCTAGTAACCGTCGCAGTGACTCCGCAGCGGGCCCTGGGCGGTGGCTCGCCCGGCTGCCTATTCCCGAAGCTCTGCGCGCACTTTGCGCGGCGTAGGCGGCAGCTCGTCCTGGTTGCGGAGGGAGCGATCTCTTGGGAACCCCTGCCCGGCCGTTTCCCCCCGCGGGTCTCGGGGCACCCGCCGCCGCTGGCCCCAGCGCCGGCTTCTCCGGGAGGGCCTCCCTCTGCCGTCCCCGCCGCCACCGCCTCCCCCCGCCCGCCGCTGGCCGCAGGCGCTGCGGCGGCGCTGTGGGGGCGGGGAGCTCGTCTGCGCAGGCGCGGGCTGCGGCGCGTTTCTAGCACTTTCTGGCGCGCAGCCGCCTGAGGCAGCGGGGTTGGGCGGCCGTTGCCGTGACAGCCCCGCTCAACACAGGGGCGGGCAGGCCGGGGTTAGGCCGGGGCACGGCTTGCGGCAAAGCAAGACGCAGGGGGATGTTAAGCCTTCGGCTTCGGGATGCTAAAAGTCTGCGTAGGCTTAGGAGGAGCTGGCGGGGGGGGGGGGGAGCTTTTCCACACCCCTTTTGTGGAGAGGGTCTTCCCCTGCGCGGTGGAGGCTGAGGGAGTGCTGGTGAGAGGTGGTGGCCTCTCAGAGTTCTCAAGGTGACCAGCTGGATGCAGGCTCCAGCTCTGGTCCTGTCTCTTACAGAGCAGGCATGGTTCAGACAGAGGTTCAGGTAAGTCTGAAAACTACGAGGCAAGGCCCTGTTACGTTTGTCATGTAAAATATGAGGTATTAACACACAAATGGATATGATAAGCAAGTTGATGAAACACTGTGTGGACCAATGCAGCGTTCAAGTGGCATTTGCATTTTACAGAGTGAGCAGAAGAGTGCTGTGCTAGGTGACACCTATGCTGAGCTGGAGGTACACCAGTGCCTTACAAGTTCCAGCCCTGTTACTAGGCAGTTGAGCATCCAAAGCTGAATAAATGTCTCCTTTAGTTTACTTTTATCTGTCTCTTGTTCTGCAGGACTGTTCATCTTCTACAATCTGATTTTGTTAGCACATTCTTGCACAGACAGTTCATCCGTTGGTCACAGCTTCCATGGAGCACACCATGATTGTTATTTTAACAGAGCCTTTATGATTATACATATTTATTAGGATGCCAGCACGGTCTACTTGTCTTAGCATCTCTTACTGTTTCATCATGCAGCTACAACTTGAAAGAGGCTCCTAACTGAGTTCTCCAAACCTAGCTTGTCTCAAACTGGTGCCTTGATGTGTGAGTGGACTGAGGCAGAAGAAGCAGATGACTGCGATTCTTCCTACATGGAATGCATTCAGCTGATCTCTATATCATTCAGGCTTCTGTATAAGATAGAGGTACATTAGGACTTGTATACATACAATGATCTGGGCTTGGATAACAACCCAAACATTTCTGTGACTGGGTCAGCTGGGGAGATGAGCAGAGAAAGAATAACATCACAAAAACTGATGGAGATAGAATAGCCTTGGGTAATTGGCCTAATATGTGAGTATTGGTGATTGCTACTTCTAGCATGTAAAGATCATAGCTCCCAATGATTTTGGGAAGAGAACCCAGAGCTCCAAGAGGAGCCCCGTAGGCACTGAGACTGCTCCTAGAGACCGTAGGAAAAGCTGCAGAACATCTGGAGTAACCTGGGAGTCTCAGACAGCCTCAAGAGGCCATGGGAGAGCCCCTTAACAGTCTCAGAGGTGCCCAGATGCTTCCTGAGGATGACATACTGATACATGGCTTGTCCTCCACATTAGAAACCAGAATGTAGGAGGTTTATGCAATTTACTCAGAGATAGCTGAGTCATGCAAAGATGCTGGATCCAGATTTATCCCACCTAATTTTAAACATTGAGTTGAAGAGCTAACTCTGGTCTGTATGCACACTGAATTTGGTGGAAAGAGTTTATTCAGCCCACTGCAGCTCTGAATTGCCCCTTGACAGCATGTTTCTCCGATGTCTGTAAAGGTGGGTTAGGTGACCAGATCGAAAACTTTGGTGTCTTGTTTGAATATCGAAGGTAATTGAGGTGAATCTGAACTAGACTTGCTCAAGATTTCGTACAAATGTACAATGATCAGTAAAGACAGCTTTTCCTCTGGGATGTGATACAGTATTTTCATCTTCAAACAGAGAAATGTAAAACTTGAATACTGCGTTCTCTCTGACTAAGAAGACAGGAGGGAGTCTTGCCTGGGTTTTACTGCTTGCAGTGTTCTACTATCTAGGAAAGTATATTCAGCAGAAATTCTCAGAAAAGCCTGCTCAGAACAGCGTTAGTAAGCTTCTGCGCTTTTGAAGCCCTAGACAGCGCTCCCTGTAAAAGAGCAGGGGGAGCCATTGCAGCGTGAGTAGGAGATGTGCCCATTCAAGTGTTGCTCTATTTCATGCAGATACAGTGGTTTTTTTCCAGCCCGTGGGAGAAAGGGAAGGACTGTGCATCACTGACAACGATCTGCTTCCTCACTTTATTAGAAATCATGAGCGTTTGTAGCTTGTGCCTCTTGACAACTTGTGGTTCAACCCTCACTGCCTTTAATGTTTGGGAAGCTATTTGATATTGTGTAGAGTGACAAATGGTTGCCATCCCAGCATTCCTAGTGGCAGCAAAAAAAAAAAAAAAAAAAAAAAAAAAAAGTCCTGCTCCATTAAGACTTCGATATCTATCTCTAAAATGCTATGCAGTATGCAATATCACATGCAGCAGAGCAGGTGATAAATACCCTGTGTGATGGCTGAAACTTAGCTTCTGTGATTGAATCCCCAGAGGCTTCACTGGCAGAATCTGTGGGTTAGGAGACATTTCATATTCACCTAAAATTTATTTTTGCTAATTCTAGCCCAGTCAGTCAGTATTTTTGCCCCTAGCTACATCCAGATCCACAGCAAATGAGAATTCTATTTTAAATATTTTTGCATTTTTAAAATTAAATGCCAATATTTCTAAGCTCTCTGAGGAAGAATACTGCCAAGCTGCAAGGAATCTCTATGCGAAGCTGCCGGAGCTGCAGACGATCTTAGCCCTATGACTTCCAATGCAGTGGCATCCCAGCAACCTAATTAGTATGTACCAGAAGATGAACTGGCAAGTAACAAGGCAGATTTCTGCCAGAACCACATCTCACACAAAACATTCCTTCAAAGGCAAACCATCCACACAAAACATTGACAATTGGGCAAATCCTAGGAGAAAAAATAATTTCAAATTTCTTAGTCCTGATGGAACAAAATGTTTAAGTGCGTTTCTGAATGTTGGTGGTTTCGTGGGCAGTCTGCATAGAGGAGTTTCTGCAAATTCCCTGGGCAGGAGAGCGGGGGGCAGTTGGGAAGAACACAGGATTGCAGGGAGGGGAACAGCTAGCCCAAACTGAGGAGGAACATGTCTCACACATTATGTCTATTGTTGAAGACACCTATTTTATCTGGTATTTGATTCTTTCAAGGCTCTTTCCTCAAACCTTGGTGTAAGTGACAAGCAAGGAGACTTCAGCACTTCATTCATTTAGCTGCTTCTGAATTTTCCACCCTTAAGTTTCTTTAATGAATTAATGGCTGTAACAGGGATATTAGAAAACATTAGAAGCTGTTGTTACCAGGCCAAAGTCCGTAGGTATAATCCAGAGGAAGTCACAGTAATGAAGTTAGAGTTAAGGTTGGAAATTGAATTTCTATTTTTTGAACTATAAGTTATTTCTTACCTTTTATTGTGATTTTCTGTACAGCTTTTGGCAGGGGATGAAAAAAGATTTTGCTGTGAATACACTCAATTTGAGCACAGCAAGGAGATACCTTTTTTGACTTCATGAATATTATTTGTTCCCCTTTTACTGAATCACTGTTCTGTTGTGTGCAGTAGGGTGTAAAGAGATCCCCTTGGCCTGTAGGCAGACAAGGGTTTTAATTCTTGTGTTGATATATAACCATCAAGACAGCAGTCTAAGTCTTTGGAATAGTGTTCTTACCTAAACTGAGCCTAGTATTTGGGGTTGGGGTGGTGGTGGGACTGTCAGCACTCCAAACAGAAATCATGGAACAAATTCTGTTTATATAGATAAAATCTGAAGCTCCGACTTCAACAGAGGGACATTGCAGAATGAATGCAGTTGGAAGTCTCCTTCCAGAACTGAAGAGCTTTCGGTGCTGAGGCTGCTCCAGATACATAGTAAAACTCCGGTATGACACGGATATATGCAGACTTTTGGTCATTCTAGCCTGTCTCCGATTGTTATTTCTAAGGATAAACAGTACTTGTTTTTAAGTAATTGCTGCATTCCTGCTGAGAGATTCTAGTTCTCATGGATCTCCTGAGGAAGCACTTACTGAACATGAGGGGCTGTTGCCAAAGACTGGTGAGTGAGAGGTACAAGTGTAGGTTTCGTTACAAAAGGAATAGGAACAGCTGAATGGGATCATGCCACGAGACTGTCTGGGCCAGTTTCTTGTCTCGACCAGTAGCAGATGCCAAAGATGAACAGGGCAAACATATATGTATGTGGTGGGTGGTTCAGGAAATTCTTTAGCCACATGCAAGTATTCTTTTGTTTAATAGCCTTGATGGATTTTTTTTTTCTTATAAATTTGTCTAATCACTTTTTGCAGCCACTTAAGATTTTGGTATAAACAATTTCCTGTAATAATGACCTCCATGGTTTAACCATAGCTATGTGGAAAAAGATCTCCTACCATTTGGTTTGATGATTTCCACTGAGCACCTCAGCTCGAAAAGAGGCTGTGGGCCTGTTACTTCAAAACTTACACTCAGAAGAGACTTTAACATTGTCAGTGATTACTGTGAAACAGAATATAACACTAAAACAGCATTTCCTTTACAGAATGTTCATCATTAACTGACACCATTCTATTTATATCTCCTTCATGCTTGAAACCAGTGAACTTTGAACACTTCCCATAACATTTCCCTCATCCAGTTCTACAGCTTCACTGCTGTACATGTCCAGAGATAAACACTACAGGCAGCACCTTCATTCATGCAGGAAGCTACTTGCTGGAGACAATTTCCACCGAGAAGTGGTGACTAATTCAATCATGAGGTGGGCATATGGTGACACCCCCTGCTGTGAACAAAAATAAGCTTTCTTTCACACAAAAATTGATTTTTTTTCATTCCTCTGTCTTTCCCAGAGCCTCCTCTACTTCATTTTCAGGGCGGTCCTCTTCCTTTTAGGGATTAGTCTCCCCCTTGTTTCCAAAAGAGCCTGCTTCCAAGCCACCTGTGCACATGCTGCTGTACATCTCCTTGCGTAGAAAACTTCTTCCAGTAATGCCAAGGCGTCTTAAATTATTACTAAGAGCTACTTCCGCATTTCACACATAGAGAACTTCCATATCGCAGTGTCTTTCATTTGTGTCCATATCGTAGGTCTCCTTGTCAAGTTTCAAGACAAGCCTGCTTCCCAGTATATTCGAGCTGTAGTGGAACCAGCTACTAATTGGGTAAAAATGGTATTAATGATTTCCTAAGGCTAAGGTGCTGTCCAGCAAGCCTCCCTCTTGTGACTAAATCCTGTCATTACACACTCAGCGAGCAGGAGCTTGTTTTCAGTGTTTATCTGATGTGAACAGGGGTCCTAAAAGTACTCTGCTGCAAGAAGTCTCTCTGAATGTCTGATGTAGAAAGATGTAGTGGAATCCAGGTCAAACCTGCGTAGTCTCTACTGTGTACTAGTACACATTAGAAAGATTAGGTGTGCTATACTTGCAAAACACTGATTTTTCTGGATTTGAGGCATTATGAAAGGACTTTTTAGAGAGAGTTGTGGCAAAAATTGAGGTTTTACTGATCCCAGTTTTCAGTCAGGTTCGCTCTATTGATAGCGTTTTCATCTACTTCCGTGTATTCTGAATTAGCTTGTGAAGTAGGAGTGATAGTCCACGAGATAGGATATAAACATCATATGGCTTTCTATTTCTTTGCAACATGTTCAGATATATGATCATAGGCATGGTATAAGAACAAAATAAAAATATACTGATAGATCTCTAAATCCAGCCATCTTAAAAGGCATTCCTCTCATGTCCTGCTGGATTTGCTCCACCAGTGACTGTGGGTTTCAAGTGATTTCACTGTTATTTATAATAACAGCTCCAAACTGCTTAAATGATTTCAAGTACAGCAGTACTTGGTGGTGTACCCTGATTCTACACTTTGTATTTCAGAGACCTTCCTTTGACCACCGAATTAGAAATCTTCGTAGACAGGACAATATCTGGAAGAGAGAAAGAGTTGCAGTCACCGCATTACCAGTGGGAAGCTGAGGCTTACCCATTATGGCAAGTTTTGCAAAGTTCTTGAGGCACACCATTCTCCTTGACCTTCTCCCGACTTGCCAGGATCGCCTAGGAAGTCCATGACAGTGTTCTGGGATAGTGTAGTGATTATCACATCTACTTTACATGCTGAAGGTCCTGGGTTCAAGCCCCAGTAGAACCAGGACCAGGAAATCTCTGGGATGTTGGACTAGATGATCTCCAGAGGTCCCTTCCAGCCTTACTGATTCTGTGATTCTGTGTTCTGGAGTAAGTCCAACTCGAAATCCCAATACAGTGATTCATCCATGAGTGTTCTGTGAAATACTTGTATCTCAAAAGTGGTGCTTCATCAACAGCCAAGTAATGAGAGGAGGGCTAGGCCTCTGCTTAGGATGCTCTCTTATGACCCTGAGGAGTTTGATGCCTCAGGGAGAAAAAAGCAACTCTGCTCTTGTGGCGGTGGCTTTGGCACTGCGGAAATGCACTGCAGGGAATGTACCGTTACTTCTCTCCATTTATGTGGGAATTCATTGGCTGTCCATAGAAGTCCATAAGAGTGAGTCGCTCACAGCTGAAGACCAACTCAAGAAATTATGCAAAAAGTCTGTAAAAGGGGTCTGGTGGTGCAGTCTGGATGGGATGTACTGGCTGGGAACTATGACACTTTGGAAATGGTATAAACTGGAAGGAAGCCAATGTGTTAATATACTCCTAGGAACACTCTGATAGGCAATTTAGGCCAGTCTAGACAGCAGCAAGTCAGTTAACCTATTGTGTTTCTGGAGCTAAAGTAGAAAGCTTCTCTCTGATGTCAATTTTTATATCAAATACTTTTAATTTCTTTCTTGTTGATACTTGCTGACAGCAGCAGAACTGCAATTACGTGTGAGCAGACATCACCTGCTAGATCTTCCTCATGGTTTAGCCCAGAGTGAGATGGGAAGGAGCTATGCATAAAAACACTAGATTTGTGAACAGTTAAAAATCCTCTGTATTAATCATTTCCACGATAAAATACTGCATTGTTACTAAAGGGTTTCAAACATCTTTGTTTCAAAGCAAATGAGCTGGTCAAAAAATCTCTTTTAAGTAGATTTCTGCTGTACAGGTAATCTGGTGATTAGTTCTGCAAACTTGTACAGTGCTGACATGTAGCAGCTGCTTCTGCAGAGAGCTGGGAGAAAGGAATATGTCCTCCCAGGTTCCCAATTTTGCTATTTTTACCTTTTTATGACTAACAGCATACTTCAAGGCTTTTAGAATACAATCCAGCTCAACATTTAATAAGTATATCTGTAAGTGGTTTTTTTTTTCTTTTTTTCTCTCAGGGAGAGAATTAAATGCATCTGCAATGCTACCTGTTCCCTCTACTGAATGGCACAAGACCCATACACCTGGGAATGCTGGCCCTTCGGGGACTGAAGGTTGGGATGGGTAGCACAGCCATTGTATGAGAAAAAATTGTCTATCCCCCTTCTGATACCACTATTTGCCTGCAGTAGGCCTGCAGCAGAAGACTGAGCAGAAAGCAGCAGTCGCAGTATTTGGAAGAGTGATGGGAAAGGAGGGAACAGAGCTGCTACTTGTGATGAGTGAACCACTGCGGAAAAGGAATTCTAGTTGTGAAAATGTCTCACTGCGTCTTTGCTAAGAAGAGCAACAGATTGTCTTTCAGCTCAAGAGTTTAGGATCTGCTCTAAAATAAGTGGATGTGGGTTGTGTTCACATCTCAGAGCAATAGCTTGATGTGGAATGGTGGCTGTCAAGCGTCAGGGATTTAATGGGGCAAATTATGGCCATGTGTGCTGTCACTGTGTGAGGCAAGAGTGAAGTGTCAGGAGTATGTGCTGAGCTTCTTGCCCCATTGCTCATTTGTTACCTGAGCAAATCCCAGAGCTTCTGAACAAGAGTTTGGAGAAGTTACACTCAGCGTCCCTTTTCTTGGACCCTAGGATCTCGTGTCCAAAATTGAGGATGCACAGTGACTGAGCCAGCCAGAATACCTGGAGTCCTGGGGCTCCTGGCGTCTCGTTGGCTTATTTCTACTTCTGACACTGGTAGGATCCTTCTTGGGCAAGATCTTTCTCAGTGTGGAATCCCACAGGTCTCCTATGTGCTGACAGGTCCCGAGCCAGCGCTGTGTTTAATGATAGCATTTCCAGATGTGAGAGGGATGAAGTCTCAGGAATTTCCCTGATACCACTGACTCCCTGACAACTTCAGGCTGTTTCTATGCTGGCCTGCCTGTCTCCTTCCTTCTTCAGACCGTTTGAGCAAAGAATGCATCAAAGATGTTGACATGTCTCATTAACTAGATACCAACAGCCAGGTTATCTGAAGTCATTTGCTGCTTGCCTGCTACTGGGAAGAGAGTGCCTTCAGGGAGTCTCATTGTGTACCCCAAAAGTACACAGCATAACAGCTCTTTAGTAAACAGAGGCAAAATCCTCCCTGAAACACTTTGTATTCACAATAAGAAAACCCCTTCTTTGATCCCTTGCCAAGAATAACAGAGACAGGCTATTAAAATATCTTTAATAACATGACATAATTAAAAATGTCTAATGTGCAACTCAAATTAATATGAAGCTTGTTTAAATCTGCTTCTGTACTCCTCCAAACTTGACTGACAAGTTTCAAATCTTCATTAAAGGGCTTGAAAATTTATGAGTATACCCACCAATATTATGAGTGGGAATTCCTGTATGTGAGTTAGGAGCACAAAGGAATAAGAACCATATTTGAATGGATTTGGGCACCATGGTAACTTTAAAGATCCTACAAAGCACAGCACTGCATCTATAAGCAATAAAACATGGTTAAAGTAGTATGAAATGAGTTGGAGGCTGTCATCCCTTCGGCTTTTAACAGAGCTTATATGTTTAAGTCACTGAAACTATCTCAGAAATGAACTCTAAATGCTTTAGTAAAAGTATTTGTCTGAATCTGTACTTTTTCTTCACAGTAACACTGGGAACTTGTACTGCACCTCATGTGTTAGATGAGCAGAGCAGACCAGAGGAGGTAGAATGACTGCTAAGTCCCAGAGGAATCCTGCGTATTGGATTATAAGGTAACTTTGGTCACAGTCTAACAAACACAGAAGTCATTGGACTAACAACTGGGAAATTCACCCTCTGTTCTTGGGTCTGCTCTTCTCTAAAGGGCAGTATTAGGTGAAATACATCACCTTCCAGAGTTTAGTGAAGTAAATGAACTGGTGAACCTCAGCCAGGCATGTCCCCAGATTTAGCAAATGTGAGATAAAATGCATTAATTTAATCCCCGATGAAAGAGTTTAAATTGACAAGCGTAATCTTGAGTTACCATGGCTTAGTTGAGAGGCAGGAACTCATTTGCATGTCTGTGCTTTTTGTTTCTGCTTTGGTACTTTGTACATTTTCTGCAGTTGTGGAACAGAGATTCTCTTAATACATACTTTCAGAGTTGCTGCCACAGGAAGGTGTTGATCTCTACCAAGGCCTCTGCATGCTACTGTAACACTGATAACAGTAACATTACCACCAGACAAGGACCATTGCTTTTGAAGGATTGTCATGCAGTAGCAGCATTCCCTGGAGGGGAGACTGGCATGCATCCTGTTGCTAAGATAGAAAAACAGATCAGCAGTAGCAGGAAAAAAAAATTTGCTTTTTTTCTCTAGAACAGGGAAGCAAGTTAGCTGTTATATTCTGACTGTATTTTAAGGCTGTTTCAGTCTTCATTCCTGCAGATACTGCAGGAATCTTCTCTTCTGTAGTCAGAGAAGAGACAGAGCACCTTTTCCAGAAACCACCTCACTTGACTGGGTAAGAGTATTGAATATTAACTTTACAGTACAGTTTTACAGCCTGCTCAATGTATGGTTCCATTGTGTGAACACTGGTAATCTTAGTTGCAGCCTTAGATTTGTGCAAGCTGATCATTTGGAGAACATATAGCTTGCCATCCACCGGAAATCTCAGGCTTCCTACCGAGCAACATCTGTTGTATTTATGTACAACAGTATCTATGTATCTATGTAGTGCAAGTGCTAGCAGGTTGAAATAAGGCACTGAGGCTCTAGAGTCTTGTAGGAAAATCCCTTGCATCTTCCATCGAGGTACACCTGTGTATTTTTTATTTGTACCTTGTTAACTGCCCTCTCCTAAGAGCATCCACTCCTGGAATAACAGTCAGTTGTCATCAAAAACACTGCTGTTTCTGTTACTGAAACTGTTTTCCTTGACCATCACTCGGTATGAAATGCGCATGAAAGAGCCAGTGAGTAGCACAACAAAGAGGATGAGGAGCAAAGACCAGACTCCTGGTTCAATCCCCTTGAGGAAGCTTGGGTTGTCCTGGGGGATGGTGTTGGTCAGACTCAGTAGGTATCCAAGAGTCCAGCCAGATGATATGTCACCAATCTATTAAAATAAAAAGGAGGAGAAGTCAGAAAAGAAGCAGAGAGTGGACCCTAAGTCTGGACCCCAGCTGTGTTTCTGTGCGCAGGCCTAAAGCCTAACATACTTCATTTGAGAGTTATCCAAGGGTTAAGCTTGAAATCTCAAGAGAGCAGGCTCTCCCACTGTCAGGGCCCTGAGTGCACTGACAGGTCTTGATTACCCTAACTAGCTTCACCTGGGGCTTACACCCATGCACTCTCTGCCCCTTGACCAGGGAGCTGCATTTATGCTAAGGCCTGGGACTCAGCTTTCCCCTGGGCTATGCTGTAGATGTACCTGTGTCCTGTTCTTTCTCCTGGGGTCTCAGCTTACTGTTTTTCCTGAATAAATTGTTCGAAGCTTTGTCTCTGTCTCCTGGATGGATCTCAGACTTACGTTTTAAGTAGTTCATATCTGGCTCTTCCTGAGTGGACTGCTTGGATGGATCATGGATCTGACTTTTACCTTGCCTTTTCAGAGAGTGGATAGAATCACTGTTACCAGTGTGGCCATATTCAGATAGTATGGGACTGTGTCTTCATCAGTGAGCTGAGAAATTTGGAAAAGGGCTTTCTTTGTTTTTGTGAAGGAAGTTAAGAAGCCTGCATCAAATCCCCCTTTCCTTAGGGGTTCCAGATCTTGAAGCAATTTTAGTGCTGCCTCCACCAGTTACAAACTCTCACTGATATGAGGTTGATTGCAAAGAGAGAGGATAGGCTCTCCTGGCTCTGGAAATAGTATCAGCCTCCTCCCCTTAGCATTAAGTAGCAACTAAGCTATCTTCTTTCCCCCACTGTTGGTTGCAGACTTTTAAAGATGATACTGCTTTCAAATGAGATTTTGACCCATCTGTTTTTCAGTGGAGACAAGTGGAATCTTTACCTTTTTGACATTAGTTTCTTGGTCATTAGAACTGTGAATTTATTTTATGAAAATATCTTCTTGGAGAAACCCAGTTGGTTAGGCCTTGTGGGAGTAGGGGCAGTCTGGCTTTACTCAGACCACCTTCCCTCACAGTTGGAATACCACACTGAAAGTAACTGACCTTCTCCTGGAGCTCAGTCTGAGCAGAGCTGTGAAAGTCAGACGTGTATCCCTTTGTACTTAGATGAAAGATAAAGGTGGACACAGCGCAGTAATCAGCAAGTGTATCCAGACTTGTCTGGGATTCCTTCGCTAGCTGGTGTCATTTCCGAAAGGAGATGGAGGGGAAAGAAGAGGGGAAAAAATCAACAGCTGAATTTCAGGCATGATTAAGACCCATCATGTCCCGCTCTAGGACTAACTGCAGGGCTGGAGGAGAAGCATTTGTGTGTCCTGCGCAGACTGAGGCCATACTTCCCTGCACTTACTGGGCTGTCGTCTGAGAGTCACCGTCAGCTCTCTATGTCAGTTCCCATCTCATTGAAAGATCAGGCAGTTCCAAGAGCAGCAGAACTGACAATCCACTCTCCTACAGTTGTCCTCCAGGTGAACTCCTTAGTACTATTTTCTGCTCTTTAATTAAGTCAAGCTAGTGCTGCAACCTTTAGCTCATTAGGAACACTAGGATCTTTCTCTTCTATCCAGAAGATAAAGCATTAGGCATTGCTACTCCATTATCAATCCTAGTAGAGAATGGCCAATTTGGATGTTATTGTGGAAGGGATACTTGGTGTAAGCTCAAATGAGGATGACTTCATAAGTTGCCAAGCTAGGAAAAGAACTTGCATTTCCCCACAGGTCAGTCTCCATGGGTCCAGATGAAATGGGAAGATCCCTAGATGCTGAATAATGCAGTCCTTGCACATAAGGAGAGAACGATAATGGGAAGAACAAGGTAATGCATAAGTGAGACTAGGCAGGCTGCCTCTCTATCCCTAATATGCAGTAAAAAGTACTTGTGGGTTTTCATTTAATGAAGTCCAGGTGTTAGCAACAGCTGAGATTTGAGAGGGAGGGAAATAAGCAGAATCTGTTTTCTTAAAGTGGAGGGAAAAAAAAAACAGGCAAATCCAAGTTTGCATCCTCTGAGGGGGTCAGAAGCTTACAGCTCTGTCAGCCTGAGCCACAAGAGCTTTTACAACTAGACTGTTGCTTTACTCTATTCCTGCACACTAAGTTATTCCACATTTACCTCTTTGACAGACATCCCACAAAGCTTGTTGACTGCCTGACTCAAATCAGGAGAGGGTACAGTCTCTCTCAGGAAGTCCAGGGCCTCAGAAATGACCTGTAACAGCAGCAGGAACAGTCATGAGTTGGACTGGACTTGGCATGCTTCCATACAATGTGTAAGGGCAAGTAAGTGGCAATAGCCATGGGGCATGTTTCCAGGATGTCCTTTCTACCTGTTTGTGTTTGGTGGTTACAGTGCCTCTGATGGGCACTGGGAAAACAAGCAGAATCAGTTAGTGTCTGAAGATGGAAACTGGACTGTTTCTAGCTTGAATACAGCAGCTTTCCTGGCTCTGCCTGGACGTTAAGTAGACTAGTCTTTATGTTCCTTGGCACTATATCCATGGGACACTCTTGGCAACAGGAAATTGTAAAATTCCTTCCTCCGCATCCCTTCTCTGAAATGAACTCAGTGTGCCCTAGGATCTTGAGCTGGTCCTCACTTAACATTGCAATGACTTTGAACACTAGATCCAGCATTTCATATATGAGGACACTTGTGGTAGAACATCCTCAGATGTTTGCTCAGAAAGGGTCAGAAGGTCTTTAGCTTCACCACAGACTTGGCATGGGAAGAGATGCCCAGTGCAGGACTCCTGCCTGCTCTGACCCTGCTGGCTCACGTGAGCTCTGTTATGGCTCTGTAGCACACTTATTTCACAAACAGAAATTGCTGACACACTGGATCAGAGTGCCCTACCACAATTATCAGTGGGAAGTCTGGATTGCCTGTTTGAACAGTTGAGTGCTGAGGAGAGGGAGAGGACAGGACTGCATGTCTATAGCATTAGCACCGTGTATTCAGCACTAGCCAGAGCATGGGCACTCATGGCTATCCCAGGGTACAGCTTGGTTTGTCCCACTACATTTATGAATAACAAAGGTGGTCCAATTTCATGGGCTCTTCATGCCAATTGCTTACCCCAGTGTAAATGAGAACCCACCAGAAACCTGGTCCAGGGGGGCTTGAAGACACTGCTGAGAGAATGCTTGAAGAAGCTACAGGAAGAAGAAGAGTTGAGCAGACTTTGCACAAGTCTCCTGCAGGCAGTAGAATTGCTGGAGCCGGTGACATTGAACATATCTTCAGGGCTGGGGATGCCCAATGTGTCGTCACTGACAACACAGGGCCCAGCATGCACTGAATGCCATTGCACTTCCTGGGAGTAGGTGAGGGGCCAGCAGGGGTTAGATACAGTTTTCACATTTCTCTGATCCTAGAGGGACAGAATAAAATGGAGACAGGTAGAAAGAGAGGAGACCCAAGAGAGATCTGCCCAAAACTTTCTAAAAGAAAATGAAATATAACACAATGAAAAACAGAGGGTTCTTTCTTTGCTTTTTTTCCCTGACATGACAATGTCATAATTGAGCAGGCAAGTTGAAAAAGGTTTACAAAAAGCTTATCTAAACTATTGAGCTGCAAGGCCTAGACCACTGGGGCTTAGCTCCCACTGAGTTCAGGGCAGGCTGAAGGTTTAGGGCTGATTCAGGACTGGGCCTGCTGTCAGAGGCTGAGAAGTTGCAGTCTATGGGAGTCCTGGCCCTGTCTGATCCCTGTCAGGCCAGAAATACAATTTCAGTGTAGAGGCTGTTGTGGTCTGCCTTCCAGACAGACATTCAATTCCTGTTTTGTCTATATTTATAAGTCTGGTCACTGAATTTCTGGGGAATTCAGTGTTTTGTGATGCCTCAGCCCTCATGCTCCCTGGTAGCTATGGTGACGCAGGTGGCATGCAGCTTCCTAATCCCCTCTTCCTGAGTAGCTCTTTGCCCACAGGGCCACGCAGGTTGGAGGGAACCCCTCAAGAATTAGCATTTTTCATTCCTAGGGATTTATTGTAATATAATTGTGAAGTGGGTCCTCACGCGAGTCTCAGATAAGGGGCTGTTTGCTAGTGAAAGGTGTGGTTGGAGCAGGTTTATAGGGAGGCAAGTGGGGGTGAATTCATTTATGAGTTCATTTTTGAAAAAAATCAGTTTTAGTGAGGACCAAAATGATTCATGACTTTACATCAGATCCAGCCAGCCCTCTATGCCCCCTCCACTCTCAATGAAACAAGAAGGATGGAAAATTTGAAACACCTGAATGTTTTCAAAATCGAATATTACTATTTTAAAGACTATCTCAAAGTTAAAATTGGCAAAGAACAGAAATAGCAAGCAGTATCCCAGCTTGTTCTCAGGTCCAGCAGGTTCTCAGGTGTTTAGGCTCCCCTTGTAGAATGGAGGAGCAGTTCAGAGGAGCCAAGGGAAGTGTTTTCCTCTCTCCACTATGAAAGTGGTCTTACCACCTCTGGAGAGCCATTTTGTGCTTATGTGTATTAAACAGTGAGCCAAATAGATCCTGCAAATTAGAAACTGGAATAGGTACCTTTGTATCTACTTAGAGGACATCAATTCAGGCATGGAGAGCATCTGATGCACCGGGCTTGTTTAT
This sequence comes from Rhea pennata, assembly GCF_028389875.1. NCBI lineage: Eukaryota > Metazoa > Chordata > Aves > Rheiformes > Rheidae > Rhea > Rhea pennata. The sequence goes on from NC_084680.1 coordinate 4,284,560, forward strand.
GCATACAGTCACCTCAATTAAAGATGGTCACTGATGTTTCACCGATTACCAGCTACACCAACTCTTGCCTTATGCTACTGTCATTTGATGCAGGGGGTAGACATTGTATCCAGGAAACTCGCAAATGCCACGAGCAGATACTCACTTGTATGAGCATGGAGAGCAGCCTGCTGCGGAGCTGGTCTGTGCCATGGCAGGGGCACTGGTGAGTGTACACTGTGTATGTTTGCCCATACAGCTGCAGCATCACTCCTCCTTTTGGTACCTGGTTCTTTTCTTCCATCATGGAAGTGAGCTGTGCTGAGGTTCCGCTGAAGGACAGGACTCCTGCTGTCTCCTTCCTAGAGTGGACCAACTGTCCTCGCCAGTCGTACTGACCCAAAGAGAAAGAGAGAGGTCAGTTCTTACGACATTTGCATCTAAGTCATAGTCAGATACAAGCATTAGTGTACAGGGAGCAGCTTCCTAGTGCAGTATAGTCCAGCTTTTATTTCCCCATAGGGCACAAGAATGCTGAACTGGTGGCTCTGGAGGGAGCAGAGGAGAGCCACTGTGTAAGCACTACCATCTGCAGAGAGAGCTTCCCACAGCCAGTGAGAGCAAATAGAGTGCAGAGTTCAGCACCTCAGTGGGCTGTTCAAGGCAGTGGTCTCTGCAGGTCAGAACAGGGAAAAGAGGAGAGGAGAGGGGAGAGCAGGAGGGAGGCTGCCACATGGGTAGATAGGGGCTTCAAGTGCTGCCTTAATGTTGAAGTAATCCTCCTGTCAGAAGAGTCCTGTGGTTTCGTTTCCCACAGTCTTGCAGAACTGATTTTGGCAATGCTGAAGTTAGCAGTAGAGGCAGGAAAGTTTATCTGACTGCAGATGTAAATACTCTGTCCCTGGATGGTGGGGGGGAGGTGGGAGGGGGGTCTGTGCTGATGCTAGTGATGCTATCAGTTGCCTGACTGATGCACACTTGCTGCGTGTTATCAAAACTCCCTTTTAATCCCCTGCTGTGGAGAAACTCAGCTGCTGCTGTCTAACCCTCCTTCATCTGGCACTTTGAGACCTCACTGAGACCTTCTGGCATGAGAAACTGTGGCTGGAGCAAGGAAAATTAAATGTATTCTTTAGTGAGCTCTTTCTGAATACAGGACAGGGCCCCTATGCTGTCTCAATAAGAGGAACATTTGAGGGCTTTTGCTTTGGCAGCAAAGGACTCATGTCCACCATTCACAGGACATTTCCTGGGACAGCTGGACTCAAGTGACAGTCTCATGGTAACCCTGCAGAGAGGGCAGCAATGCCTGTTTCACAGTGGTTCTGAGTTAGAACTGAAGGGGCTCAGGGCAATGGTGTTTTTGCTTTAAGCACCAGGGCCAGCTATCATAGAATCACAGAATTGGTAAGGTTGGAAGGGACCTCTGGAGGTCCTCTAGTCCAACCTTCGAGCCCTCTGGAGATCATCTAGTCCAACCCTCGAGCGAGCGGCCCTTATGGGGATAGAACCCACGACCTTGGCATTATTAGCACCATGCTCTAACCAGCTGAGCTAAACCTAGCCCCCCCAGCTATCTAATGTTATCTGTGTTTGAATGTCCCAGATGTGTTCTGCAGAAAACCTCAGATCAGTTACAGCAACAGCATGAGCATATCCATGAACATATCCTATATTAGAGGTTTGGTACTTCAATCTGGTTTTAACAGTGTTGTCTCATGTCTACCAGCCAGCTGGCGTTTGATATAACTTGCCGTCTTTGAAAGTCAGTGAAAGCTCTGCTTAAGTGTTGTTCAAGCTGCAGAGCTATAACAATCCCTCCACGTGTCACTGATGCTGTTTGATTGTGGGAATCCCTCAGCTCAGCTCTGTACTCCCCAGGGAAGGACCCCCCCTTTACCTTAATGAAGTTTTCCAGGATGTAATTAACAGTAACCCAGTTGAATGCTTCCTCATCCAGGCTGGACAGGATTTGCACCCCCTGAAAGTCAAAGGGGGATGACCTCAAGGCAACAGTCAGGGCCGCAAGGAGAGCATCAGAGAGGGTGGGATGGGTGAGGCTAGACAAAAAAGGAAAAGAAGCACATTTGTTGTTTACAGAGCTCCACCAGAGGTAGCCTACAGTGGCTGCAGCAGCAGGACTTCTGCTATGTTCCACGCTTTTTTTAAGTGTACAGTGAGATGCAATGAAAATCCTCCTCCTGCTGCCTTTTCCCTCTGCCCTTGCACAGCACTGGGGGCAAGCACAGCCTGGGCAACAAAAATATGGAAGGGTGATTGAGCAGCTGAGCTGCCATTTGGGAGCCTTAAGTTCAGCTCCCTCTGCCACTGCAGGATCCTGTGGCCGTGGCCACTCCAGATCTTTTTTTTCCCCAGTGTCTAATAGGAGATGGAGAAGTCCTGGTAATGAGATAATTAGGAACAGGGTCCAAAGAAGTATGTATGATAAAGTGGAGCTTCCCACTGACAGAACTGCTGACAGCCTACTGACAAGAACCAGCACTGCAACCCCATGCAGGTTGTGACAGACTGAAAACTCTTCAGCTTCCAAACTGATAGATCTTGTCCCAAGCCCTAGTTGTGAAGGAGACACAACTAGGTCTGCTTGGTAGCGGTAGCAACTCTGTCATCCTCTTGGCTGTCTTGGGGGATGGTATGGACACACAGCTGTGCTGTATTCCCCTTGAGTGCACGGGGAGCTGAGAAGGGTTTACCTGACCAGTGGATTGAGGATGAAACACTGCAGAGAAGACAGGGTGAGATTCATTTACAGAATGATCCACATGGCTTGTGCTGATCTCTGTGTGTGGGTTTGCAACATTCACTCACTTCAGCTGCCTCATGCTGGCAGTTGCTCCCAAGTAGAGGGGGGTTTGGCTGTGCTGCTCTGCCGGGATCTCTCTCTGGGCCCAGTGCAAGCATGGCTCCAAACTCTTCCCTACTTTCTGAGGAGAATCTGAGTAGTTGGAGACTCCAGGACCTAAGGATCAGGGGAAAGAATGACATATCCTACGGGAAGATGGAGAAAGGTGAGGCAGGACCTGTCACAGGCAGAACAAAGGAGTTGTTTCAGTGGACTCGTAGCCATTCTGCTAAAGCACTGCACTGGGAGCAAAACAGCAAATATATGTAATTCTTAAATCACACTCAAAGAGAACTCTAGCTGTGCCTATAGATGGCCACATATCAGCCATGTGACAACTCTTAGAGCTGAGGCTGTCTCAACCCACAGAAGTGTGGCTTTCACCACAGTAAGAGATAAGCAAAAGGATACACTGACACGGAGATGAGACTTGTGCATCAGCTGCCTCTTAGAGCCACTTCCTCATGTGTTGACAGACATGGTTTCTGAATTGCATGCCTGCAAGCAGGATGCCTCTGCTCTGGAGGAAGCTGGTGCTGCAAGGAGAGGAGCTGTGTGCAAGCCTTGACTCATCTTTTCAGCAAGATGCAATGGGCTTTTAAATGTTTTTGAACTACTATCCATATAGGGCCTTGCTTCCTCATCCTCTGGCCCACTTACCTTGCTGGCTGCATGACTACTTCACCACATACCTTGCTCTCCTGGGCACTGAATAGAGCTGAGCTGCAGCTTGCCTATGGCTACTCAAAGACTAGCAAAAGTAGAATTAGAATCACTCTTTCCAAGTTGGCTCTCTAAGGCCTGACCATACATTTCCCTCCAGCTTTATTCCAATTACCACAGTTCTCTGCTGGCCCAAATTGCCTGCAGACTGAGGACTGCTTCTTGCATCTGGGAAAGAGACTTGCCTGGATGTCTTTACACTGCTGCAGGTTCAAGTAAGTATTCAAAAACTGAACTACAATTGTAATTTTTAACACCATGAAGATACCAAATGGCAGCAGTTGAAGGATACAGACAAGGTTTCAGGGAACTATTATTGCATCATCTGTAGGGGCTGGTATTGTCGACAGACTGTGAGAGCAGGAGCCCCCCTTCTCTGCTCACTGTGTGGCTGCCTTCCCACAGCACACTGACACTGAGAGTTCGGGGGTTTTCCAGCATCTTGCTATAATCATGCTTCAATATCAATGCAAGATTGTGAGATAGGGAAGAAAAACCCCAAGCATTTCCCTTGCATGAACCCTCTTTGGCTGGACTGAACAGACTCAAACCAGTGAGGAAGACCCCACGATTCTCTAAAACCTGACAACCTAAAACCACAGCCTGGCACTGTATTGGGGGACCAGCTGTGACATGTCAAGCTGAACTCAAACCTGTGCAGCCAAACCTCACATAGGGGGTTGGAGGCTTCATATCTCTGTTGCTGTGGTGCTACAACACCTACTGCCCAGATAACAGGAGAAGGAGAAGGTTATTAGGAGTCCCTCTCTGTGGCCAGACTTGTCTCCACTGCTTTTCACCATCTCCCTTGGATGAGAGGCTCAGCAACCTTGGTTCTGCCACTGGTCCATGTGGTCCCCACCCCCTCTGTGTCCTTCCTTGCCTATAGCGGGTTAGTAAAACTGTTCACTTGCTCCTGCAGAATGCCCTGACATCCAGCTGTATATAGCTAGCACTACCCATGATGAGAAGACCCATGCTGAAAGTGTGCAGCCTGCACTTCACTGTCACTGCTATCTCAGTCTGCAGCTAGATGATACAGGACTCACAAACTGTAGAGATGGGCTACATGCAGCTGTCTTCATTTCCAGTCATCCCATGCCAATCACATACACCTCCCAAACACGAATTGGCCTCTTACCTTGCACAGTACAGGAGCTGCATTCCCTGATCACTCCGGTGTTGTTTGCTTTGTTGGCAGTCCACTGGTAGATGAACAGGATGGTGTGGGATGGGCGAGCATCCAGAACAATGCCATACTGGAAAACCCCCAAACCATTGAATACCTAAACACCATTGAATGCACACTTCCTAACTGCAGGGTTACTCAGCATTATACAGGTATGCTGGGTAACCCATGTGCCCATGCTGCAGTATTTGAGTTAGCTTTTTAAATTCAAAGAAAGGTTAAAGCCAGAAGATAATGTGGATGTGCAGTAGATCATCTGCATTGCTGAATACTTGTGAGGAGCAGCAGGAGTGGAGAAATTTCAGTGCTGCTCTTCAGTGGCAGTGGCTGGACATGCTCTGTAGCAGTTCCTGAAACCATGCAGAGGGTTTCCATTGAGAGCTAAGCCATCTGAAGCACAAGAGAAACAGGTCTTAAAGAAATGGGAGGCTGCACTATACAGGCCAAGACATCTGGGGAGTAAGCAGAGGGCTGTGGCTTGTTCTTGCTCCTGAGAAACTCAAGAGACTTGTATGTCTGTCTGAAGCCCTGCTGCAGAGATGGCGTGACACAGATTAAGCTCTGCTGCAGAGATGATGTGACACAGATTAGGTTTGCCCTCATGCATACCAGGTATGTTGGAGCCACAGTGTACTCAGGCATACATGCTGTCCAACACAGCAGTCCCGCAGAGGCCAAGATAATGTCTCAGCAAAACTGGCAACAGCCATCATGAGATTCTCAACAGCTTCTCTGCTGAGAGCGACCCTTCTTAGTGCCTTGCACTGAGGCTGAGGACTTTCTTGCTTTTTGCAGCCCAGTGTGTGGATTTGGAAATCAGAGGCAAGGGTACCCCATAGCATAGCATGGTGGCTGTTACGAATGTCCCCACTTTCAAAATGGCCCTTCCCACACAGAAAGGAAACTTAGGAGATCTGGGAGATATGTGGTTCTGCATGACCTAAGCTGTGTCTCGCACAGCAAAATTTATGAGTGAAGGAGAAACAGCCTCGGAAGTTGGAGTTAATATGGTCAGAAGAGTTTAGCACTAGACAACCTGGTTGCACCTTCTAAGTGCAACTGGCTTCCTCCTTCCTTTTGGGAGTGCTCTCGGCTTCACCAGATAGGCACTACTGCTCCCAGGCCAGGAGCTGGTGCAACTGGAGCCTGAGCAGAAATGCGGAAGGAGGATGGAGCTCCCTGCCTGAGCCTGCTGGCATCCTCCCACACAAGTGACAGCTCATATTTCTCGCAGGGACATGTCAGCTGCTGCAGAAGAGGAAGAAATGAATGATCTTGGCAGAGAAACTCAGATTTTTTTCTCCCTTACAAAATTAGAGGCTGCTGTTGGGAACAAAAAAGAGAAGACCACATTTATGCCACAGATCAACATCAGGGAAGGACACAGAGATTGGTGTTATTTTGGGTGGGCAAAGCATGGAACAAGGAGGATTTTTTTAAATGCAGTTTTGTTTCTGAGTGGAGTGTGGAGAGTGGGGAATATCGGTAAAATCATGTGCTAACCTACTTCTGTTCAAGTAAACCACAGCATGTAATTAACCTCACCTCAGCAGCTTTGCATCAAGAGGCATAAGCAGATAGAGATTAACCTCTGGATGACGGATCTGAACCTGCTGCGTAGAGCAGGTTGGCACTTCAATAAAAATCAACAGTGGAAGGGAAAGAAAAGGAGTAAGCAAAAAAGATTTTTTTTAAGGACAGAAGCAGTTCAGGGCTGTTTAAGCCACTGATCCCTTCCTGCTCTGGGGCAGTTCCTGACACAGGCTACCGCCAGCCTGCAGGGAGTGTCTCTGCTGATCAGTGGACAATATTCTGCCTGTGCTTTCTTTGACCAACTGAACACCTGAAATCAAACAGGCTAGTTTGTTTTCAGTTTGAAAAACTACAGTATTTTGAAGGAGACTAATCTCAGAGACTTGTGCTAGTCCCCTTCTCAGTTTGTTGATTTGGGCTAGTAAGTCACTCAGTAGTACAATGAATGTAAAAAGCAACAAAGTACAACAGTTTTTTTGTTTAAATGTCAGGCACCAGCGATAAGCTCAAGGAAATAGGCAGCTTCTACTTAAGAAGAAACCTTACCAGACAAGGATAACGCCCTCTGCTTATTGCCCTACTTGACCCCAGAGTTGGCTGGGGTTGACCCTGCCTGAGACAGATGACCTTACCTTGGTCCTGAGAGGGGTGGCGGGCACATCTTTAGTGGAGACACAAAGTAGCACGATGCCTGTTAGTCCTGCTACGATCACCAGCCAAGGGGGAAGGAGTTCACGCCAAGACATGAAGCACTTTCTCCTTTTTCTGAAAAGTCAGAGGAAGCAGTGGAGCAGCAAATGCAAAGTCTGCAACTGACAGTGGCTGCTTTTTACAGTCTTTAAAAAGAGAAGAAAGGCGGGGCCAGGGCCAGGCTCTGGCGTCAACCCAGCCCCAAGCCACACGACCATGAAAAACACGTGGGCCAAGCTATGATGTGTCAGGCGATTCTCCCTTCCACTATCCACACAATAAATAAAACTGAGGCTTGGTGCTGATTGCAGGGCTTTTTTGCAAAGATATCAGTAGAGCCTTGAAACTGCTCCAGGCGATGGTGTTGAGGTAAACAGAAATGTGAGGTTAACTCATCTGTTTAATAAGCAGAAAGCAGACAAACTCATCTGTTTGGAATTCTGAGCTTGGCAGAGTGAGGAATAATTCCAAAATTGGAAGTGGGAAACTCCTTTTAGATGGATTTACATTTCGTCTGAGGGCCATGCTCAGCATCATTGTGGACCTGGGGCATTTTTCTGCAAGCAAACATTCCTCTGGGCTGGCAGTGAGAGTTGGCACTCTGCCAATTTCTGCTCCTTTCCTTTCTTTTACTGTGTCCAGTTCTGTGCTCCCTAGTACAAGAGAGACATGGACCTGCTGGAGAGGGTCCAGCATAGGGCTGTGAAGATGATCAGAGGACTGCAGCATCTCCCCTATGAGGAAAGGCTGCAAGACCTGGACCTATTTAGAGTGGAGAAGACCGAGAGGGGATCTTATCAATGTCTACAAATACCTTATGGGTGGGGGGTGTCAAGGGGATGGGGCCAAACTCTTTTCAGTGGTGTCCAACAAAAACACAAAAGGCAACAGGCACAAACTGAAACACAGCAAGTTCCGCCTGAATATGAAGAGCTTCTTTACTGTCAGAGAGCACTGGAATAGGTTGCCCAGAGAGGTTGTGGAGTCTCCTTCTCTGGAGATATCCAAAACCTAGCTCGATGTAATCCTGTCTAACATGCTGTAGGTGACCCTGCTTGAGCAGAGGGGTTGGACTAGATGATCTCCAGAGGTCCTTTCCAACTTCAACCATTCTGTGATTCTGTGATTCAACTTGCTCTTACCATCTCATTTACATTTAGGTGGCAACTGGGACAGGAAAATAGCTGCATTTCTGGGTTTCCACACACAGGAGACTTTGGCTGGCTTAGTCCTTGCTGTGGGTCCTGTTAGTGAAGCAGGACTTTTCCTGGAAGACGGGGAGTTGCTCAGATGGTTTTTGCTGCAGAATGACCAATATTAGCCTCGGTACCCGTATATCTCTTTCTGAAAAATAGTCCTCAGACTTCACAAAAGGGGCACCCGCTTTTTCCTTTCCCAGTGCCAAAAGCAAAAGTCTCCAGAAAGAGAATTTCTGAAGAAAAATCTGGAAGGAGGGTATTTGTTGCATGTTGTCTCTATTTCATAGTGATTGAGTCTAGAAATATAAGTGCAACTCCCATAAAGAAACATTTTAATTTCTGCTATCTAGACTGTTTATTGGCAAGACTTGATGGTGGCATCTTGTCCCCATAGCTGGCAGAAGATTTTGCTAGTCAGGCCTCCATCTACAGAATTAAAAGGATGACACATTCTTGGTGCAGAGATATGCATCTCTCAGTCTTAGGTATTTTTAAGGGAAGTGCCAAGGATGCCTTCATTTTCCTACAGTGCAGCCAGACTCCTGTTCAGATTTTGCTGGTCCATAGCTCAAACGTGTATGTGCCTGCAGTGCTGTTTACATCTGCCCTAGCTAAGGCAGCAGCTTAGGGATTGTTTACATTTGGGCTGATAATGCTCCACTTTGTAATGAGGATGCCAATTAAATTGCCTGAGTGCTGACGATCCTCCTTCCTCACTGCTCTCACATCTGCCCAGAAGGACAGGCACGCTTTCACGTAGCTCACTGGGAAGAGTCAAAGAGCAGTCCAGCTTGCTGCAGCATAGGGAACAAAAGAGGTGCCCTAGGCATCGCTCCTCTCAAAGAAGTGCCGTCTGTGTGCAGAGTGGAGAGTGAAATTCCACATACTTAAACATTCCCCTGCTGTCAGGAGGGAAAATATTGCAGCCTGGTTCTGTGCCCAATGGACAGCGTGTAAGAGAGCTGATTTTTGAGAGTGAATTTAACCAGAAATTCCAGCCAGATGAGGAAGAGAATAATCCTGGAGCATGTCTGCAGATCTTAGAAGGAAGTAGGGTAGCAGGAATTTGTTATCCGTTTTGTAACAAATATCCTAAAGTAGGGGCTTGTGAAGGTCAAACGACGGAAGAGGAGAGGCTACTTCTCCTTTCCCAAGTTTTGCTTGCATTTCCCGTTTCCATGAGCCTCTGTCAGCAATCAGCCAAGGAGTCACAGCCCACCCTGAGCACCGGGCTAATAAAGCGACAGGTCACGCTGCGGGTAATACGGCCAGCTGCGTGGAGCGCGCACCCTGCACAGCAACGCTCCAAGCACAGATCGCCCCCCGAGGCCCGGCAGAGCCTGGGCCGCCCTCCCGGGGGCCGCAGCTCGGGCTCCAGCCGTCTGCAGCCGGTGGCGCCGGGGCGGCGAAGGCCCAGGGCCCGCTGGCTCGCCGTGGCGGGGGCGCAGCGAGCCCCGCAGCGCCCCGCACGCCCTGGCGGCCGAGCTCGAGGCGTGCGAGGAGCGGGAGCTGCCCGGGCCGGCACGGCAGGCGCCGCCGCGGAACCTTGGTGCGGCGCAACGCGTTCCGCAGGCCGGCGCGGGCGGGCGGAGAAGAGTGAGGGACCGGCTCGAGCCGGGGGACCCGAGAGCGCGACGGACCGCGGCGGCCGCGGGGGAGCCGGGGGGCGGGGGGGAGGCGGTGGCGGGAGCGGGCCCGGCTGGGCCCGGCGGCGCCGCCATGTACGCGGGGCTGCAGGAGCTGGGGGTGGCCAACGGCGAGGACCTCAAGGAGACGCTGACCAACTGCACGGAGCCGCTGAAGGCCATCGAGCAGTTCCAGGTGGTGCGGGGCGCCGCGGGGAGGGCCGGCGGCAGCGGGCCGGCTGCGTGCGCGAGGGCGGCGCGGGAAGGCCTGAAGGGGGCTCCTGGGGCTCCTCCCTTCTCTCTCTCCCTTTTTTTCTATTTTATTTTATTTTGTGTTTGTTTTTCCGTAGCCAGCATAGCTTTAGCGCTCCGTGCTGTCGTTTGTGGCCAGCGGAGCGAGCTAACCGAGCCCTCTGTCCCTGTCCGGTGTTTGTGTTGGCAGACGGAAAATGGAGTCCTGCTGCCCTCCCTGCAGTCGGCCCTGCCCTTCCTGGACCTGCACGGCACCCCCAGACTCGAGTTTCACCAGTCGGTGTTCGATGAGCTGAGGGAGAAGCTGCTGGAGAGGGTCTCGGCCATTGCTTTGGAAGGGAAAGTTGAGGAAAGGTGTGTGAGCAGTCTGGTTGGTTCTTTGGGCTGAGTTAGAAAATCCATTTGTAAGCACTTACTGTAGGCAAGTGACTTGTGCGTGAGAGTTAGGATTCTGGGAGCACAAGTTGCAGTGGCCTTGAGATGAGTCACTGTGGTCCTTTCCTGATAATCATTGCTTAGAGTCTCTTTAAATGTATCCACTTTCAGATACAAGAAGCTGGAAGATCTCCTAGAGAAGAGTTTTTCCCTGGTCAAGATGCCTTCCATACAGCCTGTAGTAATGTGTGTCATGAAGCATTTGCCCAAGGTAAAAGCACTGCTGCAGTTGGCCTGTTCTATCACATCTCTGCTGGGTAGCTTCCCTTAGCTGTGCTCTTAGCTGGGCTGCATCTGCAGACAGTCTATAGGTTTGTTGTTCACTGTTAGGAAACAAGTAAAGATTTATTTCATTCTTGTATCTGTTAGCAATTTAATAGATCAGTTCAAAAAGCATTTTACATTTTCATAATTAGAGAAGACTGTTTCTTCTTTATTCAATACATGGAGCTTCCTAAAAACAGTCAAGTTCAGCAATAGGAGGTTTTTTTCATAGCTGACTTATACTTATCTATGGCAAATGGAAAATAAGAGTTGAAGAATACAACTAGAGGTGGACAGGAGAGATAAAGGTCTATGAAGCAAGATTCCTAGAAGGAGCAGCTTTGTTAAAAGCATCATATTGTGCCTAAGGCAATGGATTCAAAACTGCCACTAGAATTTTTAAAGCTACTGAGTTTTTAATCATCACCCTAAAACTTAGTTTCATAGTTTTAAATCAAGCCTTTTATCCTCTTTGGAGAGACAAAAAAAAAAGATGAAAAACTTGGTGTATTATCTGGTTTTATAAGAACTAAGTGTCTTAAGACTGGCTTACTGTTACAGGAATAGGGGAGGCAAAAGGTGAATCAGTGATATTTCCTTTTATTAAATAGCATTGTTGTGCAAATTATGAAACTGTCTCGGACTGTGATTTAGATGTCTTCTGTAGTCAATAACCTGTTGCTTGGACAGTCAGGTAACTCAGCTGCTCTATACTTTGGTAACTGCTAAACTGATTATAGGTCCCTGAAAAGAAGCTGAAGTTAGTAATGGCAGACAAGGATTTGTATAAAGCATGTGCCGTGGAGGTAAAACGCCAGATCTGGCAGGATAACCAAGCCCTCTTTGGTGATGAAGTATCTCCGCTGCTGAAGCAATACATTCTGGAGAAAGAAAATATTCTCTTCAGCAATGATATTTCTGTCTTGCACAACTTTTTCAGCCCATCTCCCAAAACAAGACGTCAAGGAGAGGTAAGAACAAGGAAACCTCTTACAACATGTTCTCAAGTGGAATTTGTTAACTTTATTGTCAACTTCAAATAATCAAGAGTCTGTCTTACCTCCCCAACTTTGCTACTAACTTCAAGTTGATTGAATGGACAAATAATTTACAAGAAAAGCCAGCTTACATACTTTGATCAAAGCAGCAGGAATTATTTTAATAGTTAATCAGTGCTGTGTGATAATTTGTTAATGTTCTAGGTTGCCTTTATCACTCAATCTGGCTTTAATATCCCTCAGTTATTCTGAAGACTGAACATCTCTATCAAATCAGTTTGGATATCTTAAATCTTTTTTTTCTTTAGCAGGACAAACAAAATCTTTTCTGTTTTTTTTCTTTTTTTTTTCTTTTTATAAAAATGGAAAGGAGCATTGAAAATTGTAGCTAAGCTGGCCTTCAGAAAAGATGGATGGAAGTACTTGAGGTGGCTGAGCTGATCCAACACTGCCACTGGAAGGGCAGGTCCTGCTCCTCTCCTCCCTACTTCTAGCTCTGGCGATTATCACACCCTTCTGTGAGCTGATTCAGCTCAGTAAATGCCACAGAAACCTTAGCAAATAAGAACAGTAAGTAGTTTTCCAAGTTAGTGAGTTGAACCTGCTCAACAAAGAGATCAGCAAGCACCAAAGCTGTTGCAAGGAGGTGTGCTGGATCACACAGGTAGGCTTGAGCTGGGATAGGACAGTGTCACAGTTGTTAGGAGGAGTGAGTCTCTCCCCTTTCTGGTGATAGCAAACTATTAGATTGGCTCAACTATAATATATCCCATTACTTCAGGAGGCTTTTGCTCCAAAAGGGAAATGCTAGAGTTTCTGTAAGGACCTTGAGGATGCTAACAAATCACCGTGATAAGACAGTGTAAAGCTCCAATATCAGAGAAGGTAGCGCATCTGTTATTTGAGGGATTTGGCTTGTATCTGATTTACTTTCAAGAGCCTGCTTTTAATGTAAGTTCACTGGTGCAATTGCTTGAGATTTTTATGCTGCAGATTTACCTCATCCTCATGATCATTGTCTAAAGGTAGACGGAAGTACAAAAAGCCTTCCAATGAAAAGCGAATTTCCTTCCGTGTTACAGTAATTGTAAGTTTTATTATTAATAACAAGTACTGCTGTCTACCCTTTTGCATAACTGAACACTTTACTAAAACAAATTGAAGCACTTGTAAAGAGAGACATTTTTTAAAAGTTTGTTCTTCCATAATGGCTGTGAAATAGCTAGTGAACATTTCTTGAATAAACACTATTGGAAATTCTGGTATAAAATATCCTTTTAAGGAACTCATTTCAATGTGGATGTTTCAGACTTGATAAATCATGTAAAAGAATTAACTTTTAAGTCTTTTGTGAGGTAGCAGGATCTCTTGATAGTGAGTGCACATTTTTCTGCTTTGGGTTTAGGTGGTTCAGAAGCTGACCCAGATGATTGGGAAGAATGTGAAGCTCTACGATATGGTGTTACAGTTTCTGAGAACTTTGTTCCTTCGGACAAGGAATGTTCATTACTGCACACTAAGAGCAGAGCTCCTGATGTCGCTGCATGACCTGGATATCAGTGAAATCTGCACCGTTGACCCATGTCATAAGGTATTAAGCATGTTGGACAGATAGGAGTATTACTGGACAATTTTCTGTTTCGCCCACTGTTGTGCATACCTGCTGCCCTGTAGGTCTTCAGCTCAGAGAAGATGACTCCTCTCTGTGAAGAGAGTTCAGAACTTGAATCCAAAAGTCATCTTATATTCCTTGGAACTTCAGGTGAAAATTTCATCTTGGTTAACCAGCAGCTTTCATTTCATTACCCATAAATCGTTCAAATTTATGGTACTTGTGCAGTGTTTAAAGTAGTGTCTAATCTGACCTATGCAGATGCTGCAACAATAATCAAAAACGTTAGCTAGTCCCAGGTTCTTAATCAAAGCATACTGCCCTCCCTGTTTTGCCTGTAGTGTGATACACTCCATCTATCAACAGACTATGTGTGTAACTGATTAAGTACTTCGGATCTTGAATTATAAGAAACATTAAACTATTAAAATATTGGGGGACATGCTAAGTTTTACGTGTATTCTGCTTATAGAGAATAGGTACTAAAGTGATGATAAATGTTATTGCACGCTCTTTAATGTCCTCTGGTCAAGAGTCTCAAAACCAGTACGCGCACCCGGACTGTGTACAAGACGGCAGTTCTTGTTTTATTTATAGATCATTTTTAGTGACCTCGTTCTTTCCACTTCCAATGCAGTGACTGATGTGAGGAAAGTATGCTGTGATGAAAGCATTTCAGAAAACTTGGACAGATTTTTGTCTTTTTTTAATTTTAAAATGACAACTGAAATGTTGATGAATGTATGTTGTTTTCACAATGGGAAAACGCTTTATTTTAGGTTGGATAAAATGTTTCACTCAACTGTCTTTCCATTTTGATAATGAAATTATAAAGGAGAGGCAGCTCTACTTTCATTATCCCTTCCTTAAAGGGTAGGAGTGGTATTGCTGTGGCTAAAATATCCCACGTTCTTACTGCTAAATGATGCTGCTTCTGTATAAACCTCCTCCTTCTGTAACTCCACACTGATCGGGTGTACTAGGCAGTTGTATATTTTATAGGTGTTTATTCCTTAATTACCAGGGAGTGTGTTTTTCGGGGTGTGTGGGGGGGAGAAAGTGGTATCCATTGAACTTACATCTCTGTCTCTGGCCTTCTTTTGAGAAGCTTGTATTTTTGACCTCCTCTGTATTTGTGATCAGCTTGTTACCATATATTAGTATACTAATGAAGGATATTAATTCTAGAGATTTGGAGGTTATTCTGAGCCTATTTTCTATGACATCATGTATTTTATGCCAGTTTAGATTAATTTCTGTGGTTATCATAAAGTGTTCTCTTTTTTTTTCTTTTTTTTTCTTTTTTTTTTTTTTTGTAACAGTTCACCTGGTGCCTTGATGCCTGCATTCGTGAGAAGTTTGTGGACAACAAGAGAGCTCGTGAGTTGCAAGGGTTTCTGGACGGAGTGAAGAAAGGACAGGAACAAGTATTGGGGTAAGCTGTTTTAGGCTGTTTATTGAGAAATCAAAAATGGGTTCCTAACAGCCACAACATCTGACAGGTATGTTAGGTGTTAGTTCTTCCTTCCTTGAAGCCACGTAACAACCAGTAGTCCTACCATATGCTCCGATTCAGTGCACTGATCGGCATCATTCTGCTAGGCACGCTCACATGATGCAATTTATACTGCTTACGTTACCATCCTTCAGTGATTGTTACAGTCTCCCTCATGGCCTGGCAACTGATTTTGTGAGGTCACCTGTTTCATTTCAGTGCAAAAAACCTTTAGTAGTCATTTTCAGAGAACTTCCTCTTTCAAGTCAAAAGAAGTAATATTCATGGTGTTTTTTTCAAGGCTAGAGAATGTTCATCAGATTGATAGGTAGTAAAAGCTAGAAATTCACATTTTTGTGTTATTACAGTGAGGTTATTGCTACAATATTTGTCCTGAATCTATATATCTCTCTCTCTTTCTATATATACTGTAACTATATGTATATAGTTATAAAAATGTAAAACATACACACACTGCTTGATACTCCATCTGATACTTTATAGACTCAGTTCTCATGCTGGTGTAAATGTGCCCTCTAGAAGTTGGTGTCCTACAGCTGGATGCAGAACTAGATTGTAAGATTAGTTGCCATGCGTGACATACATTTGATTTTGCTTCTTTTTAGGGACTTATCTATGATCTTGTGTGATCCCTTTGCCATTAACACCTTAGCCTTGAGTACCATAAGGCACCTACAAGACCTGGTTGGGCAGGACACCTTACCCAGGGTGAGTATGGGGAGCCTGTGTGCTTGATGTGATACTGCTAGAGCCTAAATTGAGTGGCATTCATCATCAAATTCCAGAGACTGGCACAATGGAGGTAGTACAGCTAAGCTCTCAAATGCATGTGTAAACTGAAATAGGGGAAATGTAATACCACCTTTCCATTCGTAGCACTTAACTTAGAACTCTATATGTGCGCTCTTCAGAGGCAGGTATTTTTAAGCTTTCCAAACTGGCAGTGACTTCTCTGTCTGGCTTATTCTGTCCTAAGAGTTATGTCTGTGTGCATATTCCTGCTTTGTCCTTCCAGCAATTTGTCTTACAGCAGCAGCACTTCTTCCCTGCTGTGGTAAACTTGATGGGTTAATTTACACTGCTCTGGTCTGTTGGCTCTGATATGGTACACTTCCTGCGAGTAGTATCTGCAGGAGGTACTTAAATGTTAAGAGGAGGCTAGCCTTACAGGAGCCTGAACAGTACGAGGCATTTGCTGTTTTTCATCCCTGGGATTTTCAAATTTCATTGTTGGATTAAATAATTGCTTCATGACAGTTTAAAATTGAAAATTGTTTTGGTTTCAGGGCATGATATAAATGATAAACTGATATCATTCTTACATAGTCTTTCTGTTACTTGCTTCTGTTGAGATGCTGTGATTCATCCTGTCACACATTGTATTTCATTATGCTAATTTGACTGGACACCTTTGAAAACAGTGTCGTGATCAGAATGGCTGCATAACTCTTGGCACTTTATAAAATGTTATGAAAAAAAAGACCTTGGGTGTGGCTGATTTGTGCTTGCGGCTATTTGAATCACTTTGAGCAATCAGTTGTCAATTAAATCAGAGAACTGGTTGCCTCCAGCAATCTTTGACCAGCAATCTTTAATCCAGGAGAAATTTGAATCTGAGCTACTACTTTCAAATAAATGTCCATATATACAACTTGTAGAAGATGAAAATAGCTGTTTTTTTCTTCCTCTTAAAATTCGAGGAAAGCCCAGATCTGCTGCTGCTCCTTAGGATGCTGTCTCTAGGACAAGGTGCTTGGGACATGATTGACAGCCAAGTCTTCAAGGAACCAAAAATGGTGAGCCTTCTTTAGATTTGTTTCTTGTTTTCTTTGTCTTCTGTTTGCATATTTCAATATTCAGGTCAGCTTTCTGCATACGTCTCGTTATAGCTTTCATGGAAAAAGAATGTAACTGTTCACAGAGCAGCAAATCAACTGGCACACTGTAAACCTTGTTTACATACTTTTTCATTTCCATGAATGTCTGGCATTTGCTGTTTTTAATCTGATCTCTCGCTCTATTACTGTTCTCACTGATTGCTCATTATTCCTGGGACATTCCACCCAAATGACAGGTTTATAAAGCAGATTTTATATGAGAAAGCAGCATTTTGGAGGCTGCTGTGAAGCTTTGGTAACAGTGTGGTACCTTCTCATTGACAGGAAAAATATTTTTGCCTTCCAGATCTCTGTGACAGTAGATTTATGTAAGGGTTACATTCAGCTGCTGAATTACTGAATGGCAATTTCTCTGTGTTGTTCCTTTGGCCAATATTATAGGCAGCCCTAATGAGCTCTGGGAGCAGATATATTCAGCTGACAGTGGGAAGGCCAACCACGGTGTTGCACAGTAGTACAGTTTCTCAAGAGAAACTTGATGTTTCTATTCTGGAGTGTAAAGCATCCCTCAGGGACGGTTGAAGTCTCCAAGATGTGTGTTGCAGGCTGATTGCATGTTTAAATTTACCATGGGAGGAGTGTGCATCAATACTCAGACTGTAATGGTAAAGATTACTGACACTCTAGTAGCACTATGATTATCCTGCAGCTCATTGGAAGTGTTCTCCTGAATCCTGTGGAAAGAAATTTTGAAGCTTTCTTCTAAAGGAAATCACATCTGTATTTAAAATCTGTTCTATTTGTGATTTCACAAGCGGTAGCCTCCCGTTCTGTGAATGGGACAACACAGGTGGTTGATCTGTCTCTTACAGAGCCAGTGTGTGTGGAGGGGAGATGCACACAAACTTTTTCTTGTTGCTATTCAATCAGTTTAGGGAATGAACAAAAGAATTTACAATTGTTGATAAAAGCAGTTTGATACCATCCTTATTATATAGCGCTTGCAGAAATACTGGAAAAGATATCTCTGAAGAAATACACATTATGTAATTGTCAATTCAAAGAGTTTGAGCAGGAGCACATCTTTAGATGTGGTGATGTACTGCAGTTTTCCTAATTACCACTGGAGCACGTGGAAGTGAAGTTTTCAAGCAGGTTGAAAGGAACTAGATGTCTGAAAGGTGTTTTCCTAAGTTTAGAATGGGGATCATAATATTGGCTCAATATTTGTTAAAATACTCTTGAGACTTTTAGATGGCATTAACTGATTGATGCATATACTGTTTTTTTCCCCTCTATTCTTTCGTCCTTCTAAGGAAGCTGAGTTGATCACGAAGTTCTTGCCTATGTTGATGTCTTTTGTGGTGGACGACCACACGTTCAATGTAGATCAGAAACTGCCTTCAGAAGAGAAGGGGCCAATTCCCTACCCCAGCGCGATCCCTGAAGCTTTCACCAAGTACGTAATCTGCCTTGCCAATTTTATACACATTAGTCATATTACCAAAGCAAAACATCCTGTCAGCCAATGCTGACAGGAAATAGCAGCGTATGTGGTAAAATGAAGACTTTCTTGGGGTATGATTTAGCTCTAACTAATTAAGGCTGAAATTATCCATTGGCAGAACAGTTTTCCACCATGATTCCTCAAATACGATTTACTTACATAAAATAATGTTTCTTGATACGACTGTTGTTTCTGCATGGTGTATATGAAAGTATTTGGTATTACAGCTTTCAAATATACTGCTTACGTAGCTTCGCAAGCAGTGCATGATAAATGTTTGAGTGATATCATTTAACTTGGGTGCATCTGCCCATGCTTGCTATCTAATGAGTGCTGGTGTAGATTGTAAGATTAGCATTTTATCACAGAGACTCATTCTTTGTTGATAACCTATCACTCCAGGGACTTCAAGATAAACAAACATCCTCTGTATGTTCAGTTGTGTTCAGCTCTTGCACTAATTTTGAGCAAAATTCTTATCTGTGTGTCAGAATCCAGAATGAATATTGTATCCCAGTAGAGGCGTACTTACAGCTGCTTTATTGCAGCATTGGTATTTGACCTTTGGGAAACCTTTAAAACAAAACAAAATTGGACTTTGTATCATGTTTAAGTCTTTAGGCCTGTTCTAAATCTCATTTTGAATGAGAACTTTTTATTGTTAATACTATTTTAAATGCTCACAATCAAATCTGATTGTTTGATTGTGAGACAGGGCAAATGGTACTTTTTTTGGATTGTGGCAGTGGATATAGTGATTTACTCAGTCACCAAGTAGCTGCTTCTCGTCAGGTTTGAGGTTAACTATTGCAGTAACTGCTTGATTCCTACCCAACACTGAATTTTAAATCCTCTTATTTTTATTTTTTTTGGATCTGTACTTGCTTTATTGATTAAGAGCCTTTTTTGGGCCATAACAGATTCTTGCAGGAGAACAGAATAGCTTGTGAGATTGGGCTATATTACATCCTTCACATCACTAAACAGAGGAACAAGAATGCTTTCCTTAGACTTCTGCCGGCACTGGGTGAGTTTTGTTCTTGTCTTCTACTCTATAACTGTTTGCCTTGTGTTGGAAAGCTAGAAGAAGGCATAGAAGAACCTGAAGTCAATGTGATTTTTGAAGTCAAAGAGATTGCATTTTGGTTTTGGCTGTTCTGGTAACTTAGTTGTAAGGCCCTGCAAAAGGATGTGCTTATTTCTGTCTGCAATTGGAATTTTTCTGCTGATCCAAGAATTTAGGCATATTGACTGAAGTTCAGAAGTTCTTTATATCAAAGATTGTATTAACAATGAAATTAGCTGAGAGCTATTTGAAGTGAAACTGAAAGATAAAACAGCAGGTGGCTTAATTCTTCTGCAGCTCACAGTAGTTGTATATGGCTTGAAATCTGTGGGACTCAGCAGTGTAGTGAAAAAACTTGTAACAAAACAAGACCAAAGACATCCCTAAACTTCTCCCTGGGGTTACCTTCTTCACTGACTTCTGTAGGTTAAGTTTAATAAGAGCTCTGAATTAATCTTAGGAATTGCTGCTGCCAGTAATGGGGGGGGGGTTTCATGTCTCCACTCCTTGCCTTCCCCCACCTCTGGTGTTTTGACACTTTTCTGAGCTCATCTGTGCTGGGGAATTTTCCACCAGGTAAGTGGTTTGCATCTGCTCACTGTGGGGTCTAAGAAGCACAAGGAGGTGGACATGGCCATGAGCAGAGAGGATTGTGGAGAAGGTTTTTAGGGGAGTTTGTGATTTTGGCAACAGTCAGCTATTACGTGGGACTTGAGTCTTGGTGCAGACACGGGTTTTCCACAAACTCTTCTCACCCCCACTGTTTTTAGTATTTTTATATCTGGAAGGTCGTAGCCACCTGCATGGATTACATCTTGCAGAAGTCAGTGAAGGAAAGTTTACTGCAAAGCTTTCGGCAGGAACACCTGCTGCTGTGTTGTCAGGGTCTGGCACATTCTTGCCAATCTTAATCTCTTTGCTTTTGTGTTGTGCAGTTGAGACGTTCAGTGACTTGGCCTTCAGTGATATTTTTCTGCATTTGCTCACTGGTAACCTCACACTGCTGGGTGATGAATTTGCAATTGAGGAGTTCTGCACCAGTCTCTTTGATGGCTTTTTTCTCACTGCATGCTCAAGGTAAATCTGATGTTTCTCAACAAAAGTGAGTTTACGAGACAGCGGAGAGAGGCTGTACTGTTTGGATCTATTGTTTAATCTTTCAGCATATAGTGGAAATATTAGCCCAATAACATTTTTTCTTTAAAAAAAGGTTTATGTTTTGTGATTTTTTTTTTAACTGAAAAAATGTGTTGATTATAAATTATTACCTAAACTGTAAGTTTCTTGTTTGCAAAATGGGGTTACAAAAGACAGTATTCTTCATGGTTTGCAGTTGCTGTGAATACAAAAGGTTAACTTCAGCTTTTTGTAGTATCAGCTGCACACAAAAAACTTGTTTTTATCTGTTAATTCTGTAAAGTCAGTGTGGTTTAACTGGTGGCCTTCAGAGCAAATCTAACCTCCAGAATGCTTCCCCAAAGGTGACTAGAACTGCTGTTCAAGCATAGCAGAATCTGCTGCTGCTACCACTTCCTCCACGTATACTGAGGCACAGACATTCTCCTGAATGTGCATAAGGCCTGGCCAACAGAGAGACCAGCTGCTGCCACTTAATACAGTCTGTACTTAAAATCTGTCCTTCCTTTCTCATAGCTGCTATAGTTAGTCCACCGCTGTTGAATGATTATATGAATTGCTTGGAGATCTAAGGCAGGCTTAGCATTTTGTAGCATGCAGGCAGTTCTGAGGTGTTTTGGCAAATTATAAGAAAGCTCTCAGTCTCTGGGTGTGTAAGGTATCCTTCTAATACTATTGCTTAGCTTTCTCTTTCTCAAGTAAGACCATGTTTGTTTATATCAGTTATTCTGCTTTAAAATTGCTGTTTGCAGAAAGGAGAATGTACATAGACATGTCCTAAGACTGCTGCTTCATCTCCATCATAAAGTGGCTCCTGCCAAGTTAGAGTCTCTCCAGAAGGCTTTGGAACCCACCAAGCAGGTAAGAAGAGAAGCATGAGAAAGGAAGAAATAATTGCAAATGAAGCAGCTGCCTCCCCAGACATAATTTAATGGAACATGTGTTCAGCTCAGATAGCAGCTTTCGCAGTGTTCCAAGTTATGTCTTAATTACATTGTAACTTCCTCTTTGTACATTGGTTTGTGTTAAAACATTCGTGGTAATTGCATATTTAGTGCTCTAGCTGGAATGAAGTATGACTCTTCTGTTTCTCCCCTCCCTGTTTCTCATTCAACAGAGTGGAGAAGCTGTGAAGGAGCTTTATAACCAGCTCACTGAGAAACTGGAGCTTCGCAAGCCTAGTCCAGCTGAAGTGACTGAGACTCCCTCCATGGAACTGCCCTTGCCCACTGTTCCTACACCAGCCTCACGCTGAGCTCTGGCTGTAGTGCAAGAGTGAGACAGAAGAACTAACCTAGTGCCCTGCATCTTGAAGGCATTGCATGCCTTGTCAAGCGTCTCTGCCTACAGGGTGGAAACTTAAAAAAAAAAAAAAAAAAAAAAAAAAAGCCACTGAGGCTCTCTCAGACACTTCAGATTGCCCTGCTCACTGGCTCTGGCCAGATAGAAAACTTTGTATGCAGTGCATTGCAAAGGTTTACTTTTCTTAAAGATAGCTGAGTGTCTTCTTGTAGATCCACTTAAATCTGACTGTACGTTTCTTTTTCCGAAAAGAAAAGACATATTTTTAAGCTTGGTATCTTGTATTTTTAAATTCAATTTCATGAAGTGATAAACGAGTGCTAAACTCCATTATGAATGCACAGATAGCTCATGTAAGCATAGATTTCCCATGGCTGTTAGTTTGCTTCTCTGAGTTGTTAGAGAGCTTAACAGAAGGAAATGTCAGAGAAGGTTACCTCCACTGATGTAATTTCCTGTTTTAGATTCTAGCACTTTTGGTACACCATAAGATGTGCTGCTTTAAATTCAAATGCACCAAGAGCTGTCACTAGACCAAGAAGCAGTGAGCAGCCATCTTCTCAATTAGACTTTTATGAAGAAGGTCAGAAACTGAATCATTTCCTCTCGCCTTCCTTTTCCCCACTTTTCCCCAAAGGAGTAGCTTGAAATGAGTCTTGGAGCCACTGAAGAAAACAAAGGCTAACGTGAGGGTAGGCAGAATGAAATACTGTCTTGAAAAAACAGCATATTCTTCATGTCTCGTCTGTGTTGCTCTCTATAATGTTACAGTTAATTTTTTTTTTGCTGTCTCAGTGTAAGCAGAGTGTGCAGGAAGAGGGGTATGAGAGAAGAGTATGTCATGTGAGTTTACAGGTGACTTGTGTTGATCTCAGCAGATGCAATGAACCTGAAAAAAAATTGTCTGGTCCTCTGTAACCAGGAAGCTGCCTACATGTAAATCACAGAACGATTTAGGTTGGAAGACATCTTTGAAAGTCTCTAGTCAAACCATTAAGTCGGAATGGGGCCAAACTACATTATGTTGCTCAAGGGCAGAACTGCATTTGCCTTTGTTGAGCTTCATGAGGATTCTGTCAGCCCATTTCTCCAGCCTGTTGAGATCCCTCTGAGTAGCAGCCCTGCCCTCCAGAGCATCAACTCATTCCCACAGTTTGATACCATCTGCAAACTTGCTGGGGATGTGTTCTCTCCTCTGGTCATTAATAGAGGCATTAAGCAATATTAGCCCCAGACTGACCCCTGAGGAATGCCCTTAGTAGCCAGCTGTCAATTGGACTCAGTACTGTTAATCACAACCCTTTGAGCCTGGTGATCCTGCCATTTTCTATGCACTTAACAAATCCATAGTTCAGCAATGTAGTGATACAGATTTTTCAGGCAGCTGTGTTAAAAGCCATTTAAAGTCAATGTAAACAATATCCACTGCTCTCCCCTCATCCACGAAGCCAGGTGTCTCGTCACAGAAGGTTATCAGATTTGTCAGACACAGCTGGCCCTTGGAATTTGCCTGTGCATGCTGGCTGTGGCCAGTCACTTTGTTGTCCTTTATTTTGAATGTAGCTTCCAAGATTTGCTTCATAATCTTCCCAGGAAAGGTTGTCCTGATCTTACAAAGCATATTTTTATTCCCATCTCTCCTTATTTCTTGGGACTGGAGTGTTCCTAGTACCCAGTTGAGTTGATGAGACATTCCACTCCTGAAGCTGCATCAAAAAGAAACAGAAGCTAGCTAAGTAGAGGTGGAAATCCCTTCCAGATGTTCCTTGCTTCCTCTTTGCATGGTTTTCTTCCTTCTGAGAGCTCAAGGGCTTCATAACAAAAGTGAGACTCATCTCTCTTCGTCACCTCAGTGCCTTGTTTCTCCAATTATGCAGTGACTTGTCTGTATCTTTTGGGAGAAATGGGTTGGGTTTCTGCATGAGTCTAGGTTTTGGTCCCCTACTGCTTTGGTGTACCTCATCTCTAATCTAGCTCCTGGGGTCAGTATTGTGTTTGGTAGGCTCTCTGCAGCTCTATCATCAAACACCTTGGAAACAAGAACTGAGGTTAACCATCACGTCTTGCTTGCGGAGTTTTGTTTTTCTAACTGTTAAAACTGCCGTGGTAACTTACGCAAACTAACATCACTCACTGCTGGTCAGTCTTTCGCAATGCTGCTATTCAAGCTCATGTTTTACTCTGACACTGAGGTTGTTTTAGCCTTATTTCAGGGATCCTTTTTGTCACAAAAGGTTTCCCTTATGCTGCAGGTTGACCACCTTTTAGTCTGGGCTGTCTGATGCATGGTTTACTGTCCACCAGGTAGGAAGACCTCTGTTTCAGCCCTTATCCACAGTCCTGAGAGATGTACTGATCTTGATTTTGTTGTCCCAGGTTTTTAGATTCACAGCAATGGCACAATGAAATTGAATCCAAGAACACAAACTGGCCATTACATGGGCTAATTGTGCTGGTGGGTGCTTCAGCTGAGAAGAGGAAATCTGTAGGCGGTGGAAGATGGGAGTGCTGCCACAACTGATGCTCTCTTGGCTTAGCTTCTTGCAAAAAGGTGCTGTGGTAAGTTAGAGAAGAAAACAATGTATTTTTTCAATTGGTCTGTCCATTTTTTTTTCTGCTTAGACTGAGACAAGACTGATTTCACTCCAGGACCAGAAATTATACAGACTTCTGCTCTGTGGATTAACCTCTGCACAGCCTAAGGGAGGCTCCAGCTGTGGGCAGGATGCTTGTTTTCCTCCAGGTCCAGAGTTCAGGCACCTCTGGATACTTCTTTTAGAGTTCCCACTGGCAGGAGCTCACTCATTTCTTCTGCTCCAAAAGCTCTTTTATCAGATTGTACTGTAATGCTGGAAAGCTACCTCCTGAAGTTTGGTTGGACTGTATCAGGGAATTCTTTTTTTTCCTTCTCACCTTTTCACAGTGCCCCCCTATGTAGCCCTTCGTATTAATGGTGTCCACTGAGATGCAAAGGAGACTATGTGGCAACTGTGCACTGCTGTCGATGCACACTAGAGGGTAGTGCACACTTAACTGTCCTGCCTTACCATTAAGTCTCTGCTGCCTAAAATCCCTCCCCATTTGCTGGAATAATTTACTTCCCTATTTATGCTTAGATGTGATACTTATGATATGGAAAAATACCTATTCTCACCACACCTGTAGTGCCTGACTGGAGAATTAATTTTTACAATGAATTCTAATTATAGTGAACAATTTTGTCCTCTCTGAGCACTTTTCCCTGAAAGATCACAGTAAATAATAGTACAGAGAGGTTCTTCAAGCTTTTTGGATGGCTGATGTTTAATTGAAATTTTACATTGAGCTGTGAAGCAAGTTGTTTGTATTGAACTACATTTGCAAAGTGATAGAGCACTGTAATTGCAGTATTCCAGTCAGTAAGAGTAGCTCTAAAATTCAGTAATTGAGGCCTCCACTAGAAGAGGAGTCAGGTTTCTCTTAAGCAAAATTAGTGGAAAAGAGGATTACTACGGTGAAAATATGATAAACTGCATGACACCCTAAGCATGCTTAACATCATTTTGAAACACAGCCGTATTCCATTTGACATAATGATTTGATGCACAATAGCTCTTCATGGACCAAGATAAAAGGAGACTAAATGAATCTACTTGCACAGAAGAAATGTGAAGACCCTTTGGACACCGATCAGCTGTTGTGAGTCCTGTCTATTTTGCCAGAAACTGCTTGCTTTTAGGTGCTTTCTGGCCTTCTGTTCATGTGACAGTGTAAAGGAAACTTGCTATAGGTTTAAATTTGAAGGCACTTTTAAGCAGTATGTGCAGTGCTGATAGGACACCTCTGTCTGAGAGCAAGAACATGCTTGTTTCAGGAGCCTGGGTTTCAACTCGTCATGCTGGTCTGAGGTGACTCTGTTCTGCTCTGCTGGGTGTGTGATTTTTGGAAACCTGGGTGTGTGTGAACATCAGGTCCCAAAGGAAGTTGATGGGCTGGACTGAAATTCCAGCTCTGGGACACTGGGGATTTATTATCTTAAAAGTCTTTTGAAAACACTTTGGAAAAGAAATGGCTGAAATCCAGAGAAAATCATTTTTCTTTCAAATCTCTCTGCATTTAGCTGCAGTCCAGAACAATGGAATTTCTTCCAACAAAAAAAAAAAAAAAAAAAAAAAAAAGTAGGTGTTAGCCCAAACTCAGATATTACAGTGGCATAGGAATTGGAAGGGGAATTCATAGAAACAGGAAGCTTGTGCAGAAGAAATAGGGACAGACTTTCACATCCCGCAGACCCTGGGATGAGGTAAGGACGAGGGACAGTGGCCACATAGGACGATGAGTTTCTGATTCAAGAGAGAGACCAGCTATGAGTGAGATAATAGAGGTTTCTCTCTAAGTGAAAAAAGCTCCTGAGCAGCGAATAAAGTAAGCTGAGGATGTACGCAGTATGCGTTTGGTCTAAATCCACTTGATTCCCTTCCTGACTTTCAGTGGCCAGGTTTGGGAACACAGGTAGTCTGTGTGCCTGGCGTGTGTTCTTGAAAGGGTGAATGGGAAACTGGGGCTGTCCCGAACTTCAGCTCTGCAATCCCTGTGCAGCTGGCTCTGGAGCACAGGCCTGCCGGCAGACCAGCTGGAGCTACTCTATTCTGGGGGATTAACAAATTACTGCTGCCAGCTCCCTTTATCGCTGTTAAGGCGATGTGGTTCTGTCTTGCTAGTGGAGTAACCAGTTCTTTGACATGGACAGTTGCCAGCATCTCCCCTACCTTAACTCAGGTACAAGATTCATGCCCATCATGTCTTTGATTTTTGCCTCTAGTATTAAACATGAATCTCTTTTGTTTTTCTAATTTCATGCCTCAGCCCACTTTGATGCCTCAGGTAAAGATGAACATTTGGCCAAAACAAGGAGCAGTAGATCAGGCTTATGAGTGACTGGCCCTCTGCTCCTTTCCAACAAGACTATTGAGTGGCAGAGGTGAGTTCCTGCAGGAAGGCTCTGTGCTTCCCCAAACACTATCCCAGTATGTTCTTTGCCAATGTAACTTCAGGGAACTGGTCTGGAAATACATTGGAGCGAGCCTGGTAAGAAAAGTTTATGATAAATACTGACAAAAATCACAGCATTTCCGTTCTCAAATATTTAAAGCTTCAGAACCCAAATAATCACATTTTCAGATCTTAATCATTTCAGCAGCCTGTAGTACAGCAGAGAAACATGCACTCTATTTTCCTGTGATGTGTTCTTTACTTCATCTGCTCTACCTGGTCATCATCATACTATGAAAAGAGGGCTTGTAGTCTTGCTGGATTCTATGGAAAGGGAGAGAGGTTGTCAGTTCTAGAGAACATACACCTTTCCTGGTCTTGCTCATTGCTACTAAAGTGCCTTGAAACCCCACCAACTCGTTCCTGTTGTGATTTTAAATGTTGGCTACTGAGGCAGTGTGTCGTGAAGGAAGGTAGGCCCATCTTCTCGGCCTGATGAGACTTCTGCCATGAAAACACTGAAGGCTTTAGTACCCAATATGTGCCTTCATCAGGCCTGAGTGGAGGGTTAATCTGGGAATGGTGCCAGCATGACCCTGATTGCCCCATGCTGTTGAGAGGTCCTGACCATCCTGGCTTTGTTTGTATTTCAGCAAGTCTTTTACTGCATCCCCCTGGCCCCGGCCCCCAGCAAATCTTTGGGCAATGTTGATTCCTGCAGTCCTCACAGCAGCTAAGCAACTTCCTGTGGCATTTTTCTTATTTGGTGCATGAAGAACAAGGTCCTCTGATGATGGCCTCCTCCTCTTGATGACTTTGCTGTCAGCAGCCTGCAGTGTCTGCTTACTTGAACATGCTGATGTTAGGCTCCAACTGAACCCCTGCTCCTGCACCTGCTTTTCTTTGCCTTCACCTCCTTCAGCTGCCCTGCTTCCCTGGAGCACCCTGAGGCTGGGGTGACCCCTCTGTCTTTGCCTGACTGATCCTTTTCAAGGACGAGCATAACCTTTCTCTCGGTGCGCACACATCCTTTCACTGACCAGCACTAACTTGCTGGCCTTGTGTGTCAGCTCTGACATTCTGTGTGAGATGTAAAATGTGCCTCACCTTGAAAAATCTTCCAGCAGCTCGCCAGATGTGTTGATCAGTGGATATCTCCTGGAAGACAGAAAAGATAAGCTGTGGGATAGCAGGATGCTCTCTGCTTGCAAGAGTCGCACCATAATCTGGCACAAAAAAATGAGACTCAGGTGGTTTTGCTGCTGCCATTTCAGTGTCTTAGCAAAATCTATCTAAGTCCTGCTCAGCTGGAATGTGCTCATAAAAATTAGAAGCACTTTACCCCCCCCCCCCCACATGACCTCAGTTTCATTAAGGAATTTTAGTACCTCCCCACTAGGTAGGCTGCTAATTTCCCACTGAGATCCATCCAATTTAATCATTTAAACCTTGGCCCTTTGATGAGAGGCCCTGTGGGTTGACCCCATGCTTTAGGAGGAGTCTCAGCAGTTTGAATAGGAGCCATTATCTCTCATGCCTTCTGCACTCTGAGGTGGGGGGAGGAACACAGGAAAGCTGAGGAGCTTCATGATGAACTGAGCATTCAGAAGTCTTTTGGGTTTTTTTGATTGATTGGGTTTTATTTAAAGATTAAGAACCCTGGGAATGTAAGGCCTTGTTAGGATCATTAAGGCTGCAACAGGGAATTGTTGCACCCTTTCCATTTCCATTTTCAACACATAAAAAGAAGCCTCTTGCAGAAAAGGAGGGCTGGATTCTGACAGTCTGTAACTCCTGAATTTCTCTAGGTTAAGCCTAAACTTGGTGGAAAAGAGGAGAAAATTTACCTCCTAGAGAGTGCTGGCTTCCAAGTCCTGATTTCCAGCCCATTAACAGAATTTCCTAAATAGTCCCACAGAACTGCATCTGGGACCATATTAAGGAAAGGCTCCATCAGCCTGTAACTTAAAGGAGAAAAAGAAGTGGAGACAGCAATCCAAAGGCATTGTCATGCATCTTTACATATGTGAAGGCTCAAAAATGTCTGTTGGCAGAATACTCTGCTCTCCCTTGTTGCTGTGGGCAGTAAATCCTTTCGAAAAGTGGTCAGAAATGACGGGTCGTAATGCAGATGGCTGGAAGGAATCCGACATTTAAAAGGAATGTCCAACAACATCAACAGCAGACGCCATGTGGCAGAAAAAGCGGAATTATCACTCTCTGAGATACTTTTCTGGAAGAGCTGCTACATGGGTTGAGCTTTGCATTCCACCCAGGGGTTAATTCTGATGAGTTGCACATGGTGGGAGATGTGGTATGTGACTTTCATTGTAAGTGAGGGTCCCCTTACCCAGCTTCCCTTGAGAGGAATGTCTTTAACTTTGGAAGAGTTTCATCTGGCTCAGAAAATTAAATGATGTGAGCAATCTTGCTAACTCCTTTTTCATACAGTTCAGACTCCTCAGGAGGGAGGACAGCACAGATTTTGCCTGTAGTATAAATGTATAAATATGCTTCTAGATGATCTAAATATTATTTTAGATCTACCTACACTGGAGCTGTGTTTCAGTCAAAGAAAAAAGGTGTTTGGAAATAACCAGCAGTGCTGCCAGCACTGTTTGGGACAGCAGGGCCGAGTGGAACAGGAGCTCTGCACCAGCCTGTGCATGAACTCTGCGTGTCTTCCAGAAGCAGAGAGCTGAATGAGCAATGTGGGGTGATTTAGGCGGTTTCTAACCTTTCTTGCAATTTAGATAGATGGCATGCAGATGCTAATTTGTTTTCCATTGTAAAGTGGTAAAAGGTCTGTCCTGGAATACAAGCACAATCGTTAATGCCACTGTCTCTCTGAAGAGGTATCTCGATGGAGCAGCTTTACTTAAGGAGTGAGTATTTCTGTGCAGGTTATTTGGCAGCACTGGCAGATCTCACTGCAGCCTGAAGAGACCTCTATGTTTTCAACCTAACTTTCCCACCTTTATCCCGATCACATTATTATGTTAACAAGGACTGAGCTGAGTAGGGCTCGTGAGCTGGTCTGAGCTCCATCCCCGTGTCTGTGACCCACAAGAATCTCCTGGGCATCCTTGCCAGTGTTCCCCTGCTACTAGAGTCAAGCTCAGCAGTAAAAACAAGGATCAAGTCAGTTTTGAGCTTCAGATGGCTGCAAGACAGGGGCTGGGAGCAGCTCACACAAGTTCAGATCTCTCTCAGTATTGAAGGCGCCTCAGATAGGGTTTCATATTCGTGGATGCTCCAGACTCTGCTGTTCATGGACGTCCTGTGCATCCACTGCTCTTTTTCAGTTCTTCTTTTTACCTCTTGCCCTGGGGAGCCTGTTAATGTCATCGCTGCTGTCCGCAGTGCCATTGTCTCCCCTCTCCCTTTATCTGATCCTCCAAAACAATGCAGCCTAAATGGAAGAGATCTTTTTTTATCTAGGCAAGGCTTAACTCTTTCTTCTATTAGGGTTACGAAGAGGAGCTGAGACATCATGGTCTTAAAGCCAGTGTAGTAGGATATTCTGCATTTGTGCTAACTTCTAAACCGAGTCCAATAGGAACCCAAGCTCCTGCAGGCTGCATGTCAGAGCACAGCATCCTTCTGCCTTGATTAAATGAAATAGAGCTGTAGATGCATCTATGAATTTGGCTAGGGAGACAACATTTTAAACAGAAGCTGTTTGTGTGTCTCTTTGTCCTTGGGTAGAAAAAGGGGCTGGGGTAACTAGAGATACTTTTTCTATATGCAAGCCTTTCCTCAGAGCTGCTGACAGCCACGGTTTGTATGAGAAAAGCCCATCTGCACCTCGCCTGGCCCTGGATTGACTGCTTGGCTGGGCAGAGGGGTGTTGTGTGGTTGTGTGCGCACTCAAGCCCTGGCTCTGTCTGGGTTGCTTTGTTTACGGCTTGGTGCTCTCTGCTTGGGAGTAAACCACAGTTTGGCTTAGAGTACTTAGGGGCCTGGGACGTGAGTAGTTTACATTTGCTTTCTAGGGGAATCATATTTTAAAATGTGGTTAATACCATCCTCTGTAGTGCAAGAAGGACCATCAGTGGATAAAGAATTATTTATCAGCATTTACAGACCATCTTAAAGAATGAGATCAATCCAACTTGTCCATGGGATAATTTCACAGAAAGCAGCTAAACAATCTTTGTGGGCGGGTTTTGGCCTGCCAGAAATGCAAGAGGAGTTTGATGGGAAAAAAGAAAGCTAAACAATTGGATATAGAGAACCAACTTCCTTTTCTTGTAAAACAATTGCACATTTGGTAAAGGTATCTTACCTGGGATTATAAACTAGCAGAGTGAGGTGACCTCCTATCACTTCTCCTGACCAAGAGGGCTCAGAGTGTGCTCAGAAAAGAGCAGTATCAGACCACAGCAGCTGCTGTTCTTGGCTCTGGCTGTGTTAAGAGCAGCTTCCCAGAAGTGGGTATCGGTATCTTTCCTTGTTTATCAGGTTCTGCAAATGACTATGGCATGGAAATATCAAAGAAAATTCCTGTAACCACCCATCCAATCTGAGTCAAACTAAACTCTACGGTTCTTACATCATTGCCATTAAAAAATCCAGAACTCAGGAGACAATTATTTTGATGTTTTTATCCTCAGACTAGCATCAATTTGCTCTTCCAAAGCTGCATTGGCTGATCAGGGTTAACAGAATTAACAAGGGGTGAAGTGTTGATAAAATCCTAGTGATGACTCATAAATACTCAAAACAATCTGATGATTAATAATGCTAGTTTTATATGACTGCTTTTTCTACCACATTTGTAGGTAAGGTCAGTTAAAATCCTCAAAATACAGCTCAGAACATCTTCCATTGTCCTTTCATTGTCAACTATTGCCTCATTCAAGGCTACTGAAGGTGCTGATAGATAGTGCGGTACCTCCTCTTAACTCTCTGGAAATCATTTTGCCTTTCCACGTCTGGTGGTCTGCTGTCTTCTGGCTATGCCGGCAGTTTTAGCTCCACTTTCCTCTCTGGTTCTAGATCCATTTGACTTCTGAGTTTAGGAAGGACACACTAGATGTGAATGAGAAAGCAAAGAGTCAGACCTGTCTGTAGGTAAAGCTCATTCCCCTGGCCTGAACTGGAAGCCTCGTTCAGGATGTCAGAGTAGTTCAGCTGGGGTCATTAGTGACCTGCTCCACTTGTGAAATGATGCCTGGGAAGCAACAACAATACAATCCAACAAGTCATAGCGAGATTTGTTACCAGCCCGATGGCCTACTCAGAACGTGTACCATAGTCTCTGTTTAATCTCCAATGGACAATCATGTAATTACTAAGGGCTTGTTGCAAGGATGTTCATTGATAAAAGAGAGGCCAAAGTGCAGAGAATCTGCCAAATTTGTCTACCATCTGTCCTGTCCCAGTAGAACTACGTTCATGGGCTCTGGCTAAAGAAAAGTGCTGGGGATGCAGGAAGCCCCCCAGTAGGGAGCTGTTCAGGGGCTATTTGAAGATATCAGATTCTAGGACCTCAGATTCACCTTCTTGATTAGTACTGTACCTAAGTGGAAATGTTCACAATTGCAGATGCTTGTGGTCTAACTGCTGGCTGTGGGGGATCACCATATCTTCTGGATTCCATAGGAGTTTTGGACTATGCCCCGCGACCTGCTATAGGAGTTGCTTGGCCTTATCTTCTGATTTGGCTTATTTGGGGGAAGTCAAAGGTTTCCAGTTGTTGAATACCCTGTTGGCTAGATGGATCCTTGCAGATTTAGGGGTCCCCTATAAGGAGAATATAGATCACTGTCCTTTCAGTGAAGCTCACAAGTTTCTTGTAAAAAAAAAACAGTAATTGCGACAAGACAAACACACAGTTTAGGTCATCCCTCATCTACTGCCTCAAAACTATTATTGCTACCTTTTTGTGTCATGGTTTGGAGTTCATGTGAGTTCTCGGTCAATGACCAGCCTTAAAAGGTTAAGTTTTCCGGCTTGTTTGTCAGTTGTGCCACCTTCCAAGTGGAAGAATTGGGGGAGAGGTGCTTCCAAGGATCTTGAGGGAAGGTGATCTTTGATGTTGCAGTGCATTCTTAGCGCTGGAATGAAGAGGAAAATATGCCCTAAGTAGCAGGATGACACAGTCCTGTTCCTCAGTCCTTTTGTTCTAACAATACATAGCCCAAAGAATGGGATACTGCAGCAGTGAGACCAGTGGAGACGCTCCTCAGAGCCACCACTTGCAACACATTAAGGGCTCAGTGATGGTTCACGTATTCTGGATTTTTTTTTATCCCACCTAGCTGCAATGAGCTTATTGGACAAAGGAGCATGGCCTCATTTCCATCCTGGCTTCACAAAGGAATTGCAAACCTTCACATGCTGAAAGTGAGCTGAAAATGTTGTCCTCTGCATGAGTTTCTACCCTGCTAACCCTGACACAGGTCACCTTTCACTCCAGAGCCTGCTCTTCATTTTCTTTTGTTTCTCAGAGCCTGCCCGAGTCCCAGGCTCTCTGATATTCTCTCAAAGGTCCTGCTCCTCCTCTCAGTTCAAACTTGGAGAGCTCTTCTTTCAACTCTGCTGCTTTTATACAGCCTTTTTTTCCCCTGTTTGTCCTTTTTTGTACAAGCAGAGTTGTCTGAAAACAAAGCAGAAACGTATGATGATGTATCTGAGAACTGGCTTTTCATTAAAAGCATTTTGCAGAACAGTGGACGACTTGAGAAGCAAATCAATGCCCCAGCCTGAAGGTCGGTTTCAGCATGCAGGAATCTATGGTATGTAGTAGTCTTGTGTATGCATTTTATTGGCATATCCATTGCATAGTCCTGACCAGCAAAGTGTGCAATAGTCCAATTAATATTCACACAAAATATTTAGGAGTCCTCAGCACTCTTGCTAACTGCTTCTTGCCATTTTATATGGAGATTATTTGTCCTTAGTGAATTGAAGGAGGACACAAGCAGGTGCTTCTGCTTCCTCCTAGCTTAGGCAGGAGGGCATCAAGGCTATGGATTTAAGCACCCTTCTAGGGAGCTACTGAGCTCACACAGATCCCACGGACCTCACTGAGGTGGTGGGAAACAGTGGGAAATACTCCGTCTTCATGGAGACTCTGCAACCAGCAGAGTTGAGGCCCCACACCCATGTTAGCCTAGGGAAAAGCAGGGAGTTGGGTGGCCTAGGGGAGGGAGTGTGTCCTGCTATTCCAGGGATAGAACACTCCATGTCCCAGTATCCCAGGGTGGAATGCTTGGTGTCCTGGTGTTCCCATGTGGAACAGTTGGTGTCTCAGCAGCCTGCTGGAACACTCAGTGTCCCAGTGTGCAAGGGTGGCATGCTTGGTGTTCCAAGGCAAAATGCTTGGTGTCTTGGTGGGATGCAATCCAGGGAGAGAATGCTCAGTGTCCGGGTGTCCTGGTGTTCCAATGGTGGAACACTTGCTCTCACAGGGGTGAATGTGTGGTGTCTTTGTGCATGTGTCCCGGTGTGCCAGGAGCAGAATGCTCCGTGTTCCACTGATCCAGGCTGGAACGCTCCACATCCTGGCGTTCCAGCGCAGCGTTGGTTCCCGCCATCCTGCCCCCACCGCCGGCCAGAGGGGACCTTCAGCACCACGGCTAGTTCCACGCTGGCGGCCCGGGCGGCCCCTCCGGCGGCTCCCTGGAGGGTCCGGGGGCTGTTCCTGCTGCAGGGATCGGGACTGTGCTCCGTGCTCCCTGATTAATAGAGTTGGGAGGGAGGAGCTAAGCAGAGAGAATAAGAAAGGAGCCTGATATGCATGGGACAGGGCTTCTGTTCCTTATAGACCCAAAGCCACCCCGAGAGCTCTGGTCTATGGTGTAGTGTAGGGTGCTCACAGGTCACTCCTGCTCCTCTAGCACCCAGCTAGCATGCATGGGATAAAACGCCTGATGAAGAGAAATAACAACTAGGTCTTTTCTTCTTCTATTCCTGAAGACTGGAGCAGATTTCCAAAAATCCAAAGTGGCGTAAGTGCACTTTAGTCAGGTGTAGCCACTGTCCCCCATGCACACTCCCCAGTAGTGAGAATTCACATGCAATCCTGTATATAATCCCTAAACATTCCTAGGGGCAAGATGAAGCAGATCCAAGGAGAAATATCTCATTTGTCTGAGACAGTTCTTCGGAACAAAAATTACTATGATTTTTAGTGGAGTTGATCAGATTACTCATGAGAAGTATTAGTCTCTGTAAAATAAGCCTTTTTAGTTCCTTTTCTGAATCATTTGTGAGTTAACTTATTGCTTATGTCTAGTCATGAAGCTGTTTAGAAAACAATTGTCATATTAAGAAGTTTTGATAATAACTCGTAGGTTATTTGCTTTCTACCTTACGTAGTATTAAGAATGAATTGGTGAAATTTTAAACTGGAGTCTACAATTGTTTTAAAATTCAGGTCACTTTTTGAGGACTCAAGAAGATTTTCAGATCTAGACAGTTTTTGCTTGAATATTCCAGATGGCAAAGAGCAAAGGCAGCATGGTTAAATGTACAATCTGTTAGGATTTTAAAAGGAGCATTAGTCAATGAAGCTGTAAGTTCAGCAACAAGCAGAGCTTTTTCTTTTTTTTTTCCTCCCTTTTTTTGAAAGTGTGTTCATAAGATGCAACACCTAACACAAAATCAAAATTAAGTTGCAGTGTGTTATCCAGCCAGTCTTACCCCAGTAATTTCTGTCTTTGATTATGTGGAAAAAGCTGCTCTTCTCTGAAACATAGGATTCACGGTGTCTTTATTTATTCAAATTGCATATGTATAAAATATCAGTGTTGTCTTTAGCCTAAAATCCCTCACTGTATGCCTTGTACCGTACATCAAAACCTATCTCCCACAGCCTGGCAACTGTCTCTGTTGCTATAGAAACATGGTTCCACTATCCTTTCATGCTGAACTTCAAGTATTCCCATTTTTTGTAGCTGCTAGAACACCTCCCGTTCCTGTTTGTTTCATTCACTTGCTCGCACGTCCGTAAGACCTCCTCCTAAATTAGGGAGTTATTCAGCTCTTCTGGATCTGTAAATGAAAGAAGAGCGTTAGTTAGCTGAAGAGAAGTCGCACAATACTTTGAGCTGCACATTTGACTGCGACGTTGCTACTAGCATTGGGTTTATTTAACACGCAGACGTGCTGAGTAATTAGCATCCCTGAGGGTCCATTAAATTTATCGTTCTGTGTTTAATATTAAACTTCCAAATACATGGCTCCTGTGCGCTTGTCTGTGGTTATATTTGAAAGGGCAAAAGTTTCTGAGGAATATCTAAGCTCAGGTGTTGAACCTGAAGGTACCATAACCTGAGTTAGCTAAGGAAAAACTTCCTCATGCTGAGTTTATTTCAAAATTGTGTATTATGTGGCTGTTGTGCCTGCCCTTGAAATATCACATTGACCAATGTGTCAGACAGCATACTGTGTTACACTGCAAGCCTAGTACTTCATTTATTTACATAGGTGCTGTAGCATTAAAGGTCGTAAGACCCCGGTATTTGACCCTCATCTGGGCCTGCTCTTCTGTAACGAATAACGAACTGGCACAGCTCCATTAAGCAAAGATAAATTGTTTGATCTGCCCTCGCATTTCTAGATAACCATGGTATTTAAATAATTGTTGAGGGCTTCCTGTTTCACTCATGGTAAAGTTCCACTAATATAGCATGAATTTTGTGTAAAATGCTCTTGGAAACAGAAGATAAATATAGATAAGGCTTGATTTTAAACAGTGAAAAAAGAGTGCTTTTTTTTTTTTTTTTTTTTTTTTTTGTTGTTGTTGTTCTTTATATACAGGTGTCTAAACAAGGCTGGGCTATGGCTTTATCCTGCTAGAAATATGAGGCAAGTGTATAGAGTCCGGAGGCTCTCCAAGGGGGAGGGGAGGAAGAAGCCTAAATGTGCTAGTGTCACAAATAAATCTCAGTTGAACAAGACCCTACACTGCCAAAACGCAGGAGGTCAGGGGGCTGGGAGAGGAGCTGGAGTGTGGAAAAGATTGGAAGCTGTGGCACCAGGGCTTTCCTGCACATCGTGTACCCCTCCAGGGCATTACTATGGGGAAATAGCAGCTGAAGAGTCGGATAAGGAGCAGTAGCACAGGGAAAAAAATAAGAATGTGAGAAAAGCAAGTGGAAGAAAAGCTTTCCCAGCTGCAAAATACTCAGTAATGCTCAAAATCAACATTGGCTCACTGCAGCCCAAAATCCCGAGATACCAGGAAGAGGCAGCTAGGAGAATCCCTAGTCATTTGCTGGGGGGTTGAATTTATTCCTTACAGCCAGACAGCGCTCCCACTCCAGGCTGCGGGCATGGCAGCCAACTCTCCCCCACCGCAGCCAATGGAAGGGGCGCTGCCGAAGCTGGGCTGCTCCTGGGATAAAAGTGTAGGAAGCTCATGGCTGCAGAGTAATGCAGACAAAGCACGAGTGAGAGGGAGACGGAAAGGACGGAGTCCCAGGCGATGTAATCCGCCCTGCGAGATGTAATCCACCCTGTTAAAGGGAACGCCGTAACCGCTACAGCTGTGTTTATGCTGCTTCATGCAATAGGCACCAGCCTCTCATCCCTCGGGAGATTTTTTTTACAACATTAATTCATTCTGAACGAACCCAGCCAGCAAGGCTCCTCTTCAGCAGCGACCTTTTCCATTCCTCCGTCCCCCCCCACCCGATTCCAAGAGCCCTGCCAGCAGGAACTGCACCCCTCCAGCTGACCTTGCATTGCTCTGGATCAAATGTCTCCTGTACCCGATGAAGCAGATCCTGAAGTGCCACGAATGGACCCCAGGATTCTCATTTTCCTCCTGTATGTGATGATCCTCCATGAGCTGGTCAGTGGCTGGATGGAGTATCAAAAGCAAGTAGCCAAGCCGAAGAAGCAAGCGGGTCCGGTTTGGTCTTCTAGGTGAGTTAATGCATCTTATGTTTTCAAAAGGTGACTAGCTCAATTCTTGACGCAGGTGTGTTTTGCTGGGGATGATTGCCTTTTCCGTGCACGCAGCAGTCCTTACGAATGTGTGCATGTGTGTATCGTCTGTTGTGTGTCGATGTGCAGTGCTAGGATTAGATCTGATAATCTTTCGAAGCTGCACTGCCTGAGCACGTCGTGGATTGGACACACTCACGGATACATATACCTGTGAATTGTTATTTTAAAGAGACGTGCTGTAACTCAGCATATTTCCCATGACTCAGGTTCCCAACCAACATACCTTGAAGAGAAACTGTGGGTAGCACAGCAGCTGCACTTCGTGCATGGTATTCATCAATGAGACACAAACCTCTAGAGACTCCTCATAATCGGAGTATTTTATATGAAATCACTACAGTGTATGTCACTATCTCTCCGTATCCTCCCACCTCCTGGGCTGCACCCACTAATCTCTTTCTTGTTTCTGCCCAGCAGCAAAAATAGGGCATAAAAATAAGGATATATAGAAAAACTCAGCATGTCCTTAAAATTTAAATATATCTCTGCAAATATTGTTCAGGTATTGTGTAGTCTAACATTATAATGATATTTGGGATAACTGATCTTAATGTTGTTGGGTTTTTATAATGAAAGTGATTTTGACAGCTATCCATCAGCTACCCGGTTAAAGAGACTCCCAGCCAGGGATCTACAACTCGCCTCACGTCAGAGCTCAGGCAATAGCGTACCAACACCTCCTAGCTTTGGATCTGAAAAGATACCTGTGACCCAATTTCCTCTAGGTCTGACTGTGGCAGCGCTAGTGAGCAGCACTCGCTATTCATCCTAATCCTGTGACATGTCCCAGCAATAATCACAGCCCCAGTGTGCTTGGTGCTGCACATGCAGATATTAGAAGTGTCTCCACAGATGAGACTTCCTAGGGACAAGATAGAGAA
Source organism: Rhea pennata (assembly GCF_028389875.1). Lineage (NCBI taxonomy): Eukaryota > Metazoa > Chordata > Aves > Rheiformes > Rheidae > Rhea > Rhea pennata. The sequence continues at coordinate 4,323,105 of NC_084680.1, forward strand.
AGCAGTGACGTAAGGATGTACCCACGTCTTGCTGAAATCAGTACTTAGACCATGGGCAGTGACCAATCTCTTCATCTGCAGTTCAGGGCTAAATTTGCTGGTTGATTTTCCTGACCAGCAAAGCTGAACTACACCTTGCACTGGTTATAGCTACAGGTGAAATGATTTGCACTGGGAACACAGCCACGGGTGGAGACAACCTCAGTAGAGGAATAGCTTAAAAGCAATAGGATAGTTGGATTATAATTGAGGTCAGAGACAAATTTCCTTGCTGTCTTCACGTAGAAGCACAGAAAGGCACTGGAAAACAGCTTGCGCTTTAGGTATGAGGAACCCCAGTGCTGGCAGAATGAAGTAACGCAGATAACCTGCGTTGCGGTGACAGTGGAATCACTTTATTCACCAGCAGCCATCAACTAACTTGCATTCAGCAGCCATATCTTAGGCTGGGATTTTCAAGGGAGCCTAAGGAAATTAGGTACCCCCATCTGAAAACAAAGAATCTCTGGGAGCTGGTGTCTAACCCAGCCTCATTTGCAATCTTCAACCTTACCTTAGGGGAAAAGCAGGACCAAGCAGGACAATTTGTGCAGGGCCCAGCACCCTGAGGGTGTCTTAGACTCTTCAATCTCAGCTAAACACGCAGCCCACCCCACCTGCTCTCACAGAAGGTCTTACCCAACCCATCTCTGCCCTAACTCTCTGTTCCTCTGACCCAAGGAGGTGCTGCGATTGTATTCGGAGATGCTCAGGTTTTGCCAGAGCAGTAGAAGGGACTGCCATACTGGGGAGCGGTGCAGCAAGGATCCAAAGCCTCGTTGTCCTGAAGCCTAAGCCTTAACTTGAGCCTAGGGAGAGTTTGCACAAGATACATACTGTTTTTTTCTGGTGGTTGGGGGAAAGGTATCTCTCAGTTTCCTCTGTGCTCTAGCAGAAATGCTAGCAAAGCCTCTATTTTGCTCCAGCCAAAAAAAAAAAAAAAAAAAAAAAGGAGCCACGAGGTCTGTGTGTGTGTGTGTGTGTGTCTGGTGTGCACAGCAGTGCTCAAGATGCTCTTGGTCATACAGGTCATTCACAGATTTCCCCTTGAACAAGTGAAGCTCTGCTGCCCAGAGAATTTGAAAATAAAGGGATGAAATGAGATCCTTTCTGCGGAATTAAAATTGCCCTGCATGGACACTGTCATTGTGGTGTACCCTGGAGTCATCCCACCTCTGAGCTCACTCACCTCGGGAAGGGGCTGAGCAGAGTCAGAACAAGCTGGTCCTGAGTCCGGGTGAGCAGGGGCTGTGTGGCTGTCCTGCGCACAGCGGTCGTTACACCCCCATTGCGATAATGCAATGCCTGGAGGAGCTTTCTCAGGCAATGAGCCCTTGGGACCAGATTTTTTGGTGCTCTCTGAGCACACCTGGAGCCAGGTGTTCACACAGTGTAGGCTTGGTTTTACCAGATCCTCAGAAATGGTTGTCACAGTTGTAGCCTGGTTCTCCAAAGAGTTCAAGCCGTGGCACAGCGGTACAGGAAAGCTTAATCACACTTAGCATCAGGTCAGGAGTGTCACAGCACAAGTCAGGTCAAAAGTGAATTTCGTACCAGCTGATTCAAGACTGAGCCAAGCACCGTCTCTCCACGGCTGCCTAACTTTCGGCTCGCTCGCAAAGCAATTCTGACCTCTCCTCTTGCAGCTGATAAAGAGCTGCCACTAAAGCACAAAGACAGCCATAATATCTGCTTTGGTTTAACAGATGGAAAGTGGCTGTACGCCCGTACCTGAACTAGATTGAACGTATGTACCTGGGGCCGGCAGCAGAGCTCAGCCTTGGCGTCAGAGGTGGTGGACCGTGCTCACGGCTCCCACTGGGCACGCGGCCTTCTGAGCTGCCTCGCGGCGCTTAGTGCCTCTGCTGTTACAGTCTCACGCTGGGAGGAATGCGAGTGAGTGACTGGTGCGAGCTGAGATTTGAGAATTATTTAATTTTAGGAAGGATTTGCAGACAGTGCCAAGGAAGTCACCCAAAACCTTCCTCTAAGAGCTTAGCCCCGCGATAACAGCAAGCCAGGTCTTGGGAAAGATGGATGCAAGGCCATCTCACTTCCCAGCACGGTCTGGAATTGGGCCAGCGCTATAGAGGTGAAGCTTCATCTCAAGAGGCCTGAATTGCCACAGGGCTTGAACTGCCACTTCCTCAGCCTGCTTGTTTCAAGTAATTAACTTGAAAAACAATTAGGAAATTAAGTTATAAACCAGAAAGCTAATTAGGACATGGCAGAGCTGCCTCTTGACTGTGCCCTCAGCAGAGATAGGGATTTCAGGGCTCTTCCTCCTTTTCTGGATACTGAATAGTAACAAGCTCTGTTGTAAAGAAGCTTTTTCTCACATTCACAGCTTTCCCCCAGCTCTGTTTTCCTCCGCTCCTGAAGCGGCTCACGGCTCCCCCACTCCCTGCCTCCATTCATCAGCCGCTTCTGCAGTCCCACTCGCCTTCCGTCACTGTCACCCTCCCCTGCTTATGGACAAGCTGTGAAATTATATCTGGATGATGTTTACTGACAAAACCACTGGGGTTTGCAGAAGGAGCAGTTCCGAGCAGAACCTAGAATGGCAAGAGATTTCCAGCAGCCAGCGCCCGAGATCACCGCTGCGCTGCCCCTCGTGCAGGGAGGGAGGGCAGACTGAGCTCACCCCCTGTGAATTTCACTGCAAATTCCTGTAGACTCCCTGGTGCGCTCCACACCACCCTCCACGCGGCCAGGAGATTATGCATGTTCACTGGGCCAGTCTACTTAGATGCTGTGAAAAGAACGCTTCCTTCCAGTTCACCCAGCTGTCAGAGCCAGAGCTGTCTCACACGGGTTTGCAGCAGCGGGGAACGCAGCCTACAGCTTCTCTGTCACCCGGCCCGGTGGAAATATAGGACAATTCAGACAAAGACACTGATAGTGCAAAAGCTATACAAAAACAGGTAACAAAAGTGTTGGCGGGGGTAAAGAACCAAAAGCCTGGCACAGAGTGTCAAGTCAACCCAAACAGCCCTGCTTCAACACAGCCCCACTGCTTCTGAAGCTCAGCCAGCACTCCTAGACTGTCCCAGGTGTCCCTGTGTATGGTGTGGTTGATCCATAGCCTGGGTAATCCACTGAGGGAGCCAAGGGTGGACTATACCAAGAGGAGCAAAAGCCCAAAGAAGTGTTAGGTTTGCATGATGTTCGTGGGTTTAAGGCAAGCTATGCTCAAAAGCATTTCAAGTGGAAGCTATGAAAAGCCAAAGGGCTTGGTTTCAGAGACTCAGTCTGGTTTAAAAGGACACAGTCCTTGGGGCTCTGACAAGCGGTTCATGCGGTCCTGAGCTCACAACATTTGTGCACCTGTAGTTCAGCAGCTGTTTCCAAGACTACCAGCAGCTGAAGCAGTGAGGGTTCCCATCTCCACTTTAGATGCTCAGATCAGAGGTAGGAGAGGCTTTCCTCTCCATCTCTGCTATCCAGGCACCTTGAATGCTGGAGAATACTGACCCTGTTCCACAGGGATCCAGAATTCACCCTTCTCTTGGCAGCAGCAGTGCTGAAGCCACACTGACCCCATTTTGGTGGCCCAAGTTCCTTATTCTTCTGGGAGCCTTCATTAAATGTAAGAGATTTTATGCTAGCACTGGCTCACTCCAGTAACAATATCTCACTTTGTGCCTTGCTAGCAATGCTTCCAGATCAAACCGCTCCAGCTTCACCAGGCCTCTGGTCCACTCTGTGCGGCGGGAGCGGTACAGAGACTGGAGAAAACCAGGAAGAATCATCCGGAAGGCATGAGGATGCATCTGAGATGTCAGGAGCTTGGGGAGTGCTTACTGAGCCAGATACAACCATCCCTCGCGAGGTCTGCGCCGACTCATCACCTTGTAGAAGCCAACGTGAGAGCATCTTCCAGGCACCGTGATCTGCACCTGCAACTTTCTGCTTTTTGCTGAGCGTGGCACGACTGAAAATGAATGAGCCCCTTCTTCCTCCTGGGATCCTGGTGCTGTGTGTTGGGGAGCCAGAGTGGAGACACCCCCAGCCAGCAGCAGGCTTGCCTAAGGTGGGATGAGGTTTTTGCCACAACACTGAGAAGTGACTTCTTTCTTCTTTCCAAAGGGTCAAATAGATAGAAAGTAGATTTCTCTTGAGAAGATAGAAATTTGCTCTGGTATGGGTAACTGAGATGCCTTTAGATGGTTTCAGTCTCCTCTTGCTTCCACCTGAGGACCGCATGGCTGGTAAGCAGCATTTCCAGAAGTAAATGGAGATCTTTGGTGCTCAACTTATAGTCACACCCAGGAGCCCATTCCTAGGAGGACTTTCCTCCACTTGAGCATCCAAAAGTCATAACACTCTTCACTTTGGAAATGCTGGCTTCTTGGTAAGTCTCATCCTCTGGGAGAGACTTTCTTCTGCTTTTCTTCACCATTTTATATTAGTTACGTTGGAGTGGAACAGGAAAAGTGCCCTGAACCAGTGACTCAGAGTTATACCACTGAATGCAATTTACTACAGCAATCTCATAATTAGATTATTTTGGAACAATCCTAGCAGTGGAGCCAAATATAATAGCGACTTTCTAATGAGCATATAGATGGGAAAGGAATACACTATGGCTCTTTTATTAGAGTCTGTGGTTTAAGATTAGATTTCAGAGGCAAAAGCCAGTTCCTACATCCTGCCACCCCCCATAGCAGTCATACGCAGAACTGGAGGGAATCCGATGCTGAGCTCCTAGCAGCAAGTGTTCATGGAAAACTAATTGCCTTATTTGCTGAACATGTTTAGCTCAAATGCAGCCTGTTTTTCTTTTTATCAACCATTTATAAGCCTGACTCAGGCTCACAGATGCATTATCCAGAAGTAGATAGGGAAGAGAGTCTGAATGGTATATATATTTGTTACCCAGAAGCAGGCACAAGATACAATTACACATTTGTCTGCTTCTCAGCTGTCTGCAAATTGTTCTCGTCAGCTGGCACTGCGTTTGCTTAGTCGCCTGTAGCAGGAGTCACCTGGCAGAAGGGAGATGTCTGCATCTGAGCTAGGCAGGCAGACCCCCTGTGCTGCCAGTAAACAGAAACAGGCCTGTGATGGGCTGGCATTCACCTTTTTCAAAGATGTAGACATCAAAAGAAGCTGGATGAAGCGGGCTCTGGAAGTGCCCAGTCCTCTGTCCTAGGCGGGCTGGATAACTAACTCCGACGGAGATCCCCACTGCTAGAGGAATCGAAGTTTATGCCTTGTGTTCTGATATTTTTTAAAAAGGAGACAGGAATAGCAGGTAACTTGCTTTCTGCACATTTCAAAGAATAAACTTTCTTGCAAACATGTGCCTCAGCTCTGCGACACTGTGGCTGTTTTTCCAGGCGTGCACTGCCTATCCCAATACATGCAAGCACATCCACAAATAACAGAGAATGAGTGGAGGTGCTTAGGAGGAAAAATACTGAGGAAGCAATTCTGAGGAGGGTTTTGCTTTCCGAGAGTTCAGTCTGGCCTAGTCTTGTGGGGGACATGCAGCTTGAAGTTTTCCTTGCTTTTCAGCTAGAGTGTGGGTGAATTTGCTGGGAGCACCTGTGCAAAAGGTGTTTGAATTAATTAGTGAGCCAGTGCAGGGTAAGACCGATCTCTTGTGCAGGCAAGCTAGGCTCCCAGCTCAGTGAGACAAATGAACCTGAATGGGGCAGGCAGATGTCCTGACCACTGCGTCCTTAAGGAACCATGGATAGACAGGGATGCCTTGCTCTGCTGATCACATGCTGGATTTATCGCTGTGAATAATCTTCCTGTTTACCTCCAATAAACTCTTTTACATGTACGTTGGTTAGATTGGCTCCTTTCTCATTCAGTCCTTGCATGTTTCTTTACAGGTTTGGGCTTTCCCATCCTGGGAGCCAGCACAGGCTGAGGCTGCAAGTCATCCCCAGAGGGACAACTGATGGTGTGAGAGGTGATTGCGTGATAGGGCTACGTTCATCTTTGCTGCTGAGTTAATAACACATTTGTTCTCTCGCCCTATCTGCAGAGGAACGTGTGCCTGCAATACAGGGTCTTGTTTTGCTTGGTTGTAGGTTTCGCTTTGTTTTTTTGTAAGTATCCAAACAGTTCTGCATCTACGCTGGAGAAGGTTCAGCTAAAGGAACGCGCCTTGCGGTGGGAGCTGGCAGTGGCACAGTGCTCTCGATCCACCGGTCTGTGGTGGTTTGGATCCACAAAGACCTGGGTCAGCCCAGAGTGAGCAATGTAATGTCCCTGGGAAGGCTTGGGCCTGCTTTCGCGCTCTCTGGAAAGCCAGGCAGCGGGTTGGAGGCTCCACAGGCACTCCAGCTGTGTCTGTAGTGACATGGAGCTGTACTGCGGCTCCTTTTCCTACTCTGCCTCAGCTGAGTGCGGCTGTGAATTCACAGCACCCCAGGTGTTTCTCCATATGATACTCGGACACACATTTAGCCCTTCATGTAGGGGAAGGGGATGACTCCCCAGTGAGGAAGGGCTTTGCCGGGGGGATGAAGCATGCCGCAGTCATTCTGCTTCGGAAAGAAAAGAAAGAATCTGCTTGTTGCCAGCAAGGCTGCTCTTTGCAGTGTGCTGCTCCTAGTCTTTTTTTTTTTTTTTTTTTTTTTTTTTTTTTTTTCCCAGAGGGATCAGCTGGAAAGCTCTGTGGATAATGATTCCAGGAAGGTAGCAAAAAATCCTTATAAAAGCTCTTATTTTGGAAAGATTCACTTTTGGGGTAAAAACAGTGAGAGGCAGAGGCAGAATGCTAAGCAGAGTGGTAATGGAAACACCATTACCAGTCGTACCAGTCAGTGACACCAGTCAGTGTCGGTACACCTCTATGTATTAGAAGCCAATCTCTTTAGCTGACAGTTTAGCAAATAATAACTAGCACTCCCCTGGCCTACACCCATGGCTCAGACTCCTGGTTTAACTGAAATGAGAGTTAAAAGCTAAAATAACAAAATGGCACCTTTTGTTCAGCCAGTCTTGGGGAATCCCAAGTGGAGAGGAGCTCTGGAGCTGTTCAGGCCAGGTTCCTTCACCAGCTACCACATCCACTTGTCCGGGAGCAAGCAGAGAGGTGCATTTTAATCGCAAGTTTCTACAGCTGACAGAAGCCAGGAGAGAAGGAAGGTGCCCATGTCTAAGAGCACGTTAGCTGTGACCAGGTAACTCCTTCAAGCCTGTTCTCACCCATGCAGTCAGTCCCAGCAGTAGTCCTGCCCATCACTCAGGACGTGGGTTTCAGAGAGACAACCTGTGACCCCTGCCGCTGCAAGGCATGAGCAGCAGTCGCTGCTGAGGCCTGGTGGCAGGCTAACAGCAGTCTTCCTGGAAAAGGCTTGCTGCAAAGAGCCATTATACCAAAGTGACCATGAGAAGTTTGGGGATTACATCCCAAACGCGGCGACAGCAGTGACTGATATTAGAATCAGGGTGTGAATCCAATTGCTTAAACCTAGGCAAAAGAACAGTAAGTGGTTTCAGATCATCCAGATGCAGCTGTAAGCCTCCAAACGGCCAGGTAAGTGCTTTATTAAGGGTGTTTTCGCCTAGTGTTCAACCTGCTGGTGGGATGCCAACGGGCCTACAAGCTGTGCCCAAAAAAGGACAGGGTCTGGTGTCTGTCAGGCCGAGCTCAGTGCTGGCTCTGATGGTCTGACTCCTCGCCTCTCAGTCGTTCCTGCCAACAGGAGTCTGGCATGAATTTGGGTCACTGTAGTTATAATTCTGGAGAATTTAAAGAGTAACTTTGGGGCAGTGTGTATGCTCGCTGCAAACACACCCAGAGGCCATCTCGCTGTGTAGACACTCTCATTTTAGGTGTAGGCACCCTGACCTTGCCTACCTGGGAATATCACTCTTAGGTAGTCATTCAGTTTCTCTGCTCAAATCTTCCAGAGTTTCTGCTAGTTATGGACCCATAGGAACGAGACCAACAACATTCGTCACCATGGCTAAGAGCAGCATTCAGATGATGGCTGACCAAGGAGAGGTTTTGAGGAACACTCCTAACCCGGTCCTCTGGGAAGAAGGAGGATTCCCTGCCTTGCCTTCCTAGCCAGAAGCTAACAAACAACTCATATGGGCCCCAGTGAAAGTTAGAAACGTCATGAGCAGAGCTGTAATAACCCAGCACCTTTGCCAGGGTGACAGGGCTACAAAGAAACAGGAGGCATGTGACTCAGTTCACCTCCAGCCTTTCTGCCTTGTGCTCCTCCTGGCACCACAGAGCAGGGTGGTGGCAGGGACATTTATTTTTCCAAGCCCATCTGGAGTCTTCTTTTGCTTGAACAATTGAGGCAATAAGGAATTGGACTAGATGATCGCCAGAGGTCCCTTCCAACCTCAGCCCTCCGTGGTTCTGTGGAGGCACCTGGCCAGCCTTACAGCTATTTGTGCAGCCAGTAATAAAGAGCTACCTCCAAGGCACTAGGCAGCACTGGTAGAGGGAGCAAGCAGCTGCCTGGCCCATGGCCTTCCCTCCAGGAGAGAGGCCCAGCTCACGCAGCAGAGATGCTGCATCCCCCAAATGTGAATAAACAGTGGCACCTTGTACCTGATGGTGTGTAACACTCTTCTTGGCGGGACAGTTAGTAGGAGGTCTGGACATGTCAGTCGAGCAAGGAGGACTGAGGGGTGGCTGTGGGCTGCTCTGTCTGCAGAGCTGTGAAGTCTGATAGTGGACAGGGAGTATTTCAGGGAGCTACTTGCTAATCTAGTTGTAGCAAAATCTACCAAAGTCACTGTAATGTGGTGATGTTGGGATCTTACAAATGATTTGAAATGCAAAAGCTTTTGGAGCCAAGCAGTAACAGCATCGTTATTTCATCTTCTCCTCTCAGGAGTTAATAGTGGTGAACATTTAAGCTGCTCCTGTGGTTCTTTGTAGCCCTTTCTCTTTCTTTTTTCTTTTTTCTCTTTCTTTTGCAGCACACAGAGAAAGCCAAGATGAGCATAGCAAGTTTGAGTCTGATTCCCAGTGGGTTGTATTTGCTTGCGGAAAGCAAGATGCGGCCTCCTGCATTTGCCAGGTCTCATTTTCTGGTAGCTGGGATAATCAGTGGTTGTCTCTTGGCCATAGATCTTCGGAACCAGCAATCCTGTTTGAAAACCTGTCTTTACTACTTGTAGTTCTGTTGCCTCCAATCAAGTTCTCACCAACTTGCAAAAGGCAAGAAGAAAGCCCTGGTAGTTTTACTGCTTTCTCTTTTCCACCTCATCCTTCGCAGGTTAGGTCTCAGCAGCACAGAGATTTCTCCTAAGTCCATAGAGCCACAGGCCTTCATCATCATGAACACCAGTATGGACCGTGTGCCCCAGGGGCTGCACCCTGCCATCCCCACCCTGGGGACCCTGCTCCTCCTGGGCTGGGTCTTTCTGAACGGTATGAGCTTTTGCTGTGCTTTTTCTTTCTCATCAGGAGCAGTGTCTCTGTGAGTGGTGAGCTGAGGACTCTGAGCCCAGCATCCAGGGAAACGCACAGGGAAAAATAATCCACTTTCAGATGGCTGGTTTCTTCCTCGGCTACACAGAGGTCAGCAGCTCCCCAGTCCCTGGAGTAAATCCTGATTTGGGTGCTGTTGTGATGGGGCCAAGCTCAGTCTCACTTGTCTGTTGGCTCTTTCCAGGTGAAAGTAAAAGGTGGCAAGTGCTGAGCTGGGGATGAGCAGTACGGAAGGGAGACGCATGGGTAGGCCAAGTTACTTGGGGAAGGATGATGAGTCCCTGAAGCCTCTTTTCAGAAAGCAGACAATGTCTCATTTTAGAATAAAAAATGGTTCCCTGTAGAAAGTGGCCTGATCCAGTGCCAGTATCACCGGAGAAGGTGCTATAATCCTTGCTGATCCTGACCTTGCCTTGCTGACTTGATTTTTCTGGCTTAACCTTGGACCTTATCTCATCACTTTTAACCTGCCTGGCAACCTGGACTCTGGCTGCCCCCAGATAGGATCCCTGGACCTTCTCTACTCTCCTTGTTTGGGTCCTGTGGGACTGCACCATTGGCGAGGAGGACACTACCCATCCTGCCTCACTACCACCCTTGGCTCCAGCTCTCCTTCCTCTGCGAAGGAGCCTGGTCTTGCTGCTCCTTGACAATTACAGCATCAGTGACGACTTGCGGAATGTCTGAGGCTTTAAATCTCAAAGTGTGCCAGTCTCTCTGTGGGGCAAAGGTAATATTTACTCTGTAGGATGCCCTAGGAAAACAGGATAGAAGGTGGGGTTGAGAGAGGTGGTTAAAAGCTCCTTCCCCTCCCTGGTATTTCCAGGCTGACGCCAGCTGGGCCTGAGCTCTTGCACTATTTGTACCAACAGGAGGATTATCTTGAAAATGATGCTGCTCAAACCTTGCTGTGGAAGGTAATGATGATTTTGTTATGAAAAATGTTGTAGTGCTCACCATCATGGTGTCACTGCAGGGTTTGCAGTGAGTGAATCCAAGCTCAAGTGCTGTCTCTGCTCCTCACAGCTTTATCAGCCTGGTAGGAACCCTGCATTTAGTCTGTTGGAAAGGCTTAGGAAACAGGGGTATGCACAGGCCCTGCTCAGGAGACTTCCTTGTCCTCAGAAACTGGGTTGAAAGCTTGCAGGGAGCTACCTCCACCGCAGTGCGGAGTGGCAGCCTGAGGAGAAAAAGGCCTCTTAGAAGAGAACAGGTGAAGAATTCAGAAACCTGGAGACTAAATGCAAAACTGGTGCCTTATTTTGTTTTGGCGCGTTGCCTGGTTTGCATGAAGTTGAAGGTGAGTAGGCCTAGATGCCTGTCGGCCGGCTGCTCTCGTTCAATGGCCCGTACACCTTATAGGGGAGAACTGTGTTTTGGTACTTTCTCCTCCCTCCAATACCCTCCAGAGATGGATGTCTGAGATCCAGGGAGCCCAACAGCCCTGGGACAAACAACTGCTTCTCCATGTGGCCCTGGAGCTATGAGAAGTGGCTGCTCTCTTCTCTGCTGTTCCCTGATGGGAAGAGGGGAGGGAGCCCAGCATGAGCAGAGGGAAGTGGAAGCAACTGAGTTAATGGGGACAAAACTGGTGAGCTGGGAGCTGGACTAACCTAGATGGAGAGGGAAGAGCTGGGAGGTAGAAGTTCTTGTGCTGGCCAGGATGTCTGGGAACTGTGGGCTGATGGGGAGCAGGATGACCACCAGGGTACTGGGCTGATATGGGAGGCGAGCGGACTGAGCGAATGGAAGAAGCAGATGGGCCCTGCAGTACTGGGTTGATCTGAACTGGGCAGAAGGTAAGAGCGTCTTTGGAGCAGCAAACAGCTAAAATAATCTTTGCCAAAAGCTTGGGAGAGAGGGCAACACTTCCTGCTTTGCACATACTTCAGGTTTTGTGGGCCTTTTGCAATCAAAAGACAGGCCAGAAATACACTATAATCTAAAAAAAAAAAAAAAATTACAATTTTGTGCAAGAGGTGTGCCCTTGTTGCCCTGAATCCCATGTTTGAGGATGCGAGTAGAGCAGCGCTGGAGGCTCCAGTTATGTGACCTCCAAACTAGATGCTCATAATGGAAAGTGAGGTGCAAAAATCGTTCTAAAAAGAGTGAGGGGGCAGAGCTGTAATGACATTTCCCTTAGCGTCATGTGCTCCAGCGCTTTCCTGTGCCCTGCCCCATCTCTGCATAAAACAGAACCAGTCAAGGAGAATTTGTGCTGACTAAATGACTCTGCATCTCTGAGCAGGTTTTCATGTCGCCACAGGGTGTTGTGGTGTTGCAAACTATGGGAAAGAAGGCAATAGATCAAGCATTGGAGATAGGAACCAGAGGGGTAGAAAAAGGAGATGTTCTTCTACTTAAGGCAACAGCTTGGAAGCTCGGGGTTTATTTTTAGACTTTGCTTTAAACTTGCTCCATGAGCATGAAACAGGTTTCGTGTTTCACTTCTCCATTTCTGAAACAGGACTGATTGTCCCTCTCTTTTCAGTCCTGCCTCTTTCGGCTGAAAATCTTCTGCCATAGTAACTGTCTTTTGCTATCTGTATGAACAAAGCCAGACATAGGGAGATCTTGATTTTTCATGAGTTCTCTGGAGGACACCGTAATAACTCCTGTTATTCAGTACCATGGTGAGAACAGGCAGCTAGTTGCTTTCTTCAAGGGGCAGCTGGGTTGTAGCTGGGATTTTTGTAAAAGTTCTGTTTCTTAGCACTCCAGTTCAGCCCTGTGAGGTCCCTGAAGGACACCAGAGCAGACTTGCTCGGGTACCTCGGCTGTTGGAGTCTCCTCTGTGCCCACTCCTTCCCTTCTGTAACACATCACTTGCTGTCTGCCAACACAACCCAGCAAATACTGCATTTACTCTTGAATTGGATGCTAAAAAAAATGTATTTATGCTAGAAACTGGTATCAAGAATAGGGTAGAAGTGATTGAGAGACTCATATTTTAACTTGGCCTCTCTCTAATACCTGCCCACTGGCTTCACACAGGGATTGTTGTGAAGTTTAACCGAATTTGTCTTTAATGTGCCTTACAAGATCAGGCAAAAGATGTCATTCTCTGCTGTTAGTAACATTGTGGTTGGATAAATCACGTTGCAAAATTCAGGTAGCCTCCAAAGTCCTGCCTCTTGTAGGCATGTGGGTGGCATTAAACAGCAGCTCGGTTTTGAGATGGAAATATTTTTGTGTTATTGCTTAGATACACAAAGCAGGGGACATTTGTACTTGTCCGTGGAAAAGGTGACTGTCTCTGCTGACAGCATAGGTGATTAGTTGCCAGCTGCCAGTAACTCCTTCAGTGGTGGGTATTTGCCAAGTGCCAAACAATTTTGAAAGCTGAAGCCTAATATTTCAAAATCTGGGTGAGCAAGTATCAGGGAGGAGCTGAATGAGGATAATCCCTTCTTATTCCACCAGGGAGCATAACTCTAATAATTTTGATGCTAAATGCTTTCCAGGTCAACGTTTACCTTTCTATTCTTAACTAACTGACAGTTATTAATTCATCCAGAACAACTGGCTTTATAACCAGTAGTTATTCAGTCAAGTATGGATATGGCAATACTCAGGAACCAAAGTATATCTCCAATCTTGCAAGTGAATATCGTATTTTATATTAAAACCCCAAATCTACACCAAGTACCACCACAAATCCTATCTCGTTTACTTCCTTTGAACAGTTTTTGATTATTATAGTAATTCTAATAAAATCATCACATCTCAGAAATGCTTGATCTTAGGGAACTTTGGGGAATACAGTCCCTTTTCACTTGCCATGAGGACAATGTTTTTTAAGCAGTTGCGTTCCACTTTTTAAGGTTATTCTTATGCCTTGCTGGGATGAACTCATGCGTGCTTGTAAGGAACCTGGCCATGGCATCACTTAGTTAAATAGTTGCATCTTTAATGAAGATACTGGATGTTTCGGGAAGATTGACCTCTGCCATTTTCAGGCCACCAGCCTTTTCCAAACTAGTTTAAGCTCACACTGATGCCCTCACCTTCCACTCCTGGTTCCCTCCTGAAACATGGTCAAGGGCTGAGATAGGCAAATGGGGGCTCTCCTTCCACTAAATCCCTGCAGGTGTGCAGAGAGGGAGGGGGAAGCTCGAGCCCAGCAGAAGTGTTACAGACCTTGGCCAGTGATTAACACTCTTCTCCAGGCTGGTTCATGAGGCAAAATCACTGCCCTGGGCTGCCCCATCCTACACGCATCCCAAGAGATGAATTGCCGATGGCCTGGTCTGCACAGACTGGAGCAGGTGAGCAAGGTGGGCGTTGCTGTCCCTTTTGCTGGGTCACGGTGTGAGATCCCTTTCATTAAAGGTGCACAGAGAAGGCTTGTGTTATTAATAATACTGTTTTTTTCTTTCTTTTCCTTGTTTAAGACTGCGAAGAACTGTCAGGTCACTGCTCACTGTGCACATGGCAGAGCTGGACGAAACAGAGTGTAAAGGGTTCGGGTAATGCCTGAGCTCATGTGAACGGTGGTGACCAAGGGAACAGGCTCTGTAATCTTCTTATTGGTCTGCTAAATCCTTCTGACCCTTTAAAGAACTGCTGTCAACAGCGCTCTGATGGATCTCGCCTGAGCTCAGCCTGGAGCCCGCTGCAGACACAGCTGCGGGAACGTGCACGGTTTCGGGTCAGTGCCTTGCGCCCTCCAGGCAACCGTCGCGCACACGGTAAGGGGCAGGAGTCTTTTTGCTCAAAGATGACAAACAGGCAAATAAACTCCCCAGCAGACTGAGCGTTACAGGTGAGTCTCTGTAGAGCATGACCATCCTCTGGAAAAGCTGCTGTGAACCCAGGCCCCGAAAATCACCACCACACCAAGTCCTTCTTTATGCATAGGAGACATGGAGGTCCTGGTCCAATTTTGACCCACTAGCTTTTATTTTATCTTTCGATATTTAAGCTCACCAAATAGCACCACAAAGACGGTGTATCAACTCTCCCCCAACCAGGGGAATGTCAGCCCAACTGCAGGTTAAACACGATGAGTAGAAAAGATGATGGATCATGGTGTAATGAGCTGTCAAGAGGTTTCCTAATGCTGTCAGAGTCCTTCCAAACGTTCACAGTGCTTTCCTGTGCAAGGAAGGACTCCCTGGGGACAGCTGGCTAGTGACATGTGGCTTGGGAGTGCCCTCAGATTTGCCTCCCTGTACCTGTGCAGGGCTGAAGACGTTTGGGTATTTAATTCGTTGCGTTAGGATTCTGTCAGCTTCGGTCTGGTGCACGGGCAAGCAAGTGTACCAGAACCTGCCCGCCTGTATTTGCTTGGGAGGAATGACGGTCACTTGCCCACATTTTTAGTTGGTGACTTGCAAATGTGCTTCCTGTTTATGAGATGATAAACCATAACTACAGCCAGGATGAACGTGCCACACCAAAGATCAACTCATTAGCCTTCTTAAGGCATTAACTGGACACTGCCTCGACTCGGTGCCTGCCAGGAAAGTGTCCTTCCTCTTCCAGCAGCTCAAAAATCAGGAGTTAGGGCTCCAAATCACCAAACTGGCTTTGAAGTGACTGCAAGACTTGCAGCCTCTGTGCTCTAGCAGCCAATTTTGGCAAATGTCCAGGTGAGGGGAAGAATTGCGTTTGAAGTTTGTCTCTGTGCCCACAACAGTTCGAATTGGACGTCCCTCCTGCGCAGCGGTGGGACGGTGCCACCGCAGCGAGGGGGACACCCCGGGGCAGCCCGCCAGCTGGGGTCAGGGCAGGGACGGGCTGCTTCTCGTCTGCGCCAAGGAGAGCTGGAGGGCACCCGGCGCTGCAATCTAACCCCTGCCGCGGCGCTGATACGGCTGAAAAGCCCAGGCTGTGCCAGCAGAAAGGGAAACCGGCGGAACGATAGCGGCTCTGTTTGTACCTGTCGAGTTGTTTGCTAACAAAATAACCGTGAAATGCACTTTTTTTTTTTCACCGCACCAAAGAACCGAAGGAGACCGAAGTCCGGGCGAGCGCTGAGCAGCTCCGGAGCCGTGATGCCGGCTCTGTTTGCGCTCGGCCGCGGTTCGGCCGCTCCGTGTCATAGCGCCGGGAAACGCGGCCGGCCACGGGCAGCCCTGCTCGCGGCCCCGGCGCCGGCGCGGGACCTGGCTCGGGCTTGGCCCAGAAGGCGCTGAGTGCGGCGGCCCTGGCGTGAACAGGTCAAGCGGAGAGGACCCCGGGGGGCGAGAGGAGGGCGCCCGGGGCTCCGTCCCTCCGGGCAGAGGCGAGTTTTGGGGCGGCGCGGCACGAAGCAGCTGCAGATGCTCCTGGTCACCTTGAACTCTCCAGCCTGATGTTTTATAGCCGTGTGTTGGAGCAATTAAACTGGTTTAAAAGGAAGTACTAGAAAGTCAGGTTGTAATCCTGAATTTGGCAAAGGGGACGTCGGAGGTTTCCGCTCCAAAAAGGCCAAGTGCCAAAAGCGCAAAATGCAGCCACCTCGGCGCACCGGGCGTCTTGCTGTCCGGCCCGGAGATAACTCGCCGCTGGCCGAAACGTCGCAGCCGAGCCCCGCTGCCGAACGCGGTGCTGGGAGCCCAGAGCCCGCGCAGGGCGCCGAGGGGCTCGCGGGGGGCCGGCTGGAGCGCGCCGCGGCGGGGCGCTGGCAAGCGCCGAAGCCCGTGCGAGGCACGGCGGGGTTATCCCCGGCTGCAGCGCGTGCCGTGGCATCCCGTGTCCGTCCTGCCCGCCGTGTCCGCGGGGGCCAGCGCGGCACGGAGCTGCCCCGCCGGCGTCCCCGAAGGGCCTGCGCCGGCACGGACACGGCGCCGGGGGGCACAAAGCCGTGGCGCAGAGCGGAGGCGAGCGCCGGGACGCGCTGGGGCTCGGGGCGGAGGCCGCGATGGAGAACCGATTTAAAACGCAGGCGGCGTCCCGGGGCCGCGCCGGGAGCAACGCAGCCAGCGGCAGCCCTGGAGACACCAGGCGGAGAGGGAAGACGGAAGGCGCCCGGGTGGTGGAACGCGTCCTGCGCTCCCGGCCGGACCGCCGCGGAGAAGGATTTCTCTGCACGGAAGCGTCTCCATCTCCTCGCTGCCGCCTTCCTGGAGAGCACAGAGCAGAAGCGTTGGCATATCCTGCCACAGCGCTGGTGGGTTTTGCAACCTATTAAATGAGTCTAAATTATTAAATGAGTCTAAAGGTTGCCCCAGTTGAGGAGAAAGAAGGAAAAAAATCAAATAATGCAAAGTGCCACTGTTTTTCCTTTTTTTTTTTTTTTTTTTGCAAGATGAGAAGCGCTGCTCGGCGCTCGGGGGTGCGAGGAAGGCGCCCTCGCCTTCCTCCTCCTCGCCCCGCGCGGGGCACGGTCGGCACAGCTCCTCGCCCGAGCCGCCCGCCGAAGGGCAGTTCACTCCTCGGGTCGTCCTTATCGCAGAAGGAGAGACCTTGCCTCAGCCCTGGGAGGGGATTAAAGGAGTGAGGCGCTTTGGCGGGCGGCAAAAGCGATTCCTATCAAACTGGTCTAATCTACTCGCAAAATGGATTAAACTAGTCCAAAATCAAGTGGTTAGAACTTAGTGGTTCTTTGCCTCACCCCCCACCCCCTGAATAAGGGATTTTTTTAAAAAAAATCAAATTTGGGGGTTAAATTCGCACTTGCTCTGACCTGGAGCGAGGCTCCGGCGCGGACAGCTCAGCGGCCCGGAGGGAGCTGCCGATTCTGCCTTCGCTTTGCTGGATGTGAAGGGAGTTACGGGCTCGCGGGGCTCTGCCGAGGCGCTCAGGGCAGCGGGCCGCTTCGCTCCGCGTTCGTTTGACGACGACTTTGGCCAAATCCGTGCAAAATGCTGCAAGAAAATGGCCTTTTGAGGCAAGGAAAAAAAAAATAAACAAAAGCTTTTCTCAGACAGCTTCTACCCAGTTGCACTAGCGGCCTCAGCTTATTGCAGGGCAGCCTCGCCGCGTGCGCACGGGGCCGTGTCCTGCAGCGCCCAGAGCCGCCTTACACGGCCTGGTTTCGGTTCTTCCTCCGAGCGCCCGTGCCTGAAATCAGGTGTCCGAAGGAGGGACCGTCACCTCCGTGCAGAAAAGCGCTGTCGTCGGCAAACCTTCAGGTTTCAAAACCATGACAGCAAAACAACAACAACAAAACAACTAAAAAAGCACGTTCCAATTTTTTTTCCCCAAAAACCCGGTGGTATCGGAGGCCGGGCCTGAGCAGCAGGGGAAGTGAAAGAGCTTCGCGTTCGCGTGAGGCTGCAGAATCGGGTTGCCAAACAGGATGCACGCGGGGCAAAGCAGCTGGGCGAGCGGCCGCCCCGAGCGCTCCGACTGCGGTCGCTGCCGGCCCCGGCGGCGAGTTCGCCGAGCTTGCCCGCGCGCTCCTGCCTGCGCGCTCCGACTCGGGGCCTCCTCCTCCAAAGAGGTGGAAGGAAACTTCCCCCCTGCCCGAGCCAGGGTTCGGCGGGTTCGCTTGGCTCGGCAGCCGGGGAGCGCGGGCCCCCCGCCGCCGCACGCGCGCGGCCCCCGGCTCGGGAGCGATCGCATCCCCAGCCTGCAGATAACAAATAACCTCCCGAATCCTTTGTAGGAGCTTCCTGCAAAGGGGCCCAAGGCGCCTTTCCGCGAAACGGGCAGGACCAGGCCGTCGGTTACACGCGAACCGGGGACGCGAGGGGGGGGCCCCAGCCGAATCGCCGCCTTTGCCCCGGGGTTTCTCCGTGACCTTCAGCAGGCGCCTCGGTCGTCGAAGGAGGTGTCGCAACGCGCTGACGTCCCGGTCGCCTCGCTGCAGAAAGCGGCGCTCAGCCCCGCGCCAGGCGCCGGCCGCCGCGGAGCGCCGGGCCCGCGGGAGGGCGCGCTCCGCGACAGCGGCTGCCGCACGCAGCCCAGGGTGACGCCGGGGGAAGGCGCTAAGCTTTGCCGCGCAGCCATATCGGACGGGTCGGAGACGAGCGCTGCGCCTCTGGCCGCAGCGGCGGAGGCAGAGGGACAGGCTGCCACGCTTGCCGCGGGCCAAAGTATCCCCTCGCTCGTGCTTGGAGGTTGAAGGACAAGAAAAACGTGGCTTCAACTCCTTCCTTGCCTGGTTCAGAGCAGGGATTCAAGCCCCAGCCTCTGCCAGGCCAACGGGGAGGCCAGCAAGACCGGGATTCCCGCGCCTGCGCCCGGCTGGCGTAGGCACCCTGGAGGCACTGATGATGGGCTGAAGGTCCCCAGGGCAATAGATGAAGGAGCACCCAACCAAAAACCCCGGTTTGGGGCTCCCCTAGGGCCCTGAGCAGCTTGTTCGCTGGGCTCTCCTGCCCTTAGCTTTACCATTGCACGCTGGGGAAAATTGGTGGGATTTAAGCCTGAGCAAGGGACACTCAGCTTTAAAGGGGGGGCACAGGCGAGGCGCTTGGCTCCCAAAAGAGCGTTGGTGGCCACCAAAGTACCGCTTGAGTTAGGGCTGTGGGTTCCCCAGGTGTGAACTTCCAACCACTTGGGATTCCAGTATGACAGACACAAAGAATTAGGGGTTTGTACGTGTGTGTAGACATACATAAATGTGTACGTATAGAACAAAGTGTAACGGTATGGCTTGAGCAAAGAGAAAGTGGTTTGGGTGCGAACATCTGGGCATAAAGGGACTCGCTGGTGCTTGGCTGTGTTTTAACTACAAGGGGAAATTTTCAGCTGGTTCAGAAGAAGAGTGTAAAAGCGAACGTGAAATGGCGACGGCGCAGTGCCAGTTCTCCCCAGCCCGAGCACGCTGCTGGTGTTTTCGGACGGGCCCCAGCAGGAACGCTCGTGCCTGATGCCACCAGCGCTGCCCCTTGTTAGTGCAGCGGCACGGCCGTGGGACCGGCGAGTAACGCTACGGCACGCCGGTCATCGACTTAAACGGAGGGGGCGCAGACCTAGCGGAGAACGAAGAAATTCCTCTATTTCTTCAAGTGCTCACGCTGCGCCCGGCATGTCTCATGCCACGGGGGGCACGAGGCCCCCCCAGCCCTGTCCCTCTGGGCGAGCCGCCACCGGCTGCAGGGTGGGGGTGGGTGCAGAGGGCGAGAGCCACCCGCAGCCGCGGGCCTCGGGCCTCCGCAGCCCCGGGGCGTGCGGCTCGGAGGTCAAGGACTGAGCCTCGCTGAGAGATCGGCTCGCGGTGGAAAAGGCCGCGTCACCCGGCGTCACCCTGCCCGGCCCGCAGGGCTGGCGCTGGGTCTCCCTGCTGACCCCTGAAGCGCCCTGGCGGGCCCCCCTCGACCGCCTCCCGCGGCCTCCCAACAGCCAGCAAGTTATTCCGGCTCTGCTGGGCCTCCTGGCCGAGAGGACGGCGCGGCCTAATCTCAACGCGCCCGTCGCGTCCAGGCCAGGCTCCTTGCCGTCTCCGCTCCCCCCAGCCTTCGGGGCGCCCCCCGCCCGCCTCGTGTGCCCTCCGATAGCGAAGACGCTGCCTCGTCCTCGGCGGGGCCCGCAGCTCCGTTCCCACAAACGCTCCTCCCGGGTCATCGCGCCCTCTAAGCCGTTTACGATGTTTGTGGCTGGCTCCCCTCCGCCGACCCTGCTCTTTGCCTTCTCGCTAATCTGCCTGGCGAGCAGCTTGGGAAGGCGACACGCCGGCACACGTCGTTCCCCGGCCGCCGCCAGAGGAGACGCCGTTGCCTTGGGCTTTGCACCGGCTTGGGACCGCTTGGGCGGTGGCGGGGGCTTCAGCCGCGCGAGGAGCCCGGACGCCTTGCACCAAGGCGCGGGGGAAACCGGGGTGAAAAACCCTCCTTTGGGACCGCTGTCCTGCTTCCAGGGTGCAGAGCAAGCTCTCCACCCGCTCCCCGCCGCGGCGCGCCGGTCGGCGCCCGTGGGGACGGCCGGCGGCGGCCGGGGCCGCGGTGCCGGGCAGCGGGTCCCTCTGAGCACAGCACCCACGGCGCCGGCTGCGGTGGCCGGGCGGCCCCGGGGGCTGCGCGCGGGTTGGCCGTCAAACGTCACCCCAGGAGACAAGTTTGTAGATATTCAGCCCTGTCTTGGCCAGGCGTGCAGCGTCGTGGCAGAGCTTCAGCCTGGACGGACGGCTGTGGCCAAGGGCTTTAGCAGGGGCTTTGGGGGTATCTTGGCAAGGCTGGAAAACGCTCAGGCAGCTGCAGCAATCCAACAGCAAACTGCCGCAATTCTCCTTTCTGAATCCTTTATCTTGGGAAAAGCCCCGCGTATCGCGCTCCGCCTTCAAACATAGTCTTCCGCGCGGTTCCTCGGCGATTTAATCTGCGACCTTTTGCTGATGCAAGGACATCCCTGCTCCGAGCCCGGCTCCACCTCAGCGGTCTGCATGCGACCTTGGGCAAGTCCCTTATTCCTATGTTCAGTTGCCTCGTGGTGGTTAATATTTGCTGTACCTGCCTCGGAGAGGAGCGGGCAAGAATTCAGTGTTTGCAGAGAACGTTTTGCTCGTTAGATGGGCTTGCTTGCGGGAGAAAATACTACAGCATTAACGGTTATGAGGGTAATGTGGCAGCAATGCTACCAAAATTGGTGGAATTAGACCCCAGTAAGATAAGATGTGATCCCAAGGCGAGTAGAAAAATAGGTTTTTCAACCTCAAAACCCCAAATGAGGTTTTTCTGGAAGCGGCAGACTCGAGGAGGTGAGGATCGTGGCCAAACCCCGGGATCACTTTGGCTCACGGGAAAACGTGGTTGCCACTGAGGCCGCTTGCTTCTCGGCTTGCCTGTGCCAGTCCTCCGTGCCAGCCGGTCCGTGGTCATTTCCCGTAAGCGCTTGGTGGTTTCTGCTTGCTCCAGATGGGCAGATCCCGCTCGGGGATTGCGTATTCCCAGCCCAGCTTGGCCCGCACCCCGTTCGCAAAGCTGGCCAAGGAGGAAGCAGGAAATGCTGGGCTTTGCGACCGGCTCTGGACGCACGGATGTGCCCCGAGGTTCTGGAGCTGGAGGTGGCGGTGGCTGATGCACCGCTGTCCCCACCACCTCCGTGCCTCCCTGTTTCCCGCGGTCCGGGGCCAGCGGCCACGTGCCCATGCCGGGGCGCGGGAGAGCGGCGCGGGCGGCCCTGCGCCGGTGCTCGGGGAGGCTCCGTGCCCCGTGGGGCAGCTGGCCCTGACCTCCTCGGCACAGGCGCCCTGCAGAGGGAGGCGCCGGCAGGCGGCGGAGCGGGCGCCGTCACTCGCGCCCACGGCCCCGCGCGGGCGCCGTCATGACCCGCCGCCGGCCGAAACAGCTAATTAGGTTCGGCCGCTGCCAATCTCATTTCCTGGTGCTTGTGCAATCGCAAGGTGCTTTCGTGCTTCTTCCCTGTTGATTATCTGCCAGCCGGCTCCAAACACCCTCGTCGCGGGCCGCTGCCCCGCGCAGACGGAGCTGGGTAAGGTTTAACCACGGAAGAGGCAGTTGCCCGGGCGCTTTGGAGGTGTTTTACCATCTTGCAAAAAAAAAAAACCCACCCCGTTCCTGAGCGTGAGTCAGGCTGCCGGGAGCTGAGTCTCACTCAGCCTCTCCCCCCCGCCGGGGAATTAGCAAATCCTGGCGGGCAGCGCCCCGGCAAAGAGCGCGGCCCTGCTGCGGACCCCCGGCCGCGCTGCCCCCCGGGCGCTGCCCGCCGCCGCCCCGCGTTCCCACGCGTCGCCCCGCTGCGAGGGCCGAAGACTGCTGGTGCCGCCGGCTCCTGCCCCCTGAGCGGGGCTGGGGGGGGCCAAATGCCCGCCGGCACCCCACGGGGGAGCCCCCCTAATAAACCCAGGGGAGCCCCCATAATAAACAAGCGAGGCAGGACGCGCACGTGGCGGCGGCAGAGGAGGAGGAGGAGGAGGAAGAGGCCGGGAATCGCGGTTTTGGTAAACGATGCGGATTCCCCGCGGGGGGCCGCGCGGGCCGGGCCGGGCCGGGCCGGGCCCCGGGGCGGAGCGCGCCGCCGCGCCGCCCCCCGCCGCCGCCGCCGCCCGCCGCGGGCGCTATAAAGGGCGGCGGGAGCGGCAGGGCGCGGCCGCGGGCAGCGCGCGGGGCCGGTGAGCGGCGCGGGGCGGCCGCGGGTTCGCGCCCCGCGGCGGGGCGGGGCGGGGGGGACGCGCGGGGTCGCGCCCCGTCCGCGGGAGGGGGAGCGGCTCTGTGCGCAGCGCCGTGCACGGCAGGGACCGGCGGCATCTGCCTGCTTTTAAACTCAGCACGGGGGAGGAAGCGCCCCGAAGGGTGCTTGGGGGTGCGAGGGGGCCGGGGCGTGCGGCCGGCTGGGCTCACCGGGCACCCTGTCCCGCTCTCGCAGGGCCGTCACCATGTCGGTGTCGCACAGCTCCAAGCTCAACAAGCTGGTGAGGGAGCAGTACATGAAACTGCCCCAGGGAGACCAGGTGCAGGTCACCTACGTCTGGATCGACGGCAGCGGCGAGGGCGTGCGCTGCAAGAGCCGGACCCTCGAAAAGGAGCCCAAGAGCATCGAAGGTAACGGAGGGCCTGGAGTATCGCCGGCATCGAGCCCAGGCGCGTGGGGTTGGCACCCTTTTTCCCTGGGCTTTGGCAGCCCCAGTGATGCCAGTTCCCACCATCTCACCAGGATACGTAGAGCGGGAATGCAAATCCCCAGCCTCCTTCGGGCTGTGGTTTGCTTCCTCCGTGAGCCCTGTTACTAGGGCTGGGTGGGACGGGGAGAGCCGGATGCTGCCTGGCCCCACCGGGCCGAGACGCCCGTGGCCACGTTAGCACCCAGCGTGGCTCGGGATGGGGCTTGGTGGTGGTGGTAGGGGGGTGAAGCGCCTGTGCCAGCACCCTGCGGGTGGTGGGAGTGTGGGGCAGCCGGCGCGGCACTCGCTGCCCTCCCTTCTCTGCCTTGCGCCCGCACGCTACCTTTGCGAGATGCTGCTTTCAATCCTGCTCCCCCCTCCCCGGCCCTTTCCTGCCCCGCAGATGTGCCGGAGTGGAATTTCGACGGCTCCAGCACGGCCCAGGCGGAGGGCTCCAACAGCGACATGTTCCTCGTGCCCATCTGCATGTTCAGAGACCCTTTCTGCCTGGACCCCAACAAGCTGGTGTTGTGCGAGGTGCTGAAATACAACCGGAAGCCTGCAGGTGAGCCAGCCTCGCCGAGCGCCGCGGAGTCGGCCCGAGGCTCCGAGACGCGGATGCTGTTGGAGGCCGTTATTGGCAGGAACCTGTTTTAGGAGGCGCTGCGAAGGGCAGGGAGAAAACCTAGAGGAGCGTGGCTCCCGCCCTGTGCCGCCGCTAGCGGAGCGTGGCCGTGGCTCCGGCGAGCTCGCCCGTGCCGGCGGAGCGACCTGACACCTCATCCTAAGCGCACAAGGTGTCCGGGCCGTGCGGCCTCGTGCAGCGGCTGGGTCAGCACCGCCGCGCTTGGGCGCCTGAGCAGGGGAGACCACGGCTCCGGCGTCCGCCCGAAACGCGCGGGCGCGGGGACGGAAGCCGCTGCGGCGCGTCGTGCTCCCGGCGGGGTCAGCCGGGCGGCTCGCGGCGGCGTTGTTTGCCCGAGGTGGCCCCCTCGGAGCAGGAGGGGTGTTCGCGCGTCACCACGCCGCGTCTTCCTGGAAGAGTCGGGGTCTGCGGTTAGCGATCGCGAAAGGCAGAGCTGGTTCCTCTTGACGCAGCGAGCCCGTGGAGGAAGTGCGTTGGTGCACGCTCCTGCCCCAGCTCTTGCTCTATCCTCAGCTGACCCAGAATGATTTTGTTTTTTCTTTGTTTTTTTTTTTTTTAAAGAAAGTCTCTCGTCTTGGCAGTTTCTTGTTCAGTGACACGATGCGAACAGAGAGCTCAGCCCTGAGGCTCTTTCCTTTTCCTCCCATTAATGCAAGGAAGATGCAAGATCTTTAGTCCCAAATCCTGGAGTTTGTCGCAGCTGCTCTGGGGTCTTCAACTGTGATTTTAAAAGTAGAATTTGCAGCCAAGGGGCTGCTTTTCCCTGTGACACAGAGGAAGCAATTTTTCAGCCTCATCTCTCCTTTAGCCAGGTGTTTTGGTCTGAACTCTGTCGCCTTTTGTGGCGCTTTCTCTGGTTTCTGGATCGCTCTTGGAGACTTGCATCTGCTTGGTAAAGCCCTGGATGCTCTGAGCCCTCCCGCTGTGAAGCGGCAAGCCAGAGCCACATGGTTTTCCGCAAGCCAGACTGGATGCTAGCCAAAAACCTGGAGCTGTAGAAAGATGTGTCTAAAGATAATCAAGCTGAGGATGGTACAGAGGGTTGTAAGATGATGGGACCGGAGCAGGGAATGGAGATAAGTAACTGCTGTTGTCAGATCGGCTAGGTTCCTCGTAGGACAGGGCTGAGATGTCTCCTAATCTCCATGTCAGAGGAGGTGGAGGACACTTGTGGACTGGAGGCAGTGGTTTTGACAGCAACCTAATTGAAACCTTCTTGGCCTGTAGCCTGGTGCTGTGGTGATGGAGCTGCTCTGCATCAGCCCTGCAGCTGCACGGATGGATGTTTGGGGATCCTTTACGAGAGTATCATTTGAAGGGTGTGACACCTCTCAATCCATAAATCTCACCAGACTTTGCTACAGTGCCCCTTTCCAAGGATAAAGGAAACTGGTGAGCAGAAAACCTCCCAGGAAAGGGGAATTCACTGCAGTAGTTTCTTTAAGGCCCTCTGCTTCTATGGGAAACAGGTTGCAGTGGTTGAGGGTAGACCTCTGTGACTGGGATTAGATGCTGAGTGTGGAGGATGATTGTGGGACAGCACGTGGGTCTAACGGGGGCTTCTCTCCTCTCAGAGACCAACTTGAGACACACGTGTAAGAAAGTCATGGACCTGGTTAAAGACAGCCACCCCTGGTTTGGGATGGAGCAAGAGTACACTCTGCTGGGCATCAACGGCCATCCCTACGGCTGGCCTGACAATGGTTTCCCAGGCCCCCAGGGTGAGTGCCCTTCTCCCCTTCTCCACGGTGGGCTTCCTTGTGTGTGCACCCTGTGCCCATGGTCCCACTTGCTGTGACACCCTTGGGGGCTGGTGTCTCGGTGTCAGACAGAGCTCCAGCTTGGCTTGGAGCAAGGGGGCTGCTCCAGCAGACTGCGGCCGCGTGGTGCGGGGACCCTGCAGACGCGCACGCCGCCGGGGAGAAGTCACACGCAAAGACCCTCTTCCAAGCCTGGACCCGGATGCTCGGCTGGGCGAGCCCGGCTCTCCCCCCTGCCCAGGACGGGGCCGCCCCGGTGCAGGCGTCCTCCCCTACCAGCCCCGCTCCCGGGCGGCTCGGGCGCAGCAGCAGGTTAGGAGGTGTTTGCCGAGGGCCCTGCGGCTCACGTGAGCCGCCGGCAGCACCGTTCCTGCTGGACCCCGATTACACAAACAGCTCGGCTGCAGGACTTGTTTGTCAAGCCCCGGAGAACTCGACCGGAAAAATCTCTCCTCCGTGGCTGTTTATTAAGAGAGCGGCCGTGTGAAGGCCGCGCTGCAGCGCATTTTGCCCTCCCGAAGCAGCAGACGAGTCTGAGCACCCCGGCTACCTCCTGGGAAAGGGCCAAGGGTTTCCCAACCTGACTTAATCAGCCTTTTGTGTAGACAGGCTGTTTTCAACATCTCCCTTCCCCTAGGCGGGGTGGGGGGGGGGTGGGGGCCGGAGGGGAAGAGCTTCATTTAACTTGCTTGAATGAGGAAGAGCCATGTAAAACAACAGCGAGGTGAATTTTGTAGGCATGAACAATGTGAGCCGTTGTCAGAATGATCTCCAAAGCCTTAAGTGCTCCGAGGGGTGACAGAAGTGCCCAGTGAAGTGCTGTAGGACAGGCCCTGCTTTCCTTATCTCCCGGTCACCTCCCAGTTTCTGCCTTGCAAGTCCTGTTTAACTGCATAGATAACGTTGAGGCTGCACAGTTGCAATCCCCTGAATTTCTTATGCTGCTGGCCCTTGGAGTAGGGGCCAGTGGCCAGATGCACTGTGGAGGTTAGCACAGCTTAATTTCCTATAAATCTGCTGCAGATGATCACTGGTTCCAGCATCTGAGAGTGGTGGGATTACACTGGAGTGCTGCTGTTGCTCCCGAAACTTTATGTGGGTGCTAACTTCTGCTTCTTTTCCAGGCCCCTATTACTGCGGGGTTGGAGCCGATAAGGTGTACGGGCGTGATATTGTGGAGTCCCACTACAAGGCATGTCTGTATGCGGGGGTGAAGATCTGTGGCACCAATGCAGAGGTGATGCCCTCCCAGGTATGTGCGGGCAGCTCTCTGTGGCCCCTTGAAGCTGCTTGTGTTTGCTGGAAACCAACAGGAGATGCCACAAGGAGCATGGGCTTGGTGATGTTGACCGTGAGGATCTTCCAGATCTGGGTCTCAGATCTGTGCTCACCAGCCCCTGTTGCTGAAAGCAATTGCAGCATTTAACCCTCTTTCAAGAGGGGAGGAAAAAGGGGGGTTTGTGCCCTGGGGTATCAGTGGCCAGCAGCAAAACTGCGTGAAGGCAGCGAACCTGTTTGCTTCCAGAGGAGAGGAGCCATGTGTTTGTGGTACCTGGTCTCCAAAGACAGAAATAACTCAGAGTGAGACCAGACTAATTCAGTAACTTCCAGCTCCTCTGGGATGCTGAATCCAGCAATTCCCCACGTCAGCAAAGAATTTTGCTAGATGAGAGCTGCTGCATTGCTAAAGTGAAGATGCCTGGGATTTTCTTCTAACCCACCCCTGCGTGCAAATCCTTGGCCTGGGGCAGGCCAAGGGAAAGCCTGACTGTGCACCACAGTACAAAACTGCAGCAGAGCCAAATTGCAGCAAGCTCTTTGCACAGCTGAAGCCTGAGCTCTGTCAGCCCATGAAGAGTTGGATGCTTTTTTTTTTTCTTTCTTTTTTTTTTTTCCTGGTTTCCTTCAAATTCCTGAGTAGCCAAGGCAGAGCATGTTAAAGCCCCTGCTGAAGGCTGGCTGGAGATAGGAGGCCAGCAGAGGAAAGCTGTTTTGCCTCCCTGGGAGGAGGGACAGTGCAAGCCAGGCCAAGCTGCAGGAGGAGTAAGCGGAGCTGTGGGTGTATGGGTCCTGCTCCTCTACCTCGGGAGCCAAGGAGCTCCTGTGGAGCATGGCCTTGGGGAACGGTTGGAGGGGACGTTGCTGGGCTTGACTTATTTAGGAGTTTGCCGAAGGAGTCCCTGATTGCATTATGCAGATGGCCAGACTGACCGGCTGCGGTTCGGCCCTGCAGCCTGTGAATCGCTGACTCTTTCTGCTGCTGATCTGGCCGGTGATAAGCGGTGGGCTTATCTGCAGCGTAGCTCAGGCAGGACTTCCACCTCTCCTGCTATTTGCCTGGACTTCTTCAGGGTCCTTCTTTGCTGCTTGCTGCATCCTGTACTTAGTTCCGCCAGGCTGTGCCAGCAGATACCATGAATGTCTCACTAGTCCCTGCTTACTCACCATGGGTGGTGCAACCCCATCCCTTGATGGGGAGGGAGCAGCCAAGTAATGGCCTAACAAGGACCTCGTTAGCCCTGTGCCCTGCTGTTGCACTGCAGGTCCTGTAATGCCGTTAACTGGCAGCTGGAGCACTGGCTTCGGAGGAAGTGTGAAGCCCTTGTTTGCCTCCTCCTATAATTAATCATAATCACTTTATTCCCATTTGTCTTGTGCCGGAACTGTCCTGTCACTTAACTAGATCCTCTCCATCCCCCTTGTTCATTCCTAGGAGGTAATCTGTAAAGCTTAACCGGTTCCTGCCTTTCTGGTCCTCCTTATGGTGGGTGGTGGCTGGGGTGGCTCAAACTTGCCCATTGTCATCAGCAGATCCTCTCTCCCCTTCCAGTGGGAATTTCAGGTGGGCCCATGTGAAGGCATTGAGATGGGGGATCACCTCTGGATGGCTCGGTTCATTCTGCACCGGGTCTGTGAGGACTTCGGGGTTGTGGCCACTCTGGATCCCAAACCGATGACCGGCAACTGGAATGGAGCTGGGTGTCACACCAACTACAGCACAGAAGAAATGAGGAGGGAAGGTGGTCTCAAGTGAGTTCCTAGGGAGATTTCCATGGGCTGAAGGCTATGCCCAGGGGCTTGGGACTATCCACATGAGCCAGTGGGAAGGCTCAGCTTGCAGCTGCTTGGTGACCTGCCTTAGTGCTTGTGTCTCCATGTCTGGATCACTGCACAAGGCAGGACAGCCCCACCTCAATCAGGAGCATTTTATTTGACAAGTAACCTGTGCTATGCAGTGCCCAAGGCAGCGTTTGGCTGGGCTGTGCTCCTGCTGGGAGCAGGGGCGACAGTCTCCCAGAAGACCGAAAGATCTTTAAGCAGATTTGATGGCAAACCTGACCTGTTCTCCTCCCTCTCAGGCACATCGAAGCTGCTATTGAGAAGCTGAGCAAGCGACATGACTACCATATCTGTGTGTACGACCCCCGGGGAGGCAGAGACAACTCCAGGAGGCTCACTGGCCACCACGAGACATCCAACATCTTTGAGTTCTCCGCTGGCGTGGCCAACCGAGGCGCCAGCATCCGCATCCCCCGGCAGGTTGGCCAGGACGGCTATGGGTACTTTGAGGATCGGAGGCCCGCAGCCAACTGCGACCCCTATGCTGTCACGGAGGCCATCATGAGGACGACGGTGCTCAACGAGACGGGGGTGGAGACCAAAGACTATGCTGCCAACTGAGGCCGTGGGGTGGGTTGAGGGGTTTTTTCAAGTCTACACTAGCTTCTCACGAGGGATTTGTGCCCGTGCAATATCCTTGGCTCTAAGTTCAGACTCTTTAGGAATCTTGCTTCTGGTTTTGTGAAATGTCAGCTTAGAAATATATATTTTATAGCAAGAGGGAGGGGCCAGCCTGTTTTCTCAACCACTTTTTCTGGTTCCTGGTTTTAGATCAGACATGAGGAGTTTTTTACATCTTTTTTTTTTTTTTTTTTTTTTTTTTTTTTGGTGGACTTTATACTGTAATGTACAGAGATCCCTACGTGGAAGCTGCAGCTGCTGCTGTTTGAACCTGGGGAGGGTGGGTGCTTTTTTCCATATATATGTTGCAAGGAGATGGTAATAAAAAGCTTTCTGGCTGCCTGACAGCCAGGTTCCACTGTGGCGGATACATTTGTCTGCGGCTCCTGGAGGTTTGGGGAGGATTTTATTTGGGTCTTGCTGATGGGTTGCTCCTCAGGGCAGCTGCTGAGCAGCCTGCGCTAGCCCTCGGCGATGCTGTAGGACCTGAGATGCTGTAGGCCCTTTTGTGGCAGGGGTCTGGACTGACGGTTTTAACTCCTCGGCTGGAAATCAGGGGCACAGCTCCGCAGAAAACCCTTCTGTGTACCTGCAGCGCTGATGTCCTCTGCGCCCGGGTGGCCAGGCTGCCGCACGGCAGAGTGCTGGTCCTGCCTTCCTGGCCCGAGTGGATTTAAGCAGCTGCTCCGGGTGTACGCGGGAGCCCGGCTCAGCTGGGCACGGGGGTGAGGAGCCTCCCGACGCCCGCGAGCTGTTTGCCCGGGGAGAGCGCAGCTCCCACACGTGGCAACTGGGGGACCGAAAGGCCATCTCCCTCCGTCGTGATCCTCCGAAAGGCAAACAGAGCGGCCGCGGGCTGAGCAAACAGCGGCCGGGGGAGCAGCTGGCGGGCGTTTACACAGGGCGGCTGCTGCTGAGTCAGCACCCGGCCGCGCAGCCGGAGCTGCGGATCCGGGCGGCCGTGGAGCACGCCGGCGCCGCCGGGCGAAGGGGAGCCCCGGCACGGCCGGCGCCCCGGCTGGCGTCCCGCTGCGGCGTGGGGAACGGGGGCCGGCTCCCTCGGTCGGAGCCTCTTCCCAAGGACGACCGTGGCTTTCCTTGAAAAAGCAAAAAGCCCGGGGTGGGGGGGGTCGCTCGCGCGGCGTCAGCCAGCGGGCCCGTGCCTCCCCCGGCGCGGGGCGGACGGACACACGGCTGAGGGGGGCCGCTTACAGAATTTTTTTTTAACCATTTTCTCCAAAATGCAACGCCGCGTCTCGCTTTCTCCTCATCTCCATGGTGTGTTTGACCCTTGGGACGGTGACCGCTGGATGCGGCTGGAAAATCGATAAAGAGCTAAATGCGGCACAAAAAGACTCTCGTGCTCTTTCCCCGGGGTGTGACAGTGGTTTAAAGCACTCCAGCTGTCCGCGCGTAGCGCTCTGCGGCCCTCGCTAAATTTAGGAAGCGTTGACGCCGCCTCGCAGCCCACCGCTCTCTTTGGCTGGCTCCCCGGAGCCCGCCGTGCAAGCGCTTTGCGGTCCTTCCTGGATTTCACCCCTCGGTTGACGACCCTCTTTTCTGAGGGAGGAAGGAGAACCTCGGAGGCGAGCCGAGGACTTGCCCGAGGTCAGAGCTGAGCTTTCTCCAGCTCTGGAAGTGCCCTGGCCACCCTTTGCCAGTGTCCCTGGGGGCTGGTCCCCACGCAGCCGGGGCTGCTGCATGCTCGGGCACTTCCAGGCTCCCCCAAATTCTTTGCCAAAGTAAGTATTTTCTTTCCTGTGCTTTTTTTTGTGGTCAAAATTGGCCAGAAACCACAGGTCCGAGGTTTTTCATAAGGCAGGAGTGATTTCTACCCCCAGGGTCTGTACTAGAGGGGGAACTTGGCCATCAGCAGGCTCCTGCTAGAGCTTTTCCTACTCGCTGGTCCTTGGAGGTGACACTGGGCCTCGGCTCGTGCAGGGAGCCCATCTGGCCATGGGCATGGTGCGGGTGAGGAGGGATCGCCGCAGCGTGTGGGTGCCGAGGTGCCCAGAGCCCCTCCTCGCCCGGGGAGCCAGGGGAATGCGCGGGCAAGGCGCCAGCGCGGTGGAGACACTCGGGAAAGTGCTTTCCGCGGCTGGAGTAATGCCGGCAGGCATCGGGGGCCCCAGGAGCCCAGGGCCAGGCCAGAGGGACCTGTTCCTGGGGCTGGGGAGCACCAGGGTTATTAGTGTCTGGACGTGAATCTTGGGGGTTTGCTGCCCTCACCAGGCTCAGATGCAAATAACATACAGCAAGCTGGGGCCTCAATCTGGTGCTCTGCGCTCCCACTGCCAGCTCTGCCATCCCACCGCCAGTTCTGCCATCCCACTGCCAGCTCTGCTGTTGCACTGCAGTCCCACCACCAGCTCTCCCATCCCCCTGCAGTCTCACTACCAGCTCTTCTGTCCCACCACCAGCTCTCCCATCCTACCACAATCCTACCACCAGCTCTCCCATCCCACTGCCGTCCCACCATCAGCTCTCCTATCCTATTGCGGTCCCACCACCAACTCTCCTTTCTACCATAGTCCCATCACCAGGTCTTCTGTCCCACCATGGACCCATGCTGCTTTGTGACTGTGGAGTAGCCAGTGCCATTGATAGTCTGGCCCAGGCCAGTCCTCAGGCACCTTTTGTGGTGACAAGCACCTTTACAGCACCTTCAGAACCCAAGGTCAAACATAGGGGCTATAAAATGCCCTAAATGAGAGGAGCAAGAGGAACCTTGGGTGACAGCAGCTCTGGTGCTTCTTCAGCTTAAATCTTGGCTGAAATGGAGCAGATTGTTGACAAAAATATTCCCATGCTGCTTGTCGAAGAGCTACAGCTGGGCAACGCTGTGCACCCCATCAGTAGGAACACCTCATTTCTGCCCTGATGGGGTCAAACTCACCCCTGGGACCAACTGGCCTCCTTGCCTGCTGGACAGACAAGCCTTCCTTCACCAGCTCTTGGTTTCCACCTGAGCTTTCACTGGTGGTGGCACGTTGTCCTCTGTGGGTCTGCGATGGTGGGATGCCCAGAGCAGGCTGGCTCCTCCACCTTCAGGTCTCTTTTCATCACTCTAAATTCCATTACTTTGCATTTGACTGAGGCCTTGAGGATTTGTTGGGGCTTTTTTCTGAGCTAGTTATAAAAAGGACGTTAGAATTGCAATGCTGATGCTGACAATAGCATTACTCAAAGCTGCTGGCCAGAAGTGGGGAGCTCTGGGTAGAATAAAGACCTGAACTGTCAATAATAGTTTCTATTTTTCCCCCCTCCCTGTCTTCCAGCCTGCACAATCTGCTCAGGTGTCACTGTCTTTAAGCTGCACTTAACAAGCATTAAAATGGTTTCAAATTAGAGCTACTGAAAAGTGATTTTTTTTTCCCCTCAGAAGCAGAGGCCAGCGATAATATTTTGGTTTTATGTAAGAGCATCTTTGATCTCAAAAGCTCTCAGCTCCTAAGGAGACATCCCTCATTACCGGCAGGCTCCCCCCTGTCCCACAGAGGGTCATCACCAACTCCAAGGTGGCAGGAGACCACAGCTGGGTGCTGGCAGTCCAGCTCTGCCTGGTGGCGACGCGCAGCCTGGCTGGCAGGGAGCCGGGGGCAGTTGGCCACTGTCTGGCAGGCGCTGGTCGTGGCACTTTGAGCTGCTCCTGGGTCAATCCGGTCCCTAACAGCGTGGGCTGAGGGCAAGCAGCCCCATTAGCACGACCTGGGAATCGCCCAGCGAGTGCAGGTGCCCTGGCAGCTTCTCGCTGAGCGAGTGGCGTGTTAGGGCCACGTGGAGAGCTGATGCTTGGTAGAGACGGCAGTCAACTTCCCAGGAAAACCCTGCTACCAAAGCAGGGTGGCTGGGAACATATGGGGCATTTACCTCATCTGCAAACCCAACCTCCCACCTGCCTGCCCTGGGTGCACGGTTCCTGCCTGTCTCAGCTGCGTGGGGCTGGGCAGAGACCCCTGGGCCCCTGGTGAAGCCTCTGGTGCTCCCCATTGCAGCAAGCGCTGCTGCTTCTCTCATGTGAGGTCGTTTTTCCTGAAACAGCTCCACAAAGCCCATGGCGAGGAGGTCGGGGCTGGGTTTAGAGAGGGAGATCTGCAGAGTCCGGCTCATCCTGCAGCAGCCACCACGAATGGGCCCTTCATGACCCCCAGTGGCTGCCTCTGCTGACCTCAGCCAGCAGCTGCGATGGCCAGAATTGGTGCTGAGCACCAGCAACCCTGGTGAGCATGCAGCATCTCCATTGAGCACTCGCATCCCCGCTGAGCACCCAGCAACCCTACTGAGCACCCAGCTCAGGACCTGCTCAGGATGGGCCCAACTGCCAGCACCTCAAGCAAGCCTGCAGCAGCAGGGACAACGCAATCCCGTGGCTGTGCTGGAGCAAGGCAGGGGCTGGGGTGTCTTGGTGATGGGTGAGCAGGGCTGCAAGGGTAAACGTGGAGCTCTCAAGAGCTCCCTGCAAGTTAGAGGCTGCAGCTCTACAAGGGAGCCTGGGCTAGGGGTAGGACCAGAACAGACCCTGATGGCCCTGATCAGCCTCACCTGGATTTTCACTCCCACCCTCTGCCCATGGTCCCAGGAACCTATTTAAGCTCAGCCTGGGCTCATTGGTGCCTCTCCCAGCTGGGCTGTAGATCCCCCAGCTTAGCAGCTCCTTGGCTCTAGACCTGCCTCATCACCATGAACTTGCCAGATAGTGTGGGCTCTTGGTTGAACCTGGCTGCTATCTTCTTGCTTAGGGAGTGGTGGGACAGGCCTGAGTGGTGTAGCCTGGCTTAGAGGAGCTGTTAACTCTGATGCTGCCTGGGTTGGGGTGAAGAAGGGAAGGCTGGTGGGCCTGGCTGTGTGGTGGTGGGGGTCCACATGAAGGGCTACAGAAGGAAAGAGTGAGGTTGGAAGAGGGGGATTTGGGGGGCTGTGGGGTATCTGTATTACAGGGCAGGTCTCCTGGGGAGGGGGGCTGGAGGCTCCCTGCTGCTGCGCCTTGGGCAGTGCTTGCGCGTGCATTTTTCCTTGCAGGGTCCCTGGAGGATGTTATCACTGTGGCTGGTACCAGAAGCCGCGTGGCTTGTGTGAAGGAGGGAGACGGAGCCTGCGCGGGAAGGGTCAAGCTGCTGTGCCCAGCTGATTTCCTAGCTGGGGGAGCAGGCTTTGCCCTCTTGCACCAGCCTTGCTGCTGGTCTCCGGCTCCGTGGCGCTGCCTCTTTAAGCATCGCTGACGTGTGGCTAGCACCTGCTGAGGACATGGCCTTGGCGTTTCCCAGGCGCAGGAGACAGAGGAGCGATAGCCTTGACTTTCCTCTAGCTGCCTTTGGAGAGGGGGGAGGGAGGCGTGCGCTGGGCTGCCACCGCGGTGGGTCCCGTAGAGCTGTGCTGGGACGGCCAGGCACCCGTGGGGGCCAGCTCCCCACGGTGACACCTCACGCCCGTGCGGGGAGCGCGGAAACTGGGTGCCACCGCATGCACGTGCTTGTGCCAGAGAAATCCCCTGACTGTGCGTGGGGACAGTCGGTGGCGAATTGAGGCCAGAGAGCTTAATTTCTTTTTCAAGCCCCGTTTCCTGCAGCTGCCAAAACGCTGAGCAGCGAGGCTGGCAATGGGA
Source organism: Rhea pennata (assembly GCF_028389875.1). NCBI lineage: Eukaryota > Metazoa > Chordata > Aves > Rheiformes > Rheidae > Rhea > Rhea pennata. The sequence goes on from NC_084680.1 coordinate 4,357,749, forward strand.
TGCCCTGAGTGGGAACGCATTTGCAGAGCATGATGAGATGCAATTGCCATGGTTCTTCTTTCTTTTTTTTTAAATCTATTTTGTTTAAGCTCTTTGCCATTATGCAGGAGCTCGAATTGCAGCAAGGAAGGCAGGAATTAAAGTCACAGTGGTGAAGTTTGATAAGAGTAGGAGGGACAGGCTGAGCTGTAGTTGCATTGCAGTCAGGCAGGTGTTTGGTGGGGGCATGATTCAAACCCGAGTTAAATGACTCGTTCTGGTGCCACTTTAGCCTAGGAACTATGATAACGCAAATCATAGCTCACCAGCCTCGGTTCACGTTTGCAAATAGGTGTTTGCACTGGTTTAGCTACACCAGTGGCTGAAATGTCAATGTACGCAAAGCTTTTAGCTGTAGGTAGGGCTGTGCTTGCAATGTTTGCATGCTCCTCCTGCGAGCCAGCCGAAGGCGATAGGTGCTGCTGAGAAATAGAGCAGCTAGCAAAAGAATTGATTTTTATCCTAAACCCATCTCAGCTTAAGTTCACAGGAAACCAGAGACAACTGGAAGGAGGAAAAAAAATGTTGAAGTGCAGGGAAGGGAAGAAATTCCGATGGATCTGGCAGGTGTGGGTCTGCAAGGTGAATTCCAGCCGTAAGGAAAAAATAGTGAAACAAGATGAATTTGTGGTGGTGGGGGGTGCCCTGCTGCAGAGGGCTAGCTGGAGTGACTGTCTTCTCCGTGAGGATGCTGACCCATCCTGTGCTGCCACCTCTTGCCCGGGCCCTCAGGAAAGGGGAGTGTGGTGTTAACGGGCTCTTGGCCATATTGAATCAGGCACACCATGTCCTTGCCCCCCTTGTTCTCAGCCAAGGATCCCACGGCTTCGTTACGCGGCTCTTCAATGCCTTGTATGTCCTTTTCACGTACTCCCAACCTTTGGGGAAACGGCTGGGCAGCCACGCTGATCCCCACTGTGTGAGAGCTGTCCTCGCTGGCTCTGTGTCACCCAGCTGTGGTGGCTCTCCTGTGCCGGGCCAGCTTGCTCAGAGCTTGCCTTGGTTTGAAGCAGGATTGCTCAGCGCCTTGCCTGGAAACGGGGTGGTCTTGCTGCGGTTCCCCAGCCTGGTTTCCTCATCTGTCATGTAAAGACAAATGTTTCCAGGTTTTCCTGCAGTCCGGGAGGAAGGAACTGAACCAGGCCAGATCCCCTCTGGGATCCTGCATCCCAATCCCAGCGCGTGTCCCTGGGGTGGCATGGTGGCTTAGGGACACTTTCCCTGCAGGAAACTTGGGATGACGGTAGCTTGGCAGGTTTCCTCTGTGGAGACAGTGTTGGGCAAGCAGATGTGTGAAGCTCTCCAAGGCTGTATTGCGTTTGGCTCCACCAGCCCCCGGGATGTGGAAACACCAAATAGCAAGCGTGCACAGGCAGGTTTTGCCTCCGTTCATGCAGTCGTGGCAGCTGCTGTCTGCTTGCTGAGAGCACAGCTTTGCACCCAGCCCTGGGCTGTCCACCCCAAATTGTGTGTGTGTTTTTTTTTTTTTTGTTTTTATTTTTTTCCCTTCCCAGTCACCACCTGTATCCCCAGTGGGACCTGTGTGGCTGGGCTGGCCAGTTGTCCCCCCAACCCCTACAAAAGCCAGAAACTTCTGGGAAGTTGCTGGCAGGAGCAGTGTCCTAGGAGCTACTCCCAGAGCCTGTCATGAGCTGCTCTGTCCCCTGCTTGTGCCGTCACCTGGTGCAGAAATGAGCCCTAAGCTCCCTTAGGTGCTGTGGTTGCCGCCAGCTCAGGTAGCCTTGTCATAGGCCGGTATGAAATTATCAGTGCGTGGTTTTAGCATGGGCAGAGCCTGCTCTGAGCACAAGGTGTAGCTCTGCGCCGTGAAGGTGGCTAGGGCAGGCATCACCCACGCCAGGGCAGCAGAGCTGCTGCTTCATGATGCCTCCTGCTCAGGACTGTACAGGTTTATCAGATGTGACTCACCACCTCGTGATGAGTCGGGCTGGTGTCAAACCAGTGCCCTTTGAGTCTTGCGTATTAGCTCATGGAAACTTGAATCGATAGTGACTGAGGCAATTAAAATGCCCTACAGGGCAGTCCCACTGTGGGCAGGAAGGTGAGGAGCTGGGGATGACCCAGGGTAGGAACTGCAAGGTGCAAAGGGAGGTCCCGTGGGGCCAGCCCCTGTGCTTTCCCACTCCGTGCCCACTGATGATGCACTTGACTTTTCAGGAAGAAAAATAAGAGGCTGATTGTGCCCTCCAGGTACAATCCTACAGAGCGTTATTCTAGCAGCTCCCAAAAGCAGCTTGGGTCAAGAGATCAACTTTCCCTTGCAAGCGTGGGTCTGGAAGCCCTCTGGTCTGCCCCCACTGGGCATCCTTGGGGTCACAAGTGCATTTAACCAGCTATTAAGCTGTTTTGGGGCTGCTCAGGCAACCAGAGCCACTTGCAACAGCAGGTAGAGGTGAAGTCAGCATTGCCCTCGGCACGGCGAGCCCCGCATCCTCCGGACGTGCCTGCCCACGCGCTGAGCCACAGCGGGCTCTGACGGCTCGCCGGCCGCTCCGAGCGGTGGTGGTCTTTGCATTTCCTTGGGAACGGCCACTGCTAGTGGAAGCAGAGAGGGAGGCTGCGGGGACGTGTTTCTGCATGCTGGGGATCGATTTTTGGCCTGGACACGTGGAGTGAGTGATGAGGAGCAGGAAGATGAAGTGCTTCTCTTGGCAGAGTGAGGGGGAGGCTGAGCGTGCTGAGAACGGGCGAGGGATTTCCAGGCGTCTGTGAAGCCCAGCCAGGCCTGGGAGGGGGAGCGTGGGAGCTGTGGGGTGCCCTGACCCCTGAGATCCGTCTGGGGTACCGACGTGATCCCAGGTGCCCAATCACCCCTCTCCCAGGTGCTCTCTTCTGGGTTGCGCAGAGCTTCGGGGCAGGGCTTTTTTTTTTTGGTAATTTTGTCCTTGACATCTACGGCAGGGTCCATCCCCCGGCTAGAAGTGGGACGACTGGCCTGGGCCGCCTGAGCAAAGTAACCGCGGCGGGGGGCTGCGGAGAGGCGCAGAGCTGCCCTGCTCCAGCGGGCAGCCGTGGTGGGGCGAGACACCACCGCTGCGCTTTCCTGTCCCTGGCTATTTGCCGCTGCCTCTCTGCTGGAGAGCCTCATTTCTACCAGTCAGTGGTCAGCCATGTGGGAGTGATCCTTGGCCATTTCTGGGTAAAATTCAGTGGATTTTGGTGAAAAGGCTGCAGCAGGCGAGACGCTGGACTTTGCGTGGAGGCGGCTGATAAGCAGTCCCATCTTTGACAGTGAATCCATTCCGGGGCAACAGTTTCCAGCAGGACAGATGAAAATATTTTCTTTTAAAAATTTGGCCCTTTTTCAGGCAAGGTCCCTCTGGAATCGCTGGGAGAGCGAGTTGATCCTCCTGCTCCCAGAGCCTGTGGGCGAACGCAAACAAGCTGCAGCCCCCGCTCCGCCTGCGCCGAGCCGCTGGCCTCCGTGGGGAGGGCAGGGCAGGGCGCGTTTCCCACCGGCCGCCCTTCCTCTCCGGGGGAAGGCGCTGACTTGCACGAGCACGCGGGCTCGCGTAGGCACGAGCCAGCGTAATAACACGACGGCTGGAGACAACGCTTTGCCACTTGAGCGGTTTGAGCTCTTCTCCAAGCAAACGGAGAGGTGTCCTCACGGGAGCGTGGAAGTGCCACCCCGAGGAGATGTTGCTTGGTGCTGAAGGGCTCTTTGACACCAGGGAAAGGTGTAACAAGAACCAGCGGCTGAAACCGGAACTCGACGACGTCAGACTGGAAAGCAGACGCGCGTGTTAGTGCCAAAAGGGATGTGCAATTGAAGCAAACTGCCAAGGGACGTGGGAGGAGGTTTCTGATGCCTCCTGGTAAAGGGCAGCCTTGTCTCCTCTCCCTAGTAGAGGTGCCTGAGCCAAACTATACTTGAGTCAGCCACACAGGATGAAGTAAATGTCTATTTTTTATGCTATTACGTACACCCCTTAGATTTTTGTTTGTTTGTTTTTTAAACCCCTGAATGAGACCTGGGACGCTGTCTCTGGATACAGGATCCTGAAGTACCCCCATGGTGGCAGAGGGACAGCACCTGAAGCTGTGGCCTGGGACAATGTCTCGCTGCCTTGGAGACCCATGCAGCGGCTGGGGGCTGTCGTCGGCCCTGCAGAAGCGAATAATAATTGCTGCTGCTGTTACGGGATGGGACGGCCAACCGGCTCAGGAACCCGCTGGGAAGTGGTGAGGTACTGAGCAAAGCAAGGCAAGCGATACAGAAAAGGTTGTAAACCTAAGTATGGCATAAATATATTAATATGTATTTTATATCCATACATATGTGTGGTATAAAACGTAGCTATATATTATCAGTGATACACAGGATAGATATATCAGCAGCGAGCTCCTCCTGGGCTCTCTGTCTGAATGAGTGTATTTTAATTTGAGGGGAGCTTAAGATATTTAAGGGCCAAACTAATTTTTAGCTCGCTTGGTTTGGCATCTCTGCTATTATCTCCCCCCCTCAGTCCCAGGGGCTCCGGTGCTGCGGGAGCTTCGCTCCATCCTCACGTTGGAGCAGCAGGCCGAGAAGCCCGGCGGGGCTGCGCCTCGTCCGCGTCGCAGCTGGAGCACGGCGTCTGGAGGACCGAAGGGGGGGAAACGGATTTCGGTGGCAGGAAAACGCCTGACTTAACCGTGGAGCCTGCTGCCTGGCGCGCCGCTCGTACAGCGAAGCGGCACGAGGCGCTGCGGGTGCAGCTGATCCCTTGGGGTGTTTTGCCCGAGCGTGGGAATACTCGCGGCTGTTCCCCAGCGCCTGCTGCGGGAGCTCAGCCTGACTCGGCGCTAGTAGCGGGGGGCTTAAAATAGTGTTTTTATAACAAGTATGTTCTTTGTGGGGAAAAAAAAATCCTGTTCCTTAAAATTAGTGAAGTTTGAAATCCCAAAGGAAAATTTTATTCTAAAACGGGGGTCAAGATTTTTTTTTTCTTTTAAAATTTCCCTCAACAGGGCGAGGGGAGGAGGGAGACAAGACTGAGAAATAAGAGGAAGTAAAAGCTCCCACTGTCAGAACAGAACACCCCAAACAAATTTTTTTAAAAAACAAAATAGTGATCCAAAATAGCAGAAAAGTGGATCTTTGACAGCTTACCTTATCCTTAGCTATTTTTTGCTGCCCACTCTGAATGTCGGTGCCCGTGATTCTGGGTGCAGTTAGGTAACGGGGGTGATTCTGGGGCACGTGCAGCTGAGCAGGGAGGTAGGAATGTAAATACACATTTGACTTGATGAGTAAAACTCCTCCTCAGCAGCGCCCTGCCAAGACGTGCACAGGTAGGTGCGCGGGCACTGCGGGGACCCGACAGATTGAATTATGCCCACCTATTTATACCTCGGGAATCGCTAAGCGCCGCAGCGCAGTGGTACGAGGCGGCGTTGCCGCCGGCCGGGTCCCGAGAACGGCTCTCGTGCTCCCGTAGAGAGGCGCCCGCCTCGCAGCGCGGCGGCGTGCCCGTGCTCGGCCCCCGCCTTAGCAGTCCTCTCTGTTCGTGCTGTGACCTTGGGCGCGAGCATCCTTGCCGCGGTTAAGCCTGCTTGCCTGCAAATGAGGAGCCGAAACCATTTTTTTTTTCTCTTGGAGAGCACTGCAGTGCAGCAGAAGGGGCTCAGCTTGGGCAAAGGATTTTATAACCCCCCCACCCGAGCTGTTGTGGGGGCTCCTGGTGACACCGTTCATGTGCCCCCCACACCCCCCAGCGCCAGTACCAGTCTGTGCTGTTGCTGCTCCAGCGATGGGGCAGAGGGTCTGCAAGCGCAGCGGCTCCATCCTGGCAAGAGCCCCGAGTCCAGAGCTGCTTTCTCCTGGGGAAAGGGAGTTGTGGAAACCTGCTGTAGCCCCAGGTGGCTCCTGCTCCCCTCTCACCTGCTGCTTTTTGCTGGCAATGCCAGGCTGGGGCAGCTGGAGGGGGACTGGGTTGAGAAGCTTTGGGTCGGGACGAGGGGCGGCGTACAGGTGCATCTGAGGATATCTCACCTGTGGCAGGAGACGAGCTGCCTAAAATACAAGTGGGGGTGCAGACACGCTGGGGTGCGTGTTGGCTGTGGCTACGCCTAGGCTGGAAGGGAGAGGCCGCTCGCTGAGCAGCGGAGCCCTGGCAGAGCCCGCGCGGCGGCCTTGCGAGCGCCGGGGTCTCGCCTGGCGACGGCAGCGCTTCCCGCAGCGCCGGGCTGGCGTCGCCGAGGCGGCATCGCTCCGCGGCCCCTGCGGCGCTCGCTCGTTCCCCCCGCGCGCGGGCTGCCCGGAGGCCTCCCGGCGGGGCGCCTGCCTTTCCCCCCGCCACGGCCGGCGTTTGTCTCTGAAATAAAAGAACTGCAGAATGGTGCTTTCCTGATATATATACGTGTATTTTTTGTGCGTGGTGGGGGGTGTCGGGGGGTTGCTGTTAAATCACTCGGCGATGCAAGAAGGGTGCACGTGGAGGGGACGGGGAGGGGGGCGGCGTGCCGCTCGGCGCCCTGCAGCCGGGGGAAGGGACCGGGGCCGGCTGGGTGCCGGCCCTGGTGCCCCTCCGCGGACGCGTTATAAAACGGGGGGGGGCGGCGGGGGGCGGGAGCCCGCGGAAGGGGCGGGCGGGCCTGGCGCTGCCCCGGGCCGCCGCCGCGCACCCTCCCGCAGCGGCCGCCCTTCCCCGCAGCGCCGGGGCGGGCAGAGGCGGAGCCGCCCGCCGGGGCGGGCAGAGCGCGGCGGCGGCGGCGGCAGGGAGCGGAGCGGAGCGGGCCGGGGCAGCCCGACGGCGCGGCCATGGGGAAGGTGCAGCTCTTCGAGATCCGCCTGAGCGAGAGCCGGGTTATCTACAGCCCCGGCGAGCCGCTGGCCGGCACCGTCACCGTGCGCCTCGCCGGCTCGCTGCAGTACCGAGGTGAGCGCGGGGCCTCGCCGCGGCGTCCCCGCTGTCCCCGGGCGTCCCCGCTGTCCCCGGGCGTCCCCGGCGCCGCGCTGCTCCGCGGCGCCTCCGCGCCCCTCTCCGGGCAGCGGGGTCCCCCTGCGCCCCCCTCCCCCGTCCCCCCGGTCCGCGACGGGCCCGCCGGAGCCACCCGGGCCCCCGCCGCGTTATTTCGTCCTTTGCTTCCTGTTACTTTTCCTCTCCCCCCGCGGCAGCGCCCGCTCGCCTCGCAGAAGCCCCCGGCACTGGCCCGGGTCTGGCTCGAGGGCCGGCGAGGGCAGGTGACGGGCCGGGTAGCTGAGGGGCGAAGACGGGGCGAGCGGCGCGGCGCGGCCCCCCTTGCCGGGCGAGCGCTGCTGCGGGCCGTCCCCGGGCCGTGGCAGTGACAGCGGGTGCCCTGGTCTGCCAGAACACCTGATCCCGTGGGATTTTTTTTTTAAGAAATAACTGGTTTCGGTTAGCTGTGAAACTCCCGGGCGAGTGGGAGATTGCTCGTCCGACGAGCGCGCGGGCCTGTCGGTGGGAGAAGGTCGGTAGCCCGAGCGGCTCCGAGCAGGCACAAACCCTTCCTGCTGCTGCTGCTTCGCCTGTGTCCGTGGCGCCGGAGGTGGCTGGAGCACGTGGGCTGCCGTGGCTCGCCGGGAGCCCGGCTGGTGGCCGCTGCCGTCCGTCCGGAGGAGGGTGAAGGAACAGGGATGCACGGGGCGAGGGCAGATGCTCGGTTAAGATCTTCCAGACCGGGAAGGGGAGGATGGTCGAATGAGCCGCAGGGGGTTACAGGCTCCAAATTCTCTCCGCTCCGCCGAGACCGCTCGGGTGAGCCAGCTGGTTAAGGGGTTGCTCCCGTAGGCACTCGTTCCCCCACCCTAGAGAAGGCCCTAATGCCTGCAGGGTAGGTTTGTGCCCAGTGCCGTGGAAATAACGGCTTGTTTCTTGGCTTTCGCTGAGGTTGTCCTGCTCGCTTCTCCTATGCGAATACTTCGTCCTCTGTAACAAATGGTTGGGGGGAGGGAAGAAAGACCAAGAATTTAAAACGCAAAGTCTCCTGAACGCAGTTGTTAGCCTGGATGATGATGCCTGTGCCAGCCGGGACTGGGATAGTCTGCTGTTGTGAACACCGCTACCAGTTTTCTGCAATAGCTTTTTGGAAGATTCCTCAGGAAAAAGCCAGCAAGTCTGCGCTTGTCCTTGATAGTTATTTAACTCCTGTCACAGCAAAACAGTTGCACATCCAGAGCAGTTATCTGCCTGGAGGATACTTAGAGTGATGTTTTTTTTTTCAGCAAAGAAACTCGTAGACAAAGTGCTTGCTGATTGCCATCCTCCCTTTCCTTGGCCTGTCCCCTCCATCCCTGTCCCTGAAGGGGCCTCTTGGGTGAGATGAGTGTTTGGCCTTGCAAAGCTCAGTTGTGCTGGAGCCTCGCGGTGCCAGCTGGCTGGGGCTGGCTATGGTTACACCTTGCTGGTGCCTCGGGGGAGCCGGTGGGCTCTCGGGTTCCCTTACGTGCCAGGTTTTCCTCTTTTGCTGCCTGCTGTGCTGTAGCTCACTGTGGCTTGGGGAAGGAGGAGGGTGTCTTTGCCTGGACTCCCTGCCTTTCATTCTGGAGATGTTCCTTATTGCTTTGACTCTAGGAAACTTCAGAGTCAGGCAGAAGCATTGGTTATCAAGCCAGGAGAGGTTTTGCCATTGGTTCTTTGTGTATAATACGAATACAGTAATTTTGGTAACAAGCTGGGGCGGTTGAGCAGAGCTTTAGGAAAGCTGGCTGAGATCCTGGTGCTGGCAGTAGCATCTAGCCAAACCTGAGGAAGGCTGCGCATGGCTGTTCCCTTCTCCTTCTGTGCAGAGGTGATGTGAGCTGCTACTTTGGGCTGAGGGTCCTGCAAATTAGCTTCGCCAGCTGGGACAGAAGGGGTCTTAGGAGAAAGTTCGTGGATGGAGCTTGCCATCCATGAACTGGTGGCTGAATCTGCCCAATAAGCAGCATGCTTCAAGATGTAGTAACAAAATCTGTAAAATACAAGATGACTCTTTGCTATGTGTCCTTCCTGCTGCTTCAAGTCTTACGGTCTCTGGTGTCTAGCCAGCCCTAAGCAGTAGGACCAGGGATCTCTCTCAGGCAGGCAGCGTCTTCTTTCATCTAGCTAAAGAAAACGTCCCTCCTTCAGGAAAAGAGGAGGACGTTCATGTATCTGCTGGAACATCCTTCTTAGTGTGGCAGCAGACAACTACCTGCTGCAAAACTAGGCCCCTTTGAGGGCCCAGGACTAGTCAGCCTGGTTCAACTTCATAGGTCCAGTGGTGAGGGATCAGACGCCCTTTATCATGCTGTAGCTTTCTGCTGGGGCTTGCAGAGAGGTGGGTGGAGGCCTTGCAACTGCATCAACTTGTGAAGTACACTGCTACGCCTTCTGTGACCGGCTGTAACTTTTCAGACTAATAAATATCTCCAGGGAAAAGACCTGAAATACTTACCCTGTGCAGGTGTGGCCCACAACACCAAAATATTTCCCAAACTGGACCAATCTGGTATAGTTGCTTGTCTGCTACTGTGATTCTTGAGATCCAAAATCTAGCATAAATGCAAATAAGGCTGTAGATGATTACTTCACAGGGTCACTTGTTTTATGGCTCTCGGAAACTGCACCTATCAAAAAGTGAACAATAGAGGCAAACAAAGTTTATTCTGTATTGCTAAATGTGCTAGAAATTTCAAGGCTTGGAAAAACGTAATTCAAGGCACACCTTTTAGGATCGTAAATACTCCCGTCTACATTAGCTTCCTTGCTGGCCCTGCCAACTAGCAGTAATGGCTGTTTAGTAACGTGTAGCTCTCAGCTGACCGTGCAGCAGCGTCATAAATGATGAGTCACCTTTCGTAGACCTTCCTGAGCCACGTGAGAGGAGGTGCGTACCTCTGCATGCCTGGGACAGGGTGGATGAAGGTCCTTCTCTGCAAACTTCGAGGCCTCGGGGAGAATGCCGGTGGAAATGCGGAGCTGCTAATTGTTGTGCCTGACTTACTGGGTAAATCATCAAACACGTGTGTACAAAGAATAATTAATCTAACAGGAAGTTGGTTCTGGGCCAGCTGGATATGGAGTTAATTTGGGGGGAGGGAGGAGAAGAAGTTAGCTCAGAACATGGAAGCCAGCCTTGGTTGCTGGCAGGAGCTTGCTGCAAAGGCGTGCTGGAACAAAGGCTCGCGCCGCTCGCTCTGGACTCGAAAGCTCGCAGGGGTAATGCAGATTATTTCAGTCCTGCTGCTTCCCATTCAGCTAGGCTGCTTGCGGGCAGACATGTAATGGCAAAATAACAGTCCTCTCTCCCAGGTCACTAAAAGCAAAGAAACTGCAAGTGCTTTCCAAAGCAGATTTCAACACTGTGTTATTCTCTGCTCTGTTATTTAGCTGTCCAGGTTTATGCGGTGATGACTAGACTTTAAATTCAGTTCCTTGAACTGCAGATCTCCAAATGGAAGTACCTATGGCTGTTTGTGCTCTAGAAGTGTCCAGGTGCATAATTCCCATTTCTTCCAACCAGATAGCCTGTGCCTCACAGTTTCCTTCACTAAATGTAATAAATACTCTCGTCTCCCCTATGGAGAGCTGAGGAAGCTGGTGGTGGAGGGTTGAAAGCAGCTCACTTAAATCTTAAGTGATGTACCCAAACCAGAAGGTCTGTTCTGCTTCCCTAGGATGGCAGTAGGAAGAAGTTTGGATTTGGTTAAGGTGGTTCTGCTATGCATGTAACCTGTACCCTTCCTAAGGGAAAGAGGAAATACCTGTGGGCTCTGTCTGTTAGCCAGGATCCTTCATACAATTTGACTTCTGAAACAGGAAAACTTGTTCCACCAGGAAGGCTGTGGCTTGATCTGCTCAGTAAAGTGATGTGTAAAGGATGGATTCAATCTGAAGCGTGCTCACTCCTGAGACTGAAGTTTGTCCTCTGTAAGGGTGTATTTTAAATTCTTGTTCTTGACAGCATAGGTCACCTCATCTCATCACATCTATAAATCATCCGGACAGCAGGGATCCTGTGGCTTGTCTCTGCTTCAGGATTCGGGCTGGTGATGGAGCATGACTGCTTTGAAGTGCAGAACTGGGCACAGCTGTCGTGGGTTTGGTAGGCAGGGAAGGGTCCACAAGCTGTAGCTGTCCCCAGTGATCCTGGCGGGGCCCGGGGCGGTCCTCGAGCCGGCTGGCAGCCTTTAGCTGCGGCGGGTGCCAGGATGAGGTGCAGGAATGCTCGTCTGTTGTTCCGTATCACTCTGGCAAGCTGGATGGCTCCTGCTGTAGTGGAAGAGGATTAACTTTCCTTTTGCATCGTCTGGAGCGAGACAGCGATGAGCTGTGTGGCCAAGTCTGTCTGAGACCGTGGAACAAAAGAGGGATTTCTGCTGTCCTGGCTGGCTTGCTGCTGGAGCTCAAACTCCCCTGGAGTCAATACCTAATCGCAAGGTTGTGGTGTGTCTCTGTGCCTCCCTGTGCTCTCCTCGCCCGGCGCGCGCGCACCTCTTGTGCTCCTCCGGAAAACTGCGTTTGCTGCCGTCTTCGGTGAGGAGACGTGCCCTGGCCTTCCCTTCTGCCCAACCAAATGGGCGAGCACGCGGAGTGGAGCTGTGGCTGTCTGATTCGCTTCCAAGCGTGACGAACGGGGTGTGATTGCTTATTCTCGCCCCGGAGCAGCGTAGAGCTGGCAGGGATGTAGCTTGTCTTTCCGAAGTGGAGGCAGGTAGGCTGTAGGGAGGCTCCGTCGCTGGCAGGAATAAGTTTGTGTTTCCACGTCCATCTTTTTTGGTGGCAGCTCCCCATCCCTTGCACGGGCCCCACGAACAGCCTGGGGTGCGGAAGCAGTGAGAGAGAGGGGTGCAGCCGGTGGGGGCAATGGCTTGAGCCAGCTTTGCTGCCAAGGGTGGGGAGTGCGACGGCACGGGCGGCCGTGCTCTGCCCGTAGCCACGTTGGGGAATACCTTGCTGAAAATCCCTCTTGAGTGAGAGCGGAACAAGGGGGAAGTAAGTATGTAGAAGTGACATAGCTGTCACTTGATGTGTGACTCTGGCTAGAGGCTTTCGTGGCCGGGAGAGCAGAACGGACCTTCTGCAGACCTGACCTGTCCAAAAGTGCAGAAAAGATGCGCTGCTGGGAATTGGGGCAAGTCTTTCCTCCTCCTCCCGCTCGGAGTGCCTGCTCCTGAAGTGGCCTGCCAAGCCCGAAGCACACCAGGAGCTGCTGGAGTGTGCGTGTGTGTGTGTTGGGGGGGGGTTAATTTGGTGGCTCTTTTTTTGAAGGATGATGACTGAGATATCCAGCATGTATTTTAGGCTACTGGTATGGCCTCTGAAGTCTGGCTACAGGGATTGCCATGGAAGTTAACTATCTCTTTGTGCCACTCTTAAAATCTCTGGCGTGGAAGTGCAAAGCGCTTAGGAGAGGAAGAAATGCACACGGGACCCAGGCTGCTGCCAGCCAGCAGCTTTCTCTCCTGGGTACAGTTGTGCCCACGCATGCTCTTATTCCCTATTTTATTTCTAGGATCTGAAACAAGATGAAATGGTTTCAGACCATAAAGATGGTCTGGTTTCTTTCTGCCTGTGAAAGCTTTCAAGAAGCAACCCCACATCCCCTGAAGTCACTTCGGTGGCCAATTAAAAAATAGGTGACGATGTGGCAGTGTCGAGAGTGAGCTGGGGTTTTTGCCGTGAATAAAGGTTTTTCACCAGAGAGCACTTAGCCATGGCCAGATACCACTTTGTCTAGGGTCAAATTTGGCCTTTAGAAGGGTAGTCAGTCCTGTGTGGTTGATCCGGGTCGCTTGAGCAGATGTCCACAGACGCATCGGGATCCTGAGATGCCAGATGCCTGCAGAGAGGATAGAGGGGTATCAGGGTATCCTGAGGTGAGGCTAGACATTGCTCTTTACCTCTCTGCAAGGTGAGAGTGGAAAGCTAATACAAATTCGGAACTATTTAGAGGCCTACTCTAAAAACACCCCCCAACCTTTGAGCGCTCAGTAACACCTTAGTCTTGATTTTAAAATTGGAGCTTATCAGATACTCACAGCAAAAGCATTCTGGTGAGTCTGTTTTCCAAACGCCCGTATCACTTCGGAGCACTAATGCTCCTGTGTGTAACTTCCAGTCCCGTGTGCTTGTTTATGGAGCCCTGTTCTCGGTCTGCCCAGCTCCATCACCTCATGCTGGAGGTGATGATACCGCGGTGGTTTGCTGTCCATCCCTCCCTGCCGCACCCCCCCCTTTAATCCCAAACGCTCCCCATAATAAGAGGTGAATCAAAACGGCTTGGCAGGCCACACCTCCGAGGAGGAGATCTCGACGTGTGGGCACGCTTTAGTGCCTTCTTGGTGGCGACTATTAGCCTAGGCCTGAACGGCAGGTCCGGGGGCTCAGCTTTCTGCCTGCCTGGGTGTCTGCGGGTGTCCAGCCTGTCTGTGGGGAGTGAAGGTTGCCTTGTGAGCTGGTACCACTCCTGGCGTAGTAGGGATTCGTTATGTATCTGGTGCTCTGGTAATAACTAGAACATAAGTCGTCTTTCCAAACTGATGATCTTGCTATAAATAGAGAATCCAGCTGCTTGCATTGAATGGCATCAAAGAAAATCATAGGAGCAGCTCTTCTGCAGAACAAGCTGGATTCTGGCTGTTTTCTGCAAAGACACTGGGGCTGGGGGAGGGGGTATTCTCTGACAGCTGAGATGTGTGAAAGCCATGCCTGAGAGCTCGGTGCGGTGTGTGAAATCTTCAGCAGTGAGCGCGTGACACAAGGTGGCTGGGATCTCCCGTTGCACCGTCTCACGCTTTGTTGCCTCCCTGCCCCAACAGGAGAACCTGGCTACACAGGTACACGAGTATAGTGAAGACTCACTAAATGCAAGGTTGCTTTATTGCTTATAAATAAGGCTGTTCAGGAAAGGCCACTTACAGCCTCCTCTGTTAGGGGGAGGTGAGCTGGCTCCAGGCTCGTGCTTAGGAGCAGCAGCAGTGCTAAATCGTTTGGAGGTGTCTCAGCAAATCCTAGCTGCTGACTTGTGAGTTTGCCTGGAGGATTGCGGCAAGGCAGGTGGGTCTGAACGCAGAATTTTGTGCAGTTGCTTGTTGCAGTGCTGCTGTCGTCTTCTCTTGCACGCGAGCTTCAACCTCTCACATCAAAACAGTTGTTTCCAGAATGTTTGAAAAGTTGTGAACCTGCTTGTTTAATCCTTCTCACCAACGCCTTGGAGATGGAGGCCCACTCAGGATGCTGGTTACGTGCTGAATCCTTTCAGTCCAAAGCACATGTGTTGGGAGGGTTCAGCCTGTTAGAGGCTTTTCTCTGGCCAGCTGAGTATTGAGCTGACTTTTTGCCAGGTGACTACTCATCTCTCCAAGCATGAGGAGAGTATCCTGGAGAGTTCTGGCCCAGAAGCCTCCCGTGAGGGCCAGGAGGGGATGGAGGAATGTTACCTCCCCTCCTGAGTGCCTGTGCAGCGCCTGCAGGACAGATTATTGCTGAGAAGACCTAGTGACCCATGTCTGCTGGTGTTTTGGGTGACAGTGAAGCTGTGCTGAAATGAGCCTCAACCAACAGGAGCTGCTCTAGCGTCAGCTCCTGGAAAAGTGTACCTGAGAGTCCCAAAAGAAAATGAGTGTGATGCGATCCTGCAGAGCAGTCTGGCCCCGAGGAGCTGCTGTACTCAGGCGTTACAGTAAGCCTGTTAAGCATGAATTTCCAGAACTCTTTGAAGCCATTATTTAGAAATAGCCTGAAAAGGGAGTAGGCCCTGGTGAATCAACTCTTTGTGGTAAGCAGAGAAACCTGATCAGTCAGTTGTTTATCTGCCTGCAGTGGCTTTGCGCCCTGCTTGGAGGGGGGACGCTCCCGCGACAGGAGATGCAGGTGAGGAGAGAGTGTCTGAGGGGGAGAGTTCGTCAAACCTGCTGCAGGGTGTGGGAAGAACAGAGCGGTGCTGGCGGCGGTCACAAACCCCAGCGTGTGTTTCCCGGGACATCAGAGGGCCCTGCCTGCCCGGCTGCTCCGTGTGGCTCTCTGGGCTGGGTTGTTCCACCAGGCAGATGGGGTAAGGTGTCTCGCTTTGTGCTTGCAGGGAAAAAACAAGGAAGGGTTAATGAGTGTAAAGGGGCAGTTTGTTATAGCATGGACCTGACTGGTCTCCAAGCACTTCACAAATGTCTCCTGGGGCCTTTGGTGTGGTAGAATGAGGTGGGTTTTCTTGTCTAGTTCTTTTTTTTTCTTTATTTTTTTTTTTTTGAGACAGAAGTCCAGTACACGGGAATACCTTAACTACTCTGGCTTAAAGTAGTGCTAAGTGCTGGGTGGAAACCTTTTTATTTTTATATAGCTTGCCCAGAAATAAATAAGTGGTTCCTCTCTTCTGTTTTAGCACTGCTCAGACTGAGGCAGGGTGGCTGTGGCCTCGCTGACTGAAGTGTTGAGTGCTGCCAGGGCCTGGTGTCTGTCAGTGTTCCCGGGTCCTCGGACGAGTGCTGGCTCGGCGCCACTTGTCTGGCTGTACGTGGGATTTTCACCTCCCACAGGGCCAAACCCTGTAGCTTGAGGTGCTTTGACCACGTGTGTACGTGGAGCCTTGTGCTCCTTTGAAGAGCATAGATTACTTAAATGCAGGTGACCCAAAGCTCACGGGAGCCAGTTTATGTTGCCCAAGTCCCCTGAGAAGTAGTGACTGTAAGTCGAGATGTGCAGAAGGTCGCAAGTGTACCTTGTGCAGACCTTACTGAGATCCTGAAGAGGAGGTGTCTCTGCTCCTGGCCACATCCCCAGCATTCACCGCTGTGCTTCCACCGCTGTGGAAGGCGCTGTGTGACCCAGCAGAGGTGGATGTCACGCACCGTGTCTGCTCTTGGCAGCAGGGTGAGGGTGAGAGCGAGACAAGCGGCTGGGACGTAACAAGCTCTATGGAGCTTTACGCAGAAAGGACAGTGAGGAAGAGCGAGCTGAAGCGGTGGTATTGGACACGGTGCTTCCTTAAACGGGGGCTTTGTGTTGTGATACCAGTATCTCGCAGCGCATGTGTCTGGGGCTTCCTGCTGCTGAGCAGACCTTGGGCAGGTTATGTACTCGGATCAGCTGGGTGATGAGGAGCTGAGCAGCTCCGACCCGGCATGCGATTCCCGTTGCAAATCTCAGGCAAGCCCTGCCTGGGGCTCTGTCTTACTGTGGTGAAAACACAGCCCTGCCCTCCTGTGGATGGGGTAACAGAAGGGACTGACTGTCCAGCACAGCTCTAGAAGGAGAGCAGACATGTTAGTCTCAAAACAGATCAGAATTTACTGCTCTCAGTTCTGGCCAGGTAAGCAGAAAGGAAGATTTCCTGAGACTGGAAGTTGGCATTGCACATCGGAGCAGAGAAGAGCCTGACATGACTCTGCTGTCCCCTCCAGCCTTCTGCTCATCTGCAGCTTCTCAGTGTCTCCCTCCCGACACTCGGCGCTGGGTACTGGGGGAGGAGGCTGTGAATCCTGGCAGTGCAGCCAAGGTGGGCAGCTGGCAGGGAGATTTTAACAGTGAGCTGTGAGATTTGTCTCTGAAAGCCAAATGCTTAACTTTCTGCAGTGCCTCCTGTACTCCCCTGTGATCCAACAGTTCCCCATGTTCAGGGGTGTCTGCGTGTGTTGTCTTGGTTTGGAAGGAAGAGAGGTGTACCTAAGACATGGCGGATGGTGCCCTGTTGCCCTGTGCAAGAGGACTCGAGGGCTAGGATGGTGGGCTCCCATCCCATGTGCTGCAGGAGGCGTTGCATGCATCCCGCGCATCTACTGGGCCATGCTGTGTTTGGGATGGGGCACGAGATTGGTCTCCCAAATACTGCTTTCTTCCTTCCCCACTTCCTTGTCCCCAGTCAATAGGAATATTTTCTGCTCCAAATCCAGTTGGGGATGTTGTTCTTGCCTGTATGTTGGTTGCAGATCTTGTGCCTGTGTGTCCAGCAGGAGGGTTGGGGCATGCTAAGGAAGTGGGGAGCTAGTTGTGCAGCTGGACACCCATGCCAGACCCATGTCATGGCCTCAGTGCTGCCCAGGTGTTAGGGTACAATCACTCTTGCAGGCCCTCGAGCCACAGACACCCATTCCTCCCACCTCCCTTCCCAGTCTCTTTGGGTGACATAGCAGCAAGAGCTACATCTGTCTGCACCTTACAAATAAAAAAAAACTCACTTTTTTTTTTCTTTTTGCAAGAGGTGGTTTTAGGGAAAGAGGGTGCTGGGGAGTCCTTTTTGGAGGGTGTTTGATGAGTAGCGAGATGGCTGTGCCAGGGCAACGGCGCCGGGCTCGGGGCTGGCCAGAGCTCTGCCGGCCCGGCGTGCAGATGCTGCGACGGGTGCTGCAGCGTGCTTCGTGCCTGTTGCTTGTGCCTGTTGCTAAGGAACTGCAGTTGCCTTTGGCAGCAGGGTGTACAGAGCCAAGCACAAAAGCACAAATTTTGTGGTATGCTGCTGTCCCGCCTCCCCTGTGGCCTTGTTCGCTCTTGAGTTTTCCTCACCAGCCTGACATGTGCAGAGACAGACTTGTTAAACATGATCAACCGGGGGGATTTTGTTCCAGATGTCTGAGATGACCCCCATCCTCCAAGGGCAGCCTGAGTGCTGATAAAACTCTATGATGCTATAAATAAACCTGACAGCTTTGTACAGGAGAAAAGCCTTTGGTTTAAACAGAGGCTTGTTCTAAACAAGAGGCCAACAGTTCACTTTTTCCATTGGGATGTACATAGACTCCTGATTTTGGGGAGGGGGTGGGAAATGCAGGTTTCTCTGTTGCTCTCCATCTCTGTGATGGAAGAAAATGCTTGCAGGTGGGAGAGGATGAGCCTGCCTGGGAGAGGATGAGCCTGCCTGGAAGAGGACTTGGCCAAGATGCCGCTCTGCTTCTGTGCAGGCACACAACCTACCAACTCTCTCTTCTGAGACTTTTGCATTTGCTGAAACAAGAATATCCTCTTAGCCTGGAGATATTACCTAGAAAGCTGACTTGTTTATTTAGGATGGAGGAGACATGCTGACCTTCTCGCAGCAGTGTCGCAAAGAGCAGAAATGGTGAAATGATCATGGTGTGCCTCCATGGCAAGGGCTCTAAGCGCGGAGCACCTGCTGGCTCTGGTTAAGCAGGACTGTGGAGGGCCCTGTCTTATATGCGTAGCCACAAGAGCACATGTGGCATCCTAGTTCTCTCCTGGGTATCTCAAGTGTGTTGGCCCTTCCAGCAAACAGCTCTTCTGCTCCTTTCTCATCTGAGCATTTGATGCAGTTTTTCCCCAGCCAAAAAGATGGAGAGGACAGTGTTGTTGGTTTGTCCCCGACATCTATAACCCTTCACAACTGGGTTTAGTGAGTTCTTTAGACCTCTTTTCCAGTGCTCCTTTGCTGTATGTGGCAACAGGGATTGTGTACTGGCCACATCTTGGTCAGAGCAAGACTCTGCCTTAACAGTTTTCCTGTCTTGGCTTGATAGCAGGCCAGCACAGCCCTGTTGCTACAGCTGAGAGGAACAGGCAAACCTGGCTCTTGGGACTGGTCTTGCTGAGCTTGGGAGTACAGGAGAGGCTCTGCTGCCTTGGAAACTGGCTCACTGAAAGTTCAGGGTCAGGATGGGAGGAATCATCTCTTCCAACTGCTGTGAATGATTTGGCTGGTTCAGTCTGTTACAGAGTGGAGATGGTGAGGGTCAATCTGGAGAAGGAATGACTGAGCAGCCGATCTCATTCCTGGAGGATAATTGGTGATGAAGTCCTCATCTCTCCCCACCCTGGAAGGAAGGGACTGCAGGAGTGTGGCTTGTGCATGGGGGGAACATTGCCCGTTCTGGTCCAAAGCAATAAAACAGCGGACAGGAAAGAGAGGTCAGACCGTAGCGGTGACTGTGTTGTCACTTGGAGCCTCTCCACAGTCTCTGAGGAGAAAGCAGTGTTTGTGACTTGTGTGATGGGCTGGCTTGGCACATTGGAGACTTTTCCCTTCGGCTTGTGAGGAGCTGTGTCCAAGGTCTCCCATGTGCTGGAGGTTGTTATTGTTGGGGCAAACGCTGCTAGATATGTGTCAGCTTCAGACCAGTCACCTCCTGGGACTTGTTTGATTGGAGATGGGAAGCGAGATCTATGTTTCTAAGCAACTCTAGAGAGTACCAGGGCTTTGCTTTTCTCCCACAGTTAGAGGCTTACTCCTCTTCCTGCCCCTGCACCAAAATTTGGGGAAGGAAGAATATAGAAACTTCTCCAGACAATCCTTAACTTTGTGCCAAATCCAGTGCTGCCTCCAGCTTTTAATGTAAGCTGACCTCTTCCATCACTGTCTCGTGAAGTGCACAGTTTGTTTCTCAGGAACTGACAGAATAGACCTAGAAGGATTAGGACAGCTGAGAATTAATTAGGAGCTGTTGGTTTAATTAGTAGTGACTCAGTATATTTACACATGAGGGCTGGAGGCCAGAGGGGAGTAGCACGTCTTGTGTCCTAGCCTTCCCTCCTGCTTTTAGAGGAGAAGGACATGAGCCTTTTGTGCCTGAGATTGTACTAGTGTCTGTGTGAGTAAAAGCAAATCAGTACAAAGGCTTCTTCATGCCCTTTTTGTGCTCCAAGCTTCCTTGGTGTCTGCTTTTCATAGAGCTTTTCTAAGAATAATCCCATCTCCACCAACTGGTTGAGGATAACTTGTTCTCTCTGCAGGGCTTGATGCCACTCAGGCGTTCTAGCTCCTGCTTTGCTGGGAGCCTGGACTAACCCCAGATGACCCATCTTCATCTAGGTTCCAGGCTAGAGCTTAAGGGGGCTGCAAGGTTTTGGGGCATGCCAAAATGCGTGATCTTAGTCTCTTGCACCAGAAAGATGTGCTCTGGGGAGAAGCTGTGGTGCTGCTTGTTGAGGTGATTCTGGGAAATGGCCCTTGAAACCGTATTATCTCCTTGGAGGAGACTTTTGTTTTCTGGAGCTGAGGATGCTGACTGAGGGAAAAGATCCCTCCTGAAGCAAGATCGTAATGTGGGCATGTGGGTCCCAGCAGAGCGGCTTTTACAAGGGAAGCTAGATGGGACTTT
The DNA here is from genome assembly GCF_028389875.1 of Rhea pennata. NCBI lineage: Eukaryota > Metazoa > Chordata > Aves > Rheiformes > Rheidae > Rhea > Rhea pennata. Next base: position 4,377,760 of record NC_084680.1, read on the forward strand.
CCTGAGGTCTGGGCTAGATGTGACCTATCTCCTTCATCCCCTGCCCAAATCTCGTATATGTTAGCCTGGTGAGCGCTTGTCCTGTGATGGGGACCGTGCCACACTGTTGCACTTCACTATAGCTTGCTGAGCCTGGGGCAGCTGAGAGGAGAACCATGCTTCTTACAGCCCAGCCTTGAGGCCTGAGCAGCAGCCTCAGTGGGGTGGCAGAATCATGCACTCTTGGCTGGGGTCAAGAATGGACAAGGACTCTTAGCCGGTGGCTGTGGATCTCACTTCCCCTCCCTGAAGCGACAGGACGCAGATGCACTGTTGCCTAGGGAGTGCATCCATCCGGGAGGAGCTGCTGCCCTGTCCGCCTTGGTTGGGGAGTGGCTGATGTTCTGGGCTGTTTGTCACCTCTTTCTCATGGGTCCTTGGCTAAGGGGTATTTTTGACCTCTCCAGCTTGCTGGGTAGGGGAAGAGGGGTGGCGGGTTACCAGTGCATGGGAGGTTCTTGGGCTCTGCAGCTTGAGAGAATCTAATTAAAATGTGGTGATAGCTGCCTCCTGCTGCTCTGATGGAGAGGGGTGGGGAAAAGGGGCTCCAACTGATCCTGGCTGGTTTCCATGCTATGAAGATTTATCTGATGCAGACTTGCTAGTCTCCCACAGCACTTAATCCCCCCATTACTCCCTCTGTTATCTGGAGCCAGACGTGCAGAAGTCATTTCACAAGAGTCTAGTGGGAAAGTGCTGTTGCGTGGTGGTAGTGAAGCTCTAGACCTTTCCCATCTCCTGCAGGGAGCTGCCCTCAGTGGGGAGCCTTGTGTGCCGTTACCTCATTTTTGGTTCCATAGCTGCCACCACCAGCAAGGCCTAGAAACAGCTCTTGAAAGAAACGTGTTTTTCTGAAGAATGTCTCAATCACCTGGATATCTTCTGAGCCCCTTACAAACATGTGCCCCAGTCGCTGGTGCTGTGTGCAGTCGGTGCAGACAAAGCGGGGTAGCTTTGCAGTCCATCTCAGCCTGCTCTCGCAGGGCAGGACACCTGATTCCCTGCAGCAGGGACAGCTGAAGTCTGTGAATGCGCTCGAGACAGGGTTGAGGCTGTATGCTGGCTTGAGTAGACTTCAGCTGGCAAGCATCCAGAGCTGTTGTAACAGACTGTTCAGAGCTTGGTTGTCAGCTCTTCAGCTGTCCTTGCAGCAGTGGAGGAAGGGGAAGCTCCAGGATGATGATGGGGACAAGCTGATGGGCCAGCACCTTTGTCCTTTGTAAACCACCACCAAATGCAACAGCCACCAGCCCCAACCACTGTAGCTGCTTTTTGTTGAGGGGTGTGGTGCTTGGACTGACTCTGTGCAGCGCCCCATGGGCTTCCTCTCCTCACCCACGGAAACCTAAAACAGCCGTGGTTTGCCATCTTCAGCCCTCTGCTGCCCATACATTTTGCAGCAGGTGCGTAAAAGAGATGGGACTTGAACCCAGATGAGTCACTTGTGCCTGGGGCTGGTGCAGTTGCTGATAAGTAGTGGCCATCTCCTGTGCTGGATGGTAGGTGACCCTGCTTGCTCAGCACATGACTAGATTTTGGGAGCAGGAAGGCTCTCCTCCTTCTGTAGGAGACTGTATGTGCAACCCACTGCTGACGGGGAGGGGAACGCGTGTCCTTTGCTTTCTTCTTGCCAGCTCCCCAGAGGTAGTCAGCTCCCTGGATCAACAGAGAAAAATAATCTGAGGTCTACGGCTGCTCTCCTTAAATCACCTTGGAAGAAGGCGGACGTGCCCAGCTCTTAGCATCTCTATTTTTGCTTTAGTGCAGAGATGGATATGACTGAGCTGTCGTCTTTTATTGCCAGTGTTTGGCGAGTGCTGTAGTGCATTGCTAATGATGTGTCTGGCTGTGTGCAAAGCTGCCTGCTCCCGTGAACGCCGTGGGACTGCAGGGGTTAAAGGGCCTTTGCCTTCTGTGGGGCTTTTTAATTCACTGCTCTGCTTGCTTGTTTTCCCTTCCCCCTTCCCAATACTTTGGCTTTTCTTTGTTTATTCAAAGCAATCCAGCTAAACAGGGAGCAGGAATACAGTAACCGAGGCCATTGGTGGCACTGGATTCCTGAGACTTTTTTTTTTTTTTTTTTTTTGGGGGGGGGGAGCTAGTAACTGGAATTGGCCTGTTCTGATGTAGAAACCCTTCTTATTTGCTGTATATGCAACCGTGCACAGAGATTGCCTGGAGGGAGGCCTTGGAAAGGCTCAGCTTGTGCATTTAGCTTCCTGACAGTGCTTCAAGCTAACAGGCTTTGCACCTCAGGTGGCTCCAGTTGCAGCAGCTCTGACAGTGCTGGTTTGCCAAACTTGCCCTGCCGACTCCGTTTTTAGCTTGCAGCTGCCCCAGGACCACATGGCTCAGTTCTGCTTGTCAGCTGCTCCGTGTCCCTTCTCCTCTTGGTGGATGGGAGCCCAAAGCTCACAGCCAGGCAAGTTCCTGGCATCCTTCTCTGTCCAGCTCACAGGATGCTTGTGGGGAGGCTGATGTTATAGTGAGCTGCTCCAAAACCTAGTTAGGGATGAAATAAATGGTTTGACCTGTCGATCCAGGCATCTCTCAAACTTCTTGGATGGACTAGGGGAAACCTTAGCCCTGCAGCTGCCAGGCTGCAGCTATGAGGTGGACCTGCTGTGGCACTAGTGGCTGTTGGGATGAGATGGTGAGGACTCTTGGCATGCTGCATGTCCTAGACATGCAGCCCACAGGTTCACTCAGCCTGCGAGGGCCAGGGAATCTGCTGAGTCCTCCAGCTCCATCCTGAAGTGTGGAGGATACAGCTAAGTCTGGAGATATCTGTGCTGTGGCTGCTGCTAGCTGGTCCTAACCTCGCAAGTGTCATGTCTACTCAGGCCTGTTGTCCGCCCTGTCTCTCTGCCAGTGAGGCAGAGGGTGGAAGTTCATGTCTCTGGAGAATGCTTGGAGAAGGCACTCCATGGTGAATCCTCTATAACCCGAGCTGCTCTGAGTCTCATCCTGCATCCCAGTGATTTGGTATCCCTGGTAACGGTATGCTAACAGCTTTGAAGTGTGTAGAGAAGAAGGGAGAGTTTCTCTGTTGCTGGGAAATTGCCCCCAAGTTTTTCTGCCTGGAGTGTAGGAGTCTCTGGGTGCTTTTTGCCCCTTCAATTGCCCTAATGTATCTGGAATGGTAGCACAGGGCTGGCAAGCGGGACATCAGGAAAGCACTGCGCCCAGCATGGCCTGCCAGGCCTGCGGGGGCATTTCAGAAGAGCACAGGGACTGCTGAGGGGTTAAATTGCTGTCTTGTAACCAAGGCATGAGATACCTGGGTTGAAACCATATCCACAGGGTAAGTGGGAATGTGCTCAGCTGCCGTGGGGCCCAGTGGCTGGACCCTTTTTCTTCTTGGCTTAGCTGGTGTTTAGCAGCAAGAACAAGAGATGTTGGGGAATTGAGAGCTTCAGGTAAACTCTGGGGTGTCTCAGGACCCTGTTATGTCTGTGCCAGAGGGATGCCCAGAGCACAGTGGAGATTGAAGTCTGTAGTTCCTTGCTGACAATCCCTTAGGCAAGAGTCCACATCAAGATCAACCAGGAATGACCTACTGGAAACCCACGATCACAGCTATTGCCATGGCTTGCACCAGAGTGAGTGACCGTGAGGAACATGACTAGAGAGAGCTGCTTGTGGAGGGTGTCCAGGATTAGCACTGCTGAGAAGCCCAGAGCTCTCCCTCCAGGGAACCGGGCTTGTCCTGCCTCCTGATACAGGGCAAGTGTTAATGGGCAAAGTGCTTCTGCTGAGAACCAGAGACCGATCCTGGGCCGAGGGAGCAGGCCCCATGGGCTGAGGGTATCGTATGAGGGTGCGTAGGCTGTGAGCTCGAGCAGCAGCTGGACTCGTTAATGCTGTGCAGGAGAGTCCAGCTCCCTGCTGCTGCAGCAGACAGGACTATAAACCTTGTGTAACCTGGCTAATGCTGAATGGCGTAGCCCGCCCAGCGTAAGCCCTAAGGCATCAGCCTTTCATTTGGGGAGAGGCCAGTAAAGAGCACAAGCAGTTTTATTGTTTCTGCTGTTGTTTTCTAGCTGGCTGAAATGCCGGTGTGAGGCAGGTGTACAGGGTTGACAGGGAAAAATCTTGCTACCCTTCTGTCTGCCAGCGGGCTCTTTGAAGAAACCGGGAGAGCAGGACTTAATGGCTTTTCCTCTCTTCCTTGTGTTCCTGCGAGGATGGATACCTCCCCAGGATGCACGGCCTCACGGGCACTGCTATCTCCAGCTCTTGCAGCCGTAGTAGTGGAGCAGAGCTGGGGCCCATGTTCTCCCCAGAGATGCTACCTGACTTCAGCTGCTGTAGTCAGCCCAGTGCAATGCAGTGCCTGTGCCAAATGCGCCTCTCTTGGCAGGAGTAGAAGAATGCCCCATTTCTTGTGGGGTGGGAGACTGCAGAGCTGTTTGTGCACTCAGTGCTCTCTGGCCAGGGACATCTGAATGTGTAGGAAGGCTTTGCTGCCACAGATGTCCTCTACTGTCAACCTGAGTGCAGGGGCTGGTGCAGAAGTTGGGAAGATACTGATTCATCTGGGAGAAAACTTGGGAGAGGTTTACCTCTCAGGGAGCTGAAATTGCTGCTGTTAAGGCCTTTCACGGTGCAAGGAGGCCAACACAAAGATTTTAATGATGATGACAGCTGGGAAGAGCACTAGGGTAGCAGAGTGTGTAACGATGCTGAGACTAACAAAGGGGAAAATGTGCCTCTGAACTGAAAGCGTGACCTGGTTCCTCTACTCCCTTTTTCCACCTTGAGTGTGTTTTCATGCTCCCATGGGAGTACAGCTCTGTTCCTGTGCATAAGGCCCACATACAGTACTAGAAGCAAGTCTGAATGCGTGGGGGCAGGTTTAGCTCAGCTGGTTAGCGCGTGGTGCTACTAATGCCAAGGTTGTGGGTTCAGTCTCCATACAGACTTATGCTGAGGGTTGGACTAGATGATCTCCAGAGGTCCCTTCCAACCTTACCATTCTATGGTGATTCTGTGATGAGGTTTTGCTTTCTCCCAGTGCTTATGTGTGTGCTTTCTCTTAACAGCTATCAAGGTGAGCTGCATCGGATCCTGTGGGGTGTCTAACAAGATCAATGACACAGCATGGACCGTGGAGGAGCAGTACTTTAACAGCACTCTCTCTCTGGCAGATAAAGGTAGGACTCACAAGGAAGCTGTAGAGGTCAGTGGCTGTGCTGTTTCTTGCTGGGAGATGGGCGATTCTAAGACGATCTGCAGAAATGCATCACCAAGGCTTGAGCATCTTGTTGATGTGAAATACTGCTTCGCAGGCTGCCTTGGCCTGTGCACGAAGGATGTGAGCCAATATTAGAAATTACAAGAGCTTAGAGGGGGCTGTGTGGAGAGGCATCCTGAAAGGCTGCAGAGCTTGGCAGCCACCTTGCAGCCACTGCTTGCATTGTCTGGCTGTGATCTGGCTGAAATGGGGCTATTGACAGCAACTTCTCCGATGTTGGTGGGTATCTACAAGTATAAAGGCCCTGTGGGTTCACTGTGCTCCACTTCCCATGTGTGTTGTCTCTGGAAGTCACGAAACACTGCTTGAAGCAGGTGAACAGAAACCAGTTGCAGGCCAGGAGTAGTCTGACTGCACTGAAGGGGATGTGGAGAAGTTGCTTGCTCTCCAAAAGAAACCTTTGAGATAATGGCCTACAACAGCTACCAGGGCACACCCTGCAAGCCTGGATGCCTAGAGATAGTGCCTGGGTTGTATTATGCGACAGGGTAAAGTGACACCAGCAGCCTCTAGGGAATCTGGACTCCAATGAATGCTGCCTTTCTGCTGTTAAATAGGTCAACGTTACCACAAATAATTCATGCTGTGCTCTGGCTCCTACTGAAACCAAGAGGTGCCGGTATTCACCTGCTGAAGGCAGTGGCTGCAGCGGTAACTGTGCACCAAGTGTGTCGGGAGAGCAGGCTAACAAGCGATCAGAGTGCCCTCTGATCCCGTTTTATCTAATAACAGGAAACGGGTGAAACTGAAGTGGCAGCTCCTGCTTGCTCAGCAGTTTTTAAAGCGGAGCTTTTAGCATCGAGGGGAGACTGACCTCATCCTTAGAGCACTCCGGAGAGAGTGCTGCTCGCTCAGGTCCCGGAGAAGGGAGACAGCTGGCTGGCTCGCTCCCCGGGTTGGCTCCCAGCCCGGGGACTGCAGGAGAAGGCTAGACTGCCTGGGAGGGCAGCGAGAAGGGCTCCTGCCTGGTTTTGGAAACGGTGCTGCTCTCAGCCGAAGATCCCAGCTGTGAATGGGAACGGTAGCAAAATCCTAGTGGCTTTATAAGGTGCTCCAGGCAGTTGAGCTTAAATGAGCTGAGAGCTGGAGGCCGTGAACTGGGATTGCAGCGTTTTGGAGCGTTGTAAACCTACAAGTGCACTGAGGAAAATGAACCTTCCAGCTTTGTTTCTACTGTTTGACCCTTTGTGGGGGAAACCACGATATTGTGGTCGGTTCAGTTCTGGTAAAGCTGAGTTGTGGCGAAAGTGAACCTTGTAGCAGGAGGGGGAAAAACTGGGCATGCTCTTCCCTAGTTTTGCAGTCCCTATGAAATTTTAATACCCATTTAGGCAGTCTGTTCTTGTGAGTCCTTAGGAGCCATTCCCGTGATGACCGGAGCGAATGTGGCCAGCGGTTCTGTCCCAGGCTGGGAAGGATGGAAGGAAAATGTATTGATAGTTGCATATTTTCCTGACTCCGAGGGGATGCCCTCGAAGGCCTGAGATTGAAAGATCCCCCCCTCCAGCATTTGCTATTTCCAGCTCTTAAGCTCTTCATGGAAAGCCCTAGTCTTTTTGCTCTTTATGTCTTGGGACCCAGATTTTTGAGTCCCGCTCGGTTCAGTGTGGGTATTTATCAACTACCAGTACCGTGAACTCTGCCAGAGCCTGACACTGACTTGAGAGCTGTGTGTCTGGGGTGGGGGTGTTGGCGTTGGCCTGCTCCCTGCCCCCCGGGAGCGGGGCTCGGAGCTGGCGGCCGCCCGGTTCCGTGCCTGAAGTGGGATCGAGGCAAAACAGGCCAGCTGAGTAGGCTTCCAGAGCTAATGCAGCTCCAGGCAAGTGGGAGGAAGAATCAGCGGTGCGTGACTTATTGGTGAAGTAGTGAATGCAGTGAAGGGTCCCTTCCCACCCTTAAAAGCTGAAGTGCCTTAAAGTGCTGTTCCTGTCCTGCCTTGCAAAGACCCAGTGCAGTTAGGGCAAAAAGCCTGGTCCCTGCTGCCGGAAACCTGGGGCAGCGTGCCAGATACCTGCCGTCGGTGACGTGGGGTCTTCTGCCCGTCGTGCCAAGGGCGCAGCAGATGCAAGTACCGCTCTCGGTGGCTGAGGCGGCGCGCGCGCGCTCCTGAGCTGCCGTGCCTTCAGAGAGCCACGGGCTGCCGTCCCCAGCCTGCTTTCCCAAACGCTCCTTCCCCCAGGCAGGCTTTGATTTTTAATTTTTGCTGCCCAGGTCTATCTCGTTTCGCTCGTGCTTGTCCCCGCCGCCTCGCGCCCGACGTCCGGCCCCGCGGATCCCGGTCTTCGTGACTCCTGTGCTTTGCATGAGCGTGCGGAGCGGTGGCACCCGACCAGCCGCCTGGCAGGCACGGCACGACGGGCACAACGGAGTTACCGATCCCCCGGAAAACTGTTCACCGTCTCCCAGCTATGAGGAAGTAGATGAGCAGTCCCTTCGCCCGGGCTCCCTGCCAAGGGCAGAGCTTGCCGGGTCTCTGTCGGTTGTGTGACTGGTACAGGGTTATGAGTTACTGTCCTGGACTTGCCGTGTTCGAGCCGTGTCCTCGCAGGCTGGATTGCTCGGCCTCCGCGAGGACGTGGAGGGAGCAAGCGTGGTGTTCCCGCGGGAGGGGGATGGCATCAACGCTGCCTTTGGGCCCGAGCCCCCCAGGAGGGACCGCTCTGAAGCCGCCCCATGAACGTGCTGCGCTGGGCTGCGCCGATTTGGGAATAAAAGCCCGCGGCTAGGTGCTGATCGAGGCTGTGCAGCAGGAAAGCGAGATCAGCGGCTCCTGCCGAGCGGTCCTCCTCGTGGGCACGACAGACGTACCGGGCGGCCGGTGGCTTCGCGTGTCCCGGTCCCGGCACGGCGTCCCCGCGACGAGACGGTGGCCGGCGCTCCTTAGGGACGTCGAGCCGTAGCCTCGTCGACGAAAGCAGCGGGGCAGGCTGCCGGCGCCGGCTCAGCCCTGCCGTTTTGGGGCTCCCCGGGAACAGCTCTCCCCTCCCCGCGCGCCTTGTCCCTGCTTCCACGCCCAGCGGGTATGAAGCCTGGCTTGGAGGGGAAACCGAGGCAGAGCTGTGCTGCCGCTTCACGGGATGGAGGGTGCGGAGCCGCGCAGTGCTCGCTGGTGCTGCGGGCGATTGCGCCCTTGCCCGGAGCCTTGGGAGTGACGCGGAGGCCCTGTGCCACGGCTGCGCCCCGAGTGGGCGCTGCTTCCCTGCCTCCTGCCGGCAATTTGCCTTTTCCTCCCAGCCCGGCCTGTGTTTGACTTGGACGCTCACTCCCTGGCGTCGCTTTTTTTTTTTATTATTATTATTTCCTGGGTCGTCTTTTTGCAAAGGGCGAAGCAAACAAATGGTGGCGGGAGGACAAAAGCGGGAGCAGGGTTAAATTTCCCGAGCTGTTGGCGGCACAGGGGATCGAGTGCACCGGTTGCACGGAGGCTGAAATAGCACCGCTTGTACCCGCTGCTCTCGCACAGAGATGTTTCTCTTGGGCCGGAATAAAGGCGTAATTCAGCTCCGTGACGGGCGCCAGCTCCTCTCCCCCCCCCTCCCCGCCGCAGCTCCGGCCTTATTCAGCCGGAGAAGAGCAGGTCCGTCGTGCGCCTGTACCCACGCAGGGCTGTTTTCTTTGGACATCCTGCATCTCAGACCGCGCGCGCACAGCCCTTGCCCTTGGATTGTGCATGCAAAGGCAGATTTCTTTTTTTTTTTTTCTTCTTTTTCTTCTTCTTCTTTTTTTTTTTCCCCTGTAATCCTACTTGTACCTGAGCTGAACCCTTGCTGGGAGCTGGTTGTAATTTCCAGCTGACCTTGCTTTTGGCAGCAGGTTAGCAAGCTACAAGGCAGCAAAGAAAATTTTTGGCTGCTGCATGTACTTCCTCTGCTGGCATATTTCTTGCACAAAGAGCTAGAAGCGGGGAGCTGGGCATCACCTCCACCCTGGGTGGCTCTCTGCTTGCCTGGAGCAAGAGCTTCACAGCCAGCAGAAGGCAGAGGGTGATGATCCTGTCTTCTGGCCTAATTAAAGCAGGTTTAATGATCTGACTGAGCAGGCACTGAAATGCCTTGGATGTCTTGTCCCTTTGGGTGCCCAGGAATCGCTCTGCAGGCAGGAGGTGGCAGGACCACGCCAGAGCAGAGAGGGGCTCGGGGGCAGTGATGGGCTGACGTGGCTGGCGGTTGCTGTCTGGTGTCCGTGCTCGGCTGCCGAGTTCAGGAGCAAAACTCCACATTCAGGCCGGGCAAACCATGTGGAAGGACCTGCAGTTGCCTCGGCTCACAGCGGCTTTCTCAGCAGTTCCCAGGTTCTTGCCTCACTGTTAATCCTCAGTGGTTTTTGCAGCCTCGCTGTTCTGTCAGCTCCTGTAGTTCATTGGAAATGTCACTGAAAGCTGCTGATGCAGAGATTGGTAAGCAGCAGAGCCTTTCCCTTGAGGAGCTGCTGGGCTTTCCGGTGTGTTTGCTTCCCGTGCACGTAGCTGCCGTGGTACAGCAGGGTTTATCCCGGCAGCGTTAGCCGTATCTGAGCGCCGGAGGTTGCTCCCGCTTGGTGTTCTCCGCGCGTGCGGATCTGGCGTGAGCGAGTGGCTGCTCTGCGCTGGAGCTCGGAGCCTGCTGGGTGCCCGGCTCCCACGTGGCTAGTGCAGGAGTTTGCAAGCTAAGCGGAGTTGAACGCTGAAGTCTTTCTCTTTTCGGTTTGGCTGGGCTTGCTGTCAGGTTACCGTGCGGGCTGGCTGCTGCTCCAGCCGAAAGTGCCCGGGTTTGTTATAGGGATGGTACAAGAAAATATTTGCTCTTATCCTTATTCAGTGCCGTTTGTAATCCTATGTATTAGCTTAATCCACTGGAGACTGAGCTGGAGCCCCCAGGCTAATGCTGCAATAGCCCTGCATTGCCTGAGGTGCCCTGGCAGGACAACAGCAATGCTTCCCGTCGGACGCCTCGGGTGCAGCCGGCCGAGAGCAAGGCGAGCTCTGGCCTTGTTTACTTGCGGCGCGCGGTTTGCTGGGCTGCAAAGGTAGGCGAGGAGGGGTGGAGGAGGGGAGGGCAGAGCGGGCGCCGCGGGGCCGCCGGGGCTGCGCCGAGAGGAACGGTGCTCCTTCCCGCGGCCGAGCGGGCCGTAGCCCGGCGCAGAGGCGGGGGCGTCTGCCTGCCCTCTGCTCTGAAGGTGCAAAACTCAGACCCGGTTTTTCCCCGCTCCCCCCGCCCCAATACTTTGGATTGCTACGAGCGAGGGGCGGGGGGACCCGCAGGCACCAGGTACGTTTCCTTACCGAAGGATTTGGCCGGCGCAGTTAGTGCAGCACTCGCCAAGTAGCTGGAGAGAAATTACCATATGGCCGGGCCTGCTGCTCCTCAACTACAGGGACTGAAAAACGCCCGCTCCAAAGGCTCAGCTTGTTCCCGCTCCAAAGCGGCAGCGCGTCTGCGTGCGCAGCAGGAGGGAGCAGGCCGGCCGCCTTCTGCTCGGCGGGTACCGGCAGGGAGAGCTGGTGGTCAGGGCAGGAGCCCGGGATGGAGTGAAGTCTTCCAGGCTCCTGGTTGTGGCTGTGCAGCAAATAGCAGTGTTGCACACCCTCAGCCTTAGCCTGAACCGTGCGTGAAGCCCGGTGAGGCAGAGATGGAGGCGTGTTACCTTACACTGCCACTACAGTTGTCTGGCCCTGCAGACTTCCGTGTGCTCAGACGTCTGGGCTGTCTCTCGCAGTGCATCAGAGCGTGAGATTTTGTTGGGTGAGTAATAAGGCTAGACCGAGCCTGTAATGTTTGTGCGTCAGTGACCAAGGCATCTTCCTAGCCCGTTCTGGCTTCTCTCCAGTTCCATGCCCCGCTGGCACTGAGCTGGAGGTCCTGGCTGATCCGTAGCAGAAAGGCTGCTGTGCTGCCTGAATGTGCATGCCTGTACTTCCATGCATGGAGCTTCAGGCTCTTGTAAGGATTTTGGAAGGAAATGCTGGGGCTGGGTGTGCAAGCCTAGGAAGAGATGTTTGGCTGTTATCTCTCTGCTGTGACACCAGCTTGAACTTGTGGCCCAAGTGGATCTGGCCCTACCTGTATTGTAAGACTGTTTTGCTTGGGACACTGCGTGACCAAGAAGGTCGCAGAGCAGCCCTGTGAAGCCAGCTGCAGGTGGCAGGTAGGGCCTGGCTTCCTTGTCTCCGTGCACTTGTCTCCTGATCCTAAGCCCAAGCCCTTGCTCACTTGCAGGACAGAGGCTGCTGGAGAATGATGTTGCCACCTTTTGGCTGGCTGGCGTTTAGCCCCTTGCCCATGCTGGCACGGGGGGGATGTGGGAAGGTAGCTTCCCTTTCCTGGTGCCCTTGGCCACCAGCTGAACTGGCGGTGTTGTTCTTGGAGGAATGGTGGAGCTGAAGGGCCGTTGAAGCCCTCTTGCCTGTCTGCTCTGCCCGGGCAGAAAGCTGGCAGCGTTGGCTGGGGAAGCTGGGCTGGTGAGAGAAGAGCTTAAACCCTTTCAACAACTGAACTCTAGTGGAGTAATCTCTACTTAGCTCGTTGGTTTAACAGCATAAATCCTGACGGGTGGTAATTTCTGCCGTGCATCGTCGTAACGGTGTCAGGTTTTCCCGTGCCGTCGCGCCTCGGGCGGGATGGTGGGAGCGGAGTGCTGGGAGGCCAAAACGCCGGTACAAGGCCTGAGCCCCGCCGTCCCGGTGTGGAACCGAGGGGAACGGCGCAGCCGTGGCGGGGAGAATCCTTCTGTTTCCAGAGAAATCGCCGCTGGCAGCAAAAACGAGAAGGGGAAGCTCCAAAGTCGTTCTCTGCTCCGCGCTGTGAGATGGTCCTGCCACGCTGCTAGCTCGTCTTTGCTGTTCCTGCTCTCCGAGTGGTTTATTTTATTCTTATTTTTAAGCTGTGGCAGACTTTCTAAGGCAGCAGCTTCTTTCCCTTTGGGAATTTGCGGGGAGGATGTTTCTAAAGGGCGAGCGGGGGCCGGTCCGCGCCGGCCGGGCTCCGAGCCGGAGGAAGCGCCGCCGCGGGTACGTCCCCCTCGCGGAGCCCCGCTAATCCGGCCGCCTCCGCGGCCTGCTGGCTTGCTCAAGGTATTTTTAGCTGCCTGTAAACTTCAGGAAAAGCTTTTGTGTCCGAGCACACTGGGGCCTTTGTTCGGGCTTGTGGGAACCGCGGGCCCAGCGGGGCCGCGCCGACTCGCGCGGCCCTTTCCCCTCGCGCCGAGCCGGCGGCGGCTCCGGGAGCACCGCAGCGTGCCGGGCCGGGCCGGGCCGGGCCGGCGGGCCCCGCCGGCGCGGCGCTGAGCTGGGGCTGGCCCGTGCCGCGGCCTCCCGGAGCAGCGGCCTCCACATGAGCTCCTGGTGCGGGAGCGCAGGGAAAGGGCTGCGCGCGGGAGGCAGCGAGGCGTGCGCGTCGGAGCGGCCGTCTCGGGACGCCTTCCCGCCTCGATCTGCTGCCAACAGCGAAGTTCCTGTTACAAAGTCAGCTTGGGTGGGGAAGGAGCACGTTAAAAATCCTGCATCTTTACTCGAAGCCCTCGAGGCTGGGCGACAGGAGCAGCGAGCGGCTTCCCAGGGGCTGCAGGAGCTCGCAGGAGCCCCGGCTTGCGGGAGCTCTCCGAGGCGCAGGTGGCTCGCTGGACGCGTGTTGCCCCGTTCTGCCGCTGGCCTGGTCGGTCCTCTGCTCGCTCTGCGCGCGGAGGGGTCCGTCCGGTGCGGGACCGCGTGGTGGGACGCCGCAGACAGCACGGGGCAGGGTGCCGTCAGGGTGGCTACGGGGGACAGGTCGCACAAGTTGCAACGCGAGCCCAAGCTTGCGAGGGCCGAGCTGCCTCCTCCCCGGGCCCGGGAGCGGGCGCCGTGCCTCCCCTCGCGCCGTGGCGGGGTGCTTTCTGCTGCTGCAGCCCACGTGAGAGGTGCCGGGGTGTCGGGGCATGCCCAGCCCGTCGCCTGGCTCAGCCCACGCTCGCAGGGCGGCTGGCGCAGGGAACCTGCAGGTTTTCCCCATCGTTGGATAACCAGTCAGTGCTTAGACATGGACATGCAGCCTCAGGAGCGGAGCCGGCAGGAGCGTTTTAGAAGTAGCTGCTGCCCCTTAGTTGAGCCCCTGTCTGTTCCCTTCCCCGTAGGAGGGGGGACTCTGCTCTGGGCTCTCCGGCCTTGCACCTGCCAAGAGCATCGGACACGTGGGAAAAGCCCAAAAGGGCTCCGTGTTCCCCAGCAAGTCGAATACGGAGCCTCTACTGCGTCCGCCCTGTGGAGGCGGGGGCCGGAGGAATTCCTGCCAGGAGCTGAGGAAAACAGCTTAGCCTGGGGTTACTGCGGAATAGCCGTGTCTCTCCCTCCCTGGTAGAGGACACAGGCAGGACCTGGGTTTTCCTGCAGAATCTGCTGGCTTGTCGCTCTACCAAGTGCTCTGGCCCATGCCCGTGCTTTCACAGAAGCTTTCCATCTTGGTCAGGATCTTCTGTTTTTGCTCATCTATTTTTATTAACCCTTGTCTCAGAAATAGCCCTGGCACTGAACTCCCACGCCCATTCTGCTTTCCTTGCGAGCAGGCTCTTCTTAATGTCTGCTTCTGACTGCTACGGACTCCTCCAGCTTGGCTTGGTGCACCCCAACCGGACCTGGGCCTGAGGTCCCAGGTCCCCCGTGTTGTGCTGCTGTCTGTCTTTCCCCCAGACCGTGCTGGGCATGACTCCCCCAGCAGAGACCTCACCAGCTCAAACAGCTTCTGTGCTTGCAGTAATGGCAAGAGATGCAGGCGTTCAGCTGGAAGACTGGTCTCCGTGAGCACTCCGCTGTTGGTTAGCCGTGCCGACACTGGTACCATGAGTGTGTGTGCGCGCATGAATGGGACCTGGGGGCTTGGCTTTTCCAGTCCCCTCTCAGCAGCCTGCTTGTGGCATGTGGGCCAATTTCTCCAGCCTGCTATGGCCGCTGGAAAATTGCTGGTACCAGAGGATCTTTGAGCCAGCATAAGGCTGCTCCTCCCTCTTTGGAAGAAGGGGGAAGGAGACTGTGGGCAGGAGGGAACAGGTCTGAAAACAGGAACCACTGCTAATTGCCTGCTGCGTTTCTGTGCTTAATGGAGTGGAGAACAGAGCTGACTGTGATTTCCTGGCTCCCTCCCTGCTCAGTGCTCGATGCAGGGCTGAGGTCTGGGCTCTTGTGGCCATAAGCCAAGCCCTACTGTGTTGCGCAAAGCTTGTGCAAGCTGCAACCTTGCAACAGGGGACATGACTTCTCCAGCCTTGGAACTCATACCAGTCAGTGAAGAGCAGGAATGGCCTTTTTCAGCCGTCGTGGCAGCTCATTGCGGGGAGAAGCTGTAAGAGGGTTGCAGTCTAGGAGCCATCTGTTATCTATTAATGCTGGTGTTCAGGCTTGGTCTGAGCTATTGGTGGTGGTATATGCTGACGTACAGGTAGGTCTGATCTTGTGACTGATTTGCATGCTGGGCTACTAGCGTGGAAACTGCATCAGTGCCACAAAGTCTCTTGGTGGCTCAGACAGCTGACCTGCATCCTATGCGAGTGACACTGGCTCAGCACGTGGCCCAAAGAACGTACTTCCTCACTGTGAGGAAGAGTGTTAGTAACTGTGAGCATAAAGTACTTGCAGGCTCACTTCCAGCCTGGCTTTCTGATGGTGCACGTGAGCTGGGCTGGAGGTAGCAGGCTCCTCTTCACCTTCAGGCACGGTGTCCTGCCCAGTCTTTGGCCTACAGAGCTAGGGCTTCTAATGGCAAACTTGGTTGTGGATCGAGCATGTGGAATTCTTGCATTAACATCCACAGTTGGCTCTTCCCTGCTGGGAGCAGATTAAACAGCTGTAGGTGTTTAATCTGCTCAGTAGGTGACAGGCCGCATGTAAAGCCAAGGTTTAATTGGTCTTTGTTTGACTGAAGTGATTTGTTAGATCTTGTTGCCTGTGCTGTAGAAGAGGGACTTTAACCCCATGGATCTGTGGATTATTTCTAAGGAGCCTGGAAATGCTGCTAAGCACTCTTAGCAGGAGACTGAGGTTTGCCGCTGGGTGTTTGGCTCCACGGGCTCCACAGGCAGTGCATCTGGAAAGACACCAGGTACTGGTGGGAACTTGTTGGCCCAAAAGGATGTGGCTAGCATCTCCCATCCAGGAAGGTAGAACAAGTCCTATTAGTGCAACACAGAGGCTGCGAAGGAAAGTTAATGTATTTCAGCTTATTGATTTGCTTCCCGAAAATGAAGATTCTGCTGTAAGATCAAAGTTTTGAATAGCACCTTAAAAAAAAAAAAAAAAAAAAAAAAAAAAAAAAAAAAAAAAAAAAGGCACAAATCCCTGGAGCAGCAAACAAGCGTTTGGTTAGTTGAGTCATTTGAGTCATTCAGATTAGCAAGACTCTACACTGTAGCCAGCAAGTGAAGGCACTGGCTACATCTCAAACTACATTCTCTGGAGTGAGACTGTCCAACAAGGGAATGGGAGAAGCTGCCCCAACCCCTGTGCCTGTCCTAGCTCCTCAAGGCTGCCCCTGCCTGGCAGGCTTAAGGCTGGCAGCAAAGGCTTTGCATTGGTATTGAATTGCTTTATGCCACCACCTTGTGACAAGACTGGGTGTTGCATTTTAGCCTACATAGTTTGGTATGTTTTGGGGGACGGGGAGGGAAATCACTGGGGGCATGCTTTAGATGGGGTGACGGGAACAAGCAAACTCTCCTCTCTTTAAGGACAATATCTATAGACATAAATAGACATCTCTCATTTTTCTCCCGACTTGCTTGTGTAGGGATACACGATCAGACGCTTGTCACATTATTTATTCTGCCTGCCTTGGTGCTGAAGGTTGGATGTGCGCTTGCAGGGGTGTCTGCAGAGCCCTGCAGCATGCCTGAGTGAGCAGACAGGGCAGGCAGGCAGCATTTCCCAGAGCGAGGGATGGACGGAATCAAGCACCACCTTAGTCCGGCTCCTACCTGGAATTGCATTGTAAACGGTGTGTGTGGGGGGGATTTACCCACCTGTCTTCCCCACCTCCCTCTGTCATGCAATCTGCTTAATCCCCTGACAAATGGGCTCTATTACTGTCAGCTCTGCAGTGCCAATATTGCTAACAGGCAAGCTGTCTCCTCCGCCTTGCATCAACAAAATAGCAAGCCAAACTTAGAGTCTGGGTACCTCCAGCAGTAAGGCAGATCCTACAAAGCAGAACAAATACAGCTTTATTTCATAGGTATTCAGGTCTCCTCTCAACCCTGCCAGTTTAAAAACAAAACCTCTCATGTTTACACGTATTTAACAAATATGTATAGCACTGTAAATCTTAATGCTTTTTATTGAAGACAACTTCAGCAGCTGACTGATGTTACTGAGTCACACTAGGGGCCCAGTTCAGCAATCGCTGCTGCACTGGGAGGAAATTTGGGTGGGAAAACTGGAGAACAGATGGGGTCCAGCAGCCTGACCTTGTAGCTGTTGCTTTAGCTGTGCACTGAGTCTTGGCTCTGGTCTGCTTCCTGACGGCTGCTGTTGTAGAGTGAGATAGAGCAGAACAAAACAAGTGTTGAGGCTTTACCTACCACCACTATGAGAAAGCTGGGATGCAGCAGTGGGTGGGGAGCCTGCAGCCTTCCCTGAAGTGCTCCGCTTCATATGCGTGAATTCACTCCCTTGGGCTGCTAGCACAGACCCCTCTCCTAGCTGATCAAGTCCAACTTCTTAATGCTCATTCTTGACTCCGCTGTTCTGCGAGAGAGTAGGTGTCTCCTGTTGAAAAGGGACTTTGGAAGGTGGGACTGGGAGTGAGTTCTCAGATCCACCTAGGCCACGAGCATCAATGCGGCTGGAGCTGGAATGGGGAGCAGTGCCTGGGAGCTGCCAGCGTCACAGCCGAGGCAAAGAGCGCGTCGTCAGCGTAAATGTTTGCACGCTCACTGCTATGGTAGTACAATTCTGTCCAGGGGCAGAATTCAGGAAATCTCACCAGCTCCTGTTGTCTAGACAGCTGGGCTGAGGTATTGCAGGTCACTTCTTAGGACCACAATTTGAAGGGTGGATTTAAGCCTGGGAGTTTGCCCCTGGTCACAAAGGGGCTCCCTGGTTCCAGCTTCTGAACACTGGGCAGTCTGTGTGGGGCAAATGAAGCTTGGTGTGCAGCAAAGGTTAAGACTATAGCTGTCTGATGTCCACCAGACCTTCTTACCACCCTTAGACAGTGCTGTACCTTTTCATCTTGCCCCTCACCAGCTGCAGCCCGCTTGAGGAAAAATAAATGCACAGCATCCCTTCTCCAGGCCGTACATCAGTAATCTGGGTCCAGCTGCTTGCTCTAAAGCATACTATGGCACTGGAATCCCTTTAAGTCTGTTAAAATCCACCTTATTTCAAGAGTATCCTAACATGGAACCACTGATTGGGAGTGGAGATGTCTGTTATCCCAAGGAAAGGTGGGTCCTGGCAGATACTGCTTTGACTCAAGCGCTGCTTGTTGGATCTAGAGGATAAGTATCATGTTGTCCATCGGGTGAAGGCAGCTGAATGAGTGAGCTGTTCTCCAAGCAGTTGCCTGTCTCTCCAGAAGGTCGTGCTCCGCATGTGCCAGTTCTGAGCTGACCGGCAATCCCACTCACTTGTTGCTCTTGTTTCCTGCAGGGGTCCTGACAGCTGGAGAGCACTCCTTTCCCTTCCAGTTCCTGCTGCCAGGTAGGACACAGATAGCAAACATCTCAAGGCTCTTTCATGCAAGCCTTGGCTTTCCCAGCCTCTGGAGATGGGCAGGGACTTGGGCTTTACTGCAAAGGCAGGTTGGCAGCTCTGCTTGGGGACGCTAGAGGGAGCGTAAGGTCAGCCACTGACTGCAGAGCTCAGGCAAGCGGGAGACCTTCTGTGCGGTGCAAAGCCGTGTTGCTAACACTACTCTGAGCTTGACCCTGGGAGCACCGTTCGTGTGTGTGAGCAGATCCCAGCCTAGCCAGCCCTTCTGAACCACGCTATAGTCAGAGAGAGGGGCTCTGCTCTCACACCTGTGGTGTGTAAGGAGGCTTGCAGTGAGATCTCCAGGCAAGCTGTGTTCAGCTCCATCTCTCTTCTGGGGAATTGCAGTGTGCTTTGTCTCTAACGTACTTGCAGAACTCTTCAGCTGAAGAGGAAAAATGATTCAGGGGACTATCTATTTCCAGTTCAGAGGTGTTTGGCATGACTCAATCTTATGATGCCTTTTCCTTCTCTCTCTAAACTCCAGCCTCTGCTCCTACATCGTTTGAAGGCCCTTTTGGCAAGGTCCTCCATCAGGTGAAAGCTGTGATAGACACACCTCGCTTCTCCAAGGACTACAAGTGCAGCAAGATCTTCTACATTCTCTGCCCACTTAACTTGAATGACATCCCTGATATTGAGGTAAAAGAAAGGATGAGTGGTTTGGGCTTGGGCTTGAGGCACTTGTCCTTGTCACATGTGCTGTTTGTGGGATAATTGTGCAGTCAAACAACTTCCAGGCTCCATACCCTGACTGAGCAAGGGCAGGACGAGGACTCCTGCTCCTCATATGTCCTGCCATGCCATCTTAACTCTGCATGCTGGAAACTCACATAAATCTTTCAAAATGGTATACAGTAAAGAGAGGCATCTGCCAGCAGCACCAGGTGCTCGTGGAGACCTGGATTTGGGGAACATGCTCTGAAGGGAAGAGAGGCTAATAGCGTAGCAAAACTGGGGCTCTGGAGTAGTGAGGCCTGTCACCTGTGGTAATGCTGTTATTGGTTCTAAGAATCAGATATTCCTGCTTGCTCATTTTGAATCTCTGTTTTCTGGGAGGCTCTTTGGCTCCCTTAAGCCAACATCTTTGTATTTCTGTTGTCCCGCAGCAGCCCAACACTATGTCAATCACAAAAAAGTTCAACTACAAGCTTGTGAAAAGTGGCAACATTATCTTGACTGCCACCTCAGATCTCAAAGGGTACATCGTGGGGCAAGCAATTCAGCTTCGCATGGATATAGAGAACAAATCAGGCCGCGACACTGGAGCTGTGGTGGCCAGTCTGCTCCAGGTAAGCATCCCAAAGGGCAATTTGTTGCTCTGCTGGTACTCCTCTCAAGCTGATACAAAGCTGGTGCAGTGCTAACCACAGTGCATATCTGCAGTGTGCATCTGGAAGGTAGTAGCAAGGAGTCCAGACCTCTGTCTGACTCTATTTCCTCTACCTTTCTGGAAAACAGGCAATAGGATGCATCTTGCTTACACCATCTCAGTGTATCCTGTAACTGTAGGTTACCCTGCCCTGTAATATGCACATTAGATTTGTACTTGTGCTTATTTGACAAGCTGTCTGGTGCTTTTATGCCCTGTCTTGCATTTGTGGGAGATGCTAGATGCCTGCAAACCTTCTGCTAGCTGTTCTCTCTCTTGTCTGCACAGAAAGTGGCTTATAAATCCAAGCGCTGGATTTATGACTTGAGGACCATTGCAGAGGTGGAAGGCTCAGGAGTGAAAGCCTGGAAACACGCAGAATGGAGGGAGCAGATTCTTGTTCCAGCATTGCCCCAGTCCATTCTGCAGGGCTGTAGTCTCATACATATTGATTACTACATCCAGGTGAGTATCTTAATGCACCTGGGGGAACTGGTGCTCCAGTGGGCTGTGCTGCAGCAGCGGGGTCTGCCTTGAGGAGACTGTGTCATGCAGCATATGGGGGGAGATGCTGCTTTGATGAGGAACTCAGTGGGACCAGTTTCCACGTGTTGGTGCTGATGGCTGAGGCTGTTCTTGGGTTTCTCTGTTGAGCTCTCACTGAGCTCGGCCGCTCTGTGGCATGGTAGCCCTTGTATCAGGTGAACCTGGCTGTGTCCACTGCAATGTATAATGAGGAGGACACCATTATTTCTCTTTCTCTTCCAGGTTTCTCTGAAGTCGCCAGAGGTTTCAGTTACTCTCCCCATATATATTGGTAACATTGCTGTGAACAGGGTCCCTCTCAGCCCCTCCCAGTCAGTGCCGCACATACCGTCTGCTGTGGTACCCAGTGCCCCCCCGGAGGAGGAGGCTGCCAGTGGTTATCACCCGATGGACAATGTTTCGATCCCCACCAAAAGCCATTCCCAGCAGCAGCCGTTCAGCTATGCTCCAGGACTGACCTTCCAGGAAATAAGGCTGGACTCGGAGCAGACGGGCTCCCCAAACCATCCCACGCTCTGCCTGTCAACAGGAGCCACTGTCCCTTATTATGCTGAGGGGAACGTGGTGCCTGTTCCCACAGCCAGCTCTCTCATTTTGCCTCCAGAGTATACCACGTGGGGCTACCCATATGGTGAGCAGTCCTCTCCTGAGGTTAAAATGGTCTGGTGGTGTGATAGTAAATGTCTCCTATGAGAAGAGTCGAGCTGCAAACTGAGTTGGAATACAGGGATGTTAGCTTTCCAGGGGACTGAAGTCAGAGGAACATGAGATCGCTCTGTCTGCCTTAGCTTCGGGAGGAGTTCCCCTCTTACAGCTGTAAATGCCGGCTGTCCGTTCCCGCCTTTAAACCCACGCTGCCTCGGGCTTGTCCTGAGAGGATCTCCCTGTTGTGAAATGAGCTCTCAGCCTCCCACTGATAGAAGAACTTCTTGGCTTGTGGTGAGGCTGGCGGGAGCAGAGCCAGGAGAATGATGTAACTGAAATCTTATGTCTGACTTGGAGCAGGCCTGGATTTGGTCTGGAGACACAAGTTGCGTGGGTGCAAGCTAAGAGACTGTCCAGGCCAGAAAAGCTTGAGGAAATTCCAGCCTACTGGATTCCTGGAGCAGAGGTTGTCGCAGGTGGCTGTGGGGGTGGGGGCGAACCAGTGGTATGGCTCAGTCCTACCTGAATAAACCAGTCTGTTGCCACAGGGTCATGCTACGTTAACTCAAATGTGTAACTTCACCCCTGGCTTGTGGCACACCAAGCACAGGTTCTCTGTGATCTGGAGATGTTAGTGTGCATGATGGTGCTCATGGAAGGAGGAGACAAACAGAACAGGTCTTTGAGGTGCTGAGTATAACCACTGTAAAGATGAGGACAGGGATGGGACTGGCTGGCTCAAATCCTGTGCATGTGAGCATGAGCTCATTTACTTCAGCAGGGTAGGCTGGGTCCTGAGGGCCTTTAGCAGGAGCGGAAAGGGAGGGAGGACATGCCTGCACTGTGCGCACGTGCATGCGTTAGCAGCTTGATTCACTCCGTACTGAGTTAGGTAGTCTAGGGTGAAGGGAACCTTGCAAACACCCGCTATAACCTCTGTTATTCTTTATTTTCCCTGCAGAGGCACCTCCATCCTATGAACAGAGCTGCAGCAGTGCCAACTCCAGCATCAGCAATGGCAATTAGCCTCCCCTGCTTTGAGTCCCGTTGGTGCTGCCCACCCCCAGGCACCACAGGTCACCGGCCGACTGCGAAGTCTGGTACAGCACAAGGCGTCTTTTTATCTCTGCGGCTGCTTGGCAGGGTAAATGGTGCATCCCAACTTGGGCTTTTTAAGCCTCTTTCTTGGAAGGGGAGAAAAAAACAAAACAAAACAGGCAGCCAGAGCAGCCTTGGGTGTTTGTAGGAGAGGTCTGGGAAGCAGAACCACCTCCTACAGCTGCACAGAGTGCTGCAGGACTGATTTTGCCCCTGGGATGCCCTATGCAGCAGCCTGTGTTTAAAGTACTGTAGTCAATACTAACTGCTTTACTATCAAAGCACCTGCGATGCCTTATTTGAAATGCTCCTGACTTGGCATGTCTGCACTGTAGGCAAAGGCTGGGCTGTGTGGACTTTTCCTTCTCTTTTGTGGGCCACGTACTCTCCAGAAACGTTTTGACAGCCTCCTCCCCTTGTCCTTATAGGCCTTAAGGGTAGCTGAAACAGGAGGTTTCTTGGAGTAAGCAGGTTTGGAAGGTGAGGGACTTCTGACAAGCCAAAAGCACAAGCCCTTGTTGATGTATCTGTATTGTGGGGTGAGTGACTGGCAGCCTTTGGTCCTCTAGCAGCGGGCTGGACTGCTGCCCGCGTGCTCTGAGTGGAGAACAGGCTCTGGTGGCAGGGAGATCACTGGGGTACTTCCTAGCAACCCAAGAGGCCCTGATGTGCTGTGGAAGGAAAGCGCCCTGTCGTTAGCATGGGTATCCATCAGGCTGCTTCTGGCTTTCTTTGGCAAGACTAACTTCCCAGAAGCCCTGCAGGAGGCTGTGGCCTGCTGGTCTCCATCCTTGCTTGCTGCTAGACCTGCAGCACACAGGATAAACAGCGCTACTCATTTTGCTGGGGTGGGGGGACCAAATCCCCAATGTCCCATCTCCCACACCTGTGCGGTGCCCTCTCCCTCCCAGCTGCCGCTGCCTTAGGCAGGCCAGAATTATGTGACAATCAAGCTACAAAAGTCGATCTGATGCTACCTCTGAGTCTGCCCAAGGACCCTGTCCATGGAAGCCCTTTCCTCTGAGGTGAGCCTCATTCAAGGCTCAGCCTGGCGTCTCCTGCAGGAGCGGTCCACAGTGCTAAGCAAGTGCCGAGGGCACTTGGCCTGGGGACTGTTCTCTCTGCGAGCTGGTACTGGTTTACTGCTTGTCTCCTGAGCTGCTGCTTGAGCCACAGCAGGATGTGAAAATGAGTGAGAGGGAGAACATTCTGCTATGCCTCGTTTGCAATCTCTGCTGGAACTGGCAGGTCAGGGGAAGAAGCTGGTGTATTTAAAAGAACATTTTTCTTTTATGCTTTTTCTTGTGTTGTTTAGCTTTTTAGTATTGACTGCCCAATGTGAAGAAATCACAAATCAGATATTTAAAGCTATAGGCACTCAGCCAAGGCTGAAATTGTGGACTGTAGAGCTTCGGCACCTCTGAGAATTGGTCTCCACACTGCTTCATGCTGGGCAGGCAATAGCTAGCAAACCTGTTATGAGCGCTGCAGCCTCTGCCTCCTTGTTTTAGCCTGCCTCTGCACACCCCTGGCAGGCAACTGGTGACAGCCCTGCTTTGCACTCTTTCTTTGCAAATGCTTTCTTTTTTTAAAGTGTTGACTGCTTTAAGGATAGTGTAAAGGAGGTGCCGTTCCAAGCAGTGCTAGCACAACATGCACCAATGTTGATAGAATGATTGTCATTGTCCATTAATATATATATATATATGAGATGAAGTTTTGTTTTTAATGATTGAAATCATAAATACAAATTTTAATGCTGTATTTAATAAATTATTCTAAGAGAAATATTGTGCTTTTTCATCCATTTCTGATACTTACCCATGTGCCTGTTCATGCCAAATCCAGGAATGCACCTTGCTGATTTCTTTAAAAATTAAGGAAGGTTTTTGCCCCCATGGGAAAGATAGTGACTTCTGCCAAGACAGCTCTGTGAAACAAGCACTGTGTGGCCTGGCTGACTGCAATGCTGCATCCTTAGTTCCAGGTGACTGGAGAAAGTTGGGCACCATGTGGGCTCAGCTCTGGAGAGAGTATGTGCTGGACTGCTTCCCTGGCCCTGTGCTGAGATGCCATAGCTTGTCCAAATGGTGTCTTACTTAGTGCTCTCTGCAGTCTTAATTCAAGCCAGCAAGGAAAAGGTGGTCTGGTGGGGATGAAGGGAAGGGTAAATTCATCCTTCAGGAGGATGGAGATGGGATAGCCAAGATCTGGCTGGAAAGACTGGTGGCCACCAACCCATTACTCTCTTCTAGGAGCCACGCTCCTAAAGAGTCATTGGGAAGAGACTTATTAAAAATGAATGAGGGTTCCTCCCAAAGTGTACAGACTTTGATACCATGTCTGACATGTGTAGGTGTGCAAGGGTGTGTTATAGAGGCTGTCACTGCAAGTAGTCTGAGGCTTGATCTGTGTCTTAGACACAAGGGTCCTTCTTCACCCTCTGCTTGACTAGTGCTTTATTCCCAGTCTTTATTTAGGACTGACCTACTTGCCTGGAGGTTTTTGTCTGCCATGAAAAACATTATTGATATGCAGGAGGTGAAAGGCAGATGCTTGTTCCTTCTTAAAGATACATCTTAAAGATCATCTCTTCCTGCTAGTTAGTTGAGCCTGTTTTGCCTGGCTGAGCCTGTAGGTCCCGTGCCCTTCCTTGTTCTCTACAGTTAGTCTGTAGTTGTGCTGGTCTGTCCTATTAAACCAACAGGACAGATTCCTTTTTCTCATTCAGTGTTACCTGTGCTTCTTTCCCCTTTCAGGACATATTTTTGTCTGCACCTATTTCTTCCTTTCAGGCCTGAACCCAAATCCCTTTCACACCTCTGGAAAAGTTTCTGTGAGCTCTCAAAGGTCCTGGGTATGATGGGTTTGGGCTACAGCCTCCTGACCCAGCTGAGGGCTGGGGAGAGGCAGCCTGTGCTGGGGCTGTGGGTTCCCAGTTTCAATGCTGCAGCACAAGAAGCTGTGCTGCCTGTTGTGTGTTCAGCCCACGCGCCCATGGTTCTGGGCTGGAAAACTTGAACGCTTTTTTGCTACTGTGGCTCAAGGCAGTGGGATGCCCTTCTAGTTCCCCAGCCAGTGTTTGTGCTCCTAGTTTAACCTTTGCAGCTGGGAACAGACACCTATGTTGGAGACTCCAGAGAGGAGAGAGCTGGCATATCCTATACAGCCCTTTGTGTCATGCCCTGCAGTTCTGGAATGCTCCAGTGCATCTAAGCTTACTCATCCGAATTATTTTTGCTAGAAAACTGGCACTTCGGCACCTTTTGCTTTATGTGGTTTCCCCTCTGCAAAGTAAGGAGCAAATGAGCATGCTGCTTCTCGCAAGTGTCCCTCTCCGCAAGCAGCTATGGAAGGAGCAGGAAGGAGTGGAGGGGTCCAGGCGCTTCTGCTGCGGAAGTGGGGGTATGTCTCATGCTTAGCACAAGCACCCTTTGCTACTCCAGTCAAGTCACCTTGTCTCTTTGCCTGGAAGGAAGTGGTAAAACTAGAACTTACTGTCTGCTATTGAGTGACCTGCCAGCAGGGCTCTCTGACACAGCATCTAGGTGCGATCTTAGTTGGAGCTAGACCTAGTAGTAATCCTAGTTCTTCTTCCAGATGCGAGGGCTGGGCATGCAGCGGTCCTGCAGGGGCGAGGCCTTTCTGAGTCCTGCTGGTTGGCTGTGGCCAGGATGCAGTAAGGGATCATCCTGTCTAAATCTGTCTCTACAATCTTGCTACTATGCAAGATGACAAAATTATTTGCAAAGTGCTGTGGTTATCAATGGTCCTGTCCTGGTCTTGCTTCCTGAGCCTGTTTCTTAGTGTTGCAATAGTGAACTGAAGCCTGAGGTGCAAGAGCCTTCCTTATGTTTCATAAGGAAGGACCTGTAGACTTCAGGATGAAAGACACTCATCTAGATAGCCCACCTCTTCTTAAATTTTCTTAAAGCTGTGACTGCAGCATGCTATGGTAGCGAGGTCCACTGAATAGATGAGTAGTTCGAGTGAGTGTGATGGGGCAAGAAAAAGAAATCCTGGGATTTGAGTATGTTCCCTTCTGGAAAGGGTGAGTGGACAGCCCCTTCCACTATGCCTTGGCGCTGTCCCTCTTCTTTGCAGTTTCTCTGATTTCAACCTCTTTAAGTTAATGGGAACTCTTTTGGGCCCCTGGTCGTTCTTGTCTCCTCTTTCAGAACTCTGTAATAAGGAGAAAGAAAGGCTGTTCTCTGAACCCAACTCTGGGTAGAAAACTTTAGTGCATAGAAATTCATTTAAATTCTTGGCTCAGATTTTTAAGCAATTGTTTTTTGGGTTTTGTCTGAAATGGGGAGGGGAAGTGGTGGGGTGTGAGTGAAGCTTGTGAGATAATTGTTTCCAAACTCAGCGTTCAATGGAAAATACCAAAAATATCTTCTGTCCTTTTATCTGCTGCTGCTTTTTTGTCTTTTGTGTTTTTGTTCTTGTCCTGCTCGCCACATGTGCAGCCTCCATATTTCAATGTTGTTTGTGTTCCACTAAACACTGCTTTGGCACCTGCTGTTATGCCGTGTGCACGAGCTGGGGAGAGGGCAGGAGGCGAGGGACGAGGCGGCCTCTCGGCCCCCGAGCTGCTGTCGTCCCCCCTGATCGAGCCAGTTGTTTGCTTACTTCTCCCTGCATCTTGGTGCTGCTCTGTTCTTCCCATTGTCTATTCATGCTGCAGCCTCTCTTGGGACAACTAGTTCCCCTGCTGAGGTTTTGATTTCATCAGAAGCCATTAGGACGACAGGGTATGCTCCGATAATCTGAGCTCAAGCGGAGGGAGAGCAGGGGGAAGGGCTTTTCTCATCCTTTTCTCCAGCTCTTCTTTTTGGTGGACCTTGTGTTCTTTTTAGCTTTCTACTGACCCTGCAGTAGCTTTGTAAAAGCAGGTATTTTCCGCTATGACCACAGAAGGAAGTTTTCCTATTGACTCAGCACAAAGTAGAATATAAAAGGTTGTCTAAGGTCTGATTGGCTTTTATTCTATATTTTTAAATATTTCCAAACATCTGCAACAGGAACATCTGTCCTATTCATCCTCCCCAAGAAAGACTGGTGGGGGAAAAACCCTCAAAACCTGTGCCCTTTCTTGCACCGATACTCATGGCTGTGATTCTTTACTCTTGTGGTTCTCTTTACAGATTCCGGGGTTTTATACAACAGTATTTCTGATGGCTCTGTACGACCTAATATTTCTGCACATTTTATTACATGGTTTTAAATGTAAACTAACAGTTTTACATGTTTACCACAGCTTCTGGGGAGTTTTTTTGTCCTGAATTTTGAACCACCAAATGTAAAGACCTGCAAATGTAAATAAAGAGCTCCTTTTGTAAGACCACGTGTGCTTTTGCTCAAGGTAAATGGGTGATGAATGCAGAGCTGCTGGTTCTACGTAAAACACTGATGGCAATGCCAGGAAGCCCTGTACAGTGGATGAGAAGTGGCTCCTGCCTTTCAGAGGAGGTATCTGCTTCTAAAGCTGAAGCTCGAAGTCCAGTTTATAGCTAATGCTGAAGGAAAGCTGCTGCTTCTCCCAACGTAATGGGGGAAGAGTTGGGACAGACCGACAGCAACCAGCTGGTCTAAATTTTCCCTTTTTCCCTCTGTGATGAGCAGTTTGGTCTCCTTGATAAAGAGAAGGCTCTGTGCCTGCCTGGCCTGAGGTCTCCCTGCTGGAGGAAACTGTGGGGAAGGTTGGGTTTTTCTCTTCCTGCGTAGCAGGAATCCCAGGATGTGGAGGTTTGTCACTGCTCACCCCAGTTGGTGCAGGAGAGGGCGATGTGAGCCTTGCTGGATCCTTCAGGAGAGCAGGAGCTTGAGTTGCCATGAAAAAGCTGGGGCTTTGCTTTCCGCAAAGCCGTCTGGCACTGTGTCAGGAGTGAGCCTTTCTGCCAGGTCCCTGGGCTCTGTGGCTTTTCTTTGGGCTCACAGCTGCTGCTTGATGAAAAATGGAGAGTTTATTGCAAAACAGATCTTCTTTGCTCCAATCCCGTTAATTGGCACTTGTAGCTGAGCTTGTTTTTGCAGCAGGTGGAGCTGCGAGTCTCCAGGTGGGATTGTAGCTGCAGCAGGCAGAGATGGGTTATGAGGGCTCTGCACATGCCTGGGGATTTTCTTGCCTTCCTGTAGGAGCCTCTTTCCTGCCTGGTTAAGCAGGGAGGTTTCTGTTGGTGACTGGTGTATCCTCAGCTTGAGCCAAGAAAGATGGAGCCGAAGCGAACGCAACTGGAAAGCTGGCATCAGACCAACAGCCCTGATGGGTCCATGGGTTGGCAGGAGCCCAGCTGGCCGCACAGGCTGGAGCCCCCCCAAAATCAAATCCTTGAAGAGGCCGTGTTCCCGCAGACCAACCTTGTTCTCAGCCCTTTCCCGAAGGTAGGTGCAACGGCCCCTACGAGTCCCAGAACCCAGCACAGTGGTTTAGAGCACTGGGACCAAAATGCGGTGGCCCTCCACTCCCCACCTCCAGCAGTGGCTGAACTTCCCTCTCAAGATTAACAACCCTCACGTAAAATGGTAGCGATGTGCCACATCTGAAGGTTAATAGCTGTCCTCGCTGGAGCTGTGGCTTTCTTGCCACACTGTAAGATGCTGATGTTTTTCCTTCACTCGCTAGTTGTCACTCAGTTCTGGGGAGGTGAGAGGGGAGCGATCAGGAGCAGGGAGAAGAGCAGCTGGGGCTCTGCCATCACCAGCCTCAACTGGTTCAGCTCCTTCCCCTGCAAATCCAAATGATTTAGGAAACTGTTTTGCCCAGATGGGACTGCGGTGTTTCAGGATTAAGAACGCTGATACAGCGCCTCCTCCTGTGGCCCATCCAGGGCTAAAAACTGTGCCAGGGCCCCCAAAGAGGGGGCCTGCAGGCACAAGGGAGAAGACGTGAAGTTGGTGAGGCTCCTTCCAGGAGCCCGGGGCGCCGGGGAGGAGGCGGACCAGCGGACGGGGCGCAGCCGAGCGCGGCGGGAGGACGCTGCCGCTGCCTCCGTCCCTCCCGGCCTCTGGCGCGCTGGGGCTCCGCGGCGGCCTCGTCCTCGGGGAGCTGCTGCTCGACCGCAGCGGTCGCGGCTTTGACGGGGTGAAGCCGCAGCTTGTGGCTCCCCCTCGGGAGAGACCCGAACCCTGAAGTTCCCCCCCCCTTTTGTTTTTACAACGTGCCAGTTGGGCCTCTTTATCCACCCTGCTAGGCAACACCTCGGCCCCTGCGCCGAAACGCGCCCTCCGCGGCGCAGGGCTGCGCGCTCGGCCCGCGGCGCCGGGGCCGGCGGAGCGGCCGCTGCCCGCGGGGCTCTGCCCGGCAGCGCCGAGGCCGAGGAGGCCGCGGCGTGGGGGTGGCGGGCGGGAAGGGCCGCGGCGGGTCCCGCCCGCCTCAGGGCCGCCGGCCGCGGGGACTCTTATTTTGACCGCGGCGCCGCTCGGCCGGGCGGGGGCAGCAGCTCCCCCCTCGGCGCCGCCGCCGCCGCCGCGGGGACCCGGCCCGGCCCGGCCCGGCGGCCGCCGCGCAGCCGCGCCGAGGCCTCCCCCGCCGCTGCCGCCGCCGCCCGCCCGCGCGGCGGGTCCCGGCTCCCGCTGCGGGCCCCGAGGCGGCGGCGGCACGGCCCGGTGGCCCCGGGGCGGCGGCGCTCAGCCTCCGCCGCCGCCGTGGTGCCGCGGGCAGAACAGCACCCAAATTTGCCTCCTTTCAGTGTTGTTTGCACCCAAAAAGCGGCCGGGCCGCCACCAGCCCTGCGTGGGATCCGCGCCGGGGTTGCTCGGCGGCCCTGCCGTTCCCACTGGGAAAGGGGCTGGAGCCCGAGTGGGGCGCCGGCGGCAGTGCCTGGCACCGGCAGGTCTCCTTGTCGGAGCTCACCCGCTCCTCGCGCCCCGGTCGGGCTGCGCGGACCCGGGTGGGGAGCCGCTCGCTGGTGGAGAAGCTCGGTGGAAACGGGCTCGGCGGCGTCAGCTCAGGAAACCGCTGCAAAGAGCTGTTGTGGCATGGGCACAATTACGCCAAAGCGCACTGGAAACGGGCTGATCCGGCCAGGGAGGTGTTTTCACAGGTGTTTGCCTCCCTCTGTGTTTTGGGGCCTGGTGGAGAGATGCAGAGGTTTGATTTGATGGGATCTCCAAACCTGCCGTCCCTCTAGAAATCAGTCGCGCGGTTTGTTATGTGGGAAACTGAAACTGCGGCAAGCCTGAATGCTCGTGAAAAGATCTGCCCTTCGGATCAGCCTGCGGTTCCCAGAACGGCCTGTTTTGGGAATCAGGGCACAGTTTCCTGCTTCGAAAGCTCTGCGGGCTCTCCCCAAGTGGAGCAAGCAAGAAGGAGCTGTGGTTGATTGATGAGATAAATTACCCAAGTGCATGATCTTTGCTCCGTTTCATCTGACAAACTTAGGAGTGCTAGTACCAGCGCAGACTGACCGTCTGCAGTCCCGACAGTTTACTTTGTTTGCAAAACGTGGGTCACATCTTGCAGCTAGCTGCACTGGAGTAGGTCCAAAGAGCCTCTGTTGAGGGTGAGTTGCTGCACGCTGGTGCAGGTTTAGGTGGGAGTGGGAGCTGTTCCTGTGTCAATGAGCATGATGTGTCATCCCAGATCCTGCTGGTTGAACTCAATTAGTTAACAGTCATGTCTTTAAAGACTGTAATCACCTCCTGCTCTGCTGGGTGAGCTGAGGCCTGCCACCTCCTGCATTAAGAAGACCACAGTTTGTCGAGAAAGGCAAATCGGTGCGAGGCGCAGGGCCGCGGCGCGGGGACCGCGGTTGCCGTGGGTTGCCCCCAGGCGTTCGCCGGAGAGGAGACCCTCCGGGAGCGGGCTGGCAGCGAGTCGTGGTGCGGGGGTGGCACGCTGCCTCTCGCTTCTGCGCCCAGGAGTCGGAGCCCTGCAGGGTAACCGTCCTGCTGCAAAGCAAATAAAACCATATGGCGATATACCCACAGCTGCCGGAGAGGAGCAAGGGCGTCCGCGCGATTTTCTCCGTGCTTTACTTTGGCTCCAGGAAATCAGTCAATCTGTGGATGAAGGGAGGGGAAATATTGTTCCTTGGGAAAACTGATAATAAATGTGCGTATTGACGTCACTGGGCTCGAAGGCTCTCATCTTCCTCCGAGAAGGGAGGAATTTGCTGCTGTGGGAAGCTGGTGGAGTTGAGGTTGCCCTTCCTGCTGCTTGCTGGGGCAAGCAGAGGCCCAGAGGCCGGTGTGATTTGGGTGGGCATCCCTGAAAACAGCGTTTTCAGGTCCGATGAGCCCTTTCAGCCACTGTAGTTAAGGTGTTTATCTCCCCTGTGCTTTACAGAGGCCCTGTCAGCTTTAGCTTTTAGCTTTACTCAAGAGTTGTAAAAGAGTTAATTGTTTTGCAATCATGGCTTTACAGTCCCAGGCATTAGGAGACGCCTCGTGGGTATTCTGAGGGTGAAAGCAGCTATTGTGGGTGTTCAAGGCACCAAGTTGGAAAAGGTGACAAAGCCTGATAAAACCTTCCAGGGAAAAACCCCCAAACCTGCTGGGCCTGAAAGAAGTCCTTCTCTCCCTCCCCACCTCAGGCAGGGATGTGTCTTTCTTAAATAAAGATTACTAATACTTTTCATGCACTGTGCCAAAAATAACAAAAAGGTAGGAGAAGTTATATATATATATATTTAAGGATAATTTGTTGGCAAGGTGCAGGAATGTTTTTTGGCATCCCAGAAGAGGCTTGCAAGGTTGTAATATTTCAGCAGGCCCAGGTACCGCTGCTGGTACCATTATCCAAGGCGGTAACGAGTGCTGCGCAGTCCTGAAAGCTTGAGGTGTTAATTATCTAGACAGTCGAGAATAAACAGCTCGCTTCACCCAACCAAATGCGATATTTGCAGCTGGCTTTTTTTTTTTTTCCTGCTTTTTTCTTCCTCCCATGAGGAATCTTTTGTATGTGAATAACTTTTCATTTTTAAATAGTTTTTTTTATATGAATTACAGACTAGGTTGAAGATTTGTATTTTCATACAAAAAATACTTAAAACTCTCAAACCTTCAGAGCCTTCTGCAACTAGATACTATCACATGTGATTTGAAAATACACTAATTTTTAAGGAATGAGTTAGTTTCATTGCACTTTGGTCTACTTGCATTATTTAGAGTATCGCATTGTTTTTAGCAGAACTATCGAGCACTTACAACTGTTGGGGGGGGGGAAGTCTGCGGATTCGCGGAATAACCTGACTACAGATGTGGGCGTCTCGGGGGAAATCTCAGTCTGCAGCACTCTGTGGTGTGCAGACACAAAGGCAAGAGCAAGGATGCAGCACGTGGAGCCAGATGAAAGTCGCTTTACCGCTAAATACTACGGACTGGCCGTGTTATAAAAGGAAAAATAGAAAAATTCATGAGACACGTAACTACTTAATACTCCGATTGCATATTCGTCCAACACGCCCTCAGCAACCAAGACGTGTAAAGCCCTGTGCTTTTATTGTATATTTTCATAATTCTCAGCTCTGTAATAACTTTCTCGCGGGTTGATGTGTTGGCCGAAGTTCTCCTGCCGTGGTTGTACCGAATCTGATCTTTTTCTGCGGGATGGGGGCAGCTTGGTCATTGGTGTTCGGGCACTGGGGAACCGGGTTTTAGGCCGCCTCGATCCGTCGTGTGGGGCAGGCGGCTCGCGGGTGTTCGGGCCCCTTCGAAAGCGGTGTTTTTTCCTCGGGGTCGTGCGTGGGCCGGGGGCCCGCGGCCTCGGCCGCCTCCTCTTGCCGGCCCTTGCGCCAGGCCGCGGTCCCCCCCTGTTTGCTCTGTGCTCCAAAGCCGCAGTCTCTAGGTGGCTCTTGATACAAAATAATAATCAAAAGTACGTGATTTTGCAGGAATTTCAGGGGTGGCTAGGGAGGTTTCAGCGAGACTGTTTATGAGGGAGGAGGTGGAGGAAACTCCTGGGTAAAACTTAATTTCTCCTCTGAAAGGCACGCTGCCAACATCATGGAGAAGTCATTTTTAACATGCTCCTAAGCTGCCTCCCCCGATACAGTTTTTTGCATGATTATGTGGATTATTATCTTAATAAGGGCACGGCCCGGAGAGCCTGGGTGTGCCGTGGCGCGGGTGGCGGGCTCCGCCGAGACACAGGTGCGCCCGCTGGGCGCCCGCCCGCCGTCCCGGCCGCTGGGGTGGTGATGGCGCCCCGCCAGGCCGGGGCTGGGCGTGTTGGGTTGCTCCCCTCCCTTCTTCGCCCACCAAAAATGACACAGCTTTCCGATGAAGGTGCTGTGAGCGCGCCGTGGCCGCTGTGGCAGGGTCCTGTCCTTCCTCATCCCCATCCCATCTCCATCCCCATCCCCATCGCATCGCTAGCCCCATCGCATCTCCAACTCGTCTTCCTCTCGACCCCATCTCCAACCTACCCTTATCCCATCCCATCCTCATCCCTGTCTCCACTCCCCGCCCATCCCTGTCTCACTCCCCCTCCCCCCCCCCACCCTCGCAGCCTGGCTCCGGGCTGTACGGCACCCTGCTGATGGGCGCCGCCATGGCTCTGTACGGCAAAAGGAGCCCCGCGGGGGCCGCCATGCTGCTTCACGCATGCGTCGAGGCCGCCGGAGCGTCTCCATTGAGAAGAATGAGGGGAAAGGGGAGGAGCCAAGGCGTGAGGAGCCGCCGAAGGGGGCGGGGCTACGCTCCGGGGCTCCGGCCATGGCCACAGTGGATGCCGAGGTGAGTGAGAGCGGCGGCGTCCATCTACCCCGGGCGGGGGGAAGAAAGATGGGGGAGCGTGGAGTGGTATCGCCCAGGGCCAAACGGGTTCTGTCTGAGGCCGGGAGGGGGGCCGTGCCCCCGCCGCTCCATGGTTCAGTCCAACTCCTCTGAGGGGAAGAATGTGGGAGCTGCTGCCATTGTGTGTAGGGGGGCCCGGGACTCTGTATAAGTAACACCCCTCCACGGTTATTCAGTGGTATGGGCCATACAGGTTCCGGGGTTCCCCCAATGGGAGCGAGTGTGTGTGGCGGAGGCGGAGGGAGGGCGGGCGGCGCCATGCAGGTTCCGGGGCTCCCCATGTGGCGGGGCCTCGGGCGGCGCTGGCATGGCTCCATGCAGAGTCCAGGGCCGGCGGGTGCGTGGCTGGAGCCGGGCCGCGGCTATGAGC
Organism: Rhea pennata; assembly: GCF_028389875.1. Lineage (NCBI taxonomy): Eukaryota > Metazoa > Chordata > Aves > Rheiformes > Rheidae > Rhea > Rhea pennata. The sequence continues at coordinate 4,411,517 of NC_084680.1, forward strand.
CATGCAGGGTCCCGGGCCGCGGGCACGCGTCCGTTGGTGGTGGTTGGCGGGGGGGCGGGGGGAGCAGGCATGAGGCATGCAGGGCCCCGGGCCCCGCGGGCGGGCGGCGTGCGGGGCCGGGCCGGGACCGGCGGCAGCGCTGCGCCCGCCCCCGCAGCGCCGGCGCCGCGGGCGGGCCGGCCTCGTCGTGCCGCCGCGACCTGGCGGCCGGCGGCCTGCGGGGAGGCAGCGTGGCCGGCCGGGGCCTGGCCCGCCGCGGCGTCGCGAGGCCCGGGGCAGGCCCGGGGGCGCCGCCGAGCCCCCTCCACGGCCGGCCGCGGCCAGGCCCTGCCGGGGCGCCGGTCCCGGCCCGCGCCGCTCGGCCGCGGCCCGTCTGCCGCGGGTTCGGGGCCCGCGCCGGGAATAAAGGCCGCGCTGGCAGCCGGGGAGCAGTGCTCGCGTTAAACACGCCGAGGGCAGCGCGTTCGGAAAGCGAGCCAGAAGTTAGGCTCCCGCTCCCTGAGGAAAGGGAGCTAGAAGCCAGAATTAAGGAGAGAGGAGGAACGGGGCTGAGGGTTGTTGGTAAGAGGTAGCAGATTTCACTTCGGAGAGAGGAACTTTTCGACGCCGAGGACCTGGCGACTGAATTTCCACCTCTTTGCTAAGCGGGCATTGCTCGACTTTCCTTACGTTTTTCCTTTGTGTGGTAGACAAAAGTAGGCGCAGAAGCCTCCGCGATAATAAGTTATCAGAGAGAGTCGCCGTTGTCGGACTGCTGGGACGGTGTTGAAGACTGCGGGGTTGCAGATGAGAGGGGGAAGTTGCCGTGTGTTCTCTGGCATGTGGACTACCCAGTAGCGTCCCAGCAATGCATCAGTGAGTCTGGATTATAAAGTTGCCAACCACCACAGTGTCCACAGTGTTCTTGTTTCTGCTCTTGGTACAGTGGTTTGAAATGCACTGAGCGCCAGGCCTGAGAAAATACATCCAAAATCCCCAAAGAAAATGAAGTCTGCCATGTAATGACAATTAGCCATAATTAGCCAGATCTGTACAGGTCCCCAAAGAGTACAACACACAGCTCAAGTACCCCGTAAAATTATGCAAGTGCCACACAAAGCTGAAAAGCCTCTATGCTCACTGTACTTTTGTGTGTGCGTGTGTGTGTGTGCGTGCCAGTCTGAGGCTTTCCCCCCCAGTTTTTTTTTTTTTTAGAATACAGAGTCTTTTTATAAGTCTGCTTCCCCTCAGGTAAACACTAGATTGCAGCATGCTGACTGATTCACATGCACAAAGAGACCACAAGATAATAATGCAGTTGTACATTCATACATTCGTAGCATTAATAAGTGCTAGAGGTGGCTGGATACTTAATATCTGTAGCTAGATGCAGTTAATGATCAGCACCTGACGGCTTGGTTACACCTTACCATTCAGGTGTGTTGAGAGTGTATACTGCAACTATTCCCAGCTTTTTTGTTTCAAATACAGTGTTCAAAAGGTTACGTGATGGCAGGGGAATTTTCTGCCTTGTGTGGGATGAAGTTTGTAGCATGGCTATACAGATGGCAACAGCAGTTCTTTGCAAAGTGCTGCAAGGAGAGAGCTTGAATTTATTTCTCAGGTGAGATTCCCATTATCTGTGACGGCGATTTTGTTCAAGGCAGGATCCTTGTGCTTTCTACTCCATCACGACTGTGTCTCAAGGCCTGATCCTGCTGCCTCATCTTTGTCATCAGGTGTTAATTTTACAGTGGAATAGAGGAGTGAGCCTTAACGTGAGTCCATTATTTCATGGTCCAGTCTTGCCAGCCTTGAGCTGCCTCAGCATGAGTCCTTTGATGAGAGTGGCGTGGTATGGCTGTCACCAGGGCAGGAATTGGCTCATAACTCAGCAAATCGTAGTGCTACAGGTTAGTCTTAGAACTACAGACACACACCTCTTATTTTAGGAAGCACCTTCCAGGAGTCTTGGCTTGAGTTGCTGTATATGTAAAGCATTAAGAAACATGGTTCTTAGAATCAAGCTTAATATCCACAGATGCTGCAGTGGATTACGGGGAGGAGAACAGTGACTCATTTAGAGTTTAATTCCTCCCCTCCTCCACAAATTCAGGCCAGATTTGCCTTCATTTATACCCCACTGAAGCCAGAGGGGAGGACGTTGGTATAAATCAGGCTGGAATTTAGAAATTGGAGTAGATCCTCCTTGCTTACTCTGTAATTTTAACAGAAAGTAAGGACTAACATTGCACAATGGTTTTGTACTGTGCTGTGTGAGAGGGAGTGGAAATGAGGAATTGCTTCACTTGGTGAAGAGAGGTGTAGGGATGTGCTCCAAGCAGATGATATTTGCTCTGAATGAAGAGCTGGCCTGCAGCGCAGGGGCAAGAAGAGTGAGTTTGTGTGTCTCCGGTAGCGTCCGCACCAACCTTTCCAAACGCAGCTACCAGCAGCCAGTTAAGATAAAAACATCTCGTGCCGAGTAGATCCTTAGGGCAGGTGGCTGAGGGAGAATCACTCTTAGCACCAGAATTTTCATACGTCCTGAGCTTTACCTGAACTTTACCGCTTCAGCCAGTCACTGCCAGTGAGCGTGCCCTTCTGGCTGTCTCAGCTACAGGCTGCCCAAGTAACCTCTGTGTGTTGAGGCATGGCCGAGCTCCTGAGCGGCCGCGCTGCTGTCCTGTTCCGTGCGGTAGCCACGTTGCAGGAGGGGAAGCGAGTTCGACTGCTGATTTTCTTCCATTGATAGTGGGTTCTTCAGTCCGGTTTGATGTTTTACGTATTTCAGACCAACTGTGTATACAATACTAAAGTTTAAAGCTTAAGAGACTGAGTGTGCTTTGCTCAGCCAGTCTTATGATAGTGCAGGTTCGCTGAATTTGTTGCTGTTACTCCAATTTGCATCAATGTTAGTGGAAAATAGAATCAGTTGACCTTGCTTTTGTGTTTCCTAAAATGGTCAGTTGGTATGAACATGGAAACAGGGATTTCAAGACATAATGTTTTTCCCCAGGCTCATTAATAACCTCAGGAACGCTGATGCTTGCATGCTAAGCAGGAAGTAAGGTGTGTATGTGGCTTTGAATGAAGTGGTTCCCTTCAGAAGTTACACTGCATTTTTTCATCATTTTTTTTCCTCCTATCTGTTCTGATCTGTAACATCCTTTTATTTTTTTTTCTTTTCTTTTCTTTTCTTTTTTTTTTCCTGGAGCTGCAGCTTTCATCTCTAAAAAGAAGCGATGACATGCAAGCCACATAGACGGACAGATTTCCCCACTGCTCAGCACCCTCGGTCGAGAGCAGGTCTGCTGAAGGATTCAGCACCCAGCAGCTCCTCACATTTTAAAAGGGCGGACTCGACAGGCTGAGCAGTTTTGAAACTCCGTCTCGTGGTGCTAGGGCTTTGCCCCGGCTTTGATCCTTGCTCTCATCCCCTTAGCCAGCTGGTGCGGGAGCGCTCTGTAGGCAGTCCTCCGCCTGTTCAATGAACTCCCTACTGGATTAAGGGGCAACACTCACTCGTGTCAAAGCGCTTCCTATTCATGGGTCCCTGGCTGGAAGGAGGTTGCCGTAATAGGCCACGGAGTGCAAGAGTGGTAATGGGAAAAGCCAGGACCTAATGAGCAGTGCCTTTGAGGAAGGAACATGTAGGTGATTTCTTCGGAGTTTCCCGCTTTCTGTTTTGCAGGTGATGTGAAATCCAGCGCTGCTTTCAGGCCTGCCTGGCCCTTCCGCCTCTCTCATTTGCTTCTGCCAGCCGATACCCTTGTGCTGGCTCGCAAGTGAGGAGAGGGCTCTGCTTTGCTTTCCCCAGGACACTGCTTTTAATACAGAGTCTGTTTCAGTAAATTACAGTAAGAAATTTATTGCATTTTGAATTCCATCATCTTTTCTTCTTTGTGAGCTATCTGGAAGCCTGCATGTTTTGATGGCTACAAAGCAGATACTTTCTTCAATCTCATTAGTGCAGAGAGATATGGTGATGCTATATTGAGGTGAGATCATGAACACAGGCAAAAAAAGTATATGTTTCCAGGTGTATTAGATTTCTTCTCCAGTTCCAACTTAAATATGTTTTAAAACATTTTAGTTGGATCTTTGTTCCCAGTGGAGAAAGAAGTGCTTTTCTCTTCTCTGTTAGACAGCACCTGGTAAGGAGAAGAGCTTATAACTTTATTAATTAGAGCCTTTCCTGTAAGGGTTTCTTCATCCTGTTAATGTCTTAAAATTACAGACTGCTTTGTCTGTGATAGACTTTCGCCTTGTGTTAAATGGATGCAAGCATCTACTTTTCTTAACATGAATTTTCCCCATGGTATGTTGACCAGGCAAAGCTAGCTGTAGGCTAACAGAAGCTGTTTGGAAACTCATCTGGTTTTTTTTTCTTTTTCTCCCTCCATGGAGACAAGCTTTAAATAATAACAGAATGGGAGGATATGACTTCGAAAGCTTTAAAAATGCCCTTCAGTTGTGTTAAGCTAATTTGATTGAGCCAACGTGTCTGAAAAAAATCTCTGAAGAAAAGTCTGTCAGTCAGGGCAGAATTAAAGGCCTTAAAAAAAAAAACTTTTAAAAAAGCTTTTCCAATGTAATTATTCTGTCTAGAAAGGATTCTTTTTCCTTTTTTTTTCTTTACTGAAATAGCAATAACAATAGATGACCTTGCTGTGGGCATAGCTATATTAGTTCAGAAGTGATTTTAAATGAGAGTAGCTTATTTCTGCTTTCCAAACCAGGGACTTGCTGTATGTTTAAGAAGTTTTGCCGGCGTCATTACCTGTCCATGAGTGGAAAGAAGCTGCTTTCCGTGCCACCCTAGCTGTGTCAGCAGAAGTACAGCTATATTACTTTAGAAGTGATTTTAAACAAGAAAAGATTATTTCTGCTTTCCAAACCAGGGACTTGCTGTACATTTAAGAAGTTTTGCCGATAGTTACCTATCCATAAGCAGAAAGAAGTTGCTCTCTCTCTCACCATAGCTGTGTCAGCAGAAGTCCTAGTAGAGATGCAATTACCAGCAAAAACCCAACAACAAGAAGAACAAACAGTTCTGTGGAGGGAACTGATTTGTGCCGTGCTGACAAATACAGTTGGCTGGGCACTCACCTTGCAAACGGCCGTGCCGGCTGAAGATATGAGCATCCTGTAGCGGTTCATTGTCACTAGCAGTGAGCGATGCACCGGTGGTGTGTTGCACGTCTATATGTGCGTGAGAGCAGCTGGTATTGACATGAGTAGCAATTGGTATGGTTGCGTTGCTGCTGATCTGAAATACCAGAATACCTTGTCCGGCCTTTTGTGATTTGTCCCTTTCCTGTTGAAGCTGGGGCAATGCCACCTGTGTGGCCTCTCTGCTCCAGAAGTGGGCACATGGAGGGCGTGGAAGTGGGCTCTATTCCTCCTGGTTTTCCCTTGCCAAGAACTGTAGCAGAGCAGGTGGGTGTGCATTTTGGGTCATTGAGTAAGAAAAGGGGATGCTAGAATAAGAGGTTTCACAGTGGAGCAGGAGGCTGAGGGCCCGGTACTACACCCTGTTCTACTATCCATGTTGGAAAGAGATTAGATTGACTGGGTAGGGTGGATGTTACTTGTATTCCCCCCAACTCTGAGGAGCAGTCCTCTCAGGCGCTGTGTGTCTCACTATGTTGTGAGAGGTTCAAGGGGTTTGTTCAAGTGCTTAAAAAAAATGTTTGCTGGAGATTTCCCCCCTCCTCAACTTGGTCATGGGAGCCAGAAAAAGTAGCCAGTGAAAGGCTCACCTCACTGTCTATATCTCAGGTGGCTTAGGGAGAAGTCACCTGAATCTGTCCTTGCTTGGTCTGTGGGCAGGCATGTCCTGTGAATGACTGCTAGTGACTAGCTGAAGTGGTAAAGTAAATCTCAAAGGGAGTGAAAGAGTTTGCTGCAGCCCTTCTGGCTTAGCTTGACTGCCAAGCTCTGTGAAATGCATATAAACCCAGAATAAACTGTACTTATAAAAGCTCTTTATACTAGTATCACTGTGTCTAAAATAGAAAGGCTTTCCTGCTTTTAATTAAAAATTTCTAGCATAGGCGGAATATCAAGGACATCCAGTGTATCCTCTTTTCAAGTAGGAAATATTCTTCCAGGAGGATTCCTGTTTCCTTAATGCCAAGCCTGATGCTCACCATTGTGCTACCGTCTGCCTCTGTACCAGCAAGTTTTGCATTTAAGAATAGTTTTGCTCCGTGGAGGAATCACAGTTCAAAAATGCTGCCTGACACAAAGTGCAGACAGCTACTGAACAAGGTGAGCAGATGCGGTGTAGGGCTGAGCTGCTTGTGTGCGTAAGGGGCTGGCTTGGGAGCTGGAGGTGGGCTATTAAGTATTAAATCCATCCTTTTCAGCACTGTATCTCCTCGAGGGAGAGCTCTCCAAGGCAGTGGTGAGGCGTGTCAGCTTAGGACAGGAAAGCAGTGAGTGGGATGAATTGTTAGAACAGAAAATTCAGGTCCACTTCTGTCTGCTTGTGGCTAATCATCCTGGAGAAACAGCATGCAGCAAAGGGAGGAAATTTGCGGGTGGCATGACTAGGGAGGAAGGAACTGTGGAGCAGAATAACCAGGCTGACATGGATAAACTCAAAATAAAGGCAGGTGAGTGATTTATCCCATTTGTTAACAGGGAAACATAAAGTTGCGCAAACAGGGATAAAAACGTCCAAAGGGAATATTTTTTCTTGGGTCAGATAGGCCATTACACAAACCAGGAGAAGTTCTGAGCTTGCAGTGGCTTGCAGTGGCCACAGCAGTCAAAATCAGCAGCAGAGAATTTGGGATCTGAGCAAGCAGAGGTAAGTAGAAATAGTGGTGATGCCCAAAGACTACAATGACAGGTCATTTACCTGTGATTTGGGACAAACTATTTGAGCTAAGTTCTGGAAGCTCGTGATTCTGCAGAGAAATGTGCTTGTTTGTGCTTGAAGTTTTGTTAAAAGAAATGTAGGGCTTATTCCTTCTGAGGGAATAGAGGGCAGCCAGGAAGAATCTGAGGGCTTTTGTGATCCACAGAGCCTAAGGGAGCACCACACAGAAGCCCAGCATCTCCAGGCAGAGACGGTTGCAGCCCATGCGTATGAACAGAAGTATTTTGTACTTTGGCCTTGGTTAGGTTAAGACAAAAAGTCCGTGTGAACAAAAGTGTTACTTCAGATTGCCAATTAATTTATTTTAGAACTCTAGTTGAAATGTGAACAGCTGTATTTTAGCATGTTGATTGTCGAAAGTGAACCCTGGTCTCCCCAGTAATATTGACCGTGACCTGCTGATGCATTTAAACCCAGTCCCGAGTGCTATGAAAAGTTGTGATTATTTTTTTCTTTTCAAGCTTGAATTCCTGGATTCTTGAGACTCTCTCTTCTTCTTCTCAAATTACAATTCCAGGCCTTGCAATTTCAGAAGGAAGTTTTAATATGTGATTTCTCCCAAAGACTCAAAGCCAGGAGGTAAATAACCCACAGATATTATCCAACTGCAGTGGTAATTGGGTGGTTTCATGCTACCGATCACACACGTTCAGCAGGTTTAGTCAGGTCCTCTCAAAAATCATAAAATTGTTTCAAGAAATGAGAAATTAAGCATGCACATACATTTGTAGCAGACTTTAGAAAGATTAATGTATTTCAAAACTACATGCTTCATCCGGTTGTTGATTTGGGAACGAGTATGAAGAGGTAGATATTGAAACAACTTTTGGTGGTGACTAGTGAATGCAGATGCCCAAATGTCTTTGACTTTAAAGCTATGCCTTGCAGAATCCCGGAACGGCTGAGGTTGCAAGGGACCTCTGGATATCATCTAGTCCAACCCCCTTGCTCGAGGAGGGATTACATCAGAACAAATCCAAGTTCTTGGTGTTACCGAAAACCGGAAATAAAACTCCTTAACCCTGTGTTAGTGCAGCCCAGGGGTGAGAAGCTGGGCAGCAAAGCCATATCTTCTTTATTATTTCTTTCCTGTAGTTAATTTATCCTCTCTTTTTATCTAGATTCATGGGGAAATATCCCATGGATTTTATTTTCTGCTGCCATCAGCTGAAATTCATTCCCCATGAGTTTTGCTTTAGACCCAAGGAAAGGAGTTGTGGGACATCACTGGAGTCCTATTAGCACTGACCAGCTGGTGTCTGCTCTGTGCAGGGTGTGAACAACCAGCCTCATCTGCGTTAGCTCGCGCACGTTGCCTGGGAGGTTTTTGTGGTTGAAACAGGCAGCACTTCCAGCTTGGAGGAACAGTAAAGACCTACACTAAATCAGAAATGGGCATTTCAGTCACTCGAATTTCGGAGGGGGGCAGGACTTTTAGAAATTAGCATAAATTTTTGATGCATTTCTTCTAGTGAAGGAGCTAGGTAGCAAATTGTACACCCATCAAATACAGTTTTATCAGTGTAAAGGAGAGGATCAATATTCAAGAGACTAAAATGTTATCAATCAGGCTGCTAACTGATCTGTATGACCCAAACTAGTATCCCGCTGGCCTGTAAGTGTGAGCATAAAACTCTAGGTTGCAAGAACATAAAGCATGACTCTAAATATTTTATTAATTGAGCAACATTATTAATATTTGTTAGACTAAATCAACATCCAGAATACTTTCAACTTGCAACTAAGCTATTTGGTGTGTTTAATTGCATACTTGTGTGTAATAGCCTTTGTCACCTAGCTGGTGTTTTAAATTTTTGGGAGCCATGAATTCCGTGCAGCTGAAATGCTTTTGTTCTTTGCCTTGTTAGGAAAGGTGTTTTTTTTAGTGCTGTTAGGATGTATTGTTTCAAGCTGGTGGTGTAGTGCCTCCTGAGTATTCAAAGATGGTTGTTTGTAAGCAGGTGTCCTATAGCATCTGGAGACATTACGTGGAATGTTTGATTTTCTTTGCAAAACTTTGGGGATAAATGAAGAATGTTCCTTAAAAGAGACGGACTTCTCCGATATGAAATGCAATGTAATATTTACTCTTGCTATAGTGCCAGATCCCGTAGCTTTCGGAGCGTGTGCAGAGAGCCGAGGTGAAGAGCCATGCTGTCTTTTAATCATCTTCCCCCTTTACCAGGGAGACACCACCAGTGAGCAAACAAACTGCTACTGAGCACGTTTGCTGAAAATTTGTCTGCTTTGGCTGCTAAGAGTTTACAGTAGAAAGGGAGAGGTTAGCAGAGCCTCGGGCTTGCATCGTTTGAAAAGACCAGCGATGGGTGATCGTATTCTGTCTTTGTTTTCCAGGCACCGCAAGTCGCATTTCCCATCTGTTCTAAGATTTAGACTAAGAGTCTGTCATGCATGGGGTGCTCTGTGCCTAACTCGCACGTTTTGGGGGTTACTTTGCGGGCTGCCGGTGCTACGGTCGCACTCCTGGGTTCCTCAGAGTTTAGCATCTTCCCTGATGCAGTGTGAGGTTGAAAGCACGCTGGCTTTAATCGTTCAGAGCTCTTGAAAACTTAGTTGTTTGCTGTCTTCTCAAATCCGTGCCTCTAGACTGGCCTAGAGCGGTTCTTTGCAGACGTATTTTAGCTTTTTTCCTGCTCCTGTGTGATGGCAGACTAGGCTTTTCCTGCTGCTACGGATGCAAATGCTGCCGCGTTCTGCGTATGACGAGGTTGTATTGCTGCTGCTCCTTCTTGCCCTGGAGTTGGGGCTTGAGGCTGCTCTCAACAACGGCACGTGACACAGAGATCGTCTCGCCCCCGGCAAGCGCGCGATCTCAAAGCCGGCACCCAGCGTTATCACGGATGCAGTCTGGCTGCAGAGGCCGAGGCGGTGAGGAGTCCGGTGGCTTTGTCTGCTCCAAGGCCCCCCATTAGCCCGACGAAGTTTTACCAGCCAACTTGCCTTTCGCCACCGGGTCTTTGTTTCCAGCCACGCTTCGGATGAAAGGCAGAAAACGGCAGCTTTTCCATTGGCTGGAGGAAACCCCCTCCCCGCGCGCCGCAGGCCCCTGACGGACGGGCGCTGCCGGCTGCGTGCCGGGGTGGACGTGCTCCGGTGGCATAGCTGTACTGGCAGCTGCTTGCTCGTGGGGGGCTGCCTGCTGCCAAAACGGCGTCTTGCGGTGGGGAGGCAGCCCCGACCGAAACAGCTGGGAGAGGGCATTTCCACCGTCTGCCTGGGAGTGCACCCGGCGTAGCCATCCGGAAGCTCCCCGTTTTGAGCCGGGATTGCCTGTTCAGTGGAGACAGGTAGGCCCCAAGGAGATGGTTCAGATACTTGGAGCTCGAGCCTTGGAGCACCTCGGTTTAACCTGCTTCCCCCCCCCAACGTGCTTGCTGGCCCGGCAGCGTGGTTGTGTCAGCAGCTCAAAGCCAACGCAGGCTCTGGCAGCAAATCTGGACGTCTTGCAGATGTGGCCAAAGGGCCGATTGCAGAAGGCCCCCATCATCTATGTGTATTTATGCATTGGATGCACAGAGATACTTTAACTTATTTTTTAGATGGCAAAAAACTCCCTAAGTAGAGGTTGGTGTGGAACTGCTGAGAGCAGCTCCTGCTTTTAAAGAGAAATGTAAATTGTGACATGCAGCCTTGTGGTCCCCGCCTTCACTCCCTGATGAGTCAGATACCTTCGCTTGCACTGGGATGGTAGTGCTGATGAGGTTGCTGATTACTGCCAAAGCAAAGAGTGCACACAGGGAAATTAGACAACGTTCCTTGTCCCTGCTGGGTGCTCATTAACATTTTCTTGCTGGTGTATTATTAATTAAGCTAATTTTTATCGCACTGTAAGTATACATGGTGCTTTGCAAGCACAGAACATAACCCGCTTTTTTTTTTTTCCCAAAGAGTTTCTGATACATATGTTGCGCAGTGTGCAAAATGAACATATTGGAAAAACTGACTGGGCTGTTGAATATTGAAATAAGGTAAATGTGTTTTGATCTTTTTCTCCCTTCACTTAGCAGATGCCCAGCTTCATGGCTGACTGGGGCTGGTGAATGTGGAGCTATAGGAGGAGAGCGCTAAGGACTTGTAAGTGCCCTGTGCACAGAATTAGTGCAGGCAGATAATAGGACTTAAGAGCAAGGAGAGTTTGCAACATTGACCCCCATAAGAGAGAAGATTACAAAGAATAGAGTAGAGTATTACATTAAAAAGAGGCTCGGGACTTGATCCAAAAGCACAGAAATCAGTGGGGGATTTGGCGCTGGCTTCAGTGAAAGCGGATTGCCTCCAGTGTACCCAAGCAATGAGGCAGTCAGCAATTTAAACAAAAGGAGTTAAAGAACTGTCCAAGCAAGGCTGGTTGTCCGAGCCTGCTTACGAGGTTCAGAATTTGTCCCTGCTGAAAAGCCACTGGGCCCGAAAGGACTTCAGTGGTCCTGTTCAATGCCATTGAATTGAAATTCTGCTAATTGGCTTCACCGTTGTGGGGTTTAGTCTACTGCGGCAGTGCAGGGTGTCCCGGGGGTCGGGAGCGTGGGATGCCCTAACGGTGCAGCAGGGTGCTGAGCGGGGCCAGCGTGCATGTGGGTAGAAGGGTCCTCTCTGAACCTGCTGTTTCAGATCAGTTTGGGATCTGTGTGTTTGGAAGTAGCCGAGTCTGCTGAGGTTACGAATGCGCCTGCCTGTGCCCCTTCCTAGTTCTGCGAGCTGCTGTCTTTACCCTAACGCGTCGCTTAGCTGATGGTGTCCCCTAGACGGAGCAGAAGACAGAGACTGCCATCCTCGACCCTCCCAGTCGAATGCTGGAGCTGGGTTCTCCAGTCTGTGCTGTTTTCCAGGCTTTATCGCTGGGATGGGTTGTGGTTGTTTGATGTCTTTCACCCAGTGATGCCTTTTCCCGTCTGGAAAAGGCAGGTAGTGATACAAGGTTAGGAGGCCTAACGTGGTGATATCCGCACATTCCTTAAAAGCCTTTACATTGCAGGTGTTGCAGAAATGCAGAATGTTATTTTTTGAATGTGTGTTCTGGGTAAGAACATTGCAACTGGGTAAGAGACAACAAGTTCGCTAGGTCAAAAGTTTCACTGTTTTATACGTGCTCTGGTTTCTGACTTGCTGCCCTGAGATTGTGGGTGGACCTGATTAAAAGAAGAAGAAGAAAAATTTTTTAGAAGCACTCTGTAATGTGTGAAATATTTGTGATCAAAGCTAATATGAATCCAAACGTCCAGCACCTCTTCTTTGGACTTCTGATATCAGTGTTGGACTTTTATTTTTGAAACCATGACCCATAATCTTTCTAATGGTCTCTTACTCCATTTTGAAGTCAGGCTGATGTATCCTATTCCAGCCTAATGGTTCTTTCAGAGATATTCTGAGGAGTAGTTAACTTGTATCTTCACATAGCTTTGAAGGAGAAAAGAACCTTGTGATAAGAACCTATAATAATTTCTTAACGCGTATTTTTTTTAAAAAAACAAACCCAGACCAGAACAAGCCCATGTAATTCGATGTTGCTTGCTAAGAGATCCACTTTTAAAAAACAAATGCACTTTGACAGCCTGTCACTGACTTTTCTAAAGCAAAATACTGTGTAGAAAAGTGTCACTTTGGGTAACTTCCCACTTTATTTGTTTACATCCATTTTTTTTTTGACACACTTTTCCAAGAGCATAGCAGTTGCAGCTGGAGATTCAGGCCTAGACTGGCATTGTGGATAAACGAGGAAAAGAAGAAAGGGGCTGAAAGGGGCCAAAGGCTTTCGTTATCGCCCTCTCCGTGGGGTTCGTTACGGGCCCTGTGGTGCAGGAGCACCCATTGCCAGCGTGGATCCTTCCCAGCCGTGAGTCTGCCTTTATGTGGCCTTGCGGAAGCACTGGGAAAAGCTCTGTGGTGTTGGGTGATTGAGCCTTTTTTAGGATTCTCTGCTTGATGGGCCACTAAGGCATAGCTCAGCTCCAACTCAACCTCATTGATCGTCTGTTGGCTTGGTTTGGCTCCGGACACGAGGGTGAGAAGCAGTATGTTACACTGGGTAGTAGAACTTAAATTGCAGGGAAAGAAGCTTAAGCAAGATTACTTTTTTCACTGCATCATCAGAGCTTTGTGAAGACTTGGCCATTGTGGGCTACGTTTTCTGCTAACTGTAAATAGCCCTGGTTGTTGCATTTCCTAAGCAGTAAAGGTGGGGAGGAAAGGGTCTCTTGTCTCTACCAGCCAAAGTTAGCTGTCCTTAGAGTTAGACACACCAGTGTCAATAGACTGTTTTTTCCACATTGGCGTCCAGAGAAAGTTAGATGTAGGCCATCTCTGCACATAAAATTCCAAGAATACAGTAACTTCCCCATTTCTTTCTACAGGGATCCGTGAATCAGTTTTTTGTTATTAATCATGTGAATTCAGGTGCAGTTTCCCAAAGCTCATTTTTCAGGCTAATTCTTCACCCAGACACTCATTATCCTGCTGATGTGTCTCCTTCCCTTGCAGTCACAGCTGCACAATGATATTAAGCATGTCTGACTTTTTGACAGTGGTATGCTGCATCTCTTTCGCTGTGTTCTGAGCTGGGCAGCATATGGGAGAAATAGTTAAAATCTATATATTTTCCAGTAGATCCTGTGAGCTGCTTGTATGATGATACCAGCTTCTCCAAGGATATGGTACCCAAAAATCACCTAAAAACCATTTCCTCTTCTGACAGCACAGCGTACTGCCTCATGAGTGTGCCAAGTGGTCTGCTGATGGCTTGGGTTATTTATACAAACTCAGCTCAGTATAGGAATTAGCCTAGGGTGTCCTGTAATGGTATGTTACAGATCCAAGTTGGGTAAGAGAGAAACACAGCTGCACGCTGCTGGGAGGTTTGTTCCATAATTATATAACCTGGATAGAAAGGTAGGGTTTGGTGTTGTACACATTTACACGGCTGAGTGATGATTACTAATATGCATAGTATTCTACGTTTCAGGAGAAGCTGTTTCCTAGTAACCCCGATGGCTGAGGTGCTAGCTGCTTCGTGGCTCTAAGGTTTCCCATCTAAGGCCCAGGCGGTGGGGTGAGTGTGAGCTATGTCTCCATCTAGGAAAGCTTCCTGTGTAAGGCTAGGCAGGTGTGTTGTAGTGGTTGAGTGTGGACGCAGTTTTGCTGGCAAAATGAGCCCTCTTGAGTGAAGCAAGATACTTCTATGGCATAAAGATCTCTTGACTAGAAGCAGTTCTAGGTGTGCTTTCACACAGCCTCCTCAGCAGAGCAAGGAAGCCAGGAATCAGGAGACAAGTCCTCGGTGGGAGACTTTAGACCTAAGTTGCTGGTTTTTAGCCACTGGGTTTGTAGATATGACTATTGACTGGATGGTCATGATGGTTCCTTTGCATGTTAAAGGCTGTAACTGTTAGTTGCGAGGCTGGGGTTGTACTGGGAGAGCTTGTTTACATACAGCTTTTTAGCGTATGCACACAGAGCCTCTACAAATCCCAGTGTACAGGCAATTGAAGTCAAAGTTAGTGCTTTTGTATCATTATAGCTAATTCATACGAAAACATGGGGCTTGGTCGTGTCAATATAAATACATTTACACTGATTTAACTGTTACTGTCCTGCAGATCAGGTAAGCGTATAGAGCAAGGTTGTGTCTATGTTCGTATAGGAGCATGTTTATGTTAGTATAACTTTGGACATACTTTGTATAGTCCAAACAGAACTGTGTTGCTATAAAGACATGCCTTCAACAGAGACAGCTTAAAAAAATGCAAAAATTGTGGGTGGACCAGTAGACATATCCTTGAATTAATTTACTTTTTTTTAATCATATTTTTTTCAGCCTCTGTCATTTCATGTGTTTTCTTTTCTGTGTGTTCGTAGGCTTTTTTTTTTTTTAATAGGTCAAATGAGGAACAAGATATTTTGAAAATACGCAAGTGAAAAGCTGGAGCTAGATACCAGTCAAAGTGAGACTGGACCCTATCCCATTGCTTGTTTGCTTTGCATACCATATGGAAAGTACAGTGTTGAGCAAAACAGACAGTCCCCGAGCGTGGCGGAAGCATGAATTCTCCCAGCGTGGTGAGCAGGCGCACTGGGCTTGCTCTCTCCTTGGCCTTCAACGTGAATCACATGAGGGGATGGTGAGAGATGCTAGGAAGCATCTGAGCATGGATTGCTGCCTGTTTTGGAAGACTGCATTCACAGTTCTGTGCTGTCCGTAACAGCCTTTCAAATGATATCAGGGGCTTTGGATCAAGTTGCAGCCAAATCCCGCAGTCTTACTGAGGGCAGGACTCTCGCGGAGCTCCCTGCACGTTATGGCAGGCTTCAGACTGTAGGGCTTGGCCATCTGTTTCCAAAGCAAGTCAGTCTCTTCATGCTGTGATCCTGAATTTATCCTCCAATTTATGTAACTTCTCCACCTTTGAATTTCAGTCCACAGAGTAGAGGAAAGAATGTTTGTCTTTCTCATTGCTTGGTTTATAACTTGGTTTGTATAGTGTGTTTGGAAGGTGCCGGTGTAAAAGCGCAGGTGTTACAAACCGCAGGTAAGGCTAACTCTGATCAGGCTTTGAGCTTTACTTTCTTGAAAGCGGTGCTGCCTTCGTTAAGCCGTCGTACTTGTTTTCGTAAGCCAGCATGAGAATTTTTGCCTTTTCTGGCCTCACTGAACCATTTGCCTGAGCTTTGAAAAGGTTTTTTGCCTTTCATGCTCAAAGGTAGATGTCTCTAGGACTTCCCTTCTGTTGCTTCTGGTTTGTTTGTATGAGTGGTTTTTAATCTCATGCCAGCAGGGTGTAAATGTGTGTATAGCAAATACAACTACTGAAAGTGGCTTACTTTTGTAGGTACCTTTCAGCAGCCTTTTGGAAGTAGTTGTCGCACCAATGGGTTGAAAGCCACTGGTGTAGGTAGTAAGAAAGCTGGGTTTAGAGGGACAGCTTCTGATGACACTTCTAAATAAGGTAGGATCAGCTTAAACAGTGTTTGTTTATAATGAGAGACAAATCAAAGTTAGTCAGGTCATTGAACAGAGTGGGCCAATCCATGTGTGTTTGAAGTACAAGGATCTTCTAAACCCTTTTAAGGTTCTCCAGTTTCAAAACCAATGCTGCAGACAGCGTGATGCAGTAAGCACAAACTGCCATGGATTAGTTTCGACAGTAGGCTATAATCGCACAGAGGAAGCCTGCTGTTGACCATCCTCACCTTTCCCACACTGCAGTGGCTAATACTTGCAATTAAAGCGTTGTGCACACGTCTTTGGTGTAGTGTCTCCATGCTGAAAGTGACAGAAGGGCCAAGGAAAGTCCCTGAACAAGTCTGCTTTGAGGAGTATTGTATAAAACATCCGTATTCATGGCAACCACGTGGGCCACTGGTAGCCTTGAAAGATGACTGGAATACGATGAGGTCCCATGAAGAGACTAATTTTGTGCTCCCTCCCCAATGAACTGCCTGAATTTAATCCGAACTGGATTTGTCCAATGAGGAGTGCTTTGGCTGGGCCTCTTTCTGCAAAGACAACGTGCTAAAAGTATTGGTCAGAATGTACTTTGCTTTTACAGTCTGCCCCTGAATTCTTGCACCTTTTCACCTAAGTCAGCCTTAAGGGTCTCAGAGCATAACGGCATGTTCATGCTGAGCGTGGAATAATCTCTGATGAAGAGGGGCAGTGCTTTAATCAGTCACAGCGCTCCTGATATGAAGTAGACATGAGATTGGGCTGCTATAATTTCATTCTGAGACTTCTTAAATTACCATTCTACCCACCAAAAATGTTGTACGTGACAGCTTCCTCCTCCAAGGAAGTGTCTTGGTCCTATTTTATGGTCCTGATAAAGTCTTCATGAGGCCATGGAGCCCTTTTTAATTTTGTTTTCTATTCTAATTTTCTAGAACTTGCTGCTGTAACAGCACTTTCAAACCCAAAGCAGGTGGGATCCTTGTCTGACAAAACCATATGATTTAAAACAAGGAAGCGTGGCACAGAGGGTGATCGCGAACTTGTGTGTGAAATGGTCACAACTCGGGATGAGGAGGAGGAACGGCGAGATAGGATATCTTATCCTCTTGCCACTGGCATCGTTTTCATCGTGAAAAATCAGCAGTACTAGTGTTTTGCTGCCTGAGTTGTGATTTGCAATATTGCTGGAAATTATTTTCCTGTGGTGGTGGTGGAGAGACCCAGATTAGGCTGAGCCTGTGTATCCGGCAAAGCCAGGCCAACAGCAGGGAGGAGGGTCGCTCTCTAAATTGGGGATGAGCAACTCCACCAGTTTTGCAGGCTTCTCTCTACAACTATGCTGACCTCCTTGTAGCCTGGATGCGCTGTGACTTGCCACCCACTTGTATATATGGAGGGGGAGTGAAAAAGGCACCGTATTTTATACCATCAAAATGCAGGTATTGCGTGAAAATTATTCTGATAGGCTGCAAAACTTAGGAGCCCGCTCTTGCTCTGCAGTGCGGTTTGTGGGATCCTGTCAGCTGATTTGGCATTTTGTGGCTTTACTATAAATGGTGATAGTGATACAGTATTTTGAGTTAACACTTTTTTTTTTCCCTCTGAGTGCTCTTCCATGCTTTGCCATGATGTTGCATACTAGACTGACAGCATAAAAGCCACCTGCAGATGCTCTGTGGGTAAGAAGAAGAAGAAGAGAAATCCTTTTAGAGTTTGGGCTTACATGCCCACAGCTTCCTGCTGTTCTGGCTACTGATGAAACAAAGAACCAAGTGCACCGCAGGTAGCTAAGAGATGAAAACCTCAGTAGGTTCCTGCACAAGGAGTGGAAGCAGCTCAGTGTTGGTCCCAGCTGTGGCAGGTATGATTGACGTAATTCATTATCTGCCCTCTTTCACCTGCCCATCCCAAAGCTGTTGAAAACCGAGGCAATTTAGACCATGTCCTCGGATATCTGTGTTTTATTGGGCAAATGGAGTGTAAAGAACTGATTGATCCTGCTTCCGTTGGGTCACCACTTTTTGTTTAGATATCAAGCTCAAATTATACTTTTTTGTTCGTACAGCTGGATTCATTGAAACTTCTCAGCCTGTAAGATTTGGTCATAATCATTATAGAAACGTGCGCCTTTCTGAGACCAGTGCTCGTGTCAGATGAGGCCAGAAGCCCTGGCGCTCTGTATTCTTCAGGAGTTGCCAATCCCCATACTTAGAGATACCATCTTCTCAAGGAAGACTTCTCCCTGGAAATTCTGTCTGAATCAAATGTGAGGATGTTGGCATTTTATTAGGTACTTGGTATTTTTTGACCTCTTGCAGCCTGCCTGGAAGGGGTTACAGCTATTTTGCAGTACCTTGATGAAGCTGCTTTAGGCTTTATGAATCTGGGACACTTCTACAGCACGGGCAGAAGGCTTCACAGGCTCTGAGGGTCTTGAATTTACTGTGCTTGTGCAGCCTGCTGGTACAAATCATGTGTGTGTGTTTTGCCCAGAAAATTCTTCACAGAAATCTATCTCCAATTTCAGGCTTCCCTCCTTCTATTGCAGTAGTTAACATCTGATTTGGGGGCTACAGCATTCTGTAGGCCACTTACCTCCTCTAGCAACAGATGCAGAAAAGTTTAAGTGTTACTGTGTTGTATGAGTACTTTTATGCCTTTTCCATGACTTACGCAAGTGCTTATGCAAGCACGCAACGTAAACAGTTATGCTGTCAGAGTTTCTGGATTCTGCGGTACTAGAGAGACGGTTCCCATTGCACCAGGCTCATATTCTAGTTAGTCTCCTGCAAGTTGTGTGGGCATTTCTTATTTCTTGTCATACAAATTCATTTTTAAAAAATAGATCTGTATTAAGAGCAGGAAATGTCTCTGTGGGGTTTCAGCAAGGCTTTTTTTTCTTCTTTTTTTCTTTCTTCTCAGTTGCACTGTGTTGGTACGATTGGATTTAACAGCATCGCGTCTGGCTTGCAGTGAAACGCACAAGAGGAGTCTTTGTCCCACATCCTTACATCATGTTTGGCCTGTCAAAGAACAAAGTGCATTTCCTAAAATGAAATGATTAATGGTATACCCAGGATATAGGGGTCACAGCAGGAGTATTAGAAAGGTGCCTTCAGTTTGCTGTCATTGTGGTGCTAAATGCATTCATATTGTGGTTTTTGAGGCTCTGAATAAACAGTCAGGTGAGTCACGATGAACCCGACGGGACTGGCGAGCATTTAATGAAGGTTGCCTCATCCTGCTTTTCCCTACAAGGAACGGTTTGAAATAGAAGGGTTTTGTTTCCTCCTCACTGCTTCATCTTTCTCATCCACCTAAAACTTTCATATTGCTCATGACAAATGGATGTGTCAGAGGTGGATTTCACCACATCACACATTATCTTCCATTTGGTAAATTAGTAATGCACAAACATACCATTTTGCAGGCATCTCTCTGTCCTGGCTGCTTTTTTTCAGCCAGGTTGAAGTCTGGGTGGGCTTTTAAATGATGGTATTTTAAAATTGAGAACAGCTTTGATTTGTTGACCTGCTGCCTCTATGAATCGAGCTGTCTGGCCTGGCATCTGGAGATAAGAGGCTGTCGAGTAATTGCTTATTATTGACTGATTGCCAGCTTGGGCCGTTTGCTTGAAGAAGAATCAATAGCAGTCAATCTTCAAAGTCTGAACTCCTAGGGAGTACGACTAGTTTCCAAATTGGGAATGACAGGTCAGGATAACTCCATATCTGATATCCCAACTTCATGTTAGGGTGTAATCCTGCAATGGAGGAGGAAATGCAGAACATGATCTCCCTGCATCAAGGCTTTCACATCTGCCTGCTTTCCAGACTGGGATTTTTCTTTTCAGGGATTTTCAGGGATAGCTTGCACCGTGACTCCAAAGCTCACTCCAAGGTGTTGGAGCAGTCCTGGCACCACCTGAGGGCAATGGGAGGCGAGGGATGGGGTGAATGCAGGCATCCTGCATGAAGTCCCCCAAGGCTTGAGCAGGGAGGGGCGAATGAACAGGCTGTGCTGTGACACATCCAAACCAACCAGTTTGGAAGCTTTCTAAATAAAACAAAGCGTCTATTTTAATGCACAGTGACAGAGATTTCCTTTTGGTGGGTGATTCTATTTAGGTGACAACAGAAGAAAATATCGAGTGTCACCATACGTTTTATCGTTCCTTATGGATGCTGTCGCTATGGTGAGCATTCGTTTTAAGCAGCAGACATAGCCCTTATTTAACACTATCATGACGTGGTGCATTTTTTGTGGATTCACATATAGAGTTTAGAACATGCAGTTGAATTCACAGCATCAAAGGTATTCGAAACTTGGAAAAAAAAAAGGTTTAGGTCTTTGTACTGACTCAGGTGAAGTCTGACAACTGGATTGGGACTCTCATGTTTTTGA
Organism: Rhea pennata; assembly: GCF_028389875.1. Taxonomy (NCBI): domain Eukaryota; kingdom Metazoa; phylum Chordata; class Aves; order Rheiformes; family Rheidae; genus Rhea; species Rhea pennata. The sequence continues at coordinate 4,431,751 of NC_084680.1, forward strand.
CTTTAGCTTACTCCTGATTTACCTCAGCACTCAGAGATAGTCTGGTCTCTGGAGTATCCTACACCCAAGCAGGCATTTAAGACTGAAATAAGAGCCTTTGATGGAGGAGGGGGAGGCTTGGATTTCTATCAGCTATGAAGAGTAGTTAAGCAAAGGGACATCAAATAGATATATGGGAAAGGGAATGTCACTGCAGTGGTAATATGGGAAGATGAAAATGGAAGAAGAGAGAAGAATCTATTTGTCAGGAATATTTATCTTTCATTCTGGAGTGTTTTTTTTAACCAGGAAAACTCTGATCCAAGGTGCACTGTTTGGAGTGAGAGAAAAATACCTCAAACAGAGCAGTTTAGTTATAATGCACAATGACCTTGGAATAAATGGACAAGATTACTTGAACAGCCCTGTTTAGATATTGGATTTGTTGTCTACTAGCAAATCCTCATTTGCATGGGTCCTTAATCTGGAGAGTTATATGTGTCTCAGGCTTTGCTATCTACTGTGCTGCAGAGTTGAGAGCTAGGTTTTAAAAGTTGTGCCTTTCTATTTGAACACTTCTCCCCTCCCCGTGCCCCAGATTGTCTCCCTTGGTTTTTTTAAAGCAAAGATGAGCCAACAAGTGACACAAAGGAGACAAAAGACAAATCTGTCCCTGAGAAGGAGCTACTTTGACTTAAGATTCAGTGGATGAACCATCCACCGGCTTGTAGAGGAAAAAGTCAAGAACAGACATTTTAAACGTGTCGCACAGAGAAACCACAACCCCCCCTCCTTCTTTCTGAAAGGGCCCTTTAATGTGAAATCTTCTAAAGTCTTTGGAGGTAGAGAGTTGGCCAGATCCCTCCAAGGACTTTAGAAAGGGTTTAGCACTTATTTATGGGGCTGCTTAACTTTGCATGTAGTCCTGAAATGGCATTTCCTCGTGTCTGCAGCAGCCTTCATTTCATGAAATGGATGCAACCGCTGAAAAAAGATCTCGCGTGAGCATGCTCACTGGAAGATTAATCCTTTAGAGGGAGTTGGAGAGTTAAGCTACTGTAATTTCTCTGCAGTTGGCTGCAGTAAACAACTGCTCTAAAGACACGAGGAAAAAAATTGATGGAGGTATATGGGATTAACGTACATATCTTTTTGTGTTTCTACTGTCTGGTTGAGGGTTTGGTAAAGATTTGTTCTAAGAGAGCTGGGGAAGAGGGAGCTGTATAATGATTTTATGGGTGACCTTCATGTTGTGGTTTCTTTTTTTTCCTTTCTTTTTCTTTTTTCTTTTTTTTTTTTTTCCTTTTCCTCCAGGCCAAAGTAATGCTATTTCAGTGCAAGGCCATAGCGAAGTGCTGGCTTGCTTGCTAGAACTGGGCTAGAGCACCGTTCTGCCTTCACGGTGACTTAAATGAATATACGGGGTGAGGCCTGCTGCATGTTGAGCTGTGTTGGCAGAAGGGAGCAGAAAACCCCGACTACTATGAGGTTGCGATCAGAACCCAGTGGGACTCGATATATTGTGCTTCTGTTGGAAGGAAAATGTGTAAAAGGATTAGCTTTGATGGTCTATGGGAGAATAGTCTTTTTTGTTTTTTTTTTGTTCCCTGCACCTCCCCATGCATGAGGAGCTGCAAACCTGTGTCAGAGGGGGGAAAAAATCGGTGAGGTATTCTGGCTTTGCTTTAAAGACTGAGCCCTTTTTGCTTGTTGAGGAGAGGCTGTCTTGTTAGCAAGATGAGCGTTGCAGGCACAAGGTGAAGCTGAGCTGCTTCTTTTCCACTGGCTGGTTTGCAGGGGCATCCTGCAAGAAGGAAAACAACCGATAGTTGCTAGTGAGTGAAGAGCTTTCTTATCTACTCACCTTCAGAAAGTGTGGGTGAAGGAGGAGATTATTGACCACTCTTGATGCTTTATAACAGCTTCAAACATTTAAAGCACAGGTGATCCAGGGCCAGCCTGGGTATTCCCAGGAGTCGAGCTGTAACATCCTGGTGACTTGCCTTCTTGGGCTGCTGCAGCGCAGCTTCTCCAAGCTGGGAGAGGTGAGGCTTGCTAACCCCCAGCTCGCGTCTTTACCGCTTGCGAACTTCTACCTAATCCTGCTGAGTGACAAGAAAACTGAAGGGAAGCGTCAGCAGAAGTTGCCTGGCTTTGAGGGGTGGGGAGCGGCATGGCGTGGTGCACCTAACTTGAATAAATTACTCATCCGCAGAGCTAGGGTTCATCGAGATTGCTTCCCAGCAAGTCCCCAGGCCTGTGTGAGTGGAAAAAGGGGCGCACCCTTCCTCTCTTGAGGAGTGAATAATAAATAATAGGTGCAACTCCTGTGCTGCTAGTGCCAATGAAAAATTGGGCGTTGCATGGCTGGGGTATTAGTCCTGGTGTTAGCCGTTGTTCATTTATGTCCAAGAGCAACAGGATCTGTTTGCAATGTCGTGTCTAGGAAAATGGTTTTGTGTTTCCTCGGAGCGGTGTGAAGAAGGGAAGAATAATGCAGTAATTTTGCAAAGGCCAGCGGCTCCCGCTAGATTCGTCCTGTGATGGTTCTCAGCTTACGTGCGGTACCCAGGTGAGCGTGGCTGCTGGCGGATGAGTTCAGACGGGCCGTTCTGTTGCAGGCTTTGTTGAGCTCTGCAGATGCTGTGTATTTGAAGAAAATGTTGCCGCCTCAATGTTGATTATTGTTATTATTGTTATTATTTTTAGCTTAATCCCTCCTTTTCCCCTCCTTTCCAGAAGCTCTGGCTAGCACAGATTGTCTGTTCTGTGGCTGGTTTTAGGGAACATTGATGGGTGTGCGCGTAGGGGGAATAATTAGCTACAAAATGCAAACAGATTGTTTCTTGCTGTTCCCAAATCATTGTAATTTCTGTGAGGATGGGTTAATTATATCTTCGTGTTGATGGGTATAAGGAAAATGATAGAGATATAGAAATATAAATCCATATAGGGAGGGGCAGTGTTTTCAGACTGCTGGTTTGGAATTCATGAGAACAAACGCGTCATCTTGAAGGACTGTCGTTCTGGAGGGGTTTAGCAGTGTTACGTGTTTCTTAGTGTTGTACGAGTGTGTTCTAATGCGAATTTTCATCTTACACCAGTGAAATACCTGTCACCACTACAAGGATTTTCAGTCTGAGGGAAACAGTGTGAAGTGCAGGTGAGAGTACGTTTGGTTGAAGGGCTGGGCAACAGTTTCTTGTGAAAATGAAAGCAAGAAAATTAATCTCTAAAACAAATCTCTGGATGGGATATAGCAAGAATGCTTCATTAACCTGTGGGGGTGGATGGAGGCTGCCAGAGGCCCCGGGCACCAGGACAGCAGTAAGTGGTCCATACTGCTGAGATAAGGTGCTTGTGAGTAACTGATGCCTTTGCCCATTTGCAGCGAGTGACTTTAGGGTGCCTGGATCTTTCCTGCCATCCCTTACTGCAGCCTCCCCAGCAAAGAGAAAAGAATTAAGTTCATCACCAAAACAATTTTGACCAGCTTTGACCTTTTTCCTCCAGTCTTCAATACAGGCCCCTTCTCTTGCCTCTTAGGAAGGTAACCTGGGGCTGTCGTGTCTGGCAGCAGAACGTGGGGGAAAGGCTCAAGATCAAGGAGAAGAGTGGCAGTGTTTCTTTAGGGCCCAGGCTTTTGCTCAAAGCCTTCCTGTTCGTACCAGGGTACACAGCAATAGGACCCTGCTCCTCTGCTGAGTAAAATGGGGGAAACAAGCTGAGGTGGCAGGGAACATCTCCTAGCAGGGTGGGCAGTTGTCCTAGGTGCTGTGGCCTCCTCATCAGAACTGCCCTCTGGGTAGAGCCGCAGCTCTTGGCCTCTCTCTGTTCGCTGCCAAAAGGATGTACAGCCTCTCCACAGAAAACCGGGCCTTGGAGGTCTGATGCAAAGCTGGCCACGTCCAAATGTAATTTGTGTTTTGCCTGGGCTGACCTCTGCAGAGGCGTTCTTCGGTGCCGGCGGAGGGTGCATGGTGTGAGCCCCAAAGCTGATGTGCTCTTGCTGAAACAGCCCCACACTGGAGAACGGGAAGGGAATGCAGTGCAGGTGATTCCTTGGGTTTCCAGGAGACGCTGGAGGACTTACTGCCCAATTCTCCTGAATTTGCAGGTTCCTATCTTTAGCTTTCTCTTAGAAAATTCTGGCCTTATGACTAGATGCATCTCTTGTTCCATGTGCATAACTTGGTTCAGCAGAGGAACTGAAATCTGAGTTTGGGACTTGCTCCCCTCTTTGCAATCACAGCAGCCAAGGGCTATATTCCAGACAGAAAGAGAAGAAAATGGAAGTGACTCTTACAGGTGTATCTGAGGAGACCTTGTACAGCCACAGCAATTACATGAGGGAGAAAGTTACTGTGTCTGGTAATACATTGCACCGAAGTCTCAGTCTTTAATAATCAAATAATGACCACTTCAAAGCCTGTTGTCTTTGCTTTCTCTCCCTTCTAATGACTTCAGCCAATCTTCAGGCAATTGGTAATGACTTTAAGGCTAGACATTATGATATAAGCCTTGTAATTATTTGTTGTGATGAATCCTCCTGCTGCTGTGAAGCTGTGTGGATAGGTTTCTGCAAAGCACGGCATTTCTCCACGTTGGTGCCTTACCCAGACTCACTTCGGAGGAGTTTTATCTTCTGCTGCCCTGGCTGTTTCAAAATGCAGTTTATGATCGCCTTTCAGCTGCCTTGAAATTAGCAGAGTAGCTACATTTCTGTGGTGGATGAGGTTTAATGAGTTTAGAGGACATACGTTGCTGCTTCTGGATGCAGAGCGTCGCAGAAGCAACGTAACTCGGTCGTGATTCAGAAGTTATTCTTGGGGAAAATACGGTCCGTCGTGAAAGGAGGGACGGAAGAAAAAGCCTGCTTTAGAGATGCTCGTCTGCTTGCTGGGGATCGTTCGCATTAAACGGTGCAGAAAAAGAGCAGAAATGCAAGATTGCGGCCTGCCCGCGGAAAAGGAGGCGAGACCAGAAGAGGGAGGCGGACAGGGCCGAGCCTGAAAGCGGCCGGTTTTGGGGAGGGCGTTGAAAGACCGGAAGTGCCGCAGTGACTCCTAAAGAAGCGGAAACGAACGGCGGGTGATTCTTCGAGCGACATCTCGCCCGTGACCTACTTGCTGTGGCAGTGCTTTGCAGTTAGCGAAGCAAAGAAAGGAGCGTTCCCGGTAGCAGGCGGCGCAGATGGTGCAGAAGTTCCTCGGAAGCCTGCCTCGCAGCTGCCGCGCCGTCTCCGCCGCTGCGGGCAGAGGCGGGCACCTGGACCTTCGGAGGAGACCCTGCCAGGGGAAGCAAAGGGAATAGCCTCGAGCCGTGTATTTCCCTCTGGCGTCGCAGCAGCGGAGGGAGACGGGCCTGGGATCCTGAAACCAGGCTCGGATTTATGTGCTGGCTTAAACACGTGGGCTCTTTGGTGCAGGAGCAGCTTGTTCCTCCAGAGCGATGCAGGGCACTACGTAATTGGCCTGTCTGGGGATACGACTCAGCAGGACACGTTAACGAACGTTAGAAATTATTCATCCCTAACCTCCTTAATAATCCACTGCAAAGTAAAAGCCTGCTTTCTCCTGCTTCTGCTCCTTCAGGAGCCCCCACTAACCTGATAATTCTTAATCTCATCTTATTTTCCAGATCATCAATTTGATTTCTCAGTACTTTTACAGTCCTTAGTGTTCCTGGGAATCTGTGCGCCCATCAATTATCTCTATTTCCTTTTAGAGGCTCTAGCAACCTTGAACCAAAGTTCCCATGCTATTTATATACTTCACATTGCTTATTAGAGGAATCGTTCAGAAATAACTGTAGAATGATTACCAAAATACCCTGAAATTGTCTCAGTAGGCAATTATCTTCCATGATAATATGAACTGAAGGTCCTGCTTTTCTTCTTGTTCACTTCTGCTGTGGGGGGGTGGAGAGTTAAATGCCTTATCTTTAACTTCATTAATGTGTGGCTGCACGTGTATGTCACGGTATATCGGATGCTCCTTTAGCCATATTAATCATGGTGCTGGGAATGTAGTAGGTAGTATCACAAACTGTCATCAAATAATGACATTGATTAGCCATTAGCTGCTCTCTCCTTTGCAGTCGTCAGCAGGCATTATCGCACACCCTTCCTTTGCTTCAGTTTTGAAAGCAGTTCTAATACCATCTACAGTGGCTGAAATCCAAATAAATTCATTAATCTCAGTAAACTCAGCATGGATTTACTGGGGGCAGAGGCTTGGATAGGAGGAGGCCCTCAAAAGCCGAGACCTCCTGTTGTCACTGCCTGGTGCAGAGGCTGCTCCGAGTCGTGTGTCAGGCCTTCCCCGCTCAGACCGGGGCTGCGGCCGGCTCGGGGGTTACTTCAGATTTACACCCGTATAAACTGCAGTCAGGAAGTGGCCCTTGAATCTCCTTGTTTTGATGTTCTTTGTAAGTTGCTATGTAGAAAGGTGGTTCTAAGAGTGTCTGAAATTGTTGGTGAGATGCAGGGAGTTATTTGTGAGTTAGCAGTCCAAGGTTACTTAACTCCAAAACGGCACTCGCCTTGCAAACTTCATCCAAGAAAATCTTTTCTTCGGAAATAAAGATGAAAAAAGTCCTCTGTTTTTCATAAGTTGTGAATTGTGCTCTTGTCTAAGCTGATTATTTTATTTATTCCAATAATCCTCTCTTCTAGAATAAAGGAAAATTAATTGTCTTCCTATTTCCATAATGATTTGCCTTCAGACAGTTGCCAGGCAAAGTGCTTAAAACCTGAAATGAAAAGATGGTGAATGTTTAAAATCATTGAGCTTCTATAGGAACATGTTTGTATTTTAATAGGCTAGTATTCAAGTAGTCCCAGAGAGTACTATTTGCTCGGTGCTCTGTAGGATTACGAGTTTTTTTTTTTTTTTCTTCTACATATTAAAATGGGGTCAAGCCTGCTGTGGTAGATAGTGTAAGTCTTATGTAGGATTTTGCTAGCAATATGGACTGGCTGGAATTGAAGCCTTAATATTAGACAGCGTTAATGAGGAATATTGTCCTTGTCTTACGTTGTGCTTGTTTGCCAGCAAGTGGGCTTTGCAGCGTGTCGGTGCCTGGAGACGGGCAAGGATCCGTGTCCTTGCAGGTGTGATGGGACGAGGCTTTCACTGCAAGACAGTTCTACTGAGACCTAGCTCTTGGTTATTTTTAACTTTGTCCAACTGAAAAAAAGTTGGATGATTAATCTGGGAAAATGCTGGAGTACTTCCTTAAAAGGATCAAAAATGACATAATATTCAGTGATGAATCTGAGGAGCTAAATTAGAGCTTTTGCATATGCGTTGGTTGAGGAAGGGAATTTGTATTTTATCACCTAATACATTCATTTTTTTCTTAAGCTTTGCATTCATGGCTTTCTGCTAGCTAGCTAGTTATACTGGTGAAACCAGTGTCAACCAGTGGCACAACTCTGGATTTAGACTGGAATCTAAGGGGAGTGGTTGATCTGCCCTTAAGTTTGCTTGGTAGTTTTATCCCTAATTCACGCTGTAATGTTCAGTGCTCTCTTGCCTCTGCCGTGACTTGCAGGCTGAATGAAGAGCCCTGCTACTCAGTAGCAAGCCAGGGTGCTTGGGGTGATGGATCTGCCACTGGCCCCCCGCGGACACGGAGTGCTGAGGCCTGCGTTGCCCATCCTGTCGGTCATGAATGTTTAGTCCCCATGCCAGCTGGGAATTAGGGAATTAGAGGTATTAGAGCCGGTTCCAATGCTGCGTTTCAACACAGACGGTTAACAAGAAACCACAAGGCAAGAAGTTCCTGTATCTTGTGTGTTTGCCCCTTCCCTTTTGGGGGAGTTGTTCCACAGGAGCAGGACGTAACCCATCGCGGGAGAGAGGGGAGTAGGAGATAATTCATTTTCATGATCTGTCCACAGCGCTTAGTCCAGCTAGTAGTAATTTGTCTTACTTGGCTGCTGCCACAATCCCATAAGGGACTCGGAGGGAGAAGGCTCAGCACAAAGGACCTGTGGCTCCAGGGTATTTCCATTAGCTGAAGAGCCCAGGTGATAACCTATTGCATTTACATCCACAATTTTGCACTGCTATCTCAAGCTGAAAAATAATGGAGATACTTCTAGGCCACAAAACTTGAGGAAACTACCATTTGTAGCTAAGATAGCAGTTTGTCTCCCTAAGGTGCCACAGCATGAGGAGAGGGAGGGAGACTCTCCTGATCACAGAGGGAGCTTAGGGAACCTTAAGCCAGGTTTGTGAATATCCTCCTAAATTTTTACCTACTGTGTCTTGCATAGCACAATCTTTTATTTTCGTTTAAACATCGTAAACCTGGCAGGGGGATTTGTTAATGAGTCTCCCAGTAGAGTTTGGCTTTGCAAAGATGGATTTAGACTCAGTATCCATATTCCTGTTACAAACGGAGTCTGCCCATTGATTTCAGTATTTTAGGCTGAGTCCCTTAAAATCACAGATGGAGCTGTATTTCCAGCTAGTACAACCCCATGTAGTTCATTGAAGTGGATGAAAAACATTAACTTAGGCCAGTTACGGTCCTGATCCCCAGACAGTATATGCTCCATAAGCACAGTCTGGAGGGGGAAGTCCAAATTTATCAGTCATGTGGAGTCTTGTGTAAAATTGAACCAGGCTTGCTGGCATGTTTGTCAGAAGTGCTTCTGAACTGGCAAAAGTTGCTCTCAGAGTTCCTTGCAATGAGTTTCACAGCTTTTGCCAGAAGCTTGACCGGACTAGAGCGCATGCCGATTTGCACATCAGCACAACAAAGGATGGAAAAAGTGGGTGTTAATGTCTAAGTTTTGCAAGGCCCCTTACTCATTCTCAAGACCTTTTTTTTGTGCCATTCAACCACCTGTAGGCCCTTTTCAAAGGAGAATCGTTTTACACAGTCTTCCCCCCCCTGAGCTTTTGATGACGTTTGGCAGGAGTGACCGTGTGTGTTAGCTGGGTGCTGTTACCAGTCCTGTGGGTTCCATTTTTAAGAATTACTGATTTTTGTAGTCACTACCACCAGGCTGATAACCCTGCCCTGTTGTATATTTTCCCTCCTTTCTAGTCATTTTTCATGTAGGTCCATGAGGGAGTTTTAGTCCTTTCTGGATCTGATCCTGATCCCTGCTTTGCGAATATGAATTCAGAGTTACTGGTCAAGTCGGTTGTCCAATGCGCCGCATCGCTCTTAGCCCGTCTTCTGTATTCTGTGATCATTTATGTTGATTTATAATTGTGCAGAGAGGGAGCGAACTGGTCCAATCATTGTATATCCAATCCAGTAAGAGAAGTTTATCATAGTCTGGTCCTCAGGAGTATTTTTCATATGGTCCTGTGGTTAGAGTTGATGAGAGCATGACCTTGACAGTCTTTCTTTCCTCTCCCCTCTCAGCATGTTAAATGATTATGTATTACATGTGCATAGGAGGTGGATTGGAGGAACTAATAGATCTCTTATGTCATTAACAGTGATCCTGTAAGTGAGCGTGGAGTGATGTACATATAGCTGTATAATCTGGTCTTTCATCCTCCAGAGCTGCTGGGCAAGAAAGTTATCCAAAGCAGGTAATTGTAGGTGCAGATTAACTTGCCTGTGCTGTGCACTCAGCTCCTCTTGGTGAGCAATGCCCTCGCGAAGCGCTCCTGTAAGTCCCACCAAGCATTTTGGTGGGAACAACCTGTTTCAACGCTCCTGCCCGCGAAGTGGTCCAGCCCGAGCAGTTTTGCTCGTGAGTGCTCTCCCGAGGAACTCGCTGCATTCCCGAGTTCCAATGTTTGATAGCTCCAAAGGTATTTCCAAGTCCTGCTTGTGAACTTCAGCTGAAGAAGAATTCACAGAGACTTTGCATCTAATAGACCACCTCGATGTACAAAAACAGATATTTCCTTGTATTTTTGTAAGAACGGTAACACTATTTTTTTTTTTGAATGTTTTACTTTGCTTTTTCTTGGTCGGGATTTTCTTTGTCTCCCGGCACCTATATCGTCACAGCGTAAGTGTTGGCAATAAAATTAGAGCCATCTGCGAGGTCTAGGATTGGGGGTGGGGAGAAAGGGGAGGTGTTGCTTCCAAAATGTGGTTAAAAACCAAACTGCTGTGATTTTTGAGCGGTATTTCGGTAGCAGCTGCTTGTCTCGTGGCGCTTTTACGTTGGGTCTGGGAACCTGCACAGGCCCCGCGGGCTGGAGTAGGCAGGGGGCCGCTGCGTGGAGTTCGCTAGCTTGCTGCCGTGGGCCTGGCTTGCATCCGCAAGGCTCACTTCTCTGCATTGCAAATTCATTTCTTTCCCGGCAGAGCTATTGTCTGGAGGTTCACTGATAGACGTTTGTTACTGGTTCTTTTTTGGGAGACAGACCTGGAGTAGTATATGGATATATTTGTGTGTATGTGCGTGTGTATATATCTCTTTACATGTCAGATGACTGGACAAACTTCCCTTTCCTTCTACTGAGTCACTGATGCGTTTGGAAGCAGGTGAAAATGTTGAAATGGCCGAGGTGGTGGCTGCTGGGCCTTTTTTGAGGTTTCTGGAGCTCAAAAAAAAAAAAAAAAAAAAAAAGGAACGGATGGTCTAGACAGGGGAGGAAAACCAAAAAAATCACCCCCAAACCAAAATCTTTACCAGGTTTCAAATCCCCCTTCTACCCCCACTTCCAAATGTGCTTTTTAAAAGAATTACAAATGCTTGTTGGCATAGAAACTACAGGATCTGATTGAAGCATGCAAATGTGAAAGGAGCCATTCTGCATGAACAACGTGGACTGAGCCCCAGCAAAAGCTGGCTGAGATCTTTTTATGAGGGAAAGAAAATTGTCCAGATGTTGCTAGAATTATAATGGCGCTAAATATTTAGGTTTTTTAATTTGCACTTAAATCCAAAAAGGCTTGAAATGTAGGGAATTGCAGATACATTACTAGTGGGCTTTCATTTATTCTGAAAGAATCTGTAGTCCAAAAATATTGCTAAAATCTGTTTGGCTCTGAATACTGCCAAATCCTCATTAAAACATGTGGATATTTCTGTGGTTTAATCTGTTAGAAATGCATTCGGGATCCAGTTATGTTAAATTAAGCAACAATATTGGCCTGGGTGTTGTTTGAAATACTAAATGTGGCAGTCGGAACACCAAGCAAAATGTTTGCACATTTTAATCGCTCGAGGAGCAATTTTTCATTTTTGTCCTGCGAAACGATGGGGAGCGGCGAAAACCCGCCCCGCTCCCCTCCGTCCCGCGAAGACCCGCGCGCTCCGGCTCGCCCGCCGCGCTGCTTGCCGGGAGGTTTGCTCACATGTCCCTTTGGAGCCGGGAAGGCCCAGGCTCGCGAAGGCGCTTAATTTTTCTGCGCATTTATTTTTTGAAGCTGTTACCTGCTGCGTGGCCGGAGAGGCCCGTCCGCTGCAGGGCTGGCGAAGGGCTTCGCCCCTCTGAACGTCCGCGCAGGCAGGCGAAGAGAGCCCTGAAATGCGGCTCGCCATCGGCAGCGCCCTGGGACACGTTCGTAATATAGAGTAGGTGGAAAATGTTACTGCCGAGCGGGATTTTTGATGGCATTTGGGGGACTGTTTATTTTTAAATTTGGCACATTTTGAAAGCAGGTCTGTATTTTTTTTTTTGTCTTTGCTTAAGTTTAAAAATGAGGATAGGCATATGTATAATATATATATATTTATATATTTGCGTAATCTTTTGTTTTGGAGGCTTTTTTGTGTGCTGCAGCCTGTGTTGTATTAAAATGAGCACCTAGCCGAAAAGCAATAAGTGGGATCACGTTGCTGCTTTACAGCATCTCTCTCTTTACAGCATTCACGCCTCACTCTGGTCAGACATATAAAGGGCAGTGTGGAAGGGTAGTAGGCTCAAAAATTCAACTGTGCTTTACTTTTTTTCTGCTAAAAAGAAGAAGAAAAAAGAAAGTACATACTTTCCTGTGGGATGGTTTGGATTTTTTAAATCTGGTACTTCAGTGCAATTTCCTTTATTATTTTAATTTGATAACAGACCATATGATGAAAACGTGGGATTGTTAATGATTCATGATGGAAGAAAGCAAGGAAAAATATAAGGCATAATGTAATGGGGGTCATTGCTGTAAATATTCTCTGCAAAAGCAAACGGGTGGGCTGGGCAGGGAGGAGGAGATCCAGATTTGGAAGAGAAAGAAAAATAAGCATCAGCCCTTCTCTGGCTAGTTTTTACGACTGTGAAATGTTCTGTGCCCGTTTCTGGTGCTCTCCTTCGTCCTCGCTGCTGCTCCATGCCTCGCACACCACTGGGACCTCGCTGAGGTCTTAGGAGGGAAGGAGGAGATACGATGTGTGCTTTCCTTGCAGACGCGCTCGTCCTCTGACCGTCGCGTGAGCTGTTCCGGCTGTTGTGTCTGCGTAGAGACCCTCTTCCCAGAGGGACAAGGTGAGGCCGCGGGGATTTGCCTCGCACAGGCCTTCTTCACCGAAGTGCCCTTCACTTTTTCTGAGCAAATATGAACGCTGGGCAGCTTGATTAGACAGTAAAGGCCTTGTTACCAGGAATCTCCAGATTATGAGCTTTGTAGCAGGTACCTGATACTGCCCGAGCCGTTGGCTAAAAAAGCATGGAATTGCAAAACTGAAACCTTTTTGCAGGATGTAGACAGTCCGGTGGGCACCCAGTGCTGCCCATGGGCTCTTTCGTGTGATGGGAGACTTCAGTTCCTCACCTTGTTGCAGCCACCAATTTTATTTGCAAAGGGATGTTGCTGTTCGTAGTCGGTTCATAATTTCACTGCACTAATATTTGTTTCACGCTTCACCTTATAAGTGAGATGGATGCAGCTGAATAGAGTTTTTCCTGTTGAAAAACTTAATTTGCAGGCAGGAACTGATATGCTTATAATACAGCAGGATCATTATCCAGGCAGCAAAAAAATAGGCCAATATTGTAGATAAACCTTAAATAAAGGATGGAGGAACAAGGAAGCTCTTTCTTGTAGTCCCACATGCGTGAGGGCATGGACATACCTGCTCAGGGATACATACATTATTATTTTTCATTGCTTGGGCATGAATGGAGAACAATATTTAGGTTTATTGTTAGGTAGTAATAGGATGCCAGAAACCACTCGTGCGGTCAGTAGAGTGTATGTATATTTCTGGAATGAATTTGGTGAGTTTTGAGACTAGAACAGGGATTTTGGCAGAAGTATTCTTCTTGGTTTGTTGCCATGTAGGCTCATCCACTTTCGGAGGGCAGCATCTGCAAAATAAAGTAGTCAAGGCTCTGCTGCCTCCACCTTGAAGGTGAGCAGCCGGCTCTTTGTTTTAACACCTGCCCCAAGAGGATAGGAAAAAGGATTAGAAAGAGAGAAGTGCAGTAGAAAGAATAAATTAGCACTGGAGCAGAAGGAAAGTACAGGAGGTACAAATAGGGGAAGAGAGCTCAAAACAGAAGAGAAAAAAGCAACATGGATGATGCAGCTTTGAAACACGAGGAGTTGCGGACACGTGTGTATCAACACTTACAGGTAGAAAAAGCACTGATCCCAGAGCAAAGTTAAAGGACAGACAGTTGAGTGTGTAGAGAGGAAGATGGAGAGCAGATGAAGATGGCAAAAACAGGGAGAGAGATTCAGAGGCAAGTGCTGACCGTTACCTCTGTAGCAGATTGCAGAATGTTTGCTCGAGTTGTCCTTTATGCCAGTGATTAAAAGGTTATATAAAAAACAACAACAACAAAAAAAACCCAACACCCCCCCCCAAACTCTGAATATTGATACAGTGATGAACTGAAATTCCCTTTTCCCCTGGAGCTCCTCAGGGGGTCTCTGATTCCCATCACGTACGAGAGAATAGAAGAGGTGGCCATCTACCAGGCTGAGAAGCGTTCTGCTTTTGACGGTCTCCAACAAAACCTGTGAATCAGAGTGGGAGACTCCTGAAGCCAAAGCTTAATGGATTGAGTGCAAGACGGTGTTACAGGGATCCGAAATGAGATATAAGAATAGGGTAAAAATAAAGGGAAAAGAATCCCCGCCTGTTCTTGGGTGCAGTTGCTTTATGTGTACTTTGGGCCTTCCCTCCATTACCTGGGTCTGAGCAGAATGTCCTACTCACCAGTATCCCTCGCTGCAGAGTCAGATTTGCGTTTTGAACACGTGGTATTAGCATTTCTTTGCAGATTGGTATATTTGAATTACACTGTTTCAGGAATAAACAAAGGTTTTATGCAGTTGTGTTATTCATGAACCACGTTTCTCTTCCTTTCTGTTTTGCCTTCTGTTTGTGCATAGCAACGGATGGGGGCTCTTTTTGCATTTTATAGTTCAAAATAAAACTTTGATCCATGACATCCGTTCGATCTCCTTGGGAATGGGGCATATTTAGATTAGTAATGTGCTAGGCAGGGCTTTACAGGAACTTCTGTGATGCTTTATTCGCTACTGAAAGGAAGAAGAGAGTTAAAAGCTGTTTGAAATGACAGACCTCTTGGGTTGCTTTAAAACTGATCCTTTATGCAGTTCCTTCTAAAGATGGACTTAGAAAAAAATATTGACGCTCCAGGTGTGTCTGTTTATTGACCTGTGAATATTCGCCATGCAGGTTTCACACCAACATACGAAGCATGTCGGGAAAGGGGAATATCGAAAACACTGCTGTGATAACAGCAATACCCAAGGGCTTTCCCAGTATAGCCCTCTGAGCTGATATAGTTATGATGCTCTGAGTAGGCCTTCCTTTTCTCAAAGGGAGGGAAAAGAGGGGGAAAAAGCCACATAGCCTCCCGTTACTGCGGGAATGTTCTCGACCAGTGGTCAAGGCTTAGAAACGTTGGAGTTTACAGCAGATGCCTGCAGAGACCTTGCATTGGATTTGGCAAAGGGAAGATTGGGGACAGACACATGCAGGGGAGCTTATGGACTTTGATAGCGCTCTGGACTGGCTGAGAAGAGCTGTTCTTTTGTGGGACCTTGCTTAAAGCCGGTGTTGTTGAGGTTTGTAGAAGAATGGCACAGGGTACAACACGGCAGAAAAGATTTCGGAGGAGGTAACTTCCTGTAAGGGGGCTCGCTCTGAACCAAGGTCTTGCAAAGGCTGGAGGAGGGGACGTGCGGTTTGGAGTAGTTCCATGCGTTTCAGTGGGGACTATTTTTGGAGTACAGGTGTCGGGAGCACGCTCTGTAGCTAAGCTACAAGGTGCTTTGCCAGACCAGGGTTGCAGTTCCCTTGTCAACTGCTGCTCTCTAGCAGGCGCTGAACACACCCCGGATGCAATTAAAAAAAAAAAAAAAAAAAAAAAAGGAAGAAGGAAAGAAAAAAAGTGAAACAACGTGATGCCAGGTGATCTGCCAGCATTTAGTTTGACTCTGACCCATCTGGGGAAAGGTCGTTGTGCGTGCCGTGGTAACGCCGCACGAGGCGCCTCCCGCCGCCGCCGCCGCCGCGTCTGGGCTGCGTGTTGTCTCTAGCCGGCTGGAAGGGAATCCTGAGCGTCTTCTCGGCGGGCCACGTTCAGCCGTGCCGGCTGCTCTTTCTTTGCTTGCCGCGCGGCAACGGTGCCTAAATTCGGTTCCCTGAGTGCCGCAGGAGCAATTAACCACGGGCACGCGGGAATAAGCTGCCTTGGTGCGATAGTCTGGTTCTGGGTTTCGGAGTCAGCGACAGGGATGCTCCAACTACTAAGTTGCATGTGAAACTCCGGCGCTTTCAGCTGCTAAGTGAGTGGCTTACAAAGCTGCTCGAGGAAAAGGATGCTGAATTGGGCAGTGCTTGAGTTGGTTTAATTGAAGCCTGAGAGTGGTCGAGCTGCTGCTGAAGGCTGAACTCAGGCTTCCTGTCTCAAAAGAAAAAAAAAAGCTTCATTTTTTTTCTCCTCTCTCTTGCCTGCGCTTTATTTATTTATTTATTTATTTTTGCTGTCACCCTCGTATGTGGTGTTACCAAACCAGAGTGGCAGCGCTTCTGCCTGCCTTTTCTCTGCTGCTTTTTGGCTGCCAGAGGAGGAGTTTCCCGAGGTCAGCTCCGCTCTTGGCGCGGGCTTGGACTGGGGATTCGAGCTCTGGTAGATGTCGGGCATGGGCAGGGTGAAGCCCTGCTCTTTCCCTTCCCTTGTACAATAAGAATAGTACGTGTAGTCCTTCCCAGTGGGAAGCATCCTCCCCAGTAGGCTGCTTTTGCTGGCCCCTGCGGGGCTGCCAAAAGCTGCTCTGGCCGAGGGAAGGCGAAGCACGACAGCGACCATTGCGCCGAACTGGAGGCATTTTTAAGCGTTCACCTTTCCCACTGTCTCTAGTTCAGATCTCTGGAAGCTAGTAATGTTACTGCAGTATCTTGTGGTTTTCTAGTGTTTGCTGTAGTTCCACACCTTTAGGTTAAAATGGTAACAAAATTAAGCCTCCTTGCGAGGCATGTACACTGGTATTATGCACAGGAAAAAAAGGATGGGAGTGTTTGAGGGAAGTCATTTTTTAGCAGAGCAGTTTAATTTTTGATGCAAAACCGGTGCATGATTTTCACGCATGCTGCCCATTCCCACCTTGCTCTGTAGTGTCGCTCAAGGAGGAAGGTTCTCAGCAGGTCGGAAAAGCTCTCTAAGCTGACCACCCAAACTCCGTGTCTCTTGGTTTGAAATTTGTCTCTCTCTGAGCTGTCGTTTGGGTCGGGATCAGAATTGAGCTCATCGTTCTTAGGCCGGGGCTTTAACTGCCATCCTTGCGTTTGTCCTCCGTAGTAGAACAAGGCTTTGGCATGGTGGAGCGGTCTAGTTATTTAGGCATTAAAGTAAATCCTGTGACGATCTTCCCAAGTTTAAATCTGCGTTCAGAAATCTTCAGAAATACGTGGGGCCCGAGGCAGAGGCTCTTTGTTCCGTGGATATTTGCAAGCAGCATGCTAGAGCATCGGACAGGGTGGAGGGGAGAGAAAGGGAAGGGAAGCAGGAGTTAAATTTGTTAATAAGTAGTGTAATCTCACTAGAATTTCCACTTTTGCTTTTGTTTCAATACTATATTGTCACATAAGTGTTTGCCAGGTGTTTAATTCATATACATATAACAAAAAATGTAGTGGAGCTCGTTGTCTTTGCTTCAGATGTGTTGATGTGCACCTGTGCTATGCAACAGTAATCTTCTATCAAGTAACGTCCCTGAATTTCTTGATCCTGTTGATCAGTTTAGATCCAGCTGATTTTTGGTAGCCCTCTGGATTGTGTCCTGATGTCACAAATTCACCCATATCACATCCTCCTGCTTCAACACTGGTTTGACACTGAGCATGAAAAGCATTTCAGAGACAAAAAGTTTGCTGTTTGGGATAAATATTTCCTCTCCCCTCCAAAGAGAATGTTGGTTAGAGGGAATATTATGGAGAAAATGCTAATAAAATTGTTATTTATGTTGATGTGTCGTGCTGATTTTTTCTTTTTAAATAATGAGATTTTCAAGGGAATATAAAATGCTCAAACTTCACTGAAGATTCAAAGACAAGATGTCTCAAGCAGGCTGTCCCAAAACGTTCTTTGAATGTTGCTCCATCTGACCTACCCTAGATAACTCTGTAAATCAGCAGCAGAGCATCTAAATCTAGGTGTACTATTTTACATTCTTCTGCTCCATACATTTGTGAAAGACCATTTCAGAATCTTTTGGCAGTTAATGCTCTGTGCCTCTGTTTCCATCTGTAAAATGGAAAGAGAGAAAAAAAGACTAATATTTTCTACTTATTATAAACAAAATTCCAGTGCAATATATAAATTCCCTGTGCAACGTGCTCTAGGTGACCCTGCTAGAGCAAGAGGGTTGGACTAGACGATCTCCAAGAGGTCCTGTCCAACCTCAACTGTTCTGTGATTTTGTGATACTGAAATAGCCTTATAAAAATCTAAGTATTTTGTTTAAATATATTAAATAAATCATGATGTATCTTTCTTTTATATTTTTTCTTTTTTCATGATGATTTTTAAATGCTTTTTTCAGTATTTCAGTATATGCTCTGATCTTAGTTTTGTTTTTTTTTTTTTGTTTTTTTCCTTCTCTTTTCCTAGAATTCTTGGTGGCTAGAACACTGTCAAAAATTCTTGAGACCATGACATTGGTTCAGATAAAACTGGGTAATTATTATAATTGCTTACCAGAGTGAGGATGCTTAGATTTGCAGAGTGTAGGCCGAGGGATTTGCTTCAAGGATTGCTTCATTGCTGCAGGAATGGAAACCTGCATTAGTGCTGTTAAATGCTGTTCATCAACATTTGAAAAGCCAGTGTACTGAAAACAGATTCATTTTTCAAGCTCTAGGGCAAGAGCATCTTGGCAGTTTTGCTTGTCGTTTGCAGGGGTGTTTTCTTTGTGCTTTTGGTTTACAAGATACCCTCCAGGTTACCGCATTGGTCCTGCCGTGAGCGTGTCTAGGAGGACAGCAAGGTTGCTCCGTCAGCAGAGTGTCATTTGCAAGCTAAGAATCTCTTTGGAGTATCTGCTGTCTTGGAGTCCAAGGCCTAATTTTCAGCACTGCTGAAGCATCCTGGATTCGCCTCAGCTTTAGTGCTGAACACCGATTGTTCTGGTAATGAAAACGGGATTCTCCGGGGCACCGCAAGGCTTTGCTCTGCGTGTGGAGGAATGATCCTCTCCCTGCTCATAGCAGCTTCTGCAGGTGCAGCTCCGTTGACTGCAGCTGTTTTGCTAGTGGGAGACGCTGATATGAACAGCAGAAGAATCAGCCCTGCTCCCTTTGGTATTCAGGTAATCTTCTCAAGTAGAGACTGCAACCCATCTTGAGTCCAAGCGTGTTGGGAAATGAACTCTGGGCTGAGTCAGCCTCTGGGTGAGCCTGTTTAAGGAGCCATAATTTTATTTGCTGTTCTCACGTGTGTCCATTTTACTGCCTATTTGACAGATTTTTGAAGGGTGCTGAGCACTTGCAATTCCAGCTGAAGGCTCTGGAAGGTGCAGGTACTGATTGTCTTTACAAATTAGGTTATGGATAATTCAGCTCTGATACTTTTCGCCCTCCCTCCTCTTTCTTGCCCACGCAGAGAGGTTGTGTGTCATCACTGTGGGATTTATTGCCTTCAGGATGAGGACCTTTCATGTGAGCAGACTCTATGAGAAGAGTTACGGCTGCAAGAAACGCTGATTTTTTTTCCACTTAAGCCCTAATGCATGCCCTTGACCAGAATAAGTTGGTCTTAAAATTGGCAAAATGTACTTACAAGAGGTTACTGCTTTTTTCTTAAGCTTGTATTCACTCTTCAGTTTGTGTTGGAAGGAAATATGTTTTGAGCAGTATTAGTGTATCTTTTGGAGCTGTGTGTTAGGGGGCAACAGTATACCTGGCCCAGGGTAAGCAAATGAATCCTAATTTCCTTTTCTTCTACCTCTCCCCAAGGAAGCAATATCTATGCCATGCCAAGATTACATCTGTTGAGGAAAAAGGGATTTTTACATACTGATGGACTGTGGTTTTCCCCTTAGAGCAGCAAGCCAATTGTTCATTAGTGGAATATATTAATAATTCTCTTAAGGACCTTGCTGGTGTGAATCAGCTTTAATTCATTTGTATCAATAACAGCTGTAGGTATGTCTTCGTTATATTAAAAAAAAAGAAGAAGAAAAGGAAGAAAGCAATGCTTGCAAATTGGTCTTTGTTTCCAAGGAAACAAACTTGACATGCTTGAGCTGTGCTAGATGCAAACACTGCTAGATTCAGCAGACATGCCTCAGGATTATATGGTCTGAATATTATTTTTAAACTACTTCCAATTTAAAGGCAAGGGAGAGGATGAGAATAGAATTTGTCGGCAGGGTTTACCAATCTGTACTTAATGAAAGCGCTGTACGGTATCCTTGAGTGGCCTAATGTGGTGTAGGGAGAATTGCATCCTGCCCTGAGAATGGATGACCCTAATGACTGTCCCCATAGAATGGGCATCATGGGGCCAAATGGCTACTTGAGTATGTGAGTCCTGGTGTTTTGATGAGATGCTTTGAGAGAAATAAAGGTCTGAGGGGAGATAAGCATGCACTCTTTATAGCAAATTATTGTGCTTTATCCTAGGTCACTTTACCAAACGTTTTGTGCTCAAAAATATTTTAGTAAAATACAACTTGCTCGTGCTGGGCTTGAAAGGCTGCCTTCCATTAAAAGTCAAATGTGAATGTCAGCACTTTACTTTCCCAAATAATTTGCTCAAAAGCTCTAGCTTGATGCTCAGTACTGGAATGAATTTAATGGGGAAGAGATGAGAGAAAAAAAATTACAAGTTGTTTGCATAGTGTATCTGTCATGAATGTGCTGTAGACTGATGAAAATTATAAATTTAGCTTGGCTTATTGCATTTTAAGAAAGTCTCTTGGTATTTTCATGATTACCTTGGAAGCTTAATTTAGGAAAAAGATCATTTTCAGTGCACATCTATCACTGTTTCTTTCTGAAATGCTCTGTTTATAAAATACTTGATTTTTTTATCTTCCCTTGAAGAATCAAGACTTTAGCATTGAAGCAGACACTATATATGCATGAAAAAAATATTAGGCATGGACTGCACAGGAAACAAGTGTCGGTCAACATAGTGCACAGACAATTCACGGATCTGAACATCGAGAGTTTGGTTTGGCTTGTGCCCAACATGAGGAATAGAGTATAAATTAAAACTTTGTTGGGTTTAATGGTCAATTTTGTGCCCTGGCCCACAAAGCTTTATTTCTGTCACAACTTATCTCTGACTTCTGTGAATAGTTCTGTGAACTGGCAGGGATACGCCTGTGAGCGAAGGATCTTTACAGAAATAAAGTTTTGGAGGAAGTCAAGTCCCACCTGAAGAATAACTCACAATATGCATGTTTGTAATTCTCTGGCAGTGCAAATGCCCAGTAGACTTCAGCGTTGTGTGTCTTTGCCTATTTTGTCCTTTGGAAAAGCAGAAAGAAAAAAATCCTCTACCTATTCTGCTGTGAAGCAGTCTTACTGTATTACAGAATAAAAAAATGTCCTGATAGAATAATCTCAGGGCTAGCTACATAAAAAAAAAAAACAAAACAAAACAAAAAAAAACTCTCTCTTAAAATGCAGCCTCTTAGGAAAAACATAACATGAAATGTGTTGTACTTTAGTCTTCTGGGGTTTTTTTTTTTCCTTCTTTCATCATGCTTTTTAACTTTCTTGCATATTAAGTCAAAATAATATTCCAGGTTACATAGAACAAATTGGTGTAGGTTTAGCTTTAAGGTGGACGGGAAGCAGTACTTGCATTGAGAACTAAAAGCATCAGTTGAAGCCTGCTTGGAAGAAAAAAAAATAATGGCATGTCATGAAAATCTTGTAATTTGTGAAAGGCCTAGAGTGAAAAATGTGCTGGTTTGAGTGTCACTGTGAAACGTTACTTTTTGCACAAGGCTTGCCTGCGACAGTATTTTCCTTGCTTTTGTTCTAAAATGCTATGTGCTTGCTGACTAAAAATGCCTGCGCTGTGCACGCACGGAGATTCACCTTGTTGACAGGGGATGGAAACAGTAAGGTTGGCTGGATCATGATGAATCCTGCACCTTCCTTTTTTTTTTTTTTTTTTTTTTTTTTTTTTTTTTTTTTTTTGCTAATGACACTTCCTTATGCTTACATTTCATTAAAGCTCTGAAATGGCTGAAGATCAGCCCTTACTGAGCATGCTCCAGGGTTGAAGCTGCACCCATAGAGTGAGATGGATTTGTGGCTGAAGGAGTTATAGGCCTGAAGTCAGGATCTGGAAGGAAACAGCAGCTCTCTTCAGACAGGACCAGAGGTAGGGGAATTCTGGAAATTTCATTCACATGCCATAGGGCTTCCGTAGGGAATTGGACTCGGGAATAAGGAGACCGGATGAAGTGGTTCTTGAAGCAAACTGTTGGAATTGATTCAAAAGCAGCATAGTTAACCACTGACATGAGATGGCTTCAAACTGCTTCCTGCCGATCAGCGCGGAGGATTTTAAAATACTGACCTTTACTGACTTGCAAACCTATATAAAGAAAGGACCTGTCTAACGTTAGGGTTATGACATAAAGCAACAACAGGCTCAGGGGTAGGGCTGGCAGCGAAGGCTGTGGGGACTGGCTTGCTTGTGCCTTCACATTGGAAAGGCATGTGATCTTGTCACAGTCGTGGGCTGCGTAACGCCGTTGCTAATTGTTATTAATTTGAACACTTTCAGGGCACAGACCTGCTTTGCAGTTTGCATCTAGATCTGTCTGTGATTGTGGGAGGGCAAAAGAATTTCAAAGTGACTCCCTCTTTGAGGCTTATTTTGCATTCCAAGGATTGCAAACAAAACAAACCTTGCCAAATCAGGTCCTCCAAATTTGCAAGAAAAGGAGGGAATCTAGATGTTTGTTCCTTTTGATGGGCTCTTTCTGTGTTAGTTTCACCCGGAAGGAAGTGGGGTTTAATGTGTTGGCAAGTGGCTTTGAGGGAAAGAACGGGACTGTGTGAGGTTGGGCTTTTGATTTTGGTGTTTAGTTGCCAGCTTTTTCCAAGGAGTGTATAATAACCGGCAGGTATGTGCTGCATGAGGCGATTGACTCCACTTGTTGTACAAGCAAGCTGCGTAGTAAATTGCCAATAAAACGTTTACGTTGGCTCTCAATGTTTGTATTAGTGAGGTATAGGGAAGATCTGACTTTGTGTAAAGAAGGGGGGGAGGCGTCAGTAGAAAACCTCAGCCCGTTCAGACTTTATGCCCTATGGGAAATATGTTACTGGGTGTCCACATTCCTATCTGTCTGGCTTTAAATAAAGGTAAGGCAAGAGGCTTGCTATATTTAGGGCATTGTGAAAACTGCAGCTTTGGTATTATAAAGTTATTGTGTTTGGCTTATCTCTTATTAACAGAAATCTGTGATCACAGTGTATCTTCAGCCTGCGTGCAGTAGGTAGGTTGGCTCTTTAGGGTGACTCTTGTTGCTTTTCATAACGTAGTTCAGTGTGTGATTGGTTAAGAGCAGAACATAGATTTTTATTTTATTACTCTGTCCCAGACGACTGTCTTACCTAGTTAGGTCAATCTGCATGATGAGTCAGTTTATTACTTAAAGTAACTTGAATATTTATTGCCCAGTTCTGCATTTCTTGTGTAGCCAACATGTCCATTGTGTTTTCTGAGCTGTGAGATTGCAAGCAAGGCAGGAGCTAGTCATTATCTTACCTGTGTGATACGTCAGCCCTGTAGTAAGTTGGTGACCAGTTTGCTTACTGATGTTGCTTTTGCAGTTCCTGCAGAATGCCTGCTGCAAGTCTCAGGCTCCTGGAGCTGTATAACTTTACTCACTTTTAATGGATGCTGGCTTGTTTATGGTTGGATGAATGCATAAAGAAAAGCATTTATGTTAAATAAACTGCATTGTAATTGTACAATGAAAGTAAAAGGTTTTGGTTTTCTTTGGCTCAGATGCGAGCTGCATTTATAGCTTTTCAGGATTGATCTTGTTGGCTTTTCCTCCTTATGCGATTCTGGCATTGAAGGAATTTCAGCCCTAAGTTTTCATGTATGGTCTGGCTTCCTTGATGAGGAAATTTCACTTAAACAGTTTCAGATGCTGAAAACCACTCATGTGATAATTTCCTATTGTGCTTGTGTGAAAGGTGTAAGGTAGCCTTAAAAACCCACTGCCACCTTATGGCAGTTGCTGAAAAGCAAAAAAGCAATCTTTAGAGGCAATGCTGTATACGTATCATGCTTGCTTTATTTCTCTGCTCTTCTTAGCTTGTGATATTTGCATGAAGATGGGAGCTTTGTTTTTAGAGTTCATCTGCTCTTTCTGTTCCTCACAGAAATTTATAATGTCAGCGGCATTGCTCGTAGAGCCATCAACTCTGATATTTCATATGCAAGTTCATGATTTGGGGAGAGGTAAAAAAGCATCATGAAATTTTGATTCTCTTCAAATGAAGAGAATGAACTTGTTTTCATGGAAATGTCTGTCTGTGATGTTTTAAAAAAAATTAGGTGTGAGGTCAAAGACTAGGGAAACATTGGAGCACATGAGATTCGTAAGCAGAATTTGAAATGATCTCCGGTGTTGCGGTGAAGTGTTGCAGCAGAAGTGAGACTGCATGTAAGCAGCCATTTTTACTGCCTGCTTTCCTGGCAGAAGACTCCTCACAAGCAGGAATGGTGCTGCGTGATGCACTGAAATGCTTCTGATTCCCACCCCATCTGCCCTTCCAGAACCAAACAAGAAAACATTTGTGTGTGGAGCAAATTGTTAGTGTGGTTAAAGCAATAAGCTTGATCACTGGTTTTGAAGATGGGGTAAGCATGTGATGTTGTATTTAATACCCTTCTCAAGCAAGGCTGTACGTGTACAGTAGAAGCTCTTAATAGACGATAGCTGAATGAAGGGGAGAAATGGTGCTTTTAGCTTTCCAAAATAGAAAGAGCTGTGGTTACTATAAGTTAAAGCTGAAGGAGTTTATAATTGGGAACTGCTAGGAATACAGTATGCTCTAAATTATAGCTGTCTGTCCAATGTGGCTCTAAATAAAGTTCTAGGATTGCCCTATAAATCAAATACTCAACACGTATTCTTATCAAAACATAGTAACATCTTCCAGAGAGCTTACATCTCAACATCTGTCACAACAGTATCAGTTTTTCTGGTTTTGGGCTTTTTTATCTGTGTGTGTGCGCGCGCGATGTGCTCAACACAAGCGTCCCAGGGAACATGTTATGTTTCCTATTAACTAAAAACAGTTTTAAGCTTTGCTGAGGAAATGAGGGGGGAGAGAGGGAGGTGGCTAGAAACCTTTGGAGAGAAAAAAAAGCAGGTTTCAAAAGGTGGAGAAAACTGTAATTCCAGAAGCGTGCGTTCATGACTGACTGCTCCTTCAGAACCGCTGCCTGAGCCTGTGAGGGGCGAAGCAGAGGTTTCGGCGCTCCCGGAGAGGGTGGAGGGCGCTCAGAGGATCCCCACGACTGGGTGTTCGGTTTAGGATGCGTCCAGGATTATCTCCGAGAAGGGAAGGAGGTGTTTCGAGAGCTCGCAGCTGAGCCGAGGAGTAGCTCCTAGGAATGGCAGAGCGCCCCAGGCTTTCCAGCAGCGGTGCTTGCGTTCGTTCACGCGCTTCAGAGGGAGGCCGAAAGGGAGCCTCGGCTCTGAAGTGAGAGCTTGACGGAAATAAGAGGAGGTCTTGTATTTTGGAGAGCTGAATGCCATTCCTCCTAGAGAAGGCAGATCTCCCCTGGCCTCCCGCTTGCCTTCCCCCATAAGGGAGCTGTGGGAATGACGGCAGTAATGGTGTCATTAAGCAAAAGCCCTTAGGAGCCATGTGTCCTTTGTGAAGGAAGGTGGTCGTTCTGCTGTCTTCCTCTTTAAAATGTGAGATTCTGGAAAGGATATTCAAGCCTTGAATCATGGAACTGAGGCCAGAGAGCCCAGAGTTTAAAAATATCTTGTAGTTTTATAGTACCTGGTAGAGCACTTCGGAAAAAAAAAAATGCTGTACCGTCTCTCACCACACAGTCTGCGAAGCAGAGATGGTTTGATGGTGAGATTGCTGGAGAGTTAAATAAAAACTTTGCAGGGTAGAGGCTTGTTGTCATTTTACTCAGCTGCGAAGGAAAGGAAATCTACCTCAGCCATTTTGGAGATGGATTTCATTTTCCAGGAGTGGGGCACGGTCTCAGCTCGGTGCTATGTTGGTGACGTCCCCGAGCGGTTGAATGGCTCAGCCCTGCTGCTCTGTCAGCTTTCATTGTCGTGAGGCCGGGACAGAGGAGGGCTCCTTCCCTCGCTGCCCCCGCCAGTGCCCCTGCAGCACCCGGCCCGGCTGCCACAAAATGGCCGCAGGGTGGAGAGGAAATGGCGGCGCTGCTGTGGCCTCCCTGGGAGCCTGGCTGCCCTGTGTGTGGGCCCGGAGGAGGCCTGACAAGGTGGCGGGGAGCCAGGGCGGCCAGCTCTCCCCGGGGCAGGCCTTGGGCACGTTGGGGGGGGCCCTCTGCCACCGCACGGACCCCACGCGGGTGGTGGGGCTGCGTGAGGACACAGCCTCTGAATGGCGGCGCCATGCCGTGGGCAGCGTGCGTAATGCTGCAGAGGCTGTCTGGAAGCTTCTGTTCCTTTTTGGCTGCCGTGAATTTAAGAACTCGGCTGCTTCCTCGGCACTACCACACAAGCAGCCTCCGCTCTCTTCGCACCTCCCTGTGCAGAACTCCTGCGAGGTGCTAATCAACTGCTTTGCTTGACTTGATTGTGGAAGCATCCACAATACCCTGCTTTTTTCTTTCTTTCTCTTTTTTTTTTGAACCACTGTTTAGTGCTTCCCAAGATAAAAACCGTCTCTATATCTTCTGCTTTCAGTGCATTTCCACCCTCACCAGTAAAAGCATTTCCAGGGTTGAGCTGCCACGGGGAGCGCCGCGCTTAGGAGCAGGCGAGAAGAGTGGACCCCGTGGCGTGCGTTCGGATCGCTGTTTCATCTCGGGCTGAAAATGGCTGTGGACTGTATTAGCTCACTGACTCCGCGTTTGCTAACGTCTTTGCTCCTGTATTTTTGGCGAAAGCTTGGTGAATTTGTGCTGCACAAGGAGGGTAACGCCTCGACTGGTTTAGAGCCATCTTTGGTTTGAGCTACAGTAGTCTCTTGATGCAGAGGATAATGCAACTTCTGCCTACGTAGTCAGGTTTTGTTGCTTTTATTTTGGGCTTTTTGGGTTTGTCTTAAGTGAGTTACCTCTACAACTTTTCGTGATTGATAGGCTGGAAAAATCTCATTATATATATTATTACTTATGTTGACATCAAGCAAAAAAAAAAAAAAAAAGGTGAATGAGAGATCCTGGCTTTTTTCAGTCCCCTCAAATATTCACTCTTTATGAACTTTAGCCTTCTGTGTTTTAACTGTTTAGCAGTGAAACTTCTCTGAAGTGTTTAGAGCAAAATAATGTCATTTGAGCTGCAGCAGTCCCACAGCCAGCTCTTCTGCTCTTTTAACTATTGCCACTTTGCTAGTGCACATAGACACGGCAGTGAAATACATGCTCGGCCTGCAGAAAAGGTGACTTGCTGGTGTTTCTGGTTTGTGATAACGGAGCAGCATGGCATATTCCGGCGAGGCTTTAAGAAAGGAGAGGAGGGGATGGGTGGAGGAGAGAAGGCTTCACGCTCCTGCTGGAGCCTTGAATTTTGAATGCCTGCTTCTCGTGCAGCGTGCAAGGCAAATAAAATCGTTGGGCTCCTCAAAACCTCGCAAGGGAAATGAAATTGTTGGGCTCCTCAAAACCTGACTATGGATTTTTATGGTCGTCTCCCCCCCGCCGGTGCAGGCTGTTCCTTTTCCCTCCCCCTCCTCCTCCTCCTTCTCCTCCTCCTCTGGGGCCATTGTGAGAGGCAACGCAGGGCGCCAGGGTTCGCTTTAGCCTTTCGGCTTAAGGAGAGTTGTCCTCCACGCTCCTGTTTTGGGGAGGATTGTTTGTGCTTTGGTCAAGAACAGACGGGTGGGACTACAGTCCCATTTCACATTTCCTCTTCCTTCTTCCCTCTTCTCTTCTCCTCTGTGCTCTGCTCCCCTCCCCCTTCTCCTGGGGGAGGTTCTCCAGAGAAATATTAAACACGGAGAAACCCTCGGACTTTTGCATTGTGATAAATGTCATCTGTGCATTTGAATCCATTCCAGCTGATCTCTGCTTACAGATGTTCCTGCAAGTTGCTCAGGCAGTTTTACTGGGAGCTTTAGCAGATACGAAGGTTGCCAAGAGTTTGTGCTTAATTGTTAAATGGAACAGAGACAAACTACTTTTATTTTGAAGCTAAAATTTCCTCTTTGCTCTTGCTGGCTGGGCCAGCTGTATCATATGGTTTGACATAGGCTGAGCTCACAACTACTGCACCTAGTAGTGCACTATCAGTTCATTGTTACTTTTTAGTGATTGTATTTGTGATATGCTTTTAAGGTTGGTTGTATCAGATCATGTTATATTATAAATCCCTGAAGTGAAAAATAGCACCCCTTCAGCTCAGCATATCAGATCTCAAATTCACTTTCAGTTGGACACAGAGCACTTAACCAGTTTAACCTGTATGCATTTATCCCAGTATTCAAAGGCTGGGCGCTTTATTAAGCAAAATATAATTAGCACAGGGATGCCCTCAAACTTAAATGCTATTGTGCAGCATCTCTCTCTTTTTCTTTCCCTTTTTCCTTTTTTGTAGGCAAGGGCTACTCTTGGAGGCCACTGAAACAGAACACATTATTACATGGTTTTAAAAGGTTTTTGCAGGCTAGTGATCAGTTTTAGGCCTGGCACTAGGTCAGACCGTTGACAGATTATCTTTATTAACTGTGAGTTGCGCTGGGTGGACCGAGTATCCCCACGATGCCTTAGCTAATAGTTGCTCCAATGGAAGCCCTTAAGCCTGCAGGTTCTCTGTGAAATGGCTGCAGCTTGGAGTGAACAGTGAAATGGTCTCCACTGGGCATGCTCACTCTGTAGAGGGAGCTTTTATCACATGAGCAGAAACTGAATCACTGTTCATGAGGATCTGGAATATGCAACTCTTTGAGTCTTCATCAAAAGAAGACCACAGATGTCTGCAGGTACAGTAACTTGTAGTGTCCATGTTCCATATGTCATAAATAGCAGATTCCCTCAGGTTGTGGCCGCAGACAGACTGTTGTCAGGTAGGAAAGGAGAAACCTCTGAGAGGAGGAAGACAGTTAAGATAATCATGGCTGGATTTTTTTATTTATTTTTTGCCCTATGCAAGAGAACAGCACAGCAGAAATGTGGATATTGCATATTGATGCAGCATGCAGGGTAGTGTGTTGGGGCTTCTTTTGAAGAAGTGATTTACAGAATAACCTGGACAGGCGCAGTTGCTTTTCAGACTTTGACTTTTCTGATCTTTTGTGTTGTTGTTAGTGTTACTTTGTTTTGCTCAATGGACTTGTACATAGTTCTGAATCTGAAATTACCTGTCTCTGGGGAAGCTTGGGCTGTATTTCCACGCATTAAGTTAGTCTTTTATTTGTCTTCTGTGTTGGGGAGGGTGTGGAGGTTTGTCTGGATTTTTTTTGCCTTTTTTTTTTTAGCATGAAGTCTTTTGAATATTTGGTTCTACTAGGAACCCTCCCTGCTTCCATTTTTTTGTAAGCAAGAAGAGAAAACCCTGGGGTCTTTAAACTGTTCGAAGACTGAACTTTCGAAGGGAAGGAGAGGGCCTCTGGACACATTTCACTTGCTTGCTAGAAACAATTTTGACAGCCTTCGGTTATGTCAAGCAAGCCTACAGTTTAGTTTTTAGGGTGGAGGGAAGAATGAAGCTGATTTTATCAGGAGGAAAGGATCTTTTGGGGGGAGTGGGTTTTTTTTTTCCTTTGGTTGTTTGCTTGTTTGGGGGGTTTTATTTATCTATTTTCTAAGCAGCCTGCAATCCAAGAGAGCAACTGATTAAAATGAAATGTCCGTGGTTGATTTCATGGCAGAAGGCCCATGTCAGCAGTTTTTTAAAAGGTTGCCTAAAATTCATAACCCCAGCCCTACTGTGTTCCTTTTTTTTATTATTATTAGTAGTAGTGTTTGTTTGTGTTACATGCACTCTGCTGCATTGCCTGCTACAGCAACCGGTCTGACTTGGAGCATGCACCCTGTTCTTGACCTCCGCTGTTGTCTCCTAAGGCTCGCAGGTTGCCAGACCTGTGGGTGCTCCTGGCACCCCCTGCTAGCATGCAAAACATGGGCCTAAACTCTACTGCTTGCTGGCTTTCAGGAAAGCCCTTAAAACCACCATGTATACCTATACATTAATTTTTTAAAAGACAAGTGAAATGTAGAGATAACCTTTAAAAGGCTAGGGAGCTTACAGGACAGTGTGGTATCTAATCTAAATATTTATCATGTCTCCAGGAGCCTATAAATACGCTTATTATTTGTCATCTAGTAAATGCATATTAAAGGCAAATACATCAAAAGAAGACATAAGGAGATAAACAAGTTTTCTTTTTAGAAGTGAAGAGCAAAGGCCTTGAAATGTTGGCTGCTGAGCTCCTGTCCAGGAAATAATGTGTTTGGAGTTTGATGAAGGCTAAGCAAACAAGCAACCAAAAAAAGCCGGGACAACGCTTAGGTAGGGGTGTTAACAAGTTCTTGTGCATAATATGGTGACCATGATGATGCTTGTGCTAGAGGCTGCCTAGAACACTGAATAGTCACATACTGCTGCCTGAAATTCCCTGTGAGAGCGTTTGCAGAATGATGCTGAAATGCCTGACCTACTTTTTGGAGGGAAGATGCAAGTGTAAGGTTAGAGATTCCATGTTGCTTTTCAGCAAGGGTTAATAGGCCTAAATTTGGGCCTTTCTTTCTTTCTTTTCTTTTTTCTTTCTTTTTTTTTCTTTCTTTTTTTTTTTTTTTTTTTTTTTTTTTTAAAGCTTTGCATCCTGAACTGACTTTTATGGTACTTTAACTCCAGTGCAAAGGGTCTCAGCCAGCCATTGAAAATAATTGTGAGTATTTGCTAGCAGAGGCTTCCTTTGCCTCTCCTTGGCAGTGGCCTGTGAAAAAAAAGCAATGCTGTTGTACTTCCCTTCAGAGTTATTTTTCCTCTTCCCAAGCAAATGACTGGCTATCAGACAGCTCCCCGGAGCTATATCCCTTGCTGTTGTGCCTTGTTCATGCTGGAGGGGGGTAGTTGGTCTGTGGGATGTGTTTTAGGACTCCTGATGGACTTTAAAAATCGCCCCGGCCCTTGTTAGCAGAAGCGCTGGCCATTGCAGCTCCTGCTGAGCTGGACACGTGAACGCGGAATATTTCTGCTAGTGCAGCTCCCAGCTTATAAAAACAAGTCATCCACTGACTCCCAGGCCTGGTAGTGGGGCGGCTGGGCTGTCGCGGCGTGGGACCAGGCCCGCGGCGCGAGATCCCGCCTGCACGCGGGTGCCCGGCCGAGCGGGAGAGCTGGGCCCGCGGCTCCCTTGCGCTGTTAGTGCTTCTCCTCCTGTGCCCAGCATTTGAAGCTGTATCTCGTTACACTGGTATGCCGCAGGAGTGCCAATGCCAGTGTGACCTCTCCCGCGTGGTGCCATCTCCTAATGAAAAAGGATCATGTGCTTTTTTTTTGTACAATGGCAGGGAACTATTTCATTCAGGTAAACAAGGACATTTAAGGAGCTTCGCTATCATGGCCAGCTGGTGTGGATGTTTGGGGGAGGGATGATTTGATTCCTGGTGCTTTTTTTGTTGTTGTTGCTTGTCTCTCTCTCTCTCTTCTTTTTTTTCTCCTTTAAAATCTTCTTTCTCCTTTTCCTCTTCCTGGATCTTGGAGAGGTCAAGGAATCGCTGCAGAGACTGCTGTGAACCTGGACTGGGGGAATTATCTTGCCATTCGGTTCAGGCTGAGGACTTGGGGCTCTGGCAGTGTGCATTAACTGCTCTTGAGGCTTGAAGGACCATATGCTCCTGCAATGAAATGCAGTGACAGTTATTTAGAAGCAAATCTCAAATTTATAAGCCTTCGCTACCATTTCAGAGGGTTTTTAAAATTTTTTTTGGCTGCCATAAATTCGAGAGTTTTGAAATCCACCCCTCTTCGGCGAGGAGAACCTGGAAGTTGTAATGTGATCTCTACCCTTGTGTCCTGTTCCCTTCATTCGTTTCCAGATTCATTCTTCCCTTCCCTCCTCTCCTCCCCTCTTCCTATTTGAACTTCTTGGTCTGGCACATTGGGGCTGTTCTGTGAAGTGCGAAATGTTTTGATTTGCTGTATGATGGCTGCATTGAGTTGGCTGTGACGGGGGGCAGAGTGGGAAGACGGTCAGTGTACAGTACGGCATGCCAGGATTTACAGTAGTCAGTAAAGCAGCAGGAGTAAAGCTCACACACTGTATAAGCTAATTGGAATGTGTTTAAAAAAGAAAGGAAAAAAATGTAGAACAAGCTTTTGTTTATTTTTTTTTTGTTGTTTTATTAAAGTATTCTAGGATCCAAACTAGCAGCCTTCTTCCCCCAGACCAGGTAATTTGTTTATTTTTTTCCCTTCAAATTCCATCATAAGGGAGGGGGGAAGCATGGTGGAAATGGTGGAGAAGAAGGGCAGAGCCGGTGGGGGTTAAGAAGATCTGACATGCGAGCGTGTTCCCTGTAATGCTGCCATACTGTGTCTGAGCAGGAGAATGCCTCTCTCAAAGGAAGCTTTTAACAAACTGTCCTTGTTCCAAGGATGAGGAAACCTACAGCTCTTCTGGCATTTTCTCTCCTTCATAACTCAAAGCTGCTTTCACCTGCAAAGGATGATAAGCACAGAAGGGGAGAGAAGTGGAATACAGAGGGACTCGGAGCAACCTTGCAAGGCTTTGCATGGAGCTCTTGGTGTTAAATGAGGAACTTTTCCCCTCCTCCTCTCCTCATTTCCCTGTGTGCCTGCAAAAATACTCTGGTTTGCATTTAAAGGAGAAAACTGTATGTGCTGGGACTAAGCCAACTTGTTTATTCAAGGGAAATACCATATTCCCAACCCTTTCTTTTTCAGAGGAAGGCTTGACACAGGATGGCAGACTGGGCTGCATATTATATTTTTAGGCGACATCGAAGCACAGTGGTGATTTGAAGAAGCTGAAATCATGGCTGGCATTTTTCATTGAAGTTTGTGATACCTTCCCTTCCCATATCCCCTTCTCCCCTCAAAAAGGGTTAACTTGTTCCCTGCTATGTTGCATTTTTTTGAGCAGGTGGATTTTGACCTAAAAAAAAAAAAAAGAAAAAGGAGAAAAGCCACCACCGCAACCAACCCCACAGTGTCACAATCTGCTAGTTTCCAGACTTTGTCATTTTCTCCTCCAAATTGGATTTTTATTGCAAGCGATGAAGTTGACTGCATCCTGGTTGTAACGAGAAACTTGCTCTGAGCGGGGCTGCGAATTAGCTGTGGCTGCAAGAGGCACTAGTGTTACAAATACCAGCTTCTATTTTACTGTCAAAAAATGGCAGGTCACTGTGTGTCTGTAAACAATGCAGTTATGAAATGGCAGTGCAAGGCCGAGCTGAGCATGCTCGGGAGCAGCCTGTAGGGGGAGGTGATCAGAGAAAGATGATCTAATTCAGTGCAATTCTTGGGATTGAAGGAAAAGACCAGGCTCCACACTAATGACAGAGCAGAAAAAAACACTTCTGGGACGAAGCCTGTAGGCCATGGAGGAGAGATTCTGAGGATCTCCTACCTTTAGGACTTCGGCTACTGAGCAGTGCCATGTCGCTTTATCACTTTCGAGAAGAGTAAAGTCTTGGTGAGGTTTTTCTGTAGTTATTAGAGGGACAGGCCCTAGATTGCAATCTTTTTCTTTTTTTCGTCCTTTTTTCCTCTCCCTGTCCGCTTTCCAGCTTGCAGGCGTCGATGTATTGCTGCTGGCCTCTCCTCTAGCTTGGTTGCAGGTAACACAAAGTGTTGTGCGAAGTGGGTGTGATACCTGCGTGAGGTCTTTGACGTCCCAAGAAACCCACAAGCACTCTGTACTTGTGGCGGGAGAGCGTATTTTGGCGTGGGTCTTTTTTTCTTTTTTTTCTTTTTTTCCTCCCCTCATGTTCGGCCCCAACGTGGCTTTCGAAGTCGGAAACGTGCAGTGAGCCCTTCTCTCCTGGGACCGTTTGGAGGAGCAGGGGCAGGGAGAGGGAGCTGCTCGGCTCGAGGTGACGACGATTTGGGGGAGGGAGGAAGAGGAGGACCTCGCAGGTCGAAGAGGCGCCTGAGCGAGCCCGAGGAGGACTGCACCTCAAGCTTCTCCCTTCTCAGTCGTCCTCCTCTGCATGCCCTGGGCTGGTACAATATGCTCACTTTGGACACTTCTTCGTGCTACATACATATTTTTTTGTTCCTGTTAAGCCTTCGTGGGGACTTGGTGTTTCTAAAATGGCTGGTTTGCTTTTGCTACAGATGATGATGGGTTACCAGGCAGAATCTTATTCTCCATTTTAGGGTTTTCTCCTTCCCCTCCCCTAGTGTCAGGAAAAGGCAGGCAGCAGCTGAGAATAACATGCCAGTATTTCTTGTTAACCTCAGCCAGTGAAGGAGGAGATGCCTTTGTCTGCTCTGGATTTACACTCGTCTGCACATACATGTTGTACTGGCTTTAACTCTACTGGGACACAGTTAAATTGGTACAGTGCTTCCCAGTGTGGGAGCAGTGGAAAGTAAAGCTGCATCCACGCTAGGGGTTGTAGTCATGTAAGTAGTTGGGTAAATGGGTCTCTCCTTTATAGAAGCTGCATGGAGCGCAGGCTCAGCTAGCCAGCGGTGGAAAACCCCCCTTTGCCTGAACACCATAATGAACTATCTAGTGTTAGAAAAAGTCACTTTAAGTCCTGTTATGTTTCGTGCATGTGTCTGTCTGTTTCTGGCTTTTGCATGCAGAGACTTGCACCTTGTTTCTACCCTTCCCCTGCTTTGAAAGTTAATTTGTACAGCTGGAGTAGGAGAAAGTCATTGACTTAGAGAAGGAAAGGTTTCTATCCTTTTAGGAGGGAAGGAAGAGTCTGGAGGTAAGGAATTCAGGGAACAAAAGAATTGCCGGTCTGGTTTGATTTGAAGACAAACTTCAGATTGCGAGGAGTGATTGTTCTGAGCTGTGGCTAAAATTCTGTATTCACATGATTGCAAGAGGCTTATAAGGAAGTGGCCTTAGCCAAAAAAAAGGAGCTTTGAGAATGGTGACTGCTTTGTAGGCCGGGTACCTTGACGGTTACATTTCTCTCCGTCTCCAAATCGAATGATTCTGCTTCTCCTAATGACAAAACCATGATCAGTCTCTCCCCATGAACAGCAATCCCAGACCTTGCACATGGACTGCAGGACAGTAGTGCAAAAATCTGAAATCAGCACTCTTCACATGGCTACAAAAGCAACACTATCTGTCTAAAAGCACTTTCTTAATCATTACTTCATGCATAATTACCTGCAAAATGTTTATCTTCTCCCTAAGCCAAAGGTTATTATAAGAAAGTTGATCTTTCTTTTTTTTTTAGGAGAAAAAGGGAGGAAAAAATGAGAGTGAATGAGAATCTGCTGCTGCTGGAGTTGCATCATTTATTAAGAGCTTTGCCTCTCTTTCTTGCTACAGTACATATTGCATACCTCGCCGCCGCCTTGCACAGTAGGTGAAATACTGCTTTGTTGAAGTGCTTGCTAGAGCTTTGCCTAAGAATTTGGTCTGTTAGGAAAGCTGGTGTTGGGGTGTGTGCATGAACTGCTTGTGGGGAGAGGTGTGCTCGCAGGTTCGCCTGGAGGGGTTCTGCAGCCATCGAGGGTGAACCTTCTGGCTGTAGGCTTTACAGGCCATTCAGGATCATTCCTCTGTCAATCTTTCCTAGTCTGCAAACAGATGTGTTGATGCAGCTAGTGCCCTGAATGTTAAAGAACAGAATTCTCTACAGTGTGCAGCCGAGTTGGAGAAGGGTCAGTCCTTCCTGCTTGTTTCCTACCCCAGTCCTCTTTTAGATTGACCTGTTTTAACTGAATATCTCAAATTAGAATAATGTTACTGCAAAGTCTCAGGTTCCTAGACAGTTGATTTTTTTTAAACCAAAAAAAAAAAAAAAAAAAAAAAACTGGTGAAGGTAGACATCTTAGCACATCAGACCTCCGATCCTTCCCTTGTCTGCCTTTAAAGATCTCTTGTTCATGATGTAACTAACTGGTCTCTTGGGCTTGGTAAGCTACAATATGTTGAAGTTTTGCTATGCATGTATTGTCTTTTCCTATAAAACCTATTTGGACCAACTTGCTGTGAAGGGCACCCGGATGGCTAAGGAAAATTCCAAGGAGGAGTGTGAGAAGGTTCTTTCTATGTTTTCCAGCTTTGCTCTTTTGTGTGTGTGTGTGTTTTTTTTTTTTTTTTTTTTTTGGGGGGGGGGTGGTGATTTTGTTGCTGTTGAATTTGTTGTTGTTGTTGTTGTTTTAAAGGCACCTCTGTAGTTTCTAAGTTGTCTGTTTGGAAATGCTGCAGACCCTGTCCTTGGACGATCTAAGCTGTCTTCCATCCCCTCCTAAGATCTAAAAGTAGGAAAGGAAGCCTGCTTTCTTGTAAACAGAGGTGGAGGGGAAAAATTAAAACAGCGCTAGCTTCTCTCCTTGGATCCTCATGGCTTTTAAAGCCCTTTCAAAGACCTAATCAGTCTTTCTCAAGATGCAGTAATTTTTCTTTCCCTTGAAATCTAAAAATAAAAGGTGTGTGTGGGGGAATAATGCTTCATTGGTTGTGGCACATAATCTTTGTGGAGGCTCTCCAGTGATTGAAGATTAATAATCAGTCTGTTGTAGGCAGTGGAATGGAGGCGGACGGCTGCAGGAAAGAGGGGGGAAAAAAAAGGAGAGTGCGAGACTTTTATTGTGAAGCAGCCTGTGCTTGGCAGTTGGCTTTTGTTGGGACTGCTGTAAGAACAGACATTTCTCTGCTAGGAGGGTGGGTATAAGATTTCTCTGCCAATCAGGAGCCGACAGATTGGGGCATGGTGGAGTGTGAGCAAAAAGGGAAGTTTGCTTTGAATTTAAGGGGAAAAAAAATGGAGGTATTGACACTTGCAAGAAAGTTGCTGTTAACTTGTTTGGGTGGATATTGTGTGCTGGGTGGAAATGAATGGGCAGCTCTGCTCCCGCGCCCTGGAGCGCGTGGGTGGTGGTGGTGGTAGTGGTGGTGTGGAGCGTGCAGGGCTCTGCCTGTGAATCCTCAGCCTGCAGACGTTTGCCATAAACTCGATGCATCTGACTCGTGATAGACCAAGAAGGGGGAGAGGTGTCTATCTGCTGGTGCTATGGGAAAGAGGCTTCGAATGCTTTGCAGCAGCTTTCTGGTGTAGACTCCCTTTTGATAAAAATGCTTCAGAATTCACAATCGTCTTTTCTGTTCCTTTCCCTTTCCCCCTCTGCACAGGGCTGAAGATGCATTGTAGTGTTTTCTACCTTGATGTTGAGTTTTTGTTTGTTTTGGAGCAATGAGTGAAAGTTGTAAAAGCGGTGCCAGTTGGATGTGGTTCTGAAATAGGGTCCATGAGAGCCTGACAGCAGCAACCTAGGTTAGCTCTGCTTTGGCACTGATGCTTTTACTCTAGCGTGGAAAAGAGGTGGTCTGTAGTCTCTCTTACCCTTGGATCTCTTGCTTAGAGAGCTCCTCTTGCTGGCCAGGATCCTGGGCAGCTCTGTGCCTCTGTTAATTACAGGAGATGATGAGTGTGTTCATTAGGCTGCCGGGGGCTGTTTGGCTTCAGGGTTGCAGCGGTGGCTTTTCTGCAGGCCTTGTTGTTTGAGCAGCAGCCACGTTGCTGTGCAAGGGAGAGTGTGAATAATGTGTGGAGCGGGGGTGCCACCTGCGAAATAAAGAAAAAAGGTAGAATCAAATGAATAAAAGTGGCAGATTTGAAAACCTGTGGCTTTTGGATGGAATCAGTTTAATAGTGGGAATATCAAGGCCTTTATTTGTTATAACAAATGTTGGGAGAACAAACTGGTCTCTGTTTAATGAACTGAGGCTCTTTATTTTATGGCAGTGTCTGTAGCAAGGGCATGGATATTCGTTCCTCATGAGTAGAAGCTCCTGAGTCTGTGTGCTTGAATAGATGCAATGGGCCTGGCTGTAGTTATGTTTACATTAGTCTCACACCAGGATAAGTTCATAAGAAAAATGAAGTTATCTCTGTTTACAAAAAGTCTGGGTAGAGGAGAAGTAGCTTTTAAATGTACATGTTTGTACCAGGGATATATATTATTGGCTTAACTAAAAAAAAAAAAAGTTGATCTGTGTTCAAACTTTAGGCTGCATTTTATGATCATTTCGTGATGGAAATTGTGAGCCGGCATCTGCTGGAAGTTTGTTTTGTTTTAGGCTGTCTGATCGGTTAGCTGAGCTGGGGTTTCAGATGCCTAAAATTTTTGATGTCTGTCTTAAAATCTGAAGGTTGTATACTTAGTGTCTGATTTTCCTCTTGACGAGAGTCTTCTCGGTGTGGATATATTTGGTGTTTGCTTGCATTCACTGAGGGGCACGTAGCCACCTAGCACATCCTTATTTGAGGAACAGTTCTTCAAGATGCCCTTAGTTCCCCATGAGGGAATCTAGCATGTGTTGAGAGGAGGTTTCTAAGAAGCTTGTACCAAGCCGAGTTCCCTGAAGCTGCCACCTTTCCATCAGCTCTGTGTTGCCTTGCAGATAACAGCAGTTAGCTGCGGTGCGGGGCACGGGGGTCCTGCATCACCCCCGTAGCCGGCAGCCTGCAGCTGTAGCTCAAGCTCGTGCTGGTGGGTCTCCCTGGGGCCTGGAGCGAGGCAGGCGTTGCAATGCGTGAAAAGGAAGCCCTCGCGCTGCAGGACCTGGGGGCGCTTGGCAGTGCAGCTGAGTTCACACAGAAACAAAAGTTACCCAGTGGCTCATAATAGCAACACCAAAGATCATCTCCCCTGTTAGCTTCAGGGGCTTCAAACGTAATTAATGTGGGGAAGGGCAGCCTGCAGATCCTTGTTTGCCAACAAATGGTTTCGAAGCTGATACGCCAAGCTGCGTGTATATTCCTTATCTCTTTTGCTTGCTTTATGGGAGATGGACAGTTTTTTTTTCTTTTTCTTCTTCTTCTTCTTTATCACTCAGCACGCTTTAAACCTTTTGATTTGCATGGCTGCAGGCACCATCTGCTCTCTGCGTTGGCCTACAACAGTCGGCTTGACCTAGGCGCGTTCTCCGCCTGCGCTGCACGCAGCAGGCAGTGAACCCTTCGCCCGGCCTTTCCCCAGCCCCAAAGGCCGGCGTTGCTGCTTGCCTGATTACAAGGCAGCTTTGCAAGGCAGTCGCCATGCTTACCTCTTAAATGAGCTTGTCTCCTGAAACACAGAGCTGTGTCAAAGGACCCTTCTTGTGTGTTTGGGGTTTTTAATAACTTTCTCCTTTCTTTTGTTCTTTTTTCTTTTTTTGTTCTGTTATCTTTTTGTCTGTCCTCCCCCTTTTCTTCCCCCCTCCAAAAAAAAAAAAAAAAAGTATTAAGGCTGCAAACTTGATACAGCAACGTGATTCCAAATGTGTGGAAGGCAGAAGAGATGAGCAAGTGTTCGCTTTTTCAAGAAAAAGAGGAAAGAAGGAAAAAGAAAATACTTGGTTTAGGATGCAAAATAGAGCTCCTTAGCTTTCATAAACATGAAGGATGAGTTAGCTCCAGCTCACCTGGGTTGATGGTTTGCATTTTGTAAATCACATTAGAACAAGGTACAAAAACAGAAGAAGCCTCCTTCAGCCTGTTAATGTTGATATATGCCATGCAATGAGAAGCATGGTAGATGAAAAGCCTTCCCCACCCCCAGGACCTACAAGGTTTGAGGAGAGCGAGGGTCATGTCCTTGGGATGCCTTTTATGAATGTTTTAATCCATGCCTACACCGACATGCTCAGTTGGATTCCCAAACTCTTTACATTCAGAAAAAAAGGCTGGCTGCATCTTAACCAAAGAGATCTGAAATCTTAACTCTGTGTGCAAATCCAGGCTCCTTTGCTTCTCAGATGAGATGGGCTGTCAGCGGTGGCAAGCCTTTGAATTCTTTTTTATCTTTGACCTGTGCCTTGGTGGCAGTTTCCTGGCAGAGTTATTTTGCAGAGTGAAGTTTGCCCATGATGTAAACAGGATTTGCCCCTGATTGTGTCTTGTTTTAAATGCAATGTGTTTATGAACATTGAGCTAAATGCTGATATTTTTTCCCTGTCCCTCCTCCCCCCACCTTTAGCGAACAGTGCTGAGTAAGGGAGAGACAAGGAAAGACGCCTGCATGAAGACTGAGCTGCTGAAAGATATCACCAACAATAAAGAGGAAGGTGAGCATTTGCTTCGGTTGAGGGCCAGACCTTGCCAGTGGGGTTGGCACGTGATGCAGCTGGGAACAAAATTAGGGGATTGAAGATGTGCTCTGTCCCCTGAGGGGCTCAGAT
Source organism: Rhea pennata (assembly GCF_028389875.1). Taxonomy (NCBI): domain Eukaryota; kingdom Metazoa; phylum Chordata; class Aves; order Rheiformes; family Rheidae; genus Rhea; species Rhea pennata. The sequence continues at coordinate 4,471,613 of NC_084680.1, forward strand.
GTGCGCCTGTTACAGCAGCAGCACCATTCTCTTCTGTTCATGCTGAGCAGGGCTTTTCCCCCAAAGATGCAAATTTGCTTTTCAGTCCATCCCTCTCCATCCACCTGAAGAATTATGTCTAATTTTCACTTCTGCTTTCGTGTGGCTCTAAAGGAGACTCTAGTTACTTCGAGCTTCCTTTGTATGACTGGTTTTAACTGAACTCTGATCCCTAACACATGATGACCTAGCCCTTTTCCTCCCTCTGTTAAACTTGACTTTCTATTTTCCTGTGAGTTTCTTTGTTGCTCTAGAACAGGCACTGATTGCTCCAGGATGGCCAGTGTGGAGAAGATACTCCACACATTGTGCTGTTACAGGATGCTTCACGGCTTCTACGTTATTTCTGCTTGCTTTTACTTTGCAGGAAGGAGACAATGCACTTGTTAATTTGAGGAAGTCTTTCCTACATGGTTGTCTGTGAGTTGCATGCATGCAAATCTGAAGACTTTATAAGTGTCAGTGAATTAGCACCCCCCCAACAACCTTAATCTTTTTTTTTCTTTTCTTGCACCCTTCCCTCCCCTTCTTTTCATGGCTTCATTATCCCTTGAGTAGTTACTTCTCATTGCTCTGCAGGGATTTGGTGTATTTTTGTTCTGCTCTTCGTAATAGAGCATTAGAAAAGCACGGAACTGGCCCTAACAGAATACCTAGTTTTGGCTAGAAACAAACTCTTGGACTTAATTCAAACCTGTGCGAGTAAAACCATGCCCTTTGTTTCTCTTCTGTCCAGCATTATGGTTTTTGAAGCTCCTCCAGTAAGAAAGTAAAGCTCTGAAGCAGCAAAATATTGAGTGCTTTGTTAGATCTAGCCACAGTGCTTGCATATTATTTGGAAGCACATGAGCATTGCTGTTGATCCCAATTGCGTATGCACCTCTGATCTGGGAAAACCAGAGGTGAAGTCTGAGATATCTGTGTGAGGTCACGTTGCTCTGAGAAGACTCTAGCTTTGATTGTCTTGCTCAGATCAGGAGTATTAACTTAGTTTGTTTAACTCTAAGTGATCTCAAGGTAAGTGTCAAGAGTCTAGTGGGGTAAAAACCTAAGATGATGCTTGGGAGAGAGACATTTCAGAGCCTTGTATGTCATCACTGGTTTTGACTAAAAGCAAATGTTGTGTATCAAAAAGAAGCTGAGAATCCTTGCTCTGCAGGAATAGTCTCGAGGTGCTAAACTTCCAACCAACCACTTCAGTTTATTTTACAGTTCTCTTACCAGAAAAAAGGTCCTAAAATCTGAACTGCGTAGTTTCCATTCTTGTGGTAATGTTCTGATCATATCCTTCTTTTCTTTTTCTTTTAAACATACCACATGAGTAAAAAGGCAATGGTTTGCTTGATTATTGTACTATATGCACTCTTGTTAACTGATCATGCCATGATCATCATAGGAGTTTAATTAGTTAATGTCTCTAAACTCTGTTCAGATAACAATGTTCAGCATTTGCATAGGAATTTAGATTTTTGGGTGTTGTGTGAACATTAAATCATTACAACTGACTCTCAAGATTGCATTTGGAAATTATTTTTTTAAGCCCTGCTCCTGAAAGCAGGAATGGAGGCAATGCATGGAGCTGGGATGCATGAATTTGTAAAACATCCTAAAGTATGAGTTTTTTTTTTTTTTTTTTAAACATTTCCTAGAACAGTCATTCTTTGCTTGCAGAAAAGGACGCATGTGGAAATGAGAATCCATGCAAGCCTACTGGTACTTTTGTGTTCTGATTTAGGCAGAGCCTCTGTGAAGCGGACTGATCTTGTATTTGATGGGAGCTGTTGTCTATAACATGAAACTAGGTTTGTCCTGGATTCTGTTCCCTTTGGGAAAATTCCCCTGGCAGGCTCTCTGTGGATGTTGAACTCAGGACATAAAACCCTGAGGCTTGAGCTTGCAGATCCAAAGCCTGAGTAAAGGTGCTATTTGGGCTAGAGGTATGATTTATAAGAAGAGTGATTTATTACATTTACCCCCTTTTTGCCCTCCCTTGACTCACAAGGTTGCTCTGAGTTTCCCATCTGAACAATATTAGCATGTATTACTATAGCTCTGCTGCTGCCTCGGGGAATGGCCTTTTACGAGTTACACATCTACATACAGACTTGTGTTTTCTCTGTGTGCAAGATGAGATAGGAAATTGAGAAAACTTGGAGCTTTTTAAATGAGATCTAGGCATCTGTCCCATAAACAAGAAAGGCACAACTGGCACTGCTGAGGCTGCTGTCCAGCTCCGGTACTGGTTTCGGAGGTCTTGCTCCTAGTTCAGGGAAGGCAATGTTGTGAAGTAATGGCTGCATCACCCCAGTTTACAGCCTGATGTTTTGAGATAATGTATTCCCAGTCCTGGTTGTCCTCAGCATGCTGGCCACTCATTTAGGACAGCTCGGGAGCTGGACACCAGGCGGTAAGTTGTCTATGCAGTTGGGGTAGGGCAGAGAGCTGGGCTGAATAATGTTAGAGAGCAGTCTGAAAGCAAGGTGTCCTGCATGGGAGTTAGAGCTGAGTTGTTTTGTTTTTTGTTTTTGTTGTTGTTCCTCAAATGAAAGGTATTGCAGAAATGCACTGTTGCTATCAGTTGATATGTCGTCTTCTGGTTTCATCTTGGCACTGATGAGGAGAAATAATTAAACTATAAATTTAACATACATCTGTAGTAAGGAGATCTTCAAGTGTTCCTGGCACTTTAATTTCTAATTCTGGGATTGAGTCCCAGACTGTGTAAAGCCCAGTGTAAGTTGCTCACTAGAGTTAATGTCCTCTTCTGTCTACCGTTGCTCAATATAGATAGGAAAAAAAGCTGTGGCTGAGGCTGTTTTTGTCAGCCATGGGGAAATGTTCCAGTGCAGTTTTACTTGTGGGTAAAAGTTGAGGTCCCTCTTTGCCTTTGGTGACGGGGAGGGGAAAGGGGCAGGCAGATGGAAGAGATGAATGGAAAAAAGGTTGCTCTCGTGTTTCATTGGGTCGTATTGCATTTAGTCTGACTCAGAAACTAATTAAAAAGTGGTTTCTTGCAAGAATTGCAAGTGATTTCAGTTGTCCTCCTAGTGTCCGCAGCTCTGAACTTGGTGCTGCATCTCACTTGACCTTTCAAGGCAAACTGCTCTGTTATATTTTTTGTGGTCGTTTCTCAGGCCCAAAGATGGAAAGTTCCAATAAAAAGGCAGAGTGAATGAGCAGGCGAGGGGAGTCGATAGCAAAGTCCTCAATTAGGCTCTGTGTTTCAGAGGCTTCACCTGAGGCAGCTATTTTACAAGGCAACGGTGTCAGCCCATAGTGCCAGATTAGAAACAGACAGTTGATTTGCTCTCAAATAAACTTAAAACTGCTTTTAGAGAGAGTCAGGGTTTTAAATTCCTGGAGGGGCTTCCCTCCCCTCCCCTTACTACACATAGGAAATTGTGGTGGGTGAGGAAAATGCTGCTTTCCACGGAGCAGCTGCAGCCTCTGCATTCCCCGCTCTAGGGACGGCCGCTTTAAAATGAGAAAAAGAATATATTTCTCGCCTTGACTTTCTCAGCACTTGAAGTCCCTGCTGAGACCGACAACCAGGAGACCTGATAAAACAAAAAGCCACTGAGGTAGTACCTTAGATGTTTGCAGAAACCCTGACAACACGTCGGGTGCTCAACACTGCTGCGAGGAGTCCGCGGGCGCAGCACGAGCAGGCAGGTGGGAGGCTGCTGCAGTGGAAGAAATCCCCTCGGATCGCAGCAGCGGCCCCTGATCGTGGGCGGGTTGGGGGCCTTGTGGCCGTAACCGTCATGGTCCTGAATCCACTGGCAAGGAGTGGCTTCGCTTCACCCAGGCCATTAAGCAGGAACAGCTTTCACTCGCTGCCAGGATCCACAGACAACACAAAGCTCAGTCGCGTTCACTCGACCTGACTAATCCCAGGATTTAGCATGGAAAGTGGAAGTTCTTCTTCTTCCCCTCTCTTTTGCCTTTTGGCCTGTCCTACAGTAGATGGGAAGCAGTCTCCCACGTGGTGACTGTGTACACCAGGACACCAGCGCACGTGGCCCCAACCCAAGCAGGGGGACTGCCCCTTGCATTTTGGAAATACAGGGGCAAGTTCTAAGGTGGGTCTCATCTGCCTCCACTGATGTAAAAGGAAAAATAAAAAATAAAAAAAAAGAGGGAGAGGCAGGGAAGAAAAAGAGAGATCATTAGTAACTCCTCCCAGAGAGGAACTTTTGCCTGAAACTTTTAATTATCTTCATTTCTTGGCTTCAGAAGGCTCAGATTTTTGTCCTGAACAATAGAGGTGATGCTTTCCTTTTAAATGGAGTGCAGAACCTTTCAGCTAGGCTTTTCTCTGCTTTACAATTTTCTTTTTCCACTTTGAGGAGGAAAGGAAGTGGAAGAAACTGCTTCTTTGTGGAAGAAACTGCTATAACGTAAGGATTATAAGCAGTTGCATAACTCCCCTTTAAAAGTTTATCCTGTGGGACAACTGGATATTGAATAAATGCCTGATATCTATGTTTTAAAGGATGCTCTGTAAAGCACTTAAGGGAAAAATGTCAGATGTGTGTATACGTAAATGTATGCAGTACTTACTTGCACTGCAGTTCAAAATGCACTTGAAATCATAAGCTTTTCATTTGAGTTCTTTCTGTGCTTACCAGGCAAATCCTTAGTTCAGAGTTGTGGTATTTTTTCTTATGGCACCCGAAGGCCTGCCTCATGTTTCATCTGAAGAAGCAGCTCTACTATCGTTTGTGCTTGAGGATGTTAGAAATACATAAAAAATCTCTTGGAAGACACAAACGGTTGGTTGTCTTGGCTCTTGCAGTGCTCAGTACCGAGATGTTTGGGAAAATGGGTAGAAGTCACAGATAAGTTGTAGGGTTCCCCCCACCCACCGAACCTAGTGGTGGTTGGATTTTGGCCTAGAGGGTGAGGGCTTGTAGCACTTAACATATTTTTCTTAATTTGTCTCACTGAGCAGAGCTCCAAGTTTTAAAAAATTTTGTATTTAAGATTTTGTCTTCCAGGGAATTCCCAAGTTACTGCAGAGCTTTGAGCTGGTCATCTGACTTCCTGTATATGAAGACTCTCTGGTGGCTCCTCATCCCTTTCAATCTCTGTAGAGGCAATTTGGTTCCTTCTGGCTGTAGTCAGAATAGCTGGCGTGGAGCATGTTCATCTCCTGTATGCATTCTGCTTGAGGGCAGGCTGACCAGGGGTTCCTACTAGGTCCATAGCAGGACAAGAGCCAAACATGCCTCTGCTGGAAGGGTTGGAAATCCAATGTGGGCAAAGCCAGCAGAAGGGAAGCTTCATTACAGGTGTGTGGGCTGGACTAACAAAGGTGGGTTTCATTTTTCCCTAATTTGGGTATTTTGGGCGTGGGGGAGAAAAGTTCACTCTCGAATTCTGAGCCTCTCCATCTCAGTTCTGCTTACATGTGGCAGATGTATCCATGCAGTGGTTATCTGAAGATGGAGGTCTAACGTAAGTGGGAAATACTGTGGTTTGAGCTGTCGTCTTCTCTCTTCTGGTTATAAAGGTGGCTTAAGGACACCAGCTTCTGAGATGTCTTTGAGACATCTAAACTGAGGTGAAATGCATTCAGCCAAGCTGTTCTAACTTCTCCTCTCCTTTGTCAAGGTTCTTCTCACTTCACTGGAATTTTAATTTAAATTTAGATAAATATTTTTATTACGGAGAAGAAACTGATGCCAGGAGCCTGTTTGTAGAGAGGTGGGAGGAGTGTGAACTCTTGGTTGCTCTCACTGAGTGTTAATTCAGAGCGCTGATTTAAATACATTACTGATTATTTTATTCTTTGCCTTGGGGAGGTACAGAGGTAACATGTTTGTGTAATTTTGAGTCTTGAATTCCTTATGTTATTAAAATGTAGCCAGCTACTGGAACATACAGGTTTACAAACATTTGTTTCAACTTGCTAAGAACTTCAGATCCATAGCTCGGTGAATGGACAGCGTAAGAGAAGATTAATCTCTTGAGTATGTTAATGGTCATACACATTGCTGGATTTTAAATTAATTTTGAATGCTCAGAAAGGGATACATACCACATCACAGACAATGTGACAATCTTTTATTGGTGGATATGGCATAGGGGATGCAGAAGGCAACACTGAAAATACTGGGATGCTTCTAGTAATTGAGGTTACACTTCTGTGGATTTCTTTAACTCTCTGGTGCTGTCGAAGAGATTTTATAGGCTGTTTTATTCCATATTTATCCGTTGTAGAGTTCTGCCCTCTCTGAGGTTTTTTGTTTATATTCCCTTCTACAGGCCTTAGTTCAGCAAAAAAATAAATACAGGTTGAAGCATGTGTATTCAGCAAAGCACGTATGTGCGTAAATTATAAGTACGTACCTGAGACCTGTTGAATGCAGTCAGACTTGCAAGCGTGTCCAGTTAGATGAGGATGAAACTCTGGATTGGAGGCAGAGCGTGCAAGGGAGCGGACCAGTAGTCTAGTCTAATACTCCTGTATTGCTATCACCAGATCAGGTGTGTTGGTTAGGCTAGCCTAGTTAGGTTATCACATCTTACTAAGTAGTGTAGCTCCTGGCACAAACTACTTCTTACTGGGGAGGTCTTTCCAATTAGCTGCTCAGGTAGGACCCTGGGAAAACCCTCAGTAGTCCCTGACTGAGCCCTTGCAGTTGTTAGGTTTGGTTATGGGATTTCTTACAGATGTTCTGTGCTGTACATGAACTCAGTTTATAGAAAACAAAGTAATACATTTTGAAGTTTTTAGTGTCCCTGGAAGAGAGCTGGAGGATGGAGATGATGTTTCCCAAAACAAGCCCGTCCCAGCAGCTGCAGGACAGTGTTCCCACTATGTCTCGCACTTGTCTGAGGCTGAGAGAGGGATTTAATCTCTCTTCTCATTCAGTCCTTGGCCTCTCTGCTTTTCTTTTCTTTCTTTCTTTTTTTTTTTTTTGATGTAGAAAGTCAAGTGATGACAATTGCGATAGAATCTTTTCTCACACGGACACGTGTACATAAGAAACCAACTTGTGAGACCTTGCAGGGCATTTCACTCAACCGCTGAATGGCAGCAAGCAGCTGGCACTAATGGTCTAGGTTGGAATCAAATGTGATTTGGAGCCAGAAGCTTTAGGACCTTGTGTTGCCATGCAACTTGTGCATTCGTTCACAGCAGGACAAAGTGGGTGCATAATTCTGTTAAGTCAAAATGATCCCCCTGAAAACTGTTGTCAGATTCTACAGTTCTGTGCAGCATTAGGGACTGTGAAATTATATTTTGTTGTTTTGTAAAATTTCTCGTAATACAGATTTGGAAGTTTGGGGCATCTTTTTCCCAGCCCGTGCGTTCTCTCCTGCCCAAGACTTCTCAAATAGTTAAATAAAAATGATGTTTTCTCCCAGTGAAAGTCACTGCTTTTTAAAACAAACAAAGACCACAAACAAGGTGGTCTGAGTGGTGTGAGACGACAGCAGGTGGAATTGCTGACCTCGAATCATGCTTGGATATCCATGAAAGTGCATAACTGAAGTGTAGCTTGTGCTTCTGCCCTCCTGCAGGCGTTGCGGAGCTCTTCTTGAAAGTTACTCAACTCTGCCTGGTCTGAGCTGGCAGTGCCCATGTGGGAGGCAGTCGCCGGCTTGGCTGCCTGGGCTTGGGAAAGAACGGGCTGCTTAATGCAAGTTCTTCCTCAGGAAAAATTGTCAGAGGTTGACATTGCAGACGCTTTCCAATAAGTTGCTTGGCACCCAACGTCTGCGGCTTTTGGTTTGAAACAAGGGACGGCGTTTTAAAAAGCAGTGTTGAGACTCTCCACTTGTCATTTATGGTCAGGACTGGGGTAGAACAAATTGAGCACTGCAGCAGGTTGTCCGGAGAGGTTGTGCAGTCTCCGTTGTCGGAGGTTTTCGAGACCAACCTGGTTTGAATTGAGCGCTGATTGTGCCTAGGGCAAGAGGTTGGATTAGGTGATCTCCTGAGGTGTCTTGTGTGATTCTAAGTGTATTGACCAGTTCTAAGGTGGCTTTGAATTTGATGTTGAAAATGTTTTCCTTTAAATCCTAGATAAGCACAAAAAAAGCAGGAGGTTTGGAAAGTACTGCAGTTGTTCCAGATGCTTGAAAACATTGGTTTGAGCAACTATATCTGAGAGTGCTGTCTGTGCATAAATCGGTATCAGAATAGATCTTGGAGCTTAACCCAGTCATAAGCAAAAATTGCCAGAATGAATGCATTAAAAGCAGGAGGAGAGAGAGGACCTCAAACAGTGGTTTCTTTCTCTTTCTTTCTCTCTTTCTTTTTCCTTTTTCCTTTCTCCCCCCCCCCCCCCCAATTGCCACTGCACCTTGCTACGAGATGGTTAAAGGAATTTGCTGCTTTCTGAGGAATAGCAGTTGCCAAGGGCTGGACCGTGCTCCTCCTCCGGACCCAGCTGGCCATGCCTGATGTTGGCTTTCAGCTGCCTGTGCTCTGCGGCACCCGCCAGCCTGGCAGGGCTAAACTGTGAACCGCTAGCTCAGAGATATTTAATTCAGTGTCCTGGATCTTGGTTCCTCTGTGTGCTTTAGGCTTGTACCAGGTTTTGCTAGATCAGCAGAAACATCTAGATTTTTTTTTTCCCTCAAGTGTTTGGGCTTCAAAGCAGTGTGCAATGAGGTGCAGTTACCTGGCATGCTGATCTGACTTGGAAAGTTGGCCTCTGGTTTGACTGTGGACCCTTCTAAATAATCATGGCTGAAGTTAGCTTGACTAGAGCTGGTTGTAAATCAGACCTACCTGCTTTGACAGCCCACTGGGATAAAGCTTTAGCTGGTACATTTTCTGATGCTTTTCATATCTGTCTGGCCTCTGGAAGGAAGACAATACAAGGAATCCCTAACAGCAGGTTGATTGAATCATTCTACTGACCATGCCAGTGAATTGTTATCACTTCTGGTTGCCTGGGGAGCTGCTAGTTTGTCTTGTCTGTCTTGTTGGAAACATTTCTGAAAGTACATAGGAAGTTCATGTTTGGATTCTTCCATCTTGAATCTGAAATCTCTGACAGGACAAATTTATTGAGGGGGGAACAGAAGAACGTTTGGGGAAGGGAGAAAAATCTTTTTACATGGACACATCTCTTCATTTTTTCTGTGAGCAAGTTTTTAGTTCAGTCTGCATTTGAATCACGTAGTTGTTTTTGTCTACAATAGCATTTAAAGTGCTTTGGCCCTGTGTTTACTCTGGCTATTATCACTGAAATGCCACCGGGAGTCCTGATCCTGTGCTGCTTAGTCCTGGAAAAGGAGTGTTAAAGTGGTCTTTGCTGGACAAAATTGCGAGGAGAGCTGTGTCTGTCAGGGAGTTGCTCCTTGTGATGCTTCATGTAACAGCAAAGCCCTGATGTAGATATTTAACCACTGGGCTATGTCTATCCCACAGAGGCTTACCAGTATAGCTTTTCTTGTGCAAATCTGGCATTGTAAACAACTTTGCCACAGACTCGAAGGCAGGATGGGCAGAATTTTGTTTGACGGCTGAGGTTCTGACATATGGTCCGATAAACGTAGTTACTGGAAAAGCTAAAAAATATTTACTTTGAAAAATCCATAGTTGGGAATAAATGGCCACATCTGCAGCTGAGGTAAGTCAAAATGAGTGTACTGGTTTCAACTGACTACCTCAATTTTCACCATCTGAGGATCCAGCCCAAACCAATCAGGTAGGTAAATAGGCAGTCTAATTGGATGTAGGTAGCAGGCAATTTACTGGGGGAGATACTTGCCCTTTGATAGTCATCGTGAGTAGCTGTACCTTCTGTTTGGAGTTTTGATAACACTTGTGACCTTTTCTTTCTCCTCTCTTCCTCCTTATCCTCCCTCTTTCTCCAGGATTTAATGCCATGGCTGCAGATGAAAGTGCTACAGAAAAGCAAGTGGGGGAACCAAAAATGGCAGTAGATGGTGAAACCAATGGTTCCTGTGAGCACAGTGAAGCTGGTAGCCACCCAAACCCAGCTAAAAACACTCAGGACAATACGAAAGCGAGCCAGCAGGACTCTAGTACTAAATTAAATAGGATAGCAGAAAATGGCATTTCTGAAAGAGATGGTGAGACTGGGAAGCAAAACCATATGAAAACTAATGACTTCACACAGACTTCTGTAACAGGGAGCAATGGATATATTCTAACCAAGCAGATGGCACAGGAGCAACCTCTAAGGACTACCAGCACCTTTGCTTCTCTCACCGGCCATGCTGCAAAAACCCTTCCAGGAGGAGCAAGCAAAGGGAGGACTGTGGGCACCTTTTCTCAGATGCAAGCCACGATGGCAACCAAGCTCGGGGAGGGCAGTAAGGACATGGATGCTAAAAAAGCCACCGCTGCTAATGCTGAAGTGAAGGTCCACAGAGCACGGAAGACAATGCCTAAACCCACCCCTAGCCTGGTAATGTATACGCCCAGCAGTCAATGCTCCTGCTGCCGCTGTGATCGGTCTCGGTTTTCTTTGTGTGTGAGAGGGATACCTTGCTGCATGTGAACAAGTGTAACTTGGGGGTGTCCACTGAGCGGATTTTTTTTTCCCTCCCTCCCCTTCTCCTTCCTACAGAGAGGCAGAGGTGTTAAAACAGAATCACATGGTCACCAGCAGCTCCCTTCCCCAGCCTGTTTCTAAATATACAATTGATCAATTACCAGCTCCAACAGATCTATGAGATGCATTAAACGGCCTTTCTCTCTCGGCTGTATTGCTCATCAGCTGTCTGCTGAAATCCAGACCTGCTTGTGAAACAAATTAGATCTCTTATAAGTTTGACCCAAAGGAAATTAAGCATAGCGTGTTAACTTGAGGCTTCTCCAAGGCTTGGAAGCTATCAAGAAGCTGATATGTTAGATAACTTGTTTGCATTGCTGTATCATTAAAGCAAATCAGATGATGTTTGGTCCCTCTCTGTACTTTGCCTTTAGTAATGCAGCTGGATTAGAAATCTTCCCTGCAGAATCCTTGGGAGTAGATTTATCATTGCGTAATAAAACATAGAGATCTACCTTTTTGGGGGAGGTAAATGGAATTTGAAGTCATTTTGTGTGCCCAGGCTACAGGAGGTTGAACAGAAATAGACCTTCTTTTATATCTGAAACATGGGCAAATTTTGGTTCTTTTGCAGAATGTTGGGGTGTGGATACTGGAGAGAGCTCCACTATGAACAAGTGATCTTGAGCCCTGTGCCACTTCATGTTTAGATATGATGAGCTAGACCATTCCATCATGCTTTGTTTAATGATGGAGAGAGCCATGCTTGGCAATGTGAGTCACACCCAGAAATAAATTGATAAAAGTTGTGTAAAGGGTCACTGTTAGCTACCCCAACATTTTATACACAGGCAAATGCAAAGTTATCCTCACATGTCACCCATGTGTTGCAGCCCAGGAATAATCTGGTATAAAGTGCTCAAAGCTGTGAATCACTGTGGTTTGGAGCAGGGGGAGGAAAAAAAAAATCTTTGGTGCCTAGCCAGATGCAGATGGGGAAAGGTGCCCTTGGCTGCCGGCACCACCTGTGGCTCCGGAAGCAGGTGGGAGTCCAAAGAGCACATGAAGACTGCGAACCTCCTGGGCACACAGCCTCGGTAGTGGGACAGAAACCACGCCTGCCACGATTTCACAACCATTCCCCCAAACCGCTAATTTCCCCTCTGTCTTCCCCTGATTGCGTTTGCATTCTTGCTCTCGCACGCGCCCCTGCTGTGTTCTTTGGCTAGAAACTGGGGAAACCCAGATGCAGTACATGCAGCCTGATGAAAATCTCACTTAAGGTTTTTGCTTACGCAACCAAGGTTTTGCAAGCAAAAAGGCCTTACAGCTTTCCTTCAGCAGCCTCTTGTTTTACGCTTAGATTAGGCAGGGCAAACCCCTAGACCCTTGTGAATTTGACAGGAAGAGATCTCTTGGGGCTGAGGAACCGAAAGAGGTTCACCCTTTTAAGAGGTGACTGCCGTGTTGGGAGAGAGCATGTTGCTCAGTGTATTTTTTCTCATTCATATTTTATGATACATCAAAAGTTTTTTTTTTAATCCCACACCTTGTATTTTAAGGTTCATCTCTAGAAAGCTGCATGCAACTTTTTGAATGTTTGCCTTGCTGAGTTACACAGGTTACTGTGATTGTGCTGTTTATCATCATTTGCTCACACAGTAGCAACAACTGCAAAAACCAAAGCCTGCAGTTGTTCAGCCCTTCTAAAAATTGCATAGCCTATCCTCAGTGACTCTGCATTTCCCGTGGGTTTAAAATTGAGAGAACAACAAAATTCACAGAACCAGCGGTAAGAAGAGGCTGTTCCAGCATTCTCTGCACAAATCCCTCTAGCTCAATGTGAACCTGTGGTCTTCAAGATTTGATCTTGTTTCTACCAGACAATAAAACATCTGTTTTATTCAGCCTTCCTGATAATTACTACCAAATTTCCCCCATTGTCTTTAGAATTTACATGCTATTTTCTTTTGAGTAGCAAAGTCCTGCAAGTTGTCATTTTTCTGTGTCCCATTTATTTCTTTGTTAAGCTACTTACAAGAGGCTCATCAGCACAGCATTGCAAAAGCTTTTCTTACACCAGCCTCCACATTCACACCTTTTGCCCTTCAAAAACTACATGATAGCAGGTGGTGTAGTGCAGGAAGCAAATTGTGGAAACCACCCAGAAGCTGATATTACAAGAGGACAGTAGTTTTCATTGTTAATTGTTAAGAGCATTGGTGCTTTCATGGTAGACTCTTACTGCAAACCTGTGCTGCCTGAGTGAAGGAGGGGAAAATAGTATTTTGTAGCCTGCAAAACTCTAAAGATTATTTCCTCCATGGTTCCTGCAGAAACCCACTGAGACCAAAAAATTGTTTTCTCCAATCTTACAGCTATCAGGGGACCTTGGTAGCCTTTTCCTGTATGTGTGATTAAAAGGAAGAAGATAATTTTCTCATACATTTAACAAGCTTTTTCTCTGTTTAGGAGTTGCTTCCTGAATTGGGATCGAAGCTGATTCTGAAACAGGTGACAATTTTAATTGATGTTGTCCCATATTAAGGTTGTTTCTGAGCAAAGACCTTAGAAGTGTTTCTGATGGTGTCATTTTTTGCTCCCTTTTTGATTAGTCAGTGCAGTAACACAAACCCTGCACCTTTGGAAGCAGTAATTTCTTCCTCCTTAATCCATTTATAACTTCATTAAGAGCACGAAAGTTTCCAAGGTGAGACAACAGACTGAAAGGCAAGTGCTTGTGTGTCCTGGGCTTTGAGAATGCTTCTCCTGCCCCAAAACTCCAGGTCTTGCCTCCTGAGAGTAATTTCATTGTGATGTGTCTGGAAGGGGTAAAAGACAGTGAAACCATTCAGTAGTTACCTCTTGAAATAGGAGGGGTTAATGGCTGGTTTGGGAAACTGATGTTACTTGGTGACCATGAGGCCATTGATGGAAGTACATGCCTTGGGCTGTGTTTTTTATGCTGTGCAAGGGTACCAGGGCAGGGAACAGAACTGTCAGAGAAAATTGTGCAAAATCAGTGAAATTAGTCTGTTTTAGTGTGAACCCCAAATGCAGGTGCCACTGCAAAGTGGGGGACCGTAAAGCCTGGGCAGGAAGGAAGAGCTGGGAGCAGAGGTGGCTTACGCTGCTGCTTCTGCCCTAAGAACTGTTCATGAATGTACCTTTGAGCTGCACCGCTGCTAAATGTCTGATCCCAGAACCAGTAAGCCACTTTCCTTCCATGTACACACAGGTGTTGATACTGGTGTACGGTATTATTTTCTGTGTTGGTGCCTGGTGTTGCTTGGGAATTGGGCTAGCGTGATCTGTGAGGTGCTCTGCAGGACTCCCGAGGCACCTAAGAACTTCTCTGGTTCACCCCTCTGCAGCAGACGGGTGGCGGTTGGTAGCTAGCAAGTGTCCAGGATTGCTCAGCTGCCTGAGACCCTATAATACGCAGAAAACAGAGTTGTCAAAACAAAGGGCAAGTCCTAACTGGGATCTTGATGGGGATTATTGTCTCCTCAAGACAAGAGAGTATAAGAAGACGAGTGAAGGACATAGTGAAATAGAGCTCTCCATCTGATTAGAAATGCTGTCAGCTTGTCTGAACACAGAAGACACATGAATTCAAGGCCTTCTGTCCAGAGGGGTATTCATGTGTGGATATACGAACTGGATGTTTGAAGTCCACATGTGTGAGTTTGGGCACAGCTGAATGGCTCAGGTGGAGAATCTCCCTCAGGAATGAAGAAGCCTTAGGCTACTGTTAGTGTAGGACTTCTTACGTAGAGAGGTTCCTGGAGAGTGAGGAAGAAAGTGAATTTATATTGTACAGTACCTTTCATTTCGTATTTAACTGTTTATAGAACATTTGCTGTTGGCTTCAGCTGTGCTGGCTGAAGCTACTCATCTGAGGATTGCTGTCACAGCTGCTCATCTCTCACTGCCCTTCAAAACTAACTGTTGCTGTCCCAAATCCCTGGCAGACCTCTTTCCTCAGAAGTTTTACTGCTGAAACTGGTTTGAGCCGCTGTGTCTTTTGACTGAAGTGTGAACGCTCCCTTCCCTTCAAGCTGCCCAGATCTGGGAGGGCATGGTGATAAGGGATGGGATCTTTTCTCGCTGATCCAACAGAACACATACTTCCTTGCATCTTTAGTTCCTGAACCCATTAAATATATTTTGTTAGCTTGGTTTATGAATGTTTGCACATAGCGTAGTGTGTGGGGCAGTCTAAAGCAGTATAGCTTTATGCAGGTGTATGACCAGGCACAAATCAATGCAATTATAGTCAAATTGGGGTAGAATCGTACTTTTAATGGTCAATGGATGTTATCTTCAGGTAAAATGTCATTAATAGACTAGTCATGTGGCTTGTCTGATTCAAGTTAAGGATTTTATGGTACTGTTGTTCCAAAGTAGTGTTTATGCTATGGTTAGGATCCTCTACAGCTAGTGTGAAATTTGGTAGTGAAAACTTTAATTCTTTAGCAACTGTGGAGGAAACAGAAAGTAGCAGTGCTACAGCTCTTGTAGATATTGTCATCTGCTTGTGATAAATTTTTTATAGTGGATCAGTATTTCTTGCTTTAAATATCATTCACCAGTTGTTGGTGGCAGAAACTCTTGGGAGCTGCGTCTTTTTAATGTTCAAAGGCAACTCATTGGTACAAATCTAATTCCCCCTCCACATCCCCCCAGCTGATGGATGAAGAGCAGAGGGTTACTCAGTGACAGCTGCCTTGTTGTCTGGTGGCAGCAGCAGTTAGTTTAGTCCTCTGGCTAGTTGGCTTTGTTTTTTGTAAAAAAGCCTCGTTTTTTGCTGGAGATGAAAATCTTTCAAGAGAAATGAGACAGCTCGTCTTTCTAAGCTGGTGTCAGATGTTGAGAGTGAATGGCAGTCTTTTTGGTATGCTCTTCAAAGCTGCCCTACTCAGAAACACTAGTACAGGAAGTTTACCAGTGCATTTGCACGAACACATGGATGTAGTTCCTGTCTAGTTTTCCTTTCAATGTTGATAGCTTGCTTGCTTTGGTAACAAAAGACCTCTAACTGCTGGGCTATGGGAAAATGCTCTGTGCGGTCTGTCAGACTGATATGCAGTTCAATTAGTAAGGTTTGTTTGTGCTTTTTTTACTTTTTTATTTTGCTTTTGGGGAAAAAAAGGCAGGATATTCTGTATTTGCCATTTTTAGTATCTTACGGCTACTGCTGTAGGGGACTTCTAGGCCACTAATAGAAACATGGTTGATCTCATTAAAACGTAGAAGGCTCTTGAGTTTGATTCTTATAAACACATAAAACAATGTGTTCATGTCCCAATCTAAGCAGCTTTCTTGACTGCTACTCAGACAGTGATGTTGAATGTACGTGTAGCTCCATTTTTGCTGTGTCCAGACACAAGCATCTCTGGAAATACCACCCTGAGCACTGGAATAGCTGTCTTGAACTTCTTGACTCTTCCTTGCAGTGCCTAATGTGGAACAGTGAATTTACGGCCTTTTACATAGGACTAGCTGATACCACATGAGAAGCTGTGAAAAAGATAGACGTTAGCAATGCATTTTCTTTCCATATCATTTTGAGTTTTCTCTTGGCCTCCAGTGGTCTGAATTAGTGTGGTGGTTAGGTCAATGTGGGGACCACAGGAGGCTCAAACTGTGGCCTTGAGTTACCTTTGCACAGAGGTGTCCTAACTACATCTCCAGAACTGTGATGGTTAGATTAGAACAGAATCATACTTAACTTTCTCAATTATGCTTTAAAAAAAACAAAACAAAACAAACCCAAGACACAACTGATTTGCACAAGGATAATGTAAAACAATTGAGTTTGTTTATGGTCGATAATAGTGCTTCTCACCTCTGATTTTGCCATTTCCAGTGGAGCTTATGTAGGTGTTAGATAAAAGCATCTCTGCTCCCTGATTGTTTGTTGGTTTAAGTGAAACAAGATGGTCTTCATCCAGTTTCTGAGTGTAGGAGTCCGCTTAGTTAAAAAAGCGTGCAACTTTGAGTGTACCCTAGTTAGTATTCTTAACTATTCTTGTCAGTCTGTGTCCAACAGTTCATGGAAAGTCACATCACCCTTTTCCAGTATGGTCGCTTCTAGTGCAGGCTCCAGCATTGCCAGTCTGGTGTTTTCCATCGTTGGCAGAGTCACCTGCCTCGTGAAGAAGAGGAATCTGGATCTTCAGGAGACAAAGCAGTAACGTGTTAGAATTTGTCATAGCAAATTGGATGGGTAGATGCTGACTAGCAGTCCCCTCTGCTGGGTTTATTGAAATGCCTGTTACTTGAAAACCCCTTTGTTTATCCTTCTCCAGCAGCAGCGTGTGTAATTCTCACATCCTCTGCCAGGCTAGGAAAAGGTGGCAGAGGCCATAAGCCAAGAAACAGGAGTTTGCTCCGGTTGATACTGGGCTGCCAAGCAGTTTCAGAGGTATCTGCTTGATATTCTGCCTTATGACAGAATGGGGAGCAGAGGGAGAACCCATGCCACTTCCAGAAAAGCCCTCATGAAAGTGGAAGAACTTGGAGCACCTGACAGTGTTAAGTGTGCTGAGCTGTGCCAGGGCCTCAGCAGCCCATGGAGGCAGAGGTGGCTTAGAGCTGGTTCCCGCCAAGCCAGGCCTGGGCCACGTTGTGCCCGTCCAGCAGTAGACACCTTCGTTGTTCAGAGGCTTCCCTTTGACGAGCTTTTACCTAGCAGTGAACCTGCTGTAGCTTAGCAGGGCTCCAGCATTTTAAAATGTCCTCTCCTCATGGTGGGGCCTTGCAGGCAGATCTGTGAGCTTTGTGTTAACGTTGGCATGCAATGAAAAGGCAGAGAAATGTTTTTCAGAGTCTTAGGCGGTGACTTCTGCTCGCGTGGCCTTGCACTGGCGTTGAGGAGCGAAGCGCTGTGGAAGAGGAGAGGAAAGCCCTTCCTGAGGGGATGCCCAGCGTATCTCTGCAAGGAAGGGCCCAGCTGTGCTTGAACCAGCCCTGGGGCAACTTGGTGTGGTCTAAGGAAGAAGAAATTTCTTAGAAGGAAAGCCTCTTTCCTGGAAGTGCTTCAGTTTGGAGCAGACACTTGTAACAGTGTCTTCTTTATATGGCGAAGAGTGAAGAAAGGTGGGGAGGAAACTGTTCATACTTTCAGATTTTTCTTGATCTTTTTTTTAGTCCATTGTTAGATTTAGGATTTTTTCTCTTTTTTTAATGCTACTCTAAGCTTCCTGTGCCATCAGGCTTCCTGAGAGATACAGTCACCTCTGTGTTAAAAATCTTGCTCTTCAGTTTTGGAAGGCTGTATATGCCTCCAAGTAATAATTCAGATCTCACAAGACTTAATTTGATTTAAAAACTATTTTATTGGAATTGCCATGAAAAAGTCACATTTAACAGTTGTCATTAGCCCTATTGAAGAAGTTTCATTTATTTCCATTTTGTAATTACAGGGGGAGAGAAAAACCCGAAGCTAGTAGCATACTGCTTTTTCATTTAAAAATTGGTTCTAAATGTTCTTCCACACAGTCTCCCATGGTCTGGATGTGAATTCTTAATGTGTGTGAGTAATAGCACGTTTTATCAGAGACCAATTGCAAGAACCTGCATCTGAGGACAGAGAGCACAGGTGTTACATACACTTGTATAGTTGTAGGCAGCTCTGCATGAGATCTGTCTCTCTCAAGTCTTTTTCTCTAATTTTAAGTAAAATATGGAAAGCAGACGATGTTCCAGAGGACTTGAGAATTCTCAGAATAATTCTGATTCCAAGAGTTAACATTAACCTTTGGATCTGTAAACCAGGGACTTTTTAGAGGTATAAATAGTATTGTTGAGTCTATTATTAGAATACTGTGCCCAGTACTCTGATGTACTTTTTTTTTAAGGGGTAGGAGAACCAGCAGCAGTCTGAGGCATAATCTGATATCCAGAAAAATCGCCCTATAGCCCCATAATGTGTTCATTCTATTAAATTTAGTGAAGAGAAAGTTCAAAAAGAATAGTTACTTGATCATAGTCTGTAAGTATCCACTTGGAGGGAGAGTTTCTGATGATACAGGGCTTTTTAATTTAGTGGAAAAAGTGTAATATGTTTAACTATTTGACAGAGCAATTAACCATTGGAACATATCAAAGGATATGGTGGATTTGTCATCTTTGAAATTGTTAATTCAAGACTAGATGCCTTTTAAGAAAAGATACGGTAATTCAGGCAGAAGTTATGGACTTGATGCAGGAATCATTTGAAATTTGATGGCCTTTTTATGCAGGTCAATTTTGATTATCATTATTGCTTTTCTGTCTGTGACCAATTCCTTGCTTTCTGCCAGCAGTGTTCACATGGCAGAGTCATAATTAGAAGAATCAGTCACTTCCCTGTTTGTTCACAAGGTCGCATTACTCAAAAGCAGTGTCTAAAAGTACTTTTCTGAACATAGATTTTTAAAAAATGTCTTTATTGCTCGCAGCTTTGAGATTTTTTTCTTTTCTTTCTCTTTCTCTTTCTTCCTTTCTTCTGGGATTCCTCTTTCTGTTTTGGTGTTTCAGCTGTTGCTCCAGGGGTCCCATAAGAAGAACTATTTTCCTGCGAGTGGAGCAGCACTAAAACATTGCCACTATAGAGCTTATAATCTGCTAACTGTGCTCTTGGTTTTCTGGAGCATCTCTTTCAAAGCCTGCTTCCTATTCGACAGTTAAGTGGACAGATGCATGGAAGGAGGTGGATGTGACTAGGTCATCAGTTAAGGACAGGAGAAGGAAGTCAGTATAAAATGTTGTCAAATCAGAATGGCAGCATTTACCCCTGCTCTGGGCTGTTTGACTGCTGCAATATAGAAAATTTGGCAGTAGGAATCCTGGTTTCACAAGTGGAGGGGCTAGATGAAAATTGGTTTTGAGTACAAGCTCAAATTGCAGCGTACCCAAGCTGAGTTGGGGTTGGGAACCTTTCTTGGGCAATAAGGAGTGCTGTAGCAAGTTCAAAATTCTCTTGAGTCTCCTCAGCTTTTCACTGGGTTTTCATAATTTGCACTACGTTTTGTGCTGCAGTGGCTAGGCTTGCAGGACTTCAGCCAGCTAATTAAAAGTCAGCTTGCACAGGTCTTTGCTATGGCAGAGGTGGTGCTGTAGATGAACCTGCAATGTCAGGCGAATACCTTCTTCCACCCACAGAGATGCTTCTTCCACTGTGCTATATTGCTTATAAAGCTAGCAGGTGGGAAACACAAGCCTGTTGTAAGAATTTGTTGTGGTAAAAGTTGCCTGAAAGGAGAAGAGTCTCTTCCCGTTGTTGCCCGCTCTTCTGAAGTGTCTCTGCAATGTGTTCCTTGTGCATGCTCCAGCGTGATAGCCAGCGCTCTGGATACATTTCAGGGAACAGGTGTACTTGTAGCTTGCTTTCATCTTTTCCAGAGCTGATCAAATGCCTGTGTAAATAGTGTCTGATACTTTTCATTATCTGCAGTTACTTTGGACCTGCCATTTCTGTCGCTATGATGTAGTCTTTCACCTTCAAAGGGAACAGTCTTCAACAAGTGAAGGAGCAGTGGGCTGGGTGTGTTTTGCAGTCTTTAGGCAAAGTTACATTATGTGATAGAGGAGTAGGTGTGCTTTTGCCTTGAATGTATGTTCCTATCTTCAAATACAGGTCATTATGCTTGAGAGAGAAAAGCATTAAATTTATTTTCTTATTTTCTGGGTGCCAGAGCTCAGTTTAACTTCCTTTTGTTTTCCAGCATGCAAGTAAAGACCCCAAAGAAGGAAGAGACAGCAGAGATCAGAAAGAATCCAAGGAGGAAGGCAACAAAAATGTCTTGGAGTTTGGGAAGCCATTGCCGTTGTCCTCTCTCCCAGGCCTTCACCAGTCACTACCTCAGAACCAGAGCTATGTGGCCACCACAAAGTCGCAGACGGGTAAAAAGGACAGAGTTAAAATCCCTAGCAGCACCCACCTGCAAAATGTGTGTTTGAGTGAGTGAATGTGAGATGAGACAGGCTAACAAGAACCAAAACACTCTCTGTTCATTCTTCTCCCTCCCCCCCCCCCAAATCTCCTTTAAGGTGTTCTTTTCTACTAGCATCAGTAGCCACTACTCTGCAACTGGCCATTTCACTGCAACAAGATACTTGTCATCTTGACTTCCTTGTAGCTTGTGGTGTTCTGGGTAGCACAGGATATACCCTTGCAGTCCTCTGTTAAAGTAGCCTCCCAGATGAAGTCCATCAGCTCTCTGTCTCTGTAAGGAGCCCTTGCCATTCAGTCCTAACAGGGACATGTTGTTTCTGTGAGGTATAGTTTCTGTGGTGGGATGGGAACAAAGCCAGGAGCAGTCTTGGGTGAAAAGCCTGAGTGTAAATTAGGTGAATGAATTCCTTAGTCAGATGTATTGAGCTTCTGCCTGCAGGTGCCTTCCCTTAGCAGTGTGCGGAGGGAACTGTATTTTGTCAGACGCCAGCCAGACCGAGGATAACAATTTGCTCCTCTACTAAAACTCTTTATTAGAGGAGATATTTTAATCTCATCTGCATATGTGATATTCTGAAGATGTTCCTATCAGTTATGAGGGACTTTATATGTCAGTGGGACAACTGCTTACCATGAGCTACAGCTGTGTAAATAAAATTGAGTTAGCAAAATTCTTTTAAGAGGAGACACTTCATAGATTTTTGTGTGAAATTTCATTAGAATTAGAAAGGAAGAAATGTTTTCAAGGAATAGAGACTGTACAGCTGCAAAGTGATATTGCTGATGCTGAAGCTAGCTGTTCCCTGCTTTATGCTGTTCTTGAAAGAGCCTGCACTAAGTATACTTCTGATTTGTATTCTCCAAAAACAACATCAGGCTTCGAGATACGATGGCTGATTAGATTAGAAGGCAGGAGGGAGGCGTACCAAATTAGGACCTGATCAAACTACTGAAAGGAATCAAACTGCAGCTTTTATAGTTGATGTGAAGTGAGGTTAAATGGCAAACACCTCTTTAAGGTGGCTTTTCCCTGCGTGTTATTCAGTTATTGTATGATTGCATTCATTGCAAGTCCGTATTACAAGTCTTGCAGTATATATTTGAGTAAGTTGGATTCTATTCAGCCTCCTACGGCATCAGCAAGACTGCCAAGCACAGCCTAATTTAAGGATTTTGGTATTATATACGGTGATGTAGGGGCCAGACAGAACATGGAAAGGATACTTAGAATTTGAGTGAGTTTGCAGCAGTGGCAAAAAGCTCTTGTGTGTTCACATGCATGTGCCTGTCATCTTCTGGGTGACTGGTAAAAAACTAGTTCGAGTGGGAAGCCTTTTTCTCTATCTGTTCAGCATTAATTCCTGGCCTCCAGGGTGGTTTCCCACAGTACAAACCTCTGCTTTCTATCCCTTCTTCTTTTCATTCTTGAGTCCAGTTTGGGTTTATTTGCTTCTCTTTTCCAGCTGCTGCAGTATCTCGGAAGAAAAAACGGAGAATGGGAACCTATAGCCTGGTTCCCAAGAAAAAGACCAAAGTGTTAAAACAGAGAACAATGATTGAGATGTTTAAGAGCATAACTCATTCCTCTGTGGGTGCCAAGGTGAGGGGTGCGCTGAGCCTACTCAACATGTGTGTTATCTCCATATACCTCCTTTGTACTAGCACACCAGCCCCCTGTGTAGGCTTTAGGAACATGCTGGCTTGTTGCTGTTGGCATTTTCCATTTTGAGTCCTAAGTCTTCTTTCTGGTAAAAGCATTCTGCCTTCAGGAGCCTTGCTGGAGAGTTCTGAAAATGACTGTCTGAGGGCGGCTGTTGAGATACCATCTCTTAAGTGTTTTCCAGTGAATGTTTCCCTTCTGGGAAACATCCTATGGACCTGGGGAGTTTTGAGTAACCGTGTGGTAACCTTTTTGTTTTGGAGTCCTCAAGGTGACTGTCTAGTGTTCCGCTTGAGGCTGTAAGGCAAAACAACTGATTATCTTAAAAAAAGCTTAAACTAGGCTCCTCATTTCCCACATTGACAGCATGCAGTGACACGTGGCAGGCTTTCTGACCAGGCTTGTTGTCAGCATTTAAGAGCTCTGGAGGGAGACATAGCCAGCTTCCTCTGTCAGCTTCAAGGGATCCTAACAGGCAGTAGAGGTGGTCTGGGTTAGATTCAGTTGTTCTGCACTATGAATTGATGTAGTCTTTGTGGCTCATGAGCTTGGTTGACTTTCAGAGTGAAAAGGACCTAGGTGATGGCAGCCCTCATGTGAATGGGGAAAGCATAGATGTAGACTCTGAAGAGGAAGACTCTGATGAGTTGGAAGAGGATGATGATCATGGAGCAGAACAGCCAGCTGCATTTCCTGCAGATGATAACAGGACCTCTAAGGACAGTGCGTCTGATGCAGACAATGCCAGAAAGGTATTAAAATGCTCTATGCAGGACTTGAAGCGATGGGATAGGATTCTTTTATATATGTGGAATGGGAAAGAAAGGGGCATGAGCTGAGGAAACTTCTAGAATATTTTAGCCTATGAGATGGCAGAAAGCACCACAGTGGGAACGAGGCCTTGTGATGACCAGCTTCTGTTCCTTCCTGCCCTCTAGTCTCAACACTGCTACATAAAACTCCATAGTTTGGTGTCCTGGTGCAGGACTCTCACCACATTCAGTTACGGGATTCGGTGAACTAGTAAGAGGTGTTTTCGTAGTCTTGCCTATTGCTGGCAGGTAAAACACAAAGAATTGCTTTAAAAATCAATCTTAAATATCATGGAGCAGTGTCATGAACATGGTGCGGACATGAGGCTGTTTCTGGATAATTACAGAAGTTAAGACTCAGTTGGAAAGCTTATTTCTGGGGTGGAATTTTTCCTCTGTACCTTCCTCCTGAATGTATCATTATATGGGCATTAAAAGCCTTAGGAGTTTTTGTTCCAGAAAGCAACTTCTGTTAGTGCATGCTCAAGTTGGGGCTGGATGCTGCGGGGGGTGTTGCAGTCGGACAACCAGAGCCTGAGCAGGGCTGTGAGGATGCTTCTCTTTGGGAAACCTAACCTGGCTGACTTTCTGTTCTTGGGCAAATGGTGGCTGCAGATTGATGATGGTGAGTCTGAAGAGGAACAAGAGTCTGGAGAATCTGGGGAGGAGGAAGAAGATGGAGATGAGTCTGACTTGGTAAGCCTGATTGCTAAATACATCTTTCAACCTTTGTCTTGTTAATAATATTTTCCTCTTTGGCAGAAAGAAAGAGAGAAGCGCTGTAGTTTCATGTCTCTCTGACAAAATTCACTCTCTTGAAACCACCCACATATAGAATATTGTTTTCCACAAGGTGCTTAACCTTGATCTGTGATACAATTAATTGCTTTCTGATGCTAATTAATGAGCTTTTGTTGTTTTCAACAAGGTGTTGACTACTTTTAATCATTTGAACCTTAATGGAAATATTTAAGGGTGCTTAAATTCTGTGGAGGCAAACTTGGCAAGTGATACAAGCCAGCAAGGCTTTTTTAACAACCTGAAGCTCAGTATGTCTTTTCAGAGTCCGGGTAGAGTTGTTCCAGAATCCATTGGCCTAGCCCTCTGCCTAAATTCACATTTTTCTGCCATATCAGCTCACAATACCAGAGAATCCAGCAGCCCTCATCAGGAGGGAGACTTACAAATGCCACAAATACGGGCACTCTACCAAGAAACTTGTTTCTTTAGTGTTAGGGCAAGACTTTCACCAGATGCTGGTGATTTTTACTTTCTATTTTTTAAATGACCAAGCTACAGAGGGGAACCTGATTTTTTTTTGACATTACTGTTTATTGATTGTCTCTGTCCTCCCACTCTCCCCTTTACTTTAAAATTTTGCTCCCTTTCCACAGCATCTCAAGTTGAGGAGCCAGCATTTAAGGCATCCCAATTCTCCAGTCACCTTGAGAAAATTCTTGGCTTCATTTTCTTGATGTTTTGAGCTAAAGGTAGAAGTGAATTTAACAAATCAATCAATGAAGCTCTCTAGAGTCTTGGTCCATGTTCTCTGACACTACAAAAGCCAGAGAAGACAAATCAGCAGGTTTTGTGTAGCCTGCCTCTTTTGCTGGGTAGTTGAGGAAGGTCTGTTGTTAGCTCAAACTGAAGGTTGATCTCACAGTCAAGTCCAAACTCCCAAGTCATATCTGCACATCCTAGACGTGGTTTTTACTCTGCTCATATCTGAAGTGAGTCAGTCATCTCTGCAGTCTGGGACTGGCTCAAATGCAAACCTCTCCCCCACAAGCAGTGTGATGCAATTGGTTTAAGCCACGTGGTGAGGCACAATCAAGCCCACACGCAGGCACAGTTATCAAGGGCAGTATAAACACGGCCTTAGAGCTACCTCGGAGAACCAGGGCTCAGCACCACCTTTGCCTGACTGCAGTCACTGTGATAACAGGGCATGGTGCAGCATCGGTTTCCTGCTAAGGTAGGCCATGAAGGTAGGGCTTGATCCAGCCTCTGTTGAAAGTAGCAGGAATTTTTTTCGTAGACTTTGGTGGGAGATGGATATCCTTTAATGAGCTATCAGTTTCAGTTGGAACATGAATTTTACAATTTGAACTTTCAACCCTGGAAGGCAGTTTTGATTCCTTGTTACAATGTTGTCTTTGAAAACCCACCTCAGACAACTCTATTTTCTGCTTAAAAAACAACCAAAACCCCCCCAAACCCTGCTTAGTTGCATACGTGTGACTGAAGAGGCTGTTACTGTATGATTTGGTTATGTTGACCGGATACCCTAGGCCTTGCTTAGGGAGGGGGCCGGTCTGATGCTGCAAAATGAAATTCCCCAGGGTCTGTGCCAATGCCATAAGCTACCTTCTTGGGTACCAGACGTATCTATTGGCATTCCATAGCCTAACTGCGGAGCAATGTTGACGTTTGGGGAGGGCTGAAAAAAAAAAGCTAAAAGTGTGCTTTTGACTGCATACTTACACTGCTGAGTGAAGGTGCTCAGATACTGCTGTGATGAGTGTGGTATAAGAGCGTACATGGAAGAGAAAGTGAAGCATGCACTATTTAAATGACAGGAAATACACCCACATGTGTACTCATGTTTCCTTTTCGGAGCTATGAAGACATCTTTGCACTACTTGATTTCAAACCCCCTGTCCCTAAGGCCTTCTCACACAACTTGAGCCATGTAAAGGGTCTTTAGCATGAGTGCGAAGGACTGCTGGGCTGCTGATACCAATATACCTAACATGCAGATGGCCTCTCTGGTTATTCAGAGTTCTGAGTCCAGTGTCAAGAAGAAACTGCTGAAAAGGAAAGGAAAGACGGATAGCCCATGGCTGAAACCCACCCGCAAGAGGAGACGGAGGAATAGAAAGAAACAAGCTGGTGTGCTAGGTAACTTAATTGTATTTGTTCTTTAACTACTCAGAAATTAACCTTCCAGGTAGGGATGAGAACCTGAGGCCCATAAGGCAGTGACTGTCTGCAGACCTCTGTCTTACTTTGTAAGGCTAAGCTGTATGGTAAACCAGGGGCTGAACTTGCATCTCACCTGCTCCAGTAACTGCTCATACACATATTTTTACAGCAGAATAAATATGAAGTCACTTTAGCCTTGTCTTGTTGGCATGCCCTAGAAATATCCTTTGTTCATGTTCATGCCCAGAAGAACCATTTGTTTTTTCTGAGGTACTGGGGCAGATATGGAAACAAACTCCTGTTCTGGTTTTCACTCCAGATTTGTTATGTTTTTGGTAGAAAGCACTAGGGTCAGCCTAACTGCTGCTCGTTGCAAGCATCTTCCAAATAACTTACTTCTAGAGTTGCTCTCTCCTCTCTCACCCAACCAGAGAGTTTTTCAAGATCCCAAGTAAGAGGTGGAGTAAACTTTTGCTTTAGAAGATCCAAAAAAGACCTCACAGACTCATAAATTATGAGCTAAGGGAGATTGGTTAGATGCAGAAAGAGAATGAAGAAACCACCGTGGAGTAATTTGTGTTTGCTTTTTGTGGATGTTTGTCCATGTAAACTGAAGGTGCCGTTCTCTTTTTTCTTAAAGTACCACAACATTTGTAATTAGCTATCTCTTGCCATCTCATGTTGGTTCAAGTCATCGTTCTTGTTTGATCTAAAATACATAGCACTCTAAAGAGGTTGCAGTCCCTTTTGTCCTGTGAAAGCTGTGGAGTGCGAGAAGCTGGGAGAGGAAAGTGGATCTGATTTTTCATCTGTAGGAAAAGTAACAAGATGGTAAAATAATTTGTAGTCTGTGGAAATGAAGCTATGCCTTTAGCTTCATTATTAACATTTCATACTTGTCCAGTGCCATCCAGAAGTTTTCTGTGTTTGCTAATTCTTTGAGTTAGGCTGTTCTTATCAGCAGATCTGCAGCTCAGCTGCTTCTGAGCTAAAGGACCACGTTTCAGCTACTGGGCTGCTTCTAGGGTTTTGTTAGTCATCTAACTTGCTCCAGTTACTCACAGACCCTTTCTGCGGAAGAGGTGGGGGCCACTGGACGCGTTCAGAGCAAATAGCTGATGCTTCATTTCAGATGCAGGCTCTTTTTCAGTGCCTTGAATAAAGGCGGCAGCTAATCTTTCAGGCTAACACAAGCCTCTTGACCAAGCCTGAGTGGGAGAAGCAAACCAGGAGAGAAAGGGAAGCCAAGCAAATGTGAAGAGATTCACAGTTCCCAAGAAGGCTCTGAGGGATTCCCCCATGCAATCTCTTTCTAGCAGCAGCTTTGTTCACTTAGAGCCAGAACTTGGCTTTTATGTTTTCTCCTCCCATTAAGCTGAATGTCACCTGTCTCGTCCTCTTCACAATGTACATTATTAGCCAGTTTGCTCTGTCTGGCCTGAGTGTACCTAGAGCCCTTTGCAGCAGGTTGGAGACAGGAGAATGCGCTGAGCCTGGGTGAGCCTGGTTTCATCCCTTCCTCATGCCATTTAAGCTTCTGCTGCTGATGCAGTACGGCAGCAGGCAGATGTGCTTTTCAGAGACAGAACTTATTTGTCTCAATTATTCTTTTTTGTTACCTTCCTAAGTGGAAGTGGAAAATCTCTCCGATCAGACCGAGAAGGAAATAAGAGATAAGAGATCAATTGTGCCTTATATGCCCAGATGTTTCATTTTCATAATTCTATGTGCATCTGTTCTCATAGTCTCTCTGAGGAGCCTGCATACAGCCTGCTTGGTTGAATGTGGCCTTTATAGACATGCACACAATCTTTTTCCTTCTTTTTTTTTTTTTTGACTATGTAAATATATGTGTATTTTAATTTAGGTGCTGAAGCCTATAAATCATCTTTGGGAGGCAGAGAGGGATCTGTCCAGGAGAACAGTATGGAATACATGGAGGTGTCTCTTGATTCCTTGGATCTCCGAGTGAAGGGAATTCTATCTTCACAGTCGGAAGGTGAGTGTCAGCTTTCTAAATATGGCCATGTACCATTTTGGTTCTTTGTTTCCCTGGTCTTATCCTGTGCATTGAGTTGATGCCCCCTGGTGGCTATTAATGTCAGAAAGTGAAGCAGTGCCTTGCCGAAGAGGCGGCTGATCGCACAGCGCGGAAGCGTGGGTGCTTTGTTATCCTTGGGCCTGGTGGCCTGCATGGTGGGGTTCAAAGAAGGGAGCCCGGTTCAGGTGGGAGCCTTGGAGTTGAGTCAATATTTGAGTTAAAAACACTCCTGATGAAGGATGTAAGCTGTCTGTCCCTAGTCTGTCTGTCCTGTTCTGCAGCTCCCCTCCCTTCCTTGGACAACACTTGTTTAGCATTTCCTTGAATCATTACCTTACGCACGCAGGCTGATGCCCTGACTGTTACCTTGTTCAGCCCTGGAAGCGTGCACTACGTTATAAGATGTAGTCAGGTAGTGTAGAAGGATCGCGCCCATCAGTCCTTAGAGAGGAGGGACAAATGCTGCTTCCTTGGGGGAGGAGGGTGAAGGGAGTGTGGCCACAGGGCTGTCTGGCCACTGGCTCTGGCGACACCCCTGTGAGGAGCAGGCTGCTGTTCCCAGTGCTGAATTTGTCCTGGCTCCAGCATTTTGTCACTGAACTGAATCCTGTCTGTTTGTCCCCCATCATTCTTTCACTTTCAAAGGTTGTCTTGACTCTTTTGATAGAGGTGCATCAAAGAAATAGTGGGAGTGTTCACCACCAAGGGAGGGTCAGGATGCATGATGGATGCTTTCACCAGAACCTCTAGATGTCAAAAAGATTATGAAAGTGACAGCTTGGAAGGCAAGGAAAGAGCTTTGTGACTTGTGATCCTAGAAAAAGCTCTTATATTTTTAAGAACTTGACAGGATTTTACATGAAAGCTGCAAGGACCTTCCCTTTGCTTGTATGTCTTGAAATATCCCATCCGTTCTCTGGGGTTGGTCTTGCAACTTGTTGGCTAAAGGAAACTCCTTACACGATGAAAAGGGTTAGTACTTGGTGGGTAGAATCATATCTGTGGGTGGATGTCTGGGGGTGGTGGTGGGGAATGCTGCCTTTGCCAGGGCAGCTAAACAGGAATCTCCCTCAGGAATTGAGAGTCTTTGAAACTTAGCTGTAAAATAACTCTCCTTTCAAAAGCTTCAAAAATAGCAATATGCTTCCTTATTGCTGGGGCCCAATTACAGAGTAGGCATGGGCAGAGAAAGCTTGGGACGCCTCATGGTGAGCTGGTCCAAGGCAAATGTTTGGGGGTTTGCTTTGAGTAATGAAAGTATTGCAAGAAATGTTGCAGCTATGTGGGATTAAAATAGGAGTGTGAGATTCAAAGCAATCCTTCTGTCATTAAACCAGGGTTTTGTAATCATGGGTAACCTCAAAATAAAGTTGAATCCAGAAGGGGCTGCAAGAATGTTCACTCTGTGTCCCCAAACTAGGCTTCGAGTCCCTTAAAAGCCTTTATTAACCTTTACAAAGGTTTGTAAATGTTAAAAATTTGAGTGTCAGGGAAAGAGATGAGGAGAAAGCAGGAATATCGGAACATTTTGCTGCTTTTTTGCCGTGATCTGTTCTCTTTCCAAAAAAAATATTTCTTTGTTGGCTGAAACCAAATAGTCCCAGGATCTATTTTTTTTCCATCTTTGTAATAAGCCTCTACAAATATAAGTTTATGCTTTCCTTATCTTCTCTATTTATCACTGCAATAACTATTCCGATTTCAAACGCCAGGTGGTTTCCTACAAATTTCCTAGTACCAGAGCTCATTGTTGTGGTGTCAGTAGGAAGGAAAGTTAGACTGATAGTTTTGTGTTTCATCATTGCTTTTCTCTGTTGGGGTTTTCTTAGGATAAACTGTTCTTAGCTCTATTCTTGAATTCTGCACTAAGATCTGTAGTGTGGCTGAACTTAGCAAAGTACATAATGCTTTGCAAACTCCATCCGGTGTGAGCAAGAGATCGTTCCACATGGTTTATATAATGCCTTTAAAGCCTTTGAGAATGGGAAGATGCCACAGGTGGTGTTGACACGACTGCCTCCTTTCTCCTGGAAGATAACTTTGGAGTTGATTTGCTGTTCTTTTGCGCTCTAGGTCTTTCCAATGGTCCTGAAGCAATGGAAGTTGATGGTCTCCAGGAAGTTCCCCTCTGTAGCTGTCGAATGGAAACCCCCAAAAGCAGAGAGATTACCACGCTAGCCAACAACCAGTGTATGGCAACGGAGAGTGTGGATAATGAGGTAGGAGCTTGTCTTTCAGCTTCTTGCAGAGTTTTCTCCTGTGGAGAAAGAAACAAGCAAAGCTGTGCAGCTGCCCAGCAAGGTGTTGAGCTGCGAACATGTGTCAGGTCATGCTAAGGCTCTGTGAGCCTGCAAGATTGGGCATCCACCGATGCATGTGAATGGCAAGACAAACACCTCACTCCTGCAGCTGGAGGCTCCAGCACTCTACATGTGTCACACAATCAAATTAAAGGCGCTCTAAAGTGAGGAGATAGTGCTTGTCTGTGTGCTAGTTGAAGAGACATTGGGTGGATCTCTTCTACTTGTCTTGGCCTATGTGGTGTAGCAGACATACTTCAGGCGAAGTGGACTAAAATACATTAGCATGCATCAAAGTGAGAAAATCCAATCAGAGCAAGCTTAGAGCTGGTTTCCCTTGACTACGAAGGAGCTGATGCAAACCTTCCCGTAGCCAGCTTTTGAGTTTCTGGAACTTGGCATGCTGTCCACCTGCTCAGTCTCTCCCAGCTTCCTCTTTCCTCCTCCCCCGAAGAGGCTTCTGTTACAAAGCTTCTTATGTCCTGGCAACCCTGCACTGCCTCCAGGTCTGGCTGACTAAAAACTCCTGCACTTGATGACTTTCAGTTGATTACAGCTGGGCTGGTTGGGCTCTACTGGTTCCAGAAGTGTGGAAGTCAGTGGCAGAAGTGACTCCCTCCTAGATTTTGGAAAGTAAGACTTCAGGACAGAAGCAAACTCTTTCGATCCTCCTTTTCCTGGAAGGCACTTGTGTTTCTTCTAAGCTGCAGCTGAGACACAGTCACACTGTACCACTCTGATACTTGCTGATAGTAGGACAGGGAGCCAAAATCTTCCTAGTTCTTCTGTGGGTTCCCAGGAGAAGGGTGGGTGAATGAAGAGAGACAGGGAGGAAAGTAATGAAATTTAGAGGTGAGCTCTATTTCTGTTAGTATGTGCTGGTATCCTATGTAGAAAGGAATTTCCAAAGCCTGGCAAGCAATATTGATTTATTAAAGAGAGAACACCCTGGAAACTTGGAGAGAGAGGGACTAGTGTCCCCCAATGTTTCGAAATAAAAATAAATGAAAGAGTTTCTCTTGCATATGGTTATTTGATAGTTCTTTCCCCAGATAGATTAGAGAGAATAGCAAAGGCCATGCTTTGTTAGATTCTTTTTCATAGAGGGATATTAAATGACTCATAGATGTTATAAGGATATTGTATGTATGAATAGTAGGTTCTCCCAACTGTCATGTCCTTGGATAATGTTATAAATAGTTATGAGCGCTCTGCTGTACTCTCTAATGGTTGGAAAATAGCAATTAATCATTTCAGACTTTTTAAAGTTTCTGACAAATAATATTAAGTGTGACATAATAGTACAGGGAGGACTTGTTCACACAGACAGTGCTCCTTCTCACGCGTTCAGTTCATCATTTGCTCACTTCATAAGTAAAGTAAATGGAATTGTCCTCTTTTCTGCCACTCCTGCAAACTCTAGGATCTGCATTAACAGTGATCACTCTAGCCAAGGGGTCACAACAGGTAGACCTTGCAGCTAGAATTTGGGTAACTTGGATCAGAGACAAAATACCGGTGAATCAGTAAGCCAGGTTAAATTCTGTTCTGTTCTCTGCAGTGCTGTTGGTTCTGTAGGACAAATGGAGTTAAAAAATACATAGATATGTTGGGGAAGGAGTCTAGTTAGGCAGAGAACAAGCAGCAGGTAGAAGCTGAGCTGGACAGAGAGGGACAGTCGCAGTCTGCTAGTGGTGAGTCGGCCCTGTGTTTGTTCCTGACCCTTCGATCACGGCGGCAGTGCACAATAAACCCTGCATGGATTTTTGTAGGGATGTTTCCTTGTAAAAGCCTTCATGTTTAAATTTCTAGTTTGTTAAAAGTCCTTTGTTAAGCATCTGGAGGGAGCAAGGCATTACAAAGACGAACTTACAGAACCTGAGCAGTTTTGCGTCATGCTAGCAGGTGGCAACTAGGATGTGGAAGTATTGTAGCGGTATGAATGGGGGCAGTGGAAGGAAGCACTGATCTTTCTGATGCAGCAAAGTGAGTAACACCAGTAGGGAAAAGTGAATCCCAACTTTAGAGCCTGCTGTCATAAGTAAAATAAGGCAGCGCAAGAGAAGACAGGTTTTTAAGCCTGAAATTGTACATTTTTTTTAGAAAACATACTCAAAACGTAACTTCAGTTGAGCTCTGGTGAAGCCTGGCTGTTTGTCCCTGTGGTCTGGGCAGGGGCCAGTGCTGGAACCAGTACAGACGAAAACTTAGCTGGCAGCGAAGAGCTGTTATTTTCCCCTTTATCTTTCTGTGACTTATACTTTTGAACAGTAACAAGATTTAGTGCATATGGTCTTGTTCTCTTGGTCACTGACACCCGCTCTTCCTGGCAAAATAAGAGCGTATGTTGTCTGAGTCAGGCCCATGGGACTGCCCATTCTGTGGCTGCTTGACTGTTGTGCGTTTCCAGTTATGATTTTTCTTGCAAGGAACAAACGACTCTGGGCCACATGCATGTTAGTTAGTAAATGATGCATTTCTTCTTGTGAGAGCAGCTTTCACAGCTTCCTGCTGCACTGCTAATGCTATCTGGCATACATCTGAATTACTGTGAAAAAGCCAGGGCTCATCAGGGCAGTGTGCAAAAGCTTCCTCCGCACAAGCACAGAGAGTGTTTTGGTCTCCAGTAATTTCATTTCCTTTAATTTCTCCTGTTCCAGCTGGGCCGATGCACAAACAGTGTGGTTAAGTATGAACTGATGCGCCCGTCTAACAAAGTCCAGCTTTTGGTGCTGTGTGAGGACCATAGAGGGAGGATGGTGAAACACCAGTGTTGCCCTGGCTGTGGATACTTTTGCACTGCAGTAAGTCCGTGCTCTCAATCTAGGGAAGGGGGTGCCTGTCACAGTAGCTGAAAGAGTCGGAGGTGGAGATGTACCTGAAGGGGTTTACTGACTTCCTGGCATAAGCTCCACCTCTTTCCACAGCACATCAGATGGTGTTTTGTACAAGAGGAATGTATTTGAGGGTAGCTAAAGTTGTTCCTTTAACTCCCTGGAGACCCCAGGAGATGTTACTGCCTGGTTTTCATTGTGATTTCCCACAGTGGATGTCTGGCCTTAGGAATTTCTTTGGAGTGAGTTTTTTTTTTATTATTTTCTTCCTCTGCACAGGTCAGTCGCATCAAAAGTTACGTTAGGCTGCTTTGTAAATCAGTCTGTGTATGCAAAGTGGTTCTGTCCCACGACCAGCTCATGAGGGTTTAGATGGGGAACCTAAGTGATGGCATTGGAACAAGACAGTGCTTCAGATCTCCCACTTCTTCTTTACTTCTGCCACCAAGACTTTTAATAGCTTTAGTCTAGTCCTTTTAAGTCATCAGTATCCTAATTTCCCTGTTGGTAAAGCTGATAGAACAGCAATTCTCTGCCTCATAGGGTGATTGGGAAGCTTAATTGTCTGGTGTTAGTGAAGTGCTCTTTATGACTGAAGGAAAGATGCTACAGTAGTCTCAAGCATTACTATAATAAGTGGAACCATCATGAGTTTTCATGCTGAGTCAAAGATCATTTAAAAGATAAAATCCTCAAAACCCTTAAAGACATTTTTCAAAGCTGAAATAAAGGTAATTAGATTTCTTTGGAGGACTGTGAATTCAGGAGGAAAGAGGGCTTTAACTAACCTTTCCTTAAGGAAAGGTTACATCTCTAAATGACATGTCATAGTTCATAGAGGTGAGGCTAGGAGTGTTTGAGTCTGTGCTGTCCATCACTAATAACGCAGCACAGGAGGGCTTTAGGTAACACTAATGTCGTAGAGTAATGACTTCTGGGGTACCTTCAGTTCAGAAGACTTTACTGGAAAGGGAAAATAATTTTAAGAAATGTTGCTCAAGTCCGTTGAAGGAGCAGCTGGCCACCTTACTGGGGTTAAACAGCATACAGATCCTTAGGGCTGGTCCAAGCGTAGAAGCCGCATGCTTTTGGTTATGTTGGAATAACAAGTTGGTGTAATCACATTAGTGTGGTTCCCTTGAATGGTTTGAGTACAGCTTTGTTAGGTAGTTCTCATGCTGGCTTAGCGCAGAGATACAAAGTTTTCCTTTGCAGTTTTGGGGGAGTCCTTACAGTACACTGGCACATCTAGAAACATAAGGAAGACCTTCAAGTGTTAGAGGGAAGAGCTGGGAATTGGGACTTCTTGGTTCTGTTTCCTGAGTGCAATTAAAACTTACTTTGCAGTCCCTAGCTAAATGAATTTTGTCCCAGTACCTTCGTTTTATTCTCTTCTAAAGTAGCGGCAGTGTTGGCTTACTGTATTGGAAGAGAAAGGGACGAGAATGGTGAGGAATGAAGTATTTAAGAAATCTGCGGATGAAGCACGTAGAAGCGGGAAGGCACGTAGTGACCAAGGTGTGAATTTCTTCTATGTGATTTTTCTAGGGCACTTTCATGGAGTGTCAGCCTGAGAGCAGCATCTCCCACCGTTTCCACAAGAACTGTGCCTCCCAGGTCAATGACATGAGCTACTGCCCACACTGTGGGGAAGAGGCCTCGAAGGCGAAGGAGGTAACAATAGCAAAAGCGGACACGACTTCGACAGTGTCGCTGACCTATGAGCAGCAGAAACCAGCAGCTGTGGAGGGAAGGGCTGACACCACGACGGGGAGGTGAGCTTGGGAGCACGTGGCAACCTCAAGCCTTGCCCTGGACATTGTTTTGCGTTTGAAGCCTCATGCTCTTCCTGACACAGCAAAGTGTTTTCTTGTCTGCCTCTGACCGGCCAAACTCAGCTGTTGTAATCTGCAAGCATATTCTTTGTTGCTCACTATCTCTGAGAGAAGCACAGCCACACAGGGAGAGCTGGGGGTAGCGGGCTTGAGGTGGGTGACTAAGGTATGAAGCTAGGAAGGCGTGGAAGTTGATACAGTTCCTGCCTCCTGTTGTTAGGAGTGGAGTAATAGTGGAATGGCTTGGCATTGCCAGGGCTTGTGGAAAGGTAGGGAAATGTATGTGGTGCCTAGCATGGCATGCAACTCAGAGCAATCAGGACAGGTACAAAGAGAGAACCAGAACACAGAGGAAAACAAACATCAAACCATCCCTATGTTGAGCTGTTTTCCGAGAAGTGCTTTGGCCTTCCAGGTGATCTGATGTTCTGATGGCATTTATGACTTGCAGTAAGTGGAACAGTGTCCTCAGCCCTATTTTCCTCCATTTCCGGTCACACAGGCTACATCTAAATGTAACCAGAGGGTAGTGCAACTCCTGTTTGGGGCAGGAGTTCTTTCTTACTGAAGGGGCTGTAAAATGTATCAGTTTGTGTTGCAAATTCATTTAAGCTATCTGCATTTTAAGGACATTTCCTTTCCTTCTTTGGCATAAGATACACATACTCTTGTCTATTTTTAATGGTTATGCTTTGGCTCTCTCTCACTTCTTCACTTCAGTGGCACTGGAACACGGTTGTCAGAGGAAGATAAGCCGGAAAGTTCAGCTGCTGAAGTGTTTGACATGGCTGGGTCTTCAGTTTTTCCAAAGCCCACTACTAGCCTCACCCAGGGACCAGTTAAAGAAACTTTGGAAAGTGCCCTAATTGCCCTGGATTCTGAAAAGTAAGAAAAGGCCTCTGCATCTCTTCAGTTCTGGCGCTGTTGCTTGACCTAGAGAAAACTGAGATATAGTCTCTTTAGATTTTGGCCCCACTTAAGCACAAAGTATTTTTGTTCCCTTCAGTCATTCATCACCCCCAATAGATTACTGAGTCAAGAAAACAGTTACAGCTCTCAATGTCTTACTGATTTGTCTGGAGGAATTGGTCTTTCCCTGGTCCTCCAGTTGCAGCTGTAACTACTAGGAATTCCCATTCCCATTATTAAAATCCCGAATTTATTAATTAGCACTACTGTGTAGATACCCTTGATAGAACAAGGCTGTTGTGGTTTGAGGTGCAAGTCTGAAGGTACCTTTCTGGAGAGCTGATATTCTTGGGTTTTGTGGCATTCTAGAGCTGTACCCTAGGAAAAGAGTTTGCCATGTGCATGGCGTAGTAGTGGGGTGCAGTAAAATTCTGGGAATGTTCTTCAGTGAGTATTAGTTACACCTCTTTCCCCACTCCTACAGACCCAAGAAGTTACGGTTCCATCCGAAGCAGTTGTACTTCTCTGCTAGGCAAGGAGAGCTGCAAAAAGTCCTGCTTATGTTGGGTAAGTGGCTCTTTCCCAGGACATTGTGTGTTTGGCAGTACTCCCAGCTCCTGCCAGACAGTTGCCGGAGTCCAGTTCCCAGCATGGCAGCACGTCATATTCCCAGTACCCCTTGTGAGTGGTGTGGGAGGAGAAAACCGCTTTGGCAAGTAACGTGTCATTTGAAATGGCTTCATCTTTCTCTGAAAAGTGGACTTGCTCCCAACTTGCTTCTGCGTTTGGACTCAGTTTCGGCCAGAGATGCTGCTTTCTGTCCTCAAGTGACCTACACATGATTTTCCGGTCTGACAGAACTTTGTCTCTCCATGCAGTGGGATAGTTGCAGTTGTGCATCCAACAGGGATGTAAAAAGATGTGAGTGCGTTTAAGTTAGGCTCCATCAGCAAGAGAGCAGAAAGGAAGAGATCTTCAATACATAAGGCTTGAATACATACGGCTTTTTTTGAGGTGCATAATTGTCTGTCACCAGATGACTTTGAACTACTGAGATTTCTTTAATCAACAAATATTCCCAAGGAGTCTCCCCATTTGAAAGACACAGCATTTCCTTGGGATCACTTCCTTTTCACTCCAGTACTTTGCATTATGTGTTTTTTAGACGTTTTCTGTTGTTTTCATTTATCAAATTCTTCTTTTTTCTTCTAGCAAATGTTAGCTTAATTGTTTGTGTCTTTAATAACACAAAAATGTTATTCATTGATACTTAAGTATAGCTTCATGTGCAACATATTATCATTCGCAGGTATCTTTGTCAGGCTGCCATCAGCTGTGAGAATTGCTGGCAAGATCTGTTGCCGGTGTTAATTGGAGTAGCTTCATCCAGTTTGGAGCCCTGTATTTGCAGGGGTGCAAAGAGGGTCACTAATACTAAGAGCAGCTAATAGTGGTCTTGAAGCAGGAAAGGTCAGGTGGTACTGATTCCTCATTTTTTCCAACTTCCAAAGCAGCAAATCTTTCGTTTTTATCCTTTTACATTGTTGATTGTTTTTGTTACTCTGAGCAATTGGAAGTTGCGAATCTGACGGAGATGGAGATGGCCTTTGGGCTAACAAACAGTAGATACCTGCCTGAGCTCTACAAAAGCAGTGGCTGTTTTTTGTTCTCTAGATGGGTCAGCACACTGTGGATTTCACTAAAAATTTCTGGTAGAAATTATAGTGCCTTGAAGGTAAAAAAAATTCCGTGAAGTCTTTGGTTTGAGGACTTGCATATCAAATGTCCATCAGACAACCCCGAGAGCTTTCTTATTTGGGTGCGTAGTGAATTGTGAGAAGTGCTGAGTGTGGGTTGGAAACAACATCTTTAAAAGCCTTTAG
The DNA here is from genome assembly GCF_028389875.1 of Rhea pennata. Classification (NCBI taxonomy): domain Eukaryota; kingdom Metazoa; phylum Chordata; class Aves; order Rheiformes; family Rheidae; genus Rhea; species Rhea pennata. The sequence continues at coordinate 4,509,281 of NC_084680.1, forward strand.
CTGAGACCTTTGGTTCTGTTGTTATACTTTTCTCTAATCTCTGAACTGTGGTTGAAAGTCTCTCTGTTCTGTTTTTCAGTGGATGGAATTGATCCTAATTTTAAAATGGAGCATCAGAGTAAGAGAACCCCTCTTCATGCTGCTGCTGAGTCTGGCCACGTGGACATCTGCCATATGCTGATTCAGGTTCGTCTCCACTTAATGTTTTTTCGGACAAACAGCTTTGTATGGTTTTTGGTCTGCTGTCCCACATGGCTGAAGAGCACTTGGAAATTAACCCTGAAACTTCTCTCCTATAAAAACTTCTTCGTTCTCAGAGTGTGCTGAGAGTAGAGAGGTGGAGAGTAGCATGAAGACTTGGATGATGTGACCAAAGCATTCTAGGCTATCCTCCAAGTGAGCTTCACTGATCGTACAGTGAGCATGTGAGCGTTGATGCAGGGCACTCTGGAGTGTGTGGGAACTTACATGCCTAACACACCTGGTAGTTCAGTACAGTGCCAGATGTGCCAGCACAAGCTGTCTATGGGCAGCCTGCAGGTGATCTGTAAGCTGGTGTCAAAGTTACTCTTTGTAATGAAGGTGGTTAGGCTCTAGAGCATGCCCTTCTAAAAGGTCCTTTCTTCCTCTTCTGTCAAAAACTGAGCAACCCCAGCAGGATTCTCCTTTACGATGTAAATATCCCGCAGGTCAAAATAAGAGAAAGATTTACATGTGGCTTACCATTCAGTTTGAATAAGAGAAGACAGTCAGAAAAAGTAGGAGTGTTCTTGCTGATGCTGCTCCAAAGTGGCACGAGAAAAAAAAAGGCTTTTAAAAGATTCTGAAAATTCATTTACTTATTTTTATATTGCCGTACATCATCATGAGTGACTGGCAGTATGTTTTGTTTGCCCTGTGTGACTGGGAAACCTTAAAGGGACTTTGCGAATGTGGCAATATCGCTATCTCTGAAAATGAGCCTGCTGAGACGCTGGTTTGGGCATTCAGGATCGGAGTTCGAAGTGCTACTTGAAGACGGAGCTATGGGCCAGCTGCTGCTTTCACTCATTAGAGTCACTGCGTGTGAAGGCAATGGAATGACTTGCATGATTTGCAAGATGTTACAAGCAATTGGAATTGAGTATCGGAAGGGTTAGTTTGTTTCCAAGATCCTTCATCATCCTGTCTGTTCCCTGATGTCTGGGTACTGCAGTTGCGCAGTCTTTGGCTGGGAATGTCCCCAGCTCGTTAAACTTGAAATGCCTCTTCTCTAGCCTGAATTGTTGCAGCTATTTAAAAGTAATCAAAACAAATGCATTCACTGGGAGGCACCTGGAAGCAATGGGGCCATCTCCTCATGCCAGGTGAGCCTGAGTCAGCGTGTTCCTACTGTAAACAGGTCTTTGCTTCGCTCATAGAGGCACACTCAACTTGCCAAGAGTTGTGCTGCCTCTGAACCAGAAGGTTTGAGATTTTCTTTTGTTTTCTTAAGTGTTGTGTGAGTTACTGAGCTAAAGCAAAGCATTAATGTAGTCATAACAGTTGACACGGTAGTGTTTTGGAAAAGAATAAGGTTTTTGTCCAAGGCACTCCGTATTGAACTAAATGTACTCTCAGGGAAGACTGTGGAAATGTTACCATTGATTTCAACAGAAAGAGCCGATCGCCAGAATTTTTTTAGAACTCCTGCCTTGGTTGCCACCAGCAAGTTGTTTCAACTGCTTGTGACAGTGGGAAGAACTGGTTGTTTTGTTCTCAGGTCTGCAGAAATGGTATTTTAGGGAAAATAAAGCTTTTGAAATAAGGAGGAGGTTGGTTTTTTGGAAATGTTGTGCAAATGATATCCAGAAAGCAGTGTTCCAGAATGAATTAATAACACGAGCTGTTTTAACACCAGCAGTTTACTTCGTTATACTCTGGTTATTGGCTGTTGAAGGCTGGAGAGAGGGCAGGCAGTGAATATTGCTTTCCAGAACAGGTTAAATTTGACTGCCTTCTTTCCTGTGTGTGTGTGGTTTTTTTCCCCTTCTTTTCTAGTTTTTATGGCTAAATTTGAGAAACAACCTGCTGCTAAATCTGTATTCCCACATCCTCCTTCTGCTAAACAGTAGTGATTGTAATTGTTTGTGTATCTGCCTTGGCCTCCTAACAGGCTGGTGCTAATATAGACACCTGCTCAGAGGACCAGAGGACTCCACTGATGGAAGCAGCAGAAAACAACCATCTGGAAACTGTGAAATACCTTATCAAGGCTGGAGCACTAGTAGACCCTAAGGTAGCAGTTTATTCCTTACCTTTTCCCCCAAAGAAGCCTCTGTCAGCCATTTATTTCTTGAGAGATCTTAAGTTTTGAGTGCAAGCGCATGGGAAGAGGGGAGATGGACTTGTTTGTCTTGGGGACGAAGACTTGGAAAGGCTATGGTTGTTGGTAGTAGTATTTTAATGATCCAGTGGGCTAGCTGTGAGCAGTTTGGGGCTAGTGCGGTCACTTGCTACGTCAGTTTACAGCACCCAAGATAGTGGGCATTTGATCCCATATGGAGTCTCTAGATACTAGTGTCACAAAACCATTGCGATGATTTTGGAGTTTACTGATTTCAAGGTTTCCTTCTGTGCATATTCTAATGAGATTTTTGTGGTGACATTTTAAAATGTGCTGGTAATTAGGTGCTCGCAAAGCTAGCAAAAAGGACAGAGGAAGCTTTGCTTTCCGAAGGCCTGATGTGCTTTTTTTTCTTAGAGCCACACTGCAGTGGCAAAATTGGACACCATCTTTAAAATCTCTACCCTTTAATTTAAACAAATACTAGAAAATGCAGCTGTCTGTTTGCCTTTAACATGCTGTAGTTGCTTTTCAATCTTGGAAAATACACAGATTGTTTATTAGTCCTATAAATCAGACGCTCCCCTCGTGAACTTTGTATTGTTACAACCTGCCCCTGTTGGCTCACGCCCATGGTGTTGCTGGGGAGAGCAGCAGATGGGATGGGATGCTCTGTCCACTGGGAAGTGGGCTGGGGCCAGGAGGATTGCCTGAGCTATTAAATGCAGTCCATTCGTGAGTCTTTGGATAGCTCCTTGGGAGGCTAGTTCCATACCAGGAAGGAGGAAAGGGCAAACACCTGCAGGTTCATGCTAGCCGCTGTCCTGACCATCCTGGAGTAATCCAGACATCTCTCATCTGATTATTCATGTCAAAGAAAAAAGAGATTTTTCATTTGTGAGGGTGCAGAGAAGGAAAAAATCTTGAGCTTGCAAAAGCAAATTAGAAGCCTGAGATCACTGTAATACTTCTGAAGTCTAGACTAGTTTATTATGTTAATTAGTTTCTTGTACCAAATTAGTCATCTTTTGAAATTAGCAACATTGCTATAAAATCAGCTCCAGCCATTTCTATGAATAACCACAGAATTGACCGCTAAGTGTGTTCTGTCACCAGCCTGGAGCAGCAGGACTGTTGGGTGGATGGGGACAGTGAGAACAGCAGGATGAGGGGTGGAGGTTTCTGATGCTGAAGGTGCTGATTCTGTTAATAGGACATAATAGCCCCACTCAGGAACTTCATTTTAAAATATGCCTGTTCTCCATAAGGTTGAGAAGCTGCCCTTATCTCATACTGGTCTAAGGGGAAAGCTGTGGCATCGTTCAGATGCGTGTCTGGCAGTTAGGGGAGAGCAGAAAGCCCTTGTTTGCCCCAAGGAGCTCACTGAGTATAATCCCTGACCTGAAACTTTCCGCCCTTGCTCAGTGAGTTGCTCCCTAGCACTGAGCCGTGGTCTCTGTTTGGAGCAACATCCGAATGGAGCAGTCATACTGTTTTCCAGTCTCTCATTCCTCCTTTTATTTCGTGGTCTTTGGGCCTTCCTATATGCTAAGCTCTTGGGCTATAAATGTCTGATAAAAATCAGACTCCAGCCAAGATTTTTGGTGTTAGTGTGGGAGTGTCTCCATCATGACTCAGAGCCCCAACCTGTCCATCTACATCAGACTCTGTATTCAGAGCTCTGAAAAGCATTTTTCTTTTCAACCTCTACTATTATGTTTTATCCTTTATCTCAGTACATGAGTGCAGGCGTGTTGGGGAGTTGGCCTTTCTGTCCTTCTGCAGCGCACCCCTCTGTCCCGCTGCTTCTGCAGAGCAGCTGTGCTGGGATAAATGCATGTGCTAACGAACACAGCAAAACTTGCGTATGCGTGGCATTTCTGGTAGAGAAAAGACTGCTTTTATGATGTGAAGTGCAGTGCTCTACAGAGGCCCTGCCTCGGTAGAGGAACTCTGGTCTCCCCTTGGTTCTCGAGCGTGCGCAGCAGCTGAAGAGGGTCCATTGGCCAGGGAGATATGACGCTCCCTCCCCAGATTTTGCAGAGCAACCTCTTTCTGTGGTCTGCTTGGCAGTGGTCGTGTGACTGAGATTTGTGTAATACTCCCTATGCTCAGGGCTTGCACTGGCTGCAGCTGCTCTCTAACCACGTGGCAGTGGGCCGGAGGCATTTGGAGTCCTCTACTGTGGCCATAAACTTGTCTCTCTGATGTTGCTAAGTATCATTATTGTTGAGTAGATGTGAGAAGTGATGAGCGGTGATTGTTCCCTGAACGTTTGTTCTGTGATTGTGTCCAGGATGCGGAGGGATCCACGTGTCTGCACTTGGCTGCCAAGAAGGGGCACTACGATGTAGTTCAGTATCTTCTCTCCAACGGACAGATGGATGTCAACTGCCAGGTAAAGGCTTTCTACAGGTCACAGAAGCTGCTTTTCTTGGGTCAGGAATCTGAGTCTTATCAGCATACTGTCTAGACAGTCGTTACTCAAATGCAGTCCTGCTACTAGGAGAAATCTGAGGAAAGTTGTAGGCTGACAGTGCCAAGAGTGTCCAGTTCTGCCTTTCTCTCTACTGACCTGATGGAAACTTGTCTTCCATATGCCTCCATTTGCAGTTTCTCCTTGAACCTGAATCTGACTATGGAGGCTGTTTCTCTAGGGTCCTTGGGTCACTGCCCTGCCTTCTAGCACAGGAGTGGGGTTGCTGACCTGCTTTAGGGACCGGGATCTAGCCTGTCACTCAGGTGGCAAGCTGTCCTAGAAGAGACCTGCTGCTGCAGGGTGTGGCAACGCTGCCTTAGGTATTCCTCGTTCTGGGGGAAGGCCAGCTCTCCTGGGTTGCGCAGTGATCTTTTATATGAGCTTTTTACATAAGCTGGATGTTCTTTGTGCCTTTTGGTCAGTCGGCTGTATTTGAACACCCTGGAGATCCATTGGCGGTGTGCTGAGCTGCAAATAAACTTAGAGTCTGCTGAAGTGTATTGGTTCAAATCATGCTGGGCTCTGCAGGACCCTGAGAGACCTTTCTCTGCAGAAGTGAAGGAATGTAATGAGATGGAGAAGGGAAGGAAGGGAAGGGGTCTGTGGCTCTTAAGCAAGGTGCAGCCTGCTGTGGCAGCTAAGGGGCTTGTGGTACTCAACAGGAGACCATCTTGCTATTCTGTGTCTCATCCTTTCCTTTTCCTCCCCAGGATGACGGAGGCTGGACGCCTATGATCTGGGCCACTGAATACAAGCATATTGAGCTGGTGAAGCTGCTGCTTGCGAAGGGGTCGGACATTAACATTCGAGACAATGTGAGGTTCTTCCTGGAATCCATTTCAGAAATAATCCATAATCTCTGTTTAAAAATCAACTGAGCCCAAGAATGCAGCTTGTAGGCTCAGTGCAGTGAGGCACGGTGGTCCCTTGACACAGGTGGTTTGGAGGTGGTGAGTAAACCGCAGGAGAATATTCCTCCATATTTTAGGAAGAAGCCTTGCAAGTTGGTAAGAAGGCCTTTTGCTCCAGCTCTTCTGGCACAGCACCTAAAGATCCTGTAGCTCATGCTACAGGTTGTAGTTGGCTCTTTGCCTAGCTGCTGCTAATCCACCTGGCTGTGCCTGTTCTGTCACTCGGACACCGGGCAGATCCTCCATATGGAGCAGATTTACCTGCTCCATGTTGTCCACAGGCTGGTGTGCACTGGACCTCGGTTGAGCTGTGCAGGGGAGGAGTATCCTGCATACCTTTGGGAGAGCACAGGCTTGTACTCTGAATAGATAGTCTAGATAGGGCAGATTCTGCAACTGGTCTGCTAGCAAATATCCCAGGTCTGTTTTTTTCCTAGGTGTAACAGATGTGTAGCCACCAACGTGGACAGAATGTGCCCAAGCCAGCAGCTCAGCATGCTTGCTTGGTCTGTTCTTCACCTCTGTAAATCCAGCTTTACAATCGGAAATACTTCATACCTTAGCAGTCTGACTCCAAGTGAGTCCAACTTGGCTGGGAGCTTCATCATCCCAGCAGCTTTGAACATCTACTGTGCTGGCCATACTGAGAGGAATTGTTTCAAATTGACAGATAAAGTATGAGGCAGTAACAGGGGAGATGACTGGGAAGAAAGGAGAGAGCGTCTAGGCTTCTGTTTAGGAGATTCGTTATATCAGCACTGCTGCTTTTCTTTTTTCCTAGTAGCATTTTTCTTTCTTCCACTTTGGCACTAAAGTTACTGAAACCCCAGAAGTACCCACAAGGTAAGCTTGGGTGTGAACCAGGACATGATGATGACTCCAAGCTTTTGCCTGAAGGAGATGTGAGATAGTTTGATAAATGAGGGGTAACTCACTGCTTTCTGCTCAGTAAGAGTTTGCAATGAAGTACCTTACCCTCCATAAGTTCACCTTCTAGCATAACTCTTGGGAGTACGTTCTCTTGTCCAAGACTGCTAGTCCGTTTCTGAATCCAATGGATGTAAGCAGCTGTTCTGTATTTGTCTGTTGGATGCTGGCAGAACTAGGTATTTGCATGTTTATCTCTTTGTGCTCAGAAATGGCTCCAGCTGTTCTCAAGGAGTTGTCTTCCCTAGCCTAAAAGTCCCTTCTCTGGAGGAGCCTCCATTTCTTGGTGGCTTACGTAGTTCCGAGGCAGATCCTGATCTGAAGCAGTTCATAAGAGCAAAAGTCGAAGTGGGATGGGGCTTTTTGGGTTGTTGCATTACTGCGCAGCCCTAAGACCGACTCTGAAAAAGACTGACTTGTCTGATCTGTTCCAAAAGCCTGTGGCTACCAATTACTAGTTCATACATTAACTCGTGAAAATCAAATCATCTCAGTCAACAATTTACTTGCTAGAAAAATATCCTCCTGGCAGGTGTGTGTATTGCATATCCATTACTGTAGCTACAGTTTGGTGTCTCCTGATTGCAGTCATTAAAAACAGCGTTACTTGGCCTGAGAAACATCCTACTCTAGGAGAAATGTGTTTGATTATAATTATGCTGCTGTTAGGCAGTAGTTGATGTAAAGCAAAGTAGGGGAATCTAGACGCATGCTGTGTGTATAACCCGTACGAGCAGCAGCATTTGGTGTACAGTCCACTATTATCTTTTTCTTTAGATTGGTACATAATACTGCTTAGGGTTTTTCTGTAGATATTTTTGTAATGGGAGGCAGAAACCACGTAGAAAAAGATCCCCCCACCTTCCTGGTATATGCTAATAACCTCCCTGTTTAAGGAAAGATCTGAGTTAAGTTCAAATGACTAAAGGATGTGCTTTGTTTTTGCTTAAAAAAAAGTTACGTGATCATTACTATCATTGCACTGTTCTAATCGGCATCTTTAGAGCTTGTCATGTGGAAGGATTCTGAAGTGTGCTGCAAATTGCACTGTAGCAAAAAACAGAGTATCATCGCTTAAAATATCTCTATCAAAAAGATGAGTGTTCAGCTATTTCTAGTGCTGCTAGTGAGAGATGAGTACATGCAGTATTTAAGAGATGCCTGAAGTCGAATTGATTGCTTTCCTGTGGCTGCTGGTTTGCTTTCTAGCACCTTCATATACCCTACAGCTCATGTTCTGCTCTTTTTTTCTCTTTTTAATTTTACAGCACAGGGAGACATGCTAGCTTTGCTGCATGTCTAGGCTGGATAGCTCAACTTCTAGCCTTTTCCAGCATGTGTTTGTTCATGTCTGTCACCTCTCTTGTGGATTGATCCAGATTATTCTGTGGCTTAGAGACAGACGATTTGCCTGCATATATAAGGGAAGTGATGGACCGCTTTGTGTGCGGCTTCCCCATCCTCTGTGCATGGAGGTGGCTGGAGCGAGAACTCTCTGCTTGTCTGTGCAGAGAATTCCCTGCTGCCTCTGTAGTTCCAGCTCAAATGAACAATCTAGTGAGGGAGAAGTCAAACCACATGTTGAATGCCCCAGATGTAGAGCAAAAGATGGTGAAGTCCCAAAGCAGTTGGATTTTAATGCACTAAACAGCCTCTACTCTGCTTTCTTCCCCTCCAGGAGGAAAATATTTGTTTGCACTGGGCTGCTTTTTCTGGCTGTGTTGACATAGCGGAGATATTGCTGGCTGCTAAGTGTGATTTACATGCAGTGAATATTCACGGAGACTCACCCCTGCATATTGCAGCCAGAGAGAACCGCTATGAGTGTGTTGTGTAAGTATAGCTCCAGCCTTGCCACTTCCCTTCCTTCCTCTGGTCACTCCTTTTTATCTGGGTGCCAGCTGATGAGCTCTGGAGAGACTTTGAGATGCTTTTTCATTTAAACACAAACCAAAATTGGGATGGAGATTGTGCGTTTCCGTTGTCCTGATCTGGTCCTAGGCACAGTGAAATACCAGGGATCTGATTCTTGCTTGCCCTAAAGCCTTTTCTTTCCTCTCAGAGATAGGAAATAGGTCTTCTGTTGGATGTTACTTTAATTCGCATTCGCTCTAGGATTGCTTTCTGCTGCTAGAGCTGGTGTAAAAAGATCAAGAAAACGTGGGGCAGGCCTGGAGTCTTGAGCAGAAGGCTTGAGGGGCTGAGCCTAGCGTGGGTGTCTCTGCGCAAAGGTGTCAGCCACCCTAGATCAAAGGTTTTTTGCAACTGATGTGGCATAATAGGGTAACAGGGCTTTTCCTGTGTTTAATCACTGCTGTGAGTAAATTCAGTATGTTTACTCCCAAGAGTTAGTGACTATAAACAAGGACCAAGTGCAATACCAGTTTCCGATGGGAATCTTCTGTTTCGGGCCTGCTTTTCAAACCACATGTGACTTTCCTGGTCAGAGAGAGTTTCCAGTCTGTTTGAAGTTAGGCTAGTTACCAGCAAGCCAGTTGTCATGCCTGAAGCAAGGTGAGATTTGCCCTGAGCCCTCTGGGTGCTGGAGCTTCAGTCTCTTGCTTTTGCCAGCACCTTCAATGAGAAGGATCCAGTGAACCATGCCTAATAAAGAAAACTCAGGTGATTATTCACTATTATTGATTCTTCCTAATGCCTTAAGGACTAACTGGAGAATATGATTCAGCTCTTTTCCCCCTTGCACAGTTTCTCTCGGGGATGATTATCCTGTGTTGCTGTTTTGCAGTCTCTTTCTTTCCCGTGGCTCGGATGTTACTTTAAAGAACAAGGAGGGTGAGACTCCACTCCAGTGCTCCAGCCTTAACTCTCAGGTCTGGGTGGCTCTGCAGATGAACAAGACTCTCAGAGAATCATCTACTGACAAGCCTGCCCAGATAGAGAAGGTAGTGAGCAGGTGAGAATCCAGCTGTCTTTGCCTGTGGGTTATAAAATACAGCTCTTCCAAGGAAGGGGCTGAGAGCTTGGTTTAAGAAAGGACTGTAAGCATACGCTTAGCTTTTGGGACTGGTGTGAAGGTCGGCTGGAGCTAAGCAAGAGTTAGACATGCTGATCCAGAATGTGGTTTGTAAATTCATCATGCAAATGGAAATATTCAGAAGCACAAAGAACATTCTGTAAGGCAAGATGGGAAAAAAAAATTAATTCAGTTTTCTTCTGAATTGCTTTCAAGCTTTGAAGGTTTAGTGATTGGAGACAGTAGTTCTGCCCCAGGATAGCGTTTGAATGGCCCCTTGTCTGGGGGAGCTGTGCTACTTCTGTGTAAAGTGACAGTTTTCTTTCTCCCACCGACAGAGACATCGCCCGGGGTTACGAGAGGATCCCAATTCCCTGCGTCAATTCAGTGGACTGTGAGCCTTGCCCTAGCAACTACAAATACGTTTCACAAAACTGTGTCACCTCCCCGATGGACATTGATAGAAACATCACTCATTTACAGGTGAGGGACTGGGTGTACTTGCTTTGTATTTATTTTATTTTTTTCCTCTGTTGTCCCGATTTGTGTGTTTAGAAATGTTCTGGCGCAGTGCTCAGAGAACAGGCATTCCTCTTCAGCTCTTGGAACAGGGATGTTTGGAGTGTTAGCATTAGGATAAAAGAGGGATTTCAGGATACTTCCCTGCTTTATATTTATAAAGAGGTTGGTTGTGTATTCAGAATGGGACTGTCTAGTCCTGATAGTTCCATCAAATTCCATTAGGTTGTACTCCTAAACTCCTCCAGCTCTTGGATCTAGGAGACGGGATTCTGCTTTGCTTCCTTTCGTAGGCTTAAGCTAACCTCTGTGTTCAACTGCATGCTGTAGACATAGCAGCAGCCATCTGGTGAGGGCTGAAGTGGCTCCCAATTTCCCCTTCCCTCTCTTCTGGATATAGGGAGTTAATGAATTGCTTGGAGACCACCTGATTATAGAAGCTGTAGGGCAAACAGAAGTACTCTGAGAGAGTAATAATGCAGTGTTGCTCTTTTTTTTTTTTTTTAACTTCAGTTTTCCTCAGGTGCTATGGACATAGTCACTGTCTTCCATATCCTAGAGTACTGTGCCACTGCCCTGGTGGTCAGCTTGGCATAAACCTGCATGCCCTGGAAGACTGCAGTAGGACAAAATGCAGCAGCCTATCTGCTGAATGACACAGTTGCCATAAACCCTTAACTCCCATGGCCAGTCCCATACTGTCTTCCTAGTGATTTACAGTGTTTAGGCAAGACCTTTATTGTGATACTGAAAGTCCTCAACAGGCCAAGTTGTGAAAGCAGGGATGGGAAAGCGTAGAACGAGGGTGACCTGTCTCTGGGTGAAGCTGTCAGCACTGAAGTGAACTTTCCATGGCCAAGATCTGTTTTGTAGCTGGTGGTGGCACTGTGTCAGCTTGGGGACTGCTGGGGAAGAAGGCAGCTGGAACAGCTTGCCTGGGAAGAGGCAAGCAGCTGGAGTTGAATGAGATATATCATTGCATCATTTGTGGTCTCTTCTCAGAGTTTTTCTTGTCCTCTACAGCTCATAGAGCAGGGAGGAAGGTTAGTAGAACTAGGGGACTCATGCCCGTGAGAAATGATGGCTCCACATCTCAGTATGCAGTCTCTTCCTGCAAGCTGGAGTCCTTTGATGTTCAGGCCATGCAGAACTAAAGAAATGAGTAAAAATTGCACTGAATCATTGAGGCCGATTATCTTGCTGGCCAGTGAGCTAGAGCAAGGGCATCTTTTGAAGGTGCTTGGGAGGCACTGCAGCAAGAAGTAGGAGAAGATGAAGACTTGTAGTTTCCTGTCTGGCCCAATTACAGAAATTACTCTTTCAGTTATACTTGATTGGCTTTGATTAAATCTCTTTTTCATCTCTTTCAGTATTGTGTATGTATAGATGACTGCTCTTCCAGTAACTGCATGTGTGGCCAACTCAGTATGCGTTGCTGGTACGATAAGGTGAGGACATAAAACTTCATGTTTGATTAGACCGGTGTTTGTAAACTGAATTTTGCAAAATTCAGTATTTTTGATAGTACCTTAAACACAGTTCCTTGCACAACTCCTCGTTTTGTTTTAAAATGCCTAACATTGTAGTCTCAGCTTTGAGACGTATGTGATAAAACAACAACAAAATGCCTACTCAGGGAAGCTTTTTAATGTTCTTGTTTGTGTTACTGTCATGCCAACTGAGCCATTAATTATACCCATGTGATAGAAAGCGTTTAAGAATCCATGCATGAAATCAGCTTCCATTTCAGAGCAACATAGGAAACGCTATAGTATGTAAACAGAGGGAGGTTAGTAGGGGTCTTTTGCTTGCTTTTTATTTATTATGATCCTTCCTGATGAAGGCAGAGTAAGTATGTTTTAATTGCGATATTGCCAGAAGGCTGGTTTGTTGTGAGTAAGTATGCCTGAATCCTCCAGGGAGGTTTTGAGGTTACAGGTTCTACTAAGATCAGAAGTTCTGTGAATCTCCCAGGGGGAATATTGGCATCTTTGCTTTGTGGCCATCTTTCTTACATGTTAATAGGTAATTGCACCATTTGAGCCCTTAAAGCCACATTTTTTAAATATGATGAACTGTGACTGTCACTCTCTTAATCCTTTGTGGTTGGTGCATAATTGAATTGTAGTTTTTGGGGGGAGGGCTTTGGGGGGTAAGAAATGTCGTTCTCAGAACTTCGGTATACAAGGTAAACTGGAAGTTTAGGCCTTCTTCCAGAGACAGACTAAGTGTCCGCTTCTCCCCTCCAGCACTGCAAGATGATGATAATGATGGCCACTGGGTTTTGCACAGCACTATAAGGGCTTTATTGGTGTGTAGGGTGATGTCAGGCAACAAAATGTAGTCAGTCTCTCCTGGTTTTTCAGATGTTTCTGATGGCGATGAATGTGCCACCGTTGAGGTAGAGCAGAGCCTCCTCAAGTAGTTGAGATTTGACTATGTTTGGGGAGGTTGGGGCATGCGTCCACGTTACGGTTGTCTAGCCTGTTTTACGCTTGGGGGAAATCTGCTCTGGCCTGCCTCTGGTTTGGAAGGGTCACAGGAACAGAAAACTAACCCAGTCTTGAATGCATCTCCTCTTCAGGATGGCCGACTCCTGCCTGAGTTCAACATGGCTGAGCCGCCACTGATCTTTGAGTGTAATCACGCGTGTTCGTGCTGGCGAACCTGTAGGAACCGGGTGGTGCAGAATGGGCTCAGGTGAGAAGGAGGATCCAAACGCAGCTTATCTTGGGAAAAATAACATCAAACTGGAGAACTTCCTGACTTTCTCATCTCCGTTTGTCTGGAAACCCACAAAAGCCAGGACTTCCAAAGATGAGACAGAAATGGGGCACCTGCCACCGCAGAGTGATGGGAAGCAAAGCGAGTTCTGTGCACTGCTGGTGCAAATGGAGCAGAAGCAGGTTGATGAGATCGGTTAAGGTTTCCACCGTGCCCCCACCACGTGAGAACTGTGGTGTTCTTTAGTCAGCCTGGCCATAAAACTTCAGTGGCTTGTGGGTTTCCATGAACAGCCTACATGCAACTTTTCAGATGGAGATCTCTGAAGAAAATAAAATCAGGAGAACAGAAAATCCAAAACTTAATTCTGGAAATATTGTGAGTTAGCACTTTGCATGGGAAATATGGGCCAGCATACTCAGACTTCACTTAAAGTTCCCAGATGATTGGCCTGATTCCCCCCAAACAGAGTATTTGAATATCTGATGTCAGATTAGTGCTGCAGATTAGGCAGTTATTTTGGTATTTGGTTATTTTGGCAAAATTATAAATTAAAATGTTTTGTTTTAGATCTTTGCTTTGGAGAAATTAGTCACTGTATTAAATGTTATAGGACCAATTTGTACAGAATCCTACTGGAAAAAATGACTTTTTCAAAAATTTTTATAGTACTGACCACAGTTTCCTGCAAACTTTGTAGTTTCAATGACATTTTGCAATGTTAAAAATAAATTAGAAAAAGGTTTGATATGTTTCTGCAGAACTTTACCCCTCTCTGGTTTTCTCTGCCAAGCTCCTCCAGTATATATGTAGGTGTTTATTTAGGAGCTGTATAATTAGATCTGTAGGTTTTGCATTTTTTGCTTCCTAAAAGAAAGACTGGAAAGTTTGGAAACCCAGCCGTAAGCCCAGGAGAGCAGGTCTGTCAGGAAGCTGCTGGTAAGGCCAGTTGCCTGGCAGAGCTGTGCTTGAGGTCACTCTGGGGGGAATTAAGGAACCCGCCTGGTGCTTGGTCTGCAGCATGACACATGAGAGCTCCCTTTCCATTTTCAGTGCTTCCGTTATCAGATTTGCTCCAAATTAACTCTGCGTGGCAGTGCACACGTTTCCATCTGGCAAGCTGACCCGGCTCAGCCTGGAGCCTGAGAAGTGAGCCATGTTCCCTCTGTTGTGTCTATCGTCCCCAGCAGCAGAGCCTGAGATCTGAGCTTGGCTGCCTGTTCTGCTGGTGATGAACGAGGCAGAAGAGAGGGGAGCTTCCACAAGCCTGAAGTACAACGTTATAAGCAGTTTCTCTGAGAGTGGTCTTTCCCATGAAACCATGTGTTGCCCTGGTTAAGGTTGCAGGAGCTGTGAGCAAGTATGGGAGAATGGTGCAGCCCTGGAGAGGGGGTGGTGTGTGAGTTGACAGTGCAAAGAGGGGAGAAAGGGGTGGAAGGCAGAGGAGAGAAATACTGGAAAAAGCAACAGGGTGAAGTTAAGGTGAGCATCACATTTCTCTTTATTCCAATAACTGCATTGCTGAAAGTGGGTTTTGGTTCCCTAGGGGAGAAAGAACATTCCTTAGCCCTGGAGATTGTTCATCCTGCACTTAACTCAGGTTCTGGCTGAGCAGGAGGCAGAATGACTTACAGGGTTGTTTCTCTGCCTATAAACTATATCAGTAAAATTCCATGGAGCAGCTATTAAACCAAGAAGTTTCAAGTTGCAGCATTTCTTCCTTGTCTTTCAGCCAGGGAGTTGGATATGATGGAGTTGCTAAATGCACTGGCCTCTGCAGAGGGCAAAGGGATCAGAGCACTTAGCTCAAGGTGTTCTTAATTCACCTTAAGCACCCTGCCTTCCCACTGCAGCACACCTCCTTTTAGGGCTACAGTGCTATAGTTTCCTTTCCACCTTCCCTTTCTCCCGCTGAGTGCTGAGGATGGGTGTGAAAGGGAAGGAGATACCAGTAGTCTGATTCTGATATCCCACAAGTAAACCAAGAGAGGAGTGACAGCACAACATCCACTCCCGTACCCTCTTCCCCAGCCTTTAATTTGCCCGGTCACTAGGTGCACACACACATGAAGTGCAGCTGGGATAAAGGAATAGCAGCGCCCGTCCCTTGCCCCAGCCAGTGCCCCTCGAGTGCGTGTCTGCTCGCCAAGAGCAGCCGGGGGAATGGCGAGTACAGGTACGTAGCAGCGCCAGTGTGAGATAGTGAGATGAGGGGTGCGTACTGAAATCATCTTTGAAACTGCACTTCTGCTGCTTGAAGGTTGCTATTTTTTTACCTTTCCTTCTACAGAGGTTTATTGTCTTTTCTGCAGAGTGCTACATCTGCTGCCATTAATGGGACTTCTCTTCCTGTTTTCCAGGACTCGATTACAGCTTTATCGGACACAAAAGATGGGCTGGGGTGTGCGAACAATGCAAGACATTCCACTGGGAACCTTTGTGTGCGAGTAAGTTATTCAGCTTTCATTGGCTCGCGCAAAGACATCACTTCCCAAGGGCTTGGGTGGTTTGTGCTCCATTCCTTTTTGAGCAGAGGTTTTCACGCAAATCAAATTGGCATCAAGCAGAGCTGTCTACCCTCAGTAAGAGGTTTCCTGATTCCATTTCCTGCTCTGTTTGTTCTTTTCCTTATATCGTTAAGCTTTCTCCATCCCTCTCCATCTTGCTGGGATGTGCCGTCAGCTTGCGCTTGTGGGCTCTGTGTAACCCCTGCAAAAGACAAGGGGTGGGGAAGAAATGCATTCAGTTTGTGCTGAAAATACCATGTTCAAGCTGTGTGTTCGCTGTGGTTATGGGACGCTTAAAAGGTCAAAGGAATTTGGAACCATGTTTTTTTTTTTTTAACTGGACCTTTTTCTGCATAATACTGACTTATCAAGAGGTTTTCCAGTGTCACAGCTCTGGTTTTAGTTTGATTCAGCAAAATGCTAAAGCACTTGGCTTTTGGCACATGCCTAGGCCCTGATTCAATAAAGTACTTAGGAACAAAAATGTTAAGATTTATGTCAAGTGGAAAAAACTGCCGTTGAACCCCATGGCTTTTTAGGCCTTAAAGTAATATCTGTAATTTATTAAATATTTTGGAAAGTGTTATCTTCATTTTGATATTACAGTCAGTTAAGATCTTGAATTAGGCCAGACTCTCCGCATGCAGAAGTTTGTTGATGGTAGGAGATTAGTTAAAACTTACTGCAGAATTACTAAAACGGAAAGGGGGGGGGGGTGGAAATCCACAGTAGATCAGCCAAGTATTTCTTCCATGCAACCTCATGTTAGGAGCTACAAGACCATGAAATGTTTGTTTCAGAGGTAGAACTTAAAACTGAGCCATTCCTAGGGAGCATCTAAAATCTCTTCAGGCAGAGCTCCCTGTTAGGTCCCAAAAGGCCTGTGTGTCCTGGTACAGCAAACTCTATTCCTAAAGAAGCAAAACACAGACCTTACCCAATCCTACTGGAATGTTAACAGAAAAAAGGAATAAACAATTTTACACAAGCAGCCCAGGAAAGCCACTTCTGCGTGACGGTATAATTAACACAAATGAGTGCGTGGTACATGGCGTCAGAGCTGATGGGGTTCGGATACCACAAGTGCACTTAACTCTTCCCTTTGCGCTTGGCCAGGAGCTGCTGTCGTCCTCATTGCCTAAATGAGCTGGGTACTAACAAACAGAGCTGGTCTGGGTCTTGCTCGAGCACATCCTTTCTTCCTGTCCCCGTTGCTCTCACGCACATACGCATCGCTTGCACAACTCAGCAGCCCCAAACCTTTCCTCTTCTTTAAGCTAACTGTATTGATTTCCTATGTTTTTCTTATATGCAACCTATAGCCTTTTCTCTTCTTTTCCTCATTTCTGCTAAGGAAGCGACAGTGCTTGGGGGCTGTTTGCGCACAGTAGTTCACAGGACCAGCTCTTGGGGCACAGCATTTTATATTAACCGCGCCCTGAATTGCTGGGTTTTTATACTGGAATTATTACTCTGCTTTTGGAAGGATGCTAACTGTTTTGGCATAAAAATGACTTTTATTCCATAATTTGATGTGTATACCCACATGGGGAGTAAGTCTGGAGTAGTCACAAATGTTTTAATTTTGCAAAACTCCTCTGATGCTTAGCGCCTGTGCAGACAAACCTGTTGTGTGTGTAAACGTCTTCCTTACACACATATGGTTTGCATTTTCAGCCTGCCCTCTGCTTGAAATGCCTTTCAGCTTTTCTTTGTGATCACTCAAAAATTACTTCCCTCCCTGTTCCTGATTGCAGCCTGCCCCTCTGGCAGGGCTCGGCAGGCACTTCTGTAGGAAGCGTTTAGCGGTGTTCAGAAGCCGTTTGGCAGCAGGCAGCAAGGCAAAGCCAGCACGCTGCGCCCAGCCAGCCCTTCACCACTTGTCTCAAGGGCTCCCCGGGCCGCAGTGTGAGCACAGCTGCCATCACCCCGCTGCGAAGGGCCTGCGGTACGGTCCCCGCGGCAGCAGTTCAGCGTGGAGGACACAGCTGTGTTGTCCTCTCTGCCCCTTCCGTGCTCCGAGGAGGGTTGCAGGCTCGCCCGCTCGCGTACGCTCAGGAAACCTGTGTGCTCAAGGCAGCTTTTCTCCCTGACCCAGAGTCCGTCGTCATACACAGCTTGTTATTTCTCATCCGGTGCTAACCGTTGAGTTAGCGTTCAAACCACTGGAATGTTTTGAATCTATTGTATTTATGCTTCTGTGTTAAATAGCAGACTTGCTCCTTTCAGAAATGGTACAGCTGGTTGAGTACTTTTATTGGAGAGCCTTTGAATTAGTGGGATGGAGAAAGCACAGGTCCGCGAGGTCCTACTCTGCTCCTTATCCCACGTGGGTGGTTTGTGCATTGCACATGCACCCTCTCAGAATTCCCAGGTTTCCAAATATATTGTTTCTATGCAAAACAGTGATGTGCTGATGAGAGACTGTGTGAATCAAGTCAGCTATTGTAGCCACTCTTGCCATCAGAGAAGTGCCAGGCTTACCGTATCCCACATCAAATTAAGAGAAATGCTGGAGCCTGTTGCTCTTGATTTGTGCATGGAGTGCACTCAGAGCTTCAAGTGATGAGAGGCAGTGCAGAGCTCTGAGAGATGCAGTTACTTGCCATCAGCACTTGTGCTGAACATCTTGGCAGAGAAGAAAAATGCTGTCTTGACTTGAAGAGTGAAGGGGCTGGTGCTCTTGCTCGGTTCTGCAGCAGGAACATGTAACTCTTGCAATTCCTTCCATAATTTATATCTTGGAAATAAGGGAACTGTTCGCATTTGTAAGTACTTCTGGGAATGAAGATGAGTTGCAGGAATGGTCTTTAAAGGAACATCTAAACAACAACGTCTAATTAGATTGTTTTTCTTTTGTATCAGTGAATTGTAACCTGAAGTGACTCTCCCTAAACAAAACGCCTCTCCGTGCAGCATTATTCAGCTGTTTTTTTAACTGCTGTTGGCTACTGGATCATGCTACAGCTATTTCCCTTCTGGCCATGATCTTCCTACTGCTTCGGGTGACCGATGAGTGTGTGAATTCCAGTAATGCTGCAGCCTTGCGGGACTGTTTAATAAATAACAAGATGCAGTGGGGGCAAACAGTAGATTTACACACCAAAGTAGCAGCTTCCTGGTCTGATCTAACAACTCTGGAAGATTGCTTGGATTTGGGAGCTGCAGCCAAATGATCCCTTCTCACAGAGTGCATTGTGCCTCTCTGGGTTAATGTTTCATGGCTCTTCTCTTCCTAAGCCCTGGAGTTAAATGCTGTCTTGAGCCACAAGGGGAAATGGATATGGTTGGTTAACACTTCTAAAATGCCTTGAAAGCCAAAACAGAATGCTGTTATAATGGCTACTCTCATGGAAAGCTCTGCTGATGTTCCAAAGAGAATTTATTTGTATTGTGAATGTTGTGCTTATTATTAATTAGTGTTGCGTTAACGCACAGGAAGATTTCAGTTTCGAGCCAGAATCTACTCTGCTGTTGCCTCGGTCTTGTATTCCTCCCTCTGACTCTATCGTTGTCCTCTTGTGTCTCGTATTTTGGTTGCAAGCTGAGCAGGGCAGGAAGTGTTGAGTAGAAGACAGTGTAAAGCTGTCAAGCTGCTAAGATGGAGACAGACAACTGTGGGAACACCGGTGCAAAGGGGACTGCTCTGTAACTAGGGCTCGTGTGACACAAATGACATCTGACTGGAGTGTGAAAGGTGGTCATGTATTTAGTCCTTCTTAGCAGGCCAGATTAAGGAGAACGTGCTTCACAGTGCTTGGAGGGCCTGGTTGTGATCACCGTTGCACCTGGTTTTACAGTGCTGTGGTGGTTACTCGGGTCACAGCTCGGATTTATTCCTGTTTGAAAGGGATAAGAAAGAAGCCTAGAGGCTTTGAGGAGTGCTCTCAAGTAAGGTTTAGGCTCACATTTTAAATTACATTAAAAAGAAAAGACTTTTTCAGGTAAGTAGCATATGTAATCAGTCAAAGTGTGCTGGAAGAACAGAAAACAGTTTGCTTTGGGATGTAAACAGCCCAAATACTGCAGTATTTGTTTGGAAGAGCCAGGGCATGAGTATGACAGTGAACATAAGGAGAACTGGATTGTTCTGGGGTTTGCGGCCAGCTAAGAGAATTGCAAAAGGAAACAGAGTCCTTGGGAAAAGTAAAAAAAAATTTTTTTAATAAAACCAATTTTTAATATTAAAGGTGTTGTCCTGAAAAAACTTTGATTTTGGAGCCAGATTTTAACTGCTTTATGTTGGCAAAGCTTGGTGTGCCAAGGTAAATCAGAAATGGCCTGCACCGCCGAACTTACAGGTTTATGATTCATAGCTGGACTGTGTCCCTTTCTTTCCCTCTTAACTTTGCATGTAAGAAGAGTGTTCAGACTCAAGTTTGTGGTTGCACAAACATCTTATTTCTGCATTTCAGGTATGTTGGCGAGCTGATATCTGATTCCGAGGCAGATGTCCGTGAAGAGGACTCCTATCTCTTCGACCTTGACAACAAGGTACGGTATCTGAAGGTGCCTGGTAAGAAAAAAACGTGGGCTTGCTGCTGCAAGAGAGCAGAGAGAACATTTGTCTCCATTTTGAACTACAGCACAACGTGAAAGCTTACAAGGAGGACGACCGTTTCCTAGCTGTTTTTTATTCAAAATGTAAAGAAGTTGAGGTGAGGCTTTGGGATCGTTAAAATAACAGGAATCCCGGCAGTGTTAGACCGCTGTGTTACAGCCTGCCTGCAACAGTTCCCGTTGCAAGGTCCTCCTCTCTCAAAACCGTTCGGGCATCCTGAGTTCAGCTTTTGATATTCAGATGTGTGTGCAGGAGGATGCAGGCTTGCAGCTGGGTTGATTGGCAGCTTTATAATTTCTTCATAACAGGAAGTTGATGAATAAACTCAAAGACTGAAAAAAAAGTTTACTTACAAAGGGATCCGTCAGATATGCTGACAGAGACTTGAAGCGTATTCTGCTACTGGTTATCCAGCACTG
Organism: Rhea pennata; assembly: GCF_028389875.1. NCBI lineage: Eukaryota > Metazoa > Chordata > Aves > Rheiformes > Rheidae > Rhea > Rhea pennata. The sequence goes on from NC_084680.1 coordinate 4,529,607, forward strand.
CTCTGCAGAGAGCTTTCTCATAGCAGAAATCCTGCTTTGAAAATTGCAGTCTAAAGCTTTTAAGTAGGATCATTACTTCAGACTTTCCTTGGGAAAGGAAAGTGAGCAGGGGGCTCAGTGGAGTGGGGTAGCTTGCAGGAGGAATTTTACACGATTTTGGTCTTTTGTTGTCAGCTTAGTCATAAAGAAACTTTGTAAAAATGGGATACTCGTATCAACACAAAAAAGATGTAATGACGAGTTTTGCAGTCCACCTGAATACAGAGGGATCAAGTTGTAATTAACACCCAGAATCATGGCTGGACCAGCTCCTAGACACGCTCTATATCCTTCTCCTTCAGAGAACAGATGTGGAGTTGTTTCCATGCTGCTTCTCAGTCTGTGTCAGGATTGTGGCATTTCAAAGTGGTCTCTAAATAAGGTTTGGAAGAGTCGTGCAGACTGAGTGCTGCTTAGATGTTTGCCATCTCTGAAGTACGAATATAAGCATGAGAAAGAGTTAAGAGTCCAAAGCTAAGTGGAGGGGTTGCGCATGAGGAGGGGTTATTTATATAGTGATCACTGGATTGAACCAGCTGTCAATGGAGGCCAGCAGGGCCTAGAAACGAAAATTTTGGGAGTATTTTACCTCTTAATCCATGGGGTTTTGCTGTATTGATGCGCATGCTTGTTGACTTGTAAAGAGTAAATGCTGACCTGCCTGTCTTCGGCAGTCTTGTGTAAGGGATGAAAGATGAAGACCTCTTAAGGTGTCCCCTACTGCCATATATTGGCATACCATTTAATGGTATTTAATCTGTGCCTTGTTGAGATAAGGAAGCATTACTAGCCTTTCTGTGTTCCTGTGCCACAGATGCAAAATGGTAAGAGCTGACCTGGGAAGTTTGAAAAGCAACAGGGATTTCACCCTGGTTTGTGCAGTTTGTAGTCTGCCTGGGCCTTGCCTTGCTCTCAGGTTGGCCCATGTGTACCTTCGAGGGAGAACCTCTAGATTCCTTGTTTCACTGTAGGCTCCATAAATACACAGAGAGGCCTAGGTACGGTAGCAAGAATGTAGTCTTTTCCAGGGTATTTTTAAAGCGGAGCATCTGTGGAATAGCAGGCACCCAGTCAGTCAGTATTCATCAAAATAGACCCATCGGCACAGGGCCGGCTGAAGAGGGCAGAAGGCAGTGCTGCGAAGGCAGGGGACGGCGAGCCAGGTCTTCTTGCCACCTGAGTGATGAGAAGATGAAAAGGATGTGAGAGCAGGGCAGCCTTGCAGGGCCTCTGCGTGTTTCTAAAGAGCGGTCTGGGTGGAGTTTGCACTCTGAGAGTGATGGGGATGTTATTTCTAATGTCCTTATTCTCTTGGGAACTCAAAGCTACGTGAATCATCAGGCAAATGTAGAACAGCCAAAACTTAGTGCCACTTCTAGGCTTTCAGGGAGAGAACATAACACAGCAGATACTGTTTAGGGTTCCTTTTGATTAAAAGGGTAGTTTTCTCATTGCTGCACCAGAGAACTAGAAAAAATGTTATCTTTGGGAAAGCTGAGACTGAGTTTTAGCTGCGGTGGTTTCTTTCTGTTAAGGTTGCCTGCTCTAATGCTTTTTAGCCAAACTTTTTCATGGCAAGGTCTCAAAGTGTTTTACAAACACTAGTAATGTGTTTTGCCCTGGTATTGCCCCAGGATAGAACTGGGATCTCTCCTTTAGATAATTGGATGAAGTTGGATGAACATATGTAGGAAACCGTGCAAAATCATACTCAGCTAACATTTCAGATAGGCTTTGTGGTTACTGGACTCTTTTGGTTCAGCTCTTCCAGTTTAATAGTTCTCGTGCATACAGACACATTAGTTAAGGTACTTGCCTACAGCATTGATGGACTGCGGTGAGGCCTGGGCTTAGACCCCTTGTACTGTGATGGTCATTCACTCTACTGCTAAACTAGGTCTGAGTTTAGGTCTGCCCGCCTTTTCCAGGGGCAGGCCTGCCTTCTGCAGTCCTTCCTCATGTACTGAGTCCTGCTATATTCAGACGAAGAGAAACTCTGCCCAGAGCTGCACCCTGATGTCTGTGTGTGATTTCGTACATCCTACGAGGCAAGGATGGCTTCCTCTTGGCTTCCCTCCCTTCCGAGAAACCCCCAGCACCTTCCCATTCACTGTGTTCTCAGTTGCCTTTTGACACAACTGCTTACCCAGCTCTTCGTGATGCCAGTAAAGCCAATTAAACAGCAGTCGTGCAGGATGGCTGCCCCCATGATCCTCGGATGCCTTACCCAGCTTTACTGATGCTCATCGGTGAGCATCAGTAAAAAGCCACGTATGCACACAGGTCTGACTGGAAACCCTTTGTATTTCAGCTAGTGATCTGGGTCATTAAAGGCCATTTGAAATTGTAATGTCCTTCCACTTTAAGCACTGAAGTTTGTAGGTGTAAGAGGTGAACACAGCTATCTTCCGTACAGGCCTGTCACAGAGTCCTTTTGCTGACTGTTCTCTAGAGAGCAAGCCTCCTCTCACCCCAGAGCAGGTTCATAATTGCTGCTCTTCCTCTCCGCTTGCCACTGTGTGACTCGTTACTTCCCAAAACCTTTGTAGCAAGATGGGAAGCAGTTTGCTTTTGGACTTGTCCTCCTCAGCAGCTTTACTGTGAGGATGCTGTTTATGTTGGTTAACGCAGCAGAATGCTGGCTCCTTTCCCGAGAAGTACGTCTCAGCTTGTACAGTGGAGAGCTCAGACCTTTCTAGATGGTCATGAGATACAGTAGCGGGTGATGCCTTCACCCAAGGAGGCAGCATCTCCAAGGCAGAAAAGTGAGGGGGTAATTAGAATTAGTTGCTGTTAAAATTAAAGCCTATAATACTCTGGCGTGGTGCAGGCCCATGTGGATGACACCTCCCTCAGCCACTGGGAGATCTTGCCCTGGGCTCCTGTATCAGTTGGACGATATAATCTGGCACAGTTTGTCCATTAAAGATTGCAAGGTGCTTGCCCAAAAGGGAATTTGAGCACTGCTAATGGATCCTTTCGCTTTTGGCCTTTCTGCAACTGAAATTAGCTTCTGTAATTAAAGTCTCTGCTTTGCACAGTCATTCTCTGCTGGAATAAAAAAGCCCTGAGAGGATTTGTTTTATTTTCAAGGAAAACAAAATATTACTGCTGTCTGGGCAGTTTGGAAAGGGAATTTCTGTGTTCTCACTTTCACTTTTATCTGCAGAAAACCGTGTTTTCTCCAGGCTCTGGCTTTGTGTTTCCTAGCTGTCATGTTCAATTAGGAGGACAGAACAGATGCTGGTCACCCTGTCCAGTGGCTTTTACCCATACAATGTTTGTCTGCACCGAACATAAATCCCACTGTACCAAATTGGAGCTTGAGCGGAGCAGGTTTGTGTAGAGCTGATGTGCCAGCTAATGTCAGGAGCATTTTCAAAGGTCTTAGAGCTTGTGAGGGAATAGTGTTGTGTGGAAAGAAACCGTATTTTCGGGGTGCTGTTTAATATAAAAGTATATGCGTTCAGTGATTTTTAAGCCTGCCCTGGTGGTGGTCTTGAAGCTCTCCAGAGTATTAGTGGAATGACCTGTAGCTTGGTGGGTTTTTAAACAAATAGCAGCAATAATACTAAACTTCATATAACAAAGCATTCAACCTTCCTCCCTGTAGGATGGAGAGGTGTACTGCATAGATGCTCGTTTCTATGGCAACATCAGCCGCTTTATAAACCACCTCTGTGAGCCAAACCTCATCCCAGTGCGGGTCTTCATGTCGCATCAGGACCTCCGCTTTCCCAGGATCGCCTTCTTCAGCACAAGGCATATAGAAGCCGGAGAAGAAATTGGGTAGGTACTGCCTTGGTACCTGTGGGTGACTGGCCTCCTGGCTTAGGGGAGAACCAAATGGATGAAACAGTTCTTCCCAAAGGGAGAGAGCTGCCTAAGGTGCAGCAGCAGGTCACACTGGGAGCTGGACAACGTTACATGTGTACTTTGAAAGGGTTGGGAGGTAGTGATGCTGGTAATGCAAGCGCATCTGCGGGAGTCAGGAAGGGAATTCCTGTCCTGGCTGTCTCCACTGCCTCCTAGCAGGAGGGACTCAAAGCACTGTGCGAACCAGCAGTGAATAGTTTTCAACTGTTGGGAGATCCTGGGGTTTGTCCTTTTTACGAAACAGAAATGCAGCAGTCCGTGGGCTCATTCTTTGCTGCTACCATCATCCTTCATGGCAGAATGAGCAAAGTGCTGCCCTGCTTCTGAGCAGCAGAGCTGTACACGAGCTTTGCAAAGGTGTAAATGGTCTCCCAAGGTGCCAGGTCTTCGGGGGCCTTTGTTGTGAGTGTGCTGTGGAGTCGTAGAAGCTGCACTGACATATTGCAGAAGCCCTTACGATGTCCTATTCTGTATTTTAGATTCAGAGCAAAATGACTAATTGTGTTGCTGACTTTGTACTCTTCCAGTTCCTTCTGGGTTTTGTGACGTTTACTATTTTTTCCTCCCTTTCTCCTAACCTTTTTTGAAACGGCCTAAGTTTAGGATCACAAAAACTACAAAATCCCATAAACCTAACAGCTGTTAACACCAGCGGCAGAGCTGCTGTTCCGCATAGGCTCTGTCACTTCTGCGAGTGCGGAGAGTGCTTCTTAACACTTGGCAGAGCACTATGCAAGGATGGCTGTATCTTTGAAGAAAGGTATAGAAGAGAGGCTGGTTGAAAGGACCATCTTTCCACCCCTTGGACTGGTTCAGTTCAAAGGGGATATGGATAGTGGGGTTGATAACACATCTAGGATGTGGCAGAATACAGACGAAGTAGCATCCCGTGTGCTGCACAAATGTGACTCGCTTTGCGCTCTGGCAGGCTCCAGTTCAGCCTTGACATGAGACATGCAGCTGCTTTTAGAGGGCCTGGCCTGGTTCTGGTTTGTCTTGTTCTAGTAGGTGTCATTAGGAGGCTGCTTATTCAAGTAACTCGTAATCCAAGCCATAGACAGAGCTCTGTGAAAGGTGGCTGTACTGTGTTAGGGACCCAGGGGTGCTGGGAAGAGGCAGGTTGGGGTTTGCACCTCTCCTGCTCACAGGCATGGAAAAGAAATCCTCTGACGTGACAGTTTTCTTAAGAGGGCAGATCCATCTGGTATCATTTTTTCATGTATGGGAAGGTGCATGTGCTGTGATTCTCAGGGTGTGTTTCATTTCTCAGATTGACCGGTGGGTTTTAAGATCCATATCTTGAACTGTTTTTCCCCAGTGGGCCAGTCCTAGGTGCAGCTTTCTTGATGTCAGGATGCTGTTTGTATGTGGGCAGAGTGTCAGCGTAGGGACCCTGCCTCATCCTCGCCGGAGTGAGAACAGACCTTGCAGGTCCTTTTGCAGTATTTCCTACCGATACAAACCCCACGGCCTGTATGTCCCCAAGGCTCAGGTGCTGAATTTCCCATTCTTTCCTCATCCTCTGTTTTTTTGCCCCAGGCTTTTGGAATATATGGCTAGGAAGCAATATGGCATGGTAGGGTTAGAGAAACTCTTGCCCAGCTCTGCTGCCTGTGAGCAGGACAAGGCTGAATGTCTTCGTTGTCCAGCAGTGGGATTGAAACAGAAAGCAAAAATCAGTGTGGATTTGACCCAAAGTGGACCTTAAACGCCTGTTGGAGAAAAGGGGACCTTACTAAGTGGCGGGGCTGCCTGCGCCTGAATTTTCAGCTCTCAAATCTGTTCCTCTTGCAGAGGGGCAAAAGCTCCGATCCTCCTGGACTGTTTGTCCTCTCCATCTACATACCAAGTGGTGTCCCCAGGGTCCCCCCAGCATCCCACAGAGTGCTTCCAGTGCCAGGGATTGCGAATCCCAAATGCCTGGTGTTGATTTGTGATCCCTTTCGCTCCAACCCCGTCTTCCCAGTGACCCCCTGTTTCTGTCTCTCTCTTCCAGCTTTGACTACGGAGACAGGTTCTGGGACATCAAAGGCAAATACTTCAGCTGTCAGTGCGGTTCACCCAAGTGCAAACACTCGAGCTCAGCGCTGGCCCAGCGGCAGGCGAGCACCTCGTCCCAGGACACCCAGGAAAACGGGCTCCCTGACACCAGCTCTGCCACGGCAGCCGGCCCCTTTTGAGGCTCCGCTCCCCAGAGACTGACTTGTTTTAACCCTATAGATTCACATACTGTCTGAATTTCCATTTAAAGAGAAAACCTGCTCAAGGAAAGCCAAGGGTTCATGACACTTAGGGCTGTGCCACCGACTGTTACTTGAGGATTGAGTAAAAGCAAATCCCGCCTCCGTGATGTTGTTCTCCCCTCTGCAGTCCTGGAAAGCTGCTGGTTTTTACAGTGCGTGTGGAGGGGTGGCTGTTGCGTTTTTTCCATGCAAGCTGTCCTGGCCTCCGTCTCTTAATGTGCTAAGTGTTGTCAGAGCCAAGGGAGAGCTGCCCGTCCTCCTCCGAATATTGTTAATTGAATGGATCGCTCATGCCAAGTCATCTCCAGTTCACTTGTAATAAACTTTGAATACTTGATGGGACTTTCTTTCTAAAAGCAGAGGGGAAGCGGGGAGGGGGGAGGGAGGTGCTGGCGTTTTGATTTTCTTGGCACAGCCCTTGGGGCAGGTTCTGCTGGTTGTTTTTGTTGATTTGTTTTTTTTTTCCCCCTGCCAAACCGTGGATTTCTCCCACGTCTCGCAGGCCGTTGCAGTGTGGTCTGTCCCTCTTCGGTCACTAGGAGCTAGAGGGCATTTCCAGCAGATGCTTCTCTGTTATCAAATCCACCGACTTTCTCTTTTTCTCTTCTAAGGAGAAGAAATCCACAATACTTAAATCCCTTTGGTCCTAGCCTCTCTGCCGAGCGGACCGGAGACTCTTTCCCTGAGACCCCATTCCCTTCCAGGCTTTCTCCGTTAGAAAACGGCTCTCGTCTGCGCCTCTTGGCCGTGTCACTGTTTCAGTGTTCGTTTCACCAGTGGAAGGATTTTCCTCTCCTATCACATTAGCAGTTTTAGAGAGGGAAGGTTGAAGGGGATTGTACAAGACACTAACTTCTTCAGAAAATCAGTTTTCTTTTTTTTTAAAAAAAGATAAAGTGAATGATATATATATTATAGAGAACCTCGACTCACGTCTGCTGGATGAAGCGAATGGCAGACAGGACATGTCACAGCGAGAAGATCCCAGATGCCACCAGCTCATCTGTTCCTATCACTTTTCTCAACGCTGGGCACCTTTGATTAATTTTTAAGCCACACGCTATGAGGTTTAAATAAACTGATTTATTTTTTACCATTACTGAAACATTGGGGACTAGCATTAAAAAAAAAAACAAAAAAACAAAAAACACAAAACAACAACAAAAAGAAACCACGAAACAAAAACGGTGCTGATTCTGGTGTGATTTTTGCTCACCACGTGAATATAAACTATCAATTGTATAAAAAGAACAAAGTGATTTTAGTATAAAATGCAGGAAAAAAAAACTTTTTTTAAATTGTTAGTATTGTAGTGTGAATAAATTTGCCATCACCTTTTGTGTGATGGCTGGGCAGGTCATTATCTTAATTTTTTTTTTTTTTTGCATATATCTTTAAATACTGTAATTAGTGCAGTAACAGGTTTTTTTTTGTTCATCTCTTCTAGAACATTCATAATGCCGTCATGTTTATTATTATTTTTTTTTTCTGTTAATGTTTTTGACAGTTTTAAAGGAGCAGTCTTTTGGCTCTGATCATTTTCTTGTTCTGTTTTCAATGAAATCAATAAAAAAAAAAAGTGCTTTAAACTGCGTCTGGCCCGTGTTTGTCCGCAGCGCTGCCGACTCGCCGGTGTGGAGGGCGAGCCGCGCAGCGTTCGGCGGCGGGGGCTCGCCGCCCAAACTCCAGCTCCGGGGGTGGCTCTTACCTTCGTGAGTGCAAGGGAAACTTTTTTAAATAAAAACCGAGAGAAACGGGGGCTGTTTCCGCGCCGCTGAGCCAAGGGAAGGGCTTCGGCGGCGGCTCGTGGCTCCGCCGGGGGTGCGGGGTGGAGGGGAAGGATCTTTGCTCTCTGCCAGGTGGTCCGAGCCCGAGAGCTTCGGCCCTTTGCCAGAGTAGAGGGGGATTTGTTTCAGTTTAGTTTTGTTCTTTTAATAAAGCTGAAGATGACTCGTTTTGGGTCGCTGCGCCACGGCTGAGGCAGGGCCGTTTGCGGGATGGCGGCGGGAGCTCTCTGAGGGGCGGCGCATGGCGCCCGGCCGAGGGGCCGCTGCTTCCGCTGCCGGCGGCGCTGGTGGCTCCGGCGGCGCTGGCCTGATCCGGCGTCTCCCGTTGGCCCACTCCGGCTCTCCTCGCCTGAGCGGGGCGAGCGATGGCCGCCGTGGAGGCGCGAGGCGCAGCCGAGCGTGGGGCGGCGGCGGCGCGCGAGAGCAGCCCCCCGGCCTCCTGCCTTCGCCGACGGCAGAGGCCGTCGCTCCCCCGACGTGCTGGGGCCAGCGAAGCCCCCTCCCCGCGTCCCCCCGGGAGGCTGCTGAGGCCCCGAATAAGCCGCTGCAGCCTGGCGTTCGGCTGGGCCCGGCTCCGCCAGCCCCCAGCTGCCCCAGCAGGAGCAGGGCATCAGCGAAGCGAGCCAAGACTTTGTTTAAAACACTTGGAGGTCTGCTATCTAACAGAAGTGACAAGAGATTATATTGTGAAAAGGACTGGCTATTTTAAGAGGGATCCATTTGCCAGCTTTTCTGGCTCTACAAGCCTTCAGCACCGCTGCGGGAGTGGGGAGCGCTCGCCGCGGGGGTCCTGCGCTCCCGGCTAACCGCTGAGGACGGACTTGGTGAAAGGCTTAAAAGGCCTCTGCGGCCGGGCAGAGCACGGGGCGCTTGGGGCCGAGCCTGTCCGAGGGACGCGAGCGGTGGGTGCGAAGGGGCCGACGCGCGCCAAGCCTGGCAGGGCAGCGAGGGGGTCGCTGGGGCCCCGCGGAGGAGGGGAAGCAGCGGCCGCACATCGCGCTTGGGGCATTTTGCCCTTCTCCGAGGAGAGACGCAGGCGGCGCGAGGGCGAAAGGGTAGGTGCAGCCAGCGGGAGCCATCGCCTTCGTTACCGTCAGGCCTCTTGCTGGGCAAAGTCATTCTCATGCCACCTTGCTGCCGCCCTTCCTGGGGCTGTTTTGACTCGCTGGTGCCGAGGAGCTCGATTGAGGCCCCGCAGGGTGGGGGCACCAGCCCAGGCCAGGCTCTGCTGCGCAAACGCGGCCCTGGAGCTGAAAATGTGAGCTGCACTGGAGGTGAGACGAGGACTGGTAGTGTCACTAAGGCAGAAAATAGTTCACCGCTCAGTGGCAGGTCTGGGGAGAGACTCTGCCGCGCTCGGGAGGACGCTCGCTCGCTGCAGCACGCTCGTCTCCGGGCAGCGCGAGGAGGTCGACGGCCGGAGGCCGCCGCGTCAAGGCTGCGAAGCGCCGGCTTGCGGCTACCTTCCCCCGTCCTCGGAGGGATCCTTTCCGCCCGTGCTTGCGGAGCCGTGCAGATTCAAACGGCGAAGTGTTTATCTGCGGTCCGTAATGAGCTTAAAAAAAAAAAAAAATAAATAAATAAAAGTCAGCTGTCCTCGTTTGAAGAAGTAAAACATCATGCAAGAAATCATTGGGGTTTTTCTTCATTGTCCAGAAAACACAGCGCAACGAAATTGCTGTGACATGTAAATAATAAAAGCCTTCTGTGTGGCTCACTTGTCTTGTGCTAGATGAAGTATAAAGCTCCACAAATACAGTGCTGAGGGCGGGCAGCAAATACTCCACCTGAGCAAGAGCAATTAGTGCTCATGGCTTCATCTTTGCTGTGCTCTGTGAATATAACTCTGAGCAGCGAATAAGCAGATAAGCTTTACCCAGACATAATAAGACAAATACCCTCCTCTTCTGCCTCTGCTGGGAAGAGAATTTCTCTTTAGTTGTGCAGCTGTTGGAGGAAAATAGCTGGAATAAATTGCTCAGGAATTTGTGAACAGCAAATATGGCCTGAAACATTAGCAAAATCACTGATATAAATGAATAAAAACCACGGGAGAGAATATCCTCATTTGTATCCTGAATAGCCCTTAAAGAGAGACTTGTGCTGGAACGCACTTTGCAGAGCGAGAACTTCTTTTTGCAGCAGCGAAGCATTTTGCTTTGCCAGCGACTGCCCGCACCTTCGGCCCCGCTGCCGCGGGGAGCCGCTTTGCCGCACGCTGTGCAGAGCACGGCAGCTCCCGCCAGGCCAGCTGCCCCGGAGGAGGCCTGAGACTTGCACCCCGGCATGGGGGAGAAGAGCAGGACCTGATGACTCAGTAGGCACACACGTGCTCCTCAGTGCTAGCACCCAACAAGAGCCACCTAAGTGGAGTGGGGAAGTGCTAAGCTCTTGGGTTTTTTAAATGGGAGGCAAAAGCAAGGCCGGGCAACTTTGTGCCAAAGCACTTTCTGCCTAAGATATCCCTGTGTTTTATTTTGATACAACGTTCAAAATAAAGAAGTGGTTGCGTCCGGCGGTGGACGAGGAACCCCTCGGGCTGTTTCTCTCTCCGATGCTTCGTGTGAACGGTTTCTACATTTGAAGTAGCCAGCACATTCAAAGCAGTTGTATGGATCCAGTATGCATTTCTGTATTGCCTCAGTTCCCTGCTAGTCAAATGGGAATAAAACTAGTCTCAGCAGATTACAGAGTCCTTGGTGCTCCTAATTTGCCTACAGACATCTGAAAATTGCTCTCCAAATCATTAACAACTGTTGAGGTTGCAGCTGCACCCGGCTGCCCTGACCAGGCAGGGCACTTCTGCGCTCGGTCCTCTACGGGCATGTGATAAACGGGCCTGTGGCTTTTGGAAATCTCCTTGTCATGCATAGAAAGATAAAATAGAAAACCAGGGATTTGGGGCCAAAATTGAAAAGGAACAGGGGAGCGTAAGAGAGAGTCTGGTAAAATGTTAGTCTTTAGGTGGACCTGGATGCTTCTGTAAGACTAGCCTTGAAAAAATACTTGATTTGGCATATATATATATATATAGATGTGTGTATATGTATATGTGTATGTGTGTGTATATGTGTGTGTGTGTATGTATATATATATATATATATATGTACGTATGTATTTAGTTAATTTTTGCTATGACAGTACCACTATAAACTTTCCTGTCTCTCAACACGATGCATTTGCTGGGAAAGGTGCTGTTAAAACACAGCCTGTGACCTTGGGATCTGGTCCTCTGGGTGCTGAATACATGTTTTTCTCTGTGATGATTTGCAGACTGGAGCCTGTTGTGCTGTTAACCTGGGCACCACCCAAGACACAGGGATCTCCTGCTCTGATTTGCATCAGGATCCTGTAGCCAGAGACCTGGTAACGCGGTATGTAGTATTACAGACCGACAACCTCCACGAATACCATGACCTCTGCTTCAGAGGCATGACATTTTCACTGCTTTCTCTGCGCAAAATTTCAATAGTTTAAGCAGATAGATTGATACTTCTCACTTTGTATGAGGACTGCCTTTCTAAATGCTTGGACGATGACCATACCTGCTTTGTCACTGTGAGCTGATTGCTGGCATTTCAGCTGTATTTCTTGGAAGAACACTCGCCGGGCTGATCAGTGTTGCAGGGATGTGCTGTTTACTGCCTCTCCGTTTGTCCTGACTATGCATGGAAACCTCCCTTTGGGGGGGGGGGAAAAAAAGCACGTTGTTCAGGATGAAAACTCAAGGTTGAAAAGAGCTTTAGAATTAAATTATAGTATTTATTAAAAGAAGAAGCAAGGCTCTAATTTTCACTGTGCTTTGAGCATCCAGATTCTTTAAATAAAATTCAAAATCCCAGATGAAACCATTCATGAGTTAGTTAACGAAGATTTGCATAGCCAGTGAACTGCTCTTCTGTGTGTTTATCCCTGTCCTCAGAACTCAGCTTCCTGAGGGAAAGCAGCCGGAATGAGAGGGCTTGCAATGTGAGGAGCGTGACCTCCGTCTAAAGGAATGGAGGTGGCTGTCCTTCAAAATGCAGCAGTGGAAGATTCAGCCCGTGCCCAAAGAGCTGGAAGAGGCTGCAGTGCTCTGTGGGGAAGAGCAGAGCGCCTTGCCCACCAAGCCCAGACATCCGCACTTGGCCCCCGAGTGACGGAGAAAGATAAAATAAGCTCAACGGCTCCGGGGACCAGACTTGACCTGGATCTGCCTGCCTGCGAGTGACTCATTTGCTACAAGAGGCGAGTGAAAGAGGCCAGAATGGATCTGAAAGTGTATGATTAAAGCCCTGACGTGCAGGTAGGATGGGGCGATGAGAGGCTTCTGCTCAAGCGAGAGCTGGCTCTTGTCCCCTGGTGCACATGGACCAGGGGGCTGGGGCCAGCACTTGGCTGCTGGCCTGGCTGAAGCCCTGGGAGGTGAGAGGGAACAGCACGTTCACTCCTGCACGTCATTTCTTTCTTACAGAAACATAAGCAGCCCCAGCTTCCTTAGCAAAACAGCTTGGAGCATGTATGGAAGCTGCTCTACAAAGACAATTTGGAGCAGTTTCTTTTAGGATCATGTTTTAAACAGGCTTGGAAAGAAAAATAATAGCATTCCCTCTGGAGGGAGAACAAGGAGGGGCTAGTAAAAAAGGGCAACAAAGAACAGAGACTTCAGATGGGACTTTGACACCTCGGTGTGAAGAGGAAAGTATGGGCAGATTAAACCTGTTTCTCACCCCAGAGACCCAGTGTGGTCTTGTCCTACCCCATCGCTGATCTCTGCAATGCTGCTAGTGCGTAGGCACATATATGAACCTATTTTAACCACTGAGAGTGAGACATAGACCTCACTGGAGAATGCTCTGAGACATGACCTGCCTAACATATGGAAGATATAAGGTGTAGCAGGACACTTTCAGTTGAGGAAAAAAAAAAAGGAACAGTGGCAATATGGGAAAGGAAAGAGGTAAAATCATGTCCCAGACTCTGCCTGCTACCCAACCAAAGATCAAAACTAAGCAAGAAGCTCAAGCTGAAGGCTGAGATAGGAGGTACCTAGCTGCCCCTCCATGTCTGCAGCAGGCTGCTTCCCTCCCAGCAGCAGGGACTGATCCTGGGCCATCACTGCCTGCAAGTGGCTTGCACAGGGTACAGATCTACCTCTGTGTGTGTGGGCTGGTGCTTGTCTTCTCACTGAGTTTTGCGGTGCCTTCTTGCCGTGGGTAGAAGTACTGTTCAGCAGTGTTGAGTACCTGGTCTCAAGGTCTACCAGTCTACATAAAATCAAGTGTTTTTTTTTTCCCCAGCCAGCTGCAGTATCTTCATAATGTTCTTTGCAAGTCACATGCAGAAAAGACAGACAAGCGACCTGTGGTTTGGTTGAGCACCACTTTCCCTGGCCTTCCAGCACGTGAAGAAAGAAGCAGCTGCCAAGATGGATGAGGTGCCCAGGGGAAGCTCCTCCATCCGCTGGGGCTGAAATCACTGCTGCCCATGCTAGCTTAGCGCCTGCCCCTAGCCCGCAGGTCTGGAAATGAGTTTCCACAGCAGTTGGCTTGCACCGCTGCCGGGCCAGAGGGAGGCAGCCTGAGGAGGCCAAGGGATCCGGAAAAGGGGTCACCGAAAGCCACTCCATCCCTAAGCTGTTGTGGTGGCAATTAGCCAAGCCTGAAATGTTACATTTCTCTGGAACGACAGTTTTGCTGCATATTGGATTCTGTTAAAGGAATTCAATTTAGAAAACATTATGCCAGGGAGAGAAGGAGAAGGGCAAAACATTATGGCTAAATAATTTCAATTAACCATTCCAGACCTTTCTTGCTAATTCAGTTGAAATAAGTGCTGCCTGGTCTACGGCTCTGCAGAACTGAGAGCCTTTTGCAGCATCAGCTAATACAGCTTAACTGACTTCACTGTCTTACCCCAGCTCAGCACCGCACCTAAGGGCTGGTCACTGTTCCGATATTATCGAGCCTTATTACTTGAGGCAAAACAGAGAAAGAAAAGTCTGGACTGTGAAATAGAGCTCAGATATATTTTGTGCAGTCAGTTCTTGCTGCTACTTTACTTGGCACATAAAAATTTTTCTCAAGCTAATTCTTAAATCAGCATAAACATTCAAGTACTACCTAGAGTTCGGCTTATTTAACTTCATTCTGCTTTGGAAAAACTACCTGGATCCAAATGTGAGCCTTCATCAGATGTTTCTGGAGATCAGCCATGCTTTTGACAGTCAGTAGATACCAACCCTACAGAAAGTTAAATTCACTGTTCAGATTAATGATCCTTTTCATTGATATTTTAAATAGTTCCTTTTGGTATTAAGTGAAAAACAACTGTCAGATTTCCTTACCCAACTGCTCTTCAGTACAATTCCCTGATTTCGACAACAAAAATATTTACTCATGCTCAAGAGTGCTGAAAATTCCTGGAATTTCAGCAAAAAGTTAAGGAAAGCTCAAACACATGAAGGTTTGAATGTCGGTGCTGTAAAGCCCAGATCGCCGTCTCTGAGCTTGTGCTTGCCTTTATCGCCACCATTTCTTTGCCAGCTCTGAAATTTCTCTGTGAAATATCTTCCCCAAATTCTCCACCAGCTCTAGTTCCTTTAGTCCTCTTTCTTTGATGTTCTGAAGAAATGACAATGACAAGTTGAAAATAGCTTTTTTTCCCCCCCTAAATGTTTATACATTTCCCCTATTCACTTGTCTAAATATAAGCTTTCCCTCCAGTGGTTTTCCTTTTTTGAGCAATGTCTTAATTGTGATTACGAATTCTTTGGGTCAGACACTGTGTTGCTGTATGCAGCTCCCATGCAGTGATGTGACCTCACGCTGCTCTGACTCCCCTGGGTCTTGGTAGCTAAGGGCCAACTGCTACTACTGATTTGCAAAAAAAAGAGGACCAACGTGTGGCATTTGCGTTTAGGGATTCGGCTTTTCTAACCACTTTTATTCTCATCACTTACCCCATGCTACATGTGTGAGTTCATCCAGAAGACGAGTTTCTTTATGGACTGTGCAGAATTTTCTTTCCTTCTCTGTTTCAAATGTACCAGGGCTCTTGGTGCTTGCTCGTGCGTCTTTGCTCTGCTGGAGAGCTGCAGGCTTGGAAGCTGTTGAGAGGCTCCTTTTATGAGCACTTTAAAGCAAACATGAAACTGGTGCTTAAAGAGTAGATGGGACTAATGAAGCTGTTTTATCTTTTCTGTTTGTGTGTATACGGAGTAGGGGCAAGCGGAATCATACAGTGTAGCAAACACATGTAGGGCAAAGCAGTTAGTAGGATGAAAATGAAATCAGAAGCCAAAACTTAATTAAGAAGATGTTTTAATGCATATCCCAGGAGATGCTGAACACTTGCCGGATTGCAGTCTTCCACAGACTGTGTCCTGTGGGCCATTGACAACCCACGAACCTTCCTAAACATTATTTTCAGCTGTGTTTTCTGTAGATAACAAGAAGACATGGCAGTGAAAGAGGAAATGAGGACAGTCTGTTGGCACTCCAGCTTTGGGAATTGCTGCCCCGAGTGGCATAGACATTTGGACTTGGCCTGTGTGCCCTGCCACCCCCCAGTCTGTGCTTTTTGTAGGCTTCCTGCAGGGAAATGGTCACTGGTTTGCTTCCAGGTGAGGAGAGATTTTACAGGGCTCTAAGGCGAGAGGAGTAGGGAATGGCAAAAGTGCATCACATTTCCCTTTCAAAGCATGAACTCCTTTGCTTTTATGCCACTTGCAAAGTGAAATGAGCCTGAAGTGTTTATTTCTCAGTGAAGCAAAAAATGCAGCTGTTTCCAAGAACTAATCCTTTATTAAACCATCTGAAATAGGAACTGTAAAGACTTCAGTAAGCAGAAATATTCTAAATGGACAGCAAAGTCAGTTAGGCTATTGCTTATTATTGAAGGTTTTAGAACTAAAGGAAGCAACCAATTTTTGTTTAAAATGTGAATTTTTGTCCTAGGTGACAAAATGAATGAGAAAGACTGGGAAAATAGATAGACAAAGATTGTGCCTGGCAGTGCAAGGATGGTGCTGGAAGTGGTGTTTGCAGGCTGACTTTGCATGGGAGGCTGCTAGAGCCAGAAGTAAAATGAAGTAGGGAGTAGAGCTGCATGCAATTATATCGTGTACCTTTTCTACCATTCTGGCAGTGAAGTGAGACCTTAAAGTGGGGAAAATATCTGTTCTCCTTTCACATTTTCCCTCTTGCCAGAGAGTGTAAATCACTCACAGCAAAGCTTTGTAATTTGTATCAGATTTATTTTCTTGTGACTTCCCCCCTGCTTGTGTCCTTTGCTGCTGTTAGCGTCTGAGTAGAAGCCAGTCTTTTATTAACACACCAGCAGACTCTCCTTGCTTTCAAGAACAGTCTTTTCTACAAGGCGTGCTGCTCCCCTTGTGCGTGTTTTCTGGATAGGAGTACCAACCTCAGTCGATACAGCTCCTTGCTCGTCTGATGTGGTCCACTCTCCCCCTTTTCCAGAATGGCTGGAACACCTGTCCATGCTGTGACCAGGGGTCCACAACGAGTTATTTAGAGATGGTGGTGGTCCTGGCATCTTTGTGAGCACAGGGACGTATTTTTTACCTTTGTTTTTACTCAGCTCAGGCTACCAAAGCAAGTGGTGGTCCTTTTACAGGTATCACAAAGTGCCTGCCAGCAATTGCCTGGAGAAGGAGATGCTCCTCACCGCGGCTACAGGATGTGCTCTCAACCTCACTGGACTTCAAAACCAACAAGTAAAGCTGGCTTCCACAGAAGTTCCAGTTGTGCTTAACTCAGTCATTTATTTTTTAAAAAGAAAAAGCTCTCTCTGCTGTACAGCCACCCCCTTGGCCTTTTGCTGACTCCTGGTCCTGGTGACCTTGGTCTTCAACCATAGGTGGTTTGGTTTGCAGCCAAGCAGGTAGGATGGTAACAGTGCTGGGTGCTGGGCTGTCCCTCCTGCTCACCAGCATTAATGTGCATTTCTAGTCTGTCTGAATGATGATTCCTTTAATTTTCATGTTCCAGGAGATGAGTGTCAAACAGATACTGAATGCCCCATTCATTGGCAGAGCAATGTATCCCTCCCTTGAATGCTTGTGAGCCATAATTACTATGTTTAACTTGTAGAGCTGCCAGTATTGAAAAAGCTGGCTGTACATTTATGTTTCGCCATGCAATAATTTGAATAGCGAACACCATCATTTGATAGGAACAAGAGGACTCTCCTCTTTTTTGGGGAGGGTAGGGGAATAGGAATATTGAATTGCTCTGCTTATAGAAGAAAATTGATCCAGGGAGAGGATCTGCCTCTGCTGTATTCAGTCTAAAGGTCCCAGATTAGCAATCTGGCAAGATGCAGCATTTGATCTGATGATCACATAGCTTCTGAGATGTTAAAGAAAACATCAAACAGCTGGACATCAAAGGCAGACAGCTCATGCTCCTTGCGCTCATTGCCTCCACCTGGCCTGCCTTCCCCAGCTGGGCATTAAGTACCTCTTGCTTTTGAGTTTCACAGTTTTGTTTCTCCAAGAAAGGTCCAGGTCGTACTGCAGACTGAGTTGGAGTAACTTTCAAACAGAGCATGATTGAAATTTCTGGATATTTTTGGTTCAGATCATGTAAGATTTTCTGTTATTCTAAGACCATAGTAATTTCTCCAATGCCAGGTAACCAAGCAATGGCACATCAGCATTTTCTGGCTAGGAACAATGAAGCTATGAGTTTAAATCAAACTTACTGAAAGACATATGACCTCCTTTTGGATTCTCAGAGGCTTTGGTAATGAAATTAGCTTTCATTCTTGGAAAAAATTATAGCTGCATTTAGGGAAGTATGATGCATAGCTCCCCATGAAAGCAGTCTAATGAGGGAGCTCCTAGAGAAGGAAGCAAGCAGCAGCAGCTGAGGGCCTGTTACGGCTTCTCGGTGTTGCGTTGCATGTTTGGCGACGGAGTATTGACTCCCAGGAACGGCCTGACTGCCTCCAACCTGGAAATAGCAGCCAAGGCTTGTGTGCAAGTTGGACAGTGCACGCCACCGAGTTTTTGGTCTCGCTGTCATCTTTTGGAACAAAAACAATAGAAGTATGGGGGCACCTGTCACACAATTGCTCTTAGAGGTACAAAACATCTTGCAGTAAGTCAAGAGCTGGCTTCATTAGGAATTGGGTGTCTATCACCGAGGTGCTTATGAGACTCTGACTGGGTTATAGATACTTTTTGAAACTTTACCTTAAAGTCATTTTTGAAAATGGAAGTGCTTTAGGGATGTTTATGGTGCGCTTAGTTTCCAGAAGTTGGTGTTAGGATTAGTGCTTGTGAATAGCAGCCAGATGTGTTCAAGGCTCCCCTTCTGACTGCTGGACTCCCCTTGCTGCAAAACTCAGGGAAGAAAACAGGCCTCTTAGTCTTAAATCTGTTTTACTTCACTTCATTTATTATTTTTAACCATTGTTCTTGCCAGTTCTTGAAAAGTGAAATTGTTGGCTGTAGTTTCTTTCTCTAACTTCCCACTTTCCAGCAACTCTGGGTGTTTTCAGTGGCACTACCCACTGCAAAGCTTGGTCAACTTTGATGCCAGTGGTTATTAGACAATTTCTTTCACTTACAGGTCAATCTGCCTGGTTCAAATATACAGAGCCCCATACGGCAGGGAATTGAAATATGAACTCTTCTGACATCTGACTTTCCTTGTCGTAAGTGTTTGGTGGTGGCATGTGCTCTCTTTCCTGATTAAAATTATTTTCCCTGTAATAGAAGCCCTGAGTATCTTCTCCAGTGTGAGGAGTGATAATTAAGTCCTCTTGGTAATGCAGATAAATAACGCCACTGGAGAGTCCTGAGTGCATCATAAATCGCTGATGGAGTTGTGTTCCTGAGATGCTACATCCTTTGGTCGTGCTGAGTGATTATGGTAGGGTTTTGACACTTTTTGTGTACAGATTACCAGCGAGCCCCTAACACCACCTGCAATGTCACTGCCTGAAGAGTCTGGAAAAGATATGGTGTCTCCAGAGGACCGATGGCAACTTGTGCTAGTTTTTTGCAATGCCTTTATCACAGCAATGAGGCAGCTCATGATTTTTGACCATCTTTCTCCTCCAGATAGCCCCACCATGTAGAGAATGCTGCCATTCCTCTGCCTGTACCAAGACAGGCGCATATGGCCTGGGCCAAGAGAATCCAGTGCTCTACTTTAAAATTCAATTTATATTTATTTATTTATTTATGGATAAATAAATATTGAATTTGTATTTTATTTAATTTGAATATTTGATTTTTAAAACCTTGGGAACCCATACTTAGCATCCAGGCACCTACTGGACATAGGGGGAGAGGTAAGTGATTTAGGATTCCTGAAAGACAGTCTGTGGAAATATCATGGAGAAAGGTAAAACCTTTGCCCTAACTACTTAGTGGGACATGGGTGCTGAGCTCTTAACTATTTTTAGCATGCCTGTTCCTGGTGAGGTGTTGTAACCCTTGTACCCTTCCTTTAAGGTACATGCTCTCACCTTTTTGTCAGAAGATTTGCTGGACTGCAGGAGATGACGGTGCCTTCATTGCACAGTATCCCAGTGATGAGAGCATTGAAAGCTCCTGTCAGGGTGCATCAAATAAGGAGGGAAGGACCTGATCCATGAAGCCTGCTGACTGTGAGACTACGTGGCTTATTCAGTTGGCATTGCAGAGGCTTAGAGAGCCTTGGACATGCCCCAAAGTGGGTGTTTAGATAAGTAAAAAAAATTTTCTGATGGAAACTTGGAGCCTTAGAAACTCAAGGTACCTCTGAGGCTAGGAAGTAGCTCAGTGGGGGTTTTGCACCTGCGGGTGGAGGTGCTCACCTCTGTAGGGATGTAGGGCAGACCAGGTGTCTTTGACAAATACCTTCAGTAGTGGCGTTTTTATTTTAGCAGTTCATTTACCCTAGCGCATTTTTGAGAGTTGCTCCACAAAGAGCCAGATACATTCTTCAAAATTTTTGCAAATGTCTCATTTTGCACATGACTATCTCCAATAAGCTGTAGCAAGTTGCAGTGATGGAAACTGGCACGTGGATGAAAAACCCTCCTTTTGTCCCTGAGGGTGAATGGAACAGGCCAACTGCAAGGTGAAGTCTGTGTTGTCCTCTTGCTCAATAATCTGAAAGAAACCTCCCTTGTGTGAAGCACTGGTGACTTTTTGGTTTTTTATGGCTCAGTTTCAGACATTTCTGAATGAATACTAGCAGCTTCCTTCAGCTGAGACAGACTAGTTTGTTTAGTCTGTCCCTTCTACAGAGTCTAGCATATGAGCATGGAAAAGAGCTGCAGGAGAGACTCTTTGCTAAGGGAGCATCTGTCTGTAATGGAGATCAGCTTCTAGTGGTGTCCTAACCCATGTGGGAATGGGGGAGGAGAAAAGGAAGAGAACAATCTCCCATGGTGGCATGAGGAAGCTGGAGCCCCTCTTTGGAGATGAGAGCCCTGGCAGGGCTCTGGTTTCTGAAGCGTTTGGAGGTACCGAGGGCTGGAGCTGCTGCTTCTTACAGGAAGAAGGGCTCATGCAAAGTGGTGGGTGCCTTGCCTCCGGGAAAGGCAATGTCTGGGTCCAGCCTGCTCCAAGTGCCTGTAGGAACCAGCAAGGAGTGGCCAAATAGCTGCTGGACTCCTTCAGGCATCGCTTTCACCAAGAAGCAGCACGTGTTCCTGTTGAGGACAGAGTAGCTGTAGCATGGCACTGCTTGGAATGGCCTGAGACCACGTCTTGTGCTCTTGACTTACCCATAACCAGGGCTCACAGGAGAGATGCTCCTGAGGCTTAAAAGAGCTGATCATCTGCAGACGCGTGGGTAGTTTTAAACCGCCCCCAGCAAATTCCCTTGCAAATCATTAGTGTCTTGGAAGATTGTATAAGCCAGAAATCTGATTAATTTATAAAGCCATCCCTCTGCTTTGTGCCAGGGGTTATGATGGCTAATTGGCATAGGGCGAGCCACAGCCTGAGGTTATAAGCAAGGCGATTGATTACCTGTTTGCAAATTTGTCCGGAGTCCTCCCCTTCTGTGAGTTTGGGGTGGGCTACACCCGCGTCTTCCATCTGCTGAGTTCATTACTGTGAGGGGTGAGAAGAATTTCAGTTCTGGCTATGCTGAAACAGAGGGCGCTGGAGCCCGATAAAAATCTCCACGCTGCAGCGAGCTTCCTGCCAGATCCCCTGGCTCTGCCAGCCACCTCTCTCTGCCTCCCTTGCAGAGGCCGAAGGGAGCCACGCAGGAGGGCCGGGAAGGAGAACTTGCGTGCTGGTGATTTACAGTCACTCCCGTCTGATGGCTGTCAGGTAGCTTCTGCTAAACAAATGGGCTCTTTCATGAAGGCAATGGGCGATTTCCCTGGCTGTAAAGCATGGCTGTCCCGCACAGTGCCTGTCTTGGCAGTCTGGAGACTGGCCAGGTGAAGAGTCTGTGACTCTTCCTGCACATGGACAGATGTTTTATGGGGGGCTGCAGGGAGAGGTTGAGGGTTGCTGCCTGGACTGTGTGAGCACAGCTTGCGAGCGGAAGTGGGGAGATCTTGCTTTAATCTGAGACAGTTGCTCCAGTACCAGAACCGGCGGAGGGAACCCACACAAGCCAGTGAATCACCACTAGTTGTTCCCTCTCTCTCTGCTCCTGACTTGTGCTGCGCCTGATGTATTTCTCTGGTGCATACCTCCGCCTGGACACCATTAGGAAAGAGGCATGGGCTTTGCCCCATGGTCCATCAGAGAGGGTAGTCAAAAAATCCAGGCATACAGGAGGGGAGAGCATGAGAGAGGCCTTTGCTGGGCTTCTTGTGCTAATAAGAACAAACTGGGCAGATGCAGTTTCTTTATTAGAAGGGGACTGGGAAGGAGATTGCTGCATCCATGTTGGATGCTGTGAAGATGGCATTCTCAAGGGAAAAATTCCTTGAGGAACTCAAGGATCAAGAAACGCTGAGCATCAGGCTGCTCGGCTTCTGTTGAAATACTCTCTTGGGGAAGCAGGAACCTTTTTCCTGCATGGAGAACAGAGGTGATGCTGTTGTTACAGTAGCCATGTTACTGGGACCTGACAGTATCCACTGGGGAGTACTCACTAGACTTGCTACCATGCATCTGGATAAGCAGTTTCACCCCTTCCAGTGCTTGGGCTTGTGGCTGCAGAGTGCTGTAATCCATGCTGTAATCCACCCTGTGCCTTCAGGTGGGACAGATATCAGTGTGGTGCTGCAAATGTTCATCCCCATCCTCCCGCCCGCCCCCCCCCCCACACTTTCTCTCTGGACAGTGAAGGGGTTGTCTGGTGACCAGGTATCTTCCAGAGAGCAAAGCATTAACCCTATGAAGTAAGCAACCTGTCCAAAAAAATAAGTGACTTCAGGTGAATGGTCTTCCTACGAGACAGCTTCACACCTCCTTTCCAGACACTCCAGTCAGTCTGCAGAGGCCAGGCTCTCTCTGGGGGTCTGTCCCTTGGCCATGACCTCAGGTGCAGTGTGCACTCCTCTTCTTCCTCTTCCTTGCTCCTTAATGCCTCAAGCCTTTCTTCTTGGTCATCTTGAATCAGTTCAGAGCAGCTGCTACTTCCTTGCCAGAAAGAACAGCACTTGAAAAGGCCAGTGACTGCCTCTGTTTTTGTATTTGGGATTGTTGCTGGTTAGCAGTCTGTTAGCCCCTCTTGTGCTGGCTTTGTCACCTCAAAAAAAACCCCTTTTTAGATGCTTATTTAGCTCTTCGATGCAATAATCTTGGTCCTCCAGGATTATTATGTGTGCCTCCTACCTGCAAACGTCCTGTAAGCTCTTGGGAGGATCCTCAGGCTTTACCAGATCGCTGCTTGGCTGCATTGGGTGGTGGTGGTGGGGGGGGGGGCCTCTAACGACTCCATCCATGCTCCTCCCTCTGCAGCAAGCGGGGATCCTGGCAAGGATATGGCACTGCCAGAGTTGGGTCTTCCCGGCCCCCATCCCTCCTCTCTCTGATAAGGTCTCTGTGCATTGAGCCCTGGGGCACAGCCACCAGGGAAGGGCTTGGAGGCTGGGCGGCTGTTTGTGCACTCGTGGCGAGAGGGAAGAGCAATTCGGTTAGCTCAGCGTCTCTCTGGCCAAAGGTGCGGCAGATCTTTCCTTCCCTTTCAAGCTACAAGGGACAAATCCCAGTGGGTTTCCTTCTGTCCCTTGTCGGCAGCTATGACAGGCCTCCTGGGCCAGGGCAACGAGCCAACGTCCTGACTAATTTTGCAGCTTTGCTACCGTGTAACCCAAATGTTCTTCCAACAGTGAAGGAAGAGAGAGAACAGCCCCCACCTAATTAAATGTTTCTGCAATGGGGATAAGTGAGACACTTAAAGCGTTAACTCTTTATTTTCCTTAGCTTCTCTGCACTTTACCAGGTAAGTGAGATAAAGATCGCTCTCTCTTGTGTGTGACCACAAGAGATTAATTAAACCCTAAGCCCTAATTACTGAGGCTAAGGCTGACCGACTTACAGTAAAATAGCTGAATACTTAATTTACACTAGAATGTGGACATAACTTTCACCATTAGCTGAATAAACAACGAGCACCCAAGCTAAACGGATTGCTTGCCTAATAGGTGTGCCATTATAAATAGAGCTATCTCCTGGCGCAGGCATCCAGCTGCCCTCGGCCTCGCCGAGGGTTGCTAATAGATACAAAGGAGAAATTTTGTAAGGGGGAGCTGCCTTACAATGCACCAACCTGCCTTAAGCCTGAGGGATTCCCTGGCTGTCAATATTATTCAGCTTTCAGGCTGCTTATCAAAGTCGTAGGCATTTGCATTTCACTGCAGGTTGAAAAGAACAGAGGAGACACTGAAAAGCATGAAAGAAAACAAAACCTCAGCTCCCAGCACAAGGCAATGGAAGTAGGGCATCTAGCTCCTATTTTTGCCTTTCAATATCTCCCTTAATAACGATAATAGATTCTGAGAAGTGAAAGTTAGTCTATAACTCCAGAGATTTCTATTACGTTTCTCCCCTTTTCTCCCCTTTTCTGTTCTGTGCTTTTTCAAACCTTTCAAATCCTCTTTTTTTTTTTTTTTAAGTTCCTAGACAGACTAACAGCACATTTACACATTAACCTAGTCTCTGCACTAATCTAATCAGATCTTCAGTTTGTCTCTTAAATTCATGTTTTAGACACAGTGTGAGGTTCCAAGTGAGTTCAAAGCTTCAATGTATTGGGCACGCTGCAAAGATGGGGAGAGCACAGCAGGACCACTGAGATAGTAGTCGAAACAGGAAAGCAGTAGGCAAAGGAAGTCCGTGCCTATTTCCACATGGGGGGGAAATGGTGTGTGGTTTAAAGGCCCTAAGTGGTCATTCGTGTGCCCATGATCATTGAGAGGACCTGTATCAAAGCCGTAGTGGACATCTCATCTCCCAGTTCTGGTGCTAGCACCTTGTCAACACAGTAACACTTATTCTTTTTTGCCAAAGTAGCTTCTATAACTGTGATCGTTTTTGGGAAGTGGGAGAAGTTATCAGTTCATTGGCTTTGCTTCTGCCTGCATGCCTGACCAATGCATTTGAATGTGTGTTTGCAGTCTCATTTGATTAAAATGATTTTAAAGTCCACTTTTAAAGAGAATTTCTGCCTATCTCTTTATATTGTTTATCTTTTTACTTTGTTTCTGGTGCTACATGAACTGAAAACACCATATAGGAAACTTATCCTTGTTTTCTGTCATCTGAGCAGGTGTCACTCAATTTACTCCTTTCCCTAGGTTAGAGGGACTAAATGCATCTTAAAACCATGAAGAACTGGAACTTGCTGGTGAAAGGATTCAAAGAAACGTCAAGGGCCATTTCCCTCAGTACAGTTCTGCAAGAGGATGTGACGTGAGATTAGTGCCGCTAACCTGGTTCTAGTTTAGCCAGGCTCTTGTAAGTCTCTATTAAATGATAGAGATGGCTCATTAAATGATAAAATCTCACTTGCTGTGGTAGCAGTGCTTTAGGTACTGTCATTACTCTATATTGCTTCATTGCTCCGTGGTGATGACTTTTGGGAGATAGGCTTGATCAGACATCTGTTTCCAGCTATTTCAGAGCAAAATCTCCCCTCTTACTTTCCTCCCTACTCTCCCATTTTGCCTCAGATACATTGTATACACAAGTGCTAAATCAGAGATGTTGTGCAGGCAAGTGCCAAGTTCTCACAGGTGTTAGGTGCAGAAGCATTCAAAAATTAAAACATCATCATCTTTGATTTTAGAATATGGAGTGTTGCTGCAAACCCCATCCTTCCCGCAACTGAGGAAAGAGAGGGCTTTGCAGTGTATTATTTTCCTTGTGTAATCTTTTCCTTCAGTTCCTGAGCTCTCCAAAGCTGTGGGGACCCTGGAAGACTGCACCCTCTTATATCTTGTCCTCAGGTGTTGGCAGCTATAAATTTGAAGCCATTTCCCTATATGGTACTTATTCATTTCTCCATCTTCTCTGTCTTTATGCCTGAATATCCTGAATATCTTCTCTTTCCCATCACTGAGAAAAGAACAAGCCCTTGGTTCCTGATCAATCTATATTCAATAACAATAGTGAAACACTTTGCAAAAGTGTTCTAACATGTAAACATGTTGAGAGGCAGCTAGATAGGTTTTTCAGAAGCACTGCTGAAGCAGAGGACAGACCTGAGTCTTAAAAAAACTTAGGTACTTAATAATCTTTGTACCACAAACAGTTATGTACTTTAAGAGAGATTAAGATTCACCAAACTCCCCTCTCTGGCAAAGTCCCAAGTTGCATCTAGGTTCTCAAAAGTGGAAGACAATGTTTGGGCCTGTTGCTGTTCCTTGCTGACTGATAACTCTTGGAGACCAATGGTGTAGAAATGGTCCTGGAAGTGCCAAAGAAAATGAATGTGTGAAGCCTAATGGAGAAATAGTTCAGCTCTTTCTATTCATCATCTTATAACAGTCTCCCGGCCATGAGTCCCCAGGTGGTGTGCAAGCAGGTCGCTTTGCTTTTCCACAGAGAAGTGCTGCCATGCATGGTTTTAAGTGGGACACTGTGCATCAGAGAGAAGATTTCTTGCCCATGTTCAGCACTGAGTTTTGAGAAGGACAGTGAAGCCTTGGTTCACCGTGCCCTGCGATTTCATAGGCATCCATTACTGTGAATTTTTTAATGTGTTGTTGTTCTGTCCTTGGCTCTGCTGGCTGAAGTGTTTTCTGAACTGACTGCCTGCTTATTTAGCTACTTGGGACACTAAGCAAAGATGCCAGCTGACTTAATGCAGCTAACTTCTTCCACAGTTGAGGGATGCTGTTGCTGGGTTTCACATCACAGTCTCTCTACAAAGGAATGAAGAAAAATGGGATGAATGTAACCGCTTGTGATGTCCTGGCGTTCACATGAGGTAGAGGCAGAAGAGGCAATGTGGAAGAGCTGAGCTGGGACTCGCTGTAGCTCATTTCTCTTTCCGACCCACTCTGGGACTGTAAGCAAATCATTGCTCACTCTGTGCCTTAGTTTCCTTTCTTCTGTTTTGTCTGTTTAGGCTAAACTCTTGTAAATGGTACGTTTCATGTGATCTCCCGAGCTGAAAGAGCTGCATGGTGCTGTATTCTGCGGACTTGGGCTGGTGCTAGCTTGAAGATTTCTGCTGTTCACCCCCTTGCGCAGAGAGTAAGTTGTTCTACCAGCCAGATCCGATGCAGTGGCCTTGCCATCAATACTCCTGGCTCAATCTATAAGCTCTCAGAGGGAGAGAGCTTACTCTTACTGTGCCTTTGTACAGCAGATAACAGTAATGGACCTTAGGGGCTCGGAGTACTGTTATATTACAGACAACACGATGGTCATGACGTGCGTAAGAGGAGCTGTGTCTTCATGAGGCTTCTCTTTCCTTTTGCTCACTATTTTATCATTTTATGCTTGATAAAAAGTAACACTTCCCACTGCTATCCCTTAGCTGTCTTTTGCATAATGCCATCCTGCATCATCTGGCAGACTTGAACGTGGTCTTTATCAATTTTCTCTACCTGCATCGCAGCAGGATTTTCCTCTAGCACAGCTGATACAAAACATATGCGTACAAGTGAGGAGAACAGAAGTCACTGGCCAGGAATGCCTCAGTAAGCTGCTGGTTTTGGCCAAGAGCCATGGGCCTTCCTGTAGGATGGAAGGTGTTGTCTTTGATTTGTGGTCTGTGTAAGTTTACTTTTTTAAAAGAAATTTGCTCTTGGGAGCTGCTCTGTTTTTGGCAATAACCTGACTCCAGAGCTTCGATATATGTAGGATTTAAATGGCTGTTTTGTTCCTCAACCTTGCAAATTTTGGCAAGTAAATAATAGTCTGCCTACAGTTCTCCCACCCCCGAGCTCACCTGGACACAAGGTGTGCCATGAAACCTTTGTGCTCCTTTTGAGCAGGTCAAGGCATAGGTTGAGACCCAGCGAAGTCCCCTTCTCCCTTTCAGGAAAAAATCTTTCGCCTTCCTGTTGCAATTTCTGCAAAGCTCTCCCTCTGCGGCTGCTCAGTGGGGGATGACATTGAAGGGGATATTGGGGCTGTCCCCCCCCACACCTTGTTAACCACCCTCCCCTTGATGGGACAGGTATGCTCTCATCTCTGGAGTGTGGCAAGCTGCAAGTGTGCTTCCATGTGGCTCAACAAGAAAACACTCCAGAGATGGATCTGGACTGTGCTGGACTTCCAAGAGCTACTTTACCAGGGCAAATAGGGGCACTGGTGCTTGGCATAATGTAAGTGTCCCATCCTAATGAGCAGAAGGAGTAGAAGTCATCTGATACGCAAAGGCCTGAAATATTGTACCATTTTTCTTTATCTTGTTTCAGCAAGGCAGGCTTTGCCTTTCCAGATGGAAGTGTTCCTCCATTAAGCCCAGTTGCCTGCCTCAGGCTTGATGCTTCAGATGGAGGTGAAAGTCCACAGAAAACACTTGGTTGCCTGGCAAAGCTACGCAGAGAAGGAAGGCTCCTTGCTGAAGCAGAGGCAGCCAGTGCCATAAGAGCAGTGTGATTTGCTTGCCTTTGTCTTTTGGGCTTACTGGGAAGAGTTACTCGTGACCTAATTCATTTTTAGCCTTTGCCATGAAATGCTCTTTGTCCTCCTGTAGTGGTAGATAATAGTTGTCTGGCCTCTTTTATTGCTCCCAAATTTTTGCTTTCTCTTAACTCCTCTGCTCTTCTCATAATCTTAAAAGGTCCAACTAAATCCTGATGCTTCCTTTTTCAAAGCTTAAATAATCCTAGCAATTGCAATCTCTTGCTTGTGTTTAAAGCTTTTGATGCTTGAAGATCTGTGTGGTCTGGAAAAAAAAAACCTGAGGATGCAGATTCATAAAGGGCAATCTAGGGTTTGATAGAACATCACACGACGTGTTTGCATCATTTTCTAGCTGTCACGAACACCCCCACTGCCGTGTTTGCTGTGCTCACTGCAGCACTGTGGTGGGGAGTTTGTTCCTGTGAGAGGCAGGATGCTTTGGTGGCTTCTGTGGCTCTGGGAGGAGAGAAGGGGACACAGGAGCTGTATTTTGATCTGACTGTAAATGCTATTTGATGCAAATACAGCACCTGTTTTGGGCATTTCCGAGGTGTTCTTCCCTGCCCTGTCCCCAGGCTTGTTACAAGCACTAGATGGTGCAGGTACCAAAATCTGTGGAAACTGATATATGTTATTTTTCTTGCTATTGATTTCCATCAAAAGAGGTGTGGGATTACTTAAAATGATATTTTCCTTTTGAGTGGTTACTGGCAAAAGAGTCAGATTTTGCTACTGAAAACCATAAACCCATAAAATATGTGAGATTTCAGTGACCGAAAGCAGAGGAGTGAGAGTTGCAGATACCGAAATAAATCAGCCTGACAAAACTTGTTTTTCAGATAAAAACATAAATTCACTACAGAAAAATTGTGGTGAAGATGAAAAAAAATAAAAAAGATTTTAGGGGAAACCTTAAAGAGAGAAGAACATTCTTCTGATTTGCTCAGCCTGTGACCACTGTGTTTCCTGCACCCTCATTCTCCATCTGTAAAATAAAGGGACGGTTTTCCTTAGCACCCAGCTGTGTAGCTCAGCTCAGTAATGCTCAGAGGTGAAGGCACATATGGAGAAATACTCTCATTTTAATCTCTGCCCGGGGACTGTTTGAGTGTAACAGAGATCCGGAGCCAGCCAGAGCAGTGGGAGGCAGAGCAATGCGGCACTAGCTGAAGTGTGGGCCCTCATTTCCCAAAGATTTCAGCTTCCTTCTTTGGGCAAAGCTTTTTCCCAAAGACTCCGGCATTCGGTTTCATCTACTAATCCACCCACAGGCTGGGGGGAAAGACCTCTTCCATCCACCAGCTGGCCCCTGGCCTCCCAGCATGTGTGTACCCCTTGGTAGCAGCCAGCCCACAGATGGGTGCTTCCCTTCACCAGCCTCCTCCCCACGGCTTGCAGAAGTCGGGAGGACCTATCTGTGTCAGGGTGGTGGCTGTTGCTGTGTGCCTGATGGTCAAGGCAGGATACGATGAACCTTCCTCCCTTACTGCTTCTGACTGCGACTCCTTGAGTTAATGTTGCTGCTGGCTGACTTCAGCGGCTGGTGCTGCCTCCAAGGGTATCTTCTGGCTGTACTGCAGTACGAGAAAGCCCTTCAGGTGCCAAAGCCCTGTGTAAAAAGCTGATTTCTTCCAGAGAGCCACCCTTTCAGACTTTGCCAGTCTTTATTTGTGAAAACCCTCTCACTCTCTCCTGAAGCCAGCAGATGTTATTGCTGCAGACTTGCCTAGTTAGTGGGTTGGTTTTGAGCTGAGACTGCTTGGATGACTAAGGCAAGAACACTTTAGCAACGGAGTGCAGGATTTCCTTACTGTGAGAGAAGTGAACATGTCCCCCCTGTTGACAGCCCTGACTTTTCTGGAGGGTCTGTGCTAAAAGTTAACAGTTTTTATCTCAGACTTAGCCTACAAGTAAAAGAAAGCTGTCTCACCAGCTACCACACAGAGTGGCATTTGATGTGAGATGCCCCAGGAACAAGGAAGAGTTAGCTTTAAGACTTGTGGTGGATGGGAGCAACAGAGGGTGTTGGAATGAACAGGATTAAAGGATTTCATCTGTAAATAGAGGATTAAAGGTATGTGGTGCTCTGCAGGAATCATGCAAACCAAGGAGAAGCAAAGTTGTCCAGCAGGGTGCAACTCTCCCCTTTGAACAAGCCTCACCTCTGTGCACCGGCGCGTGTACACGGGCACACCCCCACCTCTGCTCCTGCTGCTGCGGTGGCCTGAGGTGCCAACCAGCTCTACAGGGCTGGACCGGGGACAGGAGTGAGCATCCCTACTGCCCCCACACCCCCATCGCCCTGGCAGTTCTGTTGCCCCCTGCACCCCCATTTCCCCCCCGTAACCCCGTGGCTGCTGCATCCCCATTGCCCCCAGCCATCCCCGGGGGGGGGGGCCGTGGCCCAGGAGCCCCCCTTGGCCCAGCGCTGCCCGGGTCCCCGCACCTCCCCCCCCCGCCCCCCGGGCCCGCGGCGGTGGCGTCAGGAGAGCAACTAGCAGTGCAGCAGCTGGACAGCGCACATCTGGACAGCGCACATCTGGAGAGCAACGCGCAGGCGCGGGGGCCGCCTCGCCTTCGTGCCCCCCCCCCCCGGACCCCGCCCCGACGGCGCCCACCCCTGGGCCGGGCCCCTGCGCGCCCGCGGAGCCGAGCGCCCCGGGGAGCGGGGGTGTCGGCCCCTCCTTCCCCGCGGCCCCGCCGTATTTTTCGGGGTGGGCGGCCGGCCGGGCCGGGCTCGCTCGCTCGCTGCCTCCCCGCCTCCCGGTGCCGGTGACTGGAGCGGGCGGAGCCGCGGCGGCCGATTGGCTCCGGGCATCACATGCGGCGGCGGGGCCGGGCCGGAGCCGGGCCGGGCCGGGCTGGGCTGGACACGGCGAGCGCTCCCGCGGCGGGCACGGCGGCAGCAGCAGCGCGGCCCCTTCCCAGCCCAGCGCCCCGCCAGCCACGGCGCAAGGGGCCGCGCCCGGCCGCCCGCCTTCCCGGCCTTCCGCCGCGGCCCCGGCCATGAGGTCGGGCCGGAGAGACGGCACCTGTGCAAGGAGGTGAGCGGAGCTCCAGCGCCTTCCTCCTGCTCCCGAGCAGACGCCGCGGCGGGGGAAGAAGAGGGAGGCGAGGAAGGGAAGGCCTTTTTTTTCTTTTCTTTTCTTTTCTTTCTTCTTCTTCTTCTTTTTTTTTTTTTAATATACCTATATATTTTTGGGTGCAATCAGTCCCGAGCCCATAGCTGAAGCCCCCGGCGGGAGAAGTGCTGTGCGCTGTGATGCGTCTTCCTCTTGCCTCGGCTGCCAGTTTGGATTGTAGCGCCCGGCTCTGTGCTCTGAGAGAATGGCTCGGTTCGGGGATGATCTGCCAACACGCTATGGAGGTGGAGGGCCAGCCGGGGCTGGAAGAGGGAGCAGCCGGCAAGGTGGCCCCCAAGCCGGCCAAAGGATGTATAAGCAGTCGATGGCTCAGAGGGCCAGGACTATGGCTCTCTACAACCCCATCCCTGTCAAACAGAACTGCTTCACAGTCAACAGATCCCTCTTCATCTTCAGTGAAGATAATGTTATACGGAAATACGCCAAGAGAATAACAGAATGGCCATATCCTTTCGGAGAGGCTGTGTGGGCATGTGGGAAAGGTGGGGAGGGGAAGATGGAGGCAGGAGATCCCTCTAGTCACCTAAGGATGAGTGTCTGCCACTAATACAGCTGAGAGTTACATGTATGAGTTAGTATGTGTAATGGGTGTGTGACATGGATCTGTATGTCAGACATAATTATGGCTGTGTAGCTGGGTATCATAGAAAATTGTTTCTGTAAGAATGGCAGAGTGTACTTCTGAATATTCCAGGGGTGTGTGTGAGAAATGCATGCATTTCAGTGTGTGTTTAGGTGTGAAATATACAGTTGCATTGATTTGCATTTCTTATGATTTAAGCCAAATGCTGTGAGATTCCTGCTGATCAATATTGACTCTTATTTCCATCTTTTAGGCTTTCATCTCTTCCTCCTCACTCTGCCTGAATAGAAAAGGGAACATGGGATAAAAATGGTGACATCTTAGCAGTAAAGCTGCATTGATAGTAGGGACACTGATAACCAAGGTATCTTCTGAAATCCTCTTAATACAATCATCAGAAGTAGATTTTTTTCAGTATATCACCTTCCGAATCTATCCAAATCAGCATAAATTTAGTCACTTTAAATTAGATGCCTAGCCTAAGCTTAGGCTGTACCTACAAATAAATAAATAAATAAATAAAAGCAAGGATTTGTGGCAGAGGGAGGCAGTAACTGGAGAGAAAGCTCATCTGTTGTATGGTGAAAGGGGCAGATGCTTTCTGTCTCAGAACCAGCTCCCAGGCCAAGTGATCCGCAGAGATCTTCCTTAGAAGGGAGCTCTGCTGTGAGACACACAGTGAGATTTTAAGTCCCAAGAAAAGGAAACCAGGCTCTTCTTCCAGGATTATTTAAGGTTACCAGGGAGTAGCTACAGTGTGTGTGTGTGTATGTGTGTGCAGGTGCATGCGTGCGCGCGTGTATGTGTACAGGAGCGCATTACACTGGGGGTCTCAAGGGAGCTAGTTGTTTTCTTTTCATTTGATAACACACACCTAT
Source organism: Rhea pennata (assembly GCF_028389875.1). Taxonomy (NCBI): domain Eukaryota; kingdom Metazoa; phylum Chordata; class Aves; order Rheiformes; family Rheidae; genus Rhea; species Rhea pennata. The sequence goes on from NC_084680.1 coordinate 4,562,155, forward strand.
TAATCCTCAGCTAACAGCAGCAAGGCCTCCTCCCAGCCTCCTAGCAACACTTTCAATTGACACAGAGGCCAGCTCCCCTTCAGGCTTCCCTAGCTTTTATTTACAGAGGGATTAAAAGGCAAAAAAATACACTAGCAGAGTGAACGCATTTCCTTTCCACCCCGAAAGCATACGTATATTGATTTCTCTGTTGCTATTATAAAAAGCATAGGGATTGCTGCACTTCCACATCCATTTCTCCTTCCCTGCAGTCAAGTCTGAATAAACAAGCTTCAAAGCCCCAGTGGCGGTTAGAATACTGTATTTTCTGCCAGGCTAGATATAGTCTCTATCTCCCTCTTATCTCTTTGGTTGCTTGTCTGCATCTTTATTGCCAAGCGTGGGGAGGGGGAACCACGACGCTACGGAGTCAGCCGGTTTAGCAGAGCCACCAAATGTTCCCCAGACCGGATCTGCTGGGCGAAGTCCCAGCGAAGTCCAGGGGGGGACTGGAGCCAGCTGTCCTCTCCAGGCGTGTGGGGGTGGACGGGGCAGGCTGCCGGGGAGGAGCCGGCCCGCCGTGCCCGGCCCGCCGGAGCTGTCCGCGGTGCCGGGCGGAGCTGTCCGCGGTGCCGGGCGGAGCTGTCCGCGGTGCCGGGCGGAGCGGGCCTCGGCCTTGGGGCTCTGCCGCCACCCGCTGCACGGCTCTGCCCTGGGAGCGCAGGGGCTCACCAAGGCCCAAGGCTAGAGAGGGGGTGAGAGGCAAAGGAAAAAGCTAGTGTTAGGTTTTCCTTCTCTCCTACGAAGTCTCTTCTCTTCATACATTCCCACTGGGCATTGACAATTTTGCTCTCGCTGGGAGCAGACGTTGCAATCCAGCAGCAATTCATCTTTTGGACCTGGGCAGGCACTCTAAATCTAAGTTTTTCTAGCCTGTCACTTATTTACACTATGTGCTCAAGTTAAACGACAGGGAATTTCTGAACATTAATTCAGCTGATGACATTCACTTGTATAATATTTTTCTAGGTACTTTAGCTTATCAATTTCATTTAAAAATAATAAAAATAGCTTTTTGTTTCTTTTGGACCTTTGCTAACTCCCCTTCTCCTGGCTCCCATATTTCTTGAGCAACTCAGATTCTTTTTAAGTCACTCTTACAAGGAAAATTGCTGTTTTCTTACTCTTCTTCCATAAATACCCTTAGAAAGAACTGAGGAAATCTGAGAGATCAACTGTCTCCATGAGAAATGAAAGACCTTTTTTTACTCAACTGATGTAACTTCTTAGGTAGAAATCAAATTTGGATGAAGTTCCCCTTATGCTGTTTTGTTTCTTCTTTAACTTCTGGTCCCCACTCCATTTGAATACATGATTTTAGCTACAATCATAGCCAATTGTATTGTGCTGGCTCTGGAACAACATTTGCCGGATGGAGACAAGACACCTATGTCAGAAAGACTGGTGAGTTTTATTTATTTATTTATTTATTTTGTTATCAGTCTGACACAAAAAGCCTAGTGCTGTGCGTGCTTGTATCAAAATCTATATGTAAACAAACCGGCATTGAACTGACAATCAGAAAAATAAGCCAGTGACAACAAATATAACTACAAGCTCATGATCCCATCACCACAAGAATGCTTCATCACTCTAGCCAGTCCTACCTAATTTCAGAAGAAATGGACTTTAAAATATAATCATACGAGCAGCAAACTTAGGTTGTCTATAGACCAAGATAGGCAGGGAGGGTCAGATGCTCATTTTTGTCTGTAGAATCAAATGAATATCTGTTTTATTTTCCCAGGAAGTGGTAGAACAGAGTAACCTTTTCAGTTCATATGCCTTTCAGCTATCTTTCTGCTATGGATATATCCCAAGGACCTACAATGCAAACTTTGGGTGTAGATTATAACACTTTCCTGCCAAATAAAAAAGAAATCAGCTTACAGTAGAAAATGATTTACCAGCAGGCTTTATGGTAATGAGCCAAATTACTGTATTTCAAAAGGACATATAAGAATAGCTTCAAAATCATTCTTCCATTTATTATCACTCTGAGAAAAATAGTAATATTTGGTTTAGTTTTTCTCTTGCTGTTAATGATCTGGAACAATTTGCATGCCTGAATGCATTAGTCCTGGTGTATGTTCAGTAGATGAATAATATAAATCTGTATGTATTTTACATGTAGATATTAAATTATGCAAACAAAGATAATATTAGGCTTGCTGCCAAAAGTTAGAGAAACTGAATGCTGGTTGCTACAGTTTCCAAGGCTGGTCCATAGCAGTGGGCAAGGCTCAGAATCTCATTCTTCAGAAATAGCAATAAGAGTATAAGTGATAGATCTAGAAAAGTATTCAGGGTCAGCTAATTGCTAACTGTCTGTATGGAAATGTATATGCTCCTGCTTCCCGTCACCTTAGATTGCAGTTGGTTCCTCTCTTTCTGTTTGAATTACTGCTATGTAAAAAAAGATGAGGAAAAAAATAATGATTTGTATGTAGCTTGATTTTTTGCCATTAGATGACAAAATGTCTTTGTATGTTTTGGGATTTACTAGCAAAGTAAGTCTGGGGTTGTGAGAAAAGCACAGCTCTACACCCCAGGTAATGATCAGACCAGAGAAATGCCAGGGTTCCCTCCATGGTTCATAAACATGGACAGGTGAAGACATGAAGTAGATCTATAGTATGTTCTGACTTGGTAACCTTTTTGTGATATGTTATTTTTAAGCAGCAATGGGCTTGGTTTCCTTATCGTTTCTATGTTCCTCTATTTCTGTAGATTTATAAGGGGAGTCAAAGGTCTATGGATCAGTCCTTTTTCCCATTGCATTAATTATTTTTTTGGAGCCTAGTAGTGCAGGCACACCTTCAGTTCCTGCTCAAGTCATTGCATAGAGGGGGCACTGACTTTACCACTGAGTAGTGCAAGATAATTAAATGAGTTAAATGCACAGTCTCCACACTGCTGGCTCTGCCTTGGTGATGGAGGAAGAATTAACACCTGATTTATGTCCCAAAAGCCACTGTGCAATGTTGCCTTTGATTCAGGTATTTTGAGGCCATTTCAGCCACAGCACATTTGTAATTCTCAAGTGTAAAGGAGCTTATAGTAGAATAACCCTGCAAGTCTTTACAAGTCACAAAATATTTTCTAATATTTGCAACATGTGCTGTAACAATTAGTCATTGCAAATATGAAAAATTGTCTTTTGGTTTTCAAATTGAAAACTCTTCAGACTTCTCCTGTCCCTTCCACAAACTTTAAGCTGTTTCATTGAAAATGTTATGAATCCCTGTTAAACCATAGAGTGGGAGAACATTCCCATACATTTGCAGATATGCTGAGCTGAAGTGTAAGTCCCTGTAGAACAGCAGATGTTTTATTACTGTTTTTGGCAGGAGTAGAATATGCCTTTTTTGGTTAATGCTTTATGGATACAACCTTCCTTCTTCCAGGTTCATTAAAATCTTCAAATTAGAGTGAGAGCTTATCACTGAAGAGTTAATCAGCTGTTAAGGACACAAGATGCACATGATCAACCTTTAGGACTGCGAGATGTAGGCAGAGGTGTTGAAGGAAAACTAAAGTTGCCCAGGTAGTTTGTGCCTCAGGAACAACAACCAAAATACTGAAACTGTCTGTTTGTTAAAGCTGAGGAAACGGTAAAGGAGGAGGCAATACAAACATTTTCATGATTTTTTTTCTAAAAAAAAAAAAAAATCCATCTAATTATCTTCTTAAAGACGCTAGATATGAAGTCTGGGGCCTCTAATAGCAGTGCAATTTCACTTGGCTATTTTCTATGCTCATGTGACCTGTCAAGTATGGTTAATTGAGCACATGGGACAAGCTAGAGATGTCTAAATATATGCAATATTTCACAGACTAGAATGGCTTGGTTATAAGTAATCATTCTCAGTCCATTTTCCCCAATTCCTATGTGTAGCTTGTGGCACAGAAAAGCTGCTGGTAGCTACCTGGTTCTGGGACTCGATTAAGCTGTAGTTCTTTTCTCTAGAGATTCTCTAGCACTCTAGTCATATAAACTTACTGTTCTGCTAGATTGAAAGGAGAGAGATAAGCCTGTAAATAAAATCCAGGAAAATGATATCTAGTGGCAGGAAATTTTCCTGTTTGAAGCCTGATCGTTCAGACAGAAATGTACTGTCCTTGTGAGTCTGTCAACGGAAAAGATTATTTGGCTCAAATTAAAATTATGGTCGAAATGAAAGCCCTGAGAAGATACAGCTCTGGTGATCAAAGCATTTCCCTGCAAACTGCTGTCTTGGCTGAAAGTCCTTGCTGTTTAGAAAGAGAATTAAGCTCACTCTCCCACTAGCAGGGAAATGGCCTATACCCACTAGGCTCTTGCTTGCTCTGAGCTGGGAGTTTGTCATGCTTTGCCTGCTGGAACCACTCACTTCACATCACTAATTATTCACTGGAGCAGGGATGCTACAAACTCACTGCTCTCTGTCTCATTGGCTAAGGCACTCAGCTGGGTTATAGAGCCAGTCTCGCTCTGTCCCAATAAATATTGCATTGTTTATACATGATGGAATGATGCCAACTGAAAAGGTGCTGAGAGAGTGGCCCTGAGTAGCCCAGAGCCTGCTGGTATGAGCCGCAGATGTGGGAGGGTGAGCTTCATACCTGAGCTGTGAAGAGCCTCACAAGCGGTTACGTTGGTCACTGTGCTCTTGTCTGTCCAGGCTGAGGCCCACCTCTCCTCTCCCTGGCTTCCTCCCCTTTTCTCTGTTTTTCATGTGAAGCTTCAGTAAATATTGTATTTGTCCTAGTTTGACAGAGATAATAACAGAAATGCTTGCAGGACAGGAAATTTATTTCCTGCTGCACCTCTTGGGCACACTCTGAAGACACTAGAGCTTTCTCTAGGAGGATTGTCTGTATGTCTTTGCAAGGCTCCAAGTGCCTGGTTCCCCTGAATGGTTTTGATGTGAAAGCAGAACACAGCTGGTTTCTCATTTATTCAGCATGACAGTTCTTTCACTTCGCTAACAGATTTAATTCTTTATCCTGATCACAGGCACTCTCTGCAGTCATATGTGAGCTGTCCATATTAAACTTTGTTTGAACAAAGACTTATACACCTGAACCAACCAAGGCTGTCACATCCAAAGGCCAAGGAAAGACATTAGGACATGCACTAGGAACAGTAATGACTTTCCAGACTCAGAAGTTATTTCTGATTTGAAACATATTCATCAAATATATGTTTGGCCCAATATCAATCTTTCCTGTGTCCACAGCAAACAATTTGCCTGCACAGCTCTGACTGCTGCCCAGTTTCTCCACCTTCCTTCTAAGCATGCACACCAACATTCGTTATTGCTTGCTTTTCCCCTCTTGAACCCAAGCAAGGACAAGCTGTCTGTCCAAAGGGGCTGCAGGATGTCCCCTGCCCCAGGGCTGTCAGCAGGATTCCTGGGCTGTCAGCAGAGCCATGTCAGTGCTGCTTCGGGCACATCACTCCTGCCTTTACCCTCCAGCTCGTTTCCTCAGTAGCACATGTGCAAGTCCTTTCTTCAGCAGATGCCACCACTCGCTAATGGGGCATTAGTTTTATTTTTTCATTACATCCTTGTTATTGCCCTTATCCTTAGACTTATCCTTAGTTTAAATTTAGGCTTTAGAAAGGAGACACTTTCTATCCCCCCCCGCCTTTCCAGCTACTCTTTCCCAACCCTCTTGATGATATTTTTTCTCTTTAACAAATACCTAAGCCTATCTGTGATCCTTCCTGCTTCCCCAGAAGCTGAAAAAGAACTTCTTTGACCCACTCCCCAAGACCTCAGTGTAGTTCTAGCTTTGGGAAGAGCATGTTCTATAATACCTTGAGTACCTCAACCTTGTTTCTTTAAATCTGGGAGCTGTAATCACAAGGCACCTGACCTAGATTGAGCAAATGTGTGGTAGAAGAGCATATATAGGGCTTCCAGGAAAGTGGGAAGTAATAGAGAGGGAATGTGTGTGGGTAAGGATGTTTTTTGTGTTAGAAGAGCTATTCTGAGAGGGACACTAGTACCTGTATAGAAGTGGGGGTAGAAGTGAAGGCTAGGAGGTCTTATTTTGCAAAGTTTTTTGTGTTTATTGAACTAGAAGGTGTGTGGGATTCAAGACCAGGTAGGTTAAGCTACTGGAGAGCACCTGTGTGCATAAGGGATATCAGAGGAGCAGTGAAGTGTCTCATGTTCTCTTGGAGTTCTGTTTGACCTTTTCTGACCTATCTTGCCCTTCTGTGAAGGTCTCGAGGTGTTCATGTTGTCTGTGGTGGTTTGGAGTCCTGGGATGCCTCTAGCTCTTGCTGTGGAGAAGCTGATGGAAGGAGCTGTAGGACTTCAGGCGTATAAAGGGTCACATAGCCTTTCCTTATTCCTGTTTATATGTGAGTAAAAAGCCCTGAGATGAGTGACTGGAATTACTCAGTCTGTTGCTGATAGCTTCTGAATTCTCTAAACAGTGTCAGTGAGGGTCTGTTGAGGGGCAGAGAGCTTGGAGGTGCTGCAGTCTGTAGGAGTGGCTCTGGAGCTTAGCTGGAGCAGAAGCCATTTTTTTTTGTTCCTTCAGTAAAAGGTCTACAGTGTAAGCTCAACAGGTACTGGCTCTGTTTTGCTGTCTGGCCACTGTGTGTTTGGGTGGGTGTGCATGTGTGTAACCTACAGCTGGTGAGTTTTCTTGCTTGGCCCTTAGGGGACTGGGAGGGGAACCTGAGGGTGAGGGTCGTGAAGCTGAGAAAGGTGGAGGGGCCTAGAGATGAGGTAGGTTGGAAGCTGTAGAGTTTGGAAGAGCTGAGCTCACTGTTGTGCACATAGGGATGTGGGATGGTACTTTGTAGGAAACAAACTAGTTAATTCTGCTCTTGATGAAAAGGCTTGTCTGGATATCATCCTTTATAAGAGTTTAGAGCTATCTTCAATGGTCAGTGCTTTATGGCCAAGCTGGGTGTCCATCAATGTGCTAAGTGCTTAAACCTCTTCCGCATGTGAAAGCCTGGCTTTCGGTAGCAAATGCCATGAGTAAAGCATGGATCCTCATGCCTGTGCTGGATCATGTAGCCAAGCAAGAGCCATGCAGGTGAAATAAACGCTTGTGTCGAAACTGCTCCTTTCTTTCTCTGTGGCTGCAAGACCTGACACTTGTTTTTGCTTCATTTGTGCATAATACAGCTAAAACAGTCTTTTGTCATTAGTAGAATTGCAAAAGGTAGAATGCAAACAGTTGTGCACCAAACAGGAACCCAGCTCTTTGCTTGTAACGGTCAGAAAGGCCACAGCCACCGGGACAGTGACTTTTAATTTCCTAATTTGAGAATTTGCTTCCCTTTGGATTGGGCTGCCTTAATTCAATTGATTTCAGCTGAAATCACGGACCTAAGACCTATTTGGAAAATGGATATAGGTACCAAAGCTAATTAAAATGGTCTTGAAATTGATGCATATTGGTTTCACCTCTTACTCTGTTCCCACTTTTTGCCCTCATCTTTCTTTCAAGAGTGAATGCTTCCATTTGGTGTTGAATTGGTGTTTAGTAAAAGTTTAGAAAGCAAGCTTAGTTTCCCCTCCAGTGAGCTGAGGACGTGAAGCTGTGATCCTATAATGTCTTATACGAGCCCTTAGGCTGCCCTGTGGGCTTGAGATCTAGACTTCACCACTTCTCCTGTTAAAGGAGGGGGAGGGTTCTCTGAGTTGAGGGGAAGATATAACTGTGAAACAAAAATAAACGATACAGTAGCTATGGAAGCTGGGAAGATGGAGGGGGAGTGAAGAAAGAACTGATGGAATCAATAATAGATAAATCATTTCTTGCCAGTGTTCAGGCTTTCTGGGCTGACTGTGATGTTACAAGATACCCCTTGTTCCCGTTTCTTGAATGAATTGTGAAACAAGTATTTTTTCATGTCAATAACTTCAGAAATATATGATGTCAAGTTCAAATATATTTTGGAGCAAAATTTCAGTCTTAAAATTCCCTCTAGAATCTTGAATAATGGTGAAGAGTGTGGAGTGAAACCAATTTCAAGTGTGAAAAGCCAAAGAAAATCCTGGACTCCTCCTCTATGCTTGATTCTAATGAACTTAAACCTGTGGATTTTACCTCTGTCCAGAAAGCTGAAAAGAATGTGAAGTCTGTGCACATAGTTGTTTGCATGAGGTTTGATGCCAAAGCAGAAATGGAGGTATCTCTCTGACACCTTGGATTTTTATTCTCTTTTAGGATGACACTGAACCGTACTTTATTGGAATATTTTGTTTTGAAGCCGGTATAAAAATCATCGCTCTAGGGTTTGTTTTTCACAAAGGCTCTTATCTCCGGAATGGTTGGAACGTGATGGATTTTGTTGTGGTCCTCACAGGGTAAGTGACTTACTTTTGCCCTGAGCTGAAGGAGGATTTTTGCTTTGCTTTGTATTATTATTATTTATTATTATTATTATTATTATTAAATTATGGGTTAGAGCGGAAGTGATTCCAGTGAAATAGTACTCTAAAACTGTGTGTTTCTGACCTTTTTTTTTGTCTTTAAATAACTGCTATTGTGCTGAATGAGTCACTTCCAGAGCATTGTTTGAACTAACTAAAAAGAGATTTCGAGGATATTTATTTGTATATATACTGTCTTGCCCTGATGGTCGCTGTTTCTTGAGATTTGCAGGTTCTAATTACCAACAGGTATTTGAACCTGGTTTAAAATAATTTTCTGACATCGAAGTGACTTAAAAAATCAACATGGAGAGAAATAACAGATTAAATGTGTTCAAACTTTAAGATATTCTGACTCTGAAATCAGTGAAGCTTCTGCAGGAGTGGATTTAGTCTATCACAAAATAAATTGTAGAAAATAATTTAAAGAAGGTGCATGTCTTGTAAGGATATAGCTGAAAACACTACTTTTGCATTTTTGTGTCCTGGTTGAAATAGTATCTATAAGTTGTTTCTTGGAGATGTTTACAATTATTTTATGTCATACATTGCAACAATTTGTTTCTATTCATATTGATGTAATTTAAAGCTAGCCAGTAATAAAAAAATATAAGCACATCATGTAAACCTAATATTTACTTTGGAGCTTAAAAGCACAGTTTATACGTGGTAAAAATTTACAAATGTCTACCTGAGATCCTGATCTTACAGCCTTCGTTTTGGAGCGACTTTAGTGAGATTTTTTTTCCCCAGAAGACTTCGGTCTGGCACTTGTTGTTAATGCAAGCTCACTGCATACACCTTCTCTACTACTGCACGTGATAAATATGTGTTCTTTGGTGTTAGTGGTGTGGAGTAGAATGCTGTTAGGAAAATGGCTGTATGTGTATACAAATATATTCATTAGATAGATGATCACTGTAATTCTATTTGCATTCAGTGTGCCGTGTGATATGAGAAGGGAATTCTCCACATTGAGAAGAAAATATGTTTATGCAGGTTTTGATTCTCCTGCTGCTGGAACTGGGTATTTAATCAATAGAAATTTCAGTGGAGCCACAAGGAGAATCAGATTTACATACTTGGAACCATAGAGGACACCAGGATGAGAGGAGAATTAGCACAGATGCTACGGTTATTTGTACTGATATGTTCTGATTCCTAGTTTGCGGTATGCCTTTTTGTGTGTGTATGTGTTTTTTCCAAAAATAGGCCCTGATTCTGGAAAGCTTTAGGCACGTGGTTTAATTTATCCTTCAGCAAGGCATTTAGCTACATGTTTCAATGCAGCTCACTCCAGTGGTTATGTGTGTTTAAAGTTAAATTTATATACACGAGCTTTTCTGAATTGCAGCCATATTGCTGTTTCTTCAGGCATGTTTTGGATTTGAGTTTTATTTTTTTGTAAACACAGACCAAGAATCAGAATGCACATGTTAAGAGCTGCCTAATTGTGACAGAGATTTTTCAAAGTTTTGCAACGGTTTCAGAAATGCTTCGTCGGTGTGCCGTGCTTGTGGAAGCACAGATGAATGTGTAATGCCATAGGCATGACACGGACATCTTCCCGGTGCCAGTTCTGCTGCAAGTGCTGTTTGCAGTGCTGTTTGATCTCTGAGCATAATTGCAGAATATCAGCTTGATTAGACAGCTGTAATAAGGAACCCTGTTGCCATCTGCAAACATGCATATTCTTTTGATGTACAATCCTGTTAACGTCAAAGCTTCTGGTTTCCAATGGTGATACTAGCTGGGTTGTATTGAAATTGCCTTGTACATGGGCTTCCCATCAGGCAGGCAAAGAGGGAGAGGTGAAACGTAAACTGAGCGATATCAAGTCCAAGAGTCATCTCCAGTGGGGAAATCCGCATCCCTCTAATCCTGTAATTCGTGGGCTGAATTTAACAAAGCTCTTGAGCTCATGCCTAACCTCGGGTGTCTGAGAGGGTCTCACTGAGAACAGTCACCTGTGTGCTTACTGAGATAAAAAAAAAAAAAGCCTTGTTTTTTCCTGAATCTGGGGCTGTTCTTGCAAACCCAGTAAGGAGGTGGAGGGACCTGTGGCAGAGAAATAACACTGAAAGTTCTGCAGCTTCACCCAGGGGAGGAAATCAGCGTTTTTTCTGTAGTCCCATGTGTTTTACTTTGAATTTCCTAGGTTATTATTAAAGTTTTTAACTTGCTCTGGTGCTGGCATTGCTCTGTGCTAGAAAGCAAGAACTCCATTTCCTTGGGTTTTTCTTTGCTAGACAGAAATTCTTTATCCACCCGTCGTTTTTTTCCATCTCTTAACCTGTTCTCAGGGGGAAGCCTGAACAAGGCATTTTATTGGAGGCAGATATCAACCTGGCATTTCAGCAGCAGCACTTCAGAGGCAGGTTGCTGAGGAAGAACACTTAGTAATAACAAACCTCGCTGTTTCTCTGGGGAGGCTCTGCAAGGTGGTGGCACAAATGGAACTTTAATTTTGCTTTCCGTGGAAGGTGATCTCAGAGCTGGCTTGGTCGTTTTTTCAAACAAGCAGATTCTGTAATGTATCAAAATATTAAAAATAAGGCAGCGCTAAACTTGTACTTAATGCATTCTTACAAATATAGGTAGGTAGGATATCAGTTTTTGAAACCATTTGACTACTCGACATCAAAAACTTTCCTTTGCCATATGTGCGAGATCTGTATTAGAAAATGTTACTTAACATTTCACAGACAGTGACTAGTTCCCAGGCTCAGTTTCAAACTGATCTTCAATATTATAGGTGGATTTTGATTTCTCAAGTTTTCTACTTCATCAGAAAAGACCACGCCGAAGCATTTCATGATAACATGTGTAACGTGTGGGGTTGTATACCTGCTCATCCTGTTGAGGGTGTTGTTTTTTTTTTTTTTTTTTTTTTTAGAAAGATGGTGAATGTCAGAAAATCTGACCTCTCTTACATCTTTTAGCTGGAAACTGTAAAGAGCAGAGAGCAGCTTTGCTCTCGTTAGCTGTTTCTGTAGGAGGAGGGCTAGCCCATGTCTGTGTTGGAGGAGGAGGAGGTGGTTGTGGGGGAAAGCTCTGTGTTTATTGAACCTATCCCATGGGAATATTAAATTGATCATGAGGTAACCCTTCCCACCTGCTTTTTTGACCCTCTCCCCTTTTTCTCACCCAAAGCCTGCTTATTCGTATTATTGATAAATATATTTATTTTCAAAAACCTGCAATAATAGACACTGTCAAAATCAGATGCTAGAAGCTGTTAATCAGAAAATAAATCAGAGTTCTGTTACATGCAGCCATGGTCAATATCCTACTGAGCTAAGCTGGAGGCTGATAGATTGTGGCCCAAAATGGCTTAGTTTGTTCCAGAAGACACTCCCTTAGCTTCTTACCACAGCAATGCTGTAGTGTCTTTCTCATTTACTTGTAGAGAAACCAGCTGATTTACCTTTAATAGGGACTTTGGAAAATAATAGATTTCTACTCCCAGGAAGACTTTTTCCTCTATAATTTTTTAGTTATTTCTTGTAAACCCTTCCAGTTGTAGATGAGTATCAAGGAAAGCTGTCCAACTGGGATGTGCCAGTTCCTATTGTGGAAGGACAAGTATATTTTATAGCTCATATTCACTTTAGTTTTTCTTTCTTATGGGCTTACATTTGCTTCAGTGATGACACTGCCCATTAGCAGCTCTAAATTGCACAGAAACGGAACTGTCCAAGTGGTTTGGGTCTTAATGCCTTTTTCCCAAGGGAAGAGTATGGGGGCTTTTAATTCTGTCTCTAGTCCTACAAGTTTTTTTGGGATGGAAACTTCAGAAAACTACAGAGTCCTCTGTACATCCAACTCCCTCATCTATATGGTAATAGATGCAGTTATGACCCTTGATTCAGGACGACTAGAATTTGGACATAGTACATGCGCTGCTGGATCCACAGAAAGACTTAGTCTTTTGTATCCCAGGCTTTGGATACAGTGGCCCAAAACTGCTACTGGGTTAAGCTACAAGTGCCCCTTCTGACTGGAACTAGTATAAGACAGTGACTGCTAAGGGGAAAAATTGCAAAGAAGGCATGTATAAACTGACCCTTACCTTCCCACTTCCCAAAATTCAGAGGTCAAGGAATTTAGTGGGAAAGGCATGTCTGGCCTTTAAGCTTGGTGATCCATAGGGGCTATCTATCTTAGCTGGCTCTTTTGGCTCGATCACATCTTTGGCAATGGGTCCCACGATTTAATTGCGTGCCACAACAGAAAGCCTGAAACTTCCACTACTTCCCTCCAGATCTTACTTAGTGAGATTTAGGGAATAATTATTTCCTTTTCTGCATGCTTACAGTTTTGGAAATTTCCAGTATTTCCCTGGCAGAGTCTGAGGCTGCTCAGGTTCCCTTGACACGAGAGCTAGCCCTTATGCCATTGTCCTGTGCTGTTTTTGTTCTCAGCCCTTCCTAGTTCTATTACCTCCTTTTGGAGCTAGTTGCTGCAATCATGTGCAGGGTTTGTCCAGCACCAAAAGCTGCTAATGGTGTGTAAATAAGTGGAACACTTAAGACTCATGCTCTTTATGAGCAAAGTTAATTTTTGGCTTTAAATCTGTCTGGATTGAACACTAAGGGTCCTGGTAGTGTCCTGAGCCAGCTGGGTCGGCTGCCTAGATTCTTGGGTGAGACAGAGATGGTATGTGCCAGGCCTGGAGTAGACAAATAATGTGCACAAAATATGTGCTGTTACTGATGTCTCAGGATCTTCAGGACAAATAACAAAAGTTAGAATTAGCTTGACTGAGAAAAATATTCCTAGGGTTACTGGTGAGGTTAATATCCTAGAAGGTAATTTCTGTCGCATAACAAGGACCTATTCATTCTTAATGTTAGCTTTGCTAGTTACTAGGATCATCTTAGTATGTAGGCAGTTTGAGATGCTATTCCTGGAGCAGTATATGAGGATCAGCAGCCCTGGTTGCAGTGATGACTGTGGAAGGGGGAGTTACATGAACTATCAAGCCTAATCTTCAGTGGGCTGTGGAGTTCTGATCTTTCAGCTTGAGGTGGCTGTACCTCCTAGACAGGGTGTGGGGTATGATATGATGGAAGTATTTGAGAAGTAAATATCTATGAGGGTTGGGACTCTTAAATCTCTCAAATATACATGGATGCCTACAGTATCTAGCACTTCCCTCACGCACTTTATGCATTCATGAGTCTTCAGACTAGCATGTCTGATTTACAGGATCCTACATGACTGGAGCTTGAGTGTTTCTAGGAGTCTATTTTTCCCTTCCCCCCACCAATAACTGTAGAATAAATTTGAAAACCCAAACAAAAATACTTGGATGCACTTCAGTACGGCTTTTGAAAGCATGCTTGTTGCTTTCTAAAGCTTTACATTTAGATACCTAGGGAATAAAGGAACTAGAAGCAGGGAAATGCAGATTTCTCTTTTTTTTTTTTTGCTTGGAACTTCTGGCCCATCTCTGCTAGAAAGCAAAGCTGAGAGGCAAGAAGAGCTGAAAAATGGGGAAATAAGAGGAACAAACTTCATCTTGATAAGTTATCACAAGGGGGAACTGAGTAAACCTCTTTGCATGGTTATACAGTATGGAAGGTGATGGATTAAGGCTGATTGCTATTAACATTGTGCATAAGTCATACTAAGAGCAAAGGCTCTATAGATTTTCAAGGAGCTGATTCCTCTTTTCAATTTGTTTTATATTCCAGTGATGGATGGATACTTGCTGATACAGCAAAGCTAAAGGTACCTTCTGAAATTAAATCAAATTAAGGGAAAAACATGGCAAGGTAAAGGTATGAACTGGAGCTCAGATCTAGCTGGTCTGGATGACAATTTCCTTCTGTAATGAAGGAAGACTAGAATCTCTTTTTTTCTTAAGGCAGAGAAGACTGCTAACTGGAAGGGAAGTGGTCATATGAGAACTTTTGAACAGACTAAATTAGCTTGAGGTTCTCCTGTTGTCTGTCACTTGACCATCTGGGTTCTTGGAAAACTGAAGGCATCCTGCAGAGCCGAATAAGCAGTTTTCTTCAGAGGACACTAGACAGGGAAGCAGGATTTGTGGGCTCTAACCCTACTTTGACGAACATCTGTTTTCTTCTATGCTCCAATTACAACTAGATTGCCTGGTGGGGCACCAGGTTCCTCAAGACTGGTGCTTGCTTTTTCTCTGGGCCTGTCTCATATCTAGCAAAGGGATCTCAGGGTCTGTTGGGGTGTTGTTTATGCTTGTCTTTTTCCATCACTTAAAATGACTTTTGTGCATTGAATTCTGGTAGGAGTGGGTAGAGGCTGGTTGAGCTAAGCAAGTGGGTGTGTAACTGTATGGCTGGCTGGTAAATTAGAAGGAGATGTCTGAGCAGAGGAGGACTCAGGGCTGTACTTAGAGGACGGCTGCAGCTGGACCCTGATCCTTATAGGAGAACTTGCAGGTAGGCCTGACTCTTCTCTGACAGAAGATGTCAGACTCAAAGCACAGCCTTCCTCCCCTCTGCTCTCCATGTTTTGACAAACAGCTTTTCAGGTCAGAGTGTTTCTCAAGGGCAAATAGATAATGAGGCTGATGTGATTCTTTCTTTGTCAGAAGTGACTGCAAGGTATTGAACACTTGGAATGTGGATTGATAAAGGAGGGGTACAACAACAAGCCAGAAAGAGAAGGCACCAAGAAACAACTCTTCTCCAAAGAGAGAGGAAATGGAAATTAGCACAAGATGGAAATCCATAAAAAATGCTTCTGTTTTGTGCCTGCTAATGCTTCTCTGAAGCTTTTCGCCCACAAAGAGGGGTGTGTCAGCTCTTGACACCTTCACCATGGCATAAGCAGAGGGTGCTTTCATCTTTTGTCCATAGGCCCTGAAGTTGGGCTGCCTGTAAAATAAAAACTGCTACCCCAAGTGAAAGAGAGGATCATTGTCAGAGCTTCATTAAAGCCAACAAGGATAGTTAATCCAGATAAAGGTTTTAATTTCTCATGGCCCTTAGAGGCTTGTGGCAGAGACGTGTATGGCTGATCAGCTCATAAAGTCAACTATGGTGGATGTTGTAGGTCTGGAGAAGATGTTGGACCTTGTGGTTTGCTACTAAGGTCCAATCCTGCCCTGGCAATCATGTAGTATGGGCATCTGCTTGGCTGCTTATTCCTCTCTAGAGGTGAAAAGCATTGCAATTGTAGCTATTATAGTTGTGTATGAATGCTAGGAATTCACAGCAAAAGTGGAGCTCTGAAGTGCTCTAATATTCATTCTCTTAATGCTTTCCAGTTAAAAAGAAAAACCAAAAAGCCTCCAAGCCCTCTGTGTGCTGTTGAGTGCTGTCTCACGATTAGA
This sequence comes from Rhea pennata, assembly GCF_028389875.1. Classification (NCBI taxonomy): domain Eukaryota; kingdom Metazoa; phylum Chordata; class Aves; order Rheiformes; family Rheidae; genus Rhea; species Rhea pennata. The sequence goes on from NC_084680.1 coordinate 4,577,908, forward strand.
TCTGAGGAGGAGTATGCAGGATTTCTCAAGCTTGTTTTCTTCTTAAATGCTACTTCTGATACTGTGTCCCAGTTCCCAAGTGGCCAGCTTTGATGGCAAAATGCCTGCTCTTCTGAGGCGATAAGAACCTGGCTGATTGCTGAAAGGTATGAGGGTTTGGAAAATCAGCCTGCTCGTAACTGTAATCTAATCCTGAGTACTGGAGGTAACAGCCTCATGTTCACACATGCATCCTTGGGTCCACCACTGACCCCAAGGGTTTTGGGTGCTTTGGGACCATTGCCTTCCTCAGAGCAGTCTGCAAGGGTCAGGGAAGCTCAGTGGAGTCAGAATATTGGTGTTCTGTTGTGTTCTTGCTGAACTGCTACCAAGGGGTGTGAGATGGCCTGGCTCGGTAGGGCCTTAGTACTCACTTGCTCGAACACGGAACCGAGAGGATGAGTTGCTTCAAGTCTCTGCAAATAACCCAAGCTCAAAGGTCAGCTCTTGGCACTTGAGTAGTTCAATAGATGCTTTTTGGCATCCAGGACATGCTCTTCACTTAACTTCAGCCATCCTGGATCTGCTCTGTGCCTGAGGATATTTTCTCCATTTTCCTGTATGCAGGTGAAACGACCTCCCATTGTCTCTTTGATAATAAATTCCTTGTGAGGGTCTACAAAACAGTAAACATTAGTGCAGGAATAAGTTTAGGAGCATGTTTTTGGTCCTTGGGGTGAAGTGGAGGTCCAGGAGGGAAGGACAGAAATGAGACGCTTAGATGAAGACTTTCAGCTACAAAGTATCCAATACTGTGCTGAAGAGTGCTCAGATTAAACTGAATATCAGAAATGCTTGGAGGTAGCCCAGTTCTGGTTCAGAGAGAAGTCAAAGTTCTAAAGAACTCAACTAGGAGCTCTCAGCTCAATTCCCAGTTAAAAAAAAAAAAAAGTGGTGGTGGGGGGCAGTGGGGGAGGAAGTGTCATGACAAACTGTCTTTTGGCTCAGTTCACCATTTCAAACATCCTGAAATGACACTGCTGAATAAAGCTTTGCTTAGATTTGAAGCTTAGGAAGAAGGCTGAAAGTGATTAAAGAGTTGAAGAAACATCCATTTAAGGGGAAATGAAAAGACAGAGTTAAAACTGAGGAAAGTCTCATAAGGGTGAAACGGCTTATTTCAAAAAAAAAAAAAAAAAAAAAATTGTGCATCCCTATCTATTTTGGCAAGATTCAAAAAGAACTAGCTAAGAAATTGAAGTTTTAGAACTCCTTTACTAATGGAAATGTAATTAGCTCATGGAAGTTACTGTAACAAGAATTCGCTTAAGCTGAGATGGTCTATTTTGGATCTATAGACCTATAGATATTTACTGGAGAGGAAATGAACTTTTTGAAGAGGGATGATTAGGCCCTTTTACTTCCTGACGCTCCCTGAAGAAAGTTAGGTGGAAATTTGAAGGGGCTGTTTCATAATTGTCCTTTACATTATCTTGTAATTTCTTTTGAATCAGGCTGGAGATGTGATTCTGGAGTAGCAGTACAGTCTATTACAGCAAGACCTGTAAAATGCAACTGTACGTGTCAAGGTCTAAACTTCCTTTTTATGCACGAAACAATATCAAGAGAAATAGTGATATTCTCTCACACAATGTCCAATTTAAAGATCAAATGTCTTTTTGCAAGCTTTACTAGAGCTTAGAGAGAAACTTTACTATTCCAGTGCTGTTAAGTGTCTACAAACCCTGCAATCCTAAGCTTTGAGAAAAGATCTGTTTGAAAACTGACACTCACTTAAAATTAATCTAAGGTCATTTCTAACAAAGTAGATGCCACTTTGATAAAGGTGCTTTGGTTTCACAAAGGAGTATGATCTGGCACCACTAGGCTAGGCGTGTAAGAGTTGCTGTGCTTTCTGTGGTGGTGTATTGCCTTGCTCTCGCTTTGGAGGGAGAGGATTCTCCTTGGCTGCAGTCTCAGACCATTTTTTTTTTTGGTTTTGGAAAATGGAAGCAGATTCTGATAGGTGAAATTAGCTTGTCAGAAGGTAGCTCTGTCCTTCAGTCAGACCCAAAAGCATATCCAACTGTCCAAAGTTCAGCATCAAAGCGCTCATGTTGAGTGAGAATGTTACCAAACCTTGCTCCTAATGCCAAGATGAATCTGTGTTGCTTTTCTGGCCTCAGACATCAGGGAAAGGCTGCTAGCAAAAGGTCGTGCAAAGCTGTAGCAAATCATTTCTGCACTGCAACGAAGTAAATGCTATTGGCTGGTGAGTTTGGTAAAGGATAAGGCCCTCTCTTAATGGCCATCAGAAGTTCTGGGAAGTGATGCAGTGAAATCCTTGAGTCTTGGCTAGATCAATATAGTTGTACTGACTTCTACAGCTACGTGTTCCACCTCTTCGTGGAGGTGCTACTGGGGATAAAGATAGGCTAACAAGCTTCCTAAATAGATTTTAATTCAATTACCTTCAAAATTTTGTAACCATGTGCTCCAAATAAAGGATGCTGTATCAACCTGAAAAAACGTAACTGGTAACCTGCACAGCTCAGGTATAGATGTTATCTCCACTGAGGAGCATGTGTTGAACAAAGCAGTCAGCCTTTCTTGTCTCCTGATGCTAAATCCCAGCCTTGGTTACAGGGCTTCTTGAGCAGGGGATTTTGACATGAAGAATTTCTGAAGTTCTCTGTTCAGAAGTATTTCCTAGCCTAGGTTGGCTGAGTGAATTCTGAGCCTGTTGCACAGTTTAATTTTTTTTATATAATGAATAAAATATTAAATTGCCTATGTACAGTGTAAGGATTTGGAAATACTAAACTTGGCTACCAGTTGTGGAGGAGAGAAAACACTCTCTGATCCAATAAGTCTATTATTGAAAGAACACTTTTTTTTTTCACCCAGGTTACAACACTAAAGCTAATTATAACAGGTATAAAATTATGGTAACCCTGACTTTCACAAGAGGTGAAAAGGACAAAGGAAGCTCAGCATGAGCCAATTTCCTTGCTTTAATTGGAAGGCATGAAAGAAGAACATGAGACTATAGCAGGAGATAATGCTGTCTGAGACAGAGCCAGGATAATGCAGTTTCAGTTCTTTTGCCTAGCAGATAGAGCAGTGGAGTAGGATTTTGAGTGTCCTGTTTTTTACCTTTATCACTGGCTGATGAATGACTTCAGGCCACTGATTTCTCTTTTGTGTCCATACTTTGCCCCTTTAAAAATAGAGGTAATGATGATACCCTAATGTATTAGTGAAAAATGCGGGTTGACAGGATTGAAAAGAAGAGAATTTAAAATGTCTCAAGTGAAGTAAGTCTTTAAAATGAAATCTTGAAATCAAATGAGAATTTGAATCAGAAATAAAATAGATGCTAACAGCATAATCTTCTAGAAATGCACATACTCACTCACAGTGAGTGGGAGACTCTTCGTGGAGCTCAGTGTTCGTGTACCACGGGGAATGTGCTAAAGCAACGGCGTGCCACACGGGAAATTGCAAATGTGGGTGTCCGTCAATTTTTAACCTGAGGAAAGATTGGACCTTTGGGGGAGGTGATGTGCATTGAGTCAGGATGTCCACAACTATTGTCACTAATCTGCTATGGATTACAAAAAGGAGTGGCTCCATGTTTTTCTGGGACAGAAGTGATGTGGTTGAGTAGAGAAGGATGCCATCCACAAAATGTCGGTCTTAAGGGTAACATCCTGGCTTTGAGTTGTTTGAAATGCATATAGATTTTTCTGAAAAAAATATAGCTCTTGGAGCATACAGGGAATGAATAAAAGATGTTGAATCTCCTTTCCTAGGGTCCCTTCCCCATGAGAAGGATGTTCTAATTGTTTACTGCAGCACAAACCTCACCAGGAGACCGGTGCTGCTGAATCCATTGACTATAACTACTACCAGGCTCAGCTGTTTGGGTTTCAAATATCTGATCTGAGAAATCAGCCAGCGTCTGCTTGGCATGAAGGAGCTCAGAATAAATGCAAGCCAGGCGTGTGTATTTTTGAACCCTGGAAGACTTTCAGCTCTTCAAATAGTATATTCCTTTGTAACCCCCCCAGAGTTGCCCTCTGGTCTTGCTTGTGTCTGAAGGATGAAAGAGCCTTCCCTTGTAACGGGGAACTCCTGCTTTTTGTAATTACAAACTTGTGGTCTTTAGCAGTAACAGGAATGATGCTACGCAGAGTGGAATATGGGGAGTTTGACTGCCTCTCTTCCCCAAGCCTCTGTAGTACTTCCTTTTCTGTCAGCAGGAACCAAATATTCCCTTGCATGTTTGGAAACCTTTGTTACTAGGGAGGAAGGTTTGGGTGAGGCTTAATTTCAATCTAATAGCCCGTTAAAATCTTTGCATCACTTCTTTGAGAGTGCCATTAAAAATCAATTACATTAATGGGACTCAGTTGGAGATGGTCTGAAATATGGATAGGAATGAGAAAAGTGACTTTGCAAAACTGGGCCCTTCGGTTATGCAGATATAACCAGGAAGATCAACAGAAGCAAATATCTTCCCCCTAACCCCCCATAAAACTTCTGTTTTTTTCAGCTCTATAGAAGCTAATCTAGCTGTTCAAGAGCAAGTGGCAAGTCTCATACCCATCCCCAGTGGGGTTAGGAGGGAACAAGCCTCTTGTTTTATTACAGATGATGCCACAACAGTACAGTTGGGCTGCTTATGTTAAAAATAACCTATTAGCACTACCAGCCCCAGGAGCTGGGTCAGGCCTTGGTCATCTGACTCTGACTACACAGCAAATGTCTACCACATTAGGGATGTCTGCTACTCCTTGCTTCTGGTACTACAGTGCTGCTGTGAGCTTGCCATGCCATCAAGTGTGACAGATGGCTATGTTTCCACCCCTGTCTGGAGCAGAAGGCCTGTCCAGTGACTGGGCATGAGCCTTGGGCGGTGGAGATCAGCTTTGCTGCATGATGGTGGATGCTAGCTGGGTCAGTTGGCCTCTCCAGGCCCCCAGCTGTGAAGAACATCACTGCCCAGCTGTGTAAGGGTGATGGGGGGATGAAGGCATTGGATCATCTCTAATAATCATTCCCTCTTGTAAAGGCAGGCTGTGTGGCTTTCTGAAATGCTCCAAGTAACGCCATCCCCAGTTTTCATACGATGAGCAATGCACACCAGCCTCTCAAATCTTGTTTTATGCGCATCTGATTGCTTCTATTTTCCACATGGAAAATATAAGAAAAATGGTTTACACATCTATTCTTTTTAAAAATGGATCAGTTTTTACTGGCAAGTGGATAATTTTTTGCTTAAAAAGCATGAATAACTTCTGAGAGCTCAGAGTTTTGTGGAGTTTTAGGAACCTTTGTGGCTCAGTACAGTTTTCAGACTGAAGTTCATAACTGCCTTAGTAAGGGCAACAGGACATGCTGGGGACAGTAGTCCCTTCTCTCCCATGCAGTAGTGATGTTGCAGACCTGCCTTGGAAAGGAGAAAAACGGGGGTGGGAGGCAGACTATGTAAAGAGGAAGGGTATGGCTATGGAGCAGCACACTTGATTTCAATAACTAGAATCCAACTGTCCCTCCTCATTCCAAAATGTACCTTGAGATGCTCACTGATGTATCCATTTAGGTTTTGAAGTGAATAAGCCCTTTCCAGCATCTGGAACTGGTATCTCCCCAGGATGCTGCTCCAAAGGTATCGGAGGATTGAGAGAAACAATTTTCTGTCCATTGCTAGGGTTTTAAAATTGTCATAAGACAGTGTGTGGAAAAGAGGATTCTTGACCATGGAAGCAAGACTGTGATGGAGTGAGACTTGTGGTCCTCACAGGTATAGTGTGTGGACTGTGCAAGTGGCATAGAAAAATGGACCCCATAGGAACCTTATGAGGCTGGTCAGGACCCTGCAATGTGGAGATGACTGAGAGGACAATCTCCCCTGTGGTGAGATTTAGTGGGTACCCACGGTGTGACTGGAGCTGTGCTTGAGATGGAGGAGAGGCTCTTGCCTCCCAGTACAACTCACTTCTGGCAGTGGGTGCAAGGCTTTAGTCTTGCTGCTGGCATGGGAAACGGACCAGGGGAACAGGACTGAAGCTGCGATTGCAGTGAGTATTCTGGGGAAACCTCTTTAGTACCTCAGCAAACTGTTTCCCAGACTCTTGTCTCTCAATGTATGGCCTAACAAAAAAGCGAGGAGACATTTCTACCTGTTAACCTTAACAACAGCTGGACTGAGGCAGCATGGGGCAGAAGGACCCTGCAGAGGCCACAGTGAGTCTAGATGAGGAAATCCTGCAAGAGCAACAGAGTATCTCTACCAGGACAGAGACGAGGCCTTTGCATACGTCCCTGCTGGGCTCTTCCTGTAGGAATGTTTGCAGGAAGGGAGGAGCTGACTATATCATCTCTTTAGCAAAAACTGCCATGTTGCCATGTGAAAGCCCTGGAGTTTCTTCTGTGCTCCAACTGCCTTGTTCCAGGGGCTTCCGAAAGGTGGTGTGTGGGCATCTGGGCTGCAAGCGACTGGAGGGACCCGACTGTGCAGAGTCCATTAGTGTTTGCAGCCAAGTATTGAGCAGTGTATGAGCGTGCATGTGACGTGCTGGGAGGGCCTGCAAGAGTCTGGAGCGTTGCCACTGTTTCAGGTCTGTAAAAGACTAGTGGTCACCTCTAAGCATTCATCTTTGCCAGGCACTGTAGGTCATGCTTACCTCTATGTTAATCTGCAGGAATGAAGGGCTCAAGCAAAAACAAAACAAAAAAATTAAAATGCCCAAGCAACTGCCAGAAATGGGGGTGGAAGCCACAAGATAGCTCTGCCCTCCTTTGAAGGACTTTACCAAAATGCAGCTAAAAATGCCATCCATCACCTTAGTTAAAGTGTCAAGGTTGGGTGACAAGTAGGAAACTGCTGACTTGATCCCTTCTACAGAGAAATGTCCTGTGCAAGGGCTGCAGTCGGTGTGGTTTTTTTGCCTGTAATATCTCAGGGCCGAAACCTAAGAAGGCATGTGAGTTCTTCCAGCTCCCTCCCCTCCTTTGGCACTGCTGCCTGCTGCGTTGTGAGCTTGCAGATTAGGCAGGGCTCGGAGGGTGTTCAGTGCTGCAGACCCTGGAAAGGTGACTTGGTAGATACAACCTCTACCTCAAAGAAATCCTCAAGCTTTGCTTTTTGTGAACCGAGGCAGGTATCTGCAGCGTGTCTTTCAGGAGACACAAACAGGTGTCAGCTAAGCTTGGACATTAGGAGCTGGTGTCTGCAGTGTGCGGAGCTGGGCCGCAGTCTGCTGGATGCGGATCCTCTCGGCTTGTGCTTTGATTAAAACAAAATCATCTGTGCAAACCCCACCTCTTGCCACTCCCCACCTCATCTATTCCTGAGCCTGGTTTGTGGGTGAGGAGGATCACTACATCCATGAGCAATAACCTTGCTCACCTTGTAGCAGAAATGAATTTGACTGGAATGGACTTTGCTTGAAACTAGCCTGGCAGACTAGCAGTGGAGCTATCTTGGAAAAGAACTGTGTTTCAGGCAAATAACCAGGAGTCTGGTATTTCTGTAGTCTGCCTCTTACTGTTCATTTTTCTACCTGCCATTGGATCTGTAATTCCAGGAACAGAGGATATACTTGAGAGCCTCTCAGATGTGGATAAAAGTAATTAAACCTCTTGTTTTTTTTTCCCCTTTTCAGACTTACTTTGGTTTTTCAAATGCAGATTTAGGATGGGGACAAAATGTAAAAGCTGAATTCTGACATCCTGTTCCTGCTTTGAGTAGGGAAATGAAAGGATAATGGCAAGAAGAGACTATTCAGAGGGCTCCAGTGCTGCTCCTGAAGCAAGGAGACATGATTGTTTGCTGCCAGGTGCAGCCTTTCTTACTGTTCCCCTCTTCTTCCCTTCATAATTAGGTAGTTAAATTTAGCTGTCTGATAGGTATGGAAATGCATGTGGTGCAGCCACTTTGTGCAAATGACTTATCTGAGTTCACTTGTAGCTCCGGATTCTATGATTCTATGAAAATCAAGGAAATTGTTTCAGGCTATACACCAGCACCAAAAGAACTGAATGTGAGATGAAAAATAGGTTTAAAAAAGCAGAATAATTGGGTAGAATGAGAAACACTTTTGTCTAATGCATTAAAATTTTTTAGATTTCAAATTTTTAATAATTTCTATTTATGATATTAAGCAGTAACATCCTTCCACTAGAAAAGACCAAACTCTAAAAGTTTCTTTGAAAATATTGACACAAAATGTTTTCTGTTCCTATCCTTCAAGGAAACATTTTGGCAAATTTGGCGTGAATTGCTGAAGTATTGTGGCTGACCTACATCTTTACACATACTCTTGTATACTGCTGAAATATTCAGTTCATGAGACCAGGGAGAGGAGGAAGGCGAACAGAGCAACCTCAAGCTGTATCAGACATACCACTTCTCAGCCAGTTCCCTCAGATCCATATCTAAGCCATGGGTTACAAAATGCAGATGTGGTCTCTCCTTCGCATGTGCTTCTGTTGCGGGCAAGATCCATGGGTGTCCCATGGAGCCTTAAGTCCTTAATTCTCTACTTGATATTCATCAGCAAAGCTTGAATGCATAAGGCCTGAGTGGTCAACTAAACTTTGTCTTGACTATGAGTTTTCTCCAGCACTCCCCTATATGCTGGGCACTCACACCTTGCCTGATGCTTGCCTGATACCTTCATGTGCACCTTCCCAGGTCAAACAACCATTTTCGCCACTACAGTGTGATGTTCCTCAGGGTGCACAGCAGCACTGTTAGCTGTGGAGGATCTAGCTGCCTCTTCCACCTCAGTTTAGGTGCAGAAAGCTTAAGATCCTTTAATGAATCTCCCTGCTCTCTCTGTGCTGGCCAGCATGGAGTGATGCACCAGCCTGCAGAAGCTGAATGTAACACGCTATAGCTGGCTTTAGGTTTGCAGACCTGCCGTGTGTTCCTTGAAGCCATTCTAATGATGGATTTCCATGTCCAGAGGAGTGGGGCTTCAAGGAAAGTGGCTGCATCTGGTTGCGTTATCGGGTTGTGTTGCCATTGCTCACGCCAGCAAATGCTTGTAAATGATACTGCAGAAGAGGGGCATGAGATGCTCATGACTGAACCCACAGAGTGGGCAAGGGACAGCCATGGTGCCCAGCCAGATAGTACATGCTGTCCTGCTGGGACACAGATGGTCTTCTTGCTCTGTAGAATATTAACTTGTATTTATGTGGCACACCTTCTTCCAAAGCCTTTTACAACCTGCGCCTGAAGCATGTGCGTGATGCTGGGTGTCATGGCTCTGTCTGCTTTCAGCATACCACGTGCCCTGTTCTCAAGGGGTGCAGTGTGACAGGATCTACCTCAGCCTAGCTGTGCCCCTGTCTGGTGGGACCCTCAGGGGAAAGAGGAGATGGCCTTTCCCGTGGGGTGGAGAAATGCTTGGCGGGTGCTGCTGTGGTAGGCCATGTGAGGCAGGGGGCTGCAGAGACCCAACTGGGCAGGCAGTCCATCTACAGCCTTGACTAGTCACAAAACACACTAGTGCTCCAAAAGCACTTTCTGCTCAGTGACCAATTGGTCAGAAGTGGGAAAATGCTGGAATTAATATCGTCTGGTGGCATGTATGCATTGTCGTGATAGCCTTTCATCACCCCCGTTCTTCTCTGCTGGGCTCTGGCTTTGTTCAAGACTGCGGAAGGGACTGTGCTAATCTCATTTACTGGCTTTATTGTTCAGTGCTCAGCTCTAGATCTTATTTACCACTTACTATTCAAAGCCTGGGCTGAAGATGCGAATCTTCATTTCCTTCTAGGTTTTTTTTATGGATCTCATCACTGAAGTGTCTGAGTGCTTCACACAAACATTAATTTACTTTCATAACACTCCTGTGAGATAAAGACTTGATGTTTCTTATTTTACAGAGCAAAGGGAGGTATGGAATATGAAAGACAAAATAACCATTAATTTTCACTTAATACTCTTAAAACATGTCCTTGGGAACAGTAAAATGTTCGTTCCTCCTGTGTACACTCCTTCCCCACCAAGTGTCAAGATATCTATCCAAAGCAAAAGATTCTGAGGGCTTCTCCTAAAGTTGCTGGAGTTTTCTTAGTCATTCTTCATTTAGGAAGGGGTTCTGTCACTTCCTAAATGACTCAAGTGCACTCATTCAAAGACTGAGAAAACTTCACCTACGAAGTGGAAAACTAAACAAAAAAGGTAGGCGTGTTCAGCTTTAAGTCTGTCATTAACTTTGTGTACTTCTCATCTCATGATACATAGACATATATAGAAAGAAAAAATTCACGTAGGTGATGGTGGCATGAAATGTCTTAGTGGACATTTTAGTGTGCTTGAAGATGACAGTTTGTGCAACCTGTACTGAATGCTCATCTGAAACCTGACACCACTCATTCCATCATTTATCCCTGTTTGCCATCTGTTAGTGAAAAGCGATTTCAGATTTGTTAGTGATATAGCTGCACTGAGGAGGAAAACAAGTTAGTGGTATTATTTCCTTACTTGATGTACTTTAGGAAGAAAATGTCCAAGAAAATTGAGCTGGATCAGTTTTCTACATGTAGATTGCTTGAATATATAACATCTAGGTCTTGTGAAGCAAAATGGGCAAGGAACAAATACTTCATTTTTAGGACTGGGAAGCAGCTAAAGTTGTTGGCCTACATCATGTACTCCTTCTAGGAGAGGAGTAAGGGAGAAAGCAATCATAAGTGGAGAGTATGCCTTTGTATGATGGGGAGGAATTTTCATGTATGTTTAAGCTGACAAAAACAGCTTATGAATGCATGTTGAATTGTTTTGATTGTGAGGCGGGGAAAAGCAAGGAAGGATGTGAGTAAATACTTTGAAATAAAATATTTCCTCCTTTTGAAATAAATTTCACTTCAATTGTCTGTTGAAAACTGTCTGAACTAAATATACTCCAAAAAAAGTCAAACCAAAAATAAGGAAAAGGAAGACCTTCCTACTTCCCATCTCTTTCCTGTGTTCAGCCAGTGGGTTATTCCCTTGCTCAGGAGCTGAGCCCTGGTCTAGGAACCAGCATGGCCCTTGGATTCCAACAAAACAGCTGCCTAATGTTCTTGTTGGGCTGAAGTGCTTGAGTTGTCTCCACCCCTTTAGACGGGATCATGCAGTGGACCAGTATGGGTCATCTTGTCTCAACAGGACAAAAGCATGTGTTGCATGGCACCACCCTGGGAACTTAGCTGATGCCCAGGAAGGCGAGAGGACAGGCATGGAGGTGTTTCTGACCGAATGGGTGGGATGGCAGTGCTGCACTGCTGCTGATGCTCCCTGTTTTCTGCCATCTTGCAGCAAGCAGTGCTGCTTTTCATCAGTGCCATTGCAGTAGTGTTCTGGAGATCCACAGCCCCATCAGTGCCAGGCGCTGTACAGACCAGACAAAATGATGGTCCAATGAGAATATGCAAAACCAGCTCCACACAGGTTTCTGGGGTTTAGCAGATTGGTAGTTATTGCTGCTGCTTTAAATTGTCTCTTCTGACAGATTTTGCTTGGCAGCAAGAATGGAGAGAGATTCAGCCGTGAACAGAGTGGCTCTGAAAAGTAACTGACCTGCAGCCATCCTCTGCCCTGCATTGATTTGGCAAAGCAGTGCTAAATCGCTCAAAGAGCCAATGGGCAACAGCTGCTTCCCTGGGCCCTCATCACTGCCTTGCTTTCCCATATGTCCTGGGGCGAATGTCCTTAAGAGGACTGTTGGCGCTTTCCTTTCCTGCGCTGCGCCGCTCGTGGTGCTTTGCACTTGTTTCAGTGAAAGGCGTGCCTTGATGCTACTGACCTTATTCACAAAACTTCAACTTTTTGTCAAATGGGTTATAAATAGTATCCAAATTTAAGCCATTGTTGCAGGTCAGGGAGAGATTTGTGCTTTGGCTGCATTTCTTTGTTACTGGATAATATTGATGTTACTTTAAAAGTAAGACCAAGATATACTGAAAGAAATGGGGAGAAAAATTTGGTTTTTGGTGGAGACTAAGAATGGAAAACTTCTACCCAAAAGAAGAATATTTCAGGAAATGACAACTCAGTGGAAATGTAGTTCTCTAAACTAATGCATTCATTGTAAAGTGAACATTATTTATATTGGAGGAAGAGAAAAAAGGTCTTTGAAGGAAACAGTGTTGCATGTGATATTTGGCTGTATACTTGAAAAAATGAAAACCCACAGCAGGCATTTGTATTTTGCAAGTAGGGAGACTGAGATACAGATGAGAAAGAATGGAGACTTTGAACTGTTGCTCTTGTAATTTGCATTCTGTTAGTGTGTACATATAAATATGTACACACATTTGTTGTATTTGTCACACATAGAAGTACTTAGCAGACATAAGCTGTCTGTCTAAAACATTAAGTGTATATTGAAACCAGTTTTCTTGAAAAGAAATCATTTGGAGTTCATACCTAATCGTCTTTTTTAGTTGAGGTGGGATTATGTTCTCTGTGTTGCTTTAATAGCAGTTCTAATGAAATTTTTGAGACCTTTTTTGGAGAGAGAACACATTCTTAGTCATGTGATTCTGCACACTGTGGGCGTTTTGTATCAATGCTTGGATGCTTCTTGCTCTAAAGGGCAGATGCAAACCCCAGCCAGCTTGGGTTGATTTGTATGATTGACTGATGAACTCAATTTTGCTGCAAATTCAGGGAAAGATTTTATTCTTTCTCTCTTTATTCAGACCTATCAAAGGTATTACAATGCATTATGCCCTATGATTGTATGGTGCTGCTTTTTTCAGGTGAGCCGTACACTTTTTAGAAAAGGGCCTTTTCTTCTGGCAGTGCGAAATGGAAAATGTTACTCTTTAGGATTTAGCTGGTTACTGTGGGTTAGAAGTCCTTAGGGTCTTGTTGCTGACTTCAGTGGGCTTTGGATCAGTTCCAACATCTTTTGACTATATTGCAGTACTGAATTCCCTGCTTGGGTCTGGCTCTGTGTTTTCGGAGTTGCTGGCAGAGGTCCTGTTGCCGCCTTATAGGTCCATGCGCTTCAAGAGTGCGATGGCAAAAGGGTTGTCTGTCATCTTTCTGAGTTTAATTCCTTTCTGTAGCACAAAGGAATGGGCCCTCCTGTCCCACCACTCACTGTGCTGATCTTATCCTCTTCCTGTTGTCTCAGACTGATGCTTGCAGGTGTGGGTATGGCTGCACTGTTCAAATGTGCTGTAGTTAGGAGGTGGGAAGTCGCACAGTTGCTTTGCGGACTCTCCTCTTGTTGCTGGCAGGGATCTGCCAGCAGCTGCGTGCAGGGCAGCCAGTAATGCTGGCTGGGTCTGTAGGGCTGCTGTACCCTGCTGAGTTATTCCCTCAGGAGTAAAGACAGACAGATTGACAGCTGAAATATTTTCTCTTTGTAATGACTTTTGCTCAGAATTTATGGATCTCTATGCTCATAAAACATAGCAAATATATTCTCTGTCCTATTCCAGCATCACTTGCCTAAATTTGAATCCATCACTTTGATATGATATCATTGCAAATGGAGTGCAGAATGAACAATGAAATATCCTGAACTCTAGTAACTTCAAATTAATGTCCATTACTGCACTGTAATTACTGCCCCATAAACCAACCCTTTGTACCTCTGAATAAGTCTTTCCAGCCACTCATGTCACAAAATCCTTCAGACTGTCCCTTTCAAGCTGGTCTGAACCCAAAATATGCATAGACTCTGCGTCCTGATAATTCTCCAGCCCTATTAGTTGGCTTTGTAAAACTGTCTGAGCCTGGAAGTATGGCTAGAGCAGTCCCGGGATGACTTTGTCCTAGACACTAGTGTGATTTGCAAGCACCCTGTTGCTTTTGAAGTCTTCAGTACAGCATGCCAACTTTGCAGTTCATTCTTGATCTGTCTGGAGCAAATAATAAATAGCTGCATGGTCTTGTGTTGCAAATAAGCTCTATCCTTTTCTTACCTCTGTGAATAGATACTTCCAGGAATGTCTCATGACAGGAGTTTTGCTGATAAAAGAAAAAGGAAAAACACCAATTCAAGTCTATAACTCAACCTTCTGTGCATCAGGTTAGCTTCCGGTTCTCACTGTAGTGCTTGTGGCACAATGAACGAGAATCTGGCCCAGCTGTTTCATGTGCGACTGAGGGGAACAACTGGTGTCGGTTTAAGTCTGGAAATTTCAATCTACTCTCTTCCAGGAAAGCCATTTCAACGATTTCCCTGGTTCTCTGTGATTGGCCTTGCTTAAATTTTAAAATTGTTCTCTTGGTTATAGATGACGGACTAACTGCAGTGTCTAAAAGGAACCTTAGCAACATGAATATAGATTCCCCACCCCACAATGTTTAGGATGATTACTCTCTCAGACTAAAGCTCTTCTTATTCCCCTCTTTCCTTTGTGGTTTGCACTCTTACACTTCTGGCTTATCTATTTTTATAATATAAGTCAATCTATTCTGTATTAATTTGATCCCTGTGATTGGCCTTATCACACCTTATCATTTGAAACAGAAAGAGCAAGGATGACATGGGCCATGGAAGCAAGACCTCACTGTTCCACCTTGAGCCTTTAAGGATGCGAAAGGCCTGGCAAAATATGGGAAAGACCTGAACCTGTCTGTAGGCAAATGAATTGGCTCTTCAGTTACCTCAGTTCATAATGACTGGTTGGTGCCTGAAGCTTCAAGAAAAATCGTCTACAGCCTGAATGACCATCAGTCTGTGTCATTAGAGAGGGACTGACCTACTCAAATAGAGCTAAAATTAAAAAATTTAAAAATTAAAATGTAATCTCAGACTGCTCTCTCTGCATGAATTTCTGGAGGCTGCAGATCTGCATTGGATCTTCTAAGAGTTTTCAGAAAAGCTTTCACTTTTCTCTCATCCATAGGCTCACAGGCGAGATGGCCCTGATGCTCTAAGTAAATGAATGTTCTGCTCTTGGTCCATTTCATCTTCATAAGGGCCATGGAAGAGTGTCAACCCTTCTATATTTTCACTGGTGCAAGGGAACTCTTCAAAGTAAGGGTCAAGGAACTCGATGCAGACAATTGATCCCATTCTCCTAGCTGTCCTTGCCAGCTGCCCAGCTTTAAATATCTCACATGGCCCTGTGAAAGGCTTCCCGCAGGGCTGTGAGAAGCCAGGATGAATGAGTATCCTTGGATTAAATGATGATTAAGTGATTGATGAAATGGGATGTGAGGCAAGAACTCCTCCATTATAGCAGCTGACCTCAGGCAAAATTTTCTCTATTTCCCTATCTGTAAAAATGGAAGTCTGTTGCATCATAAGTTCTGGTTGACTTCTGTTTGAAAAGTCAGTATCTTACAAAACAGCCTGCTATACAGGGCAGGGATCACTTTTTCTGTTCATAGCACCTAGCCCAGTATTTCTGCACTATTAATAACTCTTAATAGAATTTTTCATATAACAGAGGCTAGGACATGAGGCAGATTTTTCTCCAGACTGAAGTCCTTTATGAGAGCCATGTACCAAGACAAACTGGTTGCACAAAGACGACCTCTGAGCAAGTCTTCAGGGGCATGATGGAGATGGTCATGCTTCTAGCTTTTGTGCCTCTTTCATGGAGGAGCTTGCAGCAGCTGGCAAGCAGACAATTCTTAAATATCTCATGAGAAATGAGAGAGAAACAACTATTACCCATCCTCTAGGAGAGGAAAGTGAAGTAGGGAGGTAGTAGCATAGTAACAGAAGAGCAGAGAATAAACATGCAGTCATCTCGGTGTTTAATTTAGGCAGACGTCTGCTTCTTTAAGACAAGAAAGATGAGCAGGCTATAGAGCATGCTAAATTCTTCTTCTAGAGAACTTCCTTGCAGATCTTCCTAGTGCAGATATAAAACTGAGGCCCTGACCCAGCGAGGTCATTGAGCCCACATCACACTTTTAGCTGAACTGTTTTTTTAGTCCTAGCATCCTGGCAATGACACATCTTAGCATCTGCCTCCCCACGCCTCCCTTGCACCTTTAATTGCATATGGTGTCCCCTTCACTTCCTGGCCGAAGCTACAGAGCAGAATTGTATGCTGTGAAATAGCTCCCTGTCACCCCGCCCTCCCAGTGGCAGCACCAGTGTGGTCTGTGCAATGACTGTTACAGCTTGTAAAACAACCTGGGATCATTTGGTATGAGAGGTACAATGCGTATTTAGGATCATGAGTAAGTCCAAGGTTTCTCATGTGCAGAGTTCAGTTTTGCTGAAACTACTATCTGGATGATGGAAAAAATGACCTATTGCAGACTGGAAGAAGAATCCCTGGCTCTTGTAAAAGCTCAGTGCTGTCACCAGGAGCTCCTTGTTATGTGAATGTCAAAAAGTCAAGAAGTGGAAATGTGGCTTCTGATAGAAACTGACTTTATTTCTTTACAATCACTGTGTATTTGAACAATAGCGTTATCTGGGGGCCTCAACCACAGCAGGAGGCATCTCTGATAGTTCTTGACTTTGCTTAAGGAACACCTCTCAGTTTGGAAAAAGAAAATGCTTAAAATAGTGGATGCCAATGGCAAAGATTAACATCACTATTCTGTATCAGTGTTGGAAAACAGACTTTGTGTTCATCTTCTTGGAAGTGACTGTTTCTTCCACAATCAATCGATTCATTTATTCCTCTGGGATGGTGTTATTTTCCTGAACCCTTCTTGAAAATAACTCCTAGTCAGCCAGGTGTCATTCTGGTCTCGTTCCCTGGTGCAAGTTATTACAGCTAAGAGATTCTTGTCATGCAACTGGATGAGGGTAGAGTTAGAAAGCTTTGCTTTCCTGTATTACAATTTATTTCAGTTAGTTTCAATCAAATATTTCATGATCCTTTTATTCAAAGTAAGATGTTTCCCTGAAAGTTGTCCTCAACTTGCTCCATGAGCTTTTCCTTCATCCATAATTTGGGTTGTGAATGGTTTTCCTTGCAGCCTAGGTGGTACTTGCTGCATCTTGGCTTGCACAGAGGCAACAAACTCTCAGAAAATCCTGGTGAGCTGAAGGGGAAAACATCAGCCTGAAGCAGTGAGGGGGCAATGGCAACTTGGTGTGTGTGTAACAGGAAAGGCATGTAAGGATGTTTGTGGCTTGCTCTGAAGGGTTCAGTGTGGTTGGGACTGACAACTTTTTGTCAACTTTGAAGTGGTGATGGGGGACTCTGCTGGAGAGCTCTGCAGGTGCCTTCATCCAGTTGAGCTGGAAGAGGAGGGCTGAGAACTGGGTATCAGAATTGCTTCTGAAGTTGGATATATTGTGCAGATGGTCTTCATGGCTGGAGATGGCACTCCAGAGAAGTAACACCTCTGCTAAGCCTAATGTTACCAGCCTTTCTTACATTCCCAGTACTGGATCAAAATGCAATGGGAAAGGCTCTTTGCAGCACTTTCTCAAATAAGGTTTCTCGTAAAAGCAGGAGCAAAGTAGAGGAAGTAGCTATTGTCTTACTCAGCTTCAGCAAAATTTGGTAGGAAAAGGGCAGTTATTGCAACAATGGTATTTTTTCTGTAGGCTTGAGTGCATTCTGTGTTGGACACCAGGTTGTTATAAGGCTGTTGACTGCCCGCACTTCCAGGAAGGGCAGCATGCAGCCTCTTAGCTCTGATTTAACTGTGCTTCAGAGGCTGAGGCATAAGGTCTCCTTGATTCTAGTTTTCTATATTCTGGTTCTGGCATAGTTGTAAGAGCTGTTTCAACCTTGTTCTAGGCATCTTTGCTTCACCTATTCTGAAAAAAGGGTTGTCTAAAAGGTCTAAAAGCTGTTTAAGAGCATATATAGGTGAAAAAAGCAATCTCCCCACTAAAGGAGGAAGAGTTGAAATTTGTTTTCATTGGTTAAGCGTTGAAAAACTGGAGTTTCAACACGAGAGGGAAGGAAATCTTAAGTGTTTTATTTTGTGACCCTTAATATTTTGCTTTTATATATTTGAAATGATACTCTGACTTTATGCTTGTAATAACACTGATCTAAGCTTAAAAATTAGTGTTAAATGACTCTGGCATCACAAATCCTTTAATTTCTAGTTAAACTAAACATTTGGTTGACCTAAAATGGCTTCTCTCAGATGTTTTTTCCCATCCAAGTACCTGAAATATTTTCTTGCATTTTTTTGTAAGCTCTTCATTTGAGTCATCAAAATGAAAAGTTCTCTTGTCCAGCTCCAGGTAGAAATAGGTATTTTTTTTCCATTGTTCCTACAGTCAGAAATCTGACTTCTTCCCAAGAAGTGTCTGCAGTCAGGAATTTCGTTGCTCGTCTCCTCTGAAATGTATTCCTCTGCATTAGTAAGGAACCTGCCTGCTAGCAAGGGAAGCATTTAAGCCTGGCAGGGGAATAGAGCAAAGTAGATGCAGGAGAATCGGGAAACTAGGATAAACATGAATGTTTCCTGATTGCTTCCTTGCACTGAGCCCCGGAAGGATAGTCGGTAGAAAGAAGTGGTCTAGCATGATGCAAAACAGAGGAAGCTTTTATTCTGTTTATTTGGAGGTTTTGGAATCTCAGAGGAAGCATGCTGAGAGGAAGAATATATTTTTATATGAAGTAGCACATCTCTAGTTTTCTGAATGTTGTGGTGCCAGAATAATTAAAAGGAGGGGAGGGATGGGGGGGTGGATGTAGGGGGGGAAAGGGGTTGTCCATGTGGCATCTGGATACTGCTAGCTGCAGGTCCTGGCTGTTAAATTCAGTTTAAAACATCTGAAGGGTCTGCTGAAACAGTTCAGACCTAAGAAGCAAACAAAAAAGAAATGCCAAAAGGTTAAGAATCTCCTACTAGCGTTTTCCTGGAAAACACGGAGTGTTACAAGCACTTCTGTATAACAACGAGAAGGTTGGACAGTCTTCAAACACTGGCAGTTGAAGAGGGCTGCAGTCAAGTAGAGGATGTAGCCAATCCAGGCAAGAGTCAGAAGGACGTATCTGTGAGCAGTGTTCTCTGGAGATAATAGTAAAGGTGGCTCTTGTGCCATGGGGACTCAAGCCTTCAATTTTCTCTGTTTTCATTGGGAAGGCATTAAAAAACTGCACTGAAAATTTCAAATTTAGCAGCTTTAGAAGAACGGCAGTTTCTAATGTCAGACTTCCATATTCCTCCCAGGATAGATGAATTTGTGAAGAGGCACTTGAAGAGGTGGGCAGCAAGCAGGTACGTCCACCTCAGGTGCCATTGAACCAAACCATTCAAATTGGTTTTGTTCTTCCCTTCTTCAGCTTCTGTATTGATGTGGAGGAATGAAGGGGTCCCTGTTTTTCTTTAGATTGCAAAAAGCTTGTGAGAAAACAACCTTTGCTTTCTTTTTCACATGCTCTTCTCTGACAAGCTGCCTGCTTATAAAATGGGGATCTGGTGAGGAAGGGGAGGAATGATCTTTGAGGTGAAAAATGCTCAGCAACCAAGAATTCACATGTCCTTTCTGCCTCCTGCAGAGAGGAAAGTGGAGCTGAAGCTGAGTGAAAAATGATCACAGAGTTTTCAAAACAAATTCCTGGATCGAGTGTGTTGCCTGACAATCACCGCCCAGAACGCGCCGTATGCTTGTCTCCTTTTGTCTGGTCTTTTTTAGGATCTCCACTTTTCAGTGATGGGATTGTCTTACAGCCTGTTTGTACGCTTGTCTATAAAACAATTGCCCAAGATGGCCCTGATCCAGTTGTAGCCTCATCTTGGAAACCTGTGGGCATGATATAAACAGCTGGGCTGCCCATCCTGCCACCCCGGGGCATGGGGCTCGCCCTCAGACATGGGGCTCCCCCTGGGCATGAGACAGGGACTGTGAGGCCAAGGATGGGGCAGATGGGCATCTGCTGCTTTTGGTGCTATTGGCCAAAGCTTGGATGAAACCATTTCCAGAGGACTCTTTAATTTGAATGGTTTGGTTCAATGGCACCTGAGGTGGACGTACCTGCTTGCTGCCCACCTCTGAGAGGTGCGCAATGCTTTGTAGATGTTTTTCAAGTTGCTTATTGCTGGGACTCAATCTTCCCTTGTCACCTACGGAGGGAACCAAGTTGCCTCTGGTAGTGGTGAGAGGTGGTCCCAGAGGAAAATATAGGGACAGTGCTGGACTTGGGGCTGATGCTCAGAGGAGGCTGATCCTCAGGCTTTCTCTAAAGGCTTCTTTACATCGTGGGTATAATTTTTTCTTTGGGAATATTTAGTTTCCAGCTGGAGCAGAGAAACTTATGACCAAACAGGATATTTTTTCCACTTATGATTTCTACTCTCAAGTGTGTGAGTGCATGTGTGTGCACATGCATTTATACATATATGTATGTTTTTCTGAGCTGAGAGATTTGAAAAATACATACCTTTATTTCTCAGACTCTTGATCTCCTGGTGCTTGTTCCACCAGCTTCAGCCTAGACAGACCCAGAGTGGATTTCATCTATGGAAGGAACTTAAAATCATGTCATAAACTTTCTTTTTAGTGATTATTTTTTGAGGGTTCAGAGATCTGTGTACTTCAATGCTTCTTTCATTTCACACTGGATCTTCCATACTTCAGCCATTTGTAAGAGCTGTTAAGGTGGAAAAGTATATTTTTCCCCAGACGTTATGTACGCAAATCCCTATGTGCATGCACATGTGCATCCGTGTGTGTGCACATATACATGTATACACATCTTTGAAACTTTATTGGTGCTCTTCCCAGTGTTCCTAAATTCAAAACATCAGAAAAGTGCTTTTAATTTAAGCAAATTCCTTGTGACAAAAGCAGGGCTCAGACATGGACATGTTCAAAATATTTTTTAATTAAAATTTTTGCATACCATTTAATTTTAATGTACTCATCTGCATTTGCAAGAAGCCCATAGATGATCCAGGACTCCATTATACTAGGTCCTATACAAATATAAATTGGATATGAAACCAATTTGAGGCTCAATTTAAACATGTAGGTCAGTCATTATTCTTTGGTTTGCAGACAATATAATAACTTTCTTCATATAATAGCTACACATCTTTATTTTGGAAAGGAGATTCAGAAAGAATTAAACTTTCATGTAAGATTGTAATTGTTGCATCTCTGCTAGCAGGAAACGCTAGCAGCATCTGTTTCAGCACTGATGCATAATAAATTTGTTAATGGTCCAGAAAAGTGGGTTGTGAAGACACAAGGGTCAAAGTCTCATGTAATTAGTGAGATTAGCCAAGACTAACGGATTTCAGGAGGTGGGAACAATGTTAACAGGATGACAACAGATGGAAACTAGTGCTGACATCCACAAAAAGATAGGGTACACCATGGAAGGAATAATTTGAGCTTCTAGTACGGTCACTGCACCTAAATTGAACAGTAGCTGTGAGAAGTGGGGGTGAGGTGGAGCCGGGATTTACTGTGGAGAGTGACTGGAAGATCTACTTGATGCATTGCAGCAGTAAAAAATAATAAATGTGTTAAGACTAGTGGGATCAAAAAAAATAGCAGTGCACCATAACATCAATGGAAGACCCTCTTCTGAACTACTTTCAGATCTTTGCATCTAATGGAGTATATGGAGTAGAACTAGATGTTGCCTAGATAAAAACCAGCAGAGCTCACAGCAATATTCATGAAATCACATTTAATGTGAAGAGATGACTAAATGGGACACAAGAAATGTGCAAAATAAGAAATGATAGCCAATGAATCAGCAACTCCTCTTACTCTTGTTGTGAAGCACAAGGAGAAATTGTATGCAACTACTGGGAAGTTAAAAAAAAAAAAAAAAAACATGCAGGGAAACATGATGTGTTTAGTTTTTACAGAGGACACAAGCTGGGGAGCTTAGTCACTAGATATCAAGGCTGAAGATCCGCGTATGGGACAGCTCAAGACAGTCCAGCATTGCTAGTGCTGCATTAGAGATGTGGTACTGTGGTGATGTTTCAGAGCACCAGTGAACCTGGAAGGGAGGGAAGGAGGATAGCGAGACACGTTCTGCGGTATCCTATTCTTTTCTCCCAAGTGTTTGGTCCACGCTGCAGTAGAAGGTGGATTCTCCAAGGCATGTTTCCGCACAGCGGCAGCATCACGGGGGAAGCTGCGGCGCAGAGCGGTGGTGGGCGGCTGGGGAGGAAGCCTGCCCACAGCTAAAAATAAAATCCCGGGGGTGAGGGGGTATCTCCCCACCGGCGCACATCTGCTCTCGGTCCTGAGCTGCTCCCAGTGTCCTTCTGCCCTGCCCCACCCTGGTCCAAACCTGTCGGCCTCTGTTTGCTGTCGCATTGAAATTAGCTGGGGAGAGACGCTTCACCCATTTCCTTGCCTAGTTTCTATGGTGATATTCCACTCAACTGTTTTCAGCAGGTCTGAGTTTATTTCCTTGCAGATAAGGCAGCCTATGCTAATATTCTGCAGCCTGGGCTCTACACCTTGGCAACAAGCCGAGGGTTCGTACCACCGAAATTAAACGGCTCTAGGTAGAAAGTATTTCATGCTGGCTTTGGCAATAGCTGACATTATCTCATAAAATAATATTTTGTTTTTTTGTTGCTGCTGTTTGACACCCTAAGCTGGAAGGCTGGGGAGCACGTGGAAATGTGCAGTCTCATGTTCCTCCTCTGTGCTCCCTGGTGTGGAAAGCTCAGGGGCTGTCAGTTCTGGCTTGATGAAGGCTGAAATTCAGCTTGGGATGTAGGAGGAAAGAAGTGTGAGAGAAGGGTGTTGGAAGCAGTGGGAAAAGGGTTATGCAAGGGATGCTGAGGCTGGTTAGGTCTGTGCGTACTACAGGTGAGTAACTCACCCCTTTTCCTTCCGTGGCAGAGTGGCTAGAGTCCTCATCCTTGGTCCACCTACAAGCTTTTGGGAATAGGTCCTCCAGTTTCCTCAAATATGGGCTAAGTACTTCGGGCTCCTGGAAGGCAAGAGAAGGGATGGAGATAGCTTTTTCTGCAGCTTTCCTGTTTGGTGCAGGCTGCTTGCTTGGCATGTTCCCTTAGGTTGGCAAGTAGGAGACTACTGCTCATTTATTCCATTAAAAACTGTAATCAATCTCTGCGACATCCAAGGTCCCCATCTTTCACTTACCCCCAGGGAAGAAGGCTTGATCCTACTGCTTGGTGCAGCAAGTGCATGAGATTGTGTGGCAGCTTAGTTTTGACTGGTGGTGCTATTTGGGAAGGGTGATGTTCTGCTTTAATCCTCTCTCCAAAGAAAATACAGTTCAAAACTTGCCTTTGCCGTAATGCTGTTGCTGTGACAGGCATAGTCTCTAGTCTCTCCCTTTCACTATATTTGATGGTAGCTCCTGTCAGACAGCACGGCGTGTTTACTCATACTCACCTACCCGGGTCATGAGGGATGTTTGATTCAAAAGGAAGGCAAATAGACTTGGGGAGAAAACTGACTCTCCCAGCCCAGCAAGCCAGACTGTGACCTTTGCGTAAGGTTCTGAGAAGTACAGGCAATTATATTAATGAATCAATACAATTTCCTGCAGGTGGAGATCATGTGAGGGAAGAGGGAGACTGGCAGTATTGAAACAGAGCTCATGGCAAAGAGTGATCTGCTAAAGATCATGCTCTGAGCAGGAATACTGCACAGCAGGAAAAATAGGGCAGGCAGTCCAAAATGCTGGACTGCATGCTGGGAACCAGTGATGCTGCGGTGTCATGGACCCAGCACAGCAGCTGAGACCTCCTAAAGTGATAGTGTCCTGAGCACCACCTCGCTTTATGCTAGCTGTTGCTGGACTCTCGGCTCACGTGTTCCTCACTTGCGTGTCCTCAGGTTAAAGCCTGCTTCGATGACTGCCATCTTGAGAAGCGTCTTGGAGTCTCAGTAATGCAGACTCTTCCCGAGGGCGCAGTGCGAGCAGGCAAGAAAGCAGGTCTGTTGTGGGCTCAGGCAGCATCTGTGCCTTTGCAGGAAATGTGGTGGCACCAGCAAGTCTCCTGCAATGTGACGCAGGTAGTTGGCTGCTTCCCTGATACACTTCACACCTCTCTCAAGTATGACTGATCTCATTTACCCGTGGCATTTTAACATACCCACCACCAAAGCTCTGAGTTGACGTTTCCAGCAAATTCTGTTCCAGTTTGAAGGGCTATGGTTTCTACCCACCCAGGCTGTAACTATTTGCTACCCTGTCTGCTGGGAACCCCTGCAGCCCTGTTCTGAAACTGTCATTACTTAAAAAAGAGCTGTGCAAACAAGAAGCCTTCATCTAATGAGAGGTAAACCTGAGCTCATCCCAGGTTCCCTGAAGACTCTACCTCTCCTCCCCCATCTCTGCATCCCTCCTGGTTACAGCGGGAGAGACTAAGCATGGAGCATCTTCCATCAGGAAAAAACAGTACTCTCTTTAAACTGTGGGCTCAGCTCCCATGGCCTGTGATCATCTCCCAGCTCAGTTCCCAGCTCCTTGGCCAGGTGTCCTAACCAACCTGAGACTCTGCCTGTGGAAGGGGAAGAAGTAATTCTGCCCCAAGTTGGAGGTGGGATGGGGAGAAGTCATGAGTGTTTCTAATGGGCTAAGAGGCCGCTTGCAGTGAATGTTACGGAAAAACTGCAGCATACCTCAAAAGAAGTGCTTGGCTCCCTCAGGCAGCCCCCTAACTGTCCTGAGTACAGATCAAGACCATAATCTTGTTCCTCTGTATTTTTAAGATGTGGAAAATATTTCCTTAGATCCAAATAGAAAGTATTGATGAAGCAGATAGAATTGGACAGTACAGGAAACCTTTAGAAATTTACTCTGAGTTTTCAGGATGCTTAGGGATACAAAGCACTGTCCATCTCCACGCTTAATTAGGAGAGTATAGTGTGGTTATTGATATAGCCAAGGAGGAACTACAGACAACTGACCTGTGTTGCAGCTAACTGTGCTGCTTTGGTTTATTTTTGTCCATCTCAGACTAACAGCTTGTATGTCTGACAGAAGCTTGCTTTTCCTTTTCCCCTTCCAGTAAAGGATTATTAATAGATGAGGCATCAACAAAGAAAAGACCATTTGAGAAATAAGATGGGACACTTGCTCTACAGTGGAAAAAAACAACAGCCCACACCCACATGAAACATTCTTTTCTTTTTAAAGAACATCGACAAAAAAGCCCTCTCTCCTTTGGGAGGCATTTATACTCCCCAGAGTTCATGATTCAGCCAGCATTTCTGCCCTCTTCAAATAGATTAAAATCTGAAGGACTTTTTTTCCCTATTGTGCTTGAATGATTTTAAGTTAGGTCAGGTGCTGACTTGCAGAAGGCTGGACTTGAGCATTGTCTCCTTTTATCATTCCTATCTGAGACTTCATAGTCTCTCTTCAGGCTTTAAATAAAATGGGGCTAAAGGTAATCAAATCTCATGCTTAAGGGTAAAATATAATTACCTGAAGGGATCAGGAAGAAACTGTTTTTCTTCTGTGAACAGCACTGATTAATGCATTGTGGGTTTGTGTTGCCTTTTTTTTTTTTTTTAATTGACAAGCAGTTATGGACTGCAAGCAAGCTGCAAACAAGCTCTATGGGCCAAAGGTCTTTGCCTGTGATAAGCTGTCTTTGGATAGTTTGTTTCAGGGAGTTTCAAAAGTGGATTCTTAGAAGCAAAAAAAACCCTTTATCTTCAGACTCTGGGAAAATTTTGGATTCAGATCTAATGTAGGACTTCAAAGCAGACTAGTAATGAGGAGCTAAAAGTGTCTGCAGAAGGGTAGTGTGCTGCCTCCATTCAGGCACTGAGCTGTTTCCAGGATGTCCCTGTCAGCAGGACACAGCGCTGTGTGGGCCAGGCTTTTGGTTAGGCCAAATTCCTTTGAAGCTCCAGTGATATTTGTTCCAAAAATGTGGCCTCTGTGGTGCTGTAACGCAATTTCCTGTGCAGCTCAACAGGCAGACTCCTAATGGAGAGATGGTTTCACGGAAGAACATTTTTGTCAACACACTGCCTGCTCCTTTTTCCGTAGGATCCCAGTAAATGATTCCTTTCATTTGGTAAATGTTTGAGGGTATTGGGAGAACTGATGGAGAAATGAAACCTGCAAAACTCAGAGCAATATTTCATCTGGAGGCCTCAAGCCATCCTTCCCTGAGCAGGCAAGTTACCAAGTGGTTTATAGCCTTGAGCTGATCACTGCCAGGTGGCTCAGACCTTAGTTGTGACTGACTTGGGACCGAATGGGTGAGGTGAAGGCTTAACAAGGCAGAAGATGACCAGCCTCTTATCTGCTTCCGAAGAGAGATTGGTGTGTGGCTAAGACAGGGGTGCAGAGTCCAGGTGAGCTGAACTGAGATCTGGGCTTTCTTACCACCTCTGAGTCTGATAAGGTTCCTGAATTTCTTCCCTCTGCAAAAAGAGGATAATGGCACTTACCTTTTCTAAACCTTTACCTGTCACATCTCTTGAAGATGTGGCTTTCTTATGGTCGGGTAGGTATGTCTTTTTATAAACCTCTGTGTGCATGAGGTATGATAGTGTCCTGGAGCATCTGTCCTATGAGGAACGGCTGCGAGAGCTGGGCCTCTTTAGCCTAGAGAAGACTAAGGGGGATCTTATCAATGTGTGTAGGTACCTGAGGGAAGGATGTCAAGGGGATGGGGACAAACTCTTTTCAGTTGTCCCATGTGAAAGGACTAGAGGCAATGAGCACAAACTGAACCAGAAGAAGTTCTGCCTGAATAGCAAGAGGAATTTCTTTACTGTGAGAGTGACAGAGCACTGGAGAGAGCCCAGAGAGGTTGTGGAGTCTCCTTCTCTGGAGATATTCAAGGCCTGCCTGGCTGCAACCTTGTCTAACATGTTCTAGGTGACCCTGCTTGAGCAGGGATGTTAGACTAGATGATCTCCAGTGGTCCCTTCCAACCTTACCCATTCTGTGATTCTGTCCTGGGGCTGTCATGGCATTGTACAGTAGATCCTGGAAGGTAGCTGGTTTCTGATGCTTGGGTCACTGTTCCAGTGCAGTAGCATCACTTTGATCGAAGCTGTCTGTGTTATTTTTAGACTATGCTGGTGCTGTGTTATGCTCTACCATAATGCAATAGATGTAACTATTTGCTTGATAGATAAAGATTATGAAGCCCCTTTGAAGAGAGAACAAAAGCTCCTGTTTTCCTTAATGCTTGCAATAAAAGCCATGTGCTATGTGATACAGGAGAAGGCAGCAGATGTGCCAGGCCTGCCTGCTAAACAAGGTGGGAAAGCTCAAGACTTCACTGTTCAAGACCTTGTTGTCTAGGTTAAACCTAACCAGATATGTATTTCCTGATAGGCCCAAAGGTTTCACTTGAATATGAAAAGAGGAAAGGTGCCTACCATGGAACTGGTAAGGAGGATGGTTTCCTGTCTTGGGTCCAGGACAGGGACTGACAGAAATACCAGGGTGGGGTGGTACGAGCCAGATCTCAGGTCCCTCATGCTGTTGGGAGGCGGGACTGGCTCAGACCCATTTCTGGCATTTTTTGATTTGCACTGTAGCTCTATGCATTGTGATAGGAGTCAATTAGCTTCAGTTTTCCTAATTTTTCTGTCTGGTGCACTTGAAGATCAATTAGCTGTAGGAATTTGGTATATGCACCAGTGCCCTCTGGCACTGTAGGGTGCAGTTCTTCTGTGTCCTATTTGTCACAGATAACTGGTGGCTCAGTCTCCATTTTAATTTTTAAGACCTTAGGAAATGGATGTAAAAAGGAAATAGCCTGTTACAGTTCTAGAACTAAGATCTGAATTGCACAGTAATTAAGAAACCTATTTTTAATAGCTCCAAAAGCCCTGTTAATTATGTATATGAAACACTGAGATCTGCTGAGACTCCAACTGCTTTGCCAGAAGTACAAGCACCCAAACTAACAACAAACATGGCTATATCAGGATCTGCACATGTGAACAGGGCATGTAACAGTGGCTGTGGGATTCGTAAGTTTGCAATGACTTCATTTTTTCCTGAAGTTGAATGCTTAATCTTATTGATTTTATTTTTTATTTTGAATGCCTCCCTTCAGGTGCTTAAGGTGTTGCACAAGCTATTAAAATGTACTAATAAAGAAAACAGTCTAATTAAAAAAAATGTAGCAAAAAAATTTTTAAAAATCAATGTGATGAAGATAGTAAATGTTACAAGTTATATGTTAACGTGAAAATAGGCCCTTCTTATGCTGTGAAGAGTAATACTTTGCCACTGGGAACTGAGATACCATGGTGATGGGGCCAGAGTAAGATTTTTTCTTTTTCTTTTTCTTTTTCTTTTCTTTTTTCTTTCTTTTTTTTTTTTTAAGTAGACTAGGACAAACAGAAAGAGTGAAATCAAACATAAGATGCTTTGCCAACCTTGTAAGGTGGGAAACATCATCTGCTGTATCTGCCCAGGCCAGAGCAGTGCCATGTGGCCCTGCTGCCCTGGGACTCTTAGTTACGTAGCTGCTGCCCTTCCTGTGCTACCTGTGATCGGAGAAATGAGCACGATAACTAGTTGCCACCCTGGAGTAACGGTGAACCTGGTATAGTGCCGTAACCACCATGCTTCTGGGAGTGTGCATGCAAAAACACCAAGTGAATTCAAAGATGTCTTAGTATTTAACTTAGACTGAGGGTCTTGCGGCATTACACTTTCCGAGAGGAAACTCGTGCATCGTTGGCTCGTCCCTCCCTGTTCCTAGCGTTTGCGTCCTGCAAAGTTTCCTCTCCCAGGATTTTTAGAGCTACGGCTTCTACGAGCGCAGGTGGTCTGCAAGGGTGCAATACGGGATTGGGGAGCTGTCGTCTCCGTCGTGTGTTCGGATGCACGTGACGGCAGGGATGCGCGGGGGCTGTAAGGTGTGCTGAGGGGTTGGCAGTGGTGCAAAAGTTTCAGAGCTATGGGGGCACGCAAGAGTGGCCAAGGCAGCTCCCTCTGCCAAGCCTGGAGAGGGCCTGAACTATTGCACAACACTGATGGCGCAGCAAATCCTGCCTCTCTTCAACAGTGGGTTTTTAATCAGTGGCAATTGCTATGGAATTTTGCAAAAGGAGGAGCAAAACATACCCCCTGCTTCCACCCCCACCTCTGTTTCCAGCCCCCAGTTTATTTTGCCTGCTCTATTTTTGACTAGCTGGAGTTACTGGGGAGAATAAGATTAGCAACTGATCATTTATGCTGATTTTTCTAAGCGCTGCAATGCCTTTCATTAAAACTGTCATTCAAGAAAAAAACGTTAAATTGTGCGTTCAGTTCAACTGTGCGTCGCAACTGTGGATGTGGCTTGCATCCACGTCTCCAGGATGGAGAGATTTAGATGCTTCTGCTTACAAAATCCCTTTGTGTCTCTGAAGAAGAAGAAAAAAGAAAACCTAGAGAGAGGCAGCAGGTACAAGCAGTGCTTTGTGTCTCTTGATGTTTCCCTGAAAGCTGCTTCCTGGCAGAATGAACTACGTGGACCAGGATGCAGTGTGTCAGACTGATGTTGTCCGTGCTCCCTGCTCTTATGCAGCCACGGGTAAAGATGCTTGTGCCTGGAGGAAGGCAAGGCCCTGTTTGTCAGCAGTGTTGGCTACTAGAATCTACTTCTGCCTCCCAGGGCTGTGGAAAATGCTTCCCAGTGTCTGATTTAGAGGCTGGGAAGTGGTCTGGGCTGGCTGTGGCCATGTGCCGTTAACCCCTCTGTGCCAGGCCGGCCTTCCTGCTCCTTCTCCCTGGCCCTCCGTGCTTTCTGCTGGTGTCCTGGGCGTTCAGCTCCAGCTGTGTGTGGCTTTGCTGATGTGCCGTGAGACATTCGGTCAGCCTGCCCTGCCCTACTAGCCTTCAACAAGAGGGCTAAGGGGTGTTGTACACAGCAGATAACTGGGACCAGCTTGTGATCATCTACTTCACTCCCTTTGTAACCACAGGGCAGTTTCCACCCAGTGTTGCTACGTTGAAAGGCAGCTGTGATTACTCACCTTGCCACCCGTTGCGTTTCTCCACACGCTCCATTTTGATACATGTCGATCCTGGTGACTTGTGGCATTACCTGCTAGTGCTTTGATGTTCAGAGACTGAAGTATGTCAGAGGCAGCATAAAAATTGCATGTAATTATCCTTGGTCTGGGTCTGTGGGAGAAAGCAAGCATCAATATTTATGTGTGACAGCATTTATGTTTTATGTGCGAGCGTATATCGCCTCTTCTCTATATTCAGCAGGAGTTTTTGATCACTGTCTGTGTGCTGAGCATTAGATGGTTGCTCTCGTGCTGTGTTCCTTTTCCTTCTGTGGCTGATGCCTGGGGACTGAGGCCAGAGGCTGGTGCTGCAGTGACCTCCGGAGCTCATTACAGTGGAAGGAGCCCAGGCCTCGGAAACGGCAAGAGGCTGAGCAGCCGGTAGCTGGACGACAGCTTCCCAAAGTGTCTGAGCCGGGTTTTTTCTTCTCTCTGTACTGCTGCACCATCCCTGACACTGATTAATAATTCAGGCTGGAAGATGTAACCAGGAGGATGAGTGCTCTCGTGGCTGGGAGAAGGGAGGTGGTGGGAAGAAGGGAGTGCTGGCAGGCCTGCAGTGACGGGGCCTGGGGATGGGAGGGCACGAGGCAGCGAGATGCTGATGGGGGTCAGCTCCAACCTGAGACGCTGACAAACACACATCCTGATGGCTGTGGGGTGGACGTTGGGTTGCATGAGGTTATGGTCTGGGTTCCTACCAGTGTTTCGTCATGCTGCTAGACCTGATACATCAGCCTGTCAGTAGCAGGTGACTTGCTCCTTGGGTGCGTGCAGATGGTACATACTGGTTTTGTCGTGGTCTCCATGGGTATCTGCATGAGGTAGTTACCAGACAAGGAGGTGGGGAAGCAGAGACCCAATAAAGCATGGGCTTGGGAGTGTCTGCATAGCAAGTTTTTGAGAGAATTGTTTGTCCTGCTTAGGAGACAGTTCCTTAGATGAACTCAGAACTAATGCTGATGATAAGCTTGGATAATTTCAAAACCTGAATAAATACTTAGGGCATAAAGGCTAAATTTTGTCTTTGATGACTGCCCTTGCATAGTCTGTTAAACATGGCTTGAATATATACCCCCGCAGAGCAAAGGTCGTGCTTATACCATACTTCTGACCCCCCGAGTATCCATCCGGGTGATTGAAGATTTGCCCTAGTGTTTCAGGAGCTGAGTTCATTACATGTAGTCACGCCTGGGAACAGCGTCTGGTCCAGCGAATGTGTTTGGTGCAAAATATTCTGCCAGCTTCTTCCAGCAGCAATTCATTTCTTCCTTATGTTCAACTTAGAGCAGTGATTTGATGAGAAATGCCACTGCTCTGGTGTCTGTAACCGTGGGAGTTGCCTAGGGGGAGCTGCCATTTTGCTAATGGCACGTCAAATGGATTTCCTTCCCAGATGTGGAGTAAACCACAGAAATAGTAGTGTTAAATAAAAGCGTCCCTCCTAGCCACTATGAAATCTATGCCTCTCTGTGCCTTCTGCATGGGGAGGACAGTTTCCAGTGCTTTTTTCCTCCTGCAGTCATCTTTAAAATGTCCTTTGTATGAATTGGCTATAAGACTTTGTACCTTTTAGTAAATACAGTGTAATAGCTATTGAACTAAAGCAAATGTGGCCATGATACATCATCAAGTAGTCAGTGTCAACTTCTCTTTATTTTTAAAATTTTTCTAATTACAATTGAGACACTGAGAAATATCTTTTAGGAATTTGCTTCCCTTTGAAATTAGCTGCTTTGATGAGGATATTCTATTACGCTTCAAAGTGGGGTTGAATTCTTGTAAGTGATCCTGTAAATTGAGTACAACAGAGGCCTCTCACATCGTATGAGAGCTGAGCAACTCATACAGTGGATGGAAGTTTTACTCTTAAATTAAATACTAGCATAGCTTCCATGGACAACGTTTACAGTGATTCTGGAGAATGTTGGTTCTTTGTGGTATTACCAAGAAAAATTAACTAATTTACTATTATTTGAAAATGCAAAGTTTTTAACGTTGAACTTCACTGGTTGAGTGTCCCCAGATATCTTATGGGAGGGAGGTGGAGTTTTAGGTAGGTGATCTCAAGAGTTTCTACCTGCTGTTCCCGGTTTGATGGGCTTCTCATTGAATTCATCTATCTAATTTGATTGCAAATGGATTGACACTGGTCAAAAAGTTTAGAAGAATAAGGATGTTTTCCATTTTTGTGTGTTAAAGCTTTTTTTTCTCCCTAAAATGCATTACTTAAAATACATTGATATGTGTCTGAGTTGTTTCCCAATCTCTAATAAATAATTTTTTGTTTTAAAGAAAGACTATTGCAACAGGTTTTATTTCCAGCATATTGTAACCTACTTCTCAGTGCACTTAGAAGCATTCTCTGCAAACCACTCGCTGAAACTATGACCTAGGGCTGCGATTAAACAATCATTTTTGCAATTTTTTTTCCTGTGTTGACATATTTGATATATTGTTGATCCAATTAATTTTTCACACAGTAGTTACATTGTTACTGCAGAATTTCTTTGTTTATTAACCTTTCTAAATGAGAAATTTCTTCCATAACTCTCAACAAATTAGACGTATGTTAATCTGATACAAAGAGAAGAAAGTGTAAGATAGAGGTAAGCAAACTGCAGTCATGCTGCAGGAGGTAACCATGACCAAATGACTTTATTAAGTCTTAAGTTAGGGAATTTATAGGCTTGTGGGCTCACGGCTGCTGTTACAAAATTGTATATTCCTGATGGTAAAATATACATATATATCTTAATCCATTTAGTTCCATTAAAACTTCCATGTTAGGTGGTTTGCAACCTTGAATGCTTCAGTCTTGGAGCTGCTGCAACCTTTCACGTTTCTGTGGAAATAGATTTTTGCTCTCCATCTTGTTGTTGTTGACATTTGAAGGCAATTATGTTTGTGATCTATTGATGCAAATTAAAATGTTGCTGAAGACCTGTGGTGCTGTTTCTGTTCTGACTTGTGTTTAATATGCTGGAGAAAATATATTGTGGGAGGGCACATCTTGTCTCCCAGGAGTGACACAGTTGTGTTTGGTCCGCGTGTGCACCGTACCACGGTTGAAGGGGCAGGAGCTTGTATTCCCTTGGGCAGCGTTTCAAAGGCCGTAACGCAAAGGCCTGAGACTGATTGCGTCTTTCTCGTTGCACAAACTGTGTGCTGCTTTACAAAGCCAGGTAATTGATTTTGACTTGCTAGTCTCTGCTTTCATGTCTTTCATCAGGTATGTGCGCTCAGTAACTGATTTACTCTCTGCATCCAATTTACTCCTCTGGAGCCTGAACCTAGAACCTCAGACTATAAAAACATGAACTCTTGTTACGTAGGCTGCAGAGCTGAAGGTGTTTCCATGGAGGGGAAAATCTCCCAAGCCTCTGCACTTCTTCCAGCCCTACAGAGAAGGCGTTTCCCCATTGGACTCCTGCATCTTCCATGTGCAGATCAGCCATTTTTTGCTGCATTAGCAGGAGTCTGGCTGTGAGTTTGCAGAATCAATATGCTTGTGTGTTACTGCTTTTGGTATCCAGCAGCTTGGTTATGATGGACCCTCCAAGTGCAGGGGTCAAATACTCTGTTTTTTTCTCTCCTGCCACTATTTTTTCCCATACAAATTTTGGCAGAATAAGAAGTAAAATTGTTGTAAAATGCCAGTGAAGGCAACCTCCCTGTTTTGGTACCTCCTAGATCCATAGAAATTGCAAAAGGAAAGTACTTCAGATCAGGTAATCTGAGCTCCTCTCTATCATAATTCACTTGCATCACACACATTCTCTGTAACAAGCTCAACCCTCAGCTCCATCCCTAATCAGTGAAACAGTAACATGCTTAACCTAGTGGGGTTTATTCATGTGGTTAAATGCATGCTTACAGGCTTTGATTTAGGGCCTACACAAATAGTAACAATAAAAATGGAAGTTGTGCATGAAGACTGCTTTTCATGACTTGAAATAAAACCCAGACTTATAGCCTTTCCTTTTTGTCTTGTAGCCAAAATTTTCTGGCTCTTTTTTCTTGCATCTACTCTCAAGCAATTCACAGAGTCCAGACACTATTCGCAGCAGACTACTCTGTTTAGATATTTAGTGCCCTGCAACAAACCTTATAGGCTGCAACTTAAACAAGGAATTCCTGACCCTTAGCAATCCATAGGGAAGGACTGAAGGACTTGATTGGTTCACCAGATACTCTCTCTGACAAGGGAAAAAGTAGTAAATAACTTCTTTGGGCTTTCCTCCAGTGTTTGTTCTGTTTTGACTGCCTGCCTTCTAAAATTATACCTAGAGTGTCTCTACTATCCCCTATGAGCAGGAGATTCAGCTTACATGGAAAGAAGGGAAGTGTTGGAAGAGTTTGGAAAAGAAGGCTGAATACCAGATTATGCATAGTTCTCGTTTGTCACTTAGAAGCAGCTAGAGGAAAGAAAAATCTAACAAAAAAAAAAAAGATTATTAGTTCTAGTATAGAAATATAGAAATTATATTGTTCATCAGTTCTGGAAATCTAGTAAGAAGAAAAATGCTTCCAACACCTTGGGTATCCTCTGTAATTCAACAGTTTTAAAGGCAGACATGTAGCAGCATCCCATTTCCTTCCCTTTGGCTGTGCCTCAGCAGCAGCTTTTCTCTAACAAACTGACCCTATGGGCTGTGTGGCAATGTGGGCAAACTACCCTGCCCAATGAACCCTGCTAAGGCTTGGGGGGTGGGAGGGGAGGAAGCCTTATACATCTTAAAGACCTACAATTTTCCCAGAACTGCCCTATTTTTTTTTAATGCCTCAGATATTTTTAGATCTTGAGTGACAAATATAGTTAATGCATTCAGCACTGACGTCAAACCCAGAGCCAGTGGGTAGCTGGAATAGCTAACATTTTATTTAATCATCTTGGTAAGCAATTTTTTCCCCTTCTCTTCCTTTCCAGTTAGAGAAAGAGGATATAGAACGGCAGTTTTAGGCAGACGGGTCTAGAAGTACAGGGAAGGTGATGTTTGTTTTGGCCTTGTCTCCAAGAGAGACCTGATTCTTGGCCTTGATGCACTTCAGACTATCATTTAGTTTGGAAAAGTGGGTCTGAGCCACTGTGCTTTGGATGTGGCAGCATTTAAAAGGTGCTCTTATAACTGTGTTCAGTTATGTTTGGCCTTCTTTGCGCCTAATCTTTGGAAGATGTGAATAGTTTGTGGAGCAACTGAGGAATCCTTGTGCTTTGTTTTGAAAGTCTCAGTTTGGACCCAGGGGTGTTGGCCACCAGCATTTTTCAATGCATCTCTGCCAGGTATGGCTGGTGCTGGATTTAACTGTTTGGTTGCAGTAGGGGTGATGGAGCTGTGATCTTTTCCATGATATGAAGCACTGCACACTCAGAGCTAACGTGAGGATTAATTCAGGCTGTATTTGTGGAAAAAGACAATGTCCACAAGCACAAAAAGCAGCTGAGATCCGCCCTAACCACTGATATTCCGTCGTTCTCCTGGGAAGGGATACTGTGGTGCTCAGCATCCGTCATGCCAAATGATTGAATGCTGAGAAGGAAAAATAAAGTGCAAGCCTACAGAACTGAATGCATCATAGATTTGGGTGTATTTGTGTTTAGAAATGTAGGTTTCTGGCCTGCTTTTATTTCTCAGCTTTTTGCATGAGATAAATATGCTTGAAACTTCAGTCAGAGGAAGGGAGAGGTGAAGGGAGGGGGGCAGCTGGTGAGGAGCCCTGAGCGAACCCAGGCTCTGGAACTGCCATCACAGGCAGGCCAAGCTGTTTTGCTTGCTCTGGAAGATTGGTGAAGGGAAACTTGGCCACTTGCTTCATCTCTGTGAACGCTCTCATTGAGTCTGGCATGCATGCCCTGCACGGATCGATCTGTAAAGGCCTTCTCTAAGGGGCAAAGTCTCTTTTCTGTCTCTATAGTGGCTAGAATGAGAAGCCATGGGTTAAAATTTGGCTAGGGAAATTTGGGTTAGATATCAAGGGAAGTTTTGTAGAAGTAAGGGCAGAGCAGATTGTGGAGGAGTTGGTGAGGTTTCCTTAGGTAGGGGTTTTGAGAAGATGCTTGACAAACGCGTGTCGTTGTCCTTCTTGAGAGTAAGCAGGTGCACTTAGACCTGCTCCAAAGGCTCCTGCCAGGTCTACAAGGTGTCTGTCACCCATGAGTCCCCCAATGCCCCAGACCTTTCATCCCTGTCCTGAGACTGACATCATTCCAGCTCGCGAATGTAACATCACCCAATTCAGTCTCTTTGGCATGTTCCTCCCTCTGCACTGGCTTTGACAGCAGCTGGTGGGGGAGAGGCATCCCAGCATGGGGAGGTAGTGCCAGGCTGTGGTGCTTAGAGGAGGTGGTGAAATCAAAGGGGGAGTTTTGCTGAGGGTGGACAGAAGGTCCTGCCTGCTCCCGATGCCTGGGGGCCAGGCTGCACTGCGGAACTGGGGGGCTTTGCTCTTGCCCCGCATTTTTTCTGTGTTGGTGCAGACAGCCCTGACGAATGACTCTAAGAGCTGAAATGTTGCTGGCACTACCTGGAGCTGTGCACAGTTCTGCTGTGTCTCTCTTGGGTGGATAATGATTTTAATGGTGCTCAGCCCCTGAGTCAGTCTGGTAATTATTATACTGTTTTTTATAGCCAGGTGTGTGATATTTGCATCCAATGTCTCTGTGACACAGAGCAGAGAAATCAAAACTCTTATCACTGGGGTTTTGCTGTTAGTTCTAGCTCAATTTCATTTTTTCCCCTTCTTCAAATATAATATTTTTGATTGTCTTGAGAGCTGGGCTTGGAGCTCAGGTCCGTGTGCTGACACCAAGTACTTGTTCATTCCTATGTGAACCAGCCAGATTTCTTGACTGACCTCTGTCTCATTCTGGAATGTGTGTTCTTTGGAAGAAATGTGGAAAGAACATTTTGGGATATTGTTGTTTTTGTCTGTATCCGAACTTTTTAGTAAAGTAACATTTTTAAACTTGAGTGACAGGAATAAAGATTTCCTGTAATACAGCTCGAGCAAGACTATAAGCATTGGTCTGCTCTAATGCTGGGAAACTTCAAGAGAAACTTTTCTTTTTAATAAGTTGTGCTATGTTCATCTCTTTTGGAGGGGTGGTTTTGGAGAAGCTACATACTCTGTCTGATCTTCTGTGGACTGGGTGGGAGCAGCAACCTGTGTTTTGGCACTTGGCACCACTGTTGCCTTGGTAAAGTGCTTGCTTTCTCTCTTTGAACACATCCACTGAGAAAAGGGGAACATGATCCTTCCTTTGTAGGCGGATGGAGGATTGAGCAGCTGTGATTGCAAGGTTTATTATACTCAGAAAGGACTAAATCACAAGTTATATCCCATTAGGACTCAACAGTCAGCTCAAGTACATGAGCACCCTAGTGCTGCACAGTTAAAACTTAAAGCTAATGCAATAGATGCGTCTCTACAGGTAACTTTGGAGCTGTGTTTAATTGCTTCCCCTTGAAACAGTCTAGGGAGGTGCTAAAGCTTTGGTTGTGCTGGATATATAAGCCCATAAGTAAGGTTCTTGTAAGCCATGTAATACTGTGAAATAGTATTACATGAATAACGCTATGGTCCCATATGCCATGTGGGACCTCCCCGCAGCTTTTGTAGTGGGTGTGCAAAGAGCAGGGAGAGCAACTCCTCCTTCTCCCTCGCTCAAAACATTACCAGAAAGTAGGCTCCATCCTCAAGGTTTTTGGGTGAGAAGAACACAGCTCTGTCTTTGGCAAACAGGAGGGAAGATTTCTAGGGTTTTGTGTTGTTTGGTAAATTGAGATCTTTTTACCTTTTCAGCCAGATAGCCAGAGCCCTTTTGTACTTCTGGGGTACCCCTAGGTTAAACACAAGTGTGATGAACTTAGTGGTTTCCGTGCATCTTGGTGAGGGAGAGACTATATTTTGTTGCTTCTTCCATCTGCTTTATGGCTGCAGGGTAAAGGAGAGACTGGCTGCACAAGGCTGCTAACACAGCTGAGCCCCCAAGGCTCTTGTTTATTAGTCAGGGCTGCTGGTAAAAATGACTGCAGTGCCCCTAACAAGCAGCTTCTGCCTGTGGCCAGGACTGTTTTGCCTGCTGCTAGGCATTCAAAGCGCCCCTCCCCTCCCTCTGCCAGCAGCTCCATTTATTTCTACTTTTCCTCTAGGCTCATTCTCCAGGTAACAATGTTCTTCCTCTGCAACAGTAAAAAACCATTTTTCTTAATAGAAAGGTCTCTTTGCAGCAATGTTCATTTACAAAGTCAAAAAAGAAAAAAAAAAGATAATCTGGATTATAAAAGTTTTTTGGGGGATGTTTGAGCATTAAAGGACTGGGATCTGATCATTGTTATTTAGGATGTGTCGATCCAGAAATAAGCCGCTCTTGTGATTTATGAGCAGCTGAAACCAGATTTTGGACCTGTGACCTGCATTGATTCAGCCACAGAACAATGACTTTCTGTCTTAAATTGATTCCTAGGGACAGTTGTGCTGGGATTCCTCATTTCTCTTAGCCTAGCTATCGCATCAGGTAGGTGATCTCAGCTGGACCTTGCCAAATATTTTAATTTTGTCCTGCTCTTGTTGCAAAGCTCAGCACGTTCCGTATTCAAATGAAGGTCAGCATCTAGCTGCATCAACTTTCTTTAGCTCCTCTTTGCTGCTTGAATTAGGATTTGGGGCGTTATGTTTTTGTCCAGGATCCTGTGCAAGCAGAGTTTATAATGCTGCAAAGGCTCTTCAGGACTGGGTGCCTGGAGGTGCCACTGTAGCATAAATGCAACTATTTGCCTGTTCTCTAGAAAAGTGAGTTGGCCATGCTCATACTTCTGCAGCTCTGCTGTGGGGCTGCATGACTGCAGTAGAGCAGACAAGCCTATTATGTCAGCTCAGACCGACACAGCATGGTGTAACGTCTTTACTAAGGAGCTACGTGGTGGTTAAATTGCATTTATGGCTCTGTAAGTATGCCATAAAGTCAATACCTCCAGTTCCTCTGCAGACACCCCCTGCCACGGTATTTATAGCATACCTGCTAGTGGGTGATGTGATTCTTTCTTCTATTTCTTTTTTTTTTTCCTTAATTTTTTCATTCATGAAGGACAAGGCTGCACCACCCACTCAGGAATGATGATGTCATTCTGTGCTGCGTGAGCATCAAAACTGAAATTCATGCGCAGAAGTGGCCCCTCCAGCGTCCTTTGCAGGGAGCTGATCAAACAGACAACGGTTGCTGCTAGGGCTGGGCACAGAAATCCCATGGTCGCACACTGGACAGGTGTCCCTTGAGACTGTGGCTGGATGCAGAGGTGGTTTCAGGCCTGTTGGACAACCCGCCTGGCTCTCCTCTGTGCTTGATGTACTCCCCCCTTGCTGAAGATTTCTTTCTCCCCTGGTGTCGTGAGATGAATCCTAGCCCCCTTAGCAAGTCCTGGCCTAAGCAGATTAGGACTTTTGTGCCTAGCATTGGTTGTTCAAAGGTATTTTCCACCCTTCCCCTTTATGAAAACCGGGGCTGCTTTACCAAGTCCCAGGCTGGGCACTCACAATCCTTCATTGCTTTAAACAAAATATGACTCCACCCCTTCAGCAGCTTCCCGTGCATCTCCCTCACCCACTCCTGCGTTGCCTGCAATCTCCCTCACTGGTGTATTTATCACTCCTTTCTCCTCAACAGCTTTTCTCCTGTTCTTGATGGACCCTGACACCTTTCTTGGAGCTTTGGGCCTACACCAACTCTCTATTTTCTCTTCCGTGCAGTGGCCTCTCTTAGGGGAAAAAGAAACCTTCCTTTTGCTGGAAAAACCCACAGCATGTGAATTCCAGCTTTATGAACGAGCCCTTCACCATCTTTCTGATCCATGCTCAGGAAGGACCTGGGACAGCTGGCTGCTCTTGGCTGTGCCCCTCGGGTTTCATATGAGCCTAGTAAGCACTGAAAAGGGACGCAACCCTTTATAAACGGAAGGGCATGAAGCTGCTTTTCCAAAGGGATGAAAAGCTGCGGCTTTTTCAAAGCAAGGTGCCAGACTTGGCATCCGGCGTCTGACCATGGAGCAGGTGCATGCAAGCACCCTGCCGGCAGACCTTGGAGGACCCCATCTTGCTCATGCTTGGCGTCTGCCCAGGCCTCAGCTTCTCCTCGGTGTACCGACAAGGGAGCCACCCACAGGCAGTGACCCTGAGACACATGGATACCTGCCCACCGAGATCTGGACCAAACCCGCTTGTTTCGCACAAACCACCAACCAGCCATCGGATAGTTGTTCTTGACCCCTGCTGCTCTGGGCTGGATTCAAACCAGCAACTCACTGGCTGGCCTGCTCTCCTTCCCTGAGCTGCCCAGCACCTGTGGGGTGCAGAGGCCCTTGTGAGACTGCTGCGTGAGGACTAGCAAAGCACAAAAGCATCAAGCTGGTATTTTTGGCCTTGCTCTTTCTTAGGGATAGGGAGCGTCAATACAACAAAACCCATTTAAACAATTGCCTAATGCGAGACTCTGCATCCTTGGAGGATGGAGCTATTCCACAGCCTTTTATGCAGCTGCTGAGTGCACTGGAGGCCTCCTCCAAGGGTGGTTTGGAGAAACAGATGAAATCTGTTGTATGAGTACAACTCTGGTGAACTGCCTGCTTTAAATGAGGGTACTCCAGGACAAATATAAAGAAGCCCTTTCAATAAGTAAACCCAGGTACAAGTCCTCTTCCCTTTTCTTCTGTGAGTACACATATAAATGATTTTTCTCCCTGCAATCTAACGAAAGAAAACATTTTAAAGAAATTTTAAAAGAGAGAATTTTTAAAGGAATTAATTGAAATGCTGTGTTAGAGATACTGCTCTTCTGACAGCTCTCCAGTCCATTTCCATCTCTGCCATGAGGAAGCTGACTGAGATGATGCGAGAACGAGGCTAGTGTCCTACTCTGGGTGGCTGCTAGAGGTCCTTTGCATAGGAGGCAGGTTGTGCCTGTTTTTGAGCGCTGTCATGCTCTCAGAGAGGAGACAGGGATTGCTCAGATCTGCTTCAGGACCTGGTGGTGAATTTGGGCTGCCCTCTTTCTGGGGACCAGCCACTGTCCTGCTTTTGATTCAGGAGGAGCACAAGGGGCAGAAGAGGTAGGGCTGTAGCAGGATGATTGAAACAAAATGGTGAACGAGAAATTACAAAGACAAGGCCCTGCTGAAATACGGAAGCAGTGTGTTTCCACATCTTGCGAGTGAGGGGACAGTCCGAGGGAAGCAAGTAACATTGCTGGCAACGTCATTTTGGTCTTGTGTACTGGAAACAGCACTCAAGTCTGAAAGCCTTTGTTGTTCCCAACCTCTCTGTCTCTAGGATATCTGCAAAGAGAAGCTGCGTGTCATGAAAACAGACTGAGCAAGATTTGGCTGTTCCAGAGCTCTGCTGAGCCAGATGAGCGAGTCTGGTGATACACGGACTCTGTGGGATTTTTCTTTCTTTGTCCACATGTTTTTACATCTCATCAAAGAATCTCAAAGTTCTACTAGCAGCTTTCTATGAGAGAACCTAGGATTTCTGTTTCGCCAATGACATCTTGTGTCTGAGTCCCTGTGACTGTAGCTAAAGAGAATTTGTTGTCTTAAAATATTTTCACGTTATGCCAAGCAGCCTAAGTTTATAGTTGGGTCTGTTCCTGTGACTTGAAGTTATTTACTCTAATGCAAAGAAAAGGAAAGCGGTGCTGCGTTAGATGGGCAGTGCTTTGCACTAGTGCTTGACTCTGCCAGGTGGGCAGTAGTGATAGACCAAGCTAGCCACGGGTTGCATTTGATCTGACATAGTCCCATGATATTGGCTGATGTAGCATGTACTTGGTTTGCCATATTGTACTACAGTGAGTGTCAGATCTGAGCTAAACGTGGGCAGATTCCCAGCCCTGACCCTGCCTGAGCAGGGGGCCTTGAGATCTGGCTGGCCATGGACAGTAATTCAGTCTACCTATAAGTAAAAGGTAGTGGTGGAAAAAAAAAAAAAAAAAAAAAAAATCTGTGCCTGCCCCATTCCTCCCTTCTAGAGCTCAAGAGACGATTATCACTATGGGTCACTCCTGCCCCATGACACTGCTGAGGAAGAAGGTGATTTTCCCTTCACCTTTTCTGGAGGTTCAGAGGAGGAGAGAGACAAGAAGCAAGCTCAGGACATCTCCTGAGGAAAAGGTGACACCTGACCTGATTGTCACCACAGGGAGGGAGGTGAAGCTGCTGAGAGCTGTGCTTGGAGGTCTACGTGTTTCTAAATAATATAGGC
The DNA here is from genome assembly GCF_028389875.1 of Rhea pennata. Classification (NCBI taxonomy): domain Eukaryota; kingdom Metazoa; phylum Chordata; class Aves; order Rheiformes; family Rheidae; genus Rhea; species Rhea pennata. The sequence goes on from NC_084680.1 coordinate 4,619,997, forward strand.
CTCTAATCGCTTCAGTGTGAGCATCAGTACTCAGTGTCTGTCTGCTCACCGGTGCAGTGTTGCCAGCTCTTTATAACTGTGTTTGTAGAGTATGATTTTCCATTCCTCTCGTTTCTTCTGGACTTGCAAAACTGTCCATAAGCTCCTTTTTATTTATTTGTTTACTTTTCTTCATTAAACTTCTCTTGCCGCCCTTGACTTCATGGACTGTAGAGTAGAATTTCAAAGGATTGTGCTAGCAAGCCTCCTGACTTTCGAGGGTCCTGAGTCCTGAGATAAGAGCATATGGCAATGTCAACAGTGCTATAAGCACAAACCTCATCCATTGAATTTCATTTCTAATTTGATGTCTTAAATTTAAGCTGTGAGCTTCTGTCTGGAAGTGGCAGGCTGCCCTCCTCTATCAATATCATTCCAATTTGGTATTGCAAATCCTATGCCATAAAAACATGATTAGAAAACAGACAATAAACAGAACAGCAGTCATTAATGCCACATAATGCATTGTGTTCTTACAATATAAATTTTTCCATTTCCTTTTCTAATTTCTAGTAATTGAGCTCAACGAGCCTACTTAGAACTGATTTCTCGATACAGTTTTCTTTACATCTATTTCTGAATTCTGGCCTCACTCCAGCTGCTTGCTTGATGGTGCATTTTATTTTAGCTTCTTAATTTGCTGTTAGAGTTGTCAACACCATGGAGCCCTCTTGCTGCTCTGCTTTGCTTAAATAGAGTGGATATATTTCTTAGATAAGTTAACCACTTGGTTGCTGCTGCTGAACCTTGCAGGTGTTGTTGGAAGATACCTGCAGTGTTGGTAAAAGGTGAGTGTTAACCAGGCAAAGCAGGGCTGCTGTGCTATGCTGTTGAATGTATCAGGTGTTCTCAGGTAGATAACAAATCATTGAGGCAGAGATGAATTTATTGGGTTCTTTCTTGCATGCCTTCACTTCCAGTGATGTGGTCACACAACTGACAGCCACCCAGCAGTAGTCTTGAAGGACCAGCTGCAGATGTGGCTAGTGGCTTTTTTCCTCATCCAAGTACAGGTAATTGCATTTGCAAGGGATATTATGTCTTAGAAGCCAACTGCTTATGCGCAGATCTAAGAAGGACAAAGTCTCAGTTTTTGTGAGTCCACATAGTTTTGTTGACTGCTGGGGAATTACATCGACCTATGACTATTTCAGATCTGGCTCACTACCTTTGCGGTTATCTTTCATGCTCTTTTTTTGTTGATGCAACAGAAAGCATTTTCATTTCCTCTATCCAAGCAACTAATATGATCAAATCAGCATTGTCATGAGTAAAATAAAAATCAGGCATAATACAAAAGCACAAATGCTTTCCTTCATGACTTCCTTGCTCCTCTCAGTGGCTCTGAGTTATATGGCTTTACATGAGAACTTCCCCCCTCATGTTTTTCCTGTGCTACCCATTTAAATTTTGCAGAGATGAGTTGTTCAGCCAGAAAGTAGCAGGTTTCCAGGTGTCCTGATGAATTTTCACTTTTCCAGAAGCTGTTTTTGACATAGCATATTTTTCTAGGCACTGCCTTGCTATTACTAGTTGAAAAGTCCCTGCTGGTCTGTTTGCACCCCTGCCTAGATGTGATATATTGGTCCTAGAGTGCGCAGTCCTTCTATGGGACTGATTATTTTTTTTTAAGCTTTCACATGAATCTTTTGAGCTGTGACTCAATCTCAACACTATGACAATGCTATTGCCTGGTGGCTGTATAAGACATCTTGTTCCACAGCTCACTGGGTAATTATCCTTGAGTGTAAATAAAGCACATGTTTGGAGCCTTTTAGTCAAATGCTGATCTGCTTCTTTGGCCGAATCGTTATCCCTATGCATATAATCACTGTTTATTGTTTACCTTGCTTCCAAATTAATCAACAAGTTGCTTTACAGTGTTACCGAAAACTTATCTACAATAATAGGGGAGAATGGAAAAAGTAATTGTTTAACCTCACTTATGGCAAAATCTCTTTGGAGCCTTCAGTACTGCAGAATGAATCAGTTCTGCATCTTGGGAAAAATAACTTTTATTACGTTTCATGTATAGGGTTCATATCTGGCATAAAGTTGTGACTCTTACTGTTTTGGAGAATGCTTAATTACGCTCATTTGTGTATTTTGTAGGGACTAGGAATTAGAAAAATCAAGCTTGATCTCATTGTGTTGGATGATATGCTAACACATGGTAAAGAGTAATAGTCCCTGCTATCAAGAGTTCGTTGTCTAGGTGCTGGGTGGGCAAAACAGATGAACAAGGGAGATGTGGTTACAGTGTGGGTAGGGTTTAGCAGGAGAATTCAAAGCTAATGACACAAGTTGCTGATACAAATTAGACACTCAGCCAATGCCATCAATAGCACAATTCGTTTTGCAGTAAAGAAAGAAACTGCAGTTACTTACTGTTTATTAGCCAAAAGAGGACTTTGTTGCTTTTTTTCCCTTGAACACAGACATCTGCAGAGGATATACATCAGATACTTGCAGCTTGAAGAGAAGAGGACTTCGCGCTTGATGGGCATAGAAAAAAGCAATAATGGTCAATAGTCTTCAGCTTTAATTCTGTGCTGGGTACTTGTATTGGCAAAGTCTGTCTACCTTTGTAAGTGAAGGGATTGTGACTTGCGTGGAAGGAGAAGAAGGACAATGAAGTTAAGACGCAAAGTAGAAAAAGAAATTGCTATTAATTGGATAAAAGCCCAGTTAACTTTAAGTACTTGAATTAGGTACTGCATTAGAAGATTTGGCTGCTTGTAGCAGAGAGAGAAACATCTCCGGGGGCCAGTCCATGTGGTGGAATTGCCCCAGAGTGGACCTCCATGCACCAGGGAGAGGGAGGCAAGATTGTGTCCATGAGCAGCTGGTGGGCTACTAGATTGCTCTGCCTTGAGTTTTCATTTGTGCAAATCCTTCATGGCTCTGTTGTGCTTCACCTTGCTTTAGCCTTAAAATGGGATAATAAAACTGGATATAGTAGTCAGAGAGAGCAAGTTGATTCAGATGGAGACTGCAAATCTGAATTAATTAATGGCTGAAAATCACCTTGGCTTGTTTAGGTGGATTTTACAATTTGCAATGGAGCTAGCAGGTCTCCAGCCATATGCACAGATCATTTTTGTTGCAGACTGTAGGACTCGGGTTGCAATTGCTATCTTCAATTGCTACACTTGTTCAATTTGGTTTCCGAAATGTGCAGAGACTGCAGCGTAAAGCATGCTGCCATAGAGCACGTGAGATAAGTGCATTTTTACATTTTTATGCAAAGCACATAAACAGTTTTTACAGCCTGAGGTAAAACTTTAATAGTTGTCTGATGGTAAATTTCCATGTCAGCTGCTCTGGAATTTGGTTTCAGGGCCGAGCCAGGAAAAGCATATTGTAGCTGAGGGATTCCTGGTTATGTGAGAGCCACAAATGTGACCCAGGAAGGCAGAGATCCAAGAGAAGAATGCAAAGTTTGAATGATAACAGTTGCCGCATTCCAAGATGCAAATGAAACACCAAATGTTCAAGTTCAAGCTGGGGTGGCAGCTTCCCCCTTACTTCCCCCCTTAAAGGATCTGGCCACCCCCAGACTGGGTCTGATATAGTTTCTTTCTTGAACATATTGAAGGCAGAATTCATCATCTTGATAACTTTTTCCATATGGTTGTTATTCCTCTTGGAGATAATTCTGTGTTTGGCTTCCTGTTCTCTGATCATCCTTTCCCATGTATGATGATTTTTTCGTTTTCGCCTGCTTGAGTGTAATTGTGGGTCCTTTGCAACGCAATTCATAATTTTAAAATGAGCCTGTGTTGAATTTTGGATAAAAGATTAGCACGGAGCTGTTATGCATGCATAGCACTCTGCTTTTGTAGCACTCGCGTCTCGCGCGCACTTACTTGTTCATTCAGACATACTCGCTTATCCACATGGTTATGTGCACTGGATTCAGTCATCCCAGCTTGCCTGCACATGCTCATTTGCATCCTTTGTCAAGTCCTTAGCTTCACCTCAGGGTCAGAAGGTAGGATAATTAAATGTCTAGAACTTTTGTGCCTTTCTGTATTGTCTTTATATAAGCACACTTCCGTATGAATGCATTCTGTCACTGGTTCGCTGCTGGAAGGAAAGAGGTTAGTGGGGCTCAATGCTTCTCCTAGAGTTAATAAAATCAAATAAGCAGGATGTTTTGTGCTCATTTATTAGAGTAATATTTCTATCTTTGGCTGCTGGGCCTGGACAATGAATCTTAATTCAGAGTCCTGATTCCTTGCAGTAAATCCTGATTCAGATCTTACAGGTATAACTTTAAGTTAAGCTACTAAAGGAGAGGAGAGCTGGCTGGCAATGGTGCTTTCACAGTCATCTCCTTTGCTTGATATTCTCAGTGACTAATAACTGATATGAAGTAGATCTGATCTTTGCTGTGGCATGGCTGGAGCAACCTTGAGGTTCTCTGTTACCAAAGACTAACTTTCCTGCAGAACTGCTCAGGGCGAGAAGCACTGGGCTCTGCTCAGCCTGCATGATTGCAAAATGACATTTAGCAATCGAAGTTGATTACCCATAAAAGTTAAGAGCTGATGATGACTCTGGAGAAAAACAAATCACGTATAGGCTTCTATCCCACAATCTGCTCTTCCTGACAACTGTATCTCAAACTACCTTCGTCTTGAAGGAAAGAGGATGAGCATTTGCTAAGCAGACTCAGAATATCCGTTCAAAAGCTCTGACGTTCATTTGATTTACACTGTTGTGCTCATCAGAATGTATTTCTCTGGTAGTGCCAGGCAGTTGTAGTAGTACCCTGTGAGTGCCAAATACTGACTTCATTGGGACATCTGGCATATTGCAGGTCAAGCTCTGTATGTGCAGATGGTAGCAAATTGCCCATTAGGTTAATAATTGGGTTTTCTGGAACGGAACAGGACCTGTGGCTGACCTGTGTTCCCAAGAGACACTGCTTAGTAATCTTAAACCTTAGTCTTGCTGCTGATGGCCTTTGGGAGATCTCTTGCCTTATCTGGAATCCTCCTGGTTTTCCTGGATGCTGTGTAAAGAGTGCTCTCCATGTGCATGCAAACCGTCACAGAAGATGCAATACAATACATGTCTGTGTTGGACAACATTAGACGGAGTGTGGAGACCCAAGAAAGCTCAGCTTGTGGAGATGAAGCTTTTCTGACCTGTTGGCTAAAGGAGCCCTGAGTTTTATAGGGGTTGTTACGGATACCAGAAACACGGGGATTTTGGTCTTGTCATGTATGATGCTGAGCTCATTAGCGCCATCTAGCAAATGACAGTGAATGAAGTCCCTGAGAGCAGGCTGAAAGTGATTTAAGCCCCTGAAATGAGGAGGAAAGAACCGCAAACCGAGTTGTCTTGGTCAGCCAGTTTATGGTATCTTCCAGACAAAGAAGACTGTGAGAAATAGCCTAATTATTGGCAAAGGCTTGCTGGCAAATATTTTCCTTCAAACCCACCTGGCATGTGCTACTGGAAGACAAGGCAGGAGAGAGCTGGCATGCAGACACTACTTGACCAGCCTGGGAAAACTGAGTTTGGTGGGTCTCAGAAGGATCCTCTCTTTTAACATCTTGTAGTAATCAAATGTGGTTAGAGCTTTGGAGAAACTGTCATCTGTTCTCCAAAGCATTTGATCGTTTTACTTCTCTTTTGGCTTATTTTGAAATGGTTTCTTTTGCTACTATTTTTGCTTTCTTGGCAGTCTGTTCTCCCTGTACCAGGAGATAGCCGGACTCTCTCAGCACAGCTTCGGCCAGCTAGTGATGCCCATATTTGCATGGACACTTCCTGCTTTTCCAGCTGAGATGCAAAATGCAGGAGGACACTTGAGCAAGCCCAGGAAGGAGATGAAGGCATGAGAGGAGAAAGCCTTCCCTGGGCTGTGCCATTTCAGCTGTGCTTAGCCTCCCAGATGGAAGTGGCCATTACATTGCCTTCCACCCAAGGTACATTAAATCTTGAGGGAGGATACTGGTACAGTGGCAATTTGGATGTTACTTTTTCTTAGCAACTGAAGGCACTGCTGAGAAGGCATCCTCATTGCCAGTATCTTATAGACAAGGTACTTGAAATTATCCTTGATTTTTCAGCATTATTCTATCAATTTTTCACATTAAAAGCTATTGCCTGGGGAGGAGTAGGAGTAAGGACAGGCACTGACACCGCTGCTTTGCAAAGTTCCACCCTCTTACTCAGGGTCATTTATTTGTAGGTACGGTTAGGACATGATGCTTTCCTACAGAATACCTCTACTTAAGGAAATAAGCCAACTGACATAATACATTGTAGTTGCATGTCAAATATATTCAGGTGTTAAGTGAACAGTGCTACATCATTTTTATTCCTTTACTGGAATATCTGAAAATTTTATCACAAATTGCTAGAAATTAGTTGAGAACTATCATCAGTTCCTGCCTGCAGATGTGGAGAAACTGAGGCACACATTTGCTAAACACCTTCAGGAGCTTATGCGTGGAACCCCTTGCTGTAAATCACTTAACTGCTATTATATTTCCTTCCTCCTCTCCACCCTAGAGTCAATAGTGGATTCTGCACTCAGGAAATGGTAACTAATGACCAGTGTCACTTTGTACTGCATGTCACCTCTATGTGAGGACTGATGCCATGTTCATTGGGTTGCTGAGATGGAGCCTGGCACAGAGGCAATGAATTGTTAAATACTCAGTTTGGCTTGCGACTCTTATTCTGGCATGCAGACAAGTTTGCAGACTATGGTCCCCATTTTCTTTTCAGTTTTCACCTGGGACATTAGAGCTTTCCCTGGTTCTGCTAGTACTCTCATTAGGAGGTATTGTTCTAGGACAGCCTCTGCTCTCACCCAGTTCATGTTAGACAGATAAAGGTGGTATTTTAGCAACCTGCTAAGTTCCTACGTTCCTTCCTGAAGTGTCAGTCTCAGCCATCTGTACTCCTTCCCACAACAAACTCTGTGCTTGTGCTTTTGTTTTCTTTAAATGTCCCACCCTAAGGCCACCCTGAACAAAAGGAGCAGGGGCTCCAGCAGTATACTTGCGCTTTTGCATGTGTCAGATTCTCAGATGTGTTCCTGCCATGACCAACCTGCCTGTAGGTTTGCCATGAGGAAATGCAACATGGATCCAAAGCAATTCAGCTACCCTCCAGCTGGCCTAGATCATTGCTTCCCACTGGGGAAGGCCTGAAATGCTTGTCTGAAATGTACTTCAATCATTCCTTGGCCTTTAGCAAGGACCAAGGGCTTGATTGTTAGCTGCATCTGGTAACCACTGGATGATTTGTGTAATATAGTGTAACTAAGAGTGTGTGTTAATTGCTGGTTCCATTGCAGCTTAGATCTGTCTCTGGGCTTCCTCAGCTTAGTTGTATTTAATTGGTTGCTCCCTTTGCTGCAGTCTCTCCTTTTGTACAGCCTCATGCTGAATCAGACCAGTTCACAAGAATGGTACGGTTGGAAGAGACCTCTGGAGATCATCTAGTCCAACCCGCAGCGTAGCCCATACAGGGATTAAACCCATGACCTTGGCATTAGCAGCACCATGCTCTAACCAGCCGAGCTAAACCTGCCCTACCTACCAGTTGATGATAGGTAGTCATCCATGGAGCTATTTGATATTTCTTGCTTGATGTTCCTGTAGTGAGCAACAGTGTGGCACATTTCCTCCTTTAGTTAGGCTAAATGATTATGGGAGGAACATGGTTGGGAGCTGTTTGCTTGACCAGACCAACACAGAGGGCTGACGGAAAGGCCTCAGTGTGGTCTGTGGTATTAGGGAGAATGGGGACTCTTGACAGCATGGGATGCAGTGCTGTGCTAAACTAACTGGTCCTGGTGAGCAGCTGTGCTCACAGACTGGTTTTGGATCTTGAGCTACATTGGATGTTGTGGCATAGTGTGGCATTGTGTAGAGAAGACATCACTGGGATCCCAGTGGGCACGGCTGCTCAGTTGCCTCTCTGCAGCCCAAGCTGAAGGAGGCACAGTGGTGATGGTGGAGAAGTTTAGCTGTTCTTAGCTGACGTTGTATCCTGGATCTAGAAAGTAAATGTTATAAACTGTGCTAGAGAGGGCTGTACCATACGGCTGTCTTCACGATCCCAGAGAGGTGAAACTATTTCCTTTGGTCCCCTGACTTTTCTCTCAGATCCATTCAATAGCTCCTGGATGTAGCTATGAACCTAGCCTGGTTCTTGCTGAAGGTTGAGGATAACAAACCCCTGAATGATGTGGCTTGGTTGTCCCTTCTGGCCTGAAAACTATGATTATCACAGGATGAACTCTTGTAACATTTGGATTTAGAGGATTAGCCAGTTTCTCAAAGGTTAATATTGAACAAAGATGATAAATAAGTAATAAAGCATGCCTGCAATGTGATGTGAGAGGTGTGGGAAATGCCGGGGTCTTTGTGAACTATCCTTAGAAACCTTTATACTCTTTAGTGCTTAGGAAGGCCAGATGTAGCCATGGATCAGTGTGTGTTAATGCCTCTCTCTCTACAGGAACGGAGTCTGGCTGGTGATTTGTCCTGTTGAGGTTTATATGCTTATCTCTGGCATATCTCTGGCCTGTATAAAGACAGGCTGTTTGCCTGCTTCCTTGATCAGTACCAGCTTGCTCTACATGGCCCTCCAGTCAAGTCCCGTTCTCTTCCCCTCCCACGGTGGCCTCCTGAGGGCAGGACTGATGTATATAAGGAAGGGTTCTGCGTATATGTATTTATATTGTACCTGAGTTTGGGGTTTTCTTAGAAAAACAAAGATCTCTGGCCTTGAGGCCTTCCACCAGTATGAGAGAGTTATAGCACTTTGTCATTAAACATGTTCTTCTCATGCTGGTTGGCTATGAATAATCAGAAAAGGGAAGCAGGCTAGATTTGTCAGGCTTACCACTGTTAACTTGTGCTACCCTTTCCTAAAAGACCAAGATGAAATTCACAGTAATGGCTCTCTGTGTCACCCTTATTGCTAGCAGCCAAGATAGCAGACATGCAAGCACTTCTTTAGAAACCTAAATTTGCTCTAGAAAGATAAGGAGAACAAAGACGAGGATTAGTTAACTTGCTGCGTCACTGTGACTCCACACGCTTTAAGTCTGCCTTGGATGGAACATCTAGTGTCACGATCAAAGTGGCCGTTTTGGTCCTGAGAGCACAGAGAGATCTCATTTTGGAGATCAGGCTCATGCTTTCAGCAGTCCCTGCTCTGCTCCTTGGAGGTCAGTCCAGGGGGAGGAGGCAGCAGGCACTGGCCCATCTGCATACTGGAGATCATACTTTGTTGCCACCCTCTTCAATATATGAGATTTCAAATAATCCCAGTTTCTACCTTCTCACTTTGACACTGGACAGTACTTCCCAGCTGAGTGGTCTATGGCAAAGCTGTGACTCCCAGTTTTCTGCACTGCTGAGAAGTCTGTATCATCTGTCCTACCCTAATTTATGCCAGTGGAGAAGGAAGCTCTCCTATATCGTGCTTCAGTTCGCTCCTTTCCTATCTCCCTTTTCTCCCCACATTGCAGCACAGTGCCTGTAGCCTGGGAATTGGCCCTGCAATCTTTAAGCCAACTGATGCTCTTTCCTGGTAGGGTCCCTGGGCTCCTGCTAGCTGGGCGGGTGTGGAGCTGGAAGAGAAGGAGGCTGGCTCTGGAGCACTTGCATAATGCACAGAACATTTAAGTGGGCTCTGCTGAACTGCAGCAGGGCTAAAATGCTATCTCTTGTCTATAAATAGAGCGAGTAGGCCAGTTTGCCTTGAGATAAGAATCTTTCCTCCCCCGAGAGCATCCTAAATTTTCCTTTCATGTCTGATGGGGCTGGAGTCACTAAAGCCTCACTATTACTCATCCCCTGGTCTTTCATCTCCTCTTGTTCTGGAGTGTAACCTCAGCTGAAGTGTGAGTGGTCCTGTCCTGCCTGGCTCTTCCCTGGTAGTGCTGACCACTTGGTTTGGAATGATGTGGCGAGAGATGTCACAAGATCTGTTGGTGGCTATTGGAGCATTCTTCCACAAGTGGCTTCCTAGGATGGGGAAAAAAATGAACATTCACTTGAAAAATGCTTGTGTAAAGGTAGCTACAGGAAATTTCCTTCTGATAAGGCAGACAGCTTGAAGGGCAAGTGGTTAAAGGACTCAGCGGTTTGGAAAACTGCTGGAAGTGGCTCCAAAATGTATTCTAGTTCTGTATGCTGCTAGGTGCAAATCCCACGGGACCAGCTCAGTGCTGCAGAAGAAGACTCTGCTCCATTTGTGTGTCTGTGACATCCCTAACTACAATGAGCTCTTTGTGTACAGGCTCTTTAGTACATCTGGCTCTGTTGAGAAGGCCTGAGTGAGTCCAGTATAGTCTCTGCACCATGTCCCTTTGCTTCCAGCCTGAGAGCTTGCTGCACAGTTGCTCTTGGCCGAGCTCGCAGAGCCGCCCCTCAGACTGTGTGTTGTGAGTTATCTTCCCTTGGAGGGTTGGGCCAGAAGCAATCACTCCCCTCTCCACCCCCCAAGGTTGCCCATTGCTGGAAGCAAAACTGAGTTGAGCCTTAAAACAGACAGGCAAAACCTAACAGCTTCTTGATCTGGTGTTCCAAGTTCTATCTTTCCTGTGGAGAAGTGGCTAGCTTGCCTTTTTTTTTCCTACTGCTTTATTAACCCAACCATAAAAACTTTGGGGAAATTTAAACTATTCTCCACTTACCAGCTTGAAAACGTCTCTGTGTGAAAGGCTCCAAGTTGCTAGGTTAGATATACTGTTTTCTTCTTGTTGGTCTGTGCTGCAAGGGATAAACAAAGCCGAGGAGCTAATTAGTTTGGGAAGCTTTAGACCATTTTTACAGCCAGGTGTTCTGGTTCCTATTTCTAATTTGGCCCAAAGTGTGACTCCTGCCAGCTTCTCCCAACAGTGCACTGTTTTTCTTGACTACAGCAAATGTTTTGGATTGTCAAAGCGATGCTGGCATGGTTTTCTTAATAATGTGCATTCAGTGGCTGAGGCAATGTCCTCGCATCCACCACCTGGAGTGACAGTTCTGCCCTGCCCTTTGCCTTCACTACAATCTCAGTTCTGTCACTATGCCCTCAGATTTCTTTTTTCTCTAGCAAATAGATCTTTTTTTTTTTTTTTTAGGATTTTTTAAGTGGATTTTCAGGAGGAGGAGGAGACCGTTACAAATGAAGTACTTTGTGTGTAAATCAAATCATATTCAGCAGATCAGATCTCACTGAGCAACACGCTCATGCTGAATAGATAAATGACTCAACAGAATAAACCTCCTGTGTTCCCAGGTGCCAAATTACAATGGGTTGATGTGAAAAATGATGTACGTATGTATTTTTAAACATCTGAGGAACTGGAAAATGTACCTCTTGAATTTAAAAATGATAATTTTGGAGCCTTGTGCCCTTATTTCCTCTTTGTCACGTTTTTGTGGCCCTGCCAAGGTGAGGCTGGAGGTACAAGCTGCCTCTCAGATGGTCCTGGGAGAGCAGGGGTGTATATATTCATCATTACGGCCGAGGAGGGACATTCTCTCCAGCAGCAGCTGCTGGCCAAGGTAAAGCCGATGGCCAAATGCCCTCTCTGTGCTTGCCAGGACAGTGGCAGGCCACATTAGGCTTGAGTAAGCCTGCACAGCCCTTTGGTGCTGTCAAAGAGGAGGCAGAGAGAGGCCAAAGAGGATGGTGACTGCCCTCTGCTTATTGGAGGGACATAGGATGCTTTACAAGTTTGTCCTTTGTGTTTTGGAGGTGGACTTTGAGGAAGATCCCTTTGCTGCTGTGTCTACACCCAAAAAGCTTGTGTGGATCCAAGTGAGGATGGTGGTCCCTGGGCTCTGCTCTGCCCAGGGCAGGGCAGTTGTCACTTGAGTGAGGGTGGCTCTGAGGGACAAGGACATGACGCTGCCCCCTTACTTGGGTGAATCATAAATAAAGCTGCAGTCAGGGAAAACTGTCATTCCTCTTTTTTGTGCAAGTGTTGTGACATATGGCTTTTTATTTGCTTAACTTGTCATGCTACTTTCTGCCTTTCTTCCTCATTCCTTGTCTTTCTGGTAACATGGCCTGGGTGGCCTTTAGGAATTATTGCTTTTAGTTTCCAGCACAGTGTTTGGTGTCCTCCAGACAAAAGTTCTTGGGATTAAAGGGTGTAAGTATTTCATGCCTCTTTCTGACTTATTGACATTAACTCCTTTGAATACCAATGAAACATCTTTTTTTGTTCTCAGATTTGGAATTGACTGCTACCTTCTCTTTCGGTGGCTTTCCTCCCTGGCTCATAAATTTCACCAATAAATCCATGGGTAGCATCTTTAAGCCTATTAGCTGAAAATAGGTTAGAAAATCTCTTCTGTGTAAGGAGCTAGGTTGTCTTTAGCATTGATTCTGATCTCCCAGTCCTCAAATTATGTTTTAGTAGGGAGAGGAAAACAAAACAAAAGAAACTAGATTGGTGTTCTGCAAGTTTTTGCTCTGTCATCCCAAGGTGGTTCTGCAGCAGTTACCGGAAAAATCCTCTGGAGATTGAGATGAATCATTTACCAGTTCAGGCAGATGCTGGTAGAGGTCTGAGTAGCCTGGGACTACAGTGCAACAGGAGTGCTCTCTCATCTTCTCAGTAAAAGAACGTGTGGCTTCCCTTTGTGCTTCTGTTCATGCTGTTCCATATGAAAATATGGTTGCAAGCCGTTCAGGAGACAGCCAATACAAGTAAAGTGTTACTGTGTATAAGCTCTACCAGCCACATTCCTTTCTTTTGCCTAAAAATAGAGACTAAATTTTATGCAACTGGTCTAAGTACCTGATAGATTGTAAACTGCTTATGGACAATGACTGTCATTTGGGTCAAGCTTGGATGAAACTGGCTCTTAAGAGTCCACAAAACCACTAGAATTGGGGATATTCTGATATAACTCTTACTTTCCACTGAGCTCAAGGCTGCAGTGGGCCTTGGTGGATTATCTTTGCTCATGTGAATAAAGCAAAGAGCAGGAGTTATTAGTCTGGTGGGACTATGCTGTCCATGCCACAGCCTGGTAGTCCAGGGTGCTAGGCATCCATCTGTCTGTCTGTCTACTGGGGAGCCAGGATACAGCCAGCTGGATCCAGCGCTCTGAGGGAGGCTGAGCAGAGGCACTCGATGCACGGGGCTCCGCATGTGACATCTTTGGCTGCGTGACTCATTCTCCTTTGACGTACCAGAGAATGGTAGGTCAGGCAGGTCAGGACAGGTCAGGCAGCTCAGAGGAAGCTGAGGACCTGCTCAGGAGCCCAGCTTCATAGCAGAGCTACTTGTTGCCCACTGGCAAATCTTAAACAATTTGTGTTTTCTTATTAAAAAAAAAAACACCAATCACCCTGTCGTTTGCTTACAGGAAAGCCAAGGGCTTGTCATCGAGCCCAATGTGCACGGGGAGGATTTGTGGGGCCATGTACCTGGGTTGACATTCAGGCACACTTTGCTTGCCAAGTGCCGGCTTCTTCCTGAGCTGGGAATGGGCTGGTCACTGAAAGCCACTGAGATGGATTTGAAACCAAGGACCCTGGAGAAGAAAGATGACAGAGTTTGTCCTGGCCCTGAGTGATGCTGTGGGCATTTTCTGGAGAGGTTTGCATGTGGCAATCCTACTGCAAAGAGAAGAGAAGAGCCAGGCAGCACCTCAGGGGATACAGACAGCGAGAGGCTGTCTGAGCAAGGGCTCAGGCCGTTCTCTTAACGCAGTTGCTTCTGTTTTCTTTGCAGAGCATCTGACCCTTTTGCAGCAGGGTGATTTATTTTTTCCTTTTCCCCTTATTTCATCCCAAGTGTCTCTGCTCTTTCTCATTTCATTGTCTGCATCCCAGATAAAGCCTCAAAAGGCACTTGCTGCTCTGTTTTCTGCTGCTGGTGATGCTGCCGCTGATCTTGCTGATAGTTGGATTTAGATGGAACATCTTTTGGTGGTGGTACGATATTTCTGATGTGGCCTTGCTGCATGTGTAAAAATGAGTAATGCAGGAAATAGGGACTGTAACATGCACTTGGGAACAGTAGAGGGAGCTTGGAGATGGGTGCAGAATCCAACCTGGGGGACTTTGACTTTTGTCTGTATTGAAGCTTCAGCTGGAGCCAGGAAGCTCTCTCTTCCACTGGCAGCTCCTCCTGTGCACCCAGGGAGGAATGGATGTAGGACCTGAGCAGCTCCTCGCTGTACTCGAGGTGTTTGGCACTGGCAGTGGCCTCCCAGACTCTAGTGGTTAGAGACTGCATTTGCTTTTATCTCCTTACAATTCTGGAAAGCCTTTGGTCCAGGAAAGCACTTCAACAACTGCTTTGAAACCTCCTTGTTAAGCCTTTGAGCACAGGCTTAAATCTTAAGCATGTGCTTAAGTGCTTTGCAGGGCAAGGCTCTCTTCCTCAGTCAGTCCCAGGGGAGGAGAGTGAGCCTGGGAGGACACAAGTGGGTGCAGTGTGGGTTAGGAGTAAATGAGGCAGTTTGATCCAGTGGAAAAAATACAGGGAGTGGAGCCAAGACTCCCCCAGGTTCTGTTCCTAGGTTTCCAGTGACTTTGTTATGTGACCTCGAGCAAGGCAATTAATCTCTCTCTAGGTTGTCTGCCTTGGTGGTGCAGGAGAGCTAATGCCTGTCCCCCGGCAGTGATGCTAAGTGCTGTGGGAACATGAAGTAGGTGGGTTGCTGGTGAGGCTGCAGACGTGTGCTCAGATTGGCACCTGAGGGAGATATACTTATTACCCTGAGGCCCTGGCAAGCTTATGCTGTTCTCCACTTAGACCATATTAACAGTAGATTATCCTGCTTTATTTTTAATGATAAAAAGTTTGTCGGTTGTTAGTGGAAACATATCTTACATCACAATGTTTTGTACGTTTGAGACGAGGGAAATGATGTATCAGAGGAATGGCTTGATGCCACGCTGAGGATGATGAAAAGCCCTCTTTTCAAAGAGCTATATTGTTCCTGGCTCATGTGTTTTGGGAGTTCATTTGTTGTTTTTCTTTGTTAATCACAACTGATAGTTCTCAGTCTAATGAGCCTGGATTTTTTTTTTTTTTTTTTTTGGTTGGTTGATTTTTCACTTTAGGATAAACGCTAAAAAAATGCTGCAACTTCAAATCAACCTGTGATGCTGTGAGGGTAAGCTAGGACCAATGGCCAGGCAGTTTGTGTGTGTTAGCGCACGTACATGGGAAATACCAGTGCCGAGTAATCTGAGCGTCAAAGATTGCAAAAGCTGGCTGAGTCTGTTGTATGTGTAAGATAAGTGCTGTCTGCTTCTCTGGAGCCATGTTAAGTCCAGTCTTGCTCATGCTGTTACTCGCACTGATTTGGGGTTCATACTCAGCAGTGGGGAACAATGTAGGGAGCACTCTGCGCATTTAATGGGGAGTTGCTTACATCGCCAAAACTATAAATTGCTTACGTTGGTTAGTCTCTATCATGGTGAGCCAACAGTACCTTTATAAGGCAGTGGGAGAGTTGTGTGATGCACCCCTGGATCTGTCAGGAGCATGGCGCTGTTGGATTTACCCATGGCAGAGCCTGGCACCTCAGCATAGGCTATTGCGATGACTTTAGGTAAATTTACTCTGCAAGATGGAGTAAGCTGCTGAGGCTGCAATGCATATGGCACAATGCTTTGTGCAAATATGGGCACTGTAGTCATGCTCTCGTTGATCAGGTAGGTTGGTGTAGGAAACTTATTGCCCTCCACTACAGGTTTCCATTTCCCCCTTAGGAGCCAGAGTTCCCTTCCCAATGGAAGCCCTTGGCCCAAGGCTCCATCCTTGTTGTTGGCCACTCAATGGCCATTTTCAAAAAATAGCGCTAATGTTACCCTGAACACTGGACAGGTTCGGTGCAGATCTCGCTGCCACTGGCTGCCTTTGAAATCCAGATGGCAGAAGGGTGCAGCACATCCAGCTGTGCTGGAGCCAGCAGTATATCTTTTACATTCAGCTTTTGAACTTGGAGTCTGATTAATGAACAGGGTTATTTGAAAACCAGCTATGTTTCCCTTGCTGTCTTAATACAGTATGAAGAACAGACATATAACAAGATCAGGCAGATATTTCCCAAACAGAATTGTGGTTGATTTTGTATGCTGAAGGCACCAGAATCCCAGAGTAAATGCTTTTAACGTCTGGAAAATGGAAATGAAACAAATGCCTTCAGAGTACTAGAGGGAACAAGGCAAATGTGATGGTGAATGAAATAAACTGTGTGATGACAAGAGTGAAGGCGAAAAAAAGAAAGACAGAAAAAGGAACAGAGAGAATAGAATGAGTGTGGATCTGGACCTGGGATATTATTTCCCACAAAGGATGTGGCTCCTGGCTTGCTTTGAAATCTGTAGGAGTTAGATGCAAAAGTATTATTCTGGATCTGGTCCTCAGCTAGTTGGCTTTATTTTTGGTACTATTAGTGCTACAGTCCTTTGCTCTGTTTTGGGTAAGATTGGGAAGCCTGAGAAACCAATGTTCCTGCTGCACAGTCCTGTCCATGAAAGCCAGAGATGTGCTGCACTTCATCCATGGGGGAAGGCCACATGTTCCATAGCCTCAATTAGCTCTGCTGGAGACAGAGGGATTTTGCCAGTGAATTTCCCATCCTCTGGATTAGAACTCTGCCCATGTATCAGGAAGATGTGTGATTGTTTTGTATTAATTTGATTTAAACCATTAAAACGTTCCACCTGAAAAAGTGACTTCATGAGAAGATACACAGGCATGTCTCAGCCTCATGAATTCACACTGAGAGATGTGCAATGTCAATGACATCAGGTCAGGAATTCAAACAAATATTCAAGGGGAATAGTTCACTTCATTAATCCTGTTGCGGCGCTCTCTTGGTAAAAAAGCATTTGTACCAGTACAGGGTCAGGGCAGAGCTTGGCATTTCCACCAAGCA
Source organism: Rhea pennata (assembly GCF_028389875.1). NCBI lineage: Eukaryota > Metazoa > Chordata > Aves > Rheiformes > Rheidae > Rhea > Rhea pennata. The sequence continues at coordinate 4,636,925 of NC_084680.1, forward strand.
AAAGTGTTTTGCAACATCAAAATCTGCATTTGGAAAACTAAAATGTGAAATTTCCAGCAAAACGATAAGAGTTTGGGGGTAAATCAAACCATTCTTATTCTGTTTTGGTAACTTAATGATGTGATCGTAACTTCAATCATGTCCCAATGATGAGATAGTCTGTGAGCATTTTTCTGAATGAAATTTTTATGAGTTCCACCCGTTCTAGCAGAACATTTTGATATGATCAAATTGGTGGGTTTTTTTGTCAGAAAATTCTTCTTTCAAAAATTTTTCAGCCAGTTCTAAACAATGTTTTCCTTTCTTGCCCCTAACGCATCCTTGGAAATGGATGTCCTGGTGCAGTCCATTGTAATATTTTTCCTTCTCCTTGTGGCATGATTTAACTAAATTACCAGCAGATAGAGGCAGCTTTAAAAATCCACTCCTAGCCCCTGAGCCGCCACCTCTGCTGCTTGCTGAGCTCAACAGAATTTGCCTCTTTGTCAGGAGGCAGCTGGAGGAAGGCTGCCGTGACTCAGTCTACTCTATCCCTGATGGTGCTCTACTGTCTGGAGGCAAATCTTTTAATGAATCCCTTGTAGTACCTTGCACAGAGTGCCAAGGGCAGCTCAGAGCAATCATCTGTGTTGCGTGTGCTCAGCAGGTTTGTGGGCTATGTGCTACCTTCCTTGGAGACTGAAGGGAGGTGGGAGGGAGCCTGTGCCAGTATTTCTCTGCAAGAGAAACTACTGGAGATCTACTGCCTTGCTAAACAGCAGAGGTTTTGGGTGGAAGCTGGATTGGGATGATCGCACACAGGAGCAGTTGAAGGAATCCAAGGGAGCGTTCATGCTCCCCAGATTCACTGTCTGACTTTGATCTCTAAGTCCAAAGAAGCTTTCTGATGCCACTCTGGTGGTGTGAACACCTTGGCCCTCTTATAGACATCTGGAGCCCAGGGCTATCTTCTGCCCCATACTGCTGGAACCTGAACTGGGAAATCCCAGGAGAAAATGCACAGAGAAAGGGTCACACTGGAATGACCAGGTCTTGGCTAATTGGGCCAGGAGAGCTCTGGGCATAGCCCCCAAGGCTTGTAGACAGGTACGGGTGGGCTGCCTGTCTCTGTATTCAGTAGCAAGGGATACTAAAGTGATTTTGCTCCCAAACCCCTTCTGCAGGGAGCAAATGCATCTGTGCACATTGGGAAGTCAAGCAATATGCAAGGTGGTCTTGACAGTTTTGTGTGTATTCAGCCCCAAAGAGTGGTCAGCACCAGCAGTGCTGTGGGGGGCATTGGGGCTGTTGGAGTCGAGTCAAGCGTTGCTGTGGGGAGGGTGCAGTGGCCTGAAAATGGGATAAGATAGTTAAATAATTCTTATTTACTTGTTGTTTTGCCTGAAAGATTAAATCTGGGCCTGGCAACCTCCTGAGCTAAAAGCATGAATTTTCCCAGCTGGAGTTGAGCTGCTGAGGCTGTTTAAGCAGCACTGGGGGAGGCAGGTGTTTCAGGGAGATGTAATCTCCTGTTAGACCAAATGATACAGCTGCCAGAAACACATGATTTTTTAGCAATCATCTAATGGAGAGTAAATTCCTGAAAGCTTCTCTATTTTCCCAACGGGCCTAATAGGAAACATTACCTCTCCTACCAGCCTGGCCTCTTGTTATGTCAGGACTTCAAGAGTTCTTCTCACATAACATGAAAACCCCTAGGATTTTCCATTTTAACTGGGGCTTTAACAGACTCAAGTCCCCAGGTTCAGGTGCTGAAGGGGGAGGTATTAAACACACTGGAGAGTTACATATGTACCAGAGGGAACTGAACTTTCTAGGGGCAGCAATGTCTTTATTGAGAGTGACAAAGCAGTGGAGGTGGTCAGCTCACCTGTGAGCGGCGTGGTGTATGTGCGGCACTCTGCCTGTTGTCCGACAGCGCGCTCTTCACCTTGCCCGGGCAGAGTTTCCAACAGGTGCGAAATCTCCAGCCTGTGACTTTCCCCAGACTTGTCAGTCCTAAAGCAGCACTCCCAATTAGCACATGTTCACCTGCCATCAGCTAAACTGGAAAGACATGCCAGCCCTGCTTTAATGCCATCTCATTTCCCTTTAATTAGAGTTATTGCGGAGCAGTGTGTCTCAGCAGCTCTGGGGCCAGGAGGAGCAGTTATACAGGCGTGAATTTGCAACTAGGCAGCTCCTGGAATGATACACGTGCATGCTCCATTGTGCCCTGCCTGGTGTCCTCCTAATCACCTCGAGTTCTGTTGCTAACTGGAGGAACAGTGGAGCAGAGCAACCTTTCTTTAGTTTGGGACTTGCTGGGAGTGGAAGAGCAATGTCTGCTTTGGATGACCGAAATAGACAGCTGAAAGTTTCATGTCTTAGAACAACAAGATGGGAACATTTTATCCTGTCTTGACACTATTCTTGACCTGGCCTGGTTGGTGTGTTTGGCAAACAGGAATATAGATGTCCTGTGGTACAAATGGATCCTTAATTGGTTGTTTTGATAGCCTTCCTGATGATTTAAGTGTATTTAGATGAAGGGGAACTGCTCCAAGAGGTGAGGCACTCGCCCAGGGTATCCTAACACCATCAATGCGTAGACCTTTTGGACTTAGCAGAGCAGACTTCAGAGCTCTACTTGATTTTTTGGGGACAGGTATTGAAATCAGTCTTATATTTTTAATGAGCACCCTAATCATCAGGCTGCCAGGCCTTTTGAAACCCTTGTGCTGGAGTAACTCTTCTATGTCTATATGAATTCTGTAAGCAGCTAGTGAGCACAAGGCTGGGAATGATCCCTCAGGTGGGCAGCCTGGGTCCCATGTCTGCAGCTGTCCGTCTGCCTTCCATTTCCTGCTCAGCCTAGGCTCATCCGTACAGAGCCAAGCAGCTCCAAAAGGGGGAATGAAGAGTTCCCATCCATGTGCTTGTGTTGTCCTTGCTAGGAACAAGGACCTTGTTATGGCCAAAGTGATCCTGAATTCCCTTATACGGGGAGGACCTGTCCTCCCATGTTGTTAGTGAGCAAGATCCACTGAAGTCTTGTCTAGACCTGTATTTCTCCTGTTCAAACATTGGATCCTGATGAACCGTAGACACTCAGCGGTAGAGGGGAAGAGTTCTCTGAAGAATAACTGATGAAAGATGGATGAAGCATAGTTGGTAACTCTTGTACACCTCCCTTTCCTGTATCTGAGCCTTTGCAGCTTTGCTTGCAGAACTCATAAGGAACAGAATCAGTAGGACAGACTTAGCACTTTCATGGTGAAAGCCCCATTCTTTGGGGTAAGGTGGAGAGAGAGTTTGGCAGCTCTCATTACTGAGCATCTAGCAGAGTAAGGGAGAACTTTGTAGACTGGCCCCACTGCTTTAGCCAAGGGGCATCTCTGCCAGCTTAGGCAAGACCATCTCCTTATTCAGGTGGCAGTAAGGACCACCTCCTTGGGATATTCATACTCTTGGAACTTCTGCTATCAAAGTACAGTATAATTTTGGTGGTAAAGGTTTCATTAGGAAGCAAGCTGAGAATCAATAAACTCATTTCACATAGGCTATGGAAAGAGCTGCTTGGTAAAAATAGCTTTTTAGTACTACTGATCCAAACCCATCACCTAAGCATGAAAAGCCAACACTGTTAACCATCTGGTTACATCTGTTGTAAACCATACATAAGACATACATAAGACATCACAAGCTGAAGCGCAAAATTGCTGCAGTGGAGCAGCTCCAATATGTAATGTGTTGGCCTCCCATGGTGTGCACATCTCCTGCTCCTAGAGATGTGGATTTTGCTGTTTTGGAACAATTGTCCTCTGCAGCTTTTCTCTCTTCTTTCCCTCTCTTGCTTTTACAGTGGCCTCCGACTCTCCTGCTCAGGCAGCCTGTTCAGGGTGCTTGGCCCTGTGCAGCCTTGAGGTACCCTGCTGGCAGCTGATCTGCTGAGCAGCTCTCCCCTGAGCTGTCTGGCCTAGCGATGGTACTGATGCTCTGGGGTTCTGGCTTCATATCTTCTCTCTGAGCCTTATCTCTAGAGCTCTGTTAGTTAGTTTCCATTTCTGTTGACTGCTCTGAGAAACATAAACTCCAATATATTTGCTGGATCCTAGATACATTCTCATTTATTTTCTCGCAAGGTGTGGAAATAAGATGTGTCACTCCATTTTACTGTTATATATATTTTAAATCTTGTTTATATCAACATATGGGGAATTACTGAAATTAAAAATACTAGTTTGAATCACCTAATTTAGAAAGAGCAAAAGGAAATGTTTGCTTACTCTTTCAGTTCCTCGCTTTTCCTGGCTAAGTCTATTCACTGTATTCAGCCCAAGCTTTGGTTCCATTCCACAAGCGTTTTCCTTTGAAAAACTAGAGTTTGCTCAGCTCTCGTTCATTCCCAGTGATTAAAATGGGAATGAAAATAATATTTCTCAGCCTCAGCAGATGGTGGGTGGAAAATTCATGGTATGTACAATACACACTAGTGCTTTTGTAATGGAGACTGGGCAAGTGGATTGAAGATTTGTTAACATAGTCGATGCAGAATTTGTTTTCCTTATGTGATTCCTGTGCCTGTACACAAGCTAAGGATTTGCATGTGCGAGGAGTCTGACAATGCATTTTCATGGGTGCCCTGATCAGCTATTTGCATGAGTGAGACTTGCATATGAGTCTGGGGGCCTGGATATGAGCAGTTGGTGCTCAATATTTCCTTGATCAGGAGCTGTAGAAGATGAGTTTCTTGGATAGCTAATACTGAGGCTAAAACCTACCAAGGTGGCTTATGGGTGTTTAAAGTTTTATTAGGGTAATTACTATGCAGTAATTGAGAGTCTTGCGCTTGTCTGACCTGTATCAATTAATTTGTTTTTCCCCTCAGTGCAAGAGAATGGTGCTCTCTGCCATCTGAGGTATATCATTCGAAAATACATTTTCTGCTCCTTTTGAGGCATTGCTGTGATTTAGACAGAGAGAACTCTCTTTGCCCTCTCTCTTTATGGATGGCTTTAATTGAAATCTACTTACCCCACAAAGGCTATGAATCTCCAAAGATCCTAGCAGTTACTAACCTCAGTGCAGATTTTACATGTATATATACATATATATATACACACACACACACACACACACACACACACACACACACACACGTGTATGTATCTATCCTCTTTTATGCCAAATGAAAAGCTCTGTGTTAAACCATTTCCTGAACCAGGTGACCTGGGTGTGGGAGAGGAGCTGCTGGCTGGCAAGGCGTGTTTGCCACGGAGGCTAGACAGCCTTGGTACAATCCTCTGAGACCGGATCTGCGCCCGTTGCAGGCTTATACCATTTAATGATGCTGGCTCTGCAGAATGCCATGCAGCTCCCATGCTTCAGGGGCTGGCCCAACTCTGGGAAACAAGGAAGGCCAAAAGAGTAGTACAGAACACAACCCTGACACAACTCCCTGTGTTTCACTTTTGCACCATCCAGCCTCTTGCGAAGGTGGTTTCTGCCAGCAGGGAGATATACTGGTGAGTACAAGTGTGTGTGTGCCTCCCAAAAGGTCCCCACAGCTCCCCAAGCATGGGATGCATCCTGTCAGAGTCACCTGTGGCAGCTGGTGCGGCGAGGTGCAGAGCCATCTGCAATTGCGGCTCTGCCCTTAATATCCTGTAATTCTTAGGCTTCCTACATCGCTTCAAGGGGTTTCTTTGCTGGTCAGTCACAGGCCTCTAGAGGTTCCACGTGACAGAAATCCAGTTGCTCCTAAAACATACTGGCTTGCTTAAAGATAATGAATTACAGGGACCTTCCATCAGTGCTGTGCTGGCTAGCCAGCCTAGGAGCTGATGTTCTCTTATTAGCCCTGCTATATGTGTGTATCTGCCTTTTTGTTCTCCTACATACCTTTTAAAGATGAAAAAGCTCTCTTAGATCACTTGGGCTGTGTGCCAACACGCTATTGAGATGAGGGGTTTGGCTGAGGGTAGACATCTGCTGTCACTGACTTTACATGCATGGTTGAGGGTATCTCTTAAAAGTCTTGGTCCTGTTGGGTTGTGTGTTGCTTTTGCAAGGGTAGCTGGAGGCGCTCAAGTCAGAGATGGGATTTATGTGCAGCTGGGCTTTGTTTGGGAACAGTGCAGCTCTCTCCCAGGATCAGGAATTGGTTGAGAAATGAGAAGGATGCTATGTTGTGGAGATGGGGGGAATGATGATTTGGGGGGAGGCAGTGGGCAATGCGTTAAGGGATTTTTCCCTAATGAAGCAGAGAATGGCATCTATGGGACAATCTTAGATATGCTCGTGATCAGCTAGAAGAGATAACGATACACATCTACCTTTCCTCATGCTGTTCCATGCCTCTTCCTGATCTCCGTTGCCTGATGAATGGGACTTGGGGATCATTTTTCTTCACTTCGGAGGGGGAAGAATGTCCCTTCTCCCTAACAAGTGACTCTCTGTTGTGATAAGGAGAGAGCCGCTACCAGCGAGTTTGTAGCGGGGAGAAGGGTGTTCTGTTTCCTCGCAGTGAGCAAAACCCTGCCAAACACAGAGGGCCTCTTGCCACTTACTACATGGCAGTGAAATATGAACAGGCATCAGCCGCTGCTCATTAAACTCCATTAATATCTGAGACTGGAAGCCAAGCAGAGGCTTGTAGTAAAGGAGCTAGGAGAGAGCCTGTCTGGGAGTGAGTAGGAACAGCTCAGGCTGGGCTAACACAATTTACAAGAGGCACTGGTACTTCTGCGCTGCGCAGGGGAGAAGGGACATGGGTCCTAGCAGGAGCACCTGGGGTGAGTGACAGAGCCCACCACATTTCCTGCCAGATCCTCTGCTCTGCCTCTCCTCAGCTGTTGACTAAAACCTTCAGTACAGCTGTCCTCAGTGAGCACAGCTCTTCTGCTGTGTAAATTATTGTTATTTTTCCCTGTTGATGTTATCTGAGTAGTGGGAGGCTGCCTCTGCGAGATGCTGTCTAGACGCAGGGAGCAGAGCTTGTTTCAGGCTTTGCAAGCTCGTTGCTGGAGTTCAGGTCTGGTTTGGTCTGCCAAGAGACAGCAGTGACCCTTTCCATGATGCTTCCCCCCACCTTTCATGGGCGCTCCTCTTAGAGATTAATCGCCTTTGGTAGATGGCTCTAAAAGGAGCCTGGGGGGTTATCTTAGATTTTGTTAGCTTTGAGGATCTTTAAATGAAATGAATCCCAGGTTCAGTGAGTGACAGTCCCTGCACCAAGAATCTCCGGTGCAAAGTGATGTGTCCGAATTCGGGTTGTTTCTAGAGCCAGGGATGGCTATATTTCCTGCGTAGCACCATCAGCCCTGGTTCACACCATTGCCTTGCTGGCAGCTTTGCTTCAGGCCTAGAAGGAAGGAGCTTTGAAGTTTGTTAGACCATGTTGCCAGCCCCTGGGAGGGCTTATGGGGTCCCTCTGCCCCACTGCTGCTGCTTTGTGGAGTGAGGGCAGCCGTGGGACTGCTCAACTTGCTGCCAGCCAGGGTGCTGTGGATGAAACAACTCCCTCGGCCTGCCATGCCCTCTGCTCCTTCCACCTCTTTCTTTGCTTTTACATTTCCTGACCTAGTACCTCTCTTTGCCCTGACTTTCACTTGCATCAGCCTCCATCACCACGTGTGAAATTTTAAAAAAACAAACAAACAAAAAGCCCCCACCAAACGCACCTTCGTGATTCTTTCCATGCTTGGAAGGAGTTTCCCATAGCTGTCTGCAGAGCATCTTCCTTTTAACTCTCCTTTGCTGTTTGGCCTCTGGGGCAACCTGAGAGCTGTTAGTGGTCTGGTGCACAGTGGCCACTGCCTGGGTGGCCAGCTCTGTCTTGCTCTGCTCGTACATATCTGTACCTGCTCATAGCTGTAATCCCATCTCATGTTTTGGACTACAGGGCAGCGACCTTTCCACACCATGGTCTTACAGCCTTTCTGCATCTGGGGCTCTTGAATTTTTTGGTAACACAAATATTGTCTTCTTCCTGGATCCATCCTAGAGGAAAAGGAGATCCCCTGGGGCTGTGAGGACAGGTAATTGCAGTACTGGTTCTCTCCAGATGTAGGTGGGCAAGGAGGATGAACAAAACTCAGGGGTGTTGTCCATCCCCTTCTCCATCTCCCAGGCTTTTGGCAGTGCTTTTGTTTACACTGCTGTCTGTGGTTTTAGCAGTGTGAGGAGAAGGCCAAGACCGTACAGATTCAGCTCGTTTTGGCCCTTGGCATGCATGCTGGCTGCCATTGAGCACGAGCTGCTAGCACGGCTCCTGGGGAGCGCTGCGCCTGCCTGTCGCTCGCTTGCGGAAACGGCCAGGCGGATGGAGGACAGTTGGCAGCAGAGATGGGACAGATTGCTCTCAGCAGTGTCATCACCTCTTGAGGGTGGGAGAGTATGCTGAGTGCGCGGGCTGGAGCGCCTGCATGCTGTGAGGCTGTGGGGCTGGCGTGCTCAGCTCCCCCTGGACGTCCTTGCGGCTGGCTCCTGCCTGGAGCAGAGCATCCTTCTGATGGTGTGATGGACAAAGGGTGTTTGGAGGAGAATGCAGCCTCCATCTCTGGCCTTGGTGTTGGACTTCGCTCCTGTCTGATGGCAGCAGCTGACTGAGGGAGGAGAGGGGAAAGGGGGGAAGGAGGTGCGTTTTCTCACCAGAGAATGACATGGAAGTCCTTTGGTACTATTAAAAGTTGATCCTAATGTGAGACTTTAAACAAGGCTATCCAGGAAGAATTCAGATGGCTCTGCCAAAAAAGCTCCATGGGAAATTTCCTTGGACACGGGAGCCAGGGCAGGCTGCAGATGCTTGCCCTGCTGGTTGTCAATAGATGTTGTCTTGGGATTGCACAGCCCTGTTCTACTGCCTTCAGTATGGTTGGAGATTTACACTGGATTTGGTTACTCATTTCTTCCTGTTACGAGCAGTCATTCACCTGGGTCTGATTACAATGGGCCAATTTCATTAACAAATTGATGTTAACATTAGCATGTTCTTTTCTAGCCTAAAAGTGTATGGCATCAGAGTGCTATAGAAATTGCAGTATATGATTTCAAAATTAAAAGATAAATCAGCATCACCTAACACGGACTAATTTGAAAATAGCTGGATGTGTGGAAAGAAGGGCTTATTATGCAGGGGTGATTGTAGATGGGGAGTGGAGCATAGGCAGATGCATGTGTGTGTGTGTGAGTTTGAGGGACTACCTTCAGATGGGCTGGAGGACAATGTGGTATGTAGTGTCAGGTTGGTGACGTGTGATGCACATGTGTAAGAAGGTTGAAGGCTGTGGAGGAGGTGTGAGTGCAGGTACTGGTGTGTTACGGCGTGTAAAGGGTTTGTTTATAAATTGAAGGAATTAGGGAGCAGGTTGGCTTGTGAGCGTGGAGCACCCAAATGTTTGTATGCTAAGCTGGGAAGCACCTGCTGATAGCCCACAGGAAAAAAAAAACATCCAGGTGCTACTTGGATTCAGGGATCCAAATAAAAAGCTGACATTCAGATCTCTCAGCAGGAAGAACATATACCTTAACAGCTGCACCTGCTCAGCTCAGAGAACAGGGACCTCATACGTAAGATCTGAGAAATATGCCCACCTCTTCCTTTAAGTATGTGTTAATGCAAAACAGATTTTCTTAGTCCCTTTATCTCACTGCCTCCTCCTTTGCCAGAGGCACCGGTGGAGCAGAAAAAGGATCCAGGTCTGCGGAAACAGAAATCCCTTGGGATAGATCTCTTGGTCAGCAGGTTGCCTGTGGTCTTTTGGCCATATGACACGGCTGCTTTTCCTGCCCTCCTTGTGCCTGTAGTTCTCCTGGTGCCGCTCTCTTCAACCTGATGACTCCCCACACTGGGCTCTGTGTTGCCAGCAGCTCTGCCCGTACCTCCAAGGCCTCATTATCCCCAACATGGATGAATGAGATCCTTGCAATACTGTTCTGCTAACACTCATTAGGTGCCTTCTGCAGTATGTTCTCATCGGAGGGAAGGGGGATCATGCTTTCCTGTTTCAGCCGATGTTTAATGGGAATCTGGAACCAGGAATTCGGGTACCTCAACCCCGGCATCCTCCAACGCTTCCCCTGTGCGGCACAACCTTGCAGAAGTTGGTAGAGGTAGCTGGTCTTCAGTGACCTCTTTTTCACAGGAGAATAGGAGAAGGACAGGGTAAAGCTCTAATTATAAAGCTGCTCCTGCTAGATATTTCATGCTCTTAATTGCTGACACAGGCTAGTCTGGGTTGTTTTTTCTTCTCTCTTTTCCTGCTTAAATAAATAAGTAAAGGCAGGTTAAAGGATGCTCATGTTTTGGAGCAAGCTGTGTGACAGATGAGAGGGAGGTTTCCACAAGTGCTTTGGCCTGATCTCTTCACTGCTGCACTAAAAATCAAGGGGTGATGGTGGTAGAGATTTATTGACTGGCAAGGGTGGCATGAGGCAGCTTGAATTTTGAAGGTGCAATTTGACTTAATCTTCCCAGCCCAGGGAGGAGATGAAAGCCTATAGATGAGTCAATTATCTGGGCTGCAGACGAATGGCAAAGCCCTGGTGACCTGCCAGCTGAGCAGTGGAGGAGGATTTGCTGACCTTGCACCCTACTGAGAAGCTGAATATTGCGATGGAAGACGATCTGTCATTGAGGAGCATGGGAAAAGCACTGCTGCAGCCCAGTCCAGCTGTGCTGGCCAGAGGAGAACAGCTTGCTCTCAGAGACAGCAACAGGTTCTGTGGGAGATGAGGACCTGCCCCCTGGAGCTTTGGTGCAGTTGGGTGGTAACTGTTTGTCTACTTCTTGAAAATTGTTTGTGGCTGAGGTACAGAAATGCACTGGCTAGGCTGTGCTGGAGGGAGACACTGACTCTGTCGCAGCTTCTCGCCTGGGCATCTGAAGCTTGGGGGCTAAGGATAGTCAAAGAATTTTAATATATGCATTTATAACTTCATGAAGTCAGATCAACACCTCCAGCCATTCAGAGCTCCAGACGAGCCTGTGAGCCTGGCTCATTTCTGCACTGCTCAAATCAGAAGTGTAAATTCTACTGTTCTGCAATTCCAGCACTGCTGCCCGAGTCCCATAGGAAATGATGATTGGGACAGATCTCTAAGATAAACAAAGGATTAGAGAAAGATTTCTATAAGTACACAGGGCTCTGTACACCGTTGCGTTTGAAGAATGGAGGAATGCAGTGAGACTAGGTGGAAGGAACATTGTATTGAATTGCACATTACAGTTGAACATTGTATTGAATTATGTTTTATCTGCCTTCACTTTGGTACCATTTGCTTCATCCAGATTCATCCAGCTGCACCCAGGAACTACCTGGGGGAGAGCTGTTTACAGATTGGAAGTTTTAAACTTAATAAAACACTCTCTCCATCGAAATCATTCTCCCCATTGCCCCATCTATGTATAGCTCGTGGCAGACTCCTTCCAAGGCAGTTTCTGGAATTAGCTGGCAGGGTTTTTGCAAGCACTTCCCATAGAGCCATAAAACGCTTTTGCTGGAGTTGTGTGCAGTCAGGTGACACTGCAGGAAGAGCAGGTGTGGGATGTGGCAGGCGTCTGCCTCCTGCTGCGTCCCCTCGGGATACAATCATCATTAGTCCCTCTGCCTTGTTCTGGAGATGCTGCTTCAGACCTGCAGCTTTTGCACAATTGCTCATCAGGGAGCGGTAATTCCTCCAAATGTCTCCTGGCTGGGTCAGGCAACCCCCAGAGGGTCATTGGTGCAAGGGAGGATGTTATGGCTGTTTAGGGCAGGTGCCATGTCCTTGAAAGAGTAGGGGGGCATGGCGCCTGGCACAGAAAAGCTCTGATGCTAGATGAGGCATCTGTGTATAACTCTAAAAATTCACTGAGACGACATTCTGAAATGCTGTGATCTACAAGAGAATGGGGTAAAACTGAGTCCTGTGTCACTAAGGATGTAGTGAGTCCTACCCATGGGGCAGAGGCAGGGAGAGGTCATCTGCTGCGGCCCAGCTGAGCGCTGGCTGGAGGGGAGGCCAAAATCCATGGTGGTCTATCTGCTATGTCTAGAGATGTTGGGGGCTGGTTGTTTTCTGGGGGCTGGGGCTGGAGTTTTGGGACAGTCTAGGTCCATCTTCAAATGAGAAACTCTGGGAGTGTGGGGCAGTGGCTCAAAGACACCAGACTTCTGGTCCTACTGAAATTTGTGCAAATTTTAACATTGAGGAAACTCAACAGAAACATGTTTTTAAGTTTACAGGATACTTTTCCAAATCATTAGAGCATCATTGATCACTTAGGGTGTGAACTGATCCTGTTGGGAACATTTGCAAAGAACAGTCCTACCTCTTAGTTTTGAAAGATAAAAGAAAGGCTGGTGGTAATACTATAGAGGAGATCATATGGTCAGTTATGCATTGGAATAAGGCAATAATTATTCAACATGTTCCTCAAATGATTATAATTAGTACAATCAAGTATCTTAACTTGTAATTTTATTCTACTCAGCAATATCCTAAGGCATAAAAAAACCCATTATGAAACAATAGATGCAACATATGTAAGCCAGTGTCCTCCTGTTGTGATCTGTGCAATGCGTGCTTGTTTGAAGTTATATTTAGCCCATTCAGTTCTAGATAACTTGTCTGCTGGAGAAGAGTCCTAGTGTTGCTTTGACACTTAAAAGTGCAAGCGAGGAAGGCTTGATCCAAACTGACACGGAGAGACTGTTTGGATTGAGCGGGATGTGGGGTGAGGACTTGTGGGACGCACGGAAGCCCCTCTTTCACTCTGTGCCTCAGTTTCCTTTGTCGCTTTTAACCTGCAACCTGCTGACGGCAGCACTGTGAGCTGGTTTTGTGATGGTGTGAGAGCCGGTCCTCTCCTCACTGCTTTAGTCAGTGGAGTCAAAAGGTGGTAATGTCTTTTTTTCATTATTATTTAATATGTTTCTTACCCTCCTGAGAGGAAACAGAAAGGGCAGGACTGGAGGAGGCAGGTGTCTTCAAGCAAATATATATTTGAGAAGAAACTAATGTGATTTGGGGTGTTTGCCACTCTATCTGAAAGCTTGAGGGTGCCTCAGGTGAAAGCTCTTCATAGCGGGAAGCTGCTCCTTGCTCATCGCTGTTGTGACACTGGGCGCTCCAAGGCCTTGACTGCATTCTGGACTTGAGGTCCTGCCAGAATATGGATAATTGCAATAATCAGGAGCTGTTATTTGCTACCGGTTTGGGGCTCCCCTGTTCCTTTTTTTTTTTTTTTTTTTTCCCTCAGCCTCGATCCTCCATTTCTTTTATGCAAAACAGTCAATTAACTTTTACGTTTCTCAGTGATTTTGTGGTGGCTGGGCCCATCACTGCAAACATTAGTGAAAACTTAGTTACAGAAAGAAAACACAAAGTCTTGTGGAAGAGGAGATAATTACCTTTCTAATATAATTATGGTTGGGCTGGTGATCCTTTTATTTCAATCCATGTACTTCTAGTGGTAATACAATAACAGGCACAGATTAAAATTAAAATTTACTAGGTTATCAGTTGCCTGTGGCAATCAGAGTGCTTTTTTATTTTCTTTTTTTCCCCCCCTCTTTCCCCTCCCTTCCTCTGACGGGAGAGAAGATTACAGATTAAGCATTTGGGGAAAGGGAGGATTTTGAGAGAGAAAAGAGGGGGAGATGCCCTTTGGCCTGTTGAAGGAGCTCAGGGAAAGACACGGCTGTCGTAGCTTGTGCTTGAGAGTGGTCTTTGGCACTGCTGATCTGATTCTCACCACTTGGGAGTGTGACCTAAGTTACTGCTCTGATGTTTTCCCGGCATCCAAGTCTTTGGTCCATTTGTTTTCCAGCTGTTGCCACTTGTATGTCATCTCAATCCAGGGACTGTTCCTTACCCATGGTTGCAGTTCTTCAGCTTCTTTCCCCCTCTCGGGACCAGACTTGCTTCCCACCGCCCTTTCTGGGTTTCAAGATGTCTCCTGCAAGGAGGATGTCTGCCCAGCTGCTGGCTGAAGGATGACTGATGTGCAGCATAAGTGGTTTCCCTGTCAAGGCCTTGGCATTTCGCTGCCTGTCAGTGCTCCCTTCATGCCCGTGCCGCATGCCAGCCAGAAGCATTGCAGTGGGCTGGGTGATGGGCACAGGCTTGGAGAGTGTTCAAGTGGGGAGAGAAGTGGGAGCTTGAGGAAGGGGACAGGTCTCAGTGGTAGAGCAAAAAAAGCAGAAACCAAGCCTCCCTGACTCCATCCCCAACGAGGTGAGAGCACCTGGTTTAGCTTAGAGTCTGGGAAATGGTTTGGAGGTACGGATCTGGATCCTAGCTGGCTTCTCTTCAGGATGCTGAGAAAGGCACTGGACTTTGTGTCTTCATGTTCCTGCTGGTATGAAGCATCTACCCATGCTATGGGAAGAGTTAACTGCTCTGTCTCCACTAGCAGCAGATGAGCGCTTTTCTACCACTATCTTGCTCAGGTTTTCAAAAGACAGTATCGTTTTACTGGAACCTCCCTGAGGGGACTTTGCTCTCCTCCCTGTCCCATTCCCATGCTGATTTGCCCACTGGCCTTCCTAGTAAGCCTGGTCCGAGACGGTGCCATTGTCCCGTTTCCTGTCCTCTGGCCCTTTCTGTAAGATGTAGACTACCTCTATAGAAAAGCCAGCACTCTGCACTCCCCTCTCCCCAGGAAAAGCTGTGGTGGCCTCTTTGCTGTTTTGCCTCTAAGCTACGTGATGCTATCATTGGCCATCCCCTCTGCCTTATTTTCCCTGCATGTGCAAGGAGAAAGGAAGAGCAGCTCTGGACAGTCGATCAAATTATAAAACACTGAAAAGGTCAGAGTGGTACAGTTTACTGTTATCTTTCACTGAACATAAGGGGCATTAAAATTCTGCTGCCTCATTCATGTAACAAGGGAGAAAATTGTAAGGAAAGAAAATGAAAAGGGAAAAAAATCTTCCCTCCTGCAATTGAATCAAGAAGAGGAAAATGCACAAGTTTAACTCTTTTGTACTTCACTGTGATTTCCATACAGTTGTAACAGCAGGTGCAGGTCCAGCCTTTCATTTCTATATAGAATCTTGCTCCAGGGCCTGCCACTAGCGTAAAGAATTTGATGGGCTCAGATTTCTCCTCAATTTGTGTTGACTGTCTTGTTCTTTGACAGAGCTTGTGCTCGGAATCTGAAAGCCCAGACTTGAAGGTGTTGGAGATGGGGCAAGACCAGTCCTGACAGATCAGCTTGATGTGATTTAGACTAGAATAGCATGATGTGAGGATGAGTTGCCCTCATTAGACAGAGGTGTGTGAGACGCCAAGGAAGAACAGAATGGCCAGGCTGAACGTGCATCAGTGGTGCTTCTAGAAGGGGGCCATACGCTGCATGCAGCATGGCAGGACATCACTGATGTGCATTAACTGAGTGACCTGCTGTCATGAAACAGCTGTAGTGGAAGAGATGATGGGACTGCAGCTGACTCGGCCTTTACAAGACCTTGATCTGCAGAGGGTGTGATCAGACTTTACCTCCACACTCCTGCTAGTCACAGTGAAAAAGCTATTTACCAGTAGCAAGTAGATCTATCCGAGCTGAGCCCTGGACTCTTTTTCTAAAGCAAGCTGCATAAATGGAAAGGGAGTAGCCATGTCTCTGGAGAGCTGCAGGGTGACTCAATCCTAGCATCCCTGTTACTAGTTTTGGGAACCTCCAGGCTATTTTTTTTTTTTTTTAAGTGGAGCAGGGTCTGAGACAAAATGCCAAGTCCTGACTTTATCCCAAGACTGTAAATTTTGTCATCTGCAAAACCCACATGCAAACTTTATCCAACTACATCCTGTGCTCTTGGTAAAGTCAGTTAATTGATGTTTTTTGTCCTCCAGCCCCTTCTTTGCTCTCACTGCCTTTCGCTTTATCCCTCAAAGCCCTATCTGTCCTTCTTTGCCAGAAACTTTCCCAGAGGCTTGAGGCTGAGCACAGTATCCTGCACGGCCCCAAGACCTCCCCTCCAGGAGGAAGGTGCATCTTGCCACGCCTGTTTCTCCTGAAGCAGTTCTTCCCTGCCTCCAGCACAGCATCTGCTCCCCACCTCTTCCTTGATCCAGTGTGCAAAGCTCACTTTGAACTTGTGCTCTTTCTCAACAACATGGATTTGTGTTTGAGCCTTCTTGCCCTTACCGCTGCACCGCGTCAGGATGTCCAGGTTGCGAGGGAGGCGTGACAACAAAAGGAGAGGGCAAACACAAATCTGCTGAATCCCTGTGCTTTGCAAGGAAATGAAGGAGTTTCTTTGCCTGCCAAGAATGTGGTCTACTGAATATTACTGTAGCAAGCAGTGCCCTTGTATAAATATCAAAGTACAATCAGTCATCTGAGCCATCAGCAGCTGAGGAGGCGAGTGGATTTCCCTATATTGCTGTTCTCAGTCCTCCAAAATCAAGCTGGGAATCCTGTCCATGCACCAACACTTCTGGCATGCAAACTGCCTGGTGGATGGGACCTGCTGCTGCAAGCTTTCCTGGGGCCCATGT
Organism: Rhea pennata; assembly: GCF_028389875.1. Lineage (NCBI taxonomy): Eukaryota > Metazoa > Chordata > Aves > Rheiformes > Rheidae > Rhea > Rhea pennata. Next base: position 4,653,395 of record NC_084680.1, read on the forward strand.
GGTGTCTGAAGATAAAATAAGCATGGGGGAGAAACAGAGCAAAACAAGTATCTCTCCGTCAGATGCTCAGGATCCATGCTGCATCCCGATGGGAAGCTGTTATGAACTGGCTCAGGTGAGGCAGCCTCCCTCTGGGCTGTAAAGGATGACTGCTCAGAAAAGCAGATTTTTCTCCAATGAGAGATACCTGAGGAAAAAGCTTAGTTCCAAAAATTTTGCTTTAAAAGGTGCTGTTTCCCCTGGGAGGTTTCAACCCAATTTTAAAGCAAAATGCATTTTCAATCAGCTTTACAACATTATTGTGGTTAAAAATAACCAAATAAAAACAAAATCTGAAGTCATATATAAGTAAAAATGAAACCAAAATGTTTTGTTATTTCCCAGTGGAAACTTGAAATTGATGTTTCCCTAAAAACAAATGTGTTTTGGAGGGGGGGGGGGAAGGCATTTTTCAGCACAAAACCCTTTGAGTGTTTTTTTCTAAGAAGTAGCAATACTTCGCAATTTGCTCAGTCTGCCACTAAGATGCCACCTATTTTCGTCTTGTCAGAGTTGCTCTTAATGCAGGAGTTACACGAATAGTGTTTTGTGCTTTCCTCTGCTGTTTCTATTTAGGGTCTCTTAACAGCTTCGCTTAATATGATGGTGATGTGGTCATACTGCGTGCTGGAGCTCAGCAGAGCTGGTGGTGGTGTCCACCCTGAGCTACTGACTGATTGAATGAAGCTGGAGAAAGTAGAATCAAGGTGGGAAGAAAGGAAATCAAGTTGCTGGAGGTCACAGAACAAGCTGGTGGTGAGTGATCACCACCATCAAGTGATGGAAGTAGAACTCAAATCTCTTGATTGAGAGATTTGATTGCTTAGACTGCTTATTACTGCTGCCATTTCCCCAGACCTCAGCACCATGGATGCGTTTTGTCCCCAGCCCTGTATCAGAATGCCATTCCTGTCCTCCTCTTGTGAAGGCAGAAATTTCCTGTTGCATAGCCCTTAAGCTGTTATCCATCTCCAGAGATGCTGGTATAAGCGAAAGACAAAATAGCCAGAGAAAGACAGTCACATCTCTAGGGCACTGGGAGGGGTGGCAGTGTTGTGGGTGGGCAGCTCACAGTGTCATGTCCTCTTTCCTGAGGAACACTTGCTAGTTATTTTAAAGTGAAGTTGCCTTTCTTTCCTTGCAAAGCATGTTTTTGTAGGTGTGAACCTGATATTTTGCAGAGGGTGAGAGATCTAGTTTATTGCTACCTGGTGAAAAGTAGAATGACTGAACTGTGCACTTGCTCCTGCTGGTTTTCCTGGAGCCGCTAGTCAGACAAGCTTCAGCCATGAGATTTGATACAGGAATTATCAAATGAAAATATTATCTGTGTATTGTGGGAAGCCAGATGGAAGGATCCCAGCGGCCCTTTCTTGCTGTACTTGGCATGTGAGGTTTCTTTTTCTTTACTATTCTTCCTCTCTAATAGCTTACAGAAAGGAGTTCCATAGCTGATGTACATACAGTAGTGAGAACTTGCATAGGGTTATTCCATCATCTCTTCATATGTGCTGATCTGGACCATATATGAAGATTAGGTTTATGTTGGGATGTTGTCTTCTGTGGTAACATGCTTAAAAATTCATTTTGAAAGCCTATGGGGAGTCTAAAACAGTGAACTAGTCCTTAGAGTCCTTTGAAAGTGATGTGGGGATGGGGTTTCTGATGGCTACCATAACCCAAAATTTAGCTGAGGGAGTATCGTCTTAATTACTGTTTTGTTGCTCCAGTTGAGGAGTGCCACAGCTCCCAGCATCGGCTTTAGTGTTACCTTCCTGAACTAGAAGTTGCTGAAAGAGAAGGGAGTATCGTTGCGCAGCTCCCAGCTGGCTGGGGCACGGAGGGCTATGCAAAGGGCTCTTCTCGGTCCACAGAGTTTGCCTCCATCCCACCTACCAGAGTTATCAATTCAGAGGTGGTTTCTTAGTTTTGAGATGTGAAATGAAGTGTTAAAAAAGGGAAAAAAAAAATACAGGGATCTGTAATTCCTTCTTGTCAGGCACCTTAAGTAAAATGGAATGGTTTCTGGCACTTTATCAAATAGGCCCTTGTCCATACTCCGTCCATGACTTGTCTGGAGATTCCCGTGGGTGATGGCGGGGATATGGGCAGGATGAGGGGATAAAGCAAGATGGCAGGTCCACCCGGAGCTGCAGCATAGCTGCAGCCCACCTGTCATGCTGACACGTTCGCATCTGGAGCTGCCTCTTCCCTGTGGTTTCCAGGGCTGCCAGAGGAGGGAATCACACATAATAACAAATGGGAGGGCAGAAGTTGACTAAGCAAATGTCAGAAATGCTTACTATAGAAACTACACTCCATTCCTCCCCGTGCCTTCCCTGTTCAGAGCTTAACGCTGTCTAGACAATGGTCTGCTTTATGCAAACTCTCCATTAACTTATGCTGATAGACTGGAAAACTGCTAAGAGGTTCTCTCCTGCCTTGGTGCTGGCTGCAAATGCAACCTCATCGTCCTTTCTGAGGCTTTGTTCTGCTTGGAGAACAGCGGGGCCTAATGATTTAACAGAGAGGAACGCTTAGGGCCAGGAGAGTAACTTGTGGGGAACCCAACGAACAGAGACTAGAGCTGGGTACTCAGAGCCCCCCTGAGGTTTAAACCGAGTCAAAACATCAAGTCTCCCTCCTAATGCTCGCAGTGTGAGTAAGCAAGCAAGATACATTATGAAGAGATAAAACAGGAGCACAAGAGGAGACGGTATGACTTGTCTTGTCTCGCTCACTCAGAGACTTAGCTTGGATTACATCTTAAAGCCAGTCTTGCTGCTACTTGGTGGAACCTGACTCATGCTATTTGCACGCTAGAGATTGCCAATACTGCTTTGGGTTTCTTTTCTTTACTTGTACTCTGAATCACTTTTTCTCCATTGACTGTATAGGTTAGCCTGAGGTGATTAGCTCCTAACTAGACTCTTACCACGGCGCTGAAAAGCTAGGAGGGATTTCTGGACCATTTCACAGCAATAGGCTGCATCAACCAAAAGTATCTTATGCTGTTGGCCTACATCCCAAAGTGCTCTGCACTATATTCTTGTGTGCTGCCTTGTAAGAAAGCTGCTGTGGGTTGCTGGATACCTTTTGCCTCTCTTGTAACTCCCCGGGAAATTCCCCACAAGTTTCTCCATCCCATCCCCTAATTCAATCCTTTCTTTGTGTGGTGGTCAAACTTGCTGCAGCAAATGTGGATGTGGCACCAATGAAAAAAGTCTTCACTACTGGATGCGGTAGGCTTTATCCTGTATTTTATACAGTGGCAGTATGGAGGTGAACTTGCCTTCCTGGTCAGGGGACTGCAACTGAGCTCCAAAACTTGGAAGGAGTGAAGTAAGCACGACCTTGCCTGGAAAACCACAAACCTTCATGTCCATTCTGCAGGTTGTAACTTCTCAATGGGCCCAAAGGAACTGCTCTGGAAATTCGGAAAACACAAACATTTGCTGCTGTGCTGGGACCTTATATGTCAAGTTTCAGCCCAGAGCATATATTTTTTAATGGTTGAATTGTACAGCCCAGAAACACTGAGCTTATGATGAAAATGCTGCCAGACTTTTATCTGCAGCAATTCCAGCCTTCTTAACAGCCCAGTGGAGAGTGAGAGCTTCTATTATCCAAACTGCCAATTAATTTAAGCACATTCTTTTAGCCTGATATAAAGATGTTGTTTCTCTGCATCAGTGACATTGCCCTGCCCACTGAGGTCCTGCAAGCTTTGCTCAGTGGGAACCTGGCTGCTCTGTCCACTTGCATTGCTGACGAGAAGCCCTTTGTATGCTCCTGTTGGTCTCAGGAGGAGAGCTATCATGCTGTGTTGGGTGAGAGAGAATGGGCAAAGCACAGAGAGAGCAGGCCACTGTAACGTGGGATGGCGGAGGTAGAAAGTGGGGCTAGTGAACCAATGCTCACAAAAAGCATAGTCACGGGCATGGTATGTATTAGAGTAGGTGGTGATTCCTGCAGGCACTGCATGCTGCCTCCTGAACATGCAGAACATGGAAAAAACTCTGCTGTCTTCTCTGAAACTCTTGATACTAGGTCAGTGAGGATAAGTGCATGGGTACACTTAATTGATTAGATTTCATTGGCAACAACTTGTTTTTTTCTCCAGTTCTTTTTATCCAAGGCTCTTCTGGGGTGGTTTTGACTTCTGTGGAAAGTTTCTGAGCACTCTGAATATCCCTCTTTTACAGACAATCTCAATCATGTTTTCTGCCGCCCCCCCCATAGCACATGATCAAACATCCCTCTCTTGTTGCACCTCTGCCAGCCTGCATCCATCTACTTGTGGCAGGTTAACTGTCCTTCATCCCTCAAAATAGACTAGCAGAGCTGTGGATGTGATCGCTTCCCAACCCAGGTCGCATAGGGGAAAAGTGACTCTCAAAAAAGTCAAGGGCTTTGCTTAGTCAAGGGCCTCCCAGGAGGCTGCAGCACAAATGGTAACGTGTCTCCTGGTTCTCAGTTCAGTGCTCCGTTTAGTGTCAAAGAAGGCTGATGGGATTATACTTCTGTCCTCCCTCTATATCAGAGCTTGAACCTGGCATGTTTGTATTTTGCATGTCAACGTGTTAGAGCAAGGTGTTGGAAGGGAGGATTGGACTGTGCCTCTGAAATTAAGAGCAATTCAGAGAGACAGTGAGTGTATTCACCATGGATAAGTTCAGGCTACTGAGTGACAGCAGCCCCCAGCTGACCTGTTCAAACTGCCATGAACACTAGTGGGTGAATCTTGCTCTGCGTGGTCCTGAGACCATGCAGCTTAATCCAGCAGCTGCTCTTGCCAGGAAACACCATTTCCGTATCTTTTTCAGCAATGAGCTGGTGCGACGGCCCCATTTGACTCAGATGACTCAGGGAAAGGGGTTAGAAAGGACTGTTTATACTGTTTAATCTACATGGGCTTAGTTGAATGTAGCAGCGTGAGCAGTTAGGTGCAGCCAGAAAAGACTTTGGGATTAAACCCTAACATTTTTGGGGAACTCTTCTCTGAGAGACTCCTTCCCAGCAAAGCTTGGGTGCAGGTAGAGCACTGGCATTGTGTAGTTGCTGCTGAAAGATATTGTGCTGTTTCTGCACCGCACCAGGCAGAAATGGCCCTTAGAGGCTGCTGCGCTGCAAACAGTGCTCACCTGGAACACCTCCGAACTGTGTCACCTGCCAAACTTGAGCTTTATCTATGCCAAGCTGGGAAAAGAAGGGTTTTTTCTGTGGTACACGTGAACTACTCTTCTCCAAGCACCAAACATAGGAGCTGATAAAGCTGAAGTATCCTAAAAAAAAACAGAAGGGGAGAAGTTACAATTTCTGTTTTCAGTAGGAAAGGAATAAATTCTGACATTCTCATGTCCAGAGCCTAGCTTGCAACAGGTTTAGCACATGATACAGATGGCTCTGCAATTATTGCCAACATCTACTTGTTATATTAGATAAGGCCCAGGGTTTATTTAGCAGAACCAGATGGAGGGAATACACAATATTTTAGATGTCTTGGCAAACTGTGTTTTCCTTAGAACAACATTACATGTTTGCTGTGATAGTTCTGGCCAAAAAAAAAAAAAAAAAAAAAAAAAAAAATAGAGAAAGAGGGAGAATGATATCTTTTGGGAGTGACAATGAGGCATATATTAAAGAAGAGATATTGCAGTTTCCAGACTTGCCAACTCTTTCAAGATTATTGTAAGTTTTATGGCATCTGGTGCCTTACAGTAATCCCAAGCTTTGAGTCCTGTGACGAGGAGAATTACAGCTTTCATTTGCTAATGCATACTTTTTGTAGCTGTAGACTAAAGCTTGAAAATATAACTCCAGCTGCCTACAAAAGCTAAGAATCAGGAGGCAAAGACAGAAAACTCTGACACTATTTTTTTTAATGGTCTCATGACTTTTAGGCCAGTTTTGTGGTTTGGGGCCTTGCTAGTTATTTCCAGAGTGTAACAGCTGGCAATATTGTATCTTCGCGTAAGAGGCAACCACTGCAGGGTGGAAAAATGATGTTTGAGCTTTGGGTCCTTTAGCTAGCATACTTGGGTATGAGGTATATGAGGAACACATGCGTTTAGCCATTTGCTCAGAATGTTTGCTAGTCAAAATACCCCTCAGAGACCAGTGCCGAAGGGGCCCCGTTACTGTTTGTGGAAGCAGGTGAAGAGCCCGGTCTGGGGAAGTCCTCTTCAGTTTCCACTGGAAACAGAAACTGCCTTTGCAGTCTCATTCAGAGCGCTTGGTCCTTGCAGGACTCTGAGCTCCCTGTTCTTCGAGGTTCCCAGAAGCGAGACATGGAGCCGTAAAAGCCTCCCTGTGCATGACGCTCCACAGAGAAACCAACACTCTCCACTGCCAAAGAGAAGAAGTCCAGCCCATTCTCCTTATGCAGAAGTACTGTATGGATTTCCTATCTTTGCACTGGACAATCAGAGAAAGTCCCTCTGGGGATATTTGCCAGAGGTAGATTCCTTCAGTGCAGTCATCTTGTCTTATTGAATTTAGCTTCAACATCATCCAGCTTGACTGAAACTAAATTGTGAGGGAAGGCATAGGGCAGCAGGCCGCATGTGACAACAGAGTCAGCACTGCCTTTGAGGGTGTGACATGGTGGTTGCTTGAAGTGTGTGGCCCTGAGAAGCAGTGAAGGTCATTAGACGTGCGCCTGGGGAATAATGACAGTGAGTTTCTGCCCTGGTTTCTCTAGAGTTTAATATTGGCTTTCATCCACTGATTAAGTAGTTAGCTGTGCACTTAGTGTGAACTAAATGCGGATGTATCCATCTGTTAGTGGTGATCTTAATTTGGAAGTCATGAGCTCAGAGCCAACGGCGGTCATTAAATTAGCTAGCCCTAGGCGTGCAAATTGAACCAGACTGCATCTCCATAGCAGATGACCTTATCAGCTACTAGAGTGCATGGAGATGTGACTGTCTTCCCCTGGGCAGAAGTTCTGTGGCTGCTCCCCTTGGTTGTTAGAAAGTACCAGAGGAATGGTGGGTGCTTGCACTTCAATGTCTGTTAGTCCAGTTGGATTTTTCATTAACATATCAGATTAAACCACATAGATGGTCTTCCATCACTGGAATGTTAGTGGCAGCGAGGCCTGAGTATCCTTGGGCATAGCCTGATTCCCCACATGCTTCTGCTGAGAAGACAAGTGTATTGATGGCCCTGGCAGGAGAAGAGGTGTAACAACATCCTGATGGCAGGAGGGCTATATTTATCTGGTGCCAGTTCATGGTGCCAAAGGATTCTGTGCATAGGGGTGGGCTGTGAGGAGAGATTTACTAGGGGCAGTGCTTGGAAGTGGAGCTGGGAAAAAGATGTGCAATAAATTTGGCTTCCCTTTCTACTCATAGAATTACCATGAGCTGATCAAGGTGGCTTCAGAAGTTTCCAAATTAATTTTAGCTTTTAATCTAAGTTTGAAATTGTAGTGTGCTTGATATTTTGCTTTATTCTGGAAAGAAGATCAGGAACACTTGAAATTCTGATCAAGCTCTTCTGACCTCTCATCTCTGAACTGATGGCTCAGTTTGGTCATGTGGTGTTTTGGGGTCTCTGACTGGTCAAGTAGACAAGAATGTCTAGGCATGAATGATGATGTCAATGAATTTCTTCCAGCCATCATCCATGTGGCTGTGTGAGTGAGGCTCAGCTGACTAAGTGCTGAAGAGTAAGTATGAAAGGTGTACAAATATGGCACCCTGAGTTAACCCTCCATTCTTCCTGCCTCCTTCCCCAATTTATTATAGGACTATTCTTAGCTATAGTTTTGCCTGACTTGCTTATCTTTGTGCAGTACAGTGTTCAGTGATGCAGTGGCAAAGTGGTGTGTTAGTATTTAATACTAACAGCAATTAGAGGTTCAGTCATGGGAAGGACCCCTCACCATGCCAGGTCAGAGAAGAGGAAGATGGCTCTTGCCCTAAAGAGCATTAAAGAATGGTCAGTTCCTTGTACCGTTTCCTGGGACTTTGTGATAGGAAGTAGATCTGTTTAGGGAGGTGGCAATTCCTGGCAGTAAGAAGGTGAAGCGGATGGATTCAGAGAAAGTCAAGCCACTCTCTCTAGAAACTAGAGCAATGGCTTACATGGTGGATCTTTGGAAAAGAAAAGCCTGAAAAGCAAAAAGGCCAGAAGGAAGTAAGCTAACAAGAAATTTCCTTTCCATCCTGACTGGTGTTCCCAGTATTGCCCCAGATTTTTCTTCCTCCTTTGCACCTGCCTCTTATTGACTTCTGCTCCCCACCTTCTCCTGCCAGCTCCAGCAACACCAGTCAAAAGCTACAGATAGGAAGGCCGGGCTCTGCTTTGAACTCTTTTTTAACAGCAGTGCAGTTTGGTTTTGACCATGTTTCCTGCTCAACTCATGAATTCTGGGGACTGGCCAGTGCAGAGGGTGATATGATTCTGGTTCCAAATAAGACAGATTCTATCACCGCTCCCAAGGTGTCAGGCAGGATGGATGAAATACATTTTTAGCGTCCCAGGCCTCTTACCTCCTGCAGGATCTATGCTGCCCTACTATCCCATCTAATTGAAAAAGCACAACCCTCCTGCATGTACCTGCTGCCCTGTGCCCTTTGCCATATTTTGAACTGCCAGTTAGTAGAGACCAGTGTCACGCTGATCCCATCACTCTGGCAGAGCAATGAAACGTTTCATGCATTTAGTTTCAGTGACATGTTTCATATACACTGTTTGCGGATTTGTATCTTTCTGGAAAACAGCAGTCTTAGCAGTTTAGTCAAAAGCATTTGCAGATTTGACTTGAATTGCTTTTGCTAGAAAAGAAGCATATTAGAAGTCAGAATATTTCATTTTAGAATTTGACAAATGAATCAAAAATCCCAAATGATGTTTCTTTACTGTCTCACTTTTTTCCCCTTAAAAATGCCTGGAATACCCTCCTCCTCTTTAATTATCTTGCCTGCCACAGGGCTAAAATCCTCCATTGCTTGTACATACACAGGAAACCGTAGGGTGAGATGTGAGACACCAAGCAGCTCCAGGAAAGTGCTTTGTACTCCCAGCTCCAGCTCTCCACATCCTCTGATGCCAAGAGCAAAATTCTCAGATGCCCATTTCCAAGGACAGAGATCAGCTGTCGTAATGCTAATGTGGCGAGACTCAAGGTATGACCTAGTTTCCAGCCACAGTGAAATGCGGAATGGCTTTTTAACTCCTCTGTGCTCAGTTTTCCCAGTGTGAGCTCAGTAAAATCTTTTGGGCACATGCATTTTCCTGCCAGCTGTCCTGGTTTATCGCGAATGAGCCTTCTTTTCTACTACGCAGGGGGTATGTGGTATCCTCCTATCTAAAGCACCAAGGACCTGTTTGAACAATTGCTTAGTTGCACCAGAATGAGTTCTTTCATCCTGGGTAGAAGCCAAACCCTCAGCTTTCTGCGCTCTGTAAAAGTTCATTTGTTTTATTTAAAAGTAGTATGCCGCTTGGTTGCTGTGAGTCTCGCTGTAGTGGAGAATTGTGTATAGATTCTCTTTTTCCTATCTTCTCCCTGGAGTCTGTTTCAGGAATTAGTCAGGAGACTGGGTTGCGGGTGATTTTTTGGAGGAGCTTTTTTTGTCGCTTTGCTGTCCCTCTTCCTGGGACTCTGGAGCATTTCTGTGATACAGAGAGGAGAGGGTTTGCACTATATGTCCGAGTCAGCGCCTTGTAAGCTGAAAGGTGGTGGCAAATTCAGTACAAAGAGCTTGGAAACGCACTGTTTTGGTATGTGGTAGAAGAAGGAATGAATTGGCTGTCTAAGCCCCTGAAGCAGAGCAGCCCCTTACTGTTGAATACCATTATTCTTCCAGGGATGTTTTATTTTTCTCTCTGTTCTCTTCATCTTATAGCTAAAGAGCTGATTATCTTTCACTGCAGGGAGGCTGTTTTGAAGGATACAGTCAGCTTAGGGACAAATATGTTAATCTGAGCAAGCAGATCAGTCTGTCTTGCTCTGGTTAGGATGGTGTTAAAGGATTGAAACCCTATATGTAATGCTGTAGATGTGCTTTGAAGGAATAGGTTTAGAGATAATGTGTGGGTATCCACTTGGATGCTTAAATTTGGTGCTGGTCATCCAAGGGAGAGGAAGAGATCCAGCAAGCTGGGTCCTTTAATATGAGAGGGACTAAGGACAGCTAGTGGGAAAGTCACTGATGTGGAGGGATGAAGCCAACAGATGAACCTGGCAACACCATAAATTAAGCAGTGCAATTAGCATGTCAGATCTACTTATCAGCTCAGACCTGGTGTCGACTGTGTGTCTTTGGTAGTCAAGATAAAGCTTACATGCCATGAAATCGAATTGAGTAGAAAAAGGCATCTTTCCAATAGCTCTAGTCAGTACTTGCATGCAGATTTGTGCTGCAGCTGGGAGAGCAAGGGCCTGGGACTGACAGCAATGCCACTGCAGTTCAGACACAAGTCAGCCTCACTGGACTGGATAAGGTGGCTGCCCGCAGCTGACAGATTGGCTTACGAGCAGTCCTTGGCCGGTTGCCTCTGCTGACCTGCCTTCAGATGGGCCCTTGAGTCTCAAGCGAGAAAGTCAGCCAGACTAGGGCGACCGTGTGTGACTGAGCAATGTCTTCAGTGTTCACTCTGGAATTAGAAAGGTTAAAAATACTCATTTTGACTTGCATTGCAGCTGGGGATGTTAAATCCCAAGGAAGACCCCTGTGAGGGCTGTGGAAGAAGGTGCTACATGGGTGCTCAGGGCAGACACTGCTGTTCAGCTCAGGAGATGTTTCAGCTTTCTCCAAAATTGCAGGCATCTGCCCCTTTTGGAGAGAGGATAGCTGGCTGATGGATAAGCATAGCAGTGTGCACGTTGTGAAATCTGGCGCAGTAGGGTTTGTTATGGACCAACAAGGTAGGAGCCCTCAAAGCTCTCCTGTTTGCTACCGTAACCCAGGACTGTGCCACCGAAGCTGACAGCACTATACCCCTGCAGTACAGCATGAGATAAGTCAGATCTGCTGTGCAATAAACTTATCCAGCACCTATAAGTTGTACAACTAATTTAGATCAATCTTACTAGATTTCTTTTTCATGTGGATGAAGCACATGTTAATTTTCCTGGCACCCAGAAATGCTTGTTTTGTAGCTCTTTCTGGAGTGGCGGGTATTGCACATGAGCGTGTGTTTCCCACCCTGGAGTGGTTAACGTATGCGTGCACAAATGGCCTTCCTCGTAGTGCTTCGATAGAAATTAACTCCTTTTGGCTAGGTAGAGGTCAAAATCAGAAATCCAAACGACGGCCATTTGGCTAGATTCTGTCCCTAAATAAGGCCAGTTCCATTGAAAATTGTTACTACAGCGTATGAGAAAAATAGTCCAAGAATCTGCTGATAGTGGGCTGAGGTCTGAGTCAGTCTCGAGTAATTTATTGTGCAGGATAGACATTAGTGCAGCTTGTGTTTCCAAATAAGGATCATTAATTCAAAGGCTCGCTATGTGTGTGGCTAGACTGTTGGTTATTTTAAACTGTTTGGTATTTCTGAACCCTGAAATGGGCCATTTGCTCTTTTTGTGCTCAAATGTTTCAGTTATCCAGGAAAGCAGCAGTCAGAGCAGCCTCCCAGGGCAAACACTGTCTGGAGAAAAGGCCCCCCTTCACTCCCCTCGCCCCCAAAGGCATGTGTGTGTGGAGAATATATGTATTTTTTTCAATTTCTGAAGATCTGCATGCATTTTTGAAGAAAAACCACTTTAATATACAAAGTTCAAAGATTTACTATTTAAAATGTATTTTATATTTCAAAACCCAGGCCTTTTTGGAAAGAAATGAAACAATTCCACAGTATCTTTCATTTCGAAATAAACACCTTTTTTCCGTTTAATTTTTAGTGTAAAATTTCAAAGTGGTCCCGTGATGGCATCAGACCAGGGGAGAACTTTGTGGGTTCTCAAGCTGAGTCCCCAGCTATAGGAAGCCCCACGGCGAGTGATCCTGCTTGCAGCCACAACTCTCCTGGCAGGGCGACTCTTTCTCTGCACCCTGGGCAGCAGTGGAGGAATCAGAAAGGTGCATGTGGGAGATGATCACAGGTAGCAAGCAGTGCAAACAGGGACGACGATCAGGACAACTGCCCGTAGTCTGGGGAAACATCTTTAAATCAGTCTGCAAATATTTATGACAAACTACTACAACCGACAGCTGTCGGGAGCGGCTCACCAGTGAGTCACAAGCTGAGCGGACAGCCTGCATATGCCTAATTAATACATCAGCCGGCTTCAGCAGATGCCACGCAACTCTCAGTTCTCCCATAGGTTTCCATTTCAAAGGGGAGGTCACTGGGGCTTGAGAAATGGTGAGCAGCCTGAGCCCAAAGTCTAGTTCGGTAAATTGGAGGGATTTATTTCAGTGCCCTGTGGTCCAGCTTCTGTTGGGGATTTTGGGGTCATTACTGCCAAAACATTTGTGTAAGGTGGGACTGAATCTGTAGGTAAGAAAGTGCTATGGGGTGTGGTGTCTGCTACTTCTTTTCATAAGACATATGCTGTGCTGTTAGCTATTCTTGTCATTTTTTTGAGGAAAGCTGTCTCATGGGTATTTTGTCTCTCTCTTAATCCCACCCAAGAGAATCACTCTCAGATTCATTCAGTTCTTAGAAACAGGTATTTGGGCTAAGGTCTCTGAAAAATCCTGTGTGCTATCTGTTCCCACTTATTTTCTAGGACTGGAGTTTACGATAAATAAAAAGGTTAAGTTAAAAATGCCTATGATTTATGCCAGAGATTTTTCCCTGAACAAAAGCTACCCCGGCACCAGTGTTACCCCGCAAAGAGATCTGTTTGGTAGTGTTAATAATTAGTTATTAGTCTCGCTACTTTTCACTGTAGCTTTACATTACCTGCTCACAAGCAGACACCCTGAAGCCGCTGGACTTGCAGCTAGTTACAGTTCTTTCCTCTGTCTCATGTCATCTCTGTTGTGATTTATTAACAGCGGTGCTAGGAGGCTGGGCGGAAAACTTGCTCCATCATCTGCAGATGTGTGTTTGCTGACTGCAGCCCTCCCTGATTGCTCTTTGTCGCAGCTGGACCCAAAGTGTTGTTGTTCCCTTTAAGCATAAACATGTTCAGAAAGTCCCTTTTCTGTGATCATTTATTGCTGGCTCTTAACTCAAAGTCTCCCATGCTTGTGTTCCTCCTTCCCCCTCCTCTGCCCGCCTCTGGAGAGAACAGAAAAAGCCTTTGTCATCTGTTACCCAAGAGATCTGTTGGAAAAGACAAAATAAATCCACTAAAAGGCAGTGAAAGTAGGAAGAAGACAAGGTTCAAATGATTTTGAGAAGCAGGATTAGCTTTGCCCAGCTCCAGGCTGCAGGATTTAGAGATCAGGAGCTAAGCTTGAATGAATTTTGAGGTATTTTCTTGTGACTCTCTTTGATCAACTTTTCAGTAAGGAGATGCATTTAACAGGTAGCTCTAAAATATGCAGCATTGTATGACAATGTGTGTCTTGCTGAACCAGTACATTAAAATACATTAAAAAAAAAATGGCTTGTTAATTAATTGTTAGACTTTCATTCTTTACTTTCTTTTATACCTATACAAATAAGCTATTTTTATAACTGATTCCAAGCTTTGTCTGAACAGAAGATACTAAGCAATTGTTACAAATTTGGCCTCTGTCTCTGGCAACACATGTCAGTCAAAGAGCTTACAGCAGAGGTGGTAGTGCAGAAAGCAATCTTTATTCAAGCTAAAAAAAAAAAGTAAGAGTACAGTGGTCCCGAACACCGGTGCGTTAGCAGGAAACAGCTTCTAAGGCCTAGATCCTTAGATTTAAGCCTACCAAATCTCCACATTTTTGCACACCCCATTAGGAAACGAAGAAGGCTGAAGATCCAAACCGTTTCTTCTTCGGGGTCTCCTCTCCTCCTTTTTTTTTTTTTTTTTTTTTTTTTTTAACTTTTCTCTGCTGATTTCTGCTTCTGGTGTTGACTCTTCAGTCACTTGCTCTCTGTTCTCAGGTATTTGATGTGCATACCGGAAAGCTTCTGCAGGATTTTCATGCTTGTTTTCTAACTTCTTCAGCCTCCTTCTTCCCTTATTTTTAATAATCCTTTCCTTCTTGTTACAGCAATGGGTTCTGGCAGTTTTCAGCTGGAGTACAGGAGAGTGTGTGTGGGGGGAAGTAAAATAGAAAGATAGCACTTAAGCAAATGCCATGAAGTTGATTACAGCCTTCCCTCCGTGGGGCATTGGTGCTCTTCTGCACATAAGTTCGTGAGCAGTTTAGGGGAAGGGTTCATGCAGCAGCAGTATGTTAGCATTGGTTTGGCATGGCTTCCCCTTGCTGAGCTGCTTTGTTGGGTGCATGCAGTGTGTGCCGGGGTCCAGCACCCAGTCACGCACTTAAACTAGTGCAGGAAAAGTATGGCATGAGGTTAAATGCCCACCTGGGTTTTCTCACCCAGTGCTGGAGTCTTCCACAGAGGTGGCTCATTTACCTGCAAGTCTCAAATGTGAATTTCTAGACCTACAAACCTCTTCTCTTTGTTCTGTTTCTTGCACCAAAATCAGCTTTATTTAGGATGCAGCTATGTATTTTTTTTCTCTGGAGGTAAAATCTGTCTGGGGATTTTCAGATTTTCAAGAGTGGCTGATTCATAGGCAGACCTAACACCGACAGCACAGCAGAAGATGGCCATATGGGCATGGACAATTCATGCAGTCAGACTGCTAGTTGTGTACGAGCCACAGACCAGCTCATCAGCTACAGGACACGATGTACTCTAGGGTGTCCTACATAAATTAGCTCAGGGATCACAGTATTGGTAATGTTGGAGTTGATAAATGATTCGGGTTCTTGGCTAGAGATGCTTGCCATTGCTTGAGCAGACTATTCTTAGCATCAAACCTAGTTTAAACGTAGCACTGGAATGAAGACCTCCCCTGGAGGACTCACCACAGCCATCAGAGCACCGACTGGCACCCTTGGACTGATGGTCCCCTATTCACCCCCATTTTCCCCCCCCTCAGTTTAGAAACAAAATGATGAGCATATTAGCAAACCTTCCTCTCAGCTTGAACTGGGAGCCAGGGCTCTGCCTAATGACAGCACGAATCCATCTTAACTCACTGGAGACTGATTGCGCCTTTGGTAGGAACATCTGAGGTGGACGTTTAAGATTACCTTTTGTCTTGAAGTGTGTGCTGTTCCCAGGCTACCGAGGTTTATAAGTGAGCAATTAAGTTGTGGCGATGAAGGGGAGGGAGGAAAGGAGTGAAATCATTGGCATGGATATGGAAGATTAAATTAGAAGTCTGTGTGTGACAGTTCTTGGTTTAAATTATCTTCTGTTGCTTGTGCTCAGACTACATCAATAGAGCTGATATAATGCAAATTTTCTGGTCATGGAAATGTGGGAACAGGTGTCCTATAGAATATACTTGATTCCTCAGGTCCTGGCTAACTGCTGCCTCTATTGCCATCCAACATCTCAGCATGTTTTTTTTCCTAACCTCCAGCACCTCCTGCTGATTGAGTCTGGCCCTTTCCGCATAGTACTGCTGATACCGCTCTTCTGGCCCACACTTGGCCGCAACGTTAAATCAGTCAGTAAGTCATGGATAGCATTTTTTATCGCAGTGTAGGCACGATGTAAGAGCTCTCTGTGTGTCCGCATCTTCCAGAGTTGAGTACGTCAGACGCCCTGCATAATACATACTACATAATAAAACTTACGTCTCATCTGAAAAACAGACCATACTTTGCTTCTCTTGTATATTCGTGGCAGCTAGCTACTTTCCTGAATATTCAGCAGCACATTATCAGGCAGTCTGAAAAATGGCTCCTGGGCAGGAATGGATACATCACGTGTGCACGCTGCAGCTGATCCGTGCCTGTCGGAGCACCTCTACGCTGCAGCCTTGTGGCACGCTGAATGTACCGTGCGCGAGTGCTTAATCCATGGGCGACTGTCCCAGGTTTTGTTGCCTGAAGTCTGGAAGCCTCTTTCCAAGTGTCCCGTCAGTCTAGAGGAGAGCTCTTCCACTTCTCTTTTATAACATCTCTCGAATCTCGCTTAATGTCTTTTAAACTTGGTTTCCAAGTCCCTCTGCTGTGCTACTTCTCAGGAAGATTTGTGAAAGTGTGAGATTATGGTCTGGTTATGTGGCTACCAAGGTTGGGCCCTGCTGGACAGCAGGTTTGTTTAACAAAGTGGAGGCTCCATGCACACTCATTATCCGGTAATTGGGTGCTTGATCTCATTGCTATGCTGGCTGCTTGGCACCTTCCACCTTAAAATAACCTGGGGAAAAAATCTCACCAAAAGGAAATGAAAATCACTTCAAATTGAGCAATCAGTGTGGAGCTGTGAAAGAGTTTTTGCTCTGGACTAACGACGTAGTTGGCTTGTGTTAGAGGAGTACTATTCCAAATCAATAATATTTTTGTTGAAACAACCAAGGAATGGCCACAGTAATTAATGAACAAAGTGTTGCCGTGCCTTCTGTGGGGTACTGTGTGCCTCGCAGATTTCTCACTTAAGGATTTTGCGTCCTTGAAGGCTTGTGGACACTCTGGCAATGTTTCTTCCTTTACTGTGCCCTGAAAAGGTGAAGCCATTTCATTTTCTGTGTAGAGCATTTTTAGTTTTTAAGAACTGTTCTGGTTTGGGAGCTGTATTTCTTTATTAAGAGTTGCTGAAGTGTATTAGAGGAATTGCTTGCACCCTGTTCTCTGGGTGTAATTGAGTAAGATGCTCTGAATGAAACTTGATTTTGTACACACAGAGTAAACGATATAACCAGAAACTGCTTCAGATTTTAGGAAGCACCAGACGTCAGTATTTGAGGGGCCTCTAATTTTACTATAGGGAGAGGCTCTGGTAGACAATTTATTGCATAACTAGGGGAATTTATTTCCCTCTCAATGTGTCCTCCTTGGAAAATGGTGCATGTATTGCGTGAAGTACAGGGTGCTGCTCTTTAAGGGCCAGCACCGGGCCTACTCGCTATGTAAATGTCCTCATTATGCCAGCAGATATTGAGGATTTTCTTATCATATAAGCAAGACTCAGCAGCTCTAGAGGAACGTGTGAATTGTTTGTTTTCAGGGGACATGATTTGCAATGTAATGATAGGTAAAAAGTTTGAAGCAGCCTGAATTTGTTGGTTTTACGCAACGTTAATCCATGCTTTAGAAACAGGAATTTATGTTCAATCTCATTTCTCTCTCTCTTTCTTGCCTCTTTAATTAGGATTCTAGCAACTGCTGGGACTGATTTTGACCTGCGGACTCTGCGAGCTGTCCGAGTGTTACGACCCCTGAAGCTTGTGTCGGGAATCCCAAGTGAGTGCAATTATAATGCTGTCTTCATTAGCCAAGGTTGCTCTATAGCTTTGGAGTTGTTGGGGGGCTTTTTCTGAGCAATTTGTTCTTCATCTGTGTTTTTGTAGTCTGTGGCTGCTGGTCTTTGCTAGGTCCTGATTTTCTGTCATCCCATTTTGTGCATAGCCAGCTGATAGTGACCCTAAATTAAAGTGCATTTTTGCAGGTGAGTGGCAGGGGAGTTGTCCTGGCACTCCTTTACCTATGGAGTTGATTTGGTTTTCTGAGATATGAGGGCCTGAGACCAAAATGTTGCTGCATTCAGGCCCCCAGCACTGAGCTTGGAATTTCTGTTTTTACCAGCTGAGCATTTTGCATTGGGGATTTTTCCCCTTCTATGCCACCAGATTGGAGTGAAACTAAGGGAAGAAACAGATAAAAAATTGGTCTCACGTTCTCAACTTGCTATGTTCTACATGCTAACGTGAAGGGTCTGAGTACTCTGATGAAGAGCAGGACCATACCTTGCTTATGCCCTGAAGCCATCAAGGTCACAACAACAGCATGGCTTACTACCTTTTAATTTGTCACTGTTTGCCTACTGGTCTGCCCGCTAGTAGGAGATGACTGCTAGGAGTGTGTTTCATTTCTGCATGTTCTACGAAGCGATTTTTTTGCCTCCAGCAAGAGCTGGTAATTGGACACTGCTTCTCTCCTGGGTAGGACACACAGCTCTTCTTCTGCAGTAACCCAGCAGTGGCCAGGTAGCCCTGTTGGAAACGTGAGCAGAGGTCCTGCGAGGGGCCCGGCTTTGTGCCGACAGCATCAAGGCTCCAGAGACCCTTTCATGGGCCGGGCTAATGTCCCAGTTTCCTCAAGTCGGCCAGGTCCTTGGCTAGGCTTGGAGAAGGGGCAGGTGCTATTTTACAAGCTGGGTCTCTCATGCACAGTCCCAAGCAGATGCTGCTACCTGTTTTCAGGGGCTGCTTGCCCAGGCAAGGCAATACAGTGCTGCAGCAGTGACAGTCTGAGGACCTGAGATATGTTAGGCTTGAGGATGTAGTAGTATTTTTTCATAAGAGAAGCTCGGGAGGGGCTTGTGTGCCTGAAAGGTTGTTTCCTCCAAGTGTGCCAGTTGTTCCAATAAAAAATATTGCTCCTGCAGGTGACTGTTGGGGAAAACCAGCTGCAAGCCAAGGAGTCCCACTTGCCTTAATTTAGCGCCACAAAGTTCCCATCAGTTGGGTGGGCTTGAGGAACAGGAGGACTTAATTGTCTAAGCCCTTGCACAAAGCACTCGGGCTGTCCCTTGGCTCGGTCATCGCGAGTCGGGGCACTACCCCCTTCTGTGGCCGCGGCCCCTCGGGCCATCCTGGCCCCAACGTGGGTCCTCCATGGCCCTCGAGGGTCACTGAGGCGAAGGGCCCCCCAAAGCGGTCCCTGCCCCCCAACCGCTGCTGGAGTACTGCTTCGAGTCTGATTTAGGTGGCGTTGGGCTTCTCCTCCCTTCCTGTTTCCATCCGCCTCGGAGCAGTTGCTGCTGCCTCATGCATTCTTGGAGAGGCTCTTCCTGGTGGTGAGAGGACAGTGCTTGTCCCTGGCTCAGCTGTCCTTGCCCCCTCAGGAGAAAGGGAGGACCACACTAGAGCCTAACTATACTGGTGGTAGCCCCCCAGGCTCTTGTTTTCCTTCTCTCACTAATGGCGTGTTTTTCCTTGTCCCCACAGGCTTGCAGGTTGTCCTCAAGTCCATCATGAAGGCGATGGTGCCCTTGCTTCAGATCGGGCTGCTTCTCTTCTTCGCCATCGTCATGTTTGCCATCATTGGGCTGGAGTTTTACATGGGGAAGTTTCACAAAACCTGCTTCTCCAACGAGACAGGTGAGGCTTGGGCTTTGCTCTGATCATGGCATGCTGTTGCGATGCTTGCAGTGCCCATCATGCCATCTGGACGCTTCCAGGCCTGTCAGGCCGCAGGTATTGGTGCCCACGTGCCTGGTAGGGGTGAGAGGTTTGACTCCAGGGCACCAAACGTGCATCTTTGTGGCTTGAAAAGAATTGCTGTAAGCGTGTGCCGATCCTGTGTCCCAGTGGCCTCCTGGAAAAATAGCAGCTTGATTATAACTGTGCTTTACCTCTAAAGTGGTGGGCAGGTCATGGCTGTGGAGGGCCCAGGTCCCTGCTAGTGCATGTCAGTACGGCCTCTTGGGTTCAGTTTTCTCCATTTCCTCTCCTTCATGACTCTGTAGTAATCCTAATGCTATTTTTTTCAGTTTCATTAGTGTCTAACCAATATCTCTGAAGTCTTCTTTTATTTCTTCTTTCTGTTCTTGATGCTTTGTTTTTAATCTTCTTCCTCATTTCTTCTGCCCTCTGCATTTTTTTAACTTTCCTACATGCTTTGAATTGCTATCAGATCCTTCTTTGCACTCTGCTCTCTTGTTGCTTTTCCTCTTTGACACCTCTCTATTCTCTCCCTCTTTATCCACCTTCTCTAAGAGTTAACAGACTGTTGTTCTCTCTGTCACATGCACGCTGGGACAGATCCTCCTCTTCCTTTTACACCATTATGACATCTTTGACTCAGTGAGATGAAGATGCTTAGGGCCTTCTGGCATGGGAGTATCTTTTTTCATATTAGAAATGCAGAAGCAAATTCCCATGGTTCCAGCTAATTGTAAGGGTGATTTATTTTGCTTGTTTTGATTGGTCCATTTTCATTTTCAGTAGTTTTAGGCTCTATGAACAGCTGCTGACTGAATTAATTTCCTTGTAAGGTTTCTCGAGCAAGTTGCATGGGTAAGAGAGACATTATGGATGAGAGAGATTATATCAGTGTGATATAATAAGGTTGGAAAGTCTGAGAGCAGTCGAAAAAAGAGAAAGAAGAAAAAAAGACCGTGAATGGATGAAAGACAAAGAGTCTTCAGATGGAGAAAGGATAAAAATGTCCTTTAAATGGGCTCTCTAGCTTCTGCAAGGGAATGAGAGGCCCATGGAGAGGTATGAAAAGTGCCAGAGGTGCAAGACCAAATACCCTCAGGCTCCGAAATGGGGCCGTGGAGCACTGCCCGGCCCCACGAGGCACGCGGGCATGCCAAAGCCTCGGTGCGTCTGCCGTCCCGGGAGCCCTGCCGCTGCGTGCCGCGCCGGCAGCGCGGCTAGGCGGTTCAGCAGAGAGCCCTTGCTGGGTGCTAATAACAGCCCCGATGAAAGATCAGGATAAAACCTGGCAGTCTCCACAAGAGACGTTGCAGCTAGGAAATTGGAAATTGTACACTGCAGAGTAAATGACAGGTGTCCGCCTGGGAATGAGTGATAAACCCCAGAAGACAGAGGTGGAGAATAGTAGTGCCCAAAGACCCTCAGCTAGGGAACCAGCTGTCATGTGAAAGCCAGCTGCTTGTCCCTGGCTCAGAACTCATTTAATTTTTTTTTTAAAGCTATTTCTTTTCCATATAATTTTTTAATATTCCTATTGTAGTATTGCTAATATGTGTTGGTTATTTGGGCTACCCACAGATGGAAATATTGTTCCTGTCTCCAGAAGATTGCAATTTAAGGTACAATTGAGTGCCTTTAAAGCACAGTCTTGTATTTTCAGTGATTATCACTAATAGGGCTTCATATTGATTTATTTAGATGTATTCAAATTGTAATGAAAGAACACCCTAGCCAAATCTCTGGGCATCTTTCACTGTGCTTTTTAACAAAGAGCAATGTGGAAATAGTTTAATATAGTTTAATGTATTAAATTTACAGAGAGTTTTGCAAAAGCAGGATGAAATTGTTTTCTTTCTTATGTTACTCTGTAAAATAAACAAAACAGCACAACTTGTAAATGACAACCAGGTGTTCTGAGACTGCTTGTGAGCAAAATATAGTGATTTGTGGAAGAAACAAAATTTTTGTACTGAATTTGTAGGAAAGGAAGAGTCTTTTTGCTCAGTGTGTATTCAGTGCCTAGCAGGACAGGTCTCAGCCCACTGTTCAGGCTATTGCAGCAGTTGCAATAATAATAATGGTGATGATGTTGCTATGCAGGAAGAGGAAGATTTCTTACTGAGATGTCAGTGAGAAAGCAATCAAGAGTTTTGCATTTTTGAAGAGCATTTTCAGATCTATCAAATTGTAAACTCAGAATGAGATGGGTAACAGTTGGCATCCCTAGTTTGCAGCTAGTGGCTGCAGGCTGCCACCAAGCTCTGAGGCTCATTCACCACAGGGCTGGTGCTAACCAGTAGACTAAAGAGAAGTGTTGGGTTTAAATTTTCTTTTTTATTATTATTTTATTTTTTCCTTCTTCCAGAAACTAGTTAACTTAAAAGGTGTTAAAAAAACAAACAAACAAACAAACAAACAAAAAAAAAAAACAAGTACAAGTACAGTCCTGTTTGCATTCTCTGCAGACAACTCTCTCTGACATCATGATGACTAAGAGATCTGTGTGCCAAGTTGAGGACTAAGAACAGATTTTTGTCACGTGTAATGTCGTGTGTAAGTGACTACTGCTTGCTGGGTGGCCACCAGCTAGGAATTGAGAGTGCAGCCAAAAAATGTTGTGCATGTGTTGCATATCTTTACATCACAGCACCTGGCATCTCAGTGGGAGGGGAGCAGGGCCAGTTCTGGCGTGGTAGGTCTCACCTCTCTGAATCTGCTCTTGGATCACGTGGGAAGGAGCCTGTGCTTACAGACACTATCTTGCTCTTTTCTCAAGGCTGATGTGCTCATTGTCAGATGAATTATAGAGATCAATTCCACCTGCTTCCCAGGAAACGGGATGGTGGTGTTTCTGGAAAGGCAGAGTGGTGAGGTTTCCTGGAGCTGGAATCCCTTGTGAGAGGAGCAGTGAAGCATCCCGCAATCTAATCAGCCGAGCCTTTTAAAAGCTAAGTGCTCATCATCTCGAAAGAGGTGCATTAACAAACCCAGACCTGATACCACGAGCTCCAAGCACTGACTCAAGTGTGGAAATGTGAACCTTGTTAAAAAGATGACTCTGTCAAAGGGTAGCAAGTTGGTGGTGAAGATGCTTCGGCTTGTCTTTATTTTAAATCTCTAAAGTGAACAGAATCCTGCGATTTTTACTGGATCCAAGAGCCAAAAGGGAGATACCAACAACTATTTCAGCTCATCATAGAGGGAACCAAATAGAAGTGTCAACAGCAAATGTTGCTAATCCAGTAGTCCTGCCTAGGTCAATCATAAACTGCAACAGAGAGGGATGTTGGGGATCAAACTATGGAAAAAGGTTCATTAAAGACCTTTTCCTCTCAGCCTAACAGACTGTTTTGAGCTAGTGGAAACCTTTGCTGCTTTTGATGAAAAGTGGGTAAAATTATTGTGCATTTCCCAGGAGATGCATGACTTGATTTCCTCTCTGTGCATCCTCCTTATCTTCTCTCTTGGGAGTAGGCACCAGTTCCATACTCTAATAAAAAAACCAAACAAATCCCCCTTCTCCCCTCTTCACAGTAGATGTTGCACTTGCAAAGCATTACCTACTGACAAAAGGCCAAATATCAGAGAGAAAATCGAACTTTTTTTTTTTTTTTTTTTTTTTTTTTTTAAGGTACCCTCACATATAATCCTCAAGAGCCATATCTGCTATTTTCTTTTTGCAGGCTTGCCTCACTAAGCCTGTGGTTGCCCATTTGGGAGTCTGAGAGAGATGCTGTGCACTAAGTGTTGAGTCAACAGGAAAAGGTCAAAGATATACATGCACACATGCACACTGATGACATACCTGGAGCCACATTGACAAGTCCTGCTGTCCTCGTGCAGGCTTTTCTCTGTGTAATTTTTGTGGAGTTTGGCGCTCAGTTACCATAATGTCATGTCACTTTTAAATCCCTTTAATATTTCCAGGATTGCATCTCTGTGCAAACAAGAATATTGCCTAGTTATTTATTTGCTTTGAAAATCCAGCCCTTTATTTTTCAAACTGCTCTCTGTTGGTGCTCATAATGTCTCTGAAGGGTTGCAACGAGCAACAAAAAAGAGGAAGAATATGGCTCCGATGTGTCCTTCTCTTGGAACGGAGGAAGGAGAGCTTTTGGTTCTTAATCTGAAGAGAGGTCATATTTTCTGTGCTGAGGCAGTAAAACTGGCAGACTTTGACATTGCTGTGAACTGACCAAACTGAGGTCAGTCACAGATCTGAGTAACTACCTCTGATCTGGCCTTGAAAGATTCTGGCCACCCTTCTGTCCTGTCCCATGTGGTCCTTGACCTCAACAGATCCCTTCTTGTTTGCCTTCCCTGGGTCTGGACAAAACTTGTTACAGCATTGCAGAGAAGTCCTACTCCCCTTGGCAGCAGCTGTGCAGAACGAGCAGGGCAGTTGCTGTTGGGTGCTGTTGGGTGTTTTTTGTTGTGGTCGTCTTTACCCCAGGACAGGCTGCGGGATGTTTCCCGTGCTACATGGACCTACGCAGTACAGTACTTCCTTTTCTGGGCTGAAGCTTTCAGTATCCTCAGCTGCCTGCTGCAAGAGTTCTACCTTGTGATGAAGCCAGAGGCTCCTCATGCATCTGTGGCCTAAAATCTGGACATGGAGAATTTTGGGGCTATCCACAAGCAGCTCTTGCTTATGCCAGCAGTGGACTCTTTTGCTTTAATGTTATAGCTTGAATATTTAGCATTAAGCTATGCTACATGAGGGTGTATCATTGGGTCACGGTATCTTTTTATGTATGCAGCATTCTTAAGGCCTCACTTTTATTTTACTGCACTGTTTTATTGTGGTGTTGATCATTTTTGAAGTAGCCAAATACCGTGGCTGATGGTAAACTGTGGGCTCTTCAGGGAGGGCTCTGCTCCACCCTGTCCTTAAGCCCCCTTTAACACCACAATGGTGTATAAATGATTACATAGGCATAATGTTCTTTTACCTGTCCAAAATGGCATAAAGAAACCTGCAGTGCAAATCAGATGCTGGTGGTGGTATGAGGAGCGTACAGTGGCACAAGCCTGCTTAAACAATTGGTCAGTACCTTTTTCTCCCTGCTGTTCTCCTCTGCAGGTGAAGAGGTGGGAGATTTTCCTTGTGGAGAGGAGCCTCCTGCCAGGCAATGTGAGAGTGGGACCACCTGCAGGGAATATTGGCAAGGACCCAACTATGGTATCACCAACTTTGACAATATCCTGTTTGCTGTGCTCACAGTCTTCCAGTGCATCACCATGGAGGGATGGACCGACATCCTCTACAATGTGAGTCCACTGATGGGGCTGTGGCACTTCTGGGGTGGTGCATGAATTGTTAGTTTGGGAATGGTGGCACTGGAATAATGTCAATTTCTTGGTGTTTTTTCTACTAAGTAGCACCTGACCTTGCTTTTTTAGGAAGATTGTTCCCATTTTCTTTAGGGTTGTTCTGCAGGTCCTGCAAGGGCCTTTGAGGCTATGGTTTGAGGCTCAGGCTCGTTTACCAGCAATACGATGTCTTGTGTCAACATGGTGTTGTCATGACAAGAGATTGGCGTGTATCACTCCAAAGTGCTGGTATGCTCTCCTATAGGATGAATGTGTGAATGGGAGCGTGCTTGCAGGATGTCCCATAGAAAACTTAGCAAATTGTATAAAAAAGGGGTGGCAAAACCAATGATAGTGCGTATGTAGAGGTTTTCTTTATGGACAGGGTCTAGCCTTTGTGATATGTATTGTAATCTGCATCAGTGAACAATGTCAACTAGATTTCTGCACTGAAATTCACTACTTGTATTGGCAATTCCAATACGATTTCACAAAGTCTTGTCAGTCGCCTTCATATCTAGCCTGACTCCACCGCCAGTAGAGGAGCTACACCATGCTGAATTCCTCATAAGGGTCTTTGCTAGCTGTGCCTCCTGCCAACTCAGACCATCACTTTTACAGCCACTCAAGCTCAAAACCTTTTAATCAATCTTTTCATTTCAATCCCCCAAAGAGTAGGGCACCCCCACCCAACTGATAGCAACAGAAAGACTACATCATCTTTCAGACAGTAACACACTTTGTGTTTGCATTTTATACCTGCCTGTTTGAAGAATCTTGTCTTGAGAGGCAAGTATCTAAACCTTGCCTTCTTTCTGGATGATTTAAATAAACAGTCTGCGAATAGAGCTCTGCAGCTAGTTCCTAGCATTTGTATCAGATTTTCTTGCAACCTGTGGACACCTGCTCTTTGGGAGTCATAAGAGGCCCATGTATGTGCTATAGACCTGTTCTTCACAGGTTCATACTTTGCTTAGATCTTTGTCTGCTCCACAGTGTGTGTAAAGTGGTACAGTTCAGGTCTGGAGGATGCTCCAGACATTTTTGTACTTCCTTTTTTCATAGTAGTGAAGGACTCAAGTACAGGGTGTGCAGATGAGAACGTGTTCCAGCTCACGTTAGGAATGACGATGATTAGGAATGCATGACTGCACTGCAGCCAAGGAGGTACTGCGGTATGTCCTGCAGCACCCGGGCCACGGGCTTGGGATAGTGTTGTGCCAAGCTCCCTGTTGTGAGTTGTCCTGAGCAGAGCAAAAGGCCACGAATTATGTCACTTACGATGGCTAAAAGTGCCGCAGGCATTCCGAGGCTTGGGAGGGCTGTGTTGCTTCCTGTGCAGGGGAGCATGTGCATAAAGGAAAAACGGGGCTGTATCGAGACCACCTGCTCGGGATATTGTGACTCTTTCTTTCCACTGACCATGGAAGGAAGCACAGTCTGACAGCTGTGACAGCTGCAATCTGAATTACGCTGCACTGTCTTAGGCAGAAGAACCACTGTGGATGTAATAACTAAGGCAGGCATTAATAATGCTTCCAGATCGTTTCAATGGCTAATAGGACTATAAAGTGTTCAGTATGTTTCACTACGGACTCTAGATCCACACTGGGCTCTTTTAGAGACCTTTCTCTGAGGGTTTCTTTAGCAGCAAGGAAGTTTTATTAATATCAGCCACAGTAAACTGTAAGGTGCTTATTTGCTGCGTTTGAAGTCAATGTAACTGATTTACTACGTTCTCCGTTCATTGCTCAGCTTGTCCGTTTCTCACTGGTCTCTCTCCGCTTAGGCAGATCTCTGGAAGGGCTCTGCTCCCCATTGCGCTTCCTCACCTCTCCTTGAACATGCATCACACAGCTAGTTTCCCCCCCATTCTCATTCAGCAATCCTGCCCCTTCCTTCTACAGCCATCCATTGTAAGAAACACCTGTTAGCATCCTAGTTGGAATTGATTAATCAATACGTAGTGTATTAGATCATATTCTCCCAAACTGCCTTTTGTACCACATGCATAAAACACTGCTGACTCTTGGGGTATTGATTTTTTTGGGTTGCTTTGAAAATTACTGTAGCATCATTTTAGCTATTCATTAATCTAACTGGAAACATGCCTGGATGGGGTGCAGTGAGTATTTGCTGTACCAATGGCAGGCCTCACCTGACCCCCTGGTTAGATTTTAAAGGCTACTGGGTTTCATGTCTCTGATGGATATGAGGATGGCCTCCTTGTAGGATGGAGGAACTGCAAAATTTCAGGCTGGAAACTGAAAGCCAGCTTGGGGATATTTCCCCTGGAGCTGTCTGCCAATACCCTCTTTGGAAGTGTGTTGCAGCCCTCTATGATCTGTGAGCAAGCACCTTTGGAAGTATTCAATGACTATTAGGCTTTGCTAGTGAAGCCGTTTCCCCTCTTGTCTAGGGACAAGACCACAAGAGAAAGATGGTGAGCCAGAAGTAGTCATTCTGAGGAGCATCACATGGTCTGGGAGACCTAGGCCTCATGGTCTGAGAACACTTTGTGCCTTGGGGTGTGAGACTGCACTGTTAGGAGAGCACAGATGGGTTCCTTTAAAAGTTTGGGACTGTTTTTCTTGGGTTTTAACTCTTCTGAATTCAGATTAAATCTATACAAGCCTGCTCTCCCACGCTGTCTCTCTCAGCACGGTACTTAATGCACTTTAAGTTCAGCATCATTGTCGCTCTCAGATACGGTTTTGTATGTGGTGCTACAGAATTGATTGTCAGACTGTTCAAGCAACTAGCGCTAGGCAGCTAGCAGCCGGCTCTGCTGTCCGGCCCTCAGCCCAGCCCCTGCACACCGTCTCCCAGCTCCCCGTGCCACTCTGCGTGTTAAAGAGCTTGCTCTGCTTTTTGCAGGTTAGCAACTGAGAAAGCATGTGGGTGGAGAAGAGTAAAGAAGATGCATTCTGCAGTCCCTAACTTTATCGCAGCTTCAGTCATCTGTTGTTTTCTGCCTGTTTGGCTTTCGTCTTGGTTTTCTCTGTGCCCAGTCTGAGTTCATGAAATTTAAAAATGAAGCCAAAGCCCAAACGATTAAAAATTCAGCGAGGTGTGTGTTGATGCAGCTGTCACTGTGTTGCAGAGGTAACAGCAATGTAACCATCAGTCTTCCAGCATGGGTCAATTAAGCAACTGCTCTGGGTCAATGCAGTACTACCCGGATCAGGTGGGACGTACTGGACCTATATTGGATTGATGCAGGAAGGAGCTGGAGAATGTAGCCTGTTGCATCCAGAACTTGAAATGGAGTAAAAGAGTATTCGCAAGGGTCACTCTCCTCGGTTTGTGGAGGATGGAAAGTGTGTTAGCATATTTAGGTTCAGAGAAAGGGTGAGAAGTTAGAGGTTCTTAGTTGTTCAGAGAGCTTTCAGTTACCATTTAGGGTTTTCCACTGATGAGGAGAATGGCTTTGGCTACATGAAAATCATGCGGAGATGGAGGTGGTTTTTCTGCATGCCTCAGCCTTGGATCTACTCAGGAAACCCGCTTTCCAGACATGCAGGTTCCTCACTGGAGCTGAGCTATGGACCTACTTTCAGTGTTTGCTTAATTAAGATTTGCAAAAGGCTGAGGGACCATAAGATGCAAGATGCTGTCTATGTAAACTGTGGTTATGCTTTAGGAATTAAAAAAAAGCTGATTTTTTTTTTTTCCGTCAGCTAACTAAAAACCAGTTAAGGTTGCTATTCGTCAGGCTTAGCAATGCCCTTCTTTGAATCCTGCCTTTGTGTGACCACTGCCACAGTTTGGATTTGTCTGGGTCGAGTAGGCTGGTTTCCTTGCTTGTGCAAGCTCTCTCCCTTCCTGCTGTTAAAAGGGACAGCCCGCACATGGGGTCCATTCTTAGGGCTGAAATCACTTTGATGCCAGGCAGTCTAGGACCGAGACCCATTATGGGGAAGCTGAGGTTATGGACTACTTCCTTAATGGGCCATTCATTTCCTTCTGGCAGATGAGATGATTGATTGTCCTGGATCAATAGCTCTTTGTTTCTCCTCTTTTTCTACTACAACCATTGCTGCTGGGCTTTGCTGTGGGGTACTAAGAAGAATTAATCTTTTTCTTTGCGGTGGTGATGGTTGAGGTCAGTCACAGTGTCAGGTGTCCTTTACTAATTCATCATTAGCTTAAGGGAGAGAGCTGATTTTTGTCCTGAAAGCAACTTTAAGAATGTTAGGTCTAGCTGAAAAATAGGTCTGTGGTGGCATCAGGCAAGCAGAGTTTGGTGTAAACTAATACTCAGAGAAGAGAGAAAGTGAAACTGAGTTTGATAGTTTGGTTCAGGTCTATCCAAAGGTTCCAGTGAGATCTTCTTTGTGAAGATTATTTTGTCATTTCCAAAGGACTGAAATGACTTCACGTGTGGTCCAGATATGGGTTTTCTACAGATTTAGAGAAAAACAGCATTGGAGACAAGGTTTTGCAATAAGTAGCCTACCTTGCAAAATACTGACTTCTTCTCCAATAATAAACTGATAAATTAGGAGGGCTGGGAGAATATGCAAACCTCGTAACTAGGATCTTGTGGTCCTAGTTCATCTATAGAAAATAATGGGACAAAGCTGGCTCAGCTGAAGTCCATACAAGTCTTGATGTTGACTTTCAAAGAGCTGGGTTTTATGTGTTATCTTTTCTCCACAGGAGCTCCAAGCTACCTAGTGGAATTTGCTTTGCAAAATAGGGACTCCTTGCAGGAAAGAAGAAATGTCAAAGTGTATGCTTACTCTCTTTTGATCATAATGGAAAGAGATTTTCATGTTTCTTCTATTTTCTGCTGTCAAATATTAAGTGTCTAGTGGGTGTTTCAAGACTGTGGACTAGGCCTAGCCTAATATGCTCATAGGTAGGAATGAGCAGTTCAAATAAAATATGTTTACCTTGAACTGGATCCCAACTATAATTCTACCCTATTGAATTTACAGTAGCTTTTGATTAACTTGGTATTTTTCATTCGCTTTTGTGTCTTTTGAATTTCTTGATTCCTATAAAGATATGGAAAAAGGTCAAGATATATTTGTTCTATTTCCAGCTAACCCAGAGGTATTATCTACTGGGACTTGTAGGGGCACAAGAGAATCTGTTTAAGTCAATTGTTTGGAGAGCTCACATATGCATTCCCAGATCTTGGGGGGGGGGGGGTGATTATATATGAAAGCCAAATCATTTAACACTTGGTGTATTATTAAGCAGAACTGTAAGTTGAGGAATCAAAGTGGCTGATGGGATGTTCCTTGCGAAGAGCTTGGATGTGACTAACATTGGCTGTCTGGGGAAAGCCCTCCAAGAAGAGGGAAGGAGGATACAGATGAATGTGCAACAGAAAGAAAGGAAATAAATCATGTAAAGCAGCATCCCCTCAGCTCAGATATGTGGCATTAAGATCCTTTTTTGCTTGCTACCTGCCTGTGAGATTCCTTTGGGGAATGGGAGCCACCATGCTTTCAGATACCTCTTAAACTGCCAGTTAAGGCTTAAAGGTGACTTTTTCCTAGCCTTTGCTCATGATTGTGGTTTCCTATGTGGTTATGTACTTGCGTTTCCTTATGTGTGATTGTTGCACCTACTTCGGTGTAGCAGCAGGAAAGCCCACAGGACTCTTGAGAAGATGGCTTTGAAATTGTTCTTTTCTTGTAATATACCTACTGAACTGCTGTCTGTTGTCCGTTAGAAGTGGTTTGAAGCCAGAGTCCACTAAAGCACAAATCCATAATAGTTAGATACTGATATGAATGTGAATAAATGAAGCTTTGCTTGTAATCATACTTGTGTCCTGGGCTGGCAGCCTGCGATGTCACTGGCTGAGGGGATTTATGCTGTGTTTAGTCTCCTATGCTTGCTCTTTGTGTGTGTGTGTGTGTGTGTGTGTGTACCAGCTCTCCTTGTTCTGATTTAACATATTGAAGAATAAAACTGTTTAGCCAGCAAAAGCATGGAGAGCCAGGAAAAAAGGAAAAAATTGGCTTAAGTGCTGCTTTTCATTATTGCCAACAGGAAGAAGGAAGGCAAGGAAAGATTTTATTTTCCCACCCTGAATCACACACATTTCTGGTGTGATTTCTTTCTGTTAAGTTGCATTCTCTGTTGTGTACAATGAGTAAGATTTACTCTGTTTGAATGTGGGGTGCAGAGAGCAGTACCTGCAAAACAGTTTTGAGGAACGAATGCAGCTCTTGGTGTTAGCAGCTGCGTGACAGCAGTGTGACTGCTGTGCTCGATGTAAACAAGGGTGCGCTGCCTTCAACTATGCTTTCTGATATTGTGTTGCTTGAGCTGAAATGCGCTCTTGGAACATAACGTGTTTCCAGGGCCTCAGGAATTACCTAGGTCTTTAAAAGAGATGGACCATATTCTTGGTAGAGTCTCAGTAGTGCAGCCCGCTGTGGGAGCTGAGGAGCAAACAGATAAAGAAAGGAAGAAAAAAAAAAAAAAAGGTACTTAGAGGAGTGTGAAGAAAAGTGCCACCACAGCCTTTTCAGTAGCAAGGAATCTATTCCACTTTGTTAACTTTTTAGAATATCTCAAATCCAAGAGCCCACAGCATCTGCCTAAAAGCTGGAATGCAAGTGGAGGGAATGCATATCTAGTGGAAAACTCCCCATAGGGCTGTCTGGGGGACAGATCGCCCTTGGGACCTTGTGTTCACCAGCACTAACCTTACTGTACTGTGAAGTTGCTCTTGACCCCCAGAGAGTGCCAAGAGAAAAGACTGTGCGTAGATACAACATTAAGAAGCTGGTAGTGCGTGCGCAATGTGCACTGGTGTCAGGCCCCCACAGCAGAGATGGGAGCATCACGGAGGAGGGTCTGAGCTGTGCTAAGGTGTGATTATTCTCTCTTTCTGCCTGCAGTGTCATAAAGAAGGGAAAATCCCCCAGCGTTGTTAGTGTCAAATTGCATCTGCAGTTAGGATGACTTTAATCGGCTAATGAGAATCAGCCCTCTTACATATGCACACAGAGACGATGGTTCTCAGCCTCTCACTACTGCTGTGGTGATAATGTTGATTTCTTGGGTTTTGGTTTGACAAGTTGCTTGCAGGAAAATTGGGCAGCAATGGAGAACTGTTGCTGAGAGTCTGCAGAAGTCAGGGAGGTATTTAGAAATGACCAAGCCTGTGCAAAAGAAGCACAGAACAGATTAGCTGAAGTTAACTCAAGCACAAAACTGTGCTGGAAGTTCTGGCTGCAGCCTTGCAGCGTGTGAAACTCGTCCCAACAGAGTGCCTGCTCATGGCCTCTGTATCACCCACATCTCACTTACAGCTCTTTTGAGGTCCAGATGGGGTATGGTTGATTCACCAACCTTCTGGTGGGTTATACAAGTGTGGATTTCACCCATGTTTCCTGCTGGTTTTAGCCCCTGGCCTGTTGTTACAATGTGTTTTGTATGTGTGGCAGAAACTTTCATATAAAAAATGAATTTTTAAGTCACTGTTCATTCATTTAGATTATTAATACCACTTATGATGGTCTTCTAGTCTTCAGCACCTTTCCGAGGTTTCAGAAATTCATGTATAAACACAAACACCTACTACTTGTATCATGCTGTCAAACAGAAACCTAGCAGCAACGTAAAAATAACAAAATTGCTTCCCGTCTTAAAATCATCCTCAGAACTCCATGCCCAAACTGTCCTGAGCATCTTGCTCTTGAGCAGAAGGGATGAGTTTCTCATTTCCCATTTCCCCAGAGAGAGGCTTAACACCAGGCTGCAGAGGAAGGAGGAATAGGATCTCTCTAATCACTTCATTAAGCTGAGCTATTGTGTGGCTAATGGGGGTCTAATATAAATACAAATGGGTCTGCATCTCAAGTAAGCCTCCGCCTGCTTTAATGATCCCATTCACTATCTAATGACATCCTAGTCCTAGTATTGAATACAATGTTGAAGTCTGTAGACAGTGGATTGGGGGGAGGTTGATGTTGTTCTTTCTGGATAATTAGATATTCAGATAATTGGAATACAAGAGATTAACAAAATACAGTACAAACAGTAGCAGAAAGGACTTTGTTTCCTGGCATGGGGAGCAACATTGTGCTGATTTTGGAGGTCTTCAGTTCCACTGCAGGTGAAGCTTTTTTTTTTTTTTTTTTTTTTTTTTTTTTTTGACCTTAAGGAGGGGGAGTTTTCCTGAGGAAGGGTATGTGGGTTCAGTTCACTGAGCTGGTATCTTTAGTATTTTGAACCCAAGATAAATGCACGCTTTTAGAATACCTTAAATAACTGATCTATTTTTCATTAATAAAACCTAGTCAGATGTATATAGTGTAGTGGTGTGTCCGTCAACAGACTTGCAGTTCAGCTGAGATCAAATGGTGCTCTGATCTAGATGACTACAGTTAAGCAGTAAAAAATTCCTTGGAGATCACTGAACTAGCATCACAACATTTACCTGCTAATCTAAATTGCTCTATTGGCCCCTGTGAAAGAAAATCACGTGGTAAATGGAGAAATCTGTACAATTTATGGATTCAGGATGGAGTGATGAACTCTTTGTACAACAGTCTTCTAGTACTGTAAATTCTGCTTAGGCTGAAATGCATTTATTCATGTTTTCCTTCCCCTCCTCCCAAATTTTGGAGAGCTATAGAGTCTGTTTGCCAAAGGGCTAAACTCCCAGATCTTTTAGAAGTATAGTATTACTGCATGGCATGCTTTGCATGCTTCCTCATCTGGAAGGTTTTGTGTAAATCTGAAGATACTGTAATAGAAAATGTGGAGTTTGCCTAAGGCTGAAATAGCTTTGAAATATATAGATTCTAAGATGTGTGATGCATGTCTCTGACAATACCCAGATCTCCATCTATCTGGAAACACAGACTGTCTGACCCAATGCCCAGATGGAAATTCTCTCCAAGGCTAAAAGGACCAGGACATTTCAGCCCTGATTCAGCAGATTACCCCTATTCAGAAAAACACTTGAACAAGTGCTTTAAGTTGGGCAAGGGTTTAAGTGCCTGACTGAATCTTCAGCATACTATTTAGTGTCTCAGTGAGGTTATAGCCAAAATGACAGTGGAGCAGTCACCCCCAAGGCTTTAATAGGAGACATTCAAAATATACTGTAGGGGAATGACATATAGCATGTAAACTTTAAGAGTCCCTTTAACAGAGCAATTGCTCTCTGAAAAGAAATGAAAATCTCCCCAAACAACAGCTTGATCATCAGTGCTTGCTAAGAAATGAAAACTCCAGCTGAAGAAATTCACTTGCTGCTTGACAACATTATGGCATCCAGGGTACGAGCAGCTCTCTTATGCCCAACAATTGGTTTCCTACACAAGGAAATAAAGGCAGCTGCATGCTTTCAAGAGTATGCCAGCCTGTTAGTGCTGTGGCTCTTACATCTGTGGTTGGAGTGGAAGAGAATAACAGAACACTTCTAAAAAGCCCAAAGCAGGGATTTGATTTGTTCTTGTAGTTCCTACAGCAACCCAAAATACCTATGCCTAGATTCTCCTACAGAAGAGGCTGGCTGTGTGTGGGCTAAAGAAGCATTTGTCTTTCCTCTTTAATCTAGACCGTGTGCCCTGGGGTACAAGAGATGAAGCAAGGACTGGACTGCCGTAACGGATGCAGTACTGGTTTATCTGCGTCGTGCTGTGCCTGGGCCCCTTAGCAGTGGGGAGCGGGTCTGGCAGGACGCGCGGCGTGTGAGTACTAACAGCTCAGGTGATGCTGAGCATAGGCAGTTTGCCACTAATGGTGGCATGGGGCTGTTTTCTGGAGTCACCCACCTTGTGTATGTTGTGTCAGTGGTATAAAGGGAATGGTCTGCTGGAGCTGAGTTTTCCTGTGGTCAGTCTGTTCGCATCTCTCACAAGGGATCTACGACAAGATGCTGAAGCTACCCCTTGGGAGAAGGGTGCAAACCTGCTCCTTTTGGTCAGCCCTCAGGAACGATCTCAGTGTCAGGACTGGGGAGATTCTAGCATCCTCCCCTGCTTCTTCCTCCATCGGATGAAATTCCCAATGCTATAGAGACTTTCAAGCAGGAAATTTTCAATCCAGATGGTTTCATCGGCATCATTTTTTTTTGCTCTTTCTGGAGTTTCTTGTGCCAGAATCCAGCAAGCATTCTACTACTCCCTTGTGGGAGGAAAATTGCCTGGTAGCTATGTGGAAGGCAGTGTAACTACTCAAGAAAGAAGAGAGATGGTACATTAAAGTCACCTTGTTTAATGTCCAGACTGAAAAGCCCTGAAAAAGTGAAAGAGCTCATCTATACAGATTTATAGCAATGTAAGAGCTCAGGACGAGCAGTCAGCAGTGGGCGTGTATTACAGCTGTCTATACAATGTTCATTTCTCCTTCACCTTAAGACAGATGTTTATACCACTGCGCGAGTGCCTATATTGGCAGTGCTTATTTTTGTGAACTTGAATTACTTGTGGTGCTGGAAGCACCAGGTGTTAATGTAGCCAGACTAAATGTATGTGCTCATTTTTTTTCTGAAAAGAAAAGCAGGAAAATTTGGAGCAACTGTGCTGTGCAGAGCTTGTGGTGCTGCAGCAACGCTGATCAAGCTAATTGGTCAGAGGTTTGCTCCTTGCAGGGGAGGGAATAACTCTGGACAAAGACTGAAGCCCCTTGAGTCCTGATGGTAAAAGCTTCCAGCAGAGACCAGCACTTGCACAGCTACTTCATATGGCATGGGAGGAAACCAAGAGAAGAGAGCAAGGGTTTCCAGTTTATTTGACCAGGTGTTTCCTGACAGGCCAACTATAATTGAAACATTTGAATCTGGTTGTATTCTAATACCAGTCAAGTCGTCCAACCATCAGTGCAGCAAGCGGGCTGCGTATATCTGTTTATTTTAGGGTGAGGTTGCTTATTAGCCTGGTCCATAGCCAAATCTTTCCCTTAATAGTGTTTGCTGGTCTACTACTCAAGAAATATGAAGAACAGGAGCTTTGGCCCAGATTCATGGATTTCTGCTGACTTAATGAATTTGTACTGTAGTAAACGTTTTCATGCTTAAAATCTGGAATTTCAGAGAGTTTTGTTCAAATATGGAACAATTTGACAAGTCTTGTAGTTAAGAAAATAATATTTTTTTTCTTTAGCAGATAATCCTTTCCAGTTTAAAATCTCTGCATAAAACCTTATGAAGCGTATTTAGGTGGAGCACAGAAGACCTTAACTGACTGCTTCTTTCTCTGCAACAGGAAGGTAGTAGTAGCTCTGGGCTTCTGTCCGGGAGGAGTAGGGCTGTGTTCACAAGGGACTTTTAGTCTTTGTGCAGGGTTGCCATGCTCTGAAGTTTGCCTGACTGAGCTTTCAACTCCCACTAGTTCTGTGAGCTGCAGATGTATCTGCAAAGGTATTTACTCGATATGATTGACTAAAGGAGAACCTATAGGTAATTTCCTTCAATGAAATAAGAAAGTGGCCTAGTCTAAATAGAACCATACTCTGTACTCTCCAGCTACTCTGCAGAGGAATCCACACATATTACACCCCACTGTTAAAATTTTATGCAGGATGATCAAGAACGTAATTCCTTTGAACAGCTTTCTGCTGTTGAGCATTTCTTTGAGGCATTTTCCTGCAACATTTGGAGACAGTGCTTGAAAGTATATGGGCTTTATTCTTTCAGGAAGAATCTAGAGCTGCATTTAAGATGATAATAAAGCGTATGCATTACTCTTAGGGCTGTCAATTTGTACAACGATTTTGGGCATTGGTCCACAATTTCCTATGTTCAAAGTCAGAAAATGACAGGATATTGAATTCTTTGTTAAGTGTTCTGGGAATCCGTCCATGTGACTGACTCTGTCTTGCTGACTTAGGGCTATAGGCCACAGGGGCTGCTGAGTGGGAGGAAAAGTTTATTCTACATCTACTCACTAGACCAACAAAATCCATATTTCGGTCTGCATGTATCTTTATCCTCATGTAAATATTGCATGCATCCTTGAGCAACCAAATTGAACAGAGCTGTAAATATGTGGTTATCTTTGGAATACACAAGTGTGTATTTTCCTCCCTTCTTTTGACTTTAGGAGTCTATTTGTGCCCAACTTTTGTTCTTTGAGAGGTAGCAGATATCTCATGCCTTGGCAACCTTGCAGAGCTGCTTGGCTTTGCTGTTTAATAAAAATCATGAAGATAGAATTGGATTTATTCTAAGTGTAACTTCCTTTACTTACACATGAGTCTTTTCAAGGAACGAGTGACATACAAAGCACTCTGGCTTTCCAAGAATTTCCAACCTGAAATCAAACAACTTCATTTCTTTGGTTTTAATAGTAATTTGGCCTTTAGATTTATAATAAAACTGAATACAGATGGGGAAGGTTTGCTATTTGTTAGACGTTGCTTTTCAGGGCTTTGCCAGAAACGAGCACCGCGTGGTGCAGAGCACCAAGGCACTGCTGGGTGGACCATGGGCTGAGCTCTGTGTTTATCGGCAATGCGGTGCCTTGGTCCGGGGTCACACCTAAAGACTGTCAGCCCAATAAAAGGTTTTCAGGGTTGCAAACAGCCCATGAGCTGCACTTTGGGAGGCCCTGGTTACAACGTTGGGGTTTCTGAGCTCTGTCCAGAGCTGTGTTGCTCGCTTGCTACGTGGCCTTGCAGAAGTTGCTCGCCTACTTAAAGTGCAGGTTCCTGACAGCTTTTGTGCCGTAGCTGCCTGGTGTGGTTGACAGGGAGCCAGCTGCACAGTTGAGGTGATAACGCTTTTCTCCAGGGTACCTCACCACAAGTCTGACCTTCCTCATCGTGAATGTGTGTTACCTGATTTCAGTGGGAGTTGCTTAGATGTAGTTTACATTCATAATTCAAGTCTACAGCTGTTTAAAAGAAAAAAGGGGCAAGATTAGCAACCAATAGTATTAATAATAAAAAAAAATGTAGAGTCCCTTGGCCAGCCAGTATTTTTCTGACAGTGAATTAGAGGTTCTGCAGTGCCAGCCAGGCGGGGAGGCATTCTCATGAATAAAGCAGCTGAGTGAGTCCACACTAGCTGAGGAGAGAATGAATTTTTTATCAAGAAATCCTGTTAGCATATTTACTCATTGATTTACTGGTGCCATAAGCCTTCAGATCAAGGCATAAAACATCAGCATTTTCTCTTTTTCATTCTCCTCAGCTCTGTATTTCTTTGGAAAGGGTAAGTAAGGCTGCAGAAGGGGAGAAACAAAAGGACGGATTTAGCTCCTATTTAAACTTGACTGAATTAACATTATCACTGCATGCAATGACTGTGTTTAAAACACGATCATACATGGCTAATAGTATCCTAGCAAAATGTAAATACTGCCAATTTCCAGGATTTTATTGCGAGTACTCTGCTTTTAGGGTTGGTTTTGAGCATTTGGAGGCTTTCCTCTGAAAGCCCAACTCCAGGATTTATGTGCTTAAAAGAACTACAGCTCACTTGCTTTCTCATTTGGGGCATTCTAGCTCTTGTCTTTGGAAAGATAAGCTAGAGATTTTGAATCCTAAAGTATCAAAAACCAAAGGGCTAGTTTTCTGTGTATGTGTGTTTCCCCCTTTTCCCACCACTGATTTCCTCCATCTGAGGCTTCCGTTTGTAATTCCTGCCCCTCCGAAACTGATGGGAGCTTTGCTCTTTACTTCAGTGGTCTGAAGCTCTCTCTTAAGCTGCCTGTCCCACTCGGTTTTGACTGCCCGCTAGGCAAAAGAGATTTCTCTGCTTGGAACAAGAGGCAGATCTCTGTTCTGCGGTGTGATGTGGGTGGATGTGCTTCACTTTAGGGTAGCTGCCTTTACATTGAGGAATAAGAGACATGGATGAGACTTGTTGCACGGGTACCGTGCCCTTGATTTTTCGAATGTGCCATGGTTGCTGTTCTGAGACCTCCAGATTTTAGGGCAGCCCAGCGGAGGTGCTGGGATGAGCGGGCACACGGACTGGCTCTGCAGCTGGAAGCAGGGTGGCCGTGTTGGACGCAAGGGAAGCAGCCTTAGAGAGCAGCAGCGAGACCTATGTTGTCATCTCTGCACGGCCCTGACTCTGTCAGGAAGCAAGGGTTTATCTGGCACTACGTAAGGCACGACTGCCACAGAGCTGTGCTGCTGCATGGTGTGGACGTGAGGGTAGGAGGGAGGCAGGTTTACTGCAGAGTGTTTGCTGCTACAGGCTTTTTTTTAAAATCCTTCCTAATTATTCTTGCTGCTGTAGTGATAATCTCAGTGACAGTAAGATAGTGTCTTATGAGACTATAATGTGATAAATGAATGTAAAATAAGGTACAAAAAATAAGGCTTTCATACCATTGCTTTTTCCTGGAGAAAAAGAAAAGAGCATACTTGCTACATATTCAGGTGTAAGTTGATACTGCATTGATTTTTGCCATCCTTTGAATTCTCCTTCTCTGGACAACCTCTTATGCTATTTCTGTCATCACAAAAACACAGAAGGGATGCTTTAACTTTAGCAGCTCAGGCTCATTGCAGATTCAGGTGGGCTCTTGGCCCAAGGGAAAAGGCTAATGTCAGGCCTATTCTCTCACCCCTTGCCCATAACTGATGCTACCAAGACTTTTATAGTCTGCATTAGAGCCTGGCTGCATTTTGGTCTCAGTCTGAGCAGTGTTATTCAGTTCCTGCTACTTGAGCAAGCCCCGCTGCAGTGGTTCCCTGCTGCTGCCTTGCCTGCCCCTTGAGCCTTCAGTTCTCGTGCAGTGCGTTGCCGAGATGGTAGGATAGTTCTCATCTCCCTGCCTTTGTGCTGGCTCTCTTCTCCTTGAAGTGGGAGTCTGCATCTCCAATGTGTTCCTGCCTTGGACCTGGTGGAGATATTTTCCCCTCCTTGCTGCTAGTTTTTCCTTCTGTCATCATATTCCCTTGCTTATTTCTAAAATGTTTGGGTCTTAACACCACCTCATTATTGTCTGTGTTCCTTGGGCCTCGGACCCAGCAACGTGATGGGGTGATGTGAAATATCCTTCATGAGTCCCCGTTTCCACTTCACCCTTCATCTTGAGTTAAAGGCACAGAACTAGCAGGTCTTTTACATCAGGCTTTGGGAAAAGAGTCTTATGCTATTTTCAGTGTCCTGTTTTAATGGGGAAGTAATAGCAGCATCTGTCATCCTTTCCAAAACTTTTGAGAATGGCCATTGACAGCTTTTCGCCGCATAGATCTGCTGTATATTGGCTTAATGGCTTAAATCTTCCCGTCTTGACAGACACTGCAGACCCATTCGAGAGTACACCCCACCTTTAGGAAGTGCTGGCCAGTTGGAAATGAGTATGTCGGCTCTTCTGCGCCAAGCAGCCAGGCTCTGAGCTCAGCTACACTGGCAATTTGTGCAAAGTCAAAAACTTCTGCCATGCCTGGGGCTGTCTATGCAATAATATCAAGTGCTCTGAGAACACTTCATGCAGGTCATCATGCTTGCAGAATAAAGTGCAGGTCACAGTCTTTCAGTTAAGACAGAATCTGGAAGCATCATTTTTCCAGCAATGTTTATAAAAGTATGTCCGAGGATGGTAAATTCTCAGAGGGTCAGAATGCTCTCCATTCAGCACAATAGACAATTTATTAGAGTGATTTTTGTTCATTTTCTTTTTATTTGCAGGATATAAAATATTCTGGATTTGATTTTGATCCTATTAGTGAGTAGCTCCTTTAAACATCAAATTTCTGTGGTGCTTGATGCAAGTGACTTCCGTTTTGGGGACAGAAGGATTACTTTTGCTTCAAAATAGTGTTGATTGTAGTATTGTGAAAATCAAAGTACTCATGGAGATTTTTCATCTAATGCCCACTTGGGAACCAGGAGTTATGAATGGATCAAAGCAGGGGGATTTGAACTCTGTGGATTGCTGTTTTCTTCCAGTAATGAAACTTACTGATCTCTATCCCACCTATTAACCTGGGTAAAAAGGTAGATGGAATAATTCAGAGATCTTCTGTGAGAAGAGAGGATCTTCTCAGAAACACCAATTTCAGTATAAATGTGAACTTCCGGGAGTTTAGCACACTCTACCTAGACAGTTCCATTTGGGCAGATACTGCACATATGACTTGACTGTCTGTGGCCAAGGTTCAATGTAAAAAGGACTGCAGAAGGCCAGTGGGCTCTTCAGATGCTTTTCTTATAACTGCTGGCCCTCAAGACAACAGCTATCTCATCCTAAAGCACTCCCGGAGCATACACTCTGGGCCATAATATCTTTCCTAGCTTGTAAAACATACTTGGGACCTACCTTAAAAGTAGTAGTACCAGCAAATAAAATTATAATGTGCTACAGGAAGGGATCAGGAGACCCTTCAGTCTCTAATTAACTCAGTCTTTCCTCAGATGGACTTTAGGGCTTCCCGAGATGTAGTCCAACCCACTATTCCTATGGCTTCAAAC
This sequence comes from Rhea pennata, assembly GCF_028389875.1. Taxonomy (NCBI): domain Eukaryota; kingdom Metazoa; phylum Chordata; class Aves; order Rheiformes; family Rheidae; genus Rhea; species Rhea pennata. The sequence continues at coordinate 4,694,347 of NC_084680.1, forward strand.
ACAGCATGAAACCCCCCAGCTAAGAAGTTCTCTAGTTTATCTTAAAGCATGAATAAGTAGACATAAATCTAAGATACAGTGTTAAACCTTGATTCTAAACGACAGCTTGGCCAGCTGTGTATGGACCTTCCACTTTATTTCAGCCCTTTACATTCAAGGGAACCTGCTCTGAATATATATGAATTCACTGATGCCCAACAGAGGGATGTTCAAGAGCGCCATTTGGACCTCAGTCCAACCCTGTCGCGCTGTACAGAGTCTGAAGTACATAGTATGGGAGAGAATGTGATTTGGGCTGATTACTAATTTCGATAACCATCCCATTTCTGATTTATCCTTCATGCAGTTGAGCACACCAGGCAGGTGCTTTGTTGGCTCTCTCCACTGAGTGGTACAACCCCTGAGCATCGCTCGACTCTTCACCTCTCTGCCAATTTAATTTTGCTCGGAAGGGTCAATCACCAGCACCCCCTCATCCCTGGCTGTCATGTCCCTGCAAAGCTAACCACCAGATGCTCTAATATCCTGTACTCTAATCTGATTAATACATTTGCTGAAACTCCAGGTTAAGTACTGGCTTGGATTTTGGGGCAGAATTGTTTTCTGTAGGGCTCTCAGCAGAATGTGGTTCAGAATCTCCCTTGGGGTTTCAATTGCTAGTATAGTACAAATGATAATTAATGTTGCTTGCCTGGAATAGGCAGGAATAGTTCTGCTGCAGTACAGGGAGGGGTAGTGCTCTCAGCTTTAATGGAGAATGGAGAGAAAAAAGACAGGATGGAAGAGCAGGTTGTTTATTTACTTGTGGTCAAGTAGATAAGGAGTTAAATCAGATGTTGGCATTTAGCACGTAATAACATTCTTATAGGAACCACAAAGAACTAACTATTTAGAGAGCTTATTGAAAGCAAAAAGAGCAGATGATCACATAGGGCAGTTTAAGGAACAAAGATAACTGCAGAAAAACAAACAAACAAACAAAAAAGCCATAATGAAGGTCTTTGCACACATGTTCCTCTCCTAGCCAGGAGGAATCTGGTTCTTTGAAAGTATGCATGAACCTCCCTCCCTCCCTCTCTTCCTCCTCCCCCCCCCAAAAAAAAAACAAAACAAAAAAAAAATCAAAAAAAAAAAAAAAAAACCAAACAAACAAACAAAAAAAAAACAAAAAACCCCCACACCCTTACATGGCCACATATATGCTGTGTATATGCTGTGGTCAGCTGCTGGCTGATGTTCTCCCTCCTTCTAAGACCCTTCGAAGCCTCCGTTTCCTGCAGAGCTGTCTTCTGTTTGCTTGTTTCGTGGGAGGTGTGGGATTCTTGCAAGGGACTAAAGCCTTGTAGGGCATTTCTGGTTGTGATTTCAGTGTAGCCCAGAGAATTCACACAGCTATGTGCATTCTGCTGGCTGACTTGGTTGAGGAAGTCCTCTGCTTTGCTACTCCTTTCTTGAGCCAAATTGCAAAGGCATCTAAGTATTTAACTGTTGTTGAAGGAAACTGGAGTTAGGTGATTTAATTTTGTTAAGGCTATTGGTTGTCACTTCTCAGGCTTAAATTACAATTTTCAGTAGATAAGCAAGAGATCGGTCTAAAGCTTACCACACTTCATACTCTTATGTTGTAAGTGTTCACCTCCCTGGAGCTAAGTACCGATAAGGTGGCTGCTGAATTGTCACTGGTGCCATGTGGGAGCATCTGGGCTGACCCTGCTGCCGGGAAAGGGGCCCCCAATGTTAAGGCACTGAACAGGGAGTGTTGAGCAATGCAATTTGAGCAGCTTGTCTCAGGGCAAGCTCCTAGGATCGTATTAGAGATCATTCCAGCTTTCTTCTGCAATGCTCCTGAGCTTACCTAAAGCTTGTGCTTGACCACAGATATGTATTCAAGGACTTCAGATATGACTTAGATTTAGACTTGGACCTACTTATAAACATATAGAACTTGTATACCTTACACTCCATCTGTGAAAGCACTTCTTCATTTCCCCAAAATGAGGATTTGTACACTGGAGATGAACACTTTTGGATACATGATAATATGCAATATGTAGCATCCTAGAGAAGTAACTAGATTAGGCACAGACTCAAATGAAATTTATTTTGTGACAAGAATAAATAGTCAGTAATTTTCTAGATTGAACTGGGAACTACCTTTCTCAACAAATTTGGATTTGCTGTCCCTGTACCCTCCTTGTGCAAGATCTGTTACCTCTTTCTGTGGGGAAGAGCTCAACTGGAGAAGCAGGGAGGAAGTGTGCTGGATAAAGTGAGGCTTCATGTGCTTATTGTGCCATACTTCTAACTTTTGTTTTTGTTCTTGGTAATTTTAGTGTTTGCCTAATGCTAAGCGTAGCAACAAATAGAAAAAAATCAAACATAAATAGCCTTGTTAATTAACAGAAGAAGCAAGGGGAGAATTGTGAAAAATCAGATGAAAAGTAAAAAAGTTCACTGCTCTAAAAGAGCTGAGAGTTTCCCCAATGCAAAAGCACTTATTTTAAGGAAAGACTGTATTTTAATTGCCCCAGATAAATCAGGCTCTGCCACTGATTAAATTAAAGTGAGTAAACTTCAGGTATACTGTTCATTTTGGAAAAACATAGTAAAGAACTAATGTTCTGTGGTGTTTCTGCTTTGCCTATCTCTATCAAATAAGATCCCTTAGTTATTGAATGCCAGTCTGGAAACATTTACAATAGTTTGTGTGTAAGCCCCTTAATTGCCTCTTTTTCACACTGTTGGAGAACGTGGTGAGCAATGTGATGGCAGAATTTCTTCCTTGGAGGCAGTTGCCTCAGGATTTCTGTGTCTATCAGAGCAGCTGAAAGAAGCAACTTGTGTTAATAGCAAAGTGGCTCCTTGTTTAGAGACATGAATCATTTTGCTCTTGTACTGGTAAAAATGTGGAATAATTCTAAGGATAAATGGAAGTCTAACGGGATGAAAGCCCCAAACAGCTACTTTGCATATCTGGGGAACCCTAGCTGGAAATTCCCAGGCAGTACGAACTAGGGAAGACTTTGTCCTGGGGTCTGATGATCAGAGCAGTGCTAACATGTTGCAGGCTCATCTATGACTTGACGCTTTACTTCTGTAGACACTGCACTTTGTGTTTGTTTGAGCGGATGCATTTGATTTTGTACTTGTAATGGTTTTGGAGCACATACTTGGTCAGCTGATGAATTAGATTAAGGTCTCATTTGAAGCTGACTCATTGGAAGTTGCGAGGTCAACAGCTGAAGGCCTTCGGGCACTGATGGAGGAGCTCTGGTGAATGCTGCTTTATAGTTTATCTGTGCATTGCTTCTGCTAGAGGCAGACTGAATTTGTCTCAGAGTTGCAAGCGCTCTTCCTTAGAGCAGACTATGAGCAGGAGCCCGTTTGTATCGTGATGATTAGCCCAATGGGGCACAGGCGCAGAAGAGATCTGCTGTGGAGACCAGCTAGCCTATACTGACACCCATGCAAGTCGAAGTCTGTATAGTCTATATTGATCGGGAGCTGATTGCAGGCTGGATGGGATAAGCTGCTTACACTAAAATCAGTGTGCTCACCTGAAGGTCTGTCGTGACAAAGTAACACTGGTGCAGCCTGGTGTGTGGGCATCCCTGAGCTCTCTTGGGCTCAAAGTTCTCTCCCTCAGCTGTCAATGGAGATGGAGCAGATTTTGGGAGGAGGGCAAGAATAATGATTGTATTTTGACCAGAAACTCAGAAACCAGCTGAAATGCAAGGTTTTATTCAGCTGTTTTCTGTATTGTTACATTCACCAGGGTGACAGGCTTTGAATGGGGTGTTCTGAATCTCTGCCTATCCTACCCAGCATTTTCCTACAGTGAAGGTATTTGTTGTTCTGCTGTTTTTGTCTTTCCCAAGAGGATTTAATCAGATTAGGCAATGTTGAATAGATTATTTGAATAGGTTATTTAAACATGTGCTATCACTACCTGGCTTGCTTGGTCCCTGGCATGCGTTGAATGGGGTTGTGGGTGGCGCAAAATGGTGGCAGGTTTTTTGTTTGCACTTGCTGGAAGGAACCGTCAGCTTTGCATTAGAGATCGCTCAGGTCTGAGGTACTTCTGAGGCATGGTCTTAGTGTTTGGTTCATGGGTAGATGGAACACATCTAGGTATTTGGGAATCCCCCACCTCTCTTGCTATGCAAAATGCAGATTTATGTTCTGTTGCAGAAGACTGGAGGAATGTGGAATGTGTGGGCAGGTGTGCTGTCTGCTCAGTGGGAAAGGACGGGGGAGGATTGCAGGGATTATTCTTTGCTTTACTTGTTCTAATTTGCAACCTCCAAATCTCACCAGACCTCAGATTTGTCACCCCATTGAACAGAGCCAGTAATTTGCCTGTTCGCAAGGCTGTGTGTAAACCAAAGTTGACTTTGTGCGTGTCAGGCATTACTAATGCAAACCATGATTAAGCAAGCCTTGTAGAAGCCACACGGGCTTCCCTTTCTTGGGGTCTGGTGGATCCTCTTCTGCAGTGGCTGTCGTATTTTTCCCACTAACTCTCTACCACTGGTGAGAGCCTTGCTGACGAAGTGCTGCGGAGTGTTTATGTGCTCCTTTCCCCACCAAACGAGCGGGTGCTCCCTTTGATCAGCACTGTTTGAAGTAAGCAGGAAGAGGGACTCGGCTGTGAGGCTGATGGTTTGTGAAGCTCTCCTGGTGATGCCCCAGCCGTGGGGAGCTCAGAACTGAAAGTAGGCAGGGTCCTTGGAGAGGTGGTGGTACACTGCTGCAATGTGCATGGCGTAGGAGGGAGAAGACTGAGCAGGCAGGGCTTTGCTGACCTGTGCTGACTGGAGAAGGAATCCCACTTCATGGTGGCAGAACTGGTCTGGCCGGAGTACGGTTGTTTCTAGTCTTGCAGGACTGAGATGCTCTAGTGACATGACAAACTCTTCTCAGGGCAGCAAGGCACAAGGGCTCTGGTGCTCTGCGTGCTCCAAGATACGTGGACTGTGTCCACAAATGCCCTCCAGGGTGAGGGCTGCAGAAAGGAACATAAAGTGTAGTATAAAAGCAATTTTGGTCTCTAGCACATTGCAAACAGGAATACATGGCTTTCAAGCTAATTGTTCCAAAACATATCTTTAAATGAATTTATAATTAGACAGAGCTGCCATCTTATTAACACAATGAAGTGAGTGCCTGGCAGCTCTCTGGGCCTGAGAGACAGGAAAGTCTAAGGATTCACACCAGCCTTGTCTCTTGTACTGGACAGGTCACTGAAAGTTTGACTGTGGGAAATATCTCATGCCTGTTGGAGTACACTCAGTTCTTCTTGGTTTTATTTGGAGCTCAGGGCTTTAATCTCCCCACAAGACAGCAGATTTTTAGCCTCTGCATTTGTTAGAGATGACAGTATTCACCTACCTGTCTCCACAGGGAGAGGGCACTGGGCTCACTGCTTGAGGATGCTGTCAGTGTGCAAGGTGCTGCATAAAAGGGAGAAGGGAACTTAAAACCAGCTGTGCAGAGAGCTAATATGTAAAGGTTGTGTCTTGGTCTCCAGCTGTCCTTGGTGACCCAGGCACTCCTACTTTGCAGAGGCATCAGGCTTCAAGGTGAATGATGAAGCAGAGTCCCATGGGGATGCTTCTGTGGGGTGGGTTATATGTTTTGGCAAAAAGGCTGAGGGATGAGAAAAGGAGACACCACATTTGAGTAGGTATTGTTGATGCATCTTAATTAGTGCTCAAGGACAGAGGATGGAAGTAGCCTGGAGATGAACAGAGAGATGCAGAGGAGGCCACACAGCAGGGCTTGTTGGCAGGAGCACTCCAGGATTCAGACTGTTGTGTGGGCTTTTGATGCATGAGATAGTTCTCTGGTTTTCCACTTCCTCTGTGACCTGAAAAGTGTCTCTTGGGCTTTCCGTGCCTCAGTTTCCTACAGTATAGCACCTCTTCTCTGAGTGTGGTATGTTGACAAGTTTAACTGATGTGAGCTGTTCACTCTCTGTGCCTGGGGCACTCCTCAACCAAGACTTCTGCTTGATGTGGGCATTATTCAGGTGGTGCTTGTGACAGGTCCTGCTCCTGTTACTAATGAGAGAGTGCAGCAGTTTTTCCTAAGCAGTGAGAGAGTCTGCCTGTATTTTGATGTAATTCTGGCACATTATTACCAGTATTTTATTTCTACTTCTTCCATATCAAGTTAGACTTGTGGTTAGGGTCAAGTAGCCCTGACAGCAAGCCAGGGATTAAACCAATGAGGTGTTTTAGCTAGAATGTAAAAACTGATCTTTTGCCTTGCCCTGCTTAATGAGCAAGCCTGGAGCACGGCTACAGCCCAAGCCCCAGTTGTTCTGCGCATAGAGAGCTGCCTTCCTCTGCTCAGCATAGCCAGAGGTGGCTGCAGGCCTCTGTGGGCTTTTCCTGAAGGTGAAGAGGTTGGTTTTCCTGGCAGCTCACGGCCTTGATTCATTACAGCATCTCACCATGGCAGAGCTGGTGCCATAAGCTGTGTTTGGGTTCAAGTCTGGGAGCACTGGGAAAGATGCTCCATGTTCATGGAGGTTCTGCATTCTCAGAAGTTTTCTACTGACCCTTTTGCCTAGTGTTTTGCCCGCCAGCTTGTCCTGGATGCCTGTGCGGGAGATGGAACAAACAGGGCAAGGCCTGGCCTTGCCCTAAGCAGAAGGCAGCCTAGCAAATATTCAGAAGAGGCTTGCTAATTAGTTGTATTTCAGCATATTTCATTTTAAAGACTCTGATTGTGGAATGGAACCATGGATCTGTCGCCAAATTTGGGCTTCAAATGAATAAGTAAATGATTAACAATCATTTGGCAGTGTAGAACCTACCATACTCTCCTTGCATGTTTATATGTTTTCCCCTCTCCCATCTGTTCCCTTCCTCTTCCTTGTTGGTTTTCTAGCCTCCCCTCCCCGCTGTTAGGTTGATGTCAGTTCCCAGCCTTGCTGGATGGGAAGTGTCGACTTCAGCTGGTGGTACGAGGGCTACCATCTTGGTCAATGCAATGAGGATTGAATAACAACCTCTAAATATGAAAATACGGATTTTGCAGCTTAATCCCAAGAGAGCAGGCTGGGGCCGTATTAGGTCCTTTTTCTGTGTGTGTCAAGGAAGAGGCGCTGAGCATAAGTGTGCTTGTGAGCTCAGAACACCTCTGTGTAGAAGTGAAGCAGGAGGATAGGAAAAAGAAACAGCTAAAAGCAGAAAGAGAGGAATAGAGAGACAAAACAGTGAAAGAAGAAATGCTGCTGGGGAGAGACAACAGGTATTAAAAATTCAGTGATGAGAGAATGAACTGGACCGTTTTTTTCTCTTTCTGAGCTCGTTTCCCCTGTCTGTTCTCTCTTCCAGTTCATTTGCCTGTCTCACACTGGTTTTACCTTTAGCAGTGTTGGCTTGTGGCTGGATTAGTTAGTTCTTGGGTGAGTCACTGATCAACTGACATAGATGTTTCTGAATATGTTAGCTATTTGGAGAAATGTTTGCCACTCATTTGATCCAGAGTCTGCTTCTTGAGGAGGAATTTATGCAGATATGCACCATATTTAAAATGCCTCAGAAGGTATTTACTTCCATCAGTAGCGTAAGCACCTGTAAGAAATGCTCTGACTTCAGTCACCCTCATTGGACATCGTTTCTGCCTGTTTACTGGGTGATGTCTACTTATGCAGAGACATTTCGAGATGGCATAAGGAGCACACATGACTAAAATATTCATGGCTGCATTTAAGGCCCTTTTCCTGGAATACTTCTGCAAGCAAAGTCTCGCTTCCAAATATGATTGGGAACAGTGATTAAAAAGCACCACAAATAATAAATGAAAGGCATCAATATCAGTAAGAATTAATGTATTTTGTTGAAGCTGGTGTTTATGAGTGTTCCTCTGCAGTCTCTGAGGATCTCTGTAGTGGGCAGGCAGGTGAGCGCTGAGTTTGTGATGAGAGAATTGTGTTACTCTTCATGCCTGGTAGGAGGAGGAGAGTACCTTTGGGTCTTCTGTTTTATTTTGCTCTTTGCCTCTCTCATGCTCTGCATCAGCCCATTCCCAGATTGCTGCATTCTTCACTCACAAGAGAAGAATTTGCATTTTTCTAGGCACGTGGCTTCAGTAATGGCCATGTGGCATTTTACTTTTCAGCAGTTCCTTAAAGAGCTCCCTTGTTAGTTGATGAATGCAGAAACCTTGTCATAAACTAAAACAGCCTTCCCTCCCCTTAATGTCTACTGTTGCTTACTCAGTCTGGGATACAGGTTTGGATGACACAGTTCCAAAGTGCTGAGTAAGCAGATGTGAAATTGCAATTGCTCTCAAGATGCCTCCTTTTCTTGTGGACTTCTTGTCTTCTGTTCTGTGTGCTTATACAGATTTTGGGCACTGCGCCACACGCTGCCTTAATTGCAGCACAGATTAACGGAAGCCTGTGGTTCCCTCCTCTTGTTGTGTCTTAATTCAAATGTAAATACAACGATGATGCTCAGCTCATGTTAACTCAGATTTGAGGTGAGGAGAGTGGAGACTGGTGTAGAAAGCCTGCTTCTGCACAGAAGAAGGTCATTTAAAAACATGTTTTGGGCCCCCCAACAGGGTCAGTCTGGATCTGTGGAATTAGAGCTGAAATTTTTGTTGGAGCTGCTGGCAAACTGTGATGTGGACAGTGGGATGTTCATCTTGCTTCCTCAATTCTTTTGCCTGCATTTCAGCTGAAGAACATAAAACAGCTAAGTTATCAGTGGTGAACTGAGGATGGAAATCTGAGGGGAATCTCCTATGGCCTCAGCCCTGTGTATTCTGTATGGCATATTGTCTCTGAAGCTGATTAATATTTGCTTTTCTCTCTCCCCGTCTCTTTGTTTCCAGACTAATGATGCTGCAGGAAATACATGGAACTGGCTTTACTTCATCCCTCTCATCATCATTGGCTCTTTCTTCATGCTCAACTTGGTGCTGGGCGTCTTATCAGGGTAAGGCACTAATGACTTGTTTGTTTCCATGTGGATACAAAAAGGGAAGATGTATTAGTTTTAGTACTGTGAAGAACAGAAAATGGAGTGATGCATCACACTGTACACTTTCCCCTTCACACATCTGCCACCCTTTCCTTTTCTTGCTATGAGGTAGTTCTATAGGATTATAGAGCCATGGAACACTGGATAAGCTGGTAATGCTGCCATCCCTTGAAATCCATTGGGAACCCACTGATGTCAGTGTAAGAACTGGATTGCTGGAGCTGGACATTAAAGTCTTCACAATGTATTTGATCTAATTGCACAGCATGGGGAAATGTGAAGAAAATGTGAAGCTCAAAAGACAAAATATTTTTTTTGTTTGTTTGGTTTTTTTTTTCTTTGGAAAACCTCTATCAGCTTAAGCCAATGTCTGGATTTTGGGGACACACTGGTCTCTTGATGTCCAAATCCCTAGGGTCAGCCAAGGATTCAGTAGTCCTTGTGCATGAGTTTTCGGTTTTGGCCATTGTAGAGACAGAGCTGCTAAGTTTGATGCCTTACTGGAATGTCCCCAGCATTTGCAGAAATTTGATTTAGATTTATCGACCTGAGTCATCTTAGTGGTCTACAAGCTCTTCGATCTTGGCGTATTTCATACCCAATTTCTTCCTAGCCCGTCCAAATATATGTATAAAAATCTAGATTCACTTCTGGCTCTTGGCAGCTGAGGAAGAGAAAAAAGAGTTAATGCTGCTGAGTGCTAAAATCCCATTAGTGTTCACCATTTGCTCTTTCTATTTAAATTATCAGAGTAAGAAAAATGTTTTCCAAAGAACAGATTCATGCCTAGTTTTATTATTTTGTTGAGGCCTCTCATTCTCAAAGCACATGTGAGGGGAAGAGAAAGGAGGCAGCAGTGCAGCTGAGAGCGGTGGGAGACATGCTGAGGCAAAGGAGGGTCTGCGAGCAGGCCGTCTGGTACGCTTTGCTGGTCCTTCAGTCCAGCCATAATGGTCATACTCAATAATAATACTCAATCAAAGCCATTCATCAGATTAACTCGTCATAGCAGAGGCTTTGCAAAGAACAGCTTTGTGGCTATACTTTTCCAGCTTACCGTCTAACTAAAACCAGGTGGTTCGTTGTGTAGTTCATCTACCTTGTTCCAGTGTGGTCAGTCCGTGTTGGCTAGAATGATACTTGTGAATTAAAATAAACCTGAGAAGCCTGTAGGCTCCTGTTCCTTTGTGCTGGGTTCAGGGGTGTTCAGTGACAAATAAAAGACGGAGACCTCAGTCTGGCTCTCCTGAGAGTCTCTTGTTGCTTGGGGCAAGATACGAAGAAAATAAAAGTGCATATATTGTATAAAAAAATGCAGCTCTGTGCATTAAGTTTCCCTTTGTTAATGGTAAGGATAATTACATCTTCTCCACAGAGGGAAGCTTTTAAATTCCATTTTGCATAGTGGTTTGATGTCCTTGGCAGGAATAATTCCTGGGGAGAGAAGAAAATAAACATCATAGCACAGACATTGACCACATTGTTCAGCAGGCTCTTGATAGGCTTGCAGGCATAGTGGAGTTGAAAGAATGTGGATATATCTGAAATGGCCCGGTGATGGAAAGACACCAGCCCTGAACCTGAACCTCTGAAGGCAGAGATTGTTGCCATTATGTCCTCAGCCAAAAGCCCCAGCGTAGCACTTTGAAAAAACCAAATTTCTGCTGGAGGTTATAAACACAATTCTTTGCACTTATCTCTATGCATTTAAGTTCTGATCCTAAAAAGAGAACCACAGAGAAGTCAACTGTAAACACACAGAGACTACTATATGGTAGATTTTCACCCAATAACTTGATGCAGTCTGCCTTACAGTAACAGTGTTAGCCAGCTGCTTCTCCAATGGAGATCCTCAAATATATCGCATCTTCTTGTTTCTATAAAACAAAGTTGATTTAGGATTAGGTCTATAAAGACCCCACAAACAGAGCTAACTCAGAAATCACTCAACTGCTTCTTATTCTCATTATCTGAGCAACTCACAGCCTTTAATATTATTCTCATTTTGTCCTGGGGATGATACAGTGCTCTGCCCTCTTTTCTGTTCCCACCTTGGAGAAGGAACAGTGGGGTAGAAAGGGGAGATTTAACCCCTATAATAAAACAGTTGCAAAGCAGAAATCAGATCACTAGTTTCCTAAGCTTGTGCACTATCTTCAGTATTGTCCTCCTTCATAAAAGCCCTGGAGGGCAAGCTGTGTTTTATTTTCCAGTACTTTACCATACACATCATGGACATTAGAGGTTAAGCTTCAGCATGTCACTGGGCACACCATAGAAAGCCACAGAAAAGGCTTTTACCTGTGTATTTTTCATTGCTGTTAGTTTTGAACCATTTCCCTCCCTCGTAGTTGTCTTCCTTGTCTGGCGACAGGGAAGGTGTAGGTTTCTGAAACAGGTAAAGAGGACGTTATCACAGATTATGGCAATGCAAATAATCTGAAATGACAACAAAGGTTATTGACACTAGATTATACCCTTCTGTGTTTATTTTTGAACACATGCCAACAGTGCACAGATACCTAATAAAGGTGGGCTTAGCTCCAGACTTACCTGTTTGAACAGTGTAAATAGATTGAGCTGGTTAGATTCTCAAGTCTCACCCACTAGCAAAATATGGCAGCATTTGCATTGCAAGTGTTAGAGAAGAGAAGATACCTACCTTAAAACAAAGAGCAAACAGCTTTTCCCCTCCCTCGCTTTTCTTTGGAATGGTAATAAAAGCAGAAATGGGAATCTAGCAGGGAGATGTGTAAATCTTTGAGTGTTGGTAAAATCTTGGTATAAAATAACCCAAAATCTTGGATCACAGTTGATAATGCAGTATCCTCTGCATATGTGGCTGAAGATGTAATTAAAAGCGTGTTGGCTCTGTAATTCAGATTAAATGAGACTCTGCCTGCTGTACAGTGTGTCTTCCTTATGCACGCTGATCAAAGCACTGCCAGTGCTCTTGTAATCAGTTAATGTTTAAATACTCTCCTGGAACATCTTTCTCTGCCTTCTGTTCCTTTCCCCTTCTCGGATGCAAGCACCGTGAGCCAGGTTGTCGGCTGTGCTCAGCTCTTGTTGTAGCACTGGGATGAATATTCAGATTTCCCCAACAGTCTTAGGCCATGGGGTGTGGAGTTCTTGGGAATGTGTTTTTTTCTGATGGTGCAAATATGAATGTTGAGTTCTCCTTTACCGAAGTTGTGGGCTGAAGTGGATACTCTGCTATACCTGCTGCCCTCCACACTAAGGGCAGGTCTCTGGTAAAAATGGTAGCAATTTCCAGCTTGCAAGGCTGTACGTCACAAGCAGGCACAGATGATGCTATTCTCAAACCCTGATCATGGTAAAATGTTTTTATTGAACTCTGCACATGGTTCTGCAGTTTCCAGTGAAGAGAGGAGCCCTCCTCCCACTAACTACAAATGCAAAATTTCTGACCATCACACATTCATTTCTAGCCTTTTGTACTGTTGTCGTGCTAGCAGGCTGCAACCCTCTGCCATCCTGCCCTGGCAGCTGTTGTCATCAAGGGACTGCCACCCATCTCTGTCAAAGCTCTATCTTCTAGCTTCCTACAATCCCTCCATTAGCAGGGGTCTTGCGCTACTGTTCTCATCCTGCTATTCCCCTGTTAGCCCTCAGCCCTCTCTCAGCCCACCTAACATCTTTATTCTGTGGGCTGATGAGTTTATGGAATTTTCTACTGAGATGTTGAACTGGGTATTAATTTTGTCTGGTAATGAGCTCGATGGTTCTGTACAGTGCATTTGTGACTGTTCTGATGCTTTGGATTACACAATACAAAGAGGATAAATGTTATCATGGGATGCTACGATGCTATGAGGAAGATGATTTAACTTATTTCAAGGCTAAGTGCCTTTTGGCACTGTTTCACCCAGCGGTGGGGAGCAGTGAGGCTGGGGAGGAAAGAAGGAGGCCTGGTCAGAGAGGGCAGCACACTGTGGATGATACATTTGAGTACTGAAAGTCTGTATCTCTCGAGTGTGAAAAATGCTGCTTGTCATGTCCTCAAATATTTATGGTGAAGCCTGAGGTATTTCCAGCTCAGCCAATAAAGAGCAGTGATCTTCCCTGAGGAAGATCTCATTTGGCTGCAAAAACAAAGTGCAGAGATGCACAAGGGTGGCCAGCCTGAGATGTGCAAGACCAGCATCTTATTGAGGGAGAGTGCCTGGTGTAAGAGCTGTAGGAGGACACTGTGCTACAATGGATCTGGCATCTTCATTACAACAGGAGCCTAGCAAGGGATAGAGCTATGGACAGTGCCCTCACCTTGCGGACAAATAAGAGACTCCTTTGTTTGGAGAGGTTACACCCATGAAACAGAACCGCGGCATCCCCACTGGAATCGTGTTGGCACCGATGCACTGGCTTTGGCTTATTTCAGTCAATTTTCGGGATGGTTTTCTTGGAGACCTAATGCAGCTTTCATGGTTCATGCTAAAAGGCACCTTAAGTCTCCACTGCTGTACCTTGTTTTAGGTACCACTTTGGGATAATGTTCTCTGAAGAGTCCCATTAAACGCTCTTCCTGACTTGTGCTGTGGTCTCCCTGGGGGATTTCCGTTTCCATTTCTGACTATTGTATCTTGGATCACGAGACTTCTGTGCTCTTAGAGCGGCTCACTGGGAGGAAGAACACAACATCATTTAGGCCTCATTGAACTGGCTGTCTCAGTGATTTGCTCTGCTGAGTATCATGACATGTTTTCACATCCTGAGGATTTTTGCCAGATTGAGATCATAAAACTTCAGCCCTGAAGATGTGCAGAGGCTGGAGAATAATCAGAATGATTAATTTGTCATAATGGCAAAGCATTCTGTCCTCCTTCTCCCTCATTACAGAGACAATCATTCATTTTCCCTCCAGATTTGTTCCAAGTTCACTGTTACCTGCTGTGGTCTCACTTTGGCTGCTGCTAATTATTTGCAACAGAAGAGCTGTATCATGAAAAGATAGGAGATTCTGTTCTCTTTATTTTCAGTCTTTCCCCAGATTGTATTCAGAAAAAAAAACGAGGGGGGGGGAAGATAGGGTAAAATAAGTATTTTCTCTCCCTCTATTCCTTTCTCACCATCCTGTTTAACAAAGCTATTGCTGCAAACAAGAAACCTGGGAGAAAGCGTATGTGCTTCTTAAAGAAGTGGTCATAGAACAAAGACTTTCCATGTAAGCTTCCTCTCACCAAGTTAAATGTCCTAGAAAATGTAGACCCTGTGCTTTTTTGTGTGTTTTGAGCTAGTACAGGAGAGATGGACTACCTTTCCACAGCAGATTCTCAGGAAGGTAGAGAAGTTAGAGCCTGTGACACATAGGACACTTAACTTTAACCTTCTGGGGATGCTGCTGCTTCTCTGGGGTGAAGGCCTGGTAGACAGAGCCAGAAGTTCACCCAAAGGCTTGAAGTGGGTTGATAGTAGCAATTGACACTATGAGGTAAATGGAGCTTTTTTAATTTTTTTCTCTCTATCACTGCTTCCTTCAGTCCAGGTTGACCCAGTTGCAGCACTTGCAGCATTTCAAATTAGATCAAGTGGAATCAAAGTGAAACCAGCAAAAGTTGAAGGTGAAGAAAAGGAAGATGCATTGAAAGCTTCATCTTTGCACTGTCCCTCTCCTCTCTTTCTAGAAATGCATGATATACTCCGTATCTGCCTTGCATTTGAATCATTCTTCTGCTTTTCTCAAGTGATGAAAATGGCTGTAAAGCCTGGCTTGATGCTGAGAGATCAATCTCACAGTGGTACTTTCATCCCTTATCAGCTGGTAGAGAAGAACTATTCCCTCCCCACACTCTTTAGAAAAGTGAGGAGGAAACAGAAGCACCTCTAGCTGTGCAGGATTGATTGAGCCAAAACTTATTCCTAAGTGATGACTATTAGGGCAGGTTGAGCAGCTCAGCCAGCTGGGTCTGTCCTCCAAGAAGCTCCATCTCTAGGGCCAATCTGGCAACCCTCAGATTAGGCCCACTGTGATCCTGGCCGGATGTAGCTGAAGGCCATATGGAAATGGATAACTCCAGGCACATTAGGGATTCTAAGCAGCTGATGGGACAACCTGGGGCAGATGAGGAACAGAGTTCTGTCATCTTCAGCACTAGGAATCTCCATCCTCTTGTTGTTTAACAGCAATGTTCAAACCTCAGAGCTCTCAGCAAAGCATCTTTATTGGCAGTAATCTGGGAGAGAAAGGTACCGTCTTAGAGGAACCAAGTCTGACCACCATGAAGAAATTCTTACTGATGTTTCCTCAGGTGAGTCACTTGCTTAGTCGCACCTCATTCCAGCACTTTCCTGAGCGATCTCTTTGCGCCCATGGGATGAGATTTCTTCCACCTCCCTCAAATTGTCACCTTCTTCTTGTGCCAGATGGGCTTTATAATCGATACATTTTGCCTATGCTCAGTACTGAGTTGGATCTAATTTTTAGAGGTATTTAAAACCGGTGGTATCTGCCAATACTCCACTGTTCACATTTACAGATCAGGTGGTCAGGGGCACCAAATTATTTTCAGCTTGCCTGCAAGTTTCTCTAGACTTCAACTTTTTGTCTGTGAATGAGGGTAATCGTAATTTGGTTCATCTTGAAGTGTTTTGAGGACTTACGAAGAAGATATCTGATGCTGTGGTAAAAGAAATAATAATAATAAGACTTCTCTTTAATCCTTGCTCATCTTCTTTCATTTTGTTTACAACCCTCTGGGCGCAAGGTGCTAGCTATGGACACACCTGAGCCACGTGGCACTGGGTTTGCAGCTCCTCTGCCTTGGTCCAGGACACTTCTTGAGCAGGCAGCCAGACATTCCCTGGTTTGTCTTGCACTTTTGAGGTTCTGCAGACTCCTCTGTTAATTCCTAGTGTCTCATCATCCCTAGACCTCTCCTGGCCTTGCTGCCTCCTTACATCTCTCTATAATGATATATTGACTCTGGATGTTTGTCCCTGGATTTATTGTTTTTCATATTTTTCTTTCCTGGGACAAACTTTATTTTGCTTTTCACCTCTATTTCTAACTTAGTAACATGCACCCAGGCTAGAGCACTGTCTCTTGTCTCCCCCCACCTCCTCCCCTTGCCCCCATGCCCTGCCCTGAATAAGCCAGCCCTGCTGCGCTTGCCTTTGTTCTTCTCCTGAAGCAAAGCTGCAGGTGACACCAAGCCTGGTTGCTTTGAGGCAGCCAGACCACAGCTGGCCTGCGGGGCTGTGGGAAGGTCCTCACGGCAGGATTTCTGTTCTCTTGCTGCTGCCTCGCTGACATCCTCTTTCAGGCTCTCAGGGGAGTGCCATGTTGGGGGCCTGACATGGGCCTTTGCTAAATTATTCAGTCTCTGAGAGACTTCAAAGGCTTGCTCATGCTATTTAGCACAGCCAAGGCTTTGTGTCCTTAGTTGTATAGATAGTTACGGTCATAAAGGTGTTGGGCTTTTTTTGTTGCATTTGGTGCATATTTCCCCTTATACAGGATTTACCATGCTTCAGGAAGACAAAATACAGAGATTGAATCTGCAGAACAAATTCTTTCCTTGGAGGAAGAATCTACTTTTCTCTAAATTCTGGGATGCTAATGGGATTAGCAAGTGAAGTGTAAGAATATTAATAAGATTAGATCCCTGGTGAAACAAGCAGCCAGGGGCTTTGAAGGATGTTGGCCAGGGATGGTACTGCTGCAGGAAGGATGCCTCGGCAGTCTGACAGGTATGGCATAGAAACGACCAGCTGAAACTGCTTTAGAAGTGGCTAGTTGTACCAGATCAGTCTGCATATAGAAGGCAGCAAACTCAGTTACACAGGTACTGCAGGACCTGCAGGATGGCAGGAGCATGAGGAGCGTTGTGTGTGCAGTGATATACTCTGTGTTGGGCTTAACCTAAGCGGCAGGGATTTGACTGGGTTTGGACAAGGAGGCAAACCCCAGGCCATCATAATTTTTGCATCGGACGTAAAGAGGCCTGAGAGTGAAAGGGAAAAATCATTGGAGGCTCTTTTTTGATTTATATCTCACAGTTTAATTAACCAAAGTGAATGATCAGAATGGAATTAAGTGTTTCTGCTTGCATGTGGATGCTCTCCGGCTGCAGGGAGATTTGGAAGTATAGCTGTTTCTTGCTCTGGGAAGTCACCAAAGTGATTCTGGAGGGGTTTGTAAGTGATACACAGCGCCACAGCAAATGGTTACAGCCTGTCAAGACCACAGGAGACCTGACTTTACTGAAAAGTGAGGTTAGGATCACAGTCATCCGATCTGTCTTATGTACAGTTCTCTGGAGTTCTGCAACCACATGTTCTTATTGGTGGGGTCCTGTCACCTCTTTCCAGGGAAATTCCTATGTCAGTATCACTCTTATTGAAGACTTATTTGTGAGGAAAATGCAAAAATTGCATGGATAATTGGCACCAGATCTCTTCTGAGATTCCTTCCTTACTGGTTGTAAAAAGGGTAGACTAAAACTGAAGCAAATTTTTATCACCTCACCTTTCCTTATCCTGGCAGCCTCTATAACAACCTTTTGTTCTTCTCCTGGTCTTTAGTTGTTTCCACCATGCAGCACAACTAAATGTGTGACTTTGTACCACTGTCTCTCTTCTGGCACTTCCTTTCTGCAACAATGCTCCTCTGCTGGTGGGAGACTCACCTGCCAGGTAGCCTAGCTAGGTACCATAGTCCACCCTCTGCCACCAGCCTGCCTCTCTCTGCTCTTGAGTGACATAGGCTGTTTAACAGGTGACTGTCAAGTACTGAGCCTCTTCTTGGGCTCTGCTGTACATTCATGTGACAAAGCTTACAGATTTAGCCTTCTATCTTGGCAAACTGGTTCCTCTGCCTGGAGAATTCCTTTTGGCCTGTGACTAGCCTAGGCAGTCGCATGCCTGTTTGCCTTGCTAGTTCCTTTTCCATCAGCTCACTCACTTGAATTCTTCTGGATCCTCTTGGTTGTCAAGGGTTGCATTTTTCCAGGCAGGACTGCATCCCTAAATGCACATGCTGTCCAGGCTCTACTTCAGTCTTTCTTTTGAAGCACTTGACCTGGAGGTGAAGACTATTTTAAAACTGATTGTTTTTTGGTTTTAGGTACAAGGCTAGAAGTCCTTTACAGATCCTTTTGGGGAGTCTTTGGTAAAGTCCTTCTGTGGTTTGTGCTTCTTTTTACTTGTTCTGAAGAGTGCTTTAGATTCAATAAATGAAGGCTCTCATTTTAAGACCTTGGTTTTGATGAGATTGTGTAGCTTATATTGTTCTGAAGGAGGAACTAATTATCTGTGTTATTATCATGAATTGCTAATCATCATCACTGTTAGTGGTAGCAATGACAGCAATGTTATACCATCTCTCTCTACCACTTAGCTTTGAGTGGGAAACATTTTTGTCCAGTTTTTAAGGGGGAAACTTTAACTGAAGAGGTTGAATGATGTGATGAAGTCTCAGAGTAGGCTGACTGTAGCTGAGCCTAGGAGTGTGCTATGGAACCCAAGACCTTGAGGCATGTTATATGGTGCTCCTATCTTAGTTTTTTGCTCCATCTAGGAAAGTTAATCAGAAACCCAGCAGAGGAAGACCATTTCTTTATCTTTTTGGTTGCTGTGACACTATTTTTAATTTAAGACTAGGTTGGATAAAATATTTGTAAGGATCTCATTGGATAATAATTTTTTATTGACCCTGGTGGTTACTCATGAATTAGCTATGCCTCTTTCCTGGCTAGTAGGCTCCTAAATTTCCCTGAAGTGGCTATTCCAGTATGTATTTACACTATGATTTATTTTAATCTTCCACCCACCAAGGTTACAAACAACAGTCATGCATTTTCTTGGTGACTTTAAGCACGGACCACTCTTGAGAAGAAAAATGTGATATGTTTAACTTGACTGGGTATGGCACATATTTTCCATGATGAATGTCCTTATTTTGATTTCTGTTTGGACCTGCTGTCTCTATAGGATCAGTTATTCATGATTGTCATGTTGTAACTAAGAGGCATTGTAGGTAGAGCTCAGCTTCCCCTACAGCAGTGCTTGCTGTGCTGGGCGTAAGACTACAACACTTCACAGCTTTCTTCCTCTTTATATGCCTCCTTGCAGTACTGAAAAAGGAGTGTTTTGGGGGCTTTGAGGGCACATGGTGGTTGGTGAGAGCCAAGAACAAGAATGGGTGAATGATTTTCAATATTCCTCATTCCAGAGTTGGCCGAAGTCTGGAGGACCAGCTGTAAAGAAAGTCCTGGAGGTAAAAGTGGGGAGGAGACTGCATATTTCATGCTCAGATTTGCCTTCTGATGATGTGGGAGATTTTTAGAAGTCAATCATATAAATAACAATTATGCCAAATAAAGCAAGAAATGTATTTCATGCTACCAATGACTCCTTTTGGGATTTTGATGCTCTCATTTAGAACTGGCTGAAAACCTAACTAAAATATTTTTAGATGAAAAGTGGTATTTTTGTGGATTTTCCCCTTTTCTTTGAAAATGTTCTGAAATTTTGTTGAAAACTCCTCAAATTGAAATTCTAGGAGTTTTCCAGTTGCTTCAAATAGGAAATGTTTTGATTTTTCAAAAGGTGATGAATGTCATGGAAGAAGGAGAAGCATGTTTTTCTTAGAATATTTCATAAAGAAAAACATAATCTTTTGACAAGTTTTAGCTTCACCAAATCTCTGGAGATAGGAAGAGAAAGAGAATGTGATTTCCTTCACCAGGAAGACCTTTCATTAAAGCCTTCTGGTCTTCAACCTAGGCTATTTTGCTAGAGCTCCCTAGTGGTCAGAAGATACTCAATGAGAAGAGATCTGAGGTACTCTCTTTTCCTGGAAGTTACTTTTGCCGCTTATACAGCCGTGCCAAATATGAAAACAAAAGGCCAAGACTGAAGCAGTTGGGAACTGTGATGACACTTTGCTTGGCACTGGAACATAGTTGTCCCTCCCTGCAGCTGCTTCTGGTGGGTGCAGGTAACTCTAACCTTAGCAATGTTCTGCACTAGTGTCTTGGAAAAAAATTGTGTCTGACTGTTTAGAAATGACTGAATGTTTGTAACTTAGCACAGTTTCTACCTCATTTTATTACATGCTTAGAGATGAGATTAGAGACATAAGTCCTTGTTATCTTCCACTTTCCTTGGGGTAAGATTTGGGAGAGGATGAAAGATTTTGCAAAGCTTTCCCTTGAATGCTCTTGAGGGCCAGGGGCGGCAGGGCTGTGGCTCATCTGCTGTTCTTTTCGCACTGTGCAGTCCTTCATAAAACTCTCCATTGGGTGTTGCCTCCTCCTCCCAACTGGCACCGTCCAAGGCTGGGAAATTTGCCATGAAACAACCCTGTAATGCAGGAAGTGTGGTCCCCCTGTCCTCTCCATGTCTGGCAGTTTAAATGCATGTTGTCACCAAGTGCTGTCTGATCTCATTCCTCCTCCTCCAGAGAGAAATCAAAACTGAGAGGAGGTCTGTGGCCTCGACTAGCAGGCGCTGAACCAGAAATGAGAACATTAGAAAGGAAGAGGGGAGAAAATCAGCGTTGCAGCTGACACGTACAGGCTCCTGAAACACAAGGCAGCCACATGCTGAATGCCAAGGAGAGGCTGTCCACTCGGAGTGAGGTTTTGGCTTCCTCTCTTTCCAGGGTAGGGTCGTAGGCTGTGCAGTCTGGTGGGGGACAGAGAGGGGAGTCAGGAGACTGGCAGCATGGTGCCAAAACTAAGATAGCAGCTCAGCTGATGGCAGCTATCATATTGCTGGCTGATATCTGTGTGCCTCTCCATGATGAGCCAATTTTTCCCTGCAGTCCCTTCTCAATGGGTCAGACAATTGTGTCACACTAAGCCACAGTGTCAGGTTTGAAGGATAAAAGGTAGGCTTTGAATATAAAGCTGGACTTGCAGCTCCTTTCCCCTATTCATCCTCCTTCCTCCCGTCTCCTATTTCTTGCTGGCTTTAATGGAGGCGTGTGTGGGTAACAGGTGGGATTATGGAAAAGAGCAGCAGCTGGCTGAATGCACATACCTCTTTAGAGGTTGCTTCATGTGGAGTATCAGAGCTTTCTGTGGTGACCTGAATCAGTTTGGGGAACAGCCTCCGTGTGTTGTCTGGGGTTGGGGGCCATGCTATCATCTCAGTGTCATTTCAAACTATGTTGTAGGGTGTAGAAGGACAATATTTCTGCAAAGGCTGGTAAAGGGATTAGACTGTTGTGAATTGGGTTTTTTGGGGGGCCTCTGTGGTTTGCTTACTTTCTGATCCCCCTGTACAGTCCTGTTTTAAGATTTTGTATCCATATTCTTGCTTTCCATGTCATTTTAGCAAATAGCAAGATCATTGTTTTTAACCTCAACCCAGAGCACCCGGGATGTTTCACTATCACACCAAAGTACCTTTCCTCATCTGTAGTTTGACTTGTTTGTCAAAGTCAGCTTGAGCCTGGGAAAACCCAAAGACAGGCTAGCAGGAAAGAGCAGATTTCTTCCCAACCTGAAAGGCAGGTGGTGCCTCTGTGACACAGTGTTATTGTGCTTCCCCAGGAAGCTCTACTGTGGGGTAATATTTGAGTGGTGCTGGGAGGATTGAGGGGCAACCTGTAGTGTTAGAGATAATTTGTCTAACAGGACTGGATGGGAGCACCTGGTTGTGCGTCAGGATCTCATGGTACTCAGTGTTGTATGGCCACAGAACAAAAGCAGCGTGTGTACACGTGGCAGTCTGTAATCCTCTTTCAAGAGGAGAGATACAGAGAAACAGATGGGGTGGAATAAAAGAAACAGTTTGTTGGACAATAATACGTAGTGTGCTATGTAATGCTTTCTGCTCACTGCTGGTGTTATCAGCTTCAGAGCTTCATGAATATAATCTGATGGACAAAAGAGGAGCTGCCTGTTTTCCCTGACCTTTTGTGATGTGTGCTTTCTCTTTTTTCTCTCTCCATAGTGAATTTGCCAAAGAACGAGAGAGGGTAGAAAATCGCCGAGCTTTCCTGAAACTCCGTAGACAACAGCAAATTGAACGAGAACTGAATGGATACTTGGAGTGGATCTTCAAAGCAGGTAAGGAGAGAGATTGGATGTTGTTTCAGTGAATTTTGTGGCATGGACAGTCTAGTGTTGCTAGAGAACTATGGCCTCAGAATTAGTTCTCAAGGTTGTGGGCCATCAAGTTAACCTAGGAGTAAATAGAGACCAGCCAGCACTTGATATTTCTGTTGGGTTTTTTTCTGAGTAGTCATACTGAAGTTGTTACAGAAGGTCTCTGGTTAAGCAAAAATGAAGGAGCTGGGTCAACTTTCTTTATTGCTGGATCGAAGTAATTGTCTTAATACAGCATAACACAAAAAGTGATAGACTGTTCCCCACAGTCTTCACGATGGGGAAACTGTTCCTTCATATGAGTCATTTATTTTTTATTTACTTTACACAGCTGTTTTATAAGCCTCTCCTAGTACTGTTGGTAAATTACACTGGAGTGTTATTCTTATGAGCTGCAGAGATCACTTTCATGAAACTTGCCTTGGCAGATATTAACATTGCTTTGTAATTATTGTACCTGAATATTGCAGTTTATTGCAAACCGTAATCAACTTTAACAAACACCCAAATGCACTTATTTAACCAAAATAGCATGTTTTTCTTTTCCTTTTTAACTGACAACAAATATTATCGATAACCTTTCTGGATTATAGAGTAGCTGAACTATACTGGCATAACCATACTTCATTAACATCAAGAAAACTTCTGTTGCCAGCTTGCTTCCTTGCTTGCATTTCTGCAGAACTAAAATGTCTGAGTAGCATGAAAATGCCTTTGAAATAGTTGTGTTGGGAAAAAGAAGGAGTAGTTTCAGAAATAGATTTTCAGGTGCCTACGTCGGGAGGTCAGCCCCATCCTTGCCATTTACAAATAGGGAAGCTGAGGTCCAGTGGTATACAGTGACTCGCCTATATCAGCCAACAGACCAGTGGTGGAGCCGTGACTCTATGGTGCCTCTCCTCAGCTGTGAGCTGGTATGATACTAAAAAGGCCTTTCAACATTCCTGGTTTTCTATACTGATCTAGAAGTCCGATGTGATAAAATGTGCCTGTACAAGAAAGTAATCGTGTGCTCACAGCAACTAGTTGCTGTGCACTCCATGGGCAAAAACATCCTGTTACCTTTCTACAAATAGGCATCTCTCTGCCTGGAGTTACAGCTTCCAATGTCCACTTAATATACACAGCCTGTGTGCCAATATTTGGAGTAAGACTTTCACATGGCTCCTGCTGCTTTTCTGTTTTCTCCTTTGAAGTGCTCTGCTCCTCTGTCCACCTGGGTGTGAGGCTCTGTCCTTCTGCATATTCCCCTGTGAATGCTGAAGACAGGACTGCAGTAGCCTCATCAGGTGATAGTGATCCGGACATGAGTTTTGACAATGTGGCCAGAGAGGAAAAAGGCTGAAGCACTGAAATGTAAAATAGGAAGAAATAGTAGCAGTTTACATGATGGCTTGAGCCCATTCTTCCCAACAGCACTGTACAAAGTGACAATTGAGTGCCAACTGTATTGACAGACTTTTATTCATTGTGACTGTTCAACAGCAACTGCTCTCAATTAGGTAACCACACTTTATCTCCCTTTAATTCTGTGGTTCTGCAGAATTCAAGAAAAGAACCATTCACTTTCCTTTCCTTTTATAATTTGTCTTCTAATTTGTTTACAGCTTTTGGGCTTCCTCAAATTCAAATTAATTAATGGCTTATCCAGCAGCTGGAGCAGAGAAAGCGTTGGTTGTGCATTGGCTCTACTGCAATCTTGCTTTAAAGGCTCCTGTGATTTCTCAGTCTCTGAATCTCAGTTTCCCCATTGGTAAAACAAAGATGAGAACTTCCATGCAGGAATGTAGGTTGCTTTGTATCATTTTGATGACTTCTGCTGAGAAGAGCTATGCAGAGGCCATTAGCTGAACTTGTCTGAAAGTTGAGGTGAAGAAGTTATAAAACATGCAGGTAACAGTCTTTCTGTACAAACTTTGTGTTGCTGTTCGAATGGTTGGCTATTTTATTTGCCCATCTTTCCATTTTATCTAATGAAATAGGATCCATAAGGGTATACAGAACAGGAAAGTGTATGCAAAATGGTTGGATCAGAGAATAATAAAAACATCCCATAAAGGCATTGGTGAAATACAGTAGGAATGTAACAAAAGGCTTCATTGTACAGATAAATAATGATAATAACAAAAATCACTTAGCAAATTTAGTAAATCTTTAAAGGCAGCACGAAGACTAGCTAAAACTGAGAAATCAAGAGTTTAGAACTTAGGCAATGAAATGTGGGACTGTGCAAGTAAGGGGTATTTGCCATTTTGTTTTATGGGGCCAGGATTTCAATCATGATTACAGTGGATCACATGAATTTCCAAACTAAATCATGCCAGTCTATCTTGCCCAGTAACATGTGGGGTGATGGCCAAAGCAAACTGCCTGGGGGGAGGGAGAGAAACAGCCAGAGCTGGTGTCCACAGACAGTCCAGCTTATATAGAAATCTCTTGCAACAGCTTCAGTCAGAGAGATGATCCTTGCTGGATGCATAAAAGCAAAGAGCAAAAGCTTTTGGTATTACATTCTAATGCAGCTCTGGAGATTGTTGTTACTCATGTAGAAATTGTTTTGAAAACCTTTTACCATCCTTAACTTCAGTCCTGTAGCAAGGAGCTCTACATATGAACAGTTCATTTGATTATAAAAAAAGCATATATTTTCTTTCCTTAATTTTAAATATATTGCCTTTCTGCTCGATTGAGTCTGTCCCTATGCTGTCATCATGGGAGATATCAGGAAGAATGTTTGGTATTTCTTTTTATTACCTCTCTGTTGCTGCTACTACGTGTTTCATCATATTTTCCCCTCTGAAGAGTTCAGACCCAATCTTTTCAATCCCTTCTCTTCTGATAGACACCTCTCCACATTTCTGATATTTATAGTACCCATCTCTGAGCATTTTGTTTGTTCATTTTTTCTCATGCATTTTTGATGCAAGGTAAGACTGGAGTGCTACATTCCAGTGATTCATAAAGTGGCATTTTAATACTTAATCTAGTTCTTTTTGCTGTATAATATTTTACATATTCTGAGTAGCTGCTGGAGCTGGAAAGGAGATTTCCTTGTTCTCAGTAATGCTCAAGTTTATACGTCAAGGGCTGTAACCAATTTAGAAGTAGGTACGGTACTTGAATAACTAAAATTATTCCTTCGTCTGTACACAACCTCCCATTTCTCAACAATGATCTTAATTTAGCATTGTGCTCATCATTTATTGACCGCTTTTGAGTGCCTTTAAAATTTCTGACAGCCTTCTGTATTTGTAACCTGACTAATGTTATATTATCTCTAGCTCTACATATTGCATCAAACAGATGCTTCCGATAAGATTTGGGGGTTGTCCTTTATTAACCTTTTTCCCATACTGAAGCTGTAGACTATGTAGTCCTCAAAATGAAAACAATGGGTCCTTGTTTTCTCTCTCTCAAGTGCTGACTGACTCAAGCATGTTCCAAACCTGGACTAATGACTGGTCATATAGACATTTGTACTTTAAGAATGAAACTTCTGAAATAGCCTGGCCCTTGAGTAACTGACTTAAATTTTTCCTGTATTCTAGTAGTACTATTAATTTTTTTACAGTGGCAAAATAAGTCTGTGAAAATGAAGAAAGTACCAATAAAAAGTGATTGTGAACTTTTCAAGGACATGCGTTGGTACACCAAAACGATTTTGGTGCCAATTCACTGTTGATAAATCACCAGAAATGCAGCTATGGTTGATACAGAAGCCAGTGTAGTTAAGGCTGCTTTAAATGTGGATTGCTGAACATAGTTAGAGATGTATTTGGTTGAGACAGGATAAAAATAGATGTTTTAAACCATGACATCCTTAATATGAGACTATGTGTGCAAGTTGCTCTTAATACAGGAAGCCTTAATTAAAAGAGTGCTTAACAAATGCCTGTTTAAAGAAGGCTTGGGAGAGAAAAAGAAAATGATAACGCAGAGAATGTGCTGAGGTGCTGTATTTAGATGTGCATGACTTAAAAGAAAAAAGAACCCACTGCCCAGCCAATTTCCTTAAAGGTTGAGTTGACCTTCTTTCTTGAAATAGGAGGCCAGGTTTGAAGTTTCTACTTTTACCTGTTTCTCTGGTGCGTGATTTCCAGGGTTTCTTTGGCTGAAGCTGAAGAACAAAGACATAGGCTATCCAGGAGTGTTTCAACATTTTCAAAGGCAATTTCATGTAAAAGTCCCATATGAGCTTTTCTTGAGGCCAAGTATGAGCATGGGAAATTGCAGCCCAGTGGAGCCTTTTTGAGGCTGTCATGAACAGCAGGAGCAGAAGAGAGAGGCTGAGAACACCCCAGGGCCCTAAATGCTGAAGTCTGGGATGCAGGTGAGACTCACGAACGGAACAGCTGAGAAAGGAGGGAAGATGGCAGTGGCCCTGGTAATGCCCACCAGATCTGAGGGAGCTGCAGGGGGATACGGAAATGTAAAGAACAGATTTGGCAGATGTGCATCAGAGAGCCTCCACGTATGCAAGCAAGTTCTAGAAGTGAAAAAGAAGGAAGCAAGCTGGCAGGGGAGGCTGCATTCTGTTCTGATGGTTGTGCAAGTCTGGAGGTGTCTTAAGCTCAGTAAGAGTTACAGCAGTATAAAACCAGTACGAGTTTCAGGTCAGAAGTAAGGGTTGAATCCTATGATTTTCTGCGTCTCGCAGGATGTAGGCCAGTAATTCATACAGCAATTTCCACATCAGGATCGTAAACACTAGCTGTATATACTGTTTAGAAACAGATTGTATGTATCATTTAGAAACAGACCTGTAATCTTAACTTGGATGTCACAGAATGAAAAAGTCAATATAATGAACTCTATCGACTGTTTGTTTCAATAAACTCCTTAAAGGGACCAACTGCTCCCACCGCTAAAATGCAGCAGATATGGATGCAAAAGTCAATGGTTTGCACCGTGTCATTCCTTTAGGCACGAGACAATAGTTTTCTTACCAAATGCCACTTTTTCAGTTCAACCAATATCAAATTAAGATCAGCAAACCCGGTGCTGTTCCACCTGCTGTGTGCCGAGACAGGGTTTGCTTTTTACTTTTGTGTTTTCTTTTGGCTCTGTGCAGAGGCAACAGCAAGTTAATTGTAAATTGTGCCTTTTAGAAGAATTAAAAAGTGGCGAAGCCAAGCAGTGTAATTCATGCAAGTGATTTTGCCAGCACTGCTTTCTTCATTAAACTCCTCAAAACTGTAGCAACTATTAGGCTGTCATGCTACATCTCTAAAGGAGAGACAAGAACCAGAAGGTCTCTGCACAGAGTAAAGCGCTTGTAAGCCCACAAATATTCTTTTGAAGATGTTTCTCTTATCTTACAGGGACATGCATCATTTTGGAAACACTTTTGCTCAGAGAGTGAAAGTCTTTCAGTTCACAACTAATCAAGTTGCGTGTCTTATGCATTTTGATTTTTTCCAGGTCCATCTCTTTCACACAGCACTGATTCTGAGCATTTTTTTTCCTAGAGTAAGCAGTCTTGGGGATGTGTGTTTAACTTCTCTCTTCCAGCTCACTTTAGCATGAATGCCATTCCCAGACACATCAAAGCTTTATGAACCTCAGATTTCAGCTTTCTGTCATGCAAATGCAAAGCAGCAAGCCCTGGATATGGCTGGGAAAAGACGGCTGTACCAGTGAGAAAGGCCAACAGTGTGCCTGAGATGGCAAGAGGGGATAATTACTAGAGAGACAAAACAGTCTCCTGAGAGAATGTGATGGAGTCTTCTAGTGGATGCATTTATATTTGCTTTTTCTATTTGGCGTTTCTGAGACTTTAACAGTTAATTTCAAGTTGTTTGTTTGTCTTTTTAATTCCTATTGCCTTTTAAATGTGAGTTATTTGCTTTAACGTGGTCTTCTTTTGAGCACACCATGTGCTGTATCCTTGTGTTAGAGAGAAAGAAGTGACACTATGTTTGTCTGAGGCTTTGCCTCTTTTGTTCAGCTTCCCAGCTCTTCAGAATAAGGCTGCCTTTATTTCCAGTCCTGTAACAACAATTAATCTTAGTGCCAAGACACCTGTCAGTCACTCGAATATCCTAGTGAAGCCTCTAGGAGAGGCCCCTCCACCTTCATTCCAAGGCTAGAAGTTGCTGATCTGATACTGTCTTTGTCAAGTGTTTGTTCTAATGCAGAAGTCCTGTTATCTGGAGACTATTCAAGGCTCCTAACTATCATCTTCCAGTCTCTATGCTTCAGTGATCATAAAGACAGTGCAACTTTTGATCCTCGGCTTAGAATGTTGTATGTTAAAAAAAAACAAAATAACAAAAACAAACAAACAAACAAGCAAACAAAAAAACCCCAAAAAACAGCTCCTAGCAATGGTGCGATTCTGTTCTGCTGAGTGGTAATTTTAGGAGAATTTAAAACCCATATAAAACCCCATTAGGACAGATGTTCTTTGGTTTCCCAGAGGGTGTTAGGCCAATGGGAATGACAGTCCAAGGAGAGAAGAGGAGAGTTAGACTTGAAAGAACTGCATAAGTGAGGCTTAATTTTGCTTCCTTTAAGTTTACAGTAAGACTGAGCCCTAGTTGAGGTATTTGGTGGGGCGAGGAGGTTTTGTTTGGGCATTGACTCTGGGCCCTGAGTTCTGGAGTGAAAGCTCAGCTGTTTTGCAGAGTTGTCTCGAAAGAGCGTATATGTTGTAGGTGAAGATATGCTGATATCAAATTGCCCCACCTTATAAGTTATGATGTCCTATGGATATTTTATCATTCTGTTTTTTGCAACCTCAGTATGGCTAAATTCTTGTCAGTCCAGCCATAGAGATGCATGTGATGTTGGAATGTCGGGTGGTATCACAACATTGCAAGTCACAGTGGTCGTGTGTTTATACAGTTCACAGTCCCCAGAGGTGATCTGGAGACATGGGACTATTCTTCACCTGCTGCCCAAAGGCTGGCAAAAAGCCATGACAAATTATTACAGGAACATGCAAAACACAAGGCCACTCAGAGGAAAAGAAGAGTTGCTTTTCCTACTCAGTCAATGATCTTTGAAAGGGATAGGTACATTGCTTTTGTTCCTGTGCCAAGAATCAAGAGGAGAACTCAGCTTCAAGGGGTAGGTATTGTTTATTTTTTCAGTGCTGTCTGAATTCTTGTTCTACAAGAAAGTGTAAGTTCCTGTTTTTGAGATGAGGTATACAAAGATGGAAAATGGATGGTGGCTGTCTCACATGCTTTGCATGATTTGAACTGTGGTGGCCTGAGATTCCCCCCAGAAGGAACCTTGCCATGGATTTTATTTGCAGTAAGATTTTGGCCCATTGGCTATCTGGTGATATTTTGTCACCTGTGATGTGGCATGATGGACATGCAACAGCCAGTCCTTGCTTATTTTATCCTGTGTGGTGAGATACAGATCCATTTTCTAGGCTAAATCTTTTTAGTTCATTGACTGAAACAGAAAAGTTTTAACTGAACTACAGCATCTTTAACTCCTCAAGCAATATCTCCAGCATGGCTGGGCAGGAGGCCCAAGTCCTCTGCTGATCTAGGATCTCACTTTGGTCTGAAGAAAGGTTCTTGATCTCCAGAAATTCCTGGTAGGTGATAGCTGAGGGAAGAAACTGGAGGGGATGGTTCATTGTGAAGAGGGAAATCATAGAG
Source organism: Rhea pennata (assembly GCF_028389875.1). Lineage (NCBI taxonomy): Eukaryota > Metazoa > Chordata > Aves > Rheiformes > Rheidae > Rhea > Rhea pennata. The sequence continues at coordinate 4,724,047 of NC_084680.1, forward strand.
GATGTGTGCTACAGTCCTCCAGTGGTTTGACCAGCCTCCTTCCCTAGTGTGAGAGGAGCACATGATAAGAAACACGATTCTCTGAACCTCCTCTTCCTCCACTGTGGAGGGTCAGTGCAACTGGGTTATACAACAGGAAAAGGTTGGTGGCATCAGGAGCAAGTATTTGCCTGCTGCATCCAGTCTTGCTGGGTTTAGAACAGGAATATGGCAAACTCAAAGTTGAACCTTGCTGTTTTTCCTTTTACAGAAGAGGTGATGCTGGCAGAAGAAGACAAGAATGCGGAAGAGAAGTCTCCTCTGGATGGTAGGTTGTTTTACTCTGCAGTTGTCCTGTGGTCCATGAAAGGTTTACATGTTGTATACTGACCTGGTTTTCCGTTGTAACCAAGAGGGTGTGAGGAACCTGCTCTTGCATGCGCTTGGAATAAGTTGGGCTAAAGAGTCCCTTCTCTTGGATCAGGTCTTCTTGAGATGATAGGTGGATATGAGCAGTTATGAGAGACATTGTTTTGGGATGGGGATCTGCCCTGGGGGTCTACTAGAGTCCTTACGCTGTCAGTGGGAGTACACTCTGATTGAGGCACCCGCCAGCCTCTGCCTCGCAGAGGCGGTTGTGTCTGTTCACAGGCTGTGGAGGGGATAGTCCTCAGTGGATGCCAGGAGAGAAATTCATGGACAGTGAGAAGGCAGGGCTCTAAATCAAGGTTTCCAAATGGATTTGACTGAGAGACAAAGAGACTAAGACCCCTGTTACTTGTAAGCAGTAAGACATAACAGGGTGTGGTGATCCTGTTTTACGCCGTGTGACCCTAGCGTTCCAGGATGGCTGGAGGTGCTAAGCTTTCTGAGGCAGGTGCCGGGAGAACATGGAGACTGTTCTCCCTGCGCCTCAAGACTGCTGAGCTCTTAGGATGTGACAGTCAGTCAAAGTTCAGTTAAAGATTCTTCCCTCTCCCTTTTCTGACCATCTTTCGTCCTTCCATGTCTCCTCCTTTCCCCTCCCCTCCCTTTCCCTCCTCTTTTTTTTTCTCCTCCCATTCACTGTCAGGGAGGGCCGCCTCGGAAGGGCCGATTCAACAAGGCACGGCACCGGCAGAGACTAGCAGCGGCAGCAGCTACAACAGTGAGTGGATTGCAAATCAACAAGGGGCCAGGCGACCCAGTGGGGCACTGATGCTCCCTCGCGCCCCAAGGGCCTAGGTCACTAATGACTCTTCCGTGGTCTTGCTGTGAGCTCGGTGCCTCCTGGTGCGTCTGTACACCCCTTAGCGTGGCCACTGGCCTGCCTTGGCCAGGCTGGTGACCTGCACTCGGGAAGCAATCAGGGATGGACGAGCTGGGGGCTACAGAAGGTCAGGACTGAGGTGCGCTTGGCAAATCTTTGTGTGCCTATGTGTGTGTGCGTGTTTGTGTTTGCATGTGTGATGGGGGAAGTTTTGTCTGGCATGTGGATGTAGCCAGGGCTTTTAGTCTGTAAGTGAAATGAATATCTGGAGGACTAGTTTGAAAAGCCTCGTAGTGTAAGCAAACTAGAGGTGGGTATAGGCCATGGGATGAAGACTCAGGTATACCAAGGCTGCATCTATACCAGTGAGCTAAACAAGCCTGGTGGTATTCCTAGTCTTGAGGCTGACTGGCATGGAGCAGCCCACATCACTGCTAGTAAACTGTCTTGGTCTCCAAAACAATGGGGGTGTTGCATCCAGAGTGCCTGTAGAGATTGGCCCTTGCACACACTAATTGCTAAACTACATCCAGGAGTTTTGCAGGGAGAAGGTAAAGGAGAAAGTGCTCAATTCATCCCAGGGAGTGTTGTAAAACTTTACTATTGGATACTATCAGAGTTGTTTGTGTCCCAGTGCTTGGGATGGTCCTGGACATGCTGGAATTTACTAGGACAGATGCAGCCTCATGGACCCCAAAGTTGCTATTGCTAGGACTGAGGATTCAGCCTACTGTTGGGTGGGGAAGAGAAAAACAAAGGAGGTTATTTGCAAAAATTGGTTCCAGACCTCGGGTTCAAAGGGTCCTTTTCTCTCTGAGCTTGGAGGCCTCTGAACCTGGATGATATGATGGGTGTTTCCTAAAAGTGATATAAGCAATTAAGCCTGCTACAGATGCTGAGGAAGTGCAGCTGTTTCTCTGAAGGTAGGGAAATTTGTGTTAGGATGAGGGGATTCCCTCAGAGGTATTTAAACTCAAGTTAGTTGCTACAGAGTGAATGGATTCGCTGTGTGTGCCTACTGGACAGCATGTATCACCACACCATGGGGTGTCTTACTGCTGATAGCAAATGGTGCTTAGCTACTGTATGTTTTCAAGCTGTCACAAAACTGTATCAACATATTTTTTTCTGATAGTTCTCAAGATTTGCAGGTAGGTGGTCGTGGGCACAGAGTCTGCACTGTTCCTGGCGTCACCCCTTCTGCACCCTGGGCAAAGCAGCGCAAACCTCTCTGAGCCTTAGGGTGCAATTTACTTTCCCTGTCTAGGAAAATGATGTTGTGATGTTTGCCTTCCCTACAAAAGATGCTGTTGGACAAAGTGTGTTTTCAAAGAGCTATGACATCCCCAGAGGGAAGGAATTGTACAGTGGGTGCTATTAAGAATGCATTCGGTGATTTGTAGGAGTTGCCTTTGACATAGCATTTTTGCTGCTTAAGGGTGATGTGGTAAACTGTATTGGAACACAGTAAATGCTGATTTCTTAATGGTGCACCCTGTAAACTGCATTAATGTTCTTAATGGATAGTAGTACTCGTGTCATAACTCACTGGGGTTCAGAATCACTCAGTGACCCTGCCCAGGGCTCTCTTCTGTGCTAAAAGGTCCAGCAGCTACAGCAATTCCCTCACCTTCATCCATCTGTTGGGATGAAGTGTAAGTGCACAGAATTCTGCCTGGCAACCCTTCAGGATCCAGAAGGTTAAATTAAAAATGACTCTGGCATAGAAGCATGTAGAGGTCCTGCAAGGTTGTAGACTGACTGATTTGCTACAGCTTACTCTTGTATGGCAGCTTCAGGCAGCATTGGAAGGTAAATGCTGACCCTGGAGAGTAAAGTGGTGGTGGGGAGAGCGAATCCACTCTGAATGTTCACAAGGTGTTTTCTCTTTAATTTGAACACAGTGTTGAAAAGAGCTGCAATAAAGAAGAGCAAAAATGACCTGATTCATGCTGAAGAAGGTGAGGACCATTTCACAGACATTTGCTCTGTTGGTGAGTACTGGCTTTGCATTCCCCTAGGTTTAGATCTCCAGCTAAATGTGTTCATGTTCTGTTTCCTCTGAGTCCTCATCTGCTCCAGAAGCTGCAGTTTCTGGCCCAGAGCAAGTTCATCAGGTGCTTTCTCCTAGGCTTCTGCAAGGGAGCTGGAAGCAACTCCATTGCAAGGAGAATTATTACTGGTCTTGCAGGCGCAGTTGACTTCCCAGTGCAAGTGGCATCATGGCTTCACTCCCTCCTTCACACTGTCCACCTCAGCTATTGCATGTCGCACCATTTAAGAGAGCCCTTCCAAAACGCTTGGAGAGTCTTGCACTGTGTTGGATATGCTGTGATTCTGCTTGGAATAAGCTCGTTTATGCTAATGAAACCCAAATATGTCAAATGATACCACTAAGAGTCATCTGTTGTGGGGAGTAGAGGAAGTGGACAGACATTTAGTCACATCTGTCACTAGTGCACGGTGTACAGTTTGGCAGACTTTGTTGAGTGAGTGGTTGTTGGGAAATCCTGGGCAGCAGTTCTGTGCTAATTCTCTAATGCTTGGCTTAGAAGAAGGTCTTATTACCACTCTCAACATTTTTAAAGACAGATACGAAGATGAACACTTGTATGCATGTTCTTACCTGCGTATCTCCGATGCTGAGTGCGTGTGGTTCCTGGTGTGAATTCGGTATCTTCCCCTCTGGAGAATACGTTTGTGTCAGGCTGAAGAGGTTCTACTTGTTCTGCAGTTAGCAGAGAGCCAGTTCCCTCCTGAAACATTACTAGGTAGAGCAATGGGATGAATCTGGGGGTTGCAAGGGGAGACAGGCTCTCCAGGTACAAAACATCCTGTCTAAGACTTCAGACCTAAGTGGAAGAAAGGCCTATCCAGTCACAGGTTTTTACTTGCTAGCTGGGGGCACATCTTCTTAATTGCTTTTCAGTTAATTATTTTTCTTATTCTTGTCCCTGTGGCAGAAATTTTGTTTGAGTCTGTATTTTGTTTTGCTGCTGAAGCAGCAGATGTTCTCATTTAGCTTCCAAAGAAATGTCTTGGCACCCCAGTAACTATGAAGCAGCAAGTCCTGGGTATGTAAGGGTAGCAGCACAAACAGTACATTTGAGAATATATGTCCATATATGCAAGCATGACTGCCTCAAATGGTCTTTGAAATTTGGCATTTAACCTTTTAAGGGATTACAATTGCTGCTGCTGGATTTTTTTCCCCTTTAAATGAAGATCTGATCAAGGGAAATGAAGTTTGCTCGACATGTTAATGATACCACCTTCTGTTGTTGAATTGCCACAGCCCCCCAGGCTATGAGCAGGTTGCAGATTTTGTGGCTAAACTGCTGAGACTTCTATGAGAGATTTGTTGGTGGAAGGGAGAAATTACAGCAGCCCTGTGTATTTTTGTTTTGTCTTGTTTTCACCTGAGGAGCTGGGGTCACTGCACATAAAACAAGAAATGGTCATCTTTGCAACATGTCCTTATGGCTGCAATAATTATGAGATACTTGCATTCGCATACAAGTTTCTCCAGGCTCTGGGTACCCACGCCACACAAACAGATCTTCAGACTCGGTATTTCAGGTGGCAGTGGATGATGGAGCATCTGGACTCATGGATAATCTGATGCAGAGCTGGGAACTGTCTTGGGAGCATATGGCAGGGAAAATAACAGCAGTGCTTTCCACCTTCTGCATGTGGTTCATGCACTTGGGAAGAATGTTTTTGATTATGCTACACAGAAAATGGCAGAAAAGAAGAAATTAATACAGCAGATACTTCTGCAGGCTCCTGAAAAGACTGAAATTCTGCATAACATAAACAATTGGATCATATTGGCAATTATACATAAAGAATATGTTTTTGAGAAAAGATTTTTTTTTTGGATGGTTTCCTTGCGCTGTAATGTCTTGCTGATAGGAGCACAAGGACTGTGGAAGAACTAACAGTATAATTACTGAGTGCAGACTAAAGATGCAGACAGAGTGGTAGATACTTTGACAGGTCTCTTGCTGGCTGTTGCCTGAATACGTTGCTCTTTAATTCAAACACAAGTACCTCAATGAGCCTTATAATTGCATTATAAAGCTCTATAGTGGTAAACACTTCCCACAGTGTTCTCCGGAATTATTCTTAAATTTTATTCTTTTCTACCTTCCCCGCTCTCAGCCTCTTTTCTGCACTAATAAGCCAGCAGCAGTAGATGCTGGCTCCTTTTGGCTTACCACCCTCCACATTGTACCAGACATTGGGTTATGACTTCTCAAGGTCAGACTCCCCAGCATCTGCTACAGTTTTCAAAAAAGAGCAAAATTCTCTTCTGTGAACTGCCCTGCAAATCTTTTTTTTTTTTTTTTTTTTTTTTTTTTTTTTTGCTGAGTTAAACCCTGTTGTCTTTTATACCAGGGTATACCCAAACCAACTGTTTTCTCCAGTACAAGTAACTCAAATTTAGACCAGTTTAAATAATTACAGAATGTGGCCTGCTGTTGTTCTTTCCTTGAAGATCAGTAGAGCAACTAGCTAGGGGGCATAAGGGCAGCAGACTATAGCCATGCATGTTTGAGTATGGAATTGGCTGGAATTTCTGAGACGGCTGTACCTGCTGAACGGTATTGTGATGCTGCTGCTGCCTATATCTTAAGCTCTCATTAATTTTGTTGCCTTCAAGCAATAGATGAACATTGCCTTTTTTATTTTTCTTTTTTAACTGCCAATGGAAGGATTATCAAACTAATAGAACATCAAGCTTTTTGGCAAGGAGTTGTTCAATGCCTGGCCAGGGCCAGCTCTGCACTTGGAGTGGTGTCACACAGCCAATAGAAGGCCAGGCATGTGAGATGAAGCACAGAGCTTCCTGTTGTGGAGATGTGTGCAGCACACTCCTGTATGTAGTTGTGAGACTTGGAGAATCCACCGGTGTCATGTCTGGATACTTCATCCATTCTGTGTATACTGTGTTTGATGTTAATTGCAAGATGAAACCACAAGGTGAGATTCCCACCCCTTCTATGCTTGGAAGTGTTGAAACGTAAGGGAATGTACTCAAAAATTCAGCTGCCACATCAAGACCATTGCGTTTGTATAACTCACTTGGACATCTTCAAGCACAAACCATGCAAGTCACCTGTTCTCACAGTGCTCAGACCAACCTTGTACAGTGTGTGTCCTGGTCAACCCTACCTGCTAGGAAGTACTACATGGTGGATAGGGAAGGGCAAGAATAAATTAGCTTACCACAAGCCGTCTTGAAACAAGGTTCAGTAGCAATCTCTGAGGGATGCCAGCACAGTACGAAACAGGTAGCGGACAGTCTGCAGCAACCAGGATTTGCGCTGCTTGCAACAGTGTTTGCAGCTGATACAAAGGTGCTCCAACTGATGGGTGTATTTATTACTAATGTGGGATGATTTCTCCTGCCTCAGCACTGGCTGGTGATTGCCTTTTCATCATTCTTTTCAACAGTGCCTGCTACCTCAGGAGGAGAGCTTACTGTAGAAACCATTTCTTCTATCAGTTCCCAGTTGTTAAAACATTTGATGCTGTTCCAGGGTTTCAGACTAGACTTGAAATGTAGCTGGTAGAGGCAGAATTGGTACAAATGAATAGCTGTGCCCCAAATCTGATGGACAAAAGCAGATGAAGCCCCATTAGGTGAAGATGCAGGAAGTGGAAGAGTAAAATAAGGAGACTTCTCTCCTTTCAATAGTAAAAGGGCTGGATCTCTGCCTAGTACCCAGAGTAGGGGAGGCAAGGGCTAGTTTTACTGTTGCCACTCAGCTCCCTGAGAGTGTAGTCCCTGAAATTCAAGAGGAAACCCAGAGCTCTTCCCCTCTGGTTAGATAATGCTAAGATAGTGGAGTTGTGTCTGTCTCCTCTCTAAAGTACTAATGAGCTGTTCCCCTTGCTCTGGGCAGAGAGTGGTGGGGAGCTGAGAAAAACTCATGTGCATTTTTGCTCCCAGTGTCTCTGGACAATAGGAAGGGATTTCACTAGCCCCTGTGCTGTGTGTTGACTTGAGGTGCTCCTGAGCAGCACGGTATTTCATGTGACTGTCCGGGCATGTGGCATAGCTGGCTGGGGTCTCACCATGCTCTCTACCATGGGAGGAAAAACCTCTGGGCTGTTGGTTTCTGTCACTCTAGTCAACCAGGAGCTCAAAGTTTATGACTCATAGTCGCACTCAAGGGGTTAGAAGCCCAGTTTCTTTTGATGGCAGAGCTGGATGTAAATTCATAAAGTTTAAAATCCTAGCCTTCATCCCTCATGATGTCTTTGCAAGCAAAATCTCCTGGTTCAACTCTCTCTGTGATGAGCTTTCTGCTCAGATACGCATCTGGACTGGGGAGAGAGGGCTTTTATGCCTGTGAACCACCTCCTCCTTTTCATCCCCTTAGATGTGGCATGGTGATGGTTCTTTCTGTCCCTCAATGCCTAGGGTCTCCTTTCGCCCGTGCCAGTTTGAAGAGCGGGAAGAACGAGAGCTCCTCCTACTTCCGGAGAAAAGAGAAAATGTTCCGATTCTTCATTCGGCGCATGGTGAAAGCTCAGAGCTTCTACTGGATTGTGCTCTGTGTGGTTGCCCTCAACACGCTCTGTGTTGCCATGGTGCACTACGATCAGCCGGAGAAGCTCACCACTGCTTTATGTGAGTACCGAGGACTGTACCTTCTTCTCAGGAAGCCTAGTGTTTTTGACAATTCTATCATATCCTCATCAGTTCACAGCCTGAGGTCTATTTTTGCAGCTTCCTGTGGCTCACTCATGAGAGTTGCAAATGCATTAATGAGGAGTTCTAGTAACTCAAGATTGAGTCATGTCTTTCAGAAAAAACGCACTGGGACATGATACTGATTTGAGATGACGTAGGAATGTGACCTTAGACTTACCTGGAACTTCAGGTTTGAGCGTATGTAGATCTTGTAACACCACAGGAGGATTTGTTACATAGCAGGTGCTATAAAAGAAGGGAGAAGAAATATGCACTGTGGTAAATGCGGGTTTCTCCATCTGTCTGATTAGCAGCTGTCCAGGGAACTGCAGAGTTCATGCTACTTTGCAGCTGATCTGCATCCGTGGATGGTTTGTGTTGTGGAAATGCATAAATCTCTGCCAGCACCACTGACACTGTAATGATAGCATGTGCCTTGGCCAGTGTTACTTGGTAGAAAAACAGCGTATGATGTTTACGGAATCATAAAATAATTCACTACACTTTTAGCAATTATTGTCATGCTCTTTAAAAGGTTGTACTTTTACAGAAACCCTTTTTTGATAACTATATCTTACATAATAATGATGCGTGATCAGATGGGATAAATGTCATGATGCTCTTCTGTGAAAATTTGTGCAGTACTGATAGAGGTAATACCATACAGCAGATTATATTGTACTTGTGCAAAAGCTTTATTTTAGCTTGGTATCTGCAGTGACCTATCAGTTTAGGCTTCAGATAAGTGCTTTTGAGGTATGATTTTTGTTTTTTTTTTAATTGCATCCTGTTTTGTCCTATAATGAATAGTCAATGGATACAGCCTTTTGTGGTTAGATCTTGCTTTGAGGCGGCAGCCCTGCTTGTGAGGTCTTCCTTTAAAAAAAGGTAGAGAGGAAGTATAAATTTTTTTTTTTTTTTTTTTATTTCAGTGAAGGTTTTAGTCTATGCCTCCCAGAGCTGAAAAAATGGAAGTTTGTATAAACTGAGAATATGGTGACCCTGAAAGTGGGACATAGCAGTTTTTTCCTTTTAAAGGAAAGGAAGGGAAGGGCTGGAGAGTTTGTTTCTGGAAGAAAGAGCTACTGTACTGGCCACCTCCGAACCTGCAGAATGGTTGGCCTAGATCCTAACAGGATCAAATCTTTTGTCCAGCCCTTGATGTTCAGATGTGGCTAATTCAGAATTTGTCAGGCAAAGCTTCCAAATCAAAAGAAGAATAGAAAAGACCCAAAATGTTTCAAGCTGTCTGACTTAAAAACTGTGGCTTAGGTCCTTAAAGATACTAAACTACCTAACTCTCATTCATTTCTATATAGATTAGATGCTTAAATATTTCTAGCTTGAGACACTCAGGTATTACCTTATTATAAAGAAGAAAACTTTTGAAGTACCTTTTTTTTTTTTTTTTTTTTTTTCCATAGACCTAAAAGGTTAAGGCTACTAACAACTCTGACTTCAAAATTCTTCTTGTTAATGTTTGCTGAAATATTTAATATCACCAGGTAACCAGAGCTATAGTGAGAGATGCATAAGAAGGAGATAAATTCCTTTCAACTCTGTTTCTCCTGCAAGATTTAGGTTGAAAAGGAAGACAGACCACACAGAAAAATCAGTCTTGCTTATTCATTTCCTAAATTAAATAGAGGAAATAATAAGCTAGATTGGCAGAATAATTAGAAGTTTGAGGCTTAGGATTTCCTCTTGAATTAGGACTAAATGTCTGGCAAAAAAACAAAAAAAAAAAAAAAAAAAAAAAAAACAAAAAAAAAAAAAAACACTTTTAAGTCTTTCAACTCAAAGAAGACTTCAAATTTCCAAACTCAGTTTTGGGAACACCTTATGGAGTTACTTTCCTAAGAGAACATTAAGAAATCTGTAAGTCAGCAATATTGCTTTCAATGTTCATATGAGAGTTGGAAGGAGTATTTTAATTAATTAGAATTAAAAGCACATCTCTGAGTGGGAAATGTATCTAGAATGGAGGTGATAAATTACGCTCCCAACCTACCTCAGCTGAGGACAAGAATAGGAAAGGCTGAATTTGTATTGTGTCATTGAACCATGTGTTCTTGCAAGTTAAATATTCAGTATTTTCCCAGATGGCCACTTTCTTTCTGTGTGTTTCCCATTTGTCCTGTTCTGCCCTGTACGTAGCTTTCCCTCATTGCATTGCCATTCTCTATGAGACTTTAGTAAAGTCTTTGCCAGTGAGGAAACAACTGGGGAGGCATTGCACAAATTAATCCGTGAGGTTCAGTGGAAGAAATATAGTAGATACAGGTATGTACTACTGGAAACAACACTGTTAAGTGCTATGAGGTGACACAGACAAAAAAAGTGAGTCACTTTCTTTAAGATTAGAAGCAGAAGTGCCATGGGTTCATATTGGGGAGGATTATCTGCAGTCAGTTTATAGCATAATAAAATGGAAATGCTGAGAAGATACCTATTTAACATCATTTTTAGAACAAAGAACTACTTAAAAAAATAAAGTCAACTGAAATGGTTTGCAAGTTCAACATCTTAAATTACAGGTGTCCCACACCTCCAAATCCTCCCAACCTTTTAACATGAGAAGCTGTAATATATGTATTTAGACCTGTCTTTTCATTGGTAATGTCCTAAAGGTTGCTGATCATCTTCCTGGGGTAAGTCTCAAGGTGAAATCTTTCCGACTAGTCTGAAGTTTGTGACTGAATGCAGGGACTATTTTATGCCTTAAGATATGTGGGCCTACGTGTCAATTAATGATTATGTTGTTATTGTCATTACATTCAGGCTGGATTTGGTCCCTCTCACTCCTGCATATACTGAACTGCAACCAGCCTCATAATCCCTGCATCAAACACATTTGTGAACAAGCCCATTTGTGGGATTGCCCTCAAGCAGTGCCCCTTGAAAGTCCTGTTCTGTCCAGGATTCATTCACAAATCCGTTGGATATAGGGAGAACAAGATACTATTAAATTAGGGGATTTTAAACAGCTTCTGGAAATTCTTGGCAAAATTTTTAGGAGTAGGAGTGAGAGACTTTAAAAATGACTTTAAAGTTAATCTGTGATGAGTGAACTTAAAGGAGCAGGACTTGGCTGGTCTGAAGTAGAGCAAGAGAGATGCAGCTGATTCTAATTATGTTGTTACATGGAGGGTGCTTATAATTGAACTAGTGAGGAGGTTTGTGAACTATAGCAGCGGGAGAGAGAGGAGTGGAGTAAAGTCTGGGAGGATCCACTAAACCCTGAAACTGTACCCAGGCACCTCTAATTCAATTATACCTGTCCCTCTGGGGAAACATTTAATTACATTAAAAATTAATTTTACTTAAAGAATGGCTAGTAAAAACCTATGGGCCTTCATTGATTTATTTTACTTTCCTCTTTTTGTTTAATCTTCTGTTGTTCAATTGTTCTGATTAGCTTTCCCTGCTTGATATTTCACTTTTGTGCAACTGCTTTGAAAAACGAATTGTAGGAGCTTTAGAAAGTGGCTTGGAATTTGTTTAGTTTCACTGAAACACCTGTGTTTCACCCTGATGAGAAATTCTTTGAATTCTCAGGATATGGTGAATAGCAGCCCCATAGTCCTCCCCAGATTAGATTGGAGATCTAATTCTCCTTCTCTGTACAGAAAGGACTCCAGTGCCACACTACAATAGGAGCATTCTCACGCTGCACTGCAGTACCTGGCATGTTCTGTTCTCCAAAGCATGGACCTTTGGTTAAATAAGTTGTAGTTCCCAATAGAGTGTATCTTTCATACAGCCACCTCTATGATCACCATTAATTTGCATTAACTTCCACCTTTGCTAATATTCTCAGAAAGAAAAAGTTTCTATTAGAAGACAGCCCAATACTCTAGCATAGAAAAGCATCACTGAGGTCCTGTGACAGAAAAGATGCATCTTCCACAGTGAGGATAGCAAACCAATGAGGCCAGTTATCTGGGCGTGTAGTGAAGCTGCAACATTAAGGGGTTTTTCAGTCAAGACTGCCTTTTTATAATATATGCTATAGTTTGAGCAAAAGTTTTAAGTGCGATGTAGAAGCAACCAAATGTATTTCTACACCATGGGCCTTGCAAGAAGCTAGTGGAGGAGAACAGTTGATCTCCTCCATTCTGACCACAGCAAAAGCTATGAAAAATGGATGCGAAGGAAGGGGTACTGGAACTGGAGTACGCTGCCTTCCCAGGGCAAGCGTGTGCTGAGAAGATTTTATGATCTGATGAGAAAGTGTTTCACTTGCGAGGAAGGAGCCCTCTTGTCAGGCTTCCCCTTTCTTATGGCTGGCCTCACTGAAGAGGTTCTCCAGCTTAACTTACTTCTGAAATTGTACCCATCTAAAAACATGATCTAAAATGTCTCCTTACTGATAAATGCAACATTTGAAAACAATATTTTAGCCATTATAGTCTAAGAACTTTTCCCCAGTGTGCTACACTATGCTGAACCATGTGTTTTATGCGATTAGACCTTTTTGATGATACTATGTTTGCCTTTGAAGTAGATAGCCAGCTCCCTCTGGATTTAAATATACAGCATTTGAAACTGAGATGCAAAGGCTTTCTGAAACAATCGTATTTATGTCTGCTGAACATTTCATGTCTACTTTGTCAGAGAGGAGGAAGGTACAGTTCGCTGAGGTTCTTCTCCTGGTTTAAGTTTAATGTACAAGAAGGAAGAGGAAAGGAAACTGGAGCAATAGGCTCAGCACCTGCCCCTAATGGCATCAGACTTGCAGACAGTGCAGAAATGGAATTAATCTGTTGGTGATTGACAAAAAAGAGACACTGCCTATCTATTTCAAACGTATGGGGCAAAAAGATAACACCATGGCCTTTGCCAATAGCACAAATTTTAAATTAAATTAGAGTATTTGTATCAAACTTTTTTTTCCTTAAATCACATTACAAAATGCTTCTGTTTAAGGCAGATTAAATTACATGTGGGGTCTGAATACCACGAGGTCCAAACAACAAAATTACATTTTCAATTACATGGGCAGCGCCATGTCCGAAGAAATCACATTTCTGATCCATCAGCTGGAGAAACTGATTCACTCTGAGTCAATTCCTTCTGCCTAATGAGTCCAGCATGTTCATATTTTCCTTGCACCCTTGCCTCCTTCCCTTATCCTCCTAGTGCTGTGATTTGTAGCACCTGGTATCTGCTGAGATATAGCTATTGCTGCTTGTTTTGAATTCTGTTTTAGATGAGAGTCATCAGCTATGAAAGGACGTGTTGAGTTCTTCTTTCAAGGGCAGCAGAAGAAAGTTCTACTTCTCTCATGTTTTAGGTGTCTTTGCTCTGCTTCTCCATGAAATATTGCTTCATTCATTTTTACTTAGAGAGTAAAAATGCATATTTTTTCTCCTAGCATATTCTGTTTTCCTGTGCATGCTTGCAGGGCATGTCTGTTCAATGATGAAGCACTGGACTAGGTGATACCTGTTTTTTTGTTTACGCTTGATGGATGCCTATGCAAATTAAACCTTGTTTCTTTCCTCCGTATGAAATGATGGCATAGTCCACTGAGATCTATAGAGGAAAATTGCAATAGGAAAACTATCTACTATTTTCATTATACCATGAAAGAATCCTGCATGTACCTGAAATGTGACTCTTCAAGGTGAGTCTAGCAGCCTGAAAAGAGGAAGAAAATCTCCCTGCTAGACTGGAGGCTGTACAAGGTTTTCTGTGGGCCTGATCTACAACCCCTCCGTGCAAGTTTTGTCTGCCAGTTAAGCAAGGGCACCAGTTTGAAAGCACTGATTTCATGTCAATCTTTCTGACAGAATAGGAGGACTTTGCATTGAAGTCATGCCAGTAAGTGCCATCAGTCTTGCTGAACTCTGCTGAGCATGAAACCGAAGATGGGAGCAGTAACTTCCCAGCAAGGGAGCAGCTCCTGTCAGCAGAAATGCTGGAGCAAGTTTTCCCTCTGGGCTAATGAGTGCAATAGGTGACAACCACAGCAGAAATTCTTCTTCTATACCCAGACAAGATGCATCTGCTCTATTAGGGCAATTTTGCATTCTGTTTATACTATTTCCAAAATATATAGGGTACAGCAGGAAGGTTCAGGATCTGGCCCGTAAGCTGTGGACTAGACTTCTGATATATATGGCCAGCTATTGATAATTAATAACCTTAACTTTCTTGCTGCTTGGCAATTGCAATGTGTGCAAGAAAACTCAGTATCATAGAACGTGTGTGTGAGTTTTGGGTTTTTTTTTAAATATATTCTTACAGTATCTGGCTTGTCAGATGTTGTATTTTATGCCTGATGTTGTTTTGTCTGGCCCAGTTCTTACACCTTCTGCATTTGTATAGTTGGATGTATTGCCACTGTAACTGTGGATTCTTTTCTACTCTGAGATCAAGTGTGTTGGACACAACTGTTTGCTCACTGAGCTGCTACATGAAGCCAGGAATGAGAGAAAAGTTGTAGGATGGTGCAGTTACGAACAAATTTCTCCCCAGCACATTCCAGGCTCAAAGGGAGAAGGAGATGCTCTACTCCTTCATGTGACCATGTCTGTTCTGAGTGCTGAGACCAGCGGATGGAGCCTACCTCTTGGTATAAAAAAGGCTGAGAAGCTTGCAGGCCTCATGTTTTGTCATCTTGTTTCTGAATTGTGCACGCTTTTACTGTTGGTAGTTTCCTTTAATTATGTTGCTGTTAGACTCTTCTATTTTCAAGGAGACTAGGTTATGTGGTGCAATGAATACCCTCCTGGTATTTCCTCACCTATTGCATATCTGGCAGAAGTGTCTTTGTAGGCTTCCCATTGGAGGGTTAATAAAATCTTTCTCATTTAGCTAATGCTTCCTGGATTTCAGTTAACATCGTGTACACAATGTTTCACGACCGTCTTTCATTTAAAATTTAGAATCCCTTTTCTTTTTTTGATAATTGAAACCATATTTTTTCATGCAATTTCAGAAGACAGGCATCAATGTGAGATGGTTGTGGGCCAAATGGGATCACTCAATATCAATGTGCAAGACAAAGAACTGAGTAAAAGCTATGTAATTTGAAAGAGCCTCATTCCCTCCCTTGTCTTTCCCCACAGTTACTAGCTAAATCCACATGTTTCAGAAGGCATACAAAACACCTAGGAATTCAGATTATCTAGTTCAGATTTTCCTTGTTGCAACTTGTATCTGTTGACCCTTGTCTGTCAGCATGGCAGCAAGTTTGGTACTATCTTCTCTACAGCCTTCCATCCGATAGCTGAAGCCAGCAGTAAGGTGCACCCTTGGCCTTCCCTTCTGAAGACTGGACACATCCTGCTCCCTTGGCCTCCCCTTCTATGTAGGGTCCTGCAACCATAAAACTTAAGTTACAGATGTAGTCTTTCCAAAAGCATCTGGCTTGCTACGGTAACTGGGAGCCTTACTGTACCATGTTAATGTGAATCTATGCCCTTAGAAGCTTGATTCTTTTTCTCATCTTTTCCCCAGGGGAAGAGTTTTGTCTTGTGTTACTTGGTTAGTTTTGGTGGTGGGTTTTTTTTTTTTACCCTTTTTGTGTTTGGTTTTAATATTCCATTGTTTCTGTGCTGCTTATTGGCCTCCAGATCTAACTTGCTGGACCTAAAATGCCAAAGACTGTGACTTCTATAACTTTGAGTCCAGAAAGCTTGATATAGAAATTGAAAGCTATGGCTATGCTCTTTCTACCCTTTGTTTCACCACAGGTGATAAATTTTCCCATCAAAAGCTTCCCAGACTCCTTTGCTTGTGATATATGAAGCAGAAGGAACTGAACTTGCTCTTCCATAATTATATGATTATGCAGGCATAATAAAAATAAATGTGGCTCTGTGTTTACACAGTAGACTCAACACTTCTGAATCTGAGCTCACAGAGGGAGAAATTTTGTTGGATGAGAAGGTATTTTTACCATGAGAGAATGTTACAAAAACATACACATTACTTCCAAACATGCTTCTCTCATGTAGGTACAGAAGTCTCATAAACATACATTTGCAAAACATTATCTGTGCAATTAAATTACACCTTCAGGATTATTAGCCCCAGAATTTTCTTTTTAAACTCTTTTTCAAAGAGGCTGAAAATATTATTTAATGCTCATGTACTAACCTTCCCACAACAGGCATGAAGCGTGGCCTTCACAGGCCTTGAAGGCTGAATACAGCTCATGTGCATATAGAAATAATCGTGTGAAACTGTCCTCAGGGTCTTGTTTGCTATTGCAAAGAGATTTTCCTCTGGCAGGAGGCAGTCTGTATTGTGAAGAAGTAGGACTGTTCTCTGCATGAAGAGATCTGCCTACCAAGGTCTTGCAAGCTAATTTAACCTCTTTTCTGATTCCTAGATTTTGCAGAGTTTGTTTTTCTGGGTCTGTTCCTTACTGAGATGTCTTTGAAGATGTATGGACTGGGGCCAAGAAATTACTTCCATTCTTCATTCAACTGTTTTGACTTTGGGGTGAGTAGGCATCAGCTGAGTGGATGAAGTGCTCGGTTGCCCCATTACTGAATGGGGTTCAGTGTTGAAGGGTGAGTATGGGAATGCATGGGAAATGGCGTTGCAAGTGTGTTTCCCAGGGAGCAGTCGTCGTATAAATTAGCTGCAACAAAATACGTTAAGCTTCCCCTACCTATCATTTTTTCTTGAAGAAATGACAGGCAGGATTTTCATTTCTTTGGTGAGTTACAGGGTGTTCAGAACATCAGCACTGGAAAATGCTCTGATTGCTATTAGATTCTCTCTCTCGTTTAAATGAGGTGACTGAAAGAGAAAAAAAGCCACACATCTTACTGCTCTTTTTCCCCATCATGCATTTAATGGCTTTCCCTCAAGATACATAGCCAGCACTTTTCAGACATGACTTCCCAGAAGTAGAAGCCTAAACACATAATTAGGTGACATAAAGGCTGTAACTCAGATCCTTTTATTCTAAAGGTACAGGTTCTCTCTTTTGAGCTAAAACAATAGCTATAAAGTTTGACTAGAACAGGGCCCATTTTGATTCCATCTAATAACAAATGTTGTATATAGATGTTAATTTATCCATTAAAAGCTATTAGGCTATACTCTTTCCTCCGAGATGTTAATTCAGCTTTTCTTATCTTTAGTGTGGACTGTACACTGGATCCCAGAGCAGGCCTCAGGCTTTAAAGTCTCATTTCTTTAACTAAAGCAGTTGTGAAGCTTATGATGCCACCATGCCAATGAGCAAGGGAAAAACAGTAAGGTTCATTGGATCCTTCCTCCAGGCTTTCTCTCCAAGGTAGATTCAGTTTGTTGTTTCTAATCTTTATGTGCTAAGATGCTGAGAGTGATCCTCTTCCCCCATGGGGTTAAAATCACTGCTTCAGCACTGCTCCCATATGGTGAGAGGAGGTATTTTTATTTTTGGTAAGTGACCACTTCCAAATCCAAGACTACAGCTAGAGCTAACGTCTCTTTTTTGGCAGCGTCAGCAGGAAATCTCAGAGCTGGGGAGCTCTGAGATTAAACCAGCCACTGCAAAAGTCACCAGTGTCCAACAGACGGAGGTACTGTGGCAGGCTGCCTCAAGCGTGCGGCATCTCTGCTATGTAGGACCTTCCTCTCTGTGGCTCCTGTTGCAGCCAGTCGTGACTCAAAGCATCGAATAGCATTTTGACATTCTTTCAGGCTACGTAGCCTGAAGGATAGTATGCAGTCTCTACATTTCATGAGAGGAGGCCAGAGCACAAATAATTAGTAGTGCAGTATTGTATCTACATTTCTTCATTCCCTGAACATAAGACAACTGGATATCTTGACATTTAGTGTTGAGGCCTAATCTAAGAGCCAGAGAGGCTTCCCTCAGCTAAAGGCAGTCAACCCATGGCAAGGTACAACTGTACTGGCAGGAATGGATGTCCTGCAAACACTGGGATGAAAAGTGTGCCCACAGCATATAAGGGGGCTGACACCCAGCTTTCACTGAATTCAGCATGTGCTTAAAAACTCCAGCTTTGGACCCAGATCTGTGTGCTGGGTAAAAGACATTAGGCAGCCATGCAATATTGTCTAATTTTAGCTTTTTAAGGCATCGTTGCCTTGTTTGCGTTGTCTAGTGACTGATGCTAGACTGATGTCCTTCCATTATGGATTAGGTATGATCTGATATGCAGTATGGCCAACTTTCTCCCAAGCTGGCTGCTAATTTCTCTGTGTTCTTGTATGACAAATGCTCCTTCCACAACAAGAAGAACTTGTACCAGGCAGTCAGGGACTGATGATTTAGGAACTTTGCATTAAGCATGAAATAAATCTACCAGGTATTTCTGTCCTCTGTCATGCTATGGTGAGCACAGCTTTGGCAATGAGTTTGGCAGAGTGTGTTTCCCAGGAGGCAAGGCTGGATCTGTTGATCTGTTTCTAATTCTTCCTCTTCTAAATAATCCATTAGGATCCTACTTCCATCTGTGTTTTTTCCTCCTCACCCACCTTCCAACACTCTGTATTAATTCAGCTTTTCACCCCCACTGGAACACTACACAGTTCTGTAGTCAGTTTAGTTTGACAAACCATCAAGATGAAATGGTTCAAACGCAAAGAGAAAAGCCACGAAACAGAGCGACATCAGTCTAGGGAGGAATAGTCCGTTGGGGTCTTATGGGGAACAATTCCCAAGAGGTTATGTTGAAATGCCAAGAAAAGTAATTAACAGTGTAAAATATGGAGGGCCTGAGGAAAGGTTTTTGTTGATTCATGAGGGATTCCTCAGAGTGATATGCTGTGGAGAGAAGTTTTAGTTTCTTCTTTTTGTGATGGGAATGACCGGATGAGTGACTGTTGCACATCCCTTTTTTTTTCCACTACATTTTCTTGAAGCTCAAGGTACAGCATTTCTTGCAGAGCTACTATGAGCAGTGCTGTATTTTTCAAAAAAATGTCCAGGTTTCTGCTTGGGGCGGTGGGGATCTTTGAAGCTGCTGAGATTTGCACAGCACTACTTAGGTACTCGCAGATGTAGTTCTACATGTCGTGACTTTCCATTAAAGCTCCTTTCTGCAACAAGAACCAGCTGCTCGTTTGAGTCTGGTTATAATGTGTTTATAGTGTACTTTGTACAACTGGGGACATCGGTCTACATGAGCTCTGAAATGCTATTTTAATACAGATAATAACAGTAATTGGCAGTGAAATGCCTGTCTTTTCTTATTAACCATGCTGTAACCTATATTGATATAATTGCCCTTTCCAATTGTACTTACCCCATTACTATCTTGTCCTTTTGGTAATAGAGGGATTTCAGAGATTTCTTCATAGCTTGAGGTTATTCTCTGCCAACTTTACAAAACAAACCAATGAACCAACCTTAAAAAAATCCTTGATAAGGAACAGGTTGTTTTAATAAGCTAGGCAGAAGGCCTGACAGAAGATTGGATGTGCGTGCTAGAGGCTTTTCAGGATCTCTTAAGGGCTGATATCTTAATCAGCCTCCTAAAGATTCTGAGTTATGAGAAGTCAAGTGCTTGTGTTTGTAGCTGAACCAGTATAGAGAAAAAATATAATTTGCACTTCAAAAAAGGCTATTTTAAGGTAGTCTGCTTATTAGAAGATGAAAGAAACAAGCTCCCACCTGTGACTACCTATGTGTGTATCTTACTTCTGGATATTACAGATTTGCAGGGTTGGAGCCAGTTTTGTTTTGTTTTCGGGGAGGGAAGGCTAATTCATGATTTTGCAAATATGCTGATGGCCTTCATAAGAAAACCACTGTAGCCCAAGATATGGTTCTTCTTCTGGCCTCAGACTCTCTAGGAGCACCACAAAGAACTAAGCAGATGTTTTGTCTTTTTTAAACTGGATTCCTCTTGCAGGTGATTGTAGGAAGTATTTTTGAAGTTATTTGGGCTGCAGTGAAACCTGGTACCTCATTCGGCATCAGTGTATTGAGAGCACTTCGACTCCTGAGGATTTTCAAAGTAACAAAGTAAGTCCAGCTCCCTTTCTGCTTCCACTGCATTTTTAGCACCATATGAAAGTGTACATCACCAACACTACAGACAATAGTAGTGCTCTCCACGCTCATAAAATATATATATATATGTATATATACACACACACACACATATATATATATATATATATATATAAACATACATACATATATGTTCCAGCCAGCACAAGGTCTGCCTTTTCTAACATCCTCTTTGTGAAATGGCCTGAGTAAGCAGCGGGACTACTATACCTGCAGGATTGTCTTTCCTTTAGATGAGCTCTCTGGGTTTCTTGCAGTCAAAAGTTTAGGGAGTTCTTGAGCTGGAAGTTGCATCCATAAAAACTTTTAACAGCCCCTGCCCCAGCATTGTGTACAGCTCTGACTTTTTTTTGAACCCTTTCATAGCCTTGGGACTGAATTCAACAGTGTAGTAATGAGCTACATGAGAACATACTTTTTTTTTTTTCCTGCCTCCTTTGATTTTAAGTTTACCGCCCCAAGATCCCAGCAGTACTTCTTCATTTCTTGAGTTAAGAGAAAGAATTGATTCCTATTCACTTCTTAAGCTTTACCAATTTTCCACCTTACCTGCTGCCACTGTGGGAAAAAATTATCTAGTGATAGTTCCTTAAGTGTTTAGACCTGGTGAACTGCGCTACCCTGACTATTGCCGGATAACAAATCCTAAAGACTAAACTACTGTGTTGACATGAGAAGAGAGTGTGCTGCTGCTGCCTGTGCCGACCTGAAACGGAAATGTTTAAGGTTTTCAGTCTTGAGGGGTATGAAGTTGAATGTTCACTGGAGGTTGGGTGCCACAGGTTTTCACTTGTTCTCACTTTCGTGTGTTGTGTTAACATGTGCTGGTATTAGCAAATAGCTACCATGCAATTTATAAATCTATCTACAGCAATTTATGAAAGATTTTAAATTTTTACAGTGGAACTTGATCAAATATTCTAGAGTTTCTGCTCTTGTTTTTCTCTACACCACTACCTCCTCAGATCTCCCCTCTCTGCATCTTTCTTGCTTGTTCTTGGCTAGAATTGACCGAAGGAGAAATAAACTCCCACAAAACCAGAAAAGCACAGACAGTCACATATTTGAACAAAAGTCATTTGAAGAAACCAAGTACTTTCCTGACTATTCAATTGCACAGCTTTTGTTAGCTCCTTAGGGTTTAGCTGATTTACATCTGTCAATAAGTATGGAGATGCAGAATTCATGTGTGATGGCGTGTCATTTGACGAACTATGGGAGACGAGGGTGTGAAAACATTACGTTCTGTAAACGCCCAGCAACAGAAGGTGGGAGTCTGATTCAAAACCTCACTTAACCTACCTTTCGGTAGCGTATGTATGGAAAAATCCATGTTTTGTAGTAAGTGTGTAAGAATAAATTCTCAGCAGTTAATTTTACCTCAAACTACTAGGACTTATTATGTCTGAATGCGTATAGAACTCTTCAAAAAATTTGGCCTTTTTATAAGTTGAAATGGTCTCCTGCCAATTTTCACCTATTTTTTGACTATTCAGGATTTTAGCCCAAATTAAAGCACAATGAAGACTGTGCTATTCCTTAATGAAACAAATTGTCCAGCAAGCTGGATGCTGTCTTGCCGTTCAGGGTAGTGAGCAAAATTTTCATCATGTTGAAGGTGGATTTCCCTTGACCTAACTGGGTGAATATTTCCCCTGACATGACAGGAATATGTTCATGCTTTCACCAACAGGGTGGTCCTTCTCAGCTCAGATGGAGGATCTCTCAGCTGTGCTGGGCCACATTAGCCCAGTGTCTGAGCTGCGCTTCCTGATTCCAGCACAGTTCACAGTGGGGTGAAGTTTAGAAAGCTACAAAAGCAATAGCACTAGGCATGAACTTATTGCCCACCTGCTTTCCTGCCAGTCTTACTGTGAAAGCAAGACCTTACCCTGAGCATTTTTTAGTCGCCCTCTTCTGTATATTCCACAGCAGATTTTCTGTGAAACTTCCTGCCTTTTTTTCCTTTAATGTGTTCAACGGAAGACAATTGCAGTCCACTCTGCTTTGAATAATTGGAAGAATTAGGCCTTTTGATTCAAAGGCCTCTTCCTCACACGTGCCAAATCAGTGCGATGGCAAAAGGCAAAGCAATGTGCTGGTTATAAAGTTAAATTGCAGCAGGCCATAAAGGTCACAGCAGGATGCACTAAGAGGGAACACAATCCAAGAGGAACTGATTTTCAGAGAGGAAGACAAGGATAAAATAGCTTAACATGTTTTGCTCTTTGTCATGACAAAGCTGAATGGGGACTGACATCTGTAGGAATGTAACTCCTCATTATACCCTGGAGCTCTGTAATCAGCTGTGGTCTGCTACTGAAATGAGCAATGTGTGCTGAGCTATTCCAGGAAAGTCTAGAGCCTCCTCATGAATTTAGTATCCAATTGGGTTAACTGAGAGGTAGGAACTCTACGCTGTGCCACATTTTGCCTGAAGCCATTGTGTCAAGCAGGGGAAAAGTCAACATCATCAGCAAAACTCTTCCTCCTTCTCCAAGGAGGAAATTGCTAAAGCAGTTTAGCCCCTTTTACTTAGGAGCTAATTCTGAGTAGGCTTGATTTCATCTGTTCAAATTGAAGAGTTTCTCCCATGAGATCGGAATTTGCCATGAAACCCACTGTCACGGTATTATGGACAAACCTTTTCTTGGAACGAGTGCAGCAAGAAGGCAAGATCCTGCTCCTCTTAGCATTGAGCAGTCCACTGGCTGTGCCCGAGACATGCCTGTGTGTGGAAACGTGAGGCAGTTTGGTCCTCTCAGCTACACTGTGGGGAAAGAAGAGGAGGAAAGTGGAAACAAATAGAAGACAAAGGAGAGCATTTCTGCTTTTCTAACTTACCCTGTGAGTTGCTCTCTGCATGAGTGGGTCAGAGAGATCTGCAAGCCTTCTTCTGTCAGACACGCCTCTGTTCTACAAGGAGCAGCTCAGGTCATGGGTCTGTCCCCAAAATGCTGCTGGAGGATATGCAGAGCATCGAGGAGCAAGTTGCTATGGAAACAAGCCTCTGGATGGTGGTTCCTAGGACCAGGCAGGGGAAGAAGAGAAGTCATTGGAGAAAAAGAGAGAATTTGCTGGAAAAATTCCTACCCATGGTCTCAAATTGAAAACCATTAACAGTTGACATGTGAAATGGCTTTAAATCACTCATTTCATATTGCCTGTTCTGGCCCTGTTGTTCCTTGTGCCTGTTTGTCCAAAAAGAGATTGTCAAAGATCTCCTCTGCTTTAATAGCTATTTCTGCATTTTCAGATTCATTAGTTTTCCTAATATAAATGTTCCCTGCCTGTTCTCAGCAGGGCAGTAAAACAGGGTAAGAGTGCCATTTCTGAGGATGTGCTCAGGCTCGCTGTGGCTCTGTGCGCCTGCCCTGCCCTGTGCGCGTGCAGGTCGGGAGTGAGAAGAGATGAAATCAGGGATGATCTTAGGGAAGGGAGGGAGGTGGAAGGAAACTGAGCTTCGGTGTCCGGCCAAATGTGACTTGCTGTGTGCGAACTGGGATTCAGGCTGAGTCATTCCCTTTTGTCTTATTGGAACTCGCATCCCATATTCTCTGAGTTTTGATCTTCTGTGGTTTTGTGGCCCTGCACGCTCAGACTATGTGACCAAAATGCCCCCAGACTGAAGGCACCTATACACTAAAGATGCATAAGTGTGTGTTTTAAACCTTTAGAGAAATGTTTAAGCATCTGAATATGGGGTTCTGAGTTGGTTTGTGAATACAGGGCTGTCAGTGAGTTTATAAGTACACACTAATGAAGGTGTCCTGGCAGTGGGATTGGGGAAATGAGCTGTTTATTCCTAGTTTATGTCTTACCAAGCAAGGAATTCACAGTGCTCAGGTTCAGTCTCATCTTGATGATGTTGATACATCTCTGATCTTGACATTGCTGTTGACTGCTGTGCTATAGGGGAAATACATAAGAGAATATGCTGAGCGATAGAAATATATACCAGGGAAGGGTTTACTGAGAAACTGAGCCGACCAAACCCCCAGGGCTTTTCTGCAGGCACTTGCCCTACACTGATGGGCATGTGCTTGAGACAGCCGTCTCTGCCCTTGTGATTCTGTGTGTGATTTTACCGTGCAGTGAGCTGTATTTTCCAGTAACATAGGCCAAGTGGGGTGTTGAAGAACACCATCCAGTTCTCATCCCTTTCCGCCATTCCTTTTTTAAGAAAGAGATTGTAGTAGTTTCTCACCGAAGGCTCTTCTCCCACTAATGTTATCTCTTGGCTGCTCTAATACACAATGTAGATACTGGAATTCCCTGAGAAATCTTGTGGTCTCCTTGCTGAACTCCATGAAATCCATCATCAGTCTGCTCTTCCTGCTGTTCCTGTTCATTGTGGTGTTTGCTTTGCTGGGGATGCAGCTCTTTGGAGGACAGTAAGTTTAATTATTGTCCTTTCAGTGGTTGTTAGAAAGCAGTCACCTGGAATACACAAAGTTGGGAGGGACTGGAGGGCTCAAAAGATTCGCGTCAAGGATACAGGACCTTTTTGGCTCTAGGCTGCAGTTAAGTGATCTCTGCTTTTTATGAGACAAGTTCTTGTCTTGGTGTCTTTCCCAATAGAAGGACAACAACAAGGTAAAAACTGCTGCTTCAGCACTGCAGGCCAGTGAAAGACGTAAGGATACAGGTATATCTATTTCTAGGGCTGTATCCTGGCTAGATATGAATAGAAGACTTACCTCTTTAAGGCTGTCAGCTTAGCATCTTGGCATAATGTTTTTACAATTTTAAAATAAAAACAAAGCATACTTAGCATCAGGAAAGTTCTTGCTGGAGTATTGTATGTGTCTAAGAGCTGAATTCTTTCTAGTTACTGTAGTTCATAGCTTCTTCAGAGCTCCTATATCATTCTGTGATTCGCATGTACACCAGACCTCTGAAATATGATCTGAAGAGGCAGCACTTTTTCAGCTGTGAGGGGAAAGGTAAATTCTTTCTCTGTTAGCCACAGCAACAGGATTTTCTTCACCTGGAGTATTTTTCTTCTGGAAAATATAGTTTTGTTGAACCTGAATTTTTTGACTAAGACATGTCAGTTGCGATGAATTTTGATACAAGAAATTTAACAAGCTATTTAAATAAATCTTAAAATGACAAAGTTTTTTAAGAATGAATTTTCAACAACTTTTATTTTTTTAAAAATAAAATGACATACTAAGAGGGCAGTTTCGATTTTGAGTTTTACACTGGTGGATAGAAACTTCTGGAAATTGCTAGTCCCACAAATTATTTGAGATTTTGTTTATTCATTTGAACTGTGAATGAAAATGAATCTCAAAACATCACAATTTTCTCCAGCACCAAAATACAGTTTCTTGTAGTAGTTTTATTAACTATTTCCCCTCGAGATGCTATGTCCTCTGCTGCAGTTGCCTGGGTTATCACTAGGTAGGACAAATGTGCTCTGACTCGAGTTACAGGACATTATAAGAATGCAGCTGAGTTCTTTGTCCCTTACTGTTTTTGTTTGTGTTTCTTGCATCTCCCTAGATTCAACTTTCAAGATGAAACACCAACCACAAACTTTGATACCTTCCCTGCTGCCATCCTGACAGTATTCCAGGTAAAAATATTCCTTGTTCTAGGTGAATGTTAGCAAAGAAATTCTTGGGAATCTCTTCTTGCTGGTGCTGATCAGAGAGGTACCCAAAAGTCTGTGGAACTTAGGAAAGAAGGTTTTCCACAGTGGTCAATGAATGTATCATTAAAAATCAATGTTATGGAATTACAATTAGAAAAAAAAGATTTTTTTCTAGGGAATACATCTTGATAAAGCAGACATTTCAGTGGATAGCTTGAAGACCACGTGTACCTGTGAACAGTTTTTCTGAGCACCACCTCCCTCCCCAGGACTGTGTGCTGCAATGGCAACTACTTGCATGTGCCCCACTTAAATCTTCCTGGCAGGAAGCTCTGACAGCGAGCGTGCAGATGACCTGCTTCACTTTCTCCTGTGGTTACTTACTATAATTTAATGAGGAGAGTGGCCGAGCTGGCTGCAGGCAGTAAGGATATAATGTAGCATTTTGCACCATCATGTGTAAAGATAAGATAAGACTGGATAAGAATTAGAAACAATAGGGGAGCACAGAAAGAGGCGTCAGCCTTGGGCAAGTTCATGTAACGGTAGGGAAGGCAGGAGTTCTGGGGTATGTAAAGCTCAAATTTAAGAGCCTAATTTTGCAGCTGTTCTCTACATGCCTTTTTTTAACACTAGCTCAGATGTTTCACTAGAGAACTAGGGATGCTGCACCCTGCTTAATGGGAAACAGCAAGTAAACTTCACAAGTCTGTAGAAGACCTGCTTCCATCTACAAGAGCTGTCTTATACAAACTGTTGTGGGCTCAAGCTGAGACTTGACCCCAGATCCAAGCTTCTGTGGATTTCAGCTAGGCTTGAATTATGTATTTCAGTGTCATGTCCTGAAAAAGGAAGAAAAATGGGTTGACGACAACTTCTGAATTAGAATAGAGAAAGTATCTTAAAGAAAATGTGTCCTATGACCCTTGAGTAGGCAGCTTCACATGGATCTTGTTTCTTTCCATATGTGAAACAGGTTCTATAGTACCTACCTCACAGGATATTGGAAATCATGGTAGATTAATATTTGCATAATAGTTTGGTAGTCATCAGAGAAAATGCTTACAGAAATGTAAAGGTATTGCTGTAGAGCTGGAACTGAACCAAAGTCAGGCTCCGGATATGAACATCTGGAAATTTGGATGCTATTTTGATTTGGGACTATAGCCACCTCTTGAGAATACTTAGCTGAAATATTTCCTTTCTTTTGCTGAGATGAATGCTCCTGTAATACGGTGGCTGTGGGATGAAAGAAAACACTGTTGTTTTTACAATATTTGTATAGACTATCAAAGCTATGAATTAAACCCAACAAACTCATCAGCACATAATTAACTCAGTGTAATCTCAGTGAGGCATTGCAATAACCTCTGCTCCCAGTTTGTTCCCACCTCACCTGAGTTAAAAGCACTGTGTCAAGGCCCCTTCAAGCCAGGACAAGGGGGAAAAGTTGAACAGAAGGCACTTAAAAGTGCTTCAGGGAAGCTCTGGGATGTTGTAGGTATGCTGTGACATCCAGACCCTGTCTACAAGTTCAAAAGGGCCTGGGGCTTGCTGTGCTGCAATGCTAGGCATGGAGCTGGCTAACCAAGGGGAGGACCTGAGAGACTTGAGATGCAGATGAACCACAGGCAGCAAGGCTCTTAGGAGCCACAGGTCTGGGACAGGAGCCTTTTTGCAGAAGTTTGGTTTAGCCCTTTTTATCTTAGCAGACCTGACTGGGTTGTATGCCTCTGTCATGAGCCTCCCAGGACAGATTTTGTCTGCTTGGCAGCTGGCTGACTTCAGAATTGGGTTCAGCTGAGTCCCAGTGCCCCTGAAGTCCCCTTTATTGCATGTTTTTCCGTGGCTTCTGGCTCCTGAGAAAGTCTTTGTGAGCTGAATGACAAGCTGTGTATATATAATACAGACATGCAAACTAAATATGTATATATATATGTGTGTGTGTGTATGTGTATATACATATATATATATATATATATGTGCATCTATATGCATGAAAAATAAATTGCTATGTCTCCTTATACCAGAAGTCATTTAGCTAGGAGTATTCATAATATCCATACACAGAGACTCTATAAACCAGAAAGACCTCTATTAAGCATACATGCTCTGCTCCTTGGAGGCTGCTACTTAAATAATTAAATTGTGCCAGCTGCTAAGGAGTATACCAGTGATGAGTGCTTGAATGGATGAGGAGTCTTAGAGGCAGGATGTGACCAGACATGGGTTCTGCTGAAGGACACCTTGCTAAAGTCTGGGAGGCATTGCCTGCCTTTGGTTTAATGACCATGTGTCCTGTCTGCCCTAGCTGTGCTCTTTTCTGCCCTGCCTGTGAGCTATGGCAGACAGTGTGTTAAAGCGATTCTGTGTTTAGTGAGGCCCCAGTTCAGGAAAGCATCCACCTTTCAGGACAACCCTTTGAAGTTGTGCTTTACTGATTCCTGGCAGCTGAGTGTCTTCCATTGTTAATGTGCTCATTAGGCCATTAAGATTACATAGCAGTTTTTAAAAGTTGTTTTTATTCTATCATCTGATAGCTCCTCAGTCAAACCTACATATTAAATGCTGAGCTGCACTGGACAAAGTATTCAGTTTGGGAGCCAAAAAGCAGTTTTAGACCGAGGGAAAAACAAAGTATTTGGGCTTCACCTTCCTCCAGAGCTTTCATCCCTTTCCCCCTCTGCTGTGCTGTCTTTTCATCTTCTCTTGCAGACCAGAAAGACCTCTATTAACCAAATGAGCTCTGGTCCTTGAGGGCCACTATCTAGTTATTGAGGTAATTCCTCCAACTGATGGGGCAAATGGTGGGAAGGACACTGGGTCAGGTGTCCATCCTCTCCCCAGGGCCTCAGAGAATATCCTCAGTGGACAGTCCACTGAGTTTAGACCATTTTCCTACCTGAAAAAGTTCCATAAAACAACATTTTTTTTTCTTTAAGATTTTGTTCCACATTCAAACTAATCTATCTGGATTTTTGAAACTAGTCCCCATCCTGTTGGGTTTGTTTATGTGCGGCTTGTAATTAGTGATATACGTGACTCCTGGCCTTGTGCAGGACATAGAAGTGCTCCTATGAGTTTCTCTTTCAGTAAGTATTTATTCAGATAGAAATCACTTTATGAATATTCTCAGAAAGCATGAACAGTTGTAAATTCATGGAAATGATTTGTATACAAGTTTGTGAACAGTCTTGTGTAATTTAGTGCAGAGCTGAAGGTCTAATGGCCTGGTCCATAGCCTCAGTGACTCTGGTGTAAATCCAAAGCAAGTCCAATCGTGTGGGTTGCTCCAGGCTTGCACTGAATTATTTGAGGCCAGATTCAGTATTTAGGAAACAAGTTTGCATATGCACTATATGTGTTTGTGTATATACTTGTTGTCATCCTATTGCTATTATCAGGATCACCCCTGAAGCAAGAAATTTTCTGTCTATCAGCAGCTGATGGGTAATCTGGAATCTGCAGTTGTTAGTTATGTTAGTTTGCCCTTTGCCTATGGAAGGACTTTCTGCCAGGCTCTAATATCCACCTGCATATTGTCTAAACTCTGTAACTCTGTGGGAAGGGGAGTAGGCTTGCCCAAGGGGCTTGGTAAAGCCTTTTATCCCTGGAGATGAAAGGACTTGTAGTATAGAATCGTGTTCAGGAAACTGAGCGTAGAAGTCAATTTTCTTTTGTCTATAGGAAATGCCATGCATGGAGCTGTCAAAACTTTGTTATCTCTGCACAACCTGAAAATGGACAGGGAGAGAAATTTTACTAGGAATGCAAATGTAATGTTGCATTGCTGTTTTTGCATGGGAATCTACAATCAGGAGGACAACCAAGGGCGGGCAGGACCTGATACAACTCTTCTCCATTGTTAGTGGTCTTAAAGTCCCTTGCTCCTCCTGGCATGCCGCATTTACCTCATTTCAGAGGAGTCCTGGCACAGCACATGTGTTTATGGATGTCACACAACCCCTATCCATGCTGCAATGATGACCCAAGGCTGGGCACTCCCTCCAGTTTGGCTCCCTCAGCCTTCTCAGAGGTGTTAGCTGAGTTCAGCATTACCCATTTTTCCTGTTTTTCTGCAATCATTACCCTCCTTTGGCTATGTCAGAGCTGAAGGACACCAGACTGTGTGGGTGTGTTGAGAGCACAGTGCCTGTAGTACATCCATGCTCTACGTAAGAGAGCAGCAAAAACTGGAAAACTGCAGCCAGTCTAGCCAAGGGGCTCTGATGTCCAACACCGCAGTCTGACACACCAACTTGCTCATCTGTTTTCCCCTCATAGGTCGGTCTTGGATTGTATCTAACTGCCTAGGTCCCCAGGCCTTTCCTAGCTTGTCTTTGTGTCACCATTCTCCTTCTCTCTCAAATGTCACTGTGCAGATCCTGACAGGGGAAGACTGGAACGCGGTGATGTATCACGGGATCGAATCTCAAGGTGGGGTCCACTCGGGAATGTTCTCCTCCATTTACTTCATCGTCCTGACGTTGTTTGGTAACTGTATCCTTGCACGCTGGTTTGTGTTAGTGGCACAATGTGTCCTGCGTTCTTCCCCAGCACTTAGGGGTGACCAGCCTGGAGGGTGGAACAGCACTGGAGAGGGACTCCTGAATTATTGGTTCTATCACAGGGCCGGGCCTGTGGACATGGGCATGCTCAACTGCACTTTAGCTGAGTTAAAAAGTTACCACTTGTTACTTCTCTAATCCAGGTACATGCTCCTTAACTCTGAACTGCTACAAGTATCTAGTTTATTTTATATGCTTCCCCCTCATTATGCTTTAAAACCAGATCATTGCTATGGCTTCACTCATAGAACTGGAACCAGCAAGTTTAAAGCAGGCATATGCAAGTTGCCCATGTCAACATGTTTAACCAGCTACTGATAATCCAAATACCTTAATTTGTCTTATCTCTCTACAAGTGCTTAAAACTTGACTCCAGATCTTCACTTTTGGGCTCTGGGAGTATCAGGTGATGTTCCAAAATGATGTTCCAATTGTGAAAATGTTCGCGATTTTCATATACGTGGAATCTGTGAAAGTTATTTTATTCTGCTTTGTAATGAAAATCTGTTGAGGGCAAACAGGAAGCTGGGAGCTGGCCTCCCCTAGAAGTTCCTTGGTGCCTGCTAGGGCCCCAATAGCACATTCTGTGATATGTGTATGTCCCCAGATATCTCTGAGACTGCAAGAAAGTAAGTCAAGAGAAGCAAGGATTTGAAAGAGAAGGTGTATTTTATATAGATTTATATAAAAGCAAGTAAAGAGATTCTCAGCGCTAAAGCTGTGTGTGATTAGGAGAGCCAGCACAGCATAATACTAGTGATGGCTCTATCCCTGCTTCGTGGTGGTGACTACTGATGAGATGGCATTGTACAGCATCGCTCTTCTTAACTAGCTAGAAAATTGTTAGGATGAGACATTTGCATGTTGAGGATATAAGCTGTCTGGTGTGAAATAGAGCATCCTTGCAAATGGAAGCTTGAAAACTCTTGTGCTTTTGAGGCAATTTACCCGATTTGTTTATTCTGTAAAACAGGGATAATATTGCTGAGCATTGCAGATCTATTTGAAAGCTCTCCATAGGGTTTCCCAGCAGAGTCAGCCTTACTGCCACTTACAGTTCCTTGTGGTCTTCTTTTACTATGAGTCTTATTTGGGCTAGCAACGTTGGCTAGGTAGCTCCTATGAAAGGGGAAGGGGAAGTTGAGGACAATACTTTCACTGAAGAGTTACACATAGACTTGTTCATTCCTTCAGCTGGGGGTTGAGATAAAAAGATGCGGGGCAGAAGCATGCATTGACTGTGAAGCAGGACTCTTGTCCTTTGTCTTGCATGAAATCTCCCCATGAAGCATGAGAAACCATGACAAGGAAGAGCAGAGCAGACAGCATGCGAATTGTACTTGTCGCAGAAGTGTGTCTCTGCGGAATTTGCTCCATTAGTGTGGACTGTCAGAGCAACAGTGTGAAACACAGACTGGTTTGGGAGCAAGTCTCAGACATCCACCTCATGGCAGGCAACATGCCCCCTTCTAGAAACATGAAGCTTTTAAAAACTGGGTCAGTGGAGAGCTGGATGGGAGGGAGAGCTCTAAATCCTCAGGGCTTGGCATTTGAAAATGAGATTAAGCTATAAGCAGGCCTGACAGCAGGGCTGAGAGAGAGAGACTTTTAACTTTAGAGAGTGACTGAGATCCAACATTTTTAAAGGACAGATTATAAAATCCGTTCTTGCCCCTTTTGGTAAAAGAGGGAGCTTCTCCCTCGTCTATTAGGTTTCATTAGAAGAGGAAGAGCAGGGGAGAGTTCAAGGGGAGGAAACAAGGCCCCATTTCACCTGTTGCTGGTGCAATGGATTTGGTATTTGCTTCTTGCTGTGGCAAAAGCAATGTGGTGAGCCAAAACTGTACACACACACCCCCCTGAACATCATCCTGGCATTCTGCCCGAACATCGTGCTGCTGCTGCAGAGAGGAAGGAGGTGGCTTCCTTGGAAACTCAGCGTAGCCTCCTTCAGAGTCAGTGAGATGGCTGATTTGGGGGAATAGACTGCCAGAGGAGGTGAGGAGTGTTTGAATGTGCTGTGTTCTTGCAGCTGGGGGTGTAATACACTTGGCAAAGCCGTGCAAACTCAGGCTGCTGTAAACTAGAGCAACCCCTAGTGCTGGCCTTACTGGACCAACCTGCCTTTTCTATCCTTTGTCGCTCCTGTGATCTTCACACGCAGCATGAGTTACATTCATCCCCTTGCTAGGGAAGTAAGAAGACTTCCCCCCATACCTGCTTCTCTATAGCAATTTGCTTTCACTCCTCTTGAAATGCATCTGAGACATCAGTGGACCCTTTGCACCTCCCTGCCATCTATAGCTGTACACAAACACTGTAAGGGGAAGCCTTGAAATCTTCTATAGCAACAGTTTTCCTAATTTGATGTTGTTTATCTGTGAAATACTTCATCAAGACAGAGAGCAGACCAGATGGTAAAGGGTTAGTATAAAATAATATGTTCTCTATATGAAGCCCTTTGCCATGATTGACTGACGGATGGACTTAGCAAACCCTATCAGTGTCATTTTGCCTATAAAGAGGACCTTATGCTGCAGAGCAAAACCGTGCATCTATCTAAGTTCCACTTGAGCTGGTGGATGGGTTCCTAGGAAGGTTATACCTTGGGGAGTGCATTTTAAAAAAAGTTTTAGGGAACTAGCTCTTTCAGTATTTATTATTTGCAGTGGCTTTCTTTATTTCTCCTTTGAGTGCTTGGCAGTCAATGCGATCGTGGACTCCAGAGCCCTTTAGAAACTCAGCTGCAGCTTGTGCAGGATAGTCCCCGCTGCCTGCAGCCCTTCAGTGCAGCCAGACTGAGCCTCTGGGCACGGGGAGAAAGAAAAGATGAGAAACCATTTTATAACCTTGCAAGTTGATCAGAGAAAACTTCTTCAACCACTTCTTGTTATAAACCTGAAGCTAATCTGTGGAGATTTACATCCTTGTAGGGGACTCAGAGGTCTGAGCCAGGTTTCCTTTGTGGAAACTGGTCAATCTGAGAGCCCCAGCATGATTTCAGAGAATTTGGGAGTGCACTTCTGCATTGTGCATGGCCATATTTGCCTTTAAGCTTCCTGAGGCTCCAGGCAGGAGAGAAGAACGAGGTTAGAGTGTGTCTGCAGAAGGCCAGGGCTGAGTCTTTTTGCTCTTTGTTTACTGTGAATATAGCAGCAATATAGCCACTGATGTCTGTGCTATTTCAAACAGTATTTCAGTAAGGTCATCGCGTCATGGCTGCGTTTCACTGGCTACGGTTTTGATGCTGAGGGTAAGCTGACCTGTGGCTTGTGTTAAAGTTAGCTGCCAAAATATAACATCTGAATGTCTGAAAACAAATTTCAGTTTTGCCAGAAGAAACATAGTTCTGCATTTTTGCAGAAAGTAAAATACCCATTAGCAGTGCTGCTGCTACAGTGTCACAATAACGTTAGGAAAAGGCAAGTGCATGGCGGGTAAGATGTGTGTTAACCCGACATGTATTTTCCTGGGGAGAACCCTGTAGCCTGCATATCGGATGCCCTATCGAGAGCAGACCTGCACTGGCTGGCTCACCGTTTAGCTACAGTGTGAACTGTCTTTTCTACTCTAACTTGAGATTTAAACATTATAGTCAATCTGATTTTCACAAACATTGCAGCTTGCAGAACCTTCAGAAAAGCCTTAAATATATGTTTTTTACATAATGGATTTTTTTTCAGGTGTCGAGTGTGGAATCGCCAGCAGCCCTCCATATACAGGCTTTCAGTGCAGCTCCGTTTCTTATATGGGTCTTCTCATTTTTATTTTCTCACATCACTAACATTGAAATTGGTTTCCTAAGCCCCATCTGGAAGGCTGAGCAGCAGCCAAGCAAAAGGCATTTCAGTTCCTCTATTGGGGTGGTTTTATTTTCATTTTTTTAACATCAGCATTTGGTGAGCTCACTTTTAAGAACTTAGAAGGACTGGATCAAATCTTTTTTTTTTTTTTTTTTTTTTTTTTTTTTGAGAAGGAGCATTACTGATCTTAGGCCAGCTTGCAAAATTTGCTCTTTTTACGCAGGAGGGATTCCTTTCCCCTCCGAGAGCTGCTTGGGGCTTTTTAGTTGTTCCTCTTCATAAAGAAAGATGTGGTTGGGTACAGTCTTCCCCTGCTTTGTATTACAACTCGGTTGCTTCTTTGAATCAGTTTATATTTTCAAGGGACTTTGCAAGCAAAAGATCCAGAAGTTTTGTTTTTATAAGAAGGAGATCTCTTATATTATATTTCCAGTTCCACAAAGTCTGTGCGGAGCCAGATTTCTGTGTCTTAAATGGTTTGATGAAAGTAGTATGATTAGAGTGACAGCAGGATTTGGCCCATTTTCTAGGAAATTACACTATGTCTGTATTCATTGTTATCCTGTAAATTGATACATCTGTTGGGGGGAAAAAGAGACGAGAAGCCCCTCATGCCAACCCCCCCCCCCCCAAAAAAAAAAAAAGAAAAAAGAAAAAAAAAAAGAAGAAAAAAAAAAAAAAAGCTCTGCAGAAGAGCCTGAAATGAAATGCAGCAAATGCTTAGAAAGTGCTGGCTTCCCCAAGTGAGGCCTTGACTGCCTTTTACCTTGTGCTGCAGCGTGAGAGAGCCACACTAACCACAGGCTGCCAGGCTCGGCTAGCGAGCAAGGTTCGAGAACCTGTCTAGGTTATGAAGCCTGAACCAGAGGCTGGAGTTTGGATGATATTTGGGGAATTCCTGAGCTCTGGGAAAGGGACAGAGGGACCTTTCTTGGGCAGAAAATCCCAATTCTACCAGATTTCATCTGCTTGGAGATAGATCAAAACAGCTTGGCCAGTTAAAAATATATGTGTTTCCAGTGGTTGATTATGTTACACGAGACATTTTCAGCATGGGTGTGTAGGAAGCAGCAGTAGGAAGATAGTTTTATTAGTGAGACTTTTATTCCCTGAGCAGGAGGCTTGGAAGCATTTCTAACACATTGGAAGCACCCCAGAGGAAGAAACCCAAACAGCCGTCATTGCCTGGGACTGCAGCAGTGCCTGCAGGCCCTGGTGGCTCAGCCTCCGTGTCTAACACTCTGACCTGGGAAATTAGAGCCCCCTGTTCCAGTTTGCAGTTAAAAGGAAATGGAGAAATTAATATCTTTGTAAATGAAAAGTTGATGGAGCTCTTACTTCAGCCAGTCATTCAGGAGACAGCAGTGTGGGTGGAAAATCATTGTTTCAGCATCATTTTCTTTCCCTTTTGCTCATTATTTGCTGGCTCAGTGGGTGCTCTCACCTATGCTCCCTGCTGTCCTGCCTGGACAGAGGAAGTAGCAATCAGTGGGGGTTACATTTCAAACCTCTTTCAGACCCAGAGCAGTCATCTGCACACAATAAAATCCTCCTTCCTGTGTTACTTCAAGAAGAAACATGATGACTTGGCCTCTGGCAGCAGAAATGCTGGAAGCCCCTTGGGTTCCAGCCCCCATGGGGCTTGGCAGCTAGGATGCTGACAGATCCTAAACTCTTTTGTCCTGTAGCTCCCTGGTTGAATACAACTCCCTACTTCCTACTGTCATGAGCAAAGACTCCAATTTTGATAGTTATCTGGGCTCTGGAGACATTCGTTTTGATGGTAATTAGAGACATGGGTGTCTGATTCTAAAATTCTTGATCAAATTACATTTGAAAGCTCTTAAGAAGAAAAGCAAAGAAGCCTTGAGCTGATAGTTTGGGCAAATCTCGGTCCCTGCCTTTCCCAGTAAGACTCCCAAGAAGCTTGACTGGTGGTGGGTGGTGGCTTCCGAGACAGCACTCTGCCTGGATGTCGTTGGAGCAAAGGGTTTTCTTGAGATGCGACGATTGTCATGATTAGCCCAGAGTCAATGAGTCAGCCTGGCACCACTCCTGGGTCCTCTTGTTTGATGAGAAACCTCAGATACCTCCTCTGAGTAGTTCTCTGAGAAACGGAAAGCAGTCAGAGAGGCGCCTAGGCCAAGGTGTCTCAGAATCTTATTGTGGGTTTAGCAATGTCCTGCTAGCTCACTCCTCGCTCAAGTGGATTGCCTTGCTCTCTCCGGCATGCTGCCACTGCAGCATTGTTTTGTACCTCACTTCCAACCCGGACCAAAACAGGGAACGCCTCTGGTTATTTTCTTTTGGATTGGTTATCTGCCTATAACTCCTGCAGTCTTTTCACTCGACTTATTGAGAGCTGTGTCTGGTCCCAAACTCATGTTTTGCTTTGCTCTAGTGAGGACAAAGGCCAGAGAGTAAATACACGCAAGATCATCTTCGTTATCATGTATGTTCATATTTAGCACAGCAATGGTAGAGCAAGCGAGTCTTCCATCACTAGGTAATGTACAAGAGCAAAATGCATTTTCTCGGACAGTAGCTTAGACATGATTTTACTTTGCACACTCTCCCTTGGTATGCAAAACTACTTGATTTACAATTTCCTTTGGGCTGTTTTGTAGCACATAGGTGAAATAACTGTAAGATGTGTGAAGGGACAAGTAATAGCTAAAATCATTAAGGGCCAAGGATAAAAATAATAAATGAACTAATAATTGTAGGAAAATCTTATGTTCTAATGTTATTAACTTCTATAATAATGCTGTCTTAATAACACAGGCAGAGAGATCCAGGCTAGTGTGGGTATTGGTCGTATAGCTGGGCTAGCATGCAATTTGGCCCAGCCTAACAGCTTGTTTCTCAGCAAAGCTCATTAGCTCGAGTGGAGAGTCCTGCTAACAGGCTCTTCTGCAGTCATGCTCTGCATGATACTGCAGGATTCAGGAAGAAGGTATCAGCAGTGATCTAATTGCCATATTGACTTCAATGTGATAAGTCATGGGAGTTTACTCCCACTGATGTGCAACACAGCAGTGACATAGGCTTAACTTTTTCATGATAACGAGTGTATAGCTATGTATTTATATTATGCGAATGTTGTCTTTAGAATGACTGATTTCCCAGGAGGTGCTGGTTGCTCTCTAATTAAGAGAGGAAAACAGAAGACAAAACCCCTGTATGTACGGGCATGGGTGTGGATTTCCTAGAGAGAAGGAACAGGGACTTTTGCATGTTTTAATACCACCTTAGGATCCCATATGAATTGCACTTATAGTACTGTAAAGGCCATCTGTTCAGCATGTGAATTTATCCCCGCTGGGACATGTGTTCTGGTGAAGAGACAAACGTCCAATACCTGTTATGCTGTAGAGTTAGGTCCTGGCAAAAGTGAGTGAATTATAAATGAAGAAAAGGAAACAGTGGTGCAAAGGGTCAGTCTATAATATACTGAAGATTGTAAGTGGGGAAAGCAGGGTACTGGCAGCACAGGAGGAATTATTTAGTGTATTTATTGTGTGAAGAT
Organism: Rhea pennata; assembly: GCF_028389875.1. Lineage (NCBI taxonomy): Eukaryota > Metazoa > Chordata > Aves > Rheiformes > Rheidae > Rhea > Rhea pennata. The sequence continues at coordinate 4,761,475 of NC_084680.1, forward strand.
TTTTCCTTAGCTGCTCCTTGAAAGATACACTGCTGAATGTCTTCTTGGCTATTGCTGTTGACAACCTTGCAAATGCACAAGAGCTGACAAAGGTATGTATAAGATTTCTGTTTCCTCAAACTTCACTAAGTGCTGGAGCATATTGTCTCCCTTCTCCCAGAGTGACTGAGATTTCTTACATCCCCCCATCACCTCCCCAAATGCACCCAAGCTTAGACCGCAGCTGCTGGATCTGCAGTGCACCTTACCCCCCTTCAGACACCCCGATTTCCTAAAGAATCTGTTCATGTGGTATATGTTTACAAATTGGCATTGCTGAGTGCTTTGCTGAGGAGTTGGAGGTTTACTCTTACTCACTTTGGCTTCGTTATAGAGGGTTGTTTCCGTGAGCCATCTCGTATTCTTTAGCTTTCTTTTATCGTGGAGTGCGTAGGGGGCATTTTCATGTTGCTACTGTGCGCAAGTGCGCCGGCATTCCTAGCATCTGCAGTTTTCAGGAGCCGAGGCAGAACATCTAAAGGGTTTTGGCTGATTCAGTAATATATTTGAGGCTTAAGAGAAAGGAAATGCAGGTGTCATATTGCTGCTTTTGCTGTTTCATGCTAATGTTTTGTACCTTGCTGAGTTTCGGGATGAATCAAAGAATTAAAATTCTCTAATCAACTCCTTGGAAGCAACTTGAAGAGGTTATTGTGAAATTTAAGTCAAGATGTTAAAACATTCCTGCCTCTCACCAGGTGCAAAAGAAATCTGAGACACCAGCCAAAGCACGGGTGGAAAGCCAGATTCTGACAAGAGCTGGCAGTGACAGTAATGTAGCTTTACTGTATGCTCAAATTCATACTGGAGCATTCCTTATGGAGAAAAAAAATGTATAACCTAAATACTGGGCAGGAAGTAGCCCAAATGCTCTATTGCTTTTGATTTCTTGTTGTAGAATGTCATGTTTATAAGGCAGCGTCAGATTTTGTTTGCACATTTCTGGCTTGTTCTCACCAAGCAGATAAAAAAATATTCACACGTGGCTGTTAGGCTTGTCCAATTGTTATAACTCGTGGTGACCCGTTAGTTTAGAAAGGAGCCCTGTGTCCATCTTAGCATTCATATTTCACAAACTTTAGCTTGTCTACTCCTTATAGGGCAAGAAGGTGCTTATTCAGCAGTTTGTAGGGATGCTTTCTCTTTAAAGAACTGCAGTAAAGTGCAGTAGTTCATAGAGACACGACACAGCTGCTGTAGCAATTCAGGGCTACTCAGAAATTTCTCATTTCCTCTCCCACGCTGGCTGCTGATGCTTGAAGACCAAACCAGCTAGCTGTTCCAGGGCTGGTACAAATGTCCCCATGTCAGCGAGGTCGCCCGTTCTGCATCCCTCCTCTGTCGTAATTCAGCTCAGTGGTGTGCTTAGGGTGTCCCTTGCTCTACTGGGCAAGTCTTTTCCCTTAGAGCCGCTCAGCTCCTTCTGTGCTTTCTAGAGGCTGCAGAAATCTGCAGCTGGAGGTACATACCTTCTTAGCACTCCTTAGCAGGAGATTCATGGTGCAACCCTTCCATATGTTGAGAGATCAAGCCCAGCACAGTTCTTGGAGAATGAAGCTCATCCTACTTCTTAATCCTTTTAATGCTTTCTTCTGAATATTTCAGCAGCTGTCTGGGATGGTTAGAAACCTGACTGTTGATGTTTATAAAATATAATTAAATATTGATGGATCCAGCAACATTGCCAAATCATAAAGCTTCTTGTGAAACTCTTTCTTGCTTTCATTTTCTTTATGATCCCCCCCAGATCACTGGGGCTTTCAAAAGAAGAGGAAAAAAGATAAAAGTAATTCAATTATATAGCATACCTGATGAATTGAGGGATTTATTGCTAAGTAAATATGATCATTCAAAATCAAAAATGGCCTGGAGATATAATTAAGTTACTCTGGAGTCAGTTGATCTCAGGAGATTTTCTTGACATTTATGCTGTAAAACTAATCAAGATCAGCACTGCATATAATGTGGGAAAACTATAAGCAGCCTGCAACTGCTTCTATTTTGGAAAGATGGAAAGCTTTCCAGCTAACCTTCATGTCTGAAACATTTCAACCAGCACTTCCAGTTTTGGATATAGAATGAGACTTAATTTATCATAGCATTTGAACATTTCTTGGTAGTTTTAGCTGGGCCTTGTGACCTATAACAGGAAATATTAGAATTGCAACTATATTTAATTTCATCATGATCATGTATCTGTTACAAAACTCACCAGTACTTTGGAATGACTCATTTTAGGGCAGAAAACAGCAAAAAAGTCGTCTTTGCTTTGAATATATATCAAGAACCTATTTTTCAGCCTCTACCTTTTCCTCTCTCCCTTCCCAGGTCTCTCTCTTCCACCCTTCTGTGCTAGCATAAACTTATGAATGACTTAAACTCTCCCAATTTTGCTTCTAGTGGTTTCTTAGATATTCCTGAAGCGCTTTGGATTTCAAGTCTTTGGAAAAGCTCTCCCATTTTTCCATCTACTGACATTTTTTTCTCTGTCTACTTATTTAGAAGGGAATCTAAAACTCTCCCAAAAGTTTGCTTTTGAAATCTCTCCACTGACAGTCCTACGCTGTCTCTGATGCCGAACAGCATCTTCTTCTCTATCCTGCTTAAACCGACATGTAAATCATCTCAGGGTGACCAGGGAAACCCTCATCTTCCTAAATAACCTACAGTCCCTTCTGAGAGCAAAGTGCGTCCGCTGATCTCAGGACACTTCTGGCCGTCACTGAAAAAGCAGTATAAAATCACGTAATGTGGAATAGGAGGGATGTGTGAATTTTATGTAAAATTAGTCCAGAAATCCTCAGAACTGTTGAATTGCACAGGCAAAACAACAAAGTCTAACAGCTATGAAGATTTCTTTTCCTGCCTCCCAGCGGAGCGAACTTTAGTTGGGTGAACTCAATATTGAACGGTTGGCATTAACTATGCACATGATTATGGATAACACCAAAGACAGGCGTTACCTTGAGATATACTGTGTAGTGTAGGTGAAAATTTAGAGCCCTGGAAAACAGAAAGGGAACATAGGAGCTATATGTCTTTATCGGTAAGGCCTTTTCTGTACTTGCATTTACTCAACGAAGGTGATAATTGAGCTCCCAGAGCTACAGTATTAGTGGGAGCTGGAATTTATGTTGCCATCACGGCTCCATGCTTTCTTGAATTGTGCACTTGTCAGACGGCTGTGCGCTTCCAACACTGACCAAAATGAGTCTGTGCCCCAGCAAGACCTCACACTGTAAGTATATGGCAAAAAATTAATTAATATTTGTAAAGTAAGGTAAAATCACTGGATGGAAAGAGCTGCAGAAATATTATTGAGCTAAATGTTGTACTTGCTCTGAGTTAGGGACTGCTGTGTTTCTAAAGACAACGGGTGTTTGCTGATGTTATTCTGAGCTGCCAAATTCAGCAGAACTTACTGATGTCCTGGTGAGACTGGAGTAGAAGCAAGAAGTTTTAAAAGGATGGCAAAATCTATACACAGTGCTTGAGGTGCACAGCATAAAAATCAACAGCATTTGAACATAACTGATTTTAACTCTGCTAGAGAGTCCTCAAGAAAAAAAAGATTTAAGAGCCTTCTGAATGAAAGGAAAACATTCAAAGTCATCTTAAAATTATGGTGTATTGGAGAATTTATTCTGCAAAAGATTCATATTCTACAGATACCTTTGGTTTACAGTAAGCTTCCAAGCCATTGATAAATTTATTGGAAGTAGGTGGTTGAGAAGTATTGACTACTGACTTTGTATAGCTGTTCAACAAGGCTTTTTTGCCTCAAATTCCTTGTTTATTCACTGTAGTGGAAATTTACTTGTTACAGATTTGCATTAGCAAATCTGGAAAGGGAAAAAGTAAGTTTGAAACTTTCATGGAAGCAGATCTATTATTTAATTAATTTCACACCATATCTTTTTCCTTCAAAAGGAGAAAACATTTTCAAAATAATTCAGTTTAATCAAATAACACTGAATTTAGAGTGAGGAACTATTCATGTTAATGGCATTCAGGATGGATAAATCTTTATGACTTCCCGTATGAAAGTTAGTTGTCTTATTGTCCACTTTGATTATTTTAAGCATAACTCTTTCACCATGTTACGTCTGAAGAGCAGAGTTAGATCCATCATAAAGTTTGATGGAAGAGCCCGTGCCTACTGTTAGTGTACTTATTCCCTGAACAGTGATGCTGACATTGCCATTACAGTGCCTGTATTTATCCTGCCATGATTTTACTATCGAATTTAACCGGCTAGGAGGTTGAAAGGAAGTTTAACCAAGATGACTCCTGGAATCGAGCCGGTCTGACTCTGTGCCTTTTGCCTTCATACTGTTGGTAAAGATCCATTTTAAATTTAATTGTTATTTTCCTTGAAAGTACACCAGGAAGGAGAAAATAAATCACAGTTCTACTCTGTGGGAACTTGTAATGCCAACAGAGGTTGAAAAACCACATATGTGATCTGTGGAGTATGCAGAAGGCATGAGCACAACCATCTTTGTGATCTACACTTTAATTTACTGACCACACTTTAATGCAGCTTCTCCTTTCTGCTTTCGCTCTGTATGTCTACACTGTTGCAGATGAAATCAGTGGAAATATTTGGGGTAAAACTGATTGAGCGGTCTCCATCAGATCCTTGGTTGTTCATTGGATTTATTGCTTTAAAAAGTTACTTTTGGCTAGAAGTCAAGAAGGCTTTGGGAGTCAGTGTCCCGTATGTTTCAGTGTGATGCAGGCCTTTGAATGCTTTTATGCATGCAAGTCTCTGAGATAATTAGGACTTCCTCTACCCCAGAAATGTTGTGCCTCACGTCAGTGCTCTCCTTGCTGTGCCTCGGTCTCCTGGGTAAACGTGAAGTGATAAGAGGCAGTCCCCGAGAGGTAAGAGAGCCTGCAGAGGCAAGCGTGCTCTCGGTAGAATGCCCCGAAAGTAAAGTGCTTCTCCGAGCCTTGCTTTTCTCAACTCGACCAGCAGGACCCTGTGGAGGGGCCCAGCTCAGGAAGGGACTCGCAACAAGTCCTGGGATTTTATTTCATTTTGATGAGTTTCCGCAGTTTCTGCAGCACGGGGTGACAGTCACCTGCCACTCGTGTCTCCGATGAGTTCCTGTTACTGTCCTTATGTGATACACGCTGTGATTTGTCTTGATTTTCTTCAATAGGATGAAGAGGAGATGGAAGAAGCTACGAATCAAAAGCTTGCTCTGCAAAAGGCCAAGGAAGTAGCAGAAGTCAGCCCCATGTCTGCAGCTAACATTTCCATAGCCGCGTAAGCATTAGATTTTATTATTTGGGAAATTTTGTTTCTGTTTTTCAGTGTTGGTATACGTCTGTTCAGCTGCAGCATCCTTTTATGCTGTCTCCGTTACTGACTGGGCTTTAGGGTAACTGAATGCTCTGGTGCTGATCACTTAACCGTGTATTTAATTAAGTAATTTCTTTTTTAGTTTGTTTTTGTTTGTAATGTCTCATCTTTTGCCTTGCTATAAATAACTATATATTAGAAGGATTTTTTTTAAAGGTGTCCTAGGATAGATTTCACCAGGTGAAGTGTCAACATTTCACTTCGGATTTTTAACTTTGAGATGTATGTTTGTATATAACATATTAACTAATGTTTAATCTCTGCTTAGAGAATTTAAGCATAAAGATATCCTCCTAAATATCAGAATGAAAAAATGGCTTGAATGTTCTTTCTTTGCTCTCTGAAAGTGTATTGGGATGAAAAAAAATGCATATGTGAACAGTCACTGGTTTGCACTTAGAAATGTCAATTTTCATTTTCAGTGCATGGGTATGGACATATGCATTGGTTCTGTGATACCATTTTGGAAGAATCTCTCCAAAATGTTCCTTTAGTGCCTGCCTTTTCATATATACTGATCTAAGCTGATGTGAAGCATTTGTATGTAGGCAGAAATACTAGTCCAGATATTGATGAGGTCAGCGCAAGTTCTGCCCATGTGGGATTATGGGTCCTGTGTTTGAGATGTGCCTACTTTGGATTGGACCTTGGATTGGTTTATTGAGAAACATGTTATTTGGCAGGTTCATAGAGCTTTTCAGGAGCTTTAGCATCAGGACTATAGACATTAAAAAAATTAATCTTACATTTTGCTGAGACCTGCTTGTATTTTCCAACTACCTCTAGTAAGGAAGACCCCAAGGGCTGGGAAAGAAGAAGCCTAGAAAAGGAAGTTTGTGTGCTCAGTTTTATTCCAAACTATCTGGAATGCAGCAAAATCCCCGTTTGGTTCTTCAGTGTAAATCAATCTCCTGAGACATTTATTAGTGTGACTTGAACGCAACTTCATCAAAGACAATAGGCCAAATGGAGCCAGTTCATTATACGTGGAGGAAAAAGAATAATATTAGTTTGACAACTATTTTATTATTTTACCATTGTATTTTGCAATTTACAATTGCTTTAATCAGCTCCTATTTATGCCATGTCTGTTTGCGGATTTTAAATACAATCCTTTTCTTACAAGGATTTCCTATCCAGTCTCAGAAAGGACTCATATGAGGATATTTGCTCTTGTTCTTTGATGAATTTCCTGTTATTGTTATTTTAAAATGCAAGATAATGATGCTTATTTTCTTCTTCCTTTTTAATGAAAGTATAGCGCATATGAGGATTACTTAGAAATTAGCAAATCCACTTGAAAGGAGCCAAGATTTCACACTACACTGCTAGTAACTAAAAATAACCTCATTCCATGATTTCTCACCAGGCTTTCACCTAGTTTTCAATATCACAGCTCCAGTTTTATAACCACATTTGAAAGAGAGCATAAAATTGAGAATTTCATCTTTTTGTGCCTCAAATGGTGTCTGCCCAGATCCCTACCTGCCTCATTTATACAGACAGGTAATTAAGCTTACAAATGAACCCATTTGAAAGTGCAGTCAATTGCTTCCACATTTACTCAGAGTGCCAACATCGTGCATGCAATATGAGAGGCCGCAATTTAACTGCTGCCACGTTGCCTCTAGTTGGCTCTGCTTTATGGCATCGGAGATGCTTTCAAGGTCACTGGCAAGGCATGGAGGGGGCGCAGTAGCTTGGAAGAAAATGCAGAAGGTCAGTAAGTTGATGACCAAATGGCTAATGACGGAAAGGGGAAGGCAGGAGAGAACCTAGGTGTTTTGAGAGAGACAAATAGATGCATGGATGGACTGCTGGCTGATGATCCAAAAGATATTTAATGAATGGGTGCCAAAGTGGTTTGTTTAATGTGTAGATTTGTCCATAATGAGAACTCTGAAGGGCTTAGCTGCTACAGTTTTTAGGTTTGCAGCACTTATCCCTTAGCTATGCCAGTACAATAAGGCTGATGATGGGGACATCAAAAAGGCAGGTGCCTGCGGAGTTTGGGCACCCCTAGGTGAGTGGTGAGCAAGGATAGTGAAAAATTTGGACTAAGCTACCTAGGTGCTGCTATGAATCCTTTTGTGCATCTATCCCATTGGTTTGTATTTTTGTCTTAAGAAATAGTATTTTTTTTTGTTTTGTGATTAAATTTTATTTTCAAAATGTGTGAAAATTAATTTTGATGACAACAGCTGTGACATATCAATGTTGAGAAAACATGATTATTTTTTGCCTTCTGTCAATCAAAATCAGTCTTTCAAGGGTCAGGGGGGAACAGAGAATAATGACTTGCATTTTCTTGGTAGTGATGTTCATGTTCCTGGGATGCATGTAGCCATACAGGGGTTGGATTTGGTGAAAAGTCATAGCAGTGGTGGTTCTGTTTGAAGAGTGAGATGCTGCGCTTGCTGTTTTGCTACTTTTCCTTGTCAGTGCTATATCAAGGAGCGTGAATTTATCTTCATCTAACCCTGCTTTTGGCTCAATTCAATCCATCTCATACTCTGTAGTATCCTTTTCTCCACCTCTGCCATTTTTTCCATGTGCCTGCAGTGTGCACTCTTGCTTTCTATGCTCCTGTGCCTCTAGTTTATCTGCGGTGATTCTTTTTCTCTTCTGTGGCATCTGAGCCTCCCTTAACAGCTGAGCTGCAGGAAACATTCAATTTATTGCATCAGTTGCAAAATGTAATTTCCTAGGCTTAAAAAACTGGTTGCTTATTTAGTGTGTCAGCCTTCTTGGAGGACATGAACTGACATCTTCACATTTAGATGTGCAATAGGCTGCTATATAAGCCAAGAACTGTTTTGTGGTGAAATGCAACTGTGACATGGAGATTTGTTTTAATAATCTATTGATTATTACAGTGGAGTCAAGGTATCATCTATCTTGTAGCTGACTCAAAGTGCTTTATTACAATTTTCTACCTGCACTCAGTTTGTAGCTCCCACTTCGTCGGTCTCCCAGGACTTCTGTGGTTTGTCTTCTGCTCCACCAAAGGGACTTGAATGAATGGATTGATCTAACCACAGTTTGCTTTTTCACCTGGTGAACTCTATCCTGAATGGGCCTTTTTGTTTTGTGATTTTCAGGGTTAAACGCTAGGATGGTGCATTGGTTTTGCCATTGTTGCAGTGTTTGGTTTAAAACAAAATATTGGTTTAACGTATGTTGTTGCGTTTTAATTTTAGCCCATTGTTTCATTCTTATTTTTGTGATTTTTGTTTTCTGTTTAGCATTTTCCTTGCTTTGTTGTTTCTGGAGGTGAGTTTCTGGGTTTGTTCAGTCTGCCCAGCATTGTCTTTAAGACCCTCTGTTTCGTACAACCTTTAAACCACTCAGCCTCTTGAGCTGAGCGACTGTACTGAGCGAGGGGTCTTTAGAGCAAACCATTGGTGCAGCTTCCTCGGCGGCGAGAATGAAGGAGCGGGGGAAATGGGGCAATTGCGCGCTCTCCCTGCAGAGAGTGCAGCTCGGTCAGTGGGTGTGCGAGATCCTCGCTGGACAGGTACCAGTGGGGTGAACAGCACTCAGGTTTATTTCTGTGGGCAGCGCAATGACCCGATTTTAAAACAGTTTTATTTTCTGTAAAAGAACTTGCCTCTTGACAAATCCGAAGGCAAACTCCCTGCGTTTGAAATCCTCGCCCACCTCTTCTATTCCAGCCAGAGATGCACCAATGCTGTGTACAAAAGGGGCTGCACTAACCGCACACACAGCACAGGCACTGCACAGTCCAGCAGACTAGCTGGGGAGTCAGCAAGCCACAACTGCTCAGGGCATCGAGGGCCCAGCACACACGTCTTCTCCACCAGTACTCAGGGGCTACTGATGCAGAACCCGTGGTTAAAATAACCTTTGTATTTGTTTATTCCTGTGCCTTTTCCAATGGCCTGTCTTTAGCTTTTCTTAGGAAGAGTCTTAAAATACCAATTACAAAGGCAGTTGAATGCTAAATTTGTAGGACTCCGGTAAGTAGTTATGCCTAAGTCAGGCTAAATGAAACTTTTTGTATTTTGTCACTCCTGAGATTTTTTGATTCCACGTGGTAATGGGTTATAGTTGTAGCTGGACCAAAGAAATGATTTAGCATAGGTATAAGGTATGAGTTCTGGATGGGAGGAGCTATTCCAGATGTGATAGTTGTGGCAGAGACAGTTCATGCAATGTGTGTACCAGAGCTAAACACTGTTGTAGGACTGACCACTTTCATCCTTTTAAAGTTACATGTGCTTTCCGGGATCTTCCAACCTCTAAAGACCTCTGCCTCTCTCCAGGCCCTGACTCGTTTCTGCTGGTCCCTCACAGGGTTGTTTAAAGCAATTTACATTTTAATTGAATGCCTGCAGGAGATGCAGCCTGTCAACACGTTTACTACTGATTAGAAAAATGCCAAGAGCAGATATAGGTAGCACATCATTTCACAATGACATCTCAGAGGCGGCTGTCCCTTTTGTACAGGTTTGGGGATGAAGGGTGGGATTTGCTCTGTCTCTCCAGGACTTTATCCGTCTCAGAGGTTCTGTATTTTCCTTTTGTCTTGGGAATACGATCGTCTGTTTTAAAATCCCTGTTGGGCTGTCAATACCCAACAGAACCCTATGTATGCCTGAACACCTAGCACAAAGTACCGTGTTCGATGACGTAGACTAGAAGAGGTGTTCTTTTTATCTTGCTGGCTTGTGATTTCTTCCCTTTCTTTTTTCCCGAGTGTGTTGATGTGTGAGGTACTGTGATTCTTCCTGTTAGCTTACCTTTTTGCCCTTGCTATTGGTGTAAAGGTGACTCAAACAGCTACACAGAAAGACAGTCCCTTGTTCTCTCTCTCTCTCTCATGGTAAGTAGCATCAAGCAATGCTCAAATACTTCTGTCATTTTGGTTTGGCAAAGGAGCCTGTCTTTGCTTCCTGGCTTTATAATCCGCAGTTCCAGTATGAATTTAGTTGGTTACAGTTTCAAAAAAGGGGATTCAAACATCAAGAACAGAGAAATGAACCCAAAGTGCTGCAGAATTTGCACGATATTGTTTAGCCAACTTGCAAGGATATTTGGCAGGATCAGTGCAGCCTGCATCTTGCACTGCACCAAATGAGGCAAGCATAAATGCAAAGGATCATTTAAGTCTTCTGCCAAGGGAAATTGAGGTCTGCTTTCAGCAATTAAAAGCAAAATTTCCCCAGGTATCAGTGCAAAGTAATGATTCTGAATCTCAGGTAAATTAAGCCAACCCTGTACATTCTCCTCCATCATCAGTTTTACACCTGGTTTGCCCAAGTAATTTCATACTTATATTTAAAGCATTGGTGCAGTCATCAGATTCTTCTCTTCAGTTTTAGTTGACAGCCTGGGGATTCCAGCAAGGAAGCAAAGGGGTCCCCAACCTGAGCAACCTGGAAGCAGTAGTTTCACTGGCAAACACGCGAAGAATGACCACCTCCTATTGACTGCACATCGACTCCTGTTTCATTTGGCACAGTACAAATGTAAAAATGCTGAAATTTAGGCAGAATACTTTACCTGACTGTTCAGCAGATTATTTGCTCAAGCAAAACTTTTGAAAATGCCTTTCATAATTTCTCATATATATGCTCCAGGTATCTTGGCCTCTAGATGGTCCTGTTATATACTTCACCTGGGCCAAAATTTGTTTAAGATATTTTATTAATTTTAATGAAATATATATTCAAAACTCATATAAAAACAAAACTTACATGATATCCAAAGAACATTAGATATTAACTGCACTTTCTGGTTTGATATCATTGATTGCTAATGGATGAAAACTGTCATGGAAGCTGTGGAAGTAAAAAAAGAAATATACACGTGTGTGTGTGTGTGTATGTGTATGTATATGTATACACACACATACACGTATATATATATGCTTAAACAGAAAAGGCAAATTCAGGACATGAAGGGATTTTATTTTCAGTATTCTGAGAGGGTTCCACAAATGATGTAGACTTATAAAAATTATTGTTTATAACTATGAAGAAATTAGCACCTCAAGTCAAGATCTATCAAGATATTTAGAATCCTAGTTTTCTGAAAATTTACTGCCAAAGGAAAAATAAACCTTTTCAGTTTAATTCAACTCCTTCTATATTTAGAACCCCCCACATGTAGTGGCATTTGTACAGACGTGCACTGAATGGAGGAGAATCTGCAAAATTAAATGTGGATGGAAACAAGCTCCTTTAAATGAAGTGTAATCCCTTGCCTAAGCTGTGGTTTTTAGACACGGTGAGCCATACACGGATGAGCTGAATTAAGATGCATCCCTGAGCCAAGGCAGAATTGAGAGGTAGGTGCCTTTGTGGAATGAAGCTGAGGCAGTGACCAAGCAGGAAGCCACATGGGAGCAGCTGTTGGGGCTCAGGTGGATCCTGGTTCTCTGGAAATGGCCCAGGTCCTCCCAATGGCCCCTGCACCAGGGCTTCTTCCTTGCATGTCACAGAGCCTGAGTGAGAATTAGCAGTCTTGCATCCTCCTCCCACTTTGAAATAATGAGTTGCAGCACAGCTGTAAAAACAAACAGCAACTGTGTCTAAAAAGACCTCTACCCCAAGGTCCTAAAGACGGCTTCTGCTGAGGACTTTTATTATGTGAGTATGGCACATGGAGGCATAAAGTCTTAATATCATCTTGTGGCTTTTGGTTCACCTTTTAATTTTTTTCCCTTTTGGTTCCATTTTGATTCTTCAGTTGTCTTCCTGTTAACTAGAAGGTGGTGTGTCTGTGGCTTCCAAACTTTCTGAAGCTTGCCTGGTCTCCTCCCGAGATGCACGCTGCAGTCTGCATTCAATAGGACACAGCCTGTATGAGTCTCCTCCCGATGTCTTTTATAGTTTCTCTTCTCTTTTTTTTTTTCTCACTTTTTGTTTTGTTTTTTTGTTTTGTTTTTGCATGTGCAGTTTTGTAAAGCAAACTCGAGGTACTGTATCTCGCAGCTCGTCAGTCTCCAGCGTAAATTCACCGTGAGTTGCTCTCTGTTACAATATTCATATAAATGGATTTATGATATCTATATTTATAAACCTTCCTCCTTCCCATTCCCCTGGTACCTTCACTTCCTCTTGTTTTTTCCAAAACTCATTCCCATCGTTGTGGAAAGCCTCCAGACCAACATACAGTGGAAGGACTGGAAGGTGTGCAACATTGCCATATAATGCTTGTGATTTGATCGTGAGCAACTCTGTAGTGTTTTGCACATTGACTGTGATGTTTTCCTCCCTTTCTTCCTTTTGTTTTTCTTTCTCTTGTCCTTCCCCCCAACATTTTTTTTTTGTTCTTTCTTAGTTATTTTTCCTTTTCTCCCTTTTGCCCTCATTTGATGGTTCATCTTGTTCTGGCTAGTATTTTTCTTCTTTGTGTTTATTGTGCACTGGGCTAACAGCTTTGATGTTCCACCAGTGTTTGCACTTATGGTTCAATAGGAGAAAGGGGCCTACCATGAGTGCGCTCTTTAAATGGATGCTGGAGGAGAACTTTAAAAGGACCTAACTTCTGGAAACAGAGCCTAAGGAGACAAAATTTGAAAACTCTCTATAAATATCCTTGGGAAATTTATACTCAGGAGAGCACTGGTTATGCTTGTGCCTTCTAAACATCCTGAGCCAGGGCTAAAAGCCACAAATATCACTGTGAAAATGAGGCACTCAGCAAGCTCCTATGTATCCTTAGTTCAGCGAACATGGTGGTATACCTTCCACTCACTTCCTACACTTTCTAACACACAAATCTTGCTGGCTTTGCTGTGAATCACAGGTGTGATTTGACACCAGTGCAGGTTTGTAGAAAATACCATTGTTCCCTGCCAACTAATACAACAAAACTTGTCATCAACTTGTCATCAACCCATCTTAGTGTCTTTGCTCTGAGTTTATGCTTTTACCGCTTGACGTTATCTTTCTTCTGTAATGCTTTTGGAGAGACAAGTAAGTGCAATTCAAACATGCGTGGGTTTGTCCTTATGTACACTGTAGCAGGATTCAGTGTACAAAGGCATGGAAAAGCAAAGGAGGCTTTCCACCAGCTTCCTGCCATCTTCCTTGCTCCCTGGGTCCCTGGTTGTTTTGGGGGTCTTCGGCCTTGCGGGATTCTGGGCATGTCTGCGTTAAGAATATTGTATTGGAATATGTGGATTTAGCTTCTGTGACCAAAACAGACCTGTTTTGGCCAGTTGCAAAAGTTCAAACATGTCTGTTTGAGGTGTTCTGGTGGGACAGATATGCCAGTCTGAGATCTCATTTCTTACCCCTTGACTGCCAGGATTGGGCCATTGAAAATTCAGGGTGTAGCGTGGATCGAGGCTGCTGAGCATGTTTGCTCCAGCGAGTTTGCTCTGCCTCACCCTCAGCAGATGGAGGAGGAGGTCTATTCAGCACAGCATGGGTGCTGTGGGGAAAATGGGATGAAAGGGAGGTGCTGCTGACCCAGCTTCTCTCCCAGGACCTTACTTCTCTCCAGCAGAAGTTAAAAGTTGCACCAAACTAATCTGAGGCAATGTTTGCACAAACTAAGCCTGCAAGAATCAAGAATTTGGACCCTTTTCCAATCTGCCAGAGACACAGCTGTCTTTCAAAAAGATAAATTCAAATCACAGGTACCAAAATCCCCTTGGAAGAAAGATTTACTTGCATCTAGAGGCATTTGCCACTGAGGTCTGTTGCTAAGTCCCCCCAGCATCTTAGAAAGATTCCTTTGGTGATATAGCTCACCTCTGTTCCCTGGACACAGTAATTTGTACTGCAAAAAAATGTAGCTTTACCTATATTAGAATGTTTCTCAGTATGTCTGTGATGGTTAAAGACATTTCTTTTCCCATATTTTCCTGTCTCAGCCATATTGGCAAATCACTACAGATTAAAACTCTGTACATGAAACCACTTTATATCTCTTCAGTCATGTGCAGAGATCTTGATACAGATGCGATGGAGATTAACATCTCTATGCAGTGCCTGGGCATTTATAGTCAGGTCCTTTCCATGCAAAGGAGGACCATTTCTGACAGTCGAGCCTGGTGTGCATTTTCTTCTCTGTGGGTATCTACAGAGCATTTCTTCAGCAAAAGACTTGTTTTAGTTAAACAAATGACTGGAGCCCAGAACTATGTGTAAGAGTTGCTATTATAGGCTAACCTATGCTAGAAACTTGGTTTTCTTATTTTGCATTCAAATAGATAAATTGGAACAACTCCTCTTTGGTTCGTGCGGGTGTTAGGGACTCCTTTCGCTGGGGCAGTATTTGTATAGATTCAGGATGCCTTTATATCACTCTGTTTCTACCCACTGTGAGATCTGTTACTGTAATTACAGTGAATAGATAAGTGATCTAATTTTTGTGTGAACAGAAAAGTCGAAGAACAGTCTAGTCATCCAAAAGATCTTTTAAAAAACGTTAAAAAGACCCTATTCCTTTTTCTCCTTTAGGTTGCTCAAACAGCAACCTAAAGCATAAAATGCCTTATGTGCTTAGTATCAGTAAGAACCAGGAGCTACAAATCCGTACATTCTGAAAGAATAAAACTCATTCAAAAATCTTTTTAGATGGAAGAGTGTTTTTTCCATATTCTTTCTTTGATTAATTTTTAAAGGATTTTCTAATTTGGTGAAAAACTGCAGGCAAAAATACCTGAGCTAACTCCCTCCCTTCCCCCCCCCCCCCCCCAAAGTCAAGGTGAGTCACTTTCTGCTGTTAATTCCAAACTTTTGTGCTATAACAAATTTATGATACAAGCACTGCAAGCAGTATGAAATCCATTTTAAACTCACTGAATAGAGGTAATTAAGTGTATACAGAGATGTTCTATTTCTTTAAGTAAATCAGTATTTATATAAAATGCAGCTAATTTATAGGCAGATAGGTGAGAACACACAGTTAAGTGAGTAATTATGTTGCATTTTTCTAATATCAGGATGTATTTTGAGATTTATTTTATTAACAGCCAGGCACCTTCAGTCATCCACGATATGCAGTTACTTGGGAGGCCGGACTTTGATACTAATCCTTGTTCTATTTTAATGGGTGCTTGAATCCAAACTGATACTTTTACTACTCACTTGAGTTTTTCTTTGTATTGCTATTGTTTATTGTTTGTTTGTAATAGGACCCAGAGGTATCAGCCACTGCATGGACATGAAAAATGGCATGTTCTTAAGGCATTTTCTAGAATGGTAAATAAAACAAAAGCTGTTGTTTCACCAACTATTTTTTTCATTTTTTCCCTCCAGACTTGCTGAGTGTCTGCCCCTGCCACAGGCCTCTCGGACTTCAGTATAGCCTGTGGCAAGAGCTGACGTATGAGCAAACACAGCCAATTTGGTAGCTTAGGGGGTAGCATCCCTCCCTACACGACGGCAGAAACGCTAGTGATCGAAGTGCTTTTTTGCGCTGAAGTTAGTTGGGTCTTGCATGATATGGAGAAGATCAAAATTTGTTTTTCTTGGAGCAGCTCTTCGCCACACCAACCATTACAGCATGTCTCTGTTGCATCCACAAGCTGATAGTGTAGAGAACAGAAATGAAAAGCTTATATATCTCCTACCAGGCCTAAGTTGTCATTTGCCACCCAAGCACGCAAATCATTCTTCATCCATATCACTTGCTTCTGTATAAATTAGCTCTCTGGCTCTTCTGCTCTATTTCCAACCTCGTAGTGCGAAAAAGTGACTATGACCTCGTTTCCTAGTGTGTTTTCTCTTGCTTTTATCAGAAGCTAAGAGTTCGATTTTGGCCAAAACTGTGCCATTACTATGTAATTGCTAGAATGTCTTCCTGAGGGTGCGGCGTGGATGCTTTAGAGAAAAACACATGATTTAAAAAGAAATGTCATTTGACTGGATTTAGGAGAACTTAGTGGTTCCACGTACTGAACAACCTAGATGTGATTTTAGTTCAATCAGGCTGCAGGGATGTGGCTATACTCACATTTCACTGTATTGTCTAAAAGAGCAGATAAAAGAAGTGGCCAATTCTACGAGAATGGCAATATTGGAAAATTCAGACTGTTGTATTTTGTGAACTTTCTTTATCTAAGAAGTCACCACCCATGAAAGTCTGAAAGGCAGTTCAAATTTCAGTAGCAAGTTTCTGAGTGTGAACAAGTGATACTTGGCTAGTATTATATTGGAATTACAGCGTGTTCAAAATTTAGATTTTCTAGTCCATGGGAAATCAGGAGCAGCTCTATGAAAAAATGTTTTCCTTCGGAGAAACTGAAATATCAAAAATCCTAAGGTAAAACCAAATTCTAATTCAAGAATAATGCTAGAAGAGACTGGACGATGTTTTTCTTGATGGTCCTTGGTCACAGCATTTCTGTGATGTATGCTGGCGTTATCAGCTCAGTGGGAGAGCACAGTGCATCTTGCAAGAGAGTTCAGGCAGGAAATGTAGCTTATAAAGAGGAAAAGGTGCTTAAGCAT
The DNA here is from genome assembly GCF_028389875.1 of Rhea pennata. Lineage (NCBI taxonomy): Eukaryota > Metazoa > Chordata > Aves > Rheiformes > Rheidae > Rhea > Rhea pennata. The sequence continues at coordinate 4,778,320 of NC_084680.1, forward strand.
CCAAGCAGCAACTCTCAGGGGTCATTGGCAAAACAAATTTGAACACTAGTGGTGAGTTCAGCTGAAACAAAATTGTTTTTTCAAACCAAACAGCGATAGAGTGTTTTGCTTTGTGTGTACCTACCCCAAACTAAAATATTTGATTTTTATTTTCCAATTTTTTCCGAGCTTTTAAAGCTTTTCCAAATTTATGTGCAGAAAACGTGAATGTGAATTGCAGGATATTTTTTTTTAATATCACATTTTCTGGTGAAAATTTTTTAACGGGAAATTTCCTTTCCTCTGTAATCTGAACGCATTCCTTCATACTCACAACCTATTATGGAGGTATTTTTAATATCAAATTATTATGTTTATAGTCAGCTTTCATTCATTATTTATTAAAGCAAAATTCTAATGATTGTCATTGTGCAGCTTATTAAAACAGTAGTTCTGGGAAGCAAAATGCCATTAAGTAAAGCAGTGTTTTAAAAGGTTATGATAACGAAATCTTTGATGTTTAAGGAATTCCCTAAGATTAGAGTATGGCTAAAAGTGTACTTTCCTTTCTTGAACAATCTGCGCAGTGATCGGTTGTATTTTTTATTTCTATCAATATTAGTCAGTGATTTGTTAATATGAATTTTATTTGTTTCTACATAAATTCTTTGCTTTTCTTTCTAGCCACAGAATTTGTTTGAATGTTTGCTTCTTAATTCAAGCAAAAATGGTGGAATTACCCAGTAAAGCACATTAGCAGTAATATCTACTATGACATTTCAAGCCTAAAGGATCTGAAACCTGACCATATTGCCAGTGCCCCTTTGAAGGATTTGAAATATTCTGTAGACAGAAAATAGAGGTTGGAAGTAATCATAAAGAAAGTGAATTAGAGAGCATTAATCTTGCTACTGTGTGTGTAAATCAGAGGGGTTAATGTAATTTCATTAGTGGTTTTAGAAGAATTTTAAGAAGCAAACAGTGAACATTAAGGGTTTTAAATATGGAACTGGAATCACAAAGAGATAGTTTTCTTTTGAGAAAAGAAATGCTTATCATAAAGGCTCATTTTATTCGGTTTGGTCATGTCTAGGTCATACTAGACTGCTATTTATCAGGCTCTGTATTGTAGACAGTTTATGTCTGTCCCAATTCATGCCACATCTAATAATTAGCCAAACCAAACACTGGAGGAAACATTAGAAGGAATGATCTTGCTCTATGTACAATTTTCTGTTTCTTCTGCAGTTTTTTGAGTTCTGTGCAAAGGAACCTTCATATGCAGGCAGTTTTAATGAAACTCTGTTTTGTTTTGAGGTGACATCCCTGTTGTGCCGCAGATAAGTTCAAAACCTCTCCTCTGTGAAGAAGTGCAGGGGAGAGCAACAGGAGAGAAGAAGCTGTCAGATATGTCCATGTTCAGTTGCTGTGAGAACTTGCAGAAAGCAAGAGTCTAATAAATTTAACTGGACAAGTATACGACGCTTTCCCTCCAGTTGCTGCCGCTTTTGCTCTGAAAAACCCTCAATAATGTCTCTAGAGGGTCCAACCTGCTCTGCTGTTTTACTTCCATTTCCTGCACAGGACTTTGTGTGCACTGGCATTTGCTCCTGATGTTCTTGACTGATTTGAATATGGTAAAGAGCTTGCAGGCAGGCTTCACGTTTTCGGGATTGTGTTTTTCCTGCGCTTTATATATATGGTGATTTTTTCAGGGCTGGTGGGGGTGGTTGTCTTGTCATAAAGAAAGAGGAAAGGATGAAGTCATTACTTCCAACCTCCTGGTCTTTGGTTTAATTGGTAACCAAAGCTAGTGGGTGGCTGTGTGCTGTATTCTTTTGGAAATCATCTTCAGTAATTTTGTCAGTGTTAAAGATATATCACAGGTAGTTCTACATGTTGAGAAGTTTAAGTCTGTAGTTTCAGTGTCTCATTTAAGAAAGGAACTTCTGCAAAATAGGCTGCGTGAATATGCACATTATCGGTTTCTCCAGGCTCACAGCTGTATATGCACTTAGCAGTAACTTCTTTCAGTTGTGCATGATTCAAACACAATGGAAGCTTTTGCACCCCAGAGATAATTATTTTTTTAATGACTGGTTTATATTCTTGGCATAAAGGAAGCATAACCCCCCCCCCCAAAAAAAAAAAAAAAAAACCCTTCTCAAATGACACAGCTTTTGGCAGAGCAGATTTCAGTATTTGTAGGTAAATGACCCAAACCCTGATACTGGGAACATCTGAAAATCCCCTGTGAACATCTGCGTAGGCTAGAAAGAAAATCTCTGAAGGCTTAAATATGGGTCCGTTTCTGGGGAATTTTATTTATAAGCTTCATCAAGAAATCATGTCGCTAAATAGCAAAGCTGCTCATTGCTTCCAGCCAGCCAGTGCTAGTAGGTTTTAAGAGTCTCAACTCACTTTCTGCTGTGTGATAAATACCAGCCCCACATCCTTAACCTTCCTTATCACCACATCCAGTCTGTTTTAGGAGTTTGGCTTTGACGGGTTCAGTGCAGGCACTCATGGAGAAGCAGTTTCCATGAAAGTTGCCTGCTTTTTATTGTGTTTCTCTGGAGTCTCTGCAGGGAGGTCCAGGGTCTTGTGTCCCACCTCTGCGTGGTTGCTCTCTGGTGGAGCTGGAGCACAGGATGCTGCAGTTGGATATGCTCCTCTCTGTGCTCTCCGTTTGTAGGAAATTTGAAAGCTTCACTCAGCGTTAGGGCACTTTTTCAGCTCTGACTTAACCCCTTATTGCTAGGTACCGTTTTAGCTTTGAGAGCTCACTCTGTACAAAGCACCAAAAGAAAGAGAAAACAAACAACAAATAAACACCCCCCCCCCCCAGTTCTTATCTCCTTGCCCAAGGACTTTAATATGAAGTGAGAAATGTCCCCTAAGAGCAAATGTGTTTGGTGGACTGCACCAAGTAAATATGCGGGGTACTCAGCCATGCATATATGCAGACCCAAACTACTTTGCTTCCACCGAGCTGGTGTGGTGAGGACGAGATTTCTTTTCCCAGCATGGCTCAGTCTGGGCAACACTAGACCTGGAGCACAGAGGAGCATGTTACTCTGTCCATCCTGGAGGAAATGCAGGACCTCTAGCACCCTCTGTGCTCCTTCCCTGAGAAGCTTCCTCTTGCTGCACTCCCCCCACCCAGACAGAGGATGAGCTCTAAAGGGGGAGAGCATGAGGTTTTCGATAGGAAACCCATGTCCAGGGCTTGGAGGTCTTGGGGAGTCAGAGGAGGCTTTGCGTGTTACCCATTAATTCCTTTAAAAATCAAGTAAGTCTCGTGATAGTGTTTGAATCTTTCACAATGTTAACACCAAAAAAACCATTACTCACTGCTTGCTATGAGGAGGCTGTTAATATCTTGTACTGGGGACAGCTTGGGGGTGGTGTCCTCTCAAGAGGGGCCAGCTCTCCATACACTGTGGGTTTTTTTGGTGAGTTCTCTAAGAGGGAGAGGGCTCTAAGATACGTCCCCAGTATCTTTTCATTTCCCTTACGTTTAGAACTGTGATTTTTGTCACCCATCATTATGCTGTGATATAAATGGTGCACTCGGTGGTAAATTGGTCCAGGATGTGCCTCCTGGGAACAGAGGACTCAGATTTTTCAATCTTGATGGTTAGCTATGCTCACTCTGGTTTCTGGGTAAATTCAGATTTCTTCACATCCACCTGAGTGCCCTCATCCCACCAGCAGTGAACGTTTAAGTACATTTTTGCCTGTTTAGCAGAACCAAGCAACAGCACCCTCAGTGATTTTTTTTTTTATGAAAAGCCCTACAGCGAAGCCCTGAGATGCAAAGCTTTTCCGACAGCTCCCACTGTGTTACGTGACTCCATCTGAGTGCTGCCTCCCAGAGGGTCTGAGCATGGCGACAGACCCTGACAGGCTGAACCAGCCCGTACACATTCAGAAGCTGGCTTCTTCTATTGTCAGGGGAAGCCAGACAACGCGTAAGGAAAATGTGTCTGCTTTCCTATTTCCACAACCTTTTGGGGTGTGCATTAAGGGCTGGAGATCTGCAAGCCCCGTGCAGTATTGCTTGTGCTGCAGAGGTCGGATTTAATTGTTGCAAATGAAAAGTGATCTGAGCAAGTCAATGGAAGGAAAATGCTTTTCCTGTCTTTGTTAGAGGAAGTTTCAGTAATGAAAAAAAGATGCTAACCTGATCCAGTCTCTAGAACTCCACTCTGGAAGCCAATAGCTTTACTTTGTTTTATGCAAAAGCAAAATTTGACTTTTGGAGGAAAGAAAAAAAGACCCTCCTTTTGCTGTATTGACTAAGTATGTGACCTGTTGACATGTGGTGGTTATAAACCAAATGCTGTGCTAAAAAGAGTGAAGCATTAAGGAGTTGCCTACGTGAGGTATTCTCATCATCAGAGATGATATAAAAAAGACCAGGTCTGTCTAGGGCCTCTGGATTTATGTGCAGCTCTCCCACTCCCTGAGGCCTTTTCACAGTATCCAGACCAGTCTTCCTTTCTTGCTTGTACTTTTGCCAGATTCCTGTGATGCTTGGGCTAGATGGTTCATCCTCGCCTTGGAAAGATGTCTTGGGTTTAGAGATAACAACTCTCCTCTTCCATTAGCCTACAAGGCAGTCCAGCCTGAAGAGCAACACCTCTTTCTGGTTGTAAGAGGGAAGGGGCTGGTGGCAGGGCATTCAGACTGTGGTTCTTAGGAGCAGATTTCATTCCCCCTTGCTCCTTCCTCCAGTCTAACTCCTCTTGCTTCCCGCTAATTTGCTTATCCAAAAGTGTGGAGAAATGTGCTATCGGTTGTGGGGAAGCCTTATAGGCTGTTTAAAAGCTCTGGCTGTGCTATATGATTTTTGTAAGCAGTGACTTTAACCCTTCAGTCTCTACATGAGGCTTCCAAGCGGGATGGCCATGTTTCAGAAATCAAGATAACTCCATTCCAAAGGGCCTGTTTTGAGCTGCCTCTGCGCGTGGGACAAACTAACACTGATGATCCTGCTGGCTTTCCCTGCTCATGTTTTCCGCCAGCCATTCTCTCTCCATTCCTGTATTTTCTTTGGTTCAACCCTCTAATCCCCTCTCAGCTGAAAATTTCCTCTTACTTTTCTTTTTTAATGCTTTTTAGAGAACATGTGCAAAGTTGGATACTGACTTTTCATCTTCCTCCCCTCCATAGAAAACAGCAGAACTCCTCCAAATCCAAGTCTGTTTGGGAGCAGAGGACCAGCCAGATCCGGATGCACAATTTCCGAGCCAGCTGTGAGGCGCTATACAACGAGCTGGATCCGGAGGAGCGGGTGCGTTATGCTACCACCCTTCACATCCGGCCAGACATGAAGACTCATTTGGATCGACCTCTGGTGGTTGAGCCAAGGAGTGAAGGAAGGAATAACATCAGTAAGCTGAGCCCAGTGGATGTGCAGGAAGTGGAGCACACCAAAATCAGCTCTACTGATGGTGCAGAGGCTCCCCGAAAACACCACCGGCATCGGGATAAAGACAAATTAGGAGAGCAGGAGAAAGGTGATGTGGCCAAGGACGAGAATGGGGAGTCTGGCACCAACAACAAGGAGGAGCGGCACCGACAGCACAGGAGCCGCAGCAAGGAGGTGGAAGGGGGCAGTAAGGAAGGGAAAAGTGATCGCAACAGGAGTCAGGAAGGGGGAAAGAGACACCATCGCCGAGGGTCGGTGGAAGAAGGTGTGGAGAAGGAGCACCGCAGACATCGGACTCACCGTCATTCTGCCGAACGGCAAGGCAAGGAAGGCAATGGGACAATCAACGGGGCCAGGAGCGAGCGGCGTTCCCGACACCGGGGAGGATCGAGATCTGGGAACCGGGAAGGAGAGCCCGGTTCAAAGGGAGAGAACAGCGAAGAGCCTCACAGACGCCACAGGTTCAGGAGCAGAGCGTTGTCGACATACGAGTCAGTGGAGAAGGAAAATGGGGAGAAGGAGGGGGAGGCCGGAGAGAAAGAGCACCGCAATCACCAGGCCAAGTAAGTGAACGCAGCACAACTAGACCTGCCACTGTGGCAGCTCAGGGGGCAGTAGACCCCATACACCTTTCAGAAAGCAATTAATTCACCTCCCTGTTGTGTTCCCTGCTGCTCCTTTTAAACTTGCACCAGCCTTGCTGCACAGTATAACCTGTGGTCCATTTTATTCAAATCAGTAATGACTGAGGCTCCTAAAGATGGCTTTGGTCCAGCCCACAGAATAGCTCAAGTTAGAAAATAGATTTCTTTATGCAAAAGCCATCTTAAGGAAGCTTGTATTTGAGCTGCGTATTTTTAAACAGCATCCAGCCTTGCTTACAATCCTTTTGGACGACTTTTTTTTTTTTTTTTTTTTTTTTCCCTCCTCATACTATAGGTTGTATTTCCAGTTGTCATAGCACACAACTGCAAAGAAAGTCACTTCTTCCATAGAAAACAATGGTGTGTCCTGTTCTGTTTAAATCTTATGCAAGTCAAGTGAGAAAAGTAGTACCCATGAAGCATTCAGAATAGTTAAGAATAGTTAAGATTGCCTTTTCAGCTTTGTTAACGTTATAAAGAAATTTCTTTGGGAATCCTTAGCATTGAGTGCCTGTCACCATGGGGAACTATGAAGGGCATTGGTACAATATTTTTGCTGTCTGTATTAACTTCCTTTCAGATGGGTTACAAAACACTGCGTATTGCTTAGACTGATCATACGCACAAGTCCACTTTCCTCCTCACTGAAATATAGCTGCTGCTAGAGTGGAAAGCAGTAGTAGTAGCAAAGTAGCAGCTTGCATTACATTACAGCGTGGTTTAGGACTGGAAAAGCACATCGCTAAATTTAAATAAACCTGCAGGAGAACACAGAAGCATAATGTCAGACTTCATTCAGAAACTAGCTGATGCTGGAAAGCTAGTATCACTCTTGCATGAAAGTGTCACATAGTCCTTACTTATAAACCTCACTTCTGGGTCTCGTTAAATAAGGAAAAGTTACTCTCCGTGGCACAGCTCCTCTTAATGTTGTGCTTGGACGTTGGTTCAGAAGGTCTTAAAGAGCAAAGGTCCCATACGATATGACCAGTAAGGTTTCCTGCAGTGTGTGGGTTTTTTGAAAGAACCTGTATGTGAAACACAGCTGATGAAACCTAGCTAGAGTATCTTGCAGCATCATGATACATGTGTTTTCTTAAACCCGCTGAGATCATGTTTAATAAACTCTGCTTTTCTGTCTTAGGGAGAATCAGTGTGAGATAGAAGCTAGTGGAAGTGTGAGTGTTGTCCCTGTGCACACTCTTCCCAGCACCTATCTACAGAAAGTACCGGAGCAGCCAGAAGATGCTGACAACCAGAAGAATGTGACTCGGATGATTCAACCACCTTTGGACAAAACCACCACTGTGAACATCCCTGTTACTATCACCGCACCTCCAGGAGAAACCACCGTCATACCAAGTGAGTGCCTTTGTTCCCCTGCTATTCACTACGAAGTACCAGGAAAGAGAGCTGCCTTTCTAAAGAGCTACCGCTTGCACTGAGCAATGAGCTCTCCTGGCCATGAGCATCCCTGCTGAGAAGGATGCGGAGACTTAGTGTTAACCTAGGTTCTAAAGTTCATGCAGCCTGCAGGAACCCAAAATGTGAGGGTTACTTGGTGTGTCTCGAAAACACTGTGTAAGAGATTCCCTGAAGATGGCACGCCCAGAGCTTGTCCGTATATCAGCCGTGGGAGCCCAGACAGTGTCAAAGAGCAAGAGAGACAGCAGAGCAGAGTAATCAAGAGCTAGGCGGCAAAATGAGCAGCAAACCTTCCCCAGCAGACCAGTCAAGACCCTTGCTGTGAGCATAGGACTCCCCTCTGCATTATCACGTTTGCTGCAATGCTGTTTGCCTCAGTCGAGCAAGGGTACTTTCGGAGAGGCACAGCCAAGAGTTAGTGGTCTCTATATATACTTTTCTACTGTATTCTGTCTGTCAGCCACATGAGATTTTTTTTCTTTTGTTCTTTTTCTTTCTTTTCTTTTTCTTTTTCTTTTTTTTTTTTTTTTTTTTTTTTTTGGTAATTTTACTGTATTGCAATACTGAGTTCCTATCAGTCACAATTTCCCTTTCCTGACTATTCCTGTATGTCTGGCTTGAAATACAGTAAAGAATTTATTGAACATGTCATTCAATGAAAACATCATTTTCTTGCAAAATAGAAAAGTAATAATAAAATTGCCTCTAACACATTGTAAGTGGGAGGGTTTTTGGATTCCAGGTGCTATGAATTAATAAACAAGTGTATATATCTGTCCAAGAAAACAATTTACAACATAAAATGTCTTCCTGTTCATATATTAAGCATTATTTTAAGTAAATTATCTTATAAACTTGCTGAAAGCGAACTTATGATGGAAATTAAGGAATGTATTTCTAACCTTTTGGGACTAAAGTTCAGAACAGTCATCTAAAGGGGATCATGAAAGTTAAAAACCTAATGTGAGCTGGAGCTTGGCATATTCATACAAGGGGAGCTGTGCCAAAACTGAGGTGCAATATGTAGGCACAGGGTTGAATGGTCCAACAAGTGCCTTCCAAGTCTATGTTCCTAATACCATGAAGTTTAGCCAGCCTTAGCCCCCAAACTATCACAGCTCATCTACGAATTTGCTCTGCTACATGTTCCAAAGCCAATCCCACTACTGGTTTACAGGGAAGGGTTCGGAATTGTGAGGTTGGCTAGAGTTACTGTCTTTCTTGCTTTTAATGGATCACCAGCTGATCCTCTCTCCCTAATTATTTACGATATTTGGCATGGGATTTCAATCTCCAGTTTGGCAGCTCTTAAGTAAATAAACGTAAGGTTTCTGTGTTTATCGGCACTGGGTATCTTCATTTCCTGGCCATTTCAGATACAGTGCTCATCAGTGCAGTCGTTAAGGAGCAATGTAATTGCAGCGTATATCATATGGTTGTAAATAGCTATGATAATAATCAAATGATTGTTCATCACATTTAATCAACATATTCAAAGGCTGCTCTTGTCTATCCCAGCTGCATTGTTTCCATATCCAGCTGTTGCAGGCAGCCTGTGTGAAGGGTGTGGATACATTTTTAACTCTCTCATTTCTCTTTTCTTAAATTCACATTACAGTGAACAACGTTGAATTTGAAAGTAAAACAGAGGAGAAGAAAGATGTTGATGACTTGACGAAAAACGGGCCTAAACCAATCTTGCCTTACAGTTCTATGTTTATCTTAAGTCCTACAAATCCGTAAGTCCTCTGACTCTCTAATGCTGCTTATGGGTTACATGTACTTCAAGCATGGGTATTGAGAGAAATAACATTAGCTTGATCTTCATCTCTGTCAGTCAAACACACTGAAAAAATGAATAAATATGTATGTAGGTTGCAGACCAGATGCTGCCATTCAGCTGGTCTCTCCTATGGGAATAAACTGAAAGGAGACCGACTTAGGCAGACTCTTTCTAGTTGCCCTACTGGTGGTCAGATAGGTAATTGTTCAATTATAGATCAATAAAGGAAACATGCTCAACGTGATTCAGAGTATAGAAAAGATATCACTGTGAAAAGCTATTACCAGGAGAATCTTGCTGCAGGGTATTTTTGATGTCAGCAAATTCTTGCAGGCTCCCCAGTTGGAGTTTGTGCTTTTTGCATACTAGTACCCTCACATCACTGAAAACTTCAAACTTCTGGGAAGATGCGAATATTTTTCATTTGCTAAGGCTGAGAGTACGGCTTGTGGGATCTGTTGGGATTATAATGTTTCTTCTGCTTCAGGCATCTCTGCCTCATGGGGAGCTTTGTACTCAAAGCCTGTAAATACTGAACATGTCACTTCGAAGTGCTGCAGGACTAGACAAGTGCAGCAGGAGTTGTAATAATTCTAGCATAAAGGCCTGTGAGTCATTTTAAGTAATAACAGAGAGCAACACAAGAATGTTTGAAACCTCTGCCAACCCAGAGATCTGCTACTAGCAGACGTGAGCATTTCTCTCTTGTTCTGCTAGACTTGTTACAGTTCTTAGCTGTTGTCCTCTGTGGTTGGACTCTGCATGCTCAGATACCTAAGACTGACTCAGGCCCTTCCTTGAGCAACTCAGTTCAAGAGAATGATGAGTGATTCTAGACCATCTGCTCTGCAGGACTGTCAGATCCCGTCTGTCTAAACAGTCAGTAGAACAAAACAGGGCCACGTTCACGCTGCCTACTCAGAGTATTCATCTTCAACATCAGAACTGCATCTGTGGTAGATGCCATGGTCTGGCACCCCTGGATAGTAGGAAGGTTGAATCACTTCCTTAAACGCAGTGCCAACTGCATAATTGAGGCTACAACCCTACATGCTCCAGGATGATGTAGCTATGAGTGTGTGCACAGTTGGAATTTATCAGTGGGAAAAGTTGGAAGCTGTTTTTCAATGCCAGCAGAGGTGTAATAGAAGGAAAATGACCCCAAATTACCACTGATCTAATCTCCAAAAGGAAATGAACTGAAGGCGCAACATGTGCCCCTTTGTCTCAAGCCCACAAGAGAGACATTTGTGTTTCCTCTTTGTCTTCTCCAGCCACCTGCCAATTAGACTTCATAATAGTTTAGGATAACCGAGCCAGAAGCCCACAAAGTTTTCCTTTTTCAGAATGCTGTAATCACATCGTGCAATTTCAAATAAGGCAACATATTCTTTGAATTTATGTAAAATATAGTGAATAGGAGGGGAGAGCATTAACTGATGGGGTGCACTGTGCAGAAAGTGCAGCAGAAAATAAAGATGAACTTGCTGGCGCAAATAGGAAGCATTTGAATTATGGAGCTTAGACCCTATCTGACTGGATAAAGCAACATTGGTTTGTTCCTAATGTTTGGTGGCTCAAGTCTTTTTGTTTTGACATGACCACCAAAAATGAGCATTAACTGCAATATGGCTGCTAAAGACAGCGTTGCAAAGGCAGAAAACTAGATGGCCCTGAGCCCAGAAGGATGTAAGCCGAGGAATGGATTGGGCAGGTAGAATCACGGCAAGACTTTTTCACTTTGCATGTACGCTTCTCTTTTCTTCTCTCACCTTGTCTCACAGTTATGACCTTGTGAGCCTCATAGTCCAGAATTTGGTATGTTGCTCCTGTCTCCTCCTTGCCTTTCTCTCCTGCCCCCCTTCCTCTGCAAAATAGCTCTTTCAAAAGATCATTAAAATAAAATTTTGAAAGTTTGCTGGAACAGAGTCGTTGTTACACAGGGCCACAGGGAAATAAGACAAGGACCAAACCCTATGAGTATCAACAACATCGAGATGTGGTCCCAATGGGATCCCCTCAGATCTTACTGCAGGTGCTAACTTCTCAAGAAAGGTCTTTCTGCTTTCCTGAGATGTGATTTTTCACCATACCTATTTCTAAATTACTCCCTTCCAAACTCCATGGGAGATGCATGACCAGGATGCTGCTACAGGCAGGACAGAAGAGTTCTGAAAAACAAAATAGAAATTTATTACTTTTAAAGTGCCTCCCTTTAAAAAACATGCACATGCATTTAAAATGGTTTCTTAAGCAATACTGGCAGTTTACAAATGTTCCTGCATTTCATTGCTTGTTACAAATAATGAAGAACTAAAAATAGGGACTTGTTATTTCTCTGATGAATAGAGTTTTCTGTGTGAATTATAGCCACAAATGCTGTTGAAAATGTTGCCTTTCACTTCTGTGGACTTGTAGAGCAGGAAGATGATTATCCTCTCCTGCCAGATAGATAACTGGAGTTAAAGGAGCCACTGTTCTGTCATTTCATATCAAATCCGTTTCTCTGATATTTGCCGCTCTCGTTCTGCATCCATTGGTAATCTGGAGAAAAGAAGTATATAAGCAGAAGTGAAAAAAGAATTTTAATCTAATTCTTAGATATTTGCTTGAAGAAAATGCTATATAGTAACCGAATTACTTTCTCAGCTAACAGGGTTGTTGGTTGGTTACATACATAATTTGATCCTCAGACAGAAGTGCTTTATTCAACTGACAAGTAGAGTGCAAATGTAGAATTCTCTGTGTTTTCAGTTAAATACTTGTGAGCTGTGCTCAGATAAAGAGTTATTTGCTGAAATTTGTGAATGGTTTTGCATTACTTAGAAATTGAACATTTGTCACTTTTCTTGCACACAATTTGTGAACAAAATGATTAGGTTAAAGTAATCACATACATTATTGTAAAGTATATGTAAAGAACAGCATAGAATAAAGTGCATGCAGAGGTGCCTGGCAAGAGAGAGATTACTAGGAATAATACTTATAGTTACAGAGCCAGTTTTACCTCAGAGTCCCAAAGTACACAGCATAGTTCTCCATTTCAAAGAGATTATTTGATTTTAAAAGGATTTCAAAACTAGTTTTGAATCTCTCAGGACTTTTGCCTGTGAGTTCAAAGTGAAAAGGGATTGAGAGGCATATAAATATGATTTGTAGAATTGAGTTTCAATGCTCAAAAGCTCTCGGTGCTCTTTAGGTAGATGCCATTGCTCTGCAGAAGGGTAAAGTACCACAGCAAAGAGGTTGCCTTACAGCACCCACGATAGCTCTGTGTGTTTCTGGTGTTTTCAGAATTCGGCGCCTGTTCCACTACATCGTCAACTTGCGCTATTTTGAGATGGTCATCCTCATAGTTATAGCCCTCAGCAGCATTGCCCTGGCTGCGGAAGACCCTGTCCAAGCTGAGTCACCAAGGAATGATGTGAGTACTGACAACACAACCAGAATAAAGTCATTCCCAGCAGTTATGCACATGGTATGTCTGTATTGTCCCAATCCCAAAGGATATCACAGTGCAGTAGTGAGTGGATGACCCAGGGCCCAAAATTCATAACCTGTTACTAGAAAAGAACAGCTGCTCATGAGTGTGCTGTTAGTCTGCAGTAAAGGCATTGCAAGTTCTTCTGAACCTTTTTCTTTGAGGACTAAGACTTTGTTTTAGCAGGCAAAGACAGGAACAGAAGCTATTCTTTTATAACATATTCTAATTATATCATTATCCTGCCAAAATGTTCAGAGTTCTTGGCCCTTGCTGCTGTTTTAATCATGTCAAGCTTGAGAATCTGTAAATGGTTGATTAATTGGGCAATACTAGTTAAGTGAAATACACCTGAAAAACTTTGTAGCTGCAATAGCCAGAAGAATTGCACTATTCTGCAATGAGAAGTGCTTCCCCAGTCACAACACAGGGTCTCTAAGATTCCCTATTCTGTTAGAGCGGAATTTGAGGAAGTAAAACCTGGCATGAGAATGGCTCTTTGTCTTGGTGGGGCCATAATATCAGTCTCCCAGATTTAGGAGAAAGTGTACTGATCCATGGATGTCAAGCCATACTCAGAGACTTCACAGATGAGTGCAGTCGTACACAGAAATAGGAGTGTGCCACCTTCTACGTGAGCACACGCAGCCTAGCAGTGGATCTCCAACTTGATAGCTGGGTGCCAGTTTTCAAACACATGCTTGTGAGGGCACCGGCACAGAGCCTAGCTACAACCCACACATGATGGGGTTGTACAGAACTGAAGATTAAGACTAGAAGCAATGAGATGCAGTTGTCTGATCTGGATGCTATAATGTGGATATCTTCATCACAGCATCGTGCATAGTCATTTTATGCTGCCTATACATTTACAGAAGCAGACTTTTTTTTTTTTGAGTGCAATGCTTTTGACTCTATGTTGTTTTAGGCTGAGTCACGATTACCTGTATGGATTTACATTGATTTAATATCCGTTCACTGCATATAGTCAACTGAATCTAACTGTGAATAAATGCATCCCATCTGTGGCATTATGTTAAGATTTAGCAGGACTATAGATATTTAAATTAACTGGTGTTGCATTTACAAATACTAGGTGTGTGCTGAGGAGCCTATGTTTTAAACAGGCTGAAGAACTGAATTGTCTGAGAGTACAAGTTGGCAGACCAGGCCAGAACAAGAAGTGCTTGGTCTGACGTCCTTCTTCTCAATCTGGCCAGCATTAGCCTTTTCAGAGGAGGATCCCAGAATCCCTGTATCAGTGATGAGCTGAAGTACCTACAAGCAGTATCTCCTCCTGATCCTTAATAGCTGTGTAATAAGGAGTTTTACCAAAAGGATTTTATCACTCTCTTGCTCTCCTGAGGTCTTTAATAGAATCATCATCAACTATTGTAGAAGAGAAACCCTGGACTTCTACATAAGTGCTGGCAAATGAGCTCCCTAGGAGGGGATATTCACAGGTTTTCGTTTGAAATTTAGCCATTTTACCTTATTATATCTTCCATATACATAGATATGCTGAAGCAATCCCTCTCCCCCCCCCCCCCCCCCCACACACACACACTGCATTCTGGCTGAAATTGGAAAATATATTGCTTTTTTTTGAATTAGATGATTCAGGTTTGTGCCTAAACTATCTCACAGCCTCCCGTGTGAGGAAATTTATCCACTGACACTGTAATAAATAGACCATTGCTAGAATAGCATTTTTACACTTTGCTTTTGTGCCAATTATTTCTGTGCGTAGTCTCCTCTAATATAAATTTCTCTTTCCAATTTAGGCTCTGAAATACTTGGATTATATATTTACAGGTGTCTTTACCTTCGAGATGGTAATCAAGGTAAGAATTTCTCCAAATTGTACTGTTCACAAGCCCATGTAGATTTACACTCATCTATTTCTGGGAACCTGGAGAAAGACGGTGAAGCATGACATAGATTCCTGGTGTGCTTAGAGAGCAGTTAATGATGCTTTAATTCAGGAACAGCACTCCAAAGTAGCCAGTGTGTACCAGATGCTTTTCTGTAGCATATCTCCTCTTTTTAGCATCTCTGATTTCATGGAGGAAAATAAGGAAGTCTAAAGTAGCTGTGGTTGTAGAAGAGATTAAGAAATGTGAATGGTGCCTGATACAGAGATGTCTGTACATGCCTCAGGACACAGGAGCAGTATCTTTGGAAAAAGAGCTTTGGCACATGTCCCCCCCCCCCCCCCCCACCCCGCTCATCTCCCTGGGGTACTAATTCAGAGGCCTTGTGATGCTGACTGAGGTACCCATGGGGTTAGCCAGGTCTTGGAAGCAGCCTGCAGGCAGGTGCAAGCTCGCTGTGCGTGCACCTTGTGCATCAGGCCAACTGCGTGCCAACAGCCGTTCATCTCAGGGCAGGGTTGAGCCCCGGCTGATGCACCTTACTGGGCAGCTCTGATCTTCCTCTTCTCTGATGCTGATCAGAAATATTAATAACTGATTTTTGGTTTGTCTTGTTTCAGAAAGCTGAAGGTTTTACTTTGTAGCTGGTACATCCCTGGGCAGGACAATAGAAAGTGCTAAAACTGTGGGGCAATAACTTTCCAGAAAGCAGAAGTCTAACAAAGTCAAACTTTTGTCTTGGTGCGATGATGGAGTTAGTTCTTACTTTCAGAGCAAGATGCAAAGGAGATGCAATATAAAAAACAGATTTTCTCTCATTTGTCCAATATAAGAAGGTCGAAGCTCTCTGAAAACAGTTTATAAGGAAATTGCAGAGCTCCTGGAAAACCAGGTGAAATCACTAGTAGGCATTTTGAGACTCAACTTTAAAAGATCCTTAGCAGCATTGTGAGGAGAGAGACAGAGTCTTATGCAGAAGTCAGCAATGCTGCTTCTCTGTGCAGCGTCTGTCAGCGAGTGCTCAGAGTGGGCATTTTTCTTTCTGGCTATTGTGCTTTGTTGTGGTTCTTTTCATCCTCTTTTTGCTTTTTTTATTCTGTAATATTCTCTTCTGATTTTTAATTCCTCCTAATCTTGTTGGATGGGGGTAGAATAAAAGTAAGCTATCTGGGTGTTTCACACAAACAGTTGTTCCCATAAATTAATGTGTGTGTCTGCAAAGATTCCTATATAGCAGTTAATGTTTTTGTCTGTTGTGGTTTTGGTTACAGTTTATTCACTTCAGCTTTGGTTTTGACCAAGCTCTTTGTGCCTGTAAGAGACAGATAGTTTAATTAAGTATGACTAGATGTTGCTCTGCTGGAAGTTATTATAATGAAAACTTTGCTTTGGGCAGATGGCAGATTTCTGAAGAACACCACAGTCAATGTACGTGTGTTAAACAAGCCAGGAAATATTAGTGACGTATATATATATTTATGAGAAGACTGATTTCTAAAAGAGGGAAAAGATGCCCCATTCCCAGCATATTATCTGTTTTACTGTAATGTAGTTGGAACAGTTCTCCTAATAGTAGAGAGTAGGAGTACTATCTCCTGATAGTAAAAGCCAGGATTTAAAATATGAAGAGATGTTTCTAGGCATGATTGAAACCATGGAGAGCATTTGCAAAGCTTTATATGGGGCCTCCCCTAGCTTCTGCCCACACCAAGGCTGACTCGTGCCAGTATGATCTACTTCAGAAGAACTAACCCCCACCTTAAGCACCAAAAACAAATCTCTTTCCCCTGCTGAGTCCTATCATGAACAAAATCAATGTTGTTTGTAAAATCCTGAGGAAGAGTTGGTGAAAGGTCATTTGGTCGAGCACATTTCTCTGCTGTACCTCAGCAGTGTTGAGTCAGTACTTGTTTTCTTAAAACTTCTTGTTTTGATGTGTTTCCTCTGAAGATGATTGACTTGGGGTTGCTGCTCCACCCTGGCTCCTATTTCCGTGACCTGTGGAATATCCTGGACTTCATTGTGGTCAGTGGGGCCTTGGTGGCGTTTGCCTTCTCGTAAGTACATTCTCCTTAAAATCCAAATTTCTAGGAAATATGCCACAGAGGTAGGCAGGACCCTGGCACAGCACTAGTTTAAGTGCGGAGTTTGTGGTTCATTTCTCAGTGAAATGTTCAGTTTGCACCTCTTATCACCTCAAAGCTGGGGGAAGAAAATTACTAAATTTAAGTGCTGTAGAATCTCTCGAAAATTCTCCCAACTTTATGGTGAGTCCATTCTCTATTCTTTCAAATGTGAGCCAAGATTTTTGTGACCTTCTGGCCAACTTCTTTCCAAGGACTTATAATATAGCAGTTTCTGATAGTCATCCAGGAAATTGTTTTAAAGTATCTCTTATTATGAAAAAAATAGCTAATGAGATCAGCTGACATCTCAGTGAAATCTTTGCAAAACATTATTTTTAGATTCACGGGTGTTTCTGATTTATATGCCTTTTGCATTTTTCTCTTGTACTCTTCTCTCATTCAGGGTATTTGTGAGAATGCCACTTGTAATGCTAATTGTTCCCTTCTTCAAGTCACTGCTCTCTATTTATGACATTAAATAATGTTCCATGTACTCCTTTAATGTCAGAGGATTTTGAGCAACAGACACTGATGAATTGTTTTAAAAAATGAAGATTAGTTTTCAGTTTGAATATCTTTCTTGGAACAGACTGTAGGAAGAGCAATGCAGACTCTTCAGAACTTGGGGAGCTTGAGTTGGATTCTGGAAAGGAATGTTCCTCTCATAGTTCTGGGCAACTGCATAATTGTATTGCTAACATTTTCCGTCCTCCTAGGAAATTCTAGGAAGTGACCTGGAGTCAGATTACAGAATGTGTCCAGTTTAATCTTCTGATAAATTAGCCTTGTATAATTACAGTGAACACTTAGCATCCCATGCCCCCAAATTCGCTCACCTGTTTGTTAACACGATGATTAATGAAGGTGAAGAAATTAACAGTATTTTACTTGCTAATGAACAAATGCATTCACCTGGCAAGGAAGAGTGAAGTTGTGTTGTATATATTTCAGACTGACAGTAATTTTTAGGCAGACAGCCTCAGCTATTGCTCCTGTTACGTGACTGTGCATCACTTTGCTGATGCAAAATGCTTTTGTGTCCTTGGCAGACTAAAAAGTTACCAGATCTTTCTGATAAAGTTGACCTGGAAAGTTTCTCAGAAGTTTGTCATCTTCTGAGGGGTCAAAATTTCTTCCCCATTATGGCTTTGAGGTCTGTATTTTAGATCTTTAATTCTTCTTTGTAGCAAATGCTGGATAAAAAGCATCTAAGATGCTTTGACTCCTGCTGTGCGGTCTCTAAACAGAAGGATATGGCATTGGCATTGCTGGTATGATTTTTGAATCAATGGATGAGTGACACTTTTCTTTTGCCCCCCTTTCCAATAAAGATGTATTAAAGATGGAACAGAGGAAATGGACCTTAAATCATATAATTGAATTCTTTAATTCTATACTTGTACTTTGAATCGGCTGTGACCAGAGCCTTCCTGTGAATGGTTGGCTAAACCAGCTGCATCACTTGCTGTCCTTCAGTGAAGAGGACAGTGACAATTTTTTGAATAGAAGTATTGGGGTCTAGGCTTTCTGTACCCAACCCTGCCCCAAAGAATTGTTTTGATCTTGGAGCAAGTCACATCCAATGTAAATTTTTCAGAAGGACCCTGTCCCCTGTCTTTTTGACACTTTGCCACTACATGTTAGAAGTTTGTTTTTCAGAAGATGTGGATGCTCTGTTGTAGGTAAGGCTGTTTTGAGAGGGAAGAGTTGAGTGGTTTCGGTGAATGTGTCTTGCTTACCTAAAATAGGGCATCAGAGAGCAAAGCCTGTTTTTAAAGCTTGGCTAGATATGCCTGTGGCTCAGTGTCCCTATGTATGAAGTATATTGCCATAACATCTGTCAGATCTGAATGGGATAAGATTGAGTGAAGCTAAAGCTTCTTAAAAAACAAAACAAAAACAACAACAACAACAACAAAAAAAAAACTTGAAGAGAGATGGAAGAAAAATAATGTTAGTCACAAGTATTACTTTTCAAAGCAATGTTGCCCAAAGTCTGTGGTCCACTCTGAATTTCCTAAACCCTTTTCCATTAGGGATTCAAACTATCAAGGCAGGCTGAGCGAAGTGGTATTTAATCATTCAGAGCTGCTCCATGTGCTGTGAGAACAAACACCAGTGTAGGCCTGTAAAATGTCTTCTCTTTGAACAAGAATTTCTTTTGGACAAGTTATTGATTAAAAGAAGTTATTTTTAATCCTTGTGAGTCTTTTTTTGCTCAGGATTTCCATTGCTTACATTGGGTCATGAATTTCTAACAGCACTTCGTCAGCCTTTATATGAATTACTTGTACATCCCCTGACTGCACTGCATAATAGTGTGCCCCAAGCTGTTTCTATTTTACATGCTCTTTGAGTAAGTACTGAGCAGGGATTTATGGAAAATGAATGAGTAAAACCTGCCCATTTACTATCTCCCAGATTAAAAGCAAACCAAACTTATTTCTGAGGCTTGAAAAAATGTGAATTTCTCCTAAGGTATTTATTGTGGCTGTGACTTCTGTTACGTGTCCATATTTCATCTGGCAGTGTGAGTGTTGACACGCAATTCAGAGAATGCTTGTAGTATCTCTGGTCTAAAATGAAAGCAGGAAATTCAGTCATTCATATGAGATGACTTACTCTTGGTGCCTGCGATTCCAGTTCTGAATGCTTAAAGCCTCAGACAGCTCAGATGAAATTTAGATAGTCGTGTCCTTTAGCCCAGCTGCACTAGAATAGGCCTGTTTGGTCAAACCAGATGGACACACTGAACCTGCTGAGTTTTGATTATCCTGAAAATGAGCTTTCGGTGAAAGAGCTGGGTAATCCTTGTGTTTAGTTGGTGGAATTTTTACCTGCAAATACTGGAAGTCCTGTCACTCATCATCAGTGTTCCTGTAAAAATGTATTTAGTGTGTCTGTTACCAGTCTTTGTTTGCAAGGATTCATGATTACCCTTTGACCACTACCTGAATGTTCTTGACCTCACTGGTGTCCAGTAAAGGTGATCTGAATTAATTTCTTGCTGAATAGACACATCACTGAAAACCTAATAAGAACAGACCTCCCTGAAATGCTGGCATCAGGAAGATTGCAACAATCTATTTGTTTAGGCAGATGACGGTAAAAGTTGTTTTTGCAAGGTACATAAAATTCATCTCAACCTTGCAAATTAGGTATCAATCTACCTTCTGTCTGTAATTTTTCAGAAGGTTTTTTCTGTTTGACTGTAATTGAAAAACCATTCTTTAAAGCAAGGTCTCCAGTGACATGCTAGAAAGATTAATACTCATAACAATAATAAAATTGTCTTCCACGTGGCAGTGTATTTCAAAGTGAAATACCTTTCTTCTTCTAGAGATAGATAAACATGCCTCATACGTAGACTTGTTTTAGTCTTTAGGGAATAGGAAATGGAGAATCTTGAGGAAAACTACCAAATTTGTCATCAAAATTTACCAATTCCAAGCATAAAATCTACTGGTATGATAGAAACAGTTGATGGATAGGAACAGAGAGATTGCATTTTTACATTTTCAACAGCAGAAAAATAGCTGAGGTGCATGGAATTTCACAGTACTATTTGAAAAATCAATGATTTTAATAGCATTTGCCAAACAACGGAAGTTATTTACCTCCCAAAGTGTCAGCAGGGTGAAAGTATATTTGCACTGTCTGCTTGTCAGTTGAAGGGCTAATGCAACAGTGGGGTATGTGTGAGTATATGCTGTATAGTTGTTTTCTTGCTATTTTATTTTATGAACTTTGAATTGGTGGGTGCGGGACAGGGGGACGAGATTATTTGCCAGCACATAACTGTATGTGCATGGGGTACACTGATAAGCCTTATGTTTCTGTTTGTCATTGACTTTGCTCTTTCTTTGTCTTCTTCTTGCTGGAATCTCTCTAGGAGTTTCATGGGGTAATACATTATTCCTGTCTCTCGCTGCACTGTTATGCCTGTCGAATGTGTGTACACACACTTGCCACTGTGGGAATGAACCATGTTACACCCATTGCATCGACTCCTTTGTCCCTTTATTACTCATTATTCAGTGAACTGTATCTTCCCTTAACAGTTTTCATTCATCCCAACCTACTTTAGCCAGAGGAGAGAAGCAGACTAGAAAGCTAGGTGACAACTGCTGTACTTGACCAAAAGTCAGAAACTATGATAAACAGATATGTTTGCATCAAAAAGGTTTGGGCATCCTTAGTGCATCTGAATGTGCGAGTTGTAATTCACAAAAAACTCAGTTTAGGTTTACAGTAGGAATTTTGCTCTCGTTTAGAGAGTTGGGTATTGTAAACTGCAGCACTGGGAGTTTCAGGCCTGACTTTCAGTGGCTCAGCAATGCAGGCAGCCTGGACTTTGGCTGGACACCTCTGAAAATGGAGAAAAAAGTCTTTGGCATAGAAACAGGGTGTCGAGAGCTGTTTGAAGAGCTTAGCAGAGGAAACTGCTAATGAAAGAGGTGGCAAAGGTTGCCTTTCACCTTCTGCTGGGTCATGGCAGTTTTCTTGCTGGTGTAGAGCAGGATCTCGTGTAGGGAGTGAGAAGCCAAGCCACGGCGTCCCGCGCAGGGCAGGAGCTCTGGTGGGCTTTACTACCAAAGCTAACCGCAATGCAATGAGAGGGACTGATAGAAAGGTCTTTGTGGTCCAAGAAATTGGGTACTTGTTTCTTTCTTCCATCTCATTTAGCTGCTGGAAGAGGATAGCGCTGTGCTCGGGCAGAAAGGAGTGACCTCGTTTAGGCTGAAATGGAGGAATCCGCTTTCTGCCTTGGGGATTTCAGGCGGTTGCGGAGGACTGACTCCACCCCGCTCTGAATATTTGATGAGCTGACTCTGAGGCCCGTGTATGTGAAATCAGAGCTGCTGGCAGGAGAAACAAAAACAAGAAGCGTTCGTTTTAGAAAACTATTAATTTTTTAAAGGATCATTTATTTATCAAAGGGAAAAAGGCCAAACAAAGCTCTTTTTAATTTTTGTTTTGTTTTGAATAAATGAGCAGCAAACTGCCCCGGGAAAAACAGAACTGGCCTAATGCAAGTAAAATCGACCTAACGCAATTTTTCTGTTTTCCTTGTGTTTTTTTTTTTTTTTTTCAGTCACAAGGCTTCTGTTTGCTATCTGTCTTTATCCTGCTTCCTTTCCTATAGCTCTTCTGAATTTTGCAGCTATTCTGCAGTTCAGCTAAGAACTTTCTTCCATACCAATTTATTTTTGTGGTAAGAAATATGCAGTTATGAGTATTCTGATCAAATGTGTGCTCATGTACACCTTTTAATTGAATCCTGATTCTATCTGGACCTCGTTTTGGCGTATTTAGCTTTATAGTAGAGTGATGTAAAAGAAAAGGGGTTGGTGGGGGTAGGCCTCAAAAAAACAAACAATTTTATAGGCTTTTATTTGACACATTAGACTAGTTGCGAAAGGTATATTGATCAAAATGCAGTTTACGTTGCTCTAGCTCTTAGTACCAGTCCTTTGAAAAAGCTTTCTCCTTCAGCAAGAATCTAACTATGAGAAAAAATATGTATCATTTTTAAAAATTCTCTATATGACTTAAATCATAAATCCCATTAACTTTCAATCAGCTCATGCTCTTTATTGACTTAAGTGCTTGCAAGATTTTTTTTTTTTTAAAAAGACCCATATCAACCCTTCTTAGTATCCTTCATTCAGGCAGAAGGAATTTTAAAGGACTGGAGCTGTCTTCCCTTTGGTTTGAAACTCCCCGTGTAGTAATCGGCATCCTTTTCTGTGTGAGAGAAGAACAATACCTTCTTTCATACATCCAGGAAAGATTTGTTCTGCCTGGTCTATTCACTGGCCCCCAAGTCTGTCTGACCTTCCTGGAAGTATGAAGTTCATTGAGGTTATTGCTTCAAGTTTGGAGCCAAGCCCTGTAAGACCCAAGCAAGCTCCTCCAGAGCCAGGAGATATCTCTGTTCCCCATCTCTGTAGCGTCACTTCCCAGAGGCCTTATTAGTTCAATTGTTTTTTAGCATAAAGACATGGTGGTGTGCTTAGGTTTTTAGATCTCCTGGAATGAGGAGCGTCAGAAGACACAGTGCAGAAATATTCTGTAGTTCTGCCTGAAACCAGATGGGACTGTCAGAGTTTCTTAGTTCAGTTGCTACCTAAAAGTGACTGTGCTGCTAAGCTGGGCCATGAAGTAGTTAATCTGGAAAGCAGAATTTTGCCCTCAAATGAGCGAGAATTGAGTATATTTCTGGGCTAAGGTGTCCCTATCTCCTTCACACCACCTTTTTTTTTTTTTTTTCCCCCGCTCCTCTTGCCCCAATCATACATTCCTTAATCCTCTCACCTTCATTCTTTTCTTACCCCTATGTCCTTAGCCCCTGCAACTTCCCTACTTTCTGCCCTACCTTCCTCACCCAGTAAAACCCTAAATGTCCTGACTACGTGGGGCAAGCTGATCAGTTTGCTTGGCCTTTGAGGAGAGCGGGAGCAGTGGGGCAGCCTCAGTGGTGGCACTCATGCTGGTTGACCATCAGCCCCATGGATGGGCTGGCTGACAGACCTAGTAGCCAGGTGGCAACCTATTTTCTCTTCTTTCCTGCTGTTTTCTTCCCCCAGAGGCTCAACAAATTGCCTAGTGCCCTGGGTGGTTTGCAGCCGTGGCATTCATAAGAAGCAGACAGAGTGATCTGAGGAATAGACGCAGCTTGGGGACTGCCAGTCTGGCTGACCCTGCTTGAGGTGACAGGGAGATGGCAACAGTGACTGTAGCATGATCTTTCTTTGCTAGGAGCTGTGATGAGAGAATAAGTGTGCAAAGGTAAACATGAGCTGGATCTTCAGTTATACTAAAACCTAAAGCAAGAGCCGTTAAAAGCTACACTTGCTGTGTCTCCTTCTGAAATAGATTAAAAGGTTTTTAATGCAAATTGAAAATTATTTCTTTTAAATATATAACAGCTCTTCTGAGGCATTAAATCAATTGTGAGAACATTTGGGCTGATTTAGCATATTATGAATCAGCAGCACAGGTAATCTGTTGACCCTATTGCTGAATTGTAATAGATGTGCGAGGCCAGATGGGCTTCAGCCTCCCTCTCCCTGCTCCTATCTGCCATCCTCAGAAGAAGCACATGATGCCGGCACCTGCCAAGTGAACCAGCCGCCCTTCTCCGAAGGCCTTCTTTCTCCGCGGAGCTGAGTAAGGGGCTGCTGCCTGCTGCTTTTCTTGCTAATTAGTTAAACCCCTGAGCTCCTGGCAGCTCACCAGTCGTCCCCGCCAGGCAGCACCAGGCTGTGGCTGGCTCCTGTTGATGTCTCCTGCTGGGTTCATGCCCCCTCCAGACATCAGTGTATTGCTCTTCCAAAGGCATCGAGGTTAATCATCCATGGCTGCAGCCTCGACAGGTTGAGCCTTTTCCTCTTGCTTGTTAAATGTTAATCTCCTATACTTCCTCCTGTAAGAAAGACAGATCAGACCCCTCACTCTCCTGTTGGACTGATGTGATTTTATTGCAGCCATCAGCAGAAGCAGGATGAAGCCCAAAATATTTTTAGACCATGAATTTTATCCACATAGATCTTCACTGATTTCTTTGTTGGCATGTGGGGAAATTCGTGCAGCCTATAGGCATTTGTCCTGAGAGAAGCAGCTCTTGTCATTGGAATAGTTGGATATGAAGCCAATGGGCCTCAAGCACAGGGATAAAATGTGTTGTTTCCCTCTGAAAAAGCTTGCCTTTGAGTCAGCCGCAAGCAGAAGTAGCGACAATTTAAAAAAAAGAAAAGAAAAAAAAAGTTCTGCTCTGCCTTGGTGTTTTTCCCTACATTGCAAAATTGATTTGCAAACTGTATGTTCTGGTTTGTTTACTGCTTTTATATTTGAGTGGGGATTACTCTGCAGAGGGAGTTTCAAGGTTCTTGCTCCTACCTTCATGTAGATGGATGCGACTTCATTAGCATTGAGTTTCTAGATGATAACCCAGCTGCAGAGTGGTTGCATGGCCTCACAGACTGTGATGTTGCCTGTGGAGCTGTGATGACTTTATCAACCTATAGCTGAGATATTATCCGCAAACAGTAGTGCTGGACCTTAACAGTCCATCAGCACTTGGATTCTCTGCCTGTAACCTTTTCACGTGAGTTTATATGCCACTGTAATTCCATGAGAACTGCTTTGAATTTGCAGCAGTGTGAGCAGAGTCAGGTTCCAACTACAGCTGGTTGAACTGGCTCTAACACTGCCCTGAAAGACTAGAGAAGGAGAGGACATGCAAATCTCCACGCTGTTCCCACTCTCCTCCGTATCTATTAAACCATGTACATGTAAAAGTAAGTTCTGTTATAGGTGGTTGGGATACAACCTAGAGCCCTCCAAAAATTCTTTCTGTCACACTGATAATTGTATTTCAGAGCAGCTGCAGGGGTGGGTAACTAGAAAAAAAGACTGGAGATGAGATAGGAATGTGTGTTTCCAGGTTGCAGATTGCAATCTGGCCTAGCTGTTTTTTGACCAAAATTTGCCTTCTAACTGCTCTTTAGTATTGAATTATTAGTCTTTTACTAGTGGATATGTTTCAAAAAGAATCTTTCTGGGCTCAGCCTGGTCGGTCAGCTGTTCTCTTCCCTTTAGATGCCCATCCTTAATATAGGGCTGCCTGACTGCTAGGGAGGAATGGCGCTCCGCTGTCTGCACATAGCTCCTTGGCATCTCCAGGATTGTGTTTTTATTGCTTTCCTATTGGAAAAATAAATCTTATTTAGCAAACTGGAAGAGAGTAGAAGAGGAAGTATTTCAGCATCCACTCAACATATGATTCATTCATTCACACCTTCGTTACTTCAGTGCAGCCTCAGACCCAAGCCTGTAGTCATGAATAAGTCTGTTAAAGATTTTCATTCCATTTTTCACTTCATATGAAATGAAGGGGAATGCCATTGTTCTGCTGTTGGGTTGAAAGAAGATGTAACTGTGTCTTTGAGGAAAGAAAAATAATTCTTTTTTATTTATTTCGGAAGTGCACTTGGAAAGAAACTCTAACCTTCCCGTTTAACCTCGTGATTGTTACAAGAGGAATGGTCTCAAGTCTCACATGTAGTTTTAACAAAAACTAAAAGTAAAATGTGTCTTACAGCATCTGCATGTGTAACTGGGAAGGTATACTCGTACCGTTTCAGCCATGTAATATGCCTCATATTACATGGTCCAGCATGGGTTTGGTGGCATGCCTTCCGGCAGAGGCCTGAGGATGATATTAGGGCGTGCAAAAAGCAGAAATGGAAAGCTGGCCTCGGCCAGAGGAAGAGGGTTATCCCTTCACCCGCGGAGGGGCCTTTTCCTCCAAGTCACTGCCTGCTTTTATACACACAACTTCCACACCAGAGAAGGGCAAGAAGCACCCAGAGAAATGTCTCCCTTCCTTACAGAGGAAAGTGGAACGTCTTTCACCTCACCGAGGTGAGGAAGGAGGGATGAGAGCCCAGCGTGTCTTTCTCCCTACTCCAGCCTGTGGTTAGGATGAACGTGCCACGGCTTCTGTCCTGATAACTGTGGCCAACATGTGCTTCTACCCCCACTGTGACTATTGTCTGGGTGGGAAGTTGGAGGAGAAAGGTCACCAGCTCTTCATTGGCACGTTGGAACAATCTGGGAAGGGAGCCAAGGCTGTAGAGCACGAGCAACTGAACTTTGCAATGGCCATGTCCTGCCTGCAGCTTCCCTTCTGCATCATGACTACCACCACTCTCACCTGGGTGCTGATCTGCAGCCCTCACAAGTACTGCATGCATCCTTGGTGAGGTGGCAATCCCAGACATGTAAAACCTAGGGTATCTGTAGGCATTTTAGTGAGCGACCTGAGAACCCAACAATTCCTTCTGTTGTTCTTGTGCCTTTTCCCCCTTGCAGAGGAACCAAAGGCAAGGACATCAACACAATCAAGTCACTGCGAGTGCTGCGGGTCCTAAGACCGCTGAAGACCATTAAACGGCTGCCAAAACTAAAGGTTAGAGACTTACCACATATGTTTCCTTCTGTGGAGATTTGCAACCAACCTGAGTGGAAGCTGACTTGGGTAAACTCGGTCCAAGTTAATTCTGTTCCTTTTGTTTTGTTGCAATTAATCTCTCTGCCAGATCTGTAAAAATAGTTATGCAGATGTTTAGCAAATGTCAAACTCATTTCTTTCGCAAGCATTGTATGCAGTTTTATGAATAATTGTGAATACACATGAAAATCAAGCTTCTAAAAAAGAAAGAAAGAAAAAATCTGCATATAAATTAAATTAGAGTATATAAATGTGATGTCCTTAAAAATGATAAATGAAAAAATAGATTTTGGAGTGTTTGACTTTCACTACAGAGCTTAATATGAATATTGCAAGATTTTGCACAGTCTGTCTAAAGAAAAATGTCATTACTCTATGAAGAATTTTAATCTGCTCATCTTTTCCATTAAAGACTATATACTGCAGGGTAGTACCCTTTCATCTCTAGAATACCAAGTTACAAAGTAAAATGAATGTAATGGCCTGTGGTTACTTATTCAATATCAATTCAAGAATTCTTTGAGATACAGCCAGGCACTGGAAGTAGAAAGTGGAAGAAGTTACACAATTAAATCTTGGAGTTTTGGGAACTCTGTGTTCTTGTAGAATGTCTTCATGTAACAGCAGTGCTTTCAAGCTCTTTTTCTATGTGAGATGGCAGGGGAAAGATGGGTGCTTTTGCATTAGTGGAACTATTCTGTCATATTCTTGGCAATGTAAAAATCAGAGTCAATTATTACTAAGCTTTGCTTTTGTCCCTAATTACAATTCATGCTCAAATAATTTTCTTTTCATGCATCTTCATGTGTACTAAATTCATCACAAAAGATAAGGAAGAGTAATATTGGACAATGTAGAAAATTGTCTTTATTGTTTGGAAATTTAAAATGCACAGTTCTTGGGTCACAAAATCATCAATATTAGCTCTATCCTACTGCAGAAGGCAGAACAGTTGCTTTTTATTGAATGTATTCTTTATTTTCAAGCTATTTTAAAGAACAATTTTATCATTTCTAAAAGAGTATTCAGAAATCTCTAGGTGAAGCAGAAGTTATTCACATGGTTTGTCTTCAAAATCCTTTATTATTTTTTCCTGGGTGTGATTTTTGTATGCAGCAAATAGCAAGATTAATAGGGTGATTAGAGATACTTTCAGTGTTTAATTCAGGTTTTTTGCATTACATCAGGAATGTAATTCTGTGAATTATTCACATCCATTCGGAGAAATAGAAACAGTATTGTACCAGGCTCGTGTTCAGTCAGTAACGCTGCTCACATTTCCATTGTGACAAATTTCTCAGACTGAAATTAAACTGAAAATTACTTGTAACAATGAATTAGTGACTAACAACCTAATAATAAACGTATTTGAGAAGTTATTTGCAGGCAGTTCACTAGTAAAATGTGCTGACTATATTATTCACAGTTAATTTTGATAGTCACTTCATTAGAAAAATATTGTTCAAAGCATTTGCTTATTCTGTATCTGGTATTTTTCCTTATTATTCAACCAATTCAAATAATAGTCAATGAGTAACATATTTGATGAGGTTTTCTCCTATCCATGGGGAATAAATTAAACACAAGTATGTTTTTCATTTCCTCAGTAAGCCATGAAAATATTTGCTTAGGACTAACCTTTATCTAGATTGCAATTATCTTGCAAATTCTATGGGCAGCACTCTAGAATTCAGTGGCACAGAGCTGCACGAGAAAGCCTGAAGCTATAGCAACCCAGAGTTATTTCTCACAGCCGGAGTATGCAGAAATGCTTGGCATACAAGTTGAAGAAACTGTGCACCGATAGTAAATTGGGTAATTACTCCCAAGTACAGTTAGTTGTTGGGTGTCCGGATCATGCACGCACACGAGTTCCCTTTCTTTTGGCGCCGTAACCCTTCTCTCTGTTCCCCTCCTCGCTCACAGGCTGTCTTTGACTGCGTGGTGAATTCCCTGAAGAATGTCCTCAATATCCTGATAGTTTACATGCTGTTCATGTTCATTTTTGCTGTCATTGCTGTGCAACTCTTCAAAGGCAGATTCTTCTACTGCACTGATGAGTCAAAGGAGCTGGAAAAGGACTGCAGGTACTACCATGGTGGGCAGGGGCTGCCAGATGGAAATTCAGGTTTCCTTTTGTAGCAGTAGTTTGCCTAACTGGCCCAAAGTTGCTTCTTTAGGATATCTGATGAGTTTGATAAGTCGCTAATAAGTAAGAGTACAGCTTCAGCAGAATTGCCCTAGAAGTCAATTTTCCTTTTTGTTGTTTTAATAGCTTAATCATTTATGTCTGCAATCTAGCAAATGCTTACTCAAATGCTTAATGATACAGGAGAGCAGGATGTATTTTTGGGCAGAGCTCATTGTTTGTTGAAGGGTGAACACAGGAAGTACTTTTGAAGGGGTAGATGACTCCTCTTTATGCCTGCTGCCTTGATTTTTAGGGCTCATGTGAATTGGAAATATAGAATGAATAAATAATTAAGAATGAGTCAGTAGGAGGTTAAAGAACGCCTAATTAGCTACAGAATGGGACAGCATCTGAATACCTTAAAGGCCCTATCGTGCCCAGTTACTGCCTTGCTTTGTCCTTTTCAGCTGCTTATCAAGGTGTTTTCTCCACCACAATATATGTCTTTCCTGCTTGCCTTTTTCTTGGCACTTGAGTCCAGGGCACCAGGTCCTCAGTGCTATCAGGGTCTGCCTGCCTCAACAAACCCTCTTCTGCCGGCCCCACAAGTGCAGGGCACATATATGACACTCACCTTGCATGCAATGGTGATGGAGGGTTTCACTGAAGTTCTTTCTTTCAATAAAACAGATTTATTACAGAAAGAAAGGTAGAATTACAGAATAATTTAGGTTGCAAGGGAACTCTCTCCTACCCTCTGCCCCTCAAGACCGACTTTGAAGTTAGATCCAACTCTGAAGTAGGATCCAGAGAACTTTCTCCATCAAACTACATATTTTTGTGTTAGTTCAAACAGCTTGAGGACTACCATGCTGTTAATTGCCAGCTTTGCCTAATGAGTCAATGCCCTGATTAAAATTTCTTTCATGCCTATGCTTGAGGTACAATTCCTGTGGCTCCTCTAGCCTTTACTTATGTTATAAACCTGTGGGCTGTCTCCTAATTTGTTTATGCAAGATGTAGCACAGGTCTGTAACTGGGGCTTCAAGATACTCCTCAGCAAATAATGGTAAATGGCTGATAAGGTGCAACTCTCCTGTTTGGTCTGAATCTCTGTTCTTCCTAGGGGTCAGTACCTTGATTACGAAAAAAATGAAGTGGAGGCGCAGCCCAGGGAATGGAAAAAGTATGAGTTCCACTATGACAACGTACTCTGGGCTCTGCTAACACTTTTCACAGTCTCCACAGGAGAAGGGTGGCCAACGTGAGTACATTGGATGGAGAGGGTCAGTAATTTAACTGAGCGGTAATGGTAACTTTGCACAGCTCTGAGGGACAAGTAAGCAATAGGTTACCTCTGAGAAAAGAATAGAGTCTATTATCAGCTAAGCTTCTGGTTTCCCTTGTGTGATTGTGGGGTGGATCAGTGGGCAGAACTGTGCATTTTTCTCAGCGTTCCTCTGAGCTTGCGCAGTAGTGCTTCCTAGGCAGTTTTCAGTACTTAATAGCCTGCTTGCTCCTGTCTTTTGGACTCTCGCTACTTTCTTAAGTGTAAAGGTGATAATAGCAATGTAAGAAAACAAGGGGAAAAAGTACTGTAACCTATGCTGAAAGTACGCTAGGCATTTGAGCCCAAAATTGTATTTAGTGTTTGACATAAGACTTTGTTTTGGCAGGCTTTTTGGCTGCAGCACGTAATTAGAATTCAAGTCAGTGATTTCTACGTGGCAGGCCCTTCCTCTCCTCCATGTTCAGATTTTTGCTAAAATAAAGAATAAAACCTGTAACATCAGTCTCCCTTCTGCAGTCCCTTGCTGTGTTCCCTGGGCTACTCAGAGACCATCTTCACCTTTCTTTTTACACTCTTATTTCATCCGCATTGACCAGAGAAGAAGAGAAGCCAGATCTAACTATATCCTCTCCTCTTGCATTGACCAGAATGGATATGTGGATCTGTATGTAGCAAATCTGCATCATTCTGCAGAATGGTGAAAAGTGAAAGGGTTTCCCTAAATATATGCACAAGGAAAACTTCTTCCCAGCCACAGAGATGGGATTGAGTTTGACCTGAGTATATGTGGAAAACCCTCCACATGAGTGAAGGCCAGTGAGTGACTATCAGGATATCATTGGTACTTCACACTGATTTCATTGACTTTTCTTCTCTCTTTGCGCTTGATTGCAGTGTGCTGAAGCACTCGGTGGATGCTACCTATGAGGAACAGGGTCCCAGCCCTGGCTACCGAATGGAAATGTCTATCTTTTATGTGGTGTATTTTGTTGTCTTCCCTTTTTTCTTTGTGAATATCTTTGTGGCGTTAATCATCATCACCTTCCAAGAGCAAGGAGATAAAGTGATGTCAGAATGCAGCCTAGAGAAAAATGAGGTACCCAAGTCTTCTGAATTTAGTGGCCATGGGAGTTAGCATCTGGGGGTTCAGACTGCTTTGATACTGATGGAATTTTACTCCTCATCCCTCCCCGGCCATGAGATACTGTAGACCAATTGTTATCTAAGAGAGAGACTAAAATATTGCATTAACACTGGGTGTACGGCAAGATGGGTTGAAGGTGAAATCTAAAGCAACTTAGAGACCAAAGAAATTACAGACTGCTTCATTTTTCGTATAGAAATGAAACCAGGGAGACTCCCTCAGTACTGTACTTCAGCTAAGCACTATCACATATTGCTGTGGACTGCACCTCTACTTCAAAATTAAGATAGTGTTGCATGTTAGCTCAAGTATGTGTGTGTGAAAGAGAGAGAGAAAAATGTGGCTTTTTAGTGACCAGTCATCAGAAATAAAATTGAAATACAGCTGGTACTGCCAGCCCAAGGAAAGCTCCTCTAACTAGGCTATTTTAGTGCCTGTCTAAGCCAGTGTCCTCCTGACAGCAGCCACAAGCAGATGTCTTGAGAAGGGAGTAAGAACAAGGCAAGCATATGAATAATGCTTTCCTTTGATACTCCTGTAAATGCTACCATTGTCAGCTCAGACACCTCCTGAGTTGGATATTGTTTCCTTGTAGTTAGTAGCCGTCTGTGTATCTTTTTTCCATGGATGTACCCGGTTTCCTCTTGAATCCATGTAGATTTTTAGCATCCACCGTATCCTTTGTCTAGGGTTCCACAGTTTCAACTACCTGCTATGTGAGAACTATCTCTTTTCATTTCTTTTGAAACTGGAAATTGATTTTTTTGGTTAAAAGAGATCTTTTAAATCACTGATTCATTAGTGCATTGTTTGTCCAAAATCAAAGCAGAATGTTTGGAGATGATTTATCCACTTTTTCAACCGAGCAAAAAATATTTTTCTTGAGATTTGCAGTATGAAAAGTTTTGAGATTTTGACTTATCTCAGTCCAAGATGAGAAAATGTTTCAGAATCAAAACTTCTTATGGGTAGAAACCACTTTTCTATACACTTTTCTACCCATAATAATGTGAACAGAAATTACCAACTAAGGATGTCTTTTAAGAGTCACCTAGCAATATTTGTTGGATAATTTTTCAGATGTATTTGGTTCACATTTCATCAAAGTTTTTAGTTGGACTGTTTTTGCTGTGTGAAACTCATGTATGCTTTCACACAATACTTTTTTTTAAGCACAGATAACATTTTTACTGATCCTCCAGTTTCTGTTTCTGGAACTACATAGCAGGATGAATTGGCAGAGTGTTTTCTGAAGTAAGCTGTGGATTTAAACTCACTTCCTTAAGTATGAAGGGTTCAGGACCTACTGTGAGCTAGACTGTGAAGAAGGGCCATCTCCTAGGACTGGAAGGGGCTGTGGGAGTCCAGCGTGGTTGGATGGTTCAGGGAGTGTCCAAAAGTGACAACGCTTTGGGGATCATGTTCTATATTCTACAGTAGTAGTCGATACTTGGGTTGTGTGGGAGAAACACAGAAGAGCGTCCCCTGCTAAATGCTCCCCTCATTCTCCCAGCAATATCCTGACTGATAGAGGATGCCAGCCCTTTTTTGTGTTCTTTTCAACCCATTTTTGTTTTGTAGAGGGCCTGCATAGACTTCGCCATAAGTGCCAAGCCACTGACCCGCTACATGCCTCAGAACAAGCAATCCTTTCAGTACAAGATGTGGAAATTTGTGGTGTCCCCTCCCTTTGAGTATTTTATCATGGTCATGATTGCACTCAATACTATTGTTCTGATGATGAAGGTTAGTGGGCTCTTACTGAATCTTCGTACCTTTGGGCTAGCAAATGTGGTGTTGTGGAGGCTTTGTACTCCGCATGTGAGACCCAGGGGGACCAAGAGGAACAACTGTCACTTCTAACCTTATTAATGTCACTTGTAGAGCCCTTATAGGATTCCTGTGCTCCCCACAGGCAAGTGGCTTAATTGTGCTGAAACACTGCAGGTAGCGTGCCCTGTTCAGCACTGGATTTGCTTGTGCTCCCTTCAGCTTCTTGCCAGCATGACTGAAACTCAGTGGACTGAACGCCTGAAGCTTCGTTACTCAAGGTTGCTCTAAATCCAGCAGTGTCAGTAAAACTGCACATACTTGCAGCAGTGTCAAGCTTCTGGAACATGTTCCATGTTGCCTAAAAGGAAGAGATGGAAACGGCTAGATATTGTGGATGAGTTCCCATGCTATCTCATGCCTAACTTAGAGTATCTTTACAGTCATGAGGTCACCATACTCTTAGGGTTTTCTGGCATACAACACAGTAATGTAGTTCTGCACTTGGCCTCAGTGTCTGAAAATGCCCTTCCTCCCTCCTGGTCCCCTTTGTGCTTGCAGGGAGATGTGTACCAGCAACAGTCTCCCAGCGCTAGGGGAATCCCCAGATGCCCACTTAGGATAACGTGTAGACAACATGTTACCTGGAGTGGCATGGGTAGTCATGTTGTAAACCAAAGTCTTACTTAAAGTGAGCACAGAATCCAGCACTAAAATGAGCAGGAGTCTTGCAGTCAGGCAAATCATCTGGGAATATTTTATTCTGTCATCATAAGTGATCTTCCAGTAACAGCCTTTCTTCCATCCTGGTTTAGTTCTATGATGCTCCAGAAGCATATGAAGAAATGTTGAAATGCCTGAATATTGTGTTTACATCCATGTTTTCCATGGAATGTGTGCTGAAGATCATTGCCTTTGGTGTGCTGGTATGTTCCTTCCTCATTTACTTTCAACTGTTTCTTCTTTACGTGAAATACTTGTATTTCACGATGCACTTTTAGAAGAAGCAAACCAAACATTGCTTTGCAAAAAGAGAATAACTTCTGGATCCCTCTATTCCCCTTGTGTTTTCATTTGGCAGAATTATTTCCGAGATGCCTGGAATGTCTTTGATTTTGTAACAGTATTGGGAAGTATTACTGATATTTTAGTAACAGAGATTGCGGTAAGTACAGTTTGTTCACTTTGTTTCATTTACCGACAAAGCTGTACCCTGTCAAGATGTTGCACCTTCTCCCTTCCAACCTTATTCCCTGGAATTCCTTCTGGGACTCATCGTGTGATGATGTCCTTGAGTGGCCCCGCAGACTATTTCCACTAGCTCTGCTCTTTCCACAGATATGAGCACCACTGCCTGCCCTAAAGGCAGTCGTGCAAAAAGCTCTGATGAGAATGACAGTGCTGGTAACTCTGCCAGGAAATAGTTTATCAGTCAGCAAAAGACTTTAACCCTGAGCCATCTTTTTTTGCCCATTTATGGAAAAATCTTGTAGAATTTAATAAAGAGGAAATATCAAAAGGGTCAAGAACAAGATTGCTCATTCATAGCTTGAGGTGCTTTGCAGAGCACATGCAAAAGTATCATCTCTGTCCCTCGGAGCTCATAGCCTGTCTTGATTATGGGTTAGAGAGTGAATGTGAGAAGAGGAGTGTAAAGAGGGGAGATGAGGGGAACGATAGTTGTGACCAGAGGTCATCAGTATGCACACTCTGGAGTGGGGGATCACAGTACCTCTCTGTTATCTGCACAAAAGAACAGACAACCTTGCCGAAGGATACACTGTCCAGCCCTAATATGCCTGCTGTATCCCTGCTAATGAATTTGGAGGTTACATTAACTGTGTGCAAACTCACCATTAAATTCTAGAGGACTTTTCCATAAAGGCGGCAAATGATTGACTCGAGACTTGGCAGCCTGATATTATCCAATTAATAAATTTGCTCCTCTCCTCTCCCAATGCCTGGTTATCTGATGATGCTGTATCTGTGTGTAATTTTAACTTTAGTGTAACTTTTTCTTCTCAGTCCCTTGGATTTATTTATAGAGCTCTTTTGTGTGTGCTGAGAACTCAGACTGTTCCCTTTTACACTAAAAGATGATGTTCCCTAGACTTCTTTACAGGACGTTCAGCTGGTGATGAAGAGCATATTACTGTTTCTAACAAAATATCTTATTATGCAACATCCTTGGTTTAAAAAAAGAAAAACACACACACACTAGAAAAACTTTTACTCCCTGCACAAATGGTGTTCTTTTAACAGCTGGTGAATCCTGGCTCATAAACTTTGGATTACCATTTCCTATTAATGCATAGCTTGCAACCAAGGTAAAGTCTCTCAGATTAAACACAACACTGGAACACAGGTACTGAATACTCACATCTTGGTCCCTCTGTTGTGGGACATGCTTTCTCGTTTGACTGAGGCACCCAAACCTTTGCCATGGTTTGAAAATTGGTGAAAATGTTTGAAAGTCGGCTACAAACACAGAGACTGATGCTTCTCTTCCACCTTCTCCTTTGTCCAGAAGGAAGCTGCACCATAAACTTGAAGACATTAAGGGAACCTGCAGTGTGTCTCCTTCAGGGAGGTGTCTCATTTGTAATGTCAAACCTGCACATTTTTTTATTAACATCATTCTTTGTGCAGGTATTTTGCAGGCATAAAGCAGCAGCTAGTAGCCATCGCTTTTGCCTGCTATCTGCTCAGCAGGTAGTGCTCAGTTCTCAGTTAGTAGGCTGTTAGAACTCCCTCCCTTTTCTGTAGATGATGACCCAGTGTTAGCGAGGTTCTCAGGTACGTAGACAGTCAGCTACGGGCTGGTTGGCTTGGGCTGGTGCACCAGAATTTAGCAAACACAAAGCCGCAGCGTGTCTGGGGCTCTGGACACACATCCCCAGCCTTTTGGGAGCAGCAGCTGCCTGCTGATGCCACTGCTGGTGTTTTAGGGACAAGAGCGACTCCGTGCTGCAAGAGCTTCTTTGTCCACTCCTTGTTTTTGGCCTGGAGAATGACCGTGTTCTTAGACAACCCCACTAGGGACTTGTGGCCTGTGGGAGCCTGGATGTACTGACGGAGTGATCTTGAGGCTGCTGGGACTGCCTGCGCCTTCCTTTCACGTTGTAATCCTTTCTTCGGTCTCCGCCATTAAAGACAGTAGAATGTCTCCTTGGGGATGCCTTTGGAGTAGCATGAAAAAACCTCTAAAAACGCAGCAAAATCCAAGAGGGTCAAACTTCCAAGCATCTTTACACCTTTCTTTTATCCTCCCAGGTGGTAATTGAGAGGCTTTTTGGTGTATGAGTGATTAGATCCATTAAGCCGAACCTTAGAGAGGACTGACTAACGAAATAGTTCAGTCGTTCTGCAGCATCTCCAGCAGCACATCACATTACAAAGCTGCTCGGATGAACATTTCTTTAATATATAACTCAGATGTCTGCCACTGCCACCCTTGCCTCTTGTTCCTGTCTTTCAATCAATAGACCTGTTTGATCTCTGCTTGCTGTCTTATGCAGCATTTGTATACAGACCATGTCTCCATTCTGCACATGTCCCTTCAGGACAGGCCCAGTGGTCCCTGATGCCTTCTTACTAGACTTCTTTTTCAAAACTTCTTCTATTTAGTTTTACTCTGATCTCTCCCTAGTGCATCTGTTGCATCCATCTGTGGCAGCACGCTCGTTGCTGGATAGCTTTGTAGCTGCTGGTGTACAAAAAGAAGTACTCACAGAATCATGTGTAATTACAAAAGCAATACTTTGCAACAGTGTCCCATAAGTTACATTTATAACATTACTTTTAATGGTAGCAAATAACTGCAGTATGTCATTCACAGAGCAGTTCATTTTGCTTCATCTAGTGGCTTGTACTAGGTTTATACCAGGATCCCTGCAGTGCTGCAAGCCTCTTCCCCTTCCAGTCCAGAGGAGAGTCTATAGTACTTGCTCTGGAAAACTGGGAGAGGGATCCAGAACTGTGCTCTGATCTCATTTTGATTATTCCACAATAGGTCGTAGCATGTGCTACGCTGGCCCACAGAGCTGCAAGGGAAACCTGAAAGGTCGCAAACCTGCATGGAAAACACCAGAACTGTTTTCCTGTCTGGAATGTGCAATGGTATGCGTATACCCTGGGAGGGTAACGCTTTCAACCGTCTTTGTATTATAAAATCCTGGATTGCAATCGCACCCAAGTTGCTTATATACTTCTGGAAATTCGAACTGATTAGAAAATGTGCAAAAAGGCAGGGAGTCCTGAAAAACCTCATCCCATGGTAGTGGTTGTGCTGTCTGCAGCAGCACGTGTTCCACAGAGCGCCACGGTGGAGTCTGCCGGGGGAGCGGAAAGGGGGTGCCTCCTTTACGAGGCACGCGCCAGGCATACGGTCTTGCATCTTCGTTATGCCGACCGGCTGGTTCTGCCCAGCCACTCTTTGCCCTTTACATTTGCAGGTAAGGGGGAGCAGTGACTAAGGACTGGGATGAACATCCACTCAGCACAAAATGCCGTAGCTAACGCTTATCCTCACTTGAGCGTTTTGGCTCTGTGCACGATCTGGGGTCCGGCAGCTGTCTGCCCTGTGACATCAGGGCCACTGCGTTACAGCGCTGATGCTAACCAAAGAGGAGAACAGGTCCTTGCTCTCCCTCCCCCGCCCAGAGCTCTGTCCCTGGTGGAGGACACCCTCTTTTCCTTTTGCCTCCCTCTGATTTCCAGCTCTCCTCCACTGATGAGCAGCAGTGCAGATATTGGGTGCCAGCCCTGATCAGTCCTTCCCTGCATGTCCAACTCTAAGTTATTACCCATCTGTTGCGTCCTTACGGGTTTCTCGGGCGCACAGAGAGGCCTAGGTGACGGTCATGACTTTGCTAACTGTGCACCATTAGTGTGCATACGTCCCCAGAACAAAATGGGAAGCCCTCCTACTCCGTGTGTGAGATGGGATACTTCCTGTGTATGATTCTGAGATCAGGCTAGCAAATATTTGCAGGAGTACAGGTTTCCTGCATTGCTAATCTATGGCTTTCCAATGATAAGTGGTCTCCAAGCTAAATAAATTTGCTCACCTGGGCAGCCTTACCTTGAGAGACTCAGCTTCCACCAGCCTTACTGCATCAGTACTTTTAACTCACTGAAGAGTAAAGATAAAAGGAGAAGAAATGTGTTGATTAATTGATTTATTTTAGTTTTATAGTCATGTCATATGTAATTTACTTTGTGAATGCAGTGGAATATATATATATTTTTTTATTTCCTTAGGCAAAAACATGTATGTCAGTTTTTTACCCTTTTAAAGTAACTAAAGTAAAACAGGTGGCATTAAGGAGAGAGAGTCTTCATGGACACGGCTGTGTGCCCATGGACGAGTACATGGCAAACTGACATCTATTTTTATGCCTGGAAATACAAAAAAACATACTGAGAAGTGTTTGTGAATTGTCTCCCAATTTGCATTACAAAATGAAATGCAAATGACAAGTGCACTGTCTGTGTTACCTTTAGGATTTCAAAATCTGTTTTGGTTTGAAGCATTTTTTAGTTTATAGAAGTATCATAAAATAACACACCCAAAAGCCCAACAGTTTTTTTTCCAGTGAAATTTTCAGAGTTTCCTTTTTTGCTTGTCCTGATTACTCATTTTCTCTTTTGTTTCCTGTTTTGTTCTTTATTTTCCTTATCTACCTGCTGAATCACGCCATCCAATCAACATACAATGCGAAAACCATGTCTCCGTCTGTATGTTGTGCACCTGCTGCTCAAAAAAATAAATTTGTAAATAATCTTGCAAATATCCATCCATGAAAACATCACATATAGGACACGGTTGGTTTCATTGAATTTAAACAATTATTTAAATTCTCTGCTTTTATTTTCTCTCGTTTTTCTTTAATTTAATTCGTTTTGATGAGATTTCCGATTGCACTGGTGAAAAAGCCTCACTGCAGCGTGCCTCAAAACTGGCTTCTGTTCTGCATCTTCTTCCCCTTGGCTAATTGGTGACGTGAGGCAAATGCAGTTACCAATAGCCTGTTCTCCGCTGCTTGTTACACCTGACTATGATAAAGGGGAGACTGACACTTGCTTTATTTTGGTGGAAAATTGAATGAGAATAGGAGGGAAGGATGCTTCTGGATGACCTGGAGTAGAGAAGATTGGCTGGCTGGGAAACCCTTCATTTTGTAAGTGGAGGTACCAAATCCAGTTCTAAGAAACCATTTTTGTTTTTGTTTTTTTTTTTACGATGAGATGTGTTGAGCTTTCTGCAGAGGGAAGCAGTTCATTTAAGAGGACTGTCTTACAGGTATTTTAAGCCCATGGTTTACACTGTATTGTAAGGCAAAAATACTGTTGAAGTGGTTACAGACTTGCTTCCCTCAAATTAAAAGAACAGTCAGAGGAAAGTGATTTTATTCGACTTTGAAAACTCTTTGTGTATCTAAGTATTTTGTCACCGCAGTGGACACAGAGAGTCCCTGGATGCAAAAGCAAGCATGTCAAGTAAAATATATAAACCACGTTATAAATAGGGTTGAAAGGTGCTGCGATGCTAACGTAATGCCTACTTCGGAAGATGTCTTTGGAAATACTAGTATTTGTCTCTGAAAATCATAAATTTAACAAAAGAGGGCTAATAAGGAAAAATACAATTAAGAACTAAATTCTGACATTCTTAATTATCCTGAATATAGTTAATAACACAGATGAGATGATAAAATTTATTAAAAATATATGGTTGGTCACCTGGCAGCACCCCTTGGATATGTGTTGACTTAGCATTTGGACTTTCTGTTGCACAGTTGCTCTTTCATCAGAGAGCGAATCAGTGTTAGTCTTCCTGACAGGTTGCAAATACATATCACTGTGTTTGCTTAATGGCCACGTAAGGAAATTTTCTGCTAGGAGGGGACAGAGAAGAAAAAGATGGTTTAAAAGTTAAAATTCTCAAAGTACAGTCTGAGAAAGGGATCCTGCACCTGCTTTACAGAACCTGCAACATTACGGATGTGTAGAAGTGCTGAGGAGGTTGCTGTACGATTCGGCTTGGTGTGCCCTGGGTCCAAACAGCCCAGGTAAATGCTCTAAGCATCAGCTGCGCACATGATATATACTGGAAAAAAATCAGCTTATCTCTATCTGTCAAAATTTTGGCCTTGTTGGTGTCCATATTGCAGCTTGAAGACGTATCTGTTGATCCTGCAAACAGTCTCTTTGGTCGTGCATCCAGGCCCAGGCTCCTTCCATCACATGGAGTCCAAGATGTGTCCAAGCTAAAATCGGGCCTCTGGAGCACCATGTTGCCCTCTGGAGCTGTCTTTCTCCCCCCGTTGCTTGCAATGGGTGCCTACCATGGCTACGGCAGGAACACATAAGTTGAAAAGTAGTCAAGAAGGAAGAGAGATTTGGGCATCACGTGTTTATAAAATCATCTTTCCAGCATTTCCAGCTGAGGGCAAAAGGATGCAGTGTGCCTGTAACAGCAGAGTCCCCACGACTCTGAGACTGTGGCAA
Organism: Rhea pennata; assembly: GCF_028389875.1. Classification (NCBI taxonomy): domain Eukaryota; kingdom Metazoa; phylum Chordata; class Aves; order Rheiformes; family Rheidae; genus Rhea; species Rhea pennata. The sequence continues at coordinate 4,818,935 of NC_084680.1, forward strand.
AAATTGTCAGTCTCTTAAAATGAGCAAGACTTTTCTCTGAGCTTCAAAGGAAGCCAAGATCCTATGCAAGATTCAGGAGCTCTTTGTGGGTACTGTTAATGTTAAAAACATTTGCATGGAAACAAGAACTACTCATTAGGGATCTTTCATGTGCTTAAAGACAGTTTCCTCGATGGTAGTTTCTTAGCAATGTAGATCAGTTCTTGTTATTTTCTAGCTGTAGAGAACTGCCTTTTTGGCTTGGCCAGACTCCTCCTCTCACAGCTCTGCGACTTTGGGCGAGCAACTTTGGGTGAGCAACTTGGGAGAGTTTGAAAACAGTGAAAAATCTGAAGTTCCAAGCCCTTTCCTTTTATTTTTCTTATTTGTTCTGCCACTGGGCTGCAAAAAGAAGTGAGCAGCCTAAGTTGTGGTGAGCTTATTTTATGGGAGTGCAATGTAACCTCCTTCACCAAATCCTGCAGAGCACCTCCAGCTGCGGCATGAAAAATTCAAATTCCCATTTCACGTTTAAAAATCTAAAACACTCTAAACCCCCTGAGCTGGACATGCTGCTGCTGATGTGCAGGACACAGAAGACTCCACATTCCTGTCAAGAGAGTGCACAGCTCCCACGTCAGGGAGTAAAGGCAGGAGTGAAACTATTCAGAGGCTGGAGATATCAAAGGATTGAGGTAACAGCCCTGTGCCATATTCATCATGGCTGTTCTTCTTTTTCACTATGGAAATTAGCCTAAGAAAGGGCAAAAAAACCCCAGGTTGCTCATGCCTTTGCAGCAAGAGAGGCCAGTTCTTCATCTTGGATGTCTCTGCTCCTTGTTTCCCTCTCCTCTCTTCCTCTGCAGCAAGCTGCTGGGACGTTTTGCACAGGGGAGCTTCTGTCACTCTCCTCCTGTCGTGGGATGTGATGACTTTGCCAGGTCATGCACAGACACCTGAGCTGGAAACATCATTCAGCCCCAGTTGGTCCTGCTAGTCCTTGAGTGGATCATACAATCATAAAGCAGCGTTGCCTCTTCTGAGAATCGGTCAGCCCTTAGCAACTGTGCAACAGAAAAACAAATAAAACCTCAGAGAGAACGAGCTTGATAATCCATATCATGATCGTTTGTGTGTCACATGTTACAGAGATAGCCAAGTAGAAGGAAAGTTGATGCAAAACACCACTGTACACAAGAAATATCGCAATGTGGAGTTTCCCCTTTAATTGCATGCAATTCTAATACCTGCCTGGACAGTTTAGTTGTTGAAGGACGGGTTTTCTACGCACTGTGCTGAGGGTTACACACGCGGAGCCCTTTCATGCATCACTGTGGCGTGTGTAATTTGGCCTTCCTACGAATAGCGCAGAGAACAGTCCTTCGGAAGTTCTGTAGATGTTGATGAAGTGGGATTTTCCTGGGTTGCTGGTGATTCCCCATGGAGCTGATGTTGTCACTGCATTTTTAGGAAATGGCAGTGCATGAGTCAAAAAGGAAGAGTTTGAGGTTGGACTTAAAAAAAAAAAAAAAAAAAAAAAAAAAAAAAAAAAAGAAAAACAAAGAAAAAGAAACCCTGAACTGTTGATCCCTCCAAGTCTCACTTTGTACGGGGATAGCCTACGTTAAGTGCGACTTTGCAGTCAGCATAGACCAAAACATGTTAAACGTCATGTGAGCTGTGATTATAAGACTATGCTAAAGCCTGAGCAAAATAGTGTTTTTGGCGTTTATCTGTAATAACACGGGAGGAGGGCAGCAAGACAGGTTGCCTGTGCTGACGCTGCCGTGCACCCAGCAGCGCCCCGTGGAACACGCCAGCCTCGTGCACGGGAAGGATTTGGCTCCACCGTTGCCCTGAAGGTAACAATTTGTCGGACTTGCAGGCCTGGTTGCTGTGGATGTTTTGTGCTCCATAAGGCCTGCTGCCGTTCCTTCTGGTGGAGAACCTGTCCAGGACTGGAGCAGGCTCTGGGTTAAAGCTTGATATCAACCTGAGACTGCACCATAGCCAGAGCAGGGGCATGGGGCAGACAAGCTAGGGACCAGGTTATCGGAGTTACCCTCATCACCTAAGTGCAGTCAGAGTCTGACAGCTCCCTACCCCCCAACATACACTTCTTACCCAGCCCTTACCTCCTAAGGTGAGTTCAACTCGTATTTGGTAAAGGGACGGTAACCTATACAAAAAACAAAAGCTGATGCGAAGAGACAGACATTGAATTTTTAGCACCCATTTTACTGACCTTGAACAACCCAGGGGAATCCTTGCTCGTGTTTTGCCTGCTAGCGCTGCTTTCTGTTGCTGACTTGAATGAGCTCAATGTCGTCTGCTCTTTCATGGAACATATCTGTGCTTTTCTCTTTTCTCTTTATTTGAGGACTGAGTCTGATATACAGTCTGTGCCTAACTCTGAGCTGCTTGCATTTTTAACATGAGAGAAACCGAGTGCATGCCTGAGATCGATTTCTTGAACTCTTTGATGGGATTGGTGGAATGCAATGCTAATGGCCCAAAATCTAAGCTGGCATTTAAATAAATAAATAGATCCAACAAGCCCCCCAAAACTCAGCATGGGCTCTGTAGCCAAATGAGCAAGAAGCGTGGGTCAGTTTGATATGATTGGGCATCTTCTGGTAAAATAACACAAGGGAAAAACTATTTTTGCTCATCTTTACCAGCAAGTGCTCTTCATGGCTGTATTTTCCCTTCTGCTGCTTGATAGTTTAAAAAGTGGGATATTTTCTTTCTTCAGCTAATTCAGTCAAATAAGTGGCTGTGATCAGAGCTTCACACCTAAGTGAATTGGAATCAGTACAGAAAGGGAGGATATTTTAAATCTCCTCTAAGTAGGAGGGCAAGAGGGATCTGGCTTTTGCATGTTTTGTTTTGGAAAGAACCCTCTCTAGATTAGCTCATTGGGGCAAGCAATCTTTTTTTCCATTAAGAACAGAAAAAATGGGATGTGGGAGAAAGAATCACACAAAGCAAATGAAAATCACAATCCGTCTCCAGCATTTCTTTGATCCACCTGCAATGACATATATAACAGTAATAAAAAATCAGCAGGTTCCTAAGGCATCATCCTGCTGTTGAACACTTAACCTTCCCCAGTTAATTTACTACCAGTGATCCAGCTTTCAGACAGTCTTACTAGTGCCATTTCTCCTTGATGAGCCTGTCCAGTCATGTGTAGTGTAAATACTTAAAACCACCAGGTTAGAAAACATCCTTATTCTATTAAGGATGTTTTAATGTTCACTGGACAACGTCTTTCTTTGTTATGGTAGAGTCCGTTACAACTGTCTTGGCTCAACTTCAATTCATTGTACAAAGCAAACTGACCAAGACTTCAAAACAATCTTATTTTTTATGAAATGATGATATGGCAGCATTACCTCTCCCCAGTTCACTAGAGGGAGAAAATCTGCCTTACTCCAAGAAAACAAGGACTCCATGGACAGCGTGAAAGGGCTATTTCCTTTTTTACTATTGACCCAGTAGTAGAGGGGAGGGCTCTTGTGGAGAGGGATTTTCTCATACTTGCTGCATGTGGAGTGATCTGCACTGACGAATGTTTCTTTTGGAAGGTTTTCTGGTGGCCGATTTGCTGCTTAGATCGTGAAGCTGGTAATTTTAATTTCTTTTTTGCGGGCTGTGGTTTCTAATCGCGTTAATTTCTGAAGGACACAAAACCTTTACTTTCCGCAGGACAACTTCATCAACCTCAGCTTCCTGCGGCTCTTCAGGGCAGCGAGGCTTATCAAGCTCCTTCGCCAGGGTTACACTATCCGCATCTTACTCTGGACGTTTGTGCAGTCTTTTAAGGTGAGTGGCAGGCAGGCTGGTGGGAGGAGAGATGGAGGGGAAATAACGCTTTGCGCTTCTCTAGCATCTCCTGTAGAGTAGCAGAGAGCTTCTCTCCGTCTCTACGAGGGAACTGCGGTAATGCTCATTTTGCAGAAAGGTTAACTGGTTTGCACGGAGCATCCAGCGAACGCTACAGGTGCTGAGCTTTCGGAAGATCAGTCTGAAAGCCAGTTTTAGCTGCCCACACAGTCAGGACAAGAGGGCTAAGCTCAGGTTCCCGTCTTAACTGCTACAAAAATCTCAATGGCAAAGTCTTGAGAGTCAGGCATTAGAGTGAGGAAACGATGATACAGCTAGTAAGTGCTTTCATGCCCACTTTTTGCCTGCAGCAAATGCAAAGTTAGCTCTCTTTCACTGAGGGTTAAATGAATTTATCTTACCTCCTATTTGTGCAGATTAAGAGATAGCCAATTGCCTTCCTTTAGTGGAGGGGGGGGGTAACTTGTTAAGCCAGAATAATTTGCTCATGTGTGTCAGGCTTGCCAGAATTAAAAGAGGCAAAACCAAAATCATTGCCTTTTGGTAATATAAAATGTGAAGTTGTATAACGTGAGGGTCTGTTTTGATGTTGGGGAGGATTACAAACAGGATTTTGTTTTTTAAAGGCAAGACAGCTGCCTCCTCTGGTTCCCAGCTCGCCCTCTCGACGCCGCGTGTCAGCCCACCTCTGTGGCTGGCCTGGCCGGTGCAGGGGCTGCCCAGCTGTGGTGGCTGGGGGCAGCACTTCTGGGCTGAATGCCACCACCTCGTGTTGTCAGACAGCAGCCTTGCAGCACCCCGGTTCTCAGCCCAAGTTTAGCTTTGGGTTTGCTGCTTGCATGGCAGATCTGAATAGGAGCCTGTGTGCCCTAAAGCTGGTCATTTTTAACAGCTGTCAACTGGTTTGCAGCCATTTCCACAGCTTGTTGTGTTTTAATGCTGTTTTTAGGGTACAGTCAAGTTCTACAGTGCAGAAAAGAGAGCATTTAATCTGAAATCATACTTTCTGTAGCATTCATGTTGAGCTCTAATACACTATTATTTTTTCACTGTGCAACCTTAGGGCACAGAAGCCCAGTCCCACTCCTCTAAGGTAATTACATGTGATCCCTGTCCCAGCAGGCATTCAATCACCCTAGCCTCCAGAAATCTTGCAGTAGAAAGATTTTTGCAGAATAAGTAGAATGATTTGGGAAAGCAAAGCACAACAAGGTCAAGGAGCTGCTGAAGACGGCTCTGCTTGCTAGCTCACAGCCGTGGGAGCTAACTTCTTGCTGGCAGTGTGCCATGCTCCTGAGCTCTGCCCATGCGTACGGTGGGTGGCTCTGGGGATCTGGGAGCCATATGTCAGTCTTGGTAATGCATCTTGCCTTCTTCTGGGTTGAACTCTTCAATCTGCCACCTAGGTCTCTGGGTGATAGCATATGCTCTGGTGCTGTCGCAAGATCTGCGCAGCTTGACTGCAGATCAGTGTAACATCAGGGTATCTTGCATGGTGCTTTCTGGACTGCCTTACTAAGGCAATTCATATTTAATAATGCACAGAAAGTGTCTGGGTACAGTGTAACTATTTTCTTTTGTTCCAGCTGCAGTTTGAGATACAGCGTGGAGTCTGAGTCAAAATGATGCAGAGAGGTTATTTTAGGTGGTAACACTGCAGGAAAGAGTACTTTCTCCAAAAATGGCAAAAACATTTTAAGAGACAAGAGGTGTTTCTGTTCCACAGTTGAGAGACATGCTAGGCAGCTCTGTCCACACTGGCCTGGGAGCGCTGGACAGACACATGCCCACTCTGAAAGCATCTGGGACAGGCAGCTCAGGTACAATGCTGAGCGAGCACAGCTATTGCTGAGGCGGAGCTGCCGGAGAGGGTAGTTTATACCAGGTATCTTAGTCTAGAGAGGCAAAAAGTTTTTAGAGGGTGGAAATGGGAATGTAGTGATTGCTTCTTTGAACAAGTGATTTGGAGAGAGAATCATAGGCATCCTTGGTAGCTTCTAACAGGCACCATCAGGGAGGTGGTTCTATGTACACTGTATCTGCAGACTCTTTGAGCAACATTGGGTTGGCAGCTGGTGTTCTCACATCCAAATTTTGCATTATGCTTTCACCTAGCCGTCAAACAGCTTGTGGAAAAGGACAGTGATTCTGGGGCTTGCTTTGCCTTAGAGGACATACCATGAAATTCATTAGGCAGCATTTTCCTAAAGGATCGAGGGGGCTGTCTTTGCTGCTTTTCTTATCTTAAAACTAACCAGGAATACTGCAGCCAAGTGAGTCTTTATTGGCAGCTGAGACATGAGTCTGGAGATACGAGGTGTTCCCACTCAAGAGAGGCTAGTTCTGTGTCCTTGGACTGGCTGGATTTTGAGAGAGGGTTCATCCAAGGCCTATGCCTTGGTTTCTAAGAGATTTGGGCAGCTGCCAGGTCATGAATATATTTGTAATGATGCAAACCAAAGTACACCATTCCAGAGATGTTTGAGAAGTGCCCTGCACTCAAAAACTGTACTTGACCTGAGCTACAGCCATCCTCTGCCCCCAGTGCATGAGGATCAAAGCAGGGGAAGACAAACTGGCCATCTCTCCCCTACGCTGACTCAGGACCAGGGCAGGGAGCACAGATCAGGTGCCTAGGTCAGTTTGGGTTGTGATACAGCTCATGTGGCTGTAGAGCTGCAGGACCAAAGTGTCAGCATGACAGTGCTCAAGCAGGCTGCACAGACATCTCAGCGGCGTCTGCTGGCTCGAGGATCTGCCTGTGCTCTGTCACACACTCCAGAGTTGCCACGTCAGTGACGAGCCTATCCTTGAGCTAGGTGAGGCCGGTTATTCCACCTAGCCTGACTACCTACATGAGTTTGTGTTTCCTGACTGCTACTGCAGTCAGAGCCCTCTTCAGTGTAATCCTGGTTATTTCTGAGGCATTCAGTGCAAAGCGCCAGCCCCTGATGCACAGCTAGACCAGCTCGCTGGCCATGTGTGGAGTTCCTTGGCCTCCTTTTCCACCCCTTTCTGAACTGCTGTTCTTTGTCCCTCATGCAAAGATGCTCAGCAGAAACTGAATCGGTCCTTTGCCTTGTGTTTCTTACTGGGCTCTCAGAGGGGCTGGAGGACTGAACTGCATGGCATGACTCTTGCCCTGGACAAGGGTCTAATCCTAAGGCAGCAACTTCTCATTTTTTTCAGCTATTACTAAACAAAGAGTCATTAACTACTACTTCATTCAGCTGGAGTGAAAGTAGTTATTGCTCCCAGCTTGGCCAACATAATTATATTGTAGCCCTCACTGATTTTCTCACTAAAACTCAAGTTTTTGTCCTCTGGAGAGTGCAATCCATACCTATTTCAGAGCCAAAACTTGTTGCTTCTTGGATATTTTTTTTTCTCTTACTGAATGTACAGCAGGAACTTTAGAGATTAATGTTTATCTCTGCGTAATTATGTATAGGAAGTGTCAGTGCCTGTCATTGGCTTTGGTCCTTGCCATGAAGTTTATTATTGTGTTTTCTCTGGTTACTACTTATCTGTTTGCAAGGATGTATATAGAGAGAGGTCTTGGAGAACATCCAGATTGATTTGTAATCGATGAATAGCTGGTTCCAGAGATTTATGTCCTGAAGTTCACCCTTGCCAGAATTGCTCATCTCTTCTTAGCTCCTTCATCCAAAGGACAAGCGATGTAAAGAAATGTTATGTAGCCCCGGAGCTGAATAGTACCAGCTGATGCATACGTTTCCTGTTGTTAATTCTGCCTTCTCATTTTCCACAGGCTTTGCCTTATGTGTGTCTTCTCATTGCAATGCTCTTCTTCATCTATGCCATTATTGGCATGCAGGTAAAACTTCACTTTTAATACTGACCGCAAGTAGCTTGGTTTTGTTCTGCCGGTTCTGGATGCAAACGGGCTACTGCCTCTGCAGCAGGCTCAATACCTGCCTAAAGATAAGGCAAAAAGTTCTTGTCTGGTGCCAGGTGAACTAAAAATGCAAAGAAAGCCACTTTTTCTACCCTTACTACCAGATGTTGTGTTGAACATGACTCCAGCACAGACAAATATTCCTGGCTGCACATTACGAGAGCATGAACAGGCGAACCAGCTGCCACGGGTTAGGAAGCTGCGGGGCCGCAGCCACGTGCGTGGGCTTGGGCACACGTTCCTCCCTGGGGGCAGGCCGCATACAGTTCTGTGGGGTAAGAGTGTGGGAAAGGGCTGGTAGCAGACAGCTGTTCACACACGGCACTTTTCTGAAAAGAAATGCGAAAATTTTTGTGGCCTATGCTGGACCTGCATTTGGACCCTGTGGCGTTGGAAGGGATCTGCGTGAAGATGACGCATATTAACCTGTTTTTTTCCCCATTTGATCTTCTCCTCAACACATTTTTTATCTTCCTCTTCAGTGCAGAAATTATTCTATTTTTTCAGATCGATTGAATCAGGACAAACTGTATTACTGCCTTTTCTTCCAAATGCACTTATCTACCTTTACTGATGACTTTCATGAGGGTTCACATGAGGATGCACTTGGCCTGAGTTGCTTTTACTTTCTGTCACAGGTATTTGGAAACATTGCACTAGATGATGAAACTTCCATTAATCGGCACAATAATTTCCGTACCTTCCTTCAAGCCTTGATGCTTCTGTTCAGGTAAGTCGAACATAAAACACCAGAAGACTTGCATGCAAATAATAAATAAATCTTTGTGTTCCCATATGCCATTTTAACTGCTGAGATTGAAGTGCAGGTATCCTCTAAATAAGGCAGCTGGAGTAACACAGCCATTCCTGCTTCCTGTTCCTGGTCATTAAGGGTTTCCCTAGCACATCTCAGAACATGACAGAGCTGATTCAGTGCGCAGACATCTCTGTGAAGCGAAACACAGTGCTGTGACACTCCACATAAACTCAGGTAGATGTTTAGTGGAAGTTAGAACCTCCCTGGTTTCTCCTAGGAGAGCATTTTTCACATAACAGCAATTTCATCTAATTCATCAGGCCAGGCATGATCATCAAGGGGAACCTGTAAAATAACTTCAGTGGCAGGTTGGTGAATTCAGATTCACAGCAACCAGACAACCCCCAATCACAACCTCAACTCTGACCCTCTTCAGAAGCGTATGAGCTCAGAGCCTCTGTCCCCTCCCTTTTGCAGGTGCCAACCATCTTCAGGCTGATGAGAGTGTTTAAGCCTAGATCTGGCATACATCAAGGCTGCTGTTGGCAGCACTCCTGGCTGGAGGTCCTGCCTTCCTTCCCTCATGTTCCCATTCCCCAATGACGAAACTGGTGGGGTCAGCATTGTGAACCAGATCATGAGATGGATCTGGGTTGAAGAAAAGCCTTCTGGGAACAAGCTAGTGGTGGAATTTTCCACCTGTCTCAGTTGTTAGATTGGCTGGCTGTGCTGAAGGGTTGGTTGTCTGCAGGGAGGGTGCAGGACCCAGCAGCCCAGAGCAGCGATGGGATCCCTAGCAGCCAGCACCACCACCTCACATGTGGCCTCAAGTAGTATTCCCAGCCCATGTTTAAGCTGAAATTTGTTGCTTCTATTTGAAATACATGTAACGGCTTGTGAGCTGAAAAATCTTTCTTCGGCTGTGTCAGCTGGTCAGATAAAAAGCTATTACCTCTTTCTGCAAACTTTTCCTGTTAAAATGGTATGGAAGCAATGTATTTTTGGAGCTCTGTAATACCAAGTTTAGCAAAGATTTGTATGAGTGACACAGGTAGAGCTGGCCCTGCTTGGGACAGGGGTGGAGATGTACTCTATCTGTAGGACCTCTCTACTGAGGTCCTTTAAAGTCCTGTTTCTCACGAGCCCTGATAAGAGTCCTGCTGTCAGTGCACACACTGATTAATGTCCTTCCAGTCTTGAAGCTTACATATTTTTTTAAAGTGAGAATTCCTTTAATTGGTTATTTTTGCATTACCTGCAAGTTAACACTTCACACATCAATTTTAGCAAAATGAAGTACAGATTGTTCTCCAAATTGGGGCGCTTTGGGGAAGATTTCACTTATCTCAGTGTGTGCTCTGGGGTATGGACTCACAACAGTTAATGGCTACTACCTCCCCGAGTGTCTGACGGCCACATTGCAGCTCTGCCCGGTGAGTGAAACTTCACGCGGACTATGTGATGCTTGTAACTGGATATCTTACTTGGGATATGGTTCACATAGTTTCTGTGAAGCCAGATGGAAATTAAATTAGCCCGCTCAAGCTCAGAATAATCAGTTGAATCTAAACTCAGAAATTTAATAAAACCAGATAATTATTCAGGCTTGTGTCCGGACCTCTTGGTCTCCTTCCAGACTGGCTCCAGCCCTCACTCGCGGCCGCGCGGGGACACGAGGCGGCAGAGCTGGCAGCACTGCAAGGGCAGGAGGGTTTCTACACCATCAAACGAATGGGGTCAAGACTTGAATGCCACCGAGGGGGAGTCTGTCATGTAATTTTGAGTGGCCTGGAAGCTATTTCAGTTTACATTGACCACTAAGTCATCTCAAAGACCAGGAGGAAGGCTTACGAGCAGGCCCTGTGTACAAATTTTTGACAGCCCATGTTGTCCTTTCTGGGGATAAATAAGGGATGTTTATGCCCAAGGCTGAGCCCTGGGTCTTTCATCAAGACTGCTCTTGACGGGGATTTGTAGCGTTTGGATGCGGGGTGACATCATGGATGTTTTCCCTGAGCCCGTGTCTCAACACCAGAACGAACGGCATCGTACCCGGTTTGCACGGCTGTAATCAGCACCGCGTCAGCCTGGAGCTGTTCGTGGCGCTTTCTCGTCAAAGGAAGTCCCTGGAAGCCCCTATGAGCACGGTGCAGAAATTGCTGGGAGAGCAGGGCGAGAGAGGTTTGCAGACAGCTCCGGGATGTAAACGTCAGGTGCTCAAAAGGAAAAGTTAAAAACTGTGTTTGCTTATGCGTGCACTTTGTGCTTGATGTACCTAAATCGGCTGGTTTTACTCTCCTGAAAAGCAACCAGGCTTAGCCTAGCTGAGCCTGTTTGGTTGCTTTTACCTCCCTGTGAGACAGGGAAGCGCTCTTCCTACTTTCTTTCTCACGCCAGCGGGCTGGCAAAGGCAATTCAGGCTCTTCGTGTAAATACAGACTTTCCTCCTGGACACAACCTCCCTCCCCCCCCCCAGTTAGTTTGCTCGGAGAGCAGTCATAGCGAGTGGCGAATGGCCACGCTCTCTGCAGGACGAGGTGCTCGAGGGATGCTGCCGCGCGGGCCCGGAGCTGGGGCTGCCGCGTGGCCTCGCCGCCGAGCGCGGCCCTGGGGTGGGCCCCCCGCCGTTCCCCGGCTTGAAGCGCCGCGGGCTGCGTCCCGCGGGAAGGCTCACCCGCTGCCCTCGCCCCCGCAGGAGCGCCACCGGCGAAGCCTGGCACGAGATCATGCTGTCGTGTCTGAGCAACCGAGCCTGCGACCCGCTCTCTGGCCTCACCAAAAACGAATGCGGAAGCGATTTTGCCTATTTCTACTTCGTGTCGTTCATCTTCCTGTGCTCCTTTCTGGTAAGTCGGTCGCGGCGGCTCGGCGTCGCCCTGGGTGCGGGCGTCCGCACCCTCCTCCTGCGCCTCCGCCCAGCGCCTCTCCCGCGTCCCCGTCCCCGCGTTCCTCCTTTCTCTCCAGTCGTGATTTGTACGACATTATACGACAGCTCCGCTAAAAACCGTTTATCATCCTGGAGATAAAATCCCTTTAATCCCCAAAGAGCTAATTTAGTCATTAGTTTAAAGGGAAGGGTTTTATCTTCCTTCCCACTGGGGGTCTAATATTTGGAATTAAGCGTTAATCTGTTTTGTCTTGATTTGTAACGTGGTCCTTTGAAGAAGGGGATCAGGGGAGGACAGAGCGAGACTGGCCAGGGTGCCGTTGGCTCCAAAGGGCTTCTAGAAGACAGCTAGGGAGCATCACACTTATTTCATGGCTTGATTTTGTTTTGCGGTGTTTTCCAAAGAGTTGAAATGCTCATTTTCTTCTGCTTTGGTGTCAGGGAAACCTCTAGACATGAAAGCACACGGAGCTGTTGTCCTTGATTCGTGCCAGCGGCCATCATGCAGTGCTGGGTTTAATCTTTTAATATATGTCGGTGTTTTTCTAATCACTTGCATGCATAAAAAGCTCTCTGCTCTGGGTCTCTCTTCTGCACCACCGGCATAGCAGAATGGAGAACCAGAGGAAGGGAATCAATTAAACGTCAAGAGGTAAAAATCACAGCTCTGAAATGCACCAAAAGGGAAGGGATCGTGCCTACATTCAGTTCCATGCGTTTGCTTTAAAATGTAAGATGTGTGTAACTAATCCCTGCTATCGCTAGGAACCTTCAACCAGGAAAAAGAGATTCCTGTGGCAGTTTGATATTGTCTGTAGATTAAAAAACTTGAATGGCCACTAGGGAGATCATTTATCCAACTCTTGTTCCCTCTTTGACATCCAGTGGATTATTTCTTCTGTATATATTAAAAACCAAGAAGCCCTGAAAGCTCATAGAAGTTACTGCTCCGCTTACCGATTCCTTCAGGGCTCTGTACTTGAAGCTAAAATATTTCCTTGTATAAATCCTGAATCTAACCCCAGACATTTGCTTTCTTATTTTCAAGCGTGTGGTTGTTCCTACAGCTTTTGCCTTAAAAAAGCAAACAGAACCCTGTGAACTCCCCCCCCCCCCCGGCTCACGTCAGCTGTCCTACTTGAGATGTAGTAGCAGAGCTGGAGGCTGCAGCGCATCTGTGTAAAATACAGCTTTGCGTGAGCTTCGCCTCTGAGTCAGCACTCCCGGAAAACCTAGTGAAACCGCAGCCTGCGTTTGCTGGCAGAGCGAGGGGAGAGCCCCTGCTAAGAGCAGGAGGAGGAAGGCCGGGCTCCAAAAATAGGCGGCGGAAAGCCAAGCAGCTGGACTGTTACAGGACAGGGCTGTAACTCATTTCTTAAAATGCATTCAGCACTTCATTGCAATAAAACGTGTGGTTCCCCACAAGCGATTGAATCATTACGCGGCCACAGCCTCGCCAGGAGGGCCAGTTTTTATGGTTTGTGAGATGTTCTTACACCATGGATTTGGGGAAAAGTGTATAACACATTTAGTTGTTTCAGGCCCTTTGTGGATATCCAGCCTGACATCATTTTCCTCCTGTAAATTGCCTGGCTGAAAAATATAAATTGAAATTAAAACATATAGGCATGGTTTTACAGAAGCAAGGGAAAACTGTAGAGAGTCATCACTGGAACTGGGAGCAATGCAAAGGGGCTTTGGATCAAGGACCAAATTCACAAAAGTCTTGGCAACTCTTCGTGCTCTGGGAATACCAGGTTGCGTGGGGAATAGCAGCAATGTTGCTCGTGGGAAGACACAGCAGCTGTACCAGTCATTAGTGCGTTAGCGTATTTGTAAATGCCCTGTGTGTCTTTAACATGACTGAAAAGGTACGTGTGCCCAGCCCAGGGCAAGGGAGCCGGGCTAGCTCTGCATGGGCTAGCTTGGGTCTCAGCAGAGCGATGCCGAGCTTGGGAGCTCTCCACCTCCCAGGCTGGCCCACGCGGACGAGCACCACTGCCACACTGATGGCGCTTCCAGTCCTTGAGTAGCTGATTCAGAGCTGGTTTGGTCATAGCTGTCTGTATTGTGTGGTGCTGTGGAAACAGCCCCCCCAAGGGCTTGTCCGGGTTGTGTTACATGGAGACCTCGGCAGCATCCAGGAGCTAAGGTGGCAGAAAGTGCTAGCTTAGTTCTCAAAATGCAGCAGAGCTGTTTGGTGTAGCAGTGCATTTGAGTTAACAAGCCCTTACGCTCAGCAGCAGGAGTGAATTCATGGACATTGCTGCAGAGGTAGAAGTCATCTTTGCAGCCTAGGAGCTAGCAGAGTTAATGTGCTCTCAGCTTTGCATCAAATCACGTGGCCTGGAGAAGACTTACCCTTAGATGGTTTCCAAACCCCCAGGGCCCTAGTGCAAGATGATACATTGGAGAGCTGCGTTCTCTTCTCTGTTTTCCGTTAGATCAAGACAGTTACATTTCTTTGCATCGGCAAAATGGATAGACTAAAGGTCTAAGAAGTTCCTCATTAGCATTGGGTTGTGTATGAATATGGAGATCCATTATAGACTGTGTTTGTCTATACTAGGGAATTGTTTGTCACAGCAAATGCCATCCACTGCATGTCCAGCAATGAAAAGTCCCCCTTTGCCCTCCAGATCACCCAGGCATACTGAATAGACTGTAAATTCTTCTAAACTGCACAAACTCAAAACTCAACTGTCTATTTTTCTTTTGATGACTGGCAGATGCTGATCGGTTGGAGACATGTACATGCAGTTTAATTTTGCTGATCCCAGCGAGAGGGGATCAGCAACACTACCAAACTGTGCATGGCCAAGAGCTTTGGCCAACCTGCCACACACTGCAGAGTGGGGATCAGCTTGCAGAGGGCAAGGGAAAAGGAGATGACAACAGGGTCTCTGGGAATCCACAGCTCTGTTTGCGGGACAGCAAGGGCCGTGAGGTGCCCCAGGTGTGTTTCTTCAGCTGATGTGGCCCCAGAACCCAAGTCACACTTGATCTGCTCACGAACCATGGGTCAACTGCCCCTCCTTGGTAGGGATTCATTCCACAGGGTGCAGCCATTCCTTGGTCTCTTTGTGGAGATTGTCAGAAGCACCTCATATTACTGCCATGCGTGGCAATAGCTGTAAGAAAAAGCTGCCTATCAGCATATCCTCACAGTATTTTTCACAACATACTTCTAAACTATGAGCTTTTCAGAGGTTCTCTGCTCAAGATGTGGAAACCAGCCAGTCCTATTGTCCTTTGCAACAGCTTCATGTGACTCAAACTTTCTGGCCTGAGACCACAGTTGTTTTCAGGTAGGGTTGGGGGCTGATGTATCTCGTAATTATCTAGGAAGGTTTTCTGGTCTCTTGCTTTCCCATCTACCTGCTGCATTTTGTTCTTGTAGTGAATTTAAAAGGGCCACACAGAAGACAGGGCTGGGAGTATCTTACATCGCAGTGCTACTCTCCTGTGAGCAGAGCAGCTATTTTAGGTTGCAAAGGAAGATGTAGACAGTTCTTTTGGTCCAAAAACTCGACAGTGACCACAGTGTAGAAACCATGCGTCCTGCTAAGTGAAACATGCCTTCTCAACTTCCAGCTTTTTTCTTTTCTCTTTAACTCTATTATTTCTTCCTCTCTGCAGATGTTAAACCTATTTGTGGCTGTGATTATGGACAACTTTGAATACTTGACAAGAGACTCCTCCATCCTTGGCCCACACCATCTGGATGAGTTTGTTCGTGTCTGGGCTGAATATGACCCAGCTGCCTGGTATGTATGCTGTTATATATAGAGTAATGAATATATATTGTATATAGATATAATACTTAAGATCAGACTGTTTCTGTATATAATGTGAGTACACATTCTAGAAGGAAAAGAATTCCAAAGCTTGAAATAACTTTGGAGAGGAATGCTTCAAATTCAGTTCACAATGCACTGGAGTTTAATTAACTTGATGTCATTACAAGGGAATTTCCTTTAAATAGACATGAGAACCAACAAATCAATAAAGTAAAACACAATTCCCATCCCTGCCCATGCACATACTGCTGAAAAAGAATAAGGTAAATTCAAATGATCTTGGCTGAATGGCCAAGTAGAAAAGATGTTTAGGATTTCTGAAAGCAGCTTTGAATGCCTTTGGCTTCTTCATCCCACTTTAAAGATAAAAATATGCTGAATCTCTTGCCACTGGCAGCACTTCAGATAACTTGAAGGCTAAGCCTCACTACACTCACTTAAGCAGCATCTCTCTCCCAGTTGAGAACCCCTTTAATAACTATACAAGTCGTGTGCAGAGACCTGAGACCACACAAAAAACACTTGATGTTTTCAAGGTGCTCTGTCTCCCCTAAATGAAGACTAGCTACCCCACTGCTCTGCGTCTGTGTGTTAAGTGCTGCAGGCTCAGAGTTCCAATAAAACGTTCTTGATACCTGAGCATGTTAAAGGAGAAAACGCTTTTCTCACAGCCAGTGAGGTGTTTGGTTTTATTGTTTTGTCTTTTCTTTCTTGTTCAAAGACAGTAGCAGGGAAAGCTGCACACCATGGACTTAGGTACCATAGCAGCAGCAGAATGGTGCTGTGCTGTGGCAGACCCAAGAGCCACTGTGGAAGCATTTTAGGAGATAAAAATGTCAAGGGAATGGCTCTGACCAGTGATGTGCAGTCCCTTCTAGAGTAAGACTCACTTAAGATACTGCTTTTCTCCCTCGTCAGAGAAAATCGCTGCACAATGGTCTTGGTGACTGTGTTGGATCCATTTCTAGATGCTCTGAGATCCAAGTCACAGTAATTTCCTTGGTATCCAATAGCTTGGGAAAGAGCCTGTTGGGAGACCTTTTTTTCATAGCCCCTACTGATTTTATATCTATCTTCCTCCCCATGAATTATTCTGCAGTTAATCCACACTGTATCTGTGATGAAGCTGCCTCCAGCTCCTCCAGTCTTTCCACTCTTTTTTGTTTCCCTTCAGTAGAGATAGATGTGGGAAGTGTATGTATCAACAGGATCTGAAACTCCTTCCTAGGATGCAATTAAGCTGCTTTAAAGTCTCACTTAAATTGATTTAGACTAACGTAGTAACATTATATGTAAAACTATTCCAAAATGACTGCATGTCCCTGAACTTTGTGCGATTTAAACTAGTTCAAAGCCATCTATACTAGGAGTGTGTGTATACCCTGCACATATTCTAGGAGTTTGTAATCTCTAAGCAGATTTTATTACAGTGTGTTCTGTAATGCAGACAGGTCCGTTGTGGGCATTTGGCATGCAGTAATAGCTATTTCTCCTCTTCACATCCAATCTTATCTCTTCCCACTAGCAAATCTCAGTGAAACTGAAAACTTGGGAATGCCCCTTCTCTCCTTAAGAATTAATCTTAGCTCTGATTAGCATCAGTGGCAGAAGTTATATACCTAAAAGTGAAAAAAATAAGTATCAGTGTACTTTTTAAAATGTTCCTATGTTCAGATGCCTTCCAAGAAGCAGAAGCAGGAAGTTTACAGCAAGATTTGCTCGCTCTGTTAACTCAGACTCACCGGTTACACTTTTTGAGGCACTATGGGGACGATCCTTCTCACTTTCAGATCTGTTAATACAAAACTGGCCATAGATTAAGATCCTAATTCTGGTTTTCTCTAACCTTGTTCCAGTTTTGCCCCACTGTAAAGCTATTGATGTTGGCAGAGTGACAGGGTGCAGAAGTACAAATCAAAGGACAGCCAAGACTATGATATACTTGAGGCTTAATCTTAAAACCATGTGCATGTTCTGGAGTTTCCGTCTGGGAATAGTTCCGCTGAAACCATTAGTGCTTTTCTGAGTGAGACTAACATTTCCACAATTCAAAAGTAATCTGGAATCCGTTTACGCTTTAAGGCCAGAACAAATCTTTGGATGGTTTGGTCTGAACTCCTGTGAAGATCCGGACATTTTATTTCCCATAGTTACCCATGAACAGAGCTTGATAATAAATTCTCTTCAGGTAGAGCTCCCAGCAGTCCACCTACTTTTGATCTGAAGATGTAGAGCTTTAGAGAACCCACTTTTTATTCAGTTGTTTGTTCCAGTCACTGGTCAGACTCCCAGAAAGAAAGTGTCCATGGAATTTTTGTTCTCCAAAGTCAATCGTCTCATTTCAGCTTTGTTTTGTAAATCCAGCATGTGCACGTATAGGGGAACGATACGCAAACGCTGCAGTATAGTTTACACGAAAAGCCATTCCTATCCCCAGGCAGTGGTATGTTACACCTAGATGCAGGTACCTGGATTCCTGCTTCCATCTGTCACTAATTCAGACCCTCTCTCAAGCTCTCCTGTTCGGTTGGCCCGTGGAAAAGGTAATGGCAGCGTTTGTTCACTTCACGAGACCCCTGGGGAAAAAAAAAAGACGCTTCAAGATTAAAAAGTACAAGTGTTGTAATACTGTTGCTGTGCAAATAGTGTTTTAAATGTATAGTTAATGTATGTGTGTTTACCTACCTATTTTCAGTGACACCTTTCTTTTTGTTACAACATCCAACTTTCTGTAAAGTTTTCTGGGGAAAAATATTCAAACAGAAGTTAAAAAAAAAAACCAACCAGCAACTGTTATTGTTTGAAATATGTATCTCCCTCAGTAGGGGTAAGTATGGTTAAATCGTTGGATTTAGAGACGACATCAGGCATTGCAGGAAGACAGAGAGAACGAGAGAACTCTGCTGCAGACCTGTTTGTTCAGGGAAACTGCAATAACCAGCAACTGGGTGAAGCAGCACCCAAAAAAAGACAGCTTTGCTTTCATCCTCCCCTGTCTTTATTCTCTTTAAGGAGTGATGAATTGTGAAAAGAAAGAAAATTGGATTTATGTGCACTTTTATTTCCTTAAGCTATCCAAAGAAAGTGAGCATTCTCACTTTCACTTCCTCCTCAAAACATACACATCAGAAATATTGGAAATGTTGGTCTTGCCTTCCTGTTTTCGTTACTCATCCCTACGTGACTAGCAGGGAGTACTGACGGTGTATTCAGGAGAAGGCGCGGGGCCACTTCTGTGACTATCTGAGTTAACAGGGTGCTGGTAAAAATAAATAAAGCTCAAATAAATTTGAATGACCTGGGAAGGAAGCCCTTTTGTTGCTGGTTATAATTTGCTGCTGTGACCTTCTGATGTAGTAAATCTACCAGTTCTCAGACTTCGTGGAGTCTCAGAGTGCCCAAGGAACTGCTTATACAAATTCTCTGCAGGCTGGTTTTAATAAAACCATAAATTTCTGGATTCAATTAAAGCAATAATATAAATAGTTTCTAATAACTATGATATAGGCCTGCAGTGAAGACTTGCACAGTTTCATTTTTATCTGTTTCTAAATTAATATTTTTGAGTTGATTTTGAAAGTTTTTAATAGATCTTAAATTTTTATGTCTAAAAAGCAGTACTATTGAAGGAGATGTTCCAACACATCCCAGCTGCCTTTTGATTAATGTACCAAAATAAGCAAAATGAAGCCAAATCATCTCATTTTCCCTTGCAGGTCATTTTGTTCTTGCTGTACATGATTTGGTTACCTACAACAGATTAAGTAATTTAATCGTACCGTTAAAATAGCTGAAAATATTGTTGCAAGTTAATGAGACTGACCATAAAGCTACCTCGAGGAGTCTGATTTCACCTCTTGGTAATGAAGGCTCATCTTTTTTGGGACTGATGGGCCTGAGAAGACTTGTAAGATGGCCCTTTCTAGCCCTCCAGCGAATTGCATATTGAATCTGCAGCAGAATATAGCCAGGCTGGGGTTGCTTAGACAGCAACAGTGGAAAGTGGAGGTACCAAAGTCTTTGAACTAGATAGTTCGAGTTCCAGTAATAACCCAGTAAACACTCAGGCTATTTGTGTGCCGTGAGCTCTGGTTTCACTGGGCCGTTGCAGCACCTGGGCAATGAGCAGAGGATGTCTTTAGGTGTATGGTCAGGCACAGAGAAAAAAAAAACTTTAATGCCAAAGGTAACTAAATGCAATGGTTAGAAAATCTCCTATATGACGCTGAAGATTTTCACAGAAGAAATCTCGGAATAAAGCTTTTTTTTTTTGAGCAGCTGGAAATTCTCTCTTTCTCTCGGTAAGTGTTTGCTTTGCAAACCAAGTTTTTGTCTGACTAACCTTATTTTCCAGTGTGTTTTGCCCTTCCCGCCTCTCCTGTTTGCCTGTGGGAGGCTGGTGCCTCTCTGTTTTCACTGTCGTAACATCTGATGTTTTCTTTCCAGTTGCCGAATTCATTATAAGGATATGTACAATTTGTTACGTGTTATTGCTCCACCTCTGGGCTTAGGAAAGAAGTGCCCTCATAGGGTGGCATACAAGGTTTGGAACTTCAGAGACTCCCTCCAGCATTTTCTGTTGTGTTCCTGTTTCTTTTTACCCCAAGCGCAATTGCAAATGGTACAGAAAAGAAACTGTAACGTAACCAGCCCGTTGCGTGAGAAGGAATGATTGACTGACTGCCTCCGTTCTCCTCCGTGCATCTCTTCCCCGTCTGCTCCCACACCCAGCTGGCTGGAGACAGGCAGCTTTATGAGACAGTGAGCTCCAGAGCTTCCATCTCGCCTCGTCTAGGTGGGAAGTGTTGGGCAAAAGCAGCCCAGGAGCTGAATATTTTCTTTCTATATATACACCCCAGAGAGAAATGTCATCTGAAGATTTCTAGGGAGTCTTAAGTCCATTTTCTTTTAGCTTCGTAGTACTGCCCCTCCAGTTTAATAACTAACATTTGAATCCTTCTTTTTCCTGAGCTGAAAAGACATTTTATCTGGAGACCAGTTAAGTGGGCAGCAGAGTGGGATTCTCATCTAGGCTGGCACCAGGCGAAGGAATGAATTCTCTGTCTACCACGGCGCAGCAGCAATAGTCTGTCCATTGCCTCGGGAACAACACTTAACTCACCGAGACTGTAAGATATGATATGCATTAAGAGAAACCTTCTACCTCATGGACCAGAAAAGCTATACTGTTTTTGAGAGCAAAAGTGGGGAATTAAGGACAGATCTTTCAAAGAAATGAGTGGAGGCAGGCTAGTGCCTCTCAGCGGGGTGCTCAGGGCGTGAGCGAGGCTCCTGGTACAGGCAGGGATTTTCCTGCTGACTGGGGACTGAGAGTTAACGTGCATCGCAGAGAAGGCAGCTTCCAGGGGCACCACGTGCCAGTGAGTCCCTGTACCTCCGAGTGGAAGTTAGGTAGGGAAGAGAGAAGCCAGGATTATGTCACGGTCTACAATTACAATTTCTATCTCATCAGCCATTATCTTAGCTTTGGGCTGTAAAATCTGGGTGGTATTTTAACCAAGTTAGTTATTAATGATGGGAATAGATGTTTCTGGCATGGTCAGTTCTCTCTCCCATCCTCTTCTGCATCAGTGCTTTGCATAGGAATTCAGGTCCGTGGCAGGAGAGCAGGCTGGTGTTCAGGTGCCTGGTTATGTAGCTGTCCTGCTGTGAGACGAGTGCTTCATCTGAGCGCCTTAGGTCCTGGTTTCCTCTTGGTGCAGTGGAGATGATAATACTTTCCTGCTTTTCCAGGGAACTAACATTAATTTAAAATGTTCTGTAATATACTTTGGTCTCCTCAGATGAAAGGCAGCCCAGATTCACACAACATAACAAGCCGGCAGCCAGCTGGGAAAACAAAATGAGATTGCCACAATTGTGGTCACAGTTTCAGTGCAGCTAGAAGAAGATTAACTAGGAGAATTTCTTGCTTTTTCTGCCTCCCTTGCTTTTCATGGAGGATTTCTGTTGTCTCCAACATGCTCTGAAGGTAGATGGTATCAATGATGACAAAAGGTCTAAAGGCCTTTTCTCAAATCTCCGTAATTCCTGGTTCCTTCTTGTGCTCAGGACAGCCAGCTGTATGGTTTGAAGAAAGTGTGGCCCCATCAAATGTAAGGGAAAACCAAATCCCTTTTCCACCGCCTTCCTGCAGGTTGAGCCCTGGGCTCCCAAATTCAGGTTGACAGAGGAATCAGTGCAGGCTGAGGTTTGCTGCACCTTTGGCTTGGAGTCAGAGCAGCCATAGCCTGTCCTTATGAGAAAAAAAAATGTATATATTTTCTTTTTTTTTTCTTTTTTTTTCCACTTCCAACCTATAGGTTATATTGAAAACTAAGCTCTTCCTGACTTTTCCTTTAGTGAATAGTTTTCTCTCTGTCTCATAACTCTGCCTACCAGCTCTCCCTGGCATGGTGAATATGACCTTTTTGGACTGCCTGGTTTAGGGCATGAGGAAGGCCCCCTCCGCCCCCGCGAAGAGCCAGCCAAGCCCCGAGCGCGCCCACACACCTTCCCCTCCCCGTCAATCATTCCTGACCGCCTCCGCAGGGGCTTGGGCGTCGAGGGTTAACCGTGGCCTCGGGATTTCTCTGCAGTGAGGAGGAGACGTTGAGTGCCAAAACAAAGGAACGGAAGCGGAGAAACCTTGCAATTTAGCCACTTTTTTATTTTGCTTTTGTTTTCCTGAGAAATCTAATTAACTGGATATTTGTTTTCTTGTCTGCTTTCCCCTCTTCCCCTCTCTCTCCTCCTTTCTGTTTGCTCTGTTGTTCCCCCTTTCCCTTCTCCCCCCCCTTCCCCCTTTTTTTTCTCTCTCTCTTTTTTTCCGCTCTGATTTCTGTGTCCTCCTGCTTTTGCCTCTCTCCCTTTGACTCCAAGTGGGCGCATCAGTTACACTGACATGTATGAGATGCTGAGACACATGTCCCCACCTCTAGGCCTTGGAAAGAAATGCCCTGCTCGCGTTGCCTATAAGGTAGACCAACTCCCCTAAAAACTCCTGCCAAACATGAGCTTTTTGTGCCGCGGCTGGAACGGGTGCCCTTTTTTTCTGTGACATTAGTGTCGTTCTCCTGGATTCTTTGTAGTGCTTAATCTGCTTTCTAAGCAGACCGGATTTCAAAACTTCTGCTTTTTTGTAAGCTTTTTTTCTTTCTTTCTTTGGTCTTTGAAGCTGTGGCACGTCCGTTTGTCTTTCTAACTATGTCTCCGCTATCTCTATCCATGTTTCTCTATTCATTCTGCTTCTACCTAGTCTACTTTGGGAAGGGAAGGTGCTAACGTGCAGATTACCCCGTCAGTACAGACCTCATTTATCTTTGTACAGCACTTTGACTCTCCACTCTCGCTAGCCCTTCAGTAGTAGATTGGTTTGTTTTTCCCTCTTAATTAGTTCAGAGTAATTTGAGTAGGCAGTATTGTAGGAGTTAGCAAGCTATTAAGCAGAAGCAACACCAGAAGGGCTCCTTAAACACGCTTGTTAAAGGAATTATTTTAACTCCAACCATTTAAGATGGTAAGATGAAGAAATTACTCACTGTTTATTCTGAAAAACTTTTTAATTGAACCATAGGAACACATTATATTCAAAAGCCTGTTAGAGGCTGCATTTCAGATGCTGCCTTGATGAATGCAGTAGAAACTCAGGCAGGTGCAAAGTCAAATTGCAGAATAGGCCCAGCTCCTTGCTGGGAAAAGCCATGCTGTTCTCTAAACAACTTGCATGATGCTTGGAAATCTGCAGTTTGCAGGGGCGATTTGTTGGAAGCTTTTAACACTGAACCTCCTGCTTTCAGAGGGAGAGATTTGTTATAAGCATTTAGCATTGGTGTGAGTCAGCATCAAGCTGAATCAAACTCTGCGGGTGTTTTGCTGCTCACCTCATTGCAGCCACAACCAAGCCCCTAATTACTGTACCCCGAGCCGTGCTTGGTGCAATGCACTGCAATGGAGCCAGATCACAGAAATCCTCCCTGTTGTGCTCATTTTTTCACTGAAGACAAGATTTTGCCATGAGACTTAAACTAAGCCTAAGTCTAAGCCTGAGCCTGCCAACCCGTTCTTGGGGCGTGCAGCAGCAAGAAGAGGTTCAGATAAGACTTCCTGCAAGAGCCTTCCTTAGTGTATGAGGGTGTAAAATAAAAAGAAAATTAAACATAACCTTAAAGTTAGCCAATTAGATATCTTTTCAGTATTCTCTTTGGTGCATTTTTGGCCACGATAGCAGCTGCTCTAAAAGAGCATCTCTACTACGAACTCTTCATACCCACCATATTGCAAACACCCTTGTGAAACCTGGCTGCCTCAAAATGGTAATCTTGAAATTCCCATATCTTAGCTGTTACAGATGGATGGATAAATAGATGTACATTGTTGTAGAGGTGCAATTATACACAAAATTGTACGGGGCAGAGGCACTGCAGATATGCCTTCCCACCTCAGTGCTCACTAAGTCTTCTCCCCGTGGAATAGCTTATATCCAGTTTAATTTGTCTGACTTAAAAGAACAAATACATAGAACTTAGGTGCCTATGAGGAGGTTGTTTTTAAAGCACAGACACCTGATTTTTCCATCTTTAATTTTTACCTGTCTACTAAAAAACCTCTCAAAGGTGGTTGTGCATAACTGAGCTGTAAGTAGAGATGGGTTCAAGCCAAACTATCGAAACACAAACTGCAAGATTGCAAGTCAGATTTCCACGGATTTTGGGGGCAATCAGATTCACTTTGCACATCATGCAAAAGCCCCAAGCTGCAGAAACACAGACCTAAGACCAGATCTGAATTTTTCCCATGGTTTAAGACCGCAGGTTGGACTAACCTCCACTCCTAGCCACAGCTCCTGGTGTAACTAATCCACCTGCCATAGGCGGAAGCAGTACAGGCTTTCACTCCCTCCTCCTCCATTTCTCCGAACAGCTGGGAACAGCACGTACACGGAGCCAGATTTGTGCCAAGTTTGAGCATCCTCCCCTCTGTGCGAGCTGCTGCATTCCCCTGCCCAGCACCCCGTGGGTGCTCCCCCACCCGCCGTCACTCCTGCTGTCCCCAGCCGCTGCTGGGAAATCGGGGAGTGATGCTGCAGCCCAGCCACCTGTAGCTGTCTCGTGTACACATCTGAGCAAAACCGACGTGCAGCGCAGTGCACGCAGAGGCAGCGATTCCCCTGGTTTGCTAAACAGTGCTGTTAGTGGCCAGTATTTTGTCTCTGCACTATTTCTGCTCTCCTGCTCTTAAAATGATTTTTCAAAAAATCACTTGTTTTGTCTGGCAAAAGCTCTTTTGTCTCACATCTCCACCCCCCCCTTTTTTTTCTCATCCACTGTATTTCTCCCAGTCCTCTGTTCGCAATGGTTTTGTCTGTTTTTCCCCTGTGTCCATATTGCCTTCTCCGTGTATCTGCACACTGTTGGTTGGTTTGGGTTTTTCCTTCTGTTCAGCCTTGTAGGCGGCTGTTCTTCCTTTCTGTTGCTTTCCGGTTCTCCTTTCTCAACCGTTCTCCTCGGTCAGCAGGAGCAGCCCCCGCTGGGGCGCCGCGCGTGCCGTGCTGCTTGCCTGCGAGTGCATGCCTGGGGCTCCTTCCTGGCGCCGTTCCTCGCAGCGCTCGGGCAGCAGGAGAGCTCTATCCTCCCCTGGGGTTTAGGAGAACAAAACCACAGATTTTAAAATCTCTTCTCCCCAAGCAGGTGAAGAGAGGGAAGAAAAGCTGTGCCGAGGCAGTCGCCGGGGTTAGGCGCTGGCAGTGGCTTTTTGGAGTCTGTCTGTCCCTCCGCATCACAGAGCTTCACGCGCATCGTTAGAGAGCACGGGAGGAGGAGATGCCCTGACTCTGCTAAGCCTGTCTGCTCCGCAGCGTGGAGCGGGAGAGGGTTTGCGAGCCTGTGGGCGAGTCCTAGGAGTGGCATCCCTTTAGGAAAGGTGGTAACCCAAGCCTTTCCCCAACACTTTCCAGAGTCATCTCTTTACCTGCCTCTTCTGGGTCCTGAAAAGGTGACAGGTCCCCGGGGCACTTCTGCATCTCTGAGTCACATCCGTTCAGCTCGTGGCGGGGTGTGCAGGGCAGCGCTGGGGGCTGGCGGGTGGCTCTTGGCTCCATCTGGGGCTTCGGTTGGTGCTGTCAAGCACAGCTTTGCACACCCTGTTGCAAGGGTGATTTATCACGGGGATTAGGAGGGTTCTGACTTCCTCAGTAGTCCCTCCTGGTGTGGACTAGCTACCTGGATGGGTGATAGGAGGGTCATCTCAGCACTGGGCTGGCTCCCAGGGCTGCCTCCAGCCTTGGTTGGCACTGCCAAACAGATTTTAGTATCTGGACTAGGTTGTTTAAGTCTGGGCAAGGGTTTGAATAGTTTATTTTTCTGGCTGCCCAGCCTTGCTACCTCTTCTATAGAGAGCCATACAGAGCCCGTGCTTCCTGGCACCGGCCCCGTGCCCCTGTCAGGCTTGCAAGGGAGGGACGCCTGCAAGCCAGCCTCTCTGAGGCCAAGAGAAGAGTTAAATCAGAGCAGAATCATTACAACTAGGTCGGAGTGAATTATTCATAGCAAATCATTTATTCACCGAACTCAGCCTCGTTTTCTGCAAGCAGCACTCTATTGTCCTGAATTTATTCACATTTGGAGATTATTCCTGGTGCAGCTCTTGTCCCAGAGGCTGCTCCAGTGTTGCTGATGGGGTATTCTTAATCATTAAAATTCATAGGGGTGCCAGCTAGATTTCACGGTATTTGTAGCTCACTGGAGTCCTCTTCCTGTTAACATTTGGATGAATGGTTTTGGTGAGTAAGATTTGCGGTGCAAATATTTGTGTTTGAGTTCAATACTCGCTTTCTGGGTCAAGCTGAAGGCAGTAGGAGACCTATATTAAAACGTGCATAGATTCTCTTTTGGCCTTTGGCACCAGGATTAATTTTCCCCTGTTTCTCTGACACATTCCCTGTCTGTATAACTATTTGCTCCAGAACTTTTCAAGCAGAAGGTCTTCAGAAACCGAATGCTGAAAGGGTACGGTCTACCAAGCCATTTTGTGTTTTTTTGACACAAAGGGTTGCTTTCTGGTTATTTATGCCTTTGTTTATTTGCCCAGCCATAATTAAATGATTTCTAGGAGCTTGAGGGTGTCTGCACCCCTCCTGATCATACCGGTAACTGGAGCAGAAAGCAGTGCCTCCGTCAGCCCGGCTGTGGTTGGCTGCTATCTCGTTATCTGCTTGTTCCCTCTTCTGTGGTGCACAGAGTTAATTAAGAGACTCTAGAGAGAGTATCGCAGCTGCTGCCTCTGGGGCATTTGCTGCAGAAGCTTTCAGAGATCTCCTTGCGTTCCAAGTCCCTCTCCCTCCTTCTCTTCTGCTGGTGTTCAAAGGAGGATGCATCTGAGACTGCCGAATTAAAACCAGGGCAGAAGGCAGGTTCCCCCGGCATGTGTTGGGCAACGGGAGCGGGGGGGCTCCAGCCGCCGCTGGGCAATTTTCCCCAACCGCTCTTTGAGTAAGCAAAGGGAGGAAGAGGAGCAGCACAAGGAGGAGATTGCTGCCAAGCCCAAGGATGCCGTGAGAATTTGGCCTCTCTTCCAGCATAGTCTGTCCCCTCCCCAGGTTATTAGTTCACTCAAACCCCTGATCGTGTGTGCCAAGTGATCCTAAAGAGCCCCCAAGAGGAGGAAGGTCCTTACTAGGGTGGGGAAACAGCAGTGCTGCACTGGTGTGCTCTTCCCTTTTCCTTCAGGGTCTAGAAAAGTGCACAACCTTACAAATTAGGTTCTTTCTCTCTTTTAAAATCAGATTTTGCATCATATTCAAAAGTGTCAGGAACTGGTGAGATGTGATCTGGAAGAGTGATTTCAGCCAGAAGAATCAGAGCACAAAGTGTGCAGGAGGAGTTGTTAATTTTATTTTAAACAGTGTATAAGCTGAGTAGCCAAACAACTAACTGGTTTTGTTTTTATCATGTTGTTGCCCATGGTGTATGAAAATTACTGAGATTTTATCTTCCATCCTGAAATTCAGAATGTCTTGATTCTTTTTTTCAAAAAGTAAATGTAGATCAATCAAAATATTTGACTTTGACAATTTTTAACAGTTTCAGTTGGATTACAGTCCCTTCAAAATTGCTCCCATAGAAATGTAAATGAATGAAATAATTTGAGAAAATTGACTTTGAAAGAATTGACACTTCTTGCTCTGCAAATGTTGGAAGGTGATATTTTGACATTTTTGCAATGTTCCACCCCATTTTATTTTTTTGGTTTGTTTTGTCTTTTTGGGGGAGGGCATGCTTGTTTTCCTGCAAGGGTGAAACCTCCCTGTATTCTATACAATCTTGAGGAGAAAAAGATTTTTTTTTTCTTCGGTTGCATTTTCGAATGTTCAGCTGCGTTTCTAGCCCCAGGAGAAAGCACCAGATGGTGTCCAAGGAAGTTTAGGTACAGAGTCACTCTTCCGAGGTGTCTGAGCCAACATCTGGCTTACTCCTCCTCACCTTTGGGTGGGATTCTGCAGCAGGGGTTGTCCTCTCAGACTAGGTCAATCTGCCTTACTTCCAGCACGGCTGCTGCAGCTAGGAGTTCCCAGTTATAGTCTGGGAGATGGGTGAGGATCTGTATAAAACTGCATTCACTGTGAGTTGTGCTTGGAAATGCTCTTTCTGAATCCTCTGACTGTTTAAAAATTGGGAGGAAAGACCTTCATGCACTGTTACTGTGTGTGTGTTTGATGGGGCCTGTGTCTGCCTTCATGTCCTTTAGGAATTCAGATGATTGGAAAGTCAGTGGAGAAGCTGGGACATTTCAGTCCCAGAATGGTTTTTGGTGCTAATTTCCATGAGGATAGAGCTCTCCTGAGAGATACTATTTCTCATCTGCTTGTTCACTGCTTCCATGCATCTTCTTTCTCTTTCCATCTCTTCAATTCTCTCCCTCTCCCACTGAAGTGGAATTCGGTGGGGCTCTTTCAGTAAGTTGTAACTATGGGCTCATGCTGATACAAAAGTTTTGCTGTAACTTTCTGTGTACTGAGGGCAGAAGTCTGAATTGAAATGCTGTTCCGTTCGACACGAGCAAACAGACAAAATTCTTGTGGCCTTGCCAGCATATGATACTGTCGTTGAATTATAAAGGGAGGAAAGTCTTGGCTTTGATTTCCCTGTCTCAGAGGCATATCAGACATGGAGATAACCTCTGGGCACGTTTAAGAGAGCTCTTTGAGATTTGCAGTTGTTTGGCATAGCCTTTAGGAAACAGAGTTTGTGTGACGCTAGTCTTTTATCTCCGCAGTATACCGCGCGGTCCTAAGGTGGATAATGGTACAAATAGGAGCTCTCAGCTCCTTTGGATGTTTGTTCACCTCAGAAACAGACTTTTTGCACATTTGTTGCCCCAAATGCTGCTAGCAGTGTTAGAGACAGAGGCCGATGAAGCTAACAGAAAGATGAATTCTTAGTTCAGGATCAGATGTGAGTGCCTGCAGCCACCATCCTCCTTCTGTCATCAGCGAGGGTTGTTTAAAAAGAGTAGGGCTGATTTCCCTCGTCACACCAGCTTTGCTCCCCAGGATGACCAAAGGGACTGGGAGCAGGAGCGGGAGGTAGAAATGGTGGGTCTGTGTAGCTGCCACACTGCATTAAGTGATAGGGGATGAGCAGCACCCATCTGTGCTGATGACAGGACTAAATCCCCCCGGCAAATTCTCGCTTGAGTGCCACTGTGTTGGCCTGGGAGGGGACATTTTTTTCCTTGACTGGCAGAAAGTACCAGGAGTAATGATGTCCTCTCTGAGGGCAGCAGAGTGCCTAAGGCAGCTCGATTTAGATCTCGGGCAAACAGCATGTCAGAGATTGCTCCAGATGGGGAGACTCTGCAGTGGTGGAAAGGAGCGGTAAGTCTTAGGTGATCAACCTGGCCTTTTCTGGGGGAAAAATGGAGGAGTAGGAGTCAGGGCTTGTGTTAAATGCAATGCCCAGCTCTGCCTCTCATCCTCAAGTGAGACTCCAGACAGCTCCTTCCTCTCGGATGTACTGTTTTCCCCTCCTGCAAAAACTTGCTAAACCCAGCAAACCTTTTAAGGTTTAGATTTGTATTCGGAAGTTCCTTTGAGTAGTTAAATAAGAGGCTTTGAGAAACAGTTTTCAGAAACTCTGAAATGAGTTAGAACTGCTCATTCTCTTTTCAGGATGGCTTTAGGCATGTAAAGCCTTGCTAAATCTCCAAATTTAGGGCCCATTACCTTTATAAGGGAATCTCAGGTCAGAGGTATCCAGTTTACCTGTAGACAGGCATGTGTACGTGTGTGTATAAAGCTTCCTCCAGGCCAGAAAAGAAGTGGGGTTGCACAAGGCCCCTTTATACATTGCAAGTGAGGACTGGGCCAGTAAATCTGGTTTCTATAAAGTACTCGTAGCTCTTATCATTGCCTAGTATTCAAATTGCCTCCAGGCCAAGCCTAAGCTTAATCACTTCTCCATGTTCCTGGAGCACCCATGGAACCTTCCGCCTATTCTGTGGATGAAGGAGAGATTGCCAAACCACTTAAGACAATTTTGATACAGTTTCTTTCCTACTGTGCAGTGTAAGAACACAAGGCCATGGCATTATATTCAAATCTGCATCAGGTCAGGTTTATTCTAGGAATGTATTGAAGTTTCAGGAAGAATGGGACACTCTCACTGGGGTCTCTGCGAGCAGCCCCTCTTGCAGGTGAACACGGGAGCAGCCAGCTGCAGTGAGAGCTGGCCAGAGGCCAGAGCTCGTGCTCCCTGCTTTTATACCTGACCAGCAGCTTGCGCCAGCAAGGAGGGAGTGAGACCCTGAGCATGTTCCCCAAACCATTTCCGTTAAGCTATACTGCACCCAAAGACACCCTAGGAGAAGGGTGCCCCTCTGCCTAGGAGGGCGCAGGGACTGGCATAGCAACTGGGCTGCATAGCAAGAATATTTGCAGGGTATTGACCACTCGTGTCCTTGCAAATCCACCCAGAGCCGAAGTAAGAGCTGGCCTTTCCCGTGCACTCTGCTGTGGCAGCTTACTGCCTCAGTGAATTCTAAGCTAGCTGCAGAATGTGCTTAAATTACTTTAGCAGCATGTTGGACTGTTGTTAAACAAAGAGAAGGTTTCTGTAGAGTGATAGGGATCAGTGTTACAGTCTAAGCAGCTTTCAGACATGGATGAAATTCATTCCTAAGCAAGGGGCCTGGATAAAGCTACCACTTGGTTTTATAGGCTTCTGCAAACATCTGCCCAGACAGATTAGCACTCAGTAACTTCCTTGGCCATGAACTCTTCAAGAAAGGAAATGCAGAGCCTTGTCTGATATGGCTCTGACTAAGGAAGTTTCCAAACAGATTTTGAAAGCTGAGGAGCAGAAATATCATTAGATTGCCAAAGAAAGAGAAATCCATCCTTTAAATGTGTTGCTGAGGTTATCAGCCAGGCTTAGAAAATGCTTCTACTAGTCCCATGTAAATACACAGGGACCAGAAACCACAGCGGAAATGAAGCTTGCCAAAGCACCAAGCTTGGTGCAATCTCGGGTACTTCATTATTTACGAGAATGATGCATTTGCCCTAGTTAGAGATGGCCCTGACTGGTGATGAGAAAGGAGTTGCCAAGTCTAAAGATCTTGGAAAGCTGTATTGTGATCCTGAGTGATGATTTAATGTCCAAACTGAAAGAATATAGCAGGGGGAAATTATTGTTTTGCTCTCACTCATCCAGCCTCTTTCCATATGGCTATGGCCTTGATGGAGCTGTGTAGCTCATTGACTGGAAGGAAAAGAAGAGACCTTCAGAGCTCCAGAGGGGCCAGCAAGGAAAGGAGATACGTGGCAGAACTGTCTCTAATAAAAACCATATTCCACATCTTTAGTTAGGAGCAGCCAGTCCCAGACTGCACCAAACCCAACCTGCCAAAATGTAGAAGGCAACTTGGAGCGATATAGGAAAGAATGACAGAGCTGGCTTGGCAGATTATCTCCTGAGCATGCTGCTTTGATGGAGCAGAGCTGTGCCTCTCGCCTGAGAAGCTGAGTGGCTGGGACAGCCAGTATCAGCCACGTGTCTGCAGGTAGTAAGGCTGCAGGCAGCACCATAGCTGGAGACTGTTAGGAGCAGGGGACTGGACTCTCAAATGGGATGAGGACATTCCAGTCAGTTTAGTTTGGAAAAAATATCCTTGTAGGACTGCAGTATAAATGCTGGCAAAGCAGTTGTTTAACCGCTAAAGCGAACGTTGCAATTCAGACTTGCTCCAAAAAAAGGGATTTGACATCTCTATGGGGAAGATGAGTTTTAGCCCAGTGCACAAATGGTTCGCATGTGAGAAGGGCAAACATTTGTGCTCTGGCCATTTTGAAGACTAAGGGCTCAGGGAATGGGTGGCGGGGGGAGAAATCTTGACCAACACTCACAGCAGCTCCATTTCTCTCTTCAGCGCCTGGTGCGGATGAACATGCCTATCTCACCTGAAGATTTAACAGTTCACTTCACTTCCACACTGATGGCCTTGATCCGGACTGCTCTCGAAATCAAGCTTGCCACAGGTGAGAAGCGAGGTGGCGGTGGCAGAGGGAGGTGAGGGTTGATGGCTGGTGGGAGCTCCCCAGTCCTCTGGAAACCCCAGGAACCCTCATCCAGGCAGAAATCTCCTCTTTCCGCTTCCCATCCTGTCGTACAGCAATACCCAAGGGTGATAGCAGGGCACAGGACTGGGTAACAGAGAGGGGTCCCAAGGCCAACCCTACCTTCAAGGGGATGCTGGTGGGCTGGAGGGCTGTGTTTGACCGCCTCAGGAGCCCTCAACTGCAGCACGTACAGATTGCTATATGTTGGGAACAGTAATTTCCATACCTTGTTCGTTAACAATGACAGCAGGAGGGGGGGAAAGCCCATCCTCTAGAAAGCTGCTGTCTGCTGGTAGGGAAGCAGTCCCTCAGAGCTCCGTGAACTGTATTCTGCCTTGAGATAAAATTTAATTCTTTAAGTGTTTAATCAGGCATATACTTGACTTCCCAATTAAACACTGCAATATAATAAAATACACTGACTTTTTCTCTGGGTCATTACGCTATTTAATCATTCTAGCTGGGGTCAGAATCAAGGCATGACTGGCCAAAGCCCCTTTATACCTAATTTAAAAGCTAACAGGAGGCAACAGTGTTCTTATGAGTGAAGAGCATGGTTGCGTTAGGATGTTGTGCTTTTCCTAAGTGCTTTCAGACTAACCTTTTACTCCCTCTGTATTAATTACCTCCCTCATAAACTGTAGAAACTCTTGGTTTTGATGCTTTGGGTAGGTGTTGCTGATGGAAGAGAACATTTTGTGACCATTGGAACACCCCTGGAGAGGGAGGCAGAAGAGCAGAGACTCTCATTTTTATGCGTACAATTAAGACTGCCAGGGTTTTTAGGAGCCAACACCTTATTGCAGTAATTACCTTTATGATTACTACTAAATATGGTAACCTAACTGCTGGGGATGCTGAAATCCTGATAGTTAGTATTATTTTATGAATCTAGTTACATGTCAACAACAGCAATGTAGACAGACTTTTTCAGCTGAAAATGGCACTTGTCTGATTTTTTTATTTTATTTTGTTTGAACACATAGTGAAAGGGAACTGGAAAGTAGAGCTCAACTGATAGTCCTGGATTCTTTCTAGGGTTTGTGTCTGCTGTGGGTTGTGAGTTCTTGACCTGGTTTATTGCTATGTGCTTGGTTTGAATAGATTTAATGGGCTGCATTTAATTGAGTCTTTAGTGGGACTAACAGGGCCTTAATAAACCTTCCCTAATGAGATTCAATGTGGGAGTTCAAGCCACCATTTAGCAGCATACCCAGAGTCTCCTCCTATTATTTTTCTCTTAGAAAAATAATCTCTGACGTTCAGATGAGCTGCTTAATTGCCTGGTGTGCGGTGCGTCCGTTTGGGAAGTGGCCTGTTGGCGTACGCCGACTTTAATCACTTCCCACTTGTGTACTGAGACATCACTTTGGGCATTTGAATAAAGCCGCTGTGTTGGGCTCTTTCTGTTCTGTGTCGTTATATAGCTTCTGTCTCATGGTGTCGACACAGAACGATATTTTAGACGTTTGTCTCCTTCCCAAACACTCTAGGAATAGGTGATGGTGGTGGAGAGGGTTTATAATAATTCACGGGACTGTTATTAGCTTGGCCTTACTCTAATTTGGTAGTTTGGTGATTTTCCTGTTAAGCCTTACTGTGCTTCTGAAAAGAGCTGAAGGAAAAGGACTGCGCATAAATTCGTCCTGCTTTTAAGCATGTAGCTAAGGTGGTGAAGCTGGGAAGATAGTTCTGCTTAGCTCCCTTTAGAGCCAACTGGGAGAAATGCCTGTGCAAAGGCAGCTTGGAGCAGCAGCTCAGCCCAGGTTTTCTGCCGTGAACCCTAGTGGTTGCCACTTCTTTCTGCTGGCAGTACATGGTCCCTTGAATGCTGAGGCACCTACAATCACCTAGAATAAGTCTGAGCCTAAGTTTAGGCCTGAGGCAATAGCACAGGGGGCAGCGGATAGAAGCGGTAGCTGGCCATGCTGAGGTCAGGCACTTCTGTGTGATGGAGGAGGTTACCAATCCCATTCGCAACATCTGCTGCAGCTGGTCCCCGAAACGGCACAGGGATAATCGCCCTGTCCTTTGCGTACTGCCGACAGTGGTATGTGCTGAATGGACCAGCATTTTCCGCTTTCTTCCTGCACCTTTCCTATCTCGTCCCTTCTTCTTCAGGGGGTGTGAAACAGCACCAGTGTGATGCTGAGCTGAGAAAAGAGATCTCGCTGGTTTGGCCCAATCTGTCCCAGAAGACGCTGGATTTATTGGTGCCGCCTCATAAACGTAAGTGGTACACCTGCATGCACCCAGCCCAGCCCAGTCATCTCAGAAACCGGGTTAGGTGTTTTCCTCTTTGCTTGTTCTACCCCAGCCTCACGCAGGTGTAGAGTCATCTCAAGGATGCAGCAAAGAATCCTGATGTAAGTGGGCTTCGAGGTATCATCTCCCCAGCATTCACAGCCCGTATCTCCATGCTGTGGTTATCTGGGGAGTAAGGAAGCCAAGGTCACGTCCAGGCATGTACTTCGTTGTGTTTCAGTGGGTTTCTAATGCGCTAAGAAGGGAGCAATGCCCCGTTTGGTCTTTTCCAGAGTTTTTTCATAGCTTTGTTTGCCTCCAGCCTATGTCATACAGGACAGGAGAGCAATTTCAGCCATGTGGGATCAATCTGCTCCAGAAAATCAAGAGAACAACATTAAAGTTTGCCGAGACCTCACGTAATCAGAAGTGAGGCACTTTGGTGCTAAAAGCCTTTTTGTTATTTAATGATGTCCTGGGCAAATGTGCTGAGAAATTTGAAAGTTTGCTATTCTCTTGATTGGCCAAAATGAGGGCTCTGGATTCCTGATTAATGAGAAACCATGCAGACCAATAAAAGCATTGTTAATTAAGAAAAATGAGGGAGATGAGGTGCAAATCAGAGGGTAGTGACTGCCTAAGTCTTTTCCTGTGCACTGCTTTTGATGCCTTTATATCTGGTGCTTTAACCCTTCACTTTAAGGTATTTGTACAGCTGCCGTGTAGGGAAAGGCCAGTAGTAGAGCTGTGAGGGCAAGAAAGGCACCTGGAAAAATGAAATACAGTTTAAAAGTGTATTAGCCCATTATGCCCCAGGTGACTGTAATTCAAAGGAAGAGAAATGACACTTCTCTGTTGATAAAAAGCTGGCTGCAGATCTGGTATTAATTTAGCAAGTCTTCTGTCGGTCATGCTTACAATGCCACAGAGCTTTCTTGGCTGCTTTTTTTTTTCCCCCCCACCCCCTACACAACCTCTCTGAATGTTTTCCATAGAGGGTTAGAAAGAAGGGTCGTCCTCCTCAGATGTGAAAGGTAGCAGATGGGAGGAAGGAATCGGAAACAGTTGATCTTAAGTGTGTTATAATCTTCTCTTGCTCTTTTTTTTTCTTTCACTCACTTTTCTTTGTCTTTCTTTTACCTCATTATTCTAATGCAATCTCTTCTCCTTGGTTTACATGCCATTTGATTTTGCTACTTATTGTGCTCTTTGACTTATTCTGTTTTTCTGCTGCTCCTTTCCCTTTCTTCACCTGAATGTCTCTGCTATGTTTCGCCATCCTTTAACCAGCCGATGAGATGACCGTGGGGAAGGTCTATGCAGCGCTCATGATATTTGACTTCTACAAGCAGAATAAAAACAGCAGGGAGCAAGTCCACCAGCCTCCTGGAGGCCTGTGTCAGGTACTCACTTTCTGTAGGAGTGGGCAAGTCTAACAAGTCTCATGAGTTCATTTCATATGGAAAGTCTGGATGTTTGTCTAAGCGAGATTTGAAAATGCTGTCTTCAAAATGGAAGCCTCTCCTGAAAGTCCCTCTCCCTCTCTCTCCCCCTCAAAAATTATATATATATTTATATAAAATATATATAAAGAAAGAAAAGGAATTTCCGTTTCCAGAAGGTCTGAAAATCTCTTCCAAAAAAAATCAAGTAATGTGGGTGTCTACACCAAACCAAGTGGCCTACATGCTAGGACTCCAAAGATGTATTGAAAACTGATGTTACTTTGGTTCAAAAATGCCTAAGTTACTTTTGAAGATGGGAATTATGCCTCAAAACAATTTTGACTCTAAAAGATTTGAAGATTTTCAAAATTTCTTGGAAATATCTCCATGTTGATGTTTGGATGCTTTCACCTTCTTTGGGCTTCTGCTATTAAAACTGAAGAGTGAACGTTTGGGGAAATGTTTTGACTAGAATATGGGACAAAGAGGTTGGTGATTCTTATTGGAACCCAAACAGTTCATTTATTACTGTTCATTTGTATCTCCTTTATCCCTACTGACACTGTAATATCACTTCATAGCCCTTCAGCATGGTGGGGTGGTGATTTTTTGAGACAGAAACTGAGATTCTTGCTTAGAACTGAAAACAGCTTGCAGGGACAGGCCTGCTCTGTAACGGAGTAGGAATTGCCTGGAAGAAAATCCTGCCAGTACTTTCACTTACACAACCTAACCTCAAATCCTGTACCACACAAACATCTTACACTACTGATGACAGTGACAAAGTTCTCATTGGATTTAAGTATTCTCAATTTTTTCTCCTAAGAATTGCAATATGGGCACACATAAGAACAGCCACTGGGTCTGGCCGATAGCTTTCTGAAGGTGATAAGTCGCCAATATTTAGGGGAAGAGTATGAGAAATGAGTGAATGCAGGATAATATGTCCGTTGATTTTCCTGTCAAGCTTCTCACAGTTTGTCCTTAGGGACTTTCTGAGGCAGGAGTTTTATCCTCATCTCGGTACTTCATAGCTCGCCGTAGACTTGTCGCGATGGTCAGAGGGCAGTCTAATGAATACACGTAATGTACTCCTCCAAGAGCAACTGGCTTGGGATTGAATCCCCAGGGATTGTCGATATGATACAGAACTGCTTGACTTCAGGATGGGCATCCTCAGGACAGGGATCCAAAGTGGCCACATTTGGCCCTCTCACAGAGAGCAGGCTGAGGCTAGAGCAGAACCCGGCTCAGTGTCACAGTGACCTGAATTACGCAGCCCCTTGGGGCTCCAGCTCCCCTTTGCAGCCCGTGAGAAAACTCACATCCTTATAGGAAAACCCTGCTGCACTCTGGAGCCGGCGGGGAGTATTTTTTAGAATGAATGTGAATTGTAGCACAGATGTTCTCTTCAACTTTGCCCTGTGCAAAGAGAAAGCCAGCAATTGTCCTTCAGAGCCTCTTACAGCTCTGGGAAGGTCAGGGTATTTTTTCTGCTGGGATAATCTTTCAGGGTGACTAAGTGGACATTTTATTAACTGGGAAAGACACAGACATTTTCTCCATACCCAAGTCTGTCTCTGACAGCCTTTCTTTGTGCTTTGCAGCCTGGACCGGTGTCACTGTTCCACCCCTTGAAGGCCACTTTGGAGCAAACCCAGCCTGCAGCATTCAACAACGCAAAAGCGTTCCTTCGTCAAAAGAGCTCCGCTTCGCTCAACAACGGGGGTGCACTGTGAGTATCCCATGACCTCCTCACCAAAGCTGTAATGCAGAAAAGGGGCATGCTGGGCATAACCATCAACTCTGACTGTTGCTAATTTGGTTGCTTCGGAAGGGGGGCAGCACATCCCATGACACAAAGAGTGGTGGCCCCTTCACGCCATGGCTGGCAGATGTCCCAGTGGCAGCTATTGGACTACCTCAGTGTGGCTCCGCACCCACCACTGCCTCAGACTGCAGTTGTGCATGTGGTGACAACGTTGGATTCTCCAGACCTCTGTTTTCTTAATAATCTCCTCCAAGTCTTAATTTCAGGGCTTTCCATCATTGCTAGTTTAAAATGTGAGTTTGATTACAAGAATTTGGGATTGTTACAATATAACCAGACAAAACCAAGCCCACAGACCAATCAACAATGCGATGAGCTCTTGGGGACTCTAATGGTCCTCAAGAGCAAAGATCTCCCTCAGGATCATGACACAATATTTTCTAATATTATGGCATATTCTTTGGTACTGATTGGTTCTGGTTCTTCCAATCTGTAGCAGAAAATATTCTTGCGTAACAGTGCCTGAACTCCAAAATTGTTCATTCTTCTCCATCAGAACTTAAGCTGCAGAAGTTGATTTCCTTTTTTTTTTTTTTTTTTTAATGTGTTCTGCTTCTTGGTTTGGTTTCTGTGTCACTCATGGGCTCCTCAGGCTACACAGAAAATGGCCCTGTCAAAGCGCAGGGGACCTTATAGCTTCACCAGCCAACGTGCCCATTCTGCAACTATTTTCATAAGATTTGGGAAACCTTTCAAAACTCAAAGGGTTTTGAATACTCTGTTGTATTCATCACAAAAAGACTAGCAGAACCTCTCTACAAAAGAGTTCATCTTTCTTTCCTCTTTACCTTCTGACAGGCCAGCTCCAGAGGGTGGGATCAAAGAGTCCAGTTCCTGGGGAACTCAGCGCACCCAGGATGTGTTTTATGAAACCAGGACACCAGCTTTTGAACGAGGCCGCTCAGAAGAAATCCCCATTGAACGGGTGAGCAGAAAGGTTAAAGCAGAGTGAAATGCAGTAGGTCTCAATAGATATCAAGCTAGACACTTCCCTGATAACCGAAGAGGTCCTCTGTCTCTAGAGACAAGTATCGTTCTCTCTCTTAACACCCTAAAGCTTGCTTCATTGTTACAGAGAAAAAAGATATGTATGATAGCTTGTACTGTAACTTTATGTATGGACACTTCTAGAAATATGTGCCTGCAGCTGAAGCTGCCAAGGAGGATAGAGTTCTCTTTTCCTGGACCATTATTCCCCTGTCATTTTGTATGGACTCTGAGAGGTGGCCTGGCTAGCTAGATGTCTGGCAGCCATCGCCACAGCTAGTGGAAGAGCTTGTGCCACTGTTGCCTGTGCTGAAGACAGTGCTGTCAAAAAATAGCAACCTTTGCACTCCACTGCTCTTGGTTTACTCTCTTTCCCCACTAGCACATCTTCAGAAGTAAACTGAACTTAGAAGAACCCTGCTAAGATGATGACTTTAAAGCTTATGTTTATGTTCTTGCAACTGAAACTATTTCTTGACTCAATCAGGTGGTAGAAATGAGGGAAATCAGCCCCACACTCACTAATGGAGAGCACCAACCAGGCCTGGAGAGCCAGGGCCGAGCGGCTTCCATGCCGCGCCTGGCTGCGGAAACTCAGGTGAGCTGTACTGATGGTGGCAGATTGAGAGTAAGTCAAGAACTCGCTGCATTCCCTCTTCTTGTCATGTAGTTGAAAGTTTCTTGTGAGTATTTTGTTTTAAACCATGTTCATTGAAACTGGAGAAAGGTAGCAAGCCTTTGTGCTTTGGATTGCAGGCATTCATGTGTAGGCACAGCACTGTCCCCAGATTTACTCACCCCTGGTTGCAGCAAAGAGCAACGCAGAAAAATCCTGTTGTATGGGTAACTAACTGAGGAATACCTACCCATGAGTATCTCTTCTGATTGACTGGGGTCACAATACTGTTTGCAGACCTGTATTCTTGGAAAGCGTATGTTTCCAACTGACATTAGTGTGCCATCTATGCAAGCAGTGTGTCAAGGCATGCTCCAGTGTCCTCGCCATAAAATAAACTGGAAATGTGCTGAGGCTATGATTCTCTGTGATGAATGTAGGAGTTATGAGAAATACCAGGGAGTCTGTGCCTGGAAGGCTGCATTGAGACACAAAGCAGCTTGCCTGTTTCTTTCTCTTCCCGTAGTATTTAGCATTTGCTGTATTGTAGCGTCGACGGATAATACGCTGCTGAGGATTTTGTTTCCCTTACTTAACATCTTGTAAAGAAGTCTCATCATTAAAGTTGGCCTTTACAGCAGCTTGGTGATTAATTGAGAATGCATATTGGTGCATAGGATGCCATGGTTTTCACAGATCATTTCTGGGCATTTCACATGTTCATCGCTAACTCATTGCCCCAGATGCTCTCCAGTCACCAAGCCACTTCTTGTTGGTAACATCTTGCACTCACAGTTGCGTCTCTTTCATTCAGATGGCCTGATTCCTACAATAATAAGCAAATAGCCTGTGGTTGGGGGCTGTTCTCCTTGACTCTGCATGGGAAGCAGAACATGAAAGATGTGCTGCATCCTAAATACACACTGATAGCACCACAAGATATGCCCATCCTGCTAACACGTTCAGGCTGACACAAGCTACGCTTAATTGGCTTACAAGTTTCCCAGCTGACTTTAGGGGCTGCTGCCTTTCTATGAGGACTCCAGAAAATCATTGAATAGGACCTTGTTCCCTGGGATTCTTTTGATTTATTAAGAACACTACTCAAGATGCTTAAAAAAGAAACAGACCCTCCCCACCCAAACCCCATTTTCCCTCCCATCCTCCCTTCTAAAACAAAAGTTGCTCTTTATTCCAGACAACAAGTAGCTTTTTTTCTTCCTAGGCAAAATACTTACCAATAGCACATGCTTTTCCTTGGGAAACTTCTTCCTATGGCAGTCTCAGACTGCAGTTGATGCCACTATGATTTAACAAGGTCACAGTCAGAGACAGGAAGATCCATTTGCTCAGAGCCCTCTTGCAAAGAGGGAAGAACTTCTGAGTTGCTCTTGGTACTTCCCTAAAGCCATTGCTTCCTTTAGGAGGAAATGTCCTATTGGTACCTCTCTGCTTGAGCATCCATTTGCCCAAGAGTGGCAGTGTCCAGCTGGCACCCCGCTGCCATTACCACATGGAAGTGCCCAAAGAGATAGGTACAAAACCTCCACTTTCAGGGATCAAATATGGTCAGGAGCAAGTGTCTCATTCATGTAGGCATGGCACGGGTCCCTCAGGGCACAGCTGCTCCACATAAAAGCCGCCTAATTTAGTTATGAATCAGGCCTGTAATATCTGAGTGGATCTAATCTTGTTTAATAATGTAATGTTTTGGTGGTTGTAGCTTCAGACAAGTAATGATGTACTTTCTGTGTGTCTTCCCCCTCTGTGTCTCCCACCTTCCCTCTTACACGCTGCTTCTGGTGCCTCACCAAACTTTGAGTTCTTTATAACTCTTACTTGCAACACTTTCTCTTTCCTCCTATTTTTGGTACATTTCCCTTTCTGTTTGCCTGCTGTTTATCTGTCTTTTTGTGTTCCACTTAAAAAAACCTTCCTATGCTGTCAATCTCATTTCCTCTCTCCCCCTTTGCTGCCCTCCTTCCCTCGTCACCTCCCCTAACTTCCTCACGGTGTCTGCTGCACATCTGCCGTGATGTCTGACCATGGCTGTACTGTGGGGCTGCTTCAAATAATGTCTCTCATCTTGTCCGAATTGTTTGCAGAGGAGCAAAGCACGGTCACCTGGGAGTTACCTAGCAGTATGTAGTTTGCACTAAGTTGTATCCTATTAAACTCCTGTTAAGAAATAATTAACCTTCCTTAACCCTCTTCTTTCCCCCTTCTCATTTGGAGCACAATGTTGCACCGACGCAGCTGCTATCTCTATCCACTTTGCCACAGCTCCCTCGATCCACCGTTGCACGCCGCACGCTCTAATAGCAGGGAGGTTTTTGTTTTGCTTATTTATTTATTTTGTATGCCTTGTTGCACAGGAATTTAGCAAGTGAAAACAATGGGTTTGGTAATGAAGACGCAATTAGCGGCTCTCTGAAGGGCTACGGCAGAGTCTCCTGAGGCTTGTGTGGAGCGTGGGCACCCATTAACATAACGAGAAATATGTCAGAGTTTCTGGGAAGGGCATTCTTTAGCTTGCTAAAAGCCACTTCTTTTAGTGTCAGTGGGGACTTCTGTCTCTGGAATAAGCACACAATCAGGTCCAAAGAGGAATGGTTATTTCTTATGGACTTGGGTGGCCTTTTTGGGGGGACATTTCTGACTTTTCCCTGGCAGCTCTTAAATGGATTTCAGAAGTCTTCATCTATGTTTTTAGCATCTTGGTGTGCTTTTTTGTCCAGATCAATTGATTCTTGAATCTGACTGGCCAGTTTATGATCTTCTCCCCCTCCATTATCTTCAGGTTCAGCAGTAAGTGGGGAGGACCAACCTGAAGCTCTGATTTATAACTCCTTGCCTGTGGCAAGCGTGCACAGCAAGGACTGCAGGAGGAGAAAAATGCAGCACAACATACTCATGTTAACTTAGCTGTTGCAGGCCCTAGGGACCCACCGATGCATCTGGCTGTGTTGTATTCCCCTGCCCCAGCTGCCCAGCCAGTGCTCTTTGGCTTTCTTGCATCTCTGACAAACCTAGTTTCAGCTCTAACATTCTACCTCAGACTCCAGTGGGAAGCACCAAAATTTGGATGACTGACCTGAAAGACAGAGAATGGCAAATAGAAACTCAGCTAAGCTTGCAACTTTGCACACAAGACAAGCTTCCTAATATCCGAGACGGCCCCCTGAAGGAAGCAGAGCAGTTCTTTCTCTTCAAAATAATGAATAGAGCTGCAAAACAACCAGCTTTGCATTATGTAAATATCACAGGGCAGCTGAGATCTGAATTTCAGGGTAAGCAAACAAAATAGCATAGACAGTAAAAATAATACAAGGCTCTTTGGAAAGGTTACAGTGAACAAAGTAAATGTTCTGCTAGAAAAGAACAGAACCTCATTTGAAGCACATATTGGACTGAGGATTCAAACAAGGGTAAGTCCTAAGGACACCTTGAGCTCCTCTCCAGGACTGCAGTGGTCTGAGGTCTTTCCTCTACCAAGCAGCTTTTATATAACAAGAGACCCAGGGAAGCCTCTAGAGAATGAATGAAGACCCGTCTCCTCCTCAGAGCAGTCTGCAGAGCACGTGGAGGCCAGCAAAGTGCAAGAACAGGAAACAGTCATTTTCCTTGTTTTGTGAGATTTATCACTGATGGTTGGGCAATAGGGCGATGAAAGGCTGTGAGAATAGCTATCTTACAGTGCACTTGCATTGATTACTGCAGAGCATTTTTGCAATTTTTTTGAACCCAAAGGGAAGGGAATAAAGTCCCAAGCTGTCACTGGCACGGGAACATGGTTGAGCTTATCTGGATAAGTCTTGGTAGAATCGCAGGGGATGCATGCTATCCTGCTTGCCCTCACCACAGGTGCTTGAGAGAGTAATGATAGGACAAGAAGTGAGATTAAGAAGTTTGAGAGAGCCATCATCCTCAAGTGAGGGAGACAGATATAATTACTAGGTGGGTTGGCTCACTTCTTATTGCTGACTTTTCTCCCTCTCCATGTGATGCCCAGATACGTTTTCACACTTACCTCTTCAGAATTGTTCTGGGATAATCAAAGGCCCTGAAGTAGCTTTAGGCAAAACTAGTCTTGGGGAACTGTCTTTGTGAGATGCTTGGCTACTGTGCTGCCCTGTGACCCTGCTAATTTACCGTTGACCCCTGTGATGCTGTGTTTGGTGTGAAGTGCTGCATATTGCTCTGCGCCCACAGTACCTGTGGATTGGCACAATGCTAAAAGTAAAGCCCTTTCAGCAAATGGAGATCACATTTGCTCCTCAAATTTAGCACCAGATCTACCATTCCACAAGTCCTTCTATTCATTTGTTGTATCCACTTAACCATTTTTCTCCTTTCCTTCCTTGCCCCTATTTCTCACTGTAAAACACTTCCCATCCTGGGAACCAATCAGCTTACCACGGTGCAGGGCCTGCCCTCTCACCCTGCTCTGTCTCCCTCCGTGTGCCTTGCAGCCCATCCCGGACACAAGCCCCATGAAGCGCTCCATCTCCACGCTGACCCCACAGCGTCCTCATGCCATGCACCTGTACGAGTACTCCCTGGAGCGCATGCCGCCAGACCAGGTACATCACCACCATCACCACCGCTGCCACCGGAGGAAAGAAAAGAAGCAGAAGTCCTTGGACAGGTCCCCCCATCAGCTGGC
The DNA here is from genome assembly GCF_028389875.1 of Rhea pennata. Taxonomy (NCBI): domain Eukaryota; kingdom Metazoa; phylum Chordata; class Aves; order Rheiformes; family Rheidae; genus Rhea; species Rhea pennata. The sequence goes on from NC_084680.1 coordinate 4,862,530, forward strand.
CGATGGGGAAGCTGGTAAGTGCTCTGTAATTGAATTGACTCTTAAGGCGCACAATGGTGTCTTGTTGGGGAGGGAAGCTCATCTGCCATCTGGATTTGGGACCCAGTTTGGGGTCTGCACATGTGAAAGAGCTCTCCTGTCCCACACTTGAAAGTTCCTCCTGTGTTGGCAACTCCCAACTAATGGTCTCTTTTCAGTGGCTCAGTCTGGTGAGTCTTCTTCCAAGGATAAGAAGCAGGAACGCGGCCGATCCCAAGAGAGGAAGCAGCACTCTTCCTCTTCCTCTGAAAAGCAGCGCTTCTACTCCTGCGACCGCTATGGCAGCCGGGACCGTTCTCAGCCCAAGTCTGCTGATCAAAGCAGGCCCACCTCACCCAATGGGGGTCCGGAGCAAGGTCCACACAGACAGGTGAGGAGACGCAGGGTGGGGAAAGAGCCCTAAGGTCTTCCAAGGATGTACACACCTTTTCTTGTGTTTTGTTTAAAATAAAGGAGACAGAGAGAATGGGGAAGGCCGCGCAGCAGGAGTTAAAGCCTTTCAAGTGCTGCTTGCTGCTTCAGATCCAACCCAGGGTTGGCAACCTTATCCCTTGATGGCTCTTTAATCACCTCCTACTAAATGAGCAACTCAATGTGTTGGTAGAGGCTCCCCTGCCACATTGATAGTCTTACTAACAGCTTCAGTCAGCGCAGTGCAGAGCAGCATGGGAGACCTGAAAATTGACCTGGCTTGATGGTGGTGGAAAAAACTTACCTGAGCCAAGGCAGGCTGCTAACAGGGAATGGGAAGCTACACTAGTCTACTGAACTAAGTCTTTCCCCTGCCAGCTTTATTAATTTAGCACCTCCTGCCCAGTGCCTCAAACCCTTGGTGACTGAAATAAATCCTTGCCATCGTGGTACAAGCCAATATGGCACAGCGTAGAGAGGATGACTCCTGAGAGCCATAGCCACATTTGGCCATGATGCCGTGGTGATTTCAGCAGGTTGTGCTCATGAAGTAATCTCAAGATTTTGCCCCTGTGGTTGTGTGGGCTTCAGAGTTGTCCCGTATAGTGGAACAGGTTAATTTTCTCATGGTCTCTGAAAGTTGAACTGAAAAAGCCATTTTGCCCTGGTGTCAAATCAGTCTGAAAACTTGCTCTCTACCTGGAAGGAGAAATCAAGGTAATAAAGAGTGGGAACACAGGAAAAAGCAGAATCTGGGAGGAAAGTGAGAGAGCTCAGCCCCCAATCAGCCTGATCCCTATGAACCTGCTATTCCAAAAAGGAGGCTCTGGCCACCCTCCAAAATCTTGCTAAATTTACAGTATTTCCATGGTATATGGCAAGCCCTTCTCAGGAAGGGTTAAGCATAGCTGAACCATGAGCCCCTGCAGCAGCAGCTGCTTGTGGGAATGGGAGGAAATCCTGGGCTGAGCATGCATTGGGGCCTGGGGCAAGGATTTAGATTAAGCATCTCTGTCGTGTCCCATGAGCTGCAGAGTGCACCGCCTTCCTGCCTCCTTAGCTTGCCCTATGCTGCTCTCTCTCCTCTGCTCATAGCTTGTCTTGCCCTTAGCAGTGTCTAGGCTGTGGCCTCAGAGGCCTTGTGTGGCTGTAATGAGAGGACAATGTTTTGGGGGGCTGTTGCTCAACAGTTGTAGGGACCCCCAGGGCATGGGACACATTAGACATAGTCTTTCTCAGCTAAGAGCAAATGTGGCATCGGTCTAAAACCTGATTCATCCTGGACTGTGCTGCCATAGCTGGTGGCAATTGCAGTGAAGCAGGTCTTCTCCACCTCCAGCTATAGCAATCCTGAATGGCCTTCATCTGTTTTTCAGATGAGTTTTCTTTCTTAATTTCTCTCTTTGTTTTGAGAGAAGGGTGAGATGACATTGCTTTTAGCATGAGAACCATGCCTCTCCTTTCTTGCATGCTCCCCTTTCCAGAAATTTAATACCATGTATGTTTTAATTAAAAAACTAAACTAATCAACTTCCCATAGTTGATAACATTCAGTATTAGAGCACTGGTTGCCTTAATAAACCTGCTCCCCAGTTCCAGTGAAGTCTACATTGTCCTTCACGTCCTGTGTAGATGTAGTGAGGAGAGGAGAAAGCCTGTTCTTTCAGTGTCCAAGTATTATATTGATTTACATTTTATCTGCTTTCAGTGGAACTGTTAATACGTTTTCTAGTCATATTAGAAAAACATAGATTAAAAAACCAGCCAAACCAGCCTATCTTTTCTGTCCTAATGAGCTGAAGACCCTTTGTCTTCATAACGTGTCTGTGAGAAGCTCTGTCACTTGGTTTCCGGCGCTATTTTGGCTCAACAACAACATGCTTGTTAACTCTCGAGCACTTTCTTTGTTAGCTCTTCCCTTTCCTTGGAGACTCAGCTTTTACCAAGGGTCAGGCCTGGCACAGCACATTTCAGCCAGGCTCGTCAAGCAGAAAGAGGCTAACTCTGGCTTCACTCTGCCAAAAATGTAGCTTGGTTCCAGCTAGAGCCATGCCAAAAATCAAAAGACAGATTCGGATCAAAAAGAAATTCTTTAGAGATTTTTGCACCAAAAGGGGAGCGGGGAAAAAAGAACATTTCATTTGGGGTCAACTCCAAATGCATTGTTTGACCCAGATAGACATGTTGTGTCTTTTGTAAGTTATTCCACTGTTTCCTTTTTAGTCCAGGTGAATTGCTAAATAAAAATTCCATTTCAGAATGAAAATATGAAAAGCTGGGGGGTTTTTAATGGTAAAATGAAAGATTTTTGAATTTTAAGAAGAGAATATTTCAGCATAAAAATGTTTGTTAAACATTTTTTGGGAAAAAAAGACCTCAACATTACTTTCCCTCAAAACCATTTCCTGAATTGGATTCCTGGATTAGAGAAATTTGAATATCCCACAAAAATATTCTCAGGCAGTTTAACACTTATCGAAACAATTTAGTTTGCTTGCTTTTACAAGCATTTTGAGTACTGAACAAGTATATTGCCCAAACTAGCTTTACACTGCAGTCTGATGGACTAGTTCTCTGGGATTTTACATTTTCCTCATATAGGGCAGCTGCACAGAATCTCCTTGCAACAAATGGTGAATTTGGGGTGTTTTGGATCCCTTCACCTTCAGGACAAGGACATGCTGCAGGCAGCGAGCTGCAGCAAGCCCAGGGCGTCCCCTGCAGTTGTCACTTATCTATCTGACCCAGTGGTCATCCTGGGAAGTCACAGGACCTGTTGTCATGCTGGAGAACCAAAGCCAAGGATTTAAGCTGTAAATGGTGATTTTGAGGTACTCAGTTTCTGGTCTCTGATATCCACCACCATTGCTAGACTTGCCCTTGAGAATGTGCTGGGAAACTGAGGTAGAGTAGAGCAGAACAAGCATTGATTGATACCTGAGCGAGCAACAACTTGATATTTTTATAGGAAAGGCAAAGCTGCACTTTCAAAATTAAAGGTCTTGCCTGGAAAGGTTAGGTCACCAAAGACTCGGGGATTTTCCAAACACACTCCCCGCGTTATTCATGTATTGCCCTGGGAGAATGTAAATAAAATTCCAAAACAAGAGCCCATTCCCCTCCTTGTGCCGGTTTTTCCATAGCGTAGCTTAGTTCACACCCATGTATCACTATTGGTAATACAGAAAGCTGCCAGTCTCTTGCTATTCAAAAATTAAATGTGTAATATTAACTAGCAGAAGGTGACTGGACATTTCAGTATTTTTCTTTGAAGAACCCTACTGCTGAAGTTAAAGTTAGTCTTTTTTTTTTTTTTTTTTTTTTTGGCAAGAAGTGGCTATTTAATCAAAATGCATTTCATTCCCAAAACAATAAAAAAGAAATTTATCCCTAAATTCTCCTTCCAAGTGGTTTTGACAACTGAGGTGATCCCCAGCATTAGCATTCACAACTATTGGATGAAGCTGTGCAAAACTTCTCCCTCCCTTCCCCAGAGTGAGTAGTGTTATTTTACAAAATCTTCTCTGTGAAATACAGTATATTTTTGAGCTGCTCCCTGACCGGTTCAGGTAAGGCGCATGTCGAGCCTGTGTATGATGTGGGTGCCTTTCCTCCGGACAGTGTCCCTTTCTGTTGGAGCCGTCTGCCAGTTTGCGTCCTACCGATGCTCTGATCGTTTCTGTTCTTATTTACTGCTCCCAGAACTTTAGTTCTCCAGCTCTTTACATCTCTTCTTTAATTATTTCTCAAGAACCTCCTTCCCCTAACTGTGCTTGTCTAAACTCTCTCTTTTTTGCTTTTCTTTCCTCTTGTGACTTGTCTGTCCCTCCTGTCGCTTGCCCTTCTGTTTTACACCTGCCTGCCTTTGTGTTTGTCTGGTGTTTCCCTTTTTTATTTTTGATTTGCTTTGTTCCAATTTTTATGTAGGGCAGTGGTTCAGTTAATGGGAGCCCCTTGCTGTCGACATCTGGTGCTAGTACCCCATGCCGGGGTCGGAGGCAGCTCCCACAGACTCCACTGACCCCTCGCCCCAGCATCACTTACAAGACCGCTAACTCCTCGCCCGTGCACTTCACCAGTTTCCAAACCGGCCTGCCCACTTTCTCCCCGGGACGCCTGAGCCGCGGCTTGTCCGAGCACAACGCGTTGCTGCGCGGGGACTCCCTGAACCAGGCCCACGCCACGGTGGCCCGCATCGGCTCCGACCCCTACCTGGGTCACCGCGATGACAGCGACAGCCCGTACCGCGCGGTGCCGGAGGACACGCTCACCTTCGAGGAGGCTGTTGCCACCAATTCAGGAAGGTCCTCAAGGACTTCTTATGTCTCGTCCTTGACTTCCCAGTCGCACCAAATCCGCCGGGTTCCCAACGGTTACCATTACACGCTGGGCCTCAACACGGGCCCCGGGACGGGCACCAGAGGACGTAGTTATTACCATGAAGCTGATGAGGATGACTGGTGCTAGCGTCACGGCAAAGCCCTTTAAGGTGTGCGCGTCTAAAACCGATGAGTTTTATCATCTGGAAGGCTGTGCACTCAGACACGCGTGGTCCCGGGGCCCGGGAGGGAGGCAGCACTGCCGCCGGGGCAGCCCCCGCCGCGAGGACTGCTCTGCCCACCGGCCTGAGCCCCTCCGAGACACCTGGGCAGCCTCTCTCCTTTCTTTTTCTTTTTTTTGCACTAGACAAAATCAATGAAGAAAGAAGGATCGCTACGCGGGGGGAGCCCCTCTCTCCCCCTCTCGCCCACCTCCCCACTGCCTTGTCTGGTTCAAAGACGTACACGAGATGCCAAATCTGCGCCGTACGCGAGAAGCCGAGCGAGCGGTCCCGCTCTCCGACGACGGAAATCAGACTGTCGACCCTTTTCACGATTGGCGTCGTTGTATTCGTTGGGCTATTTCTTTTTTTTTTTTTTTTGTTATTGTTGTTGTTGTTGTTTTTGTCCTGGTCAGGGTTGGGAGTTGGGGATGCAAACGGACACACGCGAACAAAATTGAATCCACGTTTTTGTCTTGTTCACCACGAAGAAGGAAGAGATCTACCTAACAAACTGGGAGAGGAGAAACACAAATCAGAACAAAGGACAGTCCCTTGGGACTTGATGTTCAGTCACAGCAACCCTTTTCAACGGAGCCAGTAACGTACCTTTGAGCTGATAAAACACTACATCGTCCGGGACTCTCTGCTTTGACACCGCCGCTGCGTGGATCTCTCTTATTTTACTCACCACTTTGGGTCCTTCACAATGACACACGATAAAGCCACAAGAGAGCTACTTTGTAAGGACTGTTTCCTTGCTGCTGAAACTTTTCTTTCCGTCCCTCTCTCCTGTCGACTGCAACACGCCCTCACTGTTTTGTCTTGTTTACAATATAAGCTTGATTTAGCAAAAAAAAAAACAACTAAAAAAAACAGAAAAAAAAGGAAAAAGCATAGGGGTAAGAAGAAGAAATGTTCTTGGTTTTATATCAAGCTATTAGATAGAACTTTAACTTTTCATTGTGTGCATTTTTGTAAATTGTACAGTAAAAAAAAAAGAAAAAAAAGAAAAAAAATACTCTTTATGTAGAGATTTAGTCCAATTGTCATTCCAGGTCCCACCGTTTCTACCGAATGCTCCAGTTGTTCACTACTAAGTGCCTAACCTTGAAATCTTTCACAGCGACGATGCAACCTCTTGCTTCAGTGCATCAGAAGTTGGGAAAGTGTGGGGAGGGGAAGGAAGGGAGGGAGGGGAGAGCCTGGGAGAGGTGTTTGTCTCGACACTCCGCAGTGCGTACAACACCACGCGTCTAATCTTTGGACAGTGTTTTCGAGTACCAGGTTGGAAGCTTACAGTGGGGAAGACAAACATGCTTTGGGGTTGGTTTGGGTTTTGTTGGTCTTTTCTTTTTTTCTTTTAATGCTTTTATTGTTGGGAGTGGGAGGGGAGTAATTACAGCAAACAAAACTGGTCGTTTCTCATTGACTAGAATTTAGGTCCTGCAGGGGAGATGCAGGTGCAAGTACAGCGTCTGTGGAGATGCTCCGGCAGGAGTGGTAGTGTCTTTCACGCTGCATGCTGAGTTGTAGTTTGGCTGTGAAAGCTCTGCCCATGTTCCATGGTGCATAATTTGTGTTGAGGGCAGTTGGAGAGAGTCTTGTTTTTATTGCCTGTCAAAAGAAAAAAAAAAAAAAAAAACTCTTACTCTGATTCTCAGGGATGAGATTTCTGTGTTCTTACAATGACTCTTATGTTGGATGATTCCTTTATTTTATGCACATGTGGATTTCTGCACTTTGAGCCTGGGAAAGAGACAAACGCAATATGCTGACAGCAAAGGGGAGAAAGGGCTGGAAGGAAACCCTCAATGGGACCTTGTGTCCATGGGTTTGAAGAGCCATTGAATGGCTAATTTGGGGCACAGTGAGGCCAGGATTACTGCAGACATGTAGTACATGGACAAAAAGTTAAAGAATGAAGGGCGGGAGGTTGCGAGTCATCAGTGCCGGAAGAGTTTATTGCTAAAAATGATGACAGGGAAGAGGAGACGTTGTTGGCTAGCTGCATTTTTTGGAGGATCTACCAAGCGCCGGAACTGTGAAACTTCTATAGGGCAAGCAGTCGCTTAGGACAGGTGGAGACCCTGGTGGACCCTGGAGATTCATTTTGTTGCTAAGGTAGTTTAGGACATCAAACTTTACAAACAGCTCAGGAGGTCTCTAATACTCTCAGCAAAGTCTTTCAGCTTCATATGGGGAGCAGTCTGTTGTAGGGTGGTTCTTAACATCTCCTGTAGCTTTTACGTTGAGGAAATTCAACCTGGTTTGTTCCATTCTCCGTTTTTCATTTTGGTTTTAACTAAGAATCTCTGGCCGATCTCATCCCTGGATTCTGCTAAAGGAGAGCTCCTGTCCGTACCTCTGTCTCTGTTTCTACGTGCACTTTGACTGAAGGAAGTGCAATAGCCAGAGGTACTTTATGGATAACGGCCGTAATCTGCAAACGGAGGGCTATGCAACAAGATGACACGTAAGGAAACAACAAATCAAAACAACAAACAAACAGAAAGACCTTCATCTAGTCTGTAGCTTTATCTGCTGAATTTTCCTGTTTCAGGCTTCAGCATGATTGTGACCAAATGTTTTATACATTTATGAAGGCACAAACACTTTATTTGAAATTTTAAAGAAAAAAAAAGTTACTATTTTACTCCAAGAAGTAAGGGAGAGGGAGAAAGAAGTCTCTCTGACAGTGCATGCAAACATTGTACCCACACTGGAAAGCAAAAGAGATGTCTTTCTGTATTGAATTATTTTGTCTCTTCTCCACTCTGCCTTTCCCCTTCCTTTATCATTTTAGAAATTAAAACCCACAGCCCCATGCTAATAAACCATGTGGAAGCGCACAGCCAAACGATGGCATTGGATCATTTAAATTCCTATGTAGAACCTGCAGAAGAATCTTAAGTTGTCTAATCCTCCACCCGTCTCATAGAGGTTGTTGCTTCAAATGATGACAGTGACAGACAAGCCTGACCACAACTGTTCATAACCCCTTTTCCTATATTTTACAGCCTCTATGCTGTCTCTCAAATGCATACATAATATTTCCAAGAATTCTCATAGTGAGTTGCCAAACTTGAAATGCACCAATCAGTTTTCTGCATCCAGAACCAGTCTCGTAGTGGCTGTACTTTGAATAAGTAATGTTTGCATGTAAAATATATACATATATACATATATATAAAAAGTATGTGCATGGAAAATGTTTATCTTCGTACTTTTTTGATACAATGTATTCATCAGTTGTTAATTTTTAATTATATTTGATATAAATTGGGGGTTTGTTGCAAAACTTTATATTTAAAAAAAAACAGTGTTAAAAATTATAAAAGTTCCACCCATGCAACACAACTGGAACCTTACCCAAAAAAAAGGAAAAAAAAAAGAAAAAAAAAGGTTCTGTGATTGCCTAGTTTGCTGCCTGAGTAATATTTATCAGCCAAACTTTGAATTCTGCAGTTGTTTCTACAATTACATTTTGTATGAAGCAAAGTCCTTGAATTAAAATAAAAACTTAGCAAAAAAACTTACAAATTCAAAGATGGTGTGTGCAGTGTGCCTAGTGACCGGGAAACCGCCATCCTGAAAGCAGCATCAGACCGAACGGTCTGGAGAGGAGAGAGCCCTTAGGGGAAGCTTGCCTTTACCACTACGTTTAGCGATAGCTTGTGAAATCCGGTACGAAACTGGATTTATTGCCTGAACTGAGATGCTGTAAGAAATTGGCTGGGTCTGTGTCCATACAGGGTTCACAGACGCTTGGTTTGAGTAGGGAGCTGTTTGCAAATTTGCCTTTTCAGTACGGATCCAGTGAGGAGATTCCAATTCCTGGAGTCCACCAGGCAGCAAAAATCACATAATTTAAGTTGAGGGTTACAAAAAAACCTGATCTTAACAGCGATTGATTCCTACAGGTTCGCGTGTTTGTTTTGTTTTGTTTTACAGAGGGACATTTCTCTTGTTGATGTGCAAAAATGTTGGGCATGCAACTCCCTCTAGCATTAACCTTTATTCAACCGTCCCCACTTCTAGCAAGACTCCCTGCCGCTACCTCAGATAGGCACGGGCACGGAAATAACAGGACACGGGGGTCTGCTGGGTGTCAGGCGCCTGCCGCATGCCTAGGGATGTAGCACTGCTTAAAAAAATAAAGTTATAATAATACTTGCTCTGAGGGCCTCGAATTTCCTGTTGCCAAGGTCTGCATTGCATGGAAGGAAGACCCACGGGATGAAGAAGGGACTTTCCATTTCTTTTGATAAGCGGATAACCGCCCTGCGTTCCCCACTGGGGAAAGAAATTCACTGCGAAAATCTCTTGTCATCGGGGTCTGCTCTTGGGATCCCCCTGACACTGCCAAGAAATCTCCCAGTGTTGAAAAGAATATCATTAGCAGCTGCAGAGCGCAGCTGAAGGGAGGACCAGCGCATTTTTGTGTTTTCCACTGTTCTTCAGAGACCAAGATCTGCTTTACGATTCAGTCTGTCTCTTCTCTCTTGCTGCGTTTTTTTCTGTGATGACACCACCCGAGGTCCCACTCGAGATTAGCGTATCGTGTGAAACACCCTACGTGCAAGGAAAATAGCCTTTCCCTCTTGATCTCCAGATCATGCTGTAGCGTGGGAAGAGAATGATTTTGCTGAAGTCACACAGCAAATTGTTAGCAAAGTTTGAAGCAGGGTAATTTCTCTTGACTTGTCTTCTGGACTGTGCAGCCCTTATGTACAGGGTTTGGGTTGCTGGGAGCGGAGACAGGGGAGTATAGGGGAGAGGAGTAGGATTTTCATTACGTTTTCAAGATATCCCAAGCAAATAGGACAAAGGCAGACTTCTGAGCATGTCTGAGCAGCATACAAGGTTTGAAAAACACAGTGAGACTTGAGGAGCAACGCACTCCTCGACTATATGGAGGCTGCTGGGGAATTTACTGCACCGCAGCCATCTGGGGAGCTGGAATCTGCCTAGGGTTTGGATGAACAACCTCTCCTCTCCAGATGGGTGTCACAGAGGAGTTCCAAAACAGCCTAAAATCCCATATGGGTTTTTAAATCCTAAAAGCCTTTTGGGGCTTTCTACAGGATTTTTTTTTCCCTCTCCAGGTTTGTTCGTCATGAGACGGGGCGGCAGTGCACCTGACAGCTTCTTAAGGGATGGGGCAGAGGAGCTGGCAGCAGGAATGCAGCGTCTCACGTGTCCGTTTTCTCTGGTTCTGGAGAAAATCAGCCATAGTTTAAACACATCTTGCTTTGATTTTGACTCCCCCGCTAGGGGATGAGCGTTCTTGAGCTCCTGGTGAAGACACCTGCTTTGCCCGTGAAGCTGGCCGTGACTTTGAAGTTGACCCTGGGCTGATGGTGGGGCGGGGGAGCAGAGACACCAGCAGTGCCGCCATCCTCGGTGCCTGCGCCGTTTCCGTAGCCGACCGGCCGCAAAGCCTTCTGCGCAACGCGGCTGGGAGCCGCTTTGTGTGAGCTGCCCTCTCCGACAAGGTGCAACTTGATAGCAGACACCGCTACAGTTCAGCTCCTTGTACCCACGGTCCTCACCCTGCTGATAAAATCTGAGCTTCCTAGGAAATCAGTATTTCCTAGGAGAGCAAAGGCTCCTAATCCCCCGCTCCTAGTTTTGCCGTTAGGGGGTAGCATTTTCTGACCTTTTTTTTACATTCTAAGGAAACAAAACCAGAAAAAGGCTGATTCATCTCTCCTTCTCTTCCTTGCCCCTCTTTAAGGGTCGTTTCCTAAAGTACTTGTCTTAGGCTGCAGCAATTTCTGGGTAAAACGTTGAACACAGGTAGCACGAACATTGAACAACGGTGCACAGGTAATTTGGCCCTTAGTAGTCATAGGAGCATGAAAAACCCGGTGCGGTTCGGCCGAGTCCCCCTCGTAGTCCCGTTTGCAGACGGTGCCCTCCAAGGCAGTGGTTTCCTTGTCCCTGCAGCCCTCTAGATTTTGTTCCTCTTGATAAGTCCTAAGTAGACGTCCTGATATTTGTGAAGCCGCAGAGAGCACCATTTTTGGAAGTGCCTGAACATAATAAGAAGCCTTCAATTAACACCTTCCATCAGCACCTTCCAAAATATTTTGCAAATGAGACTGGTTTGGGGCTTTTTTCTCCCCCATCTTGATTTGATAAAAGAAGAAACCGAGGTACCTCGAAGAGGACTAAAAGTTGCCCAAGGTCACCCAGCATGTGAGTGCAGAAGTGAGGACAAGATTTCCTGAATTCCTGCAGGTTACTCTGCCTCCTTCATTTCTATGTGTTAAAAATCACTTGAGCATGTATGGATTTTTTTTTTGTTCACAGGCTCCTTCTGGGGTGCTAGTGAGGTAACAGAATTTGGCATCTCACTAGCAGAAATGTTGGTTAATTGGAGGGAATTCAAAGGAAAGAAGCAATAACAAAATGATGAAAGGTCTGAGATTGAGTTATGATGATAGCTGTAAGCAGCTTGGCAAAGTCATCACGAAGAGCGGCTCGATAAGACCATACAAATATTTGTGGGGGTGAAGTCCTGAGAAGGATGAAAAGGAACGGTGCCGCTGAGGCTGTTCTAGAAGGGAGGACTGAGCAAAACATCTCCCAGGTGAACTGATGGAAACATTAGAATTTAGCCCCTTTACCAGCAGATGAAGTACTGGGAAATGCTGATGGAGCAGAACTGTGTTAATTCAAAGCAGACAGTATCAGTAACTACAGTTTTTTCATTTTATCCTCATCTGCACTTTCTGTGATTGCTCTGAAACAGAACATCCCAGCACCGGCTTTCTCTGTGCCTGTTTTTATTATTCCTCTGTTTCTGGCAGCCTGTTCTGTGCCCAGCACAGCACAAACAGAGGAGGAGGAGGAGGAGGAGGCATGGTCCTTGCCCAGTTACTCCTGCACAAAAAGCCCGAAATACTGACTGGGGCCTAAAACCCATCTTTTTTTTTTTTTGCCCAGGAGGCTGGGGAAGGGAGTGGATGTAGATGTGTTATGGGATTCAGCAAGGTGATTGCCTCCTTAACAGGATGATGCTGATCCTAGCTGACATGACTATTGCAGAGTAAATGCATTTCTTTTATAGTTTTTTTTTCCTCCTAGTGGAGGGGAGGGTGTTTAAAAGTAGGATTTGGATATGTGAAAGGAGCATGGAGCAAAGTCTCTGCATTGCAAGGCGGATGGGTGTGCCACAATAGAGATCTGCTTCGAGACAGAGACAAGAAACGTGGCAGGTGACTTTCTGCTGGGCTGCTAGGACGGAAGGACACAACCCTGGAAAGCAGTGGGCTTCAGCAACACCTTAGAAAAGGAAGCCCAGACCCCTATGATGTGTTCTTGATAAATAAAATCCTCTACACTGCAAAGCAAATGAATCCTTGAGTGTCTCTGGCGTTTATTTCCTTGACGAGCCAAGCAAGCCTGCAGCAGGGAAAGGGCCGTGGAGCTGGCAGACAGGATGAGCCCAGCACCTTTCACGCTGGGTCCCCGGGGCAGCCGGAGAGGCCTGGGTTCCCGGTGCTCCGAACCAAGCAGTGATCAGGATCTCAAGAGAGGAGCTTCCAGAAGCCCCATTTCCCACCGCCCCGGTGCTGTATTCACCTGCCCCACTGACCATGGCGATGCCACTCTGCACCTGCCTCCCTCCCGCACAGCCCGGCCCCGGCTACCCCTTGCCGAAGGTTCCCAATGTCCTGCGTCTCTGGCGCACGCCCTGGGCGATCGCTGCAGAAAAAGGCTAGCACGGCTTGGAATTGAGCCTGCCTCAAACGGGCCTGAGCCAAAGGCCCCGCAGGGCTTTCTGTGCATGTCTTTGGGTCTGTTGCTCAGGGCAGAGCACTCCTGGAAAGCAGCGCGGCAGCAGGAGCAGGGTCTGTGCCGCGTACCCTGGGCAGGTAACATGGGAGAGTTTAAGGCATAGCACAGAGCAGGGTCTGCTGTGGAGCAGGACTTGCTGTGCACAGTGCTGTACGGACACGGAGCCGAATGGCGTGCAGCCGCTGCCGGGTAGACAAACTCAATTTCGGGGTGTCCTGCAGTGGCAAGAAGGGAGCGTGCTAGTTCAGCAGCAGCACGTGCAGAGGAGGGGGTAACCCCAGGGGACCAGCGCAGCTCTCACCAGAGGGACAGGGGACCCTCAGCCCAAAACACCAAGCTGGGGGGAGGACAGAAGGAGGGGGGGGGGTGCTGCATCCCCAGGGCCCCGCCGCAGCAGTGCCAGCACCCCCATCAGCTGGGGAGGCTGAAGGCTGGGGGCGGGGGGCATCCTCGGGGTGAGGCGCACCCTCGATCACAGTTTGCAGCAGCTCGGAAGGGGGGGTTCGTTGCCCTGCAGAGGCCAAATTAGCGGGTGTGTGCGTGTTGGGGGGGGGGGTGGCATTAACCCCTGCGGCACCAGGCCGAGCAGAAGTAAGAGCGTGCGTGTGCGCGGCGAAGCGTGTTAACCCTTGCGGCCCCCGCGCAGGAGAGGCGGGCGGGGGGGGGGGAGGGCGGGCCGGGGCGGAGCGGCGCGGCGCGGAGAGGCGCGGGGCGGTGGCGGCGGCGGCGGCGGCGGCGGGGCCGGGGCCGGGGCCGGGGCCGGGGCCGGGGCCGCGGCCGGCCGCACCATGCGCTGCGCGGCGCTGGCGCTGGCGCTGCTCTGCGCGCTGCCCCTGTGCCTGGCGGCGCTGGAGCCCCCCGAGCCGGGCTCCGGGCTGCTCGCAGGTAAGAGGGCGCACGGCGGGGTCTGCCGGCGGGGCCGGGGCCGGGGCTGCGAGCGACCCCCGCGGCAGCGGGGGTGAGGGGAGGGGGGGATCCGCGGCGGGTCCCGGCGCGGCAGCGCGGGGTGCGGAGCCCGGCGCCCGGCTGCCGGGGATGCTCCGCGCAGCGCGCCGGAGGAGGAGGAGGAGGGAGGAAGGAGAGGCGCTCTCCGCTAGGATGCACTGTTAAGCCAGGATTGCCGGCCCGCCGGCGAGCCAGGTGCGAGGCGGCGCGGGGCTCCCGGCCCCTCTCCCCGCAGTCCCGTGTGACAGCGGCTCCCGGGGCTCCAGTGGGAGCACGTGTGGCATGAATTTTACGGAGGGGTGGGCAGGGGTCTCAGTGTGGTGCAAAAGGCCCTGGTGGCACAGCCGGGAGGAGGGCAAGGTGTCGCAGCCTGGCTCGCCGGTGGCTCCTCTGGAGCGTCACACACATATTGCAGCGGTGTGCAGCACTACTGAAACTTTGCTTGGATTTGGGGCATCTGCAGCGTCTCTTTCTCTCTCTGGTGCACCTCATCTTCACTTGCTTTCTTCCCAGAGGCTGGTCACTGAGTCACTGGCTGTCCCCTGTTTTCAAGAAACTTTTGGGAACTTTGAATCCTCCGTTTCCCATGGCAAAAGGAATGGCCAGTACTGGGGACATGGGAGCACAACGGCCAGGTCCCTTAGCTCCTTAGTTTAACGTGGGACACATCATGAGATTGCCTCATGAAAGCCTTAAGGAAACAGTTTCCAAAGCTGGAGCTGTGACTTTTCCTGCTGAAGTGATAGGCTCTCTGTGGGATGGCAAATAATTTGGTAGCACTACTGTAAAAAAGGGCCTTTATTTTGAAGGGAGATCTGGCTGTTTCAAATACATGACTTATTACTCTTCATTTGCATTACAATAACACCTAAGGGTCCTAGTCAGAGCTATGATCTCCCTGCTCCTATGCACTATGCAAACCTCTGCCCAAAAAACATATGAGTCTGGAATAAGCTGGAGTACACCACAAGCTTCAGCATGGTCATGTCGGTGGAATCTGGTCTTCAGAGAGAAAAATGCTGATTTATCTCAGTGGTGCTTAATTCCACTTGAACCTTGGATCAGAAATGAAGCTGGAGTGATACAGTTCACAGCCTGGAAAACTGCACTGGGAATTTCATTCCAGTGGTGGAAACTGGAAAGAAATCCAAGTGTGGGTAAGGTGCAAGGGGAATCTGGGGGTAGAACTTCACATCAGGAACATGGGAGCCAGTAGCTCAGGCAGCTTATGCAGGAGGGGAGAGGGAACAGAGGAGGGGTGCCTGAAGCACAGCTATGGTGCTTCCCTGGGACCAGCAGGAGAAAGGAAGAGCTGGAAGAGCCAACCTTGGGCTGTTGCAGTACCGGGAAGCTACATACTCTTCATGCGTTTTTTTTTTTTTCTTTTTTTCCTTTGGGTCATGGGCCAGTCCGAGGTGGGCTTGGCCCAGCAACTGTCGACTCTGCTGCTTTACCCTTTGATTGCCGCTGTCTGTGCTGGCAAAGGACATGAGCTCTGTGTGGTTTTCAGGAACTGCCATGTTGCCTCTAAGATATTGTGGATCCTACCTGTGAAGGGGGATATGGTCCTGTGAGTATGTGGGTTCCTTAGGCTTTGAGGTGGAAGAAGGCAGTCTTTTGGGGTTTGGACTCTTGGTCTTCAGATGGTACCTACTGGCGCTGTGCTCCCCCCAGTGTGGGCTATTCACAGGGCTCTGGGGCTCTGAAGTGGCTCCCCAGACTCTGCTTTGCCTTTTCTGTGCCTCCACCCAGCTCTCAAAACTGCAGCTCTTCAGATCTCAGCAGGGGATGTGGCTTCCCTCCTCCCACTGCCCCAAGCCCTAGTTGCTCTTGTGAGCTGTTTTTAGCTTGCTGTCTTCTCTCCCCCAGCCAAAACCCCTCTCTCAGTTGACTCTCTGCTGCCTCATGCCCGGCCTTGCAGCTGGGTGATTTTTGTGCTGATTTAGGGGTGAGGGTGAAGCAAAGAGCAGTTCTTGGCTGCCCTTCCCGATGTCAGAGCTGGGTACGGCTTCGTAACCTGCAGCAGTGACCCGTGGTGCTCGTGCAGATAGCCAGGGTGCTTCACGCACTGGGGTCGAGTTAAGTGGAGAGTAACGAAGCGGAGAACGACTGCCAAACGAGAGCAGCTAGCGATTCAAGCCCCAGAGTTGTTGTTTAAAGCCTGCGGGACCTTGTTGAGGTTGAACATTCCCTCTCCCAATGCGAAGCAGGAGGAGAGGGAAAGGGATGTACTAAAAGCGATGTAGTATTTGTGGCACATTGAGTTGGAAGGAAATTAAAGCCATTTCTTAGGTGGCTTCACTCCGGCCTAGTCGGGATTAGATTTTGTTGGTTGTTGCTGTCTCCAGGTCAGGACAACAACAGGACCTGCTTGGTTCAGGGCAACAAAGTTGGTATTATTGGGACATGTGCCCTCACAAGAAATTTGGAGGGTGATTGATTTTCAAAGGAGAATTATATGGGAGCTCATCTCCCCTGGAGAGATGATAGCTTTGATGGAAAAACCTGGTTATGTGCACATATTGGTTGGATTTTCAGCATGTAGCTAGTGTGGACTCCCTTGTGCAGGGAAGCCAGCTGCAGCCCTAAAGCCTGGTCTCTAGAGGCGAAAGACTGGAGCACTGAGCCAGGCTCGCAAAACACAAAACTACCCAAACCAACCAACCAGACAAAACATGTCATCTGAGAAAGTGATCCGGAAATTAATGGGAAGGAACAATTTGCCCTTAATTAAAGTTTAGAGTTACTCAATTAAGATCTGCTCAATTAAGGGAAGAATGGTGTCTGACAATGCACCATTTGGCTCCTGCAGATGGTATCTCTTGCTCAAAGGTTGGTGAAAGTAGTTTTTTAATAAATTCTTCTCCTGAAGGGCTGAAACTCAGGGATGTCAAATAGTACAACTTTGTGCAGCAAAACCCAGCAGTCAGATCTGGCTTCACATGTTATTGTCCATTTGTAATTAGGATGCGTATGTGTACTTTGTAAACTAAACAACATTTAACTTAATGTGAGTTTGCAAAACTATATAATTGATATGCATTAGTACAGTTTGTGTATATAGAGTAGGATACGTTTCATATACTATGGATCTTACTAATAAGTGTGTGTATATTAAGCAAGCAAAATAGTGCTAAATCCAAATCAGTTTGCAAAGCCAGTCACTTAAAAATCCAGAAACACCAGATTTGGAGTCTTCATGTCTGCTCCATTTGGTCCTCCAAGTTACTGTGGAGTTCTCAGTTATACAATTTACTGGTATTATTTTCTTCCCCTTGCAAGACCCTAGATTGTGCACTTAAAGGGGCCTAAATACAGGGCATGGGCAGAGGCAGGTGAGCACACAGCTTGCTCTGGAGCAAATGCACCTAACACAAATGCGAGGACTTGCACGTGTGAACTGTTGCCTGATTGTTTTTGAACTCCATCAATCAGCCTAAAGTTCTTAAAAAGATGCATATTGCATCAAAATTAATGCATTTGGTGGCACTGCAGGCACCTTGGTCAGTCCAGCCTGGATATGCCCCGAATTCCCGTGCAGGTGCATGCATGGAGCCGGTGCTGCTCCCGGGACTGCTGTACCCGCCTTTGCAGTGCCTTTTGCTGCTGTGTTTCGCTTTGCCAAACTTCAGCTGTTTGGGCTGAAATGGCTTTGCGTTACGCCTGCCTCGTGCTAGATTATTAGGCAAATTTCAGCCCGGGCTACCCAGCCGTTTGCAGGAGCTTTCTCTGTCTGTAGCGTGTGTCCGTATTGCTATAAGCTGGAGCGCAGGCTAGAGGTTTGGCAGCGTCCCCACAAAAAGTCCGTTCAGATTAGGCCGAGTTACAAAACCCTTAGAAAATCCAAGGCTTTCCAAGAGCGGTGGCCCATGGAAAGCCTCATTTCCTATAGCCGTGGTCTCACTGTGTTTTTAAGCGCCATGCCCGCTCTGGCTTTCTGGTAGTCCCCAGCTCATGGGTGCTGGGCTGCTGCACTGGAGTTGATTTTGTTGCATGTAATAGGTCTAAATCATTACGTTTAAATTCTGCTGTGCTTGGAAGGAGTTTCAGGGGTAAATAAGTGCCTTTCCTTTGGGGAAGACTTTTCTAGGTAAGGAGGCTAAGGGATAGGCTGCGTGCTGCAGGGATGTGATCATGCAAGCTTCTGCAGAGAGTTTTGCAAGATGCATGTGTCGCACCGGTGGGAAAATAAACAGTCTGAATCTGGCCACGCGCTGTTGTGCTTCGTCCCGTGGCTTTCGTTGTAGAACTAGTGACAGCAGCCTTGCCAGTAAGAAGCTCGAGCTCCCATTGCTCAGGCCCGAACACAGCTACCGTCTATTTTTCAGTGGTGGAGACCTCACGGTAGCCAAACAGGACAACTCGCAGAAACCAGCAGTAATTCCCCTCCCCAGTGCCACTAAGCCTGTGCCATTACTGTGATTTTGGCTGAGCCCCTGGGTGCTGGTACTGGCCATACAGCTGGAGTCGAGTGACTGGTGGGTAATGGAAGGGTGCCCGTGGTGCTACAGGCTTGGTCCTCCTTGTCCGAGCTAGGTGCAAACTCCACGTTGCATCTACTCAGGACCTGAAGAAGGAGCCCACCTCCATGGAGATGCTCTGATGTCTAGTAGGGTGGTGCTTGTCCTACAGTTTGCTTTCGGCTAGATGTGGAAAGGGTCTCTTTGTGCTCCTGGCTTTCTGCCGTGACAGCGTTGGGGGGGCACGGCTGTTTCTGAGACCTCTGTCCCTCCATAGCCAAGTCACTAGTGTGCCACCATCAAAGCCAGCGGTCAGGAGGCAGATGCGGGCTCAGGGAGAGCAAGGCGGCCTTGCAGCTGTTCTTGTTGTCGTCCTACAGGGAGCCTGGGCTGGGAGGGGAAGGGAGATGAAACCCATCTCCTGCCTCACGAACCCTTGCAGGAACAGTGAAGGGAAGCAGCCCACAGCTGATTTGCAGCACTTTGGTGATAGCTTCCTCGTGAATGATCGGAATCTGTTGTTGTATTAAGCCTTCTGCAGCCTTATCCTTGTATTTGCTGCTGTGGTGTGACAGGCAGGATGATAGGAAAACGTTGTGGGACTCCCACACCCTGGTGGATCACTCCTGGCTGCCCTAAGTTAGATGCTAAATCCAATTTGGGCACTTGGAGAAGACATTTGGTCTTGCAGCCGTCTTCACTTGGAGGTGTTAATGCTCTGGTTAACAAAAACAGAAGTTGCTCAGCACTTCTGAAAATTTAGCCCTTCTTTTTTCCTAACCGAGGAGGGAATTTGGGGCTCCAGGAAACTATGTTAGCAATCACTGGCCTACAAATGCTCTTGAGATGTCTCCACGTGTTCACTGCACAACTGCGCTGAAAAGTTTTGCTTTCGCTCGTATAGGGAAGATGTTTTGAAGTTGCGAGTGTCACGAGTGTTTGATTCCCAGTGGCCTTTGGCTCCCATCCTGCCATGTGAATCCTCCCTCTAGCAGTGTTTCCTACCCAACCTACTCGAGTGGGACACAGAGAAGACTGGCACAGATGGACGGGGACATGTCATTACCCCTGTGTAATGTAACTGCACACATCCAGCAGCCCTGATCCTGCCAGCTGCCGAGCACCACTCGCCTCCTTTCATTTCAGTAAGCAGCAAGTATGCTGAGTAAAAAAAACAGAGGAACCGGTCATTCCACATCAACTGCTGTCTTGTCCTTCCCAATGAAGTGATATTTTCCTTACCTTCTCCCCATCCTTTTTTGGTTTAAATCTACCACTTCGCTCTGTTAGAAACAGCTATGGGCCTGCTAGGCTCCTGCCTCAGCTCTGGTTCATTTGCATTACTCTGGTTCTACGCCTGTATTGGATGATGGTTTTCCATATCAAATCACGTTTGATTTATTGCAGTATGCCTAGCACAGGCTGGCATTGGGATTCTTTTTGTCCTTGAATCTTGGTTCTCAGGAACCAGGCTGCTGGTCAAACCTTGGACGTGTGTAGAAAAGAAAACACTAAACTGAGCAGAATGAAACACTACCCCCAGGTACTTCATCCTCTCCAGGGCTGGACTTCGGGCACGGATGGCTGTACATCCAGAACAGTGCTGCCACATCTTGGCAAGACTTCTTTTTTTTTACTCCCCATTTTTAAAGAAACCAGCCTGGCAAAGCTAGTTGTCTCCATGTCCTTCCCAGCGCTGCCTTGCGTTGCAGCGTAAGCATGGGGCTTGGCAAGGCAGAGCCTCCTCGGCTCTGCTGCCCACCCCTGCCCCAAAAACTCGAGAGAGCAATGCAAGGACAAAAATCAGTTTCTGTTTAGAACATGCCAACCTTGACAGCGCATCTCTATGCCGCAACTAGTAACTACTGGTAACTAGTGCAGCACTAAATTAGTGCAGTGCTAATTGTCCACATTGAACTTTGCGTGGCTCTGAGCTGCCCCCCGGCAGTGTGATCTCCACAAGGTTAAAGGCCACTGTGGGTCACAAACCGCTGATCCCTGTGCTGCTGGGGTCCAGGATGCCCCAGCTCCGGGCCGGTGAGCCGGCCCCTTAGCGATGCCCGGGTAGCTAGGAGGAAGGCAAAGCGAGGTCCCGGAGCGAGGTGGGCAGCCCTGCACACTGCAGAACGGTTTAGCAACTCGGTTGCAGCGACTGCGCAGTAACGTTTGCAAGGACCTGCTGTGACAGGGTGTTGGAGGGGGGGTTTCTTTCCCCATCACCCGCATGCACTGCTCACTTGCTGTTTCTTCACACGTGAATCCCATGGTGATGTGCCTGCTGGAGGATGGTGGTTTGGGAAGGGGTTCAAGGAAAGCTCATGAGATGGTGTCTGCTCTTCAGAAGCCTCCATTGCCTTCCTCCTCCTCTCCCATTTCAGAGAGGGCCACGGCGTGCAGGCACCCATGGCAGTATGATGCCACCAGGGGCTTGCCCAAGCAGGCCTCTTGCTCCAGGGTGCTCAGTGGTTAATAACTGAGACTCTGCTCCCAGCTGGGGCCTTGGCTGCTTGCGGGGCTGCTGTTGTGCTTGGCTTTTTACACGGGGTTGAGAAGCCGTTCAGTTGAGTCGTGCAAAGCATTGCGGGGAAATTGTTGTTCTAGCTGACTGTGAATTGCCATGAACTTGGTAACGATTGGTGACAGCTAAGCCAAAATGGTTCTTCACACCAGTGGCCTTTGTGTTGCCCACAGGGTTTAAAGTCTTTCTGTTGGTGCTGCCAGTCCCAGATAGTCAAAGATTCAGTCAAGGGATCCAGTATTTATTTCCTGAATACCAAGACTTAGACATACATACTTCCAGGCTTATTTCCATAGAAAGCAGGTTCACCCACTCTTTTCAGAATGGAAGAGGAGTTCCTGCTTAATTCCCATGACTCCTGGAGCTGAGGCTTCAGGAAAGCTCCCAGCTATCCTGCTGATGCTGCTAAAATGAGCTGGCAGCACTGCTTGTTAAGCTGAGCTGGTGTAACTTGCTTGGATAAACAAGCCTGTTAAAGGCTTCTCCAAACAGTGAATTCACGTAAGAGCTTCTCAGAAGCTTAACACTGGTCTTAGCACGAATATCCCTCTATTAGCATTGCATTGCCTTTCCCAGAGATGGTTCATCACTGGAAATCAGATACGTCTGCAGGACCCTCACAGCATCTGTGATGAGCAGAAAGAGGTTGGTCCTTCCCAGACAAGAGCTGTTTTATTATTAAACTTGCTAAAATCTGCCTCTCTCTTGCTGCAAACCGCGGGGAGCCTTGCAGCTCCCTAAGCAGCGGTGGCAGCTGGGCTTGCCTAGTGGCAAGATGTTCTTCAGGAGATGGATTGTTCCAAAGCAGACCAGTGCTGGAGCCTTGCAAGGGCTCCAGCAGTGACAAGAGCCCTTCCACACTGTAGGTTCATCACCATCAGGCTCTTGTTTGAGGTGTTGCTTATCTGAGACCAAAGGTTCTTCCAGGTTGCTGTGAGAGCTTTTGCATGTGCAATTCCTTTTTTCCTGCTCCGAGGAGCCATGTAATCGGTGTTCGTGTTCACTTGGGAGCTCTGCTCAGCAGTGGAGCCCTGGCAGCTGGAATGGGACCTGTAGCTCCCCACCTGGCCTTGTGTCTTGTATTTGATGGCTCCATATGACAGGTGGGCAGAGTTCATCTCCCAGGAAATGTGCTTCATGGAAATGATAGGGGGAGCACAGGTCAGACACATTTAGCCCAGGGAAAACAGTTGGTTTCCTCCTGAAGCCCCTTTCCCTTTTGTTGCTTTTACCAGAGTGCAAGCAAAGGTCAGACTTTTTTTTTTCCTTTTTGATTTTTTAAGACCATTTAAATAGCAGTTTTTATTTTCTTAAAGGGAGAGGAAAAAAAAAAAAGCCAGAGAAAGGTAATTAACTTTTTCACTTATTGAACATTGCCTGTCCTAACAATTAGCACTATGCAGAGATGCTTCCCTACTTCTGGAAGATAGATTAATTCTAAGTTGATACATTTAGATAAAATATAAACTATTTCCTTTGAGAGCTGGAGAAATAAAAGAAGCAGGTAGGTAATATATTGCAAAGACATCTTAAAGCACTTCGGAGTGCCAAAAACTCATGCGTGACGGATACATGGATAATTTCTCCTGCCGCTCTGCTGCAGCCGGCTGTGGAAGAGGCTGCAGCCGGTGCTTATCACAGCAGCCGTCCCCCACCGCTTAGACTTGGAAATGGAAACCACATTCGCGTGAGGATTTAGGGGAGGATGCTGCATTGCAGGGAGCAGCCCAAGGCCTTTCACACCAACCGCTCTGGAGCATTTTCTTGCTGTCCTCTGCGTGGACACGCGTCCTCCCTGAATCTCAGTGCTCTCCTGGAGGGAAGAAGGGTCCCACCTAGCAAGAGCCCTCACCCATGGTGTGAAGGGAGGAGGAAGAGGCTCTGATGAAGAGCAAGGTTTCCATTTCCAGTGGAGATGGCTCCCAGCAGATGAGATCCCGCTCTTGGCATCTTCAAGCCTTGCAGAATGGGGCCGCCCGCTGGGCACCTCGCTGTTTGGGTTAAGGCTCTCGGGCACGAGGAAGGGGAGAGGAGAGACACAGCCAGAAGTAACTGAAGCGCTTTCCTGGTTGATCTCTGACATGGAAACTTGAAGCAGAGACGGGTGCAGTCCCCTTATGGTGCCCTCTCAGTAGGTACAAACATGTCTGCGTGTTTTTCTCTGGGGGTGTTTTGCTGAGGAGCATCTAGGAAGAGGATGTCTCCTTGCCTTGGCGGAGCGGGAGGCGTGGGGGCCGCGGCACCCCCGTCCCCCGCCGGCCCCGCTGGGGCTGGGCTCTGTGCTGTGCTCGCTCGTGCCGTGAGCACGAATGCTGTTTTCCCCCTCGTGCGCTGGACACGCATTGCAATGCGGGAGCGAGACTGCTCCAGCACCTATCCGACGGCACGTAGCACCCGTGCAAACATCAGAGGAGCAAAAACCAGGGGCTCAGACATAGCCAAAGCCACAACAAGAGAGCAGAGTCTCGGTCAGATGTGAACTGAAAGTGTTTTTTTTCAAGCGACCCTAGGCATGAACATTGCAGAGTCATTTGGGGGGGGGAGGAGAATTTATTGCCTTGCTCAAGCAATCTGCAAAAAGCTTTGGAAAAACACCCAATGGGTTCTGGCACTGGGCTGGAGACATAGACTTGGGTCCTCTTTTCTGGACTGTGCTTTATTCACTCTCCCCAAAATGCAAATTTGCATGCAAGTAGATTTGGAAATTCCTCATAAAGATGGAAAATGGCTTCAACTGGAATTTGAGATTTGTATTTTTCTCCCAACTCGTCCCTTCAAAATGAGCCATTGAGATTAAGTTTTATTAGAAAGAAGGGGGAGAAGGAAGGCGCTCGAAAGAGCTCAAGCAGAAAGCTCCTGCTGGCCTCCTGTTTTGGTGCGGTTGATAAAGACAATGATAAGATCGTTTTGCAGTCAGCCAAAAAATATATATTTTTTTCACCCTCAGTTCCATCACTAAAGCAAAATCTGCTGCTCGCACAGCTTCAGCCTTCGGGCTAGCGCGCAACCCTGAGGTGCGCGCGCCTCGCTCGTAGCGGGAAGGGGACACGTCCATCCGGGCGGGAGAGCGGGGAAGCGTCGGGGAGGCAGGCGGCAGCCCGGGCGCTGCCGGCCCGTGGCCCGAAGCGGGGGCATTTGCCGCCGGCGGCAGCGTGCCGGGCTGGGAGGCCGTTTCGCTCCACGTTTGCTGGGTCGAGTCCCGACTCCGGGAGCTGCTCCTTTTGCACAAGACACGGGTCACCACGGCCTCCTTTTCCCATCCTTTCGCAGGCAGTTTCTATGCACGCTTCCCCAGTAGGAATTTTTTTCCATGCACGCTCTGCACACGCAGAGGAAATTCTGTATTTGTACAGCACCATGTGTGACCCAGATCTGATGTGTTTCAGGGCATTTGTACACCTCTGTACTAAAACTCAGGCAGTGCTTGAGTGCGGCTTTTTGGTCCGAAAGAGGTACGTCTTATTAAGAGTTGGTTTTTTAGCTTGTTGCTGCTCAGCCTTTGCTTTCCTGAGCCAAAGCTGGCCTTGTTTTCAGCGGCAGCTGCCCCGGGGCGTTGGAAATGTTGGTTTGATTAAAGGGGCAGGTTAAGCCAGCTGTCATCCAGCGGAGGCAGCCGCTACGCGAACCTCTAGTTTGACAAAGCTGCGTTATTACTACTTCTCTGAAACAGTTGGGTTTTGCCTGTGGAAATGCCGGTCCTTGTTTGCGTATGTGTTGGCGGGCGGCCGTGCAACAGCCGAGCGCGATGTGCTGTAACGAGAGGTTGTCGGTGATGCAGAGGGGCTATGAAACGTTGAGCGTTTTAAGTTGGATCTCACGTTCTGGGAGTGAGATTTGCATGAGCAGATTTGAAGCAACTTCTCTGCTCTTGTTTTCTTTTTTTTTTTTTTGTCTTACTTTTTAATTATTTCCCCCCTGTTCTACAGTGTTTTGAATGCTTTGAGGATAGCAAACTGAAAGGTTTGAGTGAGGACCTTGAGATGGGGACAAAGGACCTAACCTTGGTGGTCCTGCATGGCAGCTGTCTCCTGGGCATGGCAAGAAGCAATGTCCACCTGTAGGAAAACGCGGCATCCCTTCCTTCGGAGCTGGAAAAGAGTCCTGGGGGCTTGACCCTCAACCCGCTTGGTGCCAGGCAGGAGACACTCCTGCAGTTGTTGACATGCCCCAGCGGGACTCTTCCATGCTGACCTTAGTGCTTCTGGCCCTTCCTTATAAAGGATCCCTCCGAAAGCCCCTCGGATATCCACCTGCGTGCTGCAGGAAACACCTGAAAATAACAAGGATTAATCCCTATTTTGGGCGTTGAGCTGCCTATTCTTGCAGCTGCTCAAATCCTCTGCCCAGCGTTAAAACACATTTGGAAGGAAAGCCAGTTTAACACAACGGTGGGAGCCAGCAGTTGGAAGGAGGTATTTGATTTTAAAGCCTTTTCCTCTGCCAAAGCGAAATTTATAGCTGCCCGCTGCAGCTTTTGCTCGGAGAACAGCTCCGAGGAGCCGGGCAGTGTCATGCCGCGAGGTTCGCACTGCGGCGCTGGCGGGTGCCCTCGGTCCTCCTTCAGGCTCACCAGCAGGCTCCAAGCTGTGACAGTGAGTTGCTCATATTGGCCACAGATTATGGGGCTTGAGGTACAGCACTTAAACCCCGCGACTGCTAAGCCACAGTAAAAGGGTGAAGCACAGGGAAAGACCATGAAAGCGCACTGTGCAGGTAGAAGGCACCTGGGAACGGCCATTTGGCTTTTTGTTCTCCTAAATCGGGTTGAAACACCTGCATTTTGGCTGTGACCAGCCACCTTCTCAATGCGTATCTGATGTTTTCCGTATGGAGACCAGGGACTCCCTATTGGAGGCTGAAATACAGTGAGCACCATGGAACACAAGTTTTTTTGCTGTAGTGCAGTGGGGGTGAAGTAGCCGATGTTGCTGCCAGACATGTTTCAAAGGAACTCGGTGGCTGCAGTTAGATGACTGTAGGGTCTTTCGTGGGCCAGGGTGGTTATTGTGTGGATCTTCATTCCTGATGTTTCAGAGCTCATTTTGGAAAGATTTTGCTTCTGCTTTGTGGTCTTGGAGCAAAGCTGGGCAACCAAAGCCCCAAGCGCCAAACCCACAACCTAAATGAAAAAATCCACAATTTGTTCCTGTTTCCCTTTGATAACTGCATGTTTTAATCTTATTTGGGGAGAAGAAGGGCCAGAGTTCCTTATTCAGGCGTGTTTGAGCAAGGCTTCAGCCTGGGGCAGATTGCGGGTCTGTTCTGACCCCCACCCTGTACCTCAGAGGCAGCAGAAAAAGGCAAGTGGAAATTACCCCCAACTTTCCCAGTGATAACTCCCTTGCAGGAACTGATGTATCGGAGAGGCAAAACCTGGGCAGGTCACAGCTGTGTCAGATCAAAGCTGCTCCTGGTCTTGCTGCAGCCTGGGGCACCAGAGGAAAGAGCCGCTTGTACCATGTCAGTGTGAAATGCACACGCGCTTGTGTGTGTTTGTGTATGTGTGCATGTGTGTGTGTATTTAATCCCTACAAGGCTCAGCTCATGGCCAGGTCCTTACTAGTTGCATTACACTTTGCAGAGCTTCTTGGCATGGTGTACCCACGAGGCTGAAGTCAGCTTCGATGGCTACAAATTGCTCGCGTCTGTTGCCAGATGGGCCAACACTTGCCTGGTGCTGCTGGACTGGCTTTGATTTGGCCACGTGGGTCCCCAAGCAGACTGCCCATGCCTCAGTGGTGCCCCTTGGGGCAGAGCCTCTCTCTTTTCCAAGATGGAGATGGAAACCCTCCTGAACTGGTGAGCTCTTCTCTTCCCAAGTCTGTTTTGAAGCAGCAGCCTTAACTCTGAATGCCTTCCCGGTGGGGTGACAGGGCAGTGCTATCTGCAGCAAGAGCCTTCATCTGGGCTTGCTAAGGATCTCCCCAAGTGCTGCACAGCTCCGAATGCTCCTGTGGCTCATTGACAGTGAAAGTTATCCCAGGCAGATTAGCCAGATCTGTCAAAACAACATACCGTGATTTAATGGCTAAAGTCCACAATGTTTCCCCCCTTGCAGGATAAGCCTTTAAGCTGCTAAACTTGCTCTGAGCAAAAATGGGGTTTTTTTTGATGGGTCTTTCTAATGAGATCAGGCGCCTGCCCACAGTGAGCAGCTTTCGGAATCCTTATTAATGAGATCATTATAATGCCTCGCTCGTGGTTTTCCTCTCCAAATGAGTGGACGTTTGGGAATCCTATGCCATATGCAGTAAAACTGCTGTTAATTTTCTTCTATAGCTTCACTACCTAGTGTTAACTTTTAATTATAACCTCCCACATATTAACTGTAGCAACCCATGAGTTGTGATTGTATATGTTATTTAATTTGCCGCTGGTCTACCTCAAGGTTGGGATTTTGGTAGAGTCGCAGTTGCTGGAGAAATTTAAATTCAGATAAGGTGGTTTTCCTAAAGGAAAAGATGCTTTTTTTGTAGCTTAGACACAGCTATTAGTCTTGAAGCAGGAGTTAAGCTGGAGATCACCTATGGTCCCTTCTGCTTTTAAAATGCATGAATAGGAGGAAATCCCTTGCTCAGCAACGCGTCTCGTATGGGTTTATGGATGCTGACTGAGCTGAAGTGACCCAAAATGAAACTAAAGCAGCAGAACTGCTGTGCCTCATTGCTGATCCCAGGCATGCCTCCTTTAGAAGACAGTGCTTACAAGATGCATCTTTGGTTCTTGTGGTTTAATCACTTGCATTTTAGATTTTCCTGTCTTAAGTAGTCATGGTTCTGGGTGAGCAGGGTGTAACCAGGCCCCAGCACTGCCACTGATTGGGAATGTTGCTTGCATTTCACTGGGAGAGCTGGGCTTGGGAGGAATCAAGTTTTATGGCTGCTTAGATACTCCAAGCATGCTTAACGTCACACGCAACCGCAGGAGGCAGAGAGTAAGTGCATCATGCACAGCCATGTGTGGGAGAGTAATTCACGTTGCCAGAGACTTCTGGAGGTCGGGTAGCACAATGGCAGTTCAAGGCAGGCCCAGCTAGACCAGGAAAAAAAGGGCTGGATGTAAATCTTAGACATTGTATCCCTGACTTTGTATGCTGGTGTCCCTAAAACTTACTGGCAGGTCAGCAATGACTCTAAACTCATCCTTTCATTCCTCTTTTAATTTTGACACGCTTCCTCCCTCTTGCCTTCCCCGAGCGCCCTATCTAACCGGAGGCAATCCCTGCTGCATGCTAGATCGGTTACAACATCCCAACGTCTGTTTATTCTGCTCCCAGATCCTGCCTGACTCAGCTGCCTTCCTCCTCCCGGGAGGAGAAGAAACCCAGCTGTGAAAATTGCCCGTCGTGGTGCTTAGTGTCTTGTCTAGGAGGACATGCCTCCAGCGGCTCTGGCGCTGCAGGCTGAGCACAGCGGGCCCGTGCGCGGGGCCCGGCTGGCCTTTGCGTGGCGGTAGGCAGGCAGCAGGAACAGCCCCGCTGGAAGGACATGAAGCTTTCTCGCCTCCCAGCTCGCTGCTCGGCTTTACTCTCTTAGCAAATCCCATGCTCCTCGTACTTGTCAGTAAGACAGGGATGACACTTGCCGCGGCAGGATTTAAGCAATAACGCAGCTGCAGCATTCTGACAACCTTGTCACAGCATTATTTTAAAGGGTAATTATCTAAAAACTGTAACTTCACATGTATTGGCACAGGAAATAAAACATCTTTGTGCACAGCAAACGCGCACAGCGCACACGTATCTCAATGCCTTTGGGTAAGCTTCAGTCTTCGTCCTACCCAAATAGCAGGATTTTCTGCAGAGTCAGAGACCCTCAACACATGTATCTGCAGTCACTGCACAGACCCCAGCACTGTTACAGTGTGGTAGTAGCTCAGATGCTCTGTGCTGTCTGTCCACATATGCTTTCCCCCTCTCACATGGGGCTAAGTGGCATAATATAACCTTTTTCCTGTGGGGATGGCAAGAGCCAGCACACTGGGTAGTAGCACTGGAGAAGCTGAAACGGGCCACCTGAAGATGACTGTTGTTGAGGTGAACGTTTTCCTGTTGAGGCATCAGTGACATTTCCAGAATTGTGCCTTCATGTTTGAGCTCTTATTTGTGATATGTGCAGTCTGCTTTAGTTTAACTTGGTCTCAAACTTTGGAAAGCCATGCCTGAGAGTTACGTCTGCGACTGCAGCCTCCTCCCTTCCAGTGCAGCTGATACTCTGGAAAGGGGAGAGGTGAGGGCAGGGGCTACAGGCTAATGCACTCTCAGGAGGTGCCCAAAGAAGGAGGGAGCTCCAAGCCTTCTCCATGTGGCCTCCTGGGAATTACAACTCTCAACACAGAGTTTCATTGCCACAGAGAAGGGAGCAAAAAGAGGTGCAATGTCAAGAACTGGAGGTTGACCCTAAGCCTTGGTGGTTGCGACCCTCTCTGGGGCATTAAAGCAGTGGATTAAGGAGCATCCCAGGGTATTCCAGAGTATGTTGTGTTGGTTTGTGGCTTCTGGAGGCTTGCTCATTTCAGATGTGAGGGACCGCCATGCTGTCTGACTTCCTGCCTCTCCTGAGTCAAACATGTGCAAACGTGATCATGAATCCCACCGTGTATGGCTCTTTTTTATACACACAGGCTGGTATTTCCGCCCATCTCCCTCTCCCCCTGTAGGGCCCCTTCATAAAGAACTTAGTCAGCCATTGCTTGTGACCTTGACCTTTGCACCTCTCCTCCCCTCCTCCCAAAATATGAAGCATCTGGCACACATGTGCTCCCTGGCTGCTCGGTGGATTTGGTGGAGCTGCACTTTCACAGCACAGGCTGTAGCTTGCTCCTGGGTTCTGCTGCTCTGCTTTTGCCCTTTTGGGAGGTGTTTGCTCTGCTACTATGGAGGAGTGCCTGCTTCTGGCCTGGTGGCTAACTGTGGGGAGATCTTGCCCTTAGAAGTGGCCTCTGAGAGGAGGGAGGGCTTGTGCAACTTCCTTCCTTTCATGTTGCTCAGAAAAGTTTCCTCCATTGGCTGCACTGGAAGCATTCAAGGATTTGACCATCAAGAGCAGGGAGTGATCCAAAATGACTCCAACTCTACTAAAAGAGAGGGAGTCAAATCTCTTCTTGATTCCTACGTAGTCCTGGCTTCCAGCCAGGGAGCTCATTGGAGACTCTTTTTAAAAGGCCATTTTGAAGATGGAATTAGCTAGTTCTAGTTAATCCATTCCTGGTGCCTCCAGCAGCCACGCAGTTGTGTGGTCTGAGCTTCAGATCAAGAATACACAGATACTTAGATGTCTTGTCGCTTGGCCAAGGCGTATTCCTCTGCTGCCAGCACAAGGGAAAGGGAAAGGATGTTTCCCTTCTTCTGTGGCTGATTTGGTGGTGCTGGGGATAACTCATCCTTCTGCAGAGCAAGGCAGTCCCTGAACATTCTTCCTAAGACTTGGGCTGTTAGCAGAGGCAAACCTGTGCTCTGTAACACAAAAGTGGTGAGGCGGTGATAGCGCAGAGCTCTGTTCCAGTTGTTCACATGGGTATTTACCCAGCTACGTGGCTGGGTCTGCATTCAGCACAGCCTGGGGGATTTGCCTCACCTTGCTTAGGCCAGAGAAGGGTTGGTGTGTGGTGTTAACTGTTGCTGGGTGCACCTTGCTGAGTTCAGAGCCTTTGGGGTGTCACCTAGTGCTGCTCATCTCCCAGCACTGCTGTCCAGAGATGCCTGTCCCTTCTCACTGCTGCAGAATACGACAGCAGGTCCCTGTTCAAGATACTTTTCACTGCCAGCAGTGAAAGCAAGCATAGTGTGTCCTTGCAGTGGGCACAAGATCCCACGAGACCTGGTTGGCATCTGTGTGACTAACCTGGCTGCATGAGCGTTTGCCACTGTCAGACAGAAGAAGGTCTTGGGGCTGGGCAGGGTGTGAGCAGAGTCCAGCACAGACTTTGCTTCAAGGCTGCCCAGACCTCTCTGGCCTTAGTGTTGTGGAGAACTGGAAGCTTTTAGATGGACAAGGATGTGGTAGACATCTGCATAGAAGTTCACCTGGAGTGAAGATGGGTTGAAGAGCTTTCTCTGTGCTACTTCTAGCAGCTCCAGCAAAATGCATGTCTGGAAAAGTCAAGACAATGGGGAAGACTGTTTTTGAGAAGGTGTGAGCTGAGGTGGATGCTTCTCCAGCCGTGAAAAGGCCTGGAGTCCTCTGGGGTAATAAACCTCTTGCTTAAAAGAAATGAGGAGATTTGAAAAGAACAAAACAGTAAATGTCCAAACATTTGCATTTGTCTTTCTGTGTCTGGACCATTAGCAGTCAGATTTTCCAAGCTTTTTTCTATAGCTGTGTGCTTACGAAGCTTAATTAAAAGAAAGAGTCTCAGAAATTTTCATGAGACCAATATGTGGAACTTTAAGAGTATATCTGTGTCAGCAAGTGGTGTGGTCCACCAAGAGCAGATCTGCAGAGCAAAACAGCTTGTTCTGAGGCTCAAGTATCCCCGTTATATGGGCTCTGTGCCTTTTACTTTGGATTAGTCTGGTCCTGTGGACTGAATGTCCATGGGATACTCTCCATGTTGGAGAGCATTAGGTATGCTTCTGAGCATGTCTTCTGGCTTAGTTTCATGGGAAAGGAATCTTTGTGTGGAGCTGATTTTCAAGCAACCTGTCATAATCTGCATCAAAATGTGCTCCAGACTACTGGGTCTTTCATGACAGAGAGGCTCTTGGCCCCTGGATCACTTCCAGCATGTGAATGTGACTCACGGTAGTGTGTTCATGGTAGACGTGGTTGGGCTTGTAGGCGTGTTCTGCGCATGTGGAGGACATGTGCTGCAAATGCACGTAGCCCTGTGCAAATGAGATCTGCTCAGATGTCCGCATCCTCGTGTCCTCCCTGGTCACACTGACTGTGGTGCTTCCGGCTACAGGAGAAGCTGCCGGGAACACTCCATCCTGGCTCTCCGCCTCACAAGAAGCGAGAAAGCAAGTCCTGTTCGTTTTCACAGAGCACAGTCGCCTTTTCCCTCCTTTAATCTCCCTGAATGTGTTTTTGTTTCATTTTTATATTCCTTCCAGGCTTTTACAGAAATTCCCACCGGGCCCAGGCGAAGCGGGTAGTGTGTCCTGATTGGAAACAGAGTAGGACTGGGAGCAGCTGAGATAAGTAGCCTGATAAAAAAGCCAGAGCCCTGCTGATGTGCAGACGGAGCTGGGGCTATCCTCGCCCCTGCTGCCTGCTTGGAGAGGGCTCGAAGCTGCCTGAGCTGCTGCAGCCCGGTTGCTCCTCCTTTTTTTGTTGTTCTGTTTCTCAGTGCCAACGCATAAACTTCCCAGAGCCAGGGTTAATGCAGTTCAAACCCTCGGTTGGAAGTAGCCTGGGGAGGAAGGCACCTCTTTTTGTTGTGGTTGTGCCCGGGCCAGCAGGGTGAGGTCTTAGGCCATTGCTGGTGCTTTGCTTCCCTGACTGCATGCAAGAATTGAACATGAAGAAGAAAGGGATGGGTCATCAGGGCTTTTCTCAGCTTAAAGGAATTCCTGTTACTCTACTTGGATAAATGAGTAGATTTTTCCTCTTATCTCAAACCTGAAAGTGGGCTAAGCCTCTAGGAGAAGGGTTGTCTTTTTTGAAGTCTGTAACATCAACAGTTGCCATATCAAAGACAGCACAAGAACTGCTTGCTCAAAGCAGAGTAAAATAATCAGGAGATTACTGACATCTCAGAGTGGTTGCTCTTGTATTTGAAATGATGCCCTGGATCTGTCACTTTTGTAGCTCCTGCTGCAGCAGAGAAGAGCAAAGCTTCATCTTTAAGGGAGAGTAGGTTCGCAAGGAGCCAGACGTCCCGACCAAGGTTTCTCTTCAGCTTGAGTGACAATTGGGCCACGTCCTGCTAAACGTAGTGAAATGAGGCTCCCTAGACCTTGATATTGGACTGAACGGTTGTGCTGCCTCCCCCATGCCTTTCCATCTTTGATTTTCTGTAGAAAAGTAACTGCCCTATTGCTCCTTGACTGTGAGGGATTAGCTTCCAAAGAGCTGCCTGGCACTGGGGCATCTTTCTCTTTTTCTTCTCTTCTTCTTCTTCTTTTTTTTTTCTCCCCAGTAATTATAGTAATTGCATCTCTCTTCCAGATATCCACTGACCATGTGGTCTGTTAGGGCACTGATGAGAAGAAGGTAAAGCAGATCCTTGAAGTGTGGGGGTGAAATGCTTAAGGGAAAAGATGCATTTGGCCTTGGTTCTCTGAGGGCATCTCTGGGTTCCTCTGAGGGCAGTGTACTAACCTCTGGATGGTGACGGGCTCTGTTAGCTTTGTTGTTCTGTGATTTTGCTCTCTGTTTCAGGAATTTTATGGCAAAGGAAAAACTTACATATTTTAAGCTGAGCTGATGCTTTCAAGTGTTTATTTTGCTGAACGTTTGGTGGGAAAGGTGCGGTCATTTGGTCCAGTTTGATTTTTTCATTATTTTTGTTTACTTCATTTCCAAACTAGAAAAAAAAGGAAAAGGAAGAAAAGACACTTCTTCATGTAGCCCTGCCACTCACGGAGCACTGAAGTATGCAGCAAACGCTGGAAGCACTGCTGCAAACCCAGCGCGAGTGATTGCTACAGCAATCTTGAGGATGTTTGATCTGATCATTTGAAAACAAACTCACCCCTCTTTGTGTGAAGGAACGCTGGGGGCCCTGCTATCGTTGTGTTCACAGCAATCAGCATGTTGCTCTGCCTTTCACTGTGTGAATAAATCTAGCAGAGATTGCTGGAGTTAGACAGGAAAGTAATGTTCTCTGCCCTTAGGAAATACAGGTGTGGAATGCGTGAGCAAACCTCTTGTGGTGTTTGCAGCGCACTGTCCTCAGAGAAGCATTTTGACTTTGTACCTTCCTAAAGTTGCTCCTTCTTAGGTCTTTTGGGGAAGGCTGAGAGGAGCAGAGCCTCGCTGTGGTGGAAGCTGCATACCAAGTGGCTGTCCATGCCTAAGGACCCGCAGCAGAGATGTGGAGAGGCTTTTCAGAGGTGTGGGAGATGTAGCAACAGCTTCCAGTAGGATCCATCTTCTTCGTTTCTTCTTTTTCCTTGAGATCTTACTGCTCTGGAATAGTGCCAGCTGGCTGTGGTGTTTGCTGACACTTGCTCTACCCCATGCTTTGGTTCAGAAGGTACACAAAGGGCTTCGCCTGGTATCCAGAGACATTGTGCTGGCATCCAAAGGTGTCTTACTACCCCTGCATCTACACAGAAAACTTTGATCAGTAGAGGTGCCTGTGTAGATGGGTCCAGCAGACTGCGCTGAGCAGTCCCCTCTCCAGCAATACATCTTTTCCATCCCTATCTGCCTTCCTCACCCTGCTCCCAGTTTGCCCAGGGAGACGAGTCCGTGTTGGCTGAGACTCTGGCCTCGCTCCCGTGCTTCTGCCCCCAGGTTGCTCAGAACAGGCATCTCTTTGGCGGCTTTGGAGAGTTGCTCCCAGGAACCACATAAAATCCCCTGGTTCTGAAATTTGTTGCGACCGTCCTCCTTGATGGCTGTCCGTTGAACACAAGGCTAGGTGGCAAGGGATGCCTTTCACAAGCCCCCAATGTCTTGGAAGAAGAAAGCTCTCACCAGAAGGATTTCTGCCGCTGTGATGTTGGATACAGTCTGCGGTTTAAAAAATTCCTGGTAATTTTGGAGCATTATGTGATACAGAGTTTTATTTTAGGAAAACCTTCCTTCCTCAGTCTGGGAACTTAGCTCGTGTGTCTAGCTCCCTTTTCTTTTTTTCTTCTTCTTTTTTTTTTTTTTTTTTTTTTTTTTATTAATTACTCTGAGATGGCACAGCAGGAGTTTAATGTGTTGCTCACTTTGAAGAAGCTGGATGGATACCACGTTGGACTTTGGATGAGCGGTGTTAGTGGCTTCCAACCTGCATGTGTATAAGACCCCTGTCCTGGCCTCTCATTTCAGAGGGCTATTCCAGAGTAAGTTGTATAGAAGGTGACTTGCAGGAAAGGGTGGAATGGAGCTGCAACAAAGTACTTGCTGGAGAAGTTGTTAAATGTGATGCTGAGGCACTAAAAGATTGCCTACTCCGAGGTAAATAAAGCTGAAGTTGAGGGAGTGTGGGCTTCACCTTGGGTTAGGGGATCTGCTTTGGTGGACTTTGACAGACTTTGTAGAGCTGGAGGTTGAGGTGCTGATAGAGAATGGTCTCCTGTGGTGAAAAAGTGATGGACCAGTGCTTGTGAAAGTGAGTCTAATTTGGCAGATCTTTTCAAATCAGGAAGTGGGAGTGAAATTCAAACCCATTAAAACAGTTGGTTTTCCTGTGTTTTGAAAAGAAAGCAGTCGTTTTGAAAATGACTTGGCATCCCAGGGTTTCAGACAAGAAATTTGACTTTCAGTTTCAGAACAGCTGTCTCTATTTAGCAGATACCTTGCACAGGAAAAAGAAAAAAAATGAAAGAGTTAAGTAATTCATAAACATGAAGTCCTTCATTTTAGGCTAACTCAAAATGACTCATTTTTCTTCTTTCTTACAGGAATATTGGGAAAGTTTTCTATTTGACACATTTAATTTAATTTTTATTCTGTTCCAACAATGTCATCTAACCCTGAGACCTTCCTCACACCTCCAATCCAACATCTGTTGGATTGCTCTGAGAAGTTGCTCACCTCTAATTGCTGTGTATTTGAGCTTGCCTGCCTTGAGCTGGTGATGAAGATCACTTTTTTTTCAATGTAGATATGTTTTTACTGTTAAAAAAAAGACTTCTCAGTTCTATGTCTGGGGCTTTCCCATATTTCCACTGTTACCTAAGATCTGCTGTGAAGGGGTCTGTTGTGTAGAGGGTGCATGCATGTGTCAGCATGTGTGATTTGTGCCTTATGATATACTTGTGAGGAACACTGAAGGCTTGAAAACTATTTTTTGATGGGAGAAGAGAGATTTTCCTCTGGCTTCTTCTGTGTAAGAAACTTTTTCTCCTTGGGGAGTTCTCTAGGTTAATAAAGAAATACAGAGAGCATAAAACTTAATTTTAGAAGAGATGGGATTATTATTAGTGGGTAGAATGGTCCAGGGCAGCCCTAGGGGTAGAAGATACAGTAGCAGGCATGAACCAGCCTTTGGGCAAGATGGTTTTTACAGGGGGCAGGAGAGCTTTGGGGGAAAAAAATGGGGATGGAAATCTAGCAATGGGCTTTTGCACAAAGAGCCCAGCTGAGGGTTGTAGAGGTTGGCCCATGCCCAGGTGTTGTGTGCTGTGCATGCTTGCCATCCGGAGCTGATCTGTAAGTGAGGTTGCAAGAGGCATCTTCAGCCACAGGTGGAGCATCCATGCTATCCTAAACTTGAGCATGGATGCCTCCTGAAAGCACTGCGATGCGCAGCTACTGCCTGAGCGTGCAGGACTGCCCCATCACTGTGTCTTGTCAGGCCTCTTAGTGTCCTCTGCAGATGGCCTCGGCTGTGAGCAAAACCCTGGAAAAACAGCAAATATTCCTTCTCTGTTCTCCCTTGGAGTCATTGAGGGGTTTAACAGCTTCTCCCCACATGCAGGAAAGCCTGTTTTGTGTCTCACTTTTGATGAGCCTTAAGAAGCCTAGGAAGTGTTTTTGCTTAGGTGTCTTGGAGAGCCAGTGGCATTTCAGGTGGCACTGATGCCTGGGACAGCAGTGGCTCATTGCACTGTGCAGCTTGCAAGGGCTCACCGGGGTCCAGCTTAAGAGAAATTGTGGCTGTAAATGTAATAGTGGAGGGCAGAGAGGTGAGGAGGGAGCAGCTCTGCGAGTGTACAGTACTTTGAGTAGCATTCATGAGTTTAGTAAAGGTTGAAACCTCAACAATCCAACAGTTTGTGGAGGAAAATTGGCAGCTGCTGACTGTGGAATGAATCACAAATGTGCACATGTTTTGCCTGAGGTGAAAATCTGAGTGATTTTTGGCTGTGAAATGTCAGCTTGTTAGTCTGGGAAATGCTCTTTTTTATTTTTTTTTCTTTATTTTTGCAAGCAGAGAAGTCACTGTGTTGAGGGGAACAGTGTGCACATGAGAGTTGGGTCAGGATTGCTGCTCATGGCCCCATTTTGCCCCAGACTGTACCAGCTCTGTCTCTAGTGCATGAGGCTCATGGGTTTGTCTCCCCCATTTCCCCAAATTTCCAAAATTGCCTGGAGCAGAGGATGCATCATGCCTAGATTTAGATCCTCCAGAACATTGTTGCAGATCAAATAAATTTTAATGGCTGGTTTGCAGCTGAGCATTGAGCCTTGCATCAGCATATCTAAAAACCCAGGAAGCAGAAGATCCCTCCAGAGTGCTATGCATTCCTCTTGCCTGCAAAGGAAAAGTTTCCTCTCCCTTTAATTAAATACACTGGTACTAATTTCAGATTGGGCAGTAGTCATGTGCTGAGTAACGGGAGCTGGTAGCACCTGCATTGCGTGCAAGGCACGATGGCAAAGCTTAACCAGGGCAGATCTCCTTCCTTCAGCCCTTGGCTCTGGGAGGCTCCGGCTCGTGCATGTGGGAATGGCCTTACTGGAAACAGAGGCTATTTGTCCCCTCTCCTTTGGCATGGGAACCTTGCTGCTTTGCAGAGAAGTCCAGTATCTCCAAAGTCATTAAGTAAGATGGCTTTGTTTTAGCTAAGGTAAATCATGTGCTGACCTGCAGGCATTTTCTTCGAGGGGAAAATTGGTCTTGCCAAATGAAGACATGGCTAGGAAAGAGTTTCACTGAGCTTAGATGGCTTAGGACAGAGCTTACCGGTTTGACAGGCACCTGCACAACAAGGAGTCTGCTGGATTAGACCCTATCTCTCAGCCACCCCACTCTGGAGAAAAGCAAAGGGCACTTGTCTTCCTGCCAGCAGTGAGAACGAGTGGCTGGTGCATGAGCTCCTATTGCAAGCTTTGCAGCCCCATGCTCGCCAAGAAAAAGTTTGTTGCAAGCCTCTAGAGTTTGCTTGCCCAGTCTCTCGTCATCCCTGAACCTGTGAATTCTTACAGGTCAAACTCAGAGAATGAATTGTCTGGCTCCATGAGTGAATATCTGCATGCGTACAGCACCTTACCTGGCACAGGACCAAGGGCATGCTAAATTTTGGGTAGGTGCTTCGTCCATCCTCTAGCAGAGTGCTCTGCTTCCAGGGCTGCATTTCTAAGGTATTTCCTAGTTGATGGAGGTTGGAGTGACCTCAGCCAAACTTTTACAGATGCCGTATGTGAGCTCTCCTTGAGTGAAGTCACTGGATCTTACCAAGCTCGGAAAACTAATCTTTGTGACTGCCTCCAGTGCCCCCAGCCGATTAGTCTCCTAAGCTGCTGTACAGAGGTTGATAAAGCACATTTGTCACGAATACACTGGGCCCAAAGAGAGGAAGAGGGTAAGGATGGATCACCAGGTCTGCTGTTACAGGCAGGCAGGCACATTAATGGTGGGCTTTGTCTGCAGGGTGGAGGGGGAAGGGGCTGCAGCAATCCTGCGCTCTCATTCAGCCCTTTCCAGGAGGGACACCTGATCCCATCTGGGAGCATCCTGGCTGCTCCGCATGCTGGTGTGGAGTTCCTTGCTATGCTGAGCTCCCTTTCTTCCTAGTAATTCTCAGGTGCATTCATAAAATACCTGCCTAATTATTTATTTAGGTAACAGGGCATTGCAGTAGACTGCTACCTAGTGTGGTTATAATGTTTACATTTTGTCTTTCCCATAAAATGATCTCCACATTGATTTTAATTTTTGCTGCTTTTTTTCCTCTCCTGGGTACAGAGGAATGTTTCTGTTTTCAGGTAAGTCCGTCCGCCCCCTCCCTCTCCGTGTTATTTGGTGAGAATAGGATGTTCTTGCTCTCCTCTTGCTCTACCTGACTGGGCTGGCCAGACAGCACGATTGCTGCTGCCTTTTGCTAAAGAGGTGGCAATGTGCCATGAATAATTGGAGCTAGCACCTCGTTACCATGTCTGCAGGCCCAGTTGGTGAGGTGAGGAGAATGGAGTGGGCTGTGTAAGTGCTAGAGGTCCTGGCCCTTGGGGACCAAAGGTTGTAGGGAGGCAGCCCTTACCATGAGAATGGGTTGAGGCCTTTGACACTTCTGTGGGTTCAAAGGGTCTTTAGCTGTCTGAAAGGGATTGCCTGGTTTTCAGAGCATGCAAAGGGTGATGGCTGGGGAAGCATGCTCTCTGGACATCTTTGGTGCATGCGTGGAAGAAGTCATCCCTTGGCTGCTCTTTACTAGCCTTTCTGGAGACTCTGACACTCAGCTCTGCTGGCTGCATGGTTCCGCCCGAAGTGAAGGTCAGCCAGGTGGGATGAAATGCTGACTGATTTTGCCTGCCACAAACAAAATGACAACCAGTTAGGTAAACACAAGGGCTGAATTGTGGGGCCACTGTCATTAAAAGCTGCAGTATTTACTGTTTAGCTGGGCTGTAACAGATCCTGGCTTGGCACCCAAGGTCTCCAGGAGGCAGCTGAGCAGTGAACATGGGCACAGAAATCAGGAAAGTGCTTCCTGGGCAAGCTAATTCCTTCTTCCCCCTTTGGATAGGATTTGCACACATTTACTTACTTCCTGGTTGTCTTTAACACACATATCCTCATGGTGCCCCCGCAGCATTAGCTCAGCTTCATTTCTCCGCCTGTAAAAGAGGAACTTTGCTTTATCGTGATCATGTGGAAATGAACCCTGTAGAACCATGGGCCATGTGCTGAACCATCAGGGTGAGACACTAAATAGGTAGATTCACCTGAGCAGGGTGGAGCAGCTTATTACGGATTATGAAGCAGCATCCATCTTTGGTGTTTAAAGCCGTATACAGCATTCAGCGTTCATCTTCCACGGGGAATAGGCCCTGGGGGGATTAGTGACCGGGGCTGGGACATCTGCGCTGTATCTTTATTCTTTACTCTGGATCCCTGGGGTTGTCCCGTGCCAGTGGACAAAGGGTCTCAGGTGGGATTTCACCTGCAATGGCATGCACGTGCAGTGGGGCCAGCACAATCCCTTCTCCTGCGTCGAGGTGGGAATGGTCATCAGTGTAATCTGCATGAGGAAAAATTGCTTAAGACTTTTTTTTTCTATCAACGGGGCAGATGTGTTATTGCTTCCTTCACTAGTGGCCACTTCCAGAAATGAAGCAGCGCTTTGCAGCTCAGTTGTCTGACCTGCCCGGGGCAGCTCCCTGGCTCCAGCATAAAGTCCCTGCCTCTGAAAACACAAAGGACCTTTCACTGCTTTACATCTGCTACTTTGCTGCAGTTTTTTGATACTTTGATTATAACTTGGGAAACGAGAGTCGCAGAGATCCAGAGCCAATAGCTTTTTCTCGTGGTGTGACAGATGTCTGCTGGCGTACAATCAGACTGTTTCTGGTTGCCTGTCACCAGTGACCAACATCTGGGTGTAGCAGCTCCGATCTGGCTTGCTTTCTGCATTTCCAGTATCAGGTTAAAGCTTCATTTTTCAGCCGCAGATGACGTTACACGTACGGTTTTAAAGCATTAGACTAAACCAAGTGAAGTGATTAATCACTAGTGTAAGGAACAGGGACAGGGTAGTTTGGAGGAAGGGCTTGGCTTTGGGGTGCACTGGGCTCTTCTGCATTTGCTGAAATGAGTGCAATTCCCCAGACAGGCTCCCTGGACGTATTTATTTATTTATTTTTTCTCAGGGTTATAATCTCTCCCAGATATGTACGCCTGCAACAGAAGATAATACTAACCAGACTGTTTCCCTTGTTACTCGAGATGCTTTCAACATTGTTGAAATAATAACTCGGGCTGAATCTCTGCCAGGCATTAAAATAGCTAGTTTAAGAGAACGGGAGGTTAAGCTGTAGAAATGCTTGTGAAGATCAACGTCTAATGGAGAAGAGGGGGCCTGAAATATTTCAAAAGCAGAGATTTCCCATCAAATTGCTGTTTCATTCCAAAATGTTGGAGCTGCATTTCCTCTTGTAAGAAATCTTTCTGCCTTGCTTTTCTCTGCCTCTTCCTTTCACTTTTGTAGCTCCCAGTGTGCATTTTGCTGTCTCCATCCAGTTCTCCTATGCAGCAAGTAGACGGGAGTTACAAGGTAAACTGTAGCCACATAACTCTCCTCCCCACTCCCTTCTTACCTCTGCTTGGAAGGTGCTAGCCTATCACCCCCACAAAATGTTGCTGAGATTTTAAAAAAGGATCCTGTTCTGAATTATGAGTTTAAGACCTCACAAAGCATCATGAAAACTCAAAGGAGAGCATGAATGCTTTTGTGAGCTGAAGATCTCGTGGACAACCCAACTAGCCATGCAGAAATAGCTTATGAAGCAAGGGGTGCTGCCCAACAGCAGAGATTTTGGCTCAAGCCTCTGCCTGTCCTGTTGAGGGTTGTTACTGTGGGTGCTGCTTGCAGCTCAGGGGATCCCTGGAGAAGACTTGCTATAATCCTGCCCTTTTCCCAGCCTCTTCTCCAAGCATCTGCTGTTGGAATTAGGGATGAGACACAAGGGACCTTGCTGTGGCCTCAAACAGCTTTTCTTATCATCCTGACCTTGAAAGCCATCAAGTCCCGACAGTCTTGGCCGTGGGAGCTCGGGGTGTCTGCTGGCTTGTGTCCTCTCTCCATCAGGATGAGAGGATGCTGCAAATCTTGTCCTGCTTGTGCCGTGGGCCACCTGGCTCAGTGCCGGCTGTCCCACTGTGAGGGCATTTCCAGTCATCCCATCGTAGTTATTCAGTGGGGGCTTTGTGTATTTTTGCGTATGTGTCTCTCAGCTCTATAAAGAAGAGCAACAGAGAGAGGCTCTTGGAAAGCTGTTGCTGGAAATGAGCCCCTGGAGTGCGGTAGTTTGCAGAATTTACTATTATTTACTTTGACAAGGGAGCAAAGGGAAACTTATTTACAAGCGACAGTGAGGGCCAGTGTTATTGGGACTTGTCCCCACTCAGTATCACATGTTTTACTAGTATGTTTTTTGGTTGATTTCATATTAATCCCACAGAATCCTCTGCAAAGACATTTGTAGATCAATTCAAATCTTATGTTAATTCATTCTAATTTAGTAATAAAGTTCAATTGCTATAAGACAGTCTTGAATTGATTGAAGAGTGTCTGTGCAGGGATTTACAAAGGTTTAAATTAAATCCATTTAAAAACACCCCTCTAGTTAAACCTTTTAAACCCTAAATACAGATAAAATGTCAGTTCCACAGTGTTTAGCTTGAGTAAAGTGGAGTCTTGAGCTCAGGCCAATAGCATTTGCTGTTAGTGCTCCAGGAGAGGACAGGACATGCATGCATGCATAGAGCCAATATTACAGAGAAAGTAGGGATTGAGAAGGATAGGTGGAGAAGGGATAGGAGAAACACCAGCATGCTTGTGTGGCAGGGAAGGGAGAGGTGCACAAGGCTGGTGTGAAGTGTGGCACCCCAGAGCATTTTCTTGGGGACCAGGAGCTTTGTGTTGAGGTTAATTCTCAGGAAAAAGGTGTTTGAGGAACCTTACTGGACTTTTTAGTACAAGTCCTGGGAGGATTACAAGTGGATTCTTCCCCTGGCCCAAGTCAGGGCTGCAGCTCCTGCAAAGCAGCTAATGGTTTTGAGTTTTCCTCCCCAGTCCTTCCCAGGATCTGTTTCAAAAGGTTCTTTGGATTTGCATTTCTGAGCTTTGCTCTGTGTTTGCACCATGTTTCCAAGCCTTTTGTTGTACCCATGAGTGCAGGAAATGCACTCTGCTATTAGTGGGATGAGAGTCTTGTGCCAACCCATGCCTTGGGTGGCTGAAATGTGCAGAGCACAGAGCAGAGATCAGGAGGA
Organism: Rhea pennata; assembly: GCF_028389875.1. Lineage (NCBI taxonomy): Eukaryota > Metazoa > Chordata > Aves > Rheiformes > Rheidae > Rhea > Rhea pennata. Next base: position 4,905,011 of record NC_084680.1, read on the forward strand.
GCATGGCAGACCTGAGTCCTGGCCACGTACTGATGCTGCCGGAGGTGCCATTCAGTGTTCCAGGCTGAAGACTGAAATGCCCCCCAAGGCAACTTCCCTGCTCCTGTGGCCACTCTGGTTTTACAGTCCTCTTTGTAGGTTTAGCAAGTCACAGCTCTCACACTCTAAGCTTTCTTGCCCCATTGCTCTTGTCTGAAAAACTATTTCATAGCCGCTGTCCTTTTCCTACCATTTAACCTAGTTTTATTTGTAGCCTATGTATACCCAATTGGGGTTATCCTCTACTTCCAGCTGCCCTTCTCCCTCCTGAGGCTTTGTCCCCGAAAGCCATCACGTCCCTGCAGAGAGCTTGCCTGCCTGTGGCTGCTCCCACAGGGAGGTCTCCTCCAGCTCAGCCCCATCGGAGCCTGTGCGCAGGAGCAGCAGCACACCCGTGGATCTGCGTAATGGACCCGAAACAAGCCAGGAGTCTGATTTTCCTGTCCAAACAGTATGCCTGGGTAGCTTTTTCTTCTAAAAAGGTTTAGCTTCTCTGAAATTTTCTGTCCTCCCTGTGGGTGGTTAGTTGTATTCACTCTTCCAATAATAGGTACGACGTTCTCCGGGAGACTGTTCCCTTTCTTTTTCTTCCTGCTTTGGCTCTGTCCCTTTCAACTTGCAGCCACTGGGTCAAAAACAAATTATGTCTGCTCTCCAGAGCACGGAGGCGAAGGTTTAAATCCTGTTGCATAACCTTCTGAATGCTCGTACGTCACTGCGAGCTGCGTGCATTTCGGCTTAAACCTTGTCTCATGTGGCTTGTGTTGCCTTTAAAAAGAAATAATGAAATGGCAAGGGAAACAGAAACAGTAGGAAGTGCAGGAGGTGACATGGCTGAGTGCTGTGGGCATTATTTACATTACAAGCAAAGCTAGAACAGCACGAGAAATGGGAAGGCCTGCTGGAGGGTCGATGCTGGCTACGCACAGTGTTACGGGATGTACGTGGCCCTGTCCACCCACAGTGTGCAAAGTCACCAGGCAAGTCCAAACAAGTTCCAAACTGCCAGATGGGGTTTGGTGTTTTTCCCCTTTTCTCTGGTGTTGAATGCTTAAGAAGGGCATATACAGGCACCTTTTTCTGAAGCTGAGGGAGCTACCACCTTTATCTTGTGTATGATGCTGGAACTAACTGGATACCTACAAGGCTGCCCTGTTGGAAGTGTTATCTGCTACAACTGCAGAGGCAGACAGTGTGACAGTCCCTGAAACGTGCCTCCTCCAGAGGAGAAAAACAGGCAAAATCTACAAACCCAAGAATGTCTTTCATGAGGCAAAAAGGGTGGAGGATTAAGAGCCATCCTAACGAGTGTGGAAAAGCATTGATGTTTAGGGAGGACCATCTCGTTTTGAAATGCTTGGTTACGGACTGTGCAAGTGCTAATGTGGTGTCATCAGTCTGAGATGCCAGGAAACCCTTACCCTGCTAGAAAGGTCTCTTCTTCCATCACTTAATGCAGAGAGCCCGTATTATTACACTCTAGCTGCGATGTACAAGTGTCTCTAATTCAGTTTGAAAACACTGCTAAAGTAAGCGGCTTGTGATCCTAACCAGACTCTGAGCAGGATATTTTGGTAAGGGCAATCATAGAAATTAGAGTGAAAAAAGACCTGTTAGGTCATGTGCTCTGGTCCCCAGGCAGCGAGCACCAGGCTCTTTCCCTGGGGTAGTCTCCATTGCGTGTCCAGCGCAGTTATTTCAGGTCCCCGCTTGTGGTGTCGTATCCTGGGGAGTGATTCAGTCTCACAGATCCCATTCTGAGCTCTGCCAGTGCTTCAGTTAAGTTTCCTGTTGTTTAATATCATCCCCTTTCCCCTGCTTTCCCTCCTTCGGTGAGAACGTAAACTTAAACTTTTGTATAAGTTTCACAAATACAGAGGAGACAGGTTGAGGTCTGGTGGGTGCTGCTGTGCAATAGCAAGCAGTGGTGGGAGACATATGTCTGGGCAAATGCATGGCCATGACAGCTGGCCACCATGGAGTGGGGTAGGAGATCTTAATGGTCTTGAATAGCCTCACCTGGGTCTCCCTGCCCATAGTCCAGGGCCCTATTTAAGGTCAGGCTGGGGCCCCTCAGCCCTTCCCTAAGCAGTGCTGTAGCTATGCTTGCCTCCAGCCCTGTCTCCTGCCTGGACCTTGGACCTGTGTGGTAAGTTGCTTGTCTCTGGAGCGGCTGAGTGTGTGTGTGTGTGCGCACCTGTAGCTTGTCTCTAGTCCTGTTTCTGGCCTTGTTTCTTGGGTGGTTTCTCTGGTTCAGCTGGCTGGTGTCTGTCTTGGGTGCCTGTGTCCCAGGCCAGTTCCCCACCCCTAACCACCCTTACTAGGGGATGAAAGTTCCTCCCTGCAGTCTGGCTACCTTCCCCCTGGAAGGGTGGCTTTACCACTGAGGTTATCCTCTTTGTTCCAGGCTGCCCAGTCTGAATGGGACATCTTCCATGGTTCCTGACCCTTCTTTCAGGTTGTGTCAGCTGGAAGGGCTTCTCCTGTTGTTCTTTGAAAGTTTTAACTCTCTGTGGTGGCCAAAGACTGACAAAGACAAGCCACAGGGGACACTGGTAAACTTTAGCTTGGGACAACATGTTCTTGGCTGTGGCTCCATTGGTCAGTGCTCGTCCTTGCTGAAGCTGGCCTGTGTACAAGTCTCCCTGGCACCAGGCTCCTAAAGCATGTTGCTTTAGGAGTCTGCAGGCGAGCTGAATTTGGCAGCAGCTGTTGAACTCCAAGAATCTCCTTTCCAGCATAGAGAAAGGCCCTTCTGTGGGCTTCTAGTTGGAGGGTGAAGAGTGAAGCTGTTGATCTGGCAGACTCAATATGTCTTGAAGGTACATTTGGGGCAGTTTTGTCTAGTTTTTCAGTAAGTGGTCAAGGAAGAGCTCAAGTCTAGAGCCAGCTGCTAAAAGACGTGTATTGTGAGTACAGGCCAACCTGAGCTGTGGCCCTTGGGGTCTTGGGTAGCCCTGCCCCAGAAGGAGCTGGCAGCCCTGCAGTGGTGATGGATGGTCAGCACTTGCAGGAGAAGCATTAACAATTAGAGCTTTTTGCTGACAGTATTGTTGCAGTGAGCTGCAGCCTTCAGAGAGGACTGGAGGCAAGGAAAGGCAGTGAGGTTAATGCCTGCAGGGATGAGGCCAATGGGACCAAGGAAAACTAAGGGCTTCAGAAAGGTGGTGAACCTGATTCCAGTAGCTGGGATAACAACCGAAAATGAGCAACTCAAAGATGTGGAGTGGTCTTTGGTTAATCTCAGGGAGAAGTTGCAGGTGAAAGCTTAAATGATGAGGCTGCTTGCATGCTAAATCTGCTGTAAGAAACAGGCTTGCTGGGCACCAGTGGTTGCCACAGGATGAAAGTGAGCCGTGCCATGAGCCACTGCTGTTGCAGCAAGATGCTCTTCAAAGTGCCTGTAATTGATCCCATCCAATGCTTTGCTGCATCGTGCAGCGTGACTTTCTGCTGCAAGCATTTCTGAGGCCCCACCAGCTGGTTCCAGCAGTGCAGAGACTTGCCAGATGAGGCTAAAATAAATAAATGGAAAGCTGCTCCTGGAAGACAAGGAGGGAGAAGAGAAAGATGTGTGTGTGGGAAAGAGCTGCAGCCCAAAATTGTTACAGCAGGAAAACAGCATCTGCTCTCCACCTTCCCTGGTCCTGTGTGAGGCTTTATGTCTGAGAGGCACATCATTTATTTTAAATTTCTTCTCTTGGCATATGGGAGAAGTTGGGGAGAGAGGGAGAGTGGCCATTGCAGTGGCTGGGTTGTCCCAGGTGTAATTCTGCAGGCGAACTGTGAGCCTTGGTCACCTCTGGAGGTCTGGTGTCCTTCTCTGAGCTGTCTGCACTGTGGCAGGGCTGACGGCAGGAACGCTTAGCTTTGTATGCCTCTGTGCGTGCATATGATGTGTGTGTGCAAACACTCTGCCACTCCATGTGTGTGCAAATAGGTCTCAGGGGACAGGTTGGGGGAAGTAGCCTAAATCCTCCTCATCATCTAGCCTTGTCCAGTGCAGTGCGGGCTCTGATCTCTGTAAAGGGGAGACAACAGCTCCAGGTAAATCCTCTGCTGAGCTGAGCTTACTCATGGTTCAGGCGGTATTGTGGATCGCCCTCGCCTGCTGGCATTCCTTAGCCGGCATGTGCAACGTGTGCTGCCTCGCCACAGGCAGCAGCTATCTCAGCTCCTCCAGAGCGTGCTTCTCGCCCATCTCCCGCCTGGGTCCTAACAGATCTCATGAATTTCATTCCTACTTCTGTTTTACTTTTCATGCCAAATTCTTCTCGCAGTGCGGGTGAGATGTTCCAGATGTAAACACCAGCTCTGTATTTAAACCTGCTGGTACCATTTTCCAGCTACCTCCTGTTACTAGACTAGGGGGAGAGACTTTAATACTGCTACTTTGTTTAGGAAAGTACCAACCGCACGTTTAACTTTGACTCTGCATTTTTCAGCAGCAGGGATATGTTTTTAACTTTTGGTGCATGCTTAAGTCATCTGTTAAGGTCATACTGTGTTCAGGAAAATTTCCCTTTACCCAGTCCTTATGGTAACAAGTCCTCAGCTGCAACTTGTGTAGGAAGGTGGTTTAGGATCCATCTAATTCATGGTTGTCTTCCTGTAATCATCAGCAGAGCTAATCAGTGATGTGGACTTCAGCCTTCTCAAACAGTGTGCAGGACTTGGCACAGATGTTTGTGTCAACAGCTGGGAAACCACCCCCAAAAAACTGGGGATTGAGAAGGGATGAACATCTATGATCTTTTTTCCTCCATCAGTTGTGTTTGCTCCCAGATGAATTCCACATTCTGTGTACACATCCCACTTTCGACACTGATAAGCCCTGGCACGGCACCGAGCTTGCAGAGTTTGACTGTCGAAGTCTCTGAGGACTCGGCCCTGTGTCCTCTCTGGCTTGTTACCATCTTTCTGAGATGTTCCTCATTCAGAAAGCTGCTGCATGCTCATGTTGCTGAGCTGGGAGTTGCCTGGGAACATGTTGAGGCTGTAACCACGCAGTGAACTGGGGAAATACCAGATTAAATCTGAAGCCATCACAAATAGCAGAGACTCTCCTACAAAAACCTGTTCTCTCCTGTCCTTCCCCTGTGTAGGGCTGTTTTCCCTTGCAAAATCTCCCAGGGAGACCACAGTAGGACTGCTACATTAGTGTCTGCGCTGGATCAAAGCAGCTTTCTGCTCAATTGATTTGTTATTTAGCAGAGCAGCAGATCTGTGCCTTGTGTATATATCCTGTCAAGGCTGCAGCTTGCCTGAGGCTCTTTGTCTACCCAGGAATAAATCTTGCACCTCATCTACAGAGGGAATTAGACTGAATACAGAGGCTGGATGTCTCCCAAGTGATGGCAGATGCTAATGCAGATGGTACTGGCATGATTCCTGTTGACAAGTCATCGAGTGCGATTGTCCAGGCCCTCCTGCTAGTGGGGTCTGGGTCTGCAGTGATCCAGGTGGTTCCTGCCAGGCTGGCCCACCGGGTGCTATCTCGCGTGGTTCCATCTCCCCCCTGCTTCCAGTTAGCAGGGTTATTGCTGCAATGACTAGCAACATAAAAGGATGACAAGAATTGAGGGCTGTGATTGTAGACATCTCTCAAATAGAGATAGTGTGCCTGGGTAGAGCCAGACATCTACATTTGTTATGTATATATATTTTTTTAAACTAATGGAGGTGAACAAGAAACCTGGTTTTAAACAAAAATTTTCATTCAGGCATTTATTTAGAGAAATGATTCTTTAAAGAATGAACTTGCAAAGAGAATGTCTCAGTTCACTAAGGGAGTTAAAAGCTACTTAAGAGGTTGAAGTTGTGGTGCTGCCCACTGGCTCAGACGAGATTCTTGCCCAGTTTGGGCTGTCCTGGGTAGTGCTGAAAGTGGCCTTCCACCTGTGGAGAAAGGGGTATTTTATGATATATGCCTCCTCATGGAGCTCTTCCACCTTGTAATAGCAATAAGCCGTTCTTCAGGCAGAGAAGAATGCCTCTGCAGTTTGGATAGGACACCCTCGTTAGTGAGGGACACGTTAGTTTCATCCCTCTTCCTTGGTGCAATTTTTCATTGAAAGTGGGCAAATTTCAACAAAGAACCTGGATGAAGCTTGAGCTGGATTTTCTGTACCCAGCTGAGCTGGGATTCATGTTGTGGGACACCTGTGTCCCAGACTCTACTTTATGTTCATGAGCATATGTATATATATGTGTGTATATATATGCTATAAGGTCATAAAGGTACCACCACTTCTGGGGGCAGAATGACACTTAATGTCTTTAGGAGACGAGCCTCAAAATGATGATTCTAGTTCAGGGATGTCACTATGCTTCTGTAGCTACCTGGATATTTGCTTCGACCAGAGCTGTTTGCTGTATTTAAAAATTGTTTTAACTCTCCCAGCTTGCATTCTCTTACTGGTTTGTTTCTCTCTCTGTTGGACTCTAGCTGTTGTCTGTCTAATAGGAAGAATGAAGAGAAAGCTCCATAATGAAGGAAGCTCAGATACTGAGTGTGTTTTTCTTCCCCAAAGCAGATGAAGTGAACTTGCTGGACAAAATGACTTTGCTTGCGCAGGACCTCAGCAATGTTTCCTTTGGCTACAATCAAGCCAACTGCAGCATCTTGGAGATTGGGCAGTACTCTACCCTCAACATCCCTACAAGGGAGGCCTTTGGGGACAGGTGAGCTGACTTCCAGAGATGGGATGGAGGTGTTAAAAAAACGTATTTGGCATGCTTGTTGGTTTGAGGGGTACTTTAAGGTCCCATTCTGTAGTAGCAAGAAGATAATACACCCACTGTCTTCTTCATACCTCACTGCTTCTTCCATCTGTTGGTTATGTGTAGGTGGCACACATCAGTACAGTATTTGACTTATCCTTTCAAGGAATATTTTCTTGCTATTCCCATCCAGGGAAGGCTTTTCTAGCCCAACACAGAATGGCAGGGAGCAATAGGGTGTACAGGTTTGCCTGCTAGTGTTGCTTGTTGTCAGGGCACTAGTCTGCAGAGGAACAGGCCAGGTCAAACCTCTGCTGTACTTGATATGAGAGAGAGTTGAACTTGTCTTCTCATCCAGAGCAAATGCCTTATTTGCCGAGATCCTCGCTGGTCTTCTGTGGTGCATTTCAGCCACTCCTGTTGGAGGTATTCTGAGATATGATATAAGCAATCTTTGTGAAATCGGCTTCAGGGAGGTTTCAATTTAGCATATTAAAACCCAGGCTATTGGCTCTGTGATACAGTTCCCCATTTACAAAGTAAAGATGACAGTGCCATGTCCTCCTCTGGGCATGAGAGAGTAAAATATTTGCATTTGTTGATCACTATTGTGAAGGGCTATTAAGAAAATGCTGCAAAGAGACATACTGTGACAGCAGGGCAGGACTGGACTTGTGTGCTGTGGACAAGGTTTGGGGTATATGCTGACACTGGCAAGAGTGGGAAGGAAGGGGTTGCAACTTTTGAAGGGGTCACCATCCAATCTCAGCAATGAACAGACCAGGAGCCCCTTGGGAATTCATATGTAGCTACATGATTATGTGCTGTGACTGTGTGAGGGGGAAGCGTTAAGGTTATAGTGGCAATGCTAATTCTGCTGTTACTACTCTTTTTCAGTACCTGACCTCACAATCTGAATGAATGTGTTTGCGCTTGCTTTTTTTATTCTTCATTCTCAGAATTCATTTGCACTGTGACTTGGTTTTCTGTACATAAGATGGCTGTTTGGGGTGACTCACCAGGTGCTGCATGATGCCATATGTTGTTTCTTTCTGCTAGGTTTGCAGACGAGCTGAGTGTGCTGATGAAGCTCAGGTACTCACTGAAGGAGGACACCAGCCTAGTGACTATCCTTAGCCATCGGAGTCACGTGCTCTTCCAGATAAGGATAAACCCACATGCCTTGAGCTTTGTCACCACGAGGAGGAGACACTATGAGTAAGTTCTAGCTCAGGTGCAGTTTTTTTGCCTTTTCATGCTGCTTTTTCTTTTCTACTCCCAAGCCTGGAATTAAGGTTTCCCAAAGTAGGCACTTGGAGCTTTGGTAAGGAGAGCTACTCTGACCCTGGCTGAGCTGAATCAATCACATTCTCCCCCACCCCGTATGAGTGACAGTGTCTCAGACCAGGTGGTGTGACTTCATGCGTGGTCATTCCCTACCTCAACTTTGTCAAATAATGCAGATCTAGAAAACAAATGTTTGAATAGCCAGTCTAGGTTGGGAGGCTGCATTGAGGTGGCTCCTTGAGAAATTCTACTGATAGAGGGATGGGGGGAGGAATGTTTTGGGACCTGTGGCTCAGCCTGCCTACAGCCCAGACAGCACCTCTAACCAGCCAGTGCCAAGTCCAGCATACGAAGGAGTAACTGCTAGAAAAGCAGGACTATGCATGAGGCTTTTTCTTAGGTGACTGATGTGACTGATGGTAACATCTACCTGCTTGGTATGGTTGCCTGTGGCCAGATTTTTCTGCCCCTTCTGGATCCTTCCTGCTTGGCTGGTGCCAGACTGGGTAGCATTTCTGACTACCTGGTAGTACTCACATGCGCAGTGGTGAAAGCCAGGGCCAGCACGGCTGCCTTGCCTCAACCCCTGTCATCCCCACTGGCCCAGCACATGAGCCCCTGTGCACCCAGGGGCATTCGACAACAAGCAGTGTGGTAAGTGGTGGGGCTCCTACACTGGAGAGGAGGTCCTATATCATTGCTTTGGTAGGCTACAGCTTGCCCTGTGAAAAACTGGAAAAGAATTAAATGGGGAGAGCCATAAATAGCAGTAATTTACCTGACACCTTGGCTGGTTGTAGAGGTGTCCAAATTCATTGGATAGAAATAGTATTTTCGTGTTGTAAGAAGATGGTGGTACTTACTTGTGACAACAAGGTAGATTTATTTTCTATTTTACTGTCCTTAGCATCTACACTGTGGATCTCATTTTGACTCTTTCCTTCCCCCTCTGGGGAATATAGGTTCCCAGTTTCCCTTCTTGGTGATGGGGCCTGGCACCAAATTGCTCTCAGCATTTCCTTGGAGAGGCTGGAGTTGCATGTAGACTGTCGGCTGGTGGAGAGAGTGAGCTGGTCCAATTACTTTGGGATGGGAATCACCACTGAGGGGCTGATCATCATTGGAGGCCTGATCGAATCCTTTGAGATTCCTTTTGAGGTGAGAGCCTGGGCAGACTTGGCAGGGCTGTAGGAGTTGGATGAAGTGAGGTTGCAACTCTGTCTGAAGGAATGTGTTTTGCTCTCTTGCTAAAACACGCTATGTATTTTCATGGTGTGGGGGATGAGCTGGGCAAAGACTTTGAAGCATGCAAAATGTTTGCTTCTGGGTCAGGGAAACACAAGCGTCAGTGGTAAAGAGACCCCCTGAGAAATGGCCCTCTGACTTGCTCCCTGAGAGCACAGCCGCAGATGTCCAGGCAGCCTCCTACTGGGAGCAAGGGCAGGGGACTTCTTCAAGGAGACCTTTTTCGAGGTTCAGTCAATGTTTGCATTAGTTGCCTGCTGGTTTCTCATAAGGGCATTCACACATAGAGAAGCACAAAATAACAGCTCCGTGGGTGTCTGGGGCAAGATCCATTGGGGATGCTGTGATGGAGCGGCCTCATTTCCAGCAGACTGAGGTACTCAGTGGTCTCGGGACAGGAGATTGTCACTGTCACTTGTGTCATCGTGCTCTGACACTCAGCCTGTGCTGCCAGGTTGGGCAGACATAGGCTGGCTCTGAGCTGACTGAGAGTGCTGTAGCCCCTACCCACAGCCTAACCTAACACGGCCTCCCACACCCCTCTCTGTCACTGCAGGTTGTGCCATGAAGCAAAGTCATCTGTACAGTTAGTGGGCAAGGGATTTGATCAAGGAGCCTGTCTTGGAGATGTCTCTGATATCCCATAGTGTCTCTGGGGTGTCTCTGAGATCCCTGAGTTGGTATTACCAGTGTGAAGCCCTTCTCCATTTCTGCAGGGTGGCTCTAATCTCCCTCTCCTATAGCAGGCTGCCCAGCCAAGCCTGCTGCCTGAGGAGGAAGACTTCAGATTTTCATTTAGATCCTGCAATGAAGAAATCAGCTGGTATCTCTGACATGACATGTTCCTCTTGGCACTTGCTGCTGCTGGCAGATAGCAGAGGAACATCAGGTGCATGGAATAGGCTCAGATGCTTTCTCTGCAGTCGTATCATGCAGAAAAGCTACTCGTGCATCGATAGTGCTGCACCGCTAACAAATTACTTCGCAGCTGCCCTGAGCTTATCTAAGGAAAAGGGAGGGCACCCTAGTAAGGCATGTGGGAAAACTGCTTTCTGTACTGTTTCCTCCCCAGGGTGCTCTACAGCAACTGATCTTTGTGATGGGAGACCCAGCAGCCGCCAGCGAACACTGCCGCAGCTACAACGCAACCTGCACCGGCTCCCGCAGTCTGGAGAGCTTCTTCAACCCTTCGGGCTCCCCATGGGAGCGTTCACCAGCTTGGCCAGAGGTGTGACTGAGGGTGGCTGACAAATGTCAGGGGTGTTGGGTGAAGCTCTTGACTGGTGTAACTTGATTCAAGTGGAAGGAACAACCCAGTGGGTTAATGCAGCCTGGAAAGACCTGAGTTTTGTTTTGAGCTGAGATGCAGCGAGGTTAGGATGGGGATGGTGGCCAGCACACAGGGTGGTTCTCCTTTCACCATTCAAGCCCTCCTTTAAAGTCACAGACAGCTTTGATGTGAAGGAAAATGAGTTAGAAGGAAAGTTTCTGAGCCAAAGGAAGCCTGGGTGTGTATATAACTGCCTGTGTGCATGAGTTTAAAATAGGGAAGTTCTGAGTAGCTGTTGAGTAATGCTGCAGCTGGAGCTTTGCTTTTTGGGAGTGGGGTGAAAGCTGTGCTCAGGAGTTGTGTTCCACTTTGAAATTCATGCACACACCCAGCAAGATCTCTTTCCGTTGCAATGTTTGGTGCATGCTCCTTTCAGATATTGTCTCCTCTTAAGTTGTCAGCATAGCTGAAAAATGGAAACTTTGTGGAATTTTGTTCACAGTATTCAATAGTTCTTCAAGAAATGTTCCCATCCAGACATCATTTGTAGTAAATCCTTAAGAGCATGAACCACCCTGGTTTTCCTCAGGAGCCAGGAGTTTGGCCAGGGAGGCTCCTCATCTCTGTAGGCTGAGTGCTGAAGTCAGACAGGATGGATTTTCAGTAATAAATACACTAACATTTTAGGACAAGGTGGGGAGGCTGAAGTCGGTTTGTCTCACTGCAGGCTGGAAAGGCTGTTGTAGCTCTTTGGGAAAGGCTTGCTTCGGGGGAGGAGGGGAGTTCCTGACATCAGGGTTTGGCACTAACCTGCGTGTAATGCGCTTTAAGTGATCTAGTGAGGATCTGGAAAGGCTGGTATCGAAGAGCAGCATGAGGGCAGGAAGCTGGATGTAGGATAGAGCATCTACCCTCTCTCAATCCTGCTTGCTGGTTCCTTTTCCTGAATTTCTTGGTGCAAGTGAGCCCAGGTGGCCAAGACAGAGCAGCGATGCTTGGCTTGTGCTGCTTTCCCTCTGCGTCTCTTCCTTGCCTCTGGTCCTGGAACAGACCTGCAGTAATTACTTAATATTCTGTGCAGTGCTGCATCAATTTCCATATTTATTGTTTTAAGAGGAAGGTTTTTGGAAAAGCCCTGATCATACAGGATTAACTAGGAGTTGGCTTTGCCAGAGAGTAAATGCAGAGAGGGCCAAATACTTCATGCAGAGAAGAGGCTGTGCTAGTTATTTGCCTGCTTTAAGTGAGATCACTATGTTTGAATTCCCAGCAAATGTTACCCACAGTCATCTCCAAAATGATACCTGGCATTTCTCATGCTGACAGCCCTTAGTTACTGGTGATAGCTCCATAGGGAAAGTCCGACTCACTCTTTAGGGCTAAGAAATAAAGCAGATCTGAGTTAACAAGCTACAGGAGGTGTGCTCTGACCCTGCAAGGTGATGAATTCCTCTCAATATACTCTTACTACCTGTATTATCTTGTGCTATATGGGCTTAGAGCACTCATCTGAGTGGCTGCAGTGGCTTAGCCAACACAAAGTTTTATTTTAAGCTTCAGTAAGTTGACTGCAAGTGAGAAACCACGGGATAATTCAGCCTGACATCACACCAGTTCCCATCCATTGCTGGCCCTCTTAGAGCTGTTGAGCTTCAAAAAAAACAAAAGAAACCACAAAACCCACCCAAAGACTTAAGAGGTTTAATCGAAAGCTGTTCCCTAATATAGCTATGAATGGCTGGTTCCCAGCGTGCATTCCCTGAATGTTTCCAGTGCAGTTGGAGGCAGCGTGTTAAATGCCAGAGCCAACAATAACCACACGCTGAAGTCGGTTCAGTTCCGTGGGCAGTGATGTTCTCTTTCTCTCCATCTACGTAGGTGCCAAAAGAAACCAATGAAATCCAGGACTCGTCTGCTCAGGTACGACTCTCCTGCATGGCATGTAGGAGGTATGTGCAGGGGATGCCCTCTCCACATTTCCTTCTAGTATGTCTCACCTTCATAACGTCTCCTGGGGAAACCAGTCAGTATAATGAGTAATCACGGGGGGAAAAGAAAGCCAAAATATAAGCCAAAAGCAAGGCTACAAGTTACTTTTCTTTATGATCTCTTTTAAATGGCCTGTGGGTAACCTACTGTGTCTTGGAGCTGGTGGAAGCTAAGGTGAGCTTAGGTGAGCTTCCTGAATGCTTGTTTTGAGCCCAAGAGGATGGCTTGATGAAGGCATTGGTGAGAAAATTGTGGCTTTTTATGGCTAGAGTTCTCACTGTTGCGTTGTCCCCTTTTTGGGATGTTAGCAGCTGTGCAGGAAAGGCTTGCTATAGTTGAGGAGCCAGAAGGGCTGAGGTCTTTGTGGTGAAAAGGTAATTCTGGGGCTTACAGGCTGTGGTGTTTCTCTGGCACTGCTCTCCAGGAGAAGGTGGTCTGAGATGTGCGCTGCTACTGCTGAGTGCTGTGGCTGGCATCCTGTACAAGGCTGCAGGCTGCTTCCTTGGCTCCCTTGCCCAGCTGGGGTGCTCTTGTATGGGAGGAGCTCAAAGCTTTTGCCTTGCTCATCTTCCTGCCTTAGGGCCCATCAGCAATTGCTGAGCAAAGTGGGCTGCAAGATCTTTGTTTCCGGTTTGTGCAATTTCTAGTTAAGGTTTGCCATTGGAGTTCATGCAAACAGATATCCTGATGTGGCAACCTGCCAGCAAATGTAAATTGAGCCTTTCTTGCATGACTGAGCGATACAGAGTCTTTACCACATTCTCTTCACCCTCCCAGGTTTTGCAGTTAACTGTTTGCAGATGGTCTTTGTTACCATACCTGGTTTAAACTGCCTAGCTACACCGTACTAACTCCTTAACACAAACCAAGCTTCAGGTATGACCAAACGGCCTTTTTATCGTTCGGTTTGTACTCTGTATGTGAGGGATTTGCTCAGGACGCCAGTATTGTCGCAGCAGGCAGGCTTGGAGATGCACTCGGGCGTGTAGTTGCACTCTGCTGTTTTGCTGATGGTGGTACTTATAGGTTAGTTTTCTACTGATGATGATGAACTGAGGCATGAGTACTGAGGAAACGGCAAAATAGCTTCTCTCCTCCATGTCTGAAACGTGGTCCTTACCTCCCTGGAATTAACCCTTGAGGTCCTGATCAGCGTGTGTTGCTCTGGCTAGTGCTATTTCAGCCGTCAGCATCATGATGCTGTTTCAGACACTTTCTCCTACCCGATACCAACTGTCGTCTTGCTTGTTTGCCGGCTGGGTAGGCAGGCAGCGGCTCTCGGAGTGACCTGTGTGAACTGGTGAGGTGCTGGCGTTAGAAAGAAAGCTGGTGAAATTCATAGATCCACAGGGGAAGGCTAATGATATTCTGGATTTTGGACAAGTTTATTTTTTTTTCCAAGCACTTAATCAGGACCAGAGATGCCTCAGGATTTTTGGCGTTAAAGGCTCATTTGGATTTATTAAAAGCAAAAAAAAAAAAAAAAAAAAAGCTACTAACCTGTTACAGTTTAAAAATAATAGAGAGCAGATCAGCTCTGCTGCGGCGACTGTCCAAAGCTATAATTCGTAGCTGTGTTTTCTGTTTTTTGTTCATTTAGAAGTGTATTAACCTGTTAGTATATCCCCTAATTGCTAATAAGGGCTAATTAATTCTAGAGGGGCTAGGTGTGATAATGGGGGAAGATATAAGAAAATGAAGGCAATAGATCAGTTTTTTTTACTGGCAACCTAAATTGGACCTAAATTGCAGTATAGCCCGTTTGTAATTTTAAGGGGTAGATTGTGATTGATCAGTAATCTTCAAAAGATGGATAGTGTTGATGCATTTCTCTTACCTTTTACCTTCTCTTTGTCTCCTGCAGTAGTTGGGTCTGTGCTGGGTGGATTACTAGGCTGTGAATGGCTTTTTCCAAAGTAACTAAATTTGGGATCCTAAAGCCAAAAGACAAATACAGCTGAAATCCCACTGATTTCCAAAGAGGCTTCAGAGCTGAAATTGGACCAGTTTAACCATCTTAGGAGTTCAAGCTAGTTCCTAGATTTTTTTTCTTTCTTTTTTTTTTTTTTTTTTTTTTTTATGAAAGCTCTGAAAATGCTTTTTATTCATGAAATGTCTCTTCTTTTGTGCTTGGATTTTTGCTGCTGAACTTATGATTTTGGAATCCAAGATAGTTTTAAAACTGCTGATATTTTCTTAAATAGTAGCTCAGAAGTAGTCAAAAGATGGAGTCATTGCATGTGTGCAATTACAATACTGCTTCAGCAGCCTGGACTGCTTCCCCCTTTTAGAAGTTATCTTTGGTCCTAGTAACTAAAAAAAAAAAGGCAGATCTCTTAACATGTGAACTCTCTGCAAGGCTTTTAGATTTTCAGTCTGGCCTCTGCTGTTTGAGGTGTTTATTTTGCAACACTGCATCTCTCTGGCTTAGAGGGTGGGCAGCATCGTCAGCCCTCCCGGCTGAACCCTCCTGCAGGCTGATAGGGAGACTGCAGAGTGGTGCTGGTATCGTTTTTCTGGTTTTATAGCACATGCAAGCCGGCAACTAGGGAGCTTTTTGCCAAAATAAGTAATTTTTCAGAAACAATTCCAGGAAGCAGAAGGCCAAATAAACCAGAACAGTGCACTGGACAAATGCTTGTCTGTGCTCCTCATTTTGCAAATGCCTATGGTGATAGGGGAGATGCTCGTGTGTGGCACAATTCATGAGCACGTACCGTCACGCTGGGTCAAGTAATGCTTTTTAGCAGCAAAACGAACTGAATGAGCTTTTGCTTTACTATGACCTGGATGGCAAAAAAAACAAAAACAAAAAACCCTACCTTCTGTGAGGGTTTTTATTTGCTACCAAGTCTGATTTTTAACTAAAGATTCTTATTCTGAGGTTTTTTGAGGCTTTTATCTATCCAATATTCAACATAGACTGTATTTAACACTATTTTCTTTGCTAGTTTTTGATCATTCTAAGAAACATTCCAGCAGGATAAAGCAAATCAAAATAGGGTGCTCTTGATGATTAGACACTTCATTCCTAGAGAAGAAGGGGGGGGGAATCTTGTTTTTATGGCAAAAAGAATGTTCAACTAGGAAGTTCCATTGTAAAGAACTTCAAAGCAAAGGAGACTTAGTTGCTAGTTTCTTGTTAGCACCTTTTTGATTGCTTAATGCCACGGTGCTAACAGATCGTCCAGTCTCATCCCTGCCCTTCATATCAAAATAGTCTGAAGCCTCCTTAAATCAGGAGATGTACCTACTCTTGGATCTTAGTTTTTAGAATAATTATAACAAATTGCTATGGCTCAGCACACCCTGCCTAATGAAGACAAACCCTCGTGGAATAAATGCTCGTCTTCCGCCCCGCTGGTTCCTTTCAGCCTTGCAGACTTGGCTCCCTGGATAATCTGCTCAAATGTCAAAATGCTGCCGTAGGTTTGCAGTCGAGGCCATCAGGAAAGTCTGACAGTTTGAGCGAAGCAGTACCTCCATGACTCCCGGCAGTTTTCTTGAGTCAGTACAAGCAAGGCCAAGTTGTTCTCTTGTTGTGACCCCTTCCCAATCAGCCACCTGAAAGCCTCTGAAGCAGTTTTTTGTGTAGAGGATAAGGCAGCTATGGATAATTTACTGCTCTTCAGTTCCACTGCGTGATAAACTCAGAGTGCATGTTAATGCAAGCAGGACTGTGATCTAGGCATGGTTTTAAACCTTTTTCCTGTGTTTCAGTAAAATACTCTTCCATCTAACTGTGCCATGAGGGCACCTTTTCAGAAATACAGCTAAGTTTAAACCTTCTATGATCTGACCTTCTGCAGGCTTTCAGTTCTTGTGTCTTTACTGACTTTTATGATTTGCCATAAGGTAGGAGTAGTCCAACATGAGCTTGATTTGACCCATGACTCCTCTGTTGCTGCTCGAGCTCCTTTGTGGGGCATTACACTTCCCACCACTTTATCGTGTCCTGCTGGAGGTTTACGGCCATGTGCTTGGAGCAAAGCACTTCACTGATGTGCAGTGCCAGCCTGGCTGCTGCTTGCTGGTGGGTCTTTTATAAATGATTTTGCTCTGCTTTTACCTTGAAGGCTGTCAGAGGAGAGGTACATGTGGCTTGAGAGAGAGATGTTGATGTGTGGCAGGAAGCACAGGGAATCTTTCAGAGTCTTTCATGTCCAAATTTGGCCCTTGCATCTTGAGCTTGTATGGATGTGCAGACTTTTGTTTTGCCCAGAGACTGTGGAGTCTCCGTTCTTGGAAATACTGAAAATTGTCTGGGTAGAGACCTGGGTAGGTGGTCCTATCTGAACAGGGGAGTTGGACTAGTTGATCTCCAGAGGTCCCTTCCAACCTCAACCATTCTGTGATTCAGTTTCTGAATGCCCAGACGAAGTACTGCGGAGTCTGAAACATCCCTCCCCTCCCCCCCCCGCCCCCAAAATAGGGCACTTCTGAAGCATCCCACACTAACATTATCAATGATTTCTTTTTGGTAATTATTTTGGCTTACAAC
The DNA here is from genome assembly GCF_028389875.1 of Rhea pennata. Lineage (NCBI taxonomy): Eukaryota > Metazoa > Chordata > Aves > Rheiformes > Rheidae > Rhea > Rhea pennata. Next base: position 4,922,065 of record NC_084680.1, read on the forward strand.
ATGTGTGTTTCCTAAGTCCAGCGCCTGGGTGCTCTATATAAACCAACTGAGCAAAAGCTACTGCCCTTGGTTGCACAAAGTGGTGATGGAGGCCATCAGTGGGCTGAGTTACTCCATTCTTGGTTTAGCAAGTGGCTCCTGCACAAGTTCCTGCTCTCCTGAGCCCTAAGCAGCTGGTGATGGACAGAGCCATGTTTTTGCTGGGTGGCAAGACTGAATAGCTTTGCACTCTCTGAGGAAGGAAGGGCCAGTGTGGAGAGGAGGGAGTTGGTGGCTACCACTAGGAAGAATTTCTTCCCCCCAAACTCCTATAAATGCTATAGATCCAAAGGTATATGATGGTTGACCTCATTTTCTGATAATCTGGCCTATAGGATTTTCTGGAAATGATTCTTCTTTTAAATGATTACAGATCACTTTGGAAATTGTCCACCCTTGATTTCAACTTTCCCGTGATGAAGCATCTCCCAGAGAGCTCTTTCAGGGAGCTGTTGTTAGAATATTTCTTGAAAAAAAAGGTTTAAAATTGCCTTGCCCTGACTGTGAGCTTTAAACTGTATTGTAACTTCATCTATTAGGTAGAAAAGCAGTCTGTTAATGTGCTTCCTGAGAAGATGGTAATCTTTGAAATCTCTTTCATCCCGCCTGACCTGGATGAAAACAAGAGAAGTATGTTAAGTTAGTTGCCTCGGTATCCATTGCCCATGGAGGCAGAGCTATGTTCTCAGTTGGTTTTTAAGTTGACCAAGTTTGTCTCTTTGAGTAGAGCTTCTGGATCATAGTATCAAGCGATCCTAACTCAAATGCCCTATAGATGTCAAGGATCACTGTGTCCATGCTGTTATCTTATCAATAACACACACTAATCTCCTCAGGAAAGGCACCAAGGCAGTTACACGGGGACCCTTTCCAAAGCCATAGCAGTAATCACATTATCTGCAGTTTCTTTATTAATGAGCCCCGTATCAGTTGCTCCATTATTTTCCTTGGGTTTGGTTTCGAGGAAGTCTGTAATTACTCAAGGCCTTGTTTGCCTTTTTGCGTATTGGCACAACATAAAGCTTTTTTTTTTTTTTTTTTTTCCCTCCCTCCCCAGTCCTCTGGAACTTCCCCAGGTTTCTGAGCCAAACTGAAAATCGGTATTCATTTTCTGGAGAGCCTGCTATTTTAAAGCTTCACAGTTTGAATTATTGGGACTGGTTTGAAGAATGGTCTGTATTTAACCCTCCTCCTTGTCACTTTTGGAATGGAAAGTATTTCATTATCATCTGGTTATGTCATCTGTTTTTTCCCAAACATGGAACAGAAACGTGGCTTTTTACAGCTATATCTTCCCACGCTGCTGCTGACAACTCTGCCATTTCCGTGTGGCAACGGGCCTCTGTGGAGTCCTTGCTGCAATACGGGATGGCCTCGCCAGAGACAACTTCCTTCTACATTTGTTTTGTCCACATCAATTTTCCAGAAATCATAGGTTCTGAATTGCTTATCATATGAGACTTCCCCCTTTTTAATAATATGTCATCTTTAATGGCTACTTTCAATTTATGCTCATTCTCCCTTCCCATATCCAATTTGGGATTGTTTTTTTTAAAAAAACCCACATGTCATTTCACTCAACACTGCTTTTTTTGGGCAATTTCTAAACTGTTTAAAACAGTTCCCAATTTTTCTTTTTTCAGCTAGTCTTTCTCATAACGGGTTTTAACTCTAAATTTGGACTCTTTAAAGGAGCAAGCATGTATGGTCCTGATCACAGAATGGTTGAATTTGAAGATCGTCTAGTCCAACCCTCCTGTGCACGTAGTGCACGTTTCCCAGGACTGTGTCCAGATGATTGTGAATATCTCCACGGAAGGAGACTCCACAACTTCTCTGGGCCACCTGTGCTGGTGCTCAGTCACCTTCCCAGCAAAGAGGTATTTTTTCTCATGATCTTGGCTGTTTTTTGCTTTTTTTCTGTTTATGCATAACTGGTATAATCCAACTGTGATTGCTTGCCCCTAAGAAGCCAGTAACTTCTAGCTTAGAAAGCAGTTCTTCTTGAGCTCTCCAGATGAGTCTGTAGTATAGAGCTTTCCCATGCTGGATGCTAGAGTTGAATTAGAAAAGGCTTGTCTTTAGTTTTTAGAAATTCTAAAGATGTTTCAGTTCAGGCTGCCAGGGATAAACCCCCACTTTCCTGCTTGGAGTCTGCATCCCCTAATGTGGTGGGTATTGTGCTGGTTTACTTAGTGTATGTTGACTTCACCTATTAAATACCAGAATCATAGAATGATTCTATGATTCTGGTGTTTAATATTAATAATTTAATATTTTTTTAATATTAAAGTTTTTAATTTAATTTAAATAATTTAATTATATAAAATAAATTATATATAAAATTAATATTAATTTAATTTATTAAATAATTTAAATGATTAAATACCAGAATGCTTTAGCTTCTGTTATTGCAACAGCTTACAGCCCCTGGATATGTGCAACTGGCATAAAGAGCCTTTAAACCTGGTATTTGGGGAAAGTGGAAGTGGACTTTAAGCCCTGCCTTCCCATGGTGTTCTTCCTCTCCTGGTGTCATTCTCCAGCTTTGCCTAGATTTCTTTTCGCTGCAGTTTAAAATGAGGTTGAATTTTTATTTTAGTGGCGACATCAGTACTTCGCAAGGCATTAAAGCTCTTTCCATTCTTTGCCTTGTAAAGCAGAGGCCAGGCCCGTAATGAGCTGTTTGCCGGCGTTTTGATTCTGCTGTGCTGCTCTGCTCCCCGAGGAGGTCCTTTAGCTCTGAGCCCATGCTCAACTCCAGTGCAGAGACAAAAATAAGTTTCCTATTTTGTCCTGTTCTAGCACTTAAAAACAGGTGATTTTTTTTTTTCCTTTGAAGAACTGGCTTTTAAATCCATGACTTTGTGGAATTGTTCGCATGTGGCATGGTCCTGAGGATCTCTTTAAGCTGGGTCTTCCCTTCTGCCTTTACCTGTTGAATGATTTCTGGCTAATGATGTCCGTGTGCTTCTTGATCTTAATCATCCAGTCCTCCTGAGGCCCCTGAGAAGTAATGAGGGGTTGTTATCTTTCATTAATTTCCCTCTTTGGAAGATGTGCAGAATAAGGCTTAAAAAGTTCTCTTAAAAGTGGACTTGGCTGAAACTTTTCAATACTGTTGTTCCATTCATTGCAAAAATAGATATATTTTAAAGAAATCATCTCTTTGAATTTATTTTAATGGACTTGATAGGACCCTTGCACCCTCTCTACCTGAACTTCAAGGTACATTTAGGCATCAGATTTTTTTTTTGGGGGGGGGGAGGGGGGCAGAGGGAGGCAGTAGAGGAAGGCTCCTCTGTAATAGCCCCTTGAGTTGAAGAGCTTTCTTGCTCCAGGCATTCACCTGGCAGCCCCTCAGAACTGGAGATGGCAGGAGCAAGGGGGGCAGATGAGGAAATGTCCTGCCACAGCTTAGTAGCACCTCCTTCCTAAAAGCTTGGGGGTGATTTTCCGTGCCCAGAGGAGGTGTGAGGGGGTCTCTGCCTGGTCTGCCAGTGCTCTAGGGACAGAGAGCAATAGTTTTCAGTGGTACCACTGTCAAACACAGCACTCTTAGAAAAGAAAACATCACCTGATGTCCACAAGATGATCCGCGTGTGGAACCAGAGTTGCCTGTGCTGTGACCAGAAGTCGTGGTTGCCCTATGCTTTGGCAAAAATGCCAGGCCAGTAGTTGCCAGTGACTGTAACAAAGATCATGTCTGCTGCCCCAAAACTGATTTGACCATTGCCTGGCCTGGCCGGCCCCTCTCAGTTGGTGAGAAGTGAGAAGAAGGCTCTGAGGACTTTGTGTGACCATCCCAGCCCAGGCCACTGCTTATCCCAGAAATGCTTCTCACCCTGTAAATGCCTGCTAAGAAGCATGACTCTGTGCTTATTTTAGATATGGCTGTGCATGGCTGGCTCTGCATTCCACCTCTTCTAAATAAGAGTGGAGAATGCAAAATAATCTTAGCAAGTTTTTTATTATTATTATTTTGCCATAGCAGCTTGTGCCCTGAATTCCTCCATCCTTGTCCTTTGTGAAACCGTTAAACCCCTGCAGTTGGGAAGCCGTCAGCTCCCGTGTTCTGCATATTCCTTCAGCTCCCTGGGGTCCGTTTGCTGCAGCTCCCGCGTAGCTTTTAGCAGACGGCAGTAGGCCAGCACACGCTTTTTGATCTGGTGCCCAAATGTTTCCTTTTATGGCTCAGGCACTTTTATTTCCTTGCTGTACTGTTTAATTATTAGCAAAGGTCTTGTCCAGAAGAAAGCTCTGGATGAAATCTGTTGTACATGAAATCTGACTGTTGTAGAGCAAATGGGGCTCCTGCCATCAGGCTCCTCTGCCCCCTGATTCCATCCCCACGTCTTGGGATGTGACTATTCAGCTTGGCCAGAGCTGCAAGCCCCTCTTACAACTTTGAGATTGGAGATGGGGACAATGTCATGGTCTCCAGGAGGGAGCTTGTAAGCAACAGGCCTCTATTTCCATAGGGCAAGACTTTGCTGTCTAATTAAATGAAACTAGAAAAATACCTGTTGCAGTTCCTTGCATCTACGTGTGGTCTGATACTGGCTGCTGTGAGATGGGAGACTGCAGCCCAAGTCTTGGTACCCAGATTACAGAAGCCTAGGGCAGGTTTTGGAGCCACAGCACTTCTCTTGTGTCTCTGTCGTGCTCATCCCTTCAGCCACTTATCTAAAGTGTAAGGCAGACACGTGGCTGGTGCCTCCTCATGCTCCAGGTGGCCCCTGGCAGCTCCCCATGCTTTTCTCCAAAACATTGCCTAGGATTTCAATGGAGGTAGTGCACAGCAGGCTTTCCTCTTTCCCCAGTCTCCCAGTTCCATCGGTGCTGGGACTGAGCAATTATGAAGCCCTCTTAAGGGAGGGTGTCAAGAAGATGGGATCAGACTTTTCTCAGGGGTGCCAAGCAACAGGGCAAGAGGTGTTGGGCATAAACTGAAAGGCCTGAGTATGCGGAAAAACTTCTTTACTGTGTGCTAATAAAAATTTCAGTTGCAAAATAAAAAGCCAAATAGGTTTCTTTGGGGAAGGCTGAAGAGTACCTCCACACCACTTCCGCAGAACAGCACTGGAAATAGCAAACAAAAAGGAGGGGGGAAAAAAAAAAGAAAAATCAAAGACCTGGAATGTGTCACTAACATGACTATGACTATGAATTGCAAAAAAATATTTTGACTTCAAGTGGCAAACAGGCCCACTCCCCATCCCTGTAGTCTCTCTCGTTCTTGTTGAATTTACTACATGCCGAAGGGAGGGGTCGGGAGGTAAAGGAGTGCCCTCCTCTGCCTCTCCCTGAGATGGGTTTTCAGCCCTTTTAAATTTCGGGTGCTCTTCAGAGGGAGGTGAAGGCTTGCAAATAAAACCCGGGGACAGTGACTGTTCTTGCTGATCAAGGATGGGCTGAGCGGCCAGGCACGAACAGCGGGTGCCTGGTGGAGACGTCGGAGCGTGTCCTGTGCAGCCGCCCTCGGTTTTGCTGTAGCTTGCTAAGAAATTATGCAACTAACAGACTGCGTTGTTCAGGGAGGAAAATGGGCGAGCGGCTGTTAATTAGAGTGCGTTAACAGTCATATGGGAATCATCCCTGGGCAACGTTTGCCCAGCTCAGCCCAGCTCAAAAGTCCCACGCACAGGGGTTTCCTTGCAGTCCCAGCACTGCTCCGCTCTTCCTATAGGAGGAACGTGAGAAAAATGCCGGGGGCGTGCTGGTGGTCCTCGCTTTCCTGCCTCCCCTCTGTGTTTTTAGCTGCAAAGCAACGAGCAGCTGCTGTAACGACTGCCTTTGGGCTAGGTTATGTCCCCAGAGATGAGGTTGTTCCTCTGGCGACTGTAACCCGCGGGCAGCGCGAGCGACGGGGCAGCGTTGCTGCGGCCATCGGCTCCGGGGCTGAGCTGCCATCTCTTACCCCTCCAGGAAGGGTAGGTCGCGGGGGATTTAGTGCCTTATAATTAACAGCTAAACCTTTGTTTAAGATGTACAAATGATTGTTTGGAGTTGAATTTTGGCCAGTTTGGTATTTGATTTCTTTCCCACAAGAATTTTGTAAAATAGAGATTTTTTTAAAAAAAGGGTATTGATTTAAAAAAAATCTATTGTTTTGGGGTCTGTGTGCTACAGCTCCTCCCTAAATACTGCTGGTTCCCAGGCCTGTCTGCATCCAGTCCTACTACTTAACTAGAAATGAGTGAAGTCTAATGACATTGGGGGCAGGCAGCTCTTAACTTGATTTGAAATCTGGCTTATGTGCAACTTCGAAGAGGCCTCTGAAGGATTTCACACTAGTGTAATTGAATCCATTAATTCTGATATAAAGGCTAATTCAATTCAGGGTGTTTATGAATGTGGGCAAGGGGAGAGGCTTCAGGGGCAGCCCAGCTCCTTTGCAGGATATCAAGGCCCTTCTGGAGAGCTCTGCAGCTGTTGCAGCCCCAAACTTGATCCTGGGAGCATGGGGCAGGTGGGAGTGATTGCACCCAGGTGTGCAGAAAGCCAAGCCCACCTTCTAGTCAGGAGGAGCTTTGGGAGAGAAAGCCCAGAATATTTCCTTCCAAGTGCTTGGTTTGCGTCTGAGCCTGCCATGGAGATATCACCAGGTGATCTAGGTTTTAAATTGCCCAAGTGCTCTGGGCATAGTTCCACTCTCATCCAGCAGGAGCATCTCAGCCATAGTGCTCAGTGCAGCAGGCCTGGATGCTGCTCCTGTGCCACCAATGCTCTGGCGGGAACAACCAGAAGAGAGAAGGATTTTCAGGGGTCCCGTGTATGTATCTAACATGAGGGATAGCCACGTAAGTGCACACAACCATAGCAATTGCTGATTGCTTTCAGATGGCTTCTGCGTCAGCTGAGGGAGGTTCTCAATGGGCTAGCCTTGCTGAATACTCTCTACTATTAATGCAAGCTGCCGTTAACCCCTTGGGTTTTCCTCTTCCTGAAGGTCAGTAGTGCCTTGTGGCATGGAAAAGGCAGAGAAATGGCAAGCTACAGAATGGAGATACAGGGAGAAAGCCCATCTTTGCTGTCCTTTCTCACCTTGAGTCCAAGTGCGAAGAGGTAGAAGGTGTATACCTGATGGTGTCCACAATGGGAAAGCCTTGGAGGATCCTACCTGGTCCTCCTGAGAGCTTGCCTTGCCATAGTGGCCTGGACAAGGAGTGCTGAGCTGTCCCTTCCGTCTCAGTTCCCCCCAAGATTCCTGGGAGAGCCTGGATGCTGTGTGCTGGGTGAGGAGCAAAGTACATTGGGTCTAGAGTCTTTTCCTCCTTGTTTCTAGCTGCTGGGTGCCCTAGGCAAAGGTGAGGATACAGCTCACCATAGCTTGCCATCTTGCTCCAGGCCCTGGGTCACCAGCTGTTGCCTGGTCCCACCAGGCTGTGGATGAGCAGTGCTAGCTGCTTCCCAGCTCCTGTGTTTCCAAGCCTGGCTTCTGTCTTCCCTGAAGGTGGCAAAACCACTGTGATTTAATTGGCAGCATATTTTAATTTGTTCTGAACTCTGCAGGCTAGTTCACCATCCATTGGTGTTTTGCTCAATGGGAACTGCTTCACTGCAGCCTGTCCCCTTCAGGAGCTTTGCTCTGATGACTTTGTGCAGGATTTTTTTTCCATTTGCTTTCCTGGATCCCCTTGAATATTACCCAGCTGCTGAGTGCTGTTCAGGAAATGCATCCTTTAGCTTTCGTTGCTCTTCAGGGCTGCAGTGGTAATGAGCTTGTCTGGTGATTGAGCTGCTAGTTGACTAGTACCCAGGGGAAAATCTGAGAGCATCTAATTGCCAAAGCCAGCTAAAGGGAGCTGGCTGGAGATGAAGCAGGAGAATTTCTTTTCAGGGAGTCAGCTGTCACGGAGGCCAAGAGACATGACGTGCCAGCAGGAGGCTGCATCTGATAGCCACATTTGCAGGAGGCTCTTGTTGGAAATGTTTTGATCTCTGTATCATCCCATTTCTGCTCTCTTCCTCTCCTGGGGCTTTTTTTCTGCTTGGTGCACATGGTCACGGGTCAGCAAGCTCACGCCCCCCGGGAGGCACGAAGGGCTGCTCTGCTCCACGGGCAGTTTTGTTAGCTGGTAAAGCAGGTGGATGAGGCATGAAGGCTCCACCCTGGAGAGGCTCCCAAACCCAAGGAAGTTCCCTTTCAGAACTAGAGCCTTCCCAGGCCTTCTTTTCCTTTTCTAGCTCACTTTTCGTTCTCCCTGCTCCTCTCCCGTTTCATGCATTTTATCCTTCAGTTGCATCCCGTGCAAGATCACCAGGCCTTGTTCGTGGTGTCTCTTCTGTCCTATCTCAACTTCTACTCCTTGGTGCTAGGTTGCCACCTGCCTATTTAATACCTGCTCTAGGTACCTTTATTTAAAAATAGGGCTACCTGTGCTGTTTGGGACATAAAACTCCTGATGCCAGAGGAATGCTGAACATTTGGTTAGGGTGGTAGAACTGCCTGGAGGAACAAAATAACATGGAACCAGAGGAACGAGGATCAAGGAAAGATCAAGGAAAACAGTTCATCCCCTAGGTGCCTGTAAGCACAGACCTGTCCCCATCCTGAATAGATGAGCCTTGCTGTCCAGGGATGCTCCTGCTCCTGATGCCAGCTGGGGCGCAGAAGCACTAGTTGCAAATCACTGAGCACCGCTACCCTGCATAGTGTTAAAGCAAAATTGCTCTCTGGCGAGGTATAAATGCTGTATTCCTTAAAAAGAGTTTATGGAGCCAGGGGAAAGCTAGAGCGTGGGAATGGTGGACAATTTCCTCCCCCAACTCTCCTATGCATTTAACTCCAAATCAGCAATGGCTTTAAAAAAGCCAAACAGAAAAATGAAATCTGCGGTGCGCTTGGAACCCAGCCATGGTGGCAGAAGGGAGCTGGGGCTGGACTTTGCGGTAGCAAATTGGGCAGGGCCCAAGAGCATCCCCGGAGCAGGATGCCACTCTGCAGCGCAGCCTTTCCTACACCTCGGCCTCCCTACGCGCCCGGTGCTGCAATGAAGCTGCCCTGCCTCTGGTTGGCTTTGCAAGCCGCCGGGCTTGCCAGCGAGGTAAGGGGGCGGCCGGGCTCTCCTCCAGGCTCTTCCGTGCGCATCTTACCCGCGAAGCGGAGAGGCACACGGAGCTCGTTTCAGCGTGAGCCTGTCTGCTGTGATTGGGGGGCCCAGGGTGATTCCGAGTTATTTGATACTTCCTGAATGTTTCCTTTCCCAAGTGCCTATCTGTTAAGTGGCTGATACTTGTATAGACACAACCTTATTTTTCTCCAAAATAATACGAAATCTGCATATTTGAAGGTTACTAAATGATGTGTATTGAACTGATTTTTAGCCTCTGTGAGGAGAATAATGACAATGTATTAGTTAGATGTTAGGCAGCATGTCCTGTGCGAGGGAAGTGCACCGTATGTCTGTCTCATGTTCATTAACCTTTTCAAGCAAGGAAACCTGAGCGTCAGGATGGCACGTGGAAATCCTCCTGCGACCTAGGCGTGAAGCTCTGGGAACTCACTTTTGGCAGCTTTTGTTTTGAATCAGGCTTGTTTTGCCAAAAGTCGCAATATGGAGTCTGAGGAGACCATCTTGGCTCAGAGAAATGTTGCTGCTTGGGATCAGTATCAGGACTTCGTTTAGTAGCTGAGGAAGCAGTGTCAGTGGCTGTTGGCCCAAAGTCCCTCCCCACTGCAGCTGCAGTGATCTTTGGAGCAAGAGGCGTCAGATCAGGAGGAGGGAGCGAAGAGTGGACACAGCCCTTGAGGCTCTCTGCCAGCATGGGGAAGTGCCAACCCTTTGCAAGAGCAATTCATCTCTTCTGTGATCTTTGCGAGGAAATAAGGGTAATTACGGGCCCTATTACTAGAGCCGCTGGTAATTCAGCATGTCTGTAGCACTGAATTGGTGAAAGCTTGTTGTGACACTTCGATGTGGTCTGGGATTAACTCCTCTGGTTTCTGTGCATGGTCTTAAATCCATCCCCAGCCCCTTGCAGTTTACCTGCCGCAGCATCAGATGGACCAACAAAAAGTCATGGGAGTTGAATGATGCACTGCGGACCTAGCCGATGCCTTCATGTCCATGTAAACGTGGAGGCGATCTACCAAAGTTGTTGGATTTATGTCAGGGTGGTTTATACCCATGGCTGGAACTGGCAGGATTTTTGAGCTGTGCTGATTTTTCAGGTGGATGCTGATTTGCCCTACGTAGAACTTCCTAGGGGGGAAGCACTTGTTCTGAGTAAATTTTGGAAGGAGGGAAATTGTCAAAATACTTCATTTTGATGTTTTCAGAAAAACAACAAGAAATTTTTCTTTCCTTTTTCGTTTGTGTTAGGTTTTCAGCTATAAAATCACTTCAAATCAAAGCAAATTATAAGAAATCATACGTACTAAAGACAGACCCCCCCAAACCTTTACAGTTGAAAAGAAAGCATTCCAGTTGTTTCAAAACCAAACTTTTCAACCTTAATGTTTCTTGAAAATTTTCACCTTACATCCCCATTCAGGATGGGAAAAATTCAGACATGTCCGTTCTGGTGGCATGGCAGAATTACTACTCAGCCCTAGCCAGGAGGGTGCTGAACTGCTGGGTAGGGCTCTGTTTTGGGAGAGGAGGCTGCCTGATGGAACTGTTGTCATCCTTGGGGTGTCCTGGCTCCAAGAGCAGCTCCTGGACCCCGAAACATGACCTTCCAGCAAAGTGAAGGCTTCAGCAGAGCTTGCCTCCTTTCCAAGGGTATGGGGAATTGGGATGAACGCCCGCGTGGAGCTGTTCCCCCACACGTGCCTGCAGCCCTCGCCTGCAGAATTTCATGGAAATTGTTGCTTTCCTCGTTACCCTCCATCCAAGTCCAGCTTGGCATGGTGCAGAGCAAAATCAGAGCCAAGTAACAGTGGGTTCAGTTAAAGGAAGTTATGGTGGAAAGGGTGAGCAGTATCTCCTTGCACCTCCCTGCTCCTGTGCCGCAGCCCCAGAGCCACGCGAGGCAAGCGTGGGCCTGCATCTCCCTCTAGTGACTTTTCTGAGATCATGTCTGCTCATCAGCAGCCTTGTGCTAGCCCCTAGGACCACCAGCCAGAGCTGAGGACCCATCACGCTCCTTTTGGTGCCAAGTGGTGGACGGAAAGGATTGTCCATCCTCCACAGAGCTCAGTGGGAGCGTGGAGCAAAATCGGAGCAGGCGGTGGTAGGACGCTGGGCTGACGGCAGTGCCAACAGCTGTTTCCAGAGAGGCAGCTGCCCGTTGTACCCGCCAATGGGCTCGGGTTTGTGGCTCAGGGTGCAAACAACACCTGAGAGAGTTACACTAGCACTGAGTATAAAGCCAGAAGTACATTTTAAACCCAGGTAAATGCTGTAAGGTTTGTGTGGGGGGGTGGTTTCATTTTGTGTTTTGTTTGAGGTCCTTTTTTGCATTCAGAGCTTTTGTCTTGAGTACGGATATTTCTATGAACAGTGCAATTTCCCCCCATCGCTGGATGCTGCTTGTTGCAGGACCAAAAGAGCCGCTGCGCTACCCTGAAGGGACTGCGTAACGTGGCAGCTTAAGACGAAGTGAACCCCTTGCAAGCCCCTGTGTTAATTTAATTTGTCATGGGTGTCCAAAAGGCTCTGCTTTGGCTCGTGTGTGCCTTCCCTTCCCAGCCCCTGGGGGGCTGCCCCCAGGGGTGCTCCAGCTGCTGTGCGGTTTAGGAGGGAGCGGGCGGTGGAGGCTGGAGCTCTGCGAGCTTTGAGATGTCTGTGCCCCAGGCTACCAGGAGCCCTGAAATACATGGAAGCAGCTAATTCAAAGGCCGAGGGGACAGACCAATCCCTGGTATGGCTTTACAGGCTTTGCTTTAATGGTTTAAGTGGTTGCTCCCGGGGTTGGATTCCTGTCATTAAACTATGGGTTCTTCTCTCCCCTCCAGCACAGAGAATTATACCTGGGAGTATTAGGATGGAATGATGAGAAGAAGGTTTTGTGACAAATTTATCCAGTTATCAACAGGACAACAGTCTTTGGTTGAAGCTGAGTTTTGTTTGTATGCAACTGAATTGATCCCCACTGAGCCCCCCCCCCCAGCAGTAAGGGAGAGGTTCCTGCTTGGGGCTCACAGGCTGTGGGCTGCCGGCTCCCCTCCAGCGGTGCTCGCGCTGGTGGGGAATTAGAGTCAGACTGAAGCGAGCAGGGAGAGCACGGGAGGAGGCGGCATGCAGTGTGGTGCTCACAGAGTCCCAATCAAGCCCAGGCACTGCTGTGCTAAGAGTGGGTTGTAAGTACAAGTTGGTCCAGGATTGGGTCAGCTGTGCAGAAGTGTCCTCCAGAACCTAGAACCTTGATGATACAAATTGCTGGGTTAAAAACAAAAAACAACAAAACTTTTTTTGTTTGTTTATTTTTTATTTTTATTTTTATTTTTATTTTTGTTATCCTCCTTCCTTTTCAGGATTCCAGATTCATGGATTCTGATTTGACCGTGGGGCCACACTGGACATGGGAGGATTCGCAGGAGACCCTTGACCTCCAGCCTGATGGAAGTGCCTTGACTTCAGTCATGGCTACTGACGTGCCATCTGCTGAGGAGGAGGAGGGAAGCCTTTCTATTGAGGAGGAAGGCTTTGAGCTGTTGAACTCCACCTATAATAAAATCACTGGCCCTGGCAGGCCAGGGCTCCGCAGGAGTGACCAACCAGTGTCTGGCAATTCCAGTGAGTCCATTGTTGCTGTTACCTCCCTTTTTCCTGAGCATCATCATGATGCTGGAGTGGCTGATGGCACTTTTATCCTCCCAGGAGCCTTGGCCAAAGTAAATAGACCAGCTGCCAAGAAGGAGCGTGCCTCAGATCCGCAGGAGGAGAACGTCACCACGGAAAAGCTGAAGGGTGATGCAGGCTCCCGCATGTGGCTCTCTCCCAGCAAACCCATTGATGCCATTGTTGATCTGGACACCCCTTCTTCCTTCTCCAAAGTCTCTCCATCAGTCAGTCGGACAGCCACCTCTGACAGAAACATACCTAAGGTCTTTCCTGAGTCCCCAGGCAAGGGGGAGGTCAGAAGTATCCTGGAGCATCCTTCAGAAGCTCCAGTTAGGCCTGAGACTGCCACAACCCTGCCACAGGCAGGACTCGGCGAAGGTGTTGCACACCACAGTGTGGCTGGGAGCAAAGCCAAGGGCCTTGCAGACCACCAAGAGCGAGGGGTCCTGCCAGTGGTGGATGGACAGCAGGTTCGCTTGAAGCCAGGACCACCAGGGCTGCCAGGACCACCAGGTCTGCCTGTAAGTAGAGGAAGAGATCACTGGGGGTGGGAAAGGGTGCATGGGGAGATGACTGAAGGCAGCCTGCGTATTGTGGGCTATCTGGAGGCAATGGAGCAACAACCAGAGCAAGTTCGAAGCATCCCTTAGTCCTAAAGCACATGGATTTAGGGGAAGGCAGGGAGGTGTAGACAGGCGAGGTGCTCAAGTCCAGTTGCTGGATTGTTGCCTTTGCTGGTGTCTGTGCTGGTCTGAGAAGGGGCTTTACCTCCTACATATGCTTCTCCCAAGCCTGGGTCAGACCTGTGGGACCAGGTAGTCACCATCCTTCCCCAGGGTATCTGACAGGGTTTGTGGGTGCAACTCTTCCTCCTCACTGTGATGGGTGTTGGGCACAGCCAGCTGAGTGCAGATCCGGGCACTTTGCGATAAGAAACCAGGCAGATAAACCTTCCTCGTGCATGCAGTGTTCATCCGTGCATCAGCCCATTCCCCTTGATAGGCAGCAGGTTTTCTAATCTCGCTCAGGGAGCTTCAAGAGAAGCCAAAGAGGAAGAGGAGGATGGTGTCCTTATCTCCCCTGCCCTAGAGATGGTCTCAAGGCATTTAATCACGTTCTTGATTTTCATCTCATGTGGGTCCTGTTGGCCCGAGCTGGGCTGATGGGCCCTGAATGGGGCACAGTCAATGCCCCGAAGCCTTCTCCAGCCCCCTCTCTGGAGGGGGCCTGTGGTCACCACTGGCATTGCAGTCCTTTGCTTCCTCAGCAATGTGACACCCCAAAAATTGTGTTGAGTCGGAGCAAAACATTTACATTGTCTTGAAATACAATACTTTTTTCAGATTATTCATCCCTTGTATTAAAAAAAAAAAATACTTCTTGTCTTGGTAAATCTAGGATAGATGAAGATTTAGAGAAAAAGTCAGTCTCCATTGAGAAGTATCTGATTTTTTTTTTTAATGATATTTTTTCCCTATTTATTTCTTCAGGTAAAATTATATGCTAATTTTGTTTTCATTTTATTAAAATTCAGTGGTTTTGGCTGTAGAGGAATCGTGTGTGTGACTATCAGTCACCCGGCTGGACTGCTGCGAATGACCGTGAGCTCATTCTCATCTTCTCGCGGTGCACAGCTGAGTGAAAGCGGGCTGGAACATCTCGGAGATCAGGGCTGGCGTTCGGGGTTGTTTCTCAGTGGGAAGCTGTGGATCAGGTCTGTTCGAGCGGCTGTTTTGACAGCCGCGCGCCCGACTGATTGCCACTAAATTGTCATCCTTCGCCTGCAGTTGCCGCATGATGACACCTCGGCGATTTCTCCTCTGACAGCTTCGGCTGGGTCTCTAACGATAACTAACTCGGCCCTGGGTAACGCAGAGTAATCGGACCTGGGGGAGCTCTGTGCTGGTGAAGAGATTAATCCCTCTCAGCCCTCTCTCGCAGACAAAATGCATTTTGTGAACATTCATGGGCGTTCGTCATCAGTGTGTCAGGCCTCGTAGGACACTGGTTAAATTTAGGACTGCCAGCTTCCCCCTCGAGCCATCTTCTCGTTACCGCAGCTATTGCCTGCAAAAAATAGAAGAAAATAGCAAAGGGAACAGATGCTAAAGACGGTGAAAAAATCCCAGGAGTCGCAGAAACGTCATGCCGCTTGACAGCCCTGCTGTCGCTCCGTCAGGGGAGGGAGGAAACGCGGGAAGGGAGTGCGAGAGCTGGGAGAGAACTGTTTTTCCCCTCCCTGTAGAAAACACTGAGATTTTGTTGCGTGCGCGGATGAAAGTCCTGCCAGGAAAAGCAGAGAAAGGCCAAAGCTCTGCTCTTGATGTCGATCAGCTCATGGTGCCGTTTGGTGACGGGGCTTGAACCTGCGTCTCTGACCATGCACGCAGGCAGGCTCCCGGCAGGCTGGACTCAGCCTAAGTTACTCCCCTTTTAGCTAAAACCATTCCTCGAGCCTGGCAACCCTTCCCGAAGCGTTGTCGCCACTCCCAGTACCTTTGTGGCCAAGTGCTGCTTGCCAGGACCGTGTTGGGAACTTCCATCATGGGGCGACTGTAGGTGTTTTGCAACATGTTCAACTCAGGACTGGTGGAAGGGGAAGAAAGAAGCAAAAAGAATAAGCATCCTGCTGTAGTAACCTTTGTTAAAAAGCATGTTGAAGCTTTCCTTTGGAAACTTGACTCAACCTTATCTAAGGTTTTGGTGTTCATACTTTGCACTCAGTTGCAGCACACCGTCAGCTCCTGCTGGGTCACCTTGGGTGTCCCTACCAAGGCACCAGGATGTAGGAGTCAGACTGAGTAGGTGTCTGAAGATGAAATATCAGGTTATTCTTACAGGAAAGGTTTGGGAATAATGTATTTTTAGTGTCAACATTTTTGCTTGTTCCCCCCCCCCACCTTCACTAGTAATGTCAATCAGGGAAATTGTCATGTTTTAGGGGAAAAAAAATGGTGTTGTCATTTTCTGGAGTTTAGCTTAAAAAGCAACCTCAAAAATGAAAACCCTTTTCCTTTCTTTGAGAGCAAGCCCTGAAAATTGTTGGGGAGGGAGGGGCACATGGTGCATAATCCTCCTGAGCGCAGCTCGAGGAGGGGGCACCTGTACCCAGCAAGAGCAGGGAGAGAAAGTAGAGCTCAGAAAAGGAATCTAGGAGAAACTACTCAGCTTCTTCTGTATTTAGTGTCATGAGGGTGACATTCAGACCTGGCTGGTTTGTTGCAGTCAGTTAAGCAAAACAGAGAGATGGGCTCCTCCGAGGGAATCGAGAAGGAGAAACCAGTCCGTATCTCATCGGGCTGTGCCCTGAGCGCCTGGGAGGGGACGGGGTGCGCGACACGAGCGGCGCTCCTGGCGTAGTTCGGACGTGAAGGCAGTGTGCACGTGCCTGCACGTTTACACCTGCCTATGCAAAGCGTCTTTCCCTTTAGTCGCTGTCCCCCCTTTCCTTTTCCAAATAGTGTGCTCAGTGCCAACCTGGAGCTGTTTATGGCTGCTTGATTAATCGCTTCCCCGTTCGCAGCTCGGGGTTTTATATGGGCATTGGGAGTTCTGGATTGCCTCTATATAAAAGCAGCAGCAAAGTCACTGAAGGCTTAGAGGTGCCTCTGGTGCATCTGGATTTCACGCCTGCTTGCGTTTGTGTTTGTGGCCGGGCAGGGGATTGCAAACCCCTGCTCCTCCCTGGGCAGCTTCGCAGTCCCAGGGAACAGCACGAGCTGCAGCTGGGAGACTGAATGCAAGTCCTTGGCTTAGTGGCTGGCAGCTGGTCCTTCTCCAGCTTTGAAAATGGGACCCAAGTTGTTGCTGAGCCTTGATGGCTCTTCCCCTTCCCCCTGCTCCTCTGCTCGGGCTGCTCTTTTGACATGTCTCTTCAAAATGCCCTGGGCTTGAAATACTCATGTCTGGAGGAAGAAAATGTGCCCAGGCTGCCCTGCCCTTGGAAATGCCGAGAGACACTTTCATCAGCCCAGAGCACTTCTGCTCTTGGAGGACTGCAGCAAGGGCAGGACACTTGGCTTTGGCGAGCAGGATTCATCCTGGAGAGCTGTGGCCGGCAGCGTGGCACAGACCCTGTCCCAGTTGTAATGGTCTGTCTTCTATAAAGGCATTTGAGATCTGTGGGGAAAAATATTGTGAGAAGTGGAAAATGCTTATGACTTTAAAAGCTGCTGATTTTTATGATCTTGATAATCCTCCTTGCAGTGATTTAATTGTATTGCTAGTATCTAAAAGCTTATTGGCTTTTGTAGACTCTGTATTTCACATGGGGTTCCTAACAGTTGGTAAGTATTGCCAGGGTTTTCTTTTCCTTCCTTTCTTTCTTCATGTTTCTATTACTCAACCTTAGCACTAGTTGTTTAGAAGCAGTCGTGTTTTCTATTCCTAGACTTAAATTGAATGTTGATGGAGGCGTGTGGTGTCAGGGACAGCGCGAACTCACATAATGGGCAAATGCAAAACCGTCTCTCTGCTTTCCTCAACGGAGCCATCCGTCGGATCATGACACGTACAATTACAGCTGCCGGGTCACACTGGAGGAAGAGTGATTATGTTGCAGAACAGCACTGTGTGTGATTTGCAGAGCAAAATACCAGCTTCCTTCTTTAAGAGATCTTTTGGATCAATTTTCATTTTCTCTGCCAAAATGTTACAGCCTTTCAATTCATTATTCCTGGTTCTTTGTGCCTTTCTTTTTGATTTACATGAAATGACATCAATTTGGGAGGAATTCAGCTGCTTAAGGAAGAGAAATACGTGCTGTCAAATTTTTTGAGAGTGCTGTTGTGCCTATTGCGCTCTCCTCCGCTGTCTGTCATGCGCTAGGACTGTTGGCCTGCAGGATTTCTCTCGTCTGTGTTCATGCTTGGGGTGGATATGGGCAGCGCTTGCAGGGGAAACCGAGGGGTGGCAGCTGGCAAAGGTTCGTTTTTTAGCTTCCCTGGTAGCCCTAGCTGAAGACTGGAGAATGCAGGGCAGTGTGGCGGAGAAGGGCAGATGGAGAAGGAGAGCAGATGAGTGTGGTGTCTGCTAACACCTGCTATTGACCACATTAAAAGGAAGGACTCACTAAACACCTCATCAGCTGCTCTGGTATTTCAGCTGGATGAGCCAACGTGGACCTAGACTACTGCGTTTGCGTGGGATGGTCTAGAAGCTGCACCCAAAATAAGTGACTGGACTCTTTAGTCTGCTGAAAAGGACCCATGAAAGGCAGTACTTCATGAAGTACCTGATTTATCTCAGCAGCAGAACAAGGAAGAGGGGCCTGTGCACTGGGAGCCTTGCTATGGGCCCAAGGTGCCCTCAGCAAAATGCCAGCGGCTCTCTCAAATGAGTAGCAGTTCCACAGAAGTGGTCACTCAACAGCAATCAGCCAGCTCCTTAAGAGTGAGGTGGTAGGTGCTAAACGAAAGGGCCTCCTGGCACGGGGAGGGGACCTTGCTGGTTCTGGTACATATTTTAATCTTATGGGGGGAATTGCTTTATTTTACCTTCTTCAGCAATATTCATGTGTTGAGAGTCAGAGCATTTACCAGCTGTGCCTGACCAAGAGCCTCTGGAGATGAATCAAGCAGAAGCCTGGAGGCCAGTGGGCTTCAGTCTTCTCCACCGGCACTGCACCAATGCCACATGCTGGCACCGGGCTCTGGGCACACTATTTAGCTTGTCCCTGTGTTGGAGTATTGCCCTTGTGGATAAATAAGCAGGGTACAGAAAAGTATTTGTGGTGATTTCAGGGGCACTGTTCTGATGTGAGTCAGCTGAAGATCTGATCTTGGAGGTCTTTTTGTTGGTTAAAAGGCACTTTGGGTGAATTCTGAATAGAAAATGTAAGTGTGTTCCCATTGCTGATGCTTCTCATTTGCCCTTGATGTGTTCCTTCAGTCGGTGGCATGACACACTGGGTGTTGGTGCCCGCCCAGAGGGATTCGGGGTAGCTCTCCATGGGCTCTGGTACCTTAGGAACTGAGGCTCAGTTCTTTAACTCTATTCAAGGCACTTTGGATGATGAAGGTCCCCTTGGTGAAATGTCCTCAATGCCAGAGTTGCTTCTGAACATGCAACTTGGGCATCGTACGTGTCTCCTTGGCACTGAGACCAAAGCAGTAAGTCCTGGCATGGCCCTAGGGCTGCACTGCTTTCCAGGCCCAGCTGGCTCGAGGTTTCACTTTGACACATGATCTCCACTGGGGCCATGTCATTCAGCATCTCTGAGCTCAAATTCCCAGGCTTACTACAGTGATCAGACAAGGCAGTTTGCGAGTGCAGAACAAAAGCAGACTATATTGAAGCCGCCAGACGTGCTAGCTCAGCGGCAGAAATGCAAGCAGATGCTGTGCTGCAGCCCAGCAGTTTTTTCAGTTATTTCAGTTATTGCAGACGTTTCCCTGGTAGATTTCTTTCATCAGGAAAAGCTGCGATCTCCCATCTGACTTTGTTTCTGTCCAGACAGATGCTTCACTAAGCCCTGAAGTGGGGTCGTTGCTTGGCCAAAAAGCACATTTTTGACTAGAGATGAGCCAGATCAAGTCTCATATAAATTAAAAGCTGCAGATGTCTGCATCCTCATCCAAACTACTGTTTGAGTGTGTGGCCACAGTCCAGCTTTGTTATGTTTTTTTTTTTTTTTTTTTTTTTTTTCCTAACAGCTCTGCATTTCCCACCAGGTGTCAGGAAATGTGTTTCTGCTCCCCCAGCTGTGCGGTCTTGGTCATTTTTGCAAGGGATGTAGGAGAATTACTCTACTTGCCACAGCTGTTGGGGCAGAGATGCTTGCTAACAGCAGGGCAGGAGAGGGGGAACAAAACAGCGTATAATGGGGTGCGTCATCTGCTGAGGCAATTCTGGAGATGTTTCTGAGATGCTTGTGCTATTGGTTTCCTCGCAGCGGGAAGCTGAATCAGCCATTTCAGTCCTTCCTTCCTTGGGGTTGAAAGAGTTCTGCTCACAGAGCTGGTCTCCCAGCCAGCCCCAGGCTCTCTGCTGGTCCACATGGTCCTTCAGTACCAGCTTCCTCATGCACAGGGGAATTGGGGGGGGCAAGCAGAAATGAGTGATGCAGCTCTCGCTCTTTGCCTTTCAGGGTTGTCCAGGGAGACGTGGACCAATGGGGCCCAAAGGAGACAAAGTGAGTATCCTGGAAAACGGGCAAGGTTACGAGACGTGGCTTAGGATCCGGGGCAAATGCAACTGACGTTCTTTTTTGCTGTCTGGTGGCCCCTTAATGTGCATTTGGAAGAAGTGAAAACTATTTTTATTGGATAGTTTAAGCCCAGGCTTGTGACTGAGGTAACCCTCTGGACGAACTCCTCCACTCTGAGCCACTTAATGACTTTGCAGAGGGAGTCACCAGTGCTCTATCTTTGGGGCAGTGGAGCAGGAAAATAAAGCTGTTTCCCTCAGGTCACCTGGAGGGATGCTGACAGACCAAGTACCTACATGTCCCAAATTCCAGTATTGTGGCTCTATCCTCCAGCTTGGGTAGCCTTTGACTGCCTAAAGCAGGAATTCCTGTGCTCAGGAATTGCTTCGACATTTTGCTTCAGGTAGCCTTTCCTCCTCCCTTTGGAGGCCTCCAGCCTTTGGAGAAGGCTGCGTGGGATTTTCTGGAAAGAATGACAAAAATTTACCCAACTGCAAATGCTCATCACCAGAGACCAGAGTGTAATGCTGAGGAGGGAGGAAGAGTTTGATGTTTTAACACTGCGTCATGTGGTATGTGCATTTGAGTCACAGAGCCCCACATGAAGGAGAGAGGATGGGCATATGTCCTCCTGCACTGACTTTGTCTCATCCAAAGGCCATGCTGCTGCTGGGAGCCTTCCTGCTTTAAAACTCTACACACACTATTTTTCACAGCTCCACTTATTATCTTGACTGCGTGCTGCATTGCCCATCCTGACTTTAAATAAGCTATGTCCTTTTTCGGGGGGAAGGGAAGAGCCAGGGGAGTGCCTGGACTGCGACCAGCGGGAGTGCAGATGGCTGGTGGGTTCTCAGATGTGTTAAACCTTTGGCTGATCCAGAGCAGAGCTGATGGGGATTTTAGTGCTGGAAGCCCCAGGGCCCTGCTTAAATCATGCCAAAAGATGCAAGATTGTCTGCTGAAGGAAGGGACGTTATCACCAGCACACTGTCAGGTGCGCTGCGATACTGTGGATTAGTTGGTCAGATAGAGCTGTGTGATGGTAACACACAGCGTTGTTGTAGTTCCTTGGCAAGACTTTCCAGTGGTAGAGCACTAGGCTGGTGTTGGGTTTTTCTGGCTCTGCTATTGACTTCTTAGCAAGTACTGATGTTTCCCTCTGACTCTCTTTCCCTATCAGTAGCCTCCTATTAACCTCATTTCTACAGACGTTTCCATCTTATCCAAACTGTACAGAAGCAAATTGCTGGTACTGCCAAGTCATGCTGTCTCCTTGCGTGTATGCTTCAATACCTGTGGCATGTACATGGGTCTGGGCACATGCATGTGTGTGTTAAGCTCATTGTTTTTTTTTCCCAGGTGTCAGGGTTACTTAGGATCTGGACTGAACTTAGGAATTTTTAATAGGCCTAGACCTAGGCTTCCAACAGAGTTTGCCTTGAATCAGAGCTGTGTCCAGCCTTGCATGTCTGTGTTGTCTCAAAAACTCAAGCTAGTTTTAAGAACCTGCTCATGTCTTTCTAGGGGTACCCTGGAGCCATGGGACAGACAGGCCCCCCAGGTGACCCAGGCCCTCCAGGCATCCCCGGTGTCCCAACCGTCGTTCTCTGGAGGAACTCCAAGGAAGACTGGCTAACGTTCATGGTGAGTGACCACTGTGCAGGAGCAAAGGGAACAGGACTGAGCCCTCTTTTCCTGGCCCGCTGTGAGGAACTGGGCCGTGAGAGAGGAGAGAGACAGGGAGAGGCCATCTGGATGAAAACCACATAGGGGAAGAGGGAGGATGCCAAGAAGAAACATGCTCCTTGCTAGGAACAGCTCCAGTGGAAGCTGTCTGTGCATAAAATGGGCTCAGGATGCCTTTTATAGGAATTTATACCTTTTCCTTTGTGTTGCATGCTACTGTGCATGGCATTAGGAAAGATATATCAAAGGCCTTTGATATTTTAATGCTTTTTCGAGCCACATCTCATTGCCTGCTGGCTGCAATGGGCCATGTCTGCCCCAGAGATGCATGGTGTTGAAAGGTCATAAGCCCTTTTCCAGTGCTGAGTCTCTGTCCTGGGAAAATGTTCACCTCTCAATTACAGTTGCAGCCTGACTTAAAGACTATCCTTACTAGTCTCAGTAGCAAATACCACCTTAGAGGCCTGGAATAAGGAGTTTATTGAAGTGTATCGGGATCTTGTTCAGATTGATGACAAAGCCAGAAGGCACAAGTCACACACCCTAATAGCTGTGGTCACAGAGAAATCCCTCTTTTTACCTGTAACTGATTGGAAAATCTTGGTACCAATGTTGCACACACATCTGTTACCTCCCAAGGGAGATTCATACCAAGCCTGTGTAGGGTCTAACAGCCCAAAGAAGATCCAAGCCAGGCGAAAAGCAGCCCCATTCCTGCTCTGTGAAACGGGTTACAAAGCATTACTCCTATTTTCCACCATGTGCCAGTTCTCCACCTTGCCCCAGCTGTGCGACCTGTGGCTCCGGCTGGCAGGGTTTGTTCCCATCAGGCTTCTTGCTCAGATGAAATAGTGGCTCTTCCACTGCCAACAGATCTCTGCTGCTTCAGGGAGCGCAAGGGACAGGGGCAGAGCAGGAATGTTTCATCTACCACGTAGCTGGCTGAAGACACCATGCATAAGGATTTTGATTACATTTGGTTTGTGCTTAACTTGTGCAAGCTACAAAATAACTACTCCTGAATTTACCTTTACGTGGTGGTTAAGAAATCATTGCTACTCTAGTTAATGGGAAGAGAGCATTAATCTGTTCCTAAATGCAGCAGGTGGAAGCAAGCAAAGGAAAAAGGTTCTTGTTTCTGTTCCTCCATGGTGCACAGTGACTCCTGATCACTGCAAAGACCCGTATAGGTAGATCTAGAGTTTCTGGCACCTGGGCAGCAGAGTGCCTGCTGTGGTTGAGCTTAAACTTAAACTCCCTTGTGAGCTGTGACTGAGACTGTCGGGGCAATATCAGAGGACATTAGTTTTCTAATGGTCTTAGGCACTTTAAAAAAAATGGGCTCACGTTCCCCAAAGCAGGAATATTCTCTGTATTATGGGTAGAGCCCATTAGGGCTGGTGCGAGAGGCCAGAGTTCAGCTCTGTGGATCTTTAAAAGCTTACACCGTGACCCTGGGCGAGACAATTCCCTTCTGATTTTCAACTCCTTCCTTTGTGAATGGTGTGTGTGGGGGGCAGGAGTGGTGGCACTTCTCTGCTCCAGGGCAAATGCCTTCAATGCTGGCAAGATGATACAGTGAGGGGGATCTGACTTGTGTTTAGTCCCTTGAAGCATCAAGTGTCTGGTCTGATCTGTCATGGCTGTGCTCTGGTAACAGATGGGTTAAACAGCTGCCCAAATTCCTGCATGCTTGGGAAGCTGTTGGTGCCTGGGCTACACCAGGGTGATGCTCTTGACTTATAGACGTCGATAAGTTGCAGCCATGTTTGGGGAAGCCAAACGTGGAGAACTGCTTGTTCCCCTGAGCTGTGGTCTCAGCCCCATGTGTCAGGCCTGGCATCCCTGGGAGTTCATGTACCGGCACTTGGCCCAGTACTTTTGGCACTGGGCACTCAAAGAGCTTGTTCTGCTGTTGGGCCTGTAGCTGTAAAAGTTGGGTAAAGTTAGTGGCAGTGTTTGCTTGGAAGTGGGCCGTGGGTTGTGTTACAGGGAGTGCAAAGCAGTTTTGTATCCAGCTCCAGGCCCTGTGTTTTGTTAATCTTTGTCAAGATAGCACAGGAATAAAAAGTGATGTGCTGGCTGGAGCGAGGGTGGTAGGGCTGTCTGCTTGTGGAGCCATCTACAAGATACCAGGGCACTTGGAGAGGGCTTGCAGAAGTCGTGAGCTTTGGACAATGCTGCTCTTACGAGACAAACGCTTGTGATCTCGGGGACATCCTTGGACCACTGAGCTTTGTAGTAGGCTCAGCCTCTTGAAATGCAAGTCAGAGGAGCAAACTCTCAGGCCAATGTGGCATGAAAGATGTGGGAAGCCGGGGACGTCCAGGAACCGCTCCAAAGAGTTACAGCTGCCAGGACGCTGAATTCTCTCTCCTGCCTCCTTTCCAGTGAAACAAGCCTTACTGCTCAAGGGAATGGAGCAAAACTCAAGCTCCTGTCCTGTGTTTTTGTTCACGGAAGGTTGACAGGCGCTGGGTTTGCCAAGAAGCTGCCTAGTCTAACTCTAGAGGAACAGGAAGCATCAGAGAGCAGGAGCTGCCCAGGGAATCATTATCTTAAATTCAGGCTGTATTTACTTAAGTAGCTGTTGAAGTCCCAGAAGCCTTGGAAAGAGGAAGGAGAATTGCAACTCCTGGAGTAGTTAGGGAGCTTAAACATCTCTGGCACTAGAATCTTTTTTTTATTATTATTATTTTTAATCTCTTCTCCTAACTTTAAAGGCAAGAGGTCAAGATGGAAAATGAAAGCTGGTAACTGTAGAACAAAAGAAAATATTGCTTCATGCAAAGAGTAGCTAACCTTTAGGGACTTACCACCACTGAAAGGTCGGCACCTAATGCAGCTCTCTAACTGCTTTGATTTCTGATCGTACTAATGTGTGCTAGCTGCCCCATGGCATGGCATGGGGAGGTAAGCAAAGCTCGTGCTTGGGAGCATAGCCTACTTCCTGGGAAGATGTCAGAAGGGTTTTCTCTCTCCCAGTCTTGTGCTGGAGTTTCACAGGACAGATCCCATACAGGAGTCAGAGATCCCATCTTCTGTCCCCTCTGTTTACTTATCTCTACATCCATCGCTCTGCTGACCAAAGCTGCTGTAAGGAACGTGTGGACTGTTTCCTGCTTAAATTAGAGAAAGCTATTAATTTCCATGCCCTTCTCTTGGCATCTGGTGCTCTGAAGTGAAAGTTCATGTCTCCTGTGGGTTATTTTATGCTTTTAAAATGTTAGTTTCTTTTTTTGAAGCCCAGTGAAATAATATCCTGCCCCAAGTGAACCTGAGTTCATTGATTCACAAGAAGAGGCAAGAGCATTGGCCTCCAGCCCCCCAAAAGTTTTTTATGAGCAGTTTTTTGAGGAAAATGAGAACTGTCTGTATGAGGGGAGCCACGGCCTGGCCCTGGCCAACCGGCAAGAACCGTGCACATTTGCTCACATTAATCAATTTGGGATAAACTTGAAAGGAACCAAGATGCCTAGTGCAGCATTAGAGCTAGTTAAATGTATACATCTATCATCTGTCCCAAGAGCTCCACTTATTACTAGAAATGTTTCCATATGTTGAAAGGTCTGTGTTTATTTTTGTTAATGAGTTCCTTGGCTTTTTCCATTCTTTCTCTTCTGATATCAGAGGACTGATCTTTAGAGGGGGACAGGAGAGGTTTCCCAAAGGCCCAAGCCCAAAGCTGGTAAAGACCTTGCTGAGCACATGGGAATTTTGTTCTTCTAATTGCTTCTTTTGGGGCAAAGGTAGGAATTTTAGCCTTTGATGTGAGCCAGAGTTTGGAGGAGCTGTCTGAACCATATGTCTGGCCTCACCGTGAGCTGGTGTGGAGTGAAAACGAGGGAGGAGAAGGGAACACGCATTTTGGCTCCTGAGCATCTGTGACTTGTGCTGCTGGAGGAATACAAGGGTAACTGGTAGCCTGGAGATGCACCAGTATGTTTTCTGGTCATCCCTCACTGCCCAAAACTTGGAGAAAACTGACTTGGGAATGGCTATGCCATGAAATTTTAAGACCTTTATGCTAGGTTAAAAATAGTATGGGCTTAGCTACTCCTGTGGCTTGCAAGTTTTTTTTTTCCTTTGTGGTCATCTGGTCTTCTGATGTGGAGGTACCTAAAAGATTTGACTTCTCAGGGCAGCGAGGAGAAAGTCTGCCTGGCCACCACTGCCAAGGGGGGTCTCCACATTTGGGGTTTCAAATGGTGATGTGATCTCTGGCAAACTGCTATGTCAAAACATCTGGGTTTGATGGATCATCCCATCAAACATGGGATAAACTTGATGTTTTCATAACAAGTTACGCAAACTCTCAGTTTAGAAACTCATAAATTACATTATTGAGAAGCTTGATTCTCTTGGTGGGAGAAACCTATGTGTTTGTCTGACTGGCTGGGTTAAGGGTGGACGTGGCTCTTGGAAGAAGAAGAACCCAGTATAACCATTTCCTTTAACCTATGTGTTTAACTATCGGCACTGTGCTCAGTGCGGTAGAGGGAGACAGCAAAGGCTGTGCAGAGAAGAGTGTTCTGTAGCAGAAGCAGATTTATTTTTATTTGACTAATTTGGTTTCCTCCCCCGTGGCAAGGAAGGAAAAGCGAGCCCTTGAGGACTGAGTGCTCGGAGAACAGGGGGAGAATGCCATGCCAGCTGGGAAACGTGGGAGGTCTGGAGAGACGCAGCAGAATATCCAAACATGCTCTGGCTGTACATTATTTTTAAAAACAGTATTCCCAGGTGGCCCAATGGATGGGCTGTGCTGCAGGACTGGAGGAGGAAGACAACCTTGACTTTTGCCCTTGGCGTCTGCAGGCTGCATAAGAGCTGTAACCCACCCTGAGTTATATAGTGCTGTTTATCTGCTGAAAGCCTGATTTTTCTATTTTAACCCTGCACCGATTTATAGCTCTCATCCAAAGAGAATAACTCCAGGAGCATTAAGCATGCAACTGATCACCACATCTGGCTTGAGGACTCACCAGAATCTTTGGTTTGTCCTATCTGCAATTGCCCCGTAGCAGCGAGCTCCCAAACTGAGCATTCAAGGCTGAGCTGTACCTGCTGCCACCTTACTGCTGCTGCCCTTCCCACCACTTCTTTGCAAATCTCTGCAGGTGCCTTGGACCTTGCGATTCACATTCCCTGGGGAGACACATGCACCATGGGTAGCTCTGCTTGCTGCGAGTCCTGCGTCACTGCAGTGGCGAAGGAGTCTGTCCTTTGAATTTGGTGGTCCTGTAAATGGCAGCCAGCAGTTACAGGTCTCATGGCTTTCCTCAGGGTTTCCTGGCCCCAGGGCTGCTCAGGGCTTATCTTTGAGGTGAGAAACAGCCTGTCCCCTGTGAAACACCGTGAAAGCTTTGCTGCCAGATGGCAGCAAACATGCAGTGGCCGACCAAAAGGCGTGTATACACCTAGTATAAAAAAGATCGGGTAAATAGGAGGAATAGTATGTAGCTGTGTCTTCCTAAGCAACAGAAAAAAGACTTTGAAGACAGCAAAAAAGGGTGTGTCTCTATTGGAATCTTTTTTGACATTTTCCTTTTCTCCCTTCTCTTTTCAGCAAACATCCTTTTACCAGCTTCTGTATGCAGGCTGGCCGGTGAGTATGGGCTGTTAAGTAAGTTTCTGTGGTTTGCTTTTTGTTCTGCTTGGTCAACTGGATTTTCCTCTTTCCAAGCTTTGTGACAGTGAGATCTGTTTTACCAGCCCTTCCTCCTTTTCTTTAATCTAGAGACAGCCCGGACCTGCTGGGCCACCAGGACATCCGGGGAAGCCAGGAGTACCTGTAAGTAAGAGACACTCTGGTGTGCCCTCTCTGGCGCAGTTCCTGCTTTCCTTGGGAAGCTGTCTGAGTTAATGTCTCAAGCTGCTTCAGCAGTCCTGGGTTCCTTGATTGTTTCTGATGTGCTCTAATTAAAGGCCTTGGGATTGGGTTTCAAAGAAGCCTAATGATTTACTTGTCTGCATTCCACTGAAAATCAAATGATGTTTGATATCTAACTCTCTTTGGCAAAACTCAGCCTCAATCCTCTCTCCACCAGACTCTTTCAGTAGAACAGTGCTGGTTTATGTTCACAGAGGATCAGGTTCCTAATATTGGTCTAGTGTGTGGCCGGTTGTTTAAGTGCAATATAAATCCATTCATAGATGCCCAAAAGCAAGCCAACAAAGAGCTAGTATGATATTTATGTAGGATCCAACACCAGCTTGGTGAGTCTGCGATTCCATGCCCTGTGGTGCCTCTTCAAGCAACTCTCAGGGTTTCTGTTTGATGCTGATGTCCCTGGCAGGTTTGTGCATGTTGAACTGTGGTAGAAACAGAGCAGGGAGCAGGGCTGTGAAAAAGGTGGTGGTACAAGACAAAAGAAATGAAGACAAAACTACAGGAAAGACCCTTTACTTTCTGGTCTCCCTTAGGGCATTAAAGCAGTGGAGAACCAGATTTTCTCCTGCCTACCTGGAGACACTTAAATCTGCCCTTGCCATATATTCTGCGAAGTCAATGTGACCAGGGCAGTCTTGGTGAAGCCACAGGACGCTCTGATGCAAATCGTGCTGCTCTGCAGCCTCCACCGGCCGCTTCCAAGGCTGCCTTTGTGCATTGTTCGTTGTTCTCCCTGTAACAGTATCTGGAAGCAAGGCTGCAAGGACCGAGCTTCTTTCAGTGCGACAAATTCTGCAACGTGATCTGGGCTGGCTGAGGGGGATGGCGACCATTTGGTGATTTGATCCTTGTTTGTGTGCAGGGGCCTTCCGGATATCCAGGGGAGCCAGGTGAAAAAGGGCAGCTGGGGTACATGGTAAGTGCATCCTGCTTGTGTTATTGGTCTTGGGGATGTTGGCGGAAGTTCCCAGCTGCAGGACACTACGAGGATGTGGGGTATGGAGCTTAGCCATGCAGAACACCCTGTTTGGAGAGGTATTGAGTATGCCTTCCACACCCTCCTTGGGATCTTAGAGGCTAGTTCCACCTTAGATAACAGCTGGGAGCTCTGGATGAAGGATAATAGTAAAAATAAGGTTTACTCCTGATTTGGAACCTCTGCAGGGAAGCATTTGCCTGGTTTGAAGGTTCATGTGCAGTATCAGAGAGAAGATGTCCCAGACTTCTCCCTGGGGTTGGCTCTTCCTATGAGAGGGCTTGTATGGGCTAGGGTTGACCAGGTCAATGTTGCAGCTCCTAGGCCCTCTGCCAAATGGGTGAGTGACTGCTCAACAAAGTCCGTTTGGGTGCTGGTTTTTGCTTTGTGTCTTCTGACACCCTTCTGGGTGGACGAGCTGGGGTCGGGGTGGTCCCAAAGGCGCACTGTCCTTTTGTCTGCACATCACGTTCTGGAAACCATCAACTTCCTTCACTTAAACTGTAGCTGAAGAATTATGTGAATCTCCATATTCACATAATTATGTGGCTCTTCCCTCTTCCTGTGCTTTGCCGAGGGGCGCTGCCATACAGCCCAGCTGTCTCCTGGGACCGAGCAAGCACAGTTGGGTAAGGGGTGTGGATGCCCCTCCAGTGAAAGGAGAGTGGATGGCCAAATCTCTGAGCCTCACTGGAGCTTTCCATTCACTCTCCCACCAGCACTTATCAGTACCCAGCCCTCGTGGGAAGAGCTGGAGTATCCCAAATTAAATACCATCTCATCAGAGCTGATTTGCAAGTGTTCCCTCGAACGCCCGCCTGCCTCTCTTGCTCTGAGGCCTATTTCTCCTGGCTGCTGCACCCCTGCTCAGGAGGGATGGCAGCACCCCTTGCTGCTGCTCCTCATTTCTCTGCTCAGTTTTGTTCCTTCAGCACTCTCGTGCTTCCTGTCCTGTGCAGCATCTCTTCCTGGTGTCCTCAGCCGTCTTGATCCCCTCTGCTTCCTTTCAGCAATGACCTTCCTTCTTCCCTGACATCTTCTTTGTCCTCAGGTCTTCCTCTCCCAAAAGTGGCATGGCTTTTCTTCTCCCTTGAGAAGAGGAGCATCCTCTAGCCTGGATGTGTTGAGGATGGAGGAACAGGACACAGTGGCCTGTGGATACAGATGACCTTATGGAGAGGGTCATCCCATCAGAGCTTTCTGAACTGAATCTTAGCATTGCCCATGCTGTGCCCTTTCCAAGGTGGTGGTGCCTCAGTCATCCTGTCTGCCCACCCAGAGGCATCCAGGTTACAGTGTGGAGGTGTTGCAGAGCTTTCCTGGCTCCCACAGGGCACCTGCTGGTGGGCCTTAATAGCGAGAGGAGCAGCTCCTGGGCTTGCATGGGTCAAAGCTGAAGGAGGACTTAGGCTGCAAAGTGCAATCCTTGCTGTGGGGAGGTTTCAAGAGGCATGGGGCAGGTATGCCAAAGTCCCTTGGCCTGACTCGAGCGTCCTTCCTCGGTCAGACGAGAGTCAGGGTAGTGTTTTACCAGCTGCCGACATCTGGAAGCTGACACAGGCTGTGTTCAGCTAGTTGAGTATAAACATTGGGGTCTGTTGATGTAGCTTAATC
This sequence comes from Rhea pennata, assembly GCF_028389875.1. Lineage (NCBI taxonomy): Eukaryota > Metazoa > Chordata > Aves > Rheiformes > Rheidae > Rhea > Rhea pennata. The sequence continues at coordinate 4,952,154 of NC_084680.1, forward strand.
AAAAGGTACCAAAGTTATTCTCTGTCTTCACATAAACAGGATCTACGAGTGGAGTCGGTGGTTCATGGAGGGATTAGTGCAGAAATGAAAAGGAGCATATTTTGTCTCCTCTCCTTGGATACATCTGTGAGCCTGATGTGCTCGCTCCGGAGGCTGCATTTCACAGCAGCTGCTGGCGCGGGGCGGCTCTGACCCCCGTGCCGCGCCGCTGGCCACGAGCTGGGGTCTTGGCCACCACCTGGTGCTAGTGTCACCCTTTGTAGCTCTTTCTGGCTCCTCTCCCGGGCCCGCTGTGATTGCAGGGGTGTTGCTGGTGTCCGCCGGCAGTTGAACTCGATGGCGTTCACCTCTCAGCACCAGGGCTTGAGCTTTATTTTGGGCTCAGCTTCTTTATCGTCCACTGACCAACCCTGCCCGGAGGATCTGGGGATCAAATGGGGCTTGGGAGAAGGCCAGGAGTCTCCTGCTCCTTCTGTGCTGCTCCAGGCCTGAGCAGAACAGCCCCAGATCAGGGCTCCTGGGCTGCAGTACTAATATGCCACAAAAAATCTGCGATGAACTCTGCTATTCTTGACCAGCGCAGGCTGGTTTTGGTGACTTGTTTGGTTAAGATTCGCGTCTCTGCTCGAGCTTGGCCCCAGAGGCTTTGCAGCCTGCTCCGGCAAGCATCCGTCCGTTCCCTGCCCTCGAGGTGCAGCTCCTCCTTGCCGCCGTCCCCTCCTGGCTACGCACGCAGGCGGCGGCTGGCACACCGCTGTCTGCGCTAGCTCCGTGCGGGCTGCCAAGCCGCTCTTCGTTAAAATTCCCCCAAACAAGCTTTGTTATTTGCAAAACTGGACTCTTCATTTGAAAAAAAAAAAGAAGAAAAGATTGGAGCCACTGCTTTTTCCAGCACTTCCTTCAAACTCTTACATTTTAATCTAAAACAAAGTCTAGATTTGGCAGTGACAAGACATTCCAAAAGTTTTGAGAAAGCTGGGCACTCAAACCAATTTGAAGGGAAATGTTTTGTTTGTTCCAGACTGATTTTAAATACCCTTAAATCAGAATTGCCAGTGGGCTAAGGAAAACAAAAACAAAACAAAACAAAAAAAAAAAGCCCTTGCCCCTAGGCTTTAGCTAGCAGCAAGCAGTTCAGAGGGTCTGCTGAGGTTCTTGCACATGAGCACGGATCAGAGATGACTTCAAGTTCAAGCAACAGAGCTGAGAAACAGATGCACAAAGCTTTCATGTGACCTATTCCTGATGTATTTCTCATTCTCCGACTTCCAGTTTGCTTCTTGTTATAGGGCTGTTGATTTTGACTTTCTGTAATTTGAGTTTAGAGGGAGTATGTAGTTCTGTGTGATTAACACTTTCACTCATCAATGCCTAGATGCAGGTGGAAGTGGTGAAAGGTGTCCTGGAGCAGTGCTGTGCAAAGTTTGTCCCTCTGCCAGCTGTGCTTGTGTCTTTGCAAAGCGCTTGATGATTGCCAGGCAGGATTGCTATAAAACAAGAGGCAGGCAGAGCTCAGCGTTTGGTTTATAAGTTTCATAACAGCTTGGACTTTTTGCTAACCTTTCTGCAGCTCTGGGAGTTTCTTGATTTCTTCGTGTTTCTTCGTTTTCCCCATCATCAGTGTTTATGGTGGGAATAAAATGCTTGCTTGTTCCGTTTCTTCTACTTGCGTACAAACCTGAGTCGCAGGGTGTTGCTCTGATTTGTTTTCACTCTCAGTTTTGCTCTCTGCAGGGAGAACCTGGACTTCAGGGCCTGCCAGGACGTGTGGGTTATCCCGGAGCAGATGGGTTTCCCGGGCTGGACGGCAAGCCTGGGCCGTCGGGGCTCCCGGGAAAGCAGGTGAGACGAGAGCAAGGGCTGCGACCTCGGCTTAGTGCTGTGGGAAGCTACAGCCAACCGAAATCACAGTCCCGGAGCCGTACCCACACCCAGAAGGAGGAGATGAGGGGATGGAGACACAGCAAGCTCCTGCTTCACTATCCCAGGCCTCTTCCCAGCACATCCTTCTCCCCAGAAAACCTCCCTTGCCTTTTCCTCCAGACCTTGCTAATACTCTGCTCCAGCTGTGTTAAAGAAAGATGCTCGCAGGGCAGCGGTCCAGAGACTTTTTGCCCTGGCTGACAATAAAGAGATGAAAAAGCAAGGTTGCTGCTGCTTCTGTTCATTTGCCTCTTTTAGCTTAAATAATCCCCCTAAGCCTACAAATTGTGAACGCTGTTAGGTGGAGCTTCAGGTGTTCCTGCATAAATGCCTCAAGGTTCATGTTTCCCCGGAGAAAGGGCTGTAAAATGCTACAGATGTGCATAGGTGCAGCTACCGGCCCTGGAATAACCTGTACTCTGCAAAATCCTTCACTCTGACAGGACTGAGCACTAGTGTTGGATTTTGGGTATTTGAATTACCCAGTTGCTTTTATAGGAGGAAATAAGTGTGTGTGTGTGGGGAGGAATAGTGAGAGTGATCATGGATTCCCCCAGATAGCTTGTCAGCTTTTGGTGTGACTATCCCTTCCCTTTTCCGTGCCCATGCCTGAAATGGGCCGGGAGACTGGGAATTTTGAGGGAGGTGGTAGGGAAATGCAGCAAATTACAGGGCTGCAGAAAGCTGGCACCGGCTCCCTGCCCTCCGCAGGGAAGCAGAGGTGGGTTGGGTGCTGTCTCGGTTTAAGAATGGTCTGATGCTGGAAGGCGTAAGGCTGGTTTTCAGCAGGTGAAATGAGTGTTGCTTGGTGAAAGCCCAGAGGCTGTTGGAGGGAAGGGCGGATGGTGGATGGTGGATACGTGAGGCAAAAAGCCAAGTAAAAAAGCAACTGGGAAAGCGCCTTTAGAGTGGCCTTGGGCAGCTACCAGAGAATTTGGGGGCAGAAAGTTTGCTGGAAAGAGGCTGAGAAAAAAGCTGGAAATGTGTCTTCCCCGTTGCTGGCCCAGGAGGCCAAGGGTGCCGGCAGACCTTGTCCGTGTTGTGTGCAGCCCCCCAGGCAGCAATCCCTGGGGGATACACACTAAGTGCTCAGGCTGAACGCTTTCTCGGGATGCTTTTCCAGAACATCGGGAGTCTCGAGCGGGGCGGCTGTGGGCAGAGGGAGAGGCCCCCTAAGCGCTGGGGAGGTGGGAGGTGAGGCTGGATCCAGGCCCACCCCGCGGTGGCCTGGTCCTAGGGCAGCAGCACGGGGCAGAGGTGCTGGACAGCCCTGAGCACCTTGTCCACTCCTCCCTCCTCCTCCACAGGGCCTGCAGGGATTTAAAGGTGACCAAGGGCCAGCTGGAGAGAAGGGTGAAGAGGTAAGCTGGCGGTGGTCTCTCTTGCTCTGCGACTTGGTGCTGGGGGAAGGATTCACTGATGGCTAAAACCTGCCGTTGCCCCACTGCCTCGCACGTTCGTTCTCCCCAGGAGACGGCTGTGAACAGCTCCCTGGGCTGCAAGGTGCTGCAGCCCTGCTCCCTCCCATTGCTCTCGCGCCCCTTGTGCCAGCGGGTGCTGTGGGTGTAAAGCCTGCCCAGACATGGGTGGGGGGAGTCTGCCAGCACTTAGCGATTTCGAGAGAGCTGTACATTTTTCTTTTTCTTTTTTCTCATTTCACTCTGTCTTGCTTTTCAAGCGTAAGAGCTTTTGCTTAATGGATTAACTGGTCCTGTACCAGCAGGGCCCTCTGACCAGTACCCACGTCCCTACCCAGCTGGTGGGCAGCAGGACAGACAAGTGCCAACCTGCAGCTGCATTCCCGTGTGGGGTACCCTGCTGTCACATCTAGCGATGTGTGATCCCAGCTCACGGACTCCATTGAGCAGGAACACCCCGGCAGCTGCTGCCTATGTAAGGCATGTTGCGCTCAGAGCTGCTCTTTCAGTGCAGGGTTTTCAAGGATGTTAGCATAAAACCTCTGCAATCCCTCATCTGGCTGCTATTGCAGTGGATATGTCAGCCAGGATATAAAATGTCCATAAGAAAGCAAATGCTAGTGGTTTCTGTTGCTTTATTATTTCCTCAGCCCTTTTAAGCCAAAAGAGTTGCCTACAATTTTTAGTTGTCCAAGAGATTTTTGCCCTGAGTGCCTATGAGGTGTAATCAGACAGGGGTATCTAAATCTCTGGGCCATTTCAACAGAGTTTCTTCCTTTTGAAACAGAAATTGCATGTGGTTTTTCAGTTATCTTTTCTAGCCTGTATTTTGCCCTGGCCTATGAAGGACATCATCTTACCATCTAGCAGGAGAGTCTCTTGCCCTCGGACTTGACCTCTCTGCACTTGTGCACTAAGCTGTTGATAGCTAATGAAATAGGAAGTGTTGCACTACTTGTGCAGGCTTGTGAACATTTTTATTTTATTTTATTTTATTTATGCCCCACAGCTGCTGTGCATGACCGTGCTAGGGGGGCTTTTCCTTCTGGGGCTGCCTCAGTTGGCACAGACTTGAGCCTGTCCCATGGCACAAACAGTCCTTTGAGTCACATCAGCTGTGTTCAAATCACTGATGCTCCACTTGTGGCTCATATGTCTCTGTTGCTCCTGTTTCAGGGGTTCTTGGGTGACCCTGGACCAGCTGGGGAGAAAGGAGAGAAGGGAGCAAAGGTGAGTGTGTCTTTCCTGCCTCTCTGCAGCCTTGCCTGGGGTGGCCAGGGGATGTCCACTTTCCCTGCTGTGTCCTCTCTGATCAACTCCTGCTGCTCGGGCTGGTCTCCTACGGGTCTCTTCCCCAGCTGTTCAGGCCTGCTCTTTGCTTTTCCAGGGAATGAAAGGAGAAAATGGTCCTCCAGGTCCTGCTGGGGTTCACGTAAGTTGATAGAAAAGCATCGTGCATCTTCTTTGATGTGCTGCGATTGCACCTTCCCTTTCTCCATGGACCCTTGTCACCCCTTTGCTAGGTCATGCAGAAGTGCTGCTGTAACTGCTCCTGGCTGCTTTCCAGCCGTGGAGAAGGCAGGAGCAGCCTGCACTGGGGGAGAAGGAGAAGTGGGGATGGCCCATGTTCAATTCCTGGCTCTAGCACCTCACTCTGGGTTTCTGTCCTAGGGAACGTCAGGTCTGAAGGGTGCCACTGGCTTCCAGGGCCCCATGGGCCCCGAGGTGAGTGCTTGTGCTGTGTCTGTGCCGCGAGTCCTCCCCAAAGAGAGGCATGGAGGGGAGCTCCCTCCACATCTCCCGGTGCCTGCTGCCTCCCACCCAAAGGATGTGGCCATGGGCGGGAGGAGCTGGGTTTTGCAGGGCAGTGGCACTGCTCTGGGGTTATCCTCTTCCAAAATCTCTACTGTTTTTTCTAGAGAGCTGGGAAATAGCCTGAACTACATCTTCATGATCCTTTTGTATTTTGCCTCTGTGTATCTGTCCTAGAGGAGGCTTTTACCCAGGAGAAGTTGCCTGTGAGCATTGAGGCATGTTCCTCTCTGCTCCAGGGGAGCCTTCCCTCCCCTTAGACCTCTGCAGCATGGATTTCTACACCTGAGCTAATTCTCTTGGCTGGGGCTAAAGACAAATGAGCCCTCTCAGAGCACATTGCCTTGTGATGTTTTAGGTGACCACCTTCAGATGAGATGAAGCCCAGGCTAGCAGCACCTGATTTTTTTCCACACAGCTCTCAGCATGCTAATAGCTTAACTACTGCCAAGTCTTTGGGAAGCATCCTAGCTCGGCCCGGTTTTGCAGAGGGTTTAAAAGGAAAATCAAAGTGCTTTCACTGTGGTTAATGGGAGCATATTCCAACATGAAGAGAGTGCAAGAGGAAAGGACTTGCTTGGGGCTCTGCCATGTAGCAGTGGGAGCCACCTCTGGGTCAGGGGATAACAGGTCCTTAGAAGGGACCTCAGATACCGTAATGTGCAGAAAAAGGGGAATTTAGGATGTGAAGACTAGGAGGAGAGAATCAAGCAAAGTAGGCTAGAAAAATGACATTTGTCTCATGTCTCTCTCTGGTTCTCCAGGGGGAAGGTGGCTCAGTGGGTCCCCCAGGCCCTGCTGGCCCCGTGGTAAGTTATGGCTTTACCATGCAAAATGGCTGCTCTAACGAGGTGGGGGGGGGGGTCGCATGTCACGCCAGGGCCCACGCTGGCCAGCGGGTTGCCTGGCCAGCTTCGTTGCTTGTGCCGATTTAAGCCTGAAAGCACGCATCTGCTTAAAACACAGCCTTGCAGTAGGGGAAGAAAGCTGCAAAAAGAGAAACTGTTGTTGAAAGTGAGCAAAGATCCCCCCCAACATCCCAGCTGACATGGGGCCACCTCCGTGGGGAGCTCCTGGCCTCCTCCCTCTGCATGAGATGGCTCAGGGGGCTCCCAGGACCCCAGCAGAGCAGCCTTGCCCTCCCCTCCGCGCTCCCTGCCGTGGGCAGTGGCAGTGCAGGGAACTGAAGGAACATCTTCAGAGCTGAGCACCGCTGTTGCCTTGCAGGGAGAGCCAGGCCAGCCGGGATCGGTGGGGTGCCAAGGAGTCAACGGCTCGCAGGTGGGTCTATGCTAGCAGCACCCCGCTCCTACTGTTCATTCGGGACGTTTCCTGCCCGCGTGGCCGCTGCGTTCACCGCGTCTTTGCTCTGCTCTCTCCTTAGGGAGAAATGGGCCCTACTGGCTTGCCAGGACCCCGAGGCCCCAAGGTACGTTGTTAGCATCTTGCTCCAAGCAGACCGTGCCGCAATCGGTTGAATTGGGAGGGCTCAATGCCAGAGCCGTGCCCCAGAGACCTGGCATGGTGGGTGCCAACACTGCAGCATTGCTGGGAGAAGGGAGGGGAAATTAAACCTGTAACCCCGTGCTCCAAAACACTGAGGTGAGGTGAGGGTGCAACAGGAGAAGACAAACCTCTCTCAATGAGGCATGAAGGAGTGGTGAGGCAGTCCCCTTGTGCCTCCCAGCCTGGCCCACCCGCAGGAACCAGGAGGATGCCCCACCTCCTAAATATTCACGGGCAGGATTTCTCCCCTTCCTCTGCAAAGTAGCATTTCCAAAGAAAACGATGTTCCTTTGGAAGATCTATAGTGGGATTTACAAACCATGGGTTTTACAGTGTGCTTGCATTGATTTAATTGTAGTTACAAGTTTTCATCCCACCCTGTTTTTGTAGGGACCACAGGGCTTGCAGGGGAGACGTGGACCCCCTGGCCTGAGGGGCACACAGGTAAATGATGCTTCAGGTATTGTGCTGGCTCAGAGCCCATGGTGTTTCCAAGGTCCTGGGTGCAGATCCCCATTTGTGTGACCTTCTTAGCTCTGGCAAAGGAGCTGCTGAAACTTGTCCCATTGCACCTTCTTGAAGACCTTGACTCTGCAAGTCTCTATGGCTGTCTCAAGGAGTGGTGGGAATGCATGAGATGGCCTGTGACCTCGTGACAGGCTGCTGAGCAGAGCCGGATGCTCTGGGCAAGATTCAGCTGACAAAATACAGGGGTGGCTGGTGCATGGGTGTCTGCATCTGCCCCAGCCACCTTTGGCTCTGTGTGTTGTCACACAGATGTAGCCCCTGTAACCCACGGGGTCTTGTGGCATGACCCATCAACTCATCGAGTCCATGTCTCAGATAACTGTACTCTAAATGTGCCCATTTCAAGCTGAGGGACACTAGATGTGTGCCCTGAGCTGCAGAGCCCGTGTCCTAGGCTGGGTGATGTCCACCTACTCCTCTGCAGCACTGCCACTCCCTCTTCCTCCAAATTCCTGACTCCTCTGCTTTTCTCATCCACTGCAGGGTGCAACTGGGATAGAAGGATCCTCTGGTCCAAAAGGAGGCATTGTAAGAGCTTATTTATCTAAGTGCTGCTAAACCCTTCTCCTCATCTGACTCCTGACATCCTTCCTCTCCTGCAAGTGCAGTTACTTGCATGCTGTAGGCTAAGCCCCTTGCTCTAGTATCTCATATCTTCATCCCTGAAAGGAGCAAAATGTTTCCTACCATCTTCTGCTTTGACTGGGTGAACTCCAGCTGCCTATGCTCCCTTAGGCTATGCTGGGAGCAGGGTCTTCTCTTTGGAAGCTCAGCTTGATCTCTGGTGGGGATGAAATGCAGACTCAAGGGCTTCCCTGCCAGGAGACCTCCATCCATTGGGTGTCTATCCAGAGAGGATGGAGTAAAGTGTCCCTGCTGCTGGTTTTGAGGAAGAGACAGGCTCTGTTTGCAGTAGACCTTGCAAAATAGGCCTGGATGGATTTGGCAGCCCCAGGGGACAGGAGATGTCTGGGCTGTCTGGCCTGCTGGAGAGAAGAGCCAGTGGATATTACTGGGTTGCTGCAGGACATCCTGTCTGATGGAAACTGTCCCACTGAAATGGCAGTTCTCAGTGCTGATCCCCCTCCACTTCATAACCCTCTAGAGGCCAAAAGGAGGAAAAGAAGTTTATATATATATAACTAAAAGAAGTTATATATATATGTGTGTGTGTGTGTGTGTGTATATATATATATATATAAGTATTTTTTAAAAAAGAAAGAAAAACAGTTTTGAGCCTACAAAGGGAGAAGAGCAGAGATCTGGATGATGTCCCTCAGCCAAGGGCTAATCTAGTTTATATGAAAGGGTGGGGAGTGGGGTAGTGATGCCATGTAGTGTCTCGGTTTGCAGCCCAGCCTCATGGCTATGGTTTAGAAGAGCCTGCTCCATGGCTTCTGGCCTTGCCCAGCCACGGCCTGGCATCAGACCATGTCCCTCTGTCTCTCTTCCTTGCTACCTCACTCAAAGGCTCCTCTCCTGCCATGCAGTTGCAGAAATGGTCATACAGGAGCGGGTGTCTGCATGCCTGGGGGTTTAAGTGCAGGAGCAGTTGAGCAGAGATCAAACTGACGGCAATGTGGCACTGGCTAATTGAGGCAGTTGTGTTGCAGGGAGCAGATGGTGCCCCCGGGCTGCGAGGCCAGCCGGGACAGGAAGGTCCTGGGGTAAGTCTGCACGAAGCCATGAGAGTGGGTGGCCTGGTGGGGAGGAGCCCTGTGTGCCATGTCTTTCACCTCATAGTACCCCAAGGGAATACTGCAGGAACCCGTGTGCTCCCCAGCCACTCGGAGCACCCCGCAGCGTTTGTGCCACCCCGCCGTGCATGGGCTGTGGGGAGGAACGGCTTCTGCTCTCTCGGCAGCAGAGGAGATGGGATCTGCTCAGCTCCCTGTGCCTTCGGCACTGCTGCATCCCATCCGTGGTGAGAAGGTGCTGCTGGGGGACAGAGCGCTCTGTCCTTGCCTGCTTCTCTAAACCACCCCCATTGCATGGTGGATACAGGGCTGGAGACCCTACAGCCTATAGCTGCTGTTACAGCTATGCATGTCACTTCCAGCCCAGGTGACACGAGCTCCCCAAATCCCCAAACCCCATTGTGTCCCTGTAGCTGTACTTGTCTCCAAAGCTCTGCAGCTTTGAGAAGGGCCATCTGACTCTGCTGGTTCCCGGGAGTCTTATTTTTCAAATTGATTTTCTAGCAGAGATGCCAACATCCCAGTTCTGTCAGCACCTCCCATCCTTGGTGCACAATTAGGTGTAGTTTTCCCAAGCAGTTTGGGTGCTGAGCTGCCATTTCCAAAGGGTAATGGGCCCTGGGGACAGCCAGACCTGTATCTCTTAATCCTGCCGGATGAGCACAGTCCCTATCAGCATCCTGCCTTGTAACTGCTCAGGTTGCACTTCTGGATCGTGCTCAGATGATGTCTTGGTGCTAGATGGTCCCGTGGTACATTTGCTTCTTGTGTGTTCGCACCCTGATGTGCAGAGCTGAAAAACAGATACTTGTGAGAGAGGCAGGGCTAAAGCACCTGGTCCCTCTGTGGGGTAAATCCTGGCCACGGGTCACAGCAGTGACTCTACAGAATTAAACAGGTCATCCTATATTTACATTAATATTCCTGTCCCTTTAGCATGGGAGGTCTGTAGGTCTCTGTGAGTGAACATGTTGTTTTGCTCTGTCTTTTAACTTGCATTTTATGTCTCTCCTCGAAGGGATTCATTGGCCTGCCAGGTTCGAAGGGCATCCAGGGAGAGCGGGTGAGTGATGGTGCCTGTGGCACACAAGCCATTTCGGGGGCTCAGGAGTGCAGGAAAGCTGCATTAGAGCAGCCTAGACCATCAGGAAAGGCTTCAAGCTTCATGGCCTTTACTGTGTTTGGACATGGTGACAGTCAAATAGGTAATCCTTACTGCTCTTACAGGGTTGTGAAGGTCCAAGTGGAGCTAAAGGAGACCTGGGAACCAAAGGAGACAAGGTATAATGTACCCAGGTGCTGACTTTGAAGGGGGGATTCCTCTAGCTGCTGTCTTCTCTTTTGCTGTTCAAATACATCATTTCTCCAGCCGGTGTATGTTGGTTGGATGAGCTGTGGTGGAAACTGAAGAGTTAGTTAAGACACAGAAGCGTTTGCCTTTTGCAGCATAGAAAAAAAGTATAGTTCAGACTGTACCTGCTCACACCACGCTTGTGCCCCCTCAGCCACCCTGTTTCTGCCCTTTCCTGCTCTGTCTCGGTTTTGCTGTTTAAGAAAATTATACTGCTCTGCTCTTGACTCAGGAGGGATGTTCTTGCAGGTGGGGTGTTCGGTGGTGACCAAGAGCGACCTAATGCCCCATGCAAAGACGCAGCACAGCGCATGATGGGCCATGCGGAGAGGGAGCTGCTGCCCAGGCGGGTGGGGAGCTGAGCCAGCGTCCCCAGCACCAGTTGTCCCTTGTGTTTGAGGTTCCCACAAGCCCTCCTGCAACATGCTGTTTTGTTCTTTGTAGGGTACACATGGCCCCCAAGGAGCAAAAGGGCTTCCAGGAATCCGTGGTCAAATTGGTTTGCCAGGCTTTCCGGGCCCCCGAGGAGCGGCTGGGCCCCAGGGACCAGAGGTGAGGCAGGGTGCCGTGGGAGGAGGTGTCCTGCGAGGGGACGTGCGTGTGCTCTGTCACATGATGAGGTGGGTGGTGTGGGGAAGGGATGGTTCTGAGGGGGCTGCAGGGAGCGTGGGTGTTGCTGCCCCACCGTCCCCGCCACGATCTGTCCTCTTTGTGCTGCCCGGTCCTCCGAGAGAGGCTGTGCTGCTGCCCTGGCAGCTGGGAGCATGCAGCCAACACGCGGTGTGCCGAGTCCTCCTTAACTTCCTTCTTCATCACATCCGACTCCTGGGGCTTACTGTGCTTTTCCCTTTTTGCATCGATTCCTGTAGAAGCCCACATTGGGACTTCAGCTTCTTAGTGGCCGAGTGGACCTCCAGCCCTGCTAAGGTGGGCAGGGGGGAAGTTGCTAAGGTTAAAAAAAAGAAAAGCCCCTGCTCCTGCCCTGCAGGACCAGCGGGGACTAAAAGCATCTCCAGGAAGGAAGAGGTGGGAACGCAATGATGTGATTCGATCAGGATCCTACAGAGCCTGATCCTGCACTGGGATAAACCAGGGGTCAGTGTGCCGAGCAGAGGGTGCAGAAGTGCTGCGGAGGTGTCACCTAGTTTCCCCCTCTGCTCCTTTCCCCTGCACTGCTCTCTGTCCCCATTCCCTGCACCCCACTCCCCTCCCCAGTGCCTGCCCTCTCCCTACTACGTAATCCAGGGTCCCATCCTGTAGCCCCTAATGCCATGGGCCTCTCCGCTGCCCCGCGCTGCCTCTCCCTCCTCCTGCGGGCTGAAAGCGTTGGCCTCTCCCCAGCCAAAAGTCCATCTCACCAGCTCTTCTTCAGCCGGCTGTGCTGGTATTTCCGTGCGCCCAGTCCATCCGTCGCTGGCCGTGGGAGCTCGTGCGGGGTAAGGGAGCCCTCTAACGGCATCTGTCTCCATGCTGCACGTGTGCTGCTGCTGCTGTGTTTTGCAACACCTGCAAACGTTGCTTGGCCCCAGCGAACTTCCTCACGATGAATCCCTACCTCTGCTCTAAGCTGTCTGTCCTCGGAGAAGCACGGAAAGGACTTTGCAAGCTGCTTCCCTCCTAATCCATGGAGCAGATGTTCGTAGAAACTGAAGGGATGAGTGCATCCTGTGGCAACCTACTGCTCAGGTTGCGCCTTCCTGCAGGGAGGCTCACAGCAGAGCCTGAGGGCCTTCTCCGGAGAGGCGAGGCTCAGCGTAGCAAACACCCGCTCTATCAGCAAAGCAGCTTTGGTGTCACCTGGCAGGGCAAGGAGGAGGGCCAGGCTCTTCAGGGCCACAGGCGCAGCGTCGTGGGTACCCTCAGAGCCACCGCACTTTGCACCAGCGGAGCGTTCTGGCCCCGCTGCTGCGGTTTCCCCTGGCCACTGCCCCCACCAGTGACTCAAAATCAGCTGGTGGGTTCAGTGGTGCAGTGAGAGGGTGGCTTCGGTCAGGTGCTGTGCCAAAGAGGAGACGCGTGGTTGGATTTCCAGCACAGGTGAGGGCAGCTCTCCGTGGTTGTTGCTGCCCTAATGTTCTTGCAGGGCTCACACTGAGTCTCTGCTTCAGAGCAGCGCTGTTCACTGCTTTGCAGGTATTTTGAGACTGCAGGGCTTAAAAAAATTGCTCTTTTGCACTGATCTTCTGAGACTCCTACTGGGCGCTCTGCCTCCTGGAGCTTTTGCTGACAATTACAGAGGATTGCAGTTGCTCAGCCAGCTCAGGACTGGCACCTGCTGCCCTGCTGTCCTGTTCCTGATCAGTTATGCTGCCTGACTGCTACCCTCCTTGCTCCTGAGATCCAAATGGGGCAATGCTCAAAGAGACTCAGAAAACAGGCACAATTTTTTAGAGTGCTTTTTCTGTGGTGAATGCTCAGAGTGAGCTGTCGGGGTGGACAAACCCAGCTGCAGATCAGTATTTCTACCTGGGGACTGAGTCCTCACTGCCTGCTTATCTCTAGGCATTTCCAGCTCCTAAGGAGAAGGAAAGGGATTTATGTTTTCCCACCCACCTCCCACTTCTCTGGTGTACAGCATCCCCCTGCATGGATTGCTCTCTGCTTTAGGAGGGTTTGGGGATGCCTGCTTGGAGCTGCTCTCACATTCGCTCTTCAGGCTGACAAATGAATCCTCCCACCTCTCCAAGAGCTGGAAATGCAGCACGACTCATCTCACTGCCACATGGTGCCTTTTCCACCTCGCCAAGCAACACTGACTTGCAAATAGCAGCTGCGTGCGCTGGGCTGACTGGCCCCAGCCCGGAGCCAGGCGTACGGGGTGCCTGTGCCGTGCTTGGGCTGTGTCTGAACAGGCAGAGACCTCAGCGCTTTAAATTGCTCTTAACTTAAGCAGCAGGAAGGATGAGCAGCCCTTGCTGGTGCTGGGGGTGGAGAGCAGGATACTGATGCCCCACTGCGTTGGGGACGCCATGCAGCAGCTCCCAGTGTGCATGAAGGCCGACGGTCTACTTGGGCTCCCAAAGGAATGAGACGCTGAATTTGCACCTCAGGCTGACTCTCCTCTCTCCTCTCTCCTCTCTCCTCTCCTCTCCTCTCCTCTCTCCTTCCAGGGGGAAGAAGGCCAGATTGGCCCAGCAGGTCTCAACAGCAGTGAAGGACCCAAGGTCAGCCCAGACTTTTACCATCTGCCCCCATCTCCTAATGCCACCACAAAGCCCTTTCAGGTGCCCTTGTATGTTAGGGGCAGGGAGGAGGCTACGCTGCCTCCAGCTCCGATGGGCATCTCGGCAGCCCACAAGCCCCCACCTGCCCAGTGCTCCCCCGCAGCTGACCAGAGGGCTCTGCCCCTGACACCCGCTCAGAAGGTCGTGCTGCTGCCCAGCTCGGTGATGGTTCCAGCCTCGTGGCCTCAAGAGCAGCAGACCTGTGTCCAGGCTGAGCCAAGCTCAGATGTGCTGACCCCAGGGGCTTCTGCATGAGCCCTCTTTGGAGATCAGGACAACATAGCTAGGTGAAGGGGCCAGTGAGACCAACAGGGATGCCTAAAATGACTGAGTTTTTCTATGTGTGAATTTTAGGGAAGCCGAGGACCTGATGGCCTCCAGGGAACCCCAGGACCGCGAGGAACCAGGGTAACTCAGGGAGTTGTTTTTTACTTTTAGCTGAGTCTTGGAGCATCATAAGCCTGTGAGATGAAAGCAACTCTAGATACCCATGGTGAGGCAGCACAGGATGTGCAATGAGGGCAAGAGACCCCATGGGAGCATGGCTGGGGAGGAGGCACGTGGGCAGCCGTGGCCAGCTGTCTGCCCAGAAGGTGGGCAATGGCTTCAAAGATCTAGAGACCCTTCCTTTCCTCCTCCAGTGTCCCCACGCAAAGGGAGGACTGCAAGGTGAGAGTGCCATAGGAGAGCACACCTTAGATAAACTCCCCATCTGCACTGAAGCCTCACCAGATCTGCGTATCTAAAGGCCTCCAACACTTACCACTTGCAGCAATCTTTTCTGACGCCAGCTTTGTCCATGGGAAGCCCTCTAAACATGCAGCTTTACTGCTGACAGAAAGATGCTTTTCTTAATGCTTGCTTTCTTCCAGGGCCGCACGGGGCAGCGTGGGCTGGTTGGAGCCCCTGGCCTGCCAGTAAGTAAGAGACGATCCTCATTCAGCCTGCAATGCTTGCACGTTGTGTTTTCTTTGCTCAGATGAGGGAGGGGAGCGAGTTCTTGGGAAGTGTTGTGACACATCCCGGGACATGATTGTATCAGAGGGTCAGGCTCTGATTTGGAATCATATAGAGTAAGTTGGACGTGGTGCACCTCAAGCTTTTCAACATTACACGTAGAGTTTTCAACAAATTGCCAAATGTCACAGATTCTTACTGGGGGCAGAGAAAGCACAGGAGATGAGGTTTCTTATGAACAACTTCCTCTAGAAATTTTCACTATCCAGAATTACATTAGGCAAAGGAGATAGAATTAGTAGCTGGGGTAAGTAGAAATGACAGGAAAAAACACTTTTGAGGTACTCAGTAGTCTTGTCAATGCTGTGAGAACGGTTTCCACCCACCTTGATTTTATTTCCCAGCGACTGTGTTTGACAGTGAAGGTGGGAAAGAGCGGGGAGAAGCTGTTTTCGGAAAGCACAGGGCGGGGGCACAGTTAGGAGACGAGGCACATGCTAGCGAACTGGCTGCCCTTCTGCTCACAGACCTCTCTGGCACGTTTTAGGGCTGATGGATTGCAAGCGCGGTTTACAATTTGTCATGCACCGACACCTGCGAGCCTGGGGTTGGGATTGAGACCCCGCTCGGTGAGGTGCTGTGCAGCCAGCTGGCACGACAGGATGTCGGCAACGTGCAAAGGGCAAATGACCAGGCAAAGGACATGGGAAGAGGCTCCTGGGATGGGAACAGCTCTGACTGCATCCATCCTTCCCTGCTTTTCAGATTAATGCACGAGTGGCAAACAAATACACTTGGTGCAAAAGTCTTCCTCTCTGCTATTTTGAAGTTGCTCTTGTGATAATGTTTGTGCATCCTTGCCTTTGCGGTTGCCCTTCCTGAGGGAAACTCATCCCTGAGAGCCTGTCTCTTCCAGTGCTAGAAACTTGAAATGCCAGATTCAGCCTGAGCAAGGAGCAGTGTTTAGCTCAGCCATGGTTCTGCTTGCTGCGGGGCGTTACGGGTGCTAAGGTGTACGTGGGCTTGAAAGGCAAATGCACAAGGCTGTGGAAAAGAAGTCTGTCAAGGGCTATCTAATACCAAGGAACCACTATTGGCTCAGAAAACCCCTGAGGCTCCTATAGACTAGAAGGACACTCTAGGGACTATACCACTTTGTTTGCCACCTTTTAATACTCACAGCAGTACTTGCTTGTGGCCCCTGCCAGAGGCAGGCTCCTGGGCTAGATGAGCCTGGGATGTGAGCTTGCCCATTCACAAGTGTGGTGGCTTGAAAGCCACTGTGTTGTGTCAGTTGTGCTCTCCTTATCTGAGATGACAATCTGCTTCCCAGGGCTTGCGAGGCGCTCCAGGAGCAGAAGGTCCTGAAGGAAAGCCTGGTACACAGGTTCCCATTCTATACTATATACTTAAATGTCGGGGCGTTGTACGAGCGTCGGGGTTGCAGGCGAAAGCTGCTTGGTTTATTGGCTGCCCTGTAACGCAGTGACCACGATGCTGGCTTTGGAGAGGAGGATGCAAGCCAAGCTCAGATGCTGCTCTGTGCCATGGTGGCTTCCAAATCTGAGCCATGGCTGTTCAGGTTGAGGCCAGCTCCGTATGACCTCAAGAACACAATTTGTCTGGGATGAGAGGGACTGTTTCTCTCTGCTGACTTTAAGGGAGGGATCTAGCTTGGCTGGAGCTTGCTATGCTAGATGGGTGGAGTTAGGCAAGATCCTCACTCTTGTGCCTTGCCAGCACATTTGTAGTCATAGCCCTGGATTTAAGATGGGACTGGGAAAGGCAGGGTGTTCCTGCTGATTCTTACCATCTATCTGCCTTATCCTACAGGGTCTCCCAGGGGCCGTGGGCAGCCCAGGCAGAAGGGGACCACCTGTGAGTAGAGCTGCATGTGTGTCAGTCTGAAATCCTCCCCTTCTCCAGGGTGCAGGTAGTGTGATCCCAGAAAGCACCTCTGAGCTGAGACCAAGTTTTGTCTTTTGGTGGTGCTCCTCTTTGCATTGCCAGGATGGGACAGAAGGAAGGTCCTTGGCCAACTTTTCCTCAAGTTGTGCCAAAGTCCTACTGGCTTTGGGTCTTCCTGGTGCCACGGTTTGATTTTTGAGGCTTGATTATCAATGAGTAACACACCAGGGTGGGTGGCACCAGGCATGACCAACATGCTAGAGAGATCACCCTCCTCCTAATCCATGCCACTTGCTTCCCTCCATCCCCACCACTGCTTCTAGCCTTCCTCCCCTCTACTCTCCCTCTGCAGTTTATTCTGCTCTACTCTCTCCCTTTTTGCCTTTGTTTGCCTCAAAAGTAGCTTCAGTGGGAGGGGCCTTGGGGGTACAGGGCAGTGGTAGGGTGACCCTGCTGGATCTGGCCAAGCCAAAGGTCATCTTCTGGGTGCAGCTAGAGGCAGAGACCTGCTCAACATCATGGTGAAGTGCAGAGGAGAAGGTAGAAGGGGCACTTTCTACATTTAAAAAATGGCTGTTACAAAAAGACGTTTCTCATCAGTGGTGCTGCTGTCCAAAAGAGGTTCATCGGCAACACCTAGGCCAGTGGCAAGTTTTCCCTTTTACAGGATTTCTAATATTTGTTTATTTCTGCTCTAAAAAGAAAGAAAGAAAAAATAATCTCACATTTCCCTCAAAGCAGACAATATAAGAAAAATAGTCTGTTCTGGGTCAAAAAAATGGTTTCTGATCTTGCTGTTTGTATTGCACAGTGCTCAGCTCTCTAGATGTGCGTGTGGGCATTGTATCCATGTACACACACAGCTGATGTGCTTGAACAACAAGAAATCAGAGTCAGTCTGAAGTGGAAAATGCTGGTACTGCATTCAGGAGGCCAGAGCCATTCACTTTGGGCTTAGCCATGATGCTCTGCTCTGTTTTGGGTTGGCTTCTGACCGGGTCCCACCAGCATTGTGCCTCTCACCTCCCTGATAGCTCTGCCTTCGCTTTCCTTCCACCTCCCATTGCCTGTTATCCCCCACCCTGCTTTCCTCTCCTGCTCCCATCCCAGCGTGCCTGATCTGCTGCCCTCTCCTGCAGGGTTTTGCTGGCTCACAGGGGGAGAGAGGCCACAGAGGACTCCCTGGACCAATAGTAAGGAAAACCTTCGTTTTGCATTAACTTGCCATTTACTTAGGCTGTAGAGCTGTGGAAAGTTAGCGGGGTGTCCAGGAAGGGTGAACACTATAACACCGGGCTTGGGCTGGAGTCCTAGCAGGGATGAAGACTGCAACTTGAAGGCAGTAGGAGCAATGGATAGGAGCTGCCTGAAGATCCCCTGTCTGAGAGCTGGGCTTGTGCGAGACTTGGCGAATAGCTACAGATCCTGGGGCCATGCTCCCCCAGATTTCAGGCTGCCATGAGCCATCTGGGCTGAATGAGCTGGCCCAAGGCTGCCCTGGCCCATCACACAAGTCATCAGGCTCTGAATGTCTTTTTAGCTGTTAATGTTTTGCCCACATTTTCACCCTGCCTGGTGACAAGCCTGCCTGAGAACCAGCTGTGCACAGGTGCTGCCAGGATGGGCCATAGTGGCAGAATTTGTCCCTATTCATCCAATTTGGACAAGGTGATGCCTATCATTGAGCACAGAGGTCCCAGCAGTGGCTCAGTAGGGCTTTTCTTGCCACAACCTTTTGACTGATATCTCCTTCTTGAACATTTCTGAAGGGCCCTCTGGGAAGACCAGGAGCTGATGGAGACCCAGGCTCTCTAGGTGCAAAGGTAAGAGCGGGGAGCGAGGGTGACCAGGAATGAGCTGGAGTGCTGGCTAAAGCACCTAGTGGTGTTAGACACCCCTGAGCAGCCGTTGGCAGACGTGACATGGATTTTCATGGAAGCCTTGGGGGGAACCTACAGATTGGGATGTGGACACAGAAGGCAGGAAAAGGCCCTTGTGCACCACAATGTGGAGATCTCCTGAGCTGCTCACACTGTGGCCAGATGTGAGATTGGCACCCAAATCCTCACCGACTGCACACAGCTCTGCTAAGCCCCAGGGCCACCCATAGGGACACCCACATTGCTCAGTGCAGGCATGGCCTCTGAGGGCCTGGGGCAGGCTGATTGCGTGGACATAGGGCAAGAAGAGAGATGCCTCCTGCTCATGCATTTCTGTGCTGAAGCTCCTCTGCAGCTTTCTCCCCTTCCAGGAGCTGGGAAGCCAAGACCTGCTGAGTGCCCACACATGAGCAGCCCATGGGTTTCCCATACAGCCCCTATCTCAGCTGATCATCAGTGATCATCATCACAGCCCAGGCAGCACCACATAGAACTGGTTCCTCATGCAGAGCTCAGCTGCATGCGTTAAGCCAGGCCAGGTCTCTCCCCTGGTGCCCCTATAATTTCCATTAGAGCTGAGGCTGAGCAGCATATCCATGTGTGGAGCAGAGACACATTAGTGCTCATCTTTCCTGGCAGGGACTACCTGGAAAGCCTGGCTTGGAAGGACCACAAGGACCTGTCGGCATGTATGTAAGTGATAGGCATGCCTGTTTAGTGAGGTGGAGAGGCTTGCGGGAATATGGGTGTGTCAGCCAGGGCACTCATGGTCCTGTCAGGGCTTCTGCAGTGCCTCAGTGCCAGCCTGGGCTTGGCAGTCTAAGGTATCTCCCAGCTCCAGCCTGGATGAGCACAGCATTTGGGGCCGGTGTTTCTAATCCCATCCTAATGCATCCCTCTGGGAATGGTGGGGCTAACTCTGGCCCTGGGCAGTGGATCTGCATGGGGGTTGGCCAAAGGTGGTGTCTGAAGCTAAGCTCTTCTGTCAGCATGGCCTGAGACCTCAGCACACTACCCTAGGAGCATGTGCACCCACTCACCAAATCCTCCTGCCTCATTGGAGAAGGTGTGGAGGTCAAGGAGTGGGGACATGAGCTATCACTGAGGTTTTATATTGCTGATGAAAAAGGGAAACCTCTCTGGTCATGTAAGATGAAATAAGACTAACTTTGGATTAGAATGATAATCTGGGACAGAGCCAAAGAAACTGAATTTTTGAAGCACTGATCCCTGGGACAACTTCTGCTTTTCCCCTGACAAGAGCTGAACCTCAGTAGTCGCCTTATCCCGTAACCTGGATGTACCATGTGTGTCTCCGCTGACCTTACCAGTGCGGTGCTCTCCTCAGGGCTACCCGGGACCTGTTGGTGACAGAGGGAAGCCAGGACCCAGGGGAGAAAAGGTAGGACTGTGAAAGCCAGTAAGAGAAGCAAATCAGGGCAATCAGTAAAACAATTTCTGCTTGCTGCCGGGCAGTGGGTTGTGCTGGAGAGCGCTGAGCTGCACCAAAGAAGGGAAGAAGGGACTGTGCTGCCAGGTACCAGTCTCCACTGCAGGACCTGCCCTGTAGCACTTCTTGCAACCATTGGCTGTTTGGCTTTTTTTTCTTTTTTTTTTTTTCCTGCCCTTCTGCATTAGCCTTCTGGCTCAGTGAGGGAGGGGATTTCAGAGGCTGTTACAGAATTATTATTATTTTTTTTTAATTCTGTTATGAGAACAAGTCTTAAGAGAAATGTGTAAGAGAAGCGTGGCTGGAAACAGCAGCCACTCCAGCTAGGTTAGCTGCAAGCCAGCTCTGGCTGCTTGCTGCAGCCCAGGCTGCATTCAGCAATGTACAGCTTCAGGGTTTAGATGGTAAGCTGAGTGGAGAGGCATTTCAGGTGTTGCCTCAAGGCCAGTGTCCGTCAGCCGTGCTGCCCCATGCCAGCGAGGTCTGCCAGGGTGCTGCGAGCCCCAGCGCTTGCTGGCTGCAGGCCAGGAGGAGTGTGTCTGGAGCCAGCTCCGACGTGGGGCAAACAGACTGGTCCCAAGCTGTTCAACTCCCCAAACTCCTGCTTTTCTTCGTAAGGAGCAGGGCTGCTATTTTTGCCCTTAAGAGGTTGATGCAGTAGAAGGTGCAGCAGAAAGGAAATCTCCCTTGCCTCCTACCAGGGAGAAACTGGATCCCAAGGCCTGCCGGGATTCCCAGGAAAAGCTGGTCCTAAGGTGAGTGCTGCTTGCTAGATGGCTATAGGCAGCTCTGAACTGCCCCGTAGGCAGTGCTGAGAAAATGGGCTTTTGCTGAGCTGGATAAGGTAAAATGGGAAATCTTCCTGCCAGCAAGGAGCTCAACTGGTGCTGGATGTGGGAGGCAGAGGAGCTGCTGCCCAGTAAGATGACCTGTAGTGTGGGCTGGGGTCTTCCAGCACCCAGAACGGTGGCTCTGGGAGCAGTGGGCAGGGGCAATGTTTTGGCAGGAGAGTGTGGTCAGGGCTTCTGCAGTTCAAGGCAGAACCTCACTCCTGGTGTTAGTGGATGGGAACTGTGGCATGTGGGTCTGACATGCCTCTCCCTTCTCTAGGCCCTGCCAGGCCCCCGTGGCCCAAGAGGACCTCCCGGTTCCCAGGTGCGTCCTAACACTGTAAAGAGTTTGTATGACTAGCCATGTCCCTTCTGCTGTGGTTCCACCTTGGCTGTTTGGTTGAGTTTGTGTCCCTTATGGCATTAACAGCATGGATAAAGGCAGGGGCATGCAGGACCCTGGGTCCCCCCCAATTGCCTGCTGTTTTGTCCTGCTGGATTTTGCTGCATGGACCTCTTGGAGGTGGCCAGGAAACATGAGATCTCCACCCTGCTCTGAGTCCCCAGCACCATCTCCTCTCCCCACCGTAACCACACTGTTGAAAACCTGTCTTGTTTCAGGGAAGACCAGGAGACCCAGGTCCTCGAGGGCTTCCAGGGCTGCCTGTAAGTGGAAGAGCTGTAGTTTGTAGAGATGCTCTATGGGCTCAAGTTATGCAATGTCCAATGTGATATAACATAGGTGCCCATTCTGGCAGCAGCTCCATTACTGGGTTGACCATGAAGCTCAATAAAGGGGCAGAATAAGGCCCAAACCCTGCACAGGAAGCCAGATGATGACAAGATGAGTATGGGAACCACACTGCCCTCCTGCACCCATAGTGATCTCTGCACAAGTATCCCAGTACCCCACCAGACTCAGATGGTGCCATTAGAAACTGTGTGGTGGCAAGATTGCTTTAGGCATGGGGTTTCACTCTTTCTCCTCCATTCTGTTGCCCTCCCCAGAGAGAGAGGAGGTGCCCCACTCCCTTGTTTCAGGATGCCTAAATGGCGTTTTGGTCTTCCAGGGAGTTCCTGGCATGCAAGGGCTGGACGGCATCACTGGGAAGCCTGGTTTGACAGGAGAAACAGGGATTCCTGGAGGGAGTGGAGCTGCTGGCCTGCCTGGGTACCCGGTAAGTGGCTCCTTTGATTGATGTTTGACACAACATTCAATACCTGCACTTGAGCAAGGAAGGTTGTTACTTGGAGGCTCTTGGGGGAGCTGGGTGACCTATCATAACTGAAGGGCTCCATCTGCCCTGATGCTAGATAGTGTCACAAGGTACATCCAGTCTGCTCATTTTAACGCACTGCCTTGCTGGCCACTCTACTTCATTCTCCATAACAACCCTGGGGAGAGGTTCCTATGGTTTTTCTTAGCTCCCAGTCTTTGCAGTGCCTTTGCTGCGCTCTCCTCCACTGCTTCATCGATGACTTAGGCTTTTGCAGCAATTGGCTTTGCAGTGTCTGTGACTAGCAGTTGTTACTAGCAGCTTCCAGCTTGGATATGGAGCCTCTCAAGGCTCACTTACTTGCTTTCAAGTCTAATAGTTCAGCTCCTTTGCCATAACCTGCCTCAAGCTTTTGCTTTCTGCCAGTGGGATGGGTTGTAAGGGTTTTTGCTGGCATGTGTCGGACAGTGGGAGCTTCCCAAAGCACCAGCACAAAGGGGAGGAAGAGGGAAACTGGTACAAGATACTTGTCAGACTGGCGAGTGGCTCATCTGCCAGTGGAGACATGGTGTGCTGTTTCTTTTATGTACCTGCCATCTGAGCTTGGGAGCTGCAAATGCCTCCTGAATTAATGTAATGCTTTGCTGTTAATATATTGCTTGTTTTCAGGGCCGAGAAGGTCCAGGTGGACCTGAAGGGCCTTTGGGGAAGAAAGGAGAGAAGGTAAGAAAAGAGAAAGCCTTTTGGTACTCCGTGCCATCTGTGTGTGCAGTTTACATCTATGTGAACCAGGAGCTACCCAGGCAGGGCAAAGCTTCATGTAATTGCTCTCCTTGTGTGAAAGGGTATTTTCCTCCTACATTCAGCTAGTCTCTGTTATCTTGTGAGGAGGGGGAACTAGGAGACAAATTTGGCCCATAGATCACTGCTTGGACCGTGCTGAGCTGTGGCACTATAAGAACCTTGTTCCCACAGCACTTGAAACAGCCTTCTGCTTCTCCCTGACTCCTCCATGTGAGGGGAGCTCACAGTGCTGAGCCACTGCAACAGACTGGCTTTCCCACCCGAGCATCACCTCCTCCCATACCTCTGGAGCAATGACCCAACTCAGGGTAACCAGGAGTC
Organism: Rhea pennata; assembly: GCF_028389875.1. Lineage (NCBI taxonomy): Eukaryota > Metazoa > Chordata > Aves > Rheiformes > Rheidae > Rhea > Rhea pennata. The sequence continues at coordinate 4,974,980 of NC_084680.1, forward strand.
ACATTGGACACAGGCTGTCCCAAGCTGCTCTCTTCAAGGTGGAGAAGAGAGGTGCACGAGCATCAATGGGAAACTAGGGGAGTTGAAAGTGCTCTGCTTCTCCCACTTTTGCCACTTGCTTTACCGAGAGGGATGGAGTTTTATAAATTCGATTCAATGTGCAAGCCCTCCTGGTAATGATGTTCTGCCAGCATTGCAAGGGCTGGGGCAATGGGGTTCTCTGCTGAGACCTGCACTGAGGACAGCCACAGCGGCTTTTTTTGATTTTTTTTTTTTCGTTACCTCTCCCAGGGTGATGTGGGTGATCCGGGGGAAGCTGGCATCAGCGGGCTGGATGGAGAGCAGGTACGTCAGCTCAAGACACCAGGCCCTTCTTATCCTTGGGCTACTCTGGCCTGCCTCTCCTGGGGTGCTGTCTGTAGGCCAGGAAACACCGGTTCGGTTAACCGAACTAGAAGGTCAAAGCTCTGTCCATGTTAGCTGATTTGAAGGCTTTGTGCAATAGGTGCAAATCAAAGCCTAGGCAAGACAGGAAGCCAGAAATTTCCCCAGGAGAAATACTATTGGAGAGTCTGATGAGACGAGACATCAGTACACGGGAACTTCCCAGACTGGCAGTACTGAAGAGGTGTCTTGACGTTGGTGTTGCAGAGTCCCACGTGTGCCAGTTGGTGGGAATAACCCGTGGTAGTAATGGGATGTGTGTTTTCTCCTGCAGGGACCACCAGGACTGCTGGGAGTGGAGGGTCAGCCAGGACCCAAGGGCGAGCAGGTCAGTTCCAGCTGGGTGCTGAGGGCAACAGGCACTGCGTGTGCCATGCTCACTGGTGGCAGTGGGCTCACCTGGCCCCTGCCACCTCTCCTGGGCCTGCTGCAGAGACATGAGAGGGCAGTTGGGGTTTCCATGGCCTGTCTACAGCCAGGCCTGTCTGTGCTGTCTTCATCTGTCACTGCCAGCACAGCCCTTCTGGGAGATTTTCATATGCACCAAAGAAATTTTGGAGCTTAATTCCCATTGATTTTGAGTGCAGGCAGGCACCTAAATCCATGTAGGGCTTTTTTAAATTGCTCTTGACATGCCCATGCTTGTCAAGCCCCCATCCCCCATGCTTGGGGATTTACATTCCTAGGCATGGTGGGGATGGCCAGGATCCCCTCAAGGCTTTGGTACTTGGTACAAGGAAAACTGGGAGGGACTGTTTGGTGAGAAATGATGGATGGGCAGTAAGGGCAGACACAGGATCAGCTAGAAAGGTCAGCCAGAATAGTACTAATGGTCTTTTTCCTTTCCAGGGAGAGGCAGGAATCCTGGGAGCTCCAGGCATCAAAGGTGGCCCTGGGGAGCAAGGGGACGATGGGCCAAAGGGGCCACCTGGGAGACCTGGGGAGCAAGGAAAGGAGGTAGGTGCAGTGGCTGACACTACAGTGGTTGCTGCTACCCCCCAGCTTCCTCAGCACCCATGCTGCACTCTACCAGCCTCTGGGGTCGGCATGGGAAAGGGAAAGGTGTTAGCACTGAGCAGTCTGCACCTCCTGCAGCTCTGCTGCAGACAAGATTTGGGATCTCCTTGCTGTAGGGGGAGACTCTTCTTGAATGTGCTAGTTATTTGATCCTTGCTTGCTTTGGGGATAGTACGATTTGTAGCTGCAAGTAATCTGGTGGTGCTCTTGTTCACCTGGTAGACCTGATGGCTTTGCAGAGCCTGCAGCATTTTACCCAGAAATGAAATGTCGGCCAGAGGAGGGTAGTAAAGTCCATGGAAGTCAAAACCTGGCTTTTAAATAACTCGCAAAGCTTCAGATATACCTGTCCGAGGCAAGACTGAGGATCTATTCTGATACTGATATTTCCTGAGGTACATCTAGGGGTACGTCTGACACTGATATTTCCTTTCCTGACAGGGTGATGTTGGCGATACTGGAGACCCGGGTGAGCCAGGACTCCAGGGACAAAAGGTGGGGAGTGCCTCTTCCCTCTGTTTCTTTCCAGCACCTTGGGGACACCTGTAGTCTATGCAGCCTCCTTCCTTAGTTTGTCATGGAGGAGGCAGAAACAGGGCAGGGATATCCCCATGACCTCTTTGGTGATTGAAAGCCCCCGGGGGGCTTTTGGGACCTGTAACCCTCTTAGACTTGACATTAAAGCCTCTCGTGTGAGTCCTATAGGGTGAAGGTCTCATGTCCATGCACCTGGTGAGAGTTTAAAATATGTTGTCTTAATGCAAAGGCTCCTTTGATTGCTCTTCCTCTTTCCTCCTTGTACTGACATCTCTGTCTCCAATCCTGGCCAGGGAGACCTTGGCCCTAGGGGCCTTCCTGGAGTGCCTGGACCAGGAGCTGTTATCGGGGACATTGGAGGAAAAGGACATAAAGGAGAGAAGGGCCAAGAAGGTTTTCTGGCAAGTACAGAGAGGGAATCCTTCAAAACCCACGGGGATTTCAGCATCCCCCCCAGGCTGGCAGTTCTGCTGCAGGGTGATTAGGAGGGGGGCTTACCCCAGCAGGAAGTGCTGGGCTGCAGAAACTATAGAAAATACTAGAAATTCTCTATATGGAAGCTCTCCATAGTCAAGAAGTTGTGTGTGTCATAGGCATGCCACCAGATTTGGCTCGAGTTGACAGAAAAGGACATGCTTTGGAGCATGTCCCTATGTGTGAGCATTCGGGCAGAAAAACAGCCCATTTACAGAAAGAATCCAGCTTTGTGTGTGGAGATTTTTACCTGACCCAGTAAGAAAAGTCTTTCTTTAAGGGTTTTTGCATTTGTCTCAAAGCTGAGTTTTTATTATCTGTGAGATCTCAGTGCGTCCTGGCTGCCAGGAGCCTAATCTACCCGTAGCGCCACGTTTCCTGCATGTTGGGAGGACTAGTTTGACCTCTAATTTTCTTCTCTCTGACCACTGGTGTTTGTGGGGTTTAGTTGTTTGGATTTTGCTTTCTCTGTGTGCCTGTGGTTCCTGGGTGGAGAGGACTGGCATTGCCTGTTGGGTTGCTGTATTGACAGCTTTCCTGTGAATCTGCTGATTTTATCTCCTTGGGGTTACTGGCCTGAAGAAAACTGCCTCCAGCCCGTTTTGCTAGGCAGCCTGGGTTAGCGCTCGGTTCGGCCATACTCCAGCCTTGTTTCGGTCGGCTCTGCCGGGACTCCACTGAGCATCACTCCCTCCCTGTCCCAGGGCCAGGTTGGTGTTACTGGAGGTGCAGGACCTGCTGGAGTCAGAGGACAGTCTGTAAGTCAGCTTGTATTCCTCCTTCCTTGCTGGTGGGTTGCAGCCTTGGGGCAGGGAGCTGAGGGCATGCGTCTTACGCAGTGACGGGTTGTGGCCAAAGCCCAGTTTGGCTGCATCAGTGAGACTCCTCTTCTTGTACCTTGAACAGGGTGGAAGGGGTCTCCGAGGTCCTCCTGGGCTTGACGGTCCCGAGGGAGCAAAGGTACGGAGGCGTGATGGCTTGAGCCCTTGATCTCTCGATGAAATGCCCTTCCACTATGACAGGGAATTTAGCAAGGAGCACTTTTCAGACGGCAGTGAAGAGCTGCCCCTGGCTTCAGCACTAAAAGCTTCTCCTGCCAGGGTGCTTGGACCCACCAGTTCCCTTGCAATGAGAAGGGTCATCTTCCGGTGGAGAGAGTCAGTGAAGCCCCTGGTTTTGCATATAAGAGATTCTCCCCTCTCCTACTCTTTTCCCAAGCTCTAGTTTCTAGCCTTTGGCTCAAGGAGAGTTGTGCTGTAGTGGGAGAAGCTGGTCCCAGTCCTGTGTGCATGGCAGGCTAGTGACCCTTGGGGAACTAGGTTGGGGATGATCCGTGCCTCCTGAGAGCTGTGCTTGGCAAGGCCAGGAAAGAGATTGCCAGCACCAAAGGGTTGTGATGGTGTGGGATCTGGAGGACAAAGCTGGACCCATTTCCATTGCCTCTCCAGGGAGATCCAGGGCCACGGGGCATGGATGGACCAGCTGGTGTTGCCGGATTAGAGGTACTGATGTCCTGGGAGCTCTCACAAGCTTCACCAGTGCTTCACAGTTTCCAACACAAACTGAAGTCAAAGGATTTATTGCCCCTTAACTGCCCTGACCAAGGGTTTCAGAAGAGAGGAGAGATTTTTAATATTTCACATCTTGGCACTGACTTCCAGGACTATGCCCCTATCCCAAAAATCAGACCACTTCAATCAGGCATCCCTATTGAAAAATCTGTTCCTGCTATTGCAGCACTTGTTTCTAGCATTTCACCTCGAAATGTATTCAGAGGGAGCCCTTGCATTTATTGTGCAATAGCAGCAGCTATGAAGACAGGAGTCTTCTCTCTACCCTGAGGTTGCTCACTGAGGCTTGTAAAGCCAAAAAAGCACTTGCCACCTCTGTCAGAGACAGATATGAGCAGGATTTTTTCAGCTAAAACTCATTTGCAGAAAAAAGAAAGGTATGGATTTCAGTGAAAGATGAAATTCCTGTGAGATTCTCTGTTCTGTTCAGTCTGAAATGAATTCCCATTTACAGAAAATCTGTTAAAGCTGTCATTTTGGGACAGCTAGACGTAATTACCCTCCACATCAACTACCACCCATAGCAAAAATACTGCCAATTGTGCTGATTTAATGGAGCCTATCTCACCGTGGAAGAAGTCTGGTAGTTTCTCCTGGGCAAGGCAATACAGCCAGAGACTGGTGAGGAAGCTACCTCCCACTGCATCCTTGTGAGTGATACCCACTTCGCCAGCTGAGTTTTGTGTGTAGGAGAGGATGCTTAAAATGTGTGTAAAGGGCCTGAGTGTGAAAGACGTGGTGCAGATGGATTTCTCCTAAATCCTCAATGTCGCTGCAGGGACTCGCAGGAGGTGATGGAGTAAAGGGAGATCGAGGCAAACCTGGTCCTGCGGTAAGTGATTCCGTGTAAAAGGAGTTTAATAACATTTTGTGATTAATTAGCCAGAAGAGCCTGCCTTACGGGAGATGAGGCTATTTATTGCGAATGGGAAGAGGCACTGGGCAAACGTAAAGAGCACTCCACTGCCTCCACGGGGCAGAGTGTCTGGCGTGGTGTCACTGGTGCTGCGCTGCGTGGCACGGGGGACCCGTGTAAAGATACCTGTAAACACTCACTTTAGGTAAATACCTTTGCAACCAAGTCATCATTTTCATGGTTTCTTTAGAACTGTAGTTCTTTAAAGGCGTTTTAATATAGCTATTAAAAAGATGTGAAAAAGCGCTGATGCAATCGTGCGGGTAATGCTCGCTTATCAGAGCTGCCTGAAACGGGGCCGGTGCGTTTGGCTTTCCTGCCTTCGCGCAGTGAGTCTGCTTGTGGCGCTCAGACCTGAAGGCTCGCCAGGAAAGGCGGTTCTGCTAGCCCGGGGCATGTTCTCGTGATGTCTAACCGGCAGCAGCAAGTAGTCTGCTCGCGGTGGTGGCTTCCCAGCCCCTTCCCGTCGCAGCCTGAGCTCTGTCCAGCTGCACCAGTTCTGTGGTTGCGGCCCTGATGTTTACAGAGCTGCAAGGGGTGTTACTGATGCTCTGCTGGAGGGTAAACCCCGTCTGGGTCCCTGTTTTGCTATGCTACAGTGCCTCTGTGCCCAAACAAGACCGTTTCCTTAACTCAGATGATTCCTTTTGCTTAGGTGAAGTCAGGAAATGGAAGAAACTCTGTTTGGATTTGCAAAGCAGAAAGGGAGAGGTGCCTCGCTACCTCCGTGAAGTTGGGCTTGCTGTTCCCCTGGGCCTGTCTCCTCACTAGCTACACATATGTATCTCCTTATCACCAAGCAATAAATAAGCCACAAACACCTTTGATCATACCTCAGCCGGACGTTAGGCATCTTCTCACATGCCCCTCCAGCCCAGCCTTTCCTTTTATTCTGTGCTAGGAGTAAAGTCCCAGCCCAAGGTAGGGCATCCAGGCCCCTAAGTCTCCTGCAGAAATGGATGGGAATTTGGGAGCCAAACCAGGGAATGGGAACCTGAAGCCTTTGCTTGGTCTGGGCTAGGTCTGTAATGGCTGTCTCCATTTTCTGTGCACGGCAGGGCTCAGCGGGCTCCCAGGGAAGAAAGGGCATCCCTGGATTCAAGGGCTACTTGGGGCCTGAAGGAACCAAAGGAGCTGTGGGAGTGAAAGGAGAGCTGGGCCGGCAGGTAACTTGTCTCACCTTCCTGCCCTCCGCGGAGATGAGGAGGGGACCTCCCGGCAGGGCGGCCCTCCTCTGTGCAGCTCCGGAGTGGACACCCAGGTTTTGCTCAGCATCCTTCTCCCAACTCCGAAACTTCAACTCCTGTAACGGAGCAAGAAGTTGCTCCCGCCACAGCATCCTTGCTCAGGTTTGCAATGCTGCCTGGACTGGGAGCAGCCTTGAGCGCTGCGGTGCGTGCCTCATTGCAAGCCACATGCAAACCTCATTTCTTTGTGTCACCAGCCACTGGAGAAATGACTCACTACCTTACTTAGCCGAGCAGAAATCCATAAATGTTGTTTTTAATACATTTGCTGCTTTGTAGGACTGAACCTGCTAGGGTACAGGGGGAATTGGTAGGTGAATGAAACTTCACAGCTTCTAGGTGACTTGTATTTTAGAGACAGGGAAACTGAGGCACTGACATCGGGGAGGGTTGAGGTGCTGAGCTGGTAGGTCTGCTGTGAACCTACCATGGGAAGGTTCCCTCGGTGCAGGGCAGAGGAAAAGCTTGGGGCAGAGTTTAGATCCCTTGACAAGGTAACCAGCTCTTTACTTGCTGTCCTGCCTCCCCCTAAATAACCTAGAGCTAATGTCAAGTGAAGTTTTTTTGTCTCTACATGGATTCAGGGTCCTCTTGGGTCACCAGGCGAGGCTGGAGCACCGGGCTTGAGCGGCACCGAGGTGAGCGGGGTTCCTCTGCAGCTCCTTTTGGTGCCATTCTCCAGCTTTCCTCAAAGCCTTGTTCTGAGCAGCTCTCAACAGGCTGGCCAAGGATTTGGGATTTTGGGGAATACTCCTGCAACAGCCCATTTCTGGAGTAGTGTTGGTTTCTTTCCTCCTTAGGGCCTGATGGGTGCAAAAGGGAGTCGAGGCAAACCAGGAAAACCGGGGCAAAAGGTGAGGACCTTGAGGCCTACTGCGATGTCTGGTCTTCTTAAAGCCTGATTTGGGTGTCAGTGATGATTCCTATGTGGTCAACACCTCCTTGCTCCTGCAAAACACCACCTGTGGCCCCAATTGGCAGGCTAAATTTGGGAGAGGGATAAAAAATTCCACTGGGGTCCCTCGACATCGAAGTGCATCACGTGGGTGAGAGCAGGAGGGGAAGCCAGGGGGATGCCCTTATGGAGGCTTTTCCTTCCCATTTTGGATTTTAGGGGTCTCAAGGACGAGCTGGTCCTGAAGGGCAGAAAGGTCGCAAAGGAGAAAAGGTACCTCCAAAAATCCTCCTCTTACTTTTCCCCTCTGGGAAGCAACTGAGAAGCAGCCTGTGGCCAGCATGCCTGAATTCATCGCAGCAGTGCCGCTCCCCTGGAAAGCGTTCAGGCATCCATAAACGCGTGGGGCTGGAGATCAGGGCCTTCAAGCAATTAACCCGTTCACGTTTGCTGCCTCGGGCAGCCGCAGTAGAGCAGCCATGGAGGAGCAGCATCTGTCCCCAGTGCCTGCACGCTTCCTTCCCCCAAGCCACCTCCCAAACCCGTGAACCGCCCCAGTCACATCCCTCGTGGGACAGATTTTAAGGGAGATCCATGCGGGCGCTCTGGGTGCAGGAAAGGAAAGTTTGCACCCGATGAGGCGTCCCAGGAAGCCGGCAGTAGCTCATGGCACAGGCTTTCTGGTTACAGCGATGGTAGTTGTTGCTTTAATGCCCGCAAACTGGGGGAGGAGCAATGCTTTTTCATCCCCAGCACTGGAAACGGGGCATGGGCTGTGCTCGAGCTCGGCCCCACGAGTGTGTGATGGGGCTGCCAGGGTGTTGTGGCTATGGGTCAGTCCAATCTGAGCGGTCCTATGGAGGGAGAACACATGAGGGTCCCTTAAAACCAGGGCTGCCACGGCTGGTTTCCTTGTCAGCATGGGGAGATGTAATCACCTGGAGAAGACCTAGGAGCGGGGTCTGGCTGGGGCTGTGGGGAGCCTCCTTGGCGAGGGGCCGGCAGGCCTGCCCCATCTCTGTCACTCCCTGTGCTTGTGGGGCTTTAAAAGCCTTGGGGAGTGACGTTTCCCTTCGCTGGTGGCTCTGTGACACTGCCCTGGCACCCGTGCCCATGCGTCGGGGTCCTGCAGTGGGCTCTGGCGTCGGGGACTCCGTGCAGGTGGCTGCTGCTTTCCACCCGTTTGGCAACCTCATTCGCGCCGAGCGGCTGGCATCTCTGCTGTCTCCTGTCTCTGCAGGGTGAAGTCGGGCGTGAAGGGGAAGAGGGGGTCCCCGGCGAACCTGGCAGAAGGGTAAAACGGCACCGTGGTCCCCACGGAGGGTGGCGGGAGGCTGCTGCCGGCCGCTGCTGAGAGCCCCGAAGGAGCAGCGGGCTGCCGGCAGCATTGGGGGGCACCCAGCTTCCCTGCGGGGTGGCAGTGGTGGGACGTGGGGCAGCTGGGAGGGCAGCACAGCCCGGGGCAGTGTGGCATGGGGAGCAAGCATGTTGTGGAGCATGGGTGGCCACCTCGGGGTGTTCAATGTGCTTAATTGCTCAGGAGCCCTACCTGTGTCGTTGCCCAGGGCAAGCGAGGCAAGGCTGGCCACAGGCCACCAAGAGGCCCCCGGGGACCCAAGGTAGGGCAGCGTCACGCTTCCGTTTCACAGCCTGACCCCGGCACGGGGTCCCTCTCTCCCCGAATTACTCCCGCATTGCTAGCTTGTCCGATGTGGCAGCACTGAGCAAGAAGCTCTGGGCATCCCACCGAGAGACCCATGTCCCCAGAGGCACCAGGCAACAGGAGCTCTCCTGTCCCCCAAGATGCCAGCAGGCACCTCGAAGTGCCCCCCAACCCGGGGAAGGAGATCGCTTCCCCAGGGCCTCCAGCTACCTGTGGTTCAGGGTTTTCTGGGAGCAGAGATCGACATCTTTACCTGTAATAGTTCCTCATGTTTTCTTGCTGCCATGACTTACCAGCCTCCTGGCTGTGGTCTCCCTCTGGCTACAGCAAACCTACAATTACCTCTTTGGGCATGCGACATTTTTGTAATCCCTGCATTTGGGGTGGGGGTTTTCCAGCTCTGAGGTATCAGAAATATAGATATATTTTCCCTTTGCTGTGGTTAAAAACTATGCCAGTAGCATGTTGAGAAACTCCATTTGTTTATGCGCTTAGAAATGGAAGGGCCAATTTTGCATGATCACCCTCAAAACTGTTCCAGGCACTCTTGTGAACGTGCCACCCTGTCTCCCAAACCAGGCCCTCTCCTGTCATGTATCCAGCCTCCCCACTGCCACCCTGGAGCGAGACGTGCTTCTGCCTTGCTTTTGCATTGAACCTCTGTGCAAACCAGTAAAGGCGCCTCGCTTTTGCCTTTCAGGGCTTCCCAGGTGAAGATGGGCTGCAAGGGCCCCAGGGCCCTCAAGGACCTTATGTGAGTATTGGCTCCAGAGGTGCCCACTTATGGGTAGGTTCTGGGTGGAGCCGGCTGTTCCCCAGGCCCAGGGCTCTGGGGATGCCAGCAGTTGGAGCAAAGGTTTGAAGAGCACCAGGATGTGCTCCTGCTTCTTGGTGGCCATGGACAAGGCTCTTCGGCCTCAGTTCATTCCCTGCGACCACTGGGTCCCTCCAGGACCTCTTAGCTCTTGAGATCCGGCGTGTTCAGCCCCTGCAGTACCACCACACAACCCAGCTTTGGCAATGACCAAAGAGGAGAACCATTCAGAAATGTGACATTTCTAGATGTTTTATCCATCTAATGTGCTTTTGATCATGATGTCTTGCCTTCTCTTCCGAAATTAGCTTCCTAGCAGTGCATATGCAATGAGGCAAATCAGATAACTTCTACATCATTTTTATAAAAGCTGAATGTTTCCCTTCCCAGTTAAAGACCAGGATGTCTAGGAATTATGAGTGCTTGCAGAAGACATCTGTAGTGTGGCTGTTCCAAAAGAACTGCTGTGGCTGAAAGGATAGGTTGTACTCAAGCATCTAGTATTTGTCAAAAAATAGTTGAATATATATATATGTGTATATATATATATATATATATATATATATATATAAAATTACAGTGTATTTTTTTAATCTAACATTTGAAAAATCTCAACTTTGGAAACTTCACCAATATTCAAAATGAGAAGCCAGGATGTTCTATAACCAGCTAAAGGTCCTGAACTGCATTTTAATAGGACTTTTTGGAGGAAAGAAGAGATCTTCTAAAGGGAAAAATCAAATATTTGATGATAAATGCCTTGAGGTCTCTAAATCTGCCTGAAAGAATCCTTGCGGCAACCCACAATGACAGTTTCTGGTAAAGCCCTTCCTGGCCATGGAAAGAGATGTCACTGGAGGATGATGCCCTGTGTAGTGACCTCTCTTCAGCAGTCCGGGGAGGTGAGAAATTCAGCTCACTGCAGCCACGGGGTGATGTTGATGTCACGTATTTTTCTCTCGTAGGGCATTCCTGGGCTGAAAGGCATGAAAGGAGATCCCGGCCCAAAAGGACAGAAGGTAGGAGATGGGTTGCCATGTGGGCACTGGGTGCAGTGGGGACTTTGGGTAGAGGCTAGCATTTAATTTGCTGGGTACGGTCACATATTCCACCCTCTTCTTGAAATCTGACCACTGCAGCATCTTACTTTTTCCGTGTTGACCTAGTTGCCCCAGGCATTGGGAGATGGGCACGTTGGACTTTTCTGTCCCCACAGGAGCTTTTCTCTCTGACAGGTCCTTGTCGAGCCTCTGGAGCCTCTTGGTGTCGCAAGTGGTCCCCTATAGCGTGTGGTATTTTAATCCCTTGTTCTCAGCACTATTGCTGACTCTGCAAATGCACACATCTCTGTGCTACTTACTGATGAGATGATGGACTCAACCTTGGCACGAGAAGCCAAGCACATCCTCATGGTCCCATCCATCAGCTGCAAGGCTGTAAATAAGAGTGACAAGCAGTCCCTGGTGATGGACTGTTGCTCGCAGCCTTCAGGAGAATTAAGCTCAGTAATAAATAAAGCTTTAAATCTATTGCGAACTAAATGAGCAAAGGCAGAAGTTAAAGTCCAGGGCTTTCATCAAGGCCAAAGTCTGTGGGAAAGCAGCCGGAGGAAGAGGCTGTTCGCGAGCTGCAGCACTGGTAGAGTCGCCTGGGGAATTGTCTGTGTCTGTTTGCTGCAATTGGGTTTCTTCCTCTGCTCCACAAGATTTTAGAAAACAAGAAATTTTTATTTTGTTTTTATTTCATTTTATTTTTTTCAAAGTAATTCCTAGGAACCTCTGAGTTGCTGTCGAATAATTTAAGCTGAGATAAAATACTTATTATTTTGCCTTTGCAGCTGAGCAGAGACTGAAGTGTCTCTGTCACAGCTCTTCCTTCCCAACCAATATGTGCGTTTTCAATTCTAACAAGCCAAAAAGATTTTTTTGCAGAAAGTCTGCAGCTGGCCGTTGCTGAGAATTTCAGGTCTCCATTCCATTTCTGCCTTGTACGAGTCCAGGAGACCTTTGACCAGAGTTGCTCTTTCCAGACGAACATTTCCTGCCAGGCTGCTAGTTGGGCTAGTTGCTTGTGCAGTAGGAAGCAGGACACCAGAGAACACCTCAGGGAGGACGTCTAGGTCCTTTGCTCCCATCAGGCTGGGAGAGAAGGGAGCGTGTTGCCTGTAGTGCATGTAGGTTTCCTCTTGGAGGAATGGCTGCATTTTGGAGATCTCAGCCTGTCCACACTATGGGCACAACCACAAGCAGTAAAACCTGTGCTTGTGGTCATCTGCCTGGACCTGGGTAGCAGGTAAATCCTCCATTGCCATCCTGAGAAAATACTGCCAAAGGATGAAAATTGAGCGGGGCAGAGCTCCCACCCCAGGCTCCTATGAGCTAATGTTACTGGGCATTTCTACCCATTTTTGCCACCAAAACTTTTACTGATTCTCCACCGACGGACTCTCCTAGGGTGAAAAAGGCAGCATGGGAGACCTCGGCCAGCAAGGCGATGATGGCTTCAAGGTGTGTGAAGGGCTTCTGCTTTTCCTCCCTCCCCTTGCTCCATTTGATGTCCTGTATGACACCCCTTCCACCTCTCCTAGGGCAAGCAAGGACCCCCTGGCGTCCCCGGGAGGCCGGGACCCAAGGGAGAGCAGGTAACTGGGCTGGAGAGTGATGGGAGGCCAGTGTATGGTGGAGGCACCAGGGGGAACCAGCTCCACGTCGGCACGGCCAGGCAGTATCAGGCACACTGCCCTGTGGCTTTACTGGACAGTTCTGGATATGTTGCAGAGCTTTTGGGGCATAAATTAGTATTTGGGGCAATTTCCTTTGGCCGTCTCTGCAAAATGTGTTAGCAAAGAGCAAACTGGGGAACAGCTTGCTTTGAGTTGGGCAAAGCGCTGAGAGATGCCACTGCTCCCAACAGGGACTTGGCAGTGCTGTGACCGCCGGTTGTGTCTTTGCAGGGCGATGACGGTCCCCCCGGTCCGTGGGGGTTCCCTGGGTTCCCTGGGAAGCCGGTAAGTCCTTCACCGTCCCCGCGGCATGTGGGCGAGAGCGGGCAGGCGGCGGCGGGGCCACGCTAGCTGGGGCGGCCGCAGGAGACGGAGAGCAGCCGTCCCCGGGCTTGAAAAGTGCAAGCGTGCAAGTGCGAAGCGGGTTCGTTGCGCTGGCAGCCGCATCCTGGCAGCTGAGAGGTTTAAGATGGGATCAGACTTTAATCAGACCCGATCACAGCGAGCACGTCGCCTCGGAAAGCGCAGCAACCTCCCCCCTTAGGCAGCGTCTGTTCTTTCTTTCCTCCAGGGCTCGTCGGGGCACAAAGTAAGTAGGACAGAGCATCTCGAGCAACCTACTCCCTTGCTGAGGCACGGCTGAGGGCCGTGGTCCCCTCCCGCGCTCGCCCCTGCCCCTCTCGGCGCGGCACCCGCAGGACGCACGCACCGCCGCGGCGGTACCTGGCACCAGGCCGCCGGCGTCGATGCGCTCCGCTGTCCCCGGCTGTGTTTTGCAACGTGGCATCTCACCGATTTCCTTCTTTCCCTCTCCGCTTTGGTCTGTCGCAGGGTCCGAAAGGCTTCGCGGGTCTGCCGGGACCCAGGGGCAAGCGGGGCCTGCCGGTAAGCAAAGGCGCTGGCATCCCTCGCGCCCGGCCTCCCCAAAACGGCGGGCAGCTCCTCGCCGCCGCGGGCAGCGTGCCGTGCCGTGCCATGCCGCGCCATGGGATCTGCTGGCTGCCGAGGCCCCGGGAGGCCGCAGGGCTGGGATAGGGCCTCGGGCAGCGGCCAGCGTCCCCACTGTTGTCCTTGTCACGCAGGGTCTCGCTGGCCCTCCTGGCCCGAGCGGGCCAGCGCTGAACCTGTCCGCGGAGGAGCTGCAGGTGAGCGTCCGCCGGGGAGACGGCGCTGCTTCGCGGGGCCGGCGGCCACCGCAGGGCTGGGGCCTGGTCCGGACACTGGTGGTGGGCGGGTTTGGGGAGCTCGATGAGTGGCAGCGAGGTTGTCTCTCGCCCGGTGTTTCACGACCTACGCGCTGGCGCCTTGGCACCTGTGTCCTCTTTGCGCTAAACGCAAGGGAAGGACGAGCTGACGGGTTAACGCGTAGGCCGGCAGCGGCGGGACGGCGAGCCGGGAGCTCAGTTATGTCCCCTCGCTTCCAGCACCTGATTTATCCCTCCAACCGCCTGAACTACACCATGGTGTGGGCTCTTCTGGACACCCTGAAGCATGAACTGAAGGCGCTGGTGGAGCACCCCGACGGCACCAAAGCGAACCCGGCGGCCACCTGCAAGGAGCTGCTGCTGGCCCACCCTCACCTGCCCGACGGTACAGGGGACTGCGGGGGCTCGGGGCTGGTGCATGGGGCCAGGCAGCGGCCGTGCACCCGTGCGACGGGGGGACCCCGCGGGCACGGGGACAAGGTGAATGCTCAGGTGGCGGCAGAGAGGCCACAAGGACGCGGCTGTGCTGGTGGTTCGCTGGGGAGCAGGATCCGTGCTCATGGGCACCACGTTCCCTTGCTGCTGGCGGACAGCATCTCCCCATGGTTGCCTCTTGCAGGGCAGCAGGGCCAAAAGGCAGCGTTGGCTCCATCTGCCCTTGGAGTCGGTCGGGAGCAGCATCCCTTTGGCACAGTGAGGGGAGGGCTGGACTTTGGGTACTGGGGCAGCTCCAGCCCTCCGTGCCTCCAGCTCCTCCACGCAGGATGTCTCCCCGTGCCCGGGTCTGGCCCAGGGGGATCTCAGCCCCGTTTCCGCATAGCGGGCTGTGTGCACGTGCGTGGAGAGGCGCGTGCCTGCGAGGAGTAGAGCAACGCAGCGTAACGCGTCCTCGGCAGCACGCCGCCTTCCCCGCGCCGGGGGCCCGGGCTCGTGCGGCCCGTGCCAGGCACTCCGCTCTGCCTCCCTCCAGGTCCCTACTACATCGACCCCAACCAGGGCAGCCCCCAGGACGCCCTGCTGGCTTTCTGCAACTTCACGGCGGGGGGCGAGACCTGCATCGCCCCCATCCACAACCAGGTAGGGCCGGCGGTTGCGGGATGGGGAGGGCGGATGAGGCAGAGGAGGGCGAGTGCGGCGGCTCCCCGGCCTCACATCGTCCCCTCCCTGCCCGCAGGTGCCCATCCAGGCCTGGCTGCGCACCTACGCCGCCGCAGGCACCTTCGAGTGGTTCAGCGCCCTGCCCGGGGGCTTCCTGGTGAGTCGCCTGGTGGCACTGGGGCAGCCGAGGGGACGCGGTACCGCTTGCACGGCGTTGGGGCTCGCCGGCACCCATGGCGCTGGAGTGTTGGGGGCATCTCGCGTCTGCAACCGCGCGGTCCCGCAGGCCGTGCACGCGATGTCCCCACGCGGGGCAGGTCATGGCTTTGCAGCGCGAAGCCCCGGGGGGGCTGGGCTGGTGGGGGGCAGCGCCGTGGCAGCCCCCGTGAGTGGGCGCTCTCGCCGTTGCAGCTGGAGTACGAGGGGGCCAGCCCGGTGCAGCTCCGCTTCCTCAAGCTGCGCAGCAGCCTGGCCACCCAGAAGGTCTCCTACTCCTGCAGGCCAGCCTCCGAGCAGGGCCAGCCGCAGCGGGAGAAGGCCATCCAGTTCCTCACGGACACCCGGGAGCGGAGCTACGCAGCCACCCTGCAGGGCTGCGTGGTAAGCGTGGCCACCGCGGTGCTCCAGCCCCGATGCCAAGTTTAGCACCCGCGAGAACCGCCGCAGTTTGCAGAGCCTTGTGCCGGGTATCTGCAAGCCCAGAGCCTCGGACAGATGAGCCTTCCCATAGCATGTTGGAGAAGGAAGAGCATCTCCTCCTCAGGCCCGAGGAGCTGCCCCACCTTGGGGAAGGGAGCTGGCCCAAGCGTGGTGGGACACAACAGCAGACAGGTTGGGCTGCCTAGGGTAAAAGGGGGTTAGGGAGGCTGGGGGAAGCCGTGAGGGGTTGGTGATGGAGACCTGGCCCTGCCAACAGGCTTTTTAGGGAGTCCTGTGGGCAGCAAAGAGGATATGTGGTGCTCACGAGTGGGTCCTTCAGGTAGAAGGACCATCTCACACCAGCATCTCACACCAAGCGTTGCCTTCGTGGACTAGCTTGAGGTGAAACCCAGCCGAGGCCAAGCTAGGCCCAGGGTTTCGGTGCTGTTCAGCTGCCCCATGTTTGTTTCAGCTCGATAACGAATCGTCCATCACCGACACCATCTTCCAGTTCACCACCGAGGAGCTCGCCCTGCTGCCCCTGCGCGACCTGGCCGTGTTTCACGACGGCGACGCCTCACACCAGTTTGGGTTCACAGTCGGACCGGTTTGCTTCAGCTGAAACCGATGACGCCCAAGATGAAGCGGCCCTCTCGCTCCCCAACCCACCTGCTTTCCGGCCGGGGGTGGCCGCGGAGGGCGACGGAGCGGGGTGCTCCCAGCCCGCTCTTCGGCGCTGCCCTTCCTAGCTGTGCGACGCGTCTCTGTAGCTGCATTACTCCACGGACTACGCTTCCTTTTGAAGTAGAAGAATGCTGTTTACGAAAGTTGTTTTTTTCTATAAATTATGTATATATATATGTATATGTATATGAAAAGGTGCTAATTTAACAACAGCCCAGGGAGGACCGTGTAATTACAACCACCAGGAACGGCTTGGGAAAGAGGAAAAGGGAGCAGAGGGAGCAGGTTGGGGCAGGGGAGGACAAAAGGGGCTTCGCTTTGTAAACTTACCCAAACGTTCGGGTCCTCATTCGCACCAGATCAGGGCTCTCGAGGCTGCTCTTGCCCTGAGCGGGGCAGCCCCAGGCCGTGCTCCCGGCTGGGCATCCTTCCACCCTCGTCCCGGCGGCTGTAACCCTGAAAAGGGGCAGAATCTGCAAAACCCCGGAGTCCTAGCTCTCTTTCGGGTTTGCAGCTCAAGCAGGGGGTGGAAGGGGCTTTAGCGTCACAAGGGAAGCGTCCAGCGTTGCCATGTGCTGCGACAGGACCGTGGTCCTTCCCCGCAGGAGGCGCTTACGGGTTGCTGCGGTTGCACCCGGGGCCGACGCTGAGGCTCAGCAGCAAGGCCAGTGCCGCAGGGCAGAGGCAGCACGGAGCAGAGCTCGGCCGTGCCCTTCCCGGGGCCAGCGCTCACGGGGAGCAGCCTTGCGGAGGGGCGCGGGCCCTGGAGCACCTTAAGCTATGCTGAATTGCTTAACTGACTCGGTAAAGCTGAAGAACGAAAGAGGAGACTTTTAAGCTTCAAGGTCAAACCTTAAGAGCCACAAAAAAAAAAAAAAAAAAAGAAAAAGAAAAAAGACGATGTCGACATGAAGGCACAGACATGAAAGGAGAGCTGAGCACACCCCAGGGGAGCCAGGGCGAAGGCTGATGTTGTGT
Organism: Rhea pennata; assembly: GCF_028389875.1. NCBI lineage: Eukaryota > Metazoa > Chordata > Aves > Rheiformes > Rheidae > Rhea > Rhea pennata. The sequence goes on from NC_084680.1 coordinate 4,991,884, forward strand.
CTCTCTCCTTTTCAGGGCAAAAATTTATGCAAAAAGAAAAAAAGTACATTGTTCAGTTTTTGGCAACGTTTTCTTCTCCTCTTGTGAAGGAGGGAAACCACACACAAACTCTGCTCCCTCACCTCGTACTTTGGACATGCTGGCCAAAATCCAAAGGTGGTGATTAATTTGCCAAAAAGGTTATGTATCTATTTTTGGATATAAACTTCTGAGAAAAAAATTTTTTTTTAAGGAGAAATAGCACATTCGGGGATTTATCCAATTTTTTATCCTTTTTTTGTTTGTTTGTTTAAGCAACAAACATGCCTTATGTAACTAACTCCACTTCCAGCTTTCTTGCCATAAGAAAAAAATAGAGTTGCTACCAAAAGCGGCATTTCACCTGCCAGCCTTCCTCAGCAGGGAATTTAAAATGAATTTGCAAGTGCAGCATTGCAGCACCTTTACGGAGTGTGCATCTTTGCTGCTGGGAAAACCGAGGTGCGGGTTGCTACAGCAGCCTGGTGTGAGGCAGATGCAACACCCGCAAAGCCCCTGCTTGAGCTGGGAGGGACGCAGGTCCCCGAGCCGCCGCTCCAGCCACGGCACCCCTGCGTTTTGCAGGCTTAGAGCATTTGCAAGCCACCGCTATGGCAATACGCCAGGCAGGAATTTCCATAAGGAAACTCTTCCATTGAAGAGTGAGATGGGAAAAGCAGGGATAGGAATGTGTCTGGCAGCTTCTGGGGCTAAGCAGCAACCTTCTCATGAAGCCTGGGGAAGCCTCACTAAGGGGCTGGTGCTAGGGCGTGCAGGTGGGGGGGTGCATGTCCTCCAACCCCTTCCAGGACATCTGATAAGCTGCTGCCAGCAGCAGGCACTTTCCTCCTACCTGTAGGACTGTAGCCCACAACCTCGCCGAGCCTCAGAGCCAATTCTGCACAGCCCAGCCACTGCCTGCATCTTTCCCCAGCACCTCTTTTCCAAGGGATGCGTCTCCGCTGTCCTGTCCTGGTTTAAAGCACTAAACTCCTGAGAGCGGACGAGTGGAGAGGAGGGATGGCCGGAAAGGGGTGGCAGCTTGCTGGGGACAGGGGCGAGGCAGGGAGGAGAGGAGAGAGGCCGCAAAATGCCTGAGGTCTGATGCTCTTCTGCAACCACTCTGGGAGGCAAAAGCACTGCGCACAGCAACGCTCAGCCGGCCACGGTGACACGTGCGTGTGCACAGGCGCGGGCACGACACCGGCCAGTGCAGGCAGGCTGTGCACGGCGAGCGGGGTGTTTGCACAGCAAAGCAAAGCACACCGCGGGGAGGGGGCACAGCAGAAGAGGCGTGTGCCCAGCGAGGCATGTGCGGGCACAGCCGTGCAGGCGTGTGCACGCCAACGCATGCCTGTGCGCGGCACGCAGGCGCGGGCACCAGCCGTGCACGCGTGTGCGTGACACTGTGCGTGTGCCTGGAGCGCTGCCCCCGGCGCAGCCCGCCCGGGCCGCCCCCGCGGCCATCCCCGCCTCCCGGGCCGCCGCACTACAACTCCCGGGGCGCCCCGCGCCGCGCGTCACCGCGGCCGCCCGCGCCGAGCCGAGCCGAGCCGCGCCGGGACGGACGGGACGGGACGGGACAGGACGGGACCGCACCGAGCCGCGCCGCGCCGCGCCGGACCGAGTCGGGACGGGACGGGTCGGGTCGGGACTGCACCGCGCCGCGCCGCACCGCGCCGTCGCGATGCAGGTGAGGCTGCCGGGCCGAGCCGGGCCGGGGCCCGGGGCCGCTGCACCGCGAAGCGGCGAGAGGGAGGCAGTGGCGGAGGCTCCGGGGGCTCGGCCGCCCCGCGGGGCTGCGCGGGGTGTCCCCGGGCTGGGGACGGGGAGAGGGGCATCATCCCCCCCCCCCCCCGGCCACCGGGCTACCCGTCGCCTTGGGGTCCTCGGCCATCAGGTGCGCTAGGGAAAAAAAAAAAACAAAAACAAACAAAACCCACGAAGGCGAGGGCTGTAACCCGCGCCGGTTTGCTCTTACTCCGGGCAATTTTGGTAAACCGCGCTGTAACTTTTCACTAATGTTGCTGTAGCTTGCAGCTAGCATCGCTGTAACCTGTGGCAGGTCCCGGGGAGGGGTAGTGCGGGCGGGAGCTGCCGCGCTGCTTCTCCAGCTGGGGCTTAAAACGCTCCGGGAAGGGAACCGGAGCGAGGGAGGCTCATACTGCGCTGCCTCGCATCCGAAATTGGATTTCCTGGCTGCTCTTCGCCGCCAGCCCACGCTCCCTCTTTGGACTGATGTGACACCCGCGAGCTAATCGCGTTTCCTCCAGGTCCTGTTGAACCAGCCACCCCGAGCAAGATTTGCTTCTCTTAGCAGCTGGAGAGGGTTCGTTCCTAGCCCCTTCACCCGGATGGCCCTGCTCGGCCCCTGGCAAGGCCCTTCCTCCTCTCCTCTCCAGTGCCGGGGAGGGGAGGTGACAGCAAATCTGCTTAATTTCAATCACCCCCTTCCAACTTTGCTGCTTTACACCCCAATCTCTGTGCAAATGAGTGTTGTTTACAGGCTGCAGCGCCGTAATTCACTTTGCCTGTCAGCGCCGCGCGTCTTCCTGCGAGGAGCCTCTCTCCGGTTCCTGCTTGGCCCCGTGCTCTGCCTCCGCGGCGCGGCTAGGGTTGCGAGAGAGCCTGCAAGCAGAAGTGGCCCCGGTGAGCCGAACACGTGTTGTGTCGTTCATCTGCCCCTCGCAGCCTCGTGCTGCCGCGTTCCCACCCGGGTGGCTCCGCCGTCGCCTCCGCAGAGGCTGTTGTGGGCAGGGAGCTACGGCAGAAACTTGCTGCAGGAGCTCGATTCCCGTCACAGGCTTTAAATCATCACCTGAAAAAGTCTTGCTTCATTTAGTGAGCTCAGCCACAGGCTGGTGCTGGCTGCTACCGTGTCCCAGCTGCTCCCAGATCTGCTGGCACAGGCCCCTGCAGCTGCATCCCCGAAAAGTCCGGATGTGGCTTGCACCATGGGCCATGCTCAGCGCTGGGGGGACCGAGCCCCTCTGCGGCTCTGCCCCGGCAGCCTGGGCTCGCAGGAGCCTCGCTGGGCGTGGAGAACCAGAGCGGCTGGTCAGCCTCGCCGTGGGATGCCCTGGCCGGGTGCTGGGGCTGCACGTGAGCCAGCGTGTGGCTGGCTCTGCAGCTCTGCTCTGGTCGGACCAGCTCGAGATGCTCCAAGGAGACAGTGCTCTTCACGTGGTCGCAAAGAGTGACCCAGACTGTGGTGGATTAAGCCATTCAGTGGCTCCGTTGTGCAAGAGCAGGTGCAGCACAGGACGTTTTCCAGCAGCCTTATTTACATGTATAAATACATGCAACACGCCAAGGAGGCACCTAGATCGAGCCTTAGACAGCTGCATGCTGAATCAGTGCTGCGCAAGTGCCATTTGCAGGTTGGTGAGGACAGGACCCAGTCCTTCTGCCCTTGCTCTGTGGTCCTACCTTTCAGAGTTTCACCCTGGCAGCTTAGCTCACCTCTTGCAAAAGGGGATATTTTTTACGACTGAGCCCTCTTGACCTTCACATGCCATATCTCGCACATCTGGATGCTGGCTGCAGTCAGCATGGCTGTTGTCCCCCTAAAAATCACATTATAGCGTCACTTTAGGGATGTGCTGCTGCATAACAGCAGAGCTTGCTAGACCAGGGTTAAGCCTTGCTCCCCCCATGGGAGAGGCAGGCACCGATTTCAGGGCAGCTCAGTCCCCATGGCCTTTGCCAAAGAGGCTTTGGGGGATGTTTCCCCAACGTACGGGCTGAATCAGCAGCTGTAAACTGCACAGGGCCAAGCCAGCTCCCCATCTACCTGATAGAGAGGAATGAGAGGTTGTTGACCCAAGGAGCATCGTTTTGGCCTCACAGTTGCGCTAAGTACCCAAAGGCCCAAGGCTGAACTGGCTTCGGGCTGCAGCAAGAGCTTCAGCAAATCCCTTCTGTTCCTGCTTCCCCAAAACAGCACTGCCTCCTCGTTGCACAGCGCTGGAGATCAATGGGTGAAGCATGCAAGGGAGAAGTACAATCTCATTTAAAGGCTAATTATCATAAATCTGTTGCCAAAGGAAGCTTAAAAGTTTGAGCCAATTGCACGTGCTAATATACTTTGGGTATATTTGTGTGGCCAGAGCGTGTAATTAGTGCCCATTTGCAGCATGAATACCTCTGTTTATTGGATGATATTTCTGGCTCCAGCAGGTCCCGTAGTCTCCCATGCAAGCGTGGCTCATCTGCTCGTGTCAGTAACTGCAGCTATATGCAAGAAGAGCCAGGTCTCTGTTGAGGGTAGTACCTCCTTCGAGATGACTAACTCAGACTAGGCCTGGCAGGGAAATTCCTCCTAAGAGGAGGGTAAGATCCTCTGCCACCACCTCTGTGTTTTAGCCAGGCATTAAGTATGGACCTGTGCTGAGTCCCCACTAGGATCTTTACATGGAGAGGCTTGCCAAATGGGAGGATAAAAACCTAGAACACGTTTTTGTGGCAAAGAAAATGAGAATTGGCAGTTGTGGCCTCGGCTGTGTAGGTAGTTTAGCTAGAGAAGAGCCAAGGGCTAATACTTTCACCTCCTATTTCAGCACAGTAAATCTCTTTTCAGCTTCAAATGCACTGTAAAATGGTTCAAAACAGAGTTTAGTCACAGACCTAAAGCAAATATCACATGCATGTTCTTAACTTTCCCTTAAATGCCTGCTTTGGGTCATTTGGATATCTCCTTAGATCAGTTCCAAGAGAGAATCTAGTGGTGTCACTGTCCAAAGGGGATTTAATATCTTTGTAGGTCTTGAGCAGACCTCATATAAGACCGAACAACAGCAGCCTTATTTCTAGATTGGAGAGAAACACTGTTGGGACTGATACCCCCTCTGCCAGGGAGTTTTCCCTGGAAGGGGTACCCCTGTTCTGGTAAAATCAGGCAGTTACGTATTTGGCTTTGGATGAAGTAGCTTATCAAGGCAGTGCAACAAAAACTTGTGGAAGTAGAGGCAAGTACAGGGTTCCTCGAGTTCTGCGTTAACCACAAGCCAGTTTTGCTTTAGGCATCAGACATGATCCACCAACCTCTGTGTCTATCCCACCTACCTATCATTTCAGGCCTCCTGAAGTCCTAACACCATGTGCTGGTTAGTGAAGTCTTGGGTTCATGTCACCAGGGAGAATTCAGACTTTTTCTTGGTAGTCAGACGTATGCTGAAAGAACTGCTGGAGGTACAAATGATCTTGCTAGAAGTCAAAGTGTTACCATGCCCGGTTTGCATGCCTTTTGGCCAGCTCAAGTGGTTCAGCTGACCCACCTCTGTGGAGGAAGATATGTGCACATAGTAGCAGCACCAAAGTTCCTCATCTGATTTCAGAAACTGGACAAAAATTACGCAATTTGGCAAAACCCCAGCTTATCATCACCACCCCTGCTGGCTCTGTCATGTCCCCGTGCCTTATTCTGGCTGGTAGGGAAGAGCTTCATGACAGCTTTTTGTGTCCCATGTAATTGTGGCATGGCCTCGGGTTTTTCCCAGCCTCAGTTGTGGGCCTGGTACTCTCCTCTGCCTGCCTTTTCTTACACAGGAGAGCACCACCGTGGACACCCTTCCTATACCCAGTGACCCAAAAGGCAGCAGGGCTGCAGGCTCAGGACAGACAATCCAGCTGTGCTGAGCGGAGTGGGCTGGTTGCCACCTAAAAGCCTCCAACTGCTGTTCCCTCTTTGAGTAATTAAGATGATTAACCCTCCCAGTAATGTCCCACGTGGCAGGTAGGTTAGCCTGCAAATGCACGAGATGGGGCAGAAAATAAGCAACATCCAGGTTTCATGCCTGCGCCAGCTTACTTACAAAGCCTGAGCGTTACCTGCAGCCTCTTCCTGCCCCAAGGCTCTCTTGGACTGGATTGACACTTAAAAAAGCTTTAGTGCTGATGAGTGCCAAGGGCATCGTCTTCCACATTCCCCATGCGCAGCTCATTACGGTGACCTGTCTAGGCCTGGCTGTTTGCAGGGGGGAAGCGGCTGCTGCAGAGCTGCTGTTTTCCAACACCCGCGGAGAGCCCAGTGAGCTCCCTAACGCTCACCTCCGTGCCCCCTGTGCGAGGCAGCATCGCAGCCTCAGTTGCTCACCGAGACCACGCGCAGCTCAAAGCCGAGCAGCACTGGAATTTGCCCCTTTGAAGTTCTCAGCTCAAAGAAGCAAACCTCATTTAAAAGAAGAAAAAAAAAGAAACCTTGCACTATGAGATTCAACAGAAGTTGCACATTCTTCATGTGGTTTGTGAGCATGAAAAGGCTGGTCCCTGGGTGGGATTGCCAGAGCTGCAGAAGGGGGGCAGACAGTGGCAGTGGAGCTTGATAGTGTTGCTTGGCCATTTGCTTCTCGTGTTGGGCACCACCTTCATCACCTGGCTCACACGTGGGCAGTTTTTGGTTTACAGTTTTAACCACGTGGTTATGGGGCCTCCTCACACCAGGTAGCCACATGCTGGGCTTCAAAAGCAGCTTTGTACCACAGCCTCTCCTGGTGGAGATAGCCAGGGTTAGGGCCAGATTGACACGGATCAATAGAGGTTCCCAAATCCTAGGCTTTATGCCGGAGACAAGGAAAATGTTGCTCTGAGTTTTTCCATCTTTCACCATGAGTCAGTTACATGCTATGAGAGGTGCCGGTCTCAGCCCAATGTGTAGTGGCTGGGCAGCTGTAGGAGTTGGTACAGCAGCCTTTGGAGAACAGCAGGGTGGTAATTGCATCACCAAGCTGAAGATCTAGGAGACTCAGGCATGTGTCCTCATTTTCCCCAGGCTCACTTAGCAGCTCTGCTCCCCTTGTGCAGAGCCCAGGGTGGTGACACACCGAATGGAGCGGAAACAGTTGCTGACGAGGAAATCCAGATACAGCCCAGCCCCTGCTTGGCCTTCAGGCGCCTTTCCTGTCCAGGAACAAAACACCCAGAAAGGCTGCTGCACCACATCTGCTGCTTGGTGTGCTTGCAGTGCATGTCCAGAGCGGGAGCTCAGCAGTGCCGGAGGAGGGGGACGCTGCTCCTCTGTCACTCTGAGCCTCATTCCTAGTATTCCCCTTTCTCCACATCTCTTTCAGATGACCTTCTTCTTCTCGGATAAGGTGGTGCTGCTCTTTGACTTCTGGAGCGTCCATAGCCCCGGAGGTAGGCCACGAGCCCCAACGCAGCGGGGTGAACGAGCTCTCCCCATGCCGTCACAAGCCCACAGCACCCAGCGAGGAGCTCTCCTCACCTGCCATCAGGGTCGTGGCAGGCGCTCCCCGGGGTGTTGGGGTGGCACCAGACATTGCTCAGAACTGCAGGTCCACTCCTGCAGAACCCCGAATGAACAAGAAAACCTCCTACCACAAAATGTATGCAATCCTTTTTTTTCTAATGAAATACAGATTCTCAACTGATACCAAACTATTCTTTTTGGAGAAAATAATGATGTTGATTAGCTTGTCTGCTCCTGGACCCAAATTAAGCTTTGAAACCAAGTCTCCCATTCACTCAGTGGCATAAGAGGTCTCAGCTTTCCATTTCTTTTTGTTGTTTTTTTAAAAACTTTTCTCCCAAAGTCATATTTTAACTCCCATGTTCCTGCTGAGTATATACACAGATACTTTGTTTGTTTTACAGAGCAGCTTGCTCCCCAAACGCATCTTAGAAATGGAGAGGGTGGTGGCTTGGATTTGGTTAAATACCCTAGTTTCCAACGCTACAAACATGCTGCCCATTGCTCCAGCCCAATTTCTGATCTCAGGAGTGCTCCAAGCACCTCCATTCCCTTCATCCTATCCAACGACTTGCCCAAGCAGTCAGTGCTAGATCCCTGCCCTCTGGCCCCTTTGCCCTGCAGCGCTGCATGGGAAGGTCCTATCATACCATGGGTTTTGAAGGACCAAGCTACTGGAACAACCTCGCTCTGTTGCATCCCCTCAAATGCACCTTCCAGCCTCCGTCTGGTGGGAGATGGGCAGCCAAGGAGGTTTCTTCTTACAGGGATGGTGCTCTCCGTGCTCGTCATCCTGTTGCTTTCCGTGCTTTATGAAACTGTGAAGATCGGCAAGGCCAAGGTGCTGCACCGGGCAATGCTGGCCATCCCGCGCAGCCTCAGCCAGGAGTCCTTGGCAGAGCAGGATGAAGGGGCCGTTGACACCAGCGGCAGGCAGCATGGCACCACGCATGGAAGGTAACGTACACCCAGGAGCTGGCTTTCACCTTGCTAGCGGTCCTGTGGGCAGGGGCCAAAGGGTTTATCGGGGCGGGGGGAGCCGCCACACTGAATTGGAGATGGGGTGTAGAGCCTGTGGGCGAGCGTAATAGTAAAAAAAAAAATGCTGTGAACAGGCATTTGTGGAATAACGTGCTCCCAAGAAGGAAGCATCTTTATAGCTTCAGCACCTTGTCCTGGAGGAGTATCCCAGCTCTTCCAGACAGTAATACAGCAGAAGGTGCTCTAGGAATTTTTCTGGTGTATTAAATGCTCCCAGCCCCTCTAGCCACCGTGGGCACAGTGGGAAGGACAGGAGCGCCGTGACCGCCTGCACGGGGACAAGCACTGCTGCAGCAGCGCGTTGGCGCAGGCACACCAAGCAAGGCTGGCCCAGGAGTCTCCCTTGCAGCATGAGCTGCTTGAGTCAAGGCCTGGCATTTTCATTTTGTATTTAATCCCAGAGAGTGCTTGAGGCTCCTCTTAATACCAGCTTGTTAATAACATGCTGCTTATTAATTCAGCCCTTAGAAGTCGGTTTCTGTTTGCACTGCCGTTCGCGCCTTGCAGGTTGGTTCCTGGGCTCTGATCCTTCTCTGCACGCTGAAGAGAAGGGATTGCGTCGGGGACTGCATCATCCCCTTGCTAATGTGGCTTTGCTTCCTCCCCAAACAGGTGGTTTCTGTACCACGTCAGCCAGACGCTGCTCCACGTGATACAGGTGGTAGTGGGTTACATGGTGATGCTGGCCGTTATGTCCTACAACGCCTGGATCTTCCTCGGGGTGATCATGGGCTCTGCACTTGGTTACTTCGTGGTGTTCCCACTGCTCAACGTGGGCTAGATGGGCTGGGAACCATCCCCCTGCCACCGCTGTGGGGAGGCAGCCCTTTTCCTGGGAACGTGGCTGAAAATGCTGGAGGATGTGCCCAAGGCCTCCACCACTGCAACTGAGATGAGGTCAAGAGGAAATGTGACGTCTTATCTTCTACTTTTCTTAAATAGCTGCTGTCACTTCTGCTGGGTCTGTCCTTGTCCCCTTGCTGTGCAGAACAGCAGCCGAAGGACCTCCTGCTGTGACCCTTGCTGACGGCAGGACTGAGGTGGGGAAGAAGGCTCAGGGGGAGAAAAATCCCAACTGAACTGCCTGCTACTGCTCTGCTGCACTGCCACACTCCCTCCCCACCAACCATGCTGTCCTTGGCCACGTGGCCATCCCCATCTTGGAGACCTTTAGTCATGGGACAGAGGGACCCACCGCAGCTCAGGGTGCAAGTTGAGTGGGTAGCGAGTCCGGCTGGGGGATTGACTGGCTCTTAGATGCTCAGTTTGTCTTTATAAGATGCTCAGGGAAGGAGAAGCTTTGGGGAGGGGCAGGAGAGGGGTTATGGCGTGCAGACATTGGCGTGCGCAGAGCAGATCTCCCACCAGCCCCTTCACACTGTGCCTTTTGGGGTCCCGGAGAACAAGCCATGCGCAAGCATGCCCAGATGCACATTGCACTGTGGGCAGAGATGTGGGTGGACTCCGACTCACCTCTGCACCTCATTTTTAGCACCTCAGGGCCAATGTAGCTGAAGATGAGCTGCTGTCGCTGGGGTCTGCCTCTGCACTGACGCATTCAGCGCGGCAATGCCGATGCAACAGATATTGCTGCTGGGTGCCTCTTGCTTCTTTCTAGAGATGCCCATTTTAATAAAAGCACTTCAACACTTTGGTTTGTGTTCGTGTTGTGTGGATGTCACCTCCAGAGGTGCTCTAGGGATGCCTCAGAGACGTGACACAGCACCCAGGCGATGCTGTCCCCAGCCACATTTCCCCCCCCCCCACCCCGTGAGGGTCCTCTACTGCATAACCCTGCACCTGAGTAGGGTTGGAGGAGCTGTCCTCTCCCCAGCAGGTCCCATCACCAGAGTTCCCATAGGTGCTGCCTTGCATAAAGGGCAACCATCCCACCATAGCACAGCACAGGGGGGCTTGTGGCACGCTTTGGGACTCTGCATAAAACAGCTCCATTCGCCCTTGGATGGGTCTTGCATGAACCCTGGAGCTGCAGAAACTGCCCCCGATGCTAGCCCCAATTCTGCACCTCCATCTCACAGCCCAGTGCTGGGAGTGAGCTGTTTGGGAACAAGCAGAGTCTCCTCTAACTTTAAATAAAGCTTTTTTTTTCCTTTTTATTAATTATTATAAGCATATTTTAAACATTTGTATAACATTCTTAATAAAATATCTTGGAAGAGACAGGGTTTTTTTAAGTTCCCAAAGCAAGGCACTTTGGCGGGGCCTCCCCAAGTGGTTTAGACTGGGCGTCCCCCATTCAAAGACAGAAACAACAGCACTTAAAAAAATACACGCAGAAGTCGAGATTATCTGCAGCAGGGGGAAGAGCCGGGCTCCTGGTCCTACACTGTGCACACAACTGTGGTCTCAGCAGCCCACTCGCGAGTCTTGCCAAGTCCTATCAACCACCTCGCACATGCTTTAAGCATAGCTACATGGAGTTTGTGTCCAAGTACCCTCTCAGCTTCCCCAACTTGTGAACCTTGCCCTTGGCAGTGGACCCGGGGCGAGCTGCTCTGGGAGCAGAGCTGTTCCCTGCAGTGCCCCACCTGCAGCTGGAGACTGGCCTGATGGCCCTTGCCTTTTTTCTCTCTGTGGTTGGAGGACACTTCATTTGCATGAGGTCCCCAAAGGGCAGAGTGCAGCACAAGGAGCTTTGCCTGCGCAGGGAGGTCACTGGCTCATCTTATAAAAACTACCGTCTGGCTCTGCTCAGGCTCCCCAAAGCCTGTGGAGCACCAAAGCTGGCTGCCTCCTAAATGTTTCCCCTAAACAAATCTCTGATAAGGGCATCATGTATTTGCCAAAACCTGCAAGACACAGACAGCCCAGGAAAAATTCAGGGAGCTCCGCTGGACGAGACCACGATACCATCCATGGAAAGGCTGCATATCCCAGCCAAGCAGCGCATGGAGAGACCAGACCTGGGGCCACCCACAGCAGCTCAGTCTTCCAGGCAAGGCTGGAAAAGTGACACCTTCCTCCACAAAAAAGCTTTCATGTTAGCCTTCAGTGGCTGCTAGAAAACCCTAGGCGTAGGCCTCAGGGCAAGCTGGAGGGCACAGCCCTGCTCCTGGGAAAGAGCAGCTTCGGGGCAGGGGGCTTTGTGCCCACCAGCTGCTGCACACCGTGGCCCGGCCACCTCTGGCGACACTCCTAGAGTGGCAATTAAAGCTTGTAAGCATTGCTGTTTAACCAGTCATACTCCTCCCTCTGGCCCAAACCTCCTGGCCTCCTCTGTGCTCCTGCGAGACCTTTCGTCTCCCCTGATCACGCTCTGCAAAGCCTCGCACTCCTCTACCAGCCTCTGCAGACCCCTCTGCCAGGCTCTTCATCTACCTCCTGCAGCCCTCTCCCCCATCAGCACTATTTAGGGGAGAAGGAAGCTGTCCATGAAATGCCCTCCCTTGGGCACGCGTGCTTCAGTGCTCCCCAGCTAGCTGGCGCCAGGAGCATTCCCGCCAGGCTGCCGGTGCAGGGAGACTCCCAGGAAAAACCTCATGGGCTTGGGCAGGAGAAGAGCCAAAGGTGAGCTCCTGCCCATCCTGAGGCGAGGGACAGGTCTGGCCTGGCCAGGGCCCGGCGTGTCAAGCAGACCGCGCGGCTGGCCATGGCGAGACACTGCATGCCCAGGCAGCACCCTGCAAAGCCAGCCCAGCCCCAGACTCCCATCCTGCTGTCAAAGTGGGTCTCACTCCCACGTCCCGGCAGCCCCCAGCACCGGGGCTCAGTCAAGGGGTGCAGCTAAAGCATCTCTGCAGTAGAAAAGAAGAAAACAACACAGAAGAAGGATAGAGCAGAGTGCAGAGGATGCCCCACATTGATCTGAGGGCCTCTGAGGAGAACCCCCTAGCCTGACCCAGTGAGACCACTTGGTTCTGGTCAGCCACACACAGCAGCGGAGACTCCCTTCCCAGTTAGGCAGTAATGTCTTGGTGTTTCCCATCCCCTCCCTCTCCCAGAGCCCTGGGCTCCAACCCCGAGAACGCAGCAGGTCCTAGCGCTGTGACCGGACCAGCCTACAAGCATCCCCACCCTCCCCCCAAACTCCCAGTGTCACCGAGGCCAGTCCACCCTTGGCGCCCCGGGACGTGCCCACGCGGAGGCAGCCAGGCTAGAACTCAGTCTGCACCGCCTCGCCGCTCTCCGTCGTGCCCACGCTGCCCGCGGCGGCCGGCTCGGTTGGCTCCGGGCTGCACTCGCTGCCTGGTGTTGACACCACCTCTCCTGTCTCCTTGTCGCTGGGTTTGTGGCTGTCTGCATTGGCCTGCTGCTCGGCTGCTGAGGGAGCGGGCTCGGTGAGGGCCGTGGGCACTGCCGGTGCCGCACGGCGCATCCCTGTTCCCACGCTGGCCAGGCTCTGGGGAGGTGCATCGCAAGTGGCAGAGCTTTCTGTGGAGGTGGCCTCCTTGGACTCTTCCACTGCCGGCTCCTTGGAGGTACTGCTCTCCTGGGTGATGATGGTACCGTTCGTCAGCCGTTCCTCTGCCTCAGTACCAGCAGGGCCTGCGGGTTCCTTGAGAACCTCCTCCTCCAGCATTTCCCGGATCTCCTTCACACTGCCAGGGGAGCCTGATGTTGCCTGAGGGTCCGACTCCTCTGGCTCGTGCTCCTCCTGGGAGGTCTGGTGCATCAGCGCCTCGGTGCCTGACTCATAAGGCAGAGCCCCCTCATCATCTTGGATGACCGACACCACTTGTTTCGCCCTGCGGCGCTTGTCGGCAGCCGGTTCGGTGTCGGACTGGCTGCTGTACTCCTCTCCCCAGTCGATGGGGATGCCCTCACCCAGCAAGTGGAGGTTGGGATCGCTGTTGTGCATCACCATGCTGTCACGGTATAGGTTGTGCTTCCTCTGCACGGCCGCCTCTTTCACAGCTGGGACAGCACAGAGAGAGGCATCAGATGATCTGCCTACACAGGGCAGTGCTTGAGGGGCCCCTGGGCAGCCCACAGATGTGGCAGGGTCCCTCCTGGCCTTCTTAGCGTGTAGAGTGAGCATGTAGGTACCCGAGGCTGAGTGCTGCCTCTGTGCCTGGCTTGCAGCCACGGCCAGCTGCAGTCGCTGCAGAGATTTGGGAGCACGCCCCGCCTCTAATGAAGAGCTCATGAAATGCCCACGGGCGACAAACAGGGCACAGAGCAGCTGACAGAGGGAAATGCAGTTGTACAAGATGCGGGAAGACAGAGGCAGGCTGCCCCAAGTGCCTTGGCATGGGGAAGTGGATGGGGCTTGGCAGATGGCCCCAGGCAGGGTAGGAGAAGACAGAGTGAATGTTTCCACCAGGCCTGGATGGGGGCAGTGTGGGGAGAAGGCCATTACAGTAGAATGGATATGAGCTGGATGGACTGCCTGGATGGAAGAGAGAGGACCTCATCCCACACTTCCTCCCCTTCCAAGACAGTGCAGAGCTGACCAGGGTCCAGGCTTCCCTACCACCCTGGAACTGCAGGGCCCTACCGCCTACCTTGCATGATGTCTTTCATGACGGACTGCAGCACAACCTCCTCGTAAGTATTTTCCACAAGGATAAAGCTGGCAAAGTCCTCAAAGATCAGCTCTTGGAACTTGGCTAACTCCTGCCGCAGAAAAGAGGTGAATCAGAGTTTGCCTGCCCAGCAGATCCAGTGACATCTGCCTTGGAGCCTGTCCATGATGCTGGGCTCTAACCCGCCGGGGCTGGGGAATACCACCCTCCCAGTGGGCATGGCCACAGCCTTTCAACTACCCCAAAGAACAACAACAGGCAGCAAATCTGGGTTTGCTGAGTGCAAGGTGGAGGTGCTCGGAAATGCACCATCAAGGCTTTCCAATTACTTGATTATATAATCTTTCATGTTAAACTAAAGCTGCTTTCCCACCTCTGACCAACTCAAGTCCAGTTAGATCAAGAAGGAGGAAGAGATCAGGCCCATCCTTGGAGAGAGGGGGATGCTCAGCTCTGGTCGTGTCCCCCCCCCCTCCAAGCAGGGTCCTTCCATCCCCTCTTTGGCTCTTACCCCCTTGCAGGTTGGTGCCAGCTTTTTCAGCAGGAAGGGGATGGTGATCTGGAGCAGGGCTTCCCTGAAGAACTTCTTCCGCACAGTGCTGCTGTCATAGTCATATTTCTGCAGGGTGAGCAAGAGGGCAGGGTCAAGTTAATGCCACGGGGAACAACACTGGCAGAGGCAGTTTGTGGCTCTCACCCACTGCCATGCCGCCTCCAGGCTGCACGTTAGCAGTTCCAGCTGCACCTACACATTTAGGATCCAGGGCCAGCGACAAGGCCCCGATGGAGGAGCCGCAACCACAAAACCCTGGATTTTTGGCCCCCAACCCATTCTCACAGGTGTGTGTGGTTCCTCTGCCTCTTGTCCTCCCATTCCTCATCTGTCTAGTACACAGGGACATCTGAGCCAGGCAGCACCCAGCTCCTTCATTTCTTCTCTCCAGAAGCATTTGGGCCTGTGTCAGTATGGAGTGGCTTTTATGTTGACATATACATGTGGTCAGAGGGAATCAAAGGCATCTGGTTCCTCCTCAAGGTTTTTCCTATCCACCTGCCCTTAATCTCAGCAAAATACGTAACAGTCTCAATGTACAGAACTATTTTCTCTGAAAACCTGTGTTATAATCAGAAATGTGACTCCTGATCTCTTTCTCAGGCTCCCAGCCCTCTGATGAATGCCACCTCTCAAGAAGGCACCCATACAGCACATGGACAACCCACAATCCACCACCATGCCACTTTTCTGCCTTCCTCACCTTGAGCACTCGCTCGAGGATGCGCTGGATTGACTTGCACAAGTCGTCTTTGCCCTGAAGCTTTCCCAGCTCCTGATGGAGGAGGGTCTCAAACGTGTGCACAGCATTGTCCATTTGCTATAACAAGAGGCACACCATCAGCACTGGAGAGAGACCCCAAAGGTGGCCAGCCATGGCAAGGGGGGGGGCCTCCTTTGGGGCACCATGATGCCAAGACAAGCCTTTACACTGGCAAGGCCAACAACATCTTCTTGCAGCATCTGTACCCTCCATCTTGAGGACCATGTGAAGAACCAAGAGTACTGGGGCTGGACATCAGCCTGGGGGGACTTGGCTCAGCCACTTTCAGCAAGTGGCTGGTACACTGATACCAGCCTGCTCATCTGTGTCTCCCAGCACCACGTGCATCCTTGGGGGATGCTGGGTGCACCCACCACTCCTGGGCCCCCAGATCTGCCCCAGCAGCAGTCCTGGCCCCTTACCCTTCTGCTGCCTTGACCCACCCAAAAGTGCTGATGTGGAGGAGAAAGGGTACCCAAAGCTGGTTCACATCCCCTCTCTGGACCCTGGTCTAGGTGTAGCTGGGCCTGGCCTTGTAGTTGGGCTATCAGCCTTGCTGGTGCCTGTGGGCTCAGAGGCAGGTCAAACGGGTCAGCGGTGCTAGACACGTTTCTTTACTCAAAGGTAGGCACCTTTGAGTACAGACCTTGCCACACTGCAAGGGTCGCCCACACTGTTGTACATCCCTGGGCTCTCTCCTTGCATGTGATAGACTCCCCTGTGTGGCTCGGGCTCCCTTGCTTGTGCTCCACACCAAGGGGGACAGCCAGATCTGCCACATGTCAAGCAGGGCAGCTGCGTGTTAATGGCATGAAGGGCTTTCAGATGGATATAAATCTCTGCCTAGGCAACTAGAGTTTGACCAGCCTGGTCTCCACATATATGGCTCACCCATGTGCCTCCCCTCATGACTTCTCCAACCCTCTGCTCTCAATCCCTAGGAAGACACAAGAGGACAATATAAGGGAGGACCACAGCTGATCACCAGGTGAAGCAGTTGTCCCCATCCTACCTGTCTCATGTGGATCTGGGCTCTTTGCTTGAAGACAGATGTGCTGGAGACATCAAACCGTTGCTGAAGACCCTCCAGTTTCAGCTGATCCATCTTCTCATAGCATGACTGCATCTTGACAGGGTGGAAGGCCAGGTGCGAAAGCTTCTCCATGTACTGGGGATAGAACAAGAGCTCAGCAAGCAGGACAACCTCTTTGCATGCTGGGGGCCATCCCCTACATCAGGCACAGCAGCCTGGACTGCCACGGGTTAAGCCCATGTCTTCAGCAAGCTGGGGTCCTGAACCTATTTGCTGCCAGTAAAGACAGTGCAGCCACTCTGGGCTCCTCCGCCAAAGCTGTAGGTGGACACTGGTGGTGCACGGAGGTCCTCTGGGACTAACAATAAAGCAGAGAAAGGAGTGGAGGTTTCTCTGCTTATGGCTCAAAGGGGCGACTGTACCCTCCCCCCCCACCTTCTGTGCTTGAGCCCCATGACAGAAGGGCTGGGTCTTGCTGCATGACTTGGCAACACTGTTCCCACCTTCTAGGAACACTTCCCACATTTGCCAGAACTGCCAGGGGTTTGTGGGCTTCACCCCTATAGAGAACTGTTTTTTCTCTGTCTTGGGTCCTACAGACCATCTCACAGAACAGTCCTTACTGGGCATGGCAGCAGGGCTACCCCTCCACTCCTGAGCCTTGTCCTGCCAGCCAGTCAGAAACCTCCCCAGGCCTCACCTCTACCAGCTTCTCCAGGCCTCCCTCGTTGACGATGTTCATGTTCATGTCCGTGACCTCCTTGAAGAACACCTCCCGCACCTCAGCAAAGCCCTGGCTTGTGGGGGTCATCAGAGCCTCCAGGATGGAGGAGATGTAGGGCTGGACATGGTTACGGACACAGATCTCTGCTTTGGGGAGGACGAATGCTGTGCAGAGAACAGGAGTAAGAATGGTAAGTAAGTGTCTTCCTCTGCCCTTTCAGCCCTCAGACACTCCAGGCCATAATCAACCTAGAGTATGAGATCTGTCCCTTCTCCCCAAATCCTTCTAGAAGAGGATCAATCTGTGCCTCTCCCAGATTTACATGGAAACTCAGGGTGTTCCTGCAGATGCCCTTCTAGTCCATGCTAAATCTGTTCCTCCCCCACTGCTCTAGTTTGGGGTCTCTGCCCACCTTCTCTATTAGCTTCTGGGTCCCTGCTCTTCCTGCAGCTCAGAAACGCAAACCTTGTGCATGCATCTTGGCCACTCCAGCTCCTTGCTTCTCCTCCTGAGGCTCTGCTGTACTGCCTGATCCCACTTGCTATCCTAACAGGAGCCATGCTCCATCCCAGAAACACCTGCCTATTGGTAATGTAGTATTCACATCATACTGGTAACTGTTTGCATACATATATATATACAGTCCATCCGTGCCTGCCACAGCCTGGAAGAGTTTGGAGGGCCCTCATCCTCTAGGGCTGTACCTCGGATCTTGCTGGCCAAGTGCTCCTTTGAAGTGATGATCTGGTCCATGTCTGTACGGATGGTGCTCTCGATCTGGGGACGTTCCAGTTCACATTTGGTCACAACAGCATCATACTGGGCCTTTGTCTGGTCATAGACCATTCTGTAGACAGCATCCGAGATCTAGAGAGAGAGAGAGAGAGAGAGAGACTGTCAGCATGCCATCTCCTGCATCCTGCTGCAGCCCAGTGACCACTAGCTTCCCTATACACAGTGAGATGCAGTGAGGGAACACACAGAACCATTACCATTCCCCTGACCAGATCCATCTTTGCAGTCTGGCAGGAGGTCTTCCAGGTCAGGGATTCCCAAGCCAGGCAAGATGAACCTTCAAGGATGCATAAAACACTTCAAAGAGCTACCTGACCAGCACAGAGCTGGGCACTGTCACCATCTGCAGAAAAGGGCTGCAAACCTGCCCTGCCTCCAGCAGAGAAAGGTCGCAGGATGCTCCAAGTCTGGGTAGGAGATAATGGCTGGCCTTGTTTGAAAGCTGTGGATTGAATTCAGCCTGCAAGACCCCAAACATTCAGTAATTCTGTGCGGTCTTGTCCAAATCCTGCCCTGAACCCAGCCAGAAGTGTGGGGGCTGCTACTACTGCATGTGGTGGTTCTGGTCCAGCCTTGAGCCCAGAGACGCACTCCCCAGAGCCCCCACAGTACCTACAGGTATGGGGACATCACAGCCATGGGTACTGAGGGAACACTCCCAGAGAGGATGCATCCCTGCTGGTATACACTGCTGCTCTTGCAGAGTATCACCCATCTCCACTCAGGCATCAGGCACACGAGTTTGCAGTTAGATGCCAGCCAAACCCCCCAGATAAAGAGGTCCCAGAGCCTCCTCGCACTCGTCACCGACTGCAGTGGCTCGCTGAAGCTTCACGTGAGCTTGCAGTCAAACTCTGGGATTTTAGGGCTGGCAGGAGGCAGACCTGTTCCTCCCCTCCATCTCTCAGGCTCCCAAGTTTTCCAGTATTAATCCAGAGTTGTGCTGTTAAGGCCAAAGCTACTAAAAGGGCAGCATTCGTGTATTTTAGGCTGCTTCAATGGAACTTTGTCATGAGCCTTGCAGAAATTTTCTATTGGCTTTAGGCTTTGAATAGGTAATTTTGCAGAGCATTTGTTCTTTCGCAAGGTTTAGGGGCTGGATTTAGCCTGCGCTGCTCTAAAAATGGCTTGCTAAATATAGCCGGGACAGGCCGCATTGCTGGCTTTGCCCGGGGTGTGTGTTTTCTAGCGCTCGCATCCCTCGCCCAGGGGACTTGCTGGCACCGCAGACGTGCGCGGCAGAGCTGGCGTGCGAAGAGGAGAGGGAGGTGGTGCTGGAAATGGCTGTTTACACTGCCACAGCAGGGAGCTTTTAAAACCCAGCAGCAAAGAATAAGGGCTGCTTCTTTAGCCGGGGCCGGAGAGGGGGCGAAGCAGGGTGTGACGCTGAGTCAGCGGGCAGCAGGAAACCCGGCAGGCTCCGAGCCCCGGCGGGCAGAGCAGAAAGGCGTGCTCACCACGGCATCCCGAGAGCGCAGCCGGCCACGGGAAGGAAATCCCATCTCCCGGCCAGGCTGCACCCCCGAGGAAGCACGGACGTCCCCGCGTATCCCGGGGCACGGCTGTGCTCCGAGCGGGCCCCGGATCGCCTCTGCTGTGGCAGCCACACTGCACGATCCCGCACCTGGATCCAGGTCCTCTGCCGCTCCTGCGCCTTGCCCTTTAGCCTCGGACCGATGGCGCTCTTCAGCTCCGGGACGAGCTCCTCCATCACCAGGTTACTCAGGATCTGCGAGGGCCAAGGCAGGGAGGTGTTAGTGATCCAGACCTGCCACCCATCGTCTTCCATCCCGGAAGCCACCTCCTGGCTTGCGACTGGTGCCAGACCGGAGGAGGAGATGGGCCCTCACCTGGGTCTCGTTGCCGCACAGCATGTCCCAGGTGCCATACTGCTCCTTTGACTGGCGGTACATGCGGACGGCATCCGTAAAGGCTGGGGCCTCCACTTTGGAGTCCTCGGAGATCCCTGGGGGAGGATGGGAGGGCAGCCACATGCCCAGTGGCACCAAAGTCAGCTGCTCACGGCATCTCCAACCCATGACAGCAAAGCGTTCCCCACTTCCCCCCAACCCTCACAGGAACCCAGTGCTGTCACCAGGGGCTGGGAGGACTCATGACCAAGCCCCTGACTCTGCCCAGGCAGGGTGAGCAGCAGAGCCCCACTTTCTCCTGCCCCAGTCCCACCAGCAGCTATGTCGGCTCACAGTTTATCTGGAGAAACATCACTCCAGAGCTGGATGCAGGACAGGAAAGCACCCAGGAGTGCAGGCTGGACTGGACCAGGGGGATCAGTGAGCCCCAATGGTGCAGCTGGACCAAGGGCTCAGCAGACTGAGGGCTCAGTGAGTCCCAGTGGTGCATCAGGACTTGGGGACTCAGTGAGCCCTGACAGCATGGTGGGACCAGGGACTCTGCAAGCCCCGCTGGTGCATTGGGACCTGGGAGCTCAGCAAGCCCTGCTGGCGTGGTGGCACAGAGCTGCTTGGAGCAGGCTGGAGGAAGGGAGAGCTACGGGAAGTGGTGCAGTTTGGGAGGAAGAGGAAAGCGGTTGAAAGGAGTTGGGGATGAGTCACGGCCAGCGCAGGGTTCCTGGAGCCAGCCCCGCGGGGAGGCGTATTGTGCTCCAGCCGGTTTCACTCCCACCGAGATTTCATTGCCATGATTCACCGCAGTACGGCTCATGGCTCAGCCCACGGGGACTGGGCATCCTCCCCCCATCTCCCCCAAAAGGCCACAGCCCCATCAGCAGGATAAAGCCCAAGAGAAAGCAGGAGGAGGGGACAACATGCTGGGGACCCACCATGATACCTGGAGACCAAAGAGATGAGGAGGAGGAGGAGGAAGAGATGGGGCCAACCTTTCCTGAGCTACTTCACCACGTGACAACTCAAGCTGAGTGACAACAGGGTGGCAGACAGGACAGCCTGGCTCAGCAGAGCCCGTTATTAAACGCCCCACGCACACCGCCGCCTCGCCGGCAGTGCGCCGGGGGTCCAGCTGCTGAACTGCGCGGTTGCCGCTGCCTAACAGCAAGGTTCAAGCCCAGGGGCAGAGGCTGAGCCAGCGCAGCCGGAGCTCGGGATCCCTCACCGCCCCGGGGCCTCTGCAGCCGCTGGTCCCTTCCTCACCCATGCTGGGGCACACGCTGGAGCAAGCCCCCTCGGAGCAGGGACGGTGAAGGCACGAGGCGCGTCCCCGGCGCGCGAGACCGCCCAGCAAGCTGGAGCGCGCGGCGCCTTAGGGCGATCCAGCCAAAAGCGCCTTCTCCCTTTCCCAAGAAAGGCAGGGGCCCCGGGTTATTTAGCAGATCTTTTCCAACATAGGCAGATTTCTCTAAGATGATTATATATAACTCTAAGCCTAAGCAGCTTTTCCTAAGGGGTAGCTTAATACATGGGGGGAAAAAACAGATGGGAAAGTTGAATTCTGACCCTTTCTAAACATTCTTGGCTGGAGTCGGAGCCAGAGCAGGGCTGTGCTTTCGGGAGCCGCTGCGGCGGAGCGGCAGGTGCTTATCCTGCAGCGGCTCCTCGGAGCTCGGCTCCGGCTCCGGGCACAGCGTTGGTCTGGGCAGGACCACCTGGCCACGGGCTCGACCCCACATCAGAGCCACCGCAGCCATGCCGTGTCCTCCGGGCCATGCAGAAGGCAGAGATGCCGCCTGGTCGGCCCTGCAGTGGGTCGCTGATCCTCGGCACGGACCTGCCAGGGGCAACAGGACCCAGTCCGGCTGTGGGGACCCGTCCTCGCTCATGCGCCCAGCCCCACCGTTAAGGGCTGGGGCTGCGAAACCATAGCGTTTGTTGCAAGAAGCCACTATATCATTTCAGCGGGCTGGGTTCAAGCGTTTCCTTCGTAATACACTGCTGATAAAGCACTGCCCTGAGCCCGCCTTGCCTGGGGGCCGGTGCAGAGGCCCAAGCCCGGACCCTACCTTTGCAAGGCTCTGAAGCCACCCAGGCAACAGCATGATGTGCCAGAAATACCTAACACCAGAGAGCGATGTTAGACCTGTACATTTTTATTTGTTTGTTTTTTTCCCCAAACTGGGCACCCTGCCCACAATAAGGGCAAAGGGCTCCAGAGGCCCCACCGGGCACATTAGTGGGAACTGGGCACCAGCACAGGGAGCCACAACGCAGCAAGCGGGGTTGGTGCTGCTCCAACCTAACGCGCCGGTGCCACGGTGCCGTTTTTAAGGTAAGGGACGGTTTCAGTGTAACAAGACCAGCCAAGGAAAGGGGTATCCTGGGCACCCAGGCCTGGCTGAGGGTGCATCCAGGCTTAATATACCCTGTTTGAGGAGCAGCGGTCCTCCAGAGCCAAGGAGCAAGTGCCACGGTCCCTAAAGGACGCTCTGTTACCAAAATACAGATGCTTAAAAAGGCAGGTGAAAATTCCCACACTAATCACAAGCACAGACAGAAATAGAAACTCTAATTTGAAAAAAAAAAGAAAAGAAAGAAAACAAAACAAAACAATCTTTGATTGGATTCGAAACATTATCTTCAACCTCGCAAGAACAATGACAGGCAGAAACCTGTATTTTAAAAGGGAAAAAAGATCTCACAAAGAAAAATAGTCTGTAAAAGTCAAAAAAAAAACTCCACCAGAGATGATCTTTTCCCAGGAAACAGCCCATTTCTGTAACTCTTTCCATCTCAGATTGATAAGTCGGAAAAGTACAAAAAGAGATTTAACGGCACAGCTCCTGGCTGGAAGCAGGAGCTGGCACCTGGGAGACCCAAAGCCAGTAAATGCTGCAAGGGGCTTCCCAGCAGCACGTCTCTTGTTTTGCCCACTGCAGAGCTGGGGAGGAAAACTGGGGTGGGGGGGGAAATTATACATCAATAAATCGCTTCATTGTTACCAGGAGAGAATGGTTCCTCCTTTACCCTGAGCAGCGCTCATCACCGCCGCCGAAATTACCCGAGAAATTTCTACGTGCTCTCCTGCCCCCCAAAGACACCTTGGCCTCGTCCCGGAAAGGACGGCCGCAGCCAAGCAGGAAAATCACGTTTTTCTTGCCCGAGTATCGATGACACAGGAGGCTGGGTCTATCTCCACCCTGGCCGTTCGGAGGCCGGCACCCTCCCGTCGTCCTGCCACCCTCGCTGCCGCGGGGCTCACGGGTGGCAGCCGCCGCTGGAGCCCACCCGCCTGTCGCTGGTGGGCAGCCTCCGCCGGGACAGACGGTGCAGATGGCTTGCAGAGCACGGGAGGAGCAAGAGCAGGATGGTGGTTTGGAGTTTTGATGAGTTAATTACCAAATATTTTCTGCTCCAGGGTGGAAAATAGTCATTAGGTCACCCCACGCTGGCGCCTCTTAGCTGTCTGCAGAAAGGGCTGGCAGCCACGAGTGACGGCCCGTAATTAAAGCCGGGCAGCCCTGGCACTCCGATCAGCACCGCGCTCTTTGGGGGCAGCAGGACGAAGCCTTGCACTGAGATGGTAGGTTGCATCAAGGGTCTGGAAGCTCTCAGCCTCCCGCGGGTTCCTGCATGCACCTCTGCTCTGGCTGTCCTCGCTTTGGAGGGCAATTCCTCCTCTCCACCACCGAACTGTCCCCTCTGGGCCCGAAGCCCACCAGCTGAAGGATTCCACGTATCCTTTTCCAAGCAGGACACCCGCTACAGAGGCTCCCAATAAGGGTGCAAGAGAGGACCATCCTCTGCCCACCCAGCCGCTGCCTCTCCGAGTCGCAGCCCCTCTCCACTCCCTCTCCACCCTCCACCCCCGAGCTCCCCGGCGCATCACCCGTGTCACCTCACCGTTGTTGCAGTGCCGCACGCAGTCCTGGAAGACGGCCCGCCACTTCTCCTGCTCCTTCCCCGTCATCACGCAGAAGTAGTAGTGCCGGGCATAGGGGTGCCAGAGGATGAGAGGGAACTGGGTGGGACACTTCAGGATTGGTGTGTTCCCAGACTTGGGTGTCGTGCCTGGCGGGGGGAAAGGACACCTTGAAGAGCAGGACTGCGCTCTGGGGCGGGAAGAAGTTGCAGGATCTGTGGGATTTGTCCATCACAAGCCCTACGCTGTGGAAAACTGTGCTGCCAAGTTGGACACTGCTCGTATCATGCCAGGCTGGGGCTGGCTTACAGCCACCTGGCAGGGAGTGCTGGGGGTCAGCCAGCCCTGAGCACTGGGCAGCAGCAGGGTCACCAGGGGTGCCCATGTGAACCCATACACCTCCCTGCCTTCCCACTTGCTGTCCTCCTGGAGCTAGCACCTCCCTGACCTTTGGGAAATGGCATTCATTTGGCCTTGGCATTCATTTCAAAAGGCAGCTCCCTCAAGAGAAGACCTACAAGTGTATCTTGAAAATCTCTCCTCCCTTGGCCAAGTCGTGGCTCACATCACCTACTTCTGATCAAGGACCACCCTGAGAGGCTGCCCAGCAAAAGAGCAGTGCTGACAGCCCAAAACCAAAGGATGGCTTCATTCTTCCCATGAAAGTACAGCCACCGACCACAGGGAGAAGGGCTGAAAAGCCCCCTTGGCGCACATCGGAGCTGGCCAAGATGCCCGAGGGCTTCCCCTGGCTGCCACGTGGTAGACGGTGGAGGATTGGGCAGCTCTGTTCTCAACCCATCTGGCATCCCTGGATTTTATTAAAAGCAGAGTGTCCCGACGGATGCAGCCACAAGGAAAGGGCGTGCAGACATCTGGAAGGCTTAGCATCCTTATTAAAGGAAAAGCCAACAAACTCGAAGCAGATTTCCTGCTGGGGAGTTAACAAGGCTCTTCCTCAAATTGTCAAGGTCAAGAGCAGGCTCAGGGGAACAGGAGGATTTGTGCCTCAGTGTTTGCAGGACAAGGGGCCTTTCACTGTGATGGATCGGGAGGCACAACTTCTTGGGGCTACTGAAGACACAGAACATCCTGGCAAGAGGGACACGCAAGACCCCCTCATCTCCTCCCCAGAGCCGAGCTCTCCCATGCATCGTCCCATGGGGCAAAAGGAGTGCAAAAAGCCTAGCTCCTTCCAAAAAGTAAATGAGAAGCGAAATAGAAAAACCCATCACATAACCACGTTGCTGTTTCAGCACTCCTGGCCTGACCCAGCAGCGTTTTGCTGTGGTTCTGCCCGGACTCACACACAAGCTCCTGCTCTGGCTCCCAACATAGCCCCACTTACGGTGCAAGCCAGGCAGGGTCTGCACAAACGCTTTGCGGTGTCGCTGGGAGGTCACTGAACCGGCTGGGTTTTGGAGGAAACGTCTCACAGCGAACACAAAGGGCTCTCTGCCCTCCATAAGCTGTTTCAGCAGATTCCTGCCTGGCTCCCTTGGGGCTGCCCTGTCCTTACGGAAAGGCATTTACGCCTCTGTTAACACTGCCCAGGATCTGGTCGCACAGCACAGGAGGACCAGCGTACCCCCTCCTCCACCCCGAAAGCAAGGGTGGGTGTTTCAACAGGGCCAGCCACTTCCACTGCTCCTTTCTCCCCATCCTCTTAACTTCTTTTAGCAAGGAAAAATCAACGGAGAGACCAAGAGGAAAGAGCTCCCATGCTTGTCCCTTATGGATGCACAGCACGTGGGGCATGGGTAGAGCTGGCTGCGGGCCGGCACGGGAGCACAGAGGATCCTCAAGCTCCAGCACTCCTCCTTACCCTCCAGGAGATAGAAACTACCTACCAGGCAGGCTGCTGTTAACCAGCTCCAGGTACTGGTCAAGGGAGGTGAGGATCTTATAGCCAGCGCTGTTCACCAGCACACGGGGCTGTAGCACTCGTTCATAGGCCTGAGGGGAAAAAAAACAATGATCATTTTTGGGGAGGACAACTGAAAGCACAGCCATGTTGCCACAGCTATGCTAGGGTCCAGAGAGGTGGTCCCACGGCTTTGCGCCCTTGCCCAGGAAGGCAGAGCTTCATTCAGATGCCTGGAGAAAGCAGCCAAATCCCCATCTGTGCCAGGCACAGCACTTCAGCTCACTCGGGCTGGAGCGTGGGAAGAGCTAGGGGAGCACAAGAGCTGTTTGAACAGCCTTTGACGAGCACTCCTTGACAGAAGGAGATCTGCTTCATGAGGCACGTGAGAGCCTACATCAAAATCAGGCTGTCAGCAGGGTGTGGGTTCAAGGATGTGGCCTCGCTGAGCAGGCCCTCCATGAGCCCAGGCAGCAAGGCCACCCTGTGAGCCCTGCAAGGAGAGAGCGAGATGAAGGGGGAGTCCTCACCAGTTTGTTCTCGTACAGCACCAAGCCGTAGTTGTGCGGGACCACACAGAAGCGGTTCCTCCACTTCTTGTTCTCCTCAATGTACTGGAAGAGGTTGCCCGAGTAGATGACATGGTCCTCCAGAGGAACCTGCAAGGAGGGGGTGGCACAACATGAAGGGGTTGCAGGAGAAAGAGGAGGGGACCTGGGGAACACACAGGACTGTCCTGTTCAGTGCTGCAGTCCTGCACTGGAAGGTCACCAACACCCACTTTGTGCATCTCAGAGGGATGGAGGGCACAAAGCAAAGTGTAGGGGCACCAGAACTTGGCCACAGGAAGGCCTGGGTGTGTTTATGGTGGTCTGGTTCCTCTCAAGGAGGCCTGATGTATTCTAAGGCAGGACTGATCCACACTAGCTGTATGCTGAGGGTCCCTGAGCTCCTGACTGGATTAACTCCTATTATATCTCAAATTTAGGTGCCTAAATAGGTGCATCTGTGGCTCAAGATAACAGCATGCAGGATTGTTACAAGTACAGCCATAGAAAAACTCTCAGTAGCTGCTCACATGTCAGTAGTCAAGTCACATGCAGCATTTTCCGCTGTGAAAAGTGGTTAAACCTCCTTCCTTGGAGAAATCCAAAGCTCAGCTGGATGTGCCCCAAGCAACCTGATCTAACTTGGAGATTAGCCCTGCTTTGAGGGGGAGGTTGCACCAGAGACCTCCAGAAGTCCTTTCCAACATAAATTATGTTGTTATTTATGCTTGGGGAAGGAGGTAGCTTGCACATTACTGCTCTATAGTGACCATCAACCTGAAGGTACCACTGAGGTATGTGTCAGTAGCAAGCTGTAGAAAGCAATCAAATCTTGCCCTAGCATGCTACCTAGATAGGACAGGAAAGGGAGAAAACAAAAAAGCCACCTCGCAACAGACAATGCTTAAATGTTCAAGATTTCATGGCAGGCAAGTGACAAACAGGCTGAGGATATCCCGCATCCTTGATCACGCAGAGGCCATCATGGGCCAAGTAGCCTCTTGCTAACTTTCCAGCATTTTTTGGCCTGCACGCAGGCAGCCTTTATGCTGTCTCAAACACAGGCTCGCTGAATGAGCCAAGAATTCGTCCCAAGAATTTTTATGATCCCTAGAAAATAAACAAGGCCGAAGAGCTCTCATAGGGTCTGAGCAGTCGATGGCCAGCTCTCCTGGAATGCCCATCCACCACAAGGGAAGGGAACAGAGAGAACTTGGGCTCCCCACCATGCCACAACACTATGCCAAGAGGGAGCATGGTGCACCTAACACAAGCAGGAATCCTCATGCAGAAGAGGTTTTCTTCTCCTCTTTCCTTTCCAGACAAGCGTAAATGTTGTAGCTGCTGTCAGCTGCAAGCCCTACAGCTCAGAGGCAGGGCTGGCTCATACAGACAACCTAGGCACCTCATTTGCTTCTCCAAAACCTGGACCACTTCACTAACCAATGTATCCTTCTGTTTAGAGAGAGAGCTAAAAGAAATCTGGTTTAGTAAAAAAACATGCACAGCATCTTCCCATTCCCTCTCCCAAAGCACTTGCGAAGAATAAAGCCGACAGGTAGAAGAAAGGGTGAAGCAGATCCCACAGGAGGTAGTGAGCAATGAGCTAATGCCAAAGTCCTAATCCAAAGGCCATCAAGAGGGATAGAGATAGCGAAGGCTGTTAGGCACCATGAGAGACAAAGTAAAACAGGCCGTGGAGGTAGCCGTTGACATCTGACGCTGCAGGGGAAGTTAGCCCTCACAGCAGCCCTTCCTCTGGTGCCAGCCTCCAGGTTGTGCTGCCCTCAAACCGCAGGTGCCAGCCTGACCACAGGTAGAAACTGGCTGGGCACAGAAGAGCTCAGCACCTGCAATGGCAGAACTCATCCAGAGTCTCCAGACTACCAAGTCCGCCAGGAGGCCAAGCAGGGACCAGAGATTTGAGATAAATGCAAGTTATCTCACTGAGAGCTGGCTGGGCAGCTGTCCTCAGCAGGCACAGTATTGCAAGTAAGCGAGTCAAGAGTTTACATTGTGCAGAGCTGAGGATCAGCTGTAAAATGCCTTTAAAAAGCACAGATATTTGGTTTTGGAGTCTGCAAGCAGTCTGAGGGCAGCAGCTTTGCCCTCCTGTGGCTTCCAGCTAACCGGCTCAGTGCCACAGCCCAGCAGATTGCAGAGCTCACTCCTCACAGCAGCATCTTGCGCAGGAGATGTGGAGGTGGCTGCACAACTCCCTCTGCGCATCCCTCTTTTGCATACCCTGCTTGCAAGGAGGGGGCAGTTAGGTGCAATTACCCACCCTGAGAAAATATTTCAGGCATGAAGGTACACACCAAATTGCTAGGAAGGGAAGGGAGGCAGCCAGGTGAGCGTGCTGATGGAGGGCCTTGGACTGCCTGGATCAACCACACCACATCTGAGGACCTGGTGTGGGGGAGAGCCACCACCTCCACATCCTGTTTGATATCATTAAGTCAGCAGCAAGATCTAGGTCTAGATATATTTATTTTGGTACTTGGCCAGGAGAAGCAGAGAAGTTTGTTATGAAAAGAAAGGATGTTCTGTGATTATTTTCAGAGGCCCATGAAGATCTCAGAGCACTTTGCAAGTATGATGTCCTGCTCTGCCCCAAGAGCTGTCGCCACTTTGTGCCAGTTTGCAGAGGCAAGAGTCCAGTTCACCGGCTTGCCCAAAGCCACTACAAACAAGGCACTTGTCCAATTCCCAGCTTTGCACCTCGAAAGACCCAAATCCTACTACAAACACTGCAATGTGTGCTATCCACCACGATCATTCACAACCAAGCTAGATGCAAAAAGGGACACCTGGGCTGGCAAAGAGTAAAAAGCTCTGCTAGAAAGACTAAAGACAGGCACATTTATTCCTTACACTTTCTTATCACTGCTGCTTCTTGTTGACATTTCAGGAGCCCCTACCACGCTTTAGGCCTATGGCCAGCTGCACCTCTCATCCCAAAGTGGGTTTGTTGCTGAGCACAGAGTACCCATAGGGATGCCAGTTAGTCATTTCTTCCCCTGGTAAAGGAAAAGAACAAAAGCCAAACAAACAAACAAACCCCCCAAAGCCCATATCCACAATAGAGAACTTCTGCCCAAGGACAAACAGGGCACTATCCTTCATCTGTTTTACATCCATGACTTTTTCAGCAAATTAGGGGAGTGTAGAGTCAAGCTGAGATGAGACAATCTCCCCAGCTCCTTGGAATCCATGGTTGTGATACCCTACACGTCCGCAGGTCCTCTCCATCCCAGGACCTGCCCTGAGTCCCAGGGCAGCCCTCATATGAACTTAAAAGCTCATTCCCTCTTCTCTCCCCACCCCTTCCCTCCCAGCATCCACCTCCAGCACTGGTGCAGGCTCACCACACTAAGTCCACTGTGCCTCATTCTCCAGGGACACTGTGGCACTGGCAGGCTGCCCGGCCATGCACGGAACCAGCTCTGAGATGAATGGGCTCCGTTTGCTCCTCTGAGTGCTGGACAGGAAGAAGGGAGGCTCTGCTTCAACGGCACTTCCCGGAAAGGCTTGGCTGTCCCTCAGCGGTCAGAGCATCCTGGCAGAGCAGGCCAAGCCAGTGACAACCTTGCTGCACCAGCACAGCCGCTCAACCAAATCACACAAGTACAGGCAATGTTTATGGTGCCACTCATCCACCGGGCACTGAGTACAGGATAACTCATCACACTGGGACTGCCAAGAGGTCGATCCCAGGTCTGGTTGGGGTTGGCCAGAGTGGAGACAACTGAAGTCACGGCTGAGTCCTCCACCTTACCAACTGCAGGAGGAAGATGCTCAATCCCCCTGCATTAGAAACTTGCTGTTACTTGCACTCCTAAAAACATGGCCTCAACTTTGTCTTCACTACCTGGCAAATCACTCCTGCATTCCCAGGTCCAGCTAAAGACTTGGAGGATCCATAGCAGAGGAGGGGGGAGTAGATGAGACTTCTTGTGACAGCTTGGACATGGAATGTCCTATTTATATACTCTTGTTTTAAAGAGTTGCACCGTGTCCCTGACCTTGCTGACTTGCTTCCATTCCTCATACATTCCTGGACTGCTTGATGGAGTTTTTTACAGGACAAGTAACCTTTAGAAGAAGATACCTCCCTAGAGAAGGTTGAATTCATCTGCCAAATTGTGATGAACCCAATAAAAGTCTTGTTGTGGACACTGGGCTCCCTGTTCCTACTCAGGAACTTTTACCTCCACACCTTTATTTTGCTTGACACACCCAGGGCCCGGGCAGGCACAGACACACTGTCCGCTCTTGCAACACATCCACACCGGGTCAGAACAGGCCAGTACTCGTCACCGCAAGCTGCACTGCTCTGGCCTGTTGCATTGCTGAGGCTGGAGCTCCCTGGCCACATTTCAGAAGAACAGGGGCATGGGTTAGGTGGTCCCCTTCCTAAAAAACGTGGTGGATACACATCCATGCAGGTTGACCTGGAAGACAGCCACACCTAACATACAAAACTCAAGTCTGACCCCACTGATGCAATCTCTAGATTTCTCAAAAATACTGTAAACTCCAAACAAAGGCAGAAACTAACCCAAATTGATAATCACACTTGTTCCAGTCTGGTCTAAATGTATATCTATAAATCAACTCTGATCTGCCCAGGAGTGCAAGACCCACAATAGGGCTGCTGAGAACACATAGACAATTCAGCTGACCAGACAGCACATCTCGCCCTAGAGATGGGCCACAGATGTTGCAAAAAGGAAGACATAAGCAGGCACAAAGGGCAGTGTGGTGGCAGGGGAACGGCCATAACAAATTCTGGGGTACTCGACCTTCTAGATGAACACTCTGCTGGGCACCCCTGCACTCCCACAGCCATGTGTCCCTTACCCAGGAGAGGGTTCAGGGGAATTCAGTTGCATCCCTCCCTTTCCTTAGGCATGCAGAAGTCAGGAGAAGCCAATGTGCATGGTGAGTCAGTGGGAATGAGCACATGAACAAGGCTTGGAGAGGTGCCAGTCATTTTGCTATAATGCCATCTATCAGCAACAGCTTTCTCATTGCTGAGGGCAGGACTCCCGCGTACTCGATGCTGTAAGGTGTTGGCTTTCTGCCCCTTACAGGACTCACAGGACCTGCTCTAAGGTGAGTACGAGAACATGGTGGCTTGGGATCATTATTTCCACCCAGAAAATGCAGGTCCACCTGAAGCACTGGATTCTCTGCACCAGGTGCATACTGAGCTCCACAAAACTCAGAGACATGATAGCCTCAGTGATGGTAAAAAGTCCCTTGGCACTGCTGGTGTTCCCATCTGTAGCTGTAATGAAGGGAAACATAAGGGGAGAGACAGCAGGAGGGGTAAGGAAAGCTTCCTCCAAGGGCATCTGCGACATCCAGTGCAAGCCCTACTGTCCCTGGCTACATCTCCGCTTCTTCTCCTCTAGCACTTTCCTGCTTCAGAAGTCAGCTCACGTTCTGCTACAAAAGCCTCAGCAGCGCTTACCCTGATTTCTGATAGCTCAATTTGTGCAAGCTGTTCGCCACAAACTCGAAAACACTCCAGTCAGCCCCATTCCAGGGCAAAGTGCTAAGGACAGAGGGAAGCGGCAAGAAGAGAAGTTCCCAGCTGAGATCAGAAACTGCTCTCAGAGACTTTCAAAAGCCAGCAAACACAAGGCTGCTGCTGCAGGCTGGCCAACAACAGCTGTGGAGTATTCTTCTCAACACTGTGGCTTGAGGAGGCAGGAGGGCTCAGTACTGAGGGAAAGCTGAAGCTGCAATATGATGGGTTTGCAGCATCGTTCCCCAGGTGGACACTGCTAGTGAGACATGCTAGGGAAAACAGAAGTGCATCCAAGATCCCTGAGGAGTTAATAAGGAGGAATTTGCAGCCATCAGTCACTAGGGTGGGTGAAGAAGCCCTACTGCCCTGTAAAAAGAATAACAGGGCAGCAGTCATCTGGTATCAGACAAGAGACACGTTTTCACTTTGTTAAGGACAGCCTTGAATACATCAGCATCCTGCAGCCCCTGTCTACGCTCCTTCACCACTGGAAAAGCACCTGCCCATGCAGGCTCCTTCCAAGTATTTATGAACCCCTTATTTCCCTTCAGGTTTCCTTTATGAACTTAAATTTGTGCTGTTCACCGTGTAACTCTTGCACTGTTCCTATGTGCTTGGGCACTGCCTTCATACTCGCCCTCCATCATGTACTTCATTGCTTTTATGCAATGCCCTTCCAATTTTCAGGTTGTTGCAAAGCTCCCAGGAGAGCAACAGTAAACTGCAGTGTAGCAAGAGGAAGTGAGGAGGTGCCCGGTCTTGCCACTAGCTCAGCCTCGCAAGGAGGAACTGAGCACTACAATCCAGCGGCTTACACAATGCAACGCGATGCTTGGATCAGGAGCTCGTTTGTAATTTGAGGCTGCGTTTTATTTCCTGCTGGTAAAAAGCCGATCAGACGACACCAAGGGTAGAGTGGATGCTGTTTTCTAAGCACCGGTGAGAAATCAAAGCAAATCCTACCAGTTCTAATTATAGGCCCAGGACAAACGCTCTCCCTTTCCTCTGCTGATCAACGGCTTCCCATCACGCACAGCCTGAGATCCTGTTGCCGTGTCTCTGTCGAAGCTCGTGCTCCCTTCCCCTTCCAAGAGAGGAAGTGTGAACAGCCAGCAGTACGGCAGCTCCACTGCACCAGCACGGGAAAAAAAAACCCAAAGTAACTGCTAGCAAGAAACCACAGCACAGCCACAGTCCAGCACTCAAGCTCATCTCCTTTTGGTCCTGGCCAGGAGGCAGAAGAGGGGGGTTTGGTCCTCAGTAACGTATCTGCAAGCAGTAGACACCACTGGGGAGACATCTGAAGTCTTTCCCACTGCTTTTTGCACAAGAAACATAACTGCTTAAGACAGAAACTTCAAACAACCTTCTCTTTAGAGCCCCAGCTGCACCCAGAGGAGCAAAGAGGACAGCCCAGCACGCGCCCGCAGCCCCATGAGAGCCGACAGCCCCGCTCACGCTACTGCTCTCAGCGCTTTATTGAGCACAAGCAATTCCTAGGAACTTCTTATCAGCCAGGAGTGCCTTCAACAAGCCCCGTCATTACACACACAAATAAACTCTGGGCTACAGCCAGCCTCAGCCCCGGGTTGCTGCGTGTGCTCGTCGCACTGATTTGAAAAGAAAATCTCTCCTAGGGAGCCATGCGTGGAGCTCGGTGCTTTGGCAGCCAGCGGTCTCCAGCCTCCCTGTGATGGCCGTTCCCGGTGCGGAAGCACCCGCTGCGCTCGGCGCGCATGGGGATGGGGCTGCCAGCCAGCCGACGCGGCAGCCCAATGGGAGGAGGAGGAGCTGAGCCTTCGGCGCTGCGCAGGAGAGCGGCTCCAGGCTCGGAGGAGCCGTGCCCTTACCTTGCGGTGCAGCAGCTGCGACTGCGGCCCGCCGTTGCCTTCGATTTCATAGCGGACGCTGTTGAAGAGCGCTACTCCGTACTGCTCCTTGAAGCACCGGCAAAACTCATCCAGCACCTTCCCGGTCTTCTCTGCAAGGAGAGAGCAGAGCGGCGTTTAGGCAAGGGTGTCATAGTCCCCCTGGCACCAGACCTTCTCCCCCACCTTCCTGGTCACCACCAGCTAGTTCTGCTTCAGGCGTAGGATGGACAAAGCTGCCCCTTCTCCGCAGAAGGGGAAAATTCAATGCAGCGACAGCAGAGCCCGGAGCTTCGTTAGGAGAGAGCTCCAGGCACTGACCCGTACGAGCCCCCAGCAGTTTGCTGGGGCAGCAGTTGGGCGTCAGCGAGGAGCATGCAGAAAGGCTCTCCGGAAAAGCTGGAGGCTCTTCTGCAGGGGGGGGAGCTTGAGGCTGCCTTGGCTCCAGGGGTTACCCAAGTGCTTGGCTTTGGCTGAAGGTGAGACGGGTCTCACCTGCTACACCACCAGTGGCTGGGGCAGGGCACTCGGGGCCACCTGCAATCCCTGGGCAGCATCGCCCGGTGCCAGCACCCTGCCCCAAAAGCACCCGTTCCCTGCCGGGGTCCTCGCTCCTACCCAGGCAGGTCACTCGCCAACCCCTCTGCACCTCCTCCATTTGGTGCAAGCTGCTGGGAAGGGATGCTGGAGGATCTGGGCAGTCTTGAGCTCTGCTATCCCTATCTACACAGTGCCCACCCCTGTGAGTCCCACGCCAAGGCAGACCAGGCTGCCATAAACGGGGGGCGCGGGGTACCAGCCTGCCATGGGATAGCCTGATCCCTGATCCTATAATTGGACCCCTTCAACCACGAGCCCCCCAATGCCTTCCCGGCGCCCTCGGGCCCACGGGAGCGGGGCTCGGCACAGGGACTGCTCCTGCTGCCCTCTGCCCGCCGCCACCAGCCCGGGCACCAACCCAGCGTTAGCAGAGGCCTTTTTTGGCCTTTACCGCTAATGCCTCAGATTCCTCTGCGAGGCAGGAAATTCCTGACATTAAGCTTATTCCGGCAATACTACAAGGCCCGCACGGCGCTTCCTGCGCATTGTGCGGCTCCGCGGGCCCGCTCGAGGCTGGAGGAAGGACTTCCTCCGGCATCGCCCCCGGGAGCGGGGAGGCGGGGGGCAGCCGGCCGGAGTCGCCGTGCCCCGGAGCCGCTCCGAGCGAGCTTCCTCGCGGCGTCCCCGTGCCGCCCCCCGCGAGCAACCGGGCAGCCGCCGCCAGCTCCTACGCCGGCGTTTCCCTTTTTCCCCCTTTCCCAGCTCCAGCAAGCCGGCGTCTCCCACCTTCAGGTAAAGCGCAGAGGTGGGAGAGAGGAGAGCCCGCGGCACAGCCAGCTCAGCGGTGCCGGGTCTGGCGGTCACCCACCCCGCGTGGCACCGACCGCCGGCGCGGGGCCAGGAGAGGGGCTGGGGTGGGGGGGACATGGCAAAGCCCCCCGCAGAGGGGCCGGGGCGGCTCCGTCGGGAAGCCCCGCCGGCTTCTCCGGCCGCCTCGAGGAGAGCCGGGCCGGGCGGCGGAGCCGGAAAGCGCCTCTCGCGGGCT
Organism: Rhea pennata; assembly: GCF_028389875.1. Lineage (NCBI taxonomy): Eukaryota > Metazoa > Chordata > Aves > Rheiformes > Rheidae > Rhea > Rhea pennata. The sequence goes on from NC_084680.1 coordinate 5,026,698, forward strand.
GCGCCGCAGGGGAAGGGGCAGAGTTTGGGCAGCTGCCGACCAGAGCCCACGGCGACGGCCGCCTTCGGAGCCGCTTACGCATCGCGCCCTTCGCTGAGCCGCCTGGATTTAAAGCTGAGAGCAGAGCTGACCAGCACCAGAAACGAGCTGTTCTGCCCCCAAACAGTTGCAGGATAAATCACTGCAGCCCCCATCCAAGCTCTCGTGTCAACTAAAAAAGTTGAAAGAAAAAAAAGAAAGAAAGAATATATCCACGCACACACACAGAGAAAAACATCAAGCAAAAATCCCTCCTTCTCTACAGTTTCCCACCAGAAAATTGCAGGAGCCCAGAGGCCACCCTGGGACCCAAGCTACAGCCAGGCAGCGTCCTCCGCACCTGGCGATTGAAGTGCCCCGCGCAGGACGGGCGCCCTGCCGCACGCCGGGGCCGCCTGGGTGTCCCACGGGGGGAAAAGCCCCTCGCAAAGCCTCTGTGGGCTTTAAAGGCTCGCAGAGAGATTGCCAGCAGCAAGGTTTCCAGAGGCTTTCTTTGGCACGCTGGACCTTTATTTTGAATTTCTCGCTCAACTTTGCCCCCGAGAGTGTGAAGGGGAAGGAATTCAAGTTGCCTGCGACTATTCCAACCCCGACTGTTTCCCAGAGATGGGGCGATAGGAGCGGCGGGAATGCTGCCTCAGCATCCTCACCGCGGCAGCCAGCGCGGTGCCGGGCGCGCCAAACCAGACAAAACACACGCACGCACGCGCGCGTGCAAGCAGGGCCCCGGCGCGGCGCTTGCGGCGGGAGCCAGCAAGGAGCGCAAGGGACCCGGCGTCAGGGAGCGCCGGCACGGAGGGGATGGCAGCAAGGGCACGGAGGAGGTGGTGCCGGGGCCGGAGAATCGCCAAGGTTTAAGAAATGCATTTTGCATGCCAAAGAATGAGAAGCCTGCTCCAACGAGCAGAGAAATTCCTCACCCTTATTTTGGCATTTTCTAGCGGAAAAAGATAGCCTGTTGTTACTCCATTTGCTTGTGTCCACTAGGTACTTCTATTGCAGCTTGCAGTCTGCAAAAATCTATTATTTTGGCTGGAGCTTTGGGCAGCAATGTTGACAGTTAAGATTTAGGAGGGCATTTTGAAGTTTAATTTCCTTTCAGTTCATGGGAAAAAAGAGCTCTAGTTCCCCAGCAGTCAAGACAGCTTAGTCACTCATTCTTCACTGATTAATGAGGGGGCCAATTAGGAGGTCTTAAGCAAATGGAAAAGCAGAAGTCAATTACTTGCAGATACTGAAACAAAAGATTTGCAGTCAAATATCCAAAACAACTAAATCTTCCCCAGCTCCAGCAGTTTAGCAGCCCAGAAAGCCACGTTACCCTTCTGGATATGTATGCCTGGTGGGCAGAAGGAAGCTGCCAAGGCCCGCAGATCCATGCCAGGAGCTCCACTTGAATCCCCTTTCGCAGCCTTGCTAGCACAGGGCTGGCAGCACCCTTCACCTATGCTCCACGCTGTCAGCAAACCCTGTCCGGTGCTGTCATCACCTACCTTGCAAGCTTCAGGTCCCTAAAACCCCAGCTCCTGGAGTAAACGATGCTATGGAGCCTTTGCTTTCATTCCAAAACGTCTGTGAAGGAAGGGGTGTGAATCACGATCCTTCGCTCATGAATAACGTCTCTTGGATTGCAAGCAAAGAATCAAACCTTCCCCTTCCCTCCTTTCACCCCCATCCCCTGCTTTTGCTTATGAGGAGAAAGACTTTAATGAGTGCGACTTAAAGACACTGACGGTCTGTAACATCGCCAGCAAGCCCCATCCACGGCGCAACAATCCCAGGACACATGACAATTCCTCCTCCCCCTCCTACCCCGACTTATTCCCCGGAGATCCATGAGCCACCTGCTCACAGCTCCAGCGCAGACGCTGCCCTTTGCCACGGCCACCAGCTGAGCCTGGTTTCCGGCCTCTATAGATATTCTCAGGGTTTTTTCTTGGGAAGTATCTTTGTCCACACACTTCCAGGGCTGCCAGGAAGAGGCACCTCTTCCAGCGAGCACAGCTTCAGGCAGGCAGCTGGGTTTTCACTCAGCGTCCAGCTCCCCACAGACATGAGGAGCCAGAAGCACTTCAGCGCTCATGCACTTGCCTCCTGCCATTTAGACCAGTTGATTCCAAGCTGTGAGGCAAGACAGGATGCACAGCTCAAGCTACTATGCGATGTCGGCCCCGTGCAGCATTTGCTTGGGTTTCTCCATAACTACACTCAAACAAGAAGCAAGGAGAAGTGCATGGGCACACACTAGAGAGGTCTGGAGGAGGTGAGCCAAAGCTACTGCTGGTTCAGCACTGGCACAAAGAGGTGACATAAGGAGAAACTAGACTTAGACAACTAACAATGCAATAGTCGGGGTTTGATCAAGAAAAGAAGTTGAGAAATCCATGCTTTACATCGCAGCAAATGCTCTGAAAGCCTTTCCTATGGGTTGGTCCAGACAGCTGGACTTTGCCTCTCAGAGACATGTGCACACAGCCCAATGGCTGCATCCCCCTTGTGTGGGGCTCAATGCATCAAGACTTGGCTAAGAGACCCTTTCTGGGCCAGCACCCCACAACAGGCGCCTCCCAGGTCCCTTCCCAGCACCCTTCCAATAGCTGCAGAAGTCAGAGACAACAACTGAACTTTGTGCAGAGGCAAGACACATGTAAGGTGCTCCCAAATACTTGGAAGGAGCCATCTCATCCTCTCTCCTGCCTTTAAGTGGCTGAACATAAACCCCCAAGTCATCACCTTGCAGTGCTGGGGATTGCCAGATGGGTCAGACAGCTGCCCTTTCCTTGCTTGGGCAACCAAGGCCACCCACAAGCTATCTTCCCTCTATCTGGCAGCTTTGGCTGTGCATCTGGCCAAGAGCTGAAAGAATTTTTGGAAAGCCAGAGGGTGCGTGGCAGTCCAGGAAGCTTATACTGGAGCCCACACAGGCGTCTCAGCTCCAGAAAGCTCACAGCGTGCTTTCCCCCAGGCCTCAAGCCAGCAGAGAGGAGCCCCAGCGTCAATCAGCATCCTACAGCAGTGTAAACCAGATCCTCGTCCCCTGAGAGCGGACAATGGCGAGACGAGAGGGCAGAGGTTTGGCCTCTGTGTTTCCCACTCATTCTCAGGTGCTGAGTCTTGTTCTGTCCCCCCTTCTTGACTCCCGATGAGGAACATACATCCCAGCTGTGACTAGGGCATGGAGGCATGCAGCTCAGCTTGCTTCCACCCCTCCAAGCAGCAAACACCCCTATCCGGGTGTGGGTGCAGACACCCACGGAAAAGAGTTTCAGCAAGTCGGGTGCATACAACAGCAGAGGGACTTTCCTTCACGGGGTGGCGACAGGTCCCTGGTCTCCTTTAGACTCCACTTTCCCACAGGTCCCAAACGCAGTCTTCGCTCTAGGACCCAAGGCTGAAGCATACACATGCATGGTGCTTACCAGGAGCAGCTCAGAGCTCCAGACCCGCAGAAAAGTCCGGACCTGCTTCCTAACGTACCAGCCACACATCCCTCCTTCACGCAGAAATCCCTGAGCACCACAGGCTTCCTCCACTGCTCCAAGCGCCTCAGACTGGTCCCCACTTGTACCAAACATTACCCAGCTCTGCAAGTCACCACCTATGGCCTGGTGCTCTGTGTTTTGCAACTGGCCCAATGCAGAAGCACCTCTCCTGTTGCAGCCCTGGGTTGTCTGGCTGAAACAGGCTCCAGCAAGCTGCTCCTGTTCCTTGATAGCAAGGCAGGACTGAAGTAAGTTGTCAGCAATAAGTAGTTTGTAGTTGGAGCTGGGTGTCAAACAGAACCCACCAACACCCCTGTTTCTGCCAGGGTTGAGATTCCTGCTGAGCCTCCCAACAGCACTTTAATCAGAGACTTCATCTGATCCTCTACCTCTGGGTCTCCCCTCCTTTGCTACAGAAGCATCCTGATGACTAAGATTCACGTGGCATTTCACAGGCTGCAATAAATGGGCTCTACAGCAAGCTAGCTTTCACATGAAGGGGAGAGAAAGGGCTCTGTGTTTTGCAGGGGTGGGACAGACATGCCAAGAGCAGGCTGGACCCAATGGCAGGACTGGCTTTTGGAAGCAAGGAGGAACAAGTTCAGGTTGTACCTTCCTGTGTCCACCCTGCCTTTGCAATGGGAGGGTCCCTAAAGCACCCGGTTGGTTCCTATCTTGCCGCACCTGTCCTGCACCCCCAACGATGCTCCAGTCAGTGCTGAAAGGCCACCAGGGCCAGGAGGACGCTGCCACTCCCAGAGCCAGCACTGCCACAAACTCACAGGAACGCCAAGGTCAGCAGCTCACGAGAGAGAATAACGAGCACAATTTGCTCTCTCCGGCTGACACGCTACTCCCTTGGGGACACCCTAGAAGAGCAATGAAGAACAAGCAGGCAATGCAGGTTTGTTTTTTTCCCTGAGTCCTGCAGAAGCTGGATCATAACTGAGGACTGCAAAGCCCGCTGGGCGAGAGGCCTCTTTGAGGTAAAACAAGCCGAGAGAGGTAGTTTCTGCCCATCCCTTGTACCAGTTACGCAACAGCAGCGGAACACAACTACCAGAAACCATGGCCAAGCTCCAAACAGTGACAGCAGAACAGACAGGGGCTTCTGGTTACCTGGGAAGGGAATAAACCTTTCTGAAGGGCCTGGACACTGGCTATGTGGGTACCACCGCCCAAGGTTTATGCACTCCTGTTCTTGCCTACTTGAGATAGCTCAAGGTCTGCCCAGAGCAGCACCACATCAGGAGGTAGTTCGCACCAGCCCTCCCTGCTCCAGGTCTAGCCAGAGGCCTTACTGTAAAGAAGCAGCATCGGCTCCAGCGGTGGCAGCCCACTCCCAGGAAGTCCTGACTCAAGGGCACCATCCTGGCTACCAGCACCAGCTGGATCTCCACTGCTTTGAGACTCACAGTTCTTGCAGTTGTGCCCAATACGGGAAACTTGCTTGTCTGGGACTGCAGTGGCAATGAGACCCAGAGCTCTTGGTTTGCTCTTACATCGCAGCACTTTCTCCAGAAAAGACCATCCTGGTAGCAACTGAGCTTGCAGAAAGCCCTGCCAGCAGGAGTACATGGACAGAGCCCATTTTCTTCATTACCCTTGAAATCACATGAAAATGAGAGTGACGCTTTAAATAGCCAAGGCCATGGCTGGCAGAGTCAGCGGGTTTGGTAGCGGGGTGCTCAGATCCTGCACAGTCACTACTATGCCACACCAGGTGGCTGTACTCGGCAACCAGGATGGCTCCTGGGATAATGACGCATCCCAGGACATTTCCACGTGGACACTTGGGAAAGGGCAGCAGGCCAGCGGCCTCCTCCTGCCTGAGGCCTTACCAGAGCAGAAGAGCAGCCAGATATTAACAGGATTGTTAAAGAAGACAAATCTGCATGAGCACAGCCATGCCAAGGAAAAATCAAGGTTGGGATCCCCCAGCTCCACTTCTTCTCCAACTATACGGAGGAAAAGAAGGTGATGAGGAGTAGTCAGCATGGATTCTCCAAGGGGAAATCATGCTTAACCAATCTGATAGCCTTCTGTGATGGAGTGACTGGCTGGGTAGATGAGAAGAGCAGTGGATGTTGTGTACCTTGACTTCAGCAAGGCTTTCAACACTGTCTCCCATAACATCCTCCTAGGCAAGCTCAGCAAGTGTGGACAGTGAGGTGGATTGAGAACTGGCTGAACAGCAGAGCTCAGAGGGTTGGCATCAGTGGCAGAGTCTAGTTGGAGGTCTGTGGCTAGTGGTGTCCCCCAGGGCTCAGTACTGGGTCCTATCCTGTTCAACTCCTTCATCAATGACTTGGATGAGGGGACAGAGTGCCTCCTCAGCAAGTTTGCTGATGATACCAAGCTGGGAGGCATGACTGATACACCAGAGGGCTGTGCTGCCCTTCAGAGAGACCTGGACAGGCTGGAGAGCTGGGCAGAGAGGAACCTCCTGAAGTTCAACAAGAGCAAGTGCAGGGTCCTGCACCTAGGGAGGAATAACTCCATACACCAGTACAGGCTGGGGGCTGACCTGCTGGAAAGCAGCTCTGTGGAGGACCTGGGAGTGCTGGTGGACAAGAAGTTCAGCATGAGCCAACAATGTACTGTTGTAGCCAAGAAGGCCAATGGTCTCCTGGGGTGCATCAGGAAGACTGTTGCCAGCAGGTCGAGGGAGGTGATCCTGCCCCTCTACTGCCCTGGTGAGGCCTCATCTCAAGTACTGTGTCTAGTTCTGGGCTCCCCAGTATGAGAGAGATGTGGAGCTACTGGAGAGAGTCCAGAGTAGGACTGCAAAGATGATCAGAGAGCTGGAGCATCTGCCCTGTGAGGAACAGCTGCGAGAGCTGGGCCTCTTTAGCCTGGGGAAGAGAAGACTGAGGGGGTGAGGGGGGAATCTTATCAATGTCTGTAAGTATCTGAAGGGAGAGTGTCAAGGGAATGGGGCCAGACTCTTTTCAATAGTCGCATGCAACAGGAAAAGAGGCAACAGGAAGTTCCACATGAATATGAAGAGGAATTTCTTTATTAGGAGAGTGACAGAGCACTGGATCAGGTTGCCCAGAGAGGTTGTGGAGTCTCCTTCTCTGGAGATATTCAAAGCCTGCCTGGATGCAACCCTGTCTAACATGCTGTAGGTGACCCTGCTTGAGCAGGGAGGTTGGACCAGATGATCTCCAGTGGTCCCTTCCAGGCTTCCCAATTCTGTGATTTTTCCAGGTTTGGTGAGGCAGGACTTCTTCACTCCCTGGAGAAGGACCTATCACTTGTGTCTTGGGGTTGGGTGGCTGGGAATTTGCAAATGGCCATATTCACATACAGCCAAGAAGGGCCAGGACAGCAGTAGCAACTGCTTCCCCTGAGCTGTCCCCACTTGGCAGCCACGTCAGGAAGGTTTCCTGGCTCTGCACTGCAGAGCCATGCTCCCAGGGAGGCTGCCAGCTCGAGGGAGGATGGGACAAACGGCCCCGGTCCCACACCCTCAGTGCCGGGAAGAGCATCGCTTCCCCATCATGCGGGTCCCACTGCCTCAGGCTCATACCAAGGTCAGGAGGACACTGGATGCAGCCGGATCCACATCGCTGCTACATTGTACAACGCGCACCAGGAAAGGCCTCCGGCTGCAGTGATGCTGCCGCCCTTCCCAGCCGTGCACGTGCACTCCCGGAGGACGCGGCCCTGGGTGAGAAGCAGAATGAAGAGCTTGCCCGGCTCAACCTCCTCCGAGCGTGCTCCTGCGAACGGCCTGGCTGGAGGGTGGGCTCCGCCTGGGAGCCTCGACAGAGCCGCTCTCCCGATGAAAAGGTGAGCTGAGGCTGTAAATTATAACCCTTTCAAACAGGTTAGGGGAACGAGACACCAAAGCCCAGAAAGCCACACCAAGGCCCACCTATGCCCAAACCCTCACGGCTCCTGCTGCTCGGCCCAGGGATCGGCAAGCGAAGCCAGCTCCAGGTGCGGCCAGCAGCAGAGAGACTCCTGCAGCATAGATGCTTATTTTCACCCCATGATCTTTAACTCTTTTATCACCTGGGCATCTCCTCCCCATCATATCCCCCCAAAGACACCCCAAAACTGAGTTTGGAGATGTCCTTTCCCCTTTCCTGACTCAGTAGGAGCTCAAGTGGGCAGGAAAGGGTTAATGTTTAAGAGAAACAGAGAAATATGGTAAGGTTTACTGCTCCTCTGGTAAAAAGTTGTTTAAGCACAGCTATGGCAAGGGAGCAGAGCTCCCGCAGAGGACTCCTTGGCCCTCCACAGAGCCGGTCCCTGCTGCTGGTGGCCAAGACGAGCAGGCTTCCACTCTTGCAAGGCAGGTGGGCTGCAGCAAAGCTCCAGGCTGGGGACACAGGCTGCTAAAATCCTGTAGGAGCTCCATGGAAATTGCTGTGTAGGGAGGCAGGCAAAGTGAGCGTAGGGATTTGGAGCTGCCCCATGGACACATCCCCACAAGGTGCAACCAGCACTGCCACTGCTAGTGGCCACATCGGAGCGCTCTGGGGCACCTTCCCTGAAGCAGCTAGAAGCCGAACAAGATGATGCAGGAATCCCAGCTCACTTCTCCCTTCCCTGTGACCCAGATGTCCCTGTGTCTGGGCAGGGAACATCAAACTGGCGCTTGCTCAGGACCTCCTGGCTGACCAGGGAGATATCAGAGCCCTGGTTCTGCAGGTCCTCCTCCTGGCTGCAGGATTGGCATCACCTGGAAGACAACCTGTCGCCAAGACCTGCTCTCTCCTTGCTGCATCCCAAGGCAAGGGCAAACCAAGGCAGGGTCCCTCACCATGGGCATCGGTCACTGCCTCCCATCACCCAAAATGTCCCCGAGCCTCTGAACATCCCCCTCCGGGGGCAGAAGCACCCCCATGGCTAGTGGTACCCGGCAGTTGAGCTGTTCCAGCCCAGAGTGGATGCCAAACCACTCTCTCACAACCCGGGGGAGTTTGGAGCACACAGCGTGACACAACCCAACGGGAGCAGTCAGCCAAAACTTCTCTTCAGACCACATCCCGTTTTGTAAGCACAAATCCCAGAGTCCCTTTCACCAGATGCGTTTCTCAGGGAACAGCTATTCCCAGCCTGCCCTTGTTTAACTACACCAGGGAGAGGGGAAGGTGTCTTTGAAACCCAAGCCTTCCCCCAAGCCCCCTGGACTGATGCACGTAGGATCACGAGAAGAGCCGAGAGCAGCAATGGGGAACGCAGCGCATGAACCACTGGAGTAAAAACCTCCCTGAGATCTGTTCCCCCTGGCCAAAAAAAGAAAAAAAACCTCACTGAATCAGAGCCCTTTGGCCCAGCTCAGCCGTGTCCCCCGCAGCCATGACGAAACCTCGCCTGGCTCATTTCTCCCTGCCGGCCAGGCCTGAGTCACCGGCGGCCAGAGGAAAACCACAGCTGCCGAGCAGGGCCTGGCCACTGCGGGACAGGCGAGAGTGCCGTGCCTGGTGCCGGGGGGCCACAGGCCCCGCCAGGCGCCCAGCTCCAGCGTGCTCCCCGGGCGATTCCCGGCTGCAGAGCGGTGCCCCGAGGCGGGCTGGAGGGCCGCCACCTCCTGCAGCTGCGCCGGGTCGCTCTCTCCTCCTTAGCGACCGCCGCTGCCGAAGGCTCGAGCCCTCTCCGAGCTCTTCCGCGCCGCCCTAGGTGCCAAGGCCACCGCAGCGCTGCCGTGCCCGGCGGCTGCCCGCGAGGACGAGGGCGAGCGCAGCCGGGCGCCCCGGCCGGCCGGGGAGGCTCACTCCAGGCCCCGGCCGCGCTCGCCGCCGCCGCGGGGAAGGAGTTAATCGGTCAGTGATTAGCGAGCAGGGAAGGGCTGCTGGAGAAGGGGACGGGGCGGGGGGGAAGGTGCCCAGATTCCCGGCAGCCCCAGAGCGGATGGCATTGAGAGACACAACCCTCCCGCGCCGGCACTTCTCCGCCTCCAGCCCTTGCAGTTTACACCTCGGAGAGGCGAAGAATGGACGGAAGCCGATTTCCAGCGAGATAAACCGGGGCAAAAACAACAGGGCCCCGCTCACCCGGCCAGCGGGGTGCTGGCGGTGCCCTCCCCGGCCGGGGCGCCCAGCTCAAGGGCGGCCGCGGCGCCCGGCCCGCTCTTCCCCCGGCCACGCCACCGCCGTGCCCGGCGCCGTGGGGCGAGCGGAGCTCTCGGCTGGTCCCGCGTATCCTGTTTACACAGGGCCAGCGCGAGCGGAGCCTCCCGGCTCGGCCGTGGCACCCCGCTGCCCGGCGCCGACTTTCCCATGCCAGCCACCTCCCTCCGCCGTCGCCGGGCTTCCCGGCTGGGCAGGAGGACGAGGAGCCCACCTCGGCCAGCCTCCTGGGCTGGAGGGGCAGGGCACGCAAGCGTGGAAAGGGCCACCGAGGAGGTGCCCAGGGCCACCAGCTGGGTGGGCGACGGGCATCCTCCGAGGCCCGGGAAACGCGTGCAGCTGATGAGCCACAGCTGGCGGAGGCGGCACGGGAATAGCCACGTTCGCCACTGGCGATGCCCCATTGGAGCCTCGGCTCTCACCCCGGGGACACCCCGGGCCCTCGGTGCCATCTCCTGCCCCCAGCTCCCTCCAGCCAGGGCACCTCCACACCAGGGCTGCACTGGGGCAACTGGGACGGGGCAGCAGCCCGGGGCGCATCGCAGCCCTGCTCTGACAGCTCTGCGATGGACGGCGTCGCCGAGCTCGGGAGCTCTCCCGCGCTGCCGGCGGCCCCCGAAGGGTTAAGCTCCAGCCGGCAGTTTAGGATTTCAGGAATTTGAATCTCTGCTCAGTTAATTTCCATCCAGAAAACACAAACTCCTTCACGTGGGCCTGACTCAGCTCCCAGCATGAGCGTTCCCCCCCGCAAGAGCCGGGGTTTTCCGGGCGGCGCGCGCGGCAGGCAGGGAGGCGAGCGCCGGCCTCCGCGCTGCCTCCCCAGCGGCGACCGGAGAGAGCGGCACGAAACAGCCCAAAAGAGGGTTTGCGCCCGATTAAAGCGAAAGGCTGCGGCCGACCCAGCGCGCGCGCGCGTTTTCCCCTCTCGTAAGGGCTGGATGAACCGAAAACCAAGGAAACCCCGACATGCCAAACTGGGGTGGTGGAGTGGAGTAAGGGCCAAGAGAGTTTCCCCCTCTCTTACGTTCCCATTTAAGAATAAAACTCATGAAACCGGTGCATCCAACCAGCCTACAGGCAGCCCTCGCCCCGTTTCTGCTCGGGCTTTATCGCGATTTAGATTAAGTTTATCTCGAGCCAGCTGGGAGCAAACGGAGCGCGGAGGCTGGCCTCGGCCGCCTGCGCAGGCTCTCTGTGCCCCCTTATCAACGGGCTACACCCAAGTTCAAGCAGCTCAGACAGGGCTCGCTGCGGATAACCAGGGGCAGGACAGAGATGTCCGGGCTGCTCCGGGGCTACAACTGTGCAGACTTCTGCAGACTAACACCTTCCAAAAACAATAATAATAATTAAAAAAATTTTAAAAAAAGAGTCAGATCCTGCTTAGAACCACGGCACGGGTCAGAAGGAGAGGGCTGCGCTCTGCAAAGGGACGTCTCCTGCGGCCACCCATGCTCGCTGCACAGGTCACAGCCCCAGCGGGTGCTGCGCGGCTCCATAGCTGGCAGAGCTGGAGATGATCTAAGCAACCGTTTGCCCTCTGACTAATGCTCCTCTCGGGAAGGGTGAGAAGGAGGGGGGCTGAGGAGGAGGAAGGGATGAGACAGCAGAGCCTCAGAGGAGAAACCAGATGGGCCCAGGCCTGAACTGGTTGATCCTCTGTTGCAGTGTCTTAGCCACGCATGGCTCTGCCCCAGGATGAGTCAGAGGAGCCTGTTGTGCCAAGCCAGCTTCGACACAGATGGCATTGCTGCCGGACGGCGCGTTGGCAGGCTGGAAAAATCTCTGCTGGGGCACCAAAGCCCAGCCCAGCCCTGCAATGGGGTGCAACAAGGCTGCCAGAGCCTGTCTTGGGGAGAAAGGGGCCTGCTTGCTCCAAGACCTGCTGCACGGGCTGGGGCAATGGGTGCTGAGCCGTAACGGGGTCTGCATGCTGCTTACGGCGGACAGCTGCAGGTGGGCTCCAAGGGGCTCAGAGCCTGCGAGGTCGGTTTGGGCAACAGGCCACCCACTGCTTCCCCGCACCCAAGGGCTGCATCCCCGAGAGGGGCACCAGCACCCCATTAGCTGGAGCACCGCAGCTTTCCCCCAGCACCGCTGGAGATGCGGCGCCACAGAGCCAGCTGGACAGAGACCCCCGGTGTCCGTCCTTCCCTCTGGAGGAGGTATTCCCCCACAGGGACACAGTGTTACCCCCCAGAGCTGCTCCTACCCTCTCTCAGAGCACCTAATCCAGAGCTGCCGCACCCAGCTGTGGAAGTTTCATAACACCGATCCCCTCCCAGCCAAAAGCAAATAAACCTGCTAAAGCTGAGTTTTGCTCAACACATTCACAGAGGGATGCATCTAAAGCAGACCACAAAATCCACTGGGGAAAAAAATAAAACAGCAAATTAAGCAGCTTCTCCGTGGCCTAGCAGCAGGCAAACCCCCCGATGGTGTTCTCAACCACGCTTTGGACACAGTGCTGGCATGGCAATGAGCATCACGGAGCTTCAGAGGGGCAGAGAGGGCTTGCAAAGCCTTCACCTGTTGTTTCCAGTGTGGCAGCAGGTCCCCTCGCCACCGCAGCGCTCCCAGCCCTGGGAGCCCCTGCCCTGTCGGAAGCAGCTCGCTACGTCCATGGAGCGTCTGCCACGACCTGTGGGAACCCAGCAAGCTGCAAGTAGGCCAGCGCAAGGCAGATTCCAGACGCTTGGATTATCTGCACCCTCCAGACAAGCAGCCGTCTAGGAAGTCAAATCCCAGGGACCAGCTCCACTCCTCCAGTTCGAGGTGGCATCCAGCCCAGCCAAGAGAGGGATTAGAGTCCTGCTACGTGACTGCCTGTGTTTTCCCGCAGTGTGGATGCCTGTCTCCTGCTGCTCCCCAGGAACACGACTGCTCTGGAGCTGCGTGTAAGGAATGTGCATTTGAATAACAAACAGCTTTTGGAGCCTTTGAATCTCTCCCAAAAAGCCGGTCATGGCCGGACTGAGCCCAGGTATGGGTGAGCTGGAGCAACATATTCAAGATTCCTCAGAAATGGAGTCCTCTTGCATCAAAGGCATGTGAAGCACCTGCCCTTAACTAGGGGCTTTCCTGCACCAGATAAGCCCAGCTGCATGACAGGGGCAAGAGGAAATATCCCCCATCCTCCCTAGGAACATCCCTCTCAACTCTGCCTGAGCTGGGCAAGACCTTCTTGCTCCGAGCACAGCCACTCCCTGGAGGCCCAGGATATAAAACCAGAAGAGGTGCTGGCATGATGAGTTGACGAGAAGAGGTAGTAAGCATCCCACCACACCGTCCTATCTCACCAGCCTTGCCTTTGGGGCCAGTGCTCTACAGCCATGGTCTACACATACCCATAAGTGCACTCAGAACACCTCCATGGAACAGCTCAGAGACCTCCTACCTGATGGCGGGCAAGTGTCTCAGCCAGATTTTCAAAACCCACCAGTGTTCACCCAGCATGAAGCCAAGCAAAAGCAGAGCTGTGCTCTTCCAGATGTGACTGCTGATGGCAGCACCAAGGTATTTCAGAGTGAGAATGGCACAGCTGTTCCTTCCCCAGGCTACAAAGGCAGCCCAATCCCAGGTCAGCCAACTCCAAGCTCCTAATGGGAGATACCACCTCAGCCCAAGCACTGGAAGAGCAGCAGAGCACAGATGGAGACGGAGGATCAGCCAGCCTGCCAGCAGGTTACCTACAATAACCCTGCACATCCCTTGTTCCATGCACGGTCCTAAAGACCCAGGTAGCACCCACGAGCCAGGCTGATGAAGGGCCGCCAGCCCTCAGCTGCACAATGTGCTCTCACTTCGTGGTCTGTCCTCTACTCAGAGGTGCTACCCCTGCAGCAGAGTGGGAACCAGCTTGATTCCTCCCCAGAAAGGCCCTGCTCTACTACCAGCACTGGACCTTTGGGATCATTGCTTAAGATCAAGCATGGCCCATGTGGCTGAGTAAATGCTGCAACTGAAGCAACGTCACACCACAGCATCACGTGCTGTTAGTAGCTTCCTTTGGTCACCTATACCCGAGCCTTGGCACTTGGGAAATCACTGGCCACTTCTCCAGGGCCAAATATTAGAGGGGTCACAGGACGCTTCAGGCCCCCAGGCTGGGAGAATATCTGCCAGACATATTTTGGGGAGCAGCCCAGCTAATCACTCCATGTAGGTCCCTATATCTCCCAAGCTCCAAAGAAAACTGCAACATCGCTCCCTCTCCCAGTCTTTCACACTCCAGGTGTCAGGGACAGCAACAGGCCCAGGAGGAGGTTTAAAGACCTTCCTCTGAGACATCATGGCAATTGCTTCTGCCAGCCGAGCAGAATCAGATCTCACAGGCTGTGCCTGCATCCTCTGCCCTCCCCACGGCAGGACGAGCAGGCTGCCCCCCCTTCCTCCCTCATGCACTTAATCCTGGAGAGAAGATCTCAACCTGGCATGCTTTTCCATCTGCTGAGTGGCTTGTGCCAGCAGGAAACCCAATCCAGCACTGGGGGGGGGAGACAAAACAAAGACTTTTATGTACATCAGAAAAGAGGTATTTGAACAAAAACAACTCTGAGCCTGTTTTCAGCTCTGTCACAGACCTTGGTGCTGGAGATTTTCCTATTGCCTGTCCTACCTGCTGCTCATCTGATTCCCAGGGAAGACAAAGCCCTCTCAGATTTCGCTCTCCAGTGCCAGGCACGGAGTTCCTGGGCACAGCCAGCCCCCTCTGCCCAGCGTCCCAATCCAAGCCCATACACATGCAATGGGCAGAAGCTTCCCTCCCATGCCTGCTCCCCTCCTCAGACTTCTAGCTTTGATGGTGATGCCCCAGCCAACATCCACACAGCACCTTGGGGCCAACCAGCCCACAGCAGAACCCCAGGGAGCAGCTCAGCCCCGTTTCCCAAGCCTCCTGCACAAAACCAAGGCACACGGTGAGGGAGGGAGAAGCGCCAGTGCTCCCACAACAAGGTGCTCATTTGGGACATGTCCTCCCAGGCTGAGGAGGTTCAGCCAGCAAATCCAGAAGTGCAACATCTTTCTCATAAACCGGCATGAGCCATGGGCTGGCAGGGCAGCACGCAATGGTGAAGACCAAGAGGGCGAGCGCAGCGCGCCTCCCAGCCCGCACAGCCTCAGCCCTGCCCTCGCAGCCGGTGAGCTGGGCTGGTGCAGAGCATCACTGGCTCCTTCCTCGCTCCAGAAGGCAAAGCAGCAGCCAGCAGGTCGAAGCCTTTCCTAGGTCTCCCTCCATGAAGACAAAGCTCTCTCCTGTCCTAAGCAGTGGTCCAACACACGCTGGGGATGGAGAAGGGGCTCTGGCTGCTTCTCCTGGCTGAGCAAACACCAGGACAGGTGCCCCAGGGAGACTCTGCTCAACTCGGCTGTGCTGCAGCGGAGTCACCCCTGCTGCAGGGGGAAGGAGGTCCTCCTCCATGTCCCCTCCAGGCTGAGCCTGGGACAAATGCAGGAGAGCATCCCTGCATCTCTCGGGAACACCAGGGGCTGGGGAGAGGAGGAGCTGAGCCTGAAACTCAGCTGAGAGCCCTCCGCAGGCCCTTGGGTTGGTCCAGCGATAGAAAAGCACCCCGCATACCAAGATCCCCCAGCACTGCAACATCAGACACCCCGATCTGGAGACCAAGCAAGGGAAGCACAGTCCAGGGAAAGGATTTCCCAAACCTTTGCCTCTCTCCTGCCCCATAAATCACTGCAGTGGCTGGCTTTGAGCCCTGGTATCTCTCCACAACCCTGCTGTGAGCTCTCCACCACCCCCTCCCTGGGATCGATGTGCTCCTGCTCGCCTGCCCAAGCCTGCGGCAGAGCAGAACAAGCCACTTGCTCCAGCCTCTCACTTGGCTCGGGAAGACATGCCACATGGGGACGATCACCAAGACATCCATGGGACAGGCCCTGAAGCACAGGGACAGGCCCTGGAGCCTTGCACTCCACCCCGACAGCCCTTGTCTGCAGAGATGGTGCATCCCACAGAGAAATCCTGTAACCAGACTCTTGAGCAGAGCATGACAGGGGCCTGGTCCAAGGTGGCAATGAAGGAATGGGATCTGGAGCCACTCTGCCCATTTCCAGCCCTATTGCAGCATCCCATAATGAGCCTATGTTTCACCGCCAGCTCCTGATAAGCATAAGCTACTGCTGCCATGGGAAGCTGATGAGAAGCAAGGCATGACCCAAAAAGCTGTACACTGCTCCCAGACGGAGATCCCAGCTCCCAGGAAGCCAAGCAGGTCTCCCAGAAGGAGGATAAGCACCTGCTTCACTCCTGCAGCCAGGAGCCTGCCAAAGCATCCATAGTGACACCAGGTCTGGTCCCACAGCCCGATTTTCAGAAAGCCTCACTGCATGTCCCCAGGTAACCTCAGCCTTCGGTGGTATTGCCTGCACCCCTCACGCCCTGCTGACATCAGGTGCCAAGATGCCCAACCCATGGTGACAGAAGGCTCTTTGCTACAGTTTGTCACATGGACGAAGCTGATGACACGGCACGAGCAGCTCTGTCCCCTGCCGAGCCCAGCCCTTGGATGCACCTGGCACCAGTGGCACTGCCCCGCACCGCACGCTGCCAGCAGAGCCGCTGCGGGAGGCAAGGCCAGAGCAGAACCACTCACTGCAAACAGGCTTCCTCCTCCTGAGCCTTCTGCAGCACTGGAAAGAGAGGAAGGAATAAAACTCCACCTTTTCCCCCTTTTTAAAGGAAAAGGGCAACAGCATCCAGCGCAGATCCCTGCTCCAGCTGGCAGGGCACGATGCCTTCCCTAACCCCCGTGGCAGGGATCTGCCCCCTGCCAGCACCCAGGCTCCCAGCACTGCTCCTGGGGGCTCCGACCCCCTCGGATATGGGTGATCTGGACCCAGGGCCGGACGTCCACATCAGGCAGACCCAGGCGAGGAGTGGAGGGAGGCAGCACTGCTGTCCCAGCTCACTCCAAGCAAGTGAGGCCTGAAAACAGATGCCAGGGAGCCAGGACCGGCTCCTGCTCCAGCCCTGGCACCGGTGCCCCTCTGGCACGGGCTTTGGCTAAGCGCTGGTTGAGACAGGGCAGCATCAGGCGCCCTGCAGGAGACGAGGTATCTGCCCCACCAGGGAGGGAAGGCAGTGCGAGCCAGGAGCAGGTTTTTCCCCAGGACTCGGCACGGGCGCGTAGGCAGGGCCAGGAGGGCTGCCGTCTCCTGCCCACGTGGGAAGGGACCCGCCACGCTGATGGCACAAGAGGCCCCTGCAGCCCCAGTGCGGAGCTGCCAGGTTTCCCCTGCCCCAACACGCTGCATCTGTGCAAGCCCCGTGCCCAAACACGACAGCTGCTGCATAAGCCCCAGCTTGCCAGAACCAGCCGTTGCCCTGTGGCAGGAGGTCCCAACGTGCCACAGGAGTCATTTCTTCCCACCGTGAAAGAAGAGCCACGCTCCATTATGAGAAACCTCTTGACCTCCTCAAACATACAGCACTTTTCATGGCTGATCCAAGACATCTCAGGGCTTCATCCAACTCAAAGCCCCACACCGTGCCCCACATGAGGATGGTTGAGCCCGTGGAAGGTCACAGCTTTGTCATGTTGGCCAAGGAGGCTTTGCTCACACCAGCTCGCTGCATCAATCCACCATACTGAGATTGGTTTAGGTTTTGAGCCCAAGCTACTGCCTCAAAACCAAGGCTGGGGCCTTTCACCACCAGCAACAGCTTCCCATGCTGGCTGCAGATAATCTGTGACCAACTCTAGGAAACGAGCATCACGCTTAAGGAAGCCGCAGCGAGCCCCCTCCTGCTCCCACAGCGAGCCCTGGCTGAGGCACGGTTAGTTGATCCCTCAGCCCCGGTGGCCAGGCAGCCGTCAGCAACCTCCTCGAGCCTCCCCAAGGCATCCTGCAGAGAGCAGACTTTTGGCCTTTCCTGGGCAGCTCCAGACCAGACCCCACGGCCTGTCCCAGCAGCACAGAGCAGAACTCCCTGGGTGCCTGCCTTGAGCCCACCGCTGCAGCCACATCGCAGGGGCTCGCACCCCTCCGCAAGCCTGGCTGTGCAACAGAGATACTCAGCACCAGCAGGGACCTTGTGGGCTTGAGTCTGGCCACGGTGGGCAGGGAGAGACCATCCACACCAGAATTACCCCTGTGGACACCAACATCCTCAGTTCCTCCAAGGCCACGGACACTATCACTAGTGCAGGCAGCACTCAGCTCTTGATATTTTACTCTTGTTACTCCCCAGCTGGCATATGAAATCCCACCCTGCCTGCTCCAAGGAGGGCTGCAGACTGGGACAAGCCTTATTTGAGCATAAAGGCTGCAAGTTCAGCATGGATGGGGAGGCACAGTATCACCTTCACCACATCTGTGTGGGCTGCTGCCTGCAGGAAGCCCAACCCCGTCTCTCCCTGAATTAACAGCCAGTTCATTTAGCAATTAACAGGCTGGCGACTCAGGGGTTGCCAGAATGACGTGGGAGCTCACTGGGACCCTCCCTGTGCTGCCTCCCACTTCCCCATTCTTCTGGGCACAGAGGCACCCAGCATCTCCGCAGCATTTGCGCTGGCCCCTGGCAGCCGCAGGCCCCCGCCCAGTGCTGCCGGCCCACGGCAGCCACCAGCAGCACGGAGCCAGGCGGCGTTGCAGCTCCTCCCAGCCCCCCAGAGCACTGGGTTGAGGAGCTGGCTAGGATGCAGCCACACACAACTCGTTATTTGGACAGGGCACAGCCAGCGCAGCCCATGAAGCACAGCAACTGGTCTGCAGGACACCAAGTCCTGCTGGCTCCACGTCCATGACATCCTCCACCCCAGCCTTTATTGCCCCGGGCAGAGAAGGCAACTGCATAAAAAACCTAAAGCACTCGGCTATACCGCTTCTTGCATGGGAGTCTTGGCAGGATACTCCACGCCAGCCTCCCCCGCGCTTGGCCAACGATTGCTGCACACCAGCTCGCACTTCAGCCAGGGACCCTTGCGCAAGGCAGGTGGAGACAGTCCCTGCTCCAGCCAGTGGGGCAAGTCAGGAGCAACTACCAACCCACAGAGGAGAGAAAGAGCAGGAAGGCAGCCAAAGGGTGTTGGCGAACGGGCTTTGGTGACTCAGGCCAAGACGATGTCCGACAGTACCTTCCCGTGCTGCAGGCTGAAGCAGGGCAGTAGAAGGAAGCACTTACCAGCTCCCCTGTCACTGCAGCTCCCCAGGTCTGCGCATGGTCACCAAGACCTTGAGGAGCAAGGACAGCAGCACTCCCTCCAAACCATCCTGGCTTAAATCATGCCACCCCAGCAATGGCAGAGCCCTTTGGTTGCCCTGTGAGCATCAAGGCACCTGGGAGCCTAGCCGAGACTTGCTGGTGCTGCATCAGGGATGCTGTTTGCACGCCTGCTCAGACAGCAAGAGCGCAGGGTGCAGATCTGCCTCTCTCACCCTGCACGCGGCTGGTGTGGCAGATTGGATGAGGCTGAGCCTCTGCCAGTAAGGCCCATGCTCCCAAAGCAGAGGGAGAAAAGACCCTGGCGCTGAGCTGCCAGCACACAAGTCATGCACTCACTCAGCTAGTGGCCTCCATGGGAAACCGGCACCAGCCTCACCACAGCCACCTCCACGCAGGCTGAGACGGGCTGTGGGACCTGCTCAGCGCAGCTTTTACTGCAGAGGTTTCCATGCAGAGGGGGCTGCACAGTGTGGTAAGACCTGTCGTCTCCTCCCTCCCGTTTTTAGCCCACCTGCAGGCTCTGACCTGCTCAGCTCTCTGCTGCCCAGCAGGGATGAAGGAAGAGGGCCCAGGCCGTCACCAAGCTCCCCAGCGGCGATGCTGCTCCTGCGCTCGCTCCCCACCCAGCTGGGTGAACACGGCTGCAGCCACGAGGACCCAGGCGAAGGATCTGGGGTCAAGAGAGCTCCTGTCTCTCCTGCACGGACAGGTCACATTGGCCTGGCAGCCGGCCACGCTCCTCCGGCTTCCCCCTGTCCCTGAGCAGGGGGGACAGGTGGCAACTCCAGCCCTTTGGAATCTCCCCTTTGGAGGGCGGACTGGATGGTGGCCCTCACCTGAGGACATGGCTCCTTGTCGCAGGTGCAAAGAGCAAAGCACAAGCCCAGGGCAACCTAGCTGCTCTCCATACCAGAGCCACCTTCCCGCAGGAGCCGGCAGCCTCAGCCCAGGCAGCGCCAGGGTGCGCACGGCTTTCTCGGGGTGCCATCTCCTCAAGGGCTCCACGTAAACCCAGCCAGGCCCAGCACTTGGGAGCTGGCTGACAACACTGTCTCTCACGACGACATGGTGCTGCTGCCTGCAAGCGTTGCCGACATCTCCTTAATTGGGGCAGCAGCGCATGGAGCTGGCCGAGCCGCGCAGAGCCCCCCTGCCCTCTCCAACTGCTGCTTTGGGAGCTGCTAGGAGCAGCAGCAGTGAAGAACAGGCCAGGCTAGAAGGAAAGCCCTGTGTTTTTCCTGATGAGTTGCTTTGCATGCCTGGCTGCAAGTTGTGCCTTGCCTGCGTGGTTACAGCCCCTCCCACCTCTGCAGGTCTTTTACCCAACGAGGAGGCCAGATCACAAAGTGGAGAGGTGTTTATTTAAACCAGTGGGCTTCAGCCCTTCCCAGGAGGTGGGCCCAGTGAGGTTTCCCAGTACAGGTCCTCCCCACACACCCAAAACTTCGGAGCTGTAGCTTGGCACAGAACACGGAACAAGCACAATCTCCACAATCCTATTTCACTGACCTCTGAAAAATCATCTGCAGCTTCCTGGACCCCCAGAGCATGGGGTGAAACCCATGGCGGAATAGCCTGGTCCTCAACAAAGTGAAATTGTTTAGTCTTGCCTTGCAAAAACCTACATTTCTGCCCCAGAGAGAGACAGATTCCTGCATAGCAAAATCCAGCTGAATCTCCGACTTGTTATATTTCAAGGACTGTTCAGGAGTAAGACCACAGGCTTGAACGTGAAGTGGTTTCCTAACAGAGAATCAGTGAGTTAAAGGGAGATATGGGATGTGCTTTGGACCTGAACGTGCTGGAGAGAGGCAGTATTTCAACACAGTGTTTAGCGAAGACACAAGTCGGCTTAGCCGTGTCCTCTTGCAGACTGGGAGATTAGACAAGTCTAGCTTTAATTATGCAGTATGAAAACCAACAGCTTACTAAAAGCTCTCCTTGAAAGCTTGCAAACCTGCTGGAGTCCCACTGAGCCACATACCACACAAGCATTCCTGCGAGCCAGCCGGAGGAAGGCTCAGCTTGGCCAGCAGGATGACGCTCCACCTTAAGCAGCAAGTTCTCCGTACTCAGCAACTCAACAGCATGAGTTGGAGCAGGATCCTTTAATATCGTGGCAGCTGCAATATGCCATTCCTGGAGCTGCACCTTGGCACACGGTGCTTCTTATGGTTCACCAACCCTAATTAGAAAGTCCTTGAGAACAAGGACTTCAGAGCCATTCATGTTATTTATGATGGACACGGAGAAAAGATATGGCAGAGCCGCCCCTAAAATGCTGAAACTTCCCAAGCACCTGAGCTCACTGTAATGCACACAAGGTCCTATGTTCAGCCACCTTCCTCCGTGCCACCTGACTAGGTAGAGCTATCGGGGGAGCAGGGGTGAAGACTTGCTTAGCTAAGCAAAGTAGGGGGTTTTCTGCAAACTCAACTGGCCTGGGAAGCTGCAACTGAGGCCTGAGAAAGAAAGGGCTTGGAGGTCCGATCCTGCCACTTGGCAGTCCTGGCAAACACCTCACAAGTGACCAAACCCAGTCCGAGGAGGGAAGGCAGGAACAGAGCCTGAGGCGCAGCGCCCCGACCCCGCTCGCCGGGGCCAGGCGGGTGACTGCGGGCTCTGACCAGCTGCCCTCCTGGCCCCTCCGCGGCCGCCCCGCACAAACCCAGCACTGTGCAGAAGCCATAATCCCACGTTCAGCAAATCATGGGCAGCACTAATCAGACATCCTGCTCTCGAGGCCGGAGGCACTTCAGGGCAGACGCTGCGGCCCGGGGCGGTCAGGGGACAGGCAGGGCTTTCAAAGAGCACATTGTCACCCTCCCTCGCAGCATCCCGCTCTCCCCCCGGCGGCGGCGGCCGCGGGACTGCTGCGTCCTGCCTGTGCCGGGGCAGACCCGGGGCATGCCAGGAGCGCGGCCAGACGGTCCTTCACCCCGAGCCTTTGGGGGCTTCTCCAGGAGAAAAGCTCAGCTCCAGGCCCAGCAGCAGCAACCCCCTCTGAGGCCGGGTTGTTTGTGGTTTCCCTGCTGGCGTACAGGACCCAGCTTGCCAGCATCTCCCTCCCCTTCCCTACGCGCAGCCCGGGAGAAGCTCGGCGCGTTAACACGCTCTTCCTCCCTGCAGCCAACACAAACAGCCCCGCACAACCGAGCCTTTCACTTGGGAGGCAGACAGACACCTTGGGTGTCCCCCCTGCGCCTTGCGCAGACGGGCAGCTTCCAGCAAAGGGACGGGGAGGAGGCAAAACACAGGGGAACTGCAACGTGGTACATTGGCAAGAAAAGTTTTAAGGCTGCTGCAAGCACGATCGCTGCTGGCAGAGAGGGGGCTCCCCAGTGCCCAACCGGGACGGGGGAGGGGGAGTCGCAAAGGCCCCGTGCCCACCTCGCCCCCACAGTTTGCTAGAGGGGATGGGCAGGGTGCAAAGCGCTGCCCCCCCCCAACACTCCCGACGGCTGCAGGAGGAAGCCTCCGCACGCCGCGGAGCGCAGCTCGCCCGCCGGGGCGCTCACCTGCGATGTGCTGGCGGCGGCCCTCGTCCAGGTGAGCGGAGACCACATCTCCCATGGCGAGGCGAGCGGTGGCCGTGCCGGGGCGCGGAGCGGGGCGCGGAGCGGGGCGCGGAGCGGCGCGGAGCGGGGCGCGGAGCGGAGCGGGCAGGCAGCGTCGGCCCGCGGCCGGCTCAGGCAACGCGGCGCCCCATGGGCAGCCCCAGCTCTGGCGGCCGCGGCGCCGGCGTCCGCGCAGCGCGGAGCCGCCCCCGGACACTCCCTCGGCGGCGGCCGCGGCGCCCGGCCGCGCCCCGCGCAGCAGCGGCGGCGGCCGCGCCCCGCGCAGGGGCCGCGCCAGCGCCGCCCCGCGCACCTGCCCCCGCCCGCCCCGCGCCGCCCCCGAGCCGCTTTCGGCGGGGCCCGGCGGGAGCCTGCGTTCCGCGCACGGGGCAGCCCGCGGGCCGCGCTCGGTGCTGGGGGCGGCCCGGCCCCCGCGGCGCTGCCGTGCCCCGCTCGCAGCTCTCCCTTGGCACCAGCTCCCGCTTCTGCCGTTGCTGCACGGGGCGATTGCAACACGGGCTCCTCCCTGCCTACCTGCGCGCTCTCGCCCCCGCGTCCTTGTAAACCTCAGCCCGGCGCTCCTCGGTGCCAAGGTGTGCCTCGCAGGGCAGGGAGGCCGCGGGAGCACCCAGAGCACCCAGGCGGGGGCCGGGAGAGGGGCGCCTCTCCCGCCTGGGGCCTCTGGGCAGCTTTGCTCACACGCAAGTTTGAGGTGGGAAAACACAAGCTGCGTCCAAACGCTCTCTGGCCCCGGATGCTGGAATTGGAGCTGCTTGACCTCAGTATCCCTCTTCCCTGGGGGTCGGTAAAGCTGGGAGCATGCCAGCGTCTCCCGGATTGATCAGCATCGCCCGGGATCTGGAGGGGAAGGGGACGCTCAGGGCACGCTCACGCTGGCACCGCGGGAACCACTAACAACACGCCACTGGTCAATGCAGCAAAATCCTCCCTTGCACATGCAAACAGCCCGGCCAGACTCATGGGGCAACGCTGCTTCGCGGATGGGGTCAGTTCCCAGGCCCTCCTTGACCTCGGGCTTCTCAACAGGGCTCTGGTGACCAGGGTTGAGAGCGAAGCAGCCAGGGCCTGTGAGCTGGAGGAAGCGGTGGAAAAGCTCCTCCTTCCTTTGCTGTTGCTGCAGCTCCTTTCAGCTCCCTCCTGAGAGCAACAGGCGGAAACAGTCGTAGCAGGATCCTCTGCTTGCTCGCTGGGCAGGATGGAGCCGGAGGAAGGGCCCTGGGCTCGGCTGTCCTCCTACCCCTGGGCACAGAGAGCAGCCAGGGGTGTGACCAAGGGAGGAAGAGGAGGAGGCAGAGGAGGAGGAGGCAGTGTGGTCGGAAAGTTCGGGCTCTGTCCTGCTGCAGGGCGTCTTGAGGGAGCTGCTGCCTTGCTCCCGAGGTGGAAGAGGCCTTGGGATCGCGCTGGTTCCCGGCGGTTTTCAGACCGCAGAGCCCCCGGGCTGGGGTGGGCCGAGCTCTGCTCAACCGCAGCCAGGTTGTTACAACCCAGCCCCGGGGGGGAACGGCCCTGAGGTTGCGCTGCGAGTCCTTTTCTGGGCTGGCCTGTTTACCCCGAGACGGGAGGGAGGAGAGGAGGCGGCGGCCGGCCGAGGAGCTCGCTGTGCGCCCGAAGCATCCTGTTTATCCAGCCTGAAATAGCTGCCCTCGGCCTGCTGCAGGCTGCCAGGCTCAGAGGGCTGGCAGGCTGCTCACGCCTCTCCCCTCCAGGCGCGAGCGGAGGAGGACGCCGGCCGCGTCGGGGCCAACGCTGCTCGAAGCGTGCAGGATCCGGCTGCGCGGTGTGCGGGGAGGGAGGACGCGCCGGCGCGCCTGAGCCGCGGGCTCTGCAAGCACTCGTGCCCCGGGGATGGCGGGACGGCGTGAGCCGGCGGCGGTGGTGGATCTTGCTGGGAGCCACAGGTCGCCGAGGCTGGGATTTCCCCGGGGTCCTGCGCAGCGCGCGCCCGCCGGCTCAGCCACCCCGCCGGAGCCGGCGGCACGGGCTGCTGCCACCGGGGCCGGCACCTCCAGACGGGCCGTGGACCGCGGAAAGCCCAGATACGGGCTCGGCGCGCGGGAACCACGTTCCCGGGGGACGGGCCGGTGGTTTCCAGCATTACTGTCTTCTGAGCTGCCCCATAGACGTGCCCCATAAAACCATAATTTCTGGGGGTAATTTAAGGCAATTGAAGTCTTTTGCCTTGATACCATGCAAACTTTTCAACATCAACAGTTTTTGTTTTTACACATTTCTTGCCACTCAAGGTCATTTCAGATGGAAAGTCGTTCCAAAACCAGAAGCTTTACTTTTTTTTGCTTTGAAATGCCCCATAAGAATGCTTCATCCTTACCAACATACTTGTTTTCAGCTTGTTTCCCCGACCAAAATGTTGTTGAAATCAACAGATTCTCGTGGGAAATTTGGGTTCAGCAAAATCTCATTTCCAGTAGAAAATGTTCCACTGGAGGCTTTTTATACGCTTTCTCTAGCACAGATCTCCAAGGAGTCTAGCTCTGAATTCAGTCAAAAGTCTGGCTTACTGGAGTTACAGAATGTTTGGATATGTAAAATCGGGGGAAATACATTCTCCACCCCCTCAAAAAAAAAAGAATAAAATGTGAACATCTACAATAAAAACTTCATTATTAGCAAAATGTATTTATAAAAAGAACGATATAATGTATAAGTTAGGTAGTGCACCAGAGTCCTGCTAAAGAGATGAGAAAAGCACTAAAAAAGCTCCTACCCTTGAAAAATCAATCCAGCGAAGCACTGCAGCACTACGTGTTGAGCTGCTTTCCTGTCCCTTCTGACTGTTGACATATTTCTTAAATAGGAAAGGAAAACTAATTAAGAGGTTAAAACCAGAAGGCTTGTTGATCTGTAAACAGGAAGGTTGCATCTGTAGTAAGCAGAAATAGCATGTAAATAGAGCCTGGAGGCCCTAGTGCAGACACAGGGGACATTCATGTGTCTAGGAAAACCACCTGAAGATGAACGCACCATCCTCACACCATCAGTCATCGCTCTACTGGCAACACAACTGCTGGTAATACCCAGCCTGCTGCCTGCTGGCACGCGGACACGCTCCATCGCTTCTTCCTCGGGGGGCTGAAGTAAAGACACTTTATCTGAGAGCCTTTTCTGTGATGGGAAGGGTTTGGGAGGCTCCAGGTCCAGCACTGATAGCACTTTAACTGCTTCTCTGCAGATACCCACGCGTCCAGGTGGTGAGGAATGCGGTCCTGTGCATTTCTGGATGGGGTTTCCTCCACTCTGGGTGCTCCATTCGGTGCCTGAGGATGAGAGAAATGGCCAGAGCAGACCCGTTTGGCCTCTAGGAGAGATCTGGGGGCAGCAGCAGTTGGGAAATGCTACTTTTCCCTGGAGAAGAGCAGAGAGAGGGTTGTTAGTCCAGTGCCCAACGAAGAGGGTGCAAGCGAGAGGGCATCTGCCACCTCCACGCTCCACCCCTAGCACCTGAAATCTGGCCCGGTCACAGAGGAGGTTGGACACCTCCACGGGTTATGGTCTCCCTTTAACGACCCAGGCAGCAGGGCAGGGCAGGGAGACAGAATCACAGAACCTGTGGAAGGGGAAGGGAGGAAGGGACCTCTGGAGATCATCTAGTCCAACCCCCCTGCTCAAGCAGGGTCACCCTGAGCGTGTTAGATGGGGTCACCTCCAGGCGGGTTTCGAACGTCCCCGGAGGGAATACCCCTGGCCCCGCAGCACCCCCTCCCCTTCTGCTCCGCTCAGACACAGCGCAGACCCGGAGTTTTAAAAAATTACGCTGCGATAAAGCATCTAATCGTCGCAGCTAATTACATATTGCTAAACAGATGTAAATAGTGCTTATCTGTCTGGGGCGGGCTGAATTATCTGTTGGACAAACTAGCTTCTAAATCAAGGCATTTTCCGTTGAATACAGTCTGGGAGAGTAAATGATCTCACGATTTCAGCCAGCTGTCCGGGAACGCGGCTACGGCAGCAGCGAGCCGAGACAGGCCCTGGCTCGGCAGAGCCCGCCGAGCGCGCCGCGCCAAGCTTCGGGCTCCTGCAGCCGTTAGGCGCGGGCGGCTCTGCGGGAGGCGGCTTTTAGCGCCGTAAATATTTATTTCCTTCCTCGGAATGTAAGAAGCAACCTCCGGAATTTTCCTTGAAGCCTCGCTGACCCCGGGCGCTGTGGATCCGCTTCCACCACAGCCCGGCTCGCCAGGGAACCCCTCTGCCCCCCGCCCCACCGGGTTGGCTGGGTGGGAAGCGCAGCCCAGGGTGGCACCGTCCCCAGGGGTCCAGCCGCATGCAACCCCCCCCCCTCCCGGGCTGCCTGGGCGCGAAGGGGAGAAGCCGCGAGAGGTGCCCCAGGGCTCCAGACAAGCTCTGCCCTTGCAGCGGGCTCCGCCGCAGAGCTGGGCCCCCAGCGAGCCCCGGTGGGGCGGCGGGGGGAAGGGGCAGGGCGAAGAGCGCCTTGGTCCAAGAGCAGGGTGGAGACGTGTCCTCCAGCTTGTGCCCAGGGAGGGGGGGCTGCTCACTGCTCCCTTGCATAGGAGTGCCGGCGTGCTGGCACCACTCACGGCTGTATAACCGCCGCAGTAAAACTCCCGGCCGATAAGGCCGAAGCTGCTCCGCAAGTGCTGCGCCCTGCCGAACAGCGGCTGCCGTTCCCGCGGGCTCCCGGGCCGGCCCCATGCGCTTTTTGCGCCCTAAGTGCCAGTGATTGCAGCGGGATTATTCCAGCGGGATTTACTGCGCTGGGGTAGGCGCTGCAAGATAACATCGGGATTAACCGGTGCTGAATCAGGGCTGCCGCAGCTTCGGCTTTCGCTAAATCAGGGACGGAGCCCGAGCAGGATCAATAACCTCCCAACTGCAGCTTCAGCTCAGACACGGAGCCCTTGGAGAGGGTTGTCTCGTGCAGAACCCTTCCTGGGAGGCAGCTCCAAGCCTGGCCTTGGCTGGAAGCAAGACTGGACCCTGAAAAAAAAAAATCCAAGTCCCCATGGGGCTGCACACCAAGCTGCTGTAGGTTGGGGCTCACTGGTGTTGCGTGTGTGCAGCCTGCGCAGCCGCGGGCTGGCTGCTGGCTGAGGCTGCTCGCCCGGAGCCGCTGCAGCTGCTTGCCGGCCTGAGCGGAGGAGCAAAGGGGGGCGGCAAGGTGCCCGCGGCAGGCAGGGGACTGCGAAGCCCTCCGGGAGGCTCACCCGCAGAGCACCCCCTGTGGCGAGCACCCTCCTGCTGGGCCAGGGGCAAGGGAGCAAGGCGAGCCCGGGGTGGGGGTGGCCAGGGCCAGCAGGACAGGGTGGCCGCGGGCCCACCGGGCCCCTGCGGCAGTGACCCGGAGCTCTCCGGCTCCCGCTGCTTGCAGAGGGCACTGGTGCAGGAGCTGAGGGCGGCTCATGTGGACCACTATTCCCCTCTGCTGGTCGGGACTGGGATAACTGGTCCCCGGCAGCCTGGCCTGGCAGGGAGCCTGCGGCACGGCGGGCCGGTCTCCTGCCCCGGCTGGGGCACAGGGCACAGGCAGGGGCACACCGAAACCCCTAAGCACCTGGACGTGTTTAAACACTTTGGCCCTGGTGGGTTTTCCAGGTGGAGACGAGGCCAGGAGGTGGCCCCAGCTCTGCACCTTCCTGCGGGGTGCTGCAAAGAGTCGGGGGGTGGAGGGGGAGAGAGTTAACCCAATGGTTATGCCCTGCTTCTGAAACCCTGGGCATGGACGAGCCATCACCTTCTTGCAAGGCCTGGTGCAGGGTCACAGCAGCCACTGCTCCGGTATTTGGACCAGGGAAAGGAAAAGGGAAAAGTGGGTTTTTCTTTTTTCTTTTCTTTTTCTTTTTTTCTTTCTTTTTTTTTTTTTTTTTTGGAAGGAGCAATTTTGAGCAACTGGCAGTGGTGGGAAAATGCAAAGCACTTCTCAGCCCCACTTCACGCCCCACTTTGCACCCAGAGCATGGGCTGCGGGGCAGGCAGCCTCCTCCGAAGGCAGAGCTGGTGACACACTTGGGAGGAGAGCTGGTGCCTCGGCACTGCCTGTGCGTGTGTGTGCGCGCGTGTGTGTGCGGGCGCGGGGGACTTCCAGCTCCCCCTTGCTGGAGGAGGAGGCGGCTGAGCGCCTGGCAAGGATTTATTTCCGTGCAGAGAAGGCTCGGAGGTGTCCGCAGCGCATCTGAGGCCGAGGGGGCTGCCGCTGCTGTGGCATTTCCAGCAGTGCTACTGGGACCCGCAACGCTGCAGCCTGCCCCCTCCCAGCATCGCTGGGACCTGCAACGCTGCAGCCTGCACCTACCACTCCATAACTCTCCCGCTACCAAGGATGCAGGAGAGCAAGCGGTATCAACAGCAAGGCCTGCTTGTTCAGCGCTTGGGGGCTGCTGAGAGCCACAACCCGCCTGCTCCTAAGCAGATGACCACGAACCACCTCTCCTCTTGGTGCCCACTCCCACCTCTGCGTGGGCACTGCCCCCAATCAAGCCCCAAAGAGAGATGAAGAGAGGAAAGAGATGAAATGCCGGGCAGCAGCCCCAGTGGTCAGACAACCACCATCCTAACAGAGGTACCAGCAAATCTTATCGTGGTCATTATTTTGCATTGACACTTTTCCTCACATCTGAGGATGCCCAAGTGCTTTCAGCTGCTCCGTCACAGTCCTGCCACCCACCAGCAAAGCCAGACTGCTCCTCCTTATTGACAGAAGAGGAAAGTGAGGCGCAGGGCCTAGGGTCACAGAGCAGCCCTATGGCAGCCCCTGATCCCCTGCAAAATCCCTGTCTGGTCACACAGCTCCCCCTTAAGGCATCCCAAAGGGTAGGGACCTCACAGGTCAGCTCACTCCGTCATCCCTCACTGCCTTCAGCAAAAAACACCAGTCACACAGAGCTGTTTAACCAATGATCAGACTCGCACTCTGCAGCTCCTGGGGACAACGGCAGTGCATGAAGCTGTGCCTGCTCTGTCCCTGCAACGTCTTCCCTCTGGACACATTCCTGGCCCCTGGGCAAGTCAAGGCATTTGGCAGGGAGATGATGGCTTCCTTGGTGTCCAATGAGAAGTTGTCAAATATTTTGGGTCCCCTTCACCAATTTGCCTTTGCCTGTGATGGAAATGCAATGGAAATCACATCACAGTTTCATACTGCCCAAGGATGTATCCTGTCGGAGCAGAAACCAATGGCAACCATGAGCTTGCAGAGGAAGCCTTTAGGATTTTGGCCATATGATTCTGGAGGAGAGGACATCCCCAGCAGCCACATATTTTTGCAGACTCTTACCCCACCTGCGAGCTGGGAGCCCCTGGGCAGAATGGGGCATCAGAGAAGGTGCACCAATATGCTTACTTGCAGCTGCCCTGCCAGATTGCATGCTAGCCGAGATCCCAAACGCAGGCCCTTTGGGACACCAGAGACTAGATCTTGCTGATCTTATTCTGGCAAAACTCTTGTTGGAATCAACAAAGCCAGAGGTTTGGTACTGTGCGTGTTCGAGCCACAGCTGCTGGGTTTGAGCTTTAAACTCTTCCCTAAGGACACCTGTTCACATCACAAAATCCCCAGGAATGTAGCTCAAGGGAGGCTGCTTCCTCCTCTCCCCCAAAATATCTCAGTGCAGGAGCCCAGTTATCCCCAGGGCAGCGCTGATCTCCCACCTGGCCATGAGAGAAGGTGACAGAGATTGCAGCAGTCTTGCAATGACAGATTTCACAGTAGCTGGTATTTGCCTCCGAGCCCCAGCTCCAGGACTCAGGGGGGTTACAAGACATCTCCATTTCTTCCAATTAAATACATTTCTAGCATCTCAACTGTTTTCAACTAGACTCTGAGCTGTGGGGATTGAAAATCCCAGTCTGACAGATCCCAGCCCAGGTGATTTAGGAGAGGATCAATGAGGATGGATCCGAATGTGACCGGTGTGTGAGTCAGCTTGCAGTGCTACTTGGGGAGGCATCTCCCACATCCGCTCCCTTTCATTTCCATAGACAGTCTCAATCTTGTCTTTCAGGAAAGCCAGCTTTAGCAGCTCACTTCCACTTCTTGACCCTGAAAATGATCCCTCATCTTCTCTCTGAGCTTCCTTCGTTATTTAGGCAGAGCTAAATCAGTGACGCTACCTTACTGAACATACGGGGCCTGGGCTTCTCGCAGCGAACAGGCTAATTCTCATAGGCAGATGCTAAGAACATGCTGACAATCACTAGTCACTGCTAAAATCTCAGCCACCAAATCCATTTGCTACTGACCACCCCGATTTACGTCACCTGAACCGAAATAGCACAGAATCGAGGGTAACAGTTGTCAGTACCTCGCTCTGTCTACCTCGATATTCCTTATTAATCCTATGGTGAAAGCAGCAATAACAAAATACTGCTGCCCTTTCCTTATCCAGCTGTGCACAGTTTGTTGCATGCAGCAAAAATGCACTTGCTCCGGCTCAGACGTCCTGAGAATTTCGAGGCTGTATGCCATCGACTCCTCATCTGCAGCCCATTGCAGAGGAGGGAAAGGTTCCTGTTGATTTTAAGCGCTTAAGGCCTATATCCAGCAGCCTGCAAGTCTCTGTTTAAAGGACTCGCTGTCCAGAGGCATTTTGCACCACAGCAAGTCTCCTCGAGCGTGATCTAGCTGCCAAACCCCACCTAACCCTGAAGTCAACAAGCTCCTGAATTTCACACGTCAGGGGTTTGCTGAAGGTTCTCCCCCTTTCGACGGGAACGGCAGGAGCTGTTCCTTCAGGAAGGCAAAGCCGAAGTATCCTTCCCAGGAGCAGCGCTCCTTCCACCCCACCATCTGCAAGACTTTTCTGCCCCTGCTCTCGTGGCACTCGCTGCCAAGATCACCGTTCTCGACAGCCTGGCACCCCAGTCCTTGCCCTGGGAGCCAGGGTGCAGAGAGCCTGCAGACTGGGACCGCCAAGGTTTTATTGTTGATTTTTTTGCACAGAGCAAATGTCACTGCCTGGTTATTTATTTATTTAGTCTGCCAGCTGTGTCGGTGCGTGCAGATGCAAAGGATGCAAGAGAACCACCCGGATGCCAGGTCTCTGAGAGCAGATGGGGTGTTTCGCATCTCCCAGGCTCTCTGACCGCCTGGACCTTCAGGGCGTAGAGGGCCCAGCCCACCTGCAGGTCCTTACGTGGGCTGTATTTCTGCCTGCAAACTAATGATACTTGGGTTGACCAGGCAGATCGACAGAAAGATGGGAAAGCAATATAAATACCTCCCTATTAAATAGCATGCTGGTATTTATAGCCTGTGGTTGGCAGTGAGTCCAGGGGCTCTGATAAACTAAACTCCAGCTTATTTTTAACAAAGCATTTCAGAGACCAGGTTTTGAAGCAAAGACTCAGTGTTGCATGTCAGTGTGACCTCAGGCTGCTGGTAATCCAAGCAGGAGCTAGAAAAAATCCCCCTTTTCCCTTTAAACTCTCCTTTGCTGCCCTGCGTCCCCAAGTGCCTCTCTGTCCTGGCTTCATCTCTGAACGACGGCGTGCCGCTCACTGTTCAACAACTGCTACGGCATCACCCCAGGCCAACCGCAAGTGGCAATAAGTCTTGGGACTGTGTGTTGAGCAGGTATTTACGCATACAGATATATATGTACCGGGGGGTGGGGGTGGTGGCCTCCCTTTGAAGTACTAGGCCATTAAAACAAGCTCTGTGCTAGTTCTGCTTCACTTTCCTACCTTCTTTCCCACTTTTCTGTCTTCACCCTGTTTCACCATGCCCAGGCCTGGAAGCGGTGACACGGGATGAAATCCCATCTGCACAGGTTTTGAGATCCAGCTCACGGCCACCGCAGCGGCTGGCGGCTCACGCACACGCGCAGCGCCTCAGGCAACGGCAAGGCAGCAAATCCAGCCACCTGCAGCGGCACTCACACCTAACGAGCCCCACGCGCCAGATGTCACATGAACACGCAGCCTTTGCCCCAAGATTTACAGCCCAAACACAGCCTGTAAAAGCAGATTTGTCCGTGCCAACCACACGCAGGCGGCTGCAGGAAAAACCTAGGTGTCTCCATCCCCTGCACCGGAGAAGCAGCCCTTGGCTGCAAAAATAAACCTGAGACACCTTGGGCAACGCTTCCCCAGGTTTCCCACCGCGGGGGCCATGCTCCCGCTCCCCTCGCACGTCCTCCTCCGCTGGGGGAGCCTTTCGGACAAGGCCGCTCACCCCCAGCCCCGGTCTGCGGTGAGGGGCTGCCGTGCAAAGCCCACGCCCGAGCTCCGCGGGGCCCGGCGCTGCGCGGGGCCCGGCGCTGCGCGGCGCGCCGGGCGGGCGGGCGGGCGCTGCGCTGCGGCGCGGGGCGGCCCCGGCGAGGCCGGGGGCGGGCGCGGAGCTGACGTACCCGTCCCGCCCCCGCCGTCTCCCCTCCCCTCCGCGCAGTCAGCTGAGATCCCCGCCGCGGCCACCGGATCCCGGTGTCCCCCCCTTCCCCTCCTCTTCCCCCCCCCCCCCCCCATATTACTGTGCAGCCGACGGGGAGCAGCGGGGAGAGGCGCCGCGCCCGCCGCCCCTGCCGCCCGCAGCCGCGCCCGTGCGCTTCCTCCTCCCTCCCCCGCCAAGTCCTTCCCCCTCCCCGCTGCGGGCCCCCCCCGGCAAGGCGACATGGCCCCCATCGGACTCAAGGCTGTGGTCGGAGAAAGTAAGATGCGCGCCTGGCCGCGCTGTTTGCACCGCGGGGGGCGGGGGGGGGGATGCGGGGCGCGGGCGGACGGGGCGGGAAGGGAGCGCGGGGGCGGGGGTTGAAAAACCGAAACTGACCAGGCTGGGGGGGGGGGGTCCCGCCGTGAAACTGACCAGCCTCTGCCCCCCCCCTCCCCCGCGGGGAAACGGGCGAGGACGGGGGATATTGCGGATGCGCAATCCGGACCCTGGGGGCAGGATGAACGCCCAGCGCGGGGAGAGGGGGGGGAAAGGGGGGGCGCGGAGGAAGCGGCAGGACACGGGGAGAACGCGCTGGGCGGGGGCGGGGGGGGCACCGCCAGCCTGCGGGGGTTGCTTTTTCTGTGTTATTTTCCCTTTGTGTGTGTGTGTATTGAGGCTGTTGGGATTTTTCTGCAGTGCTGAGGGGAGGGGACGAGAAGGGGGGGCGGTGGAAAAGGTGCAGGGTGAGAAAAGGGAAGCGAGAGGCGCTCGATTCCCTCCCCCCCCCCCCCCCCCCCGCATCTGGATCCTAAATGGGCGGCCGGCGAGCCGCAGTCACCCCGTCAGAGCATGATCAGGAAACGCTAACCGCCCCCCCGGGGGGGGTGAGCCTGGGGAGGGGGTTAGGGGGTGCAGGGATACCCATCGCTAGCATCGTCGTGATGCAAGGCCGGGCACTTCGCGGCTTTGTCTGCAGCAAATCCTGCTTTAATGGTGATTTTTCCGGACGCGTCTTTGCGGCCCCGCCGCAGACCGCATCCCTAATGCGGGGGCGGCGGCGCCCCGAGCCCCCCGCGCGGCCGCCCGGGGCCGGGGGCGGCGGCGAGGCGGCCCCGGCCCCCCCCGGCCGGCGGGACGCGGCGCCCGGCGCAGCCCCGGGAGCATTTCCCGGGGATTTCTGTGCCCTTTGGAGTCGCGATCCGCGGTGCTATTTTTGGTACCGACTCGCCGATGAGCTCTGGGCTTGGGAGGGGAAGGGGAGGTGAGAATGGAGAAGCTTCGGGTTTGCTTCCTTCTTCCCCCTTCTGTTGCAAGATGATATTTTCAGCGTCTTGGTGTGTGTGTGTGTGGGGGGGGGGGTCCACCTAAACGCCCGGGGCTGAAAGGGAATGGCTCCCTTCCCTAGAGCAAAATTGAAGCAAAAAACTCAGCGTAAGAATAACTAAATAAAGAGCAGAAATGGCAGGAATCGGTGAAAACTCCCCCCAGGCTCGCTGCAGCCATTGAAAGCCTTTCCCGCTTCCTCCCTCCTCTTGCATGAATTATTTCCGTGGCACTGTGGCCAGCAAGGGTCGGTTCTGCTTTGGGGGGGAGCAGTTGGTGTTTATCGGGGCTTGACTGGGAGAAATCCCGGTGGCTGAGATGGTGAGATGGCTCTGGCTGCAGAGAGCTTTGTGCAGCAAGAAGGAGAGTTAAACCCTCCCGCAGAGGCTGCAGATGGTGCGGCCAGAGCTGGTGGTGTGATCGGGTGGGTGGTGATGGGGGGGGGATCCTGCTGGATTTATGTCCTGCTTTGTTCCCAGTCATCACCTGCCTGGGGAGCCCTGCGCCATCCCCGCGTGCCCCCGCTCAGCGCCCTCGGATGCTGCATTGGGGATCGGATCTGAGCCAGCTGCAAAATAAAAGGGAAACGGCAGGAAGGTGTCCTGTTGTTTCTCTACTGCAGAATGTCTTTGGGGAAGGCTGGCTCTCGTGCTTTGCTGGGTTTCTTCTTGGGGGGCTGGTTCCCTCCCCACGGCACGATGCAGGGAAGAACCAGGGTGGAGAGAGAGGCTGGCCCTAGCCCAGCTGTGCAGGGCTGGGGGAGCTGGACCAGCCAGCTGGGCTCCCCCAGGCAGGACACCCGTCCTGCTCACACAGCGTGCTGCTCGGCAGAGAGAGGACAGAGACCAGCACCACGACATGCCCCTTATTTTCATTCCTTGTCTTTCCGCACTGAAATATGCTGGGAACAGTCACTTGTGTGCCTGCACATACATGTGCGTGCACACACGCACAGAGGCTGGTTCAGGCCAGCATCATGGAAATCTGGCTCAATCCTTCCCTTCAGGGTCTGATAACAAACCACTCTGTTATTCCTTAAAAATACTGTTTCAGACTGAAGATGATAACCCGTAGCAAGGCATCAGTGTAATAACTGGACTATCTGGCAAGCGTGGCTATCTGGAACGAGAGGGCAGGATTTCCACCCTGTGCAGGCACAATGCTGCATAGGATGCAGGGATGTGGGGCCTTGATGGAGAACCTCATGCAGTTCAGCCTACCCTTCCCACTGGTGCACTTGGGGCTTGAGATGCTCCTCAAAGACTTGCACTGGAAGCTCCCAGTCTTGATAGGTTAGTTCCTGCTGGAGTTGCCCTGCTGGAGCTACTCCTCCAGTTTTAGGACCAACCTGCAGGGTACCTAGACCTCCTATCCTGGGATCCAATCCAGTTGTTGCAAGAGTTTCCCCAGGTCTCCTTCACTGCACCATGTTGCCCTTGGTCAGGGATTCCCCTAAGGTTTATTTGTAGGGGAAGGAGATGTTTCCTAAGGAGCAAAATGTCCTAGCCTAGGCCCTGGAGCTCCTGACCTTATCACTGATCCCAGGGCAGGACCTCTCTGCTGGGGTTTGCTCCTGATGGAGGGAAAGGAAGGATGCTGCTGCGTTGCCATGGTTCCCTCTGCCAGGCCCCACCTCCGAAGCTGCATTCTGCCCTGGCTTCCCTCCAGACCAGGATTATTTTTCTGACCAGTTTGTGTCATAACAAGATGTGTTTCAGAGGCCTCTGAAGAGTTGGGAGTAGGTGGGCAGGAGGTGAGGTAGGAGAGCATCACGAGAGGCCTGTACACAAGGCAGAATGTGGTTGTCACCCCCTGAGAGCCATGGGACACATGTTTCTGTGCCTGCCCCACAGTATCCAAGTGACTGTGGCTGCATCTCTCCTTGGGGCGTGCTTTTCTTATGACCAGAGTCAGTGTTTTCAAGAGCACTTTTGGCTCTCAAAGGACCTACCTCCAAACAAGGTCCTTCTGGTGTCCTCTGCTCCCACTCTGCGGCCACCTCCCAGGGAGCTCTGCAGGAAAGCCAGTTCCTTTATTTTGGTGCCTGGTTGGAAAAAATCTCACCCAAGTGCGGGAACTGGTTCCATCTCTGAGCACTCCCCTCCCCAAATCTTCACCTAAACCCCCAGTGTGGACATTCCTTCCATCCTGTCTTGCTCTGGGACTACACATGCTCAACAGCCCCTTGCAAGCCCAGGACCTCCTTAGTTCTCTGCTTAGGCTCCCACAAGCTTCCCCTGCCCAGGTCAGTGCCCTCTCTCCTGCAGCATCCCTGCAGTGGAGAAGAGAAGGGTGGGTTTACTTCATTGAACTGTCTCCAGTGAGTCAAGGCTGGCCATGCTACAGGGGCAATGTTTGTACAGCGCCTGACACAACAGAGTTCTGGTGCAAGACACAAGCATCAGAGCATATGGAGGGGTACTGGTGTACAGAGCCCTTGGACATGCTTACCGGCAAGAGGAGAGAAACCTCCTGGAGAGCTTCCTTTTCCTCATGTTGCCATTACTAACAGGTGGGAGACAAAAACCAGCCCCCAGGATAATCCTACTGGGAAGCAGCACAGCTTCCTGCTCCTTTCCAGAGGCGAGAAGAAAACACCTTCCCCTAGGACACCAGCCGATCCCTCCCATGCAGCATCACCGTGCCAGCTATCTCCCAGGTGTCCGTTTCTATACAGCCTCTGCAGAGCAGAGCTGCACCTGGGCACCTGCCTGCCTGCCCAGCAGGACCCAGGCAGGGTTTTGAAAGGCCAGTTCTGCCTTCCGCTGGTGCCATCGCTTCCACCAGGCCTTTGGGGGCGTTCGGTCACATCACACTCAGCCCAACGGTGGACAGCAAGATAAGGTGCAAAAGGCCCGGTTTCCTGTACCACCTGCCCCAAGAGCCCCACAGTTAAATCACTCCGGACAAGATTTGATGGGGGCCAGCAGTCCCCCTGTGCAACACTCGCACTGCCCACACCTCCAGTACAAGCTACCCAGCTGGCTTAAACCCTCGCTACTAAGGCACTACCTGCCTGCAGCTCTTCAGGGGGATCAGGGCAGTGGTGTCCCCATGCAGGGGTGTGGTGACACAGGCACTCTGGGCACCTACTGACCTCCCCAGGCCAGGGAGGAGGCACCAGCAGGCTACTGGGCTTGCTGCCAGCCTCAGGATGCAGCCAGGGGCCCCCGGGGACTTGCCACCTGGTTGCCAGTGCATGACTCACCCAGGCGGCCTGGGGCACCACAGGGCTCCCGTCACCCCCACACCCCCACGCACCCTTGTTTCGGTGCCGGGGCCCTCGGAGGGCCACATGCTGCCTGTTGAGGTGCTCCAGGTCTGCCTCAGGGCCCAGGCTACGAGGCTGTCCCGGAGCGAGTCTGGCGACGGCTCTGCCGAGTGGAGGAGGAGGAGGCTGCAGAGAAGGGCGCAGGGCTAGGCAGGCTTGGTGGGAATGCGGCATCGGTGAGGGGGGAGGATCGCAGCCGCCTCTGCAGCCGCAGCAGAGCCTCCAGCCCCGCTGAGGTGCTGGCAAAGTGGATCAGTAGTGAGGAGGGACTATCTGCCCCGTCCCCAACGGGTGGCAGCAGACCCTGAAGCCTTCTGATGGTCCAAGGGCAGCCCGTGTGCCGGACCCCCTTCCTTCGGCCTCGCCTCTGCAGCCCGGGGGAGGTCTCCAGGGCTCTGCAGCACAGCCTGCACGTGACGTGCGGTTGCAGGAGCGGGTGCTTGGCAAAGGCTCCGCTGGGGCCTTTTGTATTTACCCTTATGGCAGTCTGCTACCAGTGAGTCTGCTCACTTCCAGTATCAGCTCTTGGCTTGAAATAAATACATGCAAAATTCAGGACTCGCATTCACACACTGTGCAGTACAGACCAGTCTCTGGGCTGTGGGCTGCTCTGGGGCCCAAGAAGTACTTGCCAGTGGACTATAGAAGGCAACCAAGAACAACAAACCTCACTCAGGCAGGTCCATATCCACCCTCTGATGTCTGCAGTGCCATTTGTTGGCACTTTGTTGGAGAACCCATTCAGAAAGTCTTGGCCACACAGAAGGCCACAGAGATGGTTGGGACAGTCCTTACCCTCAGGAAAGAGTCACCTCCCTTCCAAGACATTGTAACACACTGCCTCTGTGGTCCTACCACAGGAAAACTCTTTGTTCTTCTTGATGCTCCAGTTAGCTCAAAGCACTGTTGACACTGGCTGCACCAACAGCACCCAGGATCGATGACACAGCCCAGGTACAACATCTCTGTTGGAGGGCGGAAATACCTGGTAGAAGATGACAAGCATTAGTTGTGGGTGTTACCTTCAAAAAGAGCCTGCCTCTAATCTGTGGCCCAGCTAATTATAGCCAGAAGGAAAGGATCTAGTCACCTCCCAGAACCTTTGCAGACCAGAGGAAATTGTTTCAGGAGTGATGCCACTGGGAATTTCATGTGAATTTTACCCCATTTCTTCATTGTAAGCAATGAAAGGGATTTGTGGGTGTGATCATGCATTTCATTTTCCTTATTTCCTTTTGGTTTTGCTAGTAAGTTTCTAAAGAGCTCAAGAGCTTGGGTCTCTGTCCCACGTCCCTCTAGGTGTGTACTGTGTCCAGTACACTAGGCCCAGTACTATGAAGGCTTTATGTGGTTTTGGCATGCAGGTATGAATATGTACATCCTTTATGAGATCTGTGCAAATAGGAACAAAACAGTTAATCACAGGTTACTATGATTACCATGACTAATCCTTGAAGCTAGATCCCTAGCGATGATGCACCACACCCTGCAGTCACACAAAGTATTGCTTGACACTGATTGGACATGTTGCGTTTCACCACTAGCTGGGGGGGACATGTGTGGTCATAATGCTGATGGTATGGATATGAAAATATCAACATGTGCCTCACCTGGGGCTGGAGATTCTGCCCATGAGGGACTTGCTGCAGCCTGCTGGTACTGAGGGTGCACTGGAGGGCAGATCCAATGACAACATAGTGAAGGAATCCTCCAGAAAGGGTGAGGTCTTCCATGTGAGTACCAGGAATAATCCAATTTGAAAAAAAAAAAAAAAAAAAAAAAAAGGTGTTCGGGACTCTAGCTAATGGAGTAATGTTGGAGAATTGCTTGGTTTATGGGCATAGTGGTCTCCAGACTCAAATCATCCCATTAAAGTTGAGATGGCTCTTGGCTGCAGTGACGGACTCCAGCTGAGCTTTGCCTCCTGTAAATGAGAACATTATCTGTGACCTGAGGTCATTGCGTCCCTGCAGTCCACTCGCCTGTAGAGCCTGTATTAGTTAGGGCATGTTTGGGGAATGGTACATTGGCCTCTAGAGATCCTGGACTGAGAACATTTCTAAGACAGATGCATGGTCCACTGTATTAAAATGCAGTTGTATCCATGTAACATCTACACTGGCTTGAGCAATTAGTTAATGAACCAGCAAAAAGCAGTTGCCAAGCCAACTCAAATCTGAAAGTGTTTGTCTTGGAGATTCCTCGTGACAGTTTTTTTAAAAGAAGTGGCTCTAGAGCTAACCTCAGTGTGAATTTCTGTGATCCTTCTTTCCTGGATCCCAAAATGGATGACATATGAAGAGGCTGAAAGGCCTGAGCCCTGCCTGTGGCAGAGAGAAGAGCCCACAGTTAGGGCCATCCATCTGCTGCAGGACCATGGGCAATTCAGTATACTCTTTGCCCATCCATAAAGCTGACTCCATCTTCCCTTTCCTCATAGGACCAACATGTACAGCCTATGAGGCCCTGGGACGTGGCAGAAAAGCAGATGTGAGGGGTCTCTCAGCCCTTTCTGAGCAGCAAGATTTTGGCTTTGGCACTGCTTATTGAGGGAAGTATTTGGACATCACTGCTCCAAGCTGTGGAGAGTGAGTCTCAGGCACCATCCAGGCTTGGGTCAACATTAAAATCAAAATATTCACCAGCTGCAGCATCCCTTACTCATCCTGGTGCTCCAGAATCAGGCAGCAGCAAAGATGAGGCTTTACTGCTTCCACTGCCTGCTCACTTATTTTTTGGAGCTGCTCTTTAAGCTTCAGGGTCTTTCTGAAGCAGGGTAACAAGCCTGGGGCATCCCAAAATGAGTCTTCTCAAGGCTGTCTGCACTTGATCACAGCTTTGTCAATGCCTACGTGTGGCAGGCACAAACGATGGTAGGGTTAGTCGCTATTCCTCCAGAACTGGATCGAGACAGTAGGCCAGTTGCTTTTGCAGTGAGCAAGCAAGGGGTCGGACCCTGTGCCAGGCAGGTCTGGAGAAAGAAGCCAGCCTGTTATAAATAACGTGTGCTAAGCCTCTTGGACTGACCTATGGGCTCTAGTCCTACTAGGCCACTGTGTCACTAGCTTCTAGACCTGTTTGAGAATGATGCCGTGGGTCATTTTCGTGCCACACGTCACCCCAGAACAAAGCTTACTGGGAGTGGTGGCAGGTTGCAGGAACTGGTTGCTCTTGAATGAGTTCTCTGCATGCGCCTTCCCTGGATTACATTCTTAGGACTATATTACTCAAAAGCACTGGAGATCCGGTGTTCATGGGTGAGATATACTTCCTTGTCCATAGTCATTGGCAACTTCTGCACTTTGGAGAAGGAATTCCAGAGCTGCCTGTATTGTCTTTTCTTAGTAGAAATTATAACTAAAATTATTCCCACCTGAAGGAAACAGATGCAGTGGGGTACATCCAGACAAGGGAAGTGCTGAAGGCACTGGATTAGATATGCATATGTATTTTTCCCTGAAACCTGGTTCATCTCCAATAGAAGAAGCTTGAGTATTGAGTGTCACCAACAGGCTCTCTGATGTCAGAGCTCTGTTTGGTCTGACCATTTGGTGACATAAACTGGCTGCTCTAATATCTGGCCTACTGATGTGAGTATGGTGAAAGCACCTCTTCCAAGGCAGCAACAAGGCTTGATTTGAAGACCCCAGGGAATGGGGGAGCTGCCTTTCCCCTAGATGTCTCTTGCCTGACCTGTGCATCTCTTAAGTGCAGAATTGGCTCAAGAGTGCCTTATCTGGTACTGCTCATCCTGGATAACTTGGATTCGTTGGCATCCCTTCTCCTGAGTAGATGTGCTAGGGCAACTCTCCGGCTTGGCTTCTTAGCAGTTGTCCTGCTTTCTGAGGATGTATTGGGGTGTCGTCTTAGCTCTGGCCTTGCAAAGCCCTCAGTGCCTTGTTTGTCACCCATGCTCTCACCTCTCAGCCACCAGCCCCAGCCCCACTCCGAGCAATGTCCAGGCAAGCCTGTCCATTGGCAGAGCTGCCAGCTGGAAAGGGCAGCGCAGACAGAGACGGAGAACGGCATGGGCCAGAGCTAGTCGAACCCACCAAGAGACATTACACAGCTAGGACACATGGGCAAACACAAGGCCCTCATTCAGCATGACACGGGGACCTGCCCGCACACCAGCCTGCTCACCCCATGCTCTGTACAGATGATGAGACCTGGGCTGTGCCCACCTCCTGCCTGGCTTCCCAGACCCAGCTGGTGCAGGGCCAGCAGGTGTAACACAGGCAGCAGCAGCAGCAACCTCAACAGCACCACAACCCTGCTTCACCGCCAGCCACCACATTAGCTGAAACAGCCTTGGAAACAGCCTCACTGCAGCTGGAGAGCAGCTGTACTGTGGTGGTCTGCACCATTTCACCTCGAGATCCCCACCTCTTCCCCCTTTCTGTGCCATCCCTGGCCATCTCCAGTGTTTAGCTTTGCCCTCTTGGTCTACCTAGAAGACTACTAACAGACCACTCTTCCCTAACGAGGGGTTTAATGACCACTGACTGCAATAACACCTGCAAGGGGTGGGCTATGGACAGATCTCCTCCAAAAACAATACTGGAATCTCAGGCTTTTACTAGGGCTTCTCCCTCATTCCCTTCCACGCTTTGGCAGGTCCTGGAGCCTGCTTCTAGGATGCTTTGTCGACCTGCCTCTTTCCTGATCCTGCACAGGGTCTGAGCTGGCTATTGCAGCTGTTGGAAGATCACACCTGGGGTCTGCTTGACTTTGCAACCAGATCTCACCTGCTCACAGTCAAGGCAAGGTCAATTCATTTAGGGAGTGTGGCTTCTTCCAGGTCTGCAGCCCAGGCACAGGCTGGGCTGGCACAGCCCATACCAGGATAACTCTGAAGCAGGCTGAGACCTGGGCCTGGCTCTCAGCACTGCTGATGCCTGCCCTGGACTCACCGCTGCACCCTGGATGGCAGCACTGACAACGCAGAGCCCACAGAGGCAGGTCTCAAAGGTGCCTGGGTTCCTCTCTGGGAAGCTCATACATTGGCATCAGGATCAGGCCAGGAGGATGCGGCAGCATGTTGCAGTGGGAGGGAAGGGAGACCAGCAGGAGAGTGAGTAGCAGCTCTGCAAAGGGTCGGTCTCGCCTTGAGTGTGCAAACTGAGTACACAGCTGGGCTGATGCTCCACCCTGGAAGCAGACGCGTCCAGCCCAGTACACACACGCGCACTGACCTTCAGTCTGCTGGTCCTGACCGGACACAACAGCCCCCACTGGCACTGCAAAAGCTTTTGTCCACTTATTGTAACCGTCTGAATTTCCCGGGCCCTCCGCGAGGGTGCAGCCCGTTCGAGGTGCCCTCATCCCCGTGCCGCCGGAGGCTGCGCCGGGGACCAGGCGGCTGCGTGCCGCAGAGCTGCCTCTCTCCTGTCTCCCCAAGGTCAGCCCGCGCCCGCGGCCGAGGGGACGCCACGGCTCCCTGGGCGGGGAGGCCCCCGTCCGCGCAGGCACCGGGAGCCCCGGGAGCACTCCCGCCTCCGGGGCCGGGAAGGAGACGCGGGATTTAACCTGGCTCGGGCTGGGGCAGCCCTGTGCGGTGGGGTCAGGGCTGGCAGCTGGCTTGCCCGAGGCAGCGGCGCAGCTGGAGCTGGGGAGACCCATCACGCCGGCCCCTGAGACCAAAGGGCTGTGCCCCCCAGGCAGACCCCCAAGTTCGGCTGCCAGGCGCGTTCCCTGCCTGGGAGAGCTGCTCGCGTCCCAGAGACGAGAGCGTCCCTGGAAAGCCAGGTGCTGGGAAGGACGAAATGGCTCCTGCCCGCTGCTGCCCTCCTGGCAAGGAGAAAAGGAGGGCACGCAACCCTCACCCTGCAACGAGCCACCCTCTTGCCCTGCTGCAGGGGCGCCCAGCCCCACGACAGAGGCACCGCAGGGGTGCCTGGGACACGGCATCCTTACCCCGCGAGCCCTGCACGTGCCGGGGCACCAAGCCTCCTTATCCCGAAAGCCCTTCGGGCCCTGCAAATTGACGTTGCGGTGGCCGCGCGCTCCCCGGGGCCCCGGGGGAAAGGCACTGGTCGAGAGAGATGCAGAGCCAGTGGGAATATCTGCACCTGAGGCGTCATCCCTCATGGCCCTTGGCTCCAGGACACTTGTCCCTGGTTTCCTTCCTTCCTTCCTCTCCCTGCTCTGGAGCTAAATGTTATTTTAATTGCAATAGCAGGATTTCTGCCTGGTTGTTTGCAGCCTTGAGGAGGCATTTCCCTTCCCCCTGGCTGGTCCCGTCTCCCCAAAACAGGCTCCCTGCCCAGCGGCTCCTTGGCTTGGCGGCTGCTGTTTAACAGCGGTTGTTTCAGTTGCCCCGAAGGTCTTGGTGTCGGACCGAGGGCTCGGAGGGCGCGTGGATGCTGCTCTGTAAACAGCATTGCTATTCCTGGAGCCTTGCTCGAGGGGAAGAGCCAAACATGAGTAACGCAATGCAAAAAAAGAGATGCGCTGGCAGGATCTGGAAAGGTTTGTCGCTCCAGGGTGGCTT
The DNA here is from genome assembly GCF_028389875.1 of Rhea pennata. NCBI lineage: Eukaryota > Metazoa > Chordata > Aves > Rheiformes > Rheidae > Rhea > Rhea pennata. The sequence continues at coordinate 5,070,499 of NC_084680.1, forward strand.
TCTCAAGCTGAGCAAACCTTGCCCCAGGACGGCGCCGCGTTCCCGGCCCTCCCGAGCCCGGCCGGCACGTCCGCGTGCGTGCGGGACAGCAGGAGGGACCCTGGGGACCTTCCTTCCTGGCACGAGCAAAGGATGAGGGAGCAGGAGCCGGGGCGCTGCGAGGTGCCTCTTGCCCCCCCCCTCCCCCGGCACCCCGCCGTGCCCCCCGGCCGGCGGCCGGCACCTGAGCCGAGCCGGGCACGGGGCTCCTGGCGGGATGGCTGCACCCTATCGCCGCGGCTCTTCCTTCCAGTTCCCCCCCCCCCACCTGCCACCGCTGCAGAGCCCAAGGGGCGTCCCCAAGGTCTGGCAGGGTCAGACCCTCACCAACAGGCTCCCCAGACCTCACGGTTTCTCGTTTAGAAATGGTTTTTCGTACAAGGCAGGGCAGGAGGGCGGCCTGGAGCACCACGCCGGCAGGCCGGGTCGCCCAGGCTGGGCTCTTCCTTGCCGAGGCTCAAATGTCCCCTCCGTCCCCAGAAGATGACATCCTCCATCCCGCTGCCTGGGCCACCCCGCGCTCAGCCAGCCTGGAAGCCTTCCCGCCGGCTCAGGCACATGCCAAGACGCGGGTTCCCCGTGCACCCCGGCCCCGCGGGAGCCTCGCGCCCCGGCCCCGCGCACCCCGGGCTGGGTGGAAGCGCCAGTCTATGGCCCGTGGTGGCCCAGTCCCGAGGGGTCCCTGGGGCGGGCAGGTCCCCGGCGTTGCCGCCCCCCCCCCCCCAGTTGTGTAAGGCCGGCAGAGTCGGGAGGCGAAATGAGATTGCCGGGGATTACAAGGAAAAGGCTCAGGCTGCCTGATTCTTGTTTCTAAAAGGAGCTCTTAAGCCGCTGTTGTTTTCCTGGCGCTTCGGATTAGCGCCCGGGCGCGCGGGGTGGCTCGAGGCTCCCCCAGAAGCGACCTTCCTTCCCGGCCCCGGCCCGCTGCCGCGGGGGCGCCTGCTGCTCCCTGCAGCTTCTAAGTGCAGAGTGCAAGATAAAACCAAAAAACAAACAAAAAAACCCCATGGGTGCTGGCAGGTGACAACCGCTCCGCAAGCCCCCACGAGCGCGCTTAGCCACCTCCCCGCGCTGCACCCCGGGAAGGGCGCTAGTGGTGGTGGTGGGGAGGGACGGGGGGGCTCGCTGTGCCCACTGCCGCGGCCAGGGCCCGGGAGCCCGGGGCTTGGGCTGCAGAGCGGCCCGAAGGACCAGCCCTGCTTTCCTCCTCTTGCAGAGATTATGCACGATGTGATCCGGAAAGTGAAGAAGAAGGGCGAATGGAAGGTGAGTAAGGAGGGGGGCCAGGATGGACCCCGGAAGGGCTGGAAGAGGAGGAGGAGGAGGGCGAAGAGGCAACAGCCAAGTGGGGCGGGCAGGAGGAAGCTGGGCAGGAGGAAGGTGCCGTTGGATTTATCCGCACTGCTGCCAGGAGCCTGTGGCTAAAAGCGACAGCGGAGGGGCACTGCCCTCGGCCTTTGCTGCCAGGAGCGCTGCCCTGTCCCACACCTCCCCACCGGCTGCGCGCCAGCCCCACAGCTCCCTGCTCACGCTGCTCTCCCCAGGTGCTGGTGGTGGACCAGCTCAGCATGCGCATGCTGTCCTCCTGCTGCAAAATGACCGACATCATGACGGAGGGCATAACAAGTGAGTACCGCCGCTCCTGGCCCCTTCGTAGGCAAGCCCCGGCCTGCTTGAATCCGAGCCATCTCTTGCAAACCTTGCTGCATGAAGGATAAAATATCCCTCTATAACAGGGGAGTGGTGAAGACTGCTCTATTCATGGCTGTGCAATAGCATGGCCAAGGGGTTGCAGCCATCTCCAGGGACGTACCGCTGCTCAGGGCACCAGCACGGCCCTAACCCAGCTCCCTCCCACTCCAGACGGGAGGACGCTGCCTTCTATCATGCACGGCAGAGTGTCTAGGTCTTGTGCTGGGCTGCTTTACAGGCTTCCCTTCCTGCCTGCTGGGGCTAGAGAAGCCCGAACATCTTGTCTCTTGGCAGTGTTTCAGCCCATGGAGACTGGGCATACAAGGAGGAAACCAGGTGTCATTTTATGACAGCCCTATAAATAGCTCCCTGCAGCACTAGGAGAAGCACTTAGAAAGGAGAAGGAAAACACAACCAGCAGATCTGGGGATGTTCAATGCTGTGGTGGTTTGTCGCAGCCTCCGTCTGGGTACCCCAGACCTGCACCAGCCTAGGACTTGGTTTGCCTTTTCCCATGGCTTTGCTATGGGGAATTACCTGGGACGGCTCCCCATTTCCCAGGTGAGACATGGAAACCAAGGCCTCCGTGGGTGCAGACAGGCCTTCTGCAGCGATACAAGAGCTGCCCATGGTGGCAGCAGAGAGTCTGCAGGGAGCTTTGGAACAACCACTTGGAGCAAGGCACATGTTGAGCATCTCTATGTACAGCCCTGACACCTCTGGCTTCCAGCACAGACCCCCAGAAGCAGTGACTACCGGCACAGTCCTAACAACAAGGAACCAGAGCATCACCCTCGCGTGGTCCCCTTCAGTGGAGGGACTTGAGAAGAGATCAAAACAATCACAGCACTGGAGCATGCAAACGAATCAGGCAGATTACTCTGGGAAAGCCCTTCCAGGCATCCACACAGAGCCCCAGATCTGGAGATGCCCCAACCCCCTCCTTTAGAGCCCTACAGGTCTGGGAAGGATGGGGACAGCCCTCCACCCAGCTCCACATGGGCATGGGTGAGTGCCTGGGGATGGTTGGGGAACCAAGGCGTTGGGAGGGCAGGTTCTTTCCCCAGTGGGAGCCGCAGTAACGACCCTAGCCTAGGCGACGTGGGGTGCGCACCCCTGCCTGCGCCCGGTCTGCTCCCTAGCATGGCCCTTTTTTCCTCCCTAGTTGTGGAAGATATCAACAAGCGCCGGGAGCCGCTCCCCAGTCTGGAGGCTGTCTATCTCATCACCCCATCTGAGAAGGTGACTATCTCGTGTGAGGGTGCTGGGGGCGTGTGTTTGGCTTGGAGGAAGCGTGGGAAGGAGGGAGCAATGCCCAAGCTAGGAAGAGGCAGCCGTGCCCTTGGGAAATGACAGCTTCGGCCAGGGTGATGGTGCAGAGGAGATGCCCTCAGCCCAAGGCCTTTTAGGTGTGCAGAACCATGAGCGAAGAATTAGAGGAGCAAAGCTTTCGCTGTGCCAAAAGAGGAGGGAGAGCCCTGGATGCAGGATGCTGTTGCTAGCTGGTTGCCACAGCAAAGCTTCAACTCAAATGGCCCACAGCAAAGTCCTTCTTTGCCACTCAGGGACATAAAAACAACCCCTCTTAGTGTGGTTGCCCATCACCTGCTACTCAATACTGCTCCGTGCGGGGGAGAAGCCGCACTCTGGGCCTGGAGCAAGTTCCCTGTAGGGCAGTGCTGCGCAGCTCCCCGTCACCCCCAGTTCGTGGGTCTCACAAACCCGGCCAAGCTCATGCCCAGGAGATCCTGTCAAGGCACTGGCAGTGCCCAGGTGAGCCCGTGAGAGCAGCCCAGCGCCCCAGGATGGTGCAGTTGGGATTTGAGAGCCAGCTCACATGCTTGCCAGTGTTACGCAGCCGCCACTAATGCAGCAAGTTGTGCCCAGCTCAGCCAGGTCCTTCTCTCTTGCAGTCCATCCACTCTCTCATCAATGACTTCAAGGACCCTCCCACCTCCAAGTACAGAGCAGCCCATGTCTTCTTCACTGACTGTAAGTATCTGTGGGGCACCCATTGCCTTGGCACCAGCTCCCCCTAATTCCCAGCTGGCATCTCCAGGGCAAGAAGAAAGGAGAAAGAGTAAACACCAAGCAGGGCCTACAAGAGAGCAGTAGCCTCTTTATGCAGGCCAGGACCCCAGAATGGGAGCCCTGCCAGAGAAGCTGGTGCATCTGCCCTTGGAGGCGAAAACATCCTCGTATGGGCCAAATGCTGCTGTGGGTACTTCAATTGGGCCATGCTCTGAGCAGGCAGCCACGTGATCTACTGAGAACTTGACATTAGGGAAGTTCTGAAATTGAGCCCTTTGCTCACATTTATGGTGCTGCTGCTTCTTGCAGCTTCTTCCAGGAGCTGTTGAACGAACCAGAGCCAAACTCGCCCTGGGTACATGACCCCAGGGCTCTATGGGGTTAATCTATGCCCCAGGCACTTGGGTCCTTCATGTGTTGCATTGCTTTGGCATTAGTGTGAGCCTCCTCCCACACCTGCTCTTTTCCACTGCTGGGAGCTTTTGTGCTTTTTGCCCTTTAACACAAATTTAGCCAGATCGGTCCCTGGAGCTGTGGAGTTTTTATTGTGGGGCAGGGGCTGGGACTCAGGGACACAGTGGGATGGCCCCTTCTGTGCCGGGGGGACTGTGGAGGTGCTGCCCCACTCCAACACAGTGGTAATGCCTGGCCCACGTGCTCAAGGACACAGCCAGATTCACCCATGCCAAACGGGGATCCAAGCTCCTTTGCTGTGTCCAGATGTCCTCCGAAGACATCCACATAGAAACCAAGAGACAGGAGAGGTTGTATCACTGGAACTCACACCAGAAAGCAGAGGCAGAGGGGCACAAGCGGCCCCAAGTGTGAGGGGCCGTGTGAGCCTGCGGCCCCAAAGGGAGAGTGTATCAGCCCATGGACCACAACAGGGTCCCCATCCTCCAGGGCATGGGTGCTCCTGCAGCCACCATCCTCCAGGTACCTCGGTCTGGGACCAGCACTGAGGGAAAGCTCCCTAGACCCCACAGGCAGTGTCACCCTCATTGCACCAGCTGCTCCATGCCCTAACCACTACTCTCCTCCTCTCCTTCCAGCCTGCCCTGATGCTCTTTTCAACGAGCTGGTGAAATCCCGTGCCGCAAAGGTGATCAAAACCCTGACAGAGATCAACATTGCCTTCCTCCCTTCCGAATCACAGGTGAGTCCCCGGTGAGGACTTGTCCCTCCTGGGGAGCCCAGGGAATGGGAGAGCCAGGAGTTGCTCCCTGGTGCATCAAGGCTGCAGAGAGCTTGCAAACTCCCTGCAAAACTGCTGGCCCCAGGGCTGGCGCTTTTTCTCCCTGCTCTGCTCTCTCCTTCCTGTCTCCTTCAATTATTTCTTCAGGCTGATCCGTTGCTGCGGATTTAGTGGTGTGCCCTGCTTTGGCCCTGCACTAGCAGCCTGCACTGGCTGGCTCTGCGGCTCCCCGCCTCCAGTGCGGCTGCTCGGCCTAGGGCACCGGCGAGCAGGGCCTTGGGCCATCTGCTGCTGGAGGAGGTGGGGACTTGGGGGACAGGCACTGAGGAGGAACAGATGGCACTTGACTGTTTGGTGCCATTAACCCCTTACACAGCAGGTGTTGCTGTGGTCTGCCTCCCTGGGAAAGCAGGCGGAAGATAACTTTTGGCAGCCCCATGCACAGCAAAATTGGCATCTGGTCTTTACTGGTAGGATGGCCAGGGAGCAACGTGTGCCTGCTCCTCCTCAGTGCAGACAGCACCTGGTTCCCTGCCAGGGTGCAGATGCCTGCTCCATGCCAGGGCTGGGAGGGTCTCCTGATCCTGGAGCTCGCCTCCAGGGTGCCTTGCAGAGTCCATGTGCGTAGGAGACCAAGACACGGAGCAGTAGCTAGGAAAGGAGTAAGGGCTGTCATGTGCAGAGAGCGCCAAGCAGAGAGCAGGCACCCAGAGTGACTCCTTTCTCAAGCATCGCTGAACTCACTGGGTCTCCAGACCTGGGGTTCGACCAGGGTCATTTGCAGGGACATCTGGGTTTGAATCTGATTTCTAAACACTCCAGGGTGTCCTGTGATACCCACCACATCCTTGCCCACCCCCTGCTGTCACAGCCACTGGATCGCCCTGGCACCAGGACATGAGGAAAGGTACTTTCCCCCCAGCATGCTGCTCCCTGGCAGCAGAACCTGGCTAGCTGATAGGGCTGTTGTGGCTGAACCTCGACCAGTTTTCTTGGTCCTATGGAAGTCCCCAGCAGATCCTCTCCTTTAACCTCCCTCCTACTCTATTTCCACCTTCCCAGGTTTACTCCCTGGATTCTGCTGACTCCTTCCAAAGCTTTTACAGCCCCCACAAGGCTCAGATGAAGAACCCAATTCTGGAGCGCCTGGCAGAGCAAATTGCCACACTGTGTGCCACGCTGAAGGAGTACCCGGCAGTGCGGTACAGAGGGTAAGGGCAGTGCTCGTCCACAGTACCTCCCAAAGGAGGTATTCTAATTTCCATCTTCCCCATAGAGCTACTTTGGCTCCCCTCTTGCTAGACCACAACAAATTCTCCTTCTCACAGACCCTTCCAACCAGCACTGCCTGCAGTCCTGGCAGTTGCTAAGGCACTGGAGATGGTGCCAGTTTGAAGGAGGTAGATGGTAGGATGCACAGAAACACCCACGCTAAATTTGAAAACAGTGGGGGGCAGGTTTAGCTCAGTTGGTTAGAGCATGGTGCTGCTAATGCCAAGGCCGCAGGTTCAGTCCCCCTATGGGCTATGCTGAGGGTTGGACTAGATGTTCTCCAGAGGTCCCTTCCAACCTTACCATTCTTTGATTCTATGATTTAGATGATGCTGTGGAGAGCTGGGGTGTTTGGGAATCTGAAATCCATGTGACCACCCTGTGATCTAAGCTAGCAAAGAGACATCTAATACTGCCCCTGCCTGTAGTAGACCAAAGCAAAACAGGGCATCAGATTCCCCAGGGAGAACTGGAAAGCAACAAGATGTGCTCCGGTCCCCTTTCTCCCACGAGCCAAGGTCACATGAGCACAGGCCAAACAAGCAGGTCCTCCCAGTCTATTACCCACCTTGCACAGCCTTTGCCAGTGCTAGCTGACTGCCCTAGGACTCCTGGGCAGCTGCGAGAGCAGAAGCAGGGACCTGACATATCCTTCCTGTGTTTTTCAGAGATTACAAAGACAACGCCATGCTGGCCCAGCTCATCCAGGACAAGCTGGATGCCTACAAGGCTGATGACCCCACCATGGGTGAGGTGAGTAGGGCCAGCACTGGCAGGCCCTTCTGGAGAAGGTACTGGGCTCCAAGGCTCAGCTGGCACCTTATCCCTATAGTACTGTTCGAGCTCTGCCATGAAGCTGAGCTGCAAGAGGAGCTTGCCCCGTCTCAGATGGTCTGGCAGCTCCATTAATACTAGACAAGAAGTGCTGACCCGACACTTGCTGAAATGTCAACAAGCTCCCCCATGATGGGCACATAGGTGTGGGATAGTTGTAGATACCCCCAAGGGGTATAACCCTGACAGAGGGCTGGAAAATAGCCCTGGCTTCACCCCACCAACTGCAAGCACTGGAAGGCCCCTAGCTCTCCTGCTGACAGCTCTCCCCTCTGTGTCTGCAGGGTCCGGACAAGGCTCGCTCCCAGCTCCTCATCTTGGATCGGGGCTTTGACCCTGTTTCCCCGGTATTGCATGAACTGACCTTCCAGGCGATGAGCTATGACCTGCTGCCCATTGAGAACGATGTCTACAAGTGAGTGTGGCAGTGCCGCCTCCCAGCCCAGGAGCGTGAACAATTGCTAAGGGAGCCCAGGGGAGTCAAATACTTGAGCAGGAATTAGAAGCTGAGACACAAACCAGCTCATCTGGTTTGCTCTGCCACACAAGTCATTGAACAGGAGAAATCCCTACGACATGCACAGTCCGGCACATCTGTTGGCCAAGAGCAAGGCAGGATTTAGGCCAAAAAGAGCATTTCTAACCTTTAACACTTTGCCCTTTCCCAATGATAGTCTAAATAGGTACAAGAAGATGAGACACGAAACCAAGCTGAAATCACTTGACTAAGCTCACTGGCAGAGCTAAGAACAAACCTCCCAGTGCCTCCTCTGGAGCTTGGCCTGTGGGCTGCGTGCTGGCGCTTCCGCTGGAGGCAGCGTAGCTTAGCAATTGCCACCCATAGCCACGCTGCTGGAGCTGCTTGTGCATCAGCTCCTGTCCTAGGTAGCAACTGCTCTCTCTCTGGCTGTTCCACAAGATCCTGCCCCTCTTAATCATTGCATGCTATTAGTCATCTTAAAGAGCCCAAAAGAAGAGCAAGTGCTCAGGGAAGTGTGGTCTCTCCTCTCCCAGTGTGCCTGCTGGCAGAGGAATGATGCCTCTCTCATCAGAAGGGAGATTGCCAGAAATAGAAGATTTCCCCAGAGCTTGGACCTGGGAAGGATTGGGCGAGACCCTGGCTCTATCCCACCAGGCACACTCTGATCTCAGATGAGGCTGATCAGTAGGAGCTTTCCTCTGTGGAGTGCTTGTATCCCTGGGGAGGGAGATATGTTTCTTGGGATGGGAATCTGAATTTTAGAAGTCAGTGGGGAAGGAGAAGCCAGGAAAAGAAAGGGTGTGTGAAACATAGCCTCAGGGGTTCTTGGTAGAGGAATATCCCGGTGGGGACTACATTGTGCTATATGGCTACTAACAAGGACAGACACTGCCCAGGCCCTGCAGACAACCCCACTCAGAGACTGAGCCTGCTGGGGAAGGGAGCACATCCAGCCCAGGACTGGGAAAACTCCCCCTCTGGATGCTGCTGGAAAGAGACCTCGAGGGCCCTAAGACCCCATCCTGCCTCTTTCCCTTTCTGGAAAGAGGACACTGGACACTGCTCCAGCAGAAGGGGACAACACTGGACACTGCTCCAGCAGAAGGGGGAGCGCATGCCCTGCGAACCCCACTCCCCTCCGTGATGCTCCTGCTCTCCTCCCCAGGTACGAGACAAGCGGCATTGGAGAAGCCCGGGTGAAGGAGGTTCTCCTGGATGAGGACGATGACCTCTGGGTCACCTTACGCCACAAACACATTGCAGAGGTGTCCCAGTAAGTGTCCCTGCAAGCAGTTTGATCTCTGTCCAAACCCACGGTGAGGAGACAAGGGAGGTGGGAAAAGCAGGGCGGGTGGGAGAGGATTTTGGTACCGCTGCCCAACTTACAGCAAGCCAGGCCACCAGCCCCACTGCTAACCCAGCTAGGGTGCCCTCCACATGGCTCTGCATGCACTCACTGCTCACGAGAGTGACCCGTCACTGCCTGCACTTGAGCACATCCTGTGAGTGAAGGCAGGATGCAGGAAGGGCAAACGCATTGGAGTGTGCCCTGATGCCTTGGGCCAGGAGGATCTGAACTATGTAGCATGAGAAGGGTCAGTAGCACTGCAGCTGGGCGCCATGCTGACTGCTGTGCCCTCCTCTTCTTCCCAGGGAGGTGACCCGATCCCTGAAGGAATTTTCTTCGAGCAAGAGGATGAACACAGGCGACAAGGTGACCTTACTGCTTTCATTGAGCTGTGCTTCAAGGCTTCCCCAGCAGAGTACAGGCAGCCCAGGGACTAAGCTGCATGCTGGGACAAGTTGAGGCCTCACGTAGATGCCTGATACATAGCTCCACCAAGGAGCAAGCACACACAGTTCCCTGCTGGCCGTAGCCAGTCGTGGGAGCAACTCTGTGGCCATGGAGCAGCCAGGCATATTTGAGCACATTCAGATGCTGCTTCACTTTATCCTGCGCATGAGGTGGAGGAAACAGGGAAAGGACTTCTAGAGACTGTGGCAAGCAGGATGGTGGTGCTGCTTTGGGAGAGCATCAAGTTGAGGGGCACTGGTTTGCACCTGAGCATGGAGCATGGTTTGTGTATGCCTTGATGGTTCTCCTTCTGCCTCTGGCCAGTTCCTTTCTGGAGACACCAAGTTCTAGGTAGTGAGGAGATATTGTCAAAAACAGAGTGTAAGAATGGCCAAAAACTGAAAACATCATCTCAGCCAAGTGCACAAGCAAGGTCCCCAGGAAGGTCCTGGGAGGTATGTTCTCTAGGAATTCCCTCCCCTTTTCTCTAGTTTCTGCAGCTACAGATCTTCTCCCTGCTCCTCAGACTCATCACCAGCTGATGAAACACAGCACTGTCACAGCAAGCATCACCAAAACCCCCAAGAAACAGAGACTCGCATTTGGACAGGAGTCCTTGGCAGAGCTGTCCTCTCCTTTGTCCCCCTCTGCTAACTGTCCCACTCACAGCCTTAAGTCCATGGAAGGTAAGTGACTGTGTCTCCTCCCCTTGCAGACCACCATGAGAGACCTGTCCCAGATGCTGAAGAAGATGCCACAGTACCAGAAGGAGCTCAGCAAGGTAAAACAAATAAGAAAATGGGTCCATGGAGAGCAGATAGTGCCTGAGCAACCTACACAGGGGATGTCCAGAGACAGCTTTCTTCAGGCCACTCTGGCGAGTCTGCAGCCATGGGCAGGGGCTGGCGAGGGGCAGCATCCCCCCATAACCAACACGGGCTGGCACACACAACACGGGGCACACAATTCTGGGCTGAGGCCCAGTTTGGCAAGCTGGGGATGGTGATATGGGGACCTTTGGCTGCTCCCAGTGCCACTGGAGTGTCTGCACTGCTTGTGTCTCCCCAGTACTCTACTCACCTGCACCTGGCTGAAGACTGCATGAAGCACTACCAAGGCACAGTGGATAAGCTATGCAGAGTTGAACAGGTACTGGCCTCCCTGGCTTCCACATCCCCCCATCTCCAAACAGGCAGAACTGGGCCAGCTGCTCCTGGCTGACCTCACAGCGCTGGCAGTGAGCCCAGGGCAAAGTGGTGATCGGTGCATGTGTTCTCCGCAGGACCTGGCCATGGGCACTGATGCTGAAGGTGAGAAGATCAAGGACCCCATGAGGGCCATTGTCCCCATCCTGCTGGATGGGAATGTCAGCACCTATGACAAGATCCGCATCATCTTGCTCTACATCTTCCTGAAGAATGGTGAGAAGATTGCTCAGCTGGTGGGACAGGAGGTTGGGTTGGAGGGAGAGAGTGAAAGGGATGGAAAGTAAGCGAGGAGAAATGCAAGCAGCTCCCTCCAGCACAGAGCTCAGTGTCTGACCAAGATAAGCTGGACAGAAAGGCACAGCCCCAGTTCATTATCAGAGTCTCTGAGGTGGTTTCCCACTTCTCAAATGCCCTAACAAGCCACACTGAAAGCTCTGAGTGCCCTGTACACACAGACACGCACAGGCAACTGCGCATGAGACCAGAGCAGACTTGAACTGCTGTCTAACAGCTCTCCATCCCCATCAGTATGTCCTGTCCACCTTGAGGCCTCTGAGTGCTTCCCAGCAGGGCTCACCCCCTGTTCAAGAGCATCACCAGGATGAAGCAGTTGGTGTAAAGTCACTCCACAGCACTAAGGCAGAACCGGGAACAGACCTGGCTAAGTTCACGTTGCTCCCCACATTGTTAAAAGGTGGCAAAAAATGGAGAATTTGTGTACAAAGTTAACAGATGTATTCTTCTCCAAAGGACAGGAGGGCTCTTGTGGGGCAGCAAACACAGGGAAAGCTAGGATCAGAGCAGCAGAAAGCTGAGCACTCCCTGGCTGACAACAAGATGGGCATCCCAAGGGGTGGATGGAGGGGTTGTGTCTCCGCTCGGACGCATTTCATAGGATGCTGCTGTTTTCCTGTTCGCATTTCCAGGTATCACTGAGGAAAACCTGAACAAGCTGATCCAGCACGCTCAGATCCCTGCAGAGGATAGCGAGATCATCACCAACATGGCCCACCTTGGGGTGCCCATCATCACAGACGTGAGTGTCCAACTCCCTTCTGCCACAGTCCTTTGGGTCTAAGGAGAGCCACCAGATGCCTGTAGCACTGACTCTAGGGGTGACTTTTTACCATGGGAACCACTTCTCCACCAGAAAGCCATCAAGCCCCCCAGAGCATTTCCTGTTGGCTCACTTTGACCCCACAGCATGGGCTCCACTCCAGAGGCACAGGGCCTGCGTCCCAGTGCAAGGCCCACAGGAGCCACTGTGGCTCACGGTGTCTCTTGCTGTTTGTGCCCAGTCCACCCTGCGCCGCCGGAGCAAGCCGGAGCGGAAGGAGCGGATCAGCGAGCAGACCTACCAGCTCTCCCGATGGACCCCTGTTATTAAGGACATCATGGAGGTGAGTTAGCAAGGATAGGGAACAGAGCAGGGACCCCAGCACGCCCAGGAAGAGACCTGCAGAGAGCAGGGTGCTTCCACATCATAGCATTGCCTCCCCAAATGGGCCTGAAAAACTGCTTGCAACAGGAGTCCCACAGCCTCCTCTCTAACTTCTCCAGGCCCTCGTGGCCCTGCAGTGCCCACGGGAGGAGGACGTTTTCTTTACAGTTTTGGCAAGGCTGTAGCGATTTGTGGTGCAGCATGTCCCACCCTACCTGCTGCGCCCTTCCCATCGCACTGGTCCCAACTCTCCACTTGCCCACTTCGTATTGGTACAGCACCCAGCGCACAGGAGAGCCGGCAGCTCCCAAGCGTCGCTCAGTACAAACAATAAACTAGGAGTTTCTTGTGCCGGGTGGCGTGTTAGAACGGGGCCCACCTGGGCTGTCTCCCCACCCAGCGTTTCTCGCGCCCCTGAGCGAGCAGACTCGCACAGCACCGTTGCGCCAGGCACAATCCTGCTGCTCACCGAAGCGCCTTCTCAGCGCCAGCGTTGGCGTACCCCATTTGGCCGAGCACCGCGCTCAGGTAGCACCGGGCAGAGCCAAAAAGATCACCGTCAGGCATCGCCTGCCTCCGCACCCCCTTCTTCTCTTGGCCACCCCTCGAGGACCGGAGCAGCCTCATGGGGCCGGCTGGATCACAGGCACTGCTGCCGACATGGGCATTTTCTGCCTGATCTGACGGGCGGGAAGACCCCGGAGCCCCATTTGGGGAGGATTTCTGCAGCTTAGCGCCATCCTGAAGGCACCGATTACGAGTCCGGCCGTGACTCCCTTCGTTACGATCCAGGCAGCCTGCTAACTGCAGACCTGGGGCCCTCCGCAGAGCGCACGTAACGCCAGCTTGGCTCGTGCCTTTCCCTACTGAAGTCTGGGCAAACTCTGCCACCACCTTGGCTACTCCAGGGCCCCCCTAAAAACCACCACCCCCATCACCAAAATCAGAGAGGACCACATAGGGTAACCTGCTCTCAGGAACATCTTGCAGATGGCCTTAATCCTCCACCGTTATCACCAAGAACGAAACAGCACTTACCCCTTCACCGAACGCCCAGCCTGGGCCGCGTGTCGCAGGTACGGCACCTCCGACTCTGCCCAGGCCGCTGAAATTCTGCTCCGGCTACTGAAACCCGGTCTTGAGCCTCCTCCTCGCCCTACCGTGCTGGACCTCCCCTCGGGGAGGGCGAGCCTCAGCCCCCGCGCCGCGGTGCGGGTCCCAGCTCTGCGCCTGCCCCGCGGGGAAGCCGCCACCCGCTCCCTCCTCCCAAGCGCGCAGAGCTCGGGGGATTTAACCAAACCGTCGCCAAAAGGAGGACCGCGCAAATGCGTGCGAATAAGGCCCAGCCCAGCCGGGTCCTCCGCGCTGCGGGGCTCTGCCGTGGGGCAGGTGGGACAGGGAGCTGGGCGGGGAGGGAGGGGGAACCGTGGCGGCTGTGCACGCACGGACGGACGCACGGATGGTTCCTGGCTGACGGCTCTTCTCCCGGCAGGACGCTATCGATGACAAGCTGGACACCAAGCACTACCCTTACATCTCCACCCGCTCGTCTGCCTCCTTCAGCACCACCGCCGTCAGGTGGGCGCCCGCTCCCCCACCCGGCGCGTTCCCCCCAACCCGCCCACCCCCACCCTGAGTGCGGACCCCCCCCCAGCCGGCGCCTCGCCGCGAGGCCGGAGGCTGCCCGGGCCGCCCCTCCTCACGCCTCGGGCCCTTCTCCCCTCCCCAGCGCCCGCTACGGTCACTGGCACAAGAACAAGGCGCCGGGCGAGTACCGAAGCGGCCCCCGCCTCATCATCTTCATCCTGGGCGGCGTGAGCATGAACGAAATGCGCTGCGCCTACGAGGTGACGCAAGCCAGCGGCAAGTGGGAAGTGCTAATAGGTGAGTGGGGGGCGCCGAAGGGCTGCTGCCGCCCCCCGCCGTGCCCCTGGCCCCCTCGTCCTCTCCCCGGCTGGCCTTGCTCCCCGCCGCCCAGCCCGAGCCGGGGACAGGGGAGGGACCCGGCGCGCTCAACTGAGCCGGTTGCTCCCCCCCCGGCCGCGCTTGCTTCCTGGAGGTTATTGAAGACAGACAGACAGACAGACAGACAGAAGGGCGTGCGAGCCGGCAGGCCTGGGCGCTCGCCATCGCCGCGGCTGCCTGACGCCCGCCGGGCGGGCAGCGGTCAGACGGGAGCTGCATCGTGGGGCGGGCTGCCGCGCGCTGCGTGTGCAAGAGTCCGGCACGCGTGGTGCGTGCAGGCGGACGTGCACCGCGTGTGCGGCAGTTGGACACGTGTGGCGCATGCAGTCGGGTGTGTGCAGCAGTTGGACACACATGGCGTGTGCAGTCAGACGTGCACCGTGTGTGCGGCAGTTGGACATGCGTGGTGCGTGCAGTCAGACATGCACCGTGTGTGCAGCAGTCGGATGTGTGTGGTGCGTGCAGCCAGATGTGCACTGCGTGTGCGGCAGTTGCATGCGCGTGGTGCATGCAGTCAGACATGCACCGTGTGTGGTAGTTGGACGTGCACCGCGTGTGCAGCAGTCAGACATGCGTGGTGCGTGCACTCAGATGTGGCCCAAGTGTGGCAGTCGGATGTGCACCGTGTGAGCGGCAGTCGGATGTGCACCATGTGTGCGTCAGTCGGGCGCACGTGGTGTGTGCAGCCGGATATGCACGGCATGTGCGTCAGTCGGATGCCCGTGGTGCGTGCAGTTCAACATGCACCAAATGTGTGGCAGTTGGATGTGCATGGTGTGTGCAGTTGCACGTGCAATGCTTGTGGTGCAGTCAGACGCGCGTGGTGCGTGCAGCCGGACGTGCACCGCGTGTGCAGCAGTTGGACACGCGTGGTGTGTGCAGCCGGCCGTGCACCGTGTGCACGCTCGGTGCATCGTGCGCGCGGGGTCCGGCCGTACTTAGCCGCGAGGGCCGGCGGTCAGGCGCAGCACGGCGACGTGGCAGTGCCGCCGGGTGCAAGCAGGGCCCTTTGGGCCCCCGAATTCCCTGGGGGCTCCCGCAGCCCCTCGCCGCTGCCCGCCCCGCGCACGGCGCCCCGGCCCTGCGCCGCTCGCCTGCATGCAGTGGCTCCCGCTGTGCCGTGCCGTGCCGTGCCGTGCCGGGCGCCGTCAGCGGCCTCTGTTCTCCCGCAGGTGCCACCCACATTCTCACTCCCACCAAATTTCTCATGGACCTGAGGCACCCCGACTTCAGGGACTCCACTAGGGTCTCATTTGAGGAGCAGGCTCCAGCAATGGAGTGAGCCAAAGCAACCACGTAAAGGCAGCCAGTGAAGGAAAAGAAACTCTTCCTCCCCGAAGGGTTTTCTTTGCTTCTCCTCTTCCTCCTTCCTTTAATTTCCGGTGGTTTTTCCGACTCTCTCCGTTCAGTTTCCTTCCCCCTTCGCGGCCCGCGCGGCCGGGCGCCCGGCTCGCCGCCCCCCCGGCCCCCCGGCCCCGCGCCCCTCGGCCCCGCGCCCACCGCCCTCCTCTGCCTCCCGCAGGCTCCACGCACATCCTCACGCCGCAGAAGCTGCTGGACACGCTGAAGAAGCTGAATAAAACAGAGGAGGAGAGCAGCAGTTAAACCGAGAGGCAGCGAGCGCCGCCCCCCCGGCCTCCCCCCGGGGCTTCGCCGAGCCGCCCCCGGCCCGGCCCCGGCCCCGGCCTGCGCCCTCGGTCTTGCGTTGCAAACCCGCCACCGCCCCCGGCCCGCGGTCCCGCCGAGGGCAGCGCGGCGAGGAATCATGTGAATACCAGCGATGCATCGTGTTTCATCAAGGAAAAGACAAAAAAGAAAAAAAATATATATATATACACACACACACACACACACACACACACACACACACACACACATACACATACATATATACATATATATATATATATATACATATATATATATATATATACATACATATAGCTAGCCGAAACCAAGAGCTCATCGCTGAGTGATCCACTACTCGTGGCTACAGGCTGGCGCCGCCAAAAAATTAAAAAAAAAACTCACCCGACCGACCCAAACACCGGCGGCGGCAGCAGCCTGCCCCCCCCCCCCCCGCCCCGGCCACCATTTCTGGGCCTCGTTTGGGTTTCCGCGGGCGGGTGAGCGGAGGCACTGCCGTGGCATCCCCGAAAAGAAATATAAATGTAGATACACATCTATATGCATATATATATATAGATATATATATAGATATATATACACACACACATTACATATATGTGTGTGTGTGTATATATACACATATATATATACATATAGATATATATATATATGAGCAAGATTGGGTTCTCGCTCGCGGCCCGGGGCCGCCCCCGCCACCCTCGTCCCGCGGCGAAACGTTTCGGCCCGCGCCGGGCCGACCGCCCCGCTCGCCCGCTCCCCGCCAGCCCCCGCTCCCCGCGGACTCTGTGTATATTAATTAATGTGTCTCGTGACGTTCTTACAAGCTTGGTGTATAGTGATTTAACCAACCTTCGTTTCGTTTTGTTTTGGAGTTTTTTTGTTGTTGTTTTTTTTTTCTTTTTTTTTTTTTACATTGGAGGATTTCCCCTTCCTTTCCTCGCCTCTTGGTGCACTGCAATATTTTGGGGTCATTCGCTTTGGTCTCTTTTGCTCCCTCCTGGTCTGAAGGCAGTGACCCCATTTCCTCCCCCCCCCTGCAAAATCTCTCTTTCTTGCCTCATTGGTGGTTAGACTTTTCCCTCTCCTCCTTCCTCTCCCCCTCTGTTCCTTGCCCATAAAGTTAAATATATATTTTTAGGGCAAAGGCTGTATCATTGCACTGATATTTGTTGGTTCCTCCTTGGTCTTCTCCCCTCCTTTCAGGTCTTTCTCAGTTTAGCAATGCAAATGCTTCAGGATCTTGTATGTTGGACATTTTTTTTTTCTGTTACAGTTATTTATATAAAAAATAATTTATCAAAAAGGAAAATTAAAAAAAAAATCTAGTCTGTCTTGGAACTTGTTTACCTTAAAATTACTGGAATCTAAATGTTTGAAAGTGTTGAAGCACAAACATGTATCATCTCTGTATATCTGTTCTTCTGTACTAAAGCACTCGAGTGACTAAATAAACGCGATCTCCATACCTAGTGCAAACGCGGCTGTGCGGTGCGGCTTGCTTTGGGGCTGCCGGGCTTCAGGACTGTTTCAACGCCGGGCAGCGACCCGTCGCCGAGGGGCCCCGCAGCGGCTGCGCCCCAGCCCGGCCCCTGGCCCCGCTGCCCGACGAGCCCTCGCCCTTTCTCTCCCCTCCCCGGTCCCGGCGCGGGGTCCCGGCACCCGCAGGGGGCCGAAGGACACCCGAGAGATGGCTTAAAAAAAAAAAAAGGCAAAATGACGTTTATTTTGTTAAAAAATAGGCAATTAGCTTCTTACAAAATACCGTCCAAATGGCTCTGCTATTTATTACAAAATAAGAGCTGCAGAAAACCGTCCTCTATGCTTCTTGCTATTGCATTTCAGACGCTCGAGCGCCGCCGGCCGCTTCTCGCGCCGCTGGCGGCTTCCCGCTCCGAGGCCGCGCTCTGCGCCCTCGCCCCGCGAAACCCAACCAGCCGGCACCGGCTTCTTTATATTTCTCATCAGCGTTTTCCACTGATTTTTTGGAGACAGTGGAGACGGCGACAGCCAGCCAACCCCCTGCCCGGACCCCTGGGAACCCTCCCCCCAAATCCCTCTTTTTTATGCTGCCGGGATGGGCTTGGGCCGGGGGGGGGGGGGAATGGCTTAACTCCCCCCCGGCACAGCCCTAAAACACACAGGCGTAAACACGCGCTCAAGAGCTAGTTAAAAACTGCAGCAATAAATTACGTGAGAAAACTCAAATGCCCTTAGGGTGATGCTGGAAAGTAAAACAAAAAGAAAAAAAACCCACATATATACATATTTATGTATATATATATATACACATATATACACAGACATGTATCGTATACTGATAATCAACCCCAAAAGAGTGATTTAGCTACTTACTAGCTACCGTGGAGGGAAAAAAAAAAAAAAAAAGGCCATACGTGACACACAGCTGAGCCCAATTCGGGGCCCGAATTCAGGGTCCAACCCGATTCGAGTCCCATGACAGAGCGGGGAGCAGAAAGGCAGCGCCTACGCGGGGCAGAGTCCCCGGGAGGACTTTGGAGACGCTCCGGCGGCTCCCGGGGCCCCAGCGCTGCGCGGGGGCCACCCGGCGGCTCCGCTGGGGCTGGGGACGCGGACAGCTTCCTCGGCCAAAGCACCCCGCTCCCCCTCCCCAAAGACGCTTTTCCAGTTAGAGCCACTTTGTGGCACTCGGTTTTGTCCCTCTTCTGCCTGATCCTCCTCCCGTCCCTCTCCCTTTGCCGGTATAAAAATGGGAAAAGGGAAGATTGAAAAGCTGCTGGGAGCTTGATGAAGCCCCTTCCACCGCCGGGAAGCGGGAGAAGGTGGCGTCTGCCCGTGCACCCGCTCGCAGGGATGCCACCAGCTCGGGGCCCTCCCCACTGCGGACACGGCGGAAACGCAGGTTGGGCGTTAAAACACGGAGACAACACCAAAAACCCCACAGCCTTGCCCCAAAACAGCAGACACCGGTTTGAAGCAGCCGAGCCCGGACACTGCCGGGGGAGCTGCCCCCCACGAGCCGCGGGGGCGGTCGGGGCGTCGCAACGCACCCGAACGACCCCGAATACCTAGCAGCAGAACAGTCAAAGCGGCGAGAGACTTGGCCACAAACTGCTTCGCTTCCGAGCGCTAAAGCCCCGCACCCCGGCTGCGCCCGCTGCCCGAACCCCTCCGGCAGTCAGCGTGAACAGCCCACGTCTTCCGAGAGCCGGGAAGAACAGGACGGGAATTAGCGCCCGGTCTGGTGAAGACGATGCCGAAGGGCTCGTAGAAATGGCCTAAATTCCCAGCAGGAGCTATAAATGGCACCGGAGCGGGAGGGTCGGCCGGGGAGAGGGGCCGGGGAGGGGAACAGCCGTCGTGACGGAGAACGCAAAGCCCCTTCCAGTGCCACGGCTCGCCCGTCGCAAAGGCAGCGCCAGCAACGCGAAGCTTAAGTGCAACCCTAGAAAGCCGGTAACATAAATTAAACTATCCAGATGTTTCTAAGGCAGTTCCTTCTGCATTTGCCTTTGGAAATAAAACAGGACCCCAGGTACTTCTGTACACGCTTCTGCAGGCGGAGACGCGGTAAACACGGCTCCACGCAGGGTCTCAGCCCTTACTGCAGTAGGACCTACACAAAAGCAGAGCATTTCGAGGAAGCTCTTGGCTTGCCAGCAGCATCTGCCCAGGCACTGCGGGGCCAGACAGAGAGGCACATGGAGGGGACAGAGCCCAAGGGAACCGTTACGGGTGCCAGGAATAGGGAGTGTCTCAGAAAACATGTAAACTAGCCCGACTGCTCCTGGCTCAGCACAGAGCAGGCAGATCTGCCCACCTCAGGGGGCAGATGCAGCGTCCTCCCTGTGGATGAACCACACAGGTGAGGAGGGTTAAGGCAACTATGATGTGGGTTGGGAGCAGGTTTAGGACCCGGCAGAGATGCTTCCAGCCTTGTCTTGGACGGAGGTGCCTCAGGATCTGGTAGGGAGCATCCAGCAGAGAGGGGCAAGATTCTCCTGCTGCCTGCTGAGAAGGCGGGAACGGACGAGTTGCTTTGGCACATCACTCCCCAGGCCTTCTCCTGGCCTTCTGCCAGCTTCCTAGCTTCAACCCAGCTACGTCCAGCTCCCCTCAGAAGAGACAGGATCCCCGGAGGTCCCGGACTTTGCTCAGTTCGGAGGTCAGCGATCGGCTCATCTGCTTTGTGGTGAACTTCATGCTCTTGGCGGCCTCCACAGCGCGGGACAGAGACCAGTTGAGGTCCTCCAAGTCATCAAGGTCCAGGGTGAGGGGGCGGTGGTGGCCAGCAGCTTGCTGGTGGGTGGCCCGTGGTGTCCGTTCTGCCTGCCGGTACCCGGCAACGTGATGGAGGGGGAGGCCAGCCAAGGCTGGGGCTGAGGTAGATACTGCTGGGGAGCAGTAGCTGGAAAGAAGAAGAGGACATTGGCATGGCTGTGCTCCATGGACTGCACAAACCCAAAGCTCCACATGTATCTGCCTAGCTGTGCTCCAGAAAGGGTCCTGGCTGGATGCACATGCATGGTGCAAGGACCCCGCACTACATCCAGGCTGGAAGGTTTCATGGAGAACCCAGACTGCACAGCACCGCTGTGCTCTTCCCTCTCCATTCCCCTGCTGAGATTTTGATGTTTTTCTTAATCTCACTCCCTCACCTCATCCATCTCCAACCCCCTCACCACAACTCCCAACACCCTCTTTGCCCTCCTCTATGCAGAAAAATCTCTGAAGGAGAAATGGGCTGCATGGCCCAGCTCTCAGCTGGGTGCTGCCTGCATGAGCCGTTGGGAAGCTGAGGTATACTGGCAAACTGGCAGGACCTAGCGTCAGCTTTAGTGGGGTCACAGGGTTAGAGGGTGCTCGCAGGGGCAGACAGCCACTGTGTACTGCACACCATCCTTGGTGACCACCCCCTATCAGCTAGGACATCCATGGCCCAGCTGTTCCTGGAGCTGCCCCTCGTTCCCCCTGGGATGCTGATCTCCTACCCGCCTCCTGGTTCCCCTCCCAAGGCAACGCAGGGCATCCTTACAGCACAGAGGGCACGTAAGGCACGAGGGGGACCGGTGCAAGGTAGCTGACACTGGCTGCAGCAGGGCTGGCTGCCAAGTACCAAAGTCCAGGCTGCTCCAGCTTCTCGGCTCTGGGAGCAACATGGGAGCCTGGAGACGACATGCTGTCCGAGCTGTGCTCTGCTGCAGAGAGAAACACAGACAGACGTCGCCTGGAGGATGCACACAGGGAGGAAACCTCTCGGCTGCTAGGCTGGGCTGCCACATTAAGGGTTAATCTGACCAGTGGACACAGCCTGCACCCGTTACTGGGAACCCGAGTGCCCCACAGGACAGGCTATGGGACTCAGAGAGTGTCTGGGCAGTATGCCAGCACTTACAAGAAGGGTTTTAAGATCCTGCCCTGTCCCCCACCCCCAGCCTTCATTAGTGGATCAGCTATGATTTATGTAAACATGGCTGTCTAGCAAACATGTGCTGGCTTTGGTCACCCACCGTGTGCTGCTCTGTCCCTGGTGTTGGGCGTGGGGGCGTCCCGGAGTGCCTGGCACGTGGGACAGCGTGTCTTCCTTGCAGTGCTCTGCTGGGGCTGTCTCACCGCATCTCCCACTGAGGAACTGGCTAAAGAGAGAGTGGAGGAGCAAGTCTGCAAAAATTCCCCCTTTGCAGAGAACGCAAGAGGCGATTGGGAAAGAGCAAACTGGCAACTACAGCAGCGCGGCGTGGCCTGCGGGCTGGGAAACAAGACAAAGCCCTTTCATGTGCAAAACGCTCTGCCAAGGGATATGGAAAGTGCACTGCACATGTTTAGTTCAGTTACTCGCAGCAACCGGACACAACAGAGCTTTGCTCTCTGCTGCTACCTGGAAACAGCTCGGCAAGCACGAGGCCCCAGGCAGGAGACAAAGCGGTTGCATGTAAACAGGGCACTGCACACAGAAATCTTTAGCCGAACGAAAGGGTTGGACACGTATTGCCACTTGTCCCGGGTCATTGTGAAAGGCTGCATCAAGAAACAAGGAGTGCGTTGGGTTACTAAGCGCAGGCTCCCCAGCAAGGACCAAGGCCCACGCGCAGCTGTGCCAGGGCAGGGAGGCTGGCCAAGGGCACCAGGAGGGCAGAGATGCCTGGGCGTGTTTGCAGCAGTGACGGAGAGCCCGAAGCCGCCGCGCAAAGGCAATGTCCTTGGATGGAGTAGAGCTTGCCCTCACTCTGGAGCACCGCTGCCCTCGTCTCCTCTCCTAATCCCCAGGAGATGCTGTGGCTGGAGCAGCCTCTGCTCAGCCCTGCGCTTGGCAGGCAGAGCCAGACCTTTTCCAGAGAGAGGGGAGCTCCCCCTCTGCTCCATGCCCGTTGCAAACTCTGCCTGCCTTTTCCCTTCCCCATCCCACCCAAAACGGCCAGTGGAAAGTGGTCTCCTATCTCTCTCCCTCGAGTCTTGTAATTCTGTAGTTACTTAATGAATTAATGTCTGAAGTCATTAACAGCTCCATTAACAGGGAACTGGGAAGCCCTCCGAGATCGCAGACAAAAAGGCGTTTTTCCTGCTTGGGATGTGACGAGAGCCTCCCGAGGGGCTGCATGCTGGGCTGCTTACTGGCCGGCGGCCGGCTCCCACGGCAGTGGGGGCACGAAGGAGTGCCCGGCTCTCCTCTTGGTGCTGGGGAGGCGAGCGGCACCGCGTGGTACCACGTCCCTGCGGAAACACAGCCTGAGCTTGCCTGCAGGCCCCGAAAAAGCCCCCGCGCGCAGTCTGGCATCGACCTCCAGCAGCAATCGTCGCCGTGGGCTGGGACCCGCCTGCTTTGCACCCACCTGTGTATTGGCCCTTAACCGTCACCGTGTCCGGCAGGCTCCGAGGGCTCCTCCGAGGGGAGAGCATGGCTTTGGACCGCCCATCCCAGGGCCCGGCTGGTGAGCGATCTGACTCTGAGACTGCAGCAGAGAAGGACGGGGGTCAGCGTGGCGCCTCCAGCACCGCCGCGGCGTGGCAGTGGGGCCACTCGCACTGCTGCCCCAGGCGTTCGTTCCTGGGGAGGAGGGTGATCGCAGGAAGGCGTCGGTATCCATCAGTACTGAGGGACCCCTGCTTGGCATGCCAAAAATGGCATCACATCGGCAGCACAACGTTGCAGGGTTTGCCCTGAGCTGAGTGGTGGTGGTGGATCTCCTGGGGGTCCTGCCAAGGCACCTTGCCCCCCACAGCCCTGCCAGCATCCTCTCTCCGTTTAGGGAAGGGGAAAGCGGCCTGGCAGGGAGGAGCGTGTCCCCGCTGCCCCCTCCGAGCGGGCAAACTGGCCAGCCTGGCCCCCGGCGCAGTCTCACTTACTGAGGTCCAGCTCTGGCCCGTCCCGCGGCAGCGACGCTGATCTCCCCCTCCGCGCTGGCTTGGTCGCCGGGGCCGGCTTCCCCCGCGCCATGGCACTCGACTCCCTGCGGATGGCACAGAGCTGCTGTCAGCGGGATGGCTCACGGGGCTGGGGACCATGACCACGCGGGGGACCAGGGAGCCTCGAATGAGGAACAACCGACAGACCCAGACTGGGGCAACAGAGATGCAGGGGGCACTCCGGGGAGTTTTCTGCCTACGGGACCCACAGCGAGAGTGAGGTGCTCCTGGAAGAGGCAGCAGCCGGAGGTCCCTGTGGCTGCTGAGGGCTGTGAATTAATGCAGGATGCTGCTCAGCACCTCCTGGAGGTGTGCCTGCCCAAGAGGGTGCACAGGGACCCTTCTGCTGCATCCCTGTAACCTCCACAGTAACGGCCTGGTTCTGCTCTCATGACATCTGTGAGATCCCTCGGGGTCCCCTCATGCAACCCCCCAGCTTAACATCCCGGTCGAGCCAGGCTCCTTCTCTCTTCCCTGCCGCGAACCTCTTCCAGCTCCCAGCAGAAGTGGGAGACCTCCCTGCACCTACAGGTCAGGCAGGGGCTAACCGCGCAAAGTGGTCCTGCCCGCCACTAGAGGCGGCTGCCGTCTGCCCCCGCTCGGTGCTGTTTGGAGGGAAGCCCCCGGGGTGCTTTGCCACGTACTCAGAGGGCGCCGGGTCCTTGGGGGCCAGCCCGTTCCCCACCATCTGCCTCCGGGCCTTTGCAGGGCGCGGAGAGGCTCTTCCCGCCGGGTGGCTGCGCGGTCGGTGCAAGCTCTCCTCCAGCCTCTGCTGCAGCCGCGACACTTCATCCCGCAGCGCGCGGATCGCCTGGCTGCCGGCAGGAAGGAGCCAGTGAGGAGCGGCCTTGAGACACGGGCAGGTTTGCACCCCCGGCCCCGCTGTGCCCTGTCCCAGGTGACGCGGGGCGCAGCGGAGCGGGGGGAGCGGCCAACCCTCCCCGCCGGCAGGACTGAGCCTGGGCCCGTTTGCGTGCACAGACGGTTTCTATGGAGAACCCACAACAGCCATCACAGGGCTGAGAGTGCAGCAGTTCTGCCAGCCTGTGCGCTGGCCAGCACGGTGAGGAACACACGCCCGTCTCTGCCACGAGCTGCCACTGTCCTCTGGCCACACAGCTCAGCATTTCTCCCACCGGGGGAAACACCACGAGACACTGCCCATGTTAACAGGGTGCAAGGGGTGTCTCGGGTCCCGTCTCCAGGGCCACAGTTCCCCCTGCTTCCATGCATGAGCACCAGGCAGCAGCGAGGAAGATGATGGACCTTTTACCCAAGCACCCAATGGCAGCCAGGAT
This sequence comes from Rhea pennata, assembly GCF_028389875.1. Lineage (NCBI taxonomy): Eukaryota > Metazoa > Chordata > Aves > Rheiformes > Rheidae > Rhea > Rhea pennata. The sequence continues at coordinate 5,094,783 of NC_084680.1, forward strand.
TTGAGGAGCCTCCAGGGTCTCTGGAGCTCATTAGTGGTGCTCTGTCACCTCCACCCAAGGGGCAGGCTGCACCCACAAACACCCTGGCACCCAGCCCAGGCACCCTGGGCTGCATATCCCAACCGCTGCAGATCATTGCAGCTCCCATGGGCACCAGGGCATGGGGAGGTCGTTGGCTCCCTTCTCTGCCCGGTCCCAGCCCTTGTGCCGCTCCATATCCCAGCCGGCAGTGATACGCACGCAACAGGGAGGCCGCCGACCGGCATGGCCATATCCAGGCTCCGCTGCCTCCCTCCCTCTGCAGCGGCCGTGGGGACGCGCCACCTGGCAACGCTCCTGGAAGCGTACGCTAACGTTGCGCAAGGATGCGACGCGCCCCGGCCTTGCCCCACTGGAGGCACAACCCCGGCCTCCCGCGCGCAGGAGGGCTGTCTGGCTCTCCATGCCGCGCCAGGCAAGCCCGATCAGCCCTCCAACTAGAGTCAGAGTGCTGCGTCAGGGCCCATGCCCAGGACCAGCACCAAGATGAACCCAACAACAGGTAGGCAGCCGCCTTTCTGCACTGGGGTGTCCAAAGCTGGCTCAGAGCTCACCACATGTCATGAGTTTAGTGACCTCAGCCCAAGCAGGTGACAAGCTTTGGCCTCTAGCCGTGAGCAGCTTCCCCAGGAAGAAGCACAGCCATTAAACTCCTCTTTCCAGCAGGGGAAGACTGAGCTCCCACCAGGTGGGAAGGCACTGGTGCTCTTGGGACTTGCTCTGCATCTGTGCCTTGGCTTGCTCACTCTGGGGTCCCCAGGACCTTCTGTCACCCCCCAATTCAGCCCATCTTTGGTAGGGAGGAGGGGACAGACACTCACTCGCGCTCCATGCGGGAGCCCAGCAGGTCATGGTGAACCTTGGCGAGGGACGGCATGGTGGTGGCTGGACCCCCGGTCTTACCAGGCAGGTGGCTGTAAGTGCTGGCACAGCTCCTCCCTTCCACCTCTGCCTCCGAGTCCGTGTGAGCTGGGGAGGAAAGAGGACATGCTGGACCCAGATCGGTGATATAGGAAGTGTTTCTTTTCCCCAGCAGAAGATGCTTGGGAGAGCAAAGCCAGCAGACATGAGGGCAATCCCTGCGTGTAGGCACCACTCAGTGCCAGCCTCTGAAGGTGCACAGACAGCTCCACTGGTGGGTGCCAGCCCATGAACTGGAGCCTCTTTCATCCTTAGAGCTGCAGCCCCCCCCCCCCTCCCCTCCCCAGATCTTTTATTTCTGGAAGGCCCAGGCAGATGTAAGGGGTGGTAAAAGCAGCTAGGGAGGAGGAAGAACCAGAAAATAAACTACTTAAAAAAATCCCATCAGTTGCAGCTCTTACATAGTCTAGAGTGGAAAATAATTCTTTACCCAAGCATGTAGTGGGGAAGGTCGCTGCCCCCAGGGACTCCTCGGTCCCCACTCTGCTTGCCCCAGCCCGGGGCCGGACACTGTCTACTCACTGCCGTCAGCATCAGGTGCCACCTCACTGGCAACGCTGTCTGCCCACCGGGGAGGGGAGCTGGTTTGCGAGGCAGTGCTGGGGGGCAGGCTGGGCCCCCGCGTGCCGTCCTGGGGTGGCCCGTGCCCGGAGGTTGTATAGATGCCCATCAGTGCCTTTTCTGAGGGAAGCGGGGCTGCCTCTCTCTTCTGCAGCGGATGGAGGGTTGAGGGAGTGGAGATGGGGCCAGGTCTTCCCAGCGAGCCAGGTGTCCTGAGGACAAGATGGGTCATGGAGGCATCCCCCAAGCTACCCTCTAGCCCGCCCATGCTTGGTCAGCCCCATCCAGCACTGGACTCATCCCCTTTGTGGATCACCCTGCACACCTCCAACTCATGCCAGGAAGGTCTCTGGGCCCCCCAGCCCCACTCCCTCCTTCTGCCTCTGCCAGGATCTCTTTCCCAGTCACTGCTCCCCTCTGATTCCCCAAATCCACCTCTTTCACTTCACACCGAGCAAATAGCCTGCTTCCTCGCAGCCTGCCCTAGGGCTGAGGGTGATGGGGCAGGAGAGAGCCATACTCAGCATGTGGGGGACGGTGCTCCGGCGTGTGCATCAGCGGAGACACCCTGCTGGCCTCTGAGCCCACAAACCCACTGTCCATCTCCGGTGATATGATACGCTGCTCCTGCAACGAGAGGGAGAGCTGGGTTGCAGCAGTGGTGGTGCTAGCTGTGACACACATGCCCAAGGGACATTAGGAGAGCCACTGGGCTGCCGGTTGCCTCCAAGGGATGGGGCTGCCCTGCCTCCGAGAGGTGTCTGAAGATGGGGGGGGACTATTGTGGGGACTATTTAGGCACATCGGAAATAGAGGTAAAGCTTGGTCATTGCAGGAAGGAGATGTGGCGCATGCCCAGGGAGCACATTGCAGAGCCACAGCCAAGACCACTGCTGTCCCTGAGGTGCTCAGGGCCAGTCTGCACCCCAACATCGCCTCCCAGCGATGGGGGACCTCAGCTCGGCACTTGGCCCTGAGGACTCACCTCCGCCTGGGCAGGTTTTGCCTGTCGGCAATGCTCATGGAGCCGGTGCTCAGAGGCAGCACTGCCCGTCTTGCTGCTGCGGTGGGAGAGGGGTGCCTGCAGCTGCGGTGGTTCGGGGACCCCCACCGGGGACTTGACCGTCGTGGCTGCGGCGAGCGGCTCCTGCTTGCCGGCGGAGGGCAGGCGGCCGCTGTTCCCTACTGGCCGCGGTTGCTCCCTGCGAGACAGCGGCCCCGCTCTCCTCTCTAGGGTTTGCCTGCAGGAGCAGAAAAAACACCTCTGAGTACTGGCAGCCCTGTGGCAAGCAGCCCTCGGGCAGAGATCTCCTCTGTTCACGGCTGCCTGTCATAGGGAGTGACAGGCAGTCACTTTCTGTTATTGTCGGGCTTTGAAAAATGCAGTGTTTTATTCTTAGAGACTTGGGGAGCCCAACCTGAGATGCTCTGAAAAGCTGCTGTGGCTGCAAGTGCTCCAGGCACAAGTCTAGTTTGTGTTCGCAGCAGCCAGAACAATGTGCTCCTATGACCAACACTCATCCTTGCGTGCAAGCAACGGGGCAGAGCAAGCGCTGAGAACACCGACAAAATCCCATGCATGGGAAGCCCTGGCACTGACAGCAACAAGGGAAATCTTTCAAATGCTACCCAATGTGGAGAAGGAGCTTGATGCAGCAATGGAGGCCGTTCACTATCGTTGCCAATAACATAAAACCTGAGGAGCTGATCAGCTTCTCCCAAGCAATTTAATCTCTGTCTTCCCCAAAGTACACCATACAAGTGATGTACAATATCTTTTAATATACATTTACAGTGGAAAAAGTACTAAAAGTCATGTCTTGATTTCTCCTGAGAGTATGGGCCTGCAGCGTGTTTCCTTCTTTCTCCAACCCCTTTTCAGACCCTCCTGCTTGCCTCATCTGGGCAAGTTAGGCTCCCATAACACTTACAAGGGAGAGGTCCCGATGTCAGTCCTCTCCTCTAGTAACTGTGTCCTGCAGGAGATCTTGCCCAGGCCACTCTCCCCTTCCACAGGCCCATCCACCTCCTCTGGGGACTGGCTCCCTGCCAGGCTCAGCTGCTCCAGGCTCAGTGATGTCGGCAAGGATTTGAAGTGCTTGTACCTGGTGGCCAAAGGGAGATCCATGCTTGCTCTAAGCTGCCTGGGATAGCAAACACCAACCCAGGATTTCACTGTGCTCAACATTGGCAAGAGATGCTCTAGCTCCTACTCCGTTTTGGCTCCCTGGACGGGGGCACCCAGCACCTGGCTGGTGGCTTGTGTGTAGGGCTCTGCTCCCTGCCCATGGCCACGTTTCTATGCAGGAGCTGCTGTGCATGAATTGACCCAGGGCCCATGCAAAGTGGTTCGGTTTTGGGGAGGCAGCAAACATAGCCATGCTGCAGGCCTTTGCTGAGGAGATGCCCAGGCCCAGGGGAGCAGGACTGTGAGACGGAGCCTGCTCTGATGGTATTGGCCTGGAAAGTCACTCTGAACACCAGATCCGTCATCCGCCCCCCGCCTTCCCCATCACAAGGCCACACACATCTGGCCCTACGTGACAGATGCTTACTGCTCTAGCAGGTCACCGAAGTCTTCCTCCACCCGGAGCTGCTTGTGCCAGAAGGGCTTGGGGAGCTCAGCTCCTGCCTCGCTCTCCCCACTCGCAGAGCTCGCGCCGGTGCCCAGCCGGGTGCTGGTGAGGGCCACCTGCGTGGGGCTCTGCAGGGCACAAAGAGGGAAGGGGGCTTGGAGGAGCAGGGTCCCTGCGGCTCCTGCCCTCGGCTGGCAGCCAGGCAGAGGGAGAGGTCGCAGCGCTCTACCTCAGCCAAGCCTGGATCCCCCACCCAGCCCAATCGGCCCTTCGCAGCTCGAAATAGCAGCAGCCACATGAGTTAGCAACCTGCCAGGCCGCTGAGCTTACCTCGGGGTAGGGGGTGCGTGCGGCTGGCATCGGGGCTTGCAGCGAGGGAGTCGGGGAAGACATGCACGTCTCAGAGAGTGGCACCGGCGAGTGGCCAGCAGAGCCCGGCTCCGAACAGCTCCGCGGGGAAAACTGGCTCTGAGCTGCTCGCTCGAGCTGATCTTTCAGCTCCTCCAGACGCATCCCCAGGCAGAATATCTCCCCTTCTACTGCGCTGAAAGACAGCCACCCGTCAGCCCAGGCCAGACAAACAGCCAGTCGGCAAACTGAGCCTGGGCTGGGCTTCAGGTGAGCTGCGAAGGGCTGGGAGCAACCAGCTACTGGGCTTTGCTGGCTTGGAGAGGGCAGCAAGCTACTGCGCAAAATTCACTGGCCTTGCACTGTCCTTAGGTAGCCCGTAGCATCCCCAGGAAATGCAAATAGGTAGAATAAATAAGAGTACATCCAGCACAGCACTACCATCCCATTCATGAGGGTGCGTTAATCGACATGGGTTCAGCCTGGCCAATCGAAACATCCATGTGTGCACCTTCCTGCTGAAACACACCCAGTCCTCAGGATCAGCCACCCTCCTGTCCCTGTCTGAGCAACATTCTCCTTCTTTGCATCGCTCTGGGGCACTTACATGGCCTCATAGCCTCAGTGTGTGGGCACTCCACATCACTGGAGCAGAGCCTCCATACCTGGGAGGTAGGGCAGGGCTGGAACCTTCAACCACATGGGGAAACACGGCAGGGCAGGACTGTGGGACTTGCTGATGGTAGCAAATACCATCGCAGATTGGGGAACTGAACTCTTGTCCCTCCTGTCCTGAGTTAAAACACCTACCGGTCTGGATCAAATTCCCCTGAAGCTCCTGGGTCCTGCTGCAGCCTGCGGTTCTCCTCCCGGGCTTGCAGGTATGCTCGTTCCAGTGTGTCCTGAGTGTCCTTCAGCTTCCTAAACCTCTGCAGCACAAAGGCAGCACATCTAAGCCAGAAATCTCAGCCCTGCATGCCTAGATCCCACCCGTTGCTCCGCTGTGGTTCCAATCCCATCTAACTGTGCTGGGGGGACAAACCCTGTATCACCCTGTCCACATGCACAGCTATGCCTCTGTGTCTCCTGGGGTGCCCCTGGCCCAGTTTGTCTCATGGACCTTTCACACTGGGAGTCCCAAAGCAGGTCCCAGAGAGGACTTGCAAGCTGAGCAGGTTAATCCAGAGCAAGGTATGCTCAAATGCAACTTTGCATCCTCTGGGATGTGGCTGTGGGGTCTGATGGGCTGCCTAGGATATGGGTCTGACAGCGACTTCTCTGAGCCTGTTGACACCATCCATGGGTCCAGCCCCAGCCCCAGGGGAGAGCCGAGATGGTGAGTCTTGGCCATCCCACTACCAGACACCACCGCTGAGGAGGATCAGATGAGGAGAACTACTCCTTGATGGGAGCATTGCTCCCAAGGGCAGACACAAGCACAAGTGCACTGCTGGCTACAGCACCAGCAGCTTGCAATAAGAATCTGACCACATCCCAGGACAGCAAATCTCATTATGGCCCTGACACCAAAAAGAGAAACAGCCAGCATCCCAGACAGAGAAAAGGGGGTTGTCCAGCCACAGACGCAGTGAAACTGTAGCTCTGGCTGCTCTCACTTAGAGCTGAACCAGGTGCAGTCCCATGTAAACCAACTCCTGGGGTGCAGTGTGTCCCCTCCGCATTGCTGTTCCCCTTTCCTGCTCTGCAACACCTCCAACTCCTGCAACACACAGCCCAGGAGATGTGGCAAACCACAGTGCAAAGGCAGGGATCTGGATAAAAGCAATGGGCTCTGCCAGAGGAGGAGCACGGCAGCTTCAGTGAGCCCAGCCAGACCTCTGCTCTGTGGGGTGTCTTGGGCATTACTGAGGTCCCAGGAAGGGCTGACGTACCTGGAGCTGCTCCTGTGGCGTGGACTTCCCCGCCTGGATCCAGGCTTCAAAGGACTCCACCTGGTCAGGAGAGAAAGGGGTGAACTGAGCCCTGCCCTGGGAGGTACCACAGGGGCAGAAACCCATTTCGTCCTCCTGTGTGGGGCTTCTTCACCACCTCAAAGGTCCAGCCCCAAGGTCGGCATTGAGCCCCATCGTCCTCTCCAATGCCTGGGGTTGCTGTGCCCCGACTTGCCTGAGCCTGAAACTTGCGGGTCTGTCCTGCCAGTGTCTGTGTGAGCTGAGTTCCTGGGCACAGGTGTTGCCCTGGGAACCTGCACTCTCCTGAGCACACATAGCAGCTTGCCCCGGAGAAAGAGGGCGAATGAGACTGGGGCAACGTTCCCTGGTTGACTGGTCCTTGTGCTGGCTCTGCAACAAAAGGCAAAGACAAGGCGATGCTGGTGACCACCAGGAACACCTAGTTCCCCAGCCACAGGACAAGTCGTCCCTGGGTAAGGGGTCTTGGCTGAAACTTCCCCGATGCCATGTAGGAGTGCAATGAAATGAAATTCCCCAAAGTTGGTCAGGTGGGATGGAGAAAAGCAGTTTAACCTACCTGTGTCCACAGAGGGCTGCAGGGCTGTGGAAGGGGCAGGGGCAGCGCTGATGGCTGCTGTCCTCGCCTGTGGGATGCTGAAGGCCATGACCTTGGAGCTGGTCCCCACGGTCCCCATGTGGACGCTGTGGCTGGGCTTCGGCGGATCGGCGTACAAGCTCACCTGAGAAGCAAGGAGATGAATTTGGAGCATTCAAAGGGAAGAAACTGCTCTTTGTGGGGGTAGGTGTCCCTTGTCCCCTCCTGGTTCCCTGGCCACATAGCATCATGGTAAGAGTCATGGAGCCAGTGGCTCCATTGCGGAGTGCCAGCCGTATCGGCTCTGGCTCAGATCAGCCATAGCCCCTGGGCAGATGAGGGTAGCAGGTTTCCCAACAGAAAGAGCAGTGCCCGCAAGGGGCAGGGATCCAGATGTGCCCCTCTGAGAGCTCAGAGATGTGTGCACGCTCCGTACCCTCTGGCTGCTGAAAAAACGCTTTGGCCAAGTCCTTTCAGCACCAGGAAACCCACCCTTAGCAGAAGGTTAGGTTAGTCCTTAAACCTGGCTCTGCTCCGTGCCAGGACTTGCTCCTCCAGCCCTGCAGGAGCAGAAAGCGAATCGCAGCAGTCCCATCATCTGCCCACGGCCACAGGCCTAAATATTCTGCAGGAGAGCCTCGAACAGCTCCGGGTGGAAGACCCTTCCCCAGCACCTTCCTTTCTCTGAAGCTGAGGAGCAAACGCATCCTCGCCTCGAACGGCAGAGGCGCGCAGGGGTCCGACCCCTGTCCCCTTTGGGGCCAGACCCCACCCTAGCGTCTGCTTCCCCCCCACCCTGCCATTTGCAGCAGGCTGCCCCCGACGCCCCCAGACCCAGCGCAAATCACCGCCCGGCCAGGGCTCCCGTTCGCGTCCCGGAAAGCAGTCGCCGAGGAGGGGACGAGCTGCTCGGCCCCCGCCGCCCTCCGCGCCGCGCAGGCACTGCCCCGCTCCTCGTCCCGCCGCGGCTCCACCCGGCCCCTTCCTCGCAGCAGATGCTTGATTAACCGAAACGATTAAAAACTAAACCCAGCGGCTGCAGGCACGAGTGATCGCGAGAGCGCGGCAGGCGAGCGGGAGCAGACCGCAGCGCGGACCCAAGCCGCCCACGGAGCCGGGGAGCCGCAGCGGCCCCGCGCCTGCCCAGCCGCCGCCGTCCTGCGGGGCTGCCCGGGATTTCGGCATCCTGCGGCGCAGCACGGAGGGAAGCGGGGCAGAGAGCCGGCAGGCTGCCCGGGCGCGAGCGGCTCGAGGCGTCCCCGCCGCCCGCGGTGATCCAGGCACGGGGACCGGCGCCGGTGGCCTCCTCCCTCCCTCGGCCCCCGATAACCCGGCCCTGGACTGGGATATGGCCGCGGCGGGAGACGTGGGGCACCGCCTTCACGGCCGGCCCGGGGCACAGCGGCCAGAGGGAGCAGGAAGGTCCCCTGAGGCTCTGCACCTGCCGGCCGGGACAGCGGCGCCGCTCTCTGCTCGCGAGCCCACCGGCCTCCCCGGCTTTCCAGCAGCCTCCGGGAACTCTTGTAAGGAAAAGAGGCACGTGGCGTTTCCCCCAAAGCGCCGTTTCTTCCCCAAAGCCGGCTGGGCGGGGCGGCGGAGCCGCAGCATTCACGGCGGGGTCCCCCCTCGGCCTGGTGGCACCTCGGCGTCCCGCCCCGAGGCGCCGCGTCCAGCCGCCATCTTGGTGACGCGCCCCCGGGGGTTGGAAATGGCGGTCGCCGCCATGTTGGGGAGGGCGGGAGGCGGAAAGGGGAAGCAAGCAGGGACCGGCCTCGCGCGCGGAGCCGCCCCCAGGCCTCGGGGACGGTCTAGGGCGCCAGCGCCGGCCCCCGGCCCGGCCCTCCCCTCGGGGGCTGCCGCCGCCGCCATGCCGCCGCCGCGCCGCCCACCTTGGCGCCCAGCCGCAGCTGGTCGATGGTGTTCTCGGCCTCAGCGTACTTGGTCAGCAGCTTGTGGTAGTCGTCCTGCGAGGGCGGAGAGACGGTGAGGGGCGTCAGGGCTCCTCGCCCCGCCGCCGCCGCCCCGTCCCGTCCCCCCCGCCACCGTCCCCGCCCGGGAGTCACCTGCAGCTGCTGCACCAGCTGGGTGGCTTGTTTGGGGCACCCGCAGGCACGGGGCAGGCCGGCGGCGGGCGCGGGGCACCACGGCGGCGAGCCCGGCGCGCCGCTCAGCAGCGCCTCGCGCACGATCTCGGCCGGAGACTTGGGGAGGACGGGGCGGCCCCGAGGGGCGGCGGCGGGCAGCGCCCGGCCGCGGGGCGGGCGGTAGCTCTGGTCGAACTTCACCCGCGCCTCCACCTTGGACAGGTCGGGCAGCGGGTAGTTGAGCGGCCCTCGGCCGTACTGCGGGCTCTCGGCCGCCCCGGCGGCCGCCGCCGCCACCGCCGCCCGGGCCGGGCCGTCAGCCTTCTTCCGCCCCTCGGGCCGTGGCCGCTGGCCACGCTCGGGCGGCGGCGCCGCTTCGCCGGCCGCCGCAGCCCCGCCGCGGCGCCGTGGGACACGCGGGGTCCCGCTGCTCCCGCGCTGCCCGGCGGGCGCCAAGCCCCCGGCGGGCGGCTCCCTGCTGCTCCCGGCGCTGGAGTCGGCGAAGGGCTCTGCCTCGGGGCCGGGGAGGTCGTCGGCGGAGAGCCGGAGGCTCCAGCGGCCGGAGCCGGCCGGCAGGCTCAGCCCGGGGCTGCCGCCCGAGGGGCAGGGCGACGTCGGCCCCGCCGCGGCCCCAGGGCTCCCGGAGGCTCCGCCGGGCTCCCTCCGGCCCGGCCGCAGCTGGCGGCGAGGGGAAGGGCTGGGGCTGATGTCCGAAGGTGCCGACGTCTCCCCGCCGCCCGTGCTGAAGCTGAGCGATTGCTCGTAGGGGCTCCGGAGAGCCGGGTCGTCCTGCGGCGCCTCCGGGCTGCCGCTGCGCTCGGAGCCGTACTGGCCCTCGTAGGAGAGCTCCGGGTATGCATCCCCGTCGCTCTCGGCCCCCCAGGTGCCCTCCAGCCTCTCCTCGTCCCCCGAGCTGCCTCGCTCCTCGTCCTCTTCGGTCGCGTCCTCCCGCGGGCGCCAATAAGCCAGGTCTGCCTGCAGCCCATCAGCCGGGTCCTCGCCGTTCCCTGCAAAGCAAACCTGCGGTCACCAAGGGGCCACCGGCTCCCCCCACACCTCCGGAGCCTCCTCGCAGCCCTGGGTGAGGAACCCGCAACCACCGCAGGGTGGACACCAGGAGCCAGGGGGTCCTACACGGGGCGCTCCCGCGTTCCTCAGATTCCCAAATAACCGACTCCTGGATCGCTGAAGATCATCAGCGCCCCACGGGCACAGGTTTTGTGGCAGGTGGCAAAAGGCAGCCAGATGGCTGGTACAGCTCTCCAGCAACCTCCCTAGAAGCTGTCATGGTCTTCTAGGCGGTGCACGCTTGTGGCCTGCCCAAACTGTCCCTGGGCAGTGCCCCCAGCATCCACGCTGGCACGGCAAGGTCCGCGTTGCCCCCCGTACGTGAGAGCCCTCGGGGTGCCCTGAGGCTCTTGCTCTGCAACATGGACGCGGGAAGGGGATGGCGGCGCCTCCTGTGCCCGCAGGGCCGCAAGCAACGCGTGGAGAGCGCGGGAGGGAGGGGAGCGGAGCGGAGACGACTCACCTGACGTCGGGCTCCCGGCGTCCTCCCCATCGGCGCCTGACTCCTCCAGACCAAACTCCTGCGGCTCGCAGCGGCGGAAACCCCTCGCGTGCGCAGGGGGACGCGGGACCTGCCAGCCGAGCGCCTCCGCGAAACGGGAGCTCCTCAGCCGGCCCGTAAGCCCATCCTGCAGGCCAATGACTCTGTTCTCATCCACGTGCTCTTCAAAATCCTCCTCCTCCTCCTCCTCTTCCTCCCAGAGCTTTGGCTCCCGGGAGCCGCTGCCCAGGTCCCGTTCCGTCCAGCGCAGCCACGGTGCCGAGCTGGCCATGTCCCGCCGCCTCCCGCGCGCGGCCCGACGTGCCGACGGCTTTGCCTTCACTTGTGCCGCTTCATGGCGTGGCTGCAGCGAAAGGCCGGCGCGTGCCGCGGCGCGGGGCACCTTCCTCGCGCGAATGTAGGTCACGTCGCCGCCGTGCTCAGCGCTGCAGCATCCCGACGGCAGCCAAGAGAGAGGGGAAGATGCTCAGCGGGAGCCAGCGAGGACACAGCAGGCTCTGTTCAACCCTCCCCCTGCTCTCGGCACGGAGATGTCGGCTGCTGCCGGGGCTTTCCCCGTCCGCCTGGCCCGGTCCCAGGACCTGGGGTGACAAGTTACCTCCCCCAGTGCGGGCAGGGACTGGGACACCGGCCAGCTGCCCCCACCGCATCTCAGCCCATCGTACAGAGGCACCACGAAGTGGTGGTGGCCCTTAGGGATACCCATGACCCCCCAAAACATGGGCAGGAGCTGCTGCCCCCCAGCTGCAAGAAGAGCCGCCCGGGGCACGTTTGCCCCCAGCCTGATGTGTTACACAAAGCAGGAGGGCAGCCTCCGATTTGGCTACCTCCGCGACGGAGAGGCCCTTGCTCAGCACCCTCCCCAGCGCCGTGGGACGAGGAAGGGGCGGCAGCGATGCTCGGCAGCCCTCCACGGCCCTTCTGGCTCTGCCGGGGGCTGGGGGGAGCGCCCGGCTGTGCCGCTCAGCTTCGGCTCCCGTTAGCAGCGGGCTCCTTTGCGCGCGGGAAGCGCCGGGGGTAGGTGTTTCGGCAGCTGATGCCCAGCGCTTTCATCCCGCTCCGGCAGTAACCGCCCTCCCCAGCGCCCTCCCGGCGGGGCTCTCCCCAAGCGCCGGGCTGGCCTCGTGCTCCCGCCCGCCACCCCAGAGCAACCACCCGCCGGCCTCGCAGGCGGCCCGGCCCCGCTACCTGCCGAAGCGCCCCTTGCCCGGGGTCCCACGCGGCTGCCGGGGGCCCAGCTCAGCTGGCCCCGCTGCAGCTGAGAACTCGCAGTCGGTAACACTTGGCTCGCTCACCAAGCGCAGCTCCAGGAAGAAGGAGACGCACGCTGAGCCCAGCCCCTCCCGACGCCACGGTTCTCCGCGGTTTTCCGGTTTCATAGCGCTTGCCTCTGCCTGCAAAGCCCTCGCGGGCTGACGGCAGGACTGGCGGCAGGGCGTCCCACCCCCATCCCCACCACCACCGCTTCGCGGTGGGCTCAGCCCCGAGCCTGCCTCCGCCGCCGGCCAGGCTGGAGCAGTGCCGCAGCCGGCCCATCGCTCCCGTCGCGGTTCCCATAGCAGCCGGTGGCTTTTAGGCGACTGAGGCCGGGCAGCCTCGCGCCAGCGGAGGGGGGGGAGAACGATGAAAGCCCAGCCCAGCCCCGTGGGGCTGGGCACATCCGCGCGCCCCGGGGCTGCCTGCAAGCAGCGCCTCTGCAGGAGGCTGCGAAACCGCTGCAAAGGCGGGGGGAAGGAAAACGCAAAGATTTATATGTGTATATATATATACATATATATATATATCATATTGCAAAAATTCAGCTGCTCCACTGACCCTCCCCAAAGAGCGGCGTGGAGCCCCGGCCCCAGGCGGGCAGCCACCGCCGAGCAAAGCGGGAAAAGCATCTCCCGTCGCTGACTCCTCTCGGCACAGACTTTCCCAAAGCCTTCCCGACCTCGAGGGAGGATTTGAGGAAGCAGCAGGAGGTTTTTCCTCCAGAAACCGCCGGCGCGTCCCACGGGCCAAGCTCCGAGTTGCATGCACATGGGAAAACTGCTAAAATACCCAAAATGCTGCTCCGACTTCAGCGGTGCTGGAGCCGGCCAGGCCTCCTGCAAAGGCCGGGACAGCGGGTAGCCGGGCAGCACAAGGAGCTCCCGTTTTTTTTTTTTTTAATAGCAACTTTCTCCGAGCCGGAATCGAGCCCTCTGGCACCAACCCTGCTGCCAGGCAAATTTCGGCTGCCGATCTCCGGAAGGGCAGCGGATTTCCGGCGCTCGCTGGGCTGCCACCGCCGCCTTCGCTCACTCCGGAGCTGCTCGGAGGAAGGGAAACTTGCTCCCCGGCCCGGGCCAGCACCGCCAAGCGGCATATCCGATGCCTCCGGTGGCCACGCTGCCACACGCGGAGAGCGGCGGAGCAGCGGCTCGGCACTGGGCACGCTCACCCTCCGCGCGAGCGTCCCGCTGGCGCCCATCGCGCCTGCCGGTCCGGTCGCCGGCGGCTCTGCAGAAGCAGGAAGCACCCGAGCGGGTTCCCTGCAGGTTCCCTGCAAGCCAGCACAAACGTTTTAACCCCGTTGCGCCCCGCGCGTCCCCTTCCAGGCCTCCTTGCAAGCGGCTTTTAAAGGGATCAAAGGCTTTCTTTTTTTAATCACAGGCAGAGCGACGCCCTGAACAAATCACTGCTGATCGTTCCGGGGCCTCGGGCGCCTGCCTGCCCCGAGGTCATCGGCAGCCCCGTCTCCCAGCTCACCCGGCTCCTCTCCCCCGGCACAGCCGGCACCAAGCGCTGGCCCAAACCGCAGCAATAAGCTGGCGAGGCCGTGCCCGCAGCCCGGCTGGCAGCTCGCGGGGAGCGCCGCGCCGCGGGCCAGCCCCCACGCGAGTCCCCGTCTTACCTACGCGGCGCCTCTCGCCTGCATCTCCCCTGCTCCGGCCCTCGGGCATCCTGCAAACGCAACCTGCGCCGGCCCGGCGCTCGCTCCCCGCACACCGCTCCGGCGGCTTTCAAAGGGGACAAGGCCGGTCTGGAAATCACTGGGGTCCCTCCGTACCGCAGCTTCGGAGGCGCTCGCCAGCGCCCCGGCTTGTTCCGGCAGCCCCCGATTCCCACCGCCGGCCGCGCGGCGGGTGTCTGCCCCGGGAGGCTGCTCCCCCAGGGCGCGCGCAGGCGGCGGGGAGAGAGCGCGGGGCGGGCGCGAGCGCGTTATTAATCCATCCCGTCGCTGTGCAATGAGTGACCCGCGGAGGGCGGCTCGGGCAAGCTCGCCGCTGCTGCGGCCAGCTCGGCAAGGGCGGACCCGTGCGCTGGCCTGCGCCCCGTGTCCTCGGCGCGTCGTCCACCCCGCAGCCGGGGCAGAGGGCAGGATTTTCCTGCCATTTTGGCCGCATTTATCGCTTTTCCAGAAATTCCCAGCCACCAAGCGTCGCACTGGCCTAAAAGTCTTTTTTTTAAAAAAAGAAAAAGGGTCTTGTGATAGCAGAGAAAAGCCTGAAAAATGTTGTGGCCATCGATTCAAAAACCACAAAGCAAATGAAAACAATCCCAAGAGTGAGTTTGCATCTGTGTGCGCATTTTTTTTATTTTTTCCCCCCCCCAAAGCTTGAATTTTGCAATAATGCAAGCAGACGATGAGTTGAAAACCCCAAATTAAAAAAAACCTCTGTTAGAAAGCGTCTCTTGACCTCAGCAGGGAAGTTAGCCCCGTTCAGCCCCCCTGCGCCTCCCTTCCCCTCGGCCCTGTGCTGCATCCCGTGCTCCCGGAGCTGCCGGGCGCTGCTAATCCGATTATTCGCTACGGCCACCCGCACGCGGGCAAAAGCCCTGGGCTGCCGGCGCAGCACGGTGCGTGTCTCGCCTGTCCCCCACCGCTGTCCCTCCGCTGCCCCAAATTCTCCCCACCGGCCCGCACGAACGCAGTGCCCCGGGAGGGTGCTCAGGGCGGCAAGGAGCATCGCTGGGTGCCCGAAATGCCGGGGACACCTCCCAGGCCCTTCCTACCCTACGCCTGCAGCCCCGGGGGCGCCCGCGGGCACCCGCCAGCTCCGGAAAGGAAAGTAAGCGGTTTGGGCAGCGCCGAGGACCTGCCGGGCTCGGGGCTAGCGAGCAACAGCACCGGTGCCCCCGTCCCATGTAGACCCTCTCTTTTGGAGGGGAGGGGGGTTGAAGCAGGCCGGAAGAACGTGCTTCTGCCTGATACTTGGCAGAGGATCCTTGCAGTTCAGAGAGAAATAATTTCTGGTTTATAACTCTCCTTTCTTTCTTTTTCTTTTCTTTTCAAGCCCGCGGAGTCAAGCTTTATGAGCACAAAAGTGAAAACGCTGCTTCCTTAGTTAGTTCACATCATTTTGCATTAAAGCAACGGGGGGGAAAATCGTCACGGCGTGGCAAAGCCTGACAAAGTCGCCTCTGCATCCTCTCCGGAGACACACACACACACGCACGCACGCGCGTGTAACCGTGCGGGAGCTCCAGGCGCTTCGGAGCAGGCGCCGCGTGCCGAGGGGGACGCCCGCCACGGGCAGAGCAGCCTAACGCGGCCCCGGGAGCCGCCAATGCCGCTGCCGACGGCAGCCTCATCCCCGGCAGGGGCTGCGGCGCGGAGGAAAGCGCCTCTGCCCCGCTGCCCGGGGCCGTTTCCGACGGGTCCCGCGGAGCGAGCCGGGGCTCCGACATCCGGGCGGCACCGGCCTGGAGGGCCCGAGCGAGGCAGCGCCGGGAAAGAAACTTCGGACAAGTTTCCCAGAGGCCCCGGCAGTGGCGGGTGGTTTCGGCAGGAAGCCAGGGAGCGGCGCGTCCCCCCGGCGCGGGCGGTGGGCGAGCGCGGCCCTGCCGCGGGGCTCCCCGGCGCCCTGCGGGGCGCAGACCCTGCCCAGCCCCCGGCCCCCCCCCGGCTCGTGGGCAGAGCGGCTCTGCTGGGGAAGGGGGCGCGGGAGCCCCCAGGCCTGGAGCGCGGCTCTGCCGGAAGCCCTCGCCCCAGGCTGGGGCCAGCCCTGGTGCCCAGCTGTGCATCCAGCTGTGCTCATCCCCCCCCCCCCAGCCCTCTTCTTCCTCTCCAGCTGCCCCGTGCAACTAGGACGGAGGACGGATGGAGGATGGGCCGTGGCAGCCCCAGGGCTCAGCGAGGAGGAAGATTTGGGCTCTGTTCCCCCCGGGACGGACACACACCCTCCCACACCCACAGCCACGCACATCTGGCTGAGGCGCACAGCTGGATGGACATCCCCCCGCCTTGCATTCGACAGCTGCCCCGCCGACCGCCCCCGCGGCTGCCCACCTGCAGAGCGACGGCCCGGCCGGCCCCCTGACCTTGTAGGGACTGCTCCGCTCGGCTGCCCCGGCCCGGCCCGGCCCGGCCCGGCCCGGCCCGGCCCGGCTGTTCTTCCTCTTCCTCCTCCCGCTGCCCCCGCCGCAGCTGCCACTCCGCGGCCCGGCCCGGCCCCGCCGGACAATAGCGCGCGGCCCGCCGGCAGCGGGGGGCGGGGCCCGCGCCCTCATTAGCATCCCGGCGGCCTCTCGGCCAATCCGCGCGCGCGGCCGCGGAGGGGCGGGAAGTCGTTAGCCTAGAGCCGGCCCTTCCCGTATTTGCATAGCGCGGGGGAGGCGGCCAATCACGGCCGCCGCAGCCCGCCCTCGTTATCATAGGTGATGCAGCGCGGGCGCCGCCTGGCGGAGGGCGCCGCGCGGCGCAGCCGGCGCCCGGGCTGCCCGGCCCGGCCCCGCGCAGGGGGCCTAGGGGGGCCAAGGGGGACCAAGGGGGGCCAAGGGGGGCCAAGGGCTCCCCCTTGGCCTAGGGCCTCGGGTTGCCCCCAGACGAGCACAGCCTTGCACACGTGACTTTGGGCTCCCTGGCGAGCTCCCACAGCGGGACCCTCGGGGTGGTGGCGGCGGTGGCTCCGCCAGCTGCTCCTCCCCGCTCCGGTGGAAGCTCCTTAGCTCCCAGGACCACTGAAGCAGGCCCAGCCAGGGCTAATGGAGAACAACCGTGCTCTGAGAACAGGCAAACTCGTGGCACTGCAAGGTGCCCAGATGGCAGCTGGGCCAGACCGATGCTCTCGTGCTCTGCAGTCCATCACCCCCTCCAAAGGGAAACCCTGAACCGGACCAGGCCAGGTGACACCCGTGGGGACAATCTCAGCAGCCCCAGCAGGCCTCAGCCCCAGACTTGGGCTGCTCCCAGCCAGCCCAGCTTCTGGTAGCGTTGGGGCTCGGCTCCCCACCTCCCTCGTGCTGCTGGATCCTAACCGGCCCTGCCAGTGCCGCGATGCCCCACAGCCTTCCCTGCCCTTCGAGCACATGTCTGTCCAGCCCCCCGGGCCCCAAAGAAATGCCCATAAGCCTAGTCTTTTTCTAACCTGTTAGATTTATTGAAAAATTAAAAGCACAAGCTCTGTACGTATAAATACAATGACATTGCCAGCAATTTACAAGGCATCCGTTTGCCATCGGCACCTTCACCCGTGGCCTGTGCCACCCGCCTGCCGCCCGGGCACAGCGATGAGCACTCAGGGCAGCAGCGACCAGCCAAGAAACCCTTCAGCCTCCTCTCTCCCCAGCCCTGCCATGCCACCGGCGGGGCCCCAAGGCCACCCTGCTCTGCATGCGTGGCACTAAAATGACAGCAGGACACCCAGACTCCAGCCATCCTCTCTCCCGCTCCCCAGCCTGGGCCTGGATTTCAGTGCCAACGGGAGAGCACTGCTCCAAAGGGCAGCCCCCAGCCCCAGAGGGAAAGGCAGGGAAAGATGCCTCCAGCTGAGAGGGAAGAGATGTGCACTGATTTTTACCCATCCTCAGCCTGCCCTGCCCAGACTGTGACCATCTGTGATGGGAGACATTGGGGGTCCCTGGGGGTGACTGCAGGTGGTGGAGTGGGAGAGGGTGGTGTGGGCTCTGTGTGGCTTGAGTGCTGCCTTTCCCCACATGGGTACCCCTGGGTTGCCTTTTGCGTCCATCTGGATGCTCTCCTCACCTGCCATGTTCCTTCCCAAACTTGTTTGGCTCCTAAAGGGCAACGTTGAATTCTGTGACCAGAAAATCAATGTAGTCCTTCTCCTTCAGCTTAAAGGCCTCAGCAATGATGCGAGCAGCTTCCCGGTGCTCTTTGCCCCGCAGCCCTGTGCCGTTCACCTCCAAGATGACGTGACCCACCTTCAGTTTCCCACAGTTGTGGGCAGAGCCCCCGCGCTATGGGAGAAGGGAAGAAGGCGGTAAGTAGCGGGGGAGAAGGGAGTGCTCGTGCTCCTTCCCCGGCTTGGCCCCATGCTGAAATGCGGCCAGCTCTGGGGAGGAACAGAGCAAGAAGAGAATGCAAATGTAGGCTGCAGCTCAACTCACGAGCTTCGAGGGAGAGGAGAGGGTTCAAAAGACAGGGCTCTCTGAGAGGCCGAGCGCCATTCCCGTGATGGGAACCCTGAGGAGCTCCCCGAGGGCTCACGCCAGACTCCTGTACCAGCAGCGAGCTGGGAAGCGGCGTGGGGAGGCGATGGGCCAAGGAACCCGCTTGGCTCTGCACAGGCCTGTGGGGTGCCAGTCAGTCCAGCCAGGCCTCTCTGACTGCCCGCAGGCTGCAGGGGATGCATAGGCGCCCCAGCTCTCTCTGGCAGGCAGAGACCAGCCCTTGCTGGGTCACGGTGAATGCTTCGCAAAAGAAACATTTTACGCTTTGAAAATGGGAGATGAATTTGGCTTCCCTCCTGTCTGCTCTTGCCTGTCAGCACAGTGCCAGCTGGGATAGCCAAGAATAACCAAGGAAGAGAGTCAGCTTTGCCTTTCTTTTGCTATACATAACTTAAAATTTGCCCTAAGTAAACAGCAGATGAAAGAGGGTGAGGAGATCACTCCTGGGAGTAGGACTGTGAGCTCAGTTCCCCAGCTGTCACCCCCCACCCCATCCCTATCGGAGCAGGAGAGCATTTCCAGACATCTACAGACCTCAGCCAAACTCTTGTGGCTGCTCAGATCCCCTCCAACACATCTGCAGCAAGTCTTTAGTTTCCAGGACATATTTTATGATAAGGGATCAGCCACAGCATGTGAACAAGATCCTCAGCTGAGCAGATCTGCAGCAAAATGATGCCTCTGCATTTGGGGAGATTCGTGGTCATTAAAGGGGAAGTACATCCACAAAATTCACACTGGGGCAGGGTCGCAGCTGCACTCTGTCCCTGCCTTCGCTGAAAAGACACGGCTGAGGGGCTTTCCTGAGCCTGGCCAGAGCTGAAAGGGAGGAGGGGGATGGCATATGCATTGAGCTGTTCCATTCTCAGCCTGCCCTACCTGGATGGTGACGATCCGGGGCAGCGGCTGCCTGGTGTTTGCTCCACCCTCGATGGCGATTCCCAAGGTCGGTGCGCTCTTGGACACTCGGATCAGACATGACGTGGGCTCCAGGAGCCCGGGCTGTGAGAAGAGAGAGCAGCGCTGCCGAGGGAGCTGGGCATTCGTCTCTCCCTGCTGTGCTCTCTACGCAGGGCCCCACGACTGGCAGCTTCGCCCACGGCAGGTTTCCGTGTAAGAGGGACAGACATGCAGCCTGCTGTTGCTCCCTGACTCCTGGCATCCATGGCCATGATCCCAACAGCCTGAAGGCCTGGAACAGCTTAAGGAGGAGCAGAGCAGCTCTCCGACTGCCTGCCAAGACCCCCAACATCACAGAGATAGAAACCCTCCAACTGGCTTCTGACATCTGATTATCATCTGCTCCTCCCTGGCTGCCATGTGACTTCAGCCGTGGGATACTGTGCCCTAGGGATGTCCCCTCAGTGCCAGGAACTCTGCCACATCCCAAGTAGTTGTTTGCTGGAGCTGCAAGGGTTCAGTTTTACACAGGATGGGGTAAATCAGCCCTACTGTCCCTCTCTTAGCAGCTCCTGGCTCTGCTCCTGCCGGCTCAGCCCCACAGTGAACTGACTCAGACTGTTAAACCAGGGGGAAAATAATCTGACAAAACAAACACAAAAAAGAGGACGTTGCTGCCTGCAGGCTGCGGGACCACAACCGGCTGGCTGAAGAGCCACATGTGCACTGCCGCAGGCTGCGGCAGCAGAGAGTAGCGCTGCTCCGCGGCAGCGGTGGGTGCCCACCTCCCACAAGCATGGCGCGGGGGTAAGGTCTGTGAACGGCACCTCCCCGAGGCCCCGGGGCACCCAGCCTCACCGGCTTGGAGGCCCCCTCTGCCGCCCCCTCGCTCCTCGCGGCCTCCTTGAGGCTTCGGCTTTTCCCGGGGACCGGCTGCCGGCTCTTGTCCTTGCCGCTCATCTCAACCTCCCCGATGTCCACCCCGCTGTCCTCGCTGAGGGTCTGCCCGCTGTCCGACAGCTGGGAGAGCGTGGAGGCTGGGGAGAGACGCGGGCTGTTAAAGGAAAGGCTGGGCAGCACGGCTCCACGGCCAGTCAAGCACCCACGGGACCATGTACCGGAGGGACAGAACATCTCACTCACTCCCAGGGCTGGGCAGGTCCCCTGGGACCCTGAGCTGGGGACAGAGACAGACCTAAGCAAGCATGGTCCAGATCAGGAACAGGTGACCTCAGATTTGGGTATCCGGATCCAGGATCCAACCTAGATCCTGCACTGAGATAACAGGAGACGGTGGTGGGTTCAGGGATCCTGCTCGAGCGCTCTTTGAGCCAGCCCATGCTCAACACCAGCTTCATCATCTCCAGATCCCGGGAGGAGATGGGGACAGATCCAAGCAAGGATGAGCTGACCGCCAAGAGCCACCTCGCATTCAAAGTCAAAGGATCCGGGTGCAAATCTAGATGCACAAGAACATGACAGCATTGGCAGGGAGGACTGAAGTCCTAGGAAATTGCATCTCTCACTTGGAAGATCCCTCAAACAGGATCCAACCACCGTTAGCCTCCAAAACTGGCACATAAGCTCAAAGCTTAGGAGATCAGGGAACTAACTGCAGTGGGGGGCCGCTGCCACGGGAGGGCGACAGTGCCACTCGCATCGCCGGCCCGCGATCGGGCCCTTCTGGAGGGGCTCACCCGCGGGGAGGCTGCGGGCACCCCAAGGCACTGCGGGGCCTCGGCCGCAAGCGGCGTGTGCTCTTTTTCAAGGTATGTGCTCAGGATAAACCTGACCCCCAAGCTCAGCGAGGGCCAATCAGATTTTTCCAAAAGCAGGAGTTAATGGGAAAATCCCAGAACTGCTTTTACAATTCCACTGGAAGCAGATTTTATTAACTAATACAGAAAAACCCTCACAAGAGACAGATTGCAATCAACTGCCTACCCAGGTTTGGTCTTTAAGTAAAGGTCAGATTAAATTGCACTGGAAACCTAGGGAGGCCTTAAAGAACATATTGAATGCTGATGAGAAGCTGGATGCTGTGACTGGCCTCACAGTACTCCTGGACTGCCAAAAGTCAAAGCTGGCTTCGTCTCAGAGGATTAACACTACCGCTACTGCTAATGACACTGTGGAGGGCTTTACGTGTTTCCTGGATTTTAACTCTTCTGCCATGACGCTATAAAGCTGTTTTCTGAAATTGAAAAAGCGTCTCAGAAAAAAGCAAACAAAATCACAACCAATGAAACAAACAGCAGCACGTTGCCACATCTATGCAGGCACCTTGGCTTTTCCAAACTCCGTTAACCTTGAGTTTGGAACTAAACTGCCAAGTTTGGTGTCATGGCCCCTTGCTGGTACACTCTGGCTGCCCACATACACACCGGGAACGGGGAAACTCCTACGGCAGCGCTTCATGCTCAGGCAGGTACCTTCGCCCTTGCGAATTGCCTCTTCTCCTGTTTCTCTCTCTCTCTTAGAGAGGGATTTTTTCACCCTAAAGCTGACAATGTGCACTGAACATCCTACAGGGCAACACCGCGGGCAGCCTCTCTCCTATGCCCACCCCAGTGCTCTCTCCCTGCAGTTACCATGACAGGCTGGGCCATCGGCAGCTGCTTCCTGCAGCAGTTGCTGGACATGCTTCCACCCCATAGCCCAGCTTGGTGCTGTAACTGCAAAACCAGCCAGAGCACAGCTCCGAGCTAAAGCCAAACCAGACTCACAGTTGCCGTCCCCAAAAAACAGAAAACCTGATGGCAATAGTGACTTTCCACCCCAGAACAGCTTGTCCCAGTAGGACACCCACCTCTGGCCTGCGGTAAGGGCCTCACTTCGTTCACGTCGGGCTCGCTGTTGGGCTGGTGTACCTCCACCATGATGAAATGCTGGTTGGCTACCGACCGTGGGCTGCCCTTTTCTGGTGGTGGCGGTGCTGGGTGGGATGGGGGAGGAGGAGGGGATGGGGAAGAGGTGCTCTGAAGCCCACCGGCTGCGGGGCTTTCTGGGGTTGGGCTCTTCAACCTTGTTGGGGACTTGACCCTGGGGAATGGACCGATGGGGTGCTGGCTGACCAAGGAGAGCTGAGCATCCATTTGCCTCTTAGAGCTGTGCAGGGCTGGAGAAATGGTAGCGTAGATAGCATTTGAGGCAGACTCCTCAGTGGATGAATTAGTAGAAGTCAGGCTGACTGTGTCCTTCTCGGGGTGGCTAGGAGGGGGTGTGGGGTTTCGGGGGGCCACAAAGAAGAGTCCTGACTGAGAGGACTCAGAAGAAGGACGCTTTGGCTTGTCTTTTCCAGGATTCCTATGCTGGGCAGTGGAGGGGTCCAGCCTCTGAGGCGCTGAAGGAGGAGGTGGAGGCTTGAAGTTGGGTGGTTCTTCTGGGAAGGAGGAGAGATCATCCTGTCAAACCAAGAACAGAAACCTTCAGAATTCCAAGCTCAGGTATGAGAACTTCCTTAGTTCTACAGTTACCTGGCATCTGCCTTCCTATGGTGATCACAGGAAAACTAGTTGATTTTGATAGAAATTTCTCCCTGAGCTTACTGGCAAAACGAATATGACTCATAGGCAAAGGCGATTAGAGAATAAGCCACCCAAGTTTTGCTTTAGTTCCTGCAAGTGCAGATGTTACTCTTTTTCATACAACCCAAATCCTTCCTTCTTACTGGTCTAATTAATTTGTTTCAGTAATACCCTGCTGCAATGACATCCACAAGTTGCTGATGTTGCAAAGACCTACAGAAGCTGAGGCAAAACTCAGCTTCCCTCGAGGTGCTGGAGTACGACGCATTATCTTACCAGGGAGATGTCCGGCAAGGTGTTGATGCTACTTTGCTGGCTGTCTCCACCTCCCTCCAATTCTGATGTGTTCTGACAGGGGAAAAAAGGAAGAGAAAACCCAGTTACTACAGCAAGAAGCAACATCAAAGTGATAGGGAGCATGCACAAGGCTGCAGGACATTGTCCAAAGCCCCTGCAGTGCCACGGTCTTTCACCCAGTGAAAAAGGTTTGCATTGCCGGGGAAGCTCCCCTAGAGAGACTCGCATACCACATGGGTAAAGCAACCTGGCAAGGCAAGTGACTCTCCAAAGCTAAGAAGAGTGCTCAGAGCAAGCTGTGAACCTCATCTACAGAAGCTGTTTCCTCTACACTAGAGGAACATGCTCCTCTTAGCCCAAATATCAGCTCTTTAATTTAGAGCATGAGGAAGGGAAGAACTAGCTCTGAGGGTCGCAAGTTAAATACCTAGAGATGGATCTTTCCAGGGAAAAGGGCAATGAAAAAGTTAAAACCTTCCCTTCCCTGAAAACCAGAGCATTTAGTCTCAGATGCAAAAGGATAGAAGTCACTTCCACTGGTTATAACAAGGCAAAATGTCATCAGAAAATGTCACAACACAGCCCTGAACACATCACATCGCCAGAAATCAGAAAGGACTAAGGTAGTCAGTCCATCTGGGCAGGGATGACTGCCAGTCAGGATGGACCAGAAGAAAGAATACACATTGTCAAGCAGAGCAAACAGGCACCCTGGCTAAGTAACAGAAATGTGGTGTTCCCGGGCACGCAAGGGAGTCTGGGCCACGGAGACAGCACAGATCTGCCCTGATGAGCTGTGCCCAGGCTGCAGGACATGGGGGCTTGCTCATGGGACTCTGCTCTGGGCACTCAACAGAACTGAACCCAAGTGGTCCCGCATCTAGCCTAGGGCCATAGCTCTGCTGCTAGCTTTATCTCTGGGCTGCCAAGGCACCAGGTTCCCTTTGAGGGATGCTCTGCCAGTGTTGCACAGCACTGTTCTGCCTGGTTCCCCTGCATGAGCAAATACACACCACAGTACCAGCTAGGTTGTGCTGTCCACATTCACATCACTAAGTTGGCAACCCAGAGCAACAGGAACTCCTGATCTGGAGATGTGGCTGCTGCTGTTCAGAAAGGGCACATTTCATTTCCATCCCATTAACAAGGATGTTCATTCAATTGTACCTGAATGGAGAGGGTACAGTTTGTGTTTAACTGTGTTATTTATTGCAGGGTAAACAACCGATTAGTTCAAATGCTGGTGCATCTTCATTTTTCCCATTTGCTGGAGGCTGCTGCCATGCCTGTAAGATGTTAGTGTCCCAAAATAGACACAGAAGACAATTAAAAGCATTAGAGAAGCAGAAAACACACTGATGGAAAGTGCTTTTATCTCTGTGGCTTCAGAAGGATCCCTGATGAATGGGAAAGCTAAAAGAAATAGCTCGTTCATTCTCTGGCAGGGAAAGAATTAGCTTGGAAGACCATTTCTTTCTCTGATGAGGGGTGATTTCATCATCAGTTCAATTCAACATAAAGACAGGTGGCTTTTGAAAAACAAAACCCCCTGCTCCATGTGTTACTGCCTTCATTTGATGGTGCAGCAAGCCAGAGCAGAGAATGGATCTGGCTAAACCACGTGGCAGCAGCAACAGAAAGTTCAAATTTCAACCAGATCTGACTCGCCACGGGGCCACCCAAACCCAAGAGTTGGCATGAAGGATGGTGTGCAAACATACAGCTGCGGCTGCAAGAAGAAAAAAAGGCAGTTTCAAAAGCAACCTCTGATTATGTTGATTATGATCCTGAACTGCTTCCACAAGCCACAAAAGAACA
This sequence comes from Rhea pennata, assembly GCF_028389875.1. Lineage (NCBI taxonomy): Eukaryota > Metazoa > Chordata > Aves > Rheiformes > Rheidae > Rhea > Rhea pennata. Next base: position 5,119,315 of record NC_084680.1, read on the forward strand.
TGCTGGTTTCTAATGCCTGGGAACTGGTGGGCAGGTGGGTAGCAGGAAAAACCAGTTTCAGGGAAATTGGTTCTGGTCAATAGTTATCCTGGGACTTCAGTATGGATTAAAGTGCAAATGGGTGCCATCACCTTCCCACATGACACCAAGGAACTCATATGCTTAGGTGAACAGGGCCAAACGCATTGCTTGGTAAGCAGCATCAAATCATGCCAGCATTGCCCTCCTCTGAGAGCTCCCTCCTTCTGCCACCTTTTCCTCTAACAAGACAGCTGTTTTGCAGAAAGCTGCCCAAGCAGCACATCCCTTCGTCTCTAGCTATTGCCCAGAACCTTTAATCCAACCACAGGACAGTGAACACAAAGAAGGGAGCCAAGCTCGAGGCGGTGGCATTTCAGCACCAGCCGTACCACATTTGGGAAAATGCCTAACACTTCCCTCTACAGCTCTGCCTCTGCCAGCCTCAACTTGCCTCCAAGTTTTCACTGAGCTTTTGCCGAATGACTCTCCTGATAAGACTGGGAGCAGCCTGCCTTCAAATCTCACTGTCCCCACTGCGGTTACTTCGTTACTGAAAGAAGAGGGTCCACCCGACGACCCTCTGGACGTGTGCCAGTGCCATCTCCCGTTGTCCTGTCAGTGAGCCCTGTGCCCATCATCATGACATTGGGCCTTTCCCAGAATGCATCATGTGCTGTTCATGTCAGCCAGAAGAAGGTGCTGCAGCCCCAGCCCAGTAGTTAGGACTAGTCTGCACTGAGGCTTGAACCCTCCTGGCAAACCCTCGTTGAACTCAGAAGGCTGTGCCAAGAGCCCTTCCTGCCAGCCCAGCAAGACGGCCCTGATCCCGCTGCCTTGGCTCTGCTCTTCCTGAACATCCAGTGACGCTAATATTGCTCATGTTCTTCAGGGTATTTTCTTCTGCTGAGGTGTGCAAGTGGCAATTTGCTTTCCCCAATGCTTACTACTTTAGGGGCAAAAATAATTAAATAGAAAGTGCTCCTGGCTATAAAATGTAATGGCTTTTAAGCTAAGCACATTTGCTTTCAGAAATCTGCTATTTTAAGACTGTGCTTCCCTAGATCTCCCTTGAAAGAGCTATTGAATCCACCTGCCACCACTCAGGAAAATGAGTGTTTGCTGAGGAGGCTGCTGCTTCTTACTGAGTCTCTACTCCTCTCCCCTATTTTCTGGTTATTTATAGAAATTGAAGGCCAGGTGAGGCCCTTCGAGTCCCTCCACAGGGCACAACTGGGAGACTTTCATCCTTACTATCTTACACTGAGCCCGCAGGTGCTGCAGTGAAGCTGGAGAGTATCTTTGAGACAGGTAGCCAGTTTGCACTGGTGGATTAAGTGATGGAGAAACTGCTGCCTCCCTGGGGAACACAGCCCAACCTTTATTTAACCTCACAGCTCCAAATAAGTCCCTTATTTTCTAACTACTGCTAACAAGAGTTTTGCAGAGCTACTCAGCCTATCTCCCACAGGGTTTAGATTTAGATAAGCTTAGCCTTTCTTCTCGCTTCCCTGCCCTCTCTCATGCCAGGAAGGCTTGAGGAAAAAGATTTGGGTCTCTTGGAACTGAGGCCCCAAGCGCTATCATAGCCTGAGCACAGAGCTCTCCAACTTTGGGCACAATTAGGCCCAAAGGTCACAGCTTTGTTCAGTCTCTCTTCCCTGTCCATATCCTTGTCACCTGAGAGGCCTGCATCTGGCACATGTGAGCCTTCCACGTGATATGACTGTGCCTGTTCTGCAGGGCTCAGAAGACAGTAAGGAGCTGGATCAGCTCTGTAGTGGGGAGACCCAGGTGGGCCTTGGGAGGAAGGATGGTGCTGGACTCACGTGTGGCTTTGGCTGGGGCAATGCTCAGTCCTGACAGTACTATGGTAAGTGCATGTGGTGCCAAGGGGGCAGAGCAACATGGCTCACAGCTGCTCAGCTCAGGACAGAGCCACTGACTGTGGACATCTGTCCCTGGCTTGGTGATGATTCCTGGGAGAGTCACTGCCAGCTCCCTGCCTCAGCTTCCCTGCCCATCAAACAACCGCAATGCTCTTCTCAGACACAACACAAAGGTCTCTTCCAGCATGGGGAGCAGTGGTGATTTCTCCCAGGGGCTGCTTGCCCTGCCACTCTGATGGAGGGAGCTGGATGAGGTCCCCCATTTCTCTACCCTCGCTCTAGAGACATGAGATTGTCTGGCAGCTGCCAAGGATGTTGTGGGCTCTTATGTTTGACATTCACTTTTCAAAGACAGGAACAGCTCACACCCCACATTGCCATTCTTCCCTTGCTTCTGCTGCTTGTGAAACAGAGCCTTAAGACACGCACAAATGTTAGTGACTGGGTTACCACACTGGGTTTGACCCTGCAACTGCTAGCACTGTCGCTTCAGGGAGCTAGGAACCAGCCAACGCTTGTGGAATAGGGCCCTGGGAAGAGAATACATCTTTTATGGCAGCACGTTTTCTCTAAGAGGTGGCAGAAAAGAAAAATAAAATCAACTGGGATTTCAATTCCCTAATTATAACAATGAGGGCAGAGAGGATGAGACTGTGGTCCAGTGTCAGGACTTTGGTCATGAAGTCAAAGCAAACTATGTCCCAAGGTTCGGGACGTCTGCAATGAACTCCCTCTGGCAATGCCACATCTTTCTTCTTTTAGGTGAGTGCCATTCCCAGAGGGATGTGGCTTTTGGGACAGGTTCACAGCTATCAGAGGTCCTCTCTACCAAAGCACTACTAGCAGTTCCCAGGTTCACCACTTGGTTTGTGCGTTCAACCATGTGATTTAACCCGGGGCAACCATGTGGAGGAGGCAAAGCAGAGCTGTGCTGCAGGGCACAAGCATGCAGCTCTTCTCGATCTCCTTCCAATCAGAAGTTCTGTTATGTCAGAGAAATTTTCAAGGTTCTTCCTACATCCATTTTTAGAAAATCTTGTCCATTTTGTCTAACACACACACGTGGATTTATCACCCTGAACACCCACGACGTAAGTACATCGACACCTCCTGCACTGAAACACAGATTTCTGCTTATCATGAAAATCATTCCCCCTTCTCTGAGGATGAGTGGCACGATGTGACTAGCCCAGTTGTATTTAGCCAGGGTGCCTATACAGTGAGACAGCACAACAGTAGGAAGTGTAGGCACAATGGGACCACAAGGCACGGAGGACAGTTTGGGGTCCATCAGACATCAACACTGCTGGTCCTTGTAACACTCCAGCACTGAGCTGTCAATAGTGGCTTCAGTGCAAACAGGACACTGGTGCCAGCTGGGTCTAGTTCAGGATTCGTGATATGTTAGAAAAGACACCAGTCTTGTCTACACTGTAGAACCAAGGTCTACAGCCCCTGAGCTCAGGGGAGGGACTCAGAAATGGCTCAGTAGAACCAGAAGAGAAAGTAGATATGGGAGAAATGAGGCAGTCATTCACGTGGCTGAGATGCATGCTGGCCTCTGGAAGGGCCTGTCCCCCATCTCCCGCCCAACACATACTCGCACACACTCTTAACACGTCTGCTATGGCAACCACAGCACTCGAGCTCCCCGTCTTGCTGACAGTCCCTACCTCCATCAGGTCTATTAGCCACAAGAGCCGCTCCTGGGGGTGTGCGAGGGGAAAAGCAGATTAAAACAAGCGTGAAAGGGAAAATAAAACATCAGGGAGGATGCAGAACAAATGAGCGAGGCAAGCAAACACTGGCAAAATGCACCCCTCCTCCCTCAAACCCATCCTGCAGAATCCACGTCCAGCTGTATTTAAGGTTGAATATGAAAGCTGCAATTAGCCCTCTCCCTTGAGAGGTGCTGGGGAGGGTGGCAGTGGCAGGGAATTAAGACAGGAAAGTGCAGAGCAGCCAGTTTGAGAGGTCTGCCCTTTTCTTTCTCTCCTGCTAGCTGAGGTAAACACCTATTTATGAAGAGTCCATGCTCTTAGCTTGGCAGTTGTTTACCACCACTGCTTGCTAAAACATCTCAAGTTAATGTTGTCAGCATGTGAGGCAGAGCTGGAGATGGGTGTTCATTCTCACATTCATGCTCATAGGACATGGTAGAGGAGTCACCTGCCAAGGAGGATCTGCAGTGTAACTAAGGGACATGAGTTCTGATAGGGAGCTTTTAAATACAAGGCCTGGTAGATGGTGTCTGCTCCTCACTCTGTGACCAGAATGGTTTCCTAGTCTCCCTTGCAGATTTCTGGGCCCACATGCCAGAGGAGGATGGGTCACTGCTCACACATCAGGCCAATCAGCCACACTGGCATCATGGAGCAGGAAGGAGAGCACGGTGAACCCAAAAGCAGGCAGTACAGTCTTGGGCATGGGGATAGCAAGGGAACTGAGTATCATGCTCAGTGTGCAAATCCTGGCAGACCTCTCTGTTAGGTCTCTGCCACTTTGCAAAGATTTTCCCAGCAGGCCTTCCCAGAACAGCATCAAACTTTCTTTGTTTACCCTGATGCAGCAAGGATCTCACTGTAATCCACCCTGAATGGAGCAGATGGCTTCCCTATAAGGATCTACAAAGTCAACCAGACAAAAAAAAAAAAAAAAAAAAAAAAAAAGCAGCTCTGATGGTCTGAAACTCATTGAGCGCTCCTGGGAGGCTGGACTGAACTCTGGAGGCAGCCACAGCCCTAAGAAAGCTCATCTACCTCTCTCCCCCACTGGCTGTATTGCCTAGGCCCTCCACAGCACAATCCCATTCGCCCTGGACATGGGCTGGTTTGCTTGCTGTTGAACTAAGCAGCAGCCTATTGTCATCTGTTCTTTTCACGAAGGTTTTAATTTCCAAGGTTGCTAATGCATTTATGATGAAAACCATTTTCTGGCTAAGAAATTAATTTCGGGTCTGTGTGCCTGCACTCTCAGAGGTGATTATGATAACTTAATTAGACAGTGCATGCAGTGAACGCCTGGAACTGAGATGTGGGAGTGCTGCTGCTTAACACTGGGGGTGGGGGAGATGGAGGCTGGGACAGGATACAGATGGTGTGGCTGCAGTGGCCCCATTGGGACAGGCAGCAGGCAGCCAGCAGCTTTGTGGAGGGACAACCAGAGCTGCTGAATAGTGGCAGGCAAGAGGTGGCAGTAGCAAGTTCCTGAGATTTCTGTGTGGACCCAGACTTCATTGCTCAGTAGAGATCCTGGAAGGGAAGCAGACTTCTCCCTTCGCTGGGGACAAAGTGATGCTTAGCACCTGGCCCAGCCCCTATGCAGAAGGCAGTGGCATGTCAGTCTCAAGGACATTGAGAGATACCAACCAAGTTTCATAGGCATCTCCTTGTTGCACCCACAAATCAGGCTAGTGCACCTTGCCTGCGAGGATCTTGCAGCCTCCTGGAGGTCGAGTACCTACAGCACTGACATGAGGCACAGAACATGCATGGGATCCCATCAGCGGGCTGTCAAAACTGGGGCACTGCTGTGCCTGCATGTGCGCTCCCTCCTCTCCAGCTCCCACAGCTAGTTCAGTCTGTTCTGACTCCTCCCAGCTCACCCGGCTCTGCTTTAGCCATCTGTGTCTCTGATGCAAAGCAAATGGATGTTGCAAATGGCTTTCAGAGCCAGGCCATGATTTCACATACAGCAGAAACAATGCTGATTTTTCCTGCCACCCTAGAGGAATGTCTTCCTTTCCCCTGCCTTGGACAGCAGTAGCTCTGTGATAAAGCTTGCAGCCTGGAGATATGACCTCTCACAGTTTGTAAGGTGATGAAAGCGCTTTGCGGGTATCCATAGGGGAAGCAGCTTGAATGGGGTCTCCTGAAGGACCTCCACGGAAGTGAGTTTGCTGAAGGGCTGACAAGAGCAGAAAGCATTGAAAGAAAAAGGAACAGTCAAGAGGGACTTACCCTGGCCGAGCTGACAGTTGTAGAGGTGAAGTGGCTGCTGGAGGAAGAGACGGTGTCGCTGTAGGACATCATGGAGTAGGAGTCAGTACCGATGCTGGGCCCTGAGGGCTGCCGAGCCTTCATGGATTCAATCTCTCGCTTCAGCACCAGGTTGTCGAAGCGGTCGAGGTCTTGTGGGGAAATCACACCCCGCACCTCTGAAAGCAGTGAGAACTGGGCCAGGCAGAGGGACAACCAAAGAGAGATTGGAGCATGACCATACTCCCAGGCAGGTGAATACCCATCCTCCCACCCTGTTCAGCCGTGCTGATGATATGTACCGGCAGGAATGAGGAGGTTTGGTTCTAAACTTGATCAAAGTCCCTTTGCCACTGAACATCAAACTGTATCCCCCATAATGTCCTACCTCTAGATTTTGCTTTCATACCCTCACTCTTGATCCTGTGTAGACAACCTTGAACTTTGGATTTATCTGAGAGCATATTTTTATATTTGGAAAGGGGCTCATATCTCCTGAAATGGCAAGAAAGGCTGGCAGCAGGCACTGAGCCACACTGTGACAGTAGCTCTGCGCACTCCATGGGGTGGAAGACGCTATCCCTGACCTTAGCATGGGCCTCACCTTAGCATGTGTGTTGAGTAGCTCAAAGAGTGCCATGACCAGAGCATCCACGGAGATGTTGCCTTCCTTATATTCATCAAGGTAGTACCCCATAGTCGCCCGCTCCTGTTCATTCAGCAGGTGCCGTGCTTGTTCTTCCAGCATGACCCGGGTCTGGTTCACCATGCTGCTCAGTGTCACCTGGGAGCCTGCCAGGCCTCGGTAAAACACAGGCTGTAGAAGATGTGAAATAGGCTTTGGCCTAGGATGCTAAGAAACCATCCACTAAAACCCACTAGCCAGAGGGAAGAAGCTATGTGACCAACTACGTCTTGTCCCCACCCTCAGGAGAAATAAGGTGAAAGGACAGTCAGCTTGAAAAGGGGGTCTTTTTGTTCACAGTATTACAGAGACATGCCAGAGCCTCTTCTCCCATACCTGCTCTGCCACCAGCCAGCCAAATGTCAGTCTGGACAGAGCAGGTCTGTGCTGGATGGAAGAGTGATGTTGCCTAGACTGGTCTGTCCTTGGCCACCTCGCTAGACCCCAAGATGGGCTGGTGTTGGCAAGGGTCAGTTGCCTACTTACAGGGTTTGATAGCTCTGCAATACTGGTTCTGGACTCCTGAGTCCCCCAGCTTGCTAGATTTTACTTGGCCACCTTTCAAAGATGCCAGATATCCTGTAGAGCTGCCTCAGCTCTTTTGCAGGCAGCACATCCTAAAATCTCTGACTTAATCATCCCATTTGGAAGCACCCTGCTCTCTGACAACCTTCTCCAAGAGATACTGCTTGGAGGCTGGAGGAGAAGGTGAAGGAGTGCACCATGCAGCAGAGGAGAGGCAAAGCAGTGGATGAAGGCTGTGCAGAGGTCCTGCATGTTGATTGCAAGGATGCGGGGACAGGCTGTAAGTCACAAGTTGTGAGTCAGATGCCATTGAAACTCATTAACTGAGTACTGAGAGATGGGCAGCAAAAGCAGGACCCAAAACACACCCCTTACCCTGTGCTCCATCCACTAGCCCAAGCTCCCCACGCCTCAGAGTGCTGCTCTGACCCTACAGTGGATATGCTGGAAAGCAGCACCAGAAGAGGGATGCACAGAATGACTGGAGACAGATCTCCTCAAGGACTCTCCAGCATGGCTGCTCACTTAATTGTCACTACTTGTCTCAGTAACTCCAGAGCCAAGAGATTATGCAGTACCAGTTAAATAAAGAAAATAGCATCCCACCTCTGTTCAGCAACCACAGACGCTGTCCCTTAACTAGCTACTGATTTAATAGCAGCATGTATTCCCCCACAGCAGACCGGGGGAACTTGGTGCCGCTAGAGAGAGTCAATGGTCACATCTTGTGTAAAATGCACTACAGCTCCTGCTGCCCATCTCTGCTGCAAGCTCAAAGTAGATCTTGGTGAAGAAACAGCCACCAGCACCCAAAGGAGTCTCAGGGAAAGACAAATCTTGCTACAGGCAAAAGGCTTTCTTTGAGAATGATTTCTAATGATTTCTAACACAGAAGCTCCCTGTTGTTCCCCTCCCAACCAGTGTAGGGATATGGAGCTAGACAAGGCCCCGACTATCCCAGGAACACTGAGAAGTCCAGGCTCAGAAGCATGTTTTGCCAAGGAAACAGCAGAAAGCTGTTATCAGTGTGAGCCACCTGCAATATCTCATTGCCTCATTTCCATTTAAAAGGAAGGCGCTTTGCAAAGAGGTGTTTGGAGGAGACATGCTGATGCAGAGCTACAGTCAGCACACTGGGCAAATTCACACCTCTGCTGAAACCCTGCTTGCCAGCTGCTGTGCTGTGGGGGGCTGGCTCAGCTGCGCCACAGGGTGGCAAAGTTCGCAAAAGCTACCAAAGCTCTGACCCAGCCACCAACCTGAAGGTATCTAGGCCTATACAGAGTGGAAGGGATCCCCGCTCTGTCCTTGCCAGTGTGAGGAGCAAAAGGGGATCCAACTCTGCCCTGCAGTTCTCCCCACATTCATCTTCCATTAGATCCATTTCAGCAGCACCTTCAGCCAGGCTTGCCTTCCAAATCCCTCTGTCTCCTTCCCAGAGACAACTGTTTGCCCCCAATACACAAAAATTCCTGGAGAAATCTCACCTCCTCATTCTGCACCACAAGCTAGGTCTCAGACTAGCTCAGCCTGCATCCAGGCTGAACAGCAAACGACCTGGGCCTCCATCAGCATGGGCAGAGGCACATCTCTCCTTTCCAGGGGCAGGCTGGGCTGACTCATGGCAACACTGTTATCATTAATGTCCTCATTCCCAGGCTGGGAAGCACCCAGTCTGCTGCAGAACAGATTCACCAGTGGTCCAAGAGTTGGGGGGATCCATTATGTCTCTGTTTGCAGAAATATAGCTGGCAAAGTGAGATGGGCAGCAGAAAGGCCAGAGCCAGTTAACATCCACAAGCCTGTGTAAACAGACTTTTATAATCAGAAGCACAAAGCCAGCCCTCCCTCCCATGGAGAACAGGAGACAACGAGGCCCAGTTCACAAGGTACTAGGTAAGCCTAACATCTCTTACCCTGGCTGTCGCCTCCGCAGCATGATTGCCCATTGCCCTGTGAAGAGGGAGAAGATCAGTTAGCACTGAGTGTTGTGTGCCCATCAGAGCAGGCATCACCTGGGACCTGGCATTGGATCTGTCACACACACTTCTCAGTGCCTTTGCTGTAAGCTAACACTGTGGTAAGCTCCTGGCTTGAGCACACAGGGAAGGGTCTCCGAACGATGCAGAAACAAATCCTCTTTACCTGATCCACGTTACAGGCTTTAGATGTTGTCTTCCAAGCACAAGATATGCGGGCACACCCAGAGCACCCACAGACAGGTTGCAGATGCACATCAAAGGACATCAATCTGCCTACCTTTCATTGGCAAAGGACATGCCGCTGGTCTATAGCGTTTCTTGGTGACTATATGCACCCTATGGGGAGCTCTGGGTTGAAATCTTACATAGCAAACTTGCATTGGGCTAGCACCAAGCACATACCCTGCTGAGTTGACAAGGGTTTCTCCAATCTGGGAGCTTTCTATCCATCTGGTCTCATCCACGGTGGTGCGGGCGTGGGGCAACCTCCCAATGTCCTTTACCGTCATAATGAGGTGGCGGGAAGACTTGAGCAGCTTTACTGCCTCGTCATGGGGGATGCTGAGGAAGCTTCTGCCATTCACCTCCAGAATCTGGTCTCCTACCTGTGGAGTCAGATCGAGCATTAAAGCTGACAGGCAGAGATGGATCAGGCTGTAAAGCTTGGAGGAGTCTGTATTTAGGATCCCAAGTCAGACCACTCCGCCTAGTCTCCCTCTGTAGGTTTGCAGACCCACTTGGTTAGAAATCTCCAAACAACATAGGGTCCAAGACCTCCAGCTCCGATCCCTCCTGCTGGTCTGGAAGGCCAAGAACCAGCTACCAAAGCTATGAACCTCAACTCTCTGCGTGCAGCGTGGAGAGGTCAATTTGAGTGTCCCACCCCAGCTTCCATTCTGTATGAACTTTGGGGCCAGGGACAGCTGGGATTTCATCTCTTTCCTCTACACCTATTTCCTCCTCAGCATTCCCCTGCTACTCCTGGAAGCTTTCACTTTGTGGCCAAGGCCTTCATTGTAACTAGCGGCTCCCCTAATAGCCTGGTCCTATTCAAGACTTAGCTTTCATCCAGCGTTTCTTCATCCCAGTTCCTCTCTTTTTTTTCCAGGGAAGTCAGTGCAACTCCTCCTCACTCACATATCACAATTTGCTCTGTTTCTGATAAACTGCCTCTTTTAAACTGTTCCTTCATATCTTTTCTTAACCATAGGCTTCTGTTCAGCTCTGTCAAAACATAGTCTTATTTTTTTTATGCTGCAGTGCAAGCAGAATGAGACATTCTTTAAATAACTCAGCCCCTTCCTAGGGAAGAAGAGGGGAAAAGAGGGAGGAGAGACAATTTCTAAAGCTAAAATAATAAAATGGAAAATCAATTCCAATTCTTTCAGCTCAGTCCATCTCATTCTGCTGCAGTACCAAGGAAGCTTCAGAGGACAGGGGATAATTCTCTTGACGCTTACAGCCACGCACTCCAGTGAGAAGCAATGATTGATCACTGCCAGATTAGCGCAGTAAGCTGTGATTCTGCTGTCACCCAAGTCACAGGTGATGGTGGCAGGAGGCCCATGGCACCATGCTCACCTTGTCAGCCACTGACCTACCTCAGGCCATCTGAAACTGATGCAAACCACAGTCCTCCAAGTCCTGCTGTGGTGAGAGCATTTCATGAGCAGAATCTGACCCTGTCAGTAGCCACGAGCAGAGACAGTCATACTGTGCCCAAAGGCTGTTCCAGCTGCAACACAAACCAGCAAGAATGTAATGGGGAGCACAAGAGCCTTGCCATTCAGAAAGGGGCTCCCTGGCACTGAGCAGCAAGAGAACAGGAAGGGGAATTAGCTGATGGGTACTAAAGAGGGGCCTGAGGTGCTCCTATCCTATCTGCTCTGCTCCTTGCTAATAGCAAACACTTGGCCACAGAGGGTAGTACACGGTGATCTTTGGACTCCTCTGGCCTTAAAAAAGCCCTTCTGACAGAACAGGATATAACACTGATCTAGGCAGGAACAACTAAGATTTACAGACGCTCTGAATGCAGAAGAAACGATGGCATAGAATCTCCATGAGAAGTGATAGTGAAAGAAAAGACACAAAATGAAGGACCCTGAGGACTACTGAACATCCAGAAGCTGAGGAAGAGAGAAGAAAATCCTAAAACGGCTTTAGCAGCAATGTGAGAGTGAATCCAGGAAAAAGCACAGATCTGCCAACAGCAACTGATTTGGTTAGTTCAGACTATGGGTGTTGGAAGGGGCTGATAAAGGTGCTCTGAAGAACCAGGCAGGACTTTACAAGTGGCTGCTACATGACTGATGCCTCTCGAGTGAACAGAGTGGACATGTTAAATGACAGCTGATGGATTGCTTCCACTCAGTGTGTGGCTGTGATTTGATAAAGGTCAAGTAAGTCTACAAAAAAAAAAAAAAAAAAAAAAAAAAAAAAAAAAAAAAAAAAAGACATGATGGGAAATTGTGGTAAAAAAACCATCAAAAATAGCTCTAAAACTAATGTCATGCCATAATCATCATCCAAGTGATTGCACGACCTTGCTGTGCGCCCTGCCTGTCAAGTAAGGAGAGGCAGGAAGGAAAGCTCCAGAGAAGGGGGACAACAATGATTAGAGGCACATGAAGGTGTTTGTGAAAAGAGAGATTGAAAAGATTATGTCTGTTAAATTTAGAGAGGAGACAAATGTGTGGGGACATCACAAAGATACAGAAAATAATGCTTGCAATAATGAGAAGTCAAGAGCTTCTGCTTATCCTTCCTCCCAATGAAAGGATAGAGGATGCTTGGTGAGGCTGGAGGGCAGTGTATTGGAAAGGAGCTCAGACTGGTGCTGATAGGCAGTGGAATAGCTGCACAGGCAATGATGTGAAAGAGCTGATGTACATCAGAGATAAACCCAAGGTGCTACAGCTAGTCAGGAAGGAAGCCAAGGCCTCTGAATCCCTGATGGGCTGATGAAGGATCTGAGCCTGCAGTTCAAAGGGAAGAGGGAGTATGTGACAGATGCATTGCAACAGCCACTGCAAGGCCCTGGTGGCGGCAAACTAAGGCCCTGCTGCATGGTGTTTCTCCTTTGGTTCCAATAAAAGGCTCAAAGCAAAGGGAATTGTCTGCTCTCAACTTGCTTTCTTTTCCCTCTGCTTTCCCCTTGGAAGAAGGAGAGAGAGCACAGGCTTGGCTCAGACTCAACAGGTTATGACATAAGGACAGTGGCCATTCACACCACCTGGGAGAGCTGCATCAACGCAGGATACTCACATTTGGCCCTGGTGGACTGCAGAGCAGAGATCAGCTGCCAGAATCATGTGCTGCGAATGTGAAACTTCACTGGTCTGAGAGAGGCAGCCTAGGACCAGCCCTGCCTCCATCAACCAGCTGCAGAAAGAGATCCAGAGGCAGCCTGCTCCATCTGAGTATCCACAGAGACCAAGAAATAGAAAGGAGGAAGAGAGAGAGCCCAAAGGAAGGCAAACAATGCAAATTTGTGACCATCAGACTCTTGAAAGACCTCAGGTTCCCTTCAAGCTGTCAGCTTTAAACCAGCTGTCAGTAAATTGAGAACCACCAACAGAACAAGGAGGGTAAATTATGCTGGTGACTAAACTGCCAAGAGAAATGCACATTCAGGTGTAATGAGTATCATCTCCCAGGTCATTTTAATGCACCAGACAATTCACATTGGAATGGGTTTTGCTGCTAGAATAAGGAGTGCTGAGTTCACTGCAGCACTGAAATGATGAAAATTCAAATTCTATTAGATAACCTTATTTCAATTATTAATCTTTAATAGTTTTTCCTATCGACGATTAAACTTTCATGATTTTTTGTTCAAGATAGTTAAACAGATTTAATGAGCCATTCTTTAGTTTCTCTCCTCAAGAATGGGACAAAAGGAACCCAGAAAGCCCTCCCAATAACAGAGACCCGGGGGTAGGACGTGGAAAAGAAGAGAAAAGAGCATAATGAGTCCTAAATTCATGAGCAAGTTCATCACATGCAGCAGAAAGTGCAATGTGGTGGTGAACTACAGCAAAGGTGTTTGGGCTGATACAGCTAAACATCAAGGTGAAGACAGCCCAAATCCAGAACAACGGTTGCTCTGGAGGGCTGTTCTGCCGGTGGGACGCTGCCCTCGCATCAGGAGCACTATGGAGCAACGTTGCATCCGCCATTGACCTGCTGCATGGCCCTGGACATCCTACTTCATCTATCCACATCTGTCCTCCATCGCTTCCTCATCGTTTGTTCAGACAAAGTCCATCGTGACTCTCTGGTCTCTTACACTCTATTAGCACAGTACTTACCACAGGCAGAGCTCTAGCTAGTGATCACAAAACATTACCAATGGGTAGAGTAACTAGCGACAAAATACTTGGATTTGTGCATCTATGTGTGGGAAAAAAGAATAATTGCTGGTGAAGGGCAGATAAAAGAATCCCTGAACAGTCCAAACGCCTACAAATCAGCCTCTCTGGATGATGCACTCCTATTAGGGCAGCAGAGGATTTATGCTAATTAACACAGATTCCCTCCCCCTCCCCCCCAAACTCACAAACAACTGGGAAGATAACAAAAGACTGCAGAGATGCAAATGCAGCATCTATTAAAATAAAGGTTGACCCCAGCAAATTATTTGCTATACACAGAGATCCTAACCAGCATTGAATAAAGGAAGAAATGATAAAACACACAAAAAGTTATTGACCTGGATATTTCAGAAGCAAATTTTCCATTGTGCTCAGAAAATGGCAGGGGAATATAATGGGACATGCTGGGTGCCTGAACTCTTCTGAAAATGGAATTAATTTCATTTCCAAGGGAAAAATTATCCTGAAGTGCAAGGGTTGAACGTGACACACAAAAGGTGATAAACCACAGATGAGAAGTAGAAATTTAGGAATAATATATCTTGATGATGGGCTTGGCTGTTTCTCTTTCTGAGGACAGGTAAAATAACATGGGAAAGGGGGACACAGTTGAGTCTTTCTGGACTTCAGACAAGGGTTCTGATATCCAAAACCTCTTGAAAATAAATTAAATTAGTTCAGGGAAAAATTCAGTCATGTAGACAGAAAACTATGGAAAATATTTTAAACAAGATTTGATGTTAAATGACATCAAATTGAGCTGGGAATAACAGGGCTAACAGCATGCCAAATAGTTTGGCATTAGCACTAGTCTTTAACACCACTAACGTGCCTCAAGAGAGGTTAAATTCCACTCATGGACACCACTAATATAGAAGGAGTCTCTCTAGCAGAAATAATTAGCCAAAGCACACCTTAAGAAACTAAAAATATGAGTGAGAAAAGTATGAATCAACTTGGAAACAGCTGAACTAAGAATTGTGGAAAAATAAGTAGATACTCAGCCTGGGAAATAGCTGGGCTGAACAGGCCAGGGCAGACGATGCCAGACAAGGCCAACACACCCTACCAGAAGGATCAGGAACAGATCTGGGAGCAAGGAAAGGGAGTAGAAGGTGCAACAAGCTGCTGAAAACATGGTCTTTTCCCCAAGCACCTCACAATAAAATATAAGATGAGGGAGAAGGAAATGAAAGGACGCAATGAGAGAAGACAGCCTCTTGGAGTAACCAGTGGTATCACCACTCCCGTCCACATTTTCTGGCAGCCTCCCTGAAGAGGAGAGATTTCAGGAGAGCCACCTGTCCCAGTTAAGTGGGGACATCGGGCCAGGGATCACACCAGCTGCCGCCAACGCCGCCTTCAGCAGAAAGGTTACATCTTGCATACCACAGCGTTGCACCTCGTTACATTCCTCACCATATAGCTTATTCCTCCGCCTTTGAATCAGCCATGAGGCTCTTAGTTTGCTTTTTCAGTACCTTTTTCAATGTGTAGATCCCCAAATACAACCCAGCATTCCAGAGACAGCTTCGTGAATACCACCAATGATGTAAAGTCATTTACCTTTTCCTATTTACAGTCTCTTTTTCTCACTTTCTCTTGTATATGGATATATATGGATTGTGGCAGCACCTCTTTTTCTCCCAACCTTTGTGTTGGGAACTTATATTGACCTGTTTGTTCAAAGAAAGCTATGTGAAATCTGCTATTTCTCATGTAAATGTCAAGGAGAAAAGAAGTGGTTAAAAAAGTACTTTAAGAAAAGGCAAAACACAAGGCCAGAAAAAATAAATAAGGAAAATAAACCAGGATGCACAGACGCACAAACTCCAACTGAACAGGCTTAGCTGCTGTACAGCAACACTACGTACGTCACGGAGCAGGCAGAAATGACAGAAGCTGAAAGTAAACAAGACTAGCGCACATTTCTACTCTGCAGTCCTCTGCTAACCTGCATTTTTTCAGCATGAGGAAATACACCTAGGCAGCATATTTTAAAACATGCCCAAAGAACACATTGTCAGAAGCTTTGTGAATGAATAAACATGAAGGTGGCCAAGGCCAAGAATATGAATATTTAAATATTGATTGGCTGCAGTGATCCAGCTTGTTTTCTGCTGGTACCTGCAGAGCGTTCTGCTTCAAGGCCATGAAGCTGGAGGAGTGGAGCGCAGCATCCAAACTGATTTTCGACATTCACCCTTTGAACAATTAAGAAAATTTCAAAAACATTATTAAAACATTCAAAATTTTGGATTTGGAACCACATGTGCAAGTGGGATTTCTGGGGAACTTCTTTACCCAAAATGAAGAACTTGGCAAAATCAACCCAAAAAATTCTGGTAAGAAATTCAGTGCTGCCAAATCCTTTTTTTTTTTTTAAAAAAAAAAAAAAAAAAAAAAAAAGCAAATGATGTTTTATACAAAAACATGTTGCCCAGTCCTTGCTCCCTAGGAATTCTGGTCTTGTCTGTGCCCTTGTCACAGCACATCTCTTCAGTGCTTTATGTCAAAGATAGATTTCCTAAAAGCCCAGTTCCATTTAGGCACCAAAATTGTAAGTAAGGGTACCTACAACACATCAGATGCTAAACTCCCGGAGCCTAGCCCAAAGCGAGTTACCTGAGGTCACCATGAATCTGTGCTAGAGCAGAGAGCAACTAATATAGCCAGAAAAAATACAGAAATCATGTTCAAAAACTTGTCATAAAGGAGGCTTTATTCCTTGCCCCTGAGATAATGCTTAAAAGGGCTGTAGTTACTTATCTGATGACAAAATATTAGTAACGTATTTGTTGAGCTATAAGAAAAAAACATCGGGGGAAACAGCATAACCCACAGAAGCACCAACTGCCAGTGAAATCAGCAGGAACCTGTCCATCAACTCCAGCAAGGTTGGATCATGCCCACGTTGAACAAAACCTCAATCTTTCCATTTCAGAGTGCAACGAATTACCTGGAAATCACATTTAACCACCAGTTCTTCCCTGCTTGTGGCATCACATTCCTTCTGCCACCAGCCGGAGTAGCTTAGGGAGCAAGTGAATGCAGTCCATACCAGACCGTGTCTAATGGCAGAACATAAAAGGCCTTTCTTTATCTCCAAACCACAAACTAGTTCTGAATTTATGGCCTGCAGTGTACACAAATCACGGAGGGAAGCGTGTGTGTGTGTATCTGAAATCGCACGGTGCCTGACATTCAGGAAAGCACGGGCTGCTGGCACACACAAATCAGTTACTAGAAAACAGAACAGCAAGAGGAGACACATAAAGAATCAATAAGCAGAGGATCCAGCGTGAAAAACCGCTTGCTGCACGCCTCGCGCAGAGGCTGCCCCAGGCCCGGGAAACCCTGCTCAGCGGAGTCGGAGGGGAGCAGCACAGATCACAACGCGCACAGCGATGACGGCGCGCGTGACTCTCTTCTCGCCTTTGTGGTACGGATGGAACAAGAGGCGGAGAGCTAATGCCACGTATTACACGTGATGATAATAAAAAGAAAAGCCATTAAAAGGAAGCTGCACACTTGATAAGCCTGCTATGATTTGTCCTGCATGTATGAATGTGCTGTGTGCCATTAACTGTGCTGAGGTCACCAGCAGGTTGACTGAACCAAGAAAAGCAGCAGTTTTCCCTGTGCAGCGAAGAGAGGGATTTGGAAACAATATGGAAGCACCAAA
The DNA here is from genome assembly GCF_028389875.1 of Rhea pennata. Lineage (NCBI taxonomy): Eukaryota > Metazoa > Chordata > Aves > Rheiformes > Rheidae > Rhea > Rhea pennata. Next base: position 5,136,452 of record NC_084680.1, read on the forward strand.
CATGAAAACTAGCAGAAATAACCTTGGGGGAAAAAAATGCAACTTTTTTTCTTTTCCTACCTTTAATCTCTCAGGCATCTGCGAGCTGGGACTGACACTCTGGCCCTGGGGACTAACAGGCTTGCTGCCAGATGGCTGGTCCTCTGACTCAGCAGCGACCCGCACGACGCCTGGGGCTGCTCCAGCCAGCCTCTCGGGGAGCAGCCTCTCGTTCCCGCTCTTTTAGGAAGAAGCAAGTTGTCCTGTGCCTTTTACCATCTCCGTCTTTAGATCCTTGCACCTCAGAGCACTGTCCCTGCTGCCCCTCACCATGACCTTGTGCTAATGAGCAAGTGTTCATCAACAGCCCTGGAAGATGGCTGGGTATCCTGATGCCGTGCACAGGCAGAGTGGTTTCAAGGTGGTCACCCCAGAGACACAGTGTGCGCTCTGGGAGAGAAGGATGGTCTGGAGGGAGCAGTGAGTTTACAGCAGCAGCTTTCACTTCTTTCTGATTTGTAGACCCCCTCCCTGCAAGGGCTCAGGCCCTTTAAGAGTGAGTTTCAGCCTGTAAACAGTTGCTTTTCACAGTTATGTCTTGCAGCCCCTTACAAGCAGCTGTCTTCAGCATCCATCCCTCCCCCATCATCTCTGCAGCACAGCCTGAGATTGCTGGATCAACAGAAGGGTGAGCAGAAAAAAACCCTCAGTCATCTCCCTAGGACACTCGCACAGTCCTTCATATCTAGTACCCAAACATCCCCTCTCACATGGCAAGGCCCAAAAACCCATTTCCCCTTTGAAGACCTGAGAGAGAGATTAAGACTCTGATCCAAACCTCCAAGTTAGAGATATTTTCATTCTAGACCCGAGACAGTCATCAGAAAGAAAATGGGAACCTACAGTGGACAATTAGGTTCAAAAATGGTTGAGTTACCCCACCAAATGCCTCCCTCTTTCTCCTTTGCCTGTAACACAAGGCCTGGTGATCTCAGCGCTCAAGTTACACATTACTTAGTTGTTCCAAAGCAACTTGGGGAATGGGATTGTGTCTGTCCCAACACAAATCACAGGCCTCTCCACCAGCCCATCCCTTCTCAGCCGATGAGCCCCAAGAGGTTAGCGCAGTGACTTCATGGGGCCATTTGGGTAAAGCTGAAGGCTTAGACCTGAATTCTGCCAGGCTGGTTCGAGGAGAGACGTATCACTTCACAACACGGAGAGGGGATCAGAGAGGATTACCCCTCGATAATCAGCAGCCCAGCACTATTGCAGTGAATTGAGAGAATACAAAGGAGTTTAACATCCATCAAGTCTTTACTGACACAAGAAGTAGAGAAGATAACATACAAGAAAACTCTCTCAGAGCCCACAGAATAGCACTGGCAAGGAAGTAAAAGGTGCACTGGTGTTTGCAGGGAGCGGTGTCATTTAGAGAGGAAAAAACCTCAAAAAAGAGCTTCCAAGCTGTGACGAAAAACATTACAGCCTGAACCTGTGTCTCAAACGTGCCCCATCTATCAGCAGCACTGAGATACTCCCCAAAGTCCAATGGTTCCCATTTCAATTTATTTTATCAGCAAATGCTTTAGGACTATATAGATCTTAATCCCTCAAGGCTTCTTCTGGGCGCAGCTAAGATCCCAAGACATCTCAACCTGTTCTGAAACGCTGCATAGCATTAAGGACAGGGAAGCCTAGAGGTGATGTGTGTGCATGTGTGTACATCATCAGGGCCTTCTACTCATGGAAGAGATGCATGGTCCTGCTTTACAAGAGGTCTATAACAAAAGTGCAGCCAACTCGGGACTAGAGCAGTCCCACCTCAGAGGGGGTGAACACCAGCTCTCTGAGACAAACCACAGAGCATCCTTTACGAAACCGTCTGAATATGGAGGGAGTCTGACATAGCTGGAAGTCACACCAAGTTAGGCTGCTGGTAGATAAACCCTGATCCAGCCCTAAGGGGGACCCTGCTGGTTCTGCTTGTTAAAAGATGACTCTTGCAAATGCCTGCACTGCAGGAGAAAACTAGCACGCACCTGCTCCCACTGCAGCAAGCCTGGTGTCCCCTTATCGTGGCAACTGAACACATTCGCTGCAGGCAGACTAAGAGCACCTTATGCAAAACTTGGCTTGTGCCAGCTCCGTACATAATGGGTTCGGATTTGAGATGCAGGAAGAGGGCACAGGACCAGGAGTTTTAATAGAAAGCTCTTCCCTGCCAGCTCAGGCTGGTAAGAGTGACTTCTTTTCATCTGCCCAGTTTGGGCTGCAGCCTCAGACATCTACACTGAAAATAACCCCAGGCTATCTCAAGGTTGAGAAAGGAGGTGTGAAAGAAGTAAAGCAGAAGGCAGATACAACCATAAGTTCTAAGGCTGCACTTCTTTCTGCATAGCATCCTTGCTCCTTCTGGGGCTTGGTTTCCAAAACAGCTGAAAAACTTGCCCAGAAAAACCATCCCCAGAAACACACCATTTACCTCTCTGCTGAGAGTCCTGCTTAGCTGGGGTTGAAGGGCAGGAACAGCAGCAGCTGCATAGCAATATAGCGCTGTCCTGGCATGCACAGTGTGTGATGCTCTCCCTTCTACACCAGGCCACTCCGGGGCCATACTTACCTTTAAGCCAGTGCTCTCCGCTTCAGAGCCTTTATCCACCCCAGTGATGTAGATGCCCAGGGAATACTCTGCCCCTCCTCTGATCATGAGGCCCAGGGACTTCCCTTCATTCAGGACCAGATTCACCTGCAGAGGAGGAGGAAGAGGAGAAGGAAGAGGAGGAGGAACAGTGATTTAGGCAGCATCTGAGAGCTGCACAAAAGCAGCCTCAATTCCAGCACTTCTGACAACAGCCCCACCCCCCCTGCTGCCACCAAGTGTTCCCCCCTCCCAATTTAGCAGTGAGCTGTGCACATCCTGGGACAAAGCCATCCCTGTGGATACCTCCACAGACAACTGCAGCCCCAGACATAGTCTGAAACCAGTCATCCCCTCCCTTCTACAAACATCTTGTCTAGCAATGCATAGGAGGGAAGAGAGCAGATTTAGCTTTTTTTATGGTTTCCTATGCTGGTCCATCTCCCCACATCTGGATGTTAACAGAGTTGCTTACGGACAAGGCAGCTGCTGTGCAATGATGAGATGGAAATATCAGCTCAGAGAATTCAGAGGATCCAGCCACGTAAGGGGCAACGCGTGGCCAGAGGAAAAAGTCAAGAGAGTGGACGGGAACCTGTGGCTGAGTTTCTAGATACTTAGCTGAGAGAAATCCCCATAGTGCCACTAACACTGATGGAGCAGTGCCAATCAGCACTGGCTATGAATTTCCCACTGCCTGCACGGGCCCTATGCAAACATGGGATTACTCACTAATTATCCACATCTATCCAGGCTGGGAAATAGCCAGGCTCGATTTCTCGGCCTTCTCTTCTGTGCAGCTCCCAGCAGCGGTGAGTGCAGGGGGCCACTCCAGGTATTCTCTCTCCTCAAAAGCGTATGGGGGCAAGCAGGAAAATGAGCAACACAGCAGCACAGGCTGCAGTGGAGACAGGCCAGGACACAGCCCGGGCTGGCCTCTGCACCACAGCCTCTCGCACCAGCCCCAGCTGTCACTCCTGGAGCAGTTACTGATCTGTGAAGGCTGCACTTCAAAGCTGAGAAGAAGCAAGGGATGAATTATGCAGTAAGTCACTGCTCCCTCCCTCCCAGTCTGCCTTGCCAGTTAGCGAGAGGAGCTCCAGACAAGCAGAGAGTCCAGGAGGAAGAGCTATTTCTGTTAGCCACATCTCGTACTGCTGCTCCAGTATAGACTTAATTGCAACCGTTTTACTAAGGAATAACAAGGCAGAAGGACAAAGAAGGAAGTGACGCTCCGATCCCAGCCCATCCTGCAGCCCTTGGCCAGGAACAATCTCACTGCTTGCATGAGGACTGAAGCAACAGTCTTGTATCTCATACCCATGCCAGGGCACCAGCCACCACCTCCCTGGTCTCAGCAAACAGTGCCTGATGCCCCCTGTCACCGTCAAAGATGCCAGCACCAAATGATGCTGAAGAGGTTAAATTCTCTTCTGCATCCAGGCCTGCCTGGATGCTGCATTGCCTTGGTCCCAATCCTCAGCTCAGCCTCAGGACCTGAGCAGAGATTAGACCTCCAGCTCCTACATGGGGAAACTCGAAATGCGTGGGCAGCCCCTGCTCACTGCTGGAGGAGTCAGAGGGCACCTCCATGTATCTACAGGCCTTGCTCCTGGAGGCATCCATGATCCTCTCCATTGTAACGGCATCTCGGCACCATCTCATGCTAAAATGTCCCACAACGTGCCACCTAGGCACCCTACCTGTGCTCAGAGCATGCCTGTGGCACAGAAGGCATTCAGGAATCCTCCGCACCCCTGTGCCTTATTACCTCTAATTAATAATGCTAGGACAGATTTTCCATCTGTCCTGCCCAGAACAGCCAGCACACACTGCAACAGATGTTCAATATTTTCCACAGACCTCTGACAGGTAAATGTATCATGCAGTGCTTGGATAGCCATTTCCCTCCCCCCTCAAATGCTGGCTGCAGGCTTGATTTTGCAAGGTGTGCCAAAGCTATTAGCCAGCTTCCCATCTGCCTTCTTCCAAACTCTCTTACTCAGAGGGCCTGACAACATAGCAAAGTTCAGGCAAAAAGAGTGGATGAGCAAGCCTGCATTTAGCTCCCTGGGGGACTCTCAATTTAAAATGGCCTTTGTTCAGTCTCTGCACGACATTTTCTAAATGAATAACTCCATGTTTTTTGCTTTTGTCCCAAGTTCTAAGTCAATTTGCAGGAAAGTAGACAGCAGGAATAAAAATGAATGAGAAAGAACTTCAGAAATCAAAATGTGTTTCATACTGACAGAAACAACCAGAACCAGGCTGTTTGTGAATGACTTTTATATTTAAACTCTTTATCCCAATCAAATCAAAAGTGTGTGCTTTTCCTTGGGATAGGAAAATCAATTCCAGCTTCAACTCACTAACCTGTCTTGCTGGAGGACACTGCATCATGTGGGGAATCCAACTCAGCTTTACGGAGTCTGGTGTTGAAAACTCATTTTCTATCTTGGTAGTAAAGAAGAGACAGGACAGAAAACTACCAAAGAAGTATCCACTGCAAAATTTTGTACTTTTAGGAAATGGATGTCAAAACAACACATACTTTTATGTACAGGTTTCACAGCTGGCTGGCAACCAGCTGCTAATGCCCCATCAGCTACATGCTTTGCTTCAATAGATTTACAAGCTAACATAAGGATGATCCCGTGAATAGATGGTGCTTTGTGCCCTGCTCCAAGATACTGCTTATACATTTATATACACACACACACATATGTATATATATATATATAATGTATTCTAGCACTGTGGGGGAGTTAGCAGCAGGAGCTGTATTTCCATATTTCGACAGCAGGACATTTACATTTCCCTTTAACACTGTCCAGAAGGGCTTGTGAGCTGAAAAGTCTCTCTCTACTCTGATATCAGTAGATTTAAGAGATACTCTATCCCCCTACAAACTTTACTTTGAGTCAGTTATTTCATGTTTACACACATACCAGGCAAATATAAGCTTCAAGGAGCAGGAAGCGGAGAGCAATGAATACAGCCCCAAGCAATAAGGGCCTGAAAGACCTTCCTCTCCCCAAGCCCAAGCTGTGTAAAAAAACCGAAGCACTACTTAAAAATACATTGCCTCTGGCAATTCCAGAGGCTGGGTTGGAGGGCTTAATTACGTTTCTTAGTCAAGGATACCTATGCCTCTCAAAATAAACCCTGTAGACACTGCAATAGAAACGTAGGCTGCTAGGAAAAGCATCGGCTAGCAGCAGGGGCCAGAACAGACAGCCACCCTCAGAGCATTTGCCTTATTGACAAAGTGCAGGTTTAGGAAATAGCCAGGAAATAAAGCAAGTGCAGACAGGCAGGAGGCTCAGGTTGATCGGACTGGGGACTGAGGAGGGAGACAGAAAGGAGAAACGCAGAGGAAGTATTCCAGGAGCCGAACCAAGTGATACCCTGACTGCAAAGGGTGAGCAAGGACTGTGTCGCTGTCTGTGTTGAGGGGCTCAGGGATACAAGGGGAACTGGTTTGCACAACATTTCTCAAAGACTTCCTGCCTCAGAGAAGCCATCTCTCGTGATGTGGGACACTGCAGGGATGGTGGTAGGCTATAACTGGGGTTGGCACTGTCCTGCTGGCTCCCCTGAGCACAGGATTGTCTCCATCTGGAGCATCTCTCCCACTCTGTAATCCCATTTTGTAATCCCATTCTCTGGACATGACTACGGGGTGGGAGGGAGACTGCAGCACGGCGCTGATGCACAGGCCAAGCCGTGCGGTCTCAAGGAGGGAGTTAAGCATGTGTGATGTGACCAACCTGTGTCCAACCTAGTGGTTCCCATCACTGTGACTTGATTCTGTCCCCCACAACAGAAAGGGCAGTCCCTGGGCCCCACCAGGAACAGACGCCCAAGAGCACACGCTTTCTTAGACCAAGGTCTTTCTGCTTGAGCTTTTCCACTCAGCTGAACAGAGCAGATCTACACACATAGGATTAGAGCTTCTATGCAAGTCTAGTCCCCAAAGAGGGCATTTTGGTGACATTTTTGCTACATGTTTTCTCCATCCTCTATTCACCACCTGTTCTGCTGCCTGCCTGAAGCTCAGAGTGAGAAACTAATATACCCCAGGGACCTACAATAAAGGGAGCTGGGATTGCTCCTAACCTCTAACTGCACAGCTGTCCTACCACCAACCTAAAATGGACACAGCAAGTGAAGATGCGAAGGAATACAGTTACTGTCTGTGAGGTGAAACAAGGACATCCAGGCAAGGTAATCTCCCAGGCCTGACTGAAGAGGCCACGTACTTCTAGGCTTATGGTGGCAAAGATACTGTGCAGCCCCCACCTTCCCCCTCTATTCCATACCAAATCTTCTTCCTGCCCTAGGCTACTCCCACATGTACAATACAGAAGCATTTGGAAGATCAGGGCCACAGTTTTAATTTCAGTTTTAACGCTGAAACATCTGCCTCTTTCAATGGCAAAAAAAGTGAAGAAAAAATGCTATAATCAATAAAGCGTTTGCTGAGTTGAATCTTGCACAGAATCTGTCAACAGGTAATTTATAAATCTAGAGAAAAGAAATTCAATTTTACTGTTAGAAAAAGGACTTTCAGACAAAAATTACTCTGCCTCAGTATGATTCAGCACACAGCTGCATGCATAGCTGAGATGGTTTCATCCATGCCAACAGCTATTTCCATGTCATTATGGCTAACATACAAAAAACTAACACTTTAAGAGGCACACAGGACCAATCGTCCTCCTGCTTAGTAAGGAAACCCCATTGGCTTCTGTCTAGACATCATGCAAATGTGTAAACTCAGCTCTCAGGAACTTAGAGCCAACTAACAACCTGCTGTCTGAGGTACTAGGAGCAGAGTCACAGCTGCTCGGGAATCTGGATCCATCAGAGCTACCTCAACATCAACCCACGTTCCAGGGCAGGTTTTGTAACCTGTATTGGGTCCTTTGCTGCCGTAGCTGTGCTGGCAGCCATCTCCAAGGGTGTTTAATGGTACTGTAGCTACCGCGCTGCCTTTGGCTACACAACAGGCACACCTGGGGCACTGATTCACAAGCAGGTTCTTGCAGTAGGTTTGTGTCAGGGAAGTGTCTCTGATGGCCGAAGGGGTGACACCTCAAGCAGAGAGAAAGGCAGGCATCACAGCTTGCAGGGGACAGTCTCCTCTGCTCAAGTATCTGCCATGGAGCCTGATCCCAACTCTCAGCCCAACACAGCTGCACAGCTTGTGGCACACTGCTGATGGCCACTGCTGTCTCGAGCCCAGTGGCTGCCTCCTTGTTGAGCAGTGCTCGACCCATGCAGCACCCCACAGCTCTGAGGCATAATTATTTCTTTCTAAAGTTTCCCCTCCCCCCCTGGCTTAAAGTGTCTGAAATAATGAAGAGATGACACTGCTGTCTGCCAGCACGGGAGAGGTGTGCCAAGATCTGACCTGAAGGCCATTTTAGAGTATGGCCTGCTGGGATGGTGGCTAAGGACAGCCCAAGGCAGTAGGAACATCTTTTCCCCAGGGTGCTGAGGGACTGGGGGCTCACGTGACATATTCCTGCTCCTACAGCAGATCTGTGGATGAGTATGGAACTGTCCATACACCACTGAACAGCCTGAACAGGCTTCAAGCCATAAATCAAAGCAAACCACACCAAGGTCAGAGCAGGCAACCCACGAGAGACACAGGGAATTGTGATGACATTTTCAGTGTGAAGTGATGCAATCTAATAGAAAGAAATCCTTCCTTCTCTCTCCTGCATCTCTTATCCTTCATGCTCATGTAGTCACCGTCAGCCTCTGAAAAACACTGAAGCCACACAATTGCCATCATAGATAAATTTTTCCTTTTTATTTTGGCAATAAATATAACTGCTTTTGAATACAGAATGCCCAGAGGCAAGGAGACATTCACACCAACTCTCCTCTTTGCCTGAATTTTCTTTCTTCTGTGGCACAATCTGCCTTAAGGACTAACCAGCTCCCTCGGCAATCAGCACATTAGAGCAACTATTCAGCTGATGAAATGGCGTTTCTCAAAAACTAGCAGCACGACACTTGCAGAGCACTCTGCCCAGTTCATCTTCCTCCCAGCTCAGCAGCACCTAAGAGCTATTGCTGGCTGACTGTTTCCAAAGTGCTTGGACACTTTTTACAAAATTAGCTGTTGTTGATCCCAGAAGTACATCAGTGGCAATTCACAGCACAAATGGTCCTTGCTCTTGTGAAAATCTGGAGGACTTAAGTCTGGACAGATCACAGCAATTAAACTGCTCTGAAACACAAAGTGACCACTACAAACAGGCTGCATCTCTCCAGGATGAAGGCTAAGTCCTCCGTCAGGGTGGAGCTGGAGAACTCTGACCTGCTGCTGCTCCATCTATCCTGGAGACAGGGGGCTGCAAAAACATCTCAGCACAGCTTTGCACTAGTAAAAGCCCCTCATTTCACACAACTGACCATCACCATTCACCACTTCACCTGTAGGGAAGATGGGCACATGCATGGCTCTGATGAATCACAGGACCCACTGGTTCTTGCTAGAGGGAAGACTGCCAGTTTGAGGCCAAGGAGAAATCTAGTAATACAAAACTGGGTAGATATGGCCATTTCTCAACCGGCCACAGACAACGCAAACATGGAAAATATAACTCTAAATCCTGGTAACACAGAGCCTAATATGCAGCAGTCCCCAGGAAAAAATACCCACACAGTGCTACAAGACACAAGCAATAGTGGCACAGCAATGCTTAGCTCTCCGCAAGCCCAGGTCTCACTTGGCTGGGGACAGCATGAAGATTTGCAACACAATTGCACAACCACAGGCGCACATGCTCTGGTATCTCCTTCATTCCTCCATTCCTGTTAATTCTCACACCCCTTCTCGTAGCTTCCCATTAGATGCGATTTAGTAAGAATGACATCTGCACTGAATGGTCAACCCAGATCTCAGTGTTCGCTCTCTGCTCGTCCATGCAGAACGGTCTCTGACGCAAGCTTGGTGCAAACTTGATTTTGGCCCAGAATCACTGATGGGAAAGGCACAGTGAAAGCAAAGTCAGTGAACAGCTGACAGTCCACCAGTAACTTCCCAGATCCCCAGAATGGTTTCTCCCATAGAGAACTAGGAAAGAATCCCAGTACCCACACAAGAACAAGTTATAACTCCAAGGGCAAGCAATGTGCTGGCCCTGGGCCAGCAAGGCTGGCAAGCTTCTGAGCTGGTCTATAGCAAAGTTACCCAAGGAGGTCAGACCCACCTGCCAGCTGACAGACTGACTGATCTGGCCACATACTAGTCCAGCCCATTCATTCCACACCAACTCACCACACACACAGCCACGTGCCAGATCCCTCCTTCACCAGAGGGATCGGTTACACTATCACACACATGCCAACAGCAGCAGTTTCCATTTCAAGCCTTTTTGATAATGAATGCTTCTGCTACAGATAAGCAAACTTGTTAAACCATGCTACAAAACAACATCCTTTCTGGCACAGAACAGCTGTGCTGAAGGGAAAGGTAGCTAGACAGGGGTATCTCTATTGCCTGATGAATGTAGGATGCCTCCACCTGAATTTAACCTTGCAAAAGCTGGAAACATCACTTTAACTACAGCAGCATTGCAGATTTACTGACCTGTAAGAAAGCATTAACAAACTTGCTAGTTTACATTGCTTCAGCCTCTGGCTACAGGGCTAAAGTCTGATCTCTCCCCTGCACTTTGGCAAATGGTGCCTGCTTCAAAGCTTTTTGCATATGTATTCCAGGACAGCCAGATCAATTAGAAATAGGAGGGAGAGGGGAAAAAGCCTAATCTCCAGCCCTTCTCTTGGAATGTAAAGCTATCCAGACATCAAATAGTCCCTGGGGCAGCATCTGTCAATTCTGGCTGACTGGGCTTAGTTGACCAGAGCTATGTTGCATTTATTTACATGATATTTGTGAACAAAAAAACCCCATTTATAATGGAGATTTAAATTTATATATAAAGAAAAATCTAAAGGCAAAGTCTCCCAGTGTTTTGGGACATGTTCTCATCTCTCAGTGTGCATGATAAGCAAGGGCAAAGCAACTCAGCTAATTCACTCCCTGAGGTGCATGACTGGACAAACAACATTTGCAGTCACACAAAATAACCCCTCTGAAATACACAAGATATGGCAAGCTCTCCCTCACTCCCTGATAGTTTCTGGTCACGGTGGGGCTTGCTTTCTTTGGCAGATGGCAAAGCAAGACACCTTTGGATAAAAAGGTGCCTGGGTGGCCCTGATCAGTTGAAAGCTGTGGCATCCAACAGTTTTCTTTTGCTGGACATACAGATGCAAATTCAGCAGTGGAAGTTTTCACAATGTACATGCCAAACGTTGCATGTTGACATAAGCAAGCCGGAGAGTAAGGAGGAACTGGTTTCAGAGGCAAGCTTTGAAAGGCACGTTACAAGGCTGGGCAAAAAGCAGAGAGGTCAGGGCCCTGTTTTGAGTAACCTCAGGTCCCACCAGTGCTAAGAACTATCACTCACAGCACTTCTGAGCCACTGAGCAAGCAGGTTCATTGTCAACAAGGATGGAGGCTCATTAACAGGGCAAGGAGAGGGCCTCCAGGCAGTGCTGACAATCGCTCTATAGTGGAGCGGGAGACATGCTGGAAGTCTGATATAAGAGATTAAGTCTGGAATAGCAGGGGGAAGCCAAGAGCCATTAGCAGAGCTGTGTGGGGATCCCGGGACTGAAAGGACACATGGCTAATAGCTTCTTTTAGAAGAACGGTACACAGCCAACATGGCACAGAGAGACAGGATGGAAATGGCAGAAAATGTCAGTGCTGACCTGCCACATAGAAGTAATGCCAGGAGAAGGTCAAACACTGTTTGTTCACATGATGCCAGCACTGCCCTCCACATCAGAGCTTTGCAGATGCATTTCTAAAAGCTTCAGACATTTCCCGTAATTGTAATTGACTCCTGCCAGATTAACAGACAGGCCCTCACCCCTCAGCTCTGCGATCAAAGCGTGATCCTCTATTACAAGAGGTCAAAGGGCTGCCTGTCTGCCCACCCTGTGGGAAGGGGGCACCAGGGAACGGAAGAACAAGCTTTGGGAAGAGCCAAGCAGAGAGTAAAGCTCAACTCTGCAGCTGGGCAGAAGAGCTCCTGAAACCAGCAGGCCAGCAGCTGGTAGCAGCGTTCAAGATGGAGCATCATGCCCAAGGCTGGTAGATCTTCCCAGTGCCCTGCAAGTGCAGTGCTATCGCAAAGAGAGGCAACATAGCAATGGTACCAGAGAAGCCCAGCTTAGAACCAGGGCAGCCTCTTCTGCTCCCTCATGCCTGCACACAGAACACTGCCAGAATAAAGGAACAGTCTTGTCCTTCAGTGTAGGTCAGTCTCCAGCTGTATGCAGGACATGAGACAAGGTCCTGGAGCCAGGCTGAAGCTACAGGAGTGCCACACACAGTGACTTGGAGCTGGGGCCCCTGGCACCTGAGGAACAAGTGAATCCAACAGTATCAAAGCCCTGCATGGATGCTCTTAGAAGTCTTATGTGGCCTTCATTCAACTTTGATTCATTTCCTCCCAAAGCAAAATTAAGCTACAGTAATTAAGGTTGCTTTAATCCTGAACAAACATGTCTACATTGTGCCAAGTCTCCTTGGATTCATATTCCTGCACACGCCTTGGGAGACAGCCCTGGGGAGCTCAGGGACCAGAAGCAGCATGGAGGAGGGTGCTTTGGTTGATGATGACTGGCCCATGCAGACTGCAGCCAGCCTAACCTGAGATGGCTGCAGCACCTGTAATCACATCTCCCTAAGGAATGATGGGAAGGGCATGTCTGTGGCTAGAACACCCAGATGGAACTCCAGCACCGGGCAGGGCATGCACATGGCTGGAGGCTTCTAATAATTTCCTGTTTATTTCCTTTATTCCATCCTGTGTATCACATGCAAAGAAACACCTCCCACCTGGAGCTTTAAAAAGTCTCTGCCAGCTCTGCAGGAGCTGTATCAAGGTGACACAGAGCAGCAGCAGGGGACACAAGCAAGCCAGCGGCAGCTGCTTTTCTCTTCTCCTTAAAGTAGAAATAATGGGCCCTTCTCCCTTGCGGCTGGCATGAATATTTCATCAGCAAACTGCCTTATCCCATAATAGATTTTTCCCTCTCTGGTTCAAATGGGAGAATACATCTTACAGATCCCTTCTCAGCCTTAGCAGAATGGCCCCAGGTCATTTTGGGCACAAAACCAAAGTGCTGGGTGCAACCAGAGAGCTCTGAGGATGAAAGGATGGAAACATGTCAAGGTTCCAGGCAACTCAGTATCTTGGGGAAGACTGTGCCCAGCTCTCTCATGACAATACTTAAATATCCCAGGAACACTGGTAAGGCAACATTGAATCCTGGTTCCACAGGACAAACAGGTTCCCTATTCTTTACTGCTGACAGAGAGAGCAGCGTCTGCCCCTCTGACCCCGTATCGCATTACAAGGCATCGAACACTGGTCCTCAGCAGCTACAATAAATCTCTAGGGTCTCTTCTGGGCATGAGAAGTGTAAGGCAAAAGAAATGCTAAATATCTAGGACCAAATGATGCAGCTTGAACACATCCTGTGCTGGATCACTTATGGTATGGCATATTTCAAAGCAGGGCAGACTCATAGCAAGAGAAAAGGACTGGGAATTACATGGGCTGACACACTTCCCACTCTGCCAGAGGCTTAAGATCCAGGCTCTGCTGGAATGGGTCAGCATTGGTCAGACACCACCAGATTCCCTGGATAGTGCTGTGAAAGCCATTCCCTTCCCTGCTCCTTCTCCCATGGCCAGGGCTTTGCACAGGCACTGCCTAGGACCTTCATGGGTTACCCTCCATCTCCACAAAAGGAAAAGGGAAAATTATCCTTTTACTTCACAGTAGTTTTGGAAGAGAATTTTTTTTTCCTCCTCAGGCACATTTAAAGAGAACCAGGGAAGCCTTATAGCAACACCTGAGGAAAGATCTGAAATGCAGGAAGAAGGGCAGTAACACACTCTGAGCTCCAGCTCTCCAAGTCTTCAAGCTCTCCTGAAAAGAGCATCTATGTCAGTCTCTTAATGACCGACCATGTTGGTAACAGGCCTTCAGCTAAACTAACAACCTGTTTGGGGAAAGCCTTAAAAGCAGCTCCTGGTTTGACTGATGTTTTCAACAACACTTTCACTGCCAGACAAGCCTCCATCTGGGTGACCCCTTGTCTCTAGCTCAGGAAGGACGATGGACTCCTGTCTGAGCTTGGAGGCTCCCATTTCCCCAGAGTTACTATTAAGGTTTTTGCACACTCAGCTTCTACTTAAATTAAACAGAAACAAAGCCAATCCATCCTGCTCTGCAGGACTCTTTCAGGGAGATGGAGCCAAAGATGGAGTCCCTGGGAGAAAACTGGGATCTTGGAGAGCCATAAGACCAAAGCAAGATGAATCAGGAGGTGGTGGCTGGGAGACTCTCCACTATCATGTATTTTGAGCAGTCACTACACTAACACAGAGTAAGGGCTAAATGCTGTTCACTGCTTGGGCAGTACTGGACACTACACAGGGCCCAGTGAATCCTAAAGAAGAGACAGACCATCCTGAGGGAGAAGCACAGGAAGGTAAATCACACAGGTAATGAAGAGGATAGGTACTTACATGGTTAACAGGAAACCACAGACCAAGACTGTTCACCCTTGCTCACCTTTTTCTCATCTCCCTCTTGCAGGAGCTGGAGGTGGCTCCTCTTTTCACTGTCCTTGCGGAGGGAGCTGTTCTGGTGGTGTGGCAGGCCTATTGGCGGGGACACACTCCGGCCCTGCGGGTCCACCCATGTGTAGATGTGGTTGGTGACGTAACCCCCAGGGATGCGTCCCACTGAATGCACCGACAGGTTCAGCTTCTTGCAGCCTTTCAGTGCCTGGAAGACAAGCCAAGGAGAGAAGGAGGTTAATGCCAGTGGAGGAGCGAGGACAATTCTGCCTTAGGGCTGTGGGGTGATGTGGCTTTGTCTTTCCTCCTGCCTGGAAGATCTCAGGTTGCTCAGCAAACACCTGCAGAATAAGTGAGCTACACAAAGCTAGTGAAAGACCTGGGATTTTTCTCTCTCTCCTGAACTGCAACATTATCCAGGGGAGGTTGCAGGTGCTAACACAAAAACTACGCTCTCCCCATTGGCCAGAGAAGGGAAACACAGAGTACAGAAGGCAGGTTGGGTAGCAAGGTGCCCAAGAGACACTTCAATGTGAACTGACTCTGAAGACTGAGTAGTTTTTGGCACTTAGGGAAGGGGTGAGAGCAGGACAGAGATCAATGCTTGAGGAAAACAGCAGTGCTGCTCCCCACAGCTTGGTCCCAAACTCTTAAGCCATTGGAAAAGCAGTCAACTGCTCCCAGAAATTCAGCTTCCATTGCTATTTCATTACCAGCAGCCTCTTCAGCATAAATAGTCAATTAATGAGTAGAATAATCAATAAACATACACATATATTTAAAACCGCATGCACCAACATGACCTTGACATCCAGACGCATTTTCAATTACTCCTCCGCCTCTCCAGCTCGCACTGCGAGAAGCTGAAAGAGGTTTTATAGTAAAATTAAATTAACTTTAAAGAAGTTCTCCCTGGGGACAGCTCTACATGCTGATCCCTTTTCAGATCTCAGGAACATCAGTCCTCGGGATGCGCACTCAGAAAGGGATGGCTTTGGATTTTTTTTTTTTTTTGTATGTACATCCTTTTGATGAGCTGCTCCTGCAAGGCCTCCTCTCTCCACTGAGCAGGGCGGCTGCTGAGGGAGACTCATGACAGGGGAGAAATAAGACTAATAGCTTTGGGATAAAGAATTATACTGTCAGTAATACTGGTCTGGCTGGATCCCAGCTCTGACCGGGCAACTCTCCTCTTCCTCCCTGCCCGGGTTAAAGAGAATCCAGCTAGCCAATTCCCAGTTCAGAGTCTCCATTGCATATAGCAATTTGGCTGCAAATTCGTCACATGCTACCAAGGTCACTCGGCCTGGAGAGCTTAAATGAGGACTGTGAAACCAACAGCCCCATCAGAAGAAATGTAGAGCCTTTTAATCTCTTGGGCTGCTCTAACTCCAGCCCCCGCCTCCTTAGCTCCCCAGCCCCCGTAATATATGGCCAAAGGTGCTACATCATCCCACAGTGAATTCATCCCACATATCTCGGTTCAGTGCACAGTAACTGAGAAACTGAAACAAGGACAGCTCAGAGCAGCCCTGTCCAGCGTAAAAAACTCTGTTATAAATAAGAATCAGTGCTTTTAAAAACCGAGAACAAGCTTTGGTTAACCATTACACACTATTAATGAAATCAACCTTTCCAAAATGAGCAAGTCAGGAAACTTGCTGCTCCATTCCTTGCTGCTCCACTGGGGTCCACTCTGCCCAAGGTACTACCGCTGCTTCTTGGTACATTTTCACATTGCATGCTCTCGCTCTGCAAGCGAACAGCACTGGGTTGTCCCTAGCCAAGCCCCACATCTGCGATGGGGACCTCTCCCTCAAAGATGTCATCTGACATGACCCCTGCTCTCCCTACTAAGGGTGTGCAGGGTCCAGACCAGATGGCCGACGAGCCAAGCTGCTCATCACACCGATCTTGCTGACACCAGCCCAAGTCTCACTAGGACAACGGAGCTACTTCTGAGGCCCTCCCCGTCGGCTGCACGGGACGGCTCTCAAACACGTGCTGCAGAGCGGGGCCCTAGCCATGCCTCAGGACATGGCCCTTTCGTCAGCTGCCACGCAGACGGACTTAGGACAGTCTGAACCCCAAATTAGTGGGTCGGGTGGGCAGGGAAGCTTCTCGCCCATCTTAGAGTTACCAGTGCAGAATGACACCCTCAAAACTGGAGTAATTGGAGACTTCTCTGTGAAATCCTCTTTTTTACACCTCCATTTACTTATCTGGGTACCAAGATAGCAAAACAGCACTTTCCCATGAGCAAAGTCTCATCTCTAAACGAGGCTGCAACTCCTAACGAAGCACAAACAAACAGTGAAGATAATCACTGATTTGACCAAAATGCCCAGGGTTACCAAGCCATGTCCTGTGAGACTTAGGATCTAGTCCTTCCTCTGCCGCGGAGAGGCTGTGTAACCCTCTCTGACTGGTGTTTGCGCTCCCAGCCTTTTTCCCCTGCTAGACGACAGGGTAGACTCTCTGAGAAATGGTCGTGTTGATCCCGGCACTCCTCACACGCATACGCTCATACAGAGCCTCCAAGCCAGCGGCTGAACGTCAGTGCAATTTAAGTAAGGAGCAAAGAACACTCTCAGAGCTGAGGCTGGCCCAGCGGCATGCTCTCCCCCTTCTCCCCGCATTCACTGCCGTCCCATTAGCCTAGCAGGTCTCCTTGGGACTGACGCAGGGCTCCCATTTCCTCCCTTCCTCAGAGCGTCCCTGCCAGTGGAGGGGAAGAAGAACTGAAGAGAGCCATTGGGGGCTTTTATTACACAGCAGGGACCCCAGGCGCTGCGTGGGGCAGGGCTCCCTGCAGCGGCACGGCACAGCCTGCCCCCAGCACAGGCTGCTGCTGAAGACGAGGCGAGCAGAACGCTGGCGGGTCCCATCACCTAAAGGTCCTCGCCTGAAGGTCACTGCTTCTCAGGAGGCACAGTAAAGTCTCCAGGGGCAAGAGGCTAGAGATTTACAAGGAACTTTTTATGCCCTCCTGTAGCTCCCTTGATGGAGTTGCCAGGAGATGGGATCTCAGTCAACAAGGAGATGTTTTATGCATGAGGCTGACAGCAGAGAGCCGGAGGTGAGGAGAGCAGCTGCTGGGCTGTGCCTCGAGGCAGCAAGCCGGCCAGGGCTCTCCAGCAGCGTTAGTACAAGAGGAGACAGGAAAGGAGGGAACAAACAGGCGCTGCCATCTGTGCGCATCACCATCTATGCCCATCAGGGTGTTGCTGCAAACGGTCTCTCCCAGGAGCAGAGAGCACTACAGCATGCCCCACGGTTCACTGATCCTAAGCCTGGAGTGGTGGTTGGGGGTGCTTTATTTAGTCTTTCATACTTTTTTCCTGAAGCATCTAATGGACACAGTAAGTGAAGTGGTTTCCTGGCCAACACAATGTTTCTCCAGGATGATCCCCATCACAGAGACCTTCTCCACACTTAGGAGCCCTTTGGGACATAGCTCCTCCAGCCTCCAAGTCCCCTGCACTGGCATGAAGGGAAACATATCCTCAGCAGCCCAAACTCTGGAGCACTAACAGAAGCAAAGCAGAGAAAACAGCCATAATACACCATCCAACCTCGTCTCAGCTCACTATTGCAGCTCAAGTGGGTGAGAGACCAAGGCCTTCTGCAGAAACAGGGGCCCAGGACTAGGAGGAAGACAGCAAGGGATGGCTGCTCAGAAAAACTCCATGTGGCTAGGCTGACGTGGCTAGTATTTGTCTGATGGTGTACCGCCTCCAGACCACACTGCTTCTCCAGTTCCCTCCCCAAGATCCTGTGCCAGAAAGAACTGCTGTCTTTAAAGATAAGGTGCTATGGAGCAAAGCAGACAAAGTGGATTTTCAGTGCTACTGCCCAGATAAATGGAGTCCAGGTTAGCCTAGCCCAGCAGGAACAGCTCACACAGCAAAGTCCCACACGTGCTCAGCATCCTCATCAGATCTGCTGGTCTTTAGGTATAACCCAGGGCCTGCAGTGGGGCTCAGGCTTCCTCCAAGTGATACTCAAGAACTGCCCTGAACCTCTGAAAGCCCCACTTGAACACGTAGGCAGCCACGTCAGTGCCAGGCAATGCAAACGGCAAGAGCAGCACCTAAATACACCAATTTGGGAACTCCCAGCACAAGCCCATCCTTGCAAGGGCCCAGCTGGGCCTGCCATGAGCTAGGAGAGAGCATGAACCTCACTGTCAGAGGCAGGCGGTTCTATTCTAGCGCTTGGGTTGTGTTTGCTCCAGCAAAAGATACACTTTGTTAAGAACAGAAAGAAAAACAGAGAGACAAAGAAAAAGAATTTGGTTCTGCAGTCCTGTTGCTGCCTTTTCCACATCTAAGCAGTCCCTTCTAATGGGATCCCAGTGTGGTTTCCGCTTGAATACTGATGAAATAGCTCCCCTTGCTCTTAACTTCACAATCAAGTAGCTACTGGATCTTTGCCCTCCACTAACAAAATCCTCCTATCTCAGCTTTTGCAAGCAACAGGCTGCTTATTTCAAGCTACAGCATTATGCAAGGAATTTAATTACCAGAGGCAGCAGATTAATCAGCCTCTTTTACCATCAACAAGTATCTTGAAAACAGCCTGTTACCTAAACTAGATCTTTACCACAAAGAAATGTAATATTTACCAATTAACAACGCTAACCCTTGATAATTCCTTGCCCACAGCTTCCAGTTTGACTGGTCAAGCTCTTTCTTGGAAAGAGCAATGAAGCCTCCTCTCTTAGACTGCTCTAGGATCACTATTTCCTGAGGCCAATACCAGTATCTGGGGGACAGCCCAGCATACCTCTTCATAGTCATCACGGGTAAAGTCACGGATAGCCAATCCTGCTGCAGGAACCACATATCAAAACCTTCACAGGATGTAGCACAAGATGCAGACTGTCTTTTACAGAGCTGTTGGATGATCACAGATGGAGGATGACTATTGCACCCGCAAAGGACTTGCCTTTCCACTGCTAGGCCAAGTAGGACCAGCCATGCAGCTGAGCAATGGTAGCCCAGTAAACATTGGCCTCAGTAGCCAGAGATGCAAGCTGCTCGGCAGCCCTGCCCTTGTGCTAGGGGCTAAACATACTCAAAGAGATGGTCTTCATCTCAAAAAGTGCAGGCAAGAAAAGCAAGAAGAAAATGTGATGTAGGAACCACCTTGTCCAAGGTGACACCACAAGTCCCTGGAAAGGTTGATAAACCCCTCTTGCTTGGCATGGTGTCATGTCAACCAGTAGATAACTGCATCTGCATGTGCTGAGTCTCCATACTTCTCCCTGCGACTCTGACCTGCTTTCCAGAGCTGTCTTTTTACAAGTCAGTCCACACCTCGAGCCCCACTCTCATCCTGTCCCACCTAATTCACAGCCTGCAGCAGATGGCCATTGACACCATATGCAGCTTTCATACAGCTGCCATCCCACTTGCTCTATCAGCTTAATAACCTATGAAACAACCACGTCACAACACGAGCAAACCCTTCACAAAACTATGAGGTGGTGAAAGTGCTACAGGCCACCAGGCATCCCCTCAAACCACACCGAACATGTATATAGCAGTGTGACTATGCAGATATGTAACAAACCATTGCAGGCACCACTGAGATACGGCCAAATTCAGGTAAAAAGCAGTAGCTATTTAACAGTATGCAGCAAAACTATAGGACCAGGTGAGAAGGGAAGCAAAAAAATTCAGCTGACTCTTTTCTAGAGGTCAGTCTCCCCCAGCCCCGATTCAACACAGCCATCAGGCATGCATTTAAATGAGCAAGTATTTAAGCATCTGCCAATAACATGCTTAAGCACAGATCTGAAAAAAAAAATCAGTCAATAATGCACATTTGTAGTTAAGACTGTAAGAGTAGATTTTTGACTCATTAGCTTGCATTAACTTGGAAAGGCTTTTTTTTTTTTTTTTTTTTTTTTTTTAAGATAGTTGTTTGTCTGGAAATGCATCTTCATCTACACTACTGAGCTAGACAATGTATGTATTATTAGAGAATAACGCAGTAAATGTACCCCACACTGTCCAGAATGGAAAACTCGAGCTGAGGTTAAGCCCAGGTTTAATCAGCTCAGGAGACAAATCCCTCTTTTACTGCAAGTACAAATCACTTGAGGAATCTCCACTTTTAAACCCCATAAGAAGCGTGTTTACTCCAGCAAGCCGAAGCACTGTTCTACTTGAGGTAGGGACCCAACACTAGAGCAGGAGGATGAGGGGTGAGGAGTACTTGCACCACCTGCATTCTCCCGCTGGCCACCAGAGTCTTGTCAAAGTCACAGGGAAGTCAGCACAAACAGTTTCTCCAACGTGGTGGCCATTAGAACCAGTTTTGCTCAAACATCCCAGCTCCCTGGAAGCTTTTTGTTCTTTAGACAGTCATTAGGGATTCAAAGGAAAATTCACATGGCTGTGAGTGGAGATGAGATGGGAAGCAGTGTTTTCTCTTGGAAAACAGCACCACACATGTTCTGTAACAAAGCACAGCAGGCGTGGGAATGAGATCTGGCACAGGCCTGTCAAGTGAACGTATACGTCCACACACTGAACTAGACTTTCACTTGGCACACAGAACGGCAAAATTTTGAGGCATTAGGCAAGCCAAATGAGAGACACTTCCATACTATATCCAAACAGAGTCAAAAATCACTATCAGATGCTTCTGTGAGCTTCAAGTAAACAGAGCTTTTTCCTCCATTTTCCAGCACAGGGAGAATCTCTCCAGCTTCCCTTCCGCTTTTTCTTGCTCTACCAAAGCTGATGCATCTGTTCACCTTCTGGTCTGCAAAAGCATCTCTCTTGGTATCTAAGGAGAGGAAGCGTTATTATCCTTATGAGAAACAGAGAGAGAAAATGATGCTCTGTGGCACAGAAAACATCTTTCTGAACACTGACTTGACTCTTTTTCCTAGAGGTGAGAAATCTATAGTGAGCTTTTGGAAGTGTTTTCCAGCCCCTTGCACGCAGCAGAACATCAGATGAACATTCAGCGCTCCTCCTGGGCCACCACCAACCACTGCAAGGGAACAGGATCTGCCAGGAATAAGCCATTTCCTGGAAGTGTACTGTTCTCTTATGGGGGCAGGCTGGTTCAGCAGTCCAGATGGCAGGGGCCATCCATACCTTGCAAAGCTTGTAGCTGTTTGAGGAAGACTCTTTCTCCCATTACACTGGGGACACAAGAGAGAGGCATACCCAGCAGCTCCTACACTGCTCCACTGCTCCACCCTAGTTAGTCCCTTCAGTTCTGCTGACTTACATTTCCATCAGAGTCAGAAGAGACCTAGACTGATTTGACATCCCAAAGAATAAGTCTGTAGGTAATTTTCTCATCCACTGAGCATGATTAACTAGCAACTTTGGAAAGTTAGCAGCACAAGACAAGACATAATGACTTTCTCCTGCCAGCTGTTCTTCTGACAGTTATGAAGTGCTAAGGCAGGTTTCATCTTGAAGGATGCTCTAGCCTCAATACTGGGTCCTGTGAGGAATCCAAGGAACCACCATCATGGAGCATTTGCCATAAGCTTCCTAAAAACAGCTTGGTCCTGTCAGTTTTATTGATACAGCACTAGGACACTGCATGGACTGAATGAGACCACTTACGCTCACTACCACAGCAACAAGGTGCAGCCTGCTGCTATACTACCATTGAGCCAGTATCTTAGGCCCTCTCCTTGCCCCCGTCCTCCTTAAAAATGAAGCAAGACAAGGCCTGGATGGCTCCTAGCTGGGAAATCTCCAAGTAACAGAGGCTTGCAAACAGAGGCTTCACAGAGCACTCTGCTCTGATTCAGCACGTAGATGCAGGGTGCTAGAGTGCCCTAAGGAAACAACCTCACAATGAGACTCGAGGTTAAAGTCTTGCTTCTAATAAAAGAAAGTGCTTGGAGTGGAGAGATGCTGCATAAATGAAAATCATTAGTAGCCATCAAAGCAGGCAAGAGCAAAGGCTAATGGGCTGAGCTGGAGAGGCAACAGCATTAGGAGTCTCTGCAAGCCCTCGGGGGATGTACCAGTGTGAGGGGACAGTGACCGCTGCATTACAAACACGCAGCTCAGCCTCACTGGCAGGATGGAAGGTTTTCAAGCTAAGGACAGAGGGCCAAAGCTGTTCAGCACAGAGAGAGCAGCTGATTGATGCCAGGGCATCAGAGAGCACAGCAACAGATACCTGCACTCAGAGAAGGCGGCTCCGCTTGCCTTAGCCCCCTCCTCAGCAGTTAAAGCAGCCAGCCAGCCTTGCTCCCTGGAGATAAAGTACAGATGGAGTCCTATCATTTCCTGGGAACAGCCTAGAGCCGGGGCAGTCCAATTTCATGTTGATGGCAGAGTCCAAATACAGCCTCCGGCTGGAGCGCCACACTGCTGGGACTGCAGGCACAAGGGGCTTCATGCCATCTTTCCTCCTCAGTCAGAAATAACCAGTGCTCACTCTGCTAAGCCCACTGGGAACCCCAGAACACGCGTGGAGACCATTCTAGATGGGCAGCTTCATACAAGCATCCAGAGCCAGATCCTGCCCTCTTCCAGAGGGGTTCCCTTGCATGCAGATGTGGACAGCTGCTCCTCCTTGCCCTCTCCCTTCCAGGAGGCTGCACAGGCACCACGGGCATCACTGGCATCGACAGAAGTGCCATTTCCTCCATCTGGAGTAGCATATGGCTGAGACATGGCAGGTCACAGCAGCTCAGCCATGATGACACAGAGGGTTACAGGTTAAGCCAGGAAGAGAACTAAAGTTCTGGTATTGCAAGGGTTAATCAGCTTTGTTAATGAAGAGGAAACCCAAGCAGGTCCTCAAGGTCTGAAGTGCCCCAGCTGCCCCCTTCACCTACAACCCCCTACACCCCCATCCCTCCCAGCTGCACTGCCCAGCACAGGCAGTAGTCACACAGCAGGCAGTATGGGCAAGTACCTGTGCAGCACGGACAAGCCAGGCCTGAAGAGATGCTTGCCCTGGAGCCTCCGCAATCCCATGTGGAACCATGCCTTTGCAATCGGCACTCTCAAACTGCATTTCATGCCACTGGCTGATACCAGGGACTCCTCAAGGCTCCTCATCTTTGCCCAGCCGGTCCAAGAAGCAGGATTATTCTCTTTTCTTCATTTCATTTTCAATTTAATTTTTTCAATTTAATTTCTCAGGCCTCACAAGAAATGGCCAACTAATTATCTGGGGATCAGAGGCACTAATTAATCACAAATCAGGAACAGCACAAGCAGCCTCCTCAACACATTTGTCGTTGTCAACACGCAGGTATTTTGGCCAGTAGGGACCACATTCATGGCAGAGAGCAGGATCCATTTTTCAGCTGGTCTTCTTGAACATCAAGCTATCAACAGGAATTCACTTCTAGTCCTACCTCCTTGGCTTCTCCCACACTGCACATCTACTCTGGCTTCTTAGGACATGGTTGCACAAGGTCCCAAAATCCCATCTGAACAAGGGCTTTTGGTCAGGTGCATTGGCCCTTGGTGGAGAGGGGTTTATGGCAGGTTTCCCCCACTGCAACATCCTTTCTTGTAAGGCAAGCAGCCTGAAGGCTATTTGCCCAGCAGCCCAGCTAATGCTTGAACATCTAACACTTCTCCTTTCCCCACTCCCAACAAGGTGCTGTAATGCTAGCAGGTTGGTACAAGTCCTCTGACCTCAGTGTTGCTTCAGCCCTACTTACAAAATAAAGCACAGTGAGCTCCTGCCTACCAGACCTCCTGTGTTGGGAGAGGTGCCAACAAAGCACAAGCAAGAGCCAGCATCTGCCCACACAAATGATGCACTTTCCATGAAGCAGGTCACCTAACTCCATGTGATAAAGAGGAAAGCTTTTCAGACCAGAGGTTTTACCTAACAGAAAAAGTGAAGGGTGATGGAGAGAAAGGACAGGCTCCGGGTGTGAACAATACAGGGAGAACTCCCTCACAGACATCCGAGTTCTCTTCGGCCGGACAAGAACACAGATACTATAACAAAAGTAACAACATAATTCAGACTGCAAGCTTTTTGAGAGAGTATGCTATTCCACTGGTATACTGAACCTAGTCCATTTACCCTGGACCATTAAATAAAATAATTCCACCTCCTTAATGTCTGCAGCATCAGCCAGGTGCAAACTGCATTTCCATTTTCTTTCTGAAAGTATTTCACGGACCTACTACATGCTGTTCAGTGCTGCTATGTTCCACTCCAGACTCAAGATATATCTAGCTTTGCCCCATCTATAATGGGTGTGGAGATCATGGCACAAAAGGTTTAACACTGGCAGAGTACGCAGACACATCTGGTAGAATAAAAGCTTAAGGAAATAATTCAAGTGAGTCTGAGGATTGCTGCCAGAACGTTTAGCTGGAAAATAGCCACTGATTGCCTAGAAGTATTATTAGAAGCAGCAAGTGGTAGAGAGAAGGGCAGATTGATTCCACAAGGCCACTAATCCTCTGACACCACGTAATTTAATTATCCATCAAGTCCTTCAAGAGCGAAGTAATTTCTCAAAATAAGCGAAGGGAAAAAAAAAAACAACCATGCACACACATATATCATGGGTGTCCACACAAGGTACTACCTTAAAAAAAAAAAAAAAAAAAAAGAAGAAGAAGAGAATAAAGATCACACTCTTGCCCAACAGTTGCTACCCCTCAGTCACAAATAACACACACACACACACACACATCAGGGGAGTGGGCAGTGGCTTTGGGCTTCTACACAGCCTAGCCTTGGCAGATGCGCCCTTCCTGGGCATCAGGTGAGCCATGGCCTCTGCATCAGGTGAGCTTGCCCATTGAGTCTCACATTACCAATGGCAGTCTTCCTCTTCTGTAATTTCCAGCCCCCCTTCATTCTTTCTGCTTCTCAAGGTAGTCGAAAGGCTGAAAGCTGCCTGAAAACATCTTCCAGGTCTTCAAAAATTCCCCCAGTAGGAACACAGATGTCAGAAATCAATGACGATTAATCACCAGCATTCTTCTGGCAGCCTGAATAAAATATGCGTCCTGTACAGATGCAGCCCACTCACCTTCGCTACTAATGAAATGAGCAATTTATCCCAATTCATTCCGTTAGTGGGTAGATCACAGTTTGATACAAGCAGCATTGACTATGAGCCGTCCCCCCCCTCCCCGCTGCAGACGCAAGCTGCTTTCTTCCCCACAATAACAGACTCCACGGAGCTGTTTGGCTCCTTGGGCTGCTCAGATAACAGGTATTCAAGCACTTGTTCCATTTGCAAGCTGCAAAGGTCAGTGAGGAGGTTATCAGTCATTAAAGTCCCACACAATTTTGCACCAACTAAGCCCCCAAAAAGTAAGGTATAGACTTAGAAAAACTGTGAGGGGGAGAGGAAGGCAGAGAAACCACAGGAGGGAGACAGAGGGAGCTTTTACAGCATGTTTCAGAGCCTTGGAGGTAACAAATTGCAGAAGTTTGTCTAACCACTATTCCCTGCACTGTCTTGCGATGTTCCTGTTAAATCCAGGGGGGACCCAGACTGATCTCAGCCCTGCGGGCTCGGTTAAGCTGAACAAAACCATCTCGCCATCAGCAGAGATGAGGAAGCTCCCTATTTCCGCTATCGAGGTGAGAAGACTGCGGAGGTAGGACTGCCAGCCCTTCTCCATGAATTTGAGGTTTATTGGCTAAAAGGCTCCTCTGCAGGTGGAAAGGATGGAACAGAAGACGGTGGGCAGAGGCACTGTCTGCACGACCCCCACAAGCAGGCAGCAAAAGCGTTACAAGGCTACTACAGCTGCAACCAGACTCCTCAGGATAAGGCTGGAGGCCGAGTTTGCCAGGGGCTGTACAAATGCATAGGGAGACACCGTCCCTTGCTCCAGACTGTAATCTTAATCGCTGAAAGGAGTTGGGCAGGGGAAGATGGAGGCAGAGAGGCAAAGGAGCGCGACTTCCCCAAGGCCACATCAAGAGCAGCCAGTGAAAGACCCTGAGGTTTAACGCTCTCCCGGCGCTCCAGCCTCCTGCTCAGATCAGAGCCCGGTAAGCTCCGACGGGCAGCACAGGCAGAGAAGGCAAAATGCCTGCACAGGAGCATGGAGGGCTCTAGAGACAGGTCCTTCTAGCCTAGCAAAAAACAGGCTGGCAAGGCCACGCTGTTGATGCTAACCACTGCCCATGCCATGCTGGTATGAAGAGCTGCCAGGAGGCCTCCAGCCAGCCAGCTCAGAGCTTTCCTCAGTGCTAAAAAACCCCTCAGACCTTGCCAAGACCAGCAGAGCATATAAAATGCAACCTAGTACCAAGGCCTGGCCGTATCCTAATCGGCTCTGATAGCCCTACTCAAGGGACGGGACAGTATCCTCCCTCCAGGTAGAGGATATGCCAAGCAGGACGTAAGATGGCATTTGGCCTTACAGTCTTGAGGCTGTAGCTGTAAATGAGATGCCTTGGATCATGGGCACCCCCCTGCCATGCCGCCCGACAGACAAAGACCGAGGGAACTGCTCCAGAGCAGCGAGCCCGAGACCTCTGTCTGGGAGGACGCGGGGCCAGCGTGGGCAGGAAAGCAGAAGACTGGTGCAAGAAAAAGACAGCATAGAGTAGGTGCGGGTGGAAAAACAGAAAAGGGGCAAATGAGACACAGAGGGGAAGTGGAGGCACCCCGGATGGGTGAGAGGAACGAGAGAAAAAGCAGGGGGGTAGCTCAGGGATAGGAAAGGGAGAGTACGAGATGCACCTCCCCTCAGGAAGACACAGGGGAATGGCAGGAGGCCCACCCGAGCCCACTCCTCCTATCAAAAGGCAAAGGTGACAACAGTTTGGTTTTCAAGTAGTGCCACTTATGCAAATATATGCAAATGACTGTATAATTACGGTGATTGGGCACACTAAGCTCAAAGGCACTGGGAGGCCCATGTCCCTTTCACCTGGGAATGTCAAGGGAAATCTTAGCTCCAGGGCTTTCTTGCTAAAGGAACAGGACGATTTTTAAAACAGTAAAAAAGACAGATGGTTTTATTTTAATGCAAGCCTGGAAATCTGTTCTGTGCTTTCTGGGGGGGGAGGGGGGAATCTTGATCAAAACTCTAAAATGTTTCTTTTCTTTTCTCTTATCCCTCCACATCAATTATAGTACTGAAAAAAAAAGCAATAAATATGATGAGAATGTCCAAGATATCCAGATTGTGCTTTTTGCCTGGATATGGTTAGCTACTTGGTGAAAAACAAACTGTGAAAGAATCGACGGGGGGGAGGGGGGGGAATGACAAAGGCACTTTAAATGCCCAATGATGCCCACTCGGCATCTGCAATAACCAGAAACCTTTCCAGTCTTCCCTGCCCACAAACCCCATCCTGAGAGTTTCAGGCACAATTTCTGAGCTCCAGCAGTGTGGAGCTGGCAGGAACGGAGATCCTACGAGCTGCACAAGTCCTTGCTTCTCCTGTTCTTACTAAGCGCTTGATGGTCAGTAACAGGGAAAATTCACAGGGCACCCAGTCAGAAGAAACTAAGCCAAATCATTTTAGCAGATGTGTTGTCAGTTCAGGCAAGAAGGGGATTTAGAAAACAGTAATTCTCCAAGGAGACACGGCATTGAGGAAGGTGTCAAAATTAAATCCATCGTCTTTCCTGCGGACAAAGGAACCGAGTGAAGATATTTTAACCACCAGCTATGTTGCATGCTATCACTTCTGTTTTCTTCTGACAGACACTGGGAGGAAAGGCAGGCTTTTATCCTTTGGGCAACCTTACCAATTTCTCTACTGAGGCAGAAACATTTCTTTACACGGAGCTCAATGAATAACATATTTATACTCCAAGAACACAAAGATGCCATAACGATACTAACACCGATGAACAAGCTGTTATCAGTGCCAACAGGAAGCAGCCACCCCTACTTTGAAGGATTTAGTTTCAACAAAAATGACAGAGAGGGAGTGATAATAGAGCATTATCGTTCCTGCATTACAACTTGAGGCAAGGAGAGATTAAGGACCTCATTCTAACCTTTTACATCAGTATAATGTCATTTGATTTCATTACAGTCGATTATGATTTGCTGATATAATGAAGGGAAACAGATGACAAAGTAACTTGCAGTATAAGAAATCAGTGGCAGAGCATCAAACACAGCTTGTCCCTGCTCCAGTGCGATAGCCAAGCCCACCTTTCCACAGGACCCGGGAGATGCTTTCTGTACATGCAACTTCACTCCATTGCCCAAACTGTAAGTTAATTTGATCAGCTCAGTTTAGCTCACAGTGACCACCAAACACTGCTCTCAGCCCAGCAGCTGACCCTCAGTATCAGGTTAGGATCAACACTCATGCCTGGCCCAAAGGGACTGCGTCATCGGATCCGCCTGTGAAACCAAGAACATCACTTGCTAGATCTATACTCTGCCACTGCGAATTAAAACTAATTTAAAATGCAAATACTTCCAAGTCCCAGAATACCCCTCCTCCCCCTTTCCTAGGGGGAGATCCTAGTGACATTATACCTCCCACTGTCACCCTCAGAGCTCAGTGGCAGCTGAAAGTTAAAATGGAAACTGTTTGCAGGACAGAAAAGCAGAGCAGAAGCCTGAGGCATTGCAAGACACCTGCCTTTTAATCTGTGAGTAGCTTCTTGTGAGTTGTTTGGGTTTTTTCTTTGTTTCAAAATGTACCAGGAGCCCAAGGAGTAGGTTATTGCTCTAACTGTTGGAGTAGGTGCTGGTCGCATCCTTCTTTTCCATGCTCCAGCCATCAGAGATCCCTTGGGGAAGGGAAACATTTCTAGGCTCTGGATTAGTCAGTGACTTCTAACATACAGAGACAAGCAAACAGGCATTTAAAGAAATAAGTCTTTTTTTTTGTTTTGTTTTGGTTTTTTTTTTTTTTTGGAATCAGACCGATATATCAGTCTCACTCCCATTCATCCTAACCATGACTATACGTGACACTCCACAACCTCAGGTACTCAGAGGGTTAAAAACCAACCAAAAAAAACTTGTTTCTGCTGTTACAATTGCATGTACACTATGGTGTTTACTGACAGTAGCAAATAAGCAGTCTCAGGTAATCAATTAGTTGGGCAACAAGAAGAAGCAACAAAAGGAGGTTTGCCTTCTTGCAAGCGGTCTGGAAGGTAAAATTGTTCTATATATACTTCCAAGGTTCAGAGCAGCACATTTCTTGTATTTTCTCAGTGGTCTCTTAGCAATATCACAAAGACCCAGAGCACAAGCAGCTTGAGCCCTTTCTATCTCATATGAAATATTACAGTCACTGAGGAGATCACTTTGCTGTCACAAGTGTCCAAATGAACAGATCATTAAAACAATTAAAAGGAGAATGAATATATATATATACACATACATACACACTTTAATGTCTGCTTGGTACCATCAGAGTAGGAGAGGGAAAGGCTGGTATGGAGCAAATGAAAACCTCTGGCTCTAACAGAGATAAACAGTGTAAACAGAGAGATGGTGCCGGCTAGCGACCTGAGCCTGTTCCATCACGGACGAGCCTTCCTTGGCAGGGCTGCAGCAGCAAGTGAATCTGCTGAAAGGAGAAAGCTCATGGGCTCTCAGATTGCTGTACTGGATTCTGGAGTCTTTTCTGTTCTCAGTAACAAATCTACCTTATCACAAGCTTTCTCCTGACCCCATAATGCCAGCAGCAAAACCCACAACTTCCTTTCAAAGCCACTCTAAAGAATCAATAACTACTGGCAACTTAAAAACTAATCCTGTTACTTCAGAATAAACATGATGCAAGTCCATTGACTTTGCCAGAGTTACCACAAATTTACACCAAGATGCACAAAATAATCACACTAAGACAGATGCACATAAATCAGCAGTTTTGATGATTTTGATCAAGTTGCTCTGGATTCACCTGGCTGAACAGAAAGACGTAGCAGGCCAAACAGTTTGATGGCACATATCAGCCCAGCTCTTTTAAGGCTGGGTCTAACTCATTAAGCCAAATACTCCTCTGTTATAAATCAGGATTAATCCCTCAGTCATGACACTTCACACTCACTTCTCTCCCTTTCCTTCCTCCTCACCAAACAATTTAAAGGACACAAAAACCTACTACAAAACAGTAAAAGTAAGGGATGGGGGAGAAAGAGAATGGATGTCCAAAGCAAAGCAAACAGTAGAGGAGAAATACTTCCCCCGTGTCATATTCTGATGGTCTAACAATAAATACCTCCACTTTAACTACTCTGGACAAAATACCATAGTTGATCGATATAAACATTCAGCACTACTGCTATAATATCAAATGTGTATTGTAAAGAGACCAGTGAAAGCTAGACGAGTTCTAAAAATATGATAGACAATACAAGCTTCTTCACTTAAATCATAATTTAAATTACAATGATCTTTTGCTAAATTGCACTTGAATGCTGGAATGATCGAGCTATAATTGTAATGGAGTCATTTAATTTTGATTTGGATGAAACACAGAGAGCATGAAGCAGACAAGGCATAAAACTCCACTACTCACATAAAGGTTAAGAAGCTGGTCATTAAGTGAATTGATTTGGAGTGCTTCGGTAATCTCATCATTTAATTCAAGATTCCACTTTTTATCTAGTTTACACTAAAGTATATACAAATCCTATTGCACTGGTCAAAGGACACCAATAAGTTTTCAGGTGGATCAGCGTGCAACTCATTAGTCACGTCTTTTTGCCCATGATTCCACCCTTGGGGTATCGTGACTGAGTGAAGCCTGTAAATAGGAGACAGCAGACTGAAACTGCCTCTTTCCCCACTGAAAGTCTCTTTCCTCTCAGAGAGAAGTCCTGGAGAAAAACTGGTACTCCTGCACAGCCATACACAAAAAGAAAGCAACTGAGTTATGATTTGTAACAAGGATGCAGTAACTGGCCTGTGAGCGTTAAGAGGTTTCACAAACAGGTTAAGATGTGTGGTATTTATTCACTGCTCTGTTTGAACTGCTTCATTATCTAATTCAGCATCTCAGAGCACCCAAACAGATAGAAAGTTGATTTCTAGTTAAGTAACTTTTTTGTCTGTCACACTCTAGAGAGAAATGTGCTTTGGAGCAGGCCAGGCCAACATTAGAAGGACTGAAAGAGCCTGCCAGACCTCTGCAATCATCCTACCCCCCTTAAGAACAAGCTTTGACAACTTCTCCTGGCAACACACTTTGCATATTCTGAATACTGAGGCTGTCACACACAGACAGCTTTTTGCTGCAGGATAGTTAAGATGGAAGTGCAACCTGGAAATCATGTTCCTTTTCAGAGACTGTCCCTCCACACACAGAAACAGGAGCCGTGCTTTAATTAGACAGCTGCTGATGGAGAGGTCACTATACCTACTAGTCTAAAGCGAGTGGACAGCGTTTGGAGGGATCTGGCTACACAGCTCTTGGTTTGTATAAGGAAAGCCCCTCTCCGCTCACCTTTCGCAAGCAATAATCCTAGCCTTCCTAGGAAGGAAAAACAACACAGATTCCCCTGTATTCGATCCTCACTACTGTGTGCACATAAATTCCTGTGAATGAACCCAGCTCTTACGCAAGCCAGACCCACTAAGTGGGTCGTACAATTCTTTCTGGAAACAGGAGAGTGCAAGAATTCTAGAAGGTACCAGTACAGCCGGGTCCACGACAAAACTGTTGTTTAAAGAAGTTCAGCTCACAAGCAGAAAATGTCTAAGCCTCCCTTTCATGTCAAGATCACGCCAGCAATATATAGCTCTTGTTGCAGAACAACCCCTTGGTAAACTGCATCCTACAGGAATTATTTTTGTACAGGAAGCACTTAGCTTTACACAATATTAACAGAGTCTACAAGACATCACGTACATTATATTAGAGAACAAACTGAAACAGTTATTATGTGAATTACCCAGCCAGCGGGTTGAGTCAGTGACACACTCATTAACGGAGCAAAGAATTCCTGACATCTGGTTTCTACCCATCCCAATGCGGCAGACAAAACACACTCTTGGGAATCTTCAGGACACAAAATCACCGGCTAACTTTCAAAACTTCTACTGCTGTTTCTTTTATCATTAAGAATAAAAAAGCAACAAATGGAAGAATTCCTACAAACCCTTCCTCTGGTCTCAAAGATTACTCAGGAGTAATTTTCAGCCTGGAAGACATGCTATTGCCTGAGGAACAGATTTAAAGACCATATGGGGAACAGGCAGGCTGGCTGTATAAGACACTGTTTAAAGCCATGCAAGGTCTATGTGCTTTTGGTGGAAGGCACTACTGGAAGCAGGCTGCGAACAGAAGTCCTTTCGTTTATTATGGAAGAATTCAAGTACAAACACCTGCAAAAGAGCCCTGTCACCCCAGATACTGCCTCTCCACGCGCTGCCTACAAATTGGAGACCTAAGGGTCTAGACTGCCTCGCTAAGTTCATGGCTGATACTGCTGCGCCATAAGAATATGCTGAGCCTACCAATTCAGCAACAAGCCACTTCCATGTGCCAGCGGAAAATCACCTGGGTTGCTCAAACATGGGCTTAGCCACAAAACAGTGGGCTTCAGGTGAAAAATGGCTCAGTTTACAGAGCTTCCCCACCTAGCCTTACATGAAAGCCTGCATGGATAGCAGCCCTGCTGCTGTACTTGTTAGAACAGATTTCTGAGGCATACGGAAATGTGGTGTGCTGCATACACATACTAAAAAAGACCCAGTGGTACTTCAGTTGTGTAACTGTTCCCCTTCTCACTCTGACCTACTCAGAAAGGGATTTGGGATCTCCTGATTCTGGCACTTTAGGTGCTCCTAGTGGGAAGCAAGCTGTTCTGTGTCTCTGTGCCTCAGTTTCTCCACCTCAGGGAAGATGAAACATGGTCTAGTGCTAAGGAAAAAAAAGCATGCCTTGCAATCAGGCTCGGACAGATTTCTAACTTCCACGAGTCTCCCAGACTAAAAAGACGACACAAGCAGCATTGCTACATTTCACAGAGGTGCTGTGGGGGGAAAGAGGGGGAAAAGAAAAGGAAAAAAAAAAAAAAAAAAACACCCAAACATTACTTGGTTCACAAAGGAAGGACCTACCGTGCCGAGAAGCACACGGGAGGCTGGACTCGCCGCCGGGAGCGGGCTCCTGCCCAGGCCGCCGGCGGGTCTCCGTTACTATTTCCACTCGAAACTTCCCGGCTCGCCCTCCCGCGCCGCGGGCGGCCGCCTGCCCGCCGCGCCACGAGCCCCACGCGAGGCGGCCCCGCGGTGCTGCAGCCGCCCGCCCTCGGCACGAAGCCGCCGCGGGGCGCGCTGCGACGGCGAGCAGAGCAGCCCCGACGCGGGCAGGGCGAGACGGGGCGCGCGGCGGCCGGCCCGAGGCAGCGGGGAGAGGCGGACGCGGCCGCCGCGGACGGAGGGGGCGCGCAGCGGCCGAGCCCCGGGACGGGACGCGGCGGGGCGGGACAGGACGGGGCGGGCAGCGGCCGCAGCCGCCGCGGGGGCCCTACCTTGACGGCCTCGGCGTGGGTCACCCTGTCCAGCGGCTTGCCGTTGACGCCGAGGATCTGGTCGCCGACGCGCAGCCCCTCCCGCTCGGCCAGGGAGCCCGGCTCCACCAGGGACACGTAGATGCCGACGCCGTGCTCGGCGCCGCCGCGGATGCTGAAGCCGAGGCCCTCGTGGGCCTTGCTCCGCCGCAGGGTGAGCTGCCGCAGCTCGCCGGGCGGCGCGGCGGGCGCCGGCGGCAGGTAGGGCCCCTCGGCGGTGTACTGGTCGAAGAGGAGCTGGTCGGAGCGCGGCAGGACGAGGCGGAGCAGCGGCAGGAGCTGCCGCCGGCGCGGCCCGTCGAGGAGGGCGCGGAGGGAGCGCACCAGGTCGCAGACGTTGCGGCGGCCGTGGTAGGCGTTGAGGCAGAGGATGAAGCGCTCCCGCTCCGCCTCGCTCAGCAGCGCCGTCAGCGCCTGGTGCAGCCGCCGCACGTTGGCCGACAGCGGCCGCGGCGCCGGCCCCGCCGCCGAGCCCAGCGAGCCCGACGAGGAGGACGAGGAGTGCACCGACACGCCGTCCAGCTCCGCGCTCATCCTCCCGGCCGGTCCCCGCCGGCCCCGGCCGGACCCGCCGCCGCGGACGGCGCCGCACGCGCCGCTCGCCTCGGCCGCGCCGCCCGCCGGCGCCTCGCGGCGGCTCCCCGGGAAGTGACGTGCCCGCCGTTGCCGGGAGACGGGTTATACAGTGCGGCCCCGGCGGCGGGGCGACTCATGGCCCCGCCCCCTCCGAGCCGGCCCCGCCCCCCTCCGAGCCGGCCCCGCCCCCCGGCGGCGTCCGTTGGGGCCGCGGGGCCCCCGCGGGACGGGGCCGCCTCGGTGCTTTTGCCGCTGCTCGGGGCCCCTTTTCCTCCCCTCCCCCCCGCGGGGCCGTTCGCCGTCCTGCAGCGGGCGGGCTGAGACCCGCGCGCAGCTCAGCGCAGCAGTGAGCCGCGAACCGGCCGCGGCCCGCCGGGGGCGGCCGAGGGGCCCGCGGGGCCCGTTCCCCCCACTGCCCCCGGGCGCCAGGCAAGAGGCGGTCACTGAGTTACAGCCGACGCCGCCGGCCGCGCGCCCCGCAGCCTCCGCGCGCGCTGCCCTCCTGCCGCATCGCGGCGGGATTCGAGCCCGTGCCGCGCTGGGTGGCGACGGACCCGTCTTTAAGCAGGCGTTGAAGCAATCCGTGAAATCAGGCTTTGAGGCCGGACAGTGCAATTAAACCAGCTGGGGTCAGCCGGCGAGGCCTCGCTGAGCGGGCTGGCAGCGCTTTGTAAGTACCGGCCGAGCTGGCCTCCCCGAAGCCCTCTCCGCGAGGGATCCCCGTGACCCAGATCCAGCAGGGCCGGAGGTGGCCGAACGGCAAGTCACAGCGTGGCTCCGCAGTGCTCACGGAGCCCGTCGTCGTCCTGCGCTCTGCCACGCGCCTCGCCACCCTCTTTTCTACTTCCATATCAACCTTCCCCTTCCTCTCCAATTTCAGGTGTTAGCTTTCGAGGTAGATTGGCTTTCCGTGAGCGTAGAAAGCCTAGCAAGCCTCTTCTCATCTCAGTTGGTACCACCTGTCTCTACTGCAACAGAACAAGAGTTGAAAGGAGAAAGTCACCAGAACGGGGAGGTGTCCCAGCGTCGGTGAGGTTTTATCCTTCCACCTGGATACCGCTGAGCCCTCCCGCCCCGAGCTGCTATAACACACTGCTGAAGGCAGAATGACGAGAGGGCAGAAACCTGAGATGGTCGCACCATCAAACACCCTTATCTTACACCTTCAGATCCAGAAGTGATGCTTCAAGATTAGGCATCAGTGCAGAAAGCTAGAAATTTTTTCCAGTTGCTAGATGAAGTATTTTTTACTACTTAGGTTTTTAGTTTTTCTGCTCAGTGCTCCAGAGACATCGTAAAGACAATTTGCTATCACAGCCGTTTGAAATCTTTCTGTCTTTGCTGAAGTGCGTTCTATCTACTGCAATAGAGGAGGATTAAACCTACTTTATCAGATGCGCTTGATAGCAGTAGCACTCATTTCATTCATGGATATGATGAAAAAGCCTTAACAGCTGCATTACGAGTAGTTTTATGCATTAAAGCTTTGTTGGAGCTTTCAAAGCCTTATTTAAAACAAAACCAAACAAAGCAGATTGCTAATTGAAATTCGGGTTCTAACAGTGGGTGATAAATAAGCAGATGGAATAGTCAACATAACTGGAAAAGGGGGACAATATATGACAGAAAAGTGAGTAAAAAGCAAAAATACACCCACAACCAAACAAAGTAAGAGAAACGAGAACAAGGTAGAGCGTGCCTCTGAATTGCTCTCAAGCAATTTTAATGCCTAGTAACCCGCCTCAAGGACTTCTCTGTTTAAAGTACTAAGATTCCCACAAGCACAGTATCTGAACAACTCAAATTTGTTTTTATCATAAGTGAAAATGTGAACTTTGTTAACACAAGCAGATACAAAAAGAGCTGCCTTTGCCCTTAGCTAGCGCCCGACTGGAGCAGCATACCCAGTGCATACCACTGGAGCAGCACACGCACCACCAGTTCTTCCCACTTCAGCAGAGCACCGCAATGCTACGCAGAGAGGCAGAGACATTGATTCCGCCACAGCACCATTGCTACCAGATGTCTATGCCGATTTGCAGAAACTAGCCCCAGCTTGCCTGTATGCACCCACAAGCTGGTCTGTGCTTCACTCTGTAAGGCCCCGATTCATCTCCCTGCAAGCATCTAAATTTCAGTCCTTGACCAACTCCCAAACCACAACAGCTGCTGGTACGCAAGGACGCAAAGCTGCACCGCGATGGAATTTGCTCCCTGATATTTTGACTGCTCTTCTGGAAACTATTGCAAAGTCAGCTGAAGCCTGAGACAAGTTCAATCCAACGATACCGAGCAGGAATGCACACAGCCTCCACATGAGCTGCTGCTTTTGGAAACAATTCCGTTTTCTCGCTGCTGTGACAATTCCATCGGTGGAGGCTATTAGGGATAAGACAACTGCCCCATCCCACTGCTTGTTGTCATAGGACAACTCCAAGGTACCCCTCTATAGCAGGATTGGATTTCACGCCTGTTCGAGCTTCTTCACACAAATGGTACATAAAAAGCACCCTAAGTTTTACTCCACAGATGTGTTATAGATTTAGATTGCTCATACACTGCCATTTGGATTTGCATCTTACGCCATCTAACCAGGGACTCCCAACTGTTTTTCCTTTGGAGAAAAGGAGAATTGAGACCTTCTTGCAGAACTTCGGAGCTGAAGTGAAGCTGACTTAATTTCTAGGGGCTTTATCCTTTCTACTGCTTTAAGTGCTTAAGCTGTGCAAGTTGAGAGACTGCAGCACAGGGCCTTGGGAGGAAGAGGGAAGAGAGGGTTCACCCAGCACTTAAGCGCAGGAGAGTTCCCGCATCTGAGCAAACTCTCTCAAAGCTTTCTCAGCACCACTAGTGCTGCTCCGCAAATGTGGCAACAGCTATTGACAGTGGCTCACAGCAGCCAGCTTCTCACTGCTCTAAATCAAAATCCTTTCAAAAAGGGAACTCTGGCAGTTTTTTGCCAGCCAAAGATTTGGCAGCAAGGGCTCAGGATGGACAGTCCAGTGCCGTCAGTGCCATGTACAGCTGAACTCCGTATAACTCGACTCCCAAACAGCATTTCAGATTCAACAGATAACATGTGCAGCAGACCGCCACAGGGCTAGCAAGAGCTGGAAAGGTGGGGGGTTGTTTTTGTTTTAAATCATCCCTGCAGCACAAAATAATCCAATGCATTTTCTAGGTGCCAAATGAATAAATTGCCTAACCTTTCCATTTTAATCCTCTGTAATCACTTTCCAGAATGCTCTTTGAAAAGTGAGCTCCATGTTTCCAGAGCAGTTGTGCTTTTAATTAAAAGGCACTGTAGCAAGAAGACAAGGAAGGGTATTTCTGGTTGGAAGTTCCTTACTGCGGAGTAGGAGGATTTTCCTGAAGGGCCAGGGAGAAAGCAGCAGCTGCCTTCACTGCTAGGCTCCTTAAGAGAGTATTAGGAGATGGCTGGCACTCAGGGCTGCCTCTTGGTTAAATCCCCATTTAGCAGATTGGCTCCCAATCCTCTGTTACTGGGCGACTGGACTGGGTTGCACAGTTCAAGCATGTGCTTTTCTCAGTGTGGATGAGATACAGCTAAGTAGACCATGGAAATAGCCAGAGGAAAGTAGACCATAGAAATAGAAGGTTTTTCTAGCAGACATGGTGGGCGCTGTAGCTCCCCGCACCACCTCACTGTTTGACTTGCAGTGAAGCAAAATCCAGCATGTTCAGGCATAAGTTGCCACCCACCAGGTGCCGTGCAAACAGCAGAGATGTGCTCCATCACTTTGGCTTCAGGTGTAACAGGCAGAAGTCAAATGTGAAAGAAAAGCAGTAGGAACAGTGAGAAATTGTCACTTCAAGGGCGGGGGGGGGATTTTCTGAGCTCTTATGAGCACAGATTAACTCACAACAGGAATGTTTTTCTTTATTTATGGGCACCACCAAGATCAGACCAAGTTTAATCTGACCTGTGCCAGCCAACAGCCAGCAGTAGACACTTAACAGTAACGTTCAAGAAAGCAGAGGAGATAGGGAACTAAGGCATTTAAATCCTTCTTTATTTGGACGTCTAATAGTCTACATGCACATGTTGCTCGGCGCAACACTGATACTGTTACTAAGCAAAGCCAGCCTGAAACAGAGGTTCAGTTGGATGGAAATTCTGCCGCTTCCCAGTCTGCAACAGAAGATCGAAGACAAGTGCTTTAGGTCAGAACCACAGAAATACAGTGTTTCTATAAAGATGGAGAGCACAGGATTACAGCTCAACAGCCAGTTAGACTGACTATATTAAAAAATTAATCAAATTAAGCAAATAAAGAACATTCATTTTGCCTGTTACCAGGAATGTTTTGTTTCCATGCCACTGGAATACTTTGAGACTCTCATATTTAAAAAAAAAAAAAAAAAAAGCATTGAAGCTGCTTAAATTAAAATAAGATCATATTTGGGGGAAGCATTTTCTTTAGATGAAGCTACCTGTTTATGAAGGAAGATCCTTCCATCTAAAGAAGTTTCAGCCTGCGTGATCTCCCCACTGGGCCAGCACCACTGACTGTAACTCTGCATCACACCAGGCAATTTAAAAGCCACAAACCTTTGCTGCAGGCAGTCGAGGAAGATACTTGCTGAGGAGCACACGTCTCTATTTTTGCCTAGTCTGATTTGGCCAGTGTGTTAGCTTTGTTGCTAGGACTGTTACACTTCTCAGCGTATAAAGATATACGGAGCCTGATTATGAGTGTTGACTGTCCTTAGGCATCAGAGGTAAGGTCTCCAGAGCAGAGCAGTAGCATAGGTAAGCTTAGAGCCAACTTTAGTGGTATAAGTAACTACCTTCATGGAAGTTGCACCAATTTATTAACTAAAGAAATTGTCAAGCAAGTCAAATATGATCACACGGATGAGCTGAAAGGCAAGGGAGGACTAGATGGGAGATTTGCATGTGAGCTTGTAGGTCGGTTTAACCGAGGGAAGAGGACTAGTCCTTATCCTCAGTTTTGCATCCAGAATCTAACTTGCACACAGAGAATCCAGGGTACAGAAGTGATGCCTCCACCCCTGAATTATTCTCCAGCTGGCATGTCACTTCCCCAACTCAGCGGTCCAACTAGACTCCATTCTTCAGGTAAAGCTGCCTCATGCTGAGCACACCAAAGCCTTGACTTCCCTGCATGCTGCACTGGAGACACCTGAACCAGTGCAGAGACCCCTTGCAAGTACCATTCAGCCCACCTTAGACTTTCTCTCAGTCCCATCCCACGTGGGTCGTAATGCTTACAGCAGTCCCTGTGGCTGGAGTACCAAGTGAATTCAGGCGAGAAGTACAGCCCCTGTCTAAAGGGCTGTCTAAATGCATTTGACAAATTCAAGACTGGCCTGAGCATTGCAGAACATCAGCTAATTTGCACAAGTTTAGTTTCCCACCAGGTAGGAAATTCAGGGACTTCACTCACACTGAGAACTGACCAACCCAAACAGAGCTAATCTAATTTGTGTCTAATTTGAAGAAATTTTAGTCTGTCATCTGCTAGACTGCTAGGACTTACACTCCATGGGCTAACATTGCCACCAAATTACACAGTCTAGTGGGCAAAAACAGCACTTCATGCAATGGTGGAAATACACACTCCCTGGAGGTTTGCATCAGGAGTACAACTCAGCCCAGCAAACAGGATAATTCAGCTTTGAGATGTGATTACACAGTTAGGGGAAAACAAATGAACCTGGGGAGAAGGGGGGAGTTACTTCTTACAGCTGCTCACAGAAGCACACTTTTTCTGGTTAAATCTATCACAATAGATATGGTTTGTAGAGCATCTGAGGGGTAACTGCAAGACAAAACAAATCGGGGGAACAGTTCACTCCTGCCAGAGCATCATGCAACCCTTCTCAAGAGTATTCACCACACTGGTATTCTCGCCTTGCTGTGGTGTTTGCTTCCCACCCAGCCATTGCTACAGTTACATGACTGAGATGGTTGCCAGGTTGTGCCATGGGAGCCTGGAGGTCAAGGAGCATCTCTCTCCCAGTGGCAGTAATTAGCATTGCGATACATCCTTACTCAGGTGAGTAATAGGACTCCTGAGGATAAGGGCTGCAGGGTCAAAGCCCTCAAAAGCATCAGCACTTCTCACCTTCTCCAGCCAACCAAACCACCTCTGTCAGGTTGAGGGATGCTCCATGCTTTACTACAATTAAAAGAGAATAGGTTAATGAGGTACTAATCACTATTGATTTTAGTATATAAGGCAATAAATGCCTGTTGTCATTGATTAAATGTAGCAAGGCAAAGGTATTTAATCACAATGGTCATTTGATTTTCATTTTCAAAATTAATTTCTTGTCACTGGGACAATATCAAGAGGTGCCAGAGTGCTGATCTCTAGCCCCAGGAGTGCGGGTGCCTGAGTACCTACGAGCTCATATCCTCCCAGCACAGCTCAGTAGCCACATGACTGCCACCCCAGACCTCACTGCACGGTCTGCCCGAGGTTTCACAGAAAAGGCTGTAGTGTGGAATGTGGAGCACGGAGGGACATGGAGAGAATCCAGGACAAGTGTGAACCATGGACCCTACCCTACAGGCTTTTATTAGACACCTCTAGCAATTAATCAGCATGGTCCCTGTTCCCCCGTATGGGTAGCGGACGCTGGCATCTTTGCAGAACGCAGCTGCTGCTGTGCCTGGGCTTATGGTATCAAACCCTGCTGCAGCAGGACCACTGACAGCCTGCTCCAGCATAGCTCCATCTTTGCAGTGCAAAGATATTTGCCGTAACGCACAGACTGGGACTCCAAAAGGGAGAGTTCAGAGAGAGGGACCCACCTGGAGACAGCAAACTGCATTTGCTCAGCACCGTCCTCTGTTTGAGCACACAGCCAATCATTTACCTGGGGTCTCCCTTTTTAAAAACGTCTGTGTCTCAACCTTCACCATATTAATTCCCCAAACAGCCCTTGCAGCGCGCTCTCCACTGTCTCAGGGAAGAGTCAGTGCCCCCACATTCCTACAAAAAATGTCAGTTAGAGCAAGAAGCTGACTCCCTTTCCCTCCAGGGTCATGCTCCCTCTGACACACAGTCTGGGTTCACGGAAATGTTTTCCCCAAGGAAACATTTTGCTGTAGAAATAAGGGATTTAGGGGAAACAAATACTGCTTCTAATAAATAAATAAATAAATGTTTTGAAGACTGAAAGTTCTCCTGGAGCATGAAATGGCCAGTTTAAAATAAAAAAGCCTCAGAGCTATCATTACATTTCTGAAATTTTCTAGAAAAAGAGGGGGAAAAAAAGTTTGCTCAGATTTCTCTTGGGGTGACCTAGATGAAAGAAGCCCCCTTCAATCAGGTGTAGGCATTGCCTGGGCCGCACGGGCAGCCCAGGGACACTGGTGGCCAGCGGTCTGGAGCTGTGCCGGGCACAGTGACAAGGCCTGCATAGCTCCAGAGCACCCACAGGGGATTTCTGCCTGCTGTGGACAGGCAAGTGGCTTGGTTGCCAGTAGAGGATGAGACTAATTAAGGCTGTGATCCCTTGACTCACACACGCTAATGCCCGTGGATGCATCTCTAATGCTCTCAATTCTTGCTCATTAGTGCAGGCAGTGGAGACAAGACAAGCGTTATGTCATCGTTTAAATCTGTCACACTTCTCCAATGACTCTGATTACATTTTTAAACATTTATTCTCTCTTCCCCTGTGGCAGGATTGTCTCTGTCCCTGGAAGCTCCGTGCCTGGCAGAGTTGATCCAAAGCAGCTCAGCGCACAGGGCAACGTTGTGCTGATTCCTTGGCCCTCCGCTTCCCTGTGCCCTAAGGGAGGCAGAACCCCTCTGATCCAAGCTTTTGAGGCATCAGCTTCTCCTTCCCTAACCTCAACATGACTTTGCATTTTAGAACAGAGTTAAAAGTAGTATTTCCTAGACACCTGTGCATGAGGAAGGAGAACATCGTGTATGGACATGCAGGTAAGTGGCTGTGCAGTGTACACATATTTGTGCCTTAGCACTTCAATGCACGAGCAGTCATATTCCGATGAAATACCACCCAACTTAAACTATTTTTGCAACCACGAGAAATGAAATCTCCCTTTAAGTCAGCTAGCAGAAGGGAAAAGAATAAATATTTATTGATACATCCTTTACTAAACACCACCAGCTGTATTTATACC
Organism: Rhea pennata; assembly: GCF_028389875.1. Taxonomy (NCBI): domain Eukaryota; kingdom Metazoa; phylum Chordata; class Aves; order Rheiformes; family Rheidae; genus Rhea; species Rhea pennata. Next base: position 5,178,939 of record NC_084680.1, read on the forward strand.
AACCCTCCTTGTCCCTAGAGGGTGATTTTAGCCTTCTGCTTTCCCTAGTCCTACTTCTCCTCAGTGCCTAGTCATCTGTTGGCTACTGCTGGGAGAGGGAGGTTACAGGAGTTATAATTCACCAGAATCCTGGCTGGTATCCAATGGATACACAGAAGCTGTGTCCTCCCAGAGAGGAGCAGGAATGGCAAGGGGGGGCTAAATTAAGTCTTTATGCTCTGCAATCCATGCTGTAACACAGCACTGCCCCAGAGTTTCAAGTACATCTACTCCTGTCCAAGTGGAGGGAGAATCTCCCGCCAAGCTCAGTGGAGGCTGGATCAGGCCCACTCACTCTTCCTAGAAGCCACCTGTTTCCATTACCATTTTACAGCAACTAAAGAGGGAGAAGGCATGGCCAACTGCCCAAGAGCATCAGGCGAAGCTCAGAGTACGCTTGCTGGCCCAAGCTCACAGCATATCCACCGCATCCCGTCCCTGCTTCATTTCCCCAACTGAGCTACAGCAGAATAGATTTGTCTTGCAAGTTGGAGTCCTCTGCACTTCCATCGTACTCCCTTTAGCACTGCACACAGCACCAGCAGGCATTTAGTGAGAGTTTTACTGCAGACTTTCTGGGTGGAAAGACTGAATTGCTTTTGTTACAGCAGTTGTGGGTTTTAGATCTCACACATCAAAGCAGGGAAAGGAAGAAGTGAGTCTGTCCAGGTTCTTGTTGTTACATCTGCATTTAGAGAAGGGTTTTACACTAGATGGCAGCTGATCTCATCCTTTTAGAAGCAAGGAGAAAAGCTACCAGCTTTATTATACCAAGTGATGTTATTCTTTTTACTAGGAGCTGACTTTGTGGCTCTTCCTGAACTCTGAGCAATAGCGATGCACAAAGCACAGTAAGTTCAGGAGGCAGCGCACTGCTGTGAATGTTAAACACTCCATGCAACCCCCATCTGAAACTCTCTCAAGATGCTGGAGTACCTAGTTCACTTGGCTGTTCTAAAGGGGCTTTGCAGAGGCTAAAACACATCCAGTCTTTTTTTCCAGTAGTTTTCCAGCCAGGCTTAGTCTAACTTGAAGAACAACATTGCCCTGTAGAAGCAAAGCAAGTTAGGTCTTTATCCCTCACTTATTCATTATCTAGCAAGCACTGCCCTTTCTGTTCCTCAGCTCCCAGCCAGCAACCTCAGCATCTCTCTGGTACTTGCATTAAGCATGGCAAACTCAGACTGGAGCACGACATGGAAAGAGGCAGGTGACACCAAATTTCTGCTGAAAACAAAGAAAAAAAATTCTTCCCAGATCAAAGGGCTAAGGATGAAGCAGCACCTCCAAGATCAAAGCACAGGAACTGTGTTTTAACCATAGCAGTTTCTGGTGCTTCTAGTCCCCACATACTGCATCCACTGCCTCTGAATTATAAGCATATACTCCACAAAGCTGTTTCAGACATCTCCAAGATTAGACAGGCCTTAGCTAGCAGTCCCATTTATTAGGCAGTATCAATCGTGATACAGTTGAAGATGCTACAGGGCTGTAGTGTGGTTAAGCCAGCAAATACAAGCAGCTAGGCTCCCTACCACAAACGCAGCACCACAGTGCAAAGACAGCCCAGCTCCACTGCAGAGCCCAGGACACAGCACAGGTGGAAACTTAACAGCAGATTGCACCCTTTATCCCAGCCACTTCCTGCAAGGGCATGGAGGGCCATGGGATTAACAACTATAGACACATAAAAGCAGTTGGCATCATGGTCTTGGCTTGACTTGATGTGCAAGCAGGCTGAGGACATCTCCACTGCTGACAGAGGGCTTGCAGGAATCACTGCTCTGCACGCGAGATCTTTAGCAATGACTTTTCCATCATTGTTCCTTCCTGGAAAATCAGGAATGATGGCACTAGTGGAGTAAGCCATTTCTCTTCCAGCTTAAGTCTCCCTCTCTTTGGTACAACTGGTTTACTTCTTAGCTTTCCTATGTTAATTAGTTGTTACCTTGTTCCTGTTGAGGTCCCACGACCCCCAGCTAACAGAAAGCCAAGATGAATTTTGCTACATCTCAAACAGCTACTGCTCAATTTTGACCCAATGCAATGCTGTAAGCAGAGCCAGGACTACAGCAATTGAGCTAGAAGTATCCTGAATGAGACAGTGAACAAAGAGGAGATGTAATGGGATGCAGTGAGGAAGGATATTTTAAACTTTTCTGACAAGTTCTGTGGTTATACATCCTGTACTCTGCCTTCCACAGCAGCCCATCAGCAGAAAGACAAAAACAATTTTTACATAGTGTAAACAAAAGAGAAGCAAGAATCCTGCTCTAAGGGAAAGATCTCAACTGCAGAGCCACCATTTCTGTAATACTTGGAGGTCATTCAAAATAAGGCAGTTGTGAAAATATATAGAGAGACAATCCCTGTCCATCCCTATTTTGAAGCAGCAGGCAGCTCAGAGGTGCTGAGGATTCATCCAGGTACCAGCACAGCACTGGAGAACTTCCTCACAGGCAAAGCAGCATTTGAGGCATTCCTGATTTTAAGCAGCAGAACATGATGTGTACAAGTATTGCAGCTCTGGAAAAAAGGGGTGCCCTGTCACAAGACCCAGAGCTCTACTTGCTCTAGCTCAGTGATTCTCCATCTCAGTGTCTCTTTTTCTAACACCTGGAGCTGAAGAACCAGAACCTGCAGATTCCCCCTTCAAGGAAGACACTATTTGCTAGACTGGTAGTTCACACTTGCTCTTGCTCTCCATGACTGCCTGCCTAGAGCACACTGGAGATGCATCGGAGTTTCAAACACTTTTTGAACCACACCATCACCCAGTGTGTCACCTGTGGCAATCTGCTCTATCCACACTATGAGCAGAGCATAGCCATCTTCTTTTAAAGAAGAAACTAAAGCACCTGGCCTCAAAGATTCCCTGCTGTTGATCTCAGTGTGGTGCCTGAGTCCACAGGAAGGCAGAATTTTGGACACAGAGAGATGTCCCTGTTTGATAGTTTCTCTATCTGCTCCAGCTAGATGCATCTTAATACCCTGCTCCTCTCAGAGGTGCCTTGCTCTCACCTGGCTACCACAGTTAGAAATGCTCCAAATATTAATCAATTTTAACTAACTCCTGGTCCTGTTCCACAAGTATTTGCTCTGAGCTGTGCTTTATGGATGAAATGCTCCTGGAGATGGACAGAGGGGCTTCCAACAGCAACGTGACTGTAGGAGGGCCTCACCTAATGTAAATCCCAATAGCACCTTTGGATACAAGAGAACTGCCTGATTTACACCAGTTCATGAGCTGGCCCTAGGGCCAGATCCTCAGGGATTGCACCAGTGTAACCTTAAGAGCCTCAGGAAACTGAACTCTGCATCTCCTTGACCTAAGAAAGCACTGACTTATCAGAGCAAATCAGACAAGACATAACTATTCCCCTGAATTAACTCCCTGGAGCTCTGTAGGAAAAAACAGAAGTCCTCTGGTATGTGTGGCTAGATATTAGACTTAAAACAGGGATGTCTGGGCTTGCTTCCAGACTTTGAGACTGACATACTTTGAAAATGCAGTCAGTTCACCTTCCATCCTAAGTTTGATTTCTCACTGCTTTGTACCTTGTAGAGTCACTTCACACCCAGCTAGAACACTTTGCTCAGTTATACGGACATCACATTTTAACATCAACAGAGGAGTACTTTGGACATCATTTAATGAGCCTCTTTTACTTTGCACAAGAACTTGGCAATAAAACTTCTGAGGAAGGTAAAGGAGGAGAGCTGCCAGCTGATGGGCTGGGAGAAAGATGAGAGCTTAACACCTTCCTTTCCCTTGTGCACAAGCAAGGGAGTTATATGGGCAGCCACGCTAGGGCTCCAGCAGCCCTTGTGCGCTGAGATCACTCTCTTAAGCTTCCCTCAGCATGACAGGTCAGTTTTAGCACAGGCTCTGCTCTCTGTAGGCTCCTTATGATGTGCCTGCCCAAGCCCAACTCACCTTCTCAGTCTCTGCGTTAACTCAGGAGCTCTTCTTTCCTCAACTCCAGCACAGAGAATACAAGCAGGCTGGCACAGAAAAGGCAACAAGACTAAAAGCATACTGTTATACACTCACCAGCTACATTTTCTCACCACTTTAAGGTGATATCAAGCTTAAATCAGAGCTTGTTACAAAACTTTGACTCCTTCTACCATCAAATTGCAAAGCAGCTACAGCCATTCTACCTGGCTAACTACAGCCCTCTTCTCTTATAACCTCCAGTGTCTTTGCCAGGTGACTTCCGCTGTGCCAATTATCACTTATCACAGTCCGAAGTCTTCCACCACCTGATCTCTTCCTTGCTTTCCATGGGAGAAAGTGCTGTGCCTTTGAGGCAATCCTGGAGCTGGATGACCATTTCTCCATTGCTGTATGTCCTGCACCAGTACAGAAATGTTTCCTGTTACCTTTGTAGGGTTTTAGTTCAGAAACGCCTCCCCAGAGCTGCACAGGTATCTCGTGTAGGGTGGTTCCCCATCTACAGCTTGCAAGACTTTCACTGTGTTGTTCTATTAAAGACACATAGGTATAGGGAAACCAATACCACCTTGACTTCCCACTCTTCCTGATTTATTCTTGTGGTGCCCATAGTCTTCTTTGCTCGGGACATTCCCTTTCTCCCCCAGGGAAGGGGATGCTATGCTTCCCTGCACGAGCTGCAAACAATAATCTTAATGACAGCAAGTTTACTGAGTTTTAGCCCAGGTAGGTACCATTCAGACTAATTTGTCTCTGAGAGTGATCAATGCCATACCTGAGGCTGCAGCTCTTACAGCATCGTGCAGCAGGCTAGGTAACCCAGCATCCCATATGTCCCTGTGGGGCATAGTCACTGCAGAGTGAGATCTGTTCCACAACATTTTAGCACTGTGTGTTAGGAGATATTTCCTAGCATTTGAGCTAAGCAGCACTTTTTTTTCCTAGTACAAAACAGAGCATTTAAGCTGTAAATTAGATCTGTTTGGGATACACATAAAAATGCAGACAGACAGGCCGGGAGGCTCTTAGCACTGTTAACCTTTGAAGTTCTGAACTGCCATTTATTTCACCACAGATAGGACGCTTTGCAAGGAATATCACAAGAAATGCAGAAACAGCAATGCAAAAAGAAATGCTTTCATGCTACCAGAGCTAAATATGTCTTGTTCTAATTTAGATGACTATACTCTTCCAACTCAGAAGCAAGTCATAGAGGACTGTTCTTGTAAGTAACTTCACTGCAAACACCACTGAACTTCCTTTGGCTGTCTAAACAACAATTCCCTGATTTGGGTCATATGACTCAGAGACACGTCCTCCAAAATAAGGATTATCTGTAGGGTTGCACAATCTTCTAATCTAATCTTCTGCACTGCAGATCTCCTTTCATCTCCAAGCACCAGACTGTAACCTCTGACTCCTGAAAGCGCTGCTACGAAGCCCAAAGTTGCAATACACTGAGTACACACTGCCATTATAAACAGCAGTTCACAACAAATATGCACCAGCTGTGACTTGACACTTCAGGACAGGACATGGAAGGAAGTCCCTAGCACTGTGGTACTGCAGCCTGGGAAGAGCAAACAGGACCTTCCAGTTGATCATAGTAACGTGCAGTGCTTTAGAACCAATTTGAGAGAGAAAACAATTAAAGTCCAGATGTAAATAGAAAATACTGTAAAAATCAACATGGCTAATGATCTGTCAAGGGACATGCAAGAGTAACTTAGAACTTCTTTTGGTAAGATGCTTGATTTAATAAGAACAGAAAGGCACTAAATCATGTAAGTGCTCTTTGGTAAAGTATTTCTTATGAGGTTGTGGTGGGAAATTTTCAGTGAAGAAGAAAGCAGAGAAGGGGAAAAGAGTAAAAGAGAGCATCTGGTGAGAGAAGAGATGGCAGCAGTCACTGACAAGAGGGGAAATGTCTGATTGCAAAGGTGGCAAGGATGGAGTTCCTTTAAGGATCGTGAGGGACTGATCTTCCCTAATAACTCCTTAATTACCCTGGCACAAGGGTAGGACTGTGCAAATAAAGTGTCCTTGTTGATGGGTACTAGTATTTGCTGCCTTTCCTCACTGTGCTCCCATCAGGCTCTGATTGCTCTAAGCAGCCTCAGCTGGAGCCACAACCCATGGGTTTGGGTCTGCATTTAAGCTGAGGCCCTTGCCCAAGCTTCTCCTTATGCATGTCTTGGCTGGTCTTGGAGCTGTTTTGCGACTATGGCCTTGTCTGGTGATTGTGGAATTGCTGGCTAGCCCTGGTTGCTGTCATCAGACCTTCTCTGCCTTTTCCATTCAGGTACCACAGTATTGCATCTTGTTGGTGAAGATACTGTCCTGCTTCCCTTGTCATCACCTGCAGTCTCTGGTTTTCCTTCACTGGTGAAGCAGTCACTTCCTGCTGCTTCCTGGCAGTTGCTACCCAAGGTATAGCACAAACACTGTGCTTTGAGGAGCTAAATGTCTGTGGTTATATAAAATGTAGTATTGCAAGAGAAGATAACATGTAATTTCCAATGACCAGCACTGTGATTTAGAAATCCCTAGAGCTTAGGTAGATTAATGCTAATAGTCACTGGACAAAAAGAGGCAAATTAGAGAGCATAAAAGGAATGAGATGTTGCTCCACAAGTTTTTATTTTTTCTTATGCAGGGAAAGCTTCTGAATGCTGACCAAATAGATTGCTTACCTAAAGTCCATATTCGGTACTTGTCTGCAGTCAGTTCTATGGCTAGATTCAATTTTAAAGAAGTGATAGTGGACCTTCACTGTTAGGACGAAATGCTACTTGGCATCCTCGGATAGTGCCTTTTATTCCATCAACAGCTTGCTTTTGCCTGTAAACTTCCCCTTAAAAACTAGTTGCTGAATAACTGGCTTAGAAAACAGCAGCTTTTTCTCTGTGCTGATACTAGAAGAATGCACAAAACATTCCCTCCCCCCACAATGGGAAGATGTTTGTGTAAGGGACAGTGTTTCATGTTGCTGATGTTTCTACTTCCAGAGGAGATTAGAAGTTAGCTCTGTATAGTGCCTGGAGCAGCGCACAGGGCACCTTCCAGTCCAGCTTGGCAGTCACAGTGGTGATGACAAAGTTGCTCCGCAATAGAGTTGCATTTGCTTTATTTCATTGAGGCAATCACAGTATTGGGTACTCCTGTTGAATGGTCAATGTATGACATACAACCCTGTCTTTTCACATGTGATTATAGTCTTCATAAACTTAATTGATAAATGAAATGAGCTTGAATAGTCAAGGGTTGAAGGTTCTTTAAAAAAAAAAAAAAACATATCTTCCATTAGAGAGAAGAATTGATAGTACTTACTTTACTTTAACAGTGATTATATGCTGGTTACTGCAAAAAGATGTCAGCACAAAGACACTAGCAGTACTAAAGGGGGAGACAGTATTATTTTCTTTTGGTGTATAGCACATCTGCCTTGCTCTATAAATATTAGTTTTTAATTAAAGTAGATAAAACAATTTAGAAAATACTGGGTGCTTGTTCAAATACCAGTCATCATTCACAGGAAAGTGGAGATTTTTTTTTTAAAAAAAAAAGTCTGAGCATTTTGTAATATAATATGTAGCTTATTGCATGGAGTGTTTCGCTCAGGTGTTGATTCATAGCCCAAAACTACATGTGTCATTTAAATTAGAGGGAGTGGGAGGAAGGGGATATGCAGAGCTGAAACATAAATACACCACAAACCTCAGCAAGCTTTTATATGTGTGTATTTATGCATATATAGTGCATACATCTTGTATACATGAAACATTTTTGATGTGATAACACTAAAAGGGAGGGGGGAAGAAATTGCATAGAAAACAAACACAACTGGATGCTAAGCCCCACTGTCCCACCATGCTGCCTCCAGCTGAAGGACCACTCCAGGCTTAACTATCTCCACACCTGGAGTTCTGTTAACATACTGTTTACAAGTGTGCCTGCCACTCTGAATCTTCTCTGCTGGAGCACTGACAGACAAACCTCACTCCTCTTGAGAACAAAATCCCAGGCTTTAAGCCTTTTATACCAGAAAACTAAGGCTATAACTGAAGGGGTGATTTTTACCCATCATGAATATGTGTTTTTCAGGACTAATAACAGTAGCAGGATCTGGTTTCCTAGAGGTATGGAGAGTGTACATGGCTTGGAACAAGCAATCTGATTGCTGATTCCCTGCCATGCTTGATCTGCAGAGCTCCTGACAGCAAAACTTTGATCAAGTCCCCCTTGTTGGGCTGACTGAAAGAGCTGAAGCTTGGACTCTGGCAGAGTCCTGCCCAGAAGCAGAATGAGATTGCAAAGAGAAATTTCTCTTATGTTTTGTTTCCTTTTTATTGCAAATTCAGTTTATTGTATTTTATGTTGGGTAGAACAACCAACACAGCAAGTAGCTGAGTAGGGACTGTGCTCCCAGAGCTGGACAGGCTTTAATATACTTTTTTTTTTTTTTTTTTCAAATGGACTTCTTTAGGCTACATCATGAGATGGGTTGTGAAATCAATGTAGTTTGGATATAAACAAGCTGAGAACCTATATAGCACACGATGTTGATGGGCTCTGTGCTCTTATCACTGGGAGGAAAAATCAAGCTTCTACACCACTTATGGCTCACTTAGACCCTGTTCTGGGATACGGGTCTGAAGTGAAGAACTGGCAGTGTGGAACTAGCTTATTGCCCATGGTGTACGATGTACTGATCATGGTGAATGATATGACAAGGCAGTTTTTCCCCCACACTTTCATCTGATGTCTATTACCTGCTGGTTGTTCAGCAGAAACTTGGGGAGTTGCCAGGACTGAAGGATGACAGTTATGTGGACCAGACAAACACTTAGTGCCCTGTAGAAATCGGAAGGGAAGCTGCATCCACAGTTTGCATGTAGCAGGAGATGAGGATGTCATTTCTAGCAGGAGTAGCTACTAATGAACAATTTTTTTCAATGAAAAAAATGACTTATGGAAAATCACGAGAATTAACAGACAGAAGTTGCCACCAAGTACTGTAAGTAACTAATTTTGCCAGTTACAAATACAGCAGCACCCAAGGGGCTTACCCAGGGATCAGCTGTCATTACTGTATACTTCTGGCATCTAATGAGGGTGTAAAGAATCTGGAAGGAATCTCCATTCTTCTTATGAATGTTTGAATGTCTGACCTCCTTTTTTTTTTTTTTTTTTTTTTTTTTTTTTTTTTTTTTGCTATGCAATTCATAACACAAAAATCAGTGCCTTCTTACCTCAGATTTCTGATTTATTACACTGGTATCTCAACAATATCATATCTGGGTGGTAAAGGTTACAAAGCACAAAAGCAAAAGACTGCAAAGGCTGATCTCTATTTTTTTCGGGGGGGGGGAAGGAATAAAATGCGGGCCTTTCGCAGTCTTTGCTTGGTATAAAGATTTCATCCAGTCCATGGATTAATATGTGAAAAACTGAGACAAATCAACAGATGTACTGCAAGTCTAAAAATGATGCATCTGTACATGATGAGTGGCACTTATCCCTGGGTGAATCAACTGCACTTTCTTGGTTCTTTCTAAAGTCATCCTCTGGATGCACAGGCACAGATGCCTCATTTGCAGGCAGCTGCTGTGGTGCACATTGCTTCAGCTCTGTGTTTCGCAGTTCAATTCTCTATGTCCATCACCTTAGCACTTGTCCTGTTTCTTTAGTGATGCTGATATATGGCCCTATCTTTCAGCTGAATGCAGTTTTACTCGTATGAAGATGCCTCTACTGGTATTTATTCCCTTCTCTGTAGCAGTATGTAAAGTAGAACAAATCATTTTCATGCTACTGTATTTGTAGTCATACTAGTAAGGGTGGGTGTTAATCTATTCAGTGTAAAGTCTAAGCAGCTGTGGTATATAGGCAAGGCCTAAGGGATTTAGGCGCTCTCCTCTTTGTCATTTAGGGATTAGGAACTTTATTCTGAGAATCCCAGCAGGCCCTTATTGTCTGCAGGTGCCAGGATGGTTTTAAAAGCCTGGCCTTATATCCTGTTTGAACATTTCAGCATCTATCTGCTAACATAATCACGTGGGATTTTCACAGGCATCTAATACCATTGACTCCCTTTGACTGGGTGGTAAACCCTCTTCAAGGCATTGAAAATCCCAAGGGTGCAAACCCCTGGGTTCTGTTCAGTCACTCAGGTGGACCCAACCCAGAAAACACTCGAACACTGCCATCAGTTAGCCTCTGAACTCCATAGCATTCACATCTTTCAAAGCCTAAACATATCAATTGCAAAATAAAATGAAAATATCAAACCCACGGAAAGCCTTACTTGGGAAAAGAGCCTATTTATACCAGCAAAATCGAAGTGATGCTTTTAAAGGTTCACGTATGCAGAGAAGTTCTCATAGGAGAATTGCTCTGTCTCAGGCGTTGGGATAGTCATCCAAAGCTCACTGAAGTCGACGGATTTTCTTGATCCATGCTGTTGGGGTTTGGATTAGGCTGGCCTGAATACAAAGCAATGTCACAAGTACAAGAATACTGCTAGTAATGCTAATGGCTCAGTGTAGCTCTAACAGATTGCATCCTTCTCTAAGTAATTGCCCATGTTCATATATCATGTTGTTATCTGCAAGATGAATTTGCAGTGTCTCTCCTGGGATCCCACGTTTCATCACTGGCAGACTAAAATGACAGATCACTCTTTCCTTCCACCTCCATCCTCAGTTCCTGGCAGTGAATTGCAGGGCAGAGGGCCCTGGCTGTCTCTCAGGAAGGGCTCCTGCAGCCATGGACAGACTGGATAAAGTGGATCAAAGTTGATGGCCTATACGTTGCAGTTGTCTAAGATGAAGGAAGGCATTTTGTCCATTTAAGCAGCATGTTTCTTAGGGGGGAAGGAGAGTGCTGCAGTGATTCAGTGGCTCTGGGGATGACAATAGAGCCAAATTATTGAAATACTGCAACTTACTCAGCTAGAAGATGCTATAGGATGGAGTGATCTGTTCTACTCCCACAGGTGACCCTCATGTCACTGAGAGAAAGGCTGCTGAGGCTGTAGTTGGGCAAGTTCTCACCTTGTCATCTCCACTATGGCTGTGTCCTGACTCTACCACCACAGTGTGAACAGTCTTTGAGATACAGACCCTGCCAACTTGTTTCTGGGCTTCTGGCCCAGAGCTGTCTATACAAAAATCTTTCTTCTGGGAAGATGGATGTAATGGATGGGATATAGGGAAGTCTTACAGCAGTTTCACAGAGCCTGAATGGCCCACAATGACCATGCATTTCTTCTGATGCCCGCATTAAGACTGGTTAACAGACTGAGTGGTACAGACTTACCCTGGCTCAGTCCCTGAAGGTCTCCATATTCTTCTTGCCTTGGATCCAATTTTATTCCCATCCTTGAATTCATCTCAGTGAATCTCGCCTCAAATTAAAGGGAAGAGCTGTGGCTCAGCAATTTGACTTGGATGTCAGAAGTTGTTCTGGATGTGATTTATTAACAGCAGCAGTTGGCACTTCTTCTTCCATCTGTATATACTGACTTCTGCTCAATGCTTAACTTCAGTACAATGAGCACGAAGCAGCTGCATAACTCCTTACGCATCAGAGCCTGCCAGGGCAGCAGGACTGTGAAGGGGTCTGTTACTTGCTGTTTCCCACTGCTGATCAGTGGACAGAAGGAATATGGACAGGGTATTCTCAGCTACAGCAACTCCTGAGCACCTTTTAGGAGGGGGCTACCTTTGAAGAACGCTTTAGAGTGCCTAGGAGATGCCTGGAAGCTAAATAAGCCCTGGCCACAACAAGGGCTGGTATGATGTGAGCTCTGCTGAGGCTGCATTGCACACAGTTGGTGATGAGGTGCAACAGAGGACTCCAGGTGCTAATGGCAAGCCAATTTGATTTCTTTGCTGCTGTTCCTGTGCCTGTGTATATTTGTGCATTACCTCCTGAAATGTTCCCGATGTTATAAATAGCCTGCGTCAGGGCCTGGGTGGCACATACTTGTTTCTTCTTGGTCATGTTTTTCTCCAGCTCTTTGTCAGTCCAGAGGTTGTGATGTGAATGTGCACTGTAATGCAACAGCAGATAGTAAATGAGCCTGTCCTCTCCAGACGAAAGGTGCAATCACCAAGACAAGACGATAACTCATCTTCCCGGTCTGTGAGCTGGGCCTTTCTTGGAGCTCATTCAAAGTTTCCTTTCTGGATCAGGAGATGAGCAGATGACTGTTATTCCATGTGTTGGAGTTATTCACTTGTACCTAAAAAGGAAATGAGTTCAGCTTCCAACTGAGGTTTGTATTCAGTGAGACTTGTGTGTCTGATGCCCTAAAGTTCTTCAAAAATCCCAGCACAGCACGGTGAGCCTTGCTAGACTCTTGTTACTGCTGGTGAACAGGCAGCTGTTGATTTCAGCAAGATTTAGGTCAAGCCTTTAGCAGAAGCCCAGAATTTGTTACCAAAGGGTTGTATGAAACAAGCTGCATGAGCAAATCTGAAGAGTTCAGGCCTTTGGGATGTGGTGGTGTCCCCTGCCCATCACTAAGGAAATCCAGTGCATTTTACATGTATTCTCAGAGAGCTTATGATCATCTTTGTGTCCTTCAAGTACAGGACAATCACATTTTGCTCCAGCTCCAGGCTCTTGTGTTAGATTGTCAGTCCCAAGGCCTTCTGTAAAAGGACTAGAGAGTAGATTTGGGGGGAAATCAGGATGAAAGCTGTCAATTAGTTCTGTCCTTGTCTTAAAAGATCAGTGAGCCAGTAGTTCCCCTCCTGCATCTTCCATGTTCCGAAAATAGAGTTTAATCAAGTACTTCTGACCTTTTCCTAGGTAACTGCTGTGTGCTGAAGGATATTATGGTCTTGTGGGCTGATTTACAGCTTTCCAAGGAAAAAAAAACCTCAAAAACAAACAAAAAAACCCTGCCCATCTATGTATGTAAAAAGATGATTTATTATTCTTGATTATCAATTTGTTACCATGGTTATTTCAGGTTAATCACACTATTAATGTACTGAAACCTCCTGAACTGTTATTTCAGTCCATGGAGCCCAAACTCTGTTCTCTTACTCTTGCCCATTTGCACAATTAGCTAGATGATTGCAGCCTCTGCACTAGCAACTCTTTATTATAGTAAACTGAATGGCCTTGGGCTTGCTCCGCAGTCACCAGCTGATGAACTTAACTTGGCAGCAGAAGCCTTGCTGCTGGGAGATTCACAAAGCTGATAGATGATGTGGTGGGAAAAGCGATTGATTTTTCCACAGTTGAGATGTCTGGCAATTTACAGTAGAGGCGAGTGGGACAGGGTAGGATTTTGATCTGGGGAGGGAAGAGCAGTAAGGGAATGAGAGGATAGCTCAGGTCAACTGAGTAAGCTTGATCCAGTAATGAACTGTGCCTTTGTTAGTTAAGGTAAAAAAAATGGGAATATAGTGCTGCCAAAATGGACAAGCAGCCTTGGGGCTCTTGTTTGGCAGAGGCATCAAAACAACAGGAGAGTTGTGCTGGTGTCAGTTTACTTCCCCCATGGTTCTGGGCCTCCATGTGAGTGGGGCCCATAAGCAGAGAGGTGTAAAACTCAGCTTTCCAAAGGTGTTTCAAAGCCTGAAAATAGGAATTGGTCATAAGAATTTTTTCATTAATGGCGTGAACAAATTAGTTCCACTAGGTAGCTATCTAGGTGCTTATACACCTTTGAAAATGCTTAGTCTAGCAGCTATTCGCATTGTCCAAGCTTAGGCTCCTAACCCAGCTAAGCCAGGAGTGGAGAAAGTCTTCTCCTAAGGCAAAACAGTTAAACTTCTGCAGTGAAGCATCTGCCTCGGTCCATTGACTAAGAAAAGCTTGTTTATTTAGCAGGCAGGAGTCCTGCAACTGACTGTGAATAGTCTCTTAAGGGATGTGCATGTCGGCAGCTCTTGTTATATATCTGATCAGAGCCCCAAAGGCAAACAGGATTCTTGTTAGAGCTCCAAACACAGTCACTTGGATGATTTCCAGCCTCACCTTTGTTTTGATGAACAAGAGCTTGAGTGGGATCCCTCCAGCACCCACATCTCCTCTCTCAGCCTAGAAATATAGCAGCTCTACCACGGCTTGATGCTACTTTGCATCACTGTGCTGCACCAGATTGCATTATTGTCACAGTATATCTTCCTGTTCTCTGGAGCCTGTAATGAGCATCCAAATTAAACTGAGGCCTCAGATATTTTTGATATTTCCAAGCAATATTGATAATGAGATTTATACTGCAGTTTATCATGTATCCAACCATCTCTCAAAGCACCAAACAATCTACATATGCAGGAATTGCTTCATCCATCACCAAAATTCAGCCACCTGAAAGCAGTGGCTGTATGGTGGCGCACAACAACATTACTCAGTGGTTTGGGAAGAAGAGAACGCTGAACTGAAGAGCCAGGGGAGAAGTCTTACAATGGGGAAAAATGTTACTGAACTGTTGCTCCCTCTGCGGAACAGGAATCAGGAATAATACTCCTATTCTTGCAGAAACTGGAGAACTGACAGTCTTCAGCAGTCAATTCAATGTATGAAAGGATCTACTTTGTCTTGCTGTCATATCTAAAATCCTGGTCCAGACTGAATGTATGTGTAAATCACAGCTCACTCCCAAATTCCACTGTCATTACAGTTTACTGGCTTGGGACCTTCATGGCTGAGTCCGTGAGAACTGATGCCTTAGGAGTGATGCTCCCTAATGCCAGGAACACAAATGGCTTCACAAATGTCAGATGCACCAGCAGCTCATAACGCAGAGGCAACTGCTCCACCGGGAGCATTCATGCATTTCTCAAAGAACGGATTAAAGTTTCCAATCACATCCCTTGCAAAGAATATTAGATCTCTTTTGCTTTTCAGTTCAATCTCTGCTTAAGACTGGGCACCAATATATGTCAAGGAATTATGATCTGACATTGCTTTCAGTATAGAAGGTATTAATATGCTCCGCTGAAATATTTTGTTGTAATAGAAAAATATATAAACAGACTCGCTTCTCTGTTTGTATAGCTCCTGCCATTAGGCAGTGCGGTTCCTGGGACTTTGAGTGGGTAAGGGTCTGCAGCATGGCCCTTCGGCTCTGCAGTGAGGATGTGGTGGTTGGAGAGGGTAAGGAAGTGGGGAGTCCTGGGCTCAATGCCATGGACAATGCACAAACACTGGGAACAAGCCTGCACCGCTTCCCACGCAACAGCACGAAGCCGCACGCTTGTCCCAGGGAAAGCTAATCTGAGCTGGCACCAGAAATACGATTTCTTGAAAATTCTGTTAAGAAAATCAATTCTTATACTGTAAACATAAGTCCTTTCTTCTGGTATAATTCGATCAGTAGCAATCAAATTTTCTCAGGATTTAAATTGCCCTTGATCATGAAGAAACTCCAGATCGAAAATTAAATATTCTTTCTTAATTTAGGATGATATTTGGGCCAAGTTCTTGGTTTATGTCAGTGGCAGACAAGCAGTACAAGCAGTACTGGTTTGTGCAATTGAAAGTTTGGTTGATTTTTTCCGTGTAAATTCTACTACTATATTGCCTTAGATTTCTAATGTGCAGTTCATAAATTTTAAATACTCCCCACCAAAATAAGAGTTCTGTTTAAAACAAAAACTAGCAATGAATAATTAATAACTATCAACCAACAATCAATTAGCAACAACCAACAGGCACATCATCTCAATGCCTCAAAGTGATTTGTGTTAATGAATTAAACCTCAGAAGAGACAAATCATTTTGATTCCTATTAAAGGCAATCATCCCAGATACCTTGGGCTTCAACACAGAGGTTTTTTCAAAGAGTAGACAATTGCAAAACACAACAGTTTAAGTCAGGGAATGGAGAATAATAATGCATACAATTGAAAGTACAGGGGATTTAGGGATGAAGAATGTAATTACCTGATCTGGAAAGAAGCCAGACACAATGTTTAAAATCTCATTTCTTATGAAAAGTGACTTGGCATCTTTAATGATTATAAGATCATAAGACATCACACACTTTTTTGTGCTCAGTCACTGAAAGAAAAACAAAAGAGAGAAAGCCAATCTGTATTTTTTTCCTCATGATTCTAGAAATATCTTCTGAGTTATTGATTGATTCAGAAACTAGTTTAACACATGCTTGGAGTTATGATCCAGTGCAGAACAAAGAGAAAGATATCATTCCAAAATGAAAATCAGCATTCAGTATTTTCCAGTAAAGAACAGATTGTTTTTTGTTTTAGAAAAAAGAGAGAAAATGAAAATAAATTATGAAATAGAAATGCACCTAATTTTTCTCCAATGAAAGTGGTCTGTAGGAATAGCTAAAGAAAAATAAAATGCTTTTGTTTTCTTCACGCTCTGCAGAATGGTCATTCCTTTCTGGAAAAAAAAAGCCTGACTGAACTGTGAGTCACCAGCTTCACCCAGCATTCTTCATTTCTTCCAAGTCATCATGAAACTTTAGATGCTGGCAGACTTCAGGTAGGGAGATAATATTTGCAAAATATTAAACTTCTCATGTTGCTGAATAGCCTTAAATCAGGGTTTATGGATCCAAAGAGCCTGGATTCCAGTACAGTAGGGCAAGCTGTAGATTGGTGAAAGCTTACAGTGGGCAGAATCTGTGCTTTTTGATTTACCAGCCAGCCTAGCTGAGACAGAGTAGCAGAAAAGGAAGTAGAGACAGAGTAGCAGAAAAGGAAGTAGAGACAGAGTAGCAGAAAAGGAAGTAGAGACAGAGTAGCAGAAAAGGAAGTAGTTCTGTATCAGAAAGATTTTAGCAATTTATTTCCCCATGGAGGAGAGTATCTTTTAAAGATATTTTTCCTTTAGTCTTCTGTTGAATGTGAGATACATGACATTTAGGAGTAGTCAAGTTTACAGTATTAAGAAATCAGCACTGGACAAATAATGGGATGCTATTACCAGAGTTTCAGAATAGCCTCTTCCTCTGTAATATACAGTGACAAGTACACGTGCAATGAATCCAGGGAGAATAGAAGACAAGTTCAGAAGTATTTGTGATGCTAGTATCTGCCATTGCTTGTAGAATTACAACTGTACAAACAACTCCTACTCATGCAAATGCAGGTCTAAGAACTGGAAACACATTTTTCCTAATCAAGAGAAAATTTGTTTCAAAATTTTAAGTGAATTGCAAAGTTGATGAAACATCTTTTAGAGTCAAATGTCTTATGTGACTCACACCATGAGGTTTCAATTATCATTTGTGTAAAACTAAAAAGAAATGTAACCAAATGAAATTTTGTTTTAAATACAAACTGGTTTTACCCCATTTACTTAGCAACAAAATGAGTTGTCATAAACTTGTCAAATGTTTTTGGTGAACCCCATGCTGTACTTTCAGAGGGATTTTTGTCTGAAAACTTTCTGCAATTATAACCAGGATATTTCTAGCGGTAGAAAAAGGTGTCATTATCTTTCAGACAGAAGCAGTGAGTCTGAAAATCAGTCATCCAGGAGGAAAATAACACCCCTCTGACCATCCTGACTTTAAGAGTCTGTTTCAGATGGTTTGTTGCAAACTAATTTAAATGAGTTGCTTTGCCTTCAAAACATTTGGCTGTGGGGATAATTCGTGGGTTCAGCTCCAGAGCTTTAATTAGCAGAACATGAACATCTTAAAACAACGGCTGCAGCTAATAGGAATGGTGAGTGTCTAGATGGAAACAGCAACAACAGGCTTCGCTGGAAGGCTGCAGGAGTCAGTGGAAAGTCTTGTGATTTCAGGGCTCTTGCACAGGCCTCTGCAGTGAGAGACGGGCAAGTGGCTCCAAAGAACTGGAGCAAGATGAGTGTCCACAGCGAGCAGAAAGCTGGCCCTGAAACTGTGGTTTTGGAGTGGTACGGCTATACCAAGACGTCCGTGTTAGGTTTTCAGCAGGCTGGGATGGGAGTGGGATAACGCTACAGATGCACAGGACATGGACTCTCACGTGCCTGGAAATGACCTGTGGTGCTGAGACTGAACAGTACCACTGCAGAAGAGGGTACGCTGCCTGTCTGCATCTCAGCAGCTGTTCCTGCTCTGCGATTACCCAAATTGCTAGTTTCCAGGCTTGGTTCAAAACACAGATTTGCCATCAGGGCTCTTTGCCCCATCTTCACATCTTTTATTGAAATGAGTATCATGCTAGCCTGACAGGCTGCCTAAGCCCATTTAGTTAATCTCTGGGACCAGATGAAGGTCACCCTGCCAAATACTCATAATTCCTGTTTAGCTCCCTAAATACGCGCTTGATTCATTGTCTCATGTCCCTTCCATCACTGGGGACGGAAGAGCCATAGCGGCAGACACGAATTCCCTGTAGCGACGTGAGTCACTCTCGCAGCTCTGACACCGCTGCGAGGACTGGGAGGAACCGGCGCCGAGGGCTTCAAACTGCCGCCGCGGCACAGCGGCCCGGGGTTAGGCTGGAAGGGGGTTGAAGTGAATTAGGCGCGTGCAGGGCGGAGGGCACCGTTACAGAATGGTCCCGGGCGGTCATAAACCCCCGTGCGCTTCTGTGGGCCTGAGCTCAGGAGGGACCTGTCAGGCCCACTGCCCTCGGGGGACACCGCTTCCCGGGGGGCCTGCTCCGCCGGCGGAGTGCCCGCCGGGTGCCCCGCTGCTGCTGCCTCAGTGATTGAAAACCAAGAATTAAAAAAAAAAAAACTTCTATTGCCATTCTAGTTCTTGAAGTTGCCTTCTTTCTTTCTTTTTTTTTTTTTTTTTTTTTTTAGGGCCACGTTTTTAAACGGGCAGTCCCTACGAGCTGGGGAAGCAGCCTCAGACACGGCGCCCGCCGCGGCTCCGGAGGCCTCCGGGCTCTGCTCAGCCCGGTGCTGCGACGCCCGAGGCGCTTATCGCCGTGTCAGCGCCGCCCTCAGCCAGTGCCGCCCTCAGCCAGCGCCGCCGGGCTGCGCGGGTCACGCGCGCGCGGCCCCACCGGCCGTTGGGCGCCGCGGCCCGCCGAAGGCGGCGGGAGGGGGAGGGGGAGGGGAAGGGGGCGCGCTGGCCCCGCCCCCGCCCCGCCCCGCCCCGCCCCGGCGGTGACGCAGCACGTCGCGGCGCCGTCCGTTGCCGCGGCCGTGAGGGGAATAGCCGCCATCATCATGGCGAGCCAGTCGCAGGGCATCCAGCAGCTGCTGCAGGCCGAGAAGCGCGCCGCCGAGAAGGTGGCCGAGGCCCGCAAGCGTGAGTAGGCGGCGCGGCCACGCTCGCGCCCTCCCTCCGCCCCGGCGGCGGGGTCTCCGTGGCGCCCGCGGCCTCGGAGGGGCCTGGCTGGGGGAGGTGATGCGCGGCCGGGCTGAGGCGCGGCGGCTGCTGCCCGGCCCGCGGGGTAACGCGGAGCACCTGAGGGCTGGCGGCTTGGAGCAGCCTCCTGCAGCCCGGGTGCCGCGGCGGCCCCCTGCCCGCCTCCCTGCAGGCCCCTGTGTTTCACAGGGGGTGCAGGGAAAGGCTCCAGCGATCGGTTTTGCCGGCTGCATCTTTAACTTTTACTTTTTCTCTGCTTACAATGCTGCTAGAGTTGGAGCTGCCCCTCATGAGCCGACTGAGCGAGCTAATATCCAGCCAGGGTCTTGCAGAGGGTGTGGGCAGGCCTTACTGCTGCTCCGGGCCTTCCTGGCCTGGTGCTGCCCAAGGGACTGCTCAGCACTGACAGCTAGTGAAGGTGATATTGATGTTTCACCACTAGTTTAGGGCTGAGAGTGTGAATGGCTGGGAGCTGAACAGAGGCATGGCCAAAGCACAAAGCCCTCAGTGTTCAAGCTGTTACAAGGGGCTCTCTCAACCTTTCTGTGTAGATTGTTATATTATGCTCGTTATTTCAGCAGGGTTTGCTTCCCTGGGTGTCCTGGGGAAAGGGAGAGAGCATGCAGTGCGTGCTTTGCTCAGGAAGTGTTGACTCTATATAAACAACCCCTTGCCTGCCTCTCTAGTGAGAACCAAGCCAAAGGGATGCTCTTAGCGATGGTGAGATTAGTGGTACCTGTCAGCTCCTTGGGAGTGTAATTGTCATTTGGTTATTCAGAAATCTCTCTTCTGTGTGAAGATGTGGAAAGCAAAGTTGAACACTTTGTGGCAGCACGCAGGTGTCTGTTAGCTGGAGAAACTTGCACAAGTGTCATATGAATTGGGTGACTTCTCTCCAACTGGAAAAGTGACATGCAAGTGGGGCATGCTCCCCAGTAGGAGTCCAACATCAGTAATCTGTCCTTCATGGCATCAGGCTTTTCTGTTGAGGGATAGGATATGCTTATCTGCACATTTCTTTAATCTTGTTTTTTTTTTTTTTTTTTTTTTTTTTTCTTGTGATGAAAGCAATATATTTTCATGTAGATGACTAGATATTTTATAGAGCAGAGAGAGCTTTTTGGAGGGCTCAAAGCCAACTTTTTCTATTAAGTGGAGCCAAAATTTTTCTCAAAGATCCTCACCTAAACAAACCAGCTTCTTAACTTCAGATGCTGTTATTTAATGAAGGTAGGCTCTCTTGCAATTCTAACCTCTTACAGTTTTGTGAAAAGTAGATTATTGTAGTTCACTCTAATGTTGATAACTTTGAAAGGAAGGATGATAGAGTCAAGGAGGAGAAGTTAATGTGCTAGCCAGTTCTTTGATTACAAAACTAAGACTGCATGTTCTTTCTGCTGTACTTTTGGGGATTATACTGAGATATTGTACACTTGCATGAGTGAAGCCAAACCTGCAGGTTGTCTAAGTGCATCCACTAGATTAGAGAACCTGTGCAGTTCTTGCTGATGGAAGCTCATTGCCTGGTGAGGCTGGTGATGATGCAGTGGCATGCAAGCAGCCTGGTGCTCCTGAGATTGGTTAACAAAGCATACATGGAAGAGCTGAGAGGGTGTGCTGTGCTTTACTGATAGCCTGCTACAGAATGAGGTACTGCAGTAGCCATCGCTACAGTGCCTGTTTAGCATCACATAGCTTGAGTGGTTTGGGGAAACATGCTCTCAATACCTTCTTTATTTAATATGATACGTTTTTTTTTGAAACAGGAAAGAATCGGAGGCTGAAGCAGGCAAAGGAAGAAGCCCAAGCAGAGATTGAACAGTACCGTCTGCAGAGGGAGAAGGAGTTCAAAGCCAAGGAAGCAGCGGTTTGTTTTCTAGATAATTCACTGTTACCTACCCAGGCCCTTAGCCTTGCAGTTGGTGTTATTTGCCCTGAGAGCTGCCTGCAGGGTGGAACACTTTGCAGGAGATGTACTTCCCTTAATTGCCTTCCTCAAATGCACAGCCACGTGTCAGGGAGAGATCAGTGGAAATAAACCAGAACATTGTGTGTTGCATCTCAAAAAACAGAAGTATTAACTGGCAAATAATTAATTTAATAGGGTCATGTATTGATTGGTTCCCTGGTGAGGGTCTCAGCCTGATGAAGCCTGCAGTATGTAGCAATGTCAAATAAGACGGAGCTCATTCCTCCTGTCACAAGCTAGCTTTTACAATGCTAACTTGGTAGAAACTACTTGCCTAATAGATGATGCTGTCTTGCTAAAGTAGTTACAAGACTTGCTGTTCTAATCAGCAGTCTTGCTTGCAATGTCTCAGGGGGTGTATCTTCCTTTTATTCTGAGCAAGAGAAGGTGTTCCTAAAAGATACAAAACTGAAGCCTTTTTCCATCTGAGAGCAGGATGCTTACATATGCTGTGTGCCCCTGTCAGTTCTTGGGAAGTCTTCAGAAAGTGACTTAGCATCTCTCCCCTCTGTCAGCCTTTCAGTGTGTTTAGTACCACCTCCTATATTGTCATGCATAATAGCTTTCATGCCAGTAGGTCAAGATTAAATCTTTATAAGCACCTGTTAGCTTGGTTCACTACTTAGCGTGGTATCAGGCAATTCTAGGCTAATAAAGTGAATTTTACTACTCTGTCAGTTGGTTCTATTTTATTTACTTTTCTCTGCAGAGAGAAACTTTGAATGGAAGGCACCCAAGGTGGTATTCCCTCTTTCAGCATACTTTATGCCTCTGTGTTTCTCTGCCTACAGTGGGGACTTTCTCTCTCTGCCCTTGCTTATGGGGGAGGTGGGTGGGAGGCTCCTTGCTGTGCTTATGACAGTTGTGTCCCACAGTCATGTTAAGAAGCCAGAGATTTTTTTTTAATAAGGAATTTTCATCAGGAATTTCAATGAACAGAAGCAATGGGTGATGGGAAGACTGTGCTTAAATTAAATCATGAGTATTATTTTTCTAAAACCATTTACTGCAGTAATGCCCAGGAGTTCCTAGTTACAGTTCTAAGGACAAGAGGACCTTGATTTCAGGCATTCTTGCTCTACTTACAGAAGCTTGTGTTCTAAACTGATAGCTGATGAATGAGAGAGCATAGAAGGGCATGAACTGCAGCTGGTACGTGAACTTGGGCACTATTAGTGGCAATTCTGAGAAGAGCACACAACAGTAAAAAAAGACAGTTTTTCTGTCTTTTCATGCGCAGTTCTTCTCAATCATAAATCTTCGCTGCAGTAAGATTCACTGAGGCTGCACAGAATGGCAGAATATGGAGCCAGTCCAGTATTTTCTTTGTCAAACTACTTCCCTGTGAACGTTTTTTCCTTTGTTGCTTGTAGGCCCTTGGATCTCATGGTAGCTGCACCACTGAAGTTGAGAAGGAGACCCAGGAGAAGATGAGCATAATCCAGCAGAACTTCCAGAAGAATCGTGAGACAGTACTCTCTCAGCTGCTGTCACTAGTGTGTGACATCAAACCAGAAATCCATGTGAATTACCGCATCAATGGGTAGTAGTGGAAGAAGAGCATACTGGAATCACTGGCAGTAACATCTGAGCTTCAGGTGGAATGTACAGCCCTTAGCCATACTTTAACTGTTCTTCTTGTGAAGATGTTAAATTATTTCAATGAGTTGCAGATCATCAGTATCTTGTTGGGAGTTCTGTTAGTTTGCCTTTTGACATAGATTCAGAGCTTATTAAAACATTAAATGGCCATGTCTTGAATCTGTGCTAAGTTGTGAAATATCTATTCAAGCTGGCATGTTAGTGCTCCTTCTTTTTTTTTTTTCTGGATAGTATTCAGTAAGCAGTTTTCCTCTGAGAAGCGGAAAAGGGGAGTCAGCGGTTCAAGAGATTTGAATAGAGAGCCTGAGTCTGTATTTGTTAGATCTGTGCACCTGTGTTCTTGTAGACCAAAATGCATCTTTCGGTGTATTGTTAACCTTCACATAGGATTAAGCCTAGTAAGAAGAATTTTTTTTGGCTGTGCAGTACTGGCTGGTAATCTTCAGGTGCTTGTTTATCTGTACTGAATATCCTCTGTATATTCTACTGTTAGCTTGAGTTACAAGTCTGGCTCTATGAAACTTGAAAGTAAAAACACATATTTAACTCTGATGTCTCTTTAGTCAGTCTTGTTGTACCTTCTCCCTTGTTTCTGAGAGTGCTGACAGGACTTGCTGTGTTAGGTGAGAGTCTGGACTTTGAAGAACTAATATCAAGTATTGATAAAAGAAGGAGTAAGAGATAAAGCAAGTGTCTGAAGGTCACAGCAGGTGAGTTTAAAACTCATTACACCTCTTGGCTCCAGTCTGATGCTTTACCTGCCAGATCATCCTGAAAACCTTCAGGAACAAATGTTCCTGCGACCATTAGGGGAAATAATGTTGCCAGTTCACTAAAATAGCTTGATAGTCAGGCACTGTGCAGTAATTATCCTTCCTTTTGTCGGGTACTGGTCACTGCTCTGTTTATGCCAAGGTCATACTGTCCTATGCAGCATCCTGCTATACCCAAGAACAGTGTGAAGTGTGTTGTGACTGTATTTGCCTCCCCGTCTAGCTCCTTAATCAAAAATACACAAAAGAACATCAAGAGGTTTCATGTTTCAGCATGTTCTTCCTCTCTGTCTTCCACTCCTAGAAAACTAAATGTAGCTTTACTTTTTTGTTGAGTTCAGCTTAAGGGTCTCACAGAAAAGAGACCTTCTTGGTCAGCGTGTGGCTTATCAGATCCAAGAGTCATGCAGCTGGAAATCTAACAAAAAAAGAACCTTTATTCATGCTGTTCTGCATACAGAATACCCTGTTTCCACTGATTTTCAGTGCAGCATTGAAAAATCCCTCAGACCTGTAGGGTTTGATTGCAGCTGGGAGGGAGGAAAACAGGGTGGATGAGAGGCATAACAAAGGAAAGATGATCACAGTCACATAGGGCAGTGAAAGAGTAGAGTGTTATGTGTCTCCTGTAGTAATATTTCAATTAGTATACTGTAGTTCTGAAAGGATCTCTTTAGGAATTAAAACCATTAACCAGGCTGTAAAATTGAAACAAAAGCACCCTGCAAAGTAAAATGTGTCATGCTGGGAAAGAGCCAGGTCAGTGCAAGGAGAATAGGATCAAAGCAGTTTTAGCTAGTCTAGTCTAATGACTGGAAAGGTACTAGATGGCCTCATAAAAAGGTTGCAATCATGCTAGTTTTTGTCTGTCCTTTGGAGATGAAACACTTTCCTGTTGAGAACAGGTGCTCAGGTTCCAGTGTGATACTGTTCATAAAAGTCCCCCTAGCTCCAGGCTGTAATTACTAATTTCATCCAGTTTGCTTATCTGTAAAGAGGGACTGCTACTTTTTTGTTCAGGAAAAAAAGATAGTGATCTCTCTACTTTATCATACTGGTTCATAAATCTTTGTTAACAAGGACTTTTGTATCCCTACTGTTTAGGAAGAATTAAAAAAAAACCAAAACAAAACCCCTTCCTGTGATGATTTTCTCTGGTAAAAAGTGGTATGAAGACTTTCTCTTTAGAACTTGCAGGAAATTTTAATATATTGCAAGAATATAAATTTTCTTTTTTATCGCTGTAATGCGTCTCTGGAAAACTTAGCTGTTGAGAATTACCTGATGGTATAGCTTTGCACAGAAGCAAGGCTTGCTTTGTTTGCAGTGTAGATATTTCATTTAAAACGAAAGATTTTTTTTAATCTTGCACTGAAGTGCTCTGGGGAAAGGAAGCCTGCTGCTATCTCTGTACCTAAGCCAGACTGTACCAGAAAAATATTGTGCAGGGAACAATTTTCCACTGACAGAGACATGGAGCTCAATACATTCTCTTGCCTCAGAGATCTGATTTATCTATAATTCAACTTTGATTAATAAAAACATAACCTACCCCAGCTTTTAATAGAAATCTTTCTCCAGAGTCTTTGTGCTGCACTGCCCCTGGCAGATGTTGTGGCTCCATATATGCAACGCAAAACTTGCTCTTGTACCCCCAAAATGGCCGGAAGCCGCTTTGCAGTCATAAAAACACAAAATCGCAGGATGATTGAAGTTGGAAGGGACCTCTGGAGATCATCTAGTCCAACCCCCCTGCTCAGGCAGGGTCACCTAGAGAACATTGGATTGGATTGTATCCAGACGAGTTTTGAATATCTCTGCAACCTCTCTGGGTAACCTGTTCCATTGCTGTGTTACTCTTGCAGTAGAGAGGTTTTTCCTCATTCTCAGATGGAACTTTCTGTGTTTCAGTTCGTGCCTGTTATCCTATCACTTGGTAGCACTGGAAAGAGTCGGGCCCCATCCTCTTGATGCCCTGCTTTCAGGTGTTTGTAGACATTGATAAGATCCTCTCTGTCTTCTCTTCTCCAGGTTAAGCAGGCCCAGCTCTTGCAGCTTTTCCTTGTAAGACAGGTGTTCTGGTTCTCTAATCATTGTAGCCCTATGCTGGGCTCTTTCCAGTAGCTCCATGTCTCTCGTATACTGGGGAGCCCAGAACTGGACACAGTACTTGAGATGAGGCCTCCCCAGGGCTGAGTAGAGGGGCAGGATCACCTCCCTCGATCTGTTGGCAACACTCTTCCTAATGCAGCCCAGGAGACCACTGGCCATCTTTGCCTCAAGGGCACATTTGTAGCTCATGCTGAACTTCTTGTCCACCAGCAGCACTCCCTGGTCCTTTTCTGCAGAGCTGCTTTTCAGCAGGTCAGCCTCCAGCCTGTACTAGTGCATGGAGTTATTCCTCCCTAAGTGTGGGACCCTGCACTTGCCTTTGAACTTCATGAGATTCCTCTCTGCCTAGTTCTCCAGCCTGTCCAGGTCTCTGAATGGCAGCACAGCCCTCAGGTGCATCAGCCACTCCTTCCAGTTCAGTATCATCAGCAAACTTCCTGAGGAGTTACTCTGTCCCTTCGTCCAGGTCATTGATGAGCAAGTTGAACAAAAATATCCAAAAAAGTATCTGATTCTTTTATTTGAGCTCTGGCCCATGGAAATGCTGACTGACTGACAGCTCAGCCGCAGAGTCCTTGTGCTGTGTGTGGTTAAAAAGTGGTCAGAGTGCATGTCTTGTTTTGTCTGTGCAAAGTCACATCAGTAGTTGCTGCTGTTGATTTGTTCCAGTTAAAACTACTTGTAAATAAGCACTCTCGTGGGAGCAGCATGGGTATATCATAGTATTTACACAATGCAATTTGATATCAGTCACATCCCTGTTTGTCAACAGTGTTTCAGACTGATCTGGGGGGGGGGGGGGTGAGGGAGATTCTTTTCCAAATAGTAGATATATATTTATGCAGAGTTGATTATATTTTGTTTTCAAAATACCATCAGGAAGACTTGTCATCCGTACTAAGGAGGGAGCACCAGATGGAGAAGTGGCTTACTAATATGACAATATGACTGTCATGTGGATGGGCTTAACATGCAGTAAGAGGTACAGTTAGAGCACACGTTTGTGCCAATTGAAGGCAGAGCTCAATTTTTTTTAAGGTATGTCTGCGTTGACAGAGCTTGCTCCTTGCTCAGCTTGTGTTGTTAGGTCTGAAGGTCAGCTTCTCCTTCTGACCGTTGTCTAAGCAAGGAGTGCTTTGGTTAAAGAGCTTTTTGTCTGGTACAGAGAAATTCTGTGCTCAAGTCTTTGCTGTAGGTGGTCCTGAGGACAGACTGATCACCAACAGTTGTGGGGATGCTGAGTGCAATTTTTGTTGTTTACGTCAAGGCAGTTCTAACATCAATATTTCTCATTTAGACCAGTTTAGATGGATAATTGGAACTTTATTACCAAGCAGCTGAAGCAGGACGGTGAAGTAGGTGCCTGGATATAGAATGAAGTGAGCTTATTTCCTGTGTCCAGGTATTTTTTGGTCATTTCAGACCAAGAACGCCCTGAGCTTGATTCCCTATGCAGTTGTCACAGTTAAATCTAAAAGCATGAGTGAATAGTTAGGAATGATAAAATGCAGCATGTGCAGCGAAGACACAGAGGTCCCTCCCGAGTCGTTCACAGCCTAGGTTATCCCATGAGCTGCCAGAAAAGCAGGCAAATGGCAAGGCAGTACCACATCTGAAAAGTTTAGTTAAAGTCTGGATTGTTAGGGGAGCTTACTTCTTTTAAAATCTGACTTATGGTGCTTTCTGTGAAGTAAAAACAGGCTGTAGGGTTTGTTTGTTTAATAAGAATGTTTTGTTTGATATTTGTATTTTTTGTTTGGGAGAAAGTGATTTTTCTAGCTTAAAGGTATCCTTTCTCCCTCCCCCTCCTTTGCCCTTCCTACATTTCTAGGCTCCAAACAGAGGAAATGAAGGAAATTTCTTGTATGCAGAAGTTTTCACAAATTCCTGGGTTGCAAAAACTTTCATTAGATAGGGAGGAATTTGACTGCCAGTGCTTCATCAGAAACTCTCCAGCCAGACTGATTTGGAGGATTTTAAAACCACAAGAGAGGATCTTAAATTTTCTATGTTGTGGCTACTGCTGAAGGTCAAATGGAACTATTCATCGTTCTGCCTCTGTGACAGACTGGCTGCTGCTGATGTTCGTTGCAAATAGTTCAAGGTATTCCAATGTGTAAGTTTGTACTTAGCAACCCTAAACTCCTCGTTCCTCTGCTTTTGTCCTTCTGCAGTTCCTCATGGTCTTAATTAAGGCTGAGGCTGTTTCTCGTGCTACACACGAGACCATCAGGCTGCTGGCAGTCCCTTTTCCCTTCCTTCTGACTATAGCTTTGGGCTCCTGTTTCACCCCCCTACACACACACTGATGGTAATCTGGCAAAAAATAACCCTGCAGAAAAACCAGCCGTTTGTGGCCTGCAGGCAGTTCATGAGAGGGGTGCACAGCAGGTTGGTCTCTTTCGGTAACAGGCTGCATTTAGAGTAGCGGGGCCATGTCTTATAAAAGCACGCCTTAATTTACACTGACCTCGATACATTTGTATTCTCTTTCAATTCTGGTGTGCCATCATTCAATCTTTTCTCTAGGTTGTAGATAACCATATAAAAAGTATGCAATTCCTCTTCAGTTCCTTGTCCTTTGTCTTTATGAAACCTGATCATTTTTTCCTTCCTCTGTCTTTTTTCCCCTCATCTAGAATCTCTTCTCCTTTTATCTGACATCAGCAGTTCTTGCATTAATGCATAGTAAGAAAGAAAAGCCTAGAACCTACTGATCACAACTAAATATTAGACTTCAAATTATTAGAAGAGAAGACTACCAAGAACCCTCAATATCAATGTTCTGTTTGAAAAGACAGTTCCCTGAAATAATCTAAGAAAGGAGGTTAGTCTAATCTTTTTTTGAGGTTGAAAGGAGAAAGTACTAATTTCATGCAGAAAAGATTGTATCCCAGACTGACGTAAGAATAGAAAATAAATAGGTATTAAATTACATTCAGCTGTCTCAGAATAATCTAATAAAGAATCTGCTGGATCAATAGCAGAATCATTGTCCAGGGCACATAGCAAGCTTCCCTTTTTTAATTTGAGATGTAAGGAGGATTTTTTGCATTACCATGATAAAAAGAGGCATAATATTATAAGTCTTCATGGGAAAAAGGCAGAAGTAGGAAACAAGAGGAATCATGCTTTATCCCTTAAGCAAATGTCATTTTTCATTTGAAACATATAATTTAAAGATATTGCGAAATTAAGTTCTTATATTTAATGACTGTTACTCTATCAGCTTTGCTGGGCTGTTTGACAAAATAATAAGGGACAGTCTGTCAGAGAAGAATTTGTGTGCAGGAAGAGGGGAAGGGCAAAACAAGACTTGCAACTTTTTGTTCTCCTCATTAAGGCACACTGGGGGAAAAAAAAAAGATGGAACAGGTATCCACTGAAAAAATGCAATTTCATCAAAGGAAAAATGAGATCTGCCTGGTTAGCTACTGTTCACCATTGCAGCCTACAAAACCCACGTAGGCAGAAGCTGCAAATGCATGCATTCTATCACAAATGAAGCGGCAATAACAGTAACATGTTATCAGCATTAGCTAGTTTCAAATATCGCAAAAAGACTGAATTTATCAAATAATGTAACAAATGTAGAGAAAATACCCTCTTGGAGGTCAGAGTAGGAAACAAGCAGACTAAAGAGTATACATCTTCAGAAAGCAGTGGGACTTGAAGCAAGTGGAGGGATCTTGGAAGTGGTATTAAGAGCATGGGAGAGGATGAGGTTATCCCAGAGGCCTGGAGAAGGGCAAAAAGATTTTGACTTTGTTCTCCGAGGCAGATGGGGTCTTCATGAACTCAAAGGCTTTGGGGTCCCCTTTTTGGAAAGTCAGTGTCAAAGATGATGTATGAGTGGTCACTGTCAATCTGAGGGAGCGTTTCAAATGGCAGGGTTTTTTATCCTGGAATCAGCTTCTCTGTAATATATTCATTAATGCAGCATTATGAAATAGAAAGTACAATTATAATATGGGCCTAGGGCACCAAACTGAGAAGAGAGAGAAACACTTTAGAGGACTGTTTTAGAATTCAAAATTATTTTGATCAATGATATGAAATCAACAGCATGAAACTCCCTAAAGAGAGGTGCAAAGCTGAACAGTGAAAGGTGACATCAAATACACCAAAACAAAGTAATCAGGAGCCAGCTATACAGCACTGCAGAAATTGTGGAAATTATGGGCAACTCCCCCCAGAATTTGAGCCAGCAAATGCTTTGCTGTTGAAAAAAATACTCCTCGTTCTACAGTATGTTAATAGATTTGTCATATGTAAAATGGAAGTGAGAGAGAGAGTTACTACGCTCTTAAGTGCTGGTGAATTCTCTGCTTGGATACAGCTTCCAGTTTTGGGCATGGAGCTTTGGAAGAGATGTAAGCGAATTGGAAGGAGTCTAGAACGGAGCAACGAAGGGCCCTGGGAAGTTTGGCAAATGTGCCTTAAAGCAGTGATTGAAAGGGCGAGGATTTAGTCTAGAGACTTTATGACAGAAAGGAGAAGCCTTGAAATAAATGCGAAGATGTTTTTAAAGAGGACAGACTTTAATTCTTCGCCAGATCCACTGAGGGAAGAAGAAGTAATCAGCTTAATCTGAAATGAAAAAGATTTAGCTTAGACATGCTTTCTAACAGGAAGGGTGAAGAAGCTGTATATCGGGTGGCTGTGGACGCTCCAGCATGGTCACCACGGGAGTGTTGTTATTCCCTTTCCTTGAGGCAATGGGCTTGTGCAGTTGTTCTTTGTTCCTCTAGGTCTTTTTGTCCCTTTAATAACTCCTGGCCTTGACAACCAGTTTAAACCATATGGGAAAGAAGGGTAAGGTCTTACCTGTATTTTTTGGGAGTAGGTAGTGGAATAAAAGTGTCTGTCTGTTAACAAGGTAACAAGGCTGCACTGGGAGTTAATCACCTAATTATCAGAGAATTAAGACCTGGAAGCAGAAGAGAGGCAAAGTGAAGCGAAGTGAGGAGGGGCACTTTGTGAATAGCTTTCCGTGGGGTAATGTAAGTCAGGACCTGCTGTTTTGTAGATACCAGGGAATAAAGCCCAAAGCAGAAATCTCAAGCTGCCTTCATTCTGATTCTTGTAAAACAACCCCCAAATCCCTTGCCAGGCTGCGTAAGCTGAACATGCAGCCAGCCAGATGCTTCCTGGAGCAGTAAAGTGTTCGTTTTCATTTTCACTTATTTTGATTTCAATTTTTGAATGCCCAATCAAGAGGCACTTCAGAGGAGCTTTGGTTGCAGGGCATGGGCTCTTCAGTTCTGTTTTGCTTTTTAAATGAGTCCAGTTTCAGAGGGTTTCAACAGCGCTCCCTGAAACAGAAGAATTTGCAGTAAACTTTTTCAAAAGTTATGTCCTACAGGTCTTTGTAAGTGATGTGATGGGTGAGAAGGGTTCACTTCTAGAGTGAACTAGTTCACTCTAGAAGGAAGTGAAAAGTCCATTTGCAGAAGGCTCTTGTTCAGGTATGGAGGTCTGTGTTGGGATCCTCTTACTGGCTTCCTCTTTCTGTTTTACAGTCAGTTAGTTCTTTATTTCTTTGGAGCCTTTTCTTGATTGTCTCTCCAAATTCGTTTCTAGTTTACTGATTTACATTGTATTTTCTGTTTGTTGTAGTTCTCCCAGTTGGCTTTAATAGGATTAAATTTTTATTTTCTGGCTACTTAATGTAAAGTTATTGTGAGACTATTAATAAGTAAGATAGGAGCGTTACAGTCTTGTCTCAGCACTCCGGAAACCCTGAAATAAAGGCATCAGTGCGAAGTCTGGGATATGATTTGCAGTTTGTTTCTCATCTAGAATCTAAAAAAAAGTTTTTTATTGAAATATATTAATCACTGATGAATGTTTTATAAACTAGCTGCAAAATGAGATTTTGTATGACTTGTGGTTTGATTGAGAAGATATCTGGTAGGAGCTCTCCTGCCTCAGAGAAGCATCAAAGTTATGCTCCAAATAAGATGTCAGAAAATCAATACCTGCCAAAGATTTCTAAGCATGTGATTTGATGAAAGCTGAAATCAGGAAGAACTGGGGCTATGAGACCTTGACTCTACACAACTCTACCTGCAGATCCACCATCTCCTTTGGGCCAGCATTGGCACCTGTGTGGTCCTGAGGCTAGGAAGTTCATGGAGTTGGTTTGATGGAAAACTAACTCAGAAAAACAGCTGGAAAACCTTGCCTTTGATTTAGATTGGCTTAAGGTGCTATCTAAGTTTCTTAGATAGGCATGAAATAGGTGCTTTGGAAATTTTCAGAGGAAAAGCCTGCTTACCTGAATTACTTTCTCACCACACCAGTAAGAGGCCTAACTTAAATGTGCTGCACCACCTTCTGAAAGCTGTTGAAGGTATGTGTTTTGGAAGGACTCTCTTGTCAGGTGAATCTGCTTGGCACCAGCACAGGGATCTGAAGGAGGCAGGTTGGATTCTACTTTCTGAATCTTTCCATTGAACATGTTTTCTCCTTCCAGAGCGTGCATGTTTTCTAGCATCTGTTACTGCTTCTCAAATGGCCTCCACTAGGATACTAAAGATTTAATGATGTATGGCTTTTTTTCATACTTTGGAACCTTTAAAATTTGTAATTATTTTTTTTCAGCTTCTCATCTCAAGATAGCAGGATTTTTTCTGTTTTTGTTGATGCCAAGATCAGTCTATACATGCACTTCTTCACTTCTTGCTAAGCAAGAGATCTATGTTGTATGCATTGCGGGCATTTAGGAGAATTCCTTTCAAGATTATTTCCCTCACAGAGCTTTGCCTTGGGCTGTTTTTTGCAGTGAGCTGAGACAGCGCTCTTTGTTAGCACTTTGGTCACTATATTCTTTCAGAATCTTTGAGTTGTCAAAAAAAAAAAAAAAAAAAAAAAAAAGGAACTGAAGCCAGAGCTTTTGATGAGGAGCATTTGCAGAAGACCTTAAAGCTTTGTGTGCTCCTTTTTGAGTAGGGAGGTGGGCTGGGTCTTGAGCTACTGACAACAGCAAGAAGATTATCTGATTTTTCTCAATACTTGAAAGATATTACTGTGAGAATTGCTAGTTTCCAGTGTAACAAGATCACATGTGGGTGAGCGTTTTTGAAGTCAATTCTGTTCCCCATGCAGCCATGTGATTTAGTTAACACATTACTCAGCAATGTCTGGAGCCAACAGAATTGCAGAAATTCAGGCCTTCAAAGGGAAGAGCATTTTCTCCAGGAAAGTCTACACAGGGGGGCAATGAAGCTGTTCTGGTTCTCCAAAGGCTACCTACTTTTGGAGGTATCCAATTCACTCGCTTCCTAGCCTTTGTGTCTCCTCAAGCTTTTGGCAGTCCTGAAACCATGATTTCACACAGTTTAAAATGAGTGTTTTCTCCTATGCTGTGTCTCAGAGTTATCCTTTCACACAAAATAAATCTACACCACTTCCCCCAACACAGGAAACTGCAAGAGTAACAGTTCTGGGGATGCCCATCTGACTGTGTAGCCAGTTCTACCTCTTTTCTTTGGGATACAGCAATTAGGAAATTTGCACTACCCTTTGTATCAGGGCAGCCTCCTCTTCTGAGGAGGGCTAAGGTTCCCACCTTGTCTTATCTCTGACTGTACATTTCCGCGACTCTTTAAATATAATGTGACTCATTCTCAGCCTTGAGACCTCTGTTTATATCTTCTGATTTCTGCAGTGCCATCACTGATGCTTGGCTTTGACTAATATATTCACGGCAATTGATTTGATGCAGCTTTGGGATTTGCACATAGTGAATCCTGCTCTGCTGTGTGAGGAGGACAGGCTGCTGACTGCTGCTGTTCAGCTCAGGGTACCTCTTCAAAGCCTTCAAAATCTGGCTCCAGCTCTGGATCCCCACACTCTAAAAGATGCGTCTAAATCCGGCAGCTGGATCTCCTCCCTGTTATTGTGCCAGATGGGGAAGCACATTTGAGGAACTCTAGAGGGTTAAACCCACCGCTCTGAAGTGAGCCTAAGGGAAAAGTCACATGCATAAGGGAGATTTTGCAAGTTGGTGCCTGCCGCTTGGGGTAATGAAAGCAAGAGGTAGTGTGGGGGCGCTGACTTCTTGCCTTCAGTGAGCTGTGCCTGATTAGTCATTTGGCCCTGGGAAATGCAAGGAACGAGAGCAGCATATTCTGACACAAGCTGCTTCGTACAGGTTGGAGCTGCTGGAACAAGAGACCTCCCCCTTCTGTGGTGGGACAGCAGGAGAACAGCATGGACGTTAGCAGATAGACAGTGGGAGAGGAAGAGAAGGGAGCTGGCCAGACTCCCCAGGACCAGGAGACAATCTGGAACAGGTAAGTCTCTGGCAGCCTCTCTAGAAACGAAGAAGGACTTGCTGAGTGTTGTTCTGGTGTTTAGCTAAGGCTTGGAGGTGTCTTAAAAAGAAGCTCTGTAGCCTGAAGGAGGCAAAGGGAATAGTCACCAGAAAGACGTTGGCATTGCATAAGGAATGAGAAGGGGTGTAGAAAGTCACAGAGCCCCGGGGAGTACAGGAGACGAAGAGGATGCCCCTCGTGTTAGCACAAGAGGCAGCAGAGCAAGACTGCGGGGAGACCGATCTCCAAAAATAGACAGTCATTCTGCAGTGAAAGGCAACAGAGCCAAATGAGATCTGTGCTGCACAAGTAAGTTAAAGCAAAGAAGCTTTGGCCTCGGAGCTCCTCCTGGCTCGGGAAGGCCATTCCCTCCAGCAGCCCCGAGATGGGCTGTGAAGAGTCTGAGCTGCCCTGGTCCTGCTGCACCTTTCGCTCCCATTTGCTGGGGGACTGAAAATTCTCGAGACGCCTAAGCCAGAAAGCCTTGATTCATCTCTAGCTTCATGTGACAGCAGCGAAGACACGGTGATAGGTTTTGGTTAGGTTTTCCTTTTGGTTCTTTCGGTTTTTGCTCTCTGCTTTGCTGTTGCTTTGGGTGGGGGTTTTGTGTGTTGTTCCCCTCCAGCCCTGTTTGACACTAAACTGAAGAGATTGAAGACAAAAGGGAAAGGAGGGAGAAAACTCACTGGCTGTTTACCTTTTGATGCTGGGGGACGTGTTCTTACATGAGTATACTCATGCTCTGAAAGGAAAATGAGCTGGAGAACAGCATCTATTTTAGAAGAAAAGCGTGCCCCTCCTGAGGCGCAGGCCCTCGCGTGGGGTTGCTGCGCAGGAATTCACTCTGTATCAGATTATTTCCCATCTGCAATGAGACTGTAAACGTGTCTTCCTAAGGAAGCAGTCCGAATCGAAAGCAGGAGCTGTGCCGATTCTGCATGCGGACACAAGCGCGATACGCGTCCCGTCGGTAAAGTGTATCACAGCCTGCCTCCTTTAACTGTGAGTTTCTGGTCCTCTGCAGGTTCTTTTTGCAATAGTAAGAAATTTTCATGTATTTCACTTGCCTCAATTTCCTGTCTGTCAGTCCTTCAACCAATGACCGTCATGTCTTTTTACAAGGGGTAATTGCAGCAACAACCATTAGGCAAAAGTAAAGCAATCGTCCTGGGAAGCGGAGCTGAAGGGCTCCGCAAGCAAACCTCAGCCCAAAAGTGAGCAACAGGCTCCTGGTACAAAAATAACATAGAGCTAAAGAGTAAATGATAGTGTTGGCAAACCAACGGGGATGCAGCCTGGCCGCTCAAATAAAAAATAACTAAAAAAACTTCGGAGCTGTCAAGCATTTGGTTTGAATAAACATCCGCAGATGCGGGCAGCTGGTCCGTGTTACAGAGACCTACGTCAGCAGCATTTGCCTGGCAGACTCATGGACACTGCCTCTGCCGCGGGGCTGTGCCGCTTCTGCTCCTGCCGTTGTCTGCAAATGAGAGTTGAGAGGCAAAGGTGAGTAGGAAAAGAAAGAGCTCCTCAAAAATTTCTCTGCTTCTGACTGAAAGTTCCTGTTTTGCCTGCTTCTGCCTTGCATAGATGCATTTTTCTTCCTTCCATATCTGTGCTGTTTCCGTTTCCTCTGCGTGGTAGGAATTCTGCACTGTGTTCAGTGATCTAGGTATATCGTTTCAAGGGAGGAGTATTTACACTGGCCCTGCTGAAAAGAACGGCAGAATGCCTATTGGCTAAACAAGTAGAAATCAGGCCTATTCCTGGACTAATTGCCTACAAAATATGAATATTTAAGGACGAACTTTACCATCTATTTAGGGAGAAAGAGGGAGAGAGAAAATAAAAGCATTTGCAGCAAAAGGAGAGCGTGTGCACACTGTACTTGTGGCTGACTAACATTTAACTGATGATAACGGCCACAGGGTGCAGGGTCCAAAGAACACAGTACACTAAGTAGCCTGTGCTGTTATTCTTTTATTTACTGACTGTGAGATACTGAAATTTCTCTTCCTCCTTTCAGGTCTAGAAAATGACTGCCGTGCTCACGGAAAGCAGAATCGCAAGGAAGCAGTCAGTGGGAGTGTGAATGAAGATTTCACAATCTTATCCCCAAGAAGGAGAGCAAGCCTCCTGCCTGCTATCTTGGGTGTGAATAGGTGTTTCTTGGTAGTGAAAGAAAAGGGAGATATATGAAGTGCTGAATTTCTGACAGTGCGGAGCAGAATCCCTTAAGGAGAGGGACCCTTCCTCATGGCCTATAAAAGCCAAACTGGTGAAATTGAGAAAAACAGTTCCCTTCCCTCGATCTTCTGTTGTAAGAGTGATTTAAATGAAGGATCCCTTCAGTGGGCAAAAGGTAAGCAAACAACTCTTGGATGATAAAGAGAAAAGCAGTATTGAGCGTGCACTGTGTATTGGCTAGCACGGGAGTTTGGAGGAGCGATGAGCAGGCAGTGTCAGTAGGAGTAGCCCCACATGGCACTTGGCTGACT
The DNA here is from genome assembly GCF_028389875.1 of Rhea pennata. Taxonomy (NCBI): domain Eukaryota; kingdom Metazoa; phylum Chordata; class Aves; order Rheiformes; family Rheidae; genus Rhea; species Rhea pennata. The sequence goes on from NC_084680.1 coordinate 5,215,464, forward strand.
CCAAATCTGCAGAGGTGAGGAAGGGCTGGCTGAAATGTTTCAGTGAAACAAGATCTCAGCTGAACTGGCCGCTTCCTTAGAGCTGTCTTCCTTTTGACATAGCTCACCTCATGTAAACTCTAGATGAATGCCAGATGGGATGCTTGAAGATCACAGTTCTCTGCTCCTCCAAGGAACCTGCTTCTCACACCTAGGGAAGGCTGTCATCACACTCTCTGGGCTCCTGACCATGAATTGGGTCGCTAAATTATATTTCTATGTTTCCCAGCTGGAACTGAGAAGCTGCAAGCATTGATCAGAGCCGCATTTTCTGGGAGTGTTGCTGAAGTGGGGACTTGGACTCTGGAGGACCCCAGTGCTCATGCTCTAGGGCAGCCCTGCCTCCCATGTGGCACTGAGCTGCCACAGGTTTTCAGCTGGGAGATGCCAGAAAATGTGGTCATTGTAAAGTACCTTGATTTGATTGCCCAAGCTTTTTCTTTGGGGGTGGGTTGGGTAGATGATAGGAGGCTTCTCTAAGAGGCAGATACCTTTCTATAGCTGTCCATAGGAACGCTGAGTAGCTTCGGACTATTGTCCTTTCAGTTACGGATCAATGAGCCAAGACTATCCTGTTGAAGGTCAGAGAATTGTGTTATTACTGATGGCACACGCCTTGAAAGAGTTTTGGGTTTCCTCCCTTCTCTCAGGCTGTTTCCTTCCTGGGGATAGCAGGCCCTTGCAATGTTCATGGAAATGTCTGAGGGGGGATTCTGGATCCATTTAAAACTCCCCAGGATGGTGTGTGTTCCTCAGCCTTCCCTTTGTCACTTGCTCCTTAGCTGCTGAGAGGAAAACCCACACCAGAGCTGTGCTCACGACTCCTTTGGGCTCTTGCAGAACCCCGCAATGGCCAGGTCCTCATGGTACTCAGCATGGGCAATAACTGCTCGGCCACCTCCTTTGACATGGAGCTTTGTGCAGAGAAGTTGAAATCCCTTGGGATCCAGGTAAGCTCCTCATGTGTAATCCTCCCCAGCACCCCCTGGCAGCGAATGTTAGCTGTATTGTCATGACTTGTGTTTGCATCCAGGTAGCAGGCAGCTTCTTATCACTGGAGTGGCATCAACCTGAGTGAGCAGGCTCCCCTTTGCACCTTGTAGTCCCCTTGACTTCGGGGTCATTGTATGGACACAAAATCCTGCCCCTAGAGTCTGATTCTTACACAGCTGATTCTGAAAAAAACATACCACAAAACAGAGTGGGTCCTGCCGTTGCCAAACACAGCTCTGAGGACGTGATCATGTGTTTTTGATTTGTGACAGCTGTGTAGATGAGACTGGGGCCTGGGCCAGGGCGCTCTGCAGAAAGGTGCTTCAGAACACCCTCTGACTTGCATCACTGGCCTGGCCCCACTCTGGCTGCCCAAGCCTATACTGACTGGGCAAGGTGTCCAAAACAGGGAGTGACTCCAGTTTGATGTCTCCTTCCTGGGCAGGTGGCAGGTGATCGGTGGAGCAGGCTGATTCAGGATGCTGTTCTGAAGCCCCAAGTGAGGCGGTACATGTTTTACAACTCCAGGGCGTTCCAAATAGCCATTGCTGTGGTAAGGACAGTGGAGCTTCTCTGAGGCTTGCATGGACATGTATTTGCCGAGGTGTATCAAGATCTATACCCGGTGCTCTCCAGGGTGCCTAGGGAAGGGAGAGGGGTTTGGATGGGGGAAAGACACTGTTTTTCACACGTCCTAGTGGGCTTGAGGCACCTTTGGAAATCTCAGTCCACAGAATTTCTGCAGACTGAGGGCAAGGCACTTTCTCTCCCAGGTAGTTCCCCTGGTTCAAGCTGCCTGTGGCTGCCAGCAGGACCTGCCTCAGGCCTTTTCTTCCTTGGTTTTAAAAACCTAAAGATGCTTTGTTCCTTGATGCTCTTTCAGACCAACAGACCAGTCAGCTTTGGTTGCTGACTTAGGTGTCTAGCCTTACTTGGCTTCTTTCATTAATGGTGAGAGAAGCTCCTCTAGAGAACTTAACCATTGGCATTTACTTTAACGCTCCCTTAAAATGTGCTAAGAGTGTGATTAAAAACTTACTCCTCCTTTTTTAGATGTGTTGGTTTGCTTTGGTGGGGGTGGAGACAGCCTCTCTGCATGGGTTCTCTTATTTTTTACTAATATTGCAGGAACCTGTGCTCCACGTTTTGGGGGTTTTGTTGCCTGTTTAATGTGATTGAGTCACAACATTGGCAGGTGAGGCTGTGATATGCTGTGCTACACACAGCATATGTGCTTCTAGGCAGGCTCCTGCCAAATTGCATCCACCTGAAAATGAATTCAATTTTGCCTATCTTTATGCAAAGGCCATTTTTTGGGTCCCTAACATAGTCCTTGAGCCCAGCATTGGTGTCCACCATCTGAATTATTGTAATTGAATAGTCTCTGCACTGCCTTGAGTGCTTTGACATAGGAACTTTCTAAATGCAGTGACTATTAGAAGTATTATCAATATGCCTCCGTGAGCGCACTTCTTACCTAAATGGAAGAAGCCAGCTGAAATCCTTCCTAATTATGAATCATCATTAATAATTCACTCTCTGTCTTTGACGATTGGTAATTCTTTACAATAAGCTAGGGCTCACTCAGTCTTCTAGACCTTTTTCTCCTCTATTTGTTATTGGAAAGAATTTCTGTCCTTTCATATTCTCTGAAATTCTTGGCTGCTTTAATTAATTTATGGTAAGGTATAGAGAAAAGAGCAGTAGTTTTCTTCTTTCCTTTATTTTTCTGTTTCCTTACTTTTGTGACTGACATCAGTCTCTCTGGGTCATTATAGATTTTCTATGTGTCTCTCTGGACAAATATTTACTCCACAATACAGCTGTATTCCTTTGGACGCTCCTGGGAGGCCAGCATGCTGGTGACCATAGCTGCTGTGGCAGTCACAGTAGTCATGATACTGATTATTGACCGACGCCAAAGGAAGGTAAGAGAAGACTGTGAGCTGGCTCAGAGCACTCAGGCAGCAGACTGTGCTCTCTGAAAAGTGCTGGGACCTAGATAATTTCCTAGATGCATACAAAGAACATAATTATCAGAGGAGGAAGGAATATTTTTAGAGCAGACTCAGAGATTAAGTTCAGACAGGGAATGTTATGCCACCAAGTTAGGTGTCATAATGCCTGAAAAGTAGGTGTTGGAGCCTGGCAGGCTGACTCAAAACGTCTGCTGGCACTGGAGAAAAAGCAACCTTGCAGAATGTGAATCAGACTCCCTGTAGCTTGTGGGAAGCTTTGTGGGGTTGCCAGCAGGAGCAAGGCTGAATTCCTGTCCTGTGTTTGAAGACAGTCCTTGCAGCTGGGACTGTGTGTTGGCATAAATTGCTATTTATTGTCATCATTTACTTGTGTCAACATAGTGCTCTGAAGTCATGAGCCATGTCCCCACCACATCTGCCTTACAACAGATCCAGAACAAAAATGCAGGTCCTGACCCACAGAGTTAGCAGTTAAAGTATAAAACCAGAGATAACGGATTCATAGCAGCAAACTGCTCTACGAAGCAGAAGCTTTTAAGGAGTGGTTTGAAGTATAGTATTGGAAGGGCCTGATTGTCAAAATCTGGAGGGGTCTTTGCACTGACTTCTAACAGATTTTGCAGCAAGCTCCAATGATTTTTTTCAAAGGAATACTTCACAAACTTGTGGATACAAAGAAATTCAGGAAAGAGTCCTATACTTAGGGACAGTTGGAGAAAGGAAGAGAGAGCATAATATTGGGAGTCAATTCCATGTTACACATCTTGTCTATAATTTAAATAATCCTTAGTGAGATTTTTGGCTGCACAGATGTCAGCTGGTCGTGGATAGGCCATACTGACGACTGGTGAAAATCCTGCCCTAACCTCAGACAGCTCTTTTTCACTGCTTTTGTTTCAGAGAGACAGTATATGGGATTATCCAACAGCAGTTTATAACTATAGGCTGGCCCAACCATTGCCAGGGAATACGTTAATTTTTCCTGCATTTTTTAACAGATAAATGTGAATACAGATATGAGGCTGGCAGCTGTCAATGAAATCTTTATCGAACACAATTTAATTCTAGGGATTACAGATGTCCTGCATGGGCCACACAATGTCCTACAGGTATCCTTTCCGTGGGGGGTCATTCATATCTCTCCCAGGTAGCTAATGAGGTGGAACTGTTTATTGCTGTTGTGATCAATGAGGATTTCCAGAGGGTGGGATTTCTAGCCTTTTATTTTTTTCTCCCTACTGGATGGCATGAAGGATTGGGTATATGTTCCCTTCCGATACTTGAGGATTGAGATATGCCCAAAGACCACTGGTGTTAATGAGTCTGAAAGACTGAGGTGGGATTAATCCTTTGGGCTTGTAATTCTTTCTGGGAGTATTTAATGAGAAATAATGTGTTGAGTGACAGTAATGTATTGGTAGCAAAACAAGCATGGAGAAAACCTTAGGAGCTTGCATTTTGCCTTGAAAAGACAAGCTAAGTCAACAGCATCCAAGTGTCATCCTTTTCAGGAATGATTTATAGCCTGGGGCTCTCCCTTTCAGGCACATTAAAGAATTTGATTTCATGAAGGTGAGTGAATTGCAGCCCAGGTCTCTTGCTGCTTTGCTGCTAAGTAGTTCTGATCTTCATGGCTTTAAGAAATGCGTGTTGAAAGAAGCCAGATAGAGATGAGTCTCATTTGCTGCTTTTTAGAGGTATCTTTTCTAAACTAGACAAAGATTTAGTTTTAAGATAGCATGAAAGTGTTAAAGAAAGTGATAGAGATGATGTCCCAGAATGTCTGGTAAACCTCATATGCTCCCAAATATGTACAGCAGTATGAAATACAAATGGAGAGGGAACCACAGGCCAAAGCACAGAGTCAAAGAAAGGAGTGGGGAATACGAAAGGTGAGCTGGCAGCAGAAGTGAAGCTGTACGGAATGAAGAGGAAACACTCAAGAGCTTGAGTTACATGTTTGTTCAGACCAGCCTAGTTACAATCCTGAGTAAACGAGAATTAATACAATGAGCCTTCACCTCTATCTTCGTGTCCCAGAACTGCTTGAGAGCAGAAACAGATTGAGGGATTTATGTTTTCTCTGTTTGCTCTGATGTCAGATCCTTTTTAACCCCCTAGCTTTCATGTTGTTCTTGAAGAACCTTGATTATGGCAACTTGAGTAGATATTCAAGGACATAGACATTTGATTCCATTCTGAGGTCCCCTGTCTCCAAAGCTGGTAGGACTCACATTCCCAACATGGTACTCTGGTAAGCTCTTAGCTAACAATGTCTCCATCCATAAGGATGTTATTAATATTTGTAGAACCCAAAATCTTGTAAAAATATATGAACTGAATCCCTAGAAATGAAGAAAAGAGAGCAGGAAGGAATTTGGCAGAGTAAGTCAATGTGAACATTCAGTTTCTTTAGATGTAAGGCCACTGAGCTGAGCAACCATTGCTCCGAGCAGTGGTCCTGGGTTACCCCAGCTTCCACCTCCCAGGGTGCAGGAGGTGTGTGATGAGAACTGGACTGGCCTGGCAACACAATGTGGCTTCCCCTCCTGCTGTGGGGAAACGTCCCCTTCCCTGCCATCCCTCTCCTTCATCACTCAGTGCCTGAGGTTTTGCCTTAGCTCAGGCCCTCTTGGCCTAAAATTAGTCACCGTGACATGTTGTTCAGCTCCTGACTGTGTCTCGAGTGCAGCGTTTGCTCTGCTCCCTGCCACACCTGCTCCTGCACCCGGAGGGCTCCAAGGCAGAGGGCTGCTGAGGGGGACGTGTGGAAAGTGTTAGACCTTAACGCTGTCTGTCCCAGCTGTGGTTTGTGCACTTCAGCCCAGAGCAGTGCCTGCAGTCCTTATCGGCCCGCCTCGCGGACCTGCGCAGGAAGCAAGAGGTGAGCGACAGCCGGCACAGCCTCAGCTGCCTGCGCTGTGCGTCCGGCTCGGGACGCGTTGCGGAGCCAGCCCTGGCCTCCTCCCTGACGTGGCAGCAGCATTTGGGGAAGGGAGTGAGTCTGGGGGGCTGGTGGGGACTGATCCTGTGCTCTGCGTCTGGCCACACTTCTGGCCCTCACATGAGTGAGGGGTCAGAAACACGCTGATCGAGCAGGATGAGTGCTGATTGCAGCTGTTGCACTCAGGAGCAGGACAGAGCCCCCCCAGATCAGTGTGAGCTGCACCTATGCAGTGATCCAGGCGTGGATTTAACAAAAATAATGAGAAACGCTGTTCTGAATTTCCTTCTGATCATCTCCCTGCAGTAAACCGGAGGAGCAGCCCTGTGTAAGGCCTGTGGTATGTGCAGGTCTGGATAATTAACCACGCAGCTTTAATAAAGGCAAATCATCAAGAATCAAGGGCAAATTTTGAAAGCATGTCTCTCAATTTGAAATAGCTGACACCTTGAGCAGTCATCTTGAAATAAATGAGGTTGCTTGAGGAATAAGTAAATACCTTACTCGGTTAACTGTATAAGAATTTTGTCCTCTTGGCCTTCAAAAAATATTTTCTTCTACCCGAGTGTAGAAATATATACTGCACTGTACTGCACTGAATTGCTCTTGCTGATTAGACTCGCATGATGAGAGCCTCTGAAAATCTCAGGACTGTTCCTCTCCCTGCATGAACTGACAGACACAGAGAACAGGATGGACAGTAACAATCCAGTTCACATTGACTGATATAAAACTGATATGCATATATTATTTAAAGACAAGATTCCTGCCCTAATGCTAGACTGTACTCATCTTGCTGAGAGCAGTCACTGGCATAAGAAGCATCTTGAACATAACAAGGCTGCTGCTAGTCACTGCTGGCCAGGGAGGTGAAGGGCTCGTGGGCTGATCCTCTCCGCTGGGAGCACAGAGCGCTGGGAGCATGGCTTCATGTGCTTGCACACAACCTCGTCCCCAAGGAGATGCGCTGACACAGGCTGTGGCTTGTCAGACATGAGGGACAGGTGATGAAAAGAAACACTCAGCTCCAAGTGCTGTGAATGGCCCTTGGCCAATGCCATATATGTTTTTTTCCTTTTCTTTTCTTTTTTTTTTTTTTTTTTTTTTTAATTCCTAGCAGGATTAATTTTGATACTAAATCTTGCACTTTACAGGCTCTCTTGCTGCCTGTGTTTGAAGGCCCCCACATTCTCCTTTTCTTTTGCAGTCACACCTGCGGCACAGCCTGGACCAGCTCTGTGTTGTTATGGAGACAGCAGTTCAGCCTGATCTAGGCAAAGTAGAGCAGGTCTCATCTGAAGAATCCCCTCTTTTATCCAGTGGAGTGAACTTAAAGAAAGAGCCTGTGACATGCAATGAGTTACTCTGCCTCATTCCAGAGGGCCCACCGGAGGTAATGAGAAATCACCTTCCTTGATGAACAGGGGTGCCTAATTGCCTCCCTAGGCATCTCATCTCCAAACCTCTGCGCAGCAGCTGCCAGCCGTGGAGGAAACCTCCATTTTCACTGGGAGAAAAACTAGAGACCTCAAGGCTCATGCACAGCCTCTCAAGTCCTGACATTGCTGAGCAGCTTAGCGCTGATGGCCTTGAGGGATGCACAGATTGGGTCTTCCCTTGCTAATCTCACTGGTGAGACCTGATTCTTTTGGGCATAGTTTAGGTAGCCAGGGCTAGGAGAGGATTCACTTCTGTGAATCCCAAAAAGAGGCAGGTACTGCCTGGCCTGGAATTTGATGCTAACATCTCTTACGGACATGCCATTTCCTTCTGGTTAGTTTGAGGAGCTTGAGGAGCTCCCTCCTCTCTGTGCAGTGTCTGTGGGTCTTCTTTTGAGAACTAACCTTTCCTTAGGAGCTATCTAGGAAACTGGCCCCTTGCTTCAGGACTGAGAATGAGGCATTGCAGTGTTGAGCTTTTGTCTCCTTTGTGAATTGTGTTCTCAAAGACTTGTGTTGCCTTGAGTGACAAATGTGTCCTCATTCTCACTCAGCAGGAAGCTTCAAAAGGGGTAATTTTGATTTGTTTTACAATTTTCTGCTCACTGCTGCTAAGTGGATTGTGTACAGGTGACAACCCTGCAGAGTAAAGCTCTCTGGGTGTCTACAGGCAGAAAAAAAAGGGCACAAGCTAGTAACAGAGCAAGCACATCCCTAAGGCAGCATGGCTCCCCGCTACCCATCAGTGAGCACAGTCTGCGCTGTCTCTGCGGAGCCTGGCCCTATAGACACTGACTCATTTCATCTTCCTCCCCTGTGGTGTCAGCACGCAAAAGCTGCAGAGCACAAGCAGATCTGGAGCAGTTATATATCCAGTATTGGCTCCCATCCTGTTCCTTTCAGACATGTAGTAACCTCTGAGATATTCAAAGTTAAGGACAGCCTGATTGCCACTAGTAAGAATGGTCACTTATGTCAGCAGTACAGATGGGGCATAAAATACAAATTTTATAAAATCTTTCGTATTACTTAAGGAGCAGATAAGCCTCAGTACAACTGGCAAAAAGTCCCAAAGATGCCTAACTTTCTCTGGCATTTTCTGTTGTTTTGTTGGGAATTTTTGAATGCTTTCTATTTTTCTGTTCTGCTTCCTTTGCTGTAAGACATAGGTACATCTGCTGTGGTCGGTTATGGCTGAGGGCAGTGTTTGAATGAGTGAGCAAATAGTATTTAACACAATATCTACTGGGTTATGCTCAGCAACAGCAGTAGGGGAGACTGCCATGTTCAGTAGCAGAAAGCCAGCGTTTGGTCTCCTTGGGCACTCTGCACCCAGGTAGATGCTCTGCTCTTACCTTCCTCTCATGCTTGTTTCAGGTGATGGCCCAGCAGCTGCTGGTGATCTTCAGTGGCTGCTACGTCCGGCTCCTGGTCAGTGGTCAGCTCCCTCAGGCCTTGGCAGCAGGGCACATGGAGCACAGGAAAGTGCCCTGTCTATGCCAGTTCATAGAGACCAGTGCGCTCAACACCAGACAGTGCTGGTTCATGAGCAGGTGACTGGAGGGGGCTGGAGAAAGCTGAAATAAAAACTATCCGTGTACAATGGTGTGAAGAAGCTGTGCGGCAGCGAATGATCATCCTGGACTTATGTGGATGAACGAGTGGCAATATGAATCTAATAAAACATACAAATTGCTCATCAGAAAGCTGCTTTCCTCTGAAACCTTCTGCCTGTCCTCTGTCTACCTTTGAACCTGCCTGTCCACAGGTTAAATCTCTAGCTCTGAAGAAACCACTTTAGGTGTCAAAAACAATCTTGTAGTAGCTTGGAGCTCCACCTGGGTAATTTGCCACTGCTTTTACCTGTGCCACAGAGAACAGCGAAGAATACCTTCAAATGCCAGGCCCTTACCTTTGAAATGAAGTACAAAATTTTTTGGTACAAGGAAGATAGGGAGAATCTTTGCTTAGCAGTGTTATAAATGTGACGTTTCTCTGAATTACATTTGCATCTTTAGTGACAGTAAGCTTTGTCCTGTGACAGATGTGGACAATGTCTCAGGAGTAGACTTACTGAATTTTCCGCTTAAGAACCAGCTTGAGAAGGTGCTTAGCACCTATCATGTGTGTTAACTCTGCAGACAGCAGAGGCACTGTGCATGGTGTGGGGAGGCCTGGAGCAAGGCTCTTTTTAGATTTCCCTTTTGCTCCATTTCAGGCCAGGTTGATTTTTTTTTCTTATTTCTCCACATTGTGTTTGTGTATAGTAGGGAAGAGGAGCCAGCAGGGAGCAGGGGACCTCAGCCTTTGCTTGATGTGCACACAGGGATGAGCAGTAAGGTGCTGTAAGCCTACAAATATTTGCAGGTGAAGATGGTACCCATGAATGAAGAACTGCTGTCGTGCAGAGCCATGCAGCCTCCCCTGGCAATACTGGTGCCTCTCCTGCTCGAATAAAGCACCACATGGGAATCCTGCCTCTCACAAAGCCTGGCAGAGTTTTAAGATCGAGGTCACTGCAGTGATCTCTCAACTGTGCGTTGCATGACCCATCCTGTTACCGAACATGTTGTCCTCCTGCAGTGCTGTAGCAGAAAAACCTGTGGCACCGAAGACCAAATCACTGCTCGTGGTGGCAGTAAGAATCTGAGCACCTGGAGGCTGGTAGCTCTGCCCTAGACACGTGGGATAACACTGTGCCTTCCTTCTGGCCTCGCGCGCTTCTCTCTCCTGGTGTTTCTATCACAAGCACCTGTGAGGTGAGGACTGTTCCTGCATAAGCAGCAAACAGGCCACAGCAGCGGAGGTCCCAGTGCTGCCAACGTACAAATGAGAAATGAAAAGCGATTGGGCTGTTCAAACGCCATAGTGACAGTCAAACTCTTTCAGGAGAAAATCCATCACATTCCCTACAAGCCTCTTTTCATCCAGATTTTCATCTTTATTTGTGGGTCAGTTTAGATGTCACAGGATGATTTCAGACAGATTCCTCCCCGCACGTATGGAGTTTGTGATTCTGCAGTCATTGCTCTCTGTGACAGGGCAGGGGGGTTGCGGGAGGAGCGGGGAGATGGTTGTGGTCGCTGCAGCCTGCTGCCCTGCGGCTGCCGCACGTTGCACCGTCGCTCTGACTGCTGTAAGAACAGCTTCACCGGTGAACGGGACGCGGGGGAGAGGGTCGGGGCTGTGCGCAAATTGTCACAGGGTTCCCCCGGAGCCAAACTCCGATACTCCTTGCTCCAGCTCAGGAGATGATTCTACCTCCATGGAAATAATATGAATGCATACCAATATTTCTGGGAACAGAATTTGGCCCCATAGAAAAAAAAATGACCCTCCATGGTCCAAGAGTGCTAGGAGTGTCTGAAATATATTGGCAATGTTTTTTCTACTAGTAACCTTGGCTGGAAAATCTGGGAATGAGACAAATGAGGGCATTTTCTATCATTTTGTGCATGTGTTTGGAGCAACTACAGAAGGGATTTGTTGATGACACACATTTCCAATCTGTAGGGTGCAGGACTCCCAGCAAATAGATCTGCCTGGGAAGGCCTGAAAGAAGAAAGCTCATGGACATCTAGGGATGGCCAGGAGGGCTTTTACCCTCAGGACCTGCAGGGCTGGTCTTGGATGGAGTCATTGCTCCTGGGAATGGTGTCTCTCGCTTGGGAGCCTTCTGATGCCACTGTGTTTACATCTGCAAATGCATAACCATTGGAGGAAAGAAGAGGATGCAGTATTAGCTGAGGCAGAAGATTACTGCTGAAGAGACAAAGCTAAGATGTGAACTAGCAAGGCACTAGGAAAACCTCTTCATAGGAACTATAAGCAATTATAGGTAAATGTGAGGGAGTCGGGCCAGATTTGCAACACAGAGAGCTCTCCAGCAAAGCCCACTAGTTGCAAGGAGGGGGTGGATAAAGCTCTGCAATGCCAAATCTGTGACCCAAATGCCAGATAGCCCCTGGTTCCTACCAGGCTCCATGCTCAAAGGTGCACTGTGCTGCTTAGGCATTCACTTCCGCTCCCTCGCTGCCGGTTCCCCCAGCTCCCCCTGTGCCAGCTTTCCCTCTGGTGCAACAGAGCTCGTGGTTAAGGGCTGGGCCATGCTAAAGAGGGGGTGGAAACCACCAGTATAGCTTGTACTGGTGCAATGGGTGCAGTACACCAGAGAAAGTCACATTATAACCCCATTTACACAAGAGCTTTGGCTAATAGAGAAGCATCACAAAACAAAATGACCCCTCTAAATGGTATTGCTCTACTGGTCCAGGCCTGACCTCAGAGACTGGGAGCTGAGAGCCAAGCCATGATCTAGCACATCCCCAGCCTCTAAGCTGGGGCTCCTGTGCCCAGGTGTCTCCCGGCAAGAAATACGGCCTCATCACACCAGCTGTGGGTCTGGTGTTACTGACCCTGCTTGAAGTGCACTGGGTCAGACCTCAGTGTTAATTGGAGTAGCTTCCCTGGTTGCAACGAAGGCCCTGCAATTAACAGCAGAGAAAGACCTTAACTTCTTTTTCAAAGGAGAAGTTTAATTCCTCCCTGCTAATTTATCTAAGTGCTTGTCTTGTCTTCCAAAATTGGGCCTCCGTAGAGCTAGCTCCTGGCTCTCATTGCTGGCCAGATGGTTAAAGCTCTGCTTTTTCTTCATAACTGACATGAACTTAATTAAAGCATTAATGAGGAAAGCCATCACTTTCCCCCCACGTCCTTCTCCTCCATTAAAGATTCAGCTGTTATTTCTGAAGGGGAAGGTGAAAGGTTTCATAAGAAATCTCTCAGCTGTGTACCTCCCTTTCTCTCTCCCCTTGCACTAAGTACCTGGGAGCAACTAGTGGAAACCCCACAGCCCGAGCCCTGCATCTTCTCCGTGGGTCTCCTGCAAGGGCCTTGAGCTTCTTGTGGCATCCTGAGAGGTAGGAGTCAGCTGGGCACAACTGAGCTGCTCCAGCAGCTGCCTGGGGCTGTTCGAGCTCTTTTGGGCTTGTTTGCACAGGAGTGTTTGGAAGTAACTCAGCTGAACCAGCAAAACTGGTCTTGGCAGGGGAGATTTCTCCCGTGCTGAGATTCCTCCGCCTGCTCTTCGAGCGTTATTTCATTTTGAAAGGGAGCTTTGGCTTCGGGGCGGCGTGGCCGGGAGCGCGGGAGTGGCTCCGCCGCGAGCCCTGCGGCGCGGGAAGCAGCACGCGCCCGCTGCGGGCGAGCGGGGCGCCCCGGCGGGGCCGGGAGGGCTCCCCGGGAAAGTCCCGGCCCTGCTGGATCGCGGGCAGCTCGGAGGGGCGGCCGCGCTCCGGGGCGCCGCGCGAGCAGTCTGCAAAGCGGCGGTGATCTGTGCGTTTTACAGAGGCGCCTGCGCCCAGGGCGGCCGGGAAGGGGCCGGGGAGTTCGGCAGCGAGCGCAGAAGTGCGTCGCCGCCGCCGGCGGGGCCGCTGATGCGGTTCGGTATCTAGCAGGGCGCCTGACGACACGAAATGACAGAGATCCCCCCGGGGAGAGGTGGATCTGTGGAAATGGTGCTTCAGCAGCGTATATGCGGTCACCCCGTGATTACCTATGGAGTAACTTCGGCCTCCGTTCCAGAGGCTGCTCTTTGCTCATCATCTCTATCAGCAGGTAGGGTTACAGCCGTGACATTTGAAAGAAAAAAACAGCAAAGGAAAATGAAGTAGGAAAGAAAGGAAACGATCTGTGACTTCCGACAGCCGCAGTTCTTCCTTGGGCAAAGCACCTAGCTCCGAGGAAGAGTGTGGCCGCTGGACCGCAGGCAGGGAGGGGTGGGGACCCTGAGACCGCAGGGCAGGTTAGCAGCGATGCAAGGAGCGTCCTGCTTTCTGACATCTGCTGTATTCGCAGGAGCCCTGGCGTGTCGGTCCCCCCCTCCCTGCCCGCCGCAGCCCTCCCGGCATCCCCAGCGCGACGCGGCCCTGCCCCGGCTCGGGCCGGGCCGCCGGCCGGCCTGCGGCGCGCTGGCGGCTCCTCGTTTCCCCGGCCGCACAGGCGCCCAATCTTCCCTGCCACGTACTGGCAGGCTGTCGAGGAGAGCAACGAAACGGTCTACTCTCTGCGTGGACAGAAAACATTGGCTGCGCGCTAAAACGCTTCTCGGAGGGTCCCCCAGCCCTGCTAGAGGTTGTGCTGGGCCCACGGTAGGTTATGGCCAAAAGTAACGGAAGAAGTGGAGGTGATTGAATCTAATGGGCTGTAAGAGAGTGACTAAGTCTGGCGACCCCGGCTGCACCTCAGACCACTCGAGGACCAGGCTTTCTCCCCCTGCGAGCCGAGCCCGTGATGTACACCGAGTATTCACCATACAGAAATCACCCCAAGCTCGTTTCCTTACCATTGAGAATTACTCAAACCATTTTCTCCAGGGCTTAGCAAAGCCGTCCTTTCCAGTCGGGCAGTCTCTCTCTCCTCCCGCAGGCAGCTGAGCTGCGGTTTTCTCTCTTTACAGCCCCGCTTCCTCCCGCAGCTCCCCCCCCTCTGGGATGTTGCTCCAGTAACCTCAGTCACGAGGCTGGAAGGCAGGCTCAGCGTCAGCACTTCCGCTTGTGCTTCCAGGTAGGGCTGCGAGGCAGCCGGCTGTGGGCTCCGGGCATCTCCTGGGGAGCAGAAAGAGCTTTGAGAGCATCAGCTTCTGGGCAGTTTAGTGGCAGTTTGAGTGCACAAAGGCGTTTGGCCTAGGCTGTAAGACCTGCTGTTGCTGTGCTTCATGCCTGACAAAGAGGACCTAGATCTCAGAAACGAGGAGGCAGATGTGGTGCTTCCACCTTTAAGCTAAACTAGAGAGGATCAGTGTGGTGCACAATTTACTCACATGGATGAGGGGTGAGGGAAGGGACATTTCCTCACCTTTCCTCTAGCTGTCTGAATGCCATTAACATTTTCTACATGTGAATATTCTTGCCTTCTCCAACAGACCTTCAAACCCTCTTACACTATATCTTATTGTGCTCAGGGGGAGATAAGAGTGGTAGTACGGCAGACAAGATGTAGAGAGTAGCATTAGTCTTTGTTTTTCCAGGATTCTGCCCACATCCTACCACTTTCAGAGCACTGGAGATGTTGAGACTTTGTCCTCAGGAGTTACTTCAGCCAGTTACTAAAGAAACACAAGTCTTGTGTATCCTTAGCAAGACTTTACTTTTGTTATTTCCTGATATTTATTCCTTAACTTAGGAGGCAGGTGAATTCTGAAAGTTTACGTTTTGCCCTATGACAAGGGCAATGTACTTCTTATCTCCAGACTCATGTGCTCACTGATTCAGACAAGTTGGACTTTTGCTCCAGTGGCCTTCCCCTGGGTTATATAAGGTTACCTAGAGATATGGCTGATTGAGTTCACGTATTGCATCTTATGACGCTGAAGGTCAGCAGCCTTGGCTTCTTCAAAAGACACTGCAAGACTCACAGTATAAGATAGACAGGAGATAAGGTGACTCTGCCCCACCCTCATTCTTGTTCTGGCATTTCATGTTGAGAAATTTGCGTAAGCTCTGATGCACTGGCTTGAAAAATTCAAAATGTAGCATAAGAACTTTTCCCTCAGTTAGCATTTTAACACCTTCCTGTGTAGTGTCCATGAAAAACAAAGGCTTGAATGGACATGAAGAACTATTTCTCCTCTTAACCTGAAAGGATTCCCATTCACATTGCCAGATATTGGGGAAGCTTGTAGGAGTATTGCCTATATGAAGTATACAATAACACCTACAGGATGCAAGACCTGTAGGTGTTAAAACAAAAAACTTTTATCCTCCTTTCTGGAGGCCCCAACTTTTCATTTCATAGAAGAGCTAACCAGGGCAAGGGAAACAACTGCAGGACAGTCTTCTATTCTTTAACAAATTGCAAGAATGGTTGGAGGAGCAAACTACTGTTCTGAGGTTCTGCTATCTAGCTATCTTTTGGTTTCCTCTGACTCCAGAATCGGTATGTTTCTGCTGGATGTTATCCTTCATGAAATGTGCACCATAAAACTGGTGTGTCCCAAGGCCTAAGCTTTGCAGATGCATCCCTCTAGATGGTGCTAGACTAAAGAGAAAAGGTGGGTGGTGAGGGGCCTTGGAGGAAAAGTTGTCCTGCTGTGTCATCCTTCTGCACATCTTTCATTCCTTGAGGACTCCTGGTTTGGGAGAACATCTCAGGTCTCTCTGCTTCTTCCTAGGAAGACTCCCATACATTTGTATGAGCATGCTCCTATGGCACTCATCATGTCCTTTTGCAGTAAATACTTCTCATGCCCTTCTGACATGTCAAATTTCCCTCACTGATGTATGAGACTCCACGAAAACATCATGTTTTTAATCAGTGTGTCTGCTCCTATTCATGTACTAAATCAGACAAGTTGATTTTTAATGGCAAAGATCAATCTTGGCTACTTTTTCACTTCAACCAGTTGGACCAAGCAACACATCTAGGACTACATCAGCTGGTTTCTCTTCCATTTCATGGATCATCAGTCAGAATCTTAACTAAGTTATAGCATAGATAATATGTGATTTATTGATTTAGAAATTCTAGAGAAAACACAACCTGGATTTCATTTAATGGCAAGAATCTTCAGGCATTAGTTGTGAAGGGGAAGACTTTTGGCAGACTCAGCTGAGCAGAGTCACAGAAGTGCAGCAAATACGCTATAGAAGCAGAACTATTGCTAAAGAGACAAGCTTTCTGAAGAATAACAACATTCCATTTTCTTCCCAGTAAGTATAAATTGGAGAAGAACAAGTCTATTGACCTCAGTAGTACTGTACTGATGTAATGTTACTGGGAGAGTACTGAGTTCCTTTGTCCTACATTCTTCTTGCTATGCCTTTGTTTTGGAAGGGGAAAATGTGTTCATACACACTAATCGTATCAATGCACAACCTATTCTTTTGGTAAGAATGCAAAAGATGGCTCTTTGGTGCAAGAAACTTAGTTCAACTCGGGTCAAGGAACATTCAGCCCCTGTCTAGGTGTATAGCCTAAAGATTTGAGAAGTGAGTTTTGGTGGCAGACCTGTTACTGTGCAACTAGAAGGCTGACTGCTGCCACGTTATCAGTACTTCCCTCAAGAGTCAGTGGTGGAGACAGGCTATTACAGGTTTTAGCTACTACCCACTCTAGATTTATTCAGCATGAACTCAATACAGTGGAGAAAGACTGCTTTTGCCAAGCTTACCTTCCAAGGATGGCTGGGCTCCATTCATGAGGAGCCCATAAACCAGATCAAGAGCTCATGGGCAGATTTCCAAGTGTGCAAAACCTGTAAACTGTGTTGAATTTTCAGAAGAGTAAACAGCAAATGACAACTGCGTGGTCTCAGCACGTAGTAGCTTTTATGAGGATACTTGAGGCAACACTGTCTGCAAAGTGCAGCATCCCAGGTTCTTGGGGAAAAAACGGGCAGTTAGCTGAATGCTGACATGAGATCTGAGGTTTTCTGAAGCTGTGGTCTCTCAGTATCTTGATTCTTCTTCTCAGAAAGTGCAAGCAGCTCTCAAAACTTGGACCTCAGACTAATCCACAAGCTACAGGCAACCTATTGTCCATTAGATCCTCTGATACTGCCCATGATCATAAGTAATTAAATTGTTTAGGCCTACAGTAAGGGAAGAGCAATGTATGATGATGTCTCTGGGCAGCCACACCAAGATTGGAGTCATTGCTATAAAAACATTGCCTCAACCAGTAAAGCTTTTCTCCCCAGATCTGTTATTTGGAGATAGTTCAACTTATATAAGGTATTCCTTAATCTGTGTAGAGTGATATGTGACTGCAGAAGAGGCTAAGCTGCTGAGTGGCTAGTTCACCTTGCACAAGACAGTGAGACCCGCATGGTAAATCTTTCCTGCTCTATATTTGCTTCGTTAGCTAAACCACCACTCTGAATGCCATGAACTGCATGGACCAAAGAAACTTTGCAGGAGAGTTGTTTGTTTTGGCACTTAGAAGTATGCAAGCAAAGCCGAACAGTGGAGACATCACTTAATAACATGAATCTACATCTTATCTATCAGTAGGATTTTACTGAGAGCTAGCTGCTATCACAAAATCCTTGTACTATCCTTGATGGTCATTCATGAGCAGGACTAAAGCTTTCTTGGATAGTTCTGGTTTGTGCTTTTAATGTGTTGGAGAAAGCCAGACAGAGCATTTTCTCTCTTTAGTTCTTATTTTCCCTGGATCTTCAGCACTCCAGATAAAACAGGAAGATGTTTTACATATTTCTTCCATCTAAGTCTGCAGAAGTCCACATTTCCATGCTGCACAAATAAGGAAAAGAAGCCTGAGGATCTTAAAAGTTAATTGGAAAGTCCATAATAAGATCTTTTTCCAAGACATTTCCACTCTAACTGGAAGTTGGAAATGCCAGAAATCTTGTGGAAATATGAACCTCTTTTCACAAAGAGATACTCTTGGCCACTCAGGAAATGTCTGCAAAGCAACAGCCTGGGGGCATCACCTCCAGCCATAGGCCTGACTGTTTCAGAGCCGTTCCACTGCTGCCACCTTCATGGCCTGTGGGTTGTGTGGATTTATCTGAAGATATCACTAGCTTTAAAGAAACTAGACTGCTACAAGGAGCAACATATCTATAATAACATGTACTATGCCTGCTATTTTCCCAATTTTGGTGGTGGATTTTGTGCCTGTCCTTCTCCCAGTATTTCAGCGAGTTAACCAGCTTAACTGTGCATTCAAACCTTTGCTTGAGCACCTGATTGCTTTGGAAAAAAATAAGCTGGATGAGATAGATTTAGGGGTCTGATCCAATTTAGAAGAAAGG
Organism: Rhea pennata; assembly: GCF_028389875.1. Lineage (NCBI taxonomy): Eukaryota > Metazoa > Chordata > Aves > Rheiformes > Rheidae > Rhea > Rhea pennata. Next base: position 5,233,635 of record NC_084680.1, read on the forward strand.
AAAAGTGACATTTGTCCTGAAATGTCTGATTGCTGGAAGCCAGCTGAGGATCACAGCTGCTGCTCTGGAGCAGCTCAGCAGGCTGCAAGGCAGAGAGGAGGTAAAATGCGCTTTTGTAAACACGGGACTGCTGCTGTTTACTTCAGCTCTGAAAATCGACCACAGTCGGACTGATGCACCATGTCAGAAAACCTCATTGTCGTCACTGTGAATCAAGGGGTAAGCAAAACATCAGCTACTCCAAACAAAGCTTTCCTCCTGAGGCCTGACATGTAGGACTGAAGTGGTCTTGGTGTACAGGAGCTGGGAAGACTTTTGTGCAATTTTTCGTGTATATTGATAGTAAGACAGGGGAAAGGCTTTTCTGGAGTCAAAGTTGTCACTGCGTTTTTCCAGGTGCTTTGTTCTTGTAATTCACTGTGGGGAATTCCTGTTGAATCAAACATTCCCCAGGTGGGACCGACTCTTTTCACCTTAGTGACCTCCTTGCTGTGGTGTAACTACCATTTCTGCCAGCAGGCCTGCATCACTGGCCCACTTGAGCTCTTTCTCTCCAGCCTGAGTGCAGCGATTGCAAGAAACAGATTTCTGAACAACTTGCATTTACAAATCCTAGGAGAGATGAAGGTGACTGCAAACTGTTCATGGCAAAACAACCTCCAAAATTTTCAGCTGCACATTTTACAGCCCTTGGCAAGGTCCTTGCTGAGAGAAAAGAGAGACACAGAAACATAGCTTAAAAATCTGTAACCATGTCATGGAAGGTACCCAGACATTGCAGGGAGGGTTTCAGGAGGGTGAGGGGTGTGTAAGAGCCTCAGGGACAGGCAATGATTTTGCTTCCCCTGACATGGACTGAGGGCACACAGGGAGGCAACACAACCAGCCCAGCTTTGCTCATCCAGTGCCCCTCTGCTCTGAGCAAATACCAGCAGCAGAGCCAACAGACGAGATCCCTTGGGGTATATTTCATCTATTTCATCTCCTGCTGTTTGCTAATCACTTTTATGGCATGTGAACTATCACCTAAGCTGTCCGGTCTTGCTATAACTATCATTCTTGGCTGGGGATGTTTATCAATTCCTGGCAGCTTCTGTGGGAACAATATTTTGAGATACTTTGCCCACAGAGCTCAGAATATAGATCACTCTCCCTTCCTCTTCTCTGTAAATATGTGAGTGAACACATGCAAGTCACAGAGCTGAAAGGATGTGTGTCTTTACTTGCCTGCTCTGATGTAGAGCATCTTGACCCAGCAACAGAGGGTTGTGCACGTAATTCTTAAACAACGAGCCAAACAAAAAACCCCACCCACATATGAGGAGAACCTGTAGACTCCTTAATGAGCCCATCTGAATGTGCAGCTGTCTCTCCCTGTAGCCAAGTTTTCTCGAGACTGACCCTAATTCTTTTCTGCTACAAATAAAGATGATATTGCTTCTGGGACATGGAGAAGAACAGCAACTGGAAAGTCTCTTTCACATTTAGAAGTTGTCATCATGTCTCCTGTTTAGCTTCTCATTTGCAGACTAAGCAGATCTGAGCAGGTCTTTCAGTCCTTATTGTAGGCTCCCTTTCCTGAGCCTCCTCCTGTCCATATCCTCTGCACTGTCTCTTGCTTGCTACCTTGTTTCTGGTGGCCCTCAAGGGATGTCCTCATGGCACAGACCAGCAAGAGAAACTTACCATACCCTTCCTCCACATCACACTTCTGAATATAGGTCTATAGTGCACAGTAGCAACGCCAGGAGGAGGCCAGCCTTTCATCATACGCAAATCAAGAAGTATATCTGCAACTCTGAATTTAGTTATGGTGATTTCTTGCTTTTGGCTCTCCTTGCTTCTGCTAACCTCCAGCATTGCCCAGCCGCTCTGTTGCGATGGAAGAGAGTGTCTGGCTGCACCAGCAAGGTGCAGATGATGCCACTGGGCTCTAGTGGGTCTCAGTTTGCTGAGAGATGAGAGCAAGTAACTTCTCTGCCCTAGAGAGCACTTCCCTAAGTGAAAGTCACACATATAAAACAGTGCTCAAAGCCCTACTGAAACTAGATGTTGCTTCTTCTTTCCTTCTTATCCATGCAGCCAGACACCTGTGAAAAATGCAGTTATATGACTTGCTGCGCTTTTGAGAAAAGCTATTTTAGTGGCTTCTTATCACTGTTGTGTCCTCAGAGAGCTCACATACAAACTGTTCAATCATTCATTTTCAGCTTTACTCTGCCCTTCTGGGAGAGAGGTACTGCTCTCCCCTCCCACCAGCCCACAGGCCGCCAAAGTCTTCCTTAAGTTCTTGGAGATGGTTTCTTGGAGACAGAGCTTCAGAGTCCTCCAATCATTAAATATCAGAGTATTTAATACTAGTATCTATTTGATGTATTTTAAAAGTATATTTCCTTTATTTTGAGCTCACTAAACCTCATTGCTGACAAGCTGATGAGAATTAAGCTGCTTTTTTTTTCTGTGAAGACTGAAATGATACAGATATCAAATATTGCAGTTTTCCTTGTGTATTTCAGTGTTTCCTTTTCTTCTCCATTGAGTATTGGACCCAGACTTTCCCTTCTACTCCTCTTACTCTTGATGTATGTAGAGCACCTTTCATTAGTGTCTCTCATATCTCTTCCTCTCTCTATCTCAGTTTACAGTATCTCAGTGGATTTAGCAGGAGTTGGGAGATAGAGGGATTCTGCAGGCCCTCCATCATCCAGGATGGCAGGTGTTGTCTGGAGCATGTGATGACACAGCATGATGCACACACTCTACTTTTCTTCCTACCGGCATCACCAAAAATGAGAACTCCTGACTTGAAGAACGGTGCTTTCAAGAGTTGAAATATTTTGGGCTGAAGCCCAAAGCAGTATTGAAATCCTTAAGTGTTCAATCAGAAAGTATTCATCACAATGCTTGGGCATTACTGCTACATTTGTGATAAATCTCATGGGATGTAGTCCTTTATTAGGAAGGAATCCCATCTGCAGTTAAATCAAGCTGCAGTGCTGTAGGGCAGCCAAATGAGGGAAGGACACTTGGCTCATGATTTTAAGTATTTTGACTTTCGTTTTGTTTTTAACCCAGATTCATCTTCTTCAGTGATATACCATAATGTACAGTAGTGCTTACAGTAATAAAAGAGAGACCACAGCAGTAGTATGGAAAGGGAAGTATCTTGCCCAATGACACTGCGTAATCTTATGTGGTTGGACCACAGATTTTTTTTTTTTTTTTTTTTTCAGGCTGAAACAATGAGAAAGTTGCATCAAGAGCTGTCAGTGACAGCACTACTGAGTGGCTGCACTCCTCCTTTGAGAGTCTGAAGTTTCTGGGTTATTTTTATGCCCAGAGCCATGTGGTCTGTTGTTTGGAAACAGGGCAGCTAAGACAGGAGATGAGTTGTCTGGGCTGCACACAGGAAATTCTGCACTGTGCAGGGCAAGAACCGTCCAGTGAATCTGTCTGCTGTGTGCTCCTGTGGGTAGGTTGAGATGCTGGTGATTAGATGCTCTCTGCCCTTCTGATTCAGATGGAGGGGTTTTCCTAGGTAAGTGAGGGAAAATGGAGGCAGCTCAGCAGCGCTCCAATTTCTGCCAAACTGAGCTGCTGCTTAACCGAAGATGCTCAGATAAGATCATAAAAAATAATTGCTAACTTGGAGTTAACATGAGAGATGAGGGTCTCTGGGCAATAAATCAGGCCTGGGGTGAGATCTGGAAACTGCCTTTTATCAAGATCCCTCAATATGCCTGTGATCTGTGCTTATAGGAATGATCATTGCACGATAAATACCAGCCAGCTATAGCAAAACTGGTACTGGCAGGTAAGGAAATCTCTACGTGTTTATAAAAGTTTGTTAGAGCACAGTGGGAGTGATTTAATAACTGGTTATTGTTTACCTGAAATGGTATTTAATTCCTCCTAGCCTGAGTGAAGCCATTGCTTTGTATTTTAATCACGTTTGGGAAGGGAGGCTCATGAGTGGAAAGCTTAGAGGGTGTTGAGCGAAATGTGTTTTGCTGAAGTCTTTCAAGAGCTGAAGCTGTGCCCTGTGCTTCTGGCGGCCCTTGCTCTGGTGCCTAGCATCTCGTGTGCAGTCTGCGCTCCCAAGGCCGGGGACTTCCTTGCAGCTCACGCAAACCCTAAATGAACTCCAAGCCCCATTTGAGCAACGTCACAGCTCTCTTCCTCAGTAGATTTGGAAAGGTGTCTGTCCGACACGCACAAGTAGAAACTGGGCCTGTTTGGGCATGACAAGCCTGTGCTGGCAATGCCACACGCACCACCACGCTTTGCCTCCCACGCCAGCTGCAGTGACGCGCGGCGTTGCACCGGTGCCGATGCAGCCGCTCGCCTCTCTCGCCCTGCTCTTCCCCTGCGCTCGCTCACGCTTCCTGACAGAGATGCCCCGACGGCAGCGAACTCCCCCGGCTCCCTCCACAGTGGTGGGACCAATTCAATCTACAGAAATAAGGTATCAAAGGACCTGTTAGATGCAGGGTGGACCAGAGCTGTGCTCAGCTGCTGGCTCCATTGCTGCTTGTAGCTTTGAAAGCAGGCCACCCTCTTTCCTACTAACATAGGACTGTTAGTAAGTCCTATGGTTTGGTGAATGCTGCCCAGTGCACCTGGCACCATGAAATCCAGCAGCCTCCATGTTCACATTATGCTTCCCACTGCGGAGGAGGTGGACAGGTTGAGCCAGGAGTTGGGACATCTCTACAGGACTTGGTGGAGGCACGCTGCCTCTCCAGGTATCCATGGGGCAGCTTTGTCCCAAGCATGGCTGCACTGCCAATGCAGTGGTCTTCAGGAACACTGCTGTCTACTGGGATGGGAGGCCTGGTGACACGGAGGATGGGGCCTGCTCATCACAGTCGCCTTGGAGCAGAAACCAATAAATCAGCCTATGTCATTTTGGGGGCCATTTTACTTAAAACTTTCTTGTGGTGTGAGAGTATTAGAAAGCCTCAGAAGTCATTTGCCAGAGGAGGAAATCAACCACCAAGATTCAAACTCATGGGGATTTTTCCATTAGAAGAAGTTTAGATGAAACATGGAGAGAAAAGTCTTATCACTGAAGTTTTCTGTGGTTTCTGATGAGATTTTGTTCGATATATTGAAAAGAGAAGGTACCAGAGCTAGGCACTTAGCCAGGGTAATAACAATACCCCTGGCAGTAACAGTAACAAATGTGACTGACTTCAGGGAAACCAACTTCCAATGACTAAAAATGGCATCTATCATCAAGTTTGTGAGCAAATTAAAATAAATAAAGATTGTTGCTACTAACTTAGATGTGGATAGGATTTTTAGAGAAGGCCAGGAATTTAGCTGTTAACATTACTGGAACATTTACAGAAATATTTCTCTGGGCTACTTTACAAATCACCCCGAAGTGGCTGTAGGCCAGGCTATTGACTCCATGGACCTGATGTGACTTTTACTCACAGCAGTTTTAAGTTTCTAGTATCAGCTCCATTGACCTTAATATAGATAGCCTGGATTTACAGCACCAGAAGTGGGTGTGAAATCAAGTTTTTCTGTCTATTATAGGGCAAAGCTGGTGTCTTCGCAAAAGGCCAGGAAGCCAAAGCTTCTGCAACACTGAAATCCCAGATCAAAGGGAGAGCAAGATTTTCAGAAACTCCTAATAGATTTCCAGTGGGACTCATGTTGTGGGTTGGGAGATTTTGAAAATCCCAAAGGCCTGTGTAGCTGCAAATGACTCATAAGCCTCAGCACAAGGGGGTTAAATCAATTAATTCAGTTTCTAAATTAGCTAGCTAAATCACCATGTCCTCCCACAGCCACGTGGCGGTAAAAGGCAGGTCAAAAAGTAAAGCAGTGGATCAAAAGCTGTTCCCAGCTGCTCAGTGCATGTTGAGTCAGTGGCACCAGCTGAGAGGTCCAGGGATACAGAGATGTCCTCAGCCTGTAGTGACCCTAGCTGGGAAAGCCGTTTCTAGTAAGATACTCTACCTGATCAGAATCGGGAAGCACCAAAAATTCCCTAAGGAAACCACAACTCAGAAGATCTGCAGTGATTTCAGATACCCTCTGGACAAGCAGCTACAATGCCAAGTGGGTGATATCATTGAGAAGATCCCATGCTTGCCTGCTCTGCCCTGTGTGCAGTTACATACCCCATACCGAAGGCTAATAGGGGGCCCTGCTACTGGTACTTTGTGCATGGGGAGGTGACGGTGTGTACTGCAAAGGTGCTGATTAAAGTGGCTTGTGGTGCTTGTCTCAAGCCAAGTGTTTAGGTTTGAGATTGACCCCTGGGAAAAATGAACTTCTTGATGCTACTTGGGAAAAGTTGATGCCAGGATGAGGCTCTGTTTATCTGTGACCCAGCTGACCCTTCTGTGGTAGGAAATTGGGACTGAGACCTCAAGACACGAATCCCTCAGGCTTGCTCATGGGTGCAGGGAAGGCAGCACTGCTACTGCAGGTCCTGCCAGCCTTGCTCAGTGTCTCCACGTGGTGCCACTCAGCTCTGTGGCAGAGCTTGCCCTTGTCTTTAATCCTTTCTCTTCTCCTTCACCATTTGACAAATCAAAAGCAGAGGATGTGACAAAGCATGTGGGAGATTTCCTCCCTGGCTGCAATGATGGAGTATCTTGGAGAAAGCCAGAAGATACAAGTTCCACTGCTGCCTCTGCACTCATTGTGTTTTCTTACGCAAGCTGCTTTTGTTACTCCATTTCCTTTAGTCTGATTAGCTAACATGATTTTCTGGGCAGGGATTGCTGCTTATTTCGCTTCTGCAAAGCACCTGCAAGGCAGGTTTCATGCTGGAGCAAGCTGATGGGCTAAAAAAAAAATAATAATATAATAATAAAAAAGTCCCAGCTCTGCTCCAGAGCAATTGGGCAAGTAGGTGTTCACTCCTGGAGCACATGGCCTCATGCTGCCCTGCGACTGGGACCCCTCTGTGGGCCTTCATCCTGGCTGGCACCGCGTGTGGGAGCCCACGTGCAGGGATCAAATTGGTGTTAAGGAGGCCTAGGCTGCTGGTCCACCTGCATCCCTGTGAACCCTTCCCTGGGTCCCAACAAGAGACAGTAGATAGTCCAGGACTTGGAGAGGAGCTAGAGTGCAGCTATGAGAGAAGTAGCTAAAAGGGCTGGAGCAGATGCTGGTTTTGTCAAAAAAAGAGAGATCTCAGAAAATAATTAATTGCTCTTTTTTTTTCTTTAAACATACTGGGAAAGATGCATCGATCCCAGGAAAATGCTATTTCCTCCTTGGTATAAATCTTAATAAATAATTCCTTTATGAAGACAATTAATCATCTCCTTCCGACCTTTGGGTTATTAAATATATACCTATTAAGAATTATAGTCTCATCTGCTTTCACTGTTTTGTTCAAACCCATTATTATAGTTTTTCATAATAATAACTCCAAGTAGCTCATATTTTCCCTTGTCTAGCTTATATTATTATTGTTCTTATTCCTCTTTTATAAAAACTCAACAAGAAAAAGCTCGTAAAATGGAATATAAAAATGACAAAATACTGAGGAGATTAACTGTTGTTCTGATCAATTTTGCCAGCATTGTAGTTTCCTGGATGAAGGTTTAGAATTCATTTCCTGTGACAGACAGCTAGATAGAGGGTTTATTTTTTTTTAATTTGCATTCATCCGTTTATCTGTTGGTAAAAAGCTCTGAATATAATCCAGTCCAGCAGTGCTTTTGTATCATGTCCGTGGGCACTACAGAGACAGCGTTACATTAACTTCTAGGTTGCACTGGAAATCTGTATTAGAAATTAGTGTGACAAGAAGCTACTGCAACATGTTTGAAAAACAAAGAAACGCCATCAGCGAAGTTTCTCTTTGGAGATCTCAAGGTGCTTCTGTCAGAGGGTGTAGAGTCCTGTGGCTAAAGGCGTCTGGGCAATTTGGGCTCCATCCTGTCTTTGTTGCCTTATTGTCTTTATTATTCTCTGTGACCGGCAGCAAGTCACTCTGGGAACCCTAACTGTATTTTGGGCCTGCATGAGGGTGGGAGATTTTGGTATTCTGTTCACGGTGATGATGACAATGAAACTCTTCTGCAAACAGGGCCATAAATCCCTTCTCCTCGGTGCGGCTACCTCCTCCATATCAGCTCTATCCAGCCCAGGAACCCTCTAAGGATGAGACTCCTCCAAAACCTAATCTTGGCTGGACTGGGAGATGCCAGCTCAGACAAGGAACACAGGAAGGCTGGTCCCTGGGTGATGCAAAGACTCATTTTGGAAGGAGTAAACCCAAGCCAGTGAGGGATGCTGTGTGTCTGCTGCAGGTGGGGAGCCTTTGTCTCCATGCACCTCCAAAGCCTGGCGTAACGGAAAGAGGCTATCTGAGGGCATGTGGCAGTGTTTTTGTACAAAATCATCTGAACAGGCTGGCATCGGTACTGGGAACAAAACTGCTTTACAGGGGAAGTGTGGGAGATCAGCAGAGGCTGAGGTCAGGCTGGAAGGTCCTGGTGAGCCCAGGTGTATTTGGTGGTCACCAGGTGAGATGCACCCAAGTGCTGTCCCTGGCATGGTGGTTGCCCTGCCACACTCCAGAGAACAGGCCTTTTCAGAGGATACTGTTGGATAGATGTATCCCCATGAAGACTTCTCCCTGATTCCCAGCTGTTAGAGTTTGGCAGCATCCTTGTTTACTCCAAAGTTGGAAAAGGAGAACAAATCCTCTGAACAACGTTTGTGGAAACAGCCAGTCCTTTTGGGAAGCTGACAAAAATTAATTGATTCTTTTGTAGTAGTCAGCCCCCACACATTGTAAAATATTTCCTTCCCTAAGCTTTTCATTTGCTTTTGGATTTGGATTCTTTTTTGAACTTTGGATTCTCCCACCACCTTCTCCGTGTATCCCTGAGCTGGGGGAGGCAAAGAGGTCTTAGCTCCCAGGCATGTTGAGTTCCTCTCCTCGGGATATTGGGAGACCAAAGAAGCTCACAGCAGAAATGGAGAAGCAGCTTGTTGTGAGTGAGGGCCTTTTCTTCTCAAAGTACCCATCGATGGATTGGTTTCCAAGCCTCCTCTTTATCCTGGCTGTGCTTTAAACACAATTCTTCCTTTTTAAAAGCTGACCTTGTCATAGCCTGGCTGCTTGTGGTCAAATGAGACCTAGCTGTGGAGCAGACCACCCATGCTCGTGGTAGTGCTGTGCCCTTCCTCCCAGCCAGCTTCTTGTTTAGACGCCAAGAGGAACAAGGCCTGTAGGCAGAAGGCTGAAACGAGTCATCTCAAACTGGTTTATTTTTACAACCTGCTGGACTTGCATCTGTTTGTAACTTGGATCTAGAGCTAAGTTCTTGGGCCAGCATGAAAATCTAGCTGCACTGAACAAAACTGTTACTTAAAATAGTCCATGCTACCGGATCTGAATTCATCTTTCTGGAATAGCTTATCCAAGAGCTTCACATTTTCAAATAAATATCTTACTGTTCAAATAGGAGCTTCCTTTTGGCTAGTCAAAACAGCAATCTGGGAAATGAGGCTTATTTGTTAAGTTTAAAAATAAACAAACTGGATTTAATATAATCTTTACTTCTTAGCAGATATCCCAGGTTAACAACTTAGATAAGGGCAAGTGCTGAAGCTAAAATGACTAGTGTTATGGGAGGAAAGAAAATCAGTTCAGAACAGCTTGGGTAAAGAGGGCCAGTGGTGCTAGGTAATAATCTGATGGCTGTTTCTGGAAGGTTATGTTCATGTGATTTTTATTCTGTCCACTCAACACGCCTCAGTTTAAATGGGCCTCTTGGAAGAACATTATGTGAAGGTTAAACCTCTAGTGTAGCTTTAACTGGGGAGAGAGGTGTCTTCTCTTATGCTAAAATATCAGACAGGTTTACAACATGAGCAAAGCTTCAGCCCTGCTCAGTGGTGTTTTCTCTCCAGAAGCATCAAGGGACTCTTACACTGGCCTCGACAGCAGTGTAGAAGGAGCAGAATTTGACCCAAATATTGCAAATATTTGTTTGTTTCTGAACTCAGGTCGATCAGAAATGCCATCAAAGGCATGAGGATGCTTCGAATTACGTCCTGGAGACAGGCAAGATGAACTCGTATCTGAAACAAATAGCAGCAGCTTTTGATCCCACTTGCCCTGTAAATCTGATGAGATTGTTGCAAATGACATGATATAGAGATTGGATCTGGTACATCAGTCTTGTAAATAATAAAGAGGGGAGAAAAAAGATCACTTGTCTGCTGACTTATGTGTGCATGTTTGCAGGGCAAGATCTATTGATCAGCAGGCTGGAGCAGGCTCACTTGCCTCTCTCCTTTCTAGTGGGGTAGCAAAGCCGCGGTCTGGGATCCAAGTATTCGCTGAGCTCTGTAGTCAGACCTCGGGCTGTGAAATGCATCACAGGGCCGTTTGCTCAGTGACGAATGTTTTTGGTCTCAGATGGGCTGTGTGCCCTGCATTGGAGATGAGGAGCCCGTCTGTCAGGATGCCAAGGACAAAGCCATCTTTTATAACATGTTTTCTTGAAGCTTGAAAACCACCTTGGCCCTGAGGGATGATCACAAAAGTAATGGCCCTCTGAGGATCAGTAATGCTTCACTGCACATAATGCTCCATGCTGCTCTTAGCAAGTAACACTGAAGCTTTTAAAGAAGTAAAATTTACTGTGAGGAGTCACTCCTAAAACAGAGCAAACGACAGGAGCAATGTGGCAGGTGATGCTCACAAGGATCGCACATGAGTGTGAAGGCCTGGGTCACAGCTCACCCCAACAGCACGGCTGTTCCCTCCGCGTGCTCCCTCTGCAGCGCTCCGTGCCACCATCGCCAGCGCCAAACAGAGCCAGCAGCCCCTGCAAGAACTGCCCTTAGCTTACCTGTACTTCAGGTCCTTATTTGTAGAAAAGGGATGATGAACGTGTCCCTTCAGCCTGATCATGCAGATTAAGATTACTGTAGGGAAGCGTTGATAACGCTGCACTGTCAGGAGGCTGGAGAAGAGAAAGAACCTTTCTCCACGCACGTCTGTCCTCCAGTGCCGCTGCGCTGGAGGAGTTATGTATGCAGAAGATCGGTCTCTCAGCAAAAGTACTGGGCAGAGGGAATATAGGGAAAAGGCAAGGATTGTGGGAAATCGGTCCAGTGAGAGTGTGTCGGATCTGTGGGCTTTTTTCCTGTCTGCAAATATCTTATCGAATATTGGCACATTGTGCATATGGACCTTATTAATCCTCTGCAAGTCAGCTTTATGGATGCTGCTAAAAACCACTTTTAGCAAAGTGGCCAGAAGTTTATCTACAAGGGTACAGTCAAGAACAGAGATTTATCGTTGTACCAGAGGGTTCAACTAGCTTCAGATTTTAGCACAAGTGCAGCCTGATTGTAGGTGATTGTAATATATGTTTCATAACTTGATAGAGAGCAGAGTGAAGAGAGAAAATAGCACTTCCAAACAAACCATTCGACACCTTTAAAATCCAAAGAACTATGTACAATTACTTCATTTTGTTCACTGCTGCTGGGGATGTACTCTGAGCATGGGGATGGCTCTTTGTCTAGAACCACTGCAGTATCTCCCAGCCATGCAGATCCTCCAGGAGTACATGCTGTCCTGGGGCAAGTTTGGGCCCCACTGCACTGGGCCCTGCATGCACCTTCATGCCAACAGCTCTGCTGTGCACCCAGGTATCTCCAGCTAGCCCCAGTGAATGAGTTTAGTGTTGTTGATTCAAGTGAAAACTGAGCCTCCTTTTCTTCAGTGCTATTTGAACACAAATCAATCAGCTTCAGTTGCTCAGCCTATACTATTAACATGATGTTTCCTTAATCTGGGCTGTTGCCTTCCTCCTGCCAACCCCTCTGGACATTTAGCACTAATAAAAATCTCAAAACCAGAAGTGCAGCCCCCCAGGCTTGGGGCAGAGTGAGAGGTGAGTCGGTCACGTGTAACTTGATTCACCTGCTGGAGGAGATGATTCCCTTCTCTGTGGGTTGGGAAGGACTGAGGGCAACCATAGCCACATAGGATTTAGGTTAGGTAGGATGAGTCTGCAAAGTCCTGTTAGCAAGAAGAGGTCCCTGTCCCAACATGTTTCATTACATGTGAATCACCAAAGTGATAAAAAAAGCATCATCTCCTTTTCACAGCTGTGTATAAGGTGAGGCATGTGAAGAGTAAGTGACTGCCTTATGCTCACAGAGGAAATCAGTGGTGAAAGCAGGAATTCAGTTTTGGTCTTCTGCCAGATTTTAGACCCACTGTACTCTTCAGACAGCAGGTTTCCTGGAGATAAAGAGGCAAACAAGCAGTGTCTGGATATTAATAGGTCCTGCCTGATATGGTAGTATTTGGTAATGGAGAAAAGACCAAAGCAGATGGGAAAGGAAGTGCTGTAATAATATTTCGCAAAACTTAAAACAGATGCAGAGCGATAAATGCAAGTGGATCACTTGGGTCGGTGGAATTATTCCCGATTTACACCAGTGTAAATGAGGTTAGAAATGAGGTCTTAAAACTCATTCTTGATGAAGAGTCTTGCACCTTAGCATGTAAGACAAGTTTCATTCACATCAATATGTAATTAAAATAAACAAAAAAAAATTTTATGAGGATTATTAGTATAATCTGCTGATGCATACATTTGCCACTGTACAGTAAGAAAGCACATGCACATGGTTTATATCTTTCACCTGAGATTAGTAATTATCTGTATATCAACCTCTCAAATAACTCTAGTGCAAACACTTAGCTACCTCTGGCTCTTGTTAAAGCAGCTACTAATTTTTATGTGATTCCAAATCTCAGCAAAATTAGGAAAATCTTGTAGGGGATGAAGCAAGCTATCTAGGTCATCCTGACCAGCTTCTACCTGTAAGACTATATTACTATCAAAGAGGAAAGAGGGCAGAAGGTTTCTGTGGCCGCTGATGAGTTCGAAAAGGTGAATTTTTTTGTGGAGATCCATTCCTGCAGCCTTGGGAAGTACTTGAGGTTGTGACAGAGGTGTAAGGAAAGATAGAATTAATCAGGGCAGAATTTACCTGTTTGTTGTGAACCTATAGGGTTTTTGCATGCCAAGAATGTCAGGCAGTGTTTCTGCAGCCACACGGAGGTGGAGTATCAGAATGCAGCTGGTGGATGGGGTGAGGAGAACCAACTGAGGTGCTTGTGCACATTAGGAGTTGTATCCCCAGGCAGCCCTGCATAGGCAGGACAGGGAGGATGAGGTGGTGGAGAGGAGCCTGTGGAGTGAGATGAATCCCACCAGACAGGGAAGGGCTGCCGGACCCCTTCTGCAGGACTGGCTCAGAGACTGCATCCTGGAATGCCAGCTCATTAAGGGTCTGTACATAGTTTTCCTAAGAGGTGACCACGACAACAGGGTATGTGTGGGAAGAAGGAGGAGCACAGCTTTTTCAAAAGCATCTCCAAAACCACATTTTAGCCTTTTTAAAGCCCTTCCAGTAGAGGCTCTGTCATGCCAGAGTAGTGACAAGGGAGAAAGTAAAAGTCCATAAAAAGGTCAGGGCCTGTAATTTTAGCGGGAATAGTAATGATTTAATCAGTACTTTAAACAGTAACGACACTGTCATGGTTAGTTGGTTGGAACTTTGTGCACATCTTCCCAGAAGTAAGGTGTCTGTGGGAAGCATCCCCAGCTGACCTATTGCCATGGGAAAGGGAGGTGTCTGAATGGGAAGAGCTTGAGGAGAGGGGGATTGAGGACGAATGGGGCTGACAGAGCAGCCGAATGCACCAGAGCAAGGAGCCTTGCAGGAGGTGCATTTGTGTGGGAGCTTGTGGTCAGGAAGGTCTCCTCTCCATCCCTTGCAATCAGCAGATGTCTGTGCCCGAAGTACCAGCTCAGCACTGCTTGGGATCTTCTTTCCCAGCACTCCCATACCCTGCAGCATGTGTAGGCAGTGCAGCATCTGTGTTGCCTCAGGTCAAAATCCAGATGTGCTCAGCAGCTGGGAGTTCATTTCAGTCTCTGGCCGAGGAGCCTACTGTTAGTGATCCAGTGGGTCCCAGCCAAGATTCAACTGTCCCTTATGATGAGACTTCTATTCTGAAGGCATTTTGGGTCAACACCAAGGATGGGCTGGGTAAATGGTCAAGTTACTGGACTGGCAAGATGCTCATTTTCAGTCTTTGATCTTACTTCCTTGGTACTAAACCCCAGTCATCCTTCTTTATATCAGAGATATTTACACTTCACAGAGGTGTGGAAAAGATACATTTATCAGCAATATTCACAAAGCCTGTGGCTATTTCTCCAATCAGTCAGATTTCTGTGAAAGAATGAATAATAGGTGCTAAGGACAGTGAGAAAACAAAGCACCTTTGCAAAAATCCCCTCTATGTGCAAACAGAGACAGAACACACTAAATTATCCTGCAGAGACTTAGACTTAATCCTTTCTGTAACCAAGTGACTATTGTGCCCTTTGAGCAGAAAGGGACCTGATGGTGCTGAAGATAGGGCAGGGCCTGACTCGGAGATGTCTTCCAACGTAACACTGCAGAAAGAGCAAGAAAGAAAAGAAACCAGAACAAGTGACAAAGTGACTAATTTGCCCAGGAGGATGTTGCCTGAGTAAGCACAATCAGTCATTTCAGGATTCAGAACTCTGAAAAGCCTTTTCTCATGTGGTTATCTTGAAGGTCACAATGGCAGGATGTGCTGGGAAGAAGTCCCAAGGCTCAGCTATGAACTTAACCTCAGAACAACAAAAATTCATTGTTTGTTGAATTTCCCCTTTACCTATTTTTATGTTCCTAGCTAGGCTTTGGCCCCTGTACCTGTTCTCTGTGACGCCACTTGCAACCGAAGAAAGGATGGGGGACTTTTATGCGTACCACAAGGGTACAAATGACATTTCTACTCATTGTCATTGTTGTTGTTTGATTTTTTAATAAGAAAAAAAACAACTAAATGAATGGAAAGATGGGGTGGAATTTTTTTTGTTGCTTAATATTTCCAGGCATTTTCTGAAATGATTTAATGGGTGACTACTGAAGTCATTTGTGGTAAATGGTAAAAGGCATCAGACTCAGAAACTCTCCAAATAGGTGGCTCTCCCAAGGTCCCTGTGCTACTATTTCTAGGGTCCCAGAAGCATAAATCAAGAGTCCTTGCACTGAGGTATCCCCTGGCACCACCTACAAAGCCTTGGCCATAGCATGTGCATTCCCATCTAGTGTGTGCAGAGCTGCCTGTTGGGAAAGTTTTCACTAAATGCAAGAAATTCTGATCTTGGCAGTTCCTAGAGGGGCATGTACTCATTGGTGTTGGTATTGGCAGGTCTCAAAAGAAAAAAATCCTCTGCTGTGGAGAATGACAGCACAACGTTCACCTCCAAGGGAAGGACAGAGACCTCAGCCTTGCTGCCAGCTGATCAGTGCAGGGGCAAAGCTAGCTACTTCCCATAGGGCAGCAAAACTGACCTGACAGCAAAATGATGAGTAAAAAAATAGGTGGGAGTCTGACTTCAGCAGCTTTGACTTTGGAAGCTTTCCTGCCCATGGTTATAAGTGATTTTTTTTTCCTCCTCGGCTCAAAACTGATTAGAAAATAAGTAGAAGCTGGAGATATTTCAACATCCACATGTCCTTGTAGCCTTATTCAATGTTTTCCTACTAGTGACCTGCACATCATGTTCTAGAGCAACAGGAAATTTCATGTTCACCCTGTTAGAGGCAGCATAAGATATTGGATAATACTTTCTATTCTTGTGAGGTGTGAAATGCAGTCACTTCTGCTAGACTTTCTAAGAGTGTAAAATTACCAGTTCTCATGAAATCTCTGCACCAGGAGCTGAGCCCTACCTCCTCGTGCTGACAACACAGCCCACATAGGCATGTTCTCATTTATCTGTTAGAAATTTGCTTGTCACTTAATTGACTTGCTTCTTGCTCTCGTGTCACACAGTGCAGAGAAGTAACTTCTCAGCTCAGCAAATGGCATGTTAGAGAGCAGAAATCCTATCTTGTTTAGGCTCTTGTCTCTTAATTGCTCTCAATTTCAGAGCAGAAAGACCACATCCAAAATAGGAGGCAAGATTTGCTCAGTGTGCTTATTTCTGAGCTTGACTGTGTCTTTTAGACCAATTCAACCTCTTGGCCCAAGCTCTGAGTTCCTCTAAAGCATGGAAATGTCCTGGGAGCAGGGGTCTGAAGTCAGTCAGGTGTTCTGGATGAGTTCGAGATACTTCTACATGCACAGATTCTACGTGAGTGAACAAAAGTTGTAAATGTTCCTCCTCTGGCCTCACACAAAGTCAGACAGGTATGCATGCTATCACTCAGCATGGAGATACTACTAGAGTCCTTCTTTTACCCCACCCCCTTCAATGCAAAGCTGAGAAAACTAATTTATATTTCAGCTACTGCCTTTGCCCTGCAGCAGAGCAGGAGCAGTTAGGTACCCAGCCCTAAGCTCAGAAATATTATCTAGTATCAGAATATTGGTGATTTCACCTTATTTTAGAAGGAAAGGAATGTAGATGCGTCCACCAAGCCAGGTAAGATTTAGGTTGTGGTTATTCAAGGTTTACAGCAATAAGTTACCACTAGGTAACTTAGAAGTTATAAACCACTGATTTATTTTACTAAACCACATCACACTGGATATTTGCCCTCAGCCCTTGGCACAAGACCTCTGCAAATGCAACAATGCTCATAGGCAATTGCTGGAGCCGAGAGCAATGAACTGAGCCATGCTGATGCAGAGTAGCTGGAAAAGGAAGTCCCAATCACTTCTCCTTGGCTGTGTTCTTCGCTCACCTGGTGAAGGTTGGAGAAGATGGGGTATAACCCTTCAAAGTTAAAGTGATGCAGGGTATTACGATGCCAGTAGAGATTTACTGTTAGCAGCACTCATAAACCTTCCTTTGCTCATGGTGGTGAGCTGTGGAAATGTGTATGGGCATCAGATGTTGCTGCAGTGGGGTAATTTTTCAATGGGAGCAGCTTCTGTAGTGTTCACTAGGAATGTGAAGCCTCCAAAAGGTCTGTTTGGAAGTGGCTCTGCAAGGGGTGTGTGTGTGTGTGTGTGTGTGTGTGTGTGCAGCTCTCTGATACACTTCAGAGGTATGGAGATGTCCCTGAAGGACAGGGCAGGCAGTGTGTGCGGAGAAAGTTGGTCATAGGATGCTCAAAATTTAGGATCATACTCCTGCTCAGGGTCATACCTAGGCAGAAGTTTGGCTCATTTGTTTCTAAAATCCCTGAACTGGGACCCTGTTCCCTTTTCCCCTTAATCAGTGATGCAGCCAGCTCTAGAGCTAGCTCTAGTCAACTCTAAGCTTCTGATGGCAGGTTCCTGCGAATCAGGAAAACCAGCATGTTACCAGAGTGGGACTGCACCAGTCTCACCTGGGGCCTCTCAGGTATACGCTGGTAGTGGTCACCTTGCAGGGCCCATGACTGGGGAGCAGGAGCAGATGGGGTGGTTTTGGGGATGTGGACACCTGCCTGTAAGGAGCAAGGAGAAGTGCTGATGGCTGGCCAGCTCACTCACTGATTTTTATTTCCTTGTTTTGGCTGTGACTGGAAGCCAAACTGCTTAAAAAGTAACATGGTGAAGGCCCCCCTCCGCCTGGTTGAAC
Source organism: Rhea pennata (assembly GCF_028389875.1). Taxonomy (NCBI): domain Eukaryota; kingdom Metazoa; phylum Chordata; class Aves; order Rheiformes; family Rheidae; genus Rhea; species Rhea pennata. Next base: position 5,251,214 of record NC_084680.1, read on the forward strand.
TCCACTGAGATCAAGGGGTTGCAATGAGCCTGGCCTAAAGTTTTACTTTATTTTTAGCCTGACTGGAAGCAGAAAGAAATAGAAATTTTGTAATTGAGCAATTTCCGGACTAGTTTTGCAAACTCTGGAAAATTCTGCGGCTCAGGTAAACATGTAAAGTGCCAGAAACTTCACACATCTCCATGATTTCCTATCACTTCTGTCTACCTTTAGCCACAGTGAATAGAGGTGAAGGGCTAAGGTAGTAGTTTGTGATTTAGGAGACCTGAGTGCAAGTCACTGTTTTGGCACAGACTGTGTGTACGCTGAGTCCAAGATCTTGTGACCCTCTGTCCCCTGGCGGTAGCCCCAGCTGAGGCCAGTATGCAGGGATAAACTCAAATTAGGAAGCTCTCAGGTACTTTAGAGGTGGTAGATGTGTAAATGCCAGCTATAAATAGCTATCGCGCTAACAGCATAAGCAAGACACGTTTTAGTCTTTACTGTGCGCATGCGGCTGTGGCTTGACAGTAAAGCTGACACATTGGGAAATAATTCTTCCAGTTACGTCAGAGCCAGGAAATTCTCACAATCAGAGAAACATCAGATGAGCCTTTCCATTACAGGACACCCCCACCGTTCACTTGGTTCAGCACTCTCCTCATCCAAGTGACTGTGCCAGGCTTTGCAAGCATTCATTATGGCAGGCTTGAAATACATATATATATATTTTTTTCCTGGAGCTGGGATGCCCAGAGGCTGCGGGTAGTGAAATGCCAGTTGGCTTTTGGGGATGCTGCTTATAGACAGCTGTGAGGCTGCTTTGCTCTTCTGCTAACTTTGCTAGTTTGCAACTAGGTGCAGCAGCCACCAGCTTGAGAGGTCACTGTTTCCGTCAGCATCCCTGCTGACTGCGGTGTCGGTGCTAGACTGGGGCACGGCTTAGCACAAACGCAAAGCAAAAAGCTCCTCCTAATGAGTCTCAATGCTATTTATTGAGTCCTTGAAACTTTTTTCTTTTTAACTAATCTCCACCATGATTCAGAGCTTGTTGGATTTTTGCTGCGCTTGCACCCTGGGGCTGCTCCTGATTTACACCGGTGCTGGTACAAGCAGAACTAAGCCCTTTGTTGTCTTAGTTTCTTTCCCCAGCCTGCTCCTCCAGTTGCCTCTCTGCAGAGTAGCAGCTTCTTCACTGTTCTGGGCTGGGCTGTCTTAAGGACACCCTCCTAGACGTGCTACGGGCCCTGCTCAACGGTAAGATGCTTCTTTCTCTCTCTGCAGCCCTGAAGGGAGTAGCCATGTCCTACCTCTATTTTGGCTGTCTGAATGGACATCTGGGATTGGGCTTTGAATACACTTTAAAGCTCCCTACCCTGTCATTCAGCTTTGTTAGTCTAAATTTCAGTGAGACTTTCTTTGCCCATTTCCCTTCTCCACTTCCCGTAAGCTGCTGTGTTCCCTGTGTTGCTGGCACTTCTACTTCAGCCAACCAGCCCACCTGCATTTTCTACCCATATTTTAATCATTTCTCAGTCTTCAGTAACCCCTGTTGTTAGCTGAGCCTGCAGAGCCTGGGCAGAAGGTGCTAACCAGCCCTGAGGGCAAGACCAATGTCATCCTCTGTCATGTGGTGATGGGAACAGCCTGGTCATGACAAGAGCTGCTTGGCGCGTGGTACTCGTGCTGCCCTCTCTGCTTGGCCTCCCACACTATCATGTCTCCTAGTTCTTGTTCTTGGTGAAGCATATTTTTTTCTCCTCCCTCCCGCCTCGTCCTACTTTTTTTTTTTTCCCTTAGTCACTCCATAACTAAGCATAACTAAAGCAGCAAAGCTCTTGGGCTAGAACATACAGCTGGTGCTAACTGCTCTGCAGTTCCACCAACCAAAAACAAAGATGTTGAACTGGCTGCTTTTTGCTGGCAGTTGTCACATACCCAGAGTGGTGCAACCTTAAAAAAAAAAACAGGTCTGGATGCCGCTGACAAAAATTTCCTTGGCTGTCTGGTGATGCTTCTGGTGATATTTCCTGCTGAGACCTTGCCAGCCTACAGGTGATTCCCCTTTCCACTAGGTACACACAGAACAATGAAAGTTGAACCCAGTCTGATCAATTTGATTAGATCCAAATATCTCAAATGGATGAATGAGATCTTAACTATTGCCTGGAAACAGTGATTTGGAATCTCAACTTGCAACATAGGCAATGGGAAGTATAACACCACTAAGCCCTAGGCTGAATTTTCTTCTTCTTTCATACTGAGCCATATGTTTATGTTTTTTAATATATACACATACACATATCTGTCAATGTGGTTTCCCAAGGAGAGACAACTCCCTTTTTTCCCTCACTTATTGGTCTCTCTATATAACTATATGTAAATTTATCTCTTTTCCAACTTTCTTCCTAAGGGAAGAGAGCTCCTTCAAATGTTAGCTCACTGTGCACTAACATCGAGCAGCAGTATAGGAGGGAGAAGGAAAGGTTTGCTAACACTTTCCTGTGAAATTCATTTTTCTGCCAAGAATAACACAAAGTGATTTTTTTGTGTTCCGCACTAGTGTCTTTCCTATGCTTAAAAAGAACGTAAGTCATCCAATGATCTTGAATTGCACTGCTGCACAAACTCTATCCACCTTATCACAAGTGAAAATAGCAGTTTCCTGTGATGGGGTTATCTGTTACTCACATGCATATGGATTACTGGAATACACCTGTGTGTTTTTGACATTACTTGCAGACTGGAAATGTTTCACAAATACTAGCACCAGCAGTTACTCACTTATCTACTTCACTGTGGCTTTTTTGCATGCTTTCAATCATTTATTCAAGGAGAAGAAAAACTTTATCACTCAGCCATCCGTGCCACACAAATAGCGAATCTCTGATGGAAACGACAAGAAGAAAAACTTTATCACTCAGACATTCATCCAAACAGACTTATAGGAATGAATAGGTCAGCTGACATCTGGACTAATTGAGAGATAACTTGTTGACCCCCCAAATGAGAATTAAACCTGATTCTCTAGTGCTTTGCCCATCTGTCATGAAAGAGACCAGCAGAAAGTAAATAAAAACCACTTCCACTAGTGGAAGTGGAAAACTCTGATTTGATTCATTTCACACCTGTTTTGCACAGATGCATTTCTTCCAAAAAGCATACAGCAGTGCAAAACCTATCTCAGTCCTTGATAACAAATTTTACCTAACAGTACTTCCATAAAACCCATTAGATAAATGAGAACAGTAATATCACTGCAGGTTCCTTACACTGTTTCCCCTTGTGCTGTGAAGACAGAGTGAAGGTCTTCGGGACTTGATCTTTATTTCTATAATGACCCCTTCAGCATCTTGATTCTTGCCTTCACTTCTGAAGATACTTTGTCGCTGTTATCTCCACTTGTCCTTTCAATCCAGTAGTTGAACAGGACCGACTTCTCATTGCCCTGATCCCACAAATGTCCCACCACCTTCTCATTGAAGCAACGGTGAATGAAGAGATGACAGGAAACCCAGAGACTTTCTCAGCTGGGCATGAGCCCTTTTCTTGGTGGTTTCTCACCCTGCGGTGAAGACGGATGCAGACGTGGAGACTACTTGCATGGCAGCAGGTGCTGGAGCGTGAGCTCCTAGGATCACTGTATGACTGATACAGTTAACTGCTTTGCTTTCCTTTCTCACCCACAAAAACAAGTGTGATTGTTGATTCTTTCACTTTTAAGCTCAGTGGCTGAATTTGTCAGCTTGAACAAGTAAGAGGTGTTTGGCATTCACAATCTAGACTTTGCACTCTAAATCCTGGCTTTCTTTGAATACTTCTTATTGTTTAAAGTGAAGCATGATACAGATTTGATTATCGAGGCAGCAGTAGGGAAGATTTGCTTCCAGTGGGGCAATTTTTTTTCTTTGCAGTGGACTGCTTAGCAAATAACAGATCATTTATAGACAAACAGGTGTACACACACACACACACACAAACCAAACAAAACCCACTATGCTGGTGGTTTTCCAGCAGCAGGTACCACTGCTGGAATTCCTTTAATCATCAAGAACAAATCCAAATGGTTTCACAGGACTTTTGAAGTGTAAATGACTCACATCAGGTTTTACCACCCAATTCCAGTTAGTATGGCCCCTCTTTTCAACAGGGCCTCCAGGATGAGCATCATCTTGCCTACCTCATGCACCCGTTTAGAAGACAAATTGCTCTCTGAACAAACTACTTGCTCTGGCTATACAAGGAACTGAAATTTATAACGACAAGGCAGGCAAGTGCAGGATAGATGCCTAACTCCGAGCGGCTGTTCAGGAAGGATGAGTCATGTCCTCCATGCAGATCCTTGAGGAGCATTGCTGCAGCCGGGGGATGGCCACAGTGCTGTGAGTCACTGAATCACAGAATGGGTAAGGTTGGAAGGGACCTCTGGAGATCATCTAGTCCAACCTCCCTGCTCAAGCAGGGTCACCTACAGCATGTTAGACAGGGTTGCATCCAAACAGGCTTTGAATATCTCCAGAGAAGGAGACTCCACAACCTCTCTGGGCAACCTGTGCCAGTGCTCTGTCACTCTCACAGTGAAGAAATTCCCCCTCACATTCAGGCGGAACTTCCTATGGTTCAGTTTGTCCCCATTGCCTCTTATTCTTTTCACAGAATCACAGGATCGGTAAGGTTGGAAGGGACCTCTGGAGATCATCTAGTCCAACCGCCCCTGCTCAAGCAGGGTCACCTACAGCATGTTAGACAAGAGTCCAGTGGCTGCAAAACTGCAGAGCTTTCTCCCAGCTGCCGCTCCAGTTTCAGGGCTCAATGCCTGGAGCTGAGGTCTTGCTGGATCTGAAAGGGACGGGCTGAAAGGTCTGTGCTGTTCACTGGAGAGCTCCTCTGCTCACACAAGCATTGCCTGTTGACTTCAGCAGTTACCTCCAATTTACTCTTATGGGTGGCCATTAGCTGAGGTGATTCTCCTCCTTTTTAACATGATAATATGTATTTAATTTATATTATATTATGAATAAATACAAAATGTAAAGCCAAACTACTCAAAGGGTGATTCGAGTAAATCCTCTGACAGACTCTCAGTCCCATTCAGTTTCTGAGCAGCTGGCAAAGGGCATGGGGGGTTTCCTCTGCACAGCACATTGCCCTGCTCAAGGAAGTACCTGGCCTTACAACTGCCCCCAGCATGCTTGCAGAGAAAACAAAAATCTCTAATACAAACTCAAGCATCTTTCATCTGAACTCATTTTTTCATGTCTACATGCATTACCTCAACAGTCTGAAACGTGAGTGGGGATAGGTTCATGCATTTCCTGGTACCTGAGTGCTTCCAGGGGCTGTGTGTGATTCACCTCTTTCACTCCTGCCCATCCCCAACTCTTTTCCTGAAGGAGATCCAATCTGGCTTATTGCCTAAATGTCCTTGTGATAAGGATCAATCTTTGGCTTTGCAGCAATTGGAGCAGACGCAAAGACTGAAGGGCTTCTACTACTTTCTTGTCTTGGGCAAGTGTGGGAGGGCTTAGCAATAGCTTGGGAGAAACACAGAGGGACTTTTGGGGCTGTCACGGGGCTGATCTAAATGGCCTCATGTCACACAAGCAAGCACCAGATACACCCGTGATAAGTAATATGGGGAATAACAGCCCCACGTACCTGCCCTAGTATTTCTGCATCCAGATTAGTTTAGTGAGAGGACGGAAACTGGAGAGGTGCCAGCATGTTAAGAAACACCTCCTTCCTGCCCTCAGGACAGTCATGTGTTACCTTGGATGGGCTGTCCTGCCTGTTTCATAGGGAGTTTCTCTAAGGAGAATACTGCCTTCTCACGATGGCCCGGTCTGCATCTTCCTGCTGAGCTTGCCTTTTTTTTTTCCTTTAATTTAGATGAACTGGTTAACCAGGCCCTTCAGACACCTGTCCAGATGCTCTGAATGAAGCCACAGCTCCAGTGATGCCAATGGTACTGTTTCCAGTTGCATGATAGAGTCAAAATTTCCCCTTCCTGTTCCTAAATGAAGAGTGACTTACTTGAGTTTGATTAGTTGGGTTTAATATAATTTACTTTATCTAAAGTAACATAGGTCTGATTAAATTTGGACGGTGTGCATGCATGCAAACTTCTCTGACTACTTAATTCAGTTGATGGCTACAGCTGAAGTTAGAGCAGTGCAACCCATGCTCTCTGAGGCTCTTTGCATCTTGAGATTCTCCCTCACCTTGAACATCCCTCCTTAAATAAAACATCCTGTGGTACTTAAGCAACCACTGCCAGCACCAAGGCTGCTTTTGGAACTGCAGTGCAAAGCCCTTGCCTAGATGGATGCATTGAATCTCTATTGGAGCCAGTTAGACAATGTTGGCTCTGGTATTTTCACTTGCAAGGTCTTCTGTACTTAGATCTTCACGTGATTGCACGCACTGCTGTGTGTAAGCAATTTGTTAAAATGCTGGGCTTTGTTCTGTAAGTGTTTCTTTGTTCATTGATGCTTTGTTAATTCTGCTAGAATTTTTGTAGATGTTAAAAAAAACAGCCGGAGGGAAAAGCTGTGGGCTTGTGCCCTCTCTTGCTTCTTTATCAAGTATGAAAAAGGCCTGAAAGGGCTTTTTAAAACTTTAGTTCTTGTCGATTGTGGCAGCCTTCTCTTTTACTCTGGAAATGCAAAGACTGATGGAGAGTTAATGGAAGTGTGACATCTTGGCAAAGAGACTTCTGTCAGACTGTTTCAGGTTGTTTGCTTTAGTGGTTATTCTACCTGAAACATTTCACATTTTGTTCGGACTTCTAGGCTGCAGTTCTGTCAGCTGAGTCATGGTAACACTTAGTGCTAATTAAAGCTAGGCAAGATGTTTTTTTATGAATATTTTATTCATTGAAATTGAAAATTCAGGTCAAACAAAACAATCTGTCAACTTCTGCATTTTTTTTCTAAAGCCAAAGTACAACCTTTCAATATTTTTCAATATTAAATGTTTCAATGTTACATTTCAAAATGAGGCTTCAGTGTTAAATTTAGATATGCACTCATGTAAAATAAAAGTTTAATTCTCCTCGGAGCACTTTGACTGAAAACAGTTTTCCTGGCCTGCTTAGGACAAAACAAAGCAAAACAAAACAAACAAACAAAAAATTTACAATGGCTTTGACCTGAATTTTACATTAATTGTAAAAAAAGGAATTTGTTTAGTAAGCCAAAAATGCAGTTTCTTCTTGCCACCTCTACCTGTAAAATAAAGTGCATTCAGGTGCAAAAAGTGAGACATTTTGATGTGGATGAATAATTTGGGACAGCAAGTTTATTGCATCTCCCAGGATCTGCTTTGTGTATGTGATCTTGCCCTGAGTTGCAAGGGAAGCCCTGCGTTTTAGAGATTTCTGCCTGATTTTTGTAATTCCAGCTAAAGTGCCCTAAGCTGATTCCCAGAGGAGCAGGGAAGGGAGGAGGATTCCAGTGCAATGTCGGCAGGGAAAGAAGGGAGCAGAGGGATGGGGAGGCCCGTGTGGGAAGCCTCTTGGGTGTTCCCTGGGGGTTTTGGAGCAGCTCTGGCTTGGAGATGGAGGCTGCAGGCGTTGGTGTCCATTCGTGCCTGCTGCAGCTCTGACCCTGTGATGGGGAGTGCTGGCAGGGAGCTGAGCACAGTTCAGGTCACCAAAGTGGCTTTATCAGGGAGGAAAAGAGGGAAGAGCAAACGGATCTTCTTTTCCTTAGTGCAGTTAGACCTGAGATCTCAGCTGGTTCTCAACAGTGGTTATGTACGAACAGCCTTCAGTCCAATCCAGTTTCAAACAGAACTCCCAAATTTTGCTGTAGTCTCCTGCTACTTTCTGCAGCATTTTCACATTTTGCTGCTGTGAAGTTACGTGTATCTGTATCATATTTGCAGGAAGCACCACACACCTGGCCTCTTAAGATCTGATTCATCTGAATCTTAATCCTGGCCATCCCACTGTTGACAGACCTAAGCAAACCAGACCAGCTCTGCAGGCTAATGTTGCAGGACCCTGGGGTTACAGACAGGAGAGAAGCCTAGTGTTCATTCATGACTATACAGAAGTAATTTAGGAAAGATATCCAGGTCTATCTCCAAAGTAGGCCAGCTTTGAGGGCTAAATCACTGTTGTCAATGGCCTTTAGCAAAAAAGCATCCACCTCCCCATCAGCCACAGGATTTGAATGCAGCAGCAGAGCCACAGAGCATCAAACCGCACCGCCCTCGTCCCTTCCTCATTTCTGGTAAGCGGGAGCCTGGTTGCTACATTCTTCTCGGGTACAGGCTGCGTGAGTTGTGGAGAGGTTGAAAAGCAACAAGAAAACCCTCTGCCCTGCCGCACTGCTGAGCCCCACGGCGAGAGCAGCAGCGGCCCTGCGTACCCAGTGCTGTCTGTGCTTTGGCATTGATGCACCTGCTTCTTGTTCAGCACGAACTGTTGTCCTGTCACCTGGGAAAGGAGAGGGGAAGGACAGTATAGAAGACCTTTGCAGGACTGGATCCTGCTAGTAAGGTTCTCCTGGAGGAAACAATAGTAGAGTATTTATGAGAAACTATTTCCGCCTTCCCCACCATACCTCTACTGTCTCTAGTCTGCTCTTGCAATCTGTCTACAGAGGGGGGAGCTGTGAGAGCTCCTCTGCCTCTGCCAGGGAGAAGAAAGACTTGCAGTAGAGCAAACTGGCTGAGAGGAACCCTCCTCTGACCCTTCCTGCAGCAAGGGCTCCTCAGTGTTCATTGAACCTTGGCCTAGACACAACAAAGAGCAACCTGGGGATTTCACAGTCTCACAGGTATGTAAAAAGCCATGTCCCAGCCTGTGCAGGTACAGATTTTCTCTGTACAGAAGGCAGGCAAGGCCTTGGGACGGAGGAACAGCAGGGTGCTGGCTGCCTGTCCATGGGGTGTCTCAGCACCTTGGAGACTGCTGGTGATGGATTACTGTCTTGTAGCACTTGTGTAACTGGGTCACACTCCAGGCACTTGTTGTGGCTGTCTCTCTACAAGCCACAGCAGGAGGATGGTCATTTCTTCATAGAGTTGACATACTCCAGGTATTTTCTCCATGTTCAGTGATCCAGCAGCAGAAGTTTTAACAGTTTTCTCCTCTTTAAACTGCATCAGGAACAGCATTAGGTTATGGTGTGTAGGCCTGCATGCTTGACTAGACCTTCAAATTTTAACATTTTTCTTTCTTGGTCTTTGCATGCTCAGATGTCTTCCAGACTAATCAGCCCAGAGCAGCAGTAGGATGCAGGGAAGAGCATAGTGGTACCCCGACGCTTGGAAACAACACCTACTGGTCAGAGAATCACAGAAAATGGGCTTGGAAGAGCAATTATGTCTTCTCTGGGAAGGATCAAGTAAACCAATATATTTCTAAGGGAAGTTTGTAAATCCTGATCTCAAAACCTGCCACGAGGAGGTCCACTCTGCCCACACAATCTATACCAACACATTTCTGTTCTTACCACCACAATGTTTTGTAGTGCCCAATTTCTCTTTCTTCCTTGCTACTGTTTAACCATGTCACTCTCTGGTACATCCCAAGAAGATGAACCAGGAGAATATGCCATTGGCAGGTTCCCACTCTGTATTAGCAAAACTCCCAGGAACTACAGAACAAAAAAAAAAAATCCGGTGAGGAACCAGACCAGGGGAATCACACCATAAGAGTGATGGTCTGACATGCCAGAAGAGTGACATTTTAGGTTGTCATCACTCATGCTTGTTGATGAGCCAAGGTTGTACAACTTGGCTTTATCCTCTGACTTTCCCAAAGAGCGAGTAGATCTCTGGGCTCCAGCATGGTCTCATGCTGCTGCTGAATGGGGCTAGCAGATACCTGGCCCTAGAACTCTTATAGAAAGATGGGGCCTTCTCATGTCAGTTATTGGCCCAAAAGAGAACCAACATTTCTCAGATGGACAACTGCTGTTTATTAACCCAGTCCCATCTCAGGTTAAAGGTCTGAATCCCAGAAGAGTGCCCCTCTAAACACTCCTCTTGAACACAGTTGCCTCCTCCCTTTCTCCCCTTTGTCTTGATTCATTCTCCAGACCCCTGAGCTCCACTTCCAGCCTATCCACCTACGTATTCTTCCCAGTCTTCTCATTTCCAAATACGTCTTTACTTGAATGAGTCTGGCAGCCTGATTTCTATCAATATTAATAGCTTTGGGTTGCTTTTCCTCAGGCCTGGAACTTTGCTTTTACTAACAAAATTTATCTTCATGAGAAATATTGACAGACTGGAAATTCATCCGGACATCTCTTGTAATTGCTTTTTCCCTTTTTGCTCAGTGGTAAGTAATGGGTTTGTTATCAGCAAAACAGTACCAGGATCAATGGGAAAGTTATATTTTCAATTTTTATTATTAAACTATTATTACAAACAATTTATAAACTGAGATGAGCATCAGGAGCAGAAGAAAGAGTTGCAGGAGCCCTCTGTTTTTCTTAGGCCATGTGGATTGTTTCCAAGGTATGGGCTGATGTAAATCAGTCAAGAAATGGAGTATTATACCAGCCGAGAAGGATGTGCCCCCCGTCTCTGGGGCATGCAGTGTGAAATGCAAGTGCTCTCTGAGCGAATGCCAAGAGTTGTGCTAACCCTGAGCTCTGAGGTTCCCTGGAGCATTACAAATGCCTGAGAAAAGAGATGGATAGATGAAGATCTCCAGGATTTACAGGGTACAGAGCATTGCAGTGTGGTTCTCCCTCTAGTGTCTGGCTGGAAACTACAGGCACATTTTTGAAGCTGGCTGATGTCTGGGCCAGGGAAGGCGAAAGACAGCTCAGCAGCTGTTAAGTCCCTGGTGGCTAGGGTGACACATTAGTCTTCTTGGGCCCACATGGCTAGCCTTCTTCTTTTAAAAGCAGAAATAGTTGTTTGTTCATCAAGATTTGATTTTCTGAGTGTAAGAGGAGACAGAATGGTTGACAGCTTCTTGGCTTGCTGTTTCAAGCTCCCTCAGCCCTCAAGCTCATTCTGTCTGCCAGGGCTGCAGGGTGAGGCTGACAGTGCTTCTTCAGGTTTCTGTTCTTCACTGTCTTCCTCTGATCCTTCCTCTTTGATTTTGAAGCCCTTTGAGCTGTCACGTCACAGGTGATACGAGGGTCTCCCCTCGCATATGCCTCTGTTCTGGGATTCGTGCCAGGGAGAGGTAGCTGCTGTTGTTTGATTCTCTGGTGTATAAAGAAGGTTCCAAAGAAAAGGCTGTGATGTAATTTCAGATAAAAGTGACTAAATCGATACAGTTTAATTTGACCCCCAAGGAAGAAGCACAACATTCGCCTTTCTTCCTTTCCTTCCCCACAGAAGGCATCTGTGGTACAATTACTCATGGCTAGAGGGTCTAACACGGACTCAATAGTTGTATGAGTTGTTTCTAATTTTATACCGATGTATAAGCTCCTTTTTTTTTGGGGGGGGGGGTGACTCTCCAAAGTTAACATGTTTTGCATTGCTGGTTCCTACAAGATTTGTTTTCTATTTTATTTCACCTAAGCAGAAGAGGCTTCTTTCAGCAGGTGTCTCAAGAAGGTCTGTTCTTCCCTCGAGATTTGCCCTTTGCAAGAAGCCTCTATGTTTGATTGCTTGGGGAAGCAAAGGGAGCCCAGGCCAGGAGCAGGCACAAGTCCCTGTAAACATCAAGGGACTCTCAGCTTTCCTGGTCTCACTACCGGGTTTTGTAATACACAAATAAATATTCTTTGTGAAACAGAAACAGAGTGCTTTACCACCACATGTGAGCGAGTTTCTCAGAACTGGTTGTGCTTGGTACTCAAGGCCGAGCAGCTGTTTTGGAAAAATGTTGCATTTCCTTGAGCTGTTTCTGAGTTCAACACTGGGCCTAAGCAGGCCCATTGGTAGTACATGCTTCTTCTTGCAAGGCTGCAGCTTTGGCACTTGTACCTGCTAGGCATGACAGGTAAAGAGGGCGCTGGGCAACACCCCTACCACCAACCTTTTGAACATTTCCTAGCCTGTTTGACAGCAATTGCCTTAAACTGCCAGAGCTGTGGTACAGCTGCGGGGGGGATTTTACTCTGCCCTTTCCCAGAAACCTCCTCTTGTTCTGAATCTCTTGGTCAAAACTGCTGTTAACATCCAACATGTCTCCCAGGACTGAGAGAGTCATTTGACATGTACCAAGATGACTTAATTTAATTTTCTGGAGTCTGCAGAGCACCCAGCTCCATTAGCTTTATCTTAGCATGAGAAAGCATGTCTTAGAGATGATGGGCAGCCATGCTGCACCTCCTTCCCAACCTCTTCCTCCATAATCGCTCCTGTCCCTTTGCTGCTGGTAACAGGGAGGGATCCTCTATTTTCTATTTCTATTTTCTAGTAAAACTCAGATCACTCCTTCCCAGAAGGACCCCTTCAGACATCTGACTGCAAAATCTTCCAGACTCTCTTAGTTTTCCTTTAAACACCTAGTGCTGTGCAGGGGCAATTCTGGTAAGGATGGCTGCAGCTCAGCTTCCCTTCTTTCCCCTCTTTCTTTGTGGCATTTCTGAGTGTGCCTGGTCCATGCTCTGAGCCAGGTTCCCCTTTCTGTGCTGACTGCCTGGAAGATGCATTCAGGAAGCAAGCAGTTCTGCTGCAGGGGTTTTGCAACTCTGACTTCTGCTCCTTTCAACAGTTTCAGCTAATTTTGTCTTTCCTTTGTGGAAACTGGGACATGGTATGACTACTGAAGGAATACTGGTCACAAGAGTAGCTAGCACCAATGGTGTGGTTGGTCTCAACCTTCTCTGCAAAGCATTTTATACCTTAAAGCATTTACCCACAAATCATTCCTGGTCTTTGGCTACGGGAACTTTCCCAGGTCAGATGTGTAAGATGTCATTCCCTTCAGTGAAGAGTTACATGAAGTTGTAGACTATTATTAAACAGTATTTTCTGACTGTCTTGATTATTATTTTGATACAAATGTTTAGCAAAACCAAAATAACATCTGGAAACTTCTTGGAATTGCTGCATTTTCATCATCAGGGAAAGGGAGCTTTGAACACGTTTCCCCCCACCCCTGGCCCAGCTAGTTTGAATGGTAACGTCAATTAAGCAAACTTCAATTTTTCTTATGCGTAATTACTCCCAAGTTGCAGACACAGGAAGTCATACCTGAGACAGTATAGGCTGTGTCATATATTGATGGTAACATGTCCTAACAGCAGCAATGCCAACCCAGCCACACGGCCAGGTCCAAACACCCAGCCCTGGGCTGCAGTTTCCTCCCAGCCACCAGTACCAAGTATTCCTCACGTGAAGTTCTTACTGTTACCACAAAATTAATAGTGCGTAAATACTGACTCATGCCTTGGCAGTCTGTGAAATTGCCTACTCAGCTGTGCACTGGCCTGCTTGGAGGGGCAGCTTTTGTCCCAGGAGCAGCCTCAATACTTGGAGCTGCCAGTCTGTTAGGAGCAGGCTGGTGCAGCAAAGGATACCTTGTAAACAGTGTGTTTGGGATTTTCAAAGGAGACAGAAAGGAGTCAGGCTTCTAGGTCCCTCAGCACTATTTATTTGGTTCAAAAATGCCAGTTCCTTGCTTTCCTTAGCCAGCTGCAGTATGATAGTCTTAGCCTTTAAATGGCAGTACTTTTCTTTAGAATTTACAGTGGGAACTTTCTCTTTAATTTGCTTTTCTAGAGCTGAATACAAGTCATTTATCCACACAATGTTATATGCTATTTTTACTTGTTTTGCTCATGTCTCAAGGAAGATGTTGCAATCGGGTTCAGCTAAGTAGGGCATATTGTTTCCAGCAGTCATGGCTTAACACTCTTCAATTCCTTTGAAACTTTGTAAGCAAAACCCTTGGGACATATGTGACCCAAGTGAGGGAAGTCAGTGCTTCAGAGGGCTAATAACAGTGGAAATATCAGAGATGATGTTGATATCTCAGGGAGAACTATGTAAACATGGCAGAATAGTTCCTCGTGAAGTCCAGACAAATGTTGATTGATCTGAATTTCAGTAGAAGGGGAATGATGCCGCAGCTTGAAAGTGTTGAAACAGCTCGCAGCTTTTCAGGCCGTCTGCATAACACTCCCTGTCACTGGGACACTGAATTGGGATACTGGGACATCGGGACCATCACCAAGATGCCTGTGATGAGGTTGGAGTCACTCTCTCAGCAATCCCCCAGAGCTTGGTGACAGCCTGCTTCTTGCCTGTGTGCTACCAGTCATGCCTGAGCAGGCTCAGGAGATTCAATCTTGTGATGATTTTAGGGATATTCCCATCTCTACAAGCCGTGGAACCAGTCCAACATTAATTATTTTACAAGCCCCGGCATCCATTGAGCCCACTCAAGTTTTTCCCATCTGAGACTACTTGCTAATATGACTGTAGGTGTCTGCATTTGCTACTTATGCAAAAGCAGCACCTAGAAACCTAGAAACTAGCACACTAGTGTCTTTTGATCTGACACTTCCAAGCCAAGGTGAGGTTGTGTCTTCATTCTAGGAATGAATCATGCCAAGTAGTGGGGCCCTTTCTGGTCATCTCTTGCTTCCATACCATGAAGAAGATGACAGACGTGTACCACTGCCATATCAGCCGTATGTCAGACAAGTTACCCAGAGAAAAGTAGCTTCTTTCTTACCCCAGGGTGTCCTGTGATGCTTTGAGCTGGATACCAGTCTGGGAAACCACTGTGGGCCTTACACTGAGAGAGAACTGGTGGTGGTCAGGCTCTGATTCTTCTGGCGCTGCATGATGGAGGGTCTCTCTCCTGCATGGCAAGTTCTTAGCACAAAACTGGAGCATGGTTGGACTCAGCCAAACATCATAGCCTGGCTTCCTCCTTCAGCTAGGATTAAAGGTTAAAAACCAGATGGATTCTTTTGTAATCCTGTTACAGTAATGAGCACAGTACACAAACGACCACTTCTGTCGTATTATGCTGCCTCCTTTCCTCTGATTCTTCACTGTGGGAAACCTCTGTCATGCTCAGAGGTTCTGCCTGGCGCAGATAAAACTGCAGCTTTTATTACTCAGGGGTATTACAGAAGCTGGATGCCTGTTAGAGCCATCTCACCTCCAAAACCAGCCTTTGGCTGGAGAAATAAAAAAAGCATAGAAGGAACTGTGCTGTGGCCTAGAGCCAAATCACAGCCTCCCAGCTGGACCCCTCTGCTGTGCTCCATGGTCAGTGTGGACACACAACTTGCCTGTGTCAGGAGCACAGCAGATCTGTCTCCGCATGTTAATCCCAAGACTGTCTTTAGCTCAGGATTATTCATGAGGTTTCCAGACTCTATGTAGCAGTTGCTGATGGCAGATATTGGTGATGTGAGTTGTTGTCACATATACAGCATTGATGCAGAAAACAGCATCTGAAGGAATGTTGATTTAGGTACTAAGGCACGAAATGGGTCTCAAAAGCTCTCTGACACAGCTTCACTGAGAGATTTGCACAAGTCATTTAGGGATCCACAACGTAAGAATTGACCTTGATCTCTCCTTTCTTTTCCCATGGTATATTAGTCTTTTGCACCTCAGGTGTTATGCTTGTTCTGTGGAGATAACATCAGTTATGCCACCTTGGGTAAATGGTGCAGGATAGGCTGCCTCTGGCTGAAGGGGGTCAGATTCAAGTAGCCAGGTAGTCTCTGTAGTCCCACACTGGAGTTGGGGAGTCCTAGGCCCTGAAGTGTGGGAAGGGTCCCCAGAAAGACGGTCTGGGGCTGGGCTCTGGCCCAACACCACAGCATGTTTAATCATTGTGGTTTGGAAGACACTGGTTTATGCCTCCTCTCTTGGTCTTCATATCTCTGCATCACTTTTGATAAGGTACTCTGATTCCAAATGGCACCAAATGGAGCCTGAGATCCTGATAAATACAGCTATTGAACAGTTTCTCTATGACAGAAGGAATAAAATACACAATTTCTGACTTATCATATCATTTTGGAGAACATTCCTCAGTGCATTATACAGAACATAAAAGGAATTTAAATGGCACACTAAAAAGCCTCCTCATCTTAAATGTATACTTTCACTTCAGATTTTTCTTCTGCTTTTCCTGATTGATGAGGTCAACCTCTTTTTTTTTCTCTGCTTATTCTTTTTATCACTCGTAATTTCGGGCATGTCTATCCAGTTCCAATTCTCCCCTCCCTAAACAAGTCTCAGTCTTTCCTTATGAGTAAGAACCTAAAATTTTCCATGAACTCTCTCCTGCAGTCTCAGCCCTGAGGATCAAAGTCACTGACTGATTGAAACATGGAATTTACAGCACTGGGTATGAATGTCGCTGGAGCACAGGAGGAGACGGGGTAGCTTGTTGATGGCGATGTAGTCGACTCTTTTGTTGATGCAGGCTTCTTCATTTACCATTTTTTTTCTCCCTGGACCTGTCTCCTGGCCTCCCCTCCTCCCTGTCCTGCTGTGGAAAGTGTTTCTGGGAAGGTGAACCCTGCTTCCTACATCTCCCATCTGCTGCGGAAAAGCTGCTTGGGTTTCCCTGACAAGGGGATTCCTGGTGCTGCTGAGCTCATGTCTAAATTCCTCCCAAAGCTGCTTACAAAGGCAGCTTCAATATGAATGACATTTGCAGGCCTGGGAAAGCTACTGGTTGACAACTGCTGGCATTTGTAAAGCCTTTAAAGAACAGTAACTGAGTGTAGCTTGGTTTCCTTTTTGATATAGGACAGAAACAGGAACAGCTGTCTTCCTGACAGTGGGCTGATGTAAAGCACAAGCTGAGTTATTTGGTGCTTATTTTCATTTAGTTACAAATAAGTTACAAATAAGTTCCCCAAGGACTGCTAGCGATTTGACATTCCGCCTTTCTGCCAAAGCAAAAGAGAGCTTGAAGTTGCATCCAGCACAGAGGGCAGGACCCATGAGGGACTGTCCCAAGGATTCAACCTCTTGGCCTGCTCTGTCCCACCTCAGTGGGAGATGACAGACTCCTTTTGAGCGCACTTCAGTTCCTGTGGGCACAATTTTCCCAGTTTCTTCATTATTAGAGAAAACCCACGGGTTATTTGCAAGTTTCCATAGGTGAAAAGCAGATTTCTTTCAAATTTTCTAACAGGATGGAATTAATAGTTGTTCTTGTAACACTTAAAGGTAGAAAACTGGAAGAAAGAAAACAATTCTATATCAGCTCTTAATTTTCAAAGTCAGTAACTTAAGAGAGCATGGACTTGCAGCCATTCTTCCATCTTTATCTCCTTTAAAAGCACGCTGCAGGTCTTTAATAATGTTGGAACAGTTAAGTCTGTAACATATAATACCATATATATTAGTTTCTCTTATATTGTAATCCTCCAAAAAAAGGGTGAATATCATTGTGGGATATTTTAAATCTATGTAATTATAATGAATAGTTTTAGGCACCAAGAAATGCTTGAAAACCTTGCTTTGACACCTAATTTAAAACAAAAGTAGTGTTTGCCACAGAGTATCTGATGATAGACTCAAAGCTATAGTGTAGAGGCCTGCTGCTGCCATAAACTGAAATCCTTTTTTTGGTTAATACATGTGTAAAAAATACAGTTATTGGTTACACAGTTAGGAATAAAAACACCACAAAACCTCTGGGCTTGGGATGAGCCACAAAAACTGCATGCACTAGTCCTCAGACATCCTTGTCGCAAAGTCTTGAAGTAAAGTAAATGAATGGACCCAGCACAAGCAGGAATAGATAGAAATCCTAATGACATCATATACATACTGAATCATTGATTTACACTCTTAAAGAAAAGTCTTTAGTACTTTTGAATTGGCTTATTGGGTGTGTTCTGGAGAATATTGCATAATAGCAATAATGCAAGTGCCAGACCCAGCCAAAGGAAGCTGCTCATTATGAATGAGCTTGAGGGATGAGTAGACACAAATCTACTGTGAGAAATTCTTGATTCTCAATGATGTTTTGAAAATTAGCACGCCAACTACAAATTAAAAATGGGACCAGCAAGAGGTTTTCTTTATGACAGGCCCCAATTTAGGTTATGGATGTAAGCAGAATTTACCTTTGGATTGGAATATGTATTTCTGGTCTTTGTGCTTTTGACTCCCCTTTACAGGTGAACCATTAAGAAAGCCTGACTGAGAATAGCGTTAACATTTGTATTCTCACTCCAGTTTGAGTGTTTATAGATGCTCTGGAATGAGATTTCGATTGTGAATTTGCTTTTACTTGATCCTTGTGGAAACTTCCCATGTGTTTTGTTTCAATGCAATTGGTCTGGAGATTTGTAAGAGCATTTAGCTTGCTATAAGAGGCTGTTGGGAGTATTTGGATAAACTCTTTTCCTTCATCATCTCAAATAGCTTTTTTTTTCAAATCACAAATGGAGCCCAGAATTTCATATATCATAAGAGCGATCACTTTTAACTTTTCAAAAATGTTCAAGTCAAGTTACATTTGAGTTTTAGGCGAAGAGTGTTTGGGGACATTGGAGGGCCCCTGATCCAAAATGATTTGTCTGAGACAAACTCTGTCCAGGATCTGAATTGTAAACCTCAAATGCTGCCTGTATGTCTGTTCTGTTTCTCTTTAGCTTCCTGTTAAAACTGAGACTTGTGTAAAACTGAGGTCTAAGTTACTGACCAAAGGTTTGTCCAGTTGCCCACAAATACATCCTTATTTTTCAAATAGGACACAAAACTGAGTGATATTTGAGTTTGGATCTCAGCTTGTGGTCTGCTTCTCCTCTGGAAAATGTTTTTTAGCGATCAGATTTCCAAAGATAGGAGACTCAATACATTGCTGGAACTATATTTCAATTTCTTATTCATACCTTTCTTTTGACTATGGTTTCCTGTCTTGTGTGCAAAGTCAAGTCTCGCTGGGATGCAAGTAAAAACGGCAAAAAAGTGCCATTGCTTCAGCTGTGTGTTTTGCCACTATAAACGCCTATTAAAAATGGACAGCTGGAACAGCAACTGATTATATTTAACAAGAGAGTTCTCAGAAAGGGGAGTTTGTGCTAAAAAAAAGTCAGATCAGCTGGTGATCTGATTTTGTTGTTTATTCTATTCCTGTTTCTTTTCTAAGTATTGTTACTCTTAACTACTGAATGATCTTACTAAATGCCAGAGACTTTGAAAACAAATCAAATTGTCCTACAAAGTAAATCACAGTGAATTAATTTGTTTTGATGTGATTCAGCATCTTACCCCTACGTGCCCTGAGGCTGTACTGGCTTGGATGGGAACAGCTCACACCAAATTACAGCCAATTCTTTTCCCCCTCTGCAAGATGCGTGATTTGGCTTAAACCAGAGAGCTCAGAGTCACACTAGCTGATAACCAGAACTTCACTGACTTCCAGGCTGATGTGTGTAGACATGAACGGAACTGTTAGGAAGATGACTCAAGCTATGTCAAGAGTTCCCTGTTTTTTGATGAGATGGGATAGGTGCCAATAACTCTGCAATTGGTTGTACTATTTCTGAGGAATGATTAATCTCTCTGTGTGATGCTCTTTACAACAGGAAGGGAGAGGCTATGTGGTCTAAGGACTGCAATTATAGTATTCCTGTGGAAAAGGGAATGTTTCTGCATATAGTTTGTCTGAAGTAGTTTATACTATTGAGGAAACAGGACGGCCTACAGGGCAAATGTGTGCTTGCTGCTACCTGCACAGCAGTATTTATAGTGGGGTGGTTAAAATGAACAATGTGTAAATGATACCATAATCTTTTTTGTTTCTAAAGCTAAGCGCATCTCTGAAATCACATGCATTGATTCAGCAGAATACTCAGCAGCTGCCGGATAGTGTAAGCTGGTCATTTTGAAGATAGGTGAGACTTTTGAAACAAGAGGGAAATGGATTGATTTTCCTGGCATTTTAATAGGGAATTGCATTAGGTTTCTTGGCAATTAGAATGTTGGGTCACTTGCTCCCATCTAGTTTTCAGCAGAATACTCGAGTGAAATCCAGTCTCTTCCTGGAAGTGATAGAGGACAAACTGCACATCTGTCTTTAGGCCTCTGACTGAAGATCAGAATAACCTCTGCTAATCACCTAATGGCATCTAAAAAATTGAAATGAGGGGAGGTCCAGGCAATTTGATAGCTAAGAAGGATTTTCTCACTTGTGTCACAGAAGACAGTGCTCTTTTGGTTAGCTTTGTCAGGCAACCTGAACATCATGGCCAGGAGATTCAACTCAGTCCAACCTTCCTAAGAATCTGATGGGATTCTCAGGAACACAGGTGCAGGATTGCACCTGATTCCTGCAAATCATTGTCCTGTTTCTGATACGGAGCCTGTCAATAAAAATGGAATGACAATAGACATTGGGAGTATTTAAAATATTTTCATCAGTCAAATTAACTGATTTATGAAAAAAAATCACTAAACCCAGAGTCCTCTTAAATCCCCTTCTCCATACCATGGTTGTTTTGGACCTTGTTCCCATGCCTAACTCTCTTCATGCTCAGCTGCCTCTGTTGGGGCTGTGGATTGCACTCCAGCTGGCAGATAACCTTCTCAGTGCTGAACATTGCAGTTCGGGAATCCCTTAAGCGCGTTGATGTGGCAGGTTTTTAGGTCTCAGGTTTATGCAGGAGGTGGGAACCTCCTCATGTGTAGGGTCTGTCCTACCCCTACCTATCATCACACTACATCTTTCTGGCTGCCAACCAGCCCTTACTGCTGAAGTTGCCTGGTGGGTACAAAGACTCCTCAGTACAGAGGCAGCTTTCACCATGCACAAGGACTGGTCCTGGAGTCAGCCCCCAGTATCCCTGAAGACAAGCAGGAACGGTCTGTCTCTCAACCATTGCCCATGCCAGAATCTGCCCAGCTGGAGGTGATTTCAGGAGTTTTAGCTCCTCCTGAAGAGCAGCAGCAGCTTAGCCAGGTGGTTTTGACTCCGGCGTCCTTTGATATCCCCAATCACAAACATTCTGATGCTGAGAAGTGCTTCTAGCACCCTGGAAGGTTTGATTTTGTTCTGGGAAGTTTTGAACTAGAAATTGGCTGCCAAAAGAAATATTAGACAGATGACCCTCTCTTTTTGTTCTTGTTAGACTTGAAACATGGTGGGGATCACTCTTCTACTTACTGCTGAGTGCTGCCAATTTAATAGCAGGTTTATATCACTGATTTAATATGGTGTTATGAATAGTTCTGGAAGGGCTGTTGGAAAGAATTGCTTTGACCTCTTCTGGCCAAGAAAACATCTGTGATTTTTTTCTGCACTGCTAAGGAAGGGATGTTGGCTTTACAGTATTGTCATGTTTCCACATAGATATGCGGTTTCCTTATTGCCTGCTTCTTCATTCTAGGCCAAAGCTGCTCATATTTTGCAACTCCCAGAGCAGTATTTAGCTAGTTGAAGCTGTTTGCCCTCACTTGTCTGTATCAGATCTTCTTGGGAGGCTCTTGAATAGCTTTTCCATGATAGCAACTAGCTTTGTGGAAGCTCATCGCTGATGGAAGCAGAGTTCAGGGCCAGCTGCAGAAAGGCAGCACAGGGAAATTATAAAGGTTGAGGGGAAGATCTAGCATGGATCCTGTTTAGAGGAGAGGAACCACTCAGTCTCCTGTGGAAGGTAAACAGTGGAATCAGGAAGGGGGTGCAGCACTCCTGGGCAGTTGACCTTGCTTTACCTACTAGGCTGAGCCCCCCTTTTTAGCATCAGATTGGAGTGACCAAGGGCCCTGGAGGCTAATCCATGAGTCAGGAGCATTTTGCTAATCCAACTTTGGCACTGCTGAATTCTGTGATCACTTGCATCATTTCTGGTTTGGCTGCTTCTCATCTTTTTGACTTCTTAGGTTGTAAACAAGTGATTGTCATCAGGGATAAGTGAAGGAACTAATGAGACTCTGTAAATGAGGCTGAAAGTAAGCTGGAGTTGGATGTTTAGCATTTTCTGAAAGCCAGAAGCCAGACATCTATAGACATGTCATAGATGCAGCACCTAGCATTGGTAGCATCTTAATTCGCTGGTAGGTTTTGTAAGGTCTCCAGGGTACTCCTTGCCTCTCTGTTGTTGTAGCATACAATACAATGGAGACCTCTAAGTTCTCTGTTATCTCACATAGACAGTGAAAAACACGTGATTCTTGAATTTCTCTTCCAGCTAACTGCTAGAGAAATGATCTCTGTATGGCCAAGTCCTCTGCTGTTATAATGTAATTCTTGACTCTCAAACCAAGTAGCTTACTCTAGAAGTTATTTGATATAAGAAGTTCGTGCACCAAAAATGATAGCTCTACCAACAGATGATCTTGTTAACAAACTAGTGTCTGGGGTCAGTGCAGCGAGCTGTGAGGTGGCTCTCCGGCAGCTCACCCCCAAAGGAGAGCAGTGGCCCCCACTCTCTTAGTCTTCCTCTATAGCTCTGCAGGCAGAAGATGGGTCTGCACTCTTCTGGCTATGTGTCCTAAGAAATATGCTGCATGAGTATTCCCATCAGGTTTCCTCTGAGTGTCTTTGGGAAGCAAATTGGTGTCACTCCCTTGCTGAGTACCCTGCCTGGAGCTGAGTCATGCCCCGGGCTGAAGCTACAGGAGCAAAATTACTGTGTCCAGGGCTCCATCGGGGGCTGTTCACAGCCCCGTTCCTCCAAGTTCCTGTGCTGCAGCTCACTCTGCCTGGTGCTGAGGCACTGCCCTGGGGGCATAAATCCCAAATCCCAGGAAGGGAGGTCTCGGGCAGGTGGCAAGTCATTCTGTGGAAACCAGGGGCGTAGATCATGTACGGAGCGCCTAACACAGAAACAGTGGAGGATGACCATGAAAAAATGTCAACAAAAATCCAAACAATACATCATGTCTTGGCTCTGATTAATTTTATGAGCCAAATGCATAATCTGATGATTTTTTTTTTTCAATTAGACTTCTTGTAAAGAAGTAGATTGCTGTTACACTACTCTATTTACTAGCTGTGAGGCTTCAGCTCAACATGTGCACTGCTTTGCACAGCACTGATATCCTTCCTGTTGCTCACTGGGCCATCCCATCCACTTCTCAATTTCTGAATACTGCCCCAACTCTCAGTTACGCAGCAGTTCCCTGATGTATTCTAGTTTATGTGTAATATCTGTCAGCAGCTGGAAACCTCTGCCAGATGCTTGAGTGTGAGCTGCACAAGCCCACTGTTTTAAATCATTTGAGAGATGTTACAGCTCTGTGTGTATAAGCGGGGGGTGACACCCCAAAAGACCTGCACTCCCATTTGAATTCCCTGCCTGTGTCTCGGTTTTGTGATCTGTGACACGAGAGTAGTCACTGCCTTCCTCTTTAATGCACTTATGAATTCATAGCTGAGCAGTGATTGTTTTCATACCACAGGAAAATAAATAAAAAAACATTATTTTTCTCATCTTTGTGTGCTATAAATCCCAAGATAAAATGAGAATAAGAGTAAGGAACAAAAAATCCCAAACTTCCCAGGTTTCCCCTAGAGTCCCTCTTCCTACAGCTGACAGCAGGTCAGTGTTTCCACAGAAACACGTCACAGCAGTACACCGAGGAGAAAACTCAACCAGCAATAACAAAACAACCAAAATGTCCTTTGCAAGCCAAAGGCAATCAGGTTTACTGAAATGCAACATGTGATAAGGGAATTACTGATGGCTGTAAAAGGCTTCAGCCTAGGGAGCAGCTCTATCTGGCAGATGTCAAACGAACACAGTGAAAGGAAGAAGATGAGTTTGGTTGTGTCGCTGGGTGCTCCCCGCAGGTGAGCAGACAGTCCTTTGTGGCTGTAGATGCTACTTGTTGAAGGTCAGAGAAGACATTTACATTGCTATTCATAAAGTGGGGGAAAACCACTCCTGATTTCATAGCCAGTTACAATAACTTGCTTGGAGTCAATCCAGATGCCACTGTTTGCATGTGTCTGCAATGTTTGCCTGACTTTTTTAACCAAAATTTTTACCTGTGGTATATTTACAGTTGTTAGCTGGTGTCACTTAATGCAAAACACGAACAAAGGGAAAACTGAGCAAACTTTGTGGTTGGCTTTCCCCTCTGCCCATTCGCTAGGGCGTTTTTCCTGTACTGTTTCAAAGGTTGCTTTGTCTTTTGGTCCTTTTTAATGACCTAAAAGATCTTCAGGGGGAAATTACCTTTTATTACTTTTTTAAAAAAATTTGTTGATATATTTCCCAATTCTTTCCCTTCTCCATTAGATTTCATTTTCATACATCCAGGATGCTCAGTTGTAAGTTTTTTCCTCTGACAAATAAAGTGAGTCATTTTCTGGCTTTGTGTCAGCAGCAAAAGTATGCACAACGCTAACAAATAGCTACCTCATGACGTAATGCCGTTTTCTTCAAGGTTTGTGAGGTTTAATTCACTGGCATTTTATGTGAGCTGGATGCTCTGGTACTGAAGTATAGACATCTTCTTTTGAGGGTATCAAATCCATTCACAACAGAAATTTTATTTCTTCGGGGCATGTTAGGTGCTTCTGATTTTGGCTTAGAAATGTTTGTCAGAAGAAGGTCATTAACTAAGGTTCAAGACCTACTGTTGAACTTAACTTGAATAAAGCCTTTTTACACAGAAATATAAACTTAAAGATGCACTATGATACTCTGAATTGATTTTTTTTTTTTTTTTTTTGGAGAACGTTGTATTTTAGCATAAAATTTCTTAAACTAAAATTTCTGGGTTAAAGCTAAGCGAATTAGTAATATATATATTTTTGGAGGAGGCATTCTGAACCATCAGCATTGGAAGTGAAATACATTTCTTTAGAAATTACTGAAATTCTTGTTTTAATTTGGTAAAAGAAAAAAATCTTGGACGGCTTTATTTGGTGAACTTGGCTTTAATGGTGAACTTTTGTATGTTTACTTTTTATCCAGCTTTAAGGCAGAAAAAGCAAATGTCAGAAACTACCCTGGGATGGAAGTTCTGGTTTTGAAAGAGGCAGAGCATTGCCTTAAGGTCACAACTTGCTCAGTGTTCCCGTCATTAAACTTGCTTATAAAAACACCTAATTTGTAAGAATTTGTCCTATTATTCACTCCTTGTTTAAATAGTTTTGCATGTTTGGAGGTTAAATGTTTCCAAGCTGTGAGGATTTTTATATGAATAGTAAATACAGAAAAAAATATATATTTTGTTCCTGACTGTTTTTCCTATCCTTTTCATGGTTGTGTTTAAAACAGGACAAACAAACTGTGTAAGCTATAGACTCCACTGCATGGAGAAGACAGTCACTCTTGGGATTATATAATATTTTTAGAGGAGAAGAAAGGACGTGAGATTCAGTCTACATGGGTGAACATTTCTTTCTTCCTAGGCTCAACTTCTGAAATGTCAGGTTGGAATCAAAACTCCGAAGAGCTGCCCAGGAGCGTGTCAGGGAGGCCCCGAAGTTCTTCCCTGGAGGAGCAGCTGCTCTGTAACTCCCGTTGCACAATTCACCTGATCCAGCAGTTTCTGCTGTCAGAGGCCAGGAAACTGGGACAAATGACCTGTCTGCTGCTGCCTGACAGCTCCTCTGCTCCTGCGCAAACCTGTGACATGACAGCGTGTAGGTGAGCGCTGCTCTTGCCGCTGCCAGCTTACAAGAGTGCTGCTGGGAAGAGCAAGGGATCTTGCCAGCCCTGCTGCCACGCGGGCTTTCCAGGGCCCCTTGTCCTTCTGCCCCTGGGAAGTCACAAGGTTCAGACTTCATATCTGTTCTGCAAGTCAGTTACATGAGAAAAGTCATCAAAGACATATGGATGTGCTTTGAAAGTTTGATGCACTACTTTTTTTCTTTCTTTTTTTTTTTTTTTTAGTTGAATGAATTTATCCATCTCAAGGAACTGAAAAAAAGTCCCCCAACATAACAAAAACAATGAAACTAAAACCCCCATTTACTCAAGGATGATGGTCTTGCAAGAGAAGCACCAGCTGGGATTCAGCTGCTGACTTTGTTGTATGTTTTTTGTAGGGTGGAGGCAGATTTGACCTCTTTGCATGGCCAATGCATTACCTTCCTCCCACCAGTCTCCATGCACGCCTGTGCTGTGCCCAACCTCATCTCTCCTCTATCCTTGCTTTTGCCAGCACACCCCTTGACATGGTTATCTTGGCTCCCACTTTAGAAAAATCTGTATGCTCCATACAGCCCTTGTTTTTGTTTAAGTTGGTTTGGAGAAGGGGTTATGTTGGAAAGGACACACTGGGGTCCTGGCCAAGGGAAGTCCTGGTGATGTCTCCAGTGTGCTGTCACCGGGCTAACTGCCGGGAGTCTGCCTGCCTGTCTGTTTGCGCTCAGGGGACAGACTGCTGGGACCCCAAAGTTTTCATGTCCTTGTTTCTGCGCTTTGTTTAGCATGCTTTGTGCATTCAGCAACTCAGATTGAGTTAAACCATAAGTGTCTTAGCCATTTATCCGTAAAAATATTTAATTCTTTAAAAAAGAAATTGAGAACAAGATCGATAGAGAGGAACCTGTTGCAGAGATATCTTGTCTGAGAACAGCTGTGCATGAACACTTGCATTAATTTTGACTGAAACCGGAGGGAAAACAGGAATCTTTTCCACATCATTATATGGCTTACAGCTTGATCAAAGCTCTGCAGACCCTGCATCTCTTTGCACATCATTTTTGCTGTTGAGGCTCATCCATACTCAGAAGAGCATCAAATGGACAGACTTCTTCTGTGGGCCCATCCTGCATGCCCCCAGCAGAGTAGCTGGCAGGGCAAAGGCTAAAGCGGAGGCAGCAATATGTGTGGTCGAGACCCAGCAATCGTGTCATTGTCCATCGCCCTCTGGCAATCCTGCAGGGTTTATCCACAGCATCAGACAGCCTGTTCTGATGCAAATCTTGCCAAAAATTGATCCTCAGTCCAACATCCCAAACCACAAAAGAATAACAACTTTAACATCATATAGAATACTGCAAGATTTATGGCTCTGTCAGACATTGTCTAGGTAGTTTCTTTTTTAAGAGAGACTGGTCAAAGAAAAAAAAGATCACCAAGGAAAAAACCTACTTTGTCACCTAAGTTCAAGGCTACCTATTAAAAAATAAGTTGGAAAATTCAAACACAGTACTGAGTCTCACAGGGAACAAGAGGTGAGCATGTCCTGTCACAAGTCCCAGCCAAGCTCTGAGGTCGGGCTGGCTCCTCTGTTGTGCATTCGCTTATCCTCTCCCTGACATGGCCCCAGAGCTGGCAGATGCTTTCTCCAGCTGGGTGTAGCAGGAGCAGAGAGGCTGTCCGCTGCCCGGAGGAGCGCCTGCTGTGTGGGATGTTCTCCCAAGAGCAGAGGCACTGTGTTTACGAGTGGCGTAATTAAATGCAGACTTTCTGCTAGTTTTGGCAGACCACAGGAGCTGAGGTGCTAGTTTAACTGTTCTTCAGGGTCTCTTGCGTGCAGGAGCTGCCAAGAATCACAGAGACAGCCGATTTCCAGCGCTGCCTACACTCAGCACATGAATGACAACGTTTCTACTGCTGAGAGCTGTGTCTAATGGGTGGCTCCAAGGGCATATCCCAGTCATGCCTTGAGCTCATAGCCAAGTGAAGCTCAGCAATGAACAAACATTTGCTCAAAACTGTGGTGGTTTCCATGGATGGGCTGTCAGGACAGAAAACCGCTACAGCTGAAGTGTGCGTGTCCTGCTTAGCCAAGCGAGGGAGGCTCTGACCTGATGGGAAGTCTCCCGCAGCCAGCATGTAAACCTCCTTGCGTGTGCATGGGACTGCATGAGGCCTCAGGAAGGAGCACGATTCCTCTCCACCCGATGGTCATTTGTGTGCTCTGGCCTCCAGCATCCCTTACAGGAAAGATGTGATTAACCTACATGCAATACCTCACACTGCTGTCAGGAATGTTACTTGGGGGACTTCACAGCACTTTTCTGAGCAGCTCCTGGTAATTATTTGCTAGCTTACACCTCTTCTATTTGTTGCAGCAGTTGATCAAGGTATTGCAAGCCAATAGTTTTCTTTTCAGAGTCGTGACACGGCATGACAATGTGGCCTGACATCTCCTTGGCTCTGCTGCTACTCCCAGCTCAGCCCCAGGAACCAGCAAGTTAGGTCACTAGGAGTAAACCAGTCCACTTCACTAGACAGTAAGTGCTTCTTAAAAATTTACTACCATCATAATATATCTGGAAACTGTGGCATACATTTGTTACTCTAAGAAACTGCAAGTGGGATTTCCTGCTGCCCTGCGACTTCAGTAGTTTTGTGGGAGGCTGGGGGAAACATCAGGGAATTCCTAACTTCTGAAATGCTCACGCTCTGCTCAGGCTTTTAGTGCTGTTTGGCTCCAAGTGCTACCACCTCCCTGAAGGCTGTCAAGGGGTACTCTTCCTTATTAGCTTAAACTGGCCCAAAGACGCTGTGGCCAGCTGACATCCTGATGTGTTCCTTTATGGTGACTTTCTGGAGTAAGACTGCAAACTGCAGTCTGTAATTATAGATTTCTGCCCTGCACAGATGATAATAAGTCCAGGAACAAAGATGGATGACAGTAATCAAGGACTGGATCAATAACTTTAATTCCAGAACCAGGACAGCCCATATTAATTCAAAGTAGAATCCTCTAAACCGAGAATTTAGGGGCTAGAAAAGAATTACTTTTTAGAACTTTTTTTTACTTTTTTCTAGTGCAGTGTTTCCAGCAGGGGATAGATTTCCTATATTAAAAGAGGAACATTGTCTTTGGATTCCCAGTAGAGACAGCCAACAAAATTAGACATTAATGTAGGAAGACAGGTGACAGACACTGCACCAGCACAAGGAGAAATGCCAGCAGAATGGAGCAGGCAAAGGCATGAACCCATCCCAGGTTCATGCTTTCCAAAGCATGGTCTCCACTGAGCATTGCTATGGGTGTTTGCATCTATTGCTGCAGAAGTGGGGAACTTCTGTGCTGCTGATTGCTAAATAGGGCTGATTGTCACATTCAGCGTGCTTCATATTAATGTCCTCCTCTGCTATCCTATAATAACCTCTGGTGATTACACATTTGTGGACTTTCTGCAGTTTTCCTGACTGCAGCATATTACGCCCCTCCCCCCCCCCAGCAGTGAGTATTTTCCAGTGATGACAGGCAATCCCAGGGGTATTCTGTCTAAGGACTCTGCATGCTCAAAAATCAGTGGCCCTGGACCTGTCCTGGTGTCTGGGAGCAGGGGTGGAGAACCCAGCTCTGACGTAATTCAGCCATGATTCAGGATTTGTACCCCTGGGGTAACCACATCTAGGAGTCATACTCTTTATATCACAACCTCCTAAAGCAGGATACATCCCAGAGAAACACCATGTGTATCTACATAGGGATAATCCCTCTGTAGTGAAAGAGGGGCACTTATTTCCACTACATATTTCCAAATATATTTCCACTGCTGACAACTGACTACTGGGGAAAACCCAAGTTAACCTCGGTACCCTGGCTTGGGGGAGGATGAGCACGGCTTTCTAGATGTTCTTCACCCCTTTGTTTCTGCCAAAAGCATCACTTTTCCTCTGCTAGAGGAGATGGTAGGTGGGTGAATGCCACATGGCCTGAATTGCATGGGCATGACAGCAATGTCCATCATGGCCCCTGCTGCTTACTCAGCCTGTGTTGGAGGGGGAACTCCACACAATCACTGTGAGATTGGCTACAGGGGTGGAGGCTCTCTCTGTCTTCTGACCAGCAGCCTGTCTGGGAGGAGGAGGACAGAAAAGAGGTCAGAGAATGTGTGTGGGACCTGGAAAGACCTATTTGATTCCCCTTTTTTCCCCCACCCCAGATTTCCTGTGTGACCTTAGATCAGTCACTTAGTGTCTCCATGGTTCCCTATTCGCAAAAATGGACTTTCCCTATCTCATAGGAATGATGTGAGATAAATACTTTAATGATCCTTGTATACACTCTTGGTGTAGGCCAACTGATGCAGTTAACTTAGTATCTCCTCTGTGTAAAAAGCTAGAAAAGATCCTGATTTTTTTTTTTCTGGAAATACATCAGTAATAGATAAGATGTCAAGTATTACTTTAGGTGACTATATCAGAACACTTGGTGGTGTTTGGGAGCCATTCCTCACAACTACTTCCATTTTTTGTTTATAAAATACTGGAGTTTAGTTCCCTGAATACAAAACAGAAGGGCTATAAACACAGAGGAAACAGAGTAAATGACAAGTAATATTTTCCAATGTAAATAAAAAATATTCTTGTTCAGATTCTTGACACTTAACAAGAAACTCATCTATTGGGGAGAGACGTTTGTCATCTCATCATGGGGAACAGGGGATCATTTGCAAAAGCAGTACAGAAATCTAATAGTAGGTTCTTCTTCATCCCATCCAAACCAGATCAAATGTAAATGAGGAAAACTAATGATAGGAATGGGAACCTCTCCAAGATTAGACACTTGGAGGCTGACTCCCCCATGCAGTGAGGGAGAGAGGTCCTAGAAATCTCAGAAGACTAAGAATCAAGTCAGTACTTGAGGGTTTTGGAAGGAACAGGTACAAAGCCCTTGAGCCTGGTTGTGTCCACTGCTGTATTTTCCTGAGGAGAGAGTTGTTGATTTAAGGTCTGAAAATGCCTACGTGGTTCCACATAGTCCTGGGGAAAACAGAACATGTGGGCCATGAGGTCTGTAAATAACCAGTAAGGGAACAAGACAGGGTGGCAGAGCCTGAGTACTACGGAGGCCTGGACACAGGTGGGCTTGATATGGCAAGACTGATACGGAGCAATTCAGCTTGTGATGAGTTGGGGAAATCCTCCCAGAGCACAGCAATGTTTGCAGGTGGGCCAACAAGATCACTAACACCTACATTGATCAAAGAGGAGTTAATTTCAGCTAATTAACTCCATTACCCTCAACCTGCTCTGCTTTTAGCAGGTATATGTGTTGGAGGGCAAAATAAAAGGGAGGAGTGAGAGAAGCAGATGATGGTTTGGTAGTAGGTTGTTGTATGTTAGGAGTTGTTTGCAGCAGGTGTTTTCAGATGTGCTGAAGGCAGCTGCTGGTCTCTGGAGGTATGGGGGGGGGGGAAACTGGGCTGGAAAGATGTCTATGGGGAGGTGTAAGAGGAAAATGAGGGACCCAGCTTGTATTAATACAATAAACCTGTAGGTTTATTTGTATTTCTTTGAATCTGCCTTGTGGGCTCTGAAAGGTGCTCCTTTAACTGCTAAAATGAAAAACAATTAAGTAATGTGGTAGTTCAAGCCAATGCTTAATGGTATTTCCTGCTGTGTGTGACTGAGCTGAGTTAGTGCTTTGCACCTTTAGCCAAAATATTTTTTTGCTGCTTGTGCGTGTAAGTAAGCAATAGTGATGAGTAATGTGTGAGAGGAGATGTTATGTTACTATCTAAGCCTATTGGCATGATTTCTGAAATTCCTTGTAAATCCCTATGCGCTTTGGCAGGTACCAGCCTTCTGCCATGCTCCTTCCTAATCCCTGGAGCACTGCTCTCAAAGAACTGCGGGATGATCTCCTAGGTCTCCTTGACTGTGTGGATGTGACTGCATGTCCCAAAATGAATAAGAAAAGAGAGGAAGAGAATGGGAAATACTTGTCTTTGCCAAAGGCCTAGGTGGGAAAACTCATAAAGGGGAAAATGCTGTCAGGCCAGCAATAGCCTGGCTGATTTGTATTTCTGAGGTCTCAGACTAATGATATACAAGAATGAGAGGGGAAAGGCAGGATGAGAAGAAATAGTAAGTGCTCAGTAGTATCTGATGAATAGCAGATTCTGGAAGCTAGCTGAGACTAACTTAGTCCTGAGCCCTTTAACTAAGGTGTACACAGGATCCCAGTAGGGAGCTCTCAGTTCCCTGAAGGGTGGCCTGATATGGTGCAGTGAGCTAAGCAGTCTCTGGCTTGTTAGCATCCATGCTAATTTCTGGGGGTTCTAAGACTGATCTGGTAGTCAAGAAGACCCACAGGCTTGGCTCTATATCCCAATATCCACCATATGGGAGAAGAAAAGGGTGTAATTGTGACTTTTGATGAGTGTTTTTGTATGTGGTACAGGGAGTTGGATGGAAAACAGGAAACATGGATGTTGAAATATGTCATGTTCTGAAGCTTCTGCCAAAAAGGAGAACCTGTTCCAGGCTAGACTGTGAGTTACTGTCTCCTGAGCTCCTGGTGAGTGGTGCAGCCCCAGGCTTAAGTACTGTTTTAACCTTCAGGTTGAAATAAGATAAGAGTGTTTTGACACAGTGGGTAAAGCATTTAAGGAGTCTGCCATAGGAAACTGCAGGGGCAGATAATACCAACGTCCTCAGGATGAGATTAGGGTGTTTATGGGCCTGTTGCCCATGACCTTAATAGTAAGGGAATAGCCATGGAGGTACTTTCTGAAACCATTGCCACAATGACTGTGGATGGGTTGGAAAAAATGGGGAGGGGGAAAAAAACAAATAATGCTCAGAGTTGTATACATTTCCTAAATGGCATCTGTCATTGTTTTTCAAGTACTGGCCTAGATGCATAACTGATTTGATGCTTCAGAATGTTTTTCAAGGGTCTTCAGTCTGACTTTTTAGGAGAATTCTCTGATGTGTAATTAGTGGGTAATGTCTCGTGTAAATCCAAACAACTGTACCAGGAGACATGGGCATATCTAGACTGCTTGGCAAATGGGGTCATGGTGCACCCATGCACTCTAAGAGCATGGATAGAGCACCTTGTGATTTCTATCTAGTCCTTCTGCCTGTGCTTCCTTCCTGTGGAAACCAAGGAATGGGGCTGGTGGAGATGTGAAATGACTCCTTCCTGAGTCTTACTCTGATATATATTTCCAGCACTTGCCAGTCATCTGTAGACTTAGCAACTGTCTTGGCTCCTGCAGTTTTGAGGTAATGTAGAAAGATCCCACTCAATCAATTTCTAGTGGAAAGACCTTTGGAAGAAGGGTTGGAGACTCTTAACCTCTGAAGCATGGCAGACCCTTTTAGAAAGGGACCCCTGTGTCGGCAGCACCAGGTTTGAGGACATTGACTGTCTCAAAGCAATGTAGGGAAACAAAGCTTATCTTCAGGCTGATACACCTCACCCAAGGACTTCATTACAACTGGTATTTTCTCACAAAATTCCTATTCCCCAATGTAGGGTTCTCGGTAATGAACGGAGGGCCTTCAAACTCATTTATGGCTTGTCCTGGAGCAGAGCCGTTTGCTCCCATGATTGACAGAAAGAAAGGGCAGCTTTGTTCAAAGCATGCATTTAGCCTTATTGCTGGCTTGATAAGAAATGCTAAGGAGGTCAAAGAGGCCATCTGGGTCTTTTTCCCCTTCCTCCTTTAACTGTAGTCTAAGAATGCCCTGGAGTCAATGTACAAGCATTCTGGGAAGCTCAGTATAGCAGGAGGAGACAGTCCTGAGTTGAGTGAAGCAGGGCACATGACAATAATATACTTTAATGGGTTGAAGTGCACTTGGCTCCTTGGAGTGGCAGAGTTGCTTACCTGAGACTTGAGGTAACCACTGAAGGTGGGGCCTTCGTAGGAGCTTGGGCAATAAATGCTGTAGGATTCCCTCAGCTTGTGCTTCACAAAACACACCCCTTGTTCTCACTGAAGTTGTTAATCTTCTACAAATTTCTAAGCTAAGTAAACATAAGCTTAAGTGAATGAACCTTGATTGACTTCCTCCACCAGATCTGATAATAGATAGGCTTTGATGTAAAACAATTTTTTTCTCTTCAGCAGACATAGTGTACCTAGTGTGGAAACAGGTGAGGGGAACAATTTGGGGTGGAGGATGTCCTTTCTGCTAAAGGTCTAAAGGTTTAGTACAGAGGAGTATATAGCAGAGACTATCTAGGAATCACAGCTTGAAATATCTGCAGAGGTGCATGTCCTATGTGGCCATCTCTCTTGTACTGCTTACCACTCTATTACAGCTAAGGTCTATTTTAGCCAATCTAATCTAAGCACCTGCACCCCAGCTTCTAATGAAGCTTAGTTCAACACAGGAAGCTCTCAAACAGCTTCTGAGCTCACTTGAAGGTGGACATAAACTTTATGGATTTCGTAAGTTTTGGGTTAGCATTAGTATCAGAAGCTTTTTGGTCTAGTAATGTATATGCTTAATGGGAAGGTGGTCATGGGACTTGGAGGCAGACTGGAAGCCAAGATGCCACCTGTGCCCTGGGGTTACAGAAAGTGCAGTAGAATGCTTGCCTGCAGTGCAGGTGTGAGCAATGTGCTACCTACTGGCAGGATATTGGCTGCATTGCTGTCACAGATGACTCACTCCAGCCATGCTCGTTCATGGCACATGTGCCTTCCTCTGGGATTTTCCATTAAGTATAAAGCAGGTCCTAGTGTAATATAATACTTCTCCATATCGCTTAAGAGATCCACCCTGTGATATAGTAAAAGTTTCTGGGAAGAAATGACATGGAAAATTCCTTGTAGCAAGTACAGTACTCTTCCTTAGGTGTGCCCAACATAACTGCTCTAAAAATAGTGGACTTCTTTCCCTTGGCTACCTCTTAGACTTTCCACAAGAATAAACAAACTAAAAATCATATTAAAGAACTGTTATCGTCGTCACGATTTTACTTGAGTAATGTCTGAAAGGATATTGTGTTTCGTCCTTTACCCTGATGAGAATAGGGACCTGCAGTGACCAAATACCTATTCTGCATGATTTAAAGGATGGTCGCGTCTTGGCAGCTGTTGGCTTTATTGTATCTTAATAGGTTTCTACATGAATAAATATGCCTCTATTTTGAGTCTGCAAGACTAGCTTGAATCTGTGGGTGATGTTTGTGCACCTCTGCAATAATCAGCTGTGTGGACCATCAGCAGGGAACAACAAAACTCTTCTGTAGTATATGACAGTGCTCTCCTTGGTTAACTGTGTTTATCCTCTTGGAGGAAGAGGAGAAAGAGGCTTTTCTATCCCATTGATTTTTTTTTTTCTTTTTGAATGGAGAGAACCACCAAATGGGCTGGTGCAGGAATCAGCGTTGGGCTCTGATTCTAGGAAATGCTGAGCAGCCTTTTCTATAGGCTACAAATAAAGTGGCTTGTCCAAACAAGATCTTTCAGTTCAGAGCTGAAGGCATTCAAGGTGTGGTTCTTACCACTTAATCTTATCTGTGCTGAAATGTTTCTAAGCTCTCTGCAGTCAAGAGCTGATGGCAAGGGAGATGTCCTCTAGGAGTGAGTCACCCCCTCTTTCCCTGTTTGACTCTAGAGTAAACTAGACCAAACACCTGTCTTGCAGACAGCTAAAATTAGAGTTGGCTTCTACCAGCAGGAACCTATGAACTAACTGTATTACTGTAGAGAATAGAATTCTTCTGTAAAAATGCCAGTGAAAACAGTAATCTATGGGGCTGGTCAAATGTCTCCTATTGTGTAGATGAATTAAATTTCTACTTCTTGCAAAGTCCCTCTTTTCTGAATCACAAATGCAGTCCTGCTGAAATGTTTTGTAATTCTAAACAAAACTCGAAGTACAGTGTGGCTATTGCTAAATCTTATTTTTTTAACAGAAATCAATTAAATGTGAGGTATTTTTATTGCAAAGCAAGGTACACCTTCTTTAGGATGCAAAGACTTTTTTTTTTTTTTTTTTTTTTCCTAGTAGAAAGAGGTAGATACTCTTTAAAAATGAATGTGATATTCAGTTAGCTTTAACTAGGGGAAAGAAATGAGCAGTGAGATTATAATCTTGAATTCTACTCAGATGTACAATCATGTGCCATTAGAGTAAAAATTTCCAGTGTAAGACATTAAAATAAAAGCTCATGGTGAATGTGTAAAACTTCTGACCTTGGATGAATAGGGATAAAATTCACTGTCCATGGAATCTTAGAATCAAGAGTTTTCAGTATGTGTTGCTCATACATGAAATAGTTTCTCATGTGTACTTTTTTATGTATAAGCATGAGAGAGAGTAATGCATGGCATGGAAACACAGGATGTCAGTAACTTTGGCACAGACATTTGTTAGTATAAAGCACTTAGTGGACACTCATTAGAATAACAAGACTCTTGGATCAAGATAAATCAATAATTTTATTTTTTGCTTTGAGACAAAGCAGCTTTTTAAGAACTGTTTCTAAACTTCATTGTCAGAAGGCATTAATGCCATCTACCAAAAGGAATAGCTATACAATAAATCTAAAGTTCACTCCATATTATTTTTATTTTACATAAAATTAAGACATCTATACATACAGCATCAATAAATATACAGCAAATACTTTCAGTGGCCTTCCTGATGTTTTAATATAAAACTCTTCAATCAAAGAAAGAGCATAGCTTGATTTGTGCAAAAATAAGAGCATCTGGCAAGCTAGTGTAGTTCATAATTCAGCAAAAAGATCAAATGCTTCTGACTTAAATGCATAATAAACAGATATAACTCTGTTGGCAATGCCTTTCATGCTATTCTACAGCACTTAGCAGTAATGTTTACAAAACTAAATGAATTTGAAACTATCACCATTGACAAACTTGGCTTCTGTTTGCACTTTTTAAGAGGTTCGTACCTAGGTTTTGTGCCATGTCTTCAAAAGAAATCAAGCAAGGGAATCATAATTTTCTTTGAAAATCTGGCAGATGCTGAGTGTTTCAGAAAAAGTTGTCCCGATTCAGCTGCCTGTTCAGCTACCTAAGGAGACATGCCCTGCCAGAGTGAACTCAGTGCTTTCCTGTGAATATGTCTGCTTTTAAGTGTGACATTGGCTTTGTACCCAGCCCTTGAAAAAGGGGTGGTCTTGCAAGATCAGACCTGGGGAGCAACAGATCCAGCTGTGATTGAGCATCCTGGCCAAAGGACCAGAGCTGAGAAAACTAAACTTGTGTAGGTAGTCTCTGTGGGGTGAATTCCATGGAAAAAGACAACTTCACTGTATGAATCTAAGGGTCTCCCTTCTCTTGGATATATATTTGTGTGTGTATGTATCAATATTAAGCCCTATGGATATTCTGCCTGGACAGGAGCTGGATAACTTTATCAAACCTCTGAAAATGAATAGTGTTGGTTAGTAACTTTTGAAGATGAGTATCCTTCACTGAATGCTGCAGTTATCTTGCTGTCATTTAAGTAGCAAAATATTGAATATCTAGCCTTAATCCAAGGGGTTTCAGCTTGGCTTGAGTTAAAGTAGAGAATAAAATAATTTGCCTTTGCTATTTTAACTTGAGGTAGCCATTGGATTAACAAATCTTTTAGACCACTTCTTTCTATATTACACCTGCACCTAATCTCTACACTCTGATTAGCTCCTGGCTGTTCTGCTGTTGGAGCTACCCACAACCTAGCAAAACATCTCAAGCATGTGTGAATGGATGAAAGCCAAGGCAAACATATCTCCTCTGCTAGAGTTCCTAAGCGTGTGTGTGGGGAGGCTTCTTTCAGCCAGAGCATAGAGTCCTTAACCAGAACTCTCTTCTGAAGCAATTTCAGAATTATACTCTTAGTTCAAAGCCAGTAAAACGACAGAAATTGTGAAAATAATATGCCTTCTGGGATATTTCAATTTTGCTAATGGAAAGTAGGGGGTTTTTTTGCATTCTTGGAGCTAGAGGACTTTCTGAGGCAAAGATAACATTACTTAGGAAATATAAATTTAATGGATGCTATTCTGCTGAAAGCCTAATGAAAGCAAAACTTGAGCTGGAACAGAACTAGGGCTGTCCAGAGCTCTGCTGCCTCCAAACGAGGCTCTGACCCTTGTTTTGCGAATCTTCCAGTTTTGTGCCTGGTAACTGGGAGCTGACAAATTGGGAGCTCAAGCTCTCAGCTGCCAGGGTGCTTTTCTGTGAGGCTGTAGATGGGGCAAACATGGCTTTTTGGCCAGGTTACAATGTTCAAAGGTGCCTTGAATGGCCTGGTTTGCCTCTGTCTTGTGTGTCAAGTGAGATGTATCCATCCCTGCCTAGGTGGACTGAGAGTACAACTAGGATTCAGTTTCTGATGCTCACTGCTTTTTCATGGGAGTTTCTTTTCCAAAATAGACTAGATAGAATAGATAAGAAATAACAAAAAAGAATGGGGGGGGGAGAGAAATAAGCTTGTTTTCCACATTGCAAAGGGGAAAGGACTAGGGGAAGGGGGGGGCAAACAAAAATTCTGTCCTTATTTTTTATCTTTTGAAATACAAGTCTCTGAAACCCACAGGGCAAGGGAAAAAAGCCTGAATCAGAGTTCACTCTGGTGGGGCACCTGCTTTTGTTTCTAAGTGCATGAAGCAAGGGCCATCTACTCATTAGCACAAAACAAAGTAGGTTTCTTTAACGTTACCGTTGTCTGGCTGCATTTGATGATCACTGTTACTTGTGTGATTTGGTTAGCGCTTTTAGAAGGGGACCAGCATCAGAAGTCCTTGCATTAGTTAGCTTGCATTTTTATTATTATAAAACTTGGAAACAAGAAAGTCAGTTCTACTGGTAAAGATGCATATCAGTTCAGAAGCACAAGACAATATACAATCACTTATATGAAAATACATAACAATAGCAAAATGCTATACTGGTGTCTAATACCCAGATCTGGGCAAAAATTCTTGAAATTGTCTGATTCTTCTAAAGAATGAATTTTCTCCTCATTTCTCATCTGAAATGATGGGCCACTCAGGAGATTAATAAAACGAAGCACAGAATGGTCAGTTATAGCATGCAGAGGTGAAAAATGAAATTTCTCCAAATTATTTAACCGTGTTTGTGAGAAAAACACTGAAAATCACAAGAGAATCCCTTAATCTAGTCTATGCTGGCGGTTCTGTGTAGCTGGGTAGTATCCCTTCATACTGGGGATTTGCTCAACCTAATATTCTCCAAATAGTTATGTCCAAAATCATCTCAACACCTTAATTTTCTCTTCACCATTTGAGATAAGTTTTGCTCAGGAATGCGTCCTTTTGCTTTTTGCCTCTTGGCTCTAACTCTGTGAATGTGCACGTGCTGAGCGTGGTGCAAACAAGCCCTCCTTTGGGTGGAGGGTTACCTCTATAACGGCACAGTCAAGGGTAAACACAGGTGAAAGACATTTTATCCACCTTCAGCTTGAGCAATGAAGAATTGAGTCCTCACACACACCAAATAAGAAAGTTGACCCCCACTTTTTTTTTTTTTTTTTTTTTTTTTTAAGCAATGACATCTCTATAGCCACATGCTTAAGGTTAAATATAGCACAAGTATATATTGGTAAGACTGGAGCTGCAATCATTTGTAGCTGAGTGATTTAAATATCTTAACATATCTATATAGAGAGAGTTGATTTTTATTTGCCAAACACATTTTCTAATTCAATGAACGTGATGAATTTCTGGGAACTCTTCTGTCCATATTTAGTTTTGGAGAAATATGACAAGCAAGCTTGGGTTCAGACTACTTGACATATTCTCCTTTGAGTTGCGTCTCTGTCTCACCTAACTAGCTTTACTCTGACTTTGGGCCATTGACTTCTGTGGAGGAATCTCTGATTTACAGTGGGGTTAGAATCAGTCCCTATGTGTTTCTTTTAAACTTGCTGGTCATTGTCACTGTTACGGAAATACTATCAGCACTGAGCGGAGGGGAAAAAAATTCCACCGGGGTAGATGCGTGGGTTAATATCCTGCACCACTTTAAAACAAGTAATGCCAGAAATATTACTGCTATATACAGTGTGCTGGTGTGCTAAATGTGCTAGAAGCTGGCTTGTGTAATGCAGTATGAAAGCTTGAGCTAAATGGACTAAAATAAATAGTTGTTTATGCTATGGACGATGGGCAATGGGACTAGAGAGTGACAGCTGCTGTTGAGCTGCAGCAGGCAGGTTTTTGGTTATGAAATTTTTCATCAATGTAAAGTGGACACAAATTACATGCCTTGTCGTAGAAAAAGCTTGCTATTACTTTAAGGTTTCCTAGGACTTGAACAGAATATATACTAATATATTTATGTGTGTATATACAAGTATATATCTCTTAGGACTCTTTCATTATATGCCAAATACTGTGTGTACCACTTCTCTCCCTCAGAACTCATTTTTTCCACAATTTAGTGCATCAGGCATTGTCATGATGACCCAAGAATAGATTTCATGTAAATCTGCTCTATAAACCTACCAGGACTGCATTATGGCCTCAGAAGAATGCTACAGCCTCTCATTATAGAAACAAAAAGATTTCTGAATTTCTGTAACTGTCTTGGGACAGCTAGAATTGGCACTCTAACTTTCTCCAAGAACAAATCAAATTCATCTTATATAACACCTCACAGAAGCTTTCCTACCTAGTAGCTTAGAATCACCTGTCCTGGACAAGTCACTTGTAGGTTCTCCCTGTATGAGCACTCTCAGGTTGCATGGTGTGCCAGACACCTAAAGCCTGGGGTAAGCTGCGAGACAAAACTAGCTAGCTGCTAATTTCATGTTTTCATTAGTTCAGACTCTATTTTGGGCACCTAACTAGGGGTTCAGAAGTGCAAAAGGACTCAGAATATGGAGTGCTGAGGAAGCATTCTTGGAAATATGGTGAGATACAGAAAGTCTTAAGGTTTCTTAAAGAATATCCCCATTTTTAATGGCCAAGAGTAGAATTTCATTAGACTTTACAATGGCAGAGGGGACCAGCTGGGGCTTTTGAGCAGCAGAGACAGCTGAGCCAAGGAGGTGAGTGAGTCACTGGGACAAGATCACATTTTCAGAGGTGTAACAAGACCACGCTGTGTGCGCTATGTGCTGGATGGATGCTTGGGGAATAGGTGTTTTTGTCTCAGAGAACCCGTTTCTGTTTAACAGAAAAGCCTGAAGAGGTGAAGGAAACACAGGAATAAGGACTTAAAGACCACAGTGAATCTAGCTAATAAATAAGAGGACGTTCTGGCCAAAAATGTTTGTGTGTACCAGCAGTAACACTGCCTCTACTTTCTGTTTCCCTAATCTATTTTCAGGTGCTGGTTCTCTACATGGAGCAGGATGATTTTAAGAGAAGCTGCATGTAAAAAAAATTGCAGAATTAGAAAAAGACATCTTTATGCCTAATGGAGAGGGGAGAAGAAGGCAGGAGGGTATCTGGGAGAAATGGACCAACAGGACAGCTGAGATGTTGGTGGGGAGAAAATGAAGGACAAGTCGAAGAATGAGAAGCTAAACTATAATGGTGTAATGCAGAGGTGTTGTCCAGCTTTCCTAGCTCAGCAGTGTTGCATAGTGAACAAGAACACAAGGACTCGAAAGGAGGAGCTGGAAGCAAGGAAGATGCCCACTGAAGAAAGAAGTGCAGGGCAAGATGAAAGTATCCTAGCTTTTGTGGCATGTTTAGTGCTATCTCAGTGTAGGTAATCCAGCGAGGGTTGACTGAGACCTATTATAGGACCTATGCACTGAAAACTGGGAAAGTATGGTCAGATAGCCTGCTTTTCCAAGATGGTTTACTACATAACAGATCTACTAGATTGAAGAGGAACAGTCATGTTGTCAGCACGAAAGTGCTTGCACCCTGCTGTGAAGAGGCAGGAATTGTGGTGCTGCCTGGCAATCCCACCTCTCTCTGCTCCTAGTTTTCCACGTCCTCAGCCTGCCTTGGCTTTTTCCTATGCTGTAGGTTCCAGTTGTGCTAGTGACTTCTTGTCCACTCAAGCAGATCTTTTTGTTAGTATGGCAATATATTGTCCCCTGCTAGGAAGAGGTGTGCAGTGGACAGAACAGCCTGGCCCCGCTGCCTTCTGGACTGGGGTTGTTTCCTCTGGAGAATTTCTATCTATTTGAACTCTTCAGCTACAACTCCCCATTCCCAGTCCTACATCCTCCCCAGCCTCAGTGCCTCTCTGCCACTAACTGTGTTTTTTGTACCACCATGGCTCTGAATGAAAACGTTAAGCTGTCAAGCCTTGCTGACACTTCTAGCCAAGGAGTGGAGAATGGAGGATGTGCAACAAGGCAAGGCAGGAAACAAAGCTGCAGAGAGTGCAGGATCTGGCTGATGGCCAAGCTTCAGATGGACAGGTTGGGAAGCACGGAAGTGTGACTGCTTGAGACCTCCTAGCACTTAGGAGTCTAAAGCTTGAATCTACGAAAACATTGTCAGTTATTTTTATTGTGGGAAGAGAAGGAAATTTGGGGAGTTTCCCTGAGATATTGTAAGGTCTATGAAAGTAAGGAAGTGCAAGATGAAAAGTGAAGCATTCCTGAGCTCTGAACCTGGCTGAAACATGCCATGATCTTTTCTTTGGATCTGTTGACCTTGTGCAGGGGCTACTGGTTGCCAGCCTTCACCCTGGAGAAGGCTAGGGAATCTTTTGTCTTTAGGGCACTACGGTAGCAGTTTCCATTTTTTGTTTCCTAATGTTAGGATTTGAAGGGAAGATGCATTATTGTGTTGAAAGAGAGAATGTTTCTGCATGGTTCCCTAGAAATTCTGCATAAGGGTTTGGGGCTGTACATTGACTTAAATTGTAAACAATTTCCTGGAAAAAGTTCAGATAGTGTCTGAAAACCAGAGGGTATAATTTTAATCTACAGGGAAGTTGGAAAGGACTAATTAAGCAGTTAATTATTAAACTGGGCTTTATGTTAGCGCAAAGTATATTCAGAAGGAAATGATGAAAAGTAATTACCTTTTAGTACAGGGAACGTGAAGAAAGGCCATGAAAAATTATACTGGAAATGCTGGGGAAAGTTTAAAATACTTTTCTGAGGTGAGGAAATGGCTTATTGGAGGCAGAACTACTGATGTAACTTAGCTGTATTATTCAAGATCAATATTCATACCCCAGAGGTGTAAACTGTTCCTCCCTAGTTTACAAAATTTCAAAGAGCTCTCAGTTTTTGCATGCAAATACACTTTCTCCCTTCCCACCCACCCCTTTACTTCAATTTTTCTGAGGCTTTTTGGGTTGCTTCAATTCAGCCTGCAGCTTCAGCTTTCCCTACCCCTTAATTTAAGGATGCAGAGGGTGCTGGGCTGCAGGCAAGAGACAGTGCAGAGCAGCACCCTGAGGCATGCTGACAGAGTTGAGACCTAGGAGGAGAGCCCTGGCCAGCTGCTGCCTGAGCCCTACAGTAAAAAAGCACCAAAGAAAGTTTTATGCTCCTTAGTATAGTCAACCAGCTTGATGTCACTGACGTTGACCATTAGCTTGTCCCCTGCTTCTAAGGAAACAACGGCGCCGAGATAAATAGGCTGGAACCAGCTGTTTCCTTTTTCACTGAGGGTCTTGGTGCCAGTCAGCAGCTGCGTGGGCTCAGGGTAACTATCAGTGACTTTGGTGATGATCTCAGTAACAGAATTTGTTTTACTAGAACTTTCAATGGGCCCTCGGAAAGTAACCTGAGCATAGACATAGTAGTCCCCGGACAGGGGTATCACCAGTGCGTTGCTGAAATAACTCAGGTTGTTCTTGGTAAAGGCCAAGCCACGCTTGTCTTCCCACTGGAGAATTGGCAGCTGATTTCCCACGACGCTGGTGAGGTCTTGTTTCTTCACTGTGGAAGAGAGGAAGAGATCAGTTAGTTGGCTCTGGCCGAGGAGACAGTGCTGGCTGTACCATGGGAGTTGTGTGTGTTCAGAGCTGATCTCTACTCCAAATGGCGAGCAAGTTAAATAGTGAGGCAATCAAAATGCTAGGGGAGAAATGTTCCTGTGTTACAGGCAGAAAATTGAGGCAGAGTTGGCTGCAGGCTGGACTATCCAAGCAACAACTGGCCTGGGCAAAGTCACGTGAAAGGGACTATTGTCAAGGAGGCTCTGGGCCACCACAGCAATCAGGAGCCAAAAATCTTGGGATGCTTTTAGAAGACCTTGGCTAGTGCAGGTTGACCGAAACTGTCCTTTCTAATGGCCACATTTCAAGGTTCTGTGGGAGTTCACCCTGCAGCTCTGGGATGCTATCTTACCTATTTACAGAGTATAAACCGTATCCTTAAGTGAAATTATCATTGGGACAGTTGCACAAATAGGGATGTGTCCACACCTGGTGTTTGAGGACAATAATAAAAGACTTTGGAGCAACATATTCTTCACTGGAGATGGATTGTAACTATGTTTGTCAGTGTAGTGCTAACAAAGAATAATAAACACTACTGTGCTTGCGGAAGTTTTGCAATGACCAGAAGGAAAGCAAGCTAGTCATCTTGAGCTATCAGTGAACGCTGAGACGTTTAAACTTTCTTCCTGCCAAGCTGCTTCTGAAGCACAGACGTGGGGTTTGTAAGCCTTTGCATCAAACTTCTGACTCCATGTGCACCCAATGAAACCTCTTGTTCTGCAATTGCTTTTGGTTTACTGATGTCCTTTCACTTTATCAAAAGCCCAGAAGAGCCTGCTGCGTTTCCAATTCCCAGAACAACACATTATATTCAAACCCAGTTAGTCCTTCAAGATATTTTAAAAGCTGAGATCTAAAACACTAGAGTTGGTGTATTACCTTCAGCTTTACCCCAGGCTTTTTCCCAGGCGTGTGGATGACTGACTATTAACAGAGCTCAAATCCTGTCCCCAGCATTGGTCTGATCCAAGCAGGGGACTGGGAAGTGCTGTCCTCCTGCTCCCTTCACCTCTCCTTCGTTGTTCCAATTTTGGCTCACGCTGCAGCCAGAAGAACAAACTCTAGCACTTATTGTATCTGCATGGGAGCAGAAGAGTTTCCTCTGCCACTTAGTGACTGCCACACAACTGTTGCAGTAAAAAAGCAGCTGAGGCAGGGAAATAAAAAATAAATTAAAAAAGGGAAAAACCTATGAGATTCTGCCATGTATTAAAAGGAATCTGTAAAGTCAATGTTAAAAGCCAAGAAAGAGAGAAACAGCTGATTTCCAGGAAATTAGACTTTTCTTTTTCATGAGCTTGAGTTAATATTTAGAGGTGATTTTCAGCCTGTATTTTGGCAGGTGCGCATGGGCAGGGAGGTAAACTGAATGCAGGTGAGGAAAAGCTTTGAAATGCTCTTGGCAACAAACATTAAGTTTATCCTGAGTGAAATGAGATTCAGAGAAACTAATGGACTTGACTACCGGCAATGTCCTTTTTCTCCCTCTTTTTTGGCAATAGCTAATCCATAAGGAGACCAGGAGCTGTTTGCAGAGCAGCATGTTCCCTGAGCAGCACAACACAGGAATGGCTTTTATCAGCCTGCCTGTCAGCAAGGCTG
This sequence comes from Rhea pennata, assembly GCF_028389875.1. Lineage (NCBI taxonomy): Eukaryota > Metazoa > Chordata > Aves > Rheiformes > Rheidae > Rhea > Rhea pennata. Next base: position 5,296,188 of record NC_084680.1, read on the forward strand.
AAGTGTTAAATCTTTCTGATCTTTTGCCCAGGAGTCAAAGCACATGAGGAGAGTATTTCTGCATGGCTGAATGATAAGGATCGTGATAACAAGCCAAGCCGAATTAAAACTATTACAAGGACTACGATGCTTTGAGCCAATGAAGCTGTGCCTGAAAGAGAGGAATGAAAGAAAGCAAAAGTAATTGTGGTCTGATATTACCCTCATCTATCCCTCGGGTGTCTAGGGACTAGGCTGAGTCCTGGCTAAAGCTAAAGCAGCATTTGGGGCAGTGTGAGGTTTATCACAACTTGCAGTAATATCTCTCAGAGATGAGATAGTAGCAGGGAAAAGCTGCTTTACCATGGAAAGGACCAGAAAAGATTATAAAATTTCCAGAGAACACCCTGGGCTCTTTTCCATCTTGGGAAGTTTGGGGAAAAATTGAGGAGAATCTGCATGTCAAGTGTTTTCTCTCTGTGGACAATGACGCATTTAAAATGTCAGTGGCACTCAATTCTTCAGTGTTTTCTTATAACTAACAAGCATCTCAGATGAAGTATGTGATTTCATAACCTCTAGAATTAGGCAACTAAGTTCTATAACTATAACCTTCCTTTTAGGTTAGAGCTCACTGTATTGATATGCGCTATTTTCAGATTATTTTTTCCATGTTTTAGAGACATGTTAAGAGGCAAAATGCATGTTCAAGTGCCTTTGGGACAATATTGTTCCTTCTCTAACAATAGTAGTATTAGTCATTTATTTATTTCACAAATATATGCAGCAGTACTTCCTGCAAATACACATACTATGCTCATTCTTAAAAAGTAAATAAAATCTGTTTTTAATTAGAGGTTAATAGCTATGGTTACTTCAGCTTTTTCATGTGTTTTTCACTTTTTGCATCCTTTACATGTGAAATTTATTTTCCTTCCTCCAAATCCCTTTTGGTTTAGTCCCCTGCTGGGGAATCCTTTTGCCTGGCAGCTTTTGGGGTTCTTTTTGATGTTGTATTGGCAAACTTCTGGGATCTTGCAATGCACTGCCCTCATCGGTGCAGGAGTCTGATGCTGAATGCAATCCTCTGAGGGCAGATTCCTGGTCTCCACAAGAGACTAGGGTCTGAATCTCCTATGTAGGAAAACTTTTACAACACATAATACAATGCCTAGTGGCTGAAAGATCTCAGAGTTGTTCAGGATTGTGCCCTGGCAGTTTAATGACTGACTTTAAAAGGTCACTACATCCAGCCATGAAATGGAAACAAAGTGATTTTCTGCCCAGATTTCGTGGAGAGCTCAGATACTACTGCAGTAGGATAAGTGTTAGGCAAATACTTGATGGAGTTCCTTGTGCTGCTACCAGCTACAATGGAGTTCATCCAGCTGGCTGATGGCAAGGAGGAATAGGCACTGGTTTGCATCCTGACTCGAACTGCAGCCAGGTAAGGGAGGGAACGACAGCGTGGCATGTTGCAGTCCGCGCTGGTAAATATAAAGCTGTGCACAGGGCAAAATAGGGATAGTCACCCACGCAGGAGGTTTTGGTGCTAGTGTGGATGAGTTCAAAACGCTCCATGTGTGTTGAAAAGCCCAAGAGCATGCAGAGGATTATTCATAAAGGAACAGAAAACAAAACATCAAGTCATTCTACTGCTTAATTCAGGGGGCCATTCCCATATAAGTACTTTACTTAGTTCTCATTCTCCTCATTCCTCTGCTCTCATCTTCGTAACATATTTTCTAAAACTAAAGAAGGATGGAGAGGAGCAGTCAGGAATCTGGAGGAGCCTTCCTATGGGGTGAGAGTATGTCACTCTACTACTTTCACTTTCAAAAAAGTGCCTGAAGTGGGGCATGTAACAAAACTCTACAGATTAGTTATTCCCTTTTCACTTTCTATGCACTGTTCAGTTTCTGAGAATAGAAAAATAAGGTGGTACCCAAGAAATGATTATGCAACAAGTTTAAAGCAAAAAACAGGAAGTACTTTTTGATGTGTGATGCATCATTAAGCTGGGAAACTCATTGCTGCAGGATGCCATAGAAGCAAAAAATCTACTTGGGCTCAAGAAATAATTAGCTGAATTTGTGGAAGTTAGGTTTTCTGATAGCTATGTAATGCAGCAGTCTGGATGTTGTCTTCTGCTCAGACCCAAATTCCCCATTGTACAGAAAAGGAGTAAGAACATCCTAAGCACCTCCGCTTGGCTAAAGCTGCTGGATACAGGACACTGAGCTGGGTCAGACCAAGCTCCAGCACTCCTACAGTCAAGGCTTGGATATTTCCAGTATTATAGGAACCTTTCAAAATGCCACTAGCTTTTTCCTTTTCAGGCTCATTGCTCTGGCCAGCAATGGCTGGGCCCAGGAGGATGCTGTGCTGCGGAGGTTGCTGAGGAAGGGACTGCTAAGTACCTTTTGCAAGTGGAGTGCCTGAGGAAATTTGAAGCAAACTGCTGGGTGCTTCCCAGAGGTAACTGGATTTTTCTGCAACCTAGGGAATTTCCCTACCAGCAGAGCAGTGCTTTGGCTGCTTTTCTGAGTCAACTGCACTGGAAACCTCTGGGTCGGTCTCTGTCACGTGAAAGTGGAAGTCTAAAAGACTTTTATTAGTAGACTTGGTCCTTTTGATCTTGCAAACTTGCATTTAAGCACAGATGGGTTTTGAGTAAGGATGGGTCAGTTTTGGGGTGCTGACAACCTGCATAGAAATGGGACAGGACCTAGGGTGTGTTAGCAACGAACTTGTGGACAAGAGAGAGACAGTCATGCTCTCTCAGAATCACCTCGGATGCACTGATCTGTTTAGCACTATTTGTAAATATAGGACAGCTTTGGGGAAACAGGAAGCTTCATGCAGCTTCTTGCAAGCTTGAAATTACTTAAGTGCTCCCCTGGAACATGACACAGCCTTTTGGAGGAGCCCTTGCAGTGAGCTGTATTTTTGGGAGCTATAAATTGCTTTATATAGGAGAAGTTCAGAGCACTCAGAGACGCTCAGCACTCAATCTCAGCCACATGAGAACCAACCATGCGCTTGTTCCTCTTCTCTGGTAATCCCTGAATTTTCCAAGAGGGTGGAGCTAGCTAAGATGGAGGATGGCTCAGGATAGTGTCTTTGGTGTAACACCAGCTGCGCTTTCAAGGTCGAGGTGCAGAGACAGCAGCCTTCCAAATGCTGTCTGTCCCTCAAAAAAATATTATTCCCCCTCTACAACAGTGCTGTGAGACATTGCCTTCCTCTTCCTGAGGTAGATAGGGGCTCAAAGAGGTTCAGCTAGGCCTAACTCTTCCCTTGCTTCCTCAGATATGGTTTAGAGGTGTCCTCACCAAAAACAGGAGGTTAGTTTGTGGGAATATGGTGCGTGTGAACTGAGTCAGGACTTGCAGGGAAAAAAAGGGCTGAAAACTGACCTTATATGACCTGATTTTGCTTCAAAACTGGTAATTCTTTTTGATTCACAGTAGTGAGAGGGTGCTTTTGAGGTTTTGCCATTGATTTTTCCAGCAGAGCTCTACAGATCACTAAAATACCAGGCACTTATTTAAGCTCAGTTGCAAGAGCTAGTCTGAGTGCTTGTTCAAGAAAACAGCCCGGAAAAGCAGCAATGTTTCAACTACTGGTTTCTGTAGACCATTTTACACAAACACAGACCCCAGTAAATCTGTTACAGTCAATAAAGCCAAGCCGATCACTCTTTTGCCTGTGTTTCCTGGCCTGCAACACCTGATCCTATCAGACTCATGTGAACTGAGATAATTTGCATTAAAAAATCTGCTGTAAAACCCAAGGGAAACGCTTCATTTTTGGACAAACATTACCTGTGAGGTGTGCTCTTGGCTTTTCTGCACTGGAAAGCATACCTATACCTAAGACGGGAAAGAAGAAAAAGGTGTGAAAGGATGTTTGCTCTTCAAATCAATCGGATGTAAGCAGTGATCGTTCCCTAGAGGAAACGTGTGCAGCCTCTTTCCATTTCCGCATACGTCTGAGCAGTGATTTATTTACTGTGACTGTTTATTGACATAGGCAGGCATCGGGGTAATAAAATGCCTTTGCAAATGACTGAGCTTGTCAGTCCCACTGTGGCACTAAATGTGAGGCTTCGACAGCACAAATTGCCGCAGCGTCTTAGTGTAAAGTGCTGGAAGGAGGAAAGTGGGGGGGCTGAGTTTGCCCATGCTCGGAAGGGTATGTGGCATGCACAAGCTCCCTTGCATCTGTGCTTTTGCTGTGCCCTCAGTTCAGAAATGCTTATCCTTTTCCTATGGCCTTGGTTATATCCTGTCTACCTGACTCTTGCGGCCCATTTTTTTTGCCCATGGTCTGCTGTGACTTGGGAGGAATTTGGGTAGTGAGAGCAAAGGGAGAGTGGGAAGCTGTCTGCCCTCAGGTGTGTTGCAGCAGCAATTGCAAAACCTCGGTGAACAACAGTATTTGGGATAGTGGAAAGGATGGACAAACTTACCAGTAGCCAGTGCCCGCTGCTTCAGAAACCGAGCGTCCCTCTCTTCTGCAACCTGCAGGAGAGAATTGCAAGCAGTTAGCTGCCAGGGCTTGAGTTCCAGACATGCACTAAATCCACAGAGAAGTCCTGTCTGAATTTTCCCAGGAAACAGCTTATGTTTCTGTAAAGGTTTCATGTAGAAGGACAAGCCCTCACAGAGCTTTGTTTCCTTGCAAGAACTTTCTGCTGTCAGCTTGAAACCGCCTACATCTCAAAAAAGGAGTGAAGGACAGGCCTGTGGTTGTTGCCACGTCCCACTCTGTCCTCGATCAGGGCTGGACAGGCCCTTGGCATGACGGAGAAAGGCTTGGCATAACATGCTAGTGTAAAATAGCCCTCATGAGCCATCCTTTGGGATGGTGTTTCCCTCCAGCACAGCTGGAGCATTAGAGATCTGCTCTGGCCCCTGCTCCACGCAGTGGAGCAGCAAACAGAAGTCAGGGCACAGTAAAGTGAGCGATTTCTCTTGTCTGAAAGCTTGGGGGGGCTGAGCCTTAGCTGGTACTCAGTGCACTCAGTGCCAGTGAAGAGAGTTACTGAGGTGTATCAGCAGCAGAGCTGGTCTCTTGCTTGCTTTCCTTTATGTTGTTTCAGGCTGCAAGTCTATGTCTTGGGCCTTTCTTGAATTTTGGATAGCTTCCTAGGAAGACGGACAGGAGCTGAACAGGTTGGAGGCTGCAGCTGGCAGAGACCTGAGCCCCAAGCACTTAACCAAGGAACTGCAGGACTGGCTTGCATTTACTTGCTTCCTAAGTTTTCCTCTAGAGCTGAGCACCACAACGTCATCACAGGACCCCACGTGAACAGCGAGTTAAAAGGCAGAAACACATGGCCCTGGGCAGTGCCAGGCAGTAATGATGTTTATGTAGAGCGGCGCAAAGCAAAGCTGGGTTTGTTTATCATGCATCTGCCAGGGCTGGTCCTTCCTCAATCACCCTCTGACACAGCTAGTGGCTCCTTGCCAGGTACTAGTCCTCTTAACGCAGGCTGCAAATCAGCACAGCTCCTAACCGAAGGAATTAGGCTGCGTGAAGCCGAGTGTAGACCTGGCCTGCGCTAGGTGTGCAGAGCACTAAAGCAACAACGTCCCTTAGGCTTTCGCGGGGCACCGCTTATTGCGGGTCTGTGCCGACGGCCCGGTTGCCGAACGCGGGGAGATGGGGCAGTGCAGACAGCTCAGCCTGTGGGACCTGGGCTCTTGGGAAGCCCAGCCATGCAGCATGTCAGGAATGTGCTTGCAGCTTGTCAGGAACGTTCAGTGTTTTGTAGACAGCTGCGATAAATAGAGTAAACTGCCACTGATCAACTTGCAGTTAAGGATTTGATGCGTATCAGCTAACACACAGGCTGAAATAATAAGAACAGGTAGATAACTAGCCTATCTCCTGGTGGCTGTCTCTCATGCAACTTCAAACATTACAAGTAAAGTAGAAAATAGAAAATTTATGTTGGTTGGGGCAGGAAGATGTTGGGATGAGTTTGGGGACTGGTAGCTGCTCCAATGAACCAAAGAAATTTTTATGTCTCACTAACGGCAAACATCCACATGCTCTGTAACATCCTGCGGATAACTGTCCGTTCTAAAGTAATGACTCCAGCATGCAGGAGAAAAATGGGCAAGGAGAACAGCAGGGCAAATTCTTTTTCGCTTTCCCATCTGTCTGTGCATTTGCCCCAGGCACAGGAACGTGCTGTCCTGCAGGCAACGTCAAGCAGAGGAGATGGGGTGGTGACAGTGCCTCTGTGTGTGGCTGACAGAGAGGAATGGTGTTGGGCTGTGGATGAGATGTCTGGGCCTTTCGTTATGACTAATGACTTTCTCTGAGGTCGTATCTGCTTGTGGCGGTGTCTAAACATGACTGTATTTTTGATGTGCCACAGAATCACAGCCAGGTGACTGTCCTCCTCCTAGTGGGAAGCTTGACACCACAGTGGAGGGTTTCTCTCCATCCCTCCCCCTCGCTCTGGGACAGCCGCACTTGCCTGAGTGTATTTATCTACACTGTTATCTACGTGATGTTGCCTACATCTTTACCAAGTTACATATTTTCTAGTGATGCTAAGTACAGTAATGAGCTACAAATCAATCACAGAACTATATTTAATCACGCAACTTCAGTGGGACTAATTATGTGTTTACAGCTAGCCTGTGCTTAAGTACTTTGTGTAATTCAGACTTTGCAATACAAGTAGAAGTGATGGGAAATTAGGAAGGATCTGGAGAAGTATCTTGCTTCTTTATAAAACATGCAGAATATATTTTGACTGAAAACTTGGAGGAAGCTTTCTATGCAACCTTAATTTACTTATTTCCAGGAAACTGGAAATAAGATGGAAACTTCAGCTACAGTAGCTGTATTTCTAGATGCTAAAGGATAGTATAATGCACTAGATAGAGCAGGTTACTGGCATGTCTGAAATTATTCTGATGCTTGGTAAAAACGTGTTTTTTCCCCTAACTATACTGTTTGATAAGTATACAGGCGTCCTAAACCTCCAATGTAAAACATTTGAGCATGTAAAAATGCTATGTAATGACAAGGTATTAGTAATATTTGACCTGAATAGGCATGGAAATTGTACATGTTTGGTGTGGATGTGGGGGTATAAAGACTTTTCAGGAAGAAAGATGTGATGGAAAGCTAAACAGTATGAGACAGTAGAGAGAAATCATTTACTCAGTTAACATTTTTCTCTATTCTCCTTTCTTGTTTATCTGTGATTCTGAGAAGTTCACAGCAAGGCTTTGATTTTCCATTTGGTTAGTGTGGAGAGACTGTTAACGAGGGCTGAGTGATTTTGAAAATCCCACCACAGAGCAGACTTGGAGACAAAGAACTCAAACGGCCAGCTCTGTGGTTTGCAAAACACTTCTAGGTTGTTTTGACACCAAGAATGTCCAAAAGCCTCAGTGCACTTAGATCCACATAACAGTAAAGGAAAAGAGAAGAGCTGTAACATCCCCTGCTCACCCTCCTTGTCTCTCGCACCTCAGGAAAGGACTGGAGGTGTCCAATAAAGAACGGCACCGGGAAAAGAGGCTTGGCAGAGAGGTTAAGCAAAACTACCCCCAGCAGCTCCACCACTTTTATCACAAGCCACAGTTTTACAGCCAGGGTCTGTGTAGTGCACCCATGGCATGATTTTGCTAGCTCCAGGGGTGCTGTATAGAGCCTAGGCTAGGCGTATTAGGTAGCAGCTGATCTCATGCCAGTGAAAACTAACCGCAAGTGGAGCATTTCTGCTGTGCTCTGGCATGCAATGTAAAGAGCCTGCACGGGCATGTGCCCAGGGCAGGTGTGTTTTGGTTTCCTCAGCTGCTTTGCCCTGTAGGACTGTATTCATCAAGCAGCAAAGGTAAGTCAAGAGTTTTACTGCCTTCGAGAGGGAAGTCTCGTGTTCCTGGACCTAGATGAAGCACTCGCTCTTCTTCCCCAGACACTTATCTGTCCTTACACATCAATAAGCCACTTCAGCTTCTCTTTTGCATTAGAGTAGGCCATTCTGGCTCTGCAGGAATATGGTTCTTGCATTCCACTTCTGAGCTCAGCTGTTGGTTTCTGGCTAGTAACAGGAAAGATCCTATTGATGTGGTAGAGAGATCCAGCCAGAGCTGTCAGGAGTTTAAAGTCTCTCCAGCCCTGCAGCAGTTCCCTTCTCCATTGCAAGACTGACACAGCATCCAGGTTTGTGTGCAATGCTTTGGGCTGGGCTTGGATTGCGGTTCTGCCGTGCAAACAGGCCCTAGTGTCCACATGTGTGGGGTGGGATTTGATGGTCTGTTTCTGGCGTTAGCAGTGTGGGTTGCTGAGGCGGCCGGAGATGCTCTCCTGGCTGCTGTGTCGCTCCCCTCGGCAGATCTGCACACTCAGACTGTAGCTTGGCTCCCCTTTGGGGGAGGATGCACTGAAGTCTTAGCCCTTCCTCTGGAAGTACACAGCCAGAGCCACTTACAGATTTCCTGCTAATAATCTAAGACACCAGTTATTTGCCTAGTGAACCTTATTTTCTCATCTTGCTGTGTCAGAGCACAAAAGAAAGTGACTGCTATCTCCAAAAGGGAAGCAGTGTAGCAAGCCTGGAAGCTGTCCAAGAAAACCAGCATCAGACTTGAATTATTCATGCAAGATAGGATATCACAAGAGAAAACAAGTGGTTCAAACATGTTGCTGTAACAACAGAACTTGCCCTGCTCTGTCCTGAATTGGCCATTTCTATAGAGGAAAGGGTGAGTTTATATCCACTCAGAGGCCGAATGTGACACCATGTGCACTCACACCAAAACAGTAATGAATAAACTGTCTCACCCCGCGGGCTAATCTAAGGCACACCCATGTTGCACAACCCTTTGCTGGCTCCCCACCATCTCCTCCTCCTCGCTCCAGGAAGAACAGTCACAGGAATTTACTACTGCTTCTCGCTGCTGGGCTGTGCTAGTCCCTCTCTCCTCCCAGGACCAGCACAGCTGCTCCGGCAAGCTGATATTCAAGTATTTGCAGGCTGAGCTTGGCCCTGGGGCAATGAGAAGACTCCTCCTATTACTTTCTTCTTGCTGCTACAAGGGTCTGCAAGTGAACACACACATCTAGCGCAAACTGGTGCCTGCCCACCTGCTCCCAGCATGCCCAGGACATCCACAGTTCCCAAACCAGGACCACCATAAGTGTCTGCTCTCAACCAAGTTATTCTGGCTCAGGATCTTAACAGGGTATGTGAAGAAGACATCCTTTAACAATCCAGCTTAAACTCTTCAAGCACAGAAGGAAATGCATGATGATAAGACTCTAGCTTTTCCCAAGAGCTTCTATACTCCAAAATGTTCCCCTTGCCTGATGACGCTATGGCAGTGAGTTGGAGCTGCAGGGCTGAAGGCCTTTGCTTAGCCTGTAACACTCTTTATGGGGTTAAAAGAAAGCAGCAGAGGAAGACAAAAATGCCCACGTGTGCTCTGCTGCTGAAGAGCCCTGGCAATGCAGTAACTAATCAGTGGAATGAATGATGTGGAAAAAGCAGTATCCACTTTAATGCTAACAGGGTGCTCCACCCACTCAGCTTGGCACAAACGCAGATGGCTGCAGGCCATCTGTGATAACTTTATCTTCCTCCTTGGGATTTGCAAAAGCTGTAACTCATCTGATCAGCTCATTACATCACTGGGGCAATACTATGCACTAATAATTCAGCGCGCATGCATAGAAATGCATTCTCATGTCATCCAAACTAGGGCACATCTGAAGGGTTCGTATTGCACCTTCTCTCTTGCAAAGCCAAATCCATTCAGAAAAATACTTTTCTCCATTAATGCTGCCAGACAGAGTGAAGAGCTAAGAATGCATTAGTCCTATCAAATAGGCTAGCATTTTATTATCATATCTCTCCAAGATCCTTAGAAGAAATGAACTGAATCTCATAGGATGAAGATATGAAAAGAAAGAGTCCTTCAGCCGTGACTGTCAGAAGTGCTTTTTCACTCTGCACATAGTCTAGCTGGCCTAAATAGCAATAACAGGGACAGAGCAGTAACAAATACTTTCGTGTGTGCATGTAACCATCAAACGTGCCAGTCTAAGCTCCTGGGCAGGACTGTCACACCCCCTTTCAGCTAAGCACAAAGTTATAAATGGGAGACATGCGAGAGACTTGCTGCAGAAGTCTGCTTCAGTGCAAGGCGCCAGCTGTGCGGACAAAAGGTCAAGCTAGTCCTTCTCTACACATCTGCAGGTGCACGTGTGCACAGCTGTGGGCACAGCTGTCACCTGAAGCATCTGTAGAGAGAATGTTTGCTGGGATAAAAATTTGCCTTGGAGGCAACTTATTAACACCATTTTCTTTTGCTGTTTTGAAGTGAACATGCAACATTCAGGCTAGTTAATGAATTCCAGACCTGAAGCTAAAGTTCCTTCAAGCCCTAATTCTTTGAACATACATGCATACTTCTTCCTTCAACCAGGGGCAGCCCTGGTTGAATTCAAAGGCTACAGAAGGAAAACTCACATGTTTGCAGGCTGCGCTAGCGAACGCCCGTTGCTAGAAGCAAAGTGAGCTTAGCTGTCTGTCGGAGAAAAATAGCTGAGAAGATCCCTCCATCTAGAGAAAGTTTGGATGGGGGATAAAAAGGATTTTAACATCACACTTGGCAGTTGTCCCAAACCATAAGTCAGCAGAAGTTTGCATTAACGAAGCACTGCCGAGGACTCTGGCTGCCTCCCCTCGACGTGTGCTGAGTGTTTGACCCACTGACATCAGCAGCATCGTCAGCAGGTGCTTGCAGAAACAGTACGTTGGTAGGTGAGGTCTCAGAGTTAATCTGAGAATAGGGAGGGAAATGAGACATGCTGCCAAAATCTGGCTGAAATCAGTGGAGGACACTGATTTCCATCAACTAGCAATTTCTCTTAAGAGATTCCTGCAGTCCACCAAGAAAAAGATTTCAAGTTCTACCTTGCACTGTGACCTTAGTGAAATTAAAGAGAAGAGGAACAAAAACTGTTAGTTAAAAAGACCAAACAGAACAAGATTAATCCCTAGCAGATTGGCTCTGTGTGAGGAAGAAGGCATCTAATAGGAAGTTTCTCAAGTTCTCCTAAATCACTCGCTTGTTAGAGGGAAAAAAGAGCTAAACAAACTGAACTTGCGAGATATTGGAAGCCGCTCTCTCCTTGTTGCGGTGTGGTAGGACAGAAAACGGCAGTCTCTTACCTGGTTGGAGCATGTGCTGGGGATTCGGAGGCTTCCAGCCAGCAGATAGGCTGTGGGCAGCGCGAGGACCAGCACAGAGAGCAGGCACAGAAGCATGCCACATCGTATTTTCCTCAGATCCTCCTTGAGGTGCATCCTGGAGGCTTGGTTGGTCAGAGCAGCCTCTTCCTCCAGGGCTATCTCCGTCACATGGTCCATGCCGGTGCCTGACGTGGAAGCTGCTGTTCCCTGAATGGGAGCGGGGAACAGCAAAATCTCTTCTGGCTTCTGCCCTGCATGGAGACCCCCATTAAATAAGAGCTGCCTTGAGTGTGGGAAGGCACCGCGCACACACACCCTCCCTCCCAAGGAATGCACCGCCTACAATAGAAACCTAGCTCAGGGAAAGAGAGCACCGCTTTCCCCGCGCTCCCCGAGGTGACTGCTGCATATGCCGCCGTCTGCCTTTCCTCCCCCCCACCCCGCTGTGCAGAAGGAAGCTAGGAAAGTCCCAGTGGGTGGAACCAGGATAAACTCTGCCGCTGGGCTGGATAAGCTCGAAAGCTTTTCCGCATGGCAAAGAGAACATGAAACCAATGGGAGCAAAAGTGAGAAGCAGGGGGAGAGCAAGGGCAAGCGGCAGAGATGAGAGTGCGCCATGCAGCGTCCCGGAGCAGAGCGGTTTCGGTGCAGCCCGAGGAGGAAAGGGAATAGGATTTTAAGGAAGGCTAGGTTATTGCAAGCGACTTCATGAAGGGGTCTGAGTCTCATGAGTGTTGCTTCGTTCCTGGATTTTAGCAGGATTTGTAGTGAACCGGAGGCTGCTCAGTATATTTTGCAGCAAACAGTCCAGGATCAGGCCTAAAATAAGATGCTTTGCATTCCTGACGCTTTTGTTTTTCTCCTCTCTGGACTCATTTTCATGTGGCTTCTGCAGGTGCCTGCTGTCACTGCCTCGAAAGGGAGAAGCTGTGATTGCTGCACTCGAGAAGGTTGTGTGTCACGTTATTTTACAAATAGCTGCTGTCAATGAAATCGGAAAGGCCTGTTGACCATCAGCAAAACCCCAGGAGCTGCTGCACTATTGATTTCAGAGGAACAAGCTTGGATGGCAGCTCTGGCTGGAGGGAGCTCCGTCCTCTGACAGCTAGCACACATGCTAATCCTGTGCCACACGGCAGCAGTCTACTAGCCTTCTGCTGTCCCTGGCAGGGTAGAGGAAGAGCTTGGCAGAAACCTTCAATGGAGATGTTGCCATTTAGACTTATCCGCTTTTTTGAAAATTTTGAAATTTTTTTCCTAGGAAAGTATGGTCTCATCAAAACCGAAACTCTCTTTGATGTATACATGTGCATGCTTATGCCCATAAACTTCTCCTTTTTCACTGGGTAGAGAAACAGGCTGGAAATATTTTCCTTTTTCTTTTTCTTTTTTTTTCTGATTAGACAAACAACTTTTGGTTTCCACTGCCTCATAACCTAAAAATAGTTCAGATATATATTATTGAAAAAGTTTATCAAAGACAGAAAGATGTCTATTTGCTCATGTCCCAATCTCCTAGCTACTCCCAGTAATAGCAGAGGAAGAAGATAGCTGGTAAAGCACCAAAGGATGTGTGCTGTAATCCAAGCCACATAGCTCCTGTGTGACCTTGAACAAGTTGACAACTTTATTTCCTTCTTTAATCCATTATTTGCCTTCATGTAGACTGTAAAATCTTGAGGACAAGGACTACACTCTGCTTTTGTAGCATCTGGACATGATTCCAAGGTCAGGGCAGGTGTGGCTCCATCTATCACAAAATTTAAAAAGTGTATAAAAATGTATTGGCAAGATCAGAGAATGCTCCAAGATGCTTAATGTACGTTCGAGGTATATATATGCCTTGTAGGCAGTCACAGATGTCTTCAATCTGTACACCTGCAAGCCCCCCAAAGTAAATATTTGTTACCTTTTTTGTAACTCCTTGACTCTAGGGGAGTCAAGAGGACATTCCTGAGTTAAAACAGCTCAAACAAGGGTGTATTGGTTTGAGGGCTCTTGCAGTTGTGCATGACCTGGGAACATCTGGTGGTAAGTGGATAAGCTGCAAGTGCTGCGGAGGGTAAGGGCTGGGCTCCTGAGCCAAGGCTGTGACACATTCACACTCTGTCTCTGGCACATTAAAAAAAGTTCATATTTTTTTCTCTTAAAAATTGCAGTAAAAAAAAAGACAAACTTTTTCTCCTAAGAACATAAGAGTGTTTGGCCCAGAGCATGCCTTATTTTTTTACTAGTTGGTGACTTGCCAAAGATCGCTCATCAAGGCTACTTTAGGGTAACCAAAATAAAAACCGCGTTGGCAGACCTCCTGTGTAGGTGCTGGCTGCCTGCAGCCCAGCTGAGGCCCGCCGTGCCATACCATGCAAAATGCACTTCAGGTGTCTGCTCAGAGGGTTTACCAAGCAGCCCAAGGCCATCCTTGATGCAGAAGCTGGCATGACCCTGAACTTCTTGCCATTTGAGTGAGCAGAGCTGAGCCCAGGAAGGCAGGACCTTAACATGGGTAATCCGTCTCAGCCATCAGTCCTGCCTCTCCTGGAGTTTCTCATGCTGTTTCCCATGTGCTTTCAGCCGTGACCATGATGTAAATTCCCTTGCTTGGGCCAGACGTGTCCTCACCAGTGATCCTTGACTACCTCATACTAGTTAGAAAAATCTAACAGGGTTGCCAATACCCACCTCTGTATTTTAACAGAGTTTAAAAAGGGGAAGTGCGTTGCTATGGAGTTAAACATTTGGGATTTTTTTTATAAAGAGAAGAAAAACCTGGAATGAGGCTAGGTATTTATAAGAGGAGAAGGCAACAGCTTGTAATCAAGGAATGATAACTGCATGCTGTTTCATTTTGCTTTTCCTTCCGTAGCTCTTTTTGTCCTTTCTGCATGCTTGCACATATTTTGTCTGAGGCCAAATAAGCTCAATTACACGTATAGTGAGGCTAACGTAGTATACGTAGGGCAATAGCATGTGTTCTGCATGGAAGATACTTAGCACGTTGCATGTTTATTCATTCCTTGTCTGCATTGGGTAACGGCTGTGTTTTCAGTTTTTAAGCTTGCAGTAAGTATGGAGAAAAAGTAATTGAGCGTTTAAAGCTCATTTCACACATTTTCTGAGAGTTTTCAAAGTGCTGTACTGTTTCCAGCTGAAACCCATGAGAATCCTCTGAGAAAGACAAAGCACAGAGCATCTGTTGGCTGGCAGGAAGGGGGAACCCGCACGTGGGATTTGCTCCTCTTGATCTTGCTGTAGCCTCTTGCTCAGCCTTCTGCTAGATTGTCTGGAGTCGCCCATCAGAGACGCAGCATGGGTCGCTCATGCTGGGTGCTCACCTCTCCAGTCACAACTTCCCCGGCTGGCATTTCACTCTTTCCTCTTGCTGTCAGTGCCTTGATGCCATGGCTGTGAGTTCCTGACATGCGTTCAGCAGTGGTTCCCTCCTCGTGCCTTGCTGTGCTTGGCCTGCACCCTCTGGCATGTAGGTTGCTGCAGCTGGGTTTGGGGGCTGCGTGGGGAGTGAGAAGCAATGTGCACTTCTGCCAGCCATGGCCTGAGCAGGGCATGGGAAAAAGTGAATGCACGGCGTGCTGATGGTGTGGACATTTCTACTACAGCAGGAACAGCCCACGTACATCCAACAAACTCATGTGTTGCTGGTTACAGTTGTTATTTTTGAGAATAGTAGGAGTAGGAGGAAGGACAGAGACTGGATTTATGCTTACTGTGTCCAGCACAGCCTTGGAAGAGGAGTTGTGTCCTCTGTTGTCTCCAAGGGTCATAGGAGGGTTTTGCTATGGGCATGGCCAGGTGTGGATATGTGTTAGGGCCAGGTTTGCTCGGGAGGGGTTTTCACATCAGTCATTACTCTTATGCCACCCTACTGCTGGCCAATAATGAGCAGAGGTAGGACGTAGCTGATCGCTATGTGGCTAGCTTGGATTTGTCACCAGACTGGAGATGGGTGCTTGCTCTTCATGCAGCCCCTTGTAGGGGGATGATATATGACAGGATGGAGTAGGAGGATGCAAGATGGTTCCCTACCTCTGACCACCTCAGCTGCCAAAAGCCTCCCACTGTCATATAGCTCATGTCCTGTAAGCGTGTGTTTCTCTGCCACCCACACAAAGCAGAGCAACCAGACACACAGTTCTCCTGACATGTCAGAAGGCATGGGAGAGGGAATGCCATGGCCCAAGGGGATGCCGCTCCCTGCATATTTGGCGCTGGCCCATGACTGAGGATGGGATGGGAGCTGCCACTGTGGCTTCAAGGTGCTGTGCCTTCAGGACAGCCTTTCAGGGCAAATCCTCATCTATCCCCACAAGTACGCTGTGGTAAATCACAGTGCTTGTTGGTGTGAGGTAGACAAGTTGTAATTTCTTTAATTTAAAGTGGATGTGCTAGTCATCACGTTTGTGACTGCGCTGAACTGTTTCACTTCCTATTACTGCTGCGAGGAGGTTTTCCCAGGAAAAAGTGTACACCGATGCATAGTGGGATGGCATAAGGGGAATGTAAGGGCACAAGATCTGCTGAAACAGTTTTGAAGCAATGTATTCAGTGAAAGAGCACTGCCCATGTTATCTGTGGGTTGTAGACCCTGGAACAAACCATCCTCTCTGTCCTGTGGATGGGTTTCTCACCAGAGGAACTACTTGGCTTGCCCAAGACCAGAGTCCAGGAGGGAAGTAACATGTACACCTTTTAGAGAACTAAGAGTCTGGAACTATGGTGTGAAACAGGGGGAAAAAAACAGCTTAACTGGGAAGAGGACCTAGGCTTCTACCCAGGGTCTCTTGAAGCCAGAAGACATCATGTGCAGGGCTCCTTCATTCTCTGATTCAGCTTTCTATATCTAACCAAAGTATTTGTTGCCAGCACTTATTAAGAAATTGCAGCTCAGCAATGGTGAGCTATGGTGGTTTTCATTCTTGGAAATTAATTTCTAGTGATCTGAGACCCTTCTCTGTCTTTGCTCTTTCTTAGGTGCAGCACACTCTGCTCTTCCTTATAGTTTTCCTCCCAATGAAACTCCCAAGGTCGCCTATGAATTTCACTATCAGAAAATAATCAGAGATGAGGAGGAAATCTCAAGATTATAACCATCTGAAAATATTTTTTCTGTCAACCGAAAGAGAGTATTTACCATTTACTTTTTCAATAGCCCAGGCCGAACCAGTAAAAAAGCTGAGAAAAGCATTCCCAGCTAAACTTCAGCCAAAGTTTTAAGAAAGATTCTATTGGGCAGATGCTCTGCTTCTGACTATACAGATAAGTTGACATCAATGAATGAAACCTCCACATATCAGTTACCCATATCTCACTGTTGTATGGGTGAGATTCACATGATATACCTGGGTATGGAAGCAAAGTCTAAACTTGTCATTCAAGAGGCTGTGTAGGGAATACACAGGTGCAGCTGTGGTATTAGCAGGAAATAATGTAATCAGGCTGGGGTATAAGGTTTTTCTCCTGAACTGAGTACAAGATGTAGTGGTGGAGATGTTGCCCATTCATGCCTGTTGCTAGAGCAGCATTTTGCTCAAGATTTGCAAGGATGCGATTGTATTGTCAGGAACAGGCTAACCAGACATTTTCCCATCTCTGTCCATGTGTATACGGACACTGGCTCTGTAAGCATTCCCCTCATAATCCAGGGCTTTGTTTTTTCCCTTTCTGCTGACATTCCCTAGCTAATAAGCCAGTGAAGCAGAACTCTTAATAGCATAAAGAGCAGACAGCTGTTGCGTCAGCCTCCTTGCTGTGTGCACCTGTCAGTCCTTCAGAAGCAAACCACAGCTAGTGATCACTGTCTGCATAGCGAGACATTGCCGAGGATACGCAACACAGCATCAGTTATGCATAATTCCATGGTGTGAAAGCAAACAAATGAAGAAGTGATTACACAGCATAGTTCCTGGTTATTTTGTAGAAAGGATTATACGGTGTGAACAGGGGAAAAATGACTTTATCTTTGCTTTCCTTTCTCATGTGAGGACCACGCACAGCTGGATTCTTCCCTTTCTGTTGCCTTCTCTGGGAGCAATGCAGCCTAGAAAAGGTATGAAGCTTAAGCAAGGGGATCACACAGCTTGATTACTGCTTTTGGCATCCTGAGGACTGGCATTCCCTGTATTTCCCCAGGCTGAGCAGTTGTGACAGTCTCAAAACTGGCTCTTGGCCTGTATTACCTGAATATGTCCTCAGAGCCTTGTGTCTCTGCTAAACTGTAATCTTGAGTGACATCTATTGCACTTTTGAGGCGGCCCACGTTTTGTGTTATCACTGACATATGAAGTGCATGCCATAAAAACCTGGGGAGAAGTAGATCTTTTCTCCCTCTGTACGGCTGCCCCAAGGCTCTTCAAGCAAGGTCTGTTGCTCCTCTAGACAGCAAGTTAAAATAGCGCCAGGCATGGCTGAAAAGTAGCATCTGGAATCTGCCTGGGGCAGGATGTTGCTGGCGTGCCAAGCCATCCTGGCTGCGTGCCCAGGCAAGTGGAGCCACAGGTGAAGAGAGCAGCAGTCCTGTTTCCACAGCTGCTGTGGAACCTGCTCCCCCCTGAGCATGAGAGGCATTGCCAAACAGTGCAGGAGCATACCAGCAGAAGAGAAAATTTAGGAAGCAAAGCCCAAGCACCTTCAGACAAAGCCTGATGAGAAAGAGATGGTAGCATGATGAAGTAGTGGTTTAGGGAGATGTCTTCTAGATATGCTCTAAGCAAGTTCATGATACAAGTTTTGTGTCGTTTTTATTGTATTTATGATTTAGCTTCAGCCTTTCTCAAATGTTGAAAAGCCTATTTGCAGAGGAAAAGGTTCTGACATCAAAACTGGCTCAGTGGAACCATAAACAAAGAGGTGGCTGTTGAGTCACAGAGGGAATAAGTCAGCTAAAGGTAGAGTTGTCTAGCTGAATAAGTGCAGAGATATTTAAATCCAGGCTCTTAATCCTTATACTTTGGGGAAGGAACAGGTCATTAGCTCAGATCAAAAGGAAGAATCACTTTATTTGGAATATTGTATCACATTGCATAAGTTCATAACCTCATCACAGGCATCAGGCCTAGGCCAAAGGCAGAGACAGGAAACAGAAGTCAGCACAACTCGACCTCACTATTTCCACGTCCCTCCACGGACATGGTAGCACAGCGAACATTAGCTTTTGCACCTGAGAAAAGTTAATGTTTCTCCCTGTGCCGACAACTTCCTGGTGCTGCTGGAATCCCCATGGAGCATCTGTTAATTTTTCACCTGAAACGAACAGCAGGATATTTTTGTTTCCCAGGTTGCCTCATTTACACACCTCCAGCCACACTTTCGTTATCAAATGCTCATTTTGCCCTTTATGACGCTCGCTCTCTAAGCTCTCTAATTAGCTTTATAGCTTTACTTTAGCATGTCTTTATGGCTCATTTCCCTTCAATTCCCTCCTCTCCCACCAGGTAAATAAACAAACACAGGGCCAGAATCCCTCATTCACACTTACTTCGTAGCTCTGCTTCCCCAGCTGGTAAGTTAGATCCTGCTGCCCTAGGAGCTCTCCAGGGAGGAGTGTGACAGCAAATGGCCCCTCCACAGGATGAGAACTGGAGGGACTGTGCCAAAACAGGAGGTTTTTCTGGGAGAAGTAGCCAATTTCAGGAAAGGTTTGTGATACACTTAGCTATGCTCTGTCACCATTTTAAAGTTGTTACTGAGTATCGTTATATACAGAAAGTGCTTGTTTAGATGGACAGAGGGTAATTATTAACTGTATGAGAGGAAACCCTAGTGAGGCCATTATCTGTCTTGTTTTGGGTAGGCTGCCCCATCTTCAACTGTCTGGAATTTGAGAAGTGCGATTACTGGTGTGAATGTCTACAACATCACAGCTTGATTCATGCTAGGATATATGTACATTATAGGAATCTGCATATGTATTTAGAGTTTAGCCTTCACCACCAGGTCTTTATGGCCATCACCACTTGAACCATTTAGGTTAAAACTAGGATGAGTTTGCTAGCACTTACTGAAAATCCAAACCAGCAGGTGAGGTATTCAAGTGAAGTTAAGCTCTAGAACTCCTTCCTGTAGGATGTGGCTGACAAAAATTTACACGGGCTTAAGTGGATACTAGATATGTTTTACAAGAGAAATTCTCTGAGGGTACTAAATACCAGAATCTGTACTGACCTTGGGAAATCCTCGGACCTCAGATCACTGACATTGGGGAAATGTTTTGAGGGGAGCATTGGATATGCTTGCCATGTTCATCTGTGCTGGGGTTGGGGCAGATCTGGGGCATGCTCTGGAGACCAGAGTACACCAGAGTGTACTGAATGATAGGTCTCTGGCTGCATGCAGCAGACAGTAGGCAGTGCTGGGGCACTTCTGGAAATGGCTCCATGGTGGCTTCCTGATACTGGTAACTTATTGCTGCTCCAGGGGCAAGGAATAGATGGAATTACTATGTCAGGTCTCGAGGCTGCCACTGCAGAGTGCTGTGGATACACCACCGTGACCCACAGCAGATGGGCACCCACATCGAAGGAGGCCCACGCTCTGGCTACTTCCTTCAGTATTAATTACACATTTCCTGAGCTGAGCTTTTCAGCCCACTTACTTGTCCTTTCCAGAAACTTGGGCATTTGAGTAATTCCTCTATGTTTTCCCCAGGTGGGTTGCGGAAGAGTATCCCCAAGTGGGTTGCTGGCAGCTGTCTTGTGCATCGGGCGTGGGAGACTCCTCATTTGTGTTGCTCTTCCCCTCCCTCCGGCACACCCTTTATGTTGGCTGCAATTCTAAAGAACGTACTTGCCCACACAAAACTCGTCCCCTGTTTTAAGGAAATGCAAGAGCTAAGGATTAGGAAATCCAATGCACTTCATTAAAGGCCGGAGAGTCAGCTTACTAAAGGTTCTGAGTGCAGAGCTGATTGGACAGATTATCTCAGAAAAGATTACATGTTGTGAGAAATTTCGGGTTTCCAGGATGTAAATATCATGAGAAAGTTCTCAACTGCCATTTTTTACTTTTCTAACTCTAATCTGTGAAGCAGATACGCATTTCAGAACCAAAGCAGGACGGAAAATGTGTGGAGATTGTATGTGGCTCTTTATTTAACGTGAATTTTGATTTTCCTCCTCCGCTCTCATTGAGGTCCTGTGTGTGTCTGCATGATCTCTTCACTGGCACAAAGGAGAATACTGCCATAACACTGAGATTACAAAACCAGCATAGGTACCTTGTTCTACTAAGGTACTTACTAATCTGAAGTAAAAAAAATGTAGCTTTTATTCTGGCACTGCAGAAAGATGCTTGCACTAACACTGGCCACAGTTGAGTTCATATTACTTACCTTGCAGTGGGATGTTTCCTGATTCTTGATTCTCCTCCCATAAAAAATATGCTTAATTTTTAATGAAAGCAAATCTGTCATAGTGGTAGAGCCCAAATATTGCTTTGTAGAAATGAAAGCCACCAGACTGGTAGGCATACAACAAAGCACAGTGAATTTCTTTAAGCTTCAAAGCTTTCTGTTTCTCTCCCTCCTTTTGCTGAAGAAGAATTAATAAATGCTGTGATTGTTGCCATGCATGCTAGAGATATTTTGCTCTTGCTAGAGGAATAGTGTGCTCTTAGGCTCAGCCTTCTCGGATGTATATAGATACGCACTTAGAGGTGTGGACAATGATGTTTCTGTTTAACAAAACTGTCCTTAAAATTAGAATATATGGCCTGAAGTATGATTTGAGGCTAGTTGTCAGTCAGTTTTAAGGTTATTGTCTATCAATAAGAGACTGATCTTGATTTTTGTCGCTGGAAATTGCAATGTATAAGCTGCTCTGTTGAACTAATACCTGATAAAGTTCATTGTGATTCATATAGTTATTCCGGTCTGGAACACAGAATGTGTAAATCAAAGCAGGAAACACCGTGGACTTTGGGCTGTAAGGTCTCAGGGGCCACTGCTCAGTGGACAAATTTCATTTATGATTAGCCAAAGAGAAATAAGCATCTCATCATACAAGGACTAGAGGTGATATGGGGCTAGCGAAAACAAAATTAAAAAGAGAGAGAGAATATTATTTTCATGTTGCACAAACTGTCACAGCTTCGAATGCAGAAGTGACACAAAGGGGAACTAGGAGGGACTGGCACGTTGTGACTCAAGCCTTCACTCACTTAAGCTTTGCTATATTTATTCTTGAAATAGATTCATGTCTCAGGATATTTATAAAGGTCTGAGAAAATCTGAGTACAAGAGCAGAATTATCTAAGCTTTATAGGATCCCTGAAAAAATCAGATTAGCTTGATTCAATATTTATGTTGAGTGTTTACATGGCTTCCCACAATGAAGAAATATGTCTTAATTGGTATTAAATCGCTGGGCCTCCCAACATCCATGAAATGTAGATATCATATGAACTATTTCTGAAATCTACTTTTTTTGGGACAGATTTAACTATTTTTATTGGACAGATGCCCAAAAGAGTCGAGCAAAACTGCTGCTTCCCCAAAAGAAAAAATGGTCTATTCCTGAGATACACCGTTTGAATTGGAGTGAAGCTGGGGAAATCCACCTTCATTTGAGGTGACATATGTGCAGAGAAATCTCCTCTCAGGACTGCTATGTGCCTGCATGCATTTCTTTGACTGCAATTACTCTGAATTTTTTGCTTTGAGATTGCCCCATAGTGGACTCCTTGGAATACTATATCAAAGTGCAAAAGTTTGCCTATAACTGGCTAGTAACCAGTGGCGACATACTACCACAAGCTAATGACACTAGCTGTGGGCTGACTGCTCAGATTTTGACCAGGGAAAAATAATAATCTGCACCAAACCTAACTGCAGACTACCCAATCGAATGGCAGTAAAAGGGGACTCCTCGAGGGAACTGCCTTACTCCCAGGTCACCTCTGTAGAAGGGTCCACAAGCCTGGGGCCAGTTTGAAGGGAGCTGTGAGGCTCCTGCTACGAGCAGGGCTGCAGATCAGGAGAGTACTCAAAGTGGCCAGGAGGCAGACTTGAATCATGAACATGTCTGGCTTTTGGGGTAGACAGGGCAGAAGCAGAATAAAGAGAACTGCCATCAGGGAAGACTTACGGAAAACTTGATGGCCAGATCTCATGCATTATGGACAACCTACACAGAAGGGCCAGCCTGGTGGAGTTAGATAACTAGTTAGCCACAAGTACCTAGGTTGAGTAGGCCTGAGGTGGGAGAGCGGATCTGTCACATCCAAGAAACTGGCTGAGAGCTGGCTGGAATGCACCCCAACAAAGTGTGCTTTAATACTGAGCAGGTTTTGGTGTAATTAGGATGAAACTGAATCTCTGAAGCCTACCTATTTAGGATGGTATAAGAGTGTGAGAGGAGGAAAGATCTGCCTCCTACCACAGAAGGCGGCTGCTTGGGAGTGGTTAGTTAGGCAATTCCCTGCAAGGCATTATTGCTCTTTCAGCTTCATAGGTTGAATTGCATATTGAGTGGATGAGTAGGGAGACTTGCTGGAGCAACCCAACCTCAAATGAAAGCTCCTGATAATAGTCTCTGTGAGCCTAACATTTCTGGCTGCTTTCTGAGGTCAGAACTTTGCTGCTTTTCATCTGGCCCTTTCTGAGGCACCAAGGAATTTAGGGAGTCAATTCCTGAAACTTGTCAACGAATCTGTAATCTTCATCTGTTCCGCTGGGATCTCTTGGCAGGATCTCAGCTGTGGGATGAGGAGCCTTCTGCATTCACCCTATTCCTAGTTTGTGGATGTGCTCTCAGCCCATGCCCCGGATGCAGGCCGGAGCAAGAGCTTGGACCACACCATCCCTGTATGCTCACAGGGGTGCAAATGTGGGCAAGCAAACAGGGAGGTAGAGCCATCATGTGCTCCAGTATGTCCATGAGCCTGGATGACTGAGGCAACAGCCCTCATCTCCCAGTTCTGTCACGTGGACACAGCCAGTACGTCAGTGACCTCTGGTAATCAGTTTTACTATGTTCATCTTCTAAAAATTTGCACTGGGAATTGGAACTGAGATTTCTGGTGTATGAAATAATGCAGCAGTGGGTCTTGGGAGGATTGCTCTATTTTGTCACAGGATGTGACTACACCACAAGTAAAACTTTGACTTCTGATATCAGATATCTTGACTATCTGATAAGACTAATAGGGTGTAAATAAAGCTTTTTACTTTTACTAGTCTGAACTCTGAGCTAAAGCTGCTATAAGAAGTTATAGGTTAACCTATGCAGAAATGAAGCAGTAAAAGTTGTATTTTTAATAACCGTGATCAAAGAAATGTTTCAGAAAACAAAATTTGCTAACAGCTTGTTATTCTTTTCACACTTACAAGCTCTTTGGCATGGCAAAACAAAAGGACAATAGCAAATGTTAAAGGTATTATAAGGGGAAAATGCTGAGAAATAGTTCCTCAACTAAATCACGTAATTTGTATCTTATCACAGTGTTATACCTGGTCATATAGTCCATATCTGTAAGTGCATCTCATTTCTGAGGTTAAACATCAACTTGTTTTTTATACCTTAGGCTAAAATTATTGTAACTTATGCATAGATGTCATATCATAATGCCTGCCAAAAGGGCTCAGCCTCTGGAATAGTTTGCGACCTAATTTGCAGGCATTTGAACTCAATAAATGAATACACTATGTTGGCAATACAAACACTTTTTGATTTTTGAGTCTTGCAAGCGTAGAGAAAGTAGGTTTGGAGAAAGTGTGCCAGCGAGGAGGCAGACATGACATGGCTATGAGGAGGGTCTCTTACAGAGAGAGGATGATCCCTGATACTCTCCTATTCAATTGTCAAAGGCAAATCACTTCTGGTTTCACTTTGATCAGTAAAGTTCTGGTCGCGATGATCTACAGATAGAAGCAAGGTGAGACTGCAGGGAAAAATGATAATTCTATTAGACCAAATGCTGTCCTGGGGTGAGAGGGAAGAAACATGATGGAGTTGTTTTATATTCCTCATCTATTTTCAACTTACTACATATAAATGTCATATTAATGTACACAAATGTACCTTGAAATGTTCTGACCATATTATAAGTTAGCAGAGATGTGGCCTTCTAGACAGCATCCTAGCTTCATGGTGGCTCTGTTACACCCAGCTCTGTGAGGGAAAGAGTACAGGTCAGGGCAAGGTGAAGATGGGCTGGATATGGGTCCTAAACATGCAACAGTCAATTAAACAGCAGCTGCATTCCTTAGTTAGCCTCTTCTTTTCCGTCCTTAAATCTGACTATTAGGCAAAGAATGTGGACTAGGACTTTCATAAGTACCAGGAGAATTGGAACAACTCAGATTTAAGGAATCTATGTGGAGTACTTGGAAAAGATTTGATATTTAGGACTTACTAACTTGGAGTAAGAGAATTGGCACAAATCACACCCTCTCTCCATCCTTTACACTCTTATAAGACTAACTAGCTTCACTCTTTGCTTCACTCCTCTCTCAAGTCTGTAAAATAGTCATAGCCTCTATTTTGGACACTTTATGTTATATATATATGTTGTGTGATGTGGGCTATAGCCCAGCTTCAGGAGTCAAAACGTACCATTACAAGATATGAGTAATTAGAGTTTTTAAAGGGAATTACAGACCTTTGGTAAACCAAAACCTAGAAAGTCAAGGTAGAAAGGTTCCTCTTTTGTCTGGATCTGGTTTGTTCTTTCTCTCGTTTGCCCCTCTCTCTCTTAGCAAATTGGGGTGCCACCGCCGTGTCCTGCTTGACTGCGCTCCTCAGCTGCACAGCACGAGTGGGGCTTCCGGGGGTACCAAGTGGCACCCCCGGCTCCTCATTCATGGGTTTGAGCTGTGCCTGGCTGCTCACAGCAGCCCAGTAACAGGAATAGGGTGAAAGCTGTCCTGGAAAACACCACCGCCGCTTGCACCATCACAGCATCCACAGCACCTAAGGGTGGAAGATGTGCCATTAGGCATGTGGGGGTACCAGTGATGGGGGCATCTCTGGCAAACCCGGGCACTGAGTGCAGCCCTCCCGCGTGAGGGTGAGTGTGGCCCCCGGCTTGGGTTGCCACTGCTGGGGCACACGACTGGGGACACAGCCCTGCGGAAGGGTTTGAGCCTGCCGATGGGGAGGCCAAGGTCTCGGCCACGCGCTGGGGCTCCTGCGCGGCTTGGCGTGGTGCAGCCTGCCTCCATGGCACGTGCCCCGAGTACTTGGTCTCAGAGTATTTTTTTTTCTAATAAGCTTCCAGGCTAAAGACTGTTCATAACAACAGGATAAGGCTCTGTCATGTATTTTACTCTGGCACCTCTACGACGGCATGTCTAATTGCAGGTGTTCCAGGGAAACATGATGTGGATTACTAGAGGCATGGAAAATACAAGCGCTGTAAGGCATAAATAAAGATGCAGTGTTTGGCTAAAAGATAATTACAGGTTTCTCTGAGAGCTGGCTGCAGTTACTAAATAAACTGCACTGGAGAGGAAAGGGCCAGAGCACCAGTCTGCAGTGTAAAAACCTGAAAACCTGCCTTCTGCACCATGAGTTGCTTTACTTGCCTGGACTTTGAATATGTACCAGAAAACAGGGCTGCTGCTTTGTAGAGTGCCTGAGGATTTCCATCAGCAAATTTCTTACCACTACTACTGCTACTGTTGTCATTACTTTTAAGTAATAAGTACATGTCTTTGGTAACAGGCATTTTTTAAATGCTAGTAACGTTTTTCCCTGTAATACCAATGTTGTTTAGATTAATCACTGTGCTGTTCAGGTGTGCAGTTATGGTGCGGAAATATTTTCTAAGTTTTTCTCTGTTCTGTAAGTTGATACACATATCATCTACCACGATGATCATGGAGAGGGGAATTCAAGCAACTTGTTTAGAGGTCTTTCACCTTTTTGTACAATTTTTTTAAGTTTTTGGGAAACAGCTTTGTTAAGGCGGTGCAGTTTTGTAGTGGCAAAAGTCTGCACAGTTTCCTAACAGGCAGGTTTCTGTCCTTACCATGTGCTGGAACAATCAGCTCATCTTGGCACCTGGGTCCAAAACATGAAATAACAGTGCAAACGAGCACTGTGGACCGAGGCACAGTGTGGCCTGGCATTTTGTGGCTCAGAGCCCCAATGCAGTCCTAAGCAGGTTTAGTGCAAAGAAGGTGAGATGTAGATCTTCAGTTCCAGGGCAAATCTGTCCCTGGACACTTCACTTGGTGCCATGTCAGGTCCAACTAGAATATTACTGATAAAAATATTTTTCCTCTGGAAGGAAATTTTACTGGAATTAATTGAAAGACCTTAGAATAACAGCACTGATTTTGTCAAAAAAAATTATCTGAATGTTTCATTTCAATGATGTTTTAAGTGTTGCATTTAGACTTTTTAGTTTCAAACCAGTCTAATCAAGTTAACTTTCTCTGATTTGGTCAAAATGATAATGAAACACCTCAACTGTTCTGAAACTAAGCCTTAAACAAATTTACACATTCTATTTAGAAAAAAAATTTGGCTTCTCATTCTGCACTGGAAGAAAACAAAATTAAAAATTTTATCATTTGCCACCGAATGGAAATTCCAAGTATCAGTTAAATTTAGTAGTGAAAAAATAAAACCTATGACTGTCATAACATGAGACAGTTCCCATGAGAAAAAGAGTGTTTTTTGTGATACATAGTATATTGCACAAGCACATTTCCAGAGTGGTCTGTTATGTCTTGATTTCACGGGTCAGAAACAGATGTTGCATTATGTCCCATATCTTTATTTCCTGAGCCTAGAAAAAGGATATGCTAAAAATAGAAGCAGACTTTTAAGCTATTCCATGATATATTGGGTAAATATATGGTGCAATTAGTAGAAGCTTATGAGATAAACCTAATGGTCTGGTCATCTCTAGGTTGCTATGATGTTTTTGTCTATGGATTGTAACTCATGTTTGTGAGTTTGACTTACTTCAAATGTACCCTGTGATTACACTAGAGCTGGACTGGACCCAGAACAGGGCCTGCATCGGCCAGTGCCTGTTCTTGTTAACCATATCTCACCTGGCCTTCCATCATTTCTACTGGAGAAAACAAGATTATAAATGACTAAACCTAGAAATGCAAAGGCTCAGCGAGGGCTGAGATCAGACACTGAGATTCTCCACGTATCAGATTTTGCTGAGGTGCATTGCCTTACCTTTCAGTAGTACCCTCCATTGCCATTTCAAGCCAGTCTGCTCTCTTTGGCAAGCTGCAGCAGCGCAATGGCTCCTCTGGTACGTGCCTTAACAAGTGAAGCTATGGAGTGAGGAGGACAGCCTCCCTTCCAGAGGTCTGTGCTCTGATAGCTATACAACTTACTGTGTCAGTGTGTCTGCTTACAACAAATACGTGTTGGTCTCAACAGGACATTTCCTAAAAAATCTAAGAAAAAAAAGAGCTTTATCAGCTCTTATGTGGTCCCCCTTCTTGCATAGCTAGCAGCCTGCACCATTCCCAAGACTCACGAGTGTGAAGGCCTTTTGGTTGCAGCTTGCAGTGAGGCAAGTCAGTCCAGCTGTGAGACCATCGCCAGCACTTCTGTATAGTGTTTCTGATGAGCAGCACAGCATACAATCTCCATCCAGGTTTCACTAGTCAAGGTCAATGTTCATTCACCATCATTCAGGAATACCTGAGAGACTGCTTATGTCTCATGTGAATCAGAAGCAATAGCGCCTCAGAAATGTCCTTGCAGTACCTTCAATATCTCCTGATTTTTAAGTGGAGGATGCTTAGTGGCAGCTGCCCACTGCACATTTCTCAAGGGGAACACTCTGCGGACAAAGCTGAGGGCCACAGAGTGCTGGGGCTTAATTTAGCCCTTAGTGGGTATCTGATCCCTGGTTAACACATATCTGATTAAGTCAGAAAATATTTAGGAAAAATTGAAGAATTCTTTTAATTTTACTTGAAAGACTGCAGTTAGTTTTCTCATTCTATTGGTGAAAGGGAGTCAAGAAAGGAGAGGCAACCATGTTTATTTATTAAAGATTTTCTACTTTGGAGGAAAAATACCGAGTCATTTTTGCTGGGGAGAAAAGGAAAACTCTGGAAATAAGGAAAAGATTTTTCTTGCGCTGTCATATTTTAAGTGAAAAATGCCTGCTTCTAAATCTATACAGTTTGCATAAAGATACATCTAGAAAAAAAAAATAGCCCACGCCTGTCACCATACGGAATGTAAGTCCCGTAGCTCGCCTCGACAGACCCTCTGCTAGGTGTTTCCTCTCTAACCCTGCATTCGGAGATAGCCGAGACATTAGCCTCCGTACATAGAAACATCTATCCATCTCCCTGACAAATGTGGTACCAAGAAATGGCGAGAGTGTCGTAACCGCAGGGAGATTTGAAGCTGCCAAGGAGATAAGGGCTTTTAAATAAACTTCCTTCTGCGTACTTGTGCTTGAGAAGGACGCAGTGAGAGAGTAAGGTCTCCGTAATCCTGGCTAAGTGACAGTGTTAATTTGTTCACTTCCTGGGAAGGTAATTTCAAACTTACGTTCAGTGAGCAGCTGGTAGCATCGTCAAACTTGTGGAAATGCCTATAAAACGTTCCCAATCCAGTGAAATAAGTGGACGGTTTTCCAGTTCTGATGATGATGTTTTGAATCAGGCCCCATTCACCAAATTAGTGTGTGTGTTTGTAGGAGTAGATGACAGACCAAACCAGTTCCTTTGTGTTGTGTCACTTCCTGGGCTGTGTCAGGAGGAGCGTGGCCAGCGGACCAAAGGGAATTATTAGACACTCTCCCCCCACCTTTTGGTGAGGGTGAGGCTGTATTGGAAATACAGTGTTCAGTTTGGGACACCCCCTCCTCCCCCCAGCTAAAGAGGGATGTGGAGAACCAGCGAGAGCCCAGTGGAGGCTAGAAGTATGGTCAGGGTCCTGGGCAATATTACCTACAAGGTAAGGTTGAGGGAGCTGGGCTGGTTCAGTCTAGCAAAGGGGAGGCTCAAGGGTGATTGAAGAGCAGCCTACCTCTACCAGAAAGCAGTTAAAAAGATGACAAACTCGCCTCTGTGTTGCCAGGTGATATACCAAGATGCTGTCCATAGCCATGAAACTGCCTTTTAGGGACTTCAGGATAAATGGTAGGAAGGCCTTTTTCACTCAGAGAGTGATGCAGCACAGGAATGGACCATCAGAGAGGTTCCTGAATCTCTTCCTGGGAGTCTGTCAAGACTTGGCTAGACAAATCCATGATTGATATGATCGAATGCTGGCAATAGCCCTGCTTTGAGCAGAAGATTGGACTAGACACCCCTAGAGATCCTTTCTAGACAGTATTCATATAATTCTGTAACTCTTCTAGATGAAGATTCAGGTTCATTTAAGAGGGGAATGTTATTAATAATTGTTTAAATAGTACTGTTGCAGTACCCAGGTGGTCATCTCAAATAATGCACAAAGTGCTAACAAGTTATTGCAGTCTGAGTATCCCAGATATGTAGCTAAATTTCTGCTATTGCCTGAGCTAACTTCACTTAGCTTGACTGCAAAAAGTGACAAGCAAAATGACACTATATCTACATGTAGTTAGGATTAATGGTACTAGATGGATTCTGTCATTACTGCATAAAAGTTTAAACACCAACCAACTTACTTTCCCTGTGATTTTGGGGGGAAGAATGCAAGCATGAGGAGAGAGGAAGAGAGACTAGCTTACGAGCAATACTTGATTTGCCCCTTAAGATACAGCTGCAGTGACAACAATTGCTCAGCATAAGAGGAAAGGTGGCCAAATGACATCAAGAGATTGCAAGGATAAAAATGAAGCAATACTGGTCAGCAGGGTTGGCAGCAATATGCTGTGTTACATACGTCATTGTTTCATTTCTAATTCTGAAATAGCGACTATAAGCAGAGGTGGAGAAAGCAGAAGGAAGATTAAAAGCTGTTCTCATGAGTCACCAGAAACATGGGTTTAGTGGACCCTGACTGACTTCACAGCTTACGCTATAGCAGCCCTGCAGAGAACAGTTGGTGCATGTAGAAGGCTACCAGAATTTAAGAGAAGTTTCTCCATCCTTGGCAGTGAATGCTGGGAAGAGCTGCCAAGACAGCGGGAGGCAGATACCGCACCCTCTTTTGACCTCTTTTGGGGCAGGTGAGGGTTACGCAGTGTAGATATCGACTTACACCTAGAGCATATTCAGCCTTGCCAAGGGTGGTACGGCGGCAGGGAGGCAGAAGGCCTTGCTTACAGCATGTGCTTGGGCGCGCGCAATGGTCTTTTCTTCTGTAGAGTCTACATACCAGACGTGGCCAGGCGGTAGACAAGGCACACGAGAGTGAGAGCCTGGCAAGTTCCCCCGAATGATGAGAGGCATGTGATGGACCAGCAGCACAGTGGGGCTGTAGTGGGGTAGTGGTGGGATTGCTGGGGCAAGGCACAGCTCAACCCCTCCCATAACTCCTGCAGCAGATCTGTGGTTGCTCATAAATCAAGGTTCCTTTGGCAGAAAAGCAAGTGTGGAAAAGTTGATGATTTCTGATAACTCAGCGGGGAGTTATGCTCAGGTGATACAGCAGAATCGTTTTCCAAGAGCTGAAAAAGCCTCTGGTTTTCTATTTTCTTCTTGGTCAGTGAAATGTGAGTTCATGCTGATCTATGTCACACTGCCTAGGATGGAATCTGACCCCAAGGGCTATGCCATATACTTTGTTTAACAGATTTTCAACCTTTTTTGTCTTAAAGTTTGTTTCTCAAAAGCAGAGTCATCCCTCCGTGTCAAAAACAGACTGATAGTTTGCTAGATTGGCCCAAGTCCTGGAGACATTCAGATCCCTGGCAAGATCCTGTACATTTTGTGATGTCTGACAGTACCCAGTCAGTTGTCATCTCTCAGCTTGAAGAACATAACCTCTGTGTATTGCATAATGAGGCCAGGAGCAGCAGAAAGCATGTTGGTGTATAGTGCGGATTTAAGCACAAATAAAAGAAAAAAAAAAAAAACAAGGGAAATATATTAGGAACTCTTGAGATCTTACACTGATTTTAATGAAAATATTAACATTATAAAGCAATGTCAAATGGGTTGCTTACTATTCCTCTAGGTCTTTGATTAAGAAGATTTTTTTTTAATCTAATATTTCACATTGCTCTGAAAAGGCGAGAAGCTGTTTCAGGGCACTACTGTGTGCCATGATGGGGGAAGGCAGCAAGAATTGTAGGTTGTACATCACAGGCATGTCTAAATGCACGTGAAATAGCATTGCACAAGATCTTTACTGCAACAACCTCACTTTGCTATTACGAGATTATGTACATTTTTTTGATTCTGAGCAAGAAGCCAGGTATAAAAGCGGAGCACAGAGAATACAAGGTAAACTGTTTCAGCTTTGGAGGCTGTGGTCCTCCACCTGGGGCTCCTCATTCCCTTCTCTTTGGAACAGAGCTCCTTGTTCAGTTTCAGAAGAAAGTGGCAAAGGAATCATTGCCTGCTTCTTCACAGGGTTTTAAGTGAAGTGGCAGCTAGGGAGATAGCATGTTAGTATCTCAGAGGTGACGATGTTCTTCATTGCCTGCATTCAGAAACTTCTTCCACTCATACAAGACTTAGCCATACCCCTCTTACCATCTCTGAGACGATCAAAGATTTTGGACTGGTTACCAGGATGCTCTTCTGCATGATACATAGATTCCCACTAAAGACTTGCTGTTCGCTTGGGATACTCAGAAGGATGTATGTATGAAAACATTGCTCAGAGGTCTGCCTTCAGTGATTTCCTCCCATTCCTCAGCCAAATGATCTGCTGTATGAATCAGAGCCTGATATTTTCGTTGATTTATCTGGAAACCTATCCATAACCCATGTAGAGTCTGACATCAGTAATAAAGATTTAATATTTAGTCTTGTGGTTCCATCTTGGCCCACTACTTCTGCAGGCATACGAAAGGGACAAGCTGCAACAAGCGCTCTCTTTCCCACTATGGAGAGTCACAACAGCAGTGCGAGAAATGTCAGTGTTGACGAAGAGATTCTCTGGGGGGTGGCATCTGGCTCATCAAGGGAAGGGAAAGACAGAGCTTGAGGGATTTTCCTCACCCTCCTTACCATGGCCTTGTTTTTTCCAGGCCTGATTGTCATGAAAATAAGGCTACACACGACTTGCTACAAACAAAGAACATGCTGAGCTTGTGTAGCAACCAAGAGCTGACCAAGAATCTGGCTGTAAAAGTTGTTCCTCTAGATGTGATGTCAGTCTTGGTTGATATGGCTTCATGCAGCTCCGCAACCGATCTACTGCTGGGGCACTGACTCGAGGCAGCTGGAGACTATATGAGAAAGTGTTAAAAGTCAAAATGGTTCTTGTATTGCATGACTATGCTTGGTATCTGGTAACTCTGACAGGAGGAGTGCTTTTCCTTTTTATTAATGAAAAGGAACACCAGAGGGCATGGAGAGATGCTACTTCTTGTAATGAAGCACATGAATAGACTTAGGGCATTCACCAGTTCCAGGAGTAGTTGATGAAAGTCTTTTCATTGCTTACGATTGCTTAATACTTTCAATTAATTTTTATTAATATTTTCTAGAAACTAATAAGAATTTGAAAGGCTTTCTGTTATAAGATATTGACAATTATTTTCCAGCCTAAGTTTTTTTTCTCTCCATTCCTTCTAATTCATTTTACTGCGTCCTAATTTCTGATATCCCACATGTCAAGATTAAATTATTTCAAGTAGACTGAAATATTCAAAATATCATAAATTACAATTAAATAACAACACTTTGAACAAAGGAATGCACTTCAGTTTAAATTTAAGGA
The DNA here is from genome assembly GCF_028389875.1 of Rhea pennata. NCBI lineage: Eukaryota > Metazoa > Chordata > Aves > Rheiformes > Rheidae > Rhea > Rhea pennata. The sequence continues at coordinate 5,329,170 of NC_084680.1, forward strand.
TAATGGTAAATATTAGTAGAATTAAACTTCTGACTTTACAGATCTTCTTGTGATTTGTAGGCAGAAGAATACAAATCCAGAAGAATCCACTGAATGTGGATTTGGACCAAATCCTGAGTCCAGCTTTGCTGTTCCTTTGCTGTCCCATGCTGTTAGAACACAGTCTGAGATAAACCAGAAGCAAACTGTAGGGTATGGTGTGAGGTGTGGTAAGGGATATTAGGGGGGAGAATTGAGGGAAGGAAAAGTAAGCCTTAGTAGGGGCCACGAATGCATCTGCCCACAGATGAGACTGGCTGGGCACACCGTGGCAACATTGTCCAGTCTCAGAGTCCTTCCTGGGGTGGCCTCAGCTCCACTCATCATGAGGTGTGTGGGATTTGTCATGCTCTTGCCCCAAAATGCCCTGTGCCTTGTGAGGGTTGGACCACCAGCATCCAGCACTCAGTGCTGCCATTGCCCAAAGCCAGCTCCATGCTGAAGACCAACCCTGTCCTGGAATCAGTAGTGGCACAACTGTACTGAGTCAGTGGCAGAGCTGTGAATAAACAGTACAATGAGATCTAGGAGACTCAAATGTCAGTGAATTTCTTAGAAACTGATCTATTCACTATTTTTAGACTCCTTGGAAAACCCAAGTCAAAATCCATCTTGAGCTCTGGGAAGTCAGAGGATTATTCTGTTCAATTCACAATACTACTATTTTTTTTCTTAATTCTTACACAGTTTTGTCCTACGAAAAGGAAGCAGCCAGTTAGAAGTCTCAGTGCCCTTCTGCTAAGGAGCTTCTGCTAGGCTCCATTTCTGAGACACAACACCTCCGAGCTGCATGACGCTGCCCGAGAAAGCAGGAGAGGAAAGCAAGGACACTAACTGGAACAAGCAGATAAGCATATGAGAGAAAAGTGGTCAAGGAAATGGAAAGAGGAAGCAACAGTCAATAGCTTTCACTTTCATCCTTTCTTTATAGTGGCACAAAAGAGCCTGGGACATTTTTTTTCCCATGGATTTATTTACTTTTAAGAAAGGAATAAAAATCTGATGTCAAGATGAGAGTGAGGCATAGCTGGAAAATATACGTGAATCTGAATACGTATGTGTACTCCCAGGGCTACTTGGATGACCAGTGCTGTTCCATACACTATTCCACGCAGCCTATTTGCAAAATCAGGAAGGGCCACAGGCTGCCTCTGCTGGGGATTTACAAAGAGATGGATTTTTTCTGAAGGATCCAACAACAGACCTGAAATGCTGAGTCTTGGTTGGATATTGTTCTTGAGTTTTGCAAGCAGTAGGTCAAGTTGAAATATTTGTAGTTCTCCAGGCCTTTTTTCAGGGCTTCTCACATCCCCAAATCTCCTACCTGTCTCCCATACTGAATGAATGAAAACCATCTGCTAGGCTCTAACAGTGGGTTAAGGCAGTCTGGGCCACCCAGTGAAATCAGTATTTGCATCACCAACTTTTCTGTCACAGGAGTCGTTGCCCCCCTGAGTCGAGTCCCCTGAGGCTTTGCCATCCTGAGCAGTGGGTCCCAGAACCAGTGCTCAGCAACTTGATCAGTGTTTTTTTCACTTTTCAGAAATAACAAGCTGTTACTAGTAAAAAACCATCCACTCTGCAGCCAAGAAGGGGGATTCCCAGAAAGAATGTTAATAGCCACTTTTGATTCCTTGTATTAACTAAGAGAAATTTGAGCAGCAGAGCTGTTTTGTTGGTCATAACAGCAGGGATTGGGGCTGTCTATTGGTCATGATCCTGCCAGAGGGAACCTGATTTAAATATTTTTAGCCAGGTCCTTCTGCTTTGGGGAAGCACCAGACTATCTGGATATGTTGTGTTTGTGTCTTGATCTTTCTGTGGTTTTGACCAGAAATTCCAGACCAGTCTTTGCAACTTCTGCTGCTAAAAGTTTCACTGAAGCTGGTGGTTCCCAGACAAAAAGGGGAAAATGTGGTTTTGTTGAAAAATTCATGGCTTGTGCTTTCTGGGACACTGTTTTCCTAATGGAGCGGAGACCTGCAAGCCCTTTAATGTGCTTTTGGGGGAAAATAGAGCAAAAATCATTTTCAGCTTCTTTTATGAGATATTCTAATTCCCCTTTAACATAATTTGCTTGCTTTGATTCTCTGGAAGGGAACCACTAATGAAAAGCTGAGAAAACATGGTTTCATTCTCCCTTGAAATCTATTCTTGTCAGAAGCAAATATATTGTAGATGATATATTTTTATATATTCAGTAATACAGTTCTCACCAAATAAGGATGACTATTCAATCTGATTAGGCTCAGAATATTTTAGAATCCTAAAGGACTTTAGCAAATTAATTTCTATAAATAATTAAGGAAAAAACGTCTTTGAGATTACACACTAGAATTTCTCCTAATGAAAGGGAGCAGATTTGAATGTTATTTCCTGGATTGTGTGTTGTGTGTTACGAGTTGTAGTTACTATTATGTGTTGTAGTTACTGTTTTCAATGTATTCATTTTGTCCAGTTGACAGGATTTAGGTCATATTGTAAAAGTAGCTCATTTCTAAGAAACATTCATGATGTGTCACCAGATTAGCTGAAATATCTAACTTGTTAGGTAGGGGACTGTTTGTCTTGGCTCTTTTCACACAGCTTCGTTAGTTTTTCTCTCTTATGCTGCAGTTTTCTTTGTGCATGGCTGAGCTTCAACTGTTTCCTTCCTGAATTTACTCACTTTCCCTTGTTTTTGTGGATTTCTCAGATAGCAACAGAAGATAGAAAACATGTGAAATTGTAAATCCCCTAAAATCAGCTATGACATCTCAAATGAGGGACACTGGAGTCATTCATTTCTGCTTTGGAAGCACAATAAGCAAAAATAAACAACAGGGTCACTCTGTTATAAAGGACAAAAATTGATGGAAGGTCTCTTTTTCCCCTCATATCTCAGGATGATTAGCCTTGCCCTTAGCTCTTGCCCTTCCATCTGGCATAGATATGACGGCTGCTGCGAACGACAGGCCACTGCTCGTGTTTTTGGCTAGCAGAGCCAGTGAGTTTTGCTTTCCTCTGCAATACCTAGACTGGCTTTTACCTCACCTTTTAAATAGATCAGATTTCTAGCTGGCACCTCTAGTGATCACTGCTAATGAAGTGACGATTAAAAGCTTCCTAGCAAATCTGCTGCAATAAATCATACTTTTGTTTTGTCGTAATCCTACTAGAGGTAAATCTCAGACTTCAATGAACCAAAAAAATTAATTTTTAAATTATATATGGCATTTCCCTCATGGTATCGATCATTTCTAATGCTATTTCCAATTTCTGTAACTTTTACAATAAGGAGGGGCCTCTGCCTTATCTGCCTAGAATTTAAGATAGGAGCACTTGCAGAATGAGTCACATCTGTGTTTTCCTGTGTGAACTTATAATTGTTATTATAGAACTGTTCTGATTTTCTTTATTAGTTTCATTATTTTTTATTAATCCAGTGCAAGATTTTTTGGCCTTTTCACTCTTAAATTTCTGATATCTTTTAAGTGACTTTATGCAATAACTAAACAAAATGCACACAGAGTTCTTCCTTATTGAATTTTTCAGCCTTAAAGTTGAAATGAAGTTATTTGGGTCTTTAAAAAGATTGGTCTATATATGGTAAAGAAGAATCAAAGTCTAAGGAAAAGCTTGAGTGACTCTTTAAAAATATTAAGACTGGACAAATGCACTCTACTGAATTGTTTGTGTAACGTCATGGCTTAGAATTGCTTAGGCTCCTCAAACAAAAGCACCAAAAAGTGCTCTCTGTGTCTATCCCTGTTTAAAGACACTGAAGTATTTAAGTGTTCTCATGTTTCTAGGGCCTCTTGGCTGCAATTAAACACCTGCTTAATGTGAAGTGCAGGCTGAAGTGTTCCTCTGAGTCAGGGCAAAAGTACTGAATGCTTTTCAGGATTGAATACCAAATTTTAGTTAGTATTCAACTAAAATGCTCACAGCACTAGATCTTCATACAGATGTTTTACTGGCATTGGAGAAAACAAAATGCAAAGCATTGAAAGACCATGACAACTTCCCACAAGCTTTTCTGTAACGAGTGAACGGCATCGCAAGATCATAGCCTCCGCTGTGTTTTTAGGGCTAAATCCTCCTCTCATCACCACTGTGCTGCACCCAGAGCGCAGTGTTACTTTCCATCACCGTCACTTGGATTCCACTGACCCAGACGAGCCCAGAGGCAGCCCAGCCTCTTGCTCCGGTAGCTGCAGCACAAGCACATCCCGCCGCTGCAGCACCGACATGTGAGTGAGGAGTTATTCAACTCACATTACATTTAAACCAGCCAAAAAGTTTTAAGTGCTTCCCTGACATCAGGAGATGTAGTCAGTAAAAGGACAACTAGACGGGTGCCTGAATGCTATAGTTACCCAGGAAGCTCAGATTTTTCGCTCGGAAATTGAGCCCATGCCTGTGTGGTCCAGCCTCTGCATGCCTTAATAACAGCAGTGCTGTGAATAAGAACCATCTTTTATTAGGCCAGCTGATACACATAGAAAAGGGATTTCAGGCATGCAAGCCCACAACTTCTTCTGGTAAATGAAGCTTTACTTGTGTCCTAAGGCAACACTGTAGGCTGTAACAAGGTTGGACAGAGACAGCGCTTGGGCTGTTCTCCATCCTACATGGACGTATCCTGGCTGTGTAGAAGGGCAGATGTTCACTGCAACCTTCTGCCCAAGCCGATGGTCTTGGTGGGAGGCAGAGAATTGCTGTGGTCCAGCATCAGGCTGACCTGCCTGTGAGGTGCAGGTTTAAGTTTGGCTAGATTGGAGGATCAGGTCTGGATGCACCCATATCCGGAGGTACGCTCTGTGATATGTCTGATGATGATTAAAGACGAGCTTACACCCGTGTTGTGAATAAGACATATTTATTCAAAAAAAAAAAAAACAAAAACGAAAAACATATCCCTGCAATATTTAAATTGGAATAATTAACAAAATAACTATTACAGTTTACATGATATAATTACTTTGATATTTTATATCTATGTCCATTGCTAAAGCCCTAGATGCACTGTCTCACAATGCAGTCAGGTTTCTACATGAAGAAAGTACCCTTTAAATATAAAGGCTCTGATATACTGCATACAGTTCTGCTTGCCAATGGCAAAAATTCTGTTCTTCTGCCACTGTCAAGCTTGAGGAACTCAACTAAAGCTCCTATAATTACATTCATATAAAGTTTTGATGCTATTAAAATTACTTTTTTTCATTTTTAAGCATTAAACTTACTTTCCTTCTTGAGCATAAGCTTTAGAAATAGCTATTTTCAGATTATTCTGTAGGCCAGTATTCATCATCACTCATGGAATTAGAGCCTCAGTAGAGCTCATTTAACTGTTTAAACTTTTTTTTCCCCAATTCTTCATTTTTTTGGCTTCCTTCCCTTTCTCTCCCTTTTCTTTCCATCTTGTTTGTTTTTTCCATCCATTTTTTTGAGGAAAAAGAAAAAGAGAAGCAAAGAGGGAAAGAAGCAGAATAACAGAAACATAAGGAGATTAAAAATATATAAACTGAAGGGAAGAAAAAGTTGTCAAATATTTATTAAATGGTTTTAGATGAACAAACACTTCCTTCAAAACCTAAGTAATAAATTGCTGGATAATTCCAAAATGTTCATTTCCCTATACTGGTTCTGAGCATGTCCAAGCAAGAAGAGGTTGGTAGTAATGAAAATAACCAAAGCATTAAAAACTCCTTCTTTTTTCTCATCCAATAATATAATGATTTACGTAGGACTGAACAGACAATTCCTGAAGTAGTCTCCAATATTGTAATGCAGTTGGCACTTGCGTTTTGCCTTATAGACATACTCCACTGGAGAGCCATAAGCTCTCCATGGTCACGCACAGCCTCAAGGCGCAGGTAGCTTTCTACAGGAAGCTGCAGAAAATGCTCTTGAGTTATCAATCCACAGATTAAATTCTTTTTCAGTAATCTTCCAGCAAATGGAGCTGCTGAGAACGAGGGCCTGCGACGTCTAAGTCTGCTGGGACCCCAGTGAAAATGTCAGTCCTGCACCTACTGGTGACGTGACTGAGTATAAACTCCCCCACCGAGAACATTAGTTCACAGCATCTAATTCAGGCAGTTAATTTGGGTGTTGTGACTCACCCCCTGGAGGTTCCTGTTTCATCACTGACTATATATGAAACAAAGAGCCTAAATTTAGACACTGTGAAAATGCCTGAAGGGAAATGGTGTAGCAGTACTGCAGAATATGGCATCTCATAAAAAAAAAATGAGTGAGTTTACTCATGATGCACAGCATCCTCCTTATCTTACAACAGAGGAAGGGTTTGCTGCCTGTAGGGAGCCCTTTGCGAGTGGAATTCACATTGGATGGGAAGTTTGTGAAGGCTCTGGTCCAGCACAAGCGTCTCACACCAGAGCCTGTGCTTCTGGGAGCTCAGTCCTTCCCGTGCCATGAAAGGGCTTGAGTTTCAGAAAGTGCTATCTATACTTTTACTCTTTGGCCCCTACCCCCTTCAACCCCAAGTCTTCAAGCTCCTGCAATTAGTCTTAAAACTAGAAACTAGCTGAGCAACTCTGGGGCTGTGGGCACTTCTGCAGAGCGGACTCCTCCAAAACATTTTGCCAAGACTCTGTATTCTCACAGCCCATCGTATTTTCTCACAATTGAACCTTCTTTAGCCAAAAACCCCCAGAAGTTAGATGGGATGTTGAGGTCCTTGAGTGCAGCTCCTGCTGTCACAAGTGTTGCTTGTCAGAAGTTGCATTTTTGCAGTTGTTCATCCTAGAGAAGCTGTCTTTGCTTTGAGGCTTTCCCTTGCTCTTTGCACTGAACACAGGTTATATCACTTCCACTTTGGAAAGGCACCTGCCAGCCAGGCCCATATAGAGGTCCCAGAAAACCAAAGTTTCTTATTTATTTGGGCTCTTTGTTTGCTTATTTGTGTTAATTAGTCTCTTTCTTCCTTAAATTGCAAGATAGAGTTCATTAAACTAAATAGAGCTGCTGGTAATCTTTGTATCTGTGATAGCATTATGAAGAAAAACAACATTAAGTTAAGAGCAGAAGTCAATGGCCCAGGCTTCTGCAGAATGCTCTGAAGGAATTCATGTGAGTAAGAGGACTACAGAGGCAGTGAGTTTTTTGCAAAGGTCAGAACAAAGTCTGTGCACTGTTGATCTAAGTGAGATCTTTAAACAACTAATGCTACACATCTTTAGGTAGTACATAGCCTGTGGTCTGGACCATGGCATAGTAAAGAATTTTGCTCTAAGTGACTACAATATTTCTTCCCTCTCAGAAGGAAGAAAATAAAATAAAACAGAAACAGAGCAGAAGTGAATGTAAAACTCCAAGTTCCTCAGTAAGTGCTCCTGTAGCCACATCCCAATTTTTAGATCTGAATTTTGAGGAGTCTGGGTTCAGGCCAGTTACATTCTAGATGCCATCAAGCCTCATGATGTGTAATTGCAGTCCTGGACTCAAAGTCTCTCAAGCTCTGGGGAAGTTCATATACAGCGCTATAAGCTTTGATATTAAATTTGATCTGATTTGATTTGCTGCCCCCGGGTGAGCTTGGATAGAATTGTATGGCATTGGCTGATTTCTATTTAGGTCTCTAGTAAAATTTCCTAGAGTGGTTAATAACAGCCGGAATTGGGTCAACATGCACATTTTTCATATCAGTTAGGATTACGAATAATGGCATATATTAACACCTATAGCTGTTGCTTAGCCCAAAAGAAAACAGTTCAACAGTGCAATTCAGTTCTTCAGTCTCCGAGAAAGGCTAAGAAACCTCAGTGTAACAGACTTCCTTGTGAGATTTCTGCTGCTTCCTGTTTCTGGTCAAGTTAGCAATAGCGCATACGCACAGAAAGCCACATGTTTGCCACATCTGAGGGCAAGGAGAGGAATTTTCAAAAATCCTCCATGACTTCAGTACTTTCAGTAGTCTCCAGGGCTGAGGTCTGTGATGGGGAACTGGAGCAGGAGCTCTTATCCCCTGGGACCACAGTAGCTAAGGTAAAGCCAGTTTCCAGCAGGAACCCTCCGCTGACAAACTGGTTGCTGCAAATGGTGAAGCCAAGACCATGGGAACGAGCTCTTCCCCCAAAGTTCCTTGCTGTTGACCTTGCCGAAAAGACATGGTGTTGTGCAAAGATTTTAGTAGAGGATTGTTGTCAAGAATAAAGAAACTGCTTCAGAAAGATTAGAAAGTAAGAAAAATGATGAGAGAGTGAAGTGACTTGGAGTGCGCCAGACAATAGGGATTGCTTGGCTCAGGGCTTTGTTTTAATGAAAGCTCTTTAACATTCTCATAACTGATGGAAAACTTGCACACTACTAATGGGCTTCCTTTATGGCTATAATTTATTCCTGTTTCTCAGCGGCAATGGGGTAGCAGCCAGACTGCTTTCTCCTGCGGTATTACAAAGCCTGGGGGCTGAGAAGCTTAGCACTGTTTTGTCATGATTTTCTTCATTTTGTAAAATAATAGAATAAAATCATCCTATGCAGAGAGATTTTTTATTTTTTTTAAAAAAGAATGTTCTTTCTCTTTCAATTCAAATTCTTAGAGGAAGGTGAGGAGAACTAAAAATGTATATTTTAATTCATTAGCTGCCTTTCTGGACACTAGTTGTGTGTATCAGGGTGAAAGCAGATAGTGATTAAAAATGCTATTCAGGACAGAAGAGTTTTATAGGGTCAGAGGGGCGAGGTGATCTCGATGGAGGTTAGAAGGTCTTAAGCAGGGCAATGTGACTCTTATAAAATGAGTCTCTCTTCTTTTCTTTAAGGTGAGAAGGAAAAGAAGAAAGCACAGATTTAGTAATCTTTTTTCTTTCTTTTCCCCCAATCACTATTAATAAGAGGAAATTTTTTTTGCATCAGAGTTTACCAAACCAGAAAGTTTTGCTGATTACTGTATAAATAGGTATCCATATGCTAATATCTGCTAGGTACCTCTAGCAACAATGCAGATTTGGGCTTCATGACCCTTTGAAAGTGTTTTATGCATTTCCAGTCACACAGTCAAAGAAGGAAACCTCACTGTATGCACCGTGAGTCAAGTAGCACAAGCAGCAAGTTACTGCTGTCAGGAGTATCTTATGTTCACACAAACCATTCATCAGATAAGCCTGAATAATAAAACAGTTAATGGGTACTGAAGCCAGAAACAGATTTTATCGCTAACTCCATGACTGAATGGCTTGATGGGAACAGTTCAAGAAGCTCTAGTCAGGTGAAGGAAAGGAGATACAGGTACACAAGGAGAAAAAACAGACACTGATGAAACAAGCCTTAGTAGAACTTCGGTGATGAAGGGAAAAAAATTTTGGTCCCTTCCCTCCCTTACTGTAAAAATTACATTTCAAGTAAATATCTTTGTGTTACTGAAATGCATAAATAAGAAGACCTGAGATTATTGGTTTATCCTTCATTTTCTAAGCTTCCTAGTGACCTAAAGAAGCTCTAATAAAACTCTATCCTGTGGATTGTCCAAGTACACATCTCCCAGTTGAGGGTCAGCTTTGAAGTTGTCTTTGGGAAAGTTGGAACCTCAGATCTCAGTTTTGGATTTTCAGGAAGTTGTGTTGTTAGATAGAGTTTTACACGACTCAGTGTTACAGTGTCATTCAGTTTACTGTCAGATAGGCTGCACAAGATTCAAGAAAAACATATCATCATGAACTTTGTTTTGCAGCAAAACTAGATCATTATTTTGCTATTTCTTATGGAAGGCTCTAGAAGCCCCAGATGAGAACAGAGGCTAAGCACTGTGCCTATACACAGTTGCTGCCCCCAAAGAGCTTCATGTTTAAATAGAAAAGATGTATAAATAGTAAAAAAGTAGACATTTGGAACTAAATCCCACAAAGTCTATAGCAGAATGCAGCACAGAAATATTTTGCAAGTCCCAAATCTCCTACATCCTGTCCCAGAGCGTTAGCTACCAGCTTGTGAGTCAACAATTTCCTCATCTTTGCTTTTGTACAATCTACCCATAAAGCTGCTCAAGAGTTGCTGTTGCATGCTCCAGTTGTAAAGAAAGCATTAATTACGAGCTTTGACCATTAGCTTTTGAAAAGACTAGCTTAAAATACAATTGGATATAATTCAGATAAAGAGATTCCCCTGTTTCCTGAGCACAGGCACCTTGCTGGCAATCCGTTAGCCAAAAATTCTCCATGTTGTCTAGTCTTCCCATAACCTGGTTTGATCTGTGTTTGCACAGGGTTGTTTTGAGGAACCACTGGCGTGGCTGGGGTTATATGCCGGATAGCCCAACATCACAGCAGTCCTACTCTGAGCCAAAACAGAGTAGTGATCCTACGTCTGTCAGATGCGGGTCGTACGGTGTTTTAGGTTTCGTTCTGGGACGCTGCCACAAAGCACCTTGTTTACCCTAGCGACGGAGTGAGATAGGAAATTTAAAACAAGGTTTTGCCTAGTAAAAGCAGGCTACTGTTGTTCAAAGAAAGATAGCGTGGGCGGCTGCAGGAAGGCAGAGAGCCGCTCACATTTCGTCACTGTACATCAAGACCCCGAGAATATTTTCATTGGGAAGGGAAGCTACATTCAAAAATTCAGGCTGATTAAGTCTTACTGATATCCGGTCCTTCACGTTTAGATGTGTCAAGTGGAGCTGGAACAAGGTCTTAAAAGCCTTTTCTTGGCAGGAGTCTGATGCACACCATGTGGATAATGTCTGCCTGCTGATCTTGTCATTCACCAGGAGCTCTATATTCAGGTCTGTGGGGTTGTTTGAACAGCTGGTAAAGTAAAAGTTCAAGTGGCAGTAGATCAAGTAGAGACCTTGTTTCTCTATCACCAGCTCCTCGCTCTTGCACTGGATGTCTTCACAAACACCCTTCTCGATCAAGCTCAGTTTTGAACTGTTTACTGGGTTTGACACTAGAAGAAAAGGCAAATACATATTAAAATGAGTCACTGAACTCTAGTGACCTAAGGTAGAGTTTTTTGACTGCAGTAGTATTTCCTAGTAAATGGGGATACCTATTCTGTTATTCTGTGGTTTTCCTGTCAGAAACTCCAACAGAGGACCTTAACCCCAGCTGAGTGGTTCACACTTAAAAAGTGAGGTGTTAAGTCCCAAGGACTGTGCAGCCCTTTGGGAAACCCAAGACAAAGAGAAGCAGTGAAAATGGCTTTCTGCAATATTCAAGGGAAATAGTGGGAATATACACTTGTGTGTTCTGGGGGAGAAGGTATTTCCTTATTTATGTTTTCTTATCAAGTTAAAAAAAATATGTCTATGTGATCAGATAGGAGATTTTCCAAAACCCCACGTTTTCAAGGAAACTAAGTTTTTTTTCCCTATAAAATGCCCATCTAGTCAAAAAGTTATTTGCCACTGAATTCATTTTGAATAATACAAATAGTCTGCTCTCCAGCCAGCTCTGAAACATGCATTTGCCAAAGCTCGCCCTCGGCTGGGCTCCCCACTGACCTCTCATGTACGCAGCAGCTGTCTTGATTGGGACACTCTGTAGGATTCTTAAATAGTCTTCGGAGGTGTTCCCTGAAGGAAAAACAGATTAAATAACCACTCCAGAGCTGTTTGGGTTATGGGAGATGCTGTCAACTTCCCACTGCAGTGATCCTCACCTCGTACTGTCCAGCTCAACCTTCAGCTGTCCCCAGACAACCCATCACTGCTGGAGATGATCGAAATGAGTCCTTGCTCCGTCACCCATGTGATAGGGTGCAGGACCTGTGCCTGGGGCTGGGTGGAGGCCCAGACGCCAGTCATGGATACAGGTGCTGCTCTGCATCCAAGCAGGATGAAGCGACTGTCTCATTGCCACCACATCACTGGCTTTTATTCCCCTTGCAAAGCAATATGTACAACTCCCTCCTGCCTTTCCTTAAATAGATAGTATTGCACACATTCTTCAAGACCTCCCTTATTTAATGAAATGAGTCTATGGACAAACTGCACATGCAATTATGGCAGCTGGCTCAAAGGGTCAGTGATCTCCATCAAAGGCCTGTGACAAACACCTGGAGCTAGAGTGGAGTGTCCCAGTACTGGTTTTTACCACATGCCCAGGAGTATCTGATCCACATATAGATTTTGTAGCAGTGTTAACTCTATTGGTAAACTTCTAGCAGTCCAAGGCCCTGGTAGCTCGTAGTTACTGCTTTAAAACTTGCATTTCTTGTTCTGCTTCCCCAAAATTACATGGGGATAAGCCACATAACCATCCTAGAGGGCTGAACTATTTGCATGGTACAGTTACAGACACAGCTCTGTACTTGTAGCTGGAATATGGTTCTGCAAATGACCTTTTGGGAGCTTTTGAATTGTTACTCTGTTCTCTTAGAGGCAAAATGTGGAGGTCTCCAAGGCTGCAGGTGAAGCTGTTGACTATCTGGAGTTTATAAAAGGATCTTCGTACAAAATCACCATCAGAAAGGAAGTGTCATGCACCCTGCAAGTGTCTTAGCTCCAAGCAGAAGGGAAGGTGGGCCAAGGGGGATCATGAGAAAGCCTCCAAATCCCACAGCACATGTCAGGGGGGAGACCAGGGCAGTAGAGCAGGAGATGGGTCTCTCTAATGGGGTCACAGGTGGGAACATTGGGGCTGCTGTGCCTGCACCCTAGGCCCAGCATCTGCACTCCTGCATCCCTGCTCCTGCACCCCTGGCCCTGCACCCCTGGCCCTGCATGCCTGGTATGCACATCCTGGCCTGGCATCCCTACATCTGCATCCCTAGCCTTACACCTCACTGTTATCCTTGTGCTTCACATCCTCACTGGATACATTTCATTTTCTCATCTTCTCTGTGCAAGCCTTTCCTTGTCCGTTCTTACTGAGGGAGGCTTTCAATGGCTGACACTGATTATTCCTACTCTATTCTCTATGTAGAGAACAGATTGTACAGCCCTGTGGGTTTTATGCTATACCCTACAGGCATATGAATGTAACAATTAGATACAGTTTGCAGAAAATAAAGTATATCCTTCTGTGTCCTGGGTGGCTGCACCCAGTCAGACAAATGACTCATTGTATTGACCTCTTCTTCTTTACATCTGCTGGCCTTGCTGTGGATGAGGATGTTCCTAAGCAGCTCAGACAGGAGTTTGGGAAAGTCCTGTGTTTTATTCTACAGCTGAATACAAAGAAGAAAGCATGAATGAGTTTTAGTAGAGCCAGGCCTAACTATAGCCCCCTGTCCCAGAGTTTGCATATCACCCAAGTTTTCCTATGAATCAGTTTATAAAATTGGTATGATAGTTACCTACACTACAAGGTTCTCAGAAGGACGGATCATATGCGGAACTAGATTCAGCTCCCAGTTATAACATAAGTAAATCTGCAATAACTCCATGCAATAACTGCAAGAACAGGTGATATATTTCTTGTTGTTCCTAATGTGAACAGTATAGAAAGGGTCTACTAAATGCAGAGTGAGCTAAGGAACATAATTTTTATAAAATTCCTGAAACTAAGGGTGCAAGAAAGGCAGTTCAAATCTCCAGACCTCTGTGGTGTCTGCTTGGCCTGATTTATAGGAAATTCCTGGTCAGGAGGGTGGACAAATCAGGGGGAAGATGGTCACATGTACAAGTAGCACTGGTTGATGTTTTGTAACGTTGCCATCTTCACACTGGTACTGCTGGAGAAACAGGCTGTGGGTGTCTTGAAAGAAGTCCAGTCTTTTTCTAGTTGCATTAACTGAAACTCTCTGGAGGGAAGCAGGTACTCCCTGCACAACCTCAAAAATGAATCGGTTGTGTACCAAGCTCCCTTGGCTGTGCTGGGAATCCCCAGAGGAAGAGCAAAACCTACTTTCCATGCTGTTAGTCATGTCAATGTAGTTTCTAGGGAGTGTGCAGACACTACACAGACATGGAGATGTGGAATAGGATAGGAAAATGTAAGAAAACCCTTCTGACCCTTACTCCAGACCAACCCTGTTAGAATCGCTGCAGCAGTCCGGTGAGGCACATTCAGTGGTCCTGAGCCCACTCACCTTGCAGATGTCCTACAGCAAGGGAGACTTTTTATAGAAACTCGGGCATTTAAGGGGGTTTTACCTTCTAAAGCAGAAAATCCCCTGCTGCTCAAGCAAACATTGGAAGCTGCAGCCCTATTACTTTTGCTAACCCAGCAAAGTGTTGTGCCTGCCCACAAGTGAGCTGCTGCTTCCAGGAGCCGTATCCGTCCTGAGCTGTCTCAGGATATTTGCATGGTGTCTCTCCAGATTGACTCCTTGCTGATCTGACTGTATTTCACACTTGCAAACCTGCACTTACATTCATTGACGTCAGCAAGTTTTATATGTGTGTGTGTTTGCAAGCCATTTATTTGGTGACATCAGCTGTGTTTCTGAGAAGACATGGTGTGGAAAAAAAAGTTGTTATACAGAGACATTTCCTGTCCCTGCTTGCTAAGGCAGCTTATAACCATTTTTCCAGGTTTGTTTCTAAAGTTAATTCTTTTATCTGAAACATTACTGATATACCAGAGTTTTGGCACTGATCAGTGGATATGTTCAACCACATCATTACCTAACTGGCTTTGCACTGATAGCATGTAAATCAGAAGTAATCCCACTGAAGTCAATAGGATTATATGGATTTAAAAGTATGGTAAGAAGGAGGAAAAGCAAAGCTATGGTGTGGACTAAGTAGCAGGGAGGCCATATTGGTTTCGCTTGTTCCCTGTGATGCAGGATGCACAGACACTACTCCAGACCAGGCTGCTCCAAACCCACCAGTTGATGAAGGAGTCTTGATAGGAGGCTGTTTAGGTTATTCTGCTCTTGGGAAGCTACCAGGAGAGAATTGCCTTTCGTCTGCCCGATCCCCTTTGTCTCATGATGAGCGCCCCAAGGGGCAGTCCTGCCGGAAAGGGCCAGAGAATTTGCTTGAGCCTAAGGCAGCTTTTACCCGCCAAGCCAAAGCAGATGTGCCTCAGGGCTGCAAAACGGGAGCCGTGGCCGAGGCTTGCACGACTTCCACCTGCGCTGCAAATGGGCGAGCGCCTCGTGCAGAAAGGCAGCAGCAGCCCCCGGCGGGGCTGCGTCCTCCAGCCGCGGGAACTGGTGGGCCATGGGCTCGTGGACCGAGGCGGTGTGGCCGGGCAGTGCCCAACAGGTCCTGGGGAGGAGCAGCTCGGCCTGGGGAGCCCCTCCTGCCTCCTGGCTACCTCAGTTTTCCCACCTGTGGGATGGGTACGGTGGCAGTGTAAAGGATGTTGAGACCAAGTGACCTGGTGGAGCAAAGCTTTGCCACCAAGGTGAACACTCCACCCCACCAGGGAATTTGAGGCTCATTTCAGCAGCAGTCACCTCTTGCAATTCTTCCGCAGTGCCTACAGCATTAGAGCTGGCTGGAGATTTGAGTGTGGACAGGCACGAGAGCATTTCAAACACTTGAAATGCCTCAAACGCTTTATCTTAAGGATAAAATAAATTAGAAAAATATCCTAAGAGGTGAAGGCCAGCAATATACAGCTTTCAACCCCATCCTCCCCAACCTCCAATTTAAGAGCATTTACAATTAGGCAAGGTGATTTTGTCTCTAGCATTGTCCTGGGGTTATCAAGATTAATTCCTCTTATTTCTCAGCAGTCCCTATCCGAAGTCTCCTTGACTGTCGTTAACTCATGCTCTTCCAGTTAAGCGTCCTGCAAGCAGCTGCCAGCCAGCAGGTCAAAGAGGTCCATAAGGTAAAACTGAGATCTGTGTCCCGTAGTGATGTTTCTCACCTAGGTGCTGCTGCGCGTGCTCTAGCCTACTTCCCAGTGTAGTAAAGGCCACATAATTTCGTGAGCTATTTGTCTATACAGCTGATAACTTGTGTTTTAAGTATTGAAGAGCGAGAGGACACATCATTTGGCATTTGGCAATACCAATCACCTCATTATTAATTAAAAAACAAACCAGCCCCTGTTATGACTAACTTGCATGTGTTTAGCTGCAGTTTCCTCCAGACGCTTGCTTAGGGGGATGTCTGTGCACTCTCTCTAGCATTTACAAACCCAAGATTACCACATTTTTTTAAGTGAGAAACACAGCTCATCTGCCCCGACTTCCCTGGAAGTACAGAGAGCTTTACATACATATATATATGCACATACTGAAGCTGAGAGAATAAAAATCTCTACAGTCTGAATGTGAGATGTCTGTTTCTGAAGAATTCACCATGTCAGGATTATTGACTGACTGGGATTTTAGTGGTGCTACGGTGGATTACTGCCAGCCTGCAGGAGAGCAGATTTAGTTGCAGCAGACCGAGTTGCACTTGGTTATACCACTGTAAATCTGGAAAATGACTCTCTCTGCTCATTGGCTTTAGCCTGATTTACCTTAGTGCAGCAAGGATGTGTCATCTGTATTATCTTAAGTTCTCAAGGCCAGATTTTTATTTGGGAAACCATTTCCCATTGAAACTGTGAGCAAGATGCGTAATTTCCTTTCCTTGTCTGTCTGCCAATCTTACTGCTGGATAAAAATATATATGGTGTGCATGTGCGTACGTATCTCTATGTTTTTCTTTTGTAAATGAGAACAGATTTTGTTACTGTGTCTTTGTGATTCAAATAACAACAAGAAAAGCTAGCCTTCAAGGGATTTATAGGGAAACAAGGCTTGGAGAAGACAGCTAGGACGTCAGGAGAACTGATGCCTGGCAGACCATTACAAATTTCTCTATGCCTTAGTTTTCCTTCCATAAAGTGAATGTAATGATAATACCTCTGTGGTATTTATTAGTATGTGATTCAGTGGCTGTGAAAAGTGGATGGGTTTCCACAGAGAAATATATCCGCAAAAAGAACATTTCACAAACATTTACTTCATGGCAAATTTAATTATTTCCTCTGTTGTTCAGCCATTCCATGGAGTATGGCGAAGTGGTTTTCAGGAGACTGGTATCATTTTTCACACCAACATTTAATTAGCATCTTTCTCAGCCACTGCTTGCAGATTACTGCAAACCCATCCATCGAGGATTGACAGCTGACCCAGGAAGGTACTTGCTCCCTAGCTCTGCTCTAGGGCCCACTGGTATTTAGCTAATAAGAGAATATAATCTCATTGGAAATCTAAATGAAATCAAGCTGCTTTTTCTCCTGTTTGGCTGTTTTAACATTACTAAATTAATTCAGGGAAGAGGCTATGTCTGGGTGACTGTCCATTTACGTTACAGAGCAATTCTGCCTGCGGGAACCCACACCCTTCTCACGGGCGCATTCCCACATCCCCCCCCAGCATCTCCAAGACATTTTGCACAAGCAGCTACCACCAGCTTAGCCAACACCTTTAGCTTCCCCATCAGTACAGAGCCACACACAGGGCTAGAGCGAGGCTGAGCACTGGCAACTCAGCATTGCTCAGTTTTTCTGTCCTTGGCCACTGTTAGAGCTTCGAGGGCACTGCTGTGAACCAGAGGGTGAAGCATACAGCCAGATTACTCTACCAGCATCTGGTCTGCCTGCATGGCAGACGCTCTGCAAATCTCAATCTCCAGCACCCTCTGCCCAAGCCTCACCACCCGCATCGCGATTCTGTCCCTTTTGGTGCACCGGGACCCCGCAGCGAGTCACTACCTCTCCCTGCTTTGAAGTCAACGAATGAAGCCTTGCACTGTGCAATGGACTTTCCTGCCAAAGGGGCCTCTGCAAACTAACTCATGGGATAAATTAATCAATTAGTTCCGCTTTATGCATTTTAACAGAAAAATAAAAGGCTGTTGTAATTCACTCACACTTTAATGCTCCATTATCCTGCCAGAGCTGTATAATAGACCCTGACAGGCAATGATGGCAAGGCTGATAAAGTGCTTGCACCTATCACAAACAGCTTTCAGAAACCTCTCCTGCCTTGTGGGGTTTCTTTCTCGTTCCCTCCTCTATCTTTCACTCGTGGCATCATCTCAGATTTACCAGCAGGATTCAGAGCAAGAGGGTGCCTGTAATTGATACTGACCCAAAGACAAAAAGGTTTCCAGCTAATGAAACATCTTGCAAATTCCTCCTGCCAGGCAGCTGCCAGTTATTGATGAGGAGAGAAAGCAAGCGGCACCAGCTGGCTGAGCTGGAGGGAAAAAAATAATCAACGCACTTCTTTTGGATTAGTGAGACTCCTCCTTCCTGCTCTTTTAATGCCAGCATTGCTCGTACTTTGCATTGAAATGATGCTGACTGACGGATAATGTCTCTGTGGCTGCTCCTCTGTCCGTCACTGTGCTCCACTCAGACAGCTTTCACTACTTCTTGCTACCTAGCAGTAAAACTCAGCCATGAAAACCAGCACAGTTCTGGTGACTTCCCTGAGGTTGTGTTGGTTTATGAGAGTGGAGGCTCTGCTCTGGGGTGTCTCTCTAGGGCCAGACCTTCTCACAGTTGCTGCCTCCTTTCCATCACCATGGAGGTTAGAAGCAGCCCATCTGCAGAGGCAGACATTTGGCTATGGAAGAAAATGCCTCCAGTTTTACATGAGTTTTTTAAAAAATGATAGTTAGGCCAATGTGAAGTTCTGAGGTAGGACACTGTGACACACAGGGACCACTTCAAGACCTTTGGGCATGAAAAAGCCCCAAAAGACCTCTGAATTCAGAAATTCTCCTAGTTAGAGCATATTCTACCTAGCTTCAGGTAATGAAGCAGAGGCTTCATTATCTTAACTCTATGAAAATACTGAGGTGCAGAAAAGCTGCTTTTGTAATTAGGAGTCTCTGGACCTTGAGTGTCGATTCCCAATTCTTCCAACCCCTCTAGATGAACTCTGTGCCTCTGTTTCCCCCAGTGTAGACTGGAAGGGAGTACCATCTCCTGTCCACCTAGGCTGAGTAGACAATCTCGTTTGCAGTAAGCTAAGATACTTGATACTAAGGCCACATAATTTGGGAAGCAACAGCAACAAAATAAATAGAGCTATTCTTGATTTATGCTAAACAATGTTTTAATTTCTTGCTCTGCATCTCTTGCTGTTGTTTTCTTCCTGCTTCTCCCACACCTGCCCCTCCTCTTCTTTTTTTTTCCTGCAAACCAGTAACAAACTCATGACTACTCCAGGCCAAGGGAATTCAGGAGTCAGTTGCTTTGAAATATGTGCCAGCATCTTTGCACTCAGGGCTTGCGAAAATGGGGACGCTACGCCCACATGTGCAGGAGCCAGCCTTTAAACCAAGACCTAATAGTCCAACCAATGTTCACATCCTTTGGCAAAAATGCTCTGTTGCAAAAACCTCTCAGGGTAAGTTCAGAAATGCTTGTTATTTCCTCGTGCATTGGTTTCTGGAGGTAATGAGTAATTTGAAAGCTTTTTTTAGCCTTTTTTTTTTTTTTTAACACTGCCTTGGTTTTTACTCAAGAAGAAGCTTTATGTGAAAGGTTAAGATGTGCACAATTAGCTTAGTTGTCATCTTGGACAATGTTTGCATTACAGATCAGACAAATCGCACCTATTGACTTTTTAGGTGTCTTACCTGTCCTGATAGGTTTCGCAACACCCTCTGTGGCTGGATCAGCTGCCTGAAAGAGAAGCAAGAGAATGGATGGTTATTCTGGGAGCTGGGCATACTGGCGCTTAAGGAGGGCCTGGTTTTCAAAATGGATCTTAAAAATTTCCGTTGTGTCCCAGGAGGGCAATACAGCGACTGATACACAAGGAGCCAGCACCAGCCACTATAGATCATATGGCTCCTACAGAGACACGTGGGTCTGAGGGGACTTGCTAGGGAGCACAAGCCTCCAGATATAACTTTTTTCACACATCCGAATTTCACTCTCATGCATTCCTCATCACAGCTTGTGGTGCAAAAATAGTGCAAGTAGGTGTTTGTGTGGCCTGAAGAGTTCATTTTTCCCCCTAATCTAGAAATCTACATTTCTGACATGGGCAGCAAATCTCTCAGTGCTGTAGGAAATCTGTGCAGCTTTTGTTGGGGTCACTTTGAAAGCAAAAGCCTGAACCCCCCTGTTTTGTGGCTTGCAAAACTTGGAAAGAGTAGAACAGAGCAGGGCTCCTCATACAGGACTGGTGACCTTTGAGAACGTCTGTCTCTGGAAAGCTCTTAGGTGACCAGAAATAGAAGCTGTAATGCCTACGACAGGTCTTAGAGCAGTGGTACATCAGCCCTGCCTCACAGCTATTCCTGCTACTTGCTGGGATATAAACCCAAGGGACAAGATGGCAGAGGAAGTTATGTTTGCATAGCAGGAAACATGCCCTGAGTGTGTAAATATGGTAGATTTAGTCTGTGGTGTTTCATCACACCTCTGCCATCCAAATGTTAAACCTTCAAGTGTGTGCTTGCTTGCATATTATTTCCATGCAGGTTAAATCACTGACAGCTCACAGACCTGTAGCAATGCCCTCGAGGAGCAAACAAGTTCTCCCAACATACAAGGAAAGAAACTGAGAGTGTCTCAGCACTGGAAACTGTGTGTCATGTCCCTTCACACACATGCACCAGGGCAGACCTACAGTAATTTTAGTATCAGGGAGTGGTTTTGCTCCCTTTTAGGCTAGCCTAAACTAGCTCCTTTAATCTGGATAGTGATTACCTGGGGTAGTTGTGCAGTCTGACGTAGCCAGGCCCAATTTAGCATATTCAAGAATAAGATAGTAGGGAAGCAAGGACTGACTTTGGCAGGACATTTACGTCTGAAAGCAAGGAGGCAGACCATGCATCCAGTGTGAGACAACTTCATTGCTACTGGGCTGGAGAAATCAAGGGTCTTATGACAGCAATCTGAAATAAGCACTTTATTTCTGGACATAAATAGGATAATGTGTAGCATGGGGAGATGAAAGATAGGACAGTAAGAGAAGTCAACTTATGTCTCTGTGGTACATAAGATTCTGGCCTTAAATGTGTAAAAGTAGTTTTACTTAAGACTCTGACCTAATGTGACCGTTTTTTCAACTGTACCTGAAGTGCAGACCTGCTTCTGCTCTCAGCAAAACAGTATTATTCTTTGGCTCTAATCATAAAATGCTGTGTCCTGCAGACAGAGTCGGCGCAGGTAGCGCAGGATTTGGGTACCTGTAATACCTGATTTGCTGACTTTCTCTCCGCACACCTGAGTAAGAGAGGGGAAAAGGAATCTATATTACAGCAAGAGGAGAGCCAGTTTGTTTCTCCAGGTGATCTGCCTAGGATATATAGGCAATCTGCTGCATTAGGAGCCGAAAGGAAATCTAGAGCTTCAGTTTGGAAGACCAGGTATTTCCAAGCTTTTTAGTCCCTCTCCATAACATCCATCCGCCGAAACTCCCATGGATCCCATGCACACCTGTCATCAAATGTGGGACTGAAAACACCCTCAAGTCTTGGTGATTCTAAGGACCACCTGTCATGGTCTTTCTGCTCCAGCCTCAGCCTTGCATGAGACTGTCCCTACCACCCTGCACTCAGGGCATGGAGAAGCGTTGCATATCAGTGCAATGTATGAGCATTTCTGCCCTCTGCAGAGGATTAAAGGCAGTTTTTCAGGAAAGAAAGGAGATGCTACATCCACAACTACATTGCACCAAATGAAATCAGACAACAATCCCACTGGGCGCTCAATCACTTGATTGAGACATTATTGTCAGAGCGAGGCATTCACATTGCAGACCTCCCTTGGAGATGACATACAGGAAAAGAGTCTGATGACTTGCAACTTGCTTTGTTGTCAGGGCAACAGGATCAAAATTAAATGTATTAATGTCTCGTGTTCTCTCCTGGGAGATCTCCCAGTGGGTAAAAACACCAGATATTAATGCAATTTAATTAGTGACAGCTGAGTAGAGCTTGGTTTGAAATATTACTGGTATTGCTGTTTTCTAACAGCAGGAATATTCTATGTAATGCTGTAATTTGAAATGTAAAGAAGCACAGACTAGAAGCTTGAAGAGATTAAATTCTACAGCACAAACTCAGGAAAAGGTTCATTGCAATGAATTTCACCCTGTCTGCAGCGACTCTGGGTGCTGCTAACGAAAGATTTCAGTCATTACTCAGCAATCAGAATAATCTGAGTTTGCTTCATTAGATAAAATGATAATCGGGTGCTAGCAAGAGCCATTTCTTTCTTTTCCTAAGAAATTTTTCCGAATTAAATCAGATTGGACCCTTATCTGCTACATGGTGAAAATCTTCTTATTAAATGCATCTTGTAATTCCTCTCTTCTTAGAAGAAAACCTGTAAGTCAAACTGGTCCCGGCTGCAGAAGAATTATACACACACATTTAGCAGTCAAGCAGTAGCAAAGAGCGAGTGTTGCAGAGTGTTGTTATACTGGTGTTGGCATATACTGTGATAATTCCTGAGCAGTGATGGGTAAATGTGCTCAGAAAGATGTACTCCCTGACCGGAAATGTTACCAGCTTTTACAGCTTTAATTCCTGGTCAGAAGAAGGGGTTGTTCTACTAATTTCAGTGCCATGGCTTAAGCCAGTGTAATGAATTGCAGCTTGCCCTGATATCTTGGGTTATCTGTGAGATACCTGAGCAATCATTCTATCTCACTTCTTCATATATCCATATCTGGCTGTAGCTGGAGCCTGCAATGTCCCTCAGTTTTCAGGCAGAGAGTTATAGGTTAATTGTGCCAGAACTGAATAACTGAGGTCTCCGGAGCATGTATCTGCTCCCCAGAAAGTCCAAGAGAAAAAACACCTCCAAAACATAATCCCCAGAAAATAGCATTTGGCCAGCTTCACTAGGGCCAGGGTTCTTCTGAAAGCCAAGCACGTGTCTAGGTGTGTGAACACACAGCAGCTCTGCTGAGGAGCTCTCAGGGACAAGCTCTTCGGACTACTACTGTCAAAGGAAGTGGGTTGTGCTCTTTTGGGACAGGACATGAAGGGAAGCATCCAGACGGGCCCTGAGGAGCAGCACTCACTCAGGACCCAACAGCCATCTCTCCTGCAGTGATGGATCCCAGCTACTGACCTCTGGGACATTGGTTCATCCTTGAGCTTTGCACCATCTTATGGCCAAGAAGGTGAGGAAGGAGGTGGTATTTTTTTCCTGCAGAAAATATAATACTGTCTCCACTGCTGATGTGGCAACAAAAGCCATGGGAAATGGAGGCCCATCTTAAATTCAGTTATTCCAGTATTGACAAAACCTATTCAATTGACACCTTTAGATGGCATATGGCTCTTAATTTACAGACTATTTATAGCAAGAGTCAGAATAGCACCCTTTTCTCCTAAAATGCCTCAATGGTTTTCCTGCAAAAGTTCAACAAGTGGAAAAGCAAAGTTAGTGGCAATTTTCAGTAGTTTTTTTCTGCTTCTATCAAGATTGCCCACCAGAGGGGGCCAATTAGCATCGATTGTGGCAGGCTATGGTAGACTTTTTCTAAGCATACATAAATCACCAAGTAGTTAGTGCAGGAACATGCTAGGTAGTATAGGAATGATTTTCAGTCACTACAGTTCCTCTGCTAATGAGATTTTTATGTATTTAACTGCAGCACCCCTGGAAATTAGTTCAACAAGTATAAATGCTCTCCTGACTCTTAGCATTCGCCACTCTGATGCCTTTACAGTACTGAGAAGATTGGCCTACACAGTTCAGAGGTTAAAAACACGAACTCTATAAAACCCAGAACAGTGATGAACTGTCTCATCTTACATATAGTACTAAATCTTGTGACTTTGGTGTCAAATACAGCCTGCCTAACAAGATATCATAAGATAACCTATCATTGGAGGGCCATAGTAACTACCTTTGCATAGCACTTCCTGTCCTGAAGTCTTTCACTGGATTTATATGTACATATACACATATACACAAACCCATATGTATATCTATATCATCTGTATCTGTATCTCCCCAGCAGCAGTGAAATGGAGCAGATAGATAGATAGAAGGGTAAAGGTTTTGCAACTCTTAAATAGTATTAAGAAGGAAAATACAGGCAAAGATCCCCCATACAACAACCATTCTTATTCTACAGAAAATGAAAATCACTACTGAAAGTTCCGTTTAAGTGACTGACCTGATGCCCAGTGTCTGCACAGCTGCAAGCTGAAGAACTAAACTGACCACAGCTATGTATGTGATTCTAAAAACTGACAGTTCCCTGGCCATCATCTCTGGCCAAATATTGAATGTGCAGTGCTGCCCTTCTTGAAAACATGGTATGATGGAAATTTCTTAGGGTGCTGGAAAACATGGCAAAACAAGGCATGAATACGAGGTATTAGAAACAGTGTTAGGTTTAGAGAAGCAATTCTGAAATCATAGTTCTTTTGTTTATTTGTTTTGTTTGGTCTTTCATGTTGGATAAAAGAGCACCTAAGATTTTGGATGGTGAGAACACCTCCTTTTCACACAGTTTGATTTTTACCTTCTTAGTGCATTATCCTTCATTGAAAGGGATGAAGGAGATTGAGCAGCCAAATTCCACATACCTACAATGGGGCAAAGTAACTTTAAGATCTGTAAGACACCAGAAGCCTCCACCACAAAGGAGGCACCTAAGACATGCCCTAAGGGCCATATTGTACCTGAGACCCTCTAGCACTCCTCTGACCAGAGGAACATGAAAGTTTCCATCTCAGCTCAGCATGAGGAGAGCATGAAGTTGCCAGCATTGCACCAATGGTCAAGGACCACTCACTTCAGCTGACAACAACTTGGAGAGAAAATCAGATCATTCCATGGGGCTGATCGCTCAAAATATTGGTTCTCTCTTCAGAAGTTACAAAGAAAATAATTAAGCCAATTGATGATGCTTTACTCCCTACAGCAACAAGACTTAATAGTCAAGGATATTGAAGTACGACAACTCCCCCGATCCCCTGCCCTGGTGCCTACTGAAAATAGTACTAAAAGATGCTCAGCCCAAGCCACAACTGTATCACCAAAGCAGCTGGTGCCCAGACTGCCCAGATGAGTGCTGACAGGGTGAACATGAGCCAAGGGTTTTTTGGAGCAAGCCCTGGGATTCTTTGAGGAATACCTCTCACAGAACCACCATTTTTACCTGGCATGGAAATTTGAGACCAGCCATGGATGGAGAATTTTAGCTTACAGAGAGCTAGAACACGAATTACGTATTTACTGCCAAATTCTGCTTGCAGTGTAAAATTGCTACTCAACTTCCTTGTGTTTCTCACACACCTCAGCTTACTACTTTCTCCTTCAGCCAAGCTCAGTTTCCAAAGCAGGTGCAATAATGTCATTATTCTTTTAAATGAAAACCCTGACTCTCTCAGTAATATAACTCCTCTGGCACCTGGTGTAACTGCATTTATCCTGACAGAGAGCTAATTTAATGCTTACTTTCATAATAAGTACAAATGAAAGCCACATTATATAGGATAGCTGTAGCAATTCTGTAATTACCTAGGCAGTTATTTTAAAGATCTTCCTTAATGTCCCACTACTTATCATTTGAAAATACCTATGTGTGATTCTAACCATGTCCAGACTGCTTCCTTTTTTGGAAGAACAGTGATTTCAGGTAAATGAATCCTCACTGATACAGTTTTAAAAAATATCACTCAAGCCTTAATGGTTCAGTTTCTGGATAATATGCATATATGGACACATAAATGTGCACAAGATCAATTTAGTAAGAGAAAATGCTGTGCTAGAAGGTCATATATTGTTTTCCATGGACAACTTCCTTCAGCAGCCCAGAGCTAATGCTTTCCTTCTATGATTAGCAGCAGAGGTTACTTCAGCACTTAGGTTTTGTGATAAGATTTCTAAGCTTATAAAACTTCTAATGTGGCATTTTACCCCAGTGAAGTTTGTGGCAAACTTCAGAAATGCACTCTTTATACTCACAGTCACCTGCACCAGAAGAAAATACTGCCTCTCCCCTGGCTGGAACTGCACTGCCGGTTCCCCATTCAATTCCAGCCCCACTTTGGAGAGGTCCTCTTTATTTTAAAAAGGTAGAAACAGATGTAGGGAGAGGCAAATACCTTTTGTCAGAATTTTCCTCACTTACATCCTTCAGTTATCGTTGCTACAACTCTCCTTTTGCATTAGAATCACACCCAAGAGCAGGACTAACAAAAAAGAGAGCTGCTTCTCCCCCATCCATTGCTCTGAGTTCAAGAGGGCTCTGCTTCACCACACCACAGTGCATCCTAACAGACAGCACCGTGGTCTCATCCAGACTAGTTGGGGACTAGTTGAGTCCCCCACTGAAGGAAGCTGAAGGCAAAAGCCTTGTTTCGTGTTTACTGCAAAGGTTATCTGCATCCTTGTTTTTTGTTTTGGTCTTTCCTGTAAAGTATCAGGCAATGTCACACCCTGTGTCACATCTAGAGATGCCCTGTGTTATGTCTGCCACCAAAGCAGTTAGCAGCCTATCAGAGGAACAATTGCAGGCACTGCCAGACCAGACCATCTCATACAGCAGTTGGTCTCCGAAGAAGCCACAGGGGACCCTTCAGAAAAGGGTAAATAACCAGGGGGACACTGGAGGAGTGATCTCTCTCCATCCCTCCTCCTAAGTAGGCTGGATAGAGGGTGGCTTGAACCTTGGATTATGAACTTTCCTCTTCCGTTGATAGAGAAGAAACTGCTTACTAAAAGCTGCAGAAATTAATGTTGCCCATAGAAAAATTACTTCTTCTCTTGACAGTTCTTTTCTCTTCCTTTTTATTTTGTCCTTCTCACCACTAACTCATGTGTGTGCATGTATAACAGTTGGCAGTGTCTGATTTTCTGGCACAGGATAATTTTTGGAAAGTGAGAGTTTAAAAAAGTAAAAGAGATAGCCAAGGAGTAAAGTTAGAAATTGCTTACCGTCCTCTGAATGACTAAGACCATGATGGTGGCTAAAGCAAAGATGAGTAAAGCAACAAGTGTCGCAATGATGAAATACAAGCACGTTTTGTTAGTGGCCCCAAGCCTCCTTGAAACGGTGTCTTCAGTCATATGCATGGCTGATTCATGAGAGTTCTTCACCTGAAAAAGAGTTTGCTCTTGTGCTGAGCACATTCTTATATAGCTCTCAGGGTACTGCTCTGTATCTCTTCTTGATCAGATTCAACTTGCAGCCCATCTCTGTTCCTGGCAGGATTTTCCCCCTTCATCCTGGCTCATGTGATCTGGAAAAAAAACTTCATCATTTGTGGTACAAAGAAAGAGGGACCCGGGGGCGTGAAGCAGGACGCAGCTGTGAAGAGGGGAAGGAGCTTCATGTTCTTGATCAGGGATTTCGCGACGGCAGTGTTGTATGCTGCATTGGAGGTTTCTGATGTCAGAAGCTGAATAGTTACCCAGATCAGTCCTCCCCCCCCTCCACCGCCACTGGCTTTCTGTGAAACGGAGTGCTATGCAAATTTTGTTTCACTTTATACTCAGCGCAGTTGCAGTTCAGTACAGTAAATTACCCCTGAATACTGCCTTCCTGTTATACAGAGTAATCTCTTCTTATTCTTAGTAGTATCCTTATGCTACAATCTCCAGAGGTCCAGGTTCAGATATGACCTATGTTTTGAGTTTGGTAACTGTTACTCCTGTCTGCAAAGATCTAGAGATGTTGCATGGGATTCTCAGTGAAGCATTTCATAGAAATGTGTCAGGAAGGCATCTACGATGCAGGATGCAAGTTCCAGGGAAAGCCATAAAAAGAAAGCAGTCACATCAAAATAGTTGAAAGGGTGATGGTAGGTTGTGCCCATACAGTTCTGAGTGTCTGTATCCATTGTCATGTCCTGAGTTATCTGTAGTTGGTAAATTAATCCTAGTTTCTACTTTGCCCATGAGACTCTCAGATACTCTAGACTAGGTCTAGTTCCCAGCCATGGGGGATTCCCACAGAACCCAAATGAGATTTCTTTAATTGGAAAAATTTCTCTTCCATTCCAATGTGACATGAACAGTAATTGCAAACCCTGCATTTTTTTACAAGAGATGACTCCTTGCTTTCTGGTTTGCTCAAGTCTAAAGTCACTTCAGTGCTTTCAAAAATTTTTGCAGTTAGATACATGTCTTTTTATGATTAATGTCTGTGGAAGCCAGTTAACTCATGGAACATGATCAAATTGGCTCAGCATATTAATTGTACCAGTTTACAATTCAGTGATATAAAGGCATAAGAATGGCCAAACAGGGTCTTACTAATGGTCCATTTAAATCAGTATTTTGCCTTCAGCACTGAACAATGAGAGATGCTTTAGGAAAACTATTAGAACAGGAAAAGGAGGTAAACTTACTTCTTGAGTGAATCACACTACAAAAGCTTTTATAGATTTCCAAAATTACATCATTTGGAGCAAAAGCATCCCTCTATCACCATGGAAACAGATGCAATCCATTTTAATCAGAGAAAAAGGGAAGCATCCTTTTCTCCATAAAGGTGAAACAATAGTGCAATATCCTTGCTTAGGGCTTTCTCAGCAGCAGTGGCTGCTAGCTGCAGTGGCTCTTGCTTGTCCTGTTTTGCACTGGAAATTAATCTCATCTTTTAAAGGAAAGACTTGCAGTGAAAATTCATTTGAACTCTTAAACCAAACAGTCTTGTACAGCAGCAAACCCACGCTTTGGAAAACAGACCATGGACCTTCCCTAACATAATCATTGCTACCCAGCCCTCCCTGACAGTGTGACAGTTCTGAAAATAAGGAGAGAGAATCCAGGCTAAAAAGATCTTGAAGTGACTTGCTAGCATCTCCTGTACTTGAAAAGATGGTTCAGCATCTTTTGCTCATGGTGGATTTCAGGTATATACCTCAGCAAGGAAGATGCATTGCTAAAGAGGAATAGTGGTGGGGTAGTTTCAAGGCAGTTTTCTGATTGTGAAGCTGAGCTTAATTCCAGTGGTCTGGCACAAGTTCACAGTGAGTCAGGCTCTATGTCACCTCATCCTCTGTATCATTAAGAGAGTGCTGCTCTCTATGGGCTTGTGGGCTTCTTTGGTTGCTCAGGAATTTGCATGGTCAGCTCTCCAAACTCTAAAATGCTTGTACTAACCATATTAGCAGGCAGCCAGATACTACACTGGTGAAGACTGCAAAAGAATCATAGAATCACAGAATTGGTAAGGTTGGAAGGGACCTCTGGAGATCATCTAGTCCAACCTCCCTGCTCAGCAGGGTCACCTAGAGCATGTTAGACAGAGTTGCATCCAGATGGGCCTTGAGTATCTCCAGAGAAGGAGACTCCAAAACCTCTCTGGGCAACCTGTTCCAGTGCTCTGTCACTCTCACAGTGAAGAAATTCCCCCTCACATTCAGGTGGAACTTCCTGTGGTTCAGTTTCTGCCCTTGCCTCTTGTCCTGTCACATGGGACAACTGAAAAGAATTTGTGCCCTCCCGCTTGACACCCTCCCTTCAGGTACTTACAGACATTGATAAGATCAGTCTTCTCTTCCCCAGGCTAAAGAGGCCCAGCTCTCGCAGCCGTTCCTCATAGGGCAGATGCTCCAGCCCTCTGATCATCTTCGTAGCCCTATGCTGGACTCTCTCCAGTAGCTCCACATCTCTCTTGCACTGCAGAGCCCAGAACTGGACACAGTACTAGAGATGAGGCCTCACCAGGGCAGTAGAGGGGCAGGATCACCTCCCTTGACCTGCTCTTCCTAATGCACCCCAGGAGACCATTGGCCTTCCTGGCCACAAGGGCACATTGCTGGCTCATCGTCAACTTGCCATCCACCAAAAGAGGTTAAGGAAGATCAGTAAGGGGAAAAAAAGGACAAATTCAGCACCTGTGCAAAGAGGTGCAATGCAGATCAAATTTGGCCTGTTGCTTTCTAAGCTAAATTCAGTCAGCCTACTTGTATGGCATTGAAAAACTGCAATGTTTAGATTGATCTTTTCTGTTTCCAGGTGTAGCTCAAAAGCAGAATCCCTCTGACATGTATTGGAGCCCATTACAGCCCCGAGTGAGCAATGTCAAAATCTGCTGGTAGGATTACATAATGTATTAATGCATGACAGCACAGAACATCCATTCCTGCAATGATATTATGCAACAGAGAATTCCAAAATAGCAAAGGTAAGCACCTAAGGCTGTCCTAAGTAAGAACAGGATTGATGAATGATTCCCCTTTGGTATTGGAGGAAATATCTTGAAATGTTGCTAAGGGAAGCATTATGTTAAGGCAACTAGTAATTTTTAAGAAGTGAGCATTACAGGATGAATGAATACTTCTGTAACCTTGTCTTAGACAGTGAATAAACCACCTCACATCCTCATTAAATAGGTGAGCTTGAGCTATTGTAGCCTGTATTCCCTGCCTTGTAGACGGTGATACACTTTCAGAGATTGCTTCAGTGCAATGCTCCATTGCCCTTTACATCTTAATAACTTCACTCTACAAACCCTGTCCCACTGTCTGCTTGATTATGTAGTATCTGATTTCCAGAGCACAACTCACTGCTTGCATGCCCACTGCCCAGCATTGCATCCATTCTCACAAGCTCCAGTTTGAGAGGCTGAACAGCAGGTGTTCACCCTGTATTTGCATCAGCTCTTTAATATGAAGTGCATGCTGCAGTCTTGGCAGCAATGATCTTTGCATAAAAGGACAAAGAGGGAGAAAACAAGTGAACCACAAAACCAGAAGTTCTAATTATTTCTTGGTAGAGTTTTCAAGTGACTCTGTTTAGCAGAAAAATACAAAATATCCCAACCCCTTCTTAATATTTATTTAACTACTTTTCAGCTGAAAGAAACCAAACTTGCTGAGAACTGAAAACCCATCCATGTAGTCAATGGAAATTTACCCTCGCTTGAAGTCTGTGAGAACTGAAAACCTTCCTGAAAGACACTAATTGCCAATTCTTCAGAGATACTTAGGAAACCCAACTGCCACTGAAATGCAGGGGCACTGAGGTCATAGATACCTTCAGGACTCTCTGTTTCATCCTCCTTTTGAACTGGGTCCATTTTTCATCAAAACCATCATTCATGTTTATACAGGTAGTTTGCTGCCAGAATCTGGTCCTTAGCTTTTGAAGATCTAAACCAGCTCAGACAAAATGCACCACATTGTATCTTTGATTACCCAAACATATTCCTAGGACAGCAGTGATGATAACTAAGTGTCTTAGGTAGCAAATATATGCTATCGGCCTCTTATCTCCAAAGAGAGACCCCTACTCCAAGCCTTCAAGATAGTGCCATTTCAGCTAGTGTTCTTGAGTCACACACATACACACGTCTGCACACACATGAACACATGCAGACTCACTCAGGCACTTGTAAATCACTTGAAATGGAAATGCAAAATCAGTAAACTGAGGTTACTGCAAAATGCCATGAGTACTCAAGGTATGAATCACAAGTTCCTAAGTTTTTTGCGATGACTCACTCTCTCGTATTGTGCTTTGGCATATGTTTGCGCCTCACGTCTCAGCCCAGGCTGAGGGAGATGGGTGCTTGGGCCCAGATCTTGTAGCTGAGCACAAACTATCACCTCGCTCCTGAAAACTGCTGCAGTATTTGATCCTATGGGAATCAAATAGAGCACATGCATTCTCACTTCAGGGTCAGAAAAAGTTTAGCCTGCCTTGCCTTTTGGTTTCTAGTACACAGTGAAGTGTATTCCCCATCAGATGGGGAGATGATGCTGGGCAGTTTCCAGGTTAGAAATATTCTGCCACTAATTGGAAGTGTAGAGCCCCCCCACACACACACACTTTGGCCAGGGTAAAGCGCTACAGGCAAGATTTTCAAAAATACAGTGTAGCCTAATTCCATTTGGAAGTCAGTAATTTAGTCTCGAACAAAGATTTTTGTTTTTTTTTAAAAGGCAGTTACTAGAATCTGAGCCTATTGTGCCTGATCGCTGACCAGCTTGGTCACAGACCAAAGTAAATGTCATGCTCTTAACATTATTGTGATGATATTTTTGGCCATTGCCACAAAACATGCTTTTGAGGGAGATGCTGTGTATCTGTCATCCAGACCATCTTTCTGGTTTCGTAACATATTGGAAGGTTTCCACAAATAGAAATAGTTCCTTTCTCATTTTGTTTCTCAAATAAAATTACTAAATAAAAATAGACATCAGATCGGAATAAAATAAGAAAAACAAAGAAAGGTTAGAGCTACCGTTGTGCAGTATTATCTCCCTGGGAAGCTGTGTTTATTCTTACTGTGAAACTATCTTCGTTGTTCAAAAGAATTATATCAGTCAGCCTTGTAAGGCAATAGAAAAGCAGGTATATTAAATTAGCTGAAAATTGGCTCTAGCAGGAAAAACACCTTTTTATACTGTATGTGATATGCACTATCCATCTTTCCCAAAGTGCAGGTAGAAACCAGAAGCATTAGGGTAGATAATAAAATGCAATAATAAAGCGGTATAAATGGAACAGTTATAAAAGCACAATAACTTCCACAGATTTGTCAGGGAGTGCCATCCTTCAGCAGGAGTTACTGTCTGCCCAGACAGTAACTGCTCTTCCCATGTAGCTTCCTCTTTGCAGAGGAGAGATGTCTGCTTTGCTGGAAAATCTTTGGTGTTCTTCAGCAGCATTTGCTCATAATATTCAATCAAAATGAAATGCTCTTTTCTGGGTATTAAACCTTTCTCTATTCTCATTAATGACTCAGAAGTGGGATGAAGAAGGTAATGCTGGAACTACCGAGCTGGAAGAAATAGGATAATTAAAATCATCATTTAAATTAAAAATGCAGAATTATTTAGAATGAGATTTTCAGCTGTGTCTGGAAATTTTAGGCACCTGAAGTTCCAGAAAACTGGAAGGATGCTCATTTCCAGTACGATGCTCATGACTTCTTGAAAATCAGGCCATTTCTGTGTGATTCAAGCGGCATAATCAAAAGTTGAGCCACCCAGAGCTACATTCAGCTCTACTTGTGACTCATTTTGCAATTCCTTAAGAGAGAAAGTGGATATATACACTTGCTGGTCTGAGTATGGTTCTCCAGACACGTCCGAAAATCTTGACCTCAGAAAATCAATGAGGCAGTTTCAGGACAGCAGTATAAAGTTCTAACAAATGGATTTGAGTGGTAGGAAAAAGTACCCATAAGCTCTAAAACATACAGAAGTGAAGGGAAAGGCTCCATTTGATTATGCTGGACTTTGGCTGAGGTCTACAGAGAGCAAGGTTTGACTGTGTGCAATACGAGGGAAACCAATACTGAACTCAGCTGTATCTGTATATACTCAGGACTGGCAGAAAAGTGCAGCGCTGTGACTGAGGAATCGTTGACAAATATCTTGCATTCTCATTTTGGGCCGAACACCTTGTTTTTTGAGGAAAACCTGAAAAACAAATAATGACGAGCCAGGTGGGACGTGTGCTGTGGTGGGGGATCAGACTTGGGTGGCTTTGTGCATTTGCATGCCGCCCTCCCACCACCCCTAAGGGTGAGACCTTGGACTGCAGATGAGAAATTGTTTTGAAAATGCCTCTTAGGTGAAAAAGAGAAGCTCAAGTTTCTCTGGAGATATGGCTATAAGAGTCTAGATTAGGAAATGCATTGTTTTGGAAATGTTAGGCTGTAATAATAGGAATTTCCTTGCATATGAAATGAATATAAAACCTGTAGTACTGGCCACTGCAGGAAGTCTAATCCTGAACTTAAGGCTTTTTGGACTGATTTATGCTAATATCTGTTATTTGTGTTCCCTACACCACAAAAGTGTATTAAAAGCTTTTGGATAAGGAGAGATGAGTGGTTTGGAGGTCAGATGGAAATTAATTAAACCTTCATAAGGACCAAATCATCACTGGTTAAAATTCACTAAAAGAGTGGAATTATATCACTGCTGAATTTAGCTGGCAGTGTGGTGCATCCAGATTAGAAAAAAGACCACTCGAAAGGATGGTATTCTACATTTGACTGCTAATAAATCTCCCTGTCTTATAAAAAAGGGAAATACAGTCTGCTGAGTGTGGTATTTGTATATTAAATCCAATTGGGAAATAATATGAGAACCAGGGCAAAGCCAAATTCACATCTAACTTGAAATGCAGTCTATATATCATGGGAAGAAAAAGAATGCAGGATAAAAGTATATTTATAATTCTGAGAAGCTGAAAGACTTCAATAGTTCTGCTGTCCTCAAAATAATAAAAATCCATTACTCTTCTCAAGGAAGAGGCTGTGAAGTTGTTTATTTTTCGTATCCGTGTAGCTCAAGGAAGAAAAGAGCTTGCAAAATTTCCACTGTAGTGTATGTTAGCTGCCTTAGATACCAGAGCTACAGGTCACCACAAAGTCTGAGATAGGTCTGTCCTCACAGCACTGAAGGATTTAAAGTGGGTCAGTGCTGTTGTTTCCCCCATCTCCACGTTCAAGACAGGAAATGAAGCATAAAGAAACCAGAAGTCACTCCATATGAGCTTGAGGGTTTAATCACTGCTGTGCACTCGAGTCTCTGGACTCTCTGTATGTGCAGGTGCACACAAAGGCTCTGCTTTGACCTTTACCAGCTGGAAAGGGGACTTGTTGGGGACATGGCTGGTGCTGGCTTATGTTGGTCCCCACGTACAGTAGCTTGGCAACTCAGGTGCTCCCTGAAAAGGCCCTCAAGCCTCTACAGAGTAGATGTGAGTTAAATCAAGAGTCCGAGCACATAGAGAAAAGCTGCTGCCAAGTGCATCTTTGCTTAAAGTGATCTGTCCAAAGCCACACAAGAAATCATTGTTAAAAGAAGGAATTAAACCCTGACTTCTCAGACAGCGCCCTAGTTGATAGGCTGTGCTTTCCCTCAGGATGTGGGACTGGTGGGAATCCTGAGATTAGAGCAAGAAAGGTGTTTTAACCAGCCTTGAATTTGAGCACCTCGCCTGGAGCATTTTATTCATGCTAATTAGCACAGGTCAGACCCAAGCCACTGGCAGCTTTCAGTTATGAGCCTGGGCCACCTGCCAGCACTGGCTCCACTCTAGTCTCCCATAGATACAGATTAAAAAAAAAAAAAAAAAAAAAAAAAAAAGGTAGCAAGGCACCTCCTTGGAGCATTTAGCCATGATCAACACCTCTAAATGGAGCTGTTCAGATTCCAACCCTGTGTAATCTGCAATTATGTAAATTTGCAATTGTGCTAATTTACAGCTCCAGATGAGCGTTTTTCTACAGTGAATTTTCAGGGTTGTTTGGCAGCAGGTACACTTGGCTCTCACAAGCTCTACTTGGCAACTACAAGGGGTAGGATTTCCAGGAATACCGTGGGTAAAACACACCTCAGCTCCCTGTGCCGATTCTGAGGGCACACGTCAGTGTAAGCAGCACTGTGCTCTCTCCCTAGGTAGTGGGGAGAAATGGGACCTCTGGTAAGTGATCCATCCTAGCCTAAAACGGTTATCTTAGTTAGGTGGAGTGAATCAGTCTGGTAATGTTTGTGTCCCCAGCCACTACCATGGATAAATTATAGAACTAGTTAAGTGTGGATGCCTTTCTGATAGCTAAAGGCAGGGGAAATGACTGGGGTCCTTGGGAATTAGGTGAGCCCTGTTAGCAATGTTTGCAAAAAATCATGTCCACTGTGTGGGAGAGATGCCACTTTTCTGAGTGGGTACCAATCGAGGATAATGCTGTTGAGAACACCAAGTTTGAGAATTAAATGATATCACCCACTCTCACCCTGCAGCAGTGACCCAGGGAATGAGTGCTGCCTTGATCAGGTGCATCCAGGGAGGGGGATATAGAAACCAAGGCATCACGGTGTCGCACTACAGCCATGGCTGCCAGGACTGTCAGGGCATGATTGCTTCTGAAAAACTGGCCATTCACTTACATAAGCATGAGAAAATTTATGGGAGAGATTGGAAAAGCAAAAGCAAAATATCCAGCCTTGATATACAGTTTCTCTTTATCCCTTCAAAGAGAAACATCAGGCAAAATATTGCATCTACTAGTACTTTCATGGGAGCAGTTGCCCTAGAAATATTCAATGCTGTATTTCTTATCCATGAGAAGGAAGTATCCAACACGTATCCTGTTCTGTATGCTCTCTGCAGAATTAAATTCAATGTTTCTGGCTTTGCAGTCACAGTGCACAAAAGCTCTGTGCATTTCCATTGATATTCACATCATTTTTCCTTCAGCTTCTCTTGAATTAATGTAACCCAGGAAACTTAGCAATGTCAAGCTCAATTTCTGTTGGCTTAGGCTGAAAAATTTAATCTTGGACATTTTTGATTTTTCCCCAAAATTCCTTTTTGTCTGATTTTAATGCCTTTATAAAAATATCTTAATATTTCTTTTGGCATGCAACACACCACAGGAGCACTTCTGATGGAAAATCAGGTTTTTCACCCTTCCCAGAACAGCTGGACAACAGCTGAGAGGTCCAGAAGACAATCCAAAGGACCATCACCATGAATTGCTGCACTACATAACCAGTGTTTTTCTAGTAGTGCTACTCTTTCTTATTTTTTCTCCACTTCGGAAAATCCACAAGGTGGATATCCAGTTGATTAGAGAAAGGTAGAAAGAATTATGCAAGACTCGAGGCTCATCTGCATATTCAGAGATGCTACCTTGAAAACAGCAATGTGTATTCCCACAGCAACTTGGCAATCGCAGGTAGCCAAGAGTCATGGTGTCCACTGAACAGCAACCGTGGTTCAGAGATTCCGCAGCAAATAATGCGGAGCAGCTTAAACTGGTGCTAAACTCAATTAGCAAACCTGACCTGCGGTTTCATGCAAACTCTTTTTCCTTCTTTAGACTATATGGGTTCATGCCCCCTGCATTTTGCTCTCAGTTTCAGGTATGAATGAATTCAATATCTCTAAGTAAAATTCGGCAAGAAAAAGCTACCTAGTTTTGACTAGTTTCAGTACAAACTCAAGCAAAACCACAGAATTGCTCATGGTTTCCAGACCAAACCATATATTTCACCTAGTTTTTTGGGGTTTCATTACAAAAACTTCATGGAGTCTGAAATAACAAACAAAAAACTCAAGGTTCTTTGAAACAAAGCTTAAGGCATTTTGAATTGCTATCTATATAAATACTTCTGTTGTCTTAGAACAAAATGGTTGAAAATGCATCTCTGTAGAAGAGGCCAATGTTGAGCCATCTGGCTGCAAAGAGATGGTTCTTTGCAATCTGTAAGCCCTCAGCTCCTATTAAGTAAAAGTGGTCCATCTTGGCTCCTGAGCACTGAACTCAATTTTAGCCTTCAGATTTGTCACGTTAGTGTAGTTTCAGCCTTGAACATGTACCTGGAAGAGAAGAACCAAAGATTTTCTTTGCCATCATGGGAAAACAGTAGATGATGCAGGCATGGCGTAGACATCATTTATATCCTTTAGGATAAAGGACATCTTGGAGTTTAGAGACAGAAAACATTAAGGTTCTAGTGATGTTCTCTCTTAATGATTAACAGATGAGTCTTTCTGCAGAAAGTAAAACTTGAATCGTCTCTAAGTCAGGCCAGGAAACTCCTCAAGCACTCCCATTGCTCAGGCTGGAGGAATAGAAATCTGACAGTCATACACTTGTGTAAGTGTTGTGCTTCAAGAGCAAAGCACGCTAAAGGTGGCTCCAGCCATGAACAGCCAAACATTAGAACAAAAATTGGAATGAGGTGAAGGATTGGCGTTGATAGGATATATTTTATTGTAGAAAATTTATCCCAAATTGTAACACATTTTTGTGATGTATAAACAAATGCATCCACTTTTTGCTGCATACATTTCCGAAGGCTGTGTCTTATGTATTGAGCTAATTCTGTCTTCCAGGATACATCAGTGTGAATCCTCCTTCTGACTTCCCTGGAAATCACCTTACTGAGCACAACTGAACCAGTAAACTTGACTGGATTAGAAGATATTTAACAAGACATCTAGCTCTCGTTTCGAAGTCTTCAAGTGATGATGGATTCGCCATTTCTTTCCAGGAGCTGTGCCAATGATTAATTAACCTCAGTTTCACAGATTTGTTTCTTTTTCTTACTGGATTGACAGAGAGGCAGACAGACGAAAGAAAGAAAGAAAAGATGAAAGCCTTGGCTGTTTTTCACCTCATTTATCAATACTTTGTATTTCCACTGACTAGCAAGTCAGACCTTTCCTTTTCCCGCATCTAAATTCACATGGACCAGAATTAAATTGTCTTTTCATTCCTCAGTTTGATTAAATAGATCAAGTTGCTTGAATTTCTCTTGGTAAGGGCACTTTCTATATCCTAACCATTTGCTCACTCGTGCTTCTCTATTTAGCAGGGAATATCTGTAACAATAGTTTTGTCAGAACATGCAGGATAGGAAACTGTAACTTCAAACAATGCTTCAAATGAAAAAAAAGAGCACAGCAAACAATTGAAAGTTTGAGGCACCCACTCAACTGCAAAAACGTCCCACATCTCTGTGGCTATTGTTAATGTAATTAGGCAGTTTCAGGATGTGTCTTGACATGCTGTTCTGTTTTGTTTTGTTTTAGCTATTTTCTAGAGGTGGTTGGCCTATAGGTGCAACTCAGACTGAAAAAAATCTGGTTTCACATGTGGGCTCTGACACAGCCTTCCTGTATGACCAGAGCCGTGTCACTCAAACTTGGTGGCCCACTTTCCCCAGCTGCACAATGAGGAAAACAGCATATTTATTTACTCAGGTAAGACCTGTGCAAATGTATGGCCTCACCAGCTGTCTGAATCCCTTGAAAGAGGAGGGTAGTTTTAGAAGAGATGTTAATGATGACTTTGCCTTAAATTTCTAAGGACTAAAGCATAAGGGAAGAGGATGGGAAGGGAGTGAATGACCACTCCACGAGGAAAGCCAGTGATGCCCATTCTAAACTTGTCTGTTTATTCTGGAACTCTTTGGAAAGGGAGATATTTGAACCCAGCATCGAGCACAAAGAGATCCCAAGGCCTTTGGGTCTATCACAATAGTTCTAATTCAAGCCCTTTGCACCCTGGACCTCAGATCCTTTTACAGGAAAGATCTACTTGATTTCTCCTATTTTACAGCCAGGAAAACTAAGGCAGAAGATGGAGAAATGATTAATAGAGCAGAGGCACATTATGTGTATCTGAAGCCTTTGCCAAAGCAGATGGCCTCCATGAAGCTACAGGGAGTCCACCCCTCCACCCTGCCTGCCACAAGCTGCCTGCACAGCTGGTTAACAGAGGCAGTATCATGGGCCAAGGCTGGGAGAAAAAGCCACACAGTCCCTGGAGGAAGCAAGTAGCTGTTGCTTCACACATAACCAGGCACCCCAAGGAATGAAGGAAGGAGTTTGGTGAAGATAATGAGAAAGAGGAGGTGGTGGTGTAGGTTGTGAGAGCAGATGAAGCAGCTTTGACATAAGCAAAGGAAACTTCATGTTTGGAATTTCAAATAATCGACTCAACATTTCTGTCGCAGCAGATAAACATCTATCTATTTTATTACTGGGAATCAACTTTTTTTCTGATTATAAATAGAAACAACATTATTGCTTCATGTTATTTCCTCTGGGTTTTTTGGGGGGTAGATTCATGTGGGTGGTAAACAGCTTGCGAAGAACTTGTTGTTATTATTATTAGTCAATATGAATAACAGGAGGGGAGCATCTGGGGTTGTGATGTACCAGATACTGTGTAGCCACAAAGCAAATATAGGTCATTTCCTCAAGTGCATCTGCTGTGAAGGAAGGACAGCATAGCTGAACCGCTACTCTGTAGTTGTGATTGCCCTTGCTTTATGATGGTGTCTGTATTACCATAAGCAGTTTTTTTTGCGTAAAAGACAACTTAGGCAGAGACATAAAGAACTCAACTTGAAATCTGGAAGCTAACAAGATCTATGACCACTGACAAGCAGCTAGACAGAGGTGTCAGTGCACTTATTTCAGAAAGCTGAAAGTACCATGTCATAGTAACAGCTAGCAATGGAAACACCCTGCATTAGTTGTGGTACGCATGTAGTATTATAAGGCACAATATCTCATCAAAGAATTTATAGTCTGATTAAGATGATACAAAATCTGATAGGAAATAAAAGCACTGAACTCAGGTGTTTGCACAGTATGGGCTTTAGAGTGAACTACAAGGCAAGTCTGATTATCAGTGCAACTGATAGAGACTTTTTTTTTTGTCTTCCCTTCCTATATGGTGTCAAGTTGTAAATCTTTGGCATGAACTGCAGCTGACTCTGCAGCCTCCAGGAGGTGAAACCAGTCAAATTGAAAGCAGAGGGACAGACAATGCACACAATGGCCCTATAAATCAAAGCACAAGCCACTCAGAAAGAGAATGTGAAGTTTGACAAAGTAAATAGTATACTGTATATTGAGTAGATTAAATGAAAGAAGGCAGAAGAGGAAGTGTCAAAAGTATTCAGCTTACCACAGAAGATAGTTCTAGATGGCTGTACAGCCCACGAATCAGGCTTTCAACACTCCTACGGTGGAATCAGCTCTGATAGTCATCACTGAGCGTAGAGCTGGCTTCCATGAAATGCTGAGGGTCTACAGTTGGGAGAAACTGGTTTAATGAGTCATTGATTCATTGGAAAATGCACTTTCAGTTTGGCCAAGACAGTTCATGAATTTGGGTTGCATTTTGCTGAATAGCGGTGGCAAAACCACAAATGCTGAAAACTTCTGGAAAAGCTGAAACACCAAAGTTAGACAGGATTAAGCAGTTTTAGACAGTTCTGAAGTGAACTGCTTTGATGCATCCAAAATGTTTCCGTCTTGAAGCTGATGCCAAAAAACTGAGCTAGGTTCACAGAGTTGCTGGTAATGGAGATGCTATTCTTCATTCACTAGCTAGATGATAAAGACACTAATACAGACTGTAATAATTTCCTTATATGACTGATTTGGAGTACATATTGTGCAATGATCTCTTATCCTCAATAAATTATTCTCATGATATTTCTTTCAATAAATTAATGGTTAAATAGTAGGCACAAATTAGAATAGAATGCCATAAGTAAAACAAAAGTGTGAGAAAATATCTGATAATCATTTCCTGAAAACTGCATGTTAAAATTCCGTCTTTGAGACTCACTTTTACCAAATAATTATCAATTAGGTAAGTCTGTGAATTCAGACACTTATGGCTTAGACCCTGCAGCAGATCAACAACCAATTCAATGCTAGCTGGATACGGAGAGAACTATAATTTTAATTTCATCCCAGCAGCAGCAATGGGCCCTAGAAGGATGTGACCCATGTGTACAATAAAACAATTATAGAGCTAGCAGACACAGACTGTCAAGAGCCATCTCATAAAACACCAGAAGAGTTCACTACCCCTGTTCTTGGTCAATGCAATGAGTCAGACCATATGCCCGCCTAGACCATTATGCCTTCTTCAGCCACAGTCACTAAGTAGCAGATGCCTTGGAAAAGAGTGTAAGAAACAGGCAAAATACAGTGCTCATCTCCCTGCATTGTCCAATTCTTTTTTGAGTCCAGTTACGTGCTGTGACAATGAGATCTATAATTTAATGATGCAATGGACAAAACAAATGTTCTTTTCATTTATTTAAAATATTTTACATGCTTATTTTTGTGAGATGCCCCTTGGACTTGTTATATGGAGAACTAGAATCATACCTTGACTTGCTACCTCCTTGCACTCATTATTTTGTAGTGCTCTTTCATACCTCCTCTCTTAAGGCAGAGAAGCCCAAAAGCTGTTGAATCCTCTGACTGTCCTTGTCTCCTTCAACTGTTCCTCTACCAGTCCATCCAGCTCCATATAGAGTGACACAACAGCAAAAGACGCCTTTTCAAACACATGACAGTTTTTGCTAAACAATTGTTGGAGGAAATAACTAAGAGCATCAACCCCATTGCACAAGGTTTTTGCTGTAATTAAACCTCAGGACAAGAGGGTCTCCCAAGCAACACAGGAGCTGTGAACATCTGGTCATGGGAGAAAGAAGTCAATGAGGAGCTTTTGCTTAACTGAAAGGACACCTAGCTCTGTGCCAGGAGTTGTCTTTTGCACTGAAAGCAGAAGGCTTGAGCTGTAAGAGCACTGAGATCCTTTTTGTTTGATGGCTGCTGACTTTGAAGGCCACTAGAATGCTGCTTTCACCTATCTGTAGACATCTGTGATTGGACTTGTTTGCATGTACAACCATCACTTTGTAATCAACAGAGATCAACGGATATTTTTAGAAGGGGTTTGGTCTAACTTTTTTAATGTATCTGCTTCAGGATGAGATGATTTGTGCCCTGGAAGTGCCTGTTTCTCTCCTCCGATTCAGATGCTGTTTGCTTTTTGTTGGAGGACTCTGT
Source organism: Rhea pennata (assembly GCF_028389875.1). Lineage (NCBI taxonomy): Eukaryota > Metazoa > Chordata > Aves > Rheiformes > Rheidae > Rhea > Rhea pennata. Next base: position 5,371,304 of record NC_084680.1, read on the forward strand.
CTTCAAGACACTAAAACGCCTGGACAGACAGAAAGCTCAGCAGGACAGAGGAGCAGCTCCCCAGCTTTCCAGATGCAGAACTCATCCATGTGGTGCCTAGGGTCCTTTGGGAGGTTAGCACACACAGCACTGCATGAAAACACCCAGAAATCTAGGAACATGGGAAAGAATAAGGCAAGGTGTGCTTTAATGATGTGAAACCTGCAGCTAGACTTGGAAGTTAGTGTCCCTCAGGGAGCCCTCAAGCCACCCCTGATAGCTACAAATGAAACTCCAAAAGCCAGAGGGAAAAAGAGTTGTGCAGCTGTGTATTTGACCTGGACCAAAAAATGAGCATCATGAAAAAGGATGGTGTCACTATGGGTTTCTGGGAGGAAGAGGCACTGGCATCAGGAAGGGCTCCCTGTCTGTGCCGAGGGCGGACGTTGCTGCCCACCCTTGTGTGCCCTCTGCACAACAAGCTGGTCGAGTGGGAAAGATGCAGCCCTTTCCCACTACTGCCCAGCACAGGGAGAACAGCAAAGCTAAGCTGGTCTCTCTCTGGTTTGAGAATTTTCACCTTCAAGTTTATCCAAGAGCAGGAAATCCCAAGGCAGTCAAACTTATAAAGAAAAAACAAAATGCAGTTATATTTACTTTTTTTTAAAAAAAAGAAGAAAAAAAGCTGAAGCCGTTTTTAACGTTTGTTTTCATTGCAGTTTCAGGCACAATGTCAGGTCAGTTTTTCTTTTGGTCTGTCTTAGTCTCCTCATCCCTACCCAACGCAGGCACAGTGAGAACATGTTTCAGAATAGCTGACAGATTTCTAGTGTGGTTTTGTATGGTTTCCTGAGAATCAGGGGACATTTGTTGTTTTGCAATATTACAGAAAGCCACAAGTAAGCTTAAAAGTGCTATACAGACCTAATAAACAGGCAGGTGTTGTGAAAGTTTAGAGGGACAAAAAATCATTGCACTACCACGGTCAGCTAGTCTTCTGGTCTCTCTTCGGTCTCAGCAAACCTGCTTTGAGGTTATTTGTAGCCGTATCGCACACACCACACTGAGGGATTTCAACATACCAATGAGGCAGATGGTTATGAAGCTGCAAGAAAATGCGGTTAGTTTTTACTAGCACCTGTGCCAAATTCCTCTCATAGGTCCTCCCACAAGGCAGTGTATTTTGTACAAGACAGTGCTGAAAGAAAAGGAGGAGGGGGATTGTGTCATATGTTCCCCTGGGGCTTGCTATTTTATTTTTAAAAAAGCTTAAGATTTCTTTTTGCACTTTTTTTATTATATATATATATTTTTTTTACATAGGAGAGAACATGCAGTGGAAACTATTACAGTGGCATCCTACAGATGTGCCAGGAGGCTTCCACCCAGGTGCTGCATGCGTCCTGATCCCTGCCCCTCGAGGAGGCAGGGCAGAGATTGACAGGCGATGCTTGCATGGCTGGAGCGAGGGCAATGGAAGTAGAGGGGAAGGCGATGCTGACGACTCTGCTCTGCGTGCTTGAGCCGGACATTGACTGTCTCTGGGTTTTGACCCAGATAAAGTGAAAATCCCCGGGGGAGCTAGGAGGTTTGAAATGGGACTACTTGATGTATTTCAGAGGTTCCTATAGGAAATATTTTCCATAAAATTACTGTATGAAGAAAAATTTAATACAAGAAGAAAATTAGGAAAACATTTAGAGAAAGGCATGGTAGTAAATAGCCATTATTTTTGTACTCGTCTTCATGGCCATGTGAAGTACAAGCTACTAGACTACCAGAAGAAGATCAGGAAAACATTTAGAGACAAGCATCGTTATAAATAGCCCTTATTTTGTCCTCGTCTTCATGGTCATGTAAAGTACTAGCTACTAGGCTCGAGGGCACCAACATCTGGCTATGGGGTTTTTTTGCAGTTATAAAAGCAAAAATATATGGATTGTCTTCTCCCATAAGTGGTTCTGTAAGGACAAAGCAAGAAAGCTAGCAAATCAATTATGTTAGATGATTTACATGCCAAACCATCTCTTCTTCCAATCACAGTACTGCACAACTGGTTTTCACTTTCTCCCATTGGCCTTGAAAACATCATGTCGTTGAGGAGCAGACTGTTTTGAGCTAAGGTTTGTATACCTAAGCCTACAAAAATAAGCTGGAGCTCTTTCAGAGGAAGGCACTTCTTTGTAATTTCTGATGTATCTCTTTTTTGATTCATGGATAAGAAGCATTAAAACTGTGTGATATCTTTTACTCCTTAGAACACATGAAGCACCTCTTGAAAGGAGAAAGACAAGAAAAATAATCTTGTGACTCTTAGAAGGACTATTTGTCCTTCAACTCAATAAATTAGAAATAACACCAGTGCTGTGGTGTATCCAGCTAGAACCAATGCAAGCAGTGAAGTAAAATCTGTCACCTGTGAAAATTGGCCAGAATGATGAGATTTGGACAATAGCACTAGGTTTCCTGCTTTTTGAAGTCCATATTGGCAACCTTTCGACTAATTTTCAGGCATGCTGTGTACCTACAACCCTACTGGGAGTGGAAGAGCTGGGCCTGCAGCTATGTGTCTCTGAAGGAAGGACATCTCTGAACCTCTCCCATTGACCTCCCAGGAATGGAGTCTCCAAAGGAGCAGGGAACTTCATACTGTGGTCATGTTCGCTGACATGACGGGTCTTTTTGTTTGTGTAGGCTTAAATCTGTCAACTGTTTCACTTCCAGCCTGCTGTAAATTATTAAAAAAAAGTGCGTGTTGGGGGGGAAAGAGTCCATCAGGGAATTTTAAGAGGACAATGCCAAGACTCTGTTGTCGTAGATGTTTACGCAAACATGTAGTTCAAGAGATGTCTATAGTGACTCTGGAAAAATACATTGGAAAGTTGTGGTAATTCTTGGCCGGGAATTTTCCTTCCTGGTACAGTGCACCTGGCAGCTCACCTGTGGGGGTGCAAAGAGACCAATGGCTCCGGGGTCATCATGCCAGGTCACAGTGTGGCAGAGACGCAGCACTTTTGTATTAGACCCAGGAAAGGATGGGGGTGGAATTTACTTTGAATGTTTGAATGTTTGCTTTCTGAGCTTTTATTTTTTTTCCAGGAAGAGATAGCTGAATCTCAGAACTGATGCGCTCCAAAATCTTAAATGCTGGCACGGCTTATTAGCTGCTTGCTCAGTGAAGAATATTCTTCCTTATATAGGCCTTTTCAGAAACTAGGTCAGAAGATTTATGTGAGTATGGCTTGCTAAAATCCTCTTTGACAGCCTGTCTGCCTTTATTATTTTCTCACCTTGCCCATTACATAAGCCAATGTACCGGCTTTTGTGCTGATTTCTCCTGCAATGCTCTCCACTGCAGCACTGGTGAGCTGCAATGACCACAGCACATACATACCTTCATTTCCTGCCACTGAGAACACCCTCTAGCCAGCTCATCCTTGTGGCCTGTTCAGCTGGTCTGACCACCAAGAGCAGTTGTCTCCCCAGAAAGGAGACACCGTTTTTCAAAGAAACATAGTAGTGCCACAACAACCAGGATGGTCTATTGATGTATCAGTGGACAAACATCTAACAGCCAGATGCCCTCAAGTGGTAAAGGCTGAGGTACTCTGGATATGGTGCCTTTGCAGCAAGTACTATGCTGAGAGGAGGGTTAACGCCCAGGCAGGATATTATGTGCTGGTTCAATGTGCCCCCTAAAAGTCCATCGTCTCAAGTGGAGCTTCTAGGAAACAGTGCTCTGCAAGTAACAGCACTAATAACAACAGAAGCCTTTTGTGAAGTGTTAGCACTGAAACATAAAACCACATAGCATAATCTTGCTTTTAGACACTCTTGTGAACTCAGAAAGCACTGAAAATCGTTTGTGCTGATGGGATATTTCTCGCTATGTTGTTTGTGGGAGATGGTATCTTTCTGTGATATATATATATATGTGTATATATATATATAAATGTACCTATATATATATATCTGTACCAACCCATATTCATACATGCAGATCACCAATAAAAGTTAAGATTTAAAAACAACCATTATACACCCACTTGTCTGAAATAAAACAGATTTCCAAGCAGTAGTTACGTAGCATATTTATCATACATTCACTTTATATACATGCTTAATCTGATACTTCAACTGTATGAATATACATACTAACCTGAGGCCTAAAACTGACATAAAATGAAACTCTCAGTGTAGGTTTTTAAATCTCTAGATGGTAACTCAACAAGGTGCTCTTATTTTCAGAAATGATAAGTGCACAATAGGCCCTTAAAATGTGCTGTTTCTCCAGCACTTTGGAAACCTCATCGCTGGAGTGGGTGTAAAGTCCTCACAATAGGCTCTGATTTTGTTGACGAGCACGTGGCCGCCACGGACAGTAAGACGGCTGAGGTTTCTCTGGCCAGCAACCTCTACGAAGCTCAGTTCTCGTGGCTGAAGAAAGCCTGAAGTCTCAACAGTCTGAGCGTCAGTAAGAGCCAAAGTTGCTCACCAGACATGCTTAACCTCTCTCTTCTAGCTCCGCAGTCTAATCAAGTGTACAGGGAAGGAAACCCAATTTATCCATTTTGAATTTGGGCACTAACTAACTGGTCAGCCTGGACCAAAAGCGAGCTGAGCATACCCATGTTTTGTTCTCTTGCCACATGCTGATGCCAGATAGTCCATTTGCTGTAGCAGCCTTTGGCTTTGTTATAAAGCTGCCTTTGTGATAAAGCTGACGAGATATCTTTGTTTCTAAATCCTCTCATTTAAATGAAAAAACAGTATCTCTTTTCTCAGATATACCAAGTGTCTCAATTTTTCCAGTACTGTGAAGATCCCTGGGTATGTCTCGCGTATGTAACATTAGCAGATGGTGTTTGTGCAGCGGTCAACTAACATGGAAAAGGAAATAGTCTTCTCTGAATTGAGCCATGTTGCAAAGCCTCCCAAACTGGTGCTTTATTGACATGGAAAGGCTGAGGAGGATTGCCAAATGGTAGCAAGGAGACAAGCTCTAAAGGCACAGGCTGTTCATTCGTTCCTTGGGAGAAGTAAAACTTTTCAGCTAAGAGTATTAAACAAACAAACACAGCAAATACATGATTACTGCTCCTTTGGCTTGAGTCATGTTTCATCTGCTCGGGCCTTAGACAAATAAAGCAAGCTCCAGTCTGGGACAAATCTATCTCAGGACAGAGACATCTGTTTGGTTTTTCCCTTCTTTTCTTTACCTGTAATGTACTTTAAAACATATACATTAGTGTGAATGAACTGATTGCTAAAGAAATCAGAGCAGCCATACTCATAAATGTAATATAGCAATAATAAAAGCTACAGCAGTAATGATGATAACTGCGTCCTCTTATCACAGGCTAATAGAGGAGCAGAAGGGAGGATCCATCAAAACACGACTGTTTTGGAGCTCTGGTGATTTCTTCTTGCAGTTGTTAGGGGCTGGGGTTTGACAGTCACAAGCAGCTGCTGGCAGCTCATGAGGGCTGATGCCGAGCTCCTGTACCAAGGCAGCAGGTACCAGAACTCAGTGATTTCTATAAGACAAAATCCTGAAGTTTATGCTAAGGTGGTAGCAGTTTGTGATCTTTCTACCAGCAATGCTCAGCTGAACACCTCCTTGCATTGCAATGAGTGCACAAACACACACACACACTCCTAGACCAAATACATGCTTGTATAGATGTATATTTGTGGATAAATATTTACACAGTCATGGATAATTTCTATATATGCATAAATATTATATACACAGATATAGTCACAGAGCCTGGCAGAGCGCAGGCTGGGAAGCGGGCAGGGAGTGCCTTTGCCCAGGCAAGGCATCACCCAACAGCTCGACAAAGCCCCAGCAGCCTGCATGAGTGACTGAGCATCAGACAGGAAAGAAAACAAGGTTAAGGTGCCCGCACCCACCAGCGCTGCAGCAAGCAGGGACTCTGGAGCGACAAGAGATGTGTCACCTGAGTTGACTGTTACGTCCTCCGTCACTGGGGGTTTTACCAGGGGAGTTTCCCATCCGAATTGGTGCAGTATTCTGATAGCATGACGGCAGTCGTAAGGCCGCACAGCTAACGGGCACATCTGTATACAAACACAGGCACACAGAGCTGCAGTCTTGTGAGCTATGCACACAGCAACCTCGGCCCCGCTCTCTGTTAAAGACAGACTCTCCTGTTACCATCTGCACGCAGCACCACCTCCATGAGCTGCTGTTCGACTCCATGGCCACCTGGACCTTTCTGGAGAGCAGGGAGCGATGCAGGGCTTAGAAACAAGGGGCACTGCCAGTCTGGCAGCTGAGAGCCTTTAGGCCGGTTCAGGGAGAGGCATTCCCAGCACCAGCTGATGCTGTGATCTTTGGAGAGCAAAAGGTTCAAGCCACCCAGATGCACTCACACATGTGAAATCAGGGTACTTCCTCCAGTATAGCCCCACTTTACATATACATACATATATATTTTATTATATACATGAAATATATAAAAAATATATATATTATACACAATATATATTTATACAATATATAAGTATATTTTTATATAATATATACATATATTTATAATATATATATTCATATATATAAGAATATATAAATGTATTTATAATAGAATGATTTATATGATATGTATTTTTATGTATCTATCTATAGGTACATATATATAATTATTTTTCTCCACCCAGGTTTATGTCAGTCAGTTAACACTTCTTGGCTCTATGGTCTAGCAACATCTCTGCTGAGGCTACTTGAAAATTTCCCTTTGGAATAATTTTCTAGGGAAAATAGCTTTTTTTTTTTTTTTTTTTTTCCTTTCATTTGCATGGAAACCTACAATATTTTGTTAATTAAAAAAAAAATCTTAACCCTTCTCAAAGTTTTTGCCCATACTCTTTACACTTGGTTTGATGAAAGACTGGAAATTACCTGCAAGACTAACCTTGACTAGTTCTGCTCTCTAGTGACACGTCTAGTTTCTCTTCCATTTGGACAAGAAGCAGTCTTTTTCACATCATTCCTCTTCGCTCAGAGAGAACAAGCAGCCAGACAAGCCAGTAAGTAAAGTAAAAGTAAAGCGGCAAGGGAAGGGCGGGGAGGAAACCAGCACTTTCAGTCTTGAAAGTAGTTTCAGTTTAAGCAGTGGACAGAGTTGCAGGTTAGCTGTTGTTTTTAACCCCTTCTGAACAACCGGAAAGAAGGGTGATGTCCTAGGCAAGCGGAGCCACAAAGGTGCCGCTGAAGGGAAGCATCTGTACCGAAACCATCCTTGTGTGCTTTTCTTTCCCTAATCTGTCTGGCGGTCTTGCTCTCTTTCTCTCTTTCCTCTTTGCAGCATATAATTTACAGTAAAAAGACAGGAAGCTGAATGATTTCCTCTGAGGAAAGTACCCGACAGAGAGGTGAACAAATAATATTGGTAAGTAAATTCAGCAGGCTGGTTGACTTCATCGCTACTCCTGTGTCCTCCACCGTTTCAGGCCGAGGTGCGATCTCGCTGGCGCCGGCGCCTTTGATGTGGGTGCGCCGGCGCGCGGCAGGTGACAGGGACGCCGCGCTGGGATTTTTCCCCTGTGCCGCTCCGAGACAAAGCCGTAGCTGCTGTTTCGAACCGGTTTCCTTGATCGCCCTACCCAGACCTTTGAGAAGCCAAATGAGGGGACCAAAACCTCAGACAAAAGGAAAGAGACCTGAGCAGCCTAAATTGCAAGGCCACTTTGAAAACCTCAACCCAAATTATTGTAATTTCAGAAGTCCTGAAGAGGAACTTTTACCCTAAAAAAACGTATCTAGAGTGTCACCTAAAAGGGTACAAGTGAGTAACTCTTCAGATAGCATCTCAGTGAGACTATGAGTTCCCCATACTTTAAAAGTGAGTAAAACTGAGGTGGGTTTTGAGTATGTATGTATCTAAATGTAGGAGTAGAATGGATGAAAGATAAGCAGAGATAGCATACTTCAGTAGAATATCAACTTCTTGGCTTAACTACAGTGTAGTAACTTCCTTTTTTTGGTCTTCTCCAGCTCCCACTACCTCCACAAAACCATCCTTTCACTAAACATATTGCAAAGCTTTCAGGTGATTATATTTTGCTGCTCCATCCTCCACTTGGGATACCATTTCTACTGCAAAATAAAATAGGGCTGATTGATTGCTTTTACACAAGGAACATGGGTTGACACAAGCCCAGCCGGAGAATCCGCCTCAACACTATGGATGTTGCCCCCAGGGCTGCTAGGCAAGGGAAAACCTTTGCGTCTTACACCCATCAGGGCTGCTGCTCTGAGGCTGCTCGAGCCAGAGCCAAGAGCAGGCTGCAAGCACTGAGGACAACCCAGAGTGCCAAGGTGGTTCTGATATTAAGTGTTTTGGGTTTTTTTTTCTGAGAATTGTCATTACCTCTCACCTAAACCAGCTTCTTCTTCACCACAGAAAGGTCATGTTATTCTCTAGATTGAAGATCTGATTGTGTTTTTGTTTTACAGTGTGGCTGTCAGCCTTCCAGGAATGATGATCATAGGCACAGCTCTTGCTGCTGTCTGCTCACAGTCACTCACCTTATTTATCAGGACAAACATATGTTGTACCCACACAAAGCTGCTGCTATGGCACCTAAGGCTGCGATTTCTTTACCTGATGAGGCTGACGGGGAAGTACCCAAGAAGAACGTTGTTCATTGTATATGAACAAAGACAAGAGTTAAGAGGATTTCTGAGCAGACTTTTTCAAAGAAAATGATAAGGAGATCCTAAACAGGGGATATCCCTACCTGAAGATCTAGAGCTGCTGAAGGGTTTGTTTCTTCTTTTTTCCTTTTACACATTTTTTTTCCTCCCTACTTCCCATAAAATAACTTTTATGATTTTTCTTGACTTAATTCAGTGGTGATGTGATAGTCACATAATGTTATATTAGATTTTCCATGCACTGTGTTTCAAATCTGCTCTTGGCTTCCGGTCTGTCTGTAGCTGCTGACCAAGTGCAAGAAACCAGAAGCAACCGGCCGTCTGCCTGTCTAGACCCTTCTACCTCTACTCCGGGGCTCACGTCACCTTGCCTAAACCCCTTGGAAGCAAGCTTTCGAAGTAGGGCCCAAACAGCATCTGATATAACTTTGACACGTGTAAGTGCCTCGGTATCAGCCGAATGAGGCACAACTGCATGCATCTGCTGCGGTGGCTCCACCCAGCCTTCTCGGCTTGAGGAGGAGTGAGGGCGCAGGAGTGTACAAAATGGTCCTGAATACTGTAAGACATTCTCCAGAGCTATCTTAGTCCTAATCATTTTTTACAGAACACCTTGTGATGCCAATGGGCCTGGGCAATAAGGACCTGCCTAGGAGCCTGTAGGGAGGCATCATCATCAGCTGAGGTTTTTGTAGCAGAGAGTATTTCTCTGATGGGAAAGTCTTCAACCTTTTCTTTCAAAGAACATAAATTCTTCCAGCCTCTGCCCAGAGACAGTAACATTTTGGGGCCTACAGCCCTTCATTAGTGAGACTTCAAATGCAGGACACAAAAGGACTTCTCCAGAAGATTCAAATATCCACAAGGATCTACAAGATCCACTAGCCATCAAGAATTATGAGAAAGGTATTGTCCCAGCAGCACACCCAGGTCTTCCTCCAGCCACTTGCCAGGTGGAGGATCACGCTGCTGTTTACTGGTAAGACATAAACATTTGTATTCAGCTTTCATTGCTACTAATCAATGTCTGATAAAGAAGGTTCACGAAGTTAAGGACAAATGACACTTAAAAAAAAAAAAATACTGCTCTGCCAAAGTCTAGCAACCTCAGAGTTAATGTGGCAGCTGCAAGCAGGTTTTTTAGGGCTGCAGTTTTGGATTCAAGCACTTAAAACAGAGGCCAGATGGGTGGGAGGGGTGCACAGGCAGGTAGCACATAGTGCTTGACTCCTGGTTATACACACTCTTCAACCCAGGGGAGCCTTGCACATCTATCCTGAAAGGCTTCTTCGCATGCCCAAAGTCCTTTTAAAGGAGCAATTCAAAGCTGTAATTCTGAATGAAGTAACTTCCAAGGAAATACAGAAAATAGAAATTGCCTTCTATTATAGACCGCTGCAATAGTTTGGGCCACTTGTTCACTAATGTGGGCTCGAGGAAGATGCCCTGGTCTGGTAGTTACATTTAGCCCAGCAATAGATGGGATTAAATCCACAGATTAATGAACAAAATGGAACAGTATCAGGAGGAGACAGAAGAGAGCTGCACCCAGAAGCAGAGTATCCTAAGAGAGTGCTCATATGGAATCAGACAGATGGAGTCTCTTCCACATCCCGCAGGAGTGCTCTAGCCAGTATGTTACTACAGCTGCACACTCATACTTGGATTCACACAAAGCAGCATTTAGTAGCCCAAGTCCCACGAAAACCCCAAGGTTTTAATATATTAACTGCTGCCATGAATTTGAACCTCGGTCTCAGTGCTGACCTACCCAGCTGTCTTTTGCACAAAGCTTTACCTGCTGGCTTGAGGGTCCCCATGCGAGTAAGAAATCCACATCTGAGAGCGTACTAGGGCTGGAGTGCAAATAAGGGCATGGGTGTCTGGCAGACCTGAGCATACACACTGGCTGAATCAGAGGGGATAGGTGCAGCTGCACTGGAATATATTTGTCATCTGCATGTCTCAGAAATACTCGATTCCTGTATGTATGCGGTCCTACCACAGAGATTCCATTCACTTCTCTCAATATGATGTCCCTCAATGTCTTTGAGAGTCTGGACTTTGCGGCATGTGTGTTATTGAAACCCTTCCCTTCCTGCCCCCTTGAGGCTCCTAAACTGCTTAATCACATGATTTAAAAGTGCTAATCCCAATGCTAAGATGGTTTATGCCTTCTGAGTTTGCAAACCACCCAGACAGCAATTCAGCACAGCCTCGGCAAGTTTGGAATGAAATTCAAAACTAAATGTGTTTTCAAGTTATTCTTGTAAGTTACAATCAGGGGAGAGGAGGGAAGAGAAAAATATGGACAGAAAATACCGCTTAAAATAGGCCATGATGTAGATGATCGGTACTGAGTCAAGCTTATAGCGGGTCTGAAGGGTATTTTGGCATTCATTACTTTGACAATTTGCCAGTTTCCCTCGCAGCAGTAACCTTGAAAAGTACCAAGTGGATCATCTACGAGTGGGTAATTACAGGAAATATCATCTTTTTTTCTGTGTCACTTGTTAATGTCATATCTGAGGCTAGCTGCAATGCTGAGCTCGTCTCCAGCAGCCGTGTTTGGATCGGCCAAAGCTACATGACATCACAGCCAGACACAGGCAGCTTCGTGAAGTTACTAGAAAAGGGGAAGTTGTTTTATAAATGTCACTTCTTTCTTTGAATGTCTGCAAACAGAAGACTGCAAGGGCTTTCATGTCCCCACTTATTCAGAATTATTTAGTGTCATTTCCTAATACTTTGAAAAATATCTTAAGAGGGGGGCCATGATTCTTCACCGCTGCATTTGCTTTTTAATAGTGCCCATCGTTTGCTCTGACAAACACCAAAGAAGGCCCGTTAATTACAGAAAATGTGTTTAATGTAGTGCTGCAGCTCAGACCCTTGCCAGTGCTCTGGAAGGGCAAAAGACACTCATGTTCCCTGTGCAAAACAAACAATATTCACTAGTATAACTTCAACTGGGGGAAAAGAAGAAAGAAATTCGAAGTATGTGAAATAATATTCAGAGAGAACATGAACAGGACGAGTTCCTCCTTCTTTGTTGAGTACTTTTGCTGTAACATAGCTTCCACTTCTGCAAGCCAAGAGTATTTTATCACAAAAAGAAAAAGCCTGTTATCATAAGGAGCAAAATTGCTGCTCTGTGGCCACAGGGCTTTACTGTACGCAACGAGCTCTCCTAACACGGCTGCAGAGATGCCAAGGACTGTTAAGAAGCTCTGAGTGCCAGATGCCTCCGTACAAGAAGATGGCAGTGCCTGGACTGATGCTGGGTACCTGCAAGATTTCCAGATGTTGCCAAGCAGAGTCTCGGCACAGACCAAGGCAGACTCCGTGTGCCATCTGCTGGCCCTCAGAACACAGGCGCGTACTTGAATTGCACTAAAGAGAGTTCGTGGCTACCAAAAGATGCTGGAATAAGGACCAAATGAACAGAAGACCTCCAATGTATAGCTAATTCTCTGAGGAAATTCTCCCATTTCCCCAGCCAGGCCTTTCCCTTTCTCATCCTCTGCACTGTCTGCAGCCTGTAGTCCTAAAGCTGGCTTCATGGTGAGAAGCTGTGCACTGCATTAAGTGACTCCTGGGAGACACATCACAGGCACCTACACTAAAATCATGCTTCAGATAATGTTGGACATTTCTGAAATGTACTTACTGAGACTGATTTTTGTGCTTTATGGCCCAGCATACAGGCTCTGAAGTTTGTATCTGCAACTCCTTGGGGCTTGGCATGGCACTCCCAGCTGTCCCGGTGCTTTCTCACAGGGAGGCTGGTCCCAATGCAGACCCCAGTGATGGGGTCCCCGTTGAGGTGATGTCAGAGCTTAGGTCAAGACTGTGAACCAGACAGGCTTGGGGCACGACCATGCCCAAGTGGCTAAAAAGCTCAGGAAAGTAAAAATCAAAGGACTGCAATAAATAAAAAGATACAAATTAGGATTAAGTGACTTAAGAGGAAGTGGAGGGATTCCCTCCCTCCCTCCTGATTTTGAAGTTTTTTTAATAATCTTTCACTCCTGTGCACACTTTTCACACCCTACTTCAAATCAGCAATATCTGACCTCACCTAATAGCTACCACTCCACATCACGTCTTATTCATGGAGCCGGTCACATCCGCTCCTACCCAAAGCCTCTTCTTGCCCAGTCACATTCCAGTGATGGCAAAGAAAGAGGCAGAAACATTTGCTCTGTTTGAAAACTGCAACCTTGAAGTAGGGTAGAGAGACTAGATTAAAACAGAAGATCTTTTATTGTCTTCACTTCAAGAATGTGATACAGAGGAACTACACATAGTTTTCATTCATATAAAAAAGAGAGCCCTTTATTTACACAAGTGTTCAGAGTCACCGTTGGTAGCCAACCCTAGCTCTGCATTTTCTTTGTGTTCCTGTGTTAGTTATTCCCACCTAGCTGGAGCAAGTGCTGGTCAGTAACACTTAGAAATACATGTGAAAAGCTTTTGGGCAGGCAAGAAAAGGAAATGTGTTCTAAAAGAAACCAAATCCTACGGGCCTTTCGTTGCAACAGACCCAGCAGAATACTCACAACTGACCACTAATAAAGGAACTGTTTTCTATATGTGCTTAGCAGACCAATCATTCTCAGCCTTTTTTTTAACTCCCCGCCCCCCTTTAACTTACTGAATATACCCTGGATGTGCACAAATTCAACATGTATGAAAAAAGGTAGAAATTTATTTAAAAGTAATTGTGCTTTTATTTAAAAAAGAAAATTTACAATCAGACACTGTCCTGCTGTGTTTTGGAAAGCATGGTTCTCTTAAAAATGACAAAACTTAGCTTATTACTATTATCATTATTATTATTACTTTGTCATTATATTAATAATATTAATTTTATGCTTAAGTTTAAAAACATACTGCTTTCCCCTTCCCACCCCATCCTTCTCTGTGGTACTTGATATATATATATAAAAAGGCTTTCCAATGACCAAAGGATTTCATTTATAACTAATAATAATAATAATGATAATTAATCGTACACATTTCTGTGTGTAAAATATGGCTGGTTCTAAAACAAACTACCAATGTAGAAGCTGTTCTCCCTCCCCTACCATGGGCCACCCAAGAGATAGTCAGACTGTGCAAGAACTTCATCCCAGAGGCTTTCTGAGAAAATAAAAATTAATAAAACAACATACAACCCTTGAGATCATTGTCTTTGGTGTAAAGGACATTAATTGCAGGCAGCCGGAGCTGCTCTGCTGAAAACGTGGTGGCTGCATAAGGCTCGTTGTTGGGACTGCTGCAGAAGCCTCTGTCGGGCCAAGTCAAGGGTTGCTGATGCTTTGGTAAGGTTACCAGCTCCTCACATCCCACCACCCTGTGATACCAGAGGATCCCCCCCTCATCCCCACTCTCTCCCTCCCTCCTCCCCTCCCCTCCCCTCCCCCCATTGCCCTGCCTATCGCCTTCATCATCCTGGGGCTTTACGCTCGCTTTCGTCTTCCTTCCAGATTTCGGAAGCTGGAGGGTCTCAACTTCATCTCTGCAAACTGGATGGAGTACTCATGACCCTTCCAGTGGAACCAGTTAACACCCTGAAAAGGCAAAGATGAAGCATGAGAGGGTGCATATTCACTTGCTCTCCGTTTTCAGCCTTTACTGCCCTCATTTCAGATTGCAGGTTCGGTTTTCTATCTAGCAAACACAGCAAAGTAAAAGCACTTTGAGAAGCACAGGCCAGTGCTCTAGCACACACAGCACATATGGACCAGACCACACACTGTCCCCTAGAGCAGCCATTCTTTCCCTGGCCTTCATGGCAGAAAGAACTTTGTTTCACATATGGGAACCTATGGTTGAATGGTTGATAGTTCTTCCCTGCACACCCGGGATTTTCCCATGGAAAAACATATTAAAAAACATCACTATTTCCTCAGCTGACATTAAATTGTTGTTCAGTGAGAAACTGCACATGTCTTTTCCTACAAATCTTTTACTGAAGCTCTGGCATTTGGCTACCTGAACCACCTGAATGAATGAATGAACAATAGATTCATTATTGCAGTTCCCACTCTTCTAATGCATTATTGAAGCCTTCAAACACCAAGCTCACCTGACTGTGGCTGTTGTCACCATATCTGCCCATCAGATTGACTCGGTGACAATTCTTGTACCAGAACGCTCCCTTGTATGACAAAGCACAATTGGTGATGGCAGAATCATTGTCTTTGTCAAAGGTGGAGAAGGACCTTCCATTATGGTAAGTCATGGAGTCACCTGGATGACAGGATAAAAGAAAGAGCAGGGTCATCGTTTGCATGATTTAGATTATACGGAGGGGACCACTCTGCACAAAATATTTGGACTGTGCCATACAGCAGCTGAAAGGCCTGGCTGTGTGTCTAAGTTTTTCAAAATGGACTTGTTTTACTTCAGAAGGAAGCACACAGTTTTTGTCATTGGAAGCCATTCAAAACATTTTCCAGGTCATCCGTAATCACCAGCTTATTAAGTGGTCACTCAGCAGCTCTGTTTCTGCACTTCTTATTGGAAACTAGACTGTGGCCCTCTCTACAGAAGGTAGTTTAAACAAGCCAGGTTCAAAGGGATTGCCACAAAGAGTGAGTTGAGGCCACAGGAGTCTCCACACTTAGATGGTCCATGCAGTTAACCTACCCATCTTCATCAGCCAGCAACACAGACTACAGCTGTCTGCCTACTGTTAACTTCCTAGGCCTAAGGTCTGGGTGCCCACTTATAGTTGGGTGTAATGGGGGAAGCCTTCAACATACATGTGGAGATGAGCTTATATTCAATGCCTTAGGATCTCCTTTTACTTAGCCCTAAACACTCATGAAGAAGTAGTAGTCATATCAGATCCTACTAGCAGTAGCAGCCTCCAGGTTAAATCCTGTAATAGACATTCATTCTAGTACAGCTGGAAAACCTTTGTGTGCACCTCTAGTAGCTGTGCAGAAAGTTCATGTAATGAGAAGAGTCCATAAATGGATCTTTCTGTTGTCTGTTTTATACACCTTGCAGTACAAAGTATTTCCCTTTGAGATATCCTGTGGAGCTGGATTCACATCCTACTCCTCTGAAGCCCCAAAGAGGACTCAGTAAGAGCAGCAGAGTTTGCCTCAGTATAATTACAAAGGACAGATGATTTGTTCACCAAAATTACAAATCATTTTATAGCAGGAATATAGCATATTCTACTGACAAGAGATGAGATTGTGCCCAACTATTATTAGCTGCATAAATGACAATCAAGTATTGCCTAGATGAGATATATGCCTGTTTAATACACTGCTTTACATTCTATCATAAGCATGCCATAAAAAGTGGCAACTGAATGAACAGAGGATTTAGAATGGAAGCATAAAAGATATTGATATATTCATATTTTCAAATGCCTGATACACAAGAGGTACCTGCTGCGGGGATGATCTGCCACATTTACACATCGTTACCCTGAGCCAACTGGAAGGAAATTGCAAATCAGAGGAAAAAAATATACCAGCTTACCTGCTGTGCCGCTGTATCCATCTACTCTTAGCCGGTACCGGCTCTTAGCATCTCCAACACTGAACCTGTCATAGACAGCATAAGCTGTCTCGCCTCTGTCTCGCAGATCCACACGCAGCTCGTACTGGCCCTGAGCAGTGATTTTGTGGAGGTTCTCCAGACCTGTAGAAATATATGAATGATCCATTTATCTCCCCATGTTTATCCTTCTTCCATCATGTTGTCTCATAAAGACCATCTAATTGGTCTGTATAGATAAAGTAGTACTTAAACACTGGTGAAGAAAGAGAGCTTATGGAGCTATACGGTAATGTGAGTACAAAAGTAAGTGGTTAAAAATGGGCTGGCAGAGACTTTAAGAGATTCTCATGGACCTTCTCAACCCTTCTAATCACAGCAGTATGTAACCCTTTGGGAAAAGTAATGAAAGGTGTGATTCATTATCACCAAACAAATGTTAAGCAAGCTTTGAAAATTTGCTTTTCAGTTCTATTCACCCCACTTTGTTTCTTTGGGCCATTTGCTTATGTTGGTTGGGGTGTCCTAGGAATACAGGAGGAAGGTTTGCAGTTGCTTCTCAGGTAATCATGGGATTTCTTACAGAGCACCAGGGAACATGGATTTGGAACATTTACTAACCTAGGAAGAGAAGAAATCATATTTATGAACTGCAACTGGAGGGGAATAGATTGGATCCAACAATCACAGAATGCTTTTCCTAGTCTCCTTAGCCCAATCTTCTTGCCACAAGGAACTTTACAAAATATTTTTGCCAACCAAATGAAGGCTGCAAAATGGCCCCTAGTCCTTTGGGAGTTTTTTTTTTTTTTTTGATTATTCTTTTTTTTTAAGATAAATTCTTGCCACTTACCTATCCAAAATTCATCCTTAGGATCTCCAAAACCAGCCACATAAGTTCTCCAGTTCTTGTAGAAATCTTCCTTTCCATTCTGCCGCCTCAAGAACACCTACAATCACAGCATGCAAGGAGCATTATTGTCATGCTGCCTTTGACATAAGGGATACTAGTAGCTGTGATTTTTGCATTGAAGAGCATGGCACTGATGGCTCCCCCACCCCTACCATCCAACACAGCAGTCTCACTGCAATTACTGAATAGTACAAAGTCTGTTGCATGTTGTTTTTTTTTAAATCAAGTCTCCAGTTTGCAGGATTCCCAGGCTCCTCTGGGTTTTGTGGCCTTTTAATTCTTGCCCTCTGCCCCTCACAGCCCTGTATTTCTCAGCCAAGTCCTTCTATACCCCTCAGTCTCCTACCCATGTATTTCTCCAGTTCTTTCTCCCTTTCTCTCTGTGTGTTGCTCCAGCATGTTCAGGTTTGAGGCCATGTCAGAGGAGAGCACTAGCATTTTTACTGCTGTTCATCCATTGTCTTTGTGGGACATGTCCCCCGTAACGGCCTGGGAGCTCTATCTGGCCACCATTTCACATGGCAGCTGAATGAACGCCTTCTCTGGCCTGGCTCCCCCTACAACTGCCTGCAAGGGGTAGTACCTCTGCTTTAATCTCCTTCACTCTCCCCGCACTCTAAATTGAGTCAGTCCACCTTCATCTCACCTAACTAGCTAATTTAGAAGGTGTGTATCCAATCTAAGATGGTCATCTTAGCTCCCTCAATAGCCAACGGGAGAGATCTATGTTATTTGGCAGCAATTCATGCTTTTCCTAAGTGCTGAGACCACTGACATGACCATCCCCTAGAGATGCTTTCTCCTTCTCTGACTACAGAGGGAGCTGGCAATCTAGCTTCTAGGCATGGAGGTGTCCTACACAAGACAAAATTCTCCAAATTTATAGACAAGGGAGCCCTACTCTAATGCAGTGCTATGAGAGATGCTGTAGTTGACCAAGGCTGGGACCTGTTATCCCTTCTCACGGCACAATCAGATGACAGCGAGGGTTGTTTTGGACCCTCTGCCCATTACTCACAATCCATCCACCCCCATCCTGGCTCATGTCGCAGAAGACTTGCAGAGGCTGTGCCTTGTCCCCGTTCAGGTAAATTGTGTACAGCCCAGAGGCAGTTTCTCCATTCAGGAGAGCCTGGGAACAGTCTTTAGGATAAGGATAGAGAAGACCAGCTGAAAACGAAACAAAACAGGGAACAGTCCTTGAGAAATCAGCACTTACAAAGAACGTGGAAAATAGTAACTCATGTAAAAATCTGTATTGGGCCAATGGCACAGGCAGGTTACAGAGCCCAGAAGTTCAGGCCATAATGCTACCCTTCATACAAAAGATTTACAGTGAAGAGCAGATGATGTAGCTCATAGAAAATATTCAGAGACCAATTTGTCCTTTAAGTAAGCTTTTGCATGTCTGTCTACAGTTTTGGAAGTGTTCTAAATGTCAAAAAACTACCCCTGCTATGATAGGAGTGCATCCTCCAGCTAAATATTTAATTGGCCTGAGCTGTGCATACAGCAACTTTTGGGTAAAACCAAACCTGCAAGTCTCTGATTAGGTGATAGAGAAGGGAGAGGGAAATGCAGAAGTCCTGCAGAGGCAGGACTGCAACAAAAAATAAATAAATCAGGAATTACTTGCTAAGAAGTATAAAACTAAATGTGTTACGAAACTAGGCTTTTTTTAAAAAACAAAGCAAATAATGACAGTTGAAACTAAAGGGAAATGTTGCTATGCATTTCTTTCTAACAACAAATTAATAGCATCATCACAGTCAATACAATTTCTAAACATAAAATAGCTTTTTTTAAAAAAAATCACTAAGGTCGTAAACTTTTTAAGCCAATGGTGCAATTAAGTGATGTTCTGAGTGGGTCCACAGGAGAGTTTCCAACTCTTGCTGCCCATAGCATGACTGTCACTCCAGCTTGCTCTAGATCGCTGCCTGTGCCTCAGCTACAGAGAAATTTGCATCTGCTTTGGGATTTGGAGGAAACCATCTCTCAGCAGGGAACTACTTCAGTGTTTCCCTATCACTGAAACTAATAGGATGCATACATATATTTAGAGTTAAGCCCAGGCTTAAGCAGTGTCTGAACAAGAGGCTGACCCTGTGTTTGCATGGGGGGAAGCAGTCTGTTCAGTTCCTGCTTACGGCCAATATAGCGAATGTCATTTAAATATAACCAGATTCAACTCTTTTCTTATTGCTGGTTGAAGATCATTTCCTGTTGGTGGAATTCACTTTGTTTTACACGAGAACTGACTGTGAGTAGACCTAAGGCTCTGTGGCTTTTACTAGCATTTCTGTGAGTCCTTGAGCTGAAGTTAGTGCAAGTGGTGGAAGGAGGAATGCACACGTTTGAAGGTCCTGCTGGGTCTGAAAGGCTGGAAACAGTGAAAAGGGAGACGAATGACAGGCAAGATTTCACAGTTAATACTAAGCACCATTTTATTTTTCTTACCATCAAAAAATGTGTCAGTGAGACCAGTGACTGCCAGCTATGTCAACTGTGAAGTGACCTTCAGAGAACCCAATTTATTATTGCATTCAGCTTGCTGGAGAGCCTTTCCTGCTACAGCTGGAAGGAATATGCCAGTGTGGCAGTATGAAAACCGATCTCAAAGAGGAGAAAAAAACATGTCTAGGAATTCTGCTCTGAGGATCACTGAACTGATTTTTTTTGCACACGTGCTTTGCTTTCTCTCAAGCTAAAAAACTGATTTGTTTTCAACACATAAATAAATTGGAACATCAGTCTGGGTTTTAAAAAGTAATTCTCCTTTCAACATTTTACATGGGAAAGGCAGAATATTTACTCAGGAGGACGACTATGGTGACAAACATGGATGGATAGGAAGAAATGAATTTCATCTTGCCAGTCTGGGAGAAGGAGATGGGACTATAGCTCAGGGAGCACCGAGACTTTTGCACTGACACTACCAGTGAACGAAGCACTTACTGACAATTGTATTAAAAAACTTCTATGAGATCTGTATCTGCTTATCGTAGAGCTCAGCTCTGTCTTGAGGGCAGTAACTTAAATGTTATTTTAGCTGCTTACACACTTTAAGGTTCTTACTTGTGGTGAAAATAGTCTGGATTGCTTTGCTCTTCAGAGATCTGTTCAGTGCCTGAAGTTTCACCGTATATTGAGTAGATGGGCTCAGCTCTGTCAGGCTGTAGGAAGTAGTCTCAGGGCCCAGGATGACTTCCTATATGGAGAATAAATAATACGGAGAAATCTCAGTGGGAAAATCTTAAAGGCTGTAATTGCTACATATTTTACATTTGTAGATTATTTTTATGTAAATTATTTATGGTATTTTAACATTTAAATTATCAATAAAATACTTTTATTCCCTGAAGACTTTTATAATTCTAACTTTCATTAGAAGAATGAGAAAAGCTGTCTGGAAATGAATGTTTATTGTCATAATATTTAAGCTATGTAGCTTCAAAACAAGTTAGCATAAGAATTTGCATGCATTGAACACACATGTTTTATGTATGTCTCACGTGAAACTCTTAAAAAATTAAGCAGGGTCACCCTTTAGTATATGTGTTGGGAAATATCACATATTTCACCCTACCTTACACATCTAACTTTCATGGGAATGGATTCTCCTGAGTTAGGAAAGGTGAATCCCTTTCTTTGGGGCATATGAATTCATTCCATCGGACAGGTTTAGAATGAGGGAAAATGATTGCTTTTGCTTTTTCTCTATCACAGAGAGAGGACTGTCAAAGTTTAGGCTGCAACTTAGCTGTTTCAGGATATGAGTCAGGAAAGTACGTAAGTAAGTTTTAAATTCATTTGTGTTCAAGGCAGCACCTAAACATGCACTTTGTATTTTACCATGTTTAACTTCAGGTGTGTGTTTATGTCCCATGGCCAGACACTACTGAGCATCCCTAGTGCTCTGTTTTAGGACACAGCCTCTCTGGTGTGGATACCAGCACCATACCTTAACTTTGCCATCAATGGACTCGTAGATCAGGAGATAATCAGTGACAGAAGCACGTGGAGGCCTCCAAGTTATCACAGCTGTTTCTGACTGAACCTCAGTGGCACTTAAATCTCTTGGAGCATCTAGCCCTGAAGGAGCCAACAGACCGGTTACAATCACATTCATGTGGAGTTAAGTACAGAGGTTGTCGTATGGGTGCGATACTAAAACAGACTAGGAAAGCAAACTTTTCCTCTACAGAAAATTGAAATTAAACAAACATCCCATTGATTTATTCCTTAAATTCATTTTGTGCTTTAAAAAATGTTATCACTAGAAGTTCTAAACTGTAGTTATTTATCTAAGTTAAAATACCGGCCTGTTTTAGGCATGTTGGTTTATAAGCAGTTGCATCGAAATGTCTTTTGAAGCAAAGCTGTGCCATTTGATATTTCACACAGAAAGACAGATCATATTCTCAAGAAAAACGTTTTGTTTCCAAAGAAGCCTCTTTTGAATAGGAAAACTTTTCATATAATATACTTCCTCTGGCTACAGCCTCTCTTCTCCACCGTAATCGTAACAGTGAATTTGCGTGGCTCTGTTCTTAACTCTTCAGTAAATGTTCTTGGATGAGGCAAGTAAATGAGCAGTCTGTGCTCAGTAAAATGAGAACCATGCCTCATTTCACTGGTATTCAGAGGAAGCTGTCAGGATGGAACCAGCAGAATGGGTTCAGTATTGCCACCCCACTATCAGCCCCCAAACGACTGCTCCTGCTCTTACTTTGTGCAAGAACTGCTGCAGAACTGGTGACAGAAAACTATGTCCTGGGCCAGCCCAGTGGCCTTCCATCAGAGGAAAATATAGTGCAAAGACTATAAAATTCAGATTTCTAGGTATACAAAAACATACAATGTGCTGGATGGCTTGATAGTATTGGAAAAACGTGAACCTAGTGGGGACTACACGAGATGGCAGCTTTCCCTCTCTCCCCACAGTGAGGTGTGACACAGCACCTGTAGTGAACTTGGTGGAGAGAGTTTCACTCCTCTGCGTGTCCTTCAGCGCGTGGACCTTCAGTGTATACTCAGTTGCAGGTCGAAGGCCGTTCAGGTCATACTCCACAGTGTTTCCTGACACCATCTGAGTAACTTCTGGCTCTAAGAATCAAACACACAAGAAGAGGACAGATCCTGGCTACCGTTCAGCAGGACAGACGTCACAATGTGCTCAACTCCATGCTCTGCTCAGTGACCATATTTTGTACCATGTGGGAGCAAGCATGAAATAGCAGTGAAAGCACAGACCTTATTTCTCTGCTTACACCTAAGCTGAATGTGGGTTAACACTGGAGTCTTCTGTCTAAAAGTATTAGCACTCCCTAGTGTTCATATGAATTATAACACTTCCCGAATATCAAATTTCTCTGTTCAGGTCTGAATTAGGAACTTGTAACTAAAATGAGGATGTTTCAAAACACTTCCAATGAGAGATCTCCTTCAAATAACAGCTGCCCCCCATCCCGTCCTCCTAGAATCATACTGCTGCACCCATTTCTGAAAATCCTTCTTAAAAGTTGTGATGCTGACAGCTTATTGACCCATCACTAACTCTGCTTACCATCCTCAGAAACATAGGCGACAACATAATTATCCACGGCGGC
Organism: Rhea pennata; assembly: GCF_028389875.1. Lineage (NCBI taxonomy): Eukaryota > Metazoa > Chordata > Aves > Rheiformes > Rheidae > Rhea > Rhea pennata. Next base: position 5,394,018 of record NC_084680.1, read on the forward strand.
AATTGCTGGCTGCCAGGTTGCCAGTGCCTCAGAGTCTGTGATATTCATCACTACTAGGCCTGATGGGCTGTCCAGAGCTGAAAGAAAGAGAATGCAGTATCGAGGGAGTTAGACAAACACTCTCAGCTCCTTGCAATGCTCTGCTTTAATGATATGATACAAAGTTTTTATGATTCCCCTTTGGAATAGTGGAGTTCTCCAGAAAAGACGTCAGCACCCATAAAGAGACATCTACTGCCTCAACTGAAAAGAGAGGTCAATGTGTGAAAAGATTAAACACTGGGAACAGATATAACTAGCTCAGATCTATTCTTGATATCATCACTCTTAAGGGCTCTGCCAGAGCTGACATATTTCTTTCAACACCCTCAAGTCAGGACCGCTTTTTGGAGCAAACTCGGGAGATAAAGCTTGGGAAAAAGAACTAATGTGACAGCAACCAATCGCCACTTTGACCTGCAGCTTGCCCAACATGTTTAAAAATAAACCAATCAAACAGCCAGCTAACCACCCAACCCCCCCATGCCCTGCCTTTCTTCCTCATGGGACTCTATCTTGCACTTCATTTTATATCTTCCCTAAACTGGGATAGATGTCTGCCTCCAGCACAACTAGAATGGGCTATAAATATCACTTTATTATCCAATACTCACCTTACTCCTTGCACCTCTGAAAAGATGTTGGTCCTCAAGCTCCAATTTCTGAGTCTTTTCTATGGCATGAACAGTGCATTTGAAAATAACTATTTCTTCTGTATGTATTACCTGTTTTCAGAGTTCCAGAGATGGGTTCACTTTCTTCAAAGCCTTTCACAGAGATGATACTAACAGTGTAGTCTACTCCTGGGATTAATTTCACCAGCTTGGTCCTTGTCTTGCTTCCATCAACTGTAACAACACTGGGAGTACCTAAGACAAAGCCAAATGCCAAGGAATTAATAACATAATGTTCCATAAAATACCTAAAGGATGTTTTTCAGCTAGAAGATATTGTGACCACCATAGATGAACTTGTGCAGATCAGGGCTGAATTTTCCCCAATCAGTTACAATCACTAATATTGAGGGACAATTTCAGGAAAAAAATACTATTGCCATGAAACCTAAATCTAGGACATTGGTTTGTGTTTTTTCCTAGAGGTATCCGTGCCAAAAGTAAGAGAAAAAAAGGAACATTTCTGGTTACAAAAATACCAGAAGTTCACAAACAAGATAGGTGAAAACACAGGTCTCTCTATATGCATGTTCATACACATAAAGGGACAAAGCTTACTAATTTATATGTTTTTTTTTTTCTTATACAGGCTGGAGAAAGATAAGCTATGCATGAGGAGTTTCTCCCTTCCCCATCTCATCTCAGATATAGATACAGTATTCCAAGATTGTCCAAATCTTGTATTTGTGGGTAAGGACTTAGGACATATTTATTTTGAACTATGCATTTATTACAGCAAAGCATTTAGGCAAATACTTAGCTTCAGGATTTTGGATTGCTCCTTTTCTTCTGTGTGATGACTAATATGCTTAAATTTGCATCTGTGCTTATGTACTACGTTGTCTAGAGGCCTCTATCTTGACCTGTCTTACTCAAAAAGCACTGCTTCTGTGCTCCTGCTATTTTTAATATTTGCTCTTTATGTGATTTTAGCTGTTTCATTCAGTGATGTCCATAAGTTATACTAAAAGCCTGTTTAAGTATAGGAAGCTTTTTTAAGACATAATGGATGGAACGAAACAACATTGGGGAGCATGAAGAAAAATCACTGCCCTTGCACCATGGTTTATGATTATTATTTTCAAGGGCCATCTTTTCAAATATGCTTAGCTCACGAAGTGCCTATAGAAGAATGAAGCTGTTTGGAAATAAATCCGTATTTAGGAGGCTCAGTGGGAACAGAGGTTTTCATGAATGTGATCCCAACTAGGCATACAGCCATACAAGAATCTAGCTCTGAGCTGCCTTGCAAGTGCTGTCTATGAGATGTGGGACACCACGTTCACACACCATGTATGCTCACTTGTATTCCTCCTCAACTGTTGGAAGACACAAGAGATGATCTGTGCAAGATTGCTACGCACTGAGTGATGGACATCAGTGCAACTAACCCTTTCTGCTGGCCCCCTCTACCTCTCCCTCCCTGCACTTACTCACCTCCTGTGACAGGGACATAAGAAATCCGGAAATTCTCCACACGAGTGCGTGGTGGCATCCAGCTGACTGTAGCTGAGTTTTCCGTGATGTCTGAGAAAGAAATTCCCTTGGGAGATCCGACAACTGCCAGTGGAGAAGAGAGGACAAAGACACCACATAAAAAGAAAAAGGTAAATCATTTGTTTATCAGTCCTTCTTGCTGGAAGAGTGATTTGTCTTAGTCTTCTGTCCCAAGAGCTGTCGCTAGTAATATTCTGTCCAATGTGACAACGACGCAGGAAGCCCCAAAGAGTTAATGGTTTTATATACTGAGAGTAATAATCTATTTGAGCTAAATTCTGTTTTTTCATTGAAATTACAGTAGGGTAAAGCTTGAAACTCTCCAGATATATATCTATATATCATGGCCAGGGAAGTAACAGAAATTTCCATGGTTACAGAAAAATATAGAGGATTATTTATAGGAATATTGTTCTATTACCTAGGATTCAGTGTAACTATGATTTTTTCTACCCAGCTTCACTTGAATGATTTTTAGTTTCCTCATTGAGCGACAGCAGACAACTGCTATTGGCAATGGTGAGAACCTTCCTCCTGAGCATTAAGTTCCTACCAGAGGATGCCTAAAAAGAGTTTAACTCACTTGTTTAAGGGTACTGAGGACTCCATCCTCTCAAGTACTGATTGTCTGCAGCTTCTCTTGGCTTCAGATTAGAAGCAACAAGTTTTTCTTCTTGGAATTTCTATTTGAGACCACGACTTTTCATAGGTAAATTCAAATATATCCATCCAGAGGACATCCAGGTACATCCATCACAAGGAAGGCACTTGGGGTTGCACTGCAGCTCTTTGGTATACAACTCGGCCTCACCCTATATAAACTTGAGCACTACATCTGCCCATATAAGATAGAGCAGTAAAGCGGGACAGATTCACTGGTGTCATCCCACTGTTTTGCCTTGCTGGACTTTGGTCCAATTTAGCTGGATTTCTTGCTGATTTCAGAGCAACATGATGCTGCTAGAACGGGCAGAGAATACAGTCCTTTATACACTACCGGTGGGATTTATGGTGATTTTTTTAGACACTGGATTTTTTTAACATACAGGCATACATACAGCCCCAAACACCTTAACTCTTCCAATAGAGACAGAATGCTGCAGCTGCACTGCTTAGAACCAGATGTTGCTCCCATCCAACAACTGCCTTGGGCACTTCGATGGGAAAGAGAGTGCCTGTTTGTCAAAATAACCTAATCTAAAGATGTGAACCAACATTTACCACAGTCTGAGTAACATTCCAGTCAAAGGCTTAATGAAGCTACTTCAAAATGAGCATAGAAAGGGCTTCTGGAAGCATACTAAAGAGACCCGCCACTTGGAAGTTTACATTCAGCATCTCACTTCCAATTCATCTTTTTTGACTGTAACCAAAGCAACCCTGACATGTGTTAGAACAAAAATAAACAGCCCACACAGAGAAGGCCATTAGCACAAAAGTGATAGATACCGAACACCAGCCACATTAAGAGCGGTAGAGACAGGCGGTGGGCAGGGGAAGGGGGGAAAGAGGAGAAAAGAAGCGTCTGTGTTTGAAATAGCTTGGAAAGAACATGTCTGCAAGAAAGAAGTCTAAGAGGGCTGTTTGTTCCATGTGTCCCCAAAGCTCTAACAGCAATACACTAAATCAGCTGGAGGGCAAGGAAAGAAAAATAACTGAGCTCTCCAGAGAAATATAAATTATTTCTCCGGAGCTCGCTAGATATGCCGGGACTATAGGGTTTGCTTATAAGGAAAAGCCAAAGAAAGAAAGCAAAAAATAATAAAAGGTAAAGAAGAAAGGAAGGTAGAGTTAGTATAGCTACACGGCACCCAGAGTTGCTACTGATTCAGCTACAGTCTGAGGGAAACAGGAGAGAATACAAAATACCCAGGTAAGAAAAAGGAATGAAGAGGAGGACACTGATTTTCCTTTACAATGCAGGTGCCCTTAGCAAAAAGCGCTGGTGGTAACTCACTCAGGGTTTTCACAGACACAATCATTTCAGCCTTGCACAGAAGTTAAAGTCCTCAATCCACCCTACTTGGACACTGTGATACAGACATCTGTGGACACATGCTTTGTGCTTGTGTCCTGTACCAGGTGAACTGCTGTGCAGCACAGAGTGGTCAGAGGAGCCTCAACGTGAGAGGTAGAGACTGGCCAGTGAATAGAGTTGCCCCTCCTCTACTCAGAGCCAGGAAAAAGCAAGTCCCACGTCCCCAACTATCCCAACCATCACTATATTTCTAAGAGCAAACAGCATAAAAGACAATCACAGCAAGCCTCAGTCCTGGAAAAGGCCCTGAGATGGAGCAGAGCTGTTCCCTTGAGCATAGCAAATGAAAAAGGAGCAAATGAAACAATCTTCTTCAGCTACCTGAAAGCCAAGATTCAGTAGGCATAAAAAATAAGCAGCAAGTTTCTGTCTCCTCATTCATTAAAAAAAATGCAGTAGTTGGTCAGATAAAGACAATTTAGGTTATCCTCCAGCATCAACCCTAAAAGCTGTATGAGAGACTGAGGACCTTCCTAGGCTGTGACACTTTTAAAACATCTGTGGTACCTGAGGAGCTGCTATTCTTGGTTTTGGCTAAAAATGTTCCTTCATTGCTAACAGAATACAGAAATATGTTTATTAGTTCTTTTCCCCTGAGTAACAAGAAGCATCAGGCTACACTTACTACATATGAATAGTATATGAAGAGTTTTAGGATCCTCTCAGATGAAAAATGCCACCCTAGTGTGGCAAAACAGAAGAAAACAGTAGCAGCATGAGACCCTCATTTCTTATCAAGGGTATAAAGCAGCACACAGCCGTGCTGTGGTCCTCTGCTCAGGGCTGAATTGCACCTCGGTAAACATTACAGAAATGAATTTTCAGGGGACATGTAATGCACCTCAGAGAGCACCAGTGGGCAAACTCCCTTGTGTTGCTTGCTGAGGCTCTGCAGCTCTGTACAAGGCTACCTCTCACCACTGTGGTTTTACAGCTCGTGTTTTCTCTCACAGCAGAATTGCTGAGGGCAAAAAGATAAACTGCAGAGAGCAGGGAGCTACCCATTTTAGAGTTAGTAAATGTTTCTTTGCAATCAAACTGGGAATGCTATATATATACACATATGTTTGCCTAATAACTCCTAAATTAAAGATTTAGTTAGATGCCTTGGTGGCCCCAGCTATGTGGTTCAACCTGTGGTCTGAGTTATTTAGCTGACTTTTTGAGGATTCAGCTCTCCAATCAGTTACCCATAGCCTATTTACAGCTGACAAACATCTGTCAGGCTGCAGGCTTCAGTATCTGACATACTCCTAAATCTCTCTGAGAGCTGAATAAAAATGTAGTCATGAGGAAAATGATAGCTGTTAGTGGTTTATCATAAATAATCTGGGAGGCAGTGAAAATGGGGACATACTGCTAATAAGTGTAACTGACTTTAAACGTCCCTCTCCACTACAAGTTGACCTTCACGAGCATGGAGAAAGGTGGCTTGTGACGGATGCGTGTTCTGGTTCGTGTAAAAGCCTGGGTGAATGCACATATTTCCTCATTGTTTATTCAAGGGAGATGGCAGCAGTCAGAAATGTGCCTTTCCATGCTAAAAACTGCCACCATAAACCTTGAGGTGAATCATGAGGCCCTCGCACACTGAACTTGGGCTTCCTCTTCTCCTCTCCCTCCTCCTTAACTTGGGTTGATAGCAAATTATTACACTTTAATATCAGCACGCTCAAAAATTTTGAGAGAGGGAATTTGGATCAAAGGGGTTCATTTGCTTTAAATAAAAATATTTTGTTTCACTGATGCTTTAAAAAGAATAACTTTAAAGGATTTAAATAAGTTTCAAAAAGCGACTATGCTTTTCACAGAAAAAATGGAAAGACTTCATTCGAAAGTGCCAAATTGAAATGTTTTAAATTGTGAATCCTTTTTTGTTTAAATCAATCTGAGGAATTCAACCTGAGCCTCAAGAATATTTTACTTGATTAGTATCACTGACACTGTGAAAATGAGGCTTTGTTCTGGTGGAGATTTTTCAGAAACGTATAGAGGTTTAGCGTAAGTTCAGACACCAGGCATTTTCATTTTCATTTTCATTTAGAAAGTTTTTTTCATCATGTGAGACGATGAAAGAAAAAGAGCTCCATGTTGCGGAATCGGTATACTGTAACTGAGGATCAAGGTTTTAGTATCTAAACAAAACAGTAATTGGCACTTATTCCTGCTTCTCTTCTTCTAGATGATTTTATCTGGATAATTCACTACGCTAATTCACTTCAGGATACTTGACATAAGTGAATGGGAATGTATAGCAACTTCCACTGGGGGATTTCAAAGGACTTCTCAGACACTGGAACTTTAATTTTGCAAGAAACTCAAGTTTACCTTGAATTATTAAGCAGCTGTTGCTCCTAATAAAATAAATCTGAGTTAATGGTGCTCAGTCCTTTGCTGATCAAGTCATAAACAAACTTCTCAATACCTCTGGTAAATCCATTTCATCATTCCTCCTTTCCTAGGAGGCAAATTGATGTGAAGTGGGGATATATAATTAGTCCCGGGAGATCACCGATAGAACCTGATACAAACAAAATATATTTCTCGGCTCCCAAATCTAATCGTTTAGTTTTTAGATTCTGCTGCCTACTTGCAGATCATGGGAGTAAATAAATAAACCACATCAAATAGATAATGATGAAGCTAAGGAATCAGAGATGATTGGTTATAAATCAGTACACTGCATAGCACAGAAACTTGGATGAGGGACATGGAGAAGACGATCCGAACACATCAGTAACAGCTCAAACCATCTAGGAAAAGGAGAGATGTTAAAATAAACAGGGATGAACACGTTCTGCTTTTGTTACTGCAAAGACAATACCTGTGGTTGCTATTGCATTTATGGGTTGGGAACGTCGTCCACTGCTAACTCCATGGAGCTCAATTTCATACTCAGTACCCTCTTTCAGCCCCGATATATCCTGGGTACGCTCATGGCCCGGTACTATTAGTTCCAGTGGATCAGATCTCCTTTTAGTATCCCTGATTTTTAGAACAAAACTGTCGAAAACCCCATCATCTGCAGTCCAGGACAGACGGAAGCCCTCTGGGGTAGCATCTGAAACCAGAAGGTTGTCGACTTCTGGTTCCGCTTCTAAAAAAGGAGAAGATAGCAGTAGGTGGGAGGGAAAAAAAGATGACTTTTTAAACCAGCTCATTAGTGACCCACTTGAAGTCTGGATATAGCACACCGCAAGAATCCAACCATAGTTCAAAGAAAGGGAAACAATGTCTGCTATTAAAAAAAAGTATATTAGCATTACACACATCTTGAAGAAGATATATATGAATCTGTGTGGGCCCGCTCAAACTTTTCACTGTTTCATAGCAAACCCAATATATAGACATACACCATTTGCCTCTGCCATGCAAAATTAAACATGCTCATAGTAAGTTTGATGTGCATTTGTCCCTTGCTTTTCACTGAGCTACCCATCATATGTGAAACTTCCATGTATAATAAAAACAAGCTCTTGTTACACATCTGCAGCCATGCCTGTAATATTGTCAGATCTCCCTCTGTTAGGAATACATCACAGAAGCCACTTGAAAGAGTCTTTTCCTTCATGCAAAACCCTTTTTCCATGCAGTTCTGGCCTCTAATGTTTCTTCAGTGAAGAATAAGTCCTTCACTACCGTATTAAATGCTGAAGTAACAACAAGGAGTCATGAAAATCCATATCCCTTAAACTGCACACTTAAATACAAATTGAAAGACCTACTGTTGTTACTGAAAGAACTCACTCAAGAGGATCCCAGGCTTCCTAAGATATTAAGTTACTCTGAAATATCTTTAACTCAGTATGGTCAAGCATCGTTACCTACAGACGTGTTACTGGAGTGTTTGTTTTTTTTTTCAGTATATCCAGTGCACTTATTTCTTCCACAGGAAGACATTCCCATTTATTTTCTCACCAATCTCCAATCAGGTAACCCTCAGCTTTACTGGTGCATAGTCATCAACATGCAGATGAGCCTGGATGATTATGGGGCTACGGAATCAGTCTGCAACGATTTTCCAAGAAAGCTCAAATGTAGCTGGAAAACAACAGCTACGATGAGTTTGAGAACATGAACTAAGGTTTCATGGAGAGAGATACCAACTTTATGTGTGGCAATGATCACACTCGATAGTCTGTGGGTAGAACCCACGGAGAGAATGAAAGAGAGGAGACCATGGGCAGGAAAGCCAGTATGATTCTCCTCCTGATAGTTAGGTTGGAGGCTCTGAGGTGCCCAGCAGCTTTTAACAAGATAAGCTCTTGCATGCAGCCATTTTTTGTTAAAGACTCCAGTTAGAAGTACCTGCATGACCACAGCAGAAACTTTCACACGTCATGCTTTTCTATTGGCTCCCTCTCAGAGCCGAAAGGGAAATGTCAAGTAAAAAGGAATGGAATTTCATTGGTGAACCTATCAACCACAAGGAGTTATGTGTAGCCACGATGCAGAAAAGGATGCAAAAGCCGAGGTTGTTTTGAAAATGGATTGCATGAAACATCTTCCAAGAAGTGAGAAGTAAAGCAAGAAAGAGTGGAAGAGAACAATTTGTTCACATTGAAGTACCTGTAACAGCCACAGTGCTTAGGGGCTTTGTTTGATGCCCCTTGGCAAAACCATAAAGCATAACCTCATAGCCAATGCCAGTAATAAGGCCTTTAAGCTTCAGCTGCCGCTGGGCTCCTGTAAGGAGGAACTCCTGTGGGTCCAGCAGCCTGCCAGAATCCACCACGACTACTAGAAAGTTGTCAAAGGCATTCTCCGATGCCATCCACGACACTGTGAACCCGTAAGGGTTAATATCAGAGACAGTTAGGTTTTCCAGTGGGGGCATGGCCTCTAAAAGAAGGGAAGGTGCAAAAACACACAAAAAAGAAGTGAAAAACATTGCAAATTAGAAAATGTCACAGACTCCACCAAACATCAATCACAATTCCTTCCCCCACCCCCCAAAAAATATGGATTTAATGGAAATGCAGAGCCAGGATCAGAAGACTGGGATTTTCAATGGAGCCTTCAGAACGTTAGCTGATCAGTTCTTCATTTTCATCAAGGATGTGTCAGCACCTCATCTCACAGGCTCCTTTGAAATTCCTTCAAAGCTCACTACATAAGCACATTTCTTCTGTTACACATGCACTATAAAAAACGAATATATATATATGTGTATATATATATATATGCATACCATAAAAAAGCCAGTTGAAATTGAAACAGTTTTAGAAATGTTATGCACAAAGCTGTCATTTCCTTCCACTTGTTTCCACTGGCAATGTTTAAGGGACAAGCCTCAACTTTGACATTCACAATTCCTGTATTTTGCATTTTTTTTACCTCTCTACTTCACATGAGTATCTCCAGCTTTTCCTTCCAGCGGTGAGGGGTCATTGATGCCAGAAGGACAGCCCAAAGCAGGACAGTAATCAGGCAGGGTTATAGCCAGTGCAAGCGCTAAATACTTGCAATGTTGATTTTTTAAGGGGATAGGAGAGAAGCAAGAGCCTGTACTGGCTAAGGACAGGGGCTAATGATTGAAGAACAGAGCAATCATCTGCCTGAAGATCTTCATAGACAACTACTGATGTGACATGTTGACAACTTAGAGAAATTCTAGGGCAGTTTTTTTTTTCACATCAATCTGATACGCATCCAAATTTAGAGGCTGAAGACCAACTTCTCAAAACTTTCTCATCATAACCCTGAAAAATTAGGCCAAATTTTCACAGGATATTTTCTCAGTGTTTTATGCTCTTTCAAAATCTGACAGGACAAATAGGGAAATCAACTGGCTCTGCTAAGCCCTGGGTCCCACCCACAGCCAGTATTTCTCTAATTTTTTTGTCAAATCTGGCCTTCTAGTTGCAGGAGCTTATCCATCAAATCTTGCAGTTACTCAAATTCCACTCACTTAAGAAAATACCAGTTGGTTAAACCCAGAAATGTAGCTGGGAAAAGGTTCTGAGTTTGGTTTTGACATCTCAGGATTGTTGAAATAATTGTTTTGTTAGAATTTGGTATAAAAACTCCCTCCTGAAGTTTTACAATCTTTACATTAGATGTTTACACATTGGGATTCTGTCATAATTTTATTAATTTGTAGCCATTTGTGCAACTTGTTTACTGTTTCTAATCAAGCATTCCCAAACATCCATGTTTCAGTTTGTTCTCTAGGAGGGTGGGTAAACAAATAATGAGCCCCAAATGTTGAAACTGTTACCGTGGGATAGGTGTTGCGCGACACCAACACTCTAAACCCAGCAGGTTTATGCAAACTGCTGGCACTTCTTACTGCTATGCACAGAGTGCCACATGTTTACCCAGCTGTGGGAAGCTTCCTTTAAAAATCCCAATTTCCATGTTGCATTTTTCAAAAGGAGGCATCTGGGCAATGGTGGAGCAAAAGAACAGGAGCTGTGAAAGCAAACAGTGATTCATTTCTAACTACAAGTCATCAGGGAGGCAAGTGTAAAATGCAACCATTTTCTTTAAGGGAAATGGTCAAGAAGGTTGTCTTCCACAGAAAGCACTATCCCAGATGACATGATGGACACTGCTACTGCGGCTGCTGAACCTGCTGTGTGTTGATAGAGTCATAACAAAAAGAAAAAGGCCTGAGTTTTTGCTTTAATTCTATTTAGGGCTTCCAGATGACTATGTGACAAGCCCTAGCAGTGCATACAGGGCACATAATACCTAGAATGCAAACTCCATGGCATTTATTTGATGTCTTAGGAGGTATGCGGTGTTTAACCGATCTCAGCCAAAATCCGGTCAAAATATTCAGGTGCAGGTAAAGTATGCACTGAAGGAACATCACAAGAGAAGAAGTGGTTTAAAATTCAATGCTCTCTGGATCTTTCAGATAGAACTATTGAGGGCAAGATAAACTGCAAACATGAGGTGGACTTATTTCCCCCTCAAACTATATTTAAAAAGGTCATTACATCTGGGAGAAAGACCCAGGAGCGCTCTTAACTCCTTTGAACCTAGTGCTTATCCTGGACAATTTCTCTAAGGGTCAACATGACTGTTTGACTCATCCCCACAGGAAGCCAGCAAATGAAACTAGTGTTGCTGGGAAAGATACTCAGTGCTGTAGAGAGTCCTTCCTTTCATCCATGCTGAGATATATATTTTTGTGAAACAATAAATAGACTCCAAACCTTTAAGCAGGTACCTGTCATGACAAAAGCAGTGAGGGGCTCTGTGTGAACACCCGCATCGGTGGTGCCCTTAATGTTAATGTCATAGCCAGTGTAATCTAGCAGGCCTGAGATGTGAGCACTGCGAGCACCTCCTGACACCGTAAGCTCCTGGGGTTCATGTGCTGCATAAGAATCTCTAACATGGATAACAAACTTGGCAAAAGGCCCATCTCTTGTGGTCCATGAGAGGTTGAAGCTGTCGGGGGTAACGTTTGTGAGTGTGAGCGTGCCCAGCTGTGGCTCAGCCTCTGAAGGAGAGAGGAACACAGGTAAAGAGACAGCGTTACTCAGTGGTGGCAGGGTGAATTGGCAGTGGAGAGTTAGAGCTCCTTAAAGCTATGCCTATACACACCTTTTAGCACTGATTTGCAGTGAAAAAAGGAGAAAAGAATATTGCAATAGCTATTTGTAAGGATTTAGAAAGAAGTTAGTGCTGAGTTTTAATTTATTTTTCTCATTTAATTTTCCTAAATAAACTCAATTTTCCTAATCAAATGTAGACCTCATTTACAGAAGTACCACCAGCATACAGCCTCAGGATAAAACCATGGAAACTGCAGTTACTCAGCATTGAAAAGCTGAGGGGGAGACCCAAATCCCCAGGAAGTTCAAAGTAAGATAAAGTAGAGTTCAGGCATGAATTAGGTAAGTCCAAAATGTGCGTCCTTGAAATCCCAGTTCAGGTTCTGCTTAACGATTCTGTTGCCTAGAGTTGTAGATATTTATATTTTTGAATCCTGCAGTTTATTAGCTGTTTCAGTCCTAGCAGTGATTAGGTCAGCATCAATATTGGGCCAAAACTTCCCTGGGTTCAACAAACAAAGTGTTCCTCATCCTCTGATTAGGCACCAGTAGGCAATGTCTAGTGGACAGGATGAAAAACTTAACACAGCAGCAGTTTTCCTTTCCCTCCAAAAGGAGAATGCTGCTGGTCTACTTCTCTCTGACAGTTCAGTGGTCAGGGCACTGCTTCAGGAAGCAAAGACCTTCCTGTTCTGCTGGAGGAAATTCAAAACCACATCTCTCCCCTGTTGGAAGGGAACCCTGGCTTTCATGCTATAGCAGGAGGAGCTCTCTTCATCCTTCCTGGTTTGAAGTCATTTCATTTAGCGTAAAATCATTAAAGATTCACTGGAGTGGAGAGAGAGAGCACAAACATGACCCTTCTGTCTGGTGGTTGAGTCTCTATTTTTTCTCTTGCCAATTGGATATAAACCAGAACACCTAGGGAAATACAGCTAGCAAGATACAAGAGAGTAGTTACACAAGCAATTCATGCTGGGAGAAAAGTAAGCAGGATATATCTCACTGACCAAGAGAACAATGAAAGAATGAAAATCTCTTCATAACTAAAACATGAACTGCTGCAAGATGTTCCAACTTTTGTTCCCCATCCCTCATCACAAGACTTTTAAAAAATAATTCATCTCCTTCTCTGAAAAAGTCTAGGAACAAGTGCATCCAAGTGGCCCCAGTTAAGGACACATGCTGGATCTGTTGTCATGCTGTCAACTAGTGACCAGCAGCGTCACCGTGGCTGACAGTGAAGATGCCATCATGTAGGCATGATACTTCTGAAGAGAGGGGTGGGGGTCAGAAAATACTCACAATGCAAACAGGCATGGGTGAAGAACCCAGTGAAACTGAGCATGGAGTCATCAGCCCTGCATGCAGGTCAAAGAGAACAAAACGATCTTTTCCAATGCAATCCTGAAATGGCCACATTCCTTTACATGTTACTTACATCCAGTCAGGCAGGCTCACATCATGACACCCAAACTCCAGAGAATTCCACATGCAACAGAAGTTGAAATTATCTCTTTAGGCAAGCCTCAGTAAGCTCCCATTATCTCGGAACCACCAACACCATGGGAAAAGCTCTGGCATCCAATGCAGCCAGACAGGCCGTTCTCCTTTAGGACTCAAAGGTCTCAGTGCACGTAACAGAGCAGTGGGCTGAACACCAAGAAAGGGTGGATTTCCTTTTCAAGCTGAGTTCTCTGCTGGAAATGCATAAAATGCCAGGCAGAGAAGGATGTTGGAACCAGCACAAGGTGACCGGATCACTCCATGCAGTTTTGGCTGGACAGCTAGCATGCTGCCTGAAACTCCCATGAGACAGGCAAATGTCTTGGAAGACATTTTACCTTTCCAAACAAAGAACCAAAGTGACATGCAGGTGCTAGTCTCATCTGACAAAGACATGAAGGCTCCCTCCCCCAAGAACAAAGCAAGTGAGGATGGGATAAACAGGAAGATTATTCCAGATCAAATGCAAAGATAATTCTGTGAAAAACGACAAGCAACTGGAGCAAGACAATTATATATACACAGAACTTGCGGATAGGTGTATATATAAAGGAAACCGATTATGGTTTACCACTGGCTCCCTTAATGCTGGGGACACTTTTTCAGCCTTTTCCATTGTCTCAGGTTTCTCTTTTTCCAAGTGCTCTTAGACTCAGCATATTTCAGCCTACCCTCACAGCAATCTTCCTATAATTTACCAAAGGAACGATGATGAGTTGGAGACATGTTTTAGAGCAGTTTGGTGGACAGCGAAGGAAGGAAGAGAGAAAAGCAAACCTTGAAGTTGAAACAGCGAAATACCTGTGGTTGCCAGTGCTGTCAAGGTCTGACCACCTTGCCCATCAATTACACCATGGAGTTGGACAGTGTAATTAGTGGCAGCTCTGAGGCTGGTGACCACATAGCTCCGGGAAGCCCCCGGCACTGTGTGCACCAGGGAGTCCAAAGGGAAGTCAGTGTTTCTGACTTCTAGAATAAAATGATCAAAGACATTGTCCTGCGCTTCCCACATGAGCGACATGCTTTCTGAGGTAGCATTTGATACAGTGAGTTTGTTAAGGAGAAGTTCCTCTACTACGGGAAGAAAAACAAATGGAAATGTGTTGCAATTATTAAAACCCAAAGCAATAAAAGTTTGAATTTTACATGAGGCATAGGTTACAAAGAATATTTAGCCTTGTTCAATGTTTTTCATTCCAAGACCCCTACAATCGCCCTGCCCACATTGCCTGTGATTCAGTGAGGATAATCACAACCTGCTGGCACTAGAAACTGCAACCCTGTATTACTGATCTGATCACTAATATTTGATATTATGCTTAATTTCATTGACCTTAGGAAGTTCAAGAGCACTTTGTGGGTCATAGCTCTTCCTTTTTAAGCTTATTTTAGTATAAAACTAGGTATATTCCTTAATACAATCTGTATTAACTGTGCAATCTATTACCAAGTTAATCTATTACCATGACAAATTGCTATGACAACTTTTTCTAAGATCATGTCAATAAGCAAAATTTGGTAGACATATTAAATTATCACAATATGAGCTGTTGTCTGCCTGCTTTGAAAATGTGCCTTCTGCTTCTGTAATCTAGTCCTCTCCTTCCACATTCACACGGTAATTAGCCAGCACACATCTAACATTTGACTTCCCTCTCTCCAACAGCTTGTACTGGAAAAACTGCCAGTCGTAAAACCTCAAGATGTGCAATGTGCCAACAGCTAAATGCTTATTTATTTCATTTACTCACATCAAGTCAAATGCATTCTTCTCATCCAATGTAAACTGAACTCTAAAGTTAAATTAAAGCAATGCATTGGCTTTGTAGGCATCTACAGACAAAAATGTGCCTGAAACCTATTTGGAGAAGCAGGATAAAAATGATATCCAGAAATCTGCTTATCTGAGAGCAATAGTGCTTCCTTAATGCAGAGTAACAGATGACAACACATGCTGCAAGGGTAACATAATGTATCATCTCCTGGTTGGTTCTTGTGAAATTTGCTGTTTTTCATTTGTATCTCAGGTTGCCCCCCCCCGATGTTTTGAGTGAAGAGAAAATATATTCTTATGTGAAAGCACTCTCATCACATTGTGATTGACTGACTTGGCTGGATAGGATGGTGGATTGACATTCACAGTTCCAAATGTCTCCAGTGGGTCTTCCCTGGGAGTTGTCAAGGAAAGAGGTAGAGGATTTGGCAATGGGTAGATTGATGGGGTAGCAGAGGGCAGGGAAAGGGGCACAACCTGGAAGAAAGGGTTAGAAGAAAGGAAAGTTAGCATTGAGGTAGGTTTATATACCTGTTGTAGCTGCAGCACTTATTGTCTGAGTGCGGAAACCATGAGTGATCCCATAGAGGTAGACAATAAAATCAGTGCTGGGGGAAAGCCCTGAGATATGAGCAGTTCTTGAATTGCCTGAGATGTTGAATTCCATGGGCTCCAGCAACCTGTTAGAATCAATAATTTCAATAGTAAAGATGTCGAAGTCCCCACTGGTGGTTGTCCAAGAAAGGTTGAAGCTTTCAGGAGTAATGTCGGAAACGGTTAGCTCACCAACTTCTGGGTGTGCTCCTGAGGAGGAAAATAACATTGGTCAGAATGGGACAGCCTCGTACTTCCATTCACTCAGAAATGCTGAGCTTTGCTCTGCTCATGCTGACAACACTCTAAGCTGCCCTGGGAGAAAATAGTTTGAGAAAAAGCTTGCTACAGGTAAGCAGGCACTAAGAGGAAGAAATTAAATTAATGTACCTCAAAATGCTACATAAGGTGAGGAGGAGGGGAAGAAAAAGCTCTAAAGTTATGGTTGTTCACCTTTGCTTCCAGGAGTGGCCATGCACCTTTGAGGTTTGAGCATGAAAGCAGACGCAAAGGAAGAACATTTCCAAATCCAAGGCTTGAAAAGTCAACTTTCACTTTTAGTGGAAGATAAAACTAGAGCCATTGCTTCATCCAGACGGAAAAATTGTGTTTTGTTTTAGCTCTTCTACTTTCCCTTTCAGCTTAAGGCTATGAAAGCTGGCATGTAATTTGGGAGCTGGAGCCAAAATGCAAAACAGTGGTAGCTGCCTTAGGGTTTCTTCCTCTCTGTAGGCATCCCTAACACGCAACAGGAAGGCTCAGAAAATTCTGACAATTGGAAGTCCCCAGAAAGGAAAATTTTGAAAAGCTGGGTGCTGAGTGTGACCCAGAAAGGGAAGGGAAAACCTCAGCAGGGCATCTTCTGTTGTTTTTATTAAGTTAATAAAAAGAGAGTACATTGTGCGTTTAGGCAGGACACCCATGAAGTCATTTTCTTCTTTGTGCCCCTACAGCCTACTTTGTCTAGTCGCAATTATCTATTTTCATTGGACAGTCTGCTATCAGCTCACACTTAGGGCTCTCAAAGCGCAGGACTTCCAGCCTGTAGAAGTATAGAGCCAAAACCTTGTGTTACAAGCATTTCTACCTAAGCCAAGTTGCTTTAAGCAATATTGCAACAAACAAGCTCTACTATGCCACTTTTTCAATTCTGTTTAATTCTCATGTATACTTTTATCTCCTTCCATGCTGGACAATGTATCCTCAGGGAAAACACACTCCATCCACTGCACAATTGCAGCAGGTTGCAAAGGGCTGTGAGGAAGCCTAGAGGTAGCAGATACTGTCTACAAGAAATCATCTCAAGGATGAGCCACTGCTGCCTCTCTATTGCCAATCAATTCATATCTTGCTTCTTACCAGTGATCATAATATCTAGAAGGGGCAATGAGCCATATAGGATAGACATAAGTGTATTTTCTATGTCTTACAGTAGGAGCTCATGAAAAATCCCACTGTCCCATTTATCTAAACTGCAGTATTTTATAACATCAGTCAGAAAACTATTTTCATGTCTCTTGATTAGTGTCAGGCAACCTTCCGATGATGTGAGGCTTAACTTTCTTCTTTCAGATCAGTTCTATACCAGTGTAATCCTGTTGATTTGGATCTTGCATTATATCTTTTCCAGAGCAATCAACCAAATCAACTTTATACCGATCAATGATGATACTACTCTTGGTAAGCATCCACTTCTTTTCCATGGACAAACTTATGGAAGGTGGCTGTCCTTGAATTTGAGTCAGCCGCACCCATTACATTCCTGAGCTTGAGCTTACTCAGAAGTTGGTGAATCGTTTCAGAAATAGCCTCTAAAGGATAATACCTAGAAACTCTTCACTGATTACCTGGGCTATAAAGAACAGGTATTTATAATTTTAAGCTATTCGTTTTATATTTTAAAATATTCATAATTTCAGGCTTTTCTGACTATGTTCAACAGCCACCTAGGTTTTGCAGTTAGTGTCAGCCAGCAGAGAAGTGAATAAAAAGGAGCAAAATAAGCCATTCTGAGGGTAAAGCAAACAAACAAACAAACAAAAAGCATTCCTAAAAACAAACAGCTCCATGAGGGCACTGAGACTCTTATTGGAAAGTCTGATGATGAGACATTTCCATGCCAAAGATGTTCAGCCAAGCTTTAATGAGTTCAGTGCACCTCAAGCAAAACAGACCAAGTGAGCAAGCTTTCACTAGCAGATGAAATAGGTCTGGGTCATATCGCCATCTGCAAAGTAAGGGAGACATGAGGCTGAGTGAATGACTTGAAAAGATACCTGTCGTGGTTTCAACAGAAAGGGGTTTGGTCCTGTAGCCTTGAATCACACCTTGAAGTGTGATGGTATAAGGTGTATTGGCCTTGAGGCCTGTAATATTCATAAAGTGAAGTCCACCTGGGACTGTGACAGTCCTGGGTTCTTCTGGTTTGTCAGACTCCTGCACCTGAATGATAAAGTTCTCATAGGCCCCGTCAGTTGCTGTCCAGGTGACTTGGAGACCATCCCAGCTAATCTCAGACACTGATAACTTCCCGAGTTCAGGTTCCTCCTCTGAATAAGGACAGAGAGTCAATTAGTTACACAGATTACAGATACTGGAAATGAGGTATAACCTAATGACTGTTCACATTAATGAATTTCATTTGTAATCAATGCCATGGAGCTATATGCCCCTGCACATTTACATTCTCGGCTGCTCCAGAAAACTTGCAAAGTCTCTTCAGAGACTGGGCAATACAGAACATTAAGGAAAGAACCGCCAAAATAGTCATATTAATGCTAAAACAGTGCTTGCAGAAGACAGTTTACAGACCGTCTTACAGCTGCAGATGTTTTGTCAACATTAATTACAACTCCCTATGAGACAAGTAAGTATTACTATAACCGCTTCACTGCAGCTATTAAAAACTCAGTGTTCGTCATTATGAAGTAACTGTGCAAACTGCAAAAATGTCAGTTTTAAGGGTAAGAGGATACTCTGAGCTTATAGTACTTAGGGCTTAGATGTTTATGCTTTTAACTGTGTCCATGAAAGATACTACTTATCCTTTCGAACTATTTCTAATCCAAAACAATAAATAAAGTTTTCCTCTCTGTCTGCATGTTATCAGTTTAATAGATTTGTCTCCTTTATGCTAAATTATTCTGTTCCAAAATCTTCCTGGAGGCAGAGAAATTTAGATTTTTAGAGTTACTGATTTTAATCTACAACTGAAATCTGCATTCACAGAAATCAGGATTCTAATAAGCCATCACAGGTGTAGTTGAGGAACATGGGAACCATCTGAGATAACTCTCTGATGCTGTTAAATTTGAAAGTTTAGGTCATTTTCTCAGTAAGAATAGAAAGCTGTCTGGTACTGAGGGAATACAATTGACTCCTTAAAATCAGCAGTCACATGGGAAAATGCCACAGTACTACCTGTTTTTTTTCCACATAGGAAATCTTGTCATATAATCTATCATTGACCTGTGGGCTAGGATGACTTTCTATTACTTTTCTTATGCGCTTGCACTGCTGACACATAAGCACAGTACTAAGAAGAGAGGCTAACTGAATAAAGGACTGAGCATTTACAACAGAGAGATGATCTATGGAAGGAAACGAATTGGATTTGACAGTTTTAAACTTCAACTTAAAGTTTTACATATATTTGAAGATGGTGCAACTAAAGTGTAGGTAAGGGAGAACTAGGCTCGGTGACATTATTCACAGAAATTTTTTACTTGTGATAACAGTGCTAATTCTGTGACTGCTGCATGACCTAATATAGATAGATGGGGCTGTATTTGCAGGGCTGGCGCTCATGGATCACTCTCAGCTATCATCGTGTGATCTACTCATGCTCAGATACTGCACCTACACATAGTAAATTGCTATGACTCAGGTACATAGAAGTCTTGATCAGCTCTTCTCATCCTATTAGAAAGGATAAAATTATTTACAGAATAACACAAAGATGTTAAAAAGGAAAAGCATGAATCCAGAACTGTGTTGATTAATCAGGAGCAGGAATGAGACACTCCTCAAGGCAAAATTGAACTCCTGTCAAAACAGCACCATTTAGCTGAAAAAGAAAAAGCAGGACAGAAAAGGAATTGGCTGTATCAGAAATGAATGATCTTTCAATGGCAACAGAAACAAATAAAACAAACACATTTCCTTTAAATGAAAATGCAACTAAACCAAAAGTAACAGTATGGCAAAATCTTTCAAGTAAAACGAGGAATGCAGGAATCATCACATCTTAAAAGCAAGTTAGATTTCTCTGAAGAGTGCTCAATTTCATTCTCCTCCAAGATGCAGAGTCCCTTTCCCCCACATTTATCTTCCATGCATGTCTGAAATGGAAGTACACATAACCCCATCATGCTCTATAGAGACTAAGAGATTTTCATATACAATCATGCACCGACTTGGATTTTGGAGAGTTCAAAAAGCCCCATCCATAAATCATCCAACATATATGACAAAACAATGACAATATCATAGCAAACGATATCAAGAGATGATGTTTCTTAACTGAAAAAAAGAGAACAAACCATTGAGAGATAAGATTGCTCTAACCATGTACCACGTGTGCAATAATCTGTATGTTACTGCATAAATACTTTATCTCATATAGTGAATTTGGTTTTAGGTGATAGACTGGCATGGTCACTAGTCTTCAGCTAGGTTCTCCAGTCATGAACTTAACCATTGGTATTTTGATCATTATTGAACTGAGCTCTTTGGCTACAGGCCTGTTTGCTCATCCAAATCATATGTTACGGATAATAGGTGGAAGTGTTCAGAAAGGTATACTCCCAATGTGTTACTGTCTTTTTTTTCTCAGACATCACCACTTTCATGCCAATGCTGCAAACCACAACCTCCTTGCGATCTTTCTTGTGTTTGAACCACAATCCAGATAGATCCCTGTAACATCTTACTATTTTCATTTGCCTTGGAAATAGCAGATGCATCTCGATCTCTCTTTGCATGCAGTTTGAAAAGAGAGAATTGATGCTATGACACTTTAAAAGCTGCATGGGGCATTGTCCATGCTGTATAACTCAAGGCTGGCTCTCATTCCGTAGCAGTAAGTGATTTATTCCGTGCATTAAAAAAAAAAAAAAAAAAAAAAAAAAAAAAAAGAGTCAGAAGAAAGGCATCACTCCCAAAGCCTAGCATTTTTGCAAGGGAACAGTAGTATGAAAATGAAGCTCTGCATTTCAAAGCAGGAGAAGAATATACGGCTAATGAATCCAGAGAAAATACCTGTAGCAGCTAGGGTTTCCAAGGACCAAGAGAGCTGACCTTGAATGCTTCCATGAAGGTTAATCTGGTACTGTGTGCCAGCTGTGAGATTGGTAAATTCTGTTTCTCGCTGGTTTCCCGGCAAAAAGATTTCCTGTGTTTTGTTTAAACTGGACAGGTCTTTCAGAGTGATAAAGAACTGATCAAATACCTCATCTTGTGCTGCCCAAGACAGGGTGAAACTAGTGAAAGTTCTGTGCGTGACATTAAGGTCATGAAGAGCATCAGTGACTTCTGAGATGGCAAGGCCAGTGGGCACCGAAAGCAGAGCATGAGAATCAGTGCTGGGGTTTGTTAAATAACTTAGCTCAGTAGGTGCAGAACTGGTAGGATTAAATGATGTTTCATTGTTTGATTCTCCAGATGTTGTAACTAGATTTGCTAAACAGAGGTAAATTTCAAGTTAGAATTTCCTGATCATAAATCCCAAAAGGTAGTGAGTGATGTCTAACATCTGTTACAAAACAGTTTCTGTGCTTTGCATTAAAGTTCTCTAAGACTAGAGAAAACATACAGGTACTTTTTTTTGGAGACTGAATCCAGGTCATAAGCAAAGGTAGCATCACCAAGCACAACGAGGTTCTCGCATAGAACCAAACTAACTAGCAGACCCAGAGCAACAACCATTATCCATAGCAATCCATTGACACTGACTTTCAACAGAGATATGGGCACATCCTCAGTCAATGTAAACAAGTACACTTTGGCTAACTCTGAGGAACTTTGCTTATTCACATCGGTGAGGATTTGAACCCCAAATCTCTTAAACATGCCTTTTATCTTTACTACAGTAGGTCAGTTATTGCTACTGATACAAACCAGAAGTTGAACACATGCCAAATATTGCAAATGTAGTCAAACCCAGGCTGAGAAGTCAGCCACGTAAGAAGCATGCTAAATCTCTTCCTATCCAAAGAAAAACAGGCTTGGAGCAGTTGTCCATCTGGATACATGCAAAATTTTCAAAAAGAGGGAAGGGACCATAACTAAAAGCCAACAAGACAGAAAGAATGCGAGTGGTCTTTCTTTAAAGAAATCCAAAAGGATGGAAGGGAAAAAGATCAGCCTTTACCATGCTGAATAAGACTATGAACATGCCCTGTAGCACAGTCACATTTTGAAAAATCTGAGAGCTATGGAGATGACAGAGAATGTCTATTTGATCACTGCTGCAAGGCAACAGGCAAGTAATTTTTCTGAGACTTCAATTAGCCATGCAGAATTATTTCCTCATTAGTGGAATACCACACCGTTTCACACCCCAGTGACTGCCTTGCTTTCATGCCCCACTGGCATTCAATTAAGAGACAGCGAGTCATCTACTATTGTCAGTCAGAGCAGCACAAATATGTACTCAGGATTCAGCATCTGTCTCCAAACTGACACATATACCAGAAAAATATTTCCAGAGGAGAAAGATCAATTTAAAACATTTTCAAATAAAAGCAGAAACGTTATCTCGAAAATACACTCTCACGACAAATACACACGTAAAAACATTCTTTTCTGCTCACCTCCAGGAAGGAAAGAAGCCTGCGAGGCATTTAGTGATACATACATACGTGTATATATATATATACACACACACACATATATGTATTTATGTACGTATATGTATGTATGTGTGTGT
The DNA here is from genome assembly GCF_028389875.1 of Rhea pennata. Taxonomy (NCBI): domain Eukaryota; kingdom Metazoa; phylum Chordata; class Aves; order Rheiformes; family Rheidae; genus Rhea; species Rhea pennata. The sequence continues at coordinate 5,416,579 of NC_084680.1, forward strand.
GTGTGTGTATATATATTTATATATCAGCAATATAAGAGTCCTCCTAAATTACCCCAGTGTGTGATTTAAACCAGACCCAACACATGATACAACCTGAAGACAGCAATGTTGTCACCACACTAGCATATGAGCAATGGTAACTGCTAGCTTAATTCCCTCTTCTTCATTAAGTACACTGTTAGGAATATTATTTGACCATTCCAGGGTCACTGAGTTAATGTATTATCCCCAGGGAACAAAGCAGGAAGACATGCAGCACCTAATCATTAACCTTCTGTGACTCTATCAGCTTCAAATGCATAATCAAAAGCCAAACAGCTCTTTCCTGTTCTGGGAATAGGTAAAAACTACAGCATCAAACAAGTGAGCTGGTAGTTCATCAGCCTTAAGGCTACCTACTTAACATGCATACTAGTAGTTGGGCTTTACCACAGAGTATTTCTGCAGGAGACAGGCATACACGTAGTGTTCAGACCAGTGGAGAGGGAAGGGTTGCAGCACATCACACAGCTTAAGCTTCATGCTTTGGAAACTCCCACCAGGGAACTGCCATGCACCTTGTGTTGGAGACCCAGGAAGAAATATCAAAAAGAACAAGGGAAAAGAAAAATCAGATTGGCCTTAAGGTTCTGCTTTACTGTGGAACCCTGAGAAAACCATAAGAAGCCAATTTTGACTAACATTTCACATTTTCCCTCATTTTACTTGTCCATCTCTAGTGACATTTACCCCAGGTATTTGGTAGTTACAGTATGAGCACATAAAGACTTTGTTTTCTCTAATCTGAATGGGAAACAGAGCACCAGTTCAATGTCATCACCCTAAAATGAGGAACCAACCCCGAACTGGCATTTTAATTCAGCATTTTGCCATTACAAGTGGGTTAAACATACTGTGCCAACTTTAACGACCTCATGGGAGATTCCCATGTACAAACTGTGCCATGAAGCACGTGTAATCCCATGTAGTTACATTATCTCTGATTTTTTTTAGATCTAACTGTGAATACTACTTTGAGGTTTAATGACTAATTCAACAAATGAATTTGTGGAGGAGAAAGAGTGTTCTAGGTCTACACACACACACACACAGATAAACACACGCATACCCCACATTAAGTCAAGATGTGATAGAGGAATATGTGTTTTTTTGTACAAACATACAGTAGATAGAAAAATGAAAATGATATGGATACATGGAAAATAATACTCTGATATTACGGACAGTATCAACTTTCAACGTTTTATTAGATAGAATATTAGCTAGAGAATGGATAAGTGAAAATTTGGAGAGCAATTAATGAACTGTTAGATAAGACGACCAATGAAAACCAAACACTTGAATAAGCAACTAGGGCAAGAGATGGGAAGAAGAGAAAGTCAGAGTTCTAGGAACCCTAGGTGGGTGGATGAGAGCCAGATAGGACAATTCATACTAGTGAGAGAAATGAATAGCAGATGCTAAAGAGCTGAAAGCTATGTAGAAGGGAACTGGATGGACAACAAACATACGCTCTTTTTCAAACTGCAATAATTCTTAATATCATTGTCTTAGTAAAATCTTCAGGCTGAACATGACCTAATTATATCTCTATTGTTGTTGCTGGCCTTTAGAGAAATTCCATTTTAATGCTTCATTGGTATTTTTGCTAAGAAGAATGTTAATGTCGTGCCAGGACATTTCCCTGGTTACTTGGGATGGAGTAAAAAGTATTTTGTATTATTTCTTGCTTCCGTCTCTTGGATTTTGCATTATTTTCCAAGAGAGGCTACCAGCCAGTTTCACTGTGGAGTCTCTCATCAGCTCAAAACTGTAGGCTATGACTGCAGCTCCAGGAAAGAAAGTTATAGAGCCATGGCCTACTGTGATACTTGCACTCTTTTCAGAGTCCTTCATCTAAATAGCTGTCCCCTCTCTCAGCCTGCTGATTAAATTGGGCTTACAGTGCCTTTGCAACTCTGAGCTCTGCAAATGAAAATATTGGGATACACCACAAGCCAGGAATACTACAGTAGCTATCACTAAAAATCCTCAAATTAATGCCTGAGATTCCAGCTACACTTAGCAGAAGAATCAGCTGAAGAAATGGGCAATCTTTACTGGCAAATTCATTTTGCCTATGGTAAGCTCTGTAGTTTCCCATTGAATTGACTCATGTAATCACTCTTCCTAACGTTCCTTTGGGTTTATATAAGAAAGGGTGGCACAATCCAAAACTAGCAGAAGCCAGGAGAGGAAGAGGGAGTGACACACAGCACATACAAGGGTCTTTGGTAAACAGCATAAATCTTAACTACATTTAACAGAGTGGAAAGCTTGCTTCTCCAAGCCATGCTTCTGGTCAGTTCTTTATGCACGACTCATTTCCAGAGGCAAGGCAGCATCACATCCACGATTCATCAGCAGTTGCTGTACAATCTGGGTCCTGCAGCAGAGGAATGCTAGGCTGGCACTTGGTTTCCCTAAGGTTCACTCATTTATCTCCACAAGCCTCTCATGCCTGATACATTGCCATCCCTTCTCCTCCAGGAGCCACATTGTGCTACACAGGCAATGCTCCAGGACCAGAGCAAGGAGGAACAAAGCTGCAGTCTGACTGCTCAGCCTCCCCAGAGCTGGGTTACGTGCTCGCCCTACAGATTAGTTGTCAATCTCATGTAACATTCTCCAGACATGCTGCCAGAAAGATCCTACCAGCTAACAAAACTACTTGTTTTCATTGCATCCTGAAGTTGATCTAAACCAAAAATGCAACATGATGCTGGGTGGGACCTCTAACAAGTAGGTGACACCTAGATACCTTAGTTAATAACAGAAAAAAAGGTACCTGTTGTAGCCACAGCTTCCAGAGAAGGGGAGCGCTGTTCTCCAGCCAATCCATACACCTTGATTTTATAGGAAGTGTTAGCTTGGAGGCCTTCAATCACAGCACCTAAGGATTCTTTGGGCAGGAAGATTTCTGCAGGGGGCACAGCTGCCAGTGACACTTCTTTATACTCCACCACAAAACTACTGTAGACTCCTGCGTTCGCATACCATGAGACACTAAAGCCGTGGTCTGTTACCCTGGAGACCACAAGGTCCCTCAGTGCGTCCTCCTGCTGCCCTGAGGCCTCCGGAGCAGCAAAGCTCCCAGAACCAGAAAGCTCCTCTGGGTCAGGAGTCATTGCCTGCATTAGGGTTAGACTACGCGGAGCTACAAAGAAATAAACAAGCAAACAGCAGTGCGACATAGTCAATCTTTCCTTTTCAACAACATAAACCAACATTTAGCAAACTAAGCACTTTATAGTTGTTACCATCCCTTGAATGCAGAGTCATGGACATCAGAACAAAAAAGCTTTGTTGCTTGAGCTACACTTCTTCCACATGAAAAGACAGAAGCAATAGAAGGCTGCCATCCCACAGTATGGAAGACATCATGACATGCTCTTTGCTAGAGGTTCATGAGCGCTGAAAGTTTTGACCATCTGTATGTGGAAAGTTAACACACATAAAAAGATAACAGGGAGAATGTAAGGGGGTGAGAAGGCATCAACAGACCATCTTCGGTTCTGGGGCTAGAAGCAGCCCTATTCTCAGTGATAGAAAATTCACTATATGGACAAATAAAAACATGTAGGAAGCAAAAGTCCTGACTTTCCTGGATATCTGCAGGCAGGGAAGCCTGACGGAATCATCAAGACACTGGCAAGAACATAAGACCGGATATTGGGAATCTGGAGAAGGAAAAGAAACTCTGAAAGGAAATACTCTCAGCCCTCCTAGAGTACCTGGAATACCTCCTCCGTTCAGTGAGGCAGGACTAAAATGGCAGGACTGTCTCCTTCCTGCACTCACCAAGAGCTCGTCCAGTCCTAACTGTGCTCCTGACATCTTCCACTTCAATCAGTTTCTCTCTCTACCTTGCTGCTCCAAGCACTCTCTCCAGCAGCAAAATGGACCAGAGGTTCCCTACAGCCCTGCAAAAGAGGGTAAAACAACAAGCTTGTTTGTCTTAGCCTGAGGACTTGAGGACCTCCCAAGTACTGGCAACATGGATGAGATGAATTGAGGAAAAGGTAAACTGAAGTGACTTCTTGTCTCATACTCCACGGGCTTAGAGGACACTTCTGCCTCCTGATGCTCATGTGTTTGACCTTCCACTGGAGGAAGGTCACAGACACAGATTATGTCAACTACTGCTGTTGACTCTAAGGACACGCTGCAGGGAATTCTCTGTTTACTGGTCTCTCTGAGCAAAGACTTAAAACAAATACACTGGCCAGATGGACGTATTTTAAAAAGAGAAACACAAGGAAAAAGAAAGCATCTTGTGGGACTTTGGAAGCCGGTGCTGGAAAATCAGACTGTGAAATTCCACAGTATGTTGTTGTTCATGCTATTTCTTCCTTTACACTCACTTTTTGTGAGACTATTTAGTATTCGAACAGGGAAAGAAAGAATAACCTTGAAAAAATTAAAGCTTGCTCACTCCTACCACTTAAACCTCCATCTTCCTTTTGTATGTGCGTGCCTCAGGACTTTCTAAATTCTCCCCACATTGGACACTGGCCTGACTTATGCATCAAACAAGCAATTCAGTGCTGAAGGCTTTCCTTTGTTTACACTACACCATACAACCCTTGTCTGAACTAAATTACCTGACTCTATTAAGCATTCATCGGTACTGCTGGCATGAACATTACTATGGAGTATGAAACTGGTTATGACCAGTTCAATTGTATACAAGTATTAATTTGTAAAATCCACAATTTCTGACATGTGTTTCCCTCACAGGTAGTCCTGGAGGGAAAAGGCTGTAAGTATATGTTATACAATGCAATAAAGACAATAATTCTAACCCCGCTGATTCTGATTTCACTGGCTCTGTTGACAGCAGTTGAGGCTTTGCATCACAGTATTTAGCCTGAAGGCACCTGAAGATTCAGGGCTCACTTATGTTCTATATGAACACATTAACTATATGCAAAAAACTTTGAGTGAAAAATATTCACAGATAATAAAATCTTATTCAACAAGTAACCTATTGATTCTAGTTAAGTAAAGAATAATTTGCACAAATAGAGATGGCTGAAGTGGACCTTTTCTTTGTAGACAAACATAACAGTCATGATATCCAACGGAAATAGTGGCTGTGACCAGATTTAAGACATTAGCTTTCCTCTGCTCTTGGATGAAAAAATTGAAAAAGGAGGAAAGCAGAGCTCTCTTGACTCTGCTGAAGCTCATGGATGGATGAAGGCATACTGTGAAGAGAAGTTGTAAGGCAGGAATAAACCATGTTAAACATATTCTGGTTGTTCTTCTACTTTGTTTTTAGCTGTAGAAAACAACATTAAGTTATAATGCACAAAAAATGCAATCCGTTTAAAACAAAGGATAAGGGCTGCATTTCATGCAGGACAAACGACTGTGTGGTTTACGAGTCTTCCCAAATGGCAGTAAGAAAAATCCCTGACAACATGCAGTTAAATACAGTAATAAGGGAAACACACAGCTCTCCTTGAATAAGCCTATCATGCTAGACAGACAGATCAGGTCTCTATATCAGCTAATGTCTTTGAGCTGTTCCCCAAGTATGACCTACAGAATCAGGTGAAGCTGCGCTTGGGCCAGTCATTGCCCAATGATCTGATGCATGGCACCTATCAAAAGCTGTTACTCACCAGTCAAACCCTTGACAGTTGTAGGTTTGCTTTTGTGTCTCCCCTTTTCCGCAACCAGACTGATGGTGTATTCTGTCCCTGCCTCCAGTCCTCGCAGGATAAAAGAGGTGCTGTCCACAGGGACCTCCACTTCATTCTTTCTTCCAGAGGGACTAACGTAAATGAGGCGGTAACGATCAAACTTAGCCACTGGTCTTCTCCAGCGAAGCAACAAGGTTGTTTCAGTGGGATCACTGACTTCCAAGTCCTTGGGGTTATCAAGATCTACAGGTTAAAAAGACAAAGTTGAAATGTTAAGCAAAGTCTCTGTCCTGCACTGGGACAGTCTTTCAGGCACCTGCAGACAGAGCAGTATTCATACTGTGTGTCTAGTGACAGCTCAAAGTCTCATTTGACTTTCTGTACAAATTTGCCCTGCTTACATTCGCTTTAGCAAGTAGTGCATTCACTTGGGAAAAGAGGGATGTTGAGAGAGAACAATTCGTTTTGAAGGGAAGTCAGGACTACTGCAACAACTGAAGCAGAGCTTTTTGTCAAATTAACCTTTACACCCTAACCACCACTCCTGCCCCAAATCCTCACAACTAGAGGACAGTTGGGGTAAGTAATAACCACCAAGGAGCTCACCTGGAGGCGAATCTCCCAGAGTATACCTTTGGGAAATGTTTTCTCTTTCCCTTCTGGAAAAATGTTTTATTTGTGTCAAGATAAAATGAAGAATCTTCTAAAGTACTTCTTACAGCATTACTTAAAACAGGAAAGAAACACCAGAGTGGCTCCAGCTGACTCGCTGCTTCCTCCAGAGCACAAAGGAGGAACAAGCTACTCACCAGTCCCAGCATTAATGGTAGCAGGAGCACTTTCTCTGTCCTGTCGCACTGCTGTCACTCCAATGCCATATTCAGTTCCAGGCCTCAAACCTAATTGATAAGGAGAAGAGGTGTGAGTCCCTGTCTATGGGAGATGCTGGATGGCATTTTCTTAAACAAGGAAGTCTGAAAGCATGTGAGTGTAGATATATTCTTTTCTGTGTAAGTGGAGACTCAAGGTCTCATTTACCCTCCAGCTGCTCTGAAGTGAATGCATCTTTTTCCATGGACATACTGGAGGATAAGGATTATGGCTGACTAAGATTGCATCCTAGACACTGTGCAAATACATAATCAGAGAGAGATACCACTTGCAAGACCTTGCATTGTAGGTTCTTCAGCTCAGGAAAAGGGTACAGACATCCATATTAAATGGAAAAATTCCAGTTATCTAGCTTTGCAGGCAGGTAAGGTAGCTTGCATGTACACAGAAAAGCTGAAAGCTGGCATCAGTAACTACCATCATTAGCCCATGCAGAAGTGTCTTGAATGCAGAGGTGTGAAACCATCCCCATAAAGTGATATAGGTATCTAAAAATTCAGGGAAGTGGCTAGTGGGATTCAGATCTGCACATGAAAGTGAAATGGTTAGACACCTTTTGTTGTCTAGTCATCCACCTGCAGATGGGCAAATGCACATTACATGTGTTTTAATTTAACTGCTTGTATTCAAAATGTGTAACCTCTGCTTGTAACCTTTTAGATATGATGACCAAAAGGACATTTTTTCACTACATTTTTGTACACTAGGGTGATGACAGCAGCATGACATTATTAACCTCTCAATCCTACCTGTGAGTGTAGCTTTGGTTGTTGCCTGATTGCCTTTTGGCACTGTAATCTCAGCATGGTCTCCACCAGCGATGGGAGCAAATTTAATTCTGTAGTTATCGATATTCGCATGACTGTTCTTCCACTCCAAAGTAATGCTGCTGTCTGTCTGTGACACCCGCTTCAGGTTCTTTGGAGCATCCAAATCTGTAAAAGAAAGAATCATTCTCTTATGATAGTAATTTTTAAAAGATGAGAATGATCAAAAAAAATTGATATTAAGTTTTCTCACATATAATACTTCTGTGTTCAAGTCTTTAACTATATCAAGTAAATTCCTTTTGGCATAAAGTGGAGAGCTCACTAGAACTGTTTGGGGGGAAAAAAAAAGTGGAAGACGTTCAACCTTTACCTCCTGAAATAAAAATAACATTTTTAACTTCAGTATTGTTTTTTCTTACAAAATATAAAGTGCTTGTAGAAATACATATTTGGGTGAAAATCTTCTTTTTCCTTTACAAATAACTCAATTTTCCAATAGAAAAAGACCTCTAATAAAAAAGAATTGACCAACTCCAGAATTTCTGTTCAGCAAAAACCTTCCAATCATAGCTGAAGGGAACTCTAGGTATCAAAAGGAAAGGTGAATATTATATATAAATTCAATGAGATTTCACTGTTCACTCCTATAACAAAATTAAATCTCTATCTGAAGGAACAACTACATTTTGAGATGAAAAGGGAGGTAATTCTCTATGTTCCATTTTCTCAGGTCTATTAATGCATCCAAACTTTGACAACATGCTAAAGGACCCACTTCTTTCATAAAACACTCCCAAGGTCACTAAGGAGAAAAACTAAATTTAGAAAACAAGACAGCAAACATTGCCAGAGCAGAGGAAGGAGAAAGAGCAGTTCTCTGCTAATCTGTTTTGGATTTAGGCAAACAGAAATAATGTTGCTGCTCAGGTTTTAGACGTTGTGGAAGTAGGAACCATGGAAGATGTTTAGCACAGCAAACAGGCAATAACCTAGAGGAACTCTGTTTCCTAGAGTAGAGATTTAGCATAAGATGATCAAAAAGCTAAGTGACCTAAGAGCATAATTTCCATTTTCAAAAGACATTTAGGAACCTGAGAGTTTAAATATTTTGATATGGGACTCCCAATAAAATGGGAATCTCACTCTTAAAGTCACAAAGACACACTGGAAAACCATCTCCATTACATCTCTGTAACAGAGGTGGTTCTGTGTCAATGTTGTAACTATCAACTTAAGTGACATGTTGGAAACAGCATAGAAACACTGGTGGCAATTACGTCACCCTTCTAGAAGCTTGGACTGGTATCCAAGTCTTTTACCTGTGACAAAGACTTCTTTCATGGGATCGCTTTCCATGTCCCCTCGCCGAGAGATGAGCGTCACTTCATACTCTGTGTGTGGCTTCAGGTTTCCGAGAGAATATTGGTTTTCATCTTCGGAGAGGTCAATGGTTGTTCTGTCCCCTGGAACATCCTTGGGGCCATAGGTGAGCTCTATGCCTTCAATTTCAGCCAAAGGTTTGGACCACGTGATCAGAGCTGTGGTATCTGTGACATCTTTTGCCTCAATCTGGCTAGGGGCATCAAGCTCTGTAATGAAGAGAGAAAAATATGATTTTTTTTTAAGCAACCTCGCCAGGAAGATCATACACAGTCAGGTCTTCAAACTGTTGAATCAGAGCAAAAGACGGTGGTTCTTATCAGCTGAAGCTTATTGCCAAATGGAACCAATTCGTCAGAAGCTAATGCATCAAAATTCATTAACATCAGAAGTTGCCAAAGCAAAGACGAGTGGAAACCCTAGAAGGTTCTCCATCTGCACAACAAAACCTCTTTCTCCTAAGTAATTTCTCTGTGGAATCACTGCCAGGATGACAGGAATTCTCGTTCCTGTTGATGTACCTTTTGAACAAGAACCAAGTGCATACTGCTGGCTACAATCTAGATAAAAACAAATTTCCTTTCCTCTGTAGTCAGGTAATTTGGAAAGGAAATAATTTCTCCTTATGTCTTTTTATTAGCAGTTTCAGTGCTTCCTTTTTTGCCTCAGAAAATAGAGTATATAACTTCGCTTTTTCTTTGTTTAAAAATTCCACAGACTACATCAAGTAGCAGTTGTTTTATCAGTTGTGGTACATCAAATACCAGGTTGTTCTTACTTGTGGTTATCACCCTTGACAGTCCGGGTCCTCTGGTATTGTTTTTCACTATATGAAGGGATACATTATACTGTTGCCCTGGTGCCAAACCTGGCTGCATATATGATGTTTCCGGCCTTTTCAAGCTGCTGGTTATATCTCCATTATCCTCCTTTTTCTGTAACACAGAATAATCAGTTAAAATAAATACAAGAAACATAGGGTCCTTCACTTGCACATGGCCTCTATGCAAGAAACATTACTTCCTTACCATATTACGGAAAATCAGCTCCCATCCATCAAATGAAATGTTCAGAGGATCCCACTCCACCTGGACAGATGTTTCTCTGACAGATTTGAATTTCAGACCTTCTGGAGCAGGCAGGTCTGTGACAGAGAAAAAATGAGACAACTACATGAGCAATGATTTCCCACAAATGAGGGCACTGGCATTGGGACATCTTTCCACAACTATAAATATCCACAGTGTAGTGATCTGTATCTGAGATGTTCAGACTCTCTTCACAGCCAGTTATTCTGCCTTTGAAGTGACATTCCTCTGATCCATCTTAGATGCCACCTTAGAGTAAAATTAATTGTGCCCTAAAAACATCTATTTTTTCCCTTTATCTGTAAAGAAGCCTTGTATGGACATGTCAAGTTAGATGAATCCTGCCCCAGGTGTCTAAAAATGACCGCAGTGACAGAATTCAATGGACATCTTTTGAGGTTGAGATATTTAGATACAACTGATATGTACACAGTATAAAGATGATGAACAAGTAGACAGACAGCACAGGGAAAGTAAGATACTGTAAGACACAATGAAGATGAAAAACAAATATAACCTTCATTTTAGTTAAAACATTTAGAATCCAAATGTTTTCATTTGGATCTGTTTTTTTCACATGCTGCTATATTCTTACATTATTTTAGGAAGCATTACCAAGGTTTAAAAAAGTACCTTATTATGAAAAATCTGAAGGTCTTAAATTACAAGAATTCTATGACTGGGAGAGTAGAGGAGCTGAGCGGAAGAACTAGTGCACCGAGCAGAAGAGCTAGTGAACTGTAGTTTTAATGCAGTCTTGAGTATTGGAATAGTATAGAAAATGCAAGTGAAGATGACTGACTTGGTCTAGAAGAAAAGATGAATTGAAAATAAAAAATAAAATAGAAAGAACCCCCCCCCCCCAAAAAAAGGATACAAATAATATACACTACAAACACAGATAAATGGGTGAATACAGGGAACATTAAACTCACATGTTGCTACCCTGGCACTGACTGGAATGCTCTTCTTGTTTTTAAGGATTGCAAAGACACGGATAAAGTATTCCACACCCGGCTCCAGTTCATGAATAGTGGCAGATGTCCGATTTCCTGGCACGGTGAACTGCAGATCTAGGCCACCACTGCTGGTAGGGACATAGGTGACAAGATACTCATTGACTAGATTCTCATGTTTCCATTCCAGATTTACGGTCTTATCTGTTATGTTTGTCACAGTCAGCTCAGTTGGAGGAGACACTGGGAAGGGGAAAACAAAACAAACTTCTAAGAGCTTTTCAAGGCTCAAAAATGAATGACTTACCCAGTTTCACATTTTCCCAGGAGGAGTTCATAAGAATCAGCTAACAAATAGGGAGTGGAGAAGCCAGGTCACACAAATTAGCCAACTGAAGAAAGGAATGTCCAAGTGACGAAGACTACAGACATTTCCAAAAGCCACAGGCCAATTTCTGCTCTCGTTCTCACACACAACCTATAGCTCATTATGTTCTAGCTCCTCCTCCAGTGGCTAACGTGCAAGACTGATGCAGATGACTACTCTAGCAAGCTCCTTAGGGATTCAGTTGTTTAAGTCAACTGCCAGTAACACATGATTTTATAGCTGAAAGTCCTGGGCTTTCCATATACAAAATTGCATGGATTTTCCAAAGTGAAATAAAACACTATTATTTTTCTAAATACTTCCAAGTGAATTACTCCACATTTGCACACGTACAGCACAAAACGTGGCTTGGGAATCTTTCAGCAGGGGAAAATAAAATATGGGAATTTCTTTTCAAGGGTATTCATTATCTTTTATCATGTTCCCACCCTCAAAGTACTCCTTGATTATCCTACAAAGACTTCAGTTCCAAAATTGCTCCTCAGGGATATCCTAAGGAAAACTACTTCCTTTATAGTGTAATGCCTGCCACTATCTAGCTGCCAAAATTTTCTATCAACTTTTCTATAGTGTCAGTGGTACTGGGAAACTAAGTATGTGGCTTTATAACTAGGTTTCCACTCCAGCTGATTCCACAGTTTTACTCCAAGTTTTGTCAAACCCAACAGTATGAGTAAGGAAACCTTTTAAAAAATATGATCAAATTTTGCTTTACCTAGAAAAATCCATCTGATCAGCTGAGAGGTAGCCAAGGCCCCAGTAACCCTGAAAAATTGCACTATAATGCTTGGAACATCTGGTCATCCTATCGTGATGGCTGCCTCGTGCTGATGAGTCAGACAGGACAAGGTTATTTTATGAGTTTACCTTGCCTCCATTACACACTCTGACTCCGCAACGGTTCCAGCTCAGAGATCCACCTTCAAAGCAAAACCACTGAGCCCTTGGAGACTGTTAGTATATATTGTCAGTGCCATGTGTTTAGTTTTCTGCTCCTACAATAGTGATGGTACCTCAGATGAAAATCCCTTTTGTACCAGTCTAGCACTGGAATGGGGACCATAAATTGGCTGTCAGAAACATTTGATACTCAGACTATTTATTCCCTGAAGTTCGTTTTCCACATTACTTCATTCCTGCAGAGCCTTATTTTTCAGTATAAATTCTTTCTATATTCTTTTAGCTAATACTACTGAGAACCTAGTAAGAAGATTCTGCATATATCTCCTTTTCCATAGTCAGAACGCTTTTTTTGTTGCAGTTTTGGAGAGAATCTATCTTCTTAGCCTAAAAAGGTATTAGGAGAAACTGAAAGATAACAGTGACAAATTCCCAACCAGTGCAAGCTGCTACTCCAGTGACAGTATGGTGGGAGCAAGCTTGGAGATAACAAACTGATTGCACTACCATTATCAATTTGCTGGCCATAAAAAGATACCAGCAAGGACTATCCTACATAGCCCTGACAAGTAAGGAAGGCCAAGATCTTGCTCTGGGTGCTCTAACTCCACTGATTTAGTTGTTCTGACTATGATAAAGCGGAACTAAGGTCTAGCTACTTAGAAAGGTTCATAGAGCCTCCTGCACTGCTGGATGAACACAGAGATTACCCAGGGGAAGTGGGTTGAAACGGACATTACAACCTACCATCAGAACAGTCGTCCCCTATGTAACCATCCTCACAGATACACTGTCCCTCGACACAGCGTCCCATGTTGTTGCAGTTGTTGGGGCAGGAGCGTTCACGGCAGTCATCCCCGACAAAGCCTTCCTCACACACACACCGTCCGTCAACACAGCGACCCCGGCCATGGCAGTCGTTGGGGCAGCGCCGCTGGCCACAGTCCTCTCCTGTGAACCCTTCTTCGCACACACACTGCCCGTTGACGCAGCGCCCGCGGTGGTTGCAGCTGTTGGGGCAGGCCAGCTCCCCGCAGTCGTCCCCAGTGAAGCCGTTGTCGCACACGCACTGCCCCTCTACACACCGGCCTCGGTTGTGGCAGTCCTCAGGGCACCGCAGCTCCCCGCAGTCTTCCCCCGTGTACCCCTCGTCGCACACACACTGCCCGTTGACACAGCGCCCATGCTTGTGGCAGTCGTTGGGGCACCGCAGCTCCCCGCAGTCATCCCCGACGAACTGCTCGTCGCACACGCACTGCCCGTTGACGCAGCGCCCGCGGCTGTGGCAGTCAGTGGGGCACCGCAGCTCTCCGCAGTCTTCCCCGATGAACCCCTCGTCACACATGCACTGCCCATTGATGCAGCGCCCGCGGCGGTGGCAGTCGTTGGGGCACCGCAGCTCTCCGCAGTCTTCACCCAGGTAGCCCTCGTGGCACACGCAGCGCCCGCTCACGCAGCGCCCACGGTTGTTGCAGTCTTTTGGGCACCTCTTTTCACTGCAGTCATCCCCCACGAAGCCTTCGTGACAGACACACAGCCCGTTCTCGCAGCGACCGTTGTTGTTGCAATTGTTGGGGCAAGTCAGCTCCCCACAGTCCTCCCCAGTGTAGCCCTGCTCACAGAAGCAGGTCCCGTTGACACAGCGCCCACGGTCGAAGCAATCATTGGGGCAGATGAGCTCGTTGCAGTCTTCACCAGTGTAGCCCTCGTCACAGACGCACTCGTTGTCCACGCAGCGCCCACGGTTGTTGCAGTTGTTGAGACAGAGAGGCTCACTGCAGTCCTTGCCGGTGAAGCCCTCGTTGCACACGCACTGCCCGCTCACACACTTCCCATGCACGCTGCACCCCTCGGGGCAGAGCTCCTCGCTGCAGTCTGCTCCCGTGTACCCCTCAAAGCACACACAAACCCCATCGACGCACTTGCCTTGGTCGTTACAGTCTGATGGGCAGGTGGCCTGGCCACAGTCCTCACCAGTGAAGCCTTCTACACAGATGCACTTGCCATGGACGCAGCGGCCTCTGTTTGAGCAGTTGCGTGGGCAGTTGGGTTCAGAGCAGTTGGGGCCTTTCCAGCCAGGCTCACAAATGCAGCCACAGATCTCAGTGCTGTAGTTTCCATGTCCACCACAATAGGGTGTTGTGTCCAGGCGACCTGTACCAATGCATCAGAAAACCTGTTACCCTCATTGGCTCTGGGTTGTGCCAGACCAGTGCAACATAAATGCTCCATCTCCACCATGCCGCATGGGGCAATTAGATGGATTAATTCCTTTGCTGAACAGCAAGGACAGCTAGCCACAGGTCATGGTGCCTGTTGTTACATCTTCCCTCTGGAGAATAAAAATGACCATGGTGGCAGAAATGTGCCCATGACAACCGGGCACAATGCCTCTTTCAGCCCAGGGGCTTGGAGGTATATTCAAAAGTTTTACAAAGATATTTACAAATCTGGTGCTGTGCTGTACCACCAGTGCTCAGAAGATAACTCCTTGCACTTAACCTCCCTGCTCCTACTGCCATGCCCAAACAAGTCCCAAAGCACTTTGGGAAAAATTATACAGTGAGAAACTATAGCAAACAGGATAACATTTCTGAAGCAATCAGGAGATATTCAGCCTTTGGGTCCCTTACTGGAGTTACCTAAAAGGGGTCTTATTTTCCCAGATCCCTGCAGGACACGTCTCTTTAGAGATTTGCCAAAGCTTTTGAATCAAAATACCTCCTTCTTTTTCTTACGAGATTTAATTTACCAGGAACAATTTAATTCACACTACTGTCAGAGAAGAGTTCCTGCCAACTACTTAGCAAATTAGCGTGTTGGATTTGTCTGCCCTTCTCAAACCCTTTTCCACTGACAGAGCAGCTTTGCTGACAGCTTCATGAGAGCATGCACCATGAAGCATTATTCACCAATTCACTCCAAAACATAAAAAGCTGGGCAGTACATTGTATCATTGGCATGGAGACTGGTTCTGTTCTCAGGGGGACAGATTACTACTGAGAAGATTTCTGCTTACTTTCTTGTATGACCAGTCTCTTACCTCAGTTTAAAAAACAGCAGGAAGGATATTATACTTTTCTCTCTCAAATCATTTGTTCTCACAAGTATTCATCTATAGTCTATATCTTGCTGTATTTTTATTGGTCTCTATTCGAGAAAACTTGGAAATAAAGATAGTTACACTGGCAGTCTATTCAAGGAGACAAATGCAGGGCCAAGAGCTTGTACTGTATGAGTTTAATCTTAGCTCTGATGCTGTCACCTTGCCCAAGCACCATACATGCTCAGTGCTGCAGCAATAATGTGGCCGACTGGTGCTCAGGCAGAGCTCTAACCCACAGACACATTAAACTGCAAAACTGTGAATGAACACATCTTGCAAGCTGGCCAAACACATTCCCAACTTTGATTATGTTTCAAATTTAACAGGTTGACTTTTGTTCATTCTTGAAACAGATTCTAGAATCTATTCTAAACAAGGGCTGCAGCCAGCATGAGAGTTTCCCAGAGAGCAGCTCCTCCAGCTGCCTTACCTTCTGCTGTTTGGGTACTGGGACAGCATCCAGCACCACTGGCACACTGCTCTCGTAGGGAGGATACCAGCCCCTCCAGCTCCTCTAGTCTGCTCAGGAGATCCTTAATGTCTGGAGCAGCAGCACAGCCACAAGCCTGGCGGGGAATGTTGATCCGGTGAGTGAAGACAATCTGGTTCTCCTCGTTCATCGTGTGCTCCTCGTAGTGCTTGACTGGCTCAATTTCTGCCTTCAAATCTGCATCACCGCTAGCTGAATCTAGGTCCACAGAGCAAAGGGAGTGACCAGGTAATTTAATGTTGTAGACATGGTTAAAAACCACAGGCTGGTTATCTTCTTGCAAGGTCATGTTTAACCCAGTCTCCTGATTTTGCTTGATAATTCGCCTGAGGAGTCCACCACTGGCATGCTGGTATAACACAGCTAAGATCACACAGGCCAGCACCTGGGTGGGGAGTCCCATTGTGGTGTTCAGTTCCTTCTGGAGGCAGATGGAGTCTTGTTTATTTGGTCTTTGTAGTCTGGAGCTGAAATTGGAGAGCCAGTTCAAACCAAATTAGATTTCCTCTCCTTTCCTGGTACAGTTGTTCCCTGAAACAATAAGGAGACATATTAGAGATGAACAGTAGCTGCACCGCTCAACAAAACATCCGCAACACTGTATGTGCCCATGTCCTGAAAGAACTTGGCTAAGGTGCTACTCAACATACAATCTCACCTGACCCAGACTTGCTGACCTTGCACTTAAACAACAGTAGTGCAGTGCTTAATCTTCCAGGATCTTAGCACGCTTGTGAACAAAAACTCACAAAACACCAATCTTGAAAGAAACTACTATTATTTCCAGTTTAGAGCAAGTATAACGGAGTAAAAGAAGGTTCAACTGTCTCAAACAGAATACTAGGGCAAAGTAGCCTGCTGAGTCTCACCTCATGCAAAAACACTACTTTCAGGCCCAGCGCAGGGGCTTACAACAAAAAATACACAGAAAAAATAATGTGTCTTCTTTTATTATACAGACAGTGTTAGAAGCCTGCCTTCCCTTCCCCCATTACTCCACTGCTTGCAGGCTAACAAAAGTTAGATCACCTGAGATACTTGAGACACAATCAAAAGACGTATCAGCACCACTAAGCCCAGTGTAGTCCTTTCCCAAATGCTTTAATTTAATTTGCTTGGGAACCTGAACTCCAGAGCTTACAGTCAATAACAGGCTTACTGTAAAGACAATTTGCCTGAAGCAGGAAGATAAATGGAGCTTTCATAAGAACGTTGCAGACTCAGGGTTCTGGAGTCAGTGTTGACATCACGTCTAGCAATATTTTAGTGTAAAACTAATGGGACACAGTAGATTACCCCAAATGAGGCTCCAACAAGGGTAACATACTGTAAGTATCAATTTGAATATAGGAAATCTGTTGGTTTCCTACCTGTATTGTGCTATAGCAACTTCAAAGGATAAGAGAGCAGGCAGGTAGGCGGGAATTATTACCAGAATTTTTAAAAAATAAAGAAAAAAATAAAAATAAATAAAAAAGAGGAGAGGGAGGAAAGAAAACGAAATCCTTTGATCACCTAAATCCTTCAAGAGAAAGAGAAAGCTTTACATTGATACAGGTGTGGAAAAAAAGCCTTTTTTAGCAACCAGTTAGCCCTTTCACTAGGGCCACACTTTTCAGCACCTGATCTTTCATCAGCTATAACACAATACCCCTCTTCCCGTCACAAGCACCTGGCTAGGCTGTAATAACTCTTCCTGAAAGTCACTCCTGTTAATCAGCTTCAATATTTCTTATTCCTCCCCAACCCATACCCCTTCATTTCAAATGATATGAGTCAGGGGAGCAAAGAATAAGACTGAAAGTCATCTATTGACTTCCACACAGAATCAGGCCTTCGGTAGGCAGAATGAGAACCAAAGGCAGCTAAGGGACAGACTAAACAAGCACACTTAATAAATGTCATCTTAATGTTTGTTTTTCTTTCTACTCCCAGAAAACCTTGGTTAAACAGTTAGGTCAGTGACTTGGCTTTCACGGGTTACAAGCTCTTTTTTTTTGTTCTACTAATGAAGAAAACAGCATTTTTTTTCTCTAAACACCACAGTTTTGATGATAGCCCATTTATCAGATGGTAAACTAGCTTCTCGATCCTTTTGCTTCTCATAAAATGTAGGGATCATTTTTTTTCCTGCACTATCCCAGCTGCTTTTGTACAAGAGTGACAGTAATACAGGCACTTTACTGAAATTAATTTTCTCTGTAAACAATACAGAGCTCACAAAGAGTGAACTTCACCTCCTTTTTATAGGGGAATAAATCAGAAGTAAACAAGCAGCAGTACATGTTTTTTTCTTGTCATGGAAAAGCATTCAACTCTTAGTCATTTCTAACACTTATCCTGTTTCTTCAAATACATCTGCAATCCTTGTCTGCACCAGAATAGATCACAGGGAAGCTAATAAAGAATAACAGAAAAGGACATGGTCCAGGTCTCATCTGTGGCTCAGTTCAATCCCTCAATAGAGTTGCAGTTCATGAAATGCACTCAAGACAGTTTTTGAAGTGAGATTTAGCTTTCAAGTACTCCCATTTGGGGTTTGCAAGTTGCTTTCCATGCAGTGAGATTTCCATGCACCTCTTACCCTGAAATAAGGTTATATAGAAAAATTGCTGCCTAATCCTCAACTGCTTACTTAAAGGCTAGGCTCCTTGACAGATGCATCACCAGCAGTAAATGGAACAAACCGGAGGCACCTGTGCATCTAGTTCTCACTAAATTTCAGTGAAAGTTGAGCATCACTTTCCTTATGGCTTTTGTAAATCCCAGCCTGCAAGAATATGTGCCTGGTCCAAACCAAGAAAGTTGCTGTAAGTTTTTCCTCTGACTGCTGTGAGTTTACATGTCATTTTATGACAGTACAAACTGCAATTCTGGACTATGCTTGGAAAATGAAAAACTTGCTTCTGACAAGAGCCACTGCCACTGTTACTTTCTCTACTGATGAAAGCCAAATGAACACCATTAGTTTTACTGGATATTCATCATGTTAGAGTCAGCCAAAGCTCTCAAACTACAGATGATACCATAAGACTTAATGTATCTTGGTTAACATCCTTTTGAAGTTTGTGGAGAGTGGTCTGGAAGAAGCATTCCTCAGCATCTGATCTATGACGTATGTGTTTTGACACAGAGTGCAATGTCCGAGCTAACTCAGATCAGGTGTTTCTCATCAGATCTGCCAAGGACCCAGCTTGATAAGCTGAACTCCAGTGCTAGATCTGAGATCTACAGAATAGGACACCTTCATACAATTATTTATACATTAGCTGTATTTTTGGCTGGAACTACAAAGATGACATCCTTCTCTCCAACTCCCATCCCTCAAATATATCTACACAACAGCTCAAGACATGAAGGACCACCCAGGAGCAGACCTTTCTAGAGAAAGATGGAAGCAACAGCAAGGAAGGATGACTGTGTCATCCCTTCACTTTTCCCCATCTTCTTCCCTTCAGAATGCTCCCCCATTAGATTGTATTAAAAAGCAGCAGACATACTGCCTATTGGAGACATCCTCTCTATATTTTCCTTGTAGACATCAGTTGCTGGATTGTTTTTAATTACAGGCGCCTAAAAGCCTGGCAGCAAGACTTTGCAAAAGAAGATGACCTTTCTCATCATGAGCTTGGCCTCGCTGTGATGTATACAAAAGGAGCTGGGTGATGCTTGGGGCATGTCTCTTAGACATGCTGAAAGGTTTGTGTGCCCAGGAATGTGTCCATTTTTAATGAGCAATTTGTCTAATAAGAAGTATTATCCCTCCCTGCAAATTGTGCCCCTTTTATATCTTCCTACCATCCTCACTGCAATGCAATTACTTTGAAATTCTTGTTAGCAGTTATGTGGTTGGTCTGCAAAACCTTCTGCTTATAGCACACAACAACAAAGTCTGGCTGCTGCTGTTCTCCCATCTAATCATTAGCATATTCTTATTGTCGTTACCTTCTTGGATCATTGGACAATGATTATCTTTTAGGTCTTTCTTTGCACAGCATATCACACTGGGGAGCTTATGCCTGTTCTCTTAGGCACAACCGCAATACAGGTAATAACAAAAGGTGCTGTGTTCTCTCACATCCATCTTAATTTTCCTGCATCAGGAGTGTTCAGCTTCCTGCTGGACTGGATTTTGCAGTCATGCCACTCACTGAGTTGTGTACTAGCATTGGATAAAAACCACATTCCCGTGGGCATCTCTCAGAGTTGTCTTAGACCTGCTGTGCACAACTCTACTTCCAAGAACCCTCAGCGAGCTTTACCCAGCTGAGTACAGCAGGTACAAGGAGCACAAGGAAGCCCTTAATGTTAAGTCCAGATTCACTAGTTATCATCATAAGTGTGTGAGAGTTTTTTTTAATTATGCAAGCCCTCCTTCAAAGCACATAAACTCAAAACGTGGTATGTCTGAAAATCTTGCTGTAGATGTCTCAGTTAAAGATGTTATTCTCTCTGAGAAAAGAGCTCTCTGTACCTGAAGGACATTGGAAGAGGCTGTTTGGCAACAGCTCAGCCACTGGAGCAGTAGCAGTATAGAAAGCTTTGAATCTCCGCAAGCAGAAACGATTTTTAGTGAAGGCATTAAGGCACAGGCTTGTCTAGATATTTCCACAGTCTGTGCTACTGTCTCACCACCACATTGCTATAACCTTAAACAAATGCTTAAGGAATTAAATAAATTACAGTCAGGAATATTTTTCTATAGAGCAGAGGATATGACCTAGAAGCCTGTTTTTTAATGCAACAGAGAAAAGCAAGACTCCCATGCCAGCTGTGAGGCAGGAACACTCTGTAGACCCAGCATTTTGCCCTGGTGGAGGCTGTGGAAGTGTCCATCAGAGAGAAAAGAGACTACTCCTAGAGAAACACTCCTTAAAAACATGATCATTAGCGAGTGACACTGTTTATAACGTGTTGTGGATTGATGGATTTTCAATTGCACAAAGAAAAGGAACTATTTTCATTTCCACTGCAACTCCTTTCATTTGAGGGTGTGAAGTCATATCACATTATGGTTGCCAAAAGCTGAGAAAATGCTAGGGTTATTTGTTTGTTTACACCTTTTTTTTCTTTCACTTTGTTTTCCCAAATGATATCAGAATTGTTTTGGGATCTTTCCACTTAATTAGAAATTTGTTTCCTCTTAATAGTAAATTTTCAAGTCAACCTTGAATACAGCCCTGGAGTTCTGACTCCCAGGGAACGCTAAGCAAAGAAAATCTATGAATGTTTTGTTCCCTCAAAGATATGTTTGTTGGAAACCGTAAGGAGTGAGAACCAAAATTAATGTTTGCCTAGCTGACAATTCAAGTGTACCACTCTGATCTCTCTTGTAAATTCAGGAGTGGCAGAGCTGTGAGATGACTTACGGACCTGGAGAACGATAAATACGCAAATGAGAACCTTATGTGATTTTAATCAAAACAGATTGCAAGAATGAAGAAATGGAGGTGTTAAAAAATATCTCTTGCTGTCCTTCCCTAGAAAAGGCAGAAGGCTGATTAGATCTGTTCAGACACCTTCTACACGTCAGGACCTTAAAGAAGGTAGAAGTAAAAAGAGTGGAAAAAAAGGAAAAAATTTCTACCCAAACAGGTATTTCCAACATCTCAGCAGGAATGGATCAAATATTTTTAGCATATATTGGATTCAAACAGATCTTGTTAAAATCTAGAGAGTAGAAGTAATTGGTTAGATACTGGCAAAGAGAAATAAATAAATAAAAAAAAAATGGAGCCTTTTTAGGTCTGTTAATTGCTGACCTCAAAACACCTTTCTGTGATTTGTTAACACAAGAAACTATGTTGTGCACTTTCTACATGCAATATCAACATGGGATTAATAAATGGAATAAATAAATAAATGGCTGCCAGAATAGATTTTTACAAGTAAAGGCTTCAAAAGATGTAACATTTTAAAGAAAAATTGTTAATAATTTTGCCAAGACCACACTACTCTTGAGAGTCTAGACTTCTTCTTGAGCACAGATGGACTAAGTCTGAAGTATATTGAAATATTTTCAAAGAAAGAGACTGGGGAGACTAAAGGTTTTTACACAGCAGGCCAAAACACGAACAGTTGTGACCTCATCATCTTTCATTACTGTTTCCATACATTCATACCTATAGAAAATCATTTTCTTTCCATTTTGAAATCCAACAGGCCAAAGGAATCAGCAGGGAAACTCAGTGTAGGTCAAACTACATTAAATCACAGTGGAGAGCTCAAATTCATAATAGTCCTAAACTATCAGCACTGAGTTTTTAAGAAAAGATCAAAGCCAAATCATTGCATCTTTTTCTTTATTTACACTGCAGTCATTCTAAAGGGAGTGGTTCTTAAGAAGGCCATTTCTACAGTAATTCAGAAAATCCATGGAGTTCTCTGAGGCTTACAGATTCAAGAGTAAAAAGAAGGCGGGTGCAAGGAAATTTTGCAGTTGGTTCAGCACCCATCAGACTCCACAGATATGAACGGGACTTTGGAACGTGAACTTCCAAGGGGAAAAAAAACTCACAATTCAGAATTTTTCTTCAAAGTCTTAAATCAACTGCATGAAGAGGGAAAAACAGGGCCATAACTATCAGGGAAAAAGAAAGAAACTAATTCTCTGGATCAGATAAAAGATAGTGTGATAAACTATAATCCATCCAGTTTCTGAGTTACACAGTGATGACTTATTTCTAATTTTTATAAAAACAACTTCCCTTCTTTTCCCACAATCGGCTCATGGAGAAAACTACCCTGCATGTATTCTAGGGAATTTTGTAACATCTCTATACAAAAAAGTGAGGCACAGACAGTCCAAGCTTGAGAGACCGAAGCGCCTAGAAGCCTCTGGATGTAGGCCCAAGTATTTTATCCAGGGCAAGACTGACGAGGCTGGAAGTAGGATCGAGGTTTCTGGAGTCCCACCAGTCGTTCAACCACATGCCCACGCTTCTGTCTTTTTCAGCATTCCCCAGCACCAGACCCCAATATTATACTTTCATTTTCTTATTTCTGCATTTATAACTTAAAACTTTTATTATTTAAGGGCAAACTGGCATTTTGTGTGTGATGTGGGTAAGTTTCCATAATTAAGAGCTCTGGATACATCCTGAAGCCATCTGTGTTTCATCTAGTTCTGGCACTGCATATTTACAAGGACCCCCCCTTCCCAGGACTGACAACCCTTATAAATATGGCCATTTTGCATAGGGAGAGACAGGAGCTGATCTGCATGGTTAATTCATGACTGATTTCTGAGCACTCATAGATTAGATTTTAACGTGCAGAATGAATGTATCATTCATTTTGATGGTGCATCTCAAGAACATTTCAAAACGGCAATTTGAGGGCCTTGTCCATGCCGCAGTACTTACTAATATAAACAAAACAAATTGTATAGTACTATAAATGAACCCTGCAGTCAGTCCTGTAATCATCTGAATTGCTTTCAGATTTATATTTCAGACCATATCAAAGAATAGCAGTAAAAACAAAAACCAGATGTACAGACTTTTTTTGCCCCATCCAACCCCTGAGGTCCTGCATTAAACATCACTCAGCTAATCCTGAACTCTTCACTCCAGTTAATTTTTCATCCTTGGCTTCAGCTCTTAATGACATTTCTACTTTGGGGAAGCTGTACTGCTTCTGGTTCACAGATCCTACTGTACATCACCCTTAAATGAAACCATTTGGATTCATTTTAGTTTCCTCCCATTCTACCTTGGCTGAAAAGCAGCATATAGACAGGACTTTGCCAAGGTTGTTTTGGAAGGAATTTTAATTAATTGCTTTGTGTACAATTTAGAATTTAGCAAAGGCTCATATTTCAAAGGCATCAGCATGACAGTACCACAAAGGAGGAGAAAAATAACCCACTGAAGCCAACATCCATAAAAAATGTGAAAGAGCTACGGTAAATTCTGAATGACAAACAGAAAAGGATACCCATGAGAGACTAAATCTTCTGATGTACAGTGACTATTCTGAGTTAAATCAGCATGATTATTCCACTATAAACTACTTTGCTTCAAGAGTTTCGTATTCTTAGTCATAGAAACTCTTCCTAGGCCTCATCCTTGTTCAATATCTCAGAGAGAGAACATACGTTTCCAAACCAAACAATGGTTTTGGCTGCTTTTCAAAGCAGAGCAAAAGTTCAGAGATTAGAGGTGGACTCCTTCCAGTATCAGTAACACTTTTGCTCAATAAAGCATTCGATGTAATGAGCAATAACCATAAGAATTGAAAAATGAAGTCAACTGACAGAGATACAATTGGTAGAAAATGGCTGATGAAAACTTGCAATAATTAAACAGAAGTGAAAAAGAGATCATGTAAGGAGGTGCCTGCAATAACAGGACGCTGAACTCAATGCCCAAGAGATGCCTTTCAGTTTCAGAGTCCTAAAGACATTTTTGATTTATGTTTCTTG
Organism: Rhea pennata; assembly: GCF_028389875.1. Classification (NCBI taxonomy): domain Eukaryota; kingdom Metazoa; phylum Chordata; class Aves; order Rheiformes; family Rheidae; genus Rhea; species Rhea pennata. The sequence continues at coordinate 5,440,663 of NC_084680.1, forward strand.
GAATTCCACAGATGATGATGAGAAAACTAAAAATCTTGTCTGAACATACTGCTGCTGCAACCAAGGAGCAGCAATTCAGAGGAATGCCAGGACTGTGGAAAAGGCACTGCACTGGCACTTAGGAGGCCTGAAACTGTTCCTAATTTCTGGAACAAGCTTAGCCAAGTCAATTAAGATCTTGATTCCCAAGATGACTTTGGGAGATCTGCATCCTATATAAGGTGCAAATAACTGAAATTGCTTAATCTCTTTAAAATTTCCAACCATACCTCTAGAGAGAGTCCTCAGCTCACTCACTGTGTAAAAGACTTTCTTTCCTCCCACAGATTTTCTGCTTAAATTTTAAGGTTTTGTGCCAGAAGTTGTCTCTTAATGCATGCACATACCAGCTCACATACTGAAGACCTGGCTTCCTTTAATATCAACAAGAATAGCTAAGGGACTAGAGTCTTTACTAAGGAGGTTAATCATAGACACCTTCTAAATAGGCTACAAATGGACAATAGACAAGATTGGTGATGAGAAGGGCAAGTGTGATGGGCTTGGAAATTGTATACTCTAGTTATAACAGAACTGATCTGGAACAACTACCATGCTGTTCAGGGCTGCTGGGTATAAGATACCATTTTTAAGGCTCTGCCTATGTAATTATTTATACAGTAAACCCAATGCTTCCTTTGGAGCCATTCCAGAGGCCAGCCATCAATGGAAGAAATTAAATAACAAACCCATGTTTAACATTATTAAAAGAAGATTAGCCTCATGGCAACACTCTGTGTTACTTTGAGGAGACTTCTATTCCAAACGTATTCTAAACCCACCATATTCTAAAAAATGGGATTTGAGAGGAGTAAGTTCCCTCCACTGCCAAAGGCATCCTTCCTGAGCATCATTAGCCCCATCAGGACCGCTGTAGAACCAGTCTTCCAGAGGAAAGCACCCACCAGCACCCATCACCTGGCTGCTGGGAGATGGTTTTGGAGGGTGAGGCAGGCCAGGAGGTATGTGGCTTACCCACTCTTACAGTGACCGGTCACAAATGGGTGAAGAGCTCAGACCACTTCAAGGCAGGATATCAGCACAGTCTCTGCATTGCCTACCTAGCTTACTCCTTCCAGGACCTTGTTTAGGGTAATAAGTTAAACGCCATCTGCTTAAACTCATATACAATGAGAGACTGCTCCTAAGTACAGTCCCAAACCGACTATTGGAGACAACCTGGGAATGCTCCTTCTCCAAGCAGTGGAGAGGGTGCAGTCATGGCCCAAGCCCCTATGTGCACAGCAAGCAGCATGGTGCCATGGATGCTGCACATTCGCTACTCCGTTTGTTGCTCAAGCATAGTTCCTGTAAGATGTGTAATGGGTCATTACCACTCAGCGTTGTCCCCTGCAGGTGACTTTGAAGTTGTACATTCATGCTGACATGCTGAAAAGCCTGCTGTCCCTTATGAAAATGCAAAGGCACAGCTTGGATTATGACCAGCTGCATTCATGTCTTGGGCCCACACTTAAGCAAAATGTTCACAAATATCCATTGGAAAATCTCAAGAATAAGGATTTCAACATTTCTTACCCCACCAACAGATATGACAAGCATTATGCAGAACCATCAAAGATTAACATGTACTGGATCAGGTTCCGAGGGAAGGACATCTGCAGAATTCAAGCTTCTCTTGAACTGTCAGAGTCTTATGGCCGTTTTTTTGCACAGTTGTTTTGCATCCAATGTTTATATAAGAAACATCCAACGTGGCATTACGTAATAGTTATATATAGCCAGACTTAGGAAGAGACCCATACTAAACACAGGAATTGGAAAGCTCCTAGTAACTCATTTTTTATGCCACTAGAATTAAGACAATTGAATATGAAGAAAAATGAATAAATGAATGAAATGAACAAAGATAATTGCTGAGTGACTTAGATCCATAATGCAGAACTACTCATTCTATGCTCATAACTTGGTGTTGAATCTCTCATGTAATGTATTGTTATTTGCGCATAATTTGAAACAAATAAATGATACATCTCAGTCTGAGCGGCAGCTGTGTTGTTTCCAGCATACTCCTGGGCTCCTGGCTATGTATAATGTGGCTTATACTAAATATGCCTCCAGCTTATGACTTGGCAGGATGTTGCCATTTCAGTTAATTTCCCTTCAACATCTGCAGAAGCTTTTCTTGCCTTTGCTCAGAGACCATTAGGTCTCTGCTGCTATACATCAGCCAGCACAATCGTGCCAGGGTGGGAGGCTGCACTCTTCTCCATATCCTCATCATCATTCATAGGGGCAAGTGAGAACTATAGATTTGGACCCAGGCTGGGAATGCAAAACTCTTAGATAGAAAACAGGTACAAGCTTCCTGGGAAGTGCCTGTAAAAAGGTAAAGACACCAGCGCCGTCAGACAGTAGAGCTGGGAACTCTGAGAGCATCAACACAATATGATGGTTTTGCTTCTTCCATGCTTAGGAGGGATACGTGCTGTCTCCTGGCAAAGAGTCAGTCTTGGGATCGCTGTGTGCCACCCTGCAAGCATCCCCAAAGCACAGCTCCTGCCTGCTGAGGCGCTGAGCACCCGACAAAACCAAGACACACAACGGGAGCTTGAGCAAAAACCAGACTCGCTCTGCGTCTGCAAAGCCTGCCCAAGCTCACAGGATCCCGGAAGGCAACGGCCCAAAGGCACAGTCTGGCCAAAAGCTTTTGAGGGCATGGCAGGCTATTCGTGACCAGGAAAATCTGCCTCTTGTGTTGAATTTCCATACGCGTTTAATCCCGGGGACCGAGGAAGACATCGGCAAAGCATATGCTCTGCCAAAGAGAGGTAAATAAAGCACTTCGCTGCAGACGGAGTCTAACATTTATTTTGGGTGTGCGATGGAGTCTGAACTCATGTGATAGAGTAATCCAGTCGATGAGGTCATGTGTCCCTCTGAAGGGGTTTCTTTGTACCTCGCATTAGTTAGCAACGCTTTTTCTGTTATCAAGCATCTAATTAAACTCACAAAAGCAGGGTCTTTAAAAACAGTGTCAGGCAGAATTGAAAACTGAATAATTAGTTTTTTTTTTTCCCTTTTCATTTTACCCAACAGGAAGAGAAGAGAGGTGTAAGTGGGGAAAGGGGCACAAGAAAGAGACTCATTGTTTTCAGACGATAGAACAATTATCTTAATCTAATTTTAAGTTTTCTGTAGTACCCAACCCTGTTGCAGATAATAGTGATACACATTTACATGGCATATTGCATCTCAAAGAACCACAGTTTTCTACCCAAATCGTACAAGCCTCCCCGAAGCCAGCCTACACCACTCACTGCTGGAGTGACACAGAGCACCTTTCGTAGTAGTGAAATCCTTATGAAAATAGTGGGCTTTTCCTTCAGTCCTGGGGGGGGGGGGGGGGAAGTAAATTAAATTTGCCTCCATTGTAATTTGATTTGAAGAAAAATTCAACCCTTGGATGAGACTATATCGGCCTGCGGCTCAGAGAGCTTTTGTGGTCTCCCTTATCCTGTGTCAGGAATACCAGCTCGGTTCTGACAGACAGGGAAGAGTGAATTACAACTAAACCACCACCAGCTCTTCCTGCAGTCCTTCAGCTTCCCTTGCAGAACTCACACGTAGATCTGGTAGCTCAGGAAGTCTAAGAAGAGCCAAGCTTGAGTTCTTTTACAGTGATTTACTTATAAGTGCTCAAAGACACCAGTAACTGCAAGCTACCTGCTGTTAAATAGCCATACTTAAGAGAATCGTATCATTCCACGTCAGTTATTTGGTGGCACCATTGGTTCACTTTGTTAGAAAGATCCATGCATGGATCCTGCATGGATTATTTCATTCAGTGTTTCCTTGTCCTCTCTATTGGATATCTGAGCAATCAAGCAGCCAGATAAAGGCTGGCTCGGTAAAAACAGCCCTAGAAAATAGTTGTGTCTGAGATACGATGAAAATAACTGGTATGACTGGTTGAAAAGGTTTTCACTGATTTTGCCTTTGAAAGTTGCCATTTTTATTTTGGTTCTAAAAACTCAGCAAGAAGAAAATTAAAACATAGTCAGCAGCATTTCAGGTCTTCTCAACATGAAATTTCATGCTAGCCCTGCGAAAACCTCCCGAGGAAACCTTCCTTGAAACCAGTAATTTCTGCACCATGGTTTGCTTTCACAAAACCTCATTTTTTTAAAGAATGACTGCCTCAAACATTTTTTCAATTTCATTTTTCTAATAAAACACGGAGCAGTCTGGACTTGAACTACCAAACGGAAAGCCCTAGCAAAGCCAAACTGTACTTCTCACGCTCTCCTTTATCCCAGGGCAGGAGGAGACACAATGAACCTTATGTTTGTTTAAACCCCTAAAAATACAGATATGTACCCAAAGAGAAGTAAGATACATCAGCGCACTTCAAACTACCATAACATTTCAAAAACAGTGGTAAAGAAGCCAAACAGCTTTCTATTGATAGTTGCCTCGTTGTCTGGTTACCTTCTGTTTTCTTACCATCTTTGAGGGACCAATTCTTACGTTTGCAAGGCAAGTTCTGCTTATTTTACCATAAACTGTCAAAATTGCTGATAAATAACACTCCTCCCCCCACCAACACAAACCCTTGTTTGGCAGGAAACCATCTTCATTCAAGATATAAAGCAAACAGCTTGAAAGACTGACAGAAAGAAGAGAAAAGAATCGAAGGGGGTGAAGTAGAGGGGAAAGCTACTCAGATTTCTCAATTTTTTAATTTGATTGTATTCTTCTTGTGTATCACTTGACAGCATTTTCTCTTTGCCTACAGAGCAAGTTATATCAGCTGGTGAATATGAGCCATGGTGCTCCAGTGACTCACAACAACTAAAAATAAACCTCTGCATTAGTTTTTCTTTAAATATAAGGAGTTTGATAGGTTTTTTAAAGTTAAAATTAGGAAAAGTTTCTTAGATCATGTAAAAATGATGCTGCTGATGGAATTCAATGGAATAATGTGAACTGTACTGTGCTGACTGAAGTAATGTCTCACATGGTTTTTATTGTTTCCTTTCTGGCTTAGTTGCAAAGCCCAGGAAATTAAAGCGCTGCTTCTATAAAATGTACACTTTTTTTTTCTTTTTCACAAATTAGGGGCTATCCCCCTGAATGATGTAGGGAGGTGAAACTCTGAACTTGGAGCTGAAAATGCCAAACAAATGTTCAGTTGGAATAAGCTGCTTTTTATATATATATATATATATATTATTATTATTTATATAGCTTAGCTAACGTTTACAACAGTGGCTTGTATGTCAGTGTGATTTGGTTTCTCCTACACAGGCAGCATGAGAAAAGTAGCAAGTATCTTCTGGATTTGACCTGGTGAGACACATGGATGAAGATGGTAGGGAAGGAAGTGTGCTGCTCAGCTCTGCTCTACAGCAGAGCCCTGGTCTGGGGTGCTCTGATTACAGCCTCTTCTCTCTACTCTCAGTTATGGATTTGGGGAATGAAGAGCATCGGGTGGACATATGAGGGAGTCTGCCACTCACCACTGTGAAAATTAAAATGCAAATGAAACTTGAGATGAATGGGTGTACAAGGCAGCCAAAGAAAACATTCATTGGAGAATTATAGTTCAATGGCGAGGCGCAGGCTGCTGCCTTGCAGTATCATTGCAAAGTGAGAAACGCATGGGGTTCACCCTGAAAGGATTCCCCAGGCCTGGACAAGCTCTGTCTCAACGGTAGCTGAGATGAAAGCTTTCTACCCAATGGTCTGCAATCCAGGAGTCTTCTGAACCGTAACGAGAGAAACAAAGCTAAATAGAGCTGGCTTATTAGAGCTGGACGTTTGGAGTCCCCACAGAAGTGTCTACTCTCAGCAGAGACTCCAGAAAATGTTCACAGTCTCTGGATTAATAGGAGCGTGGTCCAGTGGTCGGAACAGAGGACCAAAATTCAGGCTTTCTGCACTGAAACTATTTTATAAATTATATGGTGTCTCAGATTATCCATTTGTAAAATTTCACAGACGGAATGCATGTCTCAGTGCATTAAGTACGTCAAAGACCTCACAGGAAAGATGCTCTCAAATGCTCATTTCCATAGTTAGAAACTTTTCTGAAAAATGCTAAAAATAATGCCAGAAAATACATAAGCAGAAAGCAGAGCACAGCAGTGCGCTCCCCTAAAACACGTAAGGGAGAAAGAGAGTCACAGATGGAGAAGTGTCTTTTGCACTGGAGAAGAAAGTCTGACCAGAGACAGCAGAGAATATGCAGACAGCTACATGACGGCCTAAAATTCTAGGGTAACGACAGCAAATTGAAGACTTTATCTGAAGCCAAAACATTGAATATGCCAAGCCAATTACCAAAATAAGATGAATCCATGGAAATAAACGGTGAGGTTAACAAAACCCACACAGAAACGCAGCCAAATTTGAGAAAAAAAAAAAAAAAAAAAAAAAAAGTAACCAAAACAAAATACATGGGTGCCACTTATTATCTTACACCTATAGAATGCCATTTCTTCTGTAACAGTCTCCAGACGCTTTACGAACTCAGTGCAGGAATGGTTCAATCACACATGTACACCCAATCTTCCTCCACAACAAAATGTATCCAGTATCGTGTAGCAACATCTTATGCTGCTACACAACTGAAGTGATTCATGCTTTCAGACAGGAAGTAGAGAAGAATACTACATCCAGCTGAAACCACAGAAGAATTTTTATACAAGCCACAAGACACAAGCCAGTTATTTTATGGGCAGATAATCCAAATATGTTATATATAGACTGAAAGATAGAAACTTAAGAGAGGTAACTAGAGGAGAACCAACACCACTCATCTTCCATCTACTTCCCACTGACTGAGAAGAGGCTAAGTTAACAGGAAATTCGGTCTATGCTTGGGGCTTGTTTTTTTGTTAAGAGCTCGGACACTTGAGCATCAATTTCTGGAAATGTGAATTCAAAAAAGGGAAACAAAACAAGCAGGTCAGCGGGGTGCTTTTGAGCTGCTTTCAGATTGCTGGCAGGGTGCACAGTAACCAGCCAAGTACAGCAATTTGCTACAAACCTGAGAAGAAAAAAACAAAAAGAAAAAAAAAGACAAGAGTATGCATCTACTAAATACCCATTTTTTCTCCCATCTGCAAAGCAGTCTCTGTTCTTACTGTACCTTTCAGAGCTGGAAGAAAAGAGCTACTGAAAGATACAGACTAGACAAAAACTATGGATTAGGAACAGCAGGGCACATTAGGAATGTGAACAGCAAAGGCAATGAATTCAGAAAAAACTGCATCTCTTCTAAAAACAGAAGCAGAACAATAGAAACAGGTTATCTCAGGATGGCTCCATGGAAAGCAGAAAGGATGTGTTCGCACCTCCTTCTTGCTTTGTTTCCCACTGAAACTCCCTGTTTGCATTTATAGTGCAGAAGTCAGTTTTATCCAATAGTCTCTGAAGGCGTACTTGGTGTTCTGGATTGTTAGAAGTAGAATCGAATCAAATCCATAGCAGAGCTGTCACAGAAACTGAAACTTAAATTACTGCCTTTCCCAATATAAAAGGCCTTTCACAGTCAAAGCAACTTCTGTGCATAATCATGCAGCAGAAGTCATTGTTGCCTGCTAAGTATGTACTGTACCATTTAATAAAGCCTTTCCTAATAGCAAAAGCATTTGCTTCCTCTCTTGGCTTTTCCCTCCTCATAGCAAAGACGTATGCAGAGCTGGAAATGATCTACAGTTTTCTAAACTTGTCCTTGGAAAGTTTCTTTGCCAAGCTACACTTCGTCAGGAGCTCATTATTTTCTGGGTAGACACCAGAGACGTCGCTTTGAATTATTTTGAAGGCTTTCCTGATGCAGCCTCAAACTATGAGGTTTGTATGCTTTTTTGCATGAATCACAGCAAGTTATGTTCATTCCACATACAAAGCTCTGCTTCATTTGCAGACCCTTCTCCATACTGTCTCTTCCAAAACCACCCATTTTGCAGTGTTCTAGAAGGTTTTGTGACGTGACAGGAACAGCAGCAACTCAGGACTTCTGAATTTTCTTCCCATTTCTTCACTCACAGGCTATGTGATATTAGTCCACTCTCAGTTCCTCTGCAACAATACTAAAATTGACTCTGGAATGAATTTGTACAATTCTGTCCTCATTTGCACTTCAGAGCAGCTGCCCTGGATTGACACCAACATTAGCAAGACCACGTTTAGCCCAGCAGAAAAAGTGACCTGAGTTTTGCAAAACTGAGCTTAGCAATGCCTCCCTTTTAGGCCTCAGGGCCTCCATAGTCAGATCCATAGAGGTGAAGTAAAAACCAATGATGTTCACTATAGGGTCCAAAAGGAAAGTGAGTGGGGTCACAGAATGGTATCCTGCCCCCGGGCTGAGCAACAGTTTGAGAGCAAGCCAACAGCCAAAGCTAAGACTAGGAGCCCGTGCAGTCTCATTTGTTGCCAAAATTCACAACGACAGAGATACACACCAGTTTTTCTACTAGTAATGATAGGTAGGAACAAATAATCTTTGTGTTTGAAGTACCTTGAATTATTAACACATTAAACAAATATATGCGCAGTACACAAGGAAATAGGTTAAACACACTGAGAGGACATTGCTTTGTGGAAAACAACTATGGAAAGCAATTTTGTTGCTTTCCTGAAGGTCAGGGAGAAGAAATTAGCCAGAAATCCACTCCATAAGCCAAGCACTGCATTTTTCCACTTTAAAGTTAGCTTAGCTGAAGGAACATCATCCGCTGGGGTAAGGGAATGGGAATTCTTACATTTTAATGACTTCACAGTAATGAGGAACACAAATAATGTACGTGTGCATTGGCCTGGAATAACACAAAGTATTTAAGAAGTATGAGTTGCTAAGATGATATTGGTCACCAAGCAGCAGGAGACTTTCAGAATTCATTGTGGTTATTTGCATGAAGTTTGCAATTTTACTTTGATTTAACCACATACTTATTCAAGCACTGCAAATGACTTCTCTGAATTGTCTCAGAAGGCAGTTATAACCTTGTACTGTTCTTGGGGATCAGAAATATTATTGCTCATCTCCTGACATCAGCAGATTTTGGCCTTCTTAAAAGATGCTGAGGGGAGCACATGGGCAACCCTCCCCAAAACAAACCTGTACTTTTCAACAAATTATTAGTTTACTTTTCTTCCCAGCCAGAGCTCCTCTGTCCTTGGTACTAGCATTTTAAATCTGCAGGAATGTGCACATTTTTCTAACTCGTAAGAGCGTAGAAGGAGTTCCTTGAAATCTGACTTCCAGTAACATCCTCCAGGCTAGATATCTGCCTGGCCTAGTTCTGTCAGATGTCATGATATCAACAATTTGCATCTTTAGCAGCCTAGGACAGGGCAGCAAACTCTTAGCAGAATGAAACATATAATAGAGATCTGAAGAGAGCATGAAACCAACCACAGGGAGGCAAGACAAAATACAAATCAGATTCACAAAATATGAAGCAAAGTGAGTGTGAGTCACTTGGAGAAAAAAAGAGGAGACTGTTTCTAAACAGTCCAGTTTGAGGATATTTCTCAGTGCTCTGATGTAAAGCAGAAGAACTTATTATGTAATGCAATGGAAAACATAGCCAAATGTACAGCTCTGAGCAAATGATTAGTTGAAACAATGACTCAACTCAAACAAAAATCTGTTCTGCTGCTTTGAATATCAACAAATTGAGCACTATTACACTAATGAGAGATTTGAGAGACCTCCACCAGCACCACTCTGACCTCCTTGCACAGTTACTTGAGGCCTGTCTGTGCAAAAGTCTCAGCTGACAGCAATTTGAGCTGTGGAACAAAAGAAGGGATGTGGAACTCAATTATCCAACAACAGATCTCCACTGAAATCAATGCAATTGTGTCACATGAGACTTTGGCTGGCAGCCCCTTAAGTCTGCACAGAGGGAACCATCCCCTCAAAAACGCATGCTGAAATGAAGCAGACAGGGAATAGTGCAGACAATGAAATACAATTCTGTGCCAGAAATATGCTCAGTGGGCTCCAGTTTCCTCTCCCTCAAACTGGTCTTACCCCTAGGTACTTCCATGAGTAGTACTCCTGACTTGTGTGAGGCCAGATTAGATCAGATCAGCCCAGAGCATTCTTTGCAAAGAGAAATTTCTGCACCATGCAATCAAGAAAATGTTCATATTTAACTCTCCATATCAAAGTGAAATAGTGACAGTTGCTCATGCTAGCAGAACAAGCTTTCTCTGTGTGAGACAGCTTAAGTTGGACACTTAGCACTTCAATCTGACACTAAGGCTTCATTTTTATCAGTTTGGTAGGGCATATGAAGAAGTTTCATATTTTTACTTTAAGTGCAAGTTATAGATATCTGTATCCGTCTACACACAAACACAGTTTAAGGGCTCCTGCACATATTCAGAGAAATGTAAATCAATCTTAGTGTAAAAGATAATCGGACCATAACCTGGAAAGCACTGTACTCATTTCGAGTCAGTTCCCTCTTCTTACAGATGAGCTTTTACCCATCCAAACAGTGCCAGTGGGACCATTAGTAAGGTATTCAGTAACACGGATATGTATTCACAGCCATATTTGGGGAGATTCCAGTCAAATCAAAGTAAACTGACTTTGTCCAAACTGATCTTCCTTGGTGCTGTCATGGCATTGCTATCCCAGAAGCGCAGGGCTTTTGCAAATGCAGAAAGTGCAGTTGCACTGAGTTTCCTGAATTGCAAGAGCCTAGGCAGCAGTTCCCATGATGGTGAAAACACAGAAAAGCACTGCTAGCTGGCTGGTAGAAAACCGCATTTCCTTGTTTCTGCCAAAGATCCTGTCAAATCCCAGTGTACTGCTACTACATGGACAGCATGTGAAATAAAGGCCCGAGTGTGACAAGTGTAAAGAATGTCTAATGCATTTGAGAATGGCTCTCTCTAGGTCTTGCATTCTTTATATCAGACCTGGAACTGTGGCACTTCTGGTACTGGGTCACTGTGATTGCCTTGCTAACCTGTAAAGTGCACAAGTGTACATCCTAATTAATGCTTGGCAGTGGAAATATAAATCCCCTGGCTTGTAGATGGCATATACTCCTATAAACACTTAACTTGGCCACAAATCTGGAAAAATAGATAGGACACTCATAAGGAGTGCTTGGCATAGGAAATGCCAGCATTTTTTCCTGGAAGCTGCTTACATTGCCAAAATACTTCAATAAGAGGCATGATCTGAGACCTTTCCCTTAATATGCATCCTGCTCTCATCTGATTTGTAGTCTACAGTGTGCAGCATTCATTCTGAGTTAAACTTGAATTACTGTAATCCAAGCAATGCAGAAAGGAAATACACGCCACAAGCAAGGAGAAACATGCATTAAGCTGTCGCATCAAGAGCAAGGGGTTGCCTACACATCACAGACTACCTTTATATCTTTCTTGGCATAGACTTTTGTCACAGAGCACAGAGAAGCTATTTAGGAGGATACAGCATACCCAAAAGGGGCCATTTTTCAAAAGAACCAGGAAAAACAAAGAACCAGTGCAAAGTAGACATGGAGCTCCTCTTGAAAGCCTGGCAAACTGACTTCCGACAGAGTGAAATCATGCTAGCCCAACGGCCTGGAATGATGGAAGATAACCACGGAAGTCTTGCATTGCAGCATTCAGCGCCACGTCCCGAAACCGAGGCGCCTACCCTCGCAGCTACCCCCTGAGTGCTATGCCCAATAGCATTCACCTCGCAGCTGGCTTTCTCACCTGCTATTCTGCATCCTGTCCTCGAGGAAAGCCCAAATCTGCTCGACAAAATCTGCCTGTTTCAAGTTCTTTTAATATCTTTGGAATGAAAAGAGAACTTTTTCTTGGAAAAGAAATTTCTTGAATCCATTTGCAGCAGGGGTTCCTTAATGATGGAAATTACTGTTTAACCAGTTCTAGTGGGTAGATAGGGAAACAATTTCAGGTTAATTTTCATTTATACACAAATGAAGACATTTACATCCACTTTTAGCTTTATGCTGCCAGACTGGTATAAGAAAGCCTAAGTTGAAGAGCCAAGCTTTTGGGGGATTAATATTATCATTACTATCCTAACTCCATAAGAAAATTAGCATTTGTAATTTTAGGTTTATGAGTTTATTATGTTCTGGTGTGTCTTGGGATAGAGCATAGACAAATGTTCGAGCACTTTGTGAATCGAAGCCATTAAAATGGAATTTCCCAGGCACCCAATTTCAGACTCCTTTGAACATCTTGGCTGATATCTACACACGAATAGTCAATGCCACAGCTACAACCTGGCATGGGGAAGAGAGACTGCTACAACAGACCTTTTTCATGACCACGATACAAGTATTTGTTTTTAAAATCTGTATTTAAAAGATTTCTGTCCCACCACCCTGTACTTTCTACTCAATTACTAAAAAGGCTATGTTTTCTAAGCATGAAACAATATCATTTTTGTCAAGGGTTTAGAAACCGAGCACTTATACGAACTGAAGAAAGCTTCCTTTCTCTTCCCTGTGCAGTTCTGGTTGCAGGGAAAGAGCTTTCTGTGTGAGTAATCTTTCTAAGTAGGAAGCAGAGCTCCCCTATTGCTAGGGAAGAATGGACCTCCAGTAGGCTAATATGTGATGGATGACTGAATGCAAACTTGGCAACGTTGTTCTCCGTTCTCTAAAGAATACAAAATGCCACAGGCTATTCGTACACAGGGACTTGCTAGTTGAAAGTTCTGAAAACTTGGCAACATCTTACATTAGTTTAATTGAAACTACAGTGGCAAGACAATTAAGGATGCAAATTTCTTGCAACCAAATCAACTCAGGGTGAATTTATCTCTGGAGATTGACTTACATGTAAGCCAAACAAAAATAAAATGGAAGAATATTTTCATTGATTCTATGGCCTGAACAACAAAATCTTGCATTTATGATGGTCTGTAACCTCAAACCTCATATATTTACCAGTTTTCTTTTAAGACACTAGAACCACTGTCAGACAGGTAACTGAAGCTATATTTCTTTTTGTGTTTCATCAGCAATGTGATATGAAACATGTAGGAGAGAGAAAGGGGATGCATACAGAAACACAGTAAAGTACTACATTAAGTCTATATCTAGTTATTATGGCATACAGATCATTCCATTATATGTATATTGTGATGAGTTTTCCCCAACTAACAAATATCAAAAAGGGACCTCAAGTAAAACTCAGCTTTGCCTGTTCAGCAGAGGAATCCGTATTATATTCCTTCTTTCAAGGTCCAGATATTTTCTGCTGGGCCAAGAGACACCTCTCGTTGGGCAGGATCGCTTTCGGACTCCCCCTCCCCAGCCTGCCCACTCTGCACAGTGTAGTTACATCATACATTGAGAGATTTCACTAGCTGGAAGAATGCCCAGTTTTTAACTTTTCCCACATGTGGAAGGCATTTAATTTCAGCTCAGATGGAACAGAGGTTCGAACGCAGGAGTGGACAGCGAGCACTCTGAACTAGGGGAAGTTCCACTTGTGTAAACCCCAGAGCTCAGTGGAAACCAAGACAGCTCAATGTTGTCTCTCAGGGTTGCTCATTTTTCTTCTTTCTGCTACTTTTGCTCCTCAAAGAACAGCCTTCTTCCTTCTTCTTTTGTCTTCACCACACACAGAATTTTTTTGAACTGCTAATAATAGCAATTGTAAGCTCTTTATGACAAAGAGCATCACTTACTGTGTCTATTCATTTTTTCTAATACAGTGAGGCCCTAAAATGCCATAGCGATAGTAATAACATCATCAACTTCTAATAAAGTCCTATCCAAAGCCTGCGTAAGGAAAGGGCATCAGTAGATATCAAAGCAGTTTAACCAATTCAATTACATCTTATAAACTCAAAACTGACCTGTGCAAGTCTCTTGTTTTTCAATTCTTGACCTCAAATTTTTATTTTTTCTGTCTAGAATTAAAAGTTATCAATCTCACAGTTACTTGTACTGACTTTTCATATTTATGAGCCTGGATCATGATAACATATTGATTGGCCCATTGAATTGTATCACTCTGATTACCAGCTCCCTTACCCAGCTTCCTATCTTGTTACTTGGTAACGATGCTTTTGCTGCAAAATTGTCAGCCACTTTCCTTAGAAGTACTTTAAAATATCCCTGTAGTTATTACATTTTACAGTATTTTACAGTACATTTTCTGTAGTTTGTAACCACTGCTTTTGATGACAACCATCAGACCTTGAGAAAGGTGTGCTAAAAATCACACCAGAAATTAAGTCTGAGAAAGTACAAGTTGATAAATCAGAGCACAGTTTTTAAAGTCCAATGGGTCAGTCTGCCACAGTTCAAAACAAAAGCTGTTTTATTATTGGAAAGCTGAGATGTCTAAGTTTCTAGCAATATAAATCATGCATGTCTAAGGCTAGAGCTTTATGAGACACTGGATCTTAAAACTGTCAATGGCCCGTTGGTTTAGCAGCCCTTTAGCTTAGCAGCACGGTGATGTCATATGTCCAAGGTCAAATATATCAAGTCGCAGATTTCAAACTGTAGATTAATTTTTAACCATTCTTAATTTCTCATGTTTTGTAGCATACCGTGTAAGACAGATAAATGGGCAACTGACAATGAGACAGAGACCACCATCTGCATTTACTTGTATTTCTAAATGAAACTTTTAACCTAGACAGGTATCAGGGTTCACAAAGGAAAACAGTCCATGGAATGATCACTATTTCTACCTTACATTTCTGCTAGTGGAGGTCATCCATTTACACCAGACAACTCCGTTATACAATCCAGTACACTGCACTGCCATTTAGCACAATTACACTTCTGAACATACCCTACAAAGTCACACCAACAGACATACTCTTGGGTTGTACCAGAAAAACAGCAGAACATTGTACCAGCAGGTCTGTTATTTCACACGGTGTTACCAGAAAGGATGAAAGAGTTAAAGGTCTGGCTCCAAAGCAACATCACTACTTCAGATGCATGCTCTTCAGTTTTGCTTTGATTTTGGGAAGGAAAAAGGAAAAGAATTAGAATCAGTCCTGAGAAGTACAGAACCTGCTACCTAATCTGCTCTTCTGGAAACTATATGTTTCTCAGCAGATCCATTGGCTCTTCTACAGTTTTGGAAGCACTGATAAAGTAATTCTAGAGTTATAGGATTAAGGACTGGAACTTGGAAATAATTTTCTCCAGCATGAAAGGAGTCAGAGAATGAAATTAAAGACCAAAAAAATCTGGCAAATGAGTGATAAAGTGCTGAGGATAGGGAATATGAGTGTCTGTGACAGTGGGTAAAAGAAGTCCCCTGTATAACTCTTCATTCTGTCCGTTTTCAGGTGCTAACCTCCTTGGTCCCTTCCTGAGTGGATGAGGCAGAGGTGTAACTGCTGCAAAGGGGACTTGCTATCAGCTCCCTGATAACTCTGCAAGTATTTTCAAAATTCATTGCCTGGGTGGCCAGCTGCAGACTTATTCCCTTCTTTTGGCTAAGCACATTCATTTGATCAAACATTTGCTCCTCAGTTCCTGTTATCAGCAAGAAGAAAATAAATTAAAAAAAAAAAAAAACTTATAACCCACTTCTGCAAGCGTTCCTGGAATTCAAAGCAGCGTGACTAGTCCCCACTATCCAACTCATTCACAAACTACAGTGCCCTTAAGATTTCACAGCTCTAAAAGAGAAATGCAGGACCCCTGCATAATAAAACAAACAATGCAAAAACATTAATCAGGAAGCACGTAAAATGAATTCCTATTATTTAATACAAATTTTTAAAAACCATCTAGAAAAAACAAATACAAACAACAGCTCAACAACAGGTCTATACAATTAGTTTTTTTTTTTTTTTTTTTTTTTTAATAAGGGAGAAGTTGATAAATACTTTTATTGTGCTTCTTGTTCTGATGATGTCTCCACCGTGTGAGAGGACACATCATGGTCATGTCAGTCTGAACATAATAGCTTCCTGCGTGGTACAATACAGACTTTTGAAAAGTTTAGAATACCTGCCAAAAAGCTCCATCTCCCAGGGGCCAGAGAGTAAATCAGGCAGGGAAAACTCTACAAAGGTGATGCAAAGTACATTTTTGAATATATAAGCATAATTTCTAAATGAAGCCAGGTGCTATGACCTTCCCCCAGTCAACCTTTCCATTTCAAGTCAATCTGAGCCTTACTGGTAAGCGCAGAGTGTCATGCTGAAAAACTCAGTGCACAAGGAAGCAAGCAGTTAAGAAAAGGCAGACACACACGCACTGTAAATCAAGAGTCTCGGTTTTTCCATGATGATGGCAGAATTTCACCCTCCCCCTGCTCACAACCCACACATTTAAGCCCTTGGTAATCAGATACCAGCTGAACCTTCCTTTGTCTTTTGCTGCTCACTACAGAGTCAGAAGTTACTGTACTCCTGAAAGAAACTGCAGGTGGGAGGAAGGTGACAAAGCCTTCAGTGCAAATAAGTAGGCAGGCAGCAAATCAAAAAGAAAAAGATCCTGACTTCTCAAATTGTATACAATAGCACAGGAAGGTCACCTGGAAGGTTTAAGGAGCTAATTTAATCTGATAGGTGGGGTGAAGATGGGGAAAATGCATTATTTCACTAGCCAAGAGGGAATCCCACGCACTACTGGTTTTGCAGCCATCCTGTCGGTTAGGTTTTCATCTAGATTTCTGCAGATGTCCAGTGTCCAACTAACCCATCCATCATTCATTCATTAGTTCAAATTAATACCATTGAAATACTTATTGCGTCGTTCTTACACTGGATAATAAAGACAAACTAAAGGCAGGCATGCTCCAAATTTTAAAAAATTTCCCTGGTAAGACCCCTGCCTTTTCAGGCTGAATAGAGTCATAGCAGTGAAGGTCATGACAGAACACTGTGGTACTGCAAACTCGGGGGGTCGAAGAGCTCCTGATTTTTTAATTCAGGAAGGAAGCAGACTTACCTTACAGGCTCTGACAGAGATTAGATCCCGCTGTGAGCAGCCTCCATGAAATAAATATGATGTTAAAGTCAGCTATCGGGCTTCCGACTTTGTTGCTGTCCTGTCAAAATGCAGAAAAGTTGTATTGCCTGATACTGTGTGTGTGTGTGTGTGTGTGTGAAAGACAGAAGTGTTTGACAGTAAGGCAAACTGGTCAGATCAGCCAGATTCTGCTGGGTTTATATAGCTGAGCTGCAAATCCTGATCCTTGGCTCATTCCACTGTAATAGGATGCCTGAAGGCATTTTTTTCAGTTTTGCTTTAAAGGAACAGCCTCTCTCTTTGGCTTAGCTTCTGAAAGACACACACACACTCACACACGCAGTCACAGACAGACACACATACAAAAAAAGAATTTGCATGCAATTTATGGCTAAAGAAGGAAACCCCTGAACCATGAAAAAAAGAAAGTCAGCTCAGGGCAAATGACTCAGAAAGCAGAATATTTTCCTTGCAGCATCAGCGAAGTACATTATCAGGAGCTTTAATCCCTTCATCCTCATTATTTTAACATTACCAGAAGAGTAACAAAATTAAATAAAATCAGCAGACTCGCAAGTAAGATTTCAATTCCAGAAACACCTAGAGGACATAGTGGGTCAGATGGCCAGCTAACGTAAATCAACCACACTCCATTTACACAAGCTGAGGGTCTGGCAATCTCACATAACTTCAAGTTCGTCATCTCAGTGCACTGCTTCTGCTCGCTCAACAGCTCTATGGAAAAGAGAGGAGAAAGCAAGGAAAAGTTGAGTGAGCCTAGTCTGACTCTGTAAAGAAGAGAGAAAAGCCCAGAGAGGAGAACACAGGAGGGCTTCCCTTTCTTCACAGATCTGATAAAAAGAGATTATGTGCCTGGGGTGTGTGTGCGCGTGTCCGTGTGCATGTGAGTAAAGATAATCTGTCCCCTTTTGTGAGGCTTATGTTTTTTTTAGTCAGTGCATTCTCTCCGCTTCCCATCCCAGAGCTATCAGTAACACACAGACTACTCATCGGGGAGCATTTCACAGGCAGTTGTTCTCTCCCAACCACCCTTGAACCTCAGGCTTGTGGCTAAGAGTTAAAATCACAGTTGAAGGATTCTCATTAACACCGATTTTCCTCCTACCAGACACCAAAAATCTGCCTCCTATTCCTCTACACTTCATCCTACTTGTTTTGTTTGTTTGTTTGTTTGTGAATATTGGTGCAGTTAATCCTCAAACATACACTTCTTGAGTGAAGGACAAAGCTGCTCTTCTGTTTGTGAATTAGGAAGCATAAAAATGCTTTTAGAGACAATGAATATGCTACAAAGTGATTTCAATAGGCTATGGGACAAGTCTATGAGAAAGCAATAGGACTTTCCCCTGGAACAGGATGAAGATGCTCACAAGGATTATACTTGGATGCTAGGGTCCTTCCAATCTTTTTTTTTTTCCTTTCTGAATGAATCTCCTCTCAGCTGGCTTTTCCCAGGCTTCATGGACTTACCTCATGTTCTGGCACATCAGAATTTTTCCTCTTTGCTGCTTTATAGGCACAGCAGAACCAGAAAGATTGGCCTACCCTACATGCCTAGGAAAGGACAGGACGATTCCTGACCCTGAAGGTCTAAAACTTTAGAATCAGTATTTTTGTAGACCATATAACCTTAAATCTACTTAAACCCATTTTTCTGTGGTTTTCAGACATAACATTGATCTCCTCTATTTATCAACTGGTGTCTAACATTACAGCTGAGGTCATGTTGCATCACTGTCCTCAGCAGGTGGCACAAATTCTGGTCACTTCTAAATAGATACTGATTAAAACAAACCCAACCAACCAAACAAAAAACCCCAAAGCACTAAGAGGAAAAAAAAAGCTTTTAGAAGTATTTACACATGATTTTTGCAAAAAACAGATCCTATATCTTCAAGTAGCTACAGAATTGGTCAAAAACCACTGAAGTTGAAAGTTGCAGTAAAAATAGAGATGTATCTCTCAGCCTTTAATAAATACCTATGTCCAACTTCTTTTCTGATGTTTTTGACATACTATTTCAAAGCAATCATGCCCTAATAGAAGAAACTGGAGATGGTTTTGGAGATACCGTCAAAATTGTTGGTTAATCCCAAACAAAAGTATCAAGTCCTCTTTGACTGCTAATTTCTCCACAGTAAGTCTTGTTTTGGACATCTCCACCAATTCCAAAGGCAATGGGGTCAGCATACACAGCCCCCTGTAATTCTCCAATTTTTGTGTAACATTCTTCTCATAAGATACTCAGCTGGACTCTCGTGCCAGCTGACATTATCTCTCCCTATTGCATAGTCCTATGAAAGTCAATTAGAATTGTACTGAAGGACAAAAACTGTGAGATGTTACACAATTCGTCCAATAAAGCCTGATGGGGACTCAGAAAAGGCAGTTCCCCATACAAGGAGCCATTTGCTGCCTCTGACTTCTGCAGTCAGTTGACATGCATTTGAAGAACACACACTATTTCATTGTCCATATCCACAAGACTAAACAAGATGGTTAAAGCTTTTGTGTAAACCGTGGAAAGCAATTTGCAGGATTTGGGATTTTTAGCAGTTGTTAGTATCAGCTTTTCTGCTGCTATTTGTTTAATCAAAATTTAAACCATTTTTTTTTTCTCCAGTCTTTCTCTACACACTCATCTTCTGACTTCAAACAACATGCCATATGAGATAAGTCTCAGGTAAGAGTTCAGGCCTGTTCTTGTTTTATCTTTTCTGGCTCACTCATCCTTAATCATACTCTGCTGCAAACATTGAATGATACCTTGACTCAGAAGCAAAAGATAACATGAAAGAACAGGAAAATCTTTTTTAATCAGAAAGATACCTAAGTTGTGATCGTTAATAAGCAGGATAAAAGCTGATTTCTGTGCCTTATGGTATCCTCTGTCATTAGATAAATGTGGATAGCAATTGGAATTTTTTTAATGAAAAGATGAGAGAGAAAGCAAAGGAATACTGAACTTCCAAGGCTGCACTTATGAAATCACATTGGAGATGAAATTCAAGCACCTAGCGAAGGCCATAGTGGACAGACAAATCTAAGAACATGATATTCATGAAAGGATGAGACACACCTCAATTCATTATTCTGGAAAATACTAGTGAACTGCACAAAACATGCTCATGGGTACCTTAGGACAAAATTGTTGCAGTACAGGTAATTTGACTTAGTCCCAGTTTAATACCTGTGCTGGTTCACCAAAGCCTCAAAATAATCTACTTCATAGCAGAATGTTTCACAGTGTGAAAACTGTCCTGAAAGTGAAAAGCTGTGAACACAGTGGGAATTAACATATAACTTCTGTAGCCAGAGAGATCTTTAGCCAGGCACATAATGCAACAGATTTCAGTAACATGCAGATGGGAATCATCTCTTGGGCTACCATCTTATCTGGTGCTTCTCAATTGATTTCCTACTAATTTGCAGCAAATAATTTTTCCAGTGAATTCACTGCTACCTGCTTGGGAATCATTCGCAAAACAAACTTTTGTTTTTTTATGAATATATTTCTTATTTAAAATCACTCAGTACTGCTCCATAAGAAGGCACCTCAACTTATTTTCCAGAAAATATTTGAACTATTGTTTTAAATATTTGCTATTTGTAGTTTGCTATTCCTGTTGTCTCTTCAGCAGTATTTTTCCTTCCTTGTTTTAATGTGCCCCAAATCTAACAAGAGCTTACAGACATGGCAAACTTTCCAGCATGGCTACTTGTTCAGTGATTATATCTGAGAATACCAATTTATATAGGTATGCACAGAACTCCCTCTCCCAAATGTTGCAAACACTGATGTAACCATGTTCAGCCATGTTGAAGAAGAGTTTGATTTGAGCCTGGACTGCTTCTGGTAATTTCAACCCATGCTGAAAGGTACAAAAGCACCCAGTATTCTGATAACAGAGAATGTAGAAGCTCATACCTAACCCCAAAGAATTCTGATCAATGTAGATTAATCCAGTATCTGAAAGTACAAGTTGGCAATCACTTCTGAGAACCATAGTACTGAGAACTTGGGCAGAATCAACCGCACATATAAAGATAATAAAGTTGAGGCCCCATAATATCCAATAAAATGTTAAAGATCAAAGATCATGCTAGTCAATAAAATTACAAAACGTATTTAAAAATTGGGGGATTTTTCAAAGACGATCTCCAGAGAGGAAAAGTAAATTTCCCCTATTATTTGGAATTATTATCATTATCCTCAAGATATTTCCCAAGGGTTACATTTATCCCCTAAATGAAGAAATACAAAGCAGCTGCTTAAAAGTAGACCTGTTGGGTTGCATACTGCTTGCACGCAGGAAGCTGATTGTGACAGATGTTCATTTAATCTTTCCTTAACTATTCTTTCAAGAGCTGAGTATGTCTTGGCAGCATTTACATGGCTTGAGAAGCCTGCAAATTGGATCTGAAAGACGAGGCAATTGAGAAAACATTGATGCTTAATAAATTTATTTCAAATTCTCTTTCCACAGTAGTGAAAAGAAGCTATGTGCTTGCTAAGGATACACAGGAGCAGAGCCAGGTGACATGGGTGCTAATGCAATCTCTGCCATACTCTGAATCACACCTTGATCATATTCTTTCCTCTCTTTCCCTGTTCTATAAAACCAACCTAAATGCACAGCAACGCGTTGCTAGTACAAACTAGAGAAGAATTTGCTGTTAGTGCTGAAATGTTTAGAAAGAATTTTGATAGCACTATGCAAAATTCACACAAGAAAATCAAAGCTTCTCTGCAAAAAATAATGAGCGAACCAAGAAAAACAACTTTGCCATTGCATAAATATTTTCCATCGAAACTGCTGGTGCCAGATTCTATTACACAGAGTAACCTCTGATCTACATATCTTCAGCACTTATCATATTTGCAGTAGGCTTTATTAGAAGTTTATGAGACAAAATATGGTTTTCACTATGTGTCAAAATAGCAAAAGAGAGATGAGGAACAATATGCCAAGTTGCTGAGGACTGAGGGTGAAAAAGAAGTTTACTACATGGGATGGAATAAAGGTTTAACAGCATGTTAGCATTACTTACGAGTAGCTAAGCCATAAATGACACAGGCAAACTTTCACAACTTACTGCCAGTAAAGGTTTCATCCTGTACCACGACAATGGCACTCTAGTACTTGAGCTCATGAAAATACTTAAGCACGTGCCTCTATTCATCCCCAAATACTTAAGTAAACTCTCCTATAATCATGGGTTTACCCCCACTGATGCCAATTTTCCAGCTAATCATGTTAAACGTATGCTTGCTGAGCAGGAAGTTTCCCCAGTGAAACTCTAAGTAAGAATCATAGCAAAGTGAAGTTCACAGTGCATATTCATTCTATATGAAAGATGTTCAAATACAATGGTTTTTATCAGTATATGTCCTAAAACAATGACAAGAAGGATTCCTAGTTCCAATAAAGACTTGAGGACAGCCATACAGCTTACGCCTATGTGCCCACACTTACACACCCTTTGCTAGAAACTGTGATGCGCATTCACCCAACTGTCATCACAGGAGGTTTGTCTTGGGAGGCATATAGTCTATATTAGCCACAGGATTGGTGTCAGAGATCATGAGCACTCCCTTAGATAGAGATGAGGAGATCTAGTGCATGTACTACTTGAAAAACGTAGCTCTCCACAGAATGTGATAGTAATGTTACACTGATTTGTAGCTCAGTATGTCAAGTAAGGTTTGTTTAACAAGAATACGTTTTATCTGGATAGGAATATGATGATGCTCGTCAGAAATGCCCTCATTATGCTATTCTATACCCCTCCCAGCAAAACAGCCTTAGGCACTCTATAACCTTTGATGTTCTCCTGGACTAAGCGATGGCCCTGAAGAGCTCTGCAGTAAAGAAAAATAGAAAATTAGTTTCATAAGTTAAAATGAAGAGACACATTTAGTCTCAACTACATCTTTCATACAAAAATGTCAAAGCACTTGCATGGAAAAAGAATGAGACGGGACCTTTTAAAGTTAATACTGTCTTTCCCTAGGGCAGAACGAGCTATACTGGAACCAGCAAAGATTAGTAAAATGAGCTCTGTAAAAGAGAATAGTACTTTTTGTAGGGGAAACTGCCCTCAAATTAACCATGATGTCAGTGCCAGAATGAGAAATCAAAGATTGTGACTTGGCTTTGTGGCCTCGAGCCAGAAGCCTATGTGACAAATTTGATGTTTTCTGGCTATCCATACTGAAATACACAACATTCTGATTCTGTTACCTTAGGATGAAGGACTCTTTTAGGGAAAACAGGATCGAAAAATTCTTTCCTAGTAAGGGAAAAAGATTACAACTCAGTTTAGTCACTCATGCTTCAGGGAATGCTGTCAATTAATCTTAAAAATGTACTTGGCCTGGCTAGACGATAGCTGTTTAACACAAAACCCATACTAAGCGTACACATGCAGAAAGATGAAACAGAAGAGAAACTTCATAAGCATTTTGATCCATGGGATTAAAGCTGGTGGGAAAGACAATCACTCTGCAGTGACTATATTCTGCTAAGAGATAATACGTACTGGCTGTCAAGGTAACTGTGCACAGTTTTGAAAGTAGAAAGCTCATCATCATTGCTGTCTTAATGTTGAAACGAACCCTGACACAGGAAAGTGTACAGACGCCTCTTGAAATTAAGTAAAAGCTACTGTTTAACCATCATACCAACCATCTCATTACCATGGCATTCCTGTGACTGAAGGTAAACAAGGACATGGACAACTAGTGTTTAGGTTCTTCAGTCAATATTCAGTCAACATCATCTGTAGAAGACCCACTGGAAGATAAGCTCCACTTGTATGTGATGGTAAGCAGACACACAGCGTCTGTCTCAAAAAGTCTGACCGTCTTCCATTAGGACAGTCCCGATCCACTGACAAAAATAAGAGGAACAAAATCAATTAAAAGCACCCCAGAAAGAGACCAATAGGTCTGTTTGTCTGTCCTTTAAGTCAAAAGCCATGGGAAGCTTAGAGAATGGCTCAGTCCAAACACCAGAAATCCTCAAGCTAGAGAGTCTTGCATGGTTCAATATCTATCCACAGAAATATTTCTCTGCTTCAATAGACGTGTGTTTATTTTCACATTATCTGATAATTTTGCTTTCTGTTTTAAATTAACCTCTACATTAAAAGACAGATGAACATATATGTAACACAAGAGAATACTTGTAATATAAAGAAAAGAATAAAAACATCACACACTATTAATGAATAAAAATAATCATTTTCCACTCTTCACGTGTTGTCAGTATTTTTAGAACTGCAGCTACACGTCAGTAATGTAAGAAAAAGGTAGAGGCACTTAGAAATAATCAGATCAGTAGTACCTTTCAGACTATTCCAAATTCATAGCTTAGGCTCAGTTATATAAAAAGCAAGGATTTGAAAAGGTGATGAAAATTTCTAGTCTGAAGGAGACTAAAAATTCCCTTTATAACGCTAGTCCTAGACACTTATATCCCTAGTATTCAAAGTATATTCTAAAAATGTGCTTTAAAATAATACGTCAGCCTCAAATTAGCAAAATTTTTGACCCATCTGTCCAGTTTTTGAGTGGCAGATGAAGTCATTATAAAAAGTCAAGAATCTGGCTGATGGAGAACTGATTGTTTTCTTTGTAATTCTTAGCCTCTCCAATCAGTCGAAGAGGTGAAAGGTTCATGGAAACAGTCGAGAGACAAGCCAGACAGCGGGCTGTTCAACCTGCACAGCCTTTGTACAGAGCAGCCCAGTGTTTCAGCGTGAGAGTTGGTACTAATATATTCAATTTCAAGCAAGAAGCAAATTCAGCTGTCGAACCTCAGGTTCAAGGTTAATGTCTCGGGAGCGGAGGGGAAGGATCCTGTAGGTACAATACACATGTATCCTTGAAACATAATGTTGGCTTCCTAGCCTAAAATAAAGAGATTTTTACAGCTATGTTTGCTGCACTGCTGCTTTGGTTATTGAAAATGTAACAAGAAATAGGGTCAAGGAAAAGCAGAGATGAGAAAATTTGTACTTGAATTCCCACCTCCTTCCTGTCTTGCTGATTTTTAGCAAAAAGCACTAATTAGCAACTCCCTCCCCTCTGTTGTTTTTTCTCAGTGTTGTCCCCTGACCAGCTGGGATGTCACATCCAAGCTGTCAAAGGCTGGCAAGCAACCTCACGCTGTGCAATTAAGCCCACATCGCTCACTGGCGTGCTCAGAAAGCTGTTCATCCCCAGTGTGCACTCAGCTACATGGAGATACGAGCATGATCCAACCGCAAGAGAGCGATGGAGGAAGGAGAGCCGACAGCAGCTGGGGCAGAGCTCTCCTCCCATGGGCATGGTGGTGCGGAGGAAGACAAGCTCCTTCTGCTCCCTTCTCATGCAACATGCTGCACCGTGTCACTGCATTAAGTTGCTTGCGGTGAGGTCACATCGTAAAAGTGGACAAAAAGAGCAGAGGGAGGCACTTATCCTCGTCTTTCTCCCAGCATTTCCGGTAAGAGCCCATACACCTCTCCTCACATCCTGCGCTTGGTTTCTTCTGGGACCAACGGGAAACCTCAAAGCAGATGGATTTTAACTTACTTGCATTCTCTATAGCTAACTCAGGTTTCATTAAAGACAGCTGTAATTCCAGACTTTTTTGAATAGGTTAGCTCAGTTCTTTCTTTGTTTTTATATCTCTAGAGATCTAGGCTTAACAATAATTTTGAACCAAGGAATGAAGGAGAGTTTGTCAGAAGCATCTAATTGTCATCAATTTGACACACAAAATTACAAAATTGAACTCTGAGCACCAACCCTTTCTTATTCCCCAGTTCTTCACACAGGCAGCAGCATCCACCCTAGCCTGACACTGGGGCACATCAGATAGCACAGCAATAAGCAGAATATGTGCTAGAGACAGACAGTGGTGCAGAGCTGGTTAACACTTACACCCTTTAGCACATTCTACAAAATTCAGCACCTTCATCTCTTCGTAAGTTCGGGCTCCGTTAACATTAACAGCTGAAGAACACATTTAGTTTAAACCTTTTCCCTTGCTCAGAATGGTCTTTCTTAGGTCAGACTTAAAATTGCCTCTCTTTGAGAGCTAGCAAGAAACGCAAACCTTCTACCAGGGAACAAGCCAAATCACTCTAGGCTGAAAATCAGGATGCTTACAATCTATGTAATACGCCACAACAGGAATCATGTGTGCTGCTTTTATTCTGAATATGTTTCTTTTATTCTCAAGCTTCTGGAGTGCAAGTTATATGACAGTGTTGCGCAAACATTCTTCCAAAACTTCGTTTACAGAATTGAAATTAGCTGAATGCACAAATTCAATTCACTAAGGAACTGACAAGTTTCCTTTTCTGGACTTACAGTATCAACTTAAAGTGTTAATAACACTATGTTTTCAAAACAACCAATAGAGCGGAAAATTCTTGTCGCTTGTTGCAGGGATAAATTCAGTTTGTCAGTTATTCCAGACGAATGGCTGTTGTTGCCTATACTGAGGAATGCACAAAAGCAAACAGCTAAGATAAGAGTCTAACCAACAGGAGAGAAGAGTTCCTGCTGCAGATCTCTGTTCTCTCCAAAACAGCCCAGATTTTGTTAGAGTGCAGGTAACTTCCTCATATCTAAAGCAATTTTTAGGGCATTTTCATTATGAAGTGTTACAGTTATTTCCACTGTTACTTGATCAAATCACATGTATTTTGGCAAAGTCAGTGCTTCCCATAAGACCAACTTCTAAAAACTGATGCCTAGAGAACAGAGAGAGGATGCAGAACCAATGTCGGTATCCAATTCCAAATATTTTATTTCCTCTTTAAAAGCTTTTTACAGATGCTATTATGAGAAGTCTGGGATTAGAAATACTCAGGTAACAGCCAGTGCTTTAGCATCCCAAAATGAACATGTCCAAGATTGCTCATTACACTTAGGAAGTGATTCCATTTGGAAAAGCCAACAAGATATACCACGTCATGAATTCCAGTCAATTACGGCTGAATTCAGCCCACATCCTCCTGCTGTAGTTTTCCACCACCTCAACTCAGTAACAGCTAGATAGAAACGTTGTGTGTCTCATTACCCATCGTTAAATGAAATAAAATTAAAAATGAAACATGGTGGGAAATCAAAATGCAGTGCGTTAAGCAACTTGGATTCAAACTTGGCCTTTGGCCAAAGCACAGAAGCACTTAAGGACTTTATGCATATTTCTTTGATACCATCATAACTCCTCTTTTTCTTTTCTTTTCTTTTTTTCCCCCTCTGTCTACACTGGTAGTCTCTGTTCCCAATTTGCTGTGTAATGAAGTGACACAGGGTTTAGGAACGTCCCCTGGAACAAACTACCAACCCCCACCGCCTACTGTGACGGAGACTCATGACTGACTTCATGGCACCCGGGACTAACAAGCTCAGAGCTACTGCTGCAGCCCTGGCAAGAATGAAAAAAAGCAACAGACTCCATACGTCTGTCCCAGCGCTGAGGGGGGGGAAGTGAGTGAGGACAGATTTTCCATTCTATAGCCAGAGGCCCATCTTACGGGAAATTTCAGTCAGTAAAAGCAAAATGTTACTGGAATGTTGCCTTCCTTGAGCTTGCATGGAATTTATTATTATTATTAAATTTGGAGAAACAGGTGTGAAAAATTCATCTCTTTCCCCATGAGGCTTGTCCAGACACTGCAAATTGCGTGGACTCTGCAAGACGCAAAAGGGCTTCTGTCTGGCAGTGTTACCTACAGATCGTACCTGTTTCTAATTAGCTGTGGGTGACCCACCCCCACTCCGCCCACCCCAAGACAAGGAATTAGCAAGTCAGGAGGAAAGCATTTGGCAATAATAGTGATATTGTCTGCTGAAACAAGCTGCCAAATAACTTCCTTTGTACTCAAAGTATCCCATGAGGTAGCTGGAGAAGTTAAGCTGGGACATCTTAGTGCTTTGTGAGAGGCCTCAATGCAAATAAATCCGCCTCTGTAGGTCAAGGATGCTCAGCCTGACTGAGAGACTACCATGAAATGACACAGAGCCCCTATTAAACTGCCAGCTGCCCTTCTGATTTAGGTGAGGTGGCACGTACCGGCTTTGTGGAGCTAGAAAGCGTCTTTGCTGTTTGTGCCACCTCCTCAACCATGCTCTCAAATCTCAGGTCCTCAAGGCAGGACCTCAGGATGGATCTGAACCCTTACTGCGCTGACCTGCTCTTGCTAGCAGAAGAGGTGAACACAACATGATCCATTTCAATACTCTTTAAGTGTCACTTTAAATGGCTTGATAAGCATTTCCAACCAGTCAAGAGTGGGAGCTGCTGTGAAAGAGCCCATGTCCTATTTAAGAGATGTGTCACTAGTCTGGAGTACTTAATAATGTTAAGGTGAAAAGTTTCTGAGTACACTAGTGTGTATCAGAGCAGCAGGCAGTCAGACAGCAACAGCAAAGTAACTAAAGAAAAACGTCTTTCGCTTTATTCTGTGGAGCCCTCTATTATAAATTGCCTATGTTTAATGACATGTAACAGCTCAGGAAGGATCACACAATAGCCTTTACTCTCTTCAGTGGCTGCACAGATGGCAGAGACATGGATTCAGGTGGTCCCTTTTATCTGTATGTTTACCCTCAGGCACCTGTGCCTGTTCCAACACTGTGGTAAAGATGAGGAAAAGAAAAATCTTATTTTTGGCATCTACTGATCGACAAAAGCAACAGTCCATTAACTACGGCAAAATGCCACGAGTTGCTTCCTCAGCTAACCTGTGTCCTTTTCAGAAGACTGCAAGGGTTGTAGTATAGCAGCTATATCAAGGAGATCAAAAGACAACACAGATATCTTCCGGGTTTCCTCTTTTGAGAGCAGCCCAAGGAATTAAAATCTTCTCTTGCCTATTGTTCATAAGACTCAGACGATTAAGAAGCCTGCCCCTGCCCATGGGCTCGCCAGAAGGGCCAGGGCAGGGTGGTGGTGACTCCAGGCCTATACACAGGGGTGTGTGTATACACACACACAAAACAAATTCCTGCACCTCCCTTTCCCTTTTTGCTTCTAGCCATTGTACTTGTTTTCTATGCACTTACCCAAGATGATAATGTACGACCTGCATTTATTCCAAAGTTAATTTGCTCTCCAAATAAGAGACTTTGTTACTGAAAGAAATGTTTTAAAACCACGTAAATCTTAATACTGTGGTTTTTTTCAAAGTTGGGTGCTGGATTACCCTATAGTCAGAGCTTTTCTCAGAGGGAATGTTGTAAGTCAAGTGTTAGTTCTATAATTAACCCATTTAGAGACAAGTTACTGGAGTGGCTGGACTGCTCTCTAGACCTGATCTTGCAATTCTTATTTTACTACAGAGTCTGATGAAGTGGCTCATATATCACATACATCTTTTAAGTTTTTTTTTGTTTTGTTTTGTTTTGTTTTTTTTTTTTTGATTTTTTTTTTTTGATTTACCATGAAATTAAACCTCTTACCTCATTAAAGAAGAATATGATGAAAGGGAAATCTATTTCAAAGGAAGCAGATACTGTTACCGCAGTGGCATGGGACTGCCTAACCTCCGGATTGCTGTGGATTTAAGCAGAATGTGGGAGTCAACAAAAAAGTCAACATGTTTTAACCAGGCAGGAAGGGGTTGAGGGAAAGGAGAACAATCAGGAGCACATTCTGATCTTACTTAAAGGGGTGTAAATCCAAAACAGTTTGCCTGAAGCCAGTGACATTGCTCCACATTTTGGGTTGTGTAAATGAGCTTGGAACCTGGCCTCCTAAGTGACAAGTAAAAAGTTTGATGTTCTAGACCGGAGGAGAGGAAGTGGTTAATGTTTCACCATGCTGCAAAAAACCAACTGTGTCAACAGACTATATTCCACCTGGAGGAAGAAAGTTTCTAAATGTGGTTGGATTGACATCAGAAACACATAGGTGCGGCCTCCCACCATAGTATCAGAAAACACAAGGGGAGACATAATACCTCAATGGAATATTATTTTTTCCCTGAAAATATGAATAATGTGATCATTGAAAGTGTGGTTTAGGGAGTCTCACAACCGAGGGTGGTGCAAGTCTCAAATTCCTTCACAGGTTAATAGCTCTATTTGGAGAAAATGTCAACAAGCTGGACATGACTGCAAAGCTTTCTCCAAATGCCTCCAGGACAATTCAGCTGGAAACGGGGCTGAGCACAGCATGAGACCCAGCTGTCCTCAGAGAACTCCAGGGCTTGCTGGGCCTAATTGAACCGTTTCCTTCCCTAGATAAATGCAAGTAGCACAAGAGTTTTTGAGGACTTAAAAATTTAAAATGACTACAAATAACATATTTAATATTCCAAAAAGGTCATCAATGAAAGCTCCTCATCACAGATCTATCAAAGATCGAAGAGAATGACTGGACAAAGACCACAATTTCTGTTCTCCAAAGAAGGGGGTATACACAGCTTGTGTTTTTCAAGTCTGAGACCACCTACGCCACCACGTTAGAAAGGCACTTGGCTCTTACACCTCAAGGTTGTTCAAGGCTGGAAAGTCAGACACATTTTCATGTAACTAGTTGTTTCTCTGATGAGAGTGTGTCAGGCATTTGCCAGAAAGACAAATACAGTAACCATCTTTGCTGGGAGCAGAGGCCCACACTCAGAACGGCTGTGTTAAGGGGAGAGGGAGGCCTTAGAATATATAGGGAATATATAAACAGGAATAATGTTTTTCTCCTCCTCAGGGCATGTGGCACACTCAGCAACCTCTGCAATCATACACTCAGAATAAGCCTGCTCAGTATGTCCAACTCATACCAGAATGCTACCAAAGCCTCTTCTTCACTGAGAAACATCACACCTAGGTGATTGTACACTGCTTCCACAGTTAAAATCTTTTCATTCCTCACGCCTTCAGTGAAAAGGACTGAGAGAAGCTGGTCTTTGTACCTCTTGTTCCACCAACCAGGCATTATCAACCATATACTTGCTCATTCAGTCTGAATTCAAGATCCAGATTATGGTTCAGAAACAGCTTGTAAAGAGGTTTCCTGCTGCTTGATAAACTATCCTTGTACCGCATACAGCTCCTGCAAACAGATGTAGCCTCTCAAGTTTGTCTCCTCTAAAAAAAAACATGCAGCAGCTTATCTCATGCATACTTCCAGGGCAGATAAACTCTGTGGTTTGCTCTGTAAAGAGTTTTTTTTTGTTTTTGTTTTTTTTCTTTTTTAGCTGAATACTTTCAGAAACAATGTCCTAGCTCTACTAGGTAGGTTTTAAGGCCCACTGAACTTTTGAATTGAAGCTTTCACACTCCTTTCCTCCTATATCGATCCCAGTACAGTCATGCAGTGCATCCAACCGCATCACATGGTTTCCACCCTCCTCTTCAGAAACGTCAATGTTCTTGTCCTCCTCTTGCACTTGGAGTTACCTAAATCTTACCTTTGTGAAAACTTATTTCTGATGTTCTCTTAGTAAGTAACATAGATGAGCTCTACCCCAAGTTGTCCGTATACCCTCGGAAGAGGGCAGGTCTGCATGTGCACTCACATGGGATCCCTCTCGTCTCCAGTTATTTTCTCCATGAACTAAATGTTCACAGTAAAGACTGAGCAAATTCCAGTCTATAGAATCATACAGCTTCTGTACAATTTGCTACTTCAATATATCCAAGTGAATCAAACAATGAGGTTTACCCTTAGTTATAATTGTCACGTAAGGACATACTATCTCTTTTTACAGAAGGTAAACTGAAGCATGAGACAGCAAGTGTACAGCTGACTCAGGAATCAGTTTTTCTGCATCTCAGTCCAGAATCCTAGAAACTGAACTCTGTTTTCTCATCTTCAAAAAAATTTTTAGTTTTAAATGAATTTAAGAAAATGTTTGCAGGATAAAAGAAACAGCTCATGAGCTCATAGCTGTTCTCATCTTACAGGAAGTTGCAACTGTTCTGATTAAACTGGTGTGTGCGTGTTACTGGGGCATAAAAAATCTGATTAAATCCTGCTCCTCATCATGGAATATATGTATGTGTGTATGTATAATTTTTTTGAAAGATCCTGACAACACGGATCAGGATCATTCTATCAGGATGACAATGACAACAGTAGTAGCAGCAATAGAAACCCTTTACTCTTGTCTTAGTCACTATACAGAGCTATGCAATACTGCTTGGTTACCACGGGAAAATCAATGACATCATCCTGAAATTTTTCTGTTTAATATAACGTTTTCTTTTCTGTCCTTTTCCCAAATACGCTGTTTCTTGACACAAAAACAAAAGCAGTAGAGAGCTTGAAGGTTCTTCAATGAAGGTTCACAGCATGCCACAACCAGCAATCTGTCTGTCCATCCATCCCCTCCCAGGCAAACAGTTCTTATGACAGATTTACCTTCATCTCCAGTATACATAGACTGGTACTCATATCCCAGCCTCAGTCTTTCCAGCTAAGGAAACTCCAGTCACTCTCATGAAATCAGACTTGGCTCAACTGGTGGCTTAGCTTTTTGGACAGCCCTTACTGTTGTTCTTAATACATAGTAATCTCATTACACCTGTGAATCCCATGCACCTGCAAAAGGGAGCAGAGTGCCCCTTGGCTTTACCAAAGTCTGATTTGTTCAGGGATCAGAACCACAGCTGCTGATGACTGCTAACACTTTTTGGCACATTATTAGCCAATATTAATAAATGCTGTGGTAATGCAGACATATAGACAGGAATTAACAAAATTATTTGTTTAAAGTGACCATATGGTCTCTCAATCAATCGTTTTACAACGGTATTGCCAGTGGCAAGTTATTTGGGTTTTGATATCTTGGCAAACTGAAATTCAAAATTGTGACTGCAGCTTATACAGATTTGCACCAGCTAGTCCTAGACTAGATGGCAAAGGGAACAATGAATGTGAAGATGTGGAAAAATATTTTTTCCATACAGACCTTTTTGGTAACAGGCTGTTTCACAACCTGGAAGTCACTGCAGGTATGTTCCACAATCCCAGGAGAGGTCTGAAGCCTATTTTGAGCCCTGCTGCAGTCCTGCTACTTGAGTCTTACCACCAGAATTGGGAAATTTATAGTGCATGCAGTTAAGCCAAGATTAGACTGCTATGATACCTTTGGCTTGCAGTACAGACGTACCCAAAAGCTCCACTTAAGTGTCTGGTTCTTTCAAATAGAAAGAGAAAATAAAACAAAGATTACTGCAAAATACCAGAAACTCCTAGAAAATGAAGCATTTCCTGGAGTTACTTTTGGCCTGTGATTTCTCCTGTCTGCCAGGGGTTTGGGCTGCACCTAAGCTGGATATTGCAATGCCATGTAAGTCCCATCAGAGAGCAAGGAGAACAGTTCTGCACTGATTATATACCCTTGCTTGAATTTCCTCAGCAAGATAAGTAGGGATTTTCCATCTCTCATGATCATTCCTGACTGGCTGTAGTGATTTCCCACAAGTTACTGAGCACTTACAAGAACAGGACAACTGAATTGAGCCTGACAATATACATATATATGTATGTATGTATGTGTGTATATACATATATATATATATATATATATATGTATAAGCTAGGCACATATTTGAAAATCTCACTCGCCTCCACATCAGATAAAAAAAAATCTAAATAATAAAGTAGCCCAAGTCTGCAAGTAAACTTTGCAAATTTTTCTGCAGTGATGGGAAATTCTTTGCTTCAGCTACCACCAAGTTCTTTTTTGAACATCAGCTTCTCCATAGATGCTTCTAGGTTAGCCCAGAAAAAGAAAACGGAGGTCTTCAGTCTCTTAGTTATAGATCTCTGCTGGACAGGCAACTACTCAGGCATACAAAAGCATTTTGGGGTGCCTACACACAACAAAACATATGACTGCTACATTGCTTTCCGATTAGATTACTTTCAGCTTGGTGGCACAGATAACGCCTGCAATAAGCAGGTGGCAGTGGGCAGTTAGGCTGGCAGGGAGATTACCACTAAGTCTACTGGAGACTGTATCACATAATGTGGTGGCTCTCTGGTATTGAAATCTGCCACATATTTTAAAAGTCCTTGCTATTCATGCCACCAGTTTGAAGTTTATTTTGCAGTTACACACACATATATTACAATCAGCTCTTTGTTTTGCTGCACAGGCCGCCGGTATGCGAGGACAGAAAGGAAAGGCAGACTCGGAATGGGTCCTATGCAGGCTTCTTTCAAAGTAGCTGGAAGAGCCCTGAAGTTATAACATGAATGGCAACAAAACTATTCAGTGTTCAATATTCACAAACTCTTTAAGCTGCAAAACCTTAACAAAGTCATACCATAAGATAACAGAAATATCGCAATGATTCTGAGGTGGTAAATGCTCTCTCTATAATGACATCTCCAATTCACGGAAATTCGTTTGTACCTACTAAACATTGCTTTGGCTCCCATCTACACTGTCTGGCTAAGATTTACTACAAACAAGTCTTCTGCAGACATTCTTGAATCATCATTAATTCAGGGTTCCCTTGAGATAAGAAAGGGGGGTGAAAGAACCCTTTTAACGGTTCTCATACCTTCTGAGCTCCAAAGTAGGAAAAATCCTGTCGGCATATTGCTCAATGACACTGAGTTCAACAGCAGCAAGCAAAAGTGATGTCATCAAAGGCAGTAACTCTGTTTCTCGGAGATATTTGGATTAAAAAGACAATGTGGGGGGACTGATCTCATTTTGTAAGAATCCCTGCTATAAACAGATTAGCAAATTATTGTGACAGATAGTAAGCCATTTGTGAGAATGTTTACCACTGAATTCCAGAGGCCAGGATCTGTCCAACTCCATCATCTTAAAATGTAACCAATGAGTAGAGACTTCCAGGAATCGCACACTGGTGAGGAAGGTGCCGGCAATGCAGGCTGGAAGCTAGAAGATGACCGGAGAAGAGGGGGTGAAGGGTCACGCTTTCCCAACTCTTGCTCCAGGGATGAGGTTTAAAAGCCAGAGGATAGGAAGCCAAAAAGCTAAACACATCTGGTTGTGCAGGCGTGTTAGCCAGACGGGTTTGACAGATGGATCTGTGCCTACAAAACAGCTCCCTAAGGTGTCAGGCTAGCACCGCAAGTGAAAGATGATGTTTGGTTTGATCTTTATCTACATCAGAATGTTGTGGCACTTTCTCGCTACAGTAATATATTTAGGTATTAGGGTAGGAGAGTCTCACAAGTATTGGATGGAAATGCTTGCACAGATAGTCTCATTCAGGAAAAATAATAAATATTTCAGCAAATAAATATTTCAATAATGTATGTCACATTCATACTGGTGATCAGTGTGATCAATAAATTGTGCTTTAATTACAATTCTTACCTTTTAAAGCATCTTCTACCTGAAACCCACACTGCTCTGTCACTCTCACAGTAAAGTTCTTTACTGTGGGAAGGGGGAACCCTTTCCCAAACTTTTCTCAAGTCAAAGAATCATTTTTTTCTAACAACTCCACAACAAGAGTCAGATCCCAAACTTGCAGATACTTACAAATACAGCTGACTACAACCCTCTGGGCAGCTCCATTATAATATCTAGTTCGTTGGTGTCATACTGACTCACTGGGATCCCATGCACAAGGCAGAACGAAGCAGAGGGGTTATTACAGCCAACAGGGAACAAACACATCACTGAGGAAAAATTTCTGCTTTCAACAAACCAAAGAATTTCCTCCTGCAATTCAATGTATTAATATCAATACAGGACTAATTCCCAGCTTGAAACAGGCATCCTCTGTGCAGCTATTCATCTACTGCTCTAGAGTTTCGGAATGATATGTAAGAGCCAGCAAGGAACAGATCCTTATATAAGTTTCCCTGGCTCCTGATCTGACCTCCACAGGAGCCTCATGTTTGACCTTTCCATTGCCTCGTTAACCCTGGGCACTGATGCATTCCCTACCAAGGATGGCTATGTTCATAAATATTTACACTGACTGAATGAATGAAATTCTACTTTGTTCCATCCACCCTCAAGTGGGCCAAGGAGCCTAATCTATTACATTGCCAAATACAAAGACCTTTATGAAATATAAAGCAGTATCATTCAATTGTGGCTTAGTAGAGTTCATCCAGTTCTGAGCTGCAGATCTAATTTTGTGTATAGTTTATTTTTAGGACTTGATTACACCATTTGTTTCCTCGGTATATTAGATATTCAGACCACCGGTTTCATCCACCTTGGTTGCTAGGGCTTCTGATATGCCCTTTCTCATCTTTTAGTTGGGAAGCCTATCCCGAACTTAAAAAGCTACACACAGCAGTCTTGTACAACTTCACACTGCTCACCAAGAGACCTTAACCTGTCTAAACTTTCAGGGTCTTGTTAATGACTACGACTGCTCCAGATTGTCTGACCTTATACATGGCAATGGAACAGAATATCTGCTCCGTTCTTTCCAGGGCACAATGCACTTGTCATATTCTCCTCCAATTAAATACTGGGGCAAGCTTCAGCCTTCTGACAGTTCTTTGCCTGTTATGTTTGTGTGAACCAGGTAGATCAGGGCTTTCTCCTAATGGACAGTTCAAGTACAGAACACCTCAACCTTTGACTGTAGCTTTTCAGTCCAGGTTTTTGCTGTTTTCCGCTATTCGGTTACAGACTGAAGGAAGTCCTGGAATGGGGAGAGAAATGTCCTCAATCCGCTACAATTTCATCTTCTTCAAAAAGCCCCTCCCATGGAGCGAACTGGTGATTCTGCTGCAGTAGCAGCAGGTCAGTCCCTGTTCCCTTACAGCATCTGCTCAGAGATAATGTGAGTTTCCCCTTCTCAGTTTTGTCCTGTATTTCTAATTACTGTTAAGACTAGATTGTCTTTCTGAATACAGCTATTAGATGTGAATAGACTCATTTCATTTCAACAGCTCTGCAATGCATTCATTATTTCTAATTGCTGCTTCTTTGCATTCCTACACACTGGACACTTAAATTGCCTTTTAATGAAGGTTTTGGCTCACTACATTTAACCTCATTGATCCTGCATACAAATAAAGTTTCAGCTAGTTGGATTCTAGCTGGGGATGTGACACATATTAATTTTCTATTTCACAATATTCAGAAAAAAATGAAAGCAAGCAAAAGAAGCTTGAGAAAGGATCTCAAGAGGAGCCCAGTGTTGGAATTCACTGATCTGAGTATGATCTAGTGCTTGTTTAGAGAGGAGAAAGCTTCTCTCCAGGATGGACCACCCACTCCCATACCTATATGTACTCCTGGTCTTCCTTCCTGCCTTATCTTTGTCATTAAGAAAACAACAATTCTTTGTTAGCCCATTTACTGACAATACAACTGCCAAAGGGTTGGATGAAAGGTCCTTTGAGGGAAGGTGTATTATAGCTTCTTCAGTATCCTAAAAATCGTATACCTTTTGGGTTAGCTTTTAGTTTGTTCGTTGCTTTCCCTTATTAACTCAAAAAAGAAAAACATTAAGTAATAGGACGTGCAAATATGACTTAAGATCAGAAGGATAAGGAAGGACAGTCTTGAGACAATTACCCTGACTACCCTCAAGCCTTGACCAAATCATTTAATGTTTCCTTATCAGAGAAACAATGATGTCCACAAATCCTTTAACTCTTCCAACTTCTCAGGGCAGGAATTACTTTCCTTTCTAAACACTCTGCACATAAAACAATGGTTTAAAGCAGGGCCTGTAGAAAGATGAATACGGGGTAAAATCAACATGACTGAGGGCAGAATTTGACCAAGGATGTGATTCAGTACATTGGCCCCCAAAGGCTCATATCAGTATTAAATTCAGCATCAGGAAGGAAACATCAACTATATAAAATGAAATTTTCCATAAATCAAGTCCAGTTGGATTTAGCCAGATATTCACATATGCTATTAAAGGCAGGATACTACTGACTGAATCTGCAACCCCAGCACAGTACCCTGCAACTAGTATTTTTGAAAAGCTCCTCAAAAGCCAGCTACTGTGAAAAGTTTTTATAAAGCATGCTGGGACGGGTTTAAAAGGGAAAGAAAGAGGAGGGAGCAAACTCAGCGGCCTATCACAGCACCTCCATCACTTTCCTAACCCTATTTGGAGGAAACAGGAGCTTTCCAAGTATCTGCATGCAGGAGAGGCTCTACAGGTCTGAGACCTACGTCAGCAGTCTGCTCTCTCATCCGCTGCACTGCCAGATACACACACCGCCTGGCGACATTCAAGTTGTCGTCGGACCTGCTGAGTTTGTTATTTGCACTGCGGTGTTTAAAACCGCTGCAAAGAAACCCGGGAGATATTAAGCAGAGCTGTTCCCTCACTGTGAGAATGTGTAAACATGAACAGATCTGGGGTCCGTATGGAGAACATCAAAGTCAGGTAACACTTAGCTTAGTGCAACACTCCATCACAGCGCAGGGACTAAAGTGTAAAAGAGTTCTTGTTTTACATAGCTGCGGTGAAACGTCACACAGCCTGGGGTTAGAGCAAGTGCCGGCTGTGTTTCCATACCCTAAACCTAAAATCCTCCTTCTGCTGGCTGCTTGGAGTCAGATCATTTCAAGCTTTTGTTTGCTTCAGGGTGCCCTTCTGTCTTGCTTCACTTGAAGCAACATACGCCTTACATGCTAGATGCCGCTAATCTAATACTACTCGCTCGGCTGGTATTACTGGCCTCAGAGCAGCAGCATCATTTCTTTAATGTCGTGGCTCGATAGCGCACACAGAACACACAAACACAGACACACAACTGCCTCAAACTGTGTGGGTATCACCATAGAAACACGTGAAGTCTAAGCCAGAGACACGCCAGCCTCCAAGTACATCAGCAAATTTACTTTTTCATGTCTCAGCCTTAATGTAATATTGATAGAGGGATTGATAGCCTCAAAATTGTGAGGCTGATCTTAATCTTTATTTCTGTGAATAAGCAGATTGACAACTCATATAACTGTTTATATGAGTAAGGGCTACAAGAAAAGACTCTGCTTGGATTTATACTTTATAAGGATAAGACATCCTACAATCCAATGCTGCAGACATACTTGCATTCAGGGCCAGATCTCTACTCAGATACAGGTCAACAGATTTCAGTAAAATCATGCGAAGTGACCTTCTCTTTTGATTATCATTTTGATTATTTGGCCTTGCTTTTCTTCCTTTTCTTTTCTTTTTCTTTTCTTTCTTTCTTTTATTTTTAATAAAAGAACCTTGCCTGGGGTTTTCCATATCAGTCAGTCAGATACGATCTCCAGGCTGCACTTTCCTTGCCATGGCACAGTAATCTTCAGTTAAAAAATTCTCTCAAGCACTTGCAAGAACATTACATGCCATCCTTGGGCAGCCTGTCCCTCACTCAGCTCAGGTTCAGAACAGTTGGCTCCATGATTCAGTTACAAAAACTGCTAGCAGCGTATGCAGTTTTGTTAAAATAATAGAAAACCTGGACCTACATACATCTCTCCTCCAGATGGAGAGTTTCTCCACATAGTTCTCTTTGAAGTGTTGATTAGCAGTCGTTTTCTAAGGGAAAGAAGGAACCACGTTCGTTTTTCCTCTCTGGGATCAAGTTAGATCTATTTCAGAGTGGTGCTTCGGTGTTGCATCGTGCAGGTATGTCTGAAAAACAGTAATATTCTTAATTCCCTGCACAAGTCTTGACCTCTTTCAGGAGATTCAGGCTTACTGCAAATCCTGTGATAGACAAGGCAATCACTTTGTTTGGCTTTTCTTTCTTTCTTTTTTAAACCTTGTTGCAAGAACTAGCTCTCCTCCCACTTCATCCCAGCAGCAGTAGTAAAGTAAGCACGTACTTCTGTTACCGCTTACTCTCCGGAAGTGCCAAGAGACTTTCATGTCTTTGCCCTGATGAAAATATTCTCACACCTCATGCATCTTCCCCTGGAGAAGCTAGACCCGCAAAATAAATTTACTGAGCTATGACTGGTGACCTATAATTGTGCGTGCACAAAGCCTACTTGCATGCTCTGCTTCAGCCACTGCCAACGGCACCCTCCTGAGGACACGCACTCCTACAGCAGCCGGTGTCACCAGTCACCGCTGCCAACGCAAGGAGATCCACAGGCGAAAACTGCTTCTGCTTTCTGAAAACAAAGCGCCGCAGAGAACGGGCCTGAGTATCCAGCTGGGCCCCCACCCTGGGAGACTGTAATTGCAAAAAATTAATTCCAGAGGACTGACTTCTTCGACTGAAATAGTTTTCTCTGTGCGTAAAACGTCAGGAAGGCCACATTTAGAATGGGTGGGGAGTTCAAAGATATTGTTCAGATCAAAGATATAGGGGGGGAAATAGTGTTGTATAGCAAATAAGCATCACAGAGACTTGTTACGCAGTGTATAGCATATGTGAGGAAACACAGAGAAACTTCTGTGAGATTTTCTGACCCTTTAGGCAAACATTTGGTTTCAAGATGCAGCCTTATCTTTACCAGGCGCTTGTTAGAGAAACACTCAAATTTAAAGCCTCAAAAAACAAATTGCCACTACAAAATGTATACCAAGATAAGAACACCGAAACAGTAGTCTCAAAGCCATAAGAAATGTATACTGCAACTACAGAGGAAAAAAGCATTCCCCCCACACACCTCAGCCCCAATTTACATGATGAAAAAGCTCAGCGGCTTTTTCCCACGTCAGAGCCAGGAAAGCAGCTCTCCTCAAAAGGGTGATGCACAGAGATTTGGAAAGCAGACAAGCACAAGTAGCCAGGCCTCTACAGTGCCCCTGTCCTGGCCATATAGCATAGCGCTGAACTTTACACGTGTGCTGGAATTTTTCCTTATCCAACAAAGCACAGGACTTTGAAATCCTTCAAAATTCAAAGAGTGTTGAATGCATATTTAAAGTTCAGTCCATTCTCAAGTACTTTGCTCTGTCAGCGCCTATAGTATAAGCTTATCTATCACATAGTATTAGCAGGTGTAGAGATACCAGTATAACATCTAATTGTAAAGCATTTGAGATTTGAGATTGATAAAAATTAAATATATGCCAAGAGATGTATTAACGGATGTTTTCATATAGTGAAGGTCATCATAGGGATGAAAGTAACTCTTATCGTCAGCTAATGCCTATGAATTCCCCAATGTACTATACAGACGAACATACGATTCTTCTTTCTCGGTTCTTGCATATTAAGAAAACCTATTAATCTATTCCCTTGCACAGGGAAGAGAATAAAGTATCACTACATAAACTGAAGAGAAAATTCTCACCCTAACTAATGGCTGCTTGAGTTACCAGCCCTGGAGGGAGAGCAGAGTGAAATTTGTATCTTTACTAAGGCCTTCTTATGCCATGTGTATGGTATAAATAGGCTTCATTTCAAATGAGAATCAAGATCTATATCTTTACCCTGTATTGTACCTTACCATCCCAAATATATATACCCAGGTCAAAATTGTACTGTTTACAAAACAGACTGTTCCCAAAGCAATGGAACAGAGTGAATTCCTATGGGTTTGTGTCCTTTGCCCCTGAATTCGCCTTCTTCCCTTCTCTACCCCAATATTTCTACCAAGAAAAAGACATCGTGTTCTGTTCCTGTTCTGGACCTACACAGCCCAACTGGTAATTCTCCACATGCGTGCTGACTGGCCAGCTGACTGCTACAAAGATGTGTACGTAATAGCTGAATTCTTCCTGCCTTTCCATTAGTGGGAATATAAATTTGGCTCCTCCACTCTGCATAGCTACTAGGTCCATGAACGTGTACAGATTTACTGACACATTAAGATTTTTGACCCTCTAAACATTTGCTTAGAATGAAACAACATGTTCAATTTAAAGGTATGCAGGAGGGAAGAGAAATGCCAGGCAGACTGGACAGATTGATAGACTGACAGACGTTTAAGTTGTCTTGCCTCATTTCCCTAGGAAACCACACTAAAAATAGAGTAAATAAAAAAGAGAGGAGGAGTTTTGGAATGCTTTATCTTTTGCTTATTTGCAGCACAGCTGATCTGTTTCAGAGTTAAACCAAGCAGCACTGTTTTTAGTCTTTACCTAATAAAGGGATTTTAAGTTTTGCATAAAACAAGGCATTCCCTAGAAGTCCCATGGGTGAAATGGTAAATGGTTTAGCAGTTTGGTACACTAGTACAAAAATACCTTTATTCCCCCAAATAGTACCTAATACTTCAAATACAACTATTGACCAGAATTGCTTATCTAGGTCTACATTCCCTACATCTAGTTGCAAGAAAGATCATTTTTATCACCATGGGAACACATGTATGCCAGGGAGGGAGGGGGCTTCTCAGTTATTCTTCCTTGTGACTGGGTAGTACAAGGCAGGCAGGAGCAGGGTTTCCACACAGAGAATTTGGAAGTAAGCCTTTACTCATTTAGACCACAGGAAGAGATGGGGCCTCTGGTCTTCAGGAGGAAAGAGTCCACAGAAGCTACTGTAAACTCCTTAATTTACTCTTATTCTCCCATGGGGAATCCTTTTTCTGCACTAAGGGTCTATGTACAAGGGAAAGTGCAAGCAGTTCATGTCTACTCTACCTGCAGTCTGTGCTGGCTGGTCATAGGCCAGCAAATTTGCAGCTGTGATAGCCCAGCACTAAATCCAAGCAATCCCTCTCAGCACCGCCCGTGATTTCAATGTCACAGATGCATAGTTCCTCACAGATGCATAGTTCCTCAACTGCTCCCGTCTGTCCAGGCATTATAAGGCTTACCTTGATCCAGTTTGAAGGCAGATGAGCTAAAATTGTATGAAAGTACTCAGAAGAAAGCCCATGGGAGGGATTTACTGTAAAGAAGCAAGAAAATGAACTTACATGGCAGCGGTTATCCCTTACAGACAAGTCTTAAGATAGCTTGCTCTCTGCTCTGCCCCAGCAGCAATGCTGTAACAGGTTTCCCCTTATCTCGTGCTGGTTCTGCAGCTGTAGTCTAGGTCACACTGCAAGACTACTTTCGGTAAATCCTTACGAGAGCATCAAGCCCTAGCTACACTAGACGTTCTTTTTTGATTTTTTTTTTTTTTGCTCTACACAGCAAATTCCCCCTCTCCCCACA
The DNA here is from genome assembly GCF_028389875.1 of Rhea pennata. NCBI lineage: Eukaryota > Metazoa > Chordata > Aves > Rheiformes > Rheidae > Rhea > Rhea pennata. The sequence continues at coordinate 5,483,629 of NC_084680.1, forward strand.
CACAGATCTATGACCTAATTCAGTCTCAAAGCATAGGGAGAAGCACACAAAGAAAAAAAGCAGTGAACAATCTGGAATTACAGCACTTGCACACACAGCACTTAAGTCATTTCATCCTTGATATGCTGTTACTACTTCCCAACAGCTGTCTGCACATGATTTGTAGTACGGAGCAATGACACAGGGCATAACTGTTACAAATGATGCAGCAACAACTTAAAGTCCTGTTAAAAGAGATACTTTCAGAGAGCAGGATTAAGTTGCTTTTGTGTGATGTTCCAGAAAGTTTAGAAGCTCTTGGTAACTGTTTGGAAGACTTTTTTTTTCTTTTTTTTTTTTTTCTTTTCTCTCTGAACAGATTCTTAAGAAAACAAGTGTGTTATCTCCTTGTACAAAAGCCAGTCATGCAGAAATGTCACTGACATTACAGAATTCACCATGAAAAAAGAGATAATAAAGGGAAGCAGATACAAACATTTTATGGTTCAGAGGCCAATCCAGACAAGCAAAAGGCCAGCAAAGGCTGGAAAGGACATGGGAACATCCAGAAAAATAATCTACGGACTTAAATTCTTGTCTGTTGATGGAACTCCTGAGGTCTCCCCTGGAGATAGTTGCAACAATGTCTGGGCATTCAGATTTTATGGGCATGACTGTGCTTGATATTGGCAAATTGAATTGCTGCAATCCCTTTTAACAAGAAAAAGATATCTAATGTGCAATGTCAATCTTCTACTGTGCATTTGGTTTCTCATTTTGGAAGACAGTCTCTGGATGAAAAGCTGTTCCTCTTCAATGTTTTATAAATCCCTTTCCTGTACTATCCATTTGTTTGACACATCCAGTACTTCAGACTGACAACACTCCTTGTGGAAGAAGGCTACTTACTATGCTCACTAAAGATAGGAGGCAGAAAAACTATGGTCTAGATATTGAAAAGGTGATCAAAGTGGGACTTCATCAGAATTTGGACACCTCATACAAAGAGTCTGTAATTATTGACACTTGTGCAAGTAAAATTCCTTGAATAGTCTTACAAAATGTACCTGCTTTTAAAGAATTTAGTTACCTATTTAATTCAGTTCTCTCCTCAATGCTATGAAACAGCTTATGAACCCTACAGAAAAGGTTTCTCTCTGCGTAGATTTTTTTTCCCTCCTGCAAAGCAGGGAACCTTGTGAGAAAGCACGTCCAAGAGAGGTCTGTGCCAGACCACCTACCGACCTGTTTAGCACATGCCAGGAACTGCAGGATGCCAAGTGGGCCAGTGGGTTTCTCTGCTCAGATGAACTGTTTGTGTCCCAGCAAGGGCAACAAGTTCAACCTCAAGACAAAGGAGCATTTCTTTTCTCCGGCTTTCCTGTTCCACTTTTGTGTCTGTCTGTGAGTCTTTGTTGTTAGAAGCAAATGATTAATTGGACACTGGGGAGCTGTCAGTATTATTATTTCTTTAAACCAATGGACTTCTCAGCTCCGATGCTAAGCACTTTAAGATATTCCTGTTTTTCTTCAAGTTTTATGTTATTAAAATGCATGCATTCATTTAAAGGCTCTTTACCAAGTAATTTGTACTCAGCGAAGCAGACAAAAAGACAGTAAGCCCTTGCAAAGCATTAACAAGGAAGCTACAGACAAATCCTGCTCCCTAACACCAGTATAATCTGAAATAATTCCTCTCCTTTTTTGTGGAGTGGCAGCAGAACTGAGTACCTTCAGCACAAATTAGAGAAATGCCAGTGCTCCTCCACCACATGCTGGGTAGCTCACACCACCAAGAGGCTGTTTTAGCATCCCAGATTTTGATGGTTCTTTCAACACTCTGATACAGCTTCTCCTCGGGGGACAGGCAGGGACAAGTCTCAGCTCTGTAAGACCCCTTGCTATCAAACATTTTTTGTGTGCTAGTAAAAACTACTCAACACCTAGGTCAGCCACATTCACCACGCTCCCTCTGCCCTCCGATGGGGCTAGCATAAGGGAGGCTCCAAACAAGCTGAAGGTCTTGGTATGTATTGCTGTGAATAAACCTTTACTGCTTTCTCTTAGAAGCTGGCTTCTTTCACAAGCTACAAGCTCTTAAGGATGGAAACAGCTGCTTCTCATACACAGGGGCTGTCTTTGGAAGGGCCATTGGAATTCATCACCACTCTGGGTAACAGAGCCCTTTCAAATGTCACTTAAACCCTAAGCCAGGAACAGAAAAGTACAACGAAAAGCAAAGGAGTGAAATTCTCTGCCTACAAAAGTCAATGAGAATTTTTGTCCTTGACTTCAGTGAAGCCAAGCTTTCATCCAGTGTATTTGTACTTTAGGTTTCCCATGGTGAATAAATAAAACTGAAAAGCTGAAGTCCTGGCACCAGTATCATGAATCAGACAATCAAGTATGCACAGTATGCATTTCTTCAGAAGAATCAGACTTTTAGGACACCAGTGCCTAGATATACAACCATGTGAAATTGTAAAGCTAGACAACATAACTTTTTTTAGCGAGAGGAACATCCTCCCCCATGTTTACTTTTATAGACAGGAAGTCAGCAGGGTTATCGGTCTGGAAGCAGTTTTGCCAACACCGAGTTGCTGTTGGGAAGCACACGGGGTTGCTCTGCACGCTGGGGCAGGAGAGGGCACGGAAAGAGAACCGTCAATAGCTGGGATGTAAATACAACAGTCCCTGAAACTGGATTTTGCCACTTTATAACCCAAAGCCAAAAATGGTATTTGGTCCCACAGAGTATCTTTCCCATAACCTAGATGAAAAAATCTGTCCTTTATAGGTATACTTACACCACTATGCTGAAAAAAGGGAATATTTCCACGTCAATTTTTGCAAATGTTAATAATCCTCATTCTTTAAAAATGCATTTGTCGTATCAGAATTACTGTTCACATTCATTAACTCCGAAGTGTTTGATCCTATGTTGTAATTTTTCATTAGGAACATCTGACTGACAAAATCAAAAACTAAGTGAGGCTGTAATATTAAAAAGTATCTTCTTTTGAAATCCCTTTGCAGTGCTCCTTCTGCTGATGGGCCTGTACTTTATCTGTTAACATAATGGAGAAATTACAGCATTCTCATTACATACAGACACATTTGGGTTTTATTAAACACAACTCATCAGCAGCATCCCTTCTGCCTATATATATCTGCATATATGTACCAGCCATTACAGCAAGAGTCTTTTACCTGGGGAGAGAAAGTGGGCAGGACGCCCAACTTTTGAAAACTTAGTTCAAGTTATAAGCTTTGGGTATTCAAAGCCACTAGTCATTCTGGAAAAAAACTTGGAATAAGTGGAAAAAAAACATAAACACATAGAGCATCTGCAAAACCAGGAACATTCTTTTACTAAATGTCTTTCAGAGCCTGAATCTTCTCACATGCAAAATAACACATCTGCTTTGCAAGAGGGATGAAGCGGAGACACCATTACAAAACAGATTATGTTTATATCCAATAGTTCCAGCAGAGGAGATCTTTAATCACACACTGAAGGCCTGTTCTTTGCAAGTTTGCACTTCTGTGGCATACAATCCTTTCCCACATATCTTCGGAGTTCACCAGTGCCTGGGAGCCACTTCCTTATTCAATGTCCTTCCCACTAGCTGCAGCTCCAAGGACTCTTGCAGCTCTGCACGCACATAAGTGTCACCCTGAGCTCAGCTGCCAAATACTGAGGGGAAAGCTAGAGGAGCAGGAACAACCCTGAGTCTATTACACAAGTGCCACTGGGAGATCCCGTGTGCTCCCTATGAAGCAACATGGTGTGTTGATTTAAGAACCCTTGGGGAAAATGAGTCAGAAATCCCAGAGCTTTCCTGCCTTGGGTCATCCTCCCCCCACAACCCTTTTTCTCCCTCTCTTCAGACAAGTTGGGTCTGTGGTGCAAAGACTTTCCATGTCTGCAGTTGCTCATATCCCCTTGTTGTGGTTTCTTAGAGGCATTCCTGAACCGTGAACTCGTTGATTGTTCCAAATTAGAGCAGGGACGCCGGTTCAAGGGCCTAGTATTCCCCCCTTGATGCAGAGACAGAGTTCAGCTGGATTGTGCATGGAGCCTGAGCTCCAGAGAAGGGCTGAAGCTAGAAGTGGCTGCTGATGCTATCACAACAGGATGCTCGCTGCACTTTGTCATGTAAGGACATCATCGCTTTCCAATAATGACTCCAACAGCTGCTTTTCTGGCTTTGAAGCAGATACTGCTGAGTGAGATGTATGGGTGTCTGTGCCCTTTTCCTTCCCTCAGACTTCGTTTAATATCCCTTTAGAACAGTTTATTGCTTTTCTCTTTAATCCAAATGATGATTTCATGCAGTTCATTCAGCTGCAAGCCTGGCTTTTCCCATGAAAGATATACATATATATGTGTGTGTATGTGTGTATATAAATATATTCATATGTGTGTATATATATATATTTATATATATATACACACACACACATAAATACATGTGCATGTGTGTGTATAAATAAATATATATATATATATATATTCACACATACACAGTTTAGGAAGACATTCTCTGACCAGCTTGAGGGCTGAATGTCCACTCAACAGCATGGGCACCTGAGCAACTTGGAAACAGAAAATCCACTCACAGGCCATAAGGTTCTGCTCTTAATTCAGTTTGGGTATGTCTACATTGTGTTCTACAGACAGACAGGAGTTTGTTCTACCTATGTTCAAATACAGGTAGCAACAAGCCAGTTTTGAACCTAGCATGACATAGTTGTTGCTAGTACAGACTTTTGCCCAAGTTAACAAGCTCTGCGTAGATTTTACTTGTACTAGTTTAGGTGCAGAGTCCTACAGAGTCATGCAGCTTTCGGTCGCTACAGTGCATGTGGTAAACAAGTCCAAGCTGGTCTCCAAAAGACCCTGTAAGCATAACCTTAAATACTCTCTGAAACTCCAGCCCAGGTCCTCATTTCCCTCAGATTTCCTTGATAATCTTAATGTTGCTGTTTGTTTTCCAATTGCTATGGCGATTACCTAGGCAGGTATCTGACTCAGTCAGATGATTCCTCTTCAAAAGACTAGCCCAAGGTAATGTCAATGACAGATTCCTATCTAGAATTTTTAAGTGTTAGTAAACTGTGCTTACCAAGCTTCCAGGTGTGTGGTGACTGCTGCATTCCGGAGGAAGAGCCCTTGTTTCTCGCAGTCCTCCTGGGCTTTCAAAGCAGAGGCCCCAGCTCCCAGATGTCAAGGCTATGGCCAGCGTTGGCTGTTCTGATGGAGCGGATGCTGTGGCATTGCTTCATCCTGAACAGATTTTTGGTAAAATGTTGAGAGAGCAAGAAAAAAAATTTTTTTTGATAAAAATTCCCAGTTGAAATCTTAAATGAACCATACAGCTGTGAAAGACTTGCATTAAATCAGGATGATCCATAGCACCATACAACATTCAACTCAACTAAAGATTTGATCTACAATCCTGGTTCAGCCTTTCACCTAATTCAGTAAAATATATAAGCATATAAAACAAAAAAATTTTGGTATGTTTTAGGCATATGTTTACAGAAGAGCACAAAATTACATTCATTAATGATGAGAGAAAAGTTTTAAAAGATGCTTAAATATTTTGCTAATTCAAGGCCATACCAGTGTTAGATGTTGCAAATCTACTGTTCCTAATCTGCCTGATTTATAAGACAGATGTTTACATCACTGATGTTCCTTCTTTACACTGTTATAAATTCAGTTCAAAATGGGAGCTTTTTTACTTTGCTTTTTTTACAGCAAGTCACTATCCTCTACAAACAACAAACATTTATTAGTGGAAAATCCCATGAAGCTTTACAGTTAAAATGGCAAAACAACATCCACACTGTAGATCTGACACAAGTAGGACATTCACATCCTGACCTTCTAGATTTGGGTCTAAAAAAATTCCTAAAGGTTACAGCCGCTAGCCTCAACTCTACAGAAACAGACTCCTTGCTCTGATGCAGGAGGACATTAGGACATGTAGGTTCCTGCAAGACACTATGAATACCTTGCAACATCCCACCCCAAACCGAGATTAGTAATACAGCATTCATCTTCCACCCTGTGCAAGCTGTGGCAATGCCAGCTCTCACCCGTGCAGCCAGTGAGTCAGCAAACGGAGATGTCCCCAGCTGTAGTACAGGCAGCACATGCTAGTACAAGCCAGACTACTATTTAAGGTCATTCTTAGTTTCTGCATGGCCCTAGGCCAAATCATATTTCAATTTCTTCTCCTCTGTGAAAATATCCCATTAGACCCAATGCACAGTCACTTCCTCCATATGTCCCCAGGGATCTTTGGACTGGGGTGGCTTCCTCCACCACCTACACGCAACACTCCTGCCACAACTCGGGACACCTTTCTCCCAGAAGTGCAGCTGGAGCTTAGTTTTCTGGGCAGTGAAGCCAGGCAAATCACTCACAAATGCAGCTGGGGCTACAGTCAGACCATAAATGGGGAGCTTTGAGCCTTGTTATGAATTTTCATTTGGCATTTAAACAATTGTTTTCATGTGACTGCATCCGGCTAAGAAGTCTGCGGCACATGGTTTTCTGGAGAGCACAATCTCTTGGGCCTCCATAAATCTCTCTCACAGGCTTTATGACTAACCCTGCCTGGGTGAATACACTAGCTCCGATCTAGGGATATTGCCAGGATACAGATGATCCAGGTTTTCCCTGAAGGCCAAATGAGAATACTTAGCTTCATTGTAATGGAGCACATCTGAAAAGCACGGAGAAACTTTTTCCATCTTTTACAAAGGTAGAAGTAGAGGCAAGTTTTACTATAATCCTTAGTAACGTCTTTCGTGTTGAATACATAGCTATGTGTTTGTCACTGTTAAGTGATACCATCCCAAATGCTAACAATAATATTATAATGCAAAAAAATCCTTGAAATACTTAAAGGAGAAAACTGTAGGAACAGCAAACAATTTTAGCTGAGACATGAACAGGGTAGAATTTTCAGCTTTGCTTAGCCTCCATTTATTGCTCTTCCCTCAATGATCAATGGAAACCTTACTCCTGAAACACAGAACAGGTTTGAGATTAAGGTACTAGCTGAAGATTTTCTCACAGTAGTCATTTTGTGATCTCAGATGATGCTCAGCCCCTTTTTGCCGCTGCCTCACCTGCAAGACGGTGGTAGGAATCCCTACCTTATAGAGGTGCATCACAAAGAGCAAAAGGGCTTAGATCTTGATTCAGCTCAAGAAACTGAAGCAAACTTCCAAGCAAATTGAAAAACATCACTTTAAATTCCACTCCTGTTTCTCATTTATACTTTTTCAACCCAATTTATATCAAACAGCCTATTGATCTTTAATCTATTTATGCCTCTAGCTGCACTTGAGGTAAGAACATTCACATTTTGAGTAAAAGTTCTCAAAAAAACAAGCTAAATAAGGACAGGTTCTTGATCCTAGGCCCAGTCTATTTGGAATGAGTGAGAAATGCAAACACTTCATTAACTATCACTACAGAAACAAAGGAGATATTTTATATGAAATATCACAGGAAAAAGCTATTATGTAGAAGAGCAAATGGCTAAAATAGCTATTAAAATGACTGGGAGAGAGATGGAGCCTGTGGCAAAATAAGTGCATCATTCTGGGCTAAAGGGAAATGCTTGTCTCTGTGCAACTCTGGACTGTGTCCCAGGGAGACACCAGCACAGGTGGAAGAAGAAGAGCCCAGGTAGTGCTATCATCCTCTTTAGATCAAAGTCAACAGCCAAAGACACTCGGGGGGGGGGGAAGATTTAGGGTCAAATCTCAGCTTTGTCAGATGGAGAGCAAGGATGGGAACCCTTGAGTCAAAGCTCTCCAAGCAGTTATAATTACCAGCTGGCGGTCTCTCAGCTTCTCCTTAGGAACTTGCTCTGCTTTGTGTCACTGGCTAAACGTGTCTTGGATCAAGGACAGGAAGCTGTTCCCACAGTTGTATTATATTCCATATCAAGTAGAGCACTTGGAATGAGAAAGGAGCTCATCCTAGATCAGCTGCTAGGGAAGCCTTTGAGTCTTTGAACCAGGCTGAAGAGGCATTTCTTATAAAGTTATTCGACAGAACAGGAACGCTTTCTCCTGGTTTTTCTTTTCCAGCAGGTTGAAGCATACTCCAAGTTACCTGCTGAATCAGATACACACAAGCTAGAGAAGGGAACATCTAAGATGTGAAAAAAGCTGCCAGCTTCTTTAGCATTATCATGGGATGAGCATATATTAGCATAAATTTAGCCAATATTGATTTTAGCTGTAGAAGTTAAAGTTTACAGAGATTTGCCAAGGCAAGCTGGCAGCTGGGTGACAGCATGAAGAGCAACTGCCTATATAGCACAGTTACACACACCGAGGGACAGCAGAGTACCCCAGTCCATTTAGCTAATCACTCTCTCCAACCCTACACCTAGAAAGATAAGACCAGAGTTTTATTGGATGTATGAAGTCATCTTTCTCAGGACCGCACACCTTACTCTTGTACTCTCAGAATCAGTGCCTCTAAGCCAACCTTCACAAAAGGCAAGTAGAAATTACAGATACAGCCCTGATCAAAGACTTGAAAAAACAAAGGCTATAACATGCACAGAATTGCGTACATAGATCTGCACTGTTGCAACATACATCCTTTGAGAATAGAGTAATTCGTCATACTTATAACTGTATCAGGATTCTAAGAAATACTTATTTAGTAGACACATTTTCAATTCTTATTTCATATGAGAATGAACATGAAAAATATATCCTTTCTGGTGGTAACCCAGGTCATGGTAGGTAACAGAAAGGAAACAGAATCACAGAAAGGTTGAGGTTGGAAGGGACCTCTGCAAATCATCCAATCCAACGCCCCTGCTCAAGCAGAGTCACCTAGGGCACATCGAACAGGACCCTGTCCAGACCACTTTTGAATATATCCAAGGATGAAGACTTCACAACCTCTCTGGGCAACCTGTTCAGGTGCTCTGTCACCCTAACAGTGCCTATTGCCTCTCGTCTTATCACTGGGCACCACCAAAAAGAGACCAGCCTCATCCTCTTCACACTTTCCCTTCAGATACTTAAACATATTGATAAGATCCCTCCTCAGTCTTCTCTTCTCCAGGCTGAACAGGCCCAGCTCTCGCAGCCTTTCTTCACGTGAGAGATGTTCCAGTCCCTTAATCACCTTAGTATCCCTTCACTGGACTCACTCCAGTAGTTCTCTCTTGCACTGCAGAGCCCAGCACTGGACACAGTACTCCAGATGTGGTTTCACCAGGGCTAAGCAGAGGAGAAAGATCACCTCCCTCGACTTACTAGCACTGCGCTTCCTAATGCAGCACAGGATACCATTGGCCTTCCTGGCCACAAGGGCACGTTGCTAGCTTGTGTTCAACTTGTTGTCCACCAGGACTTCCAGGTCCTTCTCTACAGAGCTGCTTTCCAGCAGGTCAGCTCCCAGCCTGAAACAGGATAGGCTTTTCTGTATTAAGTCTTGTCGTCATTTCCATCATTGAGTTTTATCTTTTATGTTGTTCCTCATAGCTGGAAAAGGATAATGGATTTCATAATTTTATTTAGTCTGGGACGTCTTCTTAGAAGCAAAAGCAAAAATAAATGTTGATATATCCACATTCTGGCTCCATTTTTTATGAGATTTATTTCCAAATAAACAAAACAAAAATTGGTTCATTTCTAAATTAAGAACATTTGTTTGTTGTGCAACTCCCTTCTAAATGACACAAATGCAGCAAGTTAAAGAATGGTGGCTTTTTTACCAAGAAGAGGAAAGCTTCTTAATTTAGAAGATAATTGTTTGGTTTGAGGGGGGTTTTGCCTCAGCATAAGACAAATATGCCAAGAATAAGCAAACAAAATACATTCACATGCTTCGAAGCCAAAATTTGGTTTTAATTTAGGACAATGATGAAAAGGTAATTCCTATTTTCTTTGAACTAGTAATACTACCCAAAACCAGTTCTGTCTTCATCAACCGCAAATCCTATTCCAAGTTGCACAGACTTACGTTTTCTTTCTCAGTTAGAGGAAAGATGAGTAACAACTAGATTGGGCACTTTCACTAGTACCAGCCACCAATCATTAGTTTGAGAAAAAAAGTATTATGTTTAAGCAGCAATATTGACTTATTTTAAACTTGCTGCTGTTATTAATCCAGTAGTACTGACCCTGTGATCAGAGGAACACACATAGCTGCAAGACTGAGCTGTGACAAAACTAGAAAACTACTCAGAGATGCCAGCAAGATATACCACAAAAATATATACTGAGCAGCTGTCTTTGGCAGTTAGATGCACTATACAAAGTAATTTTTAAATTAAAGTGCTGAAGAATGCGCAAATTGCACAACAGAGCTCAACAACACTTCTTGAGGATTAGTGGAAACTGAGCTTTTTGTAAACTTGTATTACAGTTGATCTGAAAGGCTGACAAAGAAAAAAAATGATGGGTCCTGGAGTAAAAATTAGCTCTGGGAAAAAAAAAAAAAAAAAAAAAACAAAAAAAAAACAAAACTCAGCAAGTTGCAAAACAAGCCTTGTGGAAAACTTAAGTGACACAAGAGGTAGCTTCTGGGTGGGAAAACTGATAGTGTGGCACTTTGCAGCACTTACCATCTGTTCAGGCTGTGACACCCGGTGTAATTACGCAGAACGAACTGCTGGAGGGAATGGAGCAAAGACATGGGGGAGACATGCATTTCAAGAAAGAGGAAGACAAAGCGACCCTTATTACTCATAACTTAAACACAGAGCCCAAGTGGTATAGCAGTATGCACGTTAAACCAGATTTCTGTTCTCACAAAGAATGGGTAAGGGGGAAGAATCGCAATAAAATGTTACTTTAAGAGGGCTAGCTAGCAGTGGCACTTTTGTGAAGATTAAGTCCCTGCTGTGATTTGCAGGGTGACCTTCCACGTCTCTGATAACTGTCTGGTGCCCATTCAAGCCAATACAACGGCTCTGCAGGAGCTCAGAAAAGCAGAACTCATTTTTCTCCTATTCTTTGCTGGTAGAGTTCAAGAATGCACAGTCCACTTACATTTAAAATGACCGTAAGCAATGAGCTTGTTTTGACAAGAGGAACAGTACCAAAACTTTTCTGCAAAACATTTATTTTTTTTTTAATTCTCATGTTGTCAGAATAAAGAGGTTAACGTTATTTCTTTCTTCCCCACGTTATCCTCTGTGATTGCTGATCCTTCTCTGTATTTCAGTTTTATACCAGAAGGAAAGTAAAGAGATGCTCTGGCATGCTTATAAGCCACGTTCTTCTCCTAAATAGAATGTTCTTAGTTATTAAAATGTTCCCTACCAAAAAAGAAGAAAAAAAAGGCTGGCCTCGGTCATTCACCCTCACTTCTATTGTTAGTCAATTAGGTATGTGCAACACTCCTGTGTGGGAAGCACATTCTGTGTCCATTTTAATTGGATTCATGGTTCAAAATAAACCGTTATTCTCCCTAAACCATGCCTCAGGGCTGATGTTGTTCCAACTTTCAGAAGTAGTCTGGTCCTTCTGAACGTTTGTCTCCTCACAGACTGCTTTTGGTTTGTTTGCTTCTTGCTTTTTGCCTTTTTTTTTTTTTTTTTTTTTTTTGGAACTTGCAATCCAGGAGCGAAATTCTGAGCAAAAGATCTCAATTTGTTCCTACTTCCTTTCTGTAAGATGCTGGATACATGAGAATTTTTGCAATTTCATAAAAATTGTGATAAAACCAAGAATTGTTGCAACATTTTGCGAAATACCACAAAACTTACAAATATTTACAACAAATCGGTCAAGTATTATTTATTCTCTGAAATGTTCTGGTCTTTTCTAGCAACGAGAAGCACGGCCTTGGCCCATTCTTCCATGAGACATATAAAAACGATTTGCAGTGGCAAAATGCGTCACTGCAAATTTCTCAGACACGGTCGTTCTCAGTTCTCAAGTCAGGCCAACATGAAGATGCTTAACGCATTACAGCAGCAGGGCTACAAGTCAACGCTGCATCCGCATAAGGGCAAGCTGCTTATTACTGTTTGGACATGCATCTCATTGGCACTTAAATCTTTCTGAGAGTTCAGTGGGACATTGGAATGAGAGTAAGTGATTTCTGCCATCCACTTTCAAACTGATAATATGAAGCAAGCCTATAAAAGAAAAATGAAATATGAGATCCTGTGTTCCAGTAACTAAATCAATGTGTTGAGGACTACCACCACAGTCTGCGCAGTGAACGTCACAGGAGCTATGTTAGCAAGATGTTGGTTCAGGCAATAGAGAATTAGTCACCGTACTCATATGCGTCTCATGTTCTCACATGTGCTCCATACCATGTTCTGGAACTTGTAGCAATACCAGATGATTTCATAACAGTGGCTGGCTGGAAAACAATTTTTTTTTTTCATTTTTCTCAAAAATATTTCAAGGGGATGTGCTTTTTCATGTCTCATCAAGATGAAAACATTTTATTCAGAAAATGGAATAAAAAACCCAAGAAATAGCCGAGATGTTTACCCTACTGCATTCCCATTAATTGTGCTAAAGTAGTTTCAAGTCCCTGCTCAAAGTGCCACATCTCAGGTAAGCATCTGAGCTAGCAAGACAGTAAAAGGCTGGCCAAGTTCTTCCCATCGGAATTACATCATTTTTATATAAGTAATTAAATACAGGTTTTGATGACCTGGTCATCATCCTAAATGGAACACTCTGGGTTACTAAAACTCTCCTCTGCAAATAGAGAGAGGGTGACTTGAATCCCACTTCCCTCACCATTAGCAGCCGGCCAGCCTAAGATGCTTCCCTTCCTCTGACTTTTATGAGATTCCAGCTCAGAAGAGAGAACTCTTCCAGATAACAGTTTAATCAAAACTGCTTCATTTCCAAAAATGGCTTTGGAAACCTACTGGCACTAACGTTTTCAAAAATTTGCAATCATCCGCTCAGCCTTTTTCTATTAAAATGACTCTCTGCAACAAGCTGAGTGCACAGCTTGTTAAAGTGCCGAGTGCTTGCAGCCTAACTCCAAGCTCGAGCACTGACGCTCGCTGGATTTCTCTCTCCTGTTTTTTCAGACTGGAAGAAGATCAAGTGGCAGATTCACAGCCTGCTCCCAAGGGGTGGATTTTAGGCCATTTGTTACAACTCCATTTCTGATTCCCTCAGAGCTAGCAATGTTTGGTCTCCCATGCAGTTAAGCCTCATGTTTGACTGATTTTAAAATCAAGCTATACTAAAGCACTTCTGTGAATTTAATTCGTTGTCCACAATGACAGTCCTCTTGCTTCCCTCTGGTACCCAGTCACCCACAACAACACAACACTCCCAAACTCTTCGTATTCCTTAACATTTCAACACCCTTGCCTCTCTCCAATGCCCATTACCTACTCCTCTAGCAGGGTAATAAACAGCACGAGCTATGCGTAACCTGCAGCTATCCGTCTCGGCCAACTGGCTGGCCGGGAGCTACATGCAGTCGGAAAAACAAGCCACTGTTCTCAGCAGCTGGTGTGCCAAGGAGGCCTTGGGGCTGCAGGCAGCACTGTGAAATCACGATCAGATTTTGCTGATGCTTCTCAACTGGCACAGAAGTTGCTGGAAGTGGCAGAAGAGTGAACTGGCACATGCCCCCAGTGGTTGCATAAGCCTTTTGTTAGGAATCCAAGAGAAAAACCACAGTTAAAGATGACACGTGGGGCCTAGCACAGTCAGGGTGGCTGTGTCAAAGTCTCAGCTCCCATGTAGGTATTTATGGGCCTGTATTTTGAGACGTCCTCAGCTTTAGCATCAGTTACATCAAAATGTATATCTCACGCACACAGAAAGACAAAATACACAAACTATCTGTGATCTATATATGAAAGGTTCCAATAACCAAGCGGTATAGTATCACTTCAGGAATAGTATCACTGCAAAATCCTCAAATCATATCAATCCTGTTCATTTTCAAGATTATACCTATTTTGTTCACCTGCTATTGCCAGCTAACCTACTCATGTGTGCATTTTCTGCCTCCTGTTTTGAGCATCCAGAGAAGATGCACTGATTACAGCTCCTCTTTCTTTGAAGATCTTTTGTGTGTGTTTGCAAAAAGGGTGCTCGTCACACTGACACTTCAGGTCAGACTGTCAGGTAAACCTCACCTCTTTGAGAAGCTAGTTTCTAGAGGTCAGAAAGCAGCTGTTGCCAATTTTATATTGAAAGACTAGGAGAAGCTCTATTATAATTTCATTTTTTTTAGTTTAGTACCTTCATATGAACCAAATCTTATTTTTCAAGTAGCAGTCACATAAAATGGATTACCGTCTTTGTGAAAGGCAGCTTACTACCCCAAAGTGAAGATGACATCCCAGGAAAGTCTAATATCCGAACATATTGTGATTTTTGCATACAAGTTCCAACTGCATTTGCTTGCACTACAGTAGAAGAAACAGATGCTTGAATGCACAGTTTGTTGCAAAACAAACTACTAAAAATACAAACAGATCCATACTCACCCTCTGGGCTTCACCAGATAAACAACAAAAAGCAAATGCAGTAAAGCTAAGCTCTCTGCCATGAATACTGCCATCAGCAAACACTTGTAGCAAAGACTTTATCTGAGAAGGTTTACGCAGCTTTGATACCTATCACAAGAAGTGCTAAGCCCTACACCTATGTGCCTGTAACACACCATCTATCTAGAAGATTCACTGCTTTAGCATGCCAAGTTGCAAAATCCCCTGGCAGGCTTGTAGTGCATTTTCTCTTCGCAGATCTCACTCGTCCCTAGTGGTGCTGTTTCTTCTTCTTCGAATCTGCAGCAACGATCAAAAGCACAGCTCTACTTGGCCAGCTGTGCCTCACGCTCCCAGGGCCTCCCGTGCAAAAATTCCAGGGCAAACACACTGCCTTTCTAAAGGCTTTGCTGACCTTTTGCAAAGGGCCAGGGCAGCTTCTTTTTGACTTAGCAGAAGAGGGGAATGCAATCTCCACAAGCTTCTTCTTTTTTTTTTAAGTTTTATTTTATTGTTATTATTTTTATTCCTCGGGTATTTCTGATGCACTCTTCAGCAGCGTTTTCACTTTTGCTGCTCATTTACAGTCAGAAAGCAGCAACCAACCCAAGCATGGAAGTGAGGCCTTTGAGGATGGACGGCTCTTGGCTATAGCCCTCGTGCCTCTGATTAGAGGGGCAAGAAAATGCAACTTTCCCACTAAACCCAAAAGCCAGTGTTGCTAAAGAGGAGATTTCTCTAGAAAACTCTAGGGGTAATTAACCATGTGGAGTCTTCTACACCCTTATGAAGGATGGTCAAATTATTTAGCTGGCTGGTTTCCAGTTTGCTCAGTGCTTGGTGAGAAAGCCGTGGCCATACAGCAGCTCACCATTTGCTGGGTTTTAACCCAAGTGCGGCAGGCAGGAGTAACTGGAGTGGGGAGAGACAGTTCCTGCCCGGCTGAGGAAAGCTTTCAGGTAGCAAAGGGAGGACTATCAGGGCAGCGAGCACTGCAGCACCCAGCGTCCCTCCAACAGGGACCCGAGCCCCAAGACGACCCTGGGACAAGGCACGCTTGCCAAGAAACCCAGAAGGGACTGGCTGCGTTCAGGCAGCCCGATGAGCTGCCAAAACATGCTCAGCTAGAAATAATGCTGGAGGGTAGGATCTTCTTGTCATCACATTTGTCTGCGAGTCTTTTGTTAATCAGTGTCAGACAGTAAATCTGAACTTCCTCCCTTTAGTTACTTTGTTTCAATTTATTACTGAATGTCCTAATAAAATTAGCTTTCAAATTTTCTTTTTTTTTTTAAAGTGCTTACTTCAAAGAGAAGTGTGCAACTCTTCCTCAATACTACGACTAACCTAGAACCCTGTAACATTTTACAATTTTTAAAGGAGGAGAAATGTGCATATAGTAAAAAAGATATTGACAGACTTTTTGTCCTTTTAGATGACAGTCCTGCCTCCAGCAACAGCTAGTACCAAGCGTTCCTCAGAAGGTACAAAAACCCCAGCAGCAGGATATTATAGAAACACCTGGCAAGCAAGGGAATGTTCCTTCCATTTCCAGGTTACTACTGCGCTGAAGATGTTTCACGGAACACTGGAAAATCTACATCGGAAAAATAAGCTGAAAGCAGAGCTTCTTGCAATGCATAAGAAGGGCACTTTTTCACTTTCTGAAACAGCAGTCTAGCACGTTGTAAGTCAAAAAAGGTAAGATGATGCAAAACATTAATACTCTGCAAAATTTGCCAAAAATCTTCCATTTACATCCAGTTTTATAGTATGCATTGAAAAGTCTTCATACAAATATTAAATAGTACAAAACTATAGTCAGCAGTAAATTTGTTTGAGTACACTTTATAAAGAGCATGTTAATATAGAATAACAAATTGAGGAAGTCAAGAAGAGTCTTGATAAGCAAACTTCTTTACCAAATCTTTCATTCTTAAACTAATGGATTTTTTTTAAGCAAGAATAGAAAAAAAAAATCTCATAAAAGAGCTTCCCAAAGACATTTCTCTAGTGTTAGCATTTCAGTAATAAAACAAACATATAAAGAAACAAAATTCTGTTCTGGTAAGGCAACAATGTAGTTTTAGAGGGTAAAACAAATTGTGGTTTATTTTCCTTCAAACTGTTTAAAAAGAGCAAACAAATTCAGACAGAGACACCAGGAATACAGAAACATCTGTCCTCCAGGGCAATGGACTAAGACTCAGGAACCAAAAGCCTTCTCTTTAGCTTTGCCATGCCATGCTAGGTTTTTGCCACAATAGTATTTGCAGTAAGCACATATAGGTTATCACATCCTTGCCACATCTGGGATGTTAAGGAACCCCTTTCCCTAAGGAAAATTAGTCAGGAGTTTCTGGAAGTGCTCAGCATTGCTGCACCCATAATTATTTCTAACACAAAGCACAACTTCAAGTGTGAAGTTGCTTTTCCAAGGAACAGCGAGGTGTTTGCTTTAATAACACTAGCCCCTGCAAAAGCTATCAACTATCTGCAATGATCCTGCTCACTCCTGAAATGCTTCTCTGTTAAAGACATTACCATCTCACAGGAATTCATTACCTTCCCTGCTTACGCTACCCACCTCATGCTTTTTGGTCACATTGGTATCAGAAGGGAAATTTGAGGTTTTGCCTAGGCTAAGACGATCATTACCTATGCGCATAGGCGAGGCATGCTGTTCAGGCACTGACCACACAAAGAGACACCCCCTTTAGCACAGGCTGGTAAAGGCAGACAGACTAGAATTGCCTTATTTCTTTTAAAAATAACATCGAATAAAGAGCGCCTTCATTTCAGGCAACTATCCAGGAAATCGGAGCATTCTGCGAACCATTCCAGTAGATTACCTGCTCACATCTCCATTTCACTCCTCCTGCTGCCTTGTTTTGTGTAGTAGGGAATGAAAACCACCCCTACCCAGGAGGAAAAGAAAAATTGTAGTATACAAAAATTGACTAAAATAAGCCACTGAGGAAGCACGCAAGCACACAGTATGGAGCCACACGTTGCATCAGAGCAGCATATTTCATTCCTATTTCCTGTGGAGCCAGTCTTTCCCGACACAGACTGGTTTCCTTGCAGTCCGCATCTGTAGAGCTTTTTGGCAGGGGAATGGCAGGAGAATGTTTTTGGAACAAGATACAGCTCCAAATCAATAACAGTATCACAGTCCACGACTGAGTCGATTACGGCTCCTGCACAGAACAAGATAGGAGAGGTTGTAGAAGTCACAGTGTTGATCCACAATCTTTCTACAAATTTTCATCTGGATTTGTAAATATGACTTGTCATCTCCCTGTGCCTTTTTGCCTAATTTTCAGATTGAAAAACAAAACCTATTCATCATAAGCTAAGTAAGAGGTGAGTGCACGTATACTGGCAGAAAACTTAATTTTACTGGTGAAATTCCTCAAGGTATTTAGTAATGGCATACTTGTGACAGAGAAAGATAGGTCAATAGTGGGAAAAGTCACACTCACAAACCCAATCCAGAACACATTGCAACCCACTTGTTTGCTTTTTTTAACCCAGCCCCCCATCCTTCCTCCTGCCCCCCTCTTTTTTGAGGAAACAAATATTGTCTTTCAAATATCAGTCACCTGCAGCTGGTCCTAAGTTCAAACCCCAGAGTGGGCAAATTAAAGTTCATTGCCCATAATTATTTTGATGAGTTTAAGAAAACTGCATCAGCTTACTGGCTCATCAGTGAGCACAGAAATAAAAGAAATGAAACTCAAGTTACTCGTAAGGTTATTTATTGAAAAGCTCAATCATGATTCCAGTTCATTGGTAGTCTCCTGAGAGACAGAAACTTAACTTCTAATCACAGGCCAGGGAGATACATTCACAGATACTTGGTTTTGAAAAAACAGCAGATTTCCAGGCCTCTAGTGAGTGCTCATCTTTCTCCTTTGAAACTTGCACCGCCCTGCCAGCTAATGCCCAGGTAGTGGAAATGTGTGTACACTACCTTCTTTATCTCAGTTCCTTCACGAAACCATCTGCACAGAAGCAACAAGCTCAGTCCACCACGTAGCAGAGAAGGTGCAAGTCTTTGTCCTCACTGGCTACATGGCAACTTTACGACTTTTGCAAGAAATAAGATGGCAGATTACTGTTTGCTTTCGATCACTTCTCCAGAATTTTATGAATATATCACAGAAGGTGTGAATTGATTGTGCATTTAGCAATTCTACACTACATGTAACCCTGCTAAAATATCTTTCCTTGTAGGTAAACTAGGTCACAGCTGTGCGGACAGAAGCCATACCCCCTACGTATACTCTGAGCACGCCACGCATGCAGCAACCGCTTCAACAGACACAGAGCACAAGTAACTATGCCCTGCCTCTCTGGTGAGATGGCTCTGAAGTGGCTCATGTCTGACTTACTTGGAGCACAAGTAGTGCAAATAAGGTCTTACGGTGCTTTCTTGGTAAACGTGCCCTTTGTGCATCACTCCATGCAGCTTGTGAAGAACCAGATGCTTTACTTTTCAGGCTTATGCCAAACTTATTTCCAGGTAAAGGAGAAGCACATCTCCAATGTAAGGAGGGTAAGACAAAGGAGGAAGTAGCAGCCTGGGAGGTACAGATGAAAGAAATAGAAGCGACATTAGCTTTATCAAGAAATAAAATACACAGAGACAGAAATCCAGGTCAGATGCATGGCTTCATAAGAGTTTGTATAGTGTGAATATGTAACTGGAAAGCTGTTTTGGCATGGTCTGACAGCTACAGGAATTTTGGACCCTCACAGGAACCCCCTGAAAAGGTTCCTCTACACAACAGCTACGAAGCACTCTGTTCAATAACAAAAGACTCATATGGCCCTGCTTGTGAGACAGATAATATAATTTCTCTCACTTTGAGGAAATAGAAGCACACAGAGGTTAAACATCTTGCCGGGGGCTTCAGTGAGTTATGCTAAAGTCAGAGGCTGGACTCAGGAGTTCCGAGTTCTTTCTCCTTTGCTCTAAATCAATTAACTGCTTTAATAAAGGATTTATTCCTTTCACAGTCAATGAGTCAACTACTGTCTAAGGACAATATTATATACTACTTCATGAGGAGAGGCTAATTCCTTCTCTGCACATGCTGTTGGGTATAACTATCTGACGTTACTCACATAATCAGTCCATTGGCTCGGTACATTGAGACAAATGGTGTAATGAATCACTGTTTAGGTGTCTGCTTCAATGTCTCCTTTTTGTTTTCTGCTCCCAAGATTAATGCGTTCATTCCTGAGAGGTGACTGCTGATGCTCTCCCTCTGCGAGCACTGCTGCTGGGACACTTTGTGCGCTCGTACTATCTCATTTGCAAAATATTTTGCTTATGCAGATTTGCTATTCTCAGAGTCTTTTTCCATGCCAAGTGTTTTTGAGGTTAAAAGCAAATGTGAAGCATCAAATCAAAACAACTCTCCTCATCTGAATCAAAAATATAAATCTATCATTTATAAGCCTCACTAAGGAGCATAAAGATTAATATGATCTTGTTGGTTAATCACAGGGGAATTTATCAGGGGCATCTGTGGCTGAGCTGCCAAGAGGGGAGCCAGAGCCCCTCGGTCACAGGGTCATGGATTGAAGAACAGAGCCGAAAGAGTGATGCCCACTTTCTTTACAGCAAGGCTTGGCACTGGGCTTTACCATGTTCGAGTTTTCACCTTTCAGGGGAGTCAGTTCCTCAAAGCCAGCTGTTTGGAAAAAAACACCAACTAAATCATTCCCCCAGAGAGCAAGCCACAGCTTCTAGAGCCAAAAGCACGGGCTGTTAAAGCTTGAGCTAAACACTTTTGCCAAGATTGTGACACTCCCTCACTAACGGATGGCTGTACTTGAGATTCACTTCTTTATCTTTCCTCTTTTAATCTCAGTAGGTTGCAGTCAGAGCACAGTGAGAGGATTTCCCCTGACCTCCTTTGCTACGACTTCGGCAGAAATCCAAGTCTTCTCCCTTGGCAAAAGACAGCAGATCGAAGCAAGTCAAAGCGATACTGCAACCGTTTGCACCGGTCCAGGATCAACCATCATCCCTTCTTTGCTTGCTCCTGCTGAAGGCTCATAGAAACACTCTCAACAAGCAGCAACATCTCTTCCCACACTCCAGTCTGGCTAGACCTTAGCCTAATTCAGGCTAACGGTTGCATGGGCACTTTCACATGCCTCCGAAGTCCCAGGCTTGACATCCCATTAACACGGTTGCACAGCTTCTAGATGCAGGCAATTCATGCATAGATGGCTTAAGCCAGCACATACATACTTAAAACCATGGAGTCAGGTTCTGCATTTCCTGAGACAGATCTGTTTTTCCTGTTTCAAAATTTCACCTGGCAGAGGAAAAAGAGGAAATAGCCCTTGCATTTAGCCCTACAATTTTTCCCTTTAAGAGCTATGTAATCCTACGTATCATTTGAGACTATCCAACTGGCATGGCTAAATTCAACAAGTTTGCATTTCCTCTCAGCTCACAATCAGTGTTTGGAGGTGAACAGCTAGTTCTCTTAAATTATTAGTGTTAACAGTAAAAACTAAACTTAATACAGAATAATTTTAATGCAGAAAAAGGCCTTGAAAGAATGCCTCCTATTCAGTAGAGATTAAATCTTCCTTAAAAGATCTACAGTGAATTAAGCCAAAATACGCACAGAAAAAACACTTCAATATCCAACATAGCTGCACTGTAACCATCGTAACCATCTGTGGTCATACATCAGTGAATTACTACAGGTCAGCCACAGCCACGTAGGAGTTTAGCAAGAGCTTTTAACGGTTTAACAACAGAGCACAAGTCTGCACAGAGACAAAACCCAGAGTAGAGCTAGTAAAGTCAGCTCAGTAGAATTTACTGCAAGTGGTAGTAGTCTGAACACTGCAAAACTGTCTCTTTTGAAGACTTCTGAAAGAACAAAACATGCTAGCCCTTCAGGAGATCACATACCTAATCAGAGACATCTGTGTTTCTGCCAACTCCCCTGCAGCAGGCTTTACATTTGGGTCCATCAAATACAGCAAGATCAAGCCAACCCCACGCAAGAAAGCAAATGCCCTCACACAGGATACGGTCCATGCAGAGGCCTTTGTAGAGGCCGTGGGGGCATGGCTAGAGCAGCTTTGGTACCAGAGACAAACTTGGCTCTGTACTTTTACTGGGTTCACAGCCAAGTTGGTTTAGAGGAAGGCAGCACCTTTGGAGGGGAGAAGAACACTCCCTTGTGCACTTGGGCATAAACACTAGCTAATAGCGAGGCAGCACATTTTAGGATGAATGCTTTTTATACCACTCATCATCAGAGCTGCATGGGGGCATTAAAAGTCACTAGGTCTGAAGGCACCTAGAACTCTAGGATCAAGTCTTTGCCCCAGAAACACAGCCTAAGTTCTTTAGCAGATTCCACCCTTCTCCCTCCATGTAAAATATGCCTAATTCGGATAAAGTCAGAAGCTGACACTTGGGTGTCTCCTAGCTTGCTCCAAGCACATGGTTTCAGTTATACCCTTCACAAGTAATTAAATTCCAGGTTTGTTTGGAAATTGTTTCCAGTCTGGAAATACAATGCATAATACAATACAATCACATTTGAAACAAATTCTGATCAAGTTTGCTTCCTTGCCAGCGGCTGAGAACTGCTAAAGGAAGAGCGTAAAATATTTGATTGCTCTAGCAAAGAAAGGGGTTTCCCTCTGTGTAGGCCTAGCCAAAACTGAAAGACAGTTTACGGGTTGCTTCTAAATGTTTAAATAAGGACACATCAGAAAGTTCAGTCTGAAATATGAAGAAAACAGTTTTTCAAGGCTGACCCTGTCTCAGGGACATTAATACCCAAGGGAAGCTCTGAATAGCCAGACATCATTTGTATTATTTCCAAAAATATTATTCAGATGATGTTTTGTATAGTAGATGAGACTAAATTGCATATCTATATAAACAGTTCAATTCCATATTATGACACGTTTTCAGTTCTGTACCCACAACTGCATGCCTCTTGCTGTACAAAAGCTGAATTACGAGTAGACAAGACTTTCAGAACCTTAAACAGCTAAGAAATAGCAAGTGTCAGAACAGAGGAATTTGAATTTAGTTAATATAAATAAATTATAAATTAAAGAAGGTTACACTTACTATTTTGACATCTGGAATTTAATCACTAAGGATTAGGAAATAAAGTTAGGAGCCCTAAATCCCACTCTTCCCCATAGCATGCAAAACAAGCAGAGCTTTGCTACAGTATTTTCAAACATCAAAGTCACAAACCCTTGACAAAAAGGAAAGACCACAAATACATCACTCTTAGTGTAAAAGCATGCTACTTTGTGGCTTTTCAGCCAGGTATGCCCATTTGAGACTCTCTTCAACTCTCACAGAGACAAGTTCTGTTTATTACTGAAAGAATAATCAAGTTACACATTATTTAATACTCTTTGAATTTTTATCTGACCCTAAGGACTTTTTAAAAACAAAAACAGAAAAAAAACAAATTAAAAAAATCATACCAGAGGATTCAAAGTGAAGAGATGAAGCAGCAGCTGGGCAGATAAAAGCAGAATTTCAAAGCTAAGATCAGTATTGTCACAGAGATACAGGAAAACACTAACTTGCCTTCTCCTGCCTGCTGCCCCTCAGAGCCTGCTCCCCTCCCCGTCACAGCTCCTTCTGGTTACAGCCTCAGACATAGTCCCAAGCCTGGTCGTTACACTAGGAATTGCTGCAAAACTGCTGCAATGATCAGTTAACTGCCCAGCTCAGACCTACTGCTACCAGAGAGACTGCGCTCTCTTGAATCCCTTCAGTTCCCCTACTCTGCCTTTTTGTACATTTTCAATGCAAAAAAAAAAAAAAAAACAGCCTTCAAAGAGAATACGAAGTGTCCAGTGGGTGATTTAATAGATTCTGAGTTAAATAAAAACTAAACAGTGCTGTATACAGTGCTATTCAGGTAGCTATAAAGTATATATACTCCTTTCAACGGGCTCTCAGAAGAAAGAGAGAGGAATGGGGAAAAGAGAAAGTGTTTCAAAGGCAGCAAAACCCCACCACAAATTGCAAGAGGATCTATGGGATGCATATTTCCTAGAAGATGAGTAAATGTGGACTACATGCACAGATTCCCCCCACACACAGCCAGTACATGGTACAGCAGGTGGAACAGATAATCTTGGATATCAGGAACAGAAATAAATGGTAAAAATATACTAAGGAGATAAAAGTGCTACTCAAAAAGAGACAGCCCCCATTAGAAGCCAGGGCTCTGCAAAGCAGATGCATTTTCTCAAGGCTCTGCAAAAGCAGGTGCAGCAGCTCTTGTCTGAGACAGAGACCTGCAATTTGTAACGCAGCATCGTCAGAGGGGTTTTGCACAGCGCACTCTTTGTAGTGATCACTTGGACGGTCTCCTGTTTTTCCCAGGGCTGCCTGTGGAAGGCTGGATGGGAGGAAGAGAGCAGGGGGAAGACTGAGCAAGCAATTCAGAGGTCCGTGAGGCAGAGGGGAAAAAGAGCCAAAGAGAGATTTCCCTTTAGGTCGGAGCAATAAAAACGTATGCCAGAAGGTTGACTTAAGGTCTGTTCTGAGGGCTGGGAAAGATGAAATGTAGGATTTAAACTCAAGGCAAGGTAACTTTTTTCTTTAAGAGCTCAGATATTCCACTTACAGCTATGAATGGGCCTGGATAACCTGCTGCCCCAAGCATCTCCTCCATCTCCTATGGCTGACACAGATTTGGCTTGCCTCAGGGAGGAAGATAAAAATACTTGTTTTCTGATCCAGTCTGTTCTGTCCTGAGAAGGGCTATATACAGGTAAATCACCCTACCAATCTCTTCAAAGATAAAAATGCTTTAGCTTTCCTGGCATTCAAGTGCCCAGTTGCCAAAAGTATAACTCCACTTTTACAGCAGTAAAAATGCCTTCCTATTTTATCAGGTGTTATTTCAGTGAAATTGGAAAACAACAGACCTATGGGCTCTGTTAGACAATTTTACTGTCAAGCAGGTGCAGTAGAGAAGGATACACCTACTAGAGACTGATAAGAGTTTGTTCAAAAAATACAAAGCAAAACCTTACTGTGTTTAGGTTTTGCAAGTGTTCAGGTCCCATTATTTTCATCCTTGATAAATTCTATAAGACTTTGCGATTAGCAACTAAACTCTCTTTAGTTTCCTATTCCCTTTTAAGACTATATTCTCCAATACCTTTTCCCAAATTACCTTCTCTAAATAGAGAGAAATTTCTCTGAACAGAAAGAAAAGATTTGGGAACAAATACGGTCACATTCCCAACTCTAGTAAAAGTCTCTCCCTCTGGCGATGGGAGTAGAAAAGTAACTTTAACAGAGCATCATCACAGATGTTAAACCCTCAAGCAGAGATTTCATTAGTTTCAAACAACTTACGTTTCCAAACACGAGTAGAGAACACAGCTATGACCAAACTGTGCTATGACCTGAAGAATACTTTGTTTGCTACCTCAATTCTTTATTCAGTCTTAGGCCGGTAATTTTTACCTCTCAGCTCAAAGAATGACAATTATTCTAAATGCACATCCTTGCATTCACCCTTGTTAGCATTTAAAGACACTTATAGCACACGTGAGATTCACTCATTTAATGATAAGAGTTGGCTCCTGTATCATACAGGTCTGAAGTGCAGTGCCATGACCTGTTGTCAGGGGCAGCCAGTTGCCTTGGCTGGTGACCTGCCAGCCAGCACTGTGTGTCACTCTGAAAAGGAAAGCGATTGTAGCTAAAGAGATGTTAAAGTCTATGCAGAAGCTAGTCGGGTACTGCAACTCCTCATCCCATGAGGGGATTGCCCCATCATGTTCCAACTATATGAGCATCTCATGTACCAGAGCAATATAGCAGTGATGGTCTGCACGGAGGAGACAGTGTGCTAATGCTGCAGTAAGATCCCTTCACACTGAGTCCCAATTTCTTGCAGGAATACCTTCAACCTTCTCCCATTAGGTCACCTCCTGTTTTTATATGTTCTTTCCTTTCTACGAGAAAAAGGCATGCTATACTCCTAATAAACAGTTGATCTTTTGAAGATGCCAGTGCTACCATACCATGACTTCTGCTCTGTCTAGGTTTCACATGCCTATCCCTCCTGTTTTTAAGGAGGGCACCCTAATTAGTCAGGAAGGTTTCTACATCTACATGCTCAACAGATCGTGGAAATCCACTTAGAAATCTCCCATTTTCCAGTAAGAAGAAAGAATGTTCTTCCCCTTAAATAACAGCTTTATACTTACAGTGTGCTCTTGGATGCAGGAGATAAGGGTTTGAACCTGCCCAGGAGAGAACAGATCCAGAATCTATTACAACTGACAGAATGCCTTAACCCTTAGTCTATTAAATAGAAAAGGCAAGAGCATCACCTTGAAGAATCTATGTTTTCCTCCACTTGACCTCAATCCCCCAAGCACACAAAGTATTTTATTTAGGTCAAATGACTTTGAGTTTAAAGGACAGTTTTGTTTCAGAAAGAAATGAAAAATTGAAATATAATTTGATCAAACTAGGTATCTAAATCTTTCACATTGGCCAAGAATAAATAGGCAAACAATTGATCAGACAGCCCCTTTGTTTAACCCACCCTGTTCCCCATTGGATTGGTTTCTTCTTCCAACCCTGTTTTATTCCACATCTTCACAGTTCCCTTCAGATTTCCTCTCATTCCTTCAGCTTTCTCCCCAGCATAAGCCAGGCAAGGTCATTTCAGCTGCTGCCCCCTTCCCTTCATGGCAGCTTGCTGGCCTATTCACAGCTCCTTGGACCCTCGTGGAGCTCCTGAACTCATATCCACAAACATTTGTCCTCTTGCTTTGCTGAATCAGCATAGAACTTAGACAGTAGAAACTTCCCATTTTACTAGACCTTGCAACACTTTTACAGGAATTGATGTCAGCTTGAACATGTGGCAATTGGAAAGAAGACATTCATACTCTGGGAACAACGAAAGCTGTTTCCTTTGCTTTGTAATCAGATCTTCAAGTTGGCCTAATCCAAGTGCTGCATAAAAGGGCTTTATTCTTCTTAGACTCAGTCACTCCTGTTGGAAAAAGTCAGCTAAATCGCATTTAAAGGTATCTTTAAATACATTTTGTGGCACAAACCCAGAACTTATTAACCAAGGGACCATGCATAATTGAAAGGAATCCAGCGTGGTTAAAACACAGGATGATGGTATCATAGAAACAGGACCATCTTCTGCAGTTCTGGAATTGGAATCTTATCACAAATAACAAGTTTTGGATACAAAAGCAGGAACGGCCTGCACCTTCACTTAAAGCTAGGGTCAAAATCATTCAAGTAGCTAGATGTCCCAATTCTTCTCATTATATTTTGCCTGCTCATCTATCTAAGAGTGGAAATTCTCTTTACACTGTATCTCCCAGCTTTCCAGAAATCTGCTGACAACAGACGAATAACTTAGCCTGAGGATATCAGCGTTTCCTATGCAAAGCGTGGACTGATGAGGAGTGCCACACATAAGCACGTTATTACTAACAGGAGATGACCTCTTTCTAAAGTTTTGTCCCAGATATAGGAAAAATATGCTTGTAAAACACTTCTTAAGGTCTGGCCTGAAAAAGCATTCTAGTCCCAAATTTGCTGTGAAAGACAGACGAAAAGCACTGCACAAACAAATTCTCCCATTTTGCAAAAATAAATCTCAGTATGAGATCCACATGGACTATATTTTCCCCCAGGCCTGTCTTCCCCTACTGTGAACTGAAACAGATTTTTAAAATTCTCCCAGCAGGAAACTTTCTGATGTCTTTGCTCCAGCTGAGCCCCAGAAACCATACAGTGATTATACTTACTTTTGTTGTAACAAAGTTTTTATCATAGGCCATCTTATTTTCATCAGCAGAAGAAAAATCTTTGACAGCTGCTCTGCATCCAGTTTCTCTAATAGCAAATTTATGTCAAGATTCCCTATCTCCCACCTCAAGTTGTTCCTAGTATCCTGGCATAGCTCAGTATCCTCAGCTGTACCAGTGCAATTCTTTGTATAGCTGCACTCTAAACTGGATCTGTGATCAACCTAATGTATGCACAAGCATGTAAATCCATACCACTTCTTCATAATTCCACACATGCATCCCCTTGCATTTTTACTGACTTAGTTTAGAAAACCTTCACTCTCAAAAACTTACGTGGCACAAGTAAAAGATTAATAAATTTAACAGGGTTACAGTGAGTAGAGCTGGAACTTGCTTTTATCACAAGCTTTGCTCTGAAAGAAATTGTAGGGGGTCATTAATTCGAAGTTAACCAAGAGTTGTGAGTCAGTTTGAAAGGTTTTGCTGAGAAGTAACATCTCCTAAGCTGTAGAGACACAAAACAAGAAAATTATCCTTTTGAAGGCACAGAAATCAGAATTTGGGTACTCATGCCTTGACAATACAGCAGGAACAGTCTATGAACTGGAACAAAAGTACAAAATGTTCAGTTTTCCTTAAATAGCTTTTAGGGAGGTGTCTGTTTTCCTCAGAAAATTTGAAGCTTCTGTTAGAAAGCTGAAAACTTTCAAGTAATCATTTTTTATTTTATACTTTGTTTCAAAATATGAGTCTTCATAAAAAGGGCTTTCTGTGCTTTTTAATTATTTCATATTAAATTAAAATTTTGGGTGTAAAAAAAAGTATGATTACTGCCGTTAAACTAAGGGCCATTAGAAAATGCCACAGCTGCCACTCATAGCAGCACCTTATAAACAGGACCTTGCTTCTGCTTTTCCGTCTTGCAGGGGGAGGAAGAATCACCAAGACAGATGCAGCAGCAGTGGGTGCACTTCCTCTGATATCTGCCAAATGTTGTGGTTTATTTCTTGTTTGAATAATACACAGAGAATGTGTGAGCACAGCATAAAAAAAAAAAGAAAAAGAAAAAAAGCATGCTTTCCTTGCAAAGTTCTCTTACGATTAATTTTGGAGATGTAACAGTAGCATTTAATACTATGCTGATGAGGCACAGGAACAAGCAGCAGCTCTTTGACGACCTTTATTTCATCTATTAGCAGGTTTCAGACAGCTACATATTATTCTCTATTTATTTAATACCATAGACTTGTTAGAGGTACACATTAAAAATGAACAAAAAATATTTTGTGGCCTTATTTCCTAATGTGAAAATAGGATCACAAGAACTCAAGGGAACATGTAACCCCCAAGGCTAGTACATCTTTGACTTAAGACAATGCCTAATTTTGTCAAAACAATTTTAGATTAAATCTACTCAAGATATGAAGTGCAATGCAAAGTGAAGCTTAAAAAATCCCAACCCCGTTATCTGATATCATATTAAGTTGATATGCATTGAATAACACCAGCTAAATAACAGATTTTAGATCAGAAGCCAAGGTGCCTGCTCAAAAGGAGACAAAACATAACTAACCAAACAGCAAGAGTATTGCATTTAACTATTGCAACTATTTACTCCACTTCAGAGCTATGGAAACTAGAGGGCAGTGAGCAGGAGACCATTGAGCAGCCAAGCATTGGCTTGATTTAGTGAAGCACATTCCCTCACCCCTGGGTTGTCCTGGGGCATGAATCCCATTAGTTCAGTATCAGGAGACCACTGAGCGAAAGAGCTTCACAAAGTAGCCTGGAGCAGCGTTGCAAAAGCCAAAGCAAATCAGTGCAAGCGATGGAAGGCTGCGCACCAAAGCGAGCTCCGCAGCCCTTCTGCCTAGCTTTTGGTGGCAAGATAGGGGTGTTGGACCACAGCTTGCAGCTCCAAATGTGTCAAGGGAAAAGATTAGCTCATCTTTCGGTGATGGACAGGAGCTTGGCCTATTTTTTTTTTCTCCTTTCTCCCCACAAACATCACCTTTCCCAAGGCAGAGAGAATTTAAGCCCTTGTCTGCTTGGAGCAGTAGGTGTCAGTTATCAAATGCAGACTTGCTGCTTTCTAGTCAGCACTTCTGCAGCATGACAAGCAGCTGGGGGGGAACAGCACAATAACCCATTGAGTATGCAAAAAAGCATGCTCATTGCCCCAGGGCAGCGTTAGAGGTCTTGCTGAAGCTTAGGAAAGGTAATTAGTGGCCTTGTATAATCTGTTCCTGTCACGTCTAGCCTGTAATGGAAAATGGACCTCCACAGCGCTTTTAAGAAATTTAACGTACTCCCAGAGACTCTTTAAGCATATGGTGTTTCCAGTGTAATCCCTAGTCATGAACATTGTGCGAAATACTTAGTGTTGGATAACGTTTTCAGTGAAGTGGCTTTGCAGTTTCTGTATTGCAAGTGCATGCAGAGCTTACTTGATTTAATGCCATTTGCCATGGAAAAGATTTTGAAAAAAAATTTGACTCCCATCTCTGTTGAAAATAGGTTTATTTTCAAAGGAAATGAAAAGGAAAAAAAAAGTTCTTTCTGAGCTGAACTGCTTTCAGCTAAGAGACTTGGAACAAAACATGAAGAACAGTGATGCTGTGAATTAAACTTTGCTAAAACCTTCATTAGTATTTTGGTAAAAATACTGACAGAAACAAAAAAAGCAAACAAACTAGGCTCAGCCTAGTCCTGTTGGAGCACACATCCAAAATAGTTATAAATTGATGCAAAAAAAAAAAAAAAAAGGAAAAAAATGGCCTCTTGCCACCTCCTAACAAAAAAGTTCACAATAAAAGTCTGAAAAAGTTTTAAGAAATCTTCTCAAAACATGAAGAAACCAATCAAATTGGGAAAGGCTACTTTCCTATAAGTGAAAACAATATTAAAAATGGTATGACAATAATTGATAAATCCAGCAAGGTTGAGGTAAATTCTCATTCTGGAGGAATGGCTTTTGGCATGCTGAAAGCACTTGAAATCTGCCAGGTAAAACAGGAGGAGACACACAGCTGTTTCCTCATATGTGATACAAAAGCAAGAAAATGAAGAGAACAGCAGGAAGCAAGGAGATAACAGTTTTAAACATTTTCTGCAGAAGCAGAGATGTTAACCTGACTGGTTAAATGGCAGTTCTATCTCAGCAGCTTTGAATACATTGGAAGTGGCCATCTCTTTGCAGGAGCTCCCAGTCTGAGTAGAAAAGTATGCAAAGAAAGAGGTGGAAAATGGAACAGTTATCCAGACCCACCCAAAAACACAAGAACTTTAGGCAGTTTTTATTTGATAGCACCATGGAGTCTTCCAGAGTGGATTACAGCAAACAGGAGATCTGAGCTCTTCAGCTCCCACTGCCTGAAGTAATTTCAGACTAATTATTTAGCTTAGCTTCTTAGCATAAGCAGCTGAATTTGCAAATTGATCTTAAAACAGGCATTCATATTGAAGATATCTAAAAGGTAGTAACCATTAAGTGCTTTGCACATACTTCTGCATCATAGCCTGTAAATGAAGAGAATGGAAAGCACTGTTTTTGTAAAGTGATGAGACATCTCTGATGACTTAAGGAGCAGTAGGATGCTCTCTTGCAATTAAAATACACTAGTAACAGAGCTGTAGCAGTATTTGCAGATTAGCATCTGTATTGGCTAGTCACAGGCATGCACTGAGCAGCTTAAATAGAAACAAGACTTTTAATGAATGTCCTCTCTAGATAGAGGATTTTGTGACTTTTCCTCTGCAGTTACATAGCACATGGGATTTCCTCGCAGTAAGAAGCATCCATGATGCTTTAGGGGCAGTTTGGGTCTGCTTCCCAAAGTTCAATACATTTTTCTTTCGCAAGCCAGACTCTGAAGAACTGCTATTACAAATTCAGAAAAATACAACCAAAGTAAAAGTTAATCTAGTACAGAAAGCAGTCTGGTCCTCTGAAATTCTCTTCTCATTTCTGCAGTTTTCCTGCGTCTTTGATATATATCAAAGCCTAAGAGACAGTTATTTGAACTAGTGCAAATGAGATTACCGTTCCTGGCAAGCCTCATATGGAACTATCCTTTGTCAAATCGTAATCGCATTGTTCTTCTTTCATTTCACAACAAAAACCACTAATGAAAGCGTAATATGTAAAGTGTTTTCTCACTGGCAAGAACGTTGGTCTTAAAACGTAACAACTCTGGCAGAAAAACAAAACCCAACATACTAAAATCCAATAATGTTTAATTAATACAAGCTATAGATTAATTTATGATTTCATTCTGCCTTGATTAACTTAATCCTTACAGATACCCATTTTTTATGGTGTCTTAGATCAACCATGTGGATTATGCCAAACAAATCTTGTTTCAACACAACTCAGTTATGCTTTTTTTCTTGTGTGTGTGTGTGTGCATGCTAGAATCCCTAACAATGGTTAAACAAGATCCATCCTTGATAAAACTCCAGCAGTAGCTCCCATTCAGCTTGGTTGCTCTCTTCCAGTGATACTCTTAGGGCATGTTAGGAGCTGTCTAGAGGGAAAATGTTTTTGTTAACCCAATCTCCAGTTTAACTAGCAATTTTCCAGGAAGCACCAGACCAAGAGATTGAGATTCATGGAAATAGATTTATTATTATTATTTAATCCATAGTCTAGATAATCAATTATAGGAGATCACAGTCAGAATATTTTGCTAGACTAGCTTTGATAGACCCATGTTGCACATTATCATATTTTTAATTCACAATAATTTTTTAGGTCACATACTTAAGGTCACTTCACTTTTGTTAGTTACTATACTCTGATCTCATGTTTTTCCTTTTTCTTTCAAGCTTGATTGCAGCTTCACTTTTTCCACACTTATTTCTCCCATTATGCTGTCTGACCTCTAGAGCAACTTTTCCCCACTTCCTGTAGACTCTTATGTCAAAGTCATTAAGATAGCTCTACCTCTAGTCACATTTTAAAATTTCTTCTAGGAAAAGTTCCCTTTTCTTTTTCTTTCATTGAGGATAACAGATTCCCGATTGTTTTAACATTTTGACCACAACTATTTTCCCAGCCTCTTCCACAGTCAAGCCCTTCCAAGCTCAGTTGCATGATTTCATTCTCCACTTGCCTTAGTTCACCTATCTGTTCTTTTAAAAAGCCAGTTCAGACTTATTTTTGCTTCTTCTATTATTTGCCAAGTCACTAAGAAAGTAAAATTGGTTGGAAGTTTTTCTGCAGAGGGAAGAAAAGCCTTTAAGTCCTCCATTCCCAAATTCAAACAATAGAATAAGGAAAGCCCTGTTGCTTCAACACTGCACAGGCAGCAATTCACAGAGTTACATAAGCAGATGAAGGTCAGAAACACAGCCAGGCCTCCTCAGCTGGTCTTCTCAACACACAGAAGCTATTGTCCATCCAAAATGAGTAAAGGGACATTGAGAACTTCTCCTTTGAATAACCATCGTCAAATGCAATATCCAAGAAAACCCTCAAGTCAGCAAAAACAAAAAGCAATTGTGTTCCTCCAGGCCAAATATGGCCATAGGAAAAGGAGGAAGAGACCTTTTGACCATGTGAAAAGAGAACGTTTGAGAACTTTTATTTTGTTGTTATGCTACTTCAGCGCAAATGTATCCCCTGTATTCCTACAAGAAATTTCAGCAAATGAATTGCCAAAAATCTGAAGAGTTGAACAAACAAAATTCTAGTCAACTTCCTGAGAAATGGTCTTTAGTAAACTTTGATTTGATCTGCTGAACTCTTGGGAGCAAGAAAAAGCAGAAAAAAAGAATGAAGAAATGGCTTCTCAACTAGAGCTTTCTTGAGTATAGATTTTCCAGTCCACTGGTCAAAAGAGTAAGTTAATACCAAAATTCATTTAACAGTCTTAACTTTATCACCACCTCATAAGCTTTTATTTCACAATATGTGCTTTTATATTTGAAAATGTATTTCAAAACAGTGTCAAAACATTATTTTGAAAGCAACAAACATTTCTGGAAACAGTAATCTATGATAACTTTGGCTCTCCCCATCTGAAGAGACAGGAAAATTTACTATGCAGGGAAAGACATCTGTGCTCATTAGAACAAGACTGCCCTGAAATAAGAAACTGAGATGAAAATGCATTTTTCATACATTGAGAAGAAAATCTGCACTTAAAAATCTAGTGGAATTCACTGGTATTTAGTTGGAGTTTTTCAACATGCTGTTGTAAGCACTTGATCTCTGGAAGATATAGGACTTAACATTTTTGTTAAAGCTTTGTTGCAATTTGATCTTTTCATGTTTCATCAATTAAATTGACTTTTTTTTAAGGAAAATGAATTTAATAGCCTTTTTCTAAACACCATTTCAGAAAGCTGAACTATGTTCTTCCCAGGAAGACTGATGTTTAAATATTTACAGGATCAAATGCTAATGGCAGAAGATTTGCTTGACCTTCTCCACGCCAATAGAGAATACATCTCTATAGTGTCTTTACCAGTATTATAACTGTGCTTACTTTTAAATATGGCAGTTAGTGATGGAGACCAGCTTTGGAGACCAGCAGAACACAAAGACTCATCAGCTACACCACATCATGGACAGGGGCTCTTGGATCTATACCCTCAGGACAGGCTCTAACCAAAGGTGTCTGATGTGCCATACAATAAAAAATAAACTACTAGATAACTGTTACTTCATTAATTGTACTAACTCTCATAGATTGTGTTCTTATGAAATCATAAGATGGATTCGTGGCATCTCAGATAACACCACAGTATCACACCAGCTAATTTTGCATGGATTTAACACAACTAAACCTGCATACACGGGGAGAGTAGGGATTGTTCAGATATCCCACATTAGCCGAGTGTCATTGCTCTAGATATGCCAACAAGAAATTTTTCAGTAATAAGGCTGGGATACTAATTTAAATACAGAGTTAGACAAGTTTTGGAAACTGATCTTCCGAATTTCCTTAGCAACTTAGTCTCAGTTATAGGATAAGTTTTTTTTTTCTGAAATATTACTGCCCCTATTACACATATACAACAGGCAAGATACAGGAAATGTTAAGCTAACAATTCTTCTCTACCAGAAAAGCTTTGAATATCACTACTGTAACAGATGAAAGAACACAATGAAGAAGGTTTTGTTGTTTTTGTTAAATTATTATTCTCCAACTGAAGCTGGCATAGATTTAACACTGTATAGCATTTTGGATGAATGGCACCTCACGGAATAAAGCTTAACCTAGGTCTAACCATTTAAATGATGCTAAAAAAACCCCTGTGTATCATTGTGTTTCTTTCACCACAAAAGAGGCAGAGAAAGTTTCCTGTTGACGGTAACAATTTATATGATTTGAGGTTTGAAGGAAAAACACTGATTTCACACACTAGGTTTTACTTTAAACTCGTTCACTGTGTCCAATTTACTGCCATATTCCTACAGCATAGCAATTTTAAGCCTAGTAAAGAGGACATCAAGGATTTCCGAGAACAACCACAGCTGACAAATGAACAGATTAGAGCAAAGCAGGTATAATGATTACTCCCCCCCTCCTGCCATAGAGGGGGCTTCATCTGATCCCATGTTGCTTTCTTTACTGATGCCTCCATCAGCACAATGCTCAAAACAACGTCAATGAGATCTTGAAGTCTTAAAATATCTTTTTCCCATTTAAATCCAAGTTAAGTTTCTCAACATCTTTAGAGCTCTGGAACTGTGTTCGAGAGAGGCACTCAGCAACACCTTATTCAGAGGACACTATTCCCTCTGGGTTAACTGGGGGGAATCAAATTACAGCTATGCAGAGAAAAACCTACTAATTTATTTTGTTCTTGAATGGCAAAAATCTTACAAGGCTCTAAGCAAATTTCTCAGTAGAAATAACATTTGAATTCCTGGGAGGGGAGCAGGGGAGAGAAAGGATGTTTTCTGTTTTATTTTTATAGAAGTTTCCATTCAGGTGTGTGTAAAACTGATTTCAATGTTTGATGCATTCTGTATTTAAGCAAGAGTGTGCTGTACCTTAGATGTCATTTCAGTTGACATCTTCTGAAAGAAATCCGCATAGCCCCCACCTACTGTTAATTCTGAGCATAAGTGGAATCAGTGCCAGAGGCAGAGGAACCCAACATAAATTAACTAGCTGCATTAAGGAATAAGCAATTGCTCTGTAATACACTGCACACAAAAGATGAGCTTTCCTTTTTCCTGGCACTCATAAGTGGACTTTTATCATGATAGACAGAACTTTGAAAGGTTTCAGTTGGTTAAAAGCAAGAACAAATCACAACTCCCCTTCTCACTCCCCTAAAAATGATTAACGTAAAGCACCTTGGGATTTACCTATATGAAAGGCTTCATATAAGATCATCATAATATGCTTGACAGCATTCAAATGCTGTCCTCTGAATAGCTGACATCTCTATCAAAACCTTTCTCGATTAGTATACCATTTACTAATGCTGAATAGAAAATGTCAAGCAGTCACAATCGAGTCCCAGCTGATGCAACCAAAAGAGAATCTAATGCAAATTCCAGCAGGCTTCAGATTTATTTAAAAAAAATCCTGAGTTGGAGCCTAACTTTATTTGCTGACAGATGCTTTTGAAAATGAGCTGACTTTTGAAGCCAGCGAACAGTAATCACACAGGCAGAGGTTGCATCAGTGGAATAAGGACAGCAATCACAAATAAGACCCCTTATGTCTAAATGAAACTTGAGCACATTTGCCAATAGCAACAGGTACCACACCATTGTCCCTTGGAGGTTTGTCTGCATGTGGAAGATGTCCCAATCCTGTGGCTGCAGGGAAAAGCTCCTTTCAAATTTCACTTACATCAGCAGCAGTCAGGACTAATGCCACAAAAACAGAATTAGTTCCAGTTTATATCCAGATTACTAAGGTTGAAGCCCTTGAAATTTTAATTTTCTCATGCGTGAAACACAGATAAGTAATACTTGCCTGCCAGAAGAGGGAATTGGGCCATCTCATTAACATTGTTCAGTATTAATGAATGACAATTCAAATATAATTTGTCTCAAGTTCATCCTGTGCATAATGTCACTGATTTCAGTTGACTCACACCAAAAGCTATGTTTGGTCAGCATTTGTTTCCTCCTACCTAAACACACTGATGCACAGAAGTTACTCTGAACAGCAAAATGGATTCCTGTAT
Organism: Rhea pennata; assembly: GCF_028389875.1. Lineage (NCBI taxonomy): Eukaryota > Metazoa > Chordata > Aves > Rheiformes > Rheidae > Rhea > Rhea pennata. The sequence goes on from NC_084680.1 coordinate 5,520,096, forward strand.
TTTCCACTCCTGCCAAATACAACACTGATGGCTTCCTTGGCATGCAACCAAGCAGATACAGCTCTTCTTACCTGGCACCAAATTCTCACGCCAGTGCACCACTCAGCTGCCTGAACTTATCTTCATAGATGAAAACAAGATATTTAAAACCACAGGGAATAAAAAGTAAATTTGATTTCCTCGCCCACTTGCCAGCCTACAGGAGCAAAAAGCTTTTGCTTCAGGCTTTTAATTAAAGCTTCCCTTATACAGCTGGACTGTGTTCACATTGGACCCATTATTTGGTTTGCAGCATCTGTAGAGCCAAGAACTGCAGACATGAAACACAAAGGAAAACCCATCACACTAAGAAAGGTGAGAAATAGGGCTGCTGGTAAGATTTGGGTCAGAGCAAACCAGCAAAGGTGTATTCTCCATAATCAATACATCAATAGAAATAGGGAAAGGAATGGTAATGCAGCAATTTAAATTCAAAAGTTCAAGGAAAATGCCTAAATGACCTCAGCTAAGACACACACCCACATTCAAAAAGTAATTTTCTTTATGAAAAATGGTCTTCTTGAATACTACCATCAGCTATTGCTTAAAATGCCACCAGTGCCTCAGTTTACCACTTCAGCTCTACAGATACTTTAGCTTCACTTCTATACATTACCAAAAATCACTTTAGTCTTGGCAGTGAGTTGCTTGCTGCCCATCTTCTTACTGTACCTGAATAAGATCAACTCTAAACAACACTCCTATTCGAGGAACTGATTTCATCAGGGCACACAATACAGAAAAGTCTCTGCACAAAATACATTAAGAATCAAAAAGTTCTTTTCAAAAATAAGGAGAGGAGGATGTTTTCATACACAGTTGCTTAATGTTTAGGCAGCTAAACAAAGCATAATGCTCAGGTCTTCTGACTGGACATGAATACCTCTCAGCAAAAAGGCATGACCACACAGCCACAGGTTGTTCCTATGCAGTTTCGGTTTTGCAGCTGTGTTTCTTCAGCCTATGTGTAAATTTAAAGACTTGAGAGATCCTCAGAAGCTGGAGTAACAAGGAACAATTAATAGAAGTAGAATAGAATCTATCTTCAATAAAATATTAGTTTTAGTCAATAGCTGTATTTAGTTTATTCTCTCACTGAATGAGAAACAATTCTATTACAATACCTTATATTTTTAATGAAGAAAATGACATGTGCTGGAGATTAAAATTAGTGAAAAAGGACCAAAACCTCATAATTGTGGAACAAAATGTCCTGGAACACAATGGAAAATTCAGACTTGAATCAAGATTCATTTTTTTCATTTTCTGTCCAAGAAATTGAAAAGAAAGAAATAGCACATTTAGTGAAAAATAAGCTGACTCTCACAACCTCAATGCAAAGTATAAATGTGGAGAATACCTCAAGGTAAATAACAAATTATTCAGAAGGATGTGATAAAAAAGAGACCACACATGAAGCCACTACATGAAAATGGGACTGCAATGAAGCAGAAAGTGGATGGATTGAAACAGTGAGCCATGGAGGAGGGCTGGAACTTTTGAGATAAAGTACTGATCAGCAATCAGCTTGCATAACTGGGTCTTATGAACTCCAAAATATCAATATAGAGTCTTATGAATAAGGTCAAGGAATCACATTTTTCATATACTTACAAATTTAATGTGTAATTAGTGTAAACAACAGAATTATGACAGTCTATTGCCACTTTCCTTAATGAAAAGCATACTTCCTCCACCTTCCAACACATCTACATTTAAATCCAGGTGGTTATATTTCACCCACAGCCACTGATCAATAGACTTTTACCACAAAAAGCTGCAAGGATTTATCTTAAAACAAGTTGCAGGCCCTCCACCCCAAAACACTTGTGGTATCCTAGGCCCTGTTCCTTGCAGAAGTCTTCTGTGCATCTCATTCAAAGAAAGTAAGGAGGAAGGGCTGGACATTCACACACAGCAAGAATATTTGTAGCTGTGACAAGGGTTTTTCCAAAGTGTCAGTACTTTTTGTAAGGAGTTTAATCTTCTCATAGACCAATTCAAAAATCAGCCACCGAGTATTGGAGGTAGGAATAACTTCAAATTGCTCCACAGCTGTCCACACAGGCTCTCACTGTTCCTTAAAACAGCTGGTATTAGCCATTATCAAACAATATAAAACAAGCTCTGCATGTCAGCCCATGTTTGAATTACCCTACTACCCTTTATAAATACTTTCCACAGGTTAACTTTTTTTTAAATGGAATTTTATAACTAGAAGAATGCAATTCCTCCCACGAAACTTCCTTTACCATGAATTACACAAGACTGCAAAATAAATCATCAATCCAAGATTCTTACGTGTGCACTGCCAGTGCAAAATTGCTGACGAGGCCAACACTTCAATAGCAGAAGAAATTAGAACCAGGTTTCACTGGCCATGCAAGAACTTCGTGTTGAGATTGTTTCTACAACATTCATAAATCTTGCCAAAAGCATAAAGAATCGACTTACAACTCTGGAAGTAGTTAAGCAAAAACTACATATAATATGAAAGGAGTTATATATTGTTGATAGAGGGCCTCTGCTCACCAGCTCTTCACCAGTGGACAAAGCCACAGTGTCAACCCACCTTTTCTGGTGCCAAGGTCAGAGCCCAGCCAGCTCCAGTAGCACAGAGACGCTGTTCCCCATAGAGGTGCTGAAATTCTGAGGAGCAGGAAAGGGCTAACGGACCCAAGAACATGAGAAATGAACCCATTAACGGGGCAGTGAATAGGTGGTGGCTTCCCCTTAATTGTTCAGCAACTTTGTGTGCAGTGAGCTCCTGACTTATTCACCATATTTTCAAAAAAGAATATTTAGTCAAATGTGTTCACACTGAGTGTGCTCCTGAAATGAGATAATGAGATGGGATCCAGATTTGTCTGTGATCTCAGAAGAGGATTCCTGTTAATCAGCACCAGAATTAAAAGTCTAAACATTGGAAACTTTAGCTCTGTGTCCTAAACCAATTAGTGCAACTGAAAATCCATTTTGTCCCAGTCCAGCTCACCACTTAAGAGAACCATTCAACATCAGTCTGTACTTTCACTATGAACATGATCTTTGCCAGCTTTGTCAACTGACATTTGAGATGATTAAGCTTTCTAAAGACAGGATGAGCATCAGGATCAGAAGCAAATAATAGCTTTGTGTTGAGACATCTTCAACACATGAAAAGTAGGAATTGCAATGATTGTCAGTCCATCTTTCAGACTCTAGTTCAGATCATACCACTAATAGAAGTAGTTATGGCCATACTACCAAATTTACCAAAGATTACAATGAATCTTTTCAAAAACTGCTAGAGATCATGAAAAATATGCACTTTTATTCATCATCCTTCAAATCTGAGTTGTTTTCATTCCAAGCTGGGGCAAATATTTAAGTTTTGAACCCCTCCTCATTTTAACAAAACATGAAACAATGAGAAATGAGACCTTCAAAAAAACTTCAGAAAAACTATACAGAATTCAGATATAAACTAGAAAACATTTAATTAAAAGATCAAAGAGGAAGACCAGAATAGCATGTCTTAAGTGTCTAAATAGTAGTGCAAAAGAAACACAGTAACACTGCTCTGCATAGCCACTGAGGACAGGGCTGCTTAAGTTGAAGTAAAGATGATCCTTGTTACACATTAGGAGTTGGAAATAAAGATGAAGTGCTGGGGAAAAGTTTCTAGTAGAAAGGATGAAATGCTCCTCCCTTCTCTCCATCTTCTACCCCTCAGAAATAGTATTTTCTATCCAAAGAACGCTAGCCAAAACTGTGAACATCACAGTTAATTTTCATCGCAGCTGTTACTTAGAGACAAAGCAAGTCTCAGCACTGAGAGTCATGAGCCGTATACAAGGACCAATGCTGAAAAAGGGCATCTCACCATATACAAGACCAAAAGGTATGATGAACATTGGTATAGTGTTCGGTAAACACTGCCAAATTTAGTTCAATAGATGTTTTAACTCTGTAGCAGAACACAACCAAAAATAAAATAAAGGACAGAAAAAAATCAGATCAAAGTAGAAGGTATAGAGCACTGAGGCGATATTATGCTATACAGTTTAATTTACTTAAATTCACTGCACAGAAAATGCCAAGAGGCTGGCCTGGCACAAACATCAGCACTACAGCAACTCTGGGTTTAAAAAGAAAATTATTAAAAAGTGCCTGTTGAACATGCATATCTGCTAACAATACGAATAGAAGAGCAAGTAAGGAACAGTTTGCTCTTAGCTTTTATTGTTTGCCAGCCTAACTCATTGTAGGGCAGATATTTTCCTCTGAACTCTGCTTTTAGGCAAACTGTAGGTATTCTTACATCACAAGTACTAAGAGCCATTTCAACATGATGTAGCTTAACAGCTGATTATACATACTGGCCTACACACTGCTGATACATTTCTCTAGCTTCTGTGCTCCTCTCTTGAGGATAGTTTTAACCATGACATCATTAGTTACTTCAACTTAAAACGGGGTCACCACTTTATTTTTCCTATTTGTCATGGTTCTTTGGCACCAGTTCCAGGAGCTTTAATACAGCCAGTAGATCTCAAAGACAGTAACTGCTTGAGAAGCTTACATCATTGAAATTAAGGCACATCTGGAGAAACAGAGGAGCAATTCTAATTTATGTCCAAAGGGAAAGGAACTTAATCTCCCACTGTGGTAACTATGCATTAAGTACTGACGTTAACATCAGCATTACCTGAGAGACTACACTCACAGCTACTTTTATCAAATTCTCTCCCTGTTACTGTACTACCTGAACACCTCTGCCTCCACAGAATTAATCCTCATAGTGCCACTGGTAAAAGGTGAATAACAAGATTTCTCAAGTATTGTACAGGGCTTGCCAGAAGTGTTTCAAGGAAACAAATTCCCTATGAAATGCTACTGAGACTTTCCCCTCTCCAAGAATATATACATGCACAAACGCACACACCCCATTGTGGAAAGCAAAAGCTTCAAGTGCAAAACTGCACATTTAATCAGGTGCATAGAAACTTATAAATCACAAAGGACAAAGTACGAACAGTTAGGACACTTATCCAAAGCGCTACTTTTTTTTTTTATTTATTATCTGCAGGGATTCTCTTTCATTTGAACCTTAGGACTAGAGCCAGGGTCCAGAATAAAGGTCATAACAGGAAGCAAGTTCACTCCACCCTCAGCAATCCTACATACTTAGATTTTATTTGGAACAGTTAACTTGCATGGTGAAGGATACAGAGAGTTGTAAGTAGTCCTAGATCATAATTTCTGTTCATAGACTCAGAGGACAGAACTGCAGGTGCTATGAAAAAAAGCAGGTTCCTTTGAAGATGGTGCCGGACTTGGAGTCAGGCTGATATTTATCCTAATGCACTGCTGACTTGACTCAATTTGTGGTATGTCATTTCATAACTCTGCTCTAGTCTCTTATTTTTAAAAGCAATGAGACCAATTTTCATAACAATATAGTTTGAAGTCTTTCTGCAGATTTCACTGTAGTCTTAAGTTATGTTCCTCATTTGTACCTTCCTATCCCATTTGACCACACATACATCTGAAGCACTGTAATGTACTAAAAGTGAGCATAGCTGCTTTTAGAGTAGTCAGTCATGTTCCTTTTAATTATCTTCAGCAGGACCTCCCCTGTGCACCATCATAAATACTTTATGTATGTGGGTTTTGGTTATGCTCTTCAAATCTCTTAGGCATAATCCTGTCTCAAATACAGATCTCAAATACAAATATGCATATATTTCATGTTCCTAAAAATGACCCCCTTCATCACCCTGTTCATATTTTCCTGAATTACCTGGTAGCAATCTGGAAAAAGAGTTCCTAAACGATATCCTAGGTTTGCTCCCCCATAACCATAGAGAAGCTAGTAAGCCAACAAATACATTTTTCCCGAAATGAAACATTAACGAGCAACGAAGGCAGTTATTTTCTGATAAGCATCAGTAACTTCTCACCCAAAAGTAGTAATATAGGACTTTGTCTGCACTACTACAAATCAATCGTGGCCTTTATTCCAAGCAAATAATTACTTTTTACTAGGAAAATTAATCCTTCAAAAATAACATTGTGGTCATAACCACACACTTACTAGGACCTCACACATACAAAGTTCTTGTGGCTTCCTTCAAATAAGTATCCTCAGGGTAACTCCTAACCTGTGCTGTATTTTTGAAAAGATGCATTTACCAAGAGGAACGTATAACAGCCAAGCAACATGGCCTGTAACAATAATGGTCAGCTTTATAACTCAGGCTTTTTATAGGCCTTCAAGGCATGAGGAGGCCCTCAAGAGTTGGCCCTCTAGATAAGCTAGTGTGAGAGGAAACTGTTTATGGGTATTGCTGATTTCTCAGAAAGTCTTGTGGAACCTAGGGTGAGACTTCATGGGACGTAATTCAATCCTAAGAAATTCCATGGACATGACTTCCCCTTAGAAGATGTAAATTTATTATATAACAGCTTCTGACTAAACTACACACTTTAAAAGCTAAGTTGTTTAAAACAAGGAAGGATGAGCTTTTTGAGCTCTTCTCCACACCCTGTCTCCTCCTCCCAAACTGCTGCTTCTATCTCGCCTGTCCCCTCAAGTTTTGATAAAACATTTTTATGACCAACACTTGAGTATTATGACTCTGCTAAACAGTGTTTAGAAACCAGACTCTAGTCACAGTTCCAGAAACCAGTCAATGATTACCTTCATCACAGCTTTTGGGAAACATCTTGTACTGGAACACTGCCTAATTTAGGTGTTATTATGGTGAGCAAGCTTGATGAACTTGATGTGCATGTTGATTCAAGCCACAAAAGAAATAAAACAGAAACAATCAGGGCTAGTGAGTCATTTCTAGCAAATAAAGTTCCATGTGGGGCTTTCAGTTGGCTAGAGAGATCATACTGGAGATTCTGTAGGACAAGTTCATGATATACTATAGACATTTGGCACAATTACATATTAATCTTGGCCAAGAAACTGCACAGGAAAACATGTGGCTAGGCTACAAAGGCAAGAACTCTAAACCCACCAAATATTTGCTGCCTGGGACAACCATTAAGTGTTACAAAATATTTATTGGTTGTTAATTGTGTCAATGCTTTGAGGTTCTGCAGGATTCATTTTCCAGTTTGTCAGAGTAGCAAAATCACTCCACTTAAGGTCACAGAAGTCAAATTTGGAACCAGTTCTGATACCGTGACAGTGCATACATAAATGCAGATCTTCAGGTGGCTGTGAGCAATACAGACCCACTGAAATTAGAACTGTGCACAGTCACATAGATTTCCAAGGTCTTTGGCCTATCAGTTTCACTGAAGTTTTAGATTTCTTTCCTAACTAATTTTAGAATCAAGAGTCAGATTATCTCCTGATGAGGTAATCTTTTTGAAAAAAGAAAAACAAAAATACAGCATTTGAGAAAGACATCTTCATGGAGGTAATTCTTGGAGGAGGGTTAAATCCACAATAACTGAGTGTCCTCAATTATTTGTCCTGCTTCATTTTGTTCCAGTGAGATAGCTGTGGACATATTTTCATGGCTGGAAATAGCAAAGAGCTTCCCACTCTGATATAATCTTTATATTCAGTTCTGAAGCAAACAGTTGTCTTCCAGGTTTTTTTTTTGTTGTTGTTTTGTTAAATGTAAAGAAATAGGAAATTGCATTTTACCATGTATTTTACCTTCTACTATTCTTACTATTCTGTATCATTAGGTACTAACAGAAACTAGTTTTATCTACTATAAGAGGAAATCCTATGTTGTTCTTCACTGACAGCATTTAAATCTGTTAACATTTGCTGTTTAAAGATGCCTACTTAGGACTGGTGCTATGTTTTTGAATCTTGATGTCTCTGAGAAGTAGAAACAGGTATGTGACTAACAAGAACTTGGTTCACACTTATTCCTACCACAGTGACCACTGACAAGCAATCAAGAACAGCAATTATACCCAACTTGCAAAATTTTAGACTGGTATCCTACTTTCCTACAATAACAGACCTACATTCCACACATTTTCAAAGTAGGCACCAAAACACTTTTATAAATACAAAGAACAACAAATAGAGGCATCACACCTCTAAATATCTAAAATCCTAAACCCTGCTCTTACTGAATAGCATATCTGTAGTGATTCACTAGCTTGAGTGGTATTATATAGCTACAGTCTAAATAGAGCCATCATTTGGCCTATCAGAATTTAATGCTGTGAGCAAACCAAAGCAGATGGATTGAAGTTTGTCAACATTCAAGGTGAAATTCTGACCCAAAGGCACAAGCAAAACTTCTCTTGATTACAGTTCCATAAGATGTCATGCCTTTTATCTCAACATCCTACAGATAAGCCAGAAATAATATTTTTATAGCAATTCAACAAAATTTAATGTCATACACTCTACAAGGAAAAGAACCTTTGAGCATTAGAGGATTAACTAAGCTAGTGTACAGTGTCCCTCCATTTAGGATTGTATAGTATGTAGAAGAGTTTCCACTGCAAAGTGTGGCTATCTTTTTTCTCTCTTGGAAAAGCACTCACAGCCCAAACTAGAAACCAAAGACACATAACCACAAATCAGGCATCAACCACTAGATCCTGCACACATCACCTTTTCGGTCATGTTCAGGAGAGAATAATACTTTTCTAAAATGTTTTAGCATGGAAAGTGAACTGGCTGAATAAACTTCCATATGGCAAGCACATCCTCCAAAGAAATACAGAGACTCCAACTGACCTTGTAATTTATGCAGAGAGAGAAATACAAGAACTGCTACACGAAGGCGCTTTCCTAAAATATGGGCCTCATCCAAAGCCTACTTAAATCAGCAGGAGTCTTTCCATCAACTTCAAAAGACTTTGAACCAGATCCTATACAGAGGATCCTACATCTAGACCAGAACAGAGACTATGAGGAGCCACTATGACCAGCAAAAGCACTCCTCAAAACCAGAAGCATGACTCCTCCCCAGATGTCACTGACATCTTGTGCAGTTTCCTGCATTAGAAAAAGCGCACTCAAATCCATATTGTGTGCCAAGAAATAAGGAGCTATATCATATACTTCTCTGGAAACCCAGGACAAGGTGAATTACTGGTGTTCAAGTACTGTAAGTTCATTTAAAGAATATATCTACTGTCTCCAAAGTGCATCATCTCCCACATCTATCGGCAAGTTTCCTGTATAGATAATATCTATATGAGCATTCAAAAAAGAAGCATCAGCACTGTAAGGGTGCCTATGTATCACACGCACACACGCTGAACACCTGTGTTATTTTGATTCCAAATATCTTGTCTTTTGGTCAGCCTTTGAAAGTGTCTATGTAGACCTATGGAGACAAGACTTGAATTTGTTCTGCCCATAAACATATAAAAATTTAGGCTTATGATTATGATGTCTAAATTCAGTAGCTGGAATGAGAACTAAGACCCTGTTTCTTTGTAAGTGTGTGCATTTTGCCTGAAAGTTGTACATATCAACACCTAAATAAAAAAGCCTCAGTGATTTCTTCCAAGGGGGTTGAAGTCAGGTGAAGCAAGAACTTGAGCTAAGTTCACCAGCTTAAATCCTTTGGAGAAAATCCTAAGCTTCTAGACTTCCAGCAGCCTAGGCTATTGGATGCCCAGAAGTTTCAAACAGGCTTACTATAAATGCATAAAAATAGGTTCATATCTGGCACATACAATACTGTGCAGGCACATAAGAACTCTCTCAAGCCATGTGCATTGGCAACTAGACCATCCCTTCAACCTAAAAGATTTGTCAGCATATGAATTTTCACAGAAGTGAACATTTAATACAGACAATAACCTCTAAGATTACAGGCTTAATTCAGCAAAGCTTTTGAAAACATGCATTATTTAATTATGCAAGTAATTTCATTGAAGGGCTGAAAGCTAGGAATACAAGACAAGAGGATATAACCCTTTAAGTGTGGGATACATACAGGGCTTTTTTACTGGCTTCCGTTTTAAAAGTTTCATTCTCCAGTCATGGAATAGACACCAAGTTTGCTGTTCAAGCACATAAAGTCACAACGAGACATGTGAACTTAAGGCAGAATATTAGGTGCAATCTGCTTATTCAGTGCATATGGACTTTCTCTCAGAACTGATTGGTTTACCATTAGAAATAGAAACAGTAGTAACAGCCAATATGAAACAGATGAGCCAAGGAGAAGGGTACCCCAAGATGAGTGAATAGACAATCTCCACTAACGAACCAATGGAAACAATGACTATGAATAGAATTTTGTGGACCTAATGTAATTAGTAACAGTATTGCTGATAAATTACATGATTGGCTCTAAATAGAACCACGGTAATTAATTTCACATCTGACTTTAAGGAGATGCACAGTACCAAAAGCATGCTGTGCTCTAAAGGCAAGGTGAAAGTCCACCGCAATAAACTAAACCACCAGGTCTGGGATTTTTAACTACATTAAAGGCGAGACATCACGGAATCCAGTTGGAGCCATTCCAGACTCTGCTCCATCACTCAGCCCCTAATCAGAACCAGTTGAGAGGAACCTGACTGCACAGTTCTGACTCACACCCTTGGCATGCACAGAATAAATAAAAAGTAGCAAATTATAAATTTAAAAAACAATGCTTTGACAGAGGTGATACCTTAGCAAATACAAGGGGATTTCAGAAGGATGTGTGTATGTAGATTCCCCCGTTGCCAAGGTAAAGAGACATTATATGTGCAATACGGGAAAGCTCCAGGGCTCAGCACACCTATTTCTTTCCCCATCTCCTCTTCCCTCTTTTTTCTACTAATTGTCTAACTATGTCTGAGGCAGTGATTTGTCATAGATTTCCATGCAGGAAGCCAAGCTCAACTGCAACATGCATGAAATATCCGGGGTACTGGAGAAAAACTGGCATGCACGAACACCAAAATTCAAAAACAAAACACCCATAAAACTAGTTTTTGGACCTAGGGCTTGAGAAACAAAAGAAATAGCCCTCATCTATTATACAAGGTCCTAAAAAAAGATCCTTTGGATTACACACCCTCTTACTTTTTTCATGTTTACTATACTATGCTCAAACTCTTAATTAAGGGTACATAATGAGTGGCCTACTAATTCTCTGCAGAAAATCTGTACATACAGCAGCACACAGAGCACTCATTACTCATGTACTGCTGACAGAAGGTGTTCTTCATAATTGGCTATCCTTTGAACTGGTCTCGGGCTGGTAACAGAAAGCAGAGAGTGTCTTGAAATGAAATCAGCTGCCTGATGGAAATGAATAAGGAGCAACTGGACCCACAATTCCTCTGTCTACCCCCCAGCAATGACTTTAGTAAATTAGTCGCATCAGAACAGAGTCAGACCCAAACCAGATTTTGAACTCCACTATTTTCCCATAACTTCCCTTACTGATGGAAAATCATATTTCCCCAAACACCTACATGTTCCTCTACTGTGGGCAGCAACTGCAGCTCTCCATAGCAGCATATGCTCTTCCTTAACAACCCGGTGTTCCACCCTCGCCTTGGCAGGGTGTGCAGCAGACACTCTCCCGGGCTGCTTACAGATCTGTATTAGCGCTATGGCCATCTCCTGTTGATAAATGGATTGAACAGATTTCAAAGGCACAGATAGGCACCTAAACTAATTTGGAATTGTACACTTTCAAGTATTTGGGATTGGCAAAAGTAGAAGTCTGCCCCTCATCTACAAAAGAGGGAATCATATGACTTAAAAGGAAAACTAAATCTGATCATGCTGCGTAGTTACCTGAAACCAAATTCAAGACCTTAAAATAAATTAAGTTCCCAAAATTGTGACGTTTAAAATGGAACATTGAGAGCTGACAGTGCTATGAATGTCTCCGGCATTTCTTTGTCACTAAGAGTAATGCACTTATTCCAGATGCCTGACATGGAAACCATCAGACAAACCATTATGAACTCTGTTGCTATGGCATACATACATATGTACACACACTTATATCCTCCAAAATACTTACTTGTCTGGCAAGTTGGAAGATACAGGATAACAGGGGAATCTTTCTGGCTGAGTCAATACAGGAGCTGCTGAGAACCTTCTAGGGCGGTCTGGGTATTTTTCTGTCTTCAGTGTCTTTCAATAACTGTAGGGTTTGGTGTAGGCCTAATGATTCTCCTTTTCCCTGGCAGCCTTCCACCTCTGTGAGGTAAAGACTGAGGTTTGCAAGAGTGGCAGGGGAAAAGGGTTAGTAAATTATTCTCAATAACTCCCTAATCTCCTCCATTTCTCCCTCTCTTGGCTTCCATCATTTCTTTCCCCATCATTCCTCAAAACAAACTTAATTACTCCATCATTGCCAAACAGAACCACAAAATCCCTGTTGACTAGTCTTCCAGAATAAAAAAACCCACACACACTCACACTGTGCAATAACCCCTGCAAATCTAGAACTTGCAGTGATTTAACATATTCCAAATATAGTACAGACTGCAGTCAAAAACCCCATGGATTTGACTTTTTCCAATCTAGGAAGTAAAGCTTTCATCAGGCTGAAACTCCAGTTCGAATAAAACAAGGGAGTGCCTTTCACTTAATGTTACCACCAATGAGTGCTAAAGATTCAGCACAGACACTTACGGATGAAAACTTTAGAAGATCTATAACTTTCTTAGCAGGAGGGAACTTGAAGGGCTTTGGAAGAACCTGTCATGGACAAATTAAGCCAAGTTTTCCCTCAAAGGCAATGACATGATTAAAGTGGAACACTTGGACCAGTGCATCTAGTTGTCAGTAGTGCGAGAGCTGACAGATAACTAGATGAAGGGCTCAGGCTGCCGCACAATCTGTGACTATCTCCATCTGCCCTGAACAGGATGCATCCACTCTTCAGCTACACCATTTCAAAGATACATTCATAAGACAACTGAAGACAGATCTACATGAAAATGCTGGTCTGTTAACTGCGACAGCAAGAACACAACGATATCCCATTTAGCTGCCCCTGCAAAGCAAGACACTTCCTCTGGCAAAGCGATAGAACAAATCCCTAGAGAAGATATTGTCAGAGTAACATTGTTAAACTGACTAGAGCTCAATCTGTCAGCGCTCTAACAGTATACAAAGACCAACTCTTGAGCTAACAGCATGCATTAGTAAGTGCAGTACTGGAAAGAAACTCTGATGACTTAGATCAGTCCAATTTTAGCCTGATTTAGTAGATCACTCCAATGTCTTGTATATCCTGCCTATCTCATCTGCACTTTAAGCACATTATGACTGGGACTGTCTCGTTACCACATTCTCAAAAGGCTTCTAAAAACAGATCACCTCACATGGGGTTGATGAGACAGCTGAGAGGAGGAAAAAGATTGGGCTATTCCTCCTCACTACCTTTTATCAACTCTGAGCAAGAGAAATCATATGCTACTGATTCAGGGATTCATGTCACAGAGAACACAAGCAGAAGGTGAGCAAGACTCGCAGCATGTCTCACCTTGGAGTTGATTGAAGTCTCCCTGCAGAGTAGCTCAAGCTCAGTTGAAATGGTAAACAGACAAGACTTCATCAGTCCTGAAGTCTCCTTTCTTGGAAAAGCCCTTCTACCACATTGAGCTTCCCTAACAGCACTAGTCACCTCACCTGCAGTCAAATTCTAGGATGACAGAGCTGCTTGAATAATCCCAGTGAACAAGCAATGACCTTGCTTGAGGTTGAAAATGAATTTACCTAGGCTACAGTTTCCTTTTTCAGTATTAGTTCACATGCTCAGTGGAGGGCATAAGCTCCAAGCCAAACATCAACAGTGCAGCGCTCTCAACCCTTTCTTGCTGTTTCAGTCTATGGGTCAAAATACCATTCAAGAGCCAATACAAAGGGGCAACATGCCTTCTGTCCATGTGTCCCAAAGCCTTCTTCAATAAGAGATGCTCATTAACACTAGTTTGCCCTTCAGATTGAGCCTGCAGGCTTCTCTCTTCCACCTTTAGAAAGGATCAAGGCCTACCCACACAAGAGGCAGAAGTGTTTGCTTCCACAAACAAGATGGGAGTAGAACTCAGTCAGCATTTGACTTCTGCAGTAGCTTTAAGCAGGCTGACATTAGGAGCTAAGCCTAAGCATCAGCACTTCCCCAGTATGTCTCACATGCATGAAGCAATACAGACAAGCTAGGCTTGATTGTAGCTGGCTACTGCAATCAGAAAGTTTCCATTTCTAGTGCTGGCTTGTGATCAGGCCTAAATGAAAGCAGGATGCATTTCCCCTGCTGCTGAATGTTTTATCTGCCTGTTCCTTAACCCCACTGATGTAAACTCCATACTTTTCCCCCCCTCCTTCAGTGTTTAATTTCAATTTCAGCCTAATGGTTAGCTTGGATGTCTGTTTGCTTTCACTTTGATTTATCGCCAAGCTGTGTCAGAAAGTGTAGAGGGGTGATGGAAATGTTTAAAAACATTAAAATCTATTAAAATTCATTGCTTTCGCATGTTACACAGGCTGTTTCCTCCTCTGAAGTGAAGCTAATGCTCTCTCCCTCCCTCTTCCTCCCCACCTCTCCTCTCACTATTGCAATATCCAGGCATTATTCTTTGATAGGATGCTGCTCAATATCAGAGCATCAGAGTTTCCTGAAGGGGAAAAAAAAAACACCCCCAACACCTCCAAAATACAAGAATTTTACAGTGAATCAATTTGCAGAATGGTAAAGAAACTAATTTTTAACCAGTTAGCACTGCTATGCAGCAATTCCTGATGTTTAAGGCTGGACAAGAACCTCTTGTGAGCTACAACTGATAACCTGAGCTGATGCATCTATGTTTGCAGGGCATTTGAACTTGGCCTCACTGAGATATAACGAATAATACTGTTCCTGTGTTGAAAAGGCCAGGGCTGGAGTGCAGCTACACTTTTCCCAGAGCCCTTCACCTTCTTTCCCCTTGTCTGCAGGATGCATTAGTACCAAGATAGGTTTGCATTAGCATCTGCTTCTTGAGTTCTTTTTCTGCCCTGTAGTTGGTTATGCTTAATGCTGCTGAAAGCCACAGTCACAACAGTGCTGAATGCAGCAAGGCCGAATCTCAGAAAATGAGGACAGTCCTTTCCATCTGAGCCAGTCAAAGCAGGTAACTGAAGTCATTGGGGCAATTTCCAGTAGGAGGTCAGTGACACAGAGGCAAAGCCTGCATGTCTCAACTCTTGACCATATGCCACTCACATATAAAATAAAGGTATATTGTTTGAAAATGGACCACAGACTGAATTAAGACTTCCCTTCATTTCAGGGTGCAGCAGAAAAGTTTTATCTTTTCTCCTCAGTAAAAAGGCTTGAGCCAAACTGGTAATTGCAAGGCAAAACAACTATGACAGTCCAGTGACAAGTGGTTCCCCTTTCTGCTAATTGGCTTGCTCTCCTAACCAGGCTATCCTTTCTTCTCGTATTTCGCATGGATCTGTTTTGATGTTCCAAATGCCAGCCTTTCTTGGTCATATTATAAGAACTAGTAACAAAATCCCAGAGTCTTATGTATAAATAATGAACAGAGAAAACCTGCTTAGGGAAAAGCAAAACCACAATTTTATGAAACAATTTCCTAGTCTTCCTTCGTGAGAACAGTAAAAAGCTGGAGGGTTTTGATGTAACTCCACTAACAGTGGCTTTTGATTAATATCAATGTAGGTGAAGACGGCATTAGGTAAAGGAAAAGGGTAAAGCTTCAGGCAGAGTGCCAGAGCTGCTGTTACAGCAGATGTGTGCCTGACAGTGCAACTTTAAAGCTTTGCTATCAAGGGTGAAGTGCTCCATACAGAAGATGGTACTAGCCTTAAAACCAGCCTGATACTGTTAAACACACTCACAGTTAGCACAAAGACTTCACTATCTTACCCTGTAGCCTTCTTTGTAGCACCATATTTATATTTAATAAAGCAAGCATAACAGAATACTCCCAAAATACACATGTTTCACTGTGTACACAGTGCTACCACTGGAGAGCAGATGAAAGAGCAAGTCATTTCAGAGTTATTAGTCATGTAATGCAGTGACACTGTTTAAACACTAAGGATGAAAACACACCAAAAAAAGCTCTTGGACTTATTTTAAAGAGGCTCCTATCCCTAAACACACCATGCAAGGGTCCCTCATACTCATTTTCCACACAAAAGAAAAGAAATGCCCAAAATAAACCCAGGCTAGTTTCCAAGATGCGCACTTTGAGCAAACAGGCAATGTTGGTATCAAGGTACTAGTGGATTATAGCAACGATTTGTTTCTTGTTGCATCAGAAACTCAGCAGATTGCACAAACTGAATTTGCATCTAGTCTACATTACTGTAGACAGCATGGGCAGATGCCCTGAACAGAAGCAGTGAATTCCACAAAACACTAGCTTCCCAGAGGCCTGGCTTTCAAAACCATTTACTAAATTTCATCATTGGTGTCAAATACTAGGTGGATCCAAACAAATGGATTTGAGGTTCTATGCCCCAAAACTCTTATTCAGGGTAAACTGCCTGAGTCTGTAAGGACAGGAAATAAGGAATCTCAGTGTTACCTGGGAATGTTAAATGGAACATAGATAAAAGTGAACAGCATTAGGGGAATGTCAGTGGAAAATTTCAGGAACCAAACTCAACACAAGGCTTTCAATGGATAGTATTAACAAACCCGTAACTATTCTATACCCCCATTTTCATATACTTCTATCCACAATTCCAACCAAAAGTATCAGAATGCCCATTTGAGACCAATCCAGATCCAGTTATTCCACAAAGAGATAAGTAATAAAATCTAGTCTGACATTTTCTAGATTTATTAAATTTGGGAGTACTTCAAACACTTTCCTACAACAGTGTACATCTAGGCCTAAACTTCAACCCACCTTGCCTTACAGCCTGTGAAAAGCGCTTATCAACATTTAAAAACAGAGTGAAATAAAACAAAGTAGAGAAGAATGGAGTTCTGGGCAACAAACCACAAATGAATTATCAGGCAAAGATCATGCAAGAAGTACAATCAATCCACAGTAGCACAAGAGCATGGTCATGTGACAGACTCATAAGAGCCCAGAAGGGGAAGACATGTCCAGTTGTCTTCACAGGGTATTGCAAGATTCACTGAGCAGAACCTGTGCGAGAAATGTGCAAAATAAGTCAGTTGTCATCGCTACAAGAGCGCTTGAAAAAAACTGTTGAAATAACATTGAAAGGATATAAGAGACTACATTGATTATTAACAATTAGCATTGTCTTTTGTAGATCAGCATTTCCAGAACAGAAGTGCCTTGCTCAGTTTTTAGAGCTTCAACACTCATCTCCAAAGCAAGATCACCAAGCCAAAGGGTTCTCTTCCCTGATGCACACACAACCACTTCCTGTGAAGTGGAATGATAATATCAAAGAAACTCTTGCATAATGCCAGGGCTTCTATAAAGGGTTTGTAGTTTCACGTATTGCAAATATGAAGTCATGGAAGTATACTTTCCCATATACTTTCCCACTGAATACTTGGGAAAAGGGACAATGCAACCACAACCCATTTTGTAAAAGCAGCAAGAAGCAATGGAAAGTAACAAAAAAAAAAAAAAAGAAAAAAGAATGTAAGGCAAGTATTTAGCAACATCCCTTTAAATGACATGCTACAGCTTGAATACAGAACAAGTTCTCTGTTCCTCTGTTGTCAGGGCAGTAGCTGTTTAACAGCCGCAGGTGTTTTTCCATAACAATTCAGATTAGTAGGAAATAACCACATTCCTTGGAACAAAGTTCTTCACCTATTCCACTCAGTTTTGCAAAGAAATGCAGGATAGACATTCTTGCCATACCCTGTCCCTCCCAAGCACCAAGGCTTGTGAACCAAATCCAAAAGTTGAATCCTTCCACAGATCCTCCCTTTGAAATAACCTTTCCATCTACAAAGCATATTGACTCTGCCCTCAGGTCCATCTAAAGAATGACAGTACCTCTACCAAAAAAAAAAAAAAAAAAAAAGTTTAACCTAGTGCAGACAAAAGCTTAGCACAAACTTATAGTTAAGTAGTAAGCCAGAAAAATAAAGTTTAAGAGAAGGAAGAATTTCTTAGCAGTGAAGGCAAATAAACTTTGGACAAAGCTTCCAAAAAGGTAGTGGGATCTCTCCTCAATATTGCAGAAGAGGATGTCAGGATCTTTCTTTCAATATCTAGAGATTAGATGCAATCTATAAGAACTACTTTAACAAAAGAAGTTAAGTTCTATACAGGAACAACAGTGTAATATATGGCCTCCAATATATAAGAGATCAGACAGAAAGAGTGCAAGAGCTCCCCACAGCTTAAGCTGTGTGAAGTTTTTTTCTTTGCCCTTTTTTTTAAGCTCAGGCATCTTCCTCTGGAAAGAACAGCCCTAGTAAGAGCAGCAGTGGTCCTCCCTTACTGCAGAGTCAGTCTCATTAATCTGAACAAATCAGAATGTAGCCAAACTGAAGAACTATCCCTTGATGCTCAGTTGCAATTATGGTTTTCCTGAGGAATTGGTCAGCTTTTGAAAGCCATATTATACATTATTCCACCCCCTCAGGCTTTGCTAGCCAGTTTATGCTTTCTTAACCATTGCTATATTCTCCATGGGCAGCTCCCAAAGCCACTCAGCTGTCTGACGCCATTTCTCTCTTCAGCCACAACTTAATAACAGCCTTCTCCTCCCTGGCATTCCTATTGCAACAGCCATCAGCAATTCTCTTATTTGCCTAGCTGGCCAGGCTTCCAGCTACACTTTTGCACACACACTGCACATCAGCTTGGTTCAGAAGTCCATGTCTTCCATCACACCCACAACTAGCAAGCATGTTTCCAGAGAAGTGAGGAAGAAAAAAAATCCAAAACCCAAGTTAACCATTCAGTTTCAAAGTTAGAGCAGCAATGCAGCTGAATTATAACAGAGCATGTAGCAGTATTTTGTCCAGCCTCCTAAAAATAACCAGAATGAGTGAATCCAACATTTCTTCGAGCTAAACAGACTCTATGTAGACATGGCTGCCTAAACATGACTGCAGATGTTAAAAGATGTGTTTGAGCAGTTGCATCACAACAGAGCTGGTATCATTTTAGTGCTACCATTTCCAGAGCCTGACCATCCCAATTTCAGGTGTTGTACGCATATTTCAAAGTCAATTGTTTATAGTTAGTATTCTCTTTAATTACTCTTCTCCTCCTTTCCCCTACACCATCTTCAGCCCACAGAAAAGGTTATGTTGTTTCTTCTTCCATACACTCACGGTGGGAATGCAATGTGTTCTCCTCTCAAAACTACATAGCTTTTCTGCTTCAGATTAGCATGCTGTGACACTTGCGCTGTACCTGCTCTGAGAATGAAGAGAATTCCAGTTTTCTGCTTAGAGACAAGGGCAACCCTCTGTGGCCTAAACACATATTGCAGAATTAAGCACAGCTGCAGAGACACAAAGCATGCTTGAAATAAATTAGCTCAGATTAGGTCAGTCATGGCTGCAAAAGCTGTAAAAAAGGCTAGTATTTTGTAAATTATCTTGGCCTAGATTTTATCATGTCACAGCCGGGTTGACTCTAGTATCCAGAACCACTACATTTACTTCTACATCAGACCATTTTGTCTAGAGATCCACCAGATCTTCTCCTTCCAGCAGATTGAAACAAGTAGGGAAAAACGCAGCTCCTGCAGAGCAGTCACCCATCGTGTATGCAGAGGGGAGCCTGAGGTCTGACATCACTAACTTCAGATTTCCAGGGACCTCTAGGAAAAGGGTAAAAGTGGACAAAACAGGACCTGATTAAAGTCTGAGGCTGGATGCAGAGATAAGCAACTCCTGGCACCAGTCCCAAGTTCAATATCATCGTTTTTGCAGGGGTTAAGCTGAACAGTTAGCTAGAGGCTTTTTTTTAAAAAAAGAAACTTGGCATTGGACAGAGGCATTCACTGCTCCTGGTTTTATTTATGGTAAGTGTAGTAGGAAGAACATGGAGAGCTGCCCTTTGCAATTCCTTAAGATGTGCTACTACAAAGTATTCAACAACAGCTAAAGCTTACCAGTGGTTTAAGATAAAAGGATGAGAGGTGAATAAAAATAAAACAAAAAAAAAAGAGAGAAAAGTTGACTGTCTTGAGGAAAAGAAAAAAATCCAGCTGTTTGAATTACAGTAGTTATTAGCATCTGGGCAGTAAGAAGAGTCAGCTCTAATTCACTATCATCCTGAATGAATTTTTGTATACTTTGGAAAACTAGATTACATGGCAGGAGTTCAAAACCATTTAAGACCTTGCCCAGTGGATGCTAATTCACATCTCTAAACTACAAAAAAAAATATTGTCACAGCTACTGACAAGCCTTTGAAGAGGACTATTTAATCCCAGGAGGGTACTGGTCAAGTCTTCCATGCCTATACTCTGAACGGTCAGCCAGCCACAGCCAACCTCAAAAGCCAAACATGTCCCTTACTCCCCACCACACACACACAAGGGCAAAGACATATTAGGAAAGAGCCAAGCTACAGAGCATGTCTATTTGTTTAAGTACACAGCTGCTCTCACAGCTAATTCTGTGAGATTTCCCCAGTGACTCCTGATGTTTTCCATGAAAACTGCTCAGCCGATAGCCCAGTTTTCAGGCAGATTGTTCTCCTGAAGTTAGTATTCCTGGTTCTGCAGTTATTACCCAATTCTTTAGTGACACTCAAGCAAATACAGGAAAAAGGGGCTGTTTGGCCCTGACAAGACTGAGGTTTTAAAGACGCTCAGCATTTACAGCTTCTGTTATACTTGAGAAACATCCCAAGAGTGCCAAAAAGAAAAGGGAGGAGAATAAATCCAGGACTGTAAACACTCAAGCTTAATGATGGGTTTAAACTATGAAATAACTCTACAGAGATAACTAAAACTTAAAAGCCTGCTTTGATTATCTAAGCGTTCAAAATCACTCAGTGAACTGGTATCCCAACATATGCAAAAAGTGTTTCTTCACATCTGGATGTCTATTTAAGATGCCATTAAAAAAAAAAAAGCATTTCTGTCTACAACAATAGCTCTGTGCTTTTGTCATTGACAAAGTGCTATGGGTGCACTACTGAGCAAGTGTGCCTTCTTGGGATTGCTCTTACGGAAGAAAACTATGAATATAACTAAAGCAGTTTTCTGGATTATAGGTAGCTTAATAGTAACAAAGGGTCAGTCACCAATTTCATCATCCTAGAAAAAGCTAGAGCTAGTGAATTTCTACCTGTAAATTGCTTTCTCTATCTGGGGTTTGGTTAAAACAATTTTCTATTAAAATAGAAGTTCTAAGTGCAACAGACTACAGAACTCCCCAGAAATCTAGCACCAAGCCTATGAGTGTGTCCACGTTAGTGCTGCACTTGATAACTTGCTAGTACATTACAGCAGTCTGTTGCAGAAAAAAAATAGGTGCAGAAAAAAATTAGGTGTATGTCAGGTTAATTCCTTAATAAAAAAAACCTCTGCAAATATACACAATGATTTCAAAATAAAATGTGGTGTTGGACCTGAGACTGCCAGAGCAGCAAAGCTGGCTCTGTTCTGCAGGAGGAACAGGGAGTTGCCTAGGGCAGTCAAATGGTTAGGAGTGGTTTATTGTGCAAAAGACTAGAGAGATGGGAGGGACAGACATCTTCCAGTTTGCCAAGGGAAGAAATCTCAGAGTCAAGCACTTAAAAAAAGAAAAAATAAAGAGCTCCTTTTCCATCTTCAGCCTCCATCCCATTTTGAGAAGTTTTACTCATGAAACCGTAGAATTTACCATCTTTCCTAGCGGTCTCAGCATGTGCCTGCAGAGTTGAACAGTGGGCCACAGAGGAGGAGTTAGGACTGTAAGTGCCATGACAATTTCTCCATCTGTGAAATCAGAACTCCAGGTAAAAACAGGCAATCTCCAGTCACCCTCCATCTCTTCAGCTCACATTTTCCAGCTAACATGCAGTCATCTGACTGGAACTGCATCTGGAAGCATATATAATCCTAAGAAAACATCAGGGCAGTTCATTCAGAGAAGCAGAAAAAAAAAAAATCAGTCCAAGCTTCTGTTGCAGGATACTACTTAATCTGGAGGGAAAAAGAGAAATATAGTAGATCCAGTGCTGAAGTTTTGTTTTGACAGATTTGACATCCTTGCTATGACACCCTGATCACGTCTCAGTATTTCTAGTGCCATCTCTGCACCAGCACTCCATTATATTTCATACAGGACAAGGCCAAAC
Organism: Rhea pennata; assembly: GCF_028389875.1. Taxonomy (NCBI): domain Eukaryota; kingdom Metazoa; phylum Chordata; class Aves; order Rheiformes; family Rheidae; genus Rhea; species Rhea pennata. The sequence continues at coordinate 5,542,296 of NC_084680.1, forward strand.
TCTGATCTAAGTGATATTCAGATACAAGGGTACTTCTGCATGAAAGGCAGAGTGCTCCAAACAGCATTAACGTAGGAGGGAGAGTATAGCCAGCAAGTCCAGCTCTTGTCTTTAGTTATCAAAAAAGAAATCTAGTGTGTATTTTGCCTACAGCCTGCTCCCTAGGTCAAATGACAATCTTGTATAAGGAAAACTGATGCATCTGTCAAGCACAATATGCAGATGTTTTTTCCTTACATTTTGAAATTCTTCAGAACAAGAACTACCACTAGACATGACCATACTTATCACAACAAGGCTCTGAGCTTGACCCTAACTCCAGGTATCACTGTCATTTGACCAGTATAATCCAGGAGACTGAATGCTGCACATCTGCTCCATGACAAGTTGCTGCACTTCATAGGGTATAATGGCTCATGACACCATCATCACCATCATCTTTTACTGTATGACAACTTGGACATTGTAGCATCCTCTAGTATCTAAGCTAAGAGTAGCTCTATTCAGGACAGTAGGCAGTATTTCCCTATTAGTCATCAGCTATGGATGATTAACTAGAGAAGCCTTTTGGATTCTCTGCTAACACTTAGGACTCAGCCACACTACCATCACCTCGCCACAGCAGGGCACAAAGTCTCCTTACATTTGCTGGTCAGAATCTGAGCAAACTAGTATCTTGAACTGCAAATATCTCACAAAGGAAGTAAGCTCTTGAACAGAGGACAGATTTCAGCCTTTTTTTTTTTTTTTTTAAAACACTGCAACACAGGCTGAAGACAGATTTCTTAGTGACTTACAAAAGTGAGCTCAAAGTAGCTTGCATGAATCTGCCTTTCTCTACTTCCAAGCAGATTAGGAGAGTTGAATTTCAAGCACTTTGTGCTGGTCCCTCTGTTTTAGCTGATTCAATAAATAATTTTATTTACTTTTGATTATAAGTCCCAAGTCTTCAAACTCTTATGTTGCCAGTGACTTGAGTAGCATTTTCTTAGTAGTGAAGTGGACACTTTCTTCGTGGCAAGTCAAAAAGCTAATACAAGTTATGAATGAACAATTCAAAAAATGGTGGTAGCTATTTGACACAGTCAAGCTACTTCCTAATATAAATTAGTGATGTGGCTTAGTAGATCAGGACAAGAACAGGAGAACAGTATGAATGGAGAGAGAAGCAGCTGCCAGATGAGAAGGGTTCTGTGGGCAAGGCCTCCATCATGCTCAAACAATGCTATTCCACCAATTAAATAAATCAGTCAGGGAAAAAAAAAATCATGAAAGTCATTCTGCTCAGGACTCACATTTATTTACAAATTTCTATAAGAGCTTTTTAGGAAGTAAGGATGGAAGTGCAACTTCCTGAAACAATTTTTCTAGTCCTGGACATCCTCTCCCCTCCCACATCTTGTTTCCCACATTTTGTTTCTCATTAAAAAAAAAGAGAGAAATGATAGAGTAGCTCATTAGTTTTTCAAGCTTTCCAACATTGACTTTCATAATAGCATCAAGTAGAAAATAAAATCACACGAGAAGTGCTTTCCTAAGTACAGGATCACCCGTCCTTATAATGCCAGACAAGGTAATAGCACATAATACCCAGAGCAGGCCCTTCTGCCAGCTACCTGTATTATGGGCTCCAAGATGCCACTTTCCTCTACATACAAGTAGTCAGCTAAGGAAGAAAACTGAGCCAGTTGGCTGCACACACACAAGTGAGCCAGAACAGGGAGGAATCAGACCTTGGAGAAGGCTACTAGCACAGTTACTCTCAAGAAGGAAATGAAGAACCAGGAAAGTATGAAAGCCTTTTCTGATGTGCTTTGTGAGCAGCAGCTACGTGCTGCTCCCATCCTTCAGGACGGGCTGTACTGTGCTGTGCTCTCTCCACACTGCTCTACATGTTATACCCCATGTTGCACAAGTATTCCAGAGACTTCAAGTGCATCTCTGGAGGGAGGAAGGGAGAGGGCAAGATGACTTATGAATAGAGCTATTCACTGAATCCCACGGTGGGCATTTTTTTCAGCTTGAAACAGCAGTCAGGCTCTCCAATACTAACCACAGACAGGGGCTCTGCCAAATGAGATGCTGAGAAAGGGGAAAAAAAACCCTCCTAGTTGATCTGTATTTGATCAGAGTAACTACTGCCAAAATGCATACCATACAGGGACATATGATGCCTCTCTGCATTTTGGATAGCTGGCTGTGCTGGTGATAACTACATGTGGAATTATGTTTTTCATGTAAAAGGAAAAGTAGTCTGGGCCAATCAGAACCATTTTCAGATTTATGCCAAGATGCAAGAGCAGTTGTGGACAATTGTTTTTCCTTTGAAAAGTCAAGCCCTTCTGGTTTTGAGAGCTGCAGCCAAACAAGGCAGTACACTGAAGTCAGGTTGCCCAAAATTCAAAGGGCAAATAATCCCAGAGGTAATTCTTAAAAGCCTGAGATGTTTATCAAGAACACTTTCATCCCAAAGGGTTTTCATTTATTAGTTCAGAAGTGAGCCAGGAAAAAAGTTAAGTAATTTGTACAACTAATAAATAGCTTACACCAAGGCATCAAGAGCCAGCAAAGCTGATTTGCCTAATCATCCAGCTTTCTCTTCTTCTGTATCTGAGCAACACTTCCAAAAGACACCTTCTTTCCCTTGAGGTTTCCACTCTCCCCAGAAATTCTGCACTTTTCACAAACTAGATGCTTTTCAACATTCAAGATCTGAGAGACAGCTGCTAGTGTCACATTAACAACCCAGCTACTATGGGATAAAACTTAGACATTAGTAAGACTTCAGTGGATTATAAAGCACCTTGTAAACTACACTACCACAAGAATGAGATATGTAAGTTATTTCCATAAAGTAATGAATCCGTCAGGCTTTTTCAAGGGGATAGACAAACAGTGCCAGAATACTAAATACCATTTCCCGCATGCCGCATACAGGAAAACCTACAGTAGAGCTGGGAATTACTGCCATACCTGCATTGGAGATGCCCACTAGCTTACTAGAGAAGTCCTGCACTGGAGTGCTATAGCTGTCTTGTAAAGTTCAGGCTTTTAAATTTAGGCAAGTCTGCATTTGAAGAGTCTGTATAGCTCAAGCAAGCACAATTGATTGGAGTGTAGTGCAATGGGAGTACAGCTGGTTAGACATTTACTGCGGTGTTACAGCAGGTTCTTGCCTGACACAAGCTGATCATACAAGCTGGCAACAAACAAAAGGGATCCAGGTACAATTCAAGTATATCATGTCAGCACACTGGAGTGGACAAGACAAGGCTGAAGTTGATTGTCAGACATCTGAGAACTCTTTTTGAGCATTCAGTGCACACAGCATTCAGAACTTTGGACAGTCTAGCCATTGCTATAGGTCTATAACAAATTCAGCAATTTGGAGAAATCTAGTCCTATTTAGTGTCAAGGTCTTTCAAGGAGCGCAGTCTAAGAATGAGGCTCTTTGCTAGCTCAAGGAGCTTATGAGCAGCAAAAACTGATGCACTTTTAGAAATTCCAGAATTTCTAGCTGTATTGTCCCCCACTTCACTTGTGAACACGATTCAATAGACAGAGGACCAGAGCTCCAGAGAAGCAGCTTTGACTTGAGAAGTTCTTATATAAGGCACTTAGTTTAGGAAAGTAGAAGCACGTACCAAAGAGGCAAAGATCCTACGCTCTACCCCTACTGACGGGAGCAGGAGCCAGTGGAACAGCACTTGAAAGAACAGACAAGGATCTACAGGGTAAGAAGATGCACAATTCACATCCCTAGAAGGGGGATTTGTCATAACAGAAGTTCCTAGTAAGCTGCTAGAGACCATATCACATTCATATTAGGAGAAAAAGGCCTCAGGCAGGTTTACAGTGAGGATACTAGGGCATAAGAAATAGCTGTGAAAGCAGGCATGTGTCCCTGCTCCCAAGGCTTGTCTGACAATCCGCATTCAGCACAGAGGCTAGAGGTCATTCTGCAGCTGAGATCCACAGAGCTGCTCTGTGCACTGCACTGAGCTGATGCCTCTGCTTCTGTGCTCCAGGGCAGGCAGCTTTAATTAGCACAGCCCAGATGTACACAGGCCTCGATTAGATGGTTCATGACCCAGAACACCCAAACAGCTTAAAGTACTAATTCCACTTCAAAAGACAAGCCTTTTAATTAATTTATACAAGCCCCAAGGTTAGAATTACCATCCAAATATTACTGCTCTTAAAAAGGAGGAAGTGGAGAAGGGAGCGAGTAGACAATCAGATACAGTGTAGCCTGGAGGGCTGGCATCACACACATGCACTTTCTACAGTTGGGACAGTGAAACAACTGGAGAAGTAACACAAAATGGCTGTAAAACCTTGACATAACTTCAAAAGAAGTACAAGCTGCAGAATTTCAGGCTGGTTGCAGCCTTCAAAAACACATCTTAAGGCAAGCAACAATGCAGCTGGGGAAAAGGCTTTCATTAGGCCCTTAATTCCCCAACAAAAACGTACAGGGATTTGCAAGTGAGATTCGGAGAGGAAGATCCCAGGACAACATACCCTAGCAAGCCTATTAACTTGGGCTCCAAACTACAGCTCCTTGCCCGCTGTCAGATTCAGATGAGCAGTGATATCTGGCTCAGAGGCAGCAGGGTCAGCAACTGCATGGCACTGACAGGAAAAGCCTGGGAACACAGGGGAGAACCTAGATCATCTTCCCTGCTCTGCTACTGATCCAATATATGATCAGAAGACAAACACCTAAACCCAGTAAGGGAAAGGAACTAAAGACACATTAATATACTCCTATTCCTGGTTGCAGTTGGCCAACAACACCGGTCTGCCTTCATCATCAGTCACAGCCAGTCTCCTGACAGAGCACCAAGCCAACTCTGACCCAGAATCCATGAAACCATGGTAGTGTAGTACCAAATCTTGTTTACCAGAGTATGGCTCTGGCATAGCAGAGGAATCAACAAGTCCTTACATATCCAGCAGGCAGAATAGGCAAAATGCCCAAGGAAGATGGAAGAGTATTAATCAGTCCATGCAGCAGAATCTTTGCCTCTGCAAGTTGCATCTCACATATTAAGCTTATCATTGCTTGGCCTTCTCACTTCTACAGACCTGAACCCAGTGTGACCTGACAGCCCTGAGGGGGGAACCTCTAATTCCACCCAAGTTAATCCCACTTTGGCAGTAGGGCTCAGGAACTTGAGTATTTAATGTGTTGGAATTATTCAAATGCTCTCACCAGTTTTACCTGTGGAAAGCTGACACAGAACAAGCTGCATGTCCACATTCCCACAGGAAATGCATGTGGAATAATGATTCAACTCCAGGTCAGTTTGATCTCTTGCTATACAGTCACACTTTCTCCAAGTTCACACATTATCATATTGAAATCTTCCAGACTGCTCAGGTGCCTCAAATCACTCATGTGCTCAAGGTAATTAGCTGACATAGGACCATAAAATATTTCATCCTTACAGTAATCAGCAAAGCAGAAAATCCTGTCAATAAGGCACGAAGTAACTTCTCTTACAGACATTCTCACATTCTGCATATCAAGTTTCTGAGCAATCTACGGTCTGCTCCCAGTGTGGACAGTCATATCCACTGCCTCAGTGAAGGATTGCACAGAATGGACTACAATTCTAGCTACTTTCATTCAATTACTAAAAAATCTGCAGGGGTCTGAAGAAAAAAAGAGGAAAGCCATTTCCCTACACATTATCATGCTGTGCATCTAACCAGCAAGCAAGAAACATACCATGAACTGAAATAACTCATGATGCCAGCTAACTAGAATACTTAATCTACACAAAAACACATGCCTTTGTCAGAGTAACTAGTTGTAAGCCTGCATCTCTCCACAACTCTCTTTTACAAAGACAAAAGCAAAGATAATACTGGCAGAAAGCCTACATAGCTTGTATCTGTCCAAATCACAGCTATGTTTTTGATTTAGCTCTCATTTAGACAGTCAGTTTCTCACATACTGAACAAGGCACCGTTGTTTTAACGATGCTCTGAAAGTTAAAGAAGGGAAAGGCAACCCATACAGAAGCTAGGGTAGTGTGTTCAGCAAGGCTCCTACGATCTGTACAGGGAAAAAAAGAATATATAGTTGGTGCCTTCAACACTCATTCACAGATCCTAAAAAGCTGGGACTCAAGCTCTTCCCATAAAGCCAGGGGATCTTTCACTGGGGGCGAGGAGTGTAACACAGTGCCTGGGGACGACAGTATATCGTTTTGCATTTGTTCAGAAAACTCTGCAAGATCATTTTGATCAGTCTCATTTTCTCTGCTTGTGCAGATAGTTTTGGTGGTGTCAAATCCTGCTTTTTCTTCCTAAAATTGTGTTCTCTTGCAGAAATGAGCAAGATAATCACATGCTGCCTAAGAAGTTATGTGAAAAGGCCAGCAGGAAGAGGTCAGCAAGGGGGAAGCCATGGATTACAGATGGATACACTGACAAAAAATGAAAACCTATCTCCCATGAAAAGGTTTAATTTTTACCTTACTCTGTACAAAGGAAATGTTTAATAAAAATAAGTTTCTCATTTTTAAACATATTTTGAAAACATCTTACTTCTAGTATATGCAGGTAAACATAAAGCATAGGAGATGGTCTAGTACTGTATGAGTTTTATTGGCCTGTCACCAGCACTGCTTAGCAGAGAATGGCACTGCTGCAAAACACGAGGGCAGGTACAACACTTGCACTTATACAGGCAGCCAATCTAATAAAAATCTCATCAGATAACAGAAACACAACAGCTATAGACATGAGGAACAAAGGTTAAAAAGCTACCTAGTGTGCCAGCATGCAGCAGCATGCATAACATTGCATGAATCCAAATCCAAGCACTGATAACACCACACAGTTCATTTCAAAGGCCAGTGGCTTCAGAGCACACATTTTCTGTGGCCTGTAAAGTCCATGACATCAATCCCAATACGAAATGACAGTTTAACTCTCCAGCAATCACGTTCCAACAGAGTTGAACAACTCAAGAGCTTTTGGCATGGAGCTTGCTTAATGTATTAAGAACAGATATCAGTTACTAAAAACAATCAGCTTAGTTTTCTACTCTCAGAATTACCCTGGAACATAAGAATATCCAGATTACACGGACCTGAACCTCAACAGTTTCACTGCTCTTCTACTGCAGCATTGCAGAATTTTCTCTGCTTCCACCTAAACACCGCCAGTCCTCCCTGACCAAGCTACTAAACTGAATTCCTAAACATAGGAACAAACACCACCAACTTCTGCCATGGCAAGAGGAGCATAGAAGATGAGCTATCATGCCTTCTTTAATTACCCAGGCTCTGCAGAACTGTTTCAAACATATTGACACTTTCATTGCAAAGTGATGGGTATTAAAATACTCATTCAGTTGTCCAAAGGAAGCAGTGACAAGCTCCATTAATGGAACACAGATGTCCCTAGATTTTCTCACAACTTTCTCTTCAATGATCAGTTTTAGTTTACAGCATATGATAACTAAAATGTACTAGCAGCTGAATTAAAGTTAGAAGTGCCAAAACTTTTCTTCAAGTTATTAAAAAAAAAAAAAAAAAGCCTTTGAACAAGGAAGATTTTTCATTATAAAAGCTTTTTAAGCTAGTCCTTAATGTTTACTGCTTTTTAGTAGTAGGGATGAGAAAAGGAGCAAGAGGTGTCTGTTGAACACACAGAACCTTCAGTGGAGCTGGAGTCTGGAAGCACTTGCTGCCTGGAACTGCCCTGTGCAACTCCAACACATTCTGTGAATCCCAGTAAAAACTTTAGAGCACACTATAACCAAAAGAAAAGTTTCTGATAAGACAAGCTCTTACTTGCCAGAGTTCGGGGCTATTTGCTGGAATGAAGTGATGCTACACCCAATACTATCAAATATCTAGATCTATCAACTGCTTAACTAGGTTAGTTCCTACTTTCCCCCCCACCATCACTTTGAAGCAGTGGGATCCATTTCAACTCAACAGGCAAAGTACAAGTGAGAGCAAGTTTAAAAAGGTGAAAGATTCAAGGTCTCTGCAGCTGTGTTAGCCAGTCACACTGATCTATAACAAGCTATTAATCTTTAGCCATGCTCTACTAAATATACCTGCGTGCAAGTATCCATCTGCTTCCTCCCTCCCCATCTGCTAGAGCTAGAGACTGCGTTTTCACAGCTTTCACATGCCACTGCCCTTCTCCAAGCACTCCCTGCTCACGAACCTTGCTGCAACGCCACCTTGTGTTTTGTGGCTTCAGGAGAAAGCAGCATGTATTGTCAGGACAGGCATTTTTCACCATTTCCAGCAAGACTTCCTCATCCCTAAATATCCGTATGTTTTGTGCAGGTGATACAGCAAGAGCCGTCCAAGAGATGCAACAACCTCAAGGAATTTATATGCAAGTTCTGCCACAAGAACACCCTACAAGAGTTAAAAGTCTGACCTCCATCTTCACTCCTATCCTTAGTCTAAAGCCTATGAAAACTTCAGTAAAGCTACATATGTATTCTAACCAAAATATCTTGATAGCACCTGCCAAACCCTGTCCCTGAAGTGGAGGCAAAGCACAGCAAAAATCTTATTCCCAATGAATCCAGAGGGAGATTTTCTACTGATTTCAGTATAGCTAGAAGCTAACAGGCCACCTGCAAGCCCCAGAGGACTGCTGTCAGAACAAACTTTCCCCTATTCCTCCTTGTTCTGGTAGATATCTAAACACTCCAACTTGTTTTAGTGACCATACAGGACTGGCAAACATCAAGCGATATTAACCCACACAAAACTTCACACAAATGATCTGATCAGGGTTGAATTAATCTTTCAGCCTCAACATCTTTCTACCCAACCTGCTTTCAAAACAATTGCAACAGCCCACCTGAGGCCCACTCAAACCTCAAAGAAAATTTGGCAGCAAGTTTTAACATTACCTGTTTATCTTAGCAGTATTGTAGGAGGAAGACCATCACCCAGGCATTATTTCTGTTGGTAAATATGATTTTTTTATATATAAATACATACATATATAAAAGCCTATTAGCACTCAGGTGTTAAGTATTAGAGTAAGAATTACAACACTGACTGCAGAGTTTATAAAAACTCCGGTGCGTCTATTTGGAGCATCTAAAATTCTTTGAGAGAGCTACAAATGACTTTCAGCTCTGAAATTGGGATAAGTGTCAAAGCAAAAACATTCTTGACAGGCTAAAGCTGCTTTAACCCAAAATAGCATTTGACCTCTACCAAGATGAGTGTGCTTGATTTCCATCTTGACATGTTTTTTCTTTTGGAAGTTCTATTGTGTTTGTTATAACAAGAAGTCATCTCAATACTGGAAGAGTGAAATGTTTAGAAGATACTGGAAAAAAAATGTGACCCCTTCTCCTAAAGATTTCTTGAGATAAACTATTAAATGAATCTCTTGTATTTGCATTTGCTGCCAAACTTTAAAGTAGAACCAGACAAAATTTTTCAAAAGCCAACTTGCATGAATTTCAGTAAAAATTTTTTACTTGATGTAATTTACATCCAAGAAACCTCTCAGCTGATCTTAAAAATTCTCCTTTCATATTTTGCCCATCTATTCTTTGTTTTACCATTCCTATCTTGTTCTGAACATCCTTCTTCCTCTATAATAAAGTTATACATGAAATACAGAATTAGGAATTAATTCTTTATTAGAAAGTAGGTGTATCTTTCATCACAGCCATAACTAACAGTAGACAACAAAGCCATTAAAATCCAGAGCAGAATCTAGAAGCACTACTTGAGATCACTACTTGTTGCAGTATCAAGGTGCAAAGTGAGAAAGTTTTTTCCAGAGAAATTACCAATTGCCTAGCTTAGCTTCTTAAACTATGCCACCAGAAGTAAAAACCTCCAAAGGCTATTAAGATAACAGTTGGAAACCTTAAATATTTTTGTTCATTTTGGTCAAAGCAACTTGCCACTGAAGCACTGCACAGGTAGGCATACTGCTTCAGACCAAAGGTTCATCTGGCTGGAGAGAAAAATCAAGTTCTAAGCTGCCCACCAGAATGCAACATCCTAGATACAATTGAGGGATAGTATGCCAGAAATAAAAATGGAATAGAAAGGGGAAAAACAAAGGGATGTGGGGGGAAGAGGCAGGCACACTACAATCAACTTTCTGCATAGCCCAATCTAAGTGCAAACAGATCTGGAAGGTGGAAGTTGCCCCAGAACTGCAGCATGTTAGAGAACAGCAGACACTCAAGCCTCATTTTTCACCTCACTTCTACAGCCTCTTAGAGTCCAGTGAGGAGGTATGTTCCAGTGTTAGCCTGTTCCTCTTAGATATTACCTGTAGCCTCAGAAGTTGCATATTTTAAAGATTAGACTCTTGTATTAGAGTTTTCTATCTAATGTTGAACTGAGTGAGAGATTAAGAAGCTTCTTGATTTTCCTTTAATTGACGTTTACTTTCTGTTGGGGCACACAAATACCAGCATTTTTTAAAGTCACTTGGAAGTAGCAATATTTCATGCTGCTCTAATTGAGAGAAGTCATGCAATTCTTATTTATACTCAGGGGCAGTTCTTTGGAAAATAGAAAATAGAAAAGTATCCATTCACTAAACAAACTGTCCAGTAGCCTAAATACTCTGCCTCTTAAAAAGCTTCAAAATGTTTGATTGTGAGATAAGAAACAGCTGCTACTGCTTTCCTCAGCCTGCATTGGGAACAAGAAACGCGTTTCCTTAGATCTGGGGCTGTTCCTTTCCCAACCTAGGGATGCTCCCTTGCTCAGAGGACAGCTCCCTGTTGCTCCCTTATCCAGGCACCATGAAACCAGTTAGAAGGTGACTTTACTGTGTTTTAAGTGTGCCCATACTGAGAAATGCCAGCTTCTTTGACCTCTAAAAAACAGTTTTCTGAAGGGCTCCCATAAAGAAGTGACATTGTCCTAAGCCAAATAAACTATAGATCTAACTAAAAGTAAAGGGAAGCTTGGAAGTTGATTTAAGGTCAATAAAGAGAACTGGAAGAAAATGCAGAGATGCTTTGCATAACAAAGATGCTTTGCTTGCAAATACAGCAAGTAGGAAGACCATGGCTCTAAAACCTAGGATCCTTCTTATAGCTAGGGGAAGTGCTGTAGCAGAAAAATATTCTTTCTAAATCTATTTGTCACTAGGAAAACCCCAAAGGCTGCTGGAAGAAGCCTTACTCACTTTAGTGCAGTTTTTTCCTACTCACACGCTGCTGACCAGAAGCCACGTATGCCTTTCTCAAACCCAGACAAGTTTCAGTAAGGTCTGCTTGAAAAGCTTTGGGCTATCTACTCCCTATAAATACCTAAGTGACAGCTAAGCAGTTTAGTCTACGTATTTTATAGCCAAGAACTCTGAGCTGTGCCTGTTAGCTGTGACTAGACAACTTTTCAATACTGTTTATTTTGAAGATCCACTCCCATCCCAAAATGATTTTTTGTTAAGGAAACATCAAGAAGATGTGAACCAGTTAGGGGCAGCTGGGTCATGCCAGCAGTGGTGTACACTGGCAAATACATCATTACCCAATTCTATACTGCCAAGCCCATCTTTCCAGTCTGTTCAGCAGCAACCTAAGCAGCCTGCTGCTCACCAGTTCAGCAGAGCCTATCATGCCATTGTTTTCCTTGGCATTGAAGCTTTCCAGTAAAACATCTTTTCTTATTTTTGCCACAGACTTCAAAGGCAGCTTACTCTAGAACAGTACAAACAGTGAGGTTTTCAAGTCAAAGAAAAAACAAGTCTCTAGTTTCAACTCACTTCAGTTCACTCCCCCTTTCCTCATCTTCAGCTCTGAAATACATCAAATACCTACTGCCAAGCATTCTCTGGAATACCACTGTTTACAATTAAAACCATGCCCTGGCCTAAACACCTGTGTGTCCCACACAAACACTCACTAGCTACATCCCTTTGCCATTATGCTGACAATCACATAATATAATGGAATCTGGGAAACTGAAATTTTTTCCACAGCTGTTTTGCCAAGTAACAAACGCTTGCAAAAGTTACCAATTGGAGAGTTGTGCAACACAAGGCTAGAAACTTAATCTAAATAGATGAGCTGTAGATTGCTAACTGACTACTGGACTGAATCCTTGTTCCTCCTGAGTGGTGTTTTCTTCCAGCTCAGCTGGATCTCTTAAGCATGTACCATGCACAGAAAACTCAACCTGATGGTCAGAATTAAGTCCTTCATATTTTAGGCAGAGAAGCTGATTGCAGTTGTATATTTCAGATCTGAATCTAGATTTAGTTACTCACTATCCTCACATTTAGAAAGGTTTGCATGAAAGTGTGGATATTAACAGTTAGAACTGCAGAGAGTTCAAATACTGAGCTTCAGTTTGGATCTAAGCCTGTTTCCAGTTTAATAGTTTATATCATTTATATATTTCCATGGAACTTGATCTTAGGAAGATTTGATGCCACTATTCACTTGGAGCAACTGAAGGCCAGATCCCACACCAAATTATTGGCTTGGCTCCTACAAACCCAAATATTTGTGTTGCATCACTTCCTAGTGAGTAGCTCCGGATTCCAACAAAAGAGATGCAACCAAACTCAACTCCAGATCAGGCAAAGACCATTTGAGTTATGCCACTGCTCCTCACATTCAGCTGATGCTGATGTATTCCTGTAGTGAGAGGTGGTCTCATTCCAAAGGAAATAGGCTGTGAAGAATCCAGGGAAGAGTCTTCAGAAGCTTAAGCCACACAGGAACATTTAAATCAGCAATTATAGGCAGCTACGGGTGTCCTACTTATACCTGACTTAGTCACCAGTGGCTTCTTTAGAACCTGAAAGACTTAAGTCACATCCTAAGAATATTACCAGTTCTCAGCCAGTCATATTCACACACTGCTAGCAACATCCTTGATTAAATTCAAGATGGTGATGAACACAGATCTCTGGACCTCCTTTCACGTGTTCCAGCTTTCCCTTCAGCAGAAAGAGGGATATGGATTATTCCCTACAGCAAGGGAACTCCACTTCCTCGTGCTGTGTGCTCTAGGGTCAGAGCACCAGGCCATTTTAATAGTCACTAAGAATTCCGGAAAGCTGTAACAGCAACTAATGGATCTGCCAGACAAGTTCTTAAAAAGAGAGTCAGGCTAGTTAATGGAAATTCCAGCCCTCCTGTCCTATTATTTGGTACATATATCAAAAGTATCATTTCACTCATGTTGAGCATAAAAAACACTGTTCTTCTACTCATATATGATTCAGTAACAGATTTTCACTACTATTCCTAGGGCAATAAATTAAGCATTGATCAAGTCATTTTTACATTACCTGCTTAGGAAACATGGATGTGAAAAATCAGTAACAATGGAGGCTGATTTTCCTAAATGTAATTAGGCTTCTGGTTGGTTGGAACAATCTATGTAAGTACTGCTTGGGCATTATCCAACCAGCTATAGGACTATAAGCTTATGACTAATTTGTATGAAATACCTGATTTCAGCTTTCTACCAAAAGCCTCAAGCCAATTCTTCAGCTGCACAGCAGATATTCCTTCCATGTACTTCTGCCAGGCTGGGGTAGAGGTGTTGAAACATCAGGAGTTCAGTTCTCCACACTGCTCACTTGAACCATACTGTTACACAGTTGATATAAGAAAATGTATAGCCAGGCTGCATGAGAAACATTGTTCTCCATTCCAGTCTTGAATTCCTCACAGTAAATCTCTACTCAGAGCTATTCAACTCTAGTTTTATGTATACAAATTTAAGTGTGTGGGAAAAAAAATCCAAAGCATGGCCTACCACAAAGCTACTGAAGTAGCCAGAAGTTTCAATCTTGCAGTGAGAGTCTATTCTAATCTATTGGTATCTTTCTCATTTAAGAGAAAGAAAGAAGTTAGAAAGAGGGATATGTGTAGAAAGAATCTAAAGATTTAAGAACCATCAGCAACCCAAGTTCCAAGCACAGCTATGTCAATCATGAAAATTTACCATACAGACTTCAGATTCTGCAAGCAATTTCAGGATCAGGTCTTTTCATTTAAATTTATTACTTCAGATATTGGTTTGTGACCCATGCAGGGAGGGCCCTTCTCCCCCAGTTTTGCTTAGTTTTGGCTGAAGCAGTGCAGCTGAAGTGAGAATTGTCAGTCATGACAAGTCTAGCAAACATCTCTTGAAGCCTCAGCATTGCCTTTTCTGAGTCTGAAGTCTACTACTGGTCCAATCCCAAACCCAAATCAAGTCCTACCTTAAATTTAATTTTGGAATTGAATGGGTCTAATCCAAACTTGGAAATGTTTATCTATACAAAGCCTGCAAAAGCTTCCTTCGTGCTCCTAAAGATAAGGCAGCACTTTCACTTGAAGCACAATCTCTCCATCTAGAACAGGAAAGAAAGTACCACCTGAACAGAGAAAAAGAGGAAGGTATCTTTCAGAAATGAGACTTATGCCATATCTGTAAACTGTCTTTTGACTACTAGCCATCTGAAAACCCTGCCAAGTTTCCAGATGAGGGAGGTGGGACACCACAGCTTTCAAACTCACTACACCAGAGCTTGTAGTTCAGAAGTCTTTTTTCCTTAACAACCCTTGGTTACTTGCCACTGGTGGAGTCCACTAGGCCCCTTCTGTTAAGCAAATGCCCTTGTTCTTCACAATACTACTGTATCTGATGGCTGAGTGGTAGAAGTAGCAGCTGTTAGCACATTTGCAGAACAGTGCAAGCATCATACCAGATGGAAATTATCCCACCTATGCCAATAAAAACTGAAGACTCAGCATGTGATAAGGTGCTTCATTCCTGCACCGTAGTCTTCTTCCCAAAGAGCCCAGACAGCACAGATGACATCAGTTTAAAAAAAGAGGCAAGGAAGGTGATGACCAAATGACCATGATGTTCCAGAAGTTCTGTTCTTACATCTAGGACTGCATCACTGCGGCACAGCATAAAGTGAACAAAACTGCAATTGGTCTCTAAACCACTGTAAAAAGCTAGGCATATGTGAGAAAAGTAGCAGTCTTTTCACAGGGAAACCAACAACACACTTGCCAAAAGCACAAGGCAGTGAGAGAACAGTCCTCTCTTACCAGATGGCATATCCTGACAGTCATTTTTAAAGCTTTATTTACCCTCCCATACAAAGTCACCAGGTATCCTCAGCTTCCACTAAAATCCAGGTGACATTTCACAGCACAGGAGGAAGAGCACACAGAGTTATTAATGTTCTATCAAGGGCTGGCCTTATGGTGTGGTATTCTAAAGTAATTGTATGAAACAGAACAAACCTATCACTCAAGCAAAAAAAAATAAAATCCTATGAGGCCAGTACATTCATTTACATTTCAATATTTTCACCTTGTATAGCAACAAAACACTTAGTTTTCTAGATATTCACACAAACATTATTGGCTTCTGTTCTATATCTGATCCTAGCCTGAAAGCAAACAGATATTGAACAGCTTAGGTAGAACTGAGGTTCGTAAGATATGCAGATCAGAACAAGTGTCACACCCAAGCGTATCAAAAATGACAAGCTTCCCAATAGGTACAAGACATAAGGATTCCAGGGCTACTCTACATGAGTCACATGAAAGATGTCTTCTTTCCATTAGAAACACAAAACTTGATGTCAAGTCAGTTTTATTAATCTGACCAAGGTCCTGAACCT
Organism: Rhea pennata; assembly: GCF_028389875.1. NCBI lineage: Eukaryota > Metazoa > Chordata > Aves > Rheiformes > Rheidae > Rhea > Rhea pennata. The sequence goes on from NC_084680.1 coordinate 5,557,923, forward strand.
AACCATTTTCTGTCTCTGAAATTGTACAAGACAGCATAGGAAAAAAACGACTGCACAGCAAACTAACGTATTTTCTTGCCTGGACCTTAACTCTAAGTAGTTTAGAGGAAACCATTCAGCCTCCTTGCACTTTGGTACACCCGTGATTCCTCATCTTTTTTAAGCCTATTTCAGTTATAAGGCAAGCACACCACCAGACACACAGCTTTTGTTACAGACAGTCTCCAAATCCCACCATAATGCAGATGAGTTCTGCTAATTGATCGCACTTACCCTCAGCACAAGCCTTGCAAGCATACAACCAACAGCACCCTGCAGCAGTTACCAATCCAGTGTCAATCCAGCTAGGTGGAAAGTGCTACAAGCAGTAACCAATGCTAAAACCACTGAGAACGGTGGGCAAGGGTGTGTGGAACAGGAAGGAAGGAAAGGAGATGGTATGAAAGAGAGTAATTGGCCTTGTTCTGCACAAAGCACTCAGATCTCAGAAAGACCATGAACAGAGCAGTCAGAATAATGACTAGGGTCATTGGCAACAGAAAGACTTTCCTTCCAACCTGCAAGTCAAAGCTTTGTATTGTATGGAAACAAACACAGCAACAGTTTGTCTTAGGAAGACATCCTCATAGAGGGAAAGGGAGACTTGATTTCTCTCTCATGCCTTTTATTCCTTTGCATTAGCCTAGAAAATAAATCAAAAATTTTACTAGTTTGTCTCCTAATTAGAATCACCTCACACAGTTTACAGATACCCAATGCAGTAACACAATATATGGAAAACTGGGCAAAAGCTGCAGTCTGATTTTCCACTGCATTTTATAAGACCAATGAAAACAAGGACCTGGGCAACCACATCCAGAAGACAGTTGCCTCATAAGCTCATATGAAATATCTGTTCTTGGCAATTCACACTAGGTTGCTTTCAGACATAGCTGCTTCTCTCATTTAAGGACAGCATGATGACAAAGTAGAGATGCAATTGCCAATAGGCCTAAGTGAAATGAAAGGAGGAAAAAGCCTCCAAACTTGCTCCCTTGAACTTGACATATACTGCTTTGTTATTAACTTTCCATCTGTACTTCTTTGCTAATAATAGCTGGCTTTGGGATTGGGACTCTTGGCCCAAGGTCTGGAAGAACAGACTTAAATCTAGATATGATAGGCAGTGCCCTACTGGCAAATAAATTGTTTTGAGGATTTATTCTTCCTACTCGCAAATACATTCAATATGTTGATTGCAGCACTGAAAAAAAACAAAAGACATCACCCTGGAGCTCCCCAGCACAGATCATTGGAAAATACAGCCTTTCACTTGCACTAGGACAGTTGACTGGAAAAACTACTCAGGAATTTATTCAGCAGACTTAAGGATAGAATGGATCAAAACATTAGCATTTTGTAAGGACCAGGACTTCCAAGTCATTTAAATCAAACCATCCACATTGGTATTTATGTATATAAAAGAAATTTGAGCTACCAGAAACTTATTGGCAATTACTGCATTTAGTTATAAAACAGTTTCAGAATGAGCAGAATGGAGTGGAAGCTCACGTTGACCCTGTGTCATTAGTGTTTCTGTACCACTCTGCTAAATTATATTCCTTCTTCAAAAAATTTTAATTCATCCTTCTATTTTAGAAGGAAAGAATCAGTAGTGGAGTATTTCTATTCAATCTAACCAATTAATGTTGCAGCATTCACTTAAGCAAGAATTTAGCAGAATCCCAACATAACCCAAAATTTCCCCCAACTTAGTCCAGTCTGGTACACAAACTGGCACTACAGAGGAAGCTAGGCAGAGACCTTACACTAAGCACTTGAACATAGGAAAGCAGAGCTGTTGTTGCTAGTGACAAGGCAAAAACTCTACACTTCAACACAGCATCTTCATGACAGTTCAAAGTGTGACCTTCATGAGACTTCTGAAAACATTTGTCTGACTTCAGCATATCCAGGATTGAGAAGAGCAGCAAAGCAATAGCATGGCAGAGATGCTCTTCTTTCAGACTTGCCTAGAAGCAGGAGGTACCAACTTACAGCTAACCCCCCCAAATCACACTGCTAGAAAAGATGAGCAACCTGGATGTAATTAGCTGAAATACTACACAGCCTTCAAATTTTCAGCCCATCTTGGGTGAGGTGACATGTTCTTTGGGACACAAGGGTGAATTATGACTGCTGACAAACCTGGCTCAGCTGAGTAGCACTTTGAGTAAGCTGTGTGGCAGCTTAGTGAATCACAGCCAGAAGGTAGTCACAGCTGCACAGGCATTTGTGCATGTAGTCTTGGGACTGTGGGAAGATCAGATGTCACATGCAGAAAGGAGACAAAGCAGAGGAAAAAACTGAAGAGGGAGACACAAAATGACAGGCTGAAGAGCTGGTACGAATAATGATTAGACATTGCTCATTTTTACTGGAAGAAGTCTTAAGAGATTCTTTGACCATCTGATTTGAGAAGTTTATCATCTAATTCCTCTAGGCAGGCAAATTATTGAAGTCTGTCTCATAGGGGCAAGCATCTTCACAAAACTTCTTATAAGTCCAGTGCCTGATCATTCCCCTACTGCCTCCTGGCAGTTTAGTTTTAGTCTTGGATGGAAGCAGCTTGTTGTTAGCTTAGCAGTGAAAAGAGCTGAGTGTTACCAACAGGATGCTTCCATCCACCTGCTACCATCAAACAACTAAATAAGCCTCCAAAAGCAAGATCTTCAGTTGTGGGGCTAATCAGGTCAAGCCTTTCCACATATCATATGCATGCTCAAACATCTCACTTTATTTGTTTCTTTAAAAAAAACAGTATACACATATCCCTAACTATAACAGCAGGAACCTATCAAGAGGAAGGTATGACAGAAAGCAGATATACTCAGCATCTTTCAGAGACAAGGAAACCAACCTGTGGCTGAACCCTCCAGCACTCCAGCCAGCAGCACCGAGTCTCCTAAAGCTTTTCTCAGAGGACAGCAGGGGCAAGCATTCCAGTTGGCAGAGAACGAAAAGCTACAGCCGGAAAAACAATTGTTTCCACCTTATGTTTATATTCAAAAGTTTCAGTTGCATACAGACTTTGTTTTGCCAATATTGCCACCAATATAATAAAAAAATCAGATAAACATCACAGAAAAAACAGGCCTGCACTGCATTGTACTGGAAATACACATTCCAAAAGAGCATATTATGTTTCTCCCAAAAAGATTTACATAATGCCACACACCTGTTCACAATAAAAGTCAGGGTTTTCCAAGGCACACAAGCAAGCTGGGTGTACCTATCCAGAAGACTATAGGCAGTCTAGTTTCCTACAACACCTATAGCACTATACTCCATCACATCCTGCCCTTTATCTTCATTCATATGCATATATTAAAACTGTGGTTTAAATAACTGTAACATATAACTGTAACAACTGTGGTTGTGCCACTGCTGCCAGATGATCTCAAAAAAAAAAAAAAAAAAAAAAAAAAAAAAAAAAAAAAAAAGCAGCCCTTGCTTAACCCACTAATCCCTTACCAGGTAATAAAGACAGTTTATGTTTTAAACCAAAATTAAAATACACAGAAGCTGGACACACCACAGGAGTCTGCATATTCAAGTTCAGAGAATCTGAAGTGACTTGGTACAATTACAATAAAAATCATGGCTGAAAATCACAGTACTAAGAACTACAAAGTCAAAAGCTTTGATACTAAGAAACACCAGAATTCAAGACAGCTCTTGCAAGCTTTTTATGAACTTGGCTTTGCCTGTTACATTCACATGTACATAAATGAATAAAAGTTTCATGAAGACTGGGGTCAGCTCCTCTGAACTCTGACAAGGCAATTAAAGCTCAAAAAGAGCTGGTTTAAGGAAAGCAACACAGATGCTGATTTCCCCCCTTTTCCCCCCTCTGTTAATGTCATTTTTCAAAAGCAGTGAATTTCCTGCTGACTCTAAGCTAGGTAGGTAGCTAGTCTGTAAATCTTTAGATGAAAGGCATTGATTTCTAGAAATAGAGGCAAACACCAAGAAATTTTAGACAACCTTATGTACAGTGGGCTCTATTACCTACATTAATAATCACAGTCAAGTTCTTTTCTTTATTAAGGCTGATTAAAACAGCCATTCCAAAATGTGCTTACCTCTATAGATAGGACAACAGACCTGTCCTGTCAAGTTCATGGTCTAAGCATGCATTATGTGTATAGAATACACACAAATCAACAAACTCAACTAACTGAATCAAACCAAGAAAAAAAAAATGCTCTCTTGGTCTCATGTTAATTATAAAATAAGATAGATAAGTATTTTTTTTAAACAGAGTTATATTGGAATTAAGGACTAAATATCGCTTATGTACAACATTTTAAACAAACCTGAGACAAGGCAACTACAAAGTGCCAGATGTTTAGCTAACTGAGAAAAGTTAAACTGTGATGTGATTAGTGCCTAGTTCTCCAAGGATGGATAGCAATGAATTTACAAACCAGTTCTACACTTTTCTTAGCTGAGTCTGTTACCTCAGAGCACATGGGAAATGCATTCAGTCTATGTTAAAAAAAAAAAAAAAAAAAAAAAAAAAAAAAAAAAAAAAAAAAAAAGGAAGCTCGGTTAAAGGCCAAGAAAAATGCATGGAAGCTGAGAATAAAACAATACACACATGCCAAAGTTATCACAGAAAAGCTCTGGCATGAGATCTAAAACAAGCATGTAGGACCACAAGCTTTTTGTATTACATGAAGGACTTCCACAAAAAAAAAAACAGAAAATCTCAAATAGGAAACCAAGATCCAATGACATTTCCCCACTTTATCTCCTCCCCCCTGATCTTGAGTCCTTCTCTGTATAGTGGCATAGCTTCTGTAGGAGTAGTGGCCAATGCTGCTCAAGAGCCCAAAGACAGGTAATTACAATAAGCTCTTCAGAGGAAGATGCAATTTTGAACTAGTCTCATCTTGGGCAAGTTCTCTAGCCATACATATGAAACATGGTCATATCCACCTCCAGCTTTCAGAAGACAAGAGCAATTTCTTTCTGAAGGAGATAATCACCTGTTCTTGTTCCAAGACATACTTCTGGACTGTAGCTCGTCAGAGAAAGTGGAGAGGAGCCTTCCCTGCAAGGTTAAGGCTTCTCTCCAGAAGGACAGCATTAAAGCAAATCCTATTTTTCATTAACAATCCTCTAGTCTGAAGGGATCCTAACCTGAGGCACCTAACACATTGCAGGGAATCAAAGCTTTCACCTTTTCTCTATTTAGCATGGGGATCTCAGTCCAGATCTTATCCCTGGCACGTAACTGCATTGCCAAAAGATCCAGGGAAGAAGCAACACATCAGCATACCTAAGAAATTGCAATGATTAGATGCAACAAGTATTCTGAGAGTGTAAGCTTGAAGCCATATTCTCTGCTATTACAACTCAGCACACATACTCTGAGTCTGAGAGTCAAGGCCACTATCAGCGCATTATCAAAGAAGTTTTCCCCAACTTGCACTGTCCAGATCAAGTTGGATGACTAACACCAATTTCTCCTCCCCCCTCTTTTATTAACTGATTTGATCCTGGGCTGCTGTCTTGTTTGGGTGAAAGGTATAGCATAAAAGAATGAACATCCAAAGCCAATTCTCTTTGAGACAGGCTGTCAATTGCAGGTGCTCTGCTAATGTTCAGTGCAGAGCCATTTCCCAAATGAATACAATTGTTTGAGTGATGTCTACTTACACAACTCTACAAAGTTAGCAATAGCCATTTTACTCTCTGCAATCTTAGTAACTAATTAAGCAAGAGAAATTTAATTTCAGTGCATTTACAGCACAGATGCTATAGTCTGTCACCTGGCATACACACTGTCATTTAACACTTGTGCAGAATGCTACCAGGCAGAACATTTTGCATCTACTTTGTCTTTCCTTTATAGCACTCCAATAGTTGTAGAAGGATCCTACCCTTCCCTCAAAATATTTCTATTAGTATTTTCAGTACTTAGCACTTACGGTATCAATCCACACAGGAACTGACATTATTCTGAGTTGAAAACAAACATCATTCAGGGCTAGAGACTCATCACATCATAAATGTGGAAGACTGACTGGCCACTGCTGCAGCATGAAGGTTTGGTTTTAACGGAAAGATTGGAAAGGAGGTATATGCTCTTAGGGAAAACATCAGCAGATTATTCCTATGCAGAGACTACAGCAGTGCAGTTATCTATCAGAAAGATGGACTCTATGAGAATGAACCCAGGCAGAGAGGACACAGCACCTAACTGTGCTTCTGCGACTGAAGAGCAATGTCAGCTGCGCACTGATAGATGCATCACAGCAGGACCCACTGAGTCTAGGGACAGGACAACCAGAAAGTGAAACCAAAAAGCATGCCTGGTTTACATCCTGCTGCCTTGTAAAATTGCACCTAGTGAGTGGTAGGGAAGGAACATGTGGATCAGTTATCTAGCTCACAGATGATTTCTCTATAGACAGAAGCTTGAAATATTTTTGCCTGCAGTGTTACTACTATGCTGTGCTGCTTGTTTCCTGTGAAGATACATGTTCTAAAAGTAGCAGAGACTGGACATCCAGAGACTTCTGGAAGTTAACTGTTCAAACTTGGTGTTTGGTTACCTTGAGTTCAGAAAAAAAATCCATGAGAATTAGCAAAGCCTCATTTAAATAATCACAAAACACTTTGTGTGTGTGTGCAGGGCAGAGAGGACTGTTCTGTGTCTCCACTTTGTGGGCTTCAGCTGTTTTCTTTAACAGTAACAGCTCGGTCCTCATGGAAGCAATCTGCATTTGTAAAGACAGTCCATACTCACGCTTTCACATTCACAGCAGGACTAGTTATAAGCACTGGGTTCCCCTTCCAGTTCCAAATGGAAGCAGAATTAAGCTTCTGCCCCTGTCTGAACTCCAATTACACTCAAGGCTCAATTCTTCCCTCCTGATTAGGCTTCATGTGTCTCCATTACAAATGATTAACTTAAAGTTAACAACTTCCACAAAGTTAAGCACTTTGCAGAAGGCTTTTAAACCACCTTTGATTAGGGTTCCACTTGTATCTTATTTTATTGCATTCATACCTTTAACTGATGCCCAATAAAGAACAAATTTGATTCATCAGGGAATTGACAAAGTTGCAAAAACTCACCCTGCCACTGCTATAGCTATGCACATTTCAAGGCAGTATTGTGCTGCAGAAGAGTTGTAATTTATAAGCTGATTTGGAGTGATAGTTACTAGGAGCAAGCATAAGAGTGCTAACCTAAGTGTATTTGATTGTGCACTACTAAAAGAAAGTAGACAGCCTGCTATGTCTTCAGGGCTCTCAAAAGAGGTGAAGTACAGTTAAACACTTAGAACTTTGAAACAAAACTAGACATTGCTCATATCCCAACAAATGGTACAGCACAAAACTAATGATTATTCTACTCTGAAGCCAGAAGAAAATTTGTAAGCTGTTAAAATAACTTCATACCTAAGGAAAGTGTTCATTCCACTTGCTGAAGTGAATAGGCCACGGTCTGTCTTTCTGCTCAACTTAAACACAAATAGGCTGTAGAAAGATGTTCTTTAAAATTTCAATGCTAAATAAACAAAGAAAGAAACTATTTGTAGTAGAACTATGGCCTTAGAGGGCAACAGATATGGAGTCATATTCTAAGGCACTAATGAACAATTCATTGTACTTCATCTTTCATACACAAACAGTAGCAGAACTATCTGACAAAATCTAGTCTAACACAGAGTTGTGGCAAAATAATGAACTAAAAATAGCTAGAACTTGGTAATTTGAACTACGCACCTATATAGGCTGGGAGAAAGGCATAAATACCTCCGTGCATCTATCACAGCACATGCAGGCTTGGTATGGGACACATCTTCACAATTTCTTTTTAAAGAGACGCAAACAGACAAGACAAAGCTAAATCTCTACTGTGAAAAACATGCACTTTGCTCCTAGTATAACATAGCATCCATTTATAGGCTCCTCCTTTCTTTGGAGGAGGAAAGGATTTTTCTTGAAAGGAAGAATGATAAATTAATTCTTCAGATGGCACTTGGTAGGGTATAATGCACACATACTCCTTTACTGACAAGGCTGCTGAATTACGGATGACCCAAAAATTAGAGTTACCACTGGATTCCCTCTCCCCAAGCCCAGAATGAATTCACCTAATGAAGTATCAGAATGAAAATCTATCAGGCTCAAAATTCTAGGAAGATTAGCATCTAGTTGATACTCCCAACTCATTTTATCTGAAATGATCAAATATAGGAATTAGTAGACACAGACAACAAGAATAAGGAGAAGCAAGATTTCCACTATATATTTCCACACTTTGAAAAACAACAATTAAGAACCTAATCCTAACATACACCTTCAGTTCCATCTTGAGACCACTAATAAGGAGACCCGCTTTGGTCAGTTATCAAATTCTGTCTTTTCAAAGCTTATACTAATAATTAACAACTAGCTATTAGTGATTAGCCTAATCTTGGAAAGAGAAAAATACTTCCACATCTGTTATCTTTCAGCACATGTTATTCAAGTGTTTGTATGAAATCTGGACATGGTATTACCTCCCTTCAGTAGTATCATCAGACCACTAAAGGCAAGGAAAGGACAGAAATACTCAGTTTATAGTGCTAGCTGGAAAGTCTTGTAAACAACTGTAACAGATCAGTAATAAATTACTACTATCTGGCTGCATATTCCCACCTACCATCTCACATAATCTGGAAGGAATGAAGCAGCAGCATGCAGGCAGAAAAAGCAGCATATAAAGACAGCTTCCTTAAGTCTCCAGAGAGGAAAAACAAAATAACTTAAAGTTGCTTTGCAGGAGCAGTAGCCACAATATTAAACACACTATAACATCACAGTGATGGACACCATAGAGCTATGGCACAGCTCAGGGAAGGACTAAGGGCCTAGGTCTGATAGGGCAACCCAGATGAAGCTGGTCAGGGCAATTAAGGCCCACTGGTGCACTCAGGGCCCTGACAAACTCTACAGTATTTTTGTTCCTATAGAATCTGTTTCTGCACATCTCAAAGTGATATGCAAACAACATGACCTATTCTGAATGCAGGTGCTTTGCATGCATGTAGGTAAAGTCATCTAACATACATCTTTGAAAATCTCACTTTATTTTATTTATTTATTTAACATTTGCTCTACAGATAGGAGATGCAGTAGTCAGGCCCCAACAAATCACAGAGCTTTAGAATTAATATTATTATGCCACTCTCTGTTCCTGCTTCCTCTTAATCCCTCCTCTATTCCCAGAAATGCAAAACAAACAAACAAACCAAGAAAAAAAGCTTCACTACAGCACAGCTACTTCTACTGCTACAGAAAGACACAAATAGGAGTATGCAGTCAAGGCCTGGCCCAAGAGCCCACATTAAGAGGCAAGGCCTCTCCTTTTCTTCTTAGCCAGTAGTGCTTTCTGCAGTGAAGGTACTTTCCTCTCTCACTACACTGCAAGGCCATTTCACATCTTTAGGCAAGCAAAAGCTCAGCCTGTAATATAGAGATACTTCTACTAGGCACAAACTGGAACAAGCTACACTCAAAAGCAGTCAGTTAAAGCCATAATCTCCTTTTCCTACCTACCTCCTCAGAAGAAGAGCATCCAATATTCCTTAGACTTGGACAACCAGTCTATCAACCTACCACAAGCCAACAGGCAGTTCTCCTACCTTTCCCTTTTAAAGGAAGCCTTGTCCTCTAGGGGCCAACCAAACAAGCAGAAAAACCTAACAGATGCCTCTAATAGCAGTGACTGAGGTTGATTAGTCTCATTAACCCTTTCTTCACTTAGGTAGTGGTTTTCTGCTAAAGGAAGCCAAGTGGCTAGAGAACCTAGAAACAGTCAGGACCTTGGATCTTCACATTTGCCTCCGCTGCAAGGCACTTCAGAGAAAAATTTCTTGGGCTATATGTGGTACGGGCATATAATAAGGGATTTCTGTCATCACCTTGTAAACGGTTTTTTAAAAAAAGGATAATAAATAGAAAAGTGGATTCCGTAGCTGTAAGCAAAATAAAATTTACCAAATAAATGTGGTGCAATAGTCTCACCAGCAAAATCAAAGTGAAGCATCAATGTGGCATTTTGCAGCTCCTGTATGAGTGAGAAAGGGGAAGGCTGTTGTAATTTTGTACACTGGAAATCTGCCTATCCCATAACTTATACAAAAATGGAGTAAAAGACATACAAACTTAATGCACTTTTTTTTTTTAGATTCCCAGTCAGTGTCAGTCGTTGGCACCTACTGCAGCACAGTATTCCAGATGCTGCAATATTGCAAAAGAAAAACAAAAGGGAGAGGGAAAAAATGAGTGGGTTTAATATACTGCAAATATTGCCAATCTCAAGCTTCCAAAAAATCATAAATCTGTTAAAAAAAAAGAAAAAGAAAAAAAGAAAAGAAAAAAGATTGTGGTTGCCTTCTATTTTGGTAACTAACCCTTTGGTAACTAGGCCTTTCAGATGCACTCAAATAACATGTTTGATTCATCTTCCAGATGCACGCAGGCTGCAGAAGTGCAAATTTGTTCTGATGACAGCTGACGTTCCCGTTGCCGTTTGCCGGCTCCAGGAGCTGAGGCTCTATGGAAAGCTCCAGCTAACTGACACACGCACAACCGTACTGCAAGTGCTAGCAAAAAAACTCCCCCCCAAAAAACAGGAAAAAAAAGAAAAAGAAAAACAAACAAACAGAAAGAAAAACAACAAAAATCCTCTGTCAGGGCCCAAAGGGCCCTACGGGTCGTCAGGGCCCCGACCAGCTCGCAGCCCGTCTAGGACCTGCTGCCCCACGGGGAGCAGCCGAGCTGTCTCCACCTCTTCCCCAGCTAAATCTACCATAATGTATATAAACACAAGTCGCCTTCCCTGCTTTTGCCAGACGGTTCCCAGGCCGCTCTCGGCCCTGTTGGAAGACCGTGCGTGGTGGCTGAGCGGAGCCCCGCTCTCCCCACCGCCCTCCTGGAGGCCTCGAGGTCCCTTCGCTGCAGGAGGCAACCAGGAGCTCCTGGCTCCTGGCTCCGAGCCCCCGGCACCGGCCCTCTAGGAGAAACCGTCCATCAGACTGGGGTCGGTAGATGTGTAAAACCCAACTTTGCTGGGTTGATAGCATAACTGGGGGGGGGGGAGGAGGGGAGGAGAGAAGGAAGAAAATTTTTTTTTTCAGACAAAACTCAAAATGGAAGAAAAGTAAGCAATCTTCTGGGTTTCCTCCTGCCGCCTCGCAAAAATTCATTTTGCATCAATCTATAATCGTTCCCTTGGACTTGAGAAAACTTCTTTTTCATTCTTTTATTTAATCTCTTGGATTAAAAAGGGGAAATCTGACTTAAAGCATGGCCCTTCTGTCAATATGTATTCATTTTCAATGTGGAAGATGCAAAAAGTGTGATTTAAACATCAGAGCAAAACAAATCAGTGTGAGAATGTAGCATGAAAGCATTTGAACATTTTCAAAGCTTTTTTTCCCTAAATAATGCAGCCAAAACTACCTGCCAAATTCAAGGTGAGTTGGCAGATATCTTCAGCATCCCTTCAAGCTTCTTTCTTTTTTACAGTTGGTCCCATGAAAAATTTTACCAGTTTTAAAGAGAAAATCCTTCTTTCAGCTTGGGCAGTCCAGATGAAAAATTTAAACTCCCTCAAAGAATTATCTTCCCAAATCACTAATTAGAAGGAAAGAGTAAGAAAGCTAATGAATTTATGAATAGCACAAGATATTAAGAAAAAGGCTTCTTGTTTATCTGAAGAACCATATATTTGAAGAACTATAAAAGTGTTGTTTGTGCTGGAAGCCTCCCCATACCATGGAACTGGATCAACATAATTATTACTGCATTTTTTCCCTTGCTAGTTGAGGGACCCTTTTATGGTATTGCCAAGTGTCTTTGTTCTAGCCAGATAAAAACTCTTCGCTGTTTTTCCTGCAGAAGGATTTCCTGTTTCTCTTCTTTCTGTTGTCCTTCTTCATAGATTTTAAGTATGGACTGGATGGCAGAATGGGTGTGACAAGTTATTAATAAACCGCTAAACACAGTAAAATTTACTGGACATATGTGGCGTGAGCAGCATGCTACAGTTCATCTATTGAACGTGCTTTTTGCTTCTACCAAGTGAATTTCTGCTACGTTGCTTGCTCTACGATTTTATCATGTGCCTTGAATATTTGAGTTTTGACTTATAGCTCCAGTTATTGGAATATGGTGTTTCTATGAGATTTTTTCTCTTCTTCCTCCTTGATTTTAAGCATGATAGATGCAGAGAAAATCTTGAATATCTAAATCCTAATATTTGAGAAGCTAAAAGACAAAAAGGAAATCTCTTGAATTAAGCCAATCTTGTTTTTTTTTTTTTTTTTTGTTTTTTTTTTAATGCTTGGGCAAAGCAAGAGTGACTCACTGTAGCCATGTCTATTATAGCCAAACAGCCCTGACAAGGCTATCATGTGGCCAAGATCTGTGCTTTAAAGGTCCAGCTGTTTAAAAGGTTTTTGTTTGGGGAAAGTATGTGGCAATAACTGTATTTCTTCTAACTGAAAAATGGTTGGAGGAATTTTCCTACAAATTTTTCAGAATAAATAAGCAAAACCAACTGTAGGCAGGAACTAAATAGGAATATATTAGAGTGAAAACTCTTTCGGACAGAAATCTTTCTTTGTAACTCCTCCCCACACTCTAGCCATAGCCTAAGGAAACAGGAGCGGTATTAGGTCTTCATCATAAAGTTGTCTGTGTTGAACATCCATGAAATTCATTGCTCTGTAGTTTTCCAGAAATTTCAGCTGAGCTGTACTCAGAACACCAAGACTTGGGGCAAAACCTCTGAGGAAAAAAGGTATTTTAGAGGGTTTTTTTCTCAGATTTGGGGCACCCACTTTTATGTAATCTGCACATCCCTTGCAGCTAGTTCGTGGCATAGTCTTTATGCAGAACGAATTGTCTGATTCCTTTGACTTAAGGACTGGACCAAAGGGCCTCAGAGACCCAGGTCAGCTCTGGAAGTGGATTCTAGCTTTGCAGAATAATCTTTTGAATCAGTATTTCTAGGCAAGAGTTAAGAAATATTTGCAAATTCCATCTATTAAAGTCCGTCTCGTCTGACCCCATCTGATCTGTCCTTCAGTCCCTCTGTTCTTCTCCTTCAGGTTGGCCCATTAAATTCCGGGTGATCCAAATACCTGTGTCCTTCTCTTTCATCTCAGGGCAAGATTTAAGCCCATTCCATGTTTTACAAATACACATACACCATACAGGAAGGAAGAGAAGCTAAAATAAGCATAGTGATTGTAAATGTATTTTTAAAATTGTTATATATCCACAATGTTCTTTAATCTCCAAAAATATATTCATAGAAATTTTCCCAAATTTAGGGAGATGCCTTTGAAGCTTGTGCTAGGTTTGCTCATCTGTGCCCTTACACGTTCACTTGATTTAGACTAGTTGTGCATCTTAAAGAAGTTGTCTGTCTTGCCCAAGTCCAAGCAAGAGTGGGTGGGATGTGTTCTAGGATGTGCAGAGCTGTATGGCTTTGTGCAAGGAGCCGCTGCAGCTGGTCAGGGATGGATGGATAGGATGCTGGCAGCCTCTTTCTACAAAATTGTAGCAGCAGGGAGCAGGTCTGCATGGAACCTCTTATTCAATGCTTTGTCCATGTAGAAAGTTGTGTTGCTCTGCTGTCATGGTGCCATGGGCCCCCTTTCTGGGTGGGGAGTCTCCACAGGGGCTTCTCTGGACAGCAAGAGTTTGGGTATGCCCCTCCTGGGCGCAACCTCCAGGCTGATCTGGTCTTGGTTTAGCCTCATCTTTTGGGCCTGAGCTGCTATTTTCACCGTGAGGCTGTAAAATCAGAGCAGTCTACCCCAGGGTGGGAGGTTCAAAGGTGCCTGGCCGTATGGATCGTGTTGTGAAAATTCACTCTGCAAAGATGGTTTTTCTTTATCTGAGTATCTAAAATGTGCCATATAATGGCGTTTCAGTCATTATGCATGATGCACAGCTCTAAGTGACAAATGGTAAGGATGATAGTGTGGAAGAAAAAAGGAAGTAGGAACTCTGCTACTTTCTACTGGGAGTTATTGCTGCTTTAAGTTTTGTGTGAACAGCATCCTATTCTGATCTCATGAATCCCCTAGTCAAATATCGTGTAGTAGCCAGTCCTCTTTATTACTTTAATGTTTTCCATCTCATTAGTGACAATTAAATTTGTTTCTAATGTATGTAAGTCTGTATAGAAATAACACATAATGGGCTTAACTTTCTGCTCCCTAGTAGCCATTTACTTATTCCTATGCAAAAGCAACTGTAAATGAGTGTGAAATACAACCATATCAGTGTATAAGTCTCTGTAAGATCTAATAAGACAATCTATATATAATTGAACCTAATTTTTCCTTGCACAACACAACTCTGTGTTGACTATGTCTAGAATAAAATAAAAATTTCTGATGTTTGGGGAAGTTAGAGGAGGTGTTATATAAAACTACTGCCTGTCAAGATCAGACACACAGAAGGACTAGCAAAGCATGACTATTTCTCTGCACTGTGTTTCAGTTAGCTCTGAGAAATCTTAAATGTAACATGTCACTTTGAAAAGCTAAAGGGAAGAAATTAAAAAAATAAAAAAATTCCGTTGCTGTTCTGAGTTGGCCTTTCTGATCTGCAGCTTAAGCAAACAGAGACCCAGGAAGAAAAAACATACCACACTGTGAAACCTAGCCCTGACATGGGGTTATGAACTGTAAGACTGGTGTTAATGTATGCTGAGGAGAAAAGCTTGCAAAGGACTTTTGTTGTCAGGTTATAGGCACAGAGGGGAAAAAAAGGTGAGTCAAGTAGCTAGTTCAGAGACAAGTTTCACTCTTTGCTGTGACGCAGAAGAAAGCACTCAAAACAGTTCTTGCAGATCTTGTCAATCTATCAACATTTTGGAAACAGGGAATGGAAACTTAGAAATAAGGAGAGCTGCACAGGGAGCTCAGGCAGACAACTCAGGCTGATGGAGATGGATGTGTTCAGTCTGCTTGCTTAGTTGTTAAGGTGAAGGACTAGATCACCAGAGGTTGGCAGTTTACAGCAATCCTCTCCATAAATAACATTCCTCCAGGACTATGCATGTGCATGCACACATTCCACTTAACAGTCATAGTCATGTTAAAAAACAGTCATGTTAACAAAAGAGCAATTTCAGACTTAGCTGAGCTTGTGAGTGATGCCTCTGTGAATGACTTTAGCAGAAGGAAAAAAAAAGAGCTTCATGTAAGATATATGTTTTTCTGTCTCCTCCTCCTTCATGGTGCAATCTCACTATGATTGATATGATGCTTAAATGCAACAGGGCTTTCTGTCCAACCTGTCTGTGGAGCAGGACAGTAGCCCCGTGGTAATGTCATCCTCCTTGACCTAACTTTCTCACAAAAATGGGTGAGACTCTGCTTGAACTGATGCCTGCAACTTACTCACCCTTAAACAAGGATTCATGTCCCATTGTCTAATCTTCATCGCTTCTTTGGAGGAAAGCTGATTTATTTTCAGAAGAGGAATAAATAGGAATAATAGGAGGAAACCCCTTCTGTGGCCAAAGGGGAGATATAGTAGTGATGGTGACCTTGGATATGTGGAGTGATTTTTGACCTTTCCCAGGTTGGCTGAATCTCATAAAAATGAGGAAAAAAATGATAACCACACTTCTTCCCTGATGCTTGTTTTGTTTTCCTTTCTATTTGAGTCTCTCACCTTTTCACCGCACTCTTACACAGCTTGCCCTTAAATCCTGATGTTGTGCTGTGCTCTGTACACTATTATAACAAAATAAAATCTCTTATACTTGTTTGCATCACCCATTTTTTCGAAGGAAAGGAAATCAAGAAAGAACAATTATTAAACTGATAAAAGTGGAGAGGAAAGGAAGTCGTAATGGTATGGACTTGCTTCCAAAAGTAAAAGATGGAGTTATCATGGCCTCATCTACTGTTGACTTCAAAGAATCAAAGAATTTGAAGCCAGTAGATTATTCAGAAATTCACAGAGCTGAACTCTGGTTAAAGAAGCTTTGGGTCAATGCTAAGAATGTGCAAACACCTTCAGATAAGATAAGGACCTTGAGCTTTTGAAGTTGTACTACAGGAATAACTATCGTGAGCAAACATCCTCCCTGTACTATAACCTTGCTTTAAGGTTTTATTTATCAGGTGGCTGTCTATCTTCAGATCTTTTACATCCTGCAACTTCTCACTTCCTGGAGGGCAGGACTTTGGGAAAGACACTGCACTTCAGGAAAGATGAAGAGTAGTTGAAGAAAAACTGGAGAGCAGAACAAATGAGCAAAAGACAGAAAAAATAAAAAGGACCTTTAGTGTATGATTGAAAGCATAAAACTCATTAAATATGAAGAGGGGAAGTCTGGGGGAGACATAATATTCTCCAAATATGTAAAAGTTAGCTGCAAAAGAATAGACTTCTCCATATGCATTGTAAATAAGAATAAAAGTGAAGACTTAAATCACAGGAAAGGAAATTTAAAGAATATGTTCTAAAAATGTTCTAAGGAGAGCAAGGCACTGAATTGCCCAGGGGCTTGTGGAATCACTGTCATTGGAGGGTTTTACAAACAGATGAATCCAACGTTTCTTGGAAATGAGGTTAATTAATGCCAGTACAAAATCTGTAGAGAATAAAATTTGATCCTTTTCAGATCAGTGGGATATTATGAAGAATACCCTTATGTGGGTTTCCCCTTAGGAGCCCCCACTTAAAAAAAGAAGTTACTATAATAGAAACTTTTAAACAGCAAAAATCCCTTTAAAATAGGAACATACCCCATTTTGTGCAAATATTCAAGTGTTCTGAGTTTTTCACAGCTTTTGGTGAAAACTGAATTGCTTTTTTCCCCTGAAATAGATGATAGTCTTGTATCCCAAGGGGAAGCATGTGAGTATTTTCTCTTCTGTTCTCTCCATGATGAGAACAGCATTAGAAGCTAAACAAATCTTATGTATTTTTTCATGGTGGTGAATAAAATTCCAGTGTTTTACTGAAGGGATGAAAGTTAGCAGTTCATCCTGTCACCTGCTGGTCATCTTCACCCAGCAAATTTGACTTCAGGCCTTAAGGAGACTTTGTTGTATGAATAGTTACAGTGACTGAGGTTTTGATCCTGCAGCCATCAATGAGCTACTGACAAAGGACCACTGAAAAAAAATCATTTGGCTTGGGATGATCTGAGGCCCTCTAGGACCAAGAGTGGAGGGAGAAAGTACTTCTTTTCCTTCTAAGTTTGTCTAGCAAATCACACACCTAGTGCCACTGAAGGGAAGTTTCTCTATTCAGGATATTATTCTCTAGCAGAGCTCTCTCCTCCCACCACTTCTCCATCACATCCTGCTTGCAATGAAGGGTTGATGTTGTTGGACTACTGAGGAAACCTTGCAGGAGGTAGTGTAGCATCCTCGAGCCCATCAGTGTTACAGAGGAAGAGAGCGGTCAGAAGAGCATATTAGCACAGTGGGTTTAGAGACCCATGCACCTCCCGTGCATATCCGCCTATTAGCCTGACACTAGAGTTGACTCAAATCCCCACTGATGTGCTTAGGAAGAACAGACTTGGGAGTGCTGTGGACGTAGCAGTTTCAGCCTTGTGTGCGTTTGATTCACTTGAAGTGCATGGGAGAGGAACTGGCCTACCTTGAGCGGTAGCGGGTGCTTGGGCTCTAGTGCTCTGAGCCTGGGGAGAGTCTTAGGGCTGGCTTTAGGACCAAACTGTAATGGGCAAGCTCTGAGAGAGGGCGCGAGCCCAAATCAGCTGTGCCATGTGGGCAGAGCCGTTACGCAGTCTACCTTGTGAAAAAGATATTCAGGGCTGGTTGACAGATTTCATTACTTTATGCAGAACATAGGTTTATATCTTTTTGTTTATTGCTTTTAAATCCTTTTGAGCTGAGGCTCACTGATGTAAATGAAAAATCTTATGGTAGCTCTCTGGCACATGAGCTGCTTGCTGTTACTCATTTGTTCATGTTTGCAAAAGAGAGATTTACTGGGTTGTTTTTGAGGTTCGTCAAAGCAGAGCACAAAATACTTCATAAAGCATTCTCCATCCCTCTAAAGAGAGCAAGCTCGGTTGTGTAGCATTAGGAGTATACAAAGGCATAAATGTGAGCCCAAATAAGCATCTTCCTTTAATGTCCGCTTTCATAACACGAAGACACTGTTTCTGAATCCTTGTCCCTAAAATAATGCTCTTGGTACTGCCCATTCTTGTGTTGGGACAAAGTGTGTTCACTGTTTATGCTTAAAGGGTAGCCGGAGAGAAGCACAGCCTTGGGCAAAAGTTCAGCAAAGGAGAAGTTTTCATCCGTCAAGAGTAGGGTTCGTGAGCAGCCGTCAGGATGCTATTTTATATTCGCCTCCTGTCAGCTCGCATATACCTCAGCAAACCCAGATGCAGTTTACTTTATTTGTTGCCTGTCACTCTGGGAGAAAGCCTGGCTACTGACTTAGCCACAACGTAAACAAACGACATTTGCCTGACCAGTACTTGTGTCACGATGTATTAAATACAAGGCGCTGCTAGGAGCTGAAATCTTGATGCCCTTCATTAACTCTTTGATGACGATGGAGTGCTAGCAGAGAAAACCGGACCAACTATTTAGAACCTGCCCAGTTAAAAGAAAACACACTCTTTGCCTGATTATGGTAAAAAAGCTCTAAGGAGAGGGTAACCTAACTCTTAGAAAAGCAAATTTATGTTTACACATGGTCTTGATGAGGCATTTAGCTTCCAGTAGAGCGTCCTTCTGGGGAATACTGGAGCCTGAAGTGGTATATGGATCCAAATTTTACAAATCATCCTAGCTTCTGGGATGGACAGAAGGAAGACTATGTAACTAAACAATTCTGACCTTTGCAGAAAGAGGCAATTGAAATCTAGCTATGGAAACAGTGCAACATCTGAAACTCAGCCGCTCCTTTTAATGAAATCTTTCCAAAGTGTTGCTGGAGTTCATTTTATTGAAGCTTTCAAACTAAGCCGTGTTGGCTGCTAGATGATTGGCCTTCAGATGTTACAGTCCAAGCATGAAAGAAGGGCTGGTGCATTTCCTGTAAAAGTGATCTTGGGTTTTGTTCAGTTGGTAAATATGAAATTGCTTCAGTCTGGAGAGTCAATGAGAATGTGGTGCAGCCATGTGCTTAAGTGAATGTAAACATTGGCTGGGCTGTGATAAAAGCTTTTGGAGGGACTCTGAAATAGGGCTACAGGGTTCTTTCAAGGTCATGTCCAGCCCCTGGATCTGCTAGGCAACCATATCATAATGGCATTCGTAAATGCATCAAGATGTATTTTCAAACTGAGACTGTGTCCCACTGCTCCTGCGAGGAGGTTGTTTCAGAACCGTATTTCTATGATGGTTAAAATAATTCTTATTTCCAGACTAAACATATTACTGACCAGTTTATGATCATTTATTAATGAAAGCATTGGGCCAGGCTGCTGAATTTTAGTTTAAGATGAAATTCTTGTACCAACAGCATTTTTCACCTAGCTCTCTTCCTTCCTAACGTTTGTACTCATTAATGCCACTTCAAATATTATGCCCCCATGTTATTTTTGTGAACTATCTGCTATGCTAGAGAAATGGATTAATGGGAAACCAGCCCTTTCTCCTGTTCTTTTTTTTTTTTTTTTTTTTTTTTTTTTTTGTTGGAAACAGTTTTTTAATCTTCTTTTAAGATCTCCCAAAATTTAAGTTTCTGCTTCTTCTTCATTTACTTTATGTATGTTTTCTCCATCGGTTTGTGGTGTTCTCCAATCCGTCTTTTCTGGAACATGAAGTATCCCCATCACATTCTTTTTGCTCTTGCTTTGCCAGACCAAACTCCCCCAGTGCTGAGTCATTTGTTTGTACCCTTTTCTGGATTCATCTCCGGACTCCTCTGGGATGGGGAACGCCTTGCTGCTGAAAGATGGTCTCCTGCTCAGTGAAGATTTTTTGGAGGGGAAATATTACTAAAAGGGACAAATTTCCTCAAAGCATATTTTAAAAAACCAACAAATTTCTTCCATTACATTACATTGACTGGAATATTCTTTATGTCTTTGGCACCAAAGCTAGGATTTTGTGATGCTCTTAGTCAGCATTGTGGTCTTTTCGGAAATTCTAGATTTTTACTGCTACGGATTTACTTCTAGAACCCTTTCCCTCTCTGTTACATCAGGTTAGAGAAGTTTATTTTCATCTAGGCCAGAGGGAAAATTGCTCTATTGTTTCTAAGTTCAAATCTCATTCGTAATCCCCAGAATATCCTATGGATATCCTGTAGTTTCTCTGGATAATGTGTTTTCCCTTTTTGAAGAATTTTTTAGAAACATAGTTGCTTTCTCAGTATTTCTCCAAAGTAGTCCCTCCAATATCTGATTATTCATGTCAAGGGGGAACTGTGCCTATGATGCATTTCTTTATTAATTAAGGGATATTATTAACAAGGAGAAATTCCAAACACCAGGCCATTCCTATACTGCAGATGAAGATCCATTTGTTTTTGCTTGCACTTTGCATGTATCTTTGAAAACAACTGGAAAGAATCTGAATGCAATCCCTACTGGAGTAGGAACTGGGAGCCTCACTCTTCCTTCTGTAGAGGGGAAGCCTCTCTACACCACTACACCTGTCATTTCCCAGTGGCGCTGTGCACAGGGAACCTGCACTCTGTTCCAGACAGGGAGACGTGTGTTCTTGGGGAAGCAAAGGGTGGCACAGTCGCCTTCCCCTTCCCTTTCCCCCACCCCACTGCAACACTATAGAGGATGTATACATAAGCAGCAGGCCACAGTGGGGTGGTAGGACCTCATGGTTAAAGGACTAGTATCACTTGTTTTTTACAGCACCTAAATGTTGGGTACTGCATACAGCTAGAATCATGGTGATGCTGTGGCATCCTTGTATCACTGTCACTATTTAGTCTGCACATCATATTTCAGAGTCAGAAAGCTCAGGATCCAAAATATCCATTATAACTTACCAAAAATTATGTTTGGAAGCCCCTTAACTGTTGGCCATACGGTACTCTCTCATTGCTAGCCTCCACCGTAAGATTCAGGGACATACTGTCTCACTTGTTCTGATTCTGGCCTGGGTTGGTTTGCGCAAATATTAATATTGGCTTTTCCCTTTTTCAGCCTGCCTGCTCATATGGTAAGAGACCACATGTGTGAATAATGTGACAAACATTTCTTTTGGTGGGGATGGAAAATGCAACTTTCCTAGAGTTAGATCCGGATTTGGCAACCATCGCTGCTGCCACTCAGCTCTTGGACTCAGCAGAAGGAGCAACAACCTCTTTTCATTAGCAGGCATCTGGGGCTGATGAAAGCCTTGCTGAAGTCAATGGGCATCGAAGGGCTGTGTTTGAGAGTGCTTACTTCAAAGTAACCGGACACTCATGCTGCTGAACAAGAGGTTCCCTCTGTGGGAAGGGTAACTGCTCGGTTGCTCCCATGCTCTGTGTGGTTCAGGCCGTCCCGTGGCTATATCACGTGGTAACTGTGGGAGGAAGCAGGTGAGCAGGACTCCTTTGCTAAACTGGGGGTCTCAAATTTGTTTGTGAATATTATCCCGACAAAAGGGGCCTACCGTGGTCAAACCAAATAGAAGCTTTGTTGGTAAAATGGAAACATGGTTGATTAATTAGAAAAATTCCATAATGCGTACTGAATGTTGTGTTTAGGATTGTGGAACAAATCTTGACATATCACTCTAAATCTTAATTGCAGCCCTCTTTTTAAAGGCTGATTAGGTCTTTATTGAAAAATGAAATTAAAACAGCTATGATTTCAGCCTGAACATGCAGCTGAAATACTAAAATAGCATGAAAAGACTTTTTTCTTATGGTAATTCCTGACCACATGACAATAAGGAAGTACTACAAATCTTTCAAGAAAGCCTGACTTTATGAGATTTCCAGCATCATTTCCAGATTAAACAGATTTAGCTTAGTATTCAAGCTTCTTTAGGCTTGCCCTAACCAAACACATTTTCTGAAATTTATGTCAGTCTGGGCTTTTCTCCTTGTATGTGTCTCACTGCAGATTTTTTAAAGCTCTATTTGGGGGTATATTTTAAAGGAACTGTGCAAATCATTAAGGATGAAGCCTGAATCTCTAAGGAAAGCCTAGATTCTGCTTTCAGCATTAAAGCTGGGCCACTGAGCAGATTAGTAGGGTTCTAGAAAATTCTGGACAAACTTGCATTGAGTGAGGGTCTAGGATGGATTATAATTTTGACTTTACTCGGTTTAGAGGAGAAGGAGCGCTGAGGAATAAGAGCACTACCATGTGATTTTTAGCTGCCCCACAGGCTTCTTTGACATTACCCTGGCTGTGTCACTTACTCCTAAAAGCTGTTTAGGTATCAAGTTGCCATTTTATCAGATATAGGAGAAACCTGATGAGGGTAAGGTCATTACTTTCTGAGCTGACATCGGTAATGACTGTATGACTGTGCCTGAGCTGAAGCTCAACGTTGCGGAGCCTAGCTGCTGAGCCGGCTGTGACCATCCTGCTAGAGCTCATGTGCTCCAAACTGGATTTGAGTTTCTCTGCACGGAGACACAGGCAGATCCTTCCAGACTCAAGCTGGTAAAAAAGATTGCCTTGTTGTAAGGCAATCTAACGTGCAGGAATAAGGTTATGTGAACTCAAGCCCGAGTAATATATCACCTCCTTGCTTCAGGTCTGCATGCAGTGGGACAGTATATATATTGCTTTTCTACACTGGCACAGTCTTAAAGATTGTAAAGTCCTTCCTTACCGACAGGAATAACAGGATCATTTAAGGATTTTTGCATTGTTCTGAATAAAAAGCTATTGAATTCATGCCAGGTTTACAGAGACATTTTTTTTCTTTGAGTTGCAGTGATATGTACGGTCAAAATCATGATGTTTTATCAAGGAAATCAAATGCATCTTTCTTTTGCTTTTAAGGTCTACTCCACTCTTATACTTCCAAACTTTCTCCAAATTCATTTGGATGTAAATGCACTGAGCCTAAATTACATGAAGGATGAATTTAGCTCTTTGGATGCAGGATTCAGCAGCCATTTCGTTCTTCAAGCTGCTTTCTGGACTGTAACAGAGGAGATGAAAACACTGGCTTTTCTTATGACTACCCATCTTCTTTCTCTGCTTTCTTCCATGCTACTCTTTACAAGAGTCAGCTGAGGCTGGACTGCACATGTTTGCGCATTTTGTAGGAAAGAGATGAAATAATTGAAAGGCCCTAACAATTAGAAACAGTGAATCCTTGCAAAACAAGACTGTCCTGATTCAGAATAAAGTGTTTTCCCCATAGTTCCCATCTGTCTGAAAGCAATAAAGTTTACCAGTTTAGCACTTTGGGCTTTTGTCTATCTCTGAAAACAAAATAGAGTTTATAAAGGAGATTTGGCAAAGATGTTATCCATAACAAAATCTAATCACTTCAGGTATTTTTAGTATAATGACATCCATGCTGCTTCTTTTACAAAGATCTTTGTGCTCCTAATGGGTAGGATGTTTACTGCTCTGGACTTTCATGTTTTTAAATTGATATTTTGCAGGCAGCATACTCTGCTTACATATACAAGAGAACAATAATTGTGTAATCACCACTGTTAACTGAAAAGTCACATATGATTGGAGTTTTGTTTAAACTCAGCTGGTTCTTGTTTCTTGATGGGTTGCCATTTTCTTGTACACACCCTCCAGAAGAGTGAACTGATAATTTCAAACAGCTTTTCTTCATCTCCTCAGGCTTTTTAACTTTGTTATGGTTTTCAAAACCTCCCAGCCTCCTGGGGAAATAGCTTCCATCATTAGTGATCTGGAGTAATTAAACATTTTGGTGTGGAATTGATCTGGCTTTAATGGTTCAACAAGAGTTTTCCTTGTGAGCATGTTTGTCCTGATGCATGAACTGCTTCGCACAGTTCAGTTTGCAGACTTCGGCTTTTAATGGGCCACAAAGACAAAAAGAGCTTAGCCTCAGAAACTCAGAAGACTCTCAAGAAGACAGCAGATGCACCATAGAGAACTAGAAAGATGGATCATCAGAATGAGCAGCCCCAAGGAAACATATGTATTAGAAAATAGACTTCCTGGACATCAAAAAAGTGTGGATGCTCTCTCTTAGAAACTGGGAATACAACAGAGATTTCAGAGAGCATGGTTAGGCATTGAGACCCTGCAGAACTTTAATGCCCATCTTTTGTGCTATACCAGTCCCTATATTTTATGAATTTTTCTTTCAAACTTCAGGTCTTCTTAAAATAAAATAATAGGAGAAAATCTTGCATGTTCTGGATAAGAAATAGAATGCAGTAAAATGACTACATTTCATGCAGTGTTTCACTTGGTAACTCTTTAAAGCAGTAATGAAAGCCCTTGGTTGGGAGACAATTGGTTGGAAGGGGAAAATCACCAGATGTTTGGATGTTTGGAATTCATGAGCATTTCAGTTATATATACGCTGTCTCCTTTTTCTTTCTCTCAATGACGTCAATCTAAGATTCTTTTCTTCCTTTCTGTTTCGTTATCTTCCTCTTTTTATTACTACCATTGTACCCCTTGAGACTTGGGAAAGTTCCTTCGCCCCACACTCTGATTCTGCTGTACAAGTGCTTGCAAGTCCCCCTTTTTTCTGCTGGGTTTTGTACTTTTAGTGGTACTTCTGGCAGTCTGTTAGGCAGTATTTATGATTTATTTTTTTCTCCAAGGTCTTCTAAATTGTATTAGCTAAAAATGAATGGAAATTTGATTTAATATGGTTATGGGACCGCAGTGGTTGCCCTGGGATGTCTCGTAAGAGTAAATAAGAGCAGAGGTGGTCTGAAATCCTTTGTCATCTATGAGATAAGATCCCATATTTGCAGCAGTTTGCAGCTCCTTAGGCTTGGTTCTCTTCCTAGAGACAAATTTTGCCTGAGAAGCCTAAGTGATGTAGTGTTTCATCAAGTTATAAGTACCTCATCTAACAAATAGATCCTACCTTCTTGTTAGTGACAGTACATGAGGAGAACTGCAAATATTTTCCATGGTGCCTCCCCAATTCTCTATGTGGCTGTTACATTTTGTTGTGTGATGATGACAGCTGTATGTTAGCCATGAGCAAGTTGTCTAGTCTTTAACCTCTGGTATAAGCTGGTTTTGATTTTCCTAAATCTAAAGCAGGCAGAGGACAATGGATTGTATTATGTCTGATTAAATTTTCAGAGCAAATGGCTTACAGTCCCCTGTGCACTGTCTTAGCCAGAGTTATTTCACTGTAACCACAAAAGAAAGCTGAATCAGCCAGGAGATTGAGGCACAGGTAGTTTCTGCATCCAGCTAATGATGTGAAAGACTTTTCTCCCCTCTTTCTGAATGTTTTGCTGTAGCATAGTGTCCACAGGGATGACCGTGGAAGTAACATTACCTTGCAAGGACATGCATCTTATTCTCTGACAGTCTTCCATGACCTCATAATTTACAGCACAATAAAGTGAAAATCATGTGTTGCAATTATACTCTTGCAGTGGGCAAGGCAACACAGCTGCTGTCCTGGGAGGCAGGACTTGATCTCCAATTTCTTCCAGTTTGATCTTCTAACTAGGAAGGGAGGTTTATGGAATATTGTTTATATTAAAAGAAGAAAAGTCACTATGAAAATGAAGAAAAGCAATCTGTAATTGCAAAAATGCTAACTAAAAATTGATATTTGGTGTACTTGTTTGAGAGAGACTTTATCCCTCCTATATTCTTTGCTTATGATGACTGAGAAATGGTATTAAATGTAATAGAGTAGGTCAAACAGGGTCAAGCTGAGATGTGCATTTAATTCCTTACCTCTATAAACAAAAATTCCTTCTTCACATGGTGAGAGGGAAGAGATGAGGATGAGGATTTAAGCATTACATGCTGTTTACAATATGTGATGGGATACGTTCACCTGATAACCAGTTGTGGGCATGTCTGCATTTGTCTGCGTACTAATGCAGATTTGCGCTGGACTTAACTCATAGCATATGCACGGAAAGAATTATTGATGGATTTGAATGTTTGTGGAACTTCTGGGTATTCTACATGGAGTTCTGAAGACTGTTCCTTGTGCTTCCCTGTAGTGTTAGCAGTGCAGGAGAGGACCCAAGGAACTGAGGACTCTGCAGCGCTTTGCTGCAGATAGGCTTGTACTGCTTACCAACATCCTGCTCTAAGGGCTTTTGTTATGTGACAGCATATGTCATTCATGTTCAGGCACAGATCTGTGCCATCTCTCCTGGTGCATCATAAACAGATACTGGGGAGCAGACATTTGAGAGGTCTCTGTCTAATAGTGGAGAGGACAAAGACCCTAAATTACATGAGTGACCTAAAAGCTGCATGTTAAGGTTTCGTTGGTGTAGATATGTAGTGTGTATCCTGACCAAGCTCTTGACAACTATTTTTATCAGACTTGGAGATATGGAAAAAAGCTGCATTTTTAATGCTGAAAGTTTGTACTGACAGTCATCCTGCACCTGGATCGGTTCTTCTTTTTAACTCTTGACTGACCTCTGACTATAGCATCCTTTCACGTCACGGTTTTGGATGTTCTAAGGGCTCCTTGAGAGCTGTGAAGTTTGAGCCATCACAGGATTTATTAAGGCAGGGAGCGTTCCATTACCAAGTGCTTGGTTGCTTTGTTCTCTCCAGATGTATTGCAGCTGTTTCCCACTTCTCAGCTGATGCAGGCTCTTGATATTTTCATAGTTAGGTAAAAGAAGCCAGTGAATCCTTCTCCTGCTTCCCTCCCTTTTCCTCACATACACACGACTGACAGGAGAATAAGCGCTAGTATTTCATCTTTAAAATAAGAGGGGGAAATTGTTCCTCTGTGAAGTAGTGGAAACCTTGACATCACATTTGAAACAGCTTTTTTCCCCTTTCCTGTCCTAATTGCAGCAAGATTTTAAAGCCAAGGAATAAAATATTCTCCTGTGGAGTAGGAGAATGTTCCCCATATGCTACTGTTTGTCTGGGCTTGGGATGACTCACGCTCTTCCTTGTGCAGTTCATTGACAAATTACTAGAACCAGGAGCTGAGAAGTTAGAAGGCAAAAGGAAAAAGCAAGGAGTACAAGTATGATTGAGAATGAGGAGGAAAAAATATTTATGGAAAGTGCAGCGACTGGTTCCTTATTTCTGTAGTATATTCTTTTTCATTCCACTTTGAAGGATATGGCTCCTATAGCAAGAATGACTCACTCTTCAGATGTTGCCAATGATGTGAGTTTGCCAGTTGCTTATTATATTAACTTTTTATCGCAGCATGGTGCAAGTACACGGTTCCAGATGACATCGCAGATATGAAGGCAGAGGAAATAGCAGGGGGTGGAAAAAACATTATTTATGGTCCATCATCAACTGTGTGTGTCTTCAGTGAGAACGAGTTTCTTGATGGCTGTTTAAGTTGTCCTGAAACAGTGCTGAGAAGTGTCCTGTATCTTACTGTGTCCCCACAGCAACCCATACTGACTTTCCCAGAGTTTCAGAGTTCTGCATCTTGACACAGCAGAGGAGACTCCGCCAGGCACGGTGACAAGTTAGGCACATGCTATGTCAGCTCTCTCTGTGCCTAAACACTTTTTCCTCCTGCAACGTGCAGCCTGGTTGTGATGGCATCAGCTTCCCGGCTCCACAGAGCTAACAGATGGGAGGGAAGCAAAGAAACAGAGAGGGATATTGCCAGTAATGTGAGGAAGAAAGTTTTCAGGTTTCCCTTTTTTCCTATGTCTCTCTGTCTGCACTTGACACAAGAGGACAGTGAAATACAGGAAAGAGCGATAAAGGGAGCAAAGCATTACGTTTGTTGATTCGGTCTATGGGGGAAGCCCCAGCCTGTTGCAAAAGGGGCCTGATCTCAGCAAAGAAAGAAACTAGGACACCTTTCTCTGTAAGAGAAGACTCTAAATACAGCTGATTGTGCTCTGTGCCTGTGTGTTGCCATCACTGTTCTGAAATACTTGAAGATAACATGTTTCGGAATCAGCAGGAACAACGATAAGCTAAAGGTAATCAGCACTAGAGCTTTGAAGTTACAGTATCTCAGTCAAATTAACCTCAATAAAACCTTCCAGTTGTGGCTAGAAGCTCTTCAGCAAGAAGAGCTGGCTGCTGACTGTGCAGTCACACACCTGAAATGGTCCAAGTACCACGGATACATTATGGGTGCATCTAAACTGCCGAAGAAAAGAAGTCCAGGAGGTAAGCAAGGACAATCAAACAAGAACTTTTGGTTGTTCATGCTACTTAGTTAAAAATTCTCTTTGTGACTCTGTTTGAGACTATTTCAGCTGGGTCTCTCTAAGACAAGTCTGCTTTACAGGGGGTTGTCTGTAAGCAGTGTAGGTAGGAGCCAGCAAATGCAACACGGGGTTTGAACAAGGTACTGGTTCCTGGTCCTTCATATTCAGCAGGGTAAGCCCAGTCACTGGAGTCTAAATTAAAGTGGGTTGGCCTGTTAGTTGATGCAGGCTTCTGTACAGTCTTTTTGTTGTCACCTCACTTCTTAGATTCACATATTGAAGTCACAGCACAAGTCAAGACTAATTCCCTCAAAATTCAAGTTGGTGGTTCTTATTGCTACTTATATTACTTAATATCAGAATAACTCCGTAAGATAAAATTTTATATGTATTTTCAAGGTAGAGTTAGATTGCTCTGCGTGTGAACAGAGGCATCCCTACAGCAGTAGTGATCCATCTTCCAAAGAAGCTAAAATGACATGGGCACATACATATTTCTTTTAAAAATTGTCTCGCACATCTAGGGCATATATCTCCTTGAAAAATTTAAAAGTAATGTTCAGACTCTTTAGTTCTTATGATGTAGGTGCAGAAATAGTTTCTGGGATGACAAAATCAGCTGAAGAAACTCTGAGTGATTATTCCCACGTTCAGAGTTTGCCACCTCTCAAATGTGCCTTTACTACAGGATATACGAGAAGTTCTCTGAAGTGGACTGGGGAAGTGACTTGACTTTAAATAAACGCTATTGAAATGCTATTAATCCAGATTACTTATTTGGTTTAGAGTGCACATGCCTACTACAGCCCAAATGTGAGAGCTTCAGCTGGAAGAAGGAGGATGAAGATGAAGAACCATGGGAGTCAAAGCAGGTAGGAACTTCTTAAAATATTTTTAGTGCTGGAGAGGAAAAATGTGAAATGAGTTTTGCATATTAAGCGTCTGTGAGAAGTTGATACAAAATGTTACTTTTGGTGTTTAAACCTTACTGGGTGATTCATATCACAGTCATAAAGAAGTGTAGCATGCAAAGGCAATAACATGGATGTAGCTAAATACTCTGCAGACAAACATCCAGCATAAACTTTTTCAGCAAACTCTAGTCCTATTAGTGCTACTTTATAGCTTAGATATTACACACATCAGAATCATGCACACAGCCAATCCCTTTATTTTAAACAAAATAAGTAGGAAACATGTAAGCAGTTCTCAGTTTTAATCCCTGGATCCAATATATCCAAAGTTTGGATTTGTTTTTCTTTTAGTTGATGGAATGGAAATTTGAATGTTACTTTAACAATACCATAGGAAAGTCTAAAGTGAAGGACTGTAAATAAAATTTGAGCTGACATTTGGAGGTTAGGAAAAGGAATTAAGTGAAGCGGCCAACATGAACACTCACTTGAATCTTAAGGGAAAACTTAACATTTAAGAGACATTTTTAATGATATTATAACTTGTAACTCCACATGTGAAGGCCATTTGCTTTTGTACTTGAGATATCTATTCAAAACACTTTCATTCAAAATAAAACTACTTGCCAGCCTCTCTTCTTTTCCCATTTCTCCATTCCCTCCATGTCTTTGAATTCTCTATGACAAATCCCGAATGCAAGTTGGAAATAAAGCTATTTACTGCAGATACCATCCTGGCTGAGAAAGATTGAAAGGTTTCATAACAAAGCCTGATGCGTCAAATTTGGTGCCTGCAGTTAGGAGCTCTCTTTCTCATTGTTTTGTATGCTCGCCTGAAGTATTTAAATAAATCCAATACAGTGGTCACTCACAGCAGCCCTCTTATGATGGGTTGTATCACATCTCCAAAAGCAGCATAGACGCTTGCTCTGCTTCTTTAGGACAGCATCCTGAACAGTCTTTATGGAAGATCTTTATTATAAGAACCTATAGGGTTAGGTGCTCTGTGGTAAATGAGATATGGGATATGTGCCTGGGAATATTAACTAGGCCTGGAAAGTGGGAGAGTTGCCTACAGATCTTTTTCTTTGTATTCTCTTTCACTGTAATATTACAAACAATCATTAATATTTTTAGGCTCTTGGTAGTTCTGGAAGGTATTTTCCTCATTTCATGCATAAGGGCTTGGATGATGCATCTATCTAGACAGGTGCTGTTTTGTGCTGGGAAATATTTGATCAAGCCAGGCTAGCAAAGAATTGCCTTTGCGAAGTTAGTAAACCTGGCAGCCAAATAAAAGGCAATGGTTCATCGTGTGTCTTTAGAAAATCACACTTCTTTTCTGGTCTTTGTGCTCTTGCAACTTTGCGTCCCAGAGCATTCTGCGTGTGAGCCCTGCTTAGTGCTCGCTCGGCATTGCTTCAGGTTGCTGTGACAAACTCACTCTGTGCTCTCGCCTGCTTTCTATAGTCTTGCTTTATGCTTGTCTTCTTTTAATTCCTATTACAATAAGCCCATTTTCAATAGAAAGTGACAATTTTAAGGCCAAAGCCTTTTCAACTTCTCTTCTGCTGTTGTAGTCATGGAGCCAGTGTAATTTAGGTTGTATGACATGGCCTCTGGGAGATTCAGCTGCAGCGTTGATGGACAGATGTAATTAACCTAGCTCTAATTCAGTTAGTTAGTTGTATCCAAGCCAAAAAGCTGTGACAGCGACATCCCTAACATCCTACCTGGTACCTTTCAGCAACTGAAATCTATCTCGTGGTGAATTTTGTTTACAGTGTCTCTGTGTGCTGTTTTCACACTTGATAGACATGCCCTGTGGGGTACCATATGGCAGCCTATGGACCACTCCAGATGGAGTCAGCTTCAGCAAGTCCCAGATCCATTACCCACTTAAACACTGGCTAAAATACTGTGTTCATAAGCTCTATTCTGATGGGCCCTTCTCCGTTTGAAACGTGTCACTTTGTGAAACGTGAAGCACACAGGTGAAGAGGAGGTAGATGGCTTAGATAAGCTACTTAGATCACGTATTCTGCTGCCAAGAATTTGTTCCATCTTTTGGTGAATGCAAACACAAGAAACTTGTATTTGAAATTCTTGCTCCAAGGAAAAGGCAATGTAAAAAATTCTGTTGACATCAATGGAACCAGAATTTCAAGTATTTTCACCTTATTTTCATTCATTAAATCCAGGTAGTATGTCAGGAGCTCTCTGAAGTCAGGGGAGCTTTGTTCATTTATGCTTGCAAGCAGCTGATTCACATTTTCTGCTAGTTAAAACCCCTTACAAAGTTATGTGGAGATATTTCCTTGCAGTTTTTCCTCTAGGCTGTCTCCTTCTCATGCAATTTCTTATCCAGCTTTTTATCATCAATTTTTGTTTTGACTTTTTTCCCAGTAAGTTCAAAGCAGCCTTCATTCCCAAGATATATATGTTCCTCCAGTTACCATGTTTTTTGGCCTTGTAAGACAAGGCTTTTTAGCTTTCATGATACATTTGATATGTTTTACTAATGAAAATGAGCCTAGGCTCAATACATCAGTGGGACTCCTAAAAAACAGTGTGACATAATCCTTTATCTCATTATTTCTGGCATACATACCTTTTTCAGGTGATTCCAGACTCTAAGATAACAAATAGCTTCTTCTCATGACATTGTTGTGGCATAGATTGATATGCTGCATGCTGGCTTCCTCTTGGATTTTAATAGTATGGGGTTTGCAAGTCTTTCACTATCAGAGAGTTCAGTGCTGTCCTGGCAGCTCATCTATCATAGCTGTGTGAATTCAACGAGGGGTTTGATCTCCCAGCTTATTTCAGCAAACAAAACTGTTACTACCTCTTTCATGAAGTACAGGCATACTGAGCACCCTCAGCCCAGTGGATACTGATTTCACTGCTGCCTTAAGCATCCAGGTTCAAAGTAAATGATGTTCCACCTGGGTTTTTGAAGGGCACAGGCAGGTAGGAGTTTACATTCCTGGGGATCATTTCTGCCATCCTGGAAATGGGAAGTTGTTGTCTTTCCTGAGATCAGAGGTTGTCTTGACAAAGCCGTTCAGGATATCAGTGAGATTAGCACCATCTTGGGAAAAGGCTGATGCAAAATAAACAAGACATTAACAAGTCTCATCTAAACTGTTAACAGAAACTGGGATTATTCCCATTATGGAAGAGGATGATCTGTGGTGTGCAGACAGACATTACAAATTCTTAGTATTAAGAGAGTGATACATTTGTATATGAAAACAGCAACCGTTGACTCTGGCAGGAATCTGAGGGATGTCATGCCTGGAATTCTGCATGCAGAGGATGAGATATTCAGCTATAAAATGGTTAGGCCCATGTTCTTCAGGGAATAGTGTGGTAGGCCAGATCTCTGTCCTCTTTCCTCATCCTGCCCTACAAGCTGCTGCTAAAATCATGCTGACTTCAAAGAACTATTTTTTTTCCCCAATGTTGCCTACTTTGGAGAAGATGATAAACCATAGACAGTACAAAAATTTTCAGCATAATGAGAACTCTCACCAAGCTTGCTCAGAACCAGCAGCAGACCAGTGCTGCCTTTCCTCCCCATGCATTACCCCAGTTTCACAGAGCAACCCAGCTGGCTTGCCGGCCAACTTGGGTCAGTGCCACATAAGATTAGTTGTGTAGGTTGCCTTCATCACAACATCTAAGCTTCCCATAAACAATGACTGTATCTTCACACACAATGAGTGCCTCAACTGTACACACAGGGAGAAGCGTTACCGAGAAAAAAATGAATCTGTTTACTTTGAAAAAGCTAGACTGAGAGAATACAGTAGAGCTCTCCTTTACAATATAGAGAGATTGTAGGGTGTGAGTGCTATGTGACAGGGATAAATTAACATACATTCAGTATTCTTAAACAAGCTGGTACCTACATGAAGATACTTCCAGTGCAATTAAATTCTGCATACTTCTGCAAAAACAGTGACTTCTTTCAGCTGCCCACATGGAAAACCTTTAGTTTGGCCTATAGAAAGTGTAACCTAGCTAGAACCTTTCTGTACAAGAGAAAAACTGATGCATGCTTTGAGGTCATGAAAACGCCTGCTCTATCAGTGACCTGATTCTCTGCTCACTACACTCTATTTTGAACTATATATATATATATATATATATATATATATATAAAAGTCCTGTCTATAAACTAGTGCAAATCCTGGATGTTGACTGATTCAAAAGGGATATGTAAATGTTCAGACACTTGCTAGAGAGCTATGACTCTATTTACTTAGTGAACTCTACTGGGAAATTCTGAGGATCTTGACAACATTTTTAAATTAAAATGTACACTTTGGAAACTTCAGCCTTGTGCATATCACCGCAGCTGAATATGGTATGTGTATTCTCTCAAGTGAAAATAAGTATCTTTCCAGAATCTGAAAGATTAACAGTCTGAAAAGATAAAATTTATATCATCAGAAAGCCCGATACTGCTCTTGAGTGCCCTGGGGAGATATCAAAAGTTAATGAACTTAACCTTGAGACTATAAGACTTTCCTGTATCATACTCATAGCTATAGTATCTGACCAGTTATTAGTCAACTTTACTAACATCTGTTATGTGGTGTTTTTTCATCCCTTTGTCTCTTCTTTCTGTAGAAGTCAATTTTTACAACCTTCAGAGAACAAAATAAATTGTATTACTTTTAATAGAGTTTGCTATGACTGTGTTGTAAAAGGAAAGCACAATAACAGCAAAACAGAACAGATACATCCTAAGTGCAGGCTCCTCATGTCTGTCCTTTTCTGTTAATGTCTCCTGCCTATTCTAGATTGTGCATAGCAAACTCTATTTATGATATACTTCCCTGTCCATCCATTCTCCCCTCCAAGTGTTGCTCATGATAGACCAGCTGCCTGCGTTTTGCCATGCTGGGATTGAGAACATGGGACTGATTGGGTTGAATCGGTATGCGTCGCAGCACAGGCATGACTGCAGTTATGCTGAAATGTTCAAGGGAGTGACACAGTGGAAGGAGGAACAATAAATGATATTGCCATTGGCCACTCTCTCAAAACTACCTTCTGAAGGATTCTGCATCTTGGGATCATGAGGAAAATGTTTTGTAGTATCTCGTATAGACAAGTGGTTTTCTGACTATAATTTGTGATCAGTCTGTGCTTGAAGCACAGAGTAATTGCCCTTGCGATATGGATGGTTTGCACATTCAGAATTCCATGGATTTCACCTCAGCTGGTAACATACACATGAAATCTGTGTATGCTGCCTGTAGATCTTATATGTTTAAGGATTGTCCTTCTACCTAAAATACAAGGATTTGAAATCCTTCAGTTTCTAGCTCATCTTTAGGACATCCATAATCAACAGGTACTCTGAAGGTTTCCACAGGAGCAGTATCCGTGCGTCTGACAGAAGAGTTTTCCCCACCATCTGTTGTAGATCATGAATAAATTCACTCGTGGAATAGCCTGACTGAATTCAAGTCACACTAGGAATAAATCTGGTTGTTTTGGTCTTGCTTGTTGAATGAACAAATCAGAGGAATGTGGATGTTAACATAACATAAGCTTGGGTGTGACTTTACAGCTTACCAGATCCTATCTGATTACTCTGAGCGTACCTCAGTACTTCCAGTTGCACTATATTATGGATATATGTGGGTATCAGTAATAGTCATTGCCACGGGCCAACTCAAAACAGTATAATCTATGATTACTGGCCATTTGTCCTCATTTAGTGTGGACAACAATGCTTCCGGCATTAGTGTGGGTAGCGCCATACTCTCTCACAGTCACAGCCTAGACGTACCCAGTCTGTGTGGACCCCAGATGCCCTCCTATATGCACAGCTAGTGCTATAGCTAGCGGTGCAGATCTGACACTCTTATTGCGCCACGAGCTGCTGAGTAGAAATCTCCGAAGAGTCTGATTCACTGTCTGCAGGCAATTTGTGGTCGAGAAACTGTATCTCACTGCCGCCTGCCTTTCTAGCTGAAGTTGTTCTGGGAGTTCTTGCAGCATGCACCTCTGTCCTTCAGGGAAGATCTTGTTTTATGTTAAAATAAACAGATGTTGGTGGTTTCTGATATCATACATATTCTTTTCTGTAGCTAATATTGTTATTAGTGGGTTCATACCCATTCTGAGTCTTTTTATTCCTTTCCCCTTGTTTCACCCACCTACATTGTGGTTTTCTAACATCCATTTGACATGTATAAAGAACACTGCATTCCTTGTGTTTCTTGTCAATGCATTAAACAGTTCCTAGTGTGATCTCAGGATCCATGTGAGGCTGTGATGCATCTACCTGGGGATATGCGAGTACTGTGCCACTCTAAGAGTTTATAGGCTGTTGGATGCTCTGAGTGAGTTTTTAGGAGGTCTGTCTGGAAGCATGCATAAGTTTCAGATTGCCTTGCAACAGAGATGTCAGAAACCCTTGTGTGCACTCCAGGCAATAAAATTCTTGATGAGCACAGTCTTTTCTTCTAGGTAGTTGCTTAAATGGAGGGAAGAATGAGGGATGGGGTCAGAATGGTCGATGACCATTCTCTCCTCAAACTTATGCAACTGCAAGGAAAAATGAGATTAGGTTCCACTTTTTCATATGATGAAGTGACTGTTTGGACAGTCCTTCCAAGAAGTGCTATGAGATTGCAACACATGGGCTGGACACAGAGACAGAATCTTGTCTATTGATCTGGGGTCCTTGAAAATCATTCTTTATTTCCTGAATGTAGATACACTCTGTTACTGTGCTTATGGATTTGGGGCCTGTTCTTTCTTGCTAAATACATTACGATCAGCTTAATGGTCCTGATGCAAAAGAACACGAACAGACTACGTTCATACATTCATACATACAGCACAGCAGGGCTTTCTGTGCCCGCGACTCTAATACATAGTTATTAGCTTTTGCAAGCTTTTTTTTCTGTTCAGGATGCTTGAAATTTTGTGAGAATTGTGTTACAGCCCATTAACATGGTGTCTTCATAGTGTGAACATAAGGATATGTGCTGCATGCCCTGGATGTGGCATGAAGGCATATTGGGAGTTCTTGAGGGTGCTATGTGTCCTGGAGCAGCATTGGAAGACTGTATAAGGTAGAAGAGGCCAGCCTTGGGCAGTCACGTCAACATTACCTAATAAGCCCTGGAGCTTGTTTTCCCCAGAACTAAGTCTGGGCATTGTCATGAGGACTGCTAGTTGTATCAGAGACCAAAGCTGTGCTAGGGAGACTGCTAATAGTTGCATGGTCTTGACCGCGACCACCAGTGCTTGAGCTTCTAATCTTGCCCTGTTTCATTTAGCAGTAAAGACGCAGCTTATTGGACTCCAGGGGAATTTCCTGAGGCTGGATTTACATTGGAAGACCTTTCTGGATTATCAGCTAAAGCCAAATGCTGGGTATCTCGATGGCATAATACAGTGGTATGCAAAGATACTAGCCCAATGCTTAGTAGGAGGTAGCCATGTTAATGTATCATTCCACTTTTATTATTTTCCTGCTCTTCATCAGTGCTGGCTGACACAGTCAGACTGAGCTGGCTAGTATATTTTGCGTGGGGAGGTTGCATTGCGTTGTATAAAAAAATCCACTCGTTAGTCAGCCCTGGGTTAACTGTCTTTTTTTTTTTTTTTTTTTTCACGTGAAAACTTCTCTTCTGTACTTTGCTGCAACCTTTCTCTAGCAAGACACTTTTTTACCATCTCTCTCCAGCCATGTTTTGTCCTAGCCTGTTCTGCTTTCCAGTACATGTTTCCAGTGCACCATTTCTGAAGATTGCCAGTCCCGACCTCTGCTTTTAGCCAGCCTGCCAGCTTACAAATGTAGATCTTTTGGAATACCTGCTGACCTCACCGAGTGACTTCCCTGCAGACTGAAGGTCCTCTGGGGAGCACTGGTAAGCCTTTCAAAATGTTGGGAGGAATATCAAATTCTCATGCTCTATCTCACGAAATAGCCTCCCACTGGAAAGAGAAATAAATACTTCCCTTATAGGCAAAGTATTCATTATTTGTGCCTTTTACGGGTTCCTTCTACTTATGCCTGCCTCTGGGATACATAAATCATTAGTTTAACTTGATATGCTTGTTTTCTAGTCTTCTATTTTCAGTGCAGTGAACATATTGGCATTTATCCAGTCAGCCTCCTACTAACAATACACTTATTTTGTTATAGCCCTCCTGAATGCAGTATCTATACGTTTGTTCGCATATTAGATTATTGTAATGTTAAAAATATCCTTTTACCTTGCTTCAGTGAGGACACAGAAGAATAGTCTGATTTTTCTCCTTCATGGGTGGTACTTCAGGCAGTTAATTAACCAAAGCATAAACTATATTATTTACTTAGACTGTCTTTTCGTGTCTGCCAATAATGTTTAATATTTCAAAATGAAATTGGCCAGAGGAATGGAAGAATGTGCTCAGTGGCTTATTATCCCCTAATAGGATATTCCAATGGGTCACAGATTCATCTTGCTCCTGAGTCTCTGCCGTCTTGCACTACTTTTAAGCCAGGAAAATAACCTGCTGCCTGACACAGAACAGGAGAGGAAGAGACACCAGCAGCACCAAAAGCTCTCGTGTCAGTATGCCAGCCCAGCGCGGGTAGTCTGCACTCCCTGGGGCAGGGGAACATTGCCAAGCTTGTACCTTAAGAGAAAATCTTTTTCCAGCCTCAAACCTAACAATCCTCAGCATGTGACCAAGACTGCAGCTGATATGTTAAAACAAATAGTAAAGCCACAGTACCATCTTTGACAACTGTTCTACTCTGACCAGTTGGCAACAGCTGGAAATAAAGCATCTGTGATGCTTTAGCAGAAAGAAACAAAACTGCGACGGAGCTGCTGAACATCAAGAGCGCCCAGAGGACACGCTGCCTCCCAGACCCCTAGAGGCGAGCAGCAGCTGCCCAGAAGCGTGAGATGTAATTCACCATCTCAGTGAAAAATTTGAAAGCAAATCAGGAAGCTGTTTAGCAAAAGTACATGAATTTATTCACATCTTCTTGGTTGTATCGGCATTGGGAAAAATAGCTATTACATATGTAGGCAATACCTTTTCCCTACAGCAAGATCGGTACTTGTGAGAGAGTCTTCCTTACACGGTTATATTGTGAATTTGAGAACTACTGACGTAATGGGAACCGAACTGGAAGCCTGATCTGTAAGTATCAAAGTTTCCTTTAAAATCCGTCTTGTGAAAGAGTAATCCCCATGAGTCTCATCCAGATTTAACCCTTTAAAAATACACTGAAGGGTGCAGATTTCTTCCTGCGTGACTTGACGCTATAAATCCAAGCTGATTGGTATCAACCCCTGATTGTTTAGTCTCAGGGTGGGACTGGAGATTTGCCTTCTTTTGAAAATTTCTCATATGTCAGTAGTCTTGTTCAGCTAAGGAGCCCTTATTCAGCTAACAGGTTAGGTCGGCATCTTTAGAAAAGGGAACTTAGCCAGTATGGCATTCAGAAGTTCCAGTTGTCAGTAATGATGTTTTAACATGCATAGGAAAAGTACAAACTTAATTTGCTTTAATCCCTAAGATTAGACTTCTTAGAAACTAGCAGGAGATATTCCATTTCACCAAAACAAAGGAAATAGCTGAAGTAGATGGATACTAGACTTCAGCCCAAGAGCATAATGCTAAATTCTTGTTTCAGTCAGTGTCTTCTTGTAGGATGCTGGGTAAGCAGCTTCGGAACAGAAATATCTTTTGGAATTATCCCCAAAGCAGAACCAAATCTCTCTTTCTGACAAAAGTGCTTTGAAAAGAGAAATGCAGTGTTTTAGTGGTTGAGGAAGCATCTTTTGCTCTTAGAATCCCGCAGTGAAGAAGCTATCCTTTATTCAGAATAAGCGTAAGAAGAACGAAAGTTCAGTTTGGAAAGGAAAAATTTTGCTACCACAATAGAAACACTTGCCTATGTGAAGAACGAAAGTTCAATTTGGAAAGGAAAAATTTTGTTACCACAATAGAGACGCTTGCTATGCAGCATATCAGCATGCTCAGAAAAAAGTAGCGATGATTTTAAGTATCTAGGTAGTAAAGGAGGGCACCATTGAGTCTACTTCTAAGGAACCCTCAAAAAAACTTTTGGTTACGTATCGTATGTTGATCATGGCCCCAAATCCAATGTTCCTTGGGTCAACTGCTGACTTCGTTATTTAGCATTCTACTGCTGTCTAATTGCAGAGGCCAGTCTCCCAGAACAAGTCAGCTGGATGCCTTGGCTCGTGCTCATTTCTGGCAGTGGGATTGCCATCTCCCTGTCTCAGTTACCTCTCGCAGCTCTCTCAGTATGTTCAAAAGGAGGTAAAAATCAGAGCAAGATGAAGCAAGAGGGTGAAATTCATATCAATTTAGAAACCATCTGGGCACCGCAAACTCCAATAGAATAAGATCCAAAATAAGATCCAGAAGGAAGAGGTTTCAAACTGGAAAAAAAAACCAAAAAAACAAAACAAAAAAAAAAAAACAAAAAACCAAAAAAAAACCAAAACAAACAAAAAAAAAAAAAACAGTGTCATTTTGAATAACCATTTGGAAGATGTCATTTTAACTGAAGAGGCCTTCAGATTGTTCTACTCTTAAAGCTTGCCAAGGCCATGGGTGAAAGGGCAGCTTGAGAAAAAAGAGTGAGTTTGCTTGCTAACAGCACTTCACAAATAATGGCTGTGAATGTCGCATAAGGTTTGACAAGGCTTGTGGACCATCCATCTGATATGTAGAGTCCTTATGTGCACAGGATCAGACTAACAGGGAGCCAAGATGAAACTGTAAAATTGCTGAACGTGCCTTAGTATCTGTAAGTGCTCTTCTGAAGGCACCTAAAAGCCTGACTGGAACTCGAGTCATAACAAAAAACTGGCCTGCTGTAACAGTGCTTTTAAATCATCACATGTTATCAGGTACTGCTGTAAAATTTCTGGAAGTTTGTGAACAAAAGTCAGTTTTGAAAGAGTAGAAAACAAAACTCATCAAATTTTGTAAGTTTAAGTATAGTATCTCAATATATTGCTTTTTTTTTCCTAAGTTCCCTTTTTAAGTTCCACCAGTTCTGTGGTGTAAAAACTGAGGATGAGATTCTAGTTTCTTTATACATAGCACCTGATTAACTGTTAAACTGTCCTCCCCCCCCCCCCCCAAAAAAAAAAAGCAAGAGATTGTGCATGGAGTGCTGCAGCAGTGAGGAAAAGTATCAGATTGTCCCATAGGGTGGAGATCTCACTGTGAACAGTCTGACCCAGCATCTTCCTAATCACTTTAGATTACCTGCTTGAGAGCCCTGATTAAAAAATTCTGTCTGTGGCCATTCTATATTGTTTTAGTAATCAACTTTAAAATCTCTGAATCCAGAGGAAAATTCATCAGTGGATTGCAAGCTGGGTGACATCCTAGATGAAAGTTATCTAGGAGAAAGGAAAAATGGAGTGGGAAGATTCACTGGTTAAGAATGCTGCTGCTGTCACTTCACATGATTTGTTAATATTTAGTGTCCTCACAAAAAGCATAATGCAATTAGGCCCCTAAATTCCACGAGGCTTCAATGGGACTTGGTTACACTACTTCCATGGGCTGTTTTGTAAACAAAACCCATCACAGTCACCTTTGCTCTTCAGCACATATGCACAGCCTTCCCCTTGCGACTGAGAAAACACGATCTTGTACAGATGTGGATTCTTGACTTCTGCTCTGGCAAAATGCAAAAGCATGTTGTGTTGCATTTAGCATATGAGTTTTAGATTAACATGTCAACAATATACTAACTCTGCAAATATTTTGGATTTCTCATCCAAGCTGTTAACAGTCCTTTATGTGTTACTGAACCTCACTGTCTTCCTTCCATGATCCTGTAGAGCAGCGATGCAGTAGCAAAAGCAGGCATACTGCCTGGGAAGCTCCAAGACAGCCTCTAACCTGCTTCCTAAGCCCGGTAACTCCTCTGTGCTACAGGCTTATATACAGCAAGCTATGACCCATCCTACTCTCAACTTAAGATGTCTAAAAGCCTGGGTTACCTCAAAAGCTGTGGTCAGTTCAGTAGCCGCATGCCAGGAGCCAGCTCAGACTTAAGTCCTTATGCACAAGGAGCAAGGTATGGTGGTGGCAGGCCACCAGCCCTAAGTTCATCCCCTGAAGAGATCAGCTAGAGGCTACTTTTGGCCCCAGTTTTTCCTACAAGATCCCCACACCAGACTGAAAAGACCTTCCTAGAGCTATAGGCTCATCACCAAACTAGCAAACCACTACAGCAAGGAAAATACAACAGAGGAAAAAAAGAACCACAGACAGGAAGAGTGGGTGTGTTAGTGCCCTGAGGCCATTAATAGCCCTAATAGCCCTGATCAGCCTCACCTGAGGCCTCCCCACACCCCTGCCCCTGGGCCAGGAGCCCTACTTAAACTCAGCCCAAGGCCTTTGTTTCTCTTTCTAGTTACAATGCAGGAGTGCTGCTCCCCAGCTTAGCTATGGCTGTGTCCTTGTCTGTAGGACCCCACTGGACTGATCCCCTGGCTTGACTTCAGCTTTGTCTTGTCTCTGCAGATATGCCTACTAATCACTGCACTTTGTCTGCTCCTGGTTACTATTGCTGGACCTACCCCTGACCTGTGGCTTGACTGCATGGTTTGACCTTGATCCTGTTTCATCACCATGTGCTTACCTGATGGTTTGGAGCTCTCAGCTGCACCTGGCTTCTCCCTGGTCTGCCTTGCTCCTTGTTTGGATAGTTAGACGGGTGCTGGCTTACAACATCCCTAGCCTGCTGACTGTGTTATTGTGCCCTTACTGCACCCCAGAAGAGGAGACCGTGAAAGCATTTGGATATATGTGCCAGCATGCCCCTGAGCTTGTTGTTGGGCATGAACTTATGAAAGATGCTCCATTATGTGTCTGTCAGGAACCAGCCTTGATGACCCATGTGATTTCTTTCAGCTGTGTGCTACTAAAATCCATGAAACTGAATGGGATGCTAACATGTTTAAGGTAATTTTGAAATGACTTAAACCATCCTAAAGGAATGTTGAGTGAAACAAGGGACCCAGTTATACTGTATTTAGCACTGAAAAGTAAACCTTAAAAAGTGTGTTTGACAAATCCTTCCCA
Organism: Rhea pennata; assembly: GCF_028389875.1. Classification (NCBI taxonomy): domain Eukaryota; kingdom Metazoa; phylum Chordata; class Aves; order Rheiformes; family Rheidae; genus Rhea; species Rhea pennata. The sequence continues at coordinate 5,600,264 of NC_084680.1, forward strand.
TAGGATGATGGGGAATTCAGGAAAAAAACACTTCTGGTTTGCTTAGAAAGCAAAAGCTCATAAAAGCCAACTGGCAGCAGCCGGTTTTTGGTCTTATACAGGTTCCTAAACTGATTAAATGAGGCTTTGGCTAATGTGTGTCATGTCTCAACACTTTGAGGATGAAGTGTTTCATGAGATTCAGGAGCCAGAGCAGACTTTGGGTTACATCATAGGGACTCAGGTTGCACTTTAAAGGCAGCTTACCTCTACCTCTTGCTCATTCTTTCTTCCAGCTGTGTCCTTGTAAGTCGTTTCTGTTGGTAGATACTGTGACTCAACTTCCAGAAGGGATTTGAGAATGCAGAGGGCAGAACTAAGTGTTCTGTATTTATGCTGCATGGAAAGAGTCTGAGGCTTCAGAAAGGAGAAGAGCAGCTCTCTGAGCAAGGAGCTATTACCTCCAGTAAATCAGAAAACTGAGAAAAGGCTGTAGTTTACATCTCATTTCATTCAATATCTTAAAAGAAGGCCTTTTTTCTGTGAAAGCGGACTGTTGCTCCTTTCTTGTCTTGTTCCCTTCTTAAAGTATCCTTAGAGTAGACAGTGCAATCAAGATCTGGTTTCCTGTCTAACCACAAGGCAATGTCTCACCCTCTTCCTTGTATACTTGAAGTGTAAAGATCATCTGTAAAGTTGAACAGCTTCAAGTAAAAACGAAGGGTAAATTCCCTTGCCCTTCTGCTCCATGGTATCCTCCTCTTAGGGACTATCCTGAGAAGTGAGCTTTCAGGGTACTCAGATGAGGAAAGGAAAGGAAAGTTGGGAAGAGATTGGAAGTCTAAAGCTACGTTTCTGTTGGTACAGAATAGATCAAGTGTTTATGATTTAGCGTGCAGGAGAGAATGAAACAAATAATAGATCTGAAACTTTAAAAATGTGATTTTTTTCCCCTCTCCTACCTAGAAAAAGCATAATTATTTTAGATAGAACATTTGGCAGGAAGCAGATGCATGGTCTAATCTGAGTCTAATCTAACCGTGCCATTATTTAGCTGTGGTTATCTCCTGAATATTGTTTTAAAATTCTAATCTCCTAGTAAAATTCTGAATAAAGACAACCAGCTAGCCCTGTTCTGAAGGTCACTTTGTGATATGTTGGCTTTTATGAGAGTCACAGGATTTTCTGTAAAAGAAATCCACTTCTGCTAAACAGATTTTTATAGACAAAAGTGGATTGTTTTTGCCAAACTGGCCCAGTTTTGAAAATCACAACCAAAATAAAAAGAATTATAAGCCTACACCCATGTCTGTATGAATTTTGCAAGTACTTAATGTGGACACGTGTCTACTTAGAAAATGGAGTGAAACCACCCGCTTGTTTCAAAGCGACCACCAATTATTGACTATTTTAGCTTTCATACATTGTTTGCCTGTAATGGATTAATTTCCAACATGCTTCACTTTATTAATTCTTCTATTTTCATGTCTAGATCTCTATTTTTAATTTGACAGGAAGATTCTTATAGGGGCAAGTTAAGATTCTTGTCTTTGAAAGAGTCAAGGTCTGGTATGTGTATTGTTTGCAGTGAAAAAGAGAGGCTTGCAGACCCCCTCTGATCTCGTAGTGTATTGCATGTCCTTTTTATTCATCTTGTGATGGGAAAGGCAAGCTCAAAACTTCACGACTGTTTTGCAGATCTGATTCTGTACTCAAACTGGCTTTAGCTACTGATTTCATTAGGATTATTCCTGATTTATACTGCTCTTCTGAGAGGAGAACCAAGATGCTTGGTATCTATCCAGCTAAATAGAGGCACATGGACAGAAAGAGGCAGGCATGAATAGATGCTTATACAAATGGGGAAGCAAATACTCCAATATATTTTTGTGATAGATCCATATTACACTTTTACCTCACCTGTAAGTACATCAAAACCCTTATCACTCGGAACAAATAGCCCTAAAATGAGATTATAATATCTCCCCATTTTTCACATCTTTTATCCGAGAAACGCCAAGCAGAAGGAGTTCTTTGCTGGAAGACTCGTAATCCCTAGAACGGGTTGCATTGTATATATTTCCCCAAAATCATTTTCATATGAGTAGCGGAATGCTCTGCAAAATCCCTCTATTTGCCTTTGGGGATGTTCAAATACTCTTCCAGAAAGTCTAAAGTTTCAGGGATTTTCTAGGATTATTTGGCTTCAAGAGGAACGTGCCTCACTCGTACTCCAGACAGAAGAGAAATAGAGTGAGTGTGTTTCTCCGGAAGCTGAGCCCGTGTGTATAAACACAGCACTTCCACTGTTAGCTCTTTCTTGTAAAAAAAAAAAAAAAAAAAGACTAAGTGTGTATTTGTGAAGAGTGTAGCACAAACAAGGCCTCTTTTTCACTTGGTAACAGATCACTATCATGATACGGAAAGATTAATAAAGCACAAAGAAACAAGTTTATAGAATGAAGGATTTTTTGCCCAAATGGAGGCAGCTAACTGGCCAGTTGTTTTCCTGCAAACAAGTATGTCCTTGTCAGAGTTGAGCTATTAAATGGAAAAAAGTGGGATAAGGTCCCAAGGAAAAAAGGCGTGGGAGGAAAATGAAGGCAGTCATGCTAGGATGACTAGTATACAATAGAAAATTAAAGAGGTTGAAGTCTAGGACAAAGTATGTAGCAGTTGAGGAAAACGTCTCCTTGGTTGCCAAGAGCCAGCTGGGAAACAGACTTCCATTGGGGATGACATGAATCCAGCATCTTTAAGCCATGTGACAATACTGTTGTTTTACAAAATGCTTCCTCTCTAATGAGAATGACGTTAGTAACTAGTTACAGTTGGTGAATAGGAGCAAGGGGATGTGCTTGCATCTAAAACTACATTTTCTAGAGGAAATCTTTTCCTTTCTTCCTTCATGGGAGGTGTATCAGCAAGGGTTGTAAACATGTAAAGAGCTGACACCTGCCAAAATATTAATTAAATATTTAGCTAGAAGTTCTTGGACTTTTCATTGTTAAATGAAAGATATTTTAAGATGAAAGCAGGTGAGATTCCTGAAAAGTAGCTTGTTTTGCAGTTGAATAAAATGACTCTCCTACTTGTCCACTACATCAAAAATTGCCACTCATTAAACAAAGATTAAAAATGCAAGTGATCAGTACAAGCAGTAAAATAACAAAGTAAACAGTTTACTCTCTAAATAGTTAACTCTCCAACTGCAAGTATATAAGCTGCCCTAGCTAATTAACCAAAGAGCTCAATATTGCTATGCAAGTTGCTTGAATAGTATAGTAAGCAGTGTCTTAATCCTAAAATGGGGCTAGCTGTGACAAATGAGTTTGCTAAAGTCTTTTCAGCTGTATGTTCAAAAATGGTGACCGAAACTTTAGTTCTGGAACACATGGGAATCTTTAAAACCATGCTACCACAGGATTCTCTAGTCTTAAGGAAAAATGAGAAAGAAAATACAGATAAAAATACTTCTTTAACAGTAAACTAAGTTGGAAGACAGATTTCAGCAACGTATTGATAATTCATCTAAATGGCTGAAGCTTTCACCTCTTATCCCCAAATAAATATTATAGAAGCACTGAAGCTTTGAAAGCTTCTTATCTGTGCTTGCACTTTTGTTTTAATTTATTGTATAATAAAATGCCCAGTAAGATTCTGTCTAGCTTTTGTGATTGTAAAGGGAACTGAAAAGCTATCTGTTGCAATTTTGCATTCACTTGCAAATCTAAGCATGTCAGATCTCTTAAGTGCTTGTAGCATATGTCTGGCATGCAGTAAACCGAGCAGATCAAGTGGTCGCTTCCCCACACACACTCGTTTAATGCTCACAGATGCAATAAGACTTAAAGGATTTCGGGATTGCCTTTGTGCTATCCTGAACTCGGACTGCTCCTTCTTCTAGCAGTCACTCACACAGGCCTCTACCTACCACAAGCTGCGTCATACCTTCTTTAAGGTTCTGCTATATTTTAAAAAGCTGCAGTACCAGAAAGTTGTAAACTCAAGCTAGTCTTAACAGGGTAGCTGTTCATACGTCAGCCGAACTGTTATCACAGGTAGTGATGAACTGCTGTCAAAGCAAAATAGTATGTTGCTTACTCATTCCAAAAAGACTATAAGGGTGCCTCAGATCTTCTGGTATTTTGCAGACTGCAGATCAAATGGCTGATGTGAGGAAGGGCTTTGATATCATCCCAAATGCTTTAGTTCATATCTGCTCCTGGGCTGCATATCATTTCATAAAGACAGTATACAAAAAGACACCATTGCAAATCCATATACCTGGCAAGACTATATAGATGTCTGAAGGATGTTCTGGAAGGAAAACCTAAAGTAGGATTAGGAAGCTTTCACTTGCAAATATTCCACTATTTTATGGCTCCTTATCAGCACACTCCTTGATTCTGCACTTGCAATTTCTGATCTGGTTAATTTAGATGAAGCAGAAGTAGCCCAGCTCTCAGGAAAGACTCGGGTGTAGGTAACCACTTAGACTCAAATGCTGTGTTTTGTCAGTAGCAGCACTGCTGTTAATGTTTAGTGCATATCCCTATTGGGAGCAATATTGCCAGAGACTGCAGAAAGCTTTACCTGCAGCTTGTGAGGATCTAAACAGCATGGGAATTTCCTCCTTGATAAGAAAGGCGGTGGGATGCAGCTTGTTGCATATTCTTGTTAGATGTACTGCTCTTCTCAAGAAGCTAAAGATATGAAAAAAATGAATCAAAGGGATTTTTGTCTTATTGATTCAACTGCACAAAATCTGGCACAGATAAACCTTTACTGTAGGTTATTTTGCCAAGTTTAAAATACTCTTCCTGCATGCACCATGTTTCCAGTTTACTTGAGAGAGGATTCTTTCCTGCCAACCCTTTTTATGATGTTTACTCAGGGGAAGCAGTGTGTTTTCTCACAGTGGTCCAAATTCACTGGCATAAATCCACTGCAGTAAGTGAAATTAAATTACCAACAAAGAACATGGAGTCTTTGTTCTTGATAAGGCTGGGTGAAAATTGCCTACAAGTAGGCAAGCGCGTGAAAATGAGAGCAGGATGTGACCAATGGAAATGCAGCCAACTGACAGACATACTCTTTTTTGACTTCCCAAATCTCTTCTTTAATGCTACCTACTGCACCATTAATCACACTGTCCACTACTACTTTTACTCTTCTGAAGTGCTATATCTCTCCAAAGAGTTGAAACATGGGGGTTTTGTACATGTGCCTACCCTTAAGATTGTTCTATTTGATATTCAGGATTTGGAGCAATTTAAGATATGCATAAGGCCTGCAGAGACTCTGCAAACACATTTTAGGGGAGAAATATGGTAGTTAAGCTGGCCAGGCTTTCTTAAAATGTTTCCAAAATAGCATTAGATGCAGCTGAAATGCCTTATTCTTCACTCTTTCAAACTAAAGATGGGCAGCCTCTGGAACTAGTCAATAAAAACTGAGTGGAATTTGCAATCACTGTGATGATCTAGCTACTTCTAACACATTGAAGTTGCAGCTATTTTTGAAAGTCAGTTTTTGAAATTGCCTATAATGGATGATCAAGAAGATAATAGAGAGCCTGGTTAAAATACTGCCTTTACTGACTTTCCCAAATCCATCATTTGCACTGAAGTTTTGCACTGTCATTTACCAGTTAATTTTCACTGAAATACTTCTTGGTTTATGAATCTTAGGTATTTGCATGTAGCCTAGGTTAATTTATTCACACAACCACCCCTTTCTAAATAGTGCTAATATCCCAGTTATGCCTCCTACCACAGAGACACTGAGATATAAGCAAATGAAAGTAGGTCACTCAGCTGTCACAAGCATGAGAAAATAACTCTGCCAGCATAGGAAAATGAAATGTTTGTACTTGGGTTTTATACTAGATTTTATTTTTGCATACAAAGCAGCAAATTAAAAAGCCACTGGCAAGTAATGTGACCAACAAACTTCCTGAGCTGCATTTAATATTTTAATGAGCCTTCTTAACTCTGAGTGAGACAAAGCAAAGACATGTTTTCCCTAGACTTTTAAAGAAACAAGGAGTAGTTCCAATGAAAAGTACCAATCTAGGAATCATTCCCTGGAGAACATTTAAGAAGACTTGTTTGCATTGACAACATGGAAATTGACTTGGACTGCAGTGATTCTGAGGTCAGAAGAACTGATTTTGGTAAGCAAGTGTTTTGGAATTCTGTCTCTGGAAAGCTAAATAGAACTGGTTGAGTATTAACATGTGCTTTATATCAGAGTTTTATCAGAAATAATCAGAATTAATATTAATGACATTGACTCATCTCTTACTGATGGACATTTTAGGTGATGTGCATAAACGTGTGAAAGACAAGAATTTAACTGAAGTGATTAGTCAGCTAAAGCTTATTGAACAAAATGGTATATAAATGTACCATGACGTGATGACAGAACAAATATAGTGGTCGTACATGTATTGATTCTTGGTTTTGCAACAGATCCGTATATCAAATGCTGCAAAGTTTAAGGGTACTCAAATTTGATTTAACCCTTCATAGTGTGATAAGGTGTCAGCCTGGATTCCAGGTTCACTGCCAAAGGAAGGAGAGGAAAGTGTCCTTTCCAAATGTGACTTTCTAAGTTCTCAGCATCTCCTGACCAATAAGGTTAGAGTCTCTGCAGGGTGGTAGGAAATGTGGCTTTGCCTCTAACCAGGCACAGCGCAGCACTGGGCTGCTTTAAGCATCACACATTCTGTGCTTTCAAAACACCCACAACAGGGTTCCTTGCTTGGTTCCTTGTTTCTTCTTCAATATAGAGGATTTGTAGGCATAGTTTCCAGTCTCTGAAACCTGAAGGGAATATTATCTCATGGCAACACAGATTAGCAAGGTAAACTGTGGAGAGGGGATGCAGTCAGGTTAGGGTTCAGGGTTCTGCTGCATGGTGGGCACTGTGATACACAGCTTTCTCATTTGATTCCTGTGTGTGCATCTGCTTTTCTGGCTTCAGAGGGCCATGCATGAAATCAATGAAAGAGTAGTGAATCAAGCTGCAGCCTCTTGGCCTAAATTCCATCTTGCTACTCTCTCTCCCCAGATCTGCATCTTTCTCTTCCTTCCATTGTGCCTGAAGAAATCTTCCTAGAAAGCTTGTTTGAAGAGCTACTGAACACAGTTGAGAAACATTTTTCTCATGTCTTAAAATGTAGAAGCTAAAACTTTAAAAGTTGTCTGATATTTAGCTTGCATGGTTGCCGTTAACTCCAATGGGTAATGTGTGGCAAAATTCTCTCCCACTACAACATACATTAAATACTTTCATATTTTTATTACTTATTTTTAAGTTGCAAACTTAGAAAGAAAAAGCATCTTTGAAAGAGTTATCCTGGTTAAACATAGTATAGGTGCATCTTTCCTCCCTTCCTCTCCACGGTTCTTGCCAGAAAGTCCTCTGAAATTCATATCTGATTCCTTCACACTTTTTTCCCTAGTATATCTTTGGGATAAATATATTTATTCCAAATCTCTCAGCTTCCTGAAGGCTGGAAACCCAGAAGAGATATGGAGTGGTCACCTCTGATATTGATACACAAGGGGATCTGTCACAGCTCCAGCTGTCCTCTGAGTTTGTGCTGGGCCTCAGGTACCTCCCTGACATGTCTGTCTCATGGCTACTCCGCTCTTCAGAGGCCATGCTTTTTCCCATGCTCTCAGAAGCTTCAAGAGACCCCAGATGTAGTCCATCCTCACTGACAGCAATGAGAAAGTTTCCTTTTTTGTGTAGAGTTCATCAATGCTTAGAGACAGAGTGCTCCTGTGACACTTACTGGACCTTGAATCACCTTCCTTGATAGTGGGCAAAGGCCAACATACACCAGCTTTTGTGCTTCTCTGATTTTTTGATTAGGTGTATAGCTAGTTGTTCAAGTCCTGAAACTTTCTTACTCATTCCCTCTCCGTAGTTTTAGGAGGATCTTGCTCCTTATGGGGGCATCAAAGGGATGGCTAGGCACAGTGACAGCCAGGGGACTGGTAAAAGCAGGGGAAGCAATTCCCTTTATTTACAAAGGATTATGAATAAATGTGATCCCTATAAAATCCCTTGTCACCATGTAAAATCCCTTGTCACCATCATGTATTCTGTTTTTCTCACAGTTTAGTTTTTCAAGCTAACTATAGGGCACAGATAAGCTGAGAAGGCTATTTCTATTTAACATCACTCAAAAGGTCTTGCTCAGTTACAGCTGTTTTAAGAAGTCACATCTGCAGCATCTGCTTCAAGTATCACAGAGGTATCTCAAATATATCTTCAGCTGAATCCCACATGCCAGATCCCATTTTCAGCGCTGTCACTAGAGCAAAATAAATGTGATGTTTCCTGAGGAAGGACTGTAGGTATTGGGGGTGTTGGTCACTCATTTGAAGAATCTACTCAGAAACTTGTACTAATGCATTGAAGTTTACGCTTTTGAGTAGCACGTGAATAAACTTCCTTGACTTTACTGAACTTATAAACAAATGACTAACCTATCTCTTCATTGTTTGTCTCTGCTAGAATTTTGACTCATGTCTACTAACACAGTGATCAATCACAATTATTGTAAGAGAGTAGTAGCCATGGAAACTGAAAGGAAAACACTTGAAGGGTAGAATATTAAAGCCTGAAGAGCTCTGCAGGGAACCTGTTTAACTTTGGGTATACAACCGCAAGTCTTTAGAAATCATTATTAGGCATGAACAGGCTAAAACCAGTCACTTGGCTGATTCTCTATCACTGATAAGCTCAAATCAAAATTAGACGTTCTTGCTACAGATCTGCTTTAGCTAAACCAGCAGTTAAACCATGGGTGGACAAGACATCACAACCATTGCTTTCAGCTACATCTGTGGTTCATCTTTTAGTAGCCTCAGACATTTCATGGTTCAAAGACAAGGCAACAGCAACAAATTTTTATTTATTTATTTATTTATTTATTTTTGCTAGCTTTGCATTCAAATAACCTCAGAGGTGCCAAATTGATGGTTCTGGAGTTCTGGAGACAAAGATCTCTGTCTGCTTGGAGAAGGTGTGTATCACCAGGTATTAATAAAAGATTATCAAGGCTGGGAGGTAATATTTTACAACAGTTAATTACACTTGATACTCTCTTCTGAGGCTATTATGAAGATGCTTGAACTGACACAGACATTTTTCCACAACTAGCATTACGCAGACTTTGGATGTATTCCTCTATATCAAACAATTTGTTCTCAAATATACAGATTTTTTCAGTCACCCCCAAATCAGACCAAATCTGTATGGTTACCTAGAGGTGAGAGATTGCATCCTATTATTTTTGCCTTCTGAAATCCATTCCTTCTACACAAACTATGCAGTTGTCAGAAGTGATGCTGCAATGGAGAACTTTGTCTCCAGAGAGTAGTTTAACAAGTGCGTACTGATTTCTAAATCACATTCATGATGTTTTACACAGCTACTTTGCTAACCAGGTATTCCAAACACATTTGCATGCAAAACTGTTCTAGTTTGCTTATGTTTATATTTAGATGTTTTAAAAAAAAAATCTAACTTCATGAGTGATCTGAGTGATCAGTGACTTCTGCTCTGTTGTTGAAATCTATACCTTGAATCAGCACCAAAAGTTGCATGATGTGCTCTGTTATAGTTTAGTTTCATCTTAAGGCTGATAATACTAATGACTTTGTGTGTCACTTTTTCACATTGATCACATACTTTCACTCAAAAAGATGGAGATAGAACTAGAGTATATGAGAACAGAGATAGGATGGACTTAGGTTCAGACACACATGAAACTTCTGTCCATTGTGGTTTTAGGGAACTTATTTCTATTCCATCCTCATTTTCTTTTTCTTCATCCTTTTGTTTTTTTTCCTGCTTAGACTATAAGATATTTAAATGCAGGTATTTGTTGCATATATTGTGTAGTATCTGCTACAGTGAGGTTTGGTCTTAAGTGAGTTTCTGGATTCTGCTGAAGACTCTATAGCTGACTGTAAGTATTCACTGTCTATGAAGATTCAGAGTCCATAAATATTGAGCAAATGTGTTGGTGATTCCCCAGAGATGTGGAGAAATATTTGCCTTGTGATTATTTACAAGATTTCTATGAATAGCTGAAATAATCAGAATAAAGCTCATTTCTCTTCAGAACCAAGTCACGGGGAAACATTACTCAACACGTTCTTCTGCGTAGGAGCTTGAATCTATTCCATTATTTTTTCAGCCTTAATTTATGATCTTCCAATCTCTTCCCCATGGCAATTGGCTGAAGTTTTAAGGCAATCACAAGTCTGGGCTGATGTTTGTCAGTTTGTAGGAGGGAATAATTAAGTGTGAACTTTCAAAAACAATTCATTTTCTCTGTCTGAAAGTGTCTGTTGGGAAAAAGACCCCTTTCTCTGGGTTAAATTGTTCATACAGCTTAAGCGCCAGAATTAATTGTAAATTTGGGTGCAGTTCTGGGATGGAAAGAACCTATTTTGCCCAACTTCTGTCTCATGTTTTCTTTTTCTAGAACCTTTCACAGGGGATCTAGATCTTCCCCATAAATCTCTACCCAACCTTGAACAAACTTGTTTCTGAAATAACAATTACCACATTTTAGTCAGCAATAAGTGTTCAAACAACATCTTTGCCCAAGCTGTCCCATGTGGGATCTTCATCCTCTGAACTCGGCTGATCGTAGTATTCCCAAACTCATAGCTAGATTTCGGGTTGGGGAAAAAAAAAATGTGATCACCTCTTCATTTTTGGAGGCAATTGGATAGTACATTTATGAAAATCATATCTGGTTTTGGATAGTTAGACAGGTTGAAAGTGTACAAGAAAGAACAATTTCTAACTCCTATTTTACTAACCTTCTTATTTCATGTTTTACTTCTCTTCTGTCTCCTATCATTTCTTCTCCATAAGCAGACTCTCCTGCATGACAGAAAGGAGCTGTTACTACTTCACTGTACGTTCAAAGCAACACTGGTCAATTCATGCCAGATAAATGCCTCATTTCAGCACACCTTTAAGACCGAAGCCTTTCCCAAAAGTCCTTCTTGAAGTACACTTCCACTTCACATACTGACAACAAAACTTCTTCTGTCATCTTCTCATGGTCTATTTTTGAAATCAGTATGGTAGTAATAACTGCAAAAACTCTCTCCTGTCCTAATTCCCTATGACACTTGCTACACATTTCTTCAAGCTTTGCCATAGTTTCTTTTCACTGAGACTTTTGGAGAGGAGATAGCCCTAAGTTAGGGAACTGCATTTGGGATTTGCTCATGGTTCTCAGTTAATTTTTTGTTTCTTTCTGACAGTTTGGAATGATGCTAGCAGGAGAACAAGCAGGTACTATTACCTCCTTCTGCTCTTGTGAGTCAGAAATTGATCCTCTCTGGCACTGTTGCATCTTGGTCATGGGAAAGAAGCTAAGCATGATTGCAGGGTAGGAAAAAGTACTGAAAGGAAAGAGGAAAAAAAAAAAGAAAAAACTACATTGGCTTAAATCTGTGGGTTTAGTCCATAGATGCCCTAGTACTGAGTGTCCTTTACAGAAAATTATTATTGGGGGAAAACTCACGCAGAAATCTGGCAGGCGAAGGAACCTCAAGATAGGCTGTGATAACCTGACCAGAAAATAAGGGAGGGGAGCTGGTGGAAGTTGGCCTGGAAATATACAATCTAAAAATATCATATGATTTCAATACGTTATTTCTTATCCCAGCTGCATTCTTTAAGTGCCTGCTTATTCTGTCATACGCAGTGTGCTTTATGCTCCACATGCTGTATGTAACTTCCCTACAGCCTGAAATAATCCAGCAACACACCCCTGCCCCCATACCCTCCCCCCACCCCCCCAAAAAAAAATGTGCAGATGCAAAACTTTTGTCTATAGATTAATAGCTTAGCACCAAACTGGTAGGCAAAGCCACCACATCTAGCAGACTGGTAAGCGGTTTGTGCAGTTTTATCTCATCTCCTAGTGCTTCCCTTTCCCTGTTGTCATCTTTACATCTCCACATCTGGACTCCAGAGCACCTCTGCGCGCCTGTTTGCATATTGCTGCATCCCTACCAATGAGTAACACGTTTTTCACAGCTTTACAGGGATCTGCTGTGGTAGAATTTAAGTGAAGAGACTGGAGCTGACAATATCTTCACACCTCCTTCAAGGTCTGTCTAGCCTGGACAGTTTTTGCCAGTGACTGATGAATGTTATTGGGTCCATGTTGAGGATAAAGAGCTCTGGTCCCATAGACCCCACTGGGCATCGCACGCAGGGGAAGGCTTGTCAGCTTCGAGTTCAACACCTGCCTTGTTGCGCACTGTTCCCCACCGCTTGTACACAGACACCCTGGAGCTAATGCCCTCGGCAGCCAGTGCACGTTTCAGGTAGGGAAGAGCATGGACAAGAGACGATGTCACATTTTTCAGCCTTTCACAGAGCTTTTAAATGGCTGGAAAAAGTGCTGCATGAATAACAAATTGTTAAAAATGGTTCATGTCAAAAGGTCGCTCCTGCGACTGCAGGATGTGCCAGTGACTCAAAGAAAAGGCAAATGGCTTATTTCTCCGAGTGAACAGTGACTCACTGCCATCTGCCTTTTCTATTTATATGTGTGAATTCTCTCATTGACTTGCAGGTTTTCCCTTCTGTTCTGTTTTACAGTAAGGCTATTACTATTTTAGTCTATTTTAGGCCTTCTATAGGCAACTTTTTCCACTGCTCTTTTTCACTTCTTCCTCTCCTTGGGAAGGAGTTGCTGCAGAAATTCCCTTCCAGGAGGGCTGTGGCTCCCTGAAGCCAGTCCTTCCTTCTGCAGCTGGTGGTGTTATGAGTTCCTTCAGCACAAAGTACAAATAATTTCACGTAAAATCTTGCTAAAAAACCAGCAGAGTACTGGACATCTGGGAGAGGTGAGTCTGAAGTAAACAAGAGCTCCTTTATGGCCACTGTCATATCCCCATTTCCTATGATACCTCTTTTTGGAATGAGGTTTCCCCCATCATTACACCCTTCTCCCCACTGGAAGTCTGTCTAACCCAGTGTGCTGCTTATTTTGTCAGATTGGTCAGAGCTATCTTTAGCTCCTACCTCTGCAAAAATCAGTTGTTTTTTCACGTTAATACATCAAAACTCTCTGCATCTGCTTTAAGTTAAGGCATGCAATTTTCTGCTTGTTTTCTCAGTTGTCAGCAGGGTGCTGGTGGATTTCTTTAATTACAGTCTTGGATATATGCAGTTGTGCTGTGGTGTACTGTGCTTCCAAGAAGTGCTGTGTGTAGGTGCTGGCAGAGCCTGAGTGAGGGTACATGGACATGGCTGTGTCACTCCTCTCTCTGCACTGCTGTGACCCCAGGGGTGGTCACTGATTCTCAGAAACTAAGCAACTCCAGGTCTGGGAAAGGACTTGGGCCTGGGACATGTTCTTTAAAGCAAAGAATTGTTGACTTTGAAGCAAGGTGGTTCATATAACCTTTATTAATACTAATATTATTCATGAAATGAACAAAGAATGATTAATGGATACAACTGTAGAGCTGAAGCTTTACTGTCGCCTCTCACGGATAAACGATCTCTGTCTTTGCAATTCCAGCGCTCTCTGGACTCTAACTCTCATCCGACTAGACTTTTCCGAACTCTCTCATGTCCTTCCCTCCCTCTTGTCTTAGCTGATTTTGGCCAGTACCTCTCTGCACTCCTGGTTGAATGACCCCAAGTAGAAGCTGAAGCTAGAGCTGTAAGTGTCCTCTTAAAGACATTTAACGCTGTGACCATGACATTTTCTGCTTATTATTCCAGTAAAAGAGGAGAGTATTTTTTTTTCCACTGTTGTTCACAGTATGTGAATGGTGGTTGCAACAGAGCTGTTTCTCCAGTTTTGAGGGTAAACAGCACTAACATTACTGGTGACTAGAGGTTTTTTTCAGCAAAGAATAGTCCAGAGATTAGGGTTGAACAAAATAGTATTTTTCTAAAGTCCTCCCCTCCCCCCTAAGAACAACTTGAATGTATAAATCAGCTGTACTTGCAAAATACTTTGTTAAATATCTTGTGTTTTAGCATGCAGGAGGTCTCTGTATGGTGGGAATGACTGTGTTAGAATATCTCCCACACTTATCTTCTAAATTGAGCATTTGCCATCTCTTTGGATTACCCTTATGCTGAAGGCCAGATACTCTGTTATAAATGGATAAAATTTTCTGAATGTCAATAGTTTTGCATCTTCAGCTGGTGCAAATGCAGCTGCATAAACTCAGTGAGTCTATATTAATTGACATCAGCTGGGAGTCATGTAGAGTTTCCATTTGTGCAGTAGCCCGCTTTCACAAAGATGAGGGGAGAGGTGGTTTCACTGAGTTTGCAGAGTAAGCATGAGGGGAGGAAGCAAAAGGAGATTAAATGAGTTTCTGAGGAAGAGCTTTGTGCAAAGTAGCTTTCTCAGCTGATATTTTTTAAGAACTTAATGGAGAGAGGCCATAGGATGGGACCTTCATACAGTTGCCATGGAGCAGACTTACCTTGAGGGTGGTGTAAGGGCAGGAAGGAAAGTGCTGGTGTGCAGACTATCCTGTTGGATGTATGAGAGAGGAGCTGCCTTACTGTATCACCTTTTCTCTCCTCCCTGCCCCATCCTCTGCTTGTGCTTTCATGCACGTTGCAAGTCATTGCTGTGGGGAGGACTGCACTGTTTATGTAAACAGCAAAATAGTCATGAAATTATATATTTACATCAGTCTCTCTGGCAGACAGAATCTGACCCATAATTTCCAGGAAAAAGAAATAATTTAAACAGTGGTCCAGACAGTCCTGACATCTGTTTTATTCTTGCATCATATTCTAGGGGAATTTTAAGACCATTTTAGAGAAGTCACTAACTGATTCAACAGTGTTTCAAGAGGAGTTGCATCCAGAAGAGAGAAATTAGGGTAGGGCACTGTAAAGTCATGTGATGGCTGAATATTTTCCAAATGTCTCTTGATGTAGTGCTGTAACTAACCTCTGTTCAGCAGGACTTAGCACAACTGTTGCTCTTAGTTGTCTCTGTATAGCAGCATTTGAGCCAATGGAGAAGGAAGCTACGAGTAAAGAGCTGGCTGCAGAAGGGATAACACCAGGAAATGACTCCAGGCACCCCAACAGCACTTGAATGGGAATGCATAACCTCTATGTGCTGCTTGTCGGGGTAATTATTCCTACTAAAACTCAATTAACCCTGGTGCTATCACCCGCACTGAGCACATAATGAAGATACGCCTGTCTGGAACAGGCAGGAGAATGTATTCGTATTCCTGATTCAAAAAAAGTCTTCTGGAAGTGCCTTAAAAGTGATACAAAGATCTTGAGGTTGCCTGATGAATTCTGCCTTCTGTGTTGGTAGAGATGCATTGATCAGGACAGAAGGGCAATTTTGCATGATCTTCATTTCAAAAAGGTGTTGCATTGAGATGTTTGCTAGATGCTGTGGAAATGTTTGAGCTGGAGAGCTGCTCTTTACTTGGGTGTTGCAGGGCTCTAAATTCTCCCGGTGAAAAATGATAGTAGCACATGGGTATATTTAGCAATTTGCTCTCCGCATGCTAATAAATGGCCTCTGTAAAATGATCTTTATAAATCTGCAGAGATAAAAGTCCCCAGTGTTCGCTGGCTAAAGAACAATCTCTGAGAGGGCGCCTTCATCTCAAACATCAAGACAAGACATTCTACTCCTTCATTTTTTTTCATTCATTAATACTATATCTAAAAATGTCTTCTGTGCTTCTAACTTGTCCTTGACTTCTCAGAGAAGTGAAGGAGGCCTTTGATTCCTAGTATTTTTCTTTTTTTACCACAGAAGTACTTTTACACTCTAGACTGATAGATATCTTTACCTCTCTTACTGTAAAGCATTTTCTGTAATCCTTAACTCATTTCTTGTATCTCATGCTTTGGGGAATTTTTTTTTCTCATCAAACTTACACAGATGTGAACACCAATCTTTGTGTTCGTATATACTACCTCTTGGCCATTATTTCCAGATTTTTTTGTTTGGCTTTTGGTCAAGGTAGATCACAGAGATATAATTTCAAAACGATCAATCTTGTCATTGTTCTTTTATACTCTAAGGAATAATTAGAGGGTAAAAGTGTTTTTATGATGGGTAACAAAGGGCTCTTGCACTTCTCAGAAGTCAGGGGTAAGTTAGAAGTGTCTGAAGCCTTTTGCTGTCACCACTATCTGGCACACCAATGTTCCACTCCACCAAGTCTGCCCTTGGATGAGGTATCCACATCAAAACAGATTTCTGTTGCATATGGCCAACCTACCATGCACCTTGCAGTGCACCCCTATGCCACTTTGAAAATTTCCAGGCAATTAATTTTGCCATCAGTAGTGACTTTCATCTTCATTTCTGGATCACAGATGGAAGCAGTAAATACCATCGTTGCCAGTCAGCATAGTCTTGGCTGTTGACTGCTGTTGTGGAACGTGCTTGGTAACTTAATCCGCTTACTTCTAGCCAGAACAATCACCAGCCGCGTGGGAAGAAGTCTGAGATTTCTGAGACCGTCGTGTCTGCGGTATTATGAGGCTGTCTTACAAGTCTCTTAGCACTCTTCATTTGCATCTGATGATATATATGCAGGTTACTGGCCTGACAGCGGAAGTACAGTAACGGCCTTGCAGATGCTTCTGCTGTGCTTTGGATAGCTTAAACAACCTCTCACAGCAAGCTTTGCACTGAGGTGGATCGGAAGGGTCTGAAGGCTTTGTTCAGCGACCAGCTGTTGCGTCAGCAGTGAGAAGCAGATAGCGGTTAGCACTGCAGCTGTTTTCTGTAACGTGGGGCCACCTCTTCTGAGCTAGTTCTCAGTGGATATATGCCAAAATCTCTCCCAAAGGCCCACCAGTGGAATTGGCACTGCACACCAACATATGAGTTCACAGCTTGAACAAGCTTTATCTCAGTTCTCGCAGATGGCTAAAACAGTGTCAAAGCAGGATGGGGAAAGGCCACACAGCCCTGCTGCATACTGGGTGAATAGCAAGTCCCTGCCTTCTTTAACACCAGTCCTGATGGTGCTGGTGTCTGTCCTGGTATTTTCATCTTCCTCTTCCTGACACATGAAAAGAAAGGATCTTCCCACTGCAATTCCCTTATCTCTAGAGTGGAAGATGGAACATGCCCTATGCAACCCTTAGCAGCACATACAATTTCAAGCAATAAACAAACAGATTATCTTGTATATCCCAGGATTCACAGAAGCTTAAATGGAATAGAAATGTCATATTGGAGTTAGGACTCTTAATCAGCATCCCTGAATTTCAATGACATTCTGAAGCTTAATTTCCTTAAACTCAATGAAATGAAGAGCAATCTTTCCATTCTGGAACATGATTATCACTTCAATGTTCTTGAGAAGATACACCTGCTTTTCCTGGACTCCACTCAGTGACTTGGCACATACATGAAAATTCATCTTCTGTATGCTGAGTTCCAGTTCAAGTTTCTTTTTCTTCTTTATGGTCTCTGTTTGGAATTCACAGAATGAGAGGAATATCTGCTTCATTACAAAATTTTCAGTAAGTAGTTCTAGGGAAGGAGAAGTAAAGAAATCCCCAATAAATCTCTCAATTCCTGCCAGCAAGGATTGCTGGATGGAGCCACTCTAATCCCTGGGCTCATACTGCTGTGCAGTACAGTGTTGAAATCAAGACATACTTAAACTTCCAGAGTGAATTAATTTATCTGCTACTCTGAATTACATGTTTTGCTTTAGTAAGTATGACCGCATTATCTAGAAATGTTCTCTTCTGAGTTTGTTACAGAGATGAGTTGCTGAGAGGCATCAAACATTTACAGCTGAAAGAGGGGAGAGAAGTTTGTTTATATTAAGAAACTGTAAACTCATCAGGTATTGCATACTTTATCAGAGAAGGCAGGCATTTAAGATGTATAAACAGTTTGAACAAGCAAGTTGTACAGGAAGGACATGATGGACCAAGTCTAGCTGGTGTAAGTCAGTGTTGCTTTACTGACTTCCTTACTGTAAGATGGTTCACAGTACTTTAGGGTTTGGTTCAAGGACAATCCATAGACAAACTAGCAGGTAGAGGGATTCAGTCTACAAAAACAAGCTGTGTGTTTTTGCAAAACTTTTGCAAATGTTTTCAAACACTTTGAGGAGAGAAAATAAGGCTGGAAAACTCTCAAGATCTTTTCTTCCTTTACTTCTTTACTTGAATTCTTTTGTGTTAAATAGGCTGAAAGTCTTCAAAGATTCTCAAATATAATTTAAACTACTCTAACTGCAGCAGTGGGAAGAACGTGGACTTGCAAAGATACCTGCAAGAGGACTTGATCAAGAGGACTTGATCAAAAATCAAGTGAGCCAGTTATGGCAAATTAAACAACATGGAAAAAGCATCAAATGAATTTAAGACATTGGCTCTTATTTGGAGAATATTTTGTACTAGAAATCTTCCCCAAAAAAGATGTCCAAATTTACTTGGATCCAAACTGTTCCTTAGTACTAGCCAAGCTGCTACAATCTTTTTTATTTTCCAAGATCCATCTTCTTTGCAAATAATCTAGCATGTACTAGTTACATTATTGACAGCTCCATCACATTTGGACCAGAAGTCTGTGGTTCACATTTGTGCACATTTCTAACTTTCAGCAAAAACACTGAGATTTGATATAATACAGGAAATACTTTTTAATAAGATGATTAATGGAGGTCTGTTGCTGTCAAGGCAACTTAAAAACAGATTCCAAGAATCCTCTATCCCTTTCTAAAAATCTGAACAGGAAAGAAAGGAAACATCCCTTCTTTCAGTTATTTTTTTTTTATTATATGCTAACTTCTTTAGCAAATTTAGTAACAATAAAAATAGAGGTGGAGCTGAGTAATAAAATTCACGTGGAACTTATCAAATCTAAACTCAATGTATACAATACTGAGAGGATTTTATATTTAGTAATCTAAAACAGACTGGTACCTATGACATCTACTCTTCTATGTGATCTAGTCCAAAGTTAAAGGTAGACAAGCTTAATTTGGCTCAGCATGCATATTTTATTAAAGCTCAGCTAGACTCCTAACATTGCTAATGCTTCAGATCAAGCTCAGATAGCCAAGAGCATGCTGACTGCTTAATAGTAGTCTCATTAAAATTATCTAGTCACCCTGCCACCATTAGTGTGAAAAAAAGTTATTTAAAACTGCATTTTGTTATGTGGTGTTGCCAAAATACTAGAATTTGGGCTATAGAATGCTACAAGTCACCTTGAGTTTCCGTATGATTCAAATGTCCAAGGGATCTGAAAAACTCATTCAGCGTTTCTCTGTTTGGAAGATTTAAAAACTCATTTAGGATTTCTCTGTTTGGAAGGTTTTAAGTCAATATAAATGAGGCTGAGAAAGATCTCTCCCTTTAAGTCTTTCTTTCACTCCTTACTCAATCTGCCCATCTAGCTCATAACAGTGTTTACTTCCTCCTAAGGTCAAGAGATACAGGATGAGAGCTCCTGGCCGTATGAAACCCTCAGCAGGACTTTCCAGCAGGCACCTCTGTGCAGCAAGAACAAATTGAATAATTATGCTGCTAAAGTGGCCTTCTGCCCAGGAGCAATTTTTTGATCTCTGTATTTAACTTTTGCCTTTTTGTAACAAAATACTACTAAGGGGGTCTGTGAGTACATTTCATTGATAGAAAGGAACAGCACCTCAAGGTACAACTCCCTGGTCTCTGGGGGTGGTAAGTCAAAATCCTGATGTGAGCCATATTCTGTTCTGTTGCTCACAGCTGACGTTTTAAGCTCCACCTAATTCTTGCAAGTCCACTCTCTGCACAGTCAATATGCAAACATGAGACTGGGAAGGAGAGATTGGTCTTTAAGTCTATATAAGCTATAAAACACTTTGGGGGAGCCAAAATCCTGAATATAAATCATATGGTAAGACTAACGGTCACAGTCAGACCATGGCACAGGAGGGGTGTACGAGGGAATAAGGATCAGGGCCCTAACACTTCAGGGAATTTGTCAGATATAACTTCCAAGCTACCCTAACAGAGGGCCATTTCTCATGCCGTGAAGAAAGTAAAATAATCCCAGTACTCCCTCTCTAATAATCTGACTTGCAGTAAAAAATTTCCTCCTGCCTCCAAATCTGCTTCCAAATTCTGGACTGGAAGGAGAGTGGGAGGGAAAAGAGGCTGAGTTTTCTATAAAGCAGAAGATAGAGGGGAGATACTTCCTAGTTACTCTGTTTGACTAGCAGAAGAACTGGAGTGTAAGGTTCATCCTGTATAACCACGATGGGCAGGATATGTGCAGAATATATGCATATATAAGCAGAATAGCAACAAATCTCAGCCATTTAAGAATATACAACTTGTACTGAGTTTATTATACAAGTTGAGGCAACTTCAAAGTTCAGATACGGACCCACATTCCTAGATCTTCAGCATGCTTTTAAATCCCTGTAGTGCTTGGAGCTTTGGGGCTGGGATCTAGGCAGCAATTGGAGAAAAATGTGCTAAACACCTCGTTCTGCTGCTTATAACTCACAAGGCCTAAGGGCCTTTGCCACAGTGATGGCCAGTCCTTTAGCAGCTGTGTCAGTCCCTCCTTTGGTGTCATTCACACTTCTAGCACTGTCGAAAACACTCAGATCCCACTGCAATGATTTGCTTTTCTCCATTCGGTTTTGTTGCACTGAGTTTATTGGTGCCAAGTATAACCAGCCCTTTGAACGCTTTATTTAAAACCTTTTTATAGTGACTGTCGAGTGATTCCTCCAGAGCTGACCACCAAACAGAGCACACAGCTAGGCTTGGCGAAATGCCCTGAGAAACTGCTCTTCCCTTTCCCCACTCCCCACACTGCCTTTTGTGGCTCGCTATTTAGAGAGGCTGGTAGAAGAACAGATGGAATAAATTGTCTGGTGGTAGCCTTGTGACTGAACCCCTTCTGGGAAATGCTACATCTCTTTCTGTTGGATTTATATGCGAGATGCCCAGAAGTCAGGAGCACCAGGAACAATTTGCCTTGCAAAGCACTGTAAATCTCGGAGTCTGCTCTGCTTCCAGGAAAGCTCCCCAGCAGTGACTCCTGGAGCCTGCTCACGGGGAATTTCCAGCCAGCCTAGGGCTCTCCTCGAAACCAGCATCCGTGTTGTTAGAGCACACAGGAGTGAGGCCAAAACCACCATCTATATATCACCTCTGCGGATGTGGCATACAAGCAGTGGAAAAGGGGGAGTGACACATTAAATCTTACAAGTACCATTTTGTTTCACTTTCCTTCTCTTCCATCCTCCTCCCCTCTCCTCTTTCCAGCTCCCCTGTGCTCTTTTCAGTAGCTGATGGGGTGGTAAAATTCCAGGGGGCCAAGACAAACTGTTAAACGTTCTGATTTCTAATGGTTCCTTCAGAAAATTGCTGACAGATGCTGGTCCTGAGATCAGAACAGCAGAGGCTGCCAGCCTGCGGCCCAGCGCCAGCCATTGATTCCTTCTTTCTATAGAGAAATCTAAACCTATAGTAAGTCTCCATGCAGAGACTGTGCTGCTCTTCTCAAACTTCCTCCTTGTCCACTCGTCTTCCCTCTCTATTCCTGTTCCCTTTTGCACTTCCCCAAACTTTATTCCCTGTACTCCAGTTTATAATTTTAATTTGTACCTTTTCTCATTTTTTTTTTTACCCCTTTTTTCTTCCCTGTTTCTTTTTGCTCTCTAGCCACTAAACTGTATGGATGTTTGCCCAGCTAGAAGTGAGAAAAAGAAAAGTGCAGGAATTTGACTGATGCAGCAAGTTTTCCTCTCTTTTTTGAAACCTCTAATTCACAAGACAGCCTATTTGTGTCTCAGAATAATAGATGGCTTGAACCCATGTGGGAGAGATGGGATGGGGGCTTGTTCGGTATTGAGGTCAGGCAGGGTCTTGCAGAAGGAGACAGAGGTAAGCTGCCAGCTTAGGGAAGGAATGTGTTTTGCTTCCAGCCAGACTTGTAACTGTATTTGTGCACACTGTGGCTGAACTTTTGTTGCATCCATAATATGCCCTGGCACCTGGCATAGTGGTCTGGGCTCTTTCCTCACTTAATGCCAGTCCCTTATTACAGGCTACCCCAACTGCAAGTTTTGCAAAGGAAGCAATTAGCCACAGTTCCGGTTTTGCTGATGGAGCTCGCAAAAGCACTGATACAGTCCCAATTGCTGTCATGAGTTCAAGAAACAACAGCAGGCCGTGGGGAACATGGGTTAGGGAGGGAGATATTCATCCCTAGAAAGTTTTGTGAAATTTGAATGGAATTGGAGACTGCTATACTCCAAGGAAAAGATTTCTGCCAACGTGCAGAGTGAAGTCTGCCACTTGTGCTCTAGAGGAATGCTGTGAATGTGGAAGCGTGGAGGTGCAAGAACTACTATTCAGGGACTGAGTCTGAGGTCCTGACTTAGTTTCAAGTAAATACACGTGTATAGCTGAGTGACCAAATCTACTTGACTTGGTGACCTCTCTGTAAATTGCTATGACCGCAGGTTGTGGCTTGGGGAGTTCACATTTGGCAGTAGGGAAAACTTCTTGCTGAGGAGCCAGTGCTGCTCTGAGAAGGTGATCAGAAAGGCTGTGCCATCAGTGTCCTGGGGGCTTTCAGCACAAAACCATGGCCGCCCTGATATAGTGCTGGTGGATAGTCCAGTAGTCAAAGGAGAGATTGGACTAGAGACCTCCAGAGATCCCTCCCACCTGAGCACTGCTTCTGTGATGCTCAGATATTAGTTGCTGAGGGCAGGATGAAACTTCAAGCTCTTTCCCTGAAAATATTCACTACCTTGATACCCAGTTAAGGCATATCTCTACTCCAACAGCCTGACCATAGAAATAGTGTTGGATGCTCCTATGCTCCTTAGCTTTTATCTTCGACAGCCCTGTCAAAGACCTGAAGATAGTATCATAGACTTGCTGTAGGCCAGAAAATATGAACCATTCAGAGCTGTGCTGCTTAACCAAGCCTTTCACCTGTGCAGCAATCAATGCATGGGAAGCCACTGCTGCTCTTTTCCTGTTCGCAAAGGACTCTAGCATCTTCCTTGAAGCTTATCCAACAAGCAAATGCTTGAGGCTGAGATCCATCTGCCAAGGATGTGAATCCCTAGCTTCCTGGCTGGCAGCATTACTGGTCATGCTTGCAGAGTGTTTTGCTGTCTTATTAGCAGCTGTCATCACCATTAAGGGAATGTCTCTCACTCTGACCAGCAGCCACAGAAGATTAATGTGTATAATCCTAGAGGAACTGTTTCTTCTGGCTGCTGATGTGCCAAAATTAGCACCTTCATCTATCAGCTGGTACTTGATTCCTATGATTGTTGAGGATTTGCTTCCAGAGAGTTGGGGGACTGCCATGTCAGACGCAGTGATGATGGATCGATTGAACATCAAGGCACAGCTTGCGAGCAGTGCAGATATTGCATTGCCTGGTGTTGCCACTTCATTACTGTTATTGTTTTTATAGCACCATAAACATTCTGCTGCACCGATTTCCTCCCATTGCAGACAGAAACAAGGGAGCTATCAGCACCTCTGAGGAGGCACTCAACATGTTGCAGGAGTGAGTTCAGTACCTGCACAAAAGACACCATAAAATCAGCCTAGGAAAAGTCTGAGCACACGCATCCATAGGACAGAACATGCATCCTTTCCTGGGCCTGGAGGATTATAACAGCATTTTAAAAGAATACTCATTTCCAAAATGGATATGTACAGCACTAACATCCTTTTGTGACTCCAAAGCATGCTGCATGGTACGTCCTGCAGCTGCAGGGAGCTGTGAAATGAGGAGGTGCAGCATCTTCACAGTTGCATCCACAACACCACTGGTGAGGAAGGCAGGTTCTTCTGCATTTCTAACAGGGAAAGTCTACAAGTTGAAGCAGCTATATATTGATATCATCCTAACTGGTTAACTGAAAAAAATCAAGCAACTGACTCACTGTCCTGCATTCATTTTCACTGAGATCTTCCAACATTAAGCAGTGGGAAAAGCCTGCTTGAAGATGCTGCCATTTCAGACCTTGAGCTATATCCAGTGCAAGGTAGTCCTCTCACAGCTTCAGGTGGGGACTTATAGGGGGACCATGTTCATTTTGTGAAGTAACGCAAGAAAACAGAAGCCACACTATATGCCTTCGCTGAGTGTCATATGTTCTTCAGTGCTCTGTTTGTCTGAAGTCAGTGTGACTATAGTGCTGTTGGTATCTATCTTCTGTAGAAGATATAAATATTTGAGATCATAGTGCAGATTATGTGCCACTCACAGGTATTTCTTTCACTAGCCAAAAGGATTGCATTGTCTTGGCCCACAGATGCCAACTACCTATCACAGGCAATATGAGTTGTCTTCCAGCACTTAAAATCCAAATGTTACCCAGGGCATGAAAATGCTAACCTTGTCTATAAGAACCGATGAAAAATTTCAGTCAAGTTGTTTAATCCAGTAAGAAAGAGTAGCGAAATAGCACCATATACAAAGTAACTCTATTTGATGTTCTTGGCAAAATATGGGGCATATCTAATTGTGTTATTCGTTACTGAGCACACTGCTAAATCACAGCAAATAATGTTAGGGGAAATAAAGTAGCTGAATATAGGCAAGAGCCTATACTATTGCTATTTATTATTTATACCACAGTGAAACCTGGAATCTCATCAGAAGTTGAGACCTTGGTCTTTTAGGCACTGTACACACCCAGAGTGTCTAACACAGCCTTTCTCTCAACATACAACCTTAAATAAAGAAGACAGCCACGAGAGCTGGAGTGTGCAGGACCTGGAGTTCAGCGAAGGTATTACTCATTTGTCTTAAGCGTTCAAGCAGTGATCTACCAACTGAGAATGCTGCTTGCAAGGACCCCAAGGACTTCTTTTATGGAAACGTTGGTATCTGGCTGTTGGGGTGTAGTTAGGAATGTGCACGATGTTCAGATAGCACAAAGCCTGTGGGTAACACAAGTTTCAGATCCTCCTCTAAGCTGGGATTCTCTGTACACAAACAGGAGAATGAAAACATGAGAAAATGTAGTATTGAGAAGCAAGTGCTTTCATGTTATAAAGATGCAGTAAGCATGAAGTCAGTGCTTTTTTATATTACTACTGATCTGATATTTTGCCAAGAACTGTGTGGACTTCACAAAGTCCATCTAGAGAGTTCACAGAGGAGGAGGAGGAAGACAATGGTGTCTTTTTCTTTGAAGTGTTTTGTTCTCTGCCCAGAGATGCTCTCATGCTGAATGAAGCTGCACTGGGAGAGAAATCAGGAATAAAAAGAGGTCCAGGACATATAAATTACAATGATGGTGCCTCCACAGAGCCAAATGTCTTTGCATGTGGGAAGAAATAAGTGGTGCGAAAAAAACCTATAGGTTAAAACCCAAGAGACTGTCTGTGCTAAAAAATGACTCATTATTTACAACACTTCTCAAAAATAAGTTCACCCCCCCACCTTGTGCAGAATTGAAAACACATTGGCTTGCTAGGGTGGACAGAGCCAAAATGTTTTCAGTACCTATTACAGGAAATGTATGAGACCCCTGGGCAAGAGAGATGTCTATAAAAGAAGATGGGAAACATTTGGCTTCCGCTGCTCTAGCTGTCAAGTAAATAACCTGGCAGAGAGCAGCAAGACCTCCTTGCCGATGTCTCGTCGGCACACATCAGAGCACCTGATGACTCCAGAGCACATAGCCTCATCTGAACCAAACCAGGGTGAGCCCAGAGACTCTGGATCATCCGAGGTGAGACATGGCATGAGCAAGACTAGGATGTGAATCCTGCTTGCTGCCTTGGCCTGTGTTTTCTGCAGCAGGAGGAGGGCACGTGCGGCTCTGCTGCCTAGGCAGAGCTACGAGCGTGTGGCAATTTGTGTGCAGACAGCCTACTCTTTCCTCTTCCTTAAGTTTCCCTGGTGCTGATGCTCCATCTTTTATGCTGTGTTTCAGAGGGAAGAGGAAATGTTGAAACACAGACTGAAGGAAGTAGTGTTGCTGTAGCTTATATCCTGATTATGTGAGTGTATGTGTCTGCTGTGTCTGCTCTGTGCCTTGCAATAAACTGCATTTCTTGTCCTTCTTTGGAGGCCTGTTTGAGCACACGGTAGAGTATTTCTAGCCTCTGTGTTTGGGTTTCTCTTCATGGAAACCAAAGTTTGGGAAGGGCTGAGCAGGGTCAAGACTGTCCTGTCATAGAGTTGGAGTTTTGCCAGTACTTACACCTAGACCTGGGGCCAGGGCGCCAGGAAGCATTCCTGGGTCCTACGATACTGCCTGGCTTATTAATCAAGGCCTCATAAACCAGGAACATCAAACACCTTCTCAGTTCACACTTGCAGCATGGTGAGATTATTAAAAATCAAGAACATAAATATAGGAGGAATTTGTCAGCTTTATGGGTTTCAGAACTGCAGACAGAATGCTTTAACTGAAGCTTGCAGAAAATGCAATCCATGCTGTCCGTGCTGGCTTCATTGCTGGCAGAATTTTTAAAATCAGTACTAACAAATTAACAGTTAAATACTAATCTTCAACATTTGAAAGGTAAACAAAATAAAGATGGAAGGAGGGTTTTAAATACAAGATTCTTTTTTTCTCTCTTTTCAGCAATCACTTTCAATAGCTATCATCTTGCATAAAAACTGTGACTAATAATCTGCAGCTAATATATAATTTTATTTTAATTACTAACCTAAAGTCACACAAACAACCAGGTGGTTACCTTCCTTTTCTACATACTACTATAATAGCTCCAGAGCTAACCAATGAAGGAGGCTGTTTTGCTGGACATGGTGCTTGGGAAGAGCCCCCATCCAGGTCTAGGTGTAGCTGCAGAGTTTTAATGTAACCTCAGTAAACCCTTGGGTGCTATTTCAGTGCTTAGCCGTGATTGATTTCCTTGGAAATGAGGTGCCTAAATCCCTTCTGAGGGCTAGGGCTTTGCAGGGCAGCATGTTACAGGATGTTGGCTGGTCTCTGTGCATGCTATAACACGAGAGTGGTCTGGGGTAGCCATTTGTGGGTTAGCTGTCCCTGAGGGCTGCAGAGACCTAACACTGCTGCTTCTTGTGTCTAAGTCCTTAGATTTATTATGTCTCCATTTCCCATTGACTACATGAAGATTTCAGGACTTTCCTCCTCACAGGAGTGAAGATTAATATATTCATGTTCATCAGGTACTTCTATGTTAAAAAAATAATAAAACCTGCAAAGTGTGCAGGTGATGCAACAACACGGTAGGTATTGCCATGACTGTGGTTTGTGTCGCTTGTCGATCAGCTGCTGGCAACAGAGCGTTAAAAGCTGTTCCCATCTGTTTGGGTGGAAATAGAAGTTTTACTTGTTAATTATTAGTATTTGGATAACAGTTAAAAAAGCTGCCCAGCACCTTTGGAAGTGCTTGGGTAGCACTCTTATAGGTTGAGAAAGCAAAGATATGTTTTTTTTTTCTGATTGCTGTTTTCCTTCCCCTCCTGTTCTGCACTGTGGTGGTAAAGGATTTATGAAGCCCTGCCTGTGGCTCCCTCTGCCTTCTCCAGGCCCACCATGAGGTTCTTTGCTAGCAGTAAAACCAACCCATAACTCAATGCAGAGCTCGAAAGAGCAGAAGGTGGGCCTGGGGAGAACTCACACCAGTGCAGCAAGGTGAATCGGAGATGTTTAGGTTGCAGTGCATGGTCAGGTTATGCCTAAGGGAGGTTCACTTGCCATTTCTGGGACAAAGATGCTTAGATTGGAAAGAAGTTGGACAGATGTAGCAGATGCAGCTGGCAATGGGGATATGCTGTAAGAGAAATGGGCAATAGTATACTGGGAAAAAACTACAAACTTTCAGACTTAATAAGC
Source organism: Rhea pennata (assembly GCF_028389875.1). Classification (NCBI taxonomy): domain Eukaryota; kingdom Metazoa; phylum Chordata; class Aves; order Rheiformes; family Rheidae; genus Rhea; species Rhea pennata. The sequence goes on from NC_084680.1 coordinate 5,628,118, forward strand.
TTATATTCTTCTTGGCGCACAGGCAGAACTGAAGTCCGTCTGAAAAAGATCTTACCGCTAGTTTGCTGAATCACCAAAGGCAGCATCTCAAAGTGGTGCGATTCTCCCTGCTCGATGCAGGCTGGTGCTGCCGACCATCCTCTCCTGCCTGTGATGCCAGCATGGGTATCTGTACCAGTATAAATTAAGTTCAGGATCCTGGGGGCTAGATATGTACTGCTTCTCCAGGTAAGAAGGCATTAAACACTTGGAGTGTCCGAAGAACCGTCCTGGGTAGGTTATTGGGCTCGCAGGCGCAAGCTGGAGCACGTGTGCTGCTGCCAGGACTGGGGGAGATGCGCTGGTTTGTGCTGCCTGTTGGACTCACTTCTTTGCCTGGTTAACCTGTTCTTTTGCATAAATCTCCTCTCCTCCACCTAGGCCTCAGTACATGGCTTTACAGCTGGGACAGAGGTGAAGACTGTTGGTGCATTTATTCAGAACCTCTTAACAGTGATAATAGTCATAAAAACGCCTAACGAGTCAGGAGGGTGTTTGGATTGTCTGGGGCCCTTCGGACACAATTCACTGTTGTCCATCAGGATTCTCCCGTTTGAAAAATATTCCTCATTTCATGGACCATCCCTGAGAAGGAGCTGGGGACAGGGATGTGTTGAAATGACTGTGGGGAACGCGCCAGCTAGTGACTGCAACATGAAATGCAGTTGCGTACTGACAGCTAGCTCTTTTTTATTATTTCTTTCTTTTCCTTGGTTATACCTACTGACGTTTGTGCGTAATTAGAGAGGAGAAAATTAACAAGTAAAACATGGGAATTAGAAATGTCTCCAAAGCAGATGGATCCTATTAGCTATATGAATGACCTGGTTTACATAGATTAAAAAATTTACCCCCAGACTGAGAATACAATGAAGCAAAACTGATAAAAACTCAAACCCACCCTTTTGTCTGCAACAGTTCCTTTTCCCCATTGCTTTTTATATTCTCTGTAAGAAAAACGTTCCCCAAAATCTGTACGATCAAGGTTTTGCCAAAATGCTGGATGCCTCAGATGATTCTTAAGAGATTCCTTAGTCCTATTAGCTGCTGATCAAGTCTCTGAATTCCTGTACTATATTTTTAGAGTTCTTAGTTATGGGACAGTTTGTAAGCTTGAGCACGGTGTACATTTACAGTACAGTTATGTCATTTACATCCTCCTGACTGGTGAAAATACAAAACAACAGTAATATCCCAAACTTCTTTCAACTGAGAGAAATTCTTTTTTCCTTTCTATTGTTCCTAAATACGAAAAATTCACCCCAAGCAGACACCCCTGACCACGTTTGTTTTCAAAAGTATCTATCTTACAATGCAAGGGCTTTGGCCAGGGTCAATGGATACCCTCTCTTCTTATATGCACACTTTCAGCATCAACCTGTTCTTCATTGCTTGTTTGGACTTTTCAAATCAACACTTGGGACCTGCTCTGCATTGCACAGCAGCTTGTGTCATGCAAGGCGCAACCATTTTTAGCCTCGACTAGAAGATAGGTCCAAGGGATTAATTAGAAGGGGGAAAAAAAGTAATGTACAAGGAAATCACACCAAGGAATATTGGAAATGCTGCAGATTAAAATGTATTTCAGAGAGAGCGCTCCAGAAGAGATTAACAAGCACAGATTACATGACAGCTATGGATAGCAGAGCCTCATATAATCTTTCAGGCAAAACTCAGTTGTCAAAAATCAACAGTACGCTTTTTAAAATGCTTCCCACAAATCTCACATCTCTGCCAAGACAAACTCTCTCCCTTTGAAGAGCAGAACCAGTCTTCAAAGAGTCTTTCCCTATCCTTTAATTTTTATTATTGAATTAGATGAGGGCTGCAGCTCCAGGTCACAATAACTGTCAAGGACATGAAGTAGACAGTACGTGGAGGAATTTACGGAGGAAAATAGAGAGTGACAGAAACCTCAGGGCAGAGCAGATAAGCCAGCCGCTGTCTCCCTCAGCGCCTCTCCCAGGGAGACGAAGGCAGTTAAGTACAGTTGTTGGCTGTGCAAAAAGGGAAAAGGGAGCAACAGTGGGACCAGAAAGGTGATTCAGTTCCTCTGAACTCTCCAGCCCTTCTGGTCTGGGGCTTGACAACCAAATAAAGGCATGTTCATGAAAACTTTTTCTAACTATATCGCTTGATCTAATGAAGTATTTGACATCTCTCAAACCTTGCCTCGCTTATGTCTTAGGATGTCTTGGGCCATCACATCTATTACATAACTGTTCTGCTCTGGGCTGTTGTTCTGGTGCTGCAAGAAGCATGAAAATTTGTAAGAAAACTACAAAAATTATGTGAGGGCTGAAAAAGAATGCTTCGTGAAGCAAGAGCAGTGATGGGCTAAATATGTTTAATCAGTGAATGAAAATATTGAGAGGTAAAGTAAATATGTTGTGTAAATAGGTACATTCTTGAAGAAGAAAACACTGGGCCATGCTGAGCTGCTCTGTTATCCAGCACAGGAAGGCAAAGTGAGACGCAGCAGATAGGTCTGAAGCTGAAGAAATTTTTGTGAGAAGTCCTATGTTGCTAAATTTTTTCACGCAAAGACCAGATGCCTTTGTGGAATTTAGCCAGAGATTTTAGCTAAACACAAATTATTTGATTCAGTGTAATTAGGTGAAACATAATGGCCTGCAATATACGAAGTGTTGGAAGGGGTAATCTAGCAATTCCCCTCGTTTTAACCTCCCTGAGCTCCTGAGCATGGTTTGTGGCTGCCCACACCATGAACTGTCCATTAACTATGAAACTAAAGTGTGGGAGTGGAGACAGAGGCCGAGTGACTTTCCCAAGGTCCTACAGAAGAGCAGGAAAGCAAAACCCTTGTCTCCTCACTGCCCATGTCTCCCTCGTGTACTGTCCTGTTCCGTCTTTCAAAATTGTGTCTTCTCCTCCTTCTCCTCCACACATCCGGTTACGACATTAAAAAAAAAATAGCAAGCAGTTAAGGAGATTAGTCAGAAGATCTGAAGTAGTTTCCTGTTCACATAATGACTTTCCAAGATAGTAGGGCTGTAGCTGTTTCCTCATGGTAATTAATGGAAAGTCCTCAGTATTAAAGTCCTCAAGCAGATTGGGACAAATAGTATTTGTACTGGTGGCAGAAAGGTTAGGTAAAATAGCTACTTCTCAGGGCGAGCTGTGCACCAGTAGCAGCACTAATTGCCCTCCTGAGAGTACTGGACTCCAGCTGCTCGGATGTGTGTCAGACTGATCCACGTCGTTTTACCGAGGCAGATACGTGTCTTTACTTCCATACAGTTAATGGGGAAACCGAGGCACAGGAAAGACAACTGACTTATTCAAGATATTACAGCAAGTCCATGGCAGACTTGCAAATAAGAGCTTGGTATCTGATAAGAAGTGCACAGAGCCTAAAGGATAATGGCCTTTCTGTAGTATCTTCTGACATCTGTCCCCAGCAGGAACTCTGGACCTTCCCTAACAAAGAAAGGGAATGAAGGTGAGGAAGGAATAATCAAAACTTCTATGAGGCATCATTGATTGAGGATTTGGGATCAGTTTGCAATCCTTTTGTGAATAATTTAAATCATTTCTGTTTTCTCTGAAGCTATTTCCTGCTTTTACAAATGAAAGCAGCTAGATATTCTTGATAGATAAATGTTCTGCCAGTGCCATTAATAAAAAATAATATGCTGTAAATATTCACCTCAGTATGAATGTATCTTTGTTCCCTTGACTGAGGTGCACTTTTATTGCCTTTTCCTTGATTTAAAGCCAATTGATGCTTAAAATTCTGCGTGTTTAAATTCTCTGTTGGAGCAGTATCTTTGAAGGTGGTCTCCATCTCCTGTGAAAGGTTTGACGTCAGCATGGGTCAGCCAGTGTGTCTGCAGTCTGGCAGCTACAGAGATTTGGAGGCCTGTTACCTTTCGGTGAAGAAGTATGGCTCATTTGCCTCCCAGGCTCAGCCCAGGGGACCTCCTGGCTTCTCATCTCAGTTAAAAAGATTGTTGTGAGCAGGAAAGTTAGAGTTCATGGAGCAAGTTTCACTACTTCAGTGAAATAAAGACCCAACAGTAGAGAAGAATGAAAAATTGGGTAGCTCTGGGAGGAGAAGGCACAGAGCATATGGTAGACGTTATTATTACTACTGTTATTTTTATTAGAACTTATTATTAATTTTCCTCAGTGGAAAGGAACCTATGCAGCATAGGTTATGGATGAGGAAGGAGATTAAAAGGATCAAGAACCAAGTAAATCCAATTTACTCAGGCTCAGCCCACCTTCATACCTCTAAACATAATGACTGTCTGAGAGCCAAACTCATATAAGCTAAATCCCAGATGCCTAATCACATGTGAAGGGAAGTAACTTGTTGTTATTTGGTATTTCTTTCCAGGCTCCTCTGTACCATTTCATGCTGTTAAGCTCCCAGGAATGGCATGTTAGGACATGGATGCTGCGTGACAGAGCATGATTGGATCTGGAGGGCTCTCACTGAGGAACTAAGGGAAGGCATTTACCACACTGGATTTGATCCCCTTAAGTTTCCTCTGGATTTGGCCCCACATAGAGATGTGTCCATCCGTCCCCGCCAATTGCCCAACCAAAGCACAAGCCTCAGTCCTGGAAGATGGAAACACTCACAGACTGTAGCTGTGTTGAACTAGTCTGAAGATGCCTCCTCTCCTGTTTTGTGAGTTTGCACATTGTTGTACCTTGTGATGGGCTACATGCATGAAAACCCACTTTCACAGTCTTTCTCCTGAATTCCTCTCATCAGACTGTTAGTAGTGGATAGTTTTGATTTAGTGTCCTGCAGAATGGCACTCACCAAACATTTTCTCAAAAGGTGCTTCAAAGTCCAACAGGCACCACTGGAGCAGGTTTGGGGTTTTTTTTTCCTTTATTTATTTATTTTTTTTTTTTTATATAAACTGACTTAAAGCCAGTATCAATATTTATCTGCAACCAGGGAAGTGTTTTGCTGCCAGGAATTTGAACATTCTGTTTTCCTCTTGCTATAATTGGGGCACTTACTAATGAGAATATTTTCAAAATGAATGAGTGGAACATTAATTTCCCCATAGCCCTTTACATGTTTTTTAGACCTTATCTGATGGCCAAGTTGTAGACTCCGGTACAAAACATGATCGTCTTACAATACTATGGGGATTGCTGTCCCTCAGAGTTTAGTATCTGGTTGTTTTGTCCATATTACCTCTTGTTGATGGGTGCATTTCTGCCAAGTCATCCACTTACTTATGCTTCTATTACTTCACAGTGGTATAAGAGATTTTTATCACGAATTATAGAAAAGGTCTGGAAGCTATGTTGAGAAGTTGATTAGCCATCCTCCATGCCCCAGGCTGGATCAGCTATACCTGAAGTATCATATGCGGATAGCTGTCTGACCTGTACTCAGAAACCTGCAGTCCTGGGAAGTACATGGCTTCCTGACACAAAATTTTCAGGGGCTTAACTATCCCTCTGCATTTCCTACAGTCTAATCAAAATTTCCTTAGCTACACTATAACTTATGACTTACTATCCTTATCACAATGGATACAGTAAACAGTTTATTCTCTTCTTTTTTGCAATTTCCTTCCACATATTTGAGTGCTGTTATCATGTCTTTCCTTAGCCTTCTCTTCTCTAGCCTTAAATAAACCAAGTCTTTTCCATCTTTCATCACAGATCACATTTTCGGGAGCTCTGATCATTCGTTTTGCTTTTCTTTGGACTTTCTCCAGTTGATTTTCCAATCTTTCTTGATGTGTGGTGCTTCAGACTGAGTAGTCTGCTGACTGGAGTCTTACGGTGTAAGCAGACCAGCAGGTGATCTATCAGCTCACAAAAACCAATAGGATGTGTAAAATAGAAATGGATGACTGCATGTCATTGACTCCAAGCGTATTTACTATCTGTTAATGTTTGTACCGAGTTGTATTGTATACTGGCGGGCCAGATGACACCAATGGGCCAAAGAAGCTTTGTGTTCCTTTCACCTACGTTTTGGCCAGCTGTGCTCTGATTAATTTTCAATAGTGGGAGGTGAGATGGTTTCCAAACCTGCTCTTTATAAACCATCCATCATTATTAACCATAATAAGCCAAATAAAAATGTTCTTTGATGATAGCTAATGCCTCTGGGGAGGAAGAACTTGGAGGAGAAGTTGGAGAGACTGAAACATTTAATTAATTACCCCAAAGCAACTCAGTGGGAGGCTGGATATTTTCCTAAACTCCCAAGTTGTTTCGTGCACACATCCTCCCCCACATTTTTTTCTACTCTGTGTATTATTTCCATCTCTCGGCTAAACTTGTGATGTTGCCAATTGCCAAGTTAAAATCTGGCATATTCTCCCATGTTAGAGAAAACAAGGTCATTTCTATGAATCACTCAGGCTGAGAGAAGTTATCACATGCCAGGATACTTGAGATGGATAGACTTTAATGGAGGCTGTGACTTCACATATTTACATGTATAGATCAACCTCCAGCTGTGGAAGGATTCCCTCTTCTTTATCAGTACAGCTTGGGATGTGATTTCACCAGGCTTTACTTTCTCATGGAAGATCTCCAAGCAAAGCCCAGATTACTGTGGGAAGCAGTGCTTTACACTTAGTAGTTGCCATCCTCCATTTCAGCTTCCAAGGCAATCTCTTATTGTAAAGCCTGCATGGCTCTTCCTATAAATCAGCATGTTCACAGCAGAGGACTGAAGCCAAGTCCCTCAACACCAGAATCCCAGGTCTCTGTAACTTTTACTGAAACTGTCCAAGCTGCCTGTAAAGTAGCAATTTACTCTGGCAGTTACACCTACCCTTCTAAAACTTGGACCTAAAAATCACTAAATTAGTTCCTGAATTGCTTTCGAAGTGGCTACATTAGAAGAAAAGATGGTGCAGCCAGAGACGAAGTAGGCAGTGTTATACTTTCCAGCATGGTTCATTAAAGCACATACACAAATACCTCCTTGTATAATGAGCTACTAAGGTGTGGAGATGATATAGTTGAGAGGAAGTTTGAAGTGACCTGTTCTTTGCCCTGCTTTGTTTCTGAGGTGCTGTTGGATGTAAAACTATTCCCTTGAATTCTCCTCACCCTGTTTGGCTACTGTTTTAAAAAGTAGAAATAGAAAATTATTTTGGGTTTAGTTTCTTTAGAATTCCTCACCACCAAAGTAATGTAAGGGGTAGGCATTATGTTGTTGTCTTTGGATATGGAATTTGTGCAGTTTAAAGACTTGCTCTTAAAACAGTATAAATTAAGGCTAGATTATTTTATGTTGAATTTAAGAATATCAAACACTCATATAGGATATTTTTAAGATATGTGTAAGATGTTGTCAATGTGCATTTTTGGATTAACAGTTAATTTAGAAAATCCCTCTGATACTCTTATTTATGCAAAATATAGTGTGGGCAGGAGGTGAGAATCAAAAATAACATCTCAGTAATTTCTTATTAAATTCCTGAGTATAGATTGCCACCATAAGTTCATCGGTTAAATATAAATGCAGAATAACTTAGTTTAAAAACTCTCTATAGATCTAAGTTGCTAATGATAGACATTGCAGACTGAAAGGAAAATCATTTTCTACATTCACAAATTAAACTGCAGTCTTTCCAGCCCTAAAAAGGGCTGAAAGCAATGCCAGTTCTTTTGCCTTCACTCACTCCATGCTGTGAGCACATTTCCTTGGTTAGAATAGGACAGGCCGCTGACCAGCACTGTGCCCATAGCTTCCAAAATCTTTCACGTGACTGATTCCATCTCATGGGACCAGGAATCAAAATCGTACAGGAGATCTTCGTATTCAAATCCAACCCTAACTTCTCTTCACATTCAGAAAGAAGAACTCTCGGTTTTGGTTTTGACCTCTCTCACTCCAAATGGTATCTAGCCTATTATTCCACTCTTTGGCCTTCTTTTCCACTCAAGAATCTGTTATTACTATAGCATCTTTGGTCATTTAGCTTTGTGGACAACACATTAGATAAAATGCGTTGATGAAATCATCTCCATTCCTTGGTGTATTTTCCAAGTAAGAGTTAATGCTTTCCCCACACAGACAGCAATTTATATATATCTGGAATAATCTTGGCTACCTTTGGCCATAAAATAAAACATCCTTCCCTGGTCTTAGTGTTATGTCTGCTAAATAGCTTTAAAGAGCTAATGGCAGCTGTTGTACATTCTGGGAGCCCATGGGCAATCGTCTGCCCCCCCCAGGCTTAGCATCAAGGCAGACATACGGAAGGGAAGAACCAAGACCTAGTTCAGATACTCAGGAATCTCTTCTTGCTTCTGTAGTTGATGTAAATTTGGTCGTGATTCCAGAAACCTTTCAGAACCCACCAGAGCTTTTTCAGTCACAAAACTGAAGAACTATTTGAAGGCCTAATGGCTTATTTTTCCCACTCCATTAAAGTCAGTTGCAGAAGTTGTACTGCCGTCTGCAGGAGCAGGAGTAGGTCTGCTTTAAGGAGGAAGCGAGCCGCCACATTCTTAGGACTGAAAGAGAAATGAGAGAGCAAACATGGAAGAGGTGTGTAATTCGCCCTCTGATCTCCCCAAAGTTGTCCAGGCCTGAATCGCTGCATGTGCAGATGCAGATTAATTGGAAAGTATTTATTAATAATGTAAGAATAGGCTCTCCCTTGGCTCTGTGCTGATCTCCAGCAAGTTCCTCATACTGCTGATTAATATAGGCCACTTTGAACACGTGACATTACACAGAGGTACTTGCTTACTTGCATAGTAAGAAATAATACAGAAGAACACACTAGTCAGAATGAAAATACAGAGAGTAAATTTATACTGACACCTAAATTTGAATCTGAGCCTGCTCTTAAGTCCACACATGCCTTCTCTCCATACTGTTTACTAGCACTTTGGCTAAAACTTGGAGCTTTCTCAAAGATAAAGCTTGAGCACTGTCCATGCTTCAGGATATCTATCTTCTCATTCACGTGAGCATAGTCAAACACGTTATCTCCCAATCTACCAGCTGCTATTCCCCAGGATGGTCATCTCTTTTTTTTAAAGCCCTTTCTCCCACCAGAAACCCAGGCCACTGGGCAACAGGAAAGTGGGAAGCTGCTGCAAAAAGAAGCCTAGTGTCCTAGGTATGTCTCATATGGGAAACCGAACTCAATAGGACAACGGACACCTTTTGAAACTGGACCAACCTGGTGTTGCATTTGCAGGGACTTTTTTTAAGACTGTAGTTTGAATGCACCTGAAATCTTATAGTGACCAGGAGATTTTTTAAGATTGGATAAATTTGATGAAAATACCAGAACATTAGGTGAGCTGAAGATTTTCATTGGAATTATCCAGAATCAACTTGCAAGATCAGGAACCCCCCTCCGAACAGGTCCCTTCAGGGACTCAAATGACAGTTGCCTCTTGGCTTTTAGCACAAATGTCTACCTCCTGCCTCCTCTGCCCTTCTCCCCCGTGATTATCAGCTGTGGCAATCCACACAGGTCTCACTTGTTTGGTTCCACTGGTCTCCAGAAACACTTAGTTTCTTTTCAAAGACACCAGAATAAATCAGGAAACATCCACTACACAGAATATTCAAGCTGTTAAACAGTAAGTCTTGTTTGGGAGTATCTCCCTTTTTAGAGAATCTCTCAGAACACTGGGACATTTAACTGCCATTATTTGGATAGTTAGAATACTCAGGTGATTTTGGAAATCTTGGCCATTAGTTAGAAGGATATCTTACTTTTTCTATACAACAGAGATCCTTCTTTGGTATTATAAAGACAGAACCTGCCTTGTGATTCTTTGTTGTCATGCAAAAGTATAGATCAGTGGATTGCAGATTAGCTGCATTTCCTGCGGTGCAACTTTCAGCAAGAGGAAGACTGTGTTACTGCAGTGAGAAGATTGGTCTGTGACAGATAAGAATTCACCATGGTACACTCACAGCCCCCTGAAATGCCTGCAGATGACTGTTCTTTCATGTCCTAGGTCAAAATAAATAATTATGTAGAAATGCTATGTCAACCTCAAACCTAATTCCAGTTAGTTAGCTATTTGAAAATGCCTGTGCATAAAACTGTACTCTGAAGTGCAGTGACTGCTCCTTTTCTTTCAAGAAGGGTATTAGAAGTATTAGAACATTTCCATATAGACAAGAACTTTGTTTCTTGTTAACTAACTATAACTTCCTTGAGGATATTACCTCAGTTGAAAGAAAATATCTGACCGAAAGTCTTACACTATCATGTCACTTGGCTTTTACTTTAGCTCTTCTCTCTTCCCCTAATATGAGTAGCCTCATCACAAACGAATAGGTTGCCACCACTACCGGTCTCAAAGCCAATCAGGGCAGGAGTGCAGTATCCATTGGTAGGCTTTCCTGTTGGCAGGAAAGGGTTAAACCTAAACACAGACACATTGCCACGCTTTCTGCTCTCTGTCTTTACCATTTTTGAAATGTCAAGGCTAGGTGGAGGTAAATTCCCTTTCGTTATTATTGCTATTATATTTAAAACTTTAGAAAGGGAGAGATTTACTATGCGAGCAAAGCCCTTTTTGGAATCTGGTTCAAAGCAGTTCTAAGAATTGCTTCCAAGTGTTTCAAAAAATATTATCTCTTCCCCACTCTGCATGACTGATGAAGAAAAAGACTGAATGTTCCCTATCACACAACAATCACTCAAACGCTGTTTCCTTAACTGTGTTTTGGATTACTGGCAACTCTCACTTTTCCATCTCCTCCACTCGGCACATGTTCTCTGGTTTTCCAGTGCCTAGGGGACTGTGTTATCATGATCAAGGGAGGAGGAAATTACAAAAATGGCATCCTGTAATATTTCATGCAGAAATCAAATGACGCTTTAACCATGAAGTCATTGTTTTTAGTCTATAAAGTCTGGTGAGCTTCAGAAATTAATTTCAGTTACAGAATGCAATTTTTAGACTAGTAAATAGATGCACTTCAGCTGAAGTCGATCTGATCCCATTTTGCACAAAATTCCAAGTTTATAGTTCACTCCTGTCAGAAATTCACAGGCCCCCGGAGAGTCAGGGCCTTTCCTTCATTTCCAAGCAATGACAGAGGTTATCAGGACTTGGCCTCTCAGTCTCTACACCGCTATAGATCTGGGCCAAGCAACATACAGTAACAGCAGTTGAGAGCAATCCCTGCTTGTGGCAAGCTGTCCTTGATATTGTAACTAAATCCTCTTGTTCTTTGAACAGGGGAGTTCCCACGTGCCGCTTGGCTGACATACAGTAACGAGATGATGTCTGCACCCTGGATATCCATAACCAAAGGAACGAGGTGATGAGGGCCAGCAAACCTCACTGGGATCTCCAGACTCAGCATGTTTGGTCTGAATAGCACATCTGCAGTGAGTACGCTGAGCACAGAGCATGGGCCTCCTGCTGCACAAACACCATGGTTGATCTCAACAGGCACTGGGGTGTTGGTCCAGGATTTCCAATTACTCTCAGGCTGGTCTGAGCTACCGCTCTAACTGGGCTGTGAGTTATTTGGAGGTCCTGGAGAATTGGCCAGTGCCCTGTGTCTGGACAAATGTCCAGGCAGAGGAAGAACATGAACCTGGGCTTTCCCATACCCAGGGTAACCATTAGCTACCCCATCACAGCCACAGATTCCAAGTTCCCTTGCCAGGTCTGTGGAAATTCTTCATTCTCTATAAATAGGCACTGTTGGCTTCGCTCAGATAGTCTGGCTGGGCTGCTTTCTCAGGGAGGACAATTAATTCTAAGGGCAATCACATTTGCTGATGTCCTTGATGAGTCTGTTAGTAATTGATGCTGATGCTTGGACTAATTGTGCATCTATTAGGAAAAGGCTCCAAGTTCATTTCCCCTGGGCTGAGAGGCAGCCCAAATGACAGACGGAGGTGCAGATGCTCTCAGGTGTTACCAGGCCAGGGTCTCTGCTCCCTGCTCTTTCAGATCCCATCCTAAATTCTCAGGCAGTCGCAGGGAAAAGGTCCATTCAGCACTTTTTGTGCTTTGTGCCTGTTTTTTGTGAGATGAATCCCATCTATTAGGCCATGTTTTACCTATGAACCCCAAGGCAAAAGGATAGATTTTGTGTTTTAATTGAGTTACATGGAAGAACAGATTTTTCTACAGAAGTTTAATCTAAGGTTGAATAGTCAGACTCCAGCCATTCCCATTTGTAAAATTTCACTGATAGTGTTAACATTCATCTGAAATCTGTTTTGAAACTACTGAGATGCCAAAATGACAAATAAACTCTCAAAAGTGCTCCAGGTGCACTGTGAATCAGCCCTACCTTTCTTCAGATTCAAGTCAGTGTTTGAAATACTGCTCTACTTTTTTAAAAATTAAAAAAAGAAAAAAAAATTTACTCTCAAAGCTCCTTCTAGGCCAAATCTGTTCCACTGGCCTGAGGGAAGCTACTCCTTTTTGCAAGATTTAAGAGACCAACTCCAAGACTTTTTCAATAGATTTCAGATTGGATGGCTCAAATCATCTTGGCTGACCTGAAATCTGTGTCCTTTTATTGACTACTTTGCCACTTTACTATAGTTCAGAGGGCAATTCCCTTCAAAAAGATCTAAGTGCATAAAGCACTTAGGGGAATAAAGTCAATATGGAATAACTCCTGCAATTGATTTCATACCTCAAGGGAAACTATTATTTATTAAAGTCTCTCCAAAACTAGAAATATGAGTTCCTGCCTGTTTTGCTGATGTTAAGGCAAATGCTTAAATATTGAAATCAGAAGGCTCTGATCCAGGTTTGAAACTGCAGGGAAGTGGGGCAGAGCAAAGATGAGGGTGTGTGAATACACAGAAGTAGCCTGTAATGACATCTTTTATACCCCAGCGGGGATACCAATCCAGCCTCTAGTTTAAAGTAGACCTGCCTGAGTCTATTTTCTGTCTTTACTTTATTACCTAGGCCCCCAGGATGATCCTCAGAAAGTCTGAGACTACATATCAAGGCGGCATAGATTATTTCATTTTCTAATTGGCAAATGGTAATTTTGCCAAAAAAACATGTTTTGGTTATCCTCCAAGCTACTTGTTAATTCATGTTGGATTCGCAGAGGAGTTTTGGCTGGAGGAATGCTGGGATGGTTGGAGTCAAGGTGCTTCGGCCCTTTTCCAACACTCCAGTGACAAGCGAATGCAAGCAGGCTGAGGGGGGTCTGGATTTGTGTCCCTCCTGTATCAAAGATGGGCTCATCTCATAGCTCTCACCGGACCACCCTGTCCACTAGGTTGTACAGTATTTAGGTGCCATCTCTCAGTCCCACCAGTCTAGGCTAGCTCTATGATGTATAGACTAGATAGGAGAATAGAGGACAAGGCAGTGACTGTCAATTAAGGGATTCCCATGGGAGATGAGACACTACTTTCCACCTTCTGCTCCTAGTAGCAAATGGTAGAAGAGCATCCATGGTAGACTGAGGGCACCACTTGGATAATGGCTTTCTCTGTGGCTCACTCTTCCCTGCAGGAGTAAAGATGCAGGAGTTTGAGGCCCTCCAGGCACAGGCAGGAGTCTGTGAGCTGCTGGAGTGGTGCCAGAGCCTACTCCCAAGTGTCTTACACATGCCCTGAAAAGTAGGAGAGATTTCTCCAATGAGGAGAGCCTTGGAAGAGGAGGAGATGTTCTCTGTTATTGCTCTGTTTGAAATAATTAATAGAAGCCATTTAATGCTACCATGAGCAATAGTGCTCTCAGAACAGGGTCACTGGAAGCAGCACGAGTGGAAGTTGCCCCACACTGCAAGCACATCCCATGCTGGTTTCAAGGGGTTGTTTTTCAGCAATGTGAAGGGTAGCTCCCTACCTGTTAGCTGTTTCTTTCAGACTGCCCTGTTTATCTTTCACAAAATGTCTTTAAATGCATTTTCCAGCTGGGAGAGATTTAATAGGGCAAGGGGAAGAGTTCAAAAATTCTTAGAGATCTGAGGCAGGGATGAAGACCTGGGGAAAACAAATGCTGTGACTGCAGGAAGGGCTCTGCAAAGGGAATAAGAAACAGGCTGGGAAGTAGCTTTTACTAAGCATGTATTATCATGCAATTATGCACTCCCCAAGTGCCCATTAAAGCTGTAATATCTCTGTCTCCAGCTCTACTTCTGTATTTGGTGATACCATTAGTAGCCCTCAGTGGGTTTCCAGCCTGATTAGGAAGAGGAGGAAGAAAGAGGGAGATAGGATTTTATTCCTCAATTTGGATGATGTAGGAAGCAGGACATGTAAAGGTGGTTCTTGGCATAGTGATTTTCGAGGATGTGTGAGGTAACCTGAGCTGTACTAGCATGTGTTTCTTGTCAGTGGCCCCCAAAAAATTGTTGAATCCATAAAAAAACCTCGGGAACATCACCACTCCTTCTCACTCTGGGAGCTAAGAGGAAATTCATCCTGCGGCAGTGCCAGCCAAGCTGGAGGAGGCATGCTGTCATGCTTCTCTTATTTTTGTTAACTCTTAATTTTGTTAACTTCACTAGGAAAGAGTAACAGAGCAAGTACCAGGGCTTCTTGGTAAGCTGATCCTGCATCAATGTTTAACACCTGATTGAAATAGTAACTGTAGACTCTGTGTGCTTACTGTCACATGGATAGCTGAGGGGCTGATTTTTTTTTTTTGGGGGGGGGGGCTTCACATATTCCAAAATTATGTTTGTCTGGAAAAAAAAATGAGTTAGTTTAATCTCCTTTGCCTTCAGGATTACAGTGTCAGGAAAACTTGAGAAAGCTCTGAAAGTTTCTTGATGGCTAGGGAGTGTTTTAGTCACCTCACAATGTTCAAAAGTTTGAAACAGAAACAGAATCTCACAGGCTCTGTGACAAACAAGCACATTATAGGGGTCAGTGTCTGAATGGGACAAGTCACGGCCTCGGCAGAAAAGAGCAGGAGAAGGGGCTGTGTCGGGGGAGATGGTCTGGCAGGGCAGCAGCGCCGCTGCCAACAACAAAGCCCTCTCCAGCTCATAACCCGTGTGTCGTCTGAAGGGTGACTGGAGTAGGTTTTCCATAAAACAAGGTGGGGTGCTTCAGTTCAGCCCCCAGCTATACGTGCCCAATGCATGAACGCCTGCCTCAGTGCTACACACGCCCAGTTTCCCCCGCCACCCCGCAAAGACGTGTCTGCGTGGCTAAGCATTGCTTCCAGTAACTGGACCGGGACAGAAGCAGTAAAAGCATCTACGCCACCTTGCAGAGGGAGAACGTGATTTTCTCAAAACCTTCTTGGTTTTAGCTTGATTTTTGCAGGGACAGATTTGAATTAGCGCTTATTGCAGAATACCATGCTAAAATTGGCATATCCAGAAAGCTTGGGAAAAATGTTGCCGCCTAGATCTTTCTCTGAGTATCGTCTCCCAGTGTCTTGCCCTGGAGGATGACAAGCCGAATCGCCTGTTATCCACGGCTGTCGGTGGCAGAACAGCATTCCTGCTGTCAGTGACACTGCTAATCAGTCACGGGCAGTTCTCCGTCTCACACACATACATGCCTGTACACCAACTTTCACCCCATGAACAAAGAGGACTCAGCTAATCCTAATTTCTCTCTTTTGGGGGGAAGTGGAAGCACAGAGCAATACGAATCGAAAGCTTGCCACCTTCCGGACGATGCGGAGTACTGTCTTCTGCAGAACTGGCATTTTACAAAGAGGGCGCTCCAGCCCGCAAGCGAAAGCAGATACACAAGTGCCAGTCTGTCTACTGACATTTTAGGGTCAGAAGGAGAAAAATATAGGTGAAGAAGGAAAGCGTGTTGCATAGTGCAGCATACTAGCCCATCTTCAGAAAGGCTGCAGTGATGGTTTCCTCCCTCTGTGTCTGTGTATCTTGCTGGGCTCCTGAAAATAAGGGATAATCTAACACATACGAGTGTTGTACAAACCTCCTCTGGGTGGGCCTGCCAGTATGCCTCCCTCTTCCCTCCGTCTCCCCATCTGTCCCCTCATCCACCCGACGGCCTCTGCGTTTGCGTGACGCCCGCACATCGGCACAGTGCAGGTGAGGTGCTGCATGTGCCCTCTCCGCTGAAGCCCCCATGGGCCCTGTGCAGCTCTGCCACGTATCTCCCCAGCTCCACCACACCTCCGTTGCATTGCCTCTGGTGTCCGTTGACTGAGACAGCTGGTCATGCTGAACCGTGTTGGGACAACCGTGGGAAAGACCAGCCGAGGCCACCTGTGCTGCACAAAGGCCAGACACAAAGCCATCGCCCACTACAGTTTGAATCCAGGGCTCTGGAGATCAGAGCCACTGAGAGATGAGATGAGAGCCACCGAGCTCACTTATTTCATCTATATCTGTCTGCCACACAGTTCTCTGCTGCACATTTCATATTTGGGGAAAAATGTACCTGCCCTAGTGTTCCTAGACTGAGACACCGAGACTTGTCATCTCATCTCTTAATAAATACGTAGAGTAAAATAAAATTTTCATGGTAATACAATAAACTCCATCCCAGGCTTGAACCTGGGACTTAAACCATGAGAGCTATCTGCCAGAGTAAGAGGAGCATCTCCGCTGCTCAGTGCTGTTATCTTCAAATATGGACTAGTCCGTAGGAAAGAAGAAAACCTTCTTCTAATAAAAAGGGTAATATTTCTCAGACAAGCTGGCTAGGCTTTTAGCTGAAAGCAAAGCAAAATAAAATACAGAGTAGAACATTTTCCCTCTTCTTTTATTCACTCACTATATCTATTTCTCAGATTGGGAGTCAGGACAGACTTTTGTGGAGTCTCAGTCTGTGCAGCTTTACTAGTGTGACTGGACAACAAGCGCTCTCAAAGCCGCCCCCCCCCCCTCCCAGACCACTGCAGTTCTCTGATCCCACCTTTCAATTGAAATGTCTTGACATTCACCAGTAACTCAGCTCTCAGCATGGGAGAACGGCCTGCAGGCAAACGGGTTTTGCTTCTGTAGCTCTATCAGATATCAGTAAGCTTTTTGTTGGTTACACTCTTGTAAGAGCAGCTCCTGCTGAATGGTGCCTTGCGTGCAGGCACGGGACACTTCCCAGCCTCGCTGGTTGTGACAGACCTACACGAGAGAGCTTACTCTCACGCACACCAGTTCAGTTTAAATGATAGTGGAGGAAATCATGGCTATTCTTTCTGTGGAAGAGCTATAAATGTGGATATTATTCCAAAATAGGATCTGGGTTGTATTAGGAGCTAAACATTGCTGTTGTAAGCTTCTGAAGCTCTTGTAAGCTTCAGAAAGCTTTCAGCTCCTATTGGAGAAGACATCAACGAAGCAAGGAGGTTGTTGTATTTTTGCCAGCAAACTTTTTTTCTTGCTTGCTGAAGCACGTTGGAACCAGAAATTGCAAAAATCCATACATGATGAGTGCAACATCTCTTCAAAATACATGCATTTAAACAGCAGGTACAGCAGATAACAGCAGGTTATCTGCAATAACATCCCTAATGTATAACTCCATTCCATTACAAATCTTGTATTTCTTTTGCATTACACAGCCCCGTTTTCTCTGAACTGTCTGACACTCAGTTCAGCCCTCTCAAATTAATTCAGTCTCCTCCCCTCTGGGCCCTCTTCCCAACTGCAGCAGCAGCAACTGCTTTAGATGTTTGTGTTTGGAGCCAGGGATGGCATATTCGTCCTCGAGAGCAAAAGGCCAGAAGGATTTTTCACCACCACCATTCCTCGCCTGCAGTATTGCTGCTTTGCTCTTGATTTAATACATGTGAGAACTACACGGCGGTGTGTGCCGTGTAAACAAACAACAACCACAAATTTGTCCTTGAGAAACAGAGGGTGACTTTTATACACACAGATCTACTTCTAGTCCCCAGGCACAGGCCAGCCTGCGTTACCTGCTGGATGCAGGGAAAGGCTTTGATCGCTCTTGTCTTTCTACAGCCTTCAAGTTTTGCTTGAAGTTTAGCGAATTCTTTTCTCCCGCTTTTCCCTGTGTGCGGAGATGCGAGTGGCAGTGAGGTGACACAATGCATAAAACAGCACCGCGGCCGCCTCGACTGTGCAATCAGAATTTCTCACCCCTCCCGGGAGAGCTCCACGGCAGCAGAGATTTTCTGTAAGCTTCAGCAGCAAACGCTGTCGTAGCAATGATGATTATAACTGGCATACAGATGAGTATAGTCATTTCATATAAATTGGCGTTATCGTAATTACGGCTGTGTGAGCAACCTTTTGGGCACGCAGTGCGTGCGCACCCGGCGGAGCCGGGCAGAAGGAGTACTCCGGCACGGTTCAGAGGTGCGAGGTTGCATCCGTTCTCCAAAACCCCAGTCCCCCAAGCAAGACGGTGATGTGCGGGTCCCCGCCTCGAGGCTGGCGGCACGTCAGCGAGCAGAGCTGACGCTGCCCGGCTCTGGGACCCGCTGGAGTAAAGGGGTGAGTGAGCTGGTCAGGAGTCAGCCGACCCCGGATGAAGGGGCTGTGTGCTCTTCACTGATTACAAACATCAGCCTGTGCTGCTTTTCCTTTACGAAATAATTAGGAATTACACATCCCCCTCTCAGTGCTGTTCTCAGTCTCTGTTGTCACAAAATCGCTCTCTGGCTAATAATACGTAGATATTTTCTGTTATCACTCACCTGCTAACAGGACGCGTGAGGCAAGAGGCAGCCCAGGCAAAAAGCTGCCAGCTCGTGGGTTTTATCCCACAAAACAAGCTCCAGGCTCAGCCCGCGCTGCGTGCCGCTGCGGCACGCTGGCGCCCGGAGCGACGCGAGCGCTTCGGCTCCCAGCGCCGGGCCACGCGGAGGCCTCGCACCCGGACGTCCCCTTGCCTCATCGGCCCGCCACAGCACCGCTCCAAAGCCATCCTCGCGCTTTGCAAAAGCGGGGCTGCCCCCGAACGGCAAAGGAACCACATCCCACCGCAAGGCTGCCTAGGTGCCCACGGCAAAATCGCCACCGCCGCCTCCAGGAGGGAGCCAGTGAATCGCCCAGGAGCCCAGCACGACCGATCTCGCGATGTGCAGATCTCTTTCCCTCCTCTAGATAGTTGCTTGAACTCATTATTTAAGGGATCATCGTTGCTGCGGTCTGGCAAATGCATTCATTTTCCATCTTCTCCCATTTTTTCCGATCTCAGTGCATGTGCCCCCTCCGAGTTCCAGTAAGAGGGGCGATTGCCTGACTGGGTGTCCCAAGCCAGGTAATACTGTGACATGTCCAAGGCTCTGTGTGGTGGACACTAACCTCAACGCGGTGGAAGATGTCTTGTAATTTTCCACTAGCTGCAGAGGAGACTTTAGGCTAAATCCTTGCATTTCCTTTTATGTCTCTTTTCGGAAGACGCCCTAAAATTACTACCATCAACCCTGTTAAAAATACTCTGATTCCTAGTAATATTAGCTATTGAATTTTGTGACTTGCTGCTAATGTGCTATACCTGGAATGAATCCTTTCCTTGTTCTCAGGATAAGAAAATAATCTCGAGAGCTTTTTGAATGCACTCATGCTGTGCAGATTTCAGGCACGGGCACGTATAAGAGCCCTTGTAGATGTATTATATACAAAACTGCAGACATGGAATGTTATTTGAAATAATGTGTAAGTGCTTTTGTAGCAGAAGTAACACGTTTACGCTGCCATAATTCTTGCACTTTTATACATGCTATCACTGCCTTTCCTCCCACTTTGTCTACACAGCTCTCTCCAAAGTCCTGCTACCAAGGGTACATCCATTTTTAATCACATCCATTTTTCTCATGAAACCTGACTTCGCTACACGTTTCCACATACAAACCTGCCTCCTTGTTTTGCTTTTCCACTCTCCCTTTGGCTTAGGATAACCAGACAGCCTGGAGTGAACTACATAGCTTAATTTTGGTTCCTCTGGTACCACTCTTCGGGCTTCGCCCCCGATCGTAGAAGCGGCACGATCGTCTCTTGTGGCCTTTATTAGGACAGAGATTTTCCTCTTTCTCCTTCTCAAGCCATGGGCTGGGAAAGCGCCTTGCGCCTAGTCTGCAAGAGGAAAGAAGAGCGCCCGCCAACCTGTCCTCACCCCAGCAGAGGACTTTTCATCCAGCCTCTTTGGGCTGTGGTGGCAGCTACCACCCTGCCCTGCCTCCCCCCCCCCCGCATTGTTCCCTGCCCCCCGCCGTGTTCCCTGGGCCCCCCGTGTCCCCCATGTCCCCCAGCCCCGCGGGTGGGCTCGCGCCTTTAAGAGGCGCCGCTGCCACCGGGCGCCTCGCTGCTGCCCGGGGAGGGTGCGGAGCGGTGAGTGCTGCGTGCGGGTGGTGGTGGTGGTGGGACGGCCGGGCGCTCCCCCCACCCCGGGGTGGGCGCGGGACCCCCCTGTGCGGCGGGACGGGACCCGCAGCCGGGATGCGGCCCCGGGCTCTGCCTGCCCGGCGGTGGGTGGGTGGATGGTGGGTGAGGGGTCTCCCCCCCGCCACCCCGGCTGCGCTCCTAGTGCCGTCGCGGTGACTTTCAGGAGAGTGAGCATTCCCGACGGGGGAATTTTCTTTATAATATGTGCTTTATTTAATAGTGCAATTTTGGGGCTGGTCCCCCGAGCCCCGTTCGGGGTGATGGGGCGGCCCCGACGCCGGGCGGCGAGGAGGTGCGCGGAGTTTGGCTCACGGTGCCCCAAGGCTCTGCTGCAAACGGCTTTTTTTTGGGGGGGGGGGGGGGGGGGAAGAGGAGTCTCGGGACCACTAGATGGCGGCAGCTCCCTGATTTTGTGCGTTTGGCGTGAAAACACGCGGAGGTGAGGGGCTTGCGGAGGGAGCGCAGCGCCGCGTTTCGCGCGGGGGCCTGAACCCCTCCAGGCCGGGTATAAATCTCTGCTCGTGGGAAGTCGGGCCTCGCTGAAATGTCATTAACTTTCACGTTGGGCTCAAAGCTTTTAATTGCTGCAGCGCATGGTGCAAACCTGCCTCTCCGGAGTGCACTGCAAGAGCCCCTCTACCCCGCCCTCCTCCCCGCCTCTTTCTCCCAAAATTTTGGGGTGCTCATAACCGCTAGAGTATCTCTGTGTTCCCGGTGAATTTTCTGCTGTGCTGTTAGCACAGCTGAAAGCAAAGGTAGGTGCTAACTAGGTGCAAATGTGTGTGAGCATTGCTCCTGGCAGGGAGAAGGGCTCGGGCTCTAGTGAGGGTAGGAGCCCTGCGTGCCGAAATGCTTCAGCAGCTCTGGCCGTTGTCAAGACTTTTGCTATATTCGGCATGTGAATCTCTTCCATGCAATATCCAAAGCTAGAACAGGAAGTCGGTTTAGTAAGGGATTTCTGGTTTGTGGCAGCATAACGAGGTCCTACTTGCCGAAGGCAAGGAATGTTACATCCTAACCCCAGACAGACCAAGTAATGCCTGTCTTCTGCCTTTTGTCATGTAGATCCACTTATTTGAGATTAAGAGACCTTCCCTGGATGGGGATTCTTGAGCCCTTAGCAGCTGATGAAGACAAGGGAAGAAGAAAGGGAATTTTGCAGCTATCTGTAGCCACCATGAAATCTGCTATGCAAAGAGCTTGCACATGCGAAATTCTTAGGACTTGCTTGCTGTCCTGCCCTAGAGTAACACCTTGTTGTGGGTTGTGTCCTCATACTGTAAATATGCAAATGCAGTTTGGTTTGCAGTATAAACTCTGACTGGGATATTATTTTTAGAGCAAGGGGCTCTGACTGCATGTGGTTTGTTGCTAATCAGTTGCTGGACTGGTCAGAGTTTGCCCAAAAACTGGTGTTAAATTAGTTGCAAAGCAGAACTCTTGCACTGTTCAGTTCCTTTAGACAGGATCCTCAATTTGTGCCTTGCACTGTGGGAACCCTTAATGCATTTGCTGTGTGAAGTCAGCCCTGCCTAAAACCTTTACTCTCTGCAGATGCAGCAGAATTACTCTGTTACTCTATTTATAGACACAGGATGAATGACTTGCTGAAGGTCAGACAAGAAAGTTGTGGCAAAGCTGGGAAGTAAATGAGAACTTGAATCATGGGCAAAGGCAGGGAGAGGGAGGACACTTGCATTAACTCAAATATCGTAATTTCCTTTTCAGTACTGTTGCCGTTCAATTAGTGCCTCTCTTCTGCACGCTGATCTGCACCTCTGATGCACAGTGCCTGCTCTTCCCCTTTGCCAGGCTGCAGAGAGTCTCCCTCTCCTAGTGCAGCAGCAGTGAATTTCGGGCGAGTGAGCTTTTCTGAAGACTTGCCTGGTGTGCTGCTTTAAATGTGCAATTCTAGGAAAAAGAGCAGCCCCAAAGCCTCTGCTATTCCAGCTCTGTTTCATTATAGGTTTACTGGGAATTTTTTTAAGGTCTAGATGGTCTTTCCTAATGTTTGACTCACTTGTGCAGCTGCACTGCCACCTGGGTATCTCTGGGAGTTGTACTGAGTGGCTGTAGCTATTCTGATTCCCCAAAACATTGAATACTTCACTGTGTGCACCTGAAATGGTGGCTTTTGCTGAAACACTTGCCTAATGTTAAAGGCAAGAAAGAGGCTGTGTTTCTACTAGCCTAAAGCTGCTTTAGAGACAGATGCACAGAAGTGAGTGTCTTAGTTTTTCTTTTTGCACATCTGCTTGTAGCTTGTTGGAGCGGGTCTCTCCATCATCTGCTTATCAAATTGTTAAGGTGTTTACCCAGCTGTGTGATAGTGCTCGTTTGTTTTTTGTGGACTGGGCCTGTACAATCAAGGGTAAATGGGACATCTATTTTCTGGAGTTTATTTAGAGCCAACTTCCCCTCTCCCAACTTCAAGGCTTGTGATCTGTAATTTAATTGGGATGTGAAGCTTATTCTTTTCCCAAGGTGTTATTTTTCTCCTTGCTCTCCCATGGTCAGATGTAGAAATGCTGATGTCCTCTAGATACCTCGGTCCAGCTCCTCTCTTGCTAACAGTTACCTAGCTGATAATTAATGGTCTGACTTGCTGCTGTGGAAACACTGCCTTCTGTCCAGCATGGTTCTCTTACTAAATACTGAAATCTGCATTTTTTTTTTTTTTTGGTCAACACTATAATGGTAACAGCACTTGATATGGACATAAATGAAATGAATGTTGGTAACTTGCATGTGGCTTTTGATTCTCCTCGTGTGTTTAGTGAAGCATTTTGAGCACAGAGTAAAGGGAATGGGATAGTGAGTTTGAGGCCTTTGTTTCCGTTTGCTGAAATCAAATGAGTGGGATTAGATGTGACCTGTCAGAAAGCCAACCTTGTTTCAAAGAAGTGCAGGAGGGCTGAGATCAGAAGACACATTGCAAACATTGCAGTAGCATAACTTGCGGCAAGTGCAATCATTTACTTGACTAATGAATCCCCTGGGCTGCTAGTAAGAGAGCAAATCTCTCATTCATCTTCTTAATTTAGTAAGCAGAGGGGTTGGCCTTAAGGGTAAATGAAATGTGTAGTGATCCCATGAACGTTTCACAAATTGATGTACAAGAAGATAAGGGAGATTCGGCAAATGGCTTACTTATTCTGAGACACTGTCAATGGATTTTAAGGAAAAAGCAGAAAGTTGGAAGTGATTGTTCTGTGTAGTGCTCTCTGCTGCAGTTTTCTCTCATGCTTTTCAATTTGTGCAGGCTGGAACGTATAGGTTTTGGTTAGGCTATCAGCTAGCAAGCTTAGTACGAAACAAATCCCTGTTGTGCGTGATGCTGCACATAAGAGACAGCTGTCAAAGAGCTTAGCGAGCTTGCTGAGCTATGCAGCATGCGAAGCACTGAGCCAGGAATTCAATTTATCTGTTGCGAATCACCTTGCACTGATTTATGCGTCCACGTGCATGCACACTGAGGTCTCCCCCCCCCCCCCCCCCAGAAAGGTTCATATAAGAGCTGGAGGATGCCTGTACTTGTGGGAACTGATCAGGGCCCATTCCTGTCTTTCATGTTCTTAATTACTTCAAAGTAGAAATTGGTGCTTTCAAACAACAAAATGTTTTAACAGACAAAACAATGTTCTCTGGTTCTGCCATCACGGCAATTACTGTGTGATCACCTGGGTAAGATATATGCATGGGGAAGCTGAGGCAGACATGAAGCCATAATGCTGTAATAGATGCTAAACTTTTTAGCATAAAAAGGGGGTAGGGAAGCTTATTTGACATGTAGTAAAGTTAGTAGTTTGATTTTTTTTTTTTAAGGACTCAGAAGGAAACACTACTTAAATAATGAAATGGTCAGCCATCTTAAATGACTTTTAGGAGGCTGCTTAAATTATTAAGACGTTGAAAATGGAAATGCTTACTCTTGGCTATTGTTGGAGAGGATTTTGGGATTACACGATCCATTGCTCTGATGTAGTGCATATGATCTTACAAGATCCTTTGTGACAAATACAAAATATTACAGAGCAGAAAACTGAGCTAAATTCTGAAATATTCAATGGCTTTTGATATGTCTCTATTTTCAGAGTTCTCAAATCAAATTAGCTTGTCAGATTTTCCATTAACAAAGGTAAAGCGTATGGACATAACCAACTTAATGTATTGCACTGGAATTGGAAATAAATGCCTATGTGACATCCATCTTGCTTGATGAGATGGAGAATACGGATCTAAACTATGAAGCTTCATGTATATGCATTAGTATAATTCTGTATTAGAGAGAGGTTGTTATTTGTAATGGATCAGTCGTCTTAGATTCTGCCCAGTATTTGCAGGGCTGCTTAATCTGGAGCTTAGTGACTTTTTAAAGAATAATGTGTAGCACGTTGTTCCTTGGAACTGAGGTAGATACTTATCACATACTAAAACTACCGTAAATGTAATGCGAGCAGTATCATTCTATATGAGGGTCCATGCTGCAGTTATGAACATCCCTAGTGCTGGAGATCTTAAGCTTCGGAATTATGACATTCATGCCACCACAAAGCAAAATTCCCCTGAAACACTGAAGTTAGTGACTGGATTTGTTCTGAATGCACGTGGGCACCTTGCACGTGGAAGTAGAGCTAGGAGCCTGATGTCCTGTTCTCTGGGCAACTGGCAACACCACCAAATGCAGCGGAGACTTGCACGGTGTCTGCAGCCTTGCACTCTGCTCGGCAGTCCCTGTAGATGCGATGTGGTGATGCTCCCACGTTAGAAATCAGACTGCTAGATTGAGGTGGGCATAGTTTTATGCTATGTAACAAAAAATGACTGAGTTGGACCGCTAAAATTTTATGCATTCTTTGCACTATTGTATGAGATACAGATTTAGGAAGCATTTTTATTCTCGACAGAAGAAAAGAATAGCCAGGCATTTGGTTTTCAGCTAGCTACAAGCTGAGGAAATAGCTTCTGAAAGAGAATATAATATCCTCACTTCCACTCTGACTAATAAAAGGTTTGGAATTAAGGGTCTGTGCTTTCAAACCTCTCTGGAAACTAATAGGTTTAGGTGAGTGGTATTGTGATTGGATTCTTCTGTCAGAGCTGCCAGGTGCTTGTGGAGCAGATGGTGTTGGGGGGTGAACAACTCCATTGGGTGTGCAGTGTCCTTCTCTTAGGTGCTCTATCATCTCTGAGGTGAGTTTGAATTGGTTACTAGAGGCCAGATCCATCCCCAGGTTATGTTTGGGGACTAGGAAGAGGAAGGAAATGTGTCTAGGGTCCATAGCTTTGTCAGCGGGATGTGGGGAGGCAGGAAGAGTGCCTCTGCCAGGCCAGTGGTCCCTGTGAGCCCCAGGTGCTCCTTAGGCCTCTTATATGACTGCTCACTTCTATTCCAGTTTTGCTGTTATGTCTTCATCTCTGCTTGTGACAGGACTGATTGTATCAAAGGAATGACTTGGGATGAAGTGACATGCAGTGGCTGAGCCCCAGGGACGCTTCATGCCTGCTGAAGAGGGGTAGGCCACGTATCTCTGCCCTGGTGCCTGGTTGCATAGTCTGCCCCCTTCCCGTTGTTGCTCAACTAGTCGGCTGCATCGAGCTTCCTGAATGGATGAAATCTTCCTTTTGGAGGTTTAGTCGCATTAATACCTGCTGGGCATTGGTTGAATTTGCTGGTGGAGGTGGTGGGTGAGGAATGGAGCTGGTCCAATGCGATGGGGGTGAGGGCTTTGCAACGAGACCTTTCCCTGTTCCGCAGTATTGCCCAATGCGACTGAGCCATGGAGCGGTGTGAACGATGCGCTATGGGTCTGTACCTCTGCTTCTGTTTGCGTGGTCCCCCAGGTCGGTGGCTGACACCTACTAGACATACTAATTCTGGGTGCAATTCCCAGGTTAAGAGTATTTCCTTCTTGACCCTCTGCTCACCCTACTTGCTGACATTGCCACATTGCCTTAGCCAACCTACCTCTTTTCTGCTTTAGTCTTTTTTTTTCTTTCTTTCTTTTCTTCCCCCTCCCCTCCACTTGAGGGTGGTGTGTGTGTGTGTGTACACTGTTGTGTTACAATAACAAAATTTTCTGGCTGTACTGCTAGCTGTCACTTCCTTCCTAAGAGTCTGTGCAATATTTAATTATGTTAGATGGGGAGAACAAATAGTGGAAACATAAGCTGATTCAGCCCTCTGTTCACCCCCCACCCGCATGCCAGTGTCTAGATAATGTTACAGTTTTTGTGTGAAGCTGACAAGTGTCAGGGTGAGAGAGGCCAGCAGCCTTGGCTGAGACCAGTGTTTGAATTCCCAGGTCAGCGTGCAAGCTTGTGCTTTGGAAGGAAACAACAGGGAAACCCTGCCTGCAGACAGAGCTGGCGCTGGACCCCAAGTGTCCCATCTCCCAAGCACTTCTCCTGCTGTGCCATCTCCCTGCCTGAGTGGCATCTGGAATAGTGCACGGCTCTGTCCTGCTCAGCTGTCTAGCTGGTGACTCTCTCCAGAGAAGCTTGGCTTGAAGTGGGAAGGTTGGATGCTAGGGATATACAAGTGCTGTAATACCAGCCAGGGCCTGAGGTTTGCATATTCCAGTGTCTCTGAGGGTGGCCTGTGCCAGATGTGCCTGAGAAAGGTGCCAGAAACTCCTTAGTGCATTTTTAAAATGTCAAACTCCTATGTCTGCTCCACTGAGTGGTGAGATATTTCATCTCTTCAGATGTGCCTCCATATTAAAAATGGTAGTTTTGTTCCTCATTCCAGAGCTCTCTGGGTTTCATTTGGCCAGAAGTCCAAACCTCTCCTGTACTCCTGCCCCAGGAGATTTAGCCTTAGTGCATTTATCTGTGTGTACAAGGAGAAGAGAACATTTCTGTTTTTACAGATGGTGTGGATTCAGGAAATCCAGTCAGCTGGTGTGGATCTGGAAACCATTCTGCCCTTATTAACACCCTCCAATGATATAAACAGAGAATCCCCAAAGCAAGGAGCAGTCTAAATAAAACTTCAGGCCAAACCAGAACATCTAAGGTGTGCCAGATCTTGCCTCGGGGAAAGGGAGAGAATGGGAAATGCCAGGAAAGGAAACCTTAATTTCTATGAGAACGGCCCTATGATTAAGGAAAGCCTGAGCTCTTGCCTCTCCCAGGAGGGAGAGCTAAGGATGGGATATCCCAGGGAAAGGGCTTTTCTCTGACATCGCCTTGTCTCCACTCTTGGAAGTGACTGGAGAGATCTAAGCCAGGGATTGTCTAAGGCGGAGGTTGGAGGCCAGAAAGCCTTTATAGATCTGAGCCCTTATTTGCTGTCTGCCTCAGTTTCCTGTCTGTAATACAGGAATAGTAACCAGCTGTAGAGTAATATCTGTCTGCCTGTGGTGGGAGATCTTAAGGTCTCAGCAGTATGGCATGTTCTTCCTCGTTTCTGGAGAGAGCTGTCGTGGCTGCAGGTAGGTATGTTACACAGGGAAGTGGGATTGTACCACTTTTCCCTTGGAAAGCTGCTGCGATGCAGGATATGTCTTTATTGTGTGCCCTTGCCCCAGACTTGCATTTGCAGTGGGGAGCAGGCTCTGGAGCAAGCTGGTCCTTAATGCAGCGTTGGAGAGTGCTTCCCTGGCCTGGTAACAGGAATGGGACAGTTCTTCCAGGGTTGACATCCCTGATCATGACAGAGATGATGAAGGGGCTATGAAATGCTGTGTGATGCAACTTTGAGAGCTGAAAGGAAAGAAAAGGGGAGGGGGAAGGGAGACTTTCTACCTTCCTTTTATCTCTCTCCCCCCTTTTTTTGTCTCTGTTCTTTCCCTCTAACTCCTAGTGTAAGTAAGAAAGAATTTAATATACTGAGACAGGAGAGAAGTTGTTCCATGCGTTGCAGATGCAGAACATGTCTTCATTAACTCCCCATGACATTCAAAATAGCTGGAGATAAAGACAAACTAAATCTGGGAAGACAAATATAAATACTGTTCCCTTTCCCTTCCTCTCGCCCCTGCACGGTGCACCCCCCTAGGGCATGCATTCAATTACTGAAGATGAATGGAGCAAAACAGCTCAGTATTTGAGTTGCTTTTAATAGCACTGCATGCTTCTACCATCAGATGGCCCCACAGTTCACCGAATCTGTTCCCTTCCCAGGGCCCAGCATGGGAGAGATTTGCTGAGGTTTGTCATCTCTCTTTTTCCTAGCCCTGGCACTAGGAAGGCTAGCAAAGCACTGCACGGGCATTGATGTTATCCCTGATCTTCTAGGATCAGTGCAAGCTCCTAAAAGTTTGTGTTTCCAAAAACACATGCTGTCTTTTTTGCTCTCCTTAGTTATATGGTGTTTAAGGCAGTGAACAAGGAGTGAAGAGAAGCACTTGCTCTCTTCCACCTTGCTACATACGTGTGAGCAAATGATGTAGCTTTTTAGAGCTGCATGGGATGTAGTCAGTGGGGCCAGTACCGATGGTGAGGAGGGTGTGCTGCCCGGGCTGTGTTTGCTGGGAACAGGCTGCATGTGTATGGTGGCTTCTGTTGTCTGGCAGGTCCAGATGATTTTATACAAGGCTTGGGGTTTGTGCTATCTTTTGGTTCCCTGACTGCAGGCTGGGAATAGTAACTGTATTCATACCAGTATGCATATACCTTAGCCCTGGCTTGTTTCCACAAAACATGAAGGATTTGGGTCTTGGACCTGTGCTGTTGAGGGGAAAGAGCAGATGTGATAAATCAAAGGGTCTTGCTGTGAAATATCCATCAAGCACAGGACCCTGTCCTTTTGCTGTGTAATGACTTAGCAATCTATGGCTCCCATTCAGCAGTGGTTAATATATTGTCTGTGTAGGGCTTCACGATCCCTTCATACATGGACTGAAACCTACTTTGGGGGAGAGCTGTCCCCTACTTTGCCCTGGAGTTTGCTCCAACTCCGAGGTACATTAAGAGCTGTTCTTTCATGCTTTCCTTGTATGTTAGCAGGCTCAAACTCTGTTCAAGCTTTACTTGTGTGGAAGTCCCTCTGTGATCACTCAGGGTTTTTGCTGTTGCTGTAGTACTACAAGAGTTAGGGTGAGCTCAGATTACTGTAAACTGGGGCCAACAGCTTCCCAAGGAAGGACTTGCCATCTCTTTCCATTATAGTCTTTTGAGTTCCCTACTTCTCTATGTACAGCAGATGATTATCTTGCAAAAGCATTCTAGGCTTTTTTTTTCTTTTTTTTTTTTCCTTGTGTAGTTCAAATTATCCTTTCCTAAGTGCATTACCTTGCATTTGTCTGCACTGAACTTCATCTGACTTCATGCTGCCCATCCACCTAGCTTTGTTAAATGTAATTGAAATTGAGTTTGGGCTGGGGGGAGGATGGGGTTGATGTAACAGAAAAGCAGAGGCCTGTGTTTCCAAGGCTAAAGAAATACTCTTTGAGCTATTGCAGTTGTTGAGTCCTGTTAAATCCAGTTGTGTTCATGTTACAGTGAGTTAAGTGAACACCAAAAAACAAAAGGTAGGCCAGAATCTCATCACTGCTACACCAGGCTTAAAAACTAGAGTAACCTTCCTATGTGGATTCATGTTTCATGCTTCTTTATCTGAGGTCAGGATTCATCCGTTGGAAATTCTCTGGAAACTACAGCTTAGTTCTTTTTCCAATAGAAGCAGACTAAGGAGCAAAATGGGAACTGCTACCTCATAAGTCAGAGGATACAGCCCCTGAGGGTTTGCTACAGCCCAGGCAGGAATCGGGACATAGCTTTCTCATTAAGAACAGTATCTGGTTCCAAGGACTTTAAGCAAGTTCATCTACAAAAATTAGTTGGTGAATAATCTTACAATTCACTTGGATTGTTTCATTGTTTAAATTACTCCAAATAACTGGCTAATCATAAGAAGTTGAGTTTTTAATAGGAATAGTGGGGGTAAAGCCACAAACTACTGTTAAAAGAAGCATTTTTTATTTTATTTTATTTTATTTTTTTGTTGTGAATAGAATTATACAGTCCAGTTGGCTACAATAGCAGGGAACTGGATTTGGCAACCCAAGCAATACTTTCTGATCTCTTGCTCTTACCAGACCAAAAGCTATAGTGGTGTTAAGATGGCATGCTGTTGAGAAGGATTCAGCATACCATTTGGAGAAGTGAACACCATACGGTGTAGTTTGCGTGCAGCTCAGGCAAGAGAGGATGCGTGCATGATTTGTTGTTTTTTTTTTGTTTGGTTTTTTTGGGGTTTTTTTTGTTTTGTTTTTTTTTTTGTTGTTGTTTTTTTTGCACAAGGCATGCACTGCAAGGATTTGCAGTGAAGTTTTGTGTCTACACATCTGACTACCTGTGACCCCCCAAAGCTTATGCAGAACTTGACCTATGCAAAGACTATAATGGCATTTGTCAAAATTTCACTCCACTGAAAGTAATGGTGAATGTTGACTAATACAGTTCTGTGGCTCTCTGTAGTTTGTTCCTGCTCTAAACTATTGGCCACCCAGTCAACAATATCTCATTGGTCTGGGAGGAATTGCTGAGGTTTTAAGAAATGTTCTGTGTGAAAGTGATTAAATGTTGGGGTTTTCCAAAGCTTTCCATGTGCTGTACTTGCACACGTCCTTTGTAGGAAAAAGGAGTGGAAGCTGAGTTCAAATTCTTCCTCAAGAGAGGAAGGTGTTTCAAAGTGTCTCCCTCTGCTCCCATACCTCCTTACAGGAATGACAATGTAAGTCATTTGCTCAGGATGCTGTAATCAATTTAGTGCTGAAACCTGAATATAATTGGACGTTGAACCCCTTTTAAACTCCTTTAGTCTGGCATTTTTAAGCTTTGTGGTTCCCCTGTATGAAATTGGGCTGCATTTTCCTACTGTTTTAACAGAGAAGGCACCAGCTGTGGAGAGAGGTTCTGACTTGATCAAGGTTATCTAGGATCAACAGAGATCAAGTGCAGGAGAGAACAGGAGTGATTTGGGTTCTGGGAATCCTTGTTGCAGGTGCTTTGCCTATTTTGCAATGATGATAATTCCAGTTTTGCTGGACTTCTCCCTGCTGCTCTCCTGACTTCTCCCTATCCTGTACCTTGCCAGTACATTGTGGTTCTGTTCCTCTCTTTCCTCCCTGTGCTCCCTTTAATGGTTTATTATTACCTCAGTGGAGTTTTTCCTTTTTTCAGTTCCTGCATCTCACGCAATGACTGACTCCAGCATCCCTGTATATGATTAGCAGCTCCAGGTAACATTTAATGGCAATTAAATGAGATTCTCCTCCTCCATTCTGCCCCTTTGTTGAATGAAGGTAAAAAGGCTTTTATGGGTGGGAATGCAGGGGGGGAAATTAAAAGGATTCATAAAAGTGAATTTTAAGAAAAGCCTAATGAAGGAAATGAACCTCCTGAGAGATCAAAGCTGAACCTGCTGTGCCAGTGCAGAGAACTTAGCCTTTTTTCCGTATGCTTGCAGTGGCATGAAAGCACATGCACAAATATTTCTTCCAACAGCTTTAACTCTTGAAGTCCTGTGGGGTTGGTATTAATAGCCTGTTTCTGTTTTGCTCAGTGCTAGGGCTCAATTCCTGAAATAGGAATTGCTTATGTCAAGCCTGCTTTCGCTTGTGCAGAGGATTGGGCTTCCCCATGATACATCAGGTACAACTGTAGTGAGATGTCAACTTTTTCTCCTACTCCTCCCTCAAGAACCAGGGTAGCCCTTTGTTTTGCTTTGCAGCACTGCTTCTGCCTCTTGCTGCAATGGCACCACAAGCAAAATACTGTGCTGGGTAGGAGGTATGAAGGCATTACTGTTTTATTTCCCTTGTTTCCAGCTCTACCTCAGGAGAGGGTAGTGGTATTTGAAGGGGAAGCTGCTAATCACCTGGTCAAGTAAGTTATGGAAATGTTACAAAGTCTTAAAATTCCATTTTCCTTAAATTAAAAAAATAGGGGACTCTCAATAGGCTCCAATGGGGATGGAAATGTTGACTGAATTGCATATATGAGAAGTTCCATTAATCATGGAAAGCTAACTGAAGGCTCTTAATTTTAACCAATTTTTGTAGGCCAGGCTCCCTGTGTCCATAATTTTTCCATTACACATGTAATCTCCTTTCTGAAAAGAACTAGGTTTGTTTAGCATCAGTTTTTTGGTTGTAGTGCATTAAAGACTGGATGGTTCAAATTTGTCAGGGGCTGGCTCTGGTCTCCTCTCCTCATCTCATCACTTGTCACCCTTGCACAGGTCCCAAGGCTCTTACTTTTAAAGTGTTTCCATGTGTGTTTGAGAAGAGAATAAAAATGGGGCTGCACAGAGTGCCTTATGCACTCACAGCTTCCCAGAGTGCTAATGAGGAACATATTGGCAGTAAGTGGCTGAGTAGACCAGTATAGCAGGAACAACAACTTGCACACAGCCTTATTTATTGCAGGCCTGTTTCTCTGAGAGAGGGAATGTCAACCTGGATTTGGACTTTCACCTAATCTTCTCTGAAAGTACCGAGAGATATTAAGTGGCCACCTACTCAGCTGCTGGACTTCAGTTTAAAAGCCTATGCAGAAGACTGCTTCTATGAAAGCAACTGGCTCACAGATGCAATGGTTGTTGTAGATCCTTGCTTTAGCCTCAGGCTCAGCCTGAAACCTTAAGACCTGATTCTTTTCCATGCAAGTTTGGGGTGATTTCTGCCACAGCTGGAGTGCTGTTGGTGTAGAATTGGTGGCAATGGAGGAAGAAATGTGTCCCTTTACTGGGAGGTGATCCTAAACCTACAACAGAGAGTACAAGCCAGTGTGGTCTTTCTGGAACCTAGAAAGAGGAAATTGTGGGCTTTCTTGGGTCTATATGTCAGGAAATAATCCCTCTGATTTCAATAGCTCTGCATTTGAGCAAGGGAATGGGAAAGAAAGGTGCTGGGACCAAAGGCTAAATTCATTTGCATGTACGGGATTCTGGGAACTTTGTGGATGTGTACGTGCCTGTACAGAGACAAAACCTCACTTTCAGACTGGTCCATTGCTTTTTAATACAAATAACACCGCCTGAAAGGACTAGCAGGAGAATTTACTACATCTACCACCTCCTATGTTGTGTTGCTCCGCCTCCTTCACTTTGCACCTTTGAATACACAGTATTGATAGCCCAGTTTGTTATGGGTGCTCCACTGGAGTGCTTTGTTCAATACTGCTTCCTGCTTAATCCAGAAAGCAATATGAAGTATTTCTCCCTGGTATTAGGCCTCTCTTTGTAAGAGAAGCTAGAGATAAATGATAGATCATCTCTCCTTCTGCTACTATGGCACTTCCTGGAATTTATAGCAGTGTTGAATTTGGCCCAATGGATATTGCTATATTTTTAAAATCTAGTCACCTAATTATTTTTATAATTAGTTGCCTATTGAGGTTCATGGTTATACACATACATCGTAACAACGTGACTACAGTATCTTTAAACCATGCATTCACTGCATTTTTTCATTTACCCAGATCTCCTCAGACGAAGCCATGACAGAGAGCACTTTCCTCCTTCGAGCACTGACTGTATGACAATTAGCTGCCAGTTACAGTAACTTAAAAATAAAATACAGTTTTTAAACTGGTCCTGCTGAAGGTGAACAGAGGATTTTTTTTTTTTTTTTTTTTTTTTTTTTTAAAGGTTGACTGTGTGGGTGGATTTTTAGTAACAGACTAACCGAGGTGCTTGGATAGTGCAAAATTGACATTGCTCTGATTTACCCTGGCTGAGACTTTCACTCTCTGCCTTAAATTACACAAGTTATAATGAATATTGCGAACTATGGTCAGTCCCTTCCTGCCAAAGGATGAGCTCATGATTCCTTGCTTGTTTTGCAAGGGTTATGATGACTTAACTGGGACCATAGGTGCAAGTTCTTGCAGCTCCTTTTGATCACTCTTTTTTAGCAGGAATGGTGACGTTTCTGCACCCCACCATGGTGTCAGCAGCGGTGTTGGAATGACAACTACTATTGTACCTCCTGGAGGTGAAGGAATCTTCTACCAGTGTATGTGCAAGCATGATGGGGTCTGAAGGCAAGTCCATCTGTGTCTGGTCACATCATCTGGCTGGTAGAAGGTTGTCTTGATTTTGTGCTCAGTCTATTTCTTGGTATTGCAAACAGCATAAGTTCCCAGGGGAAAGTGTTTCCCAGCGTAGATGGGAATGGGCAAAGCTCTGTGCAAAGCTTGCTTATTTGTCGCTCGGACTTTTTAGTGCTTAGACAGGGAATGAGAGAGCGAAGCAAACCCATCACCTCGCTTATGCTGAAAACCCTTATAGAGAAGGAGAAGCTGGCTTAGACTGAAGCAGATGCTGTGTGGGAACAATTACCTGAGAGAAATGAGGGGAGGGAGAGGAAGAGATAATGAAACACCTAGGGATTTGGGAAGGAGCAAAGGGGTTAGCAGTTTTGAATTGGAGCGTGCAGCTGTGGTGAGAATCAGCTTCCTTCTTTTCTTTTCTCTTCCTCCTTTCTGTCTCCTTCCTCCCCTAGGGCAGGGGACTGGGGAGAGGGCAGCCTTTGGAGCACGGGTCGAACTGCTGGAGTAGGAGCTGGGCTGCAACAGTGCTCAGCTCAAAATGCAACTTTCTGAGCTCAGCTGCTGCCTCAGCCCAGCCAAGGTGAACAGCGGTGGGGGGCTGCAGCAGGGATATCAGCAGGGTCTTGACTCCAGCTGCTTGTTCACCAGGGAGTTGTGACCAGATTCACAACAGTGTGAACTCTACGTGGACATGAGCTTGATGCCCTAAGACTCCAGGAAAACAAGAGCAGGACGGGTGCCCAGAACACGTTCAGCTAGGGGTTCCCTGGAGCCCAAAGTTTCACGGGTTCCCCTCCCCTTTCTCTTCTGCAGACAAGCTCTCCTGTTCCATCAGCTCATCTGAAAGGGCCAGCTTTGTTTTCAGTTTACCTACGTGGCCTCCAGCCCTGTTGATAGGGGATTTTAACATATGCATTAGTAGAAGGCTGAGCTGGGAGGACAAGGGGATGAATAATACTCTCTGTTTCTGTACCTGTCCTGCCAAAAGCCTGGTGTTTGTTTTAGCTGTTTCTGTTCAGTCCAGTAACAAAATCACAGTTGAGATAGATCACGATTACCACAAAATGGGCTGCTGTTGTGGGTAATGCACCCGCAGTAGCTTGGTGGTGCAAGCAGCAACCTTTCTTGCCCTTGCAACTCAAGGATCACATGAAATGTAAAAATAGGGCTCCTTCTCTTGATGGCCTTCAGCTGCCAAAATGATCTGCTCCCATCTCTGAGTGTTTATCCCAGTTAATTTTAAACTCTGTTCTCCCCATCCTCCTGTGTCTCAGTTTCCTCCTTGGCATATGCCTTGCGGCAGGCGGAAATGCCAATTACTGAACAACTCCGTGCTTTGGCTTCTCCTCTTTGTCACCTTTCTGTTGAATCTGGAGCCTAATTCAGCATTTTGCTGCTAATATTTAAGGGCCTGAAGGGGACTGGCTGTGGGTAAGGCTTCTCCTCCTTCTGAGCCATGTATCTTTTCAGCTGTTAAAAGAAAGTGAGAGTGCTAAAGATAATGAGCTTGCAAGAGATGGACTATAGGAACTAGAGGTTAGACTGAGATTGAGGGATGGCCATGTAGAGGGACAAAGGAGAAAAAATAACAGGGAGTTATTGAATCCATGGGCTTATGACCTGTGGTCTGTGACCACTGCTAAGGAGTTGCTGAGAGGTTTGTGGTGTGTTTTTTTTTTTTTTTTTGGGGGGGGGGGGGGAAGAGTGGTGATGGTGGGTTTTGCCCCCCCCCTTTTTTTTTTTTTTGAGAAACCTATCATCAGTATGTAGATATATGCCTTATGGGGAGGAACCTGTGTTTTAGGAACTTCATTAATAAAAATACCACTGAAACTATATAAACCATCTGTGTCTGTATCAAGGTATCTTTAACGTAAATTTTGTCAAGACTTTCAACTCCTTGCAACAGAGAGCTTCATCTTGGGTATTATAAGCCCTGATTTAGTGAGAAGTATGTAGTTTGCTGACCTATGTGGTTTTTAACCCATACTGAAGGCAAGGGGACTGCATTATTTCTGAGCCAACGTGCAGTTTGGCCCAGTTCACGTATGGCTTCTGTTCTCTTGTTTTCAATCTAAGCAAATGCTTAAAGCTACATTGGATGCTGGAGGAAGGGCGTATAGGAGGAGGCTTGAAATACTACTTCTTAATACAGAGGATCACACACTCATTTTTTTTTCTCAAAGACTTGATTAACTGAGGCTATCCTAGGCAATCACCTTGACTCAGTTGAAAATGTGTCCAGTTAGCAGTTTCTTCAGTAAGCATGCAGAGTGCATCAGCAAAGACTTGAAACATCTCTTTGTTCATTATTTGTTATTGTTTCACCTGCCTTGAAATGGTAATTGCAAGCGCTTTGATTCGGGGATTAGAATGCAATTTAGTTTCAGTTGTCGCAGGCGCTCCCTATGTGCTGCTGAAGGAGGCTTTGTAGACCTCTCCATCAGCACCCAGCAAATCCAAACAGATTCCCCCCACCCTTCCTGCAGCTGCACTGCTCTCATGAGGGAAGGAGATAGGGAAGGTTATCCAAGTTAAAACAAGAACTTTATGGTGATCCTGTCCCAGTTTTCAGGGGCTTTATTTAGTTATTTTCTTTAGACTTATCATCAAAAAAGAATGGGCAAAACTCATTTAATGGAGGTTATGGCACTGCACTGATAGCAACAGTTGAGGGTCCTGCTCTGTATCTTACTGGTTTAGACCCTTGGGTTATTCTGTCTGTGGATTTTTCTGGTCCTGAAATGTTTTTCATGCTGTAGCAGAACCAGCTTCAACTCGGACCAGAATTTCTGGTTAAGACAGTGAAATGTTGAGAAATGTTTTCCCACTGATCAGGAGCTGCAAGAATTGACTCAATTAGCCTTACTACCAGTGTCACCAACAGGAGATACAACAGTGCTGGAGACTGTGTTTGCAACAGCTAAATCCTGAAGCTGATCTCTAGCAGCTGGACAAGCTTCCCTGAAATACTGTGGGAACAAGCCTGAGCACTCACCAGAGAGGAGCAACTCCAGAGCTGAATGCTGTAGGAAGCAGGCCTGGATGGACCACCAGAAATCATGTGATCAAGATGGATTTAAACCCCCCCACCCCGCAATACTTCACCTTAATCTCCCATAGTTTACTTAGGGTTGTTATTCCTTGTTTTGTTTACCAGGAGTGAGGAGAAGAGATTGTTTTTATTCCCTCTCTTGCCTCGTTGAAGACCGAAAGCTGCTGATCTTTCCTAGGCATGACACCCCCTGCTCTTTCAGCCTCACCTCTCAGTCCCCGTTTTCTAAACATCATATTCTTACCAGTTTCCTTTGGACTTGCTCCAGTTCTGTGCTTTTCTTAAAATGCAGCAGCAAACTGGATATGATACCCTGCTTGAAGCCTTGTAAGTGCTGGAGAGGAGATAGTCATGTTTCATGACAAGGATCCTCCTTGTGTTTATAGGTGTTCAGGTTTGTGGGTTTGGGTTTTTTTGTGTGTTGGAATCATGTTAAAGGTGCAATTTACCTTCACCTGGCCAGGTAAATTTGTGAGATGCTGTAACCATGAAGTTGACTGTACCAGGTTGCCAGTACTCTTTGAGTTCAACAAAGTCTGTGGTTGCACGTAAAAAATAGAGATCGAGGGAATCCACAAAAGCCTGAAAGTCTGATGTTCAGTCTCGCACAGAAAATTAGCTCATCACTTGGACACTCACAGAAGCCCTCAGTATATTGCTGATATGATGTTGTATCTTTTGACATAATCTACTGCAGGAAAGATGATTTCAAGGTCAAGTGCTGCAGAGGGATTAATTTCGGTTTAGCTAAGCCAGAGTAATGCTAACACCTCAGCACAAGAGGGTGCAATAGGTTTGTAATATAACCGAGACCTGAGGTGAGGTCCCTTCTGCTGCAGTGAGTGCCAGCAGAGAAGTTTATTTGCTGAGATTTGTCCCACAAACCTAGCATATCCCGTTAATTGGTGGAGTTTGAGCTGTATGAGTCTGCCTCATTATTTAAGTCTTTTTCAGTCAGTGAGTATTTCTATAATTATGGTAATTAAGCTTGGATTTTTAATATTTTTTTAAAAAATCAGAACTGTAGTTGAGTTATGAGAGTGCCAGAATCAGCTTGGCAAATCATAATTTTAGTTTGCTGCATTATAAATCAAAAGCAGACTTGATTTCCCAGCTTGCTGGATGTTTTGTTAACCAGATCGCTCCAGCCCTCTTGAGGCCTCATATGCCAAGAGCTGTCCCTAAACGAACAATCGGGCTTTATAAATAGATCTGGAGCCTTAACAAGAGTGTCACTGCCAGATGTTGCTGAAATAACTTAGGGACTCATGCACAAAGGAAACCCCTTCATCTGGGGGCGGCTGGGCTACCGCCCATTATCTGGGACATCCCCCTGTTTGTGAAACTTCAGAAAAGCTGCTAGGATGCCTACAGATGGGATCACAGGCACATTCCCATGTTTTGCAGATGCTGGGCTTGCCAGCAGCTCCTCCTGATATGCTTTGTGTTTACTACAGGAGCTCAAGATCTGGGTTTGATCTATTGCTTCCACCCACATATAGTATAGAAGTAGCAGCAACTGTTCTCTGCCTAATTAGCTCTAACTAGCATGTAGATAAGTGTTCCCTTAGAAGCACTGCAATGACTGAGTGGCCTCCTAAGGATCCTTGAATGTTTAGCAACAGTTGTGAGGGGGTGCTCCAGGCTCCTCTTTTCTCTGATGGATCAAGTTCTCTTCTCCAAATCCTCTCTTGTGCCTCTTACCAGCTTACACCTCTGAAATCACTTACCAGCCTTTCTGAGCTCTTGAGTTTCAGATGGCAAACACCATCTGTGTTATGTGAACAATGATTTTAAAGTGTAGAGCTCTGGTGTCCTGATCTCTACTGGGACCCTGAAGTTACTAAAGGAGGGGTCATAGGCACAGAGGAAGAGATGATCTAAATACGTGGCCTGGGCTATGCTGGGAGGAGGAAAGAAGTGGCATTTTCCATTCATGAAGTGGATATGCTTGCAAGTCTCCAGTAAGCCATTATCTTAAAGCACTATGTACTGTCCAACTTGTGTCGGACTATAGTCAGTAATTAAGATCTTAGCCTTCCAGATACTGGGTAAGAGAATAAAGACTGTAGGTTCAAGACATTCAAAAGTACTTGAACTCCTTATGAAATCATAAGGAGGCAGTTGTTTTTTGAACTGCCTCCGAAGGCCTTGTCAGAGGCAATAGGAGGCTGAAAGCCAGGTAAACCCATATTGCTCATGTTCCCATGTGAACTTTACTCAGAGTGCAACTTGTCCTTTGCTGCCTGTGTTTACAGACCAACACAGTTGACCTTGTGAAACTATCTCCTGCTCACAAGCGTGCTTCAGGGTGGAAAAGAAGGCAGGGAGGGATGATAGAGGTGAACTCTGAAGGGTCGGGCAAGTCATTTGGGGTCGGAGTTTCAATTTTAATTAGAAATGAAAGCGTGGCTAAATACTATTTCAGACAGGTGTGTAAGTCATGATCTGAGTCTTGCTGTAGTTTTCCTCATACAAAGAAGGATTAATAGTTCTTGTCAGCCCTTGCACATAGGAAGCACTTGAGCTCTAGGACAGTGGGTTTCATGTAAGTGTTATGGAGGGAAGAGGTAAAAGAGCATCGTATTACAGTGGAAGAAAACAGCTTGTTAGCAGTAGGGTGTTTGCCCTGAAACACCATCTGCTTCATGTGTCAGGTCTCTGATAAACACTAATGGGAGTATCATATGCAAAATTTCATGTAAGAGTTCCTTGTACAGGATCTCAGCTGAATGACTCCTGCTGTGTCTTACTCAAGGGTTAAAAATAGGGGTTGTAAAGGTGAAAACAGTCCAAGTTAACGCATTTCCATCTTTGGGCATCTGCATGTATTTGGGCATCTGCATGGGAAGAGTTTGGTCCCCATGCTTTGAGAAATAGATGTTGGTCTTTCCAGAGAACTATGAAACTTGTTGCTCTTTTAGCAGTTGTTCCCATTTTATGGGGGTTTTTTTGAATGTATTTGATGTTATGGAAACTACATAACTTCTATTTTCAGACTTCTAGGTAAGGGAAAAAAAGGGAGTCATGGGGCAGCATCATCTCTAAAAAGGGAAGATAACCAATTTTCACATCTTGAACTGTATTTCTCAGAGAAGTCAAACAGTTGAGGCTACCTGATTCACAGCATGTGGCGTGCTAGGTTTGACACATTAGAGATATAGTATATCCCAAGTAACTGCTGATCATGTACCACAGGGTGTGTAAACACATCACCCCATGGGTGGAAATATTTGGCTAAGGAACACTATTTGCTATCCTTAAATATGTGCAATAAGTGCACCTATGCTCAGTGACAGCTTCTGTACATCTGTCTACAGGAAGCTATCAACAGACTGAGGAAAAGGGAACAGCTTTGATCTGAAATGAGACTTAGAAATATGTGTGTATAACATATTTGAAAAATCTAAAGAGGGAGAGACCTTGTGAGTACCAGTCGAGTTCTGTGATCATTTCTGGGAAGATGCTGTCAACAGAAATGCACACATGCTTGCTTGCTTACTCATAACCACCAAGATCTGTGGACTGTTCCGCTGCTTGGACAAACAAGAGCAGGAATAACTAGCTGGGTCACCAGAAGGCTCTGAAAGCATCTTGAATTAACAATCAAAACATTCTCTGCCTTAACTTCATGACATTGTGCATCATTGATTCCTCCTTTGCAGGCAATACAGGCTATGAAAGTTGGATCCTTTCTGAAATGGTGATACTGAGCTAGATCCTTGGGAGGCAAATTTCTCTCATCCTACCTGTTTCATGAGGACAAAACAGAAGTGTGAAAGTTTTTCGGCCATTCTGCTTAAAGCATTTACTTCCTCTGTGCAGATGAAAGTGATTTCACAAACTGCAAGGCTAGAAGATACAAGCTGTACATAATTTGAGTCTGTGTTTAGGTTGTTCATTTTTACTGGTGCTTGCCTGTAGAGTTTGCTTATTGCAATGCCTGCACTTAAGCACTTTGCTATGAAGTGAAATTCAGTGGCATATGGGGAGGAATGCTCAGAGAAGGATCCAGGGAAACTAGTACCCCAAGTAGGAATTGCCTCAAGGTGGGGTGGCAAGGGGGAATGAAGACACAAAACCATAGCCTCCTCCAGTTGAACTAAACAGTACTGAAGATGCACATTTCTCTGGTCAGTCCTTTTCCAATCAGCAGAATGACAGCATAGAGCAATTCCCTGGTGTATTTAAGAACAGGTGACAATGCTGCCACCTTTCTAAGCCCTAGAAAGCTTTGCTTAGGAGTTTCACAAACAATGTGTGTGTGTGTGAGTGAGTGAAAGAGAGAGTTGGCAGTCCATATTTTTGATTAGAAGCAATTAGTGTCACTCACCTAGTCTGACCTGGCATTGCTGGGAGGGGAAGCAAATACTTGCAGCCACCTGTTATCTATTGGATCCACTTTCCATCTGTCTCTTATGTGGGTTCCTGATTTTTTTTACACCATCACAGCTGACTGTATCACAAGATTCCCTTCTATACCTCCCTCACAAACAGCTTACATAGCACTGTGGGTAAATGCAGCTATGGTGAAGCTTTGTGAAGGCATGTGGAGCTACCTAGGCTGAGTTTGTCCTGTGAAGCTTGCTGCTCATCTCACTTCATCAGTGATACAGGAGGAGAGGGAAGAATGCTCTTTGCATGCAGACCAGAGCAACTCATTGAAGTTCTCCCCTTCTTCCCTCCCATGAAACAAATTTTCCCTTTAAGGCAAGCTGCTTACACTAAGCAAAGGCTTCAGCAAATCCTCACTATGTGTCTGCATATGCATGGACTGTACCTTCTGCACCCTTCTATGCACCCAGTAGATGCAGAGGATCTCTTAAGATTTTCTCCAGACAGCAACTGCCTTGCCTGTTTTACTTATTTATGCTGTTCTCAGCATTGCCAATTCCCGTGACACTTGTTCTTCTCCTGTTGCCCGCCTTCGATTTGGATACAGAATTTGTTCCACTGAAAATGGAGAATCTTCAGATGATGAAGGTTCGCTCTGGGTTTCTGCTCCAATTCAGCTGCCTGTCCTAATCTATCTGCACAGTTTGTAGATCAGATTATTGTAGTTTGTCTCTTATGCTATGTCTCAGGAGGAGAAGCAGGGAGAGAAGACTTTCTCAGATTCTTTTATTAATGTATCCCCAAGTACTGCATTAAAGGATGAGAAGAGGACTGGGGGATAATAGAAGTGTGTTACCCTAATGATATAAGCTTTGTTTAAATTATGATGTTTATTTCCAGCTTGCTTCAAGGTATCTACCTGTCAGACTTCCAAAGCCTGACAATCCCTTAAGTTTTACG
The DNA here is from genome assembly GCF_028389875.1 of Rhea pennata. Taxonomy (NCBI): domain Eukaryota; kingdom Metazoa; phylum Chordata; class Aves; order Rheiformes; family Rheidae; genus Rhea; species Rhea pennata. Next base: position 5,670,747 of record NC_084680.1, read on the forward strand.
TTGCACAGCACCATTTTAGCATACAAATATTCTTGGAATATGCTAAAAATATACTATGAGTACTAAAATTATACAGCTCTTTCCAGAGAGAATCTCCCTCATTTCCGTAGACTTAGTATGTGTCAAGAATCAATTTAAAGGTCATCTCATGCCCTTATGTTTGTTTAAAATGGAAAAAAATGCTGCAGGCTAATGCTTGCTATGAGCTGTACACTTTATACTTGTTTTTTTGGGGGGTAACATTGGGTTTCACATGGAAGCAAAGTGAGCCTTGAAATGTGGAAATAAGTGATATCATAAATCTTGTTTTGGTCGTGTGCATGCCGGTAAATATAATTCCTGAAAAGGCAAGATGTATTTTGGTAAAGTCTTTAACTAATTGGAAAATTAGATCTTTAGTACTTTATCAATTTCTGTGCTCCTTTGCACTGCTCTTTAGCATACAGATTCTAAAACATGTCTGTCTAAAAATGTCTTTCTATTGGCGCTTGAGTTACTGCCATATGACATCTGGCTGCACAGTTGTGGTAGCAAAATAGTTGATTCATATGCCACTGTCCTTACTGGTGATTATAGGTATGGATTGGCAGTTGGTCTGGTTCTCAAGAGGAAGATCCCCCTTTCATGAGGGAGACTGATCTGAAGGGGAATGTATTCACCACCTGTTAACAAGGCCTTCAATCTTTGGACTAGATTAATGCTCAGAGATACAGAGGTGGGGTTTTGGCCCTTCTACAAAAGCCAAAGTATGTATGTGTTGTAAGGTAGCTTTGAAGCAAATGAGAAATGGTAGAAAAGTCTCCTGGAGAAGACCCTACTAAAGCAAAACCCCTGAGGGCAGTTTACATACTAGCTTTGCCCCTCTCCCAGAATAAAGGGCACGAGAAGCAAGTCACGATTCCTCCAGGAACAGGAGGAGCCACCAACTCCCATTACACATAGCTTACTGCTAGCATAAGTAAACATCGCTCTTGAGTGGCTTGAAGTTGTATGAGAGCCTTACTGAGGTACAGACTTCTGACTTGAAGTCCTCTTCCACCCCTGCATTCCCGATGCACAAGTATTCCACTGCAGCAGAGGGAGAGGGATGTCTGCTGTCCTGCTACTTTGCATAGGAAAAAAAATAATTGGGGAAATCATGAACTTATTGCAAACCTTTTGCAGATGGGGGTGGTGGGGAAGGAGAACAAATGCCATTCAGCGGAGAAGCTGTTTGCCACAAACGTTCATGAAGCAAAAATTGGCAGCAGAACAAGAACACAGGCAGCAGGCTGGTCTCAGTGATAAGGGTTTTTTGTTGTTGTTGTTGTTTTTTATTTGAATGCAAAAGTTTGGTGTATTTCAGTGGCGCTGATCTGAATTCTGCTTTCATTAGTAAACCTGGAGTATAACTCCATTTGCTTTAATGGAGCTGTGTTCCAGATTTACAGTGGTGTTGGAGAGAAGAGGGGAAAGTGTACGCACAAAACAGACGGGGTGGTGGAAAAAAATCTCTCCTTTTCCTGCTTCTGCCAGTTTTCAGTGAGAAATCATGTAGACAGCAGCTCCTAATCTGCCAGTGCAAATTGAGACAAATTAGAGCATAGATTAACCATCATAATGTCATGGTAGCAACGCTACAGTTCAGGTTGCAGAAGGCATTCCATTGTCAGCTCTATTTGTCACAGTTACCTTTTAATTGGTAATATGTTTGTATATAAATTAAGACAGGAAAGCTTCTAGCCTTTTGTTTTATAGTCATTAAAGAGATGCTTCAGTGGGTTTTGGACTAGAAGGAAAGAGAGACCCTTTACAATGATCAGAACAGACGGTAATGCCCCACAAGGGGGACATTTGTAAGAATGGAAATTCCTTTTTAGACCTCGCAGTGGAATACAAGTTAGATACACATCTGATAAACAGGCTATTTTAAATCTCTGTTTGGGGATATGGGAAAGTGAAATGCACAGCTGGCAAGCTAAATCTCATCATGCTTCACTTCTTAGAAACAGGCAATTGCCAAACAAAAGGCCTTATTACAGTTATTCTAATAATAACTAATATACATACCTGTATGTATATGTATATCTCCCTTCAGAGTACAGCTGCAGGAAGAAGACATGCAAGAAGATAGCTTGTATTTGCAGTCTTTTGGAGGTGGCTGAAATTCTCTGTGTTTTTAACAACTTTGATGTGAGCTTTAGGTGTAAACAGAGTTTCAGCTCGCAGTGGAAACTCCTGTAGGAATAATCTACTTTTAATGTTGCATTTGAGAAATGGTACAGCCTCAAAGGGGAAGAACCCTCTATTTGGAATATAGGAAATCTGTGCTAAAATTTTGATGCTGACCTGTTCATGTGTTAAGCGAGTCTCCTTATCTATGTTCCCCTCTTGGGTATGTATCTGTGTGTGTGTATATGCATATAAATAGCTATATGTGTGTGTGTGTATGTGTATAAATAGCTTTATGTGCATACGTATATAGCTATATGCATAGCATGCATCTCTATGTAGTTATAAATATCTATATATACTTGTGTAAGTGTAGTATACACACATGTGTATGTATAGGTGTATACATATATGTACATTTAAGTGTGTAGTGTCTGTGAATACATATACAAAATACACATAATATGAAATTAGGTTCTTTAGAACTTCATCTGCCCTGTTGGGGGATGCAGCATACGTAGAACCATGAAACGGTTATCTCGGAAGCATTAGGTTTGACGCCAGCATAGGTTAAATAGTTGTAGCATGGGGAAAACCTGGGTGAAATATGAAACTTCCCATACAGTTGGGACATCACTGTTTTGCTCGACGTTTCCAAGAGACTTTGGAGGCTGCCTGGCACACCTTGGCCAACTACCCGATGGAAGTTGGGTAGCCTGTGTACTGACACCCCTCTGGGGCATCCATTTGGTGAATACTTTGGGGAAAGAGCCCCAGGGGCTCTAAACTGAAATCAGGTTATAAGAGTTGAGACTCTTGCTTTCTGATTTTATATATGTATAAATATACAGATATTATATATATATTTTTCTTTCTCCCCATTTTATTTTTATCTTTCCAGCCCATCACACTGACTTTAAAGGCACTTGGGACCAGCTGTCCCTCACACTTGGTAGGATATGGGAATTGCCTTGGTAGGTCCTTGGGCAGAGAAGTGAGAATGCAGGTGGGCAAATAATCTTGCAGGCCTCTGTCCAAACGGACACCTTCCTGCAGCATGTCTTGATGACATTGTATTTTCTCAGAGGGAATAACAAAAAGGTTTTGTCAGAACGTTTCCACTCAGTTCCACATGTACTGTACTTGCACTTAAAGCACTGAGACTCTTTCCCACTTCTGGGAACATTACATTTACTCATTTACTTAAGTAGCAAAGACTGTTAATTTAAGTATGGTATTGATATATGTCATCAGAATCAAAATATCTTGCTGAGAATGTGATTAAGTGAAATTCCTGAAGTAAATTCCTGCCATCTGGAACAACTTTTCCGTATTCTGTTGTCTCATTGACTTTTCAAAACTCAACTGAAATTATAGATATGTGTGTGTATATATATGATATAAAATAATTTTGCTTTCAGGTAGTGCCTATTGTTTTCATCTCCTCTGCATTTCTCTAAAAATCTGTAAATCATTTTGAAGCAAGCTTTAAGGGAAGAGGGCTTTTCAAAGTCCAGAAATCACCCTGCTACTGGTACTGAACACTCCTCCTGTTGCACTGAGATCCCATCCCTTGCATTGCCTTCAGGAGAGCTGGCTCCTCTTTGGCTTTAGCCTAGTGATTCTGTCCAACAAACTCACCTCTGAGTAGATGGAGGAAACAAGATAGGACTAGCGTGACACCTACAACCCAGCTAGCTGATGCTACTTAAGCATAAACAGGGACAGATTTGTCCTGCCAGGTAAATGCAGTCTATAAAGCAGCAGCAGGCAAAGCAGCCCCTGCGCGAGATCTGGCTTGTACATCTGTCACGTTGGACCATCCAGTTAGGAGTGGCAGCTTTCCTAATTCAGCTTCTGTGGAAGTCAGGATCAAAATACTTCGTGTATGAATTCTGAACTCAAAATACAGAAACTCCTAAGTGCATGTTCAACTTCAAGCTTGCTAAATTCCGCTGCAAACAAACCAAGCAGGAGATTAAGGCTCAGCTAAACAGAGATGAGCTGCCAAAACAGGATTTGGGGGTACAAAGGCATAATTTCCACACTCATTGCCTTTTCAGTGACCTATTTAAGCATAAAAATACAGAGAACTTGGAAATTCATATGAACATGTGTTTCAGAAGCAACAATAAAAAATACAGAAAACAAGCTGAGAATGGACCAAATTAGCTGAAATGTGCTTTGCTTCACAGATTCCAGTGTAAGATTTTTGAATTTGCCTGGAATGTTTGATGCTTACTCCTTTTAATGGGATCCAATGGTCAAAATTCCTTCAAAGATATATGTTTCTGCATTGTCCCAAGTTGGTTTGGATTATTGTAAGTGTTTTTTTTTTTTTTTTTTTTTTTTTTTAAGCACATTTTCTGTACCCTCCATGTTGGGTGTACTACATGGAAATAACAAACAGGGAGAGCCAGTAGTCAGTTATTTATTGAATTGAAAATATTGAAGAATTCCGTACTGTGACATAAGTAGCTGTTCATATCCTTTCTTGTGACTCACTGTTTCTGATGGGGAGGGAAAAATACACAAATTCTAATGAGAAAAGACTAAATATGGAGGAGAAATGCAAGGTTTAGAATTGAAAATGAGACATCTGAAAGTTTTCTTCAGTTGGAACTGTCTGGTACAACTTGTAATGTTGCTGGACTTCAGCAACTTAAACATTTAAACCACAGAAAGTGAGGGTAAAAATTGGCTTGAGAATGCTTTGAATGTCTGGTTCAAACCCTGAACCCAGTGTTTCCTAACAAACTCCTCTTTAGATTTTAGTCTTGGTCTAATTCGGATCCTACTGAAGTCTGTAGCAATTTCCCTACGGTACGTGCCTATTAACATAAAGCTGAGCCAGTGGTGGCAAAACCTTGTTGATGGTATTGATTCAGAAAAATCTTAATTATCGCAGTGTGGGAAGGGAGAAGATGCTTCAGGATTTGCATTAATTCTGTTTAACTTTTGTCACCAGCTTTACTGATACTGGGAGATGATTTTCTTGGGTCCCTGCTATAGAGGAGCAGGGGATGCAGGGAGGCACGCATCCTGGCACTACGCTTTGTAAAGTCTTTTGTCTTTATGCTGGCAACTGATGGGATGTAAGGTGCCTGTGCTCCTTGGTCTGGTGCTGCGGGTGGGATGAATACAGACCTGTACCAAGGGCAATAGAAGCTGAAGGTCTTTAGCTCATCTCCAGCTTAGAGGGACATGAGAGAATGGGTTTCTACCACAGATTAGGTGCAGCTGGCCAATGATGAGATGCTTGCTTATCTTTTGATTGCTGTGCATCAGTCTCTTGACTCCTGAAATTGATACATGCCTAGGGCGAGATATTTTTGGAAAATTCTGACCTACTCTCCTGCTGTTGACACCAGTGGGAATAGGGTGAGTACTTGTGACATTCCACTTTCAAAGTTCAAGCAACTTCCTTTCTTTTCCCTTGAGCCTTCACCACTGATCTATTGTGAAGAAAATGATGAGAAAATGTTCCTGTGTCTGAATTCTTGTTAACGATGGTGATGCTGGAGCCATGCTGTCATGCTGTCAGATCTCAAACTGCATTTGCAAAGTTATCTACTAAGAAAACTACTTGTGACCTATAAATAGAGATGGCCAAGAATGGTTTGATTAAAAGTTTGTTTACTGTTTGAAGTCTCCCATTTGTGGAATGCATAAATCAGTTGGAGTAATAAGTTTTTCTGAATACTCATCAGAAAGTTTCCTCTGGTTCAGGGCGGTCCAGTGAAAGAGCTGTTGGCTGGGAAGCTGGATACAGTGGGAATTGCTTTTCTAATTAAAACAGATTCAGATTTCTCTTCTGAATCATGCCAGTCACTCACTCATCTCTCCTTAAATCTCTTTCAAAATTGTTCTCATTGTGCTATGTCAGTGATGGGGAATGAAGCTAAATTTCAAAATGTTGGAGTATTTAGTGAAACAATTTTACTGTTGTTCTCTGACCAGTCCTCCTGGTAAGCAAGTGGACTGAAGTCTGGAAGACACTAGGAGACGATAAAAACACAATGGCACAATGTGTGTTGTCCTCCCTCCCTGAGAATTCTGTATTGAAAAATAGCATGAAATAGGAAAACTCGGTGGAGCATAAGATGCTTATTTAAAGATTTTTACAAAATAAGGTACTTATTTATGTTTCTAAATTTGGATTTAAGAGGCCAACTTCAAGCACGCCTCTCTTCAAAATGCTGGCCTCAATGGACAAGCAGTAGGTTTCTTTTTTTAAACTGCAGACAGATGAAGTGGAATTCTGTTTACCTGCCTGGCAGCCTTGCAGAAGTAAGATGGCAAAGCTGTGAAAGGAAAGAAATATTCCATCATTTGGAGAGTGACATCATTTGCAAGTCAATGAATGATCTCCCATTTAGGAACTCTTGCATACTTGCATAAATGTCTGTTAATGGTTGTTTGGCAATTCCTGCCAAATGGGGTCTGGATTAATGTGATCACTGTTCTAGATTTATTATTATTATTTTTTTTTTTAAGAACATTCATATATTCAAGTAAAACAGAGGCAACATTTCTAGTGTAAAGTGTAGCATGCTGGCTTAGGGGTTACGTGCCAGATGCTCAAAATGACTATCCTCTATTATGGTTTTCTTGATCAAAAAACAGTTTCTAATGTGAATGGAAAGGGTTCCTTTGAACCCATAACCATTCTTAGAATTTCTAGTCCATTTATTTCTAAATATATACACTTTACAACTGGACCAATGCAAATTCCTTTATCTAAGTTCCCCAGAAACCTGGGAAAGTTTTAGTTCAGAACTGGGTCTCAGCTTTGTGACTTCTTCTGTTTCCTAGATAATGTTAGCGTTTATGAGCAACACAAGTAGCTAGAGTTTCCCTGTCGGTTCCTATTATTAGACCCTGATTTTAGTTGCTTATAACTTTGCCAAGCCTATACTGTAGGGCTCCACTTTTCCATTTTGGCTATGTGTCTTAGGTTGACTTTTTTCTTTTCTTTTTTTTTTTTGAAAGTTGCGCTTAATATGGCTCATCTATCCTTCAGTGCAAGGCTGGGGAGAGCTGGAAAAATACTGTTTTGCTCATGTGTTCCTTTAAGAACCAGGAATTTTAGAACTACAGATTTTCCTGGTATTAAGAATTAGTTCAGATGGCAGCTTTCTCACATTATGTGACACTGACTTCACCAGGAGCTGGGGTTCAGTGTCTGTGCCCATAAATCTACCATCATTTCTAAGGGTAAGCAAGGAGACCAAATTATGATAGTATGAGTATTATAGTTCTGGAATACTAGATTTTTTTCAGTGCTTGATTAAACAGCTTTATCCTTCTTTTAGCAATTGTCTTGTGTGGGGCATTTCAAGTTGGTTTCTATCCAGGAGCAGAACACTCAGTCTAACCTAAATGATTTTTGCTTAAATTCTGTAGATTCCAGGAACATGGGTAGAAATCCTACCATATGTTGAAAATGCACCTAAAATCTATCAGCTGAAGTTCTTTCATGTCGATATTGACAAAGTAACATAATTATAGCTATAATCAGGATTTTACTTTTTAAGGATATGTTTGCATTTAAATTGTTGTGGTTTTGTTACAAAGGTTTTGTTTTGGATACTTGTTTTGGTGTTAGTTGTATCTGCTTTCCATCTCTTTGACCTGGTAAAAACTTGAGCATAGCACCTTGTTCAGGACAAGTCTGAACTGGCTTTGTACCATGGTGTGTTTACTTTGTTCCTAGGCTATATTGCTTAATGCACATACTCATGAAAATGCAAAGAAGCAATGGAAATTAGAAGGAAGTGAACTTATTTGAACTTTCAGGAAAGAACTTAAAAGCCTTTAATTCATTTAAAATGCGAGTTCACTGCCCAGGTCTGTTCTTATGTAGTTTGGATAAATGTTCCTCTCCTTAATCACAGCAGAGATCAGCCACCAGTTCTTTGTATGTAAACTGTATGCATGAGGGCTTACATTGAGGGTGAACTTGGGGGAATGATGTTCCTGGTCATAAAGCAATTAAACAGTTCTGGAAGAGGATAGAAGGGAAAGGGGATGTCCTTTGGCTGGCAGTTACCATTCCAGCTCTGTACATTATATGAAATGTTGGCTTTGAACCATAAGTCTTTTTTCCTCTCCACTGTCGTTCCTCTACAGTGTTCTTTAAAAGCTGAGAATAATTTATCTTAGCATATGTAAGTTTATTTTTTATGTAATTACATGTCCCATCATGTCAACTTTGTGAAAAGGTTGCGCCTATTGTCCTTAGAAAACCAAAGTGATTATCGTTGGTTTGTTTTGTTACACAATTGTTTAAATTATAATAAGTTACCATCATTGTTTCTTGAGTCCAGCTGTGTTTATGGATTAAGATCTACTGACTCAAATATTTACAGTGTTCCAAAAATTATGAGAACATGCAGTGCTGGGGGTTTTCCATATGCTGCCTCATTTGACTGAGTCTTCCATCACAGTTGGAAAAAGTCTTAGTTCAGAACAGTTTTCTAAAAGACTGTCAGGTACAATTTGTATCTATTTATCTAGGCCACTGCTGTTGGAGTTGCTCAATAGTATCCATGTGTACAGATAACACCAGATTTCTGAGAGAGACCAGCAGTTGTGTTGGGTGTTGAGTTCTTTGGAGAATTTTCACCCAACTGTGGGTACGGATTGAGCCCTTGAAGTCTGGCTAAAGCCAAAGATAATCGCATCTGATTCTACCCCTAGCTTGCTCTGGTTTTAAATATTTTCTTGATGCAGATGACCTACTGCCCTCAGGGATGTATGAGTACAGGTATCCATTCAAGATCCAAGCTGGGGCAATTCTCGTGAAGTTGGTGGAACTGAAGGTATTCAGAGCAGATCTGAGCCCCTTCATCTAAGGCAGGCTGAGACCTGCATCTATATCTGCTTCCTCATTTTGAGTCTGGTCTTTTTGATGTGGGAGTTGGCATCGTTCACAAAAACTGCATTTCCTGCAGGGAATGAACAAAACCTTGTGGCTTGAACCCTTGGGCTCCAGTTCAGGAGCACAGCTCTGTGCAAGGAAACACTTAGTTCATTGAAGTCTGTAGAACTTGAGCATATGCCTAAAAGCCTGTGTTTAATGCTCTGTTTGTGTTCAAATACTTCCTCATGCAGGGTCTGAGTTTGCTGCTTCTGAAACCGTAAGCTAGTATCAAATGGCTAGGGGATTAGGAGGAAGCCTTCCCTCTTGACTAGCTGTTCCCCAACTGCCTGCAGCAGAGTTGTTGTATTTTTTCCTTTGTAGCTCTGAGCACTAGCTACTGTCAAAGGCAGGTTATTACATTTGTTGGGCCACTAGTCAGTCACCATGGCAATTCCTACGCTTTTCAGAGGGGAGAGAGCGGGCTGGGAGAGGCCGTTGTGCTCTGTTGTGAATAGAGTTGGTTGGAACAGCTGAGGTCATGGGATCTCGTGCTGTGCTCCTCGCAGGCACCCTGCCCTGGCTGCTGGCTGTCCTTTGCCCTTGCTGCTGTTTAGACGCATGTTATGGGCTCCTGTGACTTGTGTCAAGTACAACAGGGCGGATGTTGTTTTCAACACCTCTTGTTCTGTGTTTCTAGAAGGTTAGCTGTCGTTCTGCTGCTGTTCATACAGCACAAACTATTTAAGAGGAAAAATACTGTGGTGAACATTTGAGGCACATACTGATCTTACCAAGGCGTTCCCCCAATGTCAGTGTGGAGACGCTGATGGAACTGGAGTGCTGTATACACCCTCTCATGAGTTGTGTTTTTCTTGGTTGTAGTTCCACATCAGTTTTTAGATGGAGTATGAGTGACCAGCATGGTCACTCACTTCTGTGTGGGCACTCTTGTGTACCAGGTCTCTTGAACTAGGTCATCTACAAGCATGAGAGGTACCAAAAATCCAAATACCTTTGTTACTGCAGGAAATAAATGTTTTTCTTTTTTCTGTATATGTAACTTAATCTGAAGTTATTTGCTGGGAAACAATGCCTCCTGATCAATTCATGTGATAGGACTTAAGTCATGAGCAAGGTTGTAGATGCATAGTGCATTTCCAGCACCAGTAAGTAGGCTGTGTTCTCTGTGGCATGGGAATCTCAGCAGAGCAGCCCCAGAATCGTTTCTTGTTTATAGAGGCTTGTTTCTTTCCCAGAGCTGTGTTGTCTTTACTTTTCATATGCAAGTATCTAGAAGGCTACTGCTGGATCTCATGTTATGTGATAAGTGGTGTCCTCCGTTCCACGCACCCAGGGTCACTAATGTGGGTGTAAATGGAATCGGTACTCATTCAGTAATGCTAAAGTTGGGCAAAACATTCTTGAAGGATGTTGAAGTCTGATTAAAACTATTTTTTGAGGAAGATTTTTACCCAAAATGTTTTAAAATAACAAATCCATTGATATTTCTAGTACTGAAATAGACATTTGTTATTTCTTTCTTTAGTCTCTAAGTCATCCGTGGACTAAACCACAACAGGATTTCAGCAGAATGTAAGCATGTGCTTAAAGTTAAGTGCTGTTCTGAAAAAGGGCCTTGTGGTATTTTGTTTCATTAATAACATTGTAAACCCTGGATGTTTTTGGGGTCTGAGTGGGTTTTTTTCTTTTTTAATCTCATCTCCGTGGCATGTATTGAAGTAAGTTATTCCTATGTGCATAGGAAACTATCACTAATGGTAGCTACGGATGCTTTATTTTCCCCTGTACTGTACCGAGAACTCATCTCCTTACCTCTGTCCAGTTATAAACTGAAATACAATCCTCCATCTTTATATTATTAATCACTGGGAGGAAGGATAACAGTATTAACCCAAAGTAATATGAAGGCAAGAGCAAGAAAGCAATCTGTGTTTGCTGCCTTTTATTCTTTTGCCATGTGGAGGCATGTTCTACCTCTAAAGTCCATGCATTCTTGAGACACTTGCTTTGTTTCATTTATATTTATATTTTTTAACTGCAAGTACTTGTTTCTCTGTGTGTAGATGTCCCTGTAATGATGCAATGGAAGATGACTGATAAACCTGATGTGCAGAACAACTGTGCACTATGGATTCCCCCCCCCCCCCCAAAAAAAAAATAGTAGAGAAAATAAAGTTGGAATTGTCCAAAATAAATTGATTGCCTCTGGGCCTTCACTATCTGTTTTTTTTTTTTTTTTGTTTGTTTTTTTTGTTTTTTTTTTTTTAAGCGTTTTTGAAATTACCAATTTAAGTGGCTTAAACATAAGTAGAAATAGTGTCAACTCATTTTAAGTTTGTTCGAGACTGTTTCTTATGGTATCTTCTGTCTGAAGGCTAATAATTTGTTGAACTTGTAATCATTTGAGAAAAGCGCTAAATGCCAACCTCAGACTGCTATTTTGCCCCCAAAACCTAGGAGAGCTGATATTTTTGACAACTGGATGGAGATTAATGCTTTGTTTTCCCCATACTTTAAAAATGTTTTTAACTTCAGGGGACTGGGATATTTGAAATTTGGCAAAGATCTTTGTTTTGGGGGATAGCATTTTGATGCGATCATAAAAATGACTTGACTACGTTTCACTTGCTAAAAGATGACAACCCCTAGGCATTCACTGTGCCAGGACTTGGGAGGATCTTCTCTTCAACTAGAGCTCTAGGGATTCAAAGGGGACACAAGGTGGACAACCCTGTGTATTGCTTTAGCTTTCTAGAAGCATCCTAGGAGATGCTGGAAAAACCTCTCGAGAAACTTCTACCCAAGGGTGTGAAAAAATGAGAAAGCAGCAATGACCCATGTTGTTCCTCATAATCGGATGCAGCTTCTTCTAGTGAGTGCGCTCTGCTGAGGCCAGGGCTCAGAGGTGCTTGTGGGCAGTAACATGGGTGTGGGAAGCAAAGCTGGGAGAAGACATCTGGATTAGTGTGGGCACACTTGAGCCAGGTTCCTCCTCCCACTGCAGGGTAAGGACCTTGAGTCCTATGTGGCTGAGTGGGCTGTGGCATGAGGAGAAATGTGAGCATGAGGCTGTGAGTATTTGGCTCTGCAAGTGAAATGGTTTGCAAACCAAACAAGGGCAGCTGCATGGCCATAACTGAACATCCAGCTGCTGTGTTGACTTGTCATCCGGGGTGAGCTAGCAGGTCGCAGAGATGGGGAAACCTGGAGGAGGGGGACCAGATCTCCTGTGAGCCCATCCCACAGGCAGCATGAATGCACGCAGCTTGAGCTTGGGCCTGAGATGGAGCACAGCTGTCTTGGAAGTGTAGGTGAAGGTGACCTGAGGGCACAACTTTCTGTCATAGTTTTCATGTCTGTTTGAGTGGGTAATAGGCCTTATTTATTTATTTATTTATAAAGGTATACTGAGAATATATATATGCTGCTATTTGTGAGCTCTTGCCTATGAAAATTCATGCATTCCAGCACAAAAGGCTGTGCTGAAACGTGAGAATAGAGGTCAACCAGTATAGAATAAACACGTGATGGGGAAAGGCAGTGAGCCGAAGGAGCAGGATTGGAATATGTGGGTGTTGCTAGCTCTGAGCCCCGTCCTGATGACTGCAGAGTGTGGTCACATGTGGTTACAAGAATTGTTTCACACTTAATACCTATGGGCTAAGCTGAGCTTAATGTGCAAATACAGTCTGCTGTTCTTTAACATCTCGACATTCACCTTCAATTAGCGCTATAATGTTGTCTTTTTTTTTTCTTTTTGCATATAGTATTAATTATAAAGACTCTTCTTGTGAAATCTGCTACTTTCATCTAGGGGATTAAAGAGATAAATATCAGCTTAACACTCCAGTAATTATCGAGTGCACTTCTATTTTAGTGATTAGAGCTTCAAAACTTCTGAAAGTTTGCATCAAATCTGACTTGATCATTAAATCTTCCTTGGAACTATGGCACAAGTTAAGTTTGAAGGTGAGAGATACAGCAGCTTGGTTATGCTTGCCTAACACTTCTCTGGCTTACCTGAATCATATCAAAGTGTACGCATGTATTAAAAATACATGGGTATTTTTGACCCTGATGAACATGTGTGAGAAACTGGCATTTTTAAAATAAGCCATTTGTTTTGGAACATTCACTTAAACTTGAACGCTAATGAGCTTTATTATGCCAACTGTGCAGGCAAGCTAGAGATAAAAGAAAATATCCTCTAAATATCTATCTGTGATAATTCTTTAAAACTCTGAATGTTTCTATCAAGTTGTAGTGGATGAACATTTGACCAGCAGTCACTGTGGTTGTAAGACAGAAATAGCATTCATAGAAATCTTAGATGATAACACATCACTAGCTTCATTGTACTTTTTTCTATTTCATGATGACTACAGAGGACCACAGTCCACAAAACAGTCTTTGCTCATACAAAAGGCACCCCTGTATAGCGAATGAACGAAATGTTCTTGGATCAAACTCCAGTTCTTTTTTTTTTTTTAAGGCCAGAAAAAGTTACTTGAATGCTCCCACAGCTTTCCTCTTCACCTCTTGTACTGTTACATCCTCTGACATCATACTGTGCTTCCAAGGAGAAGTTTATGGTGTCAACGAAAAGGGCCGCAGAAGTTCAAGACACTGTGACATTGAGAGAAAGTGCCTGTATGTTTTCAAACATTATGGAAATTGTAAGCATGCTTTCCAAAACTGTCAGAAATATATACTTTGAAAAGATGAATGCCTGTGTGGGATTAACTCCTCATGTTACACATGTACTCTGGAGTGCGTTGTTTTCTCCCACTGGTCTCCTGAGCCCAGTATCTCAAATGGAATCTGACACACCACACCAGATGCTAAATGAGGCCTTTCCAAATTGAGGTGTGTGTTTTCTGTGCTGAATGTAATCTTTCCAGACCCAGTTGTGTAAGTCTGATGGGAGTTGTCCTGCTGTTTTGGAACAATTCACCTGGCTAAACTGCAGCCCATCTTTATGTTTGCTGGTGTTAACAAATGCACCTGGATGCTTCCCTCCTCCCACCACCTCCAGATCACCCCCACTTGAAATGGCTTGCTGGTGTAATTGGTGCAGCTTGCTGTTGTGCATATGGAGTGTATTTCTAGGAAATGTTATGCAAACTAGTTCCAAAAAAGAGGCAAGCATAGGAAAATGATGTTAATATTATCCCTGAAGCAGATAAAATCCATTTCATATGCAATTCCCCCTCTCTTTAAGAAAGAAGAAGCAAATAGTTCCTATAGCAGCTGTTCCTGCTATAATGAACTGGCACAACGTATTAATAGCTAACACTAAACAGCTGATATATTGCCGATCCAAAGACTCTTCGTAGTAAGATCTGAAGAACATGATTTATCTGGATATGAAAAAAGAAGTGCTCCACTAACATCGGCATTCACTAGCTTGGAGTACAAACAGCGATTCAAAACGACCATAACCATCTGTGACAGAGACCTGGCTTGGGGAGGACTTATCCCATTTTTCATTTAGAGAGAGAAGGTCGTTGAGATTGGCTAAGGTCATACAGTTTAAAGTACTGGCAGGGTAGATAGCACAATATTGTCAAGGCCCCTCTTTGTATTTGCCATAGATTTCTAGGAATCCAAATGCCTCTGAAATGGAAATTGCAAAGCTTTGGGTATTTGAAAACAACACTTACTTTAGATAAATCTTTAGATACTCTAGATAAATTTAGGTATCTTTAGATAAATTTGGAAGATTGAAAAGCCCATAGAGCTCATGAAAGTAGGAAATAAGATTCAAGGTGGTAGAAGACCTTGTTCTTCATAACATTGCCAGACTTCCATGTTCTTTTGCGTTTTTCCTCCCCTAGCTGCTGCAAATGGTCTCCTTGCTGAAGGCTTGGCTGTTTCTGAAATTGAAACTGGTAGCAATATCTGTGACCTCTTCTGTGGCTCTAATATTTCCTAAGTATAGCTGGAAGTGGCTGAGTTGCATTCAAAGTCATCAGTTATAACTATTTGAAATCATTATGCTTTAAAAGTTGTTTTTCACTAAACTTGTACTGAGAAGTTGCTGTAGGAATGGTGGGCTCTGCTCATGTGTTGGATACCTATGAAATTTGCCTTGTCCAAGACCAGCAGAAATAACGTCTGAAATGAAGGGAGTTAGAGGGACATATAGGAGTCAATCAGCCAGAGGTAATTAGCTATTTAATGGCATGCCAGTTAGCTGAGGGAAGGCAAATCATGTGACAGAGCAGCTTCCAGCTGCCTTTTCTGGATCATTGCAGTATAATATTGATTCTGCAGAAAGATTGGGAGTGTGGGATGGCAAAAGAAGAAGGACAAAAGTAAGGTCAAAGCTCAGCATGAAGAATTAAAGCAAAGCACTGTAGAAAGGCCCAGATATACTAGTCTTGGGTACAATATTTGTTGAAGCAGAGCAAGTGTATCATGATTTCAAAGCCAGTTTGCAGGCACTCAGTCTGAAATATGTGACCAGCTCACTTAGGAGATAGAGTTGGTCAGGAAGTGTGTACCTGTTTCTCATCCCTTGCAGCTTTTTCTTACAGAATATGCCATCTACCTAGAATTCAAATACTTAGAAGCCTTCTGTTCCTTTCAGTTTGGGAAATGAAAATTGTAGGTCTGAGGAAAGCATACTACTACTTACTCATTTTGAGGGAAAAAATTCCAAGAAGTATAATCTGTAAAATTTTTGTGGTCAAAAAACGAAATGTGAGATTTTGGCAGGATTTAGGCATTAGTGGGTAGAACTGACCTTCAAAACCTCTGCTTTTGCCTATGTTTGGGTGTTGATGTCTGTGCTGCTGTTCTGTGACTTCCTCTGCCACGTGTGCCCAGAGATGCTCAGGACTTTGCAGGCAGCGCAGCTTGGCGTCATGTTCACACCAGCTTCTGTGGACCACACGGGCCTTCATCTGCCCAGCCTGTGGGCTTCACCCTGGCAGCAGTGCTACTGCCACAGTCATCTAACTGCATCCCTCGGCCCAAAACCAGCATATGGGAATTCTCTCCC
Source organism: Rhea pennata (assembly GCF_028389875.1). Lineage (NCBI taxonomy): Eukaryota > Metazoa > Chordata > Aves > Rheiformes > Rheidae > Rhea > Rhea pennata. The sequence continues at coordinate 5,686,790 of NC_084680.1, forward strand.
CTTCACGTTTTGTGCCTGCTAGGAAGGTTTCCTATCTCAAGGCTGTTAGGATGCAGGTACTCTCTAACTTCTTGTTGCCCAGAATTTCTAGATTGAGAAAAGAGGTGGAAGGGTGAACATGACATGTGCTTGTTTTAGGCCAGTGATTAGGCATCTCATTAAGTTGAGCTGAGACCCATCTCAAAAAGTTTTCCCCATAGCTCTTTAATACATAAATATTTACTGATCTCTGGGTACAGTACAGCGACTCTGCCGTGTTCAGCGTGGCACTACATGAACCTGTCTTGACTATGTTGATCTGTCTGTTAACGCTGTCTCCAGCTAAAGCGCTGTTAACACATCATCTTTTAAAACATGAGGCTTTCACATGGCAGTGACAGGTAATACACACTTGTTTCCTTTACCAAAAAAATTTCCTTTCCGCGAGCAATGACTTGCTGATTGCCTATTTATTTTCACAAATCTTCTTGTGTCAAAATATTTTGATAAAAGTCTGGCCTGTATTAAATAATCAAGAAAATAATTACTGCTTCCAATTTCGTTTAATTTTTGACTGTCAAATAATCTAACAAGCTTATTTTTAGATCTCAGGCATACATCTTGTGAGGTGCTGCAGCAAGTGTGCTAAGATGGTTTGTAGGCAGCTGAGGCAGGGGAATGGCAAAAGGGTGCTGTGATTGATATCAGAATGCAGAATACATTAGAACTGAAATGGAGAGAGTGAGAGGAAGGAAGAAAAGCTTTGTGTACAATCTTGACCCAGCAACATCGGGTTAATGATCACAAAGTGGCAGGCAAATTGGTTAATTAGAGAGTAAGTGCCTGCTGTTTGCATCTGTCTCATTAAGTCTGAAAAATATAGCTGCAGAAGAGAGATACTGAATGCTGCTGCTTAGAAGGGTGCTGGCCATGTGGTGACGAGGGTACTGGTTTACTTGCATTTTCTCCTTTATTTTAAGAAAGGTGACTTACAACTATCATGCGTGTCTTAGAATATAACACATAAGTTGCATGAAGGGTCAAGCACTGAGTGGTAATGAATGCTCATGCTTAGTTTGATACGCAGCTCTGAAACGCTGCTCTAATCTCTTTGTTTTAACATGCAACAACAGTTTCCTGTACTTATCCCATTAATGTTGAAAATGTAGAAGTAACCAAAAAAAGGTATCTTGAGAGGAAGGGAATTAAGGTAGGGCAGGAGAGCCCACTAAAATGCAGGTTAAGGGGTTGATTTTGAAGGAGGATGTAGGCTATTTGAACAAGTCTTCTGAGGCTGTCTCCAAACATCTGCCAAGGTTGAAATTCATCTTTGAATACCACCACAGTACCTTTGGGATTTGGTGGAGAACTTGTGTTAAATAGGCAGTATGAGATTTACAGAAATTGGGCCTGTGCAGATGGCAATTGAGGAGTGTTTGGGATGCCTGTTTCTTTGTAGGGGGAAGTGAGTGACCCAGTAGTGAATCTGTGCCCAACTTGCAGATCTCAATCCCCCTGCCAACTGCGGAGGGGGAATGAAGGTGTGAGATGGCACAGGTAAAGAAAAGTAGTTTGGGGAGCCCAATGTCATGTCTCCCCTGCGGTCCTTGAATGCCCAAAGTGCATGGGTAAGGCTTCCAAGTGCAGAAGTTAGTGTTGGAAGGTGGCGTGGCATAGAGGACTCCAAACGAGCAACTGTAACAGTGAACTGGGGAAAAAGTCTTGCTACCCATTAGCAGGCAGCTGTAAAGTGAGACAATTCTCTAAAGGCTGTAGCTTATGATTCTTTTTCTTCCTAAGGCTGAGCATTAACTATAGGCTGATACGGGCAGAAAGATACTTTGCTTTATGAGAAAGATGGTAATTCAGGGCACTTTCCAGAGTGTATTGAGGCCATTAGGGACAAAGTCTAAATGAAAGTCTTTTTCCATTGACTTTTGAATCAGGCCGTTACATCCTACAGCTGAAACTTCCAGCCCCCTCTCAAGGATTTGGACACTTGGTCCCCCATGGAAAACTAAAATGAGATTAGAAAAGCTCAGCCTGCTATTCTAAGTGGATTGAATCAGAAGTAGGAATAGGCTTGGGTTTTGTTAAGAATCAATTGAAACTTAATACTGCAATCACTTTGGGGATCCACTGGGAGAGAAGGCAATATCTCTGGAAGAAGACAGTATCATGTATCACAGAATTGAATATTCTGCTTGGAATATTTATTGGAAAATGATTTACATTCCCTTAACTTTCCCTACAAATGCCTGCCCTTTTCTGGCTGGGATTGTCTTCATAACCACATCCCTGTTTCTGAAACTGCTAATAGAGCTGATTGAAGTAGCTCTTATAAAGCGGTTTTCACGGAGAAAAGGATTGTTCTGAAAGTGCATCTGACTAAAATGTGCCAAGGCTATTATCACTTCCCTTTTTGCAAGCAAATTCGTATCTTCTTTAAAATTTTAATTGAACATGCATGGATTGCTTTTTAGATAACTTTCCTGAAAAGATTATTCTCTTTCCAATATTAAAAAAAAAAAAAAAAGGAAAATTTTTGAGCTAAATTATCCTTTCCCTTAACAAAGATGTTTGAAGAAATAAATAGAAAAAGAGGTCTCTTTGGACCCTTGCAAAATGCAGATATCTTTTAATGGCCAGGTTTTTAGCTATTCGTAGCTGTTCCTGCTTCACCTGACTTGCATAATCATGGTTTAATTCAAAACTATTCCCCCCCCCCCCCCAATATACCCCTTTTGGTGCTCCTGAGAATGTTTCTGCCCTCACCTACTTCCTTGGTGGTTTCTTACCTACCTTGGGACGAGAGGTGGGCACTGGCTTTTGCGCTGGGTCTTCGGGCAGAGAGATGGCTGTGGAAGTTGTGAGAGTGGCAGTGGAGGGGCTAAGCTTGCTCTTCGCCTCCGTGATGAGCAGACACACAGGGCGAGAGAGCTGTGGCGGAGGAGGCAGCACAGCCCAAACACCAACAGGGAAGCTGGGCTGCTTGGCTAATAATTAGTTATTAGCTAATATCACTAAATGCGTTGAACAGGTGGGGTCTGTGTCGCTCACCGTACCAGGCTGGCTTGTGGTCCCTCTTGTGATAAGTCCTTCCCATTGTTACTGCTCACCAGGCTTTGGCCAGGGGCTGACTTAACTTTTTCCTCTAATTTTGCCATGTTCGGTAAAGTGCCAAGTTTCTAATTCAGTGGGTGGCATAAGAGAAAATTGCTTTTCAGACAATCCGCTGTGTTGTGAAGGTTGCGTTCTTCGGCGTCCGAGATTTCAGACTGGTGTCTCGCAGGAGGTAACCGTGCCTAGGAGTGATGCGACTTGGCCGTATCCATCTCGCTAGGGGTTTTGCATGCACCCTTTGTTAACTCTTAGCACAGCACTGGTTCAGGCCACTTTTACAGGCAGTGACTGGAGAATCCAGCCGATATAAAACCAAGTTGGTGAAGCAGGGAAGGTCAAAAGAACTTTAAGAACAGAGTTTCCAGTAAACGGTCGTTCTGGGCCTAATCCTTGCTAAATATACATAAGGGCTCTATCAGTTATACCTTGACAATAGAATTACTCTTGATTTGAAGTCAGCCAGAACACTTGCATCCTGACGATAGATCACTTTTAGGTTGCCTGTGGCTCTATTAGAAAAGGTTTGATATCACTGTCAGGGTAAAATTGTTGATTTCAGTCTTATCTGGTTTCCCTCTTTGCACTTTGGCAAGTTGAGAAATATTTTGCTTTTCTGTGTAGTTTTCCACTGAATAACTAGGGTACGTCTGCAGCCTACTTTTTTTAATAAAAAGTTGGCAGCTGCCATCTAAATATTCTTCAGAAAGTAAAGCATCTTTAAGACTTTTTTTCTTTTTTATTTTTCTTCTCACTTGCAGCTGAAGTGTTTTTATTAATGTGGGAGTCTCTGGGCTCCAGCCTTTAGTGTAAAAGCAGTCCAGTGCATGGGTGCCTGACATGTCAGCAGGATGCATAAGAGACATCAGCTCTTCGGGTGGTAGGCTTTAACTCCAGCTCCCTGTACCTGGAAAAATCTTGATAACTCAATAGAGCAGAAAAGGGCAAAGTTTCTGCCCTGAGGCCTGGTTTTCACTGAAAACATGCAGGAAGGATAAAAGCAGAGAAAGAGGCAGCAGCAGAAAGGTGTTGTCCCATCACTGAAATCTGGTCTCAGTTCAGTGTCCTCATTCACAAGTGCCAGAAGCTGCTTGTTAAGCATTTCCTCCTTCCTGTGAAATTATATGGCAATGTTCATTTTTCAAACTGTTTTTTTTTTGTGTGTGTGTTTTTTTCTCCCCCCAAAAAACTTTAAAAGTGATATAATGAATGCAAGATCCTAGTTTGGGTGGCATCTATGACTGCAGCAGTGTTGGTAGAATGTTGGTTTGCCTGTGAACAGTCAAAGTTTCTGCCCTATGCAAAAACTAACTTTAAATCCCAAGCAGGATCTAACCTGGCTTTTCCCTGACTCACAGGCATGGGAGAACCTCTGGAAGAGTTTGAGGGAGGAAATAGCCTTTGTGAAACATTCCGCTGTTGACAATATTTTGTTAAAATTCTTTAGAGAAATCTATGTGGAATATTTTAAACATAAATCCAAAGCAATTACATGAAGTTAAATTAAACTGTGAATCTCCAGTCATCTTCTCGGCAATGATACTTTTTTCACTCGGGCCTAGCACTTATATGCCCCACGATTTTCACTGATACGTTCAAAAATTATGACCAAGCACCATACTCCTTGTGATACTTAGATGTATATTGTATTTGGCACGCTCTCCTTTTTCCCTAATCTTTTAGCAACCTTACACTTCTCTCTCAAACCGAGGACTGGCTGCTTTTTTTGTGAGCCCATTCTGTTTTCAATCAGAAGGTGTCAGCGGCTCTGACATTAGGGATGTTGTCAAGTAGTGCTAGATTATTGATAATTTTGCAAGAGGTGACCACACCAAAACACTGTAAATGTTTGCAGATACTCTGCAAACCCATGGCACGGATAGGAGTAAGCACTAATGTACCATGAGAGACATCTGGGAGGGTTGGGTTTTTTCTTTTTCTTTTTTTCTTTTCTTTCTTTTTTTTTTTTTTTTTTTTTTTTGTGTGTGTGTGTGTGTGTGTGTGGCTTAATAAAAAGTAAAGAAGTCTAGAAGTCTCACAGTAAGCCGTTTCTCTAAACTTTTGTTTCTTAAACCCAAGTGTCATCTTGTGAAATTCGGATCTGAAAAAGAACCCATAATCCTTGCAAATACTGTGGAAGAGTTCTCGTATCGGGTTGTCTGGTAGGAGCCCGCTGCCATGCCGGTCCAAGCAGTGCACACAAACGTTCGGGTGCTGGAGCATTCACCCCTGTTGCACAGCACCTTTTTTGCAACTGGTCTTTGGAAAATCTGAGCACGTGCTTTCTCAGTGCACGAGTGCAAGGAGCTCGAGGCCTCTTCGGCACCTGTTTCTCTGTTAAACTCGTGCTTCCAGCAGCCGCTTTGGGGAGGCATCGCTTGATTGAGTGAAAGAAGTGCTGATAAACTTGATTCTTATATAGCTGTGTTGGAGGAGCTTTTCCTGGCATATATCAAAGCTGACCCTGTTCCTCGCTTTATTGACATCGGCGGCTGGACTGGCGAGTTTATGGTGCACATTTAAGGTATTAGGAATTGATCCTAAAGGCTTCCAGCTCCTCACAGTCCAAGGGACGTGTTTGAAAGCCAGGGGCGAGGTGATGCCTGAACATGGCACGGGCCAGTAACCCTGACACCGGCACCCGGCAGCTTTCGGGAGCCCGAGGTCCCGGGGAGCTCCTTTGGGGACGAGCGGCAGCATCGAGAGCGGGCTGCTGGTGCAGCCAGAGGCAGGCGAAGTGCCCGCGCTGGCAGCGGCCGAGTGGGGCTCGACTTCGGCTCTCAGAAACCGTTGTGCTGGGAAGTGGCAAGGACTTTTATCTCTTTTTCTCGCTCTCTTTTTCTCGCTCTCTCTTTTTTTTTTCTTTTTCCCCCCTTTCACAGCAGGATTTTGGGGTTGCTTTGGGGCTGAGGGGAGGAGGGAAGCGAGGAGCCTGTCCAGAGGGAAAGGGAATAGCTCATTAATGATTTACTAATGAGCTGTAAAAGTTCGGACTCCTTGTAACTTTGGAGGCTGGAAAATGTTCCATGCAACGGGGCGGCTCAGCGCGGGCTGGGGCAGCGCCGGCCGCCTCTGTGTAGGGTCTTTGATAGCCTGACTTACCTCGTTACTCCGGTCCCTTAGGCCTTAGGAAAGATTAATCACAGTGTGGCGGGAAGCAAATGGAAATAGCAAAGAGATGAGAAATGAGAGCGGGAGAGGAGAAAGGGGGGAGGGGGAGAAAAAAGCAGCCCCAACATGAAACACTGTTTTCTTTCTGGTAGGGCTCGGGCAGGAATAAATTGCCAATGATCTCACTTTCGAGCAATGTCGGTTTGTTTGTACTGACTCGGGGCTGGCCGCGTAGCGGGGGCTCCTCGCTCGGAGGCCCCGGCGCGCCGCTGGGCTCCGGCCCGCGGGACGAGCCCCCAGCGACGGCACGGCTCCGCGTTCTCGCCCCCGCGCCGCCCCGCTTTCTGCCCGTTGATGTCCGTCCGTCCCCGGGGAACGGGCTCGGGGGCGTCCAGGTCGCAGGTGGGCGCGATGAAGACATGAGGCAGATCAGAGCCTAACGAAACGGAGATAATTAACTGGAACGCGGCCGCTCGGAAGTGAAAGTCCCTGGCGCGCTGAGCAGCGAGGGCTCGGAAGAAACCCTCGGGGCCAGGCTGCGGCGCGCGTTTGCCTTCCCTGCGGGCGTAAAGCTTTCCTGCAAGAAGTTGGGAGCCTTTCTGCAGCCGGTTCTTACGGCGTGTGTTTTGCTTTGGTTTGTTACGTTTTTTTCCGTCCTCCGGTGCAGCTGAAGCGTTGCGGTTAAGGCAGGGCCTGTGGAAACGGCATATCGGGGTGCAGACCCCGGGCCTGCCGGCGACTCGTCGTGTGGCCGCCAGCGAGTCGCTTTGTTCCCCCTGGGCTTTGGTTTTGCACCTGTAAAACGCGATTAGCACAACTTCCTTTCCTGTGCTCCCTGCCGGTCTCCCTGGGGCGAGGCCGCTCGCGGCCGAGCCTGCGCGAAGTCCCTGGCAGGACAAGGCTCCAGCTTTGCTCCGGCCTGGTGGTGGTTTCCAGTAAAACGCGAAGAATAACGCAAGCGGACCCCCTGCCGGGGTTAGCTGCGAAGCCTCGGTGGCTTCCAGGGAGCGTGCGCGGCGCGGAGGGCGGCCGCGGGCTCCCCGAGGCCCTGCGGGGCCTCCCGCCCGGGAGCCGCTGGCCGGCGGCGCCGCGCGTGCGGAGCCCGCCGTGCCAAGAGCCGCCCAGGCGGCGCGCTGAGCCGCGCGGACGCTCTGCGCTTCCTCCGTTCTAAAGCTCAACGCTTAGTAAATCTGCCCAGGTGGTTAAATGCAATGTTCCCCTCTGCCAAGTTACAAATCTGCAGTTTACTGGAAAGGAGGAAAAAAAAATCATAAAGTCAAAGTTTATTCATGATTTTTGCAGCGGGTCAATGGAAGGAAATGAGACCGCTCGTTTGCAGATGGGCGAATCACATATGCCTTGAGTGACACCCAGAAACGCGGCTCAGTAATTAGGGGCCTGGACTGAAAGCTGTGGCCAGAAGCCCCCTTTGACACTGGGCTAGTTTGCTGCATGGTTTGTATTTTACAGACCAAGTATGTCAGGTAGCGTGGCTGTCTTTTGCAAACGTTGCTGCAGAAAAGCTATTTAACAGAAAAACATAAATGGCTTAAAATAGGCCCAAACCTTCATCTGCAAAAGAATTGACATGCAGGGGATGAGAGATTGTTTGAAGAGGATTCTGCTTTAGATTCATAATAATGTGATAAATAAGTGGCACTCGGTAGGTAGCAATGCAAGCTGCAAGGGGCCGAAGCTAAAGCACTTGGTAGTTTTTTGGCTCTGTCATTCTGCGGACTCTGAAGAGCTAAAGCACAGTCCCAAATCTGAATATCCTTAAAGCAACAGGCAAATTTTCACCCATTTCTGAACACAAGGATGCAGGTGCTGTTACCTCCCAGGTCACTGATAGGAAGCACACGTATCATCTTTTGCCATTTCAGATCACTCTCGGAGAGCGTTGCCTCCTAGGAAAGCAGGATTGAAATGCCATTGATCCAAGGAAGCACTACTGAAAGCCTCTTTTGAGGATCCGAGCACGCCTTGCAAGAGCAGAAATGCTGTAAGAGGCTATTTCAGATAATCGCCTTGCACAGGTGTCAGGAAAGAGGGGAGCCAGCAAGCGTCAGGCAGTCAGGTTTATCTTCCGTTCTTTAGCACTATGGAAAGAGGAATGCTAAGCTGCCCGGGAGGTGGTGTCTTCTTGCAGAAAGGTCTGAAAATTGCTACTGTGGAGCATCACTGGGATCAGTGCTCACTGGAGGTAGACTGTAGGTGTGGTGACCTGCCACCTTTTCCAGCACAACAGCATCACTCCTGGCTTACTGGAGAGAAACACCTGGGTTTGGCTTGTCTTTTCCTGCGTGTTAAGAAAGGGAGACCATAAATAAATATATATATATATATATATATATATATATATATATATATATATATATATATAAAGCTAAACAGCTGCTCTGTAGATACAATGCTTAAATGTTGTTTCCCCCCTTCACCGCCCCATACGTGCAATTAAGAGTGATGGGCCAGCTCCCATATGCTCGGATAACAGGCATGTTTTTATGAGCTAGCTAGTATCTGGTACTGTTCGCCCTGCAGGTGAATTAGGAAGCAAGGAGTTACCTTTTCTGCTCTGGTGAACTTGATGCTGTTTAGATGTCAGAATCTGCTTGAACCATCCCTAAGAAAACGGTTATTAAAACAAGCCCCTAAATGACACTTGTTCCTCTGAGCTGCTTCACAGTGGAATGCTTCAAGATCTTTTGGTAAGATCAGCTTCCTGCTGAGAAGTCAGCTCAGGCTGGCTAGAGATAAAATAACACTTTTAACTGCCTGATACTGTGAAGCTTTAATAAAAAAATAAAATAAAATTTTAAAAAAGGACATGCAGTGTCACCTAGGGAGTAAACCAAAGCTCACTGAAGCTGGTTGAAAGGTTTCTGTTGAATTCAGCAGGTATTGGACCAAGTTGCCAGAGGCATGCTGGTTTGACCTCAGGTTACAGCTGTGCTGCTGCCATTAAAGAAGGCTGGCCAGGTTTGGAGCTCAGCATCTGTCCCAGCAAATGCAACTGGAAAAGAAAGGAGAGGGGTGGGATTGAATGTGGAACTCATTTTGGAGACTTTCAGTTTATAGACTGGATTTACCACCCCTAGCTGAAATGATTTCCCAGTGTCAGACACCTGCCCTTCCCCATGGCCAGTCTCGTAAGTGACATTGCTCTTTAACGGTTTTAGAGGTACAAAGGGGTAAGTTCCAGCTGAAGCAATGTTTAATTTGGCTTTCGTGGTTCAGACAGCTAAGGAGCCACGGGCATGTCAGTTTGAATTTCAGCTGTAGTCATGTGTCATGCACCCGGAACCAGCTTTTAGCATGCGCGACTGTGCCCCCAAACAGGGCCTCGTGCTTTAGGCAGCCCTGGACTTCAGGGAGCACTTAATATATGAAAGAATTTATTCCTGTTTTGAATTTGAGCAGTGCTGCAGTGCATTGTACTTCATTACAATGCTTCTGAATTGCTTTCATAATTTCCCTTGTGCCACCACCCGAACGTAGTTCTTCTCCTGTGCGTACTGTAGTGTGGCTTAGCACATGGCTCTGCGCCTGCTCAAGCTCACCTTGCAGGCGTCTCCAGCTAGAATACTTCACGTTCCCGTGTCATCTCTCAACCAGGCTGACTGAGCTCCAGTTCACAGTAGTTCTGTACAGGAACCAAGTGTGATTATGTCTTAAAAGTGAGGAAAACCAGGGTGAAGAGATGAACGTTGTGCATAAAGACAGTGGCAATAGGAGACAGAAAAAAAGGAAGAGAAAACACTGTGGGGCTGCCGGCTGCCCTGCTTGTTTGTGCTACTGGGTTTTGGTTTGGCCTGTGTGTCACTGAGTGGATTAGAGGGAAAGCAGCTTCTGATTGCTTAAAGCTTGTGCCCGTTCTGCCAGAGTCACTGGGCAGCCCTCAGCATTCACATATATAGCAGTTTTAATTATGCTTTTAAAAAAACTTTTTTAACATTGAGGATTTTCCCTTGAGGCACCCCCCCCCACACACACTCATTATTATATTTGCATCTCTGGAAATGAAAGCTAAATGAGGAGACTAGTTTTAGTTAAAATAAGCATTCTCCTGCTTGTTTCCCATACTGGAGATAACCTTGAAGTCCTTCAAGGTGTTAAACAAACCTGTCATCAAGGTTATTGGTCACATCTTGGTCCCGTGAGCATATTGGGATTATTGCATTAGAAAGCAGTGTTCAGCAGACAGGGACCCCATCCTCCTCTGCGATTTGAGAGAAGAAAACTGGATGTAAAGGCCCTTCTTAATAAATATGTCCTCATTTATCATCACTTACTGCCCTTGGAAAATGAGAGGTTGTTTTTCCAAGTGATCCTGCAGCACTGGGAAGACTTCTGCAGTTTTGACTCATTGTGATTATTCCCAAGTGTTGTCATCGCTTCTTCCTGTATTTATGTGAAATTGTTCTTAGCTTGTGCTTGGCTCCAAAAGCTGATCATATTCAGAAGTTCTTTGAATAGAAAGAAAACATATCTCCCTCCCGCCTCCGCTTATGGTCTAGAATGTTATTTGTTTCATCCAATTTCATGCTGCTGAGAGATGCCAAGCAAACTTCCACAGATCTCAAGTCCTCTGTTTTTCTTTGTCAGACGACAGTTTACGGTATTGGGTATATATATTCTGGTTATAATTAAGGAGAGGCTGAAAAGAATGTAATATAGATAGCTGTACAATTATCATTAGACCTGTACCATGCTGTTCTGTTCTCTGAATGTCTAAACACGCTAAGGCATGATTCTCTCTTGCCCCACGTGTCGTAGTCACATTCATCAAAGGAGAAGTCTAAAATGTTACTAAATTGGACTGTGGATGATTACACTCACTTTAATGTAAATGACTATGATAGAATTTCTAATCCTTCTTTGAAATGCAATGTGTAAAGATGCTTTAGCTGTCATTTATGCTTCCTGTAAGCCTAAGGGAGAATTGGGCCCACTGTAGGAGCTACTCATACAAACTACTGCCATTCCAGACTCAGCGCAGTTAAGGATTATCAAGTTAAATTGCAGCTCCTTGATATTACAGTTAAGAGGCCCAAACTGTTTAGGGCTATGTACGCTTGGTAGTAAAAAGGGAAGAGTTTTTAACTCATCTCATTAGCCTCTGACAGTTAATTCTGATGAACAAATGATAGATTTTTTTAAGATCCCAGGCTTGTAAGATGTAGCAAGATCCCCAAGCAAGTAGTGTGCTGAGGCTACACTGGCCGTATTGTGCAAAGTCACACATAAAAGGTGACATTTATTTCTTTCAGCTCAGTTTAGTTTGGAGCTTCTGTGCATCAGCCTGAGGCAGACTTAATGTAAAGACATTAATAACACCCTTCTGTGTGAACTGGCCAGAAAACCTTGCTGTGTATGCTCATTTGCTAGTAAACATTCTCCTCTTGTACAAGGGCTTGCAATAAAGGCTCCTTTCTGTTATTTCTTCTCTTTCCTCATTGCTAGTGTAGCAGAGAAACATCTTCAGAAGTTAAGGCCACCATCAAAATATTCTCTATACCCCTATCTTATCTATTCTATTCATTTTATTTTATTTTTGTTTTTTAAAAAAGGGTGCAACTACTTCTAAGTAACTTTCTATTTCTCCCACGCTGGATATTTTTCCCAAGCATGAGAACATTCTACCCTTTCATTTGCTTACCAGACGTTGCATGATTTGCAATGGAAACTGGCAAGCACATTAAAAAAAATAAAAATCATGACCATCTTGGAACTGGAAGATGAGTGTATTTGCTGAGATGCACAGGGTTTCTGAGCACTGTGATGGAAGTCTCCAAGAATGTTCACTGAATTTAAATTTGTTGGGAATAGCATGATATATGTGGAATGAGCATGTTAGAGGTCAAAGAGGGTAAAAGACTGAGCCACATAGGTTAAATGTTAATTGCATCACTTAATGCACAGTAAACAGGTTTTTTGCTTAATGCAGTGTTAGGACTTGTACTATAATCTTTATCGATTTGAACCGGGGTGCTTTCACAGTAATCTGTGCAACAGTAGTTGTCCGCAGTACTCTTGAAAACACTGCTTGCCATGTGTCAGCGTTGCTGCTGCTGATACGGGATCTCCCAGGACTGCTGCCATTTAGCAAAATAGCATTTGTGAATCCTTGGACTGAATTACAGATGGCATGTGAGCAGGGATCAGGTGATGGCCTTCTAGTTCTCCATCTGCACTTGAGTTTTCTTGTGCCTTTTGTGGGTGAATCTTTGGGAATTTTTTTGGAAAGGTCGATAAGTTGACTTGTCTGTGTTTCCAGGAGCCCAGCTGGACCTTTGGTCTGACCCTGTGTAGCAACTTGTTTCCCTGAGTTTTCACAAATTCTGATTCAGGAGCAGGGCACAACTTATTTCTACTCAAATGAAAAGAGAGAATTCAAGAATTCCTTTTTTAAAAAAAAAAAAATCAGTTTCTGTTATCAGGCTGTAAGATAGGGCTGGTAACCACAAAGCAATTTTGAAATGCTGAAAACTTCACATGAAAAGATCTATGTGCTGTCTGATGAAAGCACTGTTAAACACCGTGTGTGCGAGACCACTTGGAGATGAGTAGCAATCTGGTCTCTGATGGAGCTGGCTTTTCAATTAGCGTGAGGCTGAGCTGCTCTCATCCTGTTCTAGCTTCTCTAAGGTCAGTTAACAAGAGCAGTCCCTGTGATAGGTTTTGCTTTACCTTCAGGTAAGGGGGTTGACGAGTAGTCCGGGACAGAGGAGGTCACCAGACTGAATCGGGCAATGACAGGCAGAAGTCTAGCAAGCTTTTGTCATCACGTGAGGTTGCCAGGGACTAATTCAGACAGTGTGAGAAGCTTTGCTGACACTCAACCAGCAGAGCCCTCCATTGCGCGTCGTCGGTAGGTCACGGCAAATGCCCTCTCTGGAGCCGAGCTTTTGTGCAGCTGTCCCTCCAACCCGTGCACAGTGCACAGCATCCTCCATAAACTGGAAGCAAGCTTTATGTTTTCTCCTCCTGCCTTTTCTTCTAAGAGGACTTCAAGCTGCCATCCAGCGTGCTCTGGGGCTTACAGCCTGTGCTGCTGTAGAGGGCTGAGCTGGGGTGCAGAGAGCAAGGCAAGAGGGAAAAGGTTTTGTTTTGCCAGCTCCATCAGAGCTTTGACCTATTGCACTCAGTTCTTCATCTGTAAAAGGAGCCTAAGAAAACCTTCTGAAACACTGGAGCAACTGAAGGGGTGATTTAAGTGTCATTTGTCAGGTAGTAAAGCCCAGATCCTTGAAGTATTTCAGTATCTTTTTCTGATTTAAGAGTTGCTAAATGAAGCATCTAAATAAATCAATTGCATGGTTTGGGGCTGGCTTTATTTGGCATTATTTGTGATTTTTGAGCTTTTTGGTTTGACAGTAGCGTGATAAACTCCTTTTGGACAGAGGCAGTGTTTCTGTCTTTGAAATGTTGTGACGCGGTGCACAAAGCTATGTGGCTCACAACATGTTTCACAATAACAAGGGAGCGATGGACTGTACATTGCACATAGTGGTCCAGCTGTTCCCACAGAAACCATTCATTTGGATGAAAGGAGAATGGAGCCGTTGAAATGATAGCAGTGAATGGCATTAGAAATACAACGGACAGATGGATGTTAAAGTAACAGCTGTAAAGGGCCCATATGAAAAAATTGAGATAAAGGCTAATTTATTCTACCTCAGTTTTATTCCATTGTTTTGTTTGTTTGTTTTCTGAATGAATTGGCTATTTGGTGATCTGATGACAACATAATTTCCAATTGGAACATGATGATGTGTAATTGCCAATGCTGGCAAGTACTGCCAGCTGGAGGACTGGGACAGGTTTAGCTCAGCTGGTTAGAGCGTGGTACTGCTAATGCCAAGGTTGTGGGTTCAATTCCTGTATAGGCTACACTGACAGTTGGATTAGATGATCACCAGAGGTCCCTTTCAACCTTACTGTTCTATGATGCTATGACTGACTCCCAGGATCCGATGTCCACCGAAAGAGGGAACAGGAAAGTAGCAAGAGCTTCAGAATGCGGATGCTTGTTTCTAGAAGCGTGAAGAAGTGCCTATGTCTTTTCTTTTCAAGTTTGCCCCATACTACAACGGTACTTGGGTGTAGAAAACTGGGAGTTTGTTTCCAAACTTAATGGAGAAGATCCAGCAGAAGGCTAGCAAAGGCAACAAGAGCCAACAGTGTGGGACCTTGCTGGAGAAGTTCACAGGACTGGATTGGTTTAGTTGGGTGACGAGAGGACCAAGCAGCTCTTTAAGAGCAACCTAAAACTATTTGAAGGGTAGTTAGAATGAGGATGCAGACAAACTCTTCTTGGTAATGTCAGATAATAATAATAATAATAAAAAAAAAAGGGCCGTGGCCCTAAAATTGCAGTTCAGAAGCTTCAAGTTGAATGTTAAGAAAATAATTTTTGCTAGAAAGGAAGGGCAGTCCTGGGACGGGTTGTCTAGACAGGCTGTGGAAGCGCCATCCTTGGAGTTTGTCAAGTCTTGGCTAGACAAAGCCATGGCTGACTGGAGCCAGTGCTGGCGATAGTCCTACCTCGAGCACGAGGCTGAGAGGGCCCTTCCAGCCAACATTTCTGTGATAAGAGATCTTGGAAGAGAAAAGCTGTATCTGTGAACACACTTTAATGCTTAAGAGTGGACAAATTTAGCCGAGAGACAAAAATTGTCAGAAAAGCTTTAAATATGTGGAGAAAAAAAGAACAACTTTACAATGTCATAAAAGAATAAGAGATCCAGAAAATGGATTTTGCTTTGGGTTTCTTGAAAAAGAATATTCTCTAGCATCTCAAACTATAGCCATCCATTCACATAGATGTAAAACCGTATGTCAGTGGATCTGTCATAACCTTCATCCTCTTTGAAACTAATAAGGATAGTTTCTGTGGGTTTTTTTCAGTGTGCTTACTGTATAAACAAAAATTACTTTTATTATGTGTACTCCTTTGGTGAACAGCTAATACGTTGAGTACATTTTTAAAGATTTTTGAACTCCAGTATTTCTTCCTGTATGATAATATTTGGCTCATAATGGACAGAGCATAGTGATCAGCTGATGGTTGAAGTCGGTACCATTTACCCAGAGGCATGTTTGATCTTTCCTGTTGGTTTTGGTTGTTATAAAAAATGGATGGACTGGTTGAACTTGAAGATGAGGAAAATTTCCTAAGGAAAAAATATGAATATGAAAAATGGATACATGGAACCACTAATAGATGTTTTGCTTTGAAATCTTCAGGAACTCCTGAATACTTGCTCTTCTCCCCAAGCAGTGTGAGTTGACATTGAAAATTGCAGGGTCATGGGAGAAGCAGGTGGCAAAGTCTTGGTCGTATTCACTCCTATGCAGTGGCAGTCCTCTGCATGATGTTAATCTGAACAAGCAGATCTAGGCAGGAAAACAAATTCTATCCAAGCTTGCTCACAATGATTTGGGGAAAAGACATATTTCTCTGAATGTATTTTTCCTAATCTCTTACATTGCATCTTCCTAAGTCTCAGAATAAGGAAGGAGATCTAAAGATGTCAGTGAAATGGCAGAACACCTGGAGCTTCAGTGGAGCTAGATTTTCGACTGTATTTTCAATAACAACTGTTCTCTCTCTGATTTTTCTTGTAAGAGATCAGATCCCTTGAGGGCATGCTTGTCATGCTTGCTATAGAGAAATTACCTGGACAGTGCTCTGCCAGAAGCCTAAGTCTGGGTTGGTTCCAGTTTGCTTTGCTAATGGATGAATGGTTGAGTTAGCTTAGTCATGTTGAGATATTGCTCATAGCAAGCACTAATTCATTTAGTTTCAAGAAAGGCTTTTGAGCTGATGGCTTCATCATGAGTCAGTTATTTATTATCACATTGCCCTGACGTTACACAGCAAAATTGGAACTGCCACAAGAAAACAGGTGAGTGATGGAGATTAGATGGACCTTGTCTCTGATGATGGCTAATGTGTCATGCCTCAGACAGAGGCAAGCCACCAGCACGTCGCATCAGGCTGCTCTTTCTCGACTCCTGCCTGTGGTTAGCTTATATATAGAAATGTGAAAGTGACTTTGCTGGCATGGTGAAATTCCTATTCTTAACCATGGCTAATCATTCCTTTGAAAATCTTGTTAAGGTATTTTCTTCAATTAGCACTTGTTTCAGTGAGCTCCACAGATTAATTAGATGTTGCATTACAAAAATAATTATGCCTTTTAACCATTTTCAATTATTTACTTCTTTAAATGTTAGTTTTGTGAAGCAAACTGGCTTGGTGCCATAATTCATTTGAGCAGGATCTAACACAGATTAATGAACAAACTTGAAAAGAAAGCAGCAAGTCCCCCAGCATTTTGTAATTAAGCAGTTTGAGTAAAAACAACTGGAACAAATCTCTACATTAAAGCCTCCATAACAACAAATATCAAAAATAGGTCTGAAGGTAGCTTAGATAGCTAAAAATTCTTCTGGCTACCTGATAGTCTCCTAGGAGAGTTTTTTGAAGAATGGACTTTTAGGCAATGCAGGTATTATCCCTCAGCTTTTCACTTTGCAAACGCAAAGTGACAAAGGAATATTGCCAATTTGTTGGAGTAAGGAAGCGTGTAGCTTAAATGCCATAAACCCAATTCTAACCTCATCCTGATGTCTTTCTGCTACTACACAATTGAATTCAAGAATCCCAAGAGCTGAGAATTTGTGCCATCAGCTGTAATGGAGTTGCTTCTGATTTACCACAATGCCAACGAGTGCAGAACTGGGCCCTGTACAAGTACTTGTGTAAGAATGGCCTGCAGCTCTAAAGAGAGGAGTGTACTCATCTCGGGCCAGATGGGACTTTGCTGCTGGGGGTAAAATTCCAGCAACAATTTTGGAGGAGCCAAGCTGGTTTACACCAACTGACGAGCTGGCTTAGAGAGTAAAGGAAGGCATGATATAAATAATTGGATTGTGCACATCTTTGGGGCTTCCTTGGGCTGGTGCCTGTGCCTCTGTGAACAGTGCTGTAATTGATGTGAACGAGGCTAGCCTGAAAAGACTGATGCTGCAGCTCAAGTGTGAGATGGCACTAAATTTTGTTCACCTCACATTAAGGACAAGTCAAGTAGAGAGAAAAATACATGCTCTCTTTTTTGCATGTCCTAGCCTCAGCTACCTGAGCTACTTTTCTGTGGACTTGTGCCTGTCTGAGACATCAATTTTCTCTTGCTTCCTAACACATTTAGACCCTTTTTTCTTCAGAAGATCTTGTTTAGAATCAATAGCTCCCCACTACCAGCCCCATTTAGTGTATATTTGTTTATTGGATTTTTAAAAATGGAGAGGAAGAAAACCTAAAGCAGAAATACAGCTTTTCCATCGCATGTCTAATATGTGAAATGCAGAGCCTTTCTTTCAGTTCTTAGTCATACTACATTACAAAATGCAGTTAAAGCCATTTATACTGCAGCTTGGCTTATAAATCCATAAGCAGACTACAAAGGCCTCTTGTAATGTCCTCCAAACCTCAGCCATCAAACGCTGCTTAGGCCCTTTCAGTCAGTCCTCTCCTCAGATAAATCTTCCGTGAATTTGCAGCAGGGCATAAAGTCTTTCACATGTGGGCTCTAGCGAGCTGTGATGCACAGTGAATTCCTAGAGCTTTCCAGCAGTGACCTGCTCCATCAGTCTCCTGTTTAGGTGAAGAAGAGTGGCCACCTTATGTACTGAAGGTAACCTAGGTGCCTGGAGATAAAGACTCTGTACTAGCTAGGACATAATTTTATGGGGATGATTTTCTTCATCTTAAGGGGAGTGGTGGAAATCAGCAGGACTGTCCTGCTGGACAGTCAGGGTTGTGGAGTGGTCGAACAGCCTTGCAGGCTTATTTTAAAATTCATTCATTAGCTATAGTTAAGATTTGAGAAATGCCTGGTCTTCCAGAGAGTCTTTGAGCCTGCCTCCTCCTGCTTGTATCTGGATGCCTGGAGTAGAAAAAAAGGCTCAGGGGGGAAAGTTTGCTCCACAAACTCTTCCTTCCCCTTGCTGCACACCATGATAAATGGCAGATAAAGCTACGACACCTCCCAGGAAAGTTAGGACTAAGTGAAATTTTCCGTATCAGGAGGGAAGGCAGTTTTTCAGTATCAGTAGAGCTCTTCCCACTAGAGAGGGGCAGGGGAATTTTTAAGAGGTGAATTGAGTGTGTGTTTGCAGTGCTTTCTCGTGAGAAAGCCTGTACCTAAAAATTGCCGATACGGGCTGGCATTATGCCTCTTTGCAGCTGAATGTGCTTTTGCATGCCGAGATCAAACCCACCTGTTCTTAATCTGAATCTATCTGGGTGCTTCCTATCTCCTCATAATCCTTTAAAATAGCTAGTTCGGTACAGGCTGCACGTCCCCTTTTTGCTTGTGACTTGTATCTTCTACCTTCCTCGGGACTATTTGTGCTGCCTTCTCCCTCAGCACTGCCATGAGGAAAACGTGCTCATTTTCTGTCCGTTCAGCTGGCAAAGTGTTCGAGGGAGTTGTGTGGGGATGGGGTATGTAGAGCGATCTGAGATTTTAATTTTCATGCTTGGACTGGCCCTTGCACAACGGTAAATACCATCTTTCCGAGGCAGCCCAAGCCCCGTGAACGTCCTTTCTGTCGGACAACAGGGTAGCCAGGAAACTGCTTCCTACTGTAAAACGATTATGAATGTTATATATAACTGTGTAACCTGATTTCAGTACTACTTATGCCGGTTTGCATGTGAGAAAGGGCAGCAGCAGGTCAGTATACCCTCTCGTTTAGCCGCCCTGTTGACAGCATTGCCAGCCGGAGGTCCAGTGAGGTTGATGTTACCTGAGCAGGCGCTGTGACATGAGAGAAAGATTTGTCTGCCGAGGGTAACTCCCATCACGCGTGGCTCCTTCAAAGCCCTGCGTATCCTCTAAATGGGATGAAGAGGAAATAGTTTTAGCAATGGCGCTGCCTTAAATCTCGTGGATGAAATGCATGCCTGTCTCCACAGTTCTCATAAAGGGTCTCAGTAAGGACCCTGCGAGCAAAAACAGTTAAAGAAGCCCCTGGAGTCTAGGTGCAATGCAGCCTCTTCACCAGGAGCTGGGCCAACATTTTTATTGGAGCATCAATTACTGAAATGGGCCAGCACAGTTCTCCCTTCTCCGCAGCCTTTCTCCTTTTGGCAAGGAGAAAAGTTGCAGGGCCCAGGGAAGAAAGATGCTTCTTCACCTGACATGTGGCAGAGGCATTAAGCGCATCAAGCACCAGCAGCAAAAGTTTTTGTGTTGCTAAGGATCCAACCCAGTGGCTGGGCAGGTTTTCAGTGATGCATTAGGTTCAACACGTTTCCTACAAGATATCTTTTCTGCCCCTGTGGAAGGGGACTGTACTCTGGCAGCAGACATGCACACAGCATAGCTCAGAGGCTGATAGATCTGCACCGCAGTAGGCCAGGCTTCAGTGTGAGGTGCACAGACTCAACCCGAGAGTCTTTGCACATGTGCAGGATTAATCTTTGCAGCTTCTGCTTCAACGCTTTTAACGCTTGAGCAAACCAGGTTAAAGATACCTTCTATATCCTTGCTCCAAACCCTCCTGTGATTATAATGGATAAATTTCCTTAAAGATCCATGTTTACAATGGTGATTACTGTAGGGCAAGTAAAAGTACCTCTTCTTTCTCTTCTCTCTAACCTTGCCTATCTGTCCTTTAACAGAAAGTTTCTTAGAGCAGCGTGTCATCTCCTTGACTTACTGGAAAGCATTTGGCAAATAACCTGTATATACAGTGATAACTGTGTATCAAAAGTGCTAAGCTTTGCTTATTTTTTAGACTCACTTTTTTTAGAGCTTTCTACTTAGGATGGGATTCAAATTTTGGAGAGTGTAAAATTTCCTAAAGTGTATATTATTTCTAAGTTCCAGTGGAGTGGCCCTGAACTCATGGCTGTCAAATATCTCATTATCTGTAAAGCCCTGAGAGAGCAGGGGCTGACCAAGAATGCCAAGTCACATCTTCTCTGCATCATATTTTGTGCTTCAGTATTGCCCCTTGCAGCTGACATAGGTTAAAGAGCAATGCCTCCGCATTTAGATAAATCCTGATGAGTCTGCATTTAGCTGAAGGCTTGCCCTGGTAATATGCAAAAACTGTTCTGGTTCAGTACTTTTTCATATACTTTGCTTGTAATTTGATTATGTTGTGATTTCTTTCTTCCTGAAATGTGTAAGACAGAAAGGCACCTCAGTACTGTACTCCTGAACTAGCCCCATTTTATGACTCGGTATAAGGGTTGCCAGCCCGCACCTTGTAGTTAGATCTACCTTACAAAGCTCAAATAGAAGTTGATCAGCACAAGTACAAAATCTACTGCCTTCTGCTGTGATAACAGATGGTGACAATGGGTAACATCAATGCTATTTTAGTCACTTATCCAGAAAGTATACTAATAAGGAGTGTGAAGAATGTTGCAATGATGGCCATAATGAATTTTCTCCCCCAAAAGTGGAGGCTGCATAGAGTAGTGTAAGTTCACCTTATTGCTAAGCAAATGATGCTGCTAGATCTGTAGATTAAAAAAAAAAAAAAAAAAAAAAAAAAAAAAAAAACCTCACCTTTGGGGAAGATTGAAATAATGATTCATTTAGGCCTTTATTCAAACTTACAGTTTCACATATGCCTCTCTGCCTAGGCTATATCAAAATCCAGGCACTACTGAAGGCCTCTTGAGACCCGAATGAAGATCTGAAGACTTGAATCTGAAGCCAGCCAAGAGGCAAAGAGACTCAGGAGAAATTTAGGCAGTCCGAATATGCTCTTTAGTGTCTATTCACATCTCATATGTTCTTTAGCCAACAATTTACATCCAAGAATGTAATATCCTCCTCCATTCTTTCCTTCTTTCTGTCCAGTCCTCCAGCCCTTACGTGAACTTTGAGTAATTCCCATCAAAGTCAGCTGGTTTGCTGAGTGAAGTTCAAATCTCTGTTGGCTCTGTGTAGTGCAGCTTTAAGTCCTGGTAGTAAAAGAGATTGGAGAATCTGCAGAGAATTAGCAAATCACAGGCCAACTCCATATCCTGCTCACTGCCTGATCTGCCCTTTTCTGAAGAAAAGGTAACTCGCTGTCCAGTCTTCCCAATCTAGCAGAGAGACCTTAAAGCCTGTTATTGTTCAGCTAAAGATCTATCTTGAGATCCTCTTTCCTGAAGCTGCAGAATAAATTATAAAGGCGCCCTGCTGTTCCAGCCCTAGCGAGGAAGTTAATGAGATACATTCTCAAGATTGACAGCCTTTCTTGACAACCTTCTTAGCATCGCTTTGATGCTCTCCTGACAATAGTTTCCAGGGTAGTAAATTATACCTGGACATAAATCCTTCACTGGGAAATAAAGCCACTATTTTACACTTGCAAACTCTAAATGCAGAAAGAGGCAATTTTAGGCAATACGCTTACCAGACCTAGCTCATGCAATAACTCAGGCTTCCAAGAAGGATAACACTTAAGCAGTTTTATTGCTGTAAATGGGATAAAAATTCACTAACTTTTTATCAAAGCATCAGGGTCCTTAATAATATGTTTAACCAGTAATGTTAGACTCTGTCCTTAAGTTGTTGATTGCCTAACTTCTGTATAGAATTTTTAAAGTGAGCCTAATGTGCGCTGAGCAGAAGAGGGGAAACGTCTTAAAAGTCTGTTAGCTGTTGGAGTTCTTGTCCTATGTCCTTCGTGTCATGTTGCCTGTTTGAACTGCAGCTGAGCCTTTCTGCACCTGGAATCTTCTGTCCTGTCTCCCCTCCTGGATTTGAAATTAATGAATTCATAATTCCTGTCCCCATCTGACATCATCTGCTGCTGAAAGAGGTTCTGATGTCATCAGGTTCTGACCTTAAATGAATAAGGACTGTGAACCCTTGAAGAGATGGAGTTCTGAATGTGTCTTTAATCCTGCAGAGCAAACAGGGTCGCTTACAGTGCCACACTCCTGCTTAAAAAGTGACAAAAGCTTCGGGAAACCTGCATTGCACAAAAGCAATGGCCAGGTCACATCACAGCCTGAAGCAGTGTCTTCTGGGACCTAAAGCTTCTTTGTGGAGCATTGGAGACAAATCCAGCTAGGCTGTATTGTAAAGCCCCTCTCCGAACTTCAAGGGTCTCACCAGAGAGACTTGAAACAGAGACTACATTTCAGGCCTGCTATACTTGTCTAAACTGCATCACTTCTGACCAACTCAAATCTGGGGGAATTAATAGCAATATGAATGTGTCTGGGCCCAGTGTCTGTGCTTTAAGATCATCTCACTGAAATGCTTGTACTTCTGAGAGATGTCCTATTACAGGAACTAGAATAGGGATCTGCATGCTCTGCTACTGCCTTTTCCTTCTCCCTGTTAATTGTTTTAGCTAATGAGGGAGATGGAAGCACTTATGATCCTCAACTCTAGAGGGCTGAACACCTGCAGAGTTGGCTCAGTTGCTCATCTTTGCAAAGTCAGTAAGCTTGGTGGTGTGCTTAGTAGGGAGAGGGGTAAATGCTTTCTGTTATGAAAAGAGCACTGCACTTGAACAATACCTATAAAAAGGCCCCCACCCTCAAAAACGTGTGGGGGAAAACAATGGCAGAAAAGAACTGAAACGTACTTGGAATCCCCATTACAGCAATTTTCTCCAAGAGGAAATTAAATGGTAATATTCACAAGTTAAAGGAATTTACAGAATAAGGAGGAAGCTGATACCTACTACTCCTGTGCCCAGTTTTGCGTGGCCCATCAGCTGCACCGGCCTACCTGTAGCACCAGCTTTTTGGGGGGCAAAGGCATAACAGTGCCTCCTCCCTGCCCACTGGTACAACTAAGGGCTGCAGAAGCTCTGCTGGGCTGCAAGAGCCAGTGTGGTGGCAACAGAAGAGTGGTACGTGGGTGCAAGGGAAAAACATGCTTCCCATCTGCCTGGTCCTGCTCACCTCTGCAGAGGACTGGCTGCCACCTGTAGTTTCTTCTTGTTACCCGAGACTTTCTTTTGCATCCCTCCTGGAAGAGTTTTTCAGTAGCTGTTCTTTTCTGTCTTTTATGATTTTGACTCCATTACAGGAAAGCTACGGGGCCAATCTAGCTACCATTTTTTTCCAACAAGATGCTGTAGGTCAGAGGCAAAGTCCTTTTCCCTATATAATTGTCTTTACAACTGTCCCTCTGGTCATGTTCCCTTTGCCCTGAGTTCTGATGTCACATGCATTTTTTTTTTCCTCCATTTCCTTCAGGGCCTCTCAGGAATGTGTCTATTTTCTATGGGGAGAGGCACCATCGTAACAAGTGTCATGTTTACCCTGTGACTCTTGTTTCTGGAGAATGAAGAATTTCCAAGGAGAACTAGGACATCATTAGGGGAATCCGCTTGATCTGTCCCCATAGATTTTGTGTTTTCTTATGCTCCGGGAGTTTTCTTACTCTAGTCAGAATTGGGGATTGACATAGCTATTTGTTATTCTTAGCTACTTTTGAGAGAGGTCAAAAACAGTGTTTTCCATTAGTCATTTCCCATGAAGACCATGTAAAGACCATGGCAAGGCATGATGCTGGATCTCAGCGTGGAATCAGAGTGGAGGACTTTCCCTACAGACTGTACATTCTGTACATTAGGAGGAATTCCTTTTCGTGGGTGAAGGTTCACATTTTTCCTCTAGAGCTGAGAACTGTCCTGTTCTCTCATCCACTCATTAAATTATGCTTGGCAACTGCCTCAATTTTACCAAATTTAAGGCTCCCAGAATTTAGTAGAGTTTGCACAGTCACTGCACTGCAATACCATATAGCTTGATGTTAGGGGTAGCATTAGGTTTGGTATTAGGAGTAAAAGGAAAAGCAACTTGGATATTACAAAAACAGACTAAGGCTAATCCAAAGCTCGTATCACTTTCTTTTCTGGTCTGGTGCTTTAAAGCTCTCAAAATTGCAGTTAGCTATTTCCTTTTCTCTGTTGCTTTTCAATTTTGCCAGCTGCCTTCATTCTTGTGGCACTCTTGGCATGGCAGGAAGGGCAGGCGCTGCAAATCAGATAAAGCTGTTTGTGGCAAGCCTTCCAGTCCAAGTTTGCAGACACAAGTAACACAAGGATTGGATGAATGTGTTTTGCTTCTGCAAACCTAATAGCCATTGGGCTATGACATTGAATCACAAGCTGTATGGAACATCCATCTGAGCAAAGACTTTGTTTGTTTATTCTTTTAAATGCCTTGCATGTTCTAAAGGAATAAAAGCATTAATAATAATAAAAAGGTATATTAAGGTGGTCTCTTAAAATAGTGAATATGTTGATCATAGTGGAGAGAAGGCAATTGTTAAGTGGTACCCTGATTTTTTTTTTTTTTTTTTTTTTCCTTCTTGCTGTTACTATCCATACTTTATAGCTTTGGGTGCATTTTTCCTGCTTGCTTATTGCTCGTTGACCTTATTCATCAAGAAAATGTAAGGTGGCCATCAGACAAGTCACGCTACTTACTGTGTAGGGAAATCCTAGGACTTGTCTTTTACTTCTCAACACTACCAATGTTTGTTGAAACTTGATAGGCAGAAATGCTCAACCAGCACCACTCGGTGACAGAGAGCAGATGTCCAGGTTATCAGTGTCTCAGGACAAGCTTTGCAGTGATTCCAGGTCCCAGCTGTGTCCAAGGTGCCCTGAGGGATTTATCTGCGCTGCAACCTCAGGGTCGCTGCCTGGCTGCAGAAGGTCATTCGTTATGTTTCTGAGCCTCAGCGCTTGCTCCTAATGTGTAATTTGGTTGTATAAATTTGTGTGTTCAGACATCTAAAGAGTTTTAGATTTTTTACTTTACCCGCTTTAAAAATACGAGGCTACAGTTTAAAGGGAGATATCAGGCCCTTCTTTATGCTGATAGGTAAAAATGCAGGAGAACATAGCAGCATAAAGCTGACAGCTATAAAGAGTGGCTTCTGTCATGGTGCACAGTTCTCTGTGATCAGTAGTATCTTATTACCAGGCAAGGGTTTTTTTGCTATGTGTACATTCCACATAAATTTTAGGGAAATTACAAGAAAAGCATACAAAACAGAGGAGCTTCTTGGAAGAGCCCTTGATTTTCATAGATGATAATTTTTAGTGCTGAAGAAAATTGAAATGAAAAATTACTATGAAATCTCTGAAGTCCAACAGACAATTCCTCTCTGCCCTGACCTCCCACTCAGTTTGTTCTTCCTACTCATTTCACCCTCGTGGGCTCCAGTTCCTTTAATGACATTATTTACCTGCAACTGTGGGTTGCTTAACAACTCAGAGCCACAGAAACTGTTAGGTCTGATATTTTCTGGGCTTTATTTCAGGCAGAAGAAAAACTGATAGTTACAGCAGAACAAGTGCTGTCTCACGTAGTTCCGTTCAGCCTGTCGGTTCCAGCTCTCCTCCGTGGTGAGGCGTTGGGGAGCATCCTTGCCAATTCCAGGGGACTGTGAATAAGGATATCCATGGAAAAAAAATGGGACGTGAGCTTTAGCTCAGTGAAAACATTTAACATTTTCTGGAACTGCAGAGTAGAAGAAATGATGAATATTTTGCGTTAGATAAAACAGGGCGGCTCTGTTAATTTAAGTAATTTTTCAGGTAGTAAATATTTCTCACAGGAAGCAAAGGTTTATGGGATTAATCTTCAGCTGGTAACTATTAGTGCCTTTCCATAGACTAATGAATCTGCACTGACTTATTCCAGCTCAGCATTTGACTTACTGCAAATAATGAAATTGTGAGGTAGAGATATAAGGAAGAAATTAGCCCTTCTGCGGCTCGGCAGAAATCATTGTGCAGCTTTCAAAGGTCCTGAGCGCGGAAGACTAAATTGGCCAAAACACTCATTACAAACAATATTAACAACTAAATGCCTTTATAGTTGTTAAGTAGTCACAAATCAATCCTGCTTTGCTTTCAGTGCATTTGTTGTTTTGCAATTACTCGGAGCAGAGCTCTGAGGAGTCATGTTCAGGCTTCAGGCCTGAATCTGGTTTCTATTCTCACGGCCGCTTGCGTGGTTGGCTGCCCAAGTGACGTGGGATCAGTTCTGCCCCCTAATTGGGCAGCTGAAGCATTTTAAGTATGAGAATAATTAATAACATACTTTCCAGTTACGCTAACAGGAGCTGCAGGTGTTTGACGTTTCTGAAAATCAGACATCTATGCAACATCAGACTGTATTAATATTGTAGCACTGAGGAACTTCTGCCTTGGACAAAACCCCTGTTGTCCTGGGCACTGTACAAACTCAGAAGAGATGTCCGCAGCTCCAAAGCATTTACAGTGCAAGTAATTTTAAATCCTATTGTTAAAAATTAGAATACATCACGCCTTAGAACTGTGTAACAAAATGTTCATGAAGTAGAAACAAAGACGCACTGAGAGAAAAGGGGGCCCACTTGAAAAAATCATACTTCTGTCTGAAACACTTGACCTACTTCGTACAAATGACCTTCAAAGGTACTGTCACGGATATAGATTTGAAGGCATAGGGAAAAAAGATCGTCTTTCGCATTTGCTCGCTCTCTGTAGCTGAGAGGACTTTGCGTGCAGTCAGTTTTACAGCTCAGCTCTTTGGTTCTCACCTCATGATGCCCATCGAAGAAAATTATTGTCAGCAAACTTCGATGCATGAAGCATCTTTAAAGGGTGATGTTATATAAGCTGTGATTCTCTTTTGTGTGGCTGGGTCTGTAAGCATGTGAAGTTTGATTGCCTTCCAGATTAAGGGGCTTTTTGTTTTCTTTCTTTCTTTTTCTTTTTTTTTTTTTTTTTTTTTTTTTGGAAGGGACTGGTTGTTTTTATTTTATTTTATTTTGTCTTTTTGGATTTTTGTTGTTTGGGGGTTTTTGATTTTTGTTCTTTTGGTTTTTGCCTTTTGGGATTTGAGAAGGTTGGGGGTTTTTGGTTATTTTTTGGTTGCATTTTTTTTTTTTTGAGGGATTAGCAAGTCAGGGGGGTTGTTTGGGGGGGTTGTTCTTGTTTTGGTTGTTTTTGTTGTTTTGGGGGTTTGGAGGGTATTTTAGGTTTGGGGATTTTTTGTTTTCATAAGAACATGCAGTTTACAACTTCCAGATTATTTCAGTTTAATCCTGATTATCATTTACTTTATTTTCCTTGCATTTAGAAATCATTATGAAAAGGGGTTTTTCTTCTTTTCTTTTGTGTGTGTGTATGTGTAAAGTTGACATTGAGAATTAAAAGTTGCCAAAGGAAACCTGCTGCGCAATTGCCTTGGAGAGGCTGCCTGGGTGAATCTCATCCCCACCTATCTCTGCTCCACAAGTCTGGCACATTTAGTTTCAGTGATTTGATTAAAAGACAAATGCACAAATAATAATAATAAAAAAGACTGATTTGTAGTCATTGCAAGCTTCTATAGTGAAGAAAAATATACCCTCCTGTGTGCTTCATTGCAAAAGAGATTTTTGGCCTTTGTTTTTTTGTGCAGGCATGTAACATTTGGTTTTATCACTCTAGCATTTTGTAGAAAGCACTATCTTCCAGAAATGTATATTAGAGACCAGAAGGCTGTTGATGGAGACTTTTGAGAGGAGTCTATATTCAAGAAGCTTGGCAGCATCCATTAAGAAATATAGGTGCTTTACTTCATTTAATTAAATGCAGTACTTAGGATGAGTGAATTGGCTATGTGAAATATCTTTTATCTGTCATGTTTTTGTAAAGAAAGGAGACAATTTAAAGGCATGCTAATCTTTCCCATTATTCTAAAGCTAAGCCTTCAATAAGAAAAACTGCCCTTCAAATGCAAGTGTCATAGTTAACACCTCTTTATAAAAGATAAATGATAATGGAAGAGGAAAACAATTACTACAGTACTTTCAGCCATGACAAAAGCCCTTGTGGATGAAATGGAGGTTCTTAGTGAAAGATCATAACAGATAATGCATCACCAAACAAACAAACAAGAACTGGAAAAGCTAAACTTTACAGAAAATTTATTTCCTTTTATTTGCATTTCAGTTGACCTATTTTTCTGTGGCAGTCAAAACTGATACTTTTGGTGGAATTAATGTGTTTGTGACACTCCATATCTTTTTGCCATCATAGAAGTACTTTTACAAAAATGTTGAAGAACCCACAGGAGTCCTGAGCCTCCCTGTGGAGGACCTTCTCTCTCCCCACTGACTCTGAGGGACACAGACTGTCTCTGGGCCAGGCTGGGGTGACAGTGTTGTAGCAATGCTGCTGCCCAGCCCTGAAATCATTGAGCTGAGATTTTCAAGAGCCTGGGAATTCTGTATTTTGGCATCAAAATACTTGACAGTTGTTTGGTGTGTCTGACCTTCGTGTATTTCCTCCTCTGTTTTCTCAGCACAAAGCTGGCAATGGGAAGGGTCAGTCGGAAAGCCCAGATCCAACACAGCACTGTAGTGCGATTGCACTTAAGCAGTAAATAGCAGTGGCATCAAATCACAGGTATTAGGAAGGAGGAAGATATGGTCAAAGCAGTGAATCCCAGTGCTGTAGTTTCAGATAGTAGGTCTTCCACAGAATCCCTCTGTGACCTTGGAAAACATCTGCTATTGCTGTAAATAGCAGTAAATCACAGTATTTTATATTTATTTGTTTCTAGGGTGTTCAGAACCAAATACTTAGGATCCTGAGTATTTTATCAGACTAAACATTTTGAACTGCAATAAAGCCTACAGTTGTTTGAAGATATCTGTGGACTTCTTCAGCCCCTCTGGTTTTCTGGATGGATTAACACTGTATAGAAGTCTGTCTCTATCTTAAAATGTACACAATTGAAAGTTGGAGTGTGTCTGAGGCTGGCACTTCCCTTATGGAGCGAGTTGGAAATGTGGCGTGTTGACTTTGCATCTCAAGACCTGCCCGAGGGCTAAGCTGTGGACTAGAGTTGCGGTCTGCATGGAGTCCAGCAAGCTCAACTTGAGGTCCAGCCAGGGGGCTCGTTAGACCACAGTGAACCGTATTTGCTTGAGTGTGCCCAGCTGCTTAAGTCTCTGTGAGATGTGAAGCGTGGTTCCCAGACAAGCAGTCTGCAGGCTGCCCATGAGGCAGCAGCATATTCAAAACTCAGGCAGATTACAGGCAGCTGCCCTTGTGTCTGCCCATCAACCACAATCGTAGCTGGGGTCTTCCTTACTCCCTTAGGCGCCTGCAAAAATCTTGTCTTTAGTTTGTGCAGATTGAAAGGTACCATACAAATAAATTAAGGGATTATGCAAATGTATAAGCACTTAGCTGTGATTTTCTCTGAGATTTATTCATTGCAATTCGATGGAGTGACTGGCATGAAGGAATATTGCTCAGTACTCTTAGGCATGTGAAATCTGACCAATAATACATTACTAAGATAATACTTTCTTATCTCATAAGTATGCTGGGAAGATTGATTAGTCTTTGCCTGTAAAGTGCTGGGAAGCTGGGAAGCGTTATTTGCCATAAATGCTAAGTATTACTCTTACTGAGGCATCTGTGACTCAGTTCTTCAGATAGCTTTAAATAAAAAAAGCCTTTGTCATTCACAGCAACAAAAAAATAGCACAGATGCTTACTGAACTATATTGATAATAACTAAAATAATCAGAAGTATGATCTGGAAAGATACTCAAACTTTAAACTTGAAAAGAGTCCTGAGACATGGAATGCTGCAGTGCCGAGGACTGCTAGCTTTGTATGCCAATGTATGTTTTTGCTCCCCTTTCCTTGCAGCCAGGACTAAGATCTTTGGCTTTTATCTGGCCTTTTCTCAAAGCACGAGGATGTATGAGACCATGTGAGCATGCAGAGTTTCTAAGGATCTGAAAGCAATGAGCGATAGGTATCAGCAGAGGCTTGCTGCAGAAGGTCTTGCATGTCATCCTATATACAAAGCTTACATTTGGAGCAATATTGTGTTATATCACTTCCCAGCATCATTAGCTTGGTGAGTGAATGGGAAACACTTGGAAGGTAGATGATGATACTTGGTTGGTAAAACTTTGAGCGCTACCCGAGAGAAATGCCCCTAGGAACGTCTATTAGGTGGCAGAGGCTGTTGAAGGTGTTGTATCACAAATCTCCCGAGGGGATTTCTCTCTGTAGCAAGGCTAAGATTTGCAAAGAGACTAGCAGAGCTGGGGCCTAACTTATTTGCATCTCCTGTGCCTCTTAGGAAATATCTGCTGAGTTAACATAGTCATTCTAAAATGTGCATCTAGCAAGCACCGCTTGCTACTTTCTGTTGGCTTCATGGGGTTTTGCACTTCTTTGCTTCCCAATTTTCATCCTCTAGTAACAGACCAAACAGTTAAGATCTAGTGGAATGGTTTTCTGTTTTAATTCCATCGAAGAATTGACAAATAGCAGGTCTACATTCTCTTTTTCTCGTGAGTTTCCCAAGTGAAGAGGTAAGTTCAGCATCTTAATGTGGTATTGATCTGAGCCCTCTGGTATTTAAATTTGCTTGACTTTGTAACGTTTGCATAGGTAGGATTTCTGAACATCAGATGTCTGCCAAGCTAGAGACTGGCCTGTTTGATCTGGCTAACTCATAATTAATTGAGCTGTTAACGTGAGTATTTGATAAGAACACCTGGGGGTGTTTGGCCCAGAAGGTGCTGGAGACTTGGAGTTTGACAGATGGATGCTCTCCAAATTTAAATTAGGTAGGTCTTAAACAATGATTTATAGCTGGGCAGAGTGGAATGTAAAGTGATGTGATGTTTTTCCAAGTGAAGCAGTCTGGTCTTTTTTAAGATCAGGATACAGGATGGAAATGATCTGAACTGTCTATTAGCAGCCTTCATTTCAGCTGGAATAGGCTTTTATATTGCGTTTTTTATGCCGAGAGTCTCCCTAAGCACTTTGCTATGACGAACCACATAATAATACAGTATATGGAAGCGAAAAATAGAGCAGTCATAATGCATGTAATATCTCACCGGTGACTTTAGGGTTCACTTCATCTTGCTAGCAAACTTCACACTACAGGAAAATTCCCTTTAAGCCCGGAAGGGTTTCATTTCCAGAGATAGGTAACGATAATATGAAGAGCTGTTATCCTTCCAAAGTTATGTCTCCAGCAAACATCAATCAGATGCTATGAGGATTTTTATAGTTGCTATACTGATGTGTGCTGCAGCACATTTGAGTGTTAACTAGGCAAGTTAGCAGCCCCTCGATTCTGTGGCAAAATAAAAGGACTGGAGAAAGGAGCAGGTGAAAGTACAGCATGCAGAGGGGCTGGAAAAATGAATGGCATGGTTGCCATTGAATGACTGGTTGCCTCCTCATTCTCTGCTAATGAAACCACTTCCCAGCTGCAAATGCTGTTTTTGGTTAGTGCTTGCTTCTTTGCAAGTTTACACCAGCCGCAGGAGTGGACCCCAAACAGTGTTGGGGTACCACGTCTTCCTTCAAAGTCGGGCATTGCCATTGCCAATTCCTTTTCATCCTGGGTTACTTTAGCTTACTTTGGCAAAGTCAGAGCTGATTCTGGCCCTTGAACCTGAGCACGTACTTTATAAAGAGTCAGAACAACTGACAACCTCCAAAAGACAGTCTTACTATGTGGGTGGAGGAGAATATACAGCAAAAACTTATTATCTTTTATTACATCATTCCCAAATATTTTTAAGCTCAGTTGTACTAAGATTGTACTCGGAGCTGATTGAGACACCTGCTTGAACAGTCTTGGCTTGTTTTGCTCCTCAGACTGGAAAATTCCTCTGGGAGATGCATTGCTTGAGGAGGAGAGTGTAGGAAACAAAGGTTGTTCAACGCACACTGCATTCCTTTGCTACGCAGTATGTTTTATATATATATAAATAGCTCTGTGTAAAGGCTTACTCCAGGATAGTGTTAATGGCAGAAGTTTTACCATTTGTTCTGTGGTGTAACTCATCACATGCTGAGCCACCAGAAACATTAATTTACTCAGTAGATATTACATTTTCCCTTCGTGTGTGAAGGCTGCTGAAGTTATACCTGTGTGCACCCACGCAGTTTTGGACTTTGCGCGATCGCCACTTGGAAGGATTGAGCTAACCACTGTGAAGAATGCTAAAGTTTATCAGTTTCTTCTCACTTGCTGATGTTCATTTGGTCTTCGTTGCCAAATGAAAGATACCAAATTCCACTGTAAAAAAGCATTCTTATTTCACAGGAGATTGTTAAGTGTACTTACTGTCAGAGACAGTGCTGTACACTTAAGTGAAACAAAATGGGGATTGTTTTGGGATTTAATCATGTTCCTATTAAGCCATAGCAGGTTTTGATTCACTTCTGTTGCTGAAAGACTAACTTCCTTTTATCCTGGGGAGGAAAAAAACCAAACTCAATAGAAGTAAGTGAAACAGAGAATCATGGTATGTCGGGTGTATGGGGGACATCTCTAGATGTTTCTGCTTCAACTCCCCTCCTCACAGCAGGGCTGTAAAGTTCAATCAGGTTGCTCAGTGCTTTGTCCAGTTGGGGCCTGAGTGTATTTAAGGCTGGAGGATGCACAATCTCTCTGGGCAATCAGTTCCACTCTTACTGGGACTTCTCCCCACTTCTCCCCCCTAATCTAGCTGGAATTTCTGTTGCTGCTACTTGTGTGTGTTGTCTCTTGCTCTTTGGCTATAAAGAGCATGGCTCCAACATCTCCATGACCCCCCTGTTAGGCAGCTGCACCCTGAAATCAGAATCCTCTTTAGCCTTCTCTTTAGCTCCCCTGTAGCCCCCAGGTAGAGCAAAGTCAGCTCTCCCAGCCACTCTTCATCCTTCATGCGCTCCAAAATATGGCATATAGCCATATTAGCAGTCTGCTGCTGGACTCTGTCCAGTTTGTCCATACATTCATTTTACTGACCTTGTTTTTCTCCTGTATGTATGTTTCTAGCTGAGCCCCATTTCTAGGTTAATACAACTGCCTTAAGGCTCTCTTCTGTTCTTTCATTTTTACTAAATGGATTTCACTCTACTGAGATTATTTTAGACCTTGTGCTTTATGTGGATGCTGGGATGGAAATAGCAAAAAGAGTTCAGTATCTAGGTAAATGGACTGAAAGGGACTGGTTGCTCTCATAGCTTGGTGCAAGCATCACAGTGAAATAGGTATGAGCTTGCAGAAATACCTGGGGTATTCTCATGCATGAAAATGTACACGGTGTTCCAGCTTCCTTCTCAAAGTGCCATATTCAACAGTCTCCCCAAAACTCTTCATCTGGTCAGAGTTACTCTGTATGGTAGACTATCTTCCTCAGGCTTGAATGAGCCATGCATCTTCCTCAGAGATTGTTAGGAAAAAATCAAAATCTGAACGTTATCATTCAGGCAAGGATGGAAAATATTTTCCATCTCCTAAGCACCTGTGACTTTATTTATGTGATTGCTTTCTTCTAGAAAAAGATCTGTAGCCTTTTCTTTGGCCAATCAGTATTCATAGTTTCCCCTCAAAAAGCCATATCCTCACCAGAAGCTCAGGCAGTTTTGGATATGCATAGCAGTGGCATGGGAGGGCAGATATTTCCTACCCTGAATGTGCACATCTGTTCTTTCATCTTGTCTCCTCCTTTAATGTCAATCTTGTTGAATTAGCAAGATGTTTTCCTAGTTCCTCATCCCTCTCCTACCCATTACATGCAGTGTGTTTTTCACTAACCTTCTCTCAGAGGTTAAAGTCTGGAGCAGTCTTGCTGTTAAACAGCGGTTTAACCAAGTTAAACAGCAGATCAAGGGCTTTGCAGCATTGGGGTGCAAATACTGCCAAGCGCAGATTCACGAGCATGGCTTGTCCCCGGTGCGGGCAATGCGCTCCCCTGCCCCGGGGGCAGCCGTGGGGCTGCTTGCTGGCCCAGCGCTGCTCCTTGCGCTCAGCTGCAGGTACCTTGTGCTCGGCTGCATGCAGCCTGAGCAGCCTCACAGCGTCGGTGACCCGTGTCCCCAGGCGGGGTGGGTAACGTGCTGCGTGCAGCCTCCATGCGCGGTGGCCCTTGGGTAGATCACTCCATCTGCTCCGGATGCTGCTCTTGCAGTGGCATAAGCCACCGCTGGCAGGATCCCTCTCAAAGCCTTGCACATAAACCCCATCTGACTTGACTTAGGGACCTGAATCAATTTTTTATATAGATAACCTTTTTCCAGCTCTGCTTGTAGTGAGTGGTGGTAAGG
This sequence comes from Rhea pennata, assembly GCF_028389875.1. Lineage (NCBI taxonomy): Eukaryota > Metazoa > Chordata > Aves > Rheiformes > Rheidae > Rhea > Rhea pennata. The sequence goes on from NC_084680.1 coordinate 5,721,122, forward strand.
TGCTGTTCTTTTTGGAAGCAACTTTGGTCACATCGAGTTGTCTGTTAGGAACTGAAACATAACGGTCCCGTATTTCAGCTGGAAGCATTTCCATATAAAAGCTTCTCTAACTTGTCACTGTACAGCAAATTTAATTTTTATTTTTTTTTAATTGAAGTCTGTCCAGTAGATACTGTTAGTGAGAGTGAAATTACGTGAATGTGAAATTGAGGAGTTTAAATATTCAAAGGGTGCTAAGTGAATTAGGCTTCGTTCTCTAGTTGAAGGAATTGTTGTTTCTCTCCAGCATTTTATGCTACACATACATTATAGCTTCAGATTAAGAATACCTAATGCATTCAGACCCTATTTCCAGTTTCCCCTTTTCTTCAATTTGCAGTGTCTCGCTTAGCTAAAAATCAATTTGTTATTACGTAAATTGCTGCAGGATATAAAGCTGTCTATGTAACTAGTCTAATTAATTAATATTTTTGCACCGTATTTTAATTAAACATAGTAGCCAGGCAGTTAAATGTGACCACTCATCAGTATTTTCCAATTGAGCTTATTTTTTGTGATTAAATCATGACTGCCGTCTATCCTTGTGCCATTCCACTGTCCTCGTTTTGAAATGTCCTCAGTAGAAGCTGAGGAAAGACCGAGAAGTGAGAATTGCAGGGAGGCGGTGGAGGCTGTAACTCTTTCCAATAGACAGACTAGTCCTCAGTGAGATTTTTAGCCCAGTGGAAGACCCTGAACTTGTTTTGCATCTTTCTAGAGTGTGTGAGCATTTCAGTCCCATTCGGCCTCCTCTCTTGCTACAGAAGATCTCCAGAACTATGTCCTGGGTCACTTTAAAGCTAACTTAAATGTGGTTCACTCCTCCCATGACTGATGGAGATGCCTGGGCGCTCTGTCCATTCTGAGAGTTACTCTAATTTGTTATTGTTTGCAGCAGTATTCAAAGGAGCATGAGCCAGGTGGAGGCTGTAGCAAAGCAAAACATCCAGGCCTGTAGGTCTTTCCATTTCTACTTGTCTATTTGAGCCCCTTAGATCAGGGCTGAGATGAAGTTGACAGTGGCAGAGGCATAAATCTACTGGTTCTGTGTGAACAGAGAAATACCAAGTTTCTGTTTTAGCAAGCCCAGCTATTTTCCTACCCTTGGATGGAGTAGAGAGGCTAGGACGGAGTAATATATTCTGTAAAAACAGTGCTCATATCTTTTATTGTGCATTCTCTTGCAAAATAAAACACTGAATTGGGAAATATAGTCCTTGGGCAGTATTTGCTGTTGTATTTCCAGGCAGAGAGGAGGGCTGAGCATTCTGCCTGCCAGCCTAGTGCGCGAGGTGCAGCAGAGCTTAGAGGCTGTTGACCCCTCAGGCTGCTGGAAATGATGGCAAAGCTGAATGTAGAAACGAGCTTTTGGAGACTATCGCAGTAATGGTTTATGCTTTTCCTACAACTCTCAAGCAGATTCCCAGGTGACCTGTGTGCTTTTTGGATATGCTACATCCACAGACGTGTGTGTATGCATCCAGACAGGGAATCTGTGGAAAAAATGGGGCTGGAGAGGGCCTTCCTGCCCTAGCCTGATGATTCTATTCTATTTTAACTCAAGGACTACCTGGCTTTTTTTGAAAAATTCTTGACAAGCTTTGCTACAGTTGTCTAACATTTACTGTAACCAAGCAAATATTAGGCTAAACACTGAATGTTGTATATTCAGATTATTCGTTTGCATGCAGATGTGCATATGCAGGATGTCTTTATAATTATTTTAACCTATAGCTTCTAGCATTCTTTGTGGCATTGACTACATTTGGACTTGAAGGATTTCTGATGCTCAGAGTCTCTTGTTTTCTTGTACTCTTACTTTCGCTCTTTAGTTTCTTGTTCTCTATCCTTATTTCTACTACTTTAGCAGTAGAGAATGAAAGAAGAGATGAGTACAAAAGATGAGGGAGCAACAGAGGAAGAGAGGAAAGGACCTATGCCCCAGCCTAGTAACTGCATAAAAAAGAAAATCTAATACAACCGAATCCTCAGTCTGTCCAATGCCTTTATTTCCCAGGTGGAAACAAAAAACAGGTTTGACTTTCAGGAAATTTTGGAGTTTAGTGTATTTAAACTTTGAATGAAAAAATTTCTATTAAGGGATAACTTTTCAGTATAGAGTCTTTATGACGAGCAAAGGTCTTGAATGAAAAATAACGTAGCACTCGCTGCTTCGTCATCTTCACTTGTTGCAAGGAGGTTCCCCAGCCCATACATTGATCACGCTTACTTTGGGTTAGCTCTTCCAGTCGTCGCTTCTCCTTACATCTTCCACAAACTCTGTGCATTAATTAGTAAAAGTGTCCTTTTTACTTCTCCAAAAGTCCTGCCACTGAGCAAATGCAGCCTGAGGAATATTTCTTTTCCTCTCCTAGCAAAGATTGCATAAGAATTTTTAGCACGTGGATTCAGTGCGTGGTGTGCGGCAGCCAAATAATCATGGATTTAAGAGTCCCTTAGCACTCATTCACACGCCAGACCGTAACCGCTCTGATTTTCCCCTTTCAGCAGCTGCAATACCCAGGCACAAAGGGGTGAGTTAAGGTTAAGGATGTCGTTTCAGCTTTAACTTGGAATGTCCTAGCTTTGATGGCCCCAAGCCAAATCCTTAACATTATTTTAATGTCGTTTTTCTTCTTCGTTTAATGTTTGCATACATTTAAAAACAGAGCAGGGGTTACTTATGTCACAGCTGTGCATACTTTCTAAGGCCAATGGATAAATACAGGCTTTATATTCCGAAAGGAAACTTTTTGTAGGACCCAAAATACAAGCTGGTTGGGAGTCTGGTTGGTGGATGAGATTGGCAGCTAGTGCAAAGGGCTGTGTCTCTCTTGAATTTGGTGGAGCTGGGCTGATTTATCTCTGCTGAGGATATGGCCCTCTGTTCTTTTCTAAGCTCCAAACTTCTTGCATTTTCTGGCTACTTGATACACATTTTTGTTTGTACAGAATTAAACTATCTCTTCCCACTTATTTTCTCCTTCCTGTCTTTCTAGATTTAGGGTTTCATTTTACACAGGCTGAATCTATTTGTTTTTATTTTTTCACAACAAAAAATACGTATTTATTTTTAAGCCAAACAAATACTGCCTGTTTTGGGTTGGTACCCAGACCACTTGATTGAAATCTCAGCTGGGTGAAGCTTTTCAATTTGTTTACCAGAATCTTCCCCAGCAACTTAACTGATTCTTCCTTTTCTGTTCGGAATTAACGATGTGTTAAAAGGTATTTTAATCTGTCTTTCTAGTATTGAATCATTGAACCAATGTCTGCAGTATGTAGCATCAAAGTACAAAAATGCTTAAGAGAACCTTTCAATCAAATCCTCTTAAATAAACAATAGAGAAAAATATTCTTTTGATTTTTTTTCTTTGAGTTGTTTTCTTTTTGTTTGTGTCAAAATGGAGATTTTTAGAAGCAATATCTCTTTTCCTCGGTTTTTGTGTTTCTGTTCTGTGTCAAAACTTTTTTCTTTTTTCCTTTTTCTCTCTCCATTTCCCCCCATTGCAATCAAATGGTCTTTGAAAATATGGAAGCCATTTTTTCTGCCAAAGAATGTTCACTTTCAACAACATGAGATTTTAGTGGAGGAAGATCACAAGGCCCAAACAACTGCAGCTTTTAATTATATATATGCTTGCAATGGTAAGGATAAGCGATAGTAATGCTACTTGAGACTAGTGCGTTGTGTACCTGGATCAAAATTCAAGAGAGATCAGTGGAAAGATTCTCACTGACCTTAATAAGCTTTGGGTCAAACCTTAGACTTGTAAGATGAAATTTATTTCTTTGGCATTCTCCTATACACCGTGAAGCCATCATAATCTTAGAAGCTCAATAATAGAACAATTTTCCCCCTACATTGTGACTAGCTCTGGTTTCCTGCAGATCCCTCTAGAGCAGCAAAAGGTTTGAATGCAATTTTCATCTACAGATGCGATGTGCAAGATCCACCCCAGAGCTCCTACGCGTGGTTCCTGTCTCTGGGGCTGAAGAGAGATGAAACATTCATTTCTCCTTGACCCCTGAGTGCAGCTAGCTGCAGAGGTGGATTTTTATGCAGTCACGCGAGCCCTGCTGTGCACAGGCTTTTCAGGTGAGCACTAATGCTCAACCTAAAGGCATAATTGCAGCATTTATGGTCAATGTAGCACTGATCTGACTTTCCTCCCAGATGGATTTCAAAAGCATTCTTCTTCGTGTCAGTGCTAGTACAGCAGTTGCTGTGTTCCTAGGGAAAAAAAAAAAGAAATGTTGCCTGCTCGGTTCTTTAGAAATTTGTATCTATATTCTTCTAAAAACAAACATATTCTATATTTCTGAAAAGAAGACTGGGAGGAGGGAAGCAGCAAGAATGAAAAAGTCCTGTTTTGTGCACTGTGAGGGGCTATTGCTTTTGGATGTTTTGTTCACACTGAATTCTTTCACAGCAAAGAGGAAGGAGCTGAGTGAAACATGTATTCCTGCTTGTGTGCAGCTATCCATATTATGTATGATGATTAATGCCAAAAGCAATCTTTTTATGAGTAGAGGGGGTATATGAGGTAAGGCTTTAAGGGGCAGTTTCCTGCTTTGTTGGAAAGAGGCAGAAAGACATTGTGTCCTGTCAAGCTCGATGCTTTTTCTCTTTTCTTTTTTTTCCCTGTTGTCTGAACTGCTGCATCTTGCTCAAACATAAATAACTGCCGAAGGTCCAAAGCCTGCTCCAGGGACAGACACTGCGCAGCGCAGCCGGGCCGGAGAGGCAGTTAATTGCAGTTCAGCCTTGAGTTGTCTGGTTAAGCCCATCTCAGTTTCACGTTGGCGCTGGATGACGTTGTCAGTTAAAACATTTGCTTTGCCCTTGCTGGCCGTGAACTTTTCTCTTTTTTCTGTATAATGAGATAAAGCTGCCCGTTCTGCTGAGCGATTGCGCCATGGGAGGGTGAGGAGCTGTCAGGGCTGGAGCTTGCTGCTTGTCCGTGAATTTGCAAGAGCAGGCGCAGCTCGGTCGGCTCCTGCCCTCCTGTTTCTCTGCTGCTCCGGTGCACCACTGGACCTTATGTAGTAGCTGGAAAGCAATTGGGAGAATAGTTTTATTTCATGTGCTTACTCTAAAACACACTGAAATTTATGTCCCCTGTCATGTGTTTTCAGGCTGTCCTAGCCTTTGCTCGCTGCCAAGAGCAGCACCAGGTTCACTCGTGATGTGAAACTGCATATTCTGGGGGAAGAGAGAGGGTCACCCTCACTTTGACAAACTGCCTGGAACCACGTTGCTTTTTGATATATGTGTTTGTCACGTATGGGGACTCCATTCCCCAGCAATTTCAATCTTGTATAAACTGTATAACAGTTTTCAATGTCCTGACCAACCCAGTTGCTTCAGAGGTTGATGTGAGCTGGGCGTGCGTTCTCATTATTCCTGAGTGTAAATGCACGTTCATACCTGTTCTTGCAGGTTAATTCTTGTCTTCATGCATTCACTGCTGTAGATACTTCAGTAACTTTCAGCAGTGACCACAGATTGTGCGAGCCATATGTGTGTGGCACTTTGCAACAAAAAGCTAAGCAGAAGTCAGAGTAGATAAAAGCAAAACAACCCAAAATCAGCATGGTGGAACCTTTACAAATTTTGCACTTCTATTTTGAAGTGTTAAAGTTGGAACCACTTTCTTCCCAATGGAAGAATTCAACAATATCAACAATTTTTCACAAAATATAACTGCTCTGTATGGAAGAGCATTTTATTTCCCCATAAGAGAACTATTTAATCTGAAAAACAATTTCAGCTATCTCTGGTATGATGCGAAGTTCACTCTGCAATAACCTATAGTAACCTAACTGTACTAGGGACTAAAAATGACTATTCTTTCTTTTCTGAGGTACTGTACATTTGTTTAAAAATCAGCAGAAGTGTGGTTTAGAGGTGCAGGTGACTAGGACAATGTCTGTGTGCGACCTTGCAGTGGGAGTTTTTACACATCCTTTACGGGTGAAAATCGTTAGTTTTTATCCTTTTGGAGCCTTGCTTTTTAGTCTGAATGAAAAGCCATTGGTGGTGAGAGAATGCTTCTTTGGTCAAGAACCAAAATCTGTGCCACTGCATCCTGATTTAGAAGGCAACTTTTGCTGTTTTAACTAAGTGACTCTTCTGTGGCATGTGGTTTCTAGGGGTGAGGAAGAGTATGTTGCAAACATCATCTTCTTAAAGGTAGGAGATGCTCATCCCAGTTCCCTGAATCCCACAGAAATTCTCTTTGTGAAACAGTCCTCGCACTTGTGATGGACACAATTTTAGAGGTTAGAAGAAATTGAAACTATGTCCAAAAGCTTGAAGCTATGACCGAAAGGAAACCTAAAAGCATGTATGACTCAAACTAATGTCCTTTAGTTGAGAATGGTAATGGAGCCATTTTCTTTGGGATAGACAAGTTTCACTCAGGTATTATGGAGCAGAGGTGTCTGTGGGAGATGGCTACACGGAAATAAACCCTGTCCTCAAGTGAACTAAAAAGCCCTATCCAAAATCATTCTCTGTAAAGTCCTGCATTTGAGGAGCCACACTGAACAGGTAATTTCAAATGTAAGTTGTTAATTAGTTGTAATTATTAATAGATATTTAATTGTTTCATGAGTTAAGTCTGAGCCTGAATAAAAGTTAGGAGAGAATATGACTATTTCTAAATATGAAGAGTATTGTTATTTGTTTCAGCAGTAGTAAATGGATAGTATGCTTTTTAATACATACTTTTTAACGCTGGAGAGTACCAGTCAAATATTAAACTAGTCAAGTGAACTCTTCTGACAGAGTAAAATCTGGTCCGATTAACAGCTGTAGTAAGGACTGTTTGACTTGATAACTGAATAGAGAGCACTAGCTAAGCAGCTGTTGCTTTAGCCATGATCAAAACCTGAGAGCTGTCCAAAAAAGAGAGCAAGATGGACTCACCCTGAGCTTATCCTTTTGCATCAATGACTGAAAATCATCAGAGTCAGAAGTTCAGTGAATAGAGAGATGACTCACTTCTAGTTTTTGACTAACAATAAAGTCATTCAGCTGAAGTGGAGACAAGTCATATCTGATATCATACTTTTATATCCTTTTGCTTATTATAATTTATTTTCTACAGATTGATATTGCACAGAAATATGATGCATTGTTCTGAAATTAAATTTGAATCTGTATCAAGGCAATTTAATCCCGCTTGGAGTTGGTGCATAAAGGAGCAAGTGAAACCTTCAATAATTCCCTTGCTCATAGTTGGCTTTTCCTCATGCACAACAGTTTAAAACAAAATCACTTTCTTTAATGAAAGACTATAAATTACTACTTTAATGAGACACGTGAAATTTGAAGAGTTGAGTTCCCATGTTCCTCTTATCTGTAAGCTTGAGTGCCTCAAGGGATAGGGAAAAATCCATAGTGCAACACTGCTGTGTTATAACATGGCTCAGTATTAAGATGATTATTACAATATCAGTAAGTCCCCGTTGGGAAGCTGGACTTCACTATGTTCAGTATTGTTTCCATCTAATATGAGAGAGTCTTAAAACGCTTAAAATGAAACAAAAATTGGGAAAGAAACTTGGATCTGCGCAAAACCAAAGAGCAATATGGTCACATAGTTTCTCAAAGTTCCTCCCATGTTTTTCCTGCAAGTGCACTGCTTTGTGTTTCAATAACTCAGTTTTTGTACAGATTTTGACATCTGTGTTCTCTCTTGAAAAAAATACTTTTTTGAAAGCAGGATTTGCACACTTCCTTATAATAACTAGTACGTTGTAATGTGGTATAAGCAATTGGGGATCAAAAAGCCAAAAAGTGATCGCTGTGAAGTCAATTTGGCAGATCTTCTGTGACATGGGCCATAGCAGCTGCACACGTTGAATCCTCTCTGAACGAGGTGCTGGCCTTGGGGAGAAGATGGGAGTTGCAAGAGTCCTATTTTGATTCAGAAATTGGTAGAAGTGGAGAATCCAGTGAATGTTTTGGATCCTAGTGTAAGGGTTGAGTGGGAGCAATCCAGGCCACATGTTGGCAGGCTTTGTGTCACGTGCGTCACTTTACCATTGGCTGCTTTCATGGGTTCTCTACCTTCACCCGGCAGCATGTGCACAAGATAGCTGGAGGGGAGGGAGAACTGTTTGCAATGTCAGAAATGGTTGCAAGCATTAACATATTTATAAACCAGCGTATGTTCTAGTTTACCATTTCTGGTTTACAAGTGAGGCCTATTGCTGGTCCTCTGCATCTGCAAAGACCAGCCCAGTGCAGAGTTTTCTCCACAGACTTCATGCATGTGTCTTCTTTTCAGAAGATGTTTTGTGATGTGGGCTTCCATTTACTATGTATTTATCCAGCGTCGTGGAAATCCTGATCTGATTGATTTCTAGCACTTGGGCGAAAGAAATATTATGTAAAAAAATATCCTTGTCGCTTGTTGCTGTTCAGGCATTTCAAAATTTAAGCAGACTGTGCTCTTAAAAGAGAACTAATAGGAAAATTAAGTAGAGTTGCTCTGCACAGAGAACCAGTGTTTCTCCAATGCTTTCAAAACCATAAAACAATCTGTGAGTAGCCAATAAAAAAGTATATTAACAATGGCCAAATCAAACAGTGATTCAGAATTTGAATTAAAGTTCATAAAAATCCTGTATGTGTTAATCATAAAGCTCTGGAGTGAATGTTAATAGCAACTGAGAGCTGTTGAATAGCTGTTTTAACTTAATTTTAATTGTTAATTAAACATTTATTAAAATTTAACTCTATAAATATGTGATAGCTAAAAAGCTGTAGTAACTGCTCACCTGGACAAAAGCATGGGCTATTAGTGCATGTCTTTTGAGTAGGTGTATCACTAGTGTGGCTCAGATTGGTATGAAAAACAAATTTAGGTAACCGTACTTGCTGCATCACAAAAAGCTATATATTGTATAGCCCTTGTGTAGTAGGGACCTTGCTGTATCCAAAGACTTTAAAATGCTTGTGAAAAGGTTAGATTTGCAGACTACTCATGATGTGACAGTTATCTAAATGATTTCTAAGCTAAGGTTATATCAGGACACTTTCTACCCTAACCCAGCTATAAAGAAATACTACATAGACAAGATCTGGTGTATGAGATAAATGGTAGCTGCCTGGAATGGATGGCTTAATGGCTAATTTGGCTCTCACCTTTAAATCTGAGAAAAATCCAAGGGAAATGCCAGAAAATGTGAGTCAAACACGTCAAGTGTTTACATTTGTGAATCTGCTGAAAATACAATTTTAACCAGTTTTGCAGACACTGAACATTTTTTCTCTCTGCAGAAATATAAACCTGAACTCTTCTTCACTTGGCATATCAGCCTTTCTTCAGATCTTCGTTTCCTTCTACCTCTACTATTCACTGTTATTGCAAACAGTTTTGATAGCTCTTGATATTTAGACTTTAATGCTGATATATCAGAAGAGAATAGCTTGTTAGATAAACGTGATGAATAGATGGATATGACCCACGAGACTAAAGAAAATGAATGTGCGGAAACAAAGCTGTGTCTTAAGTGACTATTGGGAAATACTAGTGTGGGGGCTGGGAGCAGTGCAAGAGAGTCTTAATGCATCACTAGTTGTTAGACTATTTCAGACATCTAAATATCTGTATTTCTAATATCTAACAAAATGGGGTCTAATTTTGATTTGCGTGATATAAGTAATATATAAGTAATAAGTAACGTAAGTAATGATTACATTAATGCCAAGCAGGAAGGAACTGTTTATGTCAGCAGGCAGGCAGTGAATGCCCTTTCCTAGTAATTAAAATTATCTAGAGAGTAGTTGGATTAAATTACCTAATATTCTTTTGCATGTGTGTGAATTCCTGCACAATTTATTGTCATATTGTCTTACGGTTCTTTTGTTAGTGATTCTTAAAGATTTGTGAGAATACAAAGGTTGTAAATGGTTCTAAGTTGACTACTTTGGCCTAAATTCATATGAATTGGAGACATTGTAGAGCTTAGTCATCTGTTTCACTTCAGGAACTGCTCAATGACAGTTTTAGCAATTCACTGCTTCGAAAAGATCATTTAATGTTTCTTCTAGAGTTTCAGATAAAAACACCTTGTCCTTAAAAAGCACTGGATGCCTCTTTTTGGACAGCATGTGATTCTAGGGCGCAAAAGTGCTTGCTGTAGGAAGCTTGGGATTTTCACGAGGGATTACGTACCCAAAAGACTGACCTTATGCATCTTGAAAATCTCAATTCAAACATCTGTTGGCATTTGTGTATTGCCAGGGGAAAATGTGTTTGAAGAGTGTTCTTTTGCCTAGCTTGCACATGAATCTGAACTGCAGCCAGAGAAGAGCTTGGATGGGAGATGTTTGCAGAATGAACTATGGACAGGGTGATGGGAACAGGAGTTACTGCGTAGTAACACAGTCTTCCTTTGTGGTTTGATGCTATTCCAGTTCCACATGACATTATTGTTTCAGGGCAGATCTCGCACTTGGAGTTAGTTTGGAAAGCTGTAAAATGAAAATTCTGCCTCCGGGTTACAAAAAGGCATTTTACAAATGTTGAAGACATAGTCCCAGTGTACTGGCTAACTTCCAGACGGAATGAGCTTTACTTTTACCATGACTCTTTTCTACAATTTCCAATAGATACAATAAATTTGATTTCTTGTTGTACCTGAGGAGTTGTTGTATTTGATCATTCTGGCACCTACACAAAGTGCTAGATAAATTTCATTGGGATTCTTCATGATAAAAATGCCATGCAAATATAGTCTTTAAATTAGATTTATTTACACCCCAACTGACATGATAGTACAGGAGAATTGAATCCTCAGGAGATGTAAATTAGTGAATGCCCATTTCTGTCTGCCAAGAATCTGTCTAGAATGTCTTCAAATCCTACTGTTCATGTTGAGATCGGAGAGGGACAAATCTTTGTTTTCCAAGGTTTGTTTGTTGAGCACTGGTTCTTCATTTCAACTGTCTTCTGAGTCTGAAAGAGATTGTCTTTGCTGGCCTAAGAGATAGTCACTTCTAATAGCTGTTTGGTTTTTCCCATCTATTTTAATCCATCCTTGCTCATTGGTATTGAGCATGGTTCCAGTCTCAGATGCAGGTTTGCAACTGCCATGCATGTTTGTTGTCATGTAGGGCCTGAGACTTCCTTCTGTTGTGAGAAGGAAAACCTGACAATGTTATACAGCAAAGCTGCTACTTATTATCACAACACAAAAATAGGAGAAATCGGCATTGTCAAGGGAAGTGATGACTTTCTTGGAACTTCCTTGACTATCTAGTGCAGATTTCCAGTCACATAGGTCAGCATGTAGCCTCCTAAAATCCTCTTAAAGAGTGTTTTGTTGATAGGCTATTAGTTTAAACTCTTCAACAACTTAATACAAACGAAAATCTGCAAGAACTGAAAGGGTATGTAGGTTGCAAAATTGAGAACTTGAAGTTTATGAAGAGCTCTCCTTCCACATGTAGAGTCAGAATTAGTTTGCAGATTTTTTTGAGTGAAATTTTCATGGGCAGGAATAGTCTGGATTAACCCAAACTTCTTATGGGAAAGGCTTTGTTTTTTATAGATATTTATTCAACAACAACAAATTTGAAATTATACGGTAGGTTGAAGCTAGGTTAATTTTAGAGAGAGAAAGAGAAACATCAGGTAAAAGTGATCTAAACCAAAGCAGAGTACCTTTAAAATTTGAAAGGAGAGCATTTCATTTGACCCACACTACTCTCTTTTTTTCTCCATTCTCTCATTATCTTTTTCCATACACACTTTCTGCCATTTCTACTTTTCTGTCTGTTTTGAAGTGGGGTGGAAAATGTTGAAAATCTTAAATGTTTCTTGCCCAGAGTGGATATCAATGCAGAGATCATGACTCAAGGTTACAGTTATCCTGAGAGGAAGAGGATATGGCATGCCCATTGCTGAAAGTACACCAGAATCTGGTCTAACCTTACATTAATATACAGGAAATTTAACTTTCCTATTACCCTGATGTTGGTCCATGGTCTCTGTTTCTCATGACTGCTATTTTATTTGTATTTGAGCTAGATGAAGTTCCATTAGAATTAGTTCTTAAGGTTTCCTGAAGAAGTTTCTTCGTTCTGGTATCAACAAAGCTTCACTCAACTAAAAAGTTTCTAAGAAGAAACTTTAGTAGAGTGGTGAAACAGTGGAGGAGGAAAGGGGAGCTAGCAAAGCAGAAAGCTTGTTAGGGAAACTGGTCTATGCTTTGGATTGATTTTGTTTTCTCTGATGGCTTGATCATAACAGTTGCACTTTAATTTTTGTACAGGGTTGTGCACATTTCAGGCAATGTAAATATATACATTGGCATGCTTATTAGCTCTGCTGTTTAAGTTATGGATATTTGATAGCATATAATAAAACCAAGTGGTCCTGTATACCATTTGTCACGCTGAGCTTAGACTCATCTCTTTACTCCCACTCCACCCTTTCCAACTTCATTATATTCCAAATGCTCCTCCTCACATGGAGCAAAATCAATTCTTGTTTTGCATTGAGTAGAAGAGGAGATATGTGTGCTGGGATTTTTCTTAATGCACAGAGCTGTGTGCAGACTTAATACTTGCTTAAACGATAAGCGTGGGGCTTCCCCATGGGGAGGACATTGTAAGACAGCTGAGGTCATGGCCACAGCCTCAGCCCCCATGTACTAAACTGCAGAAAGAAGTGGAAATATGAGGGGGCCCTTTCCACTTATCAGGAAAGAATACTACTGTCAACACTGCTTCCCTAAGCCACCATGCTCTGTGCATGCAAAATAACCGGCCCCTGCAGCTCTGAGAAGGGAGCCCAGAATTCTTGCACACTATTTTGTTTAATCACACCCTCATACTAACAAAAAATAAACAAATCACTGTTTCCCCTGTTAATGCAGCCTGTATCTCCCTTGCTGGGGAACTGTCTCATGTCACAAGATAAATTCATGAGGCATGTGTTGAGGTGGTGGTAGAGGAAGCATTTTTCTAACTGAGAATGACCATGAGGTCCCTAAATGAGGTTTAGGGAAAATTAAACCTACAGAGATTAAAAAATGTGGCTTTCTAATTCCCTGAGAGTCAGGTGCTGATTTACCTGTATAAGTAGCTTGCCAAGGTGAGATAACAGTCAATGGTGAAGTAGGAATGGCTGAAGCCCTGGTATAAATGTTGGAGGGCTACATAGTTCCCAAACTGCTCCATCTTGCAGGTTATACCAGTAAGGAGGAATGAATGCTCTAGAGACCTGCTCTTCCATGGTAATCTCTGCTTGAGTAAGTTATTGGGGTGCACGTTTTTCTAAAGGGTATTCTTGGCTCCAACTTCCTTCCCTTCTCACAAAGACCAATGGTTCAGTCAAACCCTCAGAGTTTTACTCTGAAGCTCTTGAAATAATCCAGTATTGCCATAAAAAATAAAAAAGGGGGGAGAGGAAGATTTGCTGATATTCACAATCTTATTGGCAAACCTAGGTGGATTTATGATGTTGGGTGGAAACCAATTTTGAACTATAATTTAACATGAATCTGATCCCTCTCCTGAGCCAGGCAAAACTTAATGATTCTGGCTGATTTTTCACAGTCGGCTTTTGAGCACTTCCATTCAAATTTCAATGGAAGATAAAACTCTGAGCCCATAATTGTATGCAAACCAAAACCTCACACCCATGCAAATGGATGCAGCTGTGTTCCCTGCTTCTTGATATCTCTTTGGTTCTAGGTTGTATTTCTTGGAATCTTCTAGTTGGTTCTGTTCTCCCTAAAAGAACACCTCAGGAGTTACATATGTGCTCCAGAATATAAGCTGAATGACATATTTAAAACACATGTCCCTGTCTAACACTCTTATGACAACAGAATTATAATTATCAAAAATGTTGCAATACTACCTCCATTTCTACTCCAAGCTCCTTCCATCATTTACACATCCCCCCTCCTCCTCTTTCTCCCTAGTTAACAAATTCAGTGCTGTTTGGGAACAGATTTAGTCATTCTGAGTTAAGTTGCTGAGTTCTGTGTGAACACAGGAAAATTATTTCAATTGCCTACATACAGACAGGCATGAGAGTTAAGTGGATGCATTCTAGTCCCCTGCAGATTTTCTTCATGCTGCTGCTGCCGTTTGCGAACATGAATGCACACAATAAATTGAGAAATCAGCTCCAAAACAACAAGCATTGTTTGTTTGCTGAGTAACACTAGTGATCACATAAGATCTGGAAAAAAATATATGTCTGGATGAATGTAAAATGAGAGCCTCCCCTGCTAAAACCTCCAAGTGACACCTTTCAAAGTTTGGAAAATTTAGGTAACTTTCTTTTTTACTTCTGAGAGTATTCTTTATTTCAGCAAACTGTGACAATAAATGCTGTAAAAGTAGTGAAATATCAGATGAACATTAAGCTAGTTGCACCTCTCACTTTCTTGCAACAGAATTGCCTTTCAGAGCTAAGCCCCAGTAGCTGGAACAGTTGAGTTTTTGCTGGACAGAGACAGTCTTGCAGCTTATGCAGTGTGAAGGTGATGTCACAGCCCACTGGAGAAGTGGTTTTAAACCATCCTGGCAGGGGTTTGTGGTATGCGTGCTGTGAAGGTGCATGTGAATACAGAGCCTGGTGGAGTCATGTTGGAGGGCAGGATAGAGCAGGAGGAAGCCTGTCACTGTGTCACCTGTAGAGCCTGTAGGGAACAGTCCCACTGTGACCTCTTTCCAGAGCTCCACCTGAGACCTCACTTGGGGGAACAGGTTGGGTCGCTCTGAAAGAGAGCCCAGTAGTGACCTACCATGTACTGTGCGTCTTTGGGAAACTGGGGAGCTCTCTTACTGAGATAGGCAGTCCAGATATAAACACCTTGTTTAAGGTCAGTCTCTTCTCTGGGCAGAAAAACTAATGTAAATGGATAGCTGAACATAACTTTATTCAAAAACTACTTAAAAGGCTGCCTAATTCTACCAGTATATCCTCTTATGAGCAGACAGTACTTGTGGACTGACTTGCTAAGGTGCTGAGCGCCAAAAATAAACAGTGATGCTTAACGGTGTAACCCATTGGTGCCTCATAGGTATCTGAGCACTGAGGCTTTAAGCATTCACTTGGCTGGGTCCAGATGATCTCTGAATCGGCTGTGGTAAAGCTATGTAAAATGAGCTGCTTGACTTTCATCAGTCTGTTCCCTGTAATACGAGGGAACGTTTCGCAGAAGTCCTTGCTTATCTGTAACGCTTGCTGAAATAGGGGCTTTGTCCTCTAACCCACTCCCCCATTGCCCAATGCAGAGCATCCTCTTGTACCTGAAGTATACTTTTGACAGTTCTTTCTAAGCTATCTTGGTGACTTTAGAGAGCCACTCTAGGTCATTGACCGTGCAAGGACAGCTGCAGGA
Organism: Rhea pennata; assembly: GCF_028389875.1. Taxonomy (NCBI): domain Eukaryota; kingdom Metazoa; phylum Chordata; class Aves; order Rheiformes; family Rheidae; genus Rhea; species Rhea pennata. The sequence goes on from NC_084680.1 coordinate 5,736,545, forward strand.
TTGTCTGTGACTCAAGGAAGGCGCTTCAGTTGCTAACTGGATTTGAGTTGATTTTGTTTTTTATCATCCTGAAATAACCACTGCTCAAACAATTGTAATTCTTCTGATATCTTTCTGGAAAACATTTGGCTTGTTTGGCAGTGCAGTGTTGTGTAAATAAATATGTACCAAGCATCAAAGTCAAGGAGGAGGGTGTGTTCTCAAATAATTATGTAAATAAATCCACATAGTACTCTCTGATATTGGCTACCATGTGCATTTATATTAATCAGTCCAGACATTACTGACAAGTGAATCTATTCTACTTTGTTCTTTTGAAGGTTTCAAAATTAATGCTTCATTTTGCTCCTTTTACTGTAAGGGATGCCGGGGGATGGCAAGGCTGTCTTATCTCCACATCCTCTTCAGGTGTCTCTGGGAGGCTGAGGCCAATCAAATTTTGCATAAATACGAGTACTTGGCACAAGAGAGTTTACTAGCTTGATCCAACACTTAAAAAAAAAAAAAGAAAAAAAAAAGAAAAGAAAAAAGAAAAGAAAAGAAAAAAGGCACATTAGAAAAAAAATACACTCATGTGCTGGAATGGCATTTATTTGTTGATCTCATCTTGACCTCTTTAGGGAGGTTAAAGGACGTTCAGTGACTGTGAAGTGCAAAGACTTCTGTATATCCCCAGATGAACTTTTTTGATGCTCCATTGACAACATCTGTAATTCAGCCAAGCTGAGTGGTCCTGCTTTTTCTTTCTTTCTTTCTTTAAAAAAAAAAAAAATCCAAAGAACTCATTTGTTTGTCCAGGATTTGGCACCCACACTTAATCACAGAATAAGTGAGAAAAAGCAGTTGGCTCTTACTGTTCTGTGACATTTTTCCCCTGATCTATTCAGCCATTGGAATATATTGTAGGAAGATGGGAAATCTTTTATTTCACTGGTTAGACAAGGTACCTAAATTGCGAAGTTGGATCTTCATTCCTATCAGGGCATGAGGGAACCCTTTAAAGATCCTAGGGCTTAACCAAACCTGTCGCAAGCCGTTAGATACTCCTATCCCTAAGGAAAAAGAGGACAAGAGTGACAGGACAGGAAGTGAAGAGAATCAGGAATAAGGTGTGAGGGTGCTTTGTTTGAAAGTAGGGAAAGCATGAAAATACCCATTGGAAGTGATGTTCTGTGTTTGTGGAGTTGGAGTTAGATGGTTATCAGCCCACTTGTTAAAGTCATAGGGGTAGGAACTAGGAACAGGAGGTGGAGAAGGAAATGATTATTCACAATATCATTCAAAATCCAAGAAAACTGGAATCTCAGTCCATGACTAGAGCCTAAAATCAAGGTAAATAGGAAGATTCAAGCTTAGCGTCATACTGCCTTTTAATTCCTGAAGAGACAAGTTTTTGTTTCGTAGCCACAAGGGATGAGTGCCTCTGAGAGTGGTGAGAAAGGAGACCGATGGGGGCAGAGAGGGCCACTTCCAGACCACAGAAGTCCCTACTTTTGTAGGGACTACTTTTTTTGTTTGCTAGAATTTGCAGAGATTTTTTTTTGTTTGTTTCTTTACAACCTTACTGCAAATTCCAGATAATGTGTGTGATTGCTGATTATGTTACTTTTTAGGAGGTTATTTGCAGTAGGGCAGGTATAATAAGCATTCAAATTATCTTCATGTTTCAGTTTTAATTATCACTAAGGAGTTTGAGAAAAATGACAGTTATTTTGATTCTCAGTGTGAGAATATAATACAGATTGACTTTGTTCATGTTCTCGTCTTTTTATTGTTACGGGTGGAGATCTGCATTTTCATTGTATCCTGAAGCTGAGCAAATATGCAGTGTGTGCATCATTAAAATTCATTGCCCACCCCTACACTTCCAGTTGTTATGGTGCTCAGCAAGGGTAGCATTGGTAAATTGATTAATTCGATCAATTATTTGTGGATCTTCTCCTCTGTACTTGCACAGGTTGTTTCAATTACCAATGTTCAAACTTGCACTGTGTAAGATAGATGTATAAATTATTACTTCTCTAGTCAGACATATCTTCTAGCCAAAACACTGCACAAAGTCAATCTGAAGCTATCTATTCACTGTGTATAGCCTAACAACTGGTTTTGGCAAATACTGTATTTCTACAGTATAATGCATTGGTAAACAGAAGTACCTGGCTGTTCACAGAATCTACATCTATTGATGAACATCCAATATTTTTCTGTTCTCCCACTTCCTGCATTTTATGAAGCAAGTTTTTATATATATATATATATATGTACATGCAAATTAATTTCTCATGAAATGTTTATTGAAAGATTGATTACATGTTCTTTACAAAAGCTTCAAAAGTGTTTTGATGTGTTTTGGATAGTGACAAATCACACTTGAGTAGACTCTGAGAATTGGTAGAAAAGATCTCCAGGAAGGTTGGACTAGGGGAAGAGAGACTTAAAGAAAGCAGGCAGACCCTTAGGAAGTCTTAATGCCATAAGTTCAAGCTATCCCATTCAGAAAGTGGAGTAGGACGCCGGTCTGGTTTAATCATGATCTCTTCATTGACCTCAAAACCAAGAAAGAAGCATGCAAAAAGAAGAAACAAGGTCAGCCTACCAGGGATGAGAACAGAAGTGTAACAGGAGCACTGACAAAATAAGAAAGGCCAAGGAACTAAATAAAGACATAATGTTGAGAGCCATTGACAGTACCTAAACATCATTCTGCATCACTTTCAAGGGGCTGGTCTACTATGCAGTGGGGAAGGAAAGCTATCAACGTACATCTGCACTGAGAATGTAAGCTGAATGTCTTGTCTTTGTATGAAGTTCCAACAGTAAATTAGATGATTTTTGTAATTAGAACTAGGTATAAACCAGTAAGGTCCTAACCCAGTCAGGTGAAAATGCGTTTTGGCCAACTTGGACAGTTTCAGGCATTTTCAAATAGAGTGGAATTATGAACATATTTTTAGAATACTTTAAAAAAATTATATGATATTTCAGTGTTGCCATTGAGAAGTGGCTGAAAGGTAGCACTCAGAGAGTTGTGATCAGTAGCATGGAGTTGCAGGCCCATGGCTAGTGGAATTCCCCAGGGCTCAGTGCTGGGCCCCATCTTGTTCACCTTCGTCATCAATGACCTGGATGAGGGGATGGAGTGCCTCCTCAGCAAGTTTGCTGATGATACCAAGCTGGGAGGAGTGGCTGATACACCTGAGGGCTGTGCTGCCACTCAGAGAGACCTGGACAGGCTGGAGAGTTGGGCAGAGAGGAACCTCCAGAGGTTCAACAAGGGCAAGTGCAGAGTCCTGGACCTAGGGAGAAATAACCCCAGGCACCAGTACAAGCTGGGGGCTGACCTGCTGGAGAGCAGCTCTGCTGAGAAGGACCTGGGAGTGCTGATGGATGACAGATTGACCATAAGCCAGCAAGGTGCCCTTGTGGCTAAGAAGGCCAATGGTCTCGTGGGGTGCGTTAGGAAGAGTATTGTCAGCAGGTCGAGCACATCCTGCCACTCTACTCAGTCCTGGTGAGGCCTCATCTGGAGTCCTGTGTCCAATTCTGGGCTCCCCAGTACGAGACAGATTTGGAGCTACTAGAGAGAGTCCAGCGTAGGGCCACAAAGATGATCAGAGGGCTGGAGCATCTGCCCCACGAGGAACGGCTGCGAGAGCTGGGCCTCTTCAGCCTGGGGAAGAGAAGACTGAGGGGGGATCTGATCAATGTCTACAAATACCAGAAGGGAGAGTGTCAAGGGAATGGAGCCAGACTCTTCAGTGGTGCCAAGTGCTGGGACGAGGCAACGGGCACAAACTGAAACACAGGAAGTTCTGCCTGAATATGAGGAGGAATTTCTTTACTGTGAGAGTGACGGAGCATTGGAACAGGTTGCCCAGAAAGGCTGTGGAGTCTCCTTCTCTGGAGGTACTCAAAACCCTTCTGGACACGATCCTGTGCAATGTGCTCTAGGTGACTCTGCTTGAGGAGGGAGGTTGGACTAGATGATCTCCAGAGGTCCAGGTCTTCCTTCCAACCTCAAACATTCTTTGATTTCTATGATTTAATAGCCTGGTTATTCAGCCTTAAAATCAGGCCTAATTGCAAGCCAAGCCTAATGGCCAAAGGACAAAAGCTTCATAAATGCCAGATAATTGTGAGAAGCCAGCTTGTGCCAGGGAGGGACAGCTGCTCCTAATTTGCCTGAGAGAATCGTATTTTAAAGCTTAAAAATACAATAATTTTTGTGCATGGCAGGGCAGTTACTCCCTACCCGGAAGGGTTTAGGATTTATGTGCCTTGGCTTGCCAAGCTGCGAGATGGGAAGTATACTTGCCTACTCAAAGGGGCACTTTGAGACATGCTAAATTATTTCAAAAGTCTTTGAGGCCTTCAGATGAAAACTGCTGAACTGTACTAGGCTTTTAGATACTGAGCCCTATACAGGTTAACAACCACAACTGTCTTAAATTAAACTAGATTTTGCCAGTTAGAGAAAACTCAGTGCATCTCCCAGCATAAAGCAAGAAAGTAAAGAGTGTGGAAATTTAATTCCCTCTCAAATTGAAGGAGCTGTTGAGTAAGGCATGTGTTCCTAAAGAAATGGGTTTCCCTCAGCTTGTCTTGAGAGGAAAGGGAGGAGAGAGATGTCCAGTGGGGCAGCATACTTCTAGGACGACTGAGAGTTGACGCTTTTTAATACTGCTAAAAGCTGTGGCTGTGATTTCATCTTTTACAGGTGAAGCTGAAAACATTTGCTCGATAGTTATGGGATATCATCTGTCAGCCCTGTCCCTTGGTAGAAAGGTGGCTCTACCTGGGACAAATCTTGGTTTGCCTCAGGAAATGAGTGGCACTGTCCTTCTTGAAAGTGGTTGCAAATCCTTTATAGGAAGGAGCCCCAGGCACAGTTGCAAGAAGTGACAATGTGTAAGCTGAAAGGTTTTGTCTGCATGTGCCCAAGATGTTCAATCGCTGCATATATGCAGAAAATGTGAGAAGGTCACAGGAAATAGGATAGAAAAGACCTGCAGAAAGTTTGCATCCCTTTCTCAAGGAGACAGTCTCCCCACCTGCCTTCTCGGACAGTGTGCAAAGGGACAGGATGCAATGATATTAGCCTTCCTTGGATCTTATGATAAGTTTCTTGTCCATATGCAGCTGCAAATTCAGATCACAAACTCAGGCAGATCAAAAACTGGCTTAAAAACGCAGACATCGTAGATAACTTTTGCATTTTTGCATCAGGTGTTTCTCTTGCAGATATGGTACTTTCATTTCTGGTCAAACTGACTTAGTATTTTGTTTGAGATGTTGTCTTTTAAGTGTTCTCATTGCTTATAACCACAAGGTGGCATTACAGATTAAAGGGAAAGTGTGTCTGGTGTTCAGTGAGGTGTCAGGGATGTGGGAGACTTCAGATAAAAATTGTACAGCCACCCTGAAATTGTTTCTAGTCTTGACACGCAAGGAAGACTTCTCCTTTCAACTCACATGCTGCTAGTTTCGATGGAGGAAGCATGACATTTGCTGTATTATGATCGTGAAGAGTTCTAACTGATTCAACATCTGCAAATATGTTTGAGCTATTCAGAGCTGCTGCTTTGCAGCCTCCCTTTGGGATGTGATGTACGTTTTAGAGCTGTGAGAAGGTGATGGTGTCACCTCACAGGCTCTTTTGTTTCACTTTGTGTGTTCAGATCCTGAAGAAACTTCATTTCTCTCTCTCCCCTGCAATGACATTTCCCTTGGTTTCTGTGCAGACTCAAATTTGGCTAAACTTAGGACTCTGAGAGAATGGCAAGCTGTAGCAAATGAGGCTAAACCTTCAAATAAAGATTTGAAGCTAAACAAAGTCTTGAGGGTTATTTATTTATTTACAAAGAGGAAAGCTGATTTTAGCATGCTGTACCTAGACTTTCCTTGTATTTTCTAGGTTTTACCCTGCTCCAGAGTTCACCCTATACTGAGGGTGGGAAGACTTGGATGTTCAAAGGTGTTTGCTTCTCTGTTGATTCTGAAGTAGCATGGTATTGAAAAGACCTCAGATCCTTTGCAACCCTATTTAGCACCAAAAAAAAATGATACCAAATTTATTACTGATGTATACTGTCCACTGGAGATTATGATGTGCTTCACTGTTTTATTTCCTCATCTTTTTTTTATTATGAGTCCCTGTCCCAGGGAGCTTGTCATTCTTGTGCATGAGTACAGTATGTAATACAGTGAAGGGCCTGGTTTTTGCTCAGTTTCTGCTATGTTGCTGATCTACAGCTGCTGAATTGCTAATGGCTCCTTTCTGGTTCTAACTATTTTTACTGGTGCTCATTGCCCTTGTCTCTCTACAGTTTGTCTGTAAACCAGGCGAAAGTAGTTCTTCTAATTGGGGGAATCTCTCTGGCAGTGGAAACGAGCACTATTCAGAGTTGAGGAGTACCAGGTCAGCAAAGGAAAACCTTGTAATTTTGGAAAGAGAGTGAATGTAGTTTTTATTTTTACCTCTGGTTTAGGGAAGGAATGAAAGGCAGGTTAAACAGAAGAACATAGCTTTTGCTCAAAAAACTTAAGTGTTCACTATGAATTTTTGTGTCAGATAAATGGAAGATAATTCCCAGAGTGTTTCCCCAGTCAAAAGAAAAACCTTTGCCCTAACTTTTTGGGTTTTTTGAGAAGGGGGGAAGATGTGAAAACTTTTCATCAACATTAACGGATACATGACAGCAGAGAAAAACATCATATGGTTTTGCTTAGACTATTTTCATCTGGTTGAGAAGGCGAGGACGTGTGTGTGTGTGTGTGTGTGTGTATAAAATACATATGTCTGGTATATTGGACATGTTCATTTCCTTCCATGAATGGCTTTTTTCTCTAAAAAGTTACTAGTGTTTTCAGCCATGTTTGTTAGCTAACTGTTCATACATTTATCCTCACTTTTCCTGGAATGTCTGCCTTGGGGTTATCACACTGATTTGAGGTTCTTACATAGATCAGCAGTCTCTAGGATGTGGAGCCTGTTTCCTACATGATCCAAAAGAGCATGGTGAGCAGGCCAGAAAAGCCTGTAAAAGTGTCGATGATCTAGAGAGCTGCGGAACACTGGTCTTGGTCCAGTTCTTCATTCTATTAGACCTCATGATTAACTTTGCCCAAAACATTTATCTATCTGTCCAAGCTGCCTGTTTTCAAACAGGAGCAGTACTGCTTTGCAGTTCGTATTGGACACCTTGTCTTCCTGCACTAGCAGAAACTGTTTCTTGCTGTGTGTAAAGCATGGTCAGACTGCGACTAGGAGGCTTGATGGAGTATAAATATCATGCATTTATTAAATATTATGAATATTCTGCCCCTGACATGTAAATGAGCAGTTGGCATTTCAATTAATGGGATGATTGACCACCTTAGACATGGAAGAAATTTGTAAGGCTAATGAGAACATCCAATTATGTTAGGATAATTTAAAGAGGGGTGAATGCATCCTTCTAGGTTCTTCATACTTCTGGATATAAGCCAACTGCTGAATAATAGGGGTTAGGATGGGAGTAGGAAGAAAATTCCCTTTAACAAGGTTATTTCATAACTGCCTACTACAGAGTTTTGTATTTACCACTGAAGCAGCTGGTGCTGGCTCAACTCATCTGTCAGGCAAGATGCTGAAAGAGATGTATTACTGGACTGATCAGAATAGTGATTCCTGTGTTCTTGGGATTTTTTTTCTCCCAACCAGAAGGGAGAAGTGAACCTTTTGAAAAAGACAAATTATAAATAAAAAAAAAAAAAGTCTGTGCACCGCACATTTCCAGCTGAATGTTCAAGCCATACTACTTAATGCTGAAATCACAGCTTCGGGGGATTCATGGGCATTTTAGAGGCTGCTGTGATACCACAAACCCTAGGTATAATGTCATGCTTAATACAATTCTTTTAGTCAATTTGCAGTTCTTGTGTGCTCTTCAATCAGTTCTGCTCTAGAAGAAGAGCTGTGGAAGGAATAATATGCTTTAGCAGAATCTATGGAGATGAAATGAAACACATCCAGCTCTCCAGAACAGATCTATAGTATAGTGACAAATGTTGTTAGTATTCCAGAGGAGATGATCAGAGAAAATTTGGGAGAGCATGATTGTCTTCTGGATAAAGTGCTGCTTAAACTATCATGAGTGTGCAACTGTTAAGTAGCATGCAGCACAAAAGAAAAACAAACAAAAAATCCTGCATCCTGGAGAACATTATGTGAACTCGTTTGGTGGATATATGCTAATAAAGACAGTCTCTTGCACATGTTGCTGCAGACTGATAAGCATCTTTGGGCAGCCTTAGCCTTGCTGGATTCTTAATGGAATCTCTTGTTAATGGGAAAGCTTTATTTTTGCTAAAGGGGCTTGCTGAACAATGCAACATCAAGTTGGTGAGACACTGAGGTTTAGACTTGCAGCCTGTTGTTGAATAACATCACAAACTGTGATTTCTCTCTTTTCTTTTCCTTTCCTTCTTTTTTCCCTTTCTATAAAGGGACCTGGCAATTTCCTCTCCTTTCTCCTTCCCTCCCCGTCATGCCAGCCCAGTGAACAGTATCTTGGATTTCAGGCATTCACACAGGGTGATAAATACTTAGATTCAGATGTTTCTTTAAACCAGGCAGGCCTTTAATGTTTGAGTATTGTAATCACTCAGCTACTGCTACTTACTTTGAGTTTGGGGCAGGAGGACGTGTATCTCTGCATTTGCTGAAATGTATGTGCTTCTGAAAAACACCTTTGTTTTTGACAAATCAGTATTTTGTTTAAAATATTTCTAGGGTGTGGTGTTGAGTTCAGATGCTAAGACCTTCATCTGGAAGGGCATTGATTTTGAAGTTTAATTTGGTCTTCAGATCTGAAACGTGCTGACACACACTGCAAAGACCTGAGATGATTGCCAGCACCTAGGAAGGACATTTTCAAAGCACAACAGTGGTGGTAGCTGTAGTCAAGCTGCATGAATTGGATCACTCCATCTTCCTTGAACAGTTCCTCCTCTAAGGGGATTTGTGTAAACTCTGTACTGTGTATTTGTAGTTCACGCTTTCATAAGGGAGCAAGGGACTGAGGAGAAAGATTCTTTCCTGTGCATCAGAGAGTAGTGGGTAGGGAAACAGCCCTTAGAGTGATACATTGACCCCAAGCTCTTTGGGAATTTCCTGGAGCCTTGGACTCTCTGAGAAGAGGTGCATGTCTGTGTGCTTGCTCTGACTTTCCTTGTTTCTCTGGTTCTCTTGTGTGGACTAATCTACCACCACTTTCCAGGGGATATGAAACATCAAGAAGACTTTTCCATCACAGCAAAAGGCCCACGGATATTTTGAAGGCAAATGCTGAATAGTAGTGAGTCAACGGGAAAAAGTTTATACTATAGCTATGTTTGTTCTACCTGCTGTGTAGATGCAGAGGAACATACTCTCATCAACTGACAAAGTTAGTAGTTGCTGTACTCAGTAAATCTATTTCAAGGTTAAAGACAAAAAAACTACTACCCTTGATTTCCTTAACATGAAACCAAAAGTATAAGAGGCCCTGCTGATGCCCACTTGAAAGTTTCATTTCTAAGGCCTGAAATAAGACAAAGGATGTGGGCATCTGTGTCCAAGGGGTGTTGAGTTCCTGTTGGCATATCAGAGAATTCCCCTGCTCGTGCATTCTTGTCTCCCTGTTAGATACCCCTTGTCTATGCTGTTACTGAGTTCATGCTCAGTCTCTTCAGCAAGCAGAATACACTGCTCTTAATTCTGATCTCTTAATTCTTTCAATTTAAAACGAAGATTTAGTTGTCTGAAAAGAGTTTATTTGCATTTGTTCTTGTGGAAATTAGAGTAGAATCAGACCTGAGTAGCTCCACGTGTGCACAGACACACATCTGATGGGCTGTGAGGACTTCCAGGAGTGGGATTTAGAGGAGCATGTAATCAGCCCTCTTTGGCTAGTAGCAGGTACAGGTTAGGAACTTGAGATTAAGGGGTATGGAGAAGAGTTACTCAGAATTTAATATTTGTGTTGTATGGAAAAGCCTAAGGGGGGAAAAAGTCCTTGGTCGATTTCAGATCAAAAAAGTGTAAGCTTGAAATTTTCCATAGAAAGGAATTACTCTCCTGTTGTTTCCTCATGTCCCCTCCAAAATGCTTTTAAATATTGGACTGAAATGGAAGTAAGTTTTAAGACTCCTGTGTGGGCCCTAAAAAGCTAACCGGGAGCTGACAGCACAGAAGTCTTGGGGTGTAAGCTGGACTGGAGATTAAAAGCAAGTACTCCTGAGCTTGGAAAATGTGTTCTGTGTTAAGGGGAGGTCCCAGCTGTGGAGAAGGATGGATTCTGCTCTTTGATTTTAATCTGCTTTTAACTGTATCATTTAACAGTTACAATAAGGAAACACAATAACTATTCTCATGTAGTTAATTAAATAATTAAATTAGTTAAATTTCATTAATTTGTGTTCTGTATTGTATACTTTACTCCTTTGGAGTGCATTTCTATGGTAGCTTTAGGCTTCCTTCCTCTTTTTCCCCCCTCACTCTTTTCATTGCTGTATCATTCACTGTTCATCTGGGATAGACATAACCATGTTGTTCTTCTTTGTAGTCTCCTAGCCCAGAAGCAGAAATGTTTGTGAGACAGTCACTACCACAAACCTTAAAGCCTCCAAATACACTATTTGTAATCCAATTATATTGTGTTCTCATAACTTCCTAGGCCACAAGACACTCAGATACATTTCTGAGTTGATAACTGCCTTTGTTAAGTGCCTGTTGTTAGATAACTGAGTTCATCTTCACAGTTTGGCCCATAGGAATATAGAATTGTTCATACATATGACTAGCTCTTGTGGTTGAATAGTGCTCTTTCTGGAATGGCCAATGCAGCAGAAGATGATTTTCTCTTCCCTCCCTTCCCACTGACCTTCCCCATTGTGTCGTTGACTAAATATGTAGTGCTGCACATGAAAGGAAGAAATTTTGAAGTGTGTTAAGTACTTGCAATTAAATGTCATGCAAGCCACATGTGGTTTTGTTGCTCCAAATTCATCTCAAATGTATGGAAAGGATTATAAAATGAGGGAACAACTTGGGTCAATGTGGACTGTTGAACAGAATATGTTTTCCTTTAGTAGTACCCAGGAGTGTGTGATTCATTTTACCAAGCAAAGAAAAAGGCATGGGGCCCAATTCTAGGGCTCAGCCAAGGTATAATTGTCACAGGAATAAGGAAGTCAGGCAGCGATAGCTCACGAGCCTTACTGGTTCTGGCATTTGAAATAGTTACAGCTTTCTTTATTTGGCTTGTGTTACTACAGGGAAGGGAATGTTTTCCATGTCTATGGTGACAGGACAAGAAGGAATGAAGGTCAGAAATGGAAGTGAGGTGACAGCACAGGTTCACTAACATGAAACTAAACACGGGAGAGATGGGGGAACTATTCATATGAGCCTTCAGTGAGCCAAAGCTTAGGGAGCTGTCAGCTCTTTGAGATGTTTTTCTCTTGCTGAACCATGCAGCAGATCAGATATCCTGCTATGTGATATTTTAATATCCATTGTCCGAGTGTGTGGCACATTCATCTGAAGTTCCACTAGATTAGTGTTGTTTATCACTGAACTTCACTAGATCTCTGCCATTTCCTTGATCAGATCAAGTAAATCTCCTCATTAGGAAGCCTTCCACTGGTTTTAGTGGAGAACTGTGCTGGATGGGAGCGTTTGTCCTGGTAGAACTGCTCAACTCCTTTCTCAAAGTATTGAGCTGAAAGGCTGGACCTCTAAGCTAGAGTAAACAGACATAGCCCTGTTGTCTGCTGCACACCAAGCACACACTGAACAGTTTGGTAGCATTAGCTGATTGAAGGACATATCCCTTTTCCTGAAAAGCCAAGGAGAATTACTTGCTGTCTATATCAGCAGCACCATTGCTTTCCTCGGTCAACTACTGCCAGCTGTGGAAGTCACGTTCCCTCCTGCCAGCCATTCATTGTGCTTTTGCAGTAGGAAGAGGGGGATGGCAGAAGGGGGGGATCTTAATTGAAAAAATAGGCCTAAGGCTTCAGGGACATAACAAAGTCAGTGGGAGTGTGTGAACAGCAATTTATTTTGTCAGTTCAAGTTACAGTCACTCTGACATGTGAAAATTGCAGATGTCAGTTTCTCAATGTGTCACTGTGACACACAGCATCCCAAATAAATAAATAACGAAAGTCCAGACTCATTTTATAGGGCTTCAGAAAATACAAAGAAATGGGGATGTGAGAATTGGCAGATAAACCAAGAGAATTTTCTTTGACATAAGTGGCATGATGTTAGCTCAGGCTTTTCCCAGCATGGTCTTCATACCTTTCACTCTTTCAAAGACATTTCTACCATCATCGTAGTCTTCATATAGTTTGTAGCCTTCATGGCCTCCTTAGGCTTTGAAAATGGAGCCTTTTTGATGAAGAGTGAAGAGGAAGAAAATTTTCCCTTTAACCTGTAAAGAATTGGAAAGAATGTAACAGAAATGTCGATCTGAAACTGAGTAGACCTCTGGAGCAACTTGTTAAGGTTGGGATCAAATTAGGAAATTGCCTGATACCGTAATATCTTAGGAGCCTTTTAAATGTCCCACTTCTATATTCTGTTCTCCAATTCCTTCATTTGTAATAGCAAGTAATGGTGATATTTACATTTCCTATCTATTCTGAGATATTTAATTTAGGTGTTCTAGTTAGGAGCTCTCTTTTCCTTGTATTTCTACAACACTTAATAGAATTCTGTCTCTACCTTGATTATGATATGTAGATACTACAGCAATAACATAATCTCTTGTTTTGTGCAAATCAAGTAGTTCTAGTAGCAGTATCACCAATGAATATTTGCTCATTGGGCCTACAGAACTGGACAAACAGCTATCAATGATCAGGTAACAAATTAGAAAAATGAAGACTTTATTCAAAGTTCAGTCAGAAAGAAACTTTTCTGCTGAGACCCATGGCAGTATCTTGAGTGGCAGCAAAGACATTCATGATCTTAAAAGAGACTGCCTTAATAACATGGCAATACTATAAGAAGTTTGGGGTTTTTTTCCTCCCAATTTCCCCTGCTCATCTGGGTTAGGAGTCAACAGCTTGGTCAGGTAGAATATGTGACATATGAGGAAATACTGAATAATTAGATTTAATCTAAGAAGAAAAGAGGGAGGAGGATGCGTAAAAGGCTTGTACATGCAAGGAAGAGGAAATTTATTGTCTGTAGCTAATAGGAGGTAGGAGGAGAAGCTGTAATTTCAAATTTCAAGAAAGTCTGTATCCAGTGGCTCAAGAAGGTATCACTGAGGCCAGGGAGGACAGGAGCTTGTGCTTGTGCTATTGGCTGTGGCATATAATCCTAACGGGATGGGGTTGAAAGGGAGTTCAAAATGTTTCGTGACCTGCCCTCTGTGTTAACCCAATGCCTGGACATTAGGTGCTGCCTGGTTTAACGTAGTGTTTTGGAAAGCACAAGGTCATTGCAGACAAGAAGGATTGTCTATTTTTGTGACTTGAGAAGAATTGTTAAGCTGACACTTCTTACCAACAGGTAGATAGTGTCCGGGAGTGTTCTCTCTAGTGTAAATGGATCTCCCCGTTCACAGAACAGTAGTACATCACCTTCAGTTGTACTGCTATCTCTTTTCATATCAGTTTAAAGATAGGTAATACACAGCCTCAGGAGCTCAAAGCCAAAATGCCCTTGTTGTGCAGCCAGGGCCAAAAGTAATTTCAGTCATACAAAGCTGAAGACAGAGATCTGAAATGAGTCAGAGAAAGACCAGCTTCTGCGTTAGCTCAGCCTGAACACTTTTCCAGGACATGGCTGAATCTTAAGCTCTTCATCTCAATGCAAAGGCATCCATGAACTGCTGTGACTTTGCATCAGTGGCCCAGCTGGAAGCACTGCACTGCTCATCTCACACCTAGAGAGATCCATGTTTGCATCGTTGGGAACTAGGCACTGGGAAAGAAACTGTGCATGGTCTAGGCTGGAAATACATTGCATGAGTTTTGCTGGACGTTCCTCACCCACAGGTAGCCTGGTTACACTCTTCTTAATCTATCCCTAGATGCACAGACTTCAAGACAGATGATGCAGTTACTCAGCAGACCGCTTTACGTGATATGAGCCCCATGCTTGTCTATACTCTTAAAACATGCGTCATTGTGCACTGTAATTATAAGGAGAGCTGACTGGAAAGGAAGGACGATTGCATCATTAAGATAATTGAAATAGGAATAACACTAATTCTGCTGTTAACTCCTCATGTCATGTAACTGAAAAGGAATTTTTTCATCTAAAAAGAAACAATTTTCCTACCTTATCCATCTTGTTTACTTATATTGGATAGTAGGGCTGTGCACATGGAGTATTTTGAAGGGACAGAGGTGCACAGAAGTTTTGTCTATGGCATGATAGTGTAGCATCAGATCTAAACTGGAATTTGAGCTAAAGGTGCAGGGGTCCTACAATAAGATTATTAATGTCAATTTTTTGCAACAGTTATAGTAAAATACTTACCAAGTGCTTCGAAGAAAAACCATAACAGAAATAATTATAAGAGAGGACTGCAGTGTATAATAGAACCTGCTTAATTCCTCCTCTGTCTATTTGCAACCCTGACAGCTCTCACCCAACGTTCTGGCAAGCTCGCAGCACTTTCAAGAAAAGATTTAACAGCCAAGTTATAGCACTGAGATCTCACGTTGCTTTTAGTTTATTATTATTGCAAAATGCACTACTGAACATTTAGTAGTGCATCATGAAATAAAATGCCATGGAATTATAAATTAATTTTGCTTGTAAAGTGTATGAGTTTTTGATATAGAGTTTTTGGTATCTTTGGTGTTTTCACAGTAAAAATCAATATAGTCACTTTTTGGGGGGGTTGAAATTTTGGCACAATTTTGAAAGGGTAAATTTTGGTGAAATTCTTTTTAATCTTTTCCCCCAAAATTTAACCAGCTGTGAAACAAGAGGAGTTTTTTTGTTTTCTTCTTTTTTTTTCTTCTAGTTCAAACATTTTTTGTGAAGTCAGCCTTTTTCTACCTCTGTTCCTACTTCCTACTCTCCTGCACTCATGTGCAAAATTTCCTGGTATCCAGAGGATCCAGGAAATAGTTTCCACAGAAACTATTTTATTTGTGCTATGTTCCTCCATTTTCTTTTGTGCCAAATGATAAGCCTATGCAAACCCATCACAGCTGATGCGCAGTGTCATGATTTTCTAATTCACACTGCAAAGCATTAGTATTTTTTTCTTAAATATTTTAAATAATGGTTTTATCAGAATGTGTCATTCTCCTGTCTAGTCATTGTGCCCTTCCTGGGAATGGCCAGTCCCAGGTGTGAGGACTGCTGCAGTGGACAGTAATGGATTAAATATGTCCACTGTGAAAGATTCTTCCTTAATTGCATTAGTTTGACGTTTATTTTATGCTGTGATATATAGAGTTGGGCCAGCCAGACCACAATACACCTTCCTTTCGAAGGTCCAAGCACTGAAAAATATCCCTTTACAAGAAGGATGCTTAAGTGCTTTCCTGACTCAAAGCCTGAGTCAGAGCTTTAATGTACCATTTTCATGCTTGGAAATGGCTTATATTCCTCTGAGCAAATTTCCTTTAACGAAGCTAAGCCTACTATAGTGTCTGAAGAATTCAATGTCACACTGAAAACTTATCCCCCAGATCTGTGTCCAAAAAGATTCTGCTTAATGGATGCTACCTATTACTTACTGCTATACAGCATTCCTCTTTCAGGCACTGAAACAGTCTGTTCTCTCTCTAGGCAATGTGTCAAATTTTTGTCTGGTCGCCTACGGTGCTTTCCATTTATATTCAAGGTTCTAGAGAAGGTCACTTCAGTGCAGCATCAATAGCACCTCCGTATCCATGATCTCATACATATATTTGAGGCTGGCTCGAAGGCAAGAGTATGGTAGGACTCAGACTGCCCACTGGAAAGTTTATGCAACCACCTCATGTAGGAGAGTGATTTAGGGATATGTTCTCTTCTCCGCTGCTGCTTTCAGCACAGTGGACCACATTGTCCTTTCAGAAGGTTTGAAGCAGGTGGCTGACCTCCCTGGAAATGCTTTATCTTGGTTCATTTTAAGCCTTTCTAATGACTGCCACTTTCTTGTCTGGGTATTCCAGTCTTCAAAAAAGATTCATCCTTTGGTCTTGCTGGGCTATTTTAAGGCTATGCTTCTACGTATCTGCTTGAGCACATATGTTTCAATTAGCTTTTGTCCGACCTGAATTGTTTTTGTTATCGCTCTCTTTCTGCTGATAAAGCAAGAGCATTTTTAGAGGTGGTGTTTTTTTTTCCCTCCAGGAGCCATAGGATGGATGGGAATGAACTTAGTCAGGTGCTTAGAATAAAAGGAATTGTCAGGATACCTGAGTCCCTGTCGGTCCTGACAAATCACACAGGGATCTTCTGTCTCAAGTTGCTCCATCTGCAAAACAAGGCTAATATTTATTTCCATTATAAATATTAATAGCACTTAGTAACTTTGAACAAGGTCAGGACTTCACTGCATTACATACTGTGCTGAGACATGCATATATTAGCTCCTGCCTCATGCCTCCTTTAAAGAAGTGATGTAAGAATGCAGTGCTTTAGAGATGTAATAAACGATCGTGTACTTGGAGGGCTCTGTCCTGTCACTTAGGCTCATCTGAAGGAGTGCACCACAGGAAGAAAAGAACTTGAGCTGGCCTTTCTAACTTGGTAGTACCACTGCAATGCTAATACCCTTGATAAGGAAGCATGGCTAAAGGGACGCTTAATGTCTGAAAAAGCTCTGCAAAGTTCTGGTGCTGCTAGTGATGGTAGAAATCAGAAAGAATAAAACAGCAATATCAAGGCATGTGTACCTCCACCAGACATGACTCGAATTTTCTCCTTCAGAAAGTTTAAGCTTCTCCTTTTCATCACTGCCTTAGATACTGGATATCCTGTCTAGATGATCTCTGGCCCCTTCAAGCTAAGACTAACAACTCTATGAATTAATAGACAACCACTCTGTGAACCTACATTATCAATTAATACATAGGTCCTCTCTAATCATGTTTAATGCATTCCAGATTCAGGGCTGCCTGATAAGAAGTGTTCTGCCATTGCTACCATGACTTTGTTCTCCACTGTAAACTTAGACACTATAGTTAAAATAGAGAAGAATACTTTGGAACCTCTTGTAGTTAAATCACTGCAAGCTGCTATTATGGATGCAGTGTCACCATAGTTGCTAACATCTATTAAACTCTTTTACAGGACTAAGTTATTCTGTTAGGAGTGCGACAGGCAGTGTGTTAGCAGTTCCTCTGCAGACAGGATGGGGGACCTCAGGATGCACAAGTGAAATGTTGTGGTAGCATTATTAAGGTTATGGAGATGTGAATTTGGACCTTGTTCTGGATCTGTGAGTGGAGGTGACTATAAATGGACAATATTGCTTAGTGGTGCTATCTACTAGCACCACCATGACTTTATTATATTCTGACTTTGTTCTTGGAGGTGGTGGCTGAAATACAGAGGAGTGAGCATTTGAGTAGGGACACGAAGGCAGCTAGATATGCTGTTGATCATATAACTTTCTTGGTGACAGAAAACAAACTGTGCTCGCTCAAGGCATGGATTAGATTTGAGTAGATCCTTGGTTCTGAAGACTTAAAGCAGGAGTTGCTAATGCTTAAGGAAAGAGTGAAGTCTCTTTAACCAACATGGTAGTAAATATGGATCTGCAAAACCTTTGTTTTGTATTGGCAGGACTACAGTGAGGTTAGTGATGTACTGATATGTAGACATCAACAGAACATCGTATACCAAACTGAAGTGGTTATAATGGAACAAAACCAGAGTGCGCCAGGTCTAAAGTTAGAATGAATCTAATACTAGCAATACTGTGTGGAGAACTGCACCTTAATCTCATATGAAAAGGTACATGAAATAACTTAAGAAATGAGTGACTAGTTGCGAGGTGGTAATCAGCTGCTGAGCTGTGATGTTTTGGAGGTTCACAAAACGCAGAAGTAGTCGGAAATGTACAAAATGATGACTAAAGTATCCTTCTAACTTTCCATTTACATCTATTTCATAACATAATTTGCCATACAAAATTTGAAAGCAAAGTATAAATTTAGGGAAATCACTGAATATAGTTTGAGAGACACTGGCTTTTCAAGCCTTGCAGTCATGCATGACAGTACTTGGGAGAAAAAAGGAAAATGATCCAGAGCCCTCCTTCCAAGAAAGAGTCTAGCCATTAAGCAATTGCATGAAAAGCTATAGAAAATTCAAGGATTTTGTTAAAAGTACTTGCATCTTTATTTCCTGGCTTCTTCTAGGAGTAGCAAAGAACTCCACTGACTTCTCTGAGATTAACAATACCAAATAAATCAGACTGAAAACCTTCATGGGAAGTGGGCCAGAGGAAAGGACAGTTTTTAGATATATTATCCATTTTACTATTCCCCCCATACATTTCTCTCTACCACATTTTTTTTTCTCTGTACTTAATGAAATATGCTTTGAAGTAAGTTCAGCTGCTCAGAAGAGTTTCATTACATTTTTTTCTCTGCTCCTTGTGAAATAATGTAGTAGACAACAAAGAACAAGTAAACATGAGAGGCAGATTACTTCCAGGGTGAAAAGTCACCCCCGAAACAGTGTCTAGCCCATCTTGTTTTCTGTGAAGAAGCAACGGCAATGCCAAACAATGAGCAAAGAGAACAGAAGGTCCTCTAGAGCAGTTTTAATTGGGGTCCTTTTGAGAGCGGGTAGTTGTTTGGATAACGGAGATCATGGAAATAAGCCACAATTGTACAGCTTGTATCTACTGATAGTCCTTTTGAGCAGGAAATAGGCTACTCAGAAGTTAGGTGTCCATGGCTGATGGCAAGCAGGGACTGTCCAGGCCTGTTAGAAATACCATCAGAAAGGTAATTTTTAGTGTTGACCATTTCAGGGTTAGGGGAGTCGAGTGTGGCTTTCTTCTGATTGTTCATGTTGGCCAGCTCCCAGTTGCTTTTGAAGATGTTTATTTTTATAACTCTTGCATTTATCAGGGTGGATTAGCCAAGACTGTTGACTGCAGTGCTTTGGCACAGGCTTTCAGAAATTATTTTAGCAATGCTCTGCCCTGGACAAAGTGCATTTACTTTTCAACCTCTACTCTCACTTCCAAGCAATAAGCTACTGAGAATTTCATTTACAGTCAAACGCTCTGCGGAATTCCTATCCGCAGCTCTTTGCTGAACATTTAATTTTTGTTTGTTTCAACAAAAGAGAAAGGGAAAGGACCATATCCACCTAATGGTTTCTGGCTACCAGTAAATTGTGGCTATTTCAGAAGGAGGTATAAAGCATAGTAGGATGTTTTCAGGGGCATAATAAATCTATTGAAATTGTCATGAAGACAATTAAAATCCAATGTTATTTGAGAAAGAGGAACTTGTGGCATTTCCTTTGCTCCATCTCAGGCATAATCTTCACGAAGGCTTCAATGCATGGACCAAATTCTCTGCCCAGCAGGACTTTTCCATTTTCCAGCATCAGAGGGCTGGGCCTATCCTCTGCAAATCATTTAGGCTAATAACATGCTTTTTTTTTTCCTCTGTAGTTTGGGGGAGATGAAGGAAAAACCCTTCTTTTTGGTCAAGCTGATTGACTTCTGATAGTACATTCAGGGCTGTGAAGAAGTTTTTAATGGGACATATTCACTCTAATGTTCCTAGAAGTAAGGAAGAATTTAATCTGAAGTACGGCTCATTGTTCAAAAGAGTTTCAGTGGAAATTATTGAGTATCCAGCCAAAAGTTCACTAATTTTCTCTCCCATGACTCAGACTAACCTTTATACATAACTTTAAAGTAAATGTGACTACTCACTTGAAACGGTCCTTGCTCGTGTGAATTAGTTTGCCCATTCTCTTAATAATTCTACTTTCCTCCTCTGCAGATGAATGTCACTGCAACCTCTGTGCTTCCATACTGAAACTTGATCTTGTCATTCACTTCAAAGATGCAATTCACTGCCAAATACCTCACCTTCATCCATCTCAATCTAAACTCAGCAAAATGACCTCTCAAAAAGTACTCTACAGAGGCACTCTTTAATCAACATCTGTTTAGAGCTTTCCCGTTAACTTCACATAGGCAGATTGTTTTCCTTAATTAGACACAGATAGGCTTTGATATAACCAGCTGACATATAGAATACATATTCATTTCTCTCTGACTTTTTGAAGGATCTGAGTAATGCAGAAGAAACACCTAGTGCATTTAATACTAGTCTCAAGAGCTTCAGACTTGTCTCGGAGGGTTACTGAAGCACTTCAGGTAAAACTCTCATCTCTTGTTTAGATGAGAGGCTTAGGACAGTGTGACGCTCTTAATGAAATAAGAGGCAGTATTTAAATAAGAAATTGAGAGGAACTTGGAATTGGTATCTCCTTATTTTCCTTTGCTAGATGGACTATAAGGGGCATAAGTGTTCTTCAAGGACAAAAATATGATGACGTTAATAGAGCTATCACTGCAAAGAGTTGATGATTTTGCAATTACAGCCTTGAACTGCTACTTGGGACTCACTGGTGCTCATTGCTATGAATTTTGTTTGATTTGTATTGTCTTAGGCCATTTGTAGAGACTCTAGTTCAGATAAACACTTAAAATGTATGCTTAAATTTATATATCTTTAAAATGCCTCTTAAGCTCTCCCTACTAAACATGACCTTGATCTCTTGGTGCTGCAGTTCCCCAGTGAAAAATAGAAATATGATAACAGCTTTATCAGTCTGAAAGCTCCCAGCAATCCCATGCTACTATTTCTCATGTAACATAACAAAATATATCTATAAATGTGATAGTATTTACTGGCTTGATTCTGCCCTTTCCCTCCAGTGAAATTAAATAACAGCTGACTCCAGAGGCAGGCTGATTGATTTCAGTGTAACTAATGCTACTACTCAACAACAGCAAAGGCAAAGGTAGTGGAGTTGAGCACCAAGTGGGTTCTGTTGTTCCCTAGTTAATACTGTAGAGCTATGGTTATTTTGAGAAAGCCTGTTTGTATTTTCTCTTCCACTGACCTTTTTTTTTTTTTTTTTTTTCTTTTTGCCATTAATTAACCTTATAGAATAGTCTCAAAACTTATCAATTGACTGTTCATTTTAAAATGTTTGTTCCTGTTTCTGAAATTTTCATGTTCTCAAATCACTTCTCAGAGCCATCATATTGTCAAACCATCTGCTATTATATGAAAAACAAAATTTAAGCTGACAGCTGACTTTCAGAAGTCTTTAGTAATTACAGTTCCAGTTGAAATCATTGGGAACTAATAATCTGAAATGCATTGGAAAGTCAGGGCATGGAAGGATTCATTTGCATTTTGATGCCTCCAGCCTCATAATTTTCTACTGTTTTTCAGTGTGTTATTGTTGAAGGTATCAGAGTTTGGAGGTGATTAAAACTCAGTAGTTTGTTTGGTCTGTAGCATATTGTTTTCAAACATTTCCATCAGAAGTAAATGCTTAAATCTCATTAAATTGGGAGCCTAAATGCCTTAGGTTTCTTTACAAATCCTTCTGGTAGGCATCAAACAGCCAAAAAAAAAAAAAATGCTGTAGCCAGGGTATTTTTCTGTCCCTATGGGGAAAGGGCATTCATTATGCAATGAGTCTTCTTTTGTAATGGTTTGGTGGCTTAAAATCCATTTTACTTCATTGTCCTTTTACTTTACATAATGCCCATAAAATGGGAAAACAGAAGAACTTGTTGCTGATCAGAACAATTACTATAAAGCTCTTGAGTAAAATAATGTTGCAAAAAAAGCAACCTTTCAGGCCAGAACAACTTTCACAGCAACTGTATTCTGGATAAAGGGGCATGTTTTGTCTTTCAGTCCCCCAAAGCAGTTTATATCTGTCCTCTTCTGATCAGCAAGCAAAAAAATGGAGCTGATTTAGTTCCCTCACATTATAATACCCAGCACGCTGCAAGCTACAAGAATAAGTGCTGCAGTATAGGTAAGGCTTAACTCCACCATGATCCCAGGAGATATTAAACATTCTAATAAAATGAGATTTTATAAAATTGAAACAATTAAATAAGTCTTTTTAATGTTAGGCTGGGGAAGACCTGAAACAGGATCCCTGTTGGGAGACTGTGCTCTTATATGGAACACTGAGCCTCTCGCAAAGAAGTTCAAGCCAGGTGCAGGGCTATACCCACAGGTATAAAGTTATAAGGAGCCTTAAAGGTCTTTCATAGTAAAGAGGAAACCAATAAACTGATAGTTCATACAATTTGGGTTTACCTAGTAATGCACAAGTCTTCAAAAGTAAATCCTGGTGGTACAAAGGCCACATTTAAAGAGGACAGCTAAGCCACCACCCCGGTTCCCACTGATTTTCACTGAGAGTTTAATTCCCATTTGTCTTTGACTATCAGCCCCTGGTTTCCAATGCATATAAACACCCTCCTTTCCTACGAACCCGGCTGTGTTCACCTGGGGAGCGCCCTCGTCTCCTGTTCTGTGACCCTGGTAGAAGGCAGGCTTGAGAAACCGTATGGGAGAGCCGTGAAGAGAGGGGGCAAGAAGCTTGGCTCGCTTAATGCGGAAAAACTCCGGGCGCATACGCGGTAGATGCTAAAATTGTTACAGGAGACCTTGTAATTGGAATGCAGTTTTGTAGATGTTATTTCATTAGAGAGCACTCTTTAATTAATACAGAGCCTCCAGAGAGCACTTTCTCATCTCTTTCTTCCCATCCTTCCCCTCACGTATATGTCTACATGCATTAATCAAATCACTCTTCTGTTCGTTCCATGAATTGAACATGGGGACTGGATTTCTTGTTCAACCTCGGAGAAGGGGCCAGCTTATGCAGAAGTTAAAGCCGAGTTATTTGATCTGTGAAAGCCGACTGAGCTGCAGCGCTCTGCAGTTAGCAGGTTTCAGTCTCTTAAGACTCCCCCCACCCCCACCCCGCTGTCCCTAATCCTTCATTTCCTCTGATGTCATCACTCCAATTTAAACAGAGGGGCCAGTCTAAAAAGGCAGAAATTTCTGTTTGGCTTTAACCTTTCGGCAAGTTCAGGCCTGTTCGGACATGTCCACAACCATTTTGAGAAGCAAGAGTTTCTCTAGCAAACGCACGGCTTTTCTGCCCCCTCACCCCCGTTGCACAAAGCTGCTTGACATAAGTTCATTCTTTTGAAACCTCAGTATTTACACAGGCTCTGTGATTCAGATTTACTCAGTGTCCAGCTGCTGATACTTATCTTCAGATTTCTGAAGTAAAAGGTTAAAAAAAGCTTCAGGAGAGCGGTTCTGCTTTTGTCATGCGATTCATAGGTTTTTTTCCCCTCAGCTTGCCCCGCATTAGGCTATTTGCAACCTTGGGATCTTCCAGAACCACATCCAGGGGTTTGGCATGTGATAACATCCTACCAAGGGGAACCAGAGGCGCTTGGGAAGGTGTGGCTGCTGTCCATGTATTAGCAAGCCTCCTCCTGGAATATCTTTGCACAAAAGCATTTGGATACAGATCTGAAGTTCTTTTCCGTAGCATCTCATTTTCTGTTTAGAGGAACGTATTGCAATCAGCAAGGATGTATGAATTTTTCATAGGAGCAGGAAAGGAATTTATAGGATACAGAATGACCTGAAAGGTGCTGAGTGCCTCTCTCAAATGGTTGGCATAAAAGGGTAATGTATTTTGTTTAATATTTCCAGAGGAAACAATTACAGTGTTCTAGCTCCATACACTTTTTAAGACTTTCAGCAGCTTCCACTGAGTCGCTAACCTTGATTTCTGAGGAATTTCTACATTTTGTGTGTTTCAGCATGGATGAACAAAAAAATCACTGCATCAAAAATACCACTTTTAGAATTTTGAATTTCTTAACAATGTGGAATTTTGACTAAAAATAAAAATGTTGAGGGCTTTTGTCCAGAGCAGGAACACCTTTGAATAATAATGCTAATCTTTGAGATGAAAAGGAAATCCTATTTCCAAGTAATACACTGAAAAAAATCCATATTTTAATTACATTAAATCACAATGAAATGCAGAAGACTTAAATAGATTGGCTGTCTAGTCTGACTGCTAATCTGTCTCATGTTCAGTGATCTGGTTCACCCTACATACTCATAATCTATTCTGCGTATGTTGTTCCAGACTGAGCACATCCCAAAATATTTTGCAGAGCTGATCTAATGCAGCCTGAAATTCAGAGAGGAGGAGAAGGGTTAAGACGTATATGCAGGATGTACAGAGAATCGCAGTGATTCCAGGCACTCTGCAGTATCTGAGGCCTCAGACTTAATAGAGAGGAGGCAGAAGATGTTCCATCATGCCATTATGGGTGAGCAAAGTTAAGCAGTCAGATTTCTTTCATGTTTGTGGGATGCAGCTTGCCCGAAGGAATTAGCAGTACTGCCTTTCAAATCAGTAGGGTCTCTTTGCCCACACTTGCACTACATCCATTTACACCAGTTAAGAGTTTAGGCAGAGACCTCCAAGGAGAATTAGGCACCTACATCTCTTTGAGAATCTGGGCTTTCTTCCCAAATGCCTTCCAGAGCTTTTGTGATTGCCCGACTCTTTCTAAAGTCCTCCCCCCACCCTCCCTTCCTGGCTTCCTTTGACCCAGTCTTATCCATCTTTCCTTTCGTGATTCCTTCAACCTGCTTCTTAACCATTTACCCCTTTCCTTGATCAAAGTATATTTTGGTCTGAGTTTGGGGAGAATTTCTGTTTAGTCAGTGCTTTATCAGAAATACTTGGCCCTGTGCTACCAGCCCATTTGGCAATTTGCATTCTAAGTCAGGTTTATTAAAACTTGGTCATGAGCCTGTTTTAAATAGCAAATCAGGCAGAAACAAGCCTCCCATTTCCATCCAGACACAGCATTCAGAAGTCTTCAGTTCAAATTTCAGCCATTTCTAATTAAGAGATCATCAAACTCCATAAAACTCACAGGGTTTCCAAGGATCTCTTGCCAATAACTACACTTAAAAAAACCAAAAAACAAAAAAAAACTTAACTTGAATTATTTTACTTTCAAAGTGCATTGTGTACTTTTGTCATCGTCTTCCTTTTCTTTGGCATCTTTGAGGAAAATGTATTTTAAGATGATTTAGTCAGTTAGATGAAAAATTATATATTGTGCACATTAGGATTTAAATCCTACTTTTCAAAATGTTTTTGTTCATCAGCTCCTATACAGATGCATGAACATGCACACATAATCTTGAGTATACCAGTTACTTGATAAACTTTCTTAAAGGAAAGCAGAAGGTTTTGCACATGTATTTAGACTATTTAGACTTCTGTTAATTTCCAAGAGAATGCTGCCTTTTTTTTTTTAATGGTCCCTGAGCTATTTATAGAGCCAAAAATTACGCAGCAACTCATCTGCTCATGGTATCTGAGTTTTTAGATAATACAGATCCTGTGCTTGCATTACTTTACCCCCCCATAAATCAGTCCCTGAGTCAAAGACCCTTAAAAACATAAATGCAAACATAAAAACAACAAATGTTAGAATGGTTAGACAGTTACTTAAAAAGGAAGGAAAGGAAATAACAAATGACACAGAGAATGAAGTATTCAATGCCTTTTTTGGTTGTTTCTCCAAAAAAAAGGTTGCTGGTAATTGTATACTAACACAGTAAGTTTTAACAAGGGGATCATCTAAAATAGCAAAAGACTATGCTGGCTAAAATTTAGATAATTTAGATGTTCTTCAATTCAGCAGGGCCTGATGAAATCCACCCTAGAGTACTTTGGGATCTAGCTGAAACAATCTCAGAATGACTAGAGATTATCTTTCAGAATTCATAGATGACCACGGCAGAGTCAGAGGCCCCGAGAAGGGTAAACATAGGGTCTATTTTTAAATAGGGGAAAATGAGAACCAGGGGGATTATGGAATAATAAAACTAACTTCAATACCCCCAAAAGTTTCTAGAATTAGCTGTTACAAGCATTCAGAGAATAGGCAGTTAATAAGAAACAGCAAATATGGATATGTCAAGAGCAAATTATGTCAAATCAGTTCAGTTTCTTTGCAGGGTAGATGATCTAATAAATAAAAGCAAAGAAGTAGATGAGATGTAAGTTGATTTTAGTAAGGCTTTGTACGCTGTCATTCATGGCAGCCTTATAGTTGAAGTAGGGAAGTGTGCTCTCTTTCAAATTGGCACAAAGTGGATGCATAGCTTGTTGTAAATTCAGGCTCAAAAAGTATATGTTGATAGTTTGCTGTCAAGGTGGGAGGGCATGTCAAATGGGATCCCTCAAGGGTCTCTCCTGAGCCAGGAAGTGCAGTGAAATACTTGAATGACTATCTTGGATGATATACAAAGTGTGCACCACAAATTTGCTGAGGTCATGTTGGGTAGGTTGTCAGCATTTTGGAAAGGAGGAATAGAACTCCAAATGATACCTGGATATTTGAAACTAGCTACCTGAATACAATACACTAGTGCAACTCATAAAGGTTAATGAAATAAATGCAAATACAAAGATAATGCAAAACAGGAAATATTTAGAAAAAGAAACCATCTTTAAAGATTAAGATATTAAGGCTGCAGGGTGCTGGAAGGTGCATGAACTGAATACGATATAACATCATAAAGCTGTTTCAGAAAGGACAAATTACTATGGAGAGATTTAGCAGGATTGTTGAGAGTAGATGATGAGGGGTAAATTTGGGGTGTAAATTTTGCTTTTCATGCAACTCTGGTATAGCGTTGGCTGTGTGCAGCTTTGGTTGTGCAGTTTATGAAAGATCTTGACAAACTGGAAAGAAGAGAGCTACAGGAATGATAAGAGGTTTGGAAAATACAACCTATGAGGAAAGATTGAAAGAATCGGATTTGTTTAGTCTAGAGAAGACAAGACTGACAGGGACATGATAACATTCTTCCAGTATATAAAACTGTGCTTGAGAGAGAATGGTGATGAATTATTCTTCATAGCAGCAATGACTAGGAGAAAAATAATGGCTTATTTTTTAGCAGAAAAGATTTAGTCTAGATATTAGAAAAAACTTCCTAGCTTCAAGGATAGTTCAGTATTAAAATAAGCTGTGTAAGGAAATTGCCAGATCTACTTCTTTGGAGGTCTTTAAAAACAAGTTAGATCATCATCTGTGAGGAATGGTCTGGGTATAGTTCATGTTGCCCCCTCTGTGAGCGAATAGACTAGACTGCGTTTTCTGTTGTGTTCTTGCTGTATTTTTTAGTTTGTAGCTCCAAGTGCATTTAAAGATGGGACTGAATAAAATATTAGGAACTGGCAAGTAGATGGAGCGCTGTTTTTCCGGGGGGATGAGAAGTATTTAAATGTATAGAAGTATTTAAATGCCTTATGATCATAAAATACTTTATTCATACAACACTCTTGTGAGGTAAGTGACTATTAGACTTCTTACAGTAAATGGGGAACGAGGCAGATTAAGTAGTTCCATCAAGAATACTCTACATCATATATTCTATAAACTAAAGCCTCTAGGCGGGGTGCCCTTTCAGCTAAAAGAGCCTTCTTGTTTTGTAAGAAATACTGTGCCTGTTTCATCTCTGATTATCTTGACATACCACATTAGGAATACTTGTTTCATATGATCTCTCTGTGGTCTTTTAATTTTTTGGCATGGGGTTGAAAACAGGGTTGAACAGAAAGGGGCTTCCCAACAGAGGCTTGGTTTTCTGTCTTTCTGGCTAGATACTCTATCCAGTGAACTTACTGGGGCTGGCTTGGTGACTTAACGTTCCACCTCCCCAGTCCTCCTGCAGTTCAATATCAGATGTCCTTTTCTACACATCATTCTCCATTATTAGTCTCAAAATTCATCTCCAGTACTTCATATTCACAAGTATTTAAAAGTACTTCATCCTTCCTAGCAAGGTCCTAGTCTAGGTCTTATATCCAAGAAAACAGTTGTTTTTAATCATGATCTCTTACATCAGAAACTTGGTCTTTCACAGCAGTTGCTCGAGGGTTCTCATTCAGTTCCATACCTTTGTTTTAATTTTCTGCCTCATCAAGCTGTGATTGATGCTCTATTAATGCTCTTAGGTTTTTAAACTGCTTAATTTGTTGCTATTTACAGTTGATTGCTAGATAACTGTCACCAAGTGGAAGCAATGCTATGATACGTATACAACTTTCCATTCCTAAGCTCTGAGTTCATCTTCTTCTAAGTTCATCCCTAACAAATGAACATTGCTTCATGGAAATTGATTCCTGTCTTTTTAAATCACAGATTACTTTTTGAAACAAAAGTGAAGAGAGTTGCTGTTAAGGTGCGTTAAGAGGCTCAGACACCAGCAGTTTCCCTAGGCCGATGAATGTTGCATTGCTGAAACTAGGGATAATTTAGGATATACTTGCTTCTCCCTTCTTTCTCTCTAGAATTTCAACTAGAAGGGTGTAAGTATTATTCTACACTTTTTGTTATTCACATATGAGCCAAGAAATATAGAAGGGTCAGGAAGGTGTAGTGTAAGTGCAGTTGTTGCCTACAGGTTTTGGATAAATGGAAGCTGTGTCTGGAGAGGCCAAATATCTGAAAATGGCAGTATTTGAGACTTCATGATTCTGCTTGAAACACACACACACACCCCAAACTGCTTTTCCAACCTGAAATGACTTCAGGAATAGTCTGTGCTGACCTCTGTGGAACTCTCTGCTGCATGAGGTCCTGTTGAGTATGGTGGAGGGGCTGGCAATCTGGCTCCATATTATTCTACTCGGAACTGTCTTTTCCCAAGGATCTCATGGCCTCTGTGAAGTTTAACTAGCTCACTTAGAGGAAGCTACACAGTAAAGCTACAATTATGACCAAATACCCGTAGTCATTTTGGCAGCTCAGTGTGAGGTATGCTGGATACCTGTAAATTGGAGGCTAAGAAATCAGCTAGAGATCACCCTAATGACAAACTGCGAGAAGAGCTTGAGGTTGGCAGCTCTTCTGCATTCGTAGCACCACGTCATTTATGCAGCTTTTCATTGTGTGTCTGAGCAGCAGGAAGCAATTGTCTAAATACTGAGAGCCGAGTCTCCACTTAGGGAAAGGCACTGATCTGTGCGCTCGGCACTGGGATTGCCATTTTGCGTGCTATGGGAGTTCCTATGTGGCCAAATGTAGAATTAGGTAGCCTGAGTGTTGGTCTGAGGGAGGTTTTTATAACACACAGCGTAGCTGGCTGCCCCAGCACATGACCCTCGCTAGGGCTGGACCAGCACAATCCAGGCAAGACGATTTCCAGCTGCACCGACCAGTTCCCAGATTCCAGGCTCAAACCTGGGACCAAAGTGATATCCAGAAGGTTTCTTGTTTGGTGTGTCAGCATGTGTGTGTGCGTTTGTGCACATGTGTGTCATTCTTCTACACAGCTGCATTCATCACAGAATAAACTACCCTAACTAGAGGCAGAAACTATACAGACTGAGGAGACCTCTGTGTCTCTGAATCTGTGCTTACACGCAGCGAGCCTCTGTAAAATCCCACCTTCACGCTTTGCCCAGGGAACAGAGAAGGTTAAAAGCCAAAGCTGTGCGTTATTTTCCTTCAGCAAATGTACTTCTTTTCCAATAAAGATAACGGGTGAGACATTCTCCCAACACACGCGCGCGCGCGCACACACACACACACACACACACCTTTTTTTATTCTTGCTGATCCCTTCTTCTCACCCCTCCTCTACACACAGAGTTTCTTCTGCACTACATATTATAAGTAGGGGGAGATTTCTTGAACTAGGGGCCTCCTGCTTAATGCACTAAGGATTCAGTCAGGCCAAAAATGCTGTAGCATATGGGGAAGGAAAGGGCCAGCAGTGAGCAGGCTTGGACAGATGTGCTATAGAGGGAGGGTGATGTTAGTGGGGGTGGAGAAAGCTCTCCCCCCAACCACTTCAGAGGGTGGCCAATCAGGAAAAGCAGACCCTTTTTAGGACCCCAACGGTTAGGGAGAGCCCCTGAGGCATTTTTGGCCAGAAGGTTGCGCGCACACACACACGCGCACACACACACGGAACAGTTCAGCAGCAGTCCAATCCCAAGTGACATGGAGCTTTTTCTTAATTCAGAGCATATTTCAGGCTTCAGTTTAAGGAAAAGAAAAAAAAAACAACTCATAAACCATAAAGAATCCATTGAAACAATTGTAAGGGGAGAAAAAATAGGCTGTGGCTGCAGCCGAAGTAGTGAGGAAGAAGATGTGGGGAAGAGATGAAAAATAAACAAAACATTTCCCCCTTCTGACCTCCGATCAGCCTGGTAAAATACAGACCTGCCTAAGCTCCTTTAGAAAAACACAGAGAGTTGGCTCCTTCGGAAAGCACTGCTGTCCTCGGGTGAGCTTCTTGTTGAGCTGGAGTTAGTGATAGATACCATTCTGTTCATACACTGTCTTCGCTTGCAAGGCAGCATTTCTCATGCATTTTTCTCTGTTGTTTTCCAAATATAAGTTTAAAGCCAGATGATCAGTAGTGTATCTTCTTGTTTGTTTGTTGTAACTGAGCGCCTTTCCATTACAGATCTCGAAGCACATTCAGAACATTAGTCTCATAAGCTTTCCAAAGACATCAGGCCATCTGATCAGACTCTATTTCATAGGCAAAGAAACAAACTCTTCAAAGTGTTCAAGTAATTTTTAAAGGGTGCCTGCCAGAACTGGGAATGGAGTCTAGAAAACCCCAAACTCCTGCATAAAATTTCTCTATAACGTGATCTTTCCTTACTACATTTTTTTTTGTTCCAAGTACTGTTAGTGGTTAGAAATTGCATGCCTGGACATTGGCATCCTTCACGGGCATGCCTATATAGATGAAGGCAAATTCAATTGGTCCCTGCCCTAAATAGCTTACAGTCTACACCCTTAGGGACAATCTTCCTCTAAAGGCAATTTAGATCTACAGGATTCTTAGCACAGCTTGTTCATTACTGCTGAGGACCTGCAGTGTAGGACATGCCTTTGCTTTTTGACCAGATTGCTGCAGTTTACACATGAGCCCACAGCTGATACAAAATCCTGAGAAGTTATGACTATTTTTGTTATTTAGGTGTATTTTTTTTAAACCTGCAGTTCATTTCAACATATTGAGCTGGATTGTACTTACAGTCATACAGTCAATTATGAAGTTACAGGAATTATTCCCAACTTGCCATAGTGCGAGGAGGTAGAAAAAAAGAGTGCAGTCTCATGAGAGGCTCTTTGACATCAGACCATTAGGAGCAATAGGTGTTCAGAGGGTTGCACTTTAGGAAGCAACAGCTGGTCCTAGGGCCAAGATTTCACAGGCTGGCCTTATAGTCGGCTGCCACAGAATAGAAATTTGGCTTCTATATAGTCATTCTACATGTGACATTAGGTACCTCTGAATGCAAAGAGGGTCAGAATAAGGCTTGCGTGGAGGAGATTTAGACATGCTGGCCTGGATTTTCAATGGTTTGTCAGGTGGGTCAAGAAGTAAGGAAGCAGGCAACTAAAGTCCAGGTTCAGAAGGGACCTAGGTGCCTAAAAAATCTGTCAGTCTATTTTTAAGTGCTACTTAAGCAATTACAGGTTGTAAATGATTCTTAGGCTCCTAACCTGCATAGGACCAGATCTGAAACATATCTAGGCATTAATTCCAACTTAAATCAATGAGAAATCAATAGGAGTTAGATGTCTAGAAAATGCTCTCCTCAAGTGCTTGAAAACGGAGGGTGGAGCGATGCTTGTATATATATCCTTGATGATGATGGAGTGCTCTGTCACCCAACATTAATTGTTGCATTAATCATGCAGCAATGTTCAAAGGAGTTCCTACCTCCGAGTTACATTACCTAGTTACTTCTGGCCATGTTTTACTGCTTTAGCATTCTGGATCTTTATCTAATGTGCACCAAGATTTTCCATAGGCAAACAGAAATGTATCGAAAGCAGTAGCAGCAGCTGCTTTGGTTTTAGTAATAGTCTTTTGGAACCTCACATTCGTCATTCATCTAAGAACTTTGTGTGATGGCCCTGCTTTAGGAATCTGAGTTCAGCTCAGCAACACCTAAGGCAGCAAATTGGCCAGTAGGCTCGAGGAGTAGTTAAAAGGAGTTAGCATGACTTCCGTCCTTTTCCAGGAGAAGCAAGGCATAGAACATCAAAACAAAAATCATTTGTCTCAGGAGTCTGTAATGAATTTGGGAAACCTGTGTGCAGGACAGAAAGAAAACAAAGTGCAAGGATATAGGATCTCTTTTCCTTGTCCCTTGTATGACATTATGTGATGAGTTGTTATTTTTTATGTTTTGTATTTCCTCACACCTTTGAATATGTTATGCTCCTTTGTGTTTAGATTGCCTTTAGAGCAAATCTGGATTACCTGCCAGTCTTCCCCGGTTTAGGATACAACTATCTGTGTTTTGTTTACAGTATCCTGCTAAACTCTGACTTGTGTTTTGCCTCTGCCCTACCTGGCGCTCAAGATTTCTATACATGAATGTAAGATAAGCTGGGATCTAAGCTGAATCCAGCTGGGCAGCGCTGCTGGATGGAAAGGTTGAGCAAGAGCTGCAGTCAGAGCGATAGCAATGCAGTGGGAAAAAATTAGAAGAGTTCCAGCACCTTTTAACTTGGTCTCTTTGTGCTGCCAGGATGTTGTTTTGCTGTGTGTCCAGCTTTCCCTGAGGAGCTCCATGTGTCCTAACTATAGAGACTAGTCTGTAAGGAAACAGCCCTTGTCTTCTTCATCGGAGCAGAACTTGCACTCCAGACCAGCATTTTCTTCAGTAGCAATAGCATATGTTAAAAGCAGAGCATGTCATTAATGCAGGCCTGGGGCTTCGGTTCACCGCGTTTGTGGTCTCAGAGTTCTCTACAAGAGTATCTCCATTTTCTTGGCCAAATATCTATGTGGGTAATTCCATATTTCCTTGTTAAATTCCTCTTGGAGTTTTGTTTTGATTTGTGTCTGTTCCCTGTGCAGTACAAAGTTATACTTTGTCTTGACCAGTACTTACTTAAATGCATTTTTTCCCCAATAGTAGGAAACGAGAGTTTCTGGGAAGAGGGCATCAGAAAATGTTGTCTTTTCCCAAATGCACTAAGTTTCATTCACTGTCAAGCAAAGGAATGGCAAGTAGACTGTAGAGGCCCAAACTGGTTTACAATACACAACAGGAGTTAAAAAGTCAGTGTCTAAGCAGGTTGAGGGATGAATTTGGGATCCTCTGGATATCCAGATATCTGATCGTGCTGGTAAAATCAAAGGACTGTAAAGTTCAAGTGAGTGTTTACCGGCTCCCAAATTCAGTTAATTTATGACATGCTTAATGTGTTTTTACAAATGTTTGTTGTACTTAAGTAGTGATGATGCTTTATTTGGTCAGTAAAATTCCATCCTGCCTGCAGAACGCAAAGACCTGAATGTCACAAGGATATTCTTTGTCTGAGGAAAAATATTCAATCTCATTTTAAATATATATTCCAAATTCTTCTTCTTTTTTTAACAGAAACTTAAACCTGTTGCTGAAACCACTAACAGGACTTTCCAATTCTCACTAACATTAAGGGATATTTCTGGTTTTTCTGGTTTCCATTCTCTTTTCCCTTCCCTTCCCCCACTCCTTTTTTTCTCACCCTTTCTTCAGCATAGCAAGATTGGAAATTAGTGCTGGCTTGAGGCCACGGCTGCATCTACGAAGCCATTTAAAGTTACTGCTCTTCGTTCCCTCTGGGCTGGTAGGAATTTCAGCTGTGATCACAGGGAAAAATAATAATAATAATTTTAAAAAATCAGATGAATATGTAGTTGCTTTTATGTGCTCCAAGTCATGTGTGAAACGAATTGTGAAAGCAAGGAGAGCTACTGAGAAGCAGATTTCTGTGCTGAGGTTCTAGGGTTGCCTTGGTGAGAATCATGGTCACAGCCAAAGGGAGAGTCTTTTGTGCTCCATACTGAGTTTGGGCTTCTGGGCTCTGACTTTTATGTAGGTGTAAATCAGGGATAGCTCCACTGAAGCAGTGGGATTCAGCTGCTGTGCAGTTGGATAGACGTAAGGCTCTGAACTTTGAAGCGGTTTGGAAAGATTTTACAGCCTTATTCTGGTTCTAGCTCTGAATCTTTCAATTCGTCTTATGCAACCACCTGAACTGAGCAGGCCTTTTATTACAACAGTTTGGCGTAGGCTAGGATTTGGGATGGTGGAGAAGATTGGTTAGTATGGTCCAGCATTTTAGTGA
The DNA here is from genome assembly GCF_028389875.1 of Rhea pennata. NCBI lineage: Eukaryota > Metazoa > Chordata > Aves > Rheiformes > Rheidae > Rhea > Rhea pennata. The sequence continues at coordinate 5,770,789 of NC_084680.1, forward strand.
AAGAACCTACGTTCTTGTAGAATATGCCCTCTTGTAAATACAGGCCTTTTTGATTGTGAATGGGGGGTTGAAGACAAGGTACTCGTGTGTACATACAGGCAATATGTATGTGATATACAGGCAATCTTTTTGCACGTACAAATCGGTCACTTTTCCTGTAGTTTACAAGTTGTGCAAATATCTGAAAGCATCTTCTTTGATCTAGCTGGCATGAAAAAAACAAGATCCTGCCTTAGAGGAGTGGATGTGCTCCAACAGCCCCTTACCCCTTGCTTATCCTTTTTTTTTTTTTTTTTTTTTTTTTTTTTTTTTTTTTTCCTGAAGTTGAACAACCTGGTCCTTTGGAATTTGTCACCTCAATCTTTCTTTTTGATTTTTGTATGCCAGTAGATTGTGGGAAACATTTGGATTAATACTCCTTGAGAGATGGGAAGAGTTTTTGTCTTTGCAAATGGAAGAGGTTTTCTAGGAGGGAACAGAATTAAACCTGTGAGGTATTCACATTCAATGAAAAGGTGAAAGAATTTTCAGAGTCTCTGAATGGAGAGGGATGAGTGGGGTTTGATGAATTTAGTCTTTCTCCAAGCACCAAATACACTAGCTGCATCCCAGCCCCATGAAATGGTACGTATCTGTGGTGATTGTGGTTAGGGGTAGGGGGGATGATGAAACTTTTAAATTAAATGAATTGATTGGGACACCACAATGCTTTGAGTTCTCCTGATTGCTTTCCCACTCATAGCAGTTTATATTTTTATTTCTTTGAAAATTCCAGCCTTCCGCTCCACTCTGAAGTGATCAAATACAGTCACTAATGGAGTTAATGTCCTACTTGCTATTACGTTTCCTAAAGGTTCTACAATTTAAAAGCAGCTCAAGACAGTATGAGATGATTTGTATTATTTATATCACAGAACCTGTCTAGACATCAGCTTTGATGAGGGACTTGTTCTTGATGCTACATTTTACAGTCAATATAAGTGAGACAAACAAGACTTTTGCATAAGATACTCAGTTAACAGCAAATTCAGACTGTTATACCTTAAAACTGGCTGCTCTACTGCTCAGTTCAGTGCCATATCCATTTATCAGATTATTTTAAATAAATACAGGCCCTTGCTTTACTGAACAGAAATGATACCATATACCATTTTGCCACCAAAGTGCTCTGGTGACCAAGAAGGCTAATGGCATTGTGGGTTTGTAAGGAAGAGCGTTGCCTGTTGGTCAAGGCAGGTGGTCCTCCCCCTCTACTCAACCCTGGTGAGGCCACATCTGGAGCACTGTGGCCAGTGCTGGGCTCCCCGATACAAGAGAGACATGAAGCTACTGGAGCGAGTCCAGCAGAGGGTTACTAAGATGATTAAGGGAGTAGAGCATCTCTCATATGAGGGAAGGCTGAGAAAGATGGGCCCGTTCAGCCTGGAGAAGACTGAGGGGGGTTCTTATCAATGTGTATAAGCTAGGTGACCCTGCTTGAGCAGGGGGATTGGACTAGATGATCTGCAGAGGTCCCTTCCAACCTCAACCTTTCTGTGATTCTGTGATACTGTCAAATTTGGGAGAATTCTTTAAATTTCCATTCTTGAGTTGCCAGTTTCTCCTGTGGTAGTTGGCTGACAGATTCCTAATAAGCAGCTCGTTGCTTTCCTGTTTGTCACAAAGGGTTAAAAAATAAATAGCAGCGTGTGTTCTGGGGCGCCAAACTTTTTCTTCTGTTCCATCTCCTTTTGATTTAAAAGCTTTGTTTATCTCTCTGTGAAGTCACTGGCAGGCCATAAAGAGATATATTGCCTTAGTGCAGACAGCACAGACTCTGCTCCTGGGAAAGCAATGGATTGTGAAGTTGAGTATGTGTGTGTGTGGGCACGCTCATAATTCACGAAGGGTTCTCTTTTGGGAAGCTCCCACTGGATGCTGCCTGCAGCCACTTTCTGCTCCTAGTAGAAGAAGCATGCATGTATCCAGGAAGGTTGCCTTACTGCTTTGATGTTCTCATAAAGCCATCAATCCCAATGCTTGGAATTGCAAGACTATTGAACTCAGTTATCCTAGAGTGGATAAAAGATTCCAAATTGTTTTAATGTTTGTCTTTTGATAGTGAAATAATGCCATCTTATAGCCCAGTTCACCTGGGCACTCCCTGTTTAACCAGCATAGAGCAGTCAGATTCAATGTCAGTATTGCTCTTTGCTTCACAGACACCATCATCAGTTCAACCTGCAAGTGTCAGTCCCTTTATGGGAGTTGTTTTCTATTCTGTGGTTGCACACTGCTTGTTCCCCTGAACACATCTGTTTTTACCATGGTGGGTACGCCCTTGGGTGGGCAGGGAGCAGTACTCTTGACTGAGATGAGAGGTGTGGTGTTTTAGTTGGAGAGATGGAATAGGTGAATTAGTTCTGCCTGTCATTTCAATTGGAGAAGCTGTATACTTAGCTGAAAAGAGGATACTTGAATTTAATCTTCAATGGAATTGACTTGTAATGTCCTTTTTGCTTATCATCAGACAAGGAATCTACTGAGAAAAAAAGGCTGAAGCAGAACATCCAATACAGCTGAACCATTGCCAGATAAAAGTTTATTGATTCCCTGCAAGAGAAGATAGGGAGGTGTCTCTTCCTCTTTTAATAACAAGTCATGCTTTGTGGGAATCCTCTACCTGGAATCATAGATTTCCAAAATTCAGAGTTTAAGCCTTGAGAAAGGGAGTTGGGAACAAGCAGACCCCTCTCTTGGGGAATTTCCTCTGCACAAAGGATTAGCATGAGAACTACAGATCATTTCAATCTCACTGCTTTTCTCAATACATTAAGTGACACGTAGCCTAGAGGAGGCCCCTGAAGATTAATGAATTCTAGAGATTCAGTTTATCTTTGGAAACTCTACCAACGTGCTTAGAAAATGGCCCCTCAGACTGCCACTTTTAGTCTCAGGGATAGCAAACCACCCTATTTTTCCTTATGGCTAACAGAAAAGAGGTTTCAAAATCACTTTTTCTTCTGCAGCACTGGGTCACTATACATCAAAGTTTGTTAATCATAGCCTTCATGTAACCTTTTTGCCGGGGGAAAGATCATTAATACCTCCTTACAATGAGGACAGATCTGAGAATTGCCTGAAAAGCTGCAGGAAATCACTTTTCAAGTGACCAATGATATGACCTCTAATTTCCTAATGATCTAGGAAGAGTCCAAGCCCAAGTGCTTGTATATGCAGAATGCCAAATTTATGTATACAAAGCATCATAATTACTGTCATGGAGATTTACAGTGCTTTACAAATCATTAATAATCATAATAATAATATTTACCATAACTCTTTCTGGCAGATTAATTGCAATTCTCTTTGACCATTCTAGAACTACTTTTCATATAACATCTTTCCCACTGACTGAAATGAAGTACACAAAACAGTATATTCACATAAAGGGTGGCTTTATTTGCAAGTATTTATTTCAGACAAAAGCAAGTATTTGCTGTTGAACTGAAAGTAGGATCATCAATGAATCAGCCGGTCTTTTAGGACAATATTGAATATTGCTGCATCTCACTAGGGCATTAGCAGGTGATCTGCTCTTAAATGTTTGAGCCAGACAGGTGTGATTCTTCTTGGTTAAGATACCAGTTGCAGGAGCAATTGTGTGGAAGATGCACATAATCTTTTTAATGAGAATTTTCTTGTCTTTCAGCATGGGATTTTGGGGATGGAGAATCTATGAATGATAGAAGTCAGATCTGGGTGAGACCGATCTCTGATTGATGGCCTGAGGTAACAGAAATGTCTCACCCTTCCAAATACTATCAAAGTTTCGAGATTTGGAGAAAGGAAAAATGTTAGATAGTATTTTCCCATTTCCTCTGCTGTCTTACTGTTCACTATACAAAGTTTGCAAGCAATTTCAGATGAGGTAGAAAATAAATGTAGATATGCAATGACATTTTACAGGTTGAAATTTTGTATTTCACCACAACTAAGAAACTTTCTTGCAACAGTTTCATGAACTTTCCTGCCAGTTTTTGTCAACATCTACTATTCCTGACAGTGTCGTGGGTGTTGGATCTCTTTTATGAATTATTTTATCCAGGTCTGTTTTTGTCCATTTCTAGTAGTCTAGTATTAATAAACACCTATCCTATGGCACATTAATTCATTAAAATGTATAATTTGAAAGGGCAGTTAAATTGTTGTTTATGCTTTTTGACATTTTTCTGTTATCTATAAAAAGAAAAATCTGACAATGCTAACATTTATACTAACATTAATACTAACACGCATCATAGTTTCATGCCCCATTTTTAGGTATTTATTCAAAGTGCATTTTGGGTGTGAAATGATCTTTGTGCTTGCTGCAGTAGCATAGCTGTGGGGTGGAAGAGGGGAGGCTACCCCCTTGTCGATGATAAGGAAGAAGTCTGATTTTAAAAGGTGCTTTAAAAAGCATGTTCTGGTTGAACACACTATCTATAAGTAGTATGCCCAAGTGAAAGTTGTGTAAATGTGTAACCTCACATCGGAATACTGCATCAGGTGCATTATACTGTAATTTGATCGTTTGTCAGACTACTGCAAGCTCTAACTGCATACAATGTTGCCGCGTCAGGCTTCCCGCTGAGGTACAACAACCTGAGTATCATGAAAACTTCCACAGGATGACACAGAAATCTCAGATGTTCCTAACCTCTGCTATATGTCTCATCAAACATTCATTTCCGTGAGACAATTACAAATTCCCATGTGTTATAATACAAAGCATTGAACTCTTACTGCTTGCTGACATGGAGAAAAATGGTAATAGCATTTCTCTCCCACATGCCTATCCTTCAATTTAATTTTATAGAGGTGTCTCGTATAATTTTCTTTTAAGATTCTACCAAAAGATTTAAAGAATCTTTTATAAAAGGAAGTGTCAAGCAATCTAAATAAAGAAGTTGCTGCCAATTCCTGCTTTAATACTTTTAAAACAAATGCAAGTTAACAGGCACATTTGTATCAAAGGTGTATGTTAAAGGCTATCAGAATTAAAAAATGTTTTAGAATATACATTTTTATATCTTAATTGGATGCCTGGAGGCAGGACGCGTTTACGTGATGTTCCATAATCTACTTCTAATTTATATGATGTTCCTCAGTCTAATATGTTGGTTCCCCATTCTGTGTATCCAGCAATAGATTGTGCATGTTTGTGTGTGAGACAGTGGCTTACGTAACAAGGAGTGTTCTGTGTTTATTCATATATTCTTCTTTCAGTTCAATTCTGGAGAGATAATTACCTACGAACGCGTTCTCCTTTCTCAAGTGAATTAGAGGGTTTCCCATACGGTACATCCTCCTGAGACCACAAGGAGTTTTCTCAGAATCTGCAGGGATTCAGGTACAAGAAGACTCAGCTTAGCCATAACCTTTGAGGTCCTTCCTATTTTCATACCAACACCTCTGTCATCAATCCCATTACTGAAAAATTCCTCTAATCGGAAAACCCCGCTGGTGGAAAACCTGTCCTCATCCTAGGAAAAGCAAGAAGTACCACGAGGATGATTTTTTTGCTAGTGAATCATATCTAGTAGGAGTTGTTTCTTTTTCTTATGCCACATCTCCAGCCCCCTCCAAGCCACCCAGACAATTGCTTTGGCTGAAACACTCTGTGGAAGTATAGCATACAGTAATTGCTTCATTGCGTTGCTTTAAGAGGAAAGGAAAATAGCTATTACTGTGAGCAAGTGCTTCTGTTTTTTTTCCCCTATTGCTGTTGTATGTTTTGGTTACGCAATGTATCCTATTCTGAAACTGGGTTTTTGAAACTTCTGTTGTCCAGGTGGAAGGCTGAGAATGGACATCTGCAGATAAAACCAATGTTGGTAAAGAGAGAAAACGTTGGTTTAGAAAAATACTCTTCATTTTTAAAAAAGAGAATGAAACTGTAGCTGGTTAATTTTCATCCTCATCCTCTTTACAGAAGGCAACAAAGTAGCATGGCTTTATTCCTGGAAAGCAGGAGGCTAAGGTTGATGCCTATATACTTTCATCTCTACTTCAGTTGCATAAATTTAATGGAGATTTGACTTTTAAAATTACTGTACTTACTTGTTTACCCGTTTGGCTAATGATGTAAATACGGAATTTAATGGTCAGTCAGTGCCTGAGAAAAAGTTCTATAATTTTGGGGTACAGCCTGTAAAGAAACTGTTCTTCTGTAAGGCTATTCTGCAAAAAACAAACAAGAAAAGCCCAGCTCTAGTAAATTGAGATCAGACCTATTACTGGAGTTATCTAGAAATTTATTACTGGAAAAGGTTTTAGGTCATGACCTGATGATCTCCTGCTGCTGAGACTCCAATGGTGATTAGGAAGAAGTGATTTCATAGCCATATGAAGGCTGCTGCCCTCATCCTTGTTTTTTTCCCATTGAGAAGTTGAATGTGGAATTCAGGACTAAGAGGAAAAAATGCCTTCCCATACATATACACAAAGCGTTATCACTGCCAGCTTCAAAGACCCCTGACTGAAGCTCTGTATGACTAAGTCCACTTAATTCCCCACCTAAAAGAAAAACGTAGAGTTCAGAAGTTCAAGTAACTCTTTTGCTAACCACACGATTGTGGTTGTCTGGCTTGCAGGGTAAAGGGTTAGGCTGAATCGCTTAGTGTTTGAGACCTAGTCACAGTCCTGTAAGGTTTCCTTTCTAGGTGGTAAAAGGCCAAAAAGGTGGAAGGCTTCACACACTGCTGATGGGACTAGAGCTCTCTTGGAAAAATAGCCTTATATGTCACCTTGGGAGCTGTTCAGTATGAAGTATTTAGGAGCCTGATCCCAAGTTCTGGGAACATTTAGCATACAATTATGTATTCATGGCTTTGACAGGCTCATATATAACCCCCTACAGCATCCCGCTTTCCTCCCAACTTGTATTACTGTTAATAGTAGTAGTCTTCTATGAAGCTTAAAGTACATAGAGCATTTAAAGCTTATAACATTTATAGATTGCTACAGTAGCAGGAGAATCAAGCTAATGAAAGGATTGGGTGGGTGCCCTGAATTAATATGGCCATAATCTAATTCATTTAACTTCTTTTTGCTGCACATAAAACCTTCCGCTCTCCTCCAGCAGCACACTTAAGGCCTAATTCAAAAGCTCGTGTCAGATAATGGACAGGTTCCCATGCAGAGGGGCTGTGAGTCAGGCTTTGAACAGGAAGCCCATGGCTAGGGTAGAGCAGCAATCGAAGGGATGACAGAGGCCTTCTGTGGAGGGCAGTGGGAGGTCTAGGAAAGAAGGATTTGGAGCCTGAGAGGTGAATGGGAGAATCAGAGCTGGGATACAGATGAAGATTCAGTGCCGACTCTTCAGGGAGCATGGATGCAGGCACTCTGGTGTAATTTGAAATGAAGATTTCTTTTCAAGAATTTCCATAGTACGGAGCCTGCCTCCATCCAGAGATTGTTTTATATGTATGACCATGTAGCGTTTTTCCCTCCCTTCTCTGCACTTGCCATTCTCTGGAGAAACCACATTGGGAAAGTATTTTGTATATTTATAACTCTATTTAAGTGCAATGAAATGTATTTGATTGTACTGTCGACTTTTGCTCTTTGTTTCATCCCCTTCTCCCATCTGTTCTGTTTGTTTCAGCCAAAAAGGAAGGATTATTGAGTGCTCTATGGATTATCCCGTGGAAGCTTGGAGGGTAGGGAGGGAGCTCAGGACCTGCAAGCAGTCAGGTTGAGGAGCTGGAAGGGAAAGTAGTGATTTTGAGAGTTAACAGGGCATTGTGTATTGTTCGATAGGATATAGTTGAACTGTGTTACTGGGTCACTGAGAGCAAGAAAAAATCACAGCACAAGTCCACATAACAGCCAGTTTATACCTCTGACCTTTCCATTTTCTTCTCACATGCAGGGTATGACACTGTTTTTTCTGTGTACAAACTTCAGCAGTCCTCCCTATTTACTAGAGTGCTATGGAAAATAATATAATGCTAAGTAAGAATATAATAATAACATAATAAAGGATTATTGTTTTTTTTTTTTTTTCTTAAAACTGACTCTGTATATGTCATGCTAGGGTTTCAGTAGCTCCTGAGTGCTCATAAGCTAAGGGATGGGCCTCTTCTAGGATATGGAAAATTCAGTGAAAAACAAGGCATTACAGAAAGTAATAGCTGGAGATGATTGAATGAGGAGCACTGTTCTTCACAGACCCGTACTGAACTCGGGCCACAGTTTGAGGACTGGTGTTGTGTTTGAAGTAAACCTAAAACCAAAGCTGTAGCCACTTGTGCTCATTAAAGAACCCATGGCAGTTTTCAGTATGCTAGACGAGCAGCACTTTGCCCTGGTCAGACACTTATTTGAGTGAGTCTCCTCTATGTGTTGATTGGGGCTATGTGTAACACCTCATTTAGGAGTCTCCCTGCATCGCTTGCTTTCTCCATTTAGTCAACGGAGACAGAGTGCATATATACTAAGTTTCTTCTCTTACTTGCCTTCTAGAAGTATCCAATCTTTTTTCCTGCTAAGTATGTAAGAAATCTAGAGAGATTAGTTTTGTAATTTAGGCTAAGATGGGTATTTAAAGTTAGGTGCTGTTTATACCCCCATTCTCTAAATATGTCCTGCATCCTCATTGAGATAAGATATGCCTTGTACCTTTCTCCTAAATTAGTATGTCATGTTAAAGCATTTTGCATTTCTAAGGTGACTGCACGTTCATTGTGATCCCATGTACTTCTGTGAATACCCAGATGTGTACAGGAGTGATAAAATCTGCTTTATCTGAGGGGACTTCCAAGTACTAACATACTGCCTTAAATAAGAGAAATGTATCCAGGGATTTGCGTATGCTGAAGTATGAAGAAATAGATGGAGCTGAGGAAAATCATGCTGTCCACCCCCTGCCCCAGCTAATATATTTTGTAGTCACTGCCCCTTTGGCTTAGGGCTAGATTAAAGTTTAAGTGGCTGAATACAGAATTATAGTAGCCAGAGCTCCTGCTCCTGACTTGGTGAGTTCTGGATGATGGGCTCTGCAGGGATGGAGGCATTTCCCTCCATGCAAGGAGACCCTAGGCATATCCTTATCCACATCTTCCTTATTGCCAAGCTCCATCTTCTCCAATCTGGATCGTGCTATGAGGTGCGTGAGGCCTCTCTGCCGCTTTACGAAGAGCATCAATGTCTCTTGATGGGTTCGGGGTCCCGCTTTGTGAACTGGTGAGCAGAGCTCAGATGCTTCCATACACACATCTGCCCTCCCTGCTGGACAGACAGGGGTGTGGTCCAGCCCAGCAGGTCTAGGACACAAGCAGCGAATACCAACAATTATCATATCATATCATTTGCTTTGTTAATCCCATGGGTAATCCTACAAATAATACAGAGGCCTGACTAGAATCTATGCGGGAGAGGAAACCACAGCTCTCAAAAGGGTGCTCCCAGGCTTCATCGGATAGTTACCATAAAAAAAATGTGGTATGGTGAATTATGTCTGTATAAGGGTGAAACTGCCCTTGTTCCTTGTGGAGGAGCCATATTATAGAATCTTCCCATAAATATAATATCCCAGAGCAAAGCTGGTGAGATCCCTCCCCCGAGGACCACCTTTAGGGCCAGGCCTTTAGTCTCCAGGTGGTTTCAGGATACATTTGGGAACAAAGCAGGAGAGCCTGCAAATGCAGTTAGTTGTTTATTTACACAGAAACTCTCCGGTGTTCCTTGCAGAGGCCTGAAACCAGAGTTCCAGCAGAAAATGTGCATGCTGATTTGGGCAGAGAGCATGGCACAGGGGGCACCCAACCTGATTGAAAGACAGCTCCTATGACTCATCAGCTGAAAGTAAAACGAGCTGTATATATTTAAAGCAAAGCTCTATTTTAAAAATTAATGATCTGCAAGGGAGAGGGTAGAAACTGCTTCTCTGTAATGCAGAAAAAGGCCCTGATGACCACAGCCTGGGTCCCTTTCCAGATGATGTCATCAGCAGTCTAAATAATAAATTTTTAACGATGAGGGAAAAAAAAAAGGAAATAAAAAAGAGGCACTCTGTTTCAAGGAGGAGTAAAAGTAGTTGGTGGCAACAGGGTCTAAGGAAAATATATGGTTGGTGAGGTTTTTGCCCTGTGTAATTAGATTATCCCAAGTGTAGGAGTGTACTGCAAAAGGCACATTGAAATGCCAGTAATTGAGTGCTCTGTGTCTTTCCCTGCCACATATCCATGCAGAGTGGAAAACTGGGGTACTTGGGATATATGCAGCAGAGGGGCATTTTGTAAATATGGTCGCTAATAATAGGCGGCAGTTAAGACTAGAAAGGAAAGTATGGGTTCTCATCAGCCCAGAAACTAGGGGTTGTTTTCCCCTCATAAATAACAGTACACAAGAAATCTATTCAAATGGATTTGTGCTTGGTTGACAAATGTATGCTGTATATTACCAACAGAGTACTCACACTGGCTCTTTAATGCAGCTTAAATTACCAGCAACACATTTATTTTTAAATACACTCAACTTTGTTTTGTACTTACCCCTCTGGATATGTGTTGCCATGAGTGTATTGCTCAGGTGAGGTCAACTCGGGGAGAGCTGGGCAGACTTCAGCAGTGTGGATTTGTGGGACACTGTGTCGCCAGCACTGACTGAATGATTTTGTTTTTCCATTTCACACTGACTCGCAATCATGGAGTTTCTATCCGTTGGGCATTTTCCCTGAGATTCCACCTGAATGTTTTGCAAAAGTCCAGGTCAAACCTTGGCTAATAATGGAATACTGCAGGATACCAGAATGTACCTGATGTTATTTTAGCTGTATTTTAAGTGGTCTGACTTTCAGATCCTATCCAGGGCCTGAGGTTGTGCGCTCTATGTTGTCCTGTAGAGAGGATGCTCTCCATGAAGAACTTCTAAACTAAGGAGACAAGATGGTAGCTATTCTGATATGGCAGGCAAGGGGTCATTTATCTGAAATCATCACAGAATTCATGCCAAAGCTATGGACAAAACCTACATTACTTGAATCAAGCTTGTCTTTTCCTCACTAAATGTATTAACCCCACTCCAAGTTTTCGTGAACCACAGTTATCTGGACCTCAGGCCCTAAAAAAACCAGATGTGTTTCATGAGGTTTGGGGTTTTGTAATGGGAGATTTCCATGGTTTTAATACCCAGATCTACCTGTTTCTCAAACTATAAGGGATAGATTTATGTCATGGTGTGTACTGAGCTGATCCTAATACCCTTGTCGTGAGACAGATTTAATGTAGCTGTCAAGACAGATTTGCTGTAGAAGTCAATACCTCTCAGCCTGCCGGTGCCTTAAGGAAAAAAAGACTGGATATTTAATGCTGTAAATATTTTATTCTTGCTCTGCCATACAAACCTTACATGGCCTTTCAAAAAGAACTTACTTCTATTATGCCCCAGTTTCCCTTGAGTAAAATGGGGATAACAACACTTCTGAGAGTGGAACAAATAAGACTGATGAAAAAAAGGGGACTTCTGATGAGGATGATGGAAAAAAATGACTTTGTGAGACCCTATTATTTTGTTTAATTGAGCTCTTTCCTTTTCGCTGTTTTCATTGCTCCTTAAATACTCACTTTAATTTATTTTCAGTTTCGTTCTGGGATACAAAGGCAAATGTTTTTGACTCCCCTCGGCTTTTCGGGGCTCCTGGTTGCACTCTCTGTTGTGGCTACTATTCCCCTACTGAGGGAAAAAGTCACCTTTGAAAGAATTTGTTGATTTTGAGGGTGACATTCAAAGGGCCAAGCCGAGATGCCAGGTACCAACTTTTGGATTTGTAGGACACCGTTCGGCACCTTTCTCTGCAGTCGGAGCACCAGGGACTTAAAGAGCTGCCTTGCTGAGCAGGAGCCCTGCTGAAGTCAGCACATTCAGCAAGGGCATGTCTAGAGTGAGAGGGAGAAGATATATATTCAGTCTTGGCTCTCAGGTGTGCTTGTGTGCTTTGGGTCCCCGGTGAGAAGAGGGCAGACTGCTGCTGTCACGCCAGTGTTTCTTTTCCCCTAGCCACGCAGGAGGGGACAGAGCTGGACTCAGACCCCCAGTGTGCCTCCCTTCACTAGTATGTCCCTTGTGTTCCCATATTGCTCCCAGCACTGTGACGCATATACTGACCTTTGGGTTTTATTCTGCATTGAAGACATTTTCATCCTTCTGAGGCTGCTACAGTCCCCCCCCCCCCCCCAAAAAAAAAAGAAAAAAAAAAAAGAAAGAAGTTTCATTGATCCAGTGCAGATATATATGTGTTTTTGTTTTATTATTAGCTGGCCTAAAGTTTGCCATGCATGGATGGCCTGTGCAATGTTTACTCAGTTTGTGTGTGCTGTACCTTTCTTTCGGGCATTTTGTTTTTGGTGTGGAGCACGTTTCTGCTAAGGGCATTTGCATGCTGGGTACTATTCTGTGAGAGGGATTCAAAGTAAGCGTGCCTATTTCCTCTTTTTGTACAGGGCAACAGCATCAGTTCATGAAAAAGATGAGCAGTTTTGGTAGAAAAAGGCCACCAAGTTGGCAGAGAAGAAAAAACAAGCTGACCCTGCAGAGTGGAAACGGATGATGCTGGTGGGACGACTGGAATCACCTCATCATTTCTTGCATGTGTTGCATTGGCTGCAGTGGAGTTTCTTTGCCAGCACACTAGATGCAGAGCTAGGAGAAAAAGTGAAAAAGATGCCAGGGGCTGTTTGGATTTTCCGTAGGATAAATGAACTGAGGAAGCACAAGCCATTGCACCAGGTCTTCGGCAGTGGAGGAACATGTCTGCAAAAACCAGGCCTACTCAGAAATGTGAGTTATATCCTTTCTCAAAATTGTACGTAACAAGAAATGACTGGGAAGGAGCAATTCATTTTGGGTTAATGTAAAGTTACCAGAGGGGCTAATATAAAGGAAGAAAACTGATGCTGGCTTTACAGTGCTTGTGGTGCAGAAATGTGTATGAATGTTTCTCAAGGAAAGAGTGGAACAGTCTGATATTTTATTTATATATACATACATACAAATATATATATATATATATATGTACATACATATATATACATATATATATATAAAGTCCTGAAAACCAAACAAACAGCCATGGGAATATAGGGATCATTAACAGTGTTTGGATATCTGTAAATCAATGCAGATTGCACAGATATTTGCTTAGTGCCGTAGGTTTCTTTGCAGCAGAAGGGAAAGGACCTTTGTTAGATGGTAGAACTTTACTTGAATTGTAGCACTGTGATTATTGTGTCAAATACACTTTGGTGTGAAGCCATTGGAGTTACATGAGGGATGAATTTGACCCTTTGGGATGAATCCTCAGGGGAAATTAAAACTAGCTATAAAAGCTATATATAGTTGAAAAAGCTATGGTAAGATTTTATGTGATTTGAGCCATGTTCTATTCTTTACAGAAACCCATATCTGTAAAAAAGCAATTAGAAGTGCTTCCCTGAAAAAAAAAAAAAAAAAAAAAGGCAATTGAATGCAGTGAATGAACTGCAGGAATTGTACACTTTCCAGAAAATGGTGGTAGTGAAGCATTTGTGGGATCCATAAAGTCACCATAAATTCCTAGCTGAATATGGATTCACTCTTCAACTCTAAAACCACAAGATTTATTTCCTGCTGGCAAAGGAGATGAAGTTTGCAAAGCTAGATCTATCTCAAGCATGCCAGCAGGTGGTGAAAACCCCAGTGTGTTCCCATGTATGTAATGGGAACTGGAACACACAACTCCACATCACCTTGACTGGCTGAGTCCTTTCAAGATGAGACTAGAAGACAGGCTAGGATTTTTCATTGTATGTCTGCTGGTGCTTTCTACACATGTATTTCTGTACAGGTAAGAAGGTTTATTAGCATGCAACATGTACTATTGGAAAAGAAGGGTAACATAATGGATATACTGTTAGTTTCACTCAGGAAGATCCAGTTTTGGCTCAAGCACCCACTTCTAAGTCACACAAGCTCCTTCCTTTCTGTGCAGTAGGGTTGCTCACTGGCGATTCATGTGTTCTGTGGTAGAAACCTAAACAAACAGTAAAGAAATGTTTCTTTTCCATGACATTCCCTTTGTCTTTCAGATTGTGGATGAGTACATATGCTTTAAGAAGGAAAACTGCTGTATCTCCTTCTGTTTACTTTTTCTTTTCTTTTTTTTTCAGCTCTCATTAAGTGTTTAAGTCCTTAAACATCTTTTTAAGTTCCCATTCGCCCCTTCCTCTGGGTCCTGAGTCCAGTATTATTCAGGCCACTTGGTTCAGAATCACTGTTTTCTTCTGTAAGTTGCTAAGGCAAGAAGGAAATTGCATCTCACTTTGGATTCCCATCTTTTAGCCATGCTATGCTTCTCATACTGCTGAATGCAAGGAGGACACCTGTTCTAGCACCCCAAACTCTTAGCTGCTGGCTGCCTGGAATGGTGTCAGAAACATACACAGTAACCAGGATCTGGGGTGGGAAAACAGGAGAGTAAGGCACAACTTCATGTAGGACCAAATAAGGCAGGAAGGCATGACTTAAATGTAGCTGCAATGAAATAGAGAACTCTGCAAAAATTTGTAATTCTTTCGGCCCTGTCAGAGATGAATGGCTCTGTCTGATTCCTAAGTCATCTACATACTTGAGTAAATGTGATTGCATTGACTTAATGTGTCTTCAAGAGTCTCTTTACAACCACAGGAGCTAGAAATGTCTTCTGTTGCTGTTGCTTTTTTTAATGAAAGCTGACATTCTGGAGCATAAGTCAGCAGGAAGTGGGAGTAAGTTTATTGGCTGTTTTGGTGGGGCCTGGAGAATAATTCTTCCATTCTCCTGTCTTTTGTCTATTCAGACTGTAAATTCATTGAAGCAGGGACTGCTTTCTACTGTGTATCTTTATAGCACTTGCTGCAATGGCTCTGTGATCTCAGCTAAGACCCCTAAGGCTTAGCAAAATATAAATTAGGATAATGGTATAACATAATATGTAAAAGGTGAGGGGTTGATTATTTAAATGAATTATCACCTTAAAAAGGCAAATAAAAAAAAAAGGAAAGAAAAGAAAAAAAAAACAAACCCACAAAATCTTCTGTATCCTGGGGGAAAATGTCTGAAACAGAAAGAGTAGATTAAGGCTTTGTGCCAAAACCTGTGCATTCTTCTACAATACTGAGAACACAGAATGGTAGTGAGGTGATTGTGCCCTGATTTAAGGGAGAGAGCATGGGCTGCTTTCAGGCTTTCTATACCCCCAGATTTCTCTAAGCTGAGGTTGCTGTTAGCAGTGGGAAATTACAGCAGTCCCTTTGCACAGGCTTCAGTGATTGCCCTCCATTGCACAGTCCCATAGGCAGAACTTAGACACCCAGCGATATATACTGCAAAAAAAAAAAAAAAAAATTCCTCTCTTCTTTAGCTCCCATGCAAAGGAATCCTCAGTATAGTCTCTGTTTTGTTAAGAGAGACTGTAATGTTAATTTGGGCAGATGTGAGGAAATGAAATTTTTCTAGGATGTGCCTGTGAATTTTGACCTCTCCCACACAGTGGACCAGTGCTGGCACGTGGAACTCGCCTGTGAACAGGAGCAGGGGTTACTATGCCGCCCATTTGGAAGGAAGCAGTAGCTGTAGAAGTTTGTTCCTGGCTGCTTTATATTTTGTCTTGCTTTTAAGCCCCTCTCAAAAAGAGCACAAAAAAGCTGCAGCAAACCTGACGTGGTATCATGCTAGTGAAGGATTTGTACCTTTCCTTCATATGAATGCAAAAGAGGACATGAATGGTCAGACCTTGGGATCCAGGCTGTCGTGCGTATTTACTAGCTCAGAAAAGATGTATAGAGTGGTGGGAGCCCTCAAAATCCCAGCGCATATTTACTAATTGGCATTGTGTTAAAAATGGTCATCTTCATCCTGCTTGGCAAGCTGCCTGGTCCAAGTCCTCTCCTGCCTGTGAATTCGTAGTCTGTTGATACTTTGCTTAATTGAAGCAATGCTGAGACTTACGGGTCCATCCACAGCGCAAGGCAGCAGAAACCTGATCTCCAGCTCTTGTGTAGTTTCTAGTGTAGTTAAACTCATCAGCAGCAAAGCTTTCCATTGCTCAGATGTTGAAAATTGTCATGAAAGATAGTGGCCAGCTTTTCTTTCTAACAGCATTATACTGACTTCCTTGAGGTGTGACCTCTCAACTCTGTAGTCAGGTCAGCTGGAGATGCGTTGTTTAGGCTTCCCAGTGTGAAGCAGTCCTAATATTGACAAATTTAACTACCATAAAATAGCCCTATTTGTATGTTCCTCAGTGCGGTGAATAAGCTCACTAAAGCCTTTGTCATTGTCTTTCTATCATTGCCTCATAACAAGAATTTTGCTAGGACATCCTGTGTCTTCCATCACTCCTTGATGCTTCCTGCAGGCCAGAATACCCCTAGTTGCATTCTAGCTCTGTTAGATTCAAACATCTGTATACTGTATCTCTGAGGGTCCAAATTCTGAGACATTGCCCTTGTTTTTCCTCTTCCAGAGGGATCAGCACGGTTCAGACAAATACAGACCAATGTAAGACAGCCAAACTGAGCCTAGCGGTCTGTCAGCTGATAGTCCAGCTGTGGGAGGAGGTAGAAACAGGCTTTGCTGTTAGCTTCATGCCTGTGACAGCACAACAACATTACTCACTGTAGATTGGTGTGGGAGAAGACCCTAGCTGACAAACCTTGCAAAACAGTTCTGCTTCTGCTGGAGTTATAGTGGTGCTTGTAGATAAGAACATTTTTGCCAGCTGCTCCACAACAGCACTCCCAGTGGTGGGGAAAGTTGAAACTATTACTGTAAATACAAAAGGGAAGGCATACTTGGCCTCCCTTTACATTAGAGCTGGCTCAGAAGAACGTCTGCTTAGCTGTTCCATTGCCAAGATGCTGGATTGTAGTCAGATAGTACACATTGCAAAGGAACCAGAGCACACACTGAGATCTGTTGGGGTTTTTTAACAATAGTTTATTTGTGTTTCAAAGGGATAGTTACAGGAATCCAGATCAATATGCTTGTCCAGAACTATGCCTTCCTATTTTAGAACCAGGATGAATAAGAGGTTACTTGAGTTCACATGCAGATGGAGAAATCAGTGCCTGCAGTAATACAGCCTCCCAGGCTCGTTACTTTTCACTTTTGAAAGTGAATGTGAAAGAGCTGCAAAACTGAAGTTGACATTGTTCTGATTCCTGGAGTTTTATTTTTTCCCAATGAAGTTCGTGTGGCGATACATGTTGTGTGAGGCTCCTTTTGAATGGTAAACTCATGTCCGAATAGGAGGTGATAGGAGCTGAGCACTTCAGAAAGCACTGCCCTTCCAGAGTGTCTGAATGGGCACACTAGTTGAACCATTTTAGACACATTTCCTGAGAACATATTGGGGTTTGATCTGAATCAAACACATCTGAAAAGGAAGAGAACTTGTGAGTTTTAATGAAATGTTCTGATTTCTTTTTAATGAAAAAATCTAAAAATATGACTTTGCTTTGATGAAAAGGGGTTTGGCATTTCACAATCCTAGCTTTTGAGACCATCTGTATATTTTCAGGATTTTGGTGCTCTATCCCGTTTGTTGGGACAAGAATAATGGTTGAATTAATGGAGTTAGTTGCATGGTACAAAAAAATTATTTTCTAAGTGTTTCTGTTACTGAGATCTTTTGAAAATCTGATTCTCATAATGGATTGTAATGCTTCAGAATTAGACCTGGAATTACTTTTATATCCTGCTTGTTCTCTATGAATATTGAGATATTTTTAAGGGACACAGGCAAAACAGGAATTTGAGTAAGTGTGGGATACCCAGATGCTCGGGGTAAGAGTAAGATATTTTCCTCTAGAAAATGTCCGTCCCTGATTTATGGCAAGCAATACATTTCTGATGGCTTCAAGCAAGAGCGCACCATTGCTGCACCTAGGTTTTTGAGGGCAAAATTGTGGCTATTACTTGAGCATATACCATATGTTACTGCTGATGAATTATGCTGCTCATGCTTTGAATAGTGCCACTGCATTTTTTGTGAAGTTTAAACTCAGCAAAGGATATCAGTCCGACAGAGACAATTTCTCATGTATTTCAACCTGTGACAACTTTCTCAACATATACTAGTCTACGTTCATCCAAGGGGCTAAGTTGAGGGGTGTGATCCAATGCTGTAGTGCTTCAGAGTTCAACTTCTTGTGTCATCTGGCACATTTCTGATGTCCCTGCTCTTGTGATGAAAAATTTTGGCTGGTGCATGATGTACTCCTTTCAGCTGTTCTGCATAGCTGATGAAGACACCATCCTTACTATATCAGTCAATTTGCTGCAGCATTTTTAGTCTTTGCTGTGAGAAGAGAAGGGCTTCTTTGATCTTGGCCCACTTTTCCCTGTTTTTCTCCCTCCTTTCCTTCCCCCATGTGCTTGTGCAGTGCCCAGCATGGCAGGGTGGAGCAGTCGCTAGTGATGGCAATGTCGCAGGAGCAATAAGCACTGTGGTAATCCCAGTGGAAGGCAAGGGGAAGCAGTTGTGGTTCATCAGGATTTTCAGTCCTCACTCTGAATTGCATCAGAAAACAAATGGTCAGGAAGATTATGAAAATGATGTGGATTATGCTTCTATTTTCCACTGTCTTTTTCTTTTTTAGCCTAAGCTGATGGGATCAGGGAGAACAGGGAAGATTTCTCAGAGAGATTCCACCACTATTAGGTTAAGAAGTGGCTTCTCAGACTTGAAAGAGGTGAAGTGATACATTTTCACCTCCGGGAAATGCATGAGTTTCAAACCAGGCATAACTGTGGGGGAGATTTTAAGAGCAGAGCACCTCACAGATCCCTTTAAAAAGAAGGGATCTTCATATGCTTTTAACCCCACAGAATTCAGAACCAGTCCCAGCCACTGCTGTGACTACAGGGGCAATGAGCAAGCTGTCTAGAAGATGCTTGCACAATACTTGCTGTCCGTGGCCAGGACTTGAAGTCCCTTGCTATCCTGAGACAGAAGAAAACTCTGCTCACTGACACTGCCTTGCAGATAACTGGCTGGGAAAAGATTTCTTCAGGGCTTATACTCCACCTCCACCCACACTTGCAGTCCCAGAGTCACCAAAGAAAGTTTAAAAATATTCTGCCAAATGTTTTCTCAGTTCTTTTTTTTTTTTTTTTTTTTTTTTTTTTTTTTTTTTTAGGTCTTTTTGGATTTAACCCCTGTTTTGATTCTTGATTTTTTTTGTCCCTGTCTCCCTTAACAAAATCCTTCCTTCTGGGGATTGTCCATAGGAGCTGAATCTGTTTGGACACTCATCCAGAGATTGCCTTAGCAGTAGTCACCTTGCTTTCATCTGCACGCATTTGTGAGATGGGACTTTATTTAGCACTTTTTAGTAGAAGTCAAATCAGGGCTGTATTTCAGTATCTCTTAAGGAGAAAGAGCACAGGGCAAAGACTGCATTGCAGGGGAAAGAAAAAAACAAACAGCAAATGATGTGCCTGCTCACTCCTCTTCCGGCTCCATTTTTAAAGTTCTGAGTCAAGGGATCAACTTCTACTTGCTTAGGTTCTGGAGTAAAATCACTGCACTAGAGGGGCAGCTTGGACAGAAAGTCAGAGGAGTTATTTCTGAGTTAAGAGGGGAGAGGCTTTGGCCCTCTGCTTTTTAAACCTTTGCCAAACTTTTGGAAGCAACCATGGGCTTCCACATCTATTCTACCTGCAGCGTGATGCTGTGTCATCTCTATGTCAGGTCTAACTGGATTTCTGGTTGAAGAAAAGTGGACGAGAGAGCAGGATGTAGCTCTAGGCTTAGCCCACATTGGTTAATCTACCCCTCACCCTCAGGGCCTGTTCTTGGGAAATGCTCCCAGCTCCTGCTAGCTCTTATTAATAGGGATCATATTCTGTCCCTGCGATGGTCCCCCCTCCACTCCTGGGGTGGTGGAAGTACAATAACTGTGATGTATAGTTAGTGGTTCTTATAAGAAGTTTATAACATGTTCATTTATCAAGACTTCCATTGTGTGCATTGCTGGAGAGGAATGAAAGATACAGATTTATTCCTTTAGGAGACAGGTTAATCCTGCTTCAGCTGTTACTGGGCAGGGGTGGGTAGCAGGAGAGGGAGAGTTGTTTCTTTAAATCCAACGCAGCATGCTGTGAGGTGCATTCAAATGAGTTTCACCTCTGCACGCACAGTGCATCACCTTGACTCCTGTGGCAAGTCTGTTCTTCAGCATCCCAAGAGACCCCCCAAACAAATTACCATTTACATTCTGTGCTTTAATTAAACAGAAAGGTGGGCATACTCCCTAGCTTCACTGTGTGCTGTGCACTGTAATGCACAGCATTAAATAATCTCCTGAATGATTACAGACCCAAAAGACTGGGGCACTACTCGCTGTCGTTCTTCACAGGTCTGTGATTTACCTCCAAGACTCCCATGCAGGTGGTAAGTTTGGTGTCTTCTTAGCCAGCCCTAGTGAGGTTTTGAGACATGGGGATGGTATGAGGAGCCTTATGCATCTGTTATAATCGAAGGAAGCTCCATGCTGTTAAGCAGTGGCTGGAAGTTGCTCAGAATCTTACAGCATCTGGGCACTGTGTGTAAGACTTAATATCGAAGCAAGGAGCGTATCCAAAATTTGTGCCACAGAGGGAAGAATTGGCAACATGACAGGAACCCAAAGGTTGTACTTCATTTGCATATGTATTTACATAATTGCAAATGCATGAGATGCATGTTAATAATCACCACTTGCATCTTTATCATTCTCAATAAGTACAGAAAATTTTCTTGCTCTTGGAGTTCATCAGCAATAAAAACCTGCAGTGTCCTCATTCTGTAAATTCAGGGAATTAGGTACACCTTGGGAGGGACATGTTTTATGATTCTGTTGGATGTCTCTATCCTTAAATCTCTAGTCCTTAAAGTTTAGCTTTGGGCTAGTGCAAGGCAAGAGAAATTAACTGAGAGAGGAAAAGTACTCTGAAATGCTTATACTAGTTGAGATATTTTAAGGAGCCTAGAAAAGCAGGCACCTGGATCCTGTTGAATTTCAGCAGAAGTCCACTGTCTCTTGCTGTATTCAAAGCCTCAGGGAAATGCTGTGTTGCATGAACAGGGATTGGCGTTGTTATTTGGGGGGTTTCCTTTGGTAAGGACCTAGTGGGACTGATGTGGTGTGTCTCATGGAGTTGGTTGCTCTATGAGTATAGTCTGATACTATCCCTACCAGAAAGACTTTACTGCTCGTGTAGATAGAATAGAAAAAGAATAGAAGAAGGAATGCAAGGACAAGGATTTTGGGCATCAGGTCAGGGAGAAAACTGAAAAAAAAAAAAAAAAAAAAAAAAAACTTTCCTTACCAGTTCCCTTGTTTCCAACCTTAACAACTAAATTTCTCTCGCATTTCAGCTTGTATTTATATTGCGGAGTTGTTCCTTCTGACACCACTCTTTTGCATTATACAGTGGTGACATTACCCAATTGCTACAAATCCCAGTAGTTTTAGGAAGGAGAGTGATCAGTTTCTGAAAGTGATTAAATGATGTGGTTGTCTCTTTTAGGAAGGATCTGAATGTGATGGACTTGATTTGTTGGCCCTGTGCTGTTCCAATCTGGGAAGTCTGGGCTTTGCTCATGTCCTTCTACAATGTTTTTATTGCAGTTAGCCATCAAATGGGAACTGAATTCATTCTGATGTTTGTTTTTATTCCCTCTCATATTTAAAACGTCTAACATTTTTCAGGATTGGGGGAGATGGGAGGATATGATTACATCCTTCCCAAGCCATCATTGTCCAGTCACTTGGATAAAAATGACTCAGATTCATAGCCCTTCTTTTCCTTATTCAGGACATGAGTCAAATCTAGATTTTCCACACCTAGGTGAAAACCTTAATCATGTTACTGGGCATTCTGGAATAGATTCATGAATCCCATCTTAATCTTATTTTAAAACAATACTGTAATTGAAACATTGCTACAATGTTCGATTCAACAAATCAGCATTTCCCTCTAAAATTAAAAAAATACTCTGTAAGGATCATTGCTGTTTCTCTGTTATCCTCTCTGCTGTTTGTACAGTAATTATGGAATATTACTTTAATTGGTAAAGACAGGACAGGTTTTGCACTTTCCACTGCAATATGAGAGCGTAAGGTCCCTCTTGGGATGTTGGCTCCAGAGTTTTCTCAGTAAAATAGAAAATCTTCATTAACCTGTCTAAGGAACAAATGGCCAGTGAAACAGGGGTAAAACTATTTATAAGCCTTATTCTGCATGACAGGAGTCCCATGATTTTGCAACAAATAATGTGTTTTAGGTGCCTGCTTTGCGGTGGCTGAATGAATTCATTGCAGGTGATGCTCTGTTATACTGTGTGGTTTCCAAGAGATCTATGAAACTGCTGAGTGTTTTGCATAATTGTCTTTATACTTCCCCTTTAGATTCTTCAAATATTTCTAAACTTAACACATACAGGGCTGAGCAAGTACTGATTGGTTTCTCCAGCACAGAGATTTTAGTTTGTTCTTCAATGGGATTTCATTTTATCATTTAAATAATACTTGTGCCCTCAGAGTCATTGTGGCTTCTTCGCTCTCCTTGAAACTGTATTGATCATGTAATTAAATTGCCTTCCAGCCACCTCAGGAATCTAGCAGGAATGAGACATATGCTTGCTAGGCCGGTTTCAGAAACCTGTCTGTCCTTCATTTTAATCTCAATTCCTCACCTTATTCTTCCAGTTACTTACAGATCTTGCAGCCTGTACTCCTCAGAAGCTACAATGGTGCAGGATTCAGTTGGTAAACTAGAAGATTTAGATGGATTTTAATGTTGTATTGTATTAATTCCAGTCTTGCATCTCAACAGTCTTATTTTTAGTGGTAGTATTCTTCTGCCCACAGGCCCAAAGGAGGACATGGGGATTCACTAGGCAGACACATGAAGATACATTCCCGTGGCCTTTGCTGTCTTCCAGTAAAGCAATGTGAATCATTCTAGTACTTTTTATTTAACATTATATATCTGATGGAAAGATGAATGCAATAATCATCATTTACTGCTCAAAACCATTATTGGTTCACTTTGTATTAGCTATGAATAAAGCCAAAGGCGCTTGCATTAAAAAAAAAAAAGTCTTTGCTTTGGAAATATATCTGGTTGATTGACTAAATTAAATAGTACTACAAAGTGAGCCAATAAACAAGAAACAAAACTGTCAATCATTCAATCTCTTTTTCATCTCTGCAGTATCTTTCACAACTGCTACTTCAAAGCCCTTCACAAAATTATCAATAGTTTTAAAAGCTGTTTAAGATAGATAGTACAAATCTATATGCAGCCAGATTGTTTTAGGAAAGAAAAGTTTTTAAAAAATTGTTTTAAGGAATAAAATACACACTAGTAACAAGAGGAGGCATGTTAAGAGTGAATGTGAGTATATTCTGGCAGAGAGATTCCCAGCTGAGGACTATACGGCAAAAAGCCTACTGGCCTACTGGTTTTTGTCCAAGACTTCTAAAGTCCAGCATTACCTACAATCATGTCCAATATCTTGCTGATCCAGAAGCCAATTTTTCAACTCAATTCTGGCTGAAATTAGAAACTCACATAGAGATCTCAGATTGGTGAAAAAGACTTGTTACCATGCATGCCAGAGATCATTCCTGCTGCCACATTCAGGATCAAGTGCAATGTCTTCTAATAAAAACATTTCTGGCAAAGCTGTATGTTAAGAGTTAGTGTAATTGAATCTGGATGTGAGGAAAGCATGCAAACTTGCTTCCAAGTCAGCAAGAGTTAGGCAGGATTTAATCCTTCATGTATTTTTATTATGATATAAAAAGCTGTTATATTGGTATTTTTAATACATTTATCAAAAGGAAACTGCAAACGCAAGGTAACTTCCAAATTTCCCACTGATATAGGAATGAGTAGCTGAGATACTTCTGAAGTGAACTAAGGCAATATGGATTTGGCTGCCAGGAGACCAGCACTCAGATTTGACTTTTAACCAGTTCATACTAGACCTATGCAAACATTTTCCCTGAACATTTCCTCAAGCATGAAGCTGATTTTTTTTTCTTTTTGTAATATGCTTTATTGGCTTTTCAGGAACATTTTAGAAAACCATTCTATCTACTGAGGTGACAAAACTCATCATCTGCTATGCACCAGCAGCTCCCACCAAAGCACCACTTACTTAGGGGCCTAAGAATAGGAGGCAGCAGACATTTCTATTAAGCGTTCCTTTTTAAAAAGAACTTGGCTCTAATTTAGCCATCTAAATAAGCTCCAGACTTTCGGAAGAGCTTAATAGATTGCATGCTGAACACTTGTGAAAATAGAGTCTATGTTTCATGTCTACATTGGAGCTCAGGTCTTTCAGCAAGCTGGCCTTGTATTTCTTGTTCTTGGACAAACAATATTTGGGGACTCCTTGGGGTTAATTCTGCCTTACTCATCCAGGTTGTTCAGTGGTGTGACTCCATTCAGTGTAAGTGGCAGGACTGCTGTGACATCCTTCCGGGAGCTATGGGAGGAAGTGGTAAGGAGCCTCGGATGCAGGAGACAGGCATTTCATTCCCTGCTCTGCCACAGATCCTTGAAGGTCTTTAGCTGGGATTTTCAGACTGTTTAAAGGATATGTGATTGTCAAGGGGAAATGATTCAGCTTTTGAGTCCTAAAAATAAGGTATTGTGAAGGAACCTTATTTTTGGAGGGATAGTTCTTGGTGTGTTTTGGGGATTGGGGGAAAAGTCATATCTCAAATTAGTGAGAGTGAAAACACTTGCAGTCGTCACTCCAAATTTCATCCTTAGTCTCTGTGCTCTGACTTCTTGGTTGGTTTGTTTGCTTTTTAGAATTCTTGCCTCCTAGGGATTTGTGAAGACAAATACATTAACACTATAAAAGTGTTTGGAAACTAAGCTAATAAAGATTGTATAAATCTCATATATAGATTATAAACCCCAGTTTAGAGCAGCCTAGAGGTATCTCACCATCTTTTATTCTTTCTCAGTACCAATTATTATTGAATGCTAAACAACCTGTCCTGAAGCCTGTCTGTAGTACAGTATCTTTTATCCTGAAAAATCCCTAGAACTACACAGCAAATATTACATAAACCATATAGCAATCATTTTACCCATCTGTAGAAAGCAGCCTCTTGGGAGTTTGGAAAGCGAGAGAACAGCACTGTTTTGTAGGAAGCATCATTTTTAATCATGTTGCTTTTATTTACATAGTGAAAATCCCTTGCCAAAAGCTCCCTCATCTCTGACCCCTTATGCAGTGATATAATGTAGTTCCTCCTGGGGCATCAGAGTCATTGAGGTCAGCCCTGCCATATATTCTAAATCACAGATATTAAAGAGGATAATTGGCATTTCTATCACCTGGTAAAACTAATAAGACAGCATCCAAACCAACTGTCTAGAGCACTGTAAAATAATCGTAAGGAGAATACAGTTTATTAAATAGCAATAAAAGTATAATAAGATCCTCTAAATAGAGTAGCAAAAGTTAAGCGAACCCAATATTAAAACACTATATATTATTAGATTTTTTTAAAGTCTATAGCAAGGAGATCCTTTGGCACATGAGTATAAAATCAAATTTAACGAGCATGTTAAATAAGCAATTAAAAGTGAGGATTTTAAACTTCTTTCCAGTCGCAATTGCTCTAATTTAGCACAAGTGGACATCTGACTTATATATTGCAAATCCTTTCTAGTGATGGCAATATCTGAATGACATTATTGAAAAGATTGTCATTTTTAGAATAAGATTGAAGACTTGATTCTCATGGTGGGTAAAATTAGCTGGCCCTTTCTTACAAGGCAGCCTCATATCTAAATGCTCACTCAGGATGTTGGGGACATGGAATCAGTCTTCTCTTCTGCTTAGGAAAATTCAGATCCATTTCTCCTCCTTTCCAAAAAAGATCTCAGCCCAGTGAGCTGGCTGTTTTGTCATGGGTGCACTTTCCAGCGCTCCGATTAGCTTCCCTGGTGTTCTGAAAAGAATGCAAAAGTCATTGGATAAGGAAGCGGAAAAAAACTGGGGCCGTGTAAAAAAGTGCCTTTGCCAGTGGTAGGAGACCTGAGTTCTAGTCATAGCTCCAAGGTTGTTTAAGCGTTTCTCTTGGAATAGCTGAGCAAGCAAAGAAGCAAATTCTGAGGAGTCTGGGGAATTCAAAGGAATTGAGTGAGGTGCCTTTAGAATTGGTGGAATTTTTCAGGTCGCTGTTTTAAGCATAGAAATCTAAATTCAGCTTGAAAATCCTAGGCCTATTTTTGGCCTCATCCCGAAGCACTCTCAAAAAAAATTACCTTTGTCTTAAAAAATGTGTATACACCAAGTGAGAGGCATATTTTCTGTTGGATGAACTCTCCAAGGAAACCATAGTATCTTTCTAGCTCAGTCACTGGGATTTTACTGGCAGGTTGTGTGCAGTGTGTGAGGTCCTCAGATGCTGTACAGTGGAGCAGCTCAGTGACTGATATGGCTAGTATTCACATTTGCACTAGCGCCATTTGAAGAATCTGGGCACTTCTAGCCATGAAGAAGCCGAGCATCCTATCTCCTTTTCTAATGGGCAAAGCCGTTGCGGACATCCTTAAAAAGCAGTGGGATTTTTAAGCCGTTCTGTTCAAGTGTTGTTACAAGAGGGATTTTGCAGGTTTGGACTGGTGTGCTGCCATCCCTGGCAATTCTTTGTTGGTAGTGGACTCCGGCACATTTAAAGTCTCTGTTTTTGCAATTACAGGAAATGTCATGGATAGTAACTGACCAGCAGAGTAAAGAAAACCAACGGCTGTGGTAGAGTACAGAGTTTTAGGCTCATTTCACTTTGCCATTTTCTTGCAGCACCCCACGTTACCCAGGTAGATGTCCTGGATTATTCTGTGCTCTACAACAGCATAGCGACAGTGGCAGGTCCTGCAGTCAGCACTAGACATGTCCCTTTTCATTCTCATCCGTATGACCGAGTATTTCCCTTTAACTGTTTTATTTTTACAAAGAAACTTTTTATCCGTAGCCACATGTGTGAAACTCTCCAATGGGCTGTTTCAAATCTAGTCAAGGTCATTGAAAAAAAGACATTTTTAAAGTGGCTAGGGCTCTCAAAAGTTCTTTTGGATTCCCCAGAAGCAAAAAGCAGCAATTATGCTGTAAGCCTTATAGATCAAGGACTTGAGTATCTTTCAACATCCTAAAGCCCATGCAGACTTTAAACTGGTATTCCCAGCTCATTTGCCAAAAGAAGAGGAGGAAAATGAAATGAACTGCAAGCTTTTGCCTTGAGGTCTAGTGCAACAGGCCTTCTGAAGTCTGGGAGTCAGAATTGTTTCAATCTATGTAAATATTGGGAAATTAAATTCCATATGTCCCATGCCAGATGCTCCCAGCTGCTGCTGTTGTGCAGGGATCGGTAAGTAGAGAGTTTAGCCTTGTCAGGCAGAGGAGGCAGGGGGAAAAGTCATTCCTTGAGCGGGTGGGAGGGGGGCGGCTTGTCGTCTTGAGGTCGGAAGGGTAATGTGTACAAGTGACGGTGCCAGTGATCTGACAAGCCAAATCACTGGACAGTTGCAAGTTCCATGCGAGACTTAAAACTGGAAGATCCCAGTGAGAGCGTCACAGGACTTGGCGTGAGAGCACGGCTTGAATATACGTTGTTTATTCCAGCACGTATAGGAATTGCGTGCGTCTGGCTGACGGTCAGCTTTGGATGGCGAGTGGTCGGAGCGGGTCGGCCGACCTCCCCGCAGCCCGAGGAGGAGAACGCGCGGCAGGGCCGAGGCCGTCGCGGCGCCGGCCGGCCGCTCCGGCCGCGGTTTGCCCCTCGCGGGGGGCTACCCCCTCGCTGCCCGCCCCAGCTCCTGCCTTTTGGCCAGGCTTTGCACTTCTCCTGTGACGGATTTGCGCGTTTATTTGATAGGTTTGTTATTCTTATCGCGAGCCTCATCACGCTGGATGAAAAAGAAGTAAAGACCTAGCAAAAGCAACCACAATTTTAAATGACCTGTTCTTAAAAAAAAGCACGCATGCCCTAATGAAACCAGAGATTTAGGAATCCTCGTGGAAACTCCAGCCGCCTAAAAGCAGGCCGTGCCCCTCTCTCCCCCTCTCACGCGTGCGCACGCGTCCGTTTGCCCAGCTCCCGGCTGTCAGCACGTCCGTACCCCCGGGCTGGCCGCACGTCGCTGGGAACGCTGCCAGAGCGCGCCCGGAGCGCGGGGGAAGCCCTCCGCCACCGCCCGGCCCAGGGCGGCCCGCTTGGGCGCCTGCCTCCATCCTCCACAAACCCCTCCCCCCTTTATTTTATTTTATTTTATTTTTTATTTCAACTTGGTGACATATGGGACGGTCCCTGTGAAAGAGCGGCCTTGTGGCTTCCCCTGACATCACTAGAGGCGCTCGGTAAACACGAGGGAACACGGAGGCCTTTCGCTGGGGTGCGGGAAGAGGGAGGGAGAGGGCGAGGAGGGGCGAGAAGTTACTCAGCATTTAC
Source organism: Rhea pennata (assembly GCF_028389875.1). Lineage (NCBI taxonomy): Eukaryota > Metazoa > Chordata > Aves > Rheiformes > Rheidae > Rhea > Rhea pennata. The sequence continues at coordinate 5,799,303 of NC_084680.1, forward strand.
TGTCTGAGAAGGTGAGAGTTACTGTGGAAAAACCCTGCAACTTTATTGTTCTAACCTTTATTTAAATATAGAACCTATAACCCGTTTTTCCAGAGAATTTAAAATAGCGGTTTTTGCTCTCAACCACGCTGTCCAATTTCTGAGGTATCACATACTTATGTATTATTTTACGGAGCTGACAGAGGGGGAGTCTGGGGAAAAAAATAGCCGCGACGGCCAACAGCGGCGTGTGGAATAAACCTGTGCGCGCGCGTCTCGGGAGGAAGACCGACTGCGGCGAGCCTGCCAGCGCTTGTGCTTGCTTTTACGTTAGTCCGTGACGCTCCCCCCCGGCGCGAGGGGCTCGGGCCTCGGGGCTGCCAACGATAACTGCCGCTTCTGCGCGCGGAGCCTGCGAGGGCAGCTCGGGGCGGGCGCGCGCCTTCGCCCCTCGCGCCGCCGCCGCCTCAGCTGAAAGAATTATTTGTAAGCGTTGCCAGCAGAGGAATGTTATTGGAGGTGGTGTTTTCTAGTGGCACGCTTGGAGGAAGGAGTTTTGCGAGGGGAGGGGATACCCGGGCAGCGCGGGAGCGGGGGAGGGGTTCCTCGGGGATTGATTTCTTGCTGAGCATCGAGGAATCCCTCGCAGCATGCACCCCCGCTGCCCTCCCGTTCCCTTTTAACGCGCTTTGAGCGTTTTACCCAAGGCTTTTGCTTTAGAGGGCGAGGCAGACCAGCCGTAAGGAAATATCCCGTCTGTTCTCCAGCAGACCTGAGCGCGTCCGCGGGGTAGCGTTCGGTCCGAAGCAAGGCCCGAGTTACTAACGCTCGCGTTGCAGCAGCACCTCGAAATCCCAGGGGAAGCGTCGGCCTCGTTTAGCCAGGCGCTGTGCCGACAGCCGGCTCGCTCGAGGCGAGGAAGGCAAACGGCGCGCGAGGAGCCTGGCGTGACTTGCTGCGGGTCACGCTGAAGCTCGGCGGCAAAGCCAGGAGGGAGCCCAGGGCTGATAAATCACTGCCAGCTCAGCGCGCAGAGGGTGGTCTGGGATTTTGTACGTTTAAAATTTTCCTTAAGGCAGTTTTTGCCCCATTCTCAGTGGCGAGTGCTTCATTCGATGAATGGCACGGCATTTTTTTTCTTGAAAGATTATATTTTAGGGCGCATGTCAAAGTAGTCAGGGTGTGCCTGGGTATGTGGACATAATCTCAGTGGATGCATTGATTTACGCATGTGTTTCTCTGCCTTCCCCCTCCCCCATCAGTTCTTTCCCTGGTGTCCCAGAATTTAACTTTTGATTTTCTCCATTTTGAATAATCGGTGTTTTGATTTTCATAGAGCTGTGACCAGAAGTTACCTACCTGTGTCCTCCCAGCTTTGAAAAATGGGTCTGCAGAACTCAAGAGTATTTGGAAATCATAGCCGAAAGGTGCATTCGGGCCAGGAAGTGTAAAATTAACATAAGCTATCACAAGGTATCAGCTGAACCAGACTGAAATGAAGGTGGTATCAGTGTGTGTCTAGAGGGGTTCAGGAGGGTGATGTATATTTATGGACTTGGAATTTTTTATCGTTTATTTTCTGGGGAAAAGTTGCATATCTTTTGCAAACCATTCCAGTTGCAAGTGTAGTCTGAATTTGTAATGGTCTTTGTTTGACAAAGAAAACATTTTATGCAAAGCTGGTTATTTCAAGGTGGAACTGTAGTGTAGACAGTGTGTAGGGGACTGTTTCCTTTCCAGAGTTTAACAAGATCTATGCCATTTCTTCCCCACTAGGGTTTACTACAGCTAGCTATTTAGACGTGAAAGCTAAGTGCATGAAAGCCTCCCTGTGCATTGGGGTTTTACATAGCAGGAGTCTTGGTAAGAAATTTCAAGGGAATTTTTTGGTCCCTCCCCATCAGTTAAACTATAATTACCAGTCCTTTGCCAGCATTTTGGATGGATCATATTGAGGCAGTAAGTTGTTCATGACCTGTTCATGTTAACTATTCATTCACAATTTGTTTTGCATAATAAGATACTAAAATCACATTAACGCTCCCAAAATAAACTACTGAATTGTTTCAAGACAATAGCAACAAGTTAATCAGTGATTCAGCCAAATATGCTGGTACAAGTTCTTAGCTCAATCACCATTTATTACGGAAATGTGTGAAAATGCTGAGAAGATTGTGTACATTTTCATGAACAAGATGTAAACTGTAAATAAAAGGAGATTACTGAGGGTCTAAGCTGAGCACAAATGCAGATGTAGGACTAAGTTTTAAAGAAGTTTTTCCGGGATATCTACCTCTCTGTTTCATTTACTGCAGGCCATCTAAAGTATTCACAGGAGAATGTGGCTGCTATGAGGAGTCCCTGTGTGAAACTTTTCCCTTTTCCCTTTTCCACAGGATAGGGTGCTCATAACTTGAATGTCTTTCTGGCCAATGTCTCAAAGCATGTGGAATGCTAATTGATCTTTTTTCAGCTTCTGTAATAACATGGGATTTGGCATTCCTTTGAAGTTCCTAGTGAAAGTTCAAGTTGGTTTTTATTTACCATAATATATTTACCTACCTTTAACTGTGGAAAAAGGGCACTTCTACCATGATGTCGGGGGGGCAACTTTCCTCCCTGCTACCCTCCCACAATGTGACCATTATATCAACATATGGCAAACATTTCTCCTACTCTTTGTTTACTCCCAGCAGTAAAAATTCAGTAAAAAGCCAAGGGCCTTCCATAGAGAGAGAAAAACTCAGCTACAACCTTCAGGACAGGAAAAGCAAATACACTTTTAACAAGAAAGTTATTGGGACATTGCTAAATATTTCCAAGAAATAAAATAACAAAGGAGCTTGTATCCAAGAGGAGTCACATATCTTCAGAAAGTATAAGCATCATGGAAAAAAATCCTGAAGGATTATTATTGAAAGGTTAGCTAAAATTAAAAGCAGGTTTATGCAGCCAAAGTAGTTTTTGGGCTTTAATTCATTAGCTCAGGTTTCGTCTACCAAGATTCCGCCCCCGGCACGTGTAATAAGATTAGTTCATTAATCGTCGAGTACTTTGGAATTAACATACTGGAGGTGCTTTTCTCCCTCTCTGAAAAGTCCCTCTGGATATATAAACACAGCAGTGATTTTGTTGAATGTGGGATCAGAGTTAGTTCTGCCAGGTTTGGCTTGATGAGAATGACTGAATCCTATAAACAAGTGAACAGTGGAAGAAACAGATTAAGAAAAAACCCTTGTTTTGTCTTTCAGAATTGTACTGTAATGTTTGGCTAATAGCATATGGAAGTTTAGTGTATTAACTCTTTCAAAGGAAAAAAGAAAAGGGGAATACTTTTTTTTTTTTTTTTTTTTTTTTTTTTTACAGAATTTGCCCTTATCCAGGGGACTCTGCTATCTACCTGTCATCCCATTAGAAACTGGAGGATGAAAGGGGGACCTGTGGGGACCCAAGCAGTCCAGCCAGGTGTGTGGGCATGGATGTGAGTGCTTCCTTGGGACCAGACTTGTGTAGAGTGCAGCAGAAGCACTTCGGTCTCCTCAAAGAGCTGCGTTTTGTGCATTCATGAAAAAGGCGGCAGCCTGGTCGTGGAACAGTGCTGGGCTTGCTCCGCAGGCAGGACAGGCGGTGGTAGGGTCTGGACTCATTACTCCTGCAGCAGGATGTCTGAAGGCAGAAGGAGGGAGTGTATAGTCAGCAACATGGGAAAAGATTTTTTGTGCTCTCTTCCTCCTGTTCCCCACTAGAAGCCCACGTGAGGTCACATCAAAGTATGGCCTAGTCTTTTTTTCCTGAGTGAATGGGAATGAACCACCTTTGTAATAAGGTCTTTTAAAAACCACTTGGGTCATATGCCCATTTACATTATACCATGTTGTCTTGCAATTTAAGCAGATTAAAAACACATTTAACAGAGTGTAAGGAAGGAAAAGCCCTGATCCCAAATGGCAAGGGTCAGAAGCGACATGAATGATTAGGTGTGTTATTTGGTATTCTGATACGCCTTTGCTTAGTTCTGAAGTTCTTCAAAGATTTTGAAGCACAGAATGCAAGGCCTGAGGCTCCGGACTCATAGGTATTTTACCTGATGGAGGATATTTGGCTCTCCTTTTCTTGTAATTTCTGTATCTATTTTTTCTTCTCTCTGTAATCAAATACAAGCAATTCAGTAACAGAGGCATATTTCATATTTCACTCTAGGAACCATAGGAGAACATTCACGACATTGGCAAAGAAGACCGCTAGGGTTTATTTATGACTAGCTTAAAAAGAACTGAATATGGCTGCTTGATTTAAAATGACTAAGTAGGTATATGATACCTATCTTCAAACACATAAATGCTAGAAAGACACAGAAATTTCTGGTTTAAGCTGTCTGGTTTAAGCCAAGAGAGGTATACCTATAAGCAATAGAAAGAAAATAAGGAAAACTCAGGCTCAACTTAGGCAAAAACACAGGAAAAAATTCCTAATAGCAAGACCTCTCTAAAAATCTCAAGGTACAATGATCCAGTTGTAATAATGTCGTAAAAGTGGCCCAGTGCTACAAATATTGTAAAGAATGCTGGGGATTTCCCATTTATTATGCCCAGGTGGGATTAAATAACCCAGGCAAAGGAAGGCTTGATACAATCATAAGCCTCTGCAAGGATCTGTAATGAGTGTGGGAGCAAATCAGGTAAACTTCTCAATGCCAAGTGTAAGTGGAGGGAGACCATGTCCAAAGGAAAGGTGATTGTGGAATTATCCTATTTGAGTTCAAAGTGCAATTTGAATGATGAATGCTCTTAATAAAAGCATGGCTGCTTTAGTAACCCAATACCTCCATTACTATTTGAGGCTATAACTGTAGCTGATAGAAAGAAATGGATTTATATTTTGCTAGAATGTGTTATTTATCAGTAACGGTTTCAGGATTGAGATGAGAACTGATTGATAAAGAGAGCCTAAATAAATTGAGGCAACTTTGCTGTGTGCAGTTTCCTGACATGTTCTTGTTCCCGTAAAAGAGAAACCATGTCACCACAGAATAAGCATCTGCAGTCCAGACAAGGTGAATCCTCCCAGCTTCTTCCTCTATGCTATCCCTTTGCTCTAGAGGGAGCAACCGTGGGTGTACAAATGGAGTAACATAGGAACAAAATGGCATAAAGGTAACTATCAGGAACTGTTTAGAAGTGAAGGGTACTGGGTTATGAAATGGTCATTGGAGGATAATTGTGGAATCTTGTTGTTTAGTAGCTTTTTTTTTTTTTTTTTTTTTTTTTTTTTTTTTTTTTTTTTTGAAGCAGGCTGGACAAAATCCTAGAAAATGTCTTTGGAGACAAACCTGTACTGGCAGAGAAATGAACTGGATGATCTAACTGGACTTGTCCACCTCCAACTCTGATGATCTGAATGTAGCTTCCCAAGAGAAAAATTGAAGCCCTGCTGAATCACTTAAGCTGATGGGTCAGACTGACAGCCCCTTACTCACAGTCATGATGAGTGTCTCCCGCAAGCAGTTCTGCTGACACCAGTGGGACTACTTGTGTCGGTAATTCTTCCCTGTTTAAGAAAATGTTGCACAACCTAGCCCGTCCATTAGGAAGTGAGCCATCCTAATGAACGATTAACCATACACATCCTAGATGTAATTGGTACAAAATCATTGCTGTTTTATCATCTGTTCTTACATTTTTGTGGTGGCTGCTGCTGCTTTCAAAATCGAAGGAAACAAAGCAAGCTATTTTGTGTTTTGTTTTTCTTAGTAATTTATGATTAATAGGGTAAATCTTGGAATCTTTACTCAGTTTTCACTTTTTGTTACCCAGGGCTTCTGTTTATTCATGTTTTGTAACAGAAATAAAAGGTATTTCCTTTTAGCTGAAGGCAGCTAATCAGGATTAGGCCTGGAGCAAGAATATTTTACATTCTTACGTTCCAAGAGTACCTTGATATAGAATTATCTTTTTGTCAGCCGTAGATTAAATATTCAGTTACACCACTCTTCTTTAAAAGGTATTTTAGGGCCTATCTGATCAACTGATACTGAATACAGTTGTGTACAGCTCTACATTATGTAGATGTGGGTTAGCTGAAAGTTGATAGTGAAAGAAGAGTGTGGTTTGTGAAGCTATCGCTCTCTGGGATTGAGGAACTGGGTGCCATTCATTGCTTTAAGAGCAGTATATGATTCTACGCATGTCTGACAGAGAGAAGATGGAGTCCCAGTTCTGTGCTGAGCTCAGACTAGCAAGTCATGCTTTTAGTCCCCAGCTGGGCGGTATCAGCTGTACAGCAGCCATTATTTCCTTCCAGTCTATTGGCATTTCCTACTTCTCTATAGACTAAGCAGCTCTACGATGGTTAGGTGAAGCTATGATCTATGTACAAAATTCAGCCTCTTTTGAAACAGTGTCTAGTTTGTAGCTGCTTGAAATAACAATGTGTATTTCTACAGTGGGTGAAGATGAGTGACTTGGAGGGAGACAGACGTCAAATCAAGGCAGAGCATATTCTGGATGCTTCTCAGTCAATGCTTCATTATTAAAGCCAAACTGAGCTATTAAGCTCTTTTTGCAATTCGAATAATAAGCAGCTTTATTTAAACATAATTACATTAACTGAAAATTTTCTAATGTGGGGCTTTTTTGTTCTGACTGGTGTTTGGAAAGGTCTCCACAGCTTTGAGTCACCTGTTTTGAATTTTTAAAAGGTTTATATCTAGTTACAGTACAGACATTATTATACATCAAGGTCTTAGTCATCTTGGTCTGCTCTTGTAGCCTAGTGTGCTCATTCATTTTGATTTATCTGAATTGGTTGAGCTGGAAGGAATGGGACAGAAGGGTACACAGGTTGAAGGAAAGCTAACCTTTAATAACAGTTGACCTTTACTTTTTTATTATTATTTTTTTTTCATGGACTTACTCTAAATAATGATACAATTGTGAAAGAATACAGAAGGCCAGAAAAACACAGTGGGTTTTTTTTCTTTTTTTCTTTTTTGTTTTTTTTTTTTTTTTTTTTTTTTTCTGTAAGACTGCTTTCTGAGATGTATGCTGTATTGGAGCATCTTACTGAGATGTAACATCAGGTCTCACCTCTCCAAACAAATTTTATGTTTATAGTGCATTATTTGCTTTTATTTTTATACAAAGAGATTACTAGTTATTCCCCCTCACTTTTTCTATTAATGTGCCTGTAGCATACTCAGAAAGCTAGGCTGTCACAGTAGTGCTTGGCAGACCTTATTAAAAACTGAGCAAAACTTCCAATCTTTTGACCTTTGATTTTCCAAAATTAAGATTTATCGCAGAAGTGTACCTTAGGCTTATCTCCTAAATATCCTGGCTGATGCTGCTGAGTTTGAGATGCAGTGAGCCTTGTTCTTCTCTGCTCAGTCGCTTTTGCTCCCCACCCTTCCTGTTCCAGCTGTGGTCTGTTCAGCCACGCAAGAGGTTTTGAATCAGGACTTCTGAACCACCCATTGACCCTGCGCAGGACTCTTTGTACAACAGGAGTGAGTCACTTAACCAGTCAGTGAAGTTTGGCCTTGCTTTGCCTCAACACTGGGCAAATCACATCACTGGGCTCTTGACAGGACTGCTGTGGTCTCTGGGTCTTCTTTGCTTAGTAAGAGAATAAATGAGATTGCACAAAGGTATGCTGGCACTGCAATGTCCCTGAGGCAGTCTGTCTACCGACTTGGCTCCCTATTGCTTAATCTTCGGGCAGTAGCAAAACAGGCCTAAAAAAAAGGATCGTCAAAGAAAACTGTGGCAGGAGAATTTAGGAAAGGCACTGGCCAGGTGCAAGCATAGGGCATAGGAAAATGGGGAAGGACGCATCTATAAATTAATATTAAGAAGAGGAGAAAATTTCCTTTCAGTCTGTCCTGAACAAAATCCTCTGTTGGCTTGTTGTTGCTTTTACCAACAGGGAACTCGGCTTTTTAAAGCTCTCTTCATCTGTGCAGGTGGCAGTGTAAGTAGCATAAAACAGAACTTGTCAAATCCAGGAATCTGGCTTGTGGAGAGCAAATCCCAGAAAGAGAAAAGAACCCGCAAACCCAAAACAAAACAAAAACACAGTACCTAAACCAGACTTCCACTTCTGGGATCAGATCAAAACAATGAAAAGCCCGGAAAGATTAAACTAAGCTCAATTCAAATTAGTTTATTCTGTTGCATGTTTCTCGAGGCAAAAGAGTTTACTTTGGAATTAAAGCGCACACACAAAACATAGCCCTCAACTGGACATTCAGAGCACTCATAGTTTGCAGAGGAGTTCAGAGAAGCTGACTCTCAAAAACAGATGGGTGTCGAGAGGCACCGTTGAGGTCTCTGCATTCCTCTCTGCGTATTGACATGGGGCTGTTGTGCGGAGATGGTCAGAAAGTACACAGCTGTTTGATTGCTCCACTTAAATAGTTCTGCACACGCACAGCAACCTCCTAACACCCCTTAGGACCTTATATACTCTATAAGGCAGGCTCTGCCAGTGACCAATTCTGCTGCACGCGTAGGAGGAGTGGAGGGGAGGGTGCTTCAGAGGCACTGGAGGCCTAGTTCAGGAAAGAAGCCGTGAAGTGCTCTGGATGGCTCTTGAGGCATATCTGCCTCCATCGTTTCTTGAGGCTGTGGGTCTGTTGTGTGTGAATTCCTCAAAAGATTTCACTTGTGGTATTGGTAACATTTGTAACGTTTTGGCAGGCAGGATCCTGGCCACAAATAATTAGTGCAGAGGTGGCATGAAATTGAAAAATGAATTATGAAAATATTTACTTTTTAACTTTTAGTAAGAGCCTTGGTATCATATTTGGGAATAGTTCCTGCTTTATTCCAGCTGGGTTGCTGAGTTTTTCTGCTTTTCTGATTTGTTCAGCTTTTGAGTGAGAGAAAGGCATTTTTTATGGTGGGGGTGTCCCTGCAGAGGGCAGCGGTGGTGGCCAACCCCACATATCCTTACTGAACAAGGAGAATATGGGATGCTAGGATATGACTAGTTCATTGTGAACCCCTTGCGTAGTGGTTCTCAAGTTAGGCTGCTGTGCCTTCCAGCAAGACTCTGCCACGACAGAAACTCATGAGCCCAAGACAAATTTGCTTGAAGTGATGCTTCCACATGGAAGCAAGAAAACCGTTTGAGACCACTGTCCTCGTGACTCTCTGGTAGTGGAAAGTGCCACCTTCCCTATGACTCCTTGGGAGCAACAAATGAGATGTTTTCCAGTCTTATTTTCTGTTTTATTTATTTATTTTTAAAGTTGCAGGCTTGGCAATAAGAAAATGCAATTGCTGTTTGTGCTGCTGTTGCTAACCTTCCTTTGCATTGGCTCACGGGGCTGTCCGCACTAGGCGGGCATTTCTTTCAAGGATATCTCCTGAGGTCCTAGGATTGCTGTGTTCTAATGAGAGACGTCTCTCCTCTCCTCTCCTCTAAGCTCACTCTGGTGGAAGCAGTCTTGATCGACTGGGACATGAAGGGTGTGAATGCAAGGAACCACAGAGCAGGAAGAGTAGCTGAGATGGAGAACTGGCTGGTCTTTTATTCTACTTCTGCAGCCCTCATTCCAGACTCCTCCTTTACCCCAGATAATTTCACCCAAGATATACATTTCTTCCATTTGGAGAAGACACAGGTAGGATTACAGGCCTCTTTGGGACCAGTTAAGAGGCCAGACATGAGGCCTCTGACACAACTTCCTAGTTGCCTGCAGCTGCAAGTCTTCTTGCTGTTCTAGCTTCTCCAGCCTCTGGGAAGAGCCTACGCAGATGTCTGTACTGACCAGCAGCTAGGAGGAAGGTATGAAGTAGGAGATGAATGGTGGGTTGCTTTGAAGATGAGTTTCTGAGAAAAAGGGTAGGTTAAAGTCCAAGGATAAGCTGTCAGAGCAATAAGATGCTTGAGGAAAGGACAGCCTGATTTTCCTTTGTTTATTCTCACATTTGACTTTTAGTTGAGGAGTCCAGTCAGACTAATTTCTCCCTGCATAAAGAAAAGACATTGAATTTAATTGCTGACTAGAAGTGGAAGGTTTATTTTTGGGCCAGAGATGTATGCTGAGAGAGTACCTATTCATTAGCTTTCCTAATATTCTAAATATTAGCTATAGCTTTATGATTCTGGCTTTGTGTTAACGATTTTCATGCTACTGCTCCTTTTTGACACTTTGATGGCATTGAATGTATTCTGCAACGTCATCACCTAAGATGCATAAAATAAGGTAGAACTAGTACAAGATAAATAGAGCTACCTGACTTGATTATGGCCTCATATGCTCTTGACTCTCTTTTCAGTCAATTAAGCTGTGATGTGGGGTTTCCCTAGCATTAAATCTGTGATTTTACACCACATAGTTTGAGTCAGGAGGGAGAAACTGATTTTTTTTTTTCTTTTTTCCTGAAGGTCTTCCCTCAGTCTCTTAAAATAACGTGTAAGAGTCAATAGGGTCGTTAGTCTCTACAGGGGAACCACTGTTGCAGAAGAGAGGTGAGCAATGAAGATGGATGCATGGTTGGATCCACTTAAAACCACAGCTGAGATGTATGACAGTTTAAATTTCTAACCAGTGCTTTTTAAATTCTAACCAGTCTGTTGTTTTCTTCATGTAGCCCTTAAAGAAGGGCTTTATTTATTGACTATTTTATGTAGTTCCAGTGAAGACCAGATGTTTTTAGGAATAGCAAGAAAATCTGCCTTCAGGTCTGTCTGAATAAATGAGAATCAAAATACTGAAGAACCAAACTGCCGATTCTTTTTAATATCTTATTGCTACTGGAGAGATGACCCATGAAACTGGTTAGAAGTCAACAGAGACTGGAGACTGGCAGACTTCAAGCTGGAAACTGGTTTTAGTGTGATTACAGGGAGTAAAGACAAAATTTTCTGTTCTCTATAACATGCTTAGTGTCCATTAGAGCTATCTCAATGAACCATATTGTGCAATCAGGCTTTTTAATTGCTCATTGATCTCAGGGAGAATTTCTGTTTAAAAATCAATGGCTCAGAATGGCTTGTGAGGAGCAGAGAAGGAAAACCCATTTTGTGTTTGTGTAACATTTGCTAGAATTGGTTAAACAGACACACATCAAAATAAATGCTGTAACCTTTCAATAATGTTTAGTCTCCTTGAGAATGAACATACTCTAAGTATGTGTGTTAAGTATACACCATTAATAGTCTCTGTGACATTTGGGCTGGCTCCACAAGGGAGATGAAGGGCATGCACTGAAAATGGTATCAAAAGGGAAAAATAATCACCTCAAGTTACAGAAATAAAATTTACCAGAAGTTGCAGATATAAAAATAGATTATTTGGGTTATCCTGATTGAATTTGATCCTTGTAGTGTTGCCATCAGAGGACACAACTTACCTGCTTTCATAGACCAGGTTTCTTCTCTGAAGTTGTGACAGGAATGAGTCCAGAAATTCCTGGAGAAGTGTCACAGATGATGGATAATTCTGGTGTAAGTTACTGCCATTACTTAAAGGCAGTAATTTTTTCTTAGATTTTGGCTCCCTATGTTGGACTTTCCTGTGTCTGTTTGGAATAATGTAAGCATAAGTATCTAAGGGCAACTTCACATTACAGTGGACTTTTTATCCAGCTGATTCACCATATCAAACCAACCTGATGATCTGTCAGTGGAAGACCTCTCCTGTTTTTCCAAGCATGTGAGTGATCACAGTCCCCTGCCATAAAGTGGAAGACTGCAGAGGAGTGGAGCTGGCCTAGACATTAATTAGATAATTCCATAAATACAGAGAAATTCAGATGTAAAACATGGTAAGGTCAGTGAAGAGTTCAGTTAACATTAGTGGGCCTTGAGTACAGCCTTGGAAGAGCTTAAACTGTTTTTTGATTGTTTGTTTAAGAGTGGTACTCTAGCAGCTCACTACTGTGTGTAAAAACATTTTTTTGATGGACTCATTGACTTCAGTTAGCTACTGGGGTTTATTTCTATTAGGAATGAAGTTGAGGAAGACCATGGCTTAGCTAAAACCCTGAGCTGTATCAAGTTTTGCTTAGGCTCCAGAAAGCTTGATTATTTCCACTTTTTATTAAGTTTTCTTGTCTCCTTTTATCTCTCAGTGATAAGAATAATTATTATTTCTGGGCCATTGAGCTAAAACTATTTGTATTGTTTATTGGTGTATAAGGGCTGATGTGATTTTGTGGTGGATCATATCATCCTACAATAAATAGTTAGATAAAGTGAGATGGGATGTCTCAGCCTGGTGCATGAATGGAGAATAACATGAATTTTAACAAAACGAAGGTTCTATGTGACAGCTTGAAGGCCTCTGAGTTCACCTAGACCTATTCAAGCTGCCTTTTAAGGCTTAGGATGTAGCAATCTCTAGAGATATGTCATCAAGGATGGCTGCATAGCTTGCAACTTTCTCTTTACAGTGGATGTGCATTTAGTCTAGGGAAAAACTGTTCTTCCTGTGGTGCATTGCCCAGCTCTGGAGTGTAGTTTGGGTGAATGTAGTTGTCATAAGTTTACATAACTCTATCGCATCAACTATTTACATCTTGCATTAGCCAAAAGGTTTGATCTGACATCTTTCTGTGGCTCTTAACATAAACTGAGCTGACAGAGAGGGGCTGCAGGTGAAATTTTATGGTCTTTACAGCATACCCCTGGTAATAGGAGGACTGGGGGAGTTTGCATGCGAATGTATGAATTTTATATCACCTTTGCATCAGCCCTGGCCTTAGGGAATGTTCCAGGGTGGATTGGAGTACGCTGAAATAGGAGCAAATCAGGGCATGGCTCAGATAGACTTACATTTGGCTCTGGCTCTGTAAGTACATTAAACTGGTTTTCCAGAGATTTTATCATCAGTGTGACTCAGCATCATTAAACTTGAAAGCAATAGCAAAATTGGTGATCAGGAAGAGAACTTGGGGACCATCACTCAAATTTTGATGGCCTGTAATAAGTCAGAGTTGCATCCAGATGACTCATATTCTTGCAGGCTTCTAAGTCAACATTTTTTAAGCACAGAAGTAGTTTGGATAGGCTTCTGAACTGAACCCAGCCTTCCAATGGTTTGAGGTTCACCCATTGCTATTTTCTATCTTACTTAAGCAGAGGTTTAAATTTAGAAAAAGAACTTGCTGTGTAAACATTAAGCACTTTGTTTAAACATTAAGTGTTAAAGTTACAAGTTGGCTTTTTAACTTGAGCATATGGAAATATGTAACCTAATTTGCAGAGGTGTGGAAGCCAAATCAATTTTGGGATTGGAGTGAGCTCAGCTCATTGCACTTAGGATATGTGTATTGCTTAGAGTTATAACCAAAACGATTGCAATTTCACTATGTGCCCTGGAATAGTCAATATTTGGAATAAAAGAGAAATTATTTGCAATTGTAATGTTTCCATGCTAGGAGATGAAATTGATAACCTCTGATCTCATCTGAATGAGCATATAAAAGGAAATTAACCCAATTCTGTAAAGAATTTTTTGAACAAACTTCACTTTGCATACTGGAAGTTCCGGTAACCTGAAATTGTAATCGTAACCTGTGCATTAAGTATGTGCATGTATCTTAACAGGATTGTGGATGTATATATTCTCTTTCTGAAGGCAAAAATAGAATGAAATAAAAATATGGAAGTTGCCACTGATATTTGTTTGGGGAAATTTTGGGAAACAAGGAAATATCGTGTAAAACTTTTTCTCCTTGTTAAGGCTTGTGGTTTACCCTCCCTCCTCCAACAATTACAGAGTTTCTCAAGAGCAACTTAAAATTGTTGAGTAAAGGTCATTTATCTAGTATGGTTTTCCCTAGGATAGCTTTTAACTGTGTCTCTGAAAAAGAGTTGATGTCTGAAATTGCCCTATCCAGTATAGTAGCCAGTTTGCTAATACAGAGTGTGAATGTGAACATACGGAGGGAGTTGATTGCATGGAGAAAGGACAGATCTTTTCCACTAAGAAGAAGTAGTCGCCTATGTTGGTTTCTTGCCTCTTTGCTTGCCATATTAGCATCAAAAGAGAGAGAAAATTTCTACAGAGGAAAATGAGAATGATAGCCAAAGAAAATATCTTTCTTGTTTATTTTAGATAGTGCCCAGATCTGCCTGTTTTGATTGGATTTGCTGCTCCTTTACATGTTTGCCCCATGCACTGTATTTATTTAGTAGGTGATGCCAAAGCAGATCTTCAAGTGTTGGAAGAAGGAAAAGATCTCAAAATGCAGTATGTGAAACACTCAAGAGGAGTTTTCTAGCTCAACGCATTTTCTAGAGATGGCTTTTCCATGTTGCATTCTCAAGGCAGTACTTTCCCACAAGTTGCCCTGCATCCTGCAATACAATATTCTTTCTACAAATAAGTATTTTTTTTTCAGTGTGTCGGAATGCCCAATAGTGAGAACTGAATGGGGAGTGAAGCTGTGAGTCAGCTTTAGCTTTAGTACCGCGTATCATCAGCATTCCTGTAACTACATTGTTGTTCAAATGCATCGTCTTGTCGGTGTCTGAATGTTGTTGCCAGCTGATGATTGTCCCGGCATCCAGGTGGTTTCATCTCTGTACATGTCAGAAGCAAACAGACAAATAATCTGTTACTTGGTTGGCTCCAGTTGTTGCACTTCTAGACAGTTTCATCCAAAGACTATTTTTTGGAGTCTTTACCAGTTCTCAGTTGCTGACATTTCTCAATGCCTGGACTTCAAGACTGGTTTGAGGCTGTGGTTATTTGTTTTGCTTGTAGTGAAAGGCACCTGCAAAAAAACTGCTGTTTCTCAGGAGATGAGAGTGAGCCACAGAGAGTGAATACCCCCATTAACTGCACCTTTGGAAGCCTGAAGTCTCCAGGCTCCCTTAATAGTTATAGGAGGGAGATAAGACTAAGGTAGGTTCCTTTTTCAGGCTAGCTTTTCTGGAGGGTGATTTAATATAGTGACCTTTGCGCTGGCTGTAAAGGGAGCCCTGGAAGATTAGCCTGACAAGACTGTAGTTAGCCTGTGTGAAAGCCCTGCTCCATCACACATGCAGCAAAGCCTTGTAGCTGCTCTTCACCATGCAAGGTGCAGGGAACCAGACCCAGTGGCTGGGAGGGAGCGCTACATGCACTGCAGCTGTCTGGGCTGTACCTATTATGTGGATAAGCAATCAGCTCCTGTCTCCAGGGCTGTCAATCTGGAACCTTTCACCAGCACTAAATTCACTTTAGAAAAATAAAACAGAGACAGAGAGATTAGTCAGACTTCTAAAATGTTTCAAGAAAGTCTAATGTTATTATCTAAGCAGAAAGATATCCAGCAATTCCTCAGCTATTTAACATAATAGGCAGCTGCTGACAAACGACGTTATCGAGTGTACACTCTTGAGTGAGGAAGAATGATACGATCTTGCTTAAATTGTATTTTAACAAACATGCCTATCTAACAATTAAGCTGGAGCAATTTTACTCTAAAAGATACTTTTGCTGCTTAATATAGAAATTTACATGTTCTCTTGTGGCCCCCAGAGATCACACAGCTGCCAGATTCCCAGCTGCCACCACCCCATTCCTCCCCCTACGACTTGCTCTCAGCTTTGGCTAGGAACACTTGATCTAACGAGGCACTTTAAAATACAAATCCGACTGTTTTCTTGGCCGTGGAGCTTAGCTCACTGGGCTGTATTTGAAATAGGCTGTCTGCCAGCCAGACACCCTTACGTGCTCACCTAAGCTAATTTTATTCCCTCTGATGGCAAAATTAGCCGTTCCCCTTCCTCCTTATCTGAATCCCTGCTGCATTATATGCAAGACTATGAAAGCCTCTAAAGGGCAATCCTGATCAGCTGCCACTTGGTTCGTTCGCTCCCATCCCTCCTCCATCACGAGTGCTGTCGTGCCCGTGGACCAGCTGTGCAGCCGTGCTGCAGTGGCCCAGGCAGGCTCGGCACCCAGAAGAGGTGGTGGCTCTTCAGCTGAAATTCTACAGCCTGATTCCTTAGGCAGTTCCTAGATAAGGAGGTTACACTAGGAGGCTGAACATGCAACTTCGGCATTGGCAGAATTTTTCCATTCTCTAGATACTCTATAGTTCAGCTTGGGACAGGCGCAGGCCTGATGTAATATGCTGTGTGCTATTTCAAGGAAATAGAGCCCATGTCCTTCAGGCCAGCCCTCGGAAACTTCAGGAGATAAGATTTCCCACTGTGAATGTTTCTTATATTCTCAGATGGAAGAAAGAGGTAGTGCTTTCTTTTAACTCTGCCATCTAAAATCGCAGAAGGGGGATACCCATAGTTTAGCATTCCAGGTGCACATACGCTTTTAGCACTGATCTTTCAAATCAGATAGAAATGAGTAAATGGCTGCCTAATTAAGAAAGTTTTTTGGGAAGTGTGAAATCAGTTTTCTGTGGACCACATTGAAAACCACACAGTGATGCAAGTGCATTGCTCCTTTCCTCCTCCCTGGAATGAAGGAGTGGAGGACTTTGGTTTTACATGCAGGCCTTGTCTGTTAAGGTTCTGTAGCAGGGAGGAAGGATTTTCTGGTCCAGTCACTACATTTTACTCCCAGACAGTTAGACAGAGGATACTGAGCTATATGGAGGCTGGGTTTGATCCGTGAGGTTATTCTTTTGCAGGAAGCAGAAAAATTATATCTCTAACTTGTTCATCAGCAACAAAAAAACCCAGACTTCTGTGTGAAGTGACTTGGCATGAATAATTCTGTAAGCTCTAGACAAAGGGGCAAATCCTCTGGTATAAATCAATTTATGTTTTCTAGGGATTTAGTCTAGAGCTTTTTTTTTCTGACTTGCATACCATTGTGATAGTTTTGTAAAACATTGTCAAAGATAATTCATTGTGGATTATCTTGTATTATGATCGGCTGCCCGTATTGTAACAAGGGGCGTTCATAGAAGTTACTTCCTCCCCCTCCTCCTCACGAAATGATAAACCTCATACCAACAGTGCCTGCGAGGGTTGAAAGGCCAGGGAATCTGTTCCATGTGTTTTCCCATTTAAAACAAAAACACTTTTACTTAACCATAATCAAGGAAGGAGGCAACATCACTCCACTTGGCAAACAAACTTATAATATAAGTGTATTTGCTGGAAAATTTTACAGGTTGTTCCTGAAAAATAGACTGAGTGTATTGATAGCATGGCCCAGTATTTACCTTGTGCTTTCTGCACAGCAAAGGGAATGAACATCCTTCCTAGGTCTAGAGCTGGCCTTTCTTCTGCAAGGTGAGAAATGCCTTCATTTATAAGTAGGCCCTGTTGTAAAGAGGGTGGTAGGGCTGGACACTGCCCTTTGGCAATTCTCGCCTCTTCCAGAAAGAAAAAATAGTTCTTCTCAAGTAACTTCTGGAAGTCAAGGAATAAGTTATCCCTTAGGAATCTCCAGAAGACTTGGCTGTGCAGAAGGCACAGCAAACACCACCATCCTTCTTCAAACTTGTAGTATAATTTTAAGAAATAATTTAAATGACTATCTTCTCCCAAATCTCCTGTTAGCTTTCCAGAGGTGAATGTAAGCAGCTTTCAAAGAACTTTTCAAAGGCAAATGCTGCAAATGAAGGTTGCCATTGGACAACCACAATAAGGTATCTTGAACCAGCAGTTTAACCAAATAGGAAGGTGTTATTGGAGTCAGTGATGACTGTGTGTTTCAGGAGGATCTATCTGGAAAGTGTCTTCCAAACCACACCCAGAGAGAGAAAGCAGAGTCACAGATAACCAGAGTCTTGAAAGTATTTTCCTCTGCCTAGCTTGTGTCCAAAAACTCCTAGAGAGGGAGTCCTGTAGATTTTACACAGAAAAATTTTCAGCCTACAGAAAAGCTCTGGTGATGTTTGCTGCACTTTCTTGCCATCTATTACCTTGTGCAGTGCCTTTACCTCAAGCAGTTGAAGGCTTCCGATCAGACAATCATTCCTGTGCAACTCAAAAAAAAAGTATTGAGTGTAGGCATTGGTACTCTAAAATTAAATGGAGGTAAATTCATTTTTAAGATATCATATGAACTGAAAAATTGAATCTCATTGTTTAAAAGATATTTCAAACAAAGCATTCAGACTTTCTGAGAAACTTTTGTTTTCTGTTCTTTTTCATCTCCTTTGGTTTAAATTCTTTACTTAATTTTTTATGACTTCAGGAGAACTTTTGATTAGTCGAGAATTTTATGGTTGAGAAAGGTCAGAACTCTAAACCTTCAAATCTTCAAAAAATTTCCTGAAGTCTAACTATTTCTGATTATACACAGTATGAGCAGTATTAGCTAAGGTTAAGGTTTTCTAATGCTTTCAATATAAAGCCTTGATTTTCTTTTTCTTTTTACTCAATTACTCAGCCTGAAATTTTTCTGCTGGTTCATCTTAAAACATTTGAGCCAAAGTAGTCATCTCTTTCCAGGAACAAATTGGGAGGAAATTATGTTGTATTACCCATTGAAAAAAAAAAAAGAAAGAAAGAAAGAATAAGGAAAAGCTCACAGTTGTTTCAATATGAAACTCTCAAACTTCCACACATAAAAACTTGACATTTTTTTGATAGGGCACGGGGGCCTCCCTCTAGTGGGGCTGATAACCCCCTGGCACCAGGGGTTCTGCAAAGAGCAGCTTCATTTGCTCTCCACACCAATTCGTTCCCAGAGCAAGGATCTGTGCACTGAGGCACAACTCTAAAGTAACATGTGATAAAATAACGTGATTATAGCGTTAGAGATGTTGTTATACTGTATATGCACATAGGGAACAAATTTTGATTGCACAATCAAGCATAATTCAGGGATTTCCTAATCACTGAGATCTTGACTCTGCAACCTTATGAAGTTTGTTCCATCTGTGGTGGTGTAATTCATTGCTATAATTGCAACAGATGGCTGCTTTTTAAAAACCGTGATGCGGCAAAAAAATAAAATACTAGACATTTGAGAGACATGGGACCTATGGTATTATATGTAATGCAAAGTGTCTGGTTCTGATGAGATCATGCATTCAGCACTTCTTACCTGTCTATAAAATACTGCTATCCTGATTAGTATTATACAAGTCTCTGCTATTTTTTAATAGCTCACAGTAAATAAACTTTCTCCTGCATAGTGTTTACTGATCACTGCAATAAATAACTCTTAAAGCTATACTGTGAAAGCTTCACGTGGATGCTTCGTCATCCTTAGCCTACCTACACTGAGCTCAGACATAGCAGAAATGATAGGAGTAGATATTCTATCCATGATACAGTTTTGGGGAAAGGAAACTAGTCTTTTTCTCTCCTAATCTTTAGTTTTCACCTCAACATACCTTGTGAGTCCAGCATTTTGGAGGAGGTTCAAGTTACCTTTTAAAAAGGTTTTGTTTCTGTGGGCCTCCGCTATTTCTGGCTTTAGAGCACCCACAGGTGTTAAAATGTCTTGTTAGAGGCCGTTTCAATGAGATCCTAGTTCAACCAGTGCATGACATAGGAAGTAAATATATGTATATATGTATTATCTTGGGAGATGTTTACAACTCTCCTTTTGAACATTGAATTATTTTGGTGAGCTTAGAATGGAGGCAGCAAAACATCTGAACTTGTGGGAAAGTCTCTGAAACAAACCTCCGAATCCTTTGGGGGTCATGGGCAAAAGAGGTCTGCAAGGAAAATGACAGACCTTACCTAATTTGATATAAATATCAGAGGAAAACAGAGAATAAAACTAGGGAACAACTCCTCTGTCCACAGTGTTAGAAAGAAATGTTCCTGCTCCAAATGATGTCTGCCATTTATCATTATCTTTAAAACATGCTTTTCAAGTCGTGCAGAAGGGGGCCTTGCCTAGCAATTACCTAGAAGTGGTACATTGCTTAATGACCAATACTATTTGGTTTACCTAAAATGGAAGTGTATCTGGGGATGAACCAGTTTAAGAGCATAGGTGTAAGACCTGCCAGCGAGGTATACATTACTCGAGAGTAAGGAAATTTGGCATTAACTAATGTGGACAAACACAGCCTTGCTCTGTCTGGAGACCATATTAATCAATGTGATATTTGTGCCTGCTATTATTCCAAAGACTTCTAAGACTTCTAGGTAGGACAGTATATTGGATTGTCTGGTTTGACCTCAAGATACTGATAATTTGAGACCCAGAACTGGTAGCAAAAGAGACCTTGGCAAAAGACAAAATAAGGGTAGATTTATATGCTCACATGTCTGTGCTGCTACTGTAATCCTGTAGGCTCTTTATATTGCTTGTATTTATTCAAGGATTTGGCATTTTGGTGTTAATTTGTGATTGTTTTGTTTTTCAAGGAATAGAAATCATACATCAGCTGAAAAACATTACAAATCTGTGCTATCATAGATTTTTTTGGTCTTCTTAAGTTTCTCTTCTATGAAAAATTTTCAAGACTCATCAAATAGAGGGGAGAAAAACTTTGGGCCAATATTGCTCATACCCTGATACAGTGTAGCACTCTTCTAGCCAGCGCTTTCTCCCTCTTGCCCATAGCTAATGCCACAAATTCAGAGAACCTGAAAACCTAACATTATTATTTTCAAATGATTTTTTCACTTAGTGCAATCAATTGCATTTATAATTGTAGCTCTGTGTGGCATGTTTTAATCTAGTAATGGTACAAGTGTGTAACAGTGTATTTGTAATGTCAGTATTAGGCAGGGAGAGTGGTCTGGATAGCCAGAAAATGTGCTTATCCTTAATACAATTATTAGTATTTTTAAATAACTCATTCAGAATAAATGAGAGTGAGTTACTGACTCCATGTTCAAAGGTTTTCCCCCACCTTGGAATCCATTTTGATCCCTAGTGGAGGTGTGGAAGAAAGGAAGCCAAGATAATGACATAGCTTCTGCCTTCAGCCTTTGCTAGAAAAACATCCTGTTACATCTAATATCCTCTACAGCGATCACTATATTGGCCGCAGCCCAGTAAACCTTCCCATTAATGCTGGAGCCTCCTGTGTAACGAGAGCGGAGGTTGGTGACAGCCACTTGCGAGGTGCGGCTCTGATTCACGCTTTGTGTTTGTGCTGCTTCCTCTCTCGGCCGTTCCGCAGACCCATCCCCAAACACATCCTCTGAGCAGGACCCCGGAGTGCCTTAGTCCACTTGGTCCCATAGCCAAGGCTGGGGCTTGTTCCAGCTTCATATTCTGCTTCTGGGTCTGTTCCAACACTTTTTCCTTTTCTGTTACTTGTGTCTCTTCTGGAGGCCTTTATACATCCTCCCTAATCTCTGGCCAAAAACCAAGACCGAAGTCATTCGAAAGTGTGTGACAGAGCCCTGATTGGCAGCAAACATGCAACTGGACCCCTCTGCACCACAGGACAAGGCAAGGGAGTGCTGTATCTGCTCCCCATTTTGTGCAAAGGCTGCCCTCGCGTCCGTGCTCCTCAGCTGCAGAGCCGTGTTCTTTCTGCCCTCTGCGCTCTGCTCCCACCAGGCAGCCTGGCATGAGGTTTTGCCCCGGCATAGTCGCATTGTACCAGTACAAGAGCTGTGGGGAAGACTATAGTGCTGGCGTGAATTAATGGTCAAAAGAAGACTGATAACCAGTTCGACAGAACAGTTCCCCAGTTGCCTGATGAGTTTAATAAGAGCTGCCCAGCATGCTTTGCGTCCTCCTCTTTCCTTTGGGCGCTGCTCTGAAAACCTGGGGATGGAGTGCTTCTTCTAATATGTTGATTTTTTTTAATTGTTTAAGAGGGCACAGGAGGAAATCAGTAATGGAAGAGCATTGGGATTATTTTCAAACCATATTTTATTCCTTTAGTCAACTATAATGGGACTGCAGGAGGCTTTATGATGAGCTGTAAAAACTCACAGCTGAGAGTGGTGAATGGGCACAGGGACTGTTAAAAAAAGAATGCAGTTTATTTTTATGTAGCATCCTTTGTCTGGAAAAAAAAAGAAAAAAAGCAAGAAGCATCAGGAAGTATATTATAAGGAGGAGGTAAAACAGATGGTGAATGCTTCCAGGAGCCGGATACTGTGTTAGGTTTGGAAGGAGAAAGGGCAAAGTGATATATAAAGGATAGGTAACATTTACAAGTGGGAAAGATGAGGGGAGAGAGTGGAAAGAGATAGTAATGGGAGACAGAAAATGAATGTGGAGGAGTTGGACAGTATGAGAAAGGAAGGAAGCAATTACAGAAAGGGAGAGAAGAGGGGAGGTGAATGTTGCCTTTGGGGCTAGGTGTGAAGGAACAAGTTTTGGCAGAAGGGTTGTGAGCAGAGAAAGAGAGAGTTTAGTGGAAAGTAGTTGCTCAGAGGTTAGGAAGAGTGGTGAGGGCTGTGCGAGTTGTGAGAGGGTGCAGGGAGGACAGGTGGGCAAGACGTACCTGACTGAATCGGTTGGTTTCCATGATTCTTCTGGAGGTGATGGCATGTGAAGTCTGGGACTTTAAGGAAACTCAATTCTAACATTGGGTTAGCTAGTCATACCGGTGAGTAGCCGGGGTCTCTTAGGCCATTAATTTCTGCCCAGGTAGTCTCTTTCCAAAGACTATCTTTGTATGGAATTTACATAGAAAGAAAAATTTCTAAGCAGAAACAAATTGATTAATTTTATTCCCTTCCCCAACCTCCATGGTCCGCAATATTAACCAACATCACTATTTCACTGAGATGCTCCCAGTCCACCTAACCCCACCTCAGATGGACTAATCTTCTTAACTCCTCTCTAAGTGAAAAGAATGCCTGCGATCAGTGCTGTCGAAGATAGTCCTTCATTATTTTGATCCTATGTAGTTTTAAGGCTTCTGCACCTTAACCTATGATGAGGAGTATCTGAGAAAAGTGAGATCCCATTTGAGCTAAAACAGATTTTCATCCAAGCTCTCATGACTTCTTAGCTTTTGAATAGCTGAGAAAGTTACTCTCTAAAAATCCCTGCTTCCACTCTGGCTGCGAATACCCAATTATAAAGGTATGGCATGTATCAGGATTAGAAGGGCATAAAGAGACATGTCACCTCTGGGAAGCACTTTCTGCCCTTCTTGTTGAGGGAGGAATTTCCCAGCATCATTTTAAAGTGAACAACAAATCTGAAATGACCGGTGAAGTCCAGCTCCAGAGTATTTCAGCTGCAAGTTGTGTCCATGCTCTGGCAGATACTCTTTGTTAGGCCTTGGTAATATGATGCCCATCCCAGGCCTCACAGGATAATATGTGGAACTAGGGAGGTCTGGTCCTGTTGGCATATTGAGACAAGGAATAACTTCCATTCCCTTGAACAATGCAAGAGAATTAATTTTATGCAGATAAAGTACTTTTAAAAAACATAATGTTTTATGACTGGAGAGGGAAATAGTGAGAGAAAAGAGTGAAGAGCCTTAAGGCTGAAGAGCTTTTATTCCACAGTAGGAAGAAAAGTAACTTAGAATTAATGGTCCCAGGAGGAGGGATAAGGAAGCTGCAAGCAATAGAAATAATTATAGTAAACTGGGTGGAAAATTAGCCTTTCTGAAGGAGGTTATAGCTTTACCATTTACCAGCAACTAACTCTATCCTTTCCTCTGGATATTCCCAATCTGAATTTCCTGTAGAGGAAAATACTTTAAATCCTGAAGCTTTACTCGGAGCATTGCAGGTTCCCTCGTGGTTTGCAGCTGTGTCCCAACTTGTTGCATACTACCCCTGTAGAAGACCCTCATGCGAGGGCACCCACCTCCATCCATTGATGGAGGAGGAGAGCGCTCTTTGTGTGACTGTTAGATGTCAGCCTATGCTATAGCAACGGAAATACCTCTGCAGACTTTAGTGTCTTTTTGCCTGAGATGAACCACGGGAAAAAAAAATCCCAAAGAGAAGTACTCTATCCCTTTGACCTGCTTCCTATTCGGGCTATGTGCATGCTGAGTACCCTAGACGTGAAGGCTGTGAAAGCTTATTGTCAAATCAATTCCACTTCTACTGAGACC
The DNA here is from genome assembly GCF_028389875.1 of Rhea pennata. NCBI lineage: Eukaryota > Metazoa > Chordata > Aves > Rheiformes > Rheidae > Rhea > Rhea pennata. Next base: position 5,823,161 of record NC_084680.1, read on the forward strand.
AAAGAGACTAGGCATGCACCTTGAAAGACTTTAAATTTCGCCCTTCCTTGATGATTTGCAAAGTTTAATTTCTGTAATGGGCTCTAGTGACAGAGGCATTCACTGTTTTTTTTTTTTTTTTTTTTTTTCAACATGAATTGCTGAATATATGAATGACTCATTCTGTAGGCGGGAGATATAATGGCAGCCTTCAATAGTCTGATCTAAGAGCAGGGAGATCATGTAGGAGGGGAGGAATGGGGTACACTTTCAGTTAAATTATCTACCTTGTTTCTCCTCCATCAGGCAGCCCCCTCTTATCTTTCATGCAAAGTCCTCTTCTAGCCTGATACCAGGATAATGCTGGAAGAGGGAAAGGAAAAGCTGAGGGACCTCCTGTGGGAATTGAAGTTTATAATATATGCATTTGCCTGGAAATGCCATAAGAAATTAATATTTGTTACAGAAACAGTGGGACTGCATTAATATTTTAATATTAAATGAATATTTAATTTGAAAGCTTTGATTTGAAAGTGAATGAGACAGCCATGACATGAACAGTTATGCTGTTCCTGTTAAGAAATGTTAATGATTTATTGACAATGTCGGTAGCAATAACTTTACACTTTTTCAGTTACATAATGCCTTTGAAATATTGGTAAAGTGATTACTGAGAAGAAAAAGCAGGCTGGCTTCGGCAGTCCTTTTGGGAAGAACTGACATTAGGAAAAGCAAGAGGACCCTGGCCCAGGGAGCCGTGCTGGCTGGGGCTTTGGGTGGCTGGGCTCTCCCTCAGCATCAGCCTCCTACACCATTTCTGACTGTCTCGCTTGCCTCAGAGGCCAGGATGGGAGCAGCTCTGAGGTCCTGCAAGCCAACGTGCTGCTCTTGCAATGGCTCCTGAAGAGCAAGCCTGAAACTAGAGTAGCAGAGAGCTTCCCAGTGACTCCTGCCGGGGATGTCTGCTCCATGTATCTCTGAAAATGGCTCATTCAGGGGGTTCTTGCAGCGTTTCTGGCTGAGGATGACTCAGGGGTGTCTGTGAGTTCTCACACATTCAGTAATCTTTAATCATCAAGAACACCTTAAATAGCACAAGCACATTTATCCTGTACATTTTAAAGGGCCATTGAAGCTGTACCTGTAGTTTCTGGGAGCTCACTTTGGGTTTAAATCGGGGATGTGGAGACAGGGAGGGAGCAGAGAAAGGCAAACAGATCTGTTGCTTAAAGAGCATCTTGAGTTTAATAGGAAACCACAGCTGAAGCTGGAACCGCTGGGCTGCACACAGGCTCTGTTTAACCTGAACTCAGTGTCTGCTGCCTTTAGGTGTCAACTCTGAGAACTCTCTGCCTGTGTTTGTAAACCCATTAAAAATGCGTAGAGAAGGTCTCCTATGCTGAATAAATAAGGATATAGAATAATCTGGGACATGGTCTGTTACCCATTAGCTGAGAATAAGGAAAATTCATATAAAAATTAATTAAAGAGACACTGGTATTGGCGGGAGGCAGGGTGGAGGGAATTGGCATCATACCATGAAAGCTGCACCGTGCTGTAAGTTCGCAATTCCAGAAATGTGTTTCTTCTTAAAGCCAATCTTTGCACAAAATTAAAACCTAACTTCACTATGTGACCCAATCTAAACAAATGGGGAATGTTTTTCTTCTATTTTTTCTCTTCTCTCTATTAATTTGGTGCCATTGTTAGAATCAGCAGTATTAAAAATAAATCAATGAAAGCAGGAAACAAAAACCCAACATAGGATGCAGGGTTTTTTGAGCCTTATAATCTGTCTCACTTTTAGTTACATTTTTCTGATTTTAATTTTAGCGAATTTAGTGTTGGCAAAAGATGCTACATGTAGAAGGACAGAGGTTTGAACTTGTATGGGATACGTCAGCACAAGCTTCTGCCTGCTTCACCTCGATCCTGGTATATCTTCTGTTGCCTAAATAGTCCATCTGGGCCCGGCCTTGGTGCTGCTCTCATTGGAATTCCAGGTAAGGTTTTGAGGAATGAAAACTCGTATGAGGAAGATCATGATGGCAACCAATGAATCATGTCACAGAAGGCAATCAAAAATCATCAGATAAACTTAATAACCTTGACCATACCTGGCCAGGTTGGAAAAGGTACAACTAACAGTGCAATCCAAATAGAAACTTAGTGGTAGAGTACATAAACATCAAACTCCTATTTAAATCCTTTATTTTCACTGGAATAATTGGAAAGTTAGACACCGAAATACTGATGTGGCTCTTGGTTTTGGTAGGTTTGCCCCAACCTATACAGTTCAGTTCTGTGAATGAAGCTTATCACTCCACTCACCTTTAGCAAAAGAGCTCTGCATATTCCCTGTAATTACTCTGAACTCTACATAGAGTTCTTTTTATTAAAACTTAATTTTATTAATACATTATTTGCCGCAAATCATACACTATTTTGTAGCGTACCACATTTTAAGGGCTGAAATATTGTGAATGCTTCTAGCAAAGTTGATTTCATTTGCAGGCAAAAAGAAGTCCTATTTTTCATGGTAACTATTCATAGCACTATTCTGATGTCTCAAGTCTGATCAAATACAAATCAGTCCAAACATTTTGTAATGCCTAAACTAAAAAGATTTTAATATCTAAGAAAGAGTTGCTAACCTTTCTGGGAGGCTTTTATAGCTTTTAATAGCAAAGGGTACCTTTTTGACTAAATATCTTAAACTATGGAATTTAATGAGCTTAGTATTACACTACAGAATTCTGTTTTTGAAAGCTGATTTGAAATCTGTAGGTTTAAATGTTTTCTAAGAGTGTTACTGACTTCATACCAGACTTCTTGGGTCTATCACTGCTTAGCTTTAGAGGCTATTTCCATGTATTCTTTTGATTTTCATGCGTTATAACTTTCTTTTTCCTCACTCAGTTTGAAGCGGTGGTGGCAAAGGAATGAAAAGAGGCTATTTTTTGCTCTGGGAAAAACACTGGTATTTCAATTCTAGTTTTTGCCTCCTAAGGAATTTTCTCTTCTCTTTAGATTCTTATACCAAATTGTTCACATATTCCTTGCTTTACATACCTGTCTCAGTGGTGTAACTGAACTCCCGCTGCTGTGGGTAACACATTTCAAGAGTCCAGTCCATCTAGAGTGTCCAGTTCTGTACACAGATGTGCTTGCAAGCAGTTTTACCTGCATGAAAACACTTACCAGTACAAACAAGGCTTTCCTTTCCTCAGGTCCAGTTCTGTGCAGCCTTTATTACTGTCCCTATGATGTTTTTTGTTCCTGTAAGCTAGTGGGCAAACAGGGCTTCACAGTCAATAGTGAGCTGTGTTGCGTCAGTGAGATCTGCTGCATGCCATTGAAGAATGGGGTATCACCTCAGAGAGCAGAGGAGATTTTTGAAAATCCCGTTAAATGCATTAACAGGATGAACTGGGGATGAAGTCAAAACTGTGCTTAGACATTCTGGTTGAAGGTTGCCATACAAGTGTAGCCAGTGGTGGGTCTTGGCTGAAAATATATTCGTATATTAAGACAGATAGAGATGGATTTCACTAGTTTAAACACAGCTTTAGTGCAGACAAAACGAATAGAGGGTGGCAAGGAAAGCACAGGCTGCCACTGCCCTCACATATGGCAATCGTTTCCTATATTGCTTGCTATATTGTATTCATTTCATGCAGTGACATATCACAGAAAGCCACCAATACCAAGTTTTTAACAACAACAACAAAAATCCAACCTGCAGATTTTAGTGAGGGCTACCCTCCCATTTATTTGTGCTTTCTTGTTAAGGGTTTTGTTTCCTTCTCTTTTTCATCTAGCTGTCTTCTATTTCCTTCCTTTCTGTTCTTCTTTCCCCCTTTTCCATTTTGTTTTGTCTTGTCTTGTTTTTATTGTATTTGAGGAATCTCAGTTCCACTGAGAAGCCTGGGAGGTATGAGTGGAATGTTTTTATTTAATACATCCTTGCCTGAACTTTCTTTTGACAAATCAGTTAATTTCTGTGGATTCTGATGGCAGAGTATTGAGCAAAACACGTGACTGCAAAGACTGGTTATACCTTCCAGGCAGTAGGATAATGACCTTATTTATGATGCCAGATCTTGTCTGCCTTGCTCTGAACTTCAGGTCTAAGGTGTAATCCCTGGTTTGGCAGAGGTTGTTCAGGTGCCTAGTGTATTGGAGTTGGACTGATGAAGCCTCCAATGTCCGCTTGGGGCAGAAGTTACCCTTTAACTACTGATGTACAGGTGATCTCAAGCACCCAAGTCCAGATGAGGATCTGAGGCCTCTTGAAATTTGGGAGTGTTTGAGTCAAGGGCTTAGCTTGGGCTCTGTGCAGTGTAAAGACAGGAGGAGCTGCTGAATTCAGATTTCCTGCTGAAGGCTTTAATAGCCTGAATGGGAGGGTTCCTCCCTTGGCTCCATACCTTGTGTGGATGGGGCTTTGCAGCTGTGTTTTTCAAATGCCATTCAAATGAAAGCAGACAGGGGAAATCCCATATCACTGGGAAAAGCTCTGAAATGCAGAGAGAAGCATTTCCTCTGAATTCTGTCTTTGGCTTTCTTACTGCTGAATGACGCACAATGTCTTTCTCCTGATCAATTTGCCTACTGTTTGCTTGATTATCTTCTTCAATAGCAAGAAAGGACAGGTTTCTCATGTTAATTCTGTTAATACTGGCATTTGAGTCAAAATGTAGTTTAGGAAGACCATTTGGGTATGTTTAATTTGCTTCTAGAAGATGCCTTTGAATACCAAAATATGTCTTATTATCTGCCTGAATTTTCTAGATTATCTCTAAGCCATGTATTCCCTTCAGTCTAAGTCCTCCCTCTTGTCTCTCCCCATGAATACTTAGGTGCCAGCACTGTACTTTCCTTCCAGCTTTCCGAGTAGCTTGTGTGGCTCTTCTAGTGCCGTACTACAATATCTTGATTCCCCTTCTGCATGACCGAGAGTGCAATATTCAAAGTCCTTTTCTCTGTCCCCTGTCTTCTGGATATGCTTCTCCTCCAGAAGCCAATGCCGCCAGCATTCCAGAGTGTGGAGCTTGAAGAGAGCTCCACCACTTCTGTTGCATTCCTTCTCTAGGCTGTCTTGTCTGTTCTCCAGGACAGCTGATAATGACCTCTCTCTTTTTAGTGTTTTAAAAGTGATGCACTGCTAGAGGAAGATGTCAGAACAGAGCACTGGAAGACTGGTGCCCTCCATGTATCTTCAGAACGAGTGTACAACTAGCAGAGGCCCCATATGCCTTCCCAGTGCAATCCGCCCTCCACCCCCTCCAACCCTCTCTGTACCAATTCATGTTATTTATCTTGTGGAGAAAACATTAGTAGGTCTAAGATGATAGTTTAGGCTCCAGGCTCACCCAGTCCTTGACCTCTGTGTTGAGACTTGCCAATGGGGTGGTGACTAATTAGCAGCAACTGTGGTGGTGTGTTTTGTGTTGTGGATACATGCCCATTTGGATGGAAAATATCTGCTAATGTACCATATGTTTACAAATGCAGGAGACCCCAGTGTAATAAGAAAGCCCTCTGTCTTTTCCATCTTACAGTTGTTTGACTGTCTGGTGCTGTCTGATAAGTCTTTGGTTCACTGAAATGGGCTCTTCTCTCCCTTCCCCCTTACGATTTGGTCTTTTTCTGTTTTTGGAGCCTGAGTGCTCCTGTGGATGCTGGACCTCACTTTGAGAGGAACTTAGCCCCAGCTGACCTCAGGGTATGCTCAGGGGTGCTGTGGACTGTTACAGATACATTCCTGTGGGGTTTAAGACTGCTCAGTGAAGATGAGATGCTACTCATAAGGCAGCCCAAACAGACTGTAAATGATCAGGCAGTGATTAAAGCAATTGCCTTGTGCTGTTCTGCTGTAGGTCAAAACCTAACTAGCCGGTATTTCAGAGATGCAAATCACATGGAGTTTTTCATTTACTCATCAGTCTGTTTTGTCTTCCCCTTTCCTTCCCAACCATGTCCCCTCAGTAACTCATGGAAGCTCAAATTATCTTGATAAAGTAAACAGATTTCCAGGCAGAATAGTTTTTGTACCAGATCTCTTCCCCAGCATTTGAAGCAAAGCCAGAAATACTGGAGGATATATAACCTTCAGATGAGGTGGTTTGGGAATGTCTCATGTGCTGGAACATCACTGTGTCTACTCATTTACTCTCCTGAGTGTCACTTGTTTTTTCAAGAGCAGCATCTGATTCACGTCTTCATGAGTCCTCAGAAATTCATCATTAGGCAAAAAGTTAAGAAGTGATCAAAGTAATGTTCTGCACTTCTGAATTTCATCTGAAGATCTTAAATCTCTGAGCAAACAGACTTTTAAAATATGCACTGCTTCTGTGAGATGGGCACCTGCTGTTAGTCTCCTTAAATGCAATGGGAAAGTGAGGCAAACAATATTTGTGCTTTTGTTTGAGGTTTTAATCCTGTGCAAGAAATCAATTGGGAATAAAGTTCTAACTGGGAATAAAGCTCTAATCAACTTAATCCTAGGTACGAACTAGATAATGTGGGGACAAGCTGATGTGAATGGCCATAGCTCCCTCAAGGTTAGTGCAGTTGCGACAGTTCGCATCAACCAAGGTATGCCCTAAAGATTTTTGTGTAGATGTCTAATTGTTAAACCATTGATTTATGTACAAAGTAAGAAAAAGTCTGCCCCTCGCAAGCATATGCTGGGCCCCATGGAATGCTGGGCCACATGGAATAATGCTGTGCTACTTGCTCGGTGAGAAGTAAGGATGGGCACAGCAGGATCTCCTGTGCCCATGTGCCTCTGGGCACCCTGATGCCTCCTTGGCATTTCCTTCCATCAGGAGCATTCAGAGTGGGCTTTCAGTAGTGGGACAAGGCAATGACTGCCTGGTTGGGGTGCCGGGGAGCTTGCTCCCTGGCAAGCATGTGCAGGCAAGCCCCTCTGCTGATACAGTGACACGGGGCAAGCTGGGCATGGTGTTGTAGGTGCTTCTGTGAGACCCAGGAGGTCCTTCCTCCTCTCAATTTCTTATGTTTTAGGCTGTGATTTTGCTGCCCCCATCAGTCTGCTGGTTTAGGAAACTGCAGATGCCTTGCTCCCAAGTATGAATATGGCCCTGCAGAAGTGAGACAGAGGAGGACCAGGCCTCGTAGTCACCCCAGCTGTCTTGCTGGGGCTGCTCATGTAAGCGTTGCGGATGGGGGCATTACATGGGCATCTTGATGGGACACAGCCTGAGAGAAGGGACTGGGCACTATGTAGTTGAGGTCCATGGTTGTTTTGCCTTTCTCCTCACCTGAGCCAGGATTTCGCAGGTGAGGTCTATCCCAAACACTCACAATTACAGTATACAATTGAAATCAGAATGATCCCACTGAAATAAGGGGGGTTATTCAGATTTTGCATGGTTTAATAGAAGAGGAAAAATTCATCCTGTTGTTTACATCATGTACAGTGAGTAACCTGTATTTTTGCTCTTACCAAAATGTAGAATAGAGATTATTACCCTACCCCCAGGAATGTATTTCAAGAATGCAGTGAAAAAAATACAAAGAATATGTAACTTTTTTGGAAATATGATATTTCTTGGGGGAAATTTGAAGGATAAAGTAACTGAATTCCAAGCAAACAGACATCAGTATTGTTAGGAAATACAGCTCTCTGCAGGGCAAAAAAGAATGGTATGCCAGTTTTAAATAGGTCTTTATAGCCACTGACTGCAAATTACATAAAAAAGTTACTGATACCTTTATAAAGCCATCAATTATATATTTAGTCTTGATTGTCATTTACTGCAGTTCTTAATTGTTCAGTAAACTTCTTCTGGATTAGATGGTATATTTCAAACTGACATGAAGCTGTTTTATTGATGTAAAGTAACATGCATTTCACATATGGAACAACTGAAGTAATAGCAATAGAAAAGTCTCTTACATACTAATTAAGGAAATGTAGTATTAGTGTTTTGATTTCTGCTCAAGTAAGCATAGGTATCTGGTAGTATGAATACATAGGTGGGAGATAGCAGAGGAACCTTGAAAGCAGAATTTTTATAAGCCTGGAGTGTGACAGCAGAGGCAGCATGTAAACTTTTAATTCTGTGTCCTGTGTTTAGATACTATGAGGATGAAGAGCAAAAACTATTTTAAAAATTTGGCGAAATAACATCAAGTCCAAATTAGACCTTCTGTTAAAACTTTTCTAGGATTGAAAGATCTTTGACTTTTTTATTGTTGAATTTTTTTGTTATTAGTATTTCTGCATTATCTTGGGCTACAAAGGAGCTATAGCCACATTCCACACAACACCACTTCTGTCTCATTGTTTGGATGCCAAATACATGGCATTATCTCATAAGAGATGTTGTTTTTATGGGATTCACAATCTGGAATGCCAAAATCCCTTTTGCTTTGAATCTATTCTCAGCTTTTTGGATTTCATCTTTTACTCGGCTGTGGAAGCAGTGTGATTCCTATCATACCATTGTTGATTACATAAAATATTCCTTGAATCCAACACATTGCATTAAAATCTGATGTCTGGGTCCTGTCTGATTCTGAACATGTTAGCTGTTAGATTGCGTGTTCAGAGATCTTCAGCTCAGGCCAAGTTCAGACAGACTTGACTGGAGTATTGGTGAGGGGTAAAAATTCATACAAATCTCTGCTGTGATTAATTGAGTTGTGCACTGTGAGGACAAATATGTACAAATACTCAAAATAGCAGGGCCTCAGTGCAGCCAATAATTGGCAGACTTCTTAGCTTGATTTTCAAGAAACATTGTTTTTGATTGACCTTCACATGAGTAATTTTAAGTTTCAATGTTATGTTTTCCACAAAGAGAATTTCAAACTGTGGAATCTACCATCATATGTAAAATTACATTTACAATTTACATCATATATATAATTTACTATATCATGAGTGATTAAACTAGAGTCTGCAGGGAACAAAAAATAGTGCTGTGCGTCTTCCTCGCCTAATTAACACAGAACAAATATGAAAATGTGTACATTTACAATGAATTGTGTGCTAATTAGTTTTAGAGAAATATTAATTATAAGAAAGGAATGGGCATATAATTTCAAACGTATTTGAGAGGTTTTGTAGTTTGCTTGCAAATAGAAGTGGAAAAAAAAGTCAAAATTTGACAAAACCATTGTTTGCTATGATTTATTCAGTCAGCTCTAGTCTTGAACCTGGGAGTTACTGGCAGCTTCAGCTAAGATTCCTGCTGAGTATTTCTACTTATAATGACTGCATGCAATATGTAGCTCAATACTATTTTTTGGCATAATATCATAAATATCTATTTTAATTCTTGCCTCTATATATGTATCTTTTTTTTTTTTTTTTCTTTTTTTTTTCCTTAGGAAAATATCTCTAGATACAGGACAATATCCTGCTCCCTTTACTTAGGAGAATACTCCACTTGAGTTCAACAGGAGGATTATTCTCCTTGGGTAGAAACCCCCCTGCCAGAAAGCCCGTACATCACTTAAGTACTGGCTTAAGCAAAGAATAAATGTCCATCTGTGCAGGGTAGAATTTCATCTGTTGTCAGGGAAGAAAGATCTGACCCACAAACTTAAGGAGTTCCATTTTTACTCACTTTTTCTAAAATCACATCTTCCTTCTACTCTCAGCTTTTTGTCACTCAGGACTCAAGAGTTCGTATATCTCATTTTCTTTATATTTTTGCTATGTCTTTGCAGTAAAAATGATCAAACATGTATTTCTGCTCTAGAAGTAAATTCCATCTTTTCATAGTTTCTTATGGGCTACAATCGGAACAGAAAGCTGAGATGTGGATCTTGCTTCTGTAGCAAGAATTCCACAGAATTTATTACTGAAGTTGCAAACCAACTTATTGAAGTGTTGTGTCTTGGTCTCAGTGATTCATTTTCTTTTACTGTTAATATTTTAAGAGATAAAAGGTCAAATAGATTCAAAATGAAATGCTACAGTCCCATCAATTTGAAATATTTCAATGATTTGCATTGATGATATCAGCCAAATCATAATGTCCTGAGAAACATTTTCATTTCACATAATTAGCTTTCTCCACTGGAAAAATTGGAACCTGTATTATTTAAGTTAAACAGCTTGCTCTTCCAGACTCTGCATGGCCAAAATTCCCATGGACTTCAGGGGAGTGAGTTTTCAAGTGGATAAAGCACTATCCCAGACATCAAGAAGTTTCTTGGTTTAGTTTTTGCATTATTTGAAGTTGAGAAGATTCATTTTAAATTTTTGAATTTGTGTTTAATTTGCATTGTCCTCTATGTGTTGTTAGTACTTATAGTAAAGTACAGCGCATAGGCTGTAATTTTAAATTATTTCCGCAGAGTAAGCACATACGTATAAGTATCTTTTTTTTTTTTTTTTTTTTTTTTACCTTCTTCAGGACATTTATGTGAGTTCAGACCATGGTATAGTTTATTTATTAACAGTTTCCTTGTGGTTATTGAGAAGCTTCATCACTTTGAGATCTTGCATTAAAAGCTTTGTGGATGTTTCCAGCATTTTGTATTTTTATTGCAAGTAGAGTTATTTTGGAGGGAAGGTTTGTATGATTAGAGAGGGACTGATGGGCTGTAATTCTTGTTGACTTCTGTGGGAGTTTCTAGATATATCCAACATCTCTCCAAACTGAATGCTAAGTGTACCTTCTTGAATGATTGCAAATTAGGAGGTAAAAACCCCATCATTCAGACACCTTTCAAACGTGAAGAATTCTTTCTGGTTGAAAATTTTAATTTCATTAATTTTATCAGGTATCTTTTAAGTTTCAGTAGTCATAATAAACCCATGATACCAATGGGGTAATCTGTGAAAGCTGTAAAATTATAATCCTGGGAGAACTCTCTCTTCAATGACTGCTGTTAAAAGTTTGTAGGAAAGTACAGTATGAGCTCTGTTATGTTTGAGAAGGGAGAAGAGACTAACGTGAGTTACTGGGTTTGTGAATGAATTGGGTGTGATTCAGCTTGGTTCTGCTGGACTTCTTGTGAATGGAATAGTGGCCAGTAGATTCACAGTGTTCTACTGCTAAGTCATTTCCATTTATTAAGTGCTTAGAAAAATCCTTTTTGTTGCCATCAGGGGGAGCTTTTGAGATCTTTCAAGAGTGAAAAAAATAAAAAAATAAATAAAAAAATAAAAAAGAAAAGAGAAAAAAAGAAACGTCCCAGCTCAGAAACAGAGATCTACAAACCAGCAAGCAGCCAGAATCTTACCTGTGGCTACAACTGAGCCAGGGAAACCAGGGGAGCTGAATTCCTTAGACTGAAAAATTAGCAATATTAAGAGAGGATTTTTTGACTCAATCCACCAATAAAATTAACATTCTTTTTTTTATTATTTCAAAAAAAAAAAAAAAAAAAAAAAAAAAGAGCAAGAGTCTTTGGGAGCATTCAAAAACCAGATCCTGCTCTGTTGCTACAGCTTCTGGAAGGCAAATGCTCTTCAAAAAGCTTCTCTCCTTTTAGCTCCTGATGATTCGATGGGGACCTTTGATGCAACATTTGGATTAGCTGCACACAACTGCACTGAGGGGGACCACAAAAGGGGGAGCCTTGCTGATTGCATAACTTTAAGAAAATAATAAGAGGAAAAGAAAGAATTAGAAAAGAGAGAGAGAGTGAAAAAGAGAGAAAGAAAGAAAGCAATTTAAAAAATATCTGAGACTCAAGTTTCAAGACTCTTTATGTGCTGCAGAGGAGCATAAGGTTTACCAGCAAAGTGCAACGGGGAGTCTGAGAGGAGAAATAGCTTTCTCTTTTGCCAAGAAAAAAAAATAGGAATGTGTGTTTTGGACTGGACTGAGAAGGAAAGCTGGGGAGATTGCAAAAAGGGGTGCAGGATTTTTATCATGTTGATCCATTCATCTTAATTGTCTTTTTAAAAAAATAAATAAGAGAGGGGAAAGTGGAAGGGGAAAAAAGGAAGAGAAGGAAAGAAGGGGAAAAAAGAAAACAGCAAAAGTGTTTGAACCTCTGAAGCTATCTGCTCCTTCAAGCTGATTGATTAGTCATGATCCCTGCAGTTTTAATGGGAATCATTCAATTGGGAAGGTGGAGCACCCTAGAGTAGATTAGCATATTCTTGTTTACTCATCTTCTGAGGGGCTTTTTCTCTTTTCTTTCATTTTGTGGAGAAGAAGGGAGGGGGGGAGGTTGGGGGGAAGGAGGGGGTTGTGGCTTATGTTATAAAGGAGGCCAAAAAAATAAATAGATTAGAGCATCTTTTGGGGGGAGGGAAATCAGTGGGTCTGAGTCTTGGAGAAAGCTGGGGGGTTGTTTTGTTTTTTTGTTTTGTTGTGTGTGTGTGTGTGTGTGTGTGTGTGTTTTTTTTTTTTTTTTTTTTTTTTTAAGAAGAAAAAAAATAAAGGGAAGAAAATCCAGCAGAGAAAAGAAGAGAGAGGAATTCCAGCTGTGGAGGAATAGAGGAGAAGAAGACAGATAGAGGAGGAAGAACAGAGAAATACATTTCAACCAAGAAGGAGTTTTGATTTATTTTATTTTTATTTGTTTTAAGGGGAAAAAAAATCTATAAGCAGGAAAAAGAAAGAAAGAAAAAGAAAAAAAGAAAAGAAAAAGCAACTGAGAAGGGTTATAAAAAGAGCAAATACCAAGAAGGGTGAACAAGAGAAGAAAGTCAAGGCAAGGAGGAGCCCAAAGCTGGCAGATCGGGAGGATTTGCAGGGGAGAAGGGGGGGGAAGATTGGAAATGCAGCTCTGGAGTTTGCTGCTGCCTCTTGCGCTTCTCTGTACAGCCCTAGCCAGTGGACCCGAATGTGGGATGGACGAGCGCTCCCGCAGGGCAAGAAGGGACACCAGGCACACCCGCCAGCTCCGCTACACTGCCCCGGGCACCTGTGCCACCAGGTTAGCCCGAGGAAGGCGCTCCACTGCTGGTCGGGAGCCTGGGCATGTCCCCCGCAGGAGGCAACAGCGGGAGGCAGAGGACGAAGAGGAGTCCCTTACCCCAAGCAGGGCACTCTATTTCAGTGGACAAGGTGATCAGCTGCGGCTGAAAGCAGATATTGAGCTGCCCAGAGATGCCTTCACTTTGCAAGTGTGGCTGAAAGCTGAGGGGGGACAGAGATCTCCGGCTGTCATTGCAGGTAGGTAGCTCATTGTGCCTGTGGCTGTAGCATCTCTTTTACGTCTCGAGTGCCGGCAGACCAGCCTGCTGTAGGCATGCGTGTGTATAGTATGTGTTTATGTGTATTTAAATATACGTGTGTATGTTGCAGCATGCATAAGTATATGAATGCTTGTGTAAACACATACGAGTGCATTTATTAGGTGTATTTTTGGTGAAATACCAGAGCTTGGCAAACTGTCTGAAAGTGTATGCTCAAAGAAAAAGTTATGTAAAGTTTTGCGTAGGGAAATGGCAGTATCTTAGGTAGTTTCTTTATTTCTGTTTGTATGGATTAGGATGCAAATAAGAAAGAGAGTTCTTACAGTAGGTTTTTAACTAATCTCCAGATTGGAAAACTGTAAGTAGAGCACTTAACAGTAGCTTGTGTGTATGTGTGACTTATGTAAAGAAATCTGTCTGGTGTGTGGCTGCAAAGAAATACATGTGTAAGGTCCCTATATGATCCCCTTCATTTTATTAGCTCTTTAGTGTATTTCACTGTTATGTTGTTTTGGGGGTTGTTTTTATTTTATTTATTTATTTTTTATTCTTTTGCTATGTTAGTGTGTGGTTTCCAAAAAGCTATAAAGGAACTTCTGGCTATTGTGAAACCTTAAATGAATCAAATGAGTTTATAAAGTTCCCAACCCCTTGACACTCAGCTAGGGCTGGGACTAGTACTGCAGCTAGAGGATGTCTTGAGTATTTTTGTCTCCTCTTAGAAATGGCAAGTGTAACACAAATGATTGTAAGGTCAAATTGCCCTATAAAATCATTTAGTACTAAAACCCGCTACCAAACTAAGCTGTCAGAGCTGAGCAATAATGAAGAATATTGCACTTTCCTTGTTTAAATTTTATGAGCCCATCATGAATTTGGGTCCTTCTTTTTGCCCCGTGTTCTTTCCCTCTCCCCCTCCCTCCTGCCGCCTCCCTCCCTCTCGCTGCTTTAGTGATAAAGTGCAGTGAAGTTGTCGTGAAATCGGATACTTTTTGGAGGGTTACAAACCCTTATAAATGACGCCACATCCATCTTTGCGCTGAAGGAAGTCATAGAAAATGGAAATGCCCTTAAAAAAAAAAAAAAAAAGAAAGAAAACAAATCAGAAGGAGAAACGGGTGGGGAGGTGTGGGGCGGGGGGGGGGGGAAGAGAGACATGTTTTACAGTTCTTTTGGCAAGGAGATTCCCTGGAAGTACAGAGTTTCCATGTCCTAGGATGCCTTAAAGAGACAGGGAGGATTTCCCTTTTCCCTTTAACTGGAGTCACTTCCTACGAGAGTGCAGCGGATGCTCGTCTTGGTGGTACAGTCACTGATCAGCCGCTAGCACTGCTCTCCTTTCTCTCCCCTGCCACGTTTGTGTCTTTGATTTTCTTAATCTTGACTGCCCCATTCTTGACCTACGGGACTGCCATCTCTCAAGAAAGTTGCTTTGTCCTAAGGAAAACAAAAACTAAGATGAACTCAGCAGTACATTCCTTTAACTTTCCCCAATCCCAGCTGCTCTGTTCACTTTTAAGGAGGCAGATGCAGTGTGTGGGGCTGGCAGAGTGGGTAGGAGATGCTGGGCATGGACTGGTCTTCCTTTTACCTATGGCAGGGCAGACATAATGAGTAATTTCATAGAAGAAATAGATTAATACCTGTATTATTTCCTTGTATGATTCTGTTTCTCATACTCCACTCTTCTGTTTCCCAATCTTAACTCAAGCACTGGGGCTCAAACTGCTTCTCTTTCAAGTTAGGAAAGGCAGAGTTTGAGTTTGCAATAGATCTCATCAGTGAGTACACACAGTCAATTACTTTTTATATGTTTAATCCAGCACCTATGGTGCTGTGTCTGTCTTTTGTACAAATACCTGTAATTCACACAATAGGGAAAGTAGACACGCACAAAGATCATTTGTAGTAAAATGCTTTAATTGGATGGGGGAGGTTGAGTTGTTGCTCGTATAAAACACTTGACCCATTTTAGGCAGGGAAACAACATTCCACTGTTAAAAATGAAAAGAAATGCCCCAGTTTAGCACTGTAAACCTTGTTGCTCAGCTCTGGAGGACTTTGTGATTTTATTTTATTTTTAAAAGTCCCCCTCCCCCCCCCCAACACACACACTCTTGAAGAGGAGCCAGGTTTGGCTCTGTGTGTAAACACCTGGAAGAGCTCCAAGAGGAACTCACTTGGAGTATCCTCCGCACACTACAGCCTCCCAGACCTGCAGCAAGCTTAGGGAGAGATTACACTTCCCTCAATGAGGAAATCAAGGGTTCTGGCTGCCAAAATACTTGGCTTTCTCATTTTCACTGTTTGGGGCTGTAACAGACTTAGGAGCCCTGTTCTGCCATTGGAGTTGCATCTGTAGGACCTCACTGAAATCGAAAGCCCTTCTGGTTGTTCAGATGCAGGGCAGGGGCAGGGTCAAATTTGCTGACAGTGTAAGAAATGAGTTTATTCCCAAATTTCATCCCAGATGTGAGGTGGGAAATTGTGTGTTTATACAGATCTGGCATAGGGCTGGATTGACTGGAAAACACCTCATTTGGGGGTCTTTCCTATATCTTCATCTACTTTCTACCCCCCACCTTCTGCCTCTGCTGACTTTTCCTCTTCAGTGTCTCCTTGCAGGCATCTAGGTAGTCACTGCGAGTGATAGAGAAGCCAAGAGAATGCCTATAGGGGAAGACTGTCTGTCTTAAAAACCTCATGTAGAATCTGAGTTGTTACAAGCTTCTATGTTCGAGCCTTGTTTCAAAGGAACTCTTCTACTGTTCCAGGCTACAAGAGTTTCTGTTTCTCTCTGGAGCCAACTCTCCTTACGTCACCCTTTACTGCAGTATTCAATTTGTTTTCATAAATGGCTAATTTTACAGCGCTCTTAAGTGGATTCGTCATTGCACTGGGCCATGCCCTGTCTCTGATGATAGGCAGTCTTTGGTGCCAGGTTCTGCCCATTTCACACTGGTTGGCACTGATGCTATTGCTGCCCTGCTTGACTTCACTGATATCTGTTCTGGCGTTTGTCAAGGAAAGCTGTTGGGAAACTAGAAGTCTGACCCATTGATCTGTGTTACGCAAAAGCTCAGAAGCATTTTCAGAGCTAAGCCATGCTTGATTTCTGCAGCTCCCGCGATGTGACTAGCACAGTGTGGGCAGCTCTCAAACAGCGTGTACTTGGGTCACATAGTTCTTGGACAAAGACTACCTACCACACAGCACAGTACATCCCTCTTACGAATACACACATGTACACATGGTATTAATCATGCAAGTTTGCACACTTTCCAAAGTAGAGTCTTTGAACGCATCTCTATTGTGAACGAAAGGGTTAAGGTCCAGACTGTAGTCGAGTTACATAATACACACACCATGCAAAATAAGACGCTTCAAAACACCGTTGACCTTGCTTCTGTTGTAATCAAAGATATTTCAGTTCTACTGTGGAAATGCAATTCCATGCTAAGAAACGGGAGCCTCCAGAGTCCCTGTCAGTGTGTTTTCTGGTATAAGACTCAGGAGTGGGATAGCTCATGTTTTCATAGAAATGAGATGTTGACTCTTTACTAGCTGAGAGCTGAGAGGAGCGGGATGAATGATCAGCAGCGGGAGCTGGAGTAGGAAGGCGTGCCTGCTCTGAAGAGTGAAAGTTACTTGTGTTTTGTTTTGGTTTTTTTCCCTTCCCCATTTCATTCTCCTCTCTCTATTCCTCTGCCCGCCAACAGAGAGCACGATCCCAACTTAATAAAGCTTCATATGTAAGGGAGTGCCTATGTTTTCCCAGCTTCAGTCCTTGGTGAACATAAAACTGCAGCAGAATCCAAAGGGGAAGAAATGCCAAAATCAGCACAGCGGAGCTCACTTAAAGCCGCAGCCCCTGTGTGTAACGGACTGAGAAATGTCTGCGTCAGGGGCCCAATAATTGGGCAATTATAAAGATATGTAAATGACACTACACAGGTCTGTTCACAGTGTTTAAGGACATACATTTAGTTTTGGTGTTCATTTAGTTTCCTTCTGTAATTTTGGAGTCTGGTACTGAATTAAGACACTTTGAGTAGACTCAGTGAGCCAGGTCCTTTCCCAGGGAGCTGGCGCTCTTAGCAGGTGTCCTGGGAGCTTCAGGAACTCTTCAGTATTGATTTTACATTAACATTTACTAGCATTAAAGTAATAGGTAGATAATGTGGCATTTTCTTTTCTTTGGTAGCCTGTTATCTTTTAACTGTATGAACTTTTTTGGTTTGGTCTTTAAGAAAGTACTGAAGTGAAGGACTGTAGAACAACTGAGTCAAATGTAACAGTTTTCAGTTCTGTCATTTAATTAAGGGCTCACATGTACCTAGACCCCAGGGCGATGGGCATGGTAGATGGAAGGGAAGAACTGCTGGACAGCTGTGGGTGATGCATTACCCTGCTTCTCCTCATGGCAGCTACCAGCTACGGCATAGCAAGCGATAGGGGCTCAAACGCCTCTACAGATGGTCTGTCAGGGTGCCTAGGCTGACACCACGGTAGCCGTCCGTTTTTTGATTTTCCCTGTAGAAGGATTCAAATGACTACCTACTTGATGAGTATGAATCTGGGTAAGTTGTGACAAATAGGCCCCTGAAAAAATATAACATAGCCCATCACTCACTAAACATTTGCATTTGATTGTCTCATTTTCCTCAGCCTGCAGAAGCTGGGACAAGAGTTGGAAGCTAGGGAAAAAAAAAAAAAAAAAGGATTTTTTCTTTCCTTAAGGCTTTCAGTTTTGATCTGTCTCGTCCCTTTAAAAGGCTGGAGACTAGAATCAGAACAACATACTGAGGATAACTTTTTTTTTTTCTTTAAAGCACTTACATGTGAGCTGCTCTAATCAATAAAACAGTAATAAAAAAAAGAAGGAAGTTAGACTTTTTATGTGTGAAGGATGGTAAATTTAGATTCCTAAATAACATATGGCTATTCTGCAGGCACTGAGATTTTTGACAGGCTGAGCCGGCTTCTCTAATTTTCATTTAGGCCTGATTTATTTCAAGCTAGCCCGCTTTTCAGTTAGAAAAACTTGCAGGAAGCAGAAAGCAGGCTGAGGGGACTGTCTTTGGAGAGAGACCTGGAACTGGGCTCTCCGCAGGGATTCGGCGAAGACGTCTGGAGAAGTGGCGAGCAGGGCTGAAGAGGGAAGGCCTGAGCAGCAGGGGTGAGGAGAAGCCCTCGGAGAGGCTTCGTGTGTTACAGAGTTACCGAAAGGCAGCTCCAGTCGGTTAGTCAGATTTCTAAAAGTTAATCACATCGGGATGGAAGTTGCTCTCTGGTGGGGGCTCCACTTGGTCTTCCCACACAGCGCCCGGGGAGCACTGCACACGGCGGAGGGGATCCAAAAGCTGCCGGCACGCTGAGCAATGCCTGCTGTCAGCCCCTGCCGCGTGCAACTCCCTGCTGGTGGTTTCCAGTCAGAACTGAAGGATTTGCTTAAATCCTTGGTCCCAGAGGTCTCACTCAGCATCGCAGCGGTGGAGACCCTAACCCCAAACCCTTTCGTGAAGGTAGGTGACTCTGATCTTTCTCATAAATAACATGACAAGTTGCCTTGCCTTTTAAAAGAGGGCGCAGGAATTTGCTGATATTGTTCCCACAGGCTTCTTGTGTGCGTTTGCCTTTGCTGAAGGTGGGAGAGATCCTCCGCCATGGACCACTGAACAGCAAGGAGCAGAACCCACCAGCAGGCACAAAGAGTGGAGCTCAATGGGCATGTCTCTCCTTTCTCTTCTCTCACCTTGCTGTTTGTAAGGTTTTCTGTCCTCAGGGACACAACAGGAGGAGTCAGAAGTGTTTCCTCCCAGAATAGCCTTTGGCTTAGTGTTTACCATTCTTCTTTGGGTCATTGGGCATATGGGCTTGAATGTCTTAGATGAAGGAATGGAAACTGGGTCTCTAGAGTCCAAAGAAGTGCCCTGGTCACCAGGGCCCCACCTATATTAAATGCAGGATGGAAACACCGAATTGTGTGAGAACACCAACTTGGTGGAGAAATGCCTTCTAGTGAGTCCTGCTCTGGCCTAGTGAGGACATAGGTGCCAAATTTTGAAGGTCTGACACAGCAGAGGTGCATGCTGAGACATCTGTCTGAGGAGCTGAGCAGTAAAAGTATTCCAGGACTGATGGTATTTAGGTGCTTTCAAGACCAGGGGATTAGCTGAGCACTTTTGCCTTGGATTTCCATTGCTCACACTGGCCTGACCCAGAATAGAAAGCCAAAATATAGTGCTTTTTTCAAAAAGACATATTGAAAAAACAAAAATAAACCCTTCAATGACCGGGGTCAGCTGAAATGTTCTCATATAATAGTTTTGCTTCCAGTTTTAGCCTTTGTTTGTTCAGCTCCTCTTTTCTTTTCTTTGATAGAAATTATAGGAGCACAGGCATAGAAGAGACCACCTGGGTTGCCAGATTCAGTCCCCTGCAGTGAAAGGGATATAATATTAGATAATTAGTGCAAACAGTCACAGAATATCCACTTTGTATGTTCTGATATAGCATAGGCCACAGAAACTTTCCCAGTACCCTATGATAAACCAAAGATCTTTAGCTGAGACCAAAAGTTATCACTGTAATGTAAGACAGGAAGAGAGAAGGACAGACTGACAATATCTTAAGTACTTGAAAATCCAAGGTATTGGTTTTGAAAAGTGTTAACTATGAGAAAGAAAAATATATCCTAGATACTACTTTTTTTTAAAAAAATCAAGTGTTTAGACAGCTTTTATTGAAACTTATATTGAAATTTTAAGCTAGAATATGTGCCAAAATTGATCCTTTCCCACAAATAGACTGTTTTGATTAATTTCCTTTTTTCCTGAGAAAAGTATTTGATCAAACATTTCCCAGACTTCTCTGATCTTAGGCTGTGTAGCAGTTCCTACATCTCATCATAGTATGAATGAGCACTTTCACTTTATTACATACGTACATCTTTAAATCTTACATTCTGGATTATTCTGAAAATATATCAGGAAACTCATTTGATAAAACTATCTACATTTCTTCTCAACCATATTAACTTGCCTAATATCATCTTTTTCTATATATAGCTTCCTCTCTTACTGCTACCAGATTTTTCATTTAATACTGTTTTTACCTTATCAGTCTATGCTAATCTTTCTAATTCAAATGCAGAAAATACACTGTAGTTTTCTATTTCCTTGCTTAGGGCATTTGTTTTATCTATGTCTACTGGACATAGGAAAATTGAGTGATCTATCCCTTTTTCTTTTTCCAAAAATGAGACTTCTGAAAATGAAGCTTCTGACATGATGTTCATGTTGGTTTATGGTCATTTCCCTACCTTAGGGTAGCTGGCATCTGGATGTGACTCTTGTCTTCATTTCAGCTTTCAGTGGAAAAGAAATATTTTGTTGCTTTTCCATGCTTACTTATTCCTAACCGTCTTCTCATCATTTTCTCTAACATTGAGCATACATGCACTACACACAGAATTTCCAAAGCATCTTTGATTTTTTTCTTCTCAGATCAATAGAGCATTTAAGCTCCAGTGATCAAGGAAAGAAGCTTGTTTATTTTCCTACATATTCTGACAAAAGTGGCAGATCTTGTAAACTGCTTTGATTTAATGTTAGTGCCTATTATAGTTTGGACTCGCCAAAGCCATGCATAAAGTATTTGTACTCCGAACACAAGTAGAGTAGAATTCAAAAAGATGGGTTAAAAAGGGAATTAACAGCTCTCTCAGAATTTTGCATTCTGATCTCTTTATTCATAGCTATCATAAAGAATAATTTGTTTAGTCGTGAACTGTTCCACATCCATAAGGTTGCCAGCAGCTAAGCATAGGTACGATATGTATCATAGCAAGAACTGTGAACAAACATAAACACGAGTCAAATTTTCCCTTGATGAGAAGGAGGATGGATTCATGGTGTTAGATTTACACAGGCTGCATGTATGTGATCCTAAACCTATTCAAGATCATGAAAAATTGTCATTGACCTTGGTTGACTCTCGCTTAGGCTCTGATTTCAGAGAAAGTCTTTTGCATTTCTCATCTACAGCTTGGAGCCTTCCATAGTCCTTGCGTTAACATCCATTATTTTGCTCTCCTATCGTACTTTGGATAATGGAGCCAAGCAAGAAGAGAAAAATTATGAAGCCCTAACGTCAGAGAAATTGGCCTGGGGAAGGGGATATGTTTATTTTAGTTGTTTTTGCTATAATCCAAATCCCTCTTTGGCCTCTGTCTCTTTCAACCTTTTTTTTTTTTTTTTTTTTCACTGTTAAAATGAGTCCTTATTCAAAACACTGTCTCAGTTTTTCTGTTTTGCTGGGTGATGTAAGTGTGCAGCTTTCCCATCCAATCCCTCCACCCTCTCTTATCACCATCGTATTCTCGGTTCTTTCTCTGCTATCTGGTGTCCTTGATTCCCCCTTCTTTCCCTTCTTCCAGCTAGGCAGAATTGGTCTGTTTTCCTCTTCCCTAGCAAGCGAATGCCGTGACGTGGATATTCGTGAGCTCTCCGAAGTTCTGTTCCTCTTTCATCACGCGAGGGTAGTGTCCCCCCGCCTTGCAGACGAAGGGTAGCCCTTAGGTTGGCAACCAAGACTTTCAGCCAAGCTTTATGCAAAATACTGTGAGAATGGAGAGTAAAAAGTCTCTGTGTTTGTGTGCTTAGTCAAGCATATGCTCATGCATATTTTCCAGGAATTATTGATATTGTTCTCTTTAATATCCATCCTAGTGGTACACAAACAAGGAGTGAGCAGTTGTTCTCACAGACAGGGGAGTAAGGGTGAACTGAAACTGAGAAGCGTCTGGAATTGGCCTGGTGAAACAGCTTCTAAGAGATATGATACCATCTCGTGAAAGCAAAAGAATTGCTGTGTTAGAGCAACTTTCTGATCAAGTCCTGGGTTCTGGTAGGCTTTCCTTGAGTCTTTCTTTTGAGTAATATTTAGGTCCCTTTTATCTCTTTTCCTTCCTCCTCTCCATTGTGTTTTGCCTTTGTTTCCTCATCTAATTTATTTTCTCTTTATTTGCTTTAAATCACTTTCCCATATGGATTTCTCTCCTCTGACCCATCTTCCCCTCCCTCATCTGATTCCCAGGAGTCTTCTGTCGTCGTGGAATTGTGAGAAGAGGAGGCCTGCTCCAGACACTGTGCATCATCTGCAGGATCCCTTTTTTCCTTTATTTTCTTCATTGTCTATTCTCTGTTGCTAGTACTAGAAGCATATTCACAAAGATCAGTCCATTGGATTGAGGAAAGAAATCCTATCACCATTACTTTGTTTGTTTTATTTAAGACAGCAAGAAGAAGAGATGGAGAGGAAGAAAATTCACTATTACTGGTTTGTTTTAATTTTCAATGTTGCTTATTTTTCTCCTCTTCTAATGCATTCTACTGTTGTTGTTTTTCTTTATTAGTGTAGTAAGGTTGTATATTTGTAGTCCTGATCACTGTCTAAAAGAAACCTACAAATGCTGATAATAATTTTTGAAGGCATGGGAGCTCTTTGTCCTTAAAATCAGGGAAACTGAGGAATAGATATGTCAGAGATGTGGCAGCATGTTGGTGACAGAGCTGGAAGTAGAACCCAAGAGGCTTGGCCTTTTGTTAAGCTCTTTTTAGTGGTGATGACAATTATTCCTCAGGCTGGATTGTTCTTAATTGGAAGTCGATGCATTCTCATTCCTGTAGTGCTTTTCCTGTAGCTGCTCATAGTTCTTTGCTAGGTTACCACTGTACCTGGTGCTGAGCTAGTGGTGGTTATAACTTCTTCTACCTGGCATCATGCCCTAGCAAAATGGAGGAGAGGTAACAGAGGGAGACAAGTTGGCATTTGTGACATGAGCTGTTTGGAAATGTTTTTGAATTAACATCTCTGACCTGAACATGCTGTTGATGTTTGGATCATCTCAAATTATTACATTTATGAAATGGAACAGCATATGCAGCCAAAAAAAGGAGAGAGAAAAGCAAATCTTTCCCAGGCCTCTCAGTTCAGTCTATTATTTAAATTGGAATATTTTGATGTTTTGGATACATCTGCACATCAATTAATATATTCACTTGCTAAAACAGCTTGTAAAACATGTGGATCGCAACTGCTAAGCATCTTGAAGTGCTGAAAATCTGGCCACAGATAGCTCAGGGTGTTAATTAAGGGCAAAAGCAACTCATTTACTACAAAAATATATATCGGGTGAGTAGTTGCAAAGGGGGCTTTACATAGAGCACATTAGTGCCCCGGTAAGAGCAGACTGTTTTGCAGCGGGGTCATCATCCAGCGCATGTGCTCACAGCTAAACAACTGCTGTTTCTGTTGGTAGCGTCAACAGGGAGGCTGTGCATCATACGAACCACACAAATTGTATTTTGTTCTGAGGTCAGCAGCATCTGTGCTTGCAAAGACTGAGGTGCTAGGGTTGATATTTGGAGCTGGCATTACTGCTGTCTTACCTTGTGTCTGTCTTGTGGAAGAATAGAGCAGCCTTCCCTCTGAGGTCAAAATACCGCCTTTCACCAGTGGTAATTTAATGGGAATTATTTTCAGTGTAAACTCGGCAAGAATTGAAAGCCTACTGTGCTGGAGCTCATGAATGGAGATGTTCAAGGAGAAAAAGAGAACTGGGAGAGAAAGCAAATGTTAGCTAAATGTATTACACAGAGGATTTTGAAACATGTACTTGGCAGAGGGAGGGTAAGCAGTACAAGCCAGATTCTGTTGTTGAACACACCAGTGTAAATCTAGAGTAACTCCTTCGGATAGGAAGTGAGGGGGGCTGCTCCAGACTGATGAACGTGTATTAGAATTTGGGGTCAAGACAGAATGCGTGCAATGGGAAAAATGAGTGAACTGAAAAGTGGATGTTATGGAGAACAACCTGCATTGCTGCTGTAGATGGTTTAATTTGGGTGTGTAATGGTTATGGTGATGCGGTGGGAAAAGTTTGTAGAATGTGGGGTTGTTTTTACTCTGTGGAGCATTTTCTGCATATACCTATCATATTCCCTGTAGCTTGTAAAATTAGTCCATATACCGTTTTTACAGTGAGGCCTTTGTGTTCCCAGTAACAAACACTTTTAAACTCTGCTCTCCAGTCTTGTGGGCCTAAACTCATTTACCCCCTCCTGCACTGTCCCATGTCCAGGAATAATATCCCTTCATCTGTTTATAAACAAACCCCCTCTGAGGAAGTTCAGAGGAAGAAAAGTTAGTTAATGAAAATCAACCATACACTCAGGGCCAGGCAGTGGGTTGGAGCCAGCAGGGTTGCTGGATGTTTCCTACTACGCATCTGCCTGTAGGAATTTCTCTGATGATATGACTGTCTGTCTATGTCTCTTTTTCTTCTTTTGCTTCCATCATGGCAAATACGGAAAAAAGACAGAGTAAAATTATAGTGTCATTTCGTTTTAAAATAATGATCAGCCTGGACTCTATTCAGGAATACAAGCAAAGAGACTGATTTGAATGAACCTGCAGAAGTTCTTGCTCATAAGTCCACTGATTTTGTTTCTTTTTTGAAACATTGAAATCTGGATTCTGGCTGTTGTCAAAGCTATTTGTTGCTCCTGAGTTGTGCAAAGGCTGTAAAAGAACTTAAATAATCCAAAGAATGATTCTCCTGCTATAGTTTGAGCACGAGGCTGATATATCTGATCTTGCACATTCCTTTCACAGAACCGCCAGCGTAAGGATGCAGGAGTGAGCAAGAACCAAGGAGGTAGATAACTGAGCTCTGTGGTCACCATGAACTCTGGAGCCACGGGCAGACAGGCATGGTATTGGTGCTGTGAGGGGTAGTGCAGGGGGGACCCCGGCAAAAGCCCGTTTTCTTGTGACGTCTCCTGGGGTGTGCCTTTAGTACTGCACCTCGGTGATCTCAAATAGGAAGTGAGAGAACGGAGTATTTGTTTCCGTGACATCTGGTGGGCAGCACGCCCTGCAGTGCTAATTTTTGCTGCTCCCAAGTGCTTCTCCGTGAGCACATAGAGTGGGAGGTGTGAGCAGCTTTGGGCCTTCAGGAGACGGCAGAGCTGTGGGCACAGTGGGATCTTCTGAAAGCCTTTCTGGCTATTCAAAATGCATGGGAAAAACATCAGATAATGAAAAAGCCTGGGAGCAAGGGAGGCAGCACTGGTCTGGGCTGTGGTTCCTCACTGTGTGGTATCAATGCAGGACTCACATCACTATCCCCAGCTCCCACCACACTACTTTCCAAAATAGAGTGCCTTTGGAAAGTGAGAAAAAGTGAGGTGAATGACTGTCTGTGGAGTGACAAAAGCCAATATTGTGCAAGTCTATTAAAATTGCACTAACATGGTAAAACACTGGATGGCACATTACAAGAAACATTCCTGCTCTGTATTCCTAGGGTTGTGCAAAAATATTTGCAGTTGCCAATTTCTGTAATACCACGAGCAACAGACACTATAAAAGAGAGTAACGTATGTGGCACCTTGGAGATCAGTAGCGATTTGACATGACTTCAGCATTAGAGCTCCTGAAATGATATCCCAGTCTGGATTTGGAAAAGGTCTTTAATTTGAGATCTAGATGAAAATACATAAATAGAAGGCAAGAGCAGCAGTCCATAAGGTCAGTTGTAGACATCTGGAGCAGAGGGGTTTTCCCAGATTTAATAGATGCGAAAGTTCTGGTCCCACTTTTAGTTCTAAGAGTCTTGGAAGATTAGCTGTATTGCAAAAAGTTTCTAGTGCTGACAGAATCTCTGTACCTTCAAATGTGATGGTTTCTAATAGTCTTATCTGCTGCTTGTTGTTGAAAGAGCAGTCTCTTTTATTGTACAAATATTTTCTGGCATGTAATTAATAGACTTATCTGGAAGACTGTTCAAGTGTGGTCTCTCCAGGTCACACCCCAGCAAGAGGAAGACAGGAGTGATATTTCAGAACTGAGAATTTTGCATTGCAGCATGGACAAAGTTTATCAGTTGTTGCACCATTTCTGTGCCCTTGAACATTTAAAAAAAGGGGGGCAGGGGGAGGGAGAAAAAGAAATGGATCTGATTTATGTTGGTGAGCTTCCTCCAAGAATTCCAGGCTATCAACAGTTTCACCTAGGAGGAAAGTTGAGCACATTATTCTTGCCTTTTGAAGAGCTCTGGATTAATGGATAGCAAAGTACCAGTGTATCTTCTCCATTTCTTTGAGCTAGGAAAGAGTGGAATTCCCCGAAGTCCTCTTGCTAGAGATGGTTTAATCAAATAGGCTGTTTACATTCTGTGCCTCACTCAGGCTGGGCTGGTTTTCAGCTGTACACCGTAATACGAGGGCTTTTCTTTGTTTTAATTTAAACATCAGCATACCACCAGTTTTCCTGGGAGATAGCTGTATCCAAACACCTGCAGGCTCTGTGGAACAGGCCAGAGAGGGATCTGGGAAGTAACAGCAGCTGCATCTCGCAGAGGCAAAGTGCTACTGCCGGGGTCTGTGTTTCTTCTCTGACCTGGCTTCTGCAGGGCTGGGATCTCGACAGGAAAGGCCAGCCGGGGCACCTGCACTCATGGAGGCAAGACACCTCCCAGGAGCTGTAAGAAGCTAAGCACTGAACCGCACTTTCCTCGGCCTCAAGCAGTGACTGCAGAGGCAGAAAAACAAGGGCCTTTCTGTTCCTGACTGTGCGTTTTTTTGTCGCATCAAGATGGCCAAACTGTGGTTTGGCGAACATCCCCTCTAGCAGTTGCTGTGCTCTGAGGCTTAAGAAAGCAATAACTTAAATGGGGGCTATGTTTTTGATGAGAGAGAGAGGGAAGAAGGAAATGAGACTATGATCCTTCTTCCCACCATCCCACATCTTTTACCTACTCTCCTTCAGTCTGACTATCTCTTCCACCTATATCAAGAAATCAACACATGGTTACACAACTGCATGTCTGAAATAAGCCATAAATTTTTAGTCAGGATCTAAACTTGTTTTCAGATATAATTTGTAAAAAAAAACACTTTGGTGTCTTCTGGAAGTGATGTAGTTCCGCTCCCCATGCACAGAGCATTAGTGCATCATTGAGGAGGATGAACGTAAGTAGGCAATGTGGACAACATTCCTCTAAACCCAAGCAATAGAACCAGCTGTTCAGCAGGGGTGTTATTTATTGAGAGCTGCCAACATGTTCAACACATGGCGTCCTTTGCACTGACAAGCTCGCAGCTTGCCTTATGAGGTTACTTTAATACTTGTAAAACATTGGTGACAGAGCAGGCTTGAAGAGGTACCCAGTTTTGTGGGAAAGTTATTAGAAGGGCATTACAACAAGATGTTCTGTAAAGAAAGGAGAAAAGGAGAGTAGCTGGCAGAGAGAAAACATGCTTTTGCAGAAGGTATAGGTTCCTTCTTGCTGGTGGTTTCAGGAAGAGAACAGAGCAATAAATTGCTCTCAAAAATAAATTAGATGGTTTTTGAGGGAAAATAAGGTGTTTGGGCAGTGATGAAACTGCTTTGTGAGAGAAAGGCACTAATTTTTGCTAATTAAACTAATTATTCTGTGGCAGTGTGGTTTTAGGTGCACAGGTTGCTCAAGGGTACTCTGTAACTGCCCTTAGGTGACTTCAATACCCTGTGCTTTCCATCCGTGAAGATGGGGATGATGGCTCGTGTATGAGAACTCGTGTATGTTAGGATGAGGTAATAACATCAGTGCAGTGCTTTGCTCATGTAGACGGCAAATGCCACTCTCGCATCAAAAAGAAGTGTGTAGCCATTTACCACGGTTGTCTTAGGTCCCTGCAGCACAGTGCTGCTACAGAGAGAAAACTGGGGTTATGGAATGCCTAAGAGTGAAAAAGAGGCAGATCTTGCCAATCTCCTGCTTATCTCTTTCTCCCATCTTTTTTCTCTTGACTTGTGTAAGCTCGTACTCATTTGTATCACAGGTATTTATTTTCCCATGCTGAAAAATAGAGTTGTTACTTGAACAGTATGACTCTGGCCACATTCCCTCTTATTCAGCACAATGCAATCTTGGCTCTTTACTAGTTAATATTTTCTGTCAACAACCTGCAAGAAAACATAAAATCAGTGCTGATAAAATTTGCAGATGTTGCAGAGTTCAGGGAGTGGTAAACAATGACCAAAACAGGACTCTCATTTGGGTGTTTTCATAAATTGAGAACATGCAAACAGCATGCATTAGAAGAAAGCCAAATGTGAAGTCATACATATAGAAAGACAAGAGATAGGTCATGCTCAAAGGATGGGTGGTGGGGGCAGTGTCTTTCACCTGGAAGCTGAATATGTAGGAGTAACCCTGTGTTCAAATAGATAAATGTGAACTGCTAATGTGATGCTCTGGCCAAAGGTTTAGAGTCATTGTTGGCTGTGTAAACAAGGAAGTATCAAACAGTGGTAGGGAGGTTATGTTACCCTTGTATTGACACTAGAGTGGCTGCTGCTGAAGTACTTTGTCCAGTTCTCATTTCACAATTTAAAAATGATGTCCTACAGGAGAGGATTTAGAGAGAGAGAGAGAGAGAGAAAGAGAATAATTATGGGATTTATAACAAGTTTTAAAGTAATTGGTTCAAGAAGATTAAGAGGTGACTTGATTGTCATGATCTTTAAGTATGTGTTTGGGGAACATTAATCTGATAATTGGAGGCTAGAAATGTAATAATAGAGGATATAAGTAAATCCAATGGGTACACATGGAAGCTAAGCAACTTCAGAACAGAAAGAAGACATACCTTCTTTTAGGCATGAGAGTAATCATTCACTGAAAAAAATTTCCAAGTATAGTAGTGGAGTGTCCCTCAACAGCAACTTTTAGATCATAATTCAGTATTTTTCTAAATTACAAGTTCTTGTTCAAAGAGGAATTGATTCAATCCTCAGCATATTGTATCCAAGTGCTTCTAATGTCTGATCACTCTGGGAGTTTTCATCTGCTACTACAAATTCAAGCAGTAAAGTGTGGGTAGCACTAGGATGCTGAATTCAAATCCTTTAATTTTCCAGTGTTTCTATGAGTTCTTCCTGCCACTAGTAGGATATTTCTAATCACCATAACATTTCTAGCTCTTTGTTGGTACTGGGTATCACTTTGGTTAAACTATCAGGCTCAGAATCTCATATGATATTGCTGATCTTATTTAGAAGGCTTTGTTACCATTACCTTGAAGTTTTTCCTCAGCAGTGGCTTGACTTTCCTCCTTCACTGCCAAGACTAATGTGTTGTCTGAAGAGCAAGATCAAAATCTTTTCTCATTGAAGGCAGTAAGAATTTTACTGTTGATTTCAATGAGGCCAAGAATTTGCCTCCAGAATATGACCTTTAGGGAGCAAATTCAAGGTCTCCTGCTAGAAGCTGGACATTAACAGTGTCAGGACTATGAAGTCAATGCAGGAGACATCCATTAAAAACAAAGAAGTAAATGAGAAAGCAAAGAATAAGCTTGGGGTGACTTCTGCTTGTCAGCTCCTTGCTGGGTGGTCTCCCTCAGGGCAGAACAGCAGTCCAGAATGGTATGGAGACTGGATGCCGAAATGACCTATTCCCGTGACTTTGGCCAAGTTGCAAACACAGAGAGTAGAGCAAAGATCTAATGATAGTAATTAGAGTTTTGAGATTGGATTTCATCTCATCAGAGCCATCCCCAGCTGGAGACCTTTCTTGAAAATTCAGATTTAAGCCAAGGACTCAAAATGTTCCAGTCTGCTCCCTCAACTCCATGTGCACATGTATACATATGCATAGATACAAAGAATGTAGTGCATGTACAGACTATTTTGTTAATCTTCATTTCTTTGGTTCCAGATTTAACCAAAAGTGGAAGGGCTGAAATAACATAAGAAAGGTTGAACATATGATATTTCCTGCTGCTCAGCTAAACACATGTGTTGCCAAAAATCTTCCAAGGTAGCTTGTTTCTTTTACATTTTTCTCCCAGTTCTGCAGACTTGAGAAGGTCAATTACTTTTGAGAAGCATTTGACTTTGGCAACGATTATGGAAAGCAAACTAGAATTATGACCTTTTGGAGGTTTGCCCATCACTGTCCCATCTTGTCCTTTAATAACTAAAGGCTGAATTTTGAGCTACAGCCTTTGGTTTAGCAGGTGTAATTTTGTTTCTGTACATTTTTAATCCATTGCACAAATCTGTATTAGAATTTTCTTTTAAATGTCTATTTATTTGTACTCGCAAATCAAGTTCAGGTATTTCCAGGAGGAAAATCATACCCAAATAAATGAAATTGGATTCAAACTGAGCAGAAAAATGGAACTCTAAAATTATATACTTAAGTTAGTATGTGGTGAGTACAGCCTATCAGGAATGCATACTATAGTAGTTATATCATGTTAGAGAGGCAGTTTTTTTTCAGCAAGATGTTTCCTAGAAAGCAGAAATATCTCTGTGGTTTGTGTATGGGTTTGGAACTTGTGTGCAAGTATGGAGTGGAGAATTTGAGGCATGAAATAGTCATGATTAGAGAAGGCCAGGATCCCTTTCAAAAGTGACAGCAGAAAAACAGCACAATCAACTCCATTCTGTTTGCTGTTATTGCATGCTCTTCTGTGTATTGGATTTAAGACATTTCTTTTAAAGTTGGTGCATTTCTTAGTTGCTTCTATTATTATAGAAAGGATACAGTCTTATGGGAAAGCTAGATGAATAAGATATTTGAGTCTAGATAAGATCTAAGATATTTTTTGCAATAAGATATTTAATTCTCACAGAGGCCAAGACCTTGCATGGTAAAAATCAATGTAAATGCACTGGGACTGCTCAGTTTTGCACTCACAAAGTGCCTATGGAATAATGTTCTCAAAATCCAGTAAAATAGCCTGAACTGTTTCATGTGGAAATGCCCCTCAATTACAAAGACAAATCTAAGCTATCATGATGTGAATTTTACAGTCTCCTCACAGGGTGCCCTACTTTACATTCATGGAATTTTTTTGTTTTTGTTTTGTTTTTGTTATAATGTGGATGTTGGCCATCTATCTGATCCTGGAAAGGTTGTAAGGTTCTCCCCCCTCTCCAGGTCCTCTTCCCACTCCCTCCCTGATCATTACATTTGGGTTAGGTGCCATTAGATTTCCTTCTTTGTTCTCTAGCCCTAACCTCCCCCTACAAGCACACATGCATTGTGCAATGGTGTAAAAGCTCTCCTCTCTGCAGCTGGGAGCAGTAACTGCTCAGCTGGTTCCAGGGCTGCCCTAAAGCTGCTGCAAAGGTCAGTGACAAGGGAATTCGAAAAGCAAAACAAGTTGTGTTGTTGTCATTCCCCCTATCCCCTTTCAGGCCTTATTATGTATTTTGATTAGCACCATAGCCAACCTCGTGCATAGACTTCCACTTCTTGCTGGTCTACATTTCTGGCCATCCAGAGGGTTCCAGAGGGCAGGACGTCTGGCAGTTTTCCAACACAGCTACGGGCATGGCCACTGCTGGAGCTGATTTACTTTCAGTGCTCATCAGGCACAAAGCACATTTTGAAAGGAAATGCCATATTGAATTCCCAGTGAGTTGATGGGTATTGTACACGGTCGTCTGATGGCACAGATGTGCCCCTAATAATCCTTCCAGGAGAACATTTCCTCCCGGGATGCTCTGGCCATCTGATCCGCTCTGAGGTACACTGACCTATCTTGACCCAGTTTGTGATCAGTTCTCTCTCTTGTTTTCCGAAACGAGGCCAGAAATACTACTTTTATTATTTAGATTGCCTGGAAGTTGTGGTAGTTACATGTTTGCCCCTTCCAAAGAAGATACTCTCTGTGTTTGCTCTCAAGCATTAACTCTTAGAAGAGAGAGGAAAGATGCTCCTGAGTTAGCATGCATGAAGGAAATAATAATTTCTCAGTTGGGCTTTGATAGTTAATTAGTATGTGCCCAAGAGTACAGGGAGGTGGAAGTGTGGAAGCAGAGGTAATGTATGTTCCACCAACCATCTTCCTAAATTCCTGAGTGCATTCATCTGTGTGCATCAAGCATCCCTTCTGCTGTTGTGCTTTTGTATTTATGTCCCTTCTTGGCAGCGTGTGTGGACTTCCTGTTGTGTGTTACTTGTGTGTGCATCTCTGAAAGATGGATGATTGCCTTCATGCGTGTCCCTTGATATGTATTCATGTGCTTTCGACATTTGCTTTTAAAGTAAGAATGATGTTCATGCTGGCTTTCTGTGAAGGTGAATACACTGGATGGGCTACAATAGAAAGGTTCATTCATAACCTGCTTCTACTGATCAGTGAGCATAGATAAGGTTCAAAGCTGCGAGGTGTTCAAGTCCCTTTCAGCCAAATCAACAAACTTACCGAAGGCTCTTCATTTCCACTGTTTTAAAAAATACCTTGAAGGATATCTGGGCTTTCATAAACACCAAAATCTGCTTTATTATCAGTGGGCCACACTAGAATGTCTACAACTGGCAGTCCCCAGTCTGAATTCTTGTCTGAATAAAACTTGCTGAAAACTCTCCCGTATTTATGACATGTAATTCCCTAAAGGAATGTACTGATGAATGCAGAGTTATCACTTAGAAGTTAAGTAATAGTCAAATGAAGACTGCCTGTACTATCTTAATGCTGTCCCTATGTGTGCATACATTATGATCATCTCTAGTAACATGAGAACATACTAGTTTTCCAAGTTTCAGCCAAAAATACTCAGTTGCTCTTGAGAACAAAGTAGGAGAAATGAATTGTTTTGCAGATATACAGAAAACCCTTACTCTTGTTCTCTGGAATGTTCTTGTATTCCCAGACTTTATAGCTGGGACTTGAAGTTTGACCCTTGCTACGGATGCGCTTTTTGTTAACCAAGTACCAGTCTCCACTGGTTCTGCAGCTTTATTGTGAAATGCTCAGGGAGATCCAGATAAGAAGCAAACCTTCCCACTAATACTTGTTTATGCTGATATTGTATACAAAGGAGCCCTTGCAAAAGCAATACGTAGTCAAAAGATGACCATGCTGTAATACTGCAAGGACTAAAGCTCACTTTTTTGTGCCATCTGATTATGCAGTGTTGTGTGTTCACTTACTCCTTAAAAACCCCTCAAAATCTAATAATTTCTCATGAACCGCAGCCTACCAGATCTGTTTGCAATAGGCTTCTATATGCCATTAGCGAGTATTTTCTTACAATAGGCTCAGCGAAGTATCACTAATATGATTGTCCATGCCAGTGGCTGCTCTGTTACAGCCTACATGATTTTGTTACCAGAAAGAAGGGATTTATGTAATGTTCATAACTAAACAGCCACTACAAATTCATGTTTTGTTATTTTAGCCATTCTCACCACCTTGTTTGCAGGCTTCAAGGTATCTCGTTGAGCATATGAGTTAATGGGAATCTGAGAAACTGTACAGAATATACATTTAATTTAATGCTAAATGACAGTGATATAAAATTTTGATATTGTAGAGAGCCTTAGGCCAAATTCTCAACTTTATATAGGCATAGCAATATTAGACTTTGTATTTTTTACTCTGTATCTTTTATGTCAAAGTGAAAAGAACTCTCTGTCTTGGATATGAATCCTGTTGCATTGCTTGTAAATGATAGTATCTGGTCTGAACTCAGCTAGATTGATAACAGCAGCAAACATCCTCTTTTTCCTCACTTAAGTAGTATATTGCCACCTGAGCAAGTCTCAGATGGTTTGCTTGAGCCACTCCTTGTCTCAAGGGGAGACCTCAAGAGGCCTCTTAGCTGTGTAGTAAATGGTATAGACAGAGATGTTGCCTTAAGTACTCTGGACTTTGAATTATTTAACTATTGTGGAAGGAAGTGGGGCTGGGAGAATCACAGCGAAGGAAAGGAGAGATTATTTCTCCCCTTTGTAAAACTGTATTGGGTTCAACGTCATACAATGAAATATCCACTGCAAAACTCAAGAACTGCTCCAGTGGATCTTCGCTGACTTATCCAATTGCATGGAACATGGGGATACTTAACCCAAATCTGTCGGTTTTAATTATTTTCCTCTGGGCAGATAAAAGCTTTCTATAGGTTCCTGTAGAATATTTGCTCTTTCAAGCGTTCCTCTGTGCTTTGATACTAAACGATTAAAGCATGCTAAAGAAAAAAACAGCTCCAACCTTTAGCTCCCTGTTCTTGGGCCCCCTGACTGCAGCTTTGATTGTTGACCTAAATTCCCCTTTCATAACTGAGTCCTGTCACCTCTGCTTGTAGTTTCCTAGCAAAATAGCCACGGCCAACTTTCAGAAGTGCAGGGTACTGTTTTCCCTTCTGCCTTGCAAGGCTGTGACGGGCTCTGCAGCACACCTGATGTGTTCAAACTCAAACTGACCTCCTTCTTCCCCTTCCCCCAACCTCTCAGCTCCTGGAAAGTAAAGCATAACAAGTCCTTTTCTTTTGCTTCCTGTAGCTTAGCGAAGTGAGGAAACTTCTGAATAACGAATTAAATGCTTAGATAATTCTATGGTTGGGCTGATTACTGGAAAGATTGCTGTTAGCAAGATTCAAGGAATGACACTGAAGTAACTGAAGGAGCCCTGGAGTCTGTTATTGATAATATTAAAATGGATTACAGCAGCTTGTATGGGCTTCTTCAGCCTCTCTGCCCACAGAGAGTGCTACTTATGTATGACTTCAGCGGCTACAGCCTCTGGCTGTGAGTTCCTGTATCTGTAGCTGCTCCTGATAAACATCTGTTCCAATCTCGGCACCATGAGCATCATGGTTACAGCAATGCCTTGTGTCCTCACTCAGGACTTTCTTCTAAAAGTTCAGCAGCTGGTGCTACACACTGTGCTCATACTGCCAAATGCTGTCCAGCACACAGAGCCTGTGCGAGGATGCAGTTCTATTTAAATACCTAAGTCCTGAGAAAAAAATGGGACATAAATCATATATTGGCCTTGGTTAGACCCTCCTGAAAGAGGTCCGGTATGATGAACAGTGATATACTGAAGCAGTTGTGGGTCAGTAGTCAAAAAACTGATGGGTCTTGACTTAAAAGTAATAATGAGATTTTCCTTGTAAAAAAAAGAGAGACACTATGTTTCTGGTTTACCATATTTGGCTTTTGACATTGGGCTTTTGGGGTTTAATTTTCCAGCTGTCCCCACTATTTTGATGCTTAGGAATTTACTTTTCCTGTAAGGAACTGGTCTTATAAGGCACTAGAAGGAACCGCTAGGGCCATCAAAGTCACTGTTTGGCTAAGCGTACACGAACATGCTCTTTTACTCTGTTGGTGCACTTCTCCAGAGTTGTCTGAAAAGTGACTTATTTCTTTGTTGGCAAGGAAGGTTACCAGTGACTGTTACTGGAAAGCTGAACTAGTGCCTCTTCTTTTTAAAATAAAAGATAAAATTATTTGTTAATTCCTTAGGCTTCAGGAAAAGGGGCTTTCAGGGTGAAAAAACATCCAAACTAAAGATTTCAAAAGGCTATCAGTATTCTTTTCAGCTGTAGCTCCATCCCTTTCTAGCAACTCAAGGCAAACAGAAGGAGGAAAACTCTTTGCTGCTGTATGAAACTTATACATATTTTTTAAATCTAATTGCTGTGGGGAAAACAAACAGCTTTATTTCGCACCATTTCTTGGCTCAAAAGCTTCAGGCATAATTGCCAAATTGTGGTTTTGCAGTCATTGGCCTGAGTCTCATTTAACATGAGGTCTCTTTACACTACTCTTCGTTTGCAAAGGGACATTAAGTAGCTAAAAAAGTCCTGTGCCACATTATTGTACAGAATTCTTAGTGTAAATGAGATCTAAACTCTGTATGTTTTTCATGTGAATGTTAGTTGTGGTCAGAACTAATTTTTGAAATTTGGAGTGTCAACCATTGTGAGGGGTGATTTTGTGCCAAAACAGCCTTGTTAGGGGTAAAAGAGGCCTCTTGTTGTATAGGATGTTCTTAATTATGTCAAAGAAATAACTCATGGTTATGGAACCTTTTACTAAATAGAAATAAACTGTAAAAACATCAAATTATTCAGTTTTCAGAAGTTCTGACAATTATTTCACATGTCCCTACTCCAATGGCTTTACCCTTATTAGCTGTCATAGAAGAAGTAATGAATTCTTATATTATGACATCCAAAGCCCCAATTGAAATTAGTCTCATTGTGCTGGGGACAGAATGGAAAAGTGACACTCCCTTACCCGGAGGTTTCTTAGTCTAAAGCCAAAAGTAAGTGAAGGATTGGCAAAGTAGGTGCAAGATATAAGCAAAGGAAGGTCATCAAGAACGAGTAAGTCTCTACAAGTTATAGGGAGTGGGGGATTCTTATCACACCTTTCCGTACTTTTTCCTTTCTCTCAAAAATACAAGCAAAAGAAGGTCGTAAAGAGCTGGTACGACTCTGCAAGTTACAGGGAGTGGGGGATTCTTAGCAAGCCTTTTCTTACTTTTTCCTTTCTCTCAAAAATAAAACAAGACTTGCTGCTGAAGGGATTGTGTTCAATCCATCTTTTCATCAAGAGCTGGATGTCTGTAATAGTAAAAGTTTGAGAAAAGAATACTGTATGTGGTATATGGATTCAGTAATGACCTTTGCCCTAAACCAGAAAATATAGGAAACTGGAATAGTAGACCGTTTTAGTTAAGCAGCTTTCATACTGGCATGTTCAGTGGTGTCCCTATTGTCACTGTTTTTTTCTTTTTCTGCCCTTCTTTGGCTCCCTGTAAATCTTGAATTGATGGCAGCTGTTTGAGCCAAACTCAAGACACGTTGCATCACATCAGGGTTTAAAAGCTCAAAGGCAAGGGAGGATTGCTACTATTCTGTAGTATTCCTCCAGCAGCTCCGTCTGTTCAGCTGAGGTCAATCACTAGCATCATGCAGCACTTCAGAGAAAGAGAAAGATGTTCTTTAATGATGGCTAGGAAACTCAATTTCCATTGCACAATAATTTATTAGTTATTAGAGGAGTAATTCCAGCCCTGGTCAGTACAAAAAGCCAAAGACTTGACACTTGAAGGCAGTCTGGTGGACTTCCTCAGAGCTGGAGCCCCCTAAGATCTGTTCCAGGCCTTCCAGGCCTGTTGTTTAACAGCAGGGATTTTGGATGCCTTAAAAGCAGGTGGAGCAGCTACTGCACATGTATCTGCCCTGGGGCCTGCAGGAGTCAGATGGTGGTCTGCAAAGGTGGCAGGAGATGGTGAGAGCATGGCAAGAAAGGGTTGGCTTCTACACTACTACTCAAAACAGCTAAGGCAGTCCTGGGGAGTCCCCCAGCAGTGCCAAAGACCTGCTGCTTCTCTGAGTGGTTTGTTAGGATTAGGATATTTCTGCACCACCCCTTTTTTGATTTCACCAGGTTGACATTTCCTAGCAGGCAGAAACTCTGTTACAAAATATCAGACCAGCTCAAACAGTCTTAGTGCAATAAGGGGAGGTCATAGTCTACCTATAAAAAGGCTTCTTTTTAGGAGAAATTGCTCTGTTTCATACCAGCTTGCTTTTATATGATCTACTTTTACTTTTTCTCTTCAGTATTTCGTACATTGAGGCAAAAAATAGAATTCTTGAAACAGCTGTTTATTTTACAGGATGGACTCCCACCAGATTTTAATTTTCCAAATAAGGATATTTTGGAGCATCCCATTTCCTCACCTGCAATCGTATGGATGTCATACCTCTATGCAGAGCATTTTTAAATGTTCTTTTGGGGGCAGGGGAAAAAATCAATAGATGTCTGTCTCCCAGAGGAGGAAAACTTGTCTCTCTCCTGTCAAAGCCTCAGATTTCTCTTCACACTCAGTGGCAACAGTTTCCACTCTTGCATAGTTCCTGGGGACTCCCTGCAATGCTGGGAGGGCAACTTTTTATGTCTCATATTTATGACTTTTTTTTTTTATAGCTCCTTTGGAAGAGAGGTTTGTCTTGCCAGTTGTCTTCTCATTCACTACACTATTATCCACTCACTGTCATTAGGTAATATCTTAATTTGAGACTCATAAAAATATAGATAATTATGGGCTCTTCTACATCTGGAAATGAAAGCTTTATAAATGTGTTTATTCCATAAAGAAAATTAAAAAAAATACTAGGAGATCTCTGGCTCCAGAACATCATTGGTAGCCTTGGCTTTCATCTCATTAGTTTCTCAGGTAAATATCCATCCTGGCTGGAATGGCAAATGTCTTTTTTTTTTTTTTTTTTTTTTTTTTTTAGCAAATTTGTTTTTTCCTTCCCTGTTTCTCCTTCTCTCCTTCTTGTGATCAGAAGTAGCAATATAAACTAGAAGCTGGTCTTAAAAAGGTTTTGAACCGAGTGCGCCCTACAGATGAATAAACACATTACCTTCCGAACCGTGGGATCTCTCTTCCAAAGGAAACAGGAAAAGGGGGAGCTTAGAGTCCCTAGCAAAATACCAGCATGCAGAAAAAAGGCCTGTTTAAAATTTTTCAACTTTCCCATCAGAAGGCTTTTTTTTGCAGGGGGAGAAGGAGGAGAGGAGAAGGGTGTGAGAAGAGGGGGGAAGGTGGGTTCTGGGAGAGGGGAGGGAAAATACAGTGAATGCTCCTGTAACCTTTGCTCTGTTGATACTAGACAAGACTGCACTGTTAATGAGTGATTGTTAACAGATGGCTGTTGAGCAATTTAGTCAGAAGCAGAAGATGTTATTTGGTTGTAGTGCTGGGAGGGTTAGGGTGCAGGGGTGAGGTAAGGGGATATTTAGTCTTTTCAGGAAGACTGAACTGTCAGAGATTTATGATTTTTAGTTAGGCTTTTGGAAGTGTAGGCTTGTTTTCTATGTGCTGATAGTCATAAGGCCATTTGGTGCTGAAGGCTCTGACGATTATTTTTTCAGTCAAGGGGTCTAGCTGCAGCCCTTGGCCATTAAGACTTAAAAGAAGGAAATGTATGTCTTTAACTCATCAGACCTCATGTCTCAAACTCGGAAAGGAGTAGGCTCTGCCTACTGTACAGAACTGTGTGAAGTCCTTATGGAGAGAGCTTTAGTTGTGGGTCTGTACTTTATGAGAGAAATCACTAGTATTTATTCTCTATGATACACCAAATTGTTATTAAATGTGTCTGCAAGGGGGCAAGAATCATTTTGAACATGTATGTGTCTCCATGTGTGCTTCTTGCACTTTCCTGATCTGGTATATACTTTATTCAGCATGTCCAGCATAGCAGTGTATGTCTTTTCCTTATCCGTTTTTATTGGCTTTCAAATTGAAGCCAACCTGAAGAGGACTAGTCACATCCCATTCAGTTTCTGTCAGACTTGGGTGTTTGAACCTACCAAGAGCATTCCAGCTGCTCAGCATTTCTCATACTATGAGTTTGATTTCATACTTATTACTCCTCTGGGCCTTATTAGATACAAAGTTCAGGTGTATGAGGTATAAGTGAGGTGAGAGAAATGAGCAGCAAGAGTGCTTCTTGAAATTGTGCTTCTTTGAAATCAGTGATGTATGGCTCAAGTGAAATTAGAAGGAATGTGCAGTACAACTTTCTACTGACAGGGATTTGCAAAAAGGTTTTGGTCCTTAGTCAGGGAAGGGGAATCCCATTCATACACATCACTGGCAGATTTTGACCCTTAATAGCAAGTCTTACATGACTTCCTGCAATCATGCGCTAGATGACTTACTATCTTTCTTGTACACCAGCTTTCTAACATATAGAGGCATACATATAAACATATATGTCTATACATATGTATTAAATATATGCATCTATATGTGTGAGTGTGGATATATATGGAGATATAAATTTATAAAATTTAAAGACTAATTACATTATTTGTTCTGTCACCCTTATTTATTCATATTTCTTTTTTGGGGGCACATAGGACTATATGACAAATGTTCTTACACCTCCCGTGACCGAGGATGGGTCCTGGGGATTAACACCGTCAGTGACCAGGGGAATAGAGACCCCCGCTATTTCTTCTCTCTGAAGACGGATCGTGCTCGCAAAATTACCACCATTGCAGCACATCGCAGCTACCTCCCCAACCAGTGGGTGCATCTGGCTGCCACATATGATGGGCACCTGATGAAACTCTATGTCAATGGTGCCCAGGTGGCCACAAGTGCAGAGCAAGTGGGCAGCATCTTCAGTCTTCTGACCTTGAAGTGCAAGGTGCTCATGGTTGGAGGAAATGCCCTGAACCAGAACTATCGGGGTTACATAGAGCATTTCAGCCTCTGGAGGACAGCCCGGTCTCAGAAAGAGATCTTGTTGGACATGGGCCAGGCAATTCACAGACAAGACATGCCTCTACCTCAGCTAGTTCTTCAAGACAGTTTACTGAATGTGAAAAACATCTGGTCTCCCATGAAGGATGGCAGCAGTCCTCAGAGCAAGTTCAGCTATCATCATGGCTATTTGCTGGATACTAGCTTAGACCCTCCTCTCTGTGGACAGACAGTCTGTGACAACACGGACGTAATTGCTAGCTACAACAAACTCCCAAGCTTCCGCCGCAACAAGGTTGTTCGGTACCGTGTGGTAAATCTGTATGATGACAAGCACCAGAACCCCACTGTCAGCCAGCAGCAGATTGAGTTCCAGCATCAGCACTTAAATGAGGCTTTCAGCCGCTACAACATCACCTGGGAGCTAGAGGTGTTGGAGGTGAAGAACTCTTCCCTTCGTCACCGACTCATCCTGGCTAACTGCGACATCAGCAAGATTGGAGACGAGAGTTGTGATCCTGAGTGCAACCACACCTTGACTGGGTATGACGGAGGGGACTGCCGTCATGTACGCCACACACTCTTCAACAAGAAGAAGCAGAATGGCGTGTGTGACATGGATTGTAATTATGAGAGATACAACTTTGATGGTGGGGAATGCTGTAACCCGGAGATAACAGAAGTCACCAAGACTTGCTTTGATCCATATTCTCCTTACAGGTAGGCAATTTTTTCAGCAAACAAGATCTTTGTGATCATATTAATGAATATCTGTCTAGGTATTGATCAGATTGTCCAACTCTTGTGTTAGTGGAATTGCGGGCTTTGCAGCTTTTTGTTTGTTTTTTTCTTAGTATTTGGCTCACGTTGCAATTATTCAAATGCAATTTCAGCAATGGTCTCAACAATGGCTTACCATTGAATCTGTATTCCTCATCTAGGCTGAAGAAAGACACTCTCGAAGAGTAAAATAGCCAACCTGAGGAGACCCATTAGTTGTTGGTTTTGAGCAGTATGTTGTAGCATTGCTCAAACTATTTTAATCACAGACTCGTAGGAGTGGAGATTGGATGTCATAGAAAGCTCATGTTTGGTGAAGGAAGAGCCCTTCAGGCATGAAACATAAATACTGTTAGGTAGACTAATTTGGTAGGGCTTCTTTGAAGGTAGATAGGTTATTCCGTATTCTTAATGCTATATTAGTGTAGCTTTCTTTAAGCACTTCTGTGGAGGGGCTGTTGAGTCTGCTGGTAACAAGCAGCAGGGTTTTTTTGAGTGCAAAAGTACTGGGTTCTTTTGAGCGCTGTTGCAAACTTCAGGCAGGTAACTGACCTCTTCTATGTCCCTTTTCATACATACGAAAATGGGGGCAATGCCACTTCAGTCACCAATGAGAGGACAACTTTCAGAGACAACATGAGGTAGTAAAATGCTGCTGTTCTCAGCTAAAGGTTTCTTCACATTGTTGTAATTTGAAGAAGGACATCTCTGAATAACTTAGTTCAGTACCATGTAGCTACAATCACTCCAACTAGCTGTTGGTCATTTTCAGAGAATAATTATTATGTTTAACCAAAAAATGTGTCCTGTGGATGCATTGGTGAATGTAGGCTGATACAAACACACATAATATACAAGTTAAAGTTGAAATTCTGTTGTCCTTACTTTGTATTATAGTTCTGTGGGGCAGTTCATGGAGCCATGGGGGGAAACCACAAGGTGGTCAAAACACTGAGTGTTGTCAACACCAAAGGTCAATTTAGGAAGGAAAATAGGAGCTGTTCTGGACTGCCTTTCACTACATTAGTTCAGACTATATTTTTAAATTCCTTAGCAGAGAGAAGTTTTTAAACAACATTATCAGCTCAGCTGGAGCTTAAAATACACATAATTAAGCTGCAAAGAAATGCTTCCAGTCCCTTTTTTTTTTTTAAAGCTCTGGTGAATTTAAAAAATAGTAATAACAATTCCTTATATCTCAGCTCGATTACAGACCGTTACCGGTGAACAAGACTCAAATGAGGAAATAGTTCAAACACTAATTATTGAAAATATAGAAGGGGAAAATACCAATCTTTTAATACTGTTCAACTGGAGAGAAACAGAACTAATCAAATATCATCAAAGGCATAATGCAAATTGGATTGCTTTAACACTGTGGTTCTGAGAACTCGAGGTGTTAGTTATAACACAGCTACAAAGATTTTTAGAAAAATACATTATTTTTAATCTGATAGTAGCCTTTTATCACTTGTACTGTGACCAGCATAATACTCATAAAAAATGAAACAAGAAAAGCCTTATAAATTTGGCTGACAGATTTAAGATTGTGCCTTAATGTTATTCTGACATAGAGAGATGTTTGTATTCCAAATGAAGTGTCTTTGTTACAAGCACAGAATGTACTTGTACACTTGCACAAGTCCAGGCAAGGAACTTGATTTCCAAAATGTGAAGTTACCTTGACACAACACACTTACCTTTCAGATGCAATGTATACTCTTTGGGGGGACAACCTCCTTGCTGAACTTGTTTAGAGGATTTGCGTCTCATGGCAGTGAGCTCACAAATTCTCCACTTGCTCGTTTTGACTTGAGAAGCACCTCCTCCTGCTTGATACTCAAGTCAATGATGGAGGCCTGAAGTCCTCTTCCACAGTGCCAAGCCTGAGAAAACTCACAGATCCTCCAAAGATGTTTTTCAACTTTAAAATTTCATTTACATGTTTTTGCACAGAGACTGTAATGCAGCATTGATTATTAGCAATGAAACCAAGAAGGGCAATAGAAGATATTCCATCTCTGTGGAGCCTGTATTTGCTGGTTGGTGCACCTAGACTGAGCTCATGCCCACCGCTGTGATAAACGTTCACACTCAGTATGGCAAAATGTAGCAGTTAGGCCTGTAGACTTCCTTGATCTGGTCAGCTCTGCTTTGAGGTCAGCTTGTAAGGCTGACCTCTGCTTCGAACAATTAGGCTGACAGTACAGGTTTAGGGCAGTGGTTTTGGCAGCAAAGCTTTCATTGACTAAAAGAGTGAAGATTCAAAACCTTTGTTTGGCTTTGGCATTGCCCTCAACACCATCCCCAAGAGAAATTCTTGTGCCAAGTGGTGACTCAGTCAAAAATCTGTGACTCAGTTGGCACCATCTGCACCCATTTTGCATCACCAGCCCCTCTTGTCATCACTTTCATTGGCAGAGTCCTCTGTCCCCTCTGGTGCAGGCCTTATACCACATCAGTGAAGACATCTCTTCATCTACTGAGAGCTCACACCTAATTCCAGGTATTTCCTCTGCCAAAGGTCAGTCTAACAATAGCAGAAGAAAGGGAAAAGAGCCCTCAGTCTTGGTTAAGTTCAACTACAGATGTAAAGGCAGTGCAACAATATCATGACACCTTCAGTCTGCATTGTAAGTTTCTTGTGATCCCTTTGGCATCTTGGACAAAGTGCTTAGGTACTTTGGTGGTGTATTTCAGTTTACTGTCCTAGTGCAACACTTGTGTCCTTAGAGCTGATTCCAGCAGCAGAGCTGATTTTTTTTTCTCCTCCACCTTTCCTTCTGGCACCTCTACAAAAATATTTTGCTCCAAAGAGCTGAGATTCTATGCTGTAGTCAGGTAGCAAGGAAATTAGTGATGCACATAGGTGTGAGTACAGTGACATATTAGTAGTTTGCCAGAGGAACAGTGCAAAGGAACAGCACTGGTGGCTGGGGACTCTGCTATGGGAGCTGCTGACCAGAAGAGCTTTAAACATTGTGGTACCAACCAGATCATTTCTCATCTTTTTTAATAGCCTATAGGAAAAAACAAAGGACTGGTAATGATTATCCACACAGCAGGCTTTATCCAAGAACATCTGTCTAACTTCTTTTTATTAATTTCATGAGAATGAGGCAGAAAGTATTTAGTTCCAGAGCAAAATCTGCAAATATTGTTCATCTTTTCTTTCTTTATTTCTGCAATTCTGGGAAAATGAGAACATGTTAAGATCGTGCAGTCTGCCTCATGCAAGAAAAAGGAGCGAAGAGGGACACATTCACCAGAAATGCATATTCCTTGTGTTTGGGATGTTGCTCATTACAAAATAAGGAAGGCTTTGAGCTCATGACACCTACCTTGGCTCCCTTTCAGAAAGTTTGAAACAAACATCAAGGAACCATAGGAAATCATGCTCTGCATGTGCCATTTGATGTGGCAAATTGTTGCACCATATTATGGTTAGCAAAGCCATTCTTCTCATGTAATATTGAGTTTGCACATCAGGCTTCACCACAGGATTGCATGGACAGATAAGAAAGTCTTCCCCTTGACGCTTTCTTAGGAAAATACTGATGAAATTCCTGAAAGATTAGAAGTTACTGGAGTGTCTTCAAACAAGCTCAATTCATACAACATACCGAATACGGTATCCCCCCTTGAGGACAGGCTTTCTCAACATCCATGTGTACCCTGTAGGCTCCAGCAGACCTTTCATTCTGCCTAAGCAAAGAACACAGATGAGATGTGCAAGTTCCACAGTCTGTTCACAGCATCTACTTGCACACCCAGGGTGACACTGAAACAAAGAGTTGAAGTCCAATGCC
Source organism: Rhea pennata (assembly GCF_028389875.1). Lineage (NCBI taxonomy): Eukaryota > Metazoa > Chordata > Aves > Rheiformes > Rheidae > Rhea > Rhea pennata. Next base: position 5,867,968 of record NC_084680.1, read on the forward strand.
CTGCTGATCACACCCTTTCCTGTGGCCCATTCCATCACTTGTATTGTGCAGTTTTGTAAACCATGGCATTACATCCCATCTGCTCACTAAAGATTAAGGGCATTGCATGTTCAAGTCATACATAAAATAGCCTCTGAATACATGTTTGAGAAATCCGTAGAGATTGCTATGGTAGTTTTCGACAGCAACGGGTATGGCAGAGCCTTATATGAAAAGCAGACATGCTACCCCATGTGGGCCATACCACTAGCACTTAAAGCAAGAGGGCTCTAGTTAATCCACAGCCTAGGTCGTCCGTATACAGATAACTGAATAGTGGCTACTTCAGAGCTCCTTCACAGAGTTTCTGATCAAATCAACCTCTTAACTCTCTTTCCTCCTCTCTCCCTCAAAGGAAACCTTTTCACAAGGTTTCCTTGCTAAATACAGTCAACTTATTCCAGAAGTGGGATACATAAATGATATCCTCTTCTAGCCTTTTCTAGAGGTTAGAAGAGTTAAAAGAAACACTACTTAATTCCCAACAAAGGAGTTAGTTGCCACCTAATCCTAAACACTGAAAGGAGCAGGAGAAAATCATCAATGATCTTCAATTCAGGAAGCTTGAGGACTTAATCCCCTGGCTTGAGGAGACTATTGTGCAGCTCTCGACATCAAGGACTCCTGCATTCACACAGGTATCAAGCAGACATACGGCAAATATCTGAGGCTTTGTCTAGGGATTCAGTGTTTAGTATCCAGTTCTTTGATTGGCAGCTTCCTTAAGGCTGTTTATAAGGTGAATGGTGGCACTCTCAAGGCCAAAGTTGCTGTAGCTTGGTGGTTGGCACCCAAAAGCCAAATTCCAACAGGAAATCCTCTCTTTTCTGTTTATTCTGTCCTCTGTTCCAGATGTCAGGGATGTTAATCAGCTAGGAGGAGCTACATCTGTTCCCATGCTAACAACTGACATTTGTAAGTCTAATATTGAATTCTGATAAAGGCTGCACTAAAGTGCTAAGCAACTATTCCATTCTGACGATTGCACATCCTAGAAACAGTAGGAGTTTGCTAGATTTAGCTTGACCCACAGTCATCTTTTCCAACAGTTTTTTTTCAGGAAACATTTTTTCCCCGAGACTCATAGGACTCTTTTTTTTTTTTCATGAACATTATCCATCATGTAAAAAGATCACTGTCTGGTCAAACTGCGGGATGCTTGGAATGGAGACAGCCTATAAAATCTGTGGAGTAAACTACCAGAGATCATTAAGAATCCTTGTGGGAGACAGTAGATTAAAGCATTATTACACCCTCCAGTACTAAGGCAGCCCTATCTGGCTCTAGCTGTGGAACCCCACATTGAAGCTTTGCAAGTTCAGAGGCTGCAGACTCAGGGAGGACCTAGTCTGCCTCTTGCTGCTGTAGAGCAAGGAGCCTGGCTGCCCTGAAGGCACGGAGGCTATCCAGCCACTTCATTACCAGCCTCTGTTTAAACAAACAAGGTGGAGTTCTTCCCCTCATGTCTTGAAGTAGCGATGCATATTAGGCTGATTTATTCTCTTTACTAATCAACTCGTGTTACACTGTCTCACACAGAGACCCACAGTTTGATCATATCTAAAGTATCTCACTACAAGGCTTCACATTAATCAGCCCATTTTTCTCCCATATACATTAGGGTATAACCTCTCTTCAGTAGCGAGTGTGAGGTGCCTTATGTGTTTAATTAGCAGCAACTGGAGCATTCTGCAAATTCAGGAGGTTGCACCTTTCACGCAGAGAGAGATGTAAAGCACAGGCTATTTCTGTGCCAAGCTTAACCAGGTGCATTACTTCATACATTTGCATTTCCCATCCTATCTTTCAGAGTCCTTTTCTAATAGGAATTTAAGGAATTTTAACTTATTTCTTGCAAGCAATACCTGTCCCTTGAGGAAATATGGAGCAGCCACTTCCACCACACTTCCTTTACGCCATCCGTGAGCATGATACATTTGACTTTGCCCCTCACTTGGATGGCTGGATTTGGGCAAACATTACTGTAGTTGTTTTCTTTCCTAAAGATCTCTTCACTGCTGCCAGTGGAAATGTACAGAAATCTTACTGGAAGAAAGGCTGCTGACTTGTGTTATGTCCTGGGGGACTTTGCTCTGTGCAATCACACTTCAAACCCTTGGCATTTCTGATGCCTTCACATAGTGGGTTCGCAGGGTTCAGGAGAGGGGGTGAGAAGGATGAGGTGAATTTTCTTTATATAGTCTCAGCTGTAAATGTTGATGTGAGCAGAGGCATGAATACTGGCCCAGCAGATGTGACTTAGCCTGGTATCTGTGAACTTTATGCCAGGGGGAGAAACTCAACACAAAAGTGTGATTACTCAGGGAAAAAAAAAAAAAAAAAAAAAAAAAGTTTCTAGAAGTAATCAATCTTTCTGAACAGTAAAATACTTTTTATGTTGCAGAGGTCTTGCTTACTGCTGCAATAGATGTAGTAGAAAGACTGGGAAAAGAGATGCACGTTCTAAGCAGAGTTAACAGATAACACTGTGTCAGTGCTATGATTTCTGGAGCAGCAATGTTTTTAATGTAGCCATGACAGCTGAAACTCAGCTCTACTGCAGGTTTCTGGAGAAGTGTGGTGTCTTTTCTCAAGTCAACTAGTAATATTAGGAAAAAAAGAGGAGAATTACCCAAAGAAGCACTTATGTGCCTGAAATCTTGTCATTTTCCCCAAATTTATCAGTTGATCCAAAAAAAAAGGTATGATTTCTCCTAGTGAGTCGTTGCTTGTGTTTTTTTTGTGGACTTTGCTTTTTTTTTAGTTTGCTGTCCTGATTTCAGAGGTATGAGAAGGAGTGTGTGTGTGGCAGGAGAATTGAGTGTGGATGTGTAGATTTGATAGCTTGAACTTTGTGAGGAGGGGATTAATTAAATGGAAAGGTGAGGGAAAAGATGAAAGTCTTGGAAAAGAGTGAAGGAAAATGCAGAGGCAGATCTGTAGGGAGCAGCATGAAGTACAGTTTGTGTTATCCACCCTAGTTTGAACTTCTTCAGCATCATTTCTTGATGCTTTAAGTCTTTGGTTGCCTCTTCCCTGAGCTGTCTTCCTTCTTTCCCCAAGGCATGTTGCCCCGTGAGTATAGATTCTCTTCCTGGCACAGTTTGGGCCTGGGGGAAAACCAAGAAGCAAATGTCTCCATTTATCTCCTTCTTACAAACTTCAGTGAGAGGAATGAACTATGCCTGGAACCCACCATCGGGACGACCGTGTGGAGCTGTCCTGTCACTTTTGTGCCTATCCTCTGCTAAGATATGTTTGTGCATGCTGATTGCTGAGGCTAGTTTCAAAATATGTGTAATGTATTCCACTCCACTGACTGTATGTCAATAATATCCATTGAATTAATCCTGTACAGTCTTCAAAGTTTCTCTGTGCGTGTATCTGAGAGGGATGAACAGTGTGGGTGAACAGAGGGGTTGCAGACGGTTGCTGGTAAAAAATTCTTTAGAGCTATCACAAAAAGGCAATGATGCATAGCTTCATGATAGATCTTTTAGGATTTTTATGGGATACTGTGGACCACTTCAATATTTACTGAATGTTATGAGTATTCATAAAAGTTGTGCTGCAAAAAGCATGATATTGATAGCAGCGGTCATTTTTCATCCAGTAGAACCAGATTACCTGGGAACTAGGATGGCTATATCCCCATCCCACAAACTTGTAGGATGTTTAGACTAGGAATACAAATGGCTACTGTCAATAACAATTCCTTGTTTGCTCAATTATAGCATTGGCTAAAGGAGAGTTATGGGACCAATATACAGTGGGGTAAGATTAGGAGTATTCGAAATCCTGTCCTTCAATTTTGTTCTGAGCAGATTTGCAGATTTAGAGTTTCTCAGGTAAACTCAACCGAAGCTACCAATTTCAGCATCTCAAATTAAAATAAATTTGCAAGAAAGTGTGTCCAGGTTCATTAATAATGGGTGGGTGGCTCTACCATCAGAGTGTTTGTTCTCAGCTTCCAAAAGGATCCAGGGAGACCTGCACCGAGGAAACTTTGTGGAGTACTTTAGTGTTAGGGTATGCAAATCTAATAAACCTGCAAAAAGCCAGGAAATTTGGAGTGAAGGCTGAAACTCCATACCTAGTGCACCCTACTGGGTCCTTGTATTTCAGAACACGTTATGTTTGTTCACTGAAATATCTCCAGTATGAAGTTCTTTAGGGTGGAGTTTCACCTTTAACTCTAAATTTCCTGGCATATGTGAGTTTGAAGTACACACTTAACTTTTCCCCTGTGCTGTTTCTCATTTTTAATTTCCTTTTTCTTTTAAAGGAAGGACCGTGCTAGAGGGACCCCTGCTAGAAAGGGACCCCACTGAAATCAGGATCAGAGTTTTTGGCCTAATTTGATCTTTCTGAAATTCTTCAGGAGAACTAAGTTCAACAAATTTTTTCTATTATTATTTTAAGGTCTCTTGTGGCCAATCCACCTTAGTGAAAAAGATGGATAGATTCTATGTGTTGCAGACCAGTTATTTTAGAAGGTACACAGATGTTTAAAAAAGCATATAACAAAACTTGGAAACATTGGACAACTCACATAAATTCTAGCTAAAAATCTGCTCATGGCCACTGGTATGTGTGAGCTGTTTGTTGTTAAATGTATTATTTCCTTTCATTCAGTACTCCCAGAAGAAATCCATGTTTCTGTTGATGCTGGTGGGGTAACATCAGTGACAGCAGAATTGTGGAAACAACAGAGATTTGGAATAAGCATACTGCAATCACCTGCAACGGTTTTAAAAATAATTTTTTGCCCTACACATTGAAAACCTTTGACATCATTAATTTATGTGAGGGCAACTTCGGCCGAGGGTTCTTGAGTTAAAAAAACCTTTGGAGAATAAAATTCTTTCTGCTGCCTGAAGAATGCATTCATCCTTTGAACTATACTGATAGTATCCTAAGGAATAACTTTACTTACCATGCTATATCCTTCCAGTGCCAATTCATAAAGGACTCAGTCAAAACCTATGGCAGCTGGTTTCTCCAGCACAGGACTCTGTTGGCTTTTCAAGTCATTCACATCAGCCTTATAGGGAGAATTTACCTTAGTGAAACATCCCCAGGGAAATTTGAAAAGTGGTGAAGTTATGTGGCTATTGGCTTTGTAACTGCCTACAGTCTCAGTTCAGGTGTGTTGTAAGTGTTGAGAGCCCAGACCTGGTTCCCACAGGACTTGAGGCTCCTATACCATTTCCCTTTAGATCCTTACAAGGCTGTGGCATTGCTTGGACTTCGAGTAGAAGTTCTTGAAACTTGAAGAGTTCTTGAAGAGTTTCAAGAATTTTGGCTCATGCAAATGAAAATGCAAAATGGAATTTGGGGAGAAAGACCCTGACCTTTGCTGTTCAGATGCAGGTGTCAGGTGATCTGTCACCAACTGCCCTGTTTATGATGGGGCAGGTACCCAGAGATGATGGGAAATTCCCTGCATCCTCTGCTCAACTGAATGCTTTTCGCTCAGACGGATAAAAACACTTTGCTGCTTTACTGGGAGACAATATGCCTCTCCTTTCTCCCTTTCCAGTATGTTCCCCTCAACATCGTTCTGCGTATCTCCAGCCTTGACTTGTAAGAGGAGCTTCGGCTGGTTGGTTTGAATTTCACCAGTTACCCCCAATGCAGTTGAAAGTGCAGGAAGAGCAGACATACTTTAATCAGTTAAATCAGTCAGATAGAAAAGTAGCACGGACCTTAAAATTTACTTCTGTGACCCTCGATAATAGCGTTGATAAAGTCTCTGTTCTGTTTCTTTAGGTACAAGAGTTTACTGGAATTTGGCTGAAGGGTGGAGGGAGGAAGACGTAGTGGAGGGGGTTGCTAAGTTAAAAAAAAATATATTATTGAGAAAATGAAAATACCCTGATGTTTCTGCAACCCATGCTAGAGTCAGTCTCTCTCTCCCTCTTTTCCAGGCAAGGGGCTCCTTTTCCGTTAACTTGACTATGGCCTTATTTAATCAGTTTGCTCTGACATGGAGCCAAAAAAGGGCTTTGCTGTGTGATGCTGGGTCCTGTGTGCGTTCAGGCATCCACAGCTGTTCCCTAGCAAGGGTTGGCTTTTGACTACTGAGGTATTTTTTTATAGCCACAGAGGGCAACTATTTATAGATGAGTTTTACCAAAACACAGAACTACGCAGCATGGTGTAGAGGGGAAAAGGGAAACCTGTGTGATTTATGCCAGGAAAATTCCATGTTGAAATTATACTGAAAGACACAATAAAATGAATACGCCAAGAAGGGAATTAAATCTGTTTCTTGGGCCTTGCCAGCATTTCTCCTCCATTAATGATTTGCCCATCACATGAAGGATGTTGCTGAATTATTTCTTCAACCTTAAGCAGCACAAATTATACTAAGGATAAAGATAAGAAACACAGAAAATGTCAGCATTTCTGAGATTTGATTAGACTGTGAAATAAATACCAAAAGGAAGCACAGGCATTCCTGACCCTTAAGACATTTCAGTTTGATCAGACCCAGGATTAGGGGTAAATTGTGAAGAATTCCACGCTGGGTGGCAGGAACTAGTTGATTGGGAGTTTGCCTCTTTGCTTATTGATTCATTTCTAGTTTCCATGATCCAGTATAATGAAGCTTGTGCCCTTGTCAGACTTGCAATTATATTTGTATCCAAGAAGACAAGTGAGGGAGCATTGAGCAGAAAGGAATGAGATTGTTGATTTAAGCTGCTTTTGCAGTCGGGGCTCAGACATTGATTTAAAAAGCAAAATAAAATCCAGAGGATATCAATTAATAGACCTATCACTGTAATCATCTACACAATTTTTGTGCACTTTCCAAAGGCACAAAAAGGAATTATGTACTCAAGGCAATACCCACTGGCTTTCAATGGGAGGTTGGATCTAAATCCCCTTTACCCCTTTAAAAGCTTTTTCTTAATTTATTTTGTGTTTGGTTGATTTATTTATTTGCTTTGTTTAATTAAAAATGAGACAGAGAGAGATTAACTGGTGAAAAAATCGAAGTAAATAAAGAAATACAATACAGTCATTTAGAGAGTGTGGATAGACCTCAGAAAGGCCAAAACTTAGTTTGTTTCAAGTGAACATCACAGAGTTTGGAAACATTTCCAAACTGTCTGAACTGCTTAGATTTGCAAAACTGGTTGGGAACAATTAAAAAATAGTGTTTTTCTGTCATATCCCAATTTCCGTGAATCTTGAAGATACTCTATTCCTGCTTTCAATCCCAGCAAGCAACAGACTAAGGAATAGAAATGTATGAATATCTGAGAAATATTAAGAATGAAGTCTTCATGAACATGAAGTTATGTTATAAGAAATACGTGAATATGTTTGGGTTTAGCATTAGTGGTTAAAAGTTTTTATTTTACTTTTAGATATAGCTTGCTTTCTGTTAAGGACTAATTCTCTGAGTTGCTGATTCCTTCCAAAATGTGTAGTTACAGCTCTCCTTTCTTATAAACTTACATGTAAGCACTGTCTATTTGTAGTTGTTGCTCAGATCCTTAGGGGAGCGGTCATGCCATCAGCTCTCAGCAGGTGTAGACCTTCAGCACAAATATGAATCAAGAATTAAATCTAAAAGTCTTTATGGCTGATGCGGAGAGGTAGGTACTTCCACTAGGATGCAGAGCACCTAGGTTAGAGGCTGAAAATAGGTATGTAAATGCTACGCACAATTTACATCAGGCTTTTCCATCAGACTGCATTCCTTAAGAGTCATTCAACCATTTCTATTTTTACATATAAAACATTGTTCCAAATATACATTACAGTTTCTGTCTGGACACCTCTAAGAAAAGGATATCATAAGCTCTTTGAAGTCCATAGAAAGACTGACCTCCCAAAGACATCGGTCTTTGGCTTAGATTTCCACATCCAGAGCAAGAGTGAGGTAGACAGCCTTCCTGAGACGGAAATGCATAGCGAAGAGGAAAGCTCTTGCAGAACAGCATTGCACTAGAGTAAATGGAAGGTATGTTTTGGGTAAGGATTGATGGCAACAGTTCACAGCACTATGAAAATTACTTTCCTTTTGCCTCTGGCCTTTTTTCCACTGTTGCATCAGTGCCAAACACCAGAATTCACTCACTAATTATTCCAGAATTGATTGGTCATGATAAACTTCCAAACACAGAGTAAAATGCTTCTGTCAGATATATCGGGGTGTTTATCCCACTTTGCCTGAAGATATCTGTGCCATTTTATTCTCCTCTTGCATCGAGTTGGATTCAGATAAGGGGTAAGAGTCCCTGGATTCCTCCTCCTATACTTAGAAATCCTCTAACAGTTTTACTTTGGGGCATAGATTTATTCATGTGTTTTTGCTTTTAAATTACTTATTTTGTTTTAAAAAAGTAAGGTCAACCCTTTCACAGTTCTTGACTTGATCAGACACTAAGTTCTCTTTGATCTGTGTAGGAATGATACCTGAAGCACTTCCAGTTTTAGATCTAGAAAACCATCAGAGAAAGAGAATCCAAAAGGTGGTTCCAGGATATCTTCTTCTGCAATCCTCCTCCCCAGTATAACAAGGCAGGATCTCAGGTTTTACAAAGTTTTCTGAGATATACTCGAGTTGGCAGTAGTGGAGGTGTAAAGGTGAGGGAACTCATAATGACCCCTTTCCTTTCTGTCTTTGTTGGGGAGATGCAAGACATTTCATGTCAACATAAATTTTAGAAATTCAGATTTGTATAATTAGGGGTCTCTGTGTGAGAATCAATAGACAAAAATGACAACCTGGAATTTTGGCTGGATCTTTTCTAAAGCTAGATGTGTACTCATCAAGTCCTGTAGAAAAGTAAGAGTGGTAGTTTTTAGTGACATGTTGCCAGTATACCCTACTACAGTAAACCAGAGTGAAAGTTGATGCATTGTTGAGATGTGCAAGTCAAGTGGCACATGGAACAAATGTCACAGGGAAGGCAAAAGTTAAACTTCATGGATTGCCTACCATGATCACACTTATGGCAAAAGTAGTCAAGAAATCTGTCATAGAGGAAAACTAGAGTTTTGGCCTTCTTATGTTAGTATTCAACAAAAGAGAATAGATCATTGTATAATACTTTGCTAGGGGTCTGTATTTGATTCAAGTAGATCCACAGGTGCCAAAACAGGCAATTTCTACAGTCAGGTCTGAAGGCCAAATATATGGGTATGATTTCCTACAGTTTACTGTTACATGCTGGATTGCACTTTTTATAAGCTGCCAGTCCAATTTGGTAAGGTTTTGGGAAATGTGTCCTCCAGGGAATGTTTACAATCAGTCTTATGTTTTGAGCTGATAACGCCTGCTCTCTGATATGTTTGTTAGCAGATCCATATGTGAAGCAACACAAATGTCCTTCCATCTGCCTAGTATTTCATCATCTGAGGTATCTGCTGCCTACTGTTTATTTAAGGGATCTTTTCTGCTTGATATACTCTTCATTTCAAGAAACTTCAGCTCTCCAAAGCACATGTGTGGAATGCTATTTGCTTTACCTTGTATCTATGCAGAAGAGCCAGGTCCTCCACGGGTGGGGAGGAAGCCCAAAAGAGTGGTAGTTCCTGAGTGTTGGAAAAGGCACATTTATATCTTTCCTCCTGTGCTTGTCCTAGAGAAACAGAAATGAGGAATGAGATTTTCATGTTAGGGAGTTGCTCATGTTAGCAATGCCTATTACTAGCCGGTGCTGCCATGTTTCCTCTCCCAACACTAGTCACTTGACAAAGTCTGAAGTCCTCTCTCCCACTCCTTCTTTTCCTTTCTTTCTGCCTTCCTACTAGACAGGAATAAGAATTCAAAAAATTTTTTGGATTTAGAAAAGTCACCATCCACATTATTTTCTTTCAGCAACTCTGAGCTATTTCCATTGTGGGTGTGTTGGTGTTTTTGCCAGATCACCTGGCAATTTGCTATGGATTCTGGGAAGTTCAAAGCTGAAATGTTCTTATCTAAAATTTCTATTTCAGCAACTGTCATTTTCGTTTTCTTTGTAATCTCTTCACTATTGGGAAAAAACTAGAGTAACTAGCCTTCATAGGTCTCATAATATTTGATGGTTCTTTGAATCTGATTGTTCGATTTTCTTTTTTTCTTAAAAGCTATGTTCAAGACTTCATTGTTGAAGGTAAAGGCCTGGCAATATGACCCATCTCCCCCCCTAAACTCCAGGCAATTAAAAGATGTAAAAATATTGATTCTTTGTTGAAAAGGGGAAAAGAATCTCATGCACTTTGAAAACTTGAGGCTTTTAGTGCCAGGGCATAAGCTTTTCTTAGTTTTCCTAAACTGAGGTCTCCATCAACAGGCTATGTTCTTTGCAGTCTCACTTAGGTGTCTCCTACCTTTTCATGCGTATGATGAAAGAAGAAGAAATTTCAACCAATCTCGTTTGAATTAGGTTTTCATTTCTTTTTCTGAAAGGAGGAAAACTAGGATTATCCTAACTGTAAGCCACGGATCAACTGCCCGTTGCAGGAGGACTGATATTAAGCACAGTGCTGCCAGGAGGTTAAGAAATGAGATTTGGAAGTTCATGAGTTGTAAAAACAAAAACAGAAAAGAAGCGGCATCTCCAAAGCAATAGTGATGTTTTGCAAGATGCATATTTGAGCTGGTTATTTTGGCCCATCAACTACAGAAGTATCTGTAATAAACATGCTAGGTCCTTTGTGGTTATATATGATTTTATTTTATTTTTTTGCTGCTGCGGGCCTGATTCCAAGTCACTCTTTGTTCCAATAGCAACGTATATTTCACTCTGTGGCATGGGGTTTATGTGCAGGGAGGATTAGTGTCAAAAAATGAGATGAAAGGAGCAAAGAATTTGATCTTGTTCTTTTTCATCCTGCATTTTTTTTACTGTGGGTTAATTAGAGGAGATGCTAAAGGGGATAGCTAAATGTCCAGATCCCTTAAAATCCCAGCTGCAAACCCTAGCAGGGACAATGCAACAAGTCACCCCTTTGAAGGAGCTATGACTGAATGCAATCCAGCTGCCAGATGCTGTGAGCACCTCAGGACTGTGAGGCTCCCTAGCTGGACCTGCATCCTCAGACTCCTAAAAGTTCTTGTGGCAGGTGACGCACTGGAGTGCCAAGAGGGTCCTTGCCTTCCTTACCTGTCCACAGTTGCTTACTGCAAGGGCACAAGACATAGGCAGATAATGCCGAGCCTGTATCCATGCAGTACTGTAACTCCGCACTTTAGGTGTGCTATAGAGCAGAGGGGACATGAAGACTTCCCCAGGGCTCTGGAATTACCAAGCCTGGGTGACTCCAGACCCCAGGGTCATGCCAGGAAGGGATCTGGTTGTAAGGGCAATGAATTTGACCTCAAGCTTGACCACAAAATCACTAGGATAGGGAGGAGACAGACGTGGCTGGAGTTTAATATTAATAGTGGGAATTGTTAGATGACTTTGATATAGAGAGTTGCAGTAAGACACTCCTATATTTGAAGGAAATTCTATGTCAAAACCTCAAGTTTCCTCTTGATTTCTAACTTCCAGTCTGATTAACGGGGTATCTACCTAACTCTTGATTTGGATCATGTGAGTGATGACAGACTACATTCCTGGTCTCTGGTGCTTTTCATAAAAAATCAGGTTCTGGTGACTGAAACCAAAATGTCCTTTGCTTGAACTATTGTGCAGTGTGCTATGCACGTATCTGTTGGTTGTTCTTGGAAGCTCTTTGGGATGAGAGGTGGTATATAAATGCCAAATATTATTAGAACTGCTCACTCATTGAAAGCAGAGCCCTGATTCCACAAGAAAATCTGTTTATGAACTAAATGTGCTTGTCTCTTCTTCAGAAACAGTGAAGCTAAGGAATTCAGGGAAGATCAACCTATTGTTGGGAACTCTTACTTTCCATCTCCTGACCCTAGACCTTTAGGATTTCCTGGAGATCGTAAAATGTGACTAAAAGATCGTGAAGTAAGAGAAAACCTGAAGAAAACCTGAAGGATCAGTAACACAAGCTACCACTTATTTAAAAGAAAGATGATCCATATTATCACAGCACATAGACTCAGGAGATGTAGTTTCTAATCCTAGCTGTCACACTGAATGATTATGTTACTTTGAACAAATTACTGCGCTTCTGTACCTCCGTTTTCCCATCTGTATGACAAGGAAAATGATTCCATTTGCCTATTTCATGGCCTTTTCAGTTGTAAGATTTCTTGAGAGGAGGCCCAGCACAAGGTCTCCTGTCCTGCTACAGTATCACTTAAGCCCTTGGACGGGATTTTGAGCGGCGCGGAGGCCTTGTGTCAGGGCTTTGACCAGAGTGGAATTTCTCTCCTCATGTTTAGGAAGCGTTTTGAGGCCCAAGGGGGAAGCACTCTGGAAGTGCCAAGCAGTATAACCGATGGTTAAAATAGCCTAAAATATATATACCTTCCTATACTGTTTTAAATTCTCAAGTATGTGAATGAGGTTTGCTGCAGCCAAAAGGGCTGCGGAAAAGCAGCAAAGGAAATCTGTTTTAACAGAACGGGTTCCTGAAAATATTCTTACGCCACTTCTTTCTTTATCATTTGACTTTTCTCCTTGTTACAATGGTTCAGCCTGTAGAGTCTGGAAAAACATCAGGGTAACCAGGGCAGAGGGAATATCAGATGGAGATGAGGGATGGATAAGAGACAAATTACAGTACATTTCTCATGGGTCATTTGGCTTTAGTCTTGAAAAGTAGAGGGAAAAAATCCCAAAGTAGTAAAAGAAAGAAGAAAAGACAATCAAAACAAATAAACCTGCCAGTGTTGCTGATTTCAAAGGTCTGTGAAATATGCATTTATGCTTTATAATGCTTTGCTTCTTGTAATGTTCTGTATTTTAATTCTGCTCGCTGTCGCAGAAGTTAATTGTGCAGTAAGATCACAATTCTCTTGGCCAAGGCTTTCCCTTCGTTTTCTTTTCCTTCCTGCAAGTTGGCTGCGCAGGGTTTCTTTTCCTAGTTCCATGCAGTTGGTTAGCTTAATTATTTTTTTATCATTCTGCGAAGAAACTTTCTCACTACAGTGAAGTCAAATGTTGCCCCACTCGTTGATGTAAGCCCTGCAAGGGAGAAGATTTAGAGATCACGTATTTGTGATCTTTAGCATATATATGCAAAATATATATATTTTGCACTATATAAACCTGTAGGTGTGGTCTCTGGTATAACCTGTAGGTAGGTAGTAAAGCCATGGAGGAGAAAGGGAGAAAGGGTGTGAATTTTGTGTGTATTAACAGCCACCCCAAATTTTTGCCCAGAGTTCAAACAGAACATGTTTGACTTCTGAAATTTTTTGCATCATCTTTTTCCCCATTATTTTTCCCTGAGCCTCTACACTTTCTTATCCTGGCCAGAACCAGCAGCAAAAGTGACAGGAAAAAAAATCTGTTTTCACTGTATTTCTGAATCTCAGCCCAGGTTTGTGAAGAATTTGGCAAGGATTTACAAACCTTTGAGAGAATCCGTGTGGAGATCTGAGGAAACCCGCCTCCCTCCTTAAAAAAGCAAGTTTTGTTGGCCAGAAATTGGGCAAAAAATTGGTCGTTTCAACTGAGGTTTCCTTTGAGATTTTGGATTTGAACCTGAAGCTGCACTTTGAGAATCAAATTTTGCTCTGACTAACTCTAGATTTACACTGGAGCAAATACATCACAGTGAGTGCTGATACTTTGTGCACAGCCCAATGAGAACAGAAGTTGGCTCGATGTGGAAGCACAAACGAACCAAAACGAAAGAGGACCCAGACCTAGGTTTGGAAAAATCGTAAGATCAGGTTTATTCAGACATGTTATTGTGGTTCAGCCCATTAAGTAGATATTGCATTTGCAACATACAGAAATTGTCTATAGGCAATTATATGAAATACAGTTGTATCTTTTATTAGAGGGTTTTTATGAGAAAGCCTGATACAGCTGAGTAGGGGCGCACCATTAGGGTTTTATAAAATATAATACTGATTTTCAGAATTTAGTAGTGAGTAATTTCCTTTAAGTTTTTTTTTTTTTTTTTTTTTTTTTTTTTAATAAGCCGTATAGAGTAATAGTGCCCAATGTTATAGTGGAAATGTGCATATTTCTAGGATTGTCTAGAAGTGCAGTTGGAAAGCCAGCACTTCATGGCACATACTTTCCTGAAACTGATGACTGGACACTAAATCCACCCAAAGTTTGTAAAAATTCCCTACTTTAGACGAAGGAGCTACTCACAGTCTTTGTAGCAGGATAAAGAATACTCAGATCCAAATGAGTCCCATATTTTACAGAGTAAAAATTCTTTCCATTTTTCCATTTTTCTTTCTATATTTTGATACTGTTTTTTCGCAGGGTGAGTAAAGCCTGAGTCACCAACATAAAGGCAGAATTAGTTCAGTTTGGAGGAGGGCACTTTGGAGGGCACCCTAAGATCAGCAGAACACCCAGAGCTCTATGGGCTTTTATTTTGTAGTCTGTGTTGTTTTGGATAGGTCTCAGCTGTAGGACCTGCCATTGATGTAAAAATGCCTGGGCCAGCTTTTAACTTGCTAACCTGAGTGCATTAGCAGTGTCACTACAATGATACAGAGTTCAGCACAGGTTAGCAAACCAACCTGGAAGCTGGGTATATATTTGAGCAATTATCCTAAGTGTCTTTTGCTGGATCCTTATCGTTATTTTTTTCTTTCTCAAATATTTTTCCCCTTTCTTGTAATGGGAGATCAGATCTGGGGGCTCTGGAGGACATTTTGCTGCAGTGAATAGACTAAAATTTTTTAAAAGCTGCCAAGCCTATGTGCTGATGATGCTTGCACTTTACTCCTGTGGACACAACGGCCTGCTTTGAATGCAGTCAGAGAACTGCAGTTACACATTTGGATTTCTGTGTGAACACAGGCAGAGATCTGGTTCTAAATTGGGACCTAAAACCTTTCACTTGTAACATTATGGCTGCAGTCTATTTCAGGCTCTATCCCAATCACTGAAAGATTTATATCTTTATCAATAAATTAGCATGACTTTTATTACACTTACACCAGTGTCTTAAATTAACACTAAACTAAATGTAGATGAAGCACATTTCCTGCTTCAGATGATTTATTGCGATCTGTCTAAAATGAGCACGAAATTAAATTTGCCAACAAAGGTAGATCTTTAACATTAGATTAGGCAAAATGTTTTTGCAAGTCCACTGTTAAAGAGAGTTTGTAGATTGTCCTTTTCTGTTCAGAGTTTTGGTAGACTTTCAGATAGGAAAGAGGGGAAAAGCAGTAAAGCTGTTTGCAGCCCCACTGTGCATTTTATGTTAGGCTAGAGTTAATAGCCAGGACTAGTGTTGCAGTTATACTGGACTGATAAGTTCTTGGCTTGAGGACTGGATCCTGGTTTTACCACTAGCCTTTTAGAAGATGTGGACAGATCAGATGAGAACAGCAAAAATGACTAGAGATCTTGAAAATGTAACCGGTGGGGAAGGACAGAGGAAATCAAGGTTTAAACCTTAAAAAAAGAAAGAAAGAAAGAAAGAAGAAGAAGAAGAAGAAGAAGAATTGATAGGAGACATGTTTTTAGATAAGTGGTAGGTTTTGTAAAGAAGAAGGGAATCACCTGGTCTCCATGTTTGTGGGGAATGGGACAAAATTATACACTTCTGTTGCAGCAAAAGAGATTCAGGTAGACATTAGGAAAAACTTGCCGATAATAAAGGCATTGAAAAACATTGAGTGTAGGTTGCTGGGGCAGTTTAACAGTCCTTGTCATGCATGGTCTTTAAGAATAAGCCAGATTACCTGATTGGTATGACATGAAGAGATGTTCCTGTTCTGGAGTGGAGGGATAGCAGCAGTGGTCTCTTGATATCCTTTCCAGATCTGCGTTTCTCTGGCTCCATTACTGAAGGCAAAGGCCTGGTTATACACTAGCATCAACACTGGTCTCCAGAAGGAGAGATCCATGTCTAATCACCTAAGGTTGAGGAGTGCCAGGAGGAAAAGCTAAATTGTAATTGTGTGCATCTGCCAAATGGCCTCATTTCCAGCTCAGCTTACAGTGCTATTGAAATTGAGGCTGTTGCCATTACCTTCAGGAAGAACAGACTTTAGCTCAGAACTGTCGTTTGCTGTTCACTGCTGGCGTTCAAAAATTTCTAGGTGGATAAAGCACCCTCAAACCTTGGTCCCCCTTGGTGTTTGAATGAATGGGACGAAGGGTTGATGACTGCCTGCTCACATAGCAACTGCTGTAATCTCTGGCGCTCCAGTGAGTTCATATCAATCCTGGGTGCCAAGTTCAGAGCCAGAAGGTCTAAGAGGGCACAACTGAGCCATCTCAATCATGCCAAATTGGGAACCACACCTGAGTCAGTCGCAGGCTGCCAGAAAATTTTTCTCTGTGTTTGCTGTATCCAGCCTTGGCTTAAGCTGAGCTGCTGGCTCTTTTGAGAGCATCAGATGAAAACAAAAGCAGAAACAAATGGACGTGGGGAAGGATCGTGGTGTACCCGATTCCTGTGATCCTGTCAGATTTATTCTGCTCTGCCATATGCTGAATCTGCTGGGTAAAGGATTGAATATTGTATGTAAAGAGAGGAGATGGAGCTTTTCTAAGGCTGGCTTCTCCCAGCAGAAGATGCTGGCATAATGAGTTGTTTGTTTGGGTTTGTTTTTTGTTTTTTTGAGATGATGAAATGCAGTGCCTTTTGTTCCTAAGAAAAACATGAGGCACTTGGAGACCATACTCCTCAGCGAGCAGATAACTGAGTTCCTCCTCTGAGTTTGTGTGGGGTCCTGCAAATAATACTCTTATTAAAAAAGTACGCTGTTTGTTTTCTTGTTGTAAAGTGACACTTGTCTTTGAAGAAAAAAAGGCAAAACAAAGTCAAACAGAGAATAACTTAGAGCAGACAGAACAAAACGTTTCCTAACAATAAGGGCTGCAAAGCTCCGTCTTCCTTGTGAAAACAACCACGAGAACAAGAGGCTGCACCTCAGCAACACTTAGGTGAGCACAGTAAAGCCATTCTCTGGCAATGTACCTGGGAGAAAAAAGCAGGAGGGAGGAGGAAGGAAGGAGCTTCCAGCCCACATATAGCACAGTGTGATTCCAGTCACCCAGGCCAGATTTAATACGATTGGATACAATACCTGGTGCCAGGCAAATTTAAAAGCCATTGTCAAATATGTAGCTAAGCTGTAACTTGACTTGGATTTGGAGGTGAGAGCCAGCAGAAGGAAGCTCCTCGCAGCAGCACCCATGGACAGAATAGGGCCAGCTTTGTCAGATGGGGCTCAGGTGAAGGTTTTGTCTTACTGACTGGGACTGAGTCCTGCTGTGTAGAAGCCACAGCCCAAATTGACAGGAAATGGGCTTGATAGATGAGAAAGGCGCAGGGATAATGGCTTGTATGACTGCTGGGGCGTGCTGAGTGGAGGGTAGGGCAGTCATGGGACACTGCTAGATGAGCTAAAGACTCCATTAGATTGAAACTGGAGTACTGTGTGGGATACATATTACTGATTGAGGTCTGGGGCTTACTGGATAAGAGTGAGCTGTTGTACAGTACAATTCCAGAGTGCTATTCGCTCTGCAGTGGAGGAAAAAAAAAAAACAAACCAAATGCTGTACATTGAACAAATATGTCTGTGCAAAGATCTGGGTGGGAATGTGCACATTGCCTGATATGATTCACTGTCCCAAACGGCTTTAAACAGCCCATAGAATTTCTATGTCTAAAACAGATCCTAGCAAAGGAGACCTTTTATGATGCACTAATAGGCTCATTAGGCTTTCTTGAGCAAGGCACGCTCGCAGCATCCAGCATCGTATGTTTTTTCCATTACAGGAATTACACATGTTTTGTTGTGCTTTGGATTTTCTTCTGTTTTCCACATAGACTTGCCCTAACAGTTCCCCATTCAGGTTTATATTGGAGGTACCATCTCGAGCCAATGAATTTTATGAAATATGTTGCTGGCACTCATGGAGAGATGCATAAAGGAAATATTCTAATGACAGTTGGAAGGGCTTTGATCCCTTTCCAAGACTGCACTCATGTCTTTGAAATGCGAGTTTGGCAGTGCTGGAGAGGCTGGGCTCTTTGGTTCTCTTTGGCACAAGCCCATGTGACAGACATTATGTCCTCTATCAGGGGACCCACATAACCTTGAGAGGTGTAAGCAATGCTCACAGATTGCATTGGGTCAGATAGTCTGGGCTGATAACAAAGCAGCCGCAGAAGCAGGGGGGAGTCAGCCCAGTCCAGCGCAATAACTGAAAATTATTTTGACCTGGTAACTGTTGGGTCTGCTGCCTGCGGCTACGTAGTTGGACATGAACTGCAAAAGTAGTTAATTTATGCCTCCTTGAGTGCAGGAATGTGCTGATGATGGATAGGGATGGGAGGTTATTAGAAACATGGGGAGGAAAGAGAGGGTGGAATTCCAGCTCATGTTTTTATCTCTTACACACAAACATGCATGTGCGCACGCACACACACACACACACACACACACACACACACACACATATTGGTTCCCTTGCATACACGCTCTTGGCTGACTTGCACGTATGTGCAATCCAAACCCTTGCTTGCACACTCCTATCCCAGTGCATGCATGCACATGCAGGTACATGTTCACACATTTTTCAAAGGATTTGACTAAATGAAAGACTTGATATGTTTACATGTTATGGGTAACAGTATGCTTTTACAAAAGGGGTTACATTTACTTCCTCCCAAGCAAGCATGATCTGTTTACACCCAATCCTGTGCGGAGCCTTGGCGAAAAACCATTTAGCATTCTGTTTTTATCCCATTTTAATACAATCCGCTCATTCACAGACTTTTGTTGGCTAAAAGGGGGTAGCGGTCAGAGGAATACTATAAAACCAAGACCAATTTACTTGGTACAGTGGATTTACATTAGATATGAATTCAGTCTTGGTGATGCACTGACATCACTGGTGAATTAGTTAAGTACTGTCTGTTCTGAATGTTGTCTGCAGTAATAATCCATATACAAAACAGTCCTAGATGTTGAATCACATAGCCTGCATGCAAATAACTGGGAGAGTGAGTATGCCCGTGCTCTGAGAATGTGATAGGGGATATAGCTGGGGATTAGTTTGTGTGAACAACAGGCAAAAAGAAAACTGAGATTAAAAGAGATATCAATATAGATCATTTGAAAATATAAGAGAAGAGAGAGGATAAAACTGATAATCTCAGGAGGGGAGTTTGATTATAGTTACTACTGTATGGATACACTTAGACCATAAAATGCTTGCCTCCACAGTCAATGACAGCAGTCTCAAACACAAACAGTGGGTCTTTCTTTCCCACAGTGATACAAAACACACAAACATTTTTCTACCCAAAGTTACACAGTGCTTCTCTTTCTGTCCTGTGCTTTCTCTCACGAAGAACCACATCACTGCTACATTCTCTCTTATGCCTTTACTCACTCTTGTACTGATGCTCTCGCACATGCCAACATATGCATTATCCTCTGTTCATATATACACGTGCTCTATCACATTTTTCCCTCTAATACTCTTACACTTTTATTTGGAAATGCACATAAGCACTGATGTAATTTCAAGCTATTGCTCATGGACACATTTAGCAAAGAGCCTATGTTTGGAAAAGATGATTTAAGACACAAAGAAGATCCTGGAAATAGATTAAGTACAAGATCAGAACATTGGGCAGATACATGCAGAGCAAGCTTGAGGAGCTAAGGGAAATATAGATGAATTGAGAACAGTGGAGAGATGAGAAATGTGTAAAGGGTCACAGTGCTGACCTGTCCTTCAGGATGTCATCCACATTGATCAGAAGATAAACACTGTATGGAATGGAAACATAGCCTTCCATTGGTGTCCCCAAAGAGCACATCTTCCTCCATGAGTCAGTGAGGGCCTGGGGACACCCAGCCTTGAACTATTTTAGAGGCAATGACTTAAGCGAGTGGCAGGGGAAACTATTGTGGAAATATGAATGTGTTTTCCATTGGGGAGTCCTCCAGGGAAGGACAGAAAGATCTTGGTGTTGAGCCAACACCCCTGTTTTTTTTTTTTTTTTTTTTTTTTTGTTTTTTTTTTTTCACCCTTCAGGGAACGAAAGCCTTGCAAAGTATGCAAGGAAGGAACTCTACTTACTCAAAGTGCATGCATTTGGTTTGTGAGAGCTACATGAGTATATACACACCCATGCACATATGGAAAGGGGGACTTGAGGATGCAGATACCAACCTGCTCAAGACCATAATGGTGTTCTTTCCTTACAAGCGATTGAATCATGCTTGCAATTAGGAGACTGACTCGGTGACAAACCCTTGTGATTTCTCTTTGTGTTATTTACACTGGGCAAGTGAAGATAGTACAACTCATCCATGTTTTAGATCTTGTGTTGGTACAAAACTTAATACCAAGAGATAGTGTGAGCTGGAGACAGAGAACCTATGGGTTCACTCTCATGCTTCACTTTCTCCAGCTCTGCTCTGAGAGAGAGTATAATGGTACCACTGGAACCAGTGTGGCAGTACAGTATAAGCTTTGGCAAGCTTGCTCTTCCTATATTCAAATATAGAAAAGGCTGTTCCTCCAAAGGAGAGCCAAAAGTACTTACAAAGGCCATTGAGTCTAGGGGATTGAATTTGATGGCCCACAAACAAATTGCTCTGTAACCTTCAGACATCCTAAAAGCTAAAAAGAAACCCTGCTCTTCTCGGGAGACCTGTAAGCAGCCTTGGCATGATGTGGGACCTACTTCTCCAATAGAAATTTGGTGTAAGGTGTACTATATCTGGCTCCCAAGACAGAAAAGAGCAAAACTCTTTGGAATAGATGCTGACTCACAAGCAACAATTCAGTTCAAAGTATTTCTCTCAGGAACTTCTGTGAGGGACAGGAGAGGAAGAATGTTCTCCCGCCACCCAGTCAATGCCTGACTGCGAACGACCAGGCTGCATACCTGCATACTCAGGCTATACATGAACCAGTTTGTTAGTCCTGTGTTAAAAATAGGTGTGACTCAGTTGCCCTTCCTAATGAGAGTCCTAACTGGGCCTATTTTATTCATATCTTTCCATACTTTTAACTTTGTGCCTGTCAGGAATTTGGGAGGGAAACACTTTGCCTGTCAGTAATATTTTTGCCCACTTGTAAGCTTGACTGGTTTGCTTATTATTTTGCAGGGTTTGAATACAGCAGATCTAACTGTGTTTTGCTTACTCCTATCTCCCTGGCACTACTTTCCTTGCTGGAAATAGCAATTCCCTAAGACACATCCTGTATCAGGGTTAGACCATGTGTCTCAGCGCAGCTGCTGCTGCTTGTGCTGAAGGAATAGCTTTGTGAGCTGGTGCTTGTTATTGTGCTAGCCTGAAGACATGAAACTTGTTATTGTGGAGGAGAATTATAGGTAACAATAATAAACAGCTTAGAGGAAACGTGCAAGGTAACTACTGATACAGAAAGATTTACTGACCATAATACACGGTTAATTACATTCATAATAAATAGCAGCCTATACTGATCTTAGGAATGCGGATGGTTTTATGTTTGGATTATGGAGCTTTAGCTGATCAATGCCTAGAAGACCTCAGATGAGATTGATTATATGAATGTGAAGTAATTGAAGTTTGGAAGTGGGTTATTAAAATATTTCAGAGGACTGGTATTCAGGATATTGTAAGATCTTTGCCTGGATTGCAGGACTTCTTCAATACGCTGTTGCTTTTTGCATCACCATTAGAAAAATGGATTTCTTTTTTGCAGAGCGTACTTAGATGTCAATGAACTAAAGAACATACTCAAACTGGATGGATCCACACACCTCAACATCTTCTTTGCTAACTCCTCTGAGGAAGAGCTGGCTGGAGTGGCAACTTGGCCCTGGGACAAGGAAGCCTTGATGCATCTAGGTGAGTGATAAAGATGTTTCCTTTTTGTAAAGCATTCTTGTGAGGCACTAAGAAGGAAAGACAAATATGCGTTAAGCTCCATTCTGATTTCTTATCATTCCTCTAATATATAGTCAGGGGAAAAAAAGTATTTCACGATTCCCAGATACTGGCTCACAACCAGGAAAATATTAGGTTATAAACCCAAAGCATATTATGGTATTTGTAGATGATGTCAAGCTGAAAGTATTTCACCTTTTAAGTGAAGCTACTTTACAGGGCATTCACTCCATGGGAGCACTTTGCAAAGAAGATTGGGGGGATAGGTGGGGGAATGCTAGAGGGAAGTGAATTATTAACCTTAGCCTGTTACGATATGATCCTTAGTTCATTATTTAGTTTGTGTTCAATTAATTTTCCTCACAAAATAGAGTGCACATGCTGTTTTTGTCTACCAATGTGCAAAAGAGCAAACTGTGAGATCTTTGTATTTCTAATGTTCATTTGAGTGGAACTGGAAAGAGTTCACTGCCCTGCAGATTGTCCTGTGTGTTTCATAACTCAGTTGTTGAATACGGCTGCTATAACCCAAGAATCCAGACAAAGCTATGCATCCTACCAAATGAGTCATTGCTCTGACACCTGCAGTGCCACTGGACCTCTGTTCTTTGCAGAATATCAAATGAACATCAAAAGGTTCAGAAGGCACCCACCGAGTCTGCACATACCTATCTGAACTGTGTGAACTTCCCTAGGGCCGCAAACCTGATCTGGTAATCTTGTAAGAGCAGGGACTCGCAAAAGTTTTCCAGACATTTCTTCAGCTTCTTCAGACCTTCCTAGACTAGAAGAAAAGTCCAGTTTAGGCAAAGTTCAATCTTTGTGAAAGACTATCAGTTTTTACATTACCCAAGCCCATGTTGAGCAAAATAAAAAAGATTTGGGAAACATAGAGCTTCGATGAGGAGAATAAATATGGTGTGCATTATTTTGAAACATATTATAGGAGCTGAATTATAACACAGCAACCTTATACTCAAACTATCAGAGTCAGGGAGGCTTTTCTATGTTCAAAAGCACATTACCTCCAAACCTCTGTCCATAGTTGAGAGGCTCCGTGGGCAGACCAAGCAGATGGAGCTGGCTTCCCCACTTCAGTTAGTCAGCATTTTATTATGGCATCCAGGATTGCAAGTGCTCTGCAAGAAGCGTGAGCAAACTTCCCTTCCCTGAGAACCAGCATTAACAGGGATCTGAACAGTGACTCCTGCTAAGTAAGGCTGGAAGTGAAGCATCTTCCACTCCAACCTGCCTACAGCACCCTTCCATGCACTTTTGCTGGCACAGCCTGAAACAGAAGAGTTATGAATGCCACACCAGCCCCATAGTAACTCTGATTGCTTGTGCCTATGCAACAGTTTGGGTTCTCTTTGGGAAACTTTATCCTTAATGCTACTGTTGGAATGAAGTGAGGCTGCAGTAAATCTGATCCTCCCTTAAATGAGTGTTTTCACAGCTTCCCTTTATGTTACTGTGGAAGGAAGCAGAGAAAAGCGGGGGAGATGTAGAGCTCCAAGAAGATCCTTCTGCAAGAGGGCTGTGGCTTGTTCAAAGGCCTGATGAGTTGTTTTGTCACTTCATTAAGCTAATTTTCAACATTGTGCCTGGGCAAAACAATTTAAATTCAGCTCCTACAGTGTATTGACAGAATTCATTGACCAGAGAGAGATCTCAGGAGAGAAAGACATTAACCGACAGTTTAAAAGTTGACTCACAGTTGAAAAAAGTAAAAATAAATAAATAATGGTCATAATTTCCTGTCATAATCGCCCTCTCAGACCTGTGCTTGGTCTGTAAGAATTCATCTTTAATCTTTTTTACTCTCTTCTATAAATCCAATATGTACTTAATAAAAAATATGAAATATGTCCTGTGATGCAGATCTAAAGGCTGGGATAGAGATTGTCTGGGTGAGGGAGTTTATCTTTTCTGTAAAACTGCAATTGATTTAGATTCTTGACAGCTGTGGAAAATATAAATTTTCAACAAAGGTAAAAATAAAATCACCCTCTCCAGCTGCCTCTGGGCTGTCCAATGCCAGAACCATTTAGCCAGCCTTTATTTTGAAGGTACCTCCTGCTGAGGAATTTCGCCAATACTCCTGGAACTGGAAAACAAACTCCGAAAGTATCTTTTGGGAAAGAGACCCTTGTAAAACAATGTACCCGGATACTCTCAGGATGTCAATGCCTCCCCCTGGGAACAGCCCAAGCACTGGAGTAATCAAGTGTGTATTGTATAAAGGGGGAGAGAAGGACACAGAGAATTCAGGGATCGTAGTAGCTGCATAATTGTAGATCTGCATCCTGGTAATTGGACGTGTGCAGGACTGGTGTAAGGACCAGTTCAGTGCCCAGAAAAGGGGTGTGCAGACCGAACGTGATCCTGAGGAAGCAATGGTGTGTCATAATAAGCAGGGTGTTGCAGTGTGCTTAACTCCCTCTTTTGTGTTTGCATTCAAATCTGCAACTCCATTACTTTATAGATATATAAACATATAGATATACTTATGTGCATATATGCATGCACACGTGACCCTTTTCTGCACTATGTGCATGCATTCGCATATGCCCACACACACAGTGTTCCTTTCTCTCTTTTGCATATGAATGTGTGTGTCCTTGCGAGACATACAAAGTAGTCCTTCCTCTGTGTTCTGCATTAATAACATTTCAGCTGGAGTACTGTGTCATGTTTGGATGCTGAACATGAAGGAAAATGTGAGACAACTGAGAAAACCAAAGGAGAACAGCAGTCAGGGAGGTCTCAAAGAAGTTTTGTGCTGAAAGGAAATGTTGAATGGATAAAGGTTATTAAGACTAAAGGAAAAGAGCCTAATGTGGGATGATGACAAACTCATAAAAGCTGATGAAAGAGGGGAAGAATCTTCTGTTCTTTGTATCCTTGTTAGGCAGAACTTGAAGCCATGAACTTTCATTGCCAAAAGAATTGTTTCAGATTAGATATTAGGAAAATCCATCTAACGGTAAGGATACCAAGTGCTGAACTTGATTGCTGGGGCAGTTGTGTCATTAGAGGTTATGATAAGACATTAGGCTAATATGTCAAAGATGACATAGGCCTAATTGGTCCTATTTTTTCTGGAAGCTGAATTAGATGACTTCTTGAGATCTTCTCAGTCTTATTTTTCTGTAAGTCTGTGGTTATTGCAAGGTAAGTTGCTGAGCAAATGAGAATGAAGAGTGTATGGTGTGTTAGAACCTGATGATCTCATCTTCTCTGTGTTAGAGTCACGGATAAAATTCCTCCTGCTGCAACCTTTTCTCTCCTCATTGACACTAAATTAATATTGTACCATATCCAAGATTTGTGTCACTGTTACTTCTTTTCCAAAGCAGTTTTCCCTTCTGTTGGTAGGCAATATACACCAACAGCTTTAACTAAAAGGCTTGGAAAAGCTGAAGCCAACAAGATAAATAGAGAAAATATACAGCATATCATAAATCCAAAGATACCTCTAGCTGAGCTAAAAATATAATTCTTATGATTAATTCAATATACTGTAAAGCCTCACTAATTTACTATTTGCTTATCTACACATCCCATAATTCACAGAACGAAAAATCACCATTCCATTTCTTTGCACATATTTAACAACCACAGAGATCTTTTAGAAATATCCTGTTCTAGGATTTCATATTTTTTGACACATTAGACTTATGCATATTCATTAGTGGACTGTGCAGTTCTATTGTAGACAGTTCAGATCAACTAGGTTTGACTATTTGAACAGAGTATATTAATGACAGTTGCCGCAAATCTGTCTATCTGATCAGAGCATACCCCACAAAAATCTCTTAGCACTGTGCATATTCTTTTTTTTTTTTTAGTCCAGCTATTAGTTTGCAAGTGTTGGCAACACATACTGAGACTCTTAGGGTGTATCCAAAGTTAGTAGGTTTCTATTATATCTATACCCCCAGAATAATGTACAGTCAATATTCCAGATAGATAGGTTTTATTTACCTTTAGGTATCAAATGTATTGCTTACATTTATCTGGGAGGAAGCACTCTATTTAAGCACACTAAATGATTTTAAATTACATTATAAGAGGTGATTGCCTGTGGGAATTTTGTCCAAGTTAAAAACAAGCCAACCAAATTGGCCATATTCACTGGGAAAACTCATTGCCACTATGTTTTGGTTTAGGATATTGAAGTTTGTTCCCTGATTCCTCATCCTTAGAATCTCTAATTACAGATGAGATTAAGCCTTGCTGTGCAGTTTCTCTGAGAAGGCAATATGTGCTTGATTGTGCCAGAAGACTGTACTACGGGGGATCAGATGAACTGCCAGTAGATCTGCCCTCAGAATAGACTTCCTTCCCCTTCTTTTGCTTTCTCTGAGGTGGACGAGGCAAATTCAAGTCTTTCTTTTCTCCTTGTAGGTGGCATTGTGCTGAATCCCTCATTCTATGGAATTCCTGGCCACACACACACGATGATCCATGAAATTGGGCACAGCCTAGGACTCTATCATGTCTTCCGGGGTATCTCAGAGATCCTGTCCTGCAGTGATCCGTGCATGGAAACTGAGCCCTCCTTTGAGACTGGAGACCTCTGCAGTGATACAAACCCTGCTCCTAAGCACAAGCTGTGTGGGGATCCTGGACCTGGCAATGACACGTGTGGTTTTCACAGTTTCCTAAACACACCGTTCAGTAACTTCATGAGTTACGCAGGTACTCAGCCTTCCTTGGTTTGCTGCTGGTGACTGTAGTTGGGTAGGAAGAATGAATAGCAATATTACCTCTGATTTCTACAGTCTGTTTCATGCAGTGCTTTATGCTGACATCTGAGTGCATGGATCTAGGACCAAACTCGATGAGGGGCTGACCTTGTTAGCGTTGGGAATCCCTTTCAATTCTTGTGATTTTTTTTCCGAGCTTTCCCAAACTTTTCATAGCTTTATGTGATGCATAGATAGAGGGAAGAAATGAGACAAGCATTAAGGAAACGCCTTCTAAAAGCTCTGCAGCAGATTAGATACCCTGTTCCCCTGGGGTGTGGATACCTGATCTATGAGGTCTCTTTTGAAAAACCCCAAATTCAGAGATTATGTTTACCTGTCCCCAGGAGATGCTGAATGTCAGAGGAATATTGAAACCACCAAGGCTGTAGGATGAACCTGTGACCAGTAGGCAGCTAATGAGATGCTGCTCATGCCTCTGTGTGTCTGTTCAAATAGCGTGTTTGTTGTTGGATTTAGGTTCACTGCGGTTCAGCTACAATCACTCACACCTCTGAATTTCATCATCAGACTGAATAGTCAGATAGCCCCTGTGTTGGGATTGCAGTTCTGGTAAACGTATACCAATGTGCTGCACTGGTTTGTGGTGGGAGTGCAACTGCAAAGGCTCTGTACCACCGCAGTAAAACTGCCCCTCCAAGAGGAACAGGCTTTATCAGCAAAAGCCAGATTTTGTAGTTACAACTCTGAATAGACCAGAAGCTTCTGCTGGCACAGCTGTGTTGTTCAGGGATCCCAGTTCACAGCGTTTCCTACCAACAGAGCTATACTGGGAGAAATCTTCTGTGCAGATGCAAGCTGGAAGTCAGTGCTGACACTGCATTGCATAACACAAAGAGGGCATGCTGAGCTCCTGTAACCCCTGCTCATCACGCAAATGTGTGTGGGGGGGATCCTTGCGTCTGTCTTTCAGACAAATGTAGGGGTGAGCCCCTTGCTTCTGTGCATCAGAAGAACATAGGAGTGGCACCCTTACTCCACCCTTGGAAGTCAAAGGAGAAATGAAGGATTTTATTTTACAGAGAAAAAAGAGATACCTTGGGCAGTACTTACCCCTATGTTGGGTCACAGGGTCTAGTCATGATGAAGATCTGTGACACTGAGCTGGCAGCATCAACAATGTTTTAAAGGTGGCCAATACACTCATAACCACTGAAGGGCACCTTTATACTACAGGCAGAAACACAGATTGCCCACTCAAAAGGTCATCAGAGTGCTTATTCTGTAACAAAATTGTAGGAGAGCAAAGTGTTTAATGTCAGCTGGGGCACAGATTGAAATGATTTATAACATAAATGATTTTATGCCCTTCATGGCATTGGCTTAAACTGATGCTTAGGTTTCTCTTATTTTTTTGTTTGTTTAGAGGATGTTTTCAGGGACAAGCATGCACTTGCAAGCATACACTGAGCCAGCTCTTCAACATGTTATGCACTTTTCATGTGTGCAGTAGGGCAGAAAGTCTTACTGCCTGGTATAGTCCAGTGGAAATATCACACATACAAGTAGGTACCCCTTTGGATTATAATACCCCTCCGCCAAATCTGCTTATGTGTATAGAGAAAGGGGTGGAGCATGTGTGTTTCAAAATGCCAAGGTCTCTTCTTCCGAAGAGAACTTGCCTTGCCAACTCTTGAGAGAGGTGAGACAGAGAGGCAGAGAACACAGATATCTATCTGCTATTGAGGATTGAAGATGTGCTGGTGCTGTGAGCAGAAACCGTTTATTTTTTCTTGAAAAATTAAGCGAAGCGACGTGATAGGCATCTCTTGAGCTCATGCATGAATCTGTTTGCTTTTCTGTTGTTGCCAGTGGAATTAAAATCATATCAGGATATCAAATTACTGTAGATATATCTTTGAAACACCTAAGTTGAGGTCATGAGGCTCTAAACACGGCCTTTCTTTCCTTTCTTTTTTACTGCTTGTATAGAATATAATTGTGCCATATTTATTTGTCCTTCTCTAGCATCCCTCTGTCCAATCCCCCTGAATTCTGTAGCAAAGCACTGACTTACGGGTAGCTTTTTTTCCCATAAAATAACAAGCTATAAAGTCCAGAAGATCAAGAAGTGTGACAAATGTTTGTATTTTTTTTTAAGTCCAAATAGCTTTGTTGTTCCCGCCTCCCTCCCCCAAAAAGTTACTGTTTTAGACCACTCTCAGTGAAATCAGCAGGAATTTGCCTCTGAATTCTGTTGGAATAATCATCCTAGCAAAGTCTCTTGAATTTCTCTAACTCTTATTTCATATGAGGATCTTGAGCCTTTCTTGAAATCGAATGACCAACTGATATAACTTTCTCCCTCAGCTTTCCTCCCTTTCCCCTCCTCCAGGGCACAGCCGGTGCTGATGTTTGGACAGATTGAGAATGCAGGTCATCTTTCTCCCGTGCTATTGTCTCCCTGCTTTGTCCTATATATATTTTATTGTTCCTTTATGATGGCTATTAAGGGCCTTTGTCCTCTTCCGGGCTTCTGTGAAGAATATTTATGGCTTTTACAGCATGCTCAGGGCTAGACCATTGATAATTATTAAGGAAATCTGAAGATGTCATATTAAAACAGCTTTCTGCATACCCAGAGGGATTTGGTAGATACGTTTGAGCTGAGGATGTCTGTCTATCCGATGAGCATGTTTGATGAGGGGAGGTTCACTGCTCTGTGGAATTAGTCTAGGAAGGACACAGGAGAACACGTGCTCTGAGGGATCCTTACTGCATTAGCGGCAACCGAACTGCATTTGAGGCCTCAATTTGAGCAGGATCCCAACCAAAGCCATCTGCTTTTTACTTGTATCTCCGGGAAGATGTGATAAGGTTTTAAATTAACCAGCAAATTCACCTTTTTCTTTAAAAACAAATTCATATTTTCTCATTCCTCTAGAGTTTCTCAGGGCATAGAGCTGAAGACATCTGAGCATCTAGTAATGCTATTACAATGTCAAACTGACAACACACAGGCGACTCACTGAACAGCCTCCAGTGACCTGCGTCTTCCCAGAAAAGCGTATTACTTGACCTGTGCAAAATTGTCATTCCTGTTTGTATCGCAGCAGCATGCAGAGGTCACCTCTGAAACTGAGGCTTTACTGTGCTAGGAGCTCTGCAAACGTGTGTGAAGAAACACTCCATGTTTCCTTTTCATCTGATGGGAAGAGTATCAGAAAACTGGTTAAAGTGCTAGCATCCAGTTCTTCTTCACTGTAGCTTCTCTGGGTGACTTTGCACAACGTAGTTATTTCTTCTGCAATTGCACAATAGAGAAATGGTCATTTCCTACCCCTTCAGGGCATCGTAGTTTTAAGACTGTTGGGTGTTCAGAAAGTACATTTTGGTAGCTGATTTTGCTAGATATGTTCTTATTCCCAAATCATGCTTGGGAAAAACACATGAAATGAGAAACCCAAAGGTACCATGGATATTTATGGGAAGCTATCCAACGAAATGATTTCTCCATTTTGAATCAGAAAGAAATCTGCAATATCAAAAATAATCATGGAAAGTTTTAAAAGGGTTTTGAATAATAATTCTAATTTGGGACTTTTTAATAGAAAAAAAGTTACTATACTGAACCAGAATTTTCCATTTTTAATCAAATTTTATATACCAATTTAAATTTATTTTTCAGGACATTTCATATATATTTTTGTTCATTCAGAAGTTTTAACAAAATCATTTTAATTATGTTGAAATATTTTTAAAATGTGTAGCTTTTTTATCTAAGAAATCTGTCAAAATCTATTGCACACAGTTACCATGAACCCAAATCAATGCTTTATCCTAATACTGTCTTTGCTTTGCTTTCACAAGTTATTCCCATGGCAAAATTTTCAATTTTTCACCTGTCTTAAAATGTCACTCGACTGTGCCTGGAAGGAGGAAATAACTCCCATGTCACAACTGATTTTTGGCTGTAGTAGCCTCTGTTCTATGTGAGTTGGCGTCAAATGTTTGCTGAGCAACCTTGGTGCAGCCCCATCTGAGTGAAGGACCATGTGGCCCTCCTACTGTTGACCCGCTGCCTGTACTGTGAGGCATAGGTGCTTCTGTCACCTCCTCTAGTGCTGCTTTGATTTCTGTGAGGGTGGTAGAGAGATTCACCCTCACTTGCTACCATTGGACTGAGGGAGGCTGATCTTCATCCCATTGACTTTCTAAGAGGTGGTGAAGCAGGTTAGCAATGACTCACTTCTTCCAGTAAGCAGAGGGAGACAGAAGATCTCCATCTTGTAATGCAGTTGCTTTTGTATTTCCTCAGGGCAGATAACCACCTTATTTCTGTACAAGGCCTCATGAGACAGCAGCTCATGCTGAGCCAATCTGCAGTGGGCAGAAGCTGAAGAGCAGGGTGAGATGTTTGTGTAGAAACCCTATTTCCAGAAGGAGAATCAGCAGAATATGTGCATCAGGAAAGGAAGGGCTGGGGGTGGAGGGAAGAGTCCTTTAGCAAAATGCGCTTTTATCCTCTCTCTCAGACGTGTTTTCTTAAAAAGAGGTATCTCCCAAGTTCAGAGGTTCACCGGTAGCCCCAGCTCTGACCCGAAGGTGCTGCACTGAGGCTTTCTGTCTGTTCATCTCCATGTGTCCCTGTTCCCTGTCTTGGGTGACCTCCAGGTGCTTGTCATGTGATCTGGAGAGGGAGATAATGTTCATTGATTTATTTTTTCCCCTTTTTAACTTTTACTTCCTTTCACCTGCCTCCAGAAGTGATGACCATACT
Source organism: Rhea pennata (assembly GCF_028389875.1). Lineage (NCBI taxonomy): Eukaryota > Metazoa > Chordata > Aves > Rheiformes > Rheidae > Rhea > Rhea pennata. The sequence goes on from NC_084680.1 coordinate 5,899,430, forward strand.
AATTTGTTCACAGGCCATTAAGTTTTGAGTGCTGCAAGAACCCATCCAGGCCTGTGCAAGAAGTTCACTAGGTCATAGTTCTCTCTTTTGCTCTTTCCTTATCTCCTGCGTTGTTGATTGATTTCTGTTTTAATTTCAGATGATGACTGTACCAACTCTTTCACACCCAACCAAGTGGCCAGGATGCACTGCTACTTGGATCTTGTGTATCAGAGCTGGCAGCCCACCAAGAAACCAGCTCCTATTGCAATTGCTCCCCAGATTGTGGCTCGGACCTCCACCTCTGTCGTCCTGGAGTGGTTTCCACCCATTGATGGCCACTTCTTTGAAAGGTGATCACGTGCTACTCTGTACTCTTGCACTGAACTGAACTGAAAGGGGAGAACAGGGAAACAACCCAGGTCTTCACTCCAGGAAAGCATTTTTAACATCTACTACATTCTGTATGGGTTAAGGATGCTTTCCTAAATTGGTTCATATTGAGGAGATTATTGATCTGCTTTCTGCTGTTCCTTTCTCAGCCTGTAGCACTCTTTTGAGGGCCATTGATTTGCCATGTAAAGGGCAAATCTTCTTCCATATGTTACAGGGGGGATTTTCAATCAGTGATTCTGGTCATGTGATTCCTGCTGTTATTGCTGCTCACAAATACCTGTAGTCTTCCGCTCTGTCTGAAAACTCCTCCTCCTCCTCCTCTTGCACTTCTCCTTTGCAAGGACAGGACAAATCTTATTTCTGCTCCCATGACAGCACAGGGCTCACAGGCAAGGGAACACTATAATCTCACAGGACAAGGAGGTAGCAGGGCCTGGGAGAATGGCAAACGCTGCTTCCTACCCTGCGCTGTAGGTCTGAGATAGGAGTTGAGCAAGGCAGAGTCAAAAAGGACTGTGTCCGATGCTCTGCAGCAGTTATTCAAAAGGAGGAAATGAAGCCTCTTCTGCTACTTCCTCTGCAGTGTGTCTGTGTAGCAAATCTGTAGGAGAAGGGAGGGCTTCCTAAGAGAAACCAGCCCCCTTCTTCTGCAGTCTGTCTGCATGTGAGTAAATTTTGAGGATGATAGACCTAAAACCCTGAATAACCTGCAAGTGTCATCTGGCTACATCTTGAAGAGAAGGTGTAGGTTGGCATGAGTGTGTATGTGTTCACATCTGATATGTGTGCAGCTAGGTGGTATCATGAATGTAAAATTAAAATGCATCCAGGGCTGTGGACAAGAATTGCAACACATTGCAATTCATAACTAGAGTGACCCTTCTTCAGGCATAACCTGCGCAATGAGGTATTTCACTGAAATACTCTTATGCAGAACTTTTATGGGCTGTGGGAGTTATAGGAGTCCTAAAAAAGATCTTCCTAAATATGAAACTTCTTCCAACGTTGAGTGTTAGGAAGCCCCAGCCATGTCAGTGACTGGCTTGCACTAGGTTTGAGTGTGCAGATAGTTGGCATCATCTGCTCTGAGGAGATTTTCCCCCTGCACTGCAGTTCGATACCGGAGGCGAAAGATCAGGTCACGTGAGGAGTTGATAAAGAAGAGTCTTGTGCTCTGAACAGTATTTGTTTTAACTGCAGTCTTGCAACAGAATGCTTTAATAACTTACATGTGAAAAGGAGTATGTGAAGTACTAAAAATTAATTCAGAAATCTTTAGCTCATATTCATTTTTAGGTAACTTAAGTTTGTCCAATTTAATTTAGATTTCAGAAGATACTTATTGTGTGTTAAATAAATACCATCTGCCTCTTAAAACATATTGATAGAGAGTTAATTGTTATGTAACCAAATATGTCTTTATTACATATTTCTTATAACTCAATCAATATGTTCTTAATAACCTTTAGTTAGCTGCTTCTTAAATGACATACAATGGATAGCCTGCTAAATCTAAAACTTCATAACAGAGTTATCATATGTTAAATAAATAGTGATTTTGTAGAAAAATATCCTTTGGGATTTCCAATCTATGTGTTCATTATTACTGAAGTGATTTAAAGAGACAGTCTCAAGTAGTTTGAGTCCAATTCTTTGTTAAAATGAAATTCCTGAAACTAAGAGATACAGAAATATTTCTGTGACCATTTTAAAATGTCGCTGAAATATATACATTTTCCTGTCTAAAACAAGCCAAAACTTCTGATGTATTAATCAAAACAAACATAATAGCAGTATTACACTGACTAATACCGGAAAAGCTCATGTGCTTAACTTTAAGTACCCATGTGTCCAGCATTGCATGGTTAAAGATACATGCCTGTGTCAATTTGCAAAATTGGGTCACTGTGCAAGACAAGTAGGAGGTAAAATTGGCTAAGTATAATCTTATCTGTGTGTGGGAATACTGTAAATCTCTGCAGATATTTTTACACAAAGTGCACACCATGGCCCAAATTTTACTTGCCTCACTTGAATGAATAAACTCATTCACTTCAATGGGACTATTCATGTAAAAAACAGAAGACTGATACTCAACTGCTGAGTGCCTTGGGCCTGATTTCTAATGCACAGAGGCCCCTTCCATGCTGTTTTGACAGGGTAAAAGGACCTTAAAAGGATGAATGGCTCTGGCTACATTAGCAAGTATTGTGGCCCAATATAAGTGGATCTGTAGTGCAAAACAGTTGTTAATGAAGACCTGACGTCAACACTATATGTGTTTCTGGGGGGTTTACTTCAGACCAGCTCTAGTCTAGTCCCAGGGCCTGAATAGTATTAGCAATTGGAACACATCAGGTGTGGTCTTGGAGCACATTCTCCACTTTGGTTCCATGCAAAACAGGATCCTGCCTCTGTGCTCTATCTGTGGATGAGGTCCTTGCAGAGTGGTGGTTGAAGGGAGATAAAGCATGGCAGTAAAGGCCACGTACATCTTCCTGTCTTAAATAAGATGTCATCACCTGTGCCACAATATTAGGTGTTTTTCTCTTGAGGCCTCAGTTCTAAGAAATATGTGATTTCAGGAGTCGAGATTAAACCTGACTCATGGCTTTTGTAAATTTGGGCAGGTGTACCTTAGCAAGTGTACCTACATGAGCTGTCCCCAGAATTGAAATCTTCCTGCCAGACTCTCCTTACCTATATAGTGTATACAAATGATGGATACTATATTGCTCTGGAGTGTTGTTTATCTGCAATAAATTTGCCAAAAGGAGTTAAAACCTAAATACTTAGAGCTGACTGAGCTTCTAAACATTTCTAATCAACTATATCAATAACCAGTATTTTTTCATGTAACCGCTACACATGAAATTGGAATACTTGCAATTCTGCATGTTCCCATAATAAAAACATTGTCACATGTGCATGTAATAATATGTAATAATAAAATAATAACAAAGCCAACAAAATAAGTGAAAAACAAGTGAGAAGAAGAAAACTTTATTCATTTCCTGACTGCACCTATTAGATGCGTTCATCTGCTGTCGCTAAGCATCCATTCATGTATCTACTGTTTGGTATGCATAGGCGGGATGTAAACAGTTATTGTAACAGGGCTCTGCAGCGAATTTTGCTTGAATGGAAAACTCTGAGTGCATCTGCTCTTCCAAATTTTCATTGAGGTGACTGCATTAATTTCCATGAATCTGATGATATCTCATTCCTAGCTAGCGAATATTTTGGTCAGTATGGTTCCCAGATCTAGATGGCTGGGCTTGATAGTTGTTTACTTAAATCTGGCTGGAATGCTTCAGTGCCTTGGAGGGCACGGCACTGATTCTGAATTCTAGGTAAGCAGGTACAATTTAGTCTGAAAAGAGTCATCTGTTAGTGAAAGGAATGACAGATCTTCTTTTGGATTGCCCACTAAATTGACACTGGCTATGGTAAGAGGTGCCTGGATATCACCAGTAACTTTTATATTCTAAGTGCACTTCACGGAAAGATCACACTGTAGGGATGAGTTCCTTCTGTGCTCTGAACTTCGTAAGCTGGAATCTCCCCAGCACTTGGCTTATTAGAAAACAGAGAAGTCTAGATTTTCCATTACCCTGCACTTTGGGGAGTCTTATGCACCAATATATAAGGTGTCTGATATACCTTGTTCCTACTTAATAGTGTTTTGAACCATTTTACACTCATCTTTTCATGATACCAGTGCCTGCATTAGATACAAGCATCTGACTTAGATTTTCATAAACCTGTAAATGCAATTCCATAATTAGTTCTGACATCCATGGCTGCTTGCAGGATTTGTGTGCATAAATTTGCAGACCAAAAGCTTTAGCCCAGGAATCATACCCTGTGTAACTCCTTTTAGCCAGTGGAGTTACATCAGGGCTGAATTTGGCTCCCAAATTGGAAAAGTAAAAAGAGAAAGTTTGCTCATACCCTTTCCCACATGATGCTCCTTGTGATTTCTCTTACCTCCAAGTCCTTGCTGGTAAAAGGAAATGTTTGTCCATTAGCCTACAGTTTTTTCCACCATGGCAGCCTATGATGAAATTGTATAGCTGCTAATTTGAGTAGAAAGCAGCTCTAATTGTGGAAACTTGGCTTTTAATGTCCTGTCCTCATCCAGCACGAAGCACTAATGCAGGAGTCTCTTTGTAAAGAAACTGAAAGAGTATTATTACAGGGATTTCTATCCTTATTGCTGGTGGATGTGTCTGAAAAACAACTGCACAGTAATAATTCTACATTTTGATTTTACAGTAACTTTTATTCCAAGTTCTTAAAATGTTTTGCATATATTAATTAGGTAAGCTGACTGAGGCACTCTAATCACTACTAAATACACAGTTGAGAAATGAAATAAAGAGGTAGTACCATGCTAATAGTACCGTGCTAATACTACAGATGGGTGAGATGATGAGACAGGGAGAAGATATTCACAACTTGCTCAGATTTATTTGTTATGACTGTTACAGATTACAAAAGGAAGCGGAGGGCACCCTTGCTTCGTTTTCTCTGTTCTCCCTATTTGTCACTTTTTGTTCCCCTGAGTGTTTTCGGCAGGTACATGCCTTTCTGTGCTGTCGACAAATTCAGTCATTTACTGTCTCTTTGCAGGGGTGGTTCTAGGCCATTTTGAAATGGATGGGAGTTTTATCGCTGATTTCATTCCAAGTCCCCCTGTTGATGATCCTAATTCCATCTAATTAAGCCAGCAGAAAGCTGACTTCCAGAAAGATCCCTGTCAACAAATACGAGATGCTAAGCCACAGAGCAGCAGAGCTTGTGTCATCTCAAACACCAAAAGGGAAGCTAGAACACAAAGCTTGGAAGAACTGAGAGAGTAAATTTATAGGCATGGCCCTTTCCTCACTGAAGACCCAAAATAACTTCTGCCTGAGGATCAGAATGCCCTTCACAAAACATTGCTGAGATAAATCGCACAATGGGAGTTGGTTCAGATTTGCATAGCTGATTATAATAATTGATGACTCAATACATACTCATTTGAAGAGTTTAGAGAATGTATTATGCGTCAGACACAAATTGTTTGCCTAAAATCTCTGCCCTTTCTTAGATGGATTTGTTCATTTAAGATCAGATGATAATTTCTTTCTTTCCTTTTGGGTGATCAGCATTCTGTAAAGCAGAACAATGGATTCTGAATAATAAGCAACTTTTTGGCATGAATAACCACACATTCTAGGTCATACACAATTCCAAACTGCATGACCCCACAGGACGTTAGGGATGAACTGTGCAAGCCACATGCTAAGCTGATACAAATCAGTTTAATGTTATGGAAGACATTAGAGTCACACCAGTCTACATCAGTTTAAGTGCTGACCTTGTAAGTGTATTAGCAAAAATATTTGTGAATCAGTGTTTGACTGAGTTTTTCTGTTCAACTTTTTTTGCTGATAGTACTCTATTGACAGTAGCTGGTAATGTGTTAGATATATTGAGGGAATTTTGGCATTGGGCAATGAAGTGTCTTCATTCCATGTCATACCACCTGATGGCATAGGCCCATGTGATCTTTCCATTCAAAAAGAAAAGATCGATCCTGTAGTGCCAAAGCTGCCAGATATCCAATCCACTCTCCCCCGTGAAGATGATTCAGGGAATGCTCTTTTCCGTATGATCACAACCAGCCCCTTTTCCATACTTCTAGTGATCTGAGTTGTGATACATCTCAAAAAAGCAGATACTTGGGTATTTAGCAAAGCCATGCTTGTGCAGAGCAACTCTGTCTCTGATGTTCTCAGTCTGAGACTTTACTCTCGTCTCTAATCAACTGTATGCCCAAGGCCTTCACAGTCCTGGAGACACTGTGAGTTTGTGCAATAAATCCATGGTAGGAGCAGAAATAGATCTAAAATCTCTTGAGGCCTGCTTTTCTACTCTAACCACTAAGCAGCACATATTTTCTTTTGTCAGAGTTTGATCCAGTTGCAGTGCAGGGGAAGAAAAGATATAGCTGAGCATGATTTTACAGGTCGTTGTCGTTTTGTATTCTATGCTAGAGTCACACGGATGCAGTCCTCACAGGCCATTAGCCTGAACCTGCAGAAGGTCAGTGTCAGAAAACACTCTTGTCAGTGCCGTAAGAAAAGAGGGTTAAGTGGAACTGAATTCTAAGCCTTATTGCTTTTAATATAGTTGAATAAGCAGCTCATTCAGCTGTTACTAAGTTGGTGTGTTTTCCTGTTTTCCTGGCCTCCTAGAGAAGTGGGATCAGCATGTGATCTGTGTGCAGAAGGAAGAGTCCTGGTGCAATATGCGTTCAGTGCCTCTTCCCCGATGCCGTGTGATCCCTCAGGACACTGGAGCCCACGGGAAGCAGAAGGTGAGTCATGGTCTTGGGGCCTGGACAACTCTACAACAGTGGGGCAAAGATGTAGAGGCTGAGAAGGGGGAAAAGTTGGGTCAGAGCAAAAGGAGAGCCACAAGGAAAGGGGCAATCTCTGGGAGAAAGTGAGTGATTGTCTCTACGTGTAGCGTGAACAAAGTCAAAGGATAGATGAACATCCTGCATCCCTGAAGTAATGCAACTGGCTGAAATACCTGTATTTTGGCACCCATGTCCTGACCCTGTCTATGAATTAAATGAATTCAGGGAGCTGAACCTGAATTTCAAAAGGCAGTACAGTGCCAAGAAGTGATGACCATTCAGATCTGCCAAATGACTTTCTCAGGGGAGCTGTTTACTCCTTCTACTCCAACTACAAAAGTGAAGAATTGCATTTTTATTTATTTGGGCCTGATTTCTACTGCCTTCACTTGCATTGAATAGTAATTTGCTATGCCAGTAAACATGCTGAAAGGAGTGGAGAGTGCCCTTAAGCCAGTACTCTGCATTATGAACACAGAAGACTAAATCAAGCCTAGTATAGTTCAAGGTGCTTTGCAAGTCATTCTTACTGTTCTCATGTAGAGCACATGGGAGGGTAGAAGGATTTGCAGAGGTAGTTATAAAATGCCATTAGATTTCCATCATTAATTCTCCTCCATATGCACGAGTGGTACCTTCCATTAGGTAAGTAAGTAGGTGGATATGGTAGAGTATGTTTGAGTATAACAGGCAGAGATCAGGAATCCCAAGTCTTGGGTTAGAAGGACCAGAGTATTATTGTGTTCTGTTCATTATTAGCTAGTCCTTCAGGTGCAGCACGCTCTAGGCCCAGGCGTTACTTTAAACAGATAGATTGGCTCGTTGAACTCAAAAGGTCTTTGGCTGGATTTTGTAAACTCTTCATTATACAAACACTTCCTTATTTTAAGGGCTTCTGTGACCTGAAGCTAAGGCACGTGGAAGTTATTATAGAAGGAAGATTACTGGTAAGATAGTAAGATGATATGTGCAGTGTGGCACCCAGGAGCCTTCCCAGTCCTCAGGTCAGCGTGTGCAGCCAGCTGTGTCCCAGCTGGGTGATGGGACAAGTCTGGGCCACTGCTTGCCCAGCTGTCCAGATAGGGGAGCCTGGCAGGGGCTGGAATTCACGCCAACTCACCAACCGCTTTGGACAGCGAAAGGCTGGCCAGGGCTGCAGAACATAACACAGCATGCACCTGCCCCTGGGGCCGGCTGTTGTCAGAGAGCTCCATCCTGAGAAATAGCACTCCAATGCAAGTGTGACTGGATTATCAAGTAAAGAGAATTAGCAAATTTGGATCACTTGCAGTAGAAGCGCAGGATGGAAGGTGGAATTTCCATTTAGCCAAGGATTACAAGACTTTGAAACCTGGTTTTATTTGGAAAAAAAAATGAAACTTTTGAAATTCTCCATGAAGGAAAATTAAAAACAAAAAGTGTTTGAGGCTGGCCAAAATGTTTTGTTTAGCTCATATAATTCATCTTTCATCCACTGCAGTTTGAGTTTGACATTTCAAAATATCCCCTTTTAGTATATAATCTAAGGCAAAAGCAATTTTTAATATGAAAATGAAAAGTGTTTCAAACAGAAAAAGCAAAATGATTTCTTCCAAAAATGTCAAAACAGAATGTTCTATTATTGTTAGAACTTTCTTCTCGTTTTATTTTCCAGAAGAGAATTTTGGCCAAATCAACCCAATTTTGCAAAATGGCTTGATTTTGAAAGAACTGCATATTCCATTGAGATATGCAGTTCCATCAAAATTTCTCCAACACACTCTGATTTGAAAATTTCTTCTAGATCTCACATGCCTTGCCAGAGGCATCATTCCTAGAGAAACTAAGCTATTCTAAGATTTATTACTCAGCTGCATTTTACATTTAATTTCCTCTTCTTACAGTGTGTGCCTGCATATTCTTAACTACGAAGGGTGCAGTCTGATCCTTATCTGTTTCATTCAGTTGCTGTCGTGCCATTGTGCCAGAAAGAAAATCTGGGACTCCTGTTCTCTTGCTATGTTAATAAGTTGTCTCCCCTTCAACGTAGAAAGTACAGCAAATGCATAGTATTTATTGCTCTGTAATTTTCTGTCATCACTACCACACTCCCTGACATTCAGGATCTCTGCCTATTTGCACTTAGTCTGAGTTACAAATAGCACAGTTAGATCATTGTCTGGCTTCTTTAATTGTCTATCTGTGAGTACTCAAGCATGCAAGCTTAAAATTCACTTTCTGCAAGCGTTCATGTGTGTAAAACTCCCCTGCTTGAATGTTCATGGAAAGTGAATACAAAAGAGGCATAAGCATGGCCAAAATGAACTCATTTTAAAATCTGAGACAACACTCATGGAAAACATTTCGCAGTACTCATCCAGCTTCTTACCAGAAAACTGCATTTCTCACATGTCTCTAAAGCACCACTGAACCAACCTGGTTGGTCCCATTTCCAGCCCTGAGGTCTCGTGGTGTTGTTACACTGCACCATTACCCCAGGTAGCTGACACCAGCTGTGGTCTAGACCGTGTGTGAGCCATTCTTGTTGCGAAATTCTGCCCCAGGGACTGTGTCCTTACTAGTGCCATGCTTGTGCCAGGTGTGGTGGAGGGCAACATCCTGGGCTAAGGCACTTTGGGATTCTTTCTCAACCAGTTGTGCCACTTGCACGAGAGGTTTTTTGCCTATCAGAGACAGTTGTGGGATGGCACGGGAGATCTGGCTCTTCCAATTAACTTCTTGTCTACATCACAGAGGAAGAAAGCTCTAACCTACTTGGAGTCTCACCAGCAAGACTAGCTACATAAACAAACCTTACAGCACCTTCACAGCTCAAGTCAAATGGGTTTTGTGTATGTAAAAGGCAGCTTTGACTCAAACATGAGTAAGTATCTTTACTTACTCTGTAATATATGCATATCCCAGTCAAGTCCTCCTGCCTGGCTTTGACTCAGAAGAAGCATGAGAACATTAAAAAATTGTGCTATCTTAGGCTGATCTCGTGCCCTGCCTTTCTCAGTGGCTAGTATTTCACTTGAGAGCGATTCATTCTGTACTTCAAAGTGGAGTTGTCCTAGCTGGACATCAGAGTCACATTGGAAGTCCCCCTGCCTTCATCAAATTAGAAATGTGACAAGTAAGTTCGGGTTGTTACAGTGGCTGCATTCCCAGAGCCTGCCAATCCCAGCTGGCATCCCCGTACAAGTGCTTCAAGTTTCAGCCCATGTGGTGGGGTAGCAGTAGGGTTTGAGGGTTTTCTCCTAGCTACTTCCCTTCACCACATCTTTCTGAGTGATGAGGCTTGCTTTAACACACAGTGCTGTGGTTGTGGCTGATGGCTCATGGAAACCTCCCTTCCAGCCTGCCATGCCTGTTCTCTAACCAAGAGAACCTCTCTAACCAAGAGAGGCTTTAGTGTAGCCTCACAAACTTCACATTCATGTTTTGTTTACATTTGACAGACGTGATGTTGTAGGAGATGCCTTTTACAATCAGTCTTGCCCATGATCTCGTAAGTTAAAAGATCTGCAGAACCTGAGCATACAGGACTACGACCACCGCTACATTATTCCTTTTTCATATACAAATATTTGTAATTTCACTTGTCATAGTGTTCACCCATCTCCAGAAATCTAGAGCTACATGGAATAAGGTACACCATTAATAGAGTGTTCCTTACCCAAGACTAAGTGCCTGATGGTATTTAAGAAAGGAATTCTTTAGTCTTAACCTCAGTACTTTGTTTACGTTTTCAATCTGTGCAAGACTATGGTCAATTTCCCAGTTTTACCAGGTAAAGCTGTTCACATTCAGTGTGGAGCAATGATCATAGAATCATAGAATCAGTAAGGTTGGAAGGGACCTCTGGAGATCATCTAGTCCAACCTCTCTGCTCAACCAAGGTCACCTAGAGCATGTTAGACAGGGTTGCATCCAGGCAGGCCTTGAATATCTCCAGAGAAGGAGATTCCACAACCTCTCTGGGCAACCTGTGCTAGTGCTCTGGACTAAATTCCCTGCAGGCTGAGTTCTCTTCATCCTAAATCAGAGGATCAGTCCCTGCCCTACCGAAACATGTAAGTTCATTCACTATTTAAGTATTACAGAGGCTTTGAACTGGTAGAGGTGAATTTGCAAGAACTCAAGTAAAGGCCACTTCTAAAAACATGTTAGGCTGTGAACCATTAATCAACTGCATGTTCTTATCTGTGAGACGGCAACAATAAGATGCACAAATCTTTCCAATGCATTTTGGAGATCCTAGGGTTAAAAACACCTTCTTTCAGCAGCAATCAGGAGCTTGCTGTGAATCTGCAAGAAAGTCACTTGAGGGCCCAGCCTAGCATAGGGGGACAGCAGTGAATGTTCTGAGATAACATGAGTTGAATAGGGTATTTGCTACTCAAAATGATTATACACTGAGTACTTGTAAGCTTGCCAGGGGAAAAAAAATTGAGTGTGTTAAATGGAGCTCTGGCTTACTTCAAAATACCTCACTGCTTCGGTCTCTCCGATGCTGAGGTTAGTGGCATTCCCGCTATTCTGTGGCATGCAAAGAGGAGAGGAGGGCTATGAGGTATGTGTGGGTGAGGGAGAAGTGGTAAAAGTTGTGTAAAAGTGAGGCCAATTGAGTTGGATCTCGGATGGGACTGACTGAGGTATAGGGAAATCATTCTGCATCTGGGTTGATTTGATATGAACAGGAGAATTCCTTGTGCTGTTTATGCTTGACAAAAAAAGGCACATTTCTAACACTTCGTTGGATTACACAATAAGAATAACCTTCACATGTTGCCCTTTTCTCTTTAAATTAGTACTGATGTCCTGTTCGTTCATGTTTGCCCAGTGCTTTATCTTGTTTTCTTCCTTGGTTACATTTAGCTGTGTTCCCCCTCTCTCTTTTTTTCCTCTGCTTGCTCTATTTCTCTCTTTTTGTTACTCTTCTTTATCTTGTCTTTCCTCTTTCTTCATTCTTATACTTTGTCTTCTCCCTGTCCTGCTTGCTCCCTTTTCGTGTGATTATTTGGTAAGGAAGAGGGAATTTATAGCTCTCACTGGATTCTGTTACCAACTGTTCCACCCATCTGACCTCTCTGGATCTTACAGTCCACGACTGCGTGCCAGATTGTAATGTTACCATAGTATTTGGGAACCCAACGAGCATTGTGGCTTTCATTAGTTTTCAGTAATACCTCCCATGTAGTTGAACATAGCCAACGGTGAGAAACATAGAAGTACAAGTGCCTGTTATTTCATCATGAAGAATGTAGAGAGCCAGCTCAGACCTGTGCTCCATGTGCGTCTGGAAAAGAGGAGGCTTACACAAGATGGATGATGAGCCTGTAAATGGTATAGGAGCGAACTGAATATTTTGCCCCTCAGCAAGACAATGCAGCTGTTTCTTGGAGTCAACAAAATCTCTTTCCTTTTTCTTTGTTATAGACAAGAGAAAAAGGCAGTATTTTAGAGTGACAGACAAGGGAGTAGCTTAGGAGTACTGAGGTAAAATTAAGGTAAAGTGAATGGATTTCTCAGATAGAGCACCAAGAGGTAGAAAATGTCATGGTTTAGAACAAGCAACTGTGCTAGAAATAGAAAATATGGGACCAGACACACTGGTACATTTTTTTGTGTCTAGTTCAGCTGGGCACTTAAACTGTATTTATGTCTCTTTCTCATGATAAATTGGCATTATGTTTCTCCTCTCCAAGATGATCATGTCTGTTTTTCTGCCAAAGTGAATAATTAGATTCCCTGGACATATATGCTGTCCAGTCACAGGTCTCTCTTTCAAGATTGGTGCCAGTGATAGCCCATGTTCTCTGACTTCTTTTATCTCCATTTTTTACTTCCTTCTTTTTTTTCAGGGCACCCTGATGTTGAGCAGCCTTGTAAATCCAGTGTCAGAACGTGGAGTCCCAACTCGGCAGTCAACCAACACACAGTGCCCCCAGCCTGCCCTGAGCCTCAGGGCTGCTACCTGCAACTGGAGTTTCGTTACCCCCTGACTCCAGAGTCCCTCACAGTCTGGGTGACATTTGTTTCCCCTGATTGGGACTCCAGTGGAGCAGTGAATGACATCAAGTTGCTCACCATCAGCGGGAAGAACATTTCTCTTGGGCCTCAAAATGTCTTCTGTGATATCCCATTGACCATAAAGCTGGACGCAGGACAGGTGGGCGAGGAGGTGTACGGTATCCAGATCTACACTCTGGATGAGCACCTGGAAATTGATGCTGCTATGCTGAGTTCCGTCCCCCACAGCACACTGTGTGCCGACTGCAAACCCATCCAGTACAAAGTGGTTCGGGATCCTCCTTTCCAGACTGGTTCCCCAGTCATCATCTCAAACCTCAGCAGGAGATTCATTGACATGTAAGTACTGCTTTTCAGAGAGCTGAATAGGCATATTTAGGGGAAAAAAAAAAAGAAAAAAAAAAAACTTTTCATCTCATCCTGTTAATGTCTAGCATTGCAATTGAAAATTGAATGTTGGGATTTAAAATTAGCTAGACATACCAAATATCACCAAGAGAGGATATTCCCATAATTTCACTGTGGAACTGGGAACTTCACACTCAGGTGAAATAGCCTAGAATTGCATGGGTAGTTCTTGGGAATTATCATGGGATTTCCTGGCTAGTTGTACAGACACATGAAATTCAATATTTCCATAAAGCAAGAGGCTATTGCAAGCTTATCTGAGCTCTGATAAATTAAATGTTTAAGAAGTCACCTAAGAGAGGATCACAGGAGTAACATGGTCATAATTCCTTAGAAATACATCTTTTGAAAGTAATAATTTGGTGGAGGAGACAGAATCATTTCAGTGCTGGAACACTAACATTTCTAATAAATGCTAGAGGAAGAATGTAAAAAAGTACAATCGCATATTCAGGTGTATAAATGTATTTCAGCTACTTTCTGTTTTCATTTGTCACTACCATAAACTATTGGAGTGGAACTGATCTAACATAGTTCACGTGTCAAATCTGCTAGTTTGTTGTAGGGACTGAACTTCTTCCCAGATGCAATTATACTGTCAAGAAACATAGGACTTTTGAAGATAGTCCGACTTCAAAATACTTAATGATTTCAAGGAGATCCATAATCTACCCATAGGTGTTCTACAAGCAGCAGGAAAAACATCTCTTGCATAACGTGATTCCCTGGAAGTGATTCACTCATCTGTAGGAACAACATGAAGCTCTTTTGAAAATGAATACCAGATTAAAGGAAACCTGCTAAGAAAACTGCACTCTAATTTAGAAAAGATGATCTGATTAGTACAGCTAATATCAAGGAAGCATACATCATTATGTTCTTCTAAACCATATTTAAATATAATAAAAATGATTAATTAACCATTCAGTAATCATAAGCTACCATCCCTTTCATGGCGCAGTTGTACATCTCAGAAGACACAAATTACTCCTGAGGCTTTAAAAATTCAAGGTGACTAACAATACTGATAAAAAATTGAAACCCAGGACCTCAATAAGGTGCTGAAAGTTAAGCATGTGCTTAAGTGCTTTCTTAGGTCATAGCCTTGTTCCAATACTTGCTGGCACTTAACAGAAGGTTAATATTGGCATATTGGAAACATGGAAAATGGTGAATTTTCCCATGGTTTTGCTGTGAAAGCATCTTTGCCTGAAACCTAGCCCATTCTCATTGGAAAATGGGACTGGTTTTGTCTGAAATATTTGCATACCTTAGCACAAGTTCCCGCAGAAATGGGGCTAATTTTTGAGTTAATAGCCAATTATGAAAAATGAAACAAAACAAAACAAAATTTGATTCTGAGCACTGTTCTCATGTCTTACATTATGATTTTTGGGGTGACTTGACCTCTGCACTGGGGTCATGCGGCAGAGGCAAAAGCAAGATGAGTCTTAGCACCTTGTGCAAGGACTGAACACAGTCTTTATACTATCTAAGCAGGAAGGATGGGAAGATGCTTCGGGAAAGTCAAGGATAGAGGAGTTGGGATATGCTCCTACATATATATAATGCTGAAGTAAATGCAGTATCTCCCAACCTATTCTCATCTACCCATTCATTTCATTCTGTACAGCTGGAATTCAGTATATCTATGCAACCAGACATTGCAGCCCCTTTATCTTTCTGTAAGCCTCAAGCCAGTTACCCCTCCTTTATGCTTTGCATGTTTTCCATATTAAATAAAATGACACCCACACATGTTCTATGGAAGGTTATTTTGAAGACAGTCACATATCTTTACTCTTGCCTCCTCTGACCTTGATCTTCACTTTCTCTTTTTCTCCCAAAGAAAATATTTGCTTGCAGTGTTATCTGTGAGTAAGATCCTTTTCCCAGGTGTGGTGACGCTGAAAGAGAAATTAATTTCTCCTACTTTCTTCCCGTCAAAGAGAAGGAACTTCTCTTTAAGCTGTGAGGAAAGGCAGTCTTTAATGGATAACCCTTGCCTAGTCAGCACAGGATGCTTCAGAGAGGAGAGGAAATAACTAGAACAGTGGAAACCTTTTATTAAGACATGCAAAATAACGCCAGACCTGTCTGTTCTCAAGCTGAGTTTGAATCTCAGCTCTTGGCTCAAGCTGAAGCTAACATTCATTTCTAAGTGACAAGACCTTACCCTTGGACCCTACAGAAACCAGGCAAGATTCACTCACTTCCACTGAGTGTCAGCCAGAATCATTGACATCTGTGTTACAAAATGAGACTCAATGCCTAGAAACAGAGCAGAAAGATAAATAAATCAATGAGAAGAAAAAAAGGTCAGGTGAGATGCAGTATAGAACTGCTGAGTCTTCACACCACAGAGAGTGATGAGGAAAGAGCCTCATCTGCAAATCTCAAAGTCTCAGCTCACAGCTTAATACAAAGTTTAGGTTGTGCTCATGTGTAGAGGGTTTCACTTTGGCTATTCTCTAGAAATAATGTGTGAGATGGTCATAATGGTGAACATGGTCATTGTTTTGCCCTTACTTTGTCCTTACTGTAATACTTGTACTCTCATGTAGTTGAAAATGGAAAGTAATCAGTGATCTTGCAGTCATTCTTAGCAAACATTGATTTTTAAAGAGCTCATTGAGGAATCTAAGACAGCAAGCTTTCCTGAAGATGTCACAGGTACAGTTAGGGGAGTGTGTGTGTGCATGCATGTCCCATGAATCACTATTTATTGCAGTAAAGTGGTCTAGGGTGAGCTGTCTGAGTTCTCCTGGGGTTCTCTCGGTAGCCAATTTTGCTAGCAGAGAACATCTGGGTGTACTGGCGAGATCTAAGCTCACCCTTCTGGCAAGCTTTGCTGAGAAATGCCAAGGTTAGTTTTGGAAGGCTGTCAGAATAACTGGAAAAGTTTTGGGGAATTGGAAATTTTTCCAATTTTTCTGCTGTGGTCTTCATAGGAAATCTCAAAATGTGGTAGATGGTGGTGGATTTGGTGGTCTATGTGGCATTAATTTGTTGACTATTTCAAGAGAAATGCTTGACTGATATAGCCCTAGAGAGAATCCTAACCCGAAGGCCTGGTATTAGTTTTAGTTTCACAGAGATGAGCATCACTAAGAAGCAAGTATGCTCTTCAAGGACATATTTGTTTAGTCATTCCTACACTGACTACTGCTTTAGTACCTAAGTGACACCTAGAGATACCACATTCATACTTCAGGAAAAAAAAAAGAAAGAAAGAAAGAAAGAAAGAAAAAGAAAAAGTAAAAAGAGACACTGGAAGAACTCTGCCTTTTCTCATATGGTAGATATATTTTTCTTCTCAAATTTGGCTGTTGGCCACCTACATTCTAACACTACAGCTCTTGTGTCACTTAGTAATAACTAAAAGGGACTAGTCATCATCTGTGCACAATTATTGTTTAAGCAAATACATTATTCTCAAATATTTTGTCAGTGAGGAGTTCCATACAGTGTTAAACTCAGAAACTCTGTGTCATTTACTGTATTTTAACTCAACATCAGAGACAGTGGGATCCAGATCTCAGTAAAGCTTCTAGAAGTGATTATAGAATGGACAAGAAATTATCATCATCAGGACTGGAGATACGTGACGACCATGGTGACGTTGTTCTTGGATCCACAGCATTTCATGCTTTTCATCCTGAACCGTTGTTTTTTCAAAATTTGCAATATTGCCGCATTTGCCTTTTTTTCTAGTATCCCATCAGAAAGCTGCATGATAAGTGACTTGTCAGAAACCCCAGACTATGAGTAGTTGATGTAGATGAAAAACAGTTCTTAGTCTGAATGTTTATGAAACATTTGGCAAATTTGTATAAATATGAGCAAGTAAAGGGATTGGGAGAATCAGCAGTGATTGTTCACGAGGAGCTAGAATTCACTACAGCCAGTTATCAGTTATTACAGGCTGATAGCTCTTTAGCCCCTGAACTCAATAGGAAGACTACATTTGACTTACATGACACACGCCCTACTGAACAGACGTCTGAAAAAATAGGAATGTCACAATGATCATATGTAAACATAAGTCCTTATTGAATGCAACACTAAAATTTCATGGATACATCTGTCCTTATTATGGCATTCCTTCCTTCACATTCATCTTGAAGATCTATTTCTCTGTTTTCTGAAGCTCTACCAGCCAGAGGAATGTATGATCTAAAGCAGCTGAAAAGAATTGCCAGATCCATCTGTCATGAAGATAATTAACACCATATTTCTACGCAAACAAGATACAGATCACTGAGTGGATGTTCTCCTGTCACAAAAGGCTGAAGTCCATATTATCATCATCTTCTGCCCATCTCTCCTCCACAGTTACCATGCCAAGTCTCCCTTGATATGCCAGGAATATTGGGGAGTAGCTAAGATAGGACTGAAATGTTAAAAAAGCACTCCACACACCCATATTTATCTACAAAAGCTGTTAGGTTGTCCTTGTGATATCAGCATGCTGCACATCTGGGTTCTCAACAGGCTTTAGAACTGTAAACAGTATTTCAGATGTTCTTGTACAGTGGTGTGAATACATACCCAGGAGTCCTGGAAATGCCTTGACTTTGTGATGAAAGAATCTTATATGTTTTTTTGTTGCTATATCCAATTGACAGTTCATAGTAGTCTCAAATATGTAAACCCATCTGCCTCTTCCCCTCTGTCTTGTAATGAAGAGCTCCCATTTTACTCAGAATTTCTTGATCTTCTAATTACATAATAGAGTCTTATACTAACATGCGCACCATTTCTAGACATCCAATCATGAAGATCAGTTATTTCTACATTGTAACTCCATTCCTCTCTGTATTGAGCAATTCTATCTACCAACACTGTTGTTTGTGAGTACTTCTGACTGTTCAGCTCCAGGTCTTCAAAAAACATTTCATTCCTACAAGTAATTAACCTCAAAGTGATAGCTGAAAGAATTTCCATTTCAATTGCATTTCTCTTTCAGTCCAACCTATTGTAGCTGTTAGAAGTAAATGCAAAATAGTGTCATCTCTTGTTGATTCCCTAAGTATTTGGTGTCCGCTATCACATCTAGCAGTATCTGAGACCTGCCATTATTAAAAGCATTTGTTCTCCTAGTCTGTATCTAGGAAGTTTCTTTTCCATAATTACACAATTCCCCATAGTACTTCTCTCTTGTAATATTAAAGAGATCCCTATCTCGATCCATATGAAAGTTTACAGCTCATCTCCAGTAAAAATACTTTTACCAAGCTTCAATGTGAATTCATTCACTTTTATTCATGCTCTTCTTTTTCATTTCTTTACAGCTACTATATCATTAATGTGCCCTGCTGCACCAACAAAGTTATTTTGAGCTTTCCCAAACAGCAAACACCTGCTGGTGTTCCACCAGGTTTCCCTTGCCCCTATAATATCCAGTTTCAGGTACAGTACTAGCAGTTCTAGTTCTTACCTAGTTTTTCACCTAGAGTCCTTGCATTAAGGAATAAACATTTCAGTTGCTCCTCTCTGACCTTACCCAGATTCCTAGCTGGATTAGCAACAGTCCTTTCGCTGTCTATAGAAGCTGCCTGATTTTTATTCTCACTGCTAGGAGTACCAGCTTTTTCTCAAGTTTCCTTTATATAAGCCTTTGCGTCGCAGGGGAGAGTTTTGAATGTATTGAAGATGTCTGTGGTCAGTTTTGGCAAAACTGGGGAGCTTAATCTTCAGCTGATGTAAACCAGAAGAGCTGCCCAGGGTTCAGCTGAGGCACTGGTGGGCTGGTGGGCTGCTGGCCAAAGTGGTTCATCTCACCCCTCTGTGAGGGGCTTTGTAGTGGTGGCTGCATTGCTGGTTTCTTCCTTGTGCAGCCAGTATTGATTGTCCTGTTTTTGTTTAATGAACCTGGAAATTTCCCAAGAAGAAAAATAGAAAAATATGAGCGTATTGCCTGCCCCGCACCTTCTCTTCCAGTAACAGGAAATTGGTTATAGGCCCACATGACCATCAGTCAGAACAGACGCGAAGGGCTCTTTGCAAGGTGACTCCTCTTCCTGACAGTGTCCTCGCTGCCCAAGTACCCCCAGGGAAATTCTTTCCTCTCCCCAAATGATGTGGCCTCACCTCTGACTTACATCACAGTGGTGTTTGGAGCTGGGACAAACGCTGGGACTGGGCAAGGAGGCAGCAGAGATGACTAATTCTACTCACAGGTGCCAGATGGGAATACGTACCCCTGCATCCGCATGCAGACTGTGCCGAGCGCGCCATAAATCGGAAAGCACAGAACTACTTCTTTTCCATCTTCTGTTCTCTTCAGCTTTGCTGCCTGCGTGTTTCCTTCTTGTGTGTTGTGCTGCTAAATAGTGAGGTAGCAGTTATTATTTATAGCTGCCAGCAGCGTGCACGGCACTTTGCAGAAGAAAAACACCAGGTCTTTTCTTTCAAAGAGCTTACAATTGAATGTTAGAGGCTAGCATTGCTGCTGCTCCTAGGGATTATACATCTCCATTTGGCTGATGTGACTTGACAGCTGGAAGCCACATTCTGATGGCTTGCTTTCGGTCTTGCTTTCTTCATTAGAGGTGCCAGGTTATCTTTGCAAGAGAATAAAATCTGCTTCCTGACCCCCCACACACAACAGATACAGCAATTTTTTCCCTTACTGCTCTCTGCCAGATTACCTTAACCCTGCCCCGGAGAAGAAAAAGAACAATTTGACAGTCTGTGCCCATTCAGTAGGCAGCTTTTCTGCTAAGCCGTTATAAAGATGCCATTTGGTGCCAGCTGTAGTGATAGATTTGTGATCCTTAGCTGTTGTGGTTTCTTATGTAATGCTGTAGCTATAGCTGGCACTTGACAAAATTCGTAACTCCTGTTCTGGCTCAGCTGCATATGGTGGAAAAAGAAGGTAGCAAAGGTGGGTTTATATCTTTGCAGTTTTCTGATCTTGAGAAAGGGCAGTTCAGAGTAATTTTTGATTCTGAGTCTACCTTCGAAGGACAGGATTGCTCTGAATTACCCCCAGCTGCCTTGCTCAAGAAAGCAATTCTAGGGCATAGGAATAGCCAGGGAACAGGGGCTGCTCCATTTTAGGAGTGACACTTTTCTTGGGGAGAGGCACAGAGCAGCTCTGCCAGCTCGATTCCAATTAGGGCCTCCCCAAGGACAGCTGCTAGATAGGATTCATGTCTTCAGTGTACTGCTGGTGCTATGCAGAGAGGCTGTAGAGAGATCAGACCTGTGGACTACGATTTAATTGTATACAAGTGTCTCTGAAAAAGTGAACATTAACTGCTATCCTATTATTAACCAAATAGATATTATTAGAATTTGATATATTTAATCACTACGAGACAGGATGGAATTTGAACTCACGACCTAGAAGTAGTAGCAGAGTTTTTAGCTGCAGGAAGAAAATCAAGGTCAAATGAGACTTTTCCTGCTGGGCAAAATAATTTATTGCAGGTGAAAGTCTCAGATGTGTGGTAAATTAGACTGTGCATTATCTCATGGATAATAATTTTTCTCTGATGTTTGTCTTCTCATGTGCATTTTTATTTTGGGCTCTAAATAAGATAAGAAGCACCAGAAATCTCCCAGGAATAACAAATGCATTTTCTTTGCTTGATTGAGGAAAGAAATCTTGGACAGACATGTGTTATGCAACAATTTAAAAATAACTCTCTTGTAAAACTTGGAGTGACTCTCTTGTAAAACTTGGAGTGAGCCTCAAATACCTCAGAAGAAGCAGAAATGCGTTACCTACCTTTTCATCAGCAGCATCAGCCAGTACAGCTTTTTTTCTATTGCTTTTATTGAACAATTGGCCTGATCATTTCCTGGGCATTTCTTTTATCTTTTCCTGAGAATTAAATTCCAAATTTCTGTTAAATTTGGAGCAACAATCAAACAAGAAAGGATTTGAAAACAGAGCTGCAATAACATTGAAATACCTGTGCTGGCCTTAATACTCCGTTGGATAAGGCAGTGATAGGCAGTGCAGCAAACCCTTTGAGGCTTTCCGTTCTGTGGCACGCAATGCACTGAGCGCTCCGGGGGCCCAAAGCACCCCTCGTGTGATTGCTTTTCTCAGAATTGCTCCTGGTCTTTCTGGGCAGGATTTCTAAAATAGGTCGTGACATTGGGCATCTCCATGCTGATGTTCTCATTCCTGCATGGAGCTTTCTGTGACAGGAGGGGCAAGGTGGAAATAAAGCTTCTTCATACACCCCGAAGTATGAGCCACTACAGAAAATACTGACCTTGCGAGCTCAGTGCAATAAACCAGATCACTTCTTCACGGTGGTACAGATTTTTTTTAAATGTAAGACCAGTTGCAGATGTAATGACAATAGAGGAAATTAGCTCATGATGGGATTTTAGAAAGAGGCTAGTGGAAATATGTTCAGTAATGTTCAGTTATTAAACCATTAAAGAACCCACTAGAGACCAGCTAGTAGGATTTCTCATAAACTGAAGAGGCTTAAGGCAAAACACAGAGCCCCTAAGGAGGGAAATGACAAAACGTTCCTGCGGAGCGGTCACCTCACCTCGCGCGTATCTCTGCGTGTCACCTGCCATGCTGCATACGTGAGAGCGCACACGTCTCCCTCACGCATCTGCACATGCAGGCCCAGGCGCAGTCCCTCCTCCTCCTCCTCCTGCTCCTGCTTCCAAGAGCAGAGCCTGAGGAGTGGCACAGCCTCTGGGCCCTTATCCTCAAAAGCAACGTTTCGGCTAGGAGGGATGTTGGAGGTGAAACCAGAGAAAGCTGCAAACATCTGTGTTCACTTGGGGCCCAATCTAAGCCCTACTGAAAACACACACACAATAACTTCCACTGACTTCAGGAGTCTTTGGAGCAGGCACTCGGAGTGTCTGCTCGCATGGCTCTGTTTACCATTTCTTTAGGATTACACAGAAACATGAGGGTATTAAGTTCTAAAAATCAGGTCTTGGCTCGGGATCGTTGAAAGGAAATCCTAGAAGTCGGGTCTGGATTCAAAGAAGTTAAAGAACATTATTCTGCCAAGCTGATGACCCTAAACTGGGAAGAGCCTTCTCTTCCTGCGGGGAGAGCCGAGCCTTACCAGATGGCAGAGGACGGCCGGTGCTGGGGGTGGCTGCCGCAGCGCTGCGTGTCCAAACCCCGGCTGGGGATGAATAATCGCCATGTCGCATCCTGACTGGAAGAGCTGACGGGCGGTTCCTGGGATCCCAGACCCTGGGCAGAGCGTGAGTCAGGCGTCCCTCGGGTAGCGGGCTTGCCGAAACCGCGTTAGAGCACGCGTGTCGGGAGCGTGCGGTGGGCTGCTCAAAGAAGCTGCTGCCCGGCCGGGCCATCGTTAACGGTGTGAGTAATAAGATGCTGCTCGTCATGAGGCACGACGCAACAGGCAAAGAAAAGTTTGCCAGTGACGACGACGGCCTTGAAAGCAGGTAGCCTGTCCTAACCTGCCGTTCGCGTTACTGCCTTCTCCTGCCCCGCCGATACGCCGTAGCGGGGTGACTTAGCTGGGTCCCCGGGTGGCGTGTGCTGGTGCCGTTCCCTTGAAATCGGTAGAGGTGTGCTGATTTCCAGCAGCCGAGAAAAGGCCCTTCCGTATGCCAGAGCTTTCATTCCTTGCTCAAAACGTAGCAGACCTTTCCTCCTGCAGGGGCTGCATGTGAACTTCACGCAGAGGAACGCTCCCATCCCAGATTAGCATCACTCACACTGATGAGTAAACAAACAAAACAGATTTTTTTTTCCCCCTCCTTCCCTGCCTCTAATGGAAACCAGGTGCTCAGACACTGAACCTGTGGGCTTCCGTGAAATTGCCTGTCTGTTGCAAACACCCATGAGGGGCCCTCGGCCTCCAGGATTTGTTTTATCCCAGAGTTTGTAACCCAATCTCATTCAGATCTTTCATCTATATCATCCACTTAAAAGAATTATATGTATTTTTTTTGTTTAACCAAGAAAGCAGAAAATTGTCTGTTGATGGTTAATTTTTTTTTTTATTTTAAGAAGAGAGAAAATAAGAAATATCTTTAAGGTCTTGGCTGAAAACTTTGTTTTTTATTAAATGTGCTACTGTGTCTTGAATTGGTACCAGGGCAAATACTTGGACGATTATATCAAAGTCTGCTGGAGTTAATCAGTGGCTTATATACATACATATATATGTATGTATGTATGTGTTTGCTACTTTGAAAACTTACAGTTCTTGCATGAAGAACAGAAAAGTTCTACTGAAAAGGCAAATGTCCAGTAGGGCCTGATTTTCAGAGCTGAGGCAGTATATCCAGGCAAGCAGTACTGCACTGGACCAGCTCCTGCAGGCAGTGTGCTGATCTAGCAGCAAGTGTGCACATTTGTAACTCAGGAACAAGCTAAAAGCTGAGTTACCCTGATTTAAGCAGGGAATATTTCACTGAGGCCAGTAAAGTTGCTTTAATTTTACACCCAGCACAGTAACTTTCTACTCTGATCTTGTGGTAGTTATGAGTGGTGGTAGTGAGTTCGGTTCTCAGAAGTATTTCACAAAGCAAAGGATGTTTCCCCTGTTCTAACTGATTTGATTGCAGCTTGACAAATGGGACTCCAACATTAAACATGTGGGGTCTTTATGGTATTGCATAAGTGTTTAAGGTAGTTATTTTTGTGTGTTACTAGAAATACCTTTCTGATACAATTTGAGGCAAAAGTTGACTTTGGCCATCATCTGGGTGTTGCTGCTTTCAATGGTAAGAATCCAGGATGCTGTTAACAGAGCCACTTTTTATAGTACAAAGTGTACCCTGCGAAGTGTTCACTTGGGATTATCTATTCAGGTCGTTGCCTTCTCTGTTGTTCTTCCTCAGAAAAAATCCAGTTAGGGCTTAAGCTGGGTTTGAGAGCAGAAAGCCACAGCGCAGTCCCCACTCTGTCTTCCAGGCCCATCAGTGTTCATTTAATAATACTTCAATTACCCTGTTTTGATCTGCTTGTAAACAAACAAACAAATCATAAAAAAAAGCCAGAAGGTGTAGAGCAAAACTGCTGCCCTTGTTGGGATGTATCTTATCGTGAGTAGAGAGAGGGCCCCTCTGAGGCTGCTCCCTCGGCATTTATGTCCTCTGAGTCAGCTCAGCGTCCGCAAGAGGCAGGAGACTTGTTTTGAGGCCTTTGCACCTGCCATGTTGCTGGGTTTAACAAAACAGCAAAAGATCGGACAGCAGCTGAAAAAACAGCCCATTGCAAGAGCTCTGGATTTTTGACGTCCTTCTTCTGTTTACAGTATCCCACCCCTCCTTTCTCCCAACTTCAAAATTGGACAAGAATTCTCTTCATTATCTTCTGCCATGCTTCTCATACCATTTTTATTAAAAGAGGGAAGGGATGGAAAGGGAAAAGGGAAGGAAAGGGGAGCATGTGCAAGAGAGGGAAAGATGAAAGAGGAAAACAGATGTGTCTGTACTATCGATGGCAGTGTAGGAAAAAGAAGAGGAATTGGGGTGCAAGCCTATCTAGACTGTCCTAAAGTGACCTTATCCCACGGTTGCTCTTTATCAAAAACTTTTTTGAGCACCTGAGGATGGAGGAGCCTGCAAACAGCATTGTAGCATTTCTGAGATGTAAAACCCAGCACAGTTTAATGACTCACTCTCTAAGTAGCATAGAAGAGAGCAGTGTTCAGGTCCTATGATCTAGAAATAATGAGCCCAAATTCAGTGCCCAGGGCTGGGAGGCTGTCAGTCTGGCTGAGCGGTACAGTGCTTCTGCACTGATACGGTGAATATTTGGGGTATTCAACCCCTCTGTAAATGAAGGTGGATGTTTAGGTGGCTGTGTATGGCTTCAAGCAGCACGTGAGGAAATTACTGGACAGCTCCAGGCTGTGGAGGATGAGACTGGAAATGACACAGACCTTCAGCTTTTCTGTGTGTGGTTGTATTCAGTGCACCTTGAATAGCTGATCAAAAGCATAGCAACAAGTGAAAATGTGGGTCACTGCTGTTTGTTGCCAGCAAATTTCCTGTTTTGCTCAGCAAGGCTGCTTTGCTAAGGAAGAGGAGCAAAGGCGAAATCATTAGAGGGAAACAAGGATGTGCTGGCACGCCAGAGCTAGTTCTGGGGTGTGGATAACTGTCCAGAAAACGTTGTCTTTTGGCTCAAGAATTTACTGGCAATTTAAGGTCAAAGAAAGATGGTCCCTCTTGGGGACACTTGAGGTGCTGAATTTGCCGGTTTCACATAACAGTGCCTTCCACCACCATAATTTAAGCGAGGGTGGCGTAAGACCTTGTTGCCTTTTCCTTTAATAACAGGAACACTGTCTGTATTCATTGCTTTCTGGCCATTTGTGTTCTCATGCAGCAGAAACCAGGATCAACCTTAAGGATATTTTCAATTTTGTTGGAAAGGAGAGTCTTTGCTGTTAAAAATCTCTGTGCTGTTACTTGTACTAGGAAAAACACACAAGCCATGTTAGTAGGAAGAGAGGTGAAGGCTGCTTGCTTTTCCTCAGTGCATTCACTGCATCTATAGTGGCACATGGGTATCCTCAGGTGCTGAAGTCCTAGAGTGGACATAGAGCAGATACGGTTGGGGCACAGTCAGCTCTTGCAAGTCTGCTGGCATCCAAGGTTGAGCCAGGCATGCATGATGCACCTGTAAATTCAACGATCCTTTAAACCCACCTTGATATGAGTTGAAAACTGCTTCCCAGAGGAGTAATTCTTCTCTTTAAATTTGATAGAAACACCCAAACTGAAAGCAGAGGTCACTCACCAGAGGGACAAAACAAGAAGATTAACTCAACTGCCCAACCTCTCCAGTAAAAACAGAAGTAATAGACATTTCTTTATTTCTGACCCTGAATCCTCCCATTGCCACAGAAGACAGGAAAGTAGCCCTTGTGGTATTTCATACTGCACATTCCAATTCTCCCTCTAAATAGAGGGCTTGAGTCATTGCTCTTTAATAAGACTGCCTCCCCACGGGCGGAAGCTGCAGCAATCAATACTGCTTACTCAGTTCTCGAAAAGGTCATTAAAAGACCATAGATATAAATTTAAAAGTGTGTTTGTTCACATCATTAATGTTAAAGATATTCTTCTGTCTCACTTCCTTAAGTAGCATGATACGAAACTGTTGGGCGTTGGACCTGGCTGACAGCAGAGTGGAAAGAGCACATTATTGCTCATAGTGTGCCATCAGCTCTGTGGGAAGGCAGGGGGGAAAATAAATGGTCAAAATCTTGCTTTTATCACTGCTTGGAGAAGAGTTTGTCTAGCTGACATCTCCAGATACGGTCTGCAGTATTGACCTTGGTGCTCCATAGCTATATAGGAGAGAATAGATTTATTTTTAAATTTTCCTTCCTTCCTTCCTACATTCTTTCCTTCCTTCCTTCCTCACTATGGTACTGGATTACTGCCATCAGTGTTGTATCTTCTCTTTAGCATCTATATTTTTCTGGAATATGGGTACAAATAGTGTAGAGGTTAAGGAAGCCAAGCTGTATGAACACCTAAATGTACGTGTAAGAAGTCAGGTATTTTGTTCAGCTTTTCTTTCTGAGGAAAGAAGTGGCCTTTTTTTCTGTCATTAACCTATAAAGATTGTGTTCGTGATGGGACATAACATTTCTCCAAGAGCTTTCCATTTGTGAGCAGCAGACTGTAATTGGAAGTCTCCCTTCATCAGTGTGTAGCAGGTGGCAGGATTTAGCCAAAGCGCACTGGCACAAAACCAGCAGTCACTCTTCTCTGACGTACATATGATGCTCTCCCCATACGAAGTTTTGCGTTCACAGTCCATATAATTAAACGTGCTGTGATTTTCCCCACTAAATAACTTTCATTTCCAGTTCTCTGTGTCATATTCACCCACATAGACATTAATCTCCAGTCACCTAATAATTCATAAACAACATATTCTCTCCTGCGCTTAATTTAGTACCATGTCTCCTTCCATTATGTTCTGCCAGCTTCCCACCCTGTACATAAACAAATGTGAACTTCTGTTTTTAGTTTGCTTACATGTACACACAAGCATACACAAACACTCCCACATGCTAAAACACACTTGCGGAGGCACACATTCTGCTCTTAGCTGAATGTGCATCCAGCACCTGTTGACATCAGTGGAAATCACATGCAAATGCAGAATCTGAGAGTTTTTATAACTATTTTGCACTCGCATGTGTGATCTCAGCTCTTTGGAAAAGACCACTGATTTATTTTATAGCTTTTCTAGCTGCCTGAACTGTTCATTTGTTAACTGTCTCTTCTAAGAATTGAACCTTTTTTTGTCGTTAGCAGAGCTCCAGTGACACAATCCAAATTTCTGCAAATACATTTATTAGTCTTAAGTATTTTACAGATGTTTTTGAGAAATAACTGCCCTTTAATAACCAAAGCTTGCCTCTACTTTCTTTCATCAGTATATATCAGAAACATTCCATGTTAATCTGTGCATTTATCCAGGAGTAAAATCTAGATAGACCTCTCAGTTTTTATATGTCAGTGTGATTGGTGACCTAAGTTATTTCATATAATTTTTTTCTGCCTGATTCTTGGGACCATTTTAAACAAAGTGAGTATAGTAAGTAGGGGATTGGTGTGGGTTACAGAGGATCTGGCTTGTGGTAGGGACTCTGCCATTAGCCTGACTGATGACTTTGGGCAAATCATTTAGCCTTCACTGCTCTTTGGCTTTACAAATCACTACAATGAGGATAATGGTAATGAGTTTCTTTATGGAACCTTCTGAGTTCTGATAATGTGTATTCTAAAAGAGATAAACACTTATATTAGGCTTATATTATTTCTGTGCTGCATATCAAAATTATTCCTCATTTACAGATACACAGGATTTAGGTGATTATGGCTTTGTATAAATATGTAACAGTTTGATAATTATTTCTGTGAATAGTTAGATCAGCTCACTCCTGAGCCTGTACAGATGCTAATGCTGTGATCCAGTAATGTGATGTCGATCTTAGATCTTTGGGCTTCCTGTAGAGGAAGACACCTTCTTTTTAACTCCACTGTTTTAATACTTGTATGTAAAGTAGATAACGTATTTATATATCAGGGAAATGTCTCCAGTCTAGTTCTCTCTTAAATTAATAGGTAAATTCCCACTGTCTTCAGCTGTGGTTGAATTGAATCCAGGGCTATTGAGGAAGTAATCAGTGTTTGCAGAATATTTTGAGTTCCTTAAATGAACTATGTCATAGGCTTGCAGGTAATACTGTCCCTGCTGTGGAGAGAAAGGAGCAGAAGTGCTCCAAGACTAAACAGAATGAAGCACAGAACTAGTTTCTCAAATACAGCAGTAATATTGATTCTCAGTAATGCTGTTACTGTTTACTGTTGTGCGTGGTTAAGGTTGATACACTGCCATGGTGTCAGTATAATACCATTTCTATTGTAGGTATAGATTTAAGCAGCAAGAAACTGAAATGCATGATTTTCATCAGCAAATAGTTTAGCTTTCAAATAGTCAAGAGTTGCACCTATTTGTATTCACAGTTGTGCATAAATCAAGCGTGGACATTTGCTGTGCTGATTGTTCCCACAAAAGACACCCTACTGAAAATGAATCCCATCAAAATGAGACAGGCATATTCTGAGGACATGACTGAACTAAGGCCTGTTTTTTGGCAGCCAACTGCCATTTCAGCATCCCCTTCTCTGCCCTTTGTTACTGCCTTTGTTGTACTGATCACTTAATATTTCCTCTGTGTTACAGGGAATTGAGTGATAGGACCGCATATACATACCAGGTTGTCATTGTTTCCGGGACAGAGGAGAGTGAGCCTTCCCCCGCACTTGTGTATATCTCTGGAAGTGGATACTGTGGAGACGGGATTATCCAAATGTAAGTCTGGAGCAAGCAAACAGATAAATTTGACACATCTACTCAGCCAGAATCTGAGACTAGAAAGGAAGCAATGACCTCTGATGTCTCCCTAGCTTAGGACGGCTCTCATCCGTGCATAATGACTCATGTGCTTGATGATTACCAGGATGATGACATTTAATTGGAACTTAGGCCCTGTTATCCTGGCACCAGCAGATACAGACAGAGATGCAGATAATGGAGTCCAGACAGTGGGATCGATATGAAAGTATGCTATATGCTGTTTATGCTGTTTGTAGATGTGTACATGTCTGTGTGTGTATATACATCATTTCCTGTATAGAGCTGTATTAATTACTGGAGAATTTCAGTGTCTTCAATGCCATCCTTATGCAAGAAGTCCCATGTGCATCTGATGGACAGGGTAACTGCTGCTATGTGGTCATAGCAGCAGGGTAACTGCTGCTATGTGCAGCCAAGTTCCCAGAACAACCTCTCGTTTGACCATCCACCAGAGCTGGAATTCATCTACAGGCAATAGATTTGGCTCTGAGGAAGAGTGTTAGGGATTGTATGTACTCCATCAGCTCCTCCTTTCATCACCTGTTGATCCCCAAGCCACTGAAAATGAAAAATAATAATTAACAACTATTTTAGGGTTTATTCTTTTGCTATGTTGGACCTTAAGGCTACTTGCTTCAAAGCTTCCTGGTGTTTGACAATTTAATTATTTAAATAATGAAAGTAACAACAATTGAGTGTTCAGCCAATATTATTTTCTTGAAACAATACTGATTAGCAATCATATGGAACAACTCTGTCAGATGATATATACCTGGCAGCAAGTGTTTGCATGATGCTGCCCAGCAGGCAAAGAAATCAAAGAGAACAATTAAATGACATATGAATCCAGGGCAATTTTGAAGAGTGAGGTGGAGAAAGAGAGATTAATTTTGCTTTCCATAACTTTTCTCCTCCTGTTATGTTTGCACATTCCTTAAACATCAGTTGTGGCTTTGCAGCAAATACTGAACAATAGCTGGGCTGCCTCAGGAGCAGAGCAGCAGCCAGACTGTGTCACAGCTTAGTTAGTTGTTGCCCCACTTGAAGCTGCGCCAGACCCTTTCTCATCTGGTTCACACTGCTTCTCCCCATGTGCCGGTATAACTGAGCTGGCTGGTGCAAGGCAAGACCTGTTCCCCCATTTCAGCCATTCCTGGCCAACTGCTGTCCTCCATGTGCTGTCACCTGGAATAGCCCAGCACTGAGAAAGCACATTATACCTTGTTATTCCTGTGCTGGGGTCACAGTCTGGCCCTTCCAGATTTAATACAAATAGTTCCAAAGATCTTGTTCTCTTTCTCCCACCTGCTGAGTTGCAGCCACACCAGCTACGAAGGAAGTTGCTCATATCGTCATCAGAGAACAGCAAGTGGTATCCACATGTGCAGGAGGAAAGTGGCCAGGCAAGCTTGTGAATCAGGAATGATGAAAGTGAGGACTGGAGGAGAAAAAGGAGATGTGTTTTCAGGGTCAGCACACAATGCTGTTATACTGGCTTTGGGGTTCTGCAAGAGTGGAGGGATTGCAGAGACCAGAGGAGCAGTGTTATGTGCTATCTGACTTCTTTTGTCTGCGTGTGTCCTGCCTACAGAGATTTGGGGGAAGAATGTGATGACATGAATAAGATCAATGGTGATGGCTGCTCGCTATTCTGCCTGCAGGAGTTATCCTTTAATTGCATCGGTAAGTCTGGCTTGGAGCCCTTCCCACTCTTGGTGGGCAACAGCTCTACACCTAGCACAAGTTAAAAAATCAACAGCATTTTCAGTGACCAGCTAAAGAGTTGTCATGGAAGACAGAAAAAAAGGTGGAATTTGTAGGTACGAAAGGCGAACATATCTTCCCAGCTTCTGGTCATTTTGATGGGAAATTGGTTCTGCTGGCTTTGAAACTGCCTAGGACTTAAAGCTAAGTCAGCCATTGTGGGACTGATCCAAAGCCCATTGAAGTCAGTGGGTGGCTTTCCACAGACTTCAAAAGGCTTTAGATCTGGCTATGTGAGAAGACATGAACTGATTTCTTCTGGTAAACAGGAGGAGGAGTGAAAGGGGAAGGGACTGAGACCAGAAGCAAGTCCAGCTGAGGTCACACCTCCTTTGAGTTGCAAATCAATATCTGAGGATCAAAGGTCTGGCTAATCCCCTTTTTCAGAGGTGAAAACTACTTAATCAGATTCCATTTGCAAGCCTGGTTTGCTCTGATTAGCAAAACCTGTAAGCACAATGGCCGGAAGATGCTTGAGCTATCAGGGATAGCTGTGCTGTGCTTGTGAGCTTTACATATTTATTAAACTCTCTAGGAATGCTAGGGGCAGAAAAGGGAAGTGAAGACCAATTTACACTGTGCCTTCTATGGGGTAGCTTTGTGTTGTGGACTTGCATTTCCAGGACAGGGCTCACTGAGATCAGGAAAGGAAATGGAGAAAACATGCAGGCCTTCTGAATCCAAAGACACTCTTTATAAAGGTTTGCATTTTTCTCAAGAATTGTATGTGATTCCATATCTAGAATGACCAAGCAAACACTCTGTCTGTCCTATCTAGTGTTCCCATGCCTTCAGTCCTGGGCATCAGTCCTAAGCAGAGAGCACAATGTGGGCAAGGTTGGACTTTCTTGGTAATCTGGTAGTTATTTCTTGTGGCCAAAACAATGTATAAAGGACCTCACAGGCAATAAGTTTCCCTTGGGTGGTAAGCTGTGGACTGTTTGTCTCATCGTAATGTCTGTACGTTTTTGTTTCAGCATCCCAAGCTGTAAGACTCAAGGCCTGATTTGATGATGTGCTTACGTATGTAAATAGCTCTATTGAAATCTGAGAATATTTATGGTCAAGGCTAATTGTGACTATTGGTGGTCTTGAAGTTACAATTGTGTTTTAAGTAACTTGCTGAATTGGAGCCTCAAACACTAAAAGATATTAGTCATAATATTTTGAAAGTGAAATAAACACTTATGCAAATGCTTTAGGTTCTCCAAAAGCCAGGCATAGGGCAGGTTTGGTTCCAGCAAGAATTTGGGTTTGAGGTTTTTTCTGTTGCATCTGTATCAGCATACCCAGAAACAAGGCTGAGCTCCCTGGTCCAGGTCTGTACTTTGGCCATATCCCAGCTTTTTGTTAGGGTATGACCCAGGTCCGTGCATATACACTGGTTCTCAAGGAAACCTGGCTATGCAGGCTAGACAGGAGCTGCAACATGCACCAAATAAACTCCCAGACTGGAATAAGAGAGAGGGGTGTCCTGCACCTTGTAGCATGCAGCGATGTGTCTTGACAGGTGAATGCAGAAGCCTATTTTATCCCCATGTACACATTCATCTCCAGTACTAGTAGCAGAGCTGGTTATGAGTGGAAAAAAACTTGTCTTACAGCAATAGGATTAGATAAAGAAGCAACTAAAATATAAATTCAAATTTTTCATTTCCATTACAGAGGAAGTAATTTTTCAGATTTGCTTATGTTGAAAAGGAAAGGGGATTTCCAGAGGTTAAAAAAACCTGTTTGTTTCTCATATGCTTTGGAAGCTTGTGGTTTTGCTTAGGTCCTGATTTTAAAAAGCAAAGGAAATAGAATTCAGTTGTTTATGAAATATTGAATGTAGGGTTTCACTTAGGTGGAACAAATTAAGTGTGTCAATGGAAGGATACATGGACCCTATCCTTAAAAAGATTTTGTTGCACAACTGTACAATTGTGGTAGTGCTACTACTATGGCAGCGATGGCTTCAGTGTGCATGCAGCGTCCCCAGCTGCTGTTGCTTTTGGACAAGCAATGTCTTCATCAAGGCCCTAGGAAAGATTCAGAGAAGGTAATACCTTTGAAATAGACTCTGTTGGCTTTTGTGGGTGCTGGACCACCATGAAGTAGAACAGTAAGAGCTAGACAGAAACAGCTAATTCATATTTCAAAGAAATGGACAGTCCTGATTTTCACTCTATTTCAGCATATCACACATTAAAAGCTCATGAGAAACTGGAAGGTATTAGGGAAGCTGGTGGTTGTATATATAACGTAAAAAATAATAATTAAAATGAGCGGAAATTCAGCATTCTCTATAATCTAATAATATCAAGTTGGATCCCCTGTCTTTAGTTAAACAAAACTCTTCTTTGAGATTGGTGGAAAATGATAGCATGTTTGGGTCCTTGTTTAAGGAGTAACAAAAATGCAAAAAAATAGGTATAATATATTTCTATGTTTATGAGGCTAAGATATATTATAATCCTTTAGAACAACAAGTAATTATTTCAGACTGTGTTATTTTTGTAGTGATGTTCTTGTTGTTGTATGTAGCTTCTCAGAGCCCTGGGAATCATTTCTCTTCACCAAAGAATTCAGTAAGCCTCAAACGCATGTTTAGGTGCTTTGCTGAATTGGGGCCTCAGGGTTTTACCTGGCAAATACTTCCTTCCAGGCATGTTTCTGAACTATTGCAAGGCATTCTTTAGACTTCAGCAAACCTAACCACAGTAGCAAATGCAATGTTTGTCAAAAATTGTCTGCAGGATTGGATCCCACAGGGCAGAAAAGAATCGCTGAACATTTTGGTTGCAATAGCAGGACTGAAAGGGTGGCATCAAAGATCCATAATAGGAGGTTTAACAGCAAAGCTGAAGTGTGCTTCTTTCTTCCAAAGCAGAGACTGCTCATGTCACTTCATTTGGTAGAAGAGAAATAGAGCAAACAAACACAATCAGACTTGAGATTTAGAATCATGAATCACAGAATAGTTTAGGTTAGAGCGGGTCTCTGGTCCAAGCAGGGCCAACTTCAAAGTTAGGGCCAACTTCAAAGTTGGATCATGTTGTTTAGGGTCATATCCAGCTGAGTTCTGAATATCTCCAGGGATGGAGATTGCCCATTTGCAGGTGTCTCTCTGCCTCTCTAGCTCCTTTTGCCTTTTAGGATCATGCGGTTTACGCTGTTTTGTTTTTGTTTTTTTTTATTGGTCCAACTTTCCTTAGAATAAATGACACAAGGCTCTCAAGACACTTTGCGCTAGTGCCTGTAATAAAATTAGACTTTTTTCCCCTTGGTTTTGTTTTCCCTTCTCCTTTCCTCTCTAATCAGATAACAGTGGATCAATCTGCTTTACCATGGGAGGAGGGGCGCGGGGGAAGGAAGGAGGGAGGCAGGGAAGACAACTGTGTGGTCTTTACTGTCAGGCTGTCCTGGCCTTCTCTGAACACAAAGCTGAGTAAAAGAAAACAGATAAGATTAATAGCATTTTCTTCCTGCAAGATGCTGAAGAATGACAATGGGATTAATTAATTAATGTAAGCATCTGGCAGCGCTTTTTTTTTTTTTTTTTTTTTAGTACTGCAGCATACTCATCCTTCCCCATCCTGAAATTTATCATCTGTACTCTTTTTAATTTTTTTTTCCTCTTGCATAGTGGATTTTGCGTATTTACTCTCCTCTGCCCAGAATTTGGTCCCAGAGGGGAATGTTTCACCTTGTCTTTTGCTTCATGCATTGTAGGATAGATGGGAATGAAAGTCTTGCCCAGTGTGACTGATGCACCCCTCTCCTGTCTTTCAACTGCTTTTCTTTCACCTTGCTCCTGACTGCTCATGGGATAACTGTGATCTTTGTAATTACCACAGGCCTCTGCCAAGTTCAAGCCAATGAGTCCCTTGGAAAACAGGCCCCAGTCAGAGAAGCTATGATTTGCAGTTGTGGGAACCTAGAGCTTTTTAGCACTGCCTTGATTGAGTCCCACGAGATTGTTGAGAAATG
Organism: Rhea pennata; assembly: GCF_028389875.1. Lineage (NCBI taxonomy): Eukaryota > Metazoa > Chordata > Aves > Rheiformes > Rheidae > Rhea > Rhea pennata. The sequence goes on from NC_084680.1 coordinate 5,934,247, forward strand.
AGTGTCTAACAAGCGGCTGAACACCTTGTCCTTGGCATGCACCTTCCCACACGCACACAAACATTGTACGTGTGCATCTAGATATATGTGCGTACATAGAAAAAAAGCACTGCTCTCATTTGCATTCCTTTTGTTGTGTGTGATGTGCATTATGCATTGATTTAGCTCTACAGTCCTGAAGAAAGAGAAGGATATAATAGAAGAGATGAAGAGATCAATAAAAAAGAAGGGAGGGGCAGAGAGTAATATGGAAAGAGATGAGTAAATGTTGATAGACACATTGAAGAACAGCTGGAAAGTAGCCTCAGAACTTCTATCTACCTTTAAGTTTGCCTGGTAATTTTTGGAGGGTTTAACTACATATTAGTGTTATTATTATTGCTACACTTTATCTTTCCTACTTCAGGGGCACTTTGCTAAAGCCTTTGTACAACAGAACAGGGCAGTATTTTTGCCAGCTTAGACATCTGAGTGGGTCCCACGGAGGAACGTATATGTTTGGAAGTAGGCATGTATTTAAGTGGTTTGTTGAAACAGGGCTTCAGAGATGTAAAATACAAAGAAAAGACACAAAGTAAAAGAAAAGAGAAAAATAAATAAATACAGCTATTGAATTTACCACTGGTCTCTGGAATACTTCACTACTGGTTGTTGTGAGAGAAATATGATTTTAATTTGACAGTGATCTTTTAACACCTTTTCTTCTGCTACTTCTTGGCCTTATATGTTTTACTACCTTACAGATCCAGATCTGTCCTTCTCCGAACAGTCCTCTCCCCCCAACTGTGAGCCTTACCTTTGTGGGAGCTCTATCCTTTACCTCTCTCATTATCCATAAATTAAGCATAGCACTTTCCCCTAATCTTATTGTTTGGAGGGCTGCATTGAATTCAGGAAAATGATTAATATTCATGAGCTTGCTATCTCTGTTTGGTGCATAATCCTCTGGGGAAATTGCAGTGTTAAATGAGTGACACAAACCTAATTTTATGTCTTTTCTTTCATTTCTTTTTCCTTTTTTCCTTTTTTTTCCTTTTTTGACAGGGAAGTAATATACTTAAAATAAATTGATGGATGACTATCCATATTCATTGTAGGCCTGCTTTAAGAGCGCACCTTGCTCCCATCCCTCTCCCCCTCCCCTTCTCGTACCCCTGCACAGGAACACATAACTGCTGAAACCACAGCCCCACGCAGCAGCTAATGGTGATTTGCCCTCTTTCAGGAATAGTAAATAAGCCTTAGCTGACCCTGCCAAGAGTTTTCAGTAGAACAATTGCATGTGAGAAACTGAGCCACCTTGCAAGAGGAACTCAGCATCTCACAGGACATCAGTAAGAGTGAAGGATTGACCAAGCAGCTTGGGAAAGAGTATTGCTGTTGATAAAGCTGGGAATCTTTAGTAGAATTTCATAGCAAATAGCAATGAATTTACTGACTGGAGCTATTCAGATAATGTTTGTGTGAATCCTTCAGCTTAAGGCAAATACTTTGATGTTGACTGTTTCCGGCAGTTCATGGGAGTGTGGATACATGTTCCAAAATGTCTAAGCACTCATTTGGCAAGTTAGTAATAATAGTGTTGTTGTAAAGTCTCTTAAACTGATTTTCAGAGACTATCATCATTACTAGTGAGTGCAGTCTTAGGGCCTGCTGAACCACAAAGGCAGAAAGAGCAGGCATCTTGGGCAGCACAATATGAAGGAATGGAGAATGGGGCTGGGGTACCATTTGCCTACAATTTTCCCTAGGCCAGTGACTTCAGCCCAGCTAAATCCAGCTTTAGTCTTTACTACACAGCTATGAGAGCCCAGCTGAAGAATTATTCCCTTGCATATTGTGCCTTTTTGCCCCATGAAGAGAGTAAGGTGCAAAAGTCTTCCATATCCAGTCATGCTTCTCAGTAGCATGCTATAATCAGAAGATGATGCTGAGCACAAGACCGGCCTTTGCAATAACATCCCTCCGCACACACAAACAAGAGATTTGCCTATCTTAGTGAATGGCACCACTTGTTTTTTTTCTTTTCCTCAGGAGTTCCTCCCATGCCTGTAAGGCATGGAAAGGTATCTTGGAGGTTGGACTAGATGATCTCCAGAGGTCCCTTCCAACCTTACTGATTCTATGATTCTAGTCATTCCTTTTTTGGTCAAAGTTGTTGCTGCCCTACATGGTAGAAATCTCAAGAGCTTGCAGTCTGACGTTCACCAAGTTTAGTTAATAAATCCGTGCAAGTCCTATGGGGCCAGGGAAATACTGAAATATTATCAGCTTCACTTTTCTTATTTGTCCAAACATACACAGAGGAAAACAAGATTAAGTAGGAAGAGGACACATGTTGTAGTGCTTTTATAACATGCTTGGTTGCGCAGAGTGGGGAGGAAGGTGATACTGGCTCCTGTTGGCTAGCCACAGAGCAGATAAGGTCTTACTACCACTACCAGCTATGAAAAATATCGAAAATATTCTTTGCCTTAAATGACAAAGCCTTGTGTTCTTGGAGGTGAAATATCAAGTTTCAGTCCCAGGCTCTGTGAGGGAGTTGTAATTTTATCTGTCTGCAGCACGCAGATCAATTGCATAATTATTGTGCTCTGACCACTATATCATACCGATGAGCCGAGTCACACTAGACAAAGGACAAGCCCAGGAATGTGTTTCTAAGAAGTAGCTGAATTACCGGGGAGCTGTACTCCACAAACGCCTTATAGTGGCCTATTGAGTTCAGGAGATAGTCAGACATGATTGTCATATAGTATGGAAAAAGCCTCTTGCTAGCCCCTGAATGTTCCACAGTAGATGATTGCAACACCCTCATTTGCTTCTTTTCCAAGTTGCCTGTTTTATTTCATTGAAGAAAAACGTCACAGTTTATTGATATGCAACGTTATTTGGAAAGGTCTGTCCAAGTTTCTGTGTAATGGTTTTCCTCTTTTCAACTCTGAATATCCAGGAAGAAAAATAACTCTCGTATTTTACTTAAGCAGGAAATATCTCTGTCTCTGGCTTCTTCAGTATTAAAGAGGAGATTAGCAAGTATCCCGGAAGGAGGCCTTGTTATTCACCCTGTTCCCACTGAAGCCAAAGGTGAAACTCCCATTGAAATAAATGGTGCGGGTTCTGCTATCCCTCGTCTCCCAGATTCAAGTGATCTTCAGCAGAGTTACTTTTGTGATAGAAACCCCTAGATGTGTATCTTCTCCTCAGTGAGCATAAACATTGTAGCTGGAGGTGCTGATTAAGTGACGCTGTGGTCAAGTCCTGCTTCTGTAGAAGTTGCTGACTTCAGTGAGCCTGTGATTTGGCCTTTGCAGTGTCTGGAAAGGCCTGCAGGCCCTTACCTCCCCGGGAGCTTTGAACAGACCTTTCAGGGGTTAAGATATGAAGCTCACTCTGTTCCAAGAATTTGTTACTCTGAGACAATGCTTCTGCATTTTTGTCCCCCCCCTTTTTTTTTTTTCGGACAAATAGTTATGTGGCATGAGGCTTGTTATAGTTGGAAACATCCCTAAATAAACAGCTGAGCTTAAAAATACTCCTTTTTTTGTCTAGCCTTTAAAAAAATAGTAGTTAGTGCACAAAAGAAGGCTATGCTGATGCCAATCACTGCATTCTAGCTGAAAACAGGAAGCCGTGCTGAGTGTCTGTCCCCAGCACTTTGACCATTCCGCTTGGACATTAAAAACCACATCTGAGGATGTGCCCTATGCGATGAATTGGATCTCTTTATTTATTTATTTATTTTTTAATGTGGTGGAAGGCTGCCTGTCACAGATAAGTATCTATCCTGCACGTCTGCTTCCTGATGTGTACCAGACTGCATTAGTATCACTGGAGTTTGTCTGGCCTCACTTTGAACAGGTTCATCCAGACATGGTCTTTACAAAGTTAGGTGCTTTCCAGGTATTCTCTGTGTCATCTGCTTTACTCTATGCATCCTTTCATTTCTGAACCCCTGTAAAGGGAATATTTGAATACAAAAGGCTGCATTTTCCACCTGTGCTTGAGCAGCTTAAGAAGCAAGAGACAATGGAGTTCACATCATTTTCTGGTACAGTGTAGAATAGCTCCAAGATTCTTCTGGATCTTGAAAGCCCAGTTACAGCTGGCAAGTTTTGGAAAAAAAGGCCGTGTCTCGCCAATCTGATTCCTTAACAAATCCCCTTTCTCCAGGTTGACAGCTGCCGTGTTGCATTCAGCATTTCCCAGATGTCACAGAAATCTTCACTGAACTGGAGATTTCCTTTTCCTAGTAGCTGAAAGCAAGGACAAGATGAGGAGAGTGGTCTGGCCCCATAATTCCAGGGCTTTCACCAAGAGCTTCATCAGAAAAAAGTTTCTGGAATTGTTTGAATATTCCCAGAGTTGAGCCCAGGAGCCTGTAGCACCTGTTGTAAAACCTCCAGAGACTGTGTCCTGTTGCCGGGTGCTATGCCTGCACACACTTTACTGTTGTAGATTTAAGCTGGATTTGCAGGCAATTCCTTTTTAATTTTATGAAGTCATTTACTTCACATCCGCTTTCTTCATATCCTATTCAAATCGGTTTCAGTTTCGAAGTGAGAAATCCCCTGTGACTTAGGCAATATGTGACCAGTAGGACATGACCATGACCCTCACCCATTCTTTCATAGCCTGTGGACCTCTCTGGAGACAAAAAATGACTTACATTACTCAGGCCCTTGACATATTTCATGTAATGCTAGACAAAGGTGAAAAAACACCCTGCACTGGTTGGAAATAAGAATGTTTGCTACTGCTTGCTAGAAATACACCTTTCTTGGCTCTTCCCTCCCTAGCTTTGAGCTGTTGGAACTCTACTGATTTGACTGAGTTCTGTTTACACTACTTTAGAAAGGGAGAAACCCTGCTAATTTTTATTGTGTGAGGGAAATCTTAGGAAGGAACAATCTGGTAATTCTTCATTCTGCTCATGAAAATGTAAAGTGTAACTTCTTAACATACTAAGCATCCAAGACTTGTTAAGAATCCAGAGTCGGTGCTGGTGCTCAGTACCTACAGATATAAGAGCTTCTACTTCTTTTTGGCAGCCCACTTGGTGTAACACCACATTTCGCTGTCACAGGTGAATGCACTCTTCAGCCCCTCATCAAGAGTTGAGAAGGGTCTGGAAAAGTTCTTCTCTTTGATGTCAAGTAGAAAATTCATAGGCTATAAATGTACTTTCCTCTTCTAACCAACCGTCCCTTCAAAGGGTGACTTTGCACACTTCTGAGTAACTTGCCAGGAGTAGGAATTACATATTTTAAAGTAGAATTACAGTTGTAAAGCCGCTTTCCCCCCATCATTTCTCATTGCACCCAAAAGCAACTGTGTTCCTAATCTTCTCTTGGCTTATATGAGCAGTATCGTTCAGCCAGCAAAACCATTCTGTGATGGGCACAGCAACTCTCTAGGACTCTAGCACTGCAGAAGGGCTCATGACAGTGCAGTTCAGTACAACTTTGTTAATCATTTAGGCAGTCTCCATTTAATTCTGACATCTCAGTCTCTCTATTCTGTTCCTCCCTCGGGTTTTGCAGACTCTGAGCAGACAGATTTATTGGGGTCTTAAGCATAATCAGGAACAAATTAGCCTCTGTTAGAATCTCACACTGGCCAGGATCACAGCTATTCAAAGGCTGCCTTCCCATCCATGTGAGTATGAATTAAGTCATCTGATTGGAGTAGGTCTTGAATATTCTTTTATCCCAAACACATGATCTTATCAGAAGCCCATTACGTTTATCATCGCATTAAGAGGGAACATTAGGAGCCAGTGCAGGAGTACGTTGCCTGTATAAATGTTGTGCTTCAGTGCCTATCGTGAAAATAAGTCTGTGCTTCAGGAGGGCAAGGGGAATATTCTCTAAATGCATATACGTAAAATTGGGCTCTGTGTTTCTGGCTGTATGTTTGTATCACTGGGTTTTTTGCATGAGGGTTGCATATAGAGAGCATACATGTGTTCAGTGTTTCTGTCAACATGGGTGTGTTGCAGAATGGATTTGGTTGCCAGTGTTGTGTCACTGTAAATATGTAGCTGGCTGTGCATGTGTTTATCAGCAAAGTTTGAGTCATTTTAATATGGTATTTTTTTTCTTTTTACAGAAATAAGCCTCTTTTCCTAAAATGGCAAACTCTTTTTCCAAAAATACATATTTTCATATACTTGGAATTTGTTTCTGAGGATTTTTGATTGCTGACCAGAAGTCTTTCTAGAGCTGAAAGATTTCTCAAAGATTTCTGCTCATACTTTCAGAAATTGGGGTATAGCACTCTGAAACAGAGAAACTCTGAGCTGCCTTGCTATGTGCGAGGTTCTTAGACACGGCCGAGATACGTCTCTGCGCTTTGCTACGTCTCTGCAGGATTGATGAGCAGAGCATGAGATATAGAAGGCTGAGGTGAGGGACCCAAGAATTTGTCTTCATGGCCATCACAGTTACACATTCACTCTGCCCCTAACTTGAGCTGACCAGACACAAACTATTTCTATTCCAGGGATGAATGAGCCACATTGGTGTGGCACTGTGCCAGCGTTAATAAGCCCTGCTGAGAAACAAGGTATATTACAAGAATGGCCAAACTGTGGCTCTGAGGGCACATATGGTTGGTTCATGAGCAGTTTAAGTACGCATTCCCAGCTGGGTTGATATCATAAGACGGGTAGCAGAGCTGTGCTGGCATCAGAGCTGCTGGGCAATCCAACTGTGGGAGGAGGCAAAGCAGTGACACTGCTGAGGCCAGCACTGATGGGTTGCCTTAGGGGCCATCTGCACATCCACCCTAGCCCCCTCCCACCACGGAGTAATGGGACACCCTGGGGAGCCATTGTCATCTTTTGTCTGTGAAGCGTCTCTGAACCACTCCTCCTCCAAGCCCTTCAAAGTGTGTGGTATATGTTTGGTGGCTCCCAGCCATATGAAGATTTTAGGATGTGACTTGTGGGGTCAAGAAGTTTGGCCACCCCTGGAATACTAGCTCAGACACAGTGCTGCACTCATACTGCTGAACAGCTTCCAGATTCACGCTGGCTCATTTTTGCCAGCTTAGAGTACTGGCCCAGCAAATACACAATTCCCTACGCTTATCCACGTACACAAGTTGGCCACAGAGGTCCTGATGAAATGAAACCAGAATGACGTTCTTTCCTGAGGTACTTCTCCATTCTTTCAAACACACGTTCTCTTAAGGACCTGGAATTTTACACAGGGGACTGGGAGGAAGAGAGAGGAAGAGACGAGAAAGTCATTAAATAATTGAATTGCAATAAACTGATTTTATTCTGGCTCATGATGGTATTTCACTGTGTAAACTAGGAGGAAAAATAAACAGGGGATTTAGTAGTTTGGAAGTGACTCAAAATTGAGCAGCCGTTGGATTTTCTGACACCTAGCTTGAGATAGTCCAATGCTACCGACAGGACTCTCCTTAGGGATCATTTCCATCAGTCCAGCTAGCAGCCCTGGCTAATTTCCTACCTTTTTTTTCAGCAGACTTATTTGCTAGACAAAAATACAACAGGCTGTCAGAACTGGATACCTCTGGGGACTGGCAATGATAATACAATACAAAATAGGATACCAACAGGTCAAAGGTTTCCATTTCACAGAGTACTCTAATGACTGAAAGTCATTATTGCTATGCAGTCTGTTTGAAAAGAGTAGATGGATCTCAGTTCAGTTTTTAATGGGCCAGTGTTACAGACACAACCTCAAAAATTTGGCATCTTTGTTGGCAGTCTCATTAGAGAAGCCACAGAATACATGGACAAGGATAATAAACTCTCCTGCTGCCTTTGATCCTTTCAGATCAAGTCTGAGTCATGCTGGTTGAAGCTGTGTGTGTATGTGGCAAGCTTACACTCACACTACGCATACTGTATCTGCTCTTCAGATAAGCAGATCTTCTTGGCCCTTGGTCACTATGGCTGTGAACGTGGTTGTTTTCTCTGTCCCTAAATTCTCGGTTGTTGTTAGTGTTGTTATTTGGCAGATATCTCTTAAGAACAAAAAGGGCAACATTGTAAACCAGACCCTCTTTTGGCTTTATTTCATCCAAATTAGTAGAATTATGCTAGCACCCACATTGGCTCTCAATATATTTTCTATCTCTACTTTCTTCTGTCTCCATCCTTTCAGATGGAGATAGCTGAAAATAAGCAGAAAAAAGCTTAGGAAATTAGTTGAGGTTTTTACTTAATATATAAAAATTGACTTTTTTTTCTTTCTTTCTTTTTTTTTTTTTTTTTTTTTTTTTTTTTTTTTTTTGCTTTCTTAAGATCACCTTGCTATCTCATGGGTGATGCGAAACGTTTGCTCCCAAAGAAACTGGTCCAGTAGATACACTGCTATTACCAGGTCTTAATAGGCTGGCCATATATACACGTAGCAATTCCTTTGTGACTTCTCTTCTTTGGTTTCTCATGGCAGATGAACCCAGCAGATGCTATTTCCATGATGGGGACGGAGTATGTGAGGAATTTGAGCAAATGACCAGCATCAAAGACTGTGGGGTTTACACTCCCAAAGGCTTCCTCGATCAGTGGGCTTCCAATGTTTCTGTCTCACATCACAGTGACCAGCAGTGTCCAGGATGGGTGGTCACTGGTCAGCCAGCAGCAACCCAGGTAAGGAAGGAATATTCCTTTTCCCCCTCTGAAAAGTGAAGTCCAACCGTAAGCAATGTTCATGAACGCAAGTTGATGTTCAGCATTCATATGTGATATTATCTTTCATAGTTCCAATAAGGAAGGCTCCTTACAGCAATTTTCCTCTTTGTAAGACTGGTTAGTAGCAATGGAGTGAAATTCTGTTTTTATCATCCATTTAGAAACTTCTGTACTAGATTAAGTTGTGGCCTGCTTGATTCAATAACGTGTGGGAGTCACCTCAACTAACAGCACCTAAAAGACTAGACAAGCACTCTCTAGGGTCATGTCATGGGGGTGCTGTCTTGTGACAGTGAGTTCTCACAACTAGTATTGAACAATACAAAAGAGTATTTTTCTTTAATAGTTTTGTACTTTCTGCCGCCCAGTTTTGTAAAACACCCTATTGTTTTATTCTGAGAAAGGTTCCAACCATTCCCAAAGCCATTCATTAGTTATATCACCCTCTTCTTACATGTCTTCTTTGCAACACAAATAGGTCGGTTTACAATACCTTTACCTTTGTCTCCCTGAGAGAATTAGATCCAAATCAGTTCAAAAAGATACTGGATGAATGCCTGGCAAACAGAGCTGTACGCAATGCAGATGCAGCAGTCCAGATGTAACCCTCTGTCTCAGGAAAGCCCACATTACTTACTGTGGTTTTTTAGTGGCTACAGCAAGAAAAGTAGCATCGCAGCTGAGAACTGCTTCTTATATTCCTCCTTCAGAATTGGCCGTTGTCTGTCTGTAGAGACAGACCACTGGACTAAATGGACGTTTGGTTTGATGCAGTGAAGTCGTTCTTCCAGTCTAATTGTCTGGAAGGTGTCTGGAGTGGGCAGTGAAGGGAGGAATGCAGTGTCACAGATCTGACAAGCAGATTTCTTTGTGAATAGTATATGCTAAGCATTTCCAGTTGGCTTGCAAGAGAAAACATCTTTATCCAAGAGACTTGGCCTTGTTCACATTGCACAAGCCTGTAACAAATTAATGACCAGGTCAGCTTTAAAAGCATAAAGCATGGTTAGTTGGCATAGTACCAAGACAAAATCCTGAGCATAGTATTGCCTTTTTGTCATGGTCTCATTTATTATTTCACACTGTAAAAGGAACTTTCCCCTGAATTGGTGCCTTAGTAACTTCTTTCTTATTTGCACTTTCTGTGCTGTAGAATAGTCCAAAACCTACTTTTTGCAGTTCAGGTGCTTCTTTATGTGCCTGTCCCCAAGGCACTCAGTCTCCTACACAGTCACTATGGATAGCTGCTCTGATTTTCTCCTTATGCACTGGTGGAAACACAGCTGTGCTGTGTGGTAGGTAACACACAGTTGTATGGAGGAAAAAACAACAACATGCGCACACACAACAAAAGACCGTGCTGTGTAACCACAACTCAAGCATGTTTGTTGCACCCAGATGAGATGAAGTTGTCACAGCCTTATTAAAAAAAAAAAAAAGAGAGAGAGAGAAAAGAAAAGCTGCTGTATTTATAGCCAGAACACTAGCATATCACAGAGTGGTGTAGTGAATGGGAACGTGCCTTCTGTTATGGGCTGGCCCCTGGAGAGATAACAGTATGCTATTTACTTCCAGCAAAAGGAATTTTTGCTTTAGCTCAGCTGGTCCTATTACACCAGTTTGAGTGCATGGGGTTCATTGACCTTTACAGTCATATATGTTGAGAGAGTCTTTGTTTTCCCCAAGAACAAGACAGCTTCAGAGCTTGTGAAAGAGCACCTGACTTGTCACTCTGGAGAGCTTAGGTGGGGCAGCAGGTCATCAATCTGTTAACCAGAGGACTGGACAAGATGAAAATTAACCTGATATCTCCTCTAATCACTGCATGTAATGACCACTGATGTGTAAACATTTGACTTCATTATCTGCACAATCATTGGGCCTTAGGTTTTTTTTTCTATTGATGAAAGGGGCACCTTTCCTCATCCAGATATCTTTCAGAGTAGGTTGTGTGCTTGCTGGTGTTGTGCAAACTTTCATGTTGTTGCTGGGTAGTTTCCTGATTAATCAGAGTGGCATTTGTGTTGGCTTCTCATCAAGAATGCCATGAAAGATACGTTTGAGTACAGTGCACAGCAATATACAGAATACATAAGCTGACTGTTAGCCATCTGCATTTCTCATAATTGCCCTGGCACACTCAAGGTGCTTTAAAGCATTTTAAGTATGCCTTTCATGGTTTAAAATGTTTCTCATCTGTAGCTATCTGAAGATCCATTTCTCTCTACAGCTGCATTTCTGTCATAGTTTTGCCTAGGCTATTTCTAAGGGCTAGGTATCACAGGTTTGCTTGCTATTGTGGTATTACTTAGGAATATCTGTCTGCACACACTTGCTTGTGTTGTAGGATGGGTTATGAGCCGAAGTCTGAGCACACTTGCTTGTTACTGTAGGATTCCCTCTGAGACTGCCTGTCGCACACCTGTTTGCTCTTTCTGCTCTGTTTACTGACAATTCATCAAAGACACTGCCTCTTTCTACAGGGTTAGTTGCTCTTCAGATGTAGGACGCATGCATTTGCTTATTGTTTAGAGATGAATCTTAAATGCTGATTTGTTACTTGTTAGTATGAGACTGCTGAATAGCAACATACTGAGAGAGGGAAAAAAAAGACTTCACAGTATAAGATTTGTTTTGAACAACAAAATGCTTACGAAGAATGACACAGTCTTGGCAAAGAGATACACATTTGAAAAATGCAAAGGTCAAACAGCCCCCCTTTAAACAATCACTCTTTCTGCAGAGGCAAGACTGATAGACAGCCACTTCTACTTTCCTGGCAGCCACTCTTCAGTGCTGATTAAGAAATATTCTTGGTACTGACAGCATCAGATTTAAAGCCAAAGAGGACCAGTCAGCAACATCACACCAGCTCAGAAACACTTGCACCGGTGCAGGGTATTTTTACAGTTTGATTTCTAATCTGGTGTCCTCCGCAGATGCTTGAAGCAGATGCTGCTTGGTACCAGCTCTTGACTGCATGATGTATTCAGCAGCAAGGGTTTTACACGCTCTTGGGCTGCTCTTCTCCCTACTGTTCTTGCTGCGAGTTTGTAAACAGCCTCTCTCTGCTATCTACTGTGTGTGAAATATTATCAGTTGTTGATGTACCGGTTGTGTGGTGTTTTCCGCAGCACTGTTTACTTCTCAGGGCCTTTCTTGTGCTAAAGATTATTGATGCTAGCATTAAGTCATCAGCTGGTGTAAGCTGGCAAAGACTACAAAAAGTCTGTAGTGCTAGGCAAGATTTATACTAGCTAAAGTGCAGATCCAGTAAGCATAAATAAATAGACAAGAGGTGCTTGGACTCTGATCTATTTTGTGGATAGTTGCAATTTTTTCTGCATTGGAAGTCTCCAGAGACTCCTTTTCCAACTAGTTTGGATCTGGCCAGGATCAGCTTTCTCACTGCCGGTAGGAGGGGGTAGGATATGTCCTGCTGGCAGCTTAAGGTCACCTGGGCGTGACAACACGTGAGTTTAACAAGCCAACTAGTGGCCTACTTGGACAATCCCCCTGGGAAAGGCACACCAGTGAAGAGTGCTCAGAAGGAACGTGTGGGGTGAACTAGGCCAGTGTGAAAAGGAAGAGACGTTGCCCTCCTGAAAGGTTCGACAGATCGGGGTCTGGAAATGGCCTTTGTGGGCTCAATCTCAGCGTTCTCATTGCACACACAAGTTCCGTTGCCAGTTAGCACTGCGTGAGTGCGTTAGCCGGTTTGTTAGTCTCCCTTTCTTTCTAGAGTAGGTTGTACAAGCAAGATGGCTTTGTTTTTGTTTTTTGTTGTTGATGTTTTTCGTAAGTGTCTGTTCTACACAGACCTGCCTTTGCAGGAAGCCTCAGACAGGTTGGTTTCAGAAGGGGTTGTTTACCTTGGCACTCCTCAGATGGGAACTCCATGGTTTCGAAGAGCGGAGCAGGCCAGGGCTGGTGTGTGCTGAGTAACCACATGAGGCTGGAAACACCGTTTCTCCTCACCTCTTGCTGGTGTAACTCCCGATTTGCAGAATGGATTCATTTGGGGGTTCCGATTGAGCCTTTAAATGCTTATAATGGAGAAATATAAAAAAGGACTAAAGAGTAGTTGCATCTCTATTGATGCACTTTCAGAAAGCTGCTGGTTTTAGTCCCATTAGAGCAATGTGTGCACAAAGCTGGGAAGCTAGGTTTGCACTGGCGATTTAGAGGGCCAGCCCCTTAATAGCCACGTCTTTCCTTGCATTTCCTCCCAGTTGTGCAGAAGTCGATTAGAGCAAGTCACCATATATCTATCTCCTTATGTCATTAGTATCTGTTTTTCCCCTGTAAAAGACAGGGGGAAAAGACACAGTTCAGCCATAGTTAATCAAAAAGGGACTTTTTCCTGATGCTACTTGCAGACCTTAGGATTCATTTTTGTTCCCAGACTAACACACCCTATTTTCCCGCTGAGTACCCCACAGGGGCTCCAATGGAACAACAAGAGGTTGTGGAAGAGGATTTTTATTATGTCCTTCCCACAAACAAAGGCCCCCTCCTGCCCCTGTTGCAGTTCCCATAACTGCGCTCGTCCAGACTCACTGCAACAAGCCTATTCTTCCCTCTGCAGTAGGAAAATGTCTAGAATTGCAGTATGTCTGAAATTTCCTGCAAGAAAAGGAAGGCAGGAGTGGGGAAATACTCTGAATAATGAAATAAATAACATGGCAGAGCAAGGGCTCCAAAGCTGGCAAGAAAATACCGTAACAAAATTGAAGAGAAAGATGCTGAAGTTCTCTGCCACACAGTTTCATTTTGACTAATAAATATAACTCTGAAGGTGATTCCCCGAAGATCAAGCAAAGCCAACAAATAGAGTAATCTTGAACAGGAGTGGAGGAAAGAGGAAACCTGCAACTTTTAATGGAGATGCCATTCCTTTCCTTTGGGGTGAGCTTGCTGAGAAGAGGGAGGGTGTCTGTCTATCGACTCTGCAAGTGGCCCTTTTTGAACTTCCCAACTCACAGCCAAGTCCTGTTGCTCTTCAACGGTAAGAGTTTTGTTGTGGTTGGAGCGATAAAAAAATCCCCATTTTTAATAAGATGATTTGCTTTGCAAATGTCTTTGTTATTTATAGCAGAGCCAGGCTTTGAACTACTAATCTCTGGAGGATGAGAACAGAATCCCACTAAGAAAAAACATTAATGGAGGAACCATGAGTGATTGGAGACCAGTTCTGGAAAAAGATGAACTGGACACTGCACATTCTGTTGTGAAAGGAATGTAGGTTTGCTGTACTCATCTGAGCAGATTTTCAGTACTGGCTGATACTCCAGAAGGCTTCAGCTTAGTTTACAGAAGCTCCAAATCTAAAATTAGTTCAAGGGAGCCCAAATCTTAATCCTTATTTCAGCCCTTCTCCAGATACTACAGAGCAGCCAGTTTGCTGTGTCACCTGAAGGCTTCCGAGGAGGCAGTCCTGACACACCAGCCTCCTGGCTTCTCCACTTCTCCTGCTGCAGAGCCAGGGGTAGCAGGGCACTGCAGAGGCTCTGCTCCAAGAGGATCCCTCAGACCTCCCTTAAGCAGGTTTGAGTCATTTGCAAGCCTGGCCCCGACTGTCACGCAAATCCAGGCTGGGGATCTCGAAGGAACATTCCTTCCCATAAGAATCCTTGGCTCAAGTAATGATATTTTCCATAGCTTCCGAATGAATGCAGATTAATTAAGCCTTATCGCAGCCACACTACTAGGAGAAAGAGATTTTTGTTCCATTTAATAGATGGGGAAACCAAAGCTTGGAAAGGTAAAGCTACCATTTGAGGATCAAACACCAGGCCTCCTCAGAGATGGTGCAGGCTCTGTGCGTTATTGACCCTAGTCATCCAGCCAGGACTGGAAAATTCAGAAATTCTTGAAAAAGAAATGTTCATATCTTGAAAAAAAGGAAAACTGCATTCAGGTCCTGCTGGGGCTTGGTTTCTGGGAAACCTGGAAGGGATTCTGTGGTCATTAAATCCACTGCATTTCAGTGCTGTCAGCCACCTCACATCATCCTGTTTGTGAAATAATCAGGCTTTATCCTAACACAGTTTGGCTTTTGTCGCCAGTACAAAATGACTAGAAAACTGTTCCACAGACTCCTTACTCTAATGTTTAGAAACCTTATTTCCCATCTGTCTCACTGGGAAAGCTGGATTTTGCAATACCCCTGCCAGAGGAGGTGATCTTGTTCGTAGTTCTGCTGTGGTTTGACTGGGGAATTCCACTGGTTTTTATTCCCCCGTCTCCCTGCTGCACTGTCTCCTTTGAGATATGGGCTGTACGAAGGGCACCCAGGCAGGGGATGGTACAGAGGTGGACGCTAACCTCGGGACTGTGGCTCCTGTTCAGAAATATCTCAGTATTTTGAGGAGGTCTCTGAAGCAAAATGAAATGAAAAAAATGGCATTTCAGTACACAGGGGCATGAAAAAAGACTGGCTTGCAGAGAGATGGTTGAGAAATATGGTTACCCATACAGGCAATCCAGAGCTGGCTGGTGAAAAGGGGATGCTGTCCATTACTTGACTGCCTGTTCCCTTCAGGACAAACAGTGGTTTGCTCTCTGTCTTTCCTCTATCCCCCACTTCTTTCAGTGCTCATTTGATCCTGGCAGGAGTAAACCTTCAGACTCCATGGCTGATGTTGTAGCCTCTGGCTGATTTGTGTAAGGGGAAGACAGAGAGAACACAATGAGATGTCACAGGAGATTCCAAGCAATTTTACCAAACAGTCCAGGGATTTTTTTTCTTTCCACTCCCCTCCCCCACTAGTTTTTAGAATAATTTTTCAAGAGCACATATGCAAGTCATCTAAGGGGAACAGAACAGTGAGTACCCGGGGCTGGTACACTGTGTTCCCTTTGTGTACTGTACAGAAAATAGATAAAAGAAACAAAGGATGATGCAGAGAGCAAAGCAACCACCAGTTCTTTCAGAGAGGTTCAGTCTGACCTTTTCAGAGATGAAGGTCAAACCAAAATCCTCAGGTGCTGGAAACTGGTCCTATCTTCCTAGGACCAGGAGACATTTGCCACTAACAAAATGAGAGCAGAATTCCATGTGGTTTGTTGTTGTTAGAGGTAAGGAGAAGACAGACAAGGAGGGAATACTATCTTGGATAATAATAAGGATTATGTGCTTCTTTAGGAACTAACATATCATTTAACGATCATATCTGCTGCACACCCAGCCACCCACCCAGATTACACACTGTAATGGAAAACAGCTTGGAACCCCCTCTGTCATCACTGAGATGGAAAACAGGACCCCGTGACAATCGCAGGGCTCGTTAGCATGCACTCGTCTGAAAGGAGACCCCCCTCCTCGGCCCTTGCCCCTCAACCTGCCAGTCTCTCCATCTGCTGTTGCTGCTCCGAACCCTTTAGATGCAGAGCATGTCCAGCCGTAAGCGTGGGATAGCTCCCCTGCATCCCATCCGGATTGTTTGTCTTGGGTCCCTCTCCATTCAGAGCAGAACGATTTTGCATAAATGCATCGCCACGTCTGCATTGTTCATGCATGAAGGGTTCTCAGCATTTCCCATCCCACCCCCGCCCCAGTCGTCTTCTCCCTAACCCCCCCGTCATATAGTTTCACCAGCTTTTGCATGATTTCCCTGTGCAGTTGTGAATAAACCTGCCTAAAGCATTGCTAGTCAATCAAGCAAAGTTAAAAATACCCAGTCAGTTGCTTTTGATGGAATTAAAACAAATGATCAGAAAGCGAGGACGGAAAAGGGTACAAGAGTGAAGCCATAATGGCCTTTACTATGTAATTTGGTTTTATGTTCTGCACAAGAAAACATGTAAAATATGTAAACAGAACTCTCCAAGTTTGTAATGTAGCTACAAAGCCACAGATATACAGACAGGCAGGGTGCTATTCTTCAGCAGAACGGAATGCCATCCTCAAAACCACACGATCATTTCTTTAAGCCTGAAAGTAAACTTTCTCATGCCAGCAGTGGAGAATTTATTTTTTCTTTTAAATGAAGGATTGTCTGCACTACTTGTTCAGAGTATTGTAGGCATTTAAGCCCACATTGTCATAAGAGACCTCTCATTTTGAATGCCACTCAATTCTGGGGTGTTAGTCTTGAGATGTCTCTAAAAGGCATGATTTTTAGAGGATGGTACTTACCCAGTACTGTCCTGAAAGCACACCATATTAGAAAGTCTCTCAAGTCAAGCCTGCTGTCCCCACCTGCAAATAAACAGCTACTGAAAAAAAGAAAAAAAAATAAATAAAATAGAGGAACTATTTGGATGAACTCTTGAGCTGCTATAAGTCTCTCCTGAATCCTGATGCCTCAGTTGGAGCCCTCACTGTTGAAGACCCCCCAAATTAGTTCTCATTTTTGGAAATACTTTGTGTAAAGTTTGAGAGTCAGTATCTTCTGAAGTCATTTCAGTTGTGAATGAGTTAAGTAGATGTGGTTCACCCATCTGGTAAATGGGTCCAACTGTCTTTGCTGTCAGCAGAAGCCCTGTGGGCCCAGTTTTCTACTTAGGACCTTAGGGCTGGCTGCAAACATTTAGCACATGCCAGGAAGCTCTTACTTGCATGGTCAATGCTATTATCTGTGTATGCATATACCTGCTTGCTGGGAGAAGCCCTCATTTCAGGAAAATACCAGGGTCTGCCTGCCATTTTGGTCAGTGGACCAAAACCAGGAAGCTGAGCACTTTGGGCAGAAGGTATCTCATTGTTTTCCCCTCCTCTGAAGGTATCTCATTGTTTTCCCCTCCTCTGTTCATTAGCCCTTGCATCACTGCTCTGGTTTAAGACAGGAGTCCTCTATTTGTCAGGAGAAGCTGAAGCACAGAGTAGAGGTGACTTATTTTTGGAGCCAAGTTTGTTCCCAAAGGAGGTGAGCTATGGCTTGCTCTTACTCCCAGTCAGAGCCCCATACTCAGCTGCGTTTGCATCTTGCTTGTCCCTGCACAGATCTGAGGCTGCAGCCGACACTTGTGTGTTGAAAGGTGGGTCCATCATCTACACTGAATGATACTTTTGTACTGTTTAACTGAAGGTTCCTTAAAAAAAAAAAATCTCAGGGTATTTGGGCATTTAACAGTGAAGGTCATAGTTTAGGTTTTACAGAAGTGCCTAAGCATCGAACTGCCATTGGGTTTCTAACCTGAGTGCTTTTGAAAACTCCATTTGAGCCTTCTTTTTACCTATCCCCATCTAAATAGCTTTGGAAATCTAGCCTTCTAGCAAAGCAGATCTTTTCCTGGTGCACTGCACTGTATTTACTCTGTGACCTTTACCTACTGGAAAAGGAAGGCCCTACTTTATGGAAATTTTACTTCGTCCCAGCAGTTATTTCTGGTGGGAAAGGCCGAGACTCCAGCAGCTGTGAGTTCCTCCATCCTCTGCACTCCCATTCCATCTTCTCAGAGACTACTCTGGGGAGACAATGAGGCTGAAGAAGCCTTGAGCTTCCTCTCACAGATGATGCTTGCGCTTTAATCCCCACGGTAACTTCTTTCGGGAGCAGCTGGGAGTTTCTGGGAACTCCCCCCCAGCCTGGGACATTTGAAGAGGAAATGCTCCGAGTGATCCTTTGGTTTAATCCACTCAAGTTTGAAGCTTATCGGATCACCCAGCCGCTGCTCTGAGGTTAGATGAAAGCAACGGGCTTCCCCAGGCACCTGCAACAAAACCTTGCTTGGATGCAGATGTGAATGGTCGTGTGCCAAAGGAAGCAACTGGCTGCTGCTCGACAGGGTCTCACTGGATGGTCCAACTCGTTTAGAGGAATTTGTTCATGTGGCGGCAGTTGCGTTAGTCAGCGGTTTTAGAGTGACAGCTGGAAAAGCCCAGAGAAGTAAAGGGGAACTTTTGGATTTGCATACCACAAGCCATGCCTTCAGGTATTAAGAAAAACAAGCCGCAGGGTGGTTTAATTTTAATTAGCGTGTGCTAATGTATGGCTGAGTAGTTAGATACGAAACCAAAAGGCTTTGACGTGCTGCAAACGTGCGTGCTAGCCCTCCTATGCCATCGCATGGGCACGCACACCCCCACCACGCTCAGGAGCACCTCCACCATATTCTTCCCTCTTGCTGTTACATTCGGAATGTCTCTTCTTGATGTATCGTCTCCCTGGATGTATCCAATTAAAGCCTGTTGACAGGCCAGAGCAGATTTATACCCTAAGGATTTGAGGCATATGTATGTCTTCATATAGTGAAGGACAACAACTGTGTGTCTGGCTAGCTAGCGCTGCAGAAAGCTGAGCAGCTTCAAAAGGGAAAAGGAGACCGAGGGAGAGGGAGAGATTTGCACCCCCAGTTCTTCTTGCATTTGGAAGCGCTATGTGCTGAGGCTTACGTGCGGTTTGTACAGTGTGTTTACATGGTAAATAACCCTAAACAAAACCAAAAAACATGATTTTAACTCTGAAAATAAAAGAGCTGGAAACCCCTGGTTTTCTGCACATGAGAAAGTTTTGTTCTTTAAACCCACAGATGTTTTTAAATGAAAAATCACTCTTTTGACCTTTCCTGAATGGGATCATGTGGTCAGAGCTGACATTAACCACTGCACGGCTGTTTGTTTCAGCCAGAGGCAAAGCTTAGCAAGCAATCTTTGGAGAACATGATGGCACCTGTGGTGTCTCACATCTCCTGGAAGTTGTTACCATACTCGATTTGCACTTGGGCTGTTCCAGGGAGGTGAGGTTAAGAAGAGGGATATTTAAGGTCTACTGCTGTAGCACTTGAAACCAGAGTGTTGTATTTTTTTCCTTCTTGCTAGTTGAAAAAATATGCCTGTTTTTTTTTTTTCCTATTTGTCTCTCTTCCTGTGAGAAATTTTGCCCAAGTGCCTAAGCATCTCTGTACATCTCAGCCAGTGTATTTTTCTGGTGGAGAACTAACTCTTCATCAAGCTACAGGTCTTTGGACGTTTGTTGTGTTGCTTTCTTTGTGTTTTTTTTTTTTTTTTTTTTTTTTGTGTGTGTGTGTGTTTTGCGCTTTTTCTAACTAGCTATCTGCTTTTTGCATCCAAGCAAATTCCTAGGACCAACTTAGGGGAGGAAAGAGGGGATGTTGTAACCAAGTCCATCATAACAAGCCCAGCTCTGCTTTCTCTGGACAAACTAGAAAATCTACAATGAGTCCAGAGAGTTAGATCCACTAATATAATAAGAAAGTACGTTTTTAAGGGTCTCTCAATGTGTGGCACATATTCTGCTTTTTGATTTTTGGATGCCAGTTGCTCCCAAATGAAATACTCCTGTCCAAAAAAACCCCCCAAACAAACAAACAAAAAAGATCCATTGCTGCACTCATCAGGGGTAACTGCACAGGGAATGGGATTGTTTTCCTTTGCCGTAGCACCCCCACTGCCAGCGTTGGCCAGCAGTTATATGCAAACTTTGCTGCAGTGGACCTAGCTGGTTCATGTTAGAGAGAGGCAGTTCGGGAACCCGAGTGAGCAGCCAACAATAATGTTCTGGCTACTGTATTTGTTTAACCTCGCTCTCCAGTGGATGGATATACAGTCTGCTAAAGCACTTATCAGTCTATAATGCCTTCACACTTTTTGAGCAGCAGTGTGGAAGGTTGTAGAGAAGCTATTGCTGCTGGTTGAAAATGTCTTTTAGCTTTAATGAGCCTCATGTTTGGGGAAGTGAAGGTAGAAGGTCTTGTTCAGGCACTGTGTTCTTTGTGCTGTCTCTCTAGCAGGTTGCATTTGGCTGCTGTTTGTAACCATGGATAGATGTATTTGGAAATTTGAACGTTACAGTAGAGTTCAATTCAGGGCTAATTCTGAGAATCGGCCCTTCTAGATGAAAATCCTAGTGGTGCTGGGATAGACAATGTAGCTGTCTGAGAGCAGCATCTTTATGTCCTACGGCTGTGTTGAATAAATAGCAAACCCCAGATATAAATAAACAGGAGCACATGGCAAAATGTTCAGTTACACTTGCATGTGCTTCACACGAGATTGTGTTCTGTGTTGCCCTGCACTTTGAGCTATCGCTTCCCTTTACATCTATTCAATGTGCACTACAGAATGGCAAAAGAGGTAGGGGCAGGCGCAAATTACACTCACAAGGTCCAAATTCTAATATTTACTTGTAGGCTTGTGTAAAAGATGCGAGCTGATTATTAAATCATATTAGCACAATTATTTCTTCTATTTCTTGCTCTTTTTCTGTATTTTCTGGCTCAGGGATTCAGTGACATCTTTGGACTGATTCTCTTAAACCATGCAAAAATCATCTGGTTAGGGTTAGGGTTTTGTTATAAAAAAATAAATAAAACTCCATATTGTTTTCCTCCGTAGGTCCAGCTAGGACCTTAGATATTTTGATTACACCTGGCTGGATGTCAAATGCAATGCAGGCTTGGTATAAGGCCAGTCAGAACTGATATATGGTTTCTTCAGGTATGCTATGTGAAGTTTATGCTTTTAGGTGATTTTGATTTTAACTCAATGTTTTTAAATGAAGTTTGCTGTGAATTTGGAGGTATCAGAAATTCAAAGGAAAGCTCAAAGAGCACAGGCTTGCCTGATTTAAAAATCCAAATACATTGTTCATACAGACTCTTTGGAAGTGAAATAACTGCATATTTTTGAGAAAGCTAAAGTTAATAACAAACATTGAATATACATACAATCTGGGCCATCATTTAATGAAAATCCTTGTAACACCCATTTGCTTTCCTGAAACTAAACCAGCTTATATGACAAAACAAAATGGTGCTTTGCATCTCCCACTCGTTTGTGAATCACAGACCCATTTTTCATCCAGTACTCTACATAAGGAAATCTACCTTTGGAAACAAGTGCTGTCATTTTTATTGTAACAATAGAGGAATTTATCCCCATGTTATAGTGGCAGCAAGCCACTGATGCCAACATCATAGCTGTTGTGATGTTTTCACATGCATAAATTAATAAAAAAAAATCCATCCTTTAGCTGATAATTGGGGTTCTTTGCTAAGAACATGGTAGTAACAGGACAGATGACTGCTAAATCTGCAAGCTTCAGATACCATCAGTTGCTCCAGAATCAAGTATGTATGGACACAGCAACTGGCAAGAGGGTTTTATTTTGTCCTGCAGGAGATATAATCTGCTTCCCAATCCCATAGCCAAATTCTGTTCTTCATTACACCAGTAGAACTGACAGATGAGATTTCCTCTTACTTCTGAGCCAGCTGGGAGTAATATAGCATCAGTGCGTAAACCGCTGGAGTTTTATCAGCTTCCAGTTGATAAAGCTTCTCTGCTGATCACCTGCCTACATACCTTTGTCCTGGAGGAAAGCGACCGTGCTAGTTTTTCATCTTTTGCCCTCAGACCATTAAGTAACCCAATAAAAACAGGCAAAGGCAGACAAAGCACAGGATTTAGCAAAACTGTATTTTCAAAGACGCTTTCCTTGCCCTCTTAAAAGTACCACTACTGAAAAATTACTTGCCCGGGACCAAATCAGATACAGAGGACAAGGGGAGGTTTGGAGTGGAAGATGCTGTTTATGGGCATCAAAGGTAAGGAAAAGTTGCTGTTGAGGAGAAGGAAGCAGACTGTAAAGGATCAGAAGCACGAAGGCTATTGAAAGAAAAAGAATACAACTTTCTCTTTTATTATCTGTGCCTGCTTATAACGTATGCTACTGCTGAATCTCAAGAGTTTCTTTATGGGGAGAGGGGGTTTGTTTGCTTTTCCTGCAACATTAAGGTGTTATAAATTTATGGTTACTGCACATAAAAATATGGTACGTGGACCTGTTTGGATAAAATAGCTTTGAATGTTTTTCAGAAGTTTCAGTGGCCAAACTGAAATGACCAAATTCTGATTTTCTAAGTTGATCAGCTAACACTAACTTAATACTTCTGACAGGACAAATGCAGTACATTGGAAATACTAGATCCACAATATTAATAAAAGGACTAGTCTTAAAACATTTCTAACCAGAATCTGGAAAAAAACTCAGAGCAAAATTTCTGGATGTCCCTTGAGTAAGCCTGTTCATGTAGTTTCCATCTGAGCTCTGTGGGACCCTGGGGTTTGGATTGGTCATAGAAATTGGCTGATCATCGAGGTATTTGTTAAAACCCAAATGGTGGCCTTTTTAATGATTCAGTGCTCACTAGTATGGGCAATTTCATTTTTCCGTAATTCCAACCCAATTCCTAGATTAAATGAGAAGAACACTGGAACAGCTTTTAGAACAGATTGGAAGTCTGTACTGCAGGAGGCAATCTGAGTGGTGTCCATGTGGCAGTCAAGCTGCCTTATAATATTAGGCAATAAACAAGCAGGAACCTCTCTGATATTTAGCAACTGCAGTGGAGTTTCACATCCTTGGGTAAAATTAATCGCATCCTTGGGTAAAATTAACCTTAGGTCTGCAACAACAAAAACAGGTTTAAAAATCTGACCTCTTGGTGACTTCCAGCCCTGATATCTGACATTGGGGAGTTAAAGATTTCATTAAAGAGATGTATTAAAATGCTGCTTAAGTCATGGTTGGGATTCTCTGGCATTTTGGGGGTTAAATATAAAGAACATTCTGCAAGGCAGCCAGCTAAAAACTGTAGATTAATTAGGATTCATTATTATAGTTGAAATCTGTTCTTTAGCTCAATCTTCGAACAACAGAATCTGTCCTGCTTGTGCATCCACAGGTTTCATATCGGTCAGTGGGTATTTCTGTGCACTTGCACTATTCCATTCAGGATGTGCGCACTCCAAAAATAGACGGTAATGCGGGGTTTACCAGTAGATCCTGTTCCTGCTCGGTTTGCTGTTGCTGTTTTGCAGATGGGATAATGTGTAGCCTATTTGAACCCATAAACTCACATCATTGACTCTCCTGGTGCAGAAGTGGCAGCAGTGCAGTCCCCAGTAAAAAGAAGTGGGGGAGAGCAGCAGTGTAACATTTGGGACGTTACAACCACCACCGACGTCTTCCTCCAGAAGCAGGTTGTTTTCTACTGCCTGATGGAAAAGGAGTTGTGGTGGCTCTTCATAGCTGTCCTTAGCTTGAAGACATGGTTTGGAAGAAACCCCAGGATGGGAGAACAGGATTTGGAGAATAGACCCATGTGCGCACTGGAGATTTACTCTGCTTACAGTTTTCTGTGGGCACACACACAGACACATCCACTGCAACTGCAGTGTCAGCCCTGTGCCAGAGTTGAGTAGGTCTGCATCCCTAGTATAAATAGCAGCTTTGCCTGTCTGCACTTAGGATTATATTGATACAACAGTATGAGAGATAAGAACCACTACTATATGCAAAGCCTGTGGTGTCTGGCTGTGCTTGCTCAATTGGAAGGACGGAACTGGATGACATCTATTTGTATTTAACCCACTCATGTGGGCAGGCATATCCATCACACATCTACGTGTTTATTTGTCCCTTCTCTTTGTAACACCTTTGCACCTTTTTGTCACTGATGGCTTTTACCCTCAAGGTACGTGTGTGACATGGGGAAAAATCATCCTTGTCACACAGGCTTCTTGGGCCTGGAGAAGTTAAAGGCTGACCAGAAAGTTGGTAATGGAGCCACGCACTGGGGGCAATTGTGTTGAGCCCTTGTCTGGTGCCCAATCTACTGATCAGTGATCCTTAACCTGTAGCTTGCTGGCTTGGAGTCAAAGGCAGCCTCAGTCGCCCCTGTAAGGATGCAAGTTGATAATGGACCAGTCATGATGCTGCCCACAATATATGTGTGCAGAATTGTTGCTTATGGAACAGGAATTGTTCAGAAGGGTGCCTTCCTAAATTTGCTCTTTGGTATTTTCCCATGTTACCTGGAAGTAAAAGGTTATGAGGAGAAGGAGTTGAATGATGCTTGTTGCAATAGTAAATGTGTTTTAGATGTGGCAATGAACTAAGACTTCCTGATATATCACTTTTCCCTTTCTGCTGACACATTCTTTGGTTCCCTTGAGTAAGAGAAGGAAAGCGGGAGAAGCAGTTTGAAGAACATGTTGTCCCTGTGATTGACAAAAGGTTGTATAAATCAGTCAAAGGGAAACCTCCAGGCATTCCCTCTTGTGGGAAAATACCACAGTGATCCCTGCCCTTGTTCATTCTGTCTCTCAATGTTTGTGTACAAAATGTGTGGGTGGGAGACAAGCTGGATTAGAACCCTCTGAAAGGAACAGACATCGTTAGCTCTTGTAATTGAAAGCAGCTTTCTAGGGAGGAGTATGACATGGACTTCCAGTAAGCAGACGCAAATACTCCCCAACTACTTTGGAACAGATACTAAACTCCTGTGGATCTCAAATAGTGTGTAGGTCTAAGAACCTGGATAAGCCCCAATGAGCAAATTTTTGAGTCCTGTGTGATTCCGTCACTCTTCAAAGCAAATGCTTTAGTGTTTGGTAACACCCTGAAATGAAAAGTACATCCATCCATCTTCCCTCTGCAGCTGTCAGGTGCTTTAGCTGCTGTTTTGCATCGTTGTAGCACACAGGAGGATGTTAGGAAACAATTTATTTCTCATCAACATGAACTCCTGTGAACATGTAGCCATGAGAAGAGGTGATGCCCTGTCTTCCAGGCCATTGGAATGCACTGAGTTGCCATGTCCTAATCACAGTGTCTCCTGATGCTCCCTTCTTGGGTGTGCCCTTCGCTTCCCTCTGAATGCCATTCTGGACTGTTCAATTGCAGGTTAAAAGTGATGGGATTGTAGTAATAAGTGCCTTCACACTGCTGTCATCTTCTAAGAGATGCCTTAAAGGCAGAAGTGTGAAAGATTATCCTAGCAAGTAATTCTCCGACTTTGCAGTTGTGTGACACTCAATAATTGGTTACAGTTGAAAAGGATATATATTTAGCAGGTGTGTTAAAGAAGCTGTTGAGATGGTGGAGTCTGTAAGTGGCTAAGACAGTTTATCCAATCGAATTGTTGTTAGAAAACCTTAACCTTTTTGCTCTAGATGAGTTTACAAGATAACAGCTAGTGCCAAAGAGGCTATCATAGCAACTCTTAATGTCATGCCTGGTAGACTTTTCCTTCACTTCTCAGTGATACTCTTCTCATAAAATACCATTTTACCCCAGGACCACTTTGAATCACTTGCCTGAGTAGTAGATCAGCCTCAGCAGGCCTGGAAGCTTATCTAACCTTGTTCAGAGTAGACCAGTCTACTGAGTCTCCCACAGCGTAGCTGCACATGCCTGAAACACAGGTTCTTTATGCAATGTTAAGATTTTTACCAACAGGAACCAGAAAGTGCTAGAGTTCACACACACACACAAATCAAACAAGGCATTTAAAAGTTATCAGAGATGTGCAAACCACCTCAGCAGTGGTTTGTTTTGGGTTTGATTCAAACTTTTGGTGAAAGTCTGGATGAGTTCTTAATGCAGATATTTACTCACCCAGCAAGTGACACTTTTAAATACACCAAACATCAGTACTCTTGTTTCTTTCAATCACCTTTTTTGATCAATAGAGCAGGAGAAGATACAAGAATAGAAACAAAATCATATAAAAGTAATGAGACCTTTGTTCATGTCAAAGTGTTCTATGACCATATAAATTGCAGATGTGGGTAAGATAAATTCCCTAACTGGAGAGGTATTAAAATAAAAACCATGCTCCCAACAAGAGACAGGCTGCTGAAAATGCAAGAAAAGAGAATTGCGAAATGATACATGTCGAACTGCTGGACTGGATTTCAGATGCCAAAGATAGTTTATGTAAAGCCTTGCTCTGCTGTAAAATGTAACACTATCCACTGGCTAGCCTCAGTGAAGTTTGGTCCCAGTTGTTTTAAAAAATAAATAAACTAAAAATCTTCTTCCAGCCCATTAAAGTTGATTTATGTTTTACCCATAGATTCCTGTGTGCTGGACCTTGAGAGACTCAGATTATAGAAGCGATTACCTCACTTTTGGCCAATCTGGTTTCTCCTTCCCAGGCTCTCTTTACATTGCCTTAACTTTGCTTGCTGAGACCAAAGAGAGAGTTCTATGCATAATTACTGAGTGGACATAGTATAAAAAACATTAAAAACATCTCTGCTAATTCTCTCATTTCGCTTTAGGTTTTTTTTTTTTTTTTTTTTTTTGTTGTTTTAATAATCAGGGAAATTGCTCATGGGAACAGCTTTACTGACAGCACATCACCATGAGATTGCTCAGTTTAGGCTCTGGTCTTGGAAAGAAATCTAATAACGTCCCCAAGAGTATATGACTCTACATAGCACCTAGCACAACTGATCTCTGTAGTCAGTCCTAGACTCTCTAGTGTGCTGGTCACATGGCTGGCACAGCCATTTGAGATGTTTTGGCCTGCTGGGTTACATTCATAGCTCCATTACCAATATAGTGTGTGACTGCAAGGAATTCCCTCTATCTCTGTGCCTCTAGATAATAATGAAAGTCAGTGAAGTCACCAAAGTGTTGGAAATCTTAACAGGTATTCTTCAGATGCTCTGAGATCCTCAAGTGGAAGCATCCTTCTAATACAGTGGCAGCTTTTTGCATTATGGACATTCTCTTGCTCATTCTTCTTTGGGGAATTAAAGTTACAGTCATGTTTGCTTCTTTATAAAGCAGCTTCACATAGGTGTGTGGTTTCAGTATAAATCCTTCCATTTCTTGCAGCTTCTTTTTCACATCTTCTGTACTGAAGGCACTGCAAGTCTCTCTGGTGCTTAAATTCAGGTTTTCTCTTTTGGGGGCTTTTCATCTATGCGAACATTTTGGATTCATCTTCCTGTTCTTTACTGAAAAGAAATTTGCTTATAATTACTTCTACCTGCCATGGAAAATGCTGGATGTAGGAAGAAGGTTACTCCAATTACAAAACTAGTTACTAGAAGAGATTATCTTTGCATTTGCTTGGATTTGATTGTAGAGACGGGACTTCCCTGTCTTGCTTCTAAGTTTACATGGCCTTCTGTGGCTGTCTTGGGGTTATAGTGACATGCAGGCTTAAACAGGACATTGCCTAAGTGATGTGGAGTGCATCCACAGGCTATCGTCTGCTTTGAGTTAGTACATTCAGAAGAGATTGTTGCTTTGACTTCAGTGGATAACTGGCAGTCACGTTAGGTGGGAGCAAGGTTGGGCTGGACACTCTCAAAGCCTTCCTTTTAACAAATTAAGCACAAGAAGAAACTGTTGGTTACCATCCTGCTGTTGTGAGTCCTTTGATCCTTGTACTTAAACTTTTATTGAGGTGAAACACCCCCCAAAATTAACTTTGGAACAATCTAATGGTATTTAGAGACATCACTATTATGTATTATTTTATTCTAGCAATGTACCTGGACTTTAACCCACTGTAAACAGTCATAATCCTTTCATAGTGTCATTTACATTCATTTTGGCATTTCCTTTTTCTCTCTCAGATGTGTCGAACTAAGGTGATTGACTTGAATGATGGTGTGTCTCAGTATGCCTGGTATCCCTGCACAGCCAACTTCCAATATTCCCACATGACTCAGACAATTTTCTGGCTCAAGGTAAGAAGGGCACATGTCCCTGGGTAATTCAGAAGTTTTCTGTTTGCCTGTCTGTTCAGAGGCTCTCCAATAGGTGAAATATCTTGGGATGGCCTTCCCAGTGCCAGGCTTCTGTTGTCTTTGAAGTATATCTGGTGCAGAAGAGCAAAACAAAGTCAATGAGAATATAACCATCTAAGGAGTAACTGGTGAAGTCCTGTCCTGTGACAAGTCCACTGAGTTTCAGAGAGGTTACAGCCTCCAGCTACAGAGCTGTTTAACTCAAGTTTTATTTAGTTTGTGTAGCTGGGTTTAGGTTTCTTGTGTACTGCATAAAGCACAATCAGTAAAAGTTTCAATAAGTAGGACGGATTGGAAGAGAAGACTTCTCTGTGACCAGGAATGAGAATTGTTATTTAAAATGTCCTGCACAGACTGTTGCTTTTTTTTTAAAAAAAAAAAAAGCCCACCCTTTTTATCCACCTCAGCTTTTGTGGGGCTTTCTTTCCCCCCCGCAGGCTTATTTTTCCCAGCCTATGGTAGCTGCAGCAGTCCTTGTTCACTTGGTCACTGATGGCACCTACTACCTGGATCAGAAGCAGGAAACCATCAGTGTGCAGCTGTTTGACACCAAGGAGCAGAGTCATGATCTTGGTAAGAGTGTATTTTATTCAACTCCCTCTTTGCTTAATCTGTTGCTAGCCCCATTCAAAATCTGTGGCCAGTGCTCCTGGTCAGTTTTCTAGGACTGAACAGAAAAAGTGCTTACTTAACTCATCAGGACCTGAGTTTGACTGAGAGTCTTTGAAACTGAGAGTCTTTGAAACTGATGCATCGTTTGATGCATCTAATCCTTCTTATAGGGAGTTTTCTGCTGTTGATTAGTGGTCTGGATACTGGGTTTTCTAAAGCTTTATTATAATGCCTGTGCAGATGCTCCAGGTAAGACTGCGAAGCTAGCTGTATAAAGAAGACCATTTGTTGCTGCTGTGTCCAGTGAAGTAGATCATAATCAAGGCACTTGGATGCCTCACAAGGAGATGGATATTTCTCTCTCTCTCTCTCTCTCTCTCTCTCTCTCTCTTCTCTTTGCTGGGTAACAAGGTCTTCATGAAAAAATTTGGTTTATCTAGGCCAACATTTTTTATGTGAAGTATTTCAGATTTGCTGAAGTTCTAACGCTAGGGGTCTTGCAGGCTGAGTGGGAGATGCATGACCTCAAGCAGACATATGTGACAGAGTCTATGGGCTTACAAGTTGTACTGAAGTCCCAAGATAGATCACTGAAAGTGATTTTTAAGGAAAAATAACCTCCTCCCCCAACTTTCTGTTTTACCAGAACTTTACAGTTTTGCCCAGCTCAGACTCATATCAGCTTCCTACTAGTGATGGAAAAGATAAGGGACACATGCAATTGAAAGTTTTTTGATGACTTTCCTGTGCAATATAAAACATTGGTGGGGTGTGGAGGAAAAGAAAGAATGTAAGGCATCCGTTGTCAAAGCATCAAACAGAAAATCATAGCAAGCTGTGCAGGATGAACAAGGATAGCTCCCAGTTTGCATGAGCCCGTGCACTGGTCTAATCCTCCTCCTTTTGCAGAACAGTGGCATGTAACTGTTTCCCTCCGAGAAATAAATGATGGGGACACAACTATGCTAACCACTTAATGTAACACTCTGAAAAGAAATAGACAGGCAGACTGTGAGAGAAAAGGGGCAAGAAAGAGGAGCAAGAGTGAACTGAGGGCAAAGTTTTGAAATCCTTGAAGAAGTAGCAACATGAGTTTGGCATGCCTCAAACTGGTGCCTGCAAAATCTTTACAGTTGAGATGCTGCCTTCATCATGGAAAAGCCCCTCTGACCTTCTCAGGGAAGTCTGTCTTAGAGCAGAAGAGGAGAGGTGTAGGTCGGTCTACCCAGCAGTTCTCACTCAAGCAGAGCTCCTAGTAACTGTTTTTGTATGAGCTCTGAATTTAGCATTAGGTCCTTTTATTGTAGCAGGCTAGAAGCTGTAGCTAGGATGCAAAGTTTAGCATGCAGAGGATACAGGAATAACTGAATTGTCAGACAGCCTTAAGCAGAAGTCAACAGCAAACCAAAAGTACATCCTAAAATGATATAACAGTAATTTAGCTTGTGCTGGATTCCTTATGGCTGTACTGCATGTTTGTCACTGGTACCTGGATGAGGGAGTTTAAAGCTAGATTAGGCCACAGTGTGCTAAAGCACGCTCCCATGCACACGTGCAGCGTACCCAGAACTGCAGTTTGCTGCACAGGGCAGAACAAGCTTTTGCTGTGTGAATGGTCCAGAAATACGGAGAAGATTCTTTTGAGTCTCCTTAGGACATGGATGGGTTAGGACAGCAAACGCCTCACAGCTGTGGGTTAAGAGCAATTGTAAATACTGGCATTCAGCTTCTCAGTACATTGTAAGAGGTGTTAAGGGACTGATGAATAGATAGGTACAGAGCTAAATGAGCAAGGGCAACCATGAAGCTAGCTCTAAGTCATGCTCCCCTGCTAATATGCTTGTTCTACCTCAAATGCTGGTTTTTTTTTTTGTTTTGTTTTGTTTTGTTTGTTTTGTTTTGTTTTGTTTTACCTAATGAAGGCAAGTTAGTTAAATGCTGCCCTATTCAGTCCCCAGTTACCTTGTCAGGGCAGAAAGCACCAGCAACTGCAGCACAGCTCAGAGGATCTGTCTTGTTGTGGACACCACCTTAGTGCTAGGAATGAAACTGAAAAGAATATACAGCCTCATACCATAAGGTCTTTTTTGGCTTTCCATCAGAGAAGGCAGAAACTTCCAAGGAATTTGGGAACCCGGGATTTCAAATATTAACTGCACCTGTTTGTAAGTGAGAAACGTGCACCATTCCACAAGGAGCTGATATCAAAAGACCTGTGGGAGGCAAGTAGACAGAGGTTATTTCAGGGTCAGGTAAAGACCAAAACAAAAAGAGGTTTGCGTTTTTATTTTATTTTTTATTACAGGAAGATTTTTTTTTTAAGCAGAGGGTGGGAGATAGATGTTTAAAGAGAGTGGTCAGAAGTCTGTCCTAATTCACAGGAAATCACTTTCTAAGGAGAAAAATGAAAACTTTTTTATTCCTTTCCTTTTGAATCAAAAAAAAAGTGGAAAAAATAATAAAAATCCCTGAGCCAGTAAAACATGCAAATAGAATTTATTTTATTTTCAAATTCGTAAGCGTAGCGGGGTAGCCAAAGGGCCTGGGCCAAAGTCGTTGCTGGGGGAACTCCAGTGAAGTGAATAGAACTGGAACCGAGCTGATCCTCGGAGCAATGCCATAGGGAGCCGTGGAGGCAGGACTTTGCAGTCAGTTGCAAGCTTGTGAATCTGAGTTAATGAATTTTGAGGCCTCTGACAGTTGTCTGTCTTTGAGTTAACCCTGAGATAGATTTGGCCCATTTGAATTCGAGTTACCTCTATGTGAGGGTGGGAATTTCTTACCGAATGCTTTGTCTTCTGAGGAAAAAGGGATAAGAAGTCTCCCCAGCACATCTCTGATGCTACTGGATATTCTCAGCTCCTCAGATACTTTGAATTATTTTCTTCTCAAAGGAGGTCACCTGCAAAATCCCCATTGTATCCCTCACCCTCGTTTCTCTCTCTCCAAGACCATCTTTGCCCTTTCCAGGAAAGAGCCAAGGCTGAAAACAATCAAACGAAAGCAAAACTGGGCACATTTGGCATAGAGCTGATGTAAAAAGTTTTACGTTGAGTGCTAATGACATGCACAGCTACAAACAAGCCACTGGTAAACTGCCCACTGTACACAAAGCCACCCATTCTACCAGTGCCATTTGATGCACAGTATAAAGGCTTTAACTGTCCTCTCAGACTGGTTTTACAATAGTGCAACTCCACTTCCTCCGTGATGGTTGCTCCTGATTTAACAGAGCACAATAGAAATGTAGCTATGGTCTAAAGAAATTGCTCTGAGAGCCTACCGCATTTGCAGAGAGAATGGCAGCCTTTCTTTAGCTGTCTGGAGGGATATACTTCTCTGCTAAGCTCTACAGAGCGATTTGGGAAGCCCCTCCAGGCAGCTTACCATAACTTTTCAGTTCTATAGGGCCGTTCCTATGGGTGAAATGCTTCTGAAGTGCCAACGGCTATGGGAAGCAATTGTGTTAAGTCTGACCCTTCCTCTGATCTTGTCTCTCTTCTGGCAGGTGTCCACGTCCTGAGCTGCAGGAACAATCCCCTGATTATCCCCGTGATCCATGACCTCAGTCACCCTTTTTATCACACCCAGGCTGTCCTCATTAGCTTCAGCTCCCAGTTTGTGGCCATCTCCGGGGTGGCCCTGCGTTCCTTCCACAACTTCGACCCCATCACCATCAGCAACTGCCAGCGAGGACAGACCTACAGCCCGGCGGAGCAGAGGTGAGCCTGTCAGCCTGCTTCCTTCTCGCCTCGCCACCCACTGCCCCCAACCCCAGCAGGCCTGAGCGAGAGGTTAAAAGGAGACAGGAGGGGCAAGGCAGCTGAACCCTGCTGACCCTTTTGTGTTGCTAGAAAAAACCCGGCAGTGTTCTCATTGATCAGGATGGATGGGACATTTAACCCGCATAGGATACTGTTAGTGAATTATTTCCTCTTCCTTTCTCCTCCCTCCTTTATCCCAAGCTTGGAATTGGGGCCAGTTAACTCTACATGCATTCCCCAATAAGGCATCATTTTAGCCGCTCACACGTCGTCCTCAATCTAAACTGCTTTGTGCCGTTAAATGGCTACAGGGACCTCCCACAGAAACCGTAGCACGGAGACAAAGTGATTCTTGTGCCCCAGCGGGGCCAGATTCTGCAAGGTGCTCAGCCCATTGCGATGGGGGCTCAGCAGTGAGCATTCGTGTCAATTTTATGGCTGGGCAAAGGCTCTCAGTACCTCCAAGGATCCGGCTCACGTTCTGAAAAGCTCTGTGGGACCCCCCAGGATGAAAGGTTTATAGCTACCGTTTTATTCTTGTTGTTATTACAGACACTTCAATAGATCACACCAACCCCTCTCAGTCTCTGCTTTACAGCATCCCACAGAGATTGTGACCTTTCACGGCCTCTGGTGCAGCAGCTTCATGGATCTTTTCAGCAAGGCATTGAAAAGAAGTGGGGAGAATTTAGCAAAACGCCTAAAAGAATCACTTTTCTCTGAGAATTCAAAGTTGTGAGCAATTGTCAAATCATAGAAACAGCAAAAGTAAAACAAGTTGTTTTTTTCTAGCAAACCCCTGCTCAGCCTCCTAAGCAGCCTGTCAGGTTTTTGATAATGTTCTGGCTTGTTTTTAGGACCTGCTTTTATTCCAAGAAGGGGGCTGGGAGGATGGGAATGGGGAGAGGTAAAAAAAAAAAAAAAAAAAAAAAAAAAAAAGTATATCTATAGCTAAATCAATCCAGTCAGTGTGTTCTGACCTAGATTCAAGGAGTCTGATCATTCTGTGCAATGGGTTGTATAAATTCAGAGGCCTAAAGACAGCCAGATCAAGTTTCAGATGAGAAGTGTAGTTGTGGAAGTTTGGCCAAATCCCAACGCAGAGACAGAAAAAGAGCAAGAAGGACCCATTGGAAGGAGATAGTAAGAAGCAACAGGCTTGAGAAGGCTCAGACACAGGACCACATTCCTCTATTTCAAGTTTTCAGTAGGAACTGAACCATTTGTTCACTTACGAAATTAGAAGTGTTCTGTGTTTAGAAAGTTATTTCCTTAATAAAAAAATGCTTTCCCCTTAGGCAAAGCTTCAGTGAGCCTCTGCAGCACAGCAAGCTGAGCTTTAGAAATCTCTTGGAGAAGACTCACCCATCATTTGCCCCTTTCTTCTTCTTGATTTTTTTTTTTTTTTTGGCTTTGTTTTCATAATGCACTGACCCATCTCAGCCCCTTGGTCTCAAAAACTTCAATCAGATCCTCACTCCTTCAAAGCAGTAACATTTTAGGACTTGCAGGTTACAATGTTGGATTGAACATAAAACTTTCAATGTCAGTCAAGGAACTAGAAACCCTCTGAAATAAAGTACTGATCCAAAGCCAATTGAAATCAGTGGGATTTTTTCCATTGACTGCAATGCTATAGTGGAAAATTTCCAATTTGCTTTGTAATGGGATCATTTTGGGTGTCCGTATATGCTTTCCTTCCTCTATATAAGAAACTCTAAGCAGCTCAAGTATCCAAGATGTAAAGATGTGCATTAAGACAAGTATCAAAGCAGCCAGGAATAGGTGAACACCAAATCCCTTTGCTGTCACCTGCTATCTTTTTTTCGCTTCATTAGTTTACCCAACCCAGAATGAACACAAAAAGAGGGGAGGGGGGGTTGAATTCATTCGTAAGCAGGGCAGCAGCTGGATGTGGGTTTTCTGCTGTGAGGGCTGCCCAGCACTCTCAGCGTGTCAGGGCTGGACTGTCCCCAGTCGTTTGAAGCCACCTCCTTCCCCTCTGCCTCCCACGCTCACGCTCTCCCCATCAGACCCCCTCTGCACACTAGTATCTCCAATGTCCATCCTTCCCTGCTCTACTTTCCCTACTGCTTGCATCTGCATAATATGATCATGTTTTTAATCAATTTTTAAATGAACTTTCCTTCCTACGTGTAGGCATCAACTTTAGCACTTTCATTTTCCCTAGGTAAACATGGATATTTTTGCCTTCTTTTTGGCTTCTCTCTACAAGAGATATTATTTCCCTCTCTTCAAGGAGAATTATTTTGATTGGAGAGGATTTATAGCCACATATAGGCACTTGTAGGCTAAGGTGCAGATTTTAAATATGTGAGAGAAAAGAAATATATCATCCTTTAAATGTTACCACAGCTTTTATTTTGAGGGTGAATGGATCTCTCCCATGGGTTAGTGACAACTTAATAACTGAAAATAAAGCATGTACTCACTCTTATTTCTTAAAATGTGAATTAGAGTTAAGATTTAAAAGAGAAAATAGAGCTTAAATGCAAAAGTCCTATTGAACTTTATAGGGACTTGTTCTCAGTCATCTTTAGTTCTTTTGAAAATCCATTCCATCGTTCTGAAGACATTTATAGAAGTTTTAAAAAAATATTCTGTACTTTCCAGTTGTGTCTTTCCAATTGTTGTTTTTTCTCCTGCAGCTGACCACAGGCGGCTTCTTATTTTTTTTCCACAAAAGTTTACCTCACTGTTGGAGATGTGCTGTAAAAATGACATGTTTTATATTCACATTGCATCCTTAAAACAGATGTAATGGCCCAGTTAATTCTCCTCTTGCACTAGTTTCACACCTATATAGCTCAAATTATTAGTTTTACTGTTTCCTATTTAGCCTTGTGAACAGGAGAATGAAACTGGGTGTACAGAAGCAATGGGTTAGGTTCCCACACGTGGTCACTTGAGTGCAGTGAAAACATGGCTCAGGGGGGCTAGCTTTGACAGCTAGCAATTAGGGTTTGTCCTTCTCACCATGTAGGAAACATCGTCTTAGGGTCTTCTGTGCCTGGCAAGGTCGTTGTTATTAAGCACTGCTTCTCCTCAGTGACAGTTCCCTGCCTTATTCACGAGACCTGCCACCTCCTGCATGCCTCCTGTTGTCATTTGCTCCTCTCCTGGCAATTGAGCTCAAGAGGCATTAAAACCTAGGTAGATATCCCACTTCAGCTGCATTTCAGGGTGGTTTCCAGCTTTGTAATTCTCCATTAACTCCCTGTTTGCAATGAAAATGAGCTTCATCTCACTTGGTGTGGGGTATTGCTGCCTGCAGCTCCCTGGCATACACACCTCACCTTTTCATGTTATGCAGCTGGCATGGCTCTTCATGCTTTTTAGTTAGTGTAGTGAAAATATTTTGTTTTTCCTAATTCCATTAAATCTTGGTTTACTGATGTGAACACACTGTCACAGCTGCAAAATGGCTTCTGCGGGGCAGATTTTGTTTTTACTTTTCTATGTAGCGATGTAAGTGTGTACATCTGGGTGTTTCACAGCTGTTGTAGACCAGCACTGTAGCAAGAAAACTCAGTGTGGCCAATGTGTCTCAGTTTCCTGAGCTCACCTCCTAGGTTCTGAGTAGGAGACCTATGTCTGTGTCCAAACACGGTTTGAAGGCCATGCACCCACAGCTCTTTCTACAGAAATGCATCACCTGGCCTACCTGAGCCAGCATAAACCACTCCTCAACAGCCCAGCTGGCCTCCGCAAAGCACCTTCCTCTGAGATTGCTCCTTTTGATGGCCCAACACAAGCCTCGGAGAAAAGCAGCTCGCTCCATCCTCTTTCCATTATCTTAGTTCTCTCCTGATGTCAGCTTCTTGAAAAGAAATGATGAAGATAAATCTTTAGCAGTGTAACAAATGCAACCACCCTTTATAATTCCTCTTTCCCCCCACCCCCCTTTTATAAGGAAACAAAAGAAGTCTTCTCATCTCTTTTTTCATTATTTAATACAGCTTTTTCTTAACTGATTCAGCCACTGTTCCCCGGCCCGTTTCCCCTGCCCTGCATTTTATCATTAAGCACAATCGCTGTCAGCTTGCTTCTGGTGAAATTAATGAATTTCTCACAGAACTGTTAATCATAGAAGCTTTGGTCTGTGACATGTGTTATAATTCAATAGGTTTTTAACCTTCGCCCCATTTTGGTAATTG
The DNA here is from genome assembly GCF_028389875.1 of Rhea pennata. NCBI lineage: Eukaryota > Metazoa > Chordata > Aves > Rheiformes > Rheidae > Rhea > Rhea pennata. The sequence goes on from NC_084680.1 coordinate 5,970,997, forward strand.
GCAAACGGCATCATTTGGCTTTTATTAAACTGGAACACGATGTGTTTTCTTTGTTTGCCTCGACACATTCTCGCAGGGAGACCCGCCAGGCTGTTAGCGTTGAGGCACGCAGGCTTAGCCCCTGGAAGGCCATGAGGGGGCTTTGAAAGCTTTATCAGTTCAATCTGGACCCCACTGGACAGGATATCTTGCACAGCAGGACGCACCCCTGGGAGGGACACAGCCCCTTCTAGGGCTGAGAGCAGGGCAGTCCCCCGTCGGGAGCCGTTACCCTTCCAGTGGTGGGACTGGGGCAGAGGATGTCTGCTAACTCGGCCTTTCCTTCCCCATGGCTTACCTGGGGTCGTATCAAGTGTTTTCAGTAAATCTTCAGCATCCATCTGCATTCCTGCCCCACCAGTTTGAACTGGGGTTTCACTGCAGCCGCTGTTGGAGACAGGTCTAGCAGTACTGAAGTGAAGTCACTGAAGGTGAGAGCTTCTCTTTTGATCACTCTCATGGACAAGATTTGAAGGCAAACACTTATAAAGAAAGGACTCGATCCATCTTCTGTGGCCCAGTTGGTACAGGTTCAGCTATCCCCATTGAGGCCCAAGGATTCAGGTACACATTCTTTTCAGTTTTCATGTCAGTACAAAGAAAGCAAAACGTTTTAGCTGAAAACCAAAGATGGTAAATTCATTGATAACTTTGCAGTTCATACCGCACTTTTAATTTCTGAAGCTACAGCAAGGAATGTAACTAGAAGCCTTTGCTTTTCAAAATGGTGCATGTGCATGGGGGTTAAGGAGAGAGAACCTGCTTTTGCCTTTTGAAAAATCGCTGCAGACAGAGCAAAAGCCAATTCCACCATAAGAATAAATTTATTAATAGTGACAGAAGGTTACAGGTGTGTGAGTTATATGCACAGTGGCATAGAATCAAAATCAGGCATACTTCAGATCTTCAGTCCAGACTGGCCTGAACTGTAGAAAAGGAAGTTTCTCCTATGTAAAGTAGATAATTGTGTATGAGATGAGCTTAGTTATTATATACTGTCTGCTTTTATGCTCACCTATATGTATGCACGTGGCAGAGCTATTGCTAAGAAAACAAATAATTAGGGCACTGTGTTAGGATGAGTTCTTGGAAAAGTGCTTGATCTCAGGGTTAGGTAAAAAAATTTGGCTGCTATAAGCTTTTCAAAGGAGGAAGTACTGGTTTGTTTTTATGTCAGGAAGGAAGAGTTCCACTTAATTGTCATAATTTTCTATAAACCTGTTAAAATACAAATGTTTCTGGGATTGTGTCTCCAAGACCCCAATTTAGCAAAGCCCTTAGCTATGTGCTTATATCCGCATGTAGTCAAATCTGTCAATGAGACTTAACCATGCTTTTGAAGTTAAGTACACATTTAAGTGCCTTACTGAATTGGGGCCAATATTGGCACAGAGAAGTAAAGATTTAGAGGCTAATGACTGAGCTCATTTAGATTAGAAATGGGCAAAATGGATTTAAATAAAGTAAGAACTGGCTCAGAACTTTAGCCTATACGTGAAATTAACTCAGCTCAGGGCTTTTTAAATCATCAGAATGGTCTGCCTTAATCTATATTTTTAACATGTTGCAGGCATTGGAATATGTGCAAGAAATTCCCTGCTTCTTGCACTCAGCTTGGTGTGCTTTAGGAAACCGTACTTTTCTAGTGCAAGGAATTAGAATAGGAACAGGTGGATCCTGAGGTGGATCTAGTAAAACAAACAATATTAAGGCATATTCCAGGCAACAATACTTGATCCTTATATATATATATTATTAAGTCATTAGAGTAGTCCCTGGATCCCTCACATAGGTTTGGTCCAGACCAGCTAGTACTCTTGCGAGCAACTCCCAGGTGCAGTTTAGCAGTTAGGATAGACCAGGGATGATTTGAAAGAGGCAGATTTACTACCCAATTCTGAGTAGTAAGAAGAAAGCTCCAGCTGTTCCATGCCAGGGAGCAGCATGAGTTAAGGTAGAATTTATTTCATTCTCAGATATTCTGTGTTGTTTCTTCCCCAAAGAATGCATAGTTTCTGGAACATGTGATGATTAACCACTGTTAAATAGAAGTACCCATGCAAGAGCTTCTGTAACCCACAATTCTGTAATATGGCTGTGATGGGTTCTTTGTCTAAATTTCCTACTTGGAGATACTCATTTCTCCTTCTTAATTCTGCATTTGCAGAACTCAATTCAGGATCATGCCTACAAAATTCATTGCGATTTACGGCTGACAGTAGCTGATACCAAATTGGAACCAGTAGCTAGAGAACCAGAAATATTTAAATTGGAAACATTTGGTGGCAGTGGTTGTTTTTTTTACAAAAAGTGAATGGTTGTATTGTTTGTCACTGAAGTCATTCATATAGAGTTACAGACAGAGAGAGCTGCCCAGATGATCTGCTAACCGAGGCATAATCTGGAGCCTGGAGGGGGTGGCTAAAAATGTTCCCTGGCCATTTACTAAGACCACAGGGGGACTTGTAAACAGAAAGAAGAACATCACAATAAGTGTTTCTTAATGCCTTTGTCTGTGGTGTTTCAGTTCTGTAGGACTTTTAAGCTCAGGCTTTCTCATCTGGTGTCCTGATCTGAACTCAAGAAGCCAGATCTTTTTCTCCTTTACTTTGATAGAAATGAAGGCCAACACCACTTACTGCAATGATATTGCTCCAGATTTCCACCTGTGCAAACTGCAAAGGTTTTCTTAGGTTCGTCCTTCCCTCTGAAACCATTCAAGGCTGGATTCAGTGCTACATTGATGTGTTGCACGTTGGTTCACATGAGACATTAAATGAAATAGGTCTGCTATTAGCTTATTTTTCTAACTTTTGTGAGAAAAGCATTTAAGATTTTGCATGAGTTTTGCAATGGGAAGTCAAAATTCACAATATGTACTTCTGAGAATGGCTTGGCAATGGTGTTAACGTTTTTTCCTCACTGAGTCAACTTGTCACTGAAGGCATGGCACAGAAGGAACTCACACTGAAGCCTTACCATCTCAGAAATGGAGGGGAACTTCATTAGCCGTCATGCATAGGTGTATCTGGGGTATGTAGTGAGGATTTGATTACATATCATATCCATCATTCACACCCTCTTGACATCCAAGTTCAGACATTCTTGCTAACATTAACTGGCAATTTACTCAACTAGCCATGTCATGAAATCGTTTGTAAGGTCCTGCTCCACTCAAAGAAGTCACAATATGTGAGGCCACCACGTGACAGCACAAAATAAGGGCTGTGGTTCACACTCCCGGGTGATTCATGGTGGGCGTTTACAAGACTATTGCACACAGCTATTCTCCTCATCTCATTTATGTGCAAGAGGAGACCAGCTGGGCATTAGGATAGACTGTGTACTTGATCTTCAGCCATCTCATCCACAGTCTTACTGATTGATCAAAACTGAAATCAGTGGTAATTTAAATCTGCATGTCAGGCTGTGAGCTGCAGTGACTGGAAAACAGACATGAAACCCTTGGTATGGGGCCAGCAGCCTCCCACAGTAGAACATGGTGACTTCTTCCTGTTGTTGCAACTAATCCAACAGGGAACATGAGTCCTAGCATTACAAGAAAGGAAGGAGATTCAGGAAACCATCTAGTCCATCCGTCCACACCAAAGGCAAGATCACTCTGTGTAGGTCATCCCTGGCAAAGGATTATCTGTTCTGCAGGAGTGATGAGCATCGCTTTTCAGTTGTACTGTTGATGGACAAGGTGCTGTTTTTGTGTACAAGAATATGACTAGTTGGCCGGTGTAGAGGTGGAATTCTGCCTTCTCAATCCCATCAGCATCAATACCTTATGCAAGATAAAGAAATGAGATCTGTCTGTTTGAATGTGGAGGTTGTTTATGGCTCATCATACTCCAGGAAGGGGCTGCCAATAAAAAAGCAAGCTTAAGTTGGGCACTTCCTATACTGCACTAGTTTGGGACAGAGAATTGAGTTGTGGAAGTAAATAATGCTGTAGTTTACTCTGATATGTAGCTCAGCAGAGACAAGTGCAGATGTGCTTCTCCATCAGTAACATGGGGATAACAATACTGGCACAGGTGTCTCACAGGCGTGTCATGAAAATTAATTAGTTTAATGTCTGCACACTGCTTTAAACACAATGAAACACTAGGTACTTGCTAAATCCTGTGCTTAGTAAGGTGGATGGGTTTTCAGTGGCTGTTAACCCTTTTTTTAAGGAGATGGGAATATCTTTCTTCTAGCTCATTTCAAAATATATGTATTGTGGCATTGCTTTCCCTTCTTTCTATAAATTCCAATTTTTCAGGTTCTTCCCTACTGACATAGATGATGAAGTAAGGCAAGGTTTTCCCCCCTCAGAATTAATTTAACCGTATTTAACTTAATTTTAACTTTCAGCAGAGGTACATCACTTTGTAAGAAACTTTGTCCCTAATCAAGCAAAACCAGTTTGCACATGCTTCAAGCCTTTCAACATTTTCATTCCACTTTAGCTGGGGGAATATCCCCATACTTGCATTTGAACATGTGCTGTAATTTTTTGTTTGACTCAGGCTATCAGAGATAGTGAAAGATTTTGTATCATCCAGACTTCTCTGTGTATATACAAATAAAATAAACCTTTCATTTTACAAGTTGTACTAAATGTTAGAATAATTCACTGTAGGGAGAGCAGCTAGTTTCCATATGGGCAAACATTTTATGGATGGCAGGACAGCAACTGGAGAGATGTGAAAAGGCAGCATACTGCTGAGCTGAGTCTAGTTGATCAGAATTTATCATAGCTGTGCCACTGTTGTTTGGTGGTCCTTGTGAAGCGGAATAAAATGAATGGGTTGATTTCAGTCGAGCTTCTCAAAGATAATAGTGCATGTCACAGAAACCCCTCCTCACACATACACACATGCACACTTATTAGTAGCAATATCAAACATTCCTAAATTATCACTGGTAATATCAAACATTCCTAAATTCAACAGTGATTTAAAATTGGATGGGGCATAAAGATTGGTCTTGGAGGGAGAGGACTTTCATGGGATGTGCTACATGCATGTTCATACAGGAGTCAGAAGGCAACAGTGCTGTTACTCATGCTGTTTCTCCTCTATGAATATTGCAGAATAGAAAGTAATTCTGCAGAATTGGCAGGCTTTTCCCTTTTGCCAAAAGATACACAATTTGCTTGCGTTGTCATCACCGTTACCACTGTCCCCGCTCTTCAGAATATGTACCTAAAGGGTGTGCTCTTTGGTAGGGAGCACTTTGCCATGGGAGTCACAATGCAATCCGTACAATCCATTTACCTGCTGTCTGATGAGTGATGAGTTCATCAGCCAGACAAGCACACTTTTGTGGAGTGAACTGAGTGGAATGAATGAAAATGCTGTTTCTTGTTTCCCACCTAGCTGCGTCCATTACTCTTGCGAAGCCACTGACTGCCAAAAGCTGGAGATTGAGAATGCATTGCTGAACTGCACCAGTGGTGGCTGGTACAACGGTGCCCAGTGCAGTGTGAGCTGCCAGACAGGCTACATTTTGCAAGTCCAGCGAGATGACGATCTCAGCAAGAGCCAGGTTTGTTCTGCTGTTTCTGTATGGCCCACAAAACAGAAATGAGCAAACAGGCATGGAGAAGTTTGTCAACTCACTCTAAAGTCCAAAATCTGAGCCTGGCCTTGTGGCAAGGCAACATCCAAATATTTCTTCTCATCAGAAGTCACCTCACTTTTTAGAAAGAGGTACTAGCAATTAGCAAATCTGAAGTGTTTTCAAAATTTAAAAATGTTCAATGCAAGTGGCTTAAATGTGTATTTAGGCCTTCTCTGACATGACTGGTCCTATTCAACGAAACAAGGTTTTTTGGGGGTAGGGTAGGAGTGTTGTTTGCTTGTTTTTGCACAACCCATTCGTAGGCAAAATTTGTTGTATTTATTCCTTGGTTGGGGACTAACAATCCCTTAAATCCTTTGCAGCATTTCAGTCTGTCTGCTTCCAAGCACACTGTGGCATTGCAGAAATGTGTGACATCAAGGGGGAAAAAAGCATCTAAATATTTTCAGATTCAAACCAAGCACCAAAGACCCACCTTAGTGGACCAGGGAGTGCTAACTGGCTTTCCCTAAACTATGCAATAACAGTGCAGTCACAGAAACGTAGCATGATGCAGAGATGGGGGTATTGTGGAAAACTGCACATTTCTTTAAATGTTCAGAAAATGCTGCTTCTTTGTCCCTGAGGCCAAGGGTGTGCGTAGCATGGCCCAGCATTGGTGCACCGCTGGGACTAGTGCATGCAGGAGATGTGGACCCGCTGTAGGTACTCGAGTGGACCCACTCTAGTTTGTGTTCACTTCTTAAATGCTGCTGGGTCCTGTAAGTGCAACACAACTGCGGTAACCCACATGTGCACCTTTGTGTGTTGTACGGGCAGCACGCACATCTGGGGACAGGGTGGGGGCTGGAGGCAGGCAGTCGCTCTCCGGAGCCTGTCTGTATTTGTGAAATACTGTGTTCTTCATAAGCTCACAGAGGGGGGAGACAGAGTGGAGGGGAATGAGTCAGCCCTTTCAACTCAATTACAAAACAAATACAGGACCCCGCGAGCTGGGCCTCTTCCATCCTAATTGGCATCAGCACCAGAACCCTAGCTCCAGCTGAGCATTTTTACAGAACAGAAAACAAGTTCTCAAACAAGCCTGAATGACTGAACCAGGAAATAGTTGGAAGAGATCTGTACATTAAACGCACAGGAATCCAAAACCAAATAAAACAGCCTAAGCATGTTCCACCAGCACTGTGTTGTTTAAATGCAAAAGGTACCTTTTGAGGAGGCTCAGCCAACTGTTACGGTATGGTTTTGTTCTGAGAACCTTGGTTTTAAAGCCTTGATCAAATTCATATGACAAGAGTGGAGGATTTTAACACCCCTAGCTAACATGATTCACTGCCTATTACAACACGCTTCCTCTCACCCTGATCTACTCTTGCACTTTATCATCTCCTTCCACCGATAAAAAAAAAAATTTTGAAGCTTATGGCTTTGTTTTGCTCTGTGCTGTTCAAATCAGCAAAGGAGTGAAGCATGTACTTAACACTATCCCTGTTTAGTGGAGCATTTTAAACACATGTTTTAAAGTTCATGCATGTGCTTAGGAGATCTGCTGAATAGGAATGGACAGTTTCTTTCACTATCATCTTGTTTTATTTCTTTGTGTCAGGTGCTTCAAGCCAGAACTTCTGTAACTTGCATGCGAGAAATGAATTATCTGAGAAACTCTGGAATCCATGGTTTGGATTCCTTGTATTGTTGTATTGAGTTGCATTGTGCTCATTCCACAATTGCTTCCCAGCTTCAGTTCTTCTTCTGATCACAAGCATTTGGTGATGAGACAGGACATGTGGATTGTTATCTGTATTCACAGGAACTGTATGCTATGATTGAGGAATTTTGCACAAAGCTGTTGGTTGTTTCACTGTTGTTATTCAGTTGGGTATTTTGCTTGATTGACTGATTTGAAGGACTTGAGCTATTTTTTTCTCACTTAGCTGACAGCATGGGAGCCTGTGCAAGAAGAAGGAAGGAAAGTAGCTTTTCACTTCCTGATGTTTCACACTCTTGGGTAGGAAGGAGACTGAGGTGAGGTGCAATGTCTCAAAGAGCAGACTGAACATCAGTGGCCTGTGACCACTGCAGGCTGATGAAGATGATTGACAGTCCCATGAACACACCCTGGTTTATCATCTGAACCAAATTTCCTTCAGTATTTCAGTGAAAGGCTTAAAAAAATGTGAACAGAGATTTAAAGGAAAAATTTTCAAAAGCACCTCAGAGATGTGGGAGCATAAGTCATATTTCAAATCAATCTTTTACATCTGAAGGGCTTTTGAAAATCATCCTAACTGTTCCTGAACTTCCTGGCCTCTGTGTCTCCTTGAAGCCATGTCTAATCATTCTTAGGGAAAAAAACATCCTTCGTTTCTACTCTCTGAGAAGCACTTGCTCCCAAATTTTGTTAAACTCCATAAAACCACCAAGTCCAAAATATATCAGCACTATATGCAGTAGAAGCCATTTTCTGTAAGACAAAACAAAACAAACAAACAAAAAAAACCCAAGCCATTACGCTATCTTGGAGTTCTCTCCCATACTCATTTAGGGACTTCAGCAACAAAAAAAAGTTTTGCCTATTGATGGGATCCTTCATGTTTCTTTTTCACAAAGAAGATCTTGGGATGTTTCGTTTTACCCTGATTTCCTCACTCCCCCATGACAACTCCATCACTCTTTTTTCTTTTCTCCCCCCACTTTTTCCCCTTTGTCTTTCACTTCTTTCCTCCCCCTTGTCCTTCACTGAAAGCCCTGCTCATTCTGTTACTTGTTGTCATCTCTCTCTGACGCTACCACCACTGCTGTTCTGGTCAAGAGGTGTTACTTAAAACCCAGCAGCTCCCTAATGTTGTGCAAAGGCATCATCAATCATGCCAGGAAAAGAAAGCACAGCTCATGTGGGTTCAATTAGAGGCACAGTAGTGGGCAGAAGTGGAAGAATACTTAGAGGGGAGGGCACAGCTGTTCGTTTTTAAGGAGAGGAAACTTCACACATGAAGCATCGCTTGAAGAAGGAGCCGTCTGGGATCTTGGGCAGCAGGAAGGAGACATGAATTCTCACAAGCTGTTAAAAGTGCCAAGAAACAAATCTTTCTGACACCAGATTTGTTTTCGTTTGCATCATCTTCACTGTACTGGACACTGTATCTTTGGAGACCTTTTTTTTTCCCCCCTTGTCACCTTCTCCCCCTCTTTCCCTCCTTGCATAAGCTTCTTTTGGAAGGCAGGACGTGAAGGGAAGCAGTTGCTGTGATGCCAGTCAAAGCAGCACAAAGTGCCCGAAGTGGCAGCTAGTAAACCTGAGGAGAAAGCCAAGTACTTCATGTGGACTGCCATGAACTGGATGACTTTGTCATATCAAACAGGTGAAACCAGCATGTACCCACTTGGACGTCAGGTGGGAGATTTACAAGGACAGGCACAGATGCTGCCACAAAGACGTGATGCAGGATATGAAAGTAGTCCTGCTCAGTCTGAGTCATTGGGAAACATCCCTGAACTTTGGCCTGGTACTGGGGGGAAGATGAGCTCGTGGATCAGTGGCTTTCAGCTGGTATACTGCCACCAAGCATTGCAAAGATTCTACCTTAAGGGGGGGATTCTGCAAAAGGGATAAACTGTGAGCTGATGGGTGCCATCTACAGTAACTTCCGTGGTAGAAATGTCCTCTTCGTTTCCAATCAAATGCACTAATCTTTGCCTCTACTGAAGCAAAGCCATTTATTTTGTGTTCTGCTATAGAAATTCATATGCTTGTACTTGAAGTGATGATACTGAATGATAGATATGCTCTAAAATTTATCATTATTTACTCTGACTTTGAAAACCTCAGCTTCTATCATAGTAAGTGTAGAACTAATTACCAGAATGAGCTGAGAAGCCAGGGTCTTACACGCTTGGGCACTACTTCTCTAGATGGAAGCAGCTTTCCAATGTGCTCAGAAGAGGAGAAGCTGTAAGTGTTTGGAAGAAGGTGATTTTTCCCAGATTTGGTTAGTGTTTTTGTTGGGAAAGCACCATAGGGGAAAGTCCGGAGTCAAAACCATGGCGAGATTAAATATTGCACATCAAGGTCTAGAACAGAGGCAGAAGTAAAGTGTGGAAGTATACTGCTAACTAGGAGTAGCATCCAAGGGAAGAATGGGCCTAGGTACATTGTATTTCCAACAGACTGTAGTGTCTCTCAGTTTTCTACGAATGAAGACTGCAGCTGGAATACACTTGCAAGCATTAGCTTGGGCTAACTAGATCACACTAAGACTCACAACTAAATTCTTGGATTTATAATCTCCTAGCATTGATATGACTCTCCTGTGCTTGGCATGAATCTGGCATCTGACAGGACACAATGAAAGACCCATGTCTTTTCCTTAACATTTGAATAGCACCTGCCATCTTCATTCTGATTTTGTTTTAACTCTCTGCTGATCAAGGTGTCTGGCAGCCATGGTGCTTAAGCGTTATTTGATGGTAGCATTTGTTAATGGAAGAGGCTTTACTGTATACTGGAGCAAGCAAGCCTGGAGTGCAGAATTACAGTGTTGAGTTCTGAGAGAGATTACAGATTTCTCTGGTCTCCAGACTAAGATCCTGGCTTTCAGATTGTCTCCATCTCCTCTGGAAATCTTTAGGACATGTGGGCTTGCAGTGCACTTGGGCAGAGCCCTGAGCAACATCACTAATTCAGACAGTGTACCTTAAAAATGATGGACATCCTCTCCAATGGTGGATAGGGGAGGCATAATTTCCACTTTTCTTTTAAAAACTGATTCTGAAGCATACAGTAGATTGTATATCTGGCATTTGTGGTAATGCTGCTATGAGTATGAATTATGAAGACATGGAAGTATGCTACCTTCTCTTGTTCAATGGCCATCAGAATCATACAGTAACTTCCTGTAGAAGCACAGACATCTTCAAGTCATCATCCATCTACAGAATATATTTTTTTTTAATGGTGCAGACGATCTGATAAGAAAAGACAGATTAACAGCCACTGGGGAACAAAATGGTTGAAAATGAGGACCTAGAGTGTTACTCCACCTGAGCACTCCATGAACCCCAGGATGTTCTACTCTAAATCTGTAAAGAGACTTTTTTTTTCCATCAGCACTGCTCCTTGTTTAAATAAACTCCACAGTCTAGAAAAGGGATTTTGTGCCTGCTTGGGAAGTGTCCAGTTTCTCAGCTCTGGGACTGCTTTTTCCATTCTAAATGCAACCATATATCAAAGGGAGACAGGTCTGAACTTCTGTTGAAACCATTAGGGTGTTTTTGCAAAAGGGAATCCAGGTCCCTTTGATGTGTGCTAGAAAAATTCCCCTTCCTTTTATAAACCCAGATCAATGGTTGGTGGTGCAGATCTCCTGTGAGCGTAGCAATCCTGAATAAAATATTCCCTGGAGGCATAAGAGTGCTGCTATACAACTTGGTCAGATTCTTTGCTGGTATCTTCCTCTTCCACAATACATATTTGGACTTCTCATATTTCTTTTTCTTCTGTCCCTCTCTTTATTGTGGTGTGGGAAAGAAGAGTCTTGCTTTCATATTCTTCACCTCTATTTTTTTAATCAGCCCTTTTTAATTAAAAAGTAGATATATTGTTTGTTCTACTCTCTTTGTTTGGTCACCTGGTAAATCCTTAGTCAGAGTGTTGGAAGGGTGGCCTCCTTTTTTTTTTCCCTCCCTCTCTTTTCATAGCATTCCAGGATTTCAGTCTGCTTCATTGTTTGAGTTATTCCTCAAATCCGTGGAAGTGTAGCTTCTCTGTAGCTATGAGTGGCATTAGGGAAGTCACAGCACAGACACGGACTCTGTATTCGACCTCTGCCATTTGTGACTTTCTGGACCAGGTGCCAGGTGAAAGTATGGGCAGGATGGGCTTGGGTCTGTCCATTGCAAATTCCTCCAGGCAAAAGCCTGTCTTTCAAGCATACACATCCCTAGTGCCAGGGCAGCATGCCCTGATTTCGTTTGGAGCCTTAGGGTACTTTGATAATAAAAGCGATAACAGCACCTGTCAATACTTGAACACGGTGTTGGGGTGACCCAGGCCAACTCCCTTGGTACCTCAGTCCCATAGTAACAGACGACTCGTGTGAAAGATTTGAATGGGAGTCCCCAACAGGTTCTTGCCAGGTTTGCTTTTACTTAGACCCCAGCAATGTACAGGAAATATATGGGCAATTACCTCCAAATGACTCTATCACTCCACAGGTGATAGAGGATCAGGGATAACTGTCAGCTCCAAACAGCTCAGACTTTCACAGGGGAAGGAACAAACTTCACCAAGTAGAAGCTGGAGAATGAAGCAATGTTGGTAAAACAAGAATAATTCCATTAAAATTCCTCCAATAATTACTGTCAGACATCCTAGTGTTGTAAAAAATAGAACAGGTTATTTCTGTCCTCAACAACTTGTTGCTTCTTTATGGGTAAAGATTTGGTTCAAACTGCAAAGGAGATGTATACATGTTGATTCTCTGATGCTGTTTTTGTGATACCTAGATGTTTTCAGTAGCCACTTTGTTTAACATGTAAGTCATGAAAATAATGGATGTTATTAAGCTTTAAATGGTTTTGACCTCTCCCTTGCTGGCTGTTATATCTTTAGTCATGTATCTTTTTCAGATGGAGTCCAGCATCACCATGACTTGCACAGATGGGAAGTGGAACAAGCAGGTGACCTGTGAGCCTGTGGACTGCGGTGTCCCAGACCAGTACCATGTCTACCCAGCCACATTCAACTGCAGTGAGGGGACCACCTTTGGCAAGAAATGCTCCTTCACTTGTCGACCTCCTGCTCTTCTGAAAGGTATTGGAGAGCGTCTGTGCAGTGAGTTGGGGACAGCTGCACAGCTAACAGAAACGTCTCCTAGTAATATATATTATTATTCCTGTTGGTTTAGAATTACTCACGATATCTTAAGTATGAAGAATTATAAGAGTTTATGGGAAGGTTTATTTATATTAAAAGTTAAGTTTTCTTTCCTCTCTCTTTTACCTTCCTTTGACCTTTTCTTGATTGAGGCTGGCCAAGCAGTAATGGCAGTGACTATTGCTTCCATACAATCAAAACACGGAAAAGTCATGGGGATAAATCAAATTGAACACTCTCATCTTATTTCCCATGCCTTCTCTGTTTTCTATGTCAGGCTCCCTTATATGCTTCCTTCATGTTTTCTAAAAGGCAGGAGAAGACTGAAGAGTCCCATGTCCCAGTGACACAGTTCCCTTTTGCTGTTTTTCCTAGTCCTCCCATTACCTCCCTCCTTTTCCACACTCATCTTGCTCTATAGCTGACCTTTCTCTTCTCTCTTCCTTGTTTGGGAGTCACTACAATTTTCCTAAAAATAACACCCACTTCTTCCTTTTTTCCTCTTCCCTCCCTTTCTCGTTCATTGCTGTTTTTCTGGTAGAGTCCCAATCATGTTCTCAGCACTATCCACTCTTCTTCTCATTAGCACATTGCCCTTTTTGATCTTCCAGACGAGGCATATGAGAGGGTATATTGATTTCTTCATATATAACCAAATTGTTCCATTCTTTTAACTCAACTAGGCAACCCATAGTGAAGGGTAAAACTACTCAAAAGGGAGACTTTTATCAAGGGAGTCTCTTCCTTTGTTACAAAGAGGTTCCCCTTCAGTAAGGAGGTGGTTTCTCATTGAAAATGCCTGGCATTTTCTTGATGGGAAAATATTTTTTAAAACTGAAAATAAACAACTTGGAGGAATGCAAAATTATCCCAAGCAGGAGACAGGTGCTTTTCTTGCAATGCATCAGAGGGTAAAACAAGTCACAAGTGACAAGAACTTGAGCTAATGACACCAGTGCAGGAAGCTTGAGGGACAATAACCAAATCCCTAGGTCAAGGCTTGTGCAGCTGTAGTGTGCAGCATTACTTCGCTTTTGTCTGGAAACTGTCTGAGCTGTGAAGTAAAGGAACCATTTGGTGTACAGCCATCAGTGATGACTAATAGATATTGTCACTAAGCTTCTGGAGAATGGTGTTTGAATGACTCATGCCTAATTCAATCACTGACGTCATGACAGCCACTGTTGGTAATGTCACAGCTTATCACTTTGCAGTGGCGAGTATGATATCACCATGGCTGGTCTGCAGAGCTGCTGCATGAGTCAGAGCAAAGGAGCATGGTGGTGCTCTAGAAAAGAGCTCCCTTCTGCACAAAATACCTCTGCTATTATCTGCAATTGAGAAGGGGAGAAAGAAAGCCAGGGCTGATTTAATGAAGCTTCTCTTATCTTTGTGGGTAGGGCGAGAGGGCTCCTCCACATACCTTCCTGAGCCCTCTGGAGCCTTTTGTTTCTTCTTCTTTGAATTCCAGCCTCATGCCCCAGCTCTCTTCCTTCCCCCTCAGAGAGATGGCATTACTCTGGCGTTAGCAGCTTGTCAGTGTTATTTTGGATAACTCAGAAGTTGGCTTACTGTTGAAAATATGTCTTTTGGGTTGAATAGAGTTCCTGCAGCAATGGTCAGGGATTTCAATAGAGCATTAGGGATTTTTGAAGGGTTAGTGGCTCATAGCTGTATTTTGTTTCTTAGGAAAAGCTTATTCCTTTTTAACTTACAGTATAAAATAGCATAGACTGTAAAATATACTGAGACTAGGCTACTTTTAGCTTAACATTCTGAAATCAAGTAGGTCATGGCAGAGGCAAATAAATCTATTGTATCTTTTACCTTTGAGGTGTTGACCAAGCAAGCTTCCTAAGGAAAACGAGTCTCTAATGAGTATTATGAATCATATTTATCACAGTACTCCCCGAGGACTGAGAGTCCCCAGCTGAGAATGGCTCCTCATTGTGTTGGAGTAGTGTATCTAATACTAGCAGATGCTGCTCCAAACTGCTCAGAATTGGAATAAAAAGGACAGATTCAGGGAAGGAGTATAACACAAGCAGAATAAAGAATGTAATGGCAGCAAGCACTCTGTTAAAGCCAGGGTTTTTGAGAGAAGGGAGTTGATGTAGGGGGCAGGTCTTCTTTCAGATTACGAGAACAACAAAATAGGAGAGAAAAGAAGTATAAAAGAATACAAAACCAGTGTGGCTCCCCTGTGCTGTAGCATTTCCTGAAATAAGCACTGTCTGCCTATTGTCTCTGGAAAACAATCCTTAATGATGTAATGTCATCATTTACAAAGACCAAATGCATAAGAATGCATGAATTCAGGGCTGAATTTGTCAAACCAACTAAGGTAGCTTTTGATTTATTATGAGTGTAATGACATTTGGAAAAAAAAGTATTCTGTTGAATGTTGTTAACTTTACTCACTGTCCTTTTCAGGAAACAACAGCAACTTGACCTGCATGGAGGACGGTCTGTGGTCTTTTCCGGAGGCTCTGTGTGAGCTAATGTGTAGAGCACCCTCCATAGTTCCTAATGCAGATCTTCAGACTACTCGCTGCCGAGAAGATAAGCACAAAGTGGGATCATTTTGCAAATACAAATGTAAACCAGGTTACCATGTCCCTGGATCCTCCAGAAAAGCAAGAAAGTACGTGAAATAGTAATGCCAAGCAGTCAATATGATTCAGGAAGCCATGGGTTAAAAAGATTTGGAGAAGAAATATGGGTTGTTTGTAACAAGCTTTATGTATTGTAGGGATTTTCACGGGACAGTTCCCTTATGCAGATAGTTGTGCAATTTCAAGGGGATTTAGGCACCTAACTCTCTTAAGTTCCTTTGGAAATCGTAGCCAATACTCAAAAAACAGATGTTACCTTAGAAATACCCTTTGATATGCAGTCTGGGGAGCCCCATTTGAAACTCTGCAGGAAAGAGTTAGTGCTATCGTATATTTTTGACTGTACACAAACCCACTTCAGACCAACCACAGCCCACAAGCCTGGGAAGCAATGTTTTGGGGATATGTGTCCAAAGCTGCAAGAGGAGTTTAGGCTAGGCAGTTAAATGTTGGTTTTGCAAATAATCATTATTTTCACTCAAAGATCCTATGACGCAGATTCGCAACTTGTTCCCCAAGTGTTAAAAGTCATCCCCTGCAACCTGCTAGCAGAGCTCAGAGTCTTTAGAAGGTCTTAGCTGACTCAGCTGCTCACTAAATGGTCTTGTTTGTTTCTACTCGGAAAGGCGAGCCTTTAAGATCCAGTGCACACAAGACGGCACGTGGCTGCCAGGAGCTTGCGTGCCTGTTACCTGTGAGCCTCCACCTTCCAAGTTCCATGGGCTCTACCAGTGCTCCAATGGCTTCCAGTTCAACAGTGAGTGCAGAATCAAGTGTGAAGATGATGACAATCAGTCGGTGAGTCACTCATATCCAAATAATCTAAGCCATAAAAGCATGTCTTCACCATATGACCTCAAGGGACCTTCATCTCAGAGAATGGCACCAAGTGCCATAGCTCCCTTGAGCCCTTGTCAGACCAGAAGTTAGCATCTTGTAGGATGTGGCTTTAGTATCCATCTTCAGAGGATCACACCACACCCTTGAGCTTTGGAGAATGACCCCACCTGACTGCTGTTTTTCTGTTCTTCAGTCTGTTGATGATTGCTGAACTGGGCTTGAGCCTGGAAGGTGAGAGCATCAAAGAAGAAGTTCAGATTTAGGGGCAGCCTTCCTCAGGTGTTGGAAGTGGATAGGCTGTGGAGTGGAAATGCTTCTGTCTAGGCTGAGCACTCCCAATCAAAGCCGTATTCCCCGGGTTTTGACAGGCCACTTTAGGAACAGCTTGTTTAGTACTCATGGCACTGTACCATGCCAGTCTAGCACATCTTTGTGTGTGTGAAAAAGGGCAGTGAGATGGAGAAGGGAAGTACATGATTCAAGTACACATTAACTGCTGTGAAGAGCCAAGAAAAACTGTTTTTTTTATCACAGTGGTAATGGTATTAATTATTACCCATTGAGAACTAACAATGAGTGACTTGCTGTTTTCCAGACAAGTAAGTGGCTGAAAGATCTGCCTCAAGTGGCTCTATAACCTAGCTAGAGAATTACCAAATATAGCTTCTGGTATTATGTTAATGCTGGAGGAAATAAGAAGTAATGAATGAAAGCAAGAAAGATATCAGTTGCATGCACTTGTCGTGTTCTGTACTTGACTTTTGTTTGTTGTTTTACCTTTCTTTACTCTCCAGTTCTTTTTGCCATCATGACTATATCCGTGTGTGTCATATGGTAGTTTAACTTTATAGGGATTATGACTATTTGGCCAAACTGTCTCTAAACTTTCATATTTTTCTGGCTGTGAAGGTGTCATTAAACATCAAGGGTCAGATTCTTATTCAGCATAAATCATCGTATTGCCTTTGACTTCCTAGGAGCTACAACTGATACCAGAAGAAGGCCTGGCCTTTAATGTTTAGTTTGAAATGCTTGGTTTTTTTCAGTAGAGGCAATTATAGTTTGTGAGATAGTAACATCCCCCATAAGTGCTACTGCTTAATACAAGTGGAGGATGTAGGAGCTGCTGTTACTATACACAGCGCAGAGAGCAGAGAATGCTCTGTCAAAGGAATTTGAATATATTTTCCGTTTTCGAGGACGTATTAAAAATGGGCCAGGTCTGCTCTAGGTCCAGTAATCTGAAAGATATCTCTGATACTTGCACCAAATGGTAAAGGTCACAGCTACAGAAGAAACAGCAATCAGATTTGGTGTGACCAGGAAGCTGCACTTACTACCCACATTCCCTGCAGAGCTGACTTGCCTGCTTCATGGGAATGAGAAAGAGAGAACCTCAGAATATGTGAGGTTTTGTATCAGAGCACCTGAAAAAGGTCTGGTTTTAAAAGGCTTATGTGAGATTTCAGGCCTTGTGAAATGAAAAGTCGCTAGTATTGCATGTAGGTGCAGTTTGCTTGGAAGGCTCTGTAATGCTTGATCTGTGGCTTGTGCACCTATGACTTGCTCTGACTGATCAGCATGGTGGAAGATGTGTACCATCTCTACTAGTACAGGGTAATGAGGACCACCAGTGTAATGGCAACTGGTATTACCGGTTTATGTGTTTTTAAATGAGCTAGACATGAAGAGATACAAGCAGTAGACTCGGGGTTAGAGCAATAATGAAGTAAGCTGTGGAAATGTCTCTTCATTGTAAGGAAGACTGTAGTGATTGTTCAGCTAGGAGCATCCTGAGCAAAAGAGAGAGACCATCTTGAGAAAGGGATTTGCAGGGAAAGGTATTTCCAGATATCCCAGAAAATAGATTACAGAAAAAGAGGGAGGACTCCTGGCCCAAGCCAGACCCACTTGAGAGGTGTTAATTATTTAAGGATTAAACCCCACTAAGTCTCTCTCAGCTATATAAGGTGATAATGCACGCTGCATCCAAGCAAGAAACACAGCAGGGATTTTCACAAGAGATTTTACAGGTCAGGGAGTGATGGACAGGATGTTACTATAGCAATGGATATCCTGGGTTCTCTAAGCACATTACAGTAACTATACAATAGTACCTCAATCACAGCCAACTCCAGGAACATAAATCAGGTTTCATGGCTCACCTTTAAAAATCATGGTTGAACTCTGGTGCACAAATTGCAGTGGAAGTTCACTGCATTTGCTAAAACAGCAAATTGTGCTCAATTATCAGTTAGCAATTTCTTCCTGAATTTGTCACCATGCTGAAAGATCATTACTCAGCTGTACATATTATATCTCAGACCACATCAGAGATGGAGGAGTCTAATGGTCATTTAAGCAGGTACCCTGCCCTGCCACCCAGAGCAAAGCTCTTCCATTTCTGAACGTTGTACAAAAATCATATGAACAGTCAGACCTAAATTAATCCATCTCTGCAAAACTGATCCTTAGGTGAAAGTCACCAAACTGGATCACGCACTGAGTCCATCTGGTTCATTATCCTCTCATATGATTTTCGTATTGTTTCTGGCAATAACCAGCTGTCTAGAGAAGAGAAAACAGGTCCCATCCAGTAGTCCGTCAGTAAGACCACTTTGCAGCTCCACTAAACATTGTGTTTGTGAACAAAGCTGAGCAGGGAAGCATAAGAATATCAAACATAACACACAAACCTGGCACCGAAGGCTGTGCAATCTTCTACTCTGGTGCCAGAGACCTCTGCAGATCCCTGTGCATCCCTGGTCTGTGGGTCTGGGGGAATGCCTCCAAAGACAAGTTCAGCATGCCTGATGTGAGTGTAAACTCTGTCTGGGATCCCAGGGTAGAAAGCATGCTAAAGGATCCCCAAGGATATCCAGCATGATCTCCAAGACCCTAGTGGATGGATGGTAGACAACATGCCTGGCATGTGAAACAGGCAAAGAGGAGTAAAGATCCTGCATGATGCTGCCAGTCAGCATGGCCCAAGCTAGCATCTGTTGGAGGTTTGGAGCCCAACCACAGGAGATATCCTCCTATTGAATGTCCCACATTATCCAGTGGTCGTTAGGCTCACAGATCCTTCAGAACAGCTTGTGCAGAAATCCCCAATGCCATGTGCATAGATCTGACAAAAGATTGCCTTGTGCACTCCTTTGTTGTTTCTAAAGGGCATGATATTTCCCCTTGGACTTTGGTATTCATTCTTCAGTATTGTACAGAGGATCTTTTCTATAAGAGAAATGTCATATTCTATTCCTTCACCATCCCACACCAGAGGATTTTTTTCTCACCTTTACACCTGCCTCAGTGCATGTCTGTCTCAGACTCTTCACTTGCTGTCACTCAAGGCAGCCAAGCTCTAAAGAGCACGTTCTGCCCTGCTAAGCATCCCTGCTTGGTGTCCTGCTTTTGTTTCTCCTTCAGATGGGCATTGGGGATTCTTTCTTTTTCAAGACAAGGATGATGCAACTAGTTAGAAAATGGGAGGAGGAAAAAGGTTATCTACATTTAACACAAACCTCTTGACAACAAGAAGGAGGGCAAATAGGGTGAATGCACGTTTCTTGCAGCCAGAGTGGGTCCATTTTAAGGCAGAGAACTTACAAAAGCCCTGTAAAAACATTACCTTGCATAGAAGAGGCATTTGTGTGCATGTGCAGTCTGCTATTTTTATTTTTTGGAATAAAACCCCTTCTTGCCCCCCAGGGCTGACAATCCCAACCGGTGGCTTCCCCGTTCCAGCAGAACTTTGTTCCCAGCTTGGCTCTGCCTGCTGTTCACTTCCCAGACTGAATTTGCTTTTCTTGCTGTTGTTTTTGTGACTGTCCTCGTTATCTCCTTTCACGTTCCCAGGGCCGTGGTAGCAATGTGATTCACTGCCGGAAGGATGGCACCTGGAGTGGCTCCTTTCATCTCTGCAAGGAAATGCAGGGCCAGTGTGCTCTGCCCACTCAGCTGAACAGCCACCTGAAGCTGCAGTGCTCCAGCGGCTACGGAATAGGTTTGTGAGCATCAGCCCTGGCCGCCTGCCACGGAGGGATGGGGGGGGGGGGGGAGAAGAAGTGGGAGAGAGGAGCAGGATAGGAACAAGAGGGAGGAAGGAAGGAGGCTAGAGTCCTTGAAGTCACCTTCTCTTGTGGACCAATTTGCCTCAGTGAAATAACTGCTTTTAGGAAACATGAAGCTTTTGGAGGCCAGACATCATGTAACATATACTAACTGCCTACTCCATACAGCGTTTCCAATTTCGGCATGTCCCTTCTTGGCCAGCTGGTTTTAATGGGCAGCCAGCAAGCCAAACTACACAGGAGATGTATCCAGCCCTCAGAATAAAGGGCTGGTACCTGAATTTGCTCTTACACTTCTGTAATCTGTCCCCCCCACCTCTTCCACCACACAGGGGACAGAGGAATACACTGTAGACTTTATTTTCAGCCCGCGTTCTTGAGGTGTCCCTGCTGTAATGGTTGCAACGTGAGCTGCGCCGGCTGCCGCCGACCCTGGGTGTGCGAGGCCCCTTCCTGCGCCCCCTCTCCCAGCCCGCGCCAGGCCCCCTCCTCCCCTTGCGCTGTCCCTTTGAACTTGGAGAAAGCGTTCCACGTTGTGCGGCTCCCTCATTATAGCACAGCCGGGTGAGGGACCGCGAGCCTGCCGGCGTTCCCTCCCCGGGGAGGAGAACACGACCTGGATGAGATCACCGCTCTGTAATGATGCCAATTACAGATCATATATCAAAACAATTCCGACCCGCTCCTCTCCGTAAGTGTAAATAGCGCGGCGGAGGGCGCGAGAGCGAGCGGCGAGCAGGCTGCAGCGACTCTTAATGTGGCGAGGCGTTTTACCCTTGAGATGAGGTTACCTACCAGGGGCAGGCAGGTTTTTCCAAGGAGAGAAATACCAAATGCTGGGTTTGAGGGGAACATTTCCCTGCGCTGGGAGCGGGGAGGGTTTGCAGCTCCGCTTGGCAGTGGGTGATCACCTTCCTCTGCTCCTCTCATGCCCGAGCCTTGCTGGGGACAGCTGCCAGCCACGCTGGGGTGGCCATCCCTGGCAGCAAGGTCCAGCGGGCCCGATTCTGAGCAGGGGTGGTGCAGCCTTCATGGAAGCAAAGGACTTGCCGTGGTGGCCTCCTGCCTGGCCCGAGCTGTGGACCCTCAGCTAGAGCATGGCTCTCACTGGAGCTGCAGGAATAGCTCCAGAAGGGCACATCAGCGGTTGGCTCTTATCCTCAGCAGATGGAGACATACCACACACTTTGTTAGGCTCTCCTAGCACCACCTTTCAGGATCAGGTTGTTTGGGTTTTCCTCTCTTTTTTTTTTCATGAGTTTTTGGAAGCCTGATAGATGTCCTTCCAAGAAGACTTTCTGTCCACTCGTGCACAGTAGGGCTGGTATTAATGGGCGCTTATCCAGCGAGTTCATGAAGCCGCTACCGCTTGCGCTAGGAAAGCAAAACAAACCTCGAGCTCTCCACGAGCCTCGCTGGCTAAACAAACTGGGGCTGCTTTGTTCCCTCTGCTCCTCCATGTGGGAGTATATGAGAAGGCAGAAGCAGGTGGGGAAAATAATAGCATCCAGTCGTGGTCACTATGAATCCCACACACCTTCGGTAATTCCTCAGACACCTAATCTGCCCTTCCAGGCTGAGGTGTATGTTGAGCCAAAGGTTCAGCTCTCCAAACCAGTGCAGAGATTAATTCCACCTCCAACACTGATTGGAGTGCAGAAATCCTAATGACATGTTTGTAGCAGCTGTGCCATTCAAGAGTGATTTTCCAGGGGGGAAATGGTAATGGTCCAACACACTAGGGCTTATGGTTGTGTCACCACAGGGCTCTGGGATATTGCTGCAGAGTATCACAGCATGTTTTAATAAAGAAAGGACAGGATTCCCACAGGGCATGACAGTTAATCAGAGAAAAAGCAGGTTTATGTGTGAACAAAGCCATCATTACTTCTCTGCATACTTCTATCAAATATGGGACTTAGGTGATAGCTTGCCTGAATATCGTTAGGCTTGATCACTGTCCAAAACATTATTATTGAAGGCCTTTAAATTTGACAGATCAAACAGTAAGATTTTTGTCATGTCATAGGTGAGATGAGTTTGGTGGCCTCTCCTTAATCAGTCCCAATGCTTGAAAGAGCATTTCCATTTGAAATGGAAAAACCTTCAGACCTTCTTGGTGATCTGAAAGAACAAAATCTGACCCCCTCCTTGGAGTTAATAGCCAGAGAAAGACCTAGGTAGACAGCTCATAAGAAAAGGCCTTGGAATATATGCCACCCCCATGGCTTTCTACTGAGATGTTATGGGACGTGCTCAGCATTTCAAATGTGGCGACAAGATATGTGATAGTTACTGTTGACTGCTAATTGCAATTTAAGAAAAAGGAACTCTAATCCTATCCTTCAGCGGGAAGGATACTGAAAAGCTAAGAAGCTGCTAGCTTTATCCTCTCCATGTTTTGTGCAGGCGCTGAGTGTACCACCTCATGCCTGGATCACAGTCATGAGCCCATCCTTCTGCGTGTGAACGAGACTGTGCAAGACATCCAGCACTGGATGAACCCTCAAAGAGTGAAGGTCAGTGCCTACTGAATTTACTAACTGTATCACCTTGTTACAAGTTTACATGCAGTGAGCAAAAAGGTAGCTTTACCCTCAGTTTGTCCAGTGAAAAGAAATACATGAAGGAAACCCTTCTACCCTTTAGAAAAGAATTTCTGAATTTTATTCTTCTTTGCATGTTGTTCTAGCAACATGGTGCCTTCCTCTCCATATGGGTTTCTCTCTGTGATTTCCCAGGAAAAATTAGTTCGAGATAAAGGTCCCAAGTCAGCATGTTCAGATCCACCCAGCACCCACAGTGGGTCTGGTCTCCTGGAAACAGGATTCTTTACTCAGGAAAACATGATGGAAAATGAGAGAAAGGGCACAGGACGGGTTTTGTTCTCTTCTTCCTCTTCAGTATTTTGCACACTTTGAGTGGTTGGGCTGCATTTTTCTGCCCTGCTTTTGGATGACAAAAGAAGCTGGTACACAGGGTATTTCATTTCCCAAACCAGCAGAGCTCACCGAGTCCTCCCCTCTCCCCTTCTCCCGCATGTGATAGATGCCTACTCAGCACAGCCCATTCCAGAGGTCACCACTTCTTCCTCCTGTGCACTGCAAATGCACAGACAGCATTAGCAACTCGCAGCACCCCCATTCAGCCCTGTGCACCCTCCGGCACCCGCTGCTATCAGTCTGCCTCTGTGGGGACATGCACTCCCCTGTATGGTGCCTTGAACATGCACTCTCACCCATACACACACGTGCCACTTGTAGCAAATAGCTCTTTGGCTACACACCTGCTCTTGGATGCCAGCAGGAGATGCACTCCAATTCTTCATGAAAACCCTCATGCTGTCTACATAAATATGCTGTCCTGCCCAGCCATACATGTAAACAGGCGCTTGTGCATAGACAGTATTTATGCAGGTGTAGACATTTTTCTAGACATGCTCAAATGCATGTCAGAAGAAGCTGGCACATCACACGCAAACAGAGCGCAGGTTACTTACTGGTGGTGCTTTAATGAACACTGTCTTCTTTGACATACTTGGCCCCAGCTTTACAGGAGCCCATGTTTTACACACTTTGAGCTAGATTTAATAAAAGAACGGGCAGCCAACACAGCGCTCTGTATATACTGAACAGCTTTGAAAACCTGTTTGCTTCTCCATATGCCTAAATGTGTACCCAGGGTTTGGGATTTTTTAAATCAGGCCTTAGCTGTGGGCAGCGAGCTGCTCTGAAAATCTCAGCCACTTTATATTTCTCTACTTCACACAGAGCCATAGCAAGCAATAGAATAAATTCTGGAAAGGGCTGGGAGGCATAAGCCCAGAGAATATGACAAGCGCACAGTATCCTTCCTCGCTTCCCATTCACTCCAGATGCTGAGATTATATTACTGCCTAAGCCTAGGCTTTGCCAAGTTTCTGGCCTGAAACATAAAGAAAACCCCTATCTCTATGTTAGGGGCAATTTCTCACTGGCGCTTTCCTGAGCGCTAGACTTTAAAGTGGTTTTGTAATTCATGGTGAAATACAGTGACAGCTTCCCTCCCATTCTCTGCTGTGCTCCTTCATTTATTGATGCTGGTACACAGAGGGAGCTGTAATGAGTTTTATACCTACAGGTCTCTGGAGGGCTCATTAGGCAGCAGGGAAAACATATAGTAGTAAAGGGGGAGATGAGGGGAGTGAGGGATGGAGGAGAATTCATGGTTTCCAAGTGTACCGTGGTAAATATGTCCTTTTTTGCCCTTATGATGAGGATCTTACAAGAGTTTTAGACTATGAACAGATATGAATCTGATCCCAGAAATGCTCCGTAACTAATATGTGAGATTTGGGCCTTAAAACATGTATTAGGAGATGGAGGGAAGCCCTCAGGGGCACAAAGAGAAAGCAGCTCTGTTCTGAATGTCAATAAACATACCTCCTTTAGAAACAGAGGGCTGTGTCCCTCAGAACAGGTACAAGTTGGGTTGAGCAAGGTTTCTTCTTGTCCAGCTGCAGTAGTGTATGCATGGGCCATAAAGACAAAGACTTGCACGAGACCAGAAGGATGATACTAAAACAAGAAGGGAGGAAATTTTTTGCTGGACACTGTAAAACAACATCCATCATATCCAACTCTCCAGATAAGGGGAAGTCACCCACTGGAAGTCAGTGCCTTGCACAGAGCTCTGAAATGGGAGAAATGTCACCACGGGTGGGGTCAAGGAGACCCTGCAGAGACAGGGACTCGGATGCCTTTGCGAAAGGTGTCCACGCCAAGCTGCTTTATCATTAATAGTACACTGCATCTCTATCCGCGTTCAGTGAGAGCTTACCGTTGTGGGAAAAGTCAGCAGCCGTTTGCATTTACATAGGAGTCCTTGTGGATGTCAGAGTACTTGAGTGACACAAAAGAAACATTTTTATGTACTTAATTTTAGGTACAGGTAATGTACAAATTCAGTGCAGTGTGAGAAACAGATAAAGGCAGGACCTATCTGTGGAGCTAACATTCAAGACAGGCACAGATAAAGCATAGGGAGGGCTTGCAAGAAAAAAAATATTTGTGTGTGGCTGTTAAAGCAACAGCTGTTATGGAAGCAAAGTGGGAAGAGGGAATCATCTCTCCTCTGGGAGTTGTTTAGAGCAGAGCTGTGCAAATCACTTGATTTTTCGGTTCGCTGGAAGTTCTGTCAAATTAAAAAAAAATGTTTTCTCTTAACCAAAGTGACTTTTTTGTTGTGATTTTTGGTGAACCAAAAAGCTGGAGAAAACCCATGTTGGTCTGAACATAACTTAGCATTTAATTTCCAAGGATTTTTTTTTTTACTTTTTTTTAAATAAAAATGAAACAAACTTGGAAATTAAATGTCGTCTTAAAATAAAAACAAAACAACAGATATTTCATTTAGAAAAATGTCAAAATACCAATGTGCTTTTCATAATTGTTTTAGGCTGAGTTGCTCTACTGGGTCTAAAATAGTTTACGGAAATCGGTGCAAATATGCAATGATGTGGTTCATCTGTTCCAAATCATCATGTTCAGCAAGAAGAAATTTCACCTGAAGTCTTCCACGTGTCTGTTGTTCTGTGCAGGCCATGTTCGGAGCACTTATTGCCACCCCAATATGGCCCATGGCTCCTATGTAACATCCAAGTGCAAGGGGCAGAGAGTTGTTGAAGACATCTATAATTAGAGCTGCCAAGACTCTGTACTGACAGTGGAGACGAAATGAAATGCCTCAGAAGGGCAGTTTGACTGCTCTTTCCCATTGACTGTAGAGAAACAGAGCAGGCGCCTGATTTCTTCTTGGGTGCCATAATGCGTTGTCTGACTTTAGATCCTTGCCTTTGTGCAGAGCAGGAGCGGGGCAAGTACTATGGAGCACGTGCATGCAGGTGATGGCCTTGAAAGGGCTGGAGTGCCCCGACTCTGCCTGCCAGCTGGGACAAAGCATGGCCATAGCCACACTGGACTCCTTGGATACTACCCCACTGCTAGCAATGTGTTTTCCCATATGGCTTGCATCCGGGTATCACAACCCTTAGGATTTTGCATGTCCAGAACAATCATGGAAATGATTGTTACCTTAAGTACTCCAGTGTGAACCACCAGAATCTGTCCCTAATTATTCCAGCTTTGCAGCTTTCCTCTTTCCTTCCCCTCTCCCTTTGCTGTGAATATTGGATTCATCTTGCAGCAGGAAAACTGTGACACAGAGTAGTGAAATGACTTATTGCAATGTGGCAATGCAGCGACAGAGAACCCAGGAATTCCCACCCCGTCTGTAACTACAGGAAGAAACTACCACAAAGAACTGTGTCTCTCCTCCCTTGTCAGCAGTTGCTGATCCCCTCACCACTGCGATATTAAGCCCATGGTTAATTGTCATGTTCATTTAGTGCCTGAGGAGAGAGTTAGTCGAGACCAGTAGATGCCAGTCCCTGCACTTCAGCCCTGGGGGACACTTGACCCATCTAGGTGGAGGAGAGCTCTCCACGGGCCTCTCCCAGGGAAACCTAATCCCCTTTGCAGCCCTCAAATGGTTGACATCACTGTGTTATTGCCACAATGGGGAGGGAAGCGCTGTGACCGGAGGCACTGGGTCTTCCCTCACAAGGAGAAAATGACAGCTTGATTTGCTTTCTTGGCTCTTTGTTACCTAGTGTGGGACCATATCCCAGCTTCCTCTCCCTTCACAACAGATGGAGTCACAGCCACCAAACCGCAGATGTAGCTGAATGGCATTTATGGGATGGGGACACAACCAAAGTCAATATACAAGGTTAAGTAGCAAGGCCTGACCAGGAGGGCAGCTGTGCTGCAGAAGCCAACGTGCGAGGGGCAGCCGGGAGCCAGCAGGGAGGCATATGTCACCGCAGCGGCTGGGAGCAGGCATCGGCGCCTGGGAAGTGAAGGAGCCCACTTGCTCTCACGTAGTCAGCAGCCAGATGGGATTCCCTCTTTGCTCTGCCTTGCAAGTGGTAGATGGGATCCTTCCATCCCATCCACCTTTTACAATGCTTTCTGTTGGCCTTGTAAATCCAGTTTCCTCTCTGTTCACACTGATGCCATTGAATCTTTGTCTGACTGACAAGGCTCCTGCAGTAGTGCCTTCCATACCGCTGCTTAATATTTACGCATTTATTTATTTCAGTTGCCTTGTGCAGCATCCTAAGGTGCCTTTGCACCTGTTAGAACCACAGCATGCCCAGCAAGCTGTATCCTCCCCAATTTCTGTACACCCCCACCCCACCCTCCACACGCATCCCCTTGCATCCCGTTGTTCTGCGCATGTCACAGCAGGTGCTTCAAGATGCAAACAGGCCTTGTGGTGTGAATTCAGGGTTTGGAGAACCAGCAAGGAATGCCAAGGGCTCTTCCCAGACCGTACTCTGCTTCCAGCTTTGTGAACAGGAGCAGGATTGAATTTAGCTGGGGTAGCCCTAATGGTCTCTGCTGCCAGAGGAATCATCCTAGGAGAGAGCAGAGTAACTGGGGCTAGAACACTGAGAGGCTTCTGCTCCAGCACTTTGAACAGGACCTAGAAATGACATCCTGCCAGGACAGATCACTGAGCAGAGGGTACTGTGAAATGCTCAACCTGCAGCAACATTTGGAGATTACTGTCAGGGCCTGGCTTAGGGCTAGTATGTAAGAAAGACTGGGAAAAATCCTACATCTGAGTTGTGCGCACATTCCTGTGCCAGACTGCGGTATTGTCTGTTTGAAGTATATATACTTTCTCTGCCTGGTGTGCTGTTACTGCCACCCAAATCCTTTTGGCACACCCTGACTCCACTGGGGAGGAGAAGAGGTGAGAGGTGTTCATGGTTGCATGTTCTCACTGATTATTTGCTTGGATCTGAAACCTTTCCTGGTAGCAAAGTGAATGTGCCACTGGTCCTGTGATTAATTTAGCACAAGGCAAGTTGGCATGCCTAGGCTATGGAGAGCGATCCAGGGCTGCTCTCCCTTCCCTGGGAGACTGTCCAGAAGAAGGCTGTTTAACCACTGGGATTTAAGATGACCTTGAGTGAGAGCACAGATGTGTGCTTTCCTAGGAGAGGACAGTCGTATAAGGGGAAGGACAAAACTCAATAGTTGCTGAGGTTTTAGCACTGGTAGGTTCAGCAAAATAGCCAGAAAATCTACTGTTGGGGATTCATCTTAACTTGGAAAGCTCCTTTTTTAAAAGCCTGTTCAAAGCTGCCCTTGCTTCTTGGACTGCCTTTGCCAGCAGCCTCATAGGCAGGTAGACAACAACATGGAAAGGTTTGGTGCATGCCAGGAGGATGTATCGACAAGGGTAGCTGTCTGACCATTCCAAGTGCTTAGTTTTTTCTGTTCGGTCAATGCCTTTTTAGGGCTATCATCTGGCTTATTGTGTTAGATCCAAACTCTCGCAGATATTCACATATATGAAGCTGTTTTATAAATATTGATGCTCTTTACCAGGGGAACATGAGAGACTCTTCAGCAATGCACTTTCTATCCTTATTGTTTGGCTAGGCTTGGGCATGGGAGGGAAAAGCCTGTTTTCTTTTCTCCGTTGGTTTAAGTCTTGGGTTCAAATGCTCTTGAATGGCTTCCTTTACTCTCCCCTTTCCTGGTCTGTTGACTGGCTTTGTTTATTTTGAAACCTAGAAAAATTTCCTTTCTTTTCCCTCTGAAGTGCAATAAACAGAAGAGAGAAAAAAATAACTTGCCATTTGTGGCAGGCAACAGCCTGGAAATCTCCAGCTGTCCGTCAAGAACGCACTACGGGAATGTCTGACACCACAGGGCCCCTGCACCTTGCAGCTTCCCTCTCGGGGGATAAACAACATCCTCCTCCCCCGGCCTCTTCTCTTCTCACACAGACGGGCCCTGTTGCAAGGCAGGTGGGGCAAGCTGGGCTTGACTAATAGTGGAAAATCCGAGAGCATCGGAAAGATAAACAGCCCAAGTCAGATAGTATAAAAGTCCTTTTTCTAGTGCACGCCAGGTAAGCCTCAAATGACAGAAACTGTAAAAACATGCTGAGGTTCCCCTGCAGATGGATTAAATTAGCCCTCAAATAAACAGGGGAAGGGATGGCTTGTGCGTCAGGTCTTCCCAAACATTAGTCCCTTCCTCTCCTAGGCCTCCATCCAACTCCTACCCCGGTCCTTTGGCAACTGCCCACAGGTTTGTCTTGCCCAACTGACCATTCTTGTTTTCTGTCTGTAGAAGATAACCCAAAATGAATGTTGTGCTGAATGTCACAATGAATGGTTGGGAGTCCCTTTACCTTGACATCGATGGTATTGAAGCACTTTCTCCACTAACTGCTCAAACTTTTTTAAAATCTGGGTTTCCACCTCTGTGGCCAAACAATGGCTGTCCTGGGTATGTCATCGCTGAGCAGGCTGGCATCTCATTTTTGCTCATAACAGGGCACTCCAGATTTTTTCCCATAGAATATCTGTAAGCATATTTGATACAGCAATTATTATAAAACTCATATAATGTAACAGAAAATGTTGTCCTTTTGGGGGTTGCTTTGAAGGAGTGTAGGGGAGGTTCTTCTATTTAAAATCTACAGGTTGGTGCAAAAATCTGAAGGGTCATCTTTAGTTTTCTCTGTCTTCAAGAAACACAGGTATGATGGGTTATAAAATAGAGCAGTGATTTGCAGCACCAAAAAAATCCCTAAATGAATTCCTAAAATATCACCCCCATACTCGAGAGCTAGACAGTGGACCTCTGCCTTTGCTTTTCCCTGCCACATTCCCCCACCATGAGTGAAATATTGGACATGACATTTTAGGAGAACCTTAAATATTATTTTAATCTCAAATGTTCTGTTATTGCAAGTGTCAAGTCCAACACTTCTTGTAAATACCTGGAGGACAGCCAGGTCCTGAGAACACAAGAGGTGTTAGGAACTGAACTTCATTGGTTAAGTACAGGAGAGCCATAGAAGCCAGCACACTGGCTTTCTAGACACTGATTTCTTTGTCATAACCTAGTTTTCTTTCTCTTCCCCTCTAGAGCGTTGTCTGCACGGCGGGACTCAAGTGGTACCCTCACCCTTCTCTGATTCATTGCGTCAAAGGCTGTGAGGTGAGCATTAGCATTCACTGAGATGGTCCATGCTTGCTCTCCTAGATATTAGGATAGTAATCACTGCAGTCATAATAGTTAAAAATGCTGTTTTTTCAAGATAGGCAAACAAGGTTTTGCCCTGACTAACTTATCAATTAAACTGTGATTTCCTGCATCAATTCTGATCCCCAGCAATGAGTTTGGGTGATTTTCCTAGACCGAAGACTGCTACAGAAATTGACTATGCTGTTCGGCAAAATTAGTTTACTTTCTTCAGCATTTGCAAGGATTTTGGAATTCCAGGGAAGCTGCAAAAATCATCAGTTGTTTGCCTTGATTTTGATATCTTTTTTTGAGGACCAATTCTTTCCAAGGACCACTAGGCTTTGGTGGGCAGATAAATTTGGGGAAAGTCAGAGGCAGAATGATACCACTGGATGGAGAATATGGCCAAACAGTGAGCAAATGAGCCGAACAGTGACCTGTCCCTCCACTATGCACCGCTGTCTAGCCTAGAAAAAACATCAGAAACATGTAGTTGCTTTTCAGTGGTGATAACACTTCTACAGTCTTATGTGTTATTTGCAGTAAGTAATTATTTTTCAGGATGCTATTTCTGCTGACAACAATCTTCGAAAAGTTTGAGAACTCTTAAAATGTTTTCAGTGCCTAAGCAGGCCATGAGCATCTCTTTCTGGGTCATGGCGCTCATTCGGTTTCCATCATGCCAACACTTTACTATCTCATCCCCATCTACAAATTAATCCTCATGACACTCAGAGCCCATTTTAGAAATAGGGAAACTCAGAAGGGTAGGTGAATGCTTTGGTTACATGGACAGGCTGTGGAAAAGCTGTGTTTTGAACCCAGCTCTTGAGACTTACTGCAGCACCTATTACACTCTCAGCACTCAGTAACCCAATTTTACAAGCACACTGAAGTAAGTTATTTGCCCAGAGTGGCAGAATATGGCACAGAACTCCTAAACCTGACACGAAATACTAGACCACATTGCTGTGCGGTGCGTGTTGTCTTAAAGTGAAAGACAGGTTTCCTTTGCATACAAATGTTGGGCTCAAGAGGATAATAACTCTCCAACAATGCAGTAGTTTCTGTCTAGTTGTTCCTTAAATGAAAAGCATTCTGCTGTCAGTGCTTCTAATGTCATAAGCCATCTCACACATTGCATTCATGCAGGCTGACTAGGTGCCCCTATTCTCCAAAGAGAGCTAAAATAACATCCAGGGACCATTAAGAAATGCCATTCAGGTGCTAATTCTCCATTGGGTATCCATTCTTCTGCTGTTTGAGGATAGTTGTTACTAAAGCAAACTTTGCAATGATGTAATAATTTACTAGAAGCCATTATTACTGACGTGCTTTTTCTCAGCATTTTCTTTCCTTCCATCATTGTTAATTGCCAGATCCTTCTGCATCAATAGAAACTTTCTTCTTTTCATCATTCATTCAGCAGTGTCACTGCATCACAATCTGTCATCTTGGAAAGCTTTACCCAGACAATTGATAATGGCCTCTAGCATCATTTTTAGATCATGATGCTTCCAGTATCCAAGAATGGGCCAGAGCTTGTTCTCTGGCATTAAGATTTCAGAAGATTTCAGTCTTTTAGTTATGGAAACAGGGAATAATAAGCCAGTAGGTCAATAACACTAGACCGTTAAGCTGATATAGTTCCTAATGTATTAATATCCTTAGCATTAGGAAGAGTTGCCTGAATAGAAGGCTCTAAGCAGGGCATTATTTTACTCTTGGCATTTATAGTGGTGACCCAGGCTGCTGCAGTGTGATTTTTTGTCGCTCCCTAGTGGCAGGAATAGAGGTTTATGAGTCAGATACATGCTTCCAGGCAGTTATCTTAGGTGTTTCATTAGAAAACTAGTGCCCCCTGGACTACCTATCTAGTCAGTGGAGAAAGCAAGGTTCCTCCAAACTCTTAAGACCACTAAGTTATGCATGAAGACCTCTACATATCACTGTCAACAACCAGTCCTCCAAGGTATTCCAGATGAGGATTTTGGTACCAAATTAGAGTATCTGTTATTTGTCTTGTTCTTCTCCTCCAAAGAATTGACTTACCTGATGTGTCAGTAGAAGTGAAAGGCATGTTCTTCCACAAGTTCCTGTTAGTAGTCTTCCAGTGTACATAGGTGTATGGCAGCGATACAGGGATGGAAAATTAAATGAAAACCCTTCTTGACAAGCAGGCACAGCCAGGCAATACCAGGGAAACGTGGAGAAGCCTATCCAAATGTCTTGGAAGGTTAAGCAAGATTTACGCTTTTGAAGATGACAAAGTTGGCATAAAAATACTTATCTATTATCTGTTTATAAATCATTTAATTATTAACGACACTGGAAGGGTCTTTGCAAGTCAGAGCCTTTGCCTACATAAATCAATCTATTTCTATGTAAGTAATGGAGCTAAGCCATTTTACAAGGATAGGATCCTCACCCTACAATTCTGATTTCCTTGTCATGATTTATAGTGTTTGCATGTAACTAAAAAAGTGAATCTTAATTAGTCAGTCAATTCCTCGTAGTCCTGCTCTGATCTGATGTTATCTTTATTGCCTTGATTTCCTACACCCTCACAGAAATATTTAAATCTGCAAAACATTAACAGTGAAAGCCTGCAGCTGCACTACTCCACTGGGTCCGTTTCAATATTGATGAGCGTGGCCATGGCTCTTTCTGGGGAAAGTGTGCCAATGTTCTCATTAATGGTTCTGGATGTATCTATCATCAGGAAATCTCTAGTACTGCAATTAGTGTAAAATTCTCCCAGGAAACCTCCACGAGCCTTCCAGCTCATTCTGCAAAGATGGCTTTTTGTAGGAACCTGGCATGACTGTGCAGAAAAAATGTATTTTCCAAAGAGCAGATAAAGTGGGAATGGTCCCATGAGCCTGTGAGTGTAAGAGGCATTAAGGAGAGATGACTGTGCTCTTTCCTCAGCATCCATTTTTCTGCTGCCTGGGTCTCATACCTGGCATAGTCCCTTCTTAGCATCAGGTGGAGGTTTGACTTCCAAGAAAGACTCACTGACCAAGAAGTTTTCAACATGTAATGAAAAATCAGAGTTCAACAAAATCTCAATCTGTGGCAAAGTGGAAGCCTTTTTCTTCAGAATCAGCATTGTTATTGAGATTTTATGCAGTAAATAGATTAGTGATCACACTTTGTTTTTCAAAAAGTGATTTATGATTTTTACTTAATAGCTCTCCACAACGTCCCTCTGAGTAATTGCCATTATCCCACCTCTGAGCTATGGAGCACAGGAGATTGTGGGTCATCAGCAGGTTCATGCACTGCTTGTCTGAGAATGAGAGCATGTGGTCCTTGTGCTGCACTCAGAGCACCTCCATTCTCTTCTTCATATGTTGTGTACTCTCATTGCTGACGCTTGTCGCATAGTTAGATGAACTACAGTAGGAAAGGCAGCTATTTTGCTGCTATACCTAATCTTGTCCCACTTTGTTTCTGAAGGTCAGCTGAAAATTGGCAAAAGGTGCCAATTTTTAGATGCCTTGATGCTGTCGCTGGGCCTAATCAAATCGATATTCCTGAGGCATCATCTTATGTGAGATGTAAAAAGCAGACAAAGGATCATTTATCTTCCTCTATCCCCGCGTTTTTTTTTCCTGTCTTCTTTGCAAGAAGAAGGGAATAATTATCTCTTACTTTTTGGAGCTGTTTGTCATGTTACAAGCCGTATTGCTCCTTCAAATCTTCATCATTTCCTTCGGACTTTGTATCATGGATTTTGTCCATGTCCATGTCCTCAGCCTTTTTCTGCTCTTTGATTTTTTTAGCCTTTCATGGGAGATAACTACTGTGACTCCATCAACAACCGAGCCTTCTGCAACTATGATGGTGGAGACTGCTGTGCCTCAACAGTCAAGACCAAAAAGGTATGTGTGCCTGTTCCTTTTTTGCCTATGAATTCCTTAGTGAGCGCAGCTTTGTGCCTTGGCAGATTTTATTTTTACTAGAACAGGGGATCCAAGATCTCAGAAGGATCTTCAGTGCAAAAGCATCAAGAGCAACAGGCATCAGCTCACAATAGGCACTGAGTTTCTGGTTCATTTAAGGTTCTCTTTTTGATAGTTTTGTGCATTTTCCATCTTAACTTGCCTTATGCACGTGCAAAGCAACTCCTTAAACACAGGAGTGAGATACGTTCATTCTTACTGCAAATAGTGCCCTAGATACTCTTTAGACAAAGGCTGGCTCCCTGCAAAACCCTGCTGCATGTTCCTCAGAAGAGGAACAGTGTCAGTGCTGCACCTACTGCTCAAGAGAACTGCACGGAAGCTCTAACAGTATATTGTTTGCCTGTCCTCAATGCTCAGAAAGGGAAACTGAAGATTAGGAGTCAATAGGAAAAGAAGAGAGAGCAAAACAAAAACACTGTAAATCTATATACGTAGATCCATGTATGCTCATGTGTGCGTGCCTTTCACACCGTCCGATCTCCCAAAGGATATGGTAGGGGTGCAGAGAAGGGCAGCAGAGCTGATTGGAGATATGGAATATCTTCTGTGCAAAGAGCCACCACAGAGATCAGGACTTGCAAAACTTGCAAAAGAGAGGGTGGACCTGGGTAGTGGTAGGAATTGACAAAATCATTATTTAATGCAGGGAAGATGCTAAGGGAAATAAAATACACTGTATCTTACAGAGCTGCAAGGGGGTAAAATGGAAACTACCTGGAAGCAGTT
Source organism: Rhea pennata (assembly GCF_028389875.1). NCBI lineage: Eukaryota > Metazoa > Chordata > Aves > Rheiformes > Rheidae > Rhea > Rhea pennata. The sequence goes on from NC_084680.1 coordinate 6,005,809, forward strand.
GCAAACAATTGAAAGAAAATGCTTATTCACACAAAGTGTATTTGAATAATAGAATTCATTGCCACAGAGTAATGAGACCAAAAATATATTTGAAATCAAAAAGAGAATAAGCACATTCAGGGAGGCTAGGTCCATCAGTGGCTTTTAAACACAATGATCTGGATGCAATTTCTGGCTCAGGAATGCTTAAACCATTGACTGCTTGACTCTGGGAGGTATACCAAGGAAAGGATCTCTCTACACATCACCATTTTTTTGTGTGTTTCTTTTAACACTCATTTCTGGCCAGTGTTAGATATCCTACAATGTTGATATACTGGAGTGATGGAGCTTGCAGCTTGAAGCAGTGCAATATTTCATATATTTCCACCCAGAGTAGATTTTGAACTTGGTTCTCGAAGACAAGAGAGAAAATTTTAGCCTCAAATATGGTTTCTTGCAAGGTCAAGGTCAAGGTTTCTTTTTCTTGGTTCAGCCAAATATCTCTTACCTGTACTGCGCTGTGGGCTTTCTCTGGCTTATCCAGAAACACTGGGGTAGGGACTTGAACATGTCTTGGCAAGTGGAAGGAGTTAATTTCTTCACTGTGTGGGATATGAGGGAAGAGGTAGCTTTCCTAACTCTGCCTTTTTGGAAACAATTAATCTCCATGTTACTGTGTTTGTTTTACAATGATTCCTGTGAACTGTGTGCTGGAAGGGAAGCAGTAGCAGGTGAACATCTGTGTTCCCCAAGAGTGGAGTATGGCATTGACAGCCCATAAAGTTCTCCCTGTTGTAATGAGACATAGGTCCAGAAATAACCACTTCAAAAATGAGCAGGGTCAGACAGCAGCTCATTTTTAGTATCGTCTCCAAGAAGAGAATCCCATCTCTGGCTGATTTTCCCATTCTGCCACCTCCTTGGGAAGAGCAGCCTAAGGGCTGCTGCAGGAGGTCTGCTCAGTTTGTTTACTCTTCTTTTCAGGCCCACAGGCAGTGGGGGCTGGCTGGAAGGGGTGAATGTAGAGCTAGAAGTGCCTGGTAGCTCAGCATGGCTTCGTCCTTCTCCTTCTACAACGCAGAGCCTTCAAAAGCAAGAATGGAAACTTTATGTCGCTGTGTCCAGGCTAGAGAGAGGGAGATGAAAAATCCCAAGAGGTGCCAAAGGAATGGAAGTGAGGTGGCGGAGAGGGGACTAACTAAAATTGGCCCCGTCAGGACAGGAGTTAAGAGCACAAGAGTCAGGAGGACAGTGTTGCTGGGGTGGAGACTGGACTCGGACATAAGGGATGTGGGTGCTGAATTGATGGGGAGAGAAATAGGATTAAGGCTTGGGAGCAGAATTTATTGCTGGGCAGGGAGTTGAGAGAATAAGATCTTCCAGATCTACCAGACCAGACATAGTCATGAATGCTTACCTGCAAGACTAGTCACACTCAAAATATCTGCAGCTTCACTGCCACCCGGAAATGAAGTGGCCACCCAAGAGGGTGGACATGTTCTGTAGCCCAGTCAGGTACTGGTCTCTGCTGAAACAGCCTGATGCAAATGACAAAGGGTTCAGAGAGAGGCAGCTGCTCAGCGCTGAACAGTGCGCTCATAAGGAGCAAGAAAACCATCTTCTCCTTTGGCCTCCATTAGCGAGATGGCTAATTCCCAGTTTATTAAATATATAGGGTGATGGAGGGGGACAATAACCTGGTAGCGGGGACTGGGGCGCGGTGTAAAAGCTGCGGAGGGAAACGGCCTGGCGAGGAAGGCAGCATCTCCGCTGCAGTTCGGAGGGGCCGGCACCTGCCGCAGGCGCGATCCAGACGCTCGGCCACGGGGACGCGGGCTCCCGGCCCCGCAAGTCATTTTCCTGTCGGGAGGCCTTGGACTGGAGAACAGATTGGAGGCACAGCTATTCAAATGTAGCCGTGCCTTTGAAGAGCTTTATGAGTGGAATGTTAAAGGAGATATTCCAAAGGGAAAAACAATGAAAGGTGAGAGAAAAGGGAGCTGAATAAAAATACTCCGCATACCAAATCCTTCCAGCACAATTTGCCACCTACTTAAAAAGGCATGGTTTTAAAATACACATTGGGTGTAAAAGCCAAAAACCTGGAGGAGACATAAGGAGGGGCAAGTCCAACTCTGTTAATTCCAATACCAGATGAGGATGTATTTTCATATGGTTGTAGAAAGAGCGAGACACATGAAAGAGGCTGTGTTGCTCCTTCTCTTTCAGGGTTACACGCTATGTGGTAGATGTGTCAGTCTTTTAAAGCCCCTGCAAGTTTACCCATAAATGTCTAACATTTAGGCAACACCTGTTTTTCTGCCATAGTGTCACAGGACGTTTTACAAGCTTTAGATTTATCATCTTTTCACCATTGCAGCCATTGCTGAGGTGACACATGGTTCGCATTTAACAGAACATAGCAACTCCGCACCTTATTTTAGGAAAGGACTGAAGATTAACATTGTATCATTTGAAGATTCAGGAGTTAACAGTCAAGTAAGAGCTGACTTCAGATCTTTAATGTCCACAAACTGTCAAGACCTAAGTTTCACTGCATTCCCACAACCCTTCCAAAAGCACTCCCAGCTGCACACGGTGCTGTGAACCAGGCTCCGTGCAAATGAAAGATTCAACCAATATGCACTTTACTCACTTTAAAGATTCAGCCAGTATTCACCCCCGACTTAATGTGAGATTTTGCACGCTCCTGTTTTACTGGCCTGCTAATGCACAGGAGCCTCTCTGTGTGGCATACAGCAGACCACATTTTGCCTTTGCAGATGAGCATTAGCAACAAATGACCTTATGCGTTTCTGCACTGAGAGAGGAGCAGAGCTGTGTGACTTATCTGACCAATCACAGACTCATCAGCGCTGCTACTTAGATAGGAAATAATGAGTATTTGCCCTGAACTATTCACAGTCCCCGGAAGCTTAAAAGAAATCATTAAAGACCTTCTTTGAATGCTACGAATGGCAGTGAATAAATTTAGATATATTCTGTGCATAAATTTGAGGCTATTGCAGTCAGCAAGTGGGAAAGGGAGGCATTCATCAGCTTAATTCTTTGTTGTGCATTAATTGAGCAGTGTCCCAGTGCAGCAGGCGAGAACCTGGGACTGGCTCAGAGACAAGGGCCACCAAAGGAAGCAGAGACCCCATGTCTTGCAGCCCCTGTTGGACCCAGCCCCTTGGTGCTGAGGAGGCAGCCACAAGGATGTTTGGCCATATTGGGGAACAGCGTAAGGGCAGCACAGTTTGCATTCAGGGGGAGGAGGAAGGGGCTGTGCTGCCTTGCAGCTTGCCCTGTGCATGGCCCAGGAGCAGCTCTGAGAGATGGGAAGGCTGCTGCTGTCCAAGCCTCCAAGGGAGAGAAGGCTTCTGTTGTGTATCTAGAGGGGATAAAGTCTTCCGTGAAGGACAAAACAAAATCCCATCTCCTTTTAATCTTTGTATCCTCCTGACCCAGCACAGGTTGCCAGCTCTCTTCTGCCTGGCTGCTCTGGGAAGCTGCTTTATGCTTTGTATCTTGCAGTAGATAAAAGAAGATACTGTTCTTCAAAACATTAAATATATGACATTGTTAAATTGAGAAAAATAAATAACCTGAGAATAACTAGCTGTCTTTAGGCTGGAGGCTGTCTGCGAGGAATTCCTGGGATGTGTGATGCTCCAAAGAGAACATTTATTGCTACTTCTTTCCTATTAGTTTCAGGAGCTCTTCTCCCCGATCACTGTTCTCCTTCAGTTCTTTTCTCTTTCCCTTCCTTTGTGCAAGTTTCCCCTTTCTGGACAAGGCTGCCTAAAAAGACCTCAAAGAAATCAGAAATATTTCTCTTTAGGCTCCGCTTGTGTACTTTGTTCCTAACTAGGATCAGACTAGATTTGCTTAGTTGAAGATCCTGCAGCCTGGTCCCTGCCGCTTGTTTAAGCAAATTTAAGTCCACAGAATGTGCTGTTTTAAAATTTCTCAACCTGAACCACTCAAAAGGCCAAACTCTCATCTCCCTTAACTCTCTTTTTCTTTTTCATCATGTAAGGAGTAAACCTATTGCCTCCCTGGGGAAAACCTGTCTCATTCAGTTTCATCACTCAGGTTTTGCCCCAGCCCTATAGCACTTACTAAAAAAGAAAAGTCATCCTGGTAAAAACTCCCATCTAAAATGCTGCCCCTTCAGCCTCTTGACATTTCTGTCCAACACCTTGGAGAGGAAAAACAGCAAGTGCCTCAGCGGAAAACAAATGAGGCCTTGCAGGAGATAGAGAACTGTGTGGGATTCATCCAAAGCTTTGCTTATCTAAAAGATATGCAACTTATCAAAACCTCTTCAGAGACTTTAAGGTCTAGAATTCAAGGCCTAAAGAAAGGAGCTTTGAACTGACGGACTGCTGCTGGCTCCAGCAGGGATTTCCAAAGACTGTCCCTCTCTCCCCAGAAAGGGAGTCCGCTGCAATTTGATCCGTAAGAAAAGAGAAAAAACAACCTTTTGGTATTTTGGAGAAATTTCTGCCTTCTGCCAGCTCTCTCTGCAACACAGACCTGGCCCGGGGAATTTCAGGTCTTACTCTGTGGGCAGGACACGGTTTTGAGGCAGTTCACACAATTAGCAGCCTAACTGATCACTCTGGCAGAGGAAATTATGCTTATCCAGAAGAACTGATGTGCCTGACGTGATGCTGCTCTGAACAACTTGCATGTCCCCAGCTGGGTGCGTTTTTCAGCCATATAATTAGCTAGAGAGATGCAGTGAATGGTGGGTGAGCACAGAGGAAGGAAGGCTGGAATAAGAAGTGTTGCTTCATGTGTTTGGAAGTGGCTCAGCATTAATGTGTGCTCCAAGCATGCTGTTTCACCCAGGCATTTGGGTGAACTCACTTACCATGATTTCTTGGTCACAGTGTGAGTGGCTAGCTCTTTGCCATGTGAGGAGCGTTTTCAGTCATGGTTAGCTGGGATGGGAGCTTATTTTGGGGCTCAGAGCTGGTTTCACAACAGCTCGGGGAGGCTTTCCAGGCGGTGATAAATTAAAAGCAGTGATGGTAGTAGCACATGTTGCCTATCCTGAGAGAACATTCTTGGCTTCAAGGGACATGGGGCTTCCCACAACATACAACGTTCCCAGGGGAAGTGCTAGTGGAGGGTGTTTGCTTAGTTATCCGACCTCACTTCATTAGCAAGTGTTACAAAAAACAGTGAACAAACCTTCCCTGCTACACCACCAGCTATTTGGCCTCTGGGTGGTCTGTCTGCTATTAAATCTTTGGCGATTATTTAGGCTAATTACATTCATGTTTGCACAATCAGTAGCACACGGATAGGAAGCACAGCTGATTGCTGAGCAACTGAGCTCTGCTTGCTTTCGCGCCCCGTGTGGTTTGGCAAACGGGCTCCCTCGCTCAGCTCAGCCCCTTGGTTGTCAGAGCTCAGCGTGCAGGCGGGGATGCAGGGATGCAGCGCTGAGCTCCCGATGTAGGCGGGCTTCTGCGGGGATTTCCCTGGGATCGCTGCTGGCTTCACGCCATCGTCGTTCCACCAATTTTGGTGGAGTTGCTCCTGATTTATACCCAACTGAAAGCAAGAAGAGTCAGGCCTGTTGACTTCAGTTGAGCAACATCTTACTGCACTAGCATATGAGAGACTGCATCCAGGCCTGCTAACTTCAATGGGAGAATGCCCAGTTTAAGGCAGTGCAAATAGCAAAATATAAGCTTTCAAAACCATATGGACTGGATGGAAACAGGATGGTCTATGAGCTTCATTGTAGCTTTTCCCAGGACCTCTGAAGCAATGACCTAGATGTGGTGTGAACCCTGCATACCAGCCAAAGAGTTAAAAGGGGGCTCTTTCTTGTTTCGTTATCTGAGTGTAACCCCTGTGACCTAAATGCCAAAAACCACTGGAAAGAACCTTACAAGATGCGTTTTGTCCCACAAAGGCCTTGTCAGGGAACAAAATACTCCCTGGTGTTTGAACTGTGAGGGTCTTGGGAGGCGAGGGCCTGAGACACTCAGTGCAGACTGCCATGCTTATCTTGACACAGTGCGTTTGCCCACAGAGGGTCTGTCTGCAGCGGGTTCTTCATATTTCCAGTTATTCTTGTCTGGGAGATTTCGCAGACACTTCAGCTGAAATCTAACAACTGGCTATTTCCCAACACTTTGCACCCCTCCTCTCCAACTTCCCTCCTTCTTCCAAGCCATGCCTTTCCCCCTGGGCCCAATTCTGCTCGCAGAATTGGCGCCACCGTGAACCAGCAGCAAATGTGCTGCCAAATGAGCACAACAGTCAGGTCAACCTGCTGCAAGTATGAAAGGGATGAGATGCAGCCCTTTATGTATAACTGTTCTCCCATTCCTCCCTGTACCTGTTTGGGATTTCTCGTGTCAATGTTGCCATCAGTTTCTTACAGCCTAGTCTTTCATAGCAGTTCCCAGGGATCTGTCTCTGGATATCACCAGTCTCTTGCTCTGGCTCTAGATAGGTGTCTTGTAATGAGGATTCATGGCCTCTGAGTCATTTCATGACCTGGATCCCCGTTCGGCATCAGTCTGTCATATTGCTGTCCTGGTTCCCATAGCCTGGAGCATGCTTTCAAGATTGAATGCCTCCCTGTTTCCAAGTGGAAGCTTGATTTTTTTCTGTGGTCTCACCATATGATATGGGAGAGGATGCTTGGGGCTCTCACGTCTTTGTCACTGATAAGAATGTGAGTTCATACACTGCACTGCGTGAGTAGCAAGTTGGTCAAGTTGGAGGTTGCTCAGGCCTCCTGCGTGTGACGTAGTAGGCATTGGCATTTGTAGTTACGCCACCAATGCAGTCTGCACTGCCATGGTGGCCTGGCATGTGGAGCGATGTGACCAGAGCGCTGGGAAAAATTCACTGGGTTGTATTAAGAGAGCAGGAAAAGTCCAGATCTTTCTTCTCAGCCTCCCACCCAACCCATAAGCCCTGCCTAGCGCAAGTAGCCCTTTAAACTGAAGGCAAGGAGTGCTGTACAGCGTACGCCTGAGAGTAATAGACCCGCTTTAAGCTGTGCCTATTTAGGGCATTCGTCTTGAAAACAGGCCTGTGGTCTGGTATGGCTGAGGTGTGATCCACATTTCCCAAGTGCAGTGTAGTCGCAAGCTGTGGCTTGGTTTCTGGTTCATCCCCAGGATGCAGGGGTGGGTGTGTGTAGGCAGGTAAAGCTGTGTGCTTTGGTTCTGCCTTTCTCAGCCTATTTTAGGTAGTCTGTGGAGACAATATCCTTCTGTTTCACCAAAGTGCTGAGCCCTGCCCTAAGTTTAGTTTTTAGCTTTTTCTTTTTCTGCCTGTACAACTAGATATTAGCCATGTTTTTCACAAGGGGACATGTAGGGGATACACAGATCTTGGCAGGTAAAAGAAAAAAGAGCTAATTCTTTAATATTTGTTTTACAATGGGTGTATCTGGAATTTTCAGTGCAGTGCTCATTCTGTTAATGATTTGGACTTCTATAGACCTATTTAAAAAGAAAAGAAGCAGTAAATCTTGGAGTATGTATCTCTCAGTGCCACACCAAAATTGGCCATCACTCAGAAAAACGTTTGGTATTTATTATTATTTCTAATAATATTCTAATTTTTATTCTAATAATATTCTTTATTCATGACTCTGTACTCCATAGGGCTATCACTGTACAAGCCCAAGACAAAAAATTGACATTATTCTAAGGATTATAGGGTCAGCTCCTTTTTAGGTTTCTCTGAGTTAGGTACTTTTGACAATTCGAATACATGCTGTGTATGGGTTAGAGTCCCTAAGTACAGGTGGAGAACAGGTCCTGGGGATCTCAAATGTATATTTGTTATAGCTGTTATTTAAAATGGAAACCCTGTATTACTGCTGAGTGTTTATAGAATTTTATCGTGTCTAATTTGACTGTAGATGTGCTCATTACCTATAGAAATCTCTGCCTTGTCACACAAAAGCAAATTAATCTCTAGAACTCACTGCCATAAAACAAAGCATTTCATTTAGCTGGACAACATTACTGAAAAGATTAAATTGCTTACAAAAATCTTTAAGGCATATAAGGTGAGTAAGGCTAATCTGATCGGGAAGAAACCCTCTAACAGTCAGGCTCTTCCACTGCCCACTGCTGTGACAGCTGCTGACACATGGAGCTTTCTCCTGTCGGGGCCATGACATTGCCATAGTAGGATGCTTCTTTTTTTTTTTTTTTTTTTTTTTTTCCTGTCCAGAATCTCTTATTAGGACACCAGAGGGTTTCTTGTGGACAACACACGGGAAGATATTTCTTCTCTAGTTGCTCCGTCTCCACAGAAATTCGTGCATTGTAGTGGCAATCTATTCTTTTATGCTCCCGTTTTGTTCAGGTTGCTTCAGGGCTGAGCATGCACTTAGAATGATTTCTAAGAAAGGGAAGGGGAAAATGAGGGATTAATAAGGAGAAGTGAGAGGAGAAGGAGTGATGAAGGCAGATCACTCCAAGACAACATCAAAAGTAGGCCAGTTGGGGTTTCCAAGGTCACTATTTCAGCACACCCTCCCAGAGTAGGTTAGGGGAATGAGAGCTGGTAGTTTGGAGGCGCTGTCATACAGGGCTCCCACTCTTGACTCTGTCATTCTCACAGATGATATGTTTGCATTTATGGCATCTCCATGCTAGCAAGAAATAGCACTATCCCCCTTGTGCATGGCGAGTAGCAGAGACAAAGAGCGGTAGGATAGTCACAGCTAATTTTAGGCACTTTGTTGTAGTCTTACATCCAGCCAGTAGCTTCATTGTACTACAGGGAGGATATTTTGATCGAACCTATTGCCAAATTGAGATTGAACTGAATAGTTTAGGATAAGAAATAAAAGTGGGGAGTGTGCAGGAAAACCACAGATGTATTGAAATGTTTGGTTTTGGCTTTTTGTAAAGGAGCTCAACTGAACACATTTCATTTCAAGATATAATTTTGCTTTAAAATTACGCTTTTTATTCATATGTCCTGGTGGGAGAGGTCAAACCTGAACTATATCAAGTAATTTAAACCAAAATGCTCCTTCTACATTCAACAAAAAAGTCCATTTCTTCTATCTATCAAAATGTTTTTTCTCTCCAGTATTTCAATTCCATCATTAAACAATCCCTCCCCAGCCTTCTCCCCAAACCCTCTTGTTAACAGACTCTATTTTCCTATCTAAGAATACTCATAGCACTATTATATGGGACAGTTCTGCTTTGGCTGGATTAGGGTCGGTCAAAGGATTTGTGCAATTGTTTTGTGCAATTTCTAAAACTTTACTTTAGCTTCCAGTTATTTGAATTGATTTGCTTTTAGCTTCTTGGAATATCCCCTTTACAACCGCCACATTTGCACAAATGTAAATCCAGATTACTCACTGGTTGGTTATTTAGCTTGTAAGTCACCAAGGCTGTGGCACTGTGTTTTACCTGGAGGGTCAGATCTTCTGGGAATATAGTCAAAAGTAGTGGGAGGAGGCTCTCCAAACCCTGATTTGGTGATGAGTGTTGGCTATTTAATGTCTCTGACTGTCAGCGTGTCCCTGCCTTAGGCTCCCCAGTTGTGAAATAAAGATACACACCCCCTCTATCCCGTTCTTGTGTGTGTCAGTAGAAAGGCATGCTGTAGATGGACATGCAGGCACACGTGTGGAAGGTCTAGGTGGAAATGGCAACTATGTGTTCATAAACAGTGCTTGGTCCACATTCCTAGATGTGCTGTTGATGATACATAGGGAATAGACAGACCCAGGCTTCAGGGCCTGGAGAAAAGTGTTTATGAAAGAGAGAGCAAACATGTGGCAGCAAAGCCAAGTGAAGCAGACTGAGTGCGCGCGTGCAGCACTCACTGGGAACATTTGAACAGGTTGTGGCATTGTTTTGGAAGGAGTGTAAAGGAGGGGAATGAGGTCATTTGCTCAGTCTGTGCAGATGGGAGAAATTGTTGGGAATTCACTTCAGGGCAAGCAAGACACTCTTCCACCCCCACCCTCTTTTCTTTATGTAAATATCATGATGCAATAGGCCAAAATCAACGCTAGCCAGGCACTGCAGGCTATTGTTTCAGCTCCTTCTCACGCTTCTGTAGAGAGATCACGGTCAGATTTTATCTGCCCATAGCCAAGCCTCTCACTTGCATTCCTTCACGGTTCCCCAGTACCCGTTAGCTGGATCTCTTGACCTTCACCACAACAGGTATTTAAAGTAGTGTTTCTGCCGGACTGCAGTCCAGCTGATCTGTTAGGTAGTGTGATGGATTCAGTTCGTGGCCCAAGGAGTTGATACTAAGGATATTCAAAACTGAATGCACAAATGGGCTTAGGCACAGCAGCATTTACTTTTGTAGTACCTGAGCCATAGGGTCCTACTGCAGAAAGCATAGTTTTTCAGAAGTTGGGAGCATAATGAGATCCAAGCATAGTGGTAACTGCTGCACAAAGCCCCAGGGTTGCCAAGAAGACCACCTCTCCTCAGACAACTCTGTTCATGATGTGAGCTGTTGAGAGAGGATCTGTTGACCGGTAACTGAATGAGCTGAACAGTCTCCTCTACACTTTTCACAACCTCTCTAACAGACAGATAGTTTATTTGAAGTCTCAGTATGCCAATACAGCATAAAAATAAAGCACTGTAAGAAATAATGCAGCTGTAGACTCCAGCTGATCTCTGAAGATATCACTCCAGAGATCTGATTTATTCTTCAGGGTGCTATAGTAAGGTAAGTTTCCTCCTTCATGTCTTTGTATCTTTGATTTCCTTCCCCAGGTTACTCCCTTCCCTATGTCCTGTGACCTACAAGGAGAGTGTGCTTGCCGGGACCCCAATGCCCAAGAGCACAATCAAAAAGACCTCCGTGGCTTCAGTCTTGGGTAATGCCAAGCAACTTGGAAAGGAAGACCACACTGCTCAAGGCAGGCTAGGAGAGACACCACATCCCTTTTGGTATCGTTTTTAACATTTAGCTGCTCAACTGGATGGCATTTCTGCACCAGGGACCCTTAGAATTCAACCAGTCTGCCTTTAATTTTTGTCCAAGGAGAACTCAAAGTAGGGGTTTATGTATTAACTATATCTTAAATAGTGATGACAAGAAACAAACAACCAAGATTCAAGTCAAGAAGACTTCTATGTATCAAAACAGCATGTTATGCCCACCTAATTTGAACAGTTTGTATTTAGATTTAAGGCAAGAAACAAGCTATTTATGTACACATATTTATAGAAGTAAGTAGGGAAAGAAAGAAAGAGTGAGAGATTATGATCGATGCAGAAAGACTTTCCCCTCTCAGCACTCACAACTTAGACCATTCATGGAAGAGGCTGTGCTCCTGGAGGACTCCAGGCTGAGCCTTTTCTGATGCTGAATGCCAAGGTATCTCATGCTTGAGGCACTGAGGTTGGGGTGGGTAATCCACAGGGCTGTGCCTCTTGGCAAGTGACTTGCCAGATGCCCAGCTAGATTGAAACATGGAATGCATCTGCTCCTCACAGGAATGCTACTTCCAGCCAGGGAGCTCAGCAGACTGCAGTGACCTTTCTGTACAGCTCCTCCTTCTCCCCCTGCCCTCAAAAAGCAGACAAAAAGCCCCCCCCCGTAGCCTGCCCAGAAACTGTAGGGCTTCTGGGGCATTTTTGTGCTGAGATGGGCAGGTGGTCCTGTGTTGGAGTCAGGGAGTGGAGAGTCTAAGGACTGGCATCGAGGAACATGGATAGTTGCTTCTGAGGAACAGAGAGGGTAACTCAACCCCCACACTTGTCATTTGAGCATATCTGCTGCTGCTACTCCTGCTGCTATGTCCCATACAACTAGTTTCCTTACTGTGTCAGGACAGGGTGAAAACAACCCCAAGCAACCAAACAGTCTGCCTTAAAGCTTACCTACAACCTGCCTTTCAAACCCTCTGGTCTCTTCCTCAGCATTGGGGCAAGAAAACAGGACACCAGCCAGCCAAAGGAATCTGCTTTCTGGCCTCCATCTACCCATCTGGTTCTCTAAACCTCCTCCAGTTCCCTTGCATGGTAGTTTATATCTAACAACTGCTTCATATTCCTGTCCTCTCAGGAAGGAGGAAGGCGTGGAGGAGACTTTGCTAAGGAGAAAGGACCTCTGGAGACAGTATTAAAATTTTGGCCACATTTGACAGTATTAAACTGCTAGGCCTGTGTGCTGGACTTCTTAGAGCAGGAAATTAGCTACCTATAACCTTTCAGAAGGAACAGCATTAGCTGAGGTAACCCTCATGCTTCCCTGTTGTATAGCTCCATCCTCCTCTTGCCGTCCAGAGGGGCGCAAGTTGTGCCAGTCCTGTGGGGATTCATTTCATCATTGGGGTTCATCATGTTGTGTCACTGAAATGCTCAGTGCTCTAACTGCTGCTACAACCCATTCAACATAGATCCCAAAGATGTCTACAGTGTGTCCTGGGCTTGTCTCCTGCTGCTTCAGGCTCCTGCTAAAAAAGAGCACACATCTGAAAAAAATGTCCTTCCATATGTTAATTCTCTCTGTTCCTTGGAAGTCTCCTGAATTGTACAGTCTACTGGATAAAGATAGGTTGGAAAGAACTTTCCTACTCCTGCTTGATTTAATATTTAGGCACTGAAGCAAGACAGAAATATAAGAGGAATTATTTAGCTCACAGAGATGGATTTAAAAATGAGCAGCAAATTTAGAAATGGAAAATAGAGTTGTAGATGCAAGAAGCAGGGCTTTTCTCCAAAGAGAAAGAGCCTAACATACCATTGGGGTTGTCTCTCTTGGAATAAACCAGAGACGAGTCTCAAAAAAAAAAAAAAAAAAAAATGGAGGCTCGGAAGAGTGGTTGTCATAAGAAGGTGAAGAGCTCCTAGTTATGAAGCTCCTGGCTATTCCCAGAGTGGGCAATAGGAGCAATGCAGAAGTCTCTGCCCCCACTGTGTAGGGATGTAGAGGAAAGGGAGACGCAATGCGTTCGTGGATCCTTCCAAAGAGCTCAGTTGAACATCCTCTAGCATAGAGAGCATTCGCAAAAATTGGTTGTGGGCAAAATGTCACTTTTGCCTCTTGCCCCTCCAAAAGAGCTTAATTAACAACAAATACAGGCAAATGGGAGAAGTTGACTCCCTTCTGATTCTTTTGATCTCCCCTTTTGTGTTGGCATTTTGTTCATGTGCCATCCAGTCTACCAGAAGAGCTCTCAACCTCAAATGCTTTTCAAACTGCTGATACATCGTGTCTTCAATATCCAAGGCACCTTAGCATGATCTTCATTCTCTACCCCACCTAGGTTTCATCCTGGCAGGAAGCCTTGCAGAGGTTCAGTGTGCACCCTGCTGGCAGCTCAGTTTGCAAAATCCCCTTCTCAGTTACGCATTTTAGCATAGAGGAGATTTTCCATCTGTTTTTCCCACCCAGGACATTACCAAGGAGAGGCAGATCTGTATAAGCATTATTGCAACTTGCTACTGTGGGCTTCTGGTAGCTCTCTTGCACAGCTTCTGCTGAGCACCTTCTGCACAGACAGGGCTAGCATTTGCTTACAAAGTTGGAGTCTTTCTCACCTCAAGGAGACAGCTTACCATGGGGGGAAACGGCAGCCTCTCCCTAGCTCAACCTCACACCTCAGCTTCAGTTCTGCAGTCCCGGGGGCAACCACTCACTGCAGTTGTCTGTTCCCCACAGGCAGGCCTTCCATGCTGCTATTTATTTTTATTTTTTTTTCAGACTGCCATGTCAACACTGTCCATCTCCTGTAATAGGGGTGACAGATCCGGGAGCAGAAGGAAATGCTGCTTTGAGTCATGTAAAACCCAATGGCATTTTTCCATCAGGAAAAGATTGCACTGAGGCAAAGCTGATCCCCCCCTTCCCCAAACTTGTCCTCCACAGTTGACCAGGCACTGGGCTGTGCTCCCAGGGCACTGAGGAGAGGGGAACCACGAGACATGAACTCCTGGTCAGCATCTGCACTAGGGAAGGCCAGCCAGATAGCATCTCAGCATCTACCACTGTAAGGGCCTTGATAGTCTGTTGGAGTCCCTAGGAAGCTAGGGCTGTGCCCCACAGCAGCCATCAGCCAGTCTACTGGGGTCAGGGGAGCAATGCTGCTCAGCACCAGTGGTTCCAGTGGCTAGCAGAAGGGAAGCTGGAGCAGAAAGCAGTGAATGGGGCATGACAGGGTGGGAAATTCCTATCAGCTGCTACACCACTCCCTCCCTACCCTCTCGCAGATGGGCTGAGCTGGTGTCCTCTTGCTTTTCTTGCATCTTCTGTTGTCTCCCCCAGGCTGAGAAAGGAGGATGGCACCAGAGGACTCTTTGGAGTCGGGTTCCAGCTACCTCCCTTCCGGTTTTGGTTTCACTTGGTTGTAACTGTCGGTTTGTTCTAGGTTTTTACCTGTGTTTAAGAAAAAAAAAAAAAAGAAAAAAAAAAAAGAAAAAAACCCAACAACTAAACAAATTTCTTGCTGCAAATGGTTCAAGTGGGGGGAAAAAACCAATAGTGAGGCTTTACAGAGTGGAAGAAAGGATGAAAATACAAAAATGAAAAAAAAAAACATGATCCAAATTCAAAAAGAGCAAGGCCTATTTTTGTGTGTTTGAAAGGAAAATACTGATTCTGCCAGCTGAGTGCTTGATACTTAAGTGTAGATTTTCCCTAGAAGTACCGTGAGGTTTTATAACATTGTCTGGTTTTGTTTTCCTTGTGCTTTGTGATAAGTCCAGGAAATGAGGCTAAGGTGTTTTTCCCCTGGTATATGTTTTTTTTTTTTTTTTTTTTTTTTTTTTTTTTTTTTTTTGAGGGGGGGGAGTTTATTATTTTTTTTCCAGATTATTTTTTTAAGTGTGTATTTGTACTTATTTTTACATTATCCAACTGTACATATGCATTTAACCAGTATTTCACTGTGCTCTAATTACTGCACTCAGAAGCACTGCACAGTCTAAATCCAGAACAGCTAGTGAGAGCCTGGGAGTGAGAGGGACCGGGAAGGGGAAAGCTGCTATATGATCAGGCAGGTGATTTCCATTAGCGGGAAGCAGGAGTGCAAACTGTCCTCTTCCCAACCTCCAGCCCATCGTTTCCGTTAGAGTCCAAGCTAGAAGACAGGAGGGTAAAGTCTGCTGAGGCTGGGATGCCCAAAGGGCTTTCAGAGCTGGGAAAGCATCCCTGGAACTTCTTGGGACTCCTTGGAAATTCCTGACCAAGGGTCCTGATGCATCCTTGCCACCAGTTGATCTGGCGGGTTGTGCATACTGGAGCTCTGGGGGATGAGGCCAGGTGACCAGAGGACTTCAGCCACTGGAGTCAGTGGGAGTGTGACCAAGACCCAAGGGGGAGCAGGTCTGAGAGGCTTGAGATGTGTTGCCTTGGAGCTATATCTGATTTGGGCAATAAAGAGTTGGTAGTGGACTGTTCCTGCTACCCCAGAAACCGATGGTCAAAATCCCTGGTCATTTTAGCAGGAGCAAAGTGGGATTCGAGGTTTTGTTTTGGTCTTAGTTTGGCAAAATGAATTTTCCCCTTTTCGCCTGATCTACCGATCTAAGATTTACTGAGAAAAATGATCACTTCCTCTGAGGCCAGAAACAAGAGGTTAAGTTGGCTTCACATGTTAGATGAAGAGTCTTGGTGCTACTTGTTGGTGTTATTAGTCCTGTTGTTAGATTGAGATGCAGAGCTAATGAGTCAAAATTGTCTTTGGTTCCCATTCTGGTTTGGTTTGGCTTGGTCTTTTTTTTTTTTTTTTTTTTTTTCCTTTTTTTTTTTTCATTCATTTGGTAAGGCCACATTTCAGCCACCAGTTAAGAACCAGGGCTTTAATGAAACATTTCACCAGCAATTAAAGAGGGAATTGGAACCATTGCGGAGTTTGCATTGTATGGCCTCTGTAATTACTTACCTGTCTGCAGATGATAGGCTGAATTTTGCTCCCATCCAAGTCAACAGGGTTTTTCGTTGTCGTCATTGTTGACTTCACTAGGAGCAGAATTGAGCCATACTATATATATAAATATATATATAAATATATATATGATATATATATAATATTATATGTGTAATATTATATATATATATCAGTGTAATATTTACAAATAAAACTGTGATCTCGTCTAGAGAAAAATGTATTCATATTACCAACTGCTCTTCCATATTTATGTATCATATTGTATCTTTTTATTATTATAATTATTATGATTATTATGGTTATTATTATTATTATTATGGAATCTTTCTTGGCACCTTTTGGAAGCCACGTCAACCAATAATCCAATGAAGTGCTGAGGATCTATTTTCACAAGAATTCTACTGGTCTACTGTATAAAAGAGAAAAGAAAAAAAAAAAGAAACAAGCAAAATACAGTTCAACCCTTAATTCTGTACCTCACGCCTGTACGTTTGCTGCTCCGATTTTGGGTTTTATTTTGCGTTCGTTTGTTTTTAACGGATCTAATTTAAGTCTCCAAGCAATATATAAAGATGTAAATAGTAAAGCTTATTTATTAAGATTGTCATCTTTTTTAATTTATATTTACACAATTGTTCATCTAATTTATTTTTTTTTCAATACAGTTTTTAACAGTTGTCCTTTTTGGTTCATGAGGTTTTTTTTTTTAATCATTTTTCACAGAATTTCTTTATACAGGTTTTTCTCTTTCTTTAAATAAACAACAACTTCCTCTGGTCTTTCAAAAACAGGTCATATTCCACTCAAGAAAAGTTATGTCAGATTCATCAGAAATATTTTGCCATTGTTGATTCCTATACCCTAAAGTTCTATATTATATAAATATATAATACCTTGTATGCTTAAATATTTAACTGTGTGATTTTGTATATATCTTCATACACATGCTCACACACATATGAGGGTTAATGTCCCCCGATGCTGGGAGAACAGAGAATCAGAAAACACGAACAATATAAGCTTGTATTAAAGAGTTCTGAACTGGACCGGTTGCTCTTGCCGCGTCTCCTTTGCTTTCTGTTGCGCCGGCCACGCGTGCGGGGGGACTCGCGGGGGGCCAGGCTGCTGCAGGGTGCTGGGCTCGGGTGCGCAGCTTTGAGGCTTTTCGAAATACGGCGTTTTGAAAAAGCCCAAGGGTTCGTGGGTCGGGGCTGCTGGGGTGGGGTGCAAGGCTTGGGTGGGGGGCCACAGTGCCCAGCACAGCTGTGTGTCCGCCCAAACCTATATTTCATGGTCTGCTGCTGTCAAAATTTGACCTGCCCCAGCCAAGATCCAGAGGCAACACGGTCATTGGCTGGATTGGGCAACCCTTGGGAAGACATTCAAGCATGGGATGGTATTTAGACTAAGCTCTCAGTAGGCTGTTTTTAATCACATGGAAAAGCGAGCCTACACTTAAATACATTGAACTGCATCTCTCATTGCCTTTTTCAGCCCTGGGGCTCGGCAGTGATCAAACGTGGAGCCGTGGCTTGCTGCTCCATGTTGTATTGCTGAAGGATGTGGGCTGCTGTGGCTGCAGGCTGATGCTGGCCAAGTAGCTCCAGATCATTTTTCCCCTCAGGACAGGCTGGTGTCCAGGGCAGACCTTGGTGTGAGAGCTACCTGAACACACCGAGGTTGGACAGTTCTAATTTTAAAGAATAAAATTAAAAAACTGCACAAGGCCTCTGCTCACCATCTCCATCAGCTACAGAGCACTGCCAACCACAAAGTGAGTCCCACCAGGAATTTGCCTCAGCTCAAGGGTATTACCTAGCGCGGGGAGGAGGTCTGATAGCTAACTGCATGCAGCCGCCGAGCTGAGTGTGCCATATAGGCTAAGCCACTGGACACACAAGAAAACATATAGTTAAAGATAAGCCAGTCTCCAGCGGTCAAGAGATGATAGCTGGGCTCGCACTCCCCCGCGCTAGCCCAGTGCCTTTTAAGGTCTGCAAAGGGAGTTAGTGCAGATCTGGTACAGGAAAAAAAAAAAAAAATCCCCCTTGTCCGGCGTGCCCGCTTGCGCATGCACACACAAACACACTTGCATATACTACAGAGCGAGAGTCTTGGTCCAACCCCTGCTCCGCTCCCCAGGTGTGTGGCATGGCGAGGTGCCGCATTCAGCTCCGGAGAAACAGGGCTCTGCAAGCTGTTAACCTTGTTTTCACGAGCACAGCAACGTGCGCATCTCGGTACGCAGCTCTGAAAGGAAAGGGGGGAACCAAGCCGTAGAGTTGTCAGTCCTTGCTAATGTGTGAAATAGGTAACAGCAAGGGAGGAAAAAAAAAAATCCATGTGTTAAGTGTTTGGTTTTCTGGAATATATGTCAATGTAAGGGGCTGAGTGATGTCTGCCACGGTGGTAATGTCATGTGGCTTCCAGGAGGCCCTCAAGCACGCTGAGCCTTAGGCTACACCTCAAGGATGTATTTGTAACCTGAATGCGATCAAGGAACTTTCATTCTTTCAGCAGCAAAAGTGGGGCATTTCATCCCCAGCACAGCTCTGAGCTCATGCCTGTTGCCAACACCTCTGTGCCCCGGTACACCGTGGCCAGGAACTTCACTGCAAAGCCTCCCTCCTCGTTCACAGCCTGGCGTGGCAGACTAGGAAACTCTCCCTTACGCTGTTGTTGCTGAAAAAATGTGAATTGATTCAGCTTTTAAAATGTGAATAGATTCAACATTGACAGCTCCAAACCGTGGTCAGAGATGTGCACACAGTCAGGATAGATACTGTTTAGCTGCTGACAGATATTGACCCTTGAGCCTAAACAGTCATCCTTAACCCAGCTAACTCCCAAACTCATTAATGATTTAATGTCCCAGGAAACCCCTGATAAGACATGGAGGCTGCGATCATGATTGGAGAGCAAGGAGGGGGTGTTTTTCTTGCTATGCATTTCCCTTGGCATCTGCTTTTTTGTGATGGGATAAGGTACTAGATAGCCCAATTTGGGCGTTCAGACATACTCCCAGTACTTACTGTTAAAATAAATAAATAAATATAAATAAAACAAACAAAAAAAGCTTTCTAAAGGTGCATAGTACCTCCCTGGCCATCTTCAGAAGTGTGGCAATGATGACTATAAAGCATGTAGGGATTTTGTATTGAAAAATGAATGAATTCCACAACACACAAACCATGGGACCTTTAGGGGCAATAGACTGAAACATCAAAAAATAAATTACTTCTTTATAGTGGCATGAGTTAGGAAAAGGAGGAAAAAAAAAGTTCTACATTTCAACAATCAAAATCCACTGCAATATTTGTTATATCAAAAGGAGCTGAGTGCATTAATTGGATGTGAAAGCAAGGGAAATAATTGCTTTGAATTCATGCGGAGGAGTCTTCTCCTGGCCGAAAGCCACACGTTCACAGACAAGTATGGTGTTGGCCATTACAGTAATGGGAAAACAGAGCTATTAGCAACTTTGGACAATTTGGACAAAAGGACATGGAGACTTAAAAAGGCTTCCATCGAAAGCCAGGAATGTAAAGAAAACTGCTCACAAGTGTAAAACAAAATATCCTTCCATGCAAGCAAGGGCACCTGAAGACCAAACGAATGGTCATGTGCATGCTGGCAGGTGTGGACAGACACACACACACACACACACACACACACACACACACACACACACACACACTAAACCAGCAAACTCTCTATGATCCAGCACTGTATTTTCCTGGGCTTGTTCATCACACTTCCACAGTTTTTAAGAGCCATATCTGGCAGGTGAGGAAAAGGTAGACATTCACAGCCCAGAATTTGTCTTTCTTCTGCTCATTAAATATCATAAAATTATGATGGTCTAAAGTTTTCCCTCTGTCCTGAGTTGGTGTAGCAGGAATGATGTTGACTGCATCATTCAAGTCAACAACTGGCTTGAGTTTTCTGATAAAATGCAGCTGCAGGGCCAGGGTCTTTTGAATACCTGTGAGGCAATATTGTGTCAAAATGGTTTTAAAGGTCTTGCGAGTCTTTCAGCTGTCTTCTTTCAGGCTGGGAGATGCTCGTTAGTAGTTAGAAAGATCTGTCACAAAATTGTTTCTAAATAAAAGTGTTCACAACTTTCTAATCATTTACGATGAACGAAGAGACTGTCCAAACAGCCACAGGGTCACTTCGTTCCAGTCCCCCTGCTCTTACTAAGTTACCTGCCAGTTTACATCCTGTATATAAACCCCCACCCATATAATTTTTGTAAGAAGCACAAAGCGTTAGAGCCTCACATCTGCGCCAGCTGTTCCTCCTCTTTGTCATCCTTTAGCTCACATGGCTGAACGGGCTTGCACTTGAGGTTTGTTGGCATTTCTTTTTTATGAAAGAGTTGAAGTACGGGGATGATTTTGGCCGCACTTCAAAGCAGAGTGCAGTCTGTGGATGCTCACCTTGTAACACAGACACGCTCAAAACAACCAGGTGCTTTTGCAAATGTTGCTCTAATAAAATGGTCTTTTCTAAGCAATGCCACCCCTCACTCTTGTTCCCCGACCCAGCCTCCACCAGCCGCTCAGGGCCAGGATAACCCATGCACAAACCTGTGATTTATCGGCATCGCACCTTTTCAGCCCCAGGCTGTCATCATCAACATGTCCTATCAAGCTGCATCCTGGCCTAGCTACCACAGGCATTTTGGAAGCCCAGTGCACGACCACCTCTGCAATGCTAGCTCAGGGGGGACGGGATGGGAGAGGGATGCCTGCAGGTCTTTTCACCTTCTGCACAGCAATTTTAACACTGGAGCACTGTGTGCACACGTGTGCGTGTGCATGCACACACACACACACACACACACACACAATCATTCTTGCTCAGTAGCAAGACAACGGAATGTGTAACTTTGTAGGCCACATACCATCTTTGTCCCCGCTGCCCTCCCTCCCCACCACCCTATACACCTGGCTGCAGGCTGCCCATGCACCATCTGTCCACTGACTTGGCCCTTCAACCCGGCCGGGGCTGCTCTGCCAACACCAACAGGCTTCGCTGATGTGGAAACGGCGACGCCGCTGTTTCCATAAGGTGTGACTGCTCCACACCTCGGCGGCTGCTAAGCGCGCTTAGAGGAGAGGGAGGGTGGGCAGCAGAAAGGAAGGCGAAGGGAAGCCTTTTTATTGGCTAGTTTTTATTGATATTGCAATGCTAAAACTTTCCACCCAAGCATTTAAAGTGCAGAGTGACTGCCTCGACCTCTGCAGCACGAAACACTAAAGCGGGTGCACAAAGAACAGGCTCAGCCCATTCCCTCGAAGCCTTTGCAGCTCCTGGTGCCACAGAGAGGCACCTTTTCCATCTGTGGCTGTGCCCAGGACAGCAAGGAGAAGAGCTAAAACTGCCTCATTTTGACATCGCTGGTTCAAGGCATGCACAGCAGTCTTGGATTCGGTTGTCTGGGCCACCTCTGCCATCCACCTGTCGGCCTGTTTTGGCCGTTACCTGTATTGGGGGGGGACCCATGCAGGCAAGGCACGCTCAGCCCCTGCCCCGCAGAAGATCACCCCTGGGAGGGAAAGGCTGGTTTGGGTCCCTTGGGCTTCAGTGCACTGGAACCCCAGCAGTGCTCAGCCTCGTGGCCTCCTCTGGGAACAAGAAGTGGCCCTGAAGGAGCACCCAAGGGTGGCAGCAAGGACTTGGGTGGCTGCAAGATGCCCCTTCCTTAGAAAATCTGCTGCTTTTTGTGTTTCAGGTCTTGGCAGGCACCACACAACCCAGGCTACACTGGGAGGCTGTGGAGAGCTGCGCTGAACGGGCAGCCTCCAGCCTTGCACATGCTCCAGGCCTCATCCTAATGCCTCCAGGAGGTGGTAACACAAGCTGCATCACACTGGTGATGCTCAGCTTCTGCAGAGCTGGTCGTGCCCTGACCAGCTCTCGCTGCTGCCTACTCTGTACGGTTTGCACCCAGTTGCCCTGGCAAGGCGTGAGCTCGCCAGCCTCGGAGGCACCCAAAGCATCAGAGGGGGTTATTGGTAAGTATTAGCGTTGTTATCACAAGGCTTTGCCCATCATGCTCCTGTGCTGCAGGACACCTGGGCTGCCCACGCTACACAGCCTTCAGCATTCCCTGGCCTTTTCTCAGCCTCCAGAGTCTGCAGCATGCAACAAAGCAAAAGAACCCCAAACCCAAAGTTCATAACCACCTCCCAAACAAATAAATAAAGGAGAAAACGTAGCACTTGACTCCAGAGGCCTTTGATGGGGGCAGGAGCTGTCCCAAAGCAGCATGTCGTTAGCTGCAGAGCAGCCCGAACCAGCAGCCCTTCAGCGCGCGGTGCCAGCTGCGCCCGCCTGGGACCAACGGCCATTGTTCGGGCTGCTCGGCTCCCCGCAAGAAGGCACCGCCGGCCGCGCGAGGCCTCGCAACAGCAGGGGGACTTCAGCTGTCACCAGCGCTGCACTGGGCTCAGCAGTGCGCTGTGTTTCCAGGGAAGCGGCAGATCTGAGGTGCCCTTAAGAAGGGCATGTGCCAGCCAGGACTTTCAAGGGCTCCTGAAAGTGTTAGGGAACATGTTTGTTGAGACGAAGAGTGTGAACATGTTTACGGTGAAGAGGGAGCAACCATGGCTGGGGCTGTGATCCAGCAGATCCACCCTTTGTGGCGAATGGTGTCACACCATGAAATAGAAGTGCAGCAAATGTGCTAGCATGTATGTGCATGCACGCGCGCACACACTCACACACACGCTTTGCCAGTGAGACATCGTACTTGGTGACCGTCAGGTTGAGCAAGGCTGTATGCTGAAGCTCAGATCTGCAGAGGCCTAAAGCCTCTGCACAGAAGCCGCATCGCACCGCTGGGCTAAGGGTGCAGCTCTCTGGCCATGCCTGCAAAACCCAGTGGGCGAAAGTCTCCCATGTATAGCTGGCCAAGGGGAGGGAGAGAGATTGGTCTACTTTAATTTCAGCAGATTTGTAATCCCTTCAGAAATAATCTGCAAAGACTGACTGCCCCAAAGTAGCTATTTAGCCTGCTGAGGAGGGCAAAAGGGAGGGGGAGATGTTTGACCTCTCCAGTAGTGTGCATGGTGACTCCACGCAGAAGTGCACTGATGCTCATTTCCCATTAGCTTGCTTCATGCCATTAGACAAATTATTTCATATTTACAGTGTTGTGGGTACCTAAACCTCATGGGAATGAAGGGCTTCAGCCAGGAAATGGCTTTTGTTGAGATGGGCTTCATAGATTTCCCATATGCAAAACAAAGACTAATAATACTACCAATATTCAGCAAGGACATAAAAAAAAGCCCTTACTGTGCTTTAGCCATGAACCCCTGCAAAGGGTGCTGCCGTGCACCGCTGTGCTGGAGCAGGCGCTCTACTCCTTCTTTTGGCTTGTGAGACATGGAAGACATGGAGCGCCCAGCCAAGAGCCTCCCTGGCGTGCCTCTGGGCTCAACCACCGTGCAAACGGTACACCAACTGCCCCTCTAGACTGAGCATTTCCACGTATTGTTTTCCTCCTCAGCTGCGCATCTGAATAGATCAGTTGTGTGCAATCATGCTGATAAGCTGAAGGATGGAAAGTCTGGGCCCACCATTCTGGAGGAGCTTGTGCACTTGGATGAGCAGAGCTGTGCAGGGTACTGGGGAGTTCTGGACACCAAGGACAATGCAGGTCTGCCCTGAAACAGCACATCCTTACAGCAAAGCAAGGTACCCAGCAGGGAAAGAGTCTGGCTCAGAAATTTCAAGGCAGGAGGATGAACACGCCCTCAACTCGATAGCAATGTGGCTGAATGCTGAGTTTATCCATTAAAACTGATGAGCGGCTCTTTTTGCCCCACTCGCCTTCTACAGTTGGAAGCACAGGGCAGGAGGTGACTGGAGCCACTTGTTCTGGAGCAGGGACACAGTTGCCCTCCAGGAGCCAGGGGAAAGGCGGTGTGTGTGTGCGTGTGTGTTTGTAGGCACACGCGCTGCAGAGCATGCAATGCTCCGCCAGCATTGCTAGGCTGTGACTACAACTGTTTATCTTGAAAGCCTGAGGGTAACATTCTCCAAAGTTTCCAGAGAGAAAATACAGACCCTTCCTTTCAGCTGGGAGACGGGGAATGTGTAACCTCGACACATTCCTCGGTTTTGTTTGGCTTGGGTACACAACGCTGGGTAGCATCGCAGGCCAAAGGCTCTTCTGCTGCGTTGGCCTGGCTTGGATCCGGGGCGCTAGGTGTGCTTCTCGACAGGTTCACAGCTGTCCCTCTGCAGCCTTCCTGCCCGGCAGCCGGGACTCTTTCACCTGCTGTACACATATAAACACAAGCACACACACAACATGCTCTGTATAGGTCCAAGCGCAGCAGCCAGCCCCACCAAGGGCACAAAGCAAAGCTCTTCCACAGCTGTCCAAGGCAAGCAGCGGGAATCGAGCCCCTGGTGCTCTGTAATGCACGCACCTGCTGCGCCGTGCCAACAGGATGACTAAGCTTTCAGTGTGCTGCTCCGATTTTGTTCCCAGTAGAAATTAGGACTGCTGTGGTTGAAGGTCTCCTTCCCATCTGTCGGACTTGCTGCAAGAAAACGGCCCCAGCGCTGCTGGCTTTGCCCTTTCTGCCTTGAGTTCTGCTGTGGGCAGCTGCTGGGATGTGCAAGTGTGTATCATCTCAGGTGCAAAAAAAAAAAAAAAAAAAAAAAAGATCACTGCTGGGAGCTGATTGTACTGGAGTGGAGCCCTACCTAGAAAAATGTGCTGAAGAGCAGCCAGGCAAAGCCCAGGATTTTGGCCAGTGTCCCACATTCCTAATTCCTAGCACCACAGCCATGACAATCAGAAATCCCATTAATGGCGTTATCCCTGAAACACCTACGATTGCCTCCAACCCCTTCAGTGGCGCTACAGCAAACACAAGCAATTTGTCTGGCAGGTCGGTCAACACTGGCTCCTGCCCTCGGGGAAACCACAGAGTTCCTCTCTGTCATCGCCGGGCTCCAGGCACGAGGCTTTGAAGAGAAATGAATCATCTCTGAACAAACAAATAAAAACAAAATAAAACACCGAGTCTGTAAAATACAGGCAAAGGCAAGGATGTGGGCCTGAGCCCTGAGAAAACAAGACTGCGTCAAACTGCCTGAAGGTGCACCTGGCGCCGGCAGCACCGCACCGCCAGGCTGGGCCCGGGCGGGCTCCGGGCGGGTTGCAGTTGGCTGCAGAAACCCCTGCTGTGTGCTGCGTCCTGCTGAAAGTGCCCGCTCCTCTGCAGTGGCAGCGAGGGAAGCATCAGGCCCAGTCCAGCTGCACCCAGGGCTCCTTGCTCCTTTTCTTTTTTGTTTTTTTTTTTTTTTGTTCCCCCTCAGTAGCGCAGCTACTGTATCATGGCAGCACATGAAATAAGAGGCTCAGTGTAACACCTCAGTGCCAGAAACACCAGCCCGGCCATCAGCCGCGATGCCTGCATGGTTTTGTGTAAAACAAAACAGCAAGAGGGTTTGCGGTTTTGTCTGACACAATAGCAAAGCTGAACAAATATTGCCTCAACACCTCCTCCTGCACCAGCATCTCCCATTCCTTGAGGTGCAAGATTTGTGAGCTGACACAGGCCACGGCTGACTCTGGCCTCGCTTCAGCTCAAATACTTCAGTCCCGGCTCGTGCACTGGGAGGGCAGGTGTCACGAGGTGTCATGGGCTGCATGGGGCCAGCCAAGCCCACCTGGAGCTGGTCCAAGTGACCCCAGAAGTGTGCTAGTTTTCCAGGGCTGAAGTCATCCCACTTATCCCAATAAATATGTCTCCAAACTGCTTGGTGTCCAGCTGCCTCCAAATGGTGAAGGAGGCTAATGGGAAATAGCGCTGTGGGGGGAAGCACTGCTGAGACAGGTTTTAGCGCAAGTGGCATCAGTTCAGTGTCCTCCCAACCCCCCAATAACCCCGTGCTAAGTGCTGCGCAGACCTCGGCAGCCGGGTGGGATGGCCACGAGCCCGCCCTTGTGTCACTATTCCTCCCTTCCTTTGGGAAGGGGATTTAGTGGGACTTCACAAACAAGCCCTCGCAAACAAGCCCTCCAGCGACCCGCAGGGTCTCCAGCACTTGCTCCAAAGGCTGCAAAGTCCCCCATGAACTCCAGCAAGACCTCGAACAGCTATAGGGTATCCTCCCCATTTACAACAGTGGTGTAGGTCAAAACAAATGAAGAGGCATAGCCAAAGGGAGGAGAAGAGAAAAAAAAGAGAAAAGAAAAAAAGAAAAAAGAAGAGCAGTTTGGGAGAAACAATCAGAATTAGCTGAGTGGAGACCAGGCAAATAGGTTTAACTTGAGAAAAACAAGTCACCACTTGACCTTCCTCCACATCAAATCCTGCACTTTTGTTTGGTTTCAGAACATTTTCATTTTGGAACTCACCTCCTGCTTGTTCACTTTTTCTGTAAAGGGTTAAATAACTTGAAAGACTAAAACGAAATTGTTTGCTTTGGGCTGACTGCACTGATTCATCCAGCACCCCCCCCCCCCTTCAGGTTTGTTGTTTTGCTTTAAGAAGAAAGCTTTGGGCTGATCTGATTTTTGCTTTTTATTCCCTCTCACCTCCTGCCCTTTTCGGTTTGGCTACCAGGCTGAGAAATCCATTACCCACCCAGATCTCGAGCCAGCCTAACCCACATCTGACAGTAAAAGAAACCAGATTCTCCAGGATTTCTTAGCCCCTGGCTTCCTTCTTGGGCTTTCCCACACGCCTACAACTCCTGCTGGCATCCGCCGATGAGATGGGTGTTGGAGAAGACCAGGACCCTACGCGAAGGGGCTGCACTTTCCCCTCCTCTCTTCCTAAGCGTCCGGATTCACCACTGGTTTCCAGATAGAGAGCCTCATCTCGGCCACCTACCTGCACCGCACCGTCAGGAAGTCCTTCTCCTTTCCAGCTCACGAAACCCTAGGAATGACCAAGCAGCGGTGAGGCGATGTCAGTAAGAAATACCAAAGAAGCAGCGAGGATGGACTTAATAGGAATCTTTAATGCGCAGAACAAGCTGTCGGGAGCCTTGCGAACGAAGGCTCCGCACGGAGCAGTTCTGTGAACTCGGCGTGTTTAAAAAAGCCAGTGTGCCCGCAACGTCCTTGCACCTGCCTGGCATTCATCTCTGCGGCCTCCGCTTTCAGCGTGGTGTTGCCAGCTTCGCGCGGCACCTCCCGGAGCCGAAGGAGCTCCTCCTTGGGCCTCTGGACCCGGCCGCTCCTCGCCGGCCGTGCGCGGGGCTGGGCAGCGGGGAGCGCGCCCCTGGCCCGGCAGCTCCCCGCTGCCCGCTCTTGCCCTGGCCTGGCCCTGGCCTCTATCATCGGGTGTCTCCTCCTCTCAGGGTTTAGGAGCGTGTAGTCCAGGAAATTCAGTAAGAAAAGATTAAAAAGGAGAGACTTTTACGCTGAGTCAAATTAGGCATATTTTTTTCTCTTGAAAAATTAAAAAAAAATAAAATAAAAGGAAATCAAAGTCCGACTTGCTGATTTCTTGTTTCTCTGCCATCTGTGTGAGAAAGTCCTGCTTGGCCTCGCTGTCCCCTTCCACCCCCTCTGAACCCTTCCCCCAAACCCCACCAGCCACTCAGCGTTTCCCGAGTCCTCGGCTCCTCGGAGTGCCTGCGCCTCCCGCAGCTCCAGGCCCACACCTTCCCTCACCGCCCTTTGGATTCTCCGTACGTGTTGCGCAGCATGGAGACCATCTTCTCCTCACACGTTACTTTGGTGTCTTTTAGGATGCTGTACCAGACCATGCCGGGTGGCCGGACTTCTTCGCTGCGGCAGAACAAATAGGGCACGGTTTCAGTGCGGCTCTGGATATAGGCACTGCGTAACAGCGTGGAGCAGTGACTGCTGACTTTCTCCAGCCTCCTCAGGATCAGGTGTGCTTTCCTGGAAGGGAGACACGGAGATAGAGACAGAGAAGGGAGCGCAATGAAAAAACTAGGAGCCGGGACTCCTGGGTGGCCCTATCTTGCAACAAACAGGAATGATACCTGGTGCCTAAACCATTGCCTTTCCTGTTTTAGGCAGAGAGGAGCTGTTTTGCACCAGTGTTTGTAGAATATTTACTACTTCACAGCACTAAACAACTGCTAGAGACAGGATATGGGGCTGGAGGGACCTCAGGTCTGACCTAGCACAGCAGCTCTCACTGAACCCCAAGTCCACTGCCTGCTGCTCTGCCTACAGACATTACCACAGCCATTCACCAGTCCTCATCACGCCCTGCCTCCTGGCCCGTGCCACTCAGAGGAGACCCCCCAACCACCGTGGCTGCTCCCCTGGCATGAGCACTGCCTTCTCTTGTGCATGTTCTCAAGCCTCCAGGAGGCAAATGGCCCAAAAGGACTAATGCTAGAAAAGCGAGGAAGAAAAACACAATACATTAAGACAAAACAAAATAAACCCGTAAGAAACCAAGAATTCCCCTCGTGGGAGTCTGCAAAGTGCTAAATCAAACAAAGGGAGGGGAAGAGGGTTTACTTCAGTGGTCTGAAAGTCTCAAGATCACAGATTATTTCCTTTCCCTCTGGTGCCACAGGAAAGCTCTGGATTTGGGGTTAAGGGATTTTGCAGGTCCTGAAGGAATGTAAATTCCCGATAATGATATGTCAGGGGCAGTGCTGTCAGTCAGCAAGGCATAAACGTGGGGATTATTTGATTATGAAAGCTTTATGGTGTTTCAGCCTGGGCTGTGAGCGTTACGGTCAGGAGGGAGCACAGCTATTTCTGATGTGGCTGCACACCCAAAGGCATCCCACTGATTGAGATTCCAAGGAAGGACTTGCCATGAGTCATCAAAGCATGAGCTCCAGACTAAAGTGCAGAGACGGAGACAAGGCAAAAGGGCACTCAGGCGTCTGCAACCAGCTATGAATCTCTCCCTCTGGAGCAAGACTAGATGAAAGGCTAACAAACCACTGCTCTGTCAGAGCTGCACTAGAAAACTACCTTTCCCCTCCCAGAGGATGGCTGCTGACTCCTTCTTCCAGAGGAAGGGACCATCCCCTTCCGGGATAATGCCAAGTCTGAAGGTAGTGCATGTGTATTAGTCTCGCATAGAAAGGTGAGCCTGGGTAGGCAATTTGAGCCTCATCACTCATTGCCTATACCATGACATACTGAGGTCACGGGCTGAGCCACTCCCAAACTCTGACAGACTACCTCTCTGCTCATCCTGCTCTGCTTAGCAGATACCTCACCTTCTAGATCATCTGTTGCTCCCACTGCAGACTGAGACAGGTAACAACGCCAATAACAGGTCCTTTGGTGCTGGATGTCCATTGCTGAGAAATTATGAAATTCCAGTATGGAACTGGGTGTTTGCAACCCAATTGAGATTGATTAAAACTCAGCTCAGCAGCAAGCCAAAGTCTGTGGTGACTGTGATCACGGCAAGGCCAACAAACTTCAGAAAATCATAGTCATTGGTGCTGGAGGGGATCACAGAAGATCATCTATTCCATTTCTTTCCCAGAACCAGCCTGCCCCAGTGCTTCCTGACAAACATCTGTCTAAAATATTCTTAATGCCTCTGATGAAGAAGAGTTTGCCTCCTCAGGCACTCTTTCTAGTGTTTATCCATCCTAACACCAAGAAATTGTTTCTTAACATCTACTCTGATTCTTCCTTTCTTCAGTGAAAGCTGAGCAAGCACAGGACTCACAATAAACTCATAGGACTGATGTTTATGTGCATTGACAGTGCTTGAGGGGAAAGTATTTGGTCAGAGCTTCCCCTACTCCAAAAAAAATCTTGCTGAAAGTTGAAACTGTTTTCATTTCAGTGGGTTCTATTCTTTACAGAATTTGCTATCCATTCACTATGCATTTTTAAATATGTACTTTTACTGTTTGGAGAGGATTCCTCAATAGCAGGAAAAAAACAAATGCTGACTATTTTAAAGAGAAGGCGTTCTCTTTTTTTCTTGAAAACATTCGAGGGAATAGAGCCCACAGAAGTACATCCATGGAGGAGGTCTAGCCGGAGCATTCTACAGAGCTACATGCACTGTGTGCGAGGCAGAACAGGGAGGGGAAGGAGGAGGCCTGTAGCAGGGCTGAGCTGGCACCAAGGAGATGGTGCTGAGTGCTTTGGCCTGGTGGGCTGGTGAGGTGAGGGAGCCCTGGCTTGAGCTGCCACCCCCCCAAAAAGCAGGCTGTGAGGGACAAAGCCTCCCTGTAAGATGGAGCAGAGGTGCTGACTCCAAGAACACATGACCCGATAGATCCACTATTGTCTCTCCAAGGCTGTGGCTCTGCAGTCACTTTTATTTAACATAAATCATTGCTATTGCTAAAGGAGAATATTTCCCTCTTGCCCTGCTTGTTCCTGCCCATTTGCTTGCGCTGAGCAGGTGTTTTGGTGGCTGAACTCTGTGCCATTGCAGGCAATGCACTGGTCTGAAGGCTCACCCAGCAACCTCCTGGACTTTCACCTGGAGGCTGCAAGGCTTTCCCCACCCAGTGACCAGCACAAAACTGAGAATGGCAATGAGTAGCAATGACCAGCACTTGAGGCATACCACAATGGTGGGTAACTGCAGCTTGGCTCTAGTCCACCTCAAATGATGCCTGGGCTCCCCAGCATGCACCTATGCATGCCTCTGGGTCAAGCTCTTCTCCTTCTCTCTGCCCTTCTCACTTCTCCCTTCTCCTCCCTGATTCATCCACCTATCACTTCTCTCCTGCACAACCTGCTCATTGCTTTCCCTCCCTTTCCCCTGGCTGTCCCTACCTTCAGAGGTTTACTACTCTCTCTGCCATACTCCCATCATCTTTTAGACACTGTGAAAAATGACCATGTTGTCCTCAATCCCTGGTACATACACAGGTCCCTTGTCCAACCAAATATTCCCATGTGTGAGGAACAGCTCGTGATGGCAAGACATCCAGAGATAAAACCACCCAGCGCTGTTGATGTCCTGTTTGCTAGAGGCTGTGCTCTTTTTGGAGCTGGTCTCAGTACACCTGCTGCATTTGTAGTTCCACTTGGTGCAGTTGGCCCCAGCAAATGAGTGGTGTTTAAAGGTGGGATACAACAGGTTGGCCTGGGAGGATGCTGACAACACAGCGTACCGTGGACAAGAAGACAGGGTAATGAGGAGGGAAGGAATCAGGTCACTCACTTTTGGTGTCCTCACATCAGCACCAAAACCCCAGTTTGGTGGGTTTCACTGCTTTGAGATTGAGTCATTTATTTTAGTGGGGTAATGAAGTCACGTGCAAATGTTAGATTTAGCTTTTGGCTGTCAGCTGTTCCATCTTAAAAAAAGTAAGAAGGAGAAGGAGAGAGACAGAGTGGGCGAGTGAAGGGGTGAGAAAGAGAGAGAAGTTTTCTGGTGAAGGCTGGTAATAAATTACAGGAGCAGTTCTTGGACTGCCAATTTAATACCATAAATCAAGCCCTGGGTATTACCCAAGTGCTCCCTGTGGAGGGCTGTCGGGTCAGAACGACCACCTTTTCAAATACTGGAAATGAAATCTTCCTAAATGCTGACCAACCTCATCCATGCCAGAAACAATAATTTATTGCCTTATTAAAGGTCAGGAATCAGGAGAGGACAGCAGGGGAGTGTGGGGGGAATCATTCTCATGGTTGCCCATGGCCAGATCTGTTCTCTAGAAAGCCCCCAAGCTTTCCATCCATAAAAGGACGAAGCAACCCTCCTCCCCCTCACTCCATAACCCTGGCCTGAGTCTGGGGTTTCCCCGTCTTGACGTGAGCCAGCGGGTACCCATCCAGCCTGCCACGCTGCAAGGGTAGTTGTTTTAAGTTGGCGCCAGCCAGCGACTGATTTTGGGCTCCATTTAAGTGAAAGATTTAGGAGGTCACAGTCACAGTCATAAATGATGAAGAAGGAGATTAAAAATAGTGACTGCTCTGCATGGCTGCTTCCCTCTCTGGTACCTTGTGGCAGCAGAGTGCAAACAGTGTAGGAGAGAAAAGGGGAGGACAACGGATGTCTGCTGCAGAGGCACTTTCCAAGAGCTCATGCCTCAGTTAAAGGCACTGTGGGGAAGTAGTGTGATGCAGTGCGGACAGCATGGGACAAGGCCCTGAGACCCCTGGTTACCAGGCCTGGCTCTAGAAAGGGCATGTAGAAGAGCAGGAGATGTTACCTCCTGCTCTGCCCAGAGCCAAAAGCTCCCTGAGGGAGGGAATTCACCTTCGAATGCCCATGTTCATCCTCCAGCTACAGAGTGCACAGAGATTATTCACCTTGATGGATGGTGCAGGATGAGAACTTACCCAGAATCAGCAAAATGCTGCCCTATCTGATCTAGGAGAAAGTCAGGAGACTATGAAGAAGCACAGAGGTAGTGACACCTGGACTGGAGGGAAGGATAAGCTTCCCAGGGCTGCTGCAGGGAGAGGGTGGTTGCCTGGCTGCTGTGTTCCCATATGGGATAATTTTGTCATAAATTCAGATCTTTCCACTCTACTGAGAACTGACCTGGGTCTGTCAGACCCTCATCTGGGAGGATAATGAGTCCGGGACTCAATGGCCTCTTATCACTGCCTCCCATCAGTACATTGCATTCCCCCTCGGTACCAAAAGGCAGCTGCTTGGGAGATCATGCACTGCTGAGGATATTTGTCTTCTGCTGCTGCCACAGCCTGTCTGTCCAGTCGACTTGCTTAAGAAAAGGAGAGGCTTCGAGCCCTGGGCTGATGCCACATTCTGACCTGGTTGTTCCTGGTAGCCAGAAGTAGGGGCATGGAAGGAAGATCTTAACCTTCCTGCTTATTTCTCCCTCGTCCTGAAAGCCAGGCCCTGTTGCAATGGTCGTAACAATAATACATAAGAAAAACTAATAAATATCCTTTTTGCTGTGTCAGGAAGCACTGTTGCTGAATCAGTCTAAAGATCCAAATGCACAGTAGCATTAAACCTTCGCTGGTTTAGATAAATTCTTCTGTTCCCTTGGAATAAATTAACTTCACAAGATTCACTTGGTGTCTGTAAGGAGATGAGGAAAGGGGTTGTTGTTACAAAAGGAGACTAGCAGAACAGAGTAAGCCAGGTGCCAAGATGCTGCTGACCACAGAAAGTCCTGGTTTATGGCCACCTATGAGCTAAGTTTTTAATGTCTCCTTAATGTAAACCGTCTGGTTGGGACATCTGGCTGTCAGTGTGTCTTCTTGCAAGCAGCTGTTTGCAGTAACCTGTGGCTTTCATGGAAACTGGGCTCACGAGGACTCCAGTGTGATGTATTTATTACATGGAGGCAATCAACTTCCCTCTTGTCACTTAGTTTTATGAGAGAACATTTACCGTGATTCTGAGGCTCATCTGATAAACATTTCAAGGTATATAAATAAATGTCCCCTTGGGAAGGAGAGCAGTGCATCAATTAAAATCGTGTTACAAGATAGTGTTCCTTGGCAAATCTTCACTCGCCCTCCGCTTCGTCAGTGCCTTCGTTTCTGTCCAAGCTCCCCGAGAAGCAAGGCTGGACAATGGCGCTTTGTTCTTGTCAAGAGCCTGGCACCAGCTGCAGCAGCATTTATAAACATTTCCTCTAGGCTGTAAGTCACATATTTCTCAAGTACATAACATGGACATGTAAGCTCTGCTAGGCAATCATCTGGCTGGCTGTGGGAAGTAGACTGCAGCAGAATTGACTGCTGGCTTCAAATGTCACTTGGTATACAGTGGGGTAACATGGGCAATTTAAATGTCACCTTGCAAATGTCTTGGCTTGTTGTAGGTATCAGGCCAGGTAATATCTTTAAGTAAGTGTGTTGGATCTCAAGCAATGGAGGAAATAAGGACATGCAAGACGAAGTGAATGGCCCTCAGGGATTTATAGAGAGGAGTAATTAAAAAGGACAAACATCTTTGCAGTGTCATCAAAAAAGGAGGAAGGCAGTGGGAAGCAAGAGACAGTGGCTGCCTGTCAGAGGTTAATAAGCTACCACAGAAATTACGACCAAGGTCATCTCTGTAGGAGGCAAGCCACAGCTAGTCTGGATTTATGTCTAGGAGGAGTGAAAACTGTTGTGAGGAACTGTCATCCATGGACAGATTCTCTGTTGTGTCCAGCAAGCAGGTAGGAGTTGGGGAGAGAGAAGCAAAATCTTTTCTAGTTATTCACGGACTGCAGTTAATTGTCCCATCTCACTCCATTCCTCCACGTACCTCTTCTTCATCTTCTCATAGAACAATGTACTAGACAGGATGCTGGATGAATAGCCTCTGTAAAAGCTTCAAAGCAAGTCAAGGCTATTAGAAATCTGTAAGGGATCTCAAGATAGAGAGCTATGACTTCTTCTGCATATAGTTTGCTGAACATTTCCTAGGAGATCTTAAGGTTATGTGGTAGTCTGGCAAAATAGTCTTTGCAAGGACACTCTGCCATCCCCCTGAATTCAATGTAGTCCATGTATGTGTTACTCCACTGCGATGATCTCTCAGAATCTGCTTATTAACCATTTCACTGTATACCAGGGTATTGTAGGCAAAGTCCTTCTGGAAATGTTGTTCTTTATAACCACAGAAACAATCATTTACCAACCCTCCTTAGAGCACCAAATTTATAATAAAGAGAAAACATTTCTAGTGTAATGCTGCATACAGATAACAGACGAGGCACTGTTCCCTCACTGGCATCCTTCCGTCGTGTCAAGCATACCACAGTATGAAAATTTAGGAAGACCTTTCCAGTACCTACATCAATAGGGCTGAACTATTGTTTTGGGAGAAAGGGAAAGCAGAAAAGGAAATCTCAAAGATATTTACAGAATGTATGTCAACCATATACTGCTGTGAGGATAAAGATCTGTCAGGTCAGATATATATAGAGAGAAATAAATAGAAGGAAATTTCCATTTCCATGAAATAGCCTATTTAGTAGAGCCTACTTTACTACACACAGATTGCTCAATCATTGACCCCTCTGATGATATCAAGTAGTAAAGCTACAGGCAAAAGTAATAATCTATTAGCTAGCACCTAAGCTCTGCCATTCTAGGGGATCAAAACTGTTTCCACACAAGAATAATCTTCCCGCAGCAGCGTATTCGCATATACACACATCTGCAACCACAACAGGGTGTAGCAGATGCCCAAAGCCACATTTGGGATGGATGGTCTTCTGTTATGCTCTCTACGGGGTATGACTGTCTAGGTGTGGAGATAGCATGGAGAAGGATCTGTCCCACTGTGGGAGCATGGTACTGGAAGTTGCACCATGTTCCTGGACATGGAGGGGGGGCTCCATCCAAGAGTAGTGCCTATGGGGGATTCTGCTGCTCTTCATTACCTGGCTATTTGCCGTGTACAAATACAACAGTATAAGGATGGACTTGCTATATTGCTGAAATACTTCTGTGGGCTATTGCTCTCTCCGTATTGCAGCTCTTGATACCGAATGCATGTTGCTGACACATCATCCTTACTACATATGTACTTGCTGCATTTTTGCTTCATTCCCTCAGTCACTCTTTCTAGCCACCCACCCTACAAATAACCAGGGCACCTGTGAATCCTAGAGGAGCTGTGGTCTCATCTGTCAAGATTTTACAGTCGAAGAAGATCTGAGTCAGTGTTGGTTTACACACAACCCATTCAGTTTATCCCTGCCTAATTTACGGCCCTGGGCCCTCACACACCTTTACCAATACACTCAGCTCTTCATTTGCTGTATCACCCGCCTGGCTTAGATTGGTTTCCCGTACAGTTGCCAGACACTCCATAATTATTCATCCAAACACTGAGCCATTCCTGAACGGGGACCATTTCTGAACAGGGACTGGCAGTCACAGAGGACTGCAGGACACTTTGGTGAACAACACAAGGGGATTTCTCTCAGATATGAGAAGGCAAAGAGGTTCACTTCCGTAGTAACCAGTGTAGCACTCCAGCCACATAGCAGGGGAGAAGGAAGAGAAAGGACAGATACCTGGGCCCCAGCTCGTCCTCACTGCGCCAGACAAAGTCTCCAAATTTCTCGTAATGGGAGTTGTAGTGGTGCTGCACTCGGAAAAGCATGGAAGTGGAGACCTCCATCAACGTGTTGTAGGCTGTCTGCTGCTCCTTCCCACTGGTATAACCATTGTAGAGGTTGTAGATTTTGTCAGCTATCTCTGAAAAGGACCCGAGGGATAGAATTTAATGAACAGATAGATGGTGCTAATACAGGAGAGGGAAGAACAAGCCTTTGGTAGGGCTAGCGGGCAGGAAGGCTGGCTGAGATGGTGGCCTTCCCCTCCACTCCTCGCGTGCTGCCTGCAGCAGTGTTTAGCAGTCTGCACAGTGTTTAGCAAGTCCTCTGACTAACCCTGCAGCGAGTTGTCTGTGCTGTGCAGAGCCCCAGTGACTCCAGTAATACTCCACAAAAGAATGGGGGAGGGAGTGAAAGAGAGCTGCTGGCCAAGAACCACTGGAGACACAACCTTAGCTGCCCAATTAGGACAGACAAGCTCTTCCCTGGCTCACCAAGAGCAAAATAATTGCACAGCTATGATGCTTTCCTGCAGCATGAAGGATTGGAGTTGCACCCTCAGAAGTTCTACTACACACAGAGGACTGCCGGACCAGGAAGGACATGGAAACACAAGGAGAGCTTTGCAGTGAAACTGAGCAAATGAGGGATGCTCAGGCCCAGGGCAACTGCTGAGAAAGGACGGCAATCAGCAGGCTGCGAAGAGCAAGAGGAGGATATATGGGCAAGTAAGTTGTCTGATGAATCAGGCCCCATTATTTATTAAAGGACAGGAGGAAAATGATATTGCTGATAACAGGATGGATATTTAACCAGAAATGCAGCAAATCATCATTGTGGCTATTCTAATAGAGCAGCTCAAAGATTGGTTAAACAAGAGGGCGTACTTTCTGTTGTAAAAAAGTTTTTTGGGGGGAAATGAAAAATGCACAAAAAATATTTCCTTCCTTTAGTCTCATTTTTGCTCATTTTTCTTGGAAAAGCTTATCAATAATTTTAAACAAATCATTAATCAAAACTTTCTTTTGTTTGCTTTAAAAAAAGAATGAATGAAAGAAAACAGGTACCTACCTCTCATTTAGATGAATCTTTTTAAATTTAAGGGAGGCAAAACACTCAGGGAGTGAGGGATAGAGAAAATAGCATTTGTTTCAAAATTTGAAAATGTAAGTGTCCAAGTGTTTTATCTTTCATCTGTGTTTCCATTTCAGAACGAAACTAGCTGCCACTGCAGTCCTTTTAAAAACCCAGCCCTGATAATCTCATGCTCAGCTCTCACCACATCCCCCACCCCTGCCCATCCCAGCCAGGGCCATATCCCAGTGCTTTCTGCAGTAAAGAGATGTGGACTCTCTCTCTTCTTCCAGGAGACATAAGTCAGATGCATGTTAACAGCTCCCGTGGTCATGCATACGGAGAGATGCTGTGGCGCTGCGCTGCAAGGACCACAGCAGTGATCAGCTCTGCAGCAGAAGGCACTTTGTGAGAAGACTGTCTTGCAATTTGTCATCCTTTTCCAGCATAACATCCCTCTGCCCTAACACACAGGAACTTGCATACTGGGAGAGACAAGACTAGGAGGAGGTGCAGGAGTACAATGCATACAGGAAAAGCAAAATTAACAGGAAATGGCTTTCCTGGAAAATCAGGCGCCTGAACACTGACCTTCTGCCTTGCTGTCGTCTACCAATGGGCAGGCTGTCCTCAGGGTGACTGTGCTCAGCTCTGAGTGTCTCCCTCGTGTATCCACTGCGTATAGGGTAAACCTGGAAGGCAGGAAAAAAGAAATCATTTGTCTTTATCCTTCAGTCCAACACTGGCAGGTTGTTATGGGAAACGGCCTTCAGAAGAGAAGAGAAAAATATGGTCCGGGCTCATATCACTCGGTTTTGGCAACTCAAGGAGATGTGAGACGATGTCAGGCAATGACAGGAAAGAACCGTGGGAAAGAAGCCAGGGCCAGGGTGGCCTCACGATGCCTGCGGAGCTGCTTTTCCC
Source organism: Rhea pennata (assembly GCF_028389875.1). NCBI lineage: Eukaryota > Metazoa > Chordata > Aves > Rheiformes > Rheidae > Rhea > Rhea pennata. The sequence continues at coordinate 6,043,631 of NC_084680.1, forward strand.
CTCGCCATTAGACACAGCACTACAGTTCATGGGGCTTTACATTAGAGCCTTGTGCCTGAGAAAGGACACAAGCATCCCTGGGGCTGCTTTGCCATGCACCAACGCAAACACTATAGCGCAGTGCTGTTTGCATGTGGTGTTCCCCTATGGCCTGCCTTAAAGAAAAGAAAGGAGCAGTAATTCCTGCTTTAAACAGGCACTGTGCTGACAAGTGACAGCTCGTACACATCCTGTGAACGGCCCTTGAGGTTGTTTTTTCCCTCATTTCCTCAACAGGGTGGGGTTGGTAAAAGGGTGGGAATCATAGTTTCACACTTGAAACTAATGGAGAGCATCTGACAGTAGAATACGACTTTTGTGCCAGATGAAGCATTGAACAGGCTGTGGTTGCATGGGACGCTCTGGGATGCTGAGCTGAGAGAGCCCTAGTCAGAATATCAAAGCTTCAAACTGAGAATGCTTCTCAGCAGCAGGGGTAACAATCTTCTGCCCACTCTCCCAAAAGGCATCAGTTCCTATTTATCCTCCTCAAGCCAGGCACAGCAACTCCAGCTGGCTTTGACAAAGTGCAGGAGCTGGGTCGCACACCTTGGAGGTCTGAAATGCTGGTGCTGGGATACCCGTTTCCTGGGGAGTAACACAGCCCCGCTCCTTATCCTAAGGTAAAACTGAGCAGCTCTTGCAAGTGAGTGCAAAGAGCATCATAAAAGCAGCTGAAGCTTAAATGGGATTGAGAGGCTGAGGCATGTTTACTTAAAGGAGTGGTCTAAACTCCTGAGCACCCACAATGTGGACAAAAGCAATTCCTGCCTTTCCCTTTCCCCCCCCATCAAGATCCCTGCTATGAGTTGGCACACCACATGCAGCTGATAAGAGATGACATTTGCACAGTAGCAACTCTGAGCACTTTCCAGCCCAGGACATACCATCTCAGAGCAATTAGTGTTATTTCCTTAACAATTCTTCATGTTTGAAATGATGCCAAGGAACCCACTTGTGCACAGGGACAACTCCCATATTGCCAAAGCTGGGTCGGGCAGGAGATGCACGTGCTGAGCTCACACAAGGAGATATTTTTGCAATTCTTTTGCATGATGTCATTTTCCTTAATTTGAAAACAACATTGTTCAGAGCGCAAGGATCCATGCTGCCCAACTTCACAAGCACTGCACACGGGCTGTCCTCCTGCAAGAACAGCAGGGACAGCAGTAGAGTCCTCCACAGGGCAATTCTAGCTCAGGGCAGGAGTCTAACTGTGGTGCTTCACATCCCATCCTGGAGGAGACATCTTCCTTTTTCCTATTTTGAACAGATGAGGGTTATAAGGTGACTGGCCTCGAGTCTTCTACTGTAAGCAGGTAAGCTGTTTCTATGCTTAGGGAACATGAAATACCTCCCCTAGTGCCCAGAAACCAGAGTATGGTGATGAATGGGGGGATCCCTGACCCAGGGGGATGAGGTGACCCTGGGAGCCATGGGAGAGCTGGGCAGAGGACTCAGGAGTCAGCAACACTTGACAAGCTTTAAGAGGGACTAACGAGACTATTTCTTCCACTAGCTGATCTCCATTCCCATTCTGGGGTCACTTGCTTAGTTGCCCATATGATTCCTGTTGTTGTGTTTTCTTTTTTTTTGAATATGTGAGCAAAGTTAATGTGTAACCTCTGCTCTGACCATAGTGGTTCAGTGAGTGAGGCTCCATTAGCTCTGCAGTAATAGTTTTAGAGCACTTCTCTCAAAAACAGCAGAATTTTATCAAAATACAATTGTAATAGTCAGCAATTAGTGCCTACATCACCTATGCTACAGCCTATGGGGTCAGAAGGGAGCATCTCCACTTGGCAGGGAGTTAAAGCACATTTCAGACCTTTGGATGATGTTAAAGACCTGCGTTAGCCCCCTGATCACATTATTCCCTGTTGTCCAACGCGTACACACAAACAAAGTCACTCAGCTGCCAATAGCAAGAGTGTTTGAAATGGTCAGGGTTGGGATCAAAAGTATACCAACAAACAAGCCCTTCATTTCATCATTGTCTCAGAAGATATTTTGAAAAAAAAATCAAATGGAAAAAATATCAAAATCAAAGTGATTTTCATGCTCAAAAAGAAATCTTTTAATTCATCTGAAACCAGTATTCCTTCAAAAATTTTGCAAATCCATCCATTCTTAACGAGAGATGTTTTGAAAGCAGCACCAATAGATTCATTTTTGGTGAAAGCTGGCAGCCCCAGTAGTGTGCAGCCCTTTGCACGTCTCCAGCTTCTTCCAGCTGGCAATCTCAGAGGGTCCAAAAGCTCACCCTGAAGCACAGCAGTATTAATAGCTCTTTTTTATCATTGGTAAACAGACGTATGGGATAAAGCATTTGGCCCCAGACTGGGCAACATGAATGGTTTGCAAACACAGAAGGTTATGGCTTCCAATCTCATTCTCAAACTACTTGACCACCCAGCTCTCTGCAGCAAAACACATTTACAGACAGTTAAATTCACTGCAAAGAGTGCTGTGTATTTTTTTTCCCCTTTATTCATAGAAACAGACAATCAAGAGAAGAGAGTGTGAAGACCTACAGGTCAGTGTAAACTCTATACCCTTCCCTCTTCAGTCACAAAATGAGAGCACACACAAGGCATGTGAGCTATCCATCCAAGACAAGAGAGACCTATAAGTCTAATACTGGTCAGTGCGTTGCCTTGGGTTGAAGAAAAAACGGATGAGAAGAGAGAGAAATGGATTTTTTTTTTCCTTTTTCCCATCTACCTTTTATTTTTTTTTCCTGGATTTGTTTTTGATGAGAAAAAAGCCCCAAAATAGTACAATCTCGATAATTTATGGGAATTTTACTGTTTTTTGAGAAAATGTCCCCTTCACCCCATTTATCCTTAAAAGCATATGGGAGAAAAAACATTTCTTGAAGAGCTTTATTTGAAAAAGTGGTCATCCTTCAAATTTTTTCAACCGTCTCTAGACACTAATTACTTTACTTTCCTTCTTTAGTGTACAAGCCCTCCAGACCGCAGGGAGCAGACAGGAGTGGCAGACTGCTTCCCCCCGAGGACTCTGCTCTTCCACCCAACTTGTCTCCTCAGGCGAGGTCTCGGTTTCTCCCCCCACCAAGCTGGTTCAACACTTGCCTGTCTGCCACTGCCGTGACGCTGCCTGCTCAGCCAGGGCGCCGTGCACTGCCGGACGGCTCCTATTTACTGCTTCCTAGAGAAACCTCTGGCAGACATCGACGCAGTCGTACCTGATTGCACAAACCCTGACGCTGGTTCTTTGGATAATTTGTAAGGAAAAATGAGGCCATAGAGTGGTGTGGAGTGTTTTGCCCAAGGCAAAGGAGTTCTGGGGTAAAGTCAAAGCCAGAAATCAAAAGGTCCCAGACTCACGCTCAGTGCATGAAATCACATCAGACAACCAGGAATGCCATATGGTAGCTAATATCTGTCAGAGAGACTTTCATAACCTAGAGGTGTTTTGTTTAGCAATACACTTTCCCCGATACGCTTTCTCATGTTCTCCCTGTGTTTTCCAAAGGAGCTTGTGGCTACCTGCTACTGTCTCACATCTGAGCCTCTTGTTCACCAATGCTCATAGGAATATCATATATGAACTCCCTCCTTATACAAACACTAAGATATATTTCGCCCAAAGGGGTTCCAAGGAGTGTTTCACCACTGGCAGCACATCATACACTCTTGGCAGCAATCAGCCCATCCATGCTTGCAAACACAGCCATCTCTGCAGCGAAGCACAGCAGTTATGGGCTGTCATATAAAGCAACGCCGCTTAAATGTTTACTACTATATAGAAACCTATTGGGAGCAGCAGGAACTTTCAGAGAGATAGAAAGCAATTAATATGTGGCCTCACAAAATGTCAACAACACCTTCCTTGTAGATACCCCACCCAAAGCTGGCTAAAGCCTGGATTTTATCACTAGGCTCAAGATACTTCTTAGAGGAAGAAGAGAAAGCCGGGGGGGGGTTACGCTTCAGTTCCTGGAATCAAGCGATTGTGGAAGACTCTCAATTGTATTTAAAAAAACAAGTAAAAAGAAAAAAATCAGAACAATATCTTTCTAGCTTTTCTCAATGCAGAGAGAAAAAAAAAGGCACCAAAATTCTAAAGGTCCAAAACTGTAAGGCTGAGAACGAAATCCCAGAACATGTTATTTATTTAAAGACAACACACCAGCTCATGGGTTTAACTCCATCACATGACGCTTATGATGTTTGAGTGCTTTACTCATGATCTCTATTTGTGGGGAGGGAGATAAGGACCTCCATCTCGGAGAGCTGACCTCTCTTAGCTCGGTGGCCTATCTCTTTCCACCCTACAGAGACATCGCAAGTATTTCTGTTTTTTTCTTGCATACTGCCCTTCCTGAGACTTCAGGCTTCTGCAGCTGGTCAATGAGATGCAGTATCACAAACAAGCTGCCTGAGCCGCAGGCAAAAGGGTCCAACAAGGAGTCCAATTAAACACTCCTCCCAGCTGCTGGACACCTGCGCTAAGTAAGGGAGCACGTCCATGAGCAGCTTGCTGCATGCAATCCACAGCTATGAGGCAAACCCTGATTGTGTTAAGGGGGTCCCTGCACCATGTAAATGGGGGACAGGGCAGAGATGCTGCTTCCGCTGCACGCCAGAGTTCAGCATCATGCAGAAATACTGTCTCACAATTTCTAAAGCGGTACAACTGCCACAGCTAGTGTTAGGCTCTTGCCAACAGGGCCTGGCTGCTCAGCTTGGCTGATAAGCTTGGGCACGGTGCCTCACTCTGCAGCCACAGAATTGCATGTTACACAGTTCACTGCAGGATCTCAGCGCAGGGCAGATATGCCCTGTGCCTCACATACGGTGCTATGGATTGCTCCATCCCCGTATTTCTCCACCTGCTTTTTGAAAGTGCTAGTTGTTGGGTTTCAGCTCCATAGGCTCAGAGTTAAACTCATCAGCTCTGGAGCAACAAACAGACTGCTCCAGACAGGCTTTCCAAGATTTAGCAAGGCAGTTCATGCAACAGTTCAGGCGGGCAGGGAACAGCAACAGTTGCTCCCAGGAGAGGACCGAAGCATGGTGAGGAAACAGGGTCTCCTCTAGCCTCACCCTTCATCATGTGAGTAGCCCTATCAACGACTCATGAAAACTCACATACAGGCCTAGCTGTGGCAAGTCACCTCGGTTTTGTCTGCATGTCCTGCTGTCACCCCTCTGGTTACAGTTTATCCAGGCGCTTCACAGCAGACCCCATCTTGGGGCTTGCATGGAATCAGCACTGTGCAGCTGAGGCTGGTCCATTGCACTGACACAAACACATCACACTTGTGCTTTGCCAACCCTTCTGTTTTCCCATTCCATCTGAAAAACAATCTGAAGGCCTCTGTTTAAAAGCCCTCCATGGACTAGGTCTTGGCAATCTCTGCTGGCCTCCCTGCACTCCCCACAACATCCCCTCTGCTCGGAGATGAGGCAGCTGGCCCAAGGCAGCCACGAGGAGCAGTGATCTCAGCATGAGGACTCAGCATGAGCAACATAATGCCAGAAAAGTACAGATTATGCCTGGACTTGAGTATGTTCAAAATGAAACAAACAGGAAATGCCCATAAGTACACACGTACGTAAACACGCTCCTCACCCAAAGCCCTTCACACACCCCTGAACTCAGGGATTGATGGGAGAGCACCATCCTTCTCCAGTTCTTCCCCTTTATTCTTCTCTGCTCTTGGTCAGATCTCAGCAATGGCGAGATCTTCAGTCTGGAGAGCAACAATGGACATCTTCACCTCAGTCTCTCCAGGCTGGTGGAAAAGCTGACAGCTTTACCCAGATAACTTTCCTGAAAGACTCATGATGAAGCTCTATACGGGGAAGAACCCACGGATGCTGCGGGGTGGGAGGAGAGCCTTAAGGTCTTTCATCCTGAGCAGCACGGGCAGGAGGGTGCATGCTTCTGGGCATAGCCACGAGGACGCGTGGTGCTGTCCCAACCCTGTCCCACCACCATGGGTTTCCGCGGGCTGTGCAGGCTGCGGGAGGGAGCTGTCCCGTGCTCTGAGCCGCCGAGGAGCTTTCATTGACTGACGCGGAGGAAGAGCAGGACTCGCCTGCCAACAGCAGAGTCTGGGCAAGCGTGGAAAGGGGCGGGTGTCTGTCTTTAGTGTAAGCGTTCCCAATTCAAAAACCATTACAATAAAATAAATAAATAAATAAATAAAAAGCAGCCTATCCACACAAGCCACAGGAATGCAGTTTAGCTTACTGCTCGTTGGTGACTGCGACTCCAGATAACTGAGAAAGGTAAAGGAGAAAAAACACCCGCCCCCTCGCAGCAAACAAGCAGAGAATACGAAAGGAGTGTTTTTTGTAAGGAGAGGATTTCTCAGCGGATTTGTTGGGCCCTGAATTCCAGGCTGACTGCCCATGTTTGCGGTGCCAATTATCAAGGCAGGCTGGGTACCTTGGACCGGGACGAGGCACATTCCAGCCCAACACGGAGGCCCCACAGCTTGGGATTTGGATTAAGCTTTATAGGGCAGTGGATGTCCACGTGCTGCCTCCCTGGAGTTGGCACCATCACAAATATTACAGCAATCAGATGCTACTGTTAGGGCATCTGAAGGCTGACAGGAATGCTGGGCTGGGCCAGGGACAGCGGGCTGTGCTCTGTACAGAGGCTGTGTCCGCACGGGGTGGGGGGCAGCTGGTCGTGGAGGAAGAGTTTCCATGGCTTGGTGTCTGCTGCCCATGGGGGAAAGGAGCTGTGAGAGGCAACACTGACCTGCAATCAACGTCCAGAGAATTGCTGCTTATGTATCCTACTCCTTTTGGAATGGGACCGACATTTTCTGCTTTGTATTGTTACTGCTTTTGGCTTTGCCTTTCTGCAGTGCCAGTGCTAGAAGAAGGAAACAGTGCACAGTGCTGTCTTGAGAAAATATCTTTTAGAAAGCTCTCCTAACATTTCCACTATTTGAGAAAAGCACCCCCCCCCCCCTTTTTCTTTTTAACTGGGTTTCTTTTAACCATCTGTGACAACTGACCCTACTCCCATCAGCCTGATGGAGGATCAGGTTAGCAATAGCGCAGGTGCCACGTCAGAGTATTGGAGCTTTGCCTTTAATTGCGTACACAAGGCTGTCAGTAAACTGTTCTCGCAGTTCACACGTTTTTTTTTCCCAGGACAGCAAATACTGTGAGGACACTAATCGTTATCCTCCAACAGATGCCATGCTCCAATACCAGACCACAGGTGTCAGATGGAGGGAAATAAATGTACCTGACACATTCTGCCTCAGGTGTCTGACACTTTTTGGAACTGCATTAAACGGTGCCCATCAGGTACCTCTGGCACAAGGAGGACAGCAGGCTGCTCTCTCAAGGGAAGAGGTTGTTTGTCCAAGGAAACCTCTGGAAAAGGCAGAGGAGACAGGATTTCCAGACAGCAAGGGCTGGTGGAGGAGCTATAGGCTGGGGAGAGGCTTCAAAGCCCGTGGTCCATTTCTGCTCTGTGGCAACCCTGGGAAAGTCACTCAGGGCTATCAACACTGTGAGATTATGCTGAGTTGCAATTGATGCTATGTCCACGCTCAAAACAAATACCTTGAGAGTATGATACTTCTCTCAGGAGCTGCCTGGCCTGCCGGGGAGGAGGATAAGGCCCCTTAATGCTGCTGGATTGCTGCAATGCAATGCCTCTCCAGTGTCACAGCCTCCTGCTGTTGCCTGCTGGGCTCAGGAAGGGAAGTGTTGCTCTCCAAGACTGTGCTGTGTGTGCTGCAAGCCCCACCGGCTGCGCTCCCAGGAGTTTCAGCAACATAAACTCATGTAGTGCTAGAGCAGACATCACAACTGGACTGATACTATCCAGAGCAATTGCTCTCCCTTGAGGTAGCAGACACTCTGTATGAGTAACATTCAGTCTCAATGTCTCATTTTCCCCTTGTGCAAAACAGAGATATAATCGTATTTTCTGCCTTGCCTATTTGCTTGTAAAAGCCTTGGCAGAAACTCTCTGATGCTGGGTAGGTGCCATGCTGAGTGCCCTGGGTTCTCAGGCTTGGCTGGAGCCCTTGAGCCCCACTCCTTCTTTGTGATAAATGGGAACAAAAATAGTGTCTATCAAGCATCAATACTGCCACAAACGGTCTAGGTATCTTCCACACAGAGTTTCTCTCACTGCAGGTTGGTTGTTTTCTCTCTGATCTTAGTAAAATTCAACCCTTTGCCCCTGAGGCTGTTGTGGGATAGTCATGGGGGCAGGAGGAAGAGACTGGCTCAGACCAGAGCCTGTTCTCTGCTCTACTCTACCCTGCTGCACGGAGTCTCTTAGAGTTGCAGTCTGCCTCTTAGCTATAAGGCAATGCAGAGCCAAAAAGTGCAGAAGGCAAGGGGTAAGAGTTTGTGCTTGTTACTCTGCTCTAAGAGCACATCAGATGCTGTAAGTTTGAGCCAAGCTACAGCGCACATGCTCAGCTCTTGTCCTTGTAATGCTTCATCGATCTCTTTGTTTCAGATCCCTGCTGAACAAGATCCATCCCAAAAAGAGGATGAAAGTAAAAGAAAAAAATGAAGGAAAAATCCCAACTATTTCTTGCTACTGCCTGGATCCACTGCCTCACTGCTAGAGAAATTCATTGTAGGACATTCATCTCCCCTACCTCAGCCACGTCTCAATGTTGGACTGGCAGGGGAAAGATTTCCCTAGAACTCCTGTCAATAAACCCTATCAGAACAGCAAATCCTCGTGCCACACCAGTTGTGAAAGGGGACTGTGATACACAGGTCCTCTTCTGTTTCCAAAAGTCCTGCTCCCAAATGATACCTGTGCTGGAGGGCCAACATCCCACAAGGAACTCCTTTGCCATTCATTCACCTTGCAATGGGCAACACCAAGATTGCCTTAGGTAAAAATTTGTTTCATTGGAATCAAGGGAAAAAGGCAGGTTGGTTTCAGCAGGACCAAGATTTTACCCAGAAGGTGCAGCACTGTCACTGCAGCCTTCCTGGTCTCTGCATTCCCACGGTGCCTTCACTATCATGGAGGTAAGAGAGGCAGAAGCACTGGCTGAAAACCTTTGCCTTCTTCTCTGTCTTACAAAATTTCCTCCTTTGTGACCCTTGCTCCCTGCAACCCCTGGCAAGTAGCAGATAATTGGTCCCTCATCCCTCACACTCGATAAGATTTCTATTTCCCTAGTGTGTGGCTCACACTCTGAGCACGTCCTTTCAGGAGCAGCTTTACACCACTGATTAAGGAAGAGCACAGCAAGCCCTCCCTGGAGAGAGGGACTGCTGCATTGAACGAAAGCTCCTGATGGAGACAAAATGAGGATGAGAGAACAACTCTCTAGCATGGCGACAGGGCAGCACAATCCCCCAGAGCAGTCCTCACATGAGATAATACTAATGCAGTCTGTGTTGCAAGCCTGGGGCTTTTGCTCCCATGCTCACTCCAGGGATCTTGGTCTTTATCAGTTTGAAGCAGCCTCAGGATGTCCCACAAGGAGGGTCCCTAAACTTTAGAGATAGGATGCTGGCACAAAAAGCAGGATCACTGCAAAGCCTCTGCCAAGGCTTTTGGGAGGATGAAAAGAGGATGTTTTGGGTCCATATTTCTTGGCCACTGCGTCCTTGCTTTCTTCCTCCTGGTTGTAAGGTGAGGATTAGCAGATGCACTCATGCAGTGCAGCTAATGGCAAAGCAGTAAAAACTAGCCTGGTTCTTCTCAATTCCCACCGTATGCCTCAGGGCTTGGGGCAAGATGTTTACCCCCCCCACACACACTTGACAAGGTCAGAGAAGCTCCCAGGTCACCCAAGAGGTGAATCCTAATGTTCTTTAGTGGAGGAAAGAACCAGAAGGAGGTGACGCTGAGCCACTGCTGGCTGATGCTTTTGTCACCAGTGAAGCAAAAGCAGTTCCTATCATTCTGTCACGTGTGCCAGAGTCCCTGCTCTGCTGGGTCTTGCCAGAAAATCCCAAAACAAAGCCTTTGGACAAAGGTCAAAAGAGTTAACAAATAGTGCTGCTGGAGCAACTCCACCTATGCCACAATTCATATTAGAGCCTGAGGTTGCAAACCACAGGGGCCAAGGGCTCACCCTGCTCCATCTACAGAGTATCAGCAATAGCTGGTGATGGAAGCGAGCTGTCCTGAAGCAGCTCAGCTTGCAGGGCTTTCCCCAGGCTCTGCATCCCACAGGGCTGCACTCAGCTCCTGTCACTTCCTTCACACTGGCACCACAACATTCGTAGCTCCCTCCAGGACTCCACAATACCCCAGTGCTCCCAATGCCCCCTCCACTCCCTACTACTGCAGGACCCCCAGATAGCACCATGTGAGCTCTGTCGCTCCCACTGCAATACCTTCTGCCTTTGCCTTTTCTCTTAGGGAACTAGGCCTGGAACAGCTCTGCCCCACTTCTTTGACCAACAGACACCCCAAAGCCTCCAATCTCATCTCTGCAAAGGTTATGTGTTTATGGGTAAGCCATTACTTAGAGGTTATAGACTATCTTCTTTGCACAAATCTAAAGCTGGGTGGCTTTCAGCCTCAGCTGAAAGCATTAGCATATGAGTCCTGGGTACTGGGTAGGTCTCCAGAGACAGACAAATCAGTTTAGTACCTTCCTGCACCTTGGGTTACTCCTGAGACAACTGCCTTCCTCTATGAAAAGAACGAACAGGGCTTGAGGAGGCTGCAGTTGTGGAGAGAAGGCTGCTCAGAAGAAGAGGGTGAATAAATCAAACTCTTCCTCCAGTTGTGCCAAGGAGAAAGGAGAGATGAGAGAGATCCTGAACTCCTGCAGTGAGTTCCACAATGGAAATGTTCACAGCTAACCATACCAGCCATTTAACCTATAAACTCACTGCAAAGCTTGGCCACCACTGGCCCCAGGGAGACGAGGGAAGAGGAAGGTTGTGACCCTTGGCAAATTGGGAAACGTTTGCCCCTCCCAACCTTACAGTCATTCTAAACAAGAAACAGACACTCAACATTTGCTGCCCCGGGAGATCCCCTTGGTAGGGCTTGTTCTCATCCTCCTGGGGGCTTGGCTTCCATCTGGACCGCTAGTTGAAATACATCCCAGACTGGTAGTGACTTCAAAAGACAGTGTCATCTGAAGAGTAGTGGGTGGTCTATGTCAAATGAGTTGATGGCTCTCTGTTCTTATATAAGCCACTGCAATAGGCCTCCTGATCGACATTCTCAGAAGAAAGGCAAAGGGCCACATCGACTGCAGGGAGTGGAGTCTGTCCTTGGCTCCAAGGGTGATCCCTTTAGCTTAGGACATATCACCTTAGCAGGCTGGTATGGGGAGGCTGACAGGTCCCCCACAAGCAGGGACTATCATCTTCTTTGTGTTTGTTCTCTGGCATCATTTGCCAGCCCTAACTTCACCCTCCACATAAAACAAAGCAAAACGAAACATGACAATAATAAAGGAACACAATAGAATGGCTTGGAGGAGGGGGAAGCCTCTGTAAGTCTCACTCAGAAAATCCAAGGGAGGAACAGGCCAAATATTCTGGCATCCAAGTGAGAGGCATTGATATCCTATGCTAGTCTGCGAGAGTGCCAAGGGCAGCACTGCACTTGGAGCAAGTCTTTGCAACGTCCTCTCCTTGCAGCCAGCTGCAGCCAATGCAGCATGGAGAAGATGGGAAGACAGTGAACTGATGGCAGCGGAGAAGCCAAAAGGTAGATGATGGTGACAAAGCAGGGAGGTCCCTGTGACACTACGGTTAGCCCCTGGCTGAATGGAAGCTGTGCATAGCAGTGAGCCCAGGCAGAAGGACTCCAGCCAAGTCTGTGGTTGCCTCGACCCACTGGCCTTTCCCTCCACAACCCGAGGCCCTTGAATCAAAGGGGGACGGCCTGAATGGTTGACAGCGGGTGGGAAGCTCTCACAAATCTGACAGGCAGACAGGGGAGGGCTGAGGGTAGGATGAGGGGGGGGGAGCGAAACAAATAATAAAAACAAAATCCCAGTAAGCATGTTAGAATTCTTTTGAAGTCCAGAGGAGCTTTCAGGCAGGGTTATGTACATCTCCCAGCCCGGCGTGATTTACACATTCCTTGCAAGCAAAGGAATCTTCTCTGATTTGAAGTAAAACAGATGTTTTGGGTTTTTCTCCCCCCCCTACCCCTTTTAATCATTTCTTTATTGAAATGATGACTACACAGCAGACCATCCCAGAGAGAGAGCCCTGTTACCTCCAGCAGCCCTTTGATGGGACCAAAGACCCACTACCTTGGATAACATGAAAGGGCCTTGTTATTGAGGTAGATTCGTTTGCGAGCCTCCTGAACACAAGTATGGAGCAGCCCTACTCTGCTGGTAGACACTGCTCCTTAGGTATCATTCCTTGCAGGTTTCTTTATTTCCTTTTTGCTCCAGGCAGAAGGACTACAATTTGTGTCTCTTCTCCCTGCAGCTTTTTTCTCTACTGCAGCTGCAGCTAACACATTAATCCTCCATCCCTCCTCAGTCAGATTGTCCCAGGCAAGGTGTCCCAGGCAAGGGTAGCACTTGCTTCCGTCTGCTGCTAGTCCAAAGGACTCACTATGCTCGATGGTGGGATTTGTCCCTTGCACACCTTAACATCACACCCTAGCCTTGCTGCAATCTAGTCAAACAGCTTGTTTGAGAAAGACAGACCAGACTAGGCACAAGAACAGCAAAAGCTGACACATGGGAAGTACAAACTGCAGGAGTGTTGCTCCCACACCACTGAGCAAAACAACCCAGCATGTGGGACTGTGTTGGCCAGGCAGGTTGGGTGGCTAGGTCCTCTCTTGGTTTGAGTGCTGACTATGTGATTTCAGTCAAGTCACTTTGCCCCAATTTTCCGTCCCATTTTTTCCCTCCCACTTACCCAGTAAAGTCATTTGGGGAAGGAACTTTGTTCCTCTAGGAGGATGTATAGTATTTAACACCATGGGGGCTTCTGAGGGCTGGTTGACACTGCAAACTAGTAGTACAGTCATGCCCTTAAGTTTACACTTGTAATAACCTATGGCCAGTAGCAAATTCATCCAGCCCCCCCCCCCACATCTTCCTTTTCTTCCTCTTTTTTCCTTCTTCTTTTTCTTTTAAACCCTGTTGTTATTTCTCAGTACTTCGTTGGTGGCAGAGTGGGAAGGCTTTTTGTAAAACACATTCATGTACCATCGGGACTCACTCCCATTCCCGTCTGGTACATGATATTGCACAAGAGAGAGAAACAAACGGGGATGAGGAAATGCGTGTTTATGAGAGGCAGCGCTGTCATCGTGAGCAAGGGACCCCCCGCGAGAGAGCCAGCCTGGGAGCCAGTTGAGAATTTCCATTCTGTCCTAACACTCCATTCATGACTTGTTTCATATCTCCCTAGTGGCTCCGTTACTGGCCGCAGTCCCACAGCACGGCGCGGGAGTTCCCTCCCCCCAATGCTCCCTCCTCTGTGATATTTGTCGGGGGGAGCACATGAGGGAAGAGAGAAGTTGTTGTCTCATAAAGATAACGAATTGAGAGAGAACAGTGTCCTTTGCTTTTGCATTTGTTCCTTGTTTTTCTTTTGCTGCAGAAGAGCAGGCCCTCCTGCAGGCTCCTTTTGCACCCAACAAATGCTCTCCTTGCAGGCCACTTCTCTTCAGTCCCTCTCCCCTCTCTCTGATCCTCATGTGGCTCTTGTTCAGCACTCACCCTGGAGGTCTGCATGGGCCTTCTCTGCTTGGTGTAGTGTGGCAAGGTAGAGAACCAGCTGCTATCATCACCGTTACCATCCTGCTGACCTGATCAGGAGCCCTCTGTGTAATCCAAACCACATTGCTGCTTGATCACATACAGTCACCAGTAAATAACTTAAGACTGTAGCAGCCAGGAAGAGCAAGGGATCCTATATCAGTGCTATTAATGATTTAGAATCGTACATCTTTTGCAGATGACACCAAGAGGGGCTTATCTCTCACTAATCCCACTCCCAGCCATCTGCCCCAGGGAAGTCCAGGTCTGACCCCACTTAAAGTGGCTCCAAGCCAAAATTACCCTGGCTGACAATTATTCCTGCCCGACATTGGTCTGTATATGAGGAAGGAACGGAGCACTGCTGATCTCATCTCTACTCCCTCACGTGTTGGAGAGCTCCCAGCCCTGGGTTTGGGGTTTGCATTCCTCCTCCCAGCAAACAGGTGGGGTATTAATAATAATACAAGCAATATCTCATGCATACATAGTATGACCCACTTGGGTCCCTCTCCCTTCTGCTCCTGCAAGCCCCTCTACCTCCTCCCCTTTCTCTACACACCTCAATTTCATTATCTCTGATCTTGAGCTGCCTATTACATGCTTTTTGCCAACATAAATATTTAATCTCAGTACATTGCGCAGAAAGGCCCTTGTGGAGTTAATACTTCAACTCATGTTTCCACTTGGAAAACAATTCAGTGCGTGGCAGTGCAGCAGGTATAAACCAGGGACAGAGCTGGAAAGCTAGAGGTGGCCTGGAAGGGTTTAGGAGGCTGTGGAGAGTGAAGTGAGGGTGAAGGCTTGATGGAAAGGGCTGACCTGCAACAGGGCAGCTCTGCAGAAGCATCTACTAGGCAGGTCTGGATATGCAAGAAGAGCCATCGAGTCTTCAGCTGCAAGCTCCCACACTGGGGAGTGCAGGAACGCTCTAAATACAGGATGATGTGATACACTACCAGGAGGAAAACAAGGTGCAGCACTTTGTGGCATGTCAGCAGCTATTTAGGCTGTTCTGCTCTCTGCAGTGCCCTTCATGTTCAGGAAGGAAAGCGAAGAGCTCCAAGCTTTCTCCCACGGCCTGATTCTCCCAAGCCAACCTCTTCCGGCACAGAAGGCTAGGAGAAGAGCAAGGGAGAAGCCCTGCCTCAGGCTAGCTGAGCCCCTGCCTGGTCCCTGACACAGGCCAGAGAAATGCTGGGGTGCTGCAAACTCTGCTGCTTCCTCCCTGGACCGAAGCTTTCAGTGACTATGGCACAACAGGGAAGTGGACAAGTCAGGCTGCAGAATGATGGCAGGGCAATTGCACAAACGTGCTGGAAAACAAGCCCTCCCTAATGCCATCTATAGCACTGCCTTTTAAAATTTGGTTTTGCAGCTCAGTCTAGACAGATACACAGGCTTGATGGGTCCTCTTCTATTCCTCTCCCACCCCTCCAAACCTACAAGAGCCAACTGAAAACAAGAACAAGGCAAATATGCCCTGCACCCTTCCCACCCTGGGCAGAGCTCAGTGTTGTGCTGCAAGGACCAAATACAACAGAGTAATATTCAACAATGTGCCCTGGAAGCTGGCCAACATGACAACCGAAGGACAGTGGTGGCAGCAACTAGTATTCTTGCCCTCTTGCCTAGCTACAAGTGCTGCAAACCTCTCCAGCAAGGCACCAATGGTTGCAATGATGCAAAAAACCCTACGTGAAGGATTTGCTTTATCTGTTAGAGCATATATCAAACCTGCTGCACAACTGCCCATAAGTATGTGCATGTACAGTCACACAGATGCCCTAGTCAAACATCTCAAAGCACACACACACACACACACTCAGTTGTTTTTTAGAGCAGAGTCACAGAAAGCTGGATTTGGCCATGATTTCACCTCATACCGGAGCTGGGATAAGGGTTATGGGATAGCGGTTTTATGTTGCTGTTGGGTAACACTAAGGCATGTATTTCTGCTATTGGTATGGGAAAGGCCCCCACCAAAGAGAGGTCTCCCAGCTCTCCAGATCCAAACTGATAAATGGATATGGACTGTACACACCAGTCCTGAATTAGGTATCTTAAATTGCTAGGGTCCAGTGCTGACATAGGGCAGGACCCAAGGAGATGCAATACTGCAAAACTTAAATAAACCATAACAAACCCCCCAAACCCAGAGGGAAGAAGAGCAAGAACGAGAGAGGACAGAGAGGGTCATACGCTCCTCAGAGGCAGCCTGTCACTCAGGTAAATGCATTACAGAGTGCAGCAGCGCCGTGAAGGCTGGCTTTATTAGATTACCCAGGCAGCGCATTCTCTGCTTTCTGAAGCTCTGCGAGTGACTACGAAGAGCAAAGACGTGCAAATGTCACCCTGCCCCACTGCAATTCCTGCTGCTCCTGGTACTGGCACATGCCTCTGAACCAGTCACCAGTAAATGTTTGACCATGGATTGTTATCCCTTAGGAGCTGTGGAGAGTTTGTGAGGGGATTCTACACGCTCATCCAGCATCCTCAGCTCCCCAAGAGAAGCAGGCACTCTGTGAGTATGAAGTCTCTTGCATGGAAGATATGTACCCCTCCCGCTCCTCTGTCACCTAAAGGTTAGAAGATTGTGATGTTACAATGATGCAAAACAGAGAGAAAGAAAAGATGAAAGTATTCTAGCCCAGAAGCTGGCCCTTTTGTTTGTGGTTATGCAAAAAAAAAAAAAAAAAAAAAAATTAAGAAGTGAGGCTATTTCCATAAATGTAAGCCTGTGGGAGATGTTCAGAAGGAAGGCAAAAATAATGCCAGGGATTGCATGCTCCAGAAGTAGCTCCTGTCAATGGTGACTGTGTGCTCATGGGCTCTGCCCTGCTATGCTGTGGGTATTGTCCATCATTGGCCCATATACTCATCGGCCGGACGCACCGCTGTTGCCTAAGCCGTTTGGGCAAGTATCTGTCAGTGACCCAGCCACGAGTTCCCTGAATTTGGACTCCACTCTTCCATGTTCTCGTTAGGGTGCTGGGTCTCCACGGCTGGCATGTAGCAGAGATGGGGTCCCCCTGCCCCAACGCTTCCCCAGTCCATTGTCACTTGAACAAAGAACAACCCTCACCCTCTACATTTTTTTTAGAAACATTTAAATTATGACATAAGTTTTGGCTCTGAGGGTTTTCAGCGAAAGCCAGGGTATTTTCTTTCCCCTTTTCATAACAGAAACCATATTGCTGTATAATCAAATTTATCTCATTCCTGAAGAGCAGAGGGAAGTATGTGTGTGCACGTATGTGTGCATGTGGTGACTACGAGTGATGAGGGCATGTGTGTGGGGGGAAATCATTCTAAAGGTACTCAAGGCAAATACTTACAGCTTTGGCAATAGAAGATGGTATCAGATTTGGGCACTAGATAGTCAATACCTGCCAAACTCAGGTATTATAGTGAGGAGAACAGCACAGTAAAATGGAAGAGGAAGCTGAAAAGTAGCTCTTTGGTTACGGAGGTGGCATCTATGTGTTGGGATGGGACTCTCGTCACCACCACCAGGGATAGTGTTCCCTGCTCGAGTGACAGCACAATTCACTGCTATTAAACCACTCCCCATGCGAGGAGGCCTGTGGCTAGTGGCGTCCCCCAGGGCTCAGTACTGGGTCCCATCCTGTTCAACTTCTTCATCAATGACCTGGATGAGGGGACAGAGTGCCTCCTCAGCAAATTTGCTGATGATATCAAGCTGGGAGGAGCGGCTGATACACCTGAGGGCTGTGCTGCCATTCAGAGAGACCTGGACAGGCTGGAGAATTGAGTGGAGAGGAACCTCATGAGGTTCAACAAGGGCAAGTGCAGGGTCCTTCACCTAGAGAAAAATAACCCCAAGCACCAGTACAAGCTGGGGGCTGACCTTCTGGAGAGCAGCTCTGCAGAGAAGGACCTGGGAGTGCTGGTGGATGACAAGTTGACCACGAGCCAGCAATGTGCCCTTGTGGCCAAGAAAGCTAATGGTATCCTTGGATGCATTAGGAAGACTGTTGCCAGCAGGTCAAGGGAGGTGATCCTGCCCCTCTCCTCAGCCCTGGGGAGGCCTCATCTCGAGTACTGTCTCCAGTTCTGAGTTCCCCAGGACAAGAGAGACATGGAGCTACTGGAGAGAGTCTAGCGTAGGGCTACAAAGATGATCAGAGGGCTGGAGCATCTGCCCTAGGAGGAATGGCTGCGAAAGTTGGGCCTCTTCAGCCTGGGGAAGAGAAGACTGAGGGGGGATCTGATCAATGTCTGTAAGTACCTGAAGGGAGAGTGTCAAGGGGATGGGGACAAACTCTTTTCAGTTGTCCCATGTGACAGGACAAGAGGCAATGGGCAGAAATTGAACCACAGGAAGTTCTGCCTGAATGTGAGGGGGAATTTCTTCACTGTGAGAGTGACGGAGCACTGGCACAGGTTGCCCACAGAGGTTGTGGAGTTTCCTTCTCTGGAGATATTCAAGGCCTGCCTGGATGCAACCCTGTCTAACATGCTCTAGGTGACCCTGCTTGAGTAGGGAGGTTGGACTAGATGATCTCCAGAGGTCCCTTCCAACCTTACTGATTCTATGATTCTGTGATTTTGATCTCGTTCCCTTAGGCCTACTGATATGTCTCAACAAAATGGAAAAAACAGCACACATTACTGGAGACTCCGCACACTCTGCGCTCAGTGTGTGCTGAGCATATTTGGCTGGTATCTGCCCTGTGCTGGGCGCCTGCCTTTATCACTCTACTCCTGACTTTCTGTGGTCACATCAAGCTTCTCAGAAAGGCTGGTCTGCAACGGCAGTATCTGGGCAACAGCAGTGGGAGAGGAATGTTTCAGGCACAGTAACTGCTAGCCAGAAAGACTGTGCTAAAGTCCCTAATGGCACAGAGCCCTGCTGGAAGTCCAGAAACAGCTTGGAAGAAGAGAGAGTTGTCAACATACCCAAAGCAAGGAGGGATGTTCCAGTCAACGCACGTATTTCGTCTCCCCAAGCTCCCTGGTAACTACTATCTAGGCAGCATTCAAGAAATCTACCAACGGATGTAGCTAAGTTTTAACACATCTACTTTACAGGTGGGAAAACTCAGGAAGAAGCAGCTACTTTCAAGTTACTCACTAAATTTGAGTGTGTCCATTTTATGCTGACCTACTTTGGTACAAACTAAGCTGAAGTCAAGGGGAGCTATGGCTCCGCTCATGAAGACTTGAAGATGACGCTGGCTGGAACCCAAAACTGGAGGTGCCTGAATTCATTGGCTACTTTTACAAAAACAAAAAAGGACTTGCTCACCTACAGCACTAACATACCTTGAGGCAGGCAATGGAAGCTCTGAATTCATGAAACAGACTTCTAAAGCCTCAACACCTAACTGAGGGCGTTCTGAAAAAGTAGGCACCCTTGACAAATTGAATTTCAATTTAAATTACAAATTAAACAAAAGGCTTAAGCAGCAGCAGTTACAGCTAAGGAACTACAGGCAGTCCCCTGCCCAGCTTCTTCTCCATGATCTGAATCAGAACCTCCATGGCGGCTAGGGAAATAATATACCCCATTGACTGCAACAGGGCACAGATCAGACCCCCCAAATCAAAGACTGGACCAGTATGGAAAAACACAGATGCAACCCATTTTCCTCTAACTTCACTAATAATGATTTGAAGAGAAGAGCAAAGCAAGACGAAACAAAATAACCACACTTCTTTTTTGGAGGAAGCAATTCAAAACCCCAAGGAATAAGTAAATGGTCAATCAAGATCTATTGGAAAGTAACTGAGTTCAGTAACCCTCTGTGCAGGGGCCTCCCTCATCCAGCAGCTCCCCCATAACAAGCACCCTGCAGACTGGAAACAGATTTATCCTGCAACCTTGAGAGAGAGAGAGAACGGGTGGCAGAGCTGGAGGGGTTGCTCTGTGCTGATAAACGGTAGTGTGGCAGGACCAGGAGATGGGTGCCTACAGACGTAATGCTTTGCGTAAATGAAAGATTAAAAGAGAAATCTTCTTTTTGAAAATGCATAACAAAAAAAGGAAAAGGAAGATAACAAAGTGCTCTCTGGAAGATAAGGCTAGTAAGGAGCCTTCTGTGCCTTTGTTGTTACAAGAAAAGGATAGGGAGGGAAAGTATGCTGCAGGTGTCCTCTGAAAATAGAGTGTGACAAAACAAAAGAAAAGTTTAACTAATTTTATGGGCTTGCAGGTCATGTATGAGGTATGAACACTGCTGGGATGAGCTGGGACCCATCTTGCAGGTAAAAGCATCTAAACTTTGCTTCAGAGGGAAAGATGTGTAGGTTGTATTAGCTTGTGACTTCTCTTTTTATTTGGATCAGCACCACCTTTTGGGTCCAGTTATCTCTAGCTTTTGGGAGCTGGGGTCCCATCCATCTATAGGCACACGATGTCCGTCTGTAGACATCATGCTGAACTGCTACTGGGTGCAGGAAGGCAGTCAAAGGACGAGGCAGAAACTTCCCTCCCCAGCATCGAAGTGTTTTCCAGCAATGAATGAATGCATACGCTGCAAATCTGACCATCATTTTACAAAAACAGATAGTGCAAAGTTTGCCTGGGGTGACCCAAGACCTTTCCACCCAAAAAATGGTGCATGGTGAAGAGATAATTGTGCTAACAGATTGGCGCAACAAAATGTAGGTAGGACATTACTATGTAAGGCATCAGCTCAGATGCCAATGCCAAACTAGCCCTGCCAACCAGGGTTGTACACCATCTAATACAACCTTATTCTCTATGGGGCTTGGTAAAGCTGGTTCAAAGCCACGGGGCTGCTGAGCAAATGCGGCTGGACTGCACCTGGGCCTGAGCTGGCTCACATGCACCTTGCTTGGACCTCTCTGCATCATGTCTTGCCATAATTCAAATTCCAGGATCAGCATGGGCAGAGCTTGGTTTGGGCTGCATGCACCCCGTCAGGATAGGAGAAGGACCCAAGAGCTCTAGACGTTATGTAATACTGCCTCTTTGTGTCAAAGTCCCAGTGCTACTACCCCCTCACAACAGTTAGTGAGCATCGCCCCCATAAAATACTCGAGAGCTGCAACAACAGACCAGCAGTGCTACGCAAAGCACTTCAGCTACACACTGGCGGTAGATGGGAAATTTGAGATAACTAAGGGGCATCTCCCACTGTCCCTATTATTGTGTACAAAAGTCACTGCCAGACTGGTTTTTCTAGGGAGAAAAATAAAGAAAGAAAAGGACAAGCTGAGAATAAGAGAAGCGGGAGAGAAAGAGACATCAAACTGGTTTGCAGTGTTTTCTGGGGCATGTCTGGACTTCCTTGATGTCAACTCTCAGGTAACTGGATCCCAGACCACCTAAGCCGAAAAAAGCAATTTCTCTTCAGTGCGCTCTTTAAATGGGGCTTACGTGAAGTATCAGCAAGAACACCTCTGGAGTCTCCTCTCAGCTTCAGCCTTCAGGCACACCACTTCACTGCTCCCTGCCTCAGTTTCCACAGCTATGAAATGGTCAATGAGAACTAAACCTTTGTCCTTCTCCTGACCCATTTCTCCCCTGTAAAGTAAGGGAAACACCACTCCATTCAGCAAATTTCTTGTCCTGGAAGGGGTGGGCGGGAGTCAAACCTCAATGCTGCTGTAAAAATCAAATCAACACTCTTCTCAGCTTTCTAACCTTCAGGAAAAGGGTCCTCTACACTGTGGACAGCTGATGAAGCAAAAGAAAAGAATGCAACGCAGTAGTACAGTGCAGCTTTTCCTGGCTTTGAAGCAAATCAAAGCCGGCAACATCTGTGTTTATATTTATACTGCATCTCTTGTACTTGTTCTCCCATTAGTCAATGAGATAAGACTTGGAAAGGTCTATTTTACCAGCATTAGGTTACAACGCACTCAGAAATAAAAATATTCTTCAAGAGCATAACCATAAAGGGTTACCAAATTGGTGATGGGGAAAAAAAGGTGAAACTGCAAAGGTCCATTTGTCTACCAGCATATGAACAGGCCAGACTCCTCTTTTCACCCTGTTACCATTTCCAGGAGCAACCATATTTTCGCACTCTTCTTCAGCAGTAGTACTCCATACAACAGTCTGGCCATGCCCGCTCCTCCTCCACCCTCCCTACCAGCCTTCCTCCAGCCACCCCCAAAGGAGCAATGCAAATAAGCCTATGCAAAACTAAGCTAGACTTGAATCTCAGATGCCAGGATTTTTTAGAACAAAAACATCAAGAATGTTATTTCAATCCGGATGTTCTGAGGAAGGGTGGGGAGGAGCTGGTCATGGGGAGGCAACAAAGGCTGTTCTGTTTCGTTGTGGCACGAAGCGTAAGCAGATGCAGAGAATTTGGGGAGGATAACTTGGCCTTTCCAAAAAAATGGCAGGAGATGCTCATATGCTTGGCATGTACCAAGGAAGAAGGTTCTATTGAGGCCAGCGGAAAGGCACCTCCTGACTCGAGATCTCTCCCAGGTGCCTGAATACTAGTGGCAGAGACTAGTCTAAAGTCATAAGTAGGCTTCAGGCACAAACCCAACTTTTAGAACTGCCAGAGCAAAATGGTTGGTAGTAGCAATATTGCAGTAGCACATGGAAGCCCTGATCTGGGTCTGCAGGCTTGCCTGAGCATAGAGATAGCAAGACAGTTTCTGCCTTACTGAGCTTACAAACTAAGGAGACAGGCAAAAGATGAAGATGAAAGTGAGACAAAGTGATCTGTTTAAATCATGCTGTAGAGCAATAGCAGAGCTGGGAATAGCCTCTAGGCCCTAGACTCAAGACAGAAAGAATGATTGTCTCAGGCATGGCTTCCATATTTGTAGTCTCCTGCATAGGATTATAATGCTAATAAAAGAAATCAACACTGGAAACTGCAGTAGGAGCCCAACCTGCTTCCATGCATAGGGCTTCGTTAATATTAGCAGAAAGAGAGACTATCTATCTCCTTCCTCTGTTCCATGTAAAGACTGGCTTTGACAGTGCCAATCCACCTCCACTCTAGTGATCTGCACATAGTCCAGATGGGCCCAGGCAGCTCAGTGGTGGACTTATTTTAGCAAACAAATGCATATACAAGCCAGTCTTTGGGAAGCCTGGTTGTCAAGAAACCCTAAACTGCTGAGGAAGGAAGAGCCTGTAGTTAGAGCACAGGCCTGGGATTTAGCAAACACTTGTTCAATTCCTGACTTTCCTTTTTTGAGTTTTGGCAAGCCAGGAATGTCTGAGAAGAAACTGCAGTCATATACTGCTCGGCTGCAGGAAGCTGGAAAGCATGTGGAATAGAAGAGGTGGATCCAATGAAGCAGCACAGCTCCTGTGCACACAGGGGGCTCGGCCAAGGGCTGTAACAGATGTATTTTAACCCATGCCACTGAGCTATTTGGGATCAGTCTCTGATTGCTCCAATGCTCATTCATATGTCTTCCTGATGGAAGACCAACAATAACAATTAGTATCATATAAGGAGCAGTGGATCACTGCCAGCATTAGCAGACTCTTGAGCACCAAGGGTTTCCAATCCACTTTTTTATCCCAGCCGTGCATAAGGCAGAGGTCAATCAACATTAATCAACCTTGTTTTGGGCCAGTTCCTTTAGCACATTCAGCTTGTTGAATTGCAAACATTGTTTCTCAGTGCTACAAAGGATCCCTCCTAGTCAACTTCTTTGCCTCTTTCTTTAAACTGGCCAAAACAAGTATGTTCACTGTTGGCCAGAATCTGGTGACAGAGGCTAAGCCTGACTATGCTGGAGATGGCCTCCATGCCCACTGGAGATGAAGTCAGCTAAGCAGGCTTTGCTGGGTCTAGGCTGCAGCTGGGAGCCTTGCATTGGCATTCTGAGGCTTGATTAAATCCACTTCCATCCAATGGAAGTGCCCAATCTTCATCCCACAGAAAGTAGTTTGCACAGCACATGCTGTCCTCCCATCCTTTCAATGCTCTTCAGAAACTTGCTCTCCCAGCAGCTTTGGACTTGTTCAGGATCACTCCAGGGTAACCCTATCTGGTCCAGCAAAGGGAAAGCAAATTCAAGGCTTCTTCTCAGCAAATGAATACACTCCAAAGAAAGGCTCTGGAAGGGATCCTGATGACTTCCATATTATTTCCAGTAAATTTTGTGCTGATTCTTGGCACAAACACCGGAAATGAATAGGCTAGGTCAGGAATGTAAATAAAGTGAAACATTGGGATTTAATCTAATCTATAATTATAGTATCTGTGGTGTAGGAAAGAGAAGCTGGTGTGTTTGCACTGTAGTTCCATAGAAGAGCTGGGAGGGGGGAAGGGGTTCATCTCCTGTTCCAAAATTTTTCTTTTTGGCTCCCAGGTCTTGGTGTCTCCCCAAGTATCTGAAACAAGCGTGCTGGGCTGGCAAATCTGCTTTCCAGCAGCCGATCAGCTATAGCTCAGCAAAGAGGTGTCCTGAGGCGCTCAGGGAACGACTGGGTAAGAAGTTGAGATAGTGAGATGGGCTGAAGGGTTTGGAAGGCTGCAGGATGCACAAGGAAAGCTCATGTCCCAGCAGTAGAGATTGGTTGGGTTTGCAGGGGAGGTGGAGGGGTTAGAGCCATGAGCCATGTAAGCTCAGTCCTCCAGCCAGAATTTGGCCTCTGAGACAGCATGAGCCTTTTCTCTTGACTGGCACTTGGTGCTCAGCACATCATGAATTGCCTGTCTCAGCACGCTGCTTCCTAGCTCCCAAAGCATCAGTCTGATTGGCATTAACTGCTCTTCTGGCTGGCTGCCTCAGCACCAGCTGAGGAATGCACAGACATGCAGACTTCTCTCCCTCTGCTTTCCTGACTCCATCCTCAGTGGGGGCTCTTCCAGACCAACCTGGGAGAGAGCTGGATGGATTGCCTCTGCTCCAGCAGAGCTCACAGGAGAATCCTCTCTCCTGTGACACATTTTGCCATGATTATAAGCCTTTTATTTCTTCAGAGCTTAAACTAAATTTGCTAGTCTTCAAAGACTATCCACATCTCCTACATATGTATTAATGTAATTTCAGGGTGAGTCACACACATGGGCACCTGTGCCTGACAGGTCAACATGAGCGTCCATGTGAGCATATGGAGCACACACATCTTTGTTGTTGTGAACTACCTTCCCTTTGAAAAACCTCCATGCAGGGACTAACAACCCCAATGTACTACAGGAAGGGGGGGGGGTGAAAAAAAAAGAGGCCAGTCGGCTCCATATTTTCATTCAACTGAAACTGCAAAGGACAAAGAAATTAGTTCTCCTTTTGTTAGTTTATATTTTGAAATTTCAGAAGTCTCAAGAGCAGAGAAATCAATCAGACTTTGTTTGTTTGTTTATTTGAAGAGCATTTTCTGGTTTCGTTTTCTATACTCAAGCCCAGCTTTGATCTCAGGCTGGTAATATGCCAAATGATTGGCCAACAGCAGAGTGTAATTGCTGTAGATACCGCAGAAGAAAAGGCACAGGATGTCAGACACAGTCACAGCACAGGAGACTTCCACGATCTCGCAGTCTCCTCTTTGGGCTTGTGGGATAGTCTCAGACTACTGAACAAGCAAAAGCATTTGCTTTTGAAGAGCACTGATGCTGCACGGGGCCTATGTGTTCACCTAACAGGCTAGACAAAAATGCAGAGTCCTGCTGTTTTGCCTTAATCAAGATTATACCCAGGTCAGAACCTTCCAAGATAGCTATTTTTCCGCAGAAACAAACGAAACAAGCAGAAGAAATTCAATTTAAAAAATGACCCTGTGCCCGTGTTTCTGTTGTTGTTATGTCCACACGGGTTCAGAACAGAGTGTTAGCCTCACATTTCACTGTTCTGGCTTCCTTCATGCTGTGTCGCAACTGTATGGACATCTGAACAGAGGAATATTTAATATGTGTGTTTATGTATCTGGAAACTCACAGATGCTAAGTAAACACGTGCTTGCTAGGTCCAAAGTTGGAGCAAATGTGTGTGTGTGCTGCATATATATGCATGCACAGTAGCGTAAGAAAACATGCTCAGTAGTAGGTGTATCACTCCACGTACACGTGCTTGGGAACATAAGCACCGATGCTGAGGAGTGTGCATCCCACAGTGTGTGCACATTTTTGCATCTCCTGGAGAGCAGGTCCAGGACTCCCAGATGTCACATGAACATGTCCCCACACACGTGCACATGAGTGCGCACAGTCCTGGGAAGCGTGTGCCCAGCCCTGTGAGCACACGCGAAGGGAGGGAGCCTACCCGGCTCCTCGCTGTCGGTCCACAGCTCCCTGATGCCAGTGCATTGATGCCTGCTGGCTCCCCCAAGAAGGTTCTGTGGCTCTCCTGAAGACACCTACAGAAAGCGGGAGGTGCCCGAGTGGCCTCCAAGGCATGAGGCATTGCCAGCCTCTGCTCCAGGCCTGACCCGAAGCTGCACAGTGGAGGCTGACTTTGGCCAAAGGGATGACAAAACACCGGACAAAGCTCGGCGCCTTCCACCCAAGGTTCTCCAAGCCCTTTATAGACATCACGAATCAGATCATGGAGCCCCTAAAGAGATGGGTGAGTGCAATTATCCCTGCCCAGCAGATGGGGAAGACGATCTGGCAGTGCAGACTGTCAAAGAGCCAGATCTTCTGGCTCCCCACACATTGCGTTCACCTCAGCTTCGGTCTCCCCAGCAAGCGGAGCGGCGCTTCCCTTGCCCAGCGTCCTGGCAGCTGCACCCTGCACCGCTGATAGCTCACAACTGACCAGTTTTATGGGAGATGGATTATTAGCAAGCTCTGTGGTTGTTCCAGACTTTCCCTGGCACCTTTTCAGAGCAACTTAGTTTGCAGCAATATTAATAATTATATTTATGCGTTATATATATTTAACAAGAAAATATTTAAAATGATTAAATGGCAAGAGGTATCACTTGGAGCCCACTCCTGGACGCAGCTCTGCTCCAGAGACGTGTAATAACGGCTTTTCCCTCTTTGGAGGCTGTCAACATACTTAACTGGGGGGTGGTGGAAGGGGAGGCGAAGGGAAAGTATTAATCAAGATCTTAAAAAGTTCTCGCTGACAGACCATTTGCCAGCTCTCACTTTAATTGCCTTTGTGGTCCCATAAAGAGTTTCATTACTCACTACAAAATGTGTTTTAATTATTACAGTCACTCTGACATTAAGCCCTGAGTGTTTCTGTCTTGCTTACTCTCTCTCTTTCTCCTTCCTGCCTTTTGCTCCTCTCACTTTTTTTTCCCCCTCTTACTCTCCTGACTCGTGTCAGCCCCTACAAGACACAGCGGATGCCAGGTCTAAAAAGCACAGCGGGATGAAGAGGGGTGTAAAGACGGAAGCAGGGACTCAGGCGATCAGAGACTGCGAAGGTCTGCAGGATTTTTAAGCTGTCCTTCAGAAGAGGAGGTTGAAGAACCCTGACCTCTCCCAAGTATACCGTAGGGAAATTTAATGCTTAGATGCTGAAATAGTCCCGCTGCTTTAGGCACAAATTACTCAGCAGTATTTGAACAGAAAATCCAATCTCTTGTTCTCAAAAAAGTTATCAGAGCTGCTTCAGGAGAGTCAAGTGAACGAGACCGTCAGCGCAAGTGTGACCAAGCATTATCAAGTGGCAAGATGACAGGCAGCTGTATTTGGTGTCCCTCTAAGCTGATATGTGTCCTACTAATGTATACAGGAGCTTAGTAACCAGCACCTAGCATAGAGGGCTCAGGACACATTTCACATCTGGCTGCTTTGCTCCCTCAATCCCAGCATGCGTGGGCCTGGAAGCCCATCATAGTGAAGATGTGGGTTATTCCAGCAGGGTATCCCACAGAGCCACAGTGCCTCCAGTGATGTACTGGCAGACACTGGTTTGCCATTTCATTAGTCAAGCCTAACACCCAAAGCAACAAAAGAGTCTCATCATTTGTACAGTGTCTGGTATAAAAAAGTGCAGACCAAACCAAGGCCCTTAGGCACTACTGTAAGAGAAAAGCTAATAACAATAAATTAATAGCACTAGAGATTCCCTCTTGCCCCCCAGCACCTTCCCATAGGCCTCTCCTTACTTGTACAGACCATCTGGTTCCAGGCACTTGAAAATGACTGAATAGAGGCTGGTTTCAGGGACGTCTCCATGGCTCCTACCCGCTGCCACACAGGAGGTTGCAAGGCCAGAAAGCAAATCATCTGCAAAGCTCAAGGATTCTCCTGGAGAGCAGAGAGAAGAGCAAGACTGAAACATTAATACAGATGTAAACTCTTGCCGACCATTTAAAGAATAACGCAGAAACACCACTACGCAGCAAAGTTAAGGGCAAAAAACAGTCTACTTGGCTGTGGCTGGTAGGAATTACCCCAAGTCTATAAGGAGAATATTGCCTATGGACAACGTACAAAGCAAGTAGAAAACACACTCGAGTCATCAGTCACAACAGTGATCCATAGCAGAAAGACGAGGGGCCTACACCAGCAAGCCAAAAGCAGACAGCATGAAGTCATAGCTTGGACAGTGGAGCAGTGCGTTCATCGAGTATATAGGCAAAATGTGGACTCACTTCCAGGACAGCTGACAAGCCAACTGCAAACACTACATGCGGGACCTGCATCCAAGAATGGGCTCCATGGCTGCTCTTCGAGCTGACTGTTGCAATGACCATAGTTCAGCTGCACAGAAGGACTCTCACTTTTCAAGGGTTTTTAAAAATATTTAAATTTTTAAAAAAGCTGAAAGACTTTTGTTTTTTGTCTGTTTTACAAAGCTTATTTAACACTTAGCTTGTGACATAGCTGAAACTGAAAATGTCCCACTAATTAAGCTTTTGAGACCTGATTATCTCCTGTTTTGCCCACGTGCCTCACTGTACTGGGGAAGGGTCTCCACCAGGTAGGTCTCATTGCTTTCCATTTCCATTTTGCATCAATGTTACTGAAGGCCCAAGATGCCACCAAGTGATACAAAACCAGACCAGCGGCTCTAATTGTACCCTCACTCACACAGATGGGAATCAGAGGAGTCTGCTGCAGTTGATAGAGTTATGCTGGTATAAGTCAACCTGGATGCAGATTGCTGTGCAGGGTACCTTGTGCATGTGTAAATGTCAAGACACTACAGAAGGGAGAATTCCTTTGTCAGTACTTTTCTTTATTTTTCTAAAAGTAAAACTGACTGAGAACTACTGCAATGAAACACAATTCTAGATTCCTGATATATAGTGTAAGAAATAACCCATTGGTATAATCAATACAGAACACCTAATTGTGTGGGCTGATTACCCAGGTAGAAAAAAAAAAAAAAAAAAAAAAAAAAAAAAACTCCCCTTCAACCACCCCAAACCACATTTGTGTCTTGTCTCAAAATTCAAAATTCAATAACAAATGTCCCCCTTGGCTACAGAAAAGAGCAGCAATAAATTCTTTTCCTCCCTAAAGGAATCCAAGTCTTAATTATTCATTTTAATGCTCCCAGCACGACTTGTTCTTTCCAAACTTTTTTTCAGGCAGCTCTGTCACTAGTCTCCATAGCTTAACCTAGTTACGAGACATGGGTCTGTACCAAACTCCAAGCCAATTCAACAGGCAGGTTTGGTTGGCAGCCGTAAAATCACTGCTTGAACTTCGGAAGCATTGTACGGCCTTGAGTAAGTCCCTCAGCTCTGGGTTTATGATTTAAACAAACAAACAAAAACCTTTTGGCTTTTACTTGGCTATTGCTCTTTTCCAGCTTTCATTTCTGCCCTTTTTTGTACAACGTATAATTGGACTGTGGAACTCCCTGTCACAAGAAGTCATTGAGAACAAAGACACTGCTACGACTCAAAAACAAGATGAATCACAAACACATAACGTAGACGTAGGAACAGTCTGTGTTATCAGTCTTTGGAGAGAGCTTTTAAAACCTTCTTCAAGCCTCAAGCAACTTCTATTTTGACCAGGCAAAAGGACAGATTACTCCGTGGTTGCCTGCTGTGGGGACCTCACGCGTTTCTCCAGAGCACTCAGAACTAGCTGCAACAGGAGGCAGTGCAGACAGCCCCTGGGTCAACCCTGCCTGGCAACTCCTCTGTCACTACTGAAGATGTTGGGGTTCATTTCAGTTTATTGTGTTTTAGTTATTGCACTTTCTTCACTTGCTTTCCTACTTCACTTGGACCTTGCTCTTTGCAAGCGGGCGCCATACATCTCTGAGCAGATGCCAGGCAGCCCCAGTCGTAGGTGTTCATTTGCACTGGGATCAACACTGACCTTTCCCCACTACACCTCTGTTACTTATTTAGAGCTGTGGCAGCTGAGCTGAAGTGTTCCCCGTTGCCACAAGGCAGATGTGTTCCTCGGGGAGAACTGGCACGTGGTTTGGCCTGAGGTGACGTGGGACGCGCTGCAAGGACCCTGTGTGTGAGCATGTGTGTGTCAATACCGCAGTACACAGTGTTTGGGCATACTACTTGTTCTTGTATGCTAGAGAGCCAATGCTCTCCTGGCTTATGACACTTCCTCGTTACCAGTTTGAAATGCTGTTTTGCAGTTGCAGAATTTTAGAGAAATTCAGTTGTGTCTAGCTGCTGACTTCTCAAATAACCTCTACCTGGAGGGAGACAACAGGGTAAAAATAACATTTTCATTAAAGAGATCATGGAGGTCATTAACTACCACATAGGGAACCTCACAAGCCAAGGAAGAGGAATAGTATCAGTTCCCAAGTCCTTTTCAACCTTTTCTCAGGACATTTATTTTAGCATTAGAAAACACAAAACAAATTAAAACAGAAAAACTGGTCCCAGTCACTAAAGCATTACCATATATCATACAGTCAAGAAGACAGAGATTAACAACAGGCCCTGGTACACAGATCCCTTTTCCTCGTTCAGCCCAGCTGGCAAGGCACAAGCATCTCCATGTTTCTGCAGTTACCTTCTCACATGCCTCATGTCAGGGAAGGTGAGATGAGCCATGGCTTGCTGTCAAGGCTAAGGCAAGCATGCTGGGGTGAATTTTGGAAGAACATATCACCCACCCAAGTACCGAACTACAAGGTGAAACTTTACGTCACGCGCAGCACATTGTGAGAATGTTGGATGGCACCTTTTCTGAAAGTCTGGTCCCCCCCAAAACTAAACTGTTTACCTGACCCACTCACTCAGTACCTAGGTTACCAATACCTCGCTAACTTTGACAATTAACCCTAATTTCAATCATCTCTTCTGTTAACAAGAGATTTGCCTTTCACAAGCGAATTTGAGGACCCTCAAGATGGCCACGTGCAGCGAAGTCGTGTTAAACACAGCTCTCCGCAGTTCCAGTCTTGTCAGTGAGCCTGAAACCGCATCTTGCACCCAAAGCTGAACAGCTGCCTCAGGTCCTGCTCAACAGCAGCTCTGGGGAAACACAAGCAGAGCTGCAGCTATCCCAGGTAATATCCTGCTGAACATGCCCTTGCTGCAGTCCTCTGGTCCAGAATGTGCTTATGGCACATACGTAAGCAGGCTGGAAATTTACGGAGTGACGTTTGCCAGGGTCTCTTGACAGCTGATATAACAGCTTAGGGAGGTGTGCTATGTCCCCTTCCCTTCAGTTCAGGCTCAGAGTGGCATGGCCCTTATTTTTTCCCCAAGGGACTGCAGAAATCACTGTTTCAGATGTCATTTTGCTGCAGCCAGACATCTAATCATCAACTTGGTCTCACTGACCTCCCAAAAACTTCTGCTCTCCGGCTAGTTTACTAGAGAGCCATGCATGCTTCTTTCACTGGACCTGCAGAGCCAAGCTGCAAGGCGTAGGCCAGTGGCTGGGATGGAGACAGAATTGCAGCCAGGCTGAAGGAAAGAGCAGTTCAAGTTCAGAGAGCTGGCACGTGGGCTGCTGAAGCTGGCTACAGACTCCTCCCTCCCCACCACACACGGAGGACCAAGATCGAGGGACAGCATCAGGGCATTGAGACACAGCCAACAGAGCCTGCAAGGCAGAGGGAAAATAACCACCACCACCATCCAAACACATCTGAACAGGAAACATCCTCAGAAATTATCCATTCTAGAAAACTGGCACGGAGATAGCATGTGAGCTGGCAGAGGCACTGGGGGGATGGACCACAAAGAAAGGCAGAAGGCTGCACATCTGACCCTGCATCAGAACTGAGTAGCACTTCACAGAACTAGACACTCTTCAGCTAATCTTAAGCAAAACTCTGATGCCCACAGAAGGCGCCATACCCAGACCCTTTGCCTGCCCCAGAAAGGCGCTCACATCATGCTAAACGTATATGTGTGGTTGACAGACAAGCTAGCAAGAGAATGCGTCTGTCTAAGGCCCTCCTGACTTTCCTACTGGTGTAGGGAGGGATAGGTGAGGGAAACTGGAGGGAAGTCGGCATTGGTGAACAGAGCATTTCAGATTGGAAATGTAAACAGAACTAGCAAGAGAGAAAGAGCAGGAAATTCAGACCCAGAACAAATCCCTTCTTGGCACTATGCTTTAGGACACTAGCAGTCCCCTTGATTTCTCCAACTGTCCCCCCAGGACACAGCACAGTTATGGTTTTTGATTTTTTCTTTCAAGTCCTAAAGAAAATGGCTGTTGGGAAGTATTCTTTTGCTCTGTGGAGTGGCTGTGCCATAACCACTTTAACGCAAGGCACCTATTGCTTGGCTGCTACAGTGGACTGGGGAACTCCTAGTTCTGCATCCCTAGGATGTGGGGCTGTACGAAGTGCTGGAAGGGAGGACAGGGACTGAATCTTTGCAGCTGCAGAAAGAGGAAATTATGAACTAACGGAGATAAAGACAATGACTAGTGTCAAATGAACTAGCTGGGCAGAGAGACTGTGATGAGCAATGGTGCAGGACCAAGGGGGAGATTTGGACTTGCAGTCTATAGGTACCAGGAATATCAGTCAGGCTGTCTACGCAGGGAGAAGGAGAGATGGGACAAGAAAGGAAAATGCAGGGCTGAGACAGGGAGTGCAAAGGGTGAGGCTAGGACTTGTACGGAGACTGGAAGCAAGATGGAAAACATGCACAACCACTGATTTAAACTGTATGTTAAAATCGCACAGAAAACTGTCCTTAAGGTACTCACAAGCTTTGGAGTGCTTGGCTTTGCAACCTTAATCATGTTTTCTTAGTGTAGTTTTGAAGGGAGAAGAGCAAGCTTTCAACGAATAATGCCCTTAAACACAGGAGTGTCTGTGTCACACGATGGTCTGGCTCTGCCACGGAGTTCAATGGGACTTGCTTCAGCTGTGGAGCGCACTAGGAGGAAATGAAGCTCACAGGGTTTGCCAAGTGATGTCAATTTGGGTTAGGCCAAAACCCTTGCAATAAAATGCCTACAGCGAAAGCGTGCTTTGTGTTCAACACTGAGCCTCTGGTGAACTTTCCTCTTTCACTGGCCCTGCTACACTGGAATGAAAGCAAAGAGCTTGTCACCAAGGTAGCAAAATCGATGCTAGCAAAGGTGCTGAAACCTCAGCCCTAAGGCTGGGAGTATTTCTGCACCTGTGTAAGCAGCAGTGAGATTGTTGCTGGTGCCAGACTGCATGGACTGTGGAGCAAACGTGGGGCCAGGTGAGGGATGCCCTCGGGACGAACCGACTACCCCAAGCTGCCTGTCAATCTGCAGCATATGCAAGCAGCTGCTCTTCTGTGCCCCTCCCAGGTGACTTTTTTTTTGCCTCTCTCACAAAGTGTATTTTTCTTCAGTCTGTGATACTCTGAAAGCAGCTGAAACGAATTTTTCTAAGCTTTGCCTAGGACCAGAGAAGAACAATTCAATCATCTCTGTATTTAGACTGGGAACTTGTCAGTCGGATATAACTAAGGCAGTGGGTGTATTTGCTGGCATTGCAAGAGGATGACAGACCACGAACACAGTCCTACCAGTAACAGTGGTGCTAGGCTGTTGTATCCTGCAGCAGTAGAGAAATACTGACCTAACTGCACAGGGCCTGGTGACAGCTCAGTTGGAGGGTACTATATAGTGCTGGTCTGTGTTCATGAAACAAGTACCAAAACTGCAAAAGCAGGAAATAAAGACACATAGCAGAACAATGAAAGGCACGAGGAGTTTACCGGGCAAGTGGAGATAAAGAAAAAAGAAAAGGCCAAGCACAGATACATTACTTTCTGAATACATCAACAGAGCAGGCACTCAGATGGAAAATAAATATTTAGGCTAATGGGCAGTAATGGCACAAGAAAGTAAGATGGATATGAATAAATGGTGCACTCCTGAGAAGGGCAAATAAACTAACAATCTTTTAAGATGGAGCTGATCATTTTATGAAAGGCATTATATGGATAAGTAGCTTGTGATGGAAAGCAAAGAAGATTCTCTTTCCCGTCTAGACCTGTGTTCTCACAAGCTCCCGCCAGCAAATATAAAGAAGGATTTTAGCCTCCCAAAGCAGCCCTGAAGCACAGACCTTCTAGATTGCTATAGTATCTTTGCTCACATTATTAAATTTCAGAAAGAATCCAAAGGTTCCCTGCAGAGTAAATGATAGCTAAGTACATCATCTCTGTGGAGTAGGAGATATTTTATTGACCAGACAGCCATCTGTGTCCTTCATTAATAGTAATAAATAATTGATGTCATGCTAAATAAAGCAATAAGCTGTTACAGATATCAAGGACAAATGACCAGCTCCTGTGAGGATGCCTCACCTGTGTTCACTTCTCCGTGGCAACAAATCCAAATCAGAGATGAACATCACTATGGTAAGTGCTGTACTCAACAAAGATGCTACCTGCTCCATGCTGATGACAGGGTACTACTGCCCTGCAATAGGATGCTGACACTCCTAATTGCATGCTGCATACTCACAAGACTCTCTTGCCACTAACTTCCATGCCACTGCCTTCCCACGCCAGGTAGGCCAATGGTATTTTGGGTTGCAGTAGGAAGACTGTTGCCAGCAGGTCGAGGGAGGTGATCCTGCCCCTCTCCTCAGCCCTGGGGAGGCCTCATCTCAAGTACTGTCTCCAGTTCTGGGCTCCCCAGGACAAGAGAGACATGGAGCTACTGGAGAGAGTCCAGCGTAGGGCTACAAAGATGATCAGAGGGCTGGAGCATCTGCCCTATGAGGAGCGGCTGCGAGAGCTGGGCCCCTCTTCAGCCTGGGGAAGAGAAGATTGAGGGGGGATCTGATCAATGTCTGTAAGTACCTGAAGGGAGGGTGTCAAGGGGATGGGGACAAACTCTTTTCAGTTGTCTCATGTGACAGGACAAGAGGCAATGGGCAGAAATTGAACCACAGGAAGTTCCACCCGAACGTGAGGGGGAATTTCTTCACTGTGAGAGTGACGGAGCACTGGAACAGGTTGCCCACAGAGGTTGTGGAGTCTCCATCTCTGGAGATATTCAAGGCCCGCCTGGATGCAATCCTGTCTAACATGCTCTAGGCAACCCTGCTTGAGTAGGGAGGTTGGACTAGATGATCTCCAGAGGTCCCTTCCTACCTTACTGATTCTATGATTCTATGGTTGGTCTGCTCCAAACCATCCAACTTCCCAGGCAGCTTTTGAAAATCAATCCCTGCTTTAGCAAGCCCTGCCACAAAGATGGCATGGGCTTTCTCCATGGGGCATTTCCGTTTGCTTTCCAGTGCAACATCTCACTAGTGCCTTGTACTGTTCTGCAGGCAGAGTTTGGAGTTTGGCAAACTTCCTCTTTTCGGTTTTGTAAGTTTGTATCTCACATTTACTCCAGTGTCACCATGAGTCAGAGCTCTCCCTAAAAACAGAGGAAAATAACAGCTCATCTGGAACTCGCAAGCGGTTTATCTGTAGTCGATCAAGCTTTGCAAACCTGTGCTGGGTAAGGCCAGCACCAGACTTGACCAAGGAGTGTAGGTCAATTCGCTACTGATGGCCCTGGGAGAGCCCCCAGGAACTTTAACTCAGCAAGATTTCCCAGAGGGGGAACTCAATCTGATGTCCCACCTGGTGGAAGACACCCCAGGCTCAGCAGATTGTCTGCAAAACTGAACTGACGACCTGGTCTAAAGCGAGCAAATTTCTAGTCATATGGGGCTGTATTCAGACTGCCAACCGTGACACATACCATGGGCCAGAAGAAGGACGGAGGAATTAAAACGGACAGGAGCAGGCTCAGCCACTCACTGTCAGCATCTATCAGTGTTACATCTATCTCTCTCCTTCCACTGCGAAATGTGCCAGTGCTCAGCAGTCATGGATAGCACACAGGATGAATCACTTATTAGCTTTGACTCCTGCTGAAGACAACAGCATTAAAAAGCTGAGCTCAACTAGACTAAACAAGAGAGCTAGGTCAGGAGATTCCTCTAAGTTAGAAGAGGAAAGGTCCTTTTGGATCTTCAAGTGAGCTTCCCAGGGCTGAGAGCAGCAAAGGCAAAGCCCAGACAGCACAAAACAAAGAAGAAATGAAGAGAGGGGAGACCTCTCTGCCGTGACTTTGCCACCGAGATTCCTAGAAAGAGCAAGAGGAAAGTATGAAGACACCAACGTCTTTCAGTCTTGACATCTTCTTTACTAGACTAGATTAAACCAATCCTGCAGCGTTACCAGTCACTTTCTTCTGATTGTGGTTTTCTCTCTCCGTCTTTCTCCCTCTTGCTTTTTTTCAGCCTGTTTTTAATTTACTCTTGTGGCATCTCTGACTGTGACCTCATTCTGGTACTTAGGAAAAAAAAGAGAGAGAGTGTCCTTTAAAAAAGAAATGAAAAAAATCATATTTTATTTAGCTTGGTTGGTTTTGAAGCTTTAGCAGAAGAAAGATTAACCTTTTCTGCCTAACTTAATGAAAACAAGGAGAAAGTCTGTATGGATAAATAAATATCTGTGTGGGTATGGAGCAGGCACGATCGTGTTACAGCCCCGGTGGAGCTGTAATGGGGAACAGGCGCGTTCCTGCACAGCGGCTCCCAATTCCCTATCCATTTTCAAGGAAAGAAAAACAGAGTAGAATGTCAGAGGCCCAAGTGGGCATAAATGAGGAAGCCCAGGGAAGGCAGATGGGGCCCAGTGAGGACTTCCGTCCCCAGCAGTGACCTTCAGAGCAATGCCAGGAAAGCAGATGGAAAAGGAGGCTTTACTCCACTTTGCTCTTGCCAGGTTTTGTTTCTGAAATCAGAAAACAAATGGCATGCTGCGGCCTCCAAATTTGTCACGTTTTGGGGGTCTTCCTCACAGCCTCTTCTTCCTCCAGGGCTATGCCTCCAAGGAGCTGAGGTTCAAAGGAGGGTTGCGAGCAGAAGGCCTGTTCCAGCTTTTTGGAACAATAGATGGGGAGCACAGGCTTGCAGAGCTGTCCCTCTGGAACAAGGTTATACCTGGTTGTAACGTGTCTGATCTGGTTCTTGGTGGGGGTAAGCAGTGAAAGGTGGTTTGTCTTGGAGATGACGGGGTGATTTAAATTAGTGTAACATAACTTCAGGCGACAGAGCTGTTTTGATTTACATTAGCAGATGGTCTGTCTCACTGCCTAAGAGATCATTAAAAGCAAACTGTCCCCACTGATCCTGGTGGAAGGATGTCAAAACCTCTTCCCCCAGATAGCTTGCCAAATTATAAAAGAAATAAAAAGACCTAGTTCTTATTGAAAAATCTTCTGCCCACATTCCAGGAGTACCCATACATCTTGGTCTCCCTTGTTAGATGGAGCAGGTGTAGGTCCCACTCCTAGGTGAAAAGCCTGTAGTCTACAAAATCATTTCTTTGTTGTGACTTTTCTTAAACACAATCCAGGAATCCTTCTGGCAAGACACAGGTAGTCTAGGTTGAAACTAGATATGGAAAAGCTAATAATTATTCCATGCAACTTTGGGCACAGTTTGTGTCCCACTTGCTAACTTACACAACAGAGCCAGTAGCAACAATTCACTGAACGACTCGTCACCTCGGCTGGTTAAGCTATGAATTTTGGAGGGAACTTGTTTTGTACACATATATGGTCTATATGCTACTAGATATATTTGTAACAAAGAAAGCTTCTCCTATGGCCTTCCCAGTTCCTCTGCATTTGTAAATGAATAAACTTTCAAGAGTAATATTTTAGTTGAGCTAAGAGCAGTAGCTGCATTTTAGTGCTACCGAAGTCCCTTGACTGTGCTGCTGCTCTCCAGGGCTAGAACTTGCTGCAGACAAAGTGATAAACAGAACTGAAGGATAGGCTGTCTTGCACTACTCTTACCAAGAGCAGCCAGTTGAGAAGGAGGAAATGGTCTTCTAAATGGTTCTAAAATCATGATACATAAGACTAATCATGAGGGTATACTTCTTTTAGGGTCATTAGCAGGACTCCTTGCTATTTCATCTGAGCTCCCCATACATGCTGCTTATGACAGATCTTCCAGAGTCAATATGCAAGACCTTGCACAAACTGCTTCAACTCATGTAAAAATGCATTGCCTCCCCCATCTCCCCCAAGGCAGCATGCTGCTGGAGGGCAGTGGGAATTAATGCATTTCATTTTGTGCTGTAAGCCCTCCAGTATTTCTCAGGGTTCAATGGGTTGCTAAGGATCAACCATAGCCAGACACAAGCTGAGTCTGCTATGCTTGGAGCCATCTAGACATGAGCCAATTCCAATCTCAAAGTCACATTATTCACATTAGCATTGTGGAGAGTCTAAGTGAATGTATCTATTCCCTTGGAGTTAGTTTTGGATTTCGTGTCACATTAACACAGTTACCTGATTTCAAGGCGAAGTGAGACTCCCTTTGTGCTATGAGTTCTGCAGACATACAGCAAACACATGAACTCTGTCCTCAGATACTTTTGCTCTGGCAGAAGATCCTGTCCATCACCACAGATCTTGTTCCCACCCTCATTCTTGCTTTTCTTTCATTTTTAGATTCCTTTAAATTAGAGGTTTCTGAACAATGGACTAGTGATTCTGACCGCAGGTAGTCCCTGAGGTCCATGGTCAGCACTCTGCAGCTGATCCAGGGACTGCCTGGAGCCTTATGTTCAAAAGGAATACCACCAGCCTTGCTACAGCCCCAGAACCACTATTCTACCACATAAACTGATGTATCAGATGTTTCACAGAAGACAACAAAACCAGCACCATATATAATCTCTTTCTTAAGTGCACAAAGCTGCTTCTCTGTTGTGGTTCTTAAGAAGAAGTAAGGGTTTGCAAGCCACTGTCCTAAAATGCCTCCCAAATTTTGGATGCAAAGATGACCCCAAGTAACTGGGCTACACCAGCCCAGAACATTGTATGGTTCAATCTGCTGCTGGGATTAAGATGCCTATCTTGAAATGGTGAAACACTTTGGAAGGTAATCCAGGGATCCTTCCTAAATAAAGGCCAAGGACTAGGTGACTCTGGTCAGTCCAAGTGGGCCCTAGTGATGTTCCCACCCTTTGTCTGACATACTAACTTGCCTAATTAATACACAATCCTCCTAACCTGCTTAGTACACTTTCGTCTACCAAGAAAACAGGAGAGACCTGCGAAACAGTGGGTACAGGTCTTCATTTCCAGCCCTACTGAGTGGTCTATTACCTTTATTTTCAGCTTTCTATGACCAAGCACTCAGGCAGTTTAAACCCCCACAGAATCACACTGATTGACTTACACTCATTTGAGATTAAGTCTTTAGAGAGGTCTTGCACACACATGCACCCAGACACACACACATACATACAGAGCCTCAAATACCAAACTAGCAGGAGGGGGAAATAACACTTCTTAGGAAGAAACTCAGTGTGAAATTAATCTCTAAAAACATGAGTAACTCATCAAATCAAGTTACTGAAAACCTTCGCCAAAAAGCTATCAGTTGTCCTGTGCTTCACTTCCCCTTGCACTTTTTTGGGGAAGTGAAATTTCTGGAGCTCTGTGAGATCACAAAATTACTTCTATATCACCACCGTTTCCTTCCCCTCCTCCTGGTCCCCTCTTACACTTCATGGCTCAGTACTGGACCATAAACCAGAATTCATTACTGGCAATTACATCTAATTTAAACAAACTATTCTTCATTTGGTCCCGTTTATTCTAAGTAGAGGCAATATGTGCAGATGCTGACGTTTGTGGAGAATTAGTGATAAGACTTTGGACCAGGATATTCAGAGAGGCTCAGCACACACAACCACAGACAGATCTGCAGCCTGTTGGTCAATGAACATTTATAACGATTGGTTCTGATGGAGAACCTGCATGGAAGCAGGCCTCTTACTTGCCTCAATATGCAGTTTTGAACATTTGACAATGTGGGGGCAGATCCTCAGTTCATGAAATCTCCTGTAGCTCCCTTGAAGTCAATGGAACAATAACAATTTACACTAGCTGAATTTCTGCATCCTGGCTGTGAGCTATTTGGAACAACTACACCATAATGATTATTACAGATACTTCGAATCAGTTGTCTAAGATGGATGGGAGAATACCATTGTACATGAAAATACAGACGGGGTTTGCTATGATTTCCAAAGAATTATTGAGCCATATCTTGCAAACATTTACACATGTT
Source organism: Rhea pennata (assembly GCF_028389875.1). Lineage (NCBI taxonomy): Eukaryota > Metazoa > Chordata > Aves > Rheiformes > Rheidae > Rhea > Rhea pennata. Next base: position 6,083,742 of record NC_084680.1, read on the forward strand.
TAGCTTTATTCATGTGAGTTGTTCCATTCCACTCATTTGCCACATAAACTAATGCACATGTTTGCAGGACTAAGGTTAAACCTTGTGCAAACATAGCAAGTTCTTAACATTTTTGTAGGTATGTTCACTTAGCTTAGATTCAGACTAGAAAGTATGTTATTTCATTATTTTTCTTTTCATAAACTTCTATTAATCCAATCAGGTATGACAGGAGAAGTCAAGTGTGGTATCATCACAAAAATCGAGAAAAGAAGCAAATATCTGAGCAAACTCAGAAGATAAAAACAGTCAGGACTAACACATGCAAGAGTTGATGTCAGTTCTTGAACAAGGAATTACCTGGATTACTAGAACACATTCATAAGTTCCTTAACACAGATAATTAATCATTCACTTATTGATTTCCTCATAATGAATGTAACATTTTTCTTTACAGTTCTGACTCATTAGAAGACACAAGTCAGTGAAATGAAGAAAGAGCTGTGAATCTCTTGACCAGTAAGAGTCTAGTTCATCATCAGTACATCCATCATCACATCAACAATTACTCTACCCTTTCCACCAGGAACACAAAGCAAGACTATCTCCTGCACCACAGTACAGTCCTGCTGCTCATAAGAACAGCACACGATCTCTAATTTCCTTAAATTGAGTTGGTTTTGTTTGTCTGAAGACAAAACATATTTCAACAAGGCACCTGACATCTAAAAACCGCAGTGCACTTCATGAAGACCATTAATGCTTTCTGACAGTGTGGCAGCATTTACATTCCTCAATCAAGATGTGAGCAATACACATCTACATAGCAGAAGGCTACAATGTTAGGAGAGGATGCAGGCAAAGGAGCAGGGACACAAAGAAAGGAAATTACTTTTTCAAGATCATGCAGTAGGCAGAAGGCAGATTTGAGGCTAGAACCCAGACCTCCAGTCCAGATCTCTAAGCACAAATGCCTGGCTTTCATCTCATGAAGACTATTAACTCCTTTTTATAACAGAGCAGAATTCAGGCACCGAGGAGATACCAAATAAGAACACAGTAGGACACTGGCACAGAAAGCAGTATCTTCTGCTATGATTTTTAGGTCATATTTCCTAGAAACTAAGACAAATCAATCTTCACATCCACAGGCAATAGAGAGTTGTCATTAACAGGATAGCTCTGATCGAAGCTGCCCCTCAGTGCAAGATCTGCCTGGGAATCATCTCACCAAAAGCCCAGTAGGGTGGGAATAATCGTTTGACTCCTACATGTCCTTGGTAAGCAAGTTATCTGGGCACGCTCAAAGTCCCCAAGATCACCGATCACTACAGAATGGTTAGCTGGAGACACGTCAACACCACCAACTGTGTAACATCCTACCACTTAGAGGACAAAAGACAGATTCCCCGAATGAGCAGAGGAGGATTAAGCCAAGTGGTAAATAGATTCCACAGATGTCCCAGGATCTGTGCTGATGAGGAAAGCCAGTGCCAGGTAGCCAACCCAGAGCTCATACAGCGATATTATCACTTCCCTCTTTTCTTCCAATCCATAAATAGAATCCAAGCATTGCTTGGGCCATGTTAGAAAGATAAGGAGAGTCTTTCCCATCCCTGCAAAGCCTGAAATAGAAACCCCACTACTCCCTATCCTAAGCATCAAGCGTAGGACGCTGACATTTAGCAGTAGGGAAAATTACCCAAACAATGAACCCTCTCTCTCTCTCTCTTCCTCTCCCCCTCCCCAGCTCCCTGGAAAATGTTCATGAAGTAAAGTAGTAAAGTAGAAAAAAAAAACCCAAACCAGCCCCAACAAACAAAACCCAACCCTCCAAAGGCTGTGGAAATAACATGTAGAGGAGCACAGTGAGTCAGTCTCTGCTAACTGCACAAGGATCACCAGTCCTGAAGGCAGAGATGATTCACCAAGGGATCAAGAACTAGAAGGGTGAAGAGACCAAAAAGAGGGTGGAGAAAGAAAGTTGTGTCCAAGGAAGGGAGGGAATAAGAAATTAAATGTTTCCGGATTGCATGCACCTTGCTATTTATCAAACACAATTCATTTGGAACTGATTCTGGATTATTCTCTTGATAATGGTAAATTATTCCCTCGTTTTTTTCTGCCACCTTTCTACCGGAGAATGGGGGCAAAGCTCCTGTAAGACCACAGCCAATACCCATACCTTGCTCCTTTCTCTCTTTCCCCCTCCATGAAATGCTCAGTGGAGCCTCGCCTCCCAGCCGCTTTCATCCCTCCTTTCCTGTACCCATTCCCTTTAGCTGTTGCAGCATTACATGATTCTGTTTTCCCCATAAAAGATGCCTTCAAGGAGATGAGAAAAGCAGGGTCTGCATAGGAGTACGGCACACTGTGGGGAGGCCCTTCTGGATGCCACAGGCACAGAAAGTATATTGTCACCATAGATGGACAAGAGGATGGGGGCTCCAGCTCCTGGAAAGAATTGTGCTTGCTAGAACGCTTTCCTTTCATTCCTCCGTTCATCCTTCTTTCTCAGCTGCTCCCCCCTTTTATCTAATAACCATAAAAATTCTAACACAAAAGCTTGCTCTGAAAAGAACTAAATACCAAAAAGAAAAAAAAAATTCTCCCTCTCAAGTTCACAATGAGAGCTGTAAAACTTCTTCAGCTTGGAAAATTCTCCCGGTCAGTTTTTCCTACTGTTTAATCCCCGCTTTGAGTTACACAGAATGAGTAAACACATTTTATAAGGTTCTAATTCATACCTAACCCATACAGTTTATAGCTTAACATAGTAAAATATACACACACACGCATATTTTACACACACACACACACACACACACATATATACATCTATATATGTATAAAATAGCCTTGATTGCACTCCTGCGAGCCTCACAGCAGCAGGTCTGATTGCTCCGACATGTGCTCTGCTATGAAAAGAAGCCTGGCGTGGTTAGGTGTGAGTTAGCTGGCCTGGGGAGTAGTTTCCGCTCCAGATTCCTGCAACCTCCTTTGTAATAAATAATTAGTCAGTCTCGTTAAGGGAGCGGCAGGAGAGTGGGAACATCCATCGCTCCATCCTTGGAGGGCTAAGGAACGCCACCACGTGGAGCCAAGGAACAGTTTTGCCTGCTTGCTGCCCAGCAAGCACCTAGAGCAAGGTCCCAGGAATGCAGACGGAGGCCAGGCTTGAGGTAGTGGGGCTGACGGAGAACAGCTACCACGGGGCAGCGGCAGGGCACCAGGCAAAGATGCCATCTCTCTGAAAGGCACTTTTCTGGGGCCGGTCATCAGAGAAAACTCGAAGGCAGGTAATCAATCTCAAACCGGCATATGAATGCCACTTAGTTTAGTTCTGGTGGAACTGTCTCCAGACTGTCTCCAGATAGCTAGGGATTAGGGTTGTGCGGCAAACATTTTGCCTATGCCGAGGATCTGCAGCAAGCTGCTCTAAGCGTGGTTAATCCGCTGCTGCTAAGCTGTTTCCTAAGCCTTTGTATGGTATCATCAAGCAAAGATGAGGCCGGCTGCTCTGTGTTGTGGATACCATTAAGGCAAAGGGCTAGCTGAAGCTCAGCCTTCCACCCCTGCTTTTGAGAACCTGTCACCACCTCGTTCCTCTATCTCCTCTATCTCCCTGGCAGCAGAGCTGATCAATTTGCCCTGTTAGATCTGGGCTGCATTTCTGTCCTCTCTGTTTTTTCAGCCTTTTAACCAGGTATATGTAGGGGAGATGGAGTCTTTTTTGACCACTAATTAGCAAAGTGAGCTAATTCTACACAGCAGAAAAAAATACACAGCATGATGCAGAAGGCTTGTAAACAACAGCAAACCCCCAAAGCTTACAGGGAGCTCTGTCTTACCATTTCTAAAGAAAGTCTATGAAGCAAGAGCTATTCTCAAGAGTGAATAACTGTGCCCATCAGACCAAAAATCTTCTCAACAACATTTGCAGCCTCTGCATAGTAGGAGCTTTTCAGTATTTCGATCTGAATGCCAATGGTTTGTAACTTGGTTGTAACCTGAAAGTGAGAGAACTTTATTACTATTGACTAAGGAATTGACCCTACTATTGCTCTTAAAGATGTGACTTCTCTTGAGCTATTGTATTTTGGGTTTTCCTGGTTGTTTCTTCCAGCAGCTTGCTACTGAACTAAACTAAGGGTTTTGTACTGTCCAATACTTCTGTCATGGAGAACATCGCTTACTGATTGGGGTATCATTTCTAGCACATCTCTGCAAGACCACATCAAGACATCATTTCCCCATAGGAAAGAGAAACAGAGTAACAGATAGAAGGAAAGATGGCATTAGAGACAGAGTCAAAGCTTTAGCAGCTCCACAGGTATGAGTGAGGATGAAGCAATTTGTGCCAGTTGAGAGCGTGGCTCTAAATCTTGCTCTGTGTGATTCAGCTTCCTTGAGCAGAAAGACAAGAGGGCAATGACAGCATCCAAAAAACACACCACTTGCTGGGTTTTGCGGCTGTCCAGCAAAGCCTTTTCACAGCATTTGCTTGACTTACAGAAGCTGCTGCCCTGAACGCCATGTATTCCACTGATGGGCTTTCCTCTCCCATACGGTATCCAACTAACCATTAGAGAAACCAGACAGTGACAATTAGCTCATTCTCAATTTCTGAATCATCTTCATACCTCCCATCACCTTGTTATTCCTCTTCCCTGCTTGTTTTCCCCAGCCCCAACCTCTCTTCCATCCAGAAAACCAAAGGAAAAAAACAGGAACAAATATAACTGCTACCAAAGGCCAGGGCCACCTGTAAGTACACACTGCAAACACCACAACTGCCTGGTCTTAATCTCATCATTTTGTCTTCCTGCCCTCCGACAGGACCTCTGTTTGCATTGTCAGTAGGCCAAATCCCAGCAGGCATGACTTTGTAATTTTCTGTTTTTTTTTTTTTTTTTTTTTTTTTTTTTTTTTTACTATAAACCAAATAAACCACTAGCCTGAAATACTGCAACTGAGAAAAACTATGGGAAATAGCATTCCTCAACCAGTCTAACTTCCTACGCCAAGGACAACTGGTGTGAACCTGCTGTGGTGCGGGCTTGGGAAGTGCTCAGAGGCTGCTGTGACCGAGGCAGCCTACCAAGACAGTTGGGCTTGAGAGGGATGGACCACAGCAAGACCAACCCTTGACCAAGGACACTGAGAGGCCTGCTAGTCCCCTTCTGGGAGGAGGTGACACCAGAAATGTAAGGGTGATACACAGGTTTTGCTGTTAACTGGCTTTATACAGAGTAAGGGAGAGAGACTCGCATTAACACAGTTTTGTTTGTTAATACTTTCAGTTCCAAAGAAAGAATTTCTGCTTGAGTTGAGTGTCCTATTCCTCTGCCTGCTTTACGTCTTCCAACAGCCTTGCACAAAATTCAGCTCCCGTGTCCCAGCCTCTGGCCAGGAGCAATCCATCCCCTCAGCCCATGCTCCCTCATGTCCTCCCTTTCCAGACCTGTTTCAGCCCTCGTTGGCTTCTGCAAGCAAGCCACTGCCAGGGGTCCAAGTCCCTCGGACAAAGGGCAGCCCTGAGGCAGGCTAACATGTCCATACAGGAGTTTGCCTCTGAAGAACATGCTCTGGGTCTCTGCTAACGCCTACGGCTGCCTGAACCAGGTCCTCAAGGGAGCTAGCATGATTACCACCCCTTCTTTATCCTTTTCCTTCTCCTTCTGACCTCTGTTCCTGCCAAAATCAAGGCCTTGATTTTTCAAGCGCAGAGACTGACTTGAAGGTTCAGGTTATTATTCTTGGAGCTTTTTCAGCTTTATGATCCCTCCAACGTTGTGGTAAACCCTCCCCAGGTCATCAAGGTGAAATCATCATCATCATAATTCAAGCCTAGTTCGGCCACTTCTGTGATAACTTGTCACTTGAAGGTAAAGACAAAAACCACCGTTAAAGGCTTGAAGTTGCTTCCAGCCACACAAAATGTGAGATGTGGGTTTCGGGCCTCATAATGCTATTTTCATTTCCTCCTCCTTAGAGAAAATAAAATTAATGTTTACTTCCTGAAAACCCTTGTCTGAGAAAGGGCAAAATTCTCCTCTGGGACCCAGGTGGCTGGAAAGCAAAGGCAGAGGTAAATATTTGCTGAATTTGTCAATGAGCTCTTATTCTATTTTGCTTATTAATATTTATTCAGACATAATGTGAGGGAAAACCTGCTAGGCCCACAGCAGTGTGGGAGATCCCCTGTCATTTTCCTCATGCCAGCTACGGACAGGGGCAGAGAAAGAATGTCAGGGAGTTCACCAGCAATTAAGAGAAAGTCACAGTTTTTTGTGTTGACTTAGAAGAAGACAGAATGACCTAAGAAAGTCAGTGCATCTATGGACCATGTGGTGGGGCAAAGAGATTGGATAGCTCAGTCTTCCTTGCTGACTTTCAAGGCATGGGTGTAGCTTCGAGAAAGAAAATGATCTCATTATAGATCTATCTATCTCCTTTTTCTTTTTTCCCCCCTTTTAAAAGAAGGAATCATTAATGACATAGCGACAAGCAGAATAAACTGCAGCTCCAGGTCTAGCAAATTGTGTGAGACAAACCTGATGTATTTCTTCAGCGAGACAGTTCCTTCCCTAGACAAAGAGAAGCGTGGTACATTCTAATTTATCTGGGTATCGAGAGGTACTAGCCATGACATGACATGGGTAATTATTAGGTAAGCTTGAGAAGATGAGAATTAGCACACGAATTATGTAGCAGGTAAAGAACTGAGTAATGAGCAAATGAAAACAGGCTATGCTGAAATGAGAGTGATGGGAACTGAGTTATAACTAGCATTCCTCAAAGATCAGTCTTGTAATCAATCTTATTTCCCACTGGAAATACACAACAATTTTAGCATTGATAGAGTGGAATGCCACATCAGCACATGACAGATCAGAGTATCAGCCAAGAGAAATTAAATGAACTTGAGGAGCAGAGTAATAGAAGTGGAATAAAGTTTAATACTTAAAAATGGAAATTAAATTAAAGTGGGACATTAAAATGCTTTTACCAGGAACCTCTCCGGATAGAAGAAAAGGAGAAGGAGAAATGCCTGCTGAGAAATGTTGCACTAGCTGATCACAGCTCAACTACATGCTGCCACTGGCTGAGAGCCTTAGGAATGGAAAGGAGAAGCTCAAGCGCATTTAGCAATGAAGAAGCTGCTACAATATACACCCAGTTGAAATGGAGAAGCATCAACTCCTTTGACAGCAGGAGGCTGAAGTGGGTGGCCCAGCACCTGTCTCCCGGGCAGAGACTCAGAGAAAGTCTCCAGTCTAACCTCCTATTCAACATGAGGCCAACTTCAAAGTCAGAGCAGGTTGCTCAGGCTTTGAAAAGCTCTGATGACTCTTCAAAGAGCGCTGCTTAGGTGGGGTTTAATGGCTGTGGAAAGAGAGTGCAGGCCTTGATGCCCACCATCTGCCCCAGGAACAGTCACCACTGCTGCCATTGCAGTGCTGGCATGAAGGACTGGCATCAAGGATGGTGCTGGTCTCTTTGAGGAGATGCTGAGCACACGTGCCCTCCTGATATGCTCCTTCCCGGCCCCATGGGGCCTTTCCTCCCTTACCATGCCTTGCAGAATCACAACTGAGCCTCCAAACGATCAGAATATATAATTACTAAATAATTACTGCCTGGTAGCAAAAGCCCCACTTCTGTGCCCCTGTGCGGAGAGGGGAAAAGCTTGGCTACATTTCCACAGGGCCTCCAAGCCCCAGCACTACTGGCTCCCCAAACCGGTGAGGAGGTGCATGTTACTGACCATGTCCCCTATTGCCCTCCACTGGTAAGACGGAGAATGTCACACTGCGGCGTCATGTCTGGGGCCAGCACATCTTAGAAGTGTCTCCTCTTTCAGCTTGGGGAGTCGTCGTCTGTGCTCTGGCAATAGGAGCAGCTGAACTTGAGCTCTGTTTTTGCTGTGACTGTGTCTCATGTAGCAACAGTTGCGGGACACAGGTTTGTTCCAACCACAGCCAGACAATTGGAAATAAAAACGATATTCATATATTAATTAACATCTGCTTACTTGTCTAATTACATGATACAATGTGCATGAGTGTTTTGTTCCCTTCATATTTTTATGCATTGAATGAAAACTAAACAAACGTTGCAAAAGCAACATTGCAAAAACACAAACACTACTCAAATTTATACTTATAACACTTACTGACACATCACTTTAATTGACATGTAAGGAAGGGCATGACTAAACCATGGTGATGAAGACAGTAGTGGCACGCAACTGTAATTTAACAGGCTGCCTGATCTAACCTGGCCTTTTTTCATAAACCTGCCTTCCCTTTACACATATTTTTTTTTTTTTGAAAAGGTAATAATTTGCTAAACTGAGCAGTTCAGGGCTTGATTTAGCAAATTATTACTTACCCATTTTCAAAAACCACTTTTAATGAAAACCGGCTCTAAAAATTTCAGCCAGAACGTAAAGCACCATCCCAAAGGAAACAAACTGATGTCACCCTGCGTGTGGAACATATTTTACAGTGTCTGATGTTTTCTTCCACACTTTGAGAAGAAAATAAAAAGGAACAGAAGGGGGAAGGAAAGTAAGATCGATTAAAAAATAGGCAATGCTCAGGCAGCCCGGCGTTAGCGCGTTACGCTGCATGGGCGCGCGCGCCTGTCCCCACGCAGCTGGCATGGGAGGGTGACAGGATTCCTCGCGGCCCTGCTGCCAGGGCAGTGACGCGGGAAGTGTGTATCTGCGCGAGTGTGTGGGTGGGAAAGGAAAAGACAAGTTGAAGGCTCGGTTTGGCACTTGCTTCCAGGTTACACTTGTTTTCTTTTTCAGAAAGGGGGCAGTAAAAGGGGAGGCACGGGGCAGAGGTGAGACTGCAGCACCTCTTCCCACCCCGCTGTATGTGATCCGAGGGAGACAGATGTCCAACCTGTGACACCCCAGTAAGAAACCCAAACAGGTTCTTCTATTATTAGTGACTTTCTCAAAAGGCTTCATTAAAACAAAACAAAACACCCTAGGCTCATAAACTCCTTTCCAAACCCAACAATAACAGTGGAAGAAGAGGAGTCTTTGGGCTTGCAGAGATGGAATTTTACAAGCTTTGTGAAAGTAGTTTTCTAAAAAGCAGGGCCCCCCGGCAGCTGCCCGCGGCAGTTCCTGTGCACCGCGGTACCAGGGCAGGAGCAGGAGGCTGCAGGGCCCCTGACTCCCAGCTGGCTGAGGGCACCGGAAACGTGATGCTGTTCGATGCAACTGCCACGGAGAGGGAACATAACGCGGCATTGCCTCGTGTTGGCCAACCCGAGCACCAGCGAGAAGCCCCTGCCAGCCCGTCGCTGACGTACAGGTACAACGCGGGTGCAAACATCTGACTTGGAGCTCATGCCCATGATGCCAGCACTAAAGAGTTAATACCACTATCTGGCTGCTGGTGCCAACCTCAGTAAAAGCTGGAGAGGACTTCTCTTATAGTCAAGCCCCCCATTTTTCCCTTTGGTTATCTCAGCTAAACAAGCCTTGACCTGGGGACAACCAGGTGGACTCCAGCCCCACTGGCTGATCTTTCGCTGCAGCATCTCTGTGAAGAGTCACTGTGAAGATGACAACCTAGGCAGGGTACCAACGTGAAGAGTAATTTTGTGGTTAGCACACAGGCTCTCGTAATTCAGTACGGACATTTCTACATCCCTTATTCCATCTGTGAACGAGGACAGACCCTTCCCCACTTCTCTGGGCTCAGTCTTTTCAAGCTCCGGTTCCCCATGCTCAGCTACCTGAGACAGTGGACTCTGTGAAAATACACACCCTAAGCACAACGTACATTGAGCTGGCCCAATATTTTCCATTAAAAGGCCCATATGTTCAGCTGTTATAACGCTGCCAAACTTTAACTGTTTGAGCTGAAATTTTCCACACCGGGTATCTGTCTCAGGCTGAATTTTTTTTGGAAAGTTTCAGATATAACAGTCCAGTCAATTCCAAGAAGGCAGCTTGGGAAAAATATAGTTTTTCCCTATGTTAAAAGAAATAATAATAATAAAAAAACCCACACCAAAACAAATACATGACTTTTGTTCAGAAGCCCCAGTGCCCCTGTTCTTCAGAGCATGGACTTGGCAGTTAGCAGACAGGGTGGTCACTGTGGTAATGATAAGATTTTGTCATCTCTGTAAAAATTCCATTCATATTGGCAACGTTGCAAGGCCCTGTCAATACTCAGTTTGCACACACTCCGCAGAGAGGTAGCCTGGCTTCTCCCGATTTCCCTGAGATGCTCCCGCCCCTCACAGCTCCTGCACTGGACCAGACCGTGTATACATCCCTCCCAAAGGGTGGGTGAGCATGCTCCAGCCAAAAGTCAACCCAACAGCTTTGCTGTTACTTACTCAAGGGCTGAAAAACACTGCTTAACGCTTCCCAACTGCTAGGTGCCTGTCGCAACTACAGGGGATAGGGAACTAATGCATTAATGACAAAGCGCTTCAGAAAGGGAACGTGTGAAAACAGCAGTCATCTACAGTCAAAACCTCCCCGCTCATCCCAGGTCTCCAGTTCCACTTGCCCTCCCACCTGCCTCGGCCTGCTGGCAGCCAGGTGCTCGCTCTCCAGGTCAGATGCTGTTTAGGCACCGAGAAGTTTTCCACCTCTCCAACAAGACCTGCAACCTCCTAGAAAGGCACAACAGATGAGCACCAGGGGAGACACAGGTAGGGACTTGAGGTGTAAGACAGTGAGGGAAAAAGAGTGAAAAGAAAAAAAAAAAGCTCTCTATAGGTCTGTAAAAGATGCTAAAGCCTTCCATTCAGTAAAGCTAGCCAGGTATCTCCAGTTTCATGTATGGGACTGCAGATGATGCTCTTCTGTGAGTTGAAGGGAGCACTGCAAGGCTACTACAGGTGAACATACAGAGCTATCTCATTTTATGGAAAAGTGCTTGAGAGAAAGGGCTTTGCACATCTAATGGAGTGCACCAGAAAAGCCAGTGCCTTCTGGGGAGAGGATTCAGCTCCTAGAAAGGAAAAATAGATAGAATAACAAAAATCCATTAATAGAGCAATATAGAAAGCAAAGTATGACCTATTCTGAATGAACAGGCCCTGTGCAGTCTTGGGTTTCCCTTCTGCTAACTTTTGAACTGCAAGTAGGACCAACAACCACACAGTGACATTTGCATCAGCTGGTAGCACAGCTGGTGTGGCACGCAAGGAGCAAGCAGCGTAGCAGTTAAGCTTCCAGATTGGGAATTAGGAGGCATTCAGTATTTGAACTTCTTGTAAAGTGTTTGGCAAATTACTTAGGCTAGGATTTATCTTCCCTTCAGCCCTCTTCAAACTATGCATCTAGTCAGGTTCTTTCTTTAGTCAACAGAAAGGTAAGGCTCTCTCCCAAGAGTGATTCCTCACACCCAAAGTTAATGAAGACAAGTGAGAGGAATTTTCTTTTGAAGAAACCTGTGGAGATCCACCAACTACTGCAGGAATCTAGAGACGTAGGTTTGACAGACGGTTAATGAGGACCTGCCCAAGCCAAAGTAGATAGCAAAACTGCCACCTAAACAGTCTCACATCCAGACTCCTCTACCATATACACCCTCTCAAGGAAGCACAACTGAAATGTGGACTCTGGCTGAGCTTCAGGGAGTGAAGAGTGTGTGATGCCAGCCCCATCCCCTACATGTTCATCCAAGTAGTCTTGACTGAATGGAGCAGAAGAGCAGCCAAGCACCACCAACTAGCACATATACTCTGGTCAGCTCCTCCTCAGAGCCGTGTGGATATTGGTACACCAGCTCCTGTATCTGCAGGCTAAAAGGCCGTCACTCGGGCCAGTGGGCATCAACTGGGCTGAAAAACACCAGCTTCTAGCCATAACTGAGCCAACTCTTAACTCCATGGCTGCACGCTTCTGCTCTTCATTTGTAAAATGGGAACAACAGTTTCCTGCCTCAGAGATGGCCAGTGAGAAAAAATTAAGACGTATATTTAGACATATATAAAGACACTATAAAGGAATGATGGAGCAACACCTCAGAGCAAAAGGTTAGGCCTTTATGTGCTTTAGTATCTTTCTTTTCTCTCTCAAAATCTTAACATCACCCAGCACTCAGTGGGATTTAAATCTCACTTCCTAAACTGGACTGGGACCCTTCGTAGTATGAGCTTGTACTACATCAATACCTGGCTCTGCGGTTACACAGATGACTTCAATTATTCTTTGATCTTTCACCAACATTAGGAAACATGCTAGGAGAAGGAATAGAAAGAAAGAAACTGCCCCACATGTCCTGGAGCTGCCTTCAGCTTTGCGGCACGAATAACGCCCACAAAAGAAGACAACTGTCATGTGAACCCCCCGTGTGAATGGCGCAACTGGTCACACGCCAGGCGCTTTGGGAAGGGGTGGTTGGAGCTGGCAGGACGGGCAGTTGTTGAAAGAAAACCACAGATGACTGACCTAGCACTTGAAAGATTCCATGCATACCTCCCAGATATGCCGGTGCGGTTACAAAATCTCTGCCTGGCACTCGGTGTGGCAGCATTTAGTTTAAAGAAAGGGAAAAAAACAACCCCCCCAGAACAACAGTGCATGGGACACACAGAGGGTTGCAAGTCCCGTGCTTTAATGAGACGCCGCAGGCATTGCCGCTGTGGAATCCAGGCTATGCTTGCGGTCCGTGGGGCGACTCTCGGAAGCCTTTGGTCACATTAAGCAATATTATATGATAATGCTGCAGCACTTTCAGGCTGAGGGAGAAGGAAAACAAAACAGATGACTCTGGATGGAAAGGGATTGCTGTAAACCTGGGAGGGAGAAGAACATTCCTTTGGATACTTTTTTTGGCTGGTTGTGTCTTTCCCTCCCTGCCTCCCACCTCTCTCCCTTCTCCCTCTCCTCCTCTTGTAGAATTGGTGACAGCAAGCTTTTACTAATATTTCCATATTAAATAGAAAGGAAGAGTGTGAAAGGCCATCCAGAGTGGTGGCAGCTAGACACTGGAATCTGCAACTGAAGGGTGGAGTTCAAGCACTGGAGAGGTGCCGGTTATTTATAGGGTATGAGAAAATACAAAAAATGTCTGGCCCCTTTAAGGCCCCTTAATCCAAACAACCAATGGAAAGAAAAAAAAAAGGAGAAGGAAAAAAAAAAAAAGAAACAAGAAAAGGCATCTCTGCACCAGATTGCAAAGTGTGAAGGAGACAGGGTGATGGCCTGGCAATCTCCTGCACCATCCCTCCAGCCAGATCTGCACCTGATGGCCCTCTCCACCGCTGTAGGGCAGCGCCATGCCTCTGGTTTGGGCAGCGGGATGCCCGGCATGGGGCCCAGGAGCCCCACACACTTCCCAGGCAGGCCTGAGATGCAGCTGCCTCAAGGGTGGGACGTGGCAGCTGTTTAAAGCATGATACAGCAGCTTTGGACGGGAAGCGGAGATGAACGGTGTGTTCAAGTGAAATCAAAAGGGAGAAGTTGAGTGTGTTGGGAATATGGGCTGGAAATTCACTTTCTTCAGTCAATATCCCTAGAACAATCTGGGATCTGCACACTCTGATCCAAGGGGGAGAGTACATGAGATGCATGCATTTACTGTCCTTGCTCTCATTTAGGGAGACAGAGGGATGGAGGGTCATCTTTAAGTCACCAAATACTCTTTCTCCTCTCCACAGGGCTACTACAGCCCCAGAAAGCTGGCTGAGGGCATCATGCTTCAGGGAGGATGTGGCCTGACCTGAAAGCCCGGAGCAATAAGAACAACCAGAGCCCCAGCAAATACGACCTGTGAGGAGATTTCGAAAGAAGTGTGGCTGCTTAGTCTAAAGAGAAGAGAAGACTGAAGGGAGACATTTTAATGGTCTTTAAATATGTAGTAAGCTATGGCAAAAGGGAAAGGAATAAGCTATTTTCCAAGTCCACTGGAGACAGGACAAGAAATAGGGGGATTGCACTGCAGTAGGGCAGCCTGGTAGGAAGGTAGAAAAACTCTGCTCATGGAAGGATGTTTTGACATCCTTTGCCAGGGACAGTATAAGCAGGATTACTCTTGCTCTAGGCCTGGGAGATGGTCCCCTTTCAGCCCTTTCCTTGTATTCATTTATCTTTACCCTAGCTGAGCAGCATCTTCCCTCTACAGTTTGTCCTTCGTGAAGAGGAGTGAGAGGGGCCTCAGTGCAAAGAGCTGCCGTGCAAAGCCACAGCAGTTCTGTGCTCTAAGTAAAACTCCTCTTTCTTTCTTTCCAAATGAAATGCCTGAGGTTATACCTATGGTTTTTAAGCACACAAGAGGGAACTGCAAAGAGGTCCTGGAAGACACTCAGCACTTGGGTGATTTAGCATACAGCGAACTAGATAAGTCATCAACTTCAATGAATATACACCTGGAACCAGAGAAAGTCAAGTAAAACAATTTTGCAAATAGAAAGGGGTTAGTAAAGAGATTCGAGAGCTTGGGTGGATGACAGTGACACTAAATCCTTAGGTCTTTTCTCAACCCCTGCTATTATTCCCTAGGATCCTGTTGAACCCCTGAACCTTCATTAATAGGTTTCATTCTCCTCTGCCAGTATCAAATAACAAATGTCAGATCTCGTATGGGAAACACTAACAACATAAAAATAAGATTTATACAGAAAGATGAAGTTCAAAAGAACAATTACAAAACCAGAAAGGTTTTATTTGTACTAATTCATACACAAATTAAATCAAGGTCAAACATTTCTGCTGTTCTAGACTAGGATCACTATCCCCAGTGACCTTCTCCCACCATCCATGGAATTCTGAATACTGGACACTGTCTTCAAATTAACGTGCTGGACTTGAGAAAAATGCTTCCCTGATGTAAAAATAACAAAAGGATGAATGTGCATTAGCTAATCCTAGCCTTAATTCAATTACTGCTAGCTCACACAAATGTATGCAAATATTCTATCTAGCTCATCCTTAATTTAAGAGGGGAACTCCAAAGTTCTAGATCTGTTCTCCACCTTCCAACTTCATGAGAAATTCGATAGTGTTATAATGTCAAAATCCTTAACTGCCAGTGGGTGATGCTGCTATGGTTTTTCTTGTAACCACAGAAACGCCTAAGGCATCTAAGATTTGGAAAAATGGAGGCATGGAGAGGTAAAAAGACTTGGCCACAGTAGGGAGAGGCAAATCCTCAAGTGACATAAATCATTACTGCTCTTCTGATGTCAGCACCCCAGGGAGTCTGGAACAGCATCAAGCAGAGAAACAAGGAAGAGGAGGGCTGAGCCTCTTCCTGCTTGCCACAATGTAATTCCAGGAAACTCGGACTTCAGCTCTCCTCCTGCTCTGGACTTCAGCCACTGGCTCATCCTGCTAGGAGAATCTGTCAGCACACCTCAACCCTCAAAAACTGGGGCTTTAGCCAAGGCCCTCAAAAGGGAGCAAAGGAAGGATGGGAGAGAGAATCCAAAAGTATCTTTCTGCTCTAAAGGTGAAGCCTTTGGAACAAGCTCTAGCCACATTCGCTTAGCCTGGGGATTGCCTGCCAATGTCTGCCTGATACGTGGAGTGAATGAAAATGTTACCCTCACGTGATGATGCTCTAGCACCTTTCAGCACCAACTGGTCTTTTCCTTTATCTCTTGTTGTTTTAAACACAGACTCTCACGAAAGCAACTTAACAGATCAAGCTGCGAAGCAGAGACAGAATAGAATTGTCTTTTTTTGGCTTCCAATACAAGAATGCAAAGCATTGTCTCTCTGGGAGGAGAATTAAGTATGGGCAAGTGTTTTGGCAAGAGAGTCACTGAGGAGAATGGAAGGCGAGGATGAGGCGGGGGAAGAGAGGAGGGGAGGGAGAGCTGGGGGTCAGATGGATGGTTTGGTCTTTTATAAATCTTGGATGGGGAAGAGGCACACAGATGGCTTTGTGTTTTAAAATGATTCTAATAAATCAACTCCATAATCATAATCAAAATGCCCTTGTCTCTCCTTTCCCCCTCTTCCATGTATCACAGCTGAGCAGCAAGGCTGGAGTATGTGTCTGGAGACAAAATAGCAAGCACTCAAGACAAAAAACAAACTGTAGCAAAAGAACGAGGAGAAGAGTGTGAGTGAGTGTGCAAACATGCACTCCTTCGTGTGCGCGCGTGATCACAGCTGGGCGTGAGAGCACGCACAAGCGCCTTATGCTCATCTGAGTGTGAATGAGTGACGTAAGCAGGGGACTGCGAGAGCAAGGGGATTTTGCAGCATGCAGGGGCGGACGATTTTCAGGGCAAGGGTGGGCATGTCCAAGCAGGAGCCTGGAATCATTTCTAAGTAGGAATGTGTACACATGCACAGGAAGAGGGTATGAGCGTGAGAGCAAACACACAACTTTCTGCAGACAGGAGCTTTCTTGATGGCGGGGAAAGGAATGGGAAAAGGCAAGGTCGCTCCCAGGCGGGAGCAGACGTGCTGGGGAGGAATGCTGCGTCCCCGTTCCAGGGCTTCGTCTTGGCTGTGAGGAAGGTGCAGCCTCTCCTCCTACAGCAGGAGACACTGGGCCTAGACCGCGGGGGGAGCAGAGGCTCTTGCTGTCCGGGTTTTCCGTTTGGAGCTCCACGTGGCATGAAATCCCATCGGTTTCCCTGCCAGAGGGAGCCAGGTGGAGAGAACAATAAAAAGCAGAAGGCGCGGGGCAGGGCGGGATGGTCCAGAGCGGATGCAGAGGATGGAATTAATCAGCTGTCCGGGAGGAATATTAGAGCTCTTCGGCTTGTCGTCAACGCCTTCTCCTCCTTCCCAAAGACAGACACAATGAGAGACCAAGGAACATTTCCTATTGTTACAGGGGATTTGTCCACAAGGTCCAGCCCCATGTGGAAGTCATTACAGGCTGGGAGTGGTAGGTATCTTGCACATAGCATGCAGCTAGATCGGATGGGGGAGGGCAACGGGAAAAAAAATGAGAGATCAGAGATGATGTGTCCCTGTCTAATTGATTTAGGCATCTCTAGGGAGAGTGTCACCATAGCAGCTAGGCTCCCAGTACCGGGATCACTGTGGGCTGAGGTACAAAATGTTTTGCTTAATATCACCCTTTGGACTGAGTCAAAGGCCTGAGTATTCCTGTAAGAAGCCATCAAGGGTAACTCAGCACCAACAAGAACATATCATGAATTTCACTGCTGCTACTGAACGAGGAAGTGAGGGGCAGTTACGTCAAGGCTTGCTTTTCCCTGCCTCCTACCCTCCCTAGACAGAAAACTAAAGAGTGGCTGCAAGAACAGCTGTAGGAACCACGAGGTAAAAAGCTGACCACTGCCCACCTGCAAGTCCTCTCACTCCAGGAGAACTTGGCCTTCTGGATTATCTGTGGATGAATATAATTATTCGTGGGTGAGAGCCCAAGACTGAATGATCATAGAAAGTCAACACCTCTATGGCCCTAGGGGAAGGTAGATCCTTTTGGACACGTTACTTCTAAGCTTAGCCATTTCATGCTAAAATCACACGTAAGGCAGCAGCATGTCCAGAAGTGGTGATGTCAATACCCCCAAGACAGCCAGCCTCATGCGCAGAGGAAAGGGACACTTCAGAAATCAATGGGAAAACAACATCCCCATTAGTTTTCTGTCTTTGCCATCTCTCCATCTCCTAACACAGGGTACTGAACAGGATCGAGTCGAACAGATGTTGCTCTAGGCAAAATGCAGTATAGTGTACAACAAAATCACCTTCCTCGGGCCTCCAAAATTCAGTCACAACTTCTCCTGCCCTAAAGGAGCAGAGAGAAGCATCAGGTCAGACATGGGGATGAGGGAAAAAAAATCGCATTAAGCCTAGTTTGGCCACATGGTCTGACAGAGGCCATGTAATGCATTTCAAAGAACTCAGAGTGCTGTGGAAGAAGGAAGGGAAGAATTGACTGCTAATAGGTAGCTCAGAGCTACCTGAGGAAGCAGAGCTTTTGCATGAAGTGTGCCCAAGGGACACCTTTGGGCTGCATTGTGAATGCCACCCACTACCGCCAGCATCTTTAACGCTGAGATTTTTCTCCCAGGGATCTCAAACAGTGCTAAGCTCTCTCGCTAAGACACGAGAGAACATATTATGCAGGGTAAGAGCAGACTCGAGGTTCCTAGGAAAAAGAGCTGCAACTTCTCTTCAGATGATATTTGGAGCAGTCACATATCTCCCTTAAACATTTGCCTCTTTTGAACAGGGCTCTCCAAAACCAAGCAGTACAGTCAACATACAAATGCACAAGCCGGGGAGCTGCAGTGACACCGAAGGTTGTCTAACGATACCCTAACCGGCTGCTAAAACCTCTTTTGCACTGGGAACTAAGCAGGGCTTCTCTGCCCTCCTGCCCTCTGGACGGCCTTCCCCCTCCACACCTAAGCCCACAACGCAACCAGATGTCTTGCCCACATCGAGCTCAGCACGCACAAATCAAGCCTAAGCACGGCAATATGATGTTTTGTTGATTTTTTTTGTTTTTTTTTTTTTAATAAAAAAAAGAATGTTATACTTGCATGGAAAATGAGCATGGGGAAGCTCAGCATGCGATTCATTGATCTCTCAGAAATTTCCTCTTAATCGTGCAGGGGTGTCCCTCCCCAGAGCAAGGCATTCAGGTTGGCACTTCTACCGCCAGCAACATTGCTGCGTGTTGCTGTAAATGAGATGAATGTTCTCCTCCATTTATGTCCTGTATAAGCTGATTTTTACCCACATTTATGCGTCACAGCACATAGCCCTGATTCTGCAAAAACTCCATGTGGACACAGCTTCGTGAATGCTTGAAATCTCCCCGACTTCAATGAGCCATTCATCTGCAGCTTGCTGAAGGGGTTGAAGCTGTATTTAGGTTTTATATATGTGGAAAAACTATTACATAGCAAGAGGGTTCAAACAGGAGTCCCCAGATCCATCAGATATTTGACTCATTTGGTACAAATGCTCTAAAATGGAAACAGAGGATGGGAAACATAATAAAAAGTAATAAAAATGCCTCTAAACATTTCAGGTTATTGAAGAAAACCCTTGCTGAAAGTTCTCTAACTTTGAAATCAGGAACACGTATTGTCAAAGTTAGACTTAAAAGTAGCTCGTATTTAATTTAAAATTGCATTGTTTCAATTACACCTAGAAAACATCCACAGCATATACATGTATAAAATGCATGATTACGCCATAAAATATATATTTATGTTATTTAAATTAAATTCAAAATTAAAATCATACTGAAGCTAAATGTACTTGTTTGCCATATGTCTTTGTAGGACAGGCTACGCCCCTTCCATAATACCGACGAATCCAAAAATAAAAGCTGGATGTTGAACTCACGTGGCCTTTTCCCTTCAAACCGTTCTTCTTTTAAATGTCGACTGGATTTTTAGGCCAGGTCTTTAGCACTACGCACGCGTTCCCTGCCGGGGCACCCAAGACAACACGACGACGGTACAAAAACGAAACCAGCCCGCGGCGGGGAACGGAGCCCGGCCGCGCCAAAGGCGGAGGCGCGCCGCGGGCTTCGGGCCGAGCACCTCCGCGCTGCCCGCTCTGCAGCTCGCCGAAAGGCGCCGCGGCGCTGCACCGCGCGCCCCGTCCTGCAAACGCTGCGCGGGTCCGGCTCCTCGCCGGCATCCCCCCTCTCCCCGCGCGCGCACGCACCGAGTTTTCCTCTCCTTTCCCTCTCGCTCTCTTTCGCTCTCCTGCCACAGCTGGTTAAAATTACGCTGGAATTTTGTTTTTCTGTCAAGTGAATTTGGACCTGGTAAATCCCTCCCAGCCATCGCAGTGGCCTCCCGACGCACATGGAGGCTGCATGTAACGCGGAGCATTTCAGAGAGGTGCTGCTGGAGCCACGCCGAGCACCTCGGCGCGCCGGGGCGGCCGAGCGCGGCTCCCGCGGCACCCGCCGAAGGAGGAGAGCCGCCACGGCACGGCAGCAGGAGCAGCTCACCTTGCGAGGATGCTACCAAAAAAACCCCCTAAACCTCAGACCAAAAAAAAAAAACTCCCCAAATCCCCCAAGCAAAACAAAACAAAACAAAAAAAATTCAAAACAAAAAACCCACAAAACTCCCAAAATGCAAAAAAGCAAAAAGCCCTCGAGCGAAGCAAGGACACAAACGCCGCTGGCTTGGAGACACCCCAGCACCTTGTCTAGAGAGGCGACCGCAGGGCAGGGCCGGCCGGAGGGCAGCCTTGCTCTCGCGGGGGTCGGGGCAGCGCCCGCCCCGGGCTGGCACGCAGGGCTCCCCCCACGCCCGCACGGCAGAGCGTGGACCCCGCCGCTGCCACTGCACGGCCCCCGAAAGACCAGCCTGCAATCAGGAGGAGAACCGGTTAGAAACGGTAGGTCAACATCAGTTTTCCAGCAAAAAAAAGAAGAAAAATTTTCCTGCTTGTTAAAAATAACAGGTTTCGGAAAAAGCATGCATTTCGATGAAATTTTGGTTTTGGAGGGGTGGGGGAAAGCAAGGCAATTGCTTTGATAGGGTTGAAACGGCTCTATTACAACACTGTTGGACTGGAACAACAAAATTTTTGTCTTGAAAATGACTTTTTTTTAAACACAAAATCACCATTCATTAAGTGTTATTTTAGGTCTTAAAAGATTGGTAACAGTGGGGGAAAAAACAAACCCTTATCACTTTTGCACTACAAAGCCTCTAAATTAACCCTAAATAAGTTTTATTTGGGAAGGGGGGAAAAAGATAGGGGACTATAAAGGAGAGATTTTATTTAACAGAATATTTCAAATGACTGTAGGAGGGAAAGAAGTGGAACGGTTTCCTTTTGTTCTAGTTAAATACATATATGCATATTATATATGTGTGTGTGCATACGCTTATGTGTATATGCACACACACACACACACATATATTTAGCCTTTCCCTTCTAATCGAACACCCAGTTCCCCTGCAGGTCTCATTAATACCTGTTGGTGACGGGCACTTACGGACGCAATCCCTATCCTGGACAATTTACAAGCTGAACAGAGCCAAGGGAAGGCGGATTCGGATCCGAGGGGCCAAGCGATTCGCTTAAACTCACACAACGGGTCGGCGGCAAATCTGCAACTAGAATCCAAGGTTTTCTCGGTTCCCCTTATTGCACTGCGCAGTAGGCCAAGTATCTGAAGGAAAAGCTATTTATAAGGTGATGACGGAAGAGCCAAAGAGCCATCTACATCATGCTGGGTCGGCCGCGAGCGCGGAAGAGCGGCGAGAGGCTGCGTGTGCACGCACGCGGGCGCCTGCGTGGGGCTGGCAAGCAGCAGTGAAATTACTGACAGGAAGCACAAAAAGAAGAAAAATCAAAATTGAATCTTGGTAATGGTCCATATTTGTCCTCCCCCCCCAACCCCCAATATAGTAATGGGAAGGGTAAACTAGCTTTGAGATATTTTCTTTCCTTACTCTAGTGTAAACTTCAGATAATATGAGAAGCTTATATACGTGTAATCTAGATTTATGGCTTTTTTTGTTTTGCAGCCCAAATAGCAGGTTGTTCCAGCAAATGAAGTCATGCTTTGGTCATAAACAGAAAGCATGCAAATCAAAAATGATTTAGATAATCTAAAACCTGAAACCTGACGGATGTGTTTCTATGTTTGTGTGCGTGTGTGTGAGTGCACACGCAGATACAGAAACAAAAACCTGCTCTTACATACCATGTTTACACAACATATCTGTATGTGCTCACGGAGTGTACTTACTGACTTCTGGTGTTTGAAAATATGCCAGTAAAAAGCCAAAATATCAGTAAACACACTAGACGTTGTCAGTGTTTTCTCTCTTTTCAGGTTGGTTTCCCTGGCGTACAAAGGTCAAGCCAAGATCCAACATAAATTATTACTGTTTATTTGACTTATAATAACAGATCCAAATAATAACCAACACATGCTAGATGTTTTATGCATGAACAGCTCCTATCCCAATGCACTGGCAATTTGAACAGCCCAGGCTTGCAAAAACCCGGAGGAAAGTGTCACTAGCCTGGTTTTGCAGTGAGCTGGGCAGACGAAACAACTCGCCCCCGAAGCGAGGCGAAAGCCTCGCCGCCTCTCCGAGGCGGAAAGCGAGGTGGGACCCGCTGCTGCCGCCGCGCCGGGACCCCAGACCGAGAGCGCTCCCGGCTCCGCACCCGCGCCCAAGCGCGAGCGAAGCCCCGGGGGGATTTTGGCGACGAAGCCTTCGCTTCCATCGGGGCGATGGGGAGCCGCCGGGCTGGGAGCCGCCGAAGCGGGCGCCGCGCGGCCGCAAGCCCCGCGGCCTCTGCGAGCGGCCCCGGCACGCGCCGAGCGCCGAGCCGGGAGCGCCCGCAGGAGCCCATCCGCGGCGTTTGCTGGCTACGTCCCCGACGCGTAAATCATGACATGCCGTTTCCACGGCCCTGCAGCCTATTAGGCTGCGGCCCGCGCCGCACATCGCAGCAGCGAACCTGCGTCCCCGAGTGACCCCCCCGGCACGGCCAAAGCAAACCAACGTGCTCTATTTGTTTTTTCGAGACCAGGCCAGGAACGATTCCCGTAAGGCTCAGCCTGGCTTAATGGAGCCGTGTCTGCGCTGTGCCTCTAAGCCTGCATTTGGCAAAGGGGCTGCAGCTGCTTTTGCGCCCGGCGCGGAGAGGATGCAGCGGTGTTTGCTTAAGGTAATTCAAAAGCAGTAGCAGAAGCGCGCGTGTTGGTGGGGGGAAAGAAGAGGGAGAAACGAGGATGAAGAGAGGGAGGTGAGGGGAAGGAGGGGCCGCTCCAAAGGGAACTCGGCTGCGCAGCCCGTTTCCCGAGAGGCCGGCGTGCTCGGCCCCGCGCCCCGCGCCGGGACCCTCCTGCGTCACCTGGCCCCTCCGGCCGCTTGCTCAATCCCGGCAGCAGCCTGGATGTTTTTCTTGGAGGAGGCCCCCGGCATCGCCGTCCCTCGGCCAAGGAGGGGCTGGGCGCGGGGGGGATGCTGCAGCCAGCGAGGCGGCACGGGCTGGGTCGGGACGTGTCTTGGGTCCCCGGAGGATTATCCCTTGGCCGGACAGGGATGGCCCAAACGGGCCCGGCGCGACTGAGCGCACGGTGCTGCACACTACCGACACGGGTCGAGGCTTTCCGATGGCCCCTTCTGCCATCTCTCGAGCTTGGGCTGCCCTGTCGCCTTCCAAAGGAACCCGCTCAGCACAACACACGCAACGAAACATTCAGAAAATCCCCCTAGGTGCTCCTTGGTGCAAACACGTCCCGTGATCACACCCTCCTTCCCTACCCCCGTCAGTCATTTCTTTCCAACCACTTCAAAGCGTGACTAAAGAAAACCTGCCGCTTGCATCAGCGAGGTGCTATGTCCCAGTGCACTGGTCTCCATAAGGAGACACAAGCACACCAAGCCCTACGACCCACCAGCGCTCGGAGTATTTCACATCAGCCCAAAGAGATGGAGTTACACTGGGCTAAGCAAACAAAATACGGGTGGTTTTAATCTTGATGCAGGACAGCAAAAGCTTGTGTGAGAGCTAGAAAAGCACCGTTGTTGAACGCAGATCTTCTACTTGGTGCTGAAATGCTTCCAGAGTAAAGAAATGCTTCCAGAAGATGAAGTAGAGCGACTGAATCTGTAAAATTTAGACCAGGAGCCAGACCAGAAGCTGATCTATCACTGTTTGGGATGTGTTTAGATCCAGACAAAATCCAATCTATTAAGTAGAGAATCGCTATAAATTTTGGACACAGAATTAAACTTTTATCAAGTCTTGCGGTTTAATTTCAGGGTTTTGGTTGGACTCATTTAAAACGATGCTCTTCCCCATCCTCCAAGGAAAACAAACACCTTGCTATTTTCACCTGGGATGAGGCTGCCTGTATGCCTTACTCCAGGTTGGCAGCATCCTCTGCTGGCCCCAGATGGCCTTCAGGGTCTTTGGTTTCAGCCATTATACCTCAGCCTACCTGAAACATTGCTGCTTAAATCGGAAGATAAGATGGGCATGTGTCTCACAAACATGGAAACGTAAGCAAATATCACTTCCTTGCAGGCAATAATATGCTGTGCTTTCCAACAAACCAGCTCTGAGCCCTGTAAACCTCATCAAGTCTAGCTAGAAAAGAGGACGAGACACTCGTCTTCCTCTAGAAGTCCTCAAAAACAGCAAACAAACTACTGGTAAAACCACAAAAGAAACACATTGAGAGACCTAAGTGCTTCTGCACATCCAGCTCTCCTGTCCAGTCACTTTTCCTTGGAAAAGAAGAAGCGTTACCTGCCATGGATATCTGTGCTTGGAGGATCACTGAGGGCCAGGCCAGAACAGAGCACTGCCTTGTGCAGCTGGGCCTCTCCTCCCTGCTCCTGCTCCTAGAGCTTCATCCGCACTATCCTGCCACGGCGTTTACTTTTGAGGAATAGGTGGGCTGTCCTCCTTGCCCCCTCGCTGAGCACTGACTCAATCAAGGTGGCTTTCATTTTCTGCATTTCAGCACTTCAAAATGGTGAGCCCAAGTGGGAGATCCCCATTCCCTCAAACCCTTGGGTAAAGGGTAAGGTGATGAACAGCTTGAAGACCTCAGACATCTTCCCCAGACTATCTAAACTACAGAAGAATTAAAAAATGCTTCTCCTTCCTTGGGCTCATGTGTTCCGCTTGCTTTCCCCTGGCAGAGGACTACTGCGTGGAAGGAGCAGTGCTTCAAGCAAACCACTCTTACACTGAGGTTTCTCCTAGTGGTGTCCGGGGTTGACTGATTCTCTCCTGCCCCCTCCCTCGCGCGCACACAGCGGGCAGAGGAGTTTTGAAGAGCAGCTCTAGTGCCACAGAGCTGGTGACATCCTTCATCACCGAGCAGGACAAGCGGGTGGGAGGAGGAAGCTAAACTTTTAATGGTAAATTTAAAATGTTTCTTCCTATTAAAGCAAAACCTCCGTCCAGAGGGTACCCCCCAGCTCGGCTCTGGGTGAGGAGCCGTCCGCCTCCAGAGAGCTCACTTCGAACCAGCCCAGGCGAGCAGGGATCACAAGCCACCGTCCGCATCAGGGCTGCAATCCGGAGCGGTGAGTCAAATTCCCAGCCGCCGCCCTGACGCGGGCAGAGGGACGATAGAGCGAGCGGGCCACGGCGCCTTGGGCAGCCCGGCCTCTCAGAAACGCCACCTGCGGCGGGGAGAGACCCCTCGGCGGCCCCGCGGGAGCCGAGGCCGGGCGAGAGGCGCGGGCAGCCTGGGCCGCGGGTCTCCAGCAGGGACGTTTCGGCGGCGTTCCTCGCCGTGGCGTTCGGCACGCTAAAATTATTTCCTCGCCGCCTACGCCTTCACGCCGGCCGGCTCCGCTGAGGGGAAAGAGCCCCGTTTGCGGGATGGGGGGAGAGGCAGCGCGCGAGCAAGAGGGTTTGCAGCGACAGAGCCGGGGCCTGGGAGGAGCGGCGGGCGACGCTGCGCCTCGGTCCCCTCCGCTCCCCTGCTCGGAGCCTCTACGGACAGCAAAACCAAAGCACGCCGGGCAGGAGCGGAGCCACGACCCCACGCCTCGCCGTGGCCCACTTCCGCCCCTACCTGCCTCGGAGGGGAGGGAGGACAGGAGGCGGCGAGGGCCCGCCGCGCCGCTCGGCGCCCCGACCCGCGGCCGCGAGCAGAGGGAACGGCAGCGCCGGGGCTGCCTGAGTTCAGAGCGACCCAGACTGGGCCCCCTCGGCTTCCCGGCCAAGGGAGGACGGAGCAGCCCAGCTGCTCGGGCTTGGCTTATCCTTGCATGGCAGCTGGGGGAGAGAGCCAAGCGCCGGGAGAGACGGCGAGCGCGTGTGCGTGCGCGGGGGGCTGCGCGCTCCCTCCCCCTCCTCCCTCTTTCCCCGTTTTTTTTTCTTTTTTTTTCTTAAGTAGTAATTAGAAGGTGAAATCAGGACATAAAAGAAGTGGAAAATCAGCTCAAAGGGTGCTTTTTCTTTCTAAAGGTTTCACCAAGATTTTTGCTTTACCCCAGGGTGTCCTTTGCAAATCAGGCCTCGCTGCAAAGGCTATTGGATACGACTCTGACGTCAGCAGGGAAAAGGTCCCCAGACTCTCATTAGAAAGGGGAAGAAAAAAAAAGAAAAAAGAGGAATAGTTTTTTTTTTTTCTCTCCCCTGACCAGTTTAACCTTTTCAGAACAATAAACAGGCCGGTTACAGGACAAACCCAGATCCTCGACAGGGCTGCGAGCTCTGCCTCCCCGCGCCGCGCTGCAGCGAGGCCAAGGGCTTCAGCCGGCATCCCAGCGGCCGGCAACCCCCGCGGGCGTCGCGGAGCCCCCAGCCGGCCGCGGCAGAGGGGCCGACCCCGCGGGGCCGGCTCAGCACCGCCTTGCGTGGCCCTGAGTAGCGCTGTGACCGTGCCTGAGGTTATTTTTAACTCTCCATGAGTCCGGAAAGCGATGCCAACTTCATTGCCTAAGCTGGTTTGGTGGTGTAAAAAGGAGCGTACTGGAAGGACTGGGGAGATGGGAGTCGTGGTTCTGGACCAGAAGCAGGGAGCAACTAACAGCAGCTAAAGAGAGCAATGAGTTTTATTGCTGTGTTACCGACTCAGCGTGCAATGCTACACAATCACTTAACTTCTCTAAGCCTCGGCCTCACCACCAGTAAGCCAGGGCGAAACGCTGCTCTACCTTTCCACGTCATCCTTTTCCCAAACGTGCATCATGAAGTGTGCTTCCTGTAACCCCCATTTTGCTGAAAGAGGGCAGGAAGATTGAGCGACTTGATGGCGGCCACCCAGCAGACCAGCAGCACCTGATCTGCACATCTTTGCATGATCCTTGCATGCAGATATCTTGCTGAAGTAACATATGGTTACCAGCAACCAAGTTTGCTGGAAAGGGAGAGCTCTTCAAAGCAAATGTAAGACAATGGCAATCAGACAGGACTCAGCTCTGCGCCCTAGGTTGCCATTTGGGGGAAGAATGGAGGCGTGCAAGAAAGATCCGAGGTCCAGCTTTGGTCAAGAATGGTCCCTGCTTCAGACACTGTGCCCGAGTCTCCAGCAGATAAGCTTAACCTGCAGGAACACAGGTGAAGGCAGCGAAGGAGCATGTCTAATAGAAATAGTCTTTAAAAAATTCTTTTTTTTTAAATACTCAACAACAATAAAAAAGGAGAAAAAACCCTCCAGACTTGTCAGCATGCACTGCATGGGTCAGTCCTGATAGAGCCTGGCCTGTGATGCTTGGGATGGGCAATAACCCAAAGGGAACATCTGTTCATTGCATGGTATTTTGGGCCTGGTTTTCCCAGCCTCGAATGGGCAGGTCTTAGCTAGCATATCTGGCAAGACTGCTCATGAGAACTGGGCTGCTGCCTTTCTGCAGGAAACACTCGCAGCAGCGACGGCACTGACAAATTATTCTGAGGCGGGAGAGAGATGCAAAGAATGACAGATTCGGCTGACTGGGGAGGGAGAAGAAAGGGCTGGGCTGCTTTTCCAGCCTCCCTGTTCCACTGCCAGCTCTCACCCCAGCACCACAGAGAGGCTCCTGCTCCTTGGGGGATTTGGCATGTCCCTTAGCCTCTCTCGCATCCCTCTTTCTCCACGCTCCAGACCCTCTCTTTGTCCTGTGCCCCTCCAACCCTGATGGACACCTTTCTCTGCTGCTGCTGCCGTTTCCCAGGTTGCCCTGCAAAGAGAAGAGCTTGACGCTTAATCTGACACGACTCTGTTTGCAAATAACCCTTACGACCCACTCACCCTGCCACACCTAAAGCCACAGCAGCTATAATCCTGCTGTCACGTATACCATACACTCTGCTATATGCCATTTGAGGACTTTCTACTTGGCCCTTTCCGTGGTACGTACAGACATCAAAAACTTCTCCCTGCTTCAGATGCTATAAGTGCTCCAGTGTCAGATACCAGTTGCCCCAGCTCAGCTGCGCTGGCTAGCACGGAGGAAAGGCTTGGCCAAATCTCCACCCGTCCCATGTCCCTCCCCACCCACCTACTCCAGGGTGGAGAGAGAGGAAGCAAAGAGGCCGCTCGCTCCTGTATGTCTGGCCCCAGAGTTTGGCTTGTCTGCGCAGGGGTGTGTGCGAACAAGGCTCTTTTCCTTTTTCCTTTCCATTTTGCAGCTCGCTGTCTAGGGCGGCAAACACGGAGCACAGCTTGCCACGTGGGCCCATCTCGGAGTTAAAACCCAGATTTATTTCCCACTGTTCCAGCCCCTTTAGCGCTGCGACGTTCATCTCATCGTCTCTGCCACCCGGCGCCAGGCGAAAGCATTAGCCCATCGCCGAGATCTGACGGCAGTGCACCGGGCCGTGCAAGCTTTCTGGTGGCCTACAGGGTCCTTTCCTTGGGAAGGCAGGGAGAGTCCCTTTGCAAGGGAGGTGGCGCCTCCATAGATTAGCCTGGGCTTTTTCTCAGCAGCCATTACATACAAGGGTAAAAAATGGCCATCGGCAGTAAGTAGGGAATCCAGTGCTGGCATCTGGGGGATCAGGATGATCCCCTCAACTGCTCTGGTAACAGCTGCCCCTGCTGGAGGTCCCTCCTGCCCTGGCTGCAGCTCACAGCCTCACAAAACCCTGAGCGTCTGCCAAAGGGTACCAAAAGCTACCAGACCTCGTCAAAGCAGACGGCGCAGAAAATGTGATGAGGAGGGAGTCTCCCCTATCGCTATCACGCTGCTCTGTCGCCATCACGCTGCTCCGTCGCCAACCTGCACCTCTGGACACAAGCGTTTCTGCTTCCCCACTTCGTTCTCCCCTTTTACTTCCCCAGTTTGGCTAAGCCCTGAGCCAGTTCAGCAACCGTGAGTCCAAAGGGGACGTCACCTTGATTTTACCCCGGAGAGGCACACGGCGAGATGTCTATCCGCTGGTTCCGAAAAGGGCTTTGTGCTATGCGGGATAATCCTGGGGGGTGGGGGGTGATAAAGATCTCCTCAGCCCCATGGAAATTGAGCCATGTTCCTCACATACCACTGCTAATTCAATTTTACACAGTGTGAATAGACCTGCCAAACCTTTATTATTCTTTCTTCTTGAGAAGTTAGCTGCAAAGGGGCACGGCGGGTGGAGGGAAGGCTGGGGGGCACGAAGGAGGGGTGGGCGCCCGCTGGCCGGGGTGCTCCACGTGTCCGCTTTGCTGCCTCCCGCCTGCCTCTCCTCAGCCTGATCTCTATGACAAATGGTCATGCTTAGTGCTCTCCAAGCACGTTTTAGTTGCTCTCCTTTTTGAAACATGGGGCAAAAAAATGGAGGGGGAGCAAACTCTGAGGCAAACATTTAATTGCTTAGAAATGCCTGGAGCAGGGGGCTTTTGGATTTTGGTGAACGCAGGGGAAAAAAGTACCCCTGAAGCACATGCTCTGCAGTTCTGCTAACCTAATTCATTCTAGCCTAGACCAATCTATCCCACTCCTGGGCCTCATTCTTCTTCTGTTGTGATACCCCAATGCGGACTCCCAGGACCACCCCTGCAGCTCCAGCCCTCTAGCCACAGCCCTGCTCCATGCTCCTACACCAGAACCCTCCCAGCACACTTCTAAGTCCAGATATGAGAAGACGACCCATTCAGAGAACACACTCAGGGAATCTGCCAGCTCAGATTCACTCAGTCTGCAACGTATTTCCTGGATGGGCAAATACTTGCACAGCTAAATGGGACTTCACAGCAAACTCAGCTTGCTGGACCCCTAGGTCTGGTCCAATGCCCACAGCAAACATGGGATAGCAAATGAGAAATAGCCTGCAAAGCCAACACAATTAGAAACGCAGGATATGCAGGAACACAGCTTTCTTCTAGAAAAATCATCAAGTGCTCAGCTTCCACAGGGAGCCAAATTTCGGGCCCCTTTCTCAATATCTCTCCCAAATGAAACAGATTAACATGTTGTCTTGGTGGCCAAGTGGAACTGTTCAACCAGACTTGAGGAAAAAGGGAACCAATGTAGACAAATTAGAGGTATTTTGACTAAGCTACTAATGAGCATGAGCAAATCTAAAGGTCTACTTCCCAATAATCAGAGATGAGAGATGGAAGAAAAGAGAAACTGGTAAATTAAGTCTAACATGCAGAAAAAGGGCAAACTTGAGAGCACTTTTAATTATTTCACATAATCCTGAAGCTATGATGCATTTTATAGGTCCAAATAGCAAGGCCTAGACTAAGAAGCTGTAATATTTGTATCCCACCCTGGTTACTTGAAATGCAACTTAAAATCAGCCTTCAATACATTGTTAAGTTTCATATTCTACAGCCGGGACATTTTTCTTCTTTCTGTTCTTCTTTCTAATTTTGTTGCAAGATTATCCACTAGTTTTCCTTTCAAACCTTGAACTACTCTTATGCAGTCTCTACATTAGTTCCACACTGAAGCTATTTGTTTGGGATTAGTTATACTTACCTAACTCAACGGGTGCTGGGAGGATTACTTGGAGTTTGCAAAGGGCTCTGAAAATGGAAAGCACTATATAAATGCTAAGTATTATGAAGTCAGATGAGCTATTTACTGATCCAGATTGGTAATACCCCCCATTCCAATTTGCAATCAGAAATTGAAAGAGCAGAATTCTTTTTTTGGAGAGACAAATAGCGGGAGAAGGCCAAGAGAAGTTCCACAAATAAAAGAAATCCTAAGACATCATTTAAGGTCAAAAAGGGGAGGGGTGGCTTTATTCCTGTTATGAACAAGCACTGAGGAACTTCCGGGCCCCAGACCACAGGTTTGCGGGGAGACAATCTGTGTGGGTGCAGGAGGGAAGAAAACGATCCCCCGAGAGATCTCCCTCCTGCATTTTGCACTCCTTCCCCCCCATTCATTATGCAAACTGAACTGCTGAACTGTTTGGCAACAACTTGCAACCTGGCTCTTGAACAGAGAGAGAGAGAGACAGAGCTGCTCTTATTTACATAGATGAGTTTTACTGATGTGACATGACATTTTGCTATGCAATGGTATTTGATTGTTTCATCTTACAGTAGCACCTAGAGGCCCCAGGAGAGATTCAGGGTTTTGTTGTGACAAATTTTGTACGCATACACACTAATAGACAATTCCTGCTTCTAATATAATCACTGCCGTACTCCAAGGTCAGCTCTGTACAGACATAAAATAAAAATAAAAAAAAAAAAAAAAACAACAAGAAATATCAGCCCTTGTCTTCAGAGATTTACAATGAACAAATTTATCAAGTTGGGAGGGTTAATGGTAGCATGGGCCCTCATTTCCCTACAAGGATCTCCCAGTGCAGAATTGCACGCTCAAACTAGAGCTGAATCCTGCCCAAATGCCAGCCAGGAAAAGTCAGATGAAGACAGAAGTGGGGGAGAGGGACAATGTGATGCAGAGAAAAATCAGGCTATCTATATAGGATGGCAGCTTTGGGGGCAAAGTTTTATGCGGAAGCTGCAGGAGAATAAATGAGGTGGATGGGTACAATGCAAGGATCCTTATTTAAAAGCCTCTTAAACAGACGACAAAGACCACGGTTGGGGGAAAGAATGGACAGAGATATTCATGGAGTCGGCAGCAAAGTGAGGAAACAACTGACCGACGATTAAGAGTTGAATACGGCTATGCTCTAGGGGTGGGATTCTTGCTGCAGAGAAGAACCAGCAAAGCCCCAACCTTCAGGGCCCTGGTACTCCAGGTTAGGAAATACATGGGTCATGATTCACCAACCAGTTGAGAAACATCTTATACTTGGTGGCAACTTTGGTGCTGGTCTGCCTCCTGGTGCAAACAAAGAGCCTGAATTGGCTTGCCAGGTAAGAGTTTAGATCCAGTGAGGATTATTTTCCAATAAGGGCCAACAATTCGTCCCTTCGGACCTGAATCAAAGCTTTGGCAACTTTGAGTAGGATACATGCTGGCCAGCCAGGAGAAACAAGCATCCTGACTTGTACTCCAGCTATCTGCAGGGTTTGTATTCGGTGCCAAAATTGGAGCTGAAAAACAGTCTACTAGAAAGCTACAGCAAAAGGTTGTCATCCGCTCTAGGGATGAACCACTTCACGAGAACATGACAGACACTGCAGCTGGGTTACACAACCTCCCAACTGCAGTGAGCACAAAGACAAGCTGAGAGAGAAACTATCTGCAATCAAATGCAACAGCACTGGGAACCAAAAGCAATGCCCCTAAGCATATTTTGCAGTCCCCCACAGGCGGCTTTCAGACTCGGCTCTGAAACTTTTCAGGCTTGACAGCACAGCAGAGGATCAGGGAAGATGCAAGGCTGCTGCTGTTTGTGTCAAACCAGGCAGGGAGGACCTCTCTGTATGGAACATGAAGATGCAAATAGCAGAAAGGTTTCAGAGATGGCAGTGGCTACAGAAAGAAAATAGGACGGGTGGAGGGGACACATAAGAGAACGGATCAGAGGAAGGTTGTGCTTACTGCGAGAGGGGATTATTCTGTGTGTGGACGATAAAACAGGTAGAGAGAGAGGGCTGGCTCCTTTCACAGAAGTGATCTGAGCACGAGGATGGGTGATCAGGCAGATGTGGGCAAGTGCATGTATGTCACTTCATAGCTCCCTGTTGGGATGCTCACCTGGGAGGTGACATAGCAGCACTGCGGCTCCTGCAAACATCCAGCTAGTCCTGGTGGTAGGATCAACACTGGCCAGTGCAAAGCAGAGGGATGTATGTACTAAAAATTGCTCCCTCAATTTTTTCCTCCCTTCCCTCCACTTTCCAGGTGCATCAGTTAGCCTAATAAATGATACCAACCTCTCCTTACAAACTGTGTCTCACCAAGTGTTTCTACAAAGTGGTATTCAGCAGAAAAAAGCATGCACCCTATAGTGGGAGAGAGTGCAGCCCCACGCACGCAACCTCTGCTCCTGCGGCTGGACACCATCACGAGAGATGGGAAACACTCGCTCACAACCAGCCGGGAAGAGGAGACCGACCTCCACGCTGCAGGCAGGCGTGCCAAGCCCCAGTGTGGATCCACCTCATCCATACTGTTTCTTTTTCCCTAGCCAGAACTATTCCGTGAATTTGACCTCAACTTTTGTAAAAGTTTGGGGGTGAGGAGTGTCACATTTCTGACGTAGTTCATGTTTGTGAAAAAAACAAATAAAAAAAAAAAAAAAAGCAAACACCCAGTCTCAGGCTACATTCGGTTTGACTGTGGTTGACATTTAAAGCCTACAGTGGCTGTGGTAAGGATGACAAACAGGGGTGGCCAGAGGTGCTACTGAGGCAGCAGGACAGAGCGTTGTGGGCGGCAAAAGGACCGTGGGCAAGGGAAAGGCCAGACAGCCACTCTGGAAAACATGCGGAGGAGGCTGAGCCCTCCCACAGGGCTCTCCTCCCAGCCCGCAGCATCAGCCCAAAAGGCAGAAGGCTCTTTTCCTGGAAGGGGCGTTCTTGCTCTCCAGGTCACCCTGGTGGTGCTGTAGTGGGATGGCTCTGTCCAGAAACGCTCCTGCATGTTTGTGCTGTTAAATCTGTGGGAGTAATGGCCCCCGTTCAGCCTCTAATTCCCTGTGGCAGGGCTAAAGACCTGCTCACCCCATCTGACCAACTTCCTACTCAACCTCAGGCAGGTTCCTTCACCTTTCTGCTTCATTTTCCCTCCCAGCCCATCTGCTTTGACTGTGGGGGAAGGAGCTGCCTCATCACAGGCAGTGGCCAGCACAACGGGCTTTCACCCCAGCAGGGACCATTAGCCTCTATGGTACCAGCAGACCCACAAAACTGGATGGAGGACTCTTGAAAAATGCTCCCTTGATTATTCATTAATCAACATGAGCTCCTTAATTGGGAAAAGAAAATCTCTCTAGATATTGTTGGAGATCAGCTGACCAACATGAGTTTTGCTGATTACTTCTAAGAGCAGAGAGAAGGATTATGCTCCTCTCCTCCTCAGCTAGTGTTATAAGCACGCAGAATGGAGTTAGTAAGATAATTTAGTGGTCACAAGGGACTGGCTTTTATTCCCAATTTGAAAACTTGCTATTAAACATCATTTAAAGAACAATATAAAAAGAAAACAGCAATTTCTTTTTTTATTCTCTTCCTACCATCATCATTAACCTTCTTTCTGCATAATATCCCCCCTGCGAAGGAACTTCAGCTGAGTAATAAAATTCCAGTACTTAAACCTTATCAATGCTCTGGAAGGGAATATTCTTCTCATTTCACAGAGAGGGAAACCAAGGCACAAAGAACTGAAATGACCTGCTCAAAGTCACACTGAAAATAGCAGAGTCCTCTTTCCTAGGGACACAGCGCACCCACAGGTAAGTGCACTTACTGGCCAATTAGCTTTTATGGAGACATTTAAGAAAACATTTCCTTTCACAGATTCTGCCTGCTAATTTACTCCCAAGCTTTACCATCCACGAGTGACAGTGTAGTAGTTTCAGGCAGCCACGGAGCAACCCAGCGAGCCTCCTCCCTTGCTTGAAACGAACACATTTGCAGCAAGTAAAGATATCTGAAAAAAACAGAGTACTCTGCAACATGCTGCTGAAAAACAGTTTGAGGAGGTTTTTTTTCTTTTCTTTCTTTTCTTTTTTTTTTTTTTTTTTTTTTTTTTGCATGCCTATTAATTAAATCCGATGGCTGAGACTTTGTCAAAGCAGAGGGCTACACAGGGAGACATAATCCTGCCCTGCAAGGTACTGCATTCAGCGGTCGGTGCTCTCTGCACACAAGCGCGCTTCCCCGCGCAACCCTCTGTTTCGGTCTGCTCAGCTTGCTGGGACAGCTCTGATTTTACCTACATCCCATACGCTGCTACCCAAGTACTGCCTTTGTGGGACCCAGGAGGGAAATGCAGGCAGGGGAAGAAGACAGAATTGAGAAAAGGACGGGCAAGAGCGAGCGAAGCGTGGGAGAAAAGCACACCCTTGTTTGCTTTCCATCTCCCTGTTGAGAAACAGTTAATAGGTTGCAAGGTTTCCACCCTCCCAGGACTGAGCCTTTTTCCTCCCCTTTCGAGTGCCCCCTGCCTTCCTCCTCCAGTGACTGGGAAGCTGTGACTGCTCTACACCGCTGACACCTCGGCTGCTCTGGAAACCCATGAACTGTTTGAGAAAGGTCAGCTGGCAGCCTCTGCATCCCTTCTCCTGGCTTTCCATCCCCGACGGCCTCGGGCAGTGCAGGAGCCCCCTCTGTAGGCAAAGACCCAGATTTACCAGCGTCCCCTGCTTCTTGACAAGCCTTTTCAGCAACAACCTCTCTTCGTCCACCCCAGTTCAAGCCCCTGCAGCCCCTGCCGTGGAGCTAAGACCGCTGGGCTCTGCACCGCTCAGGCGCAAGGACTGATGCACAGGGAAATCGGGTCTCTCCTCTGCCGCTCAGTAACAGTTGGCCCTGTTAACCGAAGTTGGGCCTCTAGGACAGCAGATCTGCCTTTAAAACAGCCGACTTCTTGTCAGTTTGTTGTTGACAAAATAAAATAAGCAAACCTCTACGGTTCTGGGCTTTGCTATCTCTCCTAGGCCCAGAGCTGCCCTCTCTCCAGCCTCCCAAGCCTCTCCAAAGCAGTCACCATCTTTTCTGCAGCCTCTTGCCAAACCCAAGTTCCCTGGCGCTGAGAACTTTTTCAGCTTGTGTTACTTGTGTAGTCCCTCAGGATGACAAAACCCTGGGGACCACAGCTCCTTTTTCACCCTTTCTCCCGTACCTCCTTACCCCAGCACCACAAATCAGCCAGTTGAGGCTCTCCAGCTTTACCACAGCTCCCCCACACCACTGCCTTAAAAACAGTTGCAGTTCAAAATGACCCCATTCCATCCATCAGAAATACTGCAAAATCCCCCCAAGGCTTTTACCGAGGCCAGCAGTGAATTAAGGACAGACAGAGGCCAGAGAGGAAGTAGCAGAAGCAAAATTCCTCCCTGGATGCAAACAAGCTCTATCCTTCCCCAAAGAGGAGTCTTGCAGAGGGTAGGAGGTTAGCAGCTGAGTCAAGGGCTTCTGGCAGTTGTTATTAGCTACTCTTACAAACCAGTTTGACCACAACTTTTAAGTAAATGTGTGAGTTAGCCTGTGTTTACTGCTCCCTGCCCTCAGTTATAGTACCTCCTCCTTGGAGATGCTCAGCCTATGTTTACTATATCTTCTTATTAGTATGTCCAGAATTTTGCTTTAACACCTCTTCCAGAAAGCCACATACCAAAAGCATTTGCCAGCAGCCTTGTAAGGATTTGCTAACCTAGCATAAGAATCTCCGCTCCCAGATGGTCTCTACCTGGAAGAAACGCATGCTCTTACCCACTCCTAGCCCCCTTTGGATAAAGCCCCCAAACTTGCTATTGCTCACACAGACATTCTCCATGAAAAATAGGAGTGGAGAACGGAGGGAGGCGGGAGGCGGAAAAGAGGATCTAAAGCCAATTTGTATGCACCCTGAAATAACTTGATTTCTCTAGCGTCCCAGGAGCACTTCTGTCTGAGATGTAACATTACTCATTTTCATTTGGAGAAGTTTCAGCATGCAACAAAAATATCTCAAGCTCAGTAATGAGGCAAGAAATCGTGCTTACGTAGCCGAGCAAGTAACATCACTCAACTTCCCTGTCCTTGCAGCAGAAGAAAAATGTTTGGAGAATAAATTAATCCTAATAAATGTGGGATTCTGATCAGGCATGTATAACCAGGCGTACGTCTGCAGTATGAGCAATTGATGAAGTCATTGCTTCAAAGGTGCCTTGATGGAATTAGTCACTTGTAAGACAGAGGGAAGGAAAAAAAGTCCGTTTCTTTTGTTAAGGAACATGAAAATGTTCCACACATCAGAGTGATTTATGGATTACAGTGCAGCAAAATTAGAGCATGCAGCAATTAGGGTCGTTCTCACAGTAACTACAGAGATGAAAGGCAGAGAGGAGATGAGCGAGAGGATGGACAGGATGCAGAAGGGCCAGATGAAGGCAAGATGCCAACATCATATTTCTGTGCATTTTTAGTTTTTAAACAAGGATTATTTTCCCTTTGCACAAATCACTGCAGGGGGAAGCAGGCTTCACATTTAAAACTGGTGCCACTGAAGATGAATCAAGCCATTAATCACGAGCGTGAGTATCCGTAATTAGAGCTGCCGGGAGTCACAGGAGCAAGAGTCAAAGGCTCTAACAGAATTAGGGACAGAGCTGGATTGTTTTATGACCAATATTAGCAGATAAAGAGAATCGATCACGTGCTCTTAGAGGTCAGCTGATTAGCAGAGGGGGAAAGGAGCAAGGAATTTCCTAACTCCAACCCTGCCGGGTGGCCTTCACTCTCCACCGCACTGTCTGGCCCCTGCTGTACGCAGCCAGAGGACAGCAAGGTTTGCCCCAGCATCCTCCTTCCCGGGTACCACCGTGGGAGAGGGCAGCCGTGGTGCAGCAGCGGCCGACGGCCAAAAGCCGGGGGAGCTGGCTGACCCGGCCGCGCCGCCGCGGGGTCGGTCCTTGCACGGCTCGGCGTGTTCCCGACAAACGCGCCAGCTGTTTGCGGCTGGAGGACGCAGGCAGATGCCGAGCAGCAGACCCTCCCGGCGCGCAGCTGGGGCGAGCGCGGAGCGCCTCTCCGGCTACCCGGCTCTTGGCGTTATCTGCTTATCCCAGCCTTGCCCGGGCGGCTCGCCCGCTCCCCCCACGCGGGCTGTCTCTCCAGCCGGCTCACGGCAAGCCCCGGCATGCCTCTCCACAGCCCTCGCAGGATGGGCCCCCATGAGAAGACTGGGGAGGCCAGGGGCCAGGCACCGGGTGCTGAGCTGCCTCCCAGGCTCCTGCGGCAAGACCTGGGCGTGGGCAGCTCGCAGCCTCTCCTACCATCTAGGTGCCCCAAGGCCCAATTTTAAGAGGTTATTGCTGCTTTTCTGAGCTCCAAAAAGAAGAGACTACCATCTCATGGTTCTTGTTCCCCAAAAAGGAAGGTGCCAAGGCCGGTGTGACACTGTCCTTCTAACCAAGCAACACCTCTTCCTCCCTGATGCTAGCCATCTTTCCAAAGAGTGATCCTAATTAAAGCCAGCAAACTAATTCACAGACCTATACATCTAGGTATCTCCAAAGTTTAAAATCAAATCTTCCCAGTGAGGGTAAATGACCTTATTGGAAAAGCCAGTCCAAAGTACAGTCCATCCATGAATGACAGAACAATTGTAGAAGCTGTCCTTGTTGCT
Source organism: Rhea pennata (assembly GCF_028389875.1). Classification (NCBI taxonomy): domain Eukaryota; kingdom Metazoa; phylum Chordata; class Aves; order Rheiformes; family Rheidae; genus Rhea; species Rhea pennata. The sequence continues at coordinate 6,121,752 of NC_084680.1, forward strand.
ACATAGGAAGAAGAGCCAGGCTCCGAGCTCTAGGGATAGATTTCCTACCTCAGTGTCACCCTATTTCATCAATCTGAGTCATCAAATCACCAGGAACAACCCCCAGGACTTTGCTTCAAGAGTCATGACCGGAAACTTCATTTATTAAATCAATGACCATTCCATATCTACCATCTCACTGTTAATAAAATGAAACAGGGGCTGGAAGGAGCACTGCACACTGATGCCTGGAGCCAGTCTTGTATTAACAGAACTTGTGCCCAGGAGCTCTGCAAAACTGCTTTTCTGGATCAGTGTGCAAGGAAGGGAGGAGGCATTATCCCACATTCCAAAAGGGTGTCCAGCAGCACTGTGGGGAATTCTTCTTCTCCAGTACCCACTGGGATGCTGTTTCAATGCAATGTCCCTAATCAGTACAGCGCTGAAACACTTTTTTGGCCACAGGGAGCAGCTTATCTCACCAACTTTGACTACCTCTTCAAGCACACCAATGTGAGACTCTCTCAAATGTTTGTCATGCGGCACAGATGAAAGCATGCACTTAAATGCTAACCCTCATAGACCTTTCTGGGATGCATCAAATTCCACAGCTGGCAAAACATGGACTAGCAAGAAGGAAAATCTCTCTTGAGTTCAAATGATACCAGCTCAGGATATGAAGCTTTTCCTATTCCAGGGTTCAGCATAACATGGTGCCCAATTGAAAGAAAAATGTTCTCTCCTCTGCAAGCAAGCAAAAGCAGCAGGTCAGCAGTGCCCATTCCTCTCTCTGGCGAAGGAAAGGTCATTGTCCTGCACTCTGGAAGAACAGGATTACAAGGGTGGAAAGGGCTCAGGTACAGCCACTCCCAGCAAAGACCAAGTCAAGCTGATGCTGAGGTGAGACCCCTCCTTGACCCCACAACACCGGCTCCATCAGTGGAAAAACCATTATGGGAATGCTACAAAATACCCATTCTATCCTCTCCCCCATAACTCAAACTAGCCACAACAGTATTTCCTATTATGTCTCCATAACCTAATATGACCCCCTCTAGGGTCTCCAGATTAATATCTGACAAAGTTCACAAGTCCAATCACCCAATTACGTGAAGGAAAGATTTATCCTATCTAAACAGCAAGAAGTGTAACATAGACCCAGCTCCCCACTCCCTCCTGAGAACCAGATCTCAATCCATAGCAAGCTGAACAAACCAGGAAAGGGTCACAGGGGAGATGGAGAGGGTCTCTCCCTGCTCTTGTATCATATGAAACCTGGAGGAGGAGCAGCTATTTTAATTGGCAAATCCCCTGACTCAATGTTTAATCCTTCTCCAATCTTTGCTTAATTTCCCCTACATTTAAGCAATATCAGGAATAAAGTGCCCCTCCTTGAGACACCGTTCAACAAGAACAGCCCATCTGATTTTGGTGGACAGGGAGGTTGGGGATGGTGGTCCTCAGTGAATGCATGTACACAGCCCAGCTTGGGCGATGCAGGAGCAGAGGGCTGGTACCACCACGTGGCACTTAATACAGAGGTGTCTGGGGAATGACATGGACTAGAGCAGCCTAGATGCTGGCAAATGAGAGCAGGCAATGGGCAGTATCGCAGCCTAAAACAACTGCAGCTTTTGGTCTAAGGCTAACTTACTGCCCTGCCTCTGGGAGTGTCCCCAGAATGTCTCCAGCACTTGGGCTAAGAGAGGCATATCAAACAGGACAAAATCGGCTGTCCCAAGGCAGCTTTTGTGCTTCCCTGGGCCCTGGATACCCTTGTTTCTTCTAGAGAAGTGCAGAGGGATGTTATCCATCTTTTTGGATTATATTTCAACCACTTGACAAAAATTGACGTACGGGGGAAACCTCAGATCCAGCATCCAGAAGACTGGAAAGCAGATCTACCATCCCTTTCAGGATCTCATCTCAGGCTTTGGCTAGAATAAGAGGAACATTAAAAATCTCCAGCAGCATCTTAACCTGGCAAAGAACTTCAGACTGTACATAAGTCGGAGCACATCCAAAGGGAAGACCCCTGCATTTTAATTCAGTAACCAAGTTTTCTCCCAGAGTGGGGTCATGTTGCATTTATGGGTGCCTCACAGCTGAGATTTTCCAAGTAGCTCAGGCATGCATTGCCAAGCATCAGTTCCACAAGCCCAGACGGAGCTTCCCTCCAAATTCCAGCCACAACTTATTGATTAGAAAAGCCTCTCTGTCTAGTCAATAAAGTCTCCTACGAAAAGGTTCCATCAAACAGCATTTGCATGCCACGATCATTCCAGCTGTGTTAGCAGCCTTCTTTTGATGCATTCTGACAAGATGGATTTGTGGCCTTGACTTTTCCAGATCAGGAGAAATCTAATCCTAGAGGATAGTGTTACAGACCAGTAGGAAACTCCATGACTGGCCTCATTAACTGCCATTTAAGAAGTTCAGAGCCTTCTCTGCTAAAAGGGAGCATCTACAGCTGTCCTTTCCCTTGAGGGAGAGATATCACTCTCTGAACAGACAGTGCAATGCTCTTGGCAAACATTATGCCCTTAAAGTGCATAACATACTCCCAGCACCATCCAGGCTGCTCATTCCCCTGTAGTCAGCCAGGAATTGACAGACAGCCCCAGCTCTCCTCCTGCGAAGTGATTTGTGAGGAAGTGAAGATAATGCCCATTTCTGTCCAAAGGGTGTTTGGGCAGATAAAAATAAAAACCTGGAACCACCATATGGAAATCTGAATTAATGAAATATTTCAGCAACTGACTCAACACTAACTGAGAACTGAGAACCCTCTACCTCCCTTCTGCTTTCCAGGATACAGAAATGACACTGGTAGGTGGAAATAACTACAGCTGTCCCAGTGGGAGAGAAATCAGTGCTTCACAGTGAATGTAATGGCCAAAATTAAGCACTTGCTTGGTGTTATTACACAACACATCCCAGGAAGCAGCTTCCAAGAACTTGACCTTCTCTTCAAAGACTTCCTTTTGAATTAACTTTTATTTTGCTAACAACAAGTGAAGTAGATTCACTGCACAAAAAAAGGTGCTCTGGGAATTGAAAATGTTTTTACTCATGTACTGGTGACAACTGAGGCAGCAGCAATGACAACTTCCACACAACAGCCCTGCCCTGCACAGCTTTCCTACACAGAGGAGTTCATGGATCAAGCTCCACTGCATTTCTGTCCCTGGCTTGTGAGCGAGCCAGTACTCACCGATCCCCCAAACACCCACTACCCACTAAGAAACCAACAGAGATCATCCACACAGATCACTGAGGAGCTAACAGGCAGGAACAACTGCTGAGCACTGAGCTGGTGTGAGACAGTCAACACTAGATTACCAGCTCCTGACAACCATCAGGTCCTCATCTGCTCTAGCGATGCTTGAAGATGGCTTTTGAACATGAGTTAAATACACAGATACCCACGGAAAGAGGTGCCTATCATTCCCAGGCTGCACAAGCTGCTTTTCCTGAACATCAGCACCCTTATGCTGAGAGTAGCAGTCTGGCTTATAGGCGGGCAGTTCATCTGTTCTCCTCCACAGCCAGAGGCTGTGGTCTCATCCCCAGCCCTCAGTTTGCGATCCACCAATGGCAGAGTGCCTATGTCCCTGCAGTCAACTTACAAGTCAAAAGTCTTCTTCAAAAAATGGTACTTACATTAATATTATTTCATTCTTTATCTAGAGTTTTTCATCCTAAGGGCTTTATAGAGGCAGTCAACAAAACCATCATCCACAGCTAAGACCATTATCGTTTTTATTAATAGCTGGTTTAAACACTAAAGCTTTAATATCCCCCCACACTTTGCTGGCATTAATTATAACTCTGGATGTTCACATACATACCCAATTCATGGCTGAACCTCAAGCTCCTACAGCTTTCTGAAGGGCAGTGTCGCCTCCTGCTATTCTTTTCACTGCTCAGCATGTTTGGAAGTCAAGACTATTATTATGTGCCTTAAAACAATCTTTAGAGTGCAACTCCTGACAGGCACAGTATTTGTTCTGGCCAGATTGCTTGCTTTTCTCTTCTTCTTCCAGTCCATAACTGGTTTTCTTACGACAGTAGCAGCACAGCACGTATAAAAGAAGGATGTACTAGGAAGCAATGGTTGCCATAGCTATAGCTATACAGCCCCAGCTACCCAGACACTTCAGAATGATACACACTTTAAAGAACACAGTTAAATACTCTTAAATAAAATATCCCAAAGCCTCAATCTGAAGCACAACTTGCAGGTTTACAAAACACAAAACATTCTGGTTTGACCTATTTTACCTTCTTTCACAAAGATCAAATGCATTCAATGACTCTTCCTCCGCAGAACAGCATTGCTCCAGAGAACCTTGTAATGCCAGCACTGTGACTTTCACAGATTTTATATAACCACACTCTCAACTTCTGCAAATTGTTCTGCCTCACAGACCCTCTCCAGCTTACCTGTCAAGCTCTCCTCCACATCACAGTCCTACTGCAAACAGCCAAGTTGCACTGGTATGACAGAGGGCCTCACTTTGACCCTGACCAAACTGCCAAAACCTGCATTCTTCTAATCTGAGGTCTATGTGATCTTCAACAACCTCTTTCAGCAGACTGTGTTTCTGTTCCCTGCCTTTCTTCTTAGATTACAAGCGGTTCCAGATGAGGATCATCTCTTTCTATGAATGTGATCAATGCCCAGTCAGGATCTTTCAATGCTGTGGGAAATAATAAAGCTTTGGAGTCTCAGTTTAGACTTCACCTGTGCTTCAGGGACAAGGCATCTTATAAACAACAGCAGAATTGCTGTACAGAATCCAATCAGTGGTATATGTTTTTGTTGTCTTTTGTTTCCCTTTCAGCTAATATCCCACAGTATCTCTCAACTGCACAGACTAAACTGCCAGCACACATTGAACTGTGGAAGCAGTGCTACTGAAAAGACAATCAGTGTAAGAGCCCGCACAAAACAGAATGGAAAAAGATGGGCTAGGAAAGAGGCAGAGCCTTGTATTCACCTTCTGTGATCTGCTAGCAGCAGCACAGAGTAAGTAACGCATTGTAGCAACGTTGCAGTTTGCACTCACTGTCAACTGTAGTGATGGATGCTGCATCTGCAACACCTCTGCAGCAACGTAAGCAGACAGCCCGTAACCAGCACAGCAGGGACCACTGGCTTAGAGGGTTTTTGCAGAGCAGAAGAAGAGGTTGTGGGTTTACAGTCAATGATCATGCTAGCTTGTTAACTCTAAAGGAACATAAGCGACAACTCTCTGAGGTCTTTGCTGTTGATGATACTTGGCTCATCGTAAGGCCGTGCTGCATGAAGATCCAAACTCACCTTTGTCCCAGCAACTGGCTCTGCGTTAAACTTCTTAACCAGGGAAACACACCAAAAAAGAAGAATGAAAGTAAGCTCCTTCATCTCTCCTCAGAGAGCATACATCCAAGAGAATGGATGTACATGAAGTTATGTCTTTCTTTTAAGAAGCAGCAATCCTAGTCTGTAACTGGAACTGCATAAACAGTAATTCAGCTTTGCATGCATTATCCCCCACCCTGTGCCTTTGCTCTTGGAGGCGCGTATGGTTCAATAGTGAGGGTATAGTGCTAAGGCTAACTTATCCCTCAGTTGATGTGACCTTGTGCAAGTCATTTTATCTCTGCTATTTTTTTCTCTCCTCTGCAAAGCCTTTCCTTCCTACCTCAGAACTTGCAAGGGTCTGACTTATTAAGAGCAGCGAAGTGCTTTGAGACCCTCCTTTTGTTCATACTTTAAAACAAATACCACCACAGGCCTTCTTGTGGTTCCCTGGGCAAACATGTTGGCTCTCTCTGCTGTGCTGGTCTGCTAGTCTCCAGGGTCTGCGGGCAGAGATGCTGCAGGAGCTCCGCAGATTTCCTGCGGCCCCCTGGGGGGTTAATTGCTCTGCCAGAGGGAAGCACTCTTCTGGAGAGGCCCCATTTATTTGGTCTTCCTTTGACAGAACTTCCTCAGGATCCATAAGAGCGGGACAGGAGGTCTGTGCCGTTCACTTTTGGCACTCTGCCCGCAATTCAATCTGCTCCCACTGCCGCCGCTGCTCCTCGCACTGACAAGCCCTCCTCCTGCCTCCACCGATGAGGTCATCTCTAATTTGGGGAGGCAAGGGGTGGGGGGAGATGGCGTAGGAGTGCTGTGAGACAAAGTGAGCACCCCTAGCCCTTCTTTGCTCAGCTCTTCAAGGACAAGCTACATCACCGGAGCCTGTTTGATTTCTAATTTGCAGCTTAGATGGTTGGGACTTGATCCCCAACTGACAAGCTGGAGCAACACAGAGGGGCTGCAGGACAGCTCTAATCCACAGCAGCATCCAGCAGGGAAGCCCCTGTTAGCCCTGGCCAGGCCCTGGTCAATGGATGCCTGGTGCAGAAGTCCAGCTGGCAAAGCAGGAATTGAAAAACAGCACCAGAGAAGGGACCAAGGAGCTCCCAGAGCTATGCAGCATCACAACAGCGATACAGCCACGGCCACCCCCGCGAGAGCGGCACGGCCCCCTCCCTGCAGAGCAACAGACCCCTGTCCATCACACGGACAAAGCACATCCCTCATCCCCCGTCCAGCTGCTCCCAGGCCGGCCATGAGCATGCTACAAATATATTTAAGGGCTTTTTTTATTTTTAAACCTTTGGCTAATGCTGCTATTTTTAACTCCAGGGTTGAACAGCCACCCCACTGCTCTCCCAGCGATGAAGTGAGCAGGAGATGGGATTAGTGACGTTACACAATCGTCCTGCTTGCTCCAAAGCGGGGGCTGGTAACAAGAAGCCTTTTCATTGCTCTGACCCATGAGCCATGCGCAGCCGGGGCGTCAGGCAGGTCTTCTCCTTCCTTCTCCTCCCAAGGGGTTAACCACGCTGAAATCTCGGGCTCACAGGTTTGGCGCGTCAATGCCAACTGCCACAGGGCAAGCAGCATCGCTCAGGCTGGCCATGAAACGCAGGCAACTGTTACACAAAGAGAGGCCCACGGGCCGGCTGGCCGGCCAGGCCTGTCCCGCTAGCTGGTGCGTGGGCAAAAAAGCACTTTTGAACACAAAAACCCCACGGCTCTCACATTTTCCATCCTTGCAACACGTGCGTTAATCTACATCAACCCTAGCGCAGGAGGACTGTCTTGCTACCTTCCCTCCATCGGCTTCCAAAACCCACCGATAAACAGAGGTATAAGTGACTGCCAGCAAATACTAAAGAAAAAAGTGTTTTTTCCCCCTTCTTCACTTGCTTGTACCATTCATCTACCTGTGGTCTACCCTAGCTGTGAAAAGAGGTTCCCATCTTTGAGCAGTTGCTGTGGTGAGTCTGAGCATCGATGAGGCCCGGGGCTAACTGCACCCTCCCTGCTGCAGACACCCGCGGGCGCAGGGATGCTGCTCCTCCCAGACCAGCAGCCCAGAGGTTTCATGCTCAGATGCTCCCTACCAGTCCTCGCTTTGCTTCTCAGCCCAGGCTGCCCTGTGGCAGTGGGACTTGCCTCCAGCCCCACTTCCCCATGGCAATCCCACAGCTGAGGGTCCAAGGGCACAGGCAGGGGGGTGAAATGCGTCACCAGGACAATCCCGCTCAAGGCCTGGCCACCCAGGACAGCCCCATTAAATGGTTCAGGTGGGTGTTAAATCCTGCACAGGTCTGTCTGGACCCCCTCCCTCCCTAGGAGGATATTGCCCTTCCTCCACCTTTTGAATGTATTTTGAGTCAAGCTACACTTCTTAGATACACTAAGAGACCAGGGGGCTTCTCCACAGGATATGCATTAAATGGAGACAAGAAGAAGGATGATTTTGGACTGAGGCCAATGCCAAATCCCGGCTTTACCAAGGACTGCATCCTTAAATTAGTCAAGTCTCAACAAACAGAGGTTTAAAGCAGCTCTGGGAGTCAGGGCTCGACACCATCATATTTAAAGGGAATGACGCATAAGGACCCAACGTTTCATCTCAGGTTCTTGGCTCCCAATGCTAAAAATCAGGGCAAGGATCCCTTTTCTTCCTACCAGCCTGCCTGCGCTCTGCACGCAGGACTATCTCACATGTGCCATCCCTGCAGAGCACGGAGGGGCCCAGCTCCTGGCGGGGGCCTTTCTAAGTGCTGGTGTTCCACGTGGTGACCATCAACACTCCAGGCCCCTCAACTACAACAGGCGGGGAGGCAGCCCGGGGTACGGCGACATGAACCGAGAAATAAAAAGCACTTTGCGTGGCGTTCGCGTTATCCCCTCGGCCCTCCCCCTCGTCCCCTTTGGAGCTTCTTAACTTTAGAAACCTTCCTCCGGAGGAGTGTTGGAGTGACAGAAAACATTTTCCAAGCCTAATATCAGTTCCAGATGTTCACAGCCATTTCAGTTTGTACTTCACCCTGTAAAACACATTTTTCTCCCTCCCCGTCTCGAGCGCGGAGCCTGCTTCTCCTATGACATAATGCGCTGGCTTGCTCCGCCGGCGCGCGCACAGACACACACGCTCGCGCTCTCGCCCTCTTCGAGAGCCTCGTGTGCAAACAAAGAGCATCGCTCAGCTACAAAGCTGTCGCGCACATGGAGCTATGAGTAATTTCCACAAGTTTTAATAAACAGCTTGGGCCGTAATTGCTCGCCGTCTTCTCCGGCGGCTCCCGCGCGGGGAGCCGCGCTCTCCCCGCTCGCTGGTGTTGAAAGCGTGGTTTGTTTCGCGCACAAGTTCACCTTGGGAACGAGCCCGATTAGCATCAGATGGTCCGAGGGCTGTGTTCTCCTAAGCACTGGTAATAAGGCTCTCAGAGAAACAAAACAAAAAAAACAAAAAAAACAACCAAAAAACCCACGAGCTTAGCCGGGCAGCCGCTGACCGACTCGAGCTCCCAGATTCTTTCACCCTGTCCTGTCACACCTCTATCCCGCACGCGGAGACCAGGCAAGGGAGGAGGGGGATGCGCATTAGGCCAGCCTTAAAACCTTGCTTCTGACTCCGTTCCAAGAAGAAGAGGAGCAAATATTTTCTGGCTCAAGGGAAAGACTTCAATTGCCAGTTGCAAAGCAAGGGGGAGGCAAAGGAGTTTTGTGAGTAACAGAGCGGAGACTTTTCTTGAGGAACAGAGGGAAGTAGAAGGAGGATTAGGCTGGTGGTCAGGAATCATCTACAAGCAAAGCTTGCCACAGAGAGGAAAACTGGGTTGGCACAGCTCTAAGCCACACCCAGTACCAGGAATCACAATGAGAAGTGGCTTCAAGTGTCATAAGAAAAAATAAAAATAATTTAAAAAGCTAATAATCCTCTAAATATCTAAGAAATGAACTACAGCAGCCTCATGAACCTTCATCCCTCACAGGTTCGTCTCAGCCCAGCATTCCCACACTCTGCAAATACCTGTACACCACCCAACAAGAGGAGCAACCCACTTCTAACTGCCAGCACCACAAGACCGCTGGGGAAGGAAGACCTGGCAGTATCTGTCAAAAGCACCTCAAAGTTCACATTTTTTTTCCTCCCCACAGAGGCTCCCTCCTCTGGATTTGTTGTTGTTTTTGCATGTGTGTGGATGCTGACCTGACCTAATGGCAACATGCTGCAGTATGACGGTGGATGATAGTAGTGAGGAGACACCACAGACGGATTTTTGGCTGCACTGAGTGAAGTACCAAACGAAGCCTACAAGAGCTGTACAGACTCAGCATCTCTGGAAACCTCAGCAAGGTATTTGCAAGAATCAAGTCATCTGGCATTAGAGGCCTGTAGAGTGGGAAAGGAATGAAGGAAGGAATGTTGTTTGGTTATAAACAACATAGAAAAAAAAAGGAGAGATTTAGTTTTTTTTTTTCCTTTAGTTGTTAATGGGGTCATTCTGTCCTGAACGGTCCCACAGAGCAGAGAGGGGAGTGCAGCTTCTAACAATGCCTGTCAAACACATGGCAGTCATAAAAAGAAAATAATAATAATAATCTGTATTTCCTACTCTGGCTGCCAGCCACTTCAAAGGAGAAACCCCATGTTTCCCTGGTCTGGCCTCACCTGACCAATGTGCGAGCAATCTGGAATCCCCATTCAAAACAAAGCGCTTCCTTTGGTGGCCTGTTTCCTTTTTCCCATTATTGGAAGGTGCCCCTCCAAGATAAAGAACAAGCCTTCTTCCGTGCCAGGAAACTAGAAACAGAACCCAGGGGGCACGGCCACACTGGGCAGCTTTGGGAGTGGATGTTGGCAAGAGGGTGCAGGGGAAAGTTACTCTGGAATAGGACAGACGTACAAACAAGGAGAAACAGCTCTTCTCGTGGGGCTCTCTACAAACAGCTAGGGCCTCTAGATATGGAGCTCTAGCTCTCTCTAGCAGAAAAAGCCTCATTCTTGTAGCACGAAAAAAATCGGATATGATGGTAGAAAGGGCCATATAAGCATCTAGAACAGATAGGCTCGAGATGAACAGGCAGTCAAAACTTCTCCATGGCCATAAGCAGGAGCAGCTTGCTCTGCAGCAGTTCTTACTAATAAACAGCTTGGTCCAGGACGTCTTAGAAAATCAGCGAGGAGAAGAAAAAAGCCACCAACACAAGCAAAAGAAGCTTCTGAGTGAAGCACACGATCAGCTCAGCTCCTCATTCCCTGCAGAAGGGAACAAGGATTGCCTTGGTGCAGCTCGCAGCCTGGCTCTAGGTGATTTCGCTGTGATTACATTTCTAATGGAGTCATCGCAGATTTAAACCCTCAGGTCCCACTGAGGTCTGTCACACGCTGACCACCAGAATCAGATCCGTGCATGCCTTTACTCTTCCTCCTCTGGGCCCCTGGATTTTCAGCATTTGCCCGGAGCCTCTGGCAAGTGAGGTCCCCCTCTAAGCAGGCCTGCCCCCTCATTAAGTCTTAGTCGTTCGTCCTTGCAGATTACCTGGACATACATGCCTCTCCATAAACTGACCAGGCGCCTCCTTAAAACAAACAAGGTTTTCACCCCCAAAACAGACAGTTGTTCCAGAGCCTCGCTCCACTGACAGACAGAGGCCTTTTGCCAACATTCCCCTACCCAGATGCTGAAATTTGGCAGTGCCAGTATTGGAGAAAGTGACCCTTTGCACAAAGGCAGATCTGTGCTTCAGTCAACACTGACTGCTCCTGACATGTCACATGAGTTTCTTCAATGAATTAAATCCAAAATCCTTCAGCAAAACACAGCAGGAGAGTTTTGCCTGGTTTTCTAACTAGCAGTGGCTGAAGCCACTCAAGGCCTCTAGTGATATTTTCTAAGATACATCATTGATTCACTCAGATCCAACGCCATCCTTCATATCCTTCCACCTTGTCCAGCAGCTCCTGAAGCATGGCTTGAATTGATGACAAAGACTTCACTAACCACAGAGCACTAAGTCCAAGCCCTGAGCTGGTAACTGGACTCCAATCCAGGGAAGTTTCAGGTTCCCTTGGAAAACACACCCACTGCTCAAACAATCTTTCTAAATTTTGCAGGCTCCAAACAGCTTTGATAGCTGTGCAAGGTAATTTAAAGGGTCCTTTAAAATGCTGGCAAGCAAGGCTTTATTCACTGGAAAGGACTGGTAAATCCTTGAGTTGTTTGTGAGCAGTCTTCTTCCCCACACCCATCAGGCTGTAACATTTCAGATTGATCAGATCAAACAGTCATTTTAGTTAGAAAATCTAGCTCACAGGTCTCCTAGCCAAAAAGGGCAAATCATTTTCTTCTGCTATGCTGCATTTTCTTCCTCTGTTTTCCCTTCTCCTCAAATAACCACATCTGCAGAAGCCTTTAGAAATCTCTCCTGAAGGGAGAAGTTTAGACACCACACACAACACTTCTTCTTTATGCACCTTTCTGCACAAAAGCAGCAACGTCCCTGAGGATAGAGATGTCGCAGCTTCCAGCAGTGCAGAGAACAGCCAGCAACACTGCACAACCTCTACAGCAAGAGAAGCTTTCCCTTTGCAGCCTCGCTCACCTGTATAGAGGTCTGTGTCCGTGTACTCATCCACCTTCTTGTGCTGCAGGACGTAGTCAGACACCTTCGTTCCGATTGCAGGCTGAACATCCAGCCACTCCAAAGAGACCACTGTGCTGGAGGGCTCCACGGTAGGGGAGAGTCGCAAACTGGACAGGACACAGAACAGAAACCAAAGAATTATCAGCTCCCCTTCTGGGGAGGAAGCTGCTTGTACAAACAGCATAACCTTCAGAAAAGTTCACACTCACATAATATAGGCACGTACACAGACCCACAAGGACACAGGGTACAAAGGGAGAGTAGATGAACACAAACAAAATAAACTTCCAGTTGAAAGTCAGCTAGATACAGCCTCCCCTGTTGGGTAGCTCACCTCCCTGGCTCACAGGAGAGCTTTGGTCTTGCAACCCCAGCCACACAGCCACAGACAGCCTGACTAAAGGAGCCTTCATCTTCCAAGAGAACTTCTCCCTAAACTCAGCCACTCTATGGGGAACTGAGGACCAGATGCCCAAGAGCAAAAGAATAGGGGAAGATCTAGCTTTACTTTCATGCAACCCAGCTGGGTTGAGCCCACACAAAGGGAGGGTCTAGTCTACATTGTGATTGAGCAAAGGCAAGGGAGTAAGGGAGGGGGAGAGAGAGAAGGGGTGAGTGTGGCTGTTAATTTACCCAGCTGCAAATGAGCAAGCCTCTGATGGGCGTTAGCAAAAACAAAAATAGGGCAGCTGTGCACAAAGCTGTGCATGTATCAGAAAGCATGTGGGTATCGGGGAGTGCAGAGAAGCTTTGCATTTCTAGCTGTGCTAATGCAAAGGTATGCATTGTTTTTGCACTGAGGTAAATGACAACAGGGCTATGGAAAGTCCATCTCCAAAAATACAAGTGTGTTTGTTGAACTCAGGATGGGAAATCAATCCTCTCTGAGGCTACTGGCTCACTGAGAAGGTGTTCTGTTCCTTGTGGATAGCTGGAGCCAGTCTTCCTGCTTCCTCTGCTAATTCTCCATCACTTTGCTCCTGATTTGCTCTTGCTCTGACAAGCCACAATGAATTGCACTGTAATTCCATTTCTTTCAGCATTTGAAATCCCATTCTACAAGTCCGGCTAAGCAGGTGATGAAAATCTATAAGGAAACCTTCCAGGCCACAGCTGGAGCCAGGATATCCTAAAGGCATCAGTCACACAGTCAGATGTGCTGGACTGTAGCCGTGGGCTCAAATGTGAGAGGATGGAGGCGTCCATGGGCTGAGCTGCAGCCACACAAGAGCCTGGAAGAAAGGGGGCTGGTGCTTTGGACAGTGACCCGTGGGAGTGGTTCGCACAGATACGTACACAGGCTGAGGGAGAGGGCTGCAGTTCGGGAGTCCGTTCTCATCGAAGGCGTTGAGGTCACACCTGCACCAGTCTTCGATAACATCACCTTTCCCCGAGCACCAGTATGAGCTCATCAGGGCTCCCTTGAAAGCCTGATGTAAGAACAAAAAGTGTGAACACGTATGCTAAAGAGTCAGTGAAATACAGCCAGTGGCTCAGCCTCACGCTGCTGAGAGGCAAGGGCATGTGTGCAGAAAGTCTAGGATTCAGGGAATCTGGGGAGGGGGTCTCCCCAGCTCTGCCATGGACTCTGCATGGCCCTGGGTACGTCACGCAGTCTCCCAGTGTTTTAGCTCTCTCTGGAAGGACAGAACAGCGATGCTGTTTCATCTACATACGCTGTTTTTGGCGTGGGGATGGGGAGAGCACCTGCACAGTGCTTCATGCAGCAGGGATCTCTTGTGATGAAGGACCAAGCTGCCTGACAAAACCCAGACATAAGCCTGTTTGCAACGCAGGACATCATACCTAGGGTATCTTTGTGTTGCTGTTGCACGCAGTGGAACTTTTCAGTGCATCCCTTCCATAGATGTTTTGGACCCCATGAAGAATAAAGTGATTCCTATAGCCATAGCAATACAAGCCACTGTCATCTCCCTCATCTGTTTGCTATTCATATGAGCTGCTCTCTTGCAAGCAAATTTACACTCTACTCACTTGTATAAGGACAACTCACAAGAATAACTGCAAAATCTGAACCCTGCCCCTACAAAATACTTGAGGCTGTACCCAGTTGGGAACCCCTTCCTTTGCAGGCTATCCTCAACTTGACCAGAAGCCCTCTTGACTGCTCCTAGTAATGTAAACTGATCCACAGGAGAAACAGCAGATGTCCATCTGTTGGGATCTGAGACTGAAACATTTCCATTAAATTCCCAAAGTCCTTTAGGTCTAATCCTGCGGTGTCTTCCCTCCACTCATCCCACAATTTGGTGAGCGAGTCTGGGACGGTCAGTCCCTGTGCTGGTTCCCACACTCCCGGAGAGGGTGTTCCTCGCTCCGTACGCTTGTGTGAAGTTACGATTTGATATTTTTATGGCTGTTTCTCCTGCTACCCTTTGCCCGTCTTGTCTAATTAAGCTTCACACTCAGAAGATAGCATCTCTCACTGCACACAAACACAGCAAAAGAGAACTGACTTTATGTGACGCCACAAATTCCTGCTAGAATAAACACAACGCCAAAACTTCGTCCATTAAAACAAGCCTCTCTGTAACGCTTTTGACCTTTCAAAACACACATTTTGGAGCCTAAATGCCAAAAAGTTCCTCTTTTATGTGCAACAGCCGTGCCGCCAATCTTCGTTCAACCAACCCCGTGTCCCCGCAGCAACGCTATTCCGCTCATTCAAATCTCCAGGAGCTCCAGCCTGCGGATGCCTGGACCCTGCGATATAGCCAGCCCTCCGCGAGGCTACGCCTTAAAGATAAAACATGCCCTTTGGGGAGGACAGGGATAGCTTCAGCGGATTAGGTATTTAGCACAAAACTACAGAAAAAGCGCCATCCTGGGGACGTTTATAAAAAGCAAAGGTATAAATAGAGCCTGACGTCATGGTTCCTATTGTTTGGGGTTTTGTCGCTTTCCCCAAACACGCAACCACCTTTAACAAGGTGCCTCCTCGCGCCTGAAATATTCCTGCTTCCAGACGTTTATAAAATGTGACTGTTCCAGAAGGGGAAAAAGCTCAGCGATGGGGACAAATGGAATATGTTAAAAAAAGAGAAAAAAAATAAAACAAACAAAGGGAACGCCTGTGTCGAGCCCAGAGCCGTGGCCTCCCGGGTGCGAGCAGGACCACGAGCGGAGGGTGTCAGGAGTGATGAGTGCTCGGGCAAGGGAGAAGAGAAAACACCGAAGGCTCAGGCGACGGCTCCCCGAGCACGCCGAGATCAGCCGCTCGAGGGGACACGGAGCCGAGGTCCCTGCCCACCCCATAGCACCGCTGCCTCTGGCCCGCTCCCCCTGCTCCTTGTAACCTTGGGGAGAAACCCCACCAGCCTCTTCCCTGCCCTTTACCCAAGTCCAAGAGTTAATTCCTTCCTTTCCTTCTTTTTTTTTTTTTCTTTTTGGTGTGGTAAGTGCAACGCAGGATGAGCAATCCCCGATCCTCCGCCTGCGCAGCCTTGCACACGTTTTAATTAGATCCTGCAGGTACACAGCCGCGGTCTGCCTTGCGTCAACCTTCACAAAAACGAGGTTAGCGACTCGGCGCATCCTTCAATCACGCTCATTAGGGCGAGCGCACCTACGCGCACTAACAGGGTTACTCCAAGAAGCGGAACCCCCCCGGTCCCGGCGGCAGCCTCTATCCAATTTTACTGATGCTTGTTGGTGGAGGAGCAGCGGCCTGACGCCAGCCGGGCCAGGGCGGCAGGGCAGCGGGTGGGCTGGGCGCAGCGGGGCTCGCCTTCGCTTGCTTTTCACAAGGGCTTCTAGGAAGCATGGCCGCTGGGCAGCCCGTGCTGAACGGTGGAGAAGTGGCGAGAGCAAACTGAGGGAGGGAAGGGGGAAGGTCTTTCAGGCAGCAGGAAGATGGAGCGAAGCTCAGCTCTCTTAGGACCGGAGATAAAGCAGAGCCCACTCTCCCAACCCGAGGACATCTCTTGAGGGTGTTTATCATTGCTTTAGAAGGCTTCATGGGGACACTCGCTGCCCGTTGGGGATGTTCGCTTTTCCTGCAGAAACTCCAGGACAAACTCAAGGTCTCAATAAGCTTTCAGGACTCTCTCCGGTCTTCCTGACTCTGAAGCCATGTATAGCTTTTGCTATAGCTCTCACAAGGCCTGTGCTTCCTTCTGGTGCCCTCCCTGCCAGGCTCTGGATGGAGTCTGCTCTATCTATCATCAGAGGTCCCTGCTAGAGATCAGCAAGCTGAGTTGTCTTACCCTGAAAAGGCGATAGCTTTAAACTGCCTGGCTCATCCTAGCCCTCAAGTCAAATTGCAGTCAGATGCTCCTCTGCAGGTGGGATGGCATGTGAGCCCTTGCTTCCTTTCTCCTCCTAACAGTGTACCAAGAAGGTAAGGGCTTGCTCACACAGACCCAGGGGAACTGTGCTTGTCATCCAGACCAAGAGCCTCATAACACAGAAACAGCAGGAGCAATGGACAAAGGATGCCCCAAAACCACTGAGATCTGTCCCATGGACAGCTTCAGCCCTGGGGGAAGGCTGCAGCCAGGAACGGGCAAGATCTCAACCTGGCCCGCAGTGAGAGGACTGCTTCTCCTCCTCCTTCCTCTCTCAGAGTGGGGTACCTCCAGCCGAGAGGAAATTCCCAGGTGTACCTCCTTCCTTCCCTCGGTGCCGCTGCTGCTTTGCTGAGGAAAGCGCAGCCTCGTTCCTCTCTGTCAGGAGACAACGCACAGAGTAGCAAGTCCGTCTCCGACATGACAGTTTCTGCTTCGGATGCTCTGCCACAGCAGTCAAGCCAAGTCACTGAGCCGTGAAAAGCCAGGACATGGAAACACGAAGCGCTTCCCAGGCCCGCTCTGCCGGCTGGAGGGGCCAGGGACGGCAGAGTGACCTCGGACAGGCGTCCACCACCACACGCTCGGCTTCCCACTCTTCCCGCACTTGCCAACCACTCCCCGGGAATCTCAACGCCCCTCTGTGCCCTAAGGCAGTTTTATCTTTCATTTAAAAGTATCCAAATTGTATTGTTTCCCTGTGAGTCAGCCCATTTAGTTTATGTCCTTCAGTGCCAGAGGGGAAATTTATGAGATGAGAAACTGGCTCGAAACATTTATTTTCTAGATGACGAGTCATGCCATTAGATATATAGCATTATGAATCATAGGAACAGCATCTAATTTGCTCTTAAAGGTATAATAGGTCTGACTCCCCACACCCATATACACACATATATTGGATTGATAGTTCCCCCACCGGATGGCTAGTTTATTCGTTTTGACACGAGCAAGACTTACAGGACCATAAAGTCCCATCTTACCATAAGTTAAGCCTATTCATAAAAAAATATTAGGGAAATGAATGATCAGCTAAGCACATTTATCCTACACTCGACTGCATATGGATCTTTCTCCTGTTGTTATTTGTGCTCAGGGGGAGGCTGATTGGCTTCATTTTATCGCTTAGATGCTTCAGCAACAGAATATTTCCTCTCTGTCCTCTGTTAGACCTGGCTGATAGAGGGAGAAGCATTAAGTTATTTTTGACTACGGGTTTTCTGTTGAAAAAGAAACTGTCTCCCCAGAGAGGAAGACAGTAGGACATGAAGGAACCTTTCACATCAGCAGTTGCAGGAGTCAGCATGCACTGCTGAGCCTGTCATTTCCGAATGGGATACTTAAACGGGTGGTGTTGGGTGCTTCTGTGTTTGAACATCTGATCTTCCTTGCGGTCAATAGGGGTATTAAAATCTGACCCAACTAGTTCTTTGGATGAAAGTTTTTTTGTGGTTGATAGGCACCTCAGTTTATGGAAAATTAAAAACGGAAATACAGGGAGGAAAAAAAAAATGAAGAGACCAGGCATGCTAGACATAGCTGTGCATTTTTTGCAGGGATCTGCTGCAGATATCTAAGATGAACAAAAAGCTAGTAATTCGGTACATTTTGGTTTTTGCGCTAGTTTCTTTTCTTTTTTGAAAAAAAAACATTTTTTCAGAGATAGGTTTCTTGGCCACTTAAAATAAGCAGGAAAAGAACAGTATTCCCCTTAAGCCAGGAAGAATGGCTCAAAATCAACATGCTACTTGCAACAAAGGGCTTCCAGCTCCCAGCAGAATCTGCTCTGCATCTTAGAGCATCCTTGAGTCCTGCCTTCAGTCCTATACCTGGGTACCAGTTCAGACAGGCCTCCCTTTTCTCAACGTCCCCTAGTAAAAAGGGTGTAAAAAGGGCATATTCTGTCACTGAGGTACATTACTCAGGAACTAGTTGAAACCTTTGGTGCCACTGCCTTCAGGTCTCCGTGGTCAGGCCAAACAAGGGAGGCGGAGGGCGTGAAGCCTTCACAAAAGAGATGAAGGCAAGGAAAGAGGACATGGACAGGGTCATGCCAGCAGATCAGCTCAGTCTGTTTTTCAGGGACAAGGCAGCCCACTGAGACATTCTGTCCCTTTCTATTTGCAGGCTGGAGAAGATGCCTGTACACCATCACCCGCTCCTTACACAGAGGCAGGTGCCACCTGAAGGACGGAGCAGACTGCCCAGTGAGATGCAGCTCTGCCCTGCTTACAAGGCAAATCCAGTTGTAAAGCCGTGTCTCCCTATACAGTACCTGACACAACAGGGCCACTGGCAGGAGCTCCTAGGTGCTGCCATGCTCCAAGCAGCCTACAGATAAGAAGATCACTGACTGCTCATCTAGGGAAACGAGAATATGGGATGGAGGCTGAGGCAGGGATTTGACAGCGTGAATAGGATGCTATCATGACAACAGGGTTCCTGGAAGAAATGCTTTCCGTTCCTGTAGAGCGAGGCTCAGTGCTGTTCAGCAGGAGATAAATGCTCCTCCTTAGCAGTCAAGACATCTCTGAGAGGAAGGGAGGGGAGGAGGAAGAAAAAAAAAGGGAAAAATAAAGGATTTCCCAGGCCAGAGACTCTTTCCAGGATCGCGCAGTTCGCGTCTGAAAGTCTGCTCCAGGTTCACAGTAAAGGAGGATGAAATTTCCCTACTGTTGTTGGCAGGTGATCTCATCTGTTGCTCACACCCTCCCTCCCTCTGGCTGCCTCTCCTCGGGGAGCAGTATCACCAGCACTTCATCCTGTGAAGGCGCTTCAGCAGTTTGCCGGAAAGGTCAGGGTGCTGGAAAGGACCCAGGATGGGCAGCATCCTGGTTTCTCTTATTTATGGAAACCAAGGGAGCAGCAGAGGACATCGTAAAACTTGGCAGCAGGGGAAATAAAAAGCCTTCATACTGTAGTGAGATTCCTGTCCTGGTGAGCTGGCTCTGCTTTCACACCTAGGCTACAAAGCGCCCCATTATAACATAATAGGGATGATTACAATGTGTCTATTCTTTTCCTTGTTAATGCAAGTCGGATGTGGGCTAGAGCTGTATCAGGATGCACAAGCGGCTGGATTTTGCACAGTGAACGGAGGAGAAGGATGGCCAATTAACAGATATTAAAGCAAAGCAAAACAAAAAAACAAACAGAAAACCCAAACCAAAACATAAAACCCACCTCGACAATACAAACATTGTCCCCACTTGCTCTGGCTCCCTTTCAATTTTGGCTGTAGAAAAAGAAATTACTGGCACCAGCCTTCTGTGCCTTCAGAGGCTCCTTTGGGGAAATTATCCACACACAGGGAGGTTCACTGTTCTTGCAGCCGTCCGCCTGACCTCCCGCTGCTGTGCAGTCTGGTGGTATGAGAGCCCGCCACTGTTCGGAGCGAGGGGAAAGTGGGCCCACAGCCACAGGAATGCCTGTCACCCTACCGCTGCAAGGCCTTGCCCTCCTCCTGCCCCGCACAAGCGCTGAACATCACGAGAAACAGTCCTCAGATACAGGACTAAAGGGAAGGGCCCCAAATATCTTCCTCTTTGAAGGGGAATCGAGGGGCAAGGCCAAATTCTCCTCGGAGACCAAAGTCCAAATTTGGCTTCCTGAGATTTGATTCCTCTCCTTCCTCCTCCACCTCTTTCCCTCTTTCACATTTGCATGTTTCTCTTGATCCTGCTCAAACCCATAACCTCAGTGCATGTCTCCAATTTCTGCTTACTGATTTGCTTCAGCTATGGGCTCAGCTGGGCTGCCAGCATAGACAACAATCAGTCAGTGGCATTTGGGGCTCCTTTCTTAGGCATGCTCTGGATTTTAAAGCCAACTGTAGAGTTGGGATATTATATGACAAAGCAAGTTCCTGCTGGAAAAGCACAGGGTTTCATTAGGACAGCCTCGGACTCCCAGAATGCTGGATTTCTCAGCTATGCTCTTCTCAATCTGCTCTGCCCTTTGAGAGGCACAACACAAAAGGCTTTCAGAGGCTTGGACGCAAAAGGAGGGTTCACAGTATCAGTGATACAGAGAGAGCTCTTCAGCCAGGTGCTACAGAGCCAGAACAGCGAGGCCAGTCAGCACAACAGGGTGGACTCCCCATTCCCCTTGTGAACTGCAGCAAAGGAGGTATGATGGACGTGTCTCACAGGGGCTTGGGCCTTGAGATCATCCCCTGGGTAATTCAGTATTGCATACCCAACTACTCCAAGCACCCAGCCAAGATACAGCCTCATCGAACATCATATCTTACAAATAGGGAGTACAAGACAACCTTGACCATGAGAACTAACCAGAAAACACCAGCAAAAGATATCAAAACCAGCTATGCTTCGCATTTCTGCTGAAATACAACCATTAGGGCAAGGTGGAATTAGAAGGAAAAGTGACACCAATTTCTGCAGCTCTCTCTGAAACTGCTACCACCCCATTACTAGGCTGTGCAAGCAGAAAACCCCCTTCCAGAGGGAGGAGGAATGCATGCTCCCCTTTTCACCAATATGTCCTTGGAGCAGGCTTAGAGAGGGCTGACAGTTAGCACTGCCAACCTGCTGATCACCCATGTGCCCCAGCGAGGAGCCAGCCATGCAGGCAGTTTGGTGGGAGAGCTTCACAGTGACAGAGGCAGTACATTTTGGCTTGAGAAGCATTACTGAATGTCATGGGACGGCATGAGATAGTAGTTTAAAGGATGAAGGGCTGGGTAGGTTAAAAATGAGCTTTCTCCCTCTCCTCTCCAGCTTGTCTTTCTTCCTAGCCGCTGCCTCCATGTCACCTACAGGACACGACCCTTTACACAAAAGCCAGCGACTCAGTGGAGGCAAACTCCCAGCTCTTCTCCTTCATGACAGCTCTCAGCTGCCTCTCGGGCTGGGCTCCTGCAGTCGCTGCAAGCACTGTGCGCTGCCTCCCGCCTGCAGTGGCATTCCCGTTGGTGATGAGCATGGGTTTGGGCCCACTTGCTGCCTGTGGCTACTTCTGCTCTTGCACCAAGTCCTCCATGGCCAAGGCTTGCTGCCTGGCTCCAGCTGGGATGTCACTGGATGCTTGTGCATGCATGTGGCCTAATTGTAGGCATCCCAGTTGGATTTTTCCATTTGGCTCTTGGAAATCTATTTGGCCAAACCTAAGAAAGCCAGACGATCAATACACGCACAAAACTCCTTCTGCTTAACCCATCTGCCCCGTGCAGTAACTGGGAGGGAGTGATGGTGGATGCATGGCTGCACGCAGCCATGGTGGGGCGGTTTCCCCAGCAGGCCTGGCTGCTGGCACCTCTGCATGGACAATTGATGGACCCTCTTCCCTGACCATGTTTCAAGCGCAGCTGAGCTTGCATGGAAGAGCACGTGACTACTCTTGCTCCTCAGGATACAGGCAAACCACTGCTGCCTGCAGTGCGACAGCACAGCAACCCCACCAACCAGAAGGGCATATCCTGGCCCAGGGAGAGGAGACACCAGCTGTTCTGTCAGCCCAGGGGCACCCTGTGAAATGGTTAACACTGACCATGCTTTGCTCTGCGAGGGAAGGCTCCTCGGGACAGGTGGGATGCACATGGGCAAGGCAAGCCTGCAGAGTGCTGAGCAGAGCAAGACAGGGAAGAGCGACGGAGGATATTTTCCTAACCTCAAGGGTGGTCTTCTCAGAGGTCCTGGTGCCTGACAGAGTAGAGCCTCTGCTGGCCTCTGGCACGTGCATATTGCTGGCACGTGCCTACCGCTAGTCCATGCGCCAGCACTGGAGTAGCTCCTGCATTGCAACAGTCTCCCAGGCAGTACAGTGAGGGCTGCAGCACCATACTGGGCTCCTGGCTCTGCCGAGGGGACCCAGTACCACGCCAGGGTCCCAGCGGTGGCATGGTGATGTGCACCCCTCCCCACTAGCCCAAGGCTTCCTCCATGCTGTGGGCTCAGTCTGTGGGTTGTGCGCGCTGCGAGGAAGCCTTAGCTGCAGACGAATGCTGAAATTACTGCATTTTCAAATTAAATAAAGTCCTAAGGGTCTTCTAAAAATCCAAGCTCAATGTCCATTTGTCTCCTTAAATGCAAACAACAGGGCTTTGAATCCATTGCTCCCACTAGGAACAAGATTAATCTACGCTGCCCCCCCTCGCCGCAGCACTCTAAGCACTTCTGCAGCTGGCTGAGCTGTTCCGTGCTAGCTGTGGTGGGGGTGTTTGTTTGTTTTGGGGGGAAAGGGAGGAGAGAGAACAGAGTGCAAACGAAACGTGCATCTCTGACAGATAAACCTGACCCCTTCCTCCCCACCACCAGACACCTCTGACCTTGTCGCACTGGCCGTGTGAGCTGGCATCTCCACAGAAGATGGATGGTGCAGGTAAAACACAGGCCTGGGTGCACCAGATCTTCCAGGTCTCGGTGTCGTTTAATGAGCTGGTGTTTGGAGTGGGAGGGGATGAGGGGGAAAGCAGGGCGTCTCCACTCTTCCTGGTGCCTCTCAGGGTTAGCCGCCTGGCTCAGCTTCCAGCAGCCTATTCCAGGGGACTTGGAGGTTTTCAGAGTATGCAAACCTGCGCGCGCGCTCTCCCCCTCTTTCTCTCTTTCTCAGCCTGTGCCTCTCAGTGATTATCATGAGCTGGGCTGTTAGTCAATCACACAGCTGCAGAGAACTGAGGAGTCAAAGAAGCAAAAAGGTGAGAATGATGACATTGCAGGCTTTGCCTCCTTCCCCTCTCCCCTGACTACGTACTGAACTGAAAGCTGCATGGGGAATTTGCTGCCACGAGAGAGAAAGAAAAATATATAGTTCTCCCTGCCTCTCCCTTCCCAATTCACTGCTGGACATGGGTATCTTTAGGTCAGGTCTTGAGAGCTATGCTGGGCAATAAGTACCTTCCTCATCCCAAGAGGTGGGGACAGGGAGGAATATGTTGACAGAAAGAAATGGGCCCAGCACAGAAAACCTCAGATCAGTGAGGATGAGCACTGCATCGTAGCATTCTTGCTGGGGGAGCACGCAGCTCTTCTCTCCTTTGGTTTATCTCTAAGGAATGTCCTGAAGCCACACAGGGTCACAACATATCTGTTCCTTCCTATCACACGCACTTGACAGCGTTATTCCCTCCAAGAGCCAGGGGAAGCTTTTCTAGCAGGAAGCCATATAACACCTAAGTGCTCTTGTGCTGTCTCACCAGTCTTTGGTGTTGGTTTCTTCCGCAATCTACAGTGAAGAATTTCTTGCATCTTCCTCTGGATAGGGCAGTGGAGGTACCACTGCTTTAACCATACTCTGGTGCCTGCACTGCTCTAGAGCACAAATTAAGCAGAATAGAGATGCTGGCAGAGATTGCACACCAGCCTACACATGATGTACGTTCCAGAGACTTCAAGTGAAATCACCTCCAAGGTCTCAGCTTCTCAGTCATTTTACAGCTCTTGAGCTCATGATGAAAGTGGTTACAGACTGATGAGAGACCATGGAGCTATAAACATACTCTGACTAGCTTAATCTGAACAGCTGACCGAGACCAATGGAGACAGGACTGGCAGTCCTCCTGTTCCAGTAAGCAGTCCTTTTTCCTGTAAAACCTTCCATCCACAACCACAGCAAAGTCATAATAGCTACGAAAAAGCCATTCAACATGTACTAGGACTTCTGAACACATTTCCTTGACTCATATCTCTTCTTGTCTCCCTCCCCCATAACCTCAAATTATTAGAATGAGGACACCTGAGATTATTGGGAAAAATATTTGTGAAAGGGGAAGTTTGAAATGCAGCGCACACCAGTACTGGCAGAAGCAACTTTGGAAGTCTCGTGCCTAACCTCTACCATGGTAAACGCCAGATTCTCCAGGCAGGATGCAGATACTAGTGACCATGTAAGTTCTCTAACCAATACTATTTAATCACAGTGGGAAACAGAAATACTTCTTATCAGGAGCTCAATCTGTACAGTTTTTCCACTGGGCGCAGTGGGAGGAGTGTGGGAAGACCATGTCCCACACTCACTCACTGCCTGCAGTGCCAGAAGTGTGATGCCAGGTATTCCCTAGGCTGGCTCATGCACATTTATGCTGCAAGGGGTTGAAGAGAGAGTCTGAACAACAGTGCAGCTGTAAGCAAAAAAATCCTACAGATTATGGACAATGGAGAGTCTCCTTAAGAATGAATTGCTTTGGACACACATTCCTTAGGCAGCCAAAGGCAAAACCTGTCTCCTGGACCCTTCTGAATATCAAGTCCTTGCTCCAAAACAAGGAAAAAATAGCAGTTCCCAATGATATGGAAATAAAGTTTTCCAACTTATTTCACATGGGCAAAGCAATAAATTTTCACCTAATCTCCTCCTTGGAAATACCTAATTTTAGCTGAAATTTAGCATGCATGCATACAAAAATCACAAAGCAGCCCAAGGCAGACACTCCGCATGGAAACTTAAACCCCAGGACTTAAAGTCTGGCAAGGTTATCAGAAACTGAGAACAAGGTCTTGTACAGTGAAGTAGTGGTAAATAAAAGAAGTATGTAAACTTACTTTATTGATATTAATAAAAACTGCACATACTGAAGTGGGCAAAATTTGTGTAACTGCATCTTGCCTCATCCCTACCATTAGGCTTGTAACAGAAAACTCTGAGCAAACCTTATAGATGCTAGTATCCATGTTGTTAATGAGCTTGCTTTCTCTCTCTCTCTGTGTGTGTGTGTGTGTGTGTGTGTGTGTGTGTGTGTGTGTCTTCATAGAGAGAGAGAGAAAGAGAAAGATCTACACTATGATTTTCTTTTAATACTACCAGGGAATTGGGGTTTTCTTGCTGTTCCCATAAGGTCAGCATTTGCTGAATCAATCGAGCATTATCCACACAAATGGGGAAAAGCAGGCAGGGGAGTGCTCAGCTGCGGATGCTGTGCTTGGAGGTAAGGGACTTGGCCAGTATCTGCGCAGTTCACACTGCCAGACTGCTGCAGTGACGTTCTCGCTCCCTGGACAAAGTACTCTTCCTAGGCTCAAAACGGCAGAGTCTGAGCACTTGAGCGCTCATGTCATGCTTATGCCACAGGCCAGTGCCACTCTGTTACTGGCTGGGACCATCTCCAGATCTCCTACTTGATGCCGAAAGAGGATGTTTCATCACCTCATCCTTACGTCAGATGCTTCTCACAGCAAATACCCTTGGAGAGTCTATCCCAAGGGCAGGCAATGCACAGGCCAAGAAAGTAGTTTAAACTGATTTCTTTACTTCACATTTACAATGGAATTGGAGCACATCTGTGGTGTCTCAACTACATGGTGGTTCTCACCATGGAGGTGAATATTTCTTATGGAACACTAACTCCTTTTTGCTTATCTCTCTCACTCACTAGCTTTGGTCACGTGGAAAGACCTCATATAACAAACTGGCATTCCTTATCATTGGAGCAGAATGAATTAACCTCGTGACGCGCTCTGCACATTTTCACACAGGCAATGCTAGCCCTATACAAAGCTATCACCACCAAGGCATGGTCCCAAGTAACACTGGCCTCTTTCAGAAGGGCTTGTGCAGTTTTCCTCACTGCAAACCCCAAGCCTGCAGGCACAGCTATGCAGGAGACACTTGGGTGCTCCACCTCGTGCAAATACCAAAACCAGAGTCATTGCTTTCCACAGCAATGGTTATGAACATCTCATGGCAGCTAGGAGCTATAAATTACAACCGACAAACTGAAGGCACAAGGACTTCTCCCTACCTGTGGGGCTCAAGGGGAGCAGGGGGAGGAGAGGGCGAGAAATAAATAACCTGTAAGAAAGATTGATGAAGAAGAGACCGGGAAGCGGGCTGTGGAGGAAGAGAAGGGATGGAGGGAGCAGGACAGCAGATAAGATGAAGGTTTAAGAAAAGAGAATGAGGAAAACAGGGAGAGATAAACACTAAAGTTGCTTTGAGATAGTTGATTAACCCTGAGGAAATGGGGACATCATAGAAAGAGAGCAGCAGAGAGAGGAGACACGGAAAACAAAGTATTCCTTGTGTCCTATCATGGCCAGGATAAGTCCCCTTGAATGGGCTGCAGGGAACAGGAGTGCGAGAGGGCTGGCTATCGAGAGAAGCCCGCAGTCCAAACGAGACCCAATTCAGCTGAATGCCCATAGATCAGAGAGGACAGTATTCATCGACCTGCCTCTCACACCCAAGCTGCCACTCTGGGCAGTGCAAGGTGAACCCGTCTCAGCACCTTATTCGTTCTCAGCTCTGAGTGTCCTAGATTACGCCACACCTTAGCTGTCCTGAAGCTGCAAGGCTGATCAAGAGAGCCAAGGAGAAAGGGAAGCAAATGCACACGCGGCACGCACCCTTGCAAAGACAGCCTCCTTCCGGGTGCACCTCCATCTCTGGGTGAGCAGGTGCACGGAGGACGAAGGATTCATTTCAACAGTCTCCTAGAAGACAGCTGGGGGTTTTCTTGTTTGGTTGCTTCACTAGGGCTTTGTTTGCTTGTTTGTTGTTTTTCCCAGTGCCTCAGCAGAAAGCACAATGCAGGCTGCGTTCCAGCTGCAGCTGATGGGACAAGCCCTCCACTGGGAGGGAGGGAGGCTGCTGGTGGTGAAATACAAGCTCTCCTGCTCCCCAGGACAGAGAGGTGCTCCAAACAAGCCTGCCAGGGCATGTAGGGGCCTGCTGAGGTGACAGGACGGGATCTTCCAGCCTGGAGTCAAAGAGGCAGGGTGGCATTTGCCACTTGGGCCCAGGGCCAGGATATGGGAGCTGGTATGAGCAGTGTCTACAAAGATCCGCCAGATCGTGCTGGGCTCTGCTCATTTTCACTGTTAACTCCTTCTCTGCTGGCTAACCTGTCTCCCCAAAAAGGAATTGTCATCTTGCAGACCGCTGCTGGGGAGCAGCCTCCTGTTTGCCCGAAGGAGGCCAGCTGTTCCACTGCTGTCCCTGCATCAGTAATGCCTGAACATAAAGGCAGGTAAATATCTAATTAACAATTGCCCACTAGAAAGAGAGGGCATGGGTGAGGAAAGGATGTAGATGGTGAATGCCATCTGGCTCTGAAAAAAATCCCTGTTCTCTATGTACTCACTACAGATGACAGGGAAAAAAGAGATGATCCTCTCCTTGCCAGGGGTGGTGGAACAGTGATGGTGCCAGCCTAGGTCTTGAAGGGTCTGTAAGGCCATAAGATAAGGTAGAGCCAGAGTCTGCTGGTCAGAATCAGAAGAGAAGCAGGGTATGAAGAAGAACATCCATAGACAAGGAGCAGTGGGACCAGACCAAGGCAGGCTAGAGAGACCTTCACAACAGAAGATGGGATGAGGGAAAGCACAGGATAGTGAGGAAGGTGAAAAGCACAAAAACAGGATGAGAAGCGGTGGGGAGAAGGAAAGCTTGGGGAAAACAGCTGGAGGGAGAGGGGAACAGAGGCATGCAAGTCAGGCATGGCTGCATGGAAAAACAAAGAGGGGAATGGCTGGAAGAGGAGTGAGATCAAGGACTAGACAAGCAAAGACAAATCTGGTGAGGGATCAGGATGCAGAAAGAAGCACAGGGGCTCTTTTGCCTGTGGATCTGGAAGAGGGTGAAGGATCGTGCTCTGTGGTCACACCTCCATTTGCTAGGATTGTTTCCAGACCTGCAGCCTTCTCCATCCCACCCACAGCTGCTGCGTGCTGGCTCAATCCAAGCCACTTAATCAAGTGCAGGCTCAGTGCTAATAAGTGACTTTAAACAGGTCTGTCATTTTTGGATTTGAAAGTAGGGTGGGGGGCTGAAGGGAACAGAGAAAGTGGGAAATAAATCTACATATGATTAACACTGAAGTTCTTGCAGGATTTGCAGGAGGGAGAGGAGGCCAGGCCCTGGGGAAGGGTGCCCTCCAGCTTTGCTGGTCCCTCCTGGAGTAACAGTGACCTCCTGTGGCTGTGGACTTGTCCCAAGGGGCTGGTTTGTCCCTCCATTAGCAATGGCACTTTGCAAAACCACACAGAGACCCTGAAGGGCTTCAGCCACGCCTCACATGGCCAAAGGCTGAGATTTCAGACCCAGAAATGAAACAGTGGCCTGGAGCCTTGGCTCCCAGGGCCATCCAACAGGAAGAACCCTGAGCACTGGTTATCTGCTGCAGGTGGACACAAAAAGCCACTGTGACACAGACTGCTAACAGCATTACCCTCACTCTGGTAAAAACAGGAAAATACAGGTCTGCAAGACCATGCAGAACAAAGGGAGCTGTGGTAGTACACAGGAAGACTTGACAGCTCCATCACTGTCCCTGACACCATTCAGAAGTGTTCCCCACCAAACACACACGAAAAGACCGCCCTATTCCAGGAAACTCAGTGTTTACACAGAAGACAGAGGAAGGCAGACTTAAAAGGTGACTAAGGCAGGAACACAGTGATAGAACTGGCTCCAGCACCAGCTCACTCACCTCCCTGGTATCATTGTCCTGGATCAGAGCGTACAGAGGCACCACCCGGTTGATCTCTAGCAGAACTGGTGTAGGGCTAAGCTGCTCCTTGCCTGGACGCCGGCACAAGTGGCAGGTTGATGGGCAGCGCCCTTTCTCCTCGCAGTGGATCTCCACACCTGAGATGAGGTGGTCATCAGATAGCATCTGTGCTGTCAGCAGGCCCGAAAGGTAGGTTATGAATGGCATGGATTTCAATTCCTTCTTGTTCCCAAGCTCAGTTGTTTCTGGTTTGGTGACAGGGAGAGGAAAGAAAACAAACAGCATAAAATAAACTGCAGCACAGTGCACTTCCCAAACCAAAACTTCACTGCAGCCAGGATAAATGCAGCTGCTGACGGTGCAGGCCAGGTGGGAGCAGGAAATCAGAGAAGGTCAAAGAGAGAGGGAAAAAACAGGACTTGCAGGTTGCTGCTCTAGAGTGGGTAGAAAGTGTGCCAACCAAACACTCCTACAGTGACAGAGTTGGCCATGTTTGCCTTCTTCCTTTTTGTAATTTGCACATTCACTTCTTTTGCATTTTGATATGAAATAAAGCCACCCAAGTGCATCTTCTCTACCAAAGAAAACCCTCTCCAATGGGACCAAATCAAAAAGCTGATTGCCCTCCTCCCCTCAACTCCAGCCCTTTCCAGCCCCTGCAGTCCTTGGCTCTTGCTTTTGGATGACACAGTATTAGACAGGACACTGAGACTGAACAGAAGGAGGCTGCAAATAGGTTACATTGTACAATGAAGCTTCTTAGCAGAGAAGATAAGTGGGTACCAGAATGATCTCACTGCACAGGGAATAGAGTGGCATTTCCTTAGCCAAGCTGTCAAGACCCTGCACCCTCTCACCAACCACGTGGTGCCACAATGTCGAGATAGAATGTTTGATATATCCACAGCCTAGTGGGGAAGGGAGCAAGGTAAACTAAATATGAGAGAGTAGCACAAAGGTGCTTTCAAAGGTAACTCCAAGGAACAGCAGTATTCCAGTATAGGAGACAATTCTGCTCCTTCAGGGGGACGATTACACCCGGAGCAATGGCTGGGAGGCTCAGTAGGTCATGTGGTGCGTTCTTAGATACACTCACAGAAGGAGCTGTGGAGAAGCACTGCTGTTATTAATGGTAATTAACGTTCAGCTTTTAGTAAATATTCAGTAAATATTTGAAACCTACTGTGAAACTTCCTGGTAGATCTCAAGAAGACAAATCCACAGAGCCTTACTTTGCTCTTCCTTGGCCCAAACACTTGCTAAGGTCAAGGAAAAACATTATGCTCTGTGATACACTGAGGAGCCAGGTATCCCATCTTTATACTGTACTCTCCTACTTAAACCCTGTACGTGAAGACACTCCCCTTGGGTTGATCCAAGAAGAAAGTCCCAACTTTCACAGCCTAGCGATGGGCTTACAGAAGAGACATCCTTCTCTGTCCTGAGCCTGAGTAAGGCTCACAGCACTATGCGATGGATGGACAGATGGCTGTTGCTTTCAGCAACTTCCCAGTCCAAAGAAGGAGCTGTACAAGAATGAAGATTGACACAATGGTCTCAGCTTGCAGTGACATGAAGTTGAAGTGGCAAGGAGTACGTCAATTAGAAATACAAATAAACACACTATTCATTCATTATTCTCTAAGCCCTTCAGGCTAGGGACAGCCCTCCCCTCTCCCTCTGGCTGTCAAAGAAAACTTATGTGCACAGGATCAAAGCTGTCACAGGAGCAATGAACAAATTCCAACGCACCTACCTTTCAGTGGGATTAAAGAGGGACAATTGCTAAGACAAATTAAAATAAGCCTCTGAAGAAGGTGCCTCAGCATCTGAGGAGACAGTGGTATACACAGACACGGAAAAAGAGAGCTAGAACTAGTTCGGAGGGATTACAAATCTGGGAGAGTGGCTCCAGATAATGTCAAGCCTGATAAGATGAAGCCATGAAGCTGCATGAAATTGCATGGTTCAGAGAAATAGAAACTACAAGGTAATTCCACAGGCCTCTCCTCACTTCTAGATAAAACTTTCTCTTTTCAATATAGCTATGAAACTACATTTAGAAGAAGATTGTGATGGTGATGATCCTTCTGGGCTGCAAAGCTTATTTATGATACTTGAAGCTGTGATTTCAGAAAAAATCCACCAGAAAGGAAGTTTTGGAGCCATATTTTAAGGGAGAACATAAGGATCAAACTAAGAGAAAGGGTATCACTTGCTCTCTTGATTTACAACAGTATATTAAAGCCTCTTTCCCTCAATATTGGCCTGATAGCTAAGGATTATAAACCATTGGCATCTAATGGCTGGATGTGTCCTTTACTCAGGCTTGATAAGAGTCAATAAGAAGTCAGAGCTGACCAGCTTGCTTGAAAATCTGACACAATTTCAAGTCTTTCTGAAAATCGTTGTCCAAATCACACAGAGACTTCTGCCAACACATTTAGCAGTGCTGGGTAGTCCCTGCATGTGCCAAGAGTTGGTCAGCCCATGAAAATGGCAATTTAGCACTCAACAAGGGGTGTCCTGGTTAAACTATACAGAAACAATAGCTTGTGTGTCAAGAAGTATTACTGAACTTCTGTGTTGTCCTTATTTACTCAAAGTATACTCACTTTGCAAGGTAAGTACAGTGACAAAGTGATTTCCTAATCAATTGCCTAAAATTTGCAAATGTGTCTTTTTAAAGCTAGCTCTGTGGGTGGTAACAACACACATTTGGGAATAACAGACATTTCCGAGCAGGTGATCTCATCATTGCTTCCCATACACATTGCCCTCCACACCTTGCACCTGCTGGAAGAATAAAGACAGCCTAGGATGGATGGGCAGCATGGTCAAGCTACTGGGGCACTCTCCAGGATGCCTTGCTTGAGGCTCTTCTCAAAGTTCACTGTTCTGTGCTTTTCTGCCTTTGCTATCTGTCCCTTCTGTCTTGAAGCACAGGGCAGCTTCTCACGATGCATTTTCACATGGTGCTTGCGCTCTTTGGTGCTATTAGAGTACAAACAAGCAGTAACCTCTCTTGGTCTTCCTCAGTTACAATCTGTGTTTACATAGAGCGAGCTGAGGCAAGTAAGAGTAAATTAAACCTCCGAGCAAGAATTTCCCTCTGCAAGAAAGAGCTAACTCAAAGGGTGCTTGGCTTATGAGTTCAGCAGTCTCCCTGCATTGCCCCGTGCTGAGTGACAAGACTGCTTGATTGATGCAGCTGTGAGAGCTTCAATTCAACTCTTTACATTAGTTAGCCCATCCTGGAATACAGATGAAGCTCCATGCAGACATGTCACCTTGGGGAAGGAGAGGATATGTCTTCCCTGCAAATGGTGGGCAAGAGCTGGCTAGACAACAACAGTCCTCTAGCTTCTACCCACTTAGAAACACATCTCCTTTTCGCAAGAGGAGAAAATGAACACAAGCTCCTAGAACACATCCTGCATGACCAGTCGCCTTGTTTATCCATTGCTCCCAGGAAAGGGCACTGCAGCCGGGGTGGGGTCAAAGAGGTGGTAGTTTAAAAGTTCTACAAAGGGACCAGCGTGAAGAAAAGGGCTCCTCCTTCCTTCTGAAGGTAATACAAAGGAGGCAAAGCCTTTTCAAGAGCAGCAGTCAACAAATGTCCTGGAAGCAGATTAGAGTTCTGCAAATAATATAAGGTAGGAAAACAGAGGCTCATCAGGGAAGCTGTATGAGTAGCCCAGCTCCCCTTGCATGGCCGGCACACTCCCTCAGAAATGGAAGATTAAGATTAACCACGGAGCCAGGTGACTTGTGACACACTTGTCAGCACAGTAGATTTCATAGGTAAGGCAGAAACGTGTGTCTGCATTTAATCTTCTTTATTACAGCTGAAGCCCCAGTCACTTTGGGGAACAGAAATGCTTTGTAGACCGCGTTCCTGGGGACGTATGGGATTACTGTAGTTCAGGTTAACGGTTCAATGTGCTGGCAACTGTTTCATGGTGTTCCCCTGTATCGAAAAGGCTCTAGGTTCAACTCCAGATGATGAAAATGGAACAGAACACAGCTCAGTAGCAGGAGACAGGCTTCACCGCCAAGCTGCCAGCCTAGAAGACTAGACTAGAAATCATCAGTGCTGGACAGCAATTCCTGATAGCTTTTGTTGAATGAGCTTTGGGAGCCTATGTACAGCCCTAAGGGAATAATCATCCCATTTCTGCCAGTA
Source organism: Rhea pennata (assembly GCF_028389875.1). NCBI lineage: Eukaryota > Metazoa > Chordata > Aves > Rheiformes > Rheidae > Rhea > Rhea pennata. The sequence continues at coordinate 6,154,610 of NC_084680.1, forward strand.
AAATCCATTCTGAGAGTGTTGGCTGCACAACCTGCTTTGTGATCCAGCTCCTCCAGAGTCAGAGAGAGGCAGTGAGGAGGAACTACTAGTCCTCACCTACTTGCTCTGGGAGTAGAAAGCATCAGCTCCAGGTGTCTTCAGCAGCACTGCGTTTATCCCTAGAAAGCCAGTGGTTTCCTTGATGGAGAGTCTACTTCCTTCTCTCACTCCACACACTTCATCTGTCACTTTCAGGGTCTCACAGAAGAGTAATTCAAATTAGGGAGAAATATTCCCCCAAAATACATTAGCTTTATTCCTAGATCTGCTGTTGCCACTTTAGCCAAAGAAGAACTAAGAGAGAACGAGGTCCCTAGATCTCCCTCTCTACTATGCCTGAGATGAAATTTCAGTTATTTGTTCAGTTATTTGCATGCAAATAAGGGGCTCACAAACCAGCCCACTCTACTCAAGGCAAACCCAATAGTGGACTGGAGAAACATCGTGTATTCCTGGAGGCTTGGTCTGGCTTTTATTACCTAGTTGCTGTACAATATTTGTCAGTGCTGAGGTTCAGCTAACTGGCTTCTTGGACTAAAATATGCATGGCCCAACCCTATTCCTGATGAAGTCAAAGGACATTTCTGCCATCGGATTACAGAGAATCAGAACCAGACCCTGAAACATAACACTGAAATGCCATCTCCAGTTGCCACTGAAGCCAACAGAAACACTCTTGTTGTCTTCCCTGCAGTCTGGGTCAAGTCCAGAGTAAGTAAACTCAGCTTTATTGTTCAGGTCCACATTGCATGAGCCTTCTACAGGACTGGATAACCTCCCAGAGCATGCAAATTGTACTTTCAAAGTCTCTACTATGTTCCCAGGGAAAGTCTTCGCAGGTGACCATTGCTAGGCTGCTCCAAAGGCCCCATTCTGGCAGCAAGACAGGCTTGGCAGCTGAGGCTGCAGCACAGTGTACCAAGAGTGAGGAAGGAGGGATTCCTTATCAGCCCTTGCATCTGAACATGCTTTCACTAATGCTGCTGGCGACTCAGTGAATCCTGGCAACATCTGCTTGGAAGCACAGCGCTGCGGATGTGGTTAGACGCATCACAGCAACTTGTGGGAGTTATTAGTTTGTTTGTTTGTCTGAAATATGTATTAAAAAAAACCAGCCTTCCACTAAGCACCAAGCCTTGTATAAGAAAGGGAGGATGAGCACTGCAGAATGTGCAGTGGTATTGATCGCCTGTTCTGGTGTACAGCTCTGTCTCTGTGCTCCATCAGGAATTAAACAACCTCAAAGAGATGACTGCTTACACAAAGTTCAGGGGTCCGTGCTCAGGATATGGTAGTTTTAGAGATGCCAGAGAACACTTAAAGCATTACCAGCAGCACCTCCTAGTGCTTGGACAAGAGGGAACATGATAACACCGCTACTACAACAAAAGCATAATACCTAATTCTTTTGTATTTGAGAGCTGTTTTGTCTTGAGAGCTCCCAGGAGACACTGGTTTTGCTAGTGGTCCAGTATTTTATTCAGTGCCTGTTTCAAAAGATCCCAAGTCATTCCAAAACTGGGAATCATTCCACTTCCCACAAGAATGCAGCTACATCAGGGGTAGGATGTGGTAGCTCTTTAGCAGCAAAAAATCTTGGAACAAGGAGAGAAGGTTCTTCAGCTGAAGCCATAGAGGGAATTTAAGGAATAGACCCAGGTAGGAATTTCTCCAGGTTCAGTGAGTTAACACCTCCAACACTGACAGACTGTTACTGATGCATAACTATTACTGATTCACCGAGTTTTACATTTCACCACAAGGAAGAGGTAATTCTGGTCTACCTCCCACCTTACGCCACCCTCCAGCTGGGACAGAGAATATAGGCACAACCACGAGCAGAGGACTGGGGATTTATGGCCAATATGTTATTCACTGGCACGGGCTGCCACCTTATTACTTAGTGGAATAATACCCCATTTGTTGGCAAATCCACTGAAACGGAGTTAGAAAGAAAATCAATAGATGTGTTTGCCTGGGAATTGCTCTTGTAGTGAGATATTGTTAGTGTAGTAACCAATGGAGCTATGAAGTGCTCTGACAGCTTTAACTCTGTCTGCTGTTAGTTATGGGCAAACATTAGTCAGGGCTGCTAGGAAGACCCAAGCACAGCAACTACAGAGAGCCGGTCAGTCACCTCCACCCATATGTGTCCACCTGCGCAAGAACCGCAGTGCTAGACCCCGCCACTGCCCAGGCAACACCGTAACAACACTGGCTCAGGGCATCCCTGCTGAACCAGCCAAGGGGCCAGCAACGCTTGTGTGGCTGAGGCAAGCTGGGCGAGCTCACCTATGAACGGCTACTGGCCTTTTCAGGAGCGCAGTGCTCCCTTGGTGCAACCTGAGTGGACGACATGGGAGACTTGGGTCAAAGCACGACCAAAGCCTGCCGAGGACGGAAGCGATATGCAAGCACAGAGCCCAAAAGCGCTCATGCGAGCGCTTGCAAGCAAGGGTAGGTGCATGCCAGCGGGGGGGGGGGGGGGGGGGTACCTAAAATGACAACCTCGGAGCTGCTCAAGGCCACGGCAGAGCGTCGGGGCTGTGAACACATCCGTTTGCAGGAGCAGTGAGCACGCACAGCCGAGGGACAGCACAACCTGTGCGCAGCCTGGGCCCTCATCAACACCGCCCGCAGCCGGACGAGCATCAGGGCTGCGTGCAGGCTGCGCCCGGCCCGCGCCAGCGCCGGAGCCGCGTGCGGCACGCGTGCGGTGCCGCGCACGGCCGGGGCAGCAGGCGTGCGGCCCGCGGGGGCCGAGCGAGGCCGGGGCGGCGGGGCAGCTTTTGCGCCCCGGTCGGCGAGGGCCTGCTGCCCTCTCGTGGCACGCGGCGAGGATGGCTCCCAGCTCGAAACCCCTCCACCGCTCGCTCCGCCGCTTTCCACAAACGGCCCCGTCCGCTGCTGACCTCTCTGCTCCGATCCTTAGGGAAACCCCACAAAACACCTTGGAAAGACGAGGCTCAGAAGCCCAGCACGTAACTTTTCCCGAATACCAACAAATTCAACCTCCTACGTGCACTGGCTTCACGGTCCCTTTCCCCTCCAGACACTGCGTCCACCGTCCCGCCAGTGCCACCGCGGGCTGGCCTGTCGCTCTGCCCGCTGCTCTCCACCGACCAGCGTCACTGGATTAAACGCAGACCAGCTTCTCAGAGCGTTGCTCTTCCAACCGCATCTTAGCTTCATTTTCCTGCTAGGCTCAAGAAAGGTTGCTGCGTCCAAAGCCTGTCTTCTGCCAGCTAGTGCAAGCCCCTAGGTCACCCTACGCTAAGCACAAAGCGTGGCCACGGCGAGAGCAGCGAGGTGCTCGCACACCGGTGGCCTCCGCGGCGAGTCCCCGGCCCCAGGCTGTCCCGGGGCCGGCTGCGAGGGACCGGGCAGAGCCCCCAGCCCTGGGGCGGCTGGACCTCGTCTGCACCAACCTCGGCTTTGGGTGACAGGCCTCCGTTGAGCACGGAAATGTCTTAAAACGGTTAAAACCGGCCTGGCGAGCCTGGGGCATTAAGGGAAGAGCTGGGCGGGCTCGGACCCATGATACTTCAGCCCGGCCCTCAGCTGCCTCCGTGCCGCAGATGCTCTTGCGTTCTGGACCGGGTTACAAGAGCCCGCTGCAGACGTAATCGCAGCCTGCGTTTCTACCGGGGACCCCAGGGCTGGGAGTGAACGAAAACAGCGTGGGAAGGTGGAAGGAGCCGGCAGCTGGGCAGCGAGGGGAGACGTGGCTGCTGTTACGTAGGGTTGCATGGAAAGCTGCGATGACCTGTTCTTTAAAAAGTCTTTAAAAGTTTATTAAGAGCCTCATAAAGGGCAGCCCCCACCCTACCTCTACAGCAGCATCGTGTGTTAGCCCTGGGGGAAGGCGAAAGCTGGATTTACAAGGGTCCTGCGTAATGCTCTTAGGGGTAACCCCCTGCCTTGCCTTGCTTAGAGCACAGTCCCACCTACGACCAGGCTTTCACCACCACAAGACTCGGTGGAAAAGACCCGTTAGCGGGGCAAGGCCACGCTGCAGAGCCAAGTGAGGACGGACAGCTTGCAGCCTGGTCCAGAGGATGCTGGAAACGGGCTTGAGCCGTGTGCGGGGAAGCGCTGGTGGTCCGGGGAGCCAAGCCAACAAGCTGGTGAGAAGTTAGTGTCCACACGACACTCCCTGGCGCAGTACGAAGTGTTCCTGGCAGATACCTCCTCCGCTTGATCCACCTCAGTGCTTTTGATCTCGATGCACCAGCAGAGTCTCCAGCAACCAAGGCAGAGACAGCAGCATGGACTCCTTCACTTGAAGGACAGGGGAAAGCAAGTTTTCCTCCAATCGAAGATAAATAAGATATCGCACGACTCCCACAAACCTTTGATTTCCTCTCTGCCCCACCGCAGCTGTACTGATCGCTAGCCACCGATGGCAGAAACAGGGCTGCTCTGGGAAGGGAATTTAATATCAACCAGGATGTGCCCTGAGCAAGTCCTTGAATAAGTAACCACTGCTGCATATCTATTCGTTGCCTGTATTTATGTGCATCACCCAATCAACTGATTACATTTACCATTCTGAATCTAAAAATAGTTGCTTCTGACCCAGGAGTCCGTGGATTGCTTCAATGCAGTCTACAGAATAGACTAAAAATTACAAACTTTCCACACACGACGCAAAAACCAGCACACGCTCAGGATTCTGCTGGTGAAAGAAAGAAAGAAGCAGCTACAAGCGGGTAACAATATTACACAAAAATCAAAGTAAAAAGGATCAGACTCTGCATACCCATGGATTCAACACACACACACACACACACACACACATATATATATATATATATATATATAAATAAAATAAAACTAGAAAGAATAACGAAAAAATAATTACAATTCAAAGCTCCTCCAGGTCCCGCCTCTTCCACACGCCCTGTCCGGCTCTGTCCATGGCGCTGGGGCAGAAGGTGCCGGTGCCGCTGGGGTCAGGAGGAAAGTCCCCCCAGCAGCGACTGTGCCACCCCAGAGCCCACGCTGGTCCCCCCACACGCTGCCAGTGGCAAGTGCCAGCAGGGAGCTGCGTTTTAATGGGCGAGTTTCTGGCCACTTCTAAGTTCAGCCTCAGGTTTTCCATCTTTGTAGCCAAGGAAAGGGGCTCGGGCTGCCAGCTCCAGTGCAGGGGGAAGCCCCCCATGGCTGCTCTTGCTTCCCACCTTCTTCTCAAGTCTGAGTCTTGGCCTCTTTGGGCCATTCGCAGGAGCTGATTTTGCTGCCTCTGCCATGTCACCATTTTGCCATTTCTCGCAGGGCTCCAGACCTATGTTCTGGCCACGGGGGCACAACTAGCTACGCTTTGCCACAATACGGATCCTGCTGGCTGCGGCAGAGCTTCACGCAGCTGCTGCCCTCACCGAAGCATAGCTTCGGGGATGGGCGAAGGGCTGCAGGCAGGGCGGAAGGTGCGTGGAGGTCAGTGTGCAAGCCTCCGGGCTCACGCACGGCGCTGCACACAACCATGTGGCTGCTGGTGCATGCACGAGTCTGGCTGCGCATGCACGTGCAGCGTGCATGTGTGCACACATCCCGGTGTGCACCTGCTGGCAATATGCATGCGTCTGGAGGTGCAAATGCAGTTACAGTGTGCACATGCCCGGGTGTGCATGCATCTGGAGGTGCATGCAGCTGGTGCAGGCAGGCACATCTCTGCACATGGCTGGGTGTGCACCTGTTGGCAGTGTGAACACGCCCACTCGTGTGTGCAGGTGCATGTGCGCAGAGGTGCGGTAGTGTGCATGCACAGGTGTGCAAGCAGGTGCATGTGTGCACATTTCTGGAGCAGCATATGTCTGGGTATGCATGCAAGTGCATCTGTGCACATGTCTGGGTGTTCACCCACTGGCAGTGTGCAGATGCCTGGGTGTGCAAGCAGGTGCACATGCGGTGTGGTGCGCACACCCAGGTGTGAAAGCAGGTGTGTGCATGCCTGTGTGTGGTGGTGTGCACGCCCGGGTGTGCAAGCAGGTGCACGCGTGCACACGCGTGGCAGTGTGCGCACGCGCAGTGCGCACGCGCCCCTGCAAGCCCCGGCGCGCGCCTGGCGCTGGCAGGAATCGGGGGGGCCCCGGGGGAGGGAGGGGAAAGCAACGCGGCTCGGCGCCGGAACTCCATCCCCCAGCATGCCGCGGGGGCGGGCGGTGACGTCACGGCGGGCGGCGGCGGCGGCGCGGGGCACGCCGGGGAGCAGAGCGGCGTCCCCGGGAGCGGCGCGCAGGTAGGGCGAGAGGCCGCGGCGGACAACGGCGCCCCCTGCAGGCGGGGGGGTGGAGCGCCCGCCTGCCGCGGGCGGCCCGGGGGGCGGCGGCGGCGGCGGGGCCCTGCCCGCGGCGGCGGCGGCGCTGGAAGCCTTGGCTGGGGGGGGGCCGCGCCCGCCGCTCGGCGGCAGGGGCAGCGGGAGAGGGGCCGAGCTGCGCCCTGCGCCTGCAAAGCGGTCGCTGCCACGGGGGGCTCGGCCCCTGCGCGCCGCTGGGCCCCTGCGCGCCCCCCTGCGCGCCCCCCTGCGCGCCGCTGGGCCCCTGCAGCGCTGCCGGCGGCCCCCGCGGCCTTCGGTGCAGCCACATCCAGTGGCTTCGGCGGACGGGCGCGACAGACAGTTGCTTTCTGTGGATGTTTTCCCTGAGACAGAAAACCCGGCGCGTGTTTTCATGGTGGTCCTGTAATCGCCTGCGGAATGATTTGACAAAGGCTGTGGGAAGTCGTAACCCAAATTTTCCAGCTCTGTCCTATTATTTGTACCTGTTAATAAGCTAAGAATTACAAGCGAACTACAAATTGGGCTTCACAATATATGCGAAAAACTGCAGAGTGGAAAGAGGAACTACAGCAGGAAAATTCTTTGAATATAAGACTACAGAACTTACATAATGTACACAGCTTTATAGCTCGATCCTCAGCTACGGCTTTCTCTGATACTCTTCTCTGCATCAAAGGAACTGGCTCGGGAACGTCTGATATGCAGGGACAACTAGCAGTTAAGGAAACTTCTGTGAAGGCATGACTGAGTGTGACACAGAGATGAAAGTGTAGCTCTAACAGAATTTCACATTACTGAGACGCGTGGTGGCATTCTGATAAAAGGGTTTTAAATATTAAAGGAACATATAAATCAACTTTCTAAAAGCTAACAAAACCCCCTCCTCCATTTTCCTATAACAAAAGTACGTGTTTTAAAGATAACTTTTAATGTAACTCAGATGATCTGTTTGTGCTGCTACTTCATCCTTCCCTAAGCGAAGTCTTTGACATAATTCCAAGGAAAATAAGAATAATAGATTATGTATCCTATGTCTCCTTTTTAAAAATCACTTTAAAATACAGATTTTCATCCTTCAGAGGAATATTTCTGATCCACATAATAATGCACAGGCTTCTAATTCCACAGCTGAGATACTTGCTAAGATTAAAAGGGAAATGTATTATTCAGTGCCTGCAATCACAAGCGACTGGACTGCCATTGCTCCCCAGGTGCTATGTATGTGCATTCATTGTGCTACCAATCCAGGGAGCCAAGCATCAGATCCCAGGTTGGTACCTGGTGGAGAGACTGCTGCACCACTGAATCAGTCCCTGGAATCTAGGCCGTAAAGAACGGTGAACTGGGCAGTGGATGAAAGCTGATGAATTCAAGTGACTTGTTTTTTCTTTTGATTTCTTTTTCCCTCCTTATGAACCTAAAGAACTTTTCTTCATTGCAGCTGTCGTCTTCCACTTCAGCAAATCGTAAGCTGGAATACACCAAACCTTTCTGTCTGAAATGCTCCCAAGGATGAAGCAGGCAAACTCAGCAGGGAAGCGAGAATGCTGAGTGCATGCAGCCATTATTCAGAAAAAGCTGGCTGTTCACGTCTCCCTGTGACTGTCTCCATTTTAAAGACTAACAATTTCCTTCCTCCCCCCCCCCCCCCAAAAAAAATGTTTTCTCCACATTTCTTTTAATGGCTAAGTAGTGCAATAGCAAAGGTATTGAAACCCAGTCTACTGAATAATAACTTAATGATGAGAGCGCTATTTTGTCCTTTGAATGGCTGGCTGCTTTAGCAAGATTGCTGCTGGGATCTGCTTCCTACTGAGAGGGATGTGAGGATGAAGAAACCTGTATTAAAGTTGAGTGGCAGCAGCAGTGGCATAAAACCAAACCAAAATACAAGAATGAGGTCAATGCTACAAGATTATAAAATAAACAGAAATTATATGTGGTTAAGCTAAGTCCAAGAACTAATAACGATCACTTATAATACGTATTTTAAACAAATGTTTGGCGTTGCCTTTTCATTGCTGCTAATAGCTGCTAGAAGACTGCCGTGTTAAGCTGTATTTTATTTGCATGCTGAAGCAAGATGCAGCATGGCAGAGGTTAATGACCTATATTGACAAAGAATCTTAGATGTGTATTTTCAATACATATAGTCATTTACAAAAACCAAAGCTGACAATCATTCGTCTAGCTTCACTTCCTAGCAAACATATGAGACCTTGAAAATCTATTTTGGCTATCCAGAAAAGCAGATTAAAACAACTACATTTACTTCATTTGTATCTGATGTCACATCTAACATAGGTCTCCAGAGGTGGTATATTAATGTCCTAAAGCATTGCACCATCTGGTACCTCTTTTGATGTGCAGCATTTGAATGCTTGGTTTAGTCTCTCTGGGCTTTAGTAAATTATGTAAGCTCAGAGGTCTGGCAGTGGGAGATGGGTGCCATGAGGAGATGATTCAGTCATCAATATCTATTGGGTTTCCTTATTGCTGCCATTACACTTCTTTCAGTTCTGCTTATAAATTTTGCAAGTGAATAATTCATTGCACTAGAAGCTGCAAGGTAGTTTTGGAATTTGCCTACTCTGAGATTAGCTATGATTAATCTACCCTTTCCAAATGTGGAAAAGCCAACTATTTTTTTTTCCAGGGTTGGGTGATAAATCAGCAATAAATTGCTTGGGTATGTAACTGCTGAAAATGAAATAAATCACGTTTCCTTTTTTCTTTCTGGATAGGATCAGAGCACCTTGGAATAAATGTGAGTACCAGATTTTGCACTGGCTAGAGCTGCCTTGGAAAGCCATGGCTACTGCCCCTCATCTGAATTCAGATGCGCTCCGAGAGGTCCTGGAATGTCCCATTTGCATGGAATCCTTTACTGAAGAGCACCTGAGACCCAAGCTCTTACACTGCGGGCACACGATCTGCAAACAATGCTTGGAAAAACTCCTAGCAAACAGCATTAATGGGATACGTTGCCCCTTTTGCATCAAAATCACACGGATCACAAACTTAGCTCAGCTGACTGACAATCTTACTGTGCTGAAGATCATAGACACCACAGGACTAGGTGAAGTGGTGGGTCTTCTTATGTGCAAGGTTTGTGGGAGAAGGTTGCCTAGACACTTTTGTAAGAGCTGTAGCTTGGTTTTATGTGAGCCATGCAAGGAGACATCACACATGCCCCAAGGGCACAATGTCATTGCTATCAAAGAGGCTGCTGAAGAGCGTAGGAGGGAATTCGGAACGAGGCTTGCCAGACTTCGGGAGCTCATGGGGGATCTGCAGAAAAGAAAAGCATCTCTTGAGGGTGTCTCAAAAGACTTGCAATCAAGATACAAAGCAGTTTTGCAGGATTACAGCAAAGAAGAGCGCAAGATCCAGGAAGAACTGGCCAGGTCACGCAAGTTCTTCACCACCTCTTTGTCTGAAGTGGAGAAGGTAAATAATCAGATAATGGAGGAACAAGCTTATCTGCTGAATTTAGCAGAAGTGCAGATACTGTCTCGCTGTGACTATTTTCTTGCCAAAATAAAGCAAGGAGATATAGCTCTCTTGGAGGAGGCAGCAGATGAGGAAGAGCCAGAACTGACAAACAGTCTGCCAAGGGAGCTGACTCTTCAAGAAGTTGAGCTCCTTAAGGTGAGCCATGTGGGACCGCTGCAGATTGGGCAAGTGGTGAAGAAACCTCGGACTGTTAACATGGAGGAATCACTCATGGAAACTGCAGCATCCTCGTCGGCATCATTTAGGGAGCCTGAACTGGTGCAAGAAGAGGCCAGCTGCACACCAAATTCCTCACCAGCAAAGCCAAGGATGCCTGAAGCAGCAACCAGCATCCAGCAGTGTCACTTCATCAAGAAGATGGGTTCCAAGGGCAGCCTGCCAGGGATGTTCAATCTCCCCGTCAGCCTACACGTCACTCTCCAAGGAGAGGTGCTTGTGGCAGACCGTGGTAATTTCCGAATCCAGGTTTTTACCCGTAAAGGCTTTCTGAAGGAGATCCGCCGGAGCCCTAGTGGAATTGATAGCTTTGTATTAAGTTTCCTTGGAGCAGACTTGCCCAATTTGACTCCCCTTTCTGTCACCATGAACTGCCATGGCCTGATAGGTGTGACTGACAGCTACGATAACTCTGTAAAGGTGTACACTATGGATGGCCATTGCGTCGCATGTCATCGGAGCCAGCTAAGCAAGCCATGGGGCATCACAGCCCTGCCTTCTGGGCAGTTTGTAGTGACCGACGTGGAAGGGGGAAAACTATGGTGTTTCACAGTGGACCGTGGTGTTGGGGTAGTCAAGTACAGTTGCTTATGTAGTGCAGTCCGCCCTAAGTTTGTTACTTGTGATGCTGAAGGGACCATATACTTTACTCAAGGGCTAGGACTTAACCTGGAAAACCGCCAGTATGAGCATCATTTAGAAGGAGGCTTTTCAATTGGCTCTGTGGGTCCAGATGGGCAGCTGGGACGCCAGATTAGCCACTTCTTCTCAGAGAATGAGGATTTCAGGTGCATTGCTGGGATGTGTGTAGATGCCAGGGGAGACTTAATTGTTGCCGATAGCAGCCGTAAAGAAATTCTGCATTTTCCTAAAGGAGGTGGCTATAATATCTTAATCCGGGAAGGACTCACCTGCCCAATTGGTATAGCCATTACTCCCAAAGGGCAGCTGTTAGTGCTTGACTGTTGGGATCATTGCATTAAGATCTACAGTTACCACCTGAGAAGATACTCCACTCCCTAAAGGCATTTCTCTAGGTAAAGCCCCTTTGGTCATTATGCATTCTTCCAGCCTCACTGCAGTTTGACAGAAACCAATGTCAAACTTTCAGGTAGACTGTGCCAAAACCCAAGGGGGTTTGGCATAGAGGCCATCGTATTTTGTGTTTAGAAACAAAATAGCTTGCGTGGTGGTGTTCTGTGTTTTTTTTTTAATCTATACAATGAAAAAAAGCATGAGGGAAAGAACCCTTGGGAGTATCCGTTCTGTGTTAAATGACTGGTCACTCCATAAACCTCTTCACCTTCTTATGTGACATCTCCTACTTCAAGCTTCAACTATTGTATCTTTCTTTGTGCCATAAACACTGACTGACTGCTCTAAATCACTTTCTCTTAGAGGACTTAGAGAAGCAATCCTCTTGCTGTGGTACTTGCAGGGAACTCAGTAGCAGTTGTCTGGGCAACTACTAGAGAAAGCAATTTCTGATTGCAGCACTGCATAAACCAAAATAGCCCTCTTAAACTGCACAAAGATGGAGCTTTACTTTCAACCTGAAGAGTGAGGTTTTTCTCTCCCCGTTGTCCTGGTATTCAGGAGATCGCCCGGCGTGCCATTTGTGAACCCTCTCTGTTCAATGTGAAGTGAGTACTGTGCAATCATGGGAGACTGAGCTGAGCCAGAAAACTGCCCTCTGAAGGCAATGGGATTTTTATTACTATTAAGAGTTCTACTAGTTAAAAGGGGATAAAAACAGGGTGAGGGTTGGGAGAAAAAATACGGGAAACCTACTGTTGGTATTCACGGGTGTTTTATTATTAACTGTATCTTGGAAACTGTCTTTGGAAGGCATGTTTGGTATCTGAAGCTTTGTGTGGGAGGGGGGGAGGAGAGGGAAGTAATAGGGAGTAAGACTGGGAAATTGTAGTAAACAAGATTAAATGCAACATACCGAGTATTCACCTGCACTTCACTATCCTGCTTTCTAGACCACTGCATTTCCTGATAGATTTTCAACCAACCATCTGCACTGTGTATGTGAAAGTTACTTTCTCTTGAGATGGGGATAGGAGGCATTTTTTCTCTTTTAATTTTTCTTAATACTTGGAAACACTTCCTTTGGTGCACTGCCTTCTTCTCGTGTTTGCACAGCAAAATGCTACATTCCTCAGCTTTTTTTTTTTTTTTTTTTTTTTTTTTTTTTTTTTTTTTTTAATGGTACCAGCAGGCACCAGAGTTCATGTTCATCATGGCTTTGGGCCAAATGAAGCACAAAACTGCAGCTGTGTGAACCAAGGCCCCCATAGTGCTGCTCTCCTGGCTGATAAATACATACCTCAGTGTGGTGCTGCTCGCCTAAAATAGTTTATTGAAGAAAAGATGCATTTAAATAGGACACAGTGGTAGAGTGTTAATCTGCCACAGATAATAGTTACACTGCAGTGCATTTATTTGTTGCTAACAACAAAGTAGTTGCAAATTTTGGGGCACGACAGACAATATAAAAGCTGATTTTTACAGTGGCTGCCACGCTACAGCGAATTGTTTGCTATCTGTGCTACCACATATATGCAACAAGTGATTCTTTTTTTTTTTTAAGAATTTTTTAAATTATTTTTAGTGAAATAGCAAAGTAAAATGGGCTTCAGAGCAGCAGGCACTCCAAGCAATTTTTTGGCCCTTAGAGGGTTTCTGAACAAGCACTGAGAACAGAACTCTTTGGGGTTGATTTTTATTCTCCTTGTCTCCCTGTTCTGTTGAGCCAAAGAGCTGAACAGGGCCAGCATTAAAAAAAAAAAAAAAAAAAAAAAAATCCAGCTGTGTGATGGAGTTGCACCCTGACCAGGGTAACTTCCTATTTCTGTTGCTGTAATTTGCTGGAAGAAGCTTGTAGAAAGGGGAGCAGGTGCTAAGAGGGAATTATTAGCACAGTAGATGGTGGAAGACACTGAGGGAATTTAAAAATTCTACTTTTCTCTTGAGCTGCTCTGTGTATTTACTAAGGCTACCAACTTCCACGTAATTATTTATATTCTCAGCGTCTTTCTTTTTGGGTGGGAGGGGGGAGTTGCCTAAGGTATGTAACAGCAATTTGGGCAGCTGATTGCATCTTGTATGTATGTTTTGGGGAGATGACTACTATTATTGGCACCTTCTGCAGTTAATTACATTGTAACTCAAGGCATTTTTCCACTGTTATGGTAATGGCAGTTCCTTTCCCTCTGATCTCTTTTAAACATCTCTCCTATTCCCAAGAACTGCTTGAAGCAGGAAGCTACCATGGACCTGAATAACTGAAGCAATATTATCTATGATAATATGTACCTCTGTCATATTCTGTTCCAATGGAATTTTTTTGCAATAAACATCACATTAGTAGCAAGAATGTTTCCTGGAGTGCTTAAATGGTCATAAAGCTGGTCCAATAAACTGACTGTGAAGTTTGTCACCCCAGTCGATTGCTGGTTATATAGTTTAAACAAAGCCTCTGTCGTCTGTTCCCCGCTCAGAGAGTCAGAGAAAATAACACAGCTTCGTGATGCATTCGTGGGCCAAGATACTGGGACTGGTGCCTGGGTGTATGTTTAGCCGGCAGCTGTTGTTTTATTCTTGGGTTTCAGACAGAAAAGGGGAAGAGAAGAAAAACTGTTGTCTCCAGCCTAGGGTATGCACTTCCCCTGAAAAAGCTGAATAGGGACTGAGGCGATTTTGGAGTGCTGTATTTCTTGCAGTGGTCCCCCCCCCCCCCACACACACACACGCTGTTGTGATCATCTGCCAAGTGAGATGAAATGGAGTAATTAAGAATTGTGATGAAGTAGTTTGGCGTCTGCTCTTTACCTGGAGAAGGAATGCGTCTGGTTAAAAGTGCGTGTTTGATTTTTAAAGGTTGTGTAATAAAGGAAAAATTGATCCAATTAAAAGTGCATTGCAAACGACTCCTTTGGTTATTAAAAACACTTCATCTCCTCCCTGTGGTGGCAGATTGTTTTTTATGGCTGGTGGGAATTAGACTTGCTAGCACAATAGCTGCAAGACCCCTTTTATGCTGTCAGGATGTGGAGGATAAATCTGATCTCTTTGGCAGGTCTAACGTAACTTTATCTAACACTTCTCTACCCAACTCATAAACAAATACTAGAGTTTCTTACATCCATTCACACAGATAGTCCCATAAGGCCAATGTCTTACTTCTCACTGTAGCTGATACCTGATGTTTAAAAGGCCTGGTCAAAATTCATTCTCACGCAGTGCACTTAGCAAAGTCTGCTTGGGGGCTTGTCTGAACAGCTGGGGTCAGAGTTGCGGTCCTCACGTCACTGACTCATTTAGGCACTTTCTGGCTCAGTTCTGCTCCCCCCACCCCGCAGAGGTGACATACTTTGTTAACAGAATTCACAGGGCTTTTGATAGTGGATAATTTGGATAAATACTGCAAAAAAAATTGTTAGAAACAGCCTATTCATATGGAACCAAAAGAGAGCTAAACAGTTCGCCACTCAGCTTTCAAAGGCACCAGTTTATCATCAGCATGTACAAGGTCTCTTCTTTCTCTGTTAGCCAGCTCCGTCTGTTGATCCGGGCGACAGTTTTTATTACTTGTGCTCATCTCAGGTGACCTGAAGCAGCTCTTTAAACAGCTATGAGTTGCGAGATTATCAAGCGTGTACGATCCTTGCAGAATGACTGCCGCGCCAGCACTGCTAGACCTACCCTGCCATTTTGCGGAAAGGTATGATTTCGTAGCGTAGAGGCAACCAAGCCCTGAACAGTTGCTCTGCTCCGAAATCAACAGCCACGGTTTCAAAAGGGAGGAGAGGGGAGAGACTCTTTCTTAATCAAAGGGGGCAGAGCTATGAAAACAAAAATAAAGCCAGATGCTTTGAGTCTTTTCCATTGTATGGCTTAAGTGATTTTTCTGGGTCATTACTCAATGTGAGGATTTAAAGTTACTTCATTTTGCACAACTAATTACTCTACTTGCCTGGATTACAATGAGCAGTGCATAAGGTCACTTAGGAGACTGTTTCACAGCACATATTTTAAACTAAATTTCACAGTAAGCAGCGAGACTGTTTTTTCCTCCTCTGAACAAAATGTCAAAATCTGAGGTTTTAAAATAAATATAATGATAGAAACCACATGCTGTAAGAGTGTTACAAAGCTATTGTAGTCATTATTTATAGGAACACATCTCAAGGACAGTGAAATTCTATATACTTCTGACCAAGCAGAGCAAGGTATAAGGGAAAGGAATGATCTCCTTTAATAAATGCAAAACTTGCCTTAAAGCTTTATTAATGCACCTGACTCTGTCTAGGAATTGGAAACTAAAGGTTCCCAAGGACTAGTTCAATCTTAATTGTGTTATGGTGGTACCAGACCTAAAGGGAGATAAATTAGACCTTGAAAGGACAGAATGGTCCTATAGTCCCTACTCTGAATAATATGGACTGCTATTTTAGCAGAACTCTAGGCTGTATCCTTAATATGGCTTATATTTTATAAAGTTGTCCAAACTGCTGAGTTCACAAGAAAGCCTGAAAGCATAAACACTGTAACTTCTTAATAGTAAATACAACCAATGACGTGATCCAAGAGAAGGTAAGCAAGTACAACCATACTGAGCAGACTGATGGGCAGAACGTCTTAGCTAGTAGGACAGGACCTCTTCAGAATAAGCAATCTGTTAGTGAGAGGAAAGGTCTTTTACATTTGTTGCAGCCACTTCCCACGGTCAGTTTGTTGAGTCCCAACTTGGCTAGATAGCCTCGGCCAGGAAAACTCTATAGAGATCTGCTCCTCATAGCAAATGCAGGAAAAAAAAACAAAACAGTTGCTCACCAAAGACCTAACAACAGACTACTGCAACATAATGTCTTGATTGTGGCCACACATGCACAGCACACGCCAAGCACATACATACTCCTACTTCTCTAGGCAACCTACTCCCGGTTCCCACCGTGACACACAGGAGAAGAGCGCTCTCAAAGGAGAGGAGTGTTCTCAAAAAACAAAAATATCTTTTCCTTTTCCAAGTTTTCCCAGGTGGAGAACAGAAGTCTCCCACACTGAGGTTCAGCCAGTCTGCACAGTGCGAAGGAAAAGCGTTGTCATTCACATATTTGACAAGACGAGACCCTCTGCATTATCACTGATAACATCTCCATTTTCTCTAAGTGTGGGAGCACTTACAGACATTTGTTCTGCATTTTGCGTATCTCAGTGGGAACGAGTGAGCTAGAGCGGCTGTTGGAAAATTCTGCTGAGGCTGTCAGATTTTGCTGTCAGAGCAGCTCTTCCCTTTTCTGGCTCCCCCTTTCCCCAGCCAGCCAGACCGAGTGGCCACAGAGCAAACAGGCCTCTAATGCACCTTTGCCAACATAGTCCCTGGCAGGTGTATTTGCTGGACAGAGAGATCCCTCTCTTTCCTCCTGTACGTTTTGTGATGGTGTCTTAAATGCAACAGGAGGTGGCACGGGGCATCACGTTTGCCCCAGCTGCCAAATGAAGATGTTCACACAGTTGGTGCAAACTTAATGAGGTGCCATCAGCATTAATTGCTAGCCTCAGTGGTGGAGAAAACCCATGCAGGCTCCAGTGAAACAGATCAATGGATGGGTCGATCTCAAGGTTCCCGCTCGGAGGCCCCTCCAATGAGTTACAAGGTTGCTAGGTTATGTAAAGCCAGAGCCAAACCGATGCTACAAAAGGGCCTTTAATCACGCTAAATGAAATAAAATCAGGGTTTAGTTTTGTTGGCTCACAGGCTAGCTTGGTTTCTAGAGGGGATACTGGGGAAGGCAACCTTCCAGCCTTTGCCTGAGGCCTTGACGGAGTGCAGAACTGCGTGCAACAGCTCCGTGGAAACTCCCCCCCGCCAGGCCTCCAGGCGCCTCTGACGCTTGTGTACCTGCAAACCTTTGCGAGTGGGGAACGCGGCTCCATCCCCCTTTGAGATGCTGTGCCTCTACCTCCCAGTGCTCCTCATAACGGTTCCCATTCGCAGCCTGAGCAGGGGGGCTACAGTGCTCTTCTTCCCCCCCTGCCCCCCCCCCCCCGAAGCAATCTTGCTCCTGCTATATTAGGGTCGATGGGGGGAAGCTTGTCTGGTTCCTGCCTGCAGCACGAGATTTGTCTCTGCCGCAGCACACACCTTATCTGCTAGCAGGAGGAAGAGATCGTTTAGCACTTCTGCGAGCAGAGCAGACTGCAAGCAGTCGAGGTGTTTGCAGCATGCCTGTCCCAGAGGGCTGGCTGAGCACAGGCAGTGAGAAGGGACAAACTCGCCGCTAGCCCTGGAGTGAACCAGATCCGTTTCCCTTCCATGTGGCTGAAGAGATCCATATGCGAACACCTACACACACGTCAAGGGCTCTTGTGACGGCTCCCTTCTGCAGCCCGCGAGCGCAGCATTCAGGCTCTTCCAGCATCGGCAAAGGGCCAGCATCTGGCCCAGCAGTTTACAAGAAGTCAGACTGCCAGCGACGCAGTTTCATGTTTGAGACAATGTTTTCAATTAGGGCTCGACGCACAGATTGTGCACTTTATTGGCAGAGGCCTCCTCCTGAGGCCTACAGATTGATTTATGAAGTTGATTAAAATATTAAAATAATTTTGTGCGATGCTGCAAACATGCCACAATGTGCATTTTTATCATTTTTGGTGCCATTCCAATTAGCTCAAGACTCCCCCTTACCCCCTCCTCTTTTGATCTGCTTTGTTTGCTAACAAATTACAGTTATCCTGGCTTTACTTTTGTATGTATTAGAGATGATGCACGTGTGCTTTCTCTACGCCGTTCTGAAATGGGCTGGCTAGCAGCGGGGAGCACGACAGGCGAGAGCTGTTTCTGGGTTGAGAAGGTATCCAGAACAGTCTAGCTAAAGCTATTTATTCAGATCCTCCTTATGTCACGGGTAAATCGTGAGTAAATCAGCGGAGGAGCTGGGAATAAAATCCACTATCTTCGCCAACAAGCTCTTTCTTTTAGCTAACTGCATTATTTTCCAGGAGAGAACCCTGTGTTTCCCAAAACTCCCTTCTTATCTCTCCACATAGCCACACAACCTCCTCCTAGGTATCTTCAAGTGTCTTAAGCAACTTCAACGTGTTTCCAGAGCAGTGGAAAGTGCCATTTATAGCGTTTGTTCCCTCCATCATGCCGATGGCCCCCAAGATCAACCTCCCAGAGCCCCATGCTGCAGACGGACTCACGCCCAAGGCACAAGCACAGAGATAGCACCTGGTGCCTAAAGGCAACACAGTGAGAACTTAAACACTTATCTTTGAGCATTACCCACAAAATCCCTGTTTGGTCACTGGGAGGCCTATGAGTCCATTGGTGCTTCACTCTGCACCCCTAAAGGGAGGTGGAGAAGATCTGCTAAAATTGCCACCATAGCAGCTAAGCTAAACACTTGCAAATGATATGACCATGTCCCAAATCCTCCCAGGACATGTGGTTGGGAAAGATGCTCTGAACACGCCTGGCATGCATCGACAGCGCCGCGTTCGGTACTGAGGATCCAGCCACAGCCATGCGACAGTCATGGGGTAGGCACAGCTCCAGCCACGTGTGCCCGTGCTGTGTGGGGAAAGGGGAAGCCGAAAGCAAGCCTTGGATAACTGCAAACCATGCACTGAAAAGGAAACTATCTGGGTGAGGCAGTGTCAGCGAGACGCTACTCCACTTCAGGCCCTGTGGTTCCCTGCAGCACCACGAGCTTTCGCTCTGGACCTCCGAGAACTGAACCCATCCCTGTGACGCGCACAAGGCAGAGGGCTCAGAAGCACGAGACGTTTCACAAAAGGGTCAGGATGTTGCCACTGTTCCTCTCCCCATAGGCCTTGACACCATGCTGGTGAAATAGGGGCGATGCTACCCCCAAGCTTGAAAAGCACCAAAGCACTGCTTGTGCTATTCACCAAACAGAGACCCTTCTCATTTACACCCTCTAATGCTGGAGTAACGCAGTCTCTCCAGTCCCTCTGGATTTGAATTAGCCCCACTGGGAGCGGGAGCTGCCCCAAGCCTCCTCCCCACTGACACGCTTGCAAAGGGATTCCAGGGAATACGCTTGGATGATTAATTACGTCTCAGGCACGTAAACAACACACCTCTGCAATGTTTTCTCCTGCTAAATAGGGGCATTGCTATGGCAAACTTCATTTATCATTATTTGAAAACAAACCGAATGAGTATAGAGTGTCATAAATACGCTCACAAGAAGAGCAGCATTGGGTAGACAGACAAAAAATAACTGAAAAGCACCGAAGAGGCTGGTGGGAGCGTAGTCCTGGCTCTGCTGGATTGCACTAAATTAGGCCACTCGCTGCAACGCATGCAAGGCAGGATGAAAGTGCCTTTACAGTCTCTGTTACTGTGAATCCTACGGTATGTCCAAAGGACTGACAGAAACATCAGAGTCATTTTTAACAACAAAATATCAAGCCAAAGGAATATCCCAAGTTCCCTGGAGGAGAGAGATGAACGGGCAAATGGAAGGCTACAGCAATAAGGGAGTTTTTATAAACATAACCTAATTGTATTACTTCAAAGTCCTGAAGTTTATTGCCCTGTTTAATGATGTGTCTCATTATTTATAGTGTAGCACAACGAGTCTGCTATTGATTTAATACACTTCCTTAAAGACCATCATTGTCGCAAGCAATAAAACGAAGCCGTTCTGAGACAGCACAATTATGCCACATCTATCTAAACGGACCCAAATCACCCAGGGCGTTCCGGGGCCACCGCAGTGGGGCCGGGACGTGGCCGACGAGGGTCACGGCGTGTTCGGTTCAAAGCAAGAATGGCAGCTCCGGGGATGGCAGGAGCAGGCGTGCGGCTGCTGAAAGGCAGCGGCGGGACGGGAGGGTTCGCCCAACGCGGGAGTGCTGCCTGCGGACCTGTGCAGCAGTCGCGTGCTGCTGGGCCTTTGCTTTGATCCCGGGCTCCTGTCTGCTCCCACTAACGGAGGAGGGACTACCTGGAACACGCGCACTGCCCGGAGAAAGCAGCTGACCCGATGGAAAATGGGAATAAAAAGAGCTGCAGCAGCATTTGAGTCACTCCCTGTTTCCTCTGATCTCCTTACCTTTCTGATACTGGAGCCAGAGCTGCTGCTGGACCTTCTTGCTGGGGAAGTGGATGGTGCAGCTGAACTCGGAGCCATACAGCGCCTCCGCGATGTAGTGAGAGCCAAACTGCTGGATGAAGGAGAGCAGCTCCTCCCGGCTGCTGTCCTTGCTCAGGATCTTGAGGATGTTTGCGAAGCCTGTAAGAGTAAAGTCTGCTGTTGGCAGGTTGGCCAGGCAGGGTTGACAGCAACAGCCCTGCGAGAAAAAAGCCCCCAAGATCCCCTGCTTAAAACGTCCTTAAGTAGGTACAAAATGCATTTTCTCCTCTGTTTCCTTGGTAGTTTACATAATCTTTTGCTAACCTCAAAATATGTTATTTACCTCAGGCTGCAGCTTTTACGTCATTCTATGATTCCTCTTCACAAATAAACTGTCAGGGATGCACATGTGAATGCATGCGTATACATACACACACAAGCTCAGGCTTGTTTTGCAGAACGCTAGAACATAAATCAATGGCTTCTGCAGAGGATGTGCTTGGCCTTTGTTATGCAGGGATCACTGCCAGAAAGGTTGTCCTGGTGTAAGGATGAATTTATTATAGATTGTACAGGCGGACCATCCCCAGCGTAAATACTCTGGACAACTGATACCTATTTTTAGAACAGCTGGAGACAGCCCAGAGTGACTTGAGCAGTTGGGCTGACAGCAGTTCAGTGGATGCACCCAGGGCGGACAGGGCGGGGTGAGCTCTGCAGAGCCCCAGGCAGACAGCTTGGGACTGCCCTGGAGCAGCACCACCGGCACCTGGGAGGACAAACCCAACCACGTCCTCCAGGTGTTTGCAAGAGGCAGGGAAACTCCTACAGTAAGACCGCTATTTTGTCAAGACCAAACTTTGCCAAGAGGCTTTTCTGACTAGGACACGGTAAGCAACCTCAGCTCAGCTGCCCAGCCTTCTTGCTTGGGCCAGGATTAGGTATTTCTCAGAGAGTCTAGAGTTGGACTATGTCCCGGAGCTGGGAGGTGACTCCAGGCTCGGGACGCTCCCTCCCTGCAGTCTTACATGGGGATGGAGTTTTGCCTAGTTCGATATCGTTTAAATCGCTGGCATGGGGGACAGGGCACCGGTATCTATCCTCATTGCTCTATAAAAATGATCCATCTTGGAGGCACTGGTGACTATACGAAGCCTTGGCGTTATTTAGAGCTGGCCAGTATCGAAGTTTTTGGTCCAGTGGTGAAACTGAAAATATATTACAAGAAAATATGTCGTAGCTGTCACCAGAAGGAGGTTAGCTGGCTGGCTGGTTGGTTGGCTGATTTTTTGAAGGAAAAGCTTTACTAAATAAAAAGGATGATAAATTCATTTTGAGCTGACCCCAAATACTTTGCTCAATTCCAAGGGGGTCAGTTTGTTCTGGGGCCGTGCAGCCTTTTTGTATCAAATCCTTTTTCCCTCCATTTAAAAATAGGTTGATTTTTAAATAAAAAATGCTGTTTTGAAATGGAAGGGCAGAACATTTCAGGTCGCAACAAAACGTTTCAACGTTTCTGAAAGAAAACGTGCGGTTATGCAAATGCGGCAGTGAAATGCTGTGACGTTGGCAGGATCCTCCCTCCCGCCCCTTCTTCATCTGCAACTCCTCGCTTCATATGACCCACGTTTACAAAACCTTTGGGGGTCCTTTTGAAATCCCATTTTCCAGGAATTTACTACTTGCCACGCATGTGTACGTACAGCCCCGACGCGAATCCTTCCTTATCGGCGCAATCCCGCCCAGTCACGCAAACTGCCCGCCTCGGTTTCCCCCCCGCAGAGAGGAGAGGAGGCTCTCTGCCTGCCTCCGCAGCAGCGGCGGGCGCCTTCGCTACCGCCCGAGCAGAGCCCGGAGGTGCAAAGCGCTGCAGAAACGCTCTGCACGACAGCGGGTTGCGAAGCGCGGGGTAGCGACGGGGGAGCCGGTGGCGAGAAGACAGCGTGGCCCGCTGCCGCCAGCAAGGCGGCCCTCACCTGCCGAGAGGGTGATGGAGCTGAGCTTCACTCTGTACAGGTTGCTTCTGACCCTCCAGTGCTGCACCATGGGGTAGCCCATCGCCTCGTCGTACTTGATGTCTCCTGCGAAGACAGAGCCGGAGCGCTCGGGACCGCCGATCGGAGCGGCAGGCGCCGGCGCGCTCTGAAAAGGCGCTATAGCCGCGCCGAGCGTTTCCTTCGCGACGCGCGTCGGGGCTGCGAGCGCGGCGACAACAGGGACCGCGACCTGCGCCGGCGGACGGCGCCGCTGGAGTCCCCGGGGCTGCTGCCCAGGCCGGCGGGCGCCGGCCGGGCCGAGGGGCGGCCGCGCCATGGCCGGGGCACCGCTGCGAGGGAGCTCGCAGCAGCGGGCCCGGGGCCGCCGTCCGGGGGCGGAGGCGCGGAGCCGACGCAGCGTTTCCGGCTGCCGAAGGAAGGCCGGGAGGGTGCCGGGAAGGGCCGCGGGGTCTCGGGGCACGCCGGCCAGGGCTGGGCGCGAGGAGGGGAGCCGGCGGGTTGCTTCCGCCCTCGCGGGGCGCGCGGCGGCACGGCTCGTACCCGTGAGCAGCTGGAGGTTGGGAAGGGGCTCCGAGAGGACGCCGCGGCACTGCTCCTCCACGGGCAGGGGGATCACCAGGAGGCCGTCGGCCAGCTGCGGGAAGTCCTTGATGAAGTTATTCTCCCTGCGGAGAGAAAAAAAGAAAACTCCAAAGCAACGATGCGGCGTCCGGGCGGAGGGGCCGAGCTGGCCTCGCGGCGCCGGGGCCGAGGGGGGTCTCCCGGGTGGGTTCCTCAGGGCAGGAGAAGAGCAGGCCCCCCGCGCCGGAGGGGGTTTCCTCGCCCTCAGCCCAGCCCCGGCCTCGCCGTGCCGCTGTCCGACCCCGGCGCAGGGCAGCTGCCTCCGGGCCGCGCCGGCCCCGGCCCAACGGCCGGGGGAAGCCCTTGAAGCGCGGTGGAAACGGAAAGGTGCGGCCTTGGGGGCGACGCGCAGGGCAGACGGCTCCGAGCACCCCGCGTGCGGAGCTGGAGGGGCTTTGCCACAGAAAAGAGGGACGCGCCGGCAAAACGGGGTCAGCCCTGGGAGCGCGGCGGCAGTCTCCGTCCCGGAGCCGCCTCCCCCTCCCTCCCGCCGCTCCCGGTTCGGGACGCGGCCGGCGCGCCCCGCGGCCCACGGCGCTCTGCTTGCCCCATCCAGGCGCGCGCTCCGAGGCGAGACACGCGCCCCGACAGCCCTCTTGGTTTCTCCGGAGAGATTCAGGCCCAACGCGCAGAAGCCGAGCGCGGCAGGGCAGGAGAGACGCCGCGCGGGGCGGCCGACGCGGAGCAGCGGCCTGCGCTCTCCCTACGCCACCTGGTTGCATCTCACGAGCTTCACTAGAGACACTGCCAGAGAAAAAGTGTTTTATTTGTCCGAGGGGAAAAACCTCTCGCTCACACATATGCTCACAAATCTCCTATTGATCGCGCTCCGCTCTGCATCCCCAGTGGCTAAGCGGTGATTTGCTGTTCTAAGCCCTTCGCTGTCTTAGCAATGCAAATGGGGTAAGTGCAATTACTCCAGGAGCCTCAGGCTGCCTGGGTGGCCAGAGGCAGGGGCTACAAGACCAGGTGAACTGGTAGGGAAGGAGCATGTGGATATTTCTGCTACTCCACCTCAGCAGAAAGGGGAGAAAAGTGTCGGTAATGCTCCAGACAACAACTCCAGAGCCCAGGAAAAGCAAGTTGTAGCACTGCAAATGAGAGGATGGAGCAGATCTTCCACTGTGCAGCTCTACTAGGGCCAGTAGAGGACGGAGACTGTCCCCTCTGTGACTGGTCAGCCCCACGCTGTCCATCAGAGAAAAACCACAAGGGGGAGGTGAGTCACACCAAATGCCATCCGGCCTAGCACCCTGCCTCTGGGAGCACCAGGAGGGAGCACGGTGGGACCAGCTAGTGGCACCTTCCCGGGCACCCTCCCAGTTTCCAACTATCTGAGTTAAGAGCGTTGGGTCTGGTTATGGTTACAGCACATCCTCCCAAACACATACAAGCTCGGGAAGAGAGACCTGACACTGCCGGAATAACTGGCTCCTGGGTGACGAAACGCTTGTCCTGTGCCCAGCTGAACAACAGCTACGCACAAGCGCTCGCTGTGCACGGGAAGGGCTCTGAGCGGCTCATCCCGCACTCCTAAAACATGGGCACCTCTCCCATCCCCTGGCTGCGGGGTGCGGAGACTGCTCTGTCCTCTTGGCTGGGGGAGGCAAATGTTTGCCTGCCACTGCTTAATACAGGCAAACGCATCCCAAATAGACTGTGGAGCACTAGCCCCGGTACCCTGCAATTGCAGCAGCTGGGGCGACACATTGTGTGATGGGGACCATGCCACCACTTAGACCACGGCTGCGGCAGCCCCGTTAGGCATCCAAAAAACCTGCTCCCTCCTAGAAACCTGTGCTGTTCTGCTGCCGTTACAGCGAGGCCAGAAATACCCACCGGATCTTCTGCCACGCTTCACAGCAGAAGCTAGGAGATTGCATTAATCTAGCACATTATATCCAAGTACAGGTGAGAGAAGATGCATAGAAACTACCTCTCTTCCATCACCCCCAAAGGAACGTGTCCAGACCATTTCATGGATACCTGCCTGTGTCTGGGCGCACAGGCCAGCTGTCACCCTGCGCAATGCTCCTCCGAGCGCGCTGCGCACGCGCTGGCCGCGTTGCACAGACACTTCTGCACTCAGCCAAAGGAAGCTGGGCACGAGCCCAGCTTGTTTGGGGTAGAAAAACAACAGCTGGGGTGGGTGGCAGTCCGTGTGCCATAGCAGCTAAGGAAGGAGGGACCTGAAAGGAGAAGCCACACAAAGCCAGGTGTGAGGATCATCTGTATGCAGTGGCTGCTAGTCAAAGCTGATGCCTCTCTAAAAAGGTATTTACTGAAAAGCTGTGCTCCATGGTGCTGCTTGCTGTAATATCATTTGCTTAAAGAGCTCTGCAATCAAAAGATTGGGGAAAAACAAGGGCCAAGTGCATGCACTTGCAAATAAAGGCCTGTGCACGCGTAAGTGTGTGTGCACGCATATGTCTACAATATGCTGCTATGTTTGAGCGAGCAGCGCTAAAAGACAGGACTTCAGGAGCAGTTTGATGACACATTTTTGCTAGCAAATCCTTTCCGTGCCTCCTCCCTCCCCTCTGCCAACAGCTGTCTTTTCTCTTTGCTAGCAGGTCAGCGCTGTTCACTTCCCTGCCTTCAACCACACACACGTGCTGCTCTGTCACACATGGAGCGGCCCCTGCAAGCGAGGAACGAGCCACAGAAGAGCAGAGGGGAGGGAAACACCAGATCTCTCCGCTCAGCGCGGGACAGCAGAGAGTCCCGCAGTCTCTGCACGGAGCTGCCGAGACAGCGCTGCCCCGCACCGCGCCAAGCTGGGACCTGCTCCTGCGGGCAGGGCAAGGCGGACGGGGAGGGCCGAGAGCGGTGACGAGGAAAATCGGTTCGGGAAGGGTCTTCCCCACGCGCCCCCGGCACCGAGGGCGGTGTGCTGCGGAGTCTCAGCCGGCAGAGGGCTGCCGCTCCTTTTCCACCGCGCCTTATTAACCACCCTGCGGCTCGCAGCGCTGCCCGCCGTAAATCACAGAAAGAGTTTCTGCCGGGCTTTCGTGCTCTTTAGAAGCGCTGATCAGAGCCCCCGCGCGCAGACCCCGAGGAGCTCGGCACGAGGAACGGAAGCGCGGGCGAGGGGCGGAGACGCATTGGGAGGGCTGCGGAGGCTCGGCGTTACCGGCCGCCCCGCGAGCCGCCGGGGCGGACGCGTGTCGGCCCGGGTGCACGTCTGCACCGCCCGCACTTTGGCACGGGTCCGGCATCACATGCAGTACCTGTGCTTGCGTGAAGGTCCGTGTGGTTGCTGTGACCTTGTGGTTTCTACCAGCAGCGGAGCCAAGTTCATTCCAGTCAGCTCAGGAGAGAGCCCACGACACCTATCTGCTCTCAGCACCTGACAGCCACACGACAGGCACCCTCCTCTTTCTCTTTTCTGCCCTCCAGCACCTCTCCATTACTCACAGAGCAGATGTGTTACACGAGCAGCAAACCCGCTGTCGATCCTCAGTGCAACGCGCACTGAATTAACTTGTTCACTCTCATCCTTCTCCTGGAAGGGATCTGCCAGTCTCTACGGGCACTTAACAGATAGCAAGTTATTATACAAAGAAATGTTTTTTTTCTCCCTCCCTGCCCCAATCCCCAGTAGTTGCCAATCCAGACTACTTCCTTTCCTTGAGGATGAGCTGACTTCCAGATAAATGAGTCTTGATGTTGAAAAAGGTCAGATATCCCAAGGCTTCACTAACATCTCTTACTGGCAGGGTGGGCTGAAGAGGAAGGCACTATGCTGGATTATACTGGGTTTAAAATCCCAGTTTTGACAGACACTCCGTGTAACCTTGGCCAAATCATAAAACCCAGCCAGTGCCTCAGGCGAAATGGAGATGACAGCTCTCTCCTTCACCGAGGTGCTGGTGGGGTAAAAGCAATTAGTAACTGCAAGGTGCTCAGTTACCAGGAGGAGGGGGGTCAGGTGAGAGGAGCCTGCTGAGTCTGTATCCTCTTGTCCTTCAAAAACTGGATATGCAAAACTAGAGACTGTTTTGAGGACTCTGACCTTCCATAATGCACCCAAGGTCACGCAACGAATTGCTGGAGCCTAGAGCTGCATTACTCCGCTCAGCAGTGCCGGCCCTGTGCCACGCAGCCCAGGGAGCAGAGGAAGGCACTCAGAGGATGGGCGAGAGGGGCCGGCATCCCAGCACCAGCGGTGGTGCGCATGGCAGCTGGGGGAGCAGCAGCAGAACTGGAGGTTGGCACTGGAGCTGCTGGCCTGGATGGTGCTGTAGGTGCTGTGCCCAGTCCAAGGTGAGGCTCTGTTAAGCCCTGGGGTATTTTGTCCGCAAGCCAGGGCACTGAAGGCCAGCGCCAAAACTGCAGTCTCTGTGAGTGGATTTTGGTCTGTGGTAGTTACAGATCGGCCAGTGACTCATATTCATTTCATTTTTCTATTAGCAGCACCATCGGGTGAAGAAGCACTTCTCCTAGGCTCAGTCAGCTGTGGCTTCCTCCCTTCATGCTTCATTCTTGAAGAACATGTCCTAGGGGCTGGACTTTTGCCTGCCATCCCTCCTACTCTGCTTACCCATAAGATTTTCACTGCAAGAGCAAACCATCATTTTAAGTGGAGCTTCCTGCTCCTCCAACAGCAGTTGACAGTGGATGCACATGATGCATCTCAGCAACTGTGGGCAAATACAGTCAGGAAGGGATAAAAGAAAAAAAAAGAAAGGAAAGGAAAAGACCCCATAAGTGATTAGCTGATGGCCTGAAGCACGAGATTTAATTACCCTTATCTGAGCCAGCACAGCTACAAATGTTAATCACATTGTCATCCAGTGTGGTTATGTTCAGGAAGGTGGCTATGTGAGGATAGCACTTTCTGCACAGCTATACTATTCATGCCTGTGATGACATCTTCTGTGGCAAGAATAATTTATTAGCCGTCTTTCCGTCCTGCAATGGCTTGGGAAGAACAAGATGGATTTGAGGTTGTCTAATTCATCATGCTGGTTTTTGAACCAACCTTCCTTCCAGCGTCCTCAACGGGGTGGCTGTAAGCTCAGAAGAGGCTGGCTTGCACCTGACATGGGAGCATTCAGGAATAGCTCCTCCTTTTTAACTTGTAATCACAAAAAAATTGATCTAGAGTCAGAGGGAGACAGTAAAGAGTGTCTCCTATTTCCACACTTACTTTGGAAAAGGTAAGCACACTGTAAATCTCACCCGAGACTTTGTCACCATGACCTCAGGCACCAGTGAGTTATAAAGGCTGAGCACATACTGCGTGAAGTAGCCATTACTTACGCCAAATTTACTAGCCATTAATTTTAGGGAGTCCCTGCTCCTCTCTAACAAGGCAGGATAAAACGAAGAGACCAACCAGTTTCTGCCAGGCCTTTTAGTCCTCTGCAGCTCCCTAACGGAGCAGTCTCGCTCTTTGCAATGATGATGAGACTGGTCAGTAGGGGAGAGCGTTGCCCCAGAAGGCTGATTTTCGGTGAGCAGGACACGTGGCTTCCCCGCTCGCCGACGGAAAGCTGGCCAGGCCATCGGGCAGCTGATGGGGCTCGCTTCCTGTGATGGCAGTGGGGTGACAGCGGTGACAGAAAGGGGGCAAGGTCTGCAGAGGTATTGGGGAGGCTGCGGGGTGGGGGGGAGAGAGCACATGGGGAGTGCGTTGCGCGGAGGCCCCAGCTCCCACGGCCCCTCGGCAGCCTGGGCCAGCAGGATGGCAAGCGCTGTCCTTGGCCACCTTACCGGAGGTCTGTCCCAAAGCCACGTGGCCGCCAGGACCCAGCTTGCCATGGGCAGGTTCCCCTAAGACATGTCAGGGAAGAGCCCACGTGGCCAGCCTGGAGCCGCGAAACCCAGCTCCTCTCGGACATGACCGGCACACACGAGCACGGATGAGCTTACAGCCAGATCTGCACTCGGAGCAAACAACGTGGGCCACCAAGCAGCTGGTGCCACCGCACGTCCCTGGCACGGCAGGGGCTGACGCGCGCAGCTAACCCAGCTCTGGACGCCAGCGGCACTTGGTCGCAGCGAGAGTACATGCCAGTGTTTTTGCTCTGTTAATAAACGGCTCAACAATATTCAATAGCTGCTCTACCCCCTCGGTTCGGGGAAAATTAGCATTTAAATTGAGGTGTTTCAGGGAGGTAAATCACGAGAGCGCTGGGACCGAGCGCGTCCCCGGCTGCAGGCGCTGCTGCGCGGCACTCACAGCAGCGGGCTCGGCTCTCGGGGCTGGCACGCGTCGTCCTTCCCGCGGGGCCGAGGGCTGCCCGCTCCCCTCCTGCGGCACCATGAAGCTATCTGCTCTGCAACTGCGAGGCGGTGAGGACGGTTCAGTCAATCACCGCTGGCGAAATGCCGCGGGCTCCGTCTCGGCGGCTCTTTGATCCAAGTACAGGAATACTAATTGCAGCACCGTGCCGGGAGTGCCGGCTGGAGAGGCAGCGTGGGTCTGTGCCACCCGGCACCATCAGCTGCCTCGGCCCTTGCCTGTGACTCACAGCACAACAGTGAGAGCAAGAACAGCCAGAGGCCGCGTGAGACTTTGAAGCTAGGACCCACCAAGTCTGACTCTGTCCGTGGGAATGGTGTCCTCCTCAGAGCATGGTCACCTGTGGGGCCCATTTGCCCCGATGGTGCCCAACCTGCCTGACACCATCAGGACAGTGGGACACCACTGCAACCTCCAGAAGGCCTGGCCAGCTGGTGCATACCAGCACCAACCGGCTGCTCAACTCAAAAACGAGGAGGTCTCCTGTGGCCACCACCGGAAGAGCTCTGCTGGGAGCAGCACTTGGCAGTAACATGGAGGGCCAGGACAGCAACGACAGGCCTGCTGAAATGAAATTAGTGGTGGAAGTAGTACTGAACCTCTGGGAGCCAACAGAGATGGAGAGGTCTCTCTAGACTCATGACAGTGAATAGCTTATTCACCAGAAGACATCATTTTGGTTGACCTGAAACTATTTGTCAACTCAGTTTGAAGTTGTTGTGAAGTCTGAGCAGAGATTTTTGTTTGTGTGTGTGCAAAACAGAGATGGAGGAAGCAATGCTTCTCCTTAACTTATGATGCCTCCGGCATCAGGAGGACTTACCAGCCTCTGGAATGGGTCTGCCTTCAACTCCTCCATCAGCACGGTGCATGTAGCACTGACACTACCGTGCAAAGGACTCAAACGCTTGATGGGGAGATGGCACTCAGGGGCAGCAGCCATTACAACCCTTAACAATCCTGTGGTTATTACAACCACAAATTCAACAAGCACTGTTGCCACTGCACTGCTGGGTAACATGGGGGTACAGGCTCCCCTTCCTCCTCCTTCCCTAAAATGGTGCTAAAATGCCTTGCTTTAACTAAAGTCAAGTCCAAACTGAGACTGCTGCTGCTTTTCCATTCTGCATTAACTGACAAGAACATAAAAATCATTTCATGGTAATCTAAACTACGATGCTGCTGATTTTTTAGTTTGGCTGTTGAACCGATAAATCGATTCTTCACACCGCCTTTGTCAAATCTGCCTCCTGGGTTGGCCGGATCCCTTCCCACTAGCTCCTCAGGAATTGTGCACCTCAGCTGGACAGCGCCATCCTCTAGAAACAGTGGATCATTCAAACTTTATTTTCCCACAAGCAATCTCCAAACATTCCTTGAGCACTAAAGCCCTCTCAGCTGCTGCAGCTTTAGAGTGCGCCGCAACGTGTCGTATCACCATTGCCCTCCTCCAGCCACTGCAGTCATCTTCGGATGCACTAGAGTGTCACCGCAAGTTTTGCTTGCCGTCGCCCTACTCTGTCATCCTACACAACATGTCAAGGCTAAGGGATCTGGGACATCAAACAGAGCTAAGCAGCGAGAGGTCCCAGCAGCAGAGCTAGGCAAGCACTCAAAAGGTGTGATGCCCAACACACTGCCTGCTTCTGGGCAGATGACACCAACAAGCACTCAGAGAAACCCCGCTGGTACTGACTACCACAGACACACAAGCAATCACAGAGAAAAGGCAAATGCTCTCCTGAAGCTGTTTCTAGAGCAAACACACAGGAATCTGCAGAGGGAACGAGAGACAGAACAGCAATGGGGCGCAAGAAAGACTTCCCTTCCTGAATTATGGAAAAGCCATTCAGATGGGGAGATGAGATCCACCACCAACAAGCTGCTCTGAACAGCAGAGATGACAAAGCTCAGCTCCATTTCAGGTGACTTTCTGTGTGGATATGCTAGTGCCTACAAGCGGTGTATGCCATGCTGTGGACTCTCTCGGTGGGACCTCAGGAGACTCTTGCCTTCCCAGCTATTGACGCTCAAGAAGCCTGTAGCAATATCAGTATTTCTGAGTATTTCTGTCTGCTACTGACACTAGCCAAGAAGTGAACACACACGTGGCCAGACAGTTGCATTACCCTCATCTCCAGGGGAAGCTGAGAGAAAAACCTGTTAGTGCAACTGGTGCTCACAGCCTCCTCCCAGGAAGCAAAGGAGGGAGTGGGCCTTACAAGGAGCCAGGTACACTCCTCCACTATGAAGCAGAGTCTCCCTTGCTCTGCAGAGTCAGGCCTCCTCCACACTCTGAGAGCAGCACTTGCACCACCAGTTCGGTGACCAAGGCTGCCAATGATTCATCGCAACACATAAACCCATGAAACCAGAGAGAACCAACCCCAGCTGCAACCTTGTCCTCACAACTGCCAGGTGGGAGTGATCCCATCAGCAAAGGTGACTGCCCTTCTAACAGCGCCCTCAGCACCCTCTCCCATCTATCATCTTTTATTACTCCTACTCCCCACCCCCCTGCCCACTGTCCCGATCCCCCTTCTTCGCCATTATACAGCTATTTATTTATTCTACTAAACTGAGTCTCCTGTGGGTGAAATCTTGCGGTAGGCTGTGGATCTCTCTTTCTCTGGAGTGTCTGTTGGGAACTTGCTGAAACAGTGTGGAGTAAAAACAAATTCGAAAACTCATAGTTCCCACAGCAACGCCTCGTGCATATGTAGTATGCAGTATTAAGGTATACAAACTAGATTTATGCCTTAATTATGCAGTCATGGTTGCAAGAGGAAATTCATGCTAAGCTCTATTTTTCAACCCCTTATACAACTTTGCAAATATACAGATTGCTCACTTTGGGATTGAAATTTCACCATGCTTATCCTAAAAGCTCAAAGGTGATTTCCTAGAAGAAGTTTTAAGAAAAGTCACTAAACTATGATTGGGTGAGAAGGCTAAGGTGAAAAGCAGGCACACACCTGCTTAGCAAAAAGGGTCAGAGTGGCAAACTCTTTCATTTGCCTCTAACTCTGGCAGAACTTGCTCCTAGAAGTTCACACCTATCAGATAGTTAATCCTTCACAAAGCATGCGTATACGAGGTGGAAGAAGAGACTTGGTGCAGAAAATAGAACAATTACTGATATTCAAAACCTGCTTAACTTTTCTTAGCAGCATCAGGCTCAGAGCCCAAAACATCAGACTGCACACACCAACACCCTCCTCCTTCTTGAGAGCGCAGGCTCCAAGCCCTTTGGATTTTCTGTCAGAGACTCCCTCATTTGATGAGCTATTTGTGTCAACGACTGCTCACAAGTAGCAAGAAAGCTATGGAATATGACCCAGGATAAACATATCTGACCCAACATTACACATCTATAAGTTACTGTCTCTTTACTGCTGTTCAGCTTGGATAGGCTAACATAGGCTTCTCACCCAAAATACGCCCACACACACCTCCTCTCCACCTTTTCCAAAAGCAAAACAAGCAACCAGCCACCAACCAGCCATGAAAACCTGCAGCTCTGCATGACGCTGCATTAAGCGTGATGGTTCTCTCTCCAGCAAGACAGGCAGTGGCTCTGTCACAGCCCAGGGCTGGCTGGGTTTTGGACTCGGTAGCCTTGTCTGGAGCCTGCAACCTGGTGGAGAGGGCTAGGAGGACACATCTGTG
This sequence comes from Rhea pennata, assembly GCF_028389875.1. Classification (NCBI taxonomy): domain Eukaryota; kingdom Metazoa; phylum Chordata; class Aves; order Rheiformes; family Rheidae; genus Rhea; species Rhea pennata. The sequence continues at coordinate 6,187,319 of NC_084680.1, forward strand.
CCATGCCACCCCTACTTGATAGGCCAGTTGTGGAAACTTCCAAGCAACTGATGTGACTTGATCAGAAATCAGTCCGTCCGCAAAGAGCTGGAGCTGCTTAGTGCTTGACAGGAGTATCTGCTGTTCAAGGTGTCTCTCTCCATTACATTAGCAGTCGCTGACAGCCGAGGGGTCTGACCTTGTCGGCTTCCATAAGCTCAGCAAGTTTCAGCTTTTTAACAATTTGGATGGGAAGGTGCCATGAAGACAGACAGACCTCCTGAAGCAACTCTTGAAGCTTCTGCCCACCAGGCAGTAGCCACTATGAAATGAACTGGGGATGTTTTCCTATGCTCGAATGGTTCAAAGCCTAGTTGGATTACTCCTCCAAAAAGATTATTTCAGCGGTGAGCTGAGCCAAAGCTGTGGGTCCTCTTGTGAGGGTTCATTTGGGTGCTGTTTGCAATCATTTCAAACATGTTGCCCAAACAGCTCCGTTCCTCACCGTTTCATTAGGATTATTTGTATTGAGGCAAAAAATAGCAAAACTCCCACTCATGCCGGTGGAGCCAGGACTACACTCTGGATTTTCCCAAGGAACCTGCAGGAGACTGGTGCCTGACACATACCGAGGTCTTACAGGATTCGGGCACAGCTACCAAGACAGCCATGCGAAGCCTGCCGCCTCTCTTTGGCCAGCCCTGTCACACCAGCAGCTATTCGCAGGTAACCGACACTAGAACTACAGTGTGGCGGAAAGTGCAAGCGCTGTCTTTTAAATAATATTTGCATTTCCAGCATAAACGCAGAGCCACTTCTCTGCTCAGCGCACACATCTATTCTCTTCACAATCTGGGATCGTAAGCATTTTTTTCCGCTAAGCTTCACTGTTAACCTTTAAGATGGAGATAAGGCATAAGAGTTTGGACAGGAATTGGAAGGGACCCTGGAAATGAGCCAGGAGCAGCGTTAATACTGCGCTACACGTTATATCTCTTCGGTTCCTCTTTTCCCCCAGGGTGATTCGGACTGCTCTTGACTACCACCGTGGTATTACAAACTCTAATGAGGTTTGGAAAATAAGAAACCCACTGCGGCGTGGGAGAAACTAACAGAAATTGTTTTGTCTTCTCTCTATTAGTCATTAGAAGCAGAGGAAAAACAGCCACAGGCAGCGGCAGGGCCGCAGTATCACCAACATTTCACACGCTGGCGCTCCGCCAAAGTCGTTTCGCTGCAGCTAACGCTCCCGCCGCCCCTTGCGGGCAGCCTGCCTTACGCCAGCGGGGGCTCCAGCCGCGCCAGCGTCCCCAAAGCAGCGCCCCACAAGCCAGGGACGGCTCCAGCAGCCCGGGCTCCGCCGGCAGCGGAGGTTCGGCGCCGCGGCGGCGGTCCGACGCGCTCCGCTCGGCTGCTCCGCGCTCCCACCGTCACAGCACGGTGCCGGCGGGCGGCAGCGAGCCGCTTTGCAGAGCCGCGTTTCTTCCCGGGGGGCCTCCTGCGCCCGCGGGGAGGGGAGGGGGGTGCAGGGAAGGCAGCGGCAGCCCCCGGGCTGGGCGGCGCTCAGAGTAGCACCCATAAGCCGCACATCCCCCCGGCTCTGCCAGGCAGCCGGGCCATACGGTTAATTAGCTAAAATTTGCGACTGCGTCTGCAAAGTTGCATTGCCGTGTGTGAAGTTAATTATGGAAGCCATGAAACGATGCACTTGCCGAGTCGGGGCAGAGGGACGACACCTGCAGTGAACTTACTTCTTTTTAATCCCCCAGACAAACTCAGGAGGCCAGAGCGAAGTCTCCTCTGCCCTTTGCAGCGCTCGGGCGAGGCTGCCTGAACACCTTCGTTTTGCTTCCTGCCTCCCAGCTCCTTTCAGAGCTGCCATCAAGGGGGAATCCTGCTCGCATCCAGGGGTGTCAGGCTTCCCAATGACAAGCGGCAGTGCCATCACGCTTCCCAGATGTTCGCTTGCTGCCTCAGGTAACGGTACAGCTGGCAAACGGCGCAGCGCCCTGGAAAGCCAGGACAGAGGCGCGTCTGCTTCCCGCTGCTCTGCACGCATCAGGCACTTCACCAGCCACGCCGCTCTTTCGGTACGCTGCTGGCGGAGAAATGAACTGGCACAAATGCCCTGAACTTTAATCTCAAGAAAATTGTTATTGAGCCCAACAGCCCATGGGACACTCCTCCACACACGCTGCAGCTTCCTCGCACAGCTGTAATCACCGCTGGGCGAGCGGGAGTCAGAGCAGCAAGAGAGCACTGCTGCGAGGTCAGGGACAAGCGCGACCGACGCTGGGCTGCTACCAACTGCTTATTTTGCATTTCTGAGTGCTGGGCCATGGCTCAGCACTCCAGGCTAGGTGACATTGTTCAGTAACCAGGTGCAGTAGAAGTTTTAGTGGATCTCCTGGATTACACACAGGCTCTGTGGCTCGGATGTGGCAGGAAGAAGGGAGAGCTCCCAACACAACCTGTATGCCAGCTCTGTGTTCACCTTTGGTGGACAGTTGGTTCAACTAATAGGGCCCAAACCAGACCTAGCATTCGCCTTCAGGTCACAGTTACACTGCAAAAGATGCGAGGGCAATTCCTCAGTCTCTGGAGCAATCACTTGGGATGGAAAAAAAGAAAAGACAAGATTTTCTACTTCACTGAGGACCGCATTCAAGATCTGCTGCTAACGCTGAAGCAAGCATGGCTCACAGCTGGCACAGATACGTTGTGAAGCCGTAGTGCTCAGATATCCCCATGCTAGTGCCTGATCGCAACAGCATCGCCTGGAGCAAGGATTCTCATTGCTAGGTTAAAGTCATGCTGGATGGGGTGAATCTCCAACAACCAGCCTCAGCACTAGCAAAGAGCAGCAATGACAGCCTGGCAAGTGTTGGCCTTCTCCCCAGAGATACCATTGGAGCAATGCCCATGGCGCAAGCAGCATCCTGCTCTGGGGAGGCGTCTTTTATTCAGAGCACAAAAGCAAGGCCTTTGCTACTGGGAGCCACCAAAGAAGCGTCCATAGCGTGCTGGATAACCCTCCCTTAACCCCCACACCTCACTCTCTTCCCTCTTTTCAGTTGAATTTAACACTTACTTTTGTTTGTTCCAAGTGAATGCCAAGCCCTTGCTGTTCCCTGTCTAACACGCTCTGCACCCTGAGCTAGGAGAGGGAAAAGGGAAAAACTACTCCTGTCTGCAAGCCTGCACCCACAGTAAAGCTATAAAGCTGAGAAGGATTCCCAGGAGGAAAGGTACTACACAAAAGCGAGCTGTTATTACTATAAAACCAATCTCTGCCACTTCTCCTAACAGCACAGATTAACTATGCAATAATACCAAATATAATTAGAACCATGAAAGTCAGAAGTGGGAAGACCTGATGGGTCAGTAAGCCCATCCCCAGTTTGGAGCTGGATTGTCTCTCCCCATGTAATGGAAGCAGAGAAAACCTCCCAGATGCCTTGGGAGCTAGTAAAGGTGAAGCCAAATTTTGCAGTACTGAGCATCGGGGAGGAGCAGCGACACTGGGAGGGGACAGCAGGAGTCACTGTGTCTCTGAGGGAAGCGCCATGGTCAACACAAGTGCATCCACAGACAACACGTCCATGCCTGCCTCGGCGTCCCACACCAGGCCTGCGTCTTTGCCCGCCACGGTGCCGAAGCACCACGTGTCTGCTGCGGAAGTCCTGCTAAAACCCAGTTTGCTGATGTGGGTCAAACTGAGCAGGTGAGCAGAGCCCTGGTCTTGCTCTGCAAGTGCCCAATGCCGCTCTCTGGTTTCTCTCTTCTATACAGTTTTATGCTCCTTATGTCAAATCTTCACCATTTCCTCACACTAAGCCCTCAAGTCAATGGCATCACCATGAGCTTTTCACATACTGCAGGCTCAAAAACCACCACTTAGCACCTGACACATTGGCCCAGCTGCTGGGCAGGGGACACAGATGTCCCCCGAAGATCACAGCACTATGCGTAGCACACCAGTCGGCTGTGTGACAGCAGGGCATGCTCCTTGCAGGAGGAACCTGCATGTCATCAGCACGGCTTTCAGAGGATGAGCATCCCTCGGACCCACCTCCTGCCCCAGGAGATGTTCCCGGCTAGCACACACAATCTTCCCATATGCAAGCACACGGGCTTTTCCCGGAAACCTTCACAGACTGACATCCCACCGCCTGTTCCTGCCTGCACACGGGCCAGCGCTCGTCCCCACCCTCGTGTGAACCTAGCTAACACTGCCCGAGCCGTACGCCCTTCCCGGAGCCCTCCTCCATCTCCGGCTCCCGCATGCCCCGGCTGCCGCCTCTCCTCAATGGCCAGCCTGCGCGGCCCCGGTGTTTCGCTCCGGCCCCGTGCCCCCGCCGCCCCCAGGGCCTGTGCCGGCGGCACGAGCAGGGGCAGGAGGGAGGGCTCCCTGCCTCGGCGCATCCATGTCCTGCCCAATTAGCGCTGCTGGCTGACGGGCTCTGTTTGTGCTGCGTGATTAGCTGTGGAAATGCAAATATGAACTTCCTTCGCCGCAGCAGCTAACAAGATAATGAATATTTTCATCAGCTGCAACGAATACAAACATCTGCGCAGACACAAACGTGCTGCCAGGGCCCAGGGGGAGGGAGCCGGGAGCGAGGGCTCGGGGCGGGCGCAGAAAGCACCTCCCCGGCTTCCTTTGGCTAGGCAAGGAGCAGGTCTGCCGCTCGGGGAAAGGAGACCGCCGCCGCGGGCTGCTCCCACACCGAGCAAAGCCCGCGGGTGACTTCGCTGGGGGCTGGCGCCATACGCAAGGGCAGAGCTGCAAAGCCAGCTCTGGGTCCGGGGGCGAGCGGCGACCGCCCCGGCTTTTACCGATGCGACACCGCCAGCACGGCTGTCGCTGCTCGCCCAGGCGGTGCCACCAGGGGAAACTGCACCCCGGTCTCCTTCTGCGTGCGAGGACACTCAAGGTGGCCACAGCACCAGGCTTCTTCCCTCTTACGACCGCTCTGCCCTGAGCACGAGCACCCGCTTTCAGCTGCACGCACCGTGCTCGGGCAGCCGCGAGGCTGCAGCTCTCGCTCAAGACTCGTCCAGATGCCGCCACGTGGCGGTATTGAAGGAGGAAGATTTGATCCGGTAGCACAAGCTCCTCTGCAGGGAGCTGCTGTGAATTAAATACAGCAAAAAGCCCGGGTGCTCAGGAAAGCAGGCGGGGGTGCTGAGCACCTCACGTTACCTGCACCTCCCACGCCGGCCGAGGGAGAGCGGCCACAAGCCCTGCCAACACCGTGGCATCCTCCTCCTGCTGCCCAGCCCCTCTCCAGAGCCTGAGCTGTCAGGTGAAAAATTAAGTTACCAGTTTGCATGGCTGCAAAGCCTACTCTAAAAGCATGACCCGAGGTGAAAGCAGTGTGGCTTCTCCCCAGCCTCACCATAGAGGTGGGGAGGTTGGTTGCACTCTTTTTTTTTTTCCCTAACATCTACCTATTTCTTTGTACATCGCACCCTCAAACACCACCTAGCACCACTGGGGCTCGGGAGGAGCCAAAGAAGGAGCCCAAGTCACAGATGTATGCTGCTCTAGGGCTCCAGTTTGGTGGCAGCTTCTACCCCAGCCATCTCTCCTCCTGCCCACAGCAGAAGCTACCCTATGGGTCATGCAGGGGCTTGCAGAGCTGTCGAGAGCAACAGCCAGACAGCAAGAGAGAGATGCCACGGCCCCGTAACCTGCTGCCTACATAAACTAGAATGCAATGGAGCAGCTTGGGCCACACTGGGAGCAGGAACGCAACAGCGGGAGCAGGAGGAGGGTGTGACAACCATGCCCACGCTCATGGAGGATGAGCTGGCCCATTAAGGAGGTTAAGCCCTACTTAACACCAGGTGCAGAAGGAAGCTGAAAACTTGCAGAACTTAGAATAGGTCTACTACAAACATCTCAACCTGTATTTTTTAAAAGCATCTTTTCCTTCCTGGACCCCTGCACTGTCTGTAGGGTAGCATTTGCAACAGACTTTCTTTTATTTTGCTACAAGAATAAAAGATGATGACAATCCAGTGCAGAAGCTTGTGTCTGCAGACTGTTGGAAATACCAGTTCAAAGCAGCACAATCTGTTCTCCTTCTCTGTGGGATGCTAACTTTGAACCCGAGCAGGACTGCCGTAAGCAGGACGCAGTCCTAACCTATATGATGGGACGCTGTGCGGACTGCACTAACCTTTCAGAGCCTGGGCTTGATAAAAATCTCAACAGCTTATCCTGACCAGCACAGATGCAAGATGACCGCTCTGGATCATAAGTCCAACTTAAGTACCTGGTGCTTGTATCTGTCTGATCCTGTTATGGTTTCTGAAAAGGTAGATAGACCCATGAAAAGCAGTGAGGATGTCCCAACCTCAGCACTGCGAGGCTGAGAACACAGGACGGAGGTAAAACGGCTCGGTGACACCATGGGGGAACCTTCAGAGAGCTACAAGGTACCACGTGTCACGGAGAACAGGACAGTCGCAACGCGGCCAGGCTCCTGCCATGGCAGAGCAGGACATCTCTGCTTCCTAGAACAGCTTCATAGAGCTGCTAAACTGCTAAAGACCCTGTTACCTGCTCCAGCTGGCACAACTTGGGTCCACCACTTAGGACCAAGGCCTGAGGCATTAGCCTGGCTTGGAAAGACATCATTGCTTCCAACTAACACGTCCGAGCCTTTGGAGCTGTAAACAGGTAATAGAACTGCAGCAACAAATAATAATAATAATAAAAGAATGAAATGGAAGGCAGCCACTGGAAAAGAGGTCTATCCGTTACCCAGGCCTGAAGGGCAACAGGTAAAAAAACCTTTTGGGGGGCAGGGCGGTGCAGCGCTCGCTGGCACAGGCGTAATGAACTGCCCCATCGCGCTGCACTCAGCGGCTTGAAAGGGGAGGGGGGAAATCAACAGTGTTCGTTTAACAGAGTTACAGGCTTCTCATTTATGATGCTACGGGGGCAGAAGAACGTCCTCGCCGAGGAGCCCCGAGCCGAGCGGCCCCACCGCGACACCCTCGCCCGGGCGCCGGGGGCGAGCGGCGCGGGGCAGGGATGCTCCCCTGCTCCGCCGGCGGCCGCAGTGCCGAGCCATCAGCGCGCCACGCCGCCTTTACTTATTTTTTTTTTTTTCCAATTTATTTATTAAGGAGCGAGAAAGCAGCGAGGGGAAAGAGTGACAGATTTAAAACTAACTTGCCAAACTCCCCATCAATATTATGACAATTCCCCCCGCGTCAGCTCGGCGACCCGGTGCGCTGCCTGACAACGTTAACGCGACTTATTCCCGGGTGCTGGTGAGGAAGCAAGAGGCAAAGCAAAAAAGCAGGGAAGGGAAAAGACCACATTTTGGGTGAAGGGCGGCTTGGCGGGGAGTGCTCGGCCGCGCCGCAAGAGCCGCACGCACCTCGCTCCGCCATCCCATTTGCCACGCGCTAATAATCCGGCAAGTAAAGCTGGCACCACGGGTAGTAATCGGGGTTTTTTTTACGTATTAACGGCATAAAAGCAACAGGCTGAAATTGCAAACAGCTTTTAAACAAAAATCTCTATTCCCTCCTGGCAAAGTGATGGCACAAACCAGATAAGGAACTAACAAACAAGCCATTCGGAAATAATCCCCTAGCGATTCGGGGACAGTATGCGGCTCGAAGGCCGCCCCATCCTGAGGCAGTGGGGGGGAAAAAATCGCTCTAATCTAGTCTTTAGTGAGCTGGATCCACTGCTGAGCCTCCAGGCTAAACCACGAGGTGCGACTGGAATCAGCTCCTGAAGATCAGCTTCAGTTCCACTTATTTATTAATATTCCACAGCCTCTTAGCAAGAAAAAAAAATTAAGAAAGGGGCAAAACAAAAGAGAAAGAAAGAAGCTGGCTCTGACTGTTCTCTGTGCAAGGCAAGAACTTCAGCGCAAGGAGTGAACTGGATTTTTTTGGAATATGATTAAAGGGCCTTCATCTGCTCCCAGCCAGAAACGCCCGGTGCCCGGCCCAGCGTCACCGCAGGGCACAGGCCTTGCTCCCTCCAAGCTGCCACCAGCTTCAGCCTCCTCCCTGCAGTCAGCTGCTACCAGTTGGAATTAAGCCCCAGAGTACAGGGCAAAGGTGCTGCCAGGTGCCAGGGTTTGACCCACGTCAGCAAACAGGGTTTTAGCAGGACTTCTGCAGCAGACAGGTGGCACCACAGTGGGCAAAAGCAACCGTGATAATTAATGGTGATTAAGCCACCTCACTATTAGAATACATACACAGAGCTCCTGATTGACAACTCTGCAACGAACTTGAGCTGCTCGGTTCTGGCTTCGCTGTCACCGACGGAGGGACAGAGGGTCCTTGGCATCAGCAGGAAGAGATGTGCGAGCAGGGACAGGCTGTGGTGTGTAATACAACGTGATATACAGCACACACCAATGCAAACTGCTCTGGCGCTGCCAGTGCCCGTCATGAGGACGAGGACGTTGGCCGCAGCTGCTCTACTGGCCAGTATTTTCCTCCTCTGCTCTTCTCTTGGGATTAACCACCTCCCGAGCTATGCCACCAAAATGCTTGTCCGCGTGCTCCCTGAATCCCTTGCATACAAAGATAGGGGTTAGAGAGGAAAAACAAACCAACCAAACCCTACTCTCCCTCAGCGCTTACCCTAACAGCGCACTGGCCTCACGTTTAAGATCTCAAGACAAACGCATGCTACTCTATTCACTGCTCATAGTCCGGCGTGGCATGGGATCAAAGCAGCAGCCACATTCGATCTGCGCCCTAAGGGTGCCCACCGCATATCCCCCGTCCTTTTGAGTTGGCAGGACAAAGTAAAGCAGGCTGCACTGCACCGGCTCCATCCCAACATCATGCTGCACGATGGGCAGCAGAACTATCTAATAAACCAAAGGGCAGAGGCGCTAATCAGCATTGCAAAGCATGTTGGATGGCAAAGGGACCGATCCAGCCCCAACAGGATGGAAAAACCACTGTAACTGACAGGGGTTGCCCAGGCCACCGTGCGAAGGATACAGCTTTTAGCAGCACAAAGGCTTCCTCCCAACACCACGCTGACATGCCTGGTGGATTGAGAATATCCTATTTATCAAAGACACTGAAGATGCGGCAACATGGGAAGCAGACACCATTCAAAGGACTGTCATATCTGCATAGCTAAAGGATCCCGTGGTTATAAATCCCTCTAAAATACTCAGCCCCTTGTTCTGATGGCAGGTTCTTGCTCCTACTTTGCAGAAACAGGCTTTTAATCCCTGGTATTAGGCAGCTTCCTGCTATGTTTCAAATGCACCAAATTAAGGGCTTCTCTAACAGCTGGTGTCTTAATGCTCAGAGAGGTTCTTGAATATCTATGAAAATCAGAGGCAAATTACATCTTTTAGTTAATAATTTCTCCTCCATTAACCTCCTCCTCTTCCCTTGTTAGGAGATGATGTAATGGCGCTTCTGCGGCGTAACCCTCCCGACATCGCGGGCAGCCTGGCTGCAGGGAAGGACACCGAGCGCACGTGTCCACGCGCACAGGGGAAGGAAGCCTTCCTCATCATTAGCCAGTACTTTTGGAGCCAACTGTCTAAATTCAAACCAGAGGCAGCACTGACCTTCCAGGCTGCGGAGAACATTTCTAAAGCAAGACACACCGTCCCCTTCCAGGTTCAGAGCTCCGCTGTGCACGTGCGTCACAGCACATCATACGTGGGTACACGACACAGCAGCAGGGAGACAGGCTAGCTTTGCCCGCACCATCGTGCGCTCCCATTGCAAACTCTATTTTGTGCTCTCAGTGGATGCAGCAGATTGTTTCTGGAGTACTCACACCCCTCCCGCCAGCTCAGCTGCCCTCTTGTCCACCTCTCCGTTGCCATTTTGCTGGTTGTTCTCATTTCAGACCCATTTTCTCCTACTCCTCACAGCGGCTGGGCTCAGGACCAGGCCCACGGCTGATGCCGGGCAATGAAAATCCTGTTTGTCACAGCTAAGCCATGCTGAGGACCTGGCTCTGCCTGCACAAACTGGCAAAAGCTTCCATTAGTTGAACATATCCCAGACATCACCCAAGCAGTCTGTGGCGGGAGATGAGCTGGCAGCTGAAATGAGGACAGAGACCCAGAGCTCATTCATGTCTGAAGCATGGACACCACGGGGAGGGTGCAGAGTTTCCTGCAGGATCCGTGCACCACCACCGTGGCTGTACTGAAAAGCTGGAGTACCACTAGCAACCTTTTCTTTTGATTTTCTTTATTTTTTCTTTTTAACCTGAAAACCTGTATGCCAGAGCCACAAGAAGTGCTTTGGCCTCTGACACCTGGAAGATGTAACCAAGAGAAGGCAGATGTTTTACCAGGAGAGCAAAGGGGACGAGGGCAGCCCTTGGGTCAGCAGCTGAGGAAATCCTGCCGCGGGCCCAGCTTGAAGGGAGCGGGAAGAAACCCCTTCCTTCACCAATTCCAAAAATCCTGCGACACAGATACCTGACACGGACAGATAAAAAGACCGGCGCTTTCTAGACTCCGTGCGACCCACTCGGCTAAAAAGCAGAATTTGCTCCGCCGCACCGAAGCGATGGAGGGGGAGGCGGGAGGTGAACAGCGGTTGGCGCTGATCGCTCCCGTTTGTCGTCCTTTTCCTGAAGTGTCTTTCCTGTCAAAACCAGACTCCGTCCCGACTCCTGCGGAGGCAAGAAGTAACGCGTCCGTCTCGGCATCCCTGAGCCCCAGTCGGGAGACGTGTTTGCTTTCAGGCGGCAATAAAACAGCTCTTCAATCAGAGCCCTGTCTGAGCGAGAGGAAAGCTGACTTCCCCAAATCCCCCAGCTCCTGCACAGTGCAAGGAAAGGCCAGGCTATTAGAGGAGCTGGAGAGAAAATTAAAGCCCCAGCAAAAGGAGGTTTATTGTCGAGAGAGTAGCTACACGAGCTCGGTTTGGTTCTCATCTGCGGGGACCCCAAGTCTGGCATTGCCAGTTGACAGGTTTGGGGTGTGGGTGGCTTTTCTGAAGCCCCTGAACCTGCTCAAACAACAAGAAATAAAGCTTATAGCAAAAAAACAAAACAAAAGAAAAACACAATCATCAGCTTTGTAGGTCTGGCTCTGCCCTGGAGGACCCACTGAAGCTTGTCATATGGGAGGGAGAGAAACTAAAGAGCTTACTGGGAAAATTGCCTCCACATTCTGTCAATTCTCACTTCCAGCAAAGGCTGCTGATCTGTTGGCTCCAAGCACTCAGCTTGCTACCGCTTTCTGAATGCCTTTCAGCTGGTACAGCCAGTAATTCACCTCCCATCAAGAGAGCAAAAGGCCAGAGTTCAGCCAGGAAGACTTCACCTTCAGCTGGGGAAAAAGTACCCAGAAAAACAACATGGCCAAAGGGGATGAGCACCCACAATTTCAGCAAGAATCAGAGGCAGCAATGAGGTCTCAAGGCCTTAATAGGGAGGAAAAAAAAAAAAAAAAAAAAAAAAAAACACCACTCAGCTCACTTGGAGACATTGTGCAAGAGCGAGCCTTGTCCAGGTGCAGTATAGGCTGCAGAGTATAAGACAGGATCCTCTCCTGGTAGTAATCAGCATGGCTGCTTTGAAATTCATAGGCATATTCATAGGCTGGTTTTCACTCAATGAAACCATGACACTATTGAGTGGAACTGAAGTAGTAAATCTACTGATTTTCCATCCCTAAATTCAGCGATTATCAGCAAGCTTTCATCTGCAAGCACTGAAAGATCTGGGCAGTTGGAATCCTGTTCTCTCCACCAACATCTGATCCTCTGCACTCCAAATACATTCAGAATATAGCTTGCAAACACACTATGTAACTGCTATTTGTATTCTTGCGTGATGTTCACCTTGCTGCATCACAGTTATTTCTTGCTATGTTATATTCAAGTCTTCTCCCAATACAGTAACTGCAGACACTGAATAAAATTCCCACATGGGCTGAAAACATGCAAAAGGAAATACATTTTCATACTGCGAGCAACTGAATGGCAGAACTCATTGTCACAGGATGTTGCAGACATGAAAGATAGAGTTCAGCAAAAGATTAGGCGACAACCCAAAATAAAAACCCAAAAGGTAATCAAATGCTCAGCTGAAGTGACAGACACTGGCCCAAGAAGGCTCTACACTGCTAACTTTCTGCTGCTAACCAGTAGAAAAACCATTCACACTTGCCCTCTTCTGGTTTTCTTCCCTTATGTGTCACAGACCTTTTCTGCGCTAATGGACCTTTGGTCCCATCTGCCCATCTTGATGCTCTCAAAACCACAAGCAGAATTGGGCCATACCTGAAAGTCATCTGGAACACCTGGCCTTGATTAACGTGCTGTGTCCTGTTGTTATAGCCACGAAGCATCTCCCCAAAGAGAGTATCGTTGAATTTCACATCTGACTTCAGGCACTTGGGGCCCTCACAGATGTCGGACAACATGATGCAGGACTTGCCATCCGGGGCCAGTTTGTACTCCTCGACACACCTGCGGAGCATCACAAACTATGTTAGATAGACCACCGTACCGGGGAGCAGAACTGAGCAGAGAGCTCATCATTGGTTCAGTCTTACAGTCAGCTCCAACCCAGCTCATGCCCTCCAATATTGCTACAAAGACAGGCACTAACACTCCACCAGGCCAGAACAAGGTGAAATCCCGAGACACTATCCCTCTTTTCACATAGCAGCAATCAACAAATTCTTTCCTGAAAGGAATCGGCTCCAAAGCGGTTGCTCTTTTATTCCTTGGCTCCACTTCCAAGCACTTTGTGGGCAAAATACGTTCTTACCTTACAGTAAGGGAAACTGAGGCAAACAGTAGGGATGTGACTTGGCTAAGGACACCACAGATACCACTGCTATCTTCTGTGTGTGTGCTTGTCCTGCTTCCCGCCCTTCCCTTCCCCTTCTCCCGTCGTCTTCTCAGCATTACAGTTCTCAGTTTATGAGGAAACTTCTACTTCCCTTGTCTTCCTCCCCAGCAACAGGCAGCGTTCTGCTAACATGAATCCCACGCTTAGCCATGCATACTCCCCTTTCCTGTTCCTTTACTCCCTTTACACTGTTGCAAATGAATCTCCCACCCATCTGTCACACTCTCTTGCCTGTTCCCAAAGTGAAGCTCTGCCTTGAAAAAGGACTACAGAAAGACCAAAAAATCCTTCTGTCCTTGAGGACAGAAGATTTAAGTCCTAACTCTCCCGCAGATCTCCTGCATGGTCTCAGAAGGATCACATAGCCACCATGTGCCTCAGGTTCCCACGTGTGACATGAGCACGTGTCTCTGTTCCCCACATTGCCTGCAATGACTGCACAGGCTCCTGGCTTCTCAGGTGAGGAACCAGCTCCATTTGACAGCTGCCAGCATAGTAGTACCATGACTAATGAATCTGCCCTCTGCTCCATCCCATGAGTTACTGGACCCTCGCCAGGAAGGTTGCTTGTGCCCACATGGATTTCCAACCCTCCACCTTGCAGTCACATCGGAAGCAACATGCTCTCTCCTAGCAACTCAATCCCTCTGCACCAAAGCACAGTAAAAAGGAAGATAAACAAGCATGAGTAAAAAAGAAAAAAAGAAAAGAAAAAGAGAATCCTTCTGATAAAGCCAGCTGCCCCTCAGGGAGCAGTGAGCAGCTGGGGCTGCACAAGATCTCTGCTGCCTGAGCACCTGGATGCATCAGGACTTGACAGATCTTTCCGAGTTACTTTTAGGAATTTGCTTCCTCACTGTGCATGGCCCATGACTCATATTTCCTTGCAGGTCAAAGTGCCCTGGGGAGGGCCCGAGGGAGACGGAGGAGGACTGGGACACAAAGCTTGATGCTGCAGTAGACAGGAAGCATCTACCCCATTTGCTGGCCCATGAGGGTGTCCTTTAAAGGGTGCTACCTATCTGTTCCCCTTCACCTTGGTGGCACCACGCTGCCTCAGCCCAATGGTGGCTTGCACTCGTCAAGGGCTGGTTCTTGGGCTGGAGACGCTCGTCGGCTTCATTTTCACTCTAGCACGTTTAGCACATCACGAGGGGTCTCCACCTGCCTCCCTGCGTACCCATTAAGGGAGTCTGTGCAGGAGATCACGGAGCAGGGTGATACAGGGATGTGGTGGACAGATGGACAAACCTTCCCATTCCTGCCCATTCTTTTTACAACCCTCTCCTGTGAGTATTTCCTTCCCTAAAGGACTCCTTTCCCCTCCCTGGCCCTGATTCTTCCCCCAAGGATGTGGAGGAGGTTACTGTGCACCAGCAAGAGCAGGATGAGACGTGTGTGAACCAGCAGATTGATATGATCTGCAGAGCCCCTGCACTAGGGCTGCTTGCGGGACAGCGTGCGTGATGGATCGCTGTTTCTGCGGCTGTACAGTATAAAGCCAGATAATCATTGAGCTCCTCTTAGAACATACTGCAGTCAGGGAGATTTTCCTTAGACAAAAATGCTAAATTGTGTAGGATTTTAGGATTCTGGCCAAAAAAACAGGGATGAAACTCTATTTTAAGAAAAGTGCAGAAATGTGTGTGTGTACATACATACATACATATATATATATATATATTCTCTTAAGAAAACAAAGTTCTCCGCCTTCCCCCTCCAACATGTAATATACAATTGTTTGATACCTTCACAGTGAGTCAGAGATCAGACTTGACAGCCACAGAGTCCTAGTGGGAGAGATGAGGAAGGTGCATCTCTCCATCTGCTCATGCTGCTTCTCGCACCCGTGTACACTCCTGCCTGTAGGCGAACCAGGTGCCTAAATTCACTGCTGGAAGCCGTGCACGTGCACAAACAAGGCCCCTTCCAGCTACACAACTAACCTCTCTGCTGAGCACACACAGCACACCCAGATCCTTTGCAAGACCTGCCTGTTTGAAGGCATGGGTGGCACTGAAGGACAGATGGCAGGGAAAGAGAAAGGAACCAAGTATTGAGCTGCCAATACGAAAAAAATAGCATGCTGTAGGAGACTCACCCACAGAACATGAAGATGGTGCTGGACGAGGGATCGTGCGGCAGAGGAAGGGTCTGCTGCAGGCAGAGCTGCTCGCAGCCGCCGTTGAAGCCATCGGAGCAGTCGATCCCTTTGGAGTAGTCATAGCAACCGGTGCCATCCTTCATGGGTCTCAGGCCCTCGGGGCACTGCAATGAGAGAGGGCACACGATACAGTAACGGGTGCACCCCACGTGCACCTCTGAGTCCCAGCCTGCTGTCTGTCCTCACAGGGCATAACCTGTGACCAAAGGAACTTGGCGTGTGGCTGCTCTGCTCAACTCTGTTGGCAACCAAAGGAGCTAAATTTGTCCCATGCGTGACGGACATGCCAGCGATGGGACAGCCCAGACAGCCACTCCCCTGCACCAACTTGCCCAACTTTTGAGGAAGAGGAAAGGATCTCAGGAAGGGCCTGGTCTGCTGCAAAAACTGTTCTCACCATCCTCATTTAGGAGAAAGACAAAATCCCCAACACAGCAAGATTACACAGCTACAAAGCTTTGAGCCAGCATGGGGCTAATCGTGATGACCTGCCCTATAATATGCTGTAGAAACCCTTAACATTTATCATCTCTTCCTCTGTGATGTGCAAAGTCCCACATAACCATCCTAATGCCTGGGAGCTATGGGGGCTGACATCCAGCTACGGCAGGGAGGGCAGAGACCACCTCTACCAAGGAGGGATTTTGTTCTGGAATTTATCACGGCTTTCAGTTTTCGAGTATATTTTATTAACAACTGCAGAGTCATATCGAGTCATTTCCAAAAGCATCTTGTGGCATCCCACTGGAGAAGGCAGCTGCAGTGAGGATGAGCCCCTGGTGCTGCCTAGCTCTCTGCAAAAGCGGAGGAAGGACCGGGGGAGGACAGATCTCTGCTGAGACTAAACAGAACAGTTTTCCAAAGTTGAGGGAACCACACTGATTCATACAGGCTAGGGATTTGGCTCTGAGTTTTAATTTCAGCTCCCCAGCTGGTTTTCCTCATCCCAAAAGATAAAAACCAACAGGTAGCAAATGCTATCAATAAATTGTCACCCAGATGAAAGCATTCTTCTATTTTACTCTAGTTATTTTTCCCTTTTCACCAAACATGCACGCACACAAACAACAACAAAAAGGCTAGTCTTTGAAAAAAATAGATAAATCTTGTCTAGAAGCAGCTCACAATTAAAAATGCATTATGGAACTTCTTGAAGATGAGTTAGACTGGAGCTTGTACAGGTAGTGATGAAGGGAGGTTATAAATGGCCTCTGTCAAGCAGAAGAAAGGTTATAAAACCGCTATCCTTCGTGCTTAAAAAAGAAAATCAATTTTCCGTGTGAGCAAAATCCTGTACATATTAACAAAAGTTCAGAAGATCCCAGACCCCGTTCTTGCCATCACAGGCAGATGCCCAACAGGAGACTGGCTGCCAAGCCTTGCCCACAGCTGCCCATCAGCACCTGCCTGCTCAGAAGGTAACCTCTCTGCATGGGATATTAGAAACATCCCTTAGGGAGTCCTGGACCACCCCATCCAAGTGATAAAAGTTCTGTATTTACTTCCTAGAAAAACAGTGCCATTGGCTGGTATGAGCTTGCAGGGGTGTCGATGTTGCTTCAGCACAACCTATAGTAACAGCGATGTCTCACATCCCCCTCTACTCTCTCCGGCTACTTTGCCCTCAACTCAGCTGCTGAGGCTAGTACGGACCTCAAAAACCTCAGCATCTTCCTTGTAGGCTCTGAAGCAGGGGCAAGGCACAGAGGCAAGTGAAAGCAGAGAGGTACCAGGCTCTTCCAGCCAAAGAGCAAGATACAATGGCCCCAGATGGCTGTCTCTGCATAGCAGAAAAGGCAGAGGGGTGGCAGGCAACAGCCCTACCGAGGCACAAGCAAGCAGAAAGTAAGGGAGGCAAATGCTTTCTAGATACATATACAGAATAAATACGAAGGAGGAGGGGATGTTTAGAACAACCTGTGCACTTCACTGCTGAGCTGTCTGGGAAACAAGATCAGGATAATTGTATTTGTGAACCCATGTATATAATACTCCATCTACTGCAGTCTCCTAGTCTGTGGGCAACGTAAGAGCTGTGCAAAGTGGCAGAAATGCACCTTCCTGGAAGACACCGGGGGCTGACTGCAAACAACTCAGTACACCCCATGGCACCACATCCACTTCTCAGCTCCTGTCCTCCTCCAGGCTGGGAGGCTGTTGAGCATGGGCAGCACTTTTTGCAAAGGTGAGTTAGAGAGGTCTGTGCTTGCAAGACTGCCACATTTCAGCAGGGCCCTGTGCAAGTTCCTCCTGGAGTTCATAGATCTTCCAGGGAGGCTAAGGGGAACTGGATGGGATCTTAAGTGAGCAGGAGCCGCAGGATCACAGCCAGGGTTTCAGCAGAAGTACTTTGGAGCTGTTACCTGGGACCATCACCCTGGAACAAGTATGCTGAGCTCAGTGTCTTCACCAGCCTGCAGAGGAAGATGATGGCACTTTCCCTGGGACTGAGTCAGTGGGCCACAAAAGGCCCTCGCTATCCTAGCTGCACTCTGATCGAGATGACCCATGAGATACAGATCTCCAGTTTGGCTTTTAATTACCAGAAAGCATGCTTTGTTTCTGTTTGTAATTATGCATTCTAATACGTTAATTATGGAATGCAAATAGCTCAGCATTAAATTTGCAGAAGAAAGCACCCCCTCTTCTCTTCCCTCTGCATCCACATTCCCCATCTCTGGGGAGCCAGCTCTCTAGCCAGCTACTGGGTTGTAGCAAGAAGTTCTCCAGGGACAGAAAGCTTTTGTGGCCAACGCACAGAACAGGGAGATGTACGTGCCCGGCAAGGCTGGGAGAGGAATGTGCTCTTCTTCGGGGAGAAGATGATAGGGACGGTGACCCAGAGGAACTAGCTAGCTTTGCAATTAGTGACAGCCAGCAAAACAAACAGGCATACGGCAGAGGAAGCAGGAATAAATTCAATCCTCTTGGGCTGCAAGTTCTGCCTGCACTTCCCAGTAGTATCTGCATCACTCACATAAAGCTGGATGGAATAAGTGGATGGAGCAACTATTTGGTGCAATAAAGCAGCCAAGGATCTAGCCCAGACCTGGTGGCAGAGGGTTTACAGCCAAGACAATGTTCCACAAACAGATCAGAATTAAGACACAGCTAAAGCCCCTTTGGGTGCCAAAAGGTTCTTACCCTCACACTGAGTACAGTTGGAAATTACCCCCCAACACACACACACACAAAAACAAACAAACAAAACACAGATGCATGCTAATCTCAACTCTATGGGCTGCTCTGAAAGCTTGGTCCGGACTCCCAGGTGGGCTTACAAAAACAGCACTTGCTCTGTATTTTCTGGCCTTTTACAGAGAACCATATCTGTTATTGCTGACATTGATTTGTCTGGCTCAGGCAGCAGAGAACCAATAACTACTGTGAGTTTTAATCAATCCCACATCAATCCAGCTGCAGTTCAATTTGTGATCTGCCTTGGCAGTGACACAGGATGGGGGTGTGTGTCTGAAAATGATTAGAAAATCGATAGGTAACTCAGCCAATAATTCTGTCTGGGCAATCATGGGTGACAAGTTCCTCTCCAATCCATCCATAGCAGCTGCTCTGTGCAGGGTGAAAACCAGCAAGATAAGGCACCACCACAGCAGCCGAACTACTACTGTGCACTACTCAGACAAAAAAAAAAAAAAAAAAGGAGATTTATAGATTTTGACCAGGGCGGCAAAAGAGATTCTACATATCGCTAGCCAGCTTTTGAAAAGAAACTGTTTGTGACTTGCCATGTTAGATCAGCATGGCCTGTAGACATTGGCAGCCAAGGAACCTACTTGAACCTCCTAGGACATTGTTCATTAAAGGATCAAACTGACAAGCAACAAATAAATAAGGTAATCTCGCCATTTGGAATGTGGGTTTAGAACTTAAACCATTCTGCTGAGAGGACAGGTAGGAAAAGATGGTTGGAAAGCCAAGGTAGGGAGAGACTACAGTTTGCTGGTCTGTCCTGAAAAGCCATGGAGAGGAGGTTACCAAATATAAATCTACCATCTTGCAAATCTACTCAGTTTATATATGAACGAGTTACTTTCTCTGTGACAGCTAGCTCTGCAAACTGTTCTTGGATTAGAAAGAAAACTTGGGGTTCTTGTCTTCTTGTGCGTTACCACTGATGTAAAAGATTCTGCAGACTAAGTTTGGCCCACAGCCCCAAAGCAGCAGCCCCTCTGCTGTCACCAGGTTTGTAAAGGCAGAACCGACTGCGACTGCGCACCTATTTTGCTGACAGCCAGCCAGACTCTGGCCCTCCTTCTCTCAGCCTCACCGGCAACGCAGAGAGGTCTTCATTTTTGTCATTACAGTCAGCAAAAAGGACACTGAATATGCATAGGGAACAGATATGCTGCGTATGAAAGTGCTATTTTTACCTGGTTTTCAGAGGAGAATTGTCCTCCCCTGTTAAATGCTATCAGCCAAGCTCACATGGAAGGGCAGAAGCAAAACTGGAAAGAGAACCCACGAGTCCTGCTATCCCTAATCCCTGCTCCAGGACCTCCAGGAGCCCACGACAGCCCTCCTCGCCGGACCCGAGCTGGCAGCACCTAGCTCTTCTGGCCCCCGCTGCCTTGTCCCACCAGGACGCCAGGAGCAAAGTGCCTCCAACAAGACTCGCTGTCCCAGGCAAACCCAGAGCAAAGTCAACGCGAGCAAGACCGTTTTGAAGGTAAAAGCACGCAACGCCTGAAAGTGATGTAAGAGTTTCTTAGGAAAACAAATATCTGGGCCAATCCGTGTTTGCGTTAGTGAGCAAAGGCCCCTTCCTCCTTCCGCATTTGCAAAGCTCATTAGCGACGAGGTGGGTGAGAGGGGTCACTGCGAAGCAAGGAGAGCGAGCCTCATTACCGAGCTGCGTCTCACTCACGAGAGGGAACCAGCTCTCCATCTGAATTGCCTGACAGGGCTTTTCAGCTCAGCTTCTCTTTTCTGTTATTAAGTTTAAAAAAGAATATTTAATAGCATTTCTGCAAAGAGTAAACTGCCCTTTTTATTATTCTGCTCTGTTGTTTTCTCAACGTTGGCAGCCCCTTTGTCCTAGATAAAAGCCCAGACTTTCCCCGCGCCACGGCAGCAGAGGTGAGGTTGAGCTGCAGGATGAGCCTGGCTGCTCCCGGCTCTTCCGCACGGCGCGGAGGGAAGTCGTCACCCATCCTCTCGCCCCCGCTGCTGCCCTGGACGCCATACCCTGGGACGCAGAACACCGCGGGGCGATCCCCGCTGGCCTGCCACCCTCCCCAAGGAGGGTTACTGCTGCCATGCACCCGCCAAGCCACGGAGGTGGCCACTGCCAGACCTGTGCTGGCAGCAGTGGTGGTGCCAAACTACTGTAACACATCGGCACACAGGTCTGTAGCCAAAATCAAGGAGGTTTAAAGAGGTGCAAATCAAGCTGTGGCTAAACGCTGTCCTGCAAAGGGAGTTGTGCTCTGGTAGGTGCTTGTAGTCCTCCTTGAGCTGGAGAAGGAGCCGGTGGCCCAGCGCTACAGATGCCCCGACCTTCTGCTGCAATGCTCGCATGCACCCTGACACACGGGCAGGCAGCCACCTCCGCCCACCAGAAGCTCAGGATGTTCAAGAGAGCCGCGAGAAAGCAGACACAGAGAAAACTCAACACGCAGAGGAAGACGGAGTGTAAATTCTTGTGATATTATTACAGCCTTCACTGTTCATCCCCCAGAGCCAGACTGGACTCAAGCATCCGCTGCTAGCCAGGAGTCCAAAGGCCCTGAACAACCCCACGTTCACTAAGAGGCATCCTCTGCTCCACATTGTCCTCAGCAATCTCTCCAGTATAAAACAAAAATATTCACATGAGGCTCTGCTGAGGTACGAGCAAGCGCCAGCACTTTCACGAGCTCCAAGCTATGCACTAGCATTTATTTTATTTGCTCCCTGGATTTCAGAAATGACACAAATGCATTAAACACTTTTGTGCCTCTATGTATTTAGACAACTCCTGCTCCACCTGCCTTTGCTTTCTTGTCCAGAGGGCAGATGACAAGGACTGCTCTTAACACAAGGGAGGACCAGAGACTGGCAGGAGAAGACCCAATCTCTACGGGTAAGATTTATCCCACCTGGCTTATCATTTGGACTCCTTCAGAGCTCAGAGGGAGATGGGTATGGTTACAGTGCCGTTCACCTCATCCCATGGCAAACCTGTTGACCATATAGACAGCGAGGACAGCTAAATAAGAGATGCCTGGGCATGCACAAACCTACTATTACTCAGTGAAGGATCATCAAATATGTCAATCTTTTGGGCTTCTAAGCACAAATCACACTAGCTCCTGCTCCCTGGCAGGCTCAGGGACCTCAGCAAAGGAGGGCCAATGCGCCAAGGCAGTGTCTCCTCGTCTCCAGCCACTGCAGACCCCTCACATGGACCATCTCAGCAAGCCACCAAGTGCATTTTTGCATCTTGATTCTCCACCTTCAAAGCAGAATGGACTCATTTCAAGTGCCTGTTGGGAAGCAGCATACATGGATATAAGTGCTCAGGGTTCCCGAAGTGAAGGAAATCAAGTTAGCAGGAAATTCTTGCCCTGCTCTCCTTCCAGGATCTCACAAATGGTCCATATGGGGGTCTGCTGGCAGCTCCTGTACATATTGGTGTTTTCCTTCCCACAGACACAGCAGAGGGCTGACAGCTCCAGAACCCTTTGGGAAACGAGACATTCAAGACAGGCACGAAGCCACATGCCAAAATTTAGCCACCAGTGACTGCAAATAGCTGCACACACAGGACACCACAGGAGAAGAGGGCTGGTGCCAGTGAGGTCCTCTGAGGAACCCTATCGAAAAAAGTCAGTGCTGGAGAAGACATAGTTTTCATCATTCAAGTTACTTTTAAGTCCTCTGCCCAGAGCGGGCAGAGAACTCCACCTCCCCTCAGTGTCTCCATGTAGATAGTTACGCTACACGCTCGAAAATTTAGCTAGTTCTTTCCTACATTAAAGGCAGGGGCTGCATGTTGCTTCCATACAACCTTATTTTGCAGCACTAACAACAAAAGTGAAGTTGAAAGTGAGCTCCCCATCCGCTTTCCCCTCTGGCCAGCGTCATGACCCGGCTGCGAGCTGACACCCCGCCAGGATGTGCCTTGCCAGCCCTGCCGTTTCCACCCAAAACTTGCTCCCACACCAAGAGCCCCAGAGTCACCACTCACAGGAACTTGCCACCCCTTGCAAGTGGTCTCAGACTCACGGTCATCTCATCTCGTTCCTACCACTCTGCAACATTTCCACTGAGGCAGAAACATATCATTTGGTGGCTCAGGCAATAGTTGTTTTTGCCACAAAAACCAGCAAGTCGCTTTTGTGACAACTTTGAGCTTGCTTTTCTTCCTTCCTTAAATCCCATTTTCACCGCAGGAAGTTACCTGGGTGAACAAGATAAAGCACAGTCTCCTTGGGACAGGGACTCTTTGTTGGGGTTTTGTGCAGTGTCTAACTCTGTCCTCTACACCACGGGTTTCTAATTTCTATCATAATATGCATAAGTAGTAATCTTCTGCTTCAACGAGCTAGCTAAACTTTAAAGAGATTAGAGAAGAACTGTTTCCTCCCCATCTCCCCCCCTCGCGTGTGCATGTCAACATAATTAGCTAGGTGCTTCTTAAGGCAGGGATGGATGAATTTTTATTTTTCAATAAACAATTGTCTGTCAGAAAACGCAGATTTGATGAAGCTTAAGTGCTTCGTGGGATTCCATCAGTTACATCTCAAAATTCATTGGGAAATTATGGAAGCATTTAATTTTGACAGGCTTGAAGTGTTTCGCTTTCCAGCTGCTTAATTCTGTTTTTATTTTAGGTTGTACACTGGGATAACCTAATATATAACATGAAACTCTACATGATAATGTTAGATTTAAACGTTTCATCCTTAATAAAAAACAGTGTTTTGAACCAAAATAAGTGCAAACGGGATTTCTGCACGGCCATTTGGGCTGAGTAGAAACTCCCAAACATCCGATTTCCCCAAGAAGCAAAACTTCTTTTCACTTGCTTCCTTTTGATCTTCCCTCCTTGTTCTCCTTCATCCCCAAGAAGCCCCCAGGTGACGTGTGCTGGAAGAAGACCAGAAAGATAGGCCACTGGCCTGCTCCTCTATTTCAGATCTCATTTCTCTATGAAACAGTTACATTCTTAAAATTAAGCCATTTCTCTGCACTGCTTTGCAGCAGCTAAGGAATATCACATCATTTTGATGTGGAAGAGAGTAAAAGAGAAGGATTAGCTCCAGACAGGCTGAGCTAAGGCTTATGCACCTGTGTGGACCATGCCAAAGTTCCCTTCCTTCTGTATCTAGAAAGACTAGGACTGACCCAGCACAGGTGTCACAGTGTGGGTCACAACTTAAGACACTGTCTCAAAGATCCTCTCTCTTCTACATACAGTTGAGGCAGACAAGCTCTCCTACCCAAGGCATTGACCCCACAATCATGAAGAAGAGCTGTTTACACTGTGCTTGTGGCCAAACTATGTTCTCTTTGCTCAAATTATAAAAAATAAGTGTGCCAGAAGAATCTCAGTCCCAAAGCAGTAAAATGCTGCAGATGGGCAGGATTTAACCTCTGTGTACAACAGGGGCATCTGGTTCCTGGAGCGTTTGGCTTGGCAGGAGCTCTCACTCCTTACAGACACCTCTCCCAAGGTGGGATTAACCCCTGAGCAGAGCCATGCCGCATGCCCTTCCAAGCCAGACTACACAGCAGCTTCGGCCTCCATACTGTAAGTCACTTGCTCCTGACTCAAACAAGCAACTTGCTGATACCTGTAGGTGTTTGCAGTGTGCTCCAGAAGCAGGAAACGGAGCTGAAAACAGACTGCCTTCTGCGCCCCATCAACCTCTGCTCTACAGTTTATGGTGTGGGAACCACCAAATCATGCTGCTTACAACTGCCTGTTACTCACCAGGGCAAAGTCAGGTAAGGCACAGCAGCAAAACCAAACACCCCGATCTGCCGCTCCGCTCAGCTGGCAGCCTTCCCTGCACCCGGCTGCAGGTCACGGATGCACAACACAGGGCTCCAGGAGGGCTTTGTCACCGCAAGACCTCAGGACAAAAGACACAGGGGGGCTCAGGACTATGCACACACACGCACACACACACAGACTCATGCTGTACCACGCGCACCTTGTACCTGCTGCTGCCTCCTCCCACAGCAACCCAGTTGACAAGCAGCTCCCAGATTTTCAGGAGCTTCAAGAGCCAACATGCACCTCCTAACCACACAGCTAGCCCAGGGGCTAAGACCAAAGCTCACTTTTCTTGGGAAATAAAGGTTCTCTCTTACCTTTCTAGGGCTAGCCGTCCTGCCTTCTGGCTAGCTAATGGGAACTGCTACCAGATAGCACGTACAAGCAGAAAGGAGCATTAGCACCCACAAGTGAATCAAAGTCAGAGACAGGTGGGGAAACCGGAGTTTAAGCCACTTTACAGCTGTTTTCTTCACTCCCCTAAATCCAATTCACAGCTTTTCATCTCAAATTACAAATCACTGACACATGCTGGTCAAGCACTTTCACTCCTTCAGCATGTCTTCCCTCCTAGAGGAGCAGCTACCTACATGGCAGCAGAAGAGATCGGCGATGCATACTTCTGCATTGGCAATAATCCAACTTGTTCCTCCCATGTAACATCTCCTGTTTTGCTCTGATCCCTTACAGATGCTGTGAAATACACACTGAACTCAAAGAATGCACAGACCAGAGCCACCAGATTTAGAGAAGCTCACGGGAATTTTATTCTCTTTTAAAATGCCTGTCACTCTCCAAACACCATAGGAATTCTCTGGCACGCTAAGGAAAAGCAGTACTGAAACAGATGCACCTCTATCGCTTGCGGATTGTTACGCTGCAAGTTAGGGCTCGAAGGTGAGACCCCGGTGATTCCAGGCACTGACCTTAGCAAGACTGCAGTTAATAGGACGAGATTCCACCTAACAATCCTTAGAATTAACCAAACAAAAAAAAAAAGCCTCCGATAAGAAAAGAGCTGCAGAAACCTATTACGCACTGATGCCATCTACTGGGTACAAGCAAAAATAGCAGAAAAGCCGTAAGAAGAGAAAGAGCCGTAGGGGAAGCGTGTGATGGAAGCAGGGGAGCCGTCACCCCTCCGTGCGGGGTGAGGAGCAACGGGGACCTCAGCCCCGGGAATCCCGGGCCCTTGTAAGAAGTAGCAGTGAGATGACATTTCCGAGCCTATATTTCCTTCCCTTCCCCAGTAACTGAGGGAGTCTCTGGGTCTTCCAGCTCTGGATTTGAACCAAGCAAAGCTACGTGCTCGTTTTTCCTTCATAAGACCAAGGAGATTGACCTAAGAGGGACTCAAACGATGTCTGTAAGCAACTGCCCCCGACATTTTAAACAAGTCCTTTTAAGGCCAAACAATTAGATAATGGCAGAGACCACATTGCTAAAAAGCCTTAAGATAAATGCATCCTCAATCCCTGCAGAATTACTGGAAGCTGTATTAGGGGCACTAAGGAACCAGTAACAGATGATGATTATACATAAAAGGAATAAGAAATCTTTCAGATTTGTGCTGTTCCCTGGTTGAGCTGCGAGGCTCCGGCTCTGGTGAGTATTAATTGCTTACAAGCCTGCATGTATATTTTATGCTCAGTACCTGCCTAGAACATTTGTTGGATTTAGCCTTGATTGATGAACCACTGATTATATACTTCTGTGGTTCTCAGCAAATTAATAAACTGTTGACTGGTTAAGATTAACAACATGTCATGATTTGAGAAACAGTGTCCAGAGTAAAGCTGAAACGAACCTAGCGCTAAAATTAGAACGTGAATGCTCCCTGAACTCTATAAAAAGGGGAGAGCTTAATTAAATTACATCCCAATATTGCCTATAGCACTTACCAAATTGGCAAATTGAGTTCACGGCAGTTCAGCTTTAAAACGTAACTGACATCGCTGCAAATTCGCAGGGAACGACCCCCATGCCTCCTCGCGCAGGAGGGACGGCTCGCACCCCAGCACGCTCCAGTACGCGGGGCAAGATGGGGAAAAGCAGCATCGCCAAGCGCACCCGCGCAGGAGGAACACGGGCAGAGGGTGAAGCAAGAGACCCCACTGAGTGCCGGGAGCATGGGACAACCCTCCTCTCGCACGGAGCGGGGCGGCTGGCGGCAATCACCGCTTGCCCATGTTTTTTATACTTTTCCCTAGGCAACGGCTGTGGACCGCGGTCCGAAACGCGGGGCTGCACCAGACAGATCTTTGGTCTGATCGCTGCGGCTCGCTGCTCTCATCGATGCAGCAATTCCTGGAGACCTACAAGCAAGTGCCGGGTGTAAAACGTTGCATAAATTTGGTACAGCTGGAAGGGATGACAGTACTTTGCATTTCTTTTATCACTTCAGTCAGAAGGGAAGCCAAGTGAAACAGAAACCAGAGGGGTGATCCATCAGAGGGCTCTTTTCCCCTCTCTCAGCATCTCAAGTCTCGCCCGGTCGCGCATCCCTCACTCCGCCGGCCCTGCCGAAGGTCCAGAGCACCCGGACACCTCTGCGCAGAGGTGCATCTTTCTATACCGTCCTCTCCTCGGACGGGCCAGGGGCTCCTGGAGAAGCGCAGACCTTCCCCACCCCCCCCCCCCCCGCTGATGCACAGCCCTCAGCACCCACGGAGGGGTGGGGGGCCCCGGCCAGCCCCAGGCGACCGGTGACCCCCCGCGCGGTCTCGCGCTCGGGGAGCACGATGTGCCCCAAGGGGGTTTCTCCCTCCAGCTCTTCCTTCCTCTCCCCGAGTCTTCACCCAGTATGTGTTTTGTTCCCTTTAAATAAAGCCTCATTTAGCCATTCCAGAAAAGGGAGGGAGCTTGTTTTCCCTGAGTGACACAGTTTTCAATTTCTGCCGCTCTGCATGCCGGTGTGGCAAACGCTAGGCCTCTAATTTATTGACAATTTCTATCTTAATATATCTTGACTTTTAAAAAGAGGCGTCTCTTCCCAGCAGCGCAGGGCAATCAGGGCCCCGATTGTTTCTGACAGTATCTCGGAGGCACATTAGTTTTCAGAGCAAAATGACACTAAAAAAGAACAAAAAAAAAAAAAAAACCAAGAAAAAACACATGCACAAAGAAACAGCCCCTCCTTGGAAAAGGCCAGAACAAAAAAAAAAAAAGAAAAGAAAAAAAGAAAAAAAGCACAAAAGAGAGGAACAGAAAGGCAGGGATGAGGCGAGCTGCAGGACTGCTGTAGCGCCTTGCCTGTGACACATCAGGCTGCCGTGCTAAATGGCCTTAACAAGCAATCGGAGAAGGGGATAATGAAAAAGCCACCCTGGAGACGGCGCCACTCCAGTCTGACCTTTCCAGGCTGCCGTGTACAAACATCTTCAATAAATAAAGAGACACTTAACTCCTGCCTCTGCAGAGATATAGGAGAGAGGGGGTGACAGGGGCTATGCCGGGCTTGAAAAATGAAGCTTTGGAGAAGAAGGGGGATAGTTTTGGGGGGGCTTAGGATGACCGTGCGCGTGGTTGCATGCAAAGCGCAAGTCAGCGTGGTCGCAGAAACGGTGTTGGTAACACAGCCCGAGCGGCGCAGAGACCCAAGGGCGTTAGAGCGGCCGGGTGCACGCACCAGAGAGAAACCTCGGCGTGCAGGTGCGGAGTGCAGCTGTGACCGTGCGCGTGCAAGAGCGAGCACTGCACCTGTGCGCACGCACGCGCGCGTGCGTGCGTGCACGCCACGCGCCTGCAGGCAGGCGGAGCGGGTGACGGGCTTTGGACCCTCTCCACCAGCGAACGCCTGCATAAAGCAGACGCCTTGACTGACGCTTCCCCTGCGGACAAGCGGACAACGTTCCCATGCTAGGAGGTGTCTCATTCCCAGATTCTTCTAACGGGAAGAAGAAGAGCGAGGCTCCAGGATTAACCGGCTGTTTCACAAGGATTTGCCTCCTCGTTGCCACTGCTCTGCATTTGACGTGGGACTCACCACAACGCAGCACAAACTCCTTGCATGAAGAAGTGTTAACTTTGCCCTCGGAGAGAGACAGGTCAGAGTGGAAAAGACTGCAGAGTGCTCCTTCAGCCCCCCCCAACCCCAGAATAACAGCGAAACCCTCCCACAGCTGGCAGCAAACCAAAGCCTCTGCCTGAGACCGTGGTCTCGGAGGTCTTCTGAAGAGGGACTGCAAAACCTGGGAAGTCGGAGGTTGTCTGGCAAGACAGGAGCATGCTCGGAAATGAACGGAAACTCTGAGGGTTTCAGAGGGGCACAGCGGAGAAGAGGATGGGGAGATACTTCACCTTGCCTCCACTACAGCTGGGAAGAACAAGCCAGCAGCACAAGTGAGACTTTGTTTTCAGCCAGTGTTTCTCTGACAAGCAGGAAAACGGCCATTAGCAGCCCCATCCATTCATCTTTTACACATCTAAGCCCAAGTGAATACGGCTGAGCAAATGCTTGCCTGGTTCCTGCTCCTTTCTTGACTATCTTAACGCAAACTTCCCTTATGTAATTTGCTGTGAAGGCCCCAGGGAGGAGGTGAGTCCACCGGCAGCACACACATCCCCTCTGCCCCATGCGAGGAGCGGGCAGCATCACCCTCGGCCTTGCCCCCAAACACACCCTCACCTGCGAGGGCCAGCGTCGAGGGTACCTACCACACAGCCCGTAGAGTCCACCTTGCGATCCGAAACGCACTTGAAATTGCGGGTACAGCCACCGTTGTTGCGGGAGCAGTCTCGGACTGGCCCAAAGGAGGAGAGCAAGTCATTGATGGTTTCAAAGTAGGTGGACAGCATCGCTTCTTCCCTTGGAGACAAAAGGCACTATTAGAGCTGGGAAGGAGGGAAAGGGAGGCGGCAGGGCAGCACGTGTGCGGTGCCCCGACTTATCCGCAAAGGGGGCTGTTCAGGCACCACCAAGGCGTTTTCATCAGCAAAAAACATAGCCAAAGGGAGGTTCCCAAGAACACAAAGGTTTTGTGATCGTGTTATATATTTCTAATTTGCTGCTGACATCTTTGATGAAAATCAACCAAGCCTGGGGTTTCAAGGATACTAACTTTCCACCATATTCATGCAAACAAGCAGCTAAGAGAGGATCTGTTAGCAGCCTGGCTTGTGTGGGAATTCAACACTATACCAGGTATCAGAGAGTCCAGAAAGGTGAATTATGAATGTTTTCTCTCATTATGAATGTTTTACAGACAAGTGAAGCTTCTGTGAGCGCACACACCTTGTCTAGTGCCTGGGGATGCTGCTCAGGATGTAAAGCCACAAGAGACTTGGCTTTATTTGCTGAGATGTGGAAACTGGAAACTCAAATCTGTGCTTGGATTAAGGTGATGGAGGACCCTCGACCAGGGGCACATAAGGAAGGGTGTGAGCCCAGCTCTGCCTTCTGCTACGTCCATGCCCCTCTGCAGCACAACTGTGCAATGCTGCACTCCTGCAGCCTGAGACGATTTTGCAAACCCTAGCGCACAGCTGCGTTTTAGAACCTTTTCCTTAGGCAAATGAGAAGCAGAAATGCCTATGAATTCAGTGGACATTTAAAGACTCAAGAAACTCCCACCCCTGCCTCTCCGAGCTGCACACGCAGCAGATTTTGCCTGTGACAAAGTATTCAGGTGCTTGCTTTCTGCTGGATTCCTGCAAAGGGGACATAGATGCTTGTTGAGAGCTTTAAGCATCTCCAAGGTATTTTTCATCTTCTGAGCACATTTTATATATTAACCAATTGCTTCCCGTGACATCCTGGGCCACAGATCCGGTCACCCTCCTAATGCCAGTGAAGGATGCACAAGGAGTCAAGCAATTTTCCCAAGGCCACAGAGCAAGCCAGTCTCAGAGACAGGCTCGACTTCCACAGTCTGTTTACTAGATCTTTATACACACAAAATCGGAAATATCCACGGAGACAATGCCATGAGTTATACATCAGTTTGTTCCTCTCCCTCACCATAGCATTTTCTCCGTCGCCATAGCTGAACCAAAAAACCTGCACAACGGCTCGAGGCCCATCGCTCTTCTCCATTTTTGTTTGTTTATAATCTCAAAACTGTGTGCTTGGCAATAAAACAGCAGTGCAGGAATACTCAACGGGTGTTGAAGACCACAGCGCTGCTGTCTAGAGCTAGCACCGCACTCGCTAGCAGAGGAGGGCCCCTGGGCATACACGGACGCACGCACTCACCCTCGCGCGTGCAGCGCTGCCAGCACCAAACGTTCGAAAAATCATGAGTCAGCCAGTACAAAAAACATAATGAGATAGGCATAAAACTGATGAGATTTTAAAAATAAATCAATCATTCTGAGAGGGTTTTTTTTTTTTTTTTTTTTTTTTTTTAATTCGCCTTCTGCCTTCTGAGCCTTTAGGGTATAGTGGAGGTTTTCTCTGCAAGCTTGGCGGCTAGAAACTACAAAAAGACCAAACCCAAAGCAATAAAGCACTGCATAGTTCTAAATTTAAGACTTTCAGGCAACCCCAAGATTCCAGAAGCTGGGACTTCAAACAGGCAAAATACCTGTTTGAAGGTGAGGAGGCATATCCCCTGCGCGGGCGGCTGCGGAGGGCTGCGTTCGGCGCTGTGATGGACGCTGAGCTGCCCCGAATGCTGGGGAAGAACCTTCTACCACTGCCGGTGCATCTCCGGGCCCTGTGGCAGTACTGCCTTGAGTTATGAATTCCTCTCTACGCCATACGCTTTCACCTCAATTAATGCTTCCCAATTAACTTTTCCCTCTGGGTGATCATGTTGTAGCTATTCCCCTCTTCTTGGCCCATCTGCTAGATTTTCCAGCATATTTGGAGCTGAATCTCCCTCTGTCCTTTCTTGGTCGTGTTTCAAATATCTTTGGAGGCCTTTTCTATTAGCACTCTGTTCCCACTAGAATTTGCAGCTCCTCCGAAGTGAGGGAGTGAGAAAGACAGAATATATTAGATCAGGGCACATATTTCTGCTGGAGAGAGAGGAGAAGAGGAAGGACATTTTATTTACTCACCCAAAGTGCTGTTTATTAAGGTAGAGAAAATTGCTTAGAAAAATGTGACAACTCCTCCACCGCCACCCCACAAAGTCCAACCTCGTCTGCTGCTCCTCCTGGAGGAGCGAAGATTATCGGGGGCCTTCTGCTCTCATCTGAGGTTGACGGCCAAAAAAAAAAAAAATACAGCAATGTGTGGGAGAGTAAAGAGGATACCACGGCTGGGGTAAATCAGGATACCCGCACGGTGCTTATGCAGAGCCCGGCTCGTCGCGCTCTCGCTCCGAGCGACGCCCGGGGAGCACAGGCTCGCTTTTAATTAAATGCCGCGAACGCAGAACGAACGAGGCTCCTGTGCCTCTCGAAGGGTAGGCGATTTCTGCTGGCAGAAAGCAGAGGGGGAAAAGGGGGGACGGGGAACCTTGCTCTCCAAAACCATGCCTGGCATAACGCATCACCGCCGGCAAAACACCGAGCGAGCCGGCAGCAAACTTCGCTTTCTTGTGCTTTGGAGGGGAACCGCTCGGCCGGTGGGAGCCAGGCGCTGCCACCGAGGTACTCAGCCCCGAGGGACGCCTGCCTCCCCGCTACCTCCTCCTCGACCGAGAGCCCTCTCCTGCCTCTCTATCCCAGCTCTGCCAACACGCCGGGGTACGGCTCCTCCAGGGCTGCGCTCCCCGCTTGGGTTGAGCAGTGCCTCGGTGCACTGTCCTGCTGCTACCCACCTTGCTCCGGGGAAAACGGACAATTTCTCTTGGTGAGGTCTTCTCGGCTCCCCAAAATGTGTGGTTCCCTGGGGCGAGTGCCAGGCATAGGATCAGGGGTCTGGATCCTGGCCTTGAGTGTGGCCACAGCTCAGGAGCATCTCTGTGCCCGGTTGGGCATGTGGAGCTCCCCCACCAATGGGCAACTGGAAAGGCACCTGGGAGCCACCAGGTGGAGCAGGACGGGATGGACAATTGGATGTTAGATGTCTTCATTCGAGTTGTATTAACTATGTTATGAGTCTGGAGCCAGCGAAAGCTTTCAAAGCCATTTGGCCTTCAGTCGAGAAGTAAGAAAAAGACGGATCTAGGTTGTCAGCCACATGGACAATGGGCAGGTCTGTGAGGGCAGATGCCTTGCCTGGGACTCAGTTTTACTTTGTCAATTTGAGCTAAATGCCTAGATTTACAGTGGGGGAAAAAAACAAACAGACGCTGACACACGCCTCTCGGGCCCGCAGCACTCACAGAGAGATGCTACCACCAGGGCTGAGATACAGCCCAGTCAGCAGCGGTCAGGCCCGCTACACAAGCCTCCAAGGGAAATGCAGCTCAAACAAGAGCTGCTTTTGGCCCCTTTCCTCAATGGCAAGGAATGCACTCCTGCCATCTGCTCCCCTGGGAGCCAGGCCACCAACATATGATAATGTGTCATCCATGAAAGCATCCTGTCATCCTTGAAAATCACTCATGAACTCTGCAGTTTACCCCATCACCCTGCCTGGTGGCCCTAAGACAGCCACCTGGCTATACGCCGTTCTCCTAAGAACTCCTGTAGAACAAGCATGGTCACACCTCCCCTTCCTGGACCTTCCTCCTCTGAACCTTTCCACTTCTCTCACCAGTGCACTTCTTTGCAAATAGCGGTGTTGCCATATCAGAATTGAACATTGAACCATCAAACCCCAGTGCTGGCCTTTGAGTCAAAACAGCGCTGACAGTTTGGGGATACTTTAAGAGAGAGGGTAGCATTTGACCATCCCTGTGTGGCAGTCCATCAGAGGAAGTCATCCCTCCCGCCCTCTCTCTCCCCGTCGGCAGTAGTTCAGTAACGCAAGATTAGAACGGCCCTGATACATGAATCACTCTCCCTGCAGTAATGAGCTGCCTTCAAAAGAACATCTATTTTTCTTGTTCTACATTTATCCGTATTGAATTTCATCAAGAAGATCACCCCTGGATCTGTTCTGACAAGGCAAAATAGAGAAGATGGGCTTCTCAGTTTGTGCCGCGTCTTGAGCACATCGTCAACCTCGAGGAAATTCCCCATGGCCCTGCCTTGACCCAGACTGCATCAGGCAGAGCGTCTGCATGCCCTTCATGCACGAGCCGCAGTTGAGGAGCTCACTGCAGGAGCGCAGCCCCCAGTGTGCTGGCGCCTGCTGGGAGAACCGGACCTTTCCCCCCCTGGTTCCAGTGATGGAGGCAGGAAGCAGATGTTATGTGCTGTTGAAAAGGGAATTTTGGAGCAATGATCTAACTTCTGGTGCTCAATTCTCTGCACAAACACATACAAATATATGAGCACACACACGCACCTTAACTCTCCCGTCCTCCCAAAGACACGGGCAGACACACAAATGATACACTCCTAAATGAAACGCACTCTCCTCACTGCCAGCACCCACTGATTACACACCTAGCCCTCGCTGAAACCCGCCTTTCTGACAACTTTTATTGCCATAAATGGTTAGTGCGATGCACAACAATACTCCTTGCTGTCAGACGTTGTGCAGCTCCCAAGGCAGACTGAGGTGTCCGTTGTTACCCAGCCCTAGTCATTTCCCAAGGCCTGCAGTTGCGTCTATTCATTTGCAAATATTTTCTCTTCCACCTCCCCATTGCTCTCCATCCTCCTCCTTTGTTCCAGGCCTTCACTAATGAAGCAGATTCAGTGACAATATTGCTGGGGGTTATTTATTCATGAAATATCAACACCATGCAATTCTCAAAGCCTCCAAAGCACTCATCTCAGAATAAGCTCCTGAGCTTCACAGTGGCTCTTCTCTTCAGCTCACCTCAGAAGGGGATTAAGGGGTGTTATTCCACTCAGCTGCCCCTTTTTATTGCCTGCTAATGGCTTAAGACTTCAGTGTCCTACAAGGTTAACTGTCACTGAGAAAAACAAGGAAGAACAGGATGCCAGCTTGGACTAAGCTAGTGTCTCTCTACCATCTGCTCCCTGAAGTGTTTCTGGGAGGGGGATCAGGCTGGAGATCTGGGGTTCTTGAGTTTCTAGAGGCTGAGCATGCTAGCAGTGAACAGCATGACACAGTGTCATCTGCAGTTTCACCTCTCAACCAAGGACTGATAGAGAGCGGGGACACAAAACAACCCGGCTCACTTTTCAGCACAGCTCAGCCTCCCTGGCCACGCGCAGTGAGGATGCCTCGCCTACCATCTCACTCAACCACGACTCTCGTTAGCAGAAAGGTATGCAACCTGCTGTCTGCCTCTCACCCTCTCACATTGTCTCCATCAGTTGTGGCAGAGGAGACAAACCAGTGTCCTGCACACAGAGTCCCGTTGCCTTCCTGCACCTCTCTCCTCTCTTAGCCGTGCTTAGTAGCCCTGGCTGCACACAGAAGGTGTCACCGTGGTCCCGTGGCTGCGACAGGCACAGGCGGAAAGGTGCCTTCTGTCCCGCAAAGCACAATGTGAACGGGGCAAGCCCAGCCTGGAGCAGCTTGGAGCCTCTCTTCCTCCAGGTTCAAGTGCTTCCTCTTTGCATTGACACAACCAGGTCACACTGCCCCCACTCAAAGGGGATCTTAAGAGCAGACGCACTCATGAATCAGTAAGTAGGAATTTACACTCACATTCCTCATTTTTCAGCCCAATAACTGCCTAACTGATGAATTTTCACCAGCTCTGGCTGAGAAATTTGTTGTTAGACCGGAGAAAAAAGGGCTGATCTCTTTGCTGCTAAGAGCCCACCAGAGAGACATCTACTCCCGCAGACTTTGCCCCTTCCCCTTTACACCCTGTCAGGGGTTAAATCTGGACCTCTTCTACTTTCCACCCTGTTTTCCCTGCCTCCCCAGCTCCGACAGAGCTGCACCGCGAGCTTAGAGATGTGCAGAGACAGAAAACACTGCAATTGGAGACTTGGCCCGGCGGCTGGGCTGGCCGTCCTCGAGCAGCAGCGTTAACGGGGTTGGGTGGCGCCGACTTTCTCATGAGTTAGCACGTGCATCCCCTGGGCGCAGGGGCCATCAGGAGAACCTTAGCAGGGGGCAGGAGGTCAAGGAGCTCTGGGGACACCTCTTCCATGGCTGTGCCTGGCTGTGGGCCAGGGCCTTCACACTCATCCTGGTGCAATTTCAGAATTTCCTTTCCAACATTCAGGGCCCCATGTTCCCCTTTAGGGTAATCTCAATTCTGTTAAAAGGTTGGGGGAGGTCCAGGGATGGAGTTACAAGGAGGACTGTCAGGTTCTGCACCCTCGAGGTGCTGCTGGGTGCCGCGAGTGCTCCAGATCATGAGCAGAGCAGTGGCTATTTTCCCTTTTCCAATCCCTGTCTAGTTTCCAAATGTGACAGTCGTGCAGGAACCCAACCCCAGCACCTATTCCTTTGGGGTGCCACTTTCAGAAAGGGCTGGATACCAACCCCAGAGGCACACCTTGCCCAGGGGCCTCCAAACAGACACCCAGACCTCCAACAACTGAGGCCGCTGGCCATTTAGGGGTACTTTGTTTTTCTCCCAGCAAACACGCTCCCTCTTCCAGGATCACCTATGCTCTCACCTACTCCACTTCCTTCTTCACCTATTCCACTTCTTTCTTTCTCTGTCCCTTTTCTCTTTCCCCTCACGTTTCTTTTTCTCTCTGCTAACCCCCTCTTTTCCTCTAATACAGCCAGCACTGAAATCATTAGTGAGGGTGGTGAACTCTTCTTCGAATTTCAGAGTAAACCACTCAAAGATACTAATGGGATTGCTAGAAGTCAGACCTCTAAGAGCCTTTTCGCTGTACACTTTGTTATACACTGCCTTTTGTTTTGTTTGCAGTTATGCGGGTTGGAAACTTCTTTGTCAGCCACGAATTGCAAATGCTCGGTGGAAGAGGGTGAGCTGGAAAGGGGAAGCGCACTCAACTGCAAGTCTGAAATATCAAACTGGAGTGGGAATTGAAGACGCTAATAGAAGCAAAGTTAACTCAGCCCTTCGTCTGGGTGCGCTGCACAGCACCGCTTAACTGTGTTAAAATATTGCTATGAAGAGCGCAGGCAGCCTAACCTACGCTGAGAACATCTCCTTGCAGAGCCGGGCTACGCAGGGCTGCCTGGCAGATCGGCACGTTTAACCGGGGCTGAAAGCATGCTACAAAACCAATAATCATGTTTTTCATGCAAACATCAGGTAAAATATAATTAAAAAAAAATACATCTGCAGAGTTCAGCATTCAGAAGTTGCATGTCAAAACGTAACCGCCTTGCCCGTGCACTGGCTCCGATGGGTGCCGCAGGCCGGCCTCTCCGGCATGGCCGCAGGACCTGCTGCTGCCCCTCTGTGTTGCCCCATCGCCTGCGCTGGCTCGTGCTCCTGCGGCAGCGAACTTGGACATCCCCTGCTCTAGCCGTCCTGGTAAAAGCCCCTGTTACGCCGCGTGGCAGCATGCGGGGGCATGTAGGACCATCCCCAAGGACACCGACCTGCTCCGCGCCCAGGTGCATCTTCCATAGTTCATTTTACCATCAGTGTTCAGTGACTCGTCTTCTGCCTATCTACTGCCTGGCGTTCAAGCTCACCCCCAAAGGCAGTTATGCATCTCCTCCAGGGGTTTTTCCTCCCTGGGGCTCAGCACTGAAGAATCTGAGTGTCTCCTGGCCCTCACCTGATTTTCACAGCCTCTGTATACAACACGGGGTTATTATTTGCTTCTTAGTGAAGATGAGGAACTAAGGCAAGAACAGATTAGGACTAAAGGTGTTCAGTACTGTTGGGTGTCCAACTGGAGATGCTTTCAGAGCTATTCTTAGTACTTTTAGCACTTTATGTGCTCATGGCACAATTCCAGTTGCATTTAATTGTGGCACAGGCTTCATTGATCTGTGGAAAGGGCTGCAAAACACCCAAATTAGGATGAATATGCAATAAATGGTCACCTGAGAAAAGTGATCTCCAATATAAAAGCAAGGGAATATATTTTCTCCAGGACTTAAACCTTTTTTTGTTTGTTTTTCCCTCCCTGCCTGCAACAAGACACCATTCTTCCCACCGCCTCTCCTCTATCCACTATGCTGTTTACAGCATCTGCAACGAATGAAGCAATCATCTCCTTCAGTACCAAGACATGATTTATCTCCAGAGCTAGCACATCTGCACACTGAGCAATGCCAGGGCCCTCTGGAAAAAGTAGCATCACGTATGCAACACATCACGATGCACT
Source organism: Rhea pennata (assembly GCF_028389875.1). Lineage (NCBI taxonomy): Eukaryota > Metazoa > Chordata > Aves > Rheiformes > Rheidae > Rhea > Rhea pennata. The sequence continues at coordinate 6,224,453 of NC_084680.1, forward strand.
GTCTGACCGGGCAAACAGAGGTTATGGGGCAGCCTTTACACCCAGGGGCAACTTCTAGCTTTTGGACTGCACAATTCCAAACCGCAGCATGTTTGAGCTCTCATCTTGGACCACTTTTCTTAACGCCATGTATGAAGAGGTGCGTGCGTGGACTGGAATTATTATTTACATAGAAAAACTGAGTTCGTCAGTTTGAGAACTGATGAGGGAGATAAGGAAGACATCGTCCTTACTCGTGTGACACAGGAGAATTCATTTGAGGGGAGCCTCACTGACACACCACTGCTGACGAGCTGCTTACTATAAATTTTCCTGATATTCTCACTTTAATACCTGCTATAATAAACACCTGCAAAAAAGCTCTCTCCACAACCTTGAGGTTTAGAGTGTGAATCCCCCCACCCCAACAACCCTCCAATAATTTGCTCAAGATGCAGTAAAACCATCGCTCCGTCAGTGCATTTGAAGCATACCTTATCAACCGGAAATTTAATTAAAGCAAAGCGAACCAACACAAACACAACAGAATAAAAGACGGCTCAGAAAGCCGCTGGTGCCCAACGCGCCTCCTCGGGGACGCCGGGAGCTGGCGAGAGAGAGCTCAGCTCCCTTCTGCAGGGGCCGGTCCCGGCTCCGCGCGAGCAGCGCGTCGGCGGGCCGAGCGCCAGGCGGCTCGGCGATGTCCTGCCGTGGGCCGGGAGGACGCCACGCACGACAGCAATGAGCCGGTATTTTTCTTTTTCTCATTTTTTCCAAATCGCGGGCCAGCATCATGATTGCCTCTTCAACCCCGAACGAAGCGAACGCAAACAAAATGCCCTGTATTTGCAGCGACAACGGCTCGGTCTCCTTGGCAACCTCGGCAGGAGCAGGTTGAGGAAAAGGCGCACGAGCCTTAATCGAGATGATAAACCGCGTTCAGCGAGCGCCCTGTAAATTACACGTCTGGGCTCAAGATTATCCCCGGCGCCAGCAGCTCGGGCTGCTGCCACCTCCGCGGGCCCCGAGCGCTGCCGCGGGCATCACGCCGACGGCCACCACGGAGGAGCCCGGTGGGACTCGGCCCGGCCACGCTTCGGCCGCCAAACGCCGCTTCTGCCGACTACAGAACCAGCCAGAGACAGAAATACCTAACTTAGCTTTATTACGTTATTAAATCTATTAAGTTAGTTCAATTATGAAGCAGCCAAAGTTGTCCGAGCTTGGCCCACATTCACCAGATCGTACCGTCCTCTGCCTCTCGGGCACGTCTGCTCCCATTTTCACTTGCTTTATAATGGGATTTCTAAGGGCTGAAAAAGCAACAAGTCAAAAGCACGTGCAAAACCAGTTTCAAAACCTTAAGAAATTAAATAATGAAAAATCATCATGTTCAGACCACTAGGAACAGAAACTTCAGGTTCACTAAGGAGGCACGGAAGAAGAGGCTACGACCACTTGTTCGCTCAAACCAATAGCAATTACTACTAAACACTTCTGGCAAAGGGTTCTAGGCAGCTTCAAAAATTAATAATTTAAATAACATTAGTCGAAAAGCACGTGTTTGTTCAAAAAGCAACTGGTAATATTAATATGTATTAATTGATAGTAATTGAACACTAATTAACTCACAAAGTGATGTATTTATCTAGCAAAATGCATCACATTAATGACATGGGGGTTATCAGCCACTGAAGCAAAGCGTAATTAAAAACACACAAATGAAAATTATCAAATGATTTCTCTTTGCTAATTCATATTTTTATTAGTTTAATATGCGTAGCACTCCCTTCCATCCCCTTCTCTCAAAACACTTACTTTCACAGTTATGAAATGAGAAATATCTTTTTGGCTTAAGTTTCCAAAGTAATAATAATAATAAAAAAAGAACAATTGAAGGGGTAGTTTTATGTGCAGAATCTGGGCACAGAGATAATGCGGTGATAACAAGAAAAGAAATAAAAAATATATATCTGTGCGGCAGCAAGGGCACTGGCACACGCGCGGCGAGAGCAGGCTGCAGTGGGACCGCGGCACCGAGCGCTGAGACGGTAAGTTACGATGCGGGTTCCTGCCCGGACCACGCACGCAGAAAAAGTAAAGGAAATGATAAAGGTTGGAAAACCATACACTCAAAATTTTTTAAAAAATGCAAGAATTAGGGTTACCTAGGCAACCTTCCTCCAGTCTCTGGTAATTAGGCACTTTGATGAAGCTGTTGCAAGAGCATCTCTTAGGGGGTTTCTAAAGGACCTCTCCCCTTCTAAATGCCCAAGGTGCTGGTGCTTAGCTAGAGCGTCTCAAGGGGCCTGAAACAGGAGCTCAGCATTTTCGGTTTTCGGCATCCGTCACCACTCCTAGGCACCTATCAGCATCTGCACGCTGCTCAATGCCCTACAAATAACTTAATTTGCAGCTTCTCAGTAGCTTGTTTTCTCTTCATTGGAGGATGCATAGCTTCTACTTTACTGCGCTCTCTTCAGACACTGCTCTGCATGCACAATTGCTCAGTTCCTCCTGGACTGCTTATTCTTTGCTCCACGCTAGCAAAGAGGAGTATTTTACAACCAATAACTGCATTACACTCGCAATCTCCCTGCTATCACCCCCCATTTTACAGAGGGGGAGCTAAGGCCCAAGGACAGAATGTAAAAAAAAAAAAAAATCACTATATTATAAGCACCAGATTTCAGGGTTGATTCTTCAGAGTGTTTAGCATTAAATGACACTTCCTCTGCTCACTTCCTCTTTGACTTCAGCTGAAGTTTTTACTGCTCCCCGTAGATCGTTCCCAGAGCAGGTTCGTCTCGTGTGTGCTGGACGAGGCCAAAGTGAAATAGTGGTATCTGATCATTTCATTAAAGACAGTATCGTAACGCATATGCACAAAGGGGCTGTGAGAAGACTGCACGGCAAACTGATCCTGGCACCTCTTGACTTTGGGGTTTTTCAACCTTAATAATATTTTTAAAAGGAGGTTGATCTGGCTTTTATTCTGGGCAGTGAGGAACAGGAAGGTGCTGCCTGTATCAAATTTCTCAGGCTGGAAAAGAGAATTTTTGACCAGAAGTTGCAGGACTTTGCATCATTTAGCCTTTTGGTAGGCAGATATTTCTGCACTCGAACCACAGGAGCTGGGAGCGGGGGTCCAACGGTGCTGGTAGGCTGTACAGTGCTGGGCTGGGTGTCCAAGCCATGGCTGGCAGGCCTTCTTCTGCCTCTCTCCCTCCGGCTGGAGCTCTCCCGTCCTGTGCTTCCTTTCCCTCACCCTTAGCACCTCACTCCTTCAAACCTGGGGTCACTGTCTCGCTGCTAAAATCAAACAAGACTTCACTCAGTGTGCAGCAATTCTAGGTTTTCAAAAGAATGTCTAAGCTAGCCAAATTTGTGCAGTTCTCGCTTGTAAAAGAGAGACCCTCCGCAAAACGTCTGCCTCAATCCTCTACAGCAGCTTTGCCTGGGGGACAAAATGAAATCTTCGAAAAACGAGCAAGCAAGCAGGAACCCTAGACCAAAGCAAGAGAAGTTCTGGGATATCTTGTCCAAGACTGTAAAAGGCTGACAGCATCATGAGACGGGTAAGGCCCTCGTCACACCAGGCAGGGGAAGCAGCTCTACCTAAATGACCTAGAATAAATAGAGTGACACAGACCAAAGGGGCAACTCTATTCTCCTGGTAGTTGGATGGTGAAAAGATCCCAATAATTTTCAGGCAGGATGATGAGCTCTCCACACCTGGTCCCCCGTTCACGGGTATCTGTTTCTGCCACAGCCCCATGAGGTAGGACACCTCAGTCACCGTTTTTCCCCCTTTGTCATTCAAAATAATCGGCAGTGAACGAACCCAGATTTAAGGTCCCTGCTCATTCCACCATCCCAGGCTCTCAGGCGAACAACCTGCCTTCTCCCCTGCAGAAGACCCGGCGGTTTTGGCGTCCGACGCTCCTCCAGCATCCCCTCTCGCTCAGCAAACCCGAGGGGGAATTGGGTTCACCCTGGGAAGGCGCAGCCCGTGCGCAGGCGAGCGCAAAGCTCTCCCATCCATCGCGCCGCAAAAACACACAAACAAGCGGCACGGCGCGGCGCCGGGGCCGCGCGCGAGACCACGCGGCGCCGGCGCCTCCCTCCCTCCCTGCCTCTGCAAACGCAGCTCCCGCAGGAGCCGGCAGCGGCGGGGACGGCGGAACAAAGCCACCGCAGCGATGGAGAAACCCGGGCTGAGCCGAGGGAAATGCCCCCCTAAAGCACATCTATCCCAGCCCAAAAGAGCATCGCTCTGCAAAAGGGGCATGGGCTGGGCGATCTTAGCTGCCGCCTCTCCCTTCTCCCCACCCTGCCTTCCCCTCCTGGAAAAAGGGGAATTTTTTTTTTTACTGGTGTCAGCTGTGAACTCAGGGGGAATAGAAAGGCAGAGAGGAGCTGCAGAGACCAGAGCCCACCTATTAGCTCCCTCTCCTGCTTCTGCACGACAGCATCCAGTGCTGCAGCTTGTCTGCCCCAGTCCCGAGGGGGCAGAGGCAACCTAAAATGCCACAAAAAGGCCAGCTGGACATAGCAATTAGTAGCCCATTTACACGGGGCTGCGTCTACCTTAAGCCATCACGAGCACTTCACAATCGCAAGCTTGGAAATCCTAAACTGGAGCAACATCTCACTCGCATTTTAGCGTCTGCATAGGTACTAATGAGTCACTGGGTTTTTCCTTCCCTGATTTTCCTTGTAGAGCCTTCGAGGATATTTGGGAAAGTGTTCTGTTCTGAAGGATTTAGCTTCAAAACAGCTCGCACCCGAGGTTCGCCAGGGAAAGTTGGACTTGGTAGGAAACTGGGTCAGCGAAGTGGTTACTCGTTAGTCCGTTGTTTACAACGCACGCACACAGCGAGAGCAGCCCGTGTCCCGAACTCAGCCACTTCTCGTTGCACAGTGATTACGGGTTTTTTTCAAGATCCACACAAAGTGCTTAGATTCAGCGGCGATAAGCACTTTAGAAATGCCAATAGAATTAGATTAGAAAAATAGGAAATGGGCAGGACTGCAGGACAAGACATTTATGTCCCGGTTTTTCACAGTTGCTGAGCACCTGCTGCTCCTATCGATTCACAGGGAACAGAGGACGCTTAAGCACCTCGGAAATGCGGCTCCAAGCAATTACAGGCGGTCGGGCTCACGGGGCAGGAGGGCAATCGCTGCCGCCCCACGTGGCTCCAAAATGCTCAGCGCCTCCTTCCCCCCTAGTACCAGTTCCTCCTCGGTCTGCACACGGGGAAAAACGTTCAGACTGGAAATACGTGCTCAGAAGAGCTCAGCTTCCCCGGGAGGTTCCTGGTAAAGCCAGGGGCACTGCCAGGCTCTGCAGTAAAGTTTTAGCCAGCTGCCCCCCCCCCCCCCGAAAGCCCCGCATTTGTGCAATTTTCAGTGACCACTTGGCATCCCTGAGTTCACGAGACCCCATCCACCTCCTCTCCTCTCCACCGACTGCCGGAGCTGGAGCTTTGCAGTAAGGCACTGAGCGAGCAAATACCCGGCTGGTGTGGGTATAGGTGCGCACTGGGTTGTGGGGAGAAGGAGAGAAGGGCACGCAAAACCGAACTGGAGCCGTTTTGCAAACCAAATCCATGAGGCTTATTTTACAAAATACCAATTTGTCCAGGCCAGTTACTAGGGATGAATCTATGCATTTATATACATACACGCATAGCTTTGTTGCTATATATAGCTTCTTCTATCAGAAACACTCAGTGATTTTCTAAAGCCAGGTAAATGTCCACAGACAGAGGAACTGAGGCACAACTAGATTATTTAGGGCTCTTTTTTTTTTTCCAGAAGTAGTCTTTGAAGTTAGAATCCAATTAATTTTATACCTAGGGAGAGATTTGCAAAGGGATTTTACATCCATATGGACAGACTTTTCAAAAGGACCTCGCTCTTATCTAGGCACCCAATATGGACCACATTTTCCAGCGCGCCCAGCATTCATTAGCATCTGCTAGGAGCACAGCCTAGCACGTCGAAAGGGCCGCACTGTCCCTGGGAAACCTGTTGGGTGCTGAGCTCTGCTGAGGACTCCAGCTCCACTGGTCTGGCTTCCAGAGCTGAGGAGCACTCAGATCTGTCACTGACTTTGACTTGACCCATCTCACTGTTGCATGGAGATTTGGGCACTGGAAAACAAATAATCACCTATCCCAAAGAAAGGGAAAGGTTTTCTGCCTGCGTAGCTCCCTGACCCAGCTCAGCACAGGATCAGAGAAGAGCCACTGCCGGCATAAAGGAAGTGATGGGAATCACTGGCTGGGGGAAGACCGGGACCACCTTTTGTGGTGGCCACTGCCCACTGGATCACCTTGGCTAACATCCTAAAACTGCGTATTAATCACTGAAAGTGTTTGTTTTATTTATACCTTCCCCCCCGAAGAAGCCATGTGCTCCACACTCCTCTTGCCACCACTGCAGGGAGCGCTGCCCATACAGACCCACTGCCTAACAACGGCCACACACTATCCTTGACTTGGTAAGTTCTTTGCGGGCAGAGGCTATGTTTAAAATTGTATATGAGACAGCTCAGTTCAACGCAGTTCATCAGATATGAACCTTTTTTGATTTGCGGTGTCTTACAAATTCTCCAGCAGAGATCCAAGCTCTCTGCGGACGGCATGCAAGCTTTTCCCCATCACCTTTCACGTCCCCTTTAGAAATGATCCACAGGCCCCCAGGAGCCCACGGGAGGGTGCTTGAAAATCACTGATCTAGACAATGCCTGTAAAGGATCGCCTTCAGACTTCTGAGACAGACACAGAGCTTCAAATGCACGCTGAACCCCCAGATGGGAACGTTTCACAAACAAACTGCATCTACAGAGAGGAAGCGGGCAGCCCTGGCCACAGGAATGCCTGCCATGTAATGAGCTGGCCCGCAGGCTTCCTCCCGGGCTCTTCGATTCGAGGGGTAATTGCTGCACATTTTTAGCTTTGCCTGCAGCCATATCATACAGTGAATGTGGCCGAGCCACGTCCAGGGCCAGGTGTAGTCAAAAAAACAGGATAATTAGCATTTAAAAAAACCCACAGACATCTGGAACTGAATTCTGTTGCATCCATTTTTGTTCCTGTTGAACCAAATTGGCTGCCATCGAGGCAAATGGCAGATGAAGAAAACATTGACTTTCTGCTTGGGTCAATAAACATGATAAATTGAATGGAGAGTTGAATGTAGTAAAGGAAACATCATTATTTATCTGAAGGAAGAGAGAGGGTTAAAGGTAGAGAAAGGCTGAAGGAAGCAGACAGTAAGTCCATATTTCATGGGAGGGCCAGCTTTCTTGCTTCACTTGATAGCTTAGAGGTGGGAGGTAGGAAATGTGTCAGCTCTGTTTGGTCATTACTGGAGTTGGGACTATGCTCTGTGACTTTGTCTGATGTGCCTTTAAAACAGAAGACTGCAAACTTAAATCTAGACATAAGACTAGGCGGGAATTGTATTAAGGTAACTTAACATCTGCCAGTGCCAGCAGCATTTTCACTGGACCAGGCAGCCACTCTCGGGTGTGTCACCTGCAAAAGGCTGACACCTGGCTCCTGCCAATTCTGAACTGCCCAGAGACAAAAGACGCTGAAGAAAAAAGATCTCACCCAGTAACGACACCAGCAGAGTTTTTGCCTTAGACATTCTCAGACACCCCCTTCTGTCTGAGGAGCAGGCTAGCCAGCAAAGTGAGGAGCCTGAGAACATCTGCCAGAGTTAGAGGAGTTACCTTTCCTCACTCCTGAATGGCTCAAACCTGGGTTCAGAGTGAGCATCCACCCCAGCCTCTGCCCCTCAGTCTAATGACATTTGAACACTTGAACCATAGGCCAGTTCTGACCAGCTCTTTATGAGGTCTCAGAGATGTTGAGGTCAGCTTGAGATCTCCTGTCCTGAGATAGGCAGGGAATGCCACCCAAGATGGTCTCTGTGGGCTCCCTTCAAACTCGCTGGGACAGACTGGCTCAGTTAGGGCATGACTCATCCACCCAAAAGTGCTCAATGATTTCAGGAAGAGTTGAATAGTGCCCTAAACTCCATGCACTGGATCTCTGCTGTCACCAGCCTAGGTGACTACTTTAGATATAGACCTAAGAATGATCTAAGCTGCTCCTACACGTAAAGAGGTCAGCCCCATCTATGTATGTATCGAGGAGAATTGAAAGAGCCCATTATTAGCCTTCCCGATGGAAGGGTAGGTCTTGAACTTAGCTATATAATTAGACAGCAAAGAATTGACATGGTAGAGAGACATGCTCAATACCCCAAATGTGGAAAAAACTTCTTGGACTGTGCACTGACACCACAGAATCTACCACGAGACACAAATCTATACACTGCTTAAATCCCAGTGCCCACAACAGGATTCATTTTTCTTGCCATCTTCTTGTTTTAATGATACACGTAGCTTGAAATACAGAGGGCTGAGCAAACTTCCAAGGTCTCCCAGTAGTCCTAGAATCAAATCTCCAGAGCAGACATCTTTGAAGGATCTGCCTCCTTACTTTGGTATCTTTATTTACAGACCTACCCCCTTAGTAATAACTCACAACTTGAAGGACCTCTAAAAAACTGAAATCATATCAAAACAACAGCAGCACAGTACCTGCACACAAACATCACTAATTCCAAAGTTTACTCAGAGCTCCTCTGAATTCACTCAGGCACCGAACAGCCCAGAATACATGCTGCCTCTTTCACTTTCATAAGGTCTCATGCAAACCGTCATGCTACTGTATTATTAAGCAGAATATAAAATATATGCATCCTTTAAGGGCAAAAGGGATTCTGCCTACCGGTAGATTCTTCCTTGAGATCAATTACTGGCACCAAGTATTCCTTGTTAAATGCATTTACAAGAGCTGCATTATGCCAGACATTTTAAAGGATGCATCAGACAGCCTAAGCCTATGGGTTACCGGTGGCAACTGAGAGCAGATGTGCAGGGGATGACAGCATCCCTACCTATGCGTCATCCAGTTCTCAATCATTAGGCTCGTTTCAGCTGCCAAAGTAATTTTGAAAGATGCTCAGTTTTAACTACAATTTACAGGAGAAGACGCTGATGTGTAAGACATGGTCATCACTACTCTTGCTTGATTATATCTGTCAAAATGTATCAGGTAGAAATTTGCCTGGGAACCTGCTCTCTAGCTTCACATTTAGCTACAGGAACTTGATCACAGGAGAACAGGAGAGAGGGAAAAAAAAGAAGAAGAAAAGAACTTTCACATTGCAAGACCACCCTCTTTCTTCCCTGCCCATCATATTCCACTAGCCACTTTTATTTTAGTGCCTATTTTAATTAGAGAGACTAAACGGGAAAGCTTCCATGCTAATCCAAGGTCTGATCCCATGGAGCCGAGGGGATGGGAAGAGGACTGCACAGAATAAAATATGCTTCCTTTGAAAGGTACTAGAAACATAAATGTAAAATCCATTGTCAGTGCTGAGAAGGCAGCAGTGGGAACCCGCTCAATACAAAATGGGCATTTGTACCAGCACAAAACACTTACCCGTTTCAGTAAGATATGGAATGAATACAAAGGAGATTAGAAGTGTTCCTGAGGAACGAAACCCAAAAGCACTCGCTGCTGAATAAAGAAGAACAGGTGAAAGCCATGAAAGCCACCAGCGGAGAGCCAGTACTGAGCGTGCTGAAGGACAGTCCTTGCAGCACGGCCAGCAGCTCCTGAGAAACAAGCAGCACTGAAATCTTCAGAGCTGAGGCTCTTGCCACAGACTTGACAAAACACCTCCACACAGACAGGGATTGATGCATAAAGATCTTCTTAAAGAAAAAATGATCTCTGCCATTTTACCTGCACTTTGGAAAAATGTTAACATGCATTTTTCTAACATACAGGTAGAACGGCAGAGGTCATAACGTGCGCCTGGAGATGAGCCTTTGAACCAAAAACAATTACAGCTGATGTAACGCCAAGAGCTTATCGGAGTCCGTGGCAGGAGCAACCGATCCCTTTATGTATGAGAGCTATGAGCACCACACAACGGACGTGGCAGAGCGAGGGAGGACTAATTCCACACTGAGCAGCATACAAGCCATTTCTATTTATGGGGACTCACTCCACTCTGCAGCTGCAGGAAGAGCTCTGCTGACCCAGCGCTATGTGCAAAGAGAGATGGAGACTACCCAAAGCCACTCAAACAAACGCTCAACCAAAATATAGGCCAGGACTCCTCTTTGATTACATACATTATGGCTAAAAAAATGGTTTTTCAGCCAATAAGTAACAACAGAAGAAAGCCGCTGGAAGCTGCTGTGAATGTGAGCCCTGGAAATAGTGTCAAGTAAGAGCTTTTGGATGCAGAGCTCACTGGAGAAGCAAACCTGGGGATTTACAAGAAAGAAAACAGCCTGTGGTTTTGCTTTTACCATTTCAAAAAAATAGGCTTCTGAATACAATGTTTTAAAAATTGGGATCAGGGGAAAGATGACTTGCTTTCCAATTTTTCATCATGATGGAAGCAGCACTGCAAAACTCAAACACTGGCCAATTGCTGGCCTGAGGGAAATGGACCTCTGTTTAGGATTTGGCCTAGTTCACATCAGAAGAGTCTCCTGTTCTCGCAAATTCCACTTCAGCAATATTCACCTCTATCTATCCAAACCCAAACTCAGTTTAAGAAATGAAGATGACCTTAAAACTCCTAAGGGCCTTCTATGCAATAGGAGGTGAGGAAAGAACATTACCTAGAAATAAAGCACAGAGTGGGAGCTGGCATTTCCGGATTTACTGCAAACTCTGATGTAGAATTACTGTATGACCGCAGGCTAATCACAAGATATGCCAGCGCTTCAGACTCCTCATCTGTAAAAAGGGGACAACAACAGTTACCTACCTCCCATGGTTCTATGCAGCTAATTAATGCTGCTCTGAGATTGTGAAGATGAAAAGCAACATATAACTGCAAAACGGCATTTTATTATTGTTATGAATGAAGCCTCCATTTGTTCCATTAGAGTGAACCTTAAAGCAGTGCTACTGTAGATACTGTGAATTGTTCCTAGCTGCTTTGCCACTGCTGGCACTCACAGGATTTTGACTGTAGACTTGAACGTGAAAGCTTTGAAAGTGTAACAGGGAAAAGAAGAAAGAAATGGAGCAGGGAGAACAAACAAATAGAAATTTCACCACATTTCATACTTAGCACTCAGACAAATGCACCCACCCTCCTGGAGGCTGGAACGAAAGCAGAGACAAAAGCATCTCTTCACCTCCCATTCTTCTCTGCTCTTCACACTCGTGGGCTGCCACAGCCTTGTGGGCACAACATCGGGACAGGCAGTACTGCGAGGGCACTTAGACAGTAAATTCAGATAGCACAGGCACTTTAGGAAGTGATTAACTGTATTGTCTCTATTTGACAGGTGGAAAAACTGTAACACAAGGCACCGAAGTCACTTGCTTACAGATATGCAGCAAGCTGGCGACAGAACAACATGCTTAAACTGTGCAAAGGCAGGGACAGAGCAGCTGCCTTTGGCTCCGGCAGCACCAGCTGTGCCCAGCTGTTGGCACCACCCCAGCTGGGCTCCCATACTCCCCGCTGTGCTGGCAGGAGGGACCATGTGAGCACTCCTAACACAACTCGGCATCGCCAACTCGTGGTGGTGGCAACTTGGGAGGAAGGGAATGCTCAGATCACTTCTAGGTCCTGCAGAAATTTCCATGGTGCCTGGGCATCCCTTGGGCTTCCTGCCCCTGCAAACCATCCTTATGCTACCAAGAGCTCCAATACTCAGTGAAGCAGGTCCACAGAGAGTCCTCAATACCAAACGCAACCTGAGCTGTTCGCAGGCATGGTCCCTATCCTGCCACAGATGTGTTTGAGCTTATAGTGCTAGACTAGAAATGAAGGGTCAGCTCCTGGCTCAAATACAGATTTTCTTTTTGCTTCAGTTTTGTTTCATCTTTAAGCTCCCTACAATATTTAATTCAATGTCAATATTATTTCCTTTGCTCCATCCTGTGTTTCTTAAGACTGCAAGCTCCCCTAAGCAGAAAACTCCTTTAGTGATAACACGCAGCGCCTGGCATCATGGCTTCTTAACCGTAGAGTCAGCCTTCCTGCGCTTTGGCAATACAACCAAAACCTACTGGCGCAGCCTGCGGCTCTCCATCACACCTGCACTGCTGCTCCCCCTTTCCACCTCCAACCTGCCTGGCTGAAGAAACGAGAGGCCTGCAGGGCACGGTGGCAATGCTGCTCCTGAAAGCTACCTTTCATGTTTAATTCAGAGGCTAGTTTAGTTAATCTATTTTTTAATAATTCATCCCTTCCATCTTAATTTTGGTAGTTGCTGAAAATCCCTAATAAAACATTTAGGGGCTCTTTTACAGAAGCAATGGCATGATTTACTTGATGAAATCTAGTCTTTGATGTCTTGTCCTAATTCCCTCCCTCCTACCATGCTTCAATCCTGTTTATCGCTGGGCTGGAGGTAAGAGGTTCTTGTTGAGTTTTGTAGCACTTAGACACTTGGTCAGCGTTAATAATTCAGTTGCCCTACAAGGCTTGGACAAATCATGTAGCACACGAGCCTCTTCCTTTTATCAATAGTTACTTCTGCTACCGCAGATCTCCACATCGGCAGGGAACGGTGCAAAGGGGTTCCTGACCAACATGCGCCTGAAGCGCGAGGAAAATAGTGCAGGTGCCAACTACATTGTTCAAAGAATATACACCCTTTTATAGCACTTATATTTCATTCTCTACTGCTGGAATGGAGAAACACGCTGGGTTTTTGCATCCATAATTGGGGAAGAACAGATGGTAGAGGCACAGTTGGAAGTAATATGGCCATTAAAATAATCTATACGGCTCATAATTCTCCAACATGTGAGAAAGAGAATTGAGCCTACCTTTGCCAAAGTGCCTAGCCTGGCCATTCACCATGCTGCAATATGGGCGGGCATATTTTTTGCAGTCACTGGGATGTTCAGGTGTTGTAGTGTTTTTTTCTGCCCTGGATGGCTTTTACATTTCCTTTCTCCCAGGATTCATTTGCTGCTTGAAGTGATATGAGGAAACATCAGTCACGCCACAGTTGTCTCCATTAGGTATCGCTGTGATTCCCCCATGGCACCCACACACGAGGGCAGGATCTAGCTGCGTCCCAGCTGTGACACAGGAGCTGTAACTCAACTGGGAAGCTTGCCCTCACTAGCAAATGTGCACAGGACCAGGATTCAGTGGGTTTGATCTCTGCTCTTCTACTGCTTATGATGCAAAGCAACAAGGATGGTGACCCACTGCTCTCCCACGCGGCTACCGAGACAAAAAGAAAATATGGTTCAGGTTTTTGAAGGCATTCAGAAATCTTGTCACGTAGGTGAGTACTTACTGGGATTTTCTAATCAGGTGCTTACTTAGCCATGCCATACCTTAAATCAGAAATGCAAGGTTAAGATTGGGAAGGGCATAGTGTAAGTGTCCCTGACACCGAGAGTGCTAGGCCAGCTCTCTGCGTTCTGCAGAGGCACTACACAGCGAGCAGTTCGTTCTGTCCAGACCCACCACTGAGCACAACACAGGGGAGAGAAAAAACTGCAAATGCTTTTCATGACATAGAGGATCCTGGGGAGCATTTTCTTAACAGCCTGTGTAAGACACAAGTCCAATAGAACACAAATGGTGCTTGACATTCCCAATCCACACGGCAATTAAGACATTCCTAGTCCCACTTCCCATAATCTGGCAGATTCTTCCAGCCACCTCGATATATCATGCTCTGTATGGCAAGGGCAGCTGAAAGCCTGTCCCTTCCTCCTACAGATAGTCCAGACCATGGGGATCCAGTGGACGCCATTCACACAGCCAGCAAGGTGTCATCTCCTTGCTTATCACCAGAGAACTCAGCCATTAGGCCATATTCTCAGATCCCTTCAGTTAAAACAAGTGCTTGCTTTGCATCCATCTTGATGATGATGAAGGGCAGCAGTAGAAAGTCCCAAGCAGTTTAAGTAGGCAGGGCTGCCTCTGTAGTTAATGCAAGTTTGACACGGAAAACAGAGGAGAAAGAATAATGCAATGCACTGATTCAGGAAAACTGAAACTTCTCACAAGTATGCACAAACTTTGACGATCTATCGCTTTCAAATCTCGAGAGAGCTTCGTAGTAAAATCAGAGCACAAGAACTACCCGGAACAGTCCAGACTTTTAGCCAGTACACAGAAATTTATATTTTCTCTGTTTGATTTAGGTCATGGATTCAAGGACCTCTGTCCCCTCCAAATGCCCCAGCCACCAGGTTATCTGGTACTTCTTGATGAGTAAGGGTTTTTTACTTGGCTATTGTTCTTGCTTCATAGAGGTTCATTCTTCCATGTAGCCATAATATAGAAAAGGTCTTCATTATATCAGTATAAAATGGAGAAAATGTCTGAAATCTCAAAAAACATACTGGAAGGAGTAATGGTTTCCTGCCCAAATCCAGAGGCCAGCATCCCCATCCTACTTTACAGAAGGGGAAGGACAGTGAATCACAGCAATGCAGCAGTATCTTTGGCAGAGGACTCAAGCCTCCCTCACCCTCAAGGCACCGTGCTTTCCATGAAAACCTCCCCCAGGCTGAATACAATGATTTTCCCAGCCAGAAAACTTTTTGTTCAGATTAAGATTTTTACTGCAACCAAGCATGCAACCAAGCGCCTCTCCAAATATTTACCCTCTGCCCTGGACACAATGGAGCCAGTAAAACATTACTTTGACAACTAGCTTTGCTTTATGGAGCTGTAAATATGTATTTTTCAATAGGCTGGCAGCAAGAGAGATGTTTTTCAAGCTTGACAACATCCAAAATTAACAGAGATTCATTTCAGAAGAGGAGACAGAGTAGAGGAAGGGGGAACACAAGCCCGAAGCCCACAGAATATAAAATCTAGAAAGCAACTGCCAAAAAGCCCATGCACAGCTGTCTTTTGGCTTTCAGAAAGTGATTTAAACCTCAAACAAAATCAGGCTGACGTGGATGGCACAAAGGAAACCACTTCGGGCAATGTTCACACTCAGAAAGGAGTCTTTCTTATTACCTTGTTGGAGATGGCTCAGTCTTTGGAAATGCATGGCTCTCTCCCACTCCTCTCACCTCCCTACCCCATCTTAGCAATAAGAGTTCATCTAAAACAGTGGTATTTACCAGAAATGGAGATCTTGATATCTGGGATGACTTCACATTGCAACCTTCATGCACCTCCAGAGCCCCACTGCAGCAGGGATCTCCCTGGTAGCCCCACAGTGGTGACAACCACGTCTTCAAATAAGACCATGCTATTTTCAAAGGGCTATTGAAGCTTTCAGGAAAGCAACCATCCAGCTTTGGAATAAAGTTAGGGGCCAGGGGAGCTCATCTCTTTCTGTTATTTCTCATGGGTTAAGTATGAAACAGAGCACAGAAGTAGCTTGGTCTCACTGCTGTAGATAGGGCTACAAGGGCTTCCTAAACCTCTCAGCCCATCTCGCTTGCTGGAAGGCACATGAGATGACAGCAGGGAAGGAAGATCCCTGTCATGAAATGTTTACTGTGTCGACCCTGGCAGCATCTCATCCTCCTTCATGTGCCAGAACATTAAGCCTGATATGCCTTCGTTAGACCCAGCACTGCTCTCTGATGCCTAATTTGACTAACCCTTTAGTGACTAATTTAATTACCCCGGCCCACAAACTGACAGACAGCTGTTAAAAATGGTTATTGCATTATTAATACGCTCCAGTAATTTCCCATTAAAACTATACTGTTAATAATTTTTTCCCTGTATTTCTTCCCTCTTAATTAGTCTATTTAAAACTTTGAAGGAATATTCTCTTTATGGTAAATGGGAGCGTCGAGCAAATTACATTTTTGATTGAATACTTCTGTGATAGGCCAGCAAATAAGACCGTTGAGTTGTTAATTATTGTCAGAGTTCCACACGATGCCTGCTAATGAGGCAGTCAATCTTCTCTGCCATTCCCAGAATATTAATGGAGGCCTTTGGTATTGATTTTGTCACTGGGAGAAACCAGGAAACCCTCTTTCTTGGGTAGCTCAGAGTGCTGCAGAGCATAGAAGGGAGTTTGCCCTGCCCAGTGTGGTGGCTTGAGTCAAACAAGATCCCGAAGGGACTCTGTGAGGTGAGGAGTCTTGTCCAACTTTTGCCAGCAAGGGTAGTAACGCAGACAGAAAGGGGAGTGTTAAATCAGCAGGTAATACAACAACTGCATGCTGCAGCTTAACTCACACTTATTTATCTGTGTGCTCACAAACCTGACTCTGGAAGGGGGCCCAAAGAGGGCTGAGGACCCCCAGGATGGAACGAACCAAACCACGTTTGAAGTTGGTTTAAGCTCCAGAAAGCTCCCTGGAATGATAAACGTCCATGTTGCTTGGACAGCTGTGCACCAGACGTGCCGGTCTGTGTGTCCACATCGAGGACTACCCCTCCCTGTGAAGCCACGCAGATGCTGCAGCCACCGTACCCACTGGGGACAGGCGGCCGGTTCCGTGTTTCGGCTACTGCCTAACACACCCACTGCTATCACCACATCGTTTCACTCTCCCAGGTCCTTCTGTGTCTGCCTGTTGACTTTTAACTAGATCAGACTCATTTCTTATCTTTCTTTGATAAGAGGGTGTTTTGTTTTTTTTTTTTTTTTGAGGAAAGGAAAATACCTAATCTGTCTGAATTTCAACATATAATCTGATACAGTGATGCAGAAAACTTATTAGCCAAGCTACCATGGATAAAGATTCACACAAAAAGCATAAGATGCATAAGAAATTATCCGTCTGAAGACAGACACTGAGTTGTGCTGGAGGATGAAGAACAGAAGTTTCAGTAATATTTCTCAACTTGTTTGGGGATTGACTCTGTTGGATACATTTACTAATATTCTCATTAAAAAAGGAGTTTGTTAGTGGAGGCTGCCGGTGTCAAACCATAGAACCTGATGAGTCTTCCCATCTTAGGGTTCCATTGCATAACTCATATTTAGCTTTGTGGGGCAGGGAAGGCCATTTTGTTCTTTGCCAAGAACAACAAGGATGTGGTTCCCAATGCCCAAACCATCTCCTGGTACACAGCATTTTGGCCACGCCAGAGATAATACTACTAAAAAATGTTATCATTTTATAATAGGGGAATGAAACAGAAAGGCTAATGCCACACACGAAGTCTACAGTAACACAGGTTTTCCTGGGCACGGCTTCCTTAATTTCTTATCTGTGACATCTAAAGTATAAGGCATAGCTGACAGTGAGTGAGTAATGGATGGGCCTTTCCAAAAGCTTGCAGTTGCTCACAAATCAGCATTACCTGAGGTCAAAATCCCACAATACAAATAAGATTAAGCCCAGTGATATCAATGGAAGTTCATCCTGACTGAAAAGCAGAGATCCAGATGCATGCACACACACACCTCTCCACTCGTGTCACTGAAACCAGCCTCGAGCCCAGCTGACAGCCCAGCTATCCAATTAATACCATCTCTCCTGCACAGATGCCTACCTGCCTTGGTTGGGGAGAGGCTGCGATAGAGGCTGTATGCATGTATGCACAACTAAAAGATGATGCACGTGTCCCTCCTTCAAGCAAGCATGAATACACAGAGAAACTGTACCACTTCATCAGTGGAGAAACTGTTCAAGAGACACAACTCTTGTATAAGTGTGTCTACCTCTATCCTCTACTGGTACAGGATCTCTTGTAAGAAAAAGGGAGCAATGCTTGTTCATGTAGAACCCTTTTCTATTTTATAAGTGATGACAGGGTGGGCTTCATGTTGGTGAGTCAGTGCAAACTTGCCCCAGCCAGCTGATGAAGAATAACTGGTGACATTTGCTTGCGTAGCTGAGGCCAGCCCAGAGGTTTGTAAGGCACAGTCACACTCACCACACAGGCAGAGTAAGTAATACCTACACAGATGCATTGCACGATGAGTCAAGACGATCAGCAAGGAATTGGGGAACAAAGACAACTGACTTCAAAATCCAAATGGTCTAATGGTCTAATGGCTTTGGATTTCAAAGAGAAAATGCTCTCCCTACCATCCTGATCCCCACCATCCTTGGTGCTGTCTCCTCCTGTCCTGTCTGTGAAACGCGTGGAGCCGCTACTGGTATGCTGCAAAGATGTACTGGAATATGACAGCAGGCAGCAGTGGTGAGAAGATCTCAGCAGCTCCTGGCAACTTCAGAGGTGCAGCAGAGGACAAAAGACTAGATTTGTCAGGACTAAATGGCATGAAGGGATGGAAAACGATTCAGGCTCCCGAGAAAATCCGCCATCACCCTGAGAGCCAAAGGCACAGCTGTGAAAAAGTGCGAGCACCCACTGGGTAGAAAGCTGTGCTCCATCCAGAAGGAATGAGTGAAGTCGTCTCTGCACAGGGAAGACAAGAGCGTTCCTGGGCCCTCGTATGCCTCTGCTTTGCCATCTTCGCACGCCTGCCACTGCACTGTGCAGCAATCTCGCCTCTCTCAGGCTGCTTCTTGGTCCCATTGGGGCAGAAAGCTCCACCTGGAGTTTCTAAATAGGTCATACAGCATTTCATGCTCCATTTTAGGTCTCTAGATTTTATTAAGAAACTATCTGTGTAGGATGCCTAGCTCAGAGACCTACAGAGTCAACAGCTAGCACAGAGACTCCTCATTGTCCCTTAAAACTGGCTCACTGCCCTTTAAACTACTCTTGCCTTCTCAGCCCAAACCTTTCCCCATCCCTACTCCCAGCAGGGAAAGCTAAAATGGACCTTGCAAAGGTCAGAAAATCTTGGCTTAGCAGGCAATGTGCCAGCATATATCAAACTGTCAGAGCCACCAGTAAGAGGCCAGAGCTCAGGGACCCCACTGCAGGTAATCTGCTCTACTGAGTAGTCTACGCCGGCTTTTTGCAGCCAAATGCACAGCTTCGACCGCCCTGTCCTGGTCACACTCAAGCTGAGTGCTGAGGATTTCTGGCTGCTTCACTCCCTGCCACGTGCGACTGCAGCAGGATGAGCGGTGAGACGGACATAGGGACGCGCGGCTTGGGCACGTGCTGCTGCAAGCTTTGCATCCCATTGCCAGGGAGGTGGTGGAGAGGACACAGAGGGCAGTGTGCTGGACTTCAGCTCCATCTCCCAAAGAGCGAGCCACTGTCCTGGACTTTGTAACTTCTCTAAACAGATGAGAGAAAGCAGGTAAAAGGGAAAGACCTCCACACTTGTCAAAAAATAGACCAGACCAGCCATTCTAGGAAGACTCTACATCTGCTTTTCCGGATGCCACTGGTAAATAGTGAGGTGAGGAATTTTTGGAGCATGAGATGAGCCATCACTGCCAGTTGGGCTCCAGATGCTACCGACTCCCTGCAAACACTGCCACCAGCAACCCTACAGCCCAGGAGAGTGGAACAAAACCAAGAGACAGGGACAGGCAGCAGACAACAGCCTTCCCAGGGAACAGCTGCCCTGCCCGCGCTGGAAGTGGCTGTTGGGCAGGGACAGCAATCCCTGCAGCAAAACAACAGCAGGCTGCTGCCCTCCCGCTCCCTCCCCACCTCCGCCATATGGGAGGGAGGGAGCCGAAAACCTGAGTACATATGCATACATTGCTCTCTGCAGAGCAGGCTGCCAAAAGGCCAGGGAGACAGATGTTTAACAGTAAATCTTTTCATACTCCCTTAAATCTCTGCAAAGCTCAGCTGACACTTCCAAAAGGCTCAGAACTGGGTTTTTTCCCTGCACTGCTCTCCAGATTTGCAATCATTTCCACAGGTTTCTTTGCTTCTCTCAAGGTTGGGCAAAGAGGTACCAGTAATTTCTGTGTTTTCTTTTCCACTAAGGACCAGTGCAACAAATTAGCACTGCTGCTCCCCAGATACAGTCAGCTCCCCTGTCACCCATGCCATTTTGGAGCCCATCTGCTGCCCACTTTTGCCAGGCTTTCTAAGCAAGCCAGGCACTATTTTAACCGCAATGAAGTTTTTCAGCTCAGATTGAGAGCTACATTTTTTGTTTTTATAAACCAGGCTTCACTAAAAAAGTTTTTCCATTTTTACTTAATTGCTTATGAAGCAGCATATCCCAGTTTCACCAGGAAAGGATGAGCCTGTATCTCTCCAAGAGCCTCCCATGAGAGGCCATGGGAAGCCATCCTTCATTCCGTTCAGTGGCAGCCGTTCCTGACTCTCTTGCTCATTTATCAAAATCACAAATCAGTTACATTCAGACTCAAACTCTGTCTTTCACCCCACAAAACTCCTATCACCACACTGGCTGGGCACCAAGTCAACGTACTATAAAGCTTGAACGGTTCACTCATCTGAGCTCATATCCACCAAAGCGACAGACAGTTTTGGTCAGGCTGGACAGGCTCAGGTCTACCTATGACCAAATCTGTGGTTAGGGTTGATAGGCTCCTACCTTAAGCCCTGGAAAAGCTCTCATAAGAGATGGACAAAGCCAGATCTCATAAGATATCAAATGCTGGCTTGGCTCAAATCATCCTGCCTACTCTGATCTCCCTTCTCATAGGCACTCCGGACATGATGAAAACTACACTCATAAAAAGCTCCCTGCAAAAAGGGAGAACAAGGAGAACCTACTCTGAAAGGGTAATGAAGAATGAAAGGGGAGATATCTTAAAATAGTCCTTCCATAATAAATAGTCTTGGCTTGCAGAGGTGTCCAGCTCAACTACCTGGAGTAGGTCTAAGAGGGCTCACTATTAGCTGCTAGTGAATCAACAGGCAATGTCCTTCATCCACAGGATTCACACTCAGATGGAGGCAAACAACCAGACAACCCAACATATGGGAAAATACGCCACCTCGAAGACTGGCTGTGGGCCACCCGAGGCAGAGCTGTCTGGCCCGCATGCCCAAATGTCACTCTGCGTGTACAAGTACTCACTTCAGCACCGCCGCCTGGGGAAAAAGCCTCAGCTATTGAAGTAAAGGTCAAGCTTTAAATTAAGGGCATGCTTTGAGCTAATAAAGGGTTAATGACAGATTACAGGCCTTTCAACACAGGCACTTAAGGAATTAAACGGGGGTTGAGTTTAGGAGCCTTGTGGCAGGTTAACTTCTCCTCCTCCTGCCAGCTTTTCAGGGGAGAAAGCTCTGGGGAGTTGGTGCAGAATAGCTGCTCTGCACCATTTGCTCAGGCAGACAAGCCCTCAGAGATGTTAGGGGCCCATTACATCCATAGCTCGTGTCTGGCATAGAGGGCTATAAGCGACTCGTTCACCTCTTGGATTCTAACAGTCAAGGAGCTCTATATTAAAAGATCCACTTTTTTTTTTTAATCATTATCCCTTTATAAACTATTCAGATACGGCCCAAAGCTGGCTCCACATCCCGAGGAACTACATTTTAGAGCCAAGATTTTTCAGTTCTGGCCCATCTATGTTTAATACACAATGATTAAAAAAGAAAAAAAAAGAAAAGGAAAATGTGGATTGAACTGAATAAAGAGACTTCTCATTGCAAAAGCTCAGTGCATATTTACACAGCATCCTGCCTTAATTCTCAGCTTCTTCATTTATGTCATTTTAAGCCTTCCACAGTAGCAGGGTAGTATTAAACAGCGCTTAATTGTGTGCTTCTGGGTTCAGTGCAGCTCCCGCCGAGCCGCTGCCTGCGAAGGAGGCTCTGCCCACGTCTGGAGGCCTGGCTGGGATCAGCCGCACGTCCCCATCGGGCGCGAGCGGGCACGTGCGAGGCAGCGGCAGGGAGGAGGTGCCGTGGCAGACAGGTCCCACCGCAGGGAAGAGGGGAGCAATGACGACTGCCCCACGGGGAGACGGGTAAGCGAGCACTGTCCGGACAGCATCAGGAGATATGCCTCGCCTAACCGAGAGGCACTTCGGTGAAGAACCTTCGTTGGCTGGGCAGAGTCCCCCCTACACCCCCTGGAGAGGCACCTCCACAGGGCAACCCAGCCTATCCCCCAAAGCACGTGTAAGACAAAACGACACTGGTCTTAAGCATGTTTTAAGTGATATCTCCAAGGGCACGAGAAGCATCAGTAGCAAGGCAGGCAAGAGACCCTGCAACGTGACACCTGGGACAGAAATACCCATGTGAAACGCTGGGACCTCCTATTCTGCAGGAAGCGTGAGCATGTTCTCCCTTGGGAAACCCATCCAGCCTCAGTACCAGTGGATCTGGAAGCCGTGCATGCAGCTGCACACTCTACATTCCCACCACATGCTTCCCCTCCAAAGCCTGCTCAATACCATTCGCTTCAGTTTCCTCAGATGGAGGAAAAATATGCACTAGATGAATTATGTAAGCACCGCACCCTGCGTAAACATCCACATCCCTCCTTCCCAGTGTTTTCTTCTTTACTTCCATTTCGCCAGCGCGAGGCCTGCTCAACTCTGTTCACATCCTCTTTGGAGCCCAGGGCCCCAAAGCACAGCACAGCTTGCATCGCTGTGTGGCAGCCTGTCCCTAACTACGCCGATCTATATTATGATAAAAGGCATTTGGTTTCAGCCAATAGCACCTCATTATATCAAAAACACCAGAGGAAATGTCTGGAGTTGAATTGATTAGTGCATAGTAATTCTTCAGGCTGTGAAAGCAGGGCAGTTCCCAAGATGGGATTATTTTTTTGCTAGGCTTTACCTAATTTTCATGATTTTTTTTCCCCTCCTGCTTGCTTCATAGCCTTCCTTCCAATCCTCTTCAGCTTTGCAACACACTTCTTTGATTTAGTCCCTCAAAACAATATTCTGCTTAATGCATTTCTGCTTAGTGCCTGGGAAAGCACTATCTCCCACCAGCCCTCTGCACTTTAAACATGTAGCAGCATGAAAAAGTTTATCTGTACAGCGAAATGCAAAAAACTCTCTAGAAGCCAGAGTTGGGGAGACCAGAGAAATACTTGACAAGTACTTATAAAAATCTAAATCAGTAAAGTGGAAGGTGCTGATCAGGTTTGCCCACTGAGAGGGATGGCAGGGCTGCACTGTCCCCTTGCTGCTGCATCCTCCAAGCCTCAAGCAGATACAGAACAACCATGAAGACGTTCTCAGGATCATTCACTGGGCAGGTTGGTCCTTCTAACCTCCTTTGAACTACTTTTGTTAGTTCTCTTGTAGGTCAACAAACCAGACAGGCCCTGTAGACAATCTCTCTCGCACCTGGAAACTCCCTATTGGGGGGGAAGGAGACAGGGGTGACCCCATGCAAGACTGCCTGATGCTGACAAAGCTAAGAAGCTGTTCCCCAGGTCCTCACTGCCACGCCACGGCCTTGGGAACTGGCCTGGGACCTATCAACACATTTCTCAGCCTGTGCTTTCAAGACCCATCGACAGTGGTGGGATTTAACACTAGGGAGAGCTCAAGCTGTAGCTAAGCTGCTGAGCAAATTTATCCTGAGCTGCTTGGAAAGTGCGGCACCTGATTGCTCTCCAAAGACTCAGAGGCTGGGAGGAGAAAGGGAGGGCATTTTGCCTTAATAAATCATCCAGAGAGCAGAGGTGGCATCCCAGAGAGGAGCAAATCCCTCGGGAGCAGCTGGTGCGACAGGCAGCAGTGGGGCACTGTACCGAGGCTGCTGGAGTCAATGGAAACATCACCCTGCACCTGCAAGAGCAGAAGCTGAAACTAATTAACTTCATTTGTCTTTGGAAACCGCAGCCTTGCAGGTTCACTGGCTGCACTCATGTCGGTCCCAGTGCCAGGCCTCGCTCGCCCACATCCTCAGTCGGGCTGTCTACCCCGGGGTTAGGAGGCCAGTGCTCGCTGACAGCAGACGTGGGCTCCAGCTCCAGCTGCAGGTTCCAGCTGCCTGCAGACCCACCGCTTCCCTGCTGCCCTCTAGTTGAAACCAAACGGCAAGTTTTTCCACTCTGCCTTGCCTGTAGGAATATCTGAACAGCTCCAGCCAGCATGAAGAATACAGCTGCCTTCCCTTGCCTTTCCACTCCTACTCTCCAAGCCAAGAATGATGTTTCCCTGTAGCAACAAATATATCTTTCCTTCCTTTTGGGGATAAAAAAACACCATAAAACAAACTAACAGGTACGCAAGTTCATTTTCTCCAAGAGTCCTGCACAGATTTGTAAGGGCCAGCTTCTTCCCTGTGATGCCTTTAAAATGGAAGGACAACCATCCCTGGTTCACATCCACCTCTATTCCCTTTGCTGCCACTAAGATAATTTCTTTCTCGTACTAGCTTTGAAGCTTATCACAGAATGGCATGCTCCCAAAAGTGCTTCATCTCTGATGAATTTTATTAGTTTTGTCCTCTGAATGAAGTGATCCAATAGCAGTTACAGGCGATAAAAACAGAGAAAGGAGTTGTAGAAACAGTTCACATTGGACAAGTTTAAGGCAATGGAAATCCAGCCAGATTTTTAGCCAGCCACTGGTTGTTTAGTGGTGTCAGGTCTTTCCAAGTCGCATTAAAAATAGCTATGGAAAATACATTAATTTTTTCCTAACGTCACTACCCCACACAGGACACACCAGAGTTGCTGCCCAGTTATATGCCTAAGCTGAAAGAGAGCTGCGCATCTAGACAGGAATGTGGCCTTGCTTATCCATCCTCCTACCACTGCTTCAAAGCATCTCACAGACTTTAAGATAGTTTAAGTTAGATCATACCAGATCTCAGAAGCCCTGGCAGAGAAGGGGTGAGGAACCCAACCACATGCTGCAGAGCGTGCTTCCCAAGACTCAGAGGAAAACCAGTCCCTCGTGCCTGCTACTAGCATCCCAGTTCCTCAGATGGCCTTCTCTCCCATGTTAAGAAGTCCTCTGTGCTCTGAGAAAGGGAAGGGAAAATCTGCTTTGAAGCTGACGTAGAAAAACGTCCTGCAGGGGTGGGTTAACCAGGGCTCAGATATGCAATGTATTAATGCAGCGCAGCCTGCGGCAGCCCGCCAGCTGAGCAGCTGCCTGCAAACACGCTCTCAGCTCACACTGGATGAAGGTAATATGAGTTAGCTCAGTCTGAAACAGAAGGCAGCAAAGCTGAGTCCAAACCCATTGCACTTGCTGCGGCTCAAGGACCTGCTCTATAAACTACTTCATCGGCTCCGCTCCTGCACCGGACTTGTTTGGCTGCAGCTAAGCCCCGGGCTCATCCGCACTGACCTGACACTTTCTAAAAGCCTGGCAATTCCCCCTCCAAAAACACCTTTGCCCTTGGAATTGTAGACTGAGAACCTGGATGAACTGCTGATAAAAGAGGGGAAGGAGAGCTGCTTAGGCACACGCACAAATACTGAGATGCAGAGGCGGTCGGGGTGCGCATTTAATGGTCACGCAGCTCTTCTGGAAGGCAGGAGGGTGCACAGACTGCAGCAGATCTTTCTGTCCAGTAGCTACATGGATAAATCACAGCATCCCACTGACATGAGCATGTCCTGGTAAAACTCGGAGAAGGTGGAATAGCCATCCTGGGTGGGGAGAGACCAGCAGAGGTGGCATATCTACTTCCAGCTGCCTCTGCTAGACGGACTGAAACAGCACACTTCACATCATGGGAATGCATGGCTTCTGATATTGAAACACCAACAGAACTAAGAGGCAGCCAAATTAATGTCAACATCCCTTTCACTCCTATGGGAACAGCAAATTTAGACTGAGGGATCCCAGCACAGGAAACCTCATGTAGCACTACAGATGGCTAACAGGACGCATGCTGGGTGCAATGAGCTGTATCCAGGGCACTGCAATCACCTACCTCCGAGGAAAGCAAAGAGAGCGCTAAGTTGTGGTAAAAGCAAGTAAGGAAAGGCCTGGTCTGGCTAGGAAGCCCAGGGTCAGCTGGATGACCACACCATGAATTTGCACCCATCAGATTTGTGCTTTGCAGACCAACAGGTGGAATACTAGTCTCTGGTTTTTGTGATAATCTGTAAGATGAAACGGTGAGGTATGACACATATCACAGCATGAGAAAAAAAGAGGAGAAAATAGGGCCTGGTTTCACCACCCTGAGGCTGAAGCAAGCTCTTTGCTGCCATGAGCAGTGCAGCACAGTGCAGGAGAATCATCGCTGTCTTGGCTAGATGAACTCACTGGTCTCTCTCCCACCTGTAAATTTTCTAGTCCCCTTCACAGGCAGGGAGATGGCCACAAAGGCAGAGTTAATAAACCTCAGACAGGGAGGAAAAAAGATAAATAAGATAAAATACTACAGTAAGACTCTATAAACAGAGAGGTCGCAGGGACCACACTGTCTTTGAACAGGCAGCTACAAAGGGTGCTCCAGCCAATGTTTAATAGGAAGCAAAGGCAAGAACATAAAACAAACATCACCATCAAACAGGGAAGAAAGAATGCCTTTCCTTGAAGAAACCTGAAGTATGATTCTGCTATCTTGCATCTGCCTTTTCTACCAAGTATTCACATCAGCACAGCGTTTCAAAGCCACTACTTGCTCTTCCAAACCTTTTGTATTCTGCATTGTCTCAACACTGGCAGGATCCTGCTCAACCACAACACCGGGCTGCTGCTGGCAACAGGCAGCTTGAAGGGGAGCAAAACAAGAACTTCCGAGGAGCCGATGGAAAGGGGAGTAGGACGCTGAGAAGGGCTGGGGCACCCTTGTCCTAGCCAAAAGACCCCAAAGGACACGCATGCACACACACACAAATAACCGCAACGGAAGATCTGGCGTAAGGACTGGCACAAAGGGAAGCTGCAGAGTTTAATGCCAAATCAGACTCTGTGATGAGAGATCCCAGCTACATTATGGGGAATCATTCTGGGTGTCAGAAAACATTGTGTATTTGGCAGCTGTTTTTTTTTTTTTTTTTTTAATTGTCTCAATAAATATATAAACAAAATCTGTTTATCTGTTTGGGCATTTTTCCTCTCCTGGGCTCAGCAGCAGTTTCATTGGTGATAGGAACAGCAGTCATTCAACTGCAAAACCTGTAGTTGTTTCTGGTGCTTCCACAGTTGTTCTCTATGACGGATTTGCCAAAAAAGCTAGGCTTAAATTTATTTTTGCTATCCCTAAGTGGTTTAATCATTTTCCTCCTAGTTTTACAGCCCCAATTAAGAATTTAGTGGGATTCCATAAAGGACTGGAGTACAGAGAGAGAGAGAAGTTCGGTGTTACCACAGTAGGAACTCTTAAAAGGCCCAAAAGAGAGGGCTGAAATGTACTTCTGGCTTCCATACATTGCTGGTGACAGCTCAGAAAGATGAGAAAGATATGCTCTGAGCAGTGGTTGTTCTCCTACAGCCTGCCGTGAGGTCTCTGCACCCTCCTCTGAATCAGCAGGCACAACAGAGGTCCAGGGAGACACGGTTTTTAACACCATCCTACCCTGAACACCACCTAGGTGATTTCACCTTGAGTTTTTTTTTTTTTTTCCTTTCCTCTCTACCCCGATTTTTCTATCTCACTCCACTTTCCATAATTCCGTCTGTGTTCCAGTGTTCACACCCTTTAGATGGTGGCCACCAGGCCTCCACTGAGTCATCCCATATGCAAATGAGATATGTTTGACTGTTTTAATCTGCTCTTGTAAACCCAACCAGGAGGTAGGGAGGAGGAAATAGCCCAATAAGCAGCAAGTCTATAGATGCAGGGAGGGGGAAGCCTAGGACTGCCGTTACGGTCGTTTTCAAGCATTAGGAGTTTCTTCTCTGCTCTTTTGCGAGACGACAGCCTGTTGGGATGATGAGAGGCACAGGCCAGGACAGTGGGGACATTATCTCTGGGGATGACAGCATCTCCAAGATGTGTGCTGTAATGAATTGCTCTCTTTTCAGAAATGAGTAAGTTGTGCTTAGTGATGCAATGATCAATTTGCTCCATCATGTGAAGCTGCCCATTCATCACAGGTACCTGCTGGCAGGCGCTCAGGGCTGCTTTACCGGCGCTGGCGGCTGCCGTTATCGACAGAGCAGTAGCCTTTGACGGCAGCTCCCCGCTACTCGCCGTGACTGCCGCTTACGGAGCCAGGGTAAGGGCTTCCTCCACACTACCACATTCTTGCTCCTGGCGAGCGCCTGGAAGAGGGTCTCTCCAGTACTGGATGCCCAGGAATCAGAGCCATTTCTGCCAAGGAGTCTACAAGGCAGGAAAGGGAAGAAAGGATCAAGGTGTCCCATGACATCTCCTGCACATCCAGGTGGCACTGAACTGCGAGAAGGGTGCTGCTGAGCCGAACAGATCGTGGAGACAGAGCAGAGAAACAGTGGCAGAAGTGAGCGTGAGAAAAACCTTTGCACTGAATAGAGAGTGCCTGAAATGTAAGGACCTCCTCAAAAAAAATACATCCAGCCACAAACGTTGTAAGATTCTGCTTCAAAAGTCCTCAGTTGTAGTAACACCCATTCTCCCACGTTCCTACAGATAAGGCGCAAGACTAGGACTCAGGACAGCTGAGACCTGTTGCTAGTGTGACAGCATGGCCTCAGCAAAGCTGTTTCATCTGCCCAGCCTAGATTCCCTTTGCATCTCTTATCCACTTCTTTTTTAATCTCTTTCAGATGGAGTGTGCAGGGTGTCTCACACAGCAGCCCGTCACTGACCTCCAAAGCACCCACGTTCCTGCAGAGAGTGTCACAGCTTGCGACAAAGGTCCCCATCATGCCTGGGGCAATGCCATGCCACCAGGGTCAGGGCAGGGAGCACGCCCGGAATAAAGCTCAGCTCTGTCCTTGACATTAGAGAGCACGCACTTGTCAGGACTACACAAGGAGTTCAGATGGGCAGCAAAGCTCTCCATCGCTCGGTGGAACAAATATACTGTGCGCAGCACTAAGAACTGAAAATATAATAATAATAATAATAAAAAACCTCTAGTTGATTGTACTTTGGCAAAGAATTCAGAGAGCAAAGGGGCTCACATGGGAGCAAAACGAAGATGAATTGTCAAAGAGTTCAAGAGAATTCATTCTTCCACTGAACACTTGTCTCTCCATCAGGACATCTCAAAGGCTTGTCAAGCAAAGGCAGGGCTTTTAGTTGTTTCTGTGGTTGCCATAACGATAGAGCTATATGTCATGTCAGGCAGCAGCTGAGGCTTGCTCCCATGATTTATATTTGCTCCAGAGAAATTATAAACTTCTCTTCAGAGGTGGTGACAAAGCAGAGCTGTGTGAACCCCACTTTGGAGAGGTGAGCAGAGGGAGACCACCGTGGCAGCACAGCAGCCCCATCGCTGGTCAGCAGCTGCCATCCAAACGGGAAAGGGGAGTGAAAGAGGATGGGGCATTTGCCATCCTCTCCCGCTCTGCTCTGGGCAGCACCCGTGCAGCTGCTCCCTGCGGGGCAGGGATGCTGCGGGCACCACGTGGAGCTGCCACCTGCTTGCAGCCAGGTGCTCTCGGGAGCTGGGGCCACGGGTCCTGCCTGCTGCAGTCTCCGAGGAACTGCCACAGGGGCAGAGCAACGTGCAATCCCGCATTTGGAGCGATTCCTTGTCCCACAGGACAAGCAGTACCTTCTAAATGTCCAAAAAGAGAAGGCAAAAGGTATTCAGAGAAGGTCAGTGGAAGGACTGAGCACCTGGCTATTTGTTAAAATGAGTACGGGCTACGTTAGCAAAGATGTCACCAGCAGCACGGCCGCAACGATGTGAGACGCGTGACCGATGTTACCATCATGCAAAGGATTAGCCTCTGGGGTTGAGGAGGGGATGCTTAATATCATTACTCATCAATTATACATTATTATACATTTAAGTTTCATTAACTGTAAAAGAAACCTTGTGCTTAATTTATGATACATAGCCTTAAAATTTTCACCATCGAGTTCTGCATGCAAGGTCCTATCCCCACTCTTCCCCCCAGAGCACGCAGAGCACAGGCAGCAATCCTGCAGGGTTAAGGTGATGGCATGTTTACACGTAGACCTTTTGCTCGTATCTACAGGAAGCTTCTTTACTGACTTAAATGCAGCCTGATCCTTTTGTTCCAATTCACCAAACCGTTGCATACAGCTTGTAGCACTACTCAGCAGTAACACGCACCAAGAACAATATTGCTTCAGAACAACAGCAGGGAGTCGGCGTTTCTCTGGAGAGCTGCTGATAGGCAGATCCCCACCTGTCCTTCCTGCAATCTCAAGCACCTTCATAGAAACACACAGCCACATTCGAACCTTTAACCCTCCGAGTTGTAAAGACTTCATCAGTTGTTTTCTTCAAACCAGGCTTTCTGCAATTTTCCTCCATTAAAGTCTTCAAGACAAGTGACCCCTGAGCCAAAAGGTGCTAGACTAATGAGAGGTCTGGAGGAATGCAGCACGCTCGTTATTAATGACACAGAAGAAATACAGGACTGAATTACCATCGCAACATTACGAGACAGCAAACAGGATACTCAAAGCGCTGAGACACAGCTGTGTTACAGCTGCAGTAATACAGCGCAGGATATGAACCCTTGGCGCTGAGACAGGACAGTACCCGAGCTACATCTCTGCAGCACCACAAGTAGGAGCTTCTAACACAGGGGCACATGATGCCGCCGCCATCTTACAGCCCAGCAAACTGTTCCCTCCAGATGCAGAGACCTGACTGTATTTGACTACCTATGAAACGGATAGCTCCTCCGGTGGAAAATCAGACATTAGGGATCACGGCTTGGAAAACAGAACGCCCAGAACTGTTGCATCACCCTTGTTAAAGCTACCAAAATAAGTCTATCTCAGTCCAGAGGGACAAAGCAAAGAAGTTGCAAGATAAACAACTTTACAACCTTCTCATACCTTTCTTGTTTCAAGAAAGCACCCAAGAGCCCCCAGGACAGAGACCGGACAAAACAATCCTAGTGGGCACTGAGCAAAGCTGCATCCCTGCTCTCAAACTGCGGTGGATGTGAACAGCCCAAGCATGACTCCTCAGCACCGATCCCTCAGTCAACTTCCAGTGCTCAGCTAAGACTGTGCCACCCTGATTTCCATTCATCACACGGTATTCAGGACCTTGAGCTGGCTGCCTGATCCCCATTTGAGAAGTATTTAAGTTCTAATGCAGAAATAATAGATCGTTTTTTGGTTTTCACTGTATCTGTGAAACCTTCCATAATTCAACATCAAATATTTATTATTACGTTTATTAAAGTTTTAATAATTTAGAACCTCTTGCACGTAAGATACAAGCTCAGTGAACTCACCTCCCTTACTCTACCTAGGTCACTCCAATATTTATATCTGGAATTCTCAATTCAGGTTTCATTTACGAGGGAGCAGGCAACAGATCCCACACCAGAAACTCCTCTCCTCCCTCCCTGGCAACCTTCCATCCTGAGGCTATTCCACAAAGATCAATGTCTGGAGGCAATTACTGCGTTGAAGTAGAAATCAAGCTTCCTAGTCTCTATTTTTGCTCCAATACCTTTACCAAAGATGTGAAGAGGGAAAGAATAATGTTTTCACAGCCCTGTATCTGGGAAAATGTTAACATACAACAGGGTGACTCCTTTGTTTCTCAGCTCAATGTCAGAAATGCTGTGCAGATAAAATGTGACTCTTCCAATATATCCAACTGTAGGCAGGTATTTACTACCAATCTCTTTTTTGCAGGAAAAGGAACAAGCACTAACTAGCAACAAGAGCACACATAGCAGTGAGGACCTCTTGGATGACACCAGTCCTGGCTCTGCCAAATGTTTTTGCAGGCATCTGCTCCAGCTATAGCCCTACTGAGATTCATGGTGATCGGACAGAGAAATGGAAATGCACAGTGTAATAATTGGACAAGTGACATTGCTTTCTACCAGGTCTGACCTTGGCCCTTTATGACCACCAAAGCAGAGTATCTAAGGCTGGCTGCATGTGATACACGTAAGAGTTTCTGAAAGATAATGGCATTTCCATACTGGCAAATACATCTACTTAAGCTGTTCAATCAAATATCAGATTTAAGTCATTCTAAAATTGCCTCGCCAAAGGTTTTCACCAATTTACTTGACTGGATTGGCAGACTTTAGGCCAAAATTGAGAGCTGTATGCATGGGCCTGGCCTAGACCCACCAGGACCGAAAAACTAGGATCTGTCACATCAAGTTTCTCATTGGAAGAAGCTGGAATCAAACTTATTGTCCCAGAAATTACTGCATCCTCAAAAACAATTTAAAGTGCAGTCTAGTCACTCAACCAGGAGGAAAAGGAGAAATCTGCTTCTTACCTGACATCTGCTGGATCTTCCGTCACCAGAACATCTGTCTTGCAGCTGGCGAGAGGATTGATAGAAAGCTCCACAGGGGGTACCACGAAGCTCTTACTGACAGGTAGCCACAGGCCTTGACCCAAACTATAGGTGGACCTGGAATGCGGACAAACACGTCACATAGAAACATAACATCTGCAGTAAACGGTGGACCTCTACTGCATCTGACTACCTGGAAACCAAAGCAGTGGTTGTATCACCAGACTAATTAGTCTCTTGACCTTGTCCCAAATGCCAAATGCTAGCAAATAAAAGAGAAATAGCTAGAGACAGGACAGGAAGAGCATGGGGGTAATTATGCTGGTCCTTTTAATCCAGGGGATTTTTCTGTGCATACTCTGCTTGCTTTTACTCAGATGCATGCCTGGCAGAAGGCATGAGAGGAAAAGCCTTTCTCCTTCTGCAGAATATAGACAAATCTTTCAGGTTTGTCAAAGGCAAATGACACCAGCATGCTTCAGAGAGTAGGACAAGAGGGAAAGAGGCATGACCAGGAGGTAGCAGTCTGCTAGAGGAGTCTTCACCAACAGGCACATACCTCCCAAATGGTTAAGTTGAATAGTCACTCAACTCACCTGAGTATCTTCTCTGGTGCTTGCTCTCCTGTGACTAAATCGTATCCCCTCTCAAGTGTTGTGTAGGGCCAAGGCCTAGGAGACAAAGAAGGAGAGAGAGAAACCATGTCAGGTCACTCAGCAGTAAGAACACCACACCTGGGCCCCAGGGCTTTGGTTCTAGTGACAGACAAAAAGGAAGATTTGACTTCTTAGTAATCTGAGGGTCAGGAGAGAGAAAGCACATCTTTAGCTGGGGGGGAGGGGGGGCTCAGGTCCCACTCACCCTTCACTGTGTCCCCAGTCATTGCGAACACATAAATGACGATGGACAGGGTCTGGAGCATAGCCTTCGTGACAGCTGCACTCTCCTAAAAGGGAAAAGGGAAAAGATCAGACATTTCTGTACAAGAAGCATGTGAGAAATCACCGCACTGGACACTCCTTCCTTGTCATTCGTTGCTGCACATTCACAGGCTTCCCCCATCCTTGTGCTGGACATAAAAGCACTTTGGACTCTTCTGAAACATCCAGGTGAGGAAATGTGGAAACCAACCAAGCAAAAAAAAAAAAAAAAAAAAAAAAAAAAAAAAGGCAAACAAAAAAAACCACAAAACAAAACAATCTGTAGCTTTTATGAAGGAGGTTACTTGATGAGGTTCCCACTGCAACTCGGAACTAAGTCTAACAATTCAAAAGTTGTGTCTTTATTCCACATTCCTGTGCACCCCTGCAGTTCATCCTTGCACTTGATGGTTTCCTAGGAAAGCTCCCTGCAGAGAAACCCCCTCGCAGGTCTGTCCTGCTTTGCAAATGGCTTGTGCTGAGCATCACACACCTCTGACAGAGAGGCTGGCCTGTGATCGACAACCTGTTTCTCAGCACGGATTGTTACCTTGCTTGAGGAGGGCAACTGTTCCCACACACCTCTCACCTGTGGGGATTCACCTCAGCCCCTTGGTAGAGAGGCAGCCAATCTGGTGCACCTGCAACCTGCTTGACCCACCGTGGTGGAGAGCTCCCCTTCTCGCCTCTGCTCCCTAACACCTCGCGTCAGGGCACGAGAGCAACTTCTCTACCAGCCCAAAGATCAGCAGTGCAAGAGGTGGCTCTTTCCCAGGTTTTCCAGTTTCTTTCACATGGGAAGAACATAGCGCTGAAAGATCTGACCTCTCACCCTACCCCGTCTCCATATTCTGTATTCAGCACCCTTTTCTGTGCCCTCTTCCTGGTGCTAATGGTTTCTTGTCCC
Organism: Rhea pennata; assembly: GCF_028389875.1. NCBI lineage: Eukaryota > Metazoa > Chordata > Aves > Rheiformes > Rheidae > Rhea > Rhea pennata. Next base: position 6,258,399 of record NC_084680.1, read on the forward strand.
CCTTTCCCCTTCCAGCTCTTCTTCCTTCTCTCTCTGTGCTTGCCTGCCCTGTTAAATCCTTTTGACAGCACAACTGGAGACTTTTTCTGCACCAGAGACCTGACCATGCTTGGCCCTAATCGATTCCATGTTTGGTAAAAAATACATATCCTGGAGCAAGAAATGGTAAAATAAAAAGATTAATTAGATTTGCACACAGAATTTCTGTTACAGAATTCTGCTGATTTTTTTCCCCCAGCTCCCCTCCTCTCCCAATCATGCTCTTGCTTCACAGAGTGGCAGGCTGAGTTTTAAACACTGGCCGAGGTGCCGAGCCAGGGGAGTAGCTTAACCTGTGGTTTCACCCCCATGTGCACAAAGGAGGGAAGATGCTACGAGACAGGAGGGAAAGGGGATACCCCTGTCACGGAGTTAATGCAGATTGACAAATACCTGTGTGTTCTTTGGGTTCCTAAGCAAGTTCTTAAAACGTCTCACAGGGATTATAGTAAAGAGCTTTATTGTCAGGAGGGGAAGAAAGGGGGGTTCAGCCAGTGAGATTTCGAGGAAAGCTGTCTGGAAGGAGGGGGGAGGCAAAAAGAAAAGAAAGAAGAAAAAAAAAGAGACAGCTAATGATGTGCTAAAATGCAACAGCACCTTCATGAAATATTCACTGCTTTAAACACGTCTAATATTAAAGATTAAATGTCCTGGGATTTGTCCTAGCGACTTCGAAGCATTGATTTATGATCTGTCAAAAGCTGCTAACCTCATGATTCATAACGGGAGAGGTAGCAGCATTGCTTCTCCAAAGGGAAAGAGCCAGGAAGGAGACAGTGCCGTTACCTCCTGGTAGAGTTCAGCCGCGCTGGAGGAGCCTGCCTAGCCTGGGGGGCTGGGGCGTTCTTGTTTTAAAGGAATACATGTCCTAATAGCTCCATCAGTGATTTAAAAAAAAAAAGTTATTCTTTTCCTTTGGTGCTTAGCACACAAGTTTCCTCAGCCGCGGCGTGGATCATTAATTCCTGACGCTTATTACATAACAAATATATGCTCTGCAAATGAGAGACATCTCGAAATGCTTGCAAAGCAAAGCTGGGAGTCCTGGGGCACCGGCTCATTCTCAGCTCCCGCCACGGAAATTACAGCAAATCAGCCCAACATCTTCACAGGTTGGCATCAAATGGCCTGAACGCCCTCGTTCGTATTGCTGGCTGCAGATGCCAAGGTGGTTAACCCCTCTGCTGCAGAGCCAATGTGTTTATTTTGTCCTCCGGTTTGTTTACTGTTCAGTCAGTTTGGTGTCGGAAGGAGAAACTCTATCAACCTGCAGAAATATTGATTTTATCGACTCCAATCCTAGGCTTCCAACAGCTACAGCTGGTGCTTGAGGCTTTATTGGGAGGTTTACTGGGAGGTTTATTTCCGTAAGTGAGAGGGCAAACGCCGGCACCTACTCACCTTTCTGGGGGGGTATCAACAGGCAGCAGAGAGGTGTTGGACAACGGGGATAATCATGCAAGGCACTAAGATCACAGAATCACAGAATGGTTGATTGAGGTTGGAAGGGACCTCTGGAGATCATCTAGTCCAACCCCCCTACTCAAGCAAGGTCACCTAGAGCATGCTGCATAGGATCGTGTCCAGGTGGGTTCTGACTATCTCTAAAGATCACGTACAGCTGTCCCTCACCAAGAGGGACACACAGCTTGTAGATTCACACGCTATTTGCAGAGTTTCAGGAATCCTATTTAACCAAACGTTGCCATCTCTAGCCAAATGTTTTAAGATATATTTCAGATCTATTAGTGGGATTTTCAAAAAACTCAGCAGAATCTGTTGTGTTTCTATAGGTTTTCATGAACATTTGTGCTCTTTTTAGCATTGCTGGGCAGTTAACATTTCTTTGGCCCCTCAAACTCCTCTATTATTTTATCTCTTTTCTCACCCCCTCTGGCTGTGCTGCAGAGCCAACCCTGCCGCAGAGCTCTGCTGCGAGGAGGGCTCATCCCCGCACATCGAGAAACACTCCCTTGGCAGAGCCGAGTCCCCAGAGTGACAGCAAAAGGGGTTCCCCGTACCTCAAACTCCTCCTTTGAGAAAGCGCATTTTCTAAATGCTGGACTTCAACATGCTGCTAAACTAACAAACACCAAAACAGCTCTGGTCTCAAATTGCTAAATCCTGTGTGCTGCTGACACAATAGAATTTACCAGCTCAGCATTGCTCGGGTTAAATTAGGATTCAGTCGGAGCTTAAAGTCAGAGATGGGCTTTGACAAATAACCAAAGTTGAAGCCGGATGCAATTTGTACCGGTTCTGCACACATCTCAGTGCAGCACTTGGCTTCTGCAACAGGACAAATGACTCAGGATCTACAAAATGCTGTGAAAAGCATCCTGTTTCTGCAATCAGACACCCATGCTGTGCACAATGGTTAAAACACAGACATCCATCTTCCTCTGAATTCATAAGCCACAAGTCAGGTTGGATAATCCACAGAAAATCTCAATCTATTATAGCAAGAGGCAGGATCACTGCTCACTTAGTTTAAGCTACAGCAGGTTCCTCCTTTAGGTTCTGAACGCACTGAACTGGATTTCCAGTCTGTCAGTTAACAAAATGCTGGGAGGGTGGAAACACCTCTACCATTGCAGAACAAAAATGCACGAAGTGGGAAATGAAACACCACAGCTCTAGCAGAAGGCTCAGAGAACAGGTTATTCGTGTCGGACTTGCATCTGTTTTGGAAGAGAGGGGAGACAGGAGGCCATGGGGAAGAAACAACGCCTTTCTGCATTAGATCAGGCTTGTCCTTTCTGCAGCCCAGGGCGTTGTTTCAGTTCCTGCCTATTCTCTGCTTCATTTCCCTCTTGATTGCCGCTTGCTTGCCCCTTATTTCAGTGCCTGTTGCCACAAAGCTGTAGCAGCTCTCTCCTTCTAGCTGCCTACTGTCTTCGGCAAGAAATCAGCTTCTGATTTCACTTTTTTTTTTTTAACCACCTAGAACGGTATCTAGGCTCTCCCACTGAGATCAGAAACCCTTGGGCAAAGTGGGATAGGGAGCTGGAAGAGAAACTGAGAACACTTTTCTGCTCACAGTGTCAGTGGGTGACACAGGTGGGCATCCAGTCCCACCACCGACTATGAACTGGCCAGCCTAGGATAGGCATGCATTGAGAAGTCTGGATGTAACAGTAACAGCAGCAAGGAGAATTAGTGGGAGCCTATTTCTGTATACTGCTGCCACTCCTTTTCCTGTTCCCCGTTCCCCACTTTCAGAAAATCTCATCAAAGACTGCATATCTGCAACTGGTTATAGGTGAAACAGAGGTCTGTGTGCTAGCTTCTGCTTCAGGAAGGAACCTTTGTCTCAACTAGCAGGACACATGCCAGAAACACTGGAGATAGGCCTCACATGCAACCTTCCTCTTTCTGCCACGCTTTCATTCCCAGAGAGGCTGGTGGTGACTACTGATAGCTCAGCTCAAGGTGTCAGAGCCACACGCAGCAAAGCGATGAGCTGCCTAGAGGCTCCCGGAGTCCCTAGGCTCCCCAAAAAGCTGCTCACTGCAGTCATCGGGATTTTTACTCATGGAGCCAGGGGTATTTGACACTGGCAGAACAAACCTGCAGCTCCTGAACCCCATCTCCATATCGCTGATCTGGGGCATTTCCTTTTCTGCTGCAGCCTCTCCATCCTACTGCCACCTGGGGTGGCAGTAGGATGCTCAGCCCACAACAGACTCTGACTGTGCATGCACTGCAGCAGAAGACCTGCCAGCAGAGAAGTGATCGTGCAGCTCCAACCTCCTTTGGCTCTCAGATGTTATAGCCATTGCCACCATCCTCTAGAGTGACAGAGCTGGGAAGGTGAAAAGGATCCGGGGCCTAACCTGGAGGAGCAAGATAATATGAGAATGTGCCCAGCTGGTGCAACACGGAGTTACAGCTGTTTTCAGTATTATTTTCTATGCTAGAAGGTGTAAAGTCTTTCTTTCCCTTCACTCACCACACTGTGCTGCTGCTCCTCCTTCTGAAACGGAAACTGGGTCTTGTGCTGCATTTGAAACCTTCTCAGTCGCCTCCTTCCTCAGCCTCCCGCCGGGGAGCAGGGCTGCGTGAGGAATCCCCCACAGAGGAGGCTCCCGATCCTGCCGGCGTAATCCTGTTAGTCTCATTAGGGTGGACGATCTGCTGCGATAATGCTGCCAGATCCCCTTAATCCACCAGCCCAGCACACAGCACGTCGCAGAGGCTCCCGGAGTCCCTAGGCTCCCCAAAAAGCTGCTCACTGCAGTCATCGGGATTTTTACTCATGGAGCCAGGGGTATTTGACACTGGCAGAACAAACCTGCAGCTCCTGAACCCCATCTCCATATCGCTGATCTGGGGCATTTCCTTTTCTGCTGCAGCCTCTCCATCAAAGGTGTGAGCCCCACGTGAAAGCGCTCCGCTCCTCCAGGAGGGACGCAGTGCTGGGGTAGCGCCTTTGCCTCCGAAGCCCCGGTCCTGGGGACACCGTCCCACCTGCGGCTAGGCCTGACGTTTGCTCCTGTGGGCTGTGAGCTGAGGGAAGGTTTGGGATCTCCTCCACGACACTTCTCACGCTGCTCAGGGGCTCCCTGTTTGGATGCAACCTCCCCTCTGTGCTAAGAAACGCCAGCGCTCTGAACACGCACACGCGTGCGCACGCACACTTCCAGCCTGTCCCGGCTCTCCAGGTCAGCGCCCAAGGATGGCCAACATGCCAGTCCCCGCAAAGCACTCTCCACGCCGGCGAACCAGAAACCCAAACCACCGCTTCCCGGCCCTCCTGGAACCCCTCGCCGGCTCCGGCTCGGCAGCGCAGCCGGGCCACCCGCGCCGCGGGGCCAAGCGCGGACGGGCCCCTTCCCGCGCGCCGCCCGCGGGGTGAGCTCCAGCGCAGCTGTGCCCCTAACACTGCCTCTTGCTTCTCGCCTTTCCGCCCGCCCCGTCCGCCGAGCGCGAGGAGAAAGGGGCGGCAGAGGGAAGAAAGCGCCGGGGAGCGAGAAAGCCCAGCTGTAAGCGGCGGGCCAAGGCCGAGCATTATTCGGCCAACACAAGCGCCCGTTCAGCGGCGCCGCTCGCAGCCCGCGCGCGGCTGACTGCGCCAGTGTTTGCGGCCCGGCCGCGGGCACAAAGCCCTTCTCTTCCAGGGAAGCCGCCTTCAGCGACAGCGCGGGGAGCTGGACCGAGCGCGGCAGGCGCGTTTCTGTGCTCGCACCGAGCCATCTCCAGGGTTACGAGCCCGCTCCGAGAAGGCTCCTCGCGCCGGCAGGCGGGGGAGGATGCGGCTGCCCCTCCGCTGCTCCCTGCGTTGCCGGCTCCGCGCTCCTTCCCTGCCGTCGGGAACGCAGCTTTCGTCCTCCCGCGCGGACAGAAAGGGCCCGACGGCTGCCCGGGCCAGCCCGCGGGGCACGTCGTCACGAGGAGCGCGGCTGCTGCGCGGTGCCGCCCTCCTCCCAGGCGCACGAAACCGAGCAGGGCTGCTGCTCCCGCCGCTCTGCGACGCAGCTCTCGAGGGACGGCGCCTCGCTCGGAGGGGCACCCGTCGCCCAGCTGCAGCCAAAGGGCAGCAGCAAGGGGCATCTCCCGTCCACGTCCCCCGCAAGTGCTGCTTTCCAGGCCACTAACTCAGCGCTTGGAGAGGGCAAAACCCTCTGTCCGCAGCAGGAACCTAGGAGTCTCCACCTGAGCGGAGGAGACCGTGCACCAGCACTGCAGCAGACCTGGGTGCTCCTCAGATCCCACCTCACATCAGATGCACCGGAGACCACGCTTTGTGAGCCACGGGGCTCCGCTGTGCCCGGACGTGGCACGTCGAAGGTCGTGGCGACGCGCAGGAACGCTGCCATCAGTCCTCGCTGACAGCCGCACAGCAGACGCCCAGAGGGGCAGCAGTAAACAGATCAATGTGAGTTGCTCCATCCCTCCAAGAGCTACGATCGCTTCCCTCCAATAATGAAGTTGTTGAGGCCTTGGAGTTTCATAAGCAGCATCCAGAGGAAGCTCTGGATTGATTTGTCCTTTGCTAAGGGTTTCTGAGCTCCTGGCAGAACGTCACAGAAACAATTTCTTAATCCAGCATCTGGAGAAATTTTGAAATGGGTGAATCAAATTGTTCTGTCTGACTGGCTGTCTGAAGCACATGCTTTGGTCCTAAGGGCATGTCTCTCATCGGTACAGTTTGTTCTTCCTCACCATTTACAGCGTATCCCCGACCCTCAGTAAAAGCAGTAGGTTGCAGGGTTCCCCAGGGGCTGGGGAACAAGATGGCCCGGGCCAGTGCTGCCCTCCCCCAGCCACAGGACCCCCCTTGCGCTTGGATTTGGCTACATCTCTGCACCCATTTGTGTCCATGCAGCAGTCCCACCAGTGCTCTGTACCCCTTTCCTCATGGTGCCTCGCTTTCTACAGCACGTTTCCCACAGTTTGCCATTCCACGTAGTGCTCGGGGCCTTGGAAAGGTGCCCTGTGAACACGGTTCCCCATTGCACTCTCAAAGCTGTTCTAGCCGGAGGCCACAGAGCTGCGATAATGCACTGACGCATGAGAAGGTGCCACGGGCCCACCAGAGCAGCATCTCTAGTTGCTCTCATCCAGCCTAAGGCACATGCCCTTGCTATAACCTTCTAACACGTGTGCAGGCTCCTTGTGCTTAGCTTGACTGATTCAGGGCTTTACTCTCGAGCCAGCTGCCCTCTTGCGTGGCCAAGAAGGGGAAGTGGAAGCTAAAAGCGGGCAATACAGCAACCAGGACACAGTGCCTCAAACAACAGCAGGGTACTGGCTGCCAGTTTGATCGCTCAGGAAATGCTGGGGTAGCACAGTGCCATCACGCACCTGGACTGCAGCCAGCTCAGCACCGAGGGAAGAGTCTGGAGCTGCCAAGATCACAGTAGGAGGCTGCCCAGCTCTGGTTACCTTCAAGATGGCAGTGGGATGACCATACCACTCCCAGACCTTCTCGTGACACATGATTTCCCAGTATTGGAAACAAAAACATCAAAAGCCATATTAGACAGGGAGATCCCAAATGCCATGCATCCCTCAGACAGGGATTTCTCTACCTGCAGTATAGCCCAAGGCAATAAAGCACTGAACTAGCTGCAAGCAGCACCATCGCCACACCAGTCTGGCTCCTGGGAGCATCTCCTGAGGCCACTTGGGTGACTGAGCCACCAGCTGCTACATCTCTCCCCAATGAAGCAGCAGTACTCTCAGCGGCAATGATGAAATGGAAGGAAAACTTTCTGGGAAGAGGCCAAGATACGCACGCGCACCAGGTTTCATGCCAGGGTTTCTGACTCTCAGAGCTACAGAAAGTTAAAAAAATTCTTAACAAAACCCTCCATAAAGAGTTTGCTGCACCTCTACAGGATGACACAGTGAGGGTCCTTTTTGAGAAAGAGATTCAGAGAAAATTAAACACAGGCAAAGATGAAGAAATAGTCTTAATGGATCATTAAATTCCCAACTTCAATGGATAAGTGAAGAGTCTTTAGAGAGCTGCTGCCCAAGTCAGGGTTAGCCCCTGGCTGCGGTTGCGACACCTCGAACAATTGCAGCTGCAGCGACTGTGCCAAGGAAAGCGCTCTGAAAAGTTTTTCTTCTAGCCCTTATTATCTGCTGCTTCTGGCTTTTAGGGATGGCATTTTCCAAATTTGTTCCCTGAATAATCTTGATCAGAAAGGCAATTCTAGGAAAAGCAATTTAGCTCACAAGAAATGAAGGGGAAGGAAAACTTTCTTCTAATGGGAAACAACTTTGCTCCAATTCCTCATCTCTGTGGAGAGAAAGCTGATACAAGGCAAGACACCTTTTGGGGGGAAATGCCACATGCATCCTTTCCTGGGCAGGCCAGATGGACCCCGCAGGGCTCAGCCCTTGCATGCTGAAAGCTTGGTGCCTCATGATGCTCTAATCATCTTGCACAGGGCAATACGCCACCAGGCTGTCATGGAAACACAGCTTGTAGCTCCAAGGTGGCTCCTATCCGGCCAACTCGGAGCAGAGACAGAGGGCTCAGCTCCACCAAGACACGCTCCGCGTGTGGAGGTATAACTAGGAATTAACTTGACAGTCATTCCTCCTCTGCTCCCATTGAAAGTCACCCTCTTTGCTCAGATGCATCAAAGCACTTAAGCGCAAGCTTAACTTTGGAGGATTGTGTCTGGGTTTACGTTCTGCACAGATATTATTCTCATTATCATTTACTAAGCTCCTAAGCTGTGCAGCTAAGGAAGATCTTCGTTGGCACATGTGCACAACTGATGAGAGCAAGCAGTGAAAGGTCCCAAACAGGCTGGCAGTGCACGAGGGGCAGACTCTGCCGGTGTCAAGACTGCTTTCCTCAGGGGAGAGCATAACCCCGGCATTCACCTTTGGTGGCTGAGAAGTGGCCTCCGGCTGCCTGACGGGACACGCAGATGGGCTGAGCAGGTGAGCTGGGCCCAGGAGTGGTTCCACACCACAGACCTCATCTCTCCTCCCTCCTCTCCATGGTCTTTAGACAAGCTCAGAAATGCCATTACAAGAACATTAGCAGCTGCAGGATTAAACACTCTAATGGCAGAAAATGAGAGTGTAAAGACAGCACAGATAACCTTAACTCAGCCCCTTGCGGGCACACATTTTGATTGCTGTTTATGTATAACACTTCAGCCTGAAGCTAAATTAGCTTGGGAGTTAACTGCTTCCTGCCCTGCTTGGTACATACGGCAAGCTGTGCCGCCACATGAAAAGAAATCATATATTACATGTTTTTTGACCAAGTTATTAAACTACCTACCTTAGAGAGACAGGAGCTCATCTTATAAAAGTCTAAGTCAATAAAGACAATGGGCTGTTCCAACAGCGAAAATAGAAGAAGTGCACTAGAACAAACAAATATTTCTTGATGTGCACAAAAGCTGCATGATATTAAATTGAACTCTCTGAAAGGAAAGGATGTTTTCATACACACAAATACACCCTCACTAAGGTTGATCACGTCCAAATTTACACGTTCGCCATGCAACTTTCAAATCCTCTTAACAAGTGCCTTTAAAAGTTGAGTATGTGAGTCAAAATGACTTTGATCTCTCTCCTGCCTGCAAGACCCCTGCCTTACCAGGCTCTGGTGACAACCTAACCCATTTTGAAGATGATGGGTTTTCTTTTTTTTTTTTTTTTTTAATTTTTGCCATTTTTCTAGAAAAGGCCGTTCACTAGCACATCTAATTTGGTTCGTACAAGCATGTCCCTATTGTTCTGTGGGTGGAATCAACTGCAGATGCAAAGGAGAGAATTTTGATGGGTAAGTGCTTGATTTATGGATGGTAGGAAAAAAAAAAACCAACGCATTTGCACCTGCTAATCAAGGTAGCTATCCATCTCATTTATGCCACTGTTCTGGCAAGCCTGACAGCACAAAAATCAGAGGCTGTTTTTTCCAGCATTTGGCCCTGAGGGACCAATTCTCCAGCAGGCCTCTTAAGCTATGCCCACAGAATGTGCAAGTGAATCAATTTTGTGCATACAAAGCAGGTAATTGTGCTCACAAATCAGACTTTGCATATGCCACCGCAAACGGATGCCCTCATAACCGTTACCAGTGCCAATAAGGGAGGCCAGTGAAAAAGCAGCACTCCATGATTTTATGAGTCAATATCCCAGTGCGTGGTACAAACAGCAGCACTAGCAACGAACTCAACATCCTTTGAAAAAACAGAGAGCAAGGAGAGCTGACCCTGAGCCACAGAAAATGATGATCTTTCCCTATTCTCAGTTTAAACAGCACCATCAGAACCTGCCAGCGAGACAGGATTTTTTTGGCAGAACCTCTCTAACAGAGGAGTGGCTCTGATCTACCTCAGTCTCACTGTGGTAGTACTGTGGCCTGATCCAGAAGAGGTGCCTGGCCTGTCCCAGCTAAGCAGTGGCAGCTTGACGCAGGCAAACAGGGACCAAGCCACCGCACTTACCATATCATGTCTACAGACTGGAGGTGAGGACCCTCTGCAGAATCTATTTATTTATTTATCTGCAATAATTTCAGACAGAATGGTTTGACCATTTCTGAGGAGGAGGGGAGAAATTCTATTTTGCTCATGTGTGGATGTTGGTGCTCTCTTTGAAAAGCTCAGTGACCTCGTACTTTGCAAGACAGGGCTGAAATTTGTCAGGGGGAGCAATCATTTAATTAAAGAATGAGTCATACTGCAAAGACACAAGGGCAGGCAAATTAAGGTCAGGCAAGCACAACATATTTTGGCACTTCCTAGTGTTTCCAAATCACATTTTGCAGTGTGGATTATTATTCATATCGAAGCAGTACTTGGTGGCCTGGTCACAAATTAGCCCATCAGATGCCTATAACAGATGCTATATAAAACTCACCCACAACAGTCTTTTGTCCTGGGAAGAAGTAAAAGTTGAGTCACATCAGACAGCACATACATGAACCAGCGCCCTCTGGTCATGTGTGCCAGCACATGCCATGGATGAAGATTCCTCCCACAGATGTAGGAGAGGTCTGCCTACACCTTGGAGGTGAATTACAGCAGGAAGCTTTGGGACAAGGCTGTATCTAACACTGCGGTGGCAAGTAGCCTCTAAGAGGAAGACTGAAGTCAAACGAGCTGCAAATTTGCTAGAACACCTCAAGGCTGGCCCTGCTGGTGCTCACAGGGGGAAACCTTCAGGGCACTTGTTCCCCAGAAATGAAGAGCCTCATACTCTGCGCAATCACATATCTGCTGAGGGTTGATGAGGTACCTTCCCTCCTTGCTTTGGTTGAACTTTCAAGTACCACTTGCTGCCAGGCTCCTTCTCCTGGATGCTTCATTCAGCCCAGAGGGGACTGAAGGCAGGGGCAACCCCCAGCATCCATTACTCAGGATGCTCACGGAAACTATAAAATTCCTGGATAAGGCAAGGTGTCAAACAGACACTTCTAAAGGCCTAATTTTCAGTGGGTGGTTGCTCAGCTCTTCACAGAGTTTGGATCCCCTTTAAGGAGTCTAAGAGCTTGGCTCTGAAAATCAGCAGCCTCTTCAGCCTGTGGCGGTCTACCCCAGAAGAAGCAGCTGGCATAAAAGATAAAGATTTTGCTTTATCTACGTGCAAATTTCAAGCCGCAAGAAAGAAGGAAGAAGCTAATTCACAAATTTCAGCTGGGGCACCCGCCGGTTCAGATCCCGGCGGCTCTGCCCTTAGACCATTCCCCCACTGGGCTGAGGGAATATGCTGGCTCAAAGCATCTCCCACCGGGCCCTGGGAAGAAAACGCACTTTGCAATATGCCGCGTATTGACGTCTGCTGCCTGGCATAGGCTGGCGCTCCAGTGCCTCCAGGGCCAGGGCTGCTCCCTTGCTCTTTTTGGCAACTGGTCACCCAGAAATGTCTAGGATGCAGCAGACTCCAGCAACAGGCTGAGCTGTCGCCACCCTGGGTTTCTTCCACCTATGCACTGGGTACAGTAGAGAAGATGGGAAATGGGGAAGGAGCTATAAAGCAGCTGGTGAGGTTAGGATATAGCGCAGTTAGACTATAGAGCAGAGCACCTCCTGGAATAATGAGCACTGTAAACCAGATCTGACACATCCTGCTCAAGCATGGGGCATCCAGCAGGAGAAACAAGTTGTTCCAGTGAGCAGGAGGCACATGGGGAGCAGCAGCTGGGTAAGTATGGCGAAACAGCAGTTTTTAATCCTCACGCAGTCTCTGCTGTTTTAACTAGCCCCGTTTGGTGCCAAGGATGGCATGGGGCTTGCAAGCAGAGCTGCAGGGCTCGTTCCAACTGGGAAATCATGTTTTACCTCCATACGGTCTGCCTGTGGTTTATGCTAAAGGCAGAATTCTTTTCTTTTCTCCTCCTCAAATCAGGGATAGGTGAACTCATCTTCCCTCTCCCTCAGAGGCAGCTGTGTATCAGAGATGCCTAAACAGTTCTGCAGTAGGACCACCGGAAGAGAAGAGCCTTCTCCCTGCACCCTCTCCATCTGCTCAGGTGGCTGCTCCCCACTGCCCAGCCCTTCTACGGATTGTAGGTGATACTGAGGCCTTGTCTCTTTGGGGAAAGTAGCTAGAACAGTTATTCTGCTTCAGCTATGCCTGCAAGCGTCTCCATGCACACAAGCCTTGAGAAATCAGACTACTAAAAAGGAAACATTGTCTTGACCAGGAAAACGGAGCTATGGCAACACGTATGGTATTTACATCTCAGCTGAGAACAAACATGAAAGCAGAAGTTATGCCCAGTCCACACCTAATTCATGATTCACAGCTCGTGGTTCAGGAGGATTTCTTCCTCTCAGGACACAGTGTATTAGGGGCACAGCCCAAGGTAGGATGGAACCTTCTCCTCGGTGAGCTGTCCCTCTTCAAATTTACTGGCAAAACCAGGAAACAACGTCCCTTCCAGCAATCAGAAAGGCTCACACACAAACATAGGTAGCAGAGAAACTCTCACTGCCAAAGGAGGAGGGAAAAGGACCTCACGGAAAGCCAGGAGTTAACCTGAGAAAGGTTTCTCTGCAAGGAGTCAGGACCATTTACATGCTCTTCAGATGTGCAGCATGCCAAGAGCAACAGGGCCACTTCTCTCCAGCCCGCCAAGAAGGCATCCGGAGGTGAGGCACTGGGAAGCAGGAGCTCTTCTCAGCCCTGCAGAGGCACAGCAGGTCCCTCATTACGAAAAAACAGCACCGTCACAGAGCCACCTTCACACACCAGGGCTCAACCAGCTTCACACACCAGATCCAACCTAGGTCACATCAGGCAGAAGTACTAATGAAAAACGTTATCTGCACCAGCTAAGATGTCACCTCACAAGAAATGTCACTTGGCCAGTCACATGTTTAACTCACGCGTGTATTTCCCACCTCGCACCCACCTTCTGCCTTCACTAATTGTGTGTTTCTTGTCTTCTGCATTCCCGGCTCATTGCAGACATCAGAGCCAGGTTTCTCACTGCACAATCTGTGTGGTGCTCAGACAGAGCAGGATTATGGGTGCCTGTAGCTCCCATGGCGTATCAGGAGTGCACAGACCAGGAGGAGAGCGCAATACTACTCCTTGGCCTGGCCCCGCATCTCAGAGCCTCAGCACAGTTGGCTGCTGCTTCGGAGGCTATTGCTTTTGTGTGTAAGCCGAACACACGTAGCAAAAAGGTCATTTATAGATTAAGAAAGACAACAGACCCTGAAACTTCATAAGGAAGGGCTGGAGGAGAGATCAAACCTAGGTCATATCAGGCAGAAGCACTAATGAGAAACGCCTGTCTCTGCAGTGGAATGGTTAAAAAGAAAGGGGAAGGGAACAGGGCTAAGCTCACAATTATATTTTCCAGCCTGGACAGCAAGACAGCTCAGCTTAGAAGTAGCTAAACTCCGTGTACCTGCAGTCCTTCCAAACTTGCTGACGAACTGACAGATGAACTATTCCTGATCCACCCTTCTGGCACGCACCTTCTTAACACCTTGCTAATGGGGGTCATCACTGTATGACCCTGCTGGTACCTTTCAGTCCTCTGTGCCTAATGCCAGGCTAAAGTATAGGTAAACCAAGCGTGCATCAACATACAGATAAGACCAACCTCTTCCCTCACACCTCCAGGCTTTCTAAGGTCTTCGCTCTTCCCAGGCCTTGCTTACCTGTCTCTTGATCACAGAGTTGTTCGCAGGCGTCAGTGGTCCTCTGTCCACAGAGATCTCTCACCCAGGGTGAGGTGGCGTTGATCTGATAGTAAAGGGAAAGCTTGGCTGGATTTAACCAGTCAGAGATGTCCAAATAGCTCCCCTCGCTCACCACAAAGCTGCTGCCTGGAAGGTGGAAAAAAAAGTGCTTTAGGTGAGGGTAAGAAGAAACTAAAGCATTTTATGTGTAAGGGGAGCATGTTGTGAGGAGGAAAGAAATTATTTCTTAAATAAGGCAGTGAAGAATTTGTACGCTGCACAGCAGAACTTCTCAGTTAATGTCTCATCATTTCCCGTAACTGATGCCATGATCTGACCTGTCAGTCCCCAGCACTCCTCTCCCCTAACATGTACAGTACCAAAGCAGGGACCATTCCTACAAAATGCTGTGAGTTGGACAAGGAAGGCTAGTTGTGAACTTCTCTGCTCTCTCTGATGGAGTATTTAGCCATTTTCACCCTTTTTTCCTGTTGCTAAGAAAAAGCATTTGTCCTAATATCAGAGCAGTTCTATTCTTCAGGAGCTGGCATGAGACCAAGTTCAACAAAATAATACTAAATTCACCAATATTCAGAACCAAAGAACTTCGGTTGTCTGTGCACTTCTCTCCAAGCGAATGTTCCCCACCTGGTGGTCAACTGGTTGGGACACTGCTTTATCTGAGATACCCCCATACTACCAAGTATCCCAAGATAATGGATTTGATTCCCTGCTCTCTGCAGAAATGTGGACAATTACTCTGCTCTGTGAGATCAGAGGATCACTTCTCCAGCTCATGCAGGTGGTGTCCAGGAGACACTTGGATTTTTGTGGATCAGGGCATACACGGGCAGCAGCCATTTGTGCTATTCCCATCTCATTTCTCTTGGTTCACAGTGAGTGAACCAGCCCAACACACTTCTTGTATGAAAAGTCTCATCCCAAAGAAACTTCCTTGCTTTCTCCCTCCTGAGAGTCAGAAGCGAATTCCTGCCAAAAATCTTTTCTTATGAAATCTTACGTTTATTTTGTGAAATGTATTTTTCCCCACTGGCATCTGGGAATATGCATCATCTAATTAGCCAAATAGATTTTCAGTTCAGTCCAATCATTTCCTTATCTAACATCTGAGGCCCTGCATCGCTTGGGGGATTTTGCAGGCACAAAGGTCCTCATTAACTCTGATCTTCAATTACATTGATTATAAGACTGCCTCCATAATAGTGCTGCACAGATCAGAGGAGAGCCAAAAAACCTCTGCTCTTAAGTGGTGTTTTGTAAAAGTTACCAGGGTAAAAGACTTTAAAAATAGAGACGAAAAAAAAAAACTTCAAAGAAGAGCAGGCAAGGTGAAATGTCAGGTAGAAGGAGCTAACAGCATCCTTCCATTAAGTGCTAGGACTTCAGTCACAATTTGGAAGCATGGGCAAACCTTGCAACTAGCATCTGAAAACTCAAACCTTTCTTAATGATTACCCAAGGATGGTAAGTCTATAGATCCAGGGCATATCTTCATGCAACTTGAGAGCTTATATCACTTAGTAAAGGACTCACTTTTCAGCCCAATGAAACCTAAGAGACTTAAAAACAAGCACACACACACAGAGCAGCAATTCCCCCTTATGAACATGCTTGAGTGCAAACTACTGGTTTCTTTTTGAATGAGCGCCATTGATGCTTAAGAAGTAAAGAGTCCTTCTAAACTTCATCTTGCACCATGCTATCCATGTAGAACATAAAAGGTAGAGCCTGAAGCCAGCATTCAAGCGCCTGACCTCATTCTCACAAATGCTGAGATCTCAGCACCATAAAAATCTACGCCCTAATTTGGACATATGAATTTGCATCTTTTACATTTATACTGTTTATATACCAATAACATATGCACAGATGCATCTTTACGCTCATAGCTGATGGAGGCGGCCAAACTACTGATTGTACGAGCAAATAAAAAGTAGAGATGAAGTACCCTGCTGTTTCTGGCGACACAGCAAGGAAGAAGCCTTGGTCACCAAGGCTGCCTGATACAGCTCAATCAGACACACCTGAACAGTAAATTATGGGGTAAACCCCCCAACACCAGTGGTATACTTCAAAACACTAAGCACAAAATATTCTCTTAGAGCCAAATAATTTTTTCTTTTAATTCTCATTCTTTTCCATGAATATTTAAAGCTATCCTTAAATACTAATGATAATTACTACTGATTTATTTTACCAACGGAAATGCGCCATGCACCCTTTGGGGCTGTTTATTATTTACATATATAAATCTATGTAGTATCCTGTCAATCTTCATTCTGTATTTTTGGAATTACTGAATAAACAGCAGGGCTCGAGAAACACACACAAAAAATTTTTGAAGTACAGGTACAGACATCACTCTCTGCACCCAAAGGCTGAAGAGCAACAATACCATTTTGCAACTGAATTGCTGCTTAATGAACCTCACTTCTATTTAAAATACAGCCAGACTGAAGCTAATTGAAGCATATCAGATATGAAACACTTGTATAATTACTATTCATAAAGATGAAGGTGACTTAAAATGGGCAGGGTGTCCTGGTATCAGACACCCTCTGTGAAGGGGACCCATGGTCCGGGCAGGTGATGGACAAGGTAACTTCTAGAGCGCCCTTCCAGCCCCAGGCTGGGGCTCTGACAGGATGAGAAAGCAGGTTCAAAGAGACCTACTGGACTTAGGGTGTTGATGCCAGATTTTTATTTTCTTTGGAAAACCCAGTCCATTTACTGCTGGGAGAGGAGTACGAAAGAAAAAGAAAAGAGCAACGTGTATTTATGGAGCCACCTTATAGAGCAACATCAAAACGTGACACCCAGAGGGGGGCAGATAAAACTTCTTTTTGGCAGAAGACAGAAATTCAGCATCCACATAAAGCAGGATGCATTTTCCATCAAACAGCTCGAGCAATCTTCTCGAGCTACTCCTCACCTACAAGCTGCAGGTCTGCAGCTGTGCAGGACATGGGTGTGACAGGCTGACCAGCCCCAGGTGGAATTTTGTTTGTACTAAAAAGCACAGATTTGGGGAGCCTGGAGTAATCTGCACATTGATCAGGCTTTGCCACATTATGTACACAGAACGACCGCTCCCAAAATAATGCAATCACAACTGAAAAAAAACAAATGACTTTGTCCTGCTATTTTCAAGATGGAATATTTACTATAATTTTATTAAGTCTGATCAAAAAATCACTCTCAAAGGTAAAAGTTACAAAAAAGGGGGGCATTGCCACCAGAAGCAAAATAATTTCAGTCCCAAATCACTGAATTCAATATCAAATGGAGGCTTTTCCACTTGAATCTGGGGGAAATGGGAAAAAAAGAAATTTTGGTTAATTGTAAACACTTTCCATTCTTCCCAAGAGGGAGAAAGGAGAGAAGATTTTCCAGCAAGGAAACTTCTCGCATCTTTGAAGCTGAGTGTGTCACAGCTCAGTCGGGTAATATTTTCAGACATGTTCACAGATACTCTCATCACTCTCACGCTTACTCAAAACACAAACAAACAAACAAAAATCCCAACCTTGATCCTTTTTATAGCTTGCCTAAAAAAAAATAACAGGAAAAGGAGTTTTACAAATATTTTGAAAGCTAAATTTCTGAAGCTTTCAAAGCCTTTTTGTACATATTTTCCCTTTATTTTCAAAGAATGGATACACATAAAACAGCTTTCAAAAGTTGCCAGCATGCAGTTATCAAAAATATCTTGAAAAGCTGAAAAGGGGCAGATTGAACATCAAATCCTTTTAGAAACTATCCAGAACAAACATTTTCTAAGCCAGAGCCGTTTCACATGTCTTTGGTTTCTCAGAAACATCAGCCAGATGCGTCTTCCCTGACACGCAGGCTTTTAATAAATGCCAATAAAAGACGCGGGCGGACGCGAGCACCCCGAGCGGCTCCCGCGGTCGGCGCAGAGCCGGGGGGACGTGGGAAGGTGCAAACCGTCCTCTGCAACCACCGCTGGCGAGGAGGTTGCAATCTCAGATAAAAGTCCATACGGTGCTTTGGGGGAGAAAACCTCCCAAAAACGTCCACGAGAGACGGCGCATCCAAATCGAAATCAAACTCGCCCTGCTGCGAGCGCCCTCCCCTCCGCTTGCTGCCTAAGGGAAGAGTCTCCCGCGTCAAAGCACAGTGAAATCTCCCTTACAGGATAATATTTAGGGTCCGAGGTAAAGCAGCCACCAATACAGAATCAACCAGCTGAACCAGAGGAACGAAACAGTGAAACCTCTGAGCCTGCAGCACGGCGGCACCGAGGTTTCAACACGCGGCAGCGTCCAACCTCGTCCGCTTCCCGGCTCCGCGAGCTCCGCAAGGACTTCGGGGCATGGTTTTGTTTGGGCTTTTGCACGCATGTGGTTTTCCTCCCCCCTCCCTTCTCCAATTCCGATCAAAGTCAACGCGGCTCAGACAGCATCAAAAGTTCACATCTCATCCGCAGGTCTCCTTCAAAGTTCAGGGGAAGTGCTTAAGCCTTGACAAAAGAGGCTTGAAGTTTTGACATTTCAAAAATCATTTGCCAGAACCAAACAGGATAAAACAGCTCAGAACAGATATTTAACAAGGGAAAAGAACAAAGCGCCCAAAAGGCAGCCAAAAGGGGTGGGCTTTTTTCCTTTCTCTCTCTTTTTTTTTTTTTTTTTTTATTTTTAAAGGGAGAGATAAAAACATATTTTTTTTTTCTTCAAGAATTTCTATTTCTTCCTCCCGCCATCCTTTTTGTCTTCTTTGGTCCATTTGGTCTGTTTTGGCTGAGGAAACTCCTTTTGACCTAAAATTAGTGTTCTGTGATTGAACGCTCTGGGAGGTCATACTGCAAGTTGCTCTTAATGCACCCACTGCAGCAGAATCAAACAATTACAATCTGGCTCCAGAATTACTACAGCTTTTTTTTTTTTTTTTTTTTTTTTTTTCCAAATGCTACAGGGAGAATAAAATATTCTGATTTTTAAATTTGTCTCAGAAATTTCAGACAAACATCCAGACAGAGGTTCAATTCCCAGCACAGACATACACTGACCTAAGCAAGAGAACGGCGCTTGGCAGGGGACCGTGTCCACAGGCTAAGGCAGTGCTCAGCTCTCCTCCCCTGCTCCAAACTTAGCAACTTTGGAATTATTTCACCTCTTTAAATTTGAATTCTTAATTCTTCACTCTGCATTGAAAGTAGGGAGACTATCACACCAGGTTTAAAGCTAAGATTTCAGTTTCATCTTGCTTTTCAGGTATTCTCTCTCTCAAATAACAGGGAAATGACTCAACCAGAAGTTAAGTTGATACCTTTTTTAAAACAAGAGAAATTTATACATAACCCCTTCTCTTTCAACTATTTTTCTTTTAGCCCAACCGGAAACCCCTTGAATCACAAGCGGCGCTTGACTCCCGGCTGCTCTTCGGTCGCGCCAGTGCTCCTCGACCCGCAGCAGCTCACAGCTTGGGACTCCAGGGGTTAGAAGCACACTCACTCTGCACATTTTTCACACAGGAAGAGCAAATTAGTGATAAAAATCTGCATGTAATTACAGTTAAGACTCAAACCATCTTTTTTCTATGGGAGGAGCAGGGTTACATTTTAATTGTTAAATAGCACTTTCTTGATAATTCCCATAGCCTCTTTCTTTGGGTTTTCTCAGAAGCACATCTAGCTTTTACTAGGGCTGAACTTCCAAAAAACAAAACAAAACAAAAACAACCACACATTAATTTGATGAGGAAAGTGATTTTCCCACATTTTCCCAAATCTAAGAAAAACCAAAACACTTGAGTGCAAAAGTGCCAGTGGATTTGACTCCTGCAAGACACTCGGGCTAAAGCCCCGCTCCCTAGCCGAACAAAAGGGTCCTTTGCCTCCCCACTGCTGGGCACCATCACGCTCGTGGCATGACCGCGAGAGCTTTAGCACACTTTTTGAGGTGCTTAATTGAATAAAATCAAACAAAACTTGAGAACTGCCATTGGTGGCGAGCTTTGCTCTTGCTTCTCCCCTCACGATCCTTGGAAACGTGCTCCAGGTGACTCTGCTTGAGCGGGAGGGTTGGACTACATGATTTTCAGAGATTACTCACTCAACCACTCTGTGCCAGCAGCCCTGAGCTTGGCATCTGCCTTGTCCCTTAACCCATGTCCTCTAGGTCCCCTCCCTGCAAAGGGCTGGAGGGGGCGAGTAGTCCCCGGGATGGATGCTGCAAGGACTGCAGGATCCAAGGGGACTTGGAGGAGGACCTATCAGTCAAGTTTCCAGCAGCCCTGATGTCCTCTATTGTGCTGTTAGACAATAAAATTGCATAGGTGTTCATAATAACGTGTTCATTTCTCAGCAGGCACTTGAGGCAGCAATAGCTAAAACAGAAATTAGATTCCTAAAGAAAAGCTTCTACTTAATGCTCAGTGTCTCTCAACTCCCACGCTCCAGCCTGGGGCTTTTTCTCAGCTATGCTCTCTAGATGTTGGACAAGAGCTCAGAGAAACTCAGCCTAAATCTAATCTGCAAGGTATATGATGGATGAAGTACAATAAGCTTTAAAAAAATATATAAAATGTTTGTGAATTGAGGATTTATTTTTTGCCCGGCACCAAGACCAGGCATCCTCCCAGGAGTGCTGAAGCAGAAAACACAGCAAAGCAGGCAGCACGTGCAAAGTTAATAAGCCAAAGGACCAAGGCAAGCTAATGCCTACTCATCAAGACATCATATATCACCACCACCACTTGTCAGGGGAATTAAAAAGTGAAATAGTACGTCCCCAGCTACACAAGCTCAGAAAACGCTCTCTGCGTTGCCGCAGTTATTGCTAGTGCAGTTATCCCATGTATTCTCATTTGAGAGCAAATATGGTCCAAGTGAGCTTGCAGGGAGCGACTCGCCACCGCGCTGCGCGTGGGCCGGCTCGCCGCCGGTGAGCGGGGGTGCCAACACGCACATCTCTCCTTCCGTCTTCCCAGCGGGCCTGTAGGGCTGGCTGGTCAAACCGCCCTGTCCCCTCACCACCCCTCGAGGTTCGATCACGTTGCTCCGAGCTCTCCAAGTGCGGGAGATGCAGCTCCCCATCGCCGCTGAGTTCCGAACCCGCCTCCCTTGAGACACCACGACTCCTCGCCCCGCTGGCTCCATCCAAACGCCAACGCCAATTCCCCCTCTCGCTCGGATGAACGGGACAAACCGAGCACCACAGGGCCGGCGAGGTTGCATTCACGGCACGATGGGGTGGGAGAGCCAGGCCAGCAAAGGGAGGAGACGAGCTCCGGATCAGAAGCCTGTCATGGGAACGATAAAAATGTGATGTACTTCAGGCTACAGGATCGTATTAGTTCTTCATGCAAAGTGCGTTCGCACCGCAGAGCAGTCTTGGAATCCCTTTGATCCAAGCTGATACAGTTTATAAATTAATGTTAATATTTAGAGTTCATATCTGGTAATGCTGCAGCCATTTGCTCACATTTTCTTGCTTAGCCGAACAGGCGCAGGAACAGCCGCGAGCTGTACCGCAGACACGGAGGGGACCTGCTGATTAAGAGCTGATGAAATTAAACATAATCTGCAAAGCTGTCCCCAAATACAGTCACCTTAGAGAACACACGACGTCTGGGTCAGCCAGGCTCTCAGCACCGACTCCAAAACAGGAATATATTGCTTCTATTGAAGCTCTGACACAGGTCTCCGTGAGGTGAAACAGGCATTTGTGCGACAGAATTGCTCAGGGTTGAGAAAACAGCAGAAGAAAAGCCTGATTTAAAGCCAGACAAATTCCTTCTATTGATTTCAGGGGGGTGTTGAGAAGGTTCTGACCAGCGAGGGAGCCTGGGACTCCTGCTCGCTGGTGGGGAAAGCTCAGGCAGATCCCTCTGAAATTAGACTTCCTTCTCCATCCTTCTGGTGTAAACTCGGGGGGGGGGGGAGCCTTCATTTGTAAATCAAAGAGCACGTCCAGCGTTACCTTGCTGCAAAAGCAAGGGCACGAAACCAGGGCAGAGAGGCAGCCAGCTCCCCAGGTCCCGGGCTCGGCTGCTCATTTTCATGCACCCGCACGCGCGGCACGTGCTGAGCACACACGCGGGCAAACGTCTGAGGAAACAAACTAATGCCTGGTCACCTCTGAGGCCTGCACAAGATTGAGCAGGAGATGTCAAAAGCAAACAATTTAAAGCAACAAATTTAATTAAAAACAAAATGAGAAGTTGTTGCAAGCCCAACAATTGCAGTCGGCAGAGCTCAGTCAATCTTCGGGGAAAATTAACAAAAGCTGCTAATAGCGGCATCCAATTCCACTGGCGTCTTGGAGGAAACAATCAGGGGGAAAGGAAATAAATAATCTTCAGATGAAACAATTGCTGATCAGCTGCGTGACAACCACCGAGCGTCAGCATTCAGATGCGGAGAGGCAGGCGCACCACGCTCAAAGCAAGCCACAGACACGGCATCCTCAAACTGCCGTCTTACCAAACACTGCAGGCTCAAACCCAGAGCGCTGGCTTCAGCTTGCAGGGTCTTAGGTGGTTTCTAGTGGCAACTCGGCACCGTAGCTCCTGGGCTCGAATCAGCTGGGCACCAGGGAGCCACTGCACCTCCTTGGGGCCTTGCATGGGTGCAGGCTCCTTGCTCTCCTTCTCTCTTTGCTTCCAGGTCAGACTAGAGGTGCTGGGGGTCATCACGAGGAGATCTATCCACTTCTGCAAGCGCGCTGAAGCTGCATTGGCAGAAAAACCGGCATCAGGATGTTTTGCCAGGCTGGTCGAGGGGCAGGAGCTCCACCGCCTCTTGAAAGCAGAGCCTGCTGATGGGAGGCCAAGGCCGCTGGCAGGAAAGCGGTTGCATGCATAGTGCCTTTGCTCACTGACCTACATACACCACAAAGTGCAGAGTCCAGCGATGGTTAAGGCAGAGAAATTAGCACATTTTTGCTGGCAGGCTTCTCCAAAGAGGAGGAACGGAGGTTGCAAATGTTCTGAGATGTCTCTGAAGTGACAGAAACCTAGTTCATGCTTTTTCCTTTTTTTCCACTTATAAAACAAAGCCCTACAAGCTCCTAGCTAAATGTAGCTCTTCCTTCCTTCTGTACGCAACAGAGGATCTCACCTACCGCTCCCACTAAAATATCCAGATACAAACATCCACCCACATCATATATAACCTCGATGCAGGCTGTAAAAATGGGAAGCTTTAATTGATACTATATTTCAAACTGTTGTGCAGCAAGGACACACTCCAGGCTAAGTCCTCCAGGGTATCTTTCCCAGGCCTGCCTTCTCTGCAAGCAGCTCCCGTTGCCTGTGTCTCTACTTTTTGAATGATTGCTCACAAGAGAAAGACTACTCAACACACAGAACTGAGTGGCTAACACATTCATAAGGGGCTTTATTGTGCAGACTGAGGGGCTCTCTATCCTTCTCCTCATTGTAAATTGTTCCTCTAAATAACGCTTTACTTTCTCCAAATCCTCATAAAAGCTACTGTGATCCTGTCTATCAGTTTGAATCTGCTCTGAAATGGGAATGGCACTTTCTGCTCAGGAGGGGCAGAGGCTATCCTTGAGCTCCTGCCATGCAGAGGAAATCCCCTAGAGAAGATTTCTGTCCCCTGGAGGACAGGGAGCAGAGGACTCTCAAATCATTTGGGGATGAAAAAAAATATATGTATAGAGAGAGGGAGACCTACCATGATCTGGAATAAATGGGGGCACAGGAAGGAGAAATCCACCCTCCCCTGCAGACCATGAGAGATCCTAAAGAAGTCGAGGCCTTCCCACCCTCGTTGCTTTAATGCAACCACTTGCATCTCTCTGCAGCCCAGAGAGCTGGGACAAAACCAGTGCCTTCCTCTGCCCCCAGCAGCCCTTTTGCTGAGCGCAACAAAACCCCACGCGGCGAAGGAGCCTCCCTTCAGGGCATCCAACGAGAAGCAGCGCAGGCCCAAATCAGCCACCAAGCTCCCAGCCCTCCCTGCCAGCTCAGAGCATGGCAGCTCGTGCCAGGCTTTTATGAATTTGGCTGCCCTGTAAAATGAAGACAGAGCAGCTGTATAAAACACAATAATTGTTCAGAGGGGAGGGAGGGGGGGAACCCATCAAATGAACAAAAGAAAGAAAATGAACTAAGAGAGCGAAATAAGGGCAGTGGAAACAGGCTGGTTATTAATATTGCGGTTTGTAATATATTCTCCTAGTCTTTGCTGCCAGTTGGCTTCTGGTTCGTAACCTTCCCCCTTCCCTTTCCCCAGTGCACTCAGGAGCCTCTTTTTCTAATGCCATTGCTTGCTCTACAGGGGCAAAACTGCTTCCCTCCAAGGCTAGAGGCACTTGGTGGGTTTCTCTCCCCTCCCTCCTTTTCTCAGCTTGGCTTTGGATCCTGGCTGGAGCTGCCTTGCATCTATTTAAGGTTTACTTCAAAGACAAGTCTTTATCTGCTAGGAAAGGCATTTCTTTCAGCCTCTGTCTTTGTTTGGCTTTTCCTGTAGAGGTGTTGGTAGCTTCTCTGCTTTAAAATTTTCCTTGGCTACCAGCATCTATTGAAATATTGCATATCAAAAAGGAATTAGAGGGCATCCTTCTCTTGCGCTGGAACACCTCAACGAATGCACCATCCCTGCCTTCTCTCATAGCCCGGCTTATCATCATGCAAACCACAAAAAAGCACAGCTTAAGGAACCAGACTATATAAGTGCATGGCAACATTTACAAGACATGGAGTATACGGTTAGGTGTCGTGCGCGAGGCTGCTGTAAGCCTGATCAAAGCTCCCAGCCTCGCCTGGGCTGCAGAAGTTGCCTCTGCTGTCACTTCATTCACAGGGTGACGCCGATACCAAACCCCTAGTTCAGACCTGTTGCACCTGGGCAAAAAAGCAGGTTTAAATGGATGGAAATGAAACCATTAAAGCTCTAGATTAAGGTGATTTATTTCCATCAGTGAAGGACTCCACAGGACAAGCTCTACCCACTCTCTGCACATACAGCCCCACACGGGAAAGCTGCACGAAGGGGTTGTGCTCTCCGTCTTCTCCCAGCCCCCAAAGCTGGCTCCTATAGCTTCTCTGCGTAAAAGGGAAAATCTTTCTCCTCCACTCCTTTGCCTTTCAGCACCCGCATTAAGAGCTGTTACCTAAGCAGATCATTCAGCCACTAATTTTAGACATTGGACTCTATTGCTCCCTTTGCAAAGCAAAGAAACCAGTAACAATTCAGACTAGGGAAAGGCCGAGTATGCAACACTTGGTGGTGACAGGGTGCTGCTAAAATTTCCAAATACAGCTCACTTCTGTGATCTTCTTTAATGTTTTGTAATATTTTGCTGCCAGTTTGGTGCAGGCTGGGAATTTGTTGTTATGTAAAAAAAGGCACAACTTTAAGTGTTTTTCTCTTCCCAGACAAGGGACCTTGTCATTGCATAAAATGTTGAAATCTCAGTAAAACTGATAGCCACTGCAAAATGCCTCTGCTGCCTCTACATGAAGAATTTAACTGTTTCATATAAAAAATATTTTAGAAGTTTTTGCAGTTTGTAATTATATTTTACAGTTTCATTACAAAGCTCATTTTAATTCTTCTCCAGACCATTTCTACCGGTCCTCTTGCCACTTCCCCTTTAGAAAAGTCATTAAGTCAGGATGGGAGATCGTCCCATTTCCCCCAGTTTCAAGGACATTAATCTGTTTTATTGGTATTTCATTGTCATCTCTATTCGAGCCTTCTTAGTATTTGCATAATTTGCACTGCCACCTCCTTCCTGGTGACAAGCACACTCAGCTCCCTTTACACTTTAATGCTAGGGAGTCACATTACATTCTGTTTTATTTTATTTTTTGAGGATATGATGTCTTTCCTGGGTTAGAGCTGCAGCCCAGGAGCAGGATGCCAGGCTCCTGCCTGCCTATTTATGCCACTGACTTTTCATCCTCTTTGGCCTTCAGCAAGTTGCTTGGGCTCTCTGCCTTGCCATAACTAGCTTTGAAACGGGAATGATATCCCTCTCCCAACTTAAAGGCTGCAGGCTGAGAGTTAGGTTTGCACTGAACTTGTCAGCACCTGGCTCAAAAGGACACAATCCTGGAGCAGCCTCAGTTTCCCAAGTGCAAGAAGAGTTCCTGTTCTCTGGTTATTCAGAATGACAACCTGTGAAACCTTCCATAATATTTTTTTGCAGACTAGACAATACTTAAAGAGTCTTTTAAAAACAGTTAAATACACCTCTTTCATGTCTCCAGTCCTTTAAAGTTCAGTTCATCCAGTTTGAGACCAAAGAGTAGATCCTCTTTTCCTCTTCTCTTTCAGGGCCAAAGTTTGACTTTTAGGATATCCTATTTATCCTCAGATGAGGAAGCAATTTCCAGAGTTAGCAGCTAAGAAGCATTTTCAGGGATTAGCGTACAGAAGGGCTCACGCCCAGCACTGTTTGCACAGGGATATTATCCCACTGGCTGCACAGAACTTCATTCCCATCAGCATCGTTGCAGCCGCAGCAGAGATGCAGGAGTGTTTAATGAGCTGCCGCTGTGGAGCTGTTGCTGATGAAGGTCTGCAGTAGGGCTGGGGAGAGCACGTGCTCTATTTGCATTACACTGCAGGGAACTTCCTATGAATTCATATTAAGGCCAAGGAGAAACCACTCTTATCAGGGCAGAGCCCACTTAAAACAGGCTGGAGAACACCTACCCTCTTCTTTATGTTCTGTTGCTGACACACTGTCCAGCTTTTTAAGCATCCACTTCTCCCCAACACGATCATTCCCCCCAGATCTGCCCTCCATCCCAACACTAGAGCCATGGACAGCCCCGGACAACACAAGAATGGTGCAGCCAGCAGTGATGCCCCAGCAGCTCCAGCAGCCAGTGACGCACTGAGCTCTGCACCGTGCGTTTCTGGTGGAGAAAAGGTGCACCCTCAGCATGCCCCGAGCAGCGAGACGAGCACAGGAGCTGAAGAATTGGAACCGACTGAATAATGGGCCCCGTCTGCAGGAAGAAAATGAAATTTGCCCTCATGTTACTGAAAACTTGCACTTGACGCTCACTGCACATTATATGGAAAAGGTCAGTGAAACACAACAAACGCGAGGAGCCCAGCTGGAGAAAGCAATAAATAGTGACAGCAGCCCTTGTCTAATTCTTCAAAGCATCTCTACCTTTGCTCAAATACTAGCAATTTCACTCTCTACACAGTTACAAGGCTCTGGGACAAACAGCTTTGTTCTTACAGGACAGGAACGTGTCTGTGCAGTTTCCCAGGGCTCATCAGCAAGTTCAGAGAAAAACAGAAATACCTATTAGATACAATTAATAACAATAATAAAGACATAAGATAATCTGGTCCCCCAGAGACGTTTATAAAGCAATGTCTCAGGTAGGTTTCAGGTAGGCGCAAAGAGAAGGACTCTCACATTCAAAACAGTCCCAACGCGGAAAAGGAGTCTTAGTCACTGGAGGGTCTTACCATCAGCAATGAAGTGCTCGGGTACATGAAGAGTCACCTTCACCGTCAGCGGGCAGGACAGTTGGGAGCCGCACACCATAGCCAGGATGCAGGAGCTGACTGCAATGAGGGTCAGAGCTGTCTTGTTCACAGGGCTCTTCATCGAACCTGGAAGGCAGAGAGAGTGGTGGGGATGGCGAGCTAGCAGAGCAGCGACTGCCCAGCAAGAGCAGGCAGCAGCCCAGCCCAGCCCAGCCATGCACAGCAGCTCATGACAAACAGAAATAATTGCATCAGAGGCCTCTCCATCTCTGCACATCCACACACATCCCAGTGGTCTTGTCACTCTGCTCTCTGGGATGCACAGCCACTGAAGTGCTTCACCCTCCTAGCAAGACTGCAAGGCAGACATGGGGGAAACTGAGGCACAGTGGTGGTGCAGAGACCTGGCCTGAGTCACAGAGGAATCAAGACTCAAATTCAAGACTTGCTCCTCAGCCCGAAGCTCCACGTGCTGAGAACAGCTCCTTCTCGTTGGCCTCATGATGCCTTCTCTAGCCTGCCGACAGCACTGTGAGGATGAGGCTGGGCTCATCAATGACTGATGCTGCTGGGAGGACACCCCACCTCACTGTCTCAGGGAAGACCAGGCATTTAAAACCAATATATAGCTCAGTAGCATTTAAGGAGCTTCTGATGTCTTCAAACTCCAGCTTTCCAATCACATTTTCTTTGTTTGAATTCCCACAGAAAAGTAGCAGTCAGTTTTCATCAACCTCGGTCTATTTGGTGAATTTTGTAGAGTCGCAGAAATAATCAGACCAAATCTAAGGGCTGCCTGTGTCATGGTATCATTTACTTTGCTTAACACCAGGAAAAACCAGCATCAGTGAGTGTTAATTATTTATACATATGTATCTAAATATTCAGACATCACACAGGGACAGCAATGAACAACAAAGCAACCTACAGAGCCAGCCGCTTTTTATGGGCAGGAAATATTACCCAAAAAGTTTCATTTTGTCAGTCACAGAAGCTTACAGTATCTTCAAAATCCAGCTCACAAAAGGTTTCTCTGCAACTGCTAGCTCAACATTTTCTGACAAGAGAAAGATAGCTCCGAAGCAGGCCAACTTGGCACTGAGAGATCCCAATCCTCGCCTGACACCCAAGTGATATGCAGCTCACACTGAGATTGCCTTCCTCCGCCTTGAAGGCCACCTGCCTCACACCAAGGATAAGGGATGGCTGCACCCGAGAAATAATTCAGCGAATAATTCAGCCCCGGAGGCTGGGGAGATCCCACCACCCAGCTACTAGCAACACATGGTTCCAGCAAAGCCTGCTGGATGGCTTTTATTTTACCATATTTCCTTCAGATTTTTTTAAGCAATCATCCTCTCTGCCTCATGAACATGTCCCCACCGCCCACAACGGGACTGTCCTCAGTGGCCCCAAGGGGACTGGTCCCTGGGAATCCCTTTTCTTCTCCCCTCCCCACCAGTGGCAGCAGCTTTGAGCAGCTCATCTCCAACCCACACCGTGCCATCAGCACCAAGTTTTACTTAGTGTCAGACACCCCTCACCTCACAGCCGACCCCCTTCTCTGAGGTTTGAGAGGCATCTCCATGCCACCTGCAAACCATCCAGAGAGCACGGATGTGCCAGAAAGCACAGACCTGCAATTAGCCCGAGCTACTGCACAGGCTGGTAAAGGACAGCTCGGATGACCGAGTGGACCTGACTGCATCCCTGCTCCAAATTCAAGGAAGGACGCTTATTAACTTTTGGAACTTGATCCAGCCATTTCCTTCTTGCTCCCTGCCCTCACTGCTCACTATCTCATCAGCAAAATGAGATTTAGAAAGCATCTGTTTGAAAATTGAACAGGAAATGCATCCAGTAAGTTAGTGTTCAGGTGCTTCACCTTATAATTTGATCAATTCCAGTGTTAGAAATCGCAGTGCCAGAGCAGAGAATTCACAGGCAGGCTGAGCCTGCGACACCACCTGTGTTTTACAGGACAGACAGGATGCCCAGCAAAAACCTCCTCTGCAGTAGGAAGGAGTCTGCACAGCATATGCTCCTGCTGGCGTTTGCAGGACAGCAGAAGTGGCTGATATGCTGAGAAGTACTCCCATCACTCTGACCAACATGAGGATATGAAATGATTATTTATGAAGTACCTTTTGCTTTCCTCATGCACGCATCAGCTAAACCTTCCCACTCCTGTTCACAGTTTTTATCAATGATCTCCCACGTCCTTCACCTTGGTATTCTCTTTTTTCTTCCAACCCTTTATCCTCAGGACACAAACTCATCATTTAGTAGGGCACGCTGTGTCCACCACAGTGAAACCCTGCTTTTGATTGGCGTTACTAATGAAAAAAAAAAAAAAAAAAAAAAGCTGCAATCAGGGTAATTGGACACAGCCAGATATACAATAGACTAGAGAACACTGAATTTTACCATTATAAATCACCTTTCAATTCAGAGTCTTAAAGTGCTTTGCAAACATTAAATCATAAATCCCTTATGCGTTAGGCAAGTATTATCCCCTTTTTACAAAAAGCCTGAATCGCAGGTGTGAGGGTAGTTTTCATAACACCCTGTAGCACAAGTGGAGCCCAGGTAGACTCTGGGAGCCTCAGTCTACCCCCGTCCCCTCCCTGCTATCCCCATGACCTGCTTCTTCCTGCGTGACTAGGAGGAAAGGGGACATAGGAGCTTGAAACAGCAAAAAGCCTGCTGGAGTTCACTGAATTTGAGCTTGGCTCCCTGAGGAAAGGGATAATGTGCTACAAGTCTCATGTAACAACCTTCCCAAACCCCTGCTCTCTATCTCCCATCCACCTCCATCGCATCTCTAATTATTGACCTTTAGAATGGCCCATAGTTGGCTTTGACCAACCGAACCAAAACAACGGGACTTCTGCTCAAATATGAATTCGGTTTCCCATTCAGCTCTCTCTTGTTTGTGGCCAGCTTGCTGCCAGGTATGAAGGGAAGCTCTTAGAAAAGCAGATCCTTCCCTTGCTTTTTAAACAGAGGGACATTTCTCTCGTTTTCCATCCCATCACCTGCTCTTCAGACCACTAATGCTCCAGCATAAGCACTTCTGCACTGTGTTTAAACACCCGTCTGGAGATAAACAGCTTAGCGCCAGGCCTCTAAAAACACAGGCAAATGAACGCTTTACTACCCACTGCTAACTAAATAAACCTCAACAGGCTCACCAGGTCTTTGTGTTCAAGATGTGAAACAAAATGAGGAACTCCATCTCTGTCCCAGGGAGTATCCAAACCCATCTCGCAGCTGATGACTGACCAAATTGACTCATGATGCTGGAGAACACAGCTTTGCCCACGTGGACCCTGCACTTTCTGTTCTCCCCTTGCAAGCTCCAGGCTTCTGAGATGTTTAAGCTGGAAATCTGCACACTCAGTTCAACTGAACAAGCTGATATCAAGCTCATTCTTTACTAAGATGAGGAAATTAAAGATGTTAACAGACGGATACTTAGACTGAGGAACCCTCCAGACCCTCAGCACACGGCTCCCCGCAACCAAGTTTGGGCACTGCATGGTCTGGAGCAGCCGTGCGAGACTGTTGCAATGTCCACAGGGCACAGCTGAGACCCAGCTTGCTCTCCAGCATCATCTGCCCTAATATATCTGTCAGATATTGAGACAACCTCTCTCTATAGATTTTTAATTAAACAGGCTTGGCCAACCTGATGCGTTTTGGACTATTTTAGCTAACCTGCAGTCCTGCTGTAGCCTGCAGGCATCTCTGAATGCTCATGCAGGACCTGTTCACTGAACCCGCGGGCAACGCCAAGAGCCACGGTGGGCACCAAGGAGGAGCACCACATCCCCTGCTGCTCCGGCATCTGCCCACGCTGGAGGAGAAGAGGTCAGAAACAGACGGTGGGACACATGCCAAGAATGAATAATAAGAAGAAATAACTTCTTTGTGAATCAGGGAGAAATAACCTCTCCCCTCAGCCTCAGATTCCGAGTTGGCGAGAGCAAAGGCGAGAGAAGCAGAAATGAAAGGCAAACTGTTCGCTTTTAGAGGAGAATTGTACCTGAGATTTTTCCTGCTACCGATGCAATTAACCGCAGCTTAATTAGACTAGGAGACAAGAGAAGTTCAGGAACAAAAACCTTCTTTCAAAGCCTCTGACCTTGTAGGAGTAGCCAGAGCTGTAGTCAGACGCTCCTGCCACCACCAGCTTTCAGACAGGGGATTTTTTCCCCCTTAATCTTTGCTGCCAATTAGACTGGCTCTGGCCTCCCTGAGAACGTGTGGGTCCCCTTTGCAGACAGCTTAAAAACAGCTTGCAAAGCACCAAATTCCCCTGAAGATTTTGCACTTGCTGCAAGATGAAGATAAATTCAAAGCCACCAGTGTAAACGTGCTGCAAACAGACCCTCAAAATACACCGTGTCTCCTTTGAAATATCATTTCCTCGTGCAGCTAATTATTTGCTGCTTTGTACACTTCTCCCTGCCTGCCTAAAAGACAAGGGGGGAGGGGGAATCCGAAAAGTTCAAGCTCATTTCTTTTTAGTATTGGCAGTGTTACCTCAATTTTTTTTTTTTTAAAAAAGGTATGTTCTGAACACGTATGGATTTACAAGCAACACAAATATCTTGCGCTCTGGGTAATATGATGTTTCTAAATCAGGCTCATAAATACATGCTCGGAAGATTAGTCTATAAAAAAATAAACTTTAATTACCACATCTTTATCAGCACACAGCCCGTGGTGTTAGCCCTACGTGGGTGTTAAACGCCAAGTGCTTTGCAATCTCCCCCGCCCCCCCCCCCCCCCCCGGCGATAATAGCATAATACATAATGTTTCGAGGCTATTCGGGTATTAAAATGTATTCCTACCACCCAAGGAAGATGGGGATACAGGAACGGAACCGGAGGAACGCCGAGTGCCCGAACTGCTTAGCAACGGGCCGGGGCCGCGCGCAAAGGCGCCGGCGGGGGCGAGAGCCGCGAGCGGCGGCGAGACGCGGCCGCCTCCGGGCGGACGAGCGGGGCCGCGGCGCCGGCCCGGCGACGCGACGGCGCCAGCGCCCCGTCCCGCTTGCGGGGGCATCCCGGGCCGGCGGCCGCCCGCCGCGCTCGCGGGGGAGCCGTGTCCAGAGCCCCCCCGCCGCGCCACGCGAGCTCAGCGCTCCTAACGATGCTGCTTGATGCACCGGCAGAAGCTCGTTAACGCGGTACAACAGCGTTTCCAGGACGCCCTCGCACGCGCAAACGTCTCGAGGTGTTTTACAAGCGGGAGATCAATCGGCAGTTAAGACCCACGGCGACGTCGGGGGGCCGCTCCCACCGCGCAGCGCCCTCCGTGCCGGCGGCACCCCGCCTGCTCCCCGTCCCTCCTCCGCAAGGTCCTCCCCGCCCCTCCCTCCGGCAGGCCGCGTCTTCCCCCCGCGCCGCGAGGGCTCCCCTCCCTCCGCCCCACGGCGGAGCGCGGCGCGGAGCGGAGCCGGCGAGCGGAGCGGACGGCGGAAGAGGCCGCGGGGCCGCGGCGGCTAACGCGGGGAGGGCGGCGGACCCGCACCCGGGGCTCGGCGAGGTCGAGGACTCGGCAGCGCGCTCCTCTCGGCCTGGAGGAGCTCTTGCGAGGGCGAAGGGGGCAAGCGGCGGGGAAGGAGAGCCCCGACGGCCGGGCGCAGCAGAGGGGCGCGGGGACGCTGCGGCCCTGCTCCGAGCGGCCCCGGCAGCCACGTATCCAAAGCCCGCACTCAAATTCGCTGTCATGCACTTCTCCCGGAGTTAAGGCCTGAATGATTTTTTTTCCCTTTGCTTTAAACCCCAAACGAGTCTCAATTTTACAGCACGCAGGACGGCCCGCGCGGCTTCCTCCCGCTCCGCTCCGCGGAGGGGGGCGAAGCGGCCCCGCCGCGGGCGCGGAAGGCGCCGGGCGCTTCCCCCGCGGCGCCGGCCCTCGGCCTCCTCCCCGCCTCGGCGCCGCGCTTTCCCGGCCAGCGGGAGGCTCGTTACCATGCGGAGGGCGACCGCGGAGCGATTAGCGAAATTTGTTACCCGCCCGCGCCGAACAAAATTAAATTAAAAAGCGCTGCTTTGCTGTCAAGATAAGGGCCAAGCCGCAGAGATAATTTTTCACTCTCAAACACTCAATTACTCGCCGGGGCTGTATCAGATACCATCAAAATAAATAAATAAATAAGAAAGATGAAGCAGGCCGGTGCTGCCTCTGGGAACAGATGCTACAGCCGCTCTCTCCATCGCGGATGGCCTCCGGCTCTGGCTGCCCAGGCACCGCGCCGGATTCACTGCGGGAAGCGTTTGGGAGGACCAAGTTGGTGTGCGGGGGTGGGGGGGGAAGAGCGACACGTCGACCCAGGTGCTCCAGGAGGTAAATAAAGGAAGCGCTGCAGCAAGCGGGATCGCCTCCCCCTCGGGAACGCCCCGGCGCGGGAGCCCGGGAAAGGCCGAGCGCGCGCGCGACGCCGCGGCACACTCGCTCCCCGCCGCCCGCACCCACCCTGCGCTCCGCGGTTCGTTTAGCTCCCCATGAAATAATAAGCGTCTGCTGCCTCCGGAGACGGGAGAGGATCAAAGAGAAGCTGCCTCGTACGTAACGGATCCCGAATACCTAATATTCCCTTATAAAAAGGCCTTGTTTTAAACACCAAATACAGAGGCAGATCAAAGCTCAGCTTCTCGTTTCTCTAACAGCCCTCGGAAGACTTCGCCAGCCAGCGAGACGGGCGCGCGGCTGATGCCGATCCGAGGCAGCTAATTGGACTTTGCTAATTCGTCTACAAGGTTACTGGGATGGGAGACGGCGCCGCGACCGTGAAGACGGGGAAGGGATACTCGGCCCCCCTCTCCTCTACCGTTCGCCCAGCCCGCGGGGACCTTCGCCGAGGAGGCGCTGCAGAAGGGCAGGAACGTTCCCGCGCTGCAGAGCGGCGGCTGCGAGGCCCGAGGAGGGAAGCCGCGCGCCTCCCTCCCTCCCTTCCTCACCAGCGAGGCTCATCAGACGCGCTCAGTCCGTGACGACCAGCCCCGACCGGAGCAGGAGGGCCAGGCTGCTGCTGCAAAGAGCCTGATACGGCCTTGGAATTACGATGCTCCCTTTTTTTTTTTCCTCCCCTCTTCTCTCTCTTTATTTTAATACGCATTTGGTAGACAACGCAAGCCAGTGGAGGAACTTGGAGCTGCTAAGTCCGACGTGCAGCTGAATACATTTCCCGGCGCAGGCAGGATGGCCAGGGACGCAGCCAAGCAGGAGGCTAAGGGAACCGCTCCCATGAGCGGGAGGGGGACGGACAGGGAGCAATTTAACAGACAAAAAAGGTTTGTCTATGGGTTTCTGTCCCCCCCCCCCCCTTTTTTTTTTATTTTGCTACTGTGATTTCACCAAGCTCAAAAGCGGGGCCTTGACTGAGCACACCCCATGTTGCGCACAAACTGAGAAAGTTTCAAGGCTTGAAATCTCCCATGGTGGGCAGCTGGGACATGGATTAGCATCTCTAAAATACTGGCAGGTTCTTTCGGAGACTTTATCACTGGTGAAATGTGCATTGACTGACAGCCTTGAAGACAAGAGCCATCCACATAACATAGGTGGATCCTGCTCTGTGCCAGCTCTCCGCTGATGGGAATTAAGTTCCAATATTCCCTGTTTTTTAGAGAGAAGTGGGAAAGAGAAGAGAGTCAGCTCTCAAGCAGGGCACCAGTGACTGGGATAGTGGTCTCCAGAGCACACAAAACAGGTTGCACAGAACAGCACATCTGGAAAAATCTAGTGGAGTCAGGAATGAGGACTTCTGGAGAGGAGAAAACCACCCATTCCCTTCTCTTGCTGAATGTCTCTAAAGCCTCTGAGTATTTGGCCCCATACAACCTTCCAAGCTGTTTCAGAATTTGCACACAGTTTCTTTGAGAGCAGCATCATTTTTTTTTTCTTTCCTGTTCTTTTGGGAATTGTAGTATGGCAAGGGTTTCATTTGCAGAGAGGTGAAACAGGGTATTGAGTCAAAATTCAAGTGCAGTATGTCTGGTGATCCTTGAGACTGCACTCCAGCAATGCAGTGAGCTTTGTGATTTAGCCGCCACCAAAAGCTCCTGCAAGCCCAGGAGGTTTGGAGGTCACGTTAATCCATCACGAAGAAACAGCCAAGAGAGAGCTGGCACAGGCTCTGACACAGTGCTGTGATTATGAACAGGGAAGCCTCACTAAAGATTAGTATTAAGAGAGCATACACGCACTAACAAAGAGCATATGTTGGCATCAGCCAGGACCTCCAGTTTCTAGCAGAGACTGGACTGAGCCCAACAGTCAGACAACGAACAAGAGTCCAAGGAAATTTCTCTTTTGCTTTTCTACTTATGTTTCTTCCCAACTTCTCTAAAGAGTTTCCAAAGACAGTAGAACATTTATCGGAAGGGATCCTACAGACCTAAAAAACGGGAAGACATCTGGTGCAGTGTGCGGGAGGCCACAGATGGGCAACGTCTAGGTTTTCACAGCGTCTGTTCCTGGCCTAATCTGAATTATCGCTCTATGTATTTGAGTATTCAAAAACAGCTGTCAATAAGTCAGCCATTCCTGAAATACCAGAACAGCCAGGAACATCATACTATAGACAGTTCCCTCCATCAGTGAATATTTACCTGTGAGAATGTCCTTCTGATTTACCTTGTCAAGCCCATCCTTAGGCCCTGTGAAATCTGCAGTCTTTCTTCTACAGGGGACAAATAAAACCAATGACCACTTAAATAGCTGCTTCAACGAAGCACAAAGGAAAAATGATCCTGTATGCCACCTAAGTGGAAACTTCTCAGCACATCTGCTGTGATCAATGCCTTGACAGTATCAGTAACTATGCTCAATCCTGCTAAACCTAGTCTAAGGAGAGAAATCACGAGGAATCTCTCTCTCCTTGGACCTGATAACTATCTCACAGCACCTACAATGACGCACAGCAATCGCCAAATCAATATGGGACCATCACTGTAAGAATTAACTGTATCTGATGATGCGTCCTTCTCTATTAGAATTATGATCTTGTCCAATTATGGATCTTTGCTGTACTTGTAATTATGATGTTGGTACTGTGACTTCCTACTAAGCTATTGCTTTCCTTCCACAAAAGAGAGAAGAGTCAATGAAAGGATAATGGAAAATTCCTTTCAAAGACACAGTGACAACAAAATTTAGCTCGACAGGAGAGGAAATACAAGGGGAACTTAACGCAAGACGCATCCCTTTTTTTAACCAGAACTAAACATGAATAAACCAGGCTCTTGTAGCATCAGCCAAATCCTTGCGTGGATCTAACGAACCCAGCTTTGTGCAACTCTGCAAGGTAGCTCTTCTTACTGAAGTCCCTTCAAACCCAGCCATCAAAGTTGCCCAGGTGAACAAGTCCTTGTTCAAAGGCAATAAAAAGAATTCTTGTTTATCTATTCATTTATATTTACCATACAAGGAAGAATAAACAAACAACCCAAAGTCAACATATACGTCAATAAGAATATCTTTGTACTAGGTATGCAGCGCAAGCGTGTGTCAGGAGACTGAGACAGCACTTGACCTAAGGGAAAAGCACATAAAGACAGCAGGAAAGTAAAGCTTTATCTGCTTTTCATTATAATACAATCTTCCGCACCCTGCTAGCACACCGTCTCCCCCTTCCCTTGTTCTAATCCACTAGTTGAAGAAAACAAACTTCAGCAACTTCTCCAAAGTACCCATGGATTTTCATAAAGTCTAGTATTTCAGGTAACTCACTGGAAAGAGAACGTTTCTGAAATCTTCCCCTTGCGCCACTGACTTTTCAAGACTATTTCTTTTGCTATTGTTTGCAACAGAACAAATTTCTTCCTCCTCTTCCAAAATGGACATCACACATCGTTTTATCCTTAACAAGGCTAAGCTAATACCATAAGTAACTTTAACTCTTGAATTCCCTCCCTACTTTCCATTAAAAGCTCAATTTAAGCTCAGTGAGAATTTCTCTTGGTTTTAAAACACATGAAAAAATTGAATTCACTACCTTTCCGAAGGAATAAATGCAATATGCCTGTGAATGTGTGAGCGTGTGTTTATTCCAATGCGCAATCATCAAGCTGATCATAGGCGTTGAGGTAATTTCACATCAAAATAAACATATTGTGAGCATTTATCTGAATGCCTAATCATTGAAATAAATGTAGCTGCATTTACTCTGGTGGGTGCAGGCATCTATCTGCAGTGCTTCTCTCTGCCTCTGCTTGGCTTAATAACGAAAACAAATGGAGGGAGCAGACCCACTGTGCAATTCTTAAATTGCTTCCCAATGCCACTTCTTAGCAGTGGCTTTTCAAACATAGCAACAGCAATGGCAAAGTGGCAAAGATCTCTGCAGAAGACCAGGCACAGTAGTGGTCTGAGGTTCCTAAACAAAACGAGTCGGTGTTATGTGACTAGCAGAAACATGGACACCGTTTCAAACTGCAGATGATACTTCATTTTCTCAGCTCTTCTAACTCACAAAAAGCCTGATGGGACTTTTGTCTACAAATCCCTGCCCCAGCCCTCATTTTGAATTTGTTCCTTTTAATTGCCTTTGTGCTGAGAGTAGCTTTGAAAATTTCAGTCAGACAGGAACTTTGCACAAGAATTAAAAGACGAAAAAGAAAAGCCCCAGTCTTGCTTAGCTCGAGGAACTGCCAGGGTGAACATCGCTTACAGGCACAGCAGCACCAGGACGTGGACAGATACAGTCATCATCCACTGGGGCAGCTCTACAGGAAACGAAGCACACGCCACAGCACGTGGCACTGATGGCTGGCATCTCCCGTTCGTAGAAGAAAGGGGTCACACAACCCTCTGCACATCCCAAAGTCCATCTCACTGACGGCACTGCAAAGGCATTTGGCTGCGGCTTCCCCTTCGGTGAGGTCTGCGATTTAACGGTGCCCTGACAGATTGGCTGCCCCTCCTCAACAGTTAGCAGCAAATTGAGACCTGGGCACCAGCCCATCTCCAGTCTATCTACAGGATGGAGGAAAGGAGCTTGGGAACGATTGCTGGAACTGTCTAAATATTTAACATGACTAATAAAAGAAATCATCAGAGAAACTAAGAAACTCAATGATGTCACTAGGAAATGCTACTAACGGCTCCTACGTCGTGCCGTATCACGGGAATAGCACATCTTGGGATATCTTTACCAATGCCAATAGGCTAGCATTTTGGTCCTTACCTAGCGTCATGCAGTATCAAACAGCACTCGCCGCTCAGGGGTACAGTCAAGGCACTGACCCCACCTCGACCGTCCGGTTTAGTCCCATTTGCACCATTGGCGGTTCTGTCATTTCTTACCTTTGCTTCGCCTCCTGCTCCGGTACTGCTCAGTGTAGAAGGTTAGCTGCGTTTCATCATCTGCCTCTGAGCCAGAGTTTCCTTTGGCACGTCCAAACCCGATACCACCTGCAGGCAATGGAGGAGAAAAAAAAATCAGTAGTGTCAGCTAGGGTGCTCAGCAGCACGGGGTGGCCAGGAGTCCCAACGCTATGGCAAGGGTCTCCAGGAATCACAGGGGACTTCTGCCGCTCGTGACTTCACTGGCGCCTTATTGCCCTCGCCAGGGATCAAGGCTCCATCATGCCAAGGGCAATGTAAATGCAAGAAGGTGGTTCCTATCCCCCACAAAACAGCAATGCAATTTTCAAAGAGAACCTGCACATGGAAACTGGTCTCCCCTGAGATACCCATGCAGCGAAATACAGTGTTTGAGGTGTCTGCTTCAAAGAAAAGGCAGCAGAGATAAGAGACACAGTGAATGTAGCCCTCAGGAGCACATCTACGAGGCCACCAGCATGGCCAAGGTCCAGGTCCCCACTCCAGCATCCCTTTTGTTTTGCCTGTCTACAGCATCACATTGTCCAAGAGCCAAGAAACAGCCAACTGTAGGTGCTGGTACAGCATCCCACACCACGGGGCTCTGATGCCATAAATAACCCGTATAAAAACAGTGGTGAGGAACCATCGACGAGGTCTGCCTGCCTTGATTTACGAGAC
This sequence comes from Rhea pennata, assembly GCF_028389875.1. Classification (NCBI taxonomy): domain Eukaryota; kingdom Metazoa; phylum Chordata; class Aves; order Rheiformes; family Rheidae; genus Rhea; species Rhea pennata. The sequence goes on from NC_084680.1 coordinate 6,297,553, forward strand.
AGACAACAACCAGCTCCTGATCTCCTTCCCAGAGTGAGAGATCGGTGCTGGGAGCCGGGGAGCTACCAGTGAAGGTATCTCTGCATGAATCCAGCTCATCTCCCCGCCAGACCCCACTGCCACCTCCAGGCATTAGCACTCAAACACTAAGGAGTGAGATACATTAAAAAAGCGATCCAGAATCTAACTGGCAGAAGTTTTTCAATCCTTATAGAAAGTTTAAAGAAAAGAGGCCTCTGGGGGTTGACAGTGGCCCTTTAAACTGCTATTAAAATATTTTACTGTTTTCTAAAAAAAGAAAATCTTTTATTCTAGGCAGAAGTACAGTTGCCACGCATCTTGGCAGTGGAACAGAAGATGAGAGTGCTGCCTTCTGCCCTGCAAAATCCTCAATTACCCTGATGAGAGGTGGGTGGCAAAAGCCAGAGAGCCACCAGGAGCCAAGTTTTCTGAGGGGCACCATAGAGAGTGGAAAAAACATGACAGCTTATTCTCATCAGTGAGAAAAGCCCAGGTTAGACCTGGGCTTCTAACTAGGGTCCTGGGGCTCCGGTGCGGTTTGCCAGTGCCGCTCTGCCACACGTCCCCTCTCACTGCCGGGTGGGGAACTGTCGGCACCTCCTCTGCACCGAGCAGCAGTTGTAGACAGTACCTACTATTTAGCTTTTTACTACCAAGCATGATTTAGGGCACTAAAGTGTGGCCATTAATTAATTACCTGATGCTACTTGAGTATTTCCATTAGAGTTCTCAAAAGATAGCAAGCGGCTGGGACGCGTTAATGCACCAGCCAAGGATTATCAGTGTGCAGGGAGGGCTTCGTACACATCGCCGCACCACCTGCGCGCAGCCCCAGCGCAGCGCCCCGAGCTCCAGAGACGAAGGCTTTGGGGCTGGGAGGCCAGGCCACCCTCGAGTCTACGCCCCAAAGACTGCTAAACACAGGATGGACGGGGGTCCTCATCGTACTGTCAGAGCAAGCTGCCAGATGACGTTTCCTTCAAATGCCTGGGCTGATGCAAGCAACAGCTATGGGGCATTTTCATATGAAAGCGACTTCATTTTCAGAAACAGTCTTCAAGAAAACCCCACAGGGAGTGGAGATAACCAGGTTTAGCTTGACACTGTACAGAGCCAGCAACACATCTGCGAAGGCTTTGCGGATATTACAGGAGCTCATAGCAGTGACTGGGGATGATCTCTGCATCTGAATTGAACCAGCTGCCTTTTGGCTTTGAAGCAAGATGAGACTCTGTGGCCTTTATTCAGAGCAAGATCTAAAATCCAGAAGAACCCCAGAATGGTGGCTGCCCATCTGGACAAAAAACAAAATGAAAATGCGTTTTGACACATGGCACTCCTCCTGCCACCCACGTGGCACCTGGAGAAGCAGCGAGAAGGTTTCTGCCCCAGTTGGAGACTGTAGAGGACAGAAAGAGCAGCAATCTCTGCTTGCTTTTTTACTCTTTGGGCTTCACAGAGGTTAGCACGTGGCCCATGCCTGTCACGGGGAACCGGGCTGTCCAGTGGACTGCACAACCAGCCGCGTCCCAGCCCCCTCCAGCTGTGTTTTCATTTGTTTGCCGGTTGCGTCTCTATGATGGATGGTGCTGACATGTTAAATTACTCAGGCTGGATGTCTTCAGAGAGCTGGTGACAGCGATATTGCATTTTCTGATTACCTAGAACTACGCAGGATGTATAAATACAGGAGTTGGGAGACCCAAGCACAGGTTCCCAGCCTGCAGCGGAAATGTCTCCTCTGACACAACAAGCAACGGCAAAGGTCAGCCTGACAAAACGACGGTGGGTGAGGAGAAAGGTTCGCAAGGGAAGCAGATTTTAAGCCCTTCGTGCTATCAGGGATACTGGAACGTACTTTCCCAGTGGTGTTTCCAGGTTTGCAGAGTCCAGGTGGAGCAGTCTGCAGGACACGGGAGTGCTGATGCTCACCAGCAACACGCCTGATCCTGCCCAGCGGCTGCAGGCTTTCACGGGGCAAACGGTTGTTTAACTGGCCCTGAAACCTCGCCCAAGCATCCCTCCAAAACGATCACACTTGGCGCGTTATCGCCTGCCGTGTCTCCGTCTCCCAGGCCCCCCTTCGCAGGCTGGGGACAGGCTTGAGGACGAGGTGGCTGCCGGCGTCCGTGCCGGCTTTGGGCTTTATCCGAGTGCAGGCAGTCGACGGAGGAACCGGGAGCGCTCCTGATTAAAGACAAGGCAGCCCTGCCTCGTCAGCGCTTCTTTTATTTCTCTTAAAAGAGGAGAGAAACGCCGAGTAATAGAAGAGAGATTCTAATCACTGCGACCAATTACAAAGCAGAGCAAAGCACTTAAAAGAGACGGAGAGGGACGGAGAGGCTGTCTGACACGCAACCTGCAGCTTCGCAGTGGTTGGTCCCAGCAGCGCCGTGGCAGCGCAGAGGCGAGCGCAACGCGGGCGGCTGGCCTCGCGGGCCCAGAGGGAGATCCTAAATCACGCAGCCAGTCAGACCGCAGCAGCTCCGGCTTTCCTCCTCGCCCTCATCACCCCTCCCTTGTCCCACATGCATCAGCCACAGGACACCCTCATGCTGCTGTTTATCACTAACTCTAATGGGTCCCTCCCTCTGGCTTTCCTTGTGCACTAGGCAAGTCCTTCTTCCAGGAAATAAGAGGTGACACCACACTTAGCTTCCAAAACACAAGCAGCAGAGTAAACTATCCCCGAAGGACCTGCAAAGCCCACAGCTGATTTCTCACTGGGGGCTCACCAGCCAGTAGCGCACACTGCAATAACCCCCAGAAGCTTCCCTGGGGCACACACACTTCACATCATGCTCACCAGGATCTCTCTGTACCCTCACGTCCTCCTCTCCAATCCGGTCTCCTCACCCAGTAAGTTCTGTCTGCCCTCCAGAAAGAGAGAAGCAACGCTGTACCCAAATGCCATGTCTCTGCATGGGCAATACATTTCCGCAGTGGCTCCTAGAAGACCTGCACCTTCTTTGACATGAAGTTTGCTCCTGCAATTTAGCTCAGGTCAACAGATTTAAGAAAGAGGTAGCAAGCCCAAAATTGCGGAGGACAGCATGCTACGAAAGGGTCTCCCCCCTACACCGGCACATGTGTTCTCCTGCATCGTGTAGAAACCACTCTGCTGCAATCCCAACAGCGAGCCAGATGTCTCAATAAAGGTGCTCTCGTCTCTAATCCTGTTTGCAGATTTACAAGCTCGTTAATCCATTCAAACAGATCGTAGCTCAGCCATGCACTGGGGCAGGGTTCTTGTTGTTGTTTTTGAGTCAGAAGTTAATTTAGACAGCGAACAAGGCAGGGATCCAAGGCAAACATGTTTTGTGATCACATAATTAAAGATCATATCATAATGCATATACACAACACAGCACAAGCGGAGTTGTGCAGGCAGCCTCAATTTGGGCATTTTGGGCATTTGACTTTGAAGCCTTAACATCCTCCCAGCACAGTTTGTGCACTTAAATTCCTCGGGCTTCTGTAGAAAAGTCAACATAAAGAAGTTGCATCGTTTCTTCACATAGCATCTCACAGCCCCTTGGGTAGTGGTGGGAATTACCAGCTCCAGGGCAAAAGACCCAGCCCTTGGGCCATCAAGAGCCACCCCAAAGATAACCCAACACTGCATGGGACAGGATGCACACTTTCCCCAGGACTTCATAAGCATTTGCTGAAAGCAGGAAAAGGACAAACACAGTCTCTCCAGGTGCCTTTCCCAGTTCAGGATTGAGGCGGCATATTGGCTCACCCACTCTTCTACCAGTGTTCCCACTCCTCCTGGCCACCTCTCCCAGTCTCGACAGAAGCTTTTTCTTGTCCAAAGCCTTCTTGCTGGCCAAATCTGTGTGTATTTTTTAAAGGCACGTTTCTGTCATTTAAAAAACAAACAAACCAACCTGACCTTTGAAATCCTTTTTCCAAAGCAAGAAGGTTAAAGAGCTTCTCAGTGAAACAACTACAGACAAAAACAAATCAAGACTACGTTGAAGAAATAAGTAATAGGAGCTCTCTGGGTAATTTCAAACCGAGGCCAGGTTTAGCTTGGATGCTGGATACTGCAAAAGCTAAATCTTGTAATGGGAACTAGGAGCCCATACGTACTCCCAAAGTGACTCCCAGCGACACCTTGGGGAAGGGAAACTCAGTAGCTTGTGGTCTCTTTACTCATTACTGAGCTGCACCAACCAGCACCCCAAAGATACTCAGGTCACAAGCTTAAGGACCATTTTTGGCTGGCTCTGCCTCCATGGCAAGCATCCTTGGGAGCTCACCTGTCTCCATCCCCCTGCGCTTCCCTCCCTGCTCGTGCCACCTTGCTCGAGGACCTCATGGCACCTGAGGCTGCTGCTGGAAAATTCGGCTCCCGTGGCACACTTTTCCCAGGTATCCATCTGCACCCTCTGCTCCTAAGTTTCCCATTAAAATAAGATGATGGCAGTTTCCCCCCACACACACACACTCCCCGCATTGCAGGGAAGTCTCTGCATTAAAGACTGGCAGGGGCAACACAGAACCATATAATTAGCTAAGTGGAAATCTTCCATTTAATTAATTTACCCCCAAAAGCACACCAGTTAACTGAAAACTCACCTACCAAACTTGGCTAGAAGAAAATACATTAGAAACAATCTTTTTGGAGGGAGGGGCATAAGTACTTTCTGTTGAAATCTATCCAGTCAACCCCTAAAAAAAGGCTAAAAAAGCCTTTTCAGAAAAATGAAACATTCTGTTCTAGTTTTTTGATTTCAGCAGCATGCACAAAAGAAGTCTTTGCAGTTGATTAAAGTTCTTCCTTGTCACTGATCTTCCTTTTTCTTCTTCTGCCTATACCCAAGAAACTGGACCGGGAAGCGGGGGACGCTGCGAGGAGGAGCGAGCCGCGGCCCCTCTGCGGCCCTCCGCCTCCACTGCGGCGGAGCGGGAGCCTGGGAACGGGCCACGGGCAGCGGGGGGCCAAGCTGCAGCTCTCCGTCCCCTCCTCCCCGGGGGCTCGAGCCCCCCTCCTGCCTTGCTCCGCAGTAACTTTGGGTAAATTACGGCACAGCAGAGACCTCCAAGATGCATTAAGACATTTCCCTGATCAACAGTAAATCATGTCTCAGGCAGAATGATCTATTAATCACTTACTCATTTTAAAAGGGAAAGGCACTCATTTAACCTTTTTATTTACCTCTGGCAGCTGTGATAAACACCGTATTTCAGCGCTGGCTCTCCTTCGCCTAACAGCTTTGCGCTCAGAGGACAGAAGGTCCCGGCTACCTTCGCAAGCTTTGCTTTGATCTTGTAATTTGAGATGGTTTTCAAAAAAAAAGGCAGGCTGACAGCCTTTCCCAGCAGCCAGGATGTTTTTAATCGTCTGCCCCAGGAGAGGGCACCAGACACCCCTCTCTGAACACAGTGACCTCCCCACAGCCCAGGTCCCAGCCCTGGACCCCAACCACGGCACCCTCTGCTTTTGAGGTGCCGTACAGATCCTAAGGCTAAACAGCACCCTCCATCCCTCCGTGCCAGCCTTCCCCCCGCCCCGTGTTTTCAGCCGAACTCAACAGTCTCGGCTCCCGGCTTAAATCCTGCTCTGGCGCAGCTGGGCAGAGATGCTGGTAGAGGTGGCTGGGTTCTGGCCCACAGCAGGCTGCATTTTGGCAACCAGGAGAGCCAAGCAGAGCGATGGGCACCTGGCACGACTTGTTGTAGGCTCTGGGGCATCCCGAGCTAGAGGCTGTCGGGTATGAGCACACGGACGCATCTCATGGAGAAAGGGACAGAGCTGGAAAAGCAATAGCAAGGGAATTAGCATGGAGCAGCACCGCTCTTCCCAGCAGCAACGCAGAAGGTGAGCCCCAAGAGGTCCAGAGGCTGCACTGCAGCAAGAGTAGGGGTTCGAGTAGTCAAACTTTCCCTGCTGATCTTTTTAATCTTCTCCACTCCAAAACCTTTTGAATGGTATTTATGAGGGTTTCTTGTAGGAAGACAAAAATAAAATTCTCTGTAGAGTTCAGTGATGATAATTCTTCCAGTCCCCCAAACCATCTGCCCACTGCCAGCTCTGCCACTTCCTCAGGACATTATATCCACGTGAGCCCTACGCAGCCACCAACACCAAGTCCTCCCAGCAAAACATTTTAACCTGTGGACCTTGGACAATTTCGCAAGCCAAGGAGAAGATCAACTGCTTCATGAATTAAATAAAAGAGAGAAGTCAAACGACCTGCCCGAGACACGCATCCCGTCGCCCAGTGTGGGGACCACCTGTCCAGGCCAGGCTCCCTTGGAGGGAGAAGGGCTCTCAGCAGTGTCCCCATGAAACGTGGACCCTTTGCCTGCAGCTCTTGTGCTCTGCTAGCCTCCATCTATTTTCAAACCTCAGCAGAGATATTCTCCTTCTACCTCATCCTTCCTGCACCTAGACTCATATTATCTTCTCTCTCCTTGTATTATTTATAAACTCTAAATGTGCTTCACTCGATAAAAGTGTTTGGGGAGAAAGTTTGTATGAAAAAGGCATTACACAAAATAAAGTTATATGGTTGTGTAAATGGAGAGGGTTTTTTTTTTTTTTTAAGTAGATCTTCTTGGCAAAATATGACCTTTCCTGGAGCTGTTAGAAACACTTAGTGCAGAATCAGATTTAATGACAAGCAATAGGCAGCAGTTTAAATGCACTTAGTGCGGGGAAGGGAAGCAAGGTAGAGCTTACTTGAGATTTGTTTTTGTTGGGTTGGGCTGTTGGGTTGTTTGTTTTGGTTTGTTTTTTCCTTTTTTTTTTCTTTATGCAAGGCATTCACAGAATCCTTTTGGAGTCTTTCTGCAAAGCAGGAAATTCTTTTGCTGTTACTAGTTCCTGCAGAGAGAGCACTCCAGCTGTAGGACTCTGATGAGGTTAAGCATTAATTAAATCGAACCGCGAGAAAATAATTACACACATGCATCCGTCAGGCCAACTTGTCACTACCCAGTAACAAAGCTGGATGCAAACTCCATCAGAGGAACTGTCATGTGGCTGTTAAGGGAAAACAAATGCATCCCAAATGGACAATTTCATTTAGGGGGAGAAAAAAAAATGGATTGCAAAGGATTAATGAGGCGAAGGGTTTGTGTTTGCAATTGGATGTAAAATGCAAACATAGTAAGTTGTGATATCATCATTTAACCTTAATGTTCAATAGTGTTCCAATCGCTCGCACGCCAGAGGGACAATTAAACACAGGCCATAAAAACAAAACTTCCAAAACAGGAGAGCAGCAGAGAAATGCATGGAAAAGACATTCCTGATTCAGCAGCAGCACCCAGCCAAGATTTTCACAAATGAACAGAAATATAAATTGTGAGAAAAAGAGAAAGGGATAGGGCTGTGGGGAGCTCTTTATTGGAGACGCTAGAGTTGGCTTGATTTTCAGAGCTGCTCAGTGATTTCTGACACGGGAGACTTTTTAAATGTTTTTTTCTAGGGTGTCTCAAGTGAGGACTCTCAGAAATGGAGACACTCAAAAGTCCAGTCCCTGCTTGACATTCATGGTGTATATCATACCATTAACACTTAAAGCCACACAAAGGTCCCCACTGTGCCTGAGAGCATTTGCAATTATGACTGTTAAGAGTTTCAGGGAGGAAGAGAGACCCAGGGAAAATACAATCCATTAGACACCGAGAACGGGGCTGGCAAAGCCTATATTTCTTCTTCTCACCTGCTGGCAAGAAAGCATCTGCCTACCACCACCGATCCCAGACTTGGGATGGGTAAATCCAGGCTGGGAGTTAGCCCCTGTTGCCTCCACATCTCAGGCAGAGAAGCTGGCATGATCTGATCTCCAATGCTCATGTTCAGAAAACATAAGCCTGGGCAGAAAGCTCACAGGAGGGCAACGAAGGGATCTCTTGCCCTGGCACTTGTTGAAATCACACTATGTGATTCACAGCAGCGCTCCCAGACCACAGCCACCACCTCTCCAAAGGGGTCAGCCCCAAGAGAAGACCACTGCCCGGAGGAGGTAACAGGGCTGCTCTGCAGCTGCACGGATGACTCCGAAGCGGTGCAAAGATCGGGAGAGGCAGGGGATGCAGCCCGAGGTGAGAACGTCTGACAGAGAGGGGGTTTCAGGGATGTCGCCTGGGGGCGAGCAGGTGACAAGGAGGCTGGCAGGCTGTGGGGCTTGGTGCCACGCTCCCACCCGGGGCAGCGGGAGTCTCTGCTGGCAGGAGGGTGTCGAGCCTCCTCCCAGGCTCAGCTGCGAGGCTTAACCGGCTTGCTCTATTAGCGACCAGGAAGCCTCTCGCCTTCAGGTGGTCCAAAACAAAATGGAAACAAAAACAACAAAAAACCAAACAAAATAAAAAAACAAAGCCATACATGGAGCAGGAAACTTCACCAGATAGTCACTGTAGACCCCAAAGCACTCCCCTGCTCATGCTGAAATCCAGATATGTGTATTTGAATAACCACTACAAAACAAACCAAATAATTTAAACCAGTTAAAGAGTCAGAACATTTTCTTCACACTAAGTGAATAATTTATGGGCAGAGCTATAATAAAAAAGCCCTCTCCAGGCCTGTATTGCAGGAAAATATATCCAGAATAAAAGATCACATTTCAGACTCATAAATAAATGAAAAACAAAACCAACAGTAAACAGAGAGGAAACTATTTCCTCCCTGGCTTCCCAGTGCTGCCACAAGACCTGCAGTGCGCTAAGCAGACCAACGCTGAGCCTGCCACGGCCGAAGAGCCCTTCCACCTCTGCCGAAGTGCGACCCCAACGCACCTCCTCCTCCCCAGCCATAGCCCAACCAAAAATCTGGACCCAAACTCTAAGCACAGCCTCTGCTCTCATCGCTTAATTCACAACTACTTTCTCTCTCTCTCTTTTTTTTTTTTTTTCTTCCTAGCAGCAACAGTGGCAGCTTTTTCTCCTCTTCTCCTCTTCAAAAGCAACCTAGGGACCAAATCCGTCTCACAGGGCTATTGCAACCAACCTCCTCCTTTTCTTCCAGAGGGTCTGCAATAGCTAGCAGGGCTACAAATAAAACCGAACAGCCCCCGAGGCACTTCTGCATGTGCAGTCTTTGGAGCCGCAGATTGCTGCTCGTACCTCGCCTGTGGCCTCTAAATAAAAAAATGCCCAAACTAAGCACCGGCAAAACACAATGAAGGGAGGCCTCAGAAATGTGAGTTACAGCCAAAGCAAAATTCACCTGTTCCCCTGGAACAAAAGCTTGCATAGAAATTGCATTTCCCATGAAATCGGGTTAGCTGGGGCAGCCAGAGGCGCAGGGATCACAGACTTGCATCAGGGCTGGACAAATTCTGAGGAGGACAGGAGGTGACACTACTCCCAACCACCTCACCCAGACCACTGGATGATATTGGATTTTCCCCTCTCACCCTGTTACAGAGAAGGTCTGTGGTCCCCCTCTGCATAGGCAAGTAGGCAGAGGTCCTCAGCAGAGCACTTAGTGATTAGGGTGAGGAGATCCTGCCTTAGCCCCCACCAGACTCACTCCTCTAGGTGTAATCAAATCCACAGCACCAGAGGAGCAGGCAGCAACCATGGCAGCAGATGGAAGCCTACCTCGGGGTCGGCTCCGGCGTTTCCGTCTCCCCACCGACGTGCTGCGCAGCGCGGGCTGGAGCTGCCCGATCTCAATGGGTGTGTTGGTGCGGAAGCTCTCCTTGAACTTCTGCATGAGGGACTCCACCGTCTCCTGCGTCACCTCGGGAGCTGCAACACCGGTAAAGGGACTGCAGTTAAAAGACATTTGGGCAATCGTGTACCCACCACCCTTCCTAGCCACTGTCACACTTGCAAAGAACAGCACGATCCAGAGTCAAGGGCATGAGATAAAGCTCTGCCGATCTGGACTGCTGTAAGAAGCCACCTCAGGGGACTCAGACAACACTTGCTAATTCTAAGAGTAACAGAATTCAGTAAATTGTGAGTTTAGGGAAATCACATTTTTCACATCACTTTCCAACACTTGCAATTATTCCTTGCCTATTCCTGTATGCGAATGCAGGGGCAATTGGAAGCACCGTGGCTTTATTAGAAGTTAGACTGCAGAGTTCAAAACATACAGGAACACATACAGGAACGCTATCACTAGCCACAGGAAGCCCAAATGGGACTGTGCTGGCTTAGGACTGTGTTTAACTCTGCTTTGGGAGTTTGCAGTCAAACCTGCGGCTTGGCAGCCTTTCAGGTGAATGTGTCCTCCATGACAAGTAATTCTGGAGCCGAATAAGGGTATGCAAGGCTCATCGTTTTAAGCTAGCTGAACAACCTGAATAGCTGCTCTGGGTATGTTTTAACACATCCAGCTGAATAAGGAAGTCCCTTCTGATCCTCTCACTATGCCTTCCAAAGGCATTCACTTACACGCAGAGTGACAGCACCCCAAGCTCAGAAAACAGCTTTCTTCAGTGCCGCTCAGCAGATGACACTGCTCAATATTTAAGCAACTCCTCTCCCTGCTCTCAGACATCCACCTACCCAGCCCTGCACTACAAGCAGTTAATGGAAATAATGAAAACATTAGCAAATAAGAAAGATGAAAACAGGACCAAAAGGTTTGTAGTGGACCTTCTGAAGGCCACACAGGTCTCCCAGGTGGAAGCAAACAGTCTGACCTCTGTCAGCTCCTCAAATAAACTCATTAGCAGAACATAACCTCTGTTTCTGTCTCCATATTAAGAGTCATGAAGTCTGATCAGCTCATGAAGCTCCTCCTGCCTCCTCCCAGTGTCTGAGCTCATTTGGAGTTGGCAAGAATCACCAGCCCTGAAAGCATCCCACATCCCATCAGACAAAGGGCCTCCTTGTCCTCTCGACCTCTCTGCAGAGCTTTCCCTGCTACCCCTGGCAGACGCTGAGCAATCCCACGGGCTGCGCACACCCTCCCCGGCTCCTTTTGCTTCTGCTTGCTGCAGTGCTGCTTTCTCCTCTTTGGCTTGTGGGGGACTGTCCCTCCTGACAGCATCGACACCTTCCTGGGAGCCGGAGCCGGGCTGTCGGTGCCTCTGCAGCGTGCCACTCACCTGCCACCAGCAGAAACGCTGCTCCACTCTCTCTTGGAGCAGCTCTGCGCATCACCCTTCCCTGCCCTCCTCTGCGTGGCTCAGCTCATCTGCCCGTGCTGCAGCAGGAGCCGCTGGCAATGGGGCCCTGACCCTCTCCTAGGCAAAGGCTGCCAGTCAGGCTTAAATCGGCTGAACTCTGCAGCAGCTTCGTGCTGCGTACAAATGTCACCTAGGGAAGCGAACTGCCTAAGCTCCTTCAAGTCAGCACCTTAGCCAGAGCTCCTCAGCTCTCCAGGATTTAAGGGCTAATGCATTCACCCGCTGCATCTCCTAGGCCCAGAGATACATTAGATATGTATTTTAGTTGGAGATATGTGGGCACCTGGTGAGTTCGGGATGCATAACTGCCCCAGCCCACAGACTCCAATTTCCTTAGCAGCATGTGGCAGAGTTCGTTTTAGTAAGAACGGCGGCTGTGCAGGACGAGGCATTTGTAACTCCAGACAAGGATGCAACTTAAATGAGGAGTCGTCAGTGGAGAAGGAGAAGGCTCCAAAAATTGCCCACGCAGAAGGGAGGGGTGCGAGGAGAAACCCTTGCAGAAGGAACAGCCCGCATCGCGAGACCCCTCGCGCAGCAGCACTGCCGTGGAGCTGCTTCCCCAAACAAAACGCCGGTGAGTGAAGGAGGAAGGAGAGGAAAAAGCCAGGGAGCAGAGCAGCAACAGCAGCGGGCAGCGATGCAGTCGGAGGCGCTGTGCCCTGCCGCTGCTAGCAGAGTGACTTCGCACTGGGCGAGCACGCTGCTGGGGCTCTGCACGGCCCCAGCACCATCAGGCTGCTGGGGTTTCACCAGTGCCAGAAGTAATGCACCCAAACTCCCAAACACGCATCTCGAAAGCACTCCCATTCCAGGGCAGGCTTATTGGCACAGACAGGTCCATCTCCAGGACGGGTTGACCTGCAGGAGCTGCTGCCCAGGGACACAAGTGCACTGCTAGCGTGAAGCAAGCGCCTCCAAGCTGACACCTCCCAGGGACAGACGGATGGAAAGGACCTAGCCGCTCGCCGACAGCATGGGACACTTGCTGCAAGCAAGGTGCTGTGCCCAAATCCGGCCCTGCTCAGGATCACCCACGCTCTCAACAGATCTGCCCACATGGGTTCCCTAGGAGCCCCTGGGTTTCCCGGTCCAGGCTTTAGACCCTCGCTGGGTGCTCTTCCACACCTGAATACTGTAGATGAGGCATCTAAAATCTACTGGGGCCACTGCAAGGGGCAGCGCGGGAGAAGTGCAGATCAGTTCTGTTCCCCATCTCCGCAAGCGAATGAGCAGGGCTCAGGAGAGGGTTTGGCCAAATACATCAGTTCAGCAGAGCCCCACTGGGCAATGGAGAGACGAGGAGCAAATTCAGAGCTGGCACAAGCAGCGGAAGGGGGAACCACTTCAGGAAAGTCCGAGAGCTTGGCCTAAGGGGACCAGCTACATTATGTCTCCGTTATTCAGCACCAGGGTCCCCCAAGCACCATAAATCACGGGCAGAATCCTCCAAGCCCACTCGGCACGAGAGCTCCCAGGCTCTGGATTTACGGCAGGCACTGCAGGATACTGCGGCATCGGATATCCCATCAGGCAACATCACAGGGGAAATCAAGTGTAGGAAAGGCCTCAGGGGAGCATCTAGTCCCATCTCCTGCGTCACTCCTGACAAGATGTGCCAAAGCCAATCTTGCAGCACTCCACTGAGGCATCCAGAAACGACGCTGCGACATCACCCACTGGCACCAGCTACGGTTCAGCCCCTTCCCCCCTGCAAGTGTTCTTCTCAATAGAGCCCTACAGCCCCAGCACAGGGTGTTCGATGGGGAAAGCCCTTTCCTGGACACAGGGTGGAGAGGAGGCTGCCCCACCAGCACCCCCTAGAAGCACACGGGCGCAGCTCCTTCGCCCAGGAGGCCGGCCCTGCCGCTTTTCTGCAGCACCTCAGTCACTCCCGACTCTCTCCCCTCCTTCGGCAGCTGCACGGGGACAAGAGATTAGCGTAGCAGGGCCTCCCTGCGAACAGATGGCAATTTATTTGAACCTCGGGGCTCTGCAATATATAACATGTGCAAGTAGAGCAGGGATCTTAAGAACTGCCTGGCTAAAGCTTATTTACTGAAAGGAGGCCAGAACAAGAGTGTGATGAGAGGAGGAGGAGGGGGACGAGTTTTCAGCTAGCTGGGAAATGTAGAGAGGTCGCAGCTCTGTCATGTTCCTTGCTCGGCTGACGGGAATAATCAGCGACGTTGTGATCGTACCCCATCTGGTCACCATACTCAGCACATCAATCCAGAAGCATCTGCTTGACTGTTTGTCATTGGCGCGAACGCCAATAGCGGGGTGAAGGGAAGCATCATCTTTGTGGGGAGACAGTCCCAGCACTTGTTGGCTATTTGCAATGTTACAAATATTTCTCCCTGTTTCCTAGAGGTTGAGTAAAACCCAGCATTCCCAGCGTGCCTCATTGCTGTGCATCTCATGCGTTCGTTGGCACCTCCTTGGCCTCTCTGTGCTCCTTACCTGGGAGCAACGCGGGGAAATCCCTTGCTGAGTAGATGGAATTTGACCTGGGCAGTATGGCAACAGCAGGAAAAAACCCTCATTGCCAAACCAACGGTAGCTGGATTTAATCTGAATGATCACTGAGGTAAAGGACTAAAGGAGGGAGCCTCACCCACTGCCAACTCTATCAGAAGGAAGGAAGAAGATACCAACGCATGGCAAGGAAGGAGGCATAGCATTAGCAGAGTAGTAGGTCTCTACTGAGCCTGAAGATGGCCATTGTATCTACACAGCAGATGTCCACCATAAACTCCACCACCTTGGCTTTCTCACCCAGGAAAGTCCATAGACAACAATCTGAGCCTTTATAGCTAGAGACAAAAATAAATAAATAAATAAATAAATAAACCACCCACTCTGGTTGCTAGTGCTCTATCCACAGAGGCCATCAGTCTGTTGCAGAGATACACAACCACACAGCAATCACGAGTTAACACACATGCGGCAGAGGCTGCACATGTCCTGCTGGCGAGGGTGGTTGGAGGCTGACTAGATGGACACGTGCTGTGGGGCAGCACTTGCATCACCCCGTGAGGTTTTAATTGCTCGGGGAAGGACGGGAACATGTTCTGGAGCAGGGTGGCACGAGGCTCCAATCACACAAATACTTCAGCTCTGCCCTGCGAAACCTGCGTGGGATGCCAACGCTAAACATAGGCTCCCGCGCTGACCCCCACAGCCCTGCTTTCACACGCTGCCCTCCTCTCGCAAACAGCTCAGCAGTGCTATCACCAGCGCTTAGTCACTGGTTTCTTCTTACAATTGTCAGCGTTGGCCAAATGAGACATGCTTTTAGGCGTGATACAACTGTCCTCTCTCTGAGCAAAGTCTGCCAAACTGTCTTCTCTCCTATCCCCTGTTTCCAAGGTAAAGGAGATAAATTCACCAGGACTATTTAGCTCATATCTTCGTCACTGCTTTGAAGAGCTTTTAAAAGCACAGCCGAGGTGGTGAGATCCACCCAAAGGTTTGGCACATCACTAGTGTCTCAACATATCCGTGGCAATCTCATCACTTCCTATTAAGGAGGTTTGACAGCATAAGACCCCCGTAAAAACAAGTTAAACTACAGGCAACACCAGGCTATTCGGTCTCCACAAAAGCTACTTCCATCTACTTTAGTGATTTTAATACACTTCTGAAGGTAAAAGTACCTTTGTAGAGTACATTGCATGTTCTCATCCTACACCTCCCTCCTGTCCACCCTCATACTCTATTTTGAAAGTTGTTTTGCTCTCCTTACGGCTCCATTTTTCATTTGCATGTCTCCCACAAAACAATTCATACCAATAGCCTTTCTTCTTTTTTGCTGGCACTGGGAAAATATGTTGTTTGGATTAAAATTAAAAAAACAAGTCATCAATAGTGATGAGTGATGTCTGGGTAAAAA
This sequence comes from Rhea pennata, assembly GCF_028389875.1. Classification (NCBI taxonomy): domain Eukaryota; kingdom Metazoa; phylum Chordata; class Aves; order Rheiformes; family Rheidae; genus Rhea; species Rhea pennata. The sequence goes on from NC_084680.1 coordinate 6,312,577, forward strand.
CACATTGCAACTATGATGAAAAGCAGAAGCACCTGTTTCATCTTTCATGGGATTTCCACCACAGCCAAGAGGTGTTTCCTGGGCTTATCCTGACCAGGTGTCTGAGAGATGCTATGTCCCATAGCTGCAGCCGTGCTCCTCCGTGGGCCAAAGCCAACCCTTGTCCACTGCTCATCCCAGAGGGAGAAGCAGGATTCTTCCCTCCCTGCTCTGCCATAGCCCCAGCTGCTCAGACTGAATCTGCTCACCAGGTGAGGAGGACACAACGTCCTGCCACTTACATGAGGGAAAAAATAACTTCTTCCAGAGTAACAGGTTGGCTTTAAGTTTTGTCTTGGGGAAAGAGAAGACCAGTACCTCCCCGATCCTCACTTTCAATGGTGCAGAGCAAGGGACAAGGAAATGCAAAATCACTTTAAACATGCGACTCTTTTCCAGCTAGGAAGCAGGCACTGGGCAAGTGGTCCTGCAAGTATCCCATATGGCCTGGAAACAAACCCTCACAACCCTGCTGAGATATTTTAGTGTCTTTGGATGCTGCCTCAGAGTACCCCAACAGACCAGCCCTACTGCACTCTGGAGAAGTGCCCTCAGTCTAAGCCAACGCTCCTGCACTAGCAGAGCCCCCATAGTCAGTAAGCACCTAACAGCCTCATTAGATGCTGCATCAAACCTAGCCAGGGCAGGAGAAGAGCAGACAGCTTCTCTAAACCAGGCACAGTGCCTTGCACTTCCACTGAGTGGTTGTGAGAGGGGATGGGCCCACATCTCACTTTTGGTAGTGTATTAAAATAGAGCCGTGAGACTTAAGGTCTACAAAGCCAACAGCTCTTGTTCTTTGGTATTTGGCTTAAAGTCACAGTCCCTGGAGCCATGGAAGTCCTCGTCTTTCTTAAGCAACATTTATGTTCTCTTAACTGTATGGAAAAAGCTGGAAAGACAATACCAGCTTGTATTCGATCTTCTCACAGTAGATACCAAATAAAAAATATATATTTTATTTTTTTTATATATATATATAATATAATATATATATTTATGTATCTGAAAATGCCTTTTTTTAAGCACTTGATTTTCACATCACTGTCCTTGATTTCTAAGTATCAGAGCCCAAATTGCTGACTCCTCAAAATTATCAATGGTTTAAATGGTCCCGGATTTTTGGAGAGAAGATGGCACAGAGTAACTAGCAGAGAAACTCAAGAGCTGCTAGACTGAATACACTGTTTCACTGAAATCAAAATGTTTCACAAGAACACGTCAAACTCAATTAAGGATTAAATAGAAAAGTTGGGATGCAATTAGGTTGTTATGGTTTTTCCTTCCTATTTTACTTTGACATTTTCATGCATTTATGATGGCAGCTGTGGCCACGTGTACCACACTGCCCCCTTGTTTCCGACACTAACTCTCCTCTAAGACCATTTCCCTCACTCGTACTGATTGCTTCCAATATTTTTCAAATAATCTTTTTCTAGGCAAAGGTACTCTCCTGCGAATCACTGATGCTGGCTGTAAAGGTCTAATGCATCATTACATCCATAATGCGCTATGTAAACGTACATGCACACCAAGTATGCGTAGCATAGTTTAAGCTTAATACGTTTTAATTGCTTTACGTGAATCAAACTCCTGAGTTTCAATAAGGTCATTTTGATATTTCTGAATCAATATTTTGGAAATTTCTACTCTAGAAAGTATTTCAAGATATTGACTTTTCTACCCTATTTGGAATGAGCATAAATTTCACAATGTTGGAAGTTTTCCACATGGTGGAAACTCTGTTTTCTCACCAGCTCTAAATAATGGGTGTTTGTTGTTTTTTGAAGCATGAAATAAGCAACAGTGTTTGTTCTGAAACTGGGATGTGGACTGATTTTCAACAGTGCCAATCTAAAGGTACTAAGTTGTAGAAAGCAAAGAGCTTTACTAGCATAAAATTAAGTAATTATACCAATGCCTACGTGACAAAGGTGGAAAATATTTGTACTACCGTTTCACACGTATTGGGAAGAAAATACGTCTGGATAGAAATATCTTGCCACAAATCACAGTGAATATAGCAAAGACATGAGCAACATTGAGAACTTTACCATTCCATCCCTTTCTTTTAGCAAACACTTCTACCACCTCTGACCTTGAGCAAGAGAGCCTCTGTCCCCATCAGGCACCTGTTCCCAATCACTCCATCTCATATACCACAAATACCAAGTCCAAACAACCCTTGGACATTGCTGGTGCATTACGCAACCAACTCAGGACAAATATATATTTTTTAAAAAAAAATCATCAAAACTAAGCACAAATAATCAAAAATACTCATATATCAGAGCTGAAGGCAAGGGATCAAGTGCCTTCTGCAATGTAATCTTCTCCATGCCATCCTTAGATGAAGCCACCAAGGAAAATGGTAACCATGGCACAGCATGCTTTGCCTGAGCTGGCCCTGGCCCCCTCCTCAGCTATGTCCTGGCCCCTCAGCCCCAGCCTGCAAACACCGAGCTAGGGAGAATCACTCTGCCTCAGAGAAACTCTCTTACATAGAGGGATTTTCAGATTCATCCAAATAGGGCTATAGGAACCGAGAAGCATTTTGAAAATTTGCTTGTATTCCATCTCTGCTGCTTCCTTCTCTCTCTCAGCCCCTTTTTTTTGGGGGGGGGGCTTTAAAATAGAAAATGTATACATTTCTTTAAGATAGAAGTTAATATATATTAATAGGTCATTATATATAATAGGTCTCTCTTTAAAAATAAACCTTCATGCATAAAAAATTGATTTTTATTGTAAATTAGAGGGGGAGGGTAGAAGAAGAAGAAATACAGGAAGGGAAGTTCCATTTGAGATGTCTCCTTTGAAGTAAGCTGAACAAATGTATTTTCCTCCTTCACATATTCATGAGATGACTGCTTTACCTCATTCTCCACCACCCTCAGTTCCAGGCTCAGAGCCAGCACAATCCTTATCTGGTATGAGGCAGAGAAAACCATGATACGATCAGAAGTTTTCAGTAGTTTAACAAATCTGGAAAAGTCTCCATTGGTTTTTAATAAAGCTTGGAGTATGTGATGGCTAAGGGAAAAGTGAGGTGCTTGGAGAGGCTGACATACAGCGTAGGAGGGGTATAGGAGCATATAGACTTGTGTTCACATGGGAGTGAGTGCAAAGCAGGGGAGTGAATCATGCCCGTTGGGATCCCACAATTGGGCAACCACACAGGAGCGTCAAGGTTCAACCCCTGAGATGTGCAGAGGCTGCAGCTTGGAGCTATTTAACTGTTATCTAACAGTGAGATATGATCTATGAATATGTCCAGAGGTTTGCCTCAGCGGTCTTCCTCCTTTGGATGAGGACAGCAAAATATTGGGTCACTTAAGACCTAGAAGGATTTCATGATACACAGGAGTGAGCAGACGTTTCCTGGGGCTGCTCCTGCCCTAATCCAAGCCCATTCTTCCCTTCCACTAAAACAAACCAGCCCAGCCACAACTCTTTTTTACAGCCACCTCTTAGGTTGGAACAGAGACTCTGCAAGGAGCCAGTTTTATGACAGGTCTTCAGACTAGACCTGCCCACACCTTCCTGCAGCCTCCTCAGTGGAGGAGAAATCCCAGAGAGCCTCCTCAGAGCACCCTACAGAGCTCAAAACTCCTCAGGTTCACTCTCTACCAAGCTGCCACCACCTCTGTGCCATGCATGCCCCAATGACTCAGGAAGGAGCACAGGAGGTGTCTGAAGGCAGCACCCTCAGCCATGTTTCCAAAGGAGATACAGGTCTCGTAATTACATTGCTTGTCTCCTCTTTAGACCATGCCACCTCAGGAGAAACCAGGCAGAGGACAGACCCACTTCCCATCAAGGGAAGGGTACAACCACAGGGACAAGCTTAGCTGTCTTTGGATGCACTACACAGTGCTTATGCAGCTAAACCAATCATGCTAAACTAAGTTAGGATAAGCTCTCTCATTTCCTTGTTTTCCTCTTTGGTTTCAGTCCACTACAAAGAGAGCAAGTCTAGTTTCTCTGGTTCTGACCCAGACGCATTTGGCTGGGATGGCCATAGTCTGCTTTCAGAGCTGCTTGGCTCAGTCCAGTATAGACCAGGCAACTTTCAACCAAGCAGCACAGTCAAGCATCCCAGACCCTGCTCTGGATTTCCTAGTCCTAGCAGGCAGAAAGGGGTTAATCCAAATCAGTAACACCTAACTTTCCAGTTCTCCTGTTTTGCTCCCATGCAAAGCTTTGCCATTCCTTCCACCTTCCCAGAGTAGGAGAAAATATCTGCAGTTCTTGTCCTTGCTCCAGCCAAAAGAGCTGCTAATCAAACCAGCAGGAGCCCCAGGAGAACACCCAGCCCGCAGGGAAGGGGAATTTCAAAGCCAGAACCCAAAGCAATACCCTCTCCAACCATCATGTGCCTTGACCCTTCTTCATGCTCTCTCCAGTCACAGCGCTCAATCACTTCCCAGCTAATTGCCTCCACTCACGTGTGCAAACTAACCATTTACTGGAAAATGCCATGGAATGTTAATTTCATTTGGAATTAGGTAATTCCAAAGTGCTTCCATTCTTTTTAATGGTATGAAATGAATAAGCATTGTATTAATGGCATCATTTCCAACTACAACCACAATCACAGCCCTATCGACAATGCCTGTGAGTTGTATTTCATCCCTTATTCTCCTTGCTTTTCTTCCTTCCTCCTTTCCCTTTCCCCCTGCTACTTCCACAAGTTCATACCTTGCTCATTAAGATAATGTGGTATAATCATAAACACATAGTGAAAGATCAATAACTGAAGAGCCAGAGTCCAACAACCTCCACTGCATACCTTTGCAATGTGAACACCCAGCAAACCAGCTGGGTCACACCACTTCTTGAGCTGTTACCTACTAGTTTGACCTTCCTGGGAGTTGTTTCTGGCCTAAGAAATCCTCAGCTCTTCCTACAGGCAAAGACATTCCTAACACACCTATCCCCTGACATCTCCAGGGCATCTGTCCCTTTACACCATTTCTCCTCCTGCTGGGAACCACAGCAAGGAAAAACCTTTGGGTCACAGGATTTGCCCTCAAAAGCCTGCCCCATCTTTCCCCACCACAACACTGAAAGGGCTTCGGGCTATTGCAGATTCTGTATCCCACCATCTCCAGCAGCACAGGTGTAAGGAAGTTCTTAACTTACCTTTATAAAGAGCTGCCATAACTTTTTAGCCTATACAGTGAGTAGACAGAAGCTAGGAAGGTGGGCAGGCCCTCAGCAGCAGCTAATGCTTCTGAAGTTAAAAAAATAATTGAAAATTTAAGTGGAGCAGGAAGGAGAATATATGTCGCCACTCAAAAGCAGAGCCCTGACCTCCAGCTTCCCTCCACCCCACCACACATGTTCTCTTCCATGCCCAACAAGCCCCAGGAAAGGTCAGCAATAAAACCAGCTGTGAGCCAGCAAGGGGAGCCTTGCTGTGAAAGGTGCATGAGGGCAGAATCCCTACCTGGGATCCATCCCTCCTGGCCAAGGAATCACAGCTAACAGGATGAACCTGGAAGAAGCAGCACTTTATCACTTCAAATGCTGGAGGCAACTGAGTATTAGTGACTTCTAGCATCCCAAAGAATGCAAAGATGGGAAGCTTGGCATGGTTACCTCCTTCTACACCCCATCTCTCAGCTTCCTCCTTGGCAGCATAGGGCATATTTGCACTACTGCCACCAATTCCCCTCCTGTCCCAAACAGTCTAGCTTGGCACTACCCCCAAAGGGGACAGAAGTACCATCTGGCCAATGGATTTGCTAACTACACATGAAACTATCTTTGCACAGTAGGCAAAGTAAGACCCTGTTCCCAGCACCAGCAAACTCTGCACTGCATGCTGAGGAGGACCAAGAAGTGATCTTAACCTGAAGGAGGAGTGCAAACCACCAAAAATCCATCTTGCAGTGGGGCCAAGAAATTTCAGCTGCACACACACTGAACAGACGCTCACCAAAAGCAGCCCTCTTTAGTGACAGTGAAAAAACATCTCAAGCACATCAGTGTAGGCAGCTAGGCCCAATTCAGCCACCCCAACCAAAGAACAAGAGCAGCCTGCTGCTGAGAGCTCATCTGTTGGCTCAAAAGAAGAGCTGGACCTGAAGGAATGCCTGGAGAGTCCAAGCTATTGAAAGTAAAATACTTGCAAAATGCAAGTGCAAAGAAACAAGGCCGAGCACCACGAGACCCCAAGGGGCTCTGCTTCCCATGCTCATCTCAGCTAAGTGCTGAGTGAAATGGGCAGCAGCTAAAACCCTGCAGGGTCCTCTGAGGAAGAGCTCCAGGGTAGGTGAGTCACTACAAATACTGTAACTCTCCGGGGCTTTCAGAAAGGATTGATTTGAAGTACCTTGTTAATAAGTTTCCCCTCCCACTGGGTCCTTCAGGTAGGTTGCTGCCTTATGATAAATGGGGCTAGAAGGTGCCTGCAGACCTAATGCCTGTACAGGTGCCTGGCCTCAATCTGTCTTCCTTAGGAGCTAACTGACAAAACTAATGGTCTCAGTGTCGTAGCCAGCTAAAACATGACTGATAGGAAGAGGACATATAAACAGAGCAAAGCAGCTGTTGCTGCACTGGCCTCCTTGTTCTCCATAAAATTCATAAGCCCAGGAAGCCTTGCCAGTGAGCTGGTCTCCAGGAATGAGCAGAGCTCACATGGGCAAGCACTGCTAGGCTGCTCCACAGCACTGAGAATGGACCCCTCTCTCCAGCTTCTCCTAACGCACACCACCTAGTTTAGCCATGACGCCAAGGAAGTGACAAGCGACACCTAGGCAGCAAGCCAAGGCTGACAAAACAGGTCTATCAACCTCATCAGGCACCACAGACTGGAACAGCCCCACATGCATCAGCACAGTAACAGCCTCAGCTTGGAGTGTCACATCTCAGGGGCTGCCTAAGAGATGCACACAGGCAGGCACCTATTCATTTCCAGCAGAAACTGGAAAATTGCAGGGTTTTCTCCTTCACTTCCAGCCACCACACTCCCTTTTCCTGTTCAGGTTGACTTCAGGAACCAACATCAGAGTTTCGCTCCATGATGGCTCTGTTTCACTGATGAAATGGTGTCTGGTGGAGCTGAAGAGATCCCAGATCTGCACTGAACAGAAGGTGGATGCCTGGTGCAATGTGCCACGAAGCAGATATGGGGAGGACATACCTGGGGAGGGCACTGAGATCCCTCAGGGTCACACAAGGAGAATAAAGAGCTACCATATTATTTTTTATATTTTGCATCAGGCAAAAAAAAAATTGTCAAAGCCCAGCCTGGTCACCAACTGGTCTACAACTCAGCTCTGCCTTTAATAATGCAGTGCTTTATCAAACATTCATAGTTATGCACACAGTGATGAACAATGTGAGCCTGGCATCTACATAAATATAGTTCCTGATGGCTTGTTTTCCTTGGACAGCCAAAACTTCACAGCTTATCTTCTGTGAGCTTGTGATTTCGCCTGGATAAAAAGCATTTTGGACACCTGGGGAATTCGGGGCTACTGCACACAAAACTGCTGTGACAACTTGAGCAGGCATCAAGGGGCTGAGACAGCCCCACAAAACCCAACAAACCTCACGTTTAGAGAGCTGCTGACTTGATGGGCTACGAGTCACACAGCTTTGGCTGGAAGAGGGGATTACAGAGGACCCTCCTCTTCTGTTTCAAGTCACTTGGCTACTCTGGGCTTGAAAAGTCATGTAGCATCATGGTGAGACCAGCCCACATCTTGTGAAACAGTGAAAAACCAGTGGGACTTTATGAAACTGCTATCCCTTTGGGATGCTCAGAGAAATGCTGGTATATTATAACACCCCTTTCCTCTTCGATTCCCCATGGCACCATTAAAAGCCGCTTTTCCATCTGCTTCTTCCCTTCTCTGTCTCGTAAAATAAGCAAGCAGGATAGAGCAAAGGCAAAGGAGAGAGGAGGAAAAATAACAAAACATTCTCATCAAGAAATCCAACCTAAAAGCATTTTCTCAACAGCAGCCCTTGTGGTGGGCCAGGGAAAGCCCCAGCTGGATGAGAGATGTTGAAGTCTTAGCTAGTCACTAAACTTGTACCAGCATGATACGCTGTGCTCCACGGATACACTAGCACTGCCAGAAGCCCATGACGCCTCCTGTAGAGGGGGACACACAAGCCCAGAGGGAGACATCAGCTTCCCCAAGGGCCTCCTGGGCTGGGAGCCCCTGCGGGCTTGTTTTGGCAGACAGCTGCTATGCAGAAGTGGGACAGGTGATGGGACAGGGAAGCTTTTGGAAGGTGTGCAGGAGAGTCCTGCAGCAGCACCAGGCCAAAAGACCATCATTCCCTCATTGCTGCAAAAAGGAAAAAAAAAAAAAAAAAAAAAAAAGCCCCGAGTGCCTCTTGCCCTGCTATGAAATGGGGTTGGACCCAGCTGGAAAGATGCAATTTCACACACTGGGCCACTTCCCGAGCAGCTTGTGCCCCTTCCCTGCAATCAGCCAAGTGCTGGCCAGGCAGCACCCGCCAGTGCAATCCCCCACAGCTCATTTACATCTCAAGACCCCTCCTTGCTCAGTGCATTAACAGAGAACAGCCCCACAGTGCGGTTCTCTGCGTGCACAGACCTCCTTCTGCCAACTCCACACTTTGCCTTAACTCGGACCTCCCCATGGAATAAAACCTGTACACAGACATCAACAGGGCTGTCCCCATGACAACTCAAACTGAGACCTGATGCAACCAGTTTTGTATGACAGGGCGATCAAAACAAACCTAAAACTCCAGCTTGGATGCTCTCGATTCAGAGCTGGAAAGGCAAATAGTATATTAATTATGACCATTTTAATGTCTCTGGGAAGCAAAGTTTTTCCTTGGTAGATATATACATTTTCAAATCAACATTAAGTCACAGCTGGCATCGTTATATTCTCTCCATTTCTCTTCAAGAATGCACTCAAATCACTTGGAATTAAACACGTTTGACTTAAAGTCATGCTTAATTGCTCTGATAACTAGAGACACTAGATAACCATGTGCTTAAATGCTTTACTGAATTGGGACCCGTTTCTTATCCTGGAGGGTCTAATTTATTTTGATTTCTTCTAAGCTGAAATTTGCAGTGGGATTCCTGTCAGCCAGGAACCAGTGGACTGCACTGAATGTTTTTCACTGCAGCCACACGAGCTGCGCAAACATACATTTTAAAAGGTCTTGGGGAATTATGCAAGAAGTGGGTGAGGATTAGATTTGGGAAAAAGCTGAACAAATACAAAGAGGGTCATGATCCCATTAGGTCACAGAAAAGAAGATAGAGCCCCAAGACGCATTTGACACCACCCTAATGTTCTGTCCCATTTTAGCTTCCAGCCCCAGCAGACATTAAGCTATTGTTTTATTTATTAAAAGCTCAGAAAGCCTCTAGTTAATACTATGATTCACGGACACACTGCATCTGCCTACACCAGTGAAACGCAGCTGGAGACAGGCTGCACCAGGAAAGAGCCAGCTCCCAGCCCCATCGTGGCAGCTGTGGGGGACGCGCTGACAAGAAGCCCTGGCACTGCAATGTGCTGCCCTATACCAGTGTCTGAACTACGAGCCTGGCCTGTCTTTGACTTCTCCTTGGGGATGTCTGACAGCTCGAGCTCAGCAAAATTAGGCTGCTCTTCTCCATCAGGTTCTCCATGAGATGCCCCTTCCCACCGCCGAGGACAACATCCATGGCCTCAGCCTGGCCTCAGCCTGCCTGTCACTCAGACTTTTACTGGGACATCACCTTTCATGCAGATCCTCTCGTTAGCTCTCACACCCAAGATACTCCGGAGCTCATACATTTGTTATGAGTAACATCCTCAGAAGATAGCTTAACTATCCATCTTCCTATTCCGTATCTCAGTCCCTGAAAAATCCTTATCTCCAGCCTTGACAAATGCTGTTCTGGGGATCGCTTTCCTGGCCAACTAATTTGACCCTTCCTCTATCTGCTCTTTTTCTGTTATTTCAAACCTAAGCCATTCATCTCCTCGTAACCCTGTCAAAAATATTCCTCTTTCAAATTCTCTTTCACTACATTAGCTAGAGAAACCCAAGAACAGATTGGCTGCAAGCGACCACAACCTCTTATATTACCACGACCTCACATTCCCTTGTCCTCCCTCATCTGCTGTTCTTGCTTCACATGCAGGCCAGAAGCTCTCTGATTGGAGACATGTCATCTTCCTCCTGGGTCCGTACAGCTCCCAGCACAGAGAGGTCGTGGTCCCATGTGAAGCTCACAGGCACCGCACCAACAGATGATGATGAATAATAAGTTTGCTTTCACGGGTGACGCAGCCTGATGTAAACATCTGCCTTATAACTTTGGCAACCTTCTCCAATTCACAGATGAACACTGGACCACAGAGTGACTTTGCCAGGTTTAAAAAAGCAGCCTGTGGCAGTGTGGAGTCAAACCTCTCTCTCTAGGTTCACATTCTAGTTGCTGAGCTACCTTTCAGGCATGCTAAAAAAGCTACACACTATCACTGCTGAGAAAAGCATCTACGGATTAAGTAAGAAAAAATGAAGAGATTTGCCCAAGTCAACACAGCAGATTAGAACGAAAGTCGAGGAGTTATGAATTCAGGATGACTGCAAGAAGCACAACTGTGCCTCTGATAATTCCCATTGTATTCATCGTCTGTACTGTTGGTAATAAGCCATGTCTCCTGTCTAGACTTGGAGGCCATATCCAGACTGCGGTGTCTGTGACAAGAGCAGGAAGGTCTGCTTGAACAATTATTTCTTCTCCTAAACATGAAAGAAACAAAGAAAATAAAGATGGCTCCTTTGTTGCAGGACTGATATGGCAGATACATAAATTTTCAAGTCTGTTACCACAGCGCTCTATTTTCTACTCACATTTCACCATGCAAAAGTTCTAGTTTCCACTGATCCTCAGGAGAATATGTTTAGGCAAAATCTTCTCTTCTTCTTGCTCTACAGTTGGCTTCACAAAGCTAGAAAATGCCAAGAGGATTTCACTAGCAAAGAGTTGAGGATTTTTTCAAAATGTGTTAAAACCTATTTGGGTAGATAATCATCCTCCTCTCTCCTCAGAGGGCCTGGGGAACTTACTAGTAACACTACATTCATTTTTGCTCTGCTTTCATTTACCCTGAATTTACTAACTCCATCTCTGTGTTAGCTATGTGTCCCAACTGTAACACTGTAGAATCTAATAGTGCTGCCTGCAATGGACTAGGGCCCAAATCCTCTGAAATAGTATTTGATGAACAGAAATAAAGTGTTCCTGCTGCTACAGGACAAAAGGATATGATGATAGATGAGAGTCAAAGACATAAAAAGAGAAAAGCAAGTTAGGAGTCCCCAGAGGTCTGGTGCTTAAGGCCATCTGCTCAGGAAAGGCAAGGGAGGGCAGAAGTGGTCAGGAGCATCCATCGCCAACTGTCTGGAGTAACAAGGTACAGTTCAGAGAGGCAAGGAAGAGCAGGGGTACAGGGAGGTGAGGAAGGTGACTGCACGTGCAGGACTTTACCAAAAACTCATAATTGTAGAGGGCTTCAAATGCACTGGAACCTCATCCCCATCGCCCCAGTAAAGACCAACACCCAAGGAATTACATCTCACAACAGCAAACACCACTGCACCTTTCAGACCCATGAAGCAAGAAATTCTTGGAGACTTCTTAATTGCCTGAGGCAACCCCAAAACCATGAGAAAACTGCAAAACCCCCTTTCTGTAGCAGCACAAAGGGACTTTTTTTGGCTAATAAGAAGTCCCTGTCTCCTGCCTCCACCTTCGCTCTATTTTATTTTATTAATAAGAGATACTACTTTTTTTCTTCTTCATAAACTGCCTTGGATTTTCATTCTGTCTAAACTCATCTGGGCTCTGTGCAATGTCACCAGGTCAGTTCGTGCTCCTGCTGCAATTCTAATTTTGTCAGCTTTCCATTTTCTAGGGAGTTGGGGGATTTTTTTTTTCCCTTCCCAAATCAAAAATGATTTTGCATAACAGCAATAATGTTAATGGCCCTGCACGATGTGTCCAGATTACAGGCTGCAGCTGGGGAGAAATAAACATCTCATCTTTGCCCCGCTGTTTATCTACCCACAGCAGAGCCTGGTATCAGGTCAAAACCTGTAATTTCATTAACTTTATCACCCAGACACGCTTGTTGCTAGATGTCGTTATTCAGCACATTGCTCCTCTGTTTGTTTGCACCGAGCTCCGCTTCAGATGCTCCAGCGGCGCGAGGGAGCTGCCTTTCCACACGCCTCGCTGCGGAGCCGCGTCCGAGACTCCCGAGGAGAGGTTGGCTCAATGGATTCACGCTCAGCTTGCCTGTGATTTGCAAAACAGACGTTTTTGCTGCATGACCTCCAGAGAAAAACGTTCCCCATGGAAAGTGCAATCGATCCCAACCGACCGTGCAGCACGGCACGCACAAGTTCCTGACAATGGGAAGTGCCTGCTGCCTTGCAGCCTGGCGGAGGGGAGGCAGCACCCAGGGGGGCCAGGCCAGGTCCAACACACCTCCACGCCACGCTTGAGAGCCCCACCGCATAGCAGAAAGCCGTAAGCACGCAAAGGTGGAGGCAACCCTCACTCTTCGCTGGATTTGCCATCCCTGCTAATTAATGCTGGGGACTGACACTTTAAAGAGCCTTTTGTGACAGCCTGTGAGATGACACCATTTGGAGCCCGCTGACAAGTCCCAGCCGATGTCTTACCACAAAGCTACGCTGCAAGAGCAGCAAGGAGAGCGTTTTCCCCAGGTGCTAGCTGACCCACGGGGAAGCTGGCACAGTTTCCTGCCTGTCCTAGGGAGTTGTGCTGAAACCCAGCAGCTGCTGACCGAGCAAGCAAGCGAGTAAAGCCGGGCAGGCAGATCGATGATGGAGGCGAGGTAGAATGGGAGAAGATAGGCTCTGGCCATACACTAGGGTCATCCTACAGCTGGGTTGTCCTAGACACATCCACCTTTTATTCACCTGTAAAATTTTGCCAGAACAGAATTGGTCTCCAGATATGTGGCACCTTCTCACACCAGCTGCAGCTTCTGCAGCCCACCTGCTACATTCTCACAGGAACACCGGCTGTACCTGCTGCTCACGCGCAGGTCAAAATGCCTGGGAGTAAGGTAAATCTGATGCATCCCAAACCACTGTGCTTCTCATGCACATGCAAGCCAGCTATAAGGTGTGAATGCAAGGCTCACAGCACATGTATTCATATTTTTCGCCTGGAAATCCTAACCAGAACTATAGATACCAGGCTCTGACCACCTTCAGAAGAGAGAAGCAACTTGGGGATGCTGTAGCTTGGCTGCTTGAGGACAGCCTCCTTACGGGGGGTAGGGGGAAAGGTGACCCTGTGGGAGGAAGCACCTTGTGAGCCAGCAGGCTTCAGAGGGACCAGAATAGGAAAGGTACAAACACACGTGGTGAAGATACCTTGCTAAGGACACACATGGAGAGGCTCTTAAAAAGTGCAAGAATGCGTTACTCCTCAACCAAAGGAACGGAGGCGTCTCATAGCCCTCTGACCAGCACTGGGCCAGGCACCACGAGCATCTTTGGTGGGGTGGTTAGACAAGAGCCAGAACTCCGGATTGGGTTGTGCCATAGATGTTCAGACCAAAGACTCCTGAGACACCAAATTTCCAAGCATCAGGAAGGCATTCAAGCACACTTTGCATGGACAAAAGTCACAACTACTCAATAGTCCTACATGGCTTTGCACATCCATCCGGGTGCTCCCCTTCTGCTTTCTCTGAGACAGGGTTATGGTCCCACTTCCTAAATTGCAGGAACAGCCAATATTCAGGAAGTCTTCTGAAAGATTTGGGCATCTCCATTTCTGAGTTATTTTGCCAGTTTCTCTGCCTGAATTCAAGGTGCAAAGCATGACACAGTAATTAGGTGAACTGGTGGGAGAACTGGTGCATGTAACTCACAGCCGCTGGCAGTCTGTGGGCAATCCAGGCCGTGGAGACTAGTTGCAGTCCCAGGTTGGGGGTATTTTTCAGTCAGCATAAAAGGCACTTTATCGCCAATTCCTGAAATCCTTGGAGAGTTTAATATTCTGCCCTAGATCTTGTTTACTATTATATTTTGAAGAGTACTGAGACGCAGTTACTGCTGTCTTCCCCACTCATACAATTCTAAATAATTTATAGAAAAGCAAAACAGAGAATATGAAAGAATAAAAAAGGCAGTTCAGTTACAACAGATGAAGGCTTTCATTTGTTCGCTTTCACCGAACGCAGGGTTGGGAAGACGTCTCTTAACGCCGCAGGCTGGCGGCGGCGAGCCGCGCGCGGGGGCGGACGCCGGCGCGGCTGCTCAGATCAGCGCTTCGGGGCGGCCGTGGGCCCCGCGGCGCCTCCGCGTTTCTCCGAGCAACGATAACCGTCACCCTCCCGACAACCTGCCTCAAAAGAGGGAAAAACCACAACTTCGGACAGCGCTTGGCGACTGCCGCCGCTGCAGGACGCGCCCTGCAGACGCGGTGCATCCTCCCAGCTCTCGCCGGCTCCACCCGCCCCCCGGGCGCTGGTCCCCGTCCCCGCGCGCCGCCCGGGCGGCCCCCTGACCGCCCTGCCCTCGAGGGCGCCGCGCACACCCGGGGAGGGAGGCCAGCGCAGGCCGGCGGCGCCCCGCCACCCCCGGCCGCGAGAAGGGAGCCGGCGCGGCCCCTCCTGCCGTCAGCCGGAGTCGCTCGGCGGTCAGAACTAACGCACCTCGCTTCTGCTTATCTGAACGCGTTTTGCTGTACTCTGCAAGTTAACAATGTTAAACGCTTTCTAATGACATTTCAATAAGCAGAGGTGGGTGTTACAGTTTCAGAGAGACCGTCTTCAGAAAAACGCAGGCAATCAAACGTGCATTAGCCTAAACACTCTGGGGAAAGCGCTTTCTTCTCCGCGCAGGAGAAACGAACCCCACTAGCTGTCCCGCACGGCCAGCCTTCTGCCCCCTGTCCCTCGCGGGCAGGCAGGGTCAGAGCGACCCGGAGCGACGCCGTCCCTCTAAGCCACGGTGCTCCAAGTGCAAAGAGCAGAGCCATATGGCCTGGCAGCACAAGTTTTATTTGTAATTAAGAGAACAATTAAATAAAGAGAAATCAGTCTCGCGTGCTTTATACAGGCATTGGCCTCCTCCTAGAGCATCTGAGCGCCTTCCAGTAGCACATTAAGAGACATGGCTAACATCTGTCACCGGTGGTTTGGTCTCACTTCTCCTCCCCCAGGAGTCGTCATACAACTCGATAGCAGATAACTTGCCTCTCCACTTCTTCAGCCTGCAGAAGCAGTGCCAAGGCACTAGCCATATGGACTCCCCTCTGCTCCCGGATAGCCTATGCAGCCAGCAGTGGACGTAAGCATTCAAACAGTGACGACAGAGAAACCCCGTCTGTCCTACCGCATGCAACCTTCAGCTGCGCTAGCACTCACTGTGCCAACACCAGACCGCTTCACCCAGAGCGACCTGACTTCCCACCACAGCTACTTTCTTTCTGGCTTGGACATGGCTGCTTTGGCACTTGGGCCTTTTGTCAGAGGGAGAAGGAACCCCGAAGAGACCACAGCACCTCCAAGTGCCAGCCTAGCACCTTCTGTGAAGGCACAAAGTGTCCCCAGTAATCTCACCTGCTCAGACAAGGCTCAGGAACAGACATGCAAACCCAGCCCTCGCTGCCCAACTCCCCTTGTCTGTCACAGCATTAACACCGTAACAACAGTGACATTATCCAATATTACACCATATAAGCACAGTCAGCACCAGAGGGATTGGCAGATACTACAGCAATCAGCAGCAAGAACCCACATATGCAGAATTTTATAGGCTTCTTTTTCTATTCTAACCTATAAATGTTATATAATGCTGTACCTGCCACACCTGATTCTACAGCAGGGCTGAATACCACGTACCATGGGTAAGAAACAGAACACATTTAATATCTATTTCTATCAGATCCATATGGACTCAGTTCTGTAGTTCTCCCCCTACTATGAGATGTTTCTGACTTGCCATCTCCAGCTCCTTACAGGGCTTCTACGTGTGTGCCTTAAATCTGCAGCCTTGATGACCCTCTTTGTGGGTGACTGCAGGATCATTTGTTTGACTGCTCAGAGAAGAAAAGGTAGGGAATGTTTTGCTACTACTGGAAAATATGGAATTTATGGAGCAGCTCTCCAAGGACCATCAAGGCTCAGTAGGCTCACAGAGCTCCCATCGCACCCACAGCTGCTTGCTAAAACTGATGCGCTATTCTACAGCAAAGCAATGAACATTTCTGCCACCTAAAGAATAGAGACCAGTCTGATTAATGCCCACATGCTAACACTCATCCAAGGCAAAAAGTCAGTATGGCTCCTGGTGTTCCCACCCTGTTTAGGAGTGCATCACACAGTCTGAGCAGGAGTAATTATTCACCAGTACTTCTGTTGGAGCAGCCAGGAATGACTGTCCCATGCCAACTTGTGCAAGGTGCTGTACAAGTACTCAGCAAGAGAATGACTCGTGATCCTGGGACAATGTCACTGTAGCAGGAGCTCTAAGAGCATGCAGGACTCAGACATCTGAAACACCACCTCTGTTCCCCCAGCAGGATATCCCATAACTCTCCGGGATTTTCACAGCAGTCTCTGCCATCACTAGGATCAGATATGCCAATCTAGGCCAAAATTAGAGCTATCACGTGCCCATCTTATTATGCCGGGTAGACTTTTGTTCAAAACAGAAGACTCCAATTTCATAGTAAGGTTTGATGAAGTAGACAAGCCAAATCCTAGGAATCCACATCTTTGGGGAGCTCCTATGCACACAGCTCATACAATCCCTACACCTGGCCCACCAGCAAAGCACGATGAGAGAGTACTGTAGGACCAGGGGACTGGTGGCTTGGGAGCTGACAGTGACAGGCAAGGGCTCGCAGCTAACCGTGCCTGTTTCCACAGCACTGCCAAGAGATAACTCTCCTCTACGGAAGGGAAGCTCCAGGACAAGGTCTGCAAACCGCCTCGAAGAGGAAAGCTCGGGTCAAAAGTCAAAGAGTGTATTTCTGCACAGCTACCCTCCTCCCTCTGCACTGCCTCCACCAAGTGTCACAAAGTCCCTGGCAGGGCTCAAAATGATCAGCAACACAGCAGATGCTGAAGCCATCTCTAAGGAGGGGATAATGCTGCTCCCTCACACACAGAGCTATCAGCTGAGCTGCTCATGCAACCAAATAAGCTCTAACAGTTCCCACTGCACAAGAGCAAGCAACCAAATTTTACAGCAGCGGCTGCCACCTTGGACAGCCAAGCATCTGTCCCACAGAGGCCATACAGGTATGGCAGAGGCTGTGAGAGGTATTTTCCCTCCGGGGCTATGGGTACCAGTTGCAGACAGACTGAGCTGTTCACTCCAAGTGGCACTGCACATATCAGACAGACCAGCAGGGGATGGAAAGCGGGAAAGAGCAGAAAGAAAAGCAACCAACCTTTCTTCTCGTAGTCAGGTTTCTCCTCCCCACCCCGGCCCAGGCTCTCCAACGTCCGTGTCACTTGGCTGCCAAACTCATCCTCCCTGGTGCTGGGCTCTGCCCGTCGTGGGGTTTCTTCTTCTTCCTCATCCTCGTAGTCGTCCAGGATGGGAGTCTCGCGGATAGGTACCCCAATGACTGAGTTGTGGGCCTGGAGGCGCGAGTTGCGGAAGCTCTCACGGGCCTGTGGACCCAGCAGCACTGAAGGAATGTAGTGGATCTCATGCGTGGCCTCCGTGCTGGCGCTCTTCTGAGGGATCCGGCGGCGTTTGTGCCAGCGCCGCTGAGCATAAAGAGCCACTGTGAAGACCAACAGGAGCAGGAGCAGAGCAATCAGACCACCCTGCAGGAGAGAGGAAAGAGCAAATGTCAGGAGAGCCAGGAGGGCCTGATCCATAAGCAGTAGGATGTTGCAACCAGCATCCAAACTCCATCTTCCTTTTCAAGATCTTTTCATTAGTGCAGATCCTACTGTGCTCCATAAACCAATCACAAGCAGTGGGGGAAAAACGAGCAAATGCAGTCACTCCTGGGTGGACTATCACTGGCATGCAGCAAAGCAAAACTGGAGAAGGCCCTCTAGTCAGGACAGTGCAGCAACCTCCAGTGCAGCTCTGCCTCAAGTTATTTTGCCCACTCTTCCAGGGAATTGGTTCTCAGTAATCTCCCCTCAGTTCTACTAGCCCACCTGGCTTGCCACACACAGGTCAAGGTGATGGTAGCTCTGAGCCCATCACCCCTGTGCAAGGAGGTAGGAAAGAAGGTAGCTGTCTCCCACCATTTAGGAATAAAAACCTTATTAAAATAAGCAAACAACTAACATTGGAGCACTCAAGTCTCAACAGAGACCCACAACTTCTCACACAAAAGACCACATAACAAATCACAACACACTGCTGCCCCTAAAATTTCATTTCAGGTTGTGACAGCTGTCCCTCCTTCTTGGAAACAGTGGCAAAGCTACAGGACAGGGCTTTCCAGCCCTAGGACCAAGAACAGACGTGCTGGGTCACATATTAAGGTCATGCTTGCCCAGAGCATAATCAGGAAAGAGCTCCTGGGTTTCAGTCTGATGCCCCGGCTGCTGGTCTGCTCACCACTGCCCATCTCCTGAGCCTCTCCTATCTGCATCCTGCACCCAAAGCTTTTGCTCTCCAAATGAGCTCTTTTCTCCTGCTCATGCCATCAGGTGGTCACTGAATACCTTGCAGCATCACTAGATGCATCCTCTGAACCCTACAAGGGAGGTACCAAAGTGCAGTTTCTCACTGTACAAAACAATC
Source organism: Rhea pennata (assembly GCF_028389875.1). Classification (NCBI taxonomy): domain Eukaryota; kingdom Metazoa; phylum Chordata; class Aves; order Rheiformes; family Rheidae; genus Rhea; species Rhea pennata. Next base: position 6,331,396 of record NC_084680.1, read on the forward strand.
AAGTAATTTGCCTAAGGTTACATGAGAAGTTAGTGGCAGACCTGGGGACATGGCACACACAACATATTCCAGCCCCAGATCTCTGCAAAATCCCTTCTTCTCCTACCTCCTTCTCCCACCGGGGAGAAGGGAGAAATACTTTGCAGATATCTGTGGCTCCACAGAAGCGGTCTCTCCTCTCACAGGAGACAGGCTAGGTAGCACTGAAGGACATCGGCTCTGCCTTTGACTATTCGCAAAGTTAATACAGACACAATCTGTCTTGCTCCCTACATAAGCAAGAGATGTGTGTTTGCTAGCTTCAAGCCACTCAATCTCCCCGCAGAGCCGAGGCAATTTTATCCTGTGGCAGACCGGTAAAGCAGGGCATGTAAATCAGGAGCAGCATGAGCAATTGGGGCTTTACAGCATGACATGTTACTGCCAGGGTAGGGCAGGCATTTATTAGGCGCAAAGAATGTCATATTCAGGAACTTTACAGAGTGCGTAAAAGCAAAGGAAAGACGTGTAAATATTTCATCTGCATTCAATTCAAAACACCGTGCCATACCCAGAGCACAGCTCAGAGGCATAAACAAGATCATCTATAAAGACCGGCATCGAAAACCGCGGTTCTCAGGATGAGTTAGGTGGGAGGCCAGGCCCTCAGACAGCTGCCGCTGGATAGATTTGCGGTTGCGGTTGCTGCTCTTGCCCAGCCCGACGCCTGCCTGCGCTCCGAGCAGGTTCTTGCAAAATGCAGCCCTGCCGGGCTCGGCCACCCGCCTTGCTGCTGCAAGGCCGGCAGAGCTCCCCCAAAAGCCCCTGCACGCATTCGTAGCTGGGCCGGGCACCTGCAGGAGGGAACGGGCATGGCCGCGGGGACAGGCGATCCTCCAGCAGTCCCGCGGAGCCGAGCGTGACACGCCGCCACGCTGCACACAAGTGCGTCACAACACGGGCTCTGTTGCCAGGCTCCGAGGGTTGTCACCCTGGGACACGCGATGGGCACGGAACAAACACTCCACAGCCTGGAGCAGAGGAAGCAGAGCCAAGGGACAGCAAAGGTTGCCAGGAAGGACAGGGAGCTGGGGAGGAGGAGACACAGTTCCCCTGGCCCATCCCAGCAGCACAAGCCTCTGATTTGCTGCAGAAAGCGAGCTAGCAAAAGCCAGTTCAGCATCTCTCATTAGGATCCCCCCCCTTCCCTCCCCATGCTCATCTGTTTTCTCATTTGGTGCCGTAATTGACACTAATAGGAAGAAGGGCTCGGGCAGGCAGGATGACTTTGCTCAGCTTGACTTTCCCAATTTAGCTGACACGTTCCATCAAGGCGCATAACATTTCAGTAACCAGGAGCTCGGAGATCTCTGCCGGGGAGAACGGCAGGACTCGTTAGCTGGGGATCATTATCTGCAGGACTGAGGCACCTAAAGGCCATCCTCGACGAGGATCCTACCTGGCCTCCTGTGCTTGGAAGCAAGGGACACCAAGGACACCTCAAACTAATCAAAAAGAAATGCACTTCCTTTGGTTGGAGCAGTGCTGATGCAAGGAGAGCCTAGACCAGGCCAGGGACACAACTCCCAATAGCTCAGCAACCTGCTATGACTGCAGAGCCACAAGCCTCCCTCCACCACGTGCTACACAGTTTGCTGGTAGTGGGTCTCCCCCTCGCATGGGTCCTCCTTAGCAACAGCTAGAGCAGGTCCAGAGCAGGAAGCCTGGTGAGGAGGAAACACAAGGTTAGATTTTATGCATTTGCATCAGCTGGAAAGAGGAGGAAGAGATGCAAACAGAGGATGTTCCCAAGCCCAACACAGGGTCTGGGCACAGCAAAGTTAGCCTAAGGGACACAGATACTTTCTATCTGGGTGAAAATCAGTGGCAGTGTGCTTTACTCCCTCTTGCTGAAGGCTTTCACCATCCAGGCCACACACAGTCTAAGAACAAGTTCTGAGCATCTCCCTCCATCACTGTATCCCACACAGGCCTTTAGCAGCCATCAGTCCAGGAGAAGGAACCATACTGGACTGCACAGCACCTACCGGAAGAGCCAGAACGAAGCAGTTCAGATGCCTCAGGCCTGGGAGTTCCTGCACCCCACACAACACCAAACTGGGGATTATTTCCTTGGAAGTCTTGTTTGCCTGAGAGAAATGGCTGCAAATCAAACCCTCTGAAAGGGAGGGCCAGTGACACGTGGCACAGCAGAAGCATGAACATCAGCAACACAAACCGCACTGCAAAATTAGGTCTGTCTTCTGTGCCAGCGCGCTCCTAACTGAGTTAGGGCTCTGACATTGCAGCAATGTTTTAGAGCAACAAGAAAACTCACTGACGTGACTATTGGGAAAAGCCATAACATCAAGCCTCCTGACTGGACTTACTCCTGCATGCTCTCCACAATTGCAAAGTTGCGAGCAGAAAAGGGACACTCTTCCCCTCTCCACGGCCTCAGGCTCCGCACATTCACCCTCTGTGGGGGAATCAGGATCGCAGAAAACCTGGACATTCAGACAGGACTAGGGATGACTCCAGTCAGCCCTGTCATGAGGAGTATCTTTGCCAGCTGGACCCAAGCAACAAGAAATCACACCTGAAATGGTTCACAACCATCCACGGAAGTGCCAGGGGCCGTACAGCTGGCTAGCCAGATCAGCACCGCACCTGCCCACGGGGTAAAAGCCTGAACCGTGGCAAGCAAAACCAACAGCCTGTTAGATGGGGCCCCAACGAGAAATTACACAGCGGTCCAAAGCCACTGATGCTATTAGTCTGCTGTTGCTCCTTCAGCCCGGAGTCCTTATAAGCCATTGGAGATGACAGAGCCAGTTCAAGTAAGCCAGAACTCCCATCCAAGCTGCTACCCACCACAAAACCCCAAAGGCAGCTCTTGAATATTACAGGGCATGGCGATAAGCGGGAGGTCTTGCTGCTGTGGCAAGAAGCAAGCACACCGGAGGCAAATCCCATACAAACTTCCTTGAGCCAGCACAGCCTTCACTACCAGCCACCGCTACAGCGGCCCTCTGCTCTGGGCTCCCTTTCACAGCCCTTTTGACCGTGCTGTGAGTTGGGATTACATGAGCCCCACAGGTCCAGCTGCAATAGCTGCCCGGGAGCAGCACGGAAACCTGCTGCTGCCCGCTCCGTCTCCTCTGCCTGTCCCTTAGGTGAGCAGTCATCATTTTTTTGAGGACAGCTCGATTTCAATATGAGCCATTTGTCCCCAACCCTGTACCCGCAGCTGCTTGCTTAAACGCAACGCACACGGAGGAAGAGCTTCCTGGGGAAAAGAAAGAGTCAAACTTAGGAAGCATTCAAGCCAGCCTCATTTTAATCTATTTTTCATGTCAAATTATCCAACTGAGGGAGCGGGAGAGAGAAAGGGGAAGGAAGGGATAATATGAGAAATGTTTTATTTGACAGTGTGTCATTCGGAAACTGATTATTTCTGTCTCAGAGCTTTTTAATATTCCCAAACAATGGCCGAGCCGCGAAGGGATTTGGTATTCTAAGACTGGATTTATAATACTCTGTTTTGCAGTGATAAGAACACGGGCCTTTAATCCTCTGAGCTGTGAACATGCATATTCTCCCACGTAATGTCCTTCCCACTGCACTCCTCCGTGCCCCGAGCCAGCCAAGCAGGAGCCACAGAGACCACAGGCCAGCACGGCACAAGCTCACCCTAGCCTGAGACCCTCCCGGCAGTGGCATTCAGCACCGCAACCTTCTCCTGATGCTGCAGGGCAGCCTCTGGTGTATACTGCCTCGTATACATCCTCACGCCAACGCTCCTGCTTTGGGCCCATGCGTGCAAGGCACCTGGTTCTTGCAACGTGGCTACAAGCCCCCCACGCTCCAGGAGAGTGGGCAAATAGTCTTTGTCCTGCTCCAAAGCTTGTTATAATCCTGGTATGAACAAAGTCCAGATGAAGCAAAGGTGTAATGTAAGGGTCCAAAATAAAACTTAGCAGGTAAAATTGTCTGACTATAAAATAGCACTTGAATGTAATAAGACAGTAAGATGGTCCATCTGGTGCCTGTTTAAGGCTGGCTAAAAGTTCCCCCATGTGATGTGGAGGCTTGCTAAGATCCACAGGAGAGGAACATGAATGGAAGAAAGCTGTGGCATAAGGGAGAATAGGATTGAAGAGGATAATATTTGCTATGTGCAAAAACTGCAGAACTCAGGCACAGCACGGGAGCAATCTTCAGCTGAAACTGGAAAGCAGCAAGTATGAGACTTATTTTAAATGTCAAAGAAAAACTGTCAGAAGAAGTCACCTTCAAACACCAGAGTTTGGAGACTGGGTGCTTGCATCAATGCTGTGGGACTGCAAAACCATTGATCTGCAGAACAAGCATCCAAAACCAACACTGACCATTGCTATATCATGTTCTGTCTAGAGGAATCATCAGAAAACACCTATATCCAACAGATGCACCGTTTATACAGGACCGAGGATGGGAAGGAAAGCATTTGTTATCAAAAGAATTACCACTGGAGTTGTCTACAAGGTGATGAATTCTAGATGATATTTTATCAGATAACCAGACCTTCAAAACAGGAGAATGTACACTTCTTTTTTAAAGTAAGCACAATAGCATAGGAAAGTCTACCTGTCCCAACACAAGCTATGATCCTTCCCATGAAAGATGTGAAACGTGAGGGGGTCCTGGCACCTCTGCAGTCTGGATGGACTCTTTCTTGCAATGGGCTCTTGCATGACTGCTGACCTCAGGCCTGGTTCATGGATTTCCCTCACTTTTTTAGGCTCTTTCAGCAGGACAAGCTTGGCTCAGCTCCTCGCAGGAGTCCTCAAGCTCAGGAGTTTTGCAGTCAAACAGCATCATTTTAGCAATGCAGCCTAGCCTTTACAAATAAAGTCAAAATTGTCTGCCAGTGAACACACCAACAAAGGAGTTGAAGTAACAAAAGAAGGTCCTCCCTTGTGAATCATACCTACACGTTACTTACTTTCTGTAATTCCCACTTGACCTGTACACCCCTCTCCTGGGCAAGAAGATAGGAAACCTCTGCCAACATTTCTTGAGTTGTCTCCTTGCCAGATGCCTGTATCTGCTAGCTTCTGCCATTTCATCAATCCCAGGCCTTCTACTGGAGTTGAGGTCTTGAGATGATTTGTATCTTTTTCTTAATATTAGGCTTGAGGTAAATACATCTTTTGAATTAGAGATAGCCAGGCTGGAAATTCCCAGTGCTTAACTCTTATGTCATTCCCTTAATAACCACAGCCATTCGCTCTCATTTCCTTCATGGCCTGAGATCCTTTCCACATCCCTTCCATCACGTTCTTTGAACCAACTCGCATCATCGTACAGAGGCAACAAGTAACCCGAGGCACTTTTCCACATTCAGATAGAAGCTACTATAAATAGCCAATCATTTCCCAGACGAGAAGAGCACATGGTTTGGGTTGAGTAGAACTGCTGGACAAAAACATCCTTTCTGTGAGTCGAAGCAAGACCAGTGCCTACGGTGCATCATTCAGCCCGGTGCTAATGTGAATCTTTTATTAGTGTTCAGGGCACGCAGCCAAAAATATATTGCTCTAGTGAAAAAAAAAAAAAAAAAAAAAAGCCCCTGCTTCTTTTCTAATTTTGAAGCCGCTAGTGCTTCTTCATGACATCCTTAACCAATTATCATCCCATGTTGCACTGACAACCAGCCACATCTCTAATCACCTCTTACTGGGCTGAACTGAGCTGTCTTCCATCTACCACCTCATCTGGCACATTTTGAGTCCCTTCTGCTGGCTGCTCTGTGATGCTTGCCATCAGGAGCAGCACCTTAAGTCAAAAGCTAGCTTTTAAAGGCAGTAGACTAAACAGTGAGCAAAGACACATCCACATCATTCCTAACAGCTTCACTGAGCTTCCCTCACCTCTTCCCTGCACTAATGAGCAGGACCCCAAATCCACAATGCTGGCAGAAGGCACCCCTGGAGTTAAGGTTCCAGAGCACTGCACTGCCCTGAGATGTTCCATATGGCAAACCACAGTATGGTCATCAAATAGAGATAAAAGTGATTATCCATCACTTCTTTTCAAAATCAAGGTTGTTTTGTTCTAAAAGATATGCTTTATTTCAAATGAAAATTCATGCAGGGGTGTCCTCTTTCCTGTAGAATACATCTGGCCAGACTAGATGGCCACACAGTCCCTTCTAGTCTCCTAATCCACCAATTTTGTCCTTGCCATATTTCTTCACAAGTTAAAGCATTCAGCTCTATAGCATCTTACCTATCTTTTGAACATTTTGTCTCCTAGCAGTGCCAGCTCAAATGCAGAAAGAGCCACAGGGACTGTGGGCGTAAATGGCCAGATAAGGCACCACCTATATAACGGCATAGCCAAGTGTACGATCCCAGCAATAAGGACTATACCTCGGATGCCTGCACCTTAAAGCACAAACTTTTCCTGGCTCATCTCAACTGTTGCTGAAGGCTACAGGAAAGCATCCCTAGCAGCATTCAATAAGTTGGTGTAACAAACATTTGTATCAGGTTTTAGCCATGCTGTAATTTGAACTAACAGATTTCTAATTAATTTAACTAAGATTGATGGCAAACTGGCACAGAGACCCTATAAACACCATTTCACCAGACAGACGCTTGTTCCTGGTCACAATTCTACCAAGGCTGAGTCCCAAAATGAACTGCAACCAGAAGCAGAGTTAGGAGCATCTGCATTACCCTTTCCAATGATGTCTATTAAGCAACAACCAACCCCTTTGGCCAAATGCTCTGCTGCAGCCAAACTCAAGAGTAGAGGTCTGTCAGTCCCTAGGTCTGCAACATGCCATTTCTGCAAGAGAGAAGACCCAGGTCTGTCCATCTGCCTCACTTTCAGCTCTGTCAGAAGTGCTAGCATGGCCTTCACCAGGGCACGTCCCACATGTGCACCCACACCAGTGCTCATGCCCTGATGAAGATGCACTCACAGCAACTTTGGAAGAAAAATTTCAGCTGTAATTCTGTCCAATCGTATAGCGCCTGTTCTTTTCCTTTCCAGACCAAATCTGAAGACCACAGCAGCTTTTCCCTAGGGCTCCTTTGTGTTATTGCTCTTTTTCTCTTTGCTGCACCTCTCTATTTAAATATTTCTTCTGCAGATCTTAATTAACATGCTGTTTGCACCTTCTTTCAGATCATTAATGATGAAAAATAGGGCTGATCTCTGCAGACATCTCGCAGAGTCTTCCTTTTCCTACACACAGTTATTTATCACAACCTCCTCTGCACTCTGATGTTTCCTTACCTGCCCAGGTCTAGGACATATCCTCCTATGACATGAGATCCCTTGAACTTTAATGGAAGAGCAGGGCAGCATGTTACACTATGCTCTTTTCTAGAGCTGGGATAATACCAATCTCTAGCTATCGTTACCCCGTCACGACCACGGGCTGCCAACTTGCACAGACATAGCCTGATGGGGACTCTTGTGGCCTTGATACTGGTGTCATCCCATCCACCCACAGCAACCAAGGCCTCCCAGGCAGCTTACAGAAGCACATGGGCATCAAACAGTCCCTGCCACATAGATACTCTCCCCCACAGCCAAGATGCTAAAATACTGGCCACAGTTCAGTCTCTGTCGGGGAGATATTTTCTTTCTTTCCTCATCCCTTCTCCCTGCTGGGAGGAGGAAACAGCTGCGTACATCACCTGCAAACCACTACATCCAGCAAAGATGAAAAAATGCTTATTCTTTTCCTATGTCCGTGGTGGATGGCATGAGGAGTTGAAATTAGAGCAAGGATTGTCCAAGAAGAAACGTAACAGTATAAAGCATGTTTGCACAGAATGTTTGCCTGGGGGAGCCAGGACATCTCAGTCCCTGGAGGTCACCTGCCCAAAAACGTAGAGCAGTGTTGACCTGCTTTGGGGCAGATGGTGGCCTGGAATTGGGGCTTCTTCCAGTTTTGCTTGTCTCAAATCCCAAATTCCTCTGCTCCCAGGAGTACTTGGTCTGAAGGTTGTCTCTCTGGTGCGGCAGGGAAGGACAACAAGCAGAAGCGCAAGTGGGGGCAAGATTTGTGAGCTGACCACTCCGCTCAGGAGGCAGCTGCTCACAGCCCCGATCATGCCTGCACGTCACCGAGGCGTCTTGGAGGGCCCTTTCCGACAGCAGGCAGCTTCTGTGACCATCTCCAGTCTGGAGAAAGCATTACCCACCTTTGTTCATGACTTAAAACAACCTGCAGGTAGCACATACCTTCAGGGAGCTTTAGTACATTAATCCACTGGCAGGTGAGCACCAAGCACAGAAACCAAGGCACAGCATGATGATTAGACCAAGGACGGAGAGCAAGTCATCACGAAGGGTAGCAAGGAAGAGACTAAACACCAGCATAAAAAAACCAACCTCTGAACAGATCTACATCCAGCCCCAAACTCAAACAACTAGATCACACCTCTCAGTAAAAGACAGCAACAATACAAGACAAATCTACCAAAAACCAGGGCATTTTTTCCTCTACGCTTCAAATCCCTGTTCAAGCACAGCTTCACCGAGGTGCTTAACCACATGCTTAACTTTAAATATGTGTTTAATTCCCATTGCAGTCTATGAGACTAAGCACACGCTTCGGTGCTTTGCTGAGCAGGGATGGTTGGCTGAATTGTGGCCCGAAGAGAACAGTTTCGTGTCATTCTTTCCTCCCTCGTGGCTCTTATAACATCGCTAAGCTCCAGCGATGACAGGGCACTGTTTTCTGTTGTTGTTATGACTGCATCACCTAACCCTGCCCAGAGCTGACAGACAGCCAGGAACTGGCCCCTCATAAAAGCACCCAAGGGTGCTGCTTCAGGCAACTTCAAGATAAGCATTAGGAGGCCAAATTCACATGCTGGTTATGAACACAACCAGACTTATATTGGTGCAACTAAACACAGAATCTGGCCCATGGGGTTTAAAAGTTAGGGTTCCCACAGGAGCTCTCCATCAGGCCTGTACAGATCCGTTGTACGCAGCTGCTCTTCTTGCTATGCTGCGCGTACACACATTGGGCATAAATTTAATAGCATATACAGTCCTGCAAAGTATAACATACACACAAGAGATGAGAGTTATAGTTGCTGTGGGAACCATAACTTTAAAATCTCTGACTCTTTGGAATTAAGAAGTCAGACAAAAAGTCACATTTCATATAATTTTATTTTTTTCTTTATTTTTTTTTTTAGAGACATACTGAATCCTATTTTGCTGTTTCACCCAGGAATGGAAACAAAAAGAGGGAGTGAACCTGCCAATCAGCCATCCTGCACCATTCAGACACGCAGTGCGATGTTGCAGTAATGTTTATTTGAATGGTCTCCCAGGCACCGCCTGCACGCAAGCACCAAAATACAAAAACCTGAATCACACCAAGCACGCCTGCACATCCCAAGCTGCATACCTCGGTAGGATAACAATCCAAAATGACTTTTAATCCATTTTTCTAATGCACTAAAGGCATTTATTTTCAGTGAACTGAAAGAGGAGGGCCGCGAGGTGATTTTATTAAGCATTTGATTGCTAGCCCTTTTTAAAGCCAGAGTGTAAATTGCATAAATTGTGATTTTAATGCGCACTAAACGGTTCACCTGAATCGGCTGACCCGTTAACCTGCCGTTTGCCCTCAGAGAGGGATGATTTTAAAATGCATTAGGTCCGGTGCGTTAGAGCTCATGTTTGCCTAATGTGGGCAGGCTGGCAAAGCGCAAAGCAGAGAGAAAACAAAAGCTCTTCCAAGGAGTTGCAGCTACAGGGCCCCATCCCTCCTCCCAGGGCCGCCTGCGTCCGAGGGCAGTCCGCTAGGGCCACATGCCTGCATTTCTCACATTCAGCTCATTTAGACTCATTAACTGTACTTTAGCCATATTCCAAAAGCAGGGGGGAAAATCCACTCGAGTTAAGAACTGGCAGCCTTGCTTTTAAATTAAAAAAAGGTTATCGCATCTACAGTAACTCCCTTACAGTGCATGTGAGGTTTTAAGGGCAAGGACTGTAAATCATCACAGGCTTATAGAGCACTTAGCACCATGGGACCCAACCTCTGGAGTCCAGGGCTTTGCTGACAAAAAATGCATGTTTCAATTAAACGCAGGCTAAATATAACACCCTTGAAATAAGCAGGCAGAGCTATCGCTGACACAACACCCCTCTGCGCAGTCCTTAGACACCGGTCCCAACTCTTCCTTTGCTGAACGCAGCTATTAGAAGTTGCTCATCTCTCATCTGGCAGTATTATTTTCCTAAATCTTGTGCTGCTCCGAGGATCTCCTGGAGGAATTCCTCGCATGGCCTCTCCACACTGGCCTTCTACTCATTTCTGAGCTGCTAACAGGAGAAGCACAGTAACCAAGCTGCTCCCTTGCAACTCTCTGAACGCTGGGACCTTGCGTAGGTGACAAGCCCCTCTGAGGCTGGTGGAGATGTAACTGCTGACACCGCAGCACATCCGTGCGCACATACTGCTGGCCACGTCTGTCCTTGTGGTATCCTCTACGACCACAGGGAAGTGTCAGCAAGGACCCTTGCACAGGGGGGAGGGCAAATAGGGATCAACTCAGAAATAAGGAGGACTGAAGAGAGTATGTGGTCCTAATACCTTCTCAGGTTAAAGGAAAAAAAAAGAGGAATGAAGCATTCCAAGGCTTGGTTTCTGCTTGGTTTCACTGAAACCTCCAGAGTAACAGCAGCTTGACCATAGCTTCCTTGCCTAGTGCTTGACGGGAACAAGTCCCTGCTCGCTCCACCTCTTCTCTTCCTGCAGAACTCGCCCTCTTACAGCACCGACTTGGTCCTTTGGGGTGGGGGTCCTTTCTCATCAGAGATCTGCAGTCCTTGGCAGAAATTTGTACCTCACACCCAAGACACTCATCAGCAGGAACAGCCAGTTCCAGAAGAGTCTGACGTGCCTCACTCTGCAGTTTATCGCTCTGCTTTTGGAGGCAGGTGGTGCTGCCTAAGGGAAAAAAAATCACGGGGTTTTTTCAGCCTTTTGTGTCCTGAGCTCCTGACTAAGATCTGCCAGCGCAGATGTTGCGTTCCCTGGCACAGCAACCAGCTCTAAGCACTAGGGTGCTGGGGAAGCCCCGGCTCAGTTGCCCAAGCCATGCTGCTCCCTGCTTTTCAGGAGCCAGCGTAGCTCCATTAATGAGACACCTTTACTGTGTTTTTGCTTCAGCTACTGCCCAATAGAGGCTAAACTCTTCCATAATTTCTATCTGAGCTGGTGCCTTCCTCTTGAGAAGGAAAATAACCAATCTTGGCTTTAGCACCAGATGGAGAAAGCCACCCTTCTGGCTGGTAACTGACCCAAACAGACGCAGCAGCACTGATGCTAGCCACAGTATATAGGTAGAGAAGGTACAAGGAAGGAGGAATATAGTTACACTGGTTAATTAGAAAATGAGAAAAGTCAGAGAAACAGCACAGCTGCTTCAAGGAAGGACTTTGGCAGAATTTAGGAGCCTTCCGTCAACTCCCCGGCCTGTTTCAGGCTCCCTGCATGACCACAGACAAACCTCAGCACCTCTGTTGCTCACTGTCCAGCTTCAAAACGTGGTACAGATCTTACCTTTCTCCCATCCCCTTGTTTGTCCGCTTTATTTGGGCACCAAACGCACAAAAGCATCTCTCCAAGAGCACGTGTACACAGCTTATCTCAGCGGCACTGAGGCATCAGATGGGGCCTCCAGAAGCCATTGCAACGCTCAAGTGGCAATTACAACAGGACCATACTAAATCACAGTCACTACAAAGCTGGAAAAAGCCAGCTGATCCTCCCCTCTTCCAAACAAAGGTTTAACCAATACTAAGCAAGGTCTCAGGTTACTCAGATTATTACAATATCTACCACAAGAGCATTTGCCAGCCAACTACAAAATATAATTAAAAGAACACTTGTCAGATAAATGAGTAACACACATTGCTGTTGCAAACAGTACCTTTCTTGTTTTTCTTTTTTTAAATAATGGTGTTTATCCACTTCCTCACTAATTTACAAAAAACGCAATTAATTCTCAGTGGATCTCAAAATCATTAGTGCAAATTAATGCTGTTCCCACTGTATATTCTGCATATATTAAAAAAATTAATCTAATAAGAGATGCACATCTCCGGATGAGGAAACATTAACACAATTCACATTGTGCCTCCAGCTTCTAAGTGCTCTTGAGTGACATGTTACAACATCCTTTCTGCTCAATTAACCAGTGAGCTTCTTGGGGCTGCCAGTTCTCGGACAGTTGTCCGGAAAGGGTGGCAAAGCATAGAGAAAGATTCAGTGTAGCATAAAGGAATGGAGATCTCAGCAAGGGCCTTCTTCATACAAGCATTATTTGCATCAGCAGAAGTCCATTGGTAATTCAGACACTTTTGAAAAGGAAGGTAGAGAGCAGGCAAGGACATAAGGGGATATTGAGTTGGTTGTGTTCTAACACTAGATGGCCCAGGAGGGACTTCTTGGACTACAATAATGCCTCCAAGCCTCATTTTCAGGCCAGGTCCTCTCTGCTTTGGTGTGTGCACTGCTCTCACCCATGCACAGGGTAGACTGAAGACACGTGAGAAACTTCAAAAGAATTTTAGAGTTTATTTATGGACATTTCAAAACAATTTACAGAGCTAGGAGCTGATGGGAAGGTGTTATCATGCACAAGGGAAAGAACTGTTCTTGTTGTTGTTGGGGGTTTTAAATGTTTATTACTGAGCCAATAGCTGGCAGCTGCTTTGGGAATGATCCAGCCTATTGTGTAAATATGTTTAGGCAGTTTCTTAAAGTGCAAATATTTCAGCGTAATGAACATCCTTCTGAAAAACAGCAGCACAAACCACGGCTCAACCCTTAATATCGCCACTGCTTTCCAGGGGGAGAGGGAGGGTACTGAAACACAGTAACAGGGATAAAAGCTCTGTGCATGTGTGGATACGTCTGGCAGTTTGGCATCTGAAGGCAGTTTGCAATTCTGTCGTTGTAACTCATACTAAATGAGTTGCATGCGACGGCCAAGGCAGCCCCCTCCAGGCTGGAGAAGAGCAGCTGACAGGGACCTAGAAGTGCAGTGACAGGTACACCGGAAAATAGAATTTGATCAAACACACACCTGCGATTTGAGAAATACATCCTGAACGAAGAATCAACATCCTCCTCCTCATGGCCGCCCTACCACAGGTCTTCACTGCCACAGAGAGGTTGGCTTCAAACCCTGCAGTCTGCCACAGAGCAGGCAAATCCAAAATTTTGATTAAAAGAATAAAAAAAAAAATCTAAGCAAGTCCAGAATGCTGCTTCTGTCTCAAAACATCACATCTGTTTCTGCTGGATTATCAAGAGCCCTGTTCAGTACCGCACTTAAACAACACTTAAATCCCACCAACCTTACCAGGACTTTTCACACGTATAAGATTAATCAGGTATTTCAGGACTTGCTTGTCTTTTCACCCAAGAAAGTAGAGTTCCCTTTATCCACTAGTAGGTAAAATGTCTCAAAACGGCCTTGAGGCTCAGGGCAGCAGAGAGGAAAAGGAAATCCACATGGACAGGAGTTTTCCTGCTGAAAAACTCCTACTTTCACTGCTTACACATCTTCGTGTTCACAGAAACCTTTGTTCTGCGGCATGTAAGGCCATGTGCTCGCTGTACGCTCAACGCTAAGCCATCTCCTTGCAAACCATGCTACACGTTCGCCCAGACCTCTTGCTGTATTGATTGAAAGCTGAGAACATAAAGGGTCTGGAACGAATCCGCTTTGTTTTGTCTGATGTTTTCAAGCGTGCTCTGAAGGGGACTAGGCCAGCGATCTTATTGCCTGGGGAGCCACATCTGAGAGTGGGGAAGGCACGGTGTGCCGCTGCCACAGGGGGGGGTGGTGGGGAGGGCAGAAGCCAATCCCCCACATCAGCATCTCCCAAGGGACCCCCTGCCCCCTCCAGGATGCAGCGACACCTCCTCCAGCTCTGGAGGGCTCTTAACGAACACAGCGTTCGTAATTCAAGTCATCTGTAATTCAAGTCTCTCTTTTTCTTTACAGGTGCAGGACATCAAAGGCAAAGGGAATACAACAAAGAAAAAGGAGGCAGAAACCAGGGTTCCTAAACACATCACTCCCTTGCGAGACGCTTCAGGAATGAGACTCTCAGCAGGTACATAATACCCTAGGGTTTCCAAAAAGGCATTTACCTACGCATTTCTCAAAAATGACCACTGATTTGAGGTCTGCTTTAGCCCTCCTTAACAACTACGTGCAGTTGCCAGGACTCAGTCTTACAGCACCACAGCTTGAAAACCTGTGACTATTTCTGAGCCTACCAGCAAGCAAATTTGCACTCTTACTGCCTCAGGACTTTGGAAATGACGGCCTGGAGGGACTCCTCACCAGCCACACAAGTCTCGTCCTCTCCAACTGCTGGCGGGGAGCGGGCATTCAGGCCTGGCTCATGGACAGGGCAGGGTTCAGGGCAGTATCAGTTCAGTGCAATCCAAAGTGATCCTGGCTCACAGCTTCAAGTTTTCACTTGTGCTCCCATGAAGTAAAAAGTAGTCTTCACACCCAGTTGTAATTACAGCTGTGTTCTTGCAAAGGGGAGACAGACCTTAATTAAGAGAAGCTAATTAGAGATGAGAGCATTTCATCACTCACACTGTGGGGGCACATACCAGGCTTTTAACAGCAAAACCCTGTAACCCTTCCCCGCAAGGGCCTCGGAGATGGCTTTGCTCTCCTGCTCACAGATGCAAGCAAGGTTCCTCAACCCCTCTTTGCCTTGCACCCAGCCTGCAGGAGCCTCCCCCGTGCCGGCTGCAAGCCCCCAGCACAAGACACAACACAGACAGGCCCCTGCAAACACAATGCTGAAGATGTGCCACAACACCCGCTGCACTTGCCCGTACCTGGTGAGTACGGCTGCATGCAAAGTGATGCCCTTCACTTCATTCCTATTATAAAAAAAAGCTTTTAGAAGATGCTACAGGTTTCCTCCCTTGCAAACACACCCTGCTGTGAAACCATCTCCTGATGCTACAGAGGGAAGACAAAGCCGGTGCACACACTGCAAAGCTCAACACTGCCGTCACCACAGGGCTCCCCAGAGACCCCCAGTCACCACCTTGGCGCTGCCACCTGCCACACAGACCTGCATGATGCTCCAAGCCCATGCTTCTGCACTGGTACCGCTAGGCACCATAGCTGCCAGGTACCACAAGAAGGAAAAGGCCAGCAGGCAGCCACGCACGTGAAATAGGCACCAGACTTGTTCCCTGCATCCTCTCAGGCAGGATCGGTGCTTTCTCTGCAAGACAGGGGTCCTGCACGGCTAGGTCATCTGCGGCAATGCTTTTGCAGAGGGGGCTACAGGGAAGCAGGGCACGGTTCAGACTCCCTGGACCTGGGCCCACCCGGCATGGACATCTCCACCCATTGCAGCTGCTGAATCCAGCCAGCGCAGCAGCCTGCCTGATGTTGACAGTCAAAGATATTGGGCGCTTAGGTGAGACTTGGAGTACAGTAAAGAGCAGCAGCACAGGTATAAAACATTTTCTGTTCCAGGCATGCAAAGAGGTGCCCCAGCTGGCAAAAGTCCTTAGCATCTTCAGCCCAGGAAGATCTGGCTACCTGGGAGCCCACTTCTAACTCCATCCCCATATCTCTGCCCTCCGCGTCTCCCGACTACACTTCACACCCTCAGAAAGGAGCACACAGGATGCCAGCGCTGCCCGCGCACACGCGCCGTCGAGGTGACCTGCCGAGCTTTACGGCACTCACTGCGCCACACGCTCAGAGAGACCGAAACAATTTGGGACTCGCATTCCCCCACCTCGCTGTAAGCAGCAGGTTTGGAGGGCGTCCGAGTGGGCCCGCTGTGCATGCCTGGAGAAACAAGACCTCCTTCCCAGATGGAGAGAGAATTCAAGGGTGCTGCTATCAAAGCCGGTTCACTGCAGCCCAGCTGCACTGCGCGGCGACAATCTGCGACGGGAAACCTATGAGTTGTGGCCTCCCCCCTCCACATTCAACAGCGGCTGAGAAACTGTCCATTCGGAAATGGGAAAGAATTCATTTCAATTAAACGTGCCTGGTGCACCAAATGAAACCAATTAATTCTCACCATCTGAAAGCTGATTAGCCAGGATATCTGGATAAATGGATAATAACAGGCTAATAACCCCCTCCCATCCCCGCGCGCACACAGGCCGAGGCCACTGCGCGGTTTTTGACACAATGTCGCCAACATAATTGCAGCATCTGTGAATAATCTTCTTGGAGCGAATTAAGCCGCCGATCGCAGGCTGCAACGTTCCCGGGAAGCAGGGAGTGACGGGGCGAGGAGGGCCGCCGCTCTCGCTCCGTCCGCTTGCCTTCTCCCAGCTGCTCTCTCCCCGCTCCTGCTGCCTACAACAGCACCGACAGGGCACAGCTCTCACCAGGACTGTCCTGGGGGGCCAGTGCAATCCAAAGTGGGGCACAGGAGGCTTTTATGGAGGGGAAAGTGTGGGCAATGGCAGGAGAGATTGGAGATGCAGGAAAAAAGGAAGAGAGGGTAAGAAATGATGGGAGAGAGACAGGAACGAAGGAGGAAGAAAATATTGAGGAGTCTCATTGTAACCAGAGGCCGTGCAGCTACCAGCCACCCCGGACCACCTCGCTTGCCTATCTGACCCAGGGAGGTGATGGCAAAGCTCCGCTGCCGCACCAGCAGACCGAAGGCGCTCTCCGAACCCAGCGCCTCCGCGCAGGCTCCCGGGCCAGCCCGGCCGGCCCAGGCAGCCCGGGGAGCCGCCGCGGCTCTTCTCGCAGCGCTGCTGACGCTTCTCCGCGCCTCCCCGCTCCCCATGGGTGTTATTAGCCAGTGTTTAACTTCACTGCTGAATTAATTTCCCCACAGTCTCCTCCCCAGCTTCTCTGCTTCCACACTCCCGCGACAGGTCAGCAGCGGCAGGGAAACGAAAGCAGCATCTGAAGCAACCCGGCAAAGGAACAGACTGTCCCAGGACACCGGCTCCGGGTTAACGCGTGCCAAAGCCTCTTCGGCGGCGGCCGAGGAAGCCCCTTCCCAACCGCCAGAGCATCCCACCCCGCACAGCTCTACAGCCAGACGCAAGGAGCGGCCGCGGCGCGCCCGGCCCCTCGGGCACCTGCGACACCGAGCTCCAGGACACGGCCCAGGGCCTGCAACCGCAGCGCGGCAGCGATTGCAGCAGGCTCCTCGTTTCCGAAAGGTTAACGCCGTGGGAAGAGCTGGCGCACCGGCACGTCCCCTCCACCGGCTCCGCGTTCTGCACGCACCGCAGAACGAGAGCCCAAGCCTGGCTGGCGAGCCAGCAGAGAAGGAAATTTCCCTCCCTGACAAGCAGGGAAATTCTTCACGCCACGCTCAGGTCTCCGTTGGTCCCTCAAGGAGAAGATGCCTCCCCCGCCACAGCCACCCCAAGGTCCCCGCTGCCCCTTTGGTGCTCCTCTGTCTACCCCAGCTCTGCAACTCCTCCAGAACCAGCCTTACAGACCCCCATGATCAAAGCCCTCCCCAACCTAGGCTGGGCATCGGAACGGTACGGGCAAGCTCCCGGAGCTACGCAGAGGCTGGGACACTCGTGTCCGTGGTGAGCTGAAACAGCTGAACCCCAGGAATAGGAAGGACAGTGAGAGAGAGAACAGGGCCAGAAAGGAGAAAGCCATCAAACCCTCTCCTGCGTTTCTGGCATCCCTTGCATCTCGGAGTCCCATGAGACATTCCCGTCTGCCCAAACTGCCCGGCTCGAAGCCCGAGGCTCGGGGATGTCCCATCCTCAGTCACTGCCCCACCTGCCAGTTTCTCTTTGACCACTGCAGTCGCAAGGCCACCTGGAGGTTATTTTTTCCCCCTCTCCCTCTTTGAGCCCTGCTCCCTTCTCTCCGCAAGGAGAGTCAGTTAAAGCCCCCGGCTTTAGCTGCTTGCAAAGCGGCTTGACGGCAGCAGCGAGGGGCGGCCACGGGAAGGAGGGGCTGCCGCGCCGTTAGCTTCGGAGCTGGCTGCGCTTCTCCAGCTCCACTTTCTTTTTTTCAGTTGGAAAGTGTTGATTAGTTAAAAATGCCTTCTGATGGGGTATTTTTGGTTTAGAGCAAAAAAAATCTCACACTGAGCAAAACAAAGATCTCAATCCTGCTGCCATTTTCTAATTGAATTTGCTTTTACTAATGTGACAGGTCTGCTTTTTTTTTGGGGGGGGGAATATAAATAAAAAAATTAAATTTAAAGTTAAAATCAAATTAGGTCCCAAAGCAAAAGAGGAATCAAGATGAAATACTTCCATGGAGCTAATAAAGGGCTTCTACCTATGCCTTCTGGTTCATGGACCACCTCCAGAGTTCCCGCATGTTGGGCTTTGAGCAGGTGGTAGGTACTGAGATCTGAGTAGTTTCCATCCAACACACACGCACACACACCAACCATTTAAGTATTTTTTTTTTTTTTTTAAGATAGGAGAACCATCCTCTTGCCCAGCTTCAACATCACCGCAGACTAGTCCCAAACACTGGTAGCCTGTGCCCCTTCTGCCACCCTTCCCGTCACCCCCTCTCCACCCATGCAAGGAACCGCGGCTGCCAGCATGTCCCAGGAACGTGTCCCCCCTAGGTATTAGGCAAACAGAGAGGAAGGACATTAAAATGCCCTGGAAGGAGAAATGTTAGTTACACGTTACACACTGTGCAGCCAAGCCCTTCTGATGAACAGTCCTCGAGACAAACAAAATCCTTGCCAGGGGTAGCCAACTTAATCTTTAATTTTATATTGAGTGGAGGAAGAGGAAGAAATTGAATTCGCCTTGCTCAGACAAGCCACGTGCACCCCATCACGCGGGGGGAGCGCCACGCAGGGATGCGAGGAGGCAGCCTTCGCATGCGGGCTGGTGCTGGACTCAATTCAGCAGCACACATCAAAATTAAGCCAAGCCTGCGCAACGCGGAGTCCTGGCCTCCTGCTGAAGAAACAGCTTTGCCTGAGGGGAGAGTGTGAACAGGAGAGGAATATATAGCCATATATTCCCAGAGAAGCTTGCCTGCGTGGTAAGGTAAAAGCACAAGGCTTGGAGAGAAGAGAGAGTGCCCTTTGGTGGTGAGGAGCACCACTTTTGGAGGCAGCACACAGTCGTACCAGGCTCATTGGTCTTCCTAGCCTCCCCCTTGCTCCAAACAGGATCTCTTTGCACCCAGCTAATGTGCTCAAGTATCTGACCTCTTTTCTTGCCATTACTGCAACTAAAAGTGCTCTCCTATGGGACAAAGGAAGCCAAATGGAGAGTAACAACCCATATGTTTTGTACAAAGTGCTGGGAATCTCATTCACGTTGCCAGTCGAAGCCTACAAGGTCCTTGGTCAAGGTCCCGGACCAAGGGAGCCCTACCTGCAGAGGTGGCACCTGGGAGGATGAGGAGGCTGCTTAGCTCTTTGCTAGTCCCAGACCTTGGTAGAGAGCAGGTCTGCCCTACGGAGGGGCAGTCTGCATACATTGGCTGAACACCATTCGCACCTGAGCTCAGCCAACCGGGACCATTGCCGAGAGCATCGCTTGAGGCTGAAGAGACACGTGGCCTTCCTCCCACTGCCTGTTGCACAGCTCCATCCCTGCCTGCCCAGGGGCTTCCTATCGAGGTTTCGAACACCAGCAGGGATTTTCCAGAGGCAAATGACTTCACATGGCCAATCTATGCACCCACTCCCTCAATTTGAGATGTTAAGGACAGGACAGCCAACGCTGCACAGCTAAATAGAAGAAACATTCCCTCAGTGAAAGTCAGACAAATGTTTTCCATCAAGTAGTTTTCAAAACAAGCTCTTCTCTCCTGGCAGTCTCAGCTAAAGGCTGGAACAGACTCCAGCATACAAACAAGACCAAAGGAATCCAAATGAGGCCAAATACACTACACGCAAGAAAATAATTAACGAAGAAAACAAGCTCCTCACAAAGCTCTGCTTCCTGTCCTGTATCCCTCATTTTGAGGAGCAACCCAAAAGTCTACGAAGTCCCTAACTTTAACTCATTCTGGGGCATAACCTAGGACCAGAGCAACCTTCAAACATCAGCAGGACTTAGCTGTGTGAGGGCAGATTTGCTGACCCTCCTGTTTCTACCAGTCTGCTCTAATCAGAGCAGACAAGAGCCACTGCTTCCCTCCAGGCCAGAGGCCGTTTGTGCTGCCTCCCACAACCCCACTCTGCTTTGAGCTGCTAACCCCTTCAGAGAGCAGGCAGAACCTCACGGTCCACAGCCAAAGAGGGCAGGAAAGCCTACTCACCCTCTTCTGCAACCATGGTAGCCCTCTGCCCAGGGAGCTGCCCTGTAGGGCAATGCCATGCTGCAGCCTCATTTCCTCCTGCCAAGAGTCAGGAGACCACCGTCGCAAGCCCTCCAGCTTCTTCTTCCTATTGCCAGGTGCAAAACAAATTTATTGTTTTAACATTCCCAGCATCACCTTAGGGCTCCCTTTCCAAAGGGCACTTGAGATAAAAATCTATGAGACAGTCAAGCAACTGCAGCACACAATTCAATGTAATAGCCCCAGGTAGCACAGGGAGAGGGAAAGCCTGTCCCAGTAGCACCAGGCAAGTAGAATTACCTACGCAGTGACTGCTTCCGTGTTTGACCTATAAACGCTCACCACAAAACAAGGCCAAGTTTGCAAATAGGATTTTAAATAAAAGGAAGGGAGAAGCATGTGTGCAAACTCAGTGAGGAAGGACTGATCGAGTCAGCAGTACATGGGCTACCTCCAGAGACATTTGCAACAGGGCACTGCAGTTCTAAGCCACAACGCCTCTTGCCCACCACCAATGGGTCTTGCTGGAACAGGCATCCCAGGCATAAGGGAATCTGAAGTGAAGTTAATTTCCCAAGACATCTCACTTCCAAGTCAGCCTCTCCTCGTTTTCTCCTCCTTCTCCCTACACGTATTTCAGTGCTACTTTTTATACATTGCAACTAAGCTCAGAGGAGCCTTCCTAGTAAACACAATCCAATCGATACCTCCTGCAACAACCGGTTGCACAGAGTGCAGCCCTGTGCCACGGAGTGATTTCTGTCCTTGCACCAGAGAGGGAACATGCTGCACTAGTGAGGGTCAAGGGACTCCACAATGCTTGCAAGCTGTGAGCTCATGAAAACAGCAGAATAAACAGCACCACAACAAGGAGGTCAAGAACCTGCATCACGCTTCAGCTTTCCACTCTTTTCTATAGCAGCCACCTCACCAGGTTGGGAGCACCTTCCATATGCTGGTCATACACTTCCACTTCGGAAGGTGGTGTCACAGCTACCCCAATAAAGAGGCCGAACGACACTGCATATTGGCTCCATCCAGGCAAATAGCAAAATGGCACTTCAGAGCTTAATAAGGAAGTGCTTCATTTGCAGCCTATTATTCCCCTGCACAAACTGATCCTCCCTCCTCTATTTCATCTGCCTACCACAACCAATGACTACCAGCTCTGGGCAGTAAGAGCACAGCAGCTTCTACCTCAAGCCCTTGAGAGCCCTTGCTCCTGGCTAGGGTTGCAGGGCACAGCGATACCACACTATCCCTTTCAAGGGCTTCCTATGCACCAGAGACCACAAGTGAGGACGTGTAACAGCACATCACCCTGATTAACACCTTGCACATGCCATTCTGCTCACCAAGGCAGAAGGGCGGGCAGTCTGAGGGGACAAGCACTGCCCTTGCATGTGACATACTGCATTCAGCTCCCAGCTTCTGTCACAGCTCTATCTGCCCTTATAGTCATTTAATTCCTGCATCATAGTCCTCTTTCTGCAACTCAGGATAGAGCTTTCCCTTTTTCAAATGAGTGGGATAAGGATAAATCCATTATGATGACAGATGTGATGAGGATCACAAAGATGATCAGTTACAGGATCTAAAACTAGGTGTCCTCACCCCATACCCTAGAAATATCAGAAGAGCAAACCAGACAGAGGATCTGTCTGCCTTAAGACCAGATGCTTAATATGTCTTGCATAAATATACAGCAGCCCTAGGCAGGGGAAAAACAAAGAACAAAGGGTCTTCATGATGGCTGCAGCACTTTATGGAGCCTGCCTGACACACCAAATGTCCTGGTGCCTGCAGGAATTGCTTGCTGGAGCAAGAGGAGGAGACACAGATACATGGAGCACAGACATTTCTTCCTGCAAGCCCCCGGATCTGAGGTGAGCTAGCCTGGACTGAAGAAAAGAGAAGATAGGAAAGGAAAAGATCTTCAAGAGATACCCTCAAAAAGTGATGAAGTGCTTAGACAGCTCTCTCCTCTTAAAAAGCACCAGCTCTACTGCTACTATGTATTCCCCTGCCCCTATCATGCATTCTCTCCTGTGGCAAGGCATTTGCTCCCTTTCTCTAACATCTCCCCAAGGCTCCCACGTTCCTGCATAGTGCAGGAGACAACTGCCCAGGGCATGGCTCTCCAGTGCGGTCTCCTCTCCCCTCCTGTCCAGGAATTAAGTAGGAACTCACTCTCTGAGCTCCCTGAAAGCAACCTTCCAGTCCAGCTCAGACACCAACCATCTCAAAATAATCTATTTCACCTTTCTCCTCTGAGCCCTTGGACAAGTTGAACCTCAGAGCTGCAGAGATGAGTGGCAGCGGTAGTCACTCTCCACACATGCGCACCTCTGGAATCACCAACCCAAGAAGCCCCAGGCTGCAACAGAGAAGCAGCTGAGCAATTCTATGGGCAGGGGACAACTGTCAGCCTGCATTCCTGCTCACTAAGGCAAGCAAAATATTTGAAGCTAAATCCTTGGAGCAAACCATTTACATTAAAAGGATTTCAATCACTTCAAACCACCTGCTTATTTAAATTGGACCAAAACACTGTAAAATTTATTTGAAAAATTACTCATTTGTAAACTTGGGCTGAAGTCAACAAGCTACAAATAAAGCATATTTTATTGCATTTTCAAAAGGCCACTCCTCTTCAGGTCAGCCACAGTCCAAACTCAAAACTGCTTCAGACAGTGAGGCCCTGCAACAACTGCCTGGAGGGACCAGGAAGCCTTACAGAACAGGCTACAGAAACATCCATCAGGAATGACAAAGGTTTATTGATCCTGCCCAGGGGTTACAGCAGCAGATTCAACGACCTGTCCAAACCCCTTCCACTTCTGAAATCCTATGAAAGAGTAATCCTGATCCTGCAAAAGCTCAAGAGTGGCTTTACTCACTGGAGTATCCCAACTGATGTCAATGCCATCGACAGGTTAAGCAAGTATGTGAGGTTTGAAATACAAAAACAAAAAAACAAAACAAAACAAAACTTGCCTGCCCCAGAAGAGCACAAAAACTTCAGTCACAAAAGAACATACCTCCCAAAGTAAAACTGCTTCAGCAGTAACCTGAAAAACTTTTATAAGAAAGTTGCATTGAGTTGGGGTTTCCTAAACAAGCCAGAACTTCAAAAACAGCGTATAGCTACGTTTTCAGGCAGAGAGAGTGAGATTTTCGTTCGTGCCCAAGTTACTTCAGACCCTGACTCTCACCATGTCAAAACTCCAAAGACTGAAGGCAGCTTTCCAAGGAAGTTCAGTATAGCGAAACACACTGATAGCTGCATATATAACGAGAGTCTTTTGCTTACCCACTTTGTGTTTGAGTTTTGGGTACTTGCACTGTCAGGATGTTTTCCAGCACATATGATCATTTAAACTTGAAATTTCTCAGAACAAAAATGTACAACTAGCAATTCCCCTACCAATTAGGAAAAGAAGAAAGAAGTCCAAAGCACTTTAGCAATTTAAGTCTATATAAACGGAAAAAAGAACTAGTTACATATGAGTGCAGCTGAATTAAAAAAAGCCATAATTTCTATTCCTGAACATCATACCTTTTATATCTTGGCTCAATAATATATATATATATATATATATATGTATATAAATATACACACACACACATACATGCACACACACACATATTATACACACACACAAACAATACGTGTGAATTGGTTTTGGTCATAATTCAGCTCAGCTTATTTGCCTGCTGAAGAGTCACTGTGGGATTCCCAGACTGGGAAGAGTAAACACAAGCCAGTCGCTGCTCTCTGGGGAGAAGGTGGGATGCTGACAGGAGATGAGCACCCCACAAGTATCGCGTGGCCCCAGATGCGAGCAGCGATGCTGAGTGCATGGGCAGGTGCACGGTCCCCTCAGCTCAGCTGGGAGGGTCCCCTCCCTCATTGGGGAGGTCAAGCATATGACAGCCACGTGGGAGGCTTGGAAGAAGATGACTTCCTCCCCCTCCTCCTCCCACCAATTTTTGGGGCCTCACACATCATACGCCAAGTCTCCAGCTGCCTTCAGTTGAGAAGGGACAAGAACAAGGGCATTTTTCTCTGATATGGAAGAGGACACTACACTAGCAGGGCCAGTCCTTTGATGCGATACAGCTGGCTTCAAGGCTAGCCCTGAATGCAAAGCCCAAGTAGTCTCAGCTACAAGTGCATCAGACTGCAGCTGTGCAAGTGCTTCTGGGGAGCCCATTAGAGGCCAAGAAAACATCTCTGCACTCTGCTCCTCACAGCTCCTTGTTGGAAACGGAGCTGCCCTGCCAGCTAACTGCCACACACAGCTTCAGGGCCTCCCCCAGGCCTGCAAGATGAGAGCTGCTTATCTCACATGGACTACGTTCAAAGTATGGGCAGGAACAGCTATTGCATCATTGCATCTAGGAGCAAGACCTCAACACCAGGGACGCAATAAGCCATGCAAAAAACACTTCCAAAGCTCACATGAAACAGGTAGCATCTCTATCTCTAGTGTGCATATGTCCCTGAAAGTGAAGTGGGGATGGAAGGAGAAGAAAAGTAGCCCTCAGGATACGTCATGAAGTTTTGCACTCTCCCAGTGAAGGCACATCTCAAACTGAGCCCACAAAACTGGCACGACATCCCTCGTCCTTCCTGTCACACAAGTGCACCTGAGGACCAGCAGCAGGGCAGAGATGCCAGCCATGCATCTGCAACACCCATCTTGGCTACACAGGCAGGCTGAAAAGAACCTTCCTCCCCTGCCAAAACTAGGCCATCTTGTCCCACACTGGTCACCTTCCAGAAAACTCGAAGGGTGCCAGCATCAGCCACCCTGGGATGCCCTAGAGCCCTTCTCAGCAATAGCCCCATTGCCTTCGCGTGCTATTCGGCTGCACCTTGCAAGAGCGGCATGTCAGGGTCAGGACGTTAGCAGTCCTTTTAGCAGGAAAGAGACCTACCGAGACACGCGTGCACACAGTGACCAGGGAGACAACCCATGTTTCCACACTCTCAATCTCTGTTTTTAAAGGTGACAGACAGCACTGAGCCAGACAGTCGAGAGGCGGCAGCCATGGCTCCGCTCCGGCAGGTGCTCCCTGCGCTGAAATATGGGATTCTATTTATATGGTCAGAACAATCATCAGCTCATAGCCCACGCTCTGATCTGCCGCTGCACCGTGTTAAAAAGTCATTAGCACCTTCCTGAGCAGTAGTCGGCAGTGCACGCCAGCAGACACGTCTTTCCAGCACCACAGGGGGAAGGGGGAGCAAAGGAAGAAGTTGCCACAGAAATTCTCAGTCCAGACATGCCAATTCGAGGACAGAAAACTTTCCAGATTGAGTGTGGTCCACAGAGAAGGGCTCGGAGAAAGACTGCACTGGAAGGAATTCAGGGACTCTCTTGATGAGCCCTTTGCTCAGGGGAGAGTTCAGCAGTGGCAGGGAGCACGTGGAAGAGCTCGGAGAAGGTGCAGTATGAATTGAGCGCAATAGCTAACTCCCCTTCTTAGACTGCAGCCTGGAATATGACCACGCACTCATTGCGCCTCTGGATGTCCCCACCCCCCTACGAGGGGTTCAGGTGGGAGCGCCATGCCGCGAGGATGTGGCAAGGACCACGGGGGAGCCCCGAGCCCAGCCAGCCCTGTGACTTCACTGACTGCCACAGAAATTTTAATTTGACAGATTCCCGTGAATCCTGAGGGTGCACAAGGGGAAAGGTTGGCAAAAACAATTTGTCCCCAAAATTACTCCTTAGAAAATGCTGCCCGTGACCGAGCTAAGGATATAAGGCTTCTGTGAGAGAAACCTAGAAAAGCAACATGGCCACATCCACCTTGACTGAACCTCAAGGCAGCAGCTAACACAAGCTGGACAGCCAGGAACAGCTCAGGGTGGTTCTATAACTCTACCCTCCAGTTTCTCTGTACATTTGTCCCTTCTCTTGACCCTACTCCTTTCTCTTGCACCCATCCCTGGTTTTTCCTCATCCATTTCCTCAGAGTCTAAAATCCCTTCTGAAGAAGAGCTCTCATTTTATTTGAATGTGACCATGATCCACAAGGTGAATCTCACATTCAGGAATCCCCCTTTGCTTGTAGAGATTGCTAATTCTCTCTACAGAAATCAATGTTTCAAACCTTCCCTGTTCTGCAAAATCTTAACAAATGATATGCCGCATACTGAAGACACACACACATCCAGGCAGGTAACAGGTGGCTCAAGACTCCCAGGTCCCACACCTGATGGACCAGTAAGCCCCTAAACACATCTCTTCCTTATTCTGTGCCTCATCCTTCTAAAGTATGAAACAAGGATGCTCCATAATCTTTGCAAGTGCTTTAAGAAAAGGCTGAAGGACATAAGAACAACTGAAGAATGACTTATTACCAGTTATTGCATTAGTTGACCTCCTAAGCAAGATCTTAATACTGTTGTCTGCTACCCAGTGGTGGGAGACTGTCAACAAAGGGGTGTTTCAAGGTGAAAAGGATAAGACAGGATTTTTCCACATTACTGGATTCACAACCTCTCCTCAGATTTTCTGCTGCTGTAAGCAGAGGAGAAAGTTAGACCTTCTGCTTGTTCCAGCAGAAACAGATTAGTGACTGCTCAGGCAAGGACATGGGAAACTACATACTGGACACCAACTGCATAAGGAGAAATATCCTTCTCTGCTCCAGAGCCTAGCAGGGAGAGGAGGCAGCTTTGGAAAGGGAGGACACACACACACACGCCCCATGTGCCTGCTCCAAACAACAAGGCACACTGCTCAGCTCAAACTGAACAATGACCTGGGACGTTTCCCTGGTGGAGTCAGAAGACCATGAACTCAAAAATCCTCAGCTTAGAGACTCAACTAAGCTGCATCCAGGCTTCTCAGGACAACTCCTAGGCCTGAAAATTCGAATAAAATCCAGCCCCTGGGAAAGCCAAGTTGTCCACCTACCAGCTTACTGCCCATCCCAGAGCTTCCAGACACAATAAAGGTCTTGTACTGTAGGAAGGCTAGAGGGGACAGCTACAGCACTAAGACATTCCCAGGCTGAAGTTCAAAAAAGCTGAAGGTTTTCCCTAGTCCTACCCCAACAGAAAGGGCTTCTTGCACCCATGGGAACCAGCAAAGCTGCAACAATCAGGACCCTCAGCCAGAGAGTCTTACAGCTCTGGGACAGCAAGGTTATTTCTCCAAAGGGAGAGCATGGAAGAGCAGAACCACCAGGATAATCCAGGGGCTTTCTCTGCTGGGAAAGGGACAGCTGGCAGAAGATGCATGGCTGGTCTACCTCTTGCCATACTTCAAGCAATAACTCTACTACACTCCCAAATTACAGCTGCCTAAGCAATTTTTGCAGATATTTCCTCTTTCCTTGCAATCATTTGGCTAATAAGATGAGCAGGTTGGGCTCATTTATTTTGGACACTGTTCTTGGGTCATTAACAGAAAGGCTAATCATTGCATTGGCAGAAAAATCCCACTTCTGCTTCAGAGCTGGCTGCAGAGGAAGGGGAGGGGGAAGAGCAGGAGTAAAAGCCTTAGAAAAGAAAAAAAGTTACATGCCTCTAGAAGTGGAATTTTCCTCTGCTATTTCCCCAGGTATCCACAGCTAGGATGAAGCGGACAGACTTCAGCACCCGAAGCAGCTTTTCAGAGCTTGTACTCTCCCACGCACGCGTCATCCCTGAAGGCGCGAGGAGGGAGAGCCGCTGGCAGAGGCAGCCCAGCCTCGGGGAGCAGCCGGCCCCCTCGGCAAGCCTCAGCAACGCGCCTGCGTGGGCGGGCAAAGCCCAGGGCTCTGGGGAAGAAGCCCCTTCTCCACCTGCAGGAAAGCTAGGCAGGAATCCAAGAGCCTGAAAGTGCAAGGTGCCAGAGTCCCTTCTGGGTTGGTTTGAGGTTGCAAGAGACTGGAGCACCTCAGATGCAATGCCCAAGCTCCACACGCAACACCTGAGCACACAGCTACTTACACAGGGCTGCTGAGATGTTTGAAGAACGATTTGGATTCAGCAGCGCAGGCTGATTGCCCATGGGAATGCTGAACCGTGGGGCACTTGTACAGCTGGCGCGGGGCATTTCCAGCATGGACCTCAGAACTAAGCCCTTTCCACTTCCACCACAGGAGACGAGAAAGCGGAGGCACAGAAGTGAAGCAGCCCATGGCTTCACTCTGCCGTATGAATACACAGCAAACAGAGGTAAAGCTGCTCCCCGCGCTCTCACCTCATGTTTCAGTAGAAACAGATGGTGCCGTCACTGCCTGACCTGGCAAGGGCAGAAACAAGGGGTTGGGGAACAGTTGCTGGTCGCAGCACAGGTAATCTCCTCTATCAGATTCGTGGTCAGCAGCCATCCTGCTCCTGGGGCTTCATCTGGCCCCAGATGTCCTAGTAGCCCGCACGTGCTGCCAGGGATCCCGAGATGCTGTGACCTTGGCTCCTCTTGGCAGCGTCCTCGGGGCAAGCGCAGCCTGCTGCCTTCGGAGCCCCCCGGGAGGGTTTTGGCAGCCATCGATCGGCTGTGCCCTTCCCCTCCCGCCTTCCGGAGCGTCGCAGCTGAGAGCCCGAAGGCTCTTGCCAAGCCAACGCTGCAGAGCGGCCGAGGGGAAGCAGCCAAGCGTCTCGCGCTGGGCGGGGTGGCGGAGGATGGGACAGGAAAGGCTGCCGAGGGGGCCGCGAGCAGCAGGGACGCCAGAGGAGCTGCCCTTTAGCCTTCCGGCGGCGCCGCTCCAGATGCGGCCCCCGCCCTGGGGCCGGGGCTCTGCCCCCCGGCTCGCCGCGGGCACGGGCTCGCGCAGCAGCAAAGCCAGCGCTCTCGCTGCAGATGGAGTAACGCCGAGGGACAAAAGAGGAGCTCGGGGTTGCTCTGCAGGGCTCTTTTACCAAAGAGAGAAAAAAAAAAAAAAAAAAAGATTTGGGAGCTAATTTAGGGCTTGTATTTCCTAAGCCTTTTCAGACACTGAGGCTATTGGCAGCTGGCATCACGGCCCCTGCCAGTCTCCGCAGCCCTACAATGTCCTTTCATTGGCAAGGGCAGTGGCGGGGAAAAAATAACACAGAAAAACAAGGGACATGTGATGGAGAGCTTGGCTGAAGGCTCCCTCCCCCTCGCAGACCTGCGTGCCAAGGAGGAAGAGCATGAAAAAGTGAAAAGGGACCATTTAAAAACGAAACAAGAAACCCCACACAGGTTGTTTTTTTAAGGAAAACGTGGCCAGTCCGAGGAGATGGAGCAGCGGCCACGGGTGATAGGACACGTCTTGGGACCCTTCCTTCTCCCAGGAGGAGACGCAGCAGAGCTGTGAGGGACGCGGGGTAGGGTGGCGTCATGCTGACGCACAGGGCTCACAGGCTGGGCCCGCTCCTTCCAGCTGCCCAGGGCATGCCAGGAGCAAACGGGGAACTGAGGGAGAGCCGAGGTCGGAGCCCGAGCCCTGCATGGCCCCACTCTACAGGCCAGAGCAACATCATCACCCTCTCTGCCCTTGGTATCTGTCTTACAATCATAGAATCAGTAAGGTTGGAAGGGACCTCTGGAGATCACCTGGTCCAACCTCTCCGCTCAGCAGGGTCACCTACAGCATGTTAGACAGGGTTGCATCCAGGCAGGCCTTGAATATCTCCAGAGAAGGAGACTCCACAACCTCTCTCTTCTCTGAGCATCTCCCCTCTGCTCACCCCGGTCTGGGCTCCTCTGGGCACAGATCATCCGTAACACCTCTGCGCAGCACAGGGCTCCGGGGCAGGTCCCGCCGCCAGCACCCACCAGGAGCAAGGGTAAAACGGGGCTCACAGTGCCGCCTTAGCGGGGAGGAAGGAGCGCCTGAGTTATGCATAGCCCCCTTGCACCTACGCGGCTCTACGGAGCCCGCAAAAGCGGTGCCTCGACCTCGAGCCAGGACATTTCGTCCAATTCAAGCATCCTTGTTACCTCGGCAAGTCCTTAGCGAGTGGCACTGCTTGGTGTGTAGCTCCCAGCTCTGCTGAGAGGTTTGAAGAGGAAAACTGGGATTCTGCCTGAAAATTTGGTGAGTCAGAATGGCAAGCTAACCAGCAAGGATGTCCTGAGCACCCTCTGTTCTCCTGGATGTGAGCAGCATCCCTCAGAGACATCTGCTCTGCTGATGATGCTTCACAAGAAAGGAGCTCACCAGTGCCTAGAGGGAAGGATTTTGCTTAAAAAAAATCCTCTGTAGCCTGAGCAACACACAGCTGGGAGCACCAATCTCCCAGAGAAGAACAGATGACAAGTAAACTCACTAAACTGCTTTTTACGAGGGGGGGGGGGGAAAGAAGAGGATGCACTGGAAAAGAAAGTGCACAATCCCAACCATCTCACCCAGCAACAACTCAAGCTCAGTACACAAGCCCGAATCTCACGTCAGGGCTAAGCTCTGACGCTCTTGCTGCATAGCGGTATGCTCTATTGAACAGGATCGGTTTATCTGAGGAAGGAAGCATAACTTCCACTCTCATCCACTGCAACAGAACGGGTAATAGGAAACGTGTCCCAGCATGTAAAGTAAACATGACAAGACATCACCTGTCAGCAGTGATGCCCAGAAGACAAGCAAGGCATGCATGGTAAGATGAAGTGTGATCACTTCAGAACAGTGGCTGGCAGAGGTAAAGCACATTACTTTATCATTAACACCATTCTTCCCATCTTTGTGCATCATGTTGGCAAGGTCAGCTACCACATAACTCGAAAGATTCAGCTACACCGTGCAACACCTAGAAAGCTTGAGCCAACCCTAGGACCAGAGTAGTCTGGTCGTATTCATGCAGCGCTCCCTCCACGAGGACCAGCTAGGTTGGCAGGGCCAATACCTCTGTACAGCAAAGCCCTGCAGAGCACAAGTGACTCAAAGTCAATGCGGGTGATCTCTGCCAGGGGCTGCCTCCTACCATGCAGCACAGCCCGGTTATCCAGGCAAGCTCAGTCTGGGCACACACAGGTAGGGACAAGCACCCTTCAAGAGTCTGCAGCTGCTGTAGGTCAATTTTTACCCAAATGTGTCTCAGCCAAGGAAAGGCAAGTCCATGCCACAATGAGCAATTCATCATCAGACTACCAGATGCAGGGTGCTTGGGGCTGCCTGCCCTCAGAGGGGCATGGGGTCCCTATACATCCCACCAGGGACTGTGGTAGCCAGATCAGAAGCAGCCAATATCCTAAGGTAGATGTGACAAAGGCTGAGAGAGCATCTTCCTTTAAATAAATAAATAAATAAAATAAATCTGTCCAGATCTGTCTGCTTACCTAACTTGAGGCTCAGCTGTCCCTACAAACCATACACCAGGCCCCATGTCCCTACCTCAGAGGTGGCAAAAGAAACACTGAAGCCAGAAAACAGCCCATCCAATTTCTCCCTCTCCAAAGCGTATAGGGTTGGAGAAGTGATGGGTCATTTAATGTCTGTTTTTGCAAGGTTATTCCCTAACTCACAAGACAAAGCACCAGACACTGGAACAACTTGCATGACTCTACCTCCTCCTGCCCTTACTCCCTAGACAACTGGAAGCTGAGCTGGGCTGCGTCCAGACACACTGAGTGTGAGAGAGGAGAATTGCAAATAGCTCCCCACTACAGCTGCTGCTGAAGCAGTAAGCCCAGCAAATGCCAGGAGTCCCAGGTGGATCTATAAAAAGATGGCCTGAATCTAGTACCAAGGATGTCCTAAGACGTTATTTCTGGATGTCAAGGTAGCCCTCAAAGAGGCAGCTAAGATCTGTCACCCCAAAACCAATACCATACCAAAGCACCTGATTCACACGTTCAGCGCAAAGTGAGAGCCAGTAGCAGGCTGGCTGTGTCGACTCAGGCTCAGGGAGCCAGAGAGTAACATTACCAGGTCGTCCTTTGCCGAGAACGTAAGGCACAAACAAAAGTTCTCACCTGCAGTCTGCTCAATGAGGGAGGGCACTGCCAAATTCAAATACTCTCCTGAAAACTCAACCCAAGGGCATAAAGCTTACTTTATCACCGAGTCCTCAGTCACAATGCTGAGAAGCATCTCACAGCTTGTTAGGTAGATGCTGCAAAGTGACAAGAATCTTTAGCACTAACTCAAGTAACAGGTAGATGTATATATAGCTTTTGTCTTATTTCTGTTCACTTGCTTCTATAAACCTTGCAACATTTTGTGCCTATGTTCAGACTTTGTAGAAGAGCATATTTTCTTCACCCAGTCTTGCACTAAGGGTGACAAGTCATACACCATGCCATCAACATGGAGATCTTTAGATCTGGGGCCCTGGGATCCCCAACATTTTTCTCCCTGGCCTCCAAACAGTAGAAGATTGCACACAGCTGAATGGTCAGGTGGAAAGCTGATAATGCAGGGGTCTATGGAGAGGACATTTTCTGTGGTCTGGTGTGAGACTGGAATGCAACAGTGTAGTTGGGGGTGTGCCTGAACCTGGAGACTCCCAAGACACACCAGGCATCCAAACAGTTGCACGTTCCTCTTTAACGCTCCCTTTAACCCTAACTGAGCCCCCGCCGGAGGAAAGGTAGGTAGGGCAGAAGTGGTTGCCCTGCTCAGGCTGGTTTTTGCAAGACCTCAGCTGTTCTGGGGATGCATTGCAGGATTATTTTTCCTCCTGGACATAGCTCTCCTCTCGGAAGGATCCTGTCTCTCTGCAGAGCCCTTGCGCTGCCTTACGGAGCCTCATCGCATCATGTGAGCAGGTCATTGAGTTCAAATCATTAATTTCTATGGCAGAGAGAGTCTGACAGGCCTGGTGCTGACATGAATAATGATGGATCTCCAGGAGAGGCCAAGCAAAACCTGCCGCTTAATCATACTGAGAGAGTCTTTGGGGCATTAACGCAGGATCAGTGCTTTCTATCCAATCATCCCTCTTTGCAATTTCACACTGCCATGCAACTGTGGCTCGCATTGCTCTCCCACCCAAACAGGGCTGCCCATCTGTTTACTTTTGCCTTATCACAGCCTGTCCCCCAACACAGACGCTGTCCACTCCCACTAGAGCTGAATGATGCTCCCAAAGCATTGCAATGTCTGCAAAATAAAAAGTAATTTCAATTCCAGAGCTGCTTCCTGCTCCCCCAGACCTTCCTTCTTGCTGAGCTCTTTGCAATTGCCACCATCACCATCTTGTTTCCTTGGTTTTACTCCGAGCCTCAAGAGTTTGTCGCAAGAAAAAACATGCTCAGGATAGTGGGAGAGATAAAGCTTGCATACGGAGTGACTGGTGATGAGTTTGCAACCCGATATGCTACTACGAAGTGACATAGATACCTGACATAGCAAAGGCACTGGTCTGCTCTCCTGCCATCCTCCTGGCAGGCAAGTTTCTCGCCTCTGTGTCCAAAAAGAAGAAAAAACAGTGTTAGGGAAAAGAAAGACCAGTTGGCTAATGACTAAGCACATCCCAGCACTGCCTGGTTCCTGCTTCACTGCAGTTCTCGTTGAGCAGGATGCCAGTATCTCCCCATGTGGTGCTAATCTGGTTTGTAACTGGCCCTTTGCCATGGCACCAGTTGCCTGGTCTCAGCTAGGCCACTGGAAAGGGCCAAACCTTACGTGGGCAGACGAAGTAACAGTATCCATCAGAGCGCCAGTCTCAGTGTGACACTTCTTACCAGCAACAGACTGAATCCTCCTCTTTCCTGAGGAATGAAGGAGGAGAAAGAGGCTACGAAGGGAGAATAGCCAGTTTTGCTGTCAGATAAAGAGCAATGCAGTAAATAAGGTGCCAAACCCCTGCAAGCTGAACGTTTCCCAGCGGAGCCAGAGGCTGACACTCCTGCCTGCCCCCTCTCTAGCAACTACGACAACGAATCCAGCCTGACCTTGAATGCATTTGGTCCCAGCCCTGAAGGAGAGGTGCAATCTCAGCAGCTGCCCACCCAGGGCAAAGCCTTGCCCATCAAAATGGTGTGCTTCTCAAGAATGTTTATTTTCCAGTAGTTTCAGATAATTGGATTTTAAAATAAACATAATTAGTTTATTTTCTCTGCTTCACACCCTGAATGCAAGGCTGCAGCTCAGAGCTCACAGAGACCTTTTGAAGGCTAAAATAGAGCGTGTTCCTTTTTGACCAGGGAGGCGAGGGGAGGGAGAGAGATGGCAGAGCAGGAACAATGTCAGGTAAAAATAGCCACACTTGGCCTGATGTTATTCCCAATTAAGTCAGTGGGATTTTTGCCCAACTTCCTACAGCAACAAGATCCAGGCGCACACAATTTCAAAAAGTTGAGCTCTATTAGCAGCGCTCTGACGATTACGAGATTCATAAACAGATGGGTAAGGATCTTCCCCCTCCTTCAGGTCAGCAGGTATTTGAGCCTTTTCTTCTTCTTGGAAAGGATTACTCAGATTTCCTTCAGTTTCTAGCAAGTTCCCCACTCCCATTTTCCTGCAACAGTGCAGGGCTGGGCACAGCACGGATGGGAGAGATGGATTTGTTCAAATACCCTCTTTGTTTAAAAACAGCCGTGTCCTCATCTTTCAAACTCACCACCTTCCACCAGTGCAACTTTCATCTGATTTAGCCATCCTTACTCAAAGGAGAACTTGGCAAGATTTTCAACAAATAGCTTATCTACGTAGACAGCTTTACATGAGCTGAAACTAAAGTGTAAGTGGTTTTGGGGAAAGATATGGAAAGTGTTGAAGAGCAGAAACATTTCATCCTGACACTTTCCTAAACAAAAAGCATTCTCTCTTTTCACATCACAATGTTGCCTTGTGGAACTAAGCCCAGTTTATTTTTAAATGGAAAAAAAGCCCAAAATGAAAGCAAACATCACATTTTGGGGACAAATAAGATATTACATTTCATCCTGTCATTAAGGCTTACTCTGATCTTTAAGACTTGCCCAAAAAATGAGAATTTAGTCTTTTACATAGCTGTAGCAGTCTTTCACAGTCATCTTTAAACGAGTCTAAACCAAATTTATCATAGTTCACCTTTACATAAACTAACTCCTGACACAGACAACATTTTAAGTGAGATCCAAACCTTTTTATCTTGCCCAGCTGGCTAGCTTCTAACTTGCACCACACATTTAAAGGAGAATCACTACAGAGGCTAGGTAGTTCCAAGAATAACACAAGGGCAGTAGGAAATGGTAAGACGCATCTGCCATGCTCCTGTCAGGCCCACCAACACAAAGCACAGGCTTCCCAGAAGAGCTGGGACCAGGCTGGTACCAAGTACCATACAGTACCGTCTCACATCACCTGTGATGGGAGCAACCCAGAGCAAGCAGGACAAGGGCTGCACAGCTTCAGACACCAACTTCCTTCATAAGCAAGTACGTTTGATCTGTGAGCCATCCAAACCCTGCCACTGCACGTGCCTCTCAAAGAGGAGAGCACTCGGAAGAAGTTGGTTTCTACCAGAATTTTCCTGGATTAGTTTTATAACTATTTTTTCTTCTTTTATAATTTACAATTTTCTGTTTCTTGGTCATGGTTCAACTCAAATGGCATCTCCAAGTAAAACCTTGAAGGTAAGCTCCATTCTTTCAGTGGGGAACCCAGTGTTCAAAGCAAGGACTACACAAAAGTGGACAGAGGCCAAACAGGCTTAAGGTCACATTTCTGTCTCACCTGCCTCCAGCAGCCTCCAGCACCATGCAGACTCCACACAAAGAGCAACACTCATCCCTTGCCATATTACTCTGTTCTTCCAGAGAAACACATTTTAGGTCACACTTCTCGGGAACGGTTGATGCTCTAGTTTCCAGTTTATAAAGGCAAGCCTGGCTCTACTTCTGCTCATTATTGCAGCATTCCAGATAGTTTTGAGACTGGCAGTTTAAAGTGATTAAATTCAGGCTAGTAGCTGCAAAGCATTTCTGTGTTTACTTCAACGTTTCAGAGGTACCTATCAAATACTCAAGGCACTTTACACTCAAGCATAACACAAAAGATTAGCTCTGGGCTCCTGCACAGAATTGTTTTCTCCAAAACACCTGCAGCTAGGCGAGACCAGCTGCAGCAGGCAGTGCATCCATGTGGGACAAAAACACTCTTTCCTCTCTGACAGCTCTGAAAACCAGAAGCCAAGTCAGAGCTACAACACTGTAACTTGACTTTTCTATCTGCTTTGCCCATGCTTAGAGAAGGAACAATGAGAAAAGGTCAAGAATCAGAGATGCAAGCTATGCCCTGCCACCACAGGGTAGGGCTACAACTATTCCCTCAATACAGATGGTAGGAAGGAAAAGAGAGAAGAAAGGAGGAAACCAAGATAATAATTTCAAATCTGAAATCTCCACACACAGCCTAGTAGGCTGCTCTGTAGAGTGCCTGATGCTGTCTGTAGTATGGAGGTACACACACACACGGAATAAGGCGGATGCACAGAATGCCTTGCTTTATTTCCCATATTTTGACTGATTCTGACGCTTCCTCATCCTCTTTCCCAAAACTTATCTTCTGCATTTTCTTTCCATCTCCTGGCTACTTCAGCACCACCCTTTTAGCTCTTGCTACCCAACAAGAATCCTTTGCTTTTTCCTCTCCAACCATTTTCTCTTTTCAGCATGTTGAAGTTGCGAATTTTCCAAAGCTGCTGATACATCCTACTCATTTGATACCATATGAAAAAGCAAGGCCCTCTCAAACGTTTCCTATGGTTGCTTTTCTGCAAGTACTAATTTTGATTGCTCTAGAGATGACAAAAGAAAGTTAGTTTGCTTCTCAGTTCGGATGAGCTAGGAGTATCTATTCAGCCTCACTTTATCAGAGATGCAAATCAAGCACTCCAGTTGCATATTCTAATATGAGGGATGGGGGGAAGAGAAGACAATCTGCTAGATAGAATGCTATCAAGTATCTAATGTATTCACAGTAACTAAGGTAGAAAACAGATTAGCGAAAAATTAATGTAACAGGTGGCTTTGTCACAAAAATGACACCTTAAAGACAAATCCCCCCAAAATAAATTCCCTAAATACAACAGCACATCATTAATTACACTTAGTACCCCTTTTATATCATTTTTATAACAGATGAAGAGAGTGGAGAAGGGGAGGGTGAAAGAAAGAGAGGCTTCTTTTCCCAACCCACAAAAAGTTAGTTAACGGAACATTACGGAAATGAAACTCAAAGCTCAAGAATGTTCCCACCACAAGAGCAAGCAGATGCTATCAACAGCACTACAGGGAGAATGGGAGACGTGCTTCTTGCTTCGCTCAACCGTGCTGCTGAATTAAGATTTCATCTGCTCTTCCCTTTACACAGCCCTCCCTATTCCTCCCGTTTGAGGAACCATTTCATCCATTCTTCTTATCCTCCTTTGTGCCTCCAAGTTTCCCCAGTCCAGGGAGGACAATCCTTGAGCGACCAACAAGGAGATATTCATGTCTCCTGTAAATTGGTGTGATGGAGGTGGGGGGCTGGGACTGATACCCATTCCTGCAAATTTCCCAACCAAAGTTTGAATCAGCAACCCATTCCTGCATGGGTTCAACCACATGCTTATAATTTTATGCATCTTCTTGAGTCCCAATGGCTTCAAGATGCTTCAGACTGCACAGGGCAGAGTTAGGATGATCATTAGTGTGAAGTTCAGCTATGCTGAGCTCCTCCCAGTCCCAAAAATCAACAGGATCTACAGGCATTCAGCTCCACCATCTCGGGTCACTGGACTCAGTAAAGGTTCTACTAAGCATCCTCAGCCATCTCTTTCCCTGGTCAAGCAGCTGACGGAAGAGCTTAGGCACATATCCACCAAGGGTCTGGGGAAGGACTGTTAATGCAGCGCTACTCAGGGCAAAGCAATAATGGCTTGGATTTGTCAACCACGCTGAGCACCTGCAGCTCCCATCCACTTTTGTGGGATTTCCGGATGCTCAGACCATCTGGAAGTCAGGCTAGGCAGTTCCTTTTCCCGTCCCCATAAGCAGGGACGGGATTCTCACATGGGGAAAACATTGAACCCAGTTCTGTATTAAAACAATTCATTTGAGATCAATTTGGGTTTTTAATACCTTTCAAAAAAGGAAATCTGCTACTGCAGCAGTTCTCTCCCTTCCCTAATTAATTCCTAAACATATCACAAGCTGGGAGTGCATGTTTTATGAATCTAGTTGACCTCCTGGTGCAGAAATGATGACACAGATGTTGCGCCTTCTTCATTACCTCATTATTCATGTTACACCATTTTTTTCCAATTCAGCTGGCTGACAGGAGCTCCAGTGCTGCCATCAGCAAGATACACAGCAAAGAAATAGAAGGAGGTTCAAGCAACATTTTACATCTGCTGGAGCACTTAGCTCTACTGGAGTGGCCAACGACACCCATAGGACACACTAGGATGCCAGCTGTGATTATGTAGTCAGGTGGGAAGTAAATCCATTGAGAAGCTTTGCACTGAGACAAACACCACATTGAAGGGTAGGAAGACGAGACAGTACTCGAACGACTGCCAAGAAAAGCTGAAGAATTGCACACTTCGAGGCACTTGTCTGAAGGCACACAAGAACGGGAGTGCTCACTTGGAGAACTGCTTGCTGGGAGGATGAAGATCACCAACTCTGCACAAGCTTTCAGTCTTATCTGCACACAAAAGTTGCACCTTTCATCATTAAAGTTCAAATATTTGGTTCTGCTTCTTCTCTCCCTCCTGTTTACATCCAGGTATGCACAGTTTTGGTGGTTTGTTATTAACCATTTAGGGGAAGGAGAGTAACCCCTGCCAGAATATACAGGTATAAAGGAAATTGTGCTCACGATCTTGTCCAACGCACTGGACAGATGCTGCGTTCAGAGCAGCCATCTGAGAAATGGATATGTGCCAAGGGGCTCCTTCAGCACAGGAAAACACAGGCGCTCGGGGAAAGGCTAAGATCACACCCAAATGATTGTGCATCGTTCACAGGACAAGCACGAAGCCACACATAATGCTTTGTGCAGCCAAGCTGAAAGCTGAGATCCTAATGAGAACCAGGCTCCTGGAGGAAACATGGGCAGTGTAGCATGGAGAGAGAAGGAGAGTCATGATATGGTTCACAGGTAAAGAAAAAAAAAAGAAAAAGAAAAAAAAGAAATTTAAAAGCGCAAACGAATGCACTTGTCATGGCCGTTGCTGGATGACTGCAGAGAAAAAGCTCCTGAAAGGAAATAGAAACTGCTTCTAAAACTCCACTTGCTCTTGTATATTATCGAAGGGCTTAAGAAGCTCCAGAACTAACCCCAGCCCTCGTACCTGCCAGGCAGCGATGCGAAACCACGCTCGCTGGGATTGATTCCAGTGGCTGCAGCGAGGTGAATCAGGCCCGCAGAATCTCTCCCCAGACTCCACTTCAGAGCACACTGGAGCAGGTTGCTAAATCAGAGTGAAGTGTTTAAGAGCACACTTTATACCCATCTCACAGGCTGACAGAACACAGCACCGAAGGCTGATCATTAGGGAAACATCAGGATGCATAAGAACAAGTAGAAAGAAAGGAAACCCATATAAATAAGAGCTGGAAAAAAATCTGCTGGGAGACCTAGAATCCAGCAGCAAACTGGCTATTGCCAATAACAGCCAGCAGAAAGTAGGCACTAAAACAGAAAAGAAAAAAAAAGAAAAGGAAAAAAAAAAAAAAAAAACAGCCTGACGAGGTCTTCTCACCTTTTACTCCAGGCACTTAAATACTCCCTAGCAGGGAGACGAGTAGGAGATGAGATGAGGATTTTGTTTGCTACCTTTCTCAAAAGTGCCCACCTTAGTTCTGCTGAAGACACTTGTAAGCCAACGGATAACTCATTTACACAAACACTTGCACAGCACCAGCTCTCATCTCACAAATACCCCACACAACCAGTGACTTTACTGGCACTCACACAAGCGTAAGACAGAGGAGAGTCCAGCCCATGGCATTGATAGCCACATTTTTTTGGCTGCTACAAGAGTAGAGCCTCTTGTTGCCTTGTCAGTGAGATGCAATGAGTCCGCACGTTCTCCCCTCATCAGCGGGAAAGCTTTTGCCTCCAGGCCTTAGGGGAAGATGGAGCAAGTGCTCCTGAAACGCATTCCCGCAAGGAAGCAAACACCTGGCATAGTCCTTGCCACCTACACATCTGGGGACCTCTAAAACCTGTGCCCAAGTACAGAGAGCTCCAGCCACCTGCAGCACCAAGGATGCTACTGAACTGCCTCAGCTCGCTTCATATCTCTGCTCCACTATGGGACACAGTCACTTGACCTTTTATGCAGAAGGAGGAATCCATGTGATTACCCTCCAGCAGAGCATAGGTTCCCTTGGTTGGTCCTTCAGTTCCCTCAGAACCTCAAGCTGACCAAGTCTGAGGGAAAGAACCCTGTCTCTGGAAATGTGCCACATCAATTTACCCCCAGTACATTTTTTAGCAAGAAAATCTGCTCTCAGGCAACAGGCGCATAAGGGAGGAATGAAGGAAGAGGCCAGTCCTGGGGACAGAAGAGCAGCCCTCACCTTTACCTGCTGCCCTCCCACTCCACTCTTCAGCCCAAGCCCTGGTCCAGTACCCCCACTTGCAGCAGTCTGGTAAAGAGAAGCCCCCAAGGGACACTACGGAGCTACCAGATACAGAGCACTCAACTGGAGGTCACAGACCCAAGATGGCTCAGTTCAGAGATTAAATGCACTTCTCCTGCTGGCACCTGCCTCTTCTCTCCCTCAGAGTCCTGAACAAGTCCATGTTTAAGGCAGAAGCTGTTAAATGCAGCCCTGAGCCTGAATTTACAATGACCCTGAACAATAATTAAACACGTAAACAAGATGGTGCAAAAAATATGTATCTTACGTTCTGTTGAATTCAGCAGTTTACAAGGCTAGAATAATTAGTGGTTTAAAATGTTTTGACACAAGCAACCCCAATAATCAGGATAAATCCTATCAGGCATATGCCCGGATCCCCGAAGTGACAGATGACAAACAGAGCAGTGACAAGACGCTCTATCACGTGGGGAATCATTGAGTTAATGGAAGAATTATTGCTTCTGAAATCCACTCCAGTCCTATTCTGAGGAACATTCCAATTCATCAAAGCCAAATGAACATTAATTGCTGCAGCCTGGTAAGTTTTCGAGCTGCTGTGACCTTCATTGAATTTTAATCCAAAATAGATAAGATTTACTTTCACACAAGAGGAAACAACACAATTAAACCCAAATGACAGCAAAGATTATGGGGAAAAACACAACAGGCGTAATGACAAAAATATTGATTCCTTTCTACTTGACACTGCGCAAAAAAAGTAAATAAATAAAATCCAACATTTGCATATTTTTTTCTTCTCTCCTTCCTTTTCAGTTAGGAGACAAATTTCAGATGCTCAAGCCAAGAGGAAAGAGGTGGCAGATAGTAATGGAGACTGAATTCCCTTTAACTGTAGGTAATTAATGTTACGTCTCATTGGGGAGAGATTAGGAAACAACAGTGAGGAGGGGGGAAAAAAAGAAAAAGAAAAAATAAGTATTATTTTGCTGTTAAAGATGCCCTTGGGCTTGGGAGCAGATGTGTGAACAGAGTCACGGTTGCACAGTACCTAAGGCGTCTGCAGGGGCAGACGACCACCCCAGGGACGCAGGCTGCCGGCAGCCCCTCTCCCGGCGCCGGCACGGACCCTTCCGCGCTCCTCCCGTCCGCACTGGCTCCCAGCGCCCAGCCCCTACAGTCACCTCTCCCCAAATCCTCCCCCAAGGCATCAGCTTCCGCGTAAACAGAATTAGCTATATTTAAAGGAGGACGATGTTCTTGCTGACTCAGCGCATTGAGAGATTAAGGGGGGGGGGGGACCACACTAAACAAAATAGCCTCAAACCAGAAAGCCTCACACATGCAACCAAAAGTGGAGGAGGAAAAAAGGAAGTACAAAGGTATATTAGACACGAGAGATGCTGAGATGTGGTTTATTCGAGGTTGCAAGCGAGTCCCCGCTGCCCCTTTCTCCCGCGACAGAGCGCGGTGCGGAAACGCCCTCCCCAGCCCACGAGGCTCTGAACGCGGGGTCTGCGCTCACCGGCATCTCAGCCTCCGGAGCCAGTTCCCCAGGGCCCCAGCTCAGCACAGCAGGCACCTTGGCTTTAGAGGCAGAGCATGAGCGCCGAGCAAAGCCAGCCAAGTCATAAACATCAACACAAGTCCAAAGTAGCGGTTCTGTACGAGGGAGTTCAGCTTGCAGATGTCTCTCTGTCCAATAAAGCTTTGCCAGAACACTCCCTAAATGTGTAAAGTCAGGAATTAAAGAGATCCCACAGGCAAACTGTACCCAGCTCTCTATAACTCAGCCAGAGAACGAAGAGACAGGTAAAAGTAAGTGTTACAGTCACTTAAACGAGATTGAAAGGAGCACTTTCCAATGTTTCCCCCATTCCCTATGGTAAGATCCCAGGCAGATGATGAACGGGGTTTGCAGACTCCGGACGCCGAGTGGGCAGGACCACAGCGGCCACAACGGCAGCGCTGGGGTGGCTTGAAACGACCCCCGCGCGGGGTGTTCAGTCTGCAGACAGCGTGCAGGACGCTTCAGGCTTCACAGCGCCAAGCAGGAAGAAAAGTATTTAAGAGCTGGAAAGAGAAGACATGACGATTTCAAGCTGAATCTCTAGGTAGGAGGAGTAAAGATCCCGAGGCCGTACGGGAGGGCAGGAGGTCGAATGCTGCATGAGCACCGCAGGTTGGGGTTGGTAGGGGGACAGCACAGGTCTAGCCTGTTTGGCTAGCAAACACGGCACCACGCGGTAATAGAGCTCCCGCAGAAAGGCACAAGGGCTCAAAGCGGTGGGCTGTCTCTGGGATGCAATTCAGCAGGGCTCAGGCAGGTATGGAAAAGCGTGGGAAGGGAGGCTGAACAAAGCCCAGAACTCTGATGCAGTGTCTCATCCAAAAAACAAAGAGACTTTCACTCAGTTTTACTTTAGCTATACAATGCCATGTGGTTTTTGAGGAAAAAACAACTATATATCTTCTGCTAGTAACTCAAAAGTTGGCTCAGGTTCACTCCAAAAGTTAATGAATCTTCCAAAAATCTGGGCAAGGCGTCAAGTCTGTGAATGCAGTCCTGACCACGGCGTCCACGGCTTTTGCACAGCTCTGCCTGTTCCCCCTGGCTATTCCCAGGGACACATGTGCAAGCTGGTACACTGGCCCAGGCCTACAGTCCCAGGTCAGGACCACAAATCCCAAAAAACTGGGTACCAGAACTTCAAACAAAAGTGGAATTACGACATGATCTGCACATCAGGAAGATTTCTTCCTTTCCCTAATAAAGAAAACCTGCATTTCAAGCAATCATGCTAATCACCAGGCTACAGAACCAGTGTCTCACCCCTGGCCACAGACTACTTCGATACCTACAGAGGAGAACAGTTCTGCATGTGAGATTAGCAGAGGTTTGCTCAGAACAGCCAAGCAACCCCCCATTCAAATCAGAAATCAAGTTTTCCCCATCTCACACTTGCTCTGTTGTCTCCATTCCTTGTTTTCTCTCTCTCTCATCTGTTTTTTCAGGCTCACTTTCTAAGTATCCCAATTTTATCTTTTTCTCCCCAACACTCCATCACATTGACATTTTTGCAGGACATAAGAAATGCTCACTACCAAATCCACTAAGCTGGAGTGTCCAATTTCTTTTCCTTCTTGCCATCTTGCTATCATACTGCTTCTTATCTTGCCCAGCAGCCTTAACGCAAAGCCTCTTTCTGCGTTCATATGCATTCAGCGCTCAATCTAAAGCCTCCCTGCCAAGGGTCAAGGCACTCCAAAGAACAGACTTAAGCTTTCAAAATCAAATAGCTTCTTGTTCAAATGGAAAGCAAGACTTCATACAGCCATGATCTCTGCTCCTCCTCCCCAAATGAGCGGACGGTGCAAAGACAACACACACGTTCTACAGTATGAACACATGGACCTTTTGCAGCTGATTGAGGAAGCCTCCTATCCCTGCTGTTTTTTTCCCTTTTTTTTTTTTTTAAATCCACAATGGAACTGGACAGCAACTTCCTGGGGCTCTGAACCCACTCAAGCACAGAATGTACCATAAACAAAGACATTATTCATAAAAGCAAAGGATGTCCCTGACATTAGGGCTCCAGCTGTACAGTTTGCTCAGTCCCCCATCCTATAAAAGACCTTGTTTGGGCAAATAATTGACATGTGTATACATACTACTTTGTGGATCTACAAGCCTAACCTCTCAATTTTATCCTCACGGGAGTTAAGAGACAGTATGACTGGTCCCATTTTACAAATGGGATTCTAAAGCAAAGACAGGCAATGGACCAGATTCAAGTATGCAGGTAACTACCTCATAAGATACTAAAATAAGTATCTTAAAGGCAGAATACGTGTGCAATATGTTTTAAAAAGGTCATAAACACCTGAGATAAAGATACTCAAAGGATTTTGAAGAAAATTATCTTCTCCCTCTTAGATCAGACTTGTCCTTTGAAAGAAGGATCACTCAATAGCCCATACTGATTTGATAGGTAAAATTCAGTTTAAGAAAGCTTCAAAGAGACAAGATCAGCTCCATGATCTTGCCTTTATACATGCCTGAATGCAAGATCAAGGAGAAACATTCCACAAACATACCTCAAGAGCTGTCAACAGAGGCACGAGGAATCACAGCTTCCTTTTTACCCTCCCCAACAGCTTCTCCTCTGGAGAGGGTTTG
Organism: Rhea pennata; assembly: GCF_028389875.1. Lineage (NCBI taxonomy): Eukaryota > Metazoa > Chordata > Aves > Rheiformes > Rheidae > Rhea > Rhea pennata. The sequence goes on from NC_084680.1 coordinate 6,376,299, forward strand.
TTATATTTTATTTTTTAAAGGCCAAACTACATTTTTTCCTGGCCCATTCAAACTGAGCCTCTCCCTCTTTGGAGGCCCGACCAAGAGGACAGTCAGAAAAAGGCACTTAAGGGATACAGACATTTGTAAACTGGACTTGCCAGTCTGTTCTTTATCACCACCCTCCCACTCCAATCTGGCTGCCAGCCGGCATTCCCTCCCAGATGGTGCTCTGTGCCCTCAGACAGAGTTGGCGGCTTCAACTTACCATGACAGAGATATGAAGAATGTGCATCTGCTCCTCCACTATCTCCGAAGGCTCCTGGAGGGTAGGCGGAGTGACCCGAGACAGCTGCTCAGCACTGTTCATGGAGACATGGAAATACAGGGTGCCATTCTCCAACCACTGCTGCTTCCAGTGCACCAAGGAAATATCAGCCACGGTCCCAGACATCTCTGCAGTGACAAAACACACAACTGAGGGTCAGCCTTTTCCGTCGTGCTGAAAGGCTGCACTCTTAGCAGTTCAAAAGCCAAGGAGTGGAAATCAGGACACTTGAGTCTTAACCCTAGCACTGCTAAGTGATCTTAAGCATTGCTTTTGGGCCTCTGCATACCACCTTCCCCATATATGAAGAATTATACCAGTCTTCCTTAATCAAAGGAAAGGGCTAAAATTGAGATTTCTAGATAAGAAAGGCAACTGCAGTAAATAACACGTTGAACAAGGTGCCTTTAGCTTCCCACAGTTCTCCCAGCAACATGTCAGAAGTAACTCTTAAGAGGTCTGCAGTCAAGCCAAACGGTGGTTTCTGGTCACAACAAGGTAGAGGCAGGACACTTGGTGTGAAACAAGCCAGAATATAGATATCAGCATGTGCTCTGCTGGCTTTTATGAAGGAAATCTTCTTCCAGCATTAGCAAGCCAGCACTAGAGCTGTCTTTAGCAAGGATAGTCCCAGCACAGACTAACAAGCACCAACGAGAGGTGGTAGCTAAGCATCAGGCTTGACAAGTATGTATTGACCTTGGGGTTGCACATCTGTCTGTCTATACAGCCTTCTGCCCAGGAGATAGTAGTTTTAACTGTCACATCTGGTTTACAATGTAAGCACCTCGGGAGCTGGGATGGTAGCATCCTAACATCCCACAGCAGCATCTTACCCTGATCAACATTTACCCGAGCAATTAGCTGCTTGGACAGTTCAAGCACCAGAAGCAAACCCTAGACTTACAGTCACTAGCACAGTCCAGAGCCAGCAGCTTCCAAGCCTCAGCTGCAGCTCCTAGCTTAGCCAGGCAGCAGCAGAAATAGGCAAGATGATGGACAGCTGTGAAGCTGTCAGCAAACTTTTAAATAGATCTCTGCAAAGAACTGATTTGTCAGTTTGGCAGCCAAATCAAAACCGAAAAGAGAATACTAGGGCAAAATGATCCAAAATATTTCTCCTTCCACCACCTCTCATGTTTGTTTTTCCATTTGCAATATAAGCAATGCAAAACAACTCAGGTTCACAGTGGCAGTCCTCTTATTTACTGGGCCCACGGCTTCTGCAATCACCCACTTTGCGAGAGACCCAAATTCAATTCCCTTCTGTTTGTGAAGGAAGTGACCTAGCGACTGACTGTAATGGACTGTGATGTGCTTCGTAATCTTGACAAATGCTATTTTGCATAAGTATTTACACCTTCTGTGAAGCAGCAAATGATGGGTATCCAGTGAGTGCCCTTGCCATAAGGACACAGGGCCATAGGCTATCTGCCTCAGTGGGTGGACAACCAGTTCAGGAATGCAGCTGAGGCCCTCCTCCACACCTTGACTGCCCACCACCACTGGATCACTCAGTAAAATGGTCACCAGTAGAGAATTTTGATTATTCTTCTGCTCCTATCTCCAGCCAAAGCCTCTAGTGAACAGAGGTGGAATTTGGCATTCCACTTGCATGAACCCAGCTCGGCAAAAGCACATCCACTTCTAGCTCTGAGCAGAAACTGCAAGAGGAAGAGTGAGGCTGAGGTGATCCAGAGAGGCTACTGACATCTTTCAGATGGTACATCCTTCAAGATACTTTGGCGTCAGCTCACTAGCAGTAACGCAGGCCAGAAGACGGGGCACTTCCACTTCCCAGGACTCCCATCCCAACTTCACTTCCTCCAGCAATGAAAGCTGTTGATTCTTCAGGGACATTTTTTCTAAGCCCTGTGAGCAATACATTCTTCAGCAGAAAACTCTTGGCTTTCTGTCATGGATTAAAACTGACACAACACCCTGCTCAGAGATGTCCCCATCATGATTCCAGAGCACCCTACAAAGAGCTGGTTCCCTCTGTCCACCAGAGGCTCGCAGCCCCACCACTCGTTACGTGGCTGGCAGCAGCCCAGCTGAGGGCAAAGACAAGGTTAGCCTATTACTGCTGACTCCCGTATTCAGCACCTCACTAATTATGCTATTGACATACCTGGGACAACTGCACTGCCACCTGAATCTAATCGGAGGGCTGTGCTCATTATCTCTGCCTCGCAAGCACAGCCATGGTCATTATCCCCAATCTCTATGCACATCTGAGCACTCAAAAAGGAAAAAAATTAAATGGCTCTTGACCACACATGGGATCTGTAAGAGTCCACACTTGCACTCCTGAGAAGATGTGTGAACTCACTATCATTCCTCTGTCATTGCAATAACATCTCTGCCAACAGCCCCTTCCTTCCTTTAATACAAATAGCTGTTTGCTGAAGCAAATCGGTAGCAAAACGCATCGCTTGTGCTTTTTACCCTGTAAATCAACCCCATGACTCGTACTCTAGGACAGGAGTCTGTGCATCACCTAAGAATCCAATGAAATGAGTCTTGTCTCATCTCCAAAGAGACTAAACCAGGTTTCTTACACTAGATAAAGAAAGAACAACAGCAGAAGAGCACCAGGGCTGTTTAACATTGTTCTGCTTTGTAGCAATACTTCAAAAGGTCTGTACTGAAGAGCATCTCCTCATCTAATCAGTATTACAAGGAAAAGCTATATTTTTTTGGGGGGGGGGGACAGGGGGAGAGGGAGAGTGAGAGTGAGGGGAAAGCAACAACAGCTTTGGGGCAGATAACAAAATCTCTTCTCTAGAGGTACACAGGCCAAGACAACAGCCCAGTAACATCAAAACATAGGACTCCCCTTACTCAGAGACATTCTAATTCTGCCTAGAGATATAGTCACCCATAGGAGAGAACGGTTTACAGTATTAAACACTCTTCACACACACTCTCGAACGTTACATTACACACACATCCCCGCAGCCAACCTTTCCAGTAAAGCTCAAGGAAGCAGGTTACATTGATATGACCATAGCAGAGACCTGATGCGGGTGCCCCCTGGAACCTGCTGCTACCATTCTCAAAGGCTATGTCACATTAACAAAACAGAGAAATCAACTCCCGAATCAATCTTTCTCCAAAATTCTTCCTTTTCACACATGCTTTTGCATGGGATGTTTAAAAGTATCATGCAGAACATTTCTGTGAAGTTGCAAGATATAGGCAATTTTTGAGGATTTTAGTCTAGACTGAAGATGAGGCTACTTCCTTTTGAAAAGCTCTCTTCCAAAAGTAGAAACTTCAATTTAACCTTCATTTCACAATTTTAAGCAAACACAGCAGCGAGGCAATTTCCAATAGAAGTTGACTTGCCAGGCCTGGGTGCCATTTACCATGCATTTATAAACACCTGATTGCTCTTCATCCCAACACCTACATTGTAAGAAACCTGGTCATTACCACCCCCAGCACTGCAAGAACATCACACACCCGCCATCAGCTTCACTGCTCAATAAAGAAATAAAAATTTTCAAGCTCTGTTGTACAGACATGCTTTTGCAGCCAAACCCTTCAATATCCAAATACAGGGAAGCTTCCTGGCCTCAGATACTTGACATGAATATTACACTGCCTGTGTTTCACTGGACACACATTGTCATTCCGCTATCTACACTGTAGTTACAGCCAACAATAGGCCGTCCATCAGAAAGAATGCAATAGTCTGCAGCAAGATTGCCTGTTATCAGAGCTTTCAAATGCTTTTGGAACAAATTAAGGGCATTCCTGCACCAAAGCAGAATGAGATACGGTTAAGGTTTTAAATGGGCAGCAATGGAAAAGCACTTGTAGTCTATAGCTGTTTAAAATTGCAGTATCTAGAAGACTGGAAGTTCTTCGCAAGGATTCAAATGCAGCACTGAGTTCAGTCCTAACACAATGGCCACAGCTCCATGGATAAAATATTAAGTAAAACAACCAGACAAACCTGCTGGTAAGAAACTCCTGCCATGTTCTCTTCCTACCTGACCACAGCTCCCAGCAGTGAACATGTGTCAGGAAGGGAAAGCAAGGGTCCTCCTGCCCCTGCACAAGGTTGTCACTTCCACTCGCCGCACCCAGCCAGCCCCTCTTCTCACCAACAGTGAGCAGCAACCAAAGCCTGCAGGTAAACACATTTCTCCACCTCACAGTGAAGTATCTCCCCATGCAAGGCAAGACAAGATGTCTCCTCCCAGTCTTCAGCCCACCTCCTGCTCCCCATTCTTCACACCTGCCCTTCGTCTCCCATTACAGGGGTCAGCTGAGCCCAAAGAGCAGGGCAGCCTTCCTCAAGCCCCTTCAGCCAGCCATTCCAGAGCTGCAGTGAAACCAGCCCCTCACTTGCTTCTCCTTCCGAACCACCATGGGGTGGCAGCACACCCTTCAGCTTTGGAATGGGTCTCGCTCCATCTCAGTTCCTCCTTTGCCTCCCTCCTTCCAGCAACCCCCTACCTTCCCACCGCTGTGCACTCTCATCCTTATAGTCTGTGGGCGTGGAGATCAGCCTCCCCCCCATCCCAGGAAGCACCATAGTGCATGCCCCTGGCAACCACAAAGAAGGGTTTTTATAGTCAATAATAGATAGGTATCATAAGAGGCTTTCTACTCTTGTGTTGCAGATGTCAACTGCCCCAAGAGAAGGCTGGATTACATCAGCTAACAATGGTTTGAATTTAAAAAGAAAAGAGCATAGAGAGTAGTTTCTCTTTTTCTGCCCCTCCTCAGATGCCAGGTCACATAAGACCAACTTTACATCTCCCCTGGAAATTAAACAAGCAATCAAAACAAACCTCTTTGCTACGGCTCAGGCCCTGCACAGGGTTCAAGCCTGTCAGAAGATCATCTGTCCACGATAAGGTCAGGAGAGGCAGGAGGATGGTGGAGACACATCACAGCGAGATCCATTCTGATTGATTTTGTAATTCCATTTTCTCTTCACTATTTCTACAATCCTTACATATAAACATTTCATTGAAGTCTTCAACTCATATTACAATCAAACTTAAAAGCAAAAGGGCCTAAATACATTTGGTTGGGAACCAAGACGATTCCTATAAAAGCAGATTATGCTGACATGATGAATATAAAATGAAACAGCAGATATTAAAGTTGGAGAATTGTTACTTCATGCCTTCCGGCTCCTGTCTGCTCTACCTACCTCCTTTTCCTCCCCCTCCTACTTTCTTTTACTGAAGGCAGAAAGAAAACAGAGATAGCCTTTTCACCTCTGCCTTCTCCAAGGCTGCCCGGCTGGAAATATTCAACAGTCGCTCCCCCTCCCACCACAACTATCTGCAGTCCCTGAATGTTCTTCGGTTATTCGGGAGGTTGTAGCCCTGCCTTATCTGTCACGGAGTTTTACAAAACATGCTTTGTATTTAATTGGCTTGTTCTTGCTAATCTACCATGCTTATTGTATTTTTATTTAATTCTTGAAGGTCATTATTAAGAAAGCCATTCTGCTTGTGGCGGTCCATCTCCGTACTGTTTCCACTCCCCCCCACACACAAATAACTGACTGCTCTTTGTGCTTCCCCTTCTCTCCCCACCCCAGTTCTGCTCAGACCACTGGATCCATCAGACATGTTTACAAAAAGCACCAAATCCTTGGCACGATGAGTGGGGAGCCTGTGAGTAATTTCCAGCACGTGGATCCAGGCTCCTCCTGCCTTTTTGCTCACCACCTGTCTAATACCAGCAGGACCAGAACACTCCAGACAGACTTCATCAGCTCACCTGCACAACTCACCATCTTAATCTGTTAGCAAAGGAAAACCTGCAGAGCTTTTAGCAATTTTATTTCCTTTTACAGCAGGCTCGGAAATATGATCTGATCTTGCACGGGCTGGTACCAAGGCTAGCATCATCAACTGCTTCATCATCTTCTTGCCCATACATCATCCCTAACCCTGCAACGCCACTTCTACTGTTATTAGTTCAGGGCTCTTCTAAGCTAATGTTCTCCAGAGGTGCCAACCTCCACTGAATTGTTAGTTTATAGATTCCTCAGTGCTAGCTACCACTTATGCTAATAAACCAAAATTATGCAGAAAGTCATAAACAGAGAGCTCTCCCCAGTGCCCTTGCCAGTACAGGATTGCTCCCTACGGAATAGATAATAGCACTCTGTTCAGACTAGTTCCAAAATTACTCGAATAATGGGGCTTCCCCCATGCTCCCCAGAGGACTATAATGCAGTCAAACAGGCCCTAACAGTTCTTAGGATTTGGGCCTTTTGGTGGCGATTTTGGGTTTTTTTTTTTTTTAATCTCAGTGATTATTGCACTTCATTTTTTCCCCTTTCCCTCTGCTCAATTTTAACATGTTCCTACCCTTCTAAATCAACTCTCCTGCTTCCTCTCTCCACAGTGCTCCCTTGGGCAATACACGAACACAGCTGTGTATCATGAAAAGTCATAGAGAAGTTCAGAAGTTTAAGGAGGGAAAAAAATGACAAGATCCCTCTAATCATCTCTTCTCAAAGTGCCTGTGTGTGCAGAACACACTGCTATAGCTACAGGACACTTCAAGGGTGGTGGCTTCAGTGCTGCATGTGAATCCAAGTTTGCCAGCTACCCGCAGCGCCTGCAAGAAACAGCACAGCTTCAAGGCTGGTCTGGGGACAACCACCGAGTATGCGAGGAAGCCTTCAATGAGCCTGGGTCTTGAGATCACCCTATAGTGACCCCTACACAGCCCCAGGCAAGGCATCCATTGACACTGCCAGGCAGAGCAAGACTGCAAAGTCAACACCACCTCACCATCCACAAAGACAGATGATAGACATCAGCACAAATGCCTGCTCCTTAACCACTACAATAAAACAATGTGCTTTTGTGCAGCTCCAGTCCTTTCTTCTCAACTCCAGGGCTTTCAGCCTTCAGAGTGAGCCAGCAGCCATCCTGCAGCCAGACACAGGCAGCCCCAACTCCTGCCCTATCCCATGCAGCCACTACAGCATTACAAGTGCAGAAAACTATGAAGAGAATGTGTTATTCCCACCTTCACAGTGACACTAATCCTTCACAGAGACCTTTCAAAACCACTAAGAATGGTCTTGCATATCTTCTCCTCTGAGCAGAGGTGACTGTCAGGCTGAACTATTAGATGTTTTTGGTAAAATAGTGAGAAGCTACAAAGCACTATAGCAGCTCTTCCTCCTGAGCACCACCACTCCTAGTTTCTGAAAGGGATGAAGGTTTAGCGCACATACCTCAGCTTATGCACTTAAATACTTAATCCTTTCATCGGTCAGATTCCCCACGCAGTCTGTGACTCAGTGAACGCAAAGTTTGTGGGTATGTCCGCACTCACACTGCAGTCGCATGGCAGCCCTCAGCATGATGCTCTACTCAAACTTATTCACCTTCTGCAGGGCCAGAGGGTGCAGCAAGGTGATAAAGATGGACTAAGATCATGCAGAAGCACAAGCGCAAGAAGCGCATCCTCACTGCAAAAGCTGTTCATCATCAAGCTAGAGGAACTATGCAGTTGAATCAACTATTCCAAAAATGTCTCATAGTGGTTGCCCAGTAGATATAGCATGACCACACTTCAGCACAATGATACTGCAACATGCACTAACATGAACCCTAACCTCACTGCTCAACTTCCCGACTCAGCTCCAGCCTTTCTGGGGCAGCCTATGCAGTTTGCCTTGGACAAGTGTTATGCCAGCAATTTCAGAAATTGTACTGGATTTACATCCAGTTAACACTAGGCACAGTAAAAGCAATCAGAAGATCTGGATCTTACCCTTCCTCCCTCCAAGCTAATTCATAAACCCACTTTTTTTTTTTTTTTTTAAGAGTATATTTTAAACAGATGTAATTATCATGAAATACAGCAAGAGGTCAGCAGACCGCCTCATCACACAGATGAAAGCCGAGATCTGGGAGATGATGAAATAGGGCGAACAGGGAGGACAGACAGACCTTTCCACAACCCACCCTCAGAAAATGCTCCAAGATAGACAGAAGTGTTGGGCTGCTCCAGTAAAAATCTCACACTCCTTGCTCTGGAGCCATCTCCACAGTCCCACATTCCTTCTGACTTCCTAATCAAAAATCTCTTGGACCCCTAGAGAAGTCAGTGACCAGACATTGATTTGTCAGCGCTGCTTACAGATCGCAATCTGACTCTATGCACCTTACAGAAGCTCCATGCACATTGCATGTTCTTAAGGCTGCTTTGATTGCAATTCAGCCCTAGTACGTTACCCTTATTTATAATGCCAGGGCTTTAGCGTAGTGCCTCAGGCGGTCTGAAATTATTACAGAGCCCTTTTGACTTTCAATTCTGTTCCATTCAATTCCATTTTTATTTATCAGCAGAGATTCCCATTGACCAACAGCAGAAGCCAACTGCACGCATGCAGACAGCACCGCTGCATGTTAAGCCAACCCTATAAAAATTATTCCCAGGTAGCTCAACATGATGGGTCATCTCTATTCACATAAGAAATGCCAAGACTGGAATAGCAGGTGGCACAGCACTCCTGGCTGCAGCTTTCTCAGAGCTGAGATATCTCTGCTCAGAGCGGTGACAGGTGGTGCAAGCCAGGCCAGCGGGCCCACGGCCCCAAAACCGTGCTCCAGAGGAACTCTCATCACCAAGCGGGGGCTGAATCAGCGTCGCTCAGCAGTGTGCTCCCATCACACCCACCCGTCACAGTGCCATCAACCCAAATGACAGAGCCTTCATCCAAAAGAAGGAGAAGGAAAGTGACTTCACGCATGGCAGCCCCTCTTCCATGTCCTTCAGAGATGAAAGAGCAGGCTTGCAAGAGATGGGTGTGAACTCAGTACCCAAAATAGCCTTGACACAGATTTTCTTTACCAGTCTTCTCCCCATTCCCCAGTCCCCACCTCCTATTAACACAGAGGAGTTTGTTTTTGAAGCACTTTGGGTTTTTACTAGAAATCTCAAGCTTTGCCACTTACCTCAAAGAACCCCACTCCCCCAGGAAATACAGGGTTCACTTTTGTGAGCACAAATGAGGGCAACAACAACAACGAATGGCTGAGTCACTCCTTTTGTCAAAGGAGAAGGGCTGCTGGTCCACGTAAGATTTCTGATGAACAGACGTGAGGAACACTGCTAAAGTCTTATGTTGCCCACTTATTTCAGATCCTCAAAATCAAAAAGGGACACAGCTGATAAATGGGGGGGAAAGACTATTTGAAAGGCGCAAGGACCATTTTTCAACAGTCCAACTATTAATCCCTGTTAAAGAAACCAGGGCACATCTCAGATCAGGAATCTTTTCCGCTGACAGAAGGTACCTAACACTGCCAGCAATGGCCCTTGGCTGTTTTAAGGACATTGAAGAGGCTGCACTAAGTGAGATGGATTTTGGAGTATATTCTTCTGAACAGACCTCACTTATGGGTTTGATGTAACAGAACTCACAATTCCATGTGATTCCTTAAGTCACAACCACAGGGTAGTGGGGTTTGAGGTTTCCCAAAGCAGCACCAGCAACCTGGGCAGGTGCCGCACTCCGGGGAGCTGCCGAGTTTTGGGCAGGCATCGACTCCCTCAGCTCCCGCTTCACTCCGCAGTCCGTGCTATCTGTCATTTGCCAGCCTGCACCATTTTCAAAAGCCACTTTCCTAGACCCTGCCTGAAATCAGGGGCAAGACAAGCACCTCACTCCACATCAGAGACTGGAGCTCACTGCTTACAGTCACCCATCCACTAAGACAGCGGTATTGTAGTGGAGACAGACCTTTAAGAAGGGAATAGGGATGTCCTGGCTTAGAAGACTCAGCAATATGCAGGGAACTGATAGCCCTGCCCTATCAGGGCATGCAAATCTGCTCAGATCTCAGCCCTCTGATGGTTTATTCTGCCCCTGCATCACCTACCAGACTTCACCTGCAGCAAGAGAGATTTTTCCAGCACTGCTCTAAGCCCCAGCTGATCAGGGAAGACGGGTTATTAATACTGCTGTATTGGAATTTGGAGAGGCCTGTGACACCAAGACATCTGTAAACTCAGGCATGGTTTCCACAAGATTGCTCCAGGCATTAGGAACACTTTTCCCACTGTGCACCCAAGGGGTCCAGCTTCCAAAATCTTCACTAGATACCCAGGTAAAAAACACCGACTGTTTTTCCAACTATTTATTCCTCAGGCCATGATCCAGCCTGGCTATCATGAGATGCCTGTGCTTAGCACGCAGTCACCTACTGCTACCTACGCAGCTTAGAAAGACTGATCCCTCCCCTTCAGAGGCCATGCTGCCTGCAGAACGACACAGGGGCTTCGCGTGAGGACGGAGAGGACCTGAAGGTTGCGTCTAATGACACAACTGACGGCGACCGAACAGTATCTGCCTCACGCGATAACCACTCACTTTATTTTTCGCAACAGCTGAGAGCGCACAGGGAGGCAGCGTTGCTGCCAGGCATGGCAGAGACACTCGGAGCATTACAGACAGCCGGAGAGGTAACACCGCAAACAGCGGTGCACCGTCCCCGCCACGGGCCGAGGTGCCTTCTGCTGCCGTGCCGCAGCCAGCGGCGAGAGCAGCGCAGTGCCTGGCGGTCAGGCTGTAAAGCTCCACGCGAGGATCACGTGAAAGACTGTTTCATTAAGCACATGATAGACGTGACGTGTTAATTAAGGCTGAACTTTTACTGCTAACAGCCTGCACATGAACAGAGAAACACGCACGGGAACCTTCGTTAAAGAGGAGCGGCACAGACTGCCCAACGCTCGCAGTCAGAGCGCAGAGCCCAGGAGCAGGCAGCACACAGCAGCCAATGGAGACAGGGGCAAGTGGGTTTTACCTGCATTTTAATTCAAGTCCCAAAAGAGTTGGCTAGTTGTTAAATCACGCTCAACAAGCCCACATCTCTCCCTCTTTTTCTTTCGACCCAGACATTTGTCGGTGAGGTTGGGTTGGGAAAGCCTTCACCCAGCACATACAGCAGCACCTCAAGTGCAGAAGCCATGAAAGCAGAGAAGCCCAACGAGTCACTACTGCATTAAACACGGCTTGTGCAAAAAACACATTCTGTTTTAGGAAAAAAGCCTCAAGCCTCCTCCCAGTCCAGGCAACAGTGGCAATTACAATCTCTTCTTGGGCTTTGAGGTTCTGCAAGAGTCAAGAGTTGGAGGACAGCAGGGCCAGGTCAGTAATAGCGCAGGCATCACCACGGGCAGCCTGGCAAAGCAGCGCTGCTCCGAGCACCAAGAGGCAGAGCAGGGCTGCGCTCCCCGAGGTGAAGGCACAGATCGCACAGGCAGGGGACACTGCCCTTCTCTCCCCTGCAAGCTGTCGCAGGGGCGGAAGGGCAGCATAACCTACTCGGGTGACTTGAAGAGCGTCGCAAAGCCAGGCAGGCTTCGCACCAAAGCGAAATGTTGCCTTCACTTTTATAGCATCCACAGTTCTGCACAACGTACACTGGGGAGCAAGCTACTGAAGTAACTGTGTTGCACTCAAGGGGCAAGTATTGCTCAGAACTTGATTAAAACTAGCCAAGTGCTTTATAACCTCTATGCATTTTTAAATGTCTCTCTTTGGAAAACAGACCTCATAAAATGATAAGGTAGTTGATAGCTCAGGGCACTGCTCAAACTGTGAAGTAAAGTAATTTTTCTAGCACAGTTCCTCCAAGGATCTCCCTTCCAAATAAGCTAATCAGAGCTACAGCAGCCCTGACGTCCCACCAGAGCCTCCCACACTCACCTGGGGCAGGACACAGAGAGGACAGTAGTAAACAGGGAAGGAGAGAGGAGGTTTTGCTGCTTTCTAGAGACACAAAAACTAGGATAGTTCATCCTCCTGAGAGAGGGATGTCCTTTTCTAAGGAGGAGACATCAGTACAAAAGAGAGAACACTAAGTAGATTGGAAACATGGGGAGGGGGCTGTGTAGCTAGTAGCCAGGGATTTTCAGAAATATAGCAGTGGAGAACGTAGGCTCTTCTGCCTCAGTGTCAGCTGCAGCACCAGGTGCATGGTAGCATTACAAGCTGAGCAGCCGAGAAAACTTTGTGGTCTCCCCCCCCCCGCCCCCCCAAAAAAAAAAAAAAAAAAAAAAAAAACAGTTATCATGAACAGTTGCTAGACTCCCTCCTTGTACATCATATACTCATATACTAACTGGAGTCCCTTCTCTTGCTGTTAAAGTAGACACCTGCCATGGCTAAAAAGGATATTGGGTCCTCTCCTGGGAAAGGCCTTACTCCCTGGAAAGCCTCTGGTTCCCCAAAACCTCTTACTTACCCCAGAACACTGATCAAAATATGATGGCTCTGCAGTGGCTGCTCACAAAATTCAACAAGTTCTTGGACCATCGCAGAAAATCCAGTTCTCATTTTAACAGCACAGTACGACAGCTTAACCCAGGAGCTACCCGCACACATTTACCCTTGCCTCTGGATAGGGGCCACTAACCCAGGACACGCTGCCAGCCTCCCGTCACTCCAGGACCGCCAGGTTTCTGCACAGCTCGGAAAAGCAAAGTCCGCATGACGCCACACCAGGGCTGCAGGATGCTAGATGCTCACGCAGATGCCTGAGAAGTCTCAGCCCAGGAGCAAAGCTACGTGGCAGGAGGCTGCAGTGAGCAGACTGGCAGAAGCAAAATGGGTTTCTGAAACACAGCTGTGCGAATCACCACATCTCCCTGGACTGACTCGCGCTGAAATGAACTGGACTCGGAGCAGCTGATCTAAGATCACAGCAAAGCAGCTGGAGGGCTAAGAAAGTGGCATCACAGGACTATGAGACACTGGAATCCAAAAAAATAAAAGCAAACATGAATCTATTAAGACTTCCAAGAGCCTGTGGGCAAAATAATTGTTCCCCATTTATAGGTGGGTAAACCAAAATAGAGGCTAAGCAATTTGTCAGCGATTAGAAGTGACTAAGAGGCAGAGACATTTCCAGCCTGAAGCAGCAATGTTCTCAAAAATGACACAATTACCACCCAGGTCTGGCACAACAGCGGTCCCCTTTTTCAGCAGTGAAATTGGAGACGCAGGAGCATTACCCTTCTCTCGCAACCTGCACTTCGCCTCCTGCCAACCGATGGCTGCTCCCATCCCGTGCTCCATGCTGAGCACAAACCTGGCAGCTCAGTGACTGCTTCTCCAGGAGACGAGGGTTGGCTGCTCGGAGCAGCCCAGCTGCTCTTCAGGCTCCAGGGAACGGTGTCCACCAAGGGGCTTTACAAACAATGCATCTGCTCAGCAGTGACTAGGGAAACAGTGCACGCATGAGGGGGCAGGGGGTAAAAAGTTCCTGTACTATTTGCAAACCAGCCTGACTTGTCAGAGAGAGCCCAAAGTGTGAAAAAAAAAAAAAAGTGAGGGCAACCTAGGTTTGCCAGAAAACCCTGCTATGCTGCTATGGAGGCAGGCAGGCAAGCCGTTATGAGGTCCCGCATTGCAACACATATGGTGTCATGCGTGGCACCCCACAAGGGTTCGGGGAGCACAGCCACACCACACAGAGGCGGCTGCCAAGATGCCAGGGGTTATGTCTTCTGGACACCAACCTAAGCCTACTGCAGGGAGGTCTCCAGCCACCAGACTTGCCCAAAGGTTTCTCCAACTCTGGTAGGAGGACAGTGGTGCCCCATCTTTCCAAATGGCACAGAAATGCCAGCTACACTGTCACTGCCGTCCTAACTAGGGTTTGCAGAACCTTTGCCAGTTTGGACCACCCCCAAATGCACCCAATCCTTCCACAGACACATGGCTTGGCATACCCCACCAGTATCAAGACTTCATGAGACTTTTCCTGCACTCCCATCCTTCCCTCCTGGCATAACATTGGGTTTATTACCCCAGCCCCATTCTGCACTACTATTTTCACCTTCTCCTCTCCCTGTCAAGTTTACACCTCTTCCAACCCACTATTCCACAAGCAAAGGCTAATCCTTCTCCTCATTAACAGTGGACCTGCTCTCTGCATCAGCACAGCAATATTTCACATTAACATGGGGTTTTTTTTTTTGCTTGTTTTGGGTTCGTGTGTGTGTTTAAGGACTGTATTTGCTGTCCCAACATTCAGAGTCTTGGGGAAAACTGTACAGCAGCTATCCCAAAATGGCCACCTGTATCCACAAAGAAAAGCAATGGAGCATCCTCCTTCCATCCTCAATCTGCATACACAAGGGTCACGAGAGAGGCAGAGGGGGATGAATCCTTGCAGCCTCATTAGAAGGAAGTAAGAGATCTGCTTCTGCAAATAATAATTGATTTCTAAATTTATCCCCTAATTAAATAGGTTCCCTGGATGAATCTGCATGCAGACTGCAAGGTGATGATTTAGAGCCTGGCTTCCTACGGGAATGCATCAACACATGTTTGCAAATTGCCTCTCCCCCAGATTCAGAGGTAGGGTGATCATCTCCCCGTGCCTGTACACCCAGAGCAGACGCCCCCCTCCTGCCACCTGGAGCTTTCAACAAGCTAAGCTGAGTTTTCCTCTCCTTGAGGGTTTATCACAGCTATGTGTAGGGGAGAAGGGCATTTGCCACCTGCTTTGTTACTGGTCTCTGCACTCCAGCCTAGAGGGACTTCTCTGATGGACCAAAGCAAGGGACCTGTCATAACAAGAGAGCACACCTTGTGCCCTGCTGAAGTGGGAGGCCAGCTGGAGGATTTTTTGGCAGGCAGCAGCCACACAACTCAGGCAGAACTAGAAATGCACTGCTTAAACTCAGCACATGGTGACAGAGAGCATGAGAAACATTATCTCCAAAACAAGCTCTTGCTTCCTACACCAATTGAATGGCTGTTCCTGTCTAGTTGCTTTGACTTTTTCCCCAAAGACACCATCAGTTAATAAAACCTCAAGACACGGATCCTGGGATAAAACCAGGCTATAATCTCTGCAAAAATTAAACACATCTATCATTCTTCTGCAGAGAGCTCCTTTTGGAACGCAGGGAGCCCTGATACTCTCAGATGGCCAAAGGACTTTGGACACAAGAACAACATTTCAGCTTGAAAACATGACACTGCTGAGCCTCATTGCCAAGTTGAAGTCCACATCAGTTAACTCCTGCAGCCCAGGACCAGCCCCTTCAGCTGAAAGCCCAGGGACAACACACCAGGGTAAGCCAAAACAAAATAAAATAAAATAAATAAAAATAAAGCTTGGAAAGCTCATCCTTTCACAGTGGTATGCCAGACACCCCAAAGAGTGCCAAATTTCATATGAGCTAAAGCTCCCCAACTTACAACAGGGACCAGAGCTACCCACTGCAGCTGCAGCAGCGTCCAGTACCCTGTCCCCTGCCGTCTTCTTGTTTCTTCTCTTGGTAGGAGAACAGCTTATGGAAACACCAAGCTGTCTGATGGATAAAGACAGTCCCTGTAAATTACAGGAGAGGTTAATTAAACTTCCACGTAGACATTGTGTGACATGCCCTGTCCCTGCCATTCTGGCTGAAAACTGCTCAGGGCCATTCTGTGGCCATGTGTGTACTCATACTCATCCTCCCCTTTGGGACGAGCAGAGAAGGTGTTGTGCCTTTCTGCCCCAGTTACCCTTTCAGAAGCCTGAGGATACCTACTGTTAATAAACACAGGGACCACAGCCTACCTATCTGTAGGCAGGGCAGGAGCCACCGCAGAGTTCACTGAAGACTCCCCCCACCTCAATAAGAAGAGAGGCAGTTGCTTTCATTTACATACCATCTTCCAACTGCTAGAAGTGGTAACACCTTAATCTCCTCTTCCTTCCTCCCTGCCAACTTTCCATCTTCTAGCATCATTTGGATACTAGGCACAGAGGTTCACCTTCCTTCAGGGTTCCAGCCCGCTGGTGCTCAGGTTTTGAGATATACGCACCATCCCTCCTGTACTTGCCATGCTGAGGCTCATTCTCCTGTCACTTGGTGCTTGCAAGGACCTACCATCAACACAACACATAGATACTTCACTTGGGCTGACTGGTCTATCAGGAAGGTAAGTACAAATAATCAGGAAACCTCTACTGGATGCTTGGCTCTGTCACTTGCCCCACATGGCCTTAGAAAAGGCTTTGCCACATATTATCAAAGACATTTATGTACCTACTTCTCCCTACTGTGCTTCTAGAAAACAGATTAGCAGCCTCCATGTGCAGCTCCCACTGCTCTGAAATCAAACAAATGGAGAAACTGCACCATCTGCACATTATCTTGGTCTGTGATGGAAAAAACAGACTATTAGGCACTTTCTCAATAAAAACTTCTCCCTCTATTATTTTCTGAAATAGAATGAATTTAAGGCCACAATCAAGCTGTGAAAGACAAGCATCAGGCATATCCTGGCCGAGCCTATGGCTACATGGCTTTCCAGGGAAGTTACGTGTGACTCAAACGGTCACATACTCCTTCTTCTTTGAAGAGGTGTCAGATAGGACTCCTTCCCCTTGCCTTGAAGAATGCTCAAAAGTAGAGCATCTCCATGGTATTTTGGATTTTTCAACATTTCTGGATGAAAACTATCTTGTTGAGAGAGCTCTCAATCAAAAACCACTACTGCAGAAGAAGTTAGGTCCCTAACCTACTTCCATACTCAAAAATAAAAATCCATTAGGTGGCTAAATACTTTAGAAAGTCTGTCCCTTCATCTCTCCACTTTGGTACTCCATCTGTAGCAGAGCATCCTCCTTTGTAAATTGCCTCCGAGAGCCTCAGATGTCTTCTAAAAGAAAACAGTATTATTCACAGGATGGAAAAAAAAAGATGCAAGAAAACTAATTAGTCCTCGTATAGAAGAGTTTGCAATACACAGCATTTAAATGAAGCCTGATTTTTGGATTGCAGTGCTAGATCTTTGCTTTGCGTCAGAGTGAGTTTCTCTTCCAAAGATACCTTTTTTTGCTCACCTTGAGCATTTTTAAAGGCAAAGAAAATTATTTTAGGTACCAAAGCAAATTCATAATCTAGGTCTCCACCACTTACCAACTTGCGCACATTAAAACTCTGCTAAAAGCAGAGCATGATGAGTCCTTGAGGCCCTGCTCCCCAAGGATGTGTGCACATAAAGCAAGGAAAATGTGTGGTTATTAGAGTTTAGCTTTATTGTTTTCATAAAACACACTGAAAGATTGTGTTTATGATTCTGGAGAAAATAAAACCTCTCTCCAATTGTTAAAATAATGAACACAAGATACTCCAGTGACTTCTAAACAATCAAACACTTTGGACTTGCATAGCACCCTCTACTCGGATTTTCAGAGAAGTCATTACAAGAATGAAAATAAGTCTTGTTTTGTGGTGGATAAAACCAATATCCTACAGGATAGCCAAAGGAAGAAGGATAGTTTAAACAGTCACTGCATGAATCTAAATTACAAGGATCAGGAAAGGAACTGTTCAACTCACTGCAAAACTGTTTAGGAGCCAGTTTTACCAGTTTACATTAACACCTGAGTTCCTGAACAATCAAATCCTTTTTGAAACTGAGATTTGAGCAGTAGAGTCATTTAAATATGCTAAAACCAAAAACATCTCTGCATCTGCTCTCTGCCCTCTACCACAGCCTTCTCATGGGGTCTCGAATCACTCACTTCAGCTCACTGTGCCTCAGCTTTCCCCTGCACGAGGGCCGTTGCTCTCAAACCCGCCAAACTCTTTGCCATTTCCAAGTCAAGACCAATAAGGCACCTCAACAGGCCATTTCTTTACCCCATGCAGCCTACCCTACAAACACAGGAAGGCTGAAACAAGGATCGAACCTGCTCCTGCTCTTTATTGCCAGGCCACATGTAAAGCTGGCTGAGGGCAGGGATTGACAACTTGCAACTATGCGACAACTTCTCCAACACAGCACTCACACCTTCAAAGGGCTTTTGCATGCGTTGCGCCCCATTACTCTTAAGGGTTTCTGCATCTGGCTCTGAGGAGACATCCGGACCAGTAACGGCATGCCAACCTGAAGCTGCACGGCTCAAGGAACAAATGGTCTCCATCACGGCTCCTGCTCTAACCCAGGCTGGAGGAAGGGCAGACCAAAGCGTTCTCCTGCCTTTAAACCTAACAGAGACTCCGCAGGGTTATGAATTATTGAACGGAGCTGTCTCTTCTATTTAGCAATATGAAGATGGTACAGAAACGCAGACTTCCCACAGGCCACGTCCCCAGCACAGCCACCAGCGTGCGTTACAGCAGCACCCTTCCCCAGCATGCTGTCACTGCAGTGGACAGGCAGGAGCCAAAGGGCTCAACCAAGTGGGATCATTGCTGAAGCACGGAAGCTCTCTACCTGTCATCCATGCCCAACACCACTGGCAGCGCAGGGATCACATCCATCACCAAGCAGAAGGAAACACGGCCCCACATTGGGAAGGGAGGTAAGCTCTTCAAAACAGGTGACCCCCTCCGTATCCCCACATCCCCAGTTAAAAACCTGGGCTGAGCCAAGACCTCAGGCTCTCTTGGCCCCAGCCAACTGTTAACCTGGAAGGGCAGACTTGGCAGAAGTAGGTCTTTTTTTGGAGCCCCAGCACAAGGAAACAGCTTAGGTGTAGAAAATGTAAGAACTCAGCAAGGGTGGAGGTGCTGAGAAAGTGGTGTGCGTTCAGTCTCGCACACACTGTCTGGAAGGTATTATTGCCAGCTTTAAACCAACCTATTAGTATGAGCCTTTGGGGCTTGCAATAAAAAGAGAGATGTTTTTCCCAGAGCCAAGCAAGATAGAAGGTGTCTGAAAATTAAAGCAGCAGCCTAAAAAGATTCCAGTTCCCTTTACGTATATTTATTTGCAGGTTCTCCAGAGACTAAGGTCAGCTCTGGAGTACTGGAGACTGAGCTGGGTTTATCCCTTGCACTAGCATGACACACAGGCACC
Source organism: Rhea pennata (assembly GCF_028389875.1). Taxonomy (NCBI): domain Eukaryota; kingdom Metazoa; phylum Chordata; class Aves; order Rheiformes; family Rheidae; genus Rhea; species Rhea pennata. The sequence continues at coordinate 6,395,432 of NC_084680.1, forward strand.
TTCTGCACTACAGACCCAGTACGTTGTCAATGAAGGCTGCCAAACACCAGAAATCAATGCTGTCATCACTATGGTTGGAGTATAAAGCAGCATAAGCCAATGCTGCAGGACAGCTATCTAGCAGCTTCATTCCAAAAAGCACATGACAAGACCGAACTGAGGCTTAACCGATTTTAAACCACCATCAGATTTGGCTGTTTAACCATAGGCTGTGCCTACCAAATCCTTAAATAAAGACAACATTGAGCATCCAAAACAGTGCAGTTTCTACACACTACACCCCAGCAGCATGCCTCAAAAGTGAGGAGTAAGGTGTAGTTTGTAGTGTCCCACTTTTTCTCTCCTGTAAAGTTCTTTTTCATGGACCTTATCCTGAAGAAAATACAACTGCAACCAACACACTGCCTCCAAGAAATCTTATTGTTGTTGTTTTTAAATGAAATAAAGATCTTTCACTTGGAAAAAGCTGAGAAACAAGTTATCTTGCAAAAGATTTGCTGTTGTGGCTGCCCTTGATCATCAGTTCACAAACAATACTGCTACCAATACTCTGAGAAGATTCTCACTTAAACATCAGAAAGAAAAAACAGCATCTTCCCAGAGAAGCACACAGGAGACCTGCTAACTCTAATGCTGCTTTTTGCCTCTGCAAAACACAACTCATCCTGACTACAGGAGACTCAGTTGCGCTGATCACCCCAGCTCATGAATCCTGCCCACTCTTTCTTTTTTTAATTTTTTTTAAACTCTTGATGTTAATGGAAAAAAAAATCTCTGGATCCACTTGAAAATGAATTATACTTCAGTAATTGCAGCTGCTATAGGGCAGTATTAGGTCAAACTGCCCTTTTTGTGCTGTTCTCAAACACTATAAATGATAAATAGGCTCATTTTCAGCAGAGCTGAATACTTGGAGCTCCAGGTGAAGACCACGCAAACTGCAGATGCGCACCGCTCTGACATCGCATCACTGTGTGTGCCAAGCACTCCGCTTAATAAACCATCCGAATACACGTTAACACAAGCACTACTTAGGCTCACACTGCTTGCTACTTCTTGTGATCTTCCAGCAGGTCTGCTGCACACAGCTTTCTTGTGTGATCCACAAGGCTGTCTTCTCTAGACCACGTTTGATTGCTAAAGAAATCTATGCCATTCTCTCCTTGCAGAAGGACCTTCTCAGCCCAAAACAGAGATTTTTCCCCCCTCCTTTCCCATTCTAGTTCCATGTTAATTAAGATAGGGTGGGATTCAAGAGACTAATTACCACTGTAAAGTTACTCTCCTGAAAGCTGATAAGGGAAGTAATTAGGATGGACAAGCAAGGATTACAGCTCTGGAAATCTCTCTCTTTTCAAGATAATGCTGTTGCCCAATCTTAAAAACAAGTCTACAGGCAAAAACAAAGCAGTTGTGGAGATGAGAACAGGACGGCCCTCGCAGAGCAGAGGTCTTTCATGTCATAGTGCAGGAGGAACCCCTCTCCCACAGCTGGAGACGAGGACTGATAGTATTCAGTGCCGGCTAGCAAAGTCCACAACCTCTGATGTGCCACCCCAGCAATCCCAGACACAGGTCTCCCTGCCCTAGGCAGCATGACAGTTCACACTTGCATGTAAGTTACTCGTGTTTTATGTTGCTGAGCTATCATGTTCCTTCAAGCCAACAAAGCCAACACCTTCCTGCCATCTGCAAGCTGTGCCTTTCACTGCTTTGCCTTCATCGAGTCTCTTTTCACCTCCCCAGATATAAGCTAAGACATGGAAAATACTCAAGTGCTAGATAGAAAATGACAGCCGTTCAATAGGACTGTCACAGGACATGCATCCCCTTGGCACGAGGGTAAAGGTGACACTTTGCAGCGGCAGAGCGCGTGACAATCCTGGCAACCTGGCTGCTCTAAGCAAAAGCCTGGGAAATCCCACAAGCGCTCACCCTGCAATGCCACCTGCACCTTCTGTCCTGTGGTCTGCCAACTCCAACTTGCTTGCGCACGTGGAAGAGGTGTCAGAGGTGATGGAGAGCACTGGTAGGTCAGAGGATCCAGATTCAAGTGCAGCCTCCACAAGAACCATCCTATGTGACCTTGTGCAAGGCGTTTTCTACTTTGCAGCTATGAGAGTAAGTACACTCCTAGGCCACATCCCTGTGCTTGAGAGATCTGTAGCCCCCTACAATCCCCTGCATTTGTGCTATACGTAGTAAAAAATGTGCATCAAGCTCAGGCAGAGCCACCAGTCACCACTAAAGTAAAATCCTCGCAGAAGTAACAAAGCACAGAAGTTTGCTGGCTTACCCGAGTTCCCACGGCTCAGACCACTTGTGGCACACTCTTCCAGTCGCCAGAATATCAGTTCCAGGGTCACATTTTTACTGCAGAGATGCACATTGCAAATACATTCCTCACACTCGCATATAGATCATTTTGCTACAACAAATTCAGGGAGCCTGTGGTAGAGCATTTATAACTAATACATGTTCTAATGTTCCTGTTCACCTGAGACACCCAGAACTTTCCTGGCTCATTTGTCAGATTTTTATTTTATTTATTTATTTATTTATACTTTCTCCCCCCAGGTCAGTCGAATCAATTAGCTTTAATATTCACAGGCACTCAAAGACATCACAAGGTCATTTATCGGTTACTTTTCAGTTTCAAGTCTTGAGGATTTTGCAGGAGTTGGAATCGAGGCTTTTGATCCTCCGCGGCATATTGAAACGAAAAGGAACCGGCCGAGGAAAGACAGTGATGGAGCACCCCACCACCACGCAGGTAATTAAGGAGAAACAAACACATTTGTTCGCTGAAACAAGAGGAAAAACAAGGCAAAGCGTTTTAGTCTAGCGAGGAGGAGACGAGGTGGCGGAAGAAAAAGCAGCAGCTAATACGTTTCCCTGAGAAGGGCAAAACCGGTTTGCTCAAAAACGTTCGTGTTTCAGCGGGAAGTTTGTCAGGTGCCACGTGGGGACCTTTGTCGCTTCCGATCAGAGAGACAGCAAAAGGAAGGAACCCGCTAACGCGAACAGGCAGAGCTCCGCGGACCCCCGGGACGGGCAGACCGACGCAGCCCCGTTTGGAGAAAGAGCTGTTCTGCGGGCGCAGAGCAAAAGCCGAAGCATTGAAACCTGCCAGTTTGTCACAAGACGGGGCGATCGCTCCCCGGCCAACCTCAGAATTAACATCCAGGAAATTAATCCCTTGGGAAACCTGCGACTCCCTAGGGGCAGCTAAACACTTACTCTTTCAGGGCCGTGACAAGATGATGCCGGGGTTAGGTCCGGACCTGCACGCCGCCCAGCGTGCTTTAGCAAAAAAAAGAAAAAAGTAGTTTTACCGTGAACTTGAGCACTTCGCTCTCAAAGCGAGTGTAACGCGAGTGCATCAATCTACGCTCAAAACGTGTTTATTAAATGTTTTTAATATCACAGCGGCAGACAGAGTAATACAATCAAGACTGAGTCACACATCTTTCCGAGTCCGTGGGGACCGCGAGTACAAGCCTGTTTTTGTTTCTTTCACACGGAATGATCAAGATATAGAACTAGCAGCTCAAATCACATGCGCTCTCCAGGGGCAGACGATGGTAATTAGTTTGTGTGCATTAGAGGCATTTTTGGTTTCAAGCACTATTCCGCCAGTCTGGCAGGAATACTCAAATTGCTGGGCAGCGAGCGCTTGGGGAAAAACCTGGCCCTGCCCGTGAGTGCTCAGCAGTTAAAAATCCGGCCCAAAGCTCTCAAAAGTTGGTCTTTCACCGCCAATCATTTGCTACCTAAAAAGCACTCTACTCCGGGCCATTTTTTTCCATGGGCAAACACCCTGCAGGCAAGAGCAACTATGAGAGAAGACCTCTGTTATTCCCATCACTCACTGTGTATTCAACTGCAATCACAAATTCCTAGTGCATCAGCAGAGAGGCCCATCCAGCCCCTGCTTGGGCAGAGAGAAGAGATGACTCCATACCTGAGAACCTGTTCTGCATGTGAAGCAGGAGTGGAAGAAATACTTTGCTTGCCTTGGCTCTTCTAAGTCTTAAAAGTAGGAAGGGAGCCCACACGCAATTTAAGTATATAATGATAGAAAGGCAGAAACCTGTCTGCACAGTTATGGTAATCTAAGAACCTTTTAATCGGTATGCCAAGGTCACAAGCCTTGGCAGTGGGTTTCTTCCTTCCAAATGGGCTTCAAGCTCCCAGCAGAGCCGGGGCCAGGAGTGCACCATGCACATGCCACGGTTCTTCCTGCAGGGAGCACGCCTGCCCCTTCTGTGCCTTGCCAACAAAACCAAAACACCCTGCAGACCCTCCAAACACGGAGCTCTATTTACTGAGATAGTTTTGCTTAACCTTCAAAGAGCAAGGCGAGTAGAAGTAACCTGGAACAGCACAGGAACTGTGCTTTCTTCTGGACTAGGAGATGCGCTGAAACTTAACCTGTAGCCGTCTGGCCTGGCAGCCGTGCAGCATGGTCAGCTTTCAAGCAAACCCACCAGGCAGCACAGGAAAGCACAGGAGAAACTTTTACTTTAGTCTCCTTAAAACAAGGAGACTCCTATTATTCTAGGAGGGCTTCACCCAGGAGATGATCCTTCAGGCAGAGCTAACCTGATCAGAGCTACCACCACCACCATGCTCAGTACAGCACAGAAATGCAGGGGAAAGAAAAAACATGCAGCCTCTTATCAGCACAACAGCTCAGATGACAATGGGGGAACAGTGAGGTCAGTATTGCACTGCTCTAAGGTCTACTCGAAAGCAGACGTAGGCGGTCTGAAAGTGGTTTGGACTTCTCACGACAATCCAGTGCCCCCAAGCCTCCATTCAACACAGCAAGTGCCTTTCCCTGGTTGTAATGGTTGTGAAGAAAATCTTGAAAACCATGAGGCACACTCAAATGCACCTGCTACCTGAGAATACAGCCAGCCAACACCTGGAACCTACCTATGTTGCACCTGCTCAGGTCCTCATACAATGGTAATCCTTCTCAGCAGAGCTGAAGTCAACACTATTCCCCTGCTGACTACAAAATCAGTGAAAAAAAGGCATGTATTTCCACATACGTCTGCCCAAACATAACACTACCAAAGGCAGCCTAGACATTGAGGTACAACCGTAACATTGAGCCCATTTTCCATTTGCTTGAAGTACTGAAAAAAAGAAACCTTACAATGTTCTTCTGTGAACTTAATGTTTCATTTGACAATCAGTTCTGAAACAGTTGATGCTTAAACAAAAATTTTATAAAAGTGGTAATTAAATCACCATTGGGCCAAATTTACTTTAAACAAAACAAAATTTAAAAAGCCACCCTGTCTCGACCAAAAGAACCTATCCACTTCCATCAAGGAGCGAAGGAAGCTTGCTTTGCCCTTGGGAAATTACAGCCTATTGCTATAGGTGTGTAAATATAGTTTTACAGCCCAGTAGAAAACAGGGGTAGGTACAAGGTGTCACCAGAGAACCTATGCTGGATGAGCATGGTGCTCCAGTCCAGCATACGACCTCAAGGGCCTGGGAGGCCACAAGCTCATCCAGCTCTGCATAAAAATCAGTCTCATCTTTGCAATTAATCCCTTTGGCACCATAAATGAGAGCAAGGTGAGGCAGCTCCCACTAGTGCTGCCCTGTCTCATCTCTTCTGTACTCATCTCCCCCAGTGTTTCCCCTTTCCAAGGCCATGCTCCTAAAAGATGGAAACCTTTGGAAGTTCAGCAGTTTGCACAAATTGCATGGAGTTCCTCAGCCAGGCCAACACTTCACCTTGAACCAGAATTAGTCCCTTTTCTTCACACCTGTCACCGAGGAGGAAACAGTAATGCTGCTGTCACTGCGCTTGCCACTTTGCATGCACAGCTGGGAGCCAGGAAACTTTCAGGCTTCACCTGGGCTGCCTCTTGCTCCCTCTGAACTGGCCTTTTGCTAATAGGCAGCTGCACTCCCAGAAGACTGAAACCTTTGGAAGTTCAGCAGGTTGAACAAATCGCCCTGCCCTTTTCCTTTATGGAGCACGACTGCATCTCACCAGCACTCCACTGCCCACTGTACCACCTCCATATGTCGGCATTTATTAGACAGCATTTACACACCGAGATCTGCGCAAAGCGAGCTGCTAATGGCGAGAACAGGCCAAATGCAGCAGCACTGTAATGACTCCAGCCTGGGAGATCAGCTCCCAGCATTCTGCCTATTAAGCAGTTTATTTTCCGAGTCGATGCATTCAAGGACTTCATTGTTTAACATTCATACAAAACTCTTGTCACCTGGCAGGTCAGGATAAATTAGGTGTGTGCGTGCGCGCATATGCAACTAGGACACAGAGGGCTCCCCACCGCTAAGCACAAGATCAGCTGCAGTGATTAGCAATCAAAATTAAAACACAAAACAGTGCATCCTAAATCCAGGGGAGAGGGAAGGAGGGAGGGAGGGAGGGGGAGAGAGAGAGAGAGAGAGAGAGAGAGAGAGACAGAGAGAGAGAGAGAGAGAGAGAGACAGAGAGAGAGAGAGAGAGAGAGAGACAGAGAGAGAGAGAGAGAGAGAGAAGCCAGCCAACAGATGATATTAAGTGGAAAAATAGGAGGTTAAGTCTGAACTTGAATCTACCTTCTGCATGTTTTAAACAAGGTTCACCATTGCCACCCTTGTAACTTCGCGTCCGGACTACTCGTGTGGGTATCACATCTCCCCTCCACAGCTCCGGGCTGCGCAAGCAAAAGGAGGGTCACACGAAGCTGTCACGCCCCAGAGCTTTGCAGACGGGGGATCACCTGTATCATGTAGTTCCTCAGCCAGGCCAAACACTCCAACTTGAACCACAATTAGCCCCTTCTCTTCACACCAGTCACCGCGGAGGAAGTGGTAACGCTGCTGTCACTGTGCTTGCCACTCTGTGCGCACAGCTGGGAGCCAGGAAACCTTCTTGGGGCTTCACCTGCGCTGTCTCTTGCTCCCTCCGAACTGGCCCTCTGCTAATAGACACCCAGTCACCCTTTCCTGCCCAGGGTTATTTTGCAGCCTTGCCTTAAGAAAGCTGAGTTAGGAGGTACTATTTTAAGTCAAAGGATTCCTTTGACTTAATCCAGGGCAGCGCACAGACTGCGCTCTCCCTCCCACCACTCTGCTCCCAGGTCAGAGCAAAGGTTGCAGAAACAGATGTACAAGACCCCAAAAGTTTAAGGGAATGCTTATTTACATGGAGCCATGCTGCTAAGAGTGGGGAAGACAGAAAAGCAAAGAGATAAGCTACCTGCTTCTGCACATGATAGAGAAAAGGATTAGATACTTGCAAATATTTTATCCCAGCCAAGTAATTGCACCACTTGTTCTTATGAGTCAGAGCTATTTATTTTCATGCTTCAGGGCATCAGTTGATCACACCAGCTGAGGTAAGGCAGAAATTCCCACTGCTCCTGTGTTTTGCATATTGCAGGAAAGTATGCAACTATTAGCTACTGCAGGGCAGTGCAGCTTGGGACTCCTCACTTCCAGATCCACTTCAAACTCTATTAGATGAAGAGGAAATGCAAGATAGACTAAGAAGAACTTATTCTCCAAGCCAGTCAAAGTATTTCAGCCTACCTACCAGCTTCCTAACCTCCCCAACACAGTACAGTCATTGCTCTCACCAGTTTTATAGGAGGTCACTGCTGCCAGCAGAGAATAAATATCTCGTGCTCCCTGCCCCAGGGAATGGGTGGAGGATGATGAGGCTCCAGGCACCTTTTGGGCAAATTGTAGCCTGTCCTATCTGGCTGCTTTCCTACTCTGGGCAGCAACTAGAGGAGATACCAATGGGAAGACTATCCAAATGAGAAGAGATAGTATGAGTCATACACGAGGTGAAAATAAAAACAACTGCTATCAGCCCTGTACACAAGAGCCAAAGTAGGGTCACAAAAGCTCATTTCAGAGGCCAGTGACTCTGCAGCCTTTGCCAGGAGCAGACACGGATAACTGCTCATTTCTGAACAGTTAAGGATTCACAGCTTTAATTGCATCAACACCAAGAACTCTCCCCAAACCAACATTCAGCCACTAATAAATAAAAACCAGGCAGTACGTACATGGACAGGGCAGAGGAATGCATAGAGAAAACAGTCAGGAATATCTGACCAAGAGGAAAAAAAAAAAAAAAAAAGCTTCCCTTCACTTCTCCCTCTCCGCGCTAACTAGGCAGCCTGTGGTTACTTCCAGTAATTCAGGAGCACTTAATAAAGGTCTTGCAAAGAAAGAGCCATTGATCTCCGAGCACGGAGCACGAAACGAAGCAGCAGAGGCCAAGGCTCGCCAAAGAAGAGCTCCCCTCTGCACACGCAACAGGGCCTGCCGCTCTCGGAGCACGGCGCGTGCAAAGCCGGAGCCCCTCCGGCGGCGCGCGGTGCCTGCCGCCCCAGCGAGGCGCGGGACCCGCGGGGACGGACGCTCCGGCCCGAGCGCGGGGGCAGCCTGGGGCTGGGCACGGCTCTTGGCTGCACTCAACGGTGAGCACGCAGACCCTGCCGAAGAGCGGTGTCGAGGTAGCACGCACCCGTCCGGAAACGCCTCCCGGAGCTGCCCTCCCTTTAATCAGTACTAATCTCCAGACGTCAGCCCCAGCTGCCCTCCCGAACCACGTCATTTTGTCTCCTCACCCCTGCTCAGTCATTCTCCAAAAAGCCAGGTATCTCATACTTCTCAATGTACGCTCCGCTGAGCCCCACTAGTAATTACAACGTTGCAGCAGCAGCTCCGTAACTTTAATTATAAGACAATTTCTGTCATAATCCCTGGTTTTGACTCACTGCCCCTCTCTCCCTCCCCTTGCCTTCATCCTCTCATTCGGTCATTACAGAAGGGAAGTCATGCAGGTAAGGAGGAGTTTTAACAATTAAGTATAATGATAACACGGACATCACTTTCAGAAAGATGTCTGAATACCGTTTCAAGGGCAGGACAGCAAGAAACAACTTGCTCTCTAAAGCTTTGACACTTCTCATGTCATCAGAAACAGCATCAGGATTATATTCTGCAGTTTGTAGTTATTTTTCAGATAAACAAGTTTTGTCTCATCCTTTCCAAAGCTCTGGGATATTCTTTCCTCACTCCTTGCATCTCGCCTTTCAGTAGAGCCCAGCTCTATCAAGAGCTACCAGGAAAACCTAGCAAACTCCAAGGAGGGCTACAAACTCACTGAGACCTCCACACTTGGCATCTGCTGGGTAATGGCTCATTTGCAAGGGAGCCAGGTTACAGGGAAAGTGTCAAGCAGATGAAATTCTCTAACCCAAAAGTTAAAGCCTGGGGTTTTCTACACCCAGACCTTCAGCTAAACTCACCTGACTTCCCCCAGCGACTCATTTCACCTCTCATCCCCCCAGCTGTCACTGGGGATAATATTTTTTCCTGACACGCTTTGTTATTCAGAGATAGAAGATTCTGTAAATGCTGAATTATTATCATCAAATTATAACACTCAGAACATTGTCTCCCTTTGGGATTCATGCTGCAGGAGGAGAGAGCACAGCACAGGCACTCAGAGTTGAAATGTGCTATGTTTAGTTTCCTTAGAGATAGCGAGGATGGATGCTGCTTCAGTATTTTCTCTCTCTTCCTCAGCTGTCCTGGAAGAGTCTCTCTCCCTCCCTCCCTTCCTCTCTCTCTGACAGGTCTTCTGGTGCAGATAAATGAACTATATTTGAAAGATAATTCTGGAGCAAATGGGAACAAAAATGTCAGAATTGTCATAAGAGATTTTTGGAATTTCCTTTCCATTTCAGGGAAAGAGGGTGGGGGAAAAATAAAAAAAAAAAAATCAAGGCATTTTGCATTTCATTGTTTTCAAGAGGGGATGGCACATACCTAGTTACCAGCTTCCAGAGCTTTCTGCAGAGAGACCTCCAATGCCCTGCTCCTCACTAGCCCTCATCCTTGCACAGCACCTGGGAAAAGCACTAAGGCATCAGCCCCAAGTTCACAACCTCCCTGCAAGCACTGATCACCCACAAAGAAAGGGGCTGTCAAGACCTCGGCAGCTCAGTGGCTTAGATTATGCAAGGGGGGGGGAGGGGGCAAGCAGCTATGGAGACAGTGCTTGTCATCTGCTAGTGGACCAGGATGTTTGTCCTTACAGTGCTGGAAACCAAAATCCACACTATAGGAGGAATTTCCAACAGTGTGGATATTTCTCACCCAATTTCTCACATACAGGCTTTGCACCCTCCCAAGCACACTGCTCAGTATGATCACAACCCTCTAAACAAACCGTTTGGTTTGCTCTTATTTTTGCTTCAGAAATAAATATGCAGCAGATTACAGAAAGAGCCACGTGCAGCACAGAACAACTGCACAATATTTTAGGTTTCCCGTGTGCCCTAGCACCCTTTGGTCATCCTCCTCATGGACCCCATCAGCAAAGGTCAGTGCTAACTGGACATGAGGCATCCAAGACCATGACTCCAGAAGGCCCTAGGACTCATGTCTCTCCCTAAACATTCAGGAAGGCCAACCAACTTTGGGACTTCTCAGAGCACACACAGAGGCAGCGATGGCCAATTCTGTTACACCAAATAGGGCTTTAATGCTGCTCGCAACTCAGCAAAGCCACAGATGCCTGGATAAGGGACTGCTTGCATGTGGAAGCATCTTCAGAGTAGGGCCTGGAGGAAGAGCAGCACCTGCTCCTTGTTTAGTGCTTCCCTTTCTCCCCAATTTAATGCTCCCTTTTGCATCCCTGCAGTGGTTACGGTTTCAGGGCACTGTGCAGCGGGCACACTAGCCTGGCCTGGAAATCTCACAGCAAGAAGGACCTGACCTGCAATTTGGCAAAGCAGACGACCTGCTACATTACGTCAGCTCATTCTGATATCTTCAGGCTCCTCAAATGTCACCTTTTCAGGAGAAGAGGCAAAGACAGCCAAATCTCTAAAGATGAGCAAAAGCTAATAAACTGTTAGATGTTGCAAAGAAAGTCAGGAGCATTCGATTGCCTAGGAGCTGCAGCCATCCAGCGAGCACGGGGAAAGCAGCCTCCTGCTCCCAGCTCTGCCGAGCCCCCGCTATTACTACGAACACAGCTGTTCCAACGCCTGCCTGTTTCCATAACTCAGGCCAAGAGCCCCAGAAATCTTCCAAACAAATAACAGGAAAAACACAAACACTGCAAGCATGCAACAGCCCAGCAGTAAGTCACAGCGCAGCGGAGCTCAGGAGCACGCGGCTCTGGCACACACTGTCTGCTTCCCTCCGGCGCGGGGAGGGAAGAAGAAAGCCTCCGGCAAGCCGCAGCCTGCCAACGGTGCCTCATAGGATATTTTTGCTCCCTCTCCGCCACAAAACTTGCTATCGGCCATCTCGCGGCAGGGGCAGCGAGAGGCATTCCCAGCCACGAGAACCTTCCCTGACCTTGAGCACGTCACTCCGTCGCCGCGTCCGCTTTCCCTTCTCCGCTCTCTCTGCGGCCAGTTTATGCATCTGTGAAGCACAGGGCAGCTGTGATTTCTTAGAGCCTTCAGGTGCTGCAATACGACTAACAACTTGGCTCAGAAGTAAAGAAAAGGAGAGATGCTTGGAAGTGCAATCACTTTCTCCTAGTGCAGACCCTAGAAATCTGATGACGCGCTGCAAAGGAATGTAGTTTTGCCAGTATCCATGACAAATTTCGAAAGACTGGAAAAGCTTTTGCCTAAAAACACATTTTTTGGTGAAGCTTGCCCTGGTTCCCCTCCCACAAGGGGATGACCTGGATTTGGTCAGAAACGCGGCACACTGTCAACCATCAAACTGACACCTTCAGCACGCTGTCCGGGAGGAGAGCGCGTCTCACGAGGCGACGCTCCCTTCCCCAGGGCGCCGCGGCGCAGCCGGCGTCGCCCCTCCCGCCACACCCGCGCCGCCCGGCGAAGCCCGGCGAAGCCCAGCTCGCACGGGCAGCGCGGACCCCAGTGTCCTTAGTCCTCACGGGACTCGGGGCCTCGCCCGAGCGCCAGACTAACAGCGCGGCCCCCGGCGCGCTTCGCTGTCACGTCCACTGCTTCTCCCTGCGGACGATGATACTAGACCTTGAAGTTAATTGCACGGGGAAAAGGTTTTTTTCAGAGCGATAAAGAAACACTGTCCCCTTAGAGCAGCCACGTGCACCTCGCTGCGAGAATGACGACTGTCCCAAGCCAAAAGCCACCACGGGCCTTCTTCTAGTGCCTTGAGGAGCTGCTGCTTCCTCACTCTTCAGCCCTGCAACGCTGCTCAGCACAGAGGCCGCTGGGCCTAGACCACCTTGTTTCTTTGGCTGCAAGAAGCCAGTTTATGGGATCAGGCTTTAGCTGAGGGTCTGACGCAAGGGGCCAAGTCACTACATGATGCCGCGTGCAAATGAGAGCTGCGCATCGCGGAGCTGCAGAACACCATCGTGGTTCCCATCTGGAACAGCGCTGGTCCTGCCAGCAAGGCGCCAGGGGCACAACTGGGGCAAGATTTCCCCCTTTCCAACTTACCTGCTTTGTGATCCTTACTGCCCAACACCACCCACCGCTCCTCTTTGGCTAGCCTGCTTATGGGGGATGGACACCTTGGGGAGCCAGCAGAACCAAATCAAAATAAAATAAATAAAAACCACAGCCTTTACAAGCCCAATATTTAAACCTCTTATTGCTGCCATTAGGCTTGTCATGCTTATATCGGTTCCAAAAAAATCCAGCAAGAGGTTTTCCCCCATGCTTTTAAAGGGTTGCTTCCTTTACAAAGTCTCACATTAACTGAGAATGGGCACAATAATACAGAGATCATTAGTAAACAGATTACCCAGGCATTTCAGGGAAAGGTCTTTCCAGCGGAGGGAGAAGAAGAGAGGGGAAGATGCATAAGGCCAGCACAACCACAGAAGCTGCTCTGGAGGACAAGCAGTCATTAAACATTTATAGGTTTCAACGCATTGATTTGTTAAGTTGGGAAACACTGCTTTAAGAGTTTGAAATCACCTTTCAAGACGACTCTTAATCGATAATCCAGGTGCAGCAAGGAGGTTCGTAACGAGGGGCAGAAGCCACTTCAGGGCAAGGCCTTGAAAACAGGGCTTTCCCCTCTACCTCTTGGCAGCAGACCACCCAGCCAAGATGGGAACCAGGTGGCTGAAATAGGCCCTGGAGCAGATTTATTTCCAACGTTTTCTAATTAAAGTTTCTCCTGAACGAGATTTATTTCTGGACAGCGTTTTTACAGGAGAAAATTAAACGATATTGCCTAACGAGAAACAAACTGGGTTATTTCATGTCAGCCATAAAGCAAAGACTCCTCAGCCCCTCCAAACTGGGCAGGATCTCAGCGAGGCCAACTGCTGCCCACGTCTGTCCATCTCACCATCTCCACGCTGGCTCTTGCCAAATGACTTCAAGTAAAGCAAGGAAACTTGTGCTTCAAAAGCACAAAGCAAGCGCAATGCGCTGAGCCACGTAAAGCAGCTCATCCCCGCTTCTCGAAGCGCTGCCCGGTTTGGCACAAGGTCCCTGGCTACATACAGGGCACTGTCACAGCCCTCCAGTCCCATCCACTCCTCATGGATGGCACCGAAGCAAGGGCACGCAAGCAGGCAGTGCTGCCGAACCAGCGCCGCACTCCTTCGACGTGCATGTGCTGAAATCCGACGGCAAACCGGCACCCTTACCCCGTGCGAAATTCGGCTTATTTATCACACTTCAGAATTTGAAGCAGAAAGCCTGCCCAGCAGAACTGCAAACTTTCTGGAACCCAGCCTTGAAAAAACGCTATTCTCAAGTAAAGTAATATCTCAGTTCAGCCAAATAGAAGGGTACAAATCAAGCATTCCTTCCACCAGCTCCCATCCCATCTCCTTCCCCCCGCCTTCTTTTTCTTAGGGGAATTATATTTTCTGAGGGGAAAATATCTGAGAAAAGTTTTGGGTGTTCTTCTTTGGCTGGGAAGCATCAAGTCATCTCAGAGTTGTAAGACTAACATCCCATAGTCCATTGACTCCATTAGCTTACTTATCAATATGAGATTAATTATTCCACTTCACAGGATATTTGGTTTTTCCTTAGTGCTGCAAGCTACTACACTGCAAAGAGCTGAGATGCTCTTGCCCAGGTTCACTACATTTGCTAGCCCTTGAGGTCACTACCAGCATTTAAGACACAAGCAAATGCCTCCTCCTGGCTCACAAAAATAGCAAATAAAACCCCATTTGAGGAGTATCTATTGATTTCTAAGCCAGTTCTGATCTCCTCCCCCAGCCCCTTCCGCATCCTTTTCCCAATGCTCTGCGGTGACAACGTTGAAAATCTCAATCGTGTATTTTCCAAAAGCCAGATGAGAAGCAAGGAATCAGGGAGCGGAGCCTCTGCTCCCACTGGAGCAAGCGCCACCCCTAAGGAAATCAAGGGGATTTGCAAGCCCGGGTGAGCGACACCGACATGGGCTTTTTGGCACGGAGCCTTCCCAAACGCAGGGAAGGGAGAGGTTTATTCACAGCGCAGTGACACGCTGCCAAAACACTCCCGCGTGAAGGGGAGGGAGTACTCAACATAGCAACTGTTTTATCAGCAGCAGAACGCAGCTCCTCTCCAAACAGCCCCAAAGTAAATCAAGACAGACAACACAACACTCAAAAGAGAGGGGGGCTGTAGCCTAAACAGCAATGACGACTCTTGAAAAAATAATAATAATAATTAAAAAAAGTCTAAGCAATTTTGCCATGAGTCTGGGTTTTTACTGCCAAATTTTTTTAAACAAAAACAGAGGATGGGGGCAGAAGAAGGAACACGCAAACAGGAAAATACAAAATTTGCACACATTTTGCTCCTAAATCCTCCAAATGTGAGTCACTTGGCTCTGTTGTGACAAACTGAACCACCTCTGAGGAGTTCATTTCACGACTCATCCATTCTCTGGATAATGGGAAAATCCCGCTTTGTTTCTCTACGATATCAGCACACAGTACGCGCCACGTATACCCAATTCCATTAGACATAATGGAACAAGATTGTCCCAGAAGTTGTTTTCAATTGCTTGAGTGCATCCTTCATTTAGGGAAACAAGAATATATGAGCTTTTCTACCCAAGCTGACGTGCGGACGCAATTTTTAAGCTAAAGTCAGGGGCATTTATTTCCTGGCTAGGCCTTTGGTGGGGGAAGAGGGTCGGTCTTTCTCCTCTGCCCGAGGAGGCTGTCAACCAAGAGGCAGGGCTGCCCGCTCCCGAAAGCCGCGCGGGGAGCGAGCGAGGCCGGAGGTCGAGCCGGCAGACCGCAGGGGCCCCCCTCCGCATTTCCAGCTCCAGCGGCGCGAGGCTGGGATGCCCGCGGACTCCCCGGGCAGCCGCCTCGGTGTGCACCACATAACCGCTAACAGTTGTATAGAGAGAAGACTCAGGAGCATGCAGACACCTCGGCGCGTAACAAAAAAGCCTGCTTATCTGCCAAGCAAAACAGATCCCCAAGGAACGCATGTTCTAGCTGGCTGCCTACAATTTACTGTGACTTCTTGGGACAAAAGAAAGTTTGAAAGCCTTGGAGACAAAACACGCTGCTTTAAAGACACTATCTGTGATAACAACATTGTTAGCGTTACTGTCGGTATTTAGAATTAACTGATGGAGCTTCGTGGGGAGGATACAGATGGAGCACAGCAGACAGGTTTTACGTGCTGTTTTTTAATTGATAGCCACCTTAGATAGTTCCTCTTCCCAACATTAAAAAAAAAAAAAAAAACACAAATAAAAGCAAATAGCTTTTTAAGCCTATAAATTCCTATTCAGCAAAGCATTTGCTCAAAACTTTTATAACACAAGAGCCTACAGCAAGGCGCGTCTCAACTGCATTGCTGAATCGGGACCGATGCTCACAGAATTAAAAAGTGCTTCCCCTGTGCTCACACGACATGACAGCAATTACCCCTAGCCATACTTCATGTCATGGGCTTCAGCCATTTCAAGTTAAAAGAAAGAGGGAGGAAAAAAAAAAAAAAAAAAAAAAGCTTCGAAAGCACCGTACCACTTCCAAGCTGTTCTTTTCTGCTGAAGACTTATTTTCTTTTCTGATTTACCTCCCAAGCCCTCAAGGGAAGGAAAAGAACAACTTCTGATAGAAATTAGACTAAAGCTCAGTGGCGAGAGACCTGCAAATAATGACCACAGGCGTCTGAAGGCTGAGTTTGAAGGAAATTGGTCCAGGGCCGCAGGCAGAGCCGCCCTTTGCCAGGACCAGCACCACCGTGACCGGGCGGCCACCTCATGCTGCATCTCCCAAGGACACCTCTCCCCTCCACCCCAACTGCTGAGTTGCCATGTACCTGAGCTCGGCTTTGGAGACAGGGGCAGTAAGGTGCAGAATATGGCTCCCACCCGTGCACTTTGCAGGACATGGGCTCAGCCCCAACTCTTCGCTGTTGCTGTGCCCAAGAGCTTATTCCAGTCTTGTCCTAAGCCACCAGATAGATGAGTTCAGCAGCACGCTGAATCATACTTTTTCCCTAGAGTTGGCACCAGGCCCACCTTCTATAGCTTCTCCTGGCTTGATTTCAACAGCAGTAGGTTTTATTATGATGCCTTGCTGCCCTAATTTTCTCCATACTCAATTTTCCATTGACACGTTGACCCTGCAGCTGAGTTTGCTAGCTCCAGGCAGGCAGCGGGTTGCTCTCCATCATCAGCCCGCTTTAGGGTTGGGGAGCAGGTTCAGCATTTGAAAATGGAGTCAAGGGGCAGGAGAGGCATCCTACCTGCCTGAACGGCGAGCTGTCTGCACCGAGCTGGACATGCCCCCTGCAGAGAGCAGGGTGAGAAAGTTTCCAAAGGGGAAGAAGGACAGGAAGGAGAAGCAGCGGAACGAAAGGAAACCAAAGGAAATCAAAAGATGCAGAGCAAAGAAAACGCATGGTCAGGGAAAGAGGGGGAAAAAGAGAGCAAAAGCAGCAAAAATTACTGATGGAGTAGAATATGGGACATCTACATGTGGCAATGAAATACACACATCAGCACAAGCCCCTGTTCCAGTCTGACTTCCTTGCCCCAGGTAAAATTCTTCCAGGTCCAGATGCTGCCAGTCCACACCTGCCTGGTGCAAATCATCCTCCTGCTTCGGATGCTTCAATCACCTTTTTACAGTCCCTTTGGGGCACACAGAATAGAAGTGAAAAATATCAGCAGGTTTTGTTTTTATTGTGAAATTCCAGGACTGCAGAGGCTTGTTTATGCTACTTTCTTGTCTGTTCCTCCGTTTTCCCCAAGATGGGCAAAATACTTGCGCTCAACTTGCAGCCTCCTTTGTCAGACAAGCTGCTCAAAAGGAGGTCATTGCCCCCAGCTGATTTCTGGAGTTTTCCCAAGAAAGTAAATCTGCTGGGAAGTAGGCTAGTAGAAGAAAATTCACCTCACAGGCTACGTTACAGCTCAGGTCACTACACAGACCAGCCTAGGGCTCCAAGACAAGCTGGACAGCAGTTTGACAGCATGGTCAGCTTCAACCAGCAAAACTTCTACCCTTCCCTTTGCGCGGGGGATGCAGATCTTTAAATGCAATGCCTCTAACGCGCAACCTTCACTAACTTGTCTGGTGCACGCTGCTGCTGGCTCACCTACCGAATTGCTGCCGCTTGTTTTTCCACACCAGCCCTTTCCATTTGCTTACTAGTCCTATTTGTAGGGGACATGCAAACGCCTGCCGAGAAGCAGCCCTGCTGGGTCTGACAGCAAGGGGACACATGCCAGCGATGGCACAGGGCGGGCGGGGGAGGAGGATCTGGGGATGAGGAGGAGGACAGCATTAGTTTGCAGCTGTCTGCAGAGTACAATTTGGAGATGGAGAATGGCCCGTGATTACAATTTGAAGGGATTCTGTGCACTGAAAAGGAACTGATTCAATTGTGCCACCACTCCCAAGAAGCTGTCAGCAATCAAGGCATTCTCCCCACTACAATCATCAGAGGCAGGGTGTAAGTGGGAGCAGGAGAAAGTACAGTTTAGGTGATGGCAAGGTAGAGCAGCAAGGCTCACTCTACAGCTACAATTTATTTCAGGCTCAGCATCTACCCAGGAGGGAAGGGGGAAGGAGGAGAACATCAGGGTGACATGGGACTAAGAGAAGCTGCTGTTCTCCAAAACATTGCTCTGGTGAATGCAGGAAGCCACAGAGACACCCCACCAAGCTGTGCTCTGCAGGACCTTTGAGTTAGGAGAAACAGGTGATCCTGCAGCAGATAATTTGTAATACTCATTTGGCCACTGCTCTCTCTGAGCAGCAGGCAGCACACGAAAGCTCACGCGAGGCAGCTGGCTCCGAGACACGGCCCTCGTCCCCCACCCAGCAGCACAGCTCGCTCCAGGAGGACAGGCATCCACAGCTGCGGCCAGGCATGAGCTCATCCGTGCATGCCACGTCCCAGCAGGTCAGGCCACCTTCAGCAGCCAGCAAGAGCACCGCCAGCCCGAGTCCTGCAGATGGACGGCACCTCCTTCCCCAGCTGCTCGGAGGCTTCAGCATCCTGCTCCCTTTTCCCAGGAACACGAATGCAGATAATCTGGGGAAATTTTTCAGTGCAGATGAACAGATGCCACAGAGCTCATGGGCACCAACGATGCAATCGAAACCCCTCTCACTGCTAAACACCCGCTCACCTGGAGCGCCCAGGCACTTCAGCAACACAAGCAGCCATGGAGTTCTTCACTGCTGATGTACAAATTCAATTTATACCTTTGGAAAGCAACTTGAAGACGACTTCAGATTTTGGGACGGTAAGGGAACTGAATTTATTTTAAAGGAAGAGCACCATGCCAGAAACATGGGTGATTTACTTTGCCACAAGCCACCTTCAGCCACTAATCACAAAACTAAGCCGCCAGCGTGTTCAGAGCAGAGACAAAGCATGCAGATTATCTCAGGATTTATTCCAAGTGTTGCTAAAGGCATGTTCCTGCCACATCTGCTCACGTGCAGAAACTGAAGCAAACACAACTGCACTCTCCTCTGGTGTGCTTCTACCTGAGAAGCAACTGTAGGAAATACTTAACACCAACTCCCAGAAATAAGTTCCTAAACTTGAATTCAGTCTGCCCTGTGATACTTCTTGTAGCTTACTAAACAGACTGCACAAGCAATGCTTAGACACACAAAGCACCGGCTGGGGCCGAGAAGAAACAGGCTTCCACGCACACATCCGAGTTTCTCCGCTCCCCTGTCTCCCCGAGCTGCATACCTCCGATACAGAGGCACGTGTTTCACTCCAGGTACACGGTTTACAGAACTGCCTAAAGGAGTCTTACAAGGAAAGGTAGCAGATACATCATCATATGCACTGGACACACTAGTAGCCAGAAGTTACTTTAGGCCAGGCTGAGAAAAACTCGAGTCTTTGCAATCAAATCCCAGCCCTTCCGCAACGGGCTGGCAGAGAGTTCGGTGCTAAGCAGTCATGCACTCGGAAACAGGGAGGGGGGAAGAGAAGCCAGCAGAGCCCCAGGAGGATAACGCTGCCGAGATCGTTCGGAAAGGACGGACACCATGCCGCCGGCTGGAAACACTGGCCATGTCGGGGTACAAGGGGAGGCAATGAAACTGTCACTACTGAAACAAAAGCAAAGCAAAAAACAAATCAAAATGCCCCCCCTTCAGTCCCCCCCCCCCCAAAAAAAAAAAAAACACTCACACACAACCTTGTTTTTTCAAAACCACTGGGAGCTGCCAAAAGCTCCAGGGGCCATCTCTGCCACGTTGGCTACCGATCGCACCAGAGGCGCAGAAACGTCAGGAATTCTCACAGATCTACCTGCGGGTTCTCAAAAAGAGGGGGTCCAAAAAAAGACCAAAACGAAATAAAAGCAGGGATCCCCTATATAGCAGTCATTCAATAGACCTCCTTCAGGTGAGAGCATCACCTCTTCTCTCATTTTCAGAGGCAAACACGTTGCCTAGTATCCTAAGAGCTCTCCGTCCTTGTCCCAGGTAGGCAGCCCTGCCTGCCGAGGAATGCTTCACAGGCGAAAGCCACTCCAGAAAAGCTTCCAGCACCAGGACATACATGTTTATGTTGTCCATTTCCAGACCCCACTATCAACCCAACTGAAGTTCTGTTTGTTTGTTTGTTAAAAATAAAAAAAAAAAAAAAAAAAACTTCACAGAACCAGTAGCAGAGAAAAATGCAGATCTATGAAGTCTGCTTGAAAAAAAAAATCAGTAAAACTCATTAAAGGCATGTTGATAGGTAGAAGTTATCCTATTATCCAAGGAGATTATAATTACCTCATTTGCCTATTAAAAGAAAACTGTGACAATATTTAAGTTAGATTGCCTTGGTTATTTACCAAAAATTATTTGCTAGCAATCAAGTGAAAATTTAAGCTGTAGTATAGCCATAGCAACATTGCTAGTAATTTGTGTAACCAATAACAATTATTTTTAATGTATTAGCTGACATGTTTAAGTATACTCTGTATGTATGTACATATATACATACACATAATAAATATATTTAGAACATATAAAAAGGCATAGGCTTTCCTTATAAAGCTCCTAGAACAGCCAGGGTACATGTTAAACCATGCAAATAACAGCTTTAGGCTATCAAGAGAGCTCAGACCCAACTCCAGCTGGGCTGCTTCGTTGAGAGCTCACTTACCGCCAGGGCTGTCCCACGAGGGAGCTCGGGCTGGAACAAAGGGCTGGGGGTGCAGTCCACAGCCCCAGCACCATCGCTGACAAAACTGGAGAGAGATCATTTTTGGGACCTGCTTGGCGCCTTTGGAAAGGAAGGAGATCACAACATCTGCCTTGCAAAGGTACGAGGGCACACAGCTGCCTTCCAAAGGGAGACTGAGCAGAAGCCATCTCATGTACTTCTGCTTCACCCCACCATCTGCTAGGACCTCTTTGGGGGAAGGATTCAGAATACAGATTCTCTCTTTCAGCTCAGGGCTCATGAGAATAGGTGACACACCACAGGATTAAACGAGCACAAAGGCACGTGGCCTAGTGCTTTCTAGACTTCAAGCATGGCCCACAGGGGTTGGCTTTGGTTCCCAGTTCCTTCATCATTGGCAACTTGGCCTCATTTTTTCCTAGCCATAAACTGAGGCCCATGACACAGCTTTCTTCACTAGCACAGCACTACACATGACACTTTACCAGGAGGATCTCCCAGATAGTCTGATCCAGACTCCATCAAGTATATGCAAAATAAATTATCCCATTAGCTGATGACAACCTGCATGATCAGAGAATCCACTGAGACCTAACAGAGAGGAGACTACGGCTAGAGGACAGGGAGCAATATGATCTTCCTTTCCTTGCAAAGGCACCCTGTGGTCAACAGCTCCTTGACCTAAGATGATCAAGGAATTGGTTCTGGATTCTTTCTTGCACAACTACTACATCTCTGCTCCCAGGCCTCAACCTGTTTTACTGTCTCCTTAATACACAGCCCACTCAATTGTGCAGTGTGTGTGTGTGTGTGTGTGTGTGTATATGTGTGTGTGCGTGAGGGGGGAGGTCTTTTCTCCTAAGTATAAAAATAGTATTTTTTTAACCTAGTACCTCTCTCAGAGAATGGAAAATTGTTTACTTATTCCTTGCATATTGCAGGACTTACAACCCAAATTACCTTAAATCTTTGTTGAGCCAGACAGAGCAAATAAACTCTTGATTCTGGAGATGTCCTCTCTACCATAAGAATATGATGGGCCCAGCATCCCGTTGTCATAAGGGCACCAGGAGCACAGGCTGCAACCCCTGTGGTCTGTGCCACTGTCTCGCAGCCAACAAGCAATCCCAAGAGGGTTAGAGCATGACAGCCAAGGGGAAAGATGCGTTTCCCTAGCTGAACGTAACCCTGGCTTATTAGCATCTGTGCACCCGATCGCATTCTCAGCTGGGGTGTTCAGCCTTGTGGAAAGGAATGAGGGAATGTGATGAGGAGAAGGAGGGATGCAGGTGAAGATGGATGCTTCTGATCACAGACATCCTTCTCAAATCTCACTACCTTCTTAGAGAAGATCAGTGGAGAGAGGTCTGCTTTGTTTGTAGGAAGCAAAGCACACGAACATTATTATGACCTGTTGTAGCCTTCTGGCAACTTGAATATGGGAGAGGGCATGGACGTGATCAGGTCTTCCAGTAAGAGGCTGTTCTCAAAGACTCAAAAAGGTAGAAGAGATTGTTATAATCATTCAGCATGACCGCTGCCTGACAGTGGCCAACTAATTTCATTGAGATTTGTGCTTTGTTTTCAGCCTGAATTTATCTAATTGCAGCTTTCAGCTGCTAGATATAGTTATATCTGGGTCTGTAAGGTGGGGGCTTTGCTCTGAACAGCCTTATGCGCCTTCCCAAATACAGAGAGCTGGTCATCTAACATTTTTTCCAAGCTTTCACCCCAGAACAAAGCCACAGAAGTGTGCCTCGAGGATGTGCCTCTTTTACAAAGGGAAGGGATTGAAGTGCAAAAACAAAAATAATTTCTAAGCACCAAGCCAGCTTCAGCAGGGCTCAGCTGTGCTGTTACTGGCCTCCTCCCTCCCTTCACATAAAATGACTGACCCAAGACAGCCTTACACTAGATGCTTGCTTATCCAAAGCTTTCCCTGTCTGCTAGAAATCAACGCTCCAGGATAAATATCACCTAAGTTAATTAAGCCAGAAAGTACCAGGAAAACTACATCAGAGATGTGTGGCAACATTTTTCAAAAGCTTAAGTTGTATTTACTTGGTGAAAATTTGCATTTTGAATCTCTTAATATACTCTTAGCACAGCTGGCTGCCAAGCTAATTTCAGCCAGGTGTCATCCCTTGGCCAAACTTCCCACACCTACATGACTCCCTGCAGAACATCTAACAATCCCAAGAAAATGCAGGTTTTCAGGCCCAGAGGATCCAGTTTCTAAATAATAACTAATTAGACAAAACTGCACTAACAGCCAGGGCATGAGATTTTCATAGCCAGTTATGAAGCTCCTCCTGTAAAATGCCTGCACAGCCGCACTTCTAAGAGATCCTGCTCTTCCACACAACCAAAAGGGGTAAACAGGAGATGCCCTGCTCACCAGGGCATCCAGAGCAGAAGGCATTACCTGTAATAAGTCACTCTGCTGCCAAAACCTCCTTGGAACCAAATCACTCGGGGTTTCAATCACTTGAACTTCCTCCTTGATCCTTGTCTCCACATGACACCAGCTAGGGAACCATAGCCATGAGGCTAAAGGCTGTGGACATTTTTCCTAGAAGCTGTGCAATAGTCAGAACAGCTGTTTTTTTTTTTTTTTTTTTTTTTTTTTTTTTTTTTTTTTTTTTCTCCTTAATACAAGGAGTAGAATACCCCAGCTCTGAGATCTACAAAACTGCAGGAGAAAAGGAACTTTACTCCAAGTCTAATTGGAGGTCAGCCAATATAGAAAGTAGTGAAGTGTAATCTGAACAGGTCAAGCCAATGCAACTTCCTTAAGGGATGGTGGAAAAGAATTGTGCTAAGCAACCTGGCAGTATTATCTGCAAAAGAAAACCTTTAAAATAGATGAAGGTGATTTAGAGGGTCTAATTTCAGCGGATTTTCAGAGAGCTTATGATAGAAGTGCTTCATAAAAGATTAAGGAAAATAAATGGCTACTCAGTAAGGGTCACAGTCAAGCACGGATTACAGTTGGCTTGGCAGAAAGAAATAAAGACAATACTTCCCAAATTGAAAAGAGGTTAGTAGGGGCCAGATGCATTAGAGAAACATTTCAAGAAGTGGGTGTTGAGTTGCAGTTTGAGGAGGATCTTGGGGAGCTTTGGTTTGCTGAGGCAATGGGGCATGAGAAACTCCAAATAGATTCATTACACACCACGGGAGACGGATGATGAAATTCTGTTAAGACAATTAGCACATTCCGCACATGCTGATCTAGGCTGGTCGCAATCAGTCCTGTTCATTTGGTGCCCAGGATGCATTCAGGAGTCAGATTTCAGAGAAAGCAGCGTCCTGTAGGGCTCAGCATTTTAGAGTCAAATTGGACTGCCGCTTTCCGGAAAATTGAAGGTAGATTTACTAACAATGCTGATCAAGCCCCATATGTAATTGTTTCACCTTAGATACTGCTGATAGACAGAATCCAAAGGTGAATATCGAAGCCAGCTTTTGTGGCAGGATGTGTCAAGGGCTCTGAACGCATCTGGGCTAGAAGAGAAGAGCCAGATGCATCTCAGCTGAACAGTTTGAGATATTAAAGGAGATTGTGAAGCCCTATCACAGCCCTGCTTCTGATAATAGATAAGTAGGAACTGAGGAAGCAAGGAAGAGAACAGCATTTTACCAGCTCTAAATCAAGTAACTTTACCATCTCACAGGAGCTAAAATCATTACAGCTGAGTTGTGCACATGCACGCACGTACATTTTTAAGAACCTAGTTGATTTTGAATATCATTATAAATCCCAGTATAATCAGGGGCTCATTGCTCAGCCCTGCCGTGGGTGTCCCAGGGTAACTGGGAACCATCCCTCTCAAGGATGCGGGTCTCCTTTGAGGCACGTGGGCATAGCCTCACACTGGTAGGCCTATTAAAGGTGTTTTAACTCATCAGATTAGTGTCTAAAAAGAAGGAAAAGGCACTCCAAGGAATATCTGAAAGCTAGTTAATCTCCTGCAACACCTCTCCAAAGAGAAGTATGAAGACAGAAGCTCTTAACTCCACAGCGTATTGTTTTCTAAACTTCGGTGAAACAGGTACTCCCAGTCTAACCAGCGCTGGCACCTGGCATGATCAGAGCCTCCATCTTCAATTCCCAGCTGGAGAGGAACTCCACACCAGTGGCACTGGATCTTCTCACCCAGCCGCTCTTGCCCTGCTGCAACCTGTCCCGTTGCCTGCTCTCAGCAAGCTCTTCGTTACCCAAGAGCTGGAAAGATGAGACGGGCTCCAGCTCGTCCACAGTACACTCTGCCCAAATTCTCAGGTCTTTCCTGGTGAACAGGCACCACGTTATACTGTAGCTTGGGGGGAAGTTTTTAAGATCCTTAAAGCAGTTGTGAAAGTTCTTTGATCAGTTCATTCTAAATAGTAATTTTATGGTAACCAATCAGATACGTGAAATGCAGCAATTTGCAGCTTTTCAATGCCTGTCACTATCTACTGCCTCGGAAGAAAAGTGGGGCTCACTTTGTCTCTGAGGACTGCTCTTCCCAGGAAACTCTCCTGGTGAGCTACCCGCAGGGACATCATGCCCCACATCATCTTCAAGCTGAAAAAAAAAAAGGGGGGATTCTTGCTACGCTAACACATATATATTTGCCTGCAACCAGTAAGTGGCTAAAGGACGTCTACAAGCTTTTCTGACATTTAAAGGTGAGCTTACTGAAGCATTAGCAGATGCTGCTCCACAAGCAGCACATGCTGCCACGTAGCCTTACCCAGAAGCACAGTCTGGGCCAGCATCTCCTCCACAGGCAGCAGGGCCAGCTGAATCGAGGCTTTTGCCTGCCTTTTGTCAGAAGGAGGAAATGTTTGCTCAAGGCTAGTTACCATCAGGGATGCATATGTGCATTTGCGGGGCCCTGTGCCTACCCCAAAGCATCTGGCATACACCTGCAATAAGGAACCCCTTTCAGAGGCAGCCTTGGAAGCTGCTGAACAAATATTTGGCATAATTTGGGGGTGGAGGAGGAAGGGGCTGACAGCTCATGCAAAAAAAAAATAAGTAAATAAATAGAAGTTGGTTCAACTATTTTCATTAATGACCCTCCAAGGAAGGGGGTGACGGGACATGTAATGCCCAAATCTAACTTAAAAACCAAAAACACACACAAAAAAAGCACACACTTTTCATCACCCAAAACCAAAGAGTAAATCAATCAAACTCTGCTCCTCCGTGACATGGGAGGACGCATCACTGAACAACACTCATCACTCCCAGTTGATGATTTCTCATCTCACTACACTAGGAAACTCTTACAGTCGTGCCCCTGGGGTCCAGGGCCGCAACAAGGCTACTGCAGCTTCCCTCTGCCCCATAGGTTTTCACTAGCTGCAAAATACACTGAGTGATGCACCTCCCCTAACAACACTGTGAGCAACAAATCGGTTCTTGAGCAATTTAAGACTTCACAGTTTTTTCAGGGACACAGGAGGGTGCCACATTAGCTGCCTCTATGCACCTAACGAGAAGCTGCTCAGCTAAAACTTCCAAGAGAAATCCAGCGGCAGAAAGCACCCGGCTTCCACGGGGCTTTTCAGTAGGAAGCACTAACGGCATCAATCAGAAAGCCAGTTGAACTGCATACACCAGCCATCTTGTGGCACTTCTTCACCAGCATCTCTAGCAATATCTAACAGCAGGGGCACACTTCTGACAAACCCCAAGCAATGCTCTTCGCCGCTATGTACAGAAACCCAGCAGGACCAACACGTGTCATGCATCTCCTCAGCCACTCAATCTAGGAACCACCGTGTGTGCACACCGACAGCCGTAGAGCCTGCGTTTCACTGGTGCTGCCTCATGGCAATGCCCAGAACCAAAGATGACCCAACTACTTGACTTTGGACTGGAGACCAAACTGGTAAAAACAGCGTTGTCACATCTCTATGCATACAATTGGGCACTTCTTTAAAAACAGTTCAAAATAAACGCTCCAGTAACCCACTGAAATAAGACAAAACGGTATGAAGTGTCCCTGGGTACCCAGCATGGAGTCCTGTGAGCAGGGACTCAATAAACACTCCCTTAATGGATCTAACATACTGGAAGGGTGCAAGAGAGTCAATGCTCCACAGAGGCACTGCCAAGAGGAGCTTCCCAGCCAACGCCAACCCCACCCACAGGTTCTATCCTAAAAGGTGCAAGGGAAATTCAGAAGGGAACGTGCTCTACAATCTCTCTGCAGCTCCCTCCCAGCCAGAACCAGCAAACCAGGGATCGGTCAAATTTATGCTTCCATACATGTCCAGCATCTACTCTCTCTGCAAATACAGCTAGGAAAAGCCCCTTCAAATGGGATTCCTCACCACTGTTTTTTTTTTTTTTTTCCTCCAGTACAAATCTATTTAGAAAGAAGATAAAGCATCTCCAGTTTGACTGAGGTTTTATTCAGAGAAAGTTCTGGCTCAGAAATAATTGCCGTTTGCTATAATTGGAGAGATGCAGGAAAGGAAGAGATACAAGCGGAGTCTGGTGCAATTTTGGGAGATTTGTTACGCTTAGCTCACTTCTATCAATTTCAGTGGCTCAGACGCTTCTGACCTGTTGCTCAGCTTATTGTGAAAATGGCTTTTATTTACTGCACTTCCATTAAAAGATGAAATCCATGCATAGGGCTCACAGGGCAGAAAATCACAGTTTACGTCTCTGCTTATCTCCCTTCAGCGGCCTCAGCTCATTTTCACCCTGGCTTGCTCCCAGCTGCTATAAAAAATATTTCCGAGCACTGTTTTGAGTAGCCAAGCCCCTTTCCAGCCCACAGGGCAGAAGGCACATTTAGATTTTAAGAGAGTGCTCAGGGCTGCAGCCATTGCATCAGCCCAAGCACAGAGAACAGAGGGGACAGGGATGCTGTGACACACGCAGGCTCGTGGCTCCAAGGGGACAGGACACCGCTGGTCCTTGTGCAGGAACATGGACTCTGCTGTGCTCTCAATCACCATTCAAGCTGTAGTCAGAGCTATTCTCCTGCCAAAAAGTCAGTTCCCATTCGCTCTAACTTACAAAGATGGAAGAGGCCAAGAGAAGACTCCATGCTGCACTCCCGGTGGGCAGCAGAGAGGCAGGTGCCTGCATCCCTGGATTTTCAGACCTTCCTTATATCAGTTGCAAACTCTTCTCTCACTACAGAGCAGATGATCATCAACGCAGAAGCAGGCTCACCACTTCTTTCTCAGCCAGTTCCCATCCCAGTACTTCCCACAGACACTGCCAGAGCACTTTTCTCCAGAGCTGCAGCAGCACAAAAGCATCAAGCAACCCGTCAGACCTGCACATCTGCAAGAAAAGAGCAAGCAGCAGTGGGATATAGATGTCTCCTCACATGCTGGCTCTTGCCTTACACAGTAGACACTGCATGCCACATTAACCCACGCAATAGGGACAGTTGCATGTGTGTAGGTACATGCTTACACACATCCAGAGCTCTCCCAGCCCTTGTAAGAAGGTGTTTAAAACCAAATATGCCATCCCAAAGGGTAGCGGGAGATGGGCCCCAGCACCAGTGTGGAGTTGCTAAGGTTACCTCTACAGCTGGCTAATTAGAGAAGTTGTCACTCTCTGGCAGAGATCAGAAGCATGCATGCAGGGGAGAGGAGGGGAACTTTAAACAATGCAGATCATTTTTAGAACATGAAAGCAAAGAAGAAAACCCGAAATCCTAACGGGACAGTATGTTACTGCAATCTGACTCAACAGCAACATCCCCCTCTCCCACAGCCAGCCCAGTGAGCCACGCAGAGAGGACAGCAGCCTAGATGTGTGTGCAGGTGTCTCAGAGTAGAATTTGCTGCTTCCCTGAGCTATATAGTCTATTTTCCACACCTCCACCTGCCTATCCCTCTTCTTGCTTTGGGTTTGCACTCAGTCCCCTTTCCTCAGCTCTTTACGTACCACTGGCCTAGAGTAGGGTAGTAAAAAAGGAGCCTTCCCACACACCCACACAGGAATTTTATATCACTTTTCTTTATGCAAACAATGAGCCCCTCTGGGCCCTCACAGAGGAAGTGTTCTGGCTTAGTAGATAAGGAAGAGTGCTATAAGGAGGCCTACTTGCTTGGTCAAGGTCATTCCATCAGCATGTCAGCAGCAAAGGCCAAGAAGAGAATCCCAGAATGATTCAGAAGCCTGTGGTGGTGTGCCTGTGCGCACAGCTGCCTTCGTGCACCCAGCTCTGCCCGGCCGCCTGCCCACTTCCACCCCAGCTCCAAGAGCAGAGGACTCCTTCCCGAGGAGCCACAAAGGAGGGGAGGCACGACCACCACTGTCCCAGTACAGTGTGTGCTCTGTTTTGGGAACGCCACACAGCGTGCACAGAAGGTGTCCCATCCAGCGTAGTCCAAAGGCTGGCAGCTTCAGGGGAAAGAGCAGAAGTCATTCAGGCTCTGAGACCAGGACTTCGAGGAAGGGAAGTAGTGTCATGCTTGGATGGCAGTGTTGCTGGAGTGTTACTTTCCTGCTTCAGAAAAGTTTAAGAGCAGCAAGATTTAAAAAAAAAAAAAAAAAAAAAAAAAAAGGAGAGAGAGAGAGGGAAGGAGGGAGAAAGAGAGATGAAGCCAAAAATGCAAAGAGATCCCTGGAACTGAAACACTTGCCAAGTTTCTCCATAACGCTTCAAGACACCCACTCATCCTCCCCAAGGGCTTGTCAGACTCACATGGCAAAAAATACATGTTCCACACCCACCCAAACCCAAAAGAAAGGACCTTTAAATAAATCTGGAATTCAGGGCTGGCAGGAAGACGAAGTTGGGGGTGGAAGAAGAATTTTTGGTGTCTTATTTTCTAACGAAGGAACTGCGTGACAGCTCTTCTATAGCAGTCCGGGCCGCATGGCTCTAACTCACGTAGCCCCCTCAGACATCATAATAGATTGCTTTTAATTATAGGCACATGCTCAAAGGCCTCCAGGTAGCTAAGAGAGCACAACAGAAACTAGAACTTAATGGAAATAAAAACCCACCACCACATGCCAATGCATTTAGAAAGTCATGGAAAAGAGAATCCCGAGAAGCTGCAGGTTAGTGACCAGCTGCGCTGTTTGCCATCCCACCCCAACGGGAGCTGTAGGCAGCTGGCAAAGAGGAACGGGATGCTTAGCACAAGCCCAGGAGAAACCCTAGATATCTTCTTCTACACTATTCCCTTTGGAGTGGAGCACAAAAGACTGCTCTGTGCAAGACGCAGTGCAGGGCCCCAAGAGATCATAGCTTAAACAGGCAAGTGGACAGCAAAGGCAAACGGCCGCAGAGCAAGAGCGGCCAGCCCAGAGCCACGCTGGTCGGAGGCAGGAGTGGTCAGCTCCAGCCTCCCCCTTCATTCATAATTGAGGCTGTGCCATTTGGCTAATCCATTATGCAGATGTCTGCTAAACAGCTGTGAAAAATTTGCTTTCCATTTGTGAGCTTTCAGACCAACTCCAATCACAAGCAAAGGCTGATAAGGTTAGAAAGGGCATGAAGAGCACATCAGCGGACGAGGGCACAGCACAGGGGAAAGGAAGGGGCCGAAGGGCGCTGGGGCTGCATGCGCCCAGGCTCCGACTCCATCAAGCACTCCTCATCTCATGCCTTTTTCCCCTCATGCTTGCTGCATGTCTGATCCATCAACTGCCATGGAAAGAATCTCTGGAGGAAAATAATCACGAGGGACAGGGGACCTGTTATTGCTCCCTTCATTCCGGACTTCGCAGAGTTCCTCTTGCCCAGTGTGCACTAGCCACACCAACAGCATTGCAACCCACTCACTTCCACCACACTAGAGACAGGATCACTGGCACCACCATCAAAACCCATAGTGTTTTTGAAGTGTATTGATCAGTCTTTGGACACAGCCATGTTTGGCTAGGGGTAAAGTTTTGTCAGGAGCTCTCCTCAATGAAAATAATTTTTTAAATGTGTCAGTTTAAGGCTATAAAAATACTTTTAGCATCCACAACTCCTCTTCAGCATTTTCATAATAATGCTGCAATTTCTGCTTCAAAATATCTTTCCAAACTTATTGTTCACACATACACTGAACTTGAAAGTTCAGAACTCAGCCAAAAGAGTTGTGATCAAACTGGAACAAGTCCTTCCTTAATCAAAAGACATGTTTTTTCTTTTATCAGTTCTAATTAACTGAGAGAGTTCTTCCTCAGCACAAGCCTCTGGTCAACATTCAATGTGTCTATTAGACCTCCAAGGAAAATCAGCACCATCCCCATTACAGTGGTGCCATCTATGTTTTGGACAATGCACGGATATCCTCCAGATCACAACAGGAGAAGAACGGCAAGGCTGTTAGAGGCAGGGAACAGCCCATCATCCAAGAGCTGTTCTGGCAGGCTGCATGTGGCCTGGAAGCCAGGAGTTTCCTCACATGTCTTAGAGGATTAAAACGAACTCCAACACTACAGATGGCCCATCTGTTCACATTTGCACAGAAAACCTTGGAGTTACCTCAACTTTTACCATTACAAATGCATGCCCATGCACTGGACTGATTTATATTTCAAACAGTGCCGCTAGGATCCCAGAGCATCATACAGCCATGACTTAGGCCTAATAGTGTCTTACAGCCTGAAATTCAGTTTTGCAACCGAGAAAACAGAGGCCTGCAAACCCAGGCTGCATGAAATATGTTACCAGCTGCTCAAAAGCAGAAGCAAACCTCTGTGGGAAGCTATACACCTGCCCTATTTCTTGCCTTCTGCTGGCCACCACAGCAGACAGGGTGCCAAACTAGTTGGGTCTGGATCTCCCTCCTTTAGACCATTTCCAGGATCCAGCCTTTCCCCTTAACCCAGTTCATGCCAGGAGTAAAGTCTCTGTGAGCAATTCCCTAACTGCTGTGTGTATTTTAATAGACTTGGAAGAATACAACCACAGAGAAAGCTGGGGAAAACACTCTTCTCTGCCTTTACTAGTCAAATTAAAGCTGTTATTTGTTCCCCAGCTTGGTCCACAGCACCTTTTCTCTTGTCTAGCGTGATTCTGGGTCTCACAGGCCTTCCAACTGCCAGAGATGATGCAAGAGCTACCATTAAAAATAATAGCTTTTCCTGAATCCAATTCTTCCCTCACCCAACACCAGCAAAACAAGTAGAACATTAACGCCTCATGGTTCACCCCTAGGTGCCTTCAGAGAAGTTTTACAGAGAGGCAATCAGAGTAAGCAGTGATAAAAACAGTAATAACCCCACATTAACAAATAATCCTTGCCTTTTATGCCCTTGCCAGGACATAAATATGTTACAGCCAGGACATAAATTTTACCTCCCTTCCCAGTCCAAAACCTCCCATTAACAGGGACTGGGAGCTGCTGTTCCATACCTGCTCCCTGGCAGAGAGAGCCTACAGGCAATTTGAGACACCATTCCCAGGAGCACTACCACAAAGCTGTGTCAGATGCGCGCCAGGTATTTCACAAACCAGTCTCCACCATTCCTGCTGAGGAGAGGCTTTGCCGATCAAGAGGTACTAAAAAATCTGTTTCAAATGACTCGTTGCACACCGTAAAACAGCAGGGAAGCTTGCCAGGGAGATAAGACCAGCCAAATACAGATCTCCACCAGTGGGGAACAGTTTTGGGGAGTGAACGCAGCTAGGAGATGCAACAGCAGAAAGGGAGATGCCACAGAGGGAAGGCTCTTCTCACCAGGCCAACTTTTCCTCAGCATCCCCTACGCACACCTTCTATCTTATCCGAACATAGAGCCCACCCAGGGCTGCCAGGCAAGCTTAATCAGCAGGAATGTCACAAGCAGGGTTTCTGTTTTGTGTTTAAGTGGCTCATTGAAAGACACTGTAAAACCCTTCATCATCAGAGGAGGAAAGATTTTATGACAGTATTTAACATAAGACTGGGCAGCAGAGGAAACCTTTACTGGCACACAGGATTTCTGGTGGAGCCAGCCCGTCTGGGCTGCTCAGGGGCAGCCAAGGGCGGCCAGAGACAGAGACACTGACATTGTCGCTGCACCTCCAACTCCAAGCTTGCATCGTGACCAGATCATAGCTCTCATCCCTATTCCCACATGCCACTGGGGTGCAGTATATTAAAGAACAATTTGACAGTTAAGCAGCAAAGAAAGCTGCTACAAAAGCAGAATAAAACTTAGTAGAGCAACGAGCAGCAAGTCTGTCTTGCAAACCGCTGCTCTAGCAAGACCCCAAGCTGGCTACGAGCAGCCCCTACAGGCAGAACCCCCAACCTCCTCTCAGGCTTGCCCACCGCAAGACAGTGGTTTTCCTCTTCCAAAGCGGCAGCAGACAGAAACGTAGGAAGGACAAATGCACTGTTTGTCTGGAAAGAGCAAAAACCAGAAGAATAGGAAACAGCAGTACTGGGATACGATGAGACGTAAAGCAGTGTAATAGAGTTGGTGTCTTCCAGCAGCTCCAGTTTCTTGAATTGTGTTAAAAGACAACACTGTAGGTATTAAAAACACATTTTCAGTAGCTCCTATGATTTTATGCAAAAACTAAAGAAAGAAATAAAAAGAAACACATGGCTGTTGAGCCAATACAACAAGGCATGTAATTGTCACCACAAACTTCTATTGCCTTTCTGAAATCCAGTCGATTTTGAAGGCTCTTAATATCCAGGAACCTTGAATGAAGCTGGTAATCTGCATTTGGTTCTCTGTGGCAGTGCAGCTGCTGCTGAGCTCATCTCCATACTCAACAACCTCAAAGAGGGCCCCTCAGCTCAAGTTACATTTGAAGGTACCACCAGGACAGGACTCAGGGAGGCAAGGCTGACGGACCTGCAGGGGGTAACATCTGGAGCTCCTCAGGGAAGAGGCATAAGAGCTTGGAGCCTTCAGTGCAAGAGCAAAAGGAAGAAAAAGCTGGCATGCAAAGGGGAGAGAACTCCTCTTCTGTAGCACCTGCCTCTTCACAGTAAGGAACAGCCCTGCTAAAATGCTGCAGCTAAACAGCCTCATGCTCTGCTTACCAAGCTTCAAGGCCAGGCCAGGGTACAGAAGAAAGCAGGAAGGAAAGCAAACTCTAATTAGAGCACATGCAACTCTTTATTCCACACAAGAAAAAAAAAATAGATCAAATATACATATATATGTGTATATACAAACATACACATGTATGCACACACATTTTTTATATATATATTTATATATATATAAAATATATAACTATATATATATATATAAAATATATATATATATATATATATATAAAATAAAGCTTTTCCCCAAATTACCCACTACAACAGTGTTTGCAGCACTAATCTAGAATCTAGAAATGACAGACCCAGGATTTTGAGGTATCCCTGCTTGATCCCAGGGGCACACACAACAATTCCCAAACCTAGAAACATTAGAGAATAACCTCCCCTGCTGGCGCATGGTCTCCTTAATCACGCAATGTCAAGCGACAGTATTGCGAGCTCCTCAACTCTGCCAGCACTGCACCTCCTTGATGTTCTGGGCACCAGGATGCATTTAATGGGAAAAAAGTTAAGCAGTTTTTGATTTTACAGTTTGCTTATAGCATACATTTCAGGAGCTACGCAGCATGGAAAAATTACATTCCATAAACAAACTGCTAAACAAAGCAGGCTAAGTGTGTACCACTCCACACAAAAATAGAATCAAGCTCGTCTCAGTATTCTCAAGCATATGCCTATGACGAGCGCTTACATTTAACACCCCTTATCCCACTTCTGGTTTTGATATTTTGGCTCTGTCCCCATTGACAGCAGCTTCAGACTCCTACCACTGCCCGTCACACTCCATCTAAACTGGGAGGGCACGAAAACCAGAGAGCTGGGTTGAACAGAGGCGGAGGGCTGCAGTGCCCTCCCTTGCTCCATGCCAAGGACGGTGGAAGGCAGCAGCAGCTCGGGCCGCTGATGCCTGCGGCACGGGGACATGCCGTTAATAGCTGCCTCAGGGACGGTCCTTACGGTGTCACTTCTGAAGGGGACAAAAAGACTCGCACACTGTGTACTTCAGCAGCCACTTACACCCTCCCTCCCCAGGGCTGCCCAGCAGCCACCCCTGTGCCCATCAGCTGAACTCTGCCACCATGCTTATGCCCAGAAGCAATATCTCAAGCCCTCAAACTTTATTATCCAATTTCTTGGGGCTGCACGGAGGACATTCCCCTGTGAGTGCTTCTTCTGCCAACATTCAAAGCTGTTGAAGCTGCGCAGTAGTAATTCCCATCCGCATCTACTGCCCCAGGAAAAATATTTTTTTCCCTATTTTTTGCATAACAATCAGCTGAAATCGTTTTCCTTTTCTCTCAAGAAATTCTGGCTCAGATGAAGCACCAGGCACAGCGCTAGTCCAAGATCAGGCTTCATAAAGTTACACATGCAAGCAGGAGTAGGAGGGGGACATGTTACCGCAGAGATTAGAGCGCAGCCTTTACTGATAGCATTCAGTCACCCTGGCAGGCTGCAGCACACTGAGTTTGTAAAGCTCCTTGGGAATCCTTCAAGATGAAAGGTACAATATGATACGGCTGTATTATATCCATGGGCTTTGTTACAGTACACATTTCCTAGCATGGTTTTATTGCTGGAACACAAAGTTCAGCTGAAGCCCAGGGGCTGTCCAGGTGACAAATGCACCCCTAAATACTTCCATCAGCTCCACAAGTGATGAAAAACGCAGGAGCCCCTGATGTGAACAAGGTAGTCAGAGCAGCAAGCACCCTTCGAGCAATAGCTGGAGAGGACTAGCCAGCACAGGTAAGGCCAACATCAGCCCTCACTGCTGGATGGGCCTTTAGTCTTTAATGCATTTCACCACCAGATATCTCAGTCCTGTCCCCAGAATGCCACTGCTGTGATCGGCTCCACTTCAACTGCCCCTCCAGCAAAGCCTCCTGTCCCAAAGGCCATCACCTGCAAGGGCGAGGAGGCTCCCCTGCATTGAATCTACCTTAATCAAGTAGTGCCAAGCACCAGCATTGCCCATGAGACCTCAAGCTGCCCATGCAGAAATTACCTGCATAACCACTGCCAGCCCATAACTGCTCAGAAAAGGTCCATTTACTGACCTCACCTTCTCTGGACAACCTCCATTCACTGCAGGCTCTACCGTCATGGGATTGCTGCCTCTGAATCATAGATCTCCTTCTGCAAAATTCTGCAAGACTGATGCAGGATGTTCCTGGCATGGATGCATCTGGAGCACTGCATCTAATTCTGGGCTCCCCAGAACAAGAGAGACACCAGCATAGGGCTACAAAGATGGTTAGAGGACTGGAGCATCTCTCTTATGAGGAAAGACTGTGAGAGCTGGGCCTATTTAGCATGGAGAAGAGAAGACTTAGAGGAGATCTTATCAATGTCTACAAATACCTTAAGTGTGTGTGTGTGTGTGGGGGGGGAGGTTTGTCAAGAGGATGGGGCCAGACTCTTTTCAGTAGCGCCAAGCAATAGGACAAGAGGCAACAGGCACAAACTGAAATACAGAAAGTTTCATCTGAATACATGGAAATCTTCTTTACTATGAAAGTGACAGAGCACTGGAACAAGTTGCCTAGAGAGGTTCTGGAGTCTCCTTCTCTGGAGATACTCAAAATCTGCCTGGATGCGATCCTGTGTGATGTATTCTAGGTGACCCTGCTTGAGCAGGGTGCTTGGACTAGATGATCTCCAGAGGTCTCTTCCAACCTCAAGCACTCTGTAAATCTGTGACTCTGCCACATTTGGGAGGTGACTCTGGGGCTGGAGAACTGCAGGCCACAGCAGAGCATGAACAAGCCCAAGCCCCAGGAGACAGAGGTGAACCCCAACACATTGCCTTGGTTCAGTAAGCTCCTGTCTACTTGCAAACTCATGTCCAATCCTAGGAGAGACGGAAGGAGCTGATTTCTTATTCCTTTGGAAAACTAGAATGAATTCTGATGCTACAAATGAGTTTGTACACCTAATGACCCTGAACCACTCAGTTCTAATAGCGTGAAGAGAGTGAGAGCAACATACATCCACCAATTGCCTTTTGGATCACCTTCCCAAGATCACTCTTTTCTTCTATCTTTCCAGTTTCCCTAAGACACAAGAGACTGAGCAACAAGAAGCATGACCACAAAGTGAACCAGTAAGAAAGATTTCGAAGCCTGGGAAGAATCCCATGGGTAGATTACAGGGAGAAAGAAAGTTTAAACCTCTGAAATGCATACAGCAGAGAGGTACAAAGGATAAAGAAATGTGATGGACATAGAAAGAAAAATGGACATAGCAGGATGTCCCAGCTGCCCCTCCAAGCTCTCTAGGGCCACAGTCCATGCTGAGCCTGCTACACAGACTGTTCAGATCCAGAAAGCCAAAGTGAGGCTTTTCCACCTCCCTCAACTGCCCAGAGCACCCTGTGCAAGACAGCACTAAGTAACTGAGAACTAAGTCAGAAGGATTGGCAGGCACCTGCCAGGGTAACCCCCTTCCCCTGCAGGATGCCCAGCTGAGCGGGAAACGGGCCCCTGGGGAGGCAGAGGGCAGATCGCACGATGGGTGCGTGCTGTGGGAGTAATTAATTAGGTTACTGGTATTAGCTTTTACCCCAGCCCCTGTCATACCTCCAGGCAGTAACTGCAGCAGGGACAAGGCGAGCATAAGCAGAAGCATTTCAGCCTCAGAGAGCAGACCTGGCATGCTCTGGCCAGAGAGGAGAAGCAGTAATCTCTGGTCCCAGGCTGCAGTGAACAAGCTCTGCTCCAGGTCCCCTCCCAGCCCAGATGAGGAGCCCCGCATTTGCTGTCATGGCACGCTGCTGACATGGGAGCAGTGAATCAAGAAGCTGATGATACTGAACAGTTGGTTAGAAGAAAAAAAAAAAAGAGAGAGAGAAAGAAATCCTACTACACTGTTGCCAACTCCTATTTTCTGTCACTTGATCATGTATTTTAGGGATGTTCTGCACTCCCTGCTTCCCCAGTAACTCAGAGGCCAGAAAGAGCAGCAAGGAACGGATACAGGCTGCGAACGGCCTTGGGGCAGACGCTATCACTGCTGCAGCAGCCGGTCAGTCACACAGACACGCTGCAACGCCAGGTCACATCACATCAACCCTTCGCTAGAGAGCGGCCTTACGGACTAGCTGAGGACCCCAATTTTCGCAGCACATCCCAGGGAAGGGCAGAGCGCAAGGCTCCACCGGCAGGTACGGCTGCCCCTGCTGCCCGACAAAGAGATAACGGAGAGGAAAAACATAGAAAGCGAACCAGAGCCCCAAAGATACCTGCACAGCCGAGGTCTTACAAAGATGGCCCATGGATGCCAGGGCTCCCACCTCTCCCCACAGCCTCACTGCAGCACCACCAGCTGCAATCAAGGCTCGCCCATGCTAGGCACGGAGCAAACAGCAAGACAACTTCGGCCTTCAAACCCGTGGCCTGAAGGGATGGGACAAAATGACAGAGGGGGGAGAGACATATGGTCAAATGGCTTTTCTGTGAGGTCAGGCAACGGGGCAGCAGAGCTGGAAGCAAACCTCAAAGTCTCCAGACTCTGCACCCCAGTTGCCGAGTCTCTGACCCTGCACTTTATTCCTTTGCTGCTCCGCTTTTGGGAGGGCAGACCTGCATCCTAAGTTAGTCCATAGGGTCTTTTCAGCAAGGACAGTGCCTCTCTATAGGCATCTCATCAGCGCTAGAGAAAGAGAGGGGTATTAAAAACCAAAATAACTACCAGCAAGCTCCCAGAGTTTCCTTTCATCAGGTCCTAAAGGATCCTGTAGCAGTGCTCCACCGAGACCACATCTCCATGGGTGCTGGCCCCTGCCTCCTTCTCCTTAACAGGATCACTCCCATGCGTATGCCTAAGAGCAACACCACCAGCTCAGTAATCTTCCTAAATACAGCAGTTACCAGGTGACTGGGAAAATCTCTTTTACTGCTGATACTGCTAATGGAAATTTTCTCCCCTTTTTCTGCTGCTTTCAAAGCCAGTTGTGGTTTGGTACAGACTTTGTCTTGCACACAGGCAGGAGAGTTGGAAGCACAGAGAGGAGGGATACAAGACTGGTGGGGAGCAGCTAATGAGAAACAGAGGGGAATGCGTTTTTCTTTCTTCCTCCCCACCAGTCTCTTCTGTCCAAGGAGAGCGCCCTATCTTCTCCCAGGCAGTCAGCCCAGCCTCCTCCTGCCATCTCCTTGCTGCAGGAATTCCTCTTTCCTCCCCAAACCACAGCCAGATAAGTACTGTGGAGGCACTCAGCCAGCCCAGCTCCCCTTTTCTGCTTGGCACACAGGGGAGACACCCAAAGGGATCAATGGGCCAAAATCTTTAGCATCACTATTTTTCCTACCTGCCTCCTTTGCAGGAGAAAGCCAGGAAGCTTCACTCATTCAGTGTAGATGCAGGAGACCAAGATCACTGTCTGTTCCTTCTATTTGCCATTCTGCTTCTTCAATACCATTAAGTGTCTCCATACTGTCTGGACACTGAAAATCTTAACCAAATTAGCTGAGACCTGAGCAGCAGCACAAGCATTCAATTCTTTTAAGTGGCACCACTTCTTGATCTGGTTACATGTAAAAAATCATGTCTGCTTGAGGCTGTCACCATTCCTACAGGCAGCAACAGAGGCAGGACTAGGGAACAGTAAGGGAAGACTGGACAAGGCTCATCATTCCCCATTTCAGATGGCTACAACGAAAGGAGGGAAACTCCAGAGGTGAGTTGTGAGCTGTCCCTGCTGTACAGTGTGTAACAGATAGGAACAACAACCTACCCCAGTGAAAGATATTTCTGTTTTCTCCACTTTTCTCTTCAGTCTCTAACCCCAATCTACCCCCACATTGTGTAAAGCATTTTGCTGGCCTTTGGTGTGACAGTAGGTGCTTCACAAGCCACCTGTGACTGCTAACATATGTGCTAAGGTAGCAGTATAAGATTAATACCTCACCTTTCCCATAAATAGCCTCAATCTATTCTCTTCCATCCCAGACGATCCCAAGCCTGAATTCCTGTTACTCAGGTAACACCAAGAAAGCCCAAGGGCTCAGCTGGATTTCACAGCCAGCCAACACTGCACATTAACACCGTATCACTGAGGCAGCATGAAGGCTTGTCCATCAAACAGCCTGCGTTCACTTTTAAGGGCTTAGAAAGGAAGAGGCAGCAAGTTGAGGAGGTAACGTCATGTGCATTGTGGCACAGGCTTCCCAGAACATCACTCGTTGCCCCAGCCCCCAATGGCACAGAGATGTGCAAGTTCCTCACCTGATACTAGAGGAAAGGGTACGTTTTCCTCCAGATAAAAAGCGTAAATAAAGATTTCTGGCACACCTACATCCTAGAAGTCCCCTCCCGTTGCATGGAAGGAAGTGGGGAACCAAGGTGATCACCAACTTCCAGCCTGCCCAAGCTACTCCTACTCCTATAGCCTGACAGTTTAGCTGCAGAATACAGGCTGCTTTCTCTATAGTTAATCTTCTGTTGCCACTAGCTGGTCAATATGGGTACTCTTGGAGAGCAGCAATTCCCTGAAAGTAGTCCTTCATTTAGTTACTGGTTCCAGTTTTAACTAGGATTCTCTCTCCAAAAAGCACCCGAAAAAATCCCAGCAAGCATGATGTGGATTTGCTGAACAAGCCGTTTGACTCTGTCTTGGGAGGGGGTGGGAGGAGCAAAGGTGAAGTGGCCACCTGAGGGACTGACCCGTTTTAATGCAAATTCTGTGGTTTCCCAGGACATCAAACACCACTTTGGGGGTAGTCGAGGGTGAGGCAAACAGCAGTGGGTCCAGCAGGCAGCCTGAGGCAGCAGCAGTCACTCACAGGACCATTCCCACGGGCTGGCTAAGAGCTGGCAGGCAGAACCTCACCCCGCCAGAGAATTGCAACAGGTTAAAACCTTCACTAGATACCAACAACCTTCTGCTGACGGGTCTGGAAGCCTCCTTGCTTCCCTGCCCCCAGCCTTTCTGGGTGTTACAGAGCCTGTCCTTTCTGCAGCCACAGCAGCCTAGAGCTCAGGACCACGTCACCACTATAAGCCTACCTGCCCCAGAGCATCCACATACCAACGTGGGGCCAAGGCCTGGCCTGAGCCAGGTCTTCCAGCCCCTTTCACCTTCAGCTTCTGATGACAAGAACTCAATGCTCAGATTTAAGTGATTACATAGTTTCATGCAGCAACAACAAAAAGATATAAGATTATAAATAAAATTGTTACCATAAGGTTTTTCTTTCCTCCTCCTGAATTTCCACAATAAATTCAAAAAAAATGGGTGTTTTACTCAAAATGAGGCTTTCCCCCCCCCCACTGGATTCTCTGCAGGACAACTGCTACCTCCATTTCTCAGAAGGATTAAGCTTAAAAAGTTTTCCCACCATTTTCCATCCCTTCAAGCCTCCTGCAGCATTGCAGAAGCTACTCAAGCAGCGTCCATTAAAGCCATTATAAGGAAGAAGCAGAGGGAGACTTAATACGAGTCGCCAAAGAGAAACCGGAGCTCCTTCCGCTCACGCGACACAGCGGTGCCTTGGCGAGGCTGCATGCGGAGGGGAGGGAAGTGGCAAAGCTCGGCTCAGCACGGACCTTCAGACAAGGGCTTGGGCTTCCTCGCCCGCACGGGGCCGATACAACCGTGCCCCTCTGCTACCTGCTCCTGCCGTTCGGCTCCGCGGCACCATTTGCCGCGGCCAGCTGCTCGGTTCACAACAGTAGCAACAAATTAGAGAGAACAGACATTGACTTTTCCCACAGGGCCCATTCGCATCTTCTGCCAGGCCAGGCAGATTTTCAGGCCAAGAACTACATGATCCCAAAGGCAGCTTGCTCGGGAAGCGGCCACGCGCTCAGGCACCCTTTCACACGCATCCCTCAGCCTGTCCCTCTCCGGGGGGGGGCAGCTCCCTTTGCAAGGGGCTCAAGGGTATTGCAGAGTCCTTCCCCATGCCCCTCTGCTAAGTTTTGCAGTAGAAATGAAAGTCCAGCATCTGCAGTGATAAACATAATCGCACCATTTGTTACTCGTCTCTTTTGCCCCAGTGCCTACCTCCTTCCCCAAGGCAGCCTCTACTGCCTGGAGACCTCCCAGATCACACAGGCCAACCACCACAGCTGAAGGGCCTGGAGGGAAAGTAGCCCCTGCTCTCAGGTCTAGGATGTCCCCTGGCTCCTCAGCCCAAGAAGCCTGCTGATGCATCTCGTCTTCCACTGTGCTTCCTCACTGGTGCTTTTACTCAGTCTTGATTTTCTCTACTCATCTCTTGGGAGATGTTATTCTTTGCCCCCTGGGAATGTCCAGGAAGGAAAAAAACCTCATTAACCAAGCTTCTTGCCAAAAATGCAATGAAATTCAAGTCTAGCAGGAGACAGTTACCAAGAGGTATTTAAAACAAATTTAAGTCATCTGCTTCTCTTTACCATGTAGAGGCAACCCAGTTTTTAAGAAACTAACTGGGAGAAAAGAATCCTCCTGCTCAGGGCAGCTGAAGTGTAACTACAGAGTCTCAAGCCAAGAACTTTATCCCTTTGCTACCCACACGATCCTGCTCAAGATCTCATAGGCCAACACAAAGTAGGGCAAGTGCCTGAAAGAACAACACTTCTTAAAAGCAGCATCAAAATGCTCCAGTCACACTGGTGTTCACAGACTAACCCACAGCTTCTCCGCTCAGCTTTACAAAAATTGATTTCTCGACAAAAGCAAGGGTGGTAAGCAAATATTTTTAAGAAAAGAAGTAAATTCAAACAATTTAGAGGGAAGTACATGTCTTCCCGTGTTTTAATGCATTCTTACCCTAAAGAGGAAAAAAAAAGTTCAAGCTCCTGGGTGGTTTCAGGAAAAGTTAAAATATAAAACAGAAGTGACACAGAACAGATGAGTAAATGGACGAACAGCACAGCTTCAAGAACCAGGCAATAACAGTGTTCATGCCCCATGCAATGGGGCCACAGTTAGACACTGATAATGTAGGTGCACAAGCACCTTTTCTGACAGCCACAGAAACAAAGCCTCCTGTAGCACTGCAGATGCTAGTCAAACAGCATCCATTAAAGCCATTTATGAGAAGTGTAGAGTAAACTGCTCTTATGTAAGCCACTATCGGGTAAGAGCGGTGCTTGCTGAAAATTTGCCTGCCTCTCTTTCTTTCTCTCTCTATATATATCTGCACACACATACACAGAGCTCATCTAAATTAGCTCAGAAGCTAACTGCTTCATTCCCTGAATTGCACTTAAAGCAAGCTACGCTGCTTGCGGAGCAGCTATTGCACGGAGCACATGGCTGCTGACTAAATCAAGATACATACCTCTGAGAGACCTCATCATACAAGAATGAAGTCAATGATAGGCTGCACCATTTGCCAGCGTAACACTAGAAGAATTAGAAAAAAGTACCGCAAAGCATCAGTTGTATCCAAGGTTATGGAAAGGGCAGGATGCTTTTTCAGGAAAGGGGATGCACAGCTATTCATAACGCACTAGTGGCAAAGTTACATTTGTCATTCCCTGCCACCACTTTGCTGCGTAATTTTGAGGTAATGCAACTGTGGGATAGGGGGACGAACATCTTTCTTGACTCTAATGCAATAGACTTAAAAAAAATAAAATAAAATAATAGGAAACAGACCCTGTGACACTCTGTTGAAGGAGGGACATGGAGTAAGGTAGAGCTTTTGACCAGCATTTCAGCTGCAGGTCCTCTGCTGCAATCAAGGAAGGATGAATCAAGGAAATAAAAGTATTCCGAGTCTGTTTGGGGATGGTGAAACCGTTGCCTTCTTGCCTCCACACCTGCTTTCAAGTGGATACATGTAGGCAAATTCACTGCAGAGAGAACTCCAGGCAGCCTTGGAGCTGGCGGAGCATCTCCAGACTCCCACCACCCCCTAGCGGGCTCGCGCGCGCTTCCCGCACTCCCCTCACGCCTTCTCACAACTCGCAGCTCGGGCACGCTAGCAGGGATGCGACCGACTTTCTTCTACACATGTGCCTTCAGCAAGGCGAGCCGTGGAGCCAGGAACGCAGAAGGAGTCAATCTGCGTGGGAATTTCCCAACAGTGCTTTTTCATTACAAAGTGTCAATTATGCATCAGCTCCAGCAGAAGAGGTTTCTCCAGCAGGCAGTTATAAAACTCTCAAAGCTCTCGCTTCCAAGCCTAGAAAGGTGGCAGGTCAGCAGTGCTCACCTGAGCTCAAGATTCACAGTGCATCGGTCAAGCCAAAGGTGTGACTTCTGGATGCAGTGAGTGTCACAGCGTACCCCACAACTGGTTTTGAAAGAGATTTAGGCTCATCCTAAAGCAAAAAAAAAAAAAAAAAAAAAAAAAAAAAAAAAAGTGCCTAATATCTCAGTTTTTCAGGGGATCAAAAAGAGTTGCATCCTACCTAGGAGAAACTCTTTAAAGAAAGCCAATGCAGAGCACTGCATGCCTTTCATACCAGCCACTGACTCAAAGCATCTGTCTCCTCTTTAAACACCCATCCAATAATAAATAAATAAATAAGGTAGTTTCACACAGCTACAGACAACGCTATGGCACCTGCAAACCTTTAGCTACACATCTCACCTTCCTTTAGTACTGAGGAAGGAGTAAAAAGGAGCAGAGGAACCACACCAAAATTGAGAGACCTATTAGGCATGGAACTGCTGAGCAGGTCCAGTAGTCCAGGACTACTGACTCTGCC
This sequence comes from Rhea pennata, assembly GCF_028389875.1. Classification (NCBI taxonomy): domain Eukaryota; kingdom Metazoa; phylum Chordata; class Aves; order Rheiformes; family Rheidae; genus Rhea; species Rhea pennata. The sequence goes on from NC_084680.1 coordinate 6,439,663, forward strand.
TCCCAGAGTTGCATCGCTTATTTAAACAAACTCATTGATACAAGGCAAGTGAATGTTTTATTTTGTGTTTCTTGTCCTGGCAAGACTTTTGAACCCTGTGGAGGCAACCTCAGAAGTAGCTGCTTTACAAAGAAACTCATGCTCCCTGCAAGGGATGAGGGAAGTTGCCCACCAGTCACTAACCACCCCCACAAAGAAAATAGACAATAGACTCCTAAAAAATAAAAAATGATTCTCAACTAACTTTACTTCAGAATCCTTAATATCAGCATCAGGACTCAGAGGTGTCTCTTTAATGCCTCTCCCCCCCTTCTTTTTGGCTGCAAAATTCCCTCCGGGATGCAATTCAGAATAGCTGGTCCAAGGTGTGTGCTTTAGGTCTTCGTAATGTGTCCCTAACCCTGTGAAGCCAGAAAGTGATCTCTGAGTTCAGGCTCTTGCTGTTGGCAAAAACATTTAGAAACCTTTATCACTTCACCTCTTAAATATCCTCCTGAACTCAGGCCTAGACACCTGCTAACCATGCTCTAGCAACAAGCATACACCTAACAGCCAGAAACCAACTACTGGTAAGAGCTATTGGAAATTTTTTAAATGCAGGGAGAACAAACTGCTCAAAGCCTGCCCACAAGTCGCTTCATACAATTCTACTGATCTCTCATATGTAACATTATTTTTACCTCCAAGAGCCCATCCAGGTCATACACAAGGCAGCAGTAGCTTTAGGGCCCCCAAACACTGCTGAAGTTAGAAAAGGATGCAGCAAGAAGAGACAGAGAGAACTCCTGCATTACTTAGTGCACTAGAAAAAAAAATGAATATACAAGCCAGTAGAAATCCTCTAAAGCACTCATCCAGAAAAGAGTTAAGCATATCTGAGACTCGGTTGCCACTCCAGGATACAGAAAAAAATTGCAGCAAATTTGAAATATCAGAGCATCCATGGCAATTCGTGCGCTAGACCTTCAGAAAGGACAAGCGTTTTACCTTCTCTTGAGGCAAGGTGCTGATTAATTTCAAAAATGTGACGAAGCCATCCCACCCTGGGTAAAGCTTCCATTTATCTTCCGACAAACCTGACACCTGCAGCTGCAGGGGAAGAGAAGGGCACATGTTGGGGTCTTTAGTCCATGAAGGAACAGCAACCGAAACAGTTTTGCAAGAGACATGATACATATTTAAGAGTATGCAAATAATCAAAATCCTAGGCAAGCAAAGGAGAATTTTTTAGCTGGAGACATGGTCTCTCTACCAGCAGAGACTCACAGAAGTAGGATTTGCTATACAAGATCATCTCTGTGATCTATCAAGATGAATTTCTCTCCTTTAACATGAGCTACTACCTACACAGTACACAGAGGAGTTCTTTGCCTTATGATATATTTAGCCCAGTGTGCAATTCACACCCAGTCCCTGAAGAAACTGTACTCTAACCTGAAAATTCAATTCAGTGAACCATGAAACTTCTCATTACTTTTAATCACTATAAGGTAAACGTCAATCCTACTGCACTGAATCCTTGATTTTCATTTTTATTATTTGAAATAGGGTGTCTGGTTTATTTGGGATTTTTGTGGTTGACCATGCCTAAGGAAGCCAAACTGCAAAGCCAGAACTGAAGAGGTTCAGTTCAAGAGATACCATCAACTTATGTATTAAAGATACTCACAATGAAAAAGCTTCACAGAGGGTAACGAAAGGAGCAGGAAACCCAATCATTTCCCTACTGTGGCACACCACACTCAGTGTGACAGCAGTCACTTCCACAAGGTAGGACTAGACTTATGCCTAGGTGTTTGCCGGGTGGCACGCACGGGAGGCATCTCGACATACTAGATACACACAAGGCAACGCACTGGAAGTCGCAACGCAGTTGTGCGAAGCCGTACCTCAGACATGAAGTTAAACAGGTACTCAAATTATCCTAGGTTGAGATATCGGAAAGCAAGAAAGCTAGTGGATAAGGAGGAGCTATATTGAGATCAACAAAAAAACCCTCCAGTGATCTGCACAGCAAACACCAAGCTTTCCATGCAGAATCCTAAACAGTTCACTTTTACCGAGTATAGCAAGGCAGATCAATGTACACAATAGGATAGAAGAGACAAGGTGCAGCTTGAGCACCTCACCTAAAACAACGGGGTCAGACACCAACATGAAAGTACAACAACAAAAATATTTCCAGTCTCATCCTCCCCCCTAGCCCCAAACAAAAGCTGAAATACAGAGAAAGTCTGCAGGCATTCTGCAACAGACCCAGTAACTGGAGCTGTGCATGAAGCAAGAAGCAGCTCGGAGCTTTAAGACCAAGCGTTTACAAATTCAAGCTCCTGCTAGAAAAACAGTCCCTGCTTTTCCACCAGGCTCAGCCGTAGCTTCTCCAGGGCTAAGCATTTAAGTTGAAGTACTAGGGGCAGCACCCGTCACTTTATAGCCTGAGCGAAGATGCTTTACTCGCAGGTCTTTTTAAGAAGGCAACACAGCAGCCCTCGGGCCCTGTTTTTTGTTTTTTTGTTTTTCTTAAAAAAAAAAAAGGGGGGGGGAATACCTCCCCAGCAGAAAACAGGGGTGCACCAAAGACAACATGAAAAAGCCCGAAAAGACAACCAGGCGGCCAAGTACCGGGGACCGGAAAAAGGAGGAATGGGGCAGGAGGAAGAAAACCCGAGGCGCAGCAGGGCGAAGCGCTGCCGCGCACCGGGAAGCCCGAGCGCTCCGTGCCTCGCGGGGCGCAGGCGGGAGCCCCGCGCCCGGCGGCCGCCGCGGGGAGCCGGCACGGGCGGCGCCGAGGCCGCCGGCGCCCGGCGCGGGGAGGCAGGTGCGCCGGGCCCGGGGGAGAAGGGCGCACGGGAGGCGGCGGGACGGGACGGGGAGGGGACGGGGGCCGCCCGCCTACCGAGGGTGAAGAAGGGCAGCTCGGTGTTGTCCAGGTCGTCCTGCACGGCGACGCGCCCCGGCAGCTCGTTGCGGACGAAGAGCAGGAGGCGGGAGTCGGCGGCGGCGGGCGGCGGGGCGCCGCTCCAGCTGATGTCGTTCTCGCGGAGCACCGGCAGCGTGGACACCGTGACCGTCTTCACGCGGCACGGCCCGGGGGGCTCCCGCGCCGCCGCGCCGGGCCCGCCGCCCGGCAGCCCCAGCAGCAGCAGCAGCGGCGGCAGCAGCAGCGGCGCGGCGGCAGCGCGGCGGCGGCGCGGCGGAGCGGCCATGCCGGGCCGAGCCGGGCCGAGCCGCGGCCGGGCGAGGCGAGGCGAGGCGAAGCGAGGCGAGCGGTGCCGGGCGCACTGAGCCGCCCCAGCCCGCCGCGGCCGCCGCCGCCCGGCTCCGCCTCCCGGCCCGCCCCGGCCCCGCCGCCGCCGCCGCCCGCGGGGATGCTCAGCCCCCAGCCCCCTTCCCAATCGCCCGGCTCCTGCCTCCGCCCCCGAGCTGGGGCTGCTGGGTCTGGGGCTCCTGTTAGCGCAGCATCCCTCAAAGCTCCGGAGAGGAGGGGGAGCCCCACCACTGCCGTGGCACCCTAGCCCTGAACCCGGCCCACCCGTTCACCTTCCCATCCCGCCTTTAATCAGGCTTCATTCTTGCCACCTGCTTTTCTGCACTTTCTCATGGAAGCTGTTAACTCATTCCTGTCACTCCCCGACTCCGTTTCCCCCGCTACCTGTAGCAGCTTCTCCCCTTCTCCTCCAGTGCTCGCGTGTCCTGAGCAGCGTGGTACCCACCCAGCCTTCCACCCCGCTTCTCACCCCTTCCTGTCCTGTCTTTTTGCTCACTTTCCTTTCCTCTGTTCCCCTGGCCTTCGTTTTCTCTCCCCTCTGCTGTTAGATTCTTCTTACATCACTGCTGCCCTTTGCATATCATTTCTTCTTTCTTTTCCTATTCATGAAACTGGAAGCTCTCCCTTCCGCACCTTCCCCCTTCCCAGCAGTGAGATCTAACTCGTCGCCACGCACACCTCCAGGCTGTTCGTTCCTGTTAGACAGTTGCCTGGGTGCAACAGCACAAGAAATATGCTTCATGGGAGCTTTTACTAGTTATTACCTTCTTATACTGAATAGCCATCTCCAGTTTCCAGGGCACATGGAGATGGCTTACGATGACAAGCCTAGAACAGGCAAATTGGAGGCTCATAGCAAAGATTTGACCTGGTCTTTAACAGCTAGTACTTAAATACAGTTCACAGATCCCTGCATCTGTCCATCGCATGGGTGCCCCAGTATCATCCGGGGGCTGGAGTTTGTGCTTGAAGATGACAACCAAAATGAGCACCACCGTGAGCTATTGGTTCACACTCTGCCTCAAGCCCGGACAGAGCCAACCGGTTCTTCCAGTGGGGAAGCTGGAATTATGGGGATTAGCTTGAAGGCAAACCCTTTCCTATCAGCAAAAGGGACACCAGACACCATTAACCCCAGCCCCGTTGCCGCAGGAACTCTTGCCCAGAGCTGGGCATGACTAACGAGGACTAGAGGCAGCCTACAGTAGACATGAGGCAGTGACTCACAACAACAATTTTCTAGTGACTGCTAATCTACCTGATTTTATTTGTAGACGTACATATAAAAGAAAATGTCAAAACCTCAACAAAGCATTCTTAATGCTCAGGCTTATATTATTTCCACAAGCTAATTAAGATCAATTCATCATATGCCTATTGAGGCAAAACAGCCTTCCAAGGTACCTAGGTCATCAAATGTTAAAACCACAACAAGGGCAGAATGGCAAAGAACGTGAAATTAAGCAAACAGTGCAAGCATCGCTCCTGGAGGCCAATCCCCACTACAGAAACACCCGCAGCACCATCATCTCACAAGAGCAACAAGCGTCAGACTGCGCTTTAAGAGAATAAATGTGAAAATGATGCATATTTCTAGCTACAAGAATACAGAGAAATGAAAAAAGTACTCACCAAGCAAACAGGCAACCAGTTACAAAATGTTTACTCTAGGACACCAGCTGCTCCAGCTCTGCCTAATTGGGAGAGCCAATGTTTCCAGGCATACAGGAAAAAAATTGTTTAAAATGTGGTCCTAAAGGTCACCTGTTGTTTGTGAAAACTGCGTTAATGGTAGAATTTTTTTTTCCTTTTTCCTTTTTATTTTTTTAAGAGGGAAATGGTACGTACTGAAATAGCTTAGCCTGTTGTCGGGAGGTATACTGATTTCTAAGCATTAGCATTGTGTATATGGGTTTCTTTTCTCCTAAATTTGGAAATTTGCCTAGGAAAAAAGAGCAAATAGCTGCACAGACACAAGAAAGGACACATAAGGTGTTATGGCTAAAAAGTAAAGTACATTTTTAATTTTTTTTTAACTGGAAATTATTATTTTTATATATGTGTGTGTGTATATGTGTACATATATATATAAAAGAAAGCTTTCAGTCTAGGGCCACTTCCCTGTTACTTAGATCTCCTTGTAGCTACTTGCTGCATACCTGCGTGTGTGCAACATAGGCAAGTGAGATTTTTTGATGCTTACTGCTCTTGGGTACAAGAGGATTTTAGCAATTAGTGAGGGATAAGGGGTTGTTGTTAGCCCGTAGTGGTGGGAATAGGGTACAAAGATACGTTCTGTCATCCCAGCTCTGGCTGGTGTACTTTGGGTGTTTGTGTGGGGTTGCTTCTTGAATCTTGCTGTGTGCCTACCTGAACTGAAAGGGGAGGGACAGATTTTAGCTGTATCTAGATTTTCTCTGATCTATTGTACGCAACAGAGCCATCAGGTCAGTGATTTTTAGAGATTAGAGATGAAAAGCAAGGATGGCTTCAAATGTGTGCTTTGCTACTGAATGCATGACTCTGGGCAAGTTCTGAAACAACAGAAATTAGAGCTGTGAAGGACTTCAAGGGGTCACCTTGTGTCTGCCTCTACCCAAAGATCTTATCAGCTGTCCCTACATCACTCAATCTCTGCCCAGTTACCCCTACCAGTAAAGCACAGCTAATACCTGCCTTCTGCCAAGCACACTGAGATTTCTGCATGAAAAGTCCTCCTGTATGAACATGGACACTATGATAAAGGAGAACTTTCTTCAAATCACTGCCTTTAAATAGACACATTCGGTTTAAATTTAGCCTAGGTTCTTCCTAGTTTAGTTTAGGTTCTTCCTGGCATAAATGCAAATCATTATGTTATCATTTTTGTGAAAATAGGATTCCACCTGGTTTTTAATTCCAAAGAATTGTTGGCTAAACACACAGTTTCACTGTTTGAAAGCCACCAATAGAATTTCCAAACTGAAATATATTATTCTTGGTTTATAATTGACCTAATGGATTTCTATTTTCCAAAGTGAGTAGCATTCAACAGAAAAGTGAATGGCATTAACAGGGTAAAACACATTGCACCTTGAGAAAGTTTCACTCACTAACAAGGTATTTTAGGGACACTCAGAGAAGTTTGCCTATAACTTGCTTAGTATGAGTTACTTTAAATTAAGCACACACAGATGGAGGGCTTTCGAGAAAATAGCATGGTCAATAACCCAGATTTCTCTTTCTATCTAAATGACGTCCCTGTTTCTGATGTTTTTTTTTTTCCTTGTACTTCATCGCTTCTACCCTTTTTCAGGAAGTCAGTGACAGCCTGACCATTGATTTCAGTAGCCCCAGGACCAAGAATACCAGAAAACTGGTGTTCCTATTAAAAATTACAGGGTAGAAAAGGAAACTTGTTTCATAAGTAAAAACTCACTACCCTGACAAGACCCACCAGGTTAGGGTGTGATCTTATGGACAGGGGATCTGACAGGCTGTCAGGAGATACCAGTTCTGTTTTCATCTTGGTTGCTGATTGACTGTGTAATTTTGGGGGCAAGTCAAGTATATTTTCCACCTTTTTGCCTCCCCGGCCACCCTTTTCCTTGTCAGTGGGCAGTCAACTCTTGGAGGTTTGCAGTTTCTTACATGCAGAAACCCAACAAAATAATTAAATATTACTGTAACTGATAAAAATGAGATATTGAGGGCTATGGAAAGCATATCTGCATGTGGGCTTTTCAGTACAAAAAGCACAGACTTTTTCTGCCTAAGCTGGGAGAGTATCTCTGCTATTTAGCAGCGATAGTGGGCTGTTATCAGGTGGAACAGCCTCTAGAAGTAGGCACAGCATATGTTGTGTGTCATGTGAACCAGGAACCTTGGCTACACTAAACCATGCCTACCTTATGTCTACATCTGCCTACATTCAATCCAAATTTTCACCTGAGTGCGTTTTAAACAGAAGCTTAGAGAAGCTCTAATTTATCTCTCATATCTAAGCAGGGCAGCTCTGCTGCGAGGCCAGTTTTACTGTATGACAATATCCCACATGGGATTCAGAAAAACCTATGATTTTGTGCCTCAGTGGAGAACTTCGTGCAGACATTTTGCTGAAAAATGCTTGAGATATCTATGCCATCTAAGTTTCAAAAAGATGAGAAGGGAAAAGAGTGACTCCAGTTTAAAGGGTCACAGATGAAGCATTCTTTGACTTTCAATCCTGCGAGCTGGATTTCTGGGCACCCAGAATGAATGCATCTTTGATCGGTTGGCACAGAAGGGTAGGAGGTTACTGCAAAGATATCAATTACAGTTTTTTGAAGTGGTTTTCAATTGGCTCTGTTAAAAAGATTGAGCAGAAATCATTAAAATGCACTATGTATTTACAAAATATAGAGCAATTTGTATGTCTATAAAGCATAGCAGAAATCCGACTGCTGGCAAGTGGAGGGGAAAGTAAGTCACAGTTATGATGTAATCAGAGGCTTATATTTCACTCTATAAGGTTTACATCAGCATCAATAACTCCACTAAAGAAGAAAGATTTTTATATTTGGAAATAAATAACACAACATTAGTTTTGTTTCTCAGCTGCAGTGTATAAATGCTGGTTTGCAGCCATATGATATCTAACAGTGGTCTATGACCACATTGCTCAAGCTGTGCCTTTGTCAGCTCTTGCAAGCGAAGCAAGAGACAGGCTGGGTCAGCAATTCAGAAAAATTCCTCCTGGGAGAAAGAGCAAGGGGATGTGGGCAGCACCCTTTGCAATTCAGTAGGCGACGTTCTTGCCTCTAGGTTATAAGTCAACGGACCCCATGCTGTGCTCAAGGCTGCAGGAGATGTTGTCTTTCTGACACAGCATCAAACTAGGATCTTCCCAACCACTTCCAGATAAGTGCCTCCAGGGAACATTTTGCAAAAGCAGTGACGCTAAAGCTAGCAGCCAGAAGCAGCTGAATTTCTGCCTCCCTCCTCAAATACAAGTTAGATATAGCTGCTGCTTCCCACCTTTTCCTGGATAGCCCCTTCCCACACTGGGAAACAGTCCCCAGTTTCAGTTCAGAAGGGTCTGGACTTTGATAATGCGGAGAAGATTGTAAGCAGAGAGCTGCAAGATTTGTAGAGCTAGGAAAGACTGTTAAGTATTTTGGGTTGAGATGCAGGTAAACTGTTACGTTACAAATATGAACTTTGACTCTGTGACATAACTCTGAGTTACTCAAGTTGGAAGTAGGTCAGGTCCTTATCGCACGCCCATGGCTATAGTGTCATGGCTACTTTCTAAAAACTACCTTACCCTGGAGCACACTGTGGCTTTAGCCAGGTGTTATTTGCCTGTAGTCTCAGCAGTGTGCCTCACATGTGGAGCCACTCCTAGGATCAAAGCCTCATTGAAAAGGGACCTTGCAAAGCCAAAGGCAGGCCCTTACTTAGGCATCTGGAGTCAGACAGGTATTTTGCTACAAGCCACCTCTCCAAACAGCCTCATTGCAGAGGGAGGCATGCAAGAGCCTGGCCAGCAAGCGCACTTACAGAGCCTCCCAATAGCTGCATTAAACACAGGAGGGGAGAAACCCACCCATGACTAGAGAGCAACCTGTTGCTGCAGCAGAACGCTGGGGAACAAGGCTGTTTTGCTGGAAGGGTTTTGCAGCAGGAATGCTTTGTGCCGTCTCTTCCCCTCCTTCAGTAGAGAGGAGCTAGTCCATCAATGTCTGCCCTTAGACACCCTTTCATGAGCGATAACAGCCTCCAGCGAGGCTCCTCTCCTTCCCAAGATAAAAGAAACTTTAAATGCATGTAAGTCTTGTAATGCAAAAACTGATTAATTAAGTAGAGTGCAAGTAAAACTACTTTGATGCATGAAATATTAAGGAGCACAAAGGCAGCGGGGAGGAGAGAAGAGAGTTGCCTTGGGGGAGGGGGCAAGTATTGGCTTTCAGTGCTTAGAAATAGATGGGCTAAGGAGCCGAGCGGCTGAACTGCAGACAGTGCATCTTCTGCAGGACAGTCTATCCACATAGACAGATACTAGCGAGTAAAGGACTCTCCCTCCACTTCTTAGGCAGAGAGTTTTTATTCCACATTCAAGCCCTACGTGTTCATCCAGGTTTGCTCACAGAGCCACAGGAAAGGGACAGTGTCTGATTAAACTTTCATGAAAAATAATCTCTGGTTGATTCATTGTTTTTTATCTTGTGATGGATGCAAGAAAGTGAAGGGAAATGAGCCTTCAGTAAAAAGAAACAGCTCCATTCTGGAAAAGCCAGCCTGGCTTTTAGGCAGATGAAGCTCTCCCAAAGGACACGCAAGTAGTTAACTATGTTATGGGTTTGCAAAGTGCCTTTTCCACACTGAACTATAAAGGAGAGTAAGCAGACAAATCTGCATATGTTAGTGTGGATATTACAGCAGCCCTTGACAGGGCATAGTGAGAATCCAGTGCCATGGTGCTAGTGCTGTACAAAATTAGAGTCAGCTAGTCTGCCCTTAAAAAAAAAAAAAAAAAAAAAAAAGTCTTCAACAGCCCCCAAATGATCAAAGTTACCTGTTAGGTCTCCCTGAGTCCACAGCAGAATCTAGAGTCTTTCAGCTTTCTTCCCTGCTCCTTCTGAGCTGACTCACCGGCATCTGGTTTTGCTTCTGAAGAAGTCTCTATCGGATCAAACCTGCCTGTGCAGTCACCAGCCCCGTCAGGGTATCTTGGAGGGCCTAGCTCCCGTATACAGCCCAAAGCAAACAGCCAGGTAAGAGCTTAGTAAACAAATGGTGATGGCGTAGCCTGCATTGGCTGTTTAAAGAATAATAAACGAATAAATGGGTTAATTATATCCACCACAGAATTTAATTAGACCATCTTTGTTCACTCTGCTTCAGCCAGAATCTCAATTATAAATCTTTATTTTCAAGGTTTTACAGCTTGGACATGAAAATTTGCTCTGGGCTTAAACATGACACACAAGGTCTTCTGTTCAGGGACTACTTTTTTTTTTTTTTTTTTTTTTTTTTAAAAAAAAAAAAAAAAGGTCAGGTTGTAGGACCAGATGGCTAGAGGGGAAGGTAATGAAGACACAGAGCTTCTCTGAAAGAGGAAGCTGGCTGAAATTGTGGACAGCTTAACAGAGTAGAGACATTATTACATGCTGCTGGGTGAAACCATGCTCATCTCCCACCACATCCTGACAGACAGGAGTCTGCACTGCAAAATGAAACCACCGCTCCTACTAATTGGTATCACAACTACTTACTCATCAACAGACAAGCCCAGGACGACAAAAGGGGCTGGGGGAAGGTGTCGCGAAGCCCTCCGGAAAGGCAGGGTAGCAGGGAGCAGTGGCAGGGCCAGGCAGGGGAAGCTCACACACCTGCCGCCTTCAGCGGGGAATGTGCTCCAGGGCCATCAGGTGTGCGCTTGCCACTTCCCCCTGTGATGAGAATCACATCTCCCCTCCCTTCAAAAGCCTGCTCCCAGTAAAGGAAATGGGCTGGAGACCGTGACCTAGAGCAGCTGAAAAAGCAGAAGGCAAATTAAAAACTGCATTACATTTTTTAATTTGTTCTGATTTTGAAGGTAATTTAGGAGCCACCTCCTGCTTTCTGGATTGACAACATTGAAATCCATTAATTCTGTCTCCACTAAATGTGCTCAGAAGTATTCTGATCAGTTTAAAAATCTGATAAAGTTTAGATTTTTTTTTAAAAAAAAGCAAAGAACACAAACATGTTTACAAGAAACTGCTATGGCCTCAAGTCACATCTTCATTCAGCCTGGGATTTGTTATATTTTTATTTCCTCATTGAGCTAATTAATTGATTTGCTTTTCCTGCCCAATGCCAAACCCCCACCTCCCTTCTGAATGAAAAAGATGATTACCAGGAGGAACTAGTTCCGAGCAGCTTACCTTCCTGCCCTGCCAGGCGCCCGGCAGTAACGACTGAAACCAGGCTGTCCCCCTGCCCTCCCTGCGTAGTCTAAACTGGCCGTCTTAGGCTCTGCATATGTTTCTGGGAACACTGCAAATCCTTGTTCTTCTACAAGCTTTGGCCACTCTCATATGTCAGTGCATTTGAGAAGGAATTTTTTTCCCCCAGTAATGTCCTTCTGCACATACCGCATTTCCTAAATGCATATTCACTTGATAAACTAGAACAAATCTATTGGGTAAGTCAGATTCCAGTAATGCTGTATACATATTTAACCAGCAGATCACAACAGTTTACTATCTGGTTGGTGCACCAAGGAATTTAACCCTTGAAGAGCACTGGCATATATCAGCCAGCCAGCCAAATTACTGTTCAAAAGGCTGTGATATATAGCACGAATTACCGGTAATAAAGAAAAAGATATATGGGATGGATTAATCAAATCATAAATTTCTTAAGTCTGTATGGCAGTCCATAAATCAAATTTGGCCGTATGTTTCTGGCCCCTATTCAATGTATAATATGAAGTGTAGATGGCCTACATGTACAAAAGCAGTTTTTTTTCAGTGGCCAGGTGGAAATAGTCCGATCTTTTCTAAAACGATCATGTTCGTGTATGTTAAGCTGCACCACTGTAAATTCATGCACCTTTTGGAAGGTAAAAGTTGAATGTTGCTGCACTAAAGGTTAAACCAAACCCAGAAAAAAAGGAAAAGGCCTCTGGAAAAGGCTAGAGGTGACTTGTGTCAGTTTTAGATCCATAAGACCAAATGACAGGGCTTTCTGAGCACAGACAAAGAACTGCTTCTCCTAGCCAGGCCTACCAACCGTCCTGGTTTTTAGGTGTTTACTCCATTTTTGCATGTGTAGCAGTTGGAAACCCTAGAACTGCTGGGACCCCAGCAACCACCAGCCCTGTCGCTAATGAGCTCAAGCAGAATCTTAAGGAGTTTGCACTCTGTCCAGGCTGATTTAGAAGAAATAAAAAGGGGAAGCAACATGTTTGTCTTCTGTATTTGTTCTGATTGCCCGACACTCATTTTCATAAAAAAAAGTATATGTACATACATATATACTTGGAATCATCCCTTCACATCTATGCCCCTATCCAGTTTAAACTGACCTTTGTTTTTACCCCAATCTGAAACATAACTCTCCAGTTTCTATAACTATGAAACCTCTGCTCCTTTTATGTTCAAGGAGAAGTTCTCTGACAGAATTTCTCCTATCTCTATCCCTCACATGAGTCCTGACTAACACTATCACTTGCCTTGGGACCTCTTCTGCCCCACTCAAAACTGGATTAAACAGCTTTCCATCAGATAAGCTGCCTGGCCTATGAAGATCCCAGATATTTTGGTACCAGGTCTTAACAAAATAAGAGCAACCGTGTGCTCAGAGCTAGCTTGCTCCGTGGCCCAAACATCAATATGTATTTACAGGAGGGAGCAGAAAGCTTTAGAAGTTCGATTTCTTTTTAACCATCCATGAGAGACATGAAACAAGGAGATTAAACACCAAGCAAAAACACCCATAAATAACACTGACAATTTAAATCCACAAAAGCCAGGACGTTTGTCATGAAATATCCTGCTGTCTCCTCCAACTCCAACAGAGCAGTGCTTCTGATTTTGTTTATAGCTGCAGAGGGCTGACATTAGAGCATCTACCGTCACTTTGAACCTGGCTATTGCTCCACCGGGCTATATGGAAGTCACACTTAGTCACTAATTATCAAAGTCCTACCTCGACCAAGGGACCACAGTCATGAACAATTATTGAGGTTTTTTTTCTCCCTTTCTCCAAAGGAACATAGAACCCCTCAGTGGAAAAACCTGTCTGCTTATAACTGTGGACAAAAAGCCCAGCCTGAATCTGATGGGGAGAGGGTTAAAAATGTAGATGCTCTTTATCTGAGGATGGGGACAGGGGCTGCAGCAGGGAATTCGCAGGCTGCGTGTCTGGCAGCGGATGCCCTCTGTTGGCATCTTTTAGAAATATGATTAGCAATGCTAGCTGGTTGCTACAAACTGATGTGATTCGCTCACTATTTATCCCGTGCTGTGTGGAACAGCCCTTAGCACTGGGCCTAATCTATGAGCACAGAGTAAATGGCAGCCCCTGCCCCTCTGAGCCTGCTCTCTCGGTAAGAAGCAATGCCTTGGTGCTCAGAAAAGGATGTTCACACACCCTTTCCAGCACAGCAATGCAAACAGCATGGAGCAGGGATCCTTAGGAGTCTCTTAGCTCAGCTCCAGTTCTGGCTGGGAGCTGTGGGGAAGAGATGTTTGTGGCTCTGTTTGCCAGGGTTCGTATGTGCCTCCTTGATAGATGCAAGGGCAGAGGCTCCATGCTGCCTGAGCGACAGCTTCCTGCAAGAACCAGCTCTGTTAGCAGCTCCAGGAAGAACATCCGACTTGCAGTTGAGCGAAGCAGAACGTGCGAGGAGAGGGAAGCAGTGATTAACAAGTAATGGTCTCACCTTTATTCTCCAGAAAATATAGATAATGAGTTTGTAGAGGACAGGTTTCTTTTCTCCTCTAAAATTCACCCCAGCAAGCACATACAAAAAAAGCAAAACATACAGCAATCACCTGCACTGCTGCATCCAGGGCTTGTGCCTCAGCACGCACCAACAGGTTGAGAAACTGTCCTCCTGAGACCAAACTTTCTTCTGTCTTGTGCATCCCAGAAAGCAAAATCAGCAAATGTCTTCCAGCAGATCTCATGGCTTAAAGAAGATGAACATGGCAGGAGCATCCTGGTTGGACTGTAAGTTCTCAGAGAGCTTGTGGCAGCAGAATGATCCTTCTCATGTATCTTAGAGGTTATTGTTACACACCTCACAGGGCTCATCCCCTACACGAAGAAAGTCTCTGCATCAAAGGTGGCAAGAAGTGGACTGGAGAGCTTGGGTCCACTGTACAGTGTTGGCCCATGAGGAAGCACCCCATCCTGGAGAAGGAGATATCATGATTCAGCTCCACCTCATGACTTGCAGGACTGTTAATTTAGGCCTTGCCCACTGTCTCTAGACTCATGACAGCCTTTGAGAAGCCCCAGTCAAAGATTCATGAGGGCAGGTGTTACTTCTAACATTGAACTGGCATCCGTCCCCAATCCTGTGGCATGCTATAGCTGCACTTTCGGGCTTCTCTCACACCAAGGTCATCAGGCAGCTTGTGCCATCCCAGAGGGTGGAAGCTGACTGGGCCAAACCTTGAATTCAACTCAGCAGCAGGGAACTAACTTGGTCTCGTCACAACCAAGTTGACCATGTCCACAAGCAGCTTTGTACTCCCTCATCTCTGAGCCTCCACAGATAGATTTGGTCTCTGGCCCCATGCGGGGGCTGGCTGCTCCCTCAGGGGGACAATCAGGAGCCGAGGGGGATAACAGAGCCAGAAGGGCAGGGCCTCACCGCCAGGTCCCCCATCCCATGGTGAGGCCAGCAGGACATGCCAGCCAAGCCCAGGTTCCACCAAGAACCCCGACCAGGAGGTGTGTTTGCAGTGACGAGGCTGGCCCAAGGTCAGGCTGGGAAGTCAGCCCGCAGGTTGGGATCAGTATCAACACGTTTCCTGTTCGTACCCTTATTTCAGCCTACAGTGAGGTGGGCCAGGAGCCATCACTCTCGTGACTGGGCACGACAAGGTTTCCCTTGAGGAAACATCAGGTGACCCGCAGTGGTTCTTCTTGCCCCTTTGCGGGGCTCCACGTAGCACAACGGGGTGTCACTCTGCAGCCCGCGGCGCGACAACGGCTTCCCAAGCATCCCGTTCTCCCCGCTGCAGGAGGCAGGGACATTTGAGGCTGGACCGAGATTAGAAATGGTGCCTCAAATTGCTCGGGTTTATCTCCAAAACTACCAGAGGCTAAAACCAAGATCTGCTAGGAGGGCCCCATGCTTATAACCCCTTTCCATGGCGGCTCAGAGATCCGACTCCACTCTTTGCCCCATCCTTAAGTGGTGTCACAGTGAAAAGCAAATAAAACAATTTTTGCGAGTGACTTACGGCTATTTTATTGCTAAAGAAAGCAAAAGCAAACTCTGAACCTAAGGAGATCATAAGCAATAAATGATGATTATTCCAGTTACAGTCTCCTCTGTACATCTCTCTGAGGACACATTATAACGGAGATTATATATTGTAAAAGTGGATTTACCCTTGGAGGGGACCTAAGTACCTTGTTCCTAAAATGAGTTTGAGTGTTGTTTCAATAGTAGATTAAAAAAAAAAAAAAAAAAAAAAAAGCTCAGAGATGGTTTCCTAGTTTGTCTATGTGTATGGGGGGAGACTTGTAAATCCTATTTTGGTATATCAGGGATAATCTAAACAGCTGGTAATAAGAAATGTGAATAATCTTAAGTAAACCCTGTGAAGCCAATGCAAATATTTAAGTCACTTATCAAAAGAAACCATAGCAAGATCTGCCTTGAGAAAGACACATCAAAGAATATCAAGGTTCTTACATCTGAATAAAATTGTACTATCTTACTCTGCGACCCAAATTTAGCCGGTGTCTCAACTGCAGCAAAACATGTTATAACCAGCTTGGTGTTTGCTGGAAGCTCTTGATACCATGAGAATATTTTGGTATTACCTTAAATTAGTGTAAAATGTGAAAGAATTTTGTGGCTGTTTTTTATGGCTTCATCTCATCTGTGAAAATATCGCCTGGCAGGAACTGCACTGTAGCTGTGACTTCTTGCTCTTTGCTCTTTGCTCTAAGCTGCCAGGCTTGCTCTCTGTGCCTGTGGTGACCCCCGAGCAAAGTGAGGGCCAGAGACAAGGCTCTTAGCGCGGTTCGGATCTGTTAGACCTTGCCTCATCCCATAGCTTGGTGGAAAGGGCGACTTGACATTCCATATAAAACCAACCGCCATCATCCCTTCCCTGGCTTTGAAGGAAGACCTGGCTAACGTCTCTGGCTCATGAATATGTAATCTGCTGAATGCCTATGCAGTACACTGCTAATTGCCTTTGTTCTTGCAGTGGGAAATTCTCAGAGCATCTTAAGAGTTTTTCCTTTATTCAGTCAATTTTCTGAGTCATCCTTTTAGTTTCATCAGGGTTTAATAGGAGCTGAAATTCTGTTTCCAATAAGTCCAAACAATCTTACTTTTATGTATAAAAGTCCTCCAGCTCTCAAAATAGTCTTCTTAATTTAATTAATTCTTAAAGAATGTCTTTAAACTTGAGTAGTCATTAAAGAAGTTATTGTCCTTTTTTCTTAACAACCTTTAGTGAGGTTGCTCTTGACAGATAACTAATTCCTCAATTAATATAAATATTCTATGCTCCAGCTATTCCTATAGTAGTAACAAATTGCAGCATCATCTGACCTTGCTGCACTGTACATAAAGCATCTCACTAGTCATGTAACCAGTGCAATAGGGAAGTTATTTTGTGAACGCCTGTACACAAATGCACAGTATTCACAACTGCAGCTCTCAGGAGAAGCTTGTCATTTCAATACAGAACCAACCAAGCTTTACAGCAACAAGAGGAAACATGGGCTGAACAGGATAACCAATATCTTCCTTCCAGAGAATGTTTTCCAGTTCTCACCTTGTTTTTCTTTGAAGTCTTGAAAGTGCTTATAGGCAAAATTGTTTTTAATAGGAATAATATATAATCTTTCAGCTATTTTAAAGTGAATTTCTTTTTTCTGAAAGAAAAAAAGAAAGTGAAAGAAACCTGATTTTTAACATACAGTTTATGGACCTGTTAACTTGCTGCTACAATGCTACATTCCTCTTTTTTCTAAATTTCCTGGAAGGTTTATTTTCTTGCAATAAAACTCATGACTGTATGAAACTCCAATTCTGTGCATTTCTCTTTTTCTCTTTACCAAAACACTTGTTAGCTGTTGTGTGTTGATCAAATGGTTTCCGGCTTTACAGTCTGTCACTAGTACTACATTTACAGCTTACAATTAAGGACTTCGATTAAATATTTTGCACAAAGCTACATGATCCAATAGCCAATTCTTATATATTTTCCAAAGCATGGCAAAAAAGATAAGAGTATTGAAAATTAAACTAAGATTGAAGTTATAAAAATAGCCTTTAGAGTCTGGATAAACACACACACTGTTTTATAGCCAAGGATATTATCTCTTTAATACTGAGGCTTGCCTTTGGGTGACAGAAAGCAGAATCTTCCCCGGATTTCTTTAAATGAGCCTGAAAGTCATCTTTGCTAAAGTCAGCATGTGTATAACATAGGTTGATATTCACTCTAAGCATGCTGGATATTTTTAGGCATTTTATAAACTGACATGTTTGTGATGACTTAATATATGTTAGGATAATACATACTGACAGTGTTAAAAGCCATTTTCTTCATGAATATAGATATTCTCTCCTTAAATAATATAGAGACCCCAGGTTTCTTCTGTATCGTACTGAGGCTCTGGGTCTTGTTAGAGAGACTGTGAGATTTCTCCTGACCTGGTTTCTACCATTCTTGCAGATGAGATAATGTAGGCCTCACAGTCACTAGGGCAGTGGGATGAGAGGAAGGCCCCCCCCTACCCTTGCCATAAAGCCTTTCACTTCCATATTTCACTCAGCTATGGAGTTCATTACAAACATCCATGGTGGGTTCTGTTAAGGGGTGCATACAGATGGGGTCAAGATTTAAGTATGATGCAATCTGCCAGATGACTGGAGATGACCAGATGACACCAGCAGGCTAAAACTCCTGAGGATGAACAGTGACACTTCCTGACTCTCCACCATGGATAGGAGAGAGGGAGACCAGGACATTGCCCTGTAGCCTCCTTCTCTGCCATAGTTTGAGTAATGCAGATGTGAACCAAACCAGGCTCCTTCTACATCCCTTCATCAAGGCACTGAGGCTTGGCAGAAGTCCGAGGACATAGACGATAGAAGGCTATCTGTCGGCACACCATTTTGTGCTCACTTGATGTGATCATTTTCTGCTGCCTGGCTCTTGGAAGCCAAACAGATCTCTCTAGTGCAATGCTTACCACCAGACTGAAGAAGGAGCAGAAGACTGGGTCCCCTCTCTGCCCTTCTTCTGGGCCTGTGCTCATCTCTGAATAGCTATTGCAGGCTCCCCTTTCCCTACTAAATTGTGATTCTGCAAAGGAAAGAAAACTTAATTCCCTCCAGACCCTCATCTAAAAGGGCATCCAGGTTGGACCAACTTCATGCAGACCAGTTGTAGCTGAAGGCTTCTCTGTTTGGACTTTGGGGGTCAGTTTGGGCTGGTCCAACAAGGGTCTGCTCTCCATACTCTTCCTTTTCATTTGGTATTGTCTCTCTGATGGAGATGCCGGTTTGTGACTTGCTCCCAGATTGCTGAACGTGTTCTCTAACACCTTGTCAGCTCCTAATACAAGAAGACAGCGGGATGTGGGAGTTCCTGGTGGTGCTGGTGGATCCCTTCCTTGAGGTGATAGCTCCTGCTATTCATTCCTGGACCCTTGTGGACAGGGCAGCAACAGCAACTCAGCCCTCCGTGTTGGGAAGCAGTACACCCCAGCACAGCTCCTGCTACTGTCATAGTAAGAGGGGAAAGGAGGGGGTTCTAATTCACCTCTTCTGGCTACCAAAGGTGGACCACATTGGTTTAATTAAAAAAAAAAAAAAGTTTTCACTACATATTTTGACACACCCAGGGGCAGGACATTAGCATGCGTTTGGCTAGGTCTGATTGGAGTATGGGAAGTACAAGTCTCCTTTTCATGCTAAAACCCTGCTTGTCCCCGTCAGACAGCTGCCGCTGAAGGCCTGGGGAGCAGCTGCCTTCCCTGCCAAGTGTGCACATGGGGCTGCCCCTCTTGCTGTTTCAATTCATATTGAGCATCAGGCCAAGTGCTGCCACCTGGCCCAAGCAGTGTATTGTGGGAATTTGCTTGCAGTGTACCCCTAAATTACACCTGACCGGCAATGCAGTCTATGTGCCATTTCGGATGGCTCAACATCGCCCCAGCATGAACGTCCTGCTGGAGTGTTAAGTGCTGAGGAGCTGTGCAGCTAGGGTGTAGGCAGCAGTGGGGGCTCAGTTGTCCCACCTAAGCAGACCTCTGCTGCATTACCTCCCAGGTAACTGTGGCTCTGGCACTCCCTCCTCCTCCTTTAAGGCCTGCACAAGCAGCAGGAGCCATTTAACAAAAGGAAAAATGTTACACATTTTCCTAACAACTGCTCTGCCATCCCTTTGCTGTGTAGCAGCAGACGCTGAGGATGACGCAGAGCAGTTTCTAGCAATGCAGAGCCTGAGTATTTTCTAAGCATGACTCACTGTATTTACACTCCTTCACCAGTCCTCTAATATGTCCAGCAATCTCTTCTTCCAGGACTCCTTAGAATTGCCTTTCCTAGGCACCGAATTTGTCTAAAGTTTTCATTCTAATCCAAGATCTAGGGGAAAAAAGAAACTTCCTGAATTTCTGAGCATGAATTTGTTTCCAAAACTGGCTCTACAGGCAAGCCTTGCATAACCCAGACTGATATTCTGCTTTCTTTCTTTCTTTTCTAGTCTATTTTTCCCCTTGAGAATAATTTCTTCCAGCTCTCATTATTCCTGTTGCTTCCCCTGGTCTCTTTCCAGTTCTCCCACCTCTTCTTGTGCATGCCATTACCCTGATGGACATCAAGCTCCAGTGTGGTATCACCAGTCTCTAGGATTACTTTTCATCTCCTGGATCATAAGCCTTTTTTATACCACCTAGGAGTATGTTTGCTGTTTTTCTTGCAGCTTGATATCACTGACTCATGTTCACTTTGTGGAACAAAATAAACCCTAGATCTTTTTTCAGCAGAACTGACGTCTAGATCACCTGCACAGTCCATCATTCCTAGACATATTACTTTCCAGCTGCCCCAGATGAATCTCAACCTCTTATTTTTTCAGTCTATTTCTACAATTTGTCACAGAGGGGTTTGAAGGATGGTGTCCTTGACAAAATCATGGTGACTGAGACTCCTCTCCTTGACACCTTCCAGATACCTGCACATAGTTTATTAATCTTTGTATCAGGATTTTTCAGGAATTGAAGTTAAACTAGTGGGTCTATAGTTCTCTTCCTCCTGCCCACCTTCTCAATACTTCTTAAAAGTTAGGTGAAGTTTGTCCTTTTTCAATCTTCTGGTGCTTCCAGAGATTATCAAATGATTCTGAGATTTCCTCAGCCAGTTCAGTAAGTACCCATGGCTTAAATTCACCAGGTTTGGAATAATCTTCCCAGAAAGGGTTTCCTCCTTGCCTCTGTCAGTCAGCAGCTGGCTTATCACGAGGAACAGAATGGATTATATCCCTTCTAAGCATTTTATCCTCTTATCTATGGATGTTCATTATCTGTCTATCACATTTTGAATCCTCCAAAGCCCTTGCTCTCTGTGGCTGTTTTGTAGCACTGAGTTCTGCAAGTCAGTGCCTTCTTCCCACACAGATCCTCAGTGTAATCAGAGCCAGGTGCTTCTCATAGCAAAGGATGAGCAGCAACAATCACAAGTCACAACAAGGGGAATTTGACTAGATATGAGGAAAAACTTTCACAGTAAGAATGGCTGAGCACTGTACCAGGGGCCCGGAGAGGCTGATGAGTCTCCATCCCTGGAAGTATTCACAGCTCACCTAAATCAGCTCTGAGCAACCTGGCCCAACTTTGAAGTTAGTCCTGCTTTGCGTAAGCCTCGACTAGAGCCCTCCAGGAGTCCCTTCAACCCACAGTTCTGCGGCCTTTGAGGATCAAATACAGCAGCTGTAGGGAAAGAATGCAGGAAGTTAAGCACTCCTTCTACCTCTCCATTCCTTTCCCTGATCCTTGGTCTGCTCTCATTGGCAACTGTTCTAGGTACTTTCTCAATGATATGCTTTCTGGCACAGGAATCCTGTCCTACTCTCCTCTGCTGCTCTGTTGAGAAGCACTGAAACATCATGAAGAGGACACTGAGCTAGGTCACAGCCAGCATGAGTTTATTCCACCCTTATGCTTTGAGCTATATCACTTCACTTCCCATGACTGCTGTGGACCATCCCTCAGGCCCCCTCTGTCATACCCATTCTGGCCACAATCTCTTTGCAATGGTGGGCTGCCCCTCATCAGGGTAGATTTTACAAACTTCAATCCCATCTTTTTGTTTCTGGACAGCCAAAGTTGGAGGCCCTCAGAGCTGGACTGAGGATATATCTCAAGTTTCCAAACTAAGCTTTGTAAAGAAGCTCCATCTACTCAGGCGGAGGAGAGCCTGGCAGAGGAGTCCCACCTGGTAGCCGCTGCTCTTCATCTGCCATTCCCCTGTCCTCACATCTCTCCCTGCCACATATCCCAGCTAAGAGAGTTGCTGGCAACAGCAGGGAACTCTTGTATAACTTTCCAGTTATATGTATAACTTTCCAACAACATGAGTTGTTGTCCCAGTCCCTTCCACTGACTGCTTTCCTTCACATCTGGGTGCAGATGAGCAGGGTGGCAGAGGCAGGGGAGATGCTGCTGGTGTTCCTTCTACATGGTTCGATTACAAGCCTTGGTGGAGAGGGATCTGCTGCCATATTGCTCTGAGCCTTGCGCCAGCCCAGAAAAAATATTAGAGAAGAAACTGCTAAAAGCTATGCTGATTATAAATGTTTCATGGGATCTGAGTCACATGCACACCAGAGACAAAGTGGCTGAGAGAGGCTGTGTTTGGCTCTTATGCAGCTGATCAGCTGCTCTGGAAGTGCACAGGGGTGCTGACACTGGCACTCACGCCCAGCAAGTGGAAATGGCTCTGTCTGACATGTCCTTTCAACCCCATGATCTGATACAGCCTGGTTAGGCGACCACCAAGGCAGCAGCACGTGGAAAGGACACACTCCTTGGCAAACCACACTAGATCTGCTCCTGTTTTGCAGCACAGCACTCTGCAGGCGTGGAGGCCCCCACTGCCACTCTCCATTTTGCTTTTTCCTCTTTTGGAGCTGATGGAGGGTCAGCTCTGCCCAGCGCCTTGCACACGGGCTGTTGTGTATGGCGTTCAGTGCTAAGGTAACACGCTCCTGTGTTTTCCTGTTCAGACGTGCCTCTTCAGTGAGAGGGCCCAGGCAGGGCAGAGAGCCCCTGAACTTCTCCTGGAGCCTGTTGCCTGGCTGTCCATTGTAGCAGTAGCTTGTGGGATGAGATGGGCACAGAAATGTGCTATGAGAGCCCCAAGAGATAAAACTCCATTCTTGTATTTTCCCTCAACATTGCCTCAGTGAAGCACAACCTAACCCAGCCAGAATAGAGTATCAGATAAAAAAGTCACTATCCCCTTCCACCGAAAGCAAAGTCCTACTTGCACATCTGCATTTAGACAAAACAAAACAACACTTGCCTTCCATCCCTAGTAAATCCAGTTCTTTGTAGAACTGGAAGGAAAAATGTCATTTTTTCTTCTCAGAGACCCATTCGTTGTCTCTGTGGGCTTGTCCATTCTGCACTTTTATGAATGCTCATTTGTAGATTGAGGCAGGCCATAGCTGGGTTCTCTCTAAATTAAAGCCTTTGCACGGGCAACAGCATGTCTCTAGCCAGATCTTTCCTGCTGCAGTGCTATGCCTATAAAACATCCATTTTTATCCTCGTCTGAGACTTCTTTGTCTTAGAAACAGGTGATCATAAAGGCTTCTTCTCTAGGAACTGAAAATAAAGACAAAAAAAGGGAAAGGCTGTGGGTAGGTATGTGCAAAAATGGAGCCTCCAATCTGCAAAGCTGGTTGAAATTTAAATTTTTCTCCTTGTGAACCTGAGATCACTAGAAGTTTCATGAAAAACTTACCCTCTTGCCCCCGAGCAGTTAGTGGTTGAGCTGCTCTGGGAGGATATGAGGGCCCAAGATTCAATCCCTACTCTTGAATAAGCTGAGCAGAGGCTTCGCCTTTACTATCTCCATCTCAGGAGGGTCATACGAGCACCAGACACTGGCTAGTCCTGGATTATCTCCCTCTTTTCTGAGGTCTCTTTCCCCTTGTAAGAGGGTTAAAACATATATCCCTCTTGGCCTTGCTAAACTATCTTATTAAGGCAAAGATGTTCTTTGGAAAGATTTTGTTTTTGAGAAATTGGTTTTACTCTGATCAAAAAAAAAAAAAAAAAAAGAGAGAGAGATTGAGAGAGAAAAGAAAAAACTATTTTGTTGAAAAATTTCAGTCCAACTCTTGCTGTTGGAAGAGGATCTTACACAATGGAGCCTGCTTTCTCCTAATGTGGGCTGCTTTTAGCTTCCTTGACAATAGGAGATCAAAACCCAAGTAAGAAGCCATTTCTAGGTATCTCAGTATCTTAATGGGAAATTCTCCAGCTACTGCTCAGCTACTTTTATCTGCAATTAGATATTAAGATTCCACACCAGAGTATTTTCCAGGTGAAAATGTGAAATTCTACAAAGCTTTGTCATCT
Organism: Rhea pennata; assembly: GCF_028389875.1. Lineage (NCBI taxonomy): Eukaryota > Metazoa > Chordata > Aves > Rheiformes > Rheidae > Rhea > Rhea pennata. The sequence continues at coordinate 6,463,241 of NC_084680.1, forward strand.
ATTTTTTGCTATTTCTCCCACACACTTTCTTTTTTCCCCCCTATCAGTCTGATCAGTGAACTGATGAGGAATACAAGGAAAAGAAATGGCCAGGAAGGGCTGTGAAGCAAGATAATAGGACGGTCTTTGCACTCCAGCACTACTTGCTTTGCCCTTATTGACAGAGCCTCCAAGATGCTCAAAGATAGCCTTAGTGCAAGTTACATTACCCTGAGATTTATTTCAGTGCCACAGAAAAGTGTGTGTGGGGGGGTAAAGGCAGAAGGAGAGAGGACTAAAAATGTTGCTGTGGGTAGAGTGATTATAACCAGAATTTCTTTTTAATGCAAAAATCTTTAGCTCGACAAAGGATCCATCTCTGGGAGAGGTTTTTCACCATTGAATTCCCCACCCCTTTGCATCAGAGCATTGCAAAATGTACTTGGAAGAGCAGCGAGTTCGTTTTAACCGATAGCATTCAGCGCTTTTTACTGTGCTATTCATCCATATGACAAAGCTGAGAGGGGAGCCCATACTTCTTCCTGACTTTTTATTGCTTTTCAGCCCAGTGGGAACCAGCCGACATGAAAAAAAGTGGTTTAACCGCAAAATATGTTTAAGCTGCTTTTTTTATATTATTTTTGGTGTGTTAGGGAACAGGAGGAAGGGGAGATGAAAAGTCATGGCAAAAAAAACAAACCAAACCCAACCCAACCCACTCAAAATCTTAGTGCATATGAGTCTGATTCTACAGAAGGGGAGGTCTGAAGATGGTGATAGGTTATAGCCTTCAAACATTGGGGCCATCGTGATACGTGGCAAGAGATAAGATAGGATCATTATTGGGTGATCAAATGAAGCTGCAAGGAGGCTCTGAGATACCGCAGGCTGCAAAAAGGATTGAGTGTTGCTTGGCAGAGTGCAGATTCTCCCTGAGATATGACAAGCTATGTTGTGGTTTTCCAGGAAGAGAAAGAGTTTTCCGTCCGGATATACTACATGGGCTAGTATTCCAGACTGCACTCTGCCTGTGGCCTCAGCCATTCTGAATCTGACTCTTTTTCTCAGGTCCAGGCCACGGAAGCACATTTGAAGGTACAGATTTGTCTATCTTGGGACCATAGACTTGCATCATTTGCTTTCCTGAACTCAAAAAGGTTGCCTGTTGCAGGTGCTGGTAAATGAGCCTGAGGGAGATCCAGGACATTTCTTACTCTTTGGGGAAAAAATGAGCCCAGTGTGCAGCTCTGTATGGCTTCCAGAAAGGATCAAGGGGGAGTCACAGCATTAGATCTCCCCACAGGCCAGGCTCCTTCCCACGTTCAAACCAGACCAGTGAGATCCAAATGCCTTTAGAAAGCAGAGCCCACACACTCTGCAAAACTGGTGACAATTAACACTTCTGGGACTTTGCCTTTATAATTAAATTCTTGTGAAATCTTCTTTAACATTTCTGAAATTAAATATTTTGCTATTTTCTTTTGAAGTGATTTTTTTTAGCCTATATTTAAACATTTAATTTTGCTAAATTAAAAGAGAAAAGAATCTAGTGCTTTGCAGAACTATTGCTCATGTATCTGAGGCCAGAAAGAAAATAAAAGTTTAAAAAATAAAAGTGAAACAGTATTTATTTTATCCCAGATGTTTCATTTTTTGTTGATCTGAAACCAACCTGTTGATTGACTTGAAACATGAAAATTTAATTAACTCTTTGAAAAAATCTCTACATTTTATCAAATAATTAAAAAAAGTTCAGTTCTGCTTTGGGAATTCTGTTCTACAGAGAACACAGAGTTTTTCAGTTGTTCCCAATCAAAACAACATCAAAAATTTTTGCAGAACTATAACATCCCTTCTCTGTGCCATTGTGCCCCCATCTGCTGTTGCCTTCAAAAATCCTGCTTTAACAATGAACAGCAAGCCCTGAAATCTGCCCCTAAAAGAGATCAACAGAGGCTTTCCTAACAAGCAACTGCTCCCAGGTCCAAACAACACAGCTCTCCACCAGCTCTGCACACTGCTAGAGAGTCTTTTAAGAGTTTCTTCCTCTTCTAACCTCTCCTGATCAAGCAATTCTCTCCGGCTGAGCCCAGTCTGGCTTCAGTCTCACTTGTATGAGAAGAATGTGTTAACTCCTTCCCCACCAAAAGCCTGGACAAGGCCTCCTGGTGTGCAGGTCATGGTCTGCTAACATGCACATGGCTGGTGCTGCAGTTGTTTAGGTAAACTCACGACACTTTGTACTGAAAAGCAACAAAAAATTATGCTTCTACCATCCCCAACTCCTGTAATTTGCAAACTGTTGTAAGATGGGCTAAAAATAGTAGGAGACAGGACAGAAATAACTACAAGTGCAGATGCAGGAAGAAAAAAAACCCTAGAAAGGAAATCCACTGCTATTAAAATATATCAAAGGCATTATCTGAAAACAAAGCTTGATAAGTATCCACACTTGCATGAGGTTCACATCTTTAGAGCCATGGCAAGGTGACAGCCTCAGTCGTACCTATTTGGGGCAGTAAAATGGAGAGACTGTCTACACCTGGCTTCTGCTGCCCCAGCTGAAACTCCTCCTGCTCTGACTGCACTGCTGCCCAAGCTGGATGGTCAGATCAATTTACACAAGCTGTGGTCCTCCCTATGGACTGCAGCACTGACCATCTTTGGACTGATGCCAGTGAGCATACTTCTTCGTGGTCACTGTCTGACTAGCTGGTTGCTGTAGGCTCTGGAGGCTTAATGCTGGCCAGATGACAACTGCTGAGTGCCCACTGCTCCACAGCAGTGTTGGGATTTAACGTAAGAAATTAAAGTCTACCAGTGCCATGTAGATCTCTCCTTCCTTGGGTAGCAAATGGGAAAACTGACCTGTCTGCTGAGTATATTTAATGATGAAGAGCTCATACAAATTAAAGCAAAGCCTTCTTTGGCTTGCTTCATACTGGTCACATAGACTTGTGCAAAACATGCTAGCTGGTTAGACATCAAGTGAGTCCTGGTAGATAAAACAGATGGCTTTCTTTGGCTTGGAGTATAAGAGGCATTGGATCAGAGGAAGAAACAGTCTTGTTCAGCTTGATGATCTATGAACTAGCTCTACTGGTAACAGTGTCACTTGCTGAGTTCCTTTTTTGGCAAAAGTCCATCTCAGCATTCCCTTGAGCTGCCTGTGAAAGTGCTATAGGACTTAATGGGAATGTGGTTGATGGGGTTTTATAGAAAATTAACAGTTTATTGAAATGAGTTTTTTGAAATCGCACTCTAAAGCTTACACAGTGCAGCAGCAGGTGGTATTTTTCCTAACAGTCCCAAGCAGAATTACAGACTCTTCCTGAAGGCTCTTGTTCCCAAGACCTCCCATCCTGTGGCCTCTTTCCCCTGAGGCTTTCTCCTCCTGAAGAGATCTCATTTCCCAAAAGCTGTTTCAGTTCAGCACCACTAATGAGACATTGTCTGGCCTCATTAGATATGTGTAGCTGAAGTGTGAGGAAAGAAGAGATGCTCGCTTGTAAGCTACTTAGAGTGGGTTGATAGTTCAAGGCCTATGTGAAATCATTCTGATTCAGGACAGTAAATTTTTTTTTCTTCCTTTCTTCTTTTCTATTTTATTTTTTTTAAGATTGCCAATCAGATTGTAATACCAGACTGCAGGATGGATGTCTTAGCTTCCCAACCATTCCTGACCCCACCATTCTAAGGGGTACGGGTGTGGGACAGGTCATTTTTCCAAAATCTAGTCAGTCTTTGGCAAGACAGGTTATATGCTGAAGTTCAGCTGAGGAAATGCTATTCTTTCTTCTTCTCCTGTTTAGATCACAGGAACAGAAAGCCTGTTTCTTGCTCTCTCCTGGCTGCCAAATCAATTTTTCCTAGGCTTTAGACTGTGCATGGTGATTCCTGATTTTTACCTCCAATTTGCAAATGATTGATACTGAAATCAGACATGAATATGGACCAGCTGGACATTTTTTCCATAGGTCTTCCTGTGAGCTTTTATCACAGGACTTTGCAGCAACCGATGCCCAGCAGTAACTGCTAATAAATTGTCCTATGTAGTAAAATAAATTATCACCCAGTAAACACTGAAAAACATTTGGAAACAGATTTGATTCTGTAGCCATTTTGAATAATCAGAGGGACTCTTTTGGGGAAGACAGGTTATTCTGAAAGATAACTTTTTAATGGCATAGTATCCCTTTAGCCATGCTGCTGTCTTTCCATTAGCATCCAGGAGGGTTGGGAGAACTCATCCAAGGTCTGCAGCTGAAAGGGAGTTATTGATTTGCTTATTTTTTTATAAATGATCATCAAAAAGCATTTGGTTCTTGTTAAATGAGTACTCTGTGAGCCTTGCTTGTGGGAGAGGGGCTGTAGTCAGTGCCAGTCATGAACAAGAATGTTCTTTTTTGCATTGCAGAACTGCAGAAACCCAATTAAAAATATTTGCATGATACATGTGGGGAGAGAAAGGCTACTATGCTTTTAAGTAATGTTGAGTGACTGGGCCTCCTACTGACAGCCACAAGCATTGCTTCCTGTCCAGCATTGTTAAAAAGCTGGCCACAGTACCAGCAAGATCCTCCTAAGGGTACTTTCTCTTTGCAGGAAAAAAAAAAATACCAACTCTCCCTCAGATTGGAGAACAACAGTAAATGAAAAATAAATTGTTCAGAGATGATCTATTTTGGCTTGGAAACCTGCTCAGAAACTTTCTTCCTAATGTCTTTTCCCTGATGCGGACAGCACTTGTTCTAGCCTGCTTTCTAATGACCAGCATTAGTTTGCATTAGATGGATTTGCAGTGATTTCTTTCTGCCTGGTTGCTAAGCCTGCAAGCAATTCAAATTAAGATTGGCTCCCTGTGCCCCATCTGGCAATAGCAAATCCCCCATTTGTGTTTGCTGCCTTCTCAGCTGTTCTCCCTTGTTCACATCCTACGGTGGTTTTATCTGAATTTCACAGGGCCATGGTGCTTCACAGACACCTGCTGGCTCTTGTTCCAGTCTAGTCCTATTCATTTTCAGCAACTTGTTCTTGGATGCAAGATGGAGACTAGTGTGAGAGGGCAGGAGAAGAAGGAAATTTGTATTAAAATGCTCTGCACTGTGCCTATTTTGCAGGAGCAGCAGAAAGCAACAGCGCTGTAGTGCTCGACAGAGGTGCTGCACAGAAGTGGTACCCATGACATCAGGCCAAGTGTCTGATGGAGCACCTGCTTGGGGGCAATAAAGAAGATGCAGGTGTATGATTGAAGAGATGTATCTGAGATGTGAGCACAAGCCCAAACCTCAGCCCTCACCCACACAGTCTCCTCTGGCACCTCATTGACGTTACTGGCTGGATAGAGAAGGGAAGCGCTCGGGAGGGCTTCTGCGAATACAAGGTTTATTCCTGCTGCCGTCTTCACCCTGCTCTGAAACTGTTCCCTCAGATTCATTGATGCACCCCGTCCAGCCTTCTATCTCTGAGTTTATGTAGAAGCAGGAAACAGCCTTGAAACCTGCTGGACGGACCAGCTGTAATCCAAAATGAAGAGATCCTGCAAAATGAGAGGCCAGGAGACAAAGGGCCTGAGCTCCTTAGGATGTGTGACACATTCTGGGTAATTTGGCTTGGCTGATGCTCAGGATATAAGTTGGTGGTTTCATGACTCAGGTTATTGAACAAGTATTTCTGGTAGCCTGTGATATCTTAAAAGGGAACTGTGATTCCTCTGAAGCAGGAATCTTCTTCAGGAAAAGGGAAACCTTAGGTTTTTGGGGGCATGGCACACTGTGGTAAGGTCCAGCCATTCTTCTGCCAGCACAGCATCATGGGGGCTTTTCAGGGTGCTGGAAGATAAAGTTTTTTATTAGATTTCTGGAGAGATTTAAAATACGAGAAATAAGATGAGTCAGAATCTCCTTTCCCTCTCTGCTCTCAGCTCCCATCTAAGGGAGAAGTTAATAGGGAGGAGGGGCAGAGATAATTTTGAGATGATAGGACTAGGGTGAGACTATGACTACACAAGGGGGAAAAAAAGAAGTAGTTTATCACATTTACTAAGTGGTTAACACACTTGTTAAAATCTTAGCTTAGAAACAGCCTGCTCTATTCCAAACATATTATTCATAAGGGACAACATCAGGGTTCATCCTGACTATCTACTAAGGTATCTTGTCACCACAAGGATCTTAACACATGTCAGATAATGCATATTTCAAATCACCCTTTCTTCTTCTGGCAGTGAAGGCAAGGCCAGAGGGTCTGAGAGAGAAATGGGGTCAGTTCTGTGTCCTTCTCTGCACTCCTTTGGAAACAATTTGGTTTCTACACCCTTGAGGTGACTCTCAGTTGCTGTCAGATACATATGACAGCTGAGGACAGCATAGATAGTTGTAAAAAGGTGTCACATCAGAGCAGCAGTGACTCTTCTTTCTCCCTATTCCTGCTCCTCATCCTCGGCACTAGCCTAATGACACTGCCAGGTACAGAGCAATAGAGAATTGAACCTGTTGTTTTTACAGTGAAAATGAATGAAAAGTGCCTGCTGGGTCACATAAACCTGTCAAAAGAACAGCTGGTGCTTCCTGTGAGAGGGATAATAGTTAAGAAAGCTAAAATTCTGAGAAAAAGGGATTATGAATCATCAATAGTATTTACAGTGCAGGCCACTATTCCCTGTTTCCACTTGCTTCTCTCTCTTTTCCAGGGCAACTGTTTCCCTGAGTGCAGATGCAGAGCCCTGAGCGCGTCCTGATGGTACACACCATACACACAGGTGTGCAGTCATCCCTAAAGTGTGGGTCTGCCAGAGCTTGTGGACACCTGGCACCCCTAGCTCCTCCATTCCCAGCTCACACGGGTGTGATAGCAAACAGGTTGCCTCTTGGCAGGGGACACAGGGCTCCCCTTCCCCCTGCCCCAAGCAGTGTGGCCGAGCTGCATATTTGTGGCCTGGCAATGCACCCCACACAAACTCCGGTGGGTGTGCAAAGCTAGCACAACACCTGGGCAGGTGTTCTTGAGCTGTGTATGGCTGAGCGATGCTTAAGCACTATGTTATGGAGTTATTAGACCTCAGACAGTCCACAGAACTGCTGGGGAGATTGCAAGTAGGGGGTAAAGGCTTGCTGAGCATTTGCAGCCACCCACCTGCAACTCAAAGCAAAGCAGTACCCTTGAGGGGCTAAGCAGCACTGCTTTGCCCCTGGAGGGGATCCTTGCAAAGACACGGATGTATAGCTGCCAAGCAAGAGCAGGAGGTTACAGGATAGGTTGGGGGGTTGTGATGTGGGGAAGGGAATATGCAAATGTGTGTGGGGGGGAAAAAAGCAAGCAGGAGTTTGTCCTGGGCAGATGCCAAGGGAAAACGTAGGAGCAGATCAGACACAACCAGGTTAATGAGAGTGTCATTCCCCGCCCCTCTCCAAAGCAGGGAGAGCAGGGACAGGCTGGACGGCAGGCGCTGAATGATATTCTGTAATTAGCTGGCAAATAGAATATGATATTTAGTGTAATTGCTCGGAAGAATGTCTCACAGCCCCGATACATGCATTACGCGCCGAGTGCTGCATCCCAGCTGCCACAGCAACTTTGCTTCCCTTTGTTTCCCCTTGCCTGTCATTTCTAATCACATCGTTCCCAAATTTGATTGCATCATCTGAGAGATTCAGTTGCTAAGGTAACAATACAGTCATTATATGCATGAGATGAATACATAACCCCTCTCGAGGACCAGTTATTTGACCACCGCTTTGTGCCCCACAATGCCAGTTCCTTTTTCTATCCCTTATAAACTGGATCCTACAATGTGGTGAGAGGCTGGTCATTGATTTCCATGGGAGCAGGAGCTGAAACTCAGCAACCTGCATGAGATATGGGGAATCGTCATTCAAATGTTAATAAGCTGACCCTAGCAAGCTGATCAACCCGACATGAGAAGTGGGGCCACCAATAAAGCATTTGGATGCTGCTTTTTGAAGCACAGGGCTAGAGAGTGATCACCCTTACACAAATCACTTATCTCAGACCTAACTGTGGCCTTTCCCCCACGTAAACACAGACAAACCCTTAACCTGTGTGGGATTTGTGTAGGCAAGGTGAGCGTATGTGCTTGGGAGCAGGCGTATGAGCCATGTAGATTTGTGAGACTGCTATGTCTTTGCAGCAAAATAAAGTTACAGCATTTCAGCAGGTGTTAGCATGTATGGCCTAAATTAACCTTCCCAGCACAAGTGACAGTGGCGGTGATGATGTCATGGATGAAGCTTCAGTATGGGCTAACAGAGTATGTAGCCAGTGTCTGTGCAGAATGTATGTGCTGGTAGTAGAACGTACTTCCAGCTCCAGGTATCTTCTCTTCTTTGCTATTGATCCCCAGGCCAGGAAGATTAAACTGGTTCTGGTACATTGGTGCATGCTGTCAAAAATTTGCTCTCAGTGTGCAGGTGAGGCTCTGGGCAGTGACTGGGAGGTGAGTGGGGAGATGTCTCTGACAGAGCTGGTCGAGCCCCTCAGTGAGTCCAGAAGGGCCGGGGGATGAGTGGGCAAAAAGAGACACAGCTCCTCCAGAGCCATCGCCCCCCTACATGGCATCCAAATGCTTTTTCCCTGAGTGCAGGCTGAAGTCCTACTCAGCAGCATTTGCAGCGTACCAGTGTGCTGCCCTCCACCCCCGGAGCATCTGTAAGCTGCCTTCCTCTTTCCCAGGAATGACAGGGACAGACTACAAGATCATCCTTGTGGTGGAGCCAGCTCTTCCCCTTTCCATCCAGCCCTCTCTCGCACATCTGCCAGAGCCAGGACTGATTTGCTCTCAGCCCCCAACAGTGCAAGGCAGATAGACGAAAGACATTGCTTTTCAGGTGGAATAGTTTCCAAAACGTACATTTGCAGTCAAAGTGCTGTTTGGAATGCATATGAACCACTGCCTGCAGCAATGAGAAACAAAGCCATTAAAGTTTAGATAGCAGTGTTTTTATTTTTAACCAAATGAGTCAGTCTCCCCTAGCTAGCTCTGAGCACAAGAGAGAGAAACTAAGGTACCGTGAGTTCAGAACACTTTAACCCCATTGGGATCCTGCTGTGGGGAAGAGTTCAAGCAGCCTGTTCAGTTTAATTGTGCCTAGAAAAGGTATTTAAACCAAAGTTACTGCTTTTGATAGTGCTTTGGTTGAGTGGATTTTTGTTTGTTTCCCTGGATTTTTTTTTTCTTTTTGAAAGAAGTGATTTCAGGGAATTTATTGCACCTCTCTTTTCTCCCCAAATCCAAAAGGCTTCATACTGCTTTCATATTACTTTTCCTTCTTTTGTGCACTTGCATGGGAGAAGCTGAGAGCCAGCCAACCTGTTTCCTGTTCTGCAAGTTGCGTTTGGGCTGCTGTAGGTTTTCTTTCAAGTTTTCCTGTTAATAAAGGTAGCATAAGGGACAGGGGTGACCTAAGGAACTAACCTGACATGCGTGTTGAGTGTACGTGGTATGTATGTGGATGCACGTGGGTGTATCCTCTGCCAGAACAAGGCAAGGTTGCTGCTTTCTTGCTATTCATGTCCAGTGCCCAGGTGCAGCCTGCATTTCAGCAAGACATCTTCCTGCTCCTGTGCCACAGCCTAGTCTATTCCTCTAACAATTTCTCTCACCTTCCTAACCGATTTCCAAGGTTCTCATTCCTGTAGCACCTATAAGATGATACACCTCAGTAGTAAGAGATGTCTATGCTCCTTGCAACGGTCCTGGACTGCTTCTGTAAGACTGCAGCAGAAGGCTCAGTGCTCCAGCCTCAGACACTTGAGCATACACTTAATTTTAAGCCAAGGCTTAGGCCTTTCAGCAACTTGCAGAAACGAATCTCAAATACATGGAAAATTACAAAATCACATTCCTACCTCTATTTATTGTATTTTCAATGCCATATGGAAATTTATGTAAATATGCAAATGAGAAACAGGCCCTGGAGCTCTAGTGAGTTAGCCAATGTGCCATTAGTGCCCAAAATGTTGGCCATTGTTGATGCTTTTGGAAAGCAGAATTAGTGAAATGAATTCTGGCTCCAACAGCTGTCCAGAGACATGGCTTCATTTTTTTTTTTTTAACACAATGCCTACTGTTCTTGTGAAAAACCATCCCAGATTCCCCTGCTGCTCCAGTGAGAACTGGCTGTTCAAAAGGATCCCAGTGCAGGCCCAGAAATGCAAGGCTCATCTCATGTTTTTGAATATGGAACAGTTATTTTGCAGTTGGTTTCCCTTTACCAAATTCTGCATATGAAGGTCTGGATTTGCACACAAGCTGTGCATAGCCAGGTCAGTCAGCCAGTCTCACGGCATCCTGAGTAATGTGCCCACACAGTGCATTTGCCAGGGAGGAAATCACTGCTTCAGCAGTGTAAGGGGTCAAAAGCCATTTTTAACAGCTGACTGTGGGAGGAATGGGGCTGTGCCACTTCCATTACCCAGAGGGATGAGGTTTGTGGCCTTGAAAATGGGATGTGGCTTAATCCCATATATGCTCCACAAATTGTATCAAGGCTTTTGAAAATGAAGGGAAGGAGGGAGGAAGGGAGGGAAAGGAGAAAGCTTATCAACCAATATGTATTAGAGCCATCTATAGTTTTTCTCTTTTTAAAAAAAGTTATGGTGTGACATAATCGGTCTGTTTTTGGAATCCACGTCTGGGAAAGGGGAAATGCCACAATGAACAGTGTACGTGTTACCTGAGCAGAATGGAGCTGGACTGGACTGCAAGTTCATACCCGAAGTGTAAGCCATTGTGCTTTATACAGATATAAGTGTGTGTGTGTATGTGTGTAAGATTTATTTATATCCACTTAACCTTGAAAAGTGGATGCCCTTATAGAATCATATCTTCCTTTCATTTTGTTTATTTTCCTAAGATTGACCAGTCTTTTTATGGGATGGAGAAGTTGTTTTTTGACTCAGCTTTAGGAAGAAAACTGGGATTTGTAGAAGACTGAGAGAGAAAGTCTGAGCAAAGTTTCCCTGGAAAAAAAAGTTACTACTGTGAATTAAAGCTTAGGGAAAAAAACAAAACTTCAGGCTGGCCAAGAGTTTAAAAAGCACCTCTGGACTTTGTGTGGCAGCGTTGGCTCCTTGGCAGTCTCTGCCAAGCCTGGAGTGAAAAACAAACACACTCTTATGTCAGTTGATCTCTGAGTAGATAAGGGAAATCTTTATGCTGGAGCAGAATCAGCCTTGGGTGCAGAAGGGAGAATGGGCTATGAAGCCCTATGATGGCGGCAGCCCCCCATGATGGATGCTGAGGTTACTGGGGGAACACAGACTCTTCATAGTGTTCTTCAAGATATCCATTTCTGTCCATTAAAGTCACTTCAGGGACTGCAATATAATGTAGATATAGCCATGATGATTTTGGTTTGCTAGCCTAGATGTTGCTTATACTCTGAAAAGATTTTTCTTGTGTTTCACTGGGAGGCTTTGTAATGCTGTGTGTGCGTAGTAATTCACAATTACATCTGCACTGCTGGTGCACTCAATGGTGTGCTGTCCTTTCAGAATGGTAGTGGTGGGAAATGAGGACAGGAGCCGATGGCTGGCATCTGAGAAGGCTGGCTCCACTAGCACAGAGGAACGGCAATGGTAAGCATGGACCATATCAAAATTTGAGTCCAAGTAGAATGAACTTTTCAGTGAGCCAAACAAGTAAATTAGATGGTATCAGGGCATGATCCCCATGGCCTGAGAAACAACAATGATCCCAAGAACCAGTCTGATGATTTGCCAGACTGATTTGCCCCAGTACCACCCTGACTGCAATGGAGATACACATCCGTACTGTAAGAGTGCTCAACTCTCCCACTCTGCCTCCTTTAGATACAGGGCCCTTAACACTTAAGACATTTTGAGATGGGCCCCTAGGGTCACTCCTCAAGCCTCTGTCTTCTGTTCAGCTCTGTGGTGGTGCAACATCTCTGACAGAGATAAAGCAGTATGTGCCGAACAGTATGTCTCAAGGACTCCGTGAAGTGCCTGTAAACTGGTGCAGTAGGTCTGACAACAAACAGAAAACTTCCACCAAGATTTCTTTCCCCAGGGTTATTTCACTTGTTGTATGAGCAGAAACAGTAAGTTCCCACTTCAGCTAACAGCTCTTGAAGGGGTCTGATGTTCACCAAATACTGAGGCTCCTTCAACTCCTCCAATGGTTTAGGCAGAAACAATGGATGTTGCTCAGTGCTATGCTGGGAACCTTGAGCACTCCTAATTGGAAAGATTAAAGGAAGGAGAAGAGTGACTTGTTCGTCCTTATCTCTGAGTATGTTGGGAGCAGAAGTTAGTAGGTGGAAAATGGAATTTTATGGATTTTTTCCTTCTATCGTAGTCATTTTGCTCCAGAGCTGGAGCTGTAAGAGACATGATTCTCTAATAAAAGCATAAGAGTTGGCTCTCAAGGACTCTTCAGTGGGATAAGACTAACATGAGTCATCAGTCATGGTACTGAATAGGGATATTAACATACTTTTGACTAGCATTTGCTAGCGTGAATGCCAACTACACTGCATCTGACATATCCAGGAGTCATCAAGCCTCTTGTGCTCCAATGCATTACCAGTCTGCATAACTCAGTAGCTCTGACGAGGCAGATTTCTTGTTCATATGCAGAGAGCATTTGCAACCCAGTGTATCCTATATCCATTGTGCTCACCAGGCAGGACTTTTTCCAGAGCTAATTTATTCACAGACAATGGTCATTTTTCCAGATTTAATCATTTTTCAGCTTGGTGTGGCAGGCAGTTACAGTTGGGCTGTGGATATACTGAAAAAACAGCACAGAGAATCTGGGCAGCACAGACCTGAATGGGGTGCACAGGGCTCATTGCATCTGTGCTGTAGAGATAAATTCTGCATTTTGGACTTCTGTTGCCTCTTCTTCAAGTGAGTGACCAGACAGAAATCAGCCAAAGTCCTCAAATCTCTCCTAGATAAAATTCTTAGTTAGAGCAAGAAGTCATATCTTTCTGTTCCCATATATATGGTAGCTCTAGAATGAGCCTTGTCTTAGAGTGCAAACTGGTACACCACCGGATTGGTAGATGCTGTTGATGTGGAAAGTCCATGGAACCAAGAATGCAGAAGGAAATATGGGTAACAGGACAACATAGAAGTATCCTCTAATAAGAGCCAATCTTTTAGGCCTTGCTCTGAATATGTCTATTTTGCAGTTTATGTCTGTAACTAAGAACTCAATTTCTCTGCTTCCAACAAAAAAAAATTGATTTACTGAAAAAAAAGTGAAACAAAGCAGAAAATAATGATAGAAAAAACAAGGGGGTTGGGTAAGGAAGCCTACTGACTCGGAAAGACAATCTTCATTTCCCTACCTGTGTTTTTACCCTTTTGTCTTTAGGACTAGCATTTCTTCCCGGTAAGTTCAGCATTTTTTCAGGGTAGGAAATAAGACCTCACTATACACAGAGAAACTTACTATTTCATACCTTACTGCCAGCATGGATGTTAATCAACCAGAAAAAAACAAAATGACAAACAAACAACAGACAGCTCTACTGTGTGAGGTTCATCAGCGCCTAGCGACCTATTAAATCTTCAAGAAACCAAAGAGAAATATAGAGAAAATGGGAGGGCTTTCAAGTCATTTTGCCAGTAATTTCCACTCATTTCCCAATTTCTCTCTTATAATGAATGGCATATCTTGATTGTTTTCCAAGAGTTTTCAATTATCTGAGTATATGTAGAGTGGAGCTCTGATCCACCAGGTATAGGCGATGGGAGGTAGAGCCTGTGTGGATGAATAGTGTATCCTGCAAGGTTATCTGAAGCTGATTCTCAAGGGCATTGTCATCCTCATCTCAGAGGTTGGAAAGCCTCTGAGGTGGTAACCTGTTTCATGCTTGGCATAAATGCATACTGGGGAACCATCAGCAGTACCTGCTGTAGAGGTTTAGATGTTGGTTCCTGAGGAGGAGCTAGTAGCCAGTATGCACTTCGGCTCTGGGATGCATCCAACACTGGGAAAGGAAAGAAAGATAAGAGCTGGTGGTGGAAGCCAGATTCTTCACCGTGCAGACATCCTGTCACTTGGCCGTGGGGACCAGTGAGCTGAAAGCACTGACTGAAAGGATCATTTCATGGATACAGACAGGCCAGTCATCAGGTTGCCTCTCCATGGCAGGCTCTCAGGGCTAATTCTTCTGCTGCTGTGAATAGACCTCATTGTGGTGTTATTGGAGCTGGCTGGAGAAAATTCAGGGGGACTATCTGATGTTAAGATCTTTTGTTCCATGTAGAGAGGAATACTTTGTGAAGCAGGAGTTGATTTTGCCAGGTTTCATTTGGGAAGAAAAGAAGATGAAAAATGAAAGTTCTGGCTATAGCAAAACCCATCATTTTGATGCCTATGGCATTGACTGTTTGATACAAGTTTTCACCATGTATATTTTTAAGTTTGCAGTTTGCATTCCAGCAGAATCCAAAGTACAATTGAAAAGGAATATATCGGCCTATTTGAGACTACCCCTCTGCTCCTCCACTTTTTTTTCCCCCCCCTTTTTTTTTTTTTTTGTGTGTGTGTGTGTGTGTGTCGAGGATTTCGAGATATTGGACTTTCTCACCTAACTGGAACAGAGGCAGCAGTTTTGAATGCAGCAGAGGCAGCAGGATTCTGAATAAACCAGAATGTCTGTTCTCTCATTAGTTCTGTTCAGCTCAAAATGTAGGCACCTTCTCCAAGTAAAATGATGACATCAAAGAGGAACAATGCTGGAGTGGAAAGGGCTGTTTAAACTATAACTAAAACCATTTGGGGCCATCCCATATACTTTCAGAAAGTCCTATTCTTTTGGGCCCATGGTTGAGAAACCACTGATTGTTGAAGGAGAAAGGGATTAAAAACATCACCAACAGATGAGGTGATCTGAGTAGTCAGGATAAGGGGCCATGAGGGCAGTTTGGGAAAGTCTTCTGTGTTTTACTGACTTGCCTTGATGGAAAAAATATTTTTTTCTAAGAGATAGTAGATGTTCAGCATTTATTTACAACACTGTTATCTTCCCTAACATCCTCTCTGAACTCACTTCATTGAGGAAAGAAGATGAAGAACTTGAGAAAAGAGAGGAAAAACTCTATTCTTCCTCCCAAAAATGAGCTTGGAGTGGGACATGTTCTCTTAGCTTGGAAGTAGTCCCTGTTGACATTACTGGGAGCTACTGGTACCAATAGGGCCAGAATCCAGTCTTGCCCTGGCACAGAGGTCCACCAGCAGCGTGGAGGAAGAGGAGCCGAGGGATTAAGAGTGATGAAGCTCGTAGTGTTAATGTCACGTAGGAGCAGCTGGGAAGCATAATTTGCCATCTGTGCTAAGTGGTTTCACCCCAGTGCTGTCAGTCACACCAGAATACAGAATAGGAAAGAGACGTCATGTTTATTGTGGGGAGGGGAAGAAAAATGAGGGGGAAAAAGCATTTGTAAAAGGGAGTCAGGCCAGTAAGCTGCCTTGGAGAGTCACATCCAGAGGGGCCTAGCTAAAAAGCACCTGGCATTTATGTGGCACTTGTGAGACTGTATAAGAGTGATGCTGTGAGCAGCTGTGGCAAGCACATGGCGAAGGCTGTGAAGAGACAGCAGGTACAAGCCGATGGTGTCAGGGATTCGGAAGGAAGGAAGCATGCTGGCTGTGCTTTGCTGCTATAGCTAGACCTTCTGGGTGCTCAGCAGGGGCTCTCTAATACCATACCCTTCTCCTACTCTATGTGGAATGGACTACCAAAGTGAAAGGGAGAAGGGGAAGGATCCATTGGGCTACAAGAAAGCAGCAAAGAATGGATGGTTTGCCAAATGGTGTGTGGAAGCTGGAAAAGAAAAAGGGCATATAAAAACATACACATAAGCTATGTGTCCCAAGTTGACTGTGAGGCTGTCCTGAGTCACAGACTTGGTTCCTCTGCTGAAAGGGGTTATCATATAGAATGAGAATTGTGCCTGAGAAGTGAGAGAAGAAAGGTGAGTCCAGCAATAGTTCAGCAATACAGATGGGTGATAGGAAGCCAATGGGGAAAAAAAGGAGAGGAGAGGAGAGGAGTAGAAGATGCAGTAGGACAAACGTCACGCTTTGCAGGTTTACCCATCACTGCCTCCTTCACCCATTTTACAAACAGTTCCTGTGTTCCAACAAAATGAGATTGCCATCGTATTACCATTGTACTGTTTCAAGTACATAGTGGAGGAAGGCTCAAGAATGGACTCCATTGCTTGTTCATTCGTCATTGACTTTTGCACAGGTCACCTAGTGTGGAACGGCAATTGTGAAGTTACAAACTGTGCACCTTACTCTGGATGCTTGTAAATTTAGATGAGAAGCCCTAATGTTCTTTAGCTTTTAGGTCCACCATTCAGTGCCCTTCTTCATTGTCCTCCCAGATTGGAAGACCACTGGGTAGAGGGAAGATCTTACGAAAAAAAGTTAATGTCCTGCAAAGTTATGAGGGCAAAATCCTTAACCAGATTTGCCACCATTTTCTCCCACTTTCTGATAGCTCTGCAGTCTTACAACAAACCAAAGAGGAAACTGGGAAGGCTTCTTTTCTCCTGGACTGTCAATTCAAGCCTGGCCTTAGGCCATGAGTATTTTTACACTGTTACCTCCTAATAGCTTCTTGCTCTTGGCTCAGTTCTTGGTAAGTCACAGCTGTGTTCATTGTTAGCTATAGCCTCCCAGTTAGCCTCTTGCTGAGAATCTCAGTCAAGATTATGACTTGTGTCCGTGTTATGAAAATAGCCTGTGTGTAGCAGCTGCTGTCAAATACTTCTTATTCCAGCATTCACTCAACAGGTGTTATGAGCTGTTTTTCTGCTGACATGGATGGAGATCAGCTGTTCCAGCAGAAGGTGCACTTGTAATCCATACCTCCTTGCTGTGTTGTCTGGGTCACATGGAGTTGCTGATGAATCCAATGACAGCTTTTGCTAACAGAGCTGTATCTTTTAGAGCAAATACCAGAGACTTGCTGTGCAGAGATCCACAATGTTCCACCCAGAGCTGCTTGGTTCATCTCTGGATTTCGTATACTACTGGATGGGGTGAAGTATCTAGTGGACTTCACTGTGAAGTGTGAAATGTGGCTGACTGTGCTCATGATTTCTGGTCAGATACAGGAGTGCTGTTGAGAGAGACGTGGCAAAGCTACGTTAGATGCCTATTGCAACGTCTGACCCATTTCCATGGTGCAGGTGTAGAAGACTTAATGCATTCCAGACCTTGATTTTACACTTCTGTTCATCAGGAATGGAATTTTTCCAAAGTTCGCAGTCTAGTTCCAACAGGTATGGAAGCAGGAAAATCCAGTGACTTTTTATATCAGAAGTCAAACTAAATGGTCCCTTTGGCCTTAGGATCTACGATTCAATGAGAAGATCACATCAAAGAACTACATAGGGTGATATGACCTAAGCATTTTTAGGATGAAGTTTATGAAAGTGGATAAGTATCTGTGTATACACAGCATACAGTCGGTTTCAGGTGTAGCTGTAGAACAGGTGGAATAGAGCTTAGCCCTGCTGTCACTTTTCTATGCTTATTCTGAGGAAAACACAGGAGGTTTCAATGTACAGGCCTGGCTATCTGGTGTGAAATTCATTTAAAATTCAAAACCTAAATTGGAAAAAAAATAGCCTCTACGAGTTCCGTGGAAAATCAATTACCCATCATGCAAAGGTGGTGCTGAGAACACTGCTCCACAAAAAGGGCAAAATTCCCTGCAATTTTCATCTATTCTTCTTGCAATTTTGCATCATCCCTCATGATGTGTTAAGTGAGGGATGACTTTCTTTCTCTACTTTTAAATGTGCTTACTGGGGCTGGAAGGTGGAGAGACCAAGAAAGAAAAGCCCATTCCAAAAAATGTAATTAGAGTGATATTACTGCATGAATTACTCATTATATTTTGTTTAGAGCCATTATTGGCTGGAATGGTTCTGAAATTGAATTGTGCTGCAGATTCCTACCTCATTTTACCTACAGTCATTCACGGTCAGGAATTGCATTAGAACTGGGGAAGAAGAAAGTGTGTGTGTGTGTTGGGGGAGGGAATCCAGTAAGGAACTCTGTAAATAATTTCTTCCCATGCAAAAGCTTTCATTAGGCAGACGAAAAATTCACTCTTTGCCCCAAGAGTATCCATTATCCAAATATCCTTTGCAGAACATGGACTTAATTAATTAATTAATTATTTAATTAATTTTCTTCTATTGAGCCAAACCGGGTTTGACACAGACAGCACTAGATGATATTCAGGGTTGGCCAATTGCTTTGAGAGCGAGGCTGCCTTGGTGTCCTTAACTCATAACTTCTCCACTGAAATGGTCATTTGTGATGAATGTGTTTAATGAGCATTTGCCTGCCACTGAGTAGGTTGACTAAAGAAAGAAGAGATGCTATACATCTATTAAAAGCACCTGACTGTCCTTGCTTTCTGTCAATGCTGATCTGAGATGAGTTTGAACCTGTGACCTAGGAGTAAACAGCTCATCAATCTTGTCTCTCCTTAGTTCCTTGCCCTGATGTCCTTTGGAGCTGCAGTGATGAGCTAAAGGGCCATGGCATCCCCAAAGATATCTCACTTTCCTCTCGAGTATGCTTGTGGGTCTCTCAGATTTCCTCTTTGGAAATAAGAGATTTTCACAGATTCACCTGCCATTACCTGGAAGATGCACAGTGGTGGGAAGGACAGACCATTTGACAAGATTGCTGTGTGATGTATGGACACTGGGTCATGAGCAGCTCTTGGGAGTCTGATGAGGGAAAACAAGAGCAAGGGGAAGATGGGAAGAAATAAGGGCTAATCTCAACCTCTGTGGTCTCTCTTCAATGCAACAGATTCACAGAGGTGGGGAAAGAAGTGATGATAGGAATATTTTTTCATGAGGAGGAGCATGAAGAGTCTCAGATGCCAAAATGCCTTGCTATAGCTCCTGTGAGGACATACACAGCTGCCTGAGCAGTGAAGATTTATGTGGGCTATTCAGGGTTGCCATGAAGAGCACTAGGACCGGCCCCCACTGTTGTCTACACAAGGTGGCCATCACTGTCAGAGCATAGTGTGGGAAGGCATCTGGTGGCCACATCAGTGGGAACTTCAGCTTGCCAGAGTCACTGCTTTGGTCTGTCCTTTGAAAGCCCCTGAGTCTTCTGGTACCTTGGGTCCAAACCTGTGTAGTGCTGATCACAGCAGTGTACTGAGCAATTAACTATGGGGGGTCGCAGGGCAGACAAAGCCAGATTTCCTGTGGTGCTATCATTTGTGGCTTCTCTCACGATGATTTTCATGCCTCTTTCCTCTACTTGGCCACTTTTTTTCATGCAACCTATAAGAGCACAATTGCTTTGCATCAGCTATTCTGTCAAATTAGTTGAAGCTAGCAAACAGGTTCAGAAGTTATAGGGAAGGGAGGGATGAGAGAGAGCTAAAAGCCTGAACACAGTAACATTTATTCAGAATCTCAAAAAATTCTGAAGTACTGCTATGCAGGATGGACTGTGACACCAGAGTACCACAGCTGACCGGTAGGGAAAGGTAGGTAAGAACACAAAGAGCTGATGAGCTGATGAATGTTAACATTTGTGTCCTCATAGTGTGGTTGTTCAGGTTTTTGTCTCTTTGGTCCCTTTTGCACTAAGGCAGTACACCTTTGCGTGGTGTGATCTTACCTGATGTTGTTCTGGAAACCTGTGGGTAAGCCCTGAGAGAATTTGGAAGTATTGCCATCTGTGAAAGGAGGCGAGAGAAAATATTTCTTGCCTCCCCTTTCCTTAAATCATCTCTCATCTGAATAAGCTAGGGGTATTAGAAGGGGATTATCTACCAGCAGGAGAGGTGTAATTCATTTCTGCCACTGTCCGCATGTCAGGTTTGATTTTAATTTCAGATAATGTCAAAGCCAGATTAAAGTCATATCATCTAGGTAGAAAAAACGACCCATCCTTCCCACCCGCCTCACTGAGCTACTGGGACAGTGACTCCCATCCCTCCCTCCTCTCCCCTTCAGACACACTTGGTCTTGGCACATTGCTAAGCCTCCTGCGTGGAGACTCCTCCTCATCTTCCCAGCAGCTCACATAGCTGGGCAGCAAAACCCCCATATCCTCTACCCCATAACCTCAGCCCTGGGCTGCTTGTTGGTGCCAGGGCTGTGCTTTATCTAGGGTTCGCAGGAAGGGGTCCAGGAAGCACAGATGTACTGCCATTCATGGACACTGGTGAAAGGGGATTCCAATATGGAAAGTGTGTGAAAAGCAAGGAGAGAAGAGGGGTGGTTAGGCTGACCAGTAAAGAATGAAGCTTTTGGAAGCAATACCTCTTGAAAGCAGATTTTGGCACATGCTTGGATTTGGAGGCACATCAGATTTGTAATAGCAATACAATAGACAGAATGAGAGCAGCAAGGAAGTTATTCAAGGAGTTATTTCCCCCCTCCTCAACTTTCCTGGGGGTTTTGAATTTCTAGTCTGTGCATGTTTCAGCACCAAGGTCTCCACTTATGTGCATAGGCAGGGGTTATTTTAATATCTTCATGGCATGGGAGGAATTTCGTCTCTTCTGACTTCCAGTTTGACTCCTTTCTCCTTTTGCTTTCCACAAAGGAGGGATTTGTAGCTTTCTCTTGCCTGCTTCCTTCTCCTTTACTGGTCTCCCCTAGATATGGAAAATGCTTCCTGCTACCTCACAACTGCCACATGGGCCAACAGCATCACCTAAATCACACCTTATCCTCATCCGCCAGGTGCCTAAATAGGCCTCAGTGATCTCCCTACTCATCCTGTTTCCACTTCCCTTCCCTGCTCTCCTTTCTGCCAGTCTGTTCCCCAGTCCCTTTCCTGGTCACTTAATCTTATTTCTCCCTTTCTATGCATACTGGGTCAGTCTCAGCTCTGCTGAGCTCCAAGAGCCTGCTCTGATTTGCACTCCTCCTAGCTGTGGTCATTGGCTATGTAGGTTGATGCTATGTTTTCCTCTCCTGTTAAAGGGGCCTACAGAAATGGAGCCACTTTGCTAGGGTAAGGATGTTATTAAGCGCTTTGAGATCCTTGGATGGAAGGAATGGAAGAGTCTTGATATGCCTTCTTCCTTGAGTGAATTTGTGCTTCTGCTTATCCAACATTTAAAGCAAAGTGCTTCTTACAAACAAGAAAGAAGACGGACTTTATTAAAAACAAACAAATCTCTTGAGATCTGATCAGGTACAGATAACTCCTTCTGGATTGTACTAGCATGTTGTTCTATTTCTTAGTTATTGGACACAGTAGCACTAAAGAAATGCTGCTCTGATATTGATACAACGGGCCTGCCATGGAGCTGTGTGTGGATGCAGGTGGACGGGTGATTCTGATGTTTATCACTACAATTAATGTGCTAGCGGACTCTTTTCATTACAGCTATATTGAATCAGAGACAGAGTCAATCCAAGCAACCAGCTGGGTTTTTCTTTTGAAAAAAAAAATATTGGAAATATGATTAAAAAATAATAAAAATAAAGGAATGGACCTGATGCTCAGCATGTTCCTTCATGCCCTTGTTTGCTCTGTATCTTTCCCCACCTCAAATTCAGCTCTGCCCAGCAGGTGCTCCTAGCTATGGTGCATGCACCAGCATGGGCCCCAGCCTGGACAGGGACAATGCCTAATGAGAGAAGTGACCATGCTCATTTCCTAGCTGTGACTCCTGTGAAAGTCTGTTCTTCTCTATACTTCAGTACAGATCACAGGGATAACTGCTCCTGCCTCTTTGGAGATGTGGAATGGCAGAGTGCTCAGCCCAGTATCATAACCCCATCATCTAGGTTTAACAAAATCCAGTTTTCAGAAAATGTAACTTATTTTCATTTGGGGGCATTTTACCATGTCTGCTGTTTACCATGTCAGCTGTTGACGTAGAAGAGAGCTCTTGGGAAAGAACCACTGTGCTTTACCAAAGTCCAAGACACACCACCTTCCACATCATACTGTGGCAACACAAGACAATGTTTAGGGAGAAACTCACATGCCCCAAGTGCTATGAAGAGTCATGAAGCAAAGGTAAGTGTTGCTAATAAGATGGGCTTTGATTCATCCTGCCCAACTAGTACAAGATTTACATATCCCACTGCAGGGTCCCAAAGAAACCCAGAGCCCAGCTCAAGACTTTTTCCTATATTCATAATGCTCTGGCTTTGAGTACCAGCAAGAGCACTCTGGTCTCTGCCCAGCTCTACTTTCCCTGATGGCTGCATTCCCCCAGAGCAATGCAACGAGCATGTTGTCTTGGGGGCTGGGTCCAGCCTACCCAGCAGATGGAGGATGTAGTTTGCTCTTGCAGCAGATAAGATTTATCTGCAGATTTATGCCTCAGAGCTCTGCATAAATCCTAGACTTCAGAGACTCCCAGGGGCTGACGTTCTAGGGAGACCTAATGTCTAGATTTTGAAAGAGCTGGTGGTGCCATGTGGATTCTAAGCTGGAGAAAAGTTGAGTGTGCTTCTGGCAACTTCTAAGTTTCCAGAGATGAACGGGATGCAGGCTTACCCTAAATCTTTATAATGTCTTAGGCATCATAGGTGAGCATGCACAAGGAGCCCTAACCAGAAGTTCCTTTCATGTCACAGCACATGCAGATCTTGTAGCAGACATAGCATGTGAATGGCCACCACACCTCACCCATACTGTGACCAGAAGCATTGTCACTGGGGCATATTTTCAAGTTCCAGAGAATTAGGTAGTTCCCTTCAAACTGAGGGCCTGCAAAATGGGCCTTGGGAGATAACGCTCTGCGATAGCACTGATGGGGTTTTTGGAAATGCCCAGCACTGGCTCAATCACTGCTGTCTGAGCATCCTGGATGTACAAATTGGTCAAGGAGAAGAGCCCAGCATGAGCTGAGTTAGTCCAGTGATGAGCAAAGAACCGCCATGGGCCAGAACTAAATATCAGATTTCAATGTGGGCACATAGTGTTTGAAAAAAACCCTCATGGGCCATAAATCTGGCAGCTCTCAGGAAGAGAAAACAAAACTAAACAAAAACCCTGCTGTGTTTGCATTTAAACTTAGGCTTGCTCCTCAAGCAGAACTATTCTGTTTCACGGGCATGAAAAATGGGGGGAAACTGAGGCACAGTCAAACTCCCAACCTCCATCCCTACCCTCCATTATCATTAACTTGCACCACTGTGAGAGCGGTGATATACACAGCAGCACTGGGAAATGTTCCTATTGATCAGAAATGAATAATTATCACCCGTTCCCTGTTTCAGGGCCTTGCGGTGAGCGGAAGAGCGGAAGCACTAAGCGGGATTAATAACTACTTTTCATTATTTTTAATGCAAACTATTGATTTTAAAGTGTTGTAGGGTATGACAGTTTATTACAATAAGACAATAAAACAGACTATATGAAATAATTGAGAATAATCTCTTCCCTTTTCCTGCACGATGCAAGGACATTATGTTCTGTGCATGTGGAGACATTTATGGCAAACTCTATCCAGCAATGGCAGCTTAAACACTCTATAAAACAGCACTTTGGAGCCGGGGTATTATAAATAATAGGCAATAAAACTGGTAAATGGGGCTTTAATTTGATTCCATTATGTCACAGAATGACAGGAAGGAGGGGCAGAGCAGCAAGGGGATCCGAGGCTGCATTTGGGAGCCCTGGGTACAGTGTGCCTGAGCAGACCCCCGTGCTGCAAGTGGGTCAGGCTATGTCAAACCTTATACAGATGCAGGACTCGATCCTGGCATGTGATGGCCCTTGGCAGCAGCAAGTCAGGGCTGCTCTTGGTGTTACGGCTGATATTTGAGGTATACACACTGGCCGCTTTGCTGGTGGTGGGGTGAATGCCTGGCCAGGCAGCTGCTGTCTCCTGTGAGCACAAAGCTGCTGCTTGTTCTGGGCCAACCAAAATCTCCTTTCCAGACCATGGCCTCCTGTCTATTTAGCACACAACCGTGCAAGACTCGTGCACCCAGTGACAACAGGCACAATGCTGTCACAGCACTCAAGGACTCCAGGGGATGCCTGGCTCCAAATCATCCCAGGCACTGCCCAAAGATTTAAGTAGCTGCTACCCCAAAATCCTTATGCTGCTTCCCAAGTGCTGCGTGCTCCAACTCCTGCAGCCCTCTTTTTCTATGCTTCTGGCCACAAACTGGCCAGATTGCCCCTGCCAAAGCTTCATTTCCCAGCCCCAGTTTTGCAAGCCTCAGCTGACTCCCTGAAGCCTTTTTGGGCTCCTAGTAAGCAATGCACAGCAGCAAAAGGTAGAGAGTGGCAGTTGCTGGGGAAGATCCCTGCATGCAGTTTACTACTTGCAGCAGAAAGCACTCCTGATTAAGAACTGTTTTCTGCCAGGGACCAGAGGTACACCTGATTATCATGGTTCAAATCAAATCTACCTCAAAGATTTCCCAGGTGGAATGACCACCATGAATAAATGAATTTAATTCCTCCAGAAAGCTAGTGCAGCAATTTCTGGTTGGGCTCTCTTTGCAGGTCTTTTGTGGGGAAGATATCCACAGAACCTCAGCAGGAACTCTGTGCGCTCTCACAGAGAAGCCCCAGCCTGGATGGTGCCATTTAGGGAGGGATGGGTAGCTCAGGGGTTGGGTAATAGTCCACACAGCTTCAGCTCAGGGCTACCAGATCTCATGCAAGTGCTCAAAGAAAGCTATAATGAGCCAATGGCTTTTTAGGGTCCAGCAATATGTGAAATGAGCTGAGTGTCTCAGCCCAGTGGTTCCCACTGTAAAGCTGTTTCCATTAATTGGGCCCCTGTCATCAAGGCTGAGGAGTGAAAGTACGATAGAGACTGAAGTCCAAATGCAAAAAAGAGGTTGAGAAAAATCTGAGGATGTTTAAGTGCCATGAGGTATGGTTTCATCTGGTCCTTCAGTCGATGTACCCAGCTCTCACACTGTTCTCACACATGCTGCCCAGCAATAACTGACCTCCTATAACCTCACCTCACCTCTGCCTAGAAAAATCTGGCAAGGCCTAGCAAAAGGGGGCTCAAGGACTCTGGTACAGGAGAGCACCTGGGTGATGGCTGATCTTGATGCATAGATGCATCATTTTCCTCAGGTCCTCATCCCACTGACTGCAGAAATGTCAGAAACATGGGTCCCGGGAAGTGAAGGCAGTTCACTTTATTCCTGTGGATTAACCCTGTCCCAGAGTACGAAATAAGACTGGTTGGGACTTGAATGGACCTTCCATGGTCCAGTGGAATCATACTAAATTGTGGTGCACCAGCCCAGTTAATGTGAAATTGAAGAGATCTGGAGTGGATTGAAAAGCCATGACCTCAAAACCACAAGTCAAGAGGTCACGTTGGGCCTGAATTCACTTCTGTGGACTTGGAGATTGAGTGCTGTGGGTTATATTTCGCAGCACTAAGGAGTCTCTATCAAGAGAAGTCACATCCCAGTGAAAGGTGATTTAAAATATGCCATACAGTTCCTCTTCTTTTCACCCTCTCCCATCTCCCCTGCTCCATGTGAACAAGTTGTCTCTCAAACACTCAGGTGATATGTCTGCAATGGCCCCAGCTGTACATACATCCATCATTATTGTTATGAAGAATCTTGTAAAGCAGGGAAGAAATGGGTCAATTGCACTTTTTTTTAGTTCATTTTGTTTTCATTTCCAAAAAATCAGCTCTTCCTGGATTCTTCTGTAGAGAATCTTAGTGTCCCTGGAGTTTTTCCAGCCTCTTGGCTAAGCATATAATCAGGCAGGACTGTTTTTACAGAGAGGATTACACACACAACAGAGCAAAAGAGCCCCACTGGAGAGATTGTAATCTATTAGGATCTGCACTTTTCCCAAAATAAAAAATACAAGGAAAAATACTGAGCTAACTTTGCTGCACGTGCTGTGCAGGCAAGGAGGAGGTCTCTCCTTTCAGTTTCTGCATTCACATTACATCAGGTTGTGTGTGTCAGGGCCCTGACTGCTGAGGATATTGCAGCAGCAGCATCACCCCAGGAGGGGCTGGTGAAGGGGCAGGTGGGCACTGAGGTTTGGAGACTGCAAGTAGGCCAAGGAGCATGATAGCAAAAAATCTTGGAAGAGAAAGAGTTACTTGTTAGCCCTCATTCTGAGAAAGGCCTTACAAGAAGTGAGGGAAAGCTGGAGGTGAGAATAAGACCAGCCAAAACAGGACAGAGAGACATTGCAGCTGGCCCTGCACCCCCTGTAAAGAAGCCAGCACTGAAAAGCTCCAGTTCATTCCTGATGCAGCTCCAGGGTGTTAACATCCAGGATTAAATCAGACCACAGGCTTTTGCTCTGCAGGGAAGGGGGCGGATAGGGAGCAAAGGCAGGGGACAGCACACTGGCATCTTGGGAAAGGCAAGCGGGATGCAGCCGGGCAGCCCAGGGCAATCCCCCATTGTGGATTCTTTGCCACTGTCTGTGCACAGCTCCAGCCCCTCGCTGCCCTGCAGGGGACCTCCTCCAGGTTGGAGGGGGCTTATGGCAAGGATGGACAAGGGGCCAGTGTCCCTGCTGAACGGGAAGTTGGCTGGCAACATTGCCATGGAAACTGGCACTTCTCAGGAGGAGGAGGAGAAGGAGGGGAGATGTAGAAACTGGAAATGGAGCAGGCCTCTGCAGCCCCACCGTGGATTTGAAAGAGGAGAAAATTTTGCAGTGGGAGAGGAAAACGTGGCATAAACAAGCCAGTGTATGGGGATCTCAGGCGCTAGAGTGTTTCAGAAACTCAAGTGTAGTATGTCCTGAACACATCCATCCCTGCATGCTTGCATGCACATACACATATGCACACACAACTATTCATTTTGATGCATGGGGAAATTAGTTTCATTCCTTAGTGGGAAATCTCTATTTAGGTCCAGATACAGCTTTGGACATCTTTCTGCTAGTGTAGCTCTGAGGACACACCTAGAGGAAACAAGCAGATATCTGTAATCACACAGCTAGCAAGGGATATGGACTACAAAGGCAGGTGGCAAGAGGATCTGGCACCAGGTCCATGGAAGGGCTGAGACAGAGCCCAGCAGAGGGGTGAGGGCAGGTAAGGGAGCTAGGTAAGACAGGCAACAGGAAGGTAGGGTAAAAAAAAAAGAGGTCTCAGCAAGGATGATGCAGACAGTATCTGTATTTGAGGAACTGGACTGTGAAGAGAGTGAGAAGCAGGTGTGAATGTTTTTCTGCCTGGGTTGGGAATGGAAAGCCAGGGTGATACAGAGGAAGAGATATTTCTACACTGAATGTCTCTCTCCCTGCATGCTGGCTCCAGGCTACCCAGAATGAACACTCACATTTTGTGCTGGAGAACCAGAAAGGGCCTGAGGCTGTGCTGGCTTGTCCCTGGCATCTTCCATTTCAAATGCCCTCCAAGTGATGGATTTGAAGCTTCCTCTTTTATTTATTACATTTTAAGTAGTCTGCCAGGAGGATAGCTCAAGAGAACACAACTTATTTTTCTCAGGATCCCAGGAGCAGTATGGTAACAGCTGCATGCAAAGCAAAAGACAAGACCCCAGCAGCAGCACACAGTGCAGCAGTCTACTTTCATCCTGGGGCAGATGATAGGGCAAGAGAAGGCAGAGGGGAGGTGGAAGAAAAGAAGGTCTATCTGCCTCTGACCTGGCTAAGAGGCGTAGGGAGGCAGGGAGTCATTTGCTGTGCTTTCCTCCTGACCGTTGGGCAGCTGTTATCAACTTGACGCAGCAGTAAATGTTCTCTCAGCAGCAGGGACCTGGGAACTAAGAGTGTGGCTCAGCTGAGTGTGTTATTGGATTATCAACTGATTAGAGCTGTTAAGAGTCCACTCTAGAATAATCAACATGGTGCTTTTTGGCTGCTGTATATCAGTAGGAGGGGGAAGGAAGAAGAACAGATATTCTGGCTGCTGTTGTTTTACAAGTGAGTCCTGGGCATTACCATCAAGAAGCCACACTCAGGGGGCAGTTGTGGTACCCCCATGTCCCATGTCCAGGTTTGGCAAACACCATATTGATAGGATGTAGAGTTGTAGGGGGGCCTTCTCTTTTCCTGGCACAGGTATCAGGCCTTTGGGTTTA
The DNA here is from genome assembly GCF_028389875.1 of Rhea pennata. Classification (NCBI taxonomy): domain Eukaryota; kingdom Metazoa; phylum Chordata; class Aves; order Rheiformes; family Rheidae; genus Rhea; species Rhea pennata. The sequence continues at coordinate 6,491,270 of NC_084680.1, forward strand.
CTGCCATAAAGGGTTAGGATCTGAAGTGCCTTGACCATGTAGGGAGACCTCTGTGCAGCCTGATAGTGGCTGATACTTGTGGTAGACTTGATCCACCATGACCCAGGGCAAGTATATAGTGCACTAGAGACTACAGCTGCCTCCTTTATTCTTGGAGAAGGAAAGACAGGTGGAGGAAGCCTGGGTCTTGAAGGGGAACCTGAAACACCTGAGAGCAGCTCTGAATCCCTCTGCTGGGATAATAGAACGGGTGGAGACAGCATGGACACATGAGACTCATGAGGCAGAGTAAAATGCAAGGGACTTTATAGGTTATGTAAGTGCCAGTGAGATAAAAAGCTTAGGAGGAGCTTGTAGTGATGCACTTTAGCAGATACTAATTGAGACAAGGTTAGACAAAGATGGGCCCAGGGAAGGGGCTGAGTTAGCGAAGGTTAGACTGGAAGCATTTTAAATGAAGAAGATACCACATTCCCTTGATTTGCCTCCCCTTGTACTGAAACACAGCAGCATTTGGGGAACGGACAGACAAACAGTGCTGTGTTTGTTGGCCTTTCTCTTTCCCCTTACTACAGTCCTTCAAGACTGGTTTGATCTGTCACTGAATGATGATCCCTCCCCTGGAGAAGCTTCTTACAGCCACCTTGCAGTAGGAGACACCCTGCTCTCCTTTGATGCATATTTTCACTCTCTGGGGCTGAGTCCTGATGCTGTCTGGTCTGGAGAGCACAATTCAACAGTGATTTTGTGGACCTGTTTTCCATTCAGTCACAGTACTGCTGTCTCCGCTGAAGGCAATGGGATGACACTTGTGTAAGGAGAGAATTTGATATTACAAGGAATAACAAATCACTGACACATCAAATGTGCCCTGTTATTCCAATGACAAGCACGGAAGAGATCCCTTGCTCACTTGCTTTTTCTCTCCCTTGTTTGTCTCTGAGGAGAGTAGTATTCTCCTTTCAGAGACCTGTAGGGGTCACAGTTGGATTGTACAACAGGCTGCACTCCCATCCTCAGGAAAGGAAACCAGAGCATTACACAGCCCACTCACTTCCTGCTAAACTATAGGCTGCAAAGCCAGCAGGAGGCTGAGTGCCCACTACACACAAGTTGCTGCCCAAGACCTGCACTCACAGTGGTATTCCAACCATTGCTCTGTCTCTTTCTGTGTTTCCCAGCTTCTACCACTAATGCCCGAGAAAACTTGTTTCCCATGAGATATTTCTTGACTTCAGCAGGTAGTAAAGCCAAATGAGCTCCAGTGTGAAAAGAGCTGGACTCAAATTCATGTGCAGAAGTGTGTGAGTAACAAAGATTTTACCAACAGGATGGGATAAGGGAGATGGAGGACACTGTCTGTGTCCAGTTTCCATACTCACATAAACAGTGGCGGTCCTTTAAGGTTGGTACAAAGGGGCTTTGCTTCCCTTTTGTCTAGCCTGTTCTTACTGAGAATCGGTATAGACCTCAAAAAGAAAAATCCAGATGCCATAATTTGAGAAAATTCAGGATATAGGACTTGAGTCTTGGCAGCTCTCCAGTGAAGTGAGATGGATGGGGCAGCTCCTGAAACCCTGACCTGGTTCTCACAATTCACTTATAGGCCTGTGGGTACATTCATCTTAGCTTCTAGCTTCCACATTCAAGGGAGTCTGATAGTAACAGAGAAGTCACAGCAGTCATGCAGGAGCAAATGGACAGTGGTGTGCTTGAAAAAGGAACCGTGTCACATGATATTCATAAACCCTATATGAAAGCAGTCCCCTCAGCAGGTACTTTCTGCTGCTATTGCACCAAACATCATGGCCTCTCTTCTACAGGACAGCTGAAAGGCTCCCTTAAACGAGCCTGATGCAGTCTCCCATATGAAAAGCAACTCAGAAACAATATCATCTGTCTTCATTCTCCGAGGTTCCCATGCTGAGACTCACCCACAAGAATACCCATGTTGCTCTCTGAGTTCCCTCCCTACTTCTGCACCTCACATGTCTCAGGGAGGCAAAGTATGATCTGGCCATGACCCTCAGGAAGATGGATCCTTTCCATTATACAATAATTAAATTGCCTGTAATTATGTTTTTGACATTGAAATACAGGCAGTAAATGATCCTAACATTCTTCGTTTCCTCCCTCTTCCCAGCACCCCCCCGGCTGCCCCTCCCCTCTAAATGCTGAATTATTTTACAGTTGATAGTTCCTTAGATTTGCCGACCTTTAAAAGCTGAACACTACATGCCTGTTGAATTTTAATCAATTTATTTTTTTCAACTGGAAATGTCAGACTTCTGTACGGAATTACTTGGTGCCGGCTGATGTGACAAAGACTCAAAGTTCAGCATCTGAAGCCGCAGAGGAGCAGAGAGTTGCGTGCATTAGCACAGATAATTTGCAGGATGTGAAAATGAGAGCAGGAGTGAGAGAGCATATATTTTTCATTAGCTTTGGTTTAGAGGGTTCGGGGACCTGCATTTATTTCATCCAGTGAACTCTGGCCTCATTAAATCCAGACCGTGGCAGATAATGACTGGAAGTAAGAAGCTGTGGAGGCCACCAAAGGGCAGGAGGTAAAGTGAGCTCTCTGCTGGAGCATGGAGTGAACCTTGGTGTATACAGGGACAGCAGGAGAGCAGCAACCTCTGCTGTGCCCAGTCTGTGGCACTGAGCATGGCAGAGAGGTGTAAGTTACCCAAACCATCTGCTAGCCTCAGGCCTGGTTCATTAGTGCATGTTATATCACCAGCTTCACTCTGATCCATGCAGACACTGGGCTGTAACCTGAAGAGCCCAGTAAGCCTTTCACCTGCAGTGCTAGCCTTTCTCTGCCCAAGCGTGGAGAAAATTAACCTTCTCATTAGTGTTAAACTTGGCTGGCACTGTTGAGAAGGATTAAAACTGCCCCAGCTGGAGCAAAGCTTATCTATAAAGAAAGGAGGCCTACTTGTACACATAGTCCTGTAGGCTGTTTCTTGCTGCTGGGGAAGCCCACAACAATGAATACGCACCCATAAGGAGCTCTGTTGTTTGCACAGGCATTTATTGGCCTCCCCACGTTGTGAGTTTGGCATGACATTTGTGAGCAGTAGCTACAGCCAAGGCAGTGAAGGGCTGGCTTTGGGCCTGTTTGCCCAGCATGCTGCTCTGCCTCTTTTCTGACCAGGGGATTTCTTTACTATCAGTGGCTAGAACACTCCACATCAGTCCTATCCTGCGTCTCCTACTACCTCACTATTACTTTTTTTCAGGCAAAAGTTATCACCTTCTAGTTTTCTTCCATTAGTGGCCTCCAGTGTTTCCTGGTAGTGGTGTCTTCCATTCCAATGTTGGGCCATGATAGTCCTACAAACATGTTTCAGTCCTATTAAAATTTAATTCCTTCTTTGGAATAGAGACTTCTTATCACATAGAACTGGATGGATAGATGTTTGCTAAATGACAAGGATAGAGTATATCTAATCTTCCTTCCTTCTCTTCAAAAAACTGTGCCCACTGTTGCCTCTTGGCATAGATACATTAAAATCAGTAATAAACCTTACAAGCAAATTTGTGATAAAATATGGTCTTCTCCTCCTCCACTGAACTGTAATAAGCAGCTTTTTCAAAACCATGAATGCGCACTTACATGCAGCAAAAATAATGGGGTGACAGTGCACAGGTTCAAGTAAAGTTTCAAGTCTTCCTGGTGACTTAGTAGGTTGAGGTGCATCTCAAACCCAAGTATCCTTCTAGTGGCACAGACTACATTTACTTAGAGATGTAACTTTTGGAAACTTGAAAAGTATCCCAGGAGAAAGGATATTTTTCTATGGGTCCTGATCTTAAACTTTTCCTACAGGTTTACTGTCTACTGTCTGAGACAGGGTTCAATGAATCTTTGGTCTGACACAGCACCACAGTTCCTTTATTATGCCCTTATTTCCTTGAAAGAGATTTTAATTGGAAAAGGCTCATTGGCTGCAGTACCTTCTGGTGTATGGGAATGAACTAGGCTAGATAAATTTCTAATTGGGAGAAGACTAATGGGTCTAGTATGGTGGAGAGAGGCAGAACTGAGTCACAGTGGTGAGGTGCACAGGATTTTCACCTGAAGAATGGACTCAACTATGATTCAGGCCAGCCTTAGTCTGGATCAGGCTGAGATAAAGACTTGAATTTGTGTTTGCCAGATGTCTTAGGTGATTATTCTGATCATCAATATATCGCCCCATCTGAAAAAACCTGTTTGTGTTCTCCCGCTCATGTTGAGTACATACAGTTTTGAAAGTTCTCATTTTTGTCTGAGGAGGGAGAGAAATTTCTCTGAATTTTGAGACATTCTGTCAGGTAAGAGACTCATTCCTGCTCTTAGAGGTCCTACTTCTCAAATCCTCCCCTATCAAAAGGTTTCAGAGAAGGTACAGTAAGTCTGGGGAAAGCAGCCTACCCAGATTTAGTAACTATTCATCAGTATTCCCTTAGTGAAGGCAAAAGTTATCCTCTTTGCCAAAAGGGAGGGTGAACACATCTGGTCCTCCACCCACCCTCTTGGCACCTCCTCCTGATACAAACGCCCACTGCTCACCCTCTATCACAGCTTAATAGCCCATTATAAATGGCTGTGTTTAAGTTTTTAGCCCTCTCAGTAACTCCGGTGAGTTCCTTGCATGGCCTTTTGTAGCCTCTGTTGGCTTCAGATTAAAAAAATGTCAGGCTCATTGGGAAGTTCCTTGCCCTCCTTGCTTTGCTGCAGCCATTAGTGGTTGTGTCCCTGCTGCAGGAGGCTGACATTTACATCGCAGGCTAGGGTGGAAATAATAGCAGTTAAGTAGGACTTTGCTAATCACCAGTTATGTCCACCTTCAGAAATGAGCTCAGTTGGCCAGAGCTGATTTTCCTTTTCTCCTTTTTCTCATGCTCTCATCTCCTCATCTATGCTTGCCTGGTTATGCACCCTCCCATCCAATCAGCACTTATTTATTGACTTAAGGCTGTGTAGATAAGGTATCATTCAACGAAATACAAGTGGAAAAAAAAAGACTATAATTTTGTAGACAAAAATAGACTCATGTGAATTTACTCCTCTCTTCACATGCGACCATCTTCACCAAATCTCCCCACCTCTATTGAACCCAGCAAGTAAGATGCTAAAGCCCATTAACAGAGCTAGCAAAAAGGAAGGACTGAGGACGCAATCAGCGCTGCTTGTGTTGGAGTTCCTGGGTCACATAGGCTTTTAGGGGTGAGATGACTTCAGCAGAGATAACAGTTAGGCTCTTTCCATTGTCCTTTTGTAGTCCAAATACAGCACTGAACAAGAAAAGGGAGCTGGTATCTCCCCTTACTGGTCACTCTCATGCACATGTGGCTGTTTTGTCAAAAGGATGGATTAGGTGACCTCTGGAAGTCCTATTCACCCCTAATTTTCTATGATTTTGCAAGGCTGACATTTTAGGATCAAACCAAGACCGGAAACTAGCTTCTGTGGAGCTCTACTAATCACAAGCTTCATTCAGATTTGAAAATGAGTTCTGACCAGGGCTATTGATTTTCCTCCTTGCTTTGCTTTTTCAGTACATATGCATATGTGTGTGTTTGCGATTTTAACCTGAAAGACTTGAAAGCACCACTCCCTCATCTTCCTGACTTCTGTGCACCTCCCCTTTGAAGCCCTGATATGGGACTTCATTAAAAAAAAGCAAACAGCAGCAGTCAGGAAGTGCAGGGGGAGGAGAAGTAAGAGGAACTGATGAGGACAGCAAATGTTTGAAAGCTAAAGAAGAAGGGGAGGAACTGCAGCAGATGTTGCCAGCTGTTGTTCAGTGTGTGGGTGTCACATCAACTCACCCCTGCAGAATGATACACTCCCATAAATTCTGCAATGTGCTGAGGCCTTGTTGCTGTCCTTACCTCTTTTAATCAATTCATCTACCCAACCTTCCTTTCTGTCCTGCTCTCATAGTCTTCATCGACCAATATTCTTTCTGTTGCTCGATTTGGTGCTCCGGCCCTTACTGCTGTGTCTGATAGCTGTCAGCCAGCTGTTAACAGCTGGAAAGGGGAGCTGGGGAAAGTGATCTCTATTCATATGACTGAAATCCTCTAAAAACATGAAATCAATCCCGTCTATGTGCTTTGTATATAAAAAAGTCTACTTGTTGTATAGCCTCTCTCTCTTCCCTTCTTGAAGTTTGCTTATTTTCCTAGGCTGACACACTGCTTTATCGTCAGAAAGGGAGTGCTGATGTATATTCTTCCTTCTGTGTATGTATACAACTGTCTTCTACCAGCCTCAAGAAGTCTTTCTCTGAGGTGTCAGGATTTTTTGAAGCTCCATCAGACAGAAGCAACTTGACTCCTCAGTGTTGCCAATCATGCCTAAAATTTCATTAATCCCTCCCATGCCTTCCTTCCCCCTCTTCTCCCATTTGATCAATGAATATTAGTAAGGATACGAAAAGGATGTATTTGTATAGCCAGGAATGACAAGCCAGTTGTCTGGCCCCTTATTTAAATTCATTATGCCATTTTTATTCATCTGATCACAGAGTATTCTCCTTATAGGACATTCACCTTATTCCACCAAAAAGTACCTATGTCTAACACATGCTTTTTGAGAGTGCACCAGTGAAATGTAATGTAGGAAACCTCTGTGCAGGATAGTCACTTTATTTTGGCAGAGAGTGATCTTTTCTCTTTTTATCTGTGCTAGTTTCTCCATGACCCCTCTGCCCTAATCTCTATTCCCACTCCAGCTCCCAGAAGTCAGAAGAAGAAAGTGAAAACCCCTTTGTCCCTGCAGCTATGGTGAGACCCTCTGACTGCAAGCTCTCTAGCAACCTTTCCACCACTTGCAACCTTTACACCACACACAAATTTTTATAGCATGTCAATAAAAGGATCTTGTGGCCAAATGAAAATTAAGCAGCTGCCTGAATTGCTTGAGGGGAAAGAAACCCATTAAAAGAATTTTATTATTATTATTATTATTAGATTAAACATCCAAATGAATGACCAATCCATTTCAGACCTCTTTGCTCTGCCAACCCTTCTTGGGAGTCTCATGAGCACCAGCCAGCTGCGGGATGGACAGCTCTGCTCTAGAGAAAGTGAGGCACTTTGGCAAACATGTCTCTGACTGCTCTGTCCCTCCAGCCATGCAGGGGTTGCTGTGACCCTGCCCTGCAGTTCATGCCAGGCCATAACATTCAGAAGGTTTTGGCACTTAGTGCTGGAGTGGGAGTTCCCTGAAAATCCTGCTCCACTGGGTACCAGACAGCTGTAGGGAGAAAAGAGTGCTGGGAAATTTGGTCTCCTGAGATTAGAGGTTGCTGTGTCCTCATCACACTCATGGGGCTGTTAAGAGTTTTGGGGGGACACAAACAAGGTCAAAGCTCCGCCAAGGTCATCAGAGAGGTATCTCCTTGCCTCAAGCATAGCAAAATGAGCCTATGTTGTATTTGAGTGCCTCTATATCTAATATTGGCATTGCATAATGTGATTAATTGATGGATTTTCAGAGTGTGTAAGTAGCGGTGGACTGGACTTGAGTGCTTTTCTACTCTGAAGACTAACTAGACACCCTGAGCTTCATCTGAGTGATCAGCAGTCTAACTAGAGCAAGGCTAAGCCAGCTGTGCACCTCTTGCAAAGCCACACATTCCATATCTCGTCCTTATTCCCCTTCTTATTCCTTGACCGCTCACCTCTCCAGCAGCAATCAGCCTCTCTGGCCCTGTCATTATCCTTGCTGTAATGGTGGAATAATAGCCTGCTGCTCAGAGCTTGCCATCAGGATTGTCTTGAGTGCAGATGGTCTGGTATGTTAGCCAGGCAAGCATCCGCAGTTTCAGTGGTCCAGCCCAAATGTCCTTTCTCAATGGCATTTCTGCACAGCCTTCTAGGGGCAGAGCTGCAAACAGGCTGGGTTTCAGGTGCCTTTTGTATCTGCAAGGGTGCAGGTCCCACCCTTCACTCACTACTGCACAGAAACAAGTCACCCTGAATGTGTTCACTGAGGCTTTTTGATGTGGTACTAGTTGCTCATTAGGAAACAGTATCATTCTGGACTCATGCACTGCCCTTAGAAAAACTACTTTTACTCTCTGTGCTTTACCTCTCTTGGCTTTTTTCTTCTGTTGTATCATTGCTGACTGCAAAATGAGATTGTCTCTTAGAAGTATTTGCACAGCACTTAGCATGAAGAGATATCCTGTTCCTACATTTGTAGTGTGAGTGTCTGAATGCATTAGCTCAAGGATCTCATTGTAGAACATCACACACTGTCTTCTGTTCTGGACAGGGCCTTTCTGCACAGTTCAGTGTCTGGAGGGGGCCTGCTTCTGCCTGTTTCCAGGCTCTTATGAACTAGCATCCATTTCGAAATTCAAACCAATTTCCCTGCCCATCCACCTCTTGTTTGTTTGTTATTTTAATCTTCCTCCCTGGTCTACCGTATGAAGAGAAAGCACTGATTGACAGCTTAACTGTTTCAAATCAATAGGAAGAGCACTTGGAGATTAAAGCAATTTAAACAATGTGTTTACGTGGTTTGGAGCTAAAACTGCACTTGAAGGAAACAAGCAGTGGGGATGAAGGAAGTGGGTCAGCCATGAGACACAGGGAAACTGCATGGGTAGAGGTGAGATTACAATAGGCTGGAATGGCTTTTTCATCAAAAAGAAATCACTGCTTTCCATAAAGGAGGCCTAATCTTGAAATTGCTTTAGCCTTCACCTGATTGTTCCATCGATTTAAACATGCTGGCCTTGCCCCTCTTTCTATCCTGGTGCTCTCTAATCTCTGGCACATCTCTCTCTCTTTCAATCTCTGATCCAAAGTTGTTGTAACTGGGCTGTAGAGACAACTCCTCCCACTGAAGCCATTTTCTTTGCCTTAAAGAGGTCTCCTGACTCACTTGTTTTGCCAGGCTGGAGAACAGATGCAAAGCCCCAGCACTACTGTGACTTCTGCCTCTAGCTGATGAAGTACTTCAGCAGCAGCTTTAAAGTCATCTCAAAGATCCTGTTACATTTTTAATCAGTGCAAAGGCCTTGTGCCCTTGCTAACTTACTTGATCTCCTCCCCTTCCCAGGCTTTTAGGTAATTGCTGTAGATGAGCAATACTCCAGATTACGGATAGCTGAGCCAGGGCTATTGATCAATCCAAATGTGCTGTTGGCATGGTTTAGAAGAGCTTTACTAACTTACCCCAGGGGCAGATCATTTTTTTAAGCCAAATCTAGTGAGTTTCATGTTCTTCCTATTTTTTATAGCCCTAATGAGGTGGTAATGCAACCCCTCCTTCCCTAGACACCCACCATATGATGGCAATAATTTGCCCTGGGACATGCCAATCTTTCTCCGATGACCATAGAAAAAGCCTAGCTAATTGGTTTAGACTAAATGCCTCAGTTCTGGCCAGCTAAAGTCAGGAGGGAGGAGTCACACTCTAAGTGACTATATGTCTCCCAACAAGCAGCACTGCCACAGTGAGCAGATAGTTCAATTCTGCCTATGCCGACTGAGGATCTGACCCTGCCTGGAGGCAATCCTGCAGAAGTCACACAAAGAACCTACTCCAGACAGCTGAATTTAGGAGAGAGAGCAGCAGCATGGGGAAGCCTAGTGTAAAGGATAGGGAAACTTGGTTCGTCTCTAATTCCAATATTGAAATCTTTAAATCTGCAGGTGAAGATCAGCAAAAGCCTATTGCCTCCAATGCAGACACAAAGGCTGACATTGTCTAAGTGCTTGTCCTTTTGGGGCACTCACAGAAAATAAGCAGTGCTCAGGCCAGCTTTACAGCAATTGGACTACTATAGAGTAATTCCTGATCTATATCAGTCTCTGGGAGGTAATGTCAGGTCCCAGTTCTTTAGCAGGGACTTGAGAGCAGACTATCAGAGTGGGTGGTAAATTACTGTTTGTTTTCTGTGTCACCAGAAACATACAGCAGGATTCTGCCTCTCTGACTTCACAAGAAGAGCATCAAGTGGAAACACCTGCTCCTTTGGTGGGGGAACTGAGTGCGTTTCAAAGGCCATCCATAGCACTGATGTGCCCTGTTTCTAAGTATTTATTATTTTCTTGGTGATAAGTGTCCAGCTGACATGGTAATTCACATGGCGCCAGAAGAGCTGTCACAGCTCTCTGCAATTAGAGTGTGCCTTACAAAGGCACATTCCAGCTTCCTGGGTGATGTGGTGCTTGCACCAATGCTGAGTGTTGTTTGGTTCATCATCTCAGTATTAGGCCTTTCAGCTGTCCCACTCTCTGTACTAGGCACTGCTTGCTTCAGCATGCAGCCTGTGACATAACTGGGCTTTCCAGAAGGGACTTTTGTGTATGCGTGGGTCTGAGAATCTTAGCATGGAACATAACTCAGATGAGTGGACATAGATTCAAGAATTCAGATTAGTCCCACCACTGACTTGAGGAAATTAACTTACTGTTTTATGAGTCAAGTTGCTTATCTCCAAGACAGGGATCATTATAATTGCCTGCCATCCAATCATTTTGGATACAATTTACTGAAATTCTGGCCTGGTGCTTGACTGGTGTCTTTTGAAGTGGAGAGCTTGCTCCGTAGCAATGGAATGGTGGCCTGTGTAAGAAGAGGCAGGACTTTTCGTGATGGTTAATTATTCAAAGCTTTGTTTATCAGATGGGCTAGAAATCTGAGTGAGGTGTTGGTTGCCATATAGAGTTCAGATACACCTCAGCACCAATAAGGATTCACAAGCTGTGAAACACAGTCTTAGCACAGCCTGTTGCTGGTGGATATTCTCCAGCTGAAGCAGTGCCAGCTTGGGCTCCTGCCACTCAGGGTCCAGTCTTCCAGCTCTTCTACACAACACAGATGGGGTTTAGCTGGAGGCTCTGGGTTTTGTGCTTGTACAGCTTGCAGACCTACAGCACCAAATTAATCTGATAAGGGGACACTGAAGCACAGATGTTCTCATCTGCAGTGGCAGACACTGAGACCTGGGAGGAAGTGTAATCCAAATCAACCTAGGAGAGTACAAGAACCCTCCTGAACAGCTGTTTTTGCCCGTTTCACCCTGCTTTTAATTTTCTGGCAGGTGTAATCCATGCTGGTTCCTCAAAGGGCAGGGCAACTTTGCAGGGAGATGGTGAACATTTGGAATTAACTTAGTGTCAGGAAAAGCTTCTGCAAAATCACCAGCCTCCCATGGGCTGTTCCTCTGTAATGGGCTGGAGAGCCTGCTGAAGCAGGGAGAGAAAGGCGTAATGTTTGCAGCTTTTATTCCCCCTCTTCCCTAGACTCTCGCATCATAAATCTTGGGTCCTTTCCATTCCTCCTTGCCCACCTTAGAATTTGTGTACATACATTATCTTCCATCTGACAGATTCAGCAGTGTCAGATCATCTGAGCTGGAAAAGGGCCACTTGGATCCCAAAAAGCTGGTGAGGTTAGTGGAAGAATCCAATGGCCAACAGCAGGAGTGCAGAGAGGAGAGGTGTGTTTTCCTCATGAACTCTGAGAGGAGCCAGAAAGCACAGCAAAGCCAGAAGGAAGCCTAAAGCCATACGGCCAGATAACACACATTCTGCTTCAGGTCTTGAACTGGTTACTCCTGTCTAAGGTCTGTTTGGTGGCTGGAAGGCTAAACTGTTACCTAGGCCCAGGAAATGTTCTCCAGTATGTTTCTACTACTTAGTGTCTAACTGTGTTTCCCTTTGAATATAGGCAGTAGTGTGTCATGGCGAGCTTTCACCCAGGCCAGCGAAGAAGTAAATAACATTATATTATAATAACAGTGTAACCCCCCACATCCAGCATGTTGAGAAAGGCTGTTATGTAAAGAAAGGGAAGTTGTAGGGAGAGGCAGGTGCACAAGTTGGAAGAAATGATAGAAAGATGCATGAGAACAAAGCAAGGTTAATTCTGTCAGCTCCTCAGGTGGCAACAATTGATGCATTTTCACTGCTGGCCACTAATCTGTGCCAGTCTGCACCAGCTGAGCACTTAGGCCATGAGTTTTGTGTGCTGATGGCATACAAAACGCTTCATGTTTCATTATCTTCTGCTAGTAAAAAGAAAAAGGATTGTACTGGACATATAGGAACGATATCTTCACCAACATGCTGAGTAACTACCAGGCCTTTTTTATGAGGCCTTAATTCTCCAACAAATTGGAACCTGACTAAAACATGAGCCTATTCCCCAGTTCCTCACACCACGCAGAAAATATTCCGAATTTAAATCTGGATTAATTTGCTTTTTGAAGTTAAAAGCAGGAGGTGGCGTGCGGGGAAGACACTGAGTTCCCAACCAAATGCGTGGCTAACTCTCAGGAATGTGAGAACTCTGCAAATCAAATTGCTTCACTTTGGCTGTTGGGGGAGATGCATGCAGTCTGACATCTGCAGGTGCAGATGAACTGTGAGCTAAGGGAGATGGAGATACATCATCCAAGAAAGTGTCCCATTTGCTCACAATATGGTGAGACTCAGGATGTCATTCAGTGATAGCCTTCCTCACCTACATATGAAGAGCTACTTGTGGAGACACTAGAGGCATGACAAAGGATGTCAAATGTCATCATGCCTTGTGAAAAAAAGGAACTGTGCAAAGGGAGGGGAGCTCCAAATTTCCCAGCTCATCTGATCTCATGGAACTGTGAACATCCAGAGGATGGAATGACTCACTTGGAGGCCTCCGGCTGCTCTTGATGTTGTTGCCTCCATGAAAATAGTTCCTTTCAGTTTGCTTTTAGGAGGCTTAGTCAGTATTGTCTTACACGGAAATGACTCTCCCTGGGGAAAGTGCCATGCTGAATAGCTATCCCCCTCCCCATCAAATGATGAGGCCCAGTGTTTGGGGTAAACTATGAAAGAGCTTCTACAGGAAGAGGAAATATCACTTGAAGGGTACCAGGTGCCACCAAAATTGCACTCACTTTCTTCTGTATGCTTCTGGCCAAGTCCATCAGATAAGCAGAATCTGCTTGCAAGAATGGCTGTTGCATTTCAGGGTGCAGGAAGAATGTAGCCTCTTAAACCAGGAAGCAAGTGGGCTTTTGGATCCTGCAAGGGGAAGTAGTGTTATGCCATAAACTATACGAGTCCAAGTTCATTAATGTACCTCACTGCACCGATGAACACCTGCATGCATTACGGCAGCTGCTAGAAGGCAATTCCAGGATAATGGCAAGGACTCATTCTAATACAATTCTCCAGTAGTGTGAAAGGTGATGGGAGAAGATGGGGAAATTTCTTTCCTATGGCTGCTCTTTCGCTCTACATTCTGAAGTCTGAGATTTCCATTCCTCCATTTACAGGTATAGTGACATGCTCTTAATGGCTATAAAATTACAGAGCTCTTTTTAAATCCAACAACAGCATATCACTCTCTGACCTCCTGCAGTAGTGAATTACATGAACTGACTATATAGTACATCAGAAGTTTTTTCTTTTAACATGTATTAAATTTACCTAACCATTAATCTAATGGAATAACACCATAGTTTTCATATTATGGGATAAGGCAAGAAGTCTGTGAGATTGCTTTTCACTATACCTCTTCTAATTCTAAAGTACTCCTGCCATTAACATTCCTTCCCAGGCTAAATATCCTGTGAGAATTCTGGCTACATGGGGTAGATAAAACCCATTTAGGGTACCAATAGCCTTGGTTTCCTTTGAATTTTTCAATCTCAATTAAGTACAATTTTCAATCTCATCTTCCCCAGTGTGAAATGACCCAGAACATACTGTGTTACTGTCTACGTATATCCAGTCTAAATTTGGTCATATCTTTCTCCAACAGCTAAGTGACAGTGACAATGACTGTTTGCCTAATGCAAAATATTCAGATCCAGAGTCCCATAGGTCAAATTTCCATCTCTTTCCTGAAGTGGTAGTGTTGAATTGAGACTGTCCAGGCAATATCCCCATGCTACTGTCCTTGCCTACAATCTTCTGTGGAATACATCATATTCCTAAAAAGATGATATTGGAGAAATCTGCTACTCTTCTCTCTTGCTTCACCAAAACGTACCTCTTATGAAATGAATATGTCAGATGATCTCATAAATTAATTGCATCAAATAATCGCTTTCAGAAGTTCCTTTAGTGCAGATGGCTAGTTATGTACAATACATCAGATGTTGCCTTGGTGAGGAAGACCGGAGAAATGTTTAAAAGTCCCTTCTCTATCAGAACATTGATGATCTAATATGGTTCGATGAGTAAAAGTTTTATTGGATTTAATATGTTGCTAGATTCGCTTAACAAACCACAGGTACCATCTTGGATGTAACACCACCCTGGAGTATCAAACTAGAGCTTCCAACAGTCTTCAGGAAGTAGAAAATGACCTCATCTCTTTGTGGATAAAAAAACACACTTGAAAGTCAATCCCAATATAACGCCAGCCAAATCTGATGTTTCTGTTTGTACATCATCCCTTTCCTGGGATACTACAATCTTTCCTGATCCCAGATCTCTCATACAGTGTCTCAGCCTTTTTGCCCTCTGGCCACTGCTCTGTCTCAGACTAGCAAGTATCAGCCTTCAATACAATCAAGTTTCTGGAAGATAATTTTTGAATTGGAAAAGACTAGAACAGTTCATACAATAATATTATCCTGTGATTACATAGAATCTTGAAGCAATTTTAAAAGGTAGGAGAGTATCATTAACTATTTTTCACAGATGGCAAGGTGTAGGGAAGGGAAATGATTTATTTGAAGCTATATCTCAAGGCAGAGCTATAGGCAGGAAAGGAACCCAGCAGCCTTGACTTCCAGTTCCATTACAGAGTATAAGTGGAAACCAGCTGAGTGCTTACAAGCCTCTCCTGGTACAGGAAGCACCAAGGCTGCTCTAGCAGACTTGGCTGCCAGCCAGATGGAGAAAGAGAGCACATATAGGGTCCAACTGAAATAAATGAAATCCTATCATGGGAGTTTCAGACTTAATTGGCTGTTTTATAACCAAGAAAGCTAGCAAAAATCTCTGGACGTGTCCCTTTCCTGCAGCTAAGCAGCCTCTGAAGTTTGAACCAAGTGCCCTAAATATGGTCTGAGTCTCCGGAGACCCTCATTTTGGTTTATGCTTAACAAATCTGTCCCTTTTTGTTGGAGATTAACGCTTTTTATCAGTACAAACCTAACTCATCTGAGTGACACTGGCAAAGGAAACACCACCAAGATGAGATTTGTTGAGGCTGCAGACTTTCTATGAGGATAAATGCAAATATATTTCCCAGCACTCCTCTGCATACACCTTCCACCTCTGAGCAATCAGCTCCAGCACCAGAATGAGGCTCTGTGGGGACATAGACACCAGGCATGCTTTGAGAAGCTCTAGAGACCTGCTGTCCCCGAGCAGGTGTGACTAAGAACATGGACACATGGCCATGGCTTACTTCTCTCTGCCTGTATTTCCCATTTGCTTTCAGCATCAGTATCAGTTTCACTTTGACTTTGTTTATCACTTTCCTTTCACTTTTTCAATCTCCCTTTCTTTTCCTCTCTTTCTTGTTCTCCCCTTCTCTTTGGGCAGGTATAAAAACACTTTGCCCAAGCAGTTTGGTGAGGGGAGCCGTACATATGGAATAAGGGGGAATCACAGATTTAAAAATATCTTTGAGATCAAGGAATTTGAGCTATTTTTATGTAGTGGCATATTTACAGCCCTGAAGATCTTGGTTTAGTAGAGGGGTTGTCAGTTGTCAGTGCAGCTGCAGGGGGAGGTTGGGGGTACAAGGGTGAATATTCAACACAGATGACAACAGAGTCAGGGCAAGGTCTAGAAAAACAGTAGGCAGAACACTAAAGATCTCCCTTGAGCTATTTGCTCCCACAAATATGTGTCAACCCCTAATGTCATGGCAGATGCCCCAAAACAAAAGCAGTCTGCAAAGCTGAGCCTGTATTTGCACAGAGAGTCTTGATCCTTCCCCTATTTGCTAGCTGTTAAACAATGCTACTCCTGGCATCAGGAGCAGAGGACCAGGCTCTTAGTCCCTCACCCTTCCTGTGGGGCAGGCACCTTGCCTCAAACGGTGCATTTTTTGGCCTAGGCTCCAGGTCTCCTCCACACCATCGCCATAGGATCCCTGAAAGATGGAGTCTCACTTGCTCTTCCACTCACCTCATGATGGAGCCAGAGCAGCGTGTGGACAGCGCACTGTGTTGCAGGGGAGCCTACCTGCCAGGGAAGGGGTGTGAGCAGCCGTGCAGCTCACTGTAATTTCTCTAATGGCTTTCTTTGGTTTGATAGATATTGAAGGAAGCTTGTTGCCGGGGCAATTTCCATGGAGAGATAATAAGAGATCATTTTCAAGTGAGCAAAACTTTAATGGCACATTCTGGTAATGAGGCAGCAAGGAGAGTAATGACCAGAGACCTCAGAGTGCAAGCACATCATGAGAGAGGGGGGAGGCACTCTTAGTTCACTGCTTGATGCAAACATTTGAGGTCTGATCTTTGTCCCCTTGAAGTCAGCCTGGAGTTTTCCTACTGACTACAGAGAGAGAGCAAGACTTAGACTTAAGTTCTGATAATGGGGCCAGGTGGCTCCATACAGAGGTCCTGGTGAATTCATTGAAGAAGCAGGAGGACCCTGGAAGAGCTCACACACCAAAAGCTCCAGTCTCCTCCTCCTGAATGAGGCAGAGGGGAAACAAAAGCCAAGGGAAAGCTAGTTACTCCCACACACAATAGTGTACTTCCTCTCTAAAACCAAAAGAAAATATTTTTAGCCTTTGTGTGTTCAGAGGCTAAAATCCTAGATGAGCAGGAAGGGTGTATAATAGATGGTGAAGTTCCCTTCTGTTTTAGGGTCTCTGTCCTGTGATGGACATATTCAGAAATCTGTAGAACACACTTCTGGAATTCAGGGAAGGCGGTAGAGCCAGAATGTTGATGTGCAGAGACCAAGTGTTCACGGACGGGGAAAGTGAATGATAAAAGAGAGACTAAGGAAGGCACACTTCTCCTCCATTTTTTATATCCATGGAGAATTATATTTTTTGCTCTGGCCAACTCATGACACTCTAGTATGAGTGTAAATATGTGACCCAGCATAAAAGACATTACTGAATTAGGGGATTGAGCTGTGCCCCTGTTAGACCACTGCAGATAACCACAGAATGCAAAGGACTGTGGAGAATCTATGTGGGGCTAAAGATGCCTCAGGGAAACCAGATTTTCCCCTCAGTTTTTCAGAGTCAGGAAAATCCAGTGAGAGTCTGACACAAAACTACAGATATTTAGGTGTTATCTAGATTAGCCAAGGTGCTAATAAGCTGAAATATTTGAAATAGGATGGAAAAATCTCCTAAATCCTAAAATACACTTTTTTTTTCTAATTAGTTCTGAATCTTGGATAAACCTGGGAAGAGTTGCCCCATGATTAAAATGAAAACTTAGTAGGGTTGTTTGCCTCCACCTGGAGACATGAAAGTACTTCATATCTCTCCATGCCTTGAATTCATCTCTGTAACCTGCTTTTGGCCTCTCTCTTAAGGAGGCCCCTCGTCAGCCATTTCTTAAGGGCAGGCAAAGCTAGTTGTTGTTTATCTCCCCTCAGAAGAAGGAAGGTGAAGGGTCTGCTTTCCCCCAGCCTTGTTAACAGTTGTTTCATTAATCACAGCTTTCTCTTCAAAATGAGAGACAATCTGTCCAATTAACATTAAAGCTCTGGCAGTCACTTGTGACTGTGAGGAACTTTGTAAGCAGCACTTTGACAACCGTCGCTAATAAGTCTAACATTTTAAATGCTTCTCACAAACAAAACAGACCAGTTTCACCTCATTAATACTCTGCACTCCCTGTTTTTATGAGCAGTGGAATGAGCCTCCTTTCTGTCCACTTTTATTGCTGTATCTCAGCAGAGCCCGATTCCCAAAACACTTATCTCATGGACCTCTGTCTTTGTCCATCACATCCTAGCATCTTCAAAGGTTTAACTAGGCAATTCTTTCTCTTGGAACATACCCCCAGTCAGGCTTTAACACTAGACTACTCTTGAAAGAACTGAGTTTCATGGACCTGTAGGTCAGAAAGAACCAGCTCTTTAAAGTGGAGGTCCAATAGAAAATGTGGTTAGAAACAACTCATAGGGGTCACGCCTAGTGAGCAGAGAATAGTAGAAGTCATGGAGGAAAAGTTATCCAGTTAACCACATGCCTCTGAGTCTAACCATGACTGAAGATTTCAGAGTGAATTTTGAAGGAAAGACCAATTAAATACCCAGAGATAAAGGGGAAATGAGATAAGATACAACACAAGTTTACAAAATGTAGATTGTGTCAGACTACCATGATAGCTTTGTTTTGATAAGATACCTGATTTTCTAGACAAAGGAAAAGCTGTTGATCTCTTTTATCTAGCCTTCAGTAAGGTATCTGATAGGTGCCATGTGGGAAATTTTTAGTGAAGCTGGAGGAAATAAAGATTAGTAAACTATAACGTAAGGTGCAACTCTCTGGAGGGAATTTACTTAAGTTTCTCACAGAACAGTTCTGGAACTGATCTTCTTTTCTTTTTGTGGATGATCTTTGCAGGATCACAAGGCTAAAATCCCCTGGTGCCATACAATTGGAGAATTTTAGCAATACAGAGGAGACTGAGAATATGAGGCAGAAAGAACTACATCACCTTGAGGATAAGAATAATAGAAATGAGATGAAAGACAAAAAGTTTGAGATGAAGGTCACAAATCTGAGAACTTGTAATAGCTTCAGCTATAATATGAGAGATGCTCAGCTGGAAATGATCAAGGAGGAGATCTGTGTGGTCTGAATGACTGCTGACTAACTAAGATATCAGCCACAGAAGGGTAAATGCTATTCTGGGTGTATCAGATGGGGTATTTCAGCAAATATGGGTAAGTGATGATGTCAGTGCCTATATTTCTGGCTTTGTAAGGTCAAGATAGATAAGCTTAACCTTACTTGACTGCACAGAAAGGCTAGATGATCTAGGAGATGGAAAACAGATCACAGACAGGAAAACAGAGGAGTAAGGAATGATGTTAAAACAAAGGCTAACATCAGAGAAACTCCAGAGAGGTAAAAGAGTTGCGTAAACTAACAGGATACAGCTGTGCAAAGCATGCATGTATGTGGTCAGACCAGAATTAGCAGAAAAGGTTCCCTGTCTGCTAGTGGAAGCTGTGAGGAATAAAGAGAATGCTTTCAGATCTGAGCTTTTGATTTCACATCTGTAATGATAAGGATGGGCATTGCTAATCTAGGATGTCCCTGACAATCATGTGTCCCAGGTAGGCCATTTTTTCATTGGGTCCTTTATGATATTCTGACCAGTTTTCTCATTCCTGATGCTCCTGGGCATCTCTTGAGGCTCCTACCAGCAAACCAATACCTCTATGTGGGAAACTGAAGTTATGATTGCAGCACATGTAGGAATATCTCAGCTTTAATGTAGCCAGGACAGGTAACAACATCAGCAAAACAGAGTGGCAGAGGAGTTAACATGGCATAAGAATCCCAGCGGTCTGCCCACGGTCCCAGTGATCTGATTGCTGTCCTGTGCTATAACATTTTTACTGCTCTGGGTTAGCATTTCTTGATACTTTCTTCCTAACTTACATCAACATATGAGACAACTGTCTCTTCATTTTGTTGTCTAAAGATACCAAAGGAGGTTAAGCTGGCATTTGGAATCAGATGAGCTGATACAATTTTTACAGTACATGTTTTCCCCTCTTGTCTGTTGCTCCTGCATTAAAGTCATTTTAACCAGCACTTACTTCTTTTCTTCTGCTTTATACTTGCCTCATTTACAGGCCTTCTGTGAAACTGGGACAAGTGTTTTCTGATGAACTGGCTATGGATTTGAGGATGTTGCTGGGAAGACTATTTACTGGGTGGGTATGAACTGGGCTTAGATCTAAAGGAACTGTTAATACCTTGTCTGGCACAAGGCTATCACATGTGTCACAGCTTTGATTATTGCTGCCAGCCATGCTGGGAAGTCAATGTGGGATGAAAGAACACTGGGAAACAGATTTGAACAATCAAGGTGATATACCTCTGGAAGGGGATGGGAGGGAGAGAGGGAAAGGCTTTGGTAAACCTGCAGGTTAGGACTGGAAACATACATGTAATTACATGTAGACACTGGCATGATGGGAAAAGAGTGTGTAAGAAAAAATTTAAAGAGTTTTCTCCTCTGCTGTGGTTATTATGTTAGCAGCTGCCAGGCAATGGGGAACCTGCTGGGCCCTAAGGAAGAAGGAAGTAGGAGCTGTGGACTAGGGGCTGTGTCTGAATGACAGGAGTGTCCTTCCCTGCCCCTCTCAGAGGTGTCTCAGCCTAGCACACAGGTATGTGCCTGCTCAACTATGTGTTACCCATTCCTGCCCCTGCCCTTCTCCTTGCCCAAATAGCTCAGGAGATATCACTACAGTGTATGTGTGTTCAGGGAAGACAGCTCTGCTAAGCCCCATGTCCTCTTTCTGATACATATGTAGAGTATCAGGCTTAATCTCACTGTTTATGTTAAGGTACCAGATTAGGAAGCCCCCCTCCTCTTCTCGAGGGATCACCATGTTGACAGGTTGATGGTGAACCTCCAAATGCCAGTACTTGTTCCCTCCAGAAAAGGTCAATGTCCCACCACTTCTGGGCAGTGACACCATGACCTTTTCAATGCATGGACAGATGGAAATGGCTCTGTGAAAAAAGGTCAGGGCAGGAGGGCAGCAGACAGCTATTCCAAAGTCTGTTTTAGTGGCAGAATGTACAAGTCTCTCATACACAAGCATTTACGTCCAGCTCTTCAGCTACTCTAAATTGGTTTACAGACAGTAACTTCCATGGTGCTGTAGCACTCCTACCACTGTGTTGTCTACATCAGCTTACTCTATCTCTACTTTTATCTGCAGTATGCTTCTGTAGTTCTTCCCCACACTGAGTGCACCCATTACATTTTCTTGTTATGCTCCAAAGGTCTAGTTTTCCTCTCCCTGGTGCTTGGAGGGTCATTTACCTCCATGCAGGAGAGGTATGAAATTGTGCCATGTTTGAGGTCTCTACCTGTGCCACCCTGTTTCACTATTTATCCTGTAGATACCAATCTAAACACAAGGTTGTAAAGCTGTGGGGAAAGGGTTTAGCCTCCATGTGCTGTCAAGTGCCACGTATTAGAACACTGAAAGGGAATATGAAGAGAAAAGAGGTCAGCACAGAACTTGCAGGTGACAGGTACTGGTGCTTCTCTCACTAAGATGCTTTGCCAAACTATCTCTATGAAATGAAGACACAAACTAGATTAAATTTGCATTTCAGAGCCCGTATATGCCCTGAGTCTTTGTCAGGAAAAGAATTTCCTTCTCCATGTATCAGTACTATGAAAAAGGGGATGCAGTTGCATGGCTCAGAAGAGAAGAGAATACTTAGAAAAGGGTTCTCTCAGGCCCATTTTTAGTGTGATTTTAGATGCTCTCATTTTAGGATGAAATACAAAAGTCTTTTCTAACTGCCTGAACTCAGTGAAATGCCTGCCTCACCACCCCGCATCTTCAGAGTGAGGCTCATGCTCAAATGCACAGATGAATTGGGGTCCAAACCTGGAGCTATTTCAGAGATGAGAAGCATGGATAAAGCAGATCACATGCCCTCAGGAGAACATAGTTGGGTAAAATTGTCTTACTGGCCAAATGAGACGAAGTATGGAGCAGGTTTAATTTGTAGGTTACATTCTTGTTAATAACAATATCTAATTAAGGCATCTGGTGACAACTTAATGAGGAGAAAAGGAAAAAATCAAAAAGGCTTTATTGAATTTTTCTTCTGACTTCAGCTCTCTGGATTTAAATAAATCCATCATCAGGATAGAGCCTTGTTTGTCTGAATCTGTCTTCAGACCAGCAGTTTAAGTTGTAGCTTTATTGTCTAGGACCTATCTTTTAAAACTGGAGTCGGCATTCTTATAAAGATGATTGCTTGAAGGGGAAATTAACCTTTACGATGTAATGATGTAAGCTGTTTTTCATTTCAAGAGCCTGTGAAGATTGTTGGAGGCTGGGAGTGATGAAAACTGGACTAGGATTTAGGAATGGAGATGAGAGGTGGAAACGGAGTTTGCCTTGGACAGGGAACTTCTCATCTCCTTTTTCATGTCTGATTTTATTGTGGGGTTGTTATTAAAAAAAGAAAAAAAAAGGCTGTGAAAGAGCCTGAAGTTTTATTTGTATGTGGATACAACATCTCATGCAACAGGATCCTTATCCCTGGCTAGGAACTTTATGTGAGCCTAAATAAAAGACGGCTGATGCATCAACAGCAGGGTGGTTAGTTTGGTTTGTTATATGCTGCACATTCCCTTTTCTCTTCCTGCTGCTGGCTTGCAGAAGAGACAACCATGCTGTTCACAGCTCTTGCAGAGGGAAAGGCCCTTTGGCCTTCTCTCCCTGTTATCTTTTAATGTGGAGGACATCAATGCTCTGCATATCATTATTGTAAGGCCTAGCCTCTCAGCTGACTTAGCTGTAAACTCAGAGAGGGAAGCAATGTTTCTATGACAGTTCAAAAAGGGTAAATCTTTACCCTCACAAAAAGGAGTCCAGCAAAGGCAGGTATTTAGCACTGATCAAACAGTTCTGTGTCAAATGACCCTAAATATTTTTGTGCTATTCTATGTGTGATTGATCTCTTTAACAGGACACATACAATTAGCCCACAGTTTTGCTATTAAAAACTATTCCTGAGTATATGGATAAAATGAATTGGGGTCTCTGTGGATTATTACCTTTCTCCAACACCTCTTTACTTGAATGACATAGAACAAAAAAGGAATCTTAAGAGTATATAATTGAGTGTGTATTAGGGTTTATGAAGCGATTCTTACAATAACTGTAATGTTCTACCTGAAGGAGTAGCTGTTATGTGAACATGCCAAAGTACCACTTTCCTTGCTATAATCTTAGTTCTCACTTGCTTTCTCTGCATTAGCTTAAAATCTGCCTTTGTCAATGCCACTGAATGTAGCCTGAGTAATGACTTAAGTGCAAAATAAGGATGTGAATAAAGAACGAGATCAACACTTACTGTCAGAGGCCTCAAATTGGGCACCAAAATAAAAGGAGGCCTGCTATTTCAGAGGTAGCTAGCTTCTGCTGCTTTTACCAGAGACAGCTTCTCTGAAAATCAGGACACATTGATTTATATCCTGGTGGAAACTAAAGATCTGTGCTCCACTGTGTTAGGCATTGTCAAGTCTCTGCTCCAAAGGCGACAGTTAGATTAGGCAGACAAAGGACTAGAAAAAAAAATCGAGGCCCTGAGAGGTGAAGTGACTTGCTTTCAATGTCACAGTGGGTTAGTGGCAGACCCAGGAAGAGGAGCTCTCTATACTGGGTGGCACTGTTGGGTATCCTGATATGGACACCCCTCAAGGGTAGATGCATTGCTTTGGGCAGCATTGCTATGTGGCTTCATTCAAATCCTCCAGCTCCCACTGATATCAAACCATCATGCAGCAATGGAAAACTGGCCTTGCCTGCTTTGAGCCAAATCCTCAGCTGGAGGGTACTGGCAGGGTTGCACTGTTGTAGTAAGGACAATCTGAGGGAACATGTGCTCTGAGAAATGTAACCTACCTACAGTTTTAAATACAGTTTTGTAGTGGATGCAGCAAGAGGGAAATTGAACCCTTACATTCCTATTATTGGCCTTTTCTGAGGATGTGCTGGGAGACCTGCAGTTCCAGGACAGCACTGTAGTTCTGCTGCATGTGATTCCAAACAATAGCAAAATGAGGAATCTCTGAGATTGCTCAGATTTTGACAACAGGAATGCTAGCCAGATGCCCTGCTTTGTGCTTGTCTGCTCTTTCCCACTGTCCTGCTCTCCAGCGTTGTGTACTCATTCTCTTGCCTCCCTGCACACTCCTTTCTCCAGAGCCTAGCAAAGTGTCTTCCCAGAAGGGGAGGGAGAGGAAGGCTGGTGCTCCAGCTCCTGCTCAGCATTGTAGCAGAGCAGTGCAGCATGACCACACGTGATGGGCCAGAGCACCTGCATGCTGGGAGGAGAGGGGAACTCATGCTGAGATGGAGAAAGATGACGCTTGTGCATACTCTAGTGCTATTTCTTACTCTGGTGCAGCTGGTAAGCACAGCAACAGTGACAGAGAAGAGACACCATATTCTTCTTTCTGTTTAGAAATCCCCAAGCCCCAGCTGACTAAGAGTCCAAAAAGTTTAATAAGGTCAGGATGCCTGAAGGTATCAGGATACTGATCCATGTGGCTGCATTGTGGAACATCCCAGAGACATTGTCTTGGACTCTACATAGCCAGTCCCAGGCTTGCCCTGCCAGTGACCCTTGCCAGGGGGTCTGAGCAACCATATCTGGCTGCTTTGTTCATGCCCTGAATATCCAACCCCACCAGAAGGGAAGAGTCTCTGTCTGGTACCTCCTGCCATTCTGACTGCAGGAGGAGACCCTGCCCGCCCGCTATGAGTCTGCATTGCCTGGGATAAGGGATCTGGGGGGGGGGGGGGCAAAGATCAGATACACAAATAAAAGACAGGAGAATTTTCTAGGGATCCTGAAGGAATTAGCCAGAACTGCTAAAGCTGCTGACTGTGAGCAATCCTGAAAGCCAGGATCGGTCCTGTGCCCATGGGAGAAAAGGAATATTTGCTTTCACACTCTTCAAGGCCACATGGTGTATCACCAGTTCCTCTGACCTTCTCTGACTGTTTGCTGCTCTCAGTTACATGTTAATAAAATGTTCACTTTGGTGAGTAAATGATGTCCTTAGGATCTGGGGGAGCTGGGGTGCTCTCATTAAAGAACATGCACAGCTTACCAGATATTAGGTTTCTGCTCTGCAGTTTGGGAGCAGGGCTGGTTAATACAGGCACAAACCCTTCCTCTGGCTGAGAGGTGATTGGTAGAGGGCTGTTTTGGGGCATGGTGGAATGACAGGGAGACTATTTGCACCTGCCTATGGACATACACCCCAAGACGGTTTATGAAAGGACGCTCTGCCTCCACTGCAGCAGCCAACCACCATGTCCTTTCAACTCCAGTGGCTCAGGGGGAATCTCTCTTTGCTGCCTTGGATCTTTCCATCCTATTTTCCTTCTCTCACCTCCCTTTCTATCCCCTCTCCCACCCCACCTTTCAGTCTGGCTCATCTCTGTCTCATACACAGACACACACACACACAAACTCACACACTCAAGTCTTCCAGAGCCACAGACCTGCCAGCAGATCCTGAGTGCTGTGGGGCTGAGTGATGCCCTGTCACCTTCTGCCCCCCTACATCCCTCCTACCCTATTCCCCACTGATTGATTTCAGAGGATGGGTAACCTCCCCCAGAAAGATGGATGCAACAATTACATTTCCCTTTCCAGCAGCTCTTTCCCTTTGCTTCTTCCTGATGGAAATCGTGGGCAAGAAAAATCTATTATTACTCTCCAAATCATATCAAATATTTATCAAGGTAATTCTCTAGTTATCACCACCGATTGCAAGCCTTAGTCACGTAGTAAATCTTGTTAGTGTCATCCCTGGGAACGTGTCTCGTCTGTCTCCTCAGCCGAGTGCTGCATAAACCAGGTTGCCCCAGGGGAACGTAGCTTATGGGAAAGTGAGTGGTGAAGGAGGAGGCGGAGGCGACCAAAGATGGTGTCAAGCTTCCCAAATCTCTCTTTTCCCAGGATACAAGACTAGGTCAGTTCAGGATGCAGCTAAGGGCAGGTCAGGCTTGTGGCATGTAGGAAGGGGAGCTCTGTCAGGCCTCATCAGCTGATGCCTCCCTGACGTGCTAGGTGTTGTACACATAATAAGCTAGTTCCTAACCAGAAAACCTCTGAAATAGGCAAGGTTAAAAAAAGAAAGGTGATTTAACCTTCACAGCAGAGAGATTAAGTGAATTAGTCAGGGCCACACAGGGAGTCAGTGGCAGAGTCCGGAACTGACATTAAGGTTCGTGAGCCTGAGCCTAGCGGATCAGTTACATGATTACTGCTTTTGGAGGACTGTGGCTAGTTTGAAACTTTGTTGTTTCCAGAGGTCCTGTAGGGAGAGGCAACCTTGACATCTTTGGTAGTCATGCCAAGGTCTCTCCTCTTCCACTCGCTGCATAAAGGACTGGCAAATACAGCACTCTAGCTGTTTTTTTTTTTTTTTTTTTTTTTGGTTGTTTTTGTTGGCACCAAAATGTTTCCAGATTGTACCTATTTTTAAACTCTTTATTGGGTCAGATCTGGACAGCTTGGAGACTTCAGCTCTTTCCTCCTTCTACCCCTGTACACATAACTTATAGCTGCAAAGGGAAGAAATGAGCAGCAAATTTCCTCTGCCAGAACCAATCAATCTGGCACCTGTCATCAGAATCACAGCAGCTATAAAATATTTAATTTCTTAATGATGAATTGGCAGATTGTTTAAAAAAGACAACAAGGAAACAAAGAAAAGGAAACAGACACTCACAATCTGCAGTCACACGCTTTGCCAGGCTGAGCCTTTAGAGCCAATAGAAGAAATGTGTTTTTCCATCCAAGCTACCTGACAATGCTGTCTATTAATAAAACCTTGCTTGTTGTTTTTGGGTTGTTCCAGTTCAGACAGTCATTGCACCCTTGATTTGCCATCCCTGGGCCCCTCCAGAGATTTCTGATGAGATTCAACCTTTGGAGGAGTCTCTCTTCTGAAAATAGAGAAACTTCTCAGTGGCACAGATCTTTCCTCTCTCAGGTGATGATATACCAATATAAATAAGGAAATAAGAATGACCAGACTGGGTCAGAGCAAAAGTCCATCTAGCCAAGTATCCTGTCTCTGGCAGTGCCTAGTGGTGGATGCTTTAGGAAATGCATATGAATAGGTCAGTCATGCAGCGCTACTTCTCCAGCAGCCTCCAGCAATCTGCAGTGCAGGGAGATCTTTGTGGTTGCCAGGTCCTAATGGAATTTTCTTCCAAGAACTTGCTTAGTCACTTTTTAAACTCCTGCAAACTTTGAGCATCCAAAAAATCTTGCCGCAAATAGTCCCAGTGTTCTACTATGCACTGTGTAAAGCTGTACATCTTATTTTGTTTTCAGCATATCACCTGCTAATTTAACTTGATGTCCACAGTTCTTGCATTAAAAAGACAGTGAAAAATCATTCTCTCTTTACTTTCCATCACTTGGACATGTTTGGCTCACAAAATAGGGAGCAGCACAGAGATACGTGGGTTAATGGAGATGAGAATCTGTAAGTCTGCAGTGGATAGTCTCATTTCACAGGGATATGTCCGCTTGGAGTGTGCCCAAGCTAATATTGTCTGCCTCTGGTACCTCCAGTTGCAAGCTTAGTGGGCAGCCTGAGACCTTATCCATATTACAGTCTATTGGCAAATCTCATGTGGCAATCACATTAAGGGGAAGGGGACAAGTGTCTGTAGCCTAAAAAGCAAGGAGGAGCGTTGCAAAGGGAATGTTTTGCAGGCAGAACAATTCTGTGCTGAAGTTGCATGAATTACCTAAAGGACTTAAACATCTCTCTGTCCCTATGTCAATTCATACCTATTCCACTTGCATCTTAATAGAACTGAATTTATAGGCAAGCAAATTGTCTAGACAAAGAGTTCCTTTTACTGTAGCCTGTTCTGGTGGGCTTTACTGCAAATTCAAAGATTTTTGTGTCTTTGTTTGTTAAAACATTAAGCTGTATTTCTGGAACCCTTTAATGAAGAGAGGGTTATATAGTTTTGCTAAAGCAAATGCAAACTTTTAACCCTCATAGTTGCAGGGAAAAACAAGAAAAAGGGAGTTCTAAAGTCTCAGAAAGAAACCCTCCAAAACCCTAGAGAGATTAAAAGAGAATATTTATTATTTATTGCTGTTTATTATTTTTAAGTCAATCTCATCATTTGAAGTAGTGATGTTCTGCAGTGGTTTGACCAAACCTACACGATTCATCTGGGTTGGGGGAGCTTGCTGGAAGATTTGGCAGGCGCAAGTGGGTGGCTGGCAGCTCGCATGCAGAGCCTTCGTGCTTCCTCCTCTGCCTCTCCACGTGGTGGTGGGGAACAAGGGCTCTGACAGATGTCTGTGGGGGGATCTATCATCGGTTGTGCTGAGCCTGATTGTGGTTACCCTGATTTCAGTATGGGATAGCAAAGCCTGGTAGTTAGCAAGTAGAAAATAACACCTTAGCTAAAACAGCTTGATTCACTGGGAGATGTCTGGCAGAGCCCTTGAGCTTTGTCTGCTCTGATGACTTGTTCCGGCCCTAATGCAGATATCCTGTTTAAATAGGCTCACAAAGGCTCTTGGTTGGCATGGTAGGGCTTAACTTTCTCTGAAGAGGGGCCAGGGCAATCAGCAGCAGTGCCCATCACCACTGGGAGCTGGTATGTGATTGCAACCTGTGGCTTCAGACCTCACCCCCTGCTCAGATGTGGCTGTTATAGGGCAAACTGTGGTTTCTTCCCACTCCTGTGCAACATCTCCAAGACACAAAAGGATGTTCCTGCATGCACTAGAGCATAGCATGCTCCTAGGGGCTGGTTGTTTTGGCACAGGGATAAGTTGAAATCAAAGGCCTGTACTCTCATGTCAGACAGCTCGTTTTCCTCTTAACTCTAGATCTCTGTCTTCTACCGATGGTGTTTAAAGAGAAGTTGCTACATTGATCCTGTCTAATATCTCTTTGAAAGTGTTGAATGGAAAACATCCTGCTTATCTCTAATCAAAGCTGTGTTCTTCTCTGCCGTTAGGTCAAAACACTGCAGACTTGGCCCTTCTGGCAGTGCTGGACGCTGAGCAGGCACAGGGCTGCCTGCCACTTTTTCGGGAATAGGGAGCACTTGGAAACCAGCCTGTTCCCACCGTGCAACCAGGCAGCAGGTTTTTTGGGGTATGTAAAGGGAATGCAGAAAGGCAGCAATCCAGCAATTCCTAGCTAGGTGGTAGCTGACTGCAGCATAGTGAGTCAAAGGGGGATCTCAATCTATTAAAATATAGTCTATTAAAATAGACTACAACACTAGCAAAAATTGGGAAGTGTGACTCAAAGCGGGGGATGGAAGAGGGACAGGGCTGACTGGTAGCTAGACACCCACAGCAAGAGAGCATCTAAGCAAAAATACTTGCATCCTACTGTTGTCAACGAGATTTCAGATTAAACATATGCTTAAGCACAGAAAGGACTAAAAGAATAGATGGTTATAGAAAGTTTTTGGCTTTCAGTTGTAGGAGGAGTATGTTACGGGAGGTGTCCTTGGGAGGAACATTGCCCTCTTTACCAGAGCACCTTTTCTATAAAACTTTAGCAAAGAGCATGAGGTTAAATAGACCCTGTTTTCTTGTCTTCCTTGTCACCCAAAGTCAGAGCAGAGGGCTGGTCTGCGGGGGTTCCTCCTCACTTGAATCCTTGCCAGGCATGCCTAGCTGGAAACCTTCCTCCAGATGGAGCAGACTAGAAAAGGTAACGAACAGCAGAAGAGGAAGAAATGAAAATGTATGAATGCCCCTAATTTTGATTATGGTTTTGCTGCTGTGTAGAACATTATAAAATGAATGTAAAATATTGTGATTCCACTCTAATAACTTTTTACATCCATTTGCACTGGCATAAATTTCCTCTGAGTAGAAAATTTTGTCAGAATCGGATTTAGGCAGAGTCTTCATTTTATTATGTGTTTGAAAAGAACCTATTTGCTCCCAAATATCTTTTTTTTTTTCATTAAAAAGTCATAACTGAGCATGGCCTGTCAAAGTCATGTAGCTCAGTGAGTGTAGTCCCGCTGAAGAATTTTAGTGTTAGAGGGAAGAAGGAATATGGGGCAGTGGGATGGGGGTATTTCCAAAACTAATCATTCCAGTCCATTCCCTCCCCAGTCCTTCCCTGTGGGTCGCTATTGTCACCTCCAGGAGCTTCATGGTGACGCCCGGTGTCATTCGAAAGCCACCGGCCCGAGAGCCACATGAGTGGGAAACTGCGGGCTGCTGATTTCAAAGGAAACGAGAGTCTCTAGCCGTGAGGAGCGTGGAGAAGACACTTGATAAAAATAAGACGGACTGCGTGTAAAAAGAACTGACGTTTTACGTAAGGGTGCGTAACCGCCTGCCGGGGCGCCCTGAGGCGAGGCGGGGCGACATGGCGGCCAGGGCGCGGCGTGGGTCCTGCCACCAGCTTTCACGGCCACTTGCTGCGACTCTTGGGGGCACCTCGCAGCAAAAGCTGCTGCGTGCGAGACCCGTGGCCCTGGGGGTGCCGCCGGGGTGGATCCGGGGCCAAGTCTGCCCGCGGCTTCCTAACAGGGACGCGTGAAGGGGGCTGGGGCACGGCATGGGGGCTGCACACCGGCCTCACCGGTGACGACTGCCCCCCACGTGGGCCTGGCTCCTCCGGCCTGGGGGAGGCTGTAATTCGGGGGATGCAAATACCCCTGTGACTGACACCGTCCGGAGGAGAGCTGACCGGAGAGGGAGGGAGGTTTTGAAGCACACAAAAAAAGTAAAAAAGAAAAAAAGAGAAAGAAAAAAGGAGACCCCCCCCCCGCCCTCTTTAAAACCACAGTGTTAAGGCTTTTTTTTCAGCCCTCCAGGTGGGCCTGAGACACGCACAATTGCAAACTCCCGTGTCCTGGGAGATGCCAGGACCTAGAGGGGTCATTTGCTGTGAGGGAAATGAAGGCAGAGAAACGGAAAGAGGCTGGGCAATGCCGTAGCATGGAGGAACTGGGAGCGCAGATCAGGCCTTCGTGTTGCAGCTCCTGCACAGTGTGGTCAGGGCAGGCTTGTGTTTTAGCAGGGAGGCCATCTCCACAACTTCCAGCACAGTAAAGCCCTTAAATTCCAGCAGAATGAATAAAACAGGGGCTGGGCCCTTTGCCAGGTGTCCTGCAAGCAGTCAAGCTTCAGGTGTCCTTGGGCTCAGGGCTGTGATGAAGAGGAGCTGCAGCCCACCCCTGGATCCCCCACGGAAAAGCTATTTCAGGGAGTTGTTATTGCAGGTGCCAATCTAATGATTTCAGACCTCTGTGCAAGCCCCGGAGGGCTCTGCGGCTCTGTGCACCTCAGCACGGCCCACCAGCGGCGCATCCAGCAGCGCGCACCCTTCTGCTCCTGGATCTGACCTCTCATCCCACTGCACTTTCTGCCTCTCTAATGGTTTATTTTTCACCTGCACTGTGCAGACTGCAACAACTGAGGGCTTGTGAAGCCAGGAGTGCCCTGTGCTGCTGCAGCAGGCAGGGCAGAGGTGGAAAGGGTGTGTTTATCCTGAAGGTATGAGAGCCATTGCCTCTTCCTGGGCCTTGTGCACATGGATCCTGTGTGCTTGTGGATCTGAGGGAGGGTTTTACTTGGAGTCATGCCCTGGAGGTGACTAGGGGAACAGGTGGCATGCAGGTTAGCACAATGGTGAGGCAAGACCCCTGATTACAAAAGAGGACATGTGAAATCAGTCTGGCTCCACAGTGAACAAGTTGCAGCACCCTGTAGTGCCTTTTCCCATTGGGTGTCCCATTGCCAGACATCAGCAAGCAAAGGAAACACAGTGATGACTGCGTCCGTGAGCACCTTGCTGTCCCCACACTGTGCAAGGTACAGGAGACTGCTCCTTTCACAACCCTGCTGCTAGATGTCCCCATTTCCAGCTCCATACTCCCCTGAGGTGGCCGAGACCATGCCATGCGTGCCAGTTGCTGCTGCTGTTACTTATTGGGGCACTTTGCAGCTGTCACCGTAGGTGCTGTCAAGGCTTCACGATGCCGTTTGCTGGTGTTGTTAATGAGCGCTCTCTCCCATGGACTTGCTTAACAACGTGGCACAGTGCCTGCTGACAGGAGCTGAGGACCTGCCACAGTTGGAGCAGGGCTTATTAAGCAGAGAGAAGGGCCTGCTGGGAAAAATCCATAAGGAGGAATTTTTCAGGCAAAATAGAGGGCAGCGTAGGGCAAAATCTCCATTTTCCACTCCGTGGCTCCTTTGGTAGGGGACTAGGCTGTTTGTGTCCCCCTGTTTGCTTGAGTGAGACGAGCTATTTCAGCAGCACCTCCCCAGCCTGCTTGTAGGTCCAGATGTATGTGGAAATAGGGCTTCTTCTCGTTGTAGCTGGCAAGACAAACCCTTTGTATGAAAGGGGATGAGAGGGATGGTGAACTAGCATCCAGCTGGCTTTGTGGTCAGAGGAGGATTACTTTCAAGAGCTAGCCCCTGAGATCTCACTAGCCTTTATGGCTCTGTGACACATGGGCCTGATTTCAGTCCTGTATGTTGAACAGTGTGAAGCCTGCTGAAATATTTTGTCTCTGGCTTTCATCCTCAGCTTCACACTGTAGGCACACTGGCTCTGTAGGCATGGTCACGCAGGGTCTCAGAAGCCTCTTTAGAAAGGAAGTGTCCTGCCTGTCTTGCACCTCCCCAGCCCCATGCAATCGTCTGTAGGTTTTATATACAGCTACTCAATGCAGTGCTGGCAGGAGGAGAGTAAAGCCCACGTCAATGTATGCCAGATGCAGGCCTGCCCAGATGATGCACGTGTGTGGCAAGGCAGCTAGGGATGGCTGCAAGGCAAGGGCATTCATTTCAGGTTGGATGCACATCCTGCTGGGGTGCTCTGTGTAAACTCCCCCATGAATGTGCCTGTGGGTCCTCCAGGTCCATGATTACACATTTTCCTTTAAAAAAGGTCTCCTTAAACCATGGCAAGCTGAAGTAACGCTGTGCTGGCCATGGCACATCCTGGCCTCACAGACTGAGTTACAATATAGCCACTGAGCTGACTTTCTGCAAAGTATGGCGCAGTCACATGTCTATGCTCTAGAGAGCATTATGGCATGAGACTCCCCTGTGACTGCATCTTGGTACATGCTTGCATGCAGATACAGCTGGTGCAGGACTTCCTGCCTTGGGCCACCTCCTGGGCAAGCAGGAGGGTCAGTGCCAGGAGCTGGGACATGCAATGTCCAGAGTCACCCAGAAACACTGGGTTTGGCTTGCCAGTTCCCTGCTGCCTCCCTAGCCCCTGCAAGTTTTGGCAGTCTGAAGTGTTTCTGCAGTGCATACTGAAAGCACACGATGGCACTGCAGGAGCACAAAACCAGCTAAGCATCCTCTGCAGCTCAATTGGATTTTTAACCCCTGCAAGGAGGTGAAGCTGCTGCAGGCACAGTAGATTTCCAGGGGCAAGGTGCGGAAAGAAGGTGGGTGAGTGGCTGTGACACTCAAGCAGTTTGCTGCTCCCATTGAAGGCACAGGCTGGAGTGTGACCTGCTGGCACTTACGGAAGCACCTGATCTCCTAGAGAAAGGAGAAAATGTGAGCACAGGTGGGGCTGCAACGTGAGCCTGTGCAAGTATTCAGGAACCGGCACCGCAGGAACTGGAGTCCGCTTGGAGACTTCCTGAGCTGGTTTCTTCCAAAATGCACGGTAAATGTTTTGCGCTGTGGTTCCTCACAGCTCTAGGTGGGGTTCACTGGTCTTGGCATGCCTCAGATTTGTCTCTGCACAGGCCCAGGCAAAGCTGCAAAGGGCCTGGGTGTGCTTAGCCAGGTGGCAATAAAGCTCCCAGGCTAGTTTCAGCAGCAGCATCTGTAGGCACCAAATACATCAACCTGGGGCCACTTAAGAAAGCTGCCTTCTTCCCTAGGCTTGCTCAGACCCTACTGCTGCCACTTTGTCTGGCTTTGCCTCCTAAGCTTCTGCAGGCAGAGAGACGGTCTTCAAATACACACCAGTCGGAAGGAAGCCTTAGTGCAGGTCTTGCATGATAATATCCTGCTGGCAGCAACTGGGTTTTGGGAGAGAGCAAGTGAATCTGTTAGTTTGCTAGTTCTTGAAACTACTGATCCTCTGGCTGAAAACCAAGGAGAGCCATAGAGATGAACAGAAAGTCTGCAACATACAGGGCTGCTTTTTTTTTTTTTTTCCTGGAATAATCCATGCAGGGGAGAGAGTCTTCTCAGAAATATTTGCTTATTAGAATCCTAGTATTTATCTAATCTTTGTAGAAAACTCCTACTGAACTAAAGAAGGATAAAACCAGCAAGTTCTGCCCAAAATATTGCCAGATCCTGTAGGAAATCTGGCAGAACGCAATCCCCTTGAATTATCTAGTAGGCACAAGGTAGAGGATCTATTTTTCCTCCCCCTGTCATCCACACAGGAAAAAGTTCTCTTCAGCAATTTTCCATAAGTAGCAAGAAAAATCTCCAGGAGAAAATGTACAGAATTAAGGTAGGAGGTAAAAAACAAAACAAAAAAAAAAAAAAAAAAAAAAAAAAAAAAAAACAACCAACCAACCAAACAAACAAAAAAAACACCCCCCCCACAAAAAACTCTTCCAGAAGAGCAGAACTGAAGAGTTTGGGTTTGTGCAGCTCTCATCCATCTCTCTGGATGGAGCACTCTTTGCTTGATATCTTCCTGTTTTAAATCCAGCTGATTGATTTTCTTTCTCTTTCTTCTTTCATGCTTGTTTATTTTAATAAAGATAGATTTTTTTTTGGAAACCTAAAGCAAAATATTCTGCTGTCTCTACCTACCCTCCTAGCACTGAGTGCAGGTGGTTATTTCAGTGGTTATAATTTGATTTCTGCCTCTCCTACTGGGCTCATGTGAGAGAAACAGTATTTAGAGTTGATTTTCCTTTATTTTTTTGGTGGAGGAAGCAAGAGAAGGCAGAGGCTAGGAGTGGTGTGGGAAGAAAGAAGGAATCAGAGGCAATGCACTCTCATTTTCTAGGCCATTTTTATCCAAGTTTGCAGTCTCTGATGGACAAAAATCCCAGTATAGCTCAACTAATCAATTGCTCTCTGAAGAACAGAAAATGGCTCATGTCTTTAGGTATTTTTATTTTATTCTTGGCCTACTGCAGTGACTCATAGCAGCTGCTCTGCGCCAATGAATTCAGGTTTGTAGCCTATTCATGAAGAAGAGAATTGTGATAATCTCCAGTTTGCAAGTGGGGAAACTGAGGCGTGGAAATAAATGCCTTCAGATCATGTGCAGAGCCAAGGAAGGCATATAGCTTAGCACTAGGGACTGATTTCCGAACCCAAGGTACAATCAGCACTCACAATCCAGACCACATTTGCAGCACTGCTCAGATCCCAATTAAATTATGACAAAAGTAGATATTCACTACTGCTTAGCAGTCAGCTTTTCTCCAGTGATAATACTAAGCAGCAGATTTTCAAAAGAGTTTAACTACTCCCCAGTTCTTGGAGCTTTTTAGGGAAAAGAGCCTGCTTTTAGGTTTAAAAAGGAATGGCTTTTTCTTTGCCAAAAATCTAGTCCTTCATTTCTAGGCATGGAATTAAAAACATAATCATCACTTATTTCTAGCTTCTAAATGAGTAGTGTCCCTCGTATCCCTTTTGTTTTCAGTTTTGCTTGTTTCTGGGGATAGGGCTAGTGATGGTTTCTGTGTGTATCTGAAGATAATTGCTTTGCTAAATAATTTTTCCTCCTTTAAAATATATTTCAAGATTGTCTGCCGCATAGTTTATGTTTCCAGCTGTGGAGACAAATACTTTCATTAAGGGGGGGGGGGGGAAGTATCACACCGGAAAAGTTTCTGTGAAAAGAAACCTGAAAGACTTGGGAGAAGTAGAAAGGTTCAGAGGGAAGTCCTTTGGCAGGCAGGAGGCACACTGCCCAGATGAGCATGCGTATGTGCATGTGCTGTTATGATTGTTTTGCTAGATGCAAGGAATCAGGTCCTGGTGAAAATCCAGAAGCAGCTCAGTTGCATTTCTGTTGAGCAACCAGAAACCTTCCTGAACTGCTTGTCCTCCACCTTCTATAGGTTTGTCTGCTCATGCTTGCATGCAGGACAGACTACAGTTTGCTGTTGGACTCTCTCCACTGTCTTCTACCAACAGCAATAGGGAAGAGGGCCAAATCGGGCATTGCCTGAGGAGGTTAGGAGCAGGTTCTGCAGATTGGCAGGTCCAGGTCAGGCCAGTGGAAAAAGCAATGCCTGCAGCATCTCTACTAGCAGCAACAAAGCCTGAAAAAGGGGCTCTCAGGAAGAAAGAACAACCACCAGTAGCTGCGGTGGCACACCTGGCTGTGCCTCAGCCCCATGAGCATATGCCCCTCTTCTCCTCACATCTTGCATCAGTCTTACCCAGGAGTCCCCATGCAGCTGCCAACACTGACGAGATTTTTCCTCCTGGCTAGCAAAGCAGAGAATAGGAGCAGGACACCCACAAGCTGTTCTCAGAGACTGATCAGAATCACATCCCCTGGAAGAAACAGTGGAGGAAGAGAACAAGGTGCCTTTATCAACAGTCCTAGCACTCCTTGTACCAAATTGCCCTCCCCTAGCTTCTGTGTTCCTCAAGAAAAGCCCAGCAGAAATTTCCTGGTCAGAAGAAAAGCAAGAAAGTGCCTAGAAGTTGCATTTAAGGGCTAGCATTAACTCTAGAGACAAATGAAAGGGATGTGAAGTTACAAGTACATGAATTGCTGCTCAGTCCTGAGGATTTACTCCCTAGGTCTGATTGGAGGTTGACAATATTGTGCCTAATTTTGTCTGCAAAGCACAACAGAGCAGGAGAAAGAGACACCTCACTTTTAACTGAAAGCCCAGTGAGAGTCTGCAAGGTTTGCCTACAAGGACAGAGAGTAAGAGAGCCCTTTTTTCCCCCTTGCATTTCTATGCAAAGGAACCCAGCCTGCAGAGGACATGCACACTCAGCCCACTCATGGCTCCACACCTGAAGTGGGCCTGTCAGAGCATACTTATACTCCTATCTTAAGATCTTCCTGGAAAACAGCCCCCATTCCTTCCCCCAAAGCCAACACAGAAAAACCCCTCTCCTTCCCCAAAGCACATCAGACTAATCAGGACCTCCCTTTTAATGCCAGCCCTAACGCACTAGAGGTGTTGTCCTTAGCTGGGTGATCACCCAAGCTCTGTGAGATGGCTCAGGTGAGCAGCAAGCACCAGCTTGGGTTTCAGAGGGTAACCTTGCATCAGCTGCGTGGCAGTAAGCAAGAAGATCTGCTTGGAATTAATTAGCCTTGCAAAGGTAAAGTTTCAGACCAGAGGATAGGGGGAAGGAGGAAGGGGGTGGGCCAAAAGCACCACAGAGCACTTTCCCCAGCTGAGCAGGGATTTGTATCCCCTACTCATAGAGGATAATTAGATGATTGCCATCAGATGGGTAAGCTGAGCTCATACTTTCTGCACCATCCCTTCAAGAGAGGAGGATATTATTCCTGTTTTTTGCCATCCTGAGCCAGCAATTGTCTATGTGAGCTGTGGTGCTGTCCCTATATAATTAAGGCTGTCATTCAAACTCAGCTACCTAAACACTACAAACTCCCTGGCTTGTGGGGATTTATCACAGTACTTTATTGCTTTGCAGGCAAACTAGTGTTTTGTGGACTCTCTTTTCTGTTGTCAGAGACACAAACTGTAAGGCCTTAGGAATGGAATGTCCCTGTGAAAGATGTCTCTGTTGCTTAGTGGACTTGCTAGCTGTGTCCCCAACATCCTGGGCAGGCAGGTGGGAGTGAACCCAATACTGGACACTTGCTAATGCTGAGTAGGGGTGGTGTAGGTGTGGATAGCACATCTCGGATCCTGATCACTATGATTGGTTCAGAGCTTACTTTGGGGCTTGGAGCATGGTGGGGGCTTTCTTGCAGTGACCTGCAAAATATGACCTGAATGTCTGTCTCACAAGGTGTATTGTGGTTTATCTGCTGCCTTGACTGTCAGGAGCACCAAACAAAATGACAAGTGAAGGACTTGACTCAACATGGCAGTTCTTCTCTTTTTATGGGGGTCTCAGTGGGCTGGCAGGCAGTGTGCTAGGTGCTGGGGCTATATTGACTGGGGCACGGCATCTGAAGTCTAGGCTTATAGGCCAGCCAGTCAGCCTATGTCTGAGAAAGCTCTGGGCAAAAGCCTTGTGGCACAGCTTCTTATCACCCCTTTTTTGATTGATGAATTGTCTCTGTTTTTTGCAGGATGTGCATGCAGACAGTATGAATGTCAGATCTCACATGGGGAAACTCTCCTTGGCTTTCTTCCAGTGGAAGAAACTGGTGATCTTGCTGTTTGTGGGTAAGAAAACTTCAATCTGTGCTGAGCCATAGGACCTTGCTGTGCTAGGAGCTGTACAGAGGGAAAGCCCCTCCAGGCCCCAGTGTCTTCACTGGAGATCCCCCCCCAAAAAAAATGGAAGGTGATGGAAAAGCAGAGAGAGGAGAAGTGTTTCCATAAATCAGGGAGGTACTGCTCGTGGTGTCCCTGAAAACTGAGATAAGAGGCATTTGTGGACTTTTATGTGTTACCAACAAGAAAAGGTGGTTGAGAAGGGGCCATTTCCCTCCTGCTTCCCCTGGTTTACGCTAGTGTGCCTGGTGTGAGCATGAGCGGGGCCCAGTGGTGCAGCAGGAGGTTGGCAGCTCAGCCCTTTGCCATTGCACCGAGAGCAGGCTGCTGTCGTCCTCATTTCCAGGGAGGATCAGCGACCAGACTAGAGGCCCAGGCCACAGTGTTCTCCTTTAGCTGTGTATCTCTCCACTTGTTATGTTTTCCAAATGTTGAGACTCATCCTACAAACAATCCCATTACAGACAGCTTCCCCCATGTGGAGCTGTTCTGTTCTGTGGATCTACTTCTGGCACAGGCATTGCTCTTGCACTGGTCATTAATAAAACCAAACTTCTCCAGAGAGACTTTAGCTGTGCCTGTTTAGGGTATATTTTTTGAAAATTAAGTCATCTTGGATGTCTTTGGGGGCATGGAGAGAGGAAAAGCATCTAAAAGGTGACTTTCTTCCAAAGTGTAGAAATCTCTTAAATGTTTCCATAACTCTAAAACAATGAAGTGGATTTTCACTGAGTTCTTCCCTATATCTCCCTGATAAGGAGCAGAATAACTACTTTTAAAAGTGTTCATACTTGAAAATACCAGTTCAAGGCCTGTATTCACAATGGTGTGTGCACATAGGGCTGTGAGAGGTTAGAACAGGGTTAACCTGCTTCTGTGTGTGTATGTGATACGCAGATTAAATTCCTCTGTGCGTGTGTGGGAGGTGTAGCAGTCACCCTCTGATAAATGCTGCTGCGCTTTTTGCAAGATTAAAGTCCAAAGGTGGATGTTTACACATGTTGTGTGTATGTGTGTAGCAACCCAGCAGTAATTGGCCTGATGAAAGCCTGTGTGATGTGTGTAGGTCTCCCGGAGAGACCCATACAACACCTATATGAGTGTATGCTTGTGATCTCCCTCCAGATAGAAAACCAATTCTAATTTCATATTATCATTAGAAAGGCTGATTGTTTGTCACAGAAAAAAAATCACTGCTGCTTAACGACCAGGATGCAACCACTGTCATTTTCATAAAAAAGAAAGAGCTGTCACGGTGCACAGTAATGTAATGACTTTTTTGTGGTATGATATGGGAAGTGCTCACAAAAGTCAAACTAAAAGTCTTTATCGCTGGTCAGAACAATCTCTTTACTAATGTTTAGATGCCCCAAAGAAAAAGCAAAACTAACACTGGAAAATTCATATCCTCCTGTCCTCCATTTGGCATGAGCACACAGGCAGCTCTGTAAAGCTAGCAGGCAGAATGGGTACAGTGGCCAGCTGGCTGAAGTGACAGAGAGCTGAGTCTTTTGTAAATGAAAGTTCCCCGTGGGTCACAGAGGAAATCCTGCTCTTTTTCCCAAGCCAAAGCTCTTCCTTAGCGCTGCAACAATGTGTGTCTGGGTTGTAGATTCCCTCATATTTCATGGCCTGCAGGAAGCCTTGTGGTTGTGTTCTCCCACAAATGCCCTGAGTTTTTGATCATGCACATACTCAGATATCCTGAGCTCTTCTTCTCTCTGTGGTTCCCTACTAGGCCTATGACCTCCGCAGATGAGCAGTAACCTGCTGATAGAGCTCCTTGTGAACCTTTGATTAAATGTCTGCTGCCGCATGCCGTACTCAGTTGGGTATACACAGCTGGGCATGTAAAATCAGTGATTGCTTCAGACATGTTGGCAGTAGGCTGTAGAGACTCTCTTCCTGCCTGACATAGGGATAGCATCTTTCACTTTGCTGAGATGTTGTAAGAGAAGCTCTGAGAAAGCATTCAACAGGCCTGACGTGGGCATTTTTACCTACCTACAGTGCGTACTGAAGTGTTGGCTGTCCATTGCATCCAGTATGTAGACCCATGGCCATGGAAGAAGTCTTTTGTCCTTGTGGAATTGGGCTGGTGGTAGGGGGACTGTGGTAAAAGGCTATTGCTGACAGTAGCCTTGGTGACAGAGCTGAGGCATTGAGAGGATGGCC
The DNA here is from genome assembly GCF_028389875.1 of Rhea pennata. Taxonomy (NCBI): domain Eukaryota; kingdom Metazoa; phylum Chordata; class Aves; order Rheiformes; family Rheidae; genus Rhea; species Rhea pennata. The sequence continues at coordinate 6,531,506 of NC_084680.1, forward strand.
ATAGTGAGCTCTGCTCCTGCAGTTCTTAATCCTGCAGTCTCTCTCCAACCTTCTCCACTTTCTCGTGTTTCTTCTCTCATAAAGAGGTAGATTGCTGTGCTTTATTTTTCCGTGTGTGAGGAGGGGAGCTTGCCCAGGATCCCTTCAGTTGCATCGCTGTAGCTCTTCAGGGTTATAATTTCTATTCCCTCTTCTTTCTGGCCCAGTGCTTACACCCTTTTCCATTAGCTGTACTCCTCCCCTTGGCAGTGGTAAACTCTGCAAATGATAGACTAGTACAAATGGTGTAGGAGCCTTTCCCCTCTGCAGACACAGTCCCAGATTCGTCAGTGTGTGATAAAAGGTGCCAGGGAAATCTGAACTGGTCCTCCGAATTAGTACAACACCTTGCTCAAGGTGAAAAGCAACTAAGACAAGCTAATGTCTTCGTTATTGAAGTGCTTTTAGATAATCTTATGTCTGGCATGAACCTCTTCTTGATTTCAGGCCAAGCAGCAGACCTGGTCAGGCCTGGAGGATTTCTCTTGCATGTATCTTTCTTACTACTATGAGCTGGTGCTATCCTCAGCCTTCTGAGTTTTGTATCCAAGCACCATGTCAGTTATTGCTGCATTTTGCTGCCTGTCTGTGGGATAAGTGATCACTTCATGCAACAGGGACTGCTTGAAGGTGCTTGCAGTCTCCTATGACATCCCAAGGAGCAGCCAGCTGACAACTCTGGAGAAAGAACAGCAAGCAAGAAAGCCCACTCTGTGGAGGAGAAACTTGGCAGCTCATCGCAGCAGTGGTCATAGCCAGTATGGCTGTGGGTGCTGGGGAAGGGGAGCCAGGCTTCAGGGCCAAGGCTGGTCCATCAGGGAGCATTCCAAGGGACTGAGGGCTCATCTGACTCAGGGAGCACTGCAGTCAGTCCCTTCTCCTCTCTGCACTATCACTGTGTCATTTTACAGATTGACATGAATGATCACTGGAGTACTGTGAGGCTTGGAGCTTGAAAGCTGTCCTTAGCTGCTGGAACACAGAATGGTGTATTTACTAGGGTTCATTACCAGAAGGACTCATTTAATTCTGGCTAGCAAGGGCTAATTCAAATACAGCCACTTGGAGGCTCCCATACTCTGGAACAGGATCTTCTGGTCATCTGGTCTGATGGCTGGAGAGGCCCCAGTGATGCTGTCTAGTGGGAGAGATCCTGTGGTCTGTGCAGTGGCGTGGCTCTAGGTGTAGTGATGTTACTGTGCAACTGCATGGCCTGTTTCAGCCTCTCTATTGCCTCCAGCAGGTCTGTATGTGCAGAGCCTATACTACTCTGTGATGAACTCACGTGAAAGTCAGGCAGAGTAAGTTATCTTTTCTTCTTCTCTTTTCTGACCTCACTGGTACTGTGGTCTGGGCAAATGGTGGAACAATTTGTTATTGTGGAAAGCAGAGGCAACCCTTCTTCCAAGGTCACACGGTAGGATCTGGATGAGAAACAGCTCTCCCAATATGGCATGAATCCTTGTGGGCTTGGAGGACTGTGTTCTACCTAGCAGTGACTTGAGGGCAGGGCAGAAATTGTGGGATGAAACAATAGTGATAAGACTGGTGATGTCTTAGCTAGGCTATAGTAGAGACCACTGCCAGAGTGTCTCGTGAACATCCCATAGTGCTCTTCATTGCACGTCCCTATCTGGAGGCATGAACACAGGTCAGTTGAGGCCACTGATTTTCTAAAATTTGACTGGTCAAGACCCTGCATAAATTGACCTAACTTAGACATTGGCTTTCCAAAGATCTTTCTACCTGAATTACTCTATGACTCTGCTGAGCAGATATGGAGCTCTTTACCAGTCCTTTGGAGGGAGGCTGTTTATGGGCAGACATGGTCAGAAGCTCAAATCCATCCTACATCCTGGCATCTTGGACTGCTTTCAAAGACCTCCTGAAGAGATGTTTGGAAATGAGCTCTGTTTCTTTCACAGGAAGCGCCTTGGTGCTTGCAGGAGACGCTTTGTGTGGAGAAAGCCTTTTCTCGCAAGGTTTGTCAATTATGGTTTTTGTCTGGGGAATTTTGGTGAGAGATGACTGAGTGCTCAGTGGGTGCTGATGGATGGAGACTGGCAGTCCGGAGTTTATGCGCAGATATGCAGGAAAGGAAACAACTCGAACTGTTGCACAATGGCATCTTAGCTTCATTACAAGTGAGTCAGCAGAATGGTGCAATACAGATGCATGTGTAAAGCATCCTCTGAAGGACAATCAGAGAGGAAGAGGTGCAATGTTGAGCTGGTCAGTGCACAGTGAGGGGTGCACTTAGTCACAAAGTGAATGAATAAATGAAAGTGGAAACATAACTGGAATTATATGCTATCACTGCTGCTCAGAAGGAGGGTTAGAAACAGTGAACAGTAAGAATTATATTTAAAAGATGAGGGTCATTTCTGGGAAGTATTTCAGGATAGCTCAGTAGCTTTGCAAAGCCCTTCATCATTCAGCCTGCTTCAGGTATCTTAGTCTGTGTGTCTGAAACTGCTGTAACTGCTCCACTCTTCCCTGAACTGCTGGTGCTCTGAATCTCTCTTGGCAGGTTTGAATCTCACTGGAAGCCTTTCCTGACCAGTGAATCTTTATACTTGCTTATGGACAGGCCTTTTAGAAGAGAGCTTGAAAAAGTTCTGTGGTTCCATGAACTTCCCTTTGGACTTCGGAACTCAGGTATTGCAGCGCTCTGCCTTCAGTGTTATAAAGTTGTGGAGCTTCCCTGACTGTTGCAGAGGAGGTGGAAATGTATCTGGAAACCAGGGTTCATTGAGGGAGGCTAGGCTGAATGGTTGGGATGCCTTTGAGGAAAGGTTACAGTCCATTTTGGTGATAATGGAGGAAGAGGATGGTGCTTTAACTCTAACTTCTACCTGTGCCAAAAGGGATGGAAAGAGAAACGCTGATAGAAATGCTCTTATGGATGAAGCAAGACTCATTGCAGAGGTTAACAAACATCAGCTGAAAGGGAATAACTGATTGGTTTGGTATCCCTTGCTGTTTTCAATGTGAGGTTACTTCAGTTGCTCATAGTGCTGGTCTGAGGTAATCTGTTTGTCTTTGCATTGAAGTAAGACTGGGCAAATTCAGTTGGGGAACTACTGCATGTGGTAATTTCTGACAGAGCAGGGCGGTAACCAGCTTAAACTGAAGATAGACCTCAGTGTGCAGATTGGTCAGATTCACAGTGCTTCTTCCACAGGGCAGTATCAGAGCCTTTCATTCCTGAATCATTCCTCTTGGGGAGCTTATTATTTGTGCAGCATCCAAAATGAATAGAGAAATCCTAGCCTAAATGATATCCTTGTGCCAAAGAGAGTGCAGAGCATATGCTTTATGTGGAAAAAGGTCTCAGTATTGACAGTGTTGGGTGCATAGCTGTGACCAGAACAGTGTTTGATCAGGCTTTCTCACGTAAAGTGTCCTGGCACTTTAGGAAGGATGAAACCTAGCTCTTCAGAGCCTAAAGAAGAGAAGAGTTCTTCTTTTGGCACTGGTGGGACCACTTTCATTCCTTGAAGATAACTCTTCAACTACTTCTTGTCTTTCAGTTCTCTCTGCGTTTGCCACATTGCAGCTTCTTCCACAGCAGGAGTTGCCTGAATCCTTTGAGCGGTATGGAGACTGGGCTGGGGATGGGTGCTGGGTGGGGAGGACTTTCCATTTCCTCTGTGTCTTGTGCCCTCCCTCTCCTCTAGCTGATGAGAGGTCCCACTTAATTTTACTAGCATGTTGATGACACTCCATTGCCTTATGCTTGCTAAGGTAAGCCCAACCTCTGTGTGACTGGGACACAGCCATAATCCTACTAGTCAGGGCTTCTCTGCTCTGATGCCACCCACAGAATGACCTGAGGTCATCAAACAAGCCCTCAGAGGGGGCTTCTCCTAGTGGAGAAACTTATCAGGGAAGGACTTAATCTCTTGGAATCTATTCTTTTGCTAGTTTATGGTGCCAAAGGTGTATTGTGGTCGGCAATGGTTACTCCATCCGTAGCCAACACTTCGTGAAAATGATTGACTCTCACCATGTTATCATAAGGTACTGAATTCTTACTAGAATCTAATATTTAGACAGAGACTGAGGAGTGATAATGTGCATGTGTCTTTCTTGTCTGGAAAACATAATATCTAGAATCTATCAGCTCAGGTAATCTAATGACTTTCTTGTGATTCATGGCCATTCACTGCAGGAATCAAAATTTATAGCATACTCATTCACAGATATGTCCTCTGGGGACTGGATATCCAGCTTCAATGGCCCACTCAATGGAGCAGTAGGCAATCCCAGTGTTACAGGACTGATTTGGGCCTTGGCAATGCCAAATCTTTGATTGCATTGCAACCTTACATGCATTTTTACTCTGACTTGAGAAAGTCATTTAATTTCTGTGTGCCTTAGTTCCCTATCTGAAAAATGGCAGATTTCTACCACCACTGCCTGCCTTTTCATTAAGGGGGGAAGTATTCCTACATCTATGTGAGGTGCCCAGTTCTGTGGACCAAGTCATAGAGTTGGACCATAATGTGTATCCATTCCCTCATGTGAGTTCACATGGCCCATCTTGCATTTAACAGCACACACCTGCTTCCATGTCGGAAATAGGTGATACTGAAACTGCTCCAGGGACAAAATGTGCTATTCTGACTTTGATTCTCAGATTAAATGATGCTCCAGTAAAAGAGCACCAGAAGGATGTGGGTGAGAGAACCAGCATCCGTCTCTTCTTCCCTGAATCGGCTCTACTCAACCCTCTGGAAAACAATGACAATGAGACACTGATGGTGTTTGTCCCATTCAAGCCACTGGATTTCGTCTGGCTGAGGGAGGTATTGCTGAAAACAAAGAATAAGGTGAGATGTCTTCAGTGAGGGAAGGTTGAAACTAGGTTATCTGGAGTGACATGTTCCATTGCTCTAATAATCATGTATCCTTCAAATATTTAATGAGCTTCACAATGGACCTGAGACTTTATTTTCACTAATTAGAAACACCCCAATCTCAGCCACATTGCAGATAGGTGCACTGGCATGAGTGGAAGAGACCTGGAGTTTCTTTTCTTCACCAGGACTGTCAGTCCTTCTGAGCGCCCAGCCAGAGCAATAGATTACAGCTAAATCAGGGATCTTTATCATGGCACTTGTCTTGTGTGCGTGGGCATGTCTTGAGTCTCTTTCTGTCTGCCTTTCCTTACAGACAAACGTGGGGTTTTGGCGCCAGCCCCCTTGCGAATGGAATGGGAATGTCTCTCGCCTGCGTGTTCTCAACCCATATGTCACCTATGAAGCAACATACAAACTCCTGCAGTTGAAAACGTGGAGCAGGGTATGATATCACACTGGAGAGCAGACAGCAACCATCAGTGTTCTAAGTCTTCTCTAATACTTTACTGCTTGAGTGCCATACAAGAGAAAAATCTTGGACAACAAAGATAGGGAAAGAAGCAGACCCATTGATTAGATCAGCAAATCCCTTCCATAGTAAATGCAGTCTTTCCCTACAGCATGGTATTACAAGTTTTGATCACTGCTCGAACCAAAAAAAACAGAAGACTTTTCCGACCTGTCACAACACTGCAGCGTTAATCGTGCTTAGTGCACCATTCCTGTCAGTCTGCCCCATGACCCTTTGCCGTTCTGCATTCAAATCACATTTTAGAATTACACTTCTGTCCAGAGTTCTAGACATCACACGGCCTGGTTGCCTGTTGTGACAAGCAGCTTTGTCATATAAGCTCTTTCACATATGTTCCTAGGCTTTCCCTGTTTGTAGACCGTTACTGATAATTAGCTAGTGTAAAATGAGAGGAATTTTGGTTGGCATTGCTTAAAACACTCAGGTCTAATAGGATTCTGGACTAAGGCTAACTTTTAAGCCCACTGCTTCTGGAACACCAATTTTCCATTCACTTTATGGTAGAGGATTATTTCATTAATGAATCTAATGATACTTTGTCTTTGGTCCTGACAATCTTTGTGATGGTGCCGTGCAGTCTTTAATTAAATTTAAGCCTGCCTAGCACCACTAGGACATTTAAAATCTGCAACAAATCCAAGAGAAGCTTGAAGCCCGGTGTGGCAAAATAACCTTTTTCAAGGTTATGCAGTAACTCTTAGCCTAGGCTGAAACTATATGCCAACACTCCTGACTGCTGAATAAATGCTGCTAAACAAATTTATCTACTAAATGATTGAAAGGTGTTAAGTAGAACAATCCAGATGGTGAGTGGTAAGTGCTCTGTTAAGCTTTAGGGACCAAGAGCATGTTCAACTGCTCCATGAGTGTGGTTACTGTTCTGCTGAGTCACAAAGCTTTTAGTGCAATGTGTGAGTTTGTACATGGACACATGTTAGTTTAACATGGGCAAAGAGCATTTTTTTGTAGCTTGTAGGACAGAGACAGGCATTTAATGCTTGGATTAGAGATAAGGCACCACATGAAGCCCTCCAGTAGCGAATACGTGTAAACAGGCACATGGAAAAGAAAGATGCAGAAACCTTGTACAAGGTGCATCATGGATGCAGCTTTGTCAAAAAGTATGCTGATTCCTCCCATCCACAATCTTTTGGTTTCCACGGAATGCTGTGTTTTAGCATCCCAGAGATCATATTCTCGTGGACAGTTAATTTTCTGCAGCATCTTCCCATAAGAAGTTGCTTGCTTGAGTTCTGGGAACACTGTCCAGGCATCTGTCCTGTTTTATTTATGTATCTTTTTTCCTGTGTGGAGTGTGGAGGAAGCTACTGGTCCCAGCTGGTTGCTGATGTCTGTATTGTAAAAGTAGGAGTTTGAAATGCTAAACAGCTGTTTTCTCTTTTCTCTTCCCAGAGATATGCCACCATGGGAATCATTGCTTTGAACTTAGCCCTCCATATGTGCCAAGAGGTCAACATTGCAGGCTTTGGTTACCCTGGCAACCATGACAATGCTACGCCAATACATTATTACAATATGAGTCTGTCACGGAAAAAAGAGGTAGTAAATGCATCCTCTTCAATCTAAGGTGTTCTTCATAGAGGAACTTAGTGGACAAAGGTAGGACTCAGACAACTGTGAGCTCTGGTAGCTATCACCAGCATTACCTATGGTAATTCTTGTTGGGGCATGCCACGAGAAGGAGTACTTTGTTCCTGGTAAGGACTTTAAACACAGATACGGGCTCATTCAGTGTGCATTTTACCTATCCTTGTTTGGTGACATGGGTCCTGCCCATCTGTATCAGTGGAAGTCCTGCTTGGGGCTGCAGAGGAAGCTGGGAGAGAGGGGATCCAGGGCAATTTGGGGAGGATGAGGAGCATGGTAAGAAATAATCTGTAACTCTGTCTCTCTTGTCTCTGCAGCTGTTCCAGCACAATCTAACTGCTGAGAGGAACTGGCTGCTGAAAATGATCAAGCAAGGGGTGATTGCTGACATAGCTAACCCTTCCTTCCAGGCCCAGAACAACTGAGATGGTGCTTGCTGTCCTCCTGCAGACACTGCTGGTTGTCCTAGCTGGGCTTTACCCTTATTCTAGGTTGTTTTGAGCAGAAACATCCTGTTCCATGTGGGGTGGGGGATGAACCTTGGAATTCAGAGCACTTGTCCTTTTCACTGCTGGCCTCCAGCTTTCACCACTGCCTACTGTGGTGGAGGATGAGAGGATGAAGTGTGTCCTACAATGCTTCCGCCTTGGGTAATCCCCTCATGTTTCAGAGATGGCCACCCTTTGTTTGCTGCGTATTTGTATAAAGCACCAAACTGGGATGTTAAGCCAGTCCCCAGCCCCTAGTTAAGGGAGAAGGAGGATGACAGTACCTTTTGTGCCTTGAGATTTCAAACTCCTTCCTAAGCAGATTGGAGTGAGAGTCAGACTCAGCAGTTTGGAAAAGTACTGGGCTGAACACTCAGATTTCAATGTCTTACAAATTGTTGGGAAATGTTAATGTCTGCAGGAAACACTAAGAAAATGGGATTGTTTTATTTTTCTGTTTGAGAATAAAAATGCTTCTAATTTCAAGGAGTGTCTTTAGTTGGCAATATCTTGTGTGAGGAGGATTTCTGGTAAGGACAGGTGAGAATTACATCAGTGTTGCCTCTGAGATCTTTTCATGGCTTCATAAGCCCCTGTAATCCTGGTTTCTTCCTCTTCATGCTCTCTGTAGCTCAGGATGTTTCTTCCAGCCAGTTATGAGCATGGAGCCAGCCTGCTAGGTCTATTTGGTGTGCTAAAGATCTTCCACATTTAAGAAGTCACTTTAGATCTCCACTGTGTGACTGGCTCCTGTTCAAATTCCACCTCTGGCACCCTATCTTTTGGGTCAGAAACCAGCCCTTTGATCATAGGTAACAGCCTCCTTCCAGGATGCATCTAGGTTATATCTCCTCTTCTTTGCTTCTCTCATTGCTATTTTCTTCCCAGCCTGCTATCATCATGAGTCCACCTCAGTTACTACCTTACTAAAAGGCTGTCTGTAACTGGAAAAAGAACCTATGTCGTCATGTTAAAACGATGGCTATTTTGGTACAATGCCTTCTTTGCAGACTCTTCAACTGGGTGTTCATTGAGATGAAGGATCTTCTCGAGTAACTCTTCAAAGACGTGCTGTAAAAGTGCGGTTGGCTTAACTTATATCAGGATGCGTATGTCTGATAGCAGCAGCATTTGGTGTGTCAGAACATTAGTACAGTACCCATATAACTACTCACAATTTCCACAGAGGCAAAGCTTCCCTCCCATTTCCTTCCTCCCTCCAGTTTGCTGTGGCCAGGCTTTCACGGCATTTCCTGTCCTCTTCATGACACTCCTTTTCCTTGGTAACTTCTCTTCCAGTCTTTTAGCCCTGTCTCCTCAAGTCTCTGTGTAACCCCTTGCTTCTCACAGTCTGAAAAGCATTAATGCCCTCCATGTAGCTCCCACTGTTATTCTTTTTTGGTGAGCCTGGCTTCTCCTCCACTGGAGCTGAAATGTTTTTGCTCTGATTGGTGCATACAATTCAGGACCAAAAAATCTTTACCAAAACTCCCCAAATCTGCCTTGTACCAGAAGACTGGTGGAAAAAGGGGATGCTCCAGCTGTTCAGCTTAGCTTGATAAAGAAGTCACTTGAAGGGTGAAAGGAGATGACCTAATATTTTCTTACATGCAAAAAGAACTAAGCGAAAGAGGATAACTGTTTCATTTAGTTTCACTTTATCAGCTAAACACTTGCTTCAAGTTTTGCTGTATATGTGTACAAGTCTTTGCTATCTACGTAACACATAATAGCCAGAGAGGCTCTGCTGGGTTCCAAAAATATGTTTTTTTGTAAATACATACAAATATGTGGATTTTACTCAACGAGTATTTTGGAAGTTATTGCTTTGTAAGCAATAACTGTGACTAACGGTGACTAACTCTGTGTTCTGCTCCTAGTGGGATAAAATGGCATGACAATATTAATGTCCAACTGCTGATGTATAAAGCATACTATGAACTAAGCCCAAGAAATGGTTTACATTTTCTGACTGGGTAACATGTACACGAACTTCACCATAACTTGCAGGAGCTGTTTCTATACTTTCTGTGGCAGTTGTTGCAACATCTTCCTGTCATGTAGTGACAAATCATGGTAATGAGACCATAAATACGAGGCTCAAGAGTCTTTGCATTGGTCATTGCCTGTGGCAATGCTCTCAGTACTTGCAGCAAGCATGTCCATTACACAACTTTTTGAATTTATGTTTGAGAACCACTGATGTGTTTTCCCTTAAAACAAAATTCTGTAATCTTTCTAAGTGACCACAGTTCATTACAGTTGCCTCTTGTTCCAAACTTTTCCAGAATGTAAAAGAGCTATGCAGTAGGGACTTACTGTACAACCATACTTCAGTCGTGGCCTGAATCCCCAAAACAACCTGTCTTGTGTCTGGTTTGCAGTGGCATGGGTAGCACTCCTGCTGTGCAAGTCCATAGAAAATCTGTGATCTGCAGTCCTCCAGATCCTACGCACATTTCTTGTTGGATAGTTTGAATAAATCCTTGCCCAACAGCAGAATTATTATTATCAAGAGAACTGGGGGAAAGGAGGTGGAATAAGTAGGATAGAGCAAAGCCACCGTAATACAAAACATATGTAAATTAGGCTATGAGATATCATAATAAGGATGTAATGGAGGAGGAAAGAAAAGGAAAATGAGTGGTATTGTTGCTTGAACAGCAAAAGCTAGCATCGGTCTGAGCTGATAAATCCACCCTCCTCAGGGCTGCGAAAAAGCAATTATACCCCTTCTGAACACAGTGCAATTCATGTCAAGGAACTGTGAACATCCTTGCATCAATGGCAGCATTGCATCCCCAGCTCAGCGGACAGCCAAGGTGTGAAAGTGATTCATCTGTGGCAGAATGGCACAGCATTGCTGGGCATCTTCAGTACCAGCCAGCCTCTCTCCAGGAGTGAAGGGAGTCCATCTTCACTCACTGTCCATGAATGCTTGGCAAGCAAGTCTGGATGCCTCCACCATCTGTGTGAAATCCTCCCAACCATTTAGATAAAGTACCAACTACAGTAAAATGTAGGGCTCCTAACTGACCTGACATAATCCATATGGAGTAGTTGCCACAGATAGTAACTATCTTGACACTGATTAATCACTTCTTCTAGTCATGTATTTGTCCCTCGTTACCTGACACAGTTCTTCCCTAATAGCTTTTGCATGGTTCTGGGGTATTCATATGACCTTGGCTTTGGGGAATATCCCATCTGATGACACACATTATCTATTCTGATGTAGACTGCTTTTGATCAAACTGATTTGGACAATAGCTTTTGGTTTTCTTTCTCCTGTGTATACCAATATCTGTCTTTTACTGCAATGGGAGACACTTTAGGTACGCTGCACTGTGTTTTGTTTTGGGTGGCACCATTTGGATGGCACTTGGTCTGGGTCATATAGCATGTAGAGACGGTCTCTGCTTCTACCTTCATGTCCTTACCTGTCAGTTACAATCACAGGCATGACAAGCAATCTGAATTGCTGGCATTCCTTGCTTTGAAACTAACAGTTAAATGATCTGTAACTAGAGTCAATCATTGCTGAGATAGAGAGTGGTGAAGCTGTCTAACACCCTCAACTAACTGCAGAGTTTCTAAATTTGAATATGGTTCTGTTCTTCAGAGATATGAGACCCCAGAGCAAAGACAATAGGTCTTTCAGGCTGATCAAATGTGAAATTACTATACCTGTTTCATATGGGGAAGCAGCCCAAGTAAATATTATGTGTGCCAAGACACTGTAGTAAGGACCCTTTCTGATGATACTGGTTTCTTGGCTTCCTCACCAGCTCAGTTTAGTGTGTGGATTAGGGCTATTTCTAACCAATGTCTATCAAGCCAGCCAGGGGATACCATACGGCTGCTGTATGAAGTGGTGCCTAACCATTCCCAGAAAGCAATGTGTTTGTAGTATCTTTTGAAGCAAAAGGATATCAAATCCATCTTCGATTTTTTTTTCATTTTTCCTTGTGATTTATATAAATTGTATTTCCCAGCAGAATGGCTGGGAAAATTCAACATTCTGCTGAATTTTCAAGATAATCCCCCCCCCATTTTTTCCCCCCAGTCCACCCAGACAACCTTTGAGACTGGGGGAAGTGACTGATTTGCTGAGCATAAGAAGTGACTGTGCATCAGGTGAACTTTGAGGACTTGCTAGCTGGCTATGCATTCCAAGCCTAGAACCTAGCAGCAACACAAAGCAATTTAAGCTTAATTCACCACAAGCAACTGTTCTGCTGGCTGATATTGTGTGAGCTAGGAAGGCAGATAGGCTGGTGCTGTAACTCATGTGAGAGCAATACTTGGTTATCCAGTGCAGCATGATTGTGTGCCTGAGCTTCTCAAGTACTTTTGGAAGTTCTGAGCAGTAACAGTTGATCTGCATGTGATATTGGGTTAGCTGTGGCCTTGAGATCATCACAGTTACAACAGGCCTATTTATTTACCTCACTGATATGTTAGGGCCACTCCATTTGCCCTTGCTAACCTGATGTCCTAGAAATACTGGGGTCCTCTTGCAACCTTTGCCTCCTTACCAAATTGCGAGGTCACTTTCCAGATGTTAAGAAATTATACACTGTTTGTATACTTTCAAGTTCCTATAATGGATACCTGGAAGATATTACCAGTTATATCGTCCAAGAGTTTTGCAAAGTTTTATTTTCAGCCGGAGTTCATAATTATTGTTTTTGTATAAGAAAACACTAGATACTTTTTCAGTCTGTTTACATTGTGACCATCCTGCACCAGGTAATGCCTGACTACATTGCTTCAGATCACAGAAGCTGAGTACATGCTGTTTGCTGTTGTGTTACTTATAATATTGTTCAGGAGAGCAAATCTTTCCCAGACAGATGATTTTAGAAACACTGAATTTTCTGTAACATCTCCTTTCTTAGGGATCTTTAATGATCCCACCAGTAAATTGCCAGCACAGTGAATCATGTGTCATTTTAGATGTTATTACTTTAAAGGATTCCAAATAATACTTTTGTTTCTTGTGAACTGAAGGAAGCAATTATAGAGATATTGTGGCTCTCTCCAGTCATTGCACATTGTTATATGCAAGCTGAAGAATATGAAGTTAACTGGCATTGACTTTCTAAACTGGTGGCTGGGTTTGATTCGTTAGCTTGCATGTTTTCTACTTGTACTCCATCCCTTGCCCTTCGTATATTATTTGTCCTTGAACCAGTGATGATGTACGTTGTGAAACTGTCCCCTATGGTAAAAGCAGCAGATTCTTTGAATGTCCTTCAGGTTCTGCTTTCCACTTGACACCTAAGCATGGCTGTTGGATGGATTTTGTGATCCTCCCAAACTCTCCAGCATCTTCAGAGAGTCTTCATTGATATGGTAATTTCTAGTGCATACTTCAGGCTCATCTCAGCTTTAGATAAAAATTAAATGTGGATTGCTTCATTCTGCATATTGAATGCTAAAGGACACATTCATTTGTCCTATCTGCAGATGCAATGCTCTGCCAATTTCCTTAATCCAGAGACAGAAGCAGTCAGCAATAGTTTCCTTTCACTTTTGATTCCATCTATAAAAGCAAATACCTGCAATTACTACTGTCTTTTCAGAAAGGGTTTATTGAAGAACTTGCCCAATTTTGACAAAGTTTTTGTCTGCTTGTTTAATGGGTCCTGTCTGACTGCACATCAGGGTGTCAGTTTTAGCTCCTATTGTGCTGCCACGTCTTTTTCATCACAGAGTTCATCTGTTATTTTAGATTTTCCCATCCTTCAGTGGCCCTCTATTGACCCATTAAAGAGGTCCACTCTTCCCCAGGTATTTTAAACTTTTCTTTGTAAGTCTGGTATTACAGCTTATATTTTATGTCAATTTTATGACTTTCATAAGTAGTCACTCCACATTCCATCTTATTCTCAACTAGTATCCCATCTTCATCTCCTATTTTTGCATGTCTTCTGTCTATGTGTGTTAATAACATTTGGCAATCCTATAGCTGAATCCCCAGGAATACTGCTTAGTTATCCACAGAAAGATGGAAGTACTACCATTTACCAAGATAAAAAAAGGCAGGGAACTTTAATATTAGAGGGCTCATAGCCTGTTTAAAGGGACATCACCAACTCTGGGGTTTTACAAAGCTTCTTCTACAAACAATAGCTGTGTCTACACTGTGTACTAAGGAAGGTACAGAGATGGACCTCTGCAAACTCATGTAATAAATCATGTAGTAAACGCAGATTCAGGCACAGCCAGGGCACAAAGAAGCTTTAATCTTAGCTAGAGTGTTTGTGCCTCTCCCTGTATGCTCTCCTCAACAGCCCCCCAGACAAGGGCAGGGCATGGAGAGGCACAAGGCCCTGTGCTCACAGCTGATGCACGTTTTCCCTGCTGCGCAGGCTGAGCCAGCACCTGTGGCTCTGATCCATTGCTTCTGCCCGTTTGCCACTTGTGCACTGCCATGTGCAGCTTCCTGCAGATTCCTTACGGGAATAACTGCAAGGCTGAGGTGTAGCCAGATGGATAAATCCTAGATGCATGTTCATAAAAGCTTGACCACAAATAATGCTGTTGTTACCTGGCTCAAAAAAACATCTGCCGAACCTTAATGCTTCCCCACTACTTGCCAGTGTAGTGTACCCGAGAGCATGGCAGGGGGACTAATGTAGAGAGTCAGTCACTCTCACAGTGCATTCAAATTATGGGGGATGAAAAGTGACCTTCCCGAATTTAGACTCAGAATTTCACAGAAGTTTCCGTATTTAGCCATTTTGCCCTGAGCTAATCTGGGGCAATCAAGTCAAATGACACGTTAATACAGCTCACATTCCTCTTTAATTTCTAGTCCAAACTATACTTTTCATTACTTCCTTTTTTTTTTCTCCCATTTTTTTAAACACACAGCTTCAAGAAGAATGATTCATTCAGAGCATGCCTAGAAGCCAGGCAGCTACTAATTTCACTTCCCTCAGGGTTCTGTGCAACTCTCGGTGACAAGCAGTGAGAAGCAGGAGTGGTGAAACACTCAGCATTTCAGGAGGTTTCTTGCTCCATGTCTTTAAGTTATACCCGTGGTCCTTTCTTCTGAATTCTTGGACTCCTGAAGATGCCCAGGAGAGGAGCTTTTCTCCTGTGGACGCTCATGGTGCTGCTGGGGCTGACACTTGTTCCGTCACAGCTTGCAAGCTGCCTCCTTGATCCCTGTTTGGAGGTATGTGATCTCTAAAAAAGCACAAAATCCTTCTGTTTCACTGCAATAACTTTTCCCACTGCTTGGGAGATTTGTGCATCAAATTTGTAGAGTGTTAGCTGTCTTATGAAAGCTCATGTTTTTTCCAAGGATGTTACCAAGGCAATTGATATTTGAAGTGAATGTTGGTCTCAAAAACATCTGAGAACCAGAACTAGCAGCATGAACCATTTCTTCTTGTTGGCTTTCTATACCTCTGAAGTTAGTACAGTACAGTTAAGCTAATGGATTATGTTTTCCTTCAGGAAGAAATCCAAACCCTATCTATTATTTCTACACAGTACAGTATTTTAGCCTGATTTGTACCACAGAGCGATTTTGCTAGTACCCCAAGTACTTGGCACTGATCAACTGTGTTTTGCAAACTTTTGCAGATACCCATTACTCACAGAATAATTTCTGTTAGAACTACTTGCTTGTCTGCAATGTAATAAAGCTGAGAGCTGATCCGGGACACCCTAGGCGTACTGTGTGTTTGTTTTTCTGGCTTTTTCGAAGGCTGCTGACAGTTCATCCATAGCCTCAAGGAACGTAGTCCTGTGGTTTTGTACCTGCCTCAAACAGCAAGAAATGTATCTCTTCCTGGGGAACAGGACTGGTCCTATTAAAGTATCAGAGATGCTTAGGATACCTGAAATTATTTCCTGAAGCTCAGGGCAGCTTATTTAGAAAAGAACTATAAGTTTACTCATTCTACTCCCTAGTTCTCTGATAGTGCAATTTTTCTGTAAAGTGCAGGTATTGACTGTGATCGGATCTGTCACTGTTACAGGTCATCCCTAATATAACTTTCAGATGCATGGGACTGAATATCTCTGGAGTTCCCACTCAGGTCCCAAATACCATCCAGAACCTGGATCTCAGTTTCAGCCACTTGAAATCACTGAGCTCAAACTATTTTTCCTCAGTCCGTGAACTGCAGTTTCTGGATCTTACAAGGTAATGAGCCCCTTTACATGAATACTGGTTAATCTTGCTTCACCAGCTGTGCCTTAGTGGTTGCTTGTCTTGGATTTTTGTTGATCTTTGCTGTTCATTTTCCTGCTATTGACTTTATACCCATGTCTTTCTCTCTGCATAGGCCCATGATCAAGTGACGTGCAGCTTTTAGTCCAGTTACTGGGTGCAGGCATTCTTGTGCAGAGTGGATCCTGTTGATCTGACCTTGTGGGTTGGGGTGAAAGAAAGAGGAGGAAGATCTTTTACTTCTCTCCAAAGAAGAAAAATGTCAGACTTTTCATTGTTACAAAAACTCTGAAGTGGAGCATTTTAGGTGGGCTGTTTTTCTTTTCTCAGTTAAAAAAAAAACTAGGTACATACATTTTCTAAAAGGTTGTTTTAAAATATCAACATTTTCTTTTTCTTTTCTCTTCCCATATCTGGGGAGAAGATGGGGGAAGCTTATTAGAAAATTTGAATTGATGTATAATTTCCATTGACTTGAGACAACAGTTTCTCAAGGTAAACTGTTTCACTGAAAAATGTAACTCAGTGCTATGACAGTTACACCTGTGATAGAGTGGCAGAGCAGGTTTGCTGTAAGGCACCGGCTGGGTTGTAAAGCTAATTTTGCTTGTGTTTCTTCCAGAGTAGATTTGGCTCTGAAAATTTGGCTCTTCCCACATAAAACAATTCTTAGGTGGTGACCCTTGTTTTTTCCTCTCCCTGTTCTCCTATATAGCCAACATGGCCTGAGGTATCAACTTAGGTATCAACAGCAAAACTGTGGACTGAGTTATGAGCTTTGCCACTGCTGCAGCACACTGGTTCCAGGGCAATGGCCTAGGTGTTGCTGAAGTGACAGTCTGAAGGCTGTAAACATGCAAGGTGTACAGGAGTGCTGTATTTGGTTGGCTCTGCCATCAGCAATAGGCATCACAGTATGATTTTGACCTATTTTAGCTTCTGTCCTTCTGCTTGCATGCATCTTGACCTTTGCCATGGCCCAAGGCCTCTTGCTTTGCAGTTGAACTCCAGATTCAGGGAGGGAGGAGGAGATATGCAAGGGTATGTTTTATGTGGCAGGTTGGTTCTGCCTTCTCCTGGGAAATCAGAGTGTTCACCTGTAGATCCAGTCTTGCGAGGGAAGCACTGAGTTCAGGAGGACTGGCTCTGCTCTGACCAGTGCATTAGAGCCAGATGTACCACCAGAGTGAGGTGGAGCCTGAGAATATTTATTTAGTGCTTAGTGTAATAGTGTTGTGAATGTATATGGAAAAGGACAATGTTTCATGTGTTTATTCTCTTTCCCTGCTCAACAGGTGCCATATCGATATAATTGAAGATAACTCTTTTAAGGATCTTTATAACCTTTCCACCTTAATTCTAACTGCCAATTACTTAAAGTACCTGGGGCCAGCAGCTTTCTATGGCTTAACCTCTCTGCGAAGACTTGTGTTGGTGGAAAATAACATATCCTCTCTGAATGACCTGCCCATTGGACACTTGCATACCCTGCAGGAGCTGAATGTGGGCCACAATAACATTGCTTCATTGAAGCTTCCCAAGTATTTTGCCAATCTGACCTCTCTCAGACACCTGAGCTTGCTCTGCAATAGGATCACATATATTTCCAGAGGAGACCTTGATGCCCTGATGGAAGCAAACAGGTTCAACCTCACACTGGTGCTTTCTTTGAATGATATAAAATACATTGAGCCAGGGTCCTTTGCAAAGATTCACCTTGGTGAGCTGGTTTTAAGGTCCTCTTTTAAGAACTTCAAAGTGATGCATACTTGCCTTCAAGGTCTAATTGGTTTACAGGTCAACAGACTAATAGTTGGAGAATTCAGTGACGGTCAGAAACTGAAGGACTTTCAGAGTGGACTCTTGAGTGGACTGTGCCAGGTACAGATGCAGGAGTTTGTCTTGATCTGTTTCAGGGAATTTGAGAATAACACAGACACTCTTTTTGACTGCATAGGCAATGTCTCCAGTATTCGGTTGGTGGACCTCCATCTAGAAGAGGTGTCAAAAGTTCCTGTGTTGTCTCAAGTCAAACACCTGGAGTGCAAGAAATGCTCATTTAAGGAAGTGCCTGCTGTGAAGCTGTCTCTTTTTAAGGAACTTAGAGTGCTTCGTATTACCAAGAGCAAATACCTCAATAGCTTTCGGCAGAAATTTGAGAATCTAACTAAGCTGGAGGTCATGGATTTGAGTGAAAATCGCCTCTCCTTCACCAAATGCTGTTCCCCTCTTTTTAGCGGGTCTCCAAATTTGAAATACTTAAACCTAAGCTTCAATTCTGACATCAGTGTCACTGGAGACTTCACTAATGTGAAGAATTTGTTAACCTTGGACTTTCAGCACACAAAGTTATTTGGTCCTGGCTCCTACCCTGTCTTTCTCTCCCTTCAAAAACTCATTTACCTTGATATTTCCTATACTCAAACTCATGTTAAATCCCAGTGTACATTTTGTGGCTTACACTCCTTGCAAGTGCTTAAGATGGCAGGCAGCACCTTTGAGAACAACAAACTGGCCAACAATTTGAAAAACCTAACTCATCTCCACACCTTGGATATCTCAAGTTGCAGATTGCTACAGGTGGATCAAAGTACATTTACTGCTCTCTCTAAACTAAAAGAGCTAAACATCAGCAACAATAAGCTACTGGTCTTTGATCCTTTAGTCTACAAGCCTCTCCAAGCCCTCACAGTCCTGGACTTCAGCCACAACCAGCTGACTGTCCTGTTGGATTCAGCCCTGGAAAGTGTACCTGATAGTCTGGTCTTGTTAGACCTCTCTCACAACCTGTTTGATTGCTCTTGCACATACCTGAACTTTCTGAAATGGGTCAAAGAAAAGCAGAAGATACTGCAGAACAAGGAGCTGATGATGTGCCATGTCCCTGCATATGTGAAGAATGTGAGTCTGTCTAGCTTCGATCTGTCCTCCTGCCAGATTAAACCAAGCACAGTGGCATTCTCAGTGAGTGTGTTGCTTGCTGCAGCTGTGTCCCTGTTCCTGATTTACAAATACTACTTCCAGCTATACTACGCATTGGTGCTGCTCAGTGGGTCTAAGCACTCTACTGAAAAGGGGGACACCTATGATGCGTTTGTTATCCACTCCAGCAAAGACCAAGAGTGGGTGATAAAAGAGCTGGTGGAGCCCTTAGAAGGAGGAAAACCTCCCTTCCAGCTTTGTCTTTACTACAGGGATTTCTTACCAGGGGTACCCATTGTCACTAATATCATGCAAGAAGGTTTCTTGAGTAGCAGAAATGTCATTGCAGTCATTTCTACTGACTTTCTGGAGAGCAAGTGGTGTAGCTTTGAGTTTGACATTGCCCAGTCCTGGCAGCTTGTTGCAGGGAGGGCTGGAATTATCATGATTGTACTGGAAGACGTGGATAAAGCCTTGTTGAGGCAGAGGCTGGGGCTATCCCGATACCTGAGGAGGAATACCTATCTGGAATGGAAAAACAGGGAAATAAGCAGGCATATCTTCTGGAGGCAGCTGACAGGAGCCTTACTAGAAGGCAAAAAAAGGAATCATGAGGAGGTAAAACTCATGTAAAGACAAGATGGCATCACTTTTGTCTTGTCTCCTGTTCCTCCCAGCCATCCTGTCCTTGGCTGATCCTGGTACTCAGAAGTTCTTCAGTGGTTGTTCAGAGGTGGAGCTGGTGGAAGTGGATGAAGGCAATGTAAAAGCATTATAAAAACATCTGCCTTGCTGTTTGTCCTTCCTCAAAAGAACTTGTAAGCTAAGGAGTCAATACAGCTAAAAGAGCTGCATACGTGGAAGCCAGCCTGTACTCCATCTTTGTGTGTAACTGCTTCAGTGGAAGGTGGTCTAGCAATCCATGCAGGTCTGGTGGGTCAGTGAATAGATGTAAAAATGGATGGACTGCTCTCTTACTCTCAGTTATCTGCCTCTGAAATTTGGTATGCCTTGGTATGTCTATGCTGAGAGCATAGACATGAAGACGTGGGAACCTGGGACTATTTACTCAGTGGAGCTTGATGTGTTGCTTTGGAGCTTGGACCTCCAAAGTGGAGCTTGGTGTGCAAAGCACACAAGCTTTGAGTGGAGCCTAGGATATTCCAGGGAAAGAGAAGGTATAGGATTCTTGAATCTAAAAATTGTGGGAAACAGAAACAGACTTTGGTTCCTAAAAGTCTGGGGCCTATCTCCTCGGGAATCATGACTCAGGGATTGCCTTACAGCCACAGACCATCTGGCAGCTACTCAGTGAAGCTGAGCAGTTATATCATCAGTGTGTGGGGAGTTTGCAGTTAGTAGGAAATTTCCCCAAAATGTTTATTTCAGTTTGATTTAGACCAAGACCAAATATTGAAACTCCCAAATATTTCCCTGACCAAGAACTTTTATTTTTATTCAGATCATGTAGCACCTGGGGGAGTGGTTTGAGATCTTCTGGAGATATTCAAAACCCACCTGGATGCATTCCTGTTTAACATGCTCTAGGTGACCCTGCTTGAGTTGGACCAGATGATCTCCAGAGGTCCCTTCCAACCTCAACCATTCTGTGATTCTGTGATCTTCTGATGGAATCCAGAAGATCTGGTGGAAAATTATTGGTACCCGAAAAAGCTGCAGAAATGCTCTGCACCTCTAAAATGAAGCTATTTCTTTGCTTCAGCTGCTCCTCCTCTTCACATGTTTCTGTGTGGAATTGCTTTATACGAGCAATGCTAAACCTGGGCAGGTTTTTTTAACATTTATAGCCATCCAGCTCTAGAATAAGCTTTTTCACTGTGTGGGCCAGCCTTAATGTATCGGTAGGTGCTTACAGGAGCCTCCAATCTATGGGATGAAATGGACTTTATGTGAGTTCAGATCTAGCAATGAGGCTTAAAGCCCCTCTTCCCTCGCCTATCGCCCTGTGTCAGCCTCTGGTCCTGGTGGACACTGGAAAGTGTGAGGTCAGCATTTCCCCGGCTTCAGCAGTTACGTTAAACAGATCAGTCTCTGTGTAGGCAAGTTTTGTTTTTGTTTGATCAAGAATGTGTTCAACACTTTAGAGCAAGGAGAGAAAGAGGAGAACAGTTTGCATTAGCTAAAGTAAGCATATCCCAGCACTGCCCTGAATAAAGACAGAGAAAGTCTAAATAGCATTGGACTGTGTTACAGAGAACTCCAATGATGTCTCCAATATTAAATACTGCTGGAGTATTGCTCTGTATTTACGAAGGCTTTGGATGAGATTAATCAGTGAATTATTCTAGTTTTAAACTTGTAAATCCTTCTATAATCAATGACATTCTACAGACGTAAAACAGAAGTAACTGAGTGGTGAATCAGATCTCATATTTACTCAGAAAAAAGGGCCTGATCCATCTCATTCCTCTAACCAAAAGTTAGCAACAGCCCTGCGGAAGCCAGTGCTAAGCAAGATCAACATTAGATTACGATTTGCAAAAGAGGGAGAATTAGTTTCAGGGCTTGGACTGGTGAAAGCTGAATCACAATTCTCTCTCTACATGCTGTATCAATATTATATGAGGACAGAACTGCCAAAAACCCTATAGCCCTCTCTAAGGTCTTTCATTTCGGGAAAAGTCCACGTAACAAAGCTGTAATAAAACTTAAACTCGATGCTGCATTTGCTTGTCCAGCCAGTTTGTCCTGCATTGGCCAAGTATCATTGCAGTAATTTCCGAAGTGCTGTGTTCCTTGCCTCTGCTGTGATTGACAGGCCTTAAGCACTGCATCTTGCCAAACCAACCTGCCTCCTCACCCAAGGGTAGAGGCCACAGGCAGCCGGGGCGGGGGTGCCGCGCTGGGAGGAGACGGAGGTGCAGTAAACAAGGGCACAGTCAAGGTTCCTCGGATTGAGACTAAAGGAGAGCACAGAGGACAAAGCAAATATTAGCCTGGATTTCAGCAGCTACAAGTTAAATTGAAAAATGAAAGAGGAAAAATTAAATGGGGTGGGAGTTAGTGCTCCTGAATTTAACAGCACTGAAGGAGCATTTCTCTCTCTCTCTCTTTTTCTGTGGTTCCTCTACAAACAATTTAGTGTATAGGTATTCCTAGCATAAATCACAGCATCCAGTAATTCGTTATTATAATAAGGGGTTTCAGAAAGCCTGAAAGTGGTTCTGGGCATTAAAATAAGAGTTTAGGGCAGTATTGTTTAAAAAGTGAGTGTTAAATATCAAGCTTTAGGAAGAGAATTGGGATGAGGTTGAGGGGAACTTGCTACCTGTACCACCCCTGTACCATTTAAACAGAAACCAGTCACTTGTCATCCTCTTCCTCTTCAAACACACTCAGTCTCCCCTGCAGAGACAGACGTGCGAGCTGCCCCAGGCTTTCTTACTGCACAAGTACAGAAAGCAAGCACAAAAGCCGTCATAGCTTCCGGAAGGGGTGAGAGGGGAGAGATGGTCTGGTAAGACAGTTTGGAGGCTGCCGTGTTCAGAGGACACTAGGGCAGAACAAGGGAGTTTGGAAGAGGTTCATCCTCTGCGAGCCCCACAGTCGCTGTCATTCCTGGTTCCCTAGATGGCTGTATTTATAGATTCCGTCTTCATGTCACTTGGCTTCAGTAATAGTTTGTGATTTGAAGACACAAGCTAATTTTTCTTATTGCCAAGACCTTAGGCAACAGAACCAGGCATTTTAGCCACTGCCTTACTGTCTGGAGCAATAGTGGTCAGAGGCAGAAGAGGATTTGCTACGAGAGATCGAGACCTTCAGGGAGACAGTATGGCTGGTGACATGAACATCCCTGAAGGGTCCCAAGCAGCAGGCCCTGCAATGCGCTGTAAACGTCCTTCTGCGCAGCTGCAGGCGCTGCTGGGCAAACTGCTCCAGCCCTCCTGTCTGCGCACCCCCAGGGAGAGGTTAGTTTGACGTGGCGGTGCTCGAGCTGCCACCAAAAATACTTTGTGGTTTATGAGTCTAGGAGGGAAAAAGCTGTGTGACTAATTGTACTCTCGCTCTTTCTCAAGCAGAGAAAAAACAGATTTGGTTTTGGAAGATTCAAAACAATTTCCTCCCCCACTTACAATAAATGGCAAATCATCCACTCAAACCCAAACAGTATCAGATCAAGGGAAAATATTATGTATAATTTCATATTTATAGTTTTGCCTTTGCTATAGGAGCAAATTTTGAAAGGAAAACTCCCAAGTATTAGCACAGACTTTTGATGTCCGTTAAAAATCAACAATATTAGAAAAAGCAGCTGTTTTTTCTGGAGTGAGTGATGCTTGACAGGAACGGGTTGAAGGTTTTCCGGAAACGTTTTTGTCCCTTGGGAACTGCTATTTTGTAGGTGGTTTATATAATTTAATGAGGTGGTGTAGTGAATCTATGGAGCAGAAATAATCATGGCAGACTTTCTACTTTAGGATTGTATCAGATTACAATCTTCAAATAGAAATCTCCCATGGAAACAATGATTTCATCAATATTTTGGAGGGATTGGAAAAAAAGTATTTCAAATAAAAGTTAAATTGTTTCAAAATAACACTTCAAAAAAGTTATTTTTAGGTTTATGTTGCTGTTTTTCAAAACACCTTTCCGTATTAGAATTTCTTTCAATTTATATAATCTGACTAGCCTGCCAGAACAAAGCCATAATGTAGAATCTTTCCATTTATCCAAATGAAAAATGCAATTTTCTGTGGGAAGACTCAAGATTCTTCAATTTGGTACCATGCTGAAAAGCACAACTTTCAACAAAATGGAAATCCTCTTGCATGGCAGCTCTTACCAGCCTTCATCTGCTGTATCACGTATGTAGTTTGGGCAGCAAAAAAGCACTGAAGATCCCCAAAATGAATTGCACTAAATACCTTTTGCAAACATCTTGAGTAAGTGTAATCAATCACTACAAACTACCTGTGACTGAACGCACTGAATACAGTAAGAAAGAGTCAGTTCCTTCCCAACTCGTTCTTTGCCATCATAGCTTAGGCTGAGAATTAGGAGAAAGAACAGCAAAGCAAGATTTGCAGAAGAAGATCCCATCTACCAGAAGCCCAAAGCTTCCATAGTTCCAAGACTGTATAGAGGACAAAGTTAATAATCAGCCAGCCTGGACCTGCATGGTCTGCTGGGAGCATACACGTAAAGAAAGACATGATTAAGGACAGATCTGTTAAAAGCCTTGAAAATCAAAAGAATAATAATAGTAAACAAAATCCCCAAGTATATGAGTGCTAGATCTCAAAGTGGTTACAGCTTAGTAGCTGAGTGAATCTCAGCCTCTGGAGATGGCCTGGTCCCAGGGTTTCCACCACTAACAGGCAAAAGCACCTAGAAGTTTTGAAATGAGTCTGTATGAGCTTCGTTTATGTATGATCTTGCGTAATAACGGTGGGAAAATGTTTTGAAAGCACTGCCTCTGAGAAGTTGCTTTTAAATCTGGTTTTTGCATACAGGTGCTTGTTCATATCGGGACTAAAGCTTCAGTAGTGTGTTTTCCATCGTTCCTGAGAACAAGGTGCTGACCCCATGTGTTAGCTGCGGGAGTCTTAAATGTGTTCTGCAATGCTCCCTGTGGCCTCAGTCTGCAAAAAGCGTCACTTTGGCTGTTACTGTCTCTAGTTGCTATACTAAAAAAGCATGATGACACCTCCCTTACCAATTTTCTTGAATTGCATTGCTTTCTCCCACAGCCTCCCTTTTTAGCAAATCCAGAAGATGTGTCTGCACCTGAAAGCTTGTTTTTGTTTACTAGCTGCCCAAATTACAACCTTGGGCCATTTCAGCTTTAGCGATGGTATTAATGTGTTACTTCGCAGCACTGCTGTGGCCCGTACTCCAGACTAGGTAGCTCCTGGGACTTAGTCAAAGCAGGTGACTGGAATTAAATGACTGTCAGCATCCTTTGCAGGGTCACAGCCTTGAAGGGCAAATAGAACCCAGCACAGATCTTCCTCCACCCCTGCCAGGTCAACCAGTATAAATTTTGCTGCTGCAAAGAAGGAATAAGTGAGTACATACAAAAATCATCCATATCACAGTTTATTGTTCTTCTCTCTCCTTATACTTATTCTCAATTGCAGAATATAAATTACAGGAGGAGAGATAGTCCCAAAGAATAGACATCTGCTCACCATGTAGACTCTGTTTCCCAAAAGGCTTTAGGCAGATGCACCATGGTAATCATCCCGCAGCACCCTGCAGTGGCCTGGTATCCTCTATCCAGATGAAGTTTTTACGTTGCAAAGGGTGACAATTGAGTGCAGTAACGAGACCAAGTGTAAAATGCCATGGTAGACACCACAGGAAGACTGATCAGAGAAGACCAAGTCTGGAGAACTGCATCTTCTCTTTAAGTTGCTTTCCCCAGGTCTGGGTTGGGGCACAGAAAGATTGTCTTAAACCTGTCCTGCAGCTGGCTCTCGCAGCCCCCACATCTTGGGTCAATGCCCCGTGTAAGCATCAAGTGACCTTTTCGTGCTGGTGTCCTTGTGCTTGGCAGCAGGCACTGACTTAAGGGTTTAAAGGCTTTCAGCTCACAAGTGCTGTCAAGCTGCAAAGTTTTACAACACTCGTACTGAGAACATATGCAGGTGAAAACAAAAGGTGCTTCTAGCCCGGTGCCCCTTCTTTAACAGCATCAAGGTGGTGTATGAAGGGAAGCATTAAAGTGAGAGTTCAAAGGGAATGGAAATCAAGACATGAGGTGGGCTTTCTGCCCACTCCTTAGCTTTTCACTTCCCTCTGTAGGAAGCTGGCCATGTTTGGAAATCAGATGCACAACAAGCAGGGAATGTACACACACTTCTCAAAACCTCCTGCCAGAGCTGCTCTATAGGTACTTACTAAAGATGATGGGGCAGACCTTTTGCTGTGGCAGAGGATCAGTCCTTCCTCTGAGGTGTGGGGCTGTAACATTTCCATCACTAGGATTTCAAATACTACTTGGCTCTTGGTAATAAGAGCACAACTGCAGTGTCCTCCTTCCTGTAACTTTTTCCTGCAGGCTAGTAACACTCCTTTCACTTATCACCAGATCTTGAGCACTATTGTGAATAACAATGGGGCATTGTTAGGCGAAAGAGATTTAATTGGAGCCTATGCTCCCATACCGCTATGGTATGGTAGGATAGGTCTCTCTCCAGATCTAATCTACTGTCTTTATCTTTTATCTCTCTTTCATCCTTCCCCTTTCCTCAAAGTTTCTCTATTCTCTTCCAGCTCCTGGCCAGCAGTGAGTGACCAGCCCATCCTATAGTGTAAGAAAGAAGGGAGGGAGGGAGGGAGGAAGAGAGAGGTGTCCTCCTTTTAACATTTTTTAAACAGTCTTTAAATCCTTTGGAGTGCTTGGGCCTGAAAGAAGGATTAGCAGTAATTCCCTTGCCATCGCTTGCTTCCGACTAGCTGACAATTCATTCTTCTGAGATCCCCTAAACTCACTGCTGAATACATTAGCCAGAGGACAAGGGAGCAGGCTTGATGAGGTTGTTATGAGTGCTTGTGTCCCCCCTCCCAAAACAGCCTGGCTGTTTGGTTCAGCATAACCACCAGAGGCCCC
Source organism: Rhea pennata (assembly GCF_028389875.1). NCBI lineage: Eukaryota > Metazoa > Chordata > Aves > Rheiformes > Rheidae > Rhea > Rhea pennata. The sequence goes on from NC_084680.1 coordinate 6,557,733, forward strand.
TGGATGAGCATTTCTTTTATTAACCTGAAACCAACCCAGACTCACCAATGTGGCAGCCCTGCAGTAATTTAGCTTCTGTGGCTACGGGAAAACAGTGCCCCAGGAACCACTCTTCTTTCTTCTCTAATGGGTTGCTGGTTTTGCTGGGAGCTGGTGGCACCCCCAAGACGAGAAGGAGCTGTGGAGACAGGAAAGCTGGAAGGAGACTCCACAAGCCAAGGGTCTGGCTCTCTGCTCTCACAGTGTCTCTGCGACCTCAGCCCTGCCACTAACTTGGTATCACCTCTGTTGCTCCTCTGTAAAAGGGGTCCACTGCCCCCCCCCGCCACACACTGTCAAGGTGCAATCCCCCTACTTTTTTTTCAGAGCATTGCAGTCTGCTAGGCGGGCATGCTGTGATTCCTGCCTGGCTTGGATGCTGCTGGATATCCTCAGATGAGAAATGCTGTCTATGTTCTCTTTCTCCTACCTTGTTTCCTCTGTTTGTAAAATAGGGATCACAGTTTGCACATTGTGAATTACTGAACTAAAGAATTAAGAGCCAGGTGGAGTCTTGCTCAGAGCCCTCGAAAGCAGCGCTTTCTGTTCATTACCTCCATTTTCTTCACCTTGGTGTTTCTGAACTCCTCAGCAGCCCTCTCCCCGCACCAGCACACGTGTCTCCATGTGCCACGTGAAGCCAGATCCTTTCCCATCCCATGAGTTAACACCGGTCTTGCTTGCAGTCAGGTAAATCTTGCTTTCTTTAAGAAAAATATCTGCACTGACAGTGGAAGAAAAAAAGAGCAGAATTTGCCCCCAGAATCCTTTGTAAAAATTTTGCTGTCCTGGAAAAACGCTTCTTTCTGGCATCCCTTCACTGACACCCTCAGTGTTAAAATAAATTGCTGATAAGAGAACCCACAGTTCTCCCCCTCTCTGCTCCTCCTGGGACTATTGTCCCCAGCTTTCTGGCCTGCCCAGGCTCAGCAAATTTCACTTCCCCTGCAGCTGGCCCTGTCGAGCAGCTCTTATTTCCCTGCCGCAGCAGAGCTGCCAGCCTGCAGCTGGGCCAGCCCCGCTTCACGCTCTGCTGGTTTCACACCTACCTCCGCTGGGCAAAAGGCAGTAGCTGAGGGCAGTTGGGTCACAGGACTTGTCCTGCTGCCTCGAACAGGAACGAAGCCATGTTCTTCAGACCCCTCAGAGGATATAAAAGGTGCCTGATGCCTAACAAGGGCCAAGGGCAGGAGACTGACCCTCTGCTGTAACCGGAGCAGATGTCCGGTGGGAACCTGCAGTGCAGAGGGAAGGACTGGATGTGCCATCCTGTCCCTTTTTTTCTCTCTCATGGGCCATCTCAGCGCCATGTCAGAGGCGTTTTAGCACGCAGCTGAAACCCTTCACAGGCCTGCCCTGTGACCCTATTTCTTCCCAGTTTTCTGCTCTCTCCTGCTCCCCCACCAGCCCTTGCTGAACCCAGAACCTGGCTCCTTCCCTTGCCCTGCGTGAAGGTTTGGGGCTAGGTGGGAGAGCGAAGGACAGGATGCTGAAACAGGAGGTTGAGCCAAACCTGGGGAACAGATTTCCCTGTTTGATAGCTGCTTCTCTCGGAAAAAGAGAATGTTTTAAAAAGAACCTCATGAAAGTAAAGCATATCATGATTCCAGGGCAAGGAGATGGCGAGCAAGATAGGAGCATCCCCTTAGATTTGCCTGCCGGAGGTTATTTACCTCAGGAAGCTGCTGAATAAAAGATACAAAAATGCAGCAAAAAGTAGTATTATTTTCTCCTTTCAAAGCATGATGGGAGACAGAAAAATATTATAAGGAGTGTCTTTGAGTCTTGGCAGCCTGGATTTGTCAGGGCAGAGTTTTCATGGAGTGCTCTCTGGGTGACCCAGTTTCTGGTGCACACACACACACACACACACACATTCACGCACACACACTGCAAGCCGCAATCCACAACTTTAATAACTCTGTGACATACAAAGGAGATTTTGATGCAAAGTGGAGCTGACAGAGAAGTGGAAGCAAGTATCTGCTTTTTCTTTTTTTTTTTTTCCTCAGTGCCACACCAGGATTACTGTCAAGGTGGTTTCAACCTTCAGCAAGGACTGATGTTATTGTGGGTTCTGCTTTTAATGACATTTAACAAGATTTGGTAGCTTGGGGGGAGGGGAAACAAGGATTTTCTTTTCAGGGAGAATTTACTGGGGCTGTCAGGATTAAATGCATGAAGTGAATGCATATGGGGCTGCAAGTGGGGCTTAATAGTTTCGCTACTGGTAATCACAGAAGAGCTCTGAGACAGTGTTTTCCAGCCCTGTCATGCCTCTGATGAAACATCTGTGTATGCTGAGGCATGTCTTTGAGCGTATGTCATAGCAACATAGTCACACTGGAGTGACTTTGCTGTCATCTTTGGTTTTCTGCCTGTGAATAAGGTGTGGGCAACATGAGGATGTGAATAAAATCATGTAGTGGTAGTCTGTGTTCATTTCCGAGAACTTCCATTCAAAGACGATATGGTGGCTGCTCCAGCCCGGGCGATGAATGCCGCTTCTATCACCATGATCTCATCACCTTTTTAATGGGAATCCTGCAGTGAGCAGGCACGTATTAACCTGGGCAGATTTGCCATGATCTGAGGGCAAATGCTGGCTAGAGGGTGCCTAGACTGGGTACCCAGCCGGGCAGGCCATAGTTGACCTGGAATCTGTCCAAGCAGCCACAAATGCTCACAGCCTTCCCTAGATCATGCTGGTCTGCAAGCACCCTTCCACTCAGGTTGATTCCAGCTATCTTCTTCCATGTCCTCAAGGCAAAATATAGAGAATAGCTGCCTTAATATTGCAGCAAAAGGCTAAAAATGAACCATCCTCATAAAGTCTGCGGCACAGAAAGGAACTCAGCATTAGAGAAGAACAAACAAGAAGCAAAACAACCAAAGATGACTGCAGTGGGGGTCTTGACCAGAAGTGCGCCCCTTCTTGAGCTGCCCCACAATTTGCTAGTAGCAGGTACAGTCCTTGGAGTGGTCTTCTGGCTTGGGCCTCCATTTAGAAAATATTCACTTAACAAAAATGAGCTTGTGATGCCTGGTGCCCCTCCAGGACATTGCGTATGGCTAGATTCAAACTTCTGAGAGCCAGATATTGGAGAAATTAGGAAGAAAGCACTAGTGCAGAGCAACTATAGCCCTGCCCATATAAGCTGGTGGAAGACAGTGAGCACAGTTCAGTAGGAATGGTGCCAAATAATGTATAAAATAAAAGGAGAAGGTGATATTGTTTCTGCTGTGTTGTAGAGATTCAATTCCCACATGTATTTCAACTGCGTGAACTTTAGCAGATGGTGGGCATATTCACTGGACTAGAAGGAAGACCTTGTCAGAACCGCCCCCCCCCCATGACTTGGGACTCCCAGTCTGTTCCATTTTAAGAGCTCCAGATGCTGAGACTTTGGCAGGGATCTTTTCCTCCTGGACCTTGTCCCTTTTGTGAAGGAACTTGGCAGAAGGTACACATCCCTCTTAGATGGGACAGCTGCTGACACCCCAGTAAGTTAGCCAGCTGGAGAAAATAAGAAAAAAATAGTATGCGCTGATCAGGGTGAGTGCAGAACCACGTGAGTGAGTGTGTTGTACATGGCGTGAAGTGTGCGCATGAGGAAATGCAGTCTGGAGTGTCTCTTCTCGTTTCTCTTCTCAGCCCCCGTTTGGATAGGGAGCCATTCCTCCTTAAGTTCTCTAGCAGGAGAGGAGATCAGCCCACTAGGTGAGGGCCCCTTTCCTGTGCCTGCCACCCACAGGGGAAGAGGCAGCGGAGAGCTCACTGCTTGCTGTTGTTGGCAGAGCTCGGAGTAGATTTGCTGGGCTATGAAATGAATTGCTTCCCTCTGGCTTGGTGGGAGGGACTAGTGACAGTCACATGTTTCATTGCTGCTCTTCGCATCTGATGTCCAAACATAGCACGGAGAAATGACAGCAATATGTGTACCCCTGACACCCAGAGAATATAACTATATTGCTGTGAAAATGAAGCTCCTGCTGCACAGCTAAACTTTGAACCTTTCCCAAGCTCCTTCCCTCTGCGAAGGAGCTATGATTAAAATCTCATCTCACTCTGTATTACACAGCACCTGGAGAAGAAAATCCCACCCAGCATCATGTAACTATTTTTAAAGATCTTTTTCTGTTGGATTAGGAGATGGGGCTGGTGAGAACCCTGCTGGTGTCATGGATTTCTTGCAACCCCCTTGGAGGGTTTTTTGTTGCCTGTATTTTAGAAGAAAATGGAGCTAGACTTAGGGAAAATGTCTCACAAAAGGAAGTGACAAAATCATTTTGCTCAGTTTGAAACTTATTTCAGCTTTTCACCTGGAAAGCTAAATTTGAACAACTTCCGCATCTGCTACATTTTTCTAGGCTTGTTATACTTTAGTTAGTGAGATCTGCCCTACTGTTGGAAACTTGCAGTGTGAGACTCCTGTTAGACCACGTGCCCTGGTTGCACACTGAGACACATGAGCGGGGTGCAGGGGCCCAGGCCGTGGGAAAAGCGTGCAGCGACCGTGTCCCACTGACACCCTGCTGTCCTGTTCAGGGCTGTGCGTTGGGTTGGTTTTATGTGGTTTATAGACACGCCAGAGGAAGACATGGGGGAAAACAACTGCAAGTGAGCAGGGAAGGCTACGGTCCTGAAAGGGTCGTGTCCCTGGGATGTGAGACATGATGATCTGTGAGTTTGGGATACCGGTGTCAAAATGGTACCAGACATTCTGTAGGTGAATAAACCTACCAGCAAGCCCCGTAACGTCTGGCAGAGGAGGCAGAAGATATATGCTGACGGTCAGAATCAAAGCCCCACTCTCCACTTGTTATGCTGCTCATGAATAGAGATTTGCACTGTTCAAACAGAATTCGCACTCCCTTTCTGAGTGGAACCAGAGAAATGTATTGCATTTATCTTAATAAAATGAGTTGGTTTGCAAGCAGTAGAACATAGAAAGCCTGGTTTCCTGTGGCTGTCCCCTGTGTGGTCTCTGGTGTCTAATAGAGTGGCTGAGCTCGTATCACAGCCTGAGAGTGTGATGGAAAGTGGAAGAATGATGGGAGGAAGTGCTAATTTGAGTGTCTTCTTCCTTATAAAGCTTGTTCAAACTTAATTCCTCTGAGACCTCTATTTTTCTATCAAATCTGATTGCAGGCCAGCAGGTTTAGAAAGCTATTATGCAGTGCCTGTGGGCTAGCTAGCACAATCACATAAGCCTTGTTTCCTTGGGAAATTGGGTTAAAAAAAAATAAACAGAGCTGACCTGGAATCTTTGCAAACGATTTGTCATTATATCCCACAGACTTTGACCCACATACATAGCTGTGCTTTTCGTGGCTGATATTTATAACCAGGACTCTGTAGTCATGCTGGAGATTAGCATTAACCTGAGAACAGGTCCCACTTAGTATATACTATTGATCGTATAGTTTGCAGATTAAGTGTGCAGCATTAAATAGAAGTACCCTGCCACCAAAACACTTCCCACTTTGTATCATACGGCCAACAGAGATTTGAAAAAAGTTCCTTTTCTGTATAGAAGGACTATTTTTAAAATTGAATAGTAAGTTAGTCCTCTATTGACTTTCAATTTCTAGCCTCTTACATTTCCATAGCAACTCTGGCCATTTATACATTTATCTTTGTATTTAACTTTCCTCTGATATCATTTCAAGTTTCAAGGTGTGAAAGGGTTAAATCAGCCTCTTAAATATTTCCCCCTTTTTAAAGCAATTACTTAAAAATACATATATATACATATATGTATATATAAATACATATAAAACTGCCAAGTTTGTGGTTTAATGAAAACTGTCTCTGGACTATTTGACCTGCAAAATCTTTCAGGGTGATAATAAGAACAAGTCACAACTTCTCTCCTCTCACCCTGCCTTCTATTATTGCTATGTTCAAAATTCTAATGCAACATATAAACTTGCAGCTGCAGTAGCAATGACAGTCAAATAGCTGAGCACTGCACAGGCTTGCATTTTGGTAATTCTGGCTTTTTTGTTTTTTGTGTTTTAAGTGTTTACACATGTATTTGGCAACAGTAGGAAAGCAAATCTGCTTCACAACTGGTCCTGTTTCCAGGCGTGGGACACAGATGTGAAGTTCATCATAACAGTTCATAGTGATGGGGCTAGAGTTCCCACTAACAGGCTGGAGGGTTTTTAGTGGGAATGCAGTAGCCCCCTTGGAGGCATTTTTCTCAAAGAGGGCTTAAGCAGGACAGTAAGCCAAGTGGCTAGCCTTGGGCACATTGATGAATTTCCTGGCATTTGTCATATTGGTGACACAAGAGACTCCCATCCAGTAGTCATCATTGGCAATATCACCATGGCTGAGCTCCCCGGGGATAAATTGGTCTTGAAGTCTTAGGTAACATCTGCATGGGGCACTGGAAAATCAGTGTGCAGGTCAATAAATCTCTTTAAGGTCACACTTGCCAGTTCCTCCCTATAAGTTTCATTGTGCTTTTAGACAACTGACTTACAGATGAAAACTCTGGTGGAGCTTTCGTCCTGACAGCCTTTTGACTTTCAATTTACATTGTTAGAGCTGCTTGTCCTTTAATGTCTTCCTACCATTCTTTCTCTCCATCCAAAAGGACAACTAAGTATTTCTACAACTTACTAGGGGAAGGATGTCCCCTCTCCCCAGGAAATCAACAGGTGACTTAACTGCAGCAGAATAAAATATAGGACATGCTTCCCTGGAGTCTTGGTGACACACTCAAGTGAAGGACAGGGAAGAAAATGCTGCTTTGGGTAGACCTTTTCACTCTAACACTGTTCACCTTGGGCACTGATAACCCACAGTAGCTCTGCGGCAAAGACCTACTTAACTGACCAAGGTGCTTAAGTGCCAAAGGCATTTTTAAATTTTTATTTTAATGGACTTAGGAGTCCAAATCTCATTGACTTACAAATTAACTGTGCAGATCAATGCACAATGCCCTGACAAGGCAACATGGTTTCTTACAAAACGTCCTCCCGCACATCATCCAGTCCACCTTTATGCTGCTCCAGCACCCCTGGATTCAGTTCTAATCTTCTTCAGATGCAGATTTCTGATGAGTCCTAGAGTCAGACCTTCAAGCTATTCTATGCAAAGACAGGAGTAAGTGTCTGGTGTAACTGATGAAACTATTTAATTGTTTAACTCCCACTGAAATCTGGTGCCTAACCTGCTTAGATGCTTCTGAAAATCCCTTTAAAGCACTTCCCTGCAGCTTTAAGTACCTAAATACCTTTGAAAGTGCATTCTTAGATTAGTCAGGGATGGAAGACAAGAGTAGTTTTGGGGGATCTGTGCTCCTAACTCACTTGCTGCTCCCTAAAGAAATCTTTTTTCTTGTCTATAAGTTTTGCTGATGTCCCATGTAACCTTCCCTGTTCATTCCGCCACTTGTATTGTTTCTCAGTGAAGGGCTCTAAATAATTCCTCCCCCTTCCCTACTGTTGACATCTTCTGAGTATTTGCAGGCCGTTATTAAATCACCTTTGTATTCATCCTTTATCTGAGCTGTACATAATTAGTTCCTTTAATCTTTCCTCATAGGTCAATCCTTCTAAACCCTTAATCATCTTTATCTCCTTTTTCTGGAGCCCCTCCAATTGTCTGGCATTTTTTTTTCATTTTATTTTGCATCAAGAAACATTGCAAAAGTCATAAGTCCCTCGTGCCTTCCAGACCTACTGAAGGCAGCATGGGGTTGTGGTTTTCTATGGGGGATTGTCCCTATTTGGCTCTGGCACAGCCTAGTGAAAGAATCAGTTGTTGGAAGCAAACCACATCCTGATACAGCAGCTTAACTATGCTAGCAAGGCTCTGGCTCTCCTCTCTCGTTGTGCAGATGTGACCTCTTTTATTCTTTTACTATCATAAAACTTACTTCCCTGCCCAGATGATTGTTTTGGGTAGCAGGAAGAGAAGTAAGATTTCTACGTATCTTAGGTTCACCATCCAAGCACAGAAGCTGGGCTGTCTCTTACCACACTGGATCTTGGATGCATCAGCTCCTCCTGCTAAGAAGGCCCAGATGCTGGCAGACAGGTGCTTGTAACAGAGGGGCAAAGACTGTGTCCTGGCAGGTCACAGAACTGGCTGAAGTGAAACAAGAGCTTGGGAAGGCAGGAACCAGCACTGGCACTGGCACTGGCAGGAGAAGATCACTCACTCATTGCTAGCACCAGTGCCCAGCACAGAGGACATGTAGTGCTTCATGTATTTCACCCAAAGGAGTTCTTTTGCCAGGTTGGCCATGTTGCTGCTAGAGGAGGTTATGAGCACTGCTATCCCGACAGTCCCTTGCAGTGCAGATGAGCTGTAAAGGTCTAGGACTTCCGAACAATAAGGGCCACAGCACTGAGCTGCTTTTCTCCCGCTGTTAATCTGTATTCCTGCTGCTTTCTGCCTGCAGGAGCTTCATCCTACATGCTTTGGCTTGGGAAAGATGCTGCTGGATTCCCATCGCCTATGCTTCATTCCAAACACAGGTATACTGTGCCAGCTCCTGCCCAGCTCAGCGACTTGGGGCCATTGCATGCACAGCCTAGAACAGCATGGCCTCTTTTGCTCTGCTCATAATAATGCTATTTCTGCATTTTTTTTGTGTGTTCAGCACTTCCCTCCGAGCATTTGAGAACCTTTCTCAGCTGATATTGCATTCACCTTTACAATATCCTTGGCCAATAACTACTGGATTGGGGAAACAGAGGCACAGCAGAAGGGACGGAGCCAGAGTCTTGGCCTTCCAGACTCTGTGTTGGTGGTCCTATTCTTTTACTGTCTGAAAGCAGATGGGAAGGGTCACCTCTGAGATTCGCACTGAAGTAGGATTCATCTGAGGACTGTGATTTGCTGTCTGCTGAGGGCAAATGGATGTAAGCACCTTCCTAGACAGGGTGGAAAAGGGTGCTGTCATCTCACTGTCAGTGAATTCAAGGACAGGCTGGAGACAGCTTGCTTTTATAACTGACCTGTGTGAGGTCCATAATGTATGCAGCAAGGAGATGTGATCTCTGCTCCTTCCCCTTTTGAAACTATTTCTGAACACGAAAGAAACTGGATCTGCCTCTGGGGAAACTGGACCCCCCACTTTCCTCCCAGTTCTGGTGGTACTGTCTTGCACTTCAGCCTCTGCCATGGGATGAAATACCTTGTGAACAGGCAGAGTCCCACAGTGAGATCAGATTTGCTGAAGAGCAGGACGTCAGAGACAGGCAAGAGAGAGCACAAGCTATTCACTACCTCCTGGGATTATGCTTCATATGGCATTGCAATACTTGTTATCCTGACGTTTTTTGGTATTGATTTCAATGTTTAAGTTACCTCCAGTATTTTAAGAGCAGACTTTCTGGGGGAAGGTGATGGAGTAGTGATCTGTTGGAGTGTATTTAGACAGTGCTCTCCTTGGCTGTCCTATCCTATATGAACACATGCAATTTTCTCTCTCGGAAGCATAACGCCTTCTTTTTTCTAAGCACACACATCAGAGTGCTCCCTATCACATACTTTACTCATAAGTAAAGGCCATCTCCATCTCCTTTCCTGTTATTAATAATAATTTGCCTCCGGATGGGCTTGATTGCAAAACAGACTAAAGCCATGAAAGGGTAGTGGAATTTTTCGGCTCACACTTGTCTCATGGTACTCCTAAAACGTTGAACCCCCTAATGCTGTTTCTCAGAGCAGGGAACTTACAGTGATCGTAACTAACTCCAGGAAACAGCCTTATGCTCCAAGATGCTCTGTTTGGTTGTGCAGAATGCTGACAAGGCTACCACAGTCACAACTTTGATAGGTCTCTGCACAGTGGCTAGGACCAGACACTGCATACATGACAAAACCTACATCTTAGGATGTCTGTCAGTTTATAACAACTTTACTTTCCCTTTTTCCATCCATCCCAACAAAACCTAGCAAATAGTGCATAATAGTGCTGGCTCCTCACAGGATGAGCATGAGTTTGACCTGGTCTGGCAGGTCACAGGCTTGGTGAGATCTGTCTGGCTGTGTGGAAACATACCATTTCTGTGCTGTGGTATGCACTTGTGGTTTCTTGTGTGACTGTATGTGCTGCAGGGCTCCAGTTGTGGTGTGCTAGTGTGAGTGAAGAGTCAGACTGCGGCTCTCAGAGAGTGTGGGCTGATGGAGAACGTGAAAAGGTTGACCCACACTGTAGTAGGTCATTTAGCTCCCAAGAAAATAGGCCTAGTTAAACAACTGGGAGTATCTATTAAATGTTCCTAGAGGTATCCACTGTGCATAAGAAATACGTAAGGTTACATGTGTATATAGGTACCCCTGGAGATCATGATGAGAGGCTGCTGTCAGAGATCTTTTCCCTGGTGTCTATACATCCCTGACCAGGATGTGAAATACTTGATCAATGTAGCAGGGGTCGCCTTGAGCCTAAACTAAAGCTGGAGCAATATTACCTTAGAAAAGAGAAGAGCAAAATGCTCATGGTGTTCTCATCCCATTCCTGTGCCCCTCCCCCCCCCAAAAAAAAAAAAAAAAAGAAAAAAAAAGAAAAAGAAAAAGGAAAAGCTAACAGCACAGTCTGAACCACTCATGGAGCCCAGAGCAGCATTTTCTTTTAGCCAGACCTCTGCCCTCAGCACAGGCAATTTGAATGAGCTGGGAGTGGGTGCTCCTTGGCTGAACCAGAGTGAACTCTGGTCACAGTCATAGTTTCCAGACAAGGGTATATCTAAAAGTGCTGATGCTTCATCTCTAGCTGAACAGGATCCTCCTCTTTGGGCTGGGCACCCATCTGTCTTAACTCTCCCCTGCAGCCAGCCAACAGGCAGACAAGCCCTGGGATGCCAGTAGTGCACTGGCTCACAAGCTATCTTCTGAGTCCACTTCCTAAGGCTGAATGTCGTGATACATGGGAGACCTCCAGGCCATTTCCAGTCTAGGAACCCTAGAGAAACTCAGCAGAAAGGTCAGATCCAGCCACCCTGAGGTGTCTGCATACATGCACATGTATAGGCACATGCAGATGATGTACATACACTAACTCTCTTCTCCACAAGTGCAGTGCAGGCAGACCATGGCATGAGTACCCTTCCAAAAGCTATGCTGCGTCTTCTCCCTGTTTCTGACATGATGGGAGATGAGGATTGTTTGTATCACATCCTTGCAATGGCTTTTATGCGGCACCATGCCTCCATCTCCTGCTGCCTGGAATTGCCACAACCACTTCTAGCCCCCTCTGAGCTTTGATGTTTCCAGATGGGCCTATTAGACTCCCTAGGAGTGCAACTGTAAACATCTGCAGTAAAGCCACCTGAGCACTGTCGTGGGGGAGTATCACTAACACCAGAGCTGCCTTGCCTCTGTGCAGTTGTCTTTACTCACAAAAGGGGCTGTGACTCCCCAAGGACTCAGAGTTGGTAGTGTTTTGCAGTAGCTCTATTATCAAGGCTGGCACTCCATAGAAAGGAAAACAAGGTATTGGAGAAGATGCCATTCTGTCTTTGCCACTGATCTCTCACATGGCCACAGTAACAGTAGTGGGATTTCCCCAGCTGTTCTGAAATTGCAAGCAGATGAGTCCTTGGAAGCAGGGAATGCCCTCTGTGATGTGAGCAGCGTCTACCACCAAGACTACCCTGATTTTTAGTTCAACCTTTGCTATAATGGTAAGAGTAAGCTTATAAGTGTCTGCTTTCTGCCCGCAAAAGTAACATGGTGGTACCTTTCCTGAGATATTTTTTTGCAACTGTCTCCTCTCAGAGAAAGAGCATAGCTGAGTTGTTGCCTACACCTGAAACAGATTCTGGTAGCACTGCCAGTCTTGGATTTTTGAAGGTAGTTCTTTGAAAGTGAACATACACTTCAACCAGCAAAAGCAGCCATAGTGTAACTGACTTCCTGCACAATGCAACAAATATGTTTTGTGGTTTTCCTTCTCCCTTGTGCGTTCCTCCTCACTGCTGTAATGGCTTACTCATGCAGAAAGGGTGCTATCTCAGGCTCTGCTCAGCTTGATTGCAAAACTCCCAGTGACTTCAAATCTGATCATAGTGTTGCCAGTATTTTAAAGAACTCAGCAGGAACAGCAAGAAGCAGATGCCTTAATCTGGGAGACATTTGCTTGGAAACATTCAAACTATCTTGCTATGTTTCTCTTGTGTTACACTTTCAGACTTCTTCCAACAAAGTATGTAGGCCTCTGCTCCCTCCCCTTTCCTCCATGCATCATGGCACAAAGAGGGGGGACTATGACCTTCTCTTGACATGTAGATGATGGCTTCTCCCAAAGCAGTAATCCAACAGCCTTCACAACAAAATTTGCTTTTCAGCAGCATACATGCTTGTTCCAAAATCACCACTACCTAAAGTCCATTCAAATGTTTGTCTCCAGCCCTTTCGGAGAGGAACTCTAGATATAGCTGTTACTTAGATATTAGCCCACATGTGTCTTAGGAAAGATTGTGCCGTCTTCTAGGACCTTAAAGATCACGGAAAACTTGCTGCGTTATCTTTTTTATTAAGACGAGAATTTTTAGAAAGAGCAAATAGAGGAACTTACCCAGAATCTGAGTTTCATTTTTCTTTTGGCACCCTGGGAAACAAATTTATTTTAATGTGAAACTTGCCACACTTTACCAAGAGGACAGATTACCAGTGGAAAGAATACTTTTTTTGTTTTGTTCTTTCTTTCTTTCTTTCTTAGTAACACTCAGTCAGAAGGCCACAGTGTGCGATTTTGCAAACCTTCAGCATGGACACTGAGTTGTTTATTTTGTCAAAAGAATGATGTTCTGAAGGCACAGTGGAAAAGCATCATCAGAAATCTTTAAGGTTCAAATATTTGTGTGTAATTTGTCAGCAATGTCAGCAATGCAGTTCCCAGATTGATGACACCTTAGGTCCCAAATGTGCTCCCATGCCTTCTGGAGTTATATTTCATTATGTATCGAGGCAGACATTAGGTATCAGATGGTATAGCAAAATCATCACGGAGAATATACCTCGCTGTGGGAAACATACTCCCCAGAGTAACATTCAAATGGATACCATGATTGGTAGAAATTTAAAACTGATTTTAAAAAGTGTATATAATTGTCGGAAGTTCATTAGGGCTCAGTCCTGAAGAAATCTGAGCACACCAAGCGATGCAAGCATTGAACTAGCGTCACTGAGCAGGCTGAAGTTCAAGTGTTTTCAAGTAAGCAGAAGCGGAGAAGCCAGGTGGGAGTTGCAGTGTTCATAGCAGTCACTTCTGGGTTGGCCTGAGGGCCAGCCCTCCCATACCCCCGTGCAGCAGCACCCTCGGTTTACATGGGAAATGACACTCATGTAAATGCAGCAGCTGGACTTCTACAGTTCGATTGATGCTGGTCCTCTGGGGACACATTTACCGTGAAACAAAAATGGCATTTTCTAGCAGTCTAACTCATTTGCTATTTTGTACTTTGTTTTTTTTCCACTGGTTTAGCAGGTGTCAGTTTGGAGGGAAAGGGATTCCTATCATAATAAAAGACAAAGTTAGAGAAATCTCTGGGGAAAAGTCATAACTCATCCTGCCTTGGGGTGGGATGGTAGCAGAAAACAAAGTGGAAAGTCGTCTGACCTATGTGTATCAGTCCACATGTTCATAGGTAATTCAGAGACCCAAATTAGAACTCTTCACATGATTCTGTTTACAGCCTACATTTCTCAAAATATGCTGGTTTAAAATAAGCTTCCATACAATAGCAGTCTCCTTAAAGCTCCCAGTTCTGTCACTGTGGTCTTGACAGTAAAGCTGTAAGTAAAAAATATCATCAGCAGCTCTGGCTTTATAAAAGCCAAAGTCACCGCTGAGTTCCTCAAATCCCTGCTCCCTTCAGCAAGGGACAGCAGTGAAGACCCCAAGATCTATCCACTTCCCTAGAGCAGCCCCCCCACTCCCATGAATATTTTCAAATAAAAAACTAAGTAGCAAGAAGCTCAAAGCCTGAGAGATCTGATAAGCAAGCATTTGTCCCCTCCTTCTGGGTATTGATGTGCAAATAGTGTCTGAGATTTCCAGCCTGCACAGAGTTGTGCTGTTTTCGCTCAGAATCTCACACAATCATAATAAGAGGAGCTGAAGGGATCTCTGCAGGGAGCATCGCATTTACACAAACCGTTGTGAACTGCCCTGTATTAGCAAATTACATTTGAGATGGGCTTTAAAGCCACCAGTCCTTTTCAAAATGCGACTTTGAAGACTCAGACTCCCTTGACTCTGTGGACTGAAGACACTGTGAGACACTTTTACGCCTTTGAGAAAATGGTTTATAATACATATATGAGAGAAAAATAAAGAATAAAGAGTATTCTCTTGCCTATCTTTTCTTTCTTTTTCCTCTTTTCTTTATTTACCAAAAGTACCTCCAAGGCTAATGGCATTTTCTTTGGCCGCTGGGAGCAGAGAAAGATTGAAGTCTGAAATATGAAAGCTTTCTCTTGTTTTTTAACAACTTTGGATCACTGTAGTTAACTCCCAGTCTCAGTTCAAAGCAGAACTTGAAGCAGAAAGGCTGGTTCTGCATTTTTTTTTATTAGAAATGAGCAATAAATGATTCCTCATCCTAGAAAGGAAATATGGAGGCTTAGAGTTCCTTGTCCTGGATGAAAAGTCAAAATCTCTAAGACTTGTGTGAACTGACAAAAAATAAAAAAGTTGTCTGAAATACCTCATTTTGATGGTATCAAAGTGTTTCATGTGTGACCTCTTTTTCATTTTAAAAAATGTTTTTATTATAATCAGCTTAAATTTCAAAACAAAGTCACTTTGAATAAAAAGTTAAAACAGGTTGTCTTAGTCTCAATTTTTTTCCCGACAGAAGAAATTCATCAAACTTGCTCTCTTTCTGTGAAGCATTTCAATCAAGATGAATCAGCCTTTTTCAAACTAAATGTCTTAACATGATATTTCTGCTCAGCTCTTGCTGTTCCAGAAATGGTGAATTCCTTGGACACTCTTGTGTTGATGGGCAGCACACGGGGCAAAAGTTTTGGGGCAGTGTTAGTTTGGGGTTCAACATGAAAGACAGATCTCAAGGAGCTAAATTCAAGGGTGACAAGGATTTGAGCCTTTCTGAAATTTTGAGTTTCAGTCCTGATCAGTGCCCAAAACTGTGAGACTTCTGAGTCACTGCTGATGATACCAAAGCTTTCTCTGAGATTCCCAGCTTACCTGCTCTGGCATGAGCAGGAAATTTGTTGTGGATAGTTTTGGCAGGATGTTTTGGTATTCTCTCTCGCAATATAGAAGTCCAGAAGCAAAAATGTTGTGCAGATTAATCAAACTCCTTCTAGCCTCTGAATTACACTGGCATTTCAATTTGAGCTGAGCAAATTTGGCCCTTGCTATACCAAAGCTGCTTTGCCTGGTTCGAATGGCAGCTAATTAAACAAAATGCCAGTATTTGAAAGAAGGAAGGAGCACGGTCTACTAAACCTTGGAGCTTCCACAAGTAGTCATTCTGTCCCAATATCTTCCTCTCCTTTTCTACCGTGAGAAGATCATGGAGATGTACTGGTAAAATCACGTCTTCAGCAATGGGAAGACCACAAATATTTTCTTGCCTACCAGCTGACTGTATCATCACTTTATTTCTGAAAGTCTGAAGTACAGAATGACTGGGCTAAAAGCCACTCCAAGAATTCAGTGCTAGATAGAGATGGCTTGATGCTTTAATCTTTGCTCTTCTTACGACCTTAATTTGCTCCATGATCATGAGCTGTTCATGTAATCTCCCTCGAGCATAGGTTTTCCAGGAGCAGAATGAGAACAATATTTAGTTGTAGAAGACAGCAGGAAGAAATATCCCTGAAGTTAACCACTCAGGCCAAATGGTGGCAAAGACAAAGGAAATTTATCACTCCTAAGCCAAATGTCCTCTGGGTGTAGGGCTTGAAATGCTAGTAGGAACTGACTTATTTCTTTATTATTCTCCTTTTCCAAGCTTCAGATTTCACAGGATTCCTGGATATTGTGGATCAGCTTGAGCTTTTAATGAGGTTGAGCCCTGGGAAAGCAAACAAGTAGGATGGAGGATGGAGGGTTTCCCCAGCTTGCATTTCATCCAGGTTGTCTCCCTAGTATCTCATCCTGATCAGAACAGGATACTCCTAGTCACAGCATCTTCAAGGGGGAGGTGGAACTGGAGTTGATACAATATTTTTTAGCTCTGACTGAATTTGTGAAGAATATAGGTCAAGCAATTTAAAAGATGGGGTGAAAGAACCCCTAAAATTTGATAGGGAGTCAGTTTCCACTTAAAAGAAGAACTAAGCTAGGAGTAGTAAGAAGAGCGGTCTCTGGGGAGGCAAGGAAATAGAGAGAATAAAGGACAGTCCTTAAAGAAACGAGACCTTAACCTAAGCTATGGAAAAGGCTAACTTCCCAATATAGATAGATATTGGGAAGAGGATCTAGGCAGCATAGCAGCTGCGTCTAGTGAGATTCAGCCTGGCAAGCTGACACCAGCAAAGACATCACAAATAGTTTCCCCTTTCCTTCTCACTTCCTCCTTTGCCAAAGTTTAAAGTTTTCCCGATAATTCCCTTATCAGAAGTTTGTGCTAAGGACTCTTATCTGGATTTTACAGGCAGTTTCTGGCACAAGACCAAACACAGAGGAAAGTATTTCATTCTTCTCCAGTTGTTAACTGAAAGCAACATTATAAGCCAACAGTATTATTCTCATTAATGGGAAGGGACTATTCATGATGGGAACATATGTGTTTGGCTTTCAAATGAGACTCAGCACCGATCCTTGCTTCAGACCTGGTACAGCTCAGCAGGGCTAAATCACTTTTTAAAACTGAACAAAATGAACCTTAATTGAGGCATTAAAAACACGTTCCTTTGATCTTTCTGGGACCTGCAGTTCTCCCAGTGCTGATGGTTGGCTTCTGCCCACTTGGGCAGGTGAGACAGGAGGGCTCCCAAAGACAAGCACAGTGCTGCAGAAATTCTGGGTTTGTAGGTGATTTTTTGTCATTCCCCCCAGCTCTCTGTTTTTCTCTTTCAAATGTAATTGAAAGTCATTCTTTTAACTTTATTAATAATCTGCTTGATACATTTGAAATTGCAGGTGCCTTCATCTCAGCATTCATTTCCTTGCCCTTTAATGTGGACCTGAGTCAATTCCCCGTCTCACTCAGAGCTGCTTATTAGTTCTGCTCCTTTTTGCTCACTCTCCCTTTCCCGAATTTCTTCTTAGTCTTCAGCCGTAGCGGAGCCAAGTAGCCCATTGGGCTGAGGGGCCAGGCCAGGCTGGAGATGCCTGGCTGTGTACAGTTGTACTTGTAAAGGCATTACCATTATGGCCTAGGACAGTCCTAAAACCATCCTCCTCAGATCATGCTGATGATGCAATCACCATGAGGCTGCACAGCGGGAGGCCTCCCTCTCTCCTCCCTTTACAACGGCGTAGGGGGACTCTCGCTCCCCAGGGTAGGGGTCAACTGGGTCCCTCTTCTCCTCCTGTCGGGGTGGTGCACCTTCCTCCAAAATTAGTCATTTTAGATCTTTCAGGAACAAGATTTATTTCTCTTTGTTAGCAGCCCTTCAAAGTTAGAGCCCACAAGTCTGCCAGGAGGAGCAGGTATTTTGGCAGAGAAGCCAGAAGAGAAACAAACTCAGATAATAATTCAAAACCAAACCAAAAAGTTCCTTTATCATCAACAGGGAATGACTTCGTTTACATTGAAGGATGATGTTAATTCTCTCCCTTTCACAGCTGGGGAAACTGAGGCCTGGAACAAGGAGAAGAGTAGTGCAGTGCTCCTCAGCAGGCTGGGACCAGAGCTGGGTTTACAACTCAGCCATATTTTCTATTAAATACCACTGCTTCCCACAGGAGGAAGGGGCTATTTCAGGAGCAGCTTCTGCTAATGGTCCAAGCTGTGGCCCTGCCTGGGTCTTCCCAGGCACAAAGACCAAGCTGCCCGCAGAGAAAATAAACAACCTGCTTTGGATTTGTCTTGCTGGGAGATGAGTTGCTTTCTTGCTCTGTTGCTGACATGTGGTGATTAAAGAGATCAACTGTGGAGCTTGGGGCATGATGAGGGGATCCGGTCACTATGTGAGCTGTCATCTCGCACTGTCAGGGTGAGTCTGGTGCAGAGAGGAGCTGTGATAAGGCAGCTGGTTGACGGGACATTCTGCCTAAGGCACTGTGAAAGAGTCTATGAACCTCTTCTTACTGATGAAAATGGTTCCACTATTTTATTTTATTTTATTTTTGCCTCCTCCCTCCAGCCTCTTTTTATCCCCTTATCTTCACCTGTAGTTGATAGATTAATGTATGGCTCTGGAAGATAAATGCACTCTCAGATCTTCAAAAGGTAAGGCAGTCTCTGAAACCTGTGCTTACAACTTTTTCTTGGCGGGTGACAAGGTGGGCAGGCAGGATGACATTACCTTCATCTTGGCCTCCAAGGTCATGCTGAGATCCAGATTCTGGAGCCCAACAGCAGAGCAAGCAGCAGAGCTCCCAGTAACATTGTTGGATGGGTCAGACATGTTACATACAGATTTACCTCTGTTCTCTGCCAGGGCAAAACCTTTCACCTTCATCTACTTATTTTCTTCTGGCACAGAACAAGAGATGGAAGAGGGTAGAAGGGTGTCAGGAAGGGAGAGCAAGCCAAAACTCTCCAGGGTTCAGGACTATGTATTGGGACTTTGGCTCAGCCCTAAATCCTGGATCTGTAAATGCCAGCTGAAAGAGAGATGTCCAACCCCTAGCACACACTGACACTGCTGTTCACTGCTGGACTTTTTCCCCAGCAACTTCCCTAGCAATCAGCAGTCACAGTTCAGCTTCCCTCACTGCCATGCTGCATGATGCTGTGGAGAGGAGAAAAGCTGGAGAAGGAGAGTTATGCAGGGCCAGAACTAGCAGGGCTTATGCATACAGAGCTTAAGTGGTGACTCCAGGATAAGAGAAAATGTAATTCTGTTTGAGCACTTCACAGAGTTTCAGAGTTCGTCCCTGAAAATTAGTGGCCGAATTAAGTCATTAAACCCTAATCAAAAGCAACTAATCAGGAATCAGTGGGAGATCTTCCAATTAATCACAGCTGGAGCTAGTGGAGCTGCACTGCTGGTGGCTTGAGGAAGAGGATGGCAGTAAGGAATTTACAGGACTGTGAAGTCTTCTGCCACAGAAACACCCCAATGGTTTTCTGCCAACTCGGAGTGTGTGATAGGGCTGAGGGCCCTCGACAATATTTAAGGAGATATGGCTACTTGAGATTTCCATATAATTTCACAAATGTTGTTGAGCCAGCCCTCACTTTGTGGGTATTCTACTGACCCAGCACATCATGGTGTTGTAAGACTGCTCTGCCTTACAGAGGGGTATAACAGCTCTCATGTACAGTGGCTAGCAGTTGTCTGTTACCCCACAATCCTTATACCTGAGAGTCCCCAGGACCTTTATAGATCTTATAAGTAAATATCAGTATCCTGACTTCAAAGGAAACTGAGCTATGTGCAAGATGTGCCATGACACTGCAGACTTTGCACAGACTTTGTCTGCATTGAAGATTTAACTTCAGTTAAAACAGAGGTTTACACAACAGATGCAAAAAATCACTTTTGGCTGTGTTGTGATGCTCTGCAGGAGATGGCACTCTTAGCTGCTGTTTCTTCTTCGACTAATCCATGGTAATGGCTAAGATGACAACCAGTCTCTGTGATCAGTCACTGATAGACTATTAAGTGCTTCCCACACCCTGGGGCACTAATCTGCCGTACTGCCTGTGGTCGGAACATTAGCTGGAGAGCAATGTTTCCATTGTCAGAACTCATACCTTCAGCTGAGAGAGGTGATGGTTGCCCACCATACCCTTCTAGGCCTACAGTCTTTCTACTCAAAATCCATCAAGTTAGCAGATAACTCTATCCCATGAAAGCAGACAGTGTATGGTGCAGAGAATTAAGGCATGTGAAGGTGCCTGGACCCTTGCACATCTCCTGCACCATGAGGTCACTGGAACACAAAACTACTTTTTGATTTGCTTTCTATTTTACGATAAAACACCCTCAAGGACATTCCTCTCACCACTGAAGGCATCTGTGGAAGAGCAGAGATACTCTGCTGCTTTTGGAAATTCCCTCACTTCCAGCTCCAAAGAAATGTCTCTCTTCATAAATCTTATTGTACCTATAAAATCCCTTCCTGTTCTTTAGCTTCTGCTTGACTCCCTCTAACGTGACTGTGACACAACTGCATTCAGGCTGCACTATAAAAAGAATAAAGTGCATTGTGTCGAATTGAGCACAGCTGTAAATCTTTGCCAGGTTGGAGTCGACACAAATTGAATTCTATCATGGCTCTTCTTCAGAGTTTTTACTGACTACCTTTTAAATTTTCCGAGGATGAGATGCAATTTAGTTTAAGTAACCAAAGTGAGAAGGTGCACAGCATTGTTGCAGACCATCAGCCTCTGAGGGTCAGGTCTATAGGAGAAGGGGGCACTGCTCAGCTCAAAATGTATTACTCATAAATGCAGATGAATGCAAGCAACAAACTTGAGAGAGAATGAAAACATCTGTGCTATTCATCTACATATCGAGATGTGAACTTAATATGGGATTAATACTTCAAGTGACAGATTTTCTGGAGAACCCACCTCCCCACTAGACAGCGAAGTGACAGCAAAGTCTGATACAATTCCCCAATGCCTGAAATATTTCTGCTCACCCCTTTTTGTGTGTGTGATGTGAGGGGAGCTCATAAGGGTTTTTAATTTAGATTGAGATCAAAGTTTTAAACCTAGGCCATTTTCCTGTTTTATGGCATGGCCCCACAAATAAACATGTTGGCATAATTGGGGAGTGTGGTAAAGAGTGAGACAAGGATGAAAATCCACAGGTTGCAGTGACAAAGGGTCTTTTTTATTGGCTTTGTGACTAGAGGCTATTGCCGTGGAGCTGCAGGGTGAGAAATCACCTGACTGAAACCACACCTGGGCTGATGTCTTCTTGGCATCACTTGTCCTGCGCCCTCTGGTCCATGACGGATACATGACTCCTAAAACTGGCACATCGAGCAGCATGAGTGAGAGAGCTAGGCATTAAATAGAGCTCCAGGACATCTACATTCTTCTTTCTTTGTGACTGGAGTAAGTTATTTCCCTCCTATGTCTTGGTTTCCTGCAACCAGAGGACAATCTACCACCCCCTGCAGAGTGCAGAGAAATCTTCTGTTTTAAAGTCATCTGCATGCTGTCACAAGGATGTCATTTCTTGTGATGTTTAGTATGTTCCTCTCTTGTCTTCCCTTGAAGCTTGTTTCCACATAAGGTTTTTTTCCCTGATCTGCTGTCCTGTCTGTCTACTGCTTTCTTCATAATTTCTGTGACTGTACTGAGCTATTGATTTCTGGCTTGCTCATTTTCTAGATTTGGGGGAGTGGGAAAGGAGGCCCAAGGGAAGGTCGAGATAAACCGGCAATTTGTCTCTGCCTTGCCTTCTGCATCTCTTACTCCAGATCTCCATTACATCCTTGTCCTCACTGCAATTTTTCTGCCAAACACCATTTTTACCCTCCTCACAAGTCCCAGGAGAGTTGTTATTTATGGCTGGTGGAACAAAACCAAATGACACAAGCTTGTTCCCAGCCTGCAAGAGGACATCTATTAGGGGGGACTTTAGAGAAACCTTTTGTTTAATAATGGGATCACTTGGGTTCTTTCCAGTCTTTTCCCCCTCTCTCCAAGTACCAAAGAGAAGACTATGAGGTACTTTATTCTCTTTAGGGAACTGGCAGTTTACATGAATTCAAATGATTTCTAGATGTTCTGTGTTCATTTTCTTGCTGATGCAGACCCTTCATTTCTCAGAATACTTATTACCTGGGAAGAGAGGGTAAAGGGTCATCCACTTCACATTTAAGGTCAGTTTGGGGATGATAAATATTATTCTATGAATATTTCTGCAAAAGAAAACACACTCTCCATGATTTCCATCTTCTTCGCTTCATATATAACCAGAACTTTCTTTTATTAAAAAACAAAACAAAGACCCTAGGGGTTTCACTGAATGAGCACGAGAATTATTTCTAGCAAATCCTTTCCTTTTTACTCTGTTTTTCTGTGGGAGATGCCTCAGATAGCTGTATTCCAGAACCCAAAGAGCAGTGGCTGGAAATGCATCTTAAAAGTAAGTGTGTGTGATTAAAAGTAGACTTAAACTTGTTGTCTGTGAAGTCTCTGGTAAGTCACCTACCAGTAACAATGTGTAGGTAAAAATAACCGTCAGGGGGGTCACTGCACAGGACTGAGTCCAGGACCTCTCTCTCCTAGGCAAACCTCTTTTCTTAAGGTCTGGTAGCTGTGAGAAGGAGGAGAAGGTATCCCTTCTCTGAGACTGTCAGAGGCAGAGGGATAAACGGTGCTGGATGGAGCAAGGGCGTTTGGTTTCTCTGAGGAACTCACACCACATAGGTGGTAATGCTCGTATTAGGAATGAAAATGCATTTCTCTTTCACAGGGAAAAGCTTGTGACCTCTGGCTCTGTGACAGTCTACCTGGCTGTGTATCTGGCCGTTAGTCCCAGGAGCCCTTCCCAGCTATACTTCACATTTTCTCAATTGTTTCTAGAAATGACTGTTTTCATGGGCATGTCGCAGTGTGATGTATGGCTGAAGACAAGCAGCGAGGAAATCTGTCTCCATCGAGGCTCTGTGAGTCTGCTACCCCTGTCTAGCTGCTACTCTTCTGTTTTAAAAGCCTCAGTATTCTCCACTCAGCTCACCTTCCTGCTCTTTCCTGGTCTCCAGATCCATTAGTCTGTCTGGGCTGGTACCCATTAAATTGCTGAACATTGGCTACTCTAAGCAATCTAATCAGAATTGCAGCTATTAAAGGCAGAAATAGTAAGAAATGCAGTCTGGCACTTGGATTAAGAGAGAAGTTTTGTCAGTGATTGTCATCATTGGCAAAGGGTTGTATAAGCTGCTATAGGCAATATCTGATTGTCAGGGAAGTGTTTATTAATAAACAGTTTGCTAATAAGAAGCAGTAGTATTCCTGGATCCAATTCTCTGGTTCTTGCAGGGCTTCTAGTACCCTGTTTGCACCAGCTCCCAGATAGAAGGAAATTTGTGCAATAGGGGAATATTGCCACCTTCCATTCACAGAGGCACAAGTGTGCAAGCTGTTCAGTCTAAGGTTGCTCAGGCAGTCTGATATTGCCTGAGATAAGCAGATCTGCGTGTGTACAGGAGGATTGTCCCTTGACGGAGATGTGATTTCTGCAGGCACGTGAATTCTTTTGCTTGTATATTTTTCAAGGATTTCCAGAGTGCCTACCTGCTGCTGCTAATAATACTGCAAAAAATCTCACGACAGCTTCTTTGTCAGTGCTCTGGAAGGGGTATGTTACACTGGGGAGGAGTTGGAGAAGTTTATGGTGCAACAGTCCGCAGTTAGGTACTTGCTGGCTTAGGCACATCAGCCACGCACATTAGCTGTCCTGCCTTGTGCACCCTTGTCAGTGCAATTCTTGTTTTAAAGTGTAAATGAAACTGCAGCAGGAACTAGACTAAGAGGCTTCAGTTTCATGTGCCTTAAACAAAAACCCCCACACCGAGCCACTATGGTTAGAAGCATAGTTCAGGCCGAGGACAGCACAGCGGAGCTTTCCTGGGCTCAGAACAATAATCTGATAATTAGTAGATTTGATGGGAAGGTGGGATGGAATCTGCCATCTACGCTGAATTTTCACCCATGTTCAGAAGCACACATGTAAGGCTCAGATGGACAGTTTTAGCCCTGAAACTCATGGATGCTCTAGGCTACTCTTATTCCTGGTCAGACTGAGCTTTATCTTAGCTTAGATCCCATTTGTTAGCTCTATTTAGCGCTTATTTGTTTGGATCACCTGTTAAATTCCTTGGAATGATACATTTCAGAAATGGATAGATTTTTCTTCACAATGGATAGAAGAGAACATCTTAGTCAATGTCTCTCCAAAGGCAAGAATGGCAGTTTTACAAAACCCAATTCTACCTCTGGAGAAAGTTTGAAGGTTTACCTGGAGAGCTATCCTAGAAAGCAGCTCTTACTTCCGCTGACTCCTGCTCCTTAGGGGAGAAAAAAAAATTGCTTTTGCCAGTTTAATTAGCTCTCAGTTCAGTAAGCAAACTGTGGAAAACTGGCCAAGTCATAAAAATAAAATAATAAAAAAAAGCAATTTAGCCTTTTAACTGATATAGCTCATGCTGGTCAAACCTTTCAGTGTACACTTGGCCTTTATCTGGGACTGATTTAAAAATACAATATAGTATAATATAATATAATATAATATAATATAATATAATATAATATAATATAATACGGGGTGTTGAAATGAAGATGTCGGACAATAGGCACACTCCTTGCTTCAGAAGCTCTTGAGTAAGAGTTTGCAACTTCCAGGGTTCATTGATAACGTTCCATCCGCCAGAGATGTTGACGTTCTGTCACGGTTCCCAGTAGAACAAATTGTCACATAAATCAGAAAAGGTGGAGTCAGTCAAGATATGGAATTCACCCGCATCTACTGTAAAACTATGAGTCCCATGTTGAAAATTTCACACTCACGCTAATTTAAAAAGAAGAAAAGGCAGTTAATTCTCATCTTGGATGGGAAGAAATTTGTTGAATGCGTTGAAGTAACTGGAGATTTTTTTTGCTTTGCTTGGCACGTGCACATGGTTCAGATATTTTGCACTTGGCCTTTGGGATTTATTGATCTAAATCCCTTTGCACTGTATGCAAAAACATAACCCTTGAAGCCCGAAGGTACATTTTGCTGGCCTCCCATATGGTGTGTGAGTTTCCCTGCTGGCTAGATGGCTTGTTTCACAGCATACAGCTGTAGCTCTAAGACTCTTACTGGGAAGGATGCTAATTCCTGTGACTATTTATTTTTTCATTTTACCACAAGTTTCTGGTATTCTGTGTTTTTCTTAAACCCCTGAGACAAGGCTGCTTACAGCTAATGGGCTGCTAACAGCTCTCACCTCCAACTAGAGAAGAGAGTTTTGAAAGATGTGCCAAGGGCTGTGGGATCAAACTGCCAGGGGAGCCTGAGACTGGATTTCCAGATGCTTAAAAAACACCAACCAAGAAGTTTTCAGATGAGACTGTGACCAGTCTGACTCTAGCAGGAAAATTTACTCTTTGTTTAAAGCCTTGATGAAAGTTGGACACTAGACAAAAAAAGTTACTGTTTGGAGAGTGGTCCTGGACTTTTAATTGGTGCTCATTCAAGATCTTTTCACTCTATGGCGAGTTTGCTTTGAATGGGTATGCGACACGAATTTGGAACTTTGCTATGGAATGGAAATTGTGAAACACTCATATTCAGAACAGCCAAGAGTTTCATCTAGCCCATTTGTAATCCCTTCATTTAGATGGAATGAAGCATTTCGTTCTGATAAGGTCAAAACATGAAAGTATGAATATATTAAAATACGTGTCAAAATGAAGGTAATCAAAATGAGAACTGAAGCAAACACAGTTGAAATCATTCACTCTGATTTTCTCCCCCACTATAAATTTCAGCACTGTGGACATATCCTTATGAAATGTTTTCATGGGAAAACTGTTTTGCTAGTAGATAGCTGTTCTGACTGCAATAATAAGATTTTGATCAATTCTAGGAAAAATGCAGGATTTTGGAGGGAGATGCTTGAGATTCCCTAGTTCTGCCATCAATCACATCCTTGCCTCCAGACTTGACTGAGCAAACCCAGCTGCTGCTGTTGCTGTCGATGTGACTCTCAGGCACCCGGCGACCTTCGCTTAAGCTCAGAGTTTGCGCTAGGGGCTGCAGAGGGGCTGCCTGGGATCCTGAGCCTCAATCCCTGCCTTTCCTCTGGCATCTCCACAAAGACCTGCTGGCATATTTCAATTCTGACCCTGGAGATGTGTTTGCTGCCTTGTCCCCTATTGTAAAGGGTGCTCATTCAAAAGAAGGGACGCAACTGGAAAGGAATACCTGAAAAGTGATCCAGGATATAATCATCATTTAGTATTTTAATTGTGAATATCTTTCCCTCCCAATTCCATGGCAGTAAATCATTCCCTGGCTAGCAGGCTACTTGTTCTCCTCTCTCCATTTTGCCCCTGTTGGTTTGAATTCAATTTATGTGCAACTCCTAGCAAAACATAAACACTGTGTCTTCTTCCATGCATGCTCTCTCACTGTTGTTTCCCAATCACAAACGGTTTTTCTATTCCACTGCAGTCTTCAGTGCAGGAGAGGGATCTATAAAATTTGACTCACGAAGGGAAAGAGACAGCATTTGACTCATGACTTGAACGAGATGGCAGATGGGTGAAAAAAGATAGACCCCCCCCCCAAATAAAGAAATATAGTCAGAAAACGGAAGAGATTTAAAGCAGCTATCAATCGGTTGCTGTTCCAGCTTTAAGAGCTGTTGAAACAACATAATAAAAGACAATAAATGGAGAATTTACGACCTACCTGCTGGAAATAGCCTACTGCATCTATCGTGTGGGGCGAACACAGTGTGCAAGTCTGGGTGTGGGACTGGCAACAGTCATCCTGCCTGCCGGAGTGGGGCGTGCAGGGGTGCAAGGTGACCACCCTCTGCCGGGCTGTGAGTCCATCCATCCCGCCGCTCTCCCGTGCCCCTTGCCTGTGCCTCCTCCTGGGTTCCCTCTGCTCTCCCGGCACCTATATTTGCAGACTTGGTATTTTGTATTTTAAGGATTCCGTTTTGTTCAGTTTGACTAGTAAACCTGAGACGATTCATTGCAATCGATAGCAACAGGCTGGATTTTTAAGGGCTGGGTATTTTACGGCTGGGGATGGACCCATGAGCTGAGACTGGAAGGAGGAAGGGAAGGTGAAAACACACAATACTGCCTACGGCAACCTCGAGAAAGGCTTGCGAACTGCCGGCGCATATTTAAATCTCAGCAAAATCACCAGAGGGGAATAAAACTACAAAAACAAAGCAAAATCGAAAAGAAGAAAGACAAAAAACTGAGTGACTGAATAAGGAGTTTTCTAATACCTTCTTCAGGGCTGAAACTGTCCTTTTAAAGAAAAACAACCCCTTCTAAAATCCCAGTGGAGGGCTGAAACTGCAGACATCACCAGAAAAGCGTGGTTAGGCAGCGTGTGTCCTGGGTACAATCTGGGCCTCGGGGCAGTCCAGAACAGCTCTACAGGCAGACGGGAGGAAGGCAGCTGGGAAGTTAGGGCCAGCAGGACCCTCAGGAAACCTGGCCTCTCCTAGGGTCAGTGAGGGTGCTGCTGTGGCCAGGGGCAAGGCCAGGACTTGCCCAAGGCTGTGTCCCCAGGGGGGCGAGCTGGGGGGTTGTGTCTGTGCCTCTGTACCTCAGTTTCTTTTTTGAAAGTGATGGAAGTGACAAGACCCATCGCTGCCTGGAGAGCAGTTTGTGAATTCAGGGCAGCTGCTTCATTCTAGCTGGCTGAAAACATCTTCAGATGCTTTCTGATCCTCACAGCTGTGTTCACTTAAGCACTCATCACATTTCTCCCTAGATTTTCCCTTTAGAAATGACTACAGAGCTCTTGTGGCCTTTGATGAAACCCTGGCTGTGCATTTCTCAGAGCTGCCGGGGTGGGGGACGCAGTCCCACCGTGCTGGTGATAGCCTTGCGTGGTTTAAGGATCACAGACGCTAGAGAGTGGTAAGTCAGGAGAAGTGAGGAAACTACATAGCTGGAAGAGGATCCTCTGGGCATGGAGACTGGGTGTTCTGCCCTGGAAACATACCTCCTGGAGAAATCACCCTGTCTTTTCCAGCCATCAAAGTGAGAGCAGGGTGTGCTGGGCTTTCCTCAGGGAGGGCTCCCTGCTTTATTTCGAAGCACTGGCACAAAGCCTCCACTTGTAATTCGTTTTCCTCCTTTTCCTCCTCAGAAAGAGTTTTAACCTTCTCCCTGTCACTCTTGCTTTCCAGCCACAAGATGCATGCTTTTGTTTTTCAAGGTGCAGTAAATCCTAATGGTGACATGAGAAGCTCTGGCATATCCGATGCTGTTTGTTCTTTTGGAGGAAGATGGGGAGAAAAGCAAGGGGGCTGAGAGGGCAGTAAATCCTAATGGTGACATGAGAAGCTCTGGCATATCCGATGCTGTTTGTTCTTTTGGAGGAAGATGGGGAGAAAAGCAAGGGGGCTGAGAGGGGTAAATCAATCCACGTTCTAAAAGGAAAGATGAAGCATGGCACAATGCCGTAATCCAGTGGAGCCAGTGGGCACTGGAGAGACAGATCTGGGATGGAGAAAGGAGGGGTGGTGGGTCTGCAGTAATCTGGTGACCCTCTTAAATCCTCAGCGTGGAAGAAAGCCCTTGTTAGCCCATAAAGTTGGTGACGTGGTAGCAATAAGCTAAATTAATACCTTTAAATTCAGATATAATAAAAAACTGGGAGCCTGCCCTTTTATAAATGCTTGGGGTCAAGATTGTTTGAATTGTAAAAGCCCAATCAGAGCGACCAGCAGGCATGAAACTATGGATTGACTCAGCTGCCTGAATGCCAGCCCGTGGCAGTGAGGCAGCAACTGCCTTGTCCTCCCCCCTGCCATGGAAGGGTTAAACTGCTCTTCATTTGTCCATGCTTTGCAAAACTTTTCCTTTTAATACAAGGGGAAAGGGACAAAAAGACCGAGGGAATAAAGGGCATCAGCATGTTTACACTAGGACGATGAGACACCTGGCCTAAGGGGACATGATGGTCCCAGGAGAGGGCTCCAGCTTCCTCCTGCAGACTCTGGGGATAAGGCTGATGGGATGTACTTATTGGTGCAGATGTGACTCAGACTATGCGGACAGACAGGAGTCTGTCTCAGCAGGACCTTCTATGATGGCTGTGTGTGATGGTGAGATATCCCTTGTGCATCCCAGCAGGATCATATAATAGTCCTAATTATGGACTATGTCCATCCATCGATTCTCACCCAAAAGGTTCCTGTCTCCATAAATGCTGTGAAAGTAAAAGGCAAGTTAAAGGTTTGAGAGCTGCTCTGAGGCAATTGTCTCAGGGGCTGAAATGAGCCTGCGATGTGTCTGCACAGCACAATGCCTCGTCTGAGAGCTGCAGGAGCAGGGTGCAGCCGGACAGCCCTCGGCTAGTGCCAGATCACACACAGGGGACCAAGAGGCCCAAGCTCCAGCATATAGTGCTATTGGGAAAATTCACCAGGGAAGGCTCTGGACACCTCAGAAAACAAAACAGCAACTTCCTAGCTTGTGAATTTAATAGTCAGGTCCTCCCCAAGCTATGTCTCTGCCTGAAAAACGTAAGTTTGATTAAATTATAAACCACAGCTTCTCTCAATTTGCTGTAGCAAATTTTAGTGTTGGCTTTCTCGAGCTTCTCTTTGAGACTCCAAAGGTTAAAAGATTCATTCTTTATGCCAAACAGGCAAAGAAATGACAGTTTCTGTGGTTAGCAATTGCAAGAAAATTCCCCTCTTCTTTCCATATCACAAGACTCAGAAAGATCACAAGAGCTGGCAACAAAATCACTGAAAATGGATTTTGGAGATTTTACTGGGGAGCTGTTCCAGATCTGTGGACACCTTCTGTTTGGAGCAACCCCTACTGATGGCTGTAGAAAGATGGTCCACCTCTCCCCAAAGGAGAGGATGAGACCTTTTACAGCTTATAAACTTCTTCAGCTTTCTTTAACCACCTGTAGTCACACACTGCTCTGAAAACAGAGAAAACTGATGCCTCTCTACATGGTCCTTGTGTCTGTGACTGAACTTTAAGCCAAAGTCAATCTTCTATCCAAAAGGCTGGGGAAATCAGAAGATACTTATTCCTCAAAATCCTTGCTGATAGAGAGGAATGAAAACATGACCAAAGACTCTGCATGTTTGTGCAGAGAGCAGGGCACCAGCTCCCTCCTTTCACCTTTGGCCATGTCCCCAGTGACATACCCTGATGCGTCTGATCTTGAACCAGCATTAGGATCTTGGAGAATGGAGCATGCACCGGGCTGTTGCTCATAGCAGCTGGGACACATACGTTGAGTAAATGCTCTGTGTTCCTCAGTCGTGCTTAGTGCTGATCTTGCAAATTTAGTACTACTTAAATCTTGGCATGTCAGCGAAAGCCCCCGTCCCCTGTCATACTTCTGCTCCCCATGTGCTCTGCTGAAAGCCAGGCTCTGGTCCTGCCTGCCTGTGGGTGACACCTCAGTGGCCGTCAGGATGGAGGTGGCACAAACCGCTGCTTCTTAAACACTGTTGCCCCCTAAGAAACGCCTCATGCTCCTCTCTCGAGGAGTCATAATTTTATTCAGTGATTCCCACTCCAGGTCAGAATTCTTCCTTCCAGCTGCCCCCAGTGTTTCGTGCTCTACTTCTCCCTCTAGTGATTTCCCTTGTTTCTACTCACGTGCAGAAAAAAAAAAAATCAAACCTCACAACTGTTCCTGTTCTTTTTGCTACTCATTTCTCCATTGCTGTCCATCTGCAGCAGACATATTTTGTAGCAAGAAGCACAGAGTTAATGGAAATTCTGTGAATTTACAAACAATCATTCAGAGCAGAGAATGTGCCTATTTTTCTGCTAATACAGTAGTTTTTTTTTTTAAAAAGCCTTTTTTAATTGCATTTGGAATCTATTCTAACGATTTACCCAGGAGAGTGTTAAGATGTCAAAGCTTTTTCATTAGTAATATATCCCCAAACAAAATCTTTGTTAAGATAGGTTAAGGCAGTAAATAGACCATTAATTTACAGGAACATAATTAGTACCTTGCAGTTATTCATGAAAATAATAGGACTTCTTTTGTTGTTATTCAATGGCAAGATTTAAAACAAATGTAGGCTCAGTGGGTCAGAAAACTCACAGTCCACAAAGCATCAAAGGTATCGATTAAAGTTTCAACAATAACCTTGACTCTGCCCCAGCACCCAAACTAGCATAATTATGCACACAAAATATATTATCTAAATGATAAACAACGAACACAGTAAACATCACCTGCAGTTTTGAGCAAATAACTGTATATGGCTGGATGACAACCAGTTTTAAGGGACAGAGACTATATTCCATATGTTTCAAATTGGAAGGAGTATTTGAGGAATTTGCTTTTCTAGAGATTGTCGAACATTTGTTTCCAGTGAAAGTATAGTTTCATTAAGATTTACGTTATCTTTGCAATATTGACATCTGTTTAGTTAGAATAACTGAAGTAAAATTCTTCTTAGAATTAAGGTCCTCTAAGGTTCTCAGAATTAAAAAAAAAATTGATCTGAAAATATTTCTCAGTGCAAATTGTTTTTGATTAGTCTTAATTTTAGATTATTAAAAAAGAAAAAAAAATCAGTTGACCTCAGACTGATTAAAAAATGATTTTGTGAGTTTATCTCCTTATTAAAAAGCTTTGATTCACAGATAGCATAAAAATCAAATCTGAGCCAATTTTAGCTATTGTGTGTTACTGCAAATCATAAATTAAATGTGGGAATTTCTTGAGTCAGTAGGTGTATCCATAGAATAGTAAGGCTATAAATCATGAACACTGCTCAACAGGTAAAATATCAAAATATATTAGATAGTGATTAGTGTTGCAGTTATGAATAATAGTAAGTTATTAAACTACAAAAAAGAAGAAGTAATAAGATTATCTTGTGCTGTACTAAGAAGTTCAAAGGTCTGCTGCATCATGAGATGAATATATTATTGCTTACCAGACCAGACATTTCGCTAGCAGCAGCTAAAATAACACCAGAATAAAATTTCAGAGTCTTTGAAAAGGATGTAGCAAGAGATGCTTTAACTTTTTAAATAAATTTTCTTTGTTTTTTATTATTGCTAATAATAATATCTGCTTTATAGGTAGGATGTTTTCTTTATGGAATTCTTGCCAAGGAGTTTCTCTTTTATGTATACATATATATGTATATGTATATGTGTATGTGTATGTATATGAGAATGTGTGTGTATATACATATGTGTGTATATTTGAAGTTAGAAAAAATGTCTGTCAGAAAATTTTCCAGAAACAGGTCTTGAGAAATTAAATATTCAAAGCAATAGAATTATTTCTCCATTATTTGTTTGAATTTTTATTCCAATGACATTGAAAAGCAGCCCAAAGTTAATCTCTGGCTAAGGTTTGTAACTCCCCATTTTGTTATTGAACGAGGAACCAAAGACAGCATGATTTTGGAAATGGGGAAACTGAGGCACGGGGTGATTTCTTATGGGCACAGGGAGGCAACCCTGTCACACCTGGGCATTGCCCCATCCAGTCCTGCTTGGCCTCAGTGGAAGTGGGGTGACCCCTTTCGCTGTTGACTTCCTTCAAGCTCTGTGGGGCCAGCGAGGGACCTGCTGGGAGCCCCGCAGCAGTCTGGGGATAGAGACGCTGGGCTCCAAGTTTGGTTTCTGACTCGTGTGCCTTTGCTGTCTCTAACCGGGACGTGCTGACAGCAGGACAGACTCCTACTGGGATGGGGCTGCAGCTTGACCCTGCAGATGGTAAGGCTCTCGCAAAGTCTCTGTGTCGGAAAGCTCTGCTGCAGGGTGGAGAATTTTAATAAGGAGAGAAAAAAAGAGCGAGAGATAGAGAAACGGGATACATAGCAGAGCATCTGACCTTATTTCCTCAGAGTGTGTGACTAAATCACATAGCTAAAAATAGGTAAGTGATTTGCTTTGATGCTGTAGGATTTTGCTGATACCACTTTTGTTACACATATAAATATAGAGATTTAATATAATATTTCCCTTACTGCAGTGTCTTCTATCAAGACAGTGCTGAAGCCTTGAGAGTTGCTGTCTCTGTCTGCTGCTTTGAGCTGTGAGCTGCAAGCAGAGACTTCTTGGCTCTGCAGCTAATATGCTGGTTGGCCTTTAGGAAAGTGCAGGAAATAATTTTCTTCCAGGAGGGATGTTTTAGGGATAACATTGTCCATTCTGGTTGTCCAAGATGGTCATTGCAAGCCAATGCAGACTTCCTCGCTTATTTCTTATGAGTGGCTGCTCTGGAAAGTTTTGGTGCTCCATCTTTATAGTGAGGAGGTTAAACCAGTTCTACCTTTCAAGGGTGCTGAGCAGATTAGCCAAGCGATCCATGAGGGTTGCTTTGAGATGTTCGGGGGAAAGGGGACACAGAACCCATGCTGGTGATTAAAAGACCTTGGCTACTTTTCTTAGGCCTGTGGAAACACATTAGCAGAAGGAAATATTTTGGGGGATTCCATAGCTTTCTCCCACTTTCTCCCACTCTTCTGTCAATGCCATGCTCCATGCCTCCTTGCCGTAAGAAGTAGAGGGGCTGAGGGTTGAGAAGTGAGTAATAACATCCTCAGTGGTAAACTGCTGAAGGGCAGATGAGATATATGGACAGTGAGGTGAGAAAACATGACATTGAGGAAAACTGGTGGAGCTGCCAGCCTCCAAGCCTTGTGATCAGTGGTACAAAGCAAAGCTGGAGCCCCATGGAGCCAATGGCCCAAACTCGGCTGAGAGCTCTTCTGCTGGTCTTAGCCATACCTGAATGTTTTTCTCTCTTTCTGACTGAGCCGAGAGTGTCTGCTGTGCTAGGCATCTGAGGCTTGAAGTGTACAAATGGAGAGAATTATTTAATACTAAACTATTATTGTGTTGCATAAAACTCTCATATTTGTTTACCAAGGAGCCTGTGCTGAATTCAAACCCGCAGACAGAACTGTCAGAGAGCAGGAGAACAGAGACGGGAGTTTATTTAAATTCAGAGTGGAGTGTTTCACCAGTGCCCATCTTTCTCTTCCCTTTTGATTTCATTCCATGCTTCCCTTTTCCCTTGTTCCCCTCCACTTCTCCTTTACTTTGGTAGACTCTGCGTTTGTGCTCAAGGTTACCAGGCTCTCGACCTTCCTGATGGAGTTGGAGGGTTATTGGTAGAAGGGGAAACTGAGGCAATGTCCAAGCTCAGAGGCCTTCTGTTTCCCATGCTCCAGGCTCATTTCTGCTCCTTCTGGCTGTCTGGGAAAAACTGTGCAGATACTGCTGCTATCCCATATCTCCTACTGAATCTCCTAGGCTCTGGGAAAGGGCAATGCATGCTCAGATAAACGGTGCTCCATGCAGAGAGCTGTATAAATACAGACTTCAGCTGGGGGATGCCAAGAACTGGCACAGCAGGGACTACCAGTCTGTCAACATAACCCCGCTCCTGACAGGTCCCATTTTGTTGAAACAATTCGTTGCAATGGACTGAGTTTATCTCTAAGTCACTGGATTTACACCAGAGATCTAAACAGCCTGGTAAATCTGCCACCAAAATCCTGGGGTAGCATTTGTCTGAGGGGCCCTTTGCGAGGCTTTGGATTCCCCATGCACAGGCTCAGCCTGAGCGTGGCTCTACCCGTCCAGCAGGCAGCCCGTTTGGCTCAGGGGGACTCTTAGCAATCATAAAATGTGCAATTAAACCCCCACCTCCCCTTCTACTTCAGACTGTCTCATCAGGCTCCCGAGCTAGGCAAACATTACAGCTGTGAAGAGATGAGCGTGCTGTTTTCAGCCTGCAGCTCCAAGTCAGCTACCCGATGAAAACTCGTGTTTAAAAATCAGAGCTCTCCCCTTCCTCGCCATGGTCAGCCTGTGCCCACAGGCCACGAGGTGCCTTCAGGTTGCATCCCTTCGCCCCGCTGTCAGCCTCATCGTGCCCAGTCTAGTGAGGGACAGAGCATCTTGCTGCTGCCCTGTCGAGCTGATATAAAAGCACTAAATTAATTTTCATAGAGCCTTTCGGTCAAGCAGTTCAAACCCTTTTACAGACTTTAATTGAGCCTCGGAGTTAATGAAGCCTCACTAACATGCCTGCCGGATAAAGGAGTGTTTATTATCCTCGTTTTACAGAGGTTGTGCGTAAAGCTGGTCTAGTTTCTGTGTGGGTTGTGTTAGGGTTGTTTTCCCCTTCAAAACTAATTGTGAAGCACAAACTGTCTTGTCTTATCAAAAGAAATATTTCCCCGGATGTGTCTGGAATGCAGTGATCCCACCCCCCCTGGTTTTCTGAAGAAATTGTGAACAAAATTTAGGGTCAAAATTCATCTCTTGCCTCCCCAGAAAGTTTTCATGAAAACTAATCCACCTTTTCTAACTTCCTTGAAAGCAGTAGTACTCCAAGAAGAGAGGGTTTCTGCCTTCAGAGGTTCATGACCAGCCTCTGAGAGCTGTCAAGTGAATGGTGCATCAAATACAAGAACTAAATGGCTTCCAAAAACTGTGCAGTGAACTGGTGGACTCCCTCCCCCCCAGAATAATCCACAGCTCCCAGACTCATGCTGTCCTTCTCTAACAGTGGATGTTTGTCCTTGTCTTCACTGCATGACAGGCTGAGAGACAGGTTTTCCCAAGAGCTCAGCTCCTACCTAAGTACCCAAGAGGCATATTTTCAACAAATTGCTGAACAGCAGCAGTGCTGATAGATTCTAGGTGTGCACGTGGTGACAATTTGACTTGTTAAGTGTAGTCAAAAGACTAGGGACTGTTGTTCATTGCCCTTGCACACTTAGGCATAGACTCTCAAGGAGCCTGTGCAGCCTGAGGTACTTTTGAAGCTGAATATTTACGCAGATTGCTAACTGAAGTGCCTTGTCAAGGATCACAGAGGGAGCTTTAGGGTAACAAGAGTTAGATCTAGTCCCAGTGAGTTCTGAACCACTCAGAGAGCTTGTTTTGTGTATCTCACCTAGCTACATGTGGTCTTCTCCCTTGGATAGAAACTCAGCATTTTCCTAGCACCTTCATTATATCCAGAGTGGGGACCCCCTCCTGCATTCTCTCTCAAACCTTCCAGCAATGCGTACTTCTCTTGAGCTTTGTTTTACCTTTCACTGGGGTTAAGGGAAAGCACAGATACGGTTTGATTTCACTCTTGTCCTTTGCGATGTGATGCATAGGATCCCTCCTTCCTAGTGCTCCAAAAAACCCTCTTAGCTGGAGCAGGAGACCTGGGAGTAGCTGGTGGTTTTGCTTCTGCCTCTACCTACCAGTTTCACTGACGAAGTGAAACTGGGAAAGGTTTGCACAACCTTTAACTATGCTAATGTATTTTCTTCTATGTTCCCTTCAAACAGAACGGCCTTCTCTGGTCCATCAGTCAGCATCCTTATCAAAAGGGAGCATGTGCAAAAAAGGGAGACTGAAACACGGATAATCCTGCATCGTCCCTGTGCTGTGTCTCCTTCTACGAAAGTGCCAGCTGGAGACGTGGGTCATTCTCCTGTCCTTTCCCTGTGTTGTCAAACAGAGTTAAATGTCTGAGTGTAGGGTACAGCTTGGCTCCTGGCTCCCATTTGCAGAGTGATGAGCGCATCTGCTTTTGAGCCAGCTGATGTGCTGATGACACATCTTGATAGCTTTACTACCCAAGGAGCTGGCTCCACGCTTCTTGATTCTGGGTTTCTGCCTCACTTGAATAATCAACCTGAGTGGTGTAGAGAGTGCTAGATTGCCAGAAGGGCTCAATACAGATCCATCAGAGTGTGTTACAATTGGAGACACATAAAATGGAGGGCCACAGAGAGGCCAAGATTGACTGCCATCCCATTGCCAGGGTTCCAGCGGCCATGTGTGGATTAGGGTCTGATCCTGGAAGGTGTGTCCTGCCAATGGAAAGGAAAATCCCCACTTCTTCAACCATCTAAGAGAACTTGCTTGTTATCTAGGGCCAAGACTGTACTGTGGCTGCCTAAGGTAAGCCTTGGTCATGTGCATACTTCCTGTGTTTCGCTACTTCCTCCTAGCCCTCACCAGAATCAAAGGAGCTGAGGAGCAGTGAGTCTTCCCTGAGCAGCAGTGCTGCTGAAACAGGCTGACCTCAAACCATTTCAATCAGTGCTCTTCAAAGGGACCCTTGTTCTTCACAGCTGAAGCTGGGAAAGCTTGTTTAAACCTTGCTTGGTCTGTATTTTTAACCTCAGCTGCTGCCATGTGACCCCACAGTAGGTGCTCCCTGGGCTGAGCAGCTCCCCAAGCCCTGCCTGCCTCACAAGCTATTGCAACCATTCCCATCTCTCCCTGGGACCTTGCTTAACAACCACTTTACTTTGCAGTCCTGCAGCCCCACTGCCCATGTCTGGGGTGTGTGGGGTGCAGGTAACTTAGACTGCCCAGCGTTCCTTGGGAGGAGGCTGTGGGAGCAAACAGTGAATGGATAAAATGGGTAAACCAGGTAAGACACGTATCTTGCTTCTCTGCCTTTCTCTGCCTAGGTTGAAAAGTGATCCTCAGCAAGATCCTGGTGACTCAGTATGTCTTAACTTTTCTCAGGGGCAAGAAGAGAAGAAAGTAACAGTGGGATGCAGTGGGATGTGCTGGGCCAGGAGCGCTGCATACTTAGGAGGGGTAAGCAGGAGCGGGGCCCAGGGTCTTGATGGTTACTGTCACCTCAGTGCGTGTACTGCCGTATGGTCTGCCAGTCCTTTCCAGAGCTGGACTGACCCTCATCGAAGGGCACAAAGGCCTTAAGGTTGTGCTCCATCGTGTTATGCACCAGGGGAAGTGAGAGATCAGAAGAGGTGATGGATGTGTCACCTGTGATTTGCAATAAGGTTAGAGAAGTGTGTGAACTGCTTGGGCCTAGAAAATAGGCAGAAATCTCATGACAAGCCCCTTCTACGAGAGCTTTAAAATTCTTGTTTTCCTGTGAGCACTAGAAATGCCTGTAGGGACACCACTCCCCCACGGGGCTGCCCTGCAGCCAGCACCACTGCGGTGCATGGTGCAGGGGGTAGCTCCACTTGCATCTGCTCCACATTGCCCCCCAGAGCACTCGCAGAGCACGTGTGGCGAGAGCAATGAGCAAAATCAGTTTTTCCCACCGCTCGGTCCAGACACAGCTTTGCTTTTGGGGAGAAGTTGCATTAGGATCGGCCCTACCATCTCCATCCGCTCTTCTCAGCCACCGTGCTGCAGATTTCCTCGAGGATTTCCCCGCCGGCCGGTAGCCCGCGCTGCGGAGCGGCGGCTGCGGGGGTGCAGGGGCGGCCGGGGGCTCCCCGAGCGCCGCTCGCAGCAGGTGGCGTCCGAACTCCACGAGAGGCAGCGCGGGCGCCGCGCAGCGCCGCGCAGCGCCGCGCACGCCGCGCAGCGCCGCACACGCCGCGCACGCCGCTCACGCCGCACACGCCGCGCACGCCGCTCACGCCGCGCAGCGCCGCGCAGCGCCGCGCACGCCGCGCAGCTCCGCGCGCCGCCCGCGCCCGCTGCGGGACGCAGGAGCGAAGCAGATTCGCTCCAGCACTGGCGATTCCTTGTGCTTCCCGAGGATTCCCTCTCCGTGGATTTCCCGGCAGCATTTGCCGGTCCTCGGGAAGAAATGCACGGCTGCCTGTTCTAGTCCGCCGGTGTCATTAGAAAAAAAACTACTCGGGAATGTTTCAGGCAAATCTAGCTGTATCATGGAAAATCATCACTGTTAGTTTGAGAAAAATATCCAGCTTCGAACCCAGGAAAACATCTAGAAATAAGCAGCAAATTCCCAGCGTCATCATCCCCCCCCCCCCCAACCTCCCCATCCTGCTACCCACCCCCACCTTAATTCTGCCCCCACCTCTGTGTGGGCTGAGCAGCGTATCACACAGAGAGGGCCTGGAGCACCAAAGCGATGCAGCACATTAATCTTTTCATTTTGTGGAGCTTTTAAACACGTCGTGCTCGATCTTAGACTGGAGAAGAGCTGCAAGGACTTTGCCAGACCCATTGCAATAGGAATTGCACTACAACTATATATAGAACCGGAATTTTTGGAGAGAATACAGGCTTGGGTGCATTTTGGCAGAAGTTTTAATGTTTTCCTCACAGCATAGGGTCTGTGTGGAGTAGAATATTTCCAGGAATAGAGGCGGGTGGTACTTGGGGCTGGTGTTATGGAATGTATAGGGTAAATTTGCATCAGCATGTGGGGAGTTAGCAAGTAGAACAGAGCAGAACTCAGATTTTATGTTCTGCGAAATTCCTGGGGTTTATTTCATTCCAAAATAGGATGACTTTTTTTTTCATGAAAAACAATAATCTGGAAAGAAATGTATGCATTATTATTGTTAACATTGAACTGTTTTGGCTTTGATAATGGATAGGCTCACTTTGCCATGTCTGTCTTGACTTTTGGAGACTTTTACAAGTGGTAATATTGTAAGAATCCTAAAAAGAATGGCAAACTAAAACTGTTTCATTTTGATATCTTTTAAAAAGTAGTGAAATGTAAGTAGAATTGTCATACTTCTGCAAGTCACTTTGCATTCATTGAATAGCATCCACTGGCTAAAAAATCTTCTGTTGAGAAACTTTTGACCTAACTGCGCTCAGATTTTCATTTGCGATGAAAAGGACAGATTGAATATTTAATCTGCAGGTCAGGATGAATTGTAATGTATAATTTCATGTATAAATTGAGGTATATTTAGATGTAAATATTTGTATATAAATGCACATATATTTATATACAAATTTATAGTTTAATTGTTTAGCTGCTCCGTTATTTAATAGACTTAATGTTTGTGGGATATCCTACAGGTCAGTTTGTTCTGTGGGTCAGTTTACTTCAGCTCTTCCCCTAAAAGATAGACATACTAGATAAAGTGGTCCTAGCTGTGTGTCTCATCCATCTCGGGAGCTTTTATTGGAGAGCAAAGGGTGTGGGGTGTTTTATTTTTGACTGAGGGGACAGGTAAGCCCTGTGTTAGGATCAGCCCTCACTGCTCTCATCAGGGATGTGATGTATTGCAGGGCAGGGACCGAGATGCCATTAAGCAAATAAGTTGGTCTGAGACATGCAGATAAGGCATGGAAAGGGCTGCCTGAGACTTCCCAGGGAGCAGGTCTTTGAAGGAGATTTGAGACACTCGTGCTGCTGGCAGGTGATATGAAGGACCTTGAAAATTAACCAAATGAAGGCCTAATACCCTTAAGCTTAATTTTAGCAGGGAAGCTTCTTGTGCCTGAAGAAAGTGATAATCACTCCCTGCAGGATGCAAATGCACCAAGGGAAGGCAGCTCCCCAGAGACGGGCTCATTTCTGGTGCTATCATGCAGCCCGGCCTGGCTGTGTCAGCTGTCTCACCCCTTGCCTTCCCCAGGACACCTCTGCACGGCTGTGTATGAAGTGAGAGAGGCCAGGGATGCATGTGTGTGTGTAAGAGAGAATTTGTCTCTCCTATACATGTGTATAACAGCATGCTCCTACTTGTGTGGATCACCTGTGCCTGTCTGCAAGCATCTCCCCAGCGTGAGTGCACGCTTCTCCATGATGTGCTTTTGGTGTATCGCTAGGCGTGCTGAGTTTGTGCAGGCTGAATGCGCCTATTTCTTTGTGGGCATCTGCAGCCTTGGCTTCTCTGTGAGGTGAGTATGGTAAGCCACCTGTGAAGTTGAAAATGTTTGTGATTCTGGGGGGCATCCCTGTGAGTGTCTTGGGATGCACAAGGAGGGATTTTCAGTACATGTTCTTCTTTTCACCTTACAGTGCAGTTAATTTGTAATGAGGCTGCTGCTGCCAGCTGGTGCTGGCTCCCCCGAGTAGGCTGACGGGGAGCATTCAGCGCCCTCACCACTGCAGCAACCCCAGCATCTGTGTGGGGACTTCACTGGGACTGCCAGTTCCCTCCTCGCTACTCATCGCACTGCTCTGTCTCTCTCTCTCCCATACTTGTGCTCAGAAAGACTGTGACTCAGTTGAACTCACCAAGGCTTTGATATTGAGAAGCCTGGAATTGAACACCTCAGCCATTCCCTGAGTTTCCAGTGAGCGGGGAAAATGAATTCAAATTGAATAAAATTGCCAAGGATTCATTTGCTGCAAGCTGCAAATGAGGAGGTAGGATGAAGAGGGAGGAGATAATATCTGAACTGAGAAGAGAGATTGGAGTTTGCTGAGCTTTTGTGGCACATAGAAGACTTCCTGCAGTGAATCAGTCCACTGATAACTCTTTAACTTGTGTGCCTCAGATTTATATTGCTGTGCTTTTCCTAAGCTCCTTCCTAGCCTACAGTATGAGTGAGATTTGAGGTTTCTGCTGCCCATTTTTAAACTGCTTGCAAATTATGACCAGACTTGAGCTTTCACGAAGTAAGCTACTGTCTTGCCAGCTCTCCCAGGATAAGTATCGTGGTAACTGATTAGGAGAGATGGCTGAGAATGGGTCAGTGTTTCTGTGCCATTCCAAAAAGCAGACTCCAAGGGTCAAAGCTCTTGGGGGAGTCTACTTGCTTCCATGACTTTTTATTGGAAAAGATTTCTTATGTCTAAGGTTAAATTTTTGGAGGTTGGAGGATATTCACCTGATACATAAGAGAACCTGCTTCAAGTTCTTTGCCTTAATTAGAAAAGGAAAGGAAATGAAGCTGAATCTTTCACAACTCAGCCTATCCCTCTTTACTACCAGTACGTTGGATCAGTAGGTTAAAAGCTCTCCCATAACTGTCAGGAGAAAATTTAAAAGGTTCCACTGTATTTCACACTGGAAACAAATAAATATTATTAATATTAATATTATTACTTCAAGCATTTCTCACAGGAGGAATAGTTCTCTTCCAGCTATAGTCCAAGGCTCCTTTTGCTGGAATAAGGTTGAGAATCTCAGGGTCATCCCAGCCTCAGCTCATGATGCTTTGCTGTTCCCCGGAGCCCCTTGCAGTTTCCACTTCATGCTACGTTCTTCGCATTTCAGCCTATCCTGGAGGGCTGGACGGCTCTGAGCTGCTTACACATTCCCTTTGCTTCTGTGGGAAGCAGAAATGGCACCTAACTGTCCTTGACCTACCTTGGGAGGGGGGTTATGAGGCTTAATTAATTTAGATTTCTAAAGAGCTGCAAGTTCCCAAGAAGAAAAATGCTCAGGAAGTGCAAATCATGATTAATCTTTATTATTATTTCTATAAATTCCACTTCAGCTTAGTTGGAAAACAGAAGCTATTTAGTGATGCCTATTAGGGTAGAAAGGACAGAGATTGGCCTGACTCTCCCCTTAGCTTATGGAGCTGCACTCACTTCTGTGGTATTATACCTGATTAGCATCAATGCATGTGAGAAGAATCAGACCAATATACTCTTTCCTCTGTACTAATGTATATTGCTAAGTTGCTACTAGTTTCTCTCCTTGAAGTATGCAGGAGACAGTTCAGTACTTGCTGTTCCTCTCTTTCTCCCATGGGGAGGGGTTGGAAGGTTTAATTCAATGACAATCCTAAATGGAAAATAAAAAGTGTAATGAAAAATGCACAGATGTCTGTAAAAAGAATTTTGTCTTAAGTGAGTTTTGATCTGGATCCTAAAAGAGCAAGGCAAAACCCTGTGATTGGCACCCTTGTTCTGTAAAAGGTACCTTGGAGGAGGCTTTCAGAGCAAAAGGTTTCCTTTGCTGGAGGGGAGTGGAGAAAGTCCAAGTTTCACAGTTCTTTTCTTCCAATCCACTGTGCAAAGATGTGACACCCTCTGAAGTTTGTCTTTTCAGGAGACAGCAAGCCCACTTCAGCAGAAGAACAGATTTACAAACCAGTCCTTTCAAATGCTGGTGTCCCCCCTGACAAGCTGATTTCCCTCTCTCAAAGATGTTTCTGCCTGTGAAAGCCTCTCTGTGGAAAGATTTCAAAGCACATAAACACTTCTCAGCCCTTTATGAGGAGCATGAAGGTGTCATGTAGGTAAGAAAATGAAGGCAGGATGAGGGTAAGTGACTCTCCCAAAGTCAGCAGAAAATCCAAGAGCAGAACAAGCCTTAGCACCTCTCACACCTGCCTCCCAGGCTGCTCCTTTAAGCATCAGCCTTTCCCAGACACCGAGAGATTTTTATTTTTATTCCCTAGTGAGTGATGCGAGTCTGCTTGAAATCACAGTCACTTTGGCATTTGCTCTAAATCAAAGATGTTTTGCTTTTGGAATGCCTGAACTTCCATCTCAGGGTGCAAAACTCCTAGTTCAAGTTGGCCAGGATGCAGTGGTGCCACTCTCCAACAACCCTGTTTCTGGCCTGGGCTTTCACTGTAAGTTATTTTTGTTCAGTCTCTTTCTTCTGCATGGTGGGAGCACTGGAAACCCCATGACCTTCCCTCTCCCTCGCCACAGCGTTGGCTCTGACGGGGAGAAGGGAGGGGTGCTTTGCCAGGAGCTCACCCTGCTCATATATCACCGAGCAAATGCTGCCGACAAACAGCGAGATTCATTTTGGTGCCAGCCGACCATAAATTTATTTGCTTGTTAATGCAGCTTCCCCCAGTTCATGTTTTCCCTAACTAGGAGCATCAAAATGTCAACCTGTCCTCAGGGGTATATCAGCCTCCTGAACTGAAGTCAGTAACGAGATTAGAGTCCATGCTGTTCAGAAGTGCTGTCTCTCCCGCATGTACTCTCACTCACTTGTACTTATTTTTTTATTATCTGTTTTTTCTCCTACTGTTATATATTTTCTTTCTTCTCAATTTCTCTCTTCTTCAGTTCTGAGTGAAACAAATGAGAGTTGACACACACACACAGCATTGCATCCCCCATCTCTGTCTGACATCTCTGCCCTGCTTCTTCCGCAGGCTGGCCAGCGAGACAGCATTGGCCTGGGGACAGGGACAACTCCTGCTTGGGTTACCCTCCCTGCAGAAAATCTGCAACTTTTCCCTGGTGAACCCTTCCCATACAACTGCAAAATAAGATAAATAGCCACTTGAAATGGAATAAATATCTGCACTTGTTACAAGCTGCGGTAGCCAGGAGCAGAGTGGAAGGCAGGATGCATCATGTATTCT
Organism: Rhea pennata; assembly: GCF_028389875.1. Lineage (NCBI taxonomy): Eukaryota > Metazoa > Chordata > Aves > Rheiformes > Rheidae > Rhea > Rhea pennata. Next base: position 6,601,512 of record NC_084680.1, read on the forward strand.
GCGTTTCCCAAAATGACTCTTCTTTCCAGTGGCCTACTGATAGGAGAAAGGTCTTTCCTAGCCTGGATTTCCTAGCTTTTCTTTTTCTTTCTTTCTTTTTTTCTTTTTTTTTTTTTTTTTCTGGAAGTTGTGTACCAAAGTGCCAGCCAAGTGTTGAGAGGGGAGTGTGGCCCAGGATGGGTCTGAGGAGGATACTCCAGGTCTGCCTGAGAAGCTGGATGCAGGGAGCAGAGCCCAAGTGAGTACAGGCAATGCGATTCAAGGAAAGGGAATATGTGAATCCCCTTTCTTTTGGAAGGGGAGAGATGACCGTGATAAGGCTGAGAGACATAAAGCTGGTCCCCTGGCCATGCGAAACACTTATGGAGCTGGAGAAGTAACGTCAGTGTTCAGAAGAGCATCTCCTTGATGTGGAGAGGCCTGAGAGCAGAGGAAAAGGAGAGATAGGTGTCCTAGACTTGGTGACAGTCCCATTCAGCTCCAGCTGTGGGTGCTCACCACCACCTTGTGCACTCAGAGGGGCACAGAGGAGGATGAAAGCTGCCTATGTGTCCTGCCAAAATTGCCCAGCTCCTGGCATTTGAGGAGGGAAGGAAGTGTTTGCTTCTCATCACACTTCAAGTTTGATTTCAACCCCCTTTTTATTAACCTGTAGTCACCTACTGTAGCAGTGAGCAGTGTGTGTGATTAATGGCTCCTGAAATGTTATCGGATTTGAAAGACTGCTTGTTTGAAATTTATACTGAATCTAGTTAGCTGGGGGTTTTTTGCAGCTTGGCAGTCATTTCACATCACAATTTCCACAAACAGATAATAAAGACACAAGTGGAGGTGGGTGAAATGGGAGCAGGATTCCTATGCAAGGAACAATAGCTTGCAACTCTCTGTGCCTTAATCAGTGCACTGTTTACTCTTCCTAAACACTTGCAAAACTGGTTTGGATAAATAACTGAGTCCTTGATTATTGCCTTGCTCTTTCTCTCCCTCTGTATGCTTGCAGTGCCAGCTCTGCACAGCACATCAGGAATGCAAACTTCCAAGGCTGTTAGCCTGTGTTAGAGAGTTTGGTGAAACCAGGATTTTGGGGACAAAAAAGATCTGGATTACTTATGGCAGGCAGTAGATAGGAATGTTTTTGATCAGAAAGAGTGATTCAGGATTTGCATCTTACAAAATCCGTGTCCAAATTCCATGGACTTTGTTACACAACAGATATTTTCCCAGATTTTGCTTCTCCCACTAAAAGTTAATTCAGTGTGGCAGTATAAAACAGGTCTTATAGCAGAATTTTTAATTATTTTAGGTGAAATACAGGATTTCCAATTCTAACAAGGACATTATCTGGAAGAAAGCCATTCTGAGAACTTTCTAATAAGGGGATTTTTCCAAGCTGATTATATTGCTTTTATTTAAATTTCCAGATTCAGGTGGCAGTTGTGGGGAAAACAAAGTGACCAGAAAGGACAGCTTCTTTTGTATATGAATATTATTTTAATTCCTTACATATATCTACCTTGCATTTGTATTGAGAGGATATGTCTCAGATCATTGATCCGAAAATCTTGACTTTCCTGACATACTGACATGCATGTCTTGGGTGAAGGAAGCCAGCTGAAAGCATGTAGGTAAAAGCCACAAAGAGTGTATAGTAGTGGCATCCTGCAGTGGCTCATTCAAAGCCAGCTGGGGTATTTCTATTGGGATCGACTCATTAAACAACTAGCAATCTCTCTGCCATGGAGAGATTTCCCTTCTGCAGACAGTGGGCCTGAGGACGCACAGACTCTAGTTCTTGAATAGGCAACTCAGAGACAGGAAGAGAGTGTCTGAAAAGTTGTTTAACTTTTCTCAAAGTAGGCCATAAAAATATTCTTTCTCTAAGAATTTCTTTTCCTGACTTTTTAATAAAGTATTTGACCTTCCGAGATGAAGGAATGAAGGTTTTTTCCCTTGAAAAAAATAAGAAAAATCTTGAAATTTTTCATGGAAGAAAGTGTTCTTCATCCAGATCTCATTCGGTGCTACACCTACAAAGCACACTCATACTATTAATTCTACGCATGAAATTCACCCATGAAATAAGGGAATTATGAAATTAACTGTCTTGAGAACTCAGCTTAACTTGGTTCAGTCTAATAAGATGAAGGTACACGGTAGGCACCTATATATATTTTTTAAAACTATCTGTGTGGTACAGCTGGTCTCAGACCCAGAGATCCCTTATGCATCTCTCCCCTCTCTAACCTCCCTGAGGAGCAGTTCTGATGAAAGAGCATATGCATCCCACCAGCTCTTTTTTTTGTGAACCCATATCTCTTGCTTAGAAATGTAATATGGCCCAGGCATTAATGCAGGAATGTAGGAGTCAGTATTTACCATTGACTGTGCTCTGAAGATCAACTTTTGGTGTCTGATCCCCAGGCAAAGAGAGGTTGTCACTGTTCTTCTCCAGTGGAAGCCACAGTTGCTGCTGCATTAGAATTTCTGGGCCTCTTTTCAAGCTCTACCAGTGATGTGCATCGTCCCAGACCACTCTTTAGCATTTCTTCCCCACCTTTGTTTCCTCTTGCTTCTCTCTGCCTCTTTAAGCTGTAATCTCTTCCAGACAGACACGATCGCTTTGATGATTCTGCCCAATGCTTGGCAAAGGGCAGATCTTAATCCCTAATCTTGTCCCAACAGGCCTCATTCTTTTGTCCTTCCTTTTTCCAGCAGAGCCTGATCCCCGGGCTGTCACACTGGGGAAGTGGGTTTTGGTGCCCAGTGGTGCTCCTGCCTGCCCCATACACAGCTGCTGCCTCCAGCCAAGCAAGAGCTGCTGCAGCAGGAGATGCTCTGTTGTCACATTTACTCCTCAGGGCCATCCTTACTACCCTGCCCTTGAGCAGAAAGTCCTGTTTTCCCCCCTCACTCTGCCTTTTGGGGTCCCTTTTGTTTTTCTCTCCCTCCTCTTCTCCTCCCTGCATCACAAATTACTCTCAGGATTCTGGGGAAATCGTGCTACTCGATATAAATAACAGCTTCTAATCTTTTCCTTGTTTTGATGACTCTAAAGGCTCTGTAGTATGAAGAGATAATATTAAAGTAACTTTGGCAAAGAGGGTGCCTTAAGTCTACTACCATGACATTAGGAGGGTCGACTGCCTTTCTTCTGTCTCATAATTAATAAACCATGTAAGAAATCAGCAGGGTCTTCTGCACTGGGGTTTGGAGAGAGGAAGAAAAAGAAAACTGATGCTGTATCTGAGCAGGGCTTTCCCAGAGTAAATAAATTATAAAATTACATTAAAGCATCCTTTTAGTTGCATATAAAAACTCAGAAATTAATGTCTCCTGCATAATTGCTGCAAAGGGCCATTTGTATTTGCAATTTTGTATTTCAATAAATTTTTGATTATTTCCATTTGAGCAAATGTTCCTGCTCATGCATATTTTGAGGGGTTCAGAGCACTGTCCAAGACTGATGCTGATCTTTCTTTACTAGAGCAAAGGCAAATTTTCTCTATCTATCTATACTGTTATTCCTCCCTCCTGGCCCATAGGAAAGCTGCAAGGTATTTATAATAAATATCTTCAAGTACAATTGTTTCACCTGAAACACAAAATTAACATCTTGATTGGTTTTAGGAAAACAAGCAAGCAAGCGAGCAAAATCCCTAGCTCTCTCCTTAGGACACTATTTCATTTGTACTCTTTTCCTTCTTTTCTAATGGAACCCATGCCTTTTGTGGATGTAGACATACCTTTTGTGTTTAAATTGAACTGAGCTTTTGCAACTTAACTAAATTAGGAAATGGAGGAAATTGCTTGCTCACCTTGTTCTTAGAGCTTAAAGCCAGGAAATGAGAAGGCCACAGTGCTCATTTTTATCTGGAGCTGGAATAAGAACTTGTTCTTTCAGACTCTTCAGAGGGAAAGAGTTTAGTCTAGCAAGAAATCAGCCCATTTGGGGGGGTGAGAGAGACCCGATTTTACATTTCTGCTGTGAATCATGCAGTGGACATTAAACCTGGCTTCCCTTATCCTGTAAGGTTTCTGGTACCTCTCCAGAGTTTTGACCAGTAATTCCACCCTGAAAATATTTGCACTGGAATGTGAAACAATTCTGCCAAAAAAAAATCTCAATTTAAATAAATTTCTCAATAAATGTAAGTAAGGTGACTGACCTATCTGATCATTCAGGCTAGCCAGTAAAATGTAGGACTCATGAATTTAATGTTACCCTTTGGACTTGTCAGACAAGCAGTGTCTACTGGGCTTGCAAAATGCAAAAAATCCCCATAGCCATGTCTTAGGACAGATTCCCTTAATTCCTTCCCCCCCTTTTTTTTAATTATTACTTCTGTGGGTTGAGTTTTGTCCTGAACTGGATCTAAATATGTTCTCATTGCCTCAGTCCTGATATAGAATTATGGGGACTTTATTTTGCTAAACTGTCGGGTCTCACGGGAGGCATGTTAGTACCCAGAGGGATAAGTACCTGATTCAATTCCCATTAGTCAGCCAGTATGGCATTAGCCTGCTGCCATTGCAGAGCTGGACTTATTAGCTCAAACCACCTTCGCAGAGCTTTGCCCAGCTTTCCCTACCAATTAAGCTAATGCATTTCACTTTACAACAGCAGAGGATTACCAGCAAGTCCCTATCTTGTGGAGGCTCGCTCGGTACCGTGACTGCTTCAGAGACTATGCCCCAAGTTACGGGCAGGGGCGGCTTTTGATGAAGATGTTTCTTTCGTGAGGTAGAGATGCTGCTCTTGGGACCCTGCAGTGAAACCAGCTCAGGAGCTGAAACAGCTACAGAGCAGTGCTTTGAGGTCCCCTGGGACACAGTATATCCCCAGCGTGCGGCTCCTGACATCTCCTTCTTTTGGCACCCCAAGTGGGCTGCAGGAGGCCAAGGCCTGCTGCCAGAAGCGCAGAGACATGGGGTGGGGTGTGGTGAAGGCTGCTGGAGCGAGTTCGGTCCGTATGGCCACGGGCATCCTGGAGACCGGTGCAATATGGAGCCATTCAGTGTTTGATGAATGTTGTCATTAGTGTTGGTGGCACTTACGGGCTTCCATTTATCCTGAGCAACAGTGATTTATGGCTAGGGCATGCATCCAGGTAAAAAATATTTGAAAAACTAGGGGAGGGGCCCAGGAGGAGCTTCAGCCTCTTCCACTCCTCTCCTCTCCCTAAATAATTACATCATCCAGGAGCTGTTGAGAAGTGAGGGGACCATTGATCCTCTGCATGGCCGCTTCTCCTGCCTGTCAGCATTGCCCCTTGGCCCTGCTCTCCTCTTGCACAGCCCTCCCTGATCTTCACGCTGTCTCTCAACAACGACAATCATGATTTCCACTCCTGGATTTTCCCACTCATGGGGCAGCCACCCATTGCGCCACTGACCTCTCCTCTCTTCATTGCCCTAGTGTTAAAACAGCAAGCTCCTACATATGAGAAGACCCTTTTCTGTTAAAAATTCCCTTTTAAAGGTTCCTTACACGGCTTGCATATCTCCTTTTTCCTCAGCCCCTCTCTCTACTGCCCCTGCCTGCTGCAAGGCATGCGTTTCCTGGAGCCGACACTGCCCAGATCTCCTGCCGGTGCTGAGGCAGTGGAGGCAATGGCAGAGCTTTCCAAGGGTGCAGCCCTTGCGGGGAGGTGGGGTCTAGGCCTCGCTGAAAACTCTGTGCACTGGGGGCAATAGGGAGTGGGGAGAGCCAGGTTTGATTATTTTTCAAAACCCAGACTTCTGCCCTCGCAACTCCAATTAGCATTTAGTTGGGCAAAGAGGAACCGGAAACCCAACCATTTCATTATGATACTTTGGAAAGTTGGCCTGCCTACTTTCATTTCACATGAATAACATTTTGAAGAGTCAAGCTGATAAATGTCAGGCATTCAAAAACAAAGTTTTTATTGAACCCAAATGGCTTTTTTCCCCTCTTTTTTAGTTCCATTCTAAGAAAATAGGTCATTTTTGTCCTGATTTGGATGGAGAAGCTGATCTCAATCTTTCACAGAATGGAAACTCGGTTTTCTGATGAGCTCTGCCTGTGTGTGGACTCCCCAGTCAGCAGTTTAATGCCATTCCATTCATTTACACCAGTGTAAATCAGGAGTAATTGTCCTGAAATCAATGTCACTGTGATTGACCAGATTTTCAAAAGAGCTGAGCTCCCAGCTAAAGCCCTGTGATACGTGGCCGGATGTATTTATTTATTTCATTTATTTCTCTGTGGCTACCTATCCTCTGTGAAATTGGGCACTGAGCAACAATATTGAATGCTGATTGCAACTTGTCAGAAAATGAGGGAGGGGAGAAAAAGCAATATTTGCAAAAAGCTGTGAAAAAAGGAGACTTTTTCTCCTTTCAAAGAATGTTCTGTTGTGCTCAGTTAACTTTCATTTTCCTCCCCCTTCCAAGTATGTGTGTGTACTTCCTGCTTTCCTTTCCTGATTCTCTCTCCCTGCCACTGACTGTGAGATTGCATTTCATCTCAAAATATATATAAGACACCCCATAGACTAAAGAGGCTGCAGAAAAATGAGTACTTCCCCAAAGGAGATGTGTTGCCCGTACATCTACTCAGGTAACAATTCTGCAGGATGAGAACTTACTGGGTGCGAGCTTTTCTCCCTAGCTCATGACTGAAGCGTGTCTAGAGACATACTAATGTGATGATACCTTCCTACTGACAGTCATATTTGGATTTCAAGATTCAAAGCTTTTGGGGTTGTTTTCCTCAAACCAGCCTACCAGAAGTGTCTCTGTTCCAGGGCTGGAGGTTGCAGACTGCCCGAATATGTCACTGTTGGACTTCCCTTTGCAGCTCCACAGTCATCTCTACTTGCTGCCCTTGAATCTTGTGCCATGCCGTAGAGGGAAGGGCGCTCAGGCAATAAGATGAGTGCATTGAGGTAGAAACCAAAGGGAGATGTGTGGCACTATATGTGGGATACTGAGAGGAACCCTGTGTTGGCTGTTGAAGGCAGCTCATGGTAGTTTGGCTTTCTGCACATGTGCTCTTTACCAAAAGCCCCTCTGGTACTCTGCAGCTTCTTCAGCTGCCAGTTAGCTAGTGACTTGCCACCACCAACCTTGCATGTGGTGTGCCATTTTCATGGTGACTGCATGAGGTAGCAGCTTGCTAATAGTCTTGCTTATGCAGAAGGACTGGTTGCAGGCCTGAGGGGCTGTCCTGGGTGAGAAATGTGTTAATTGCTTCTTCCCTAGCCTCCTTCCTATTCCCTCCCCCTTCTCTTTTTCTTTGGTTTGTGAATGAATGGTAAACATCTCCGCGATTCAACCTTTCTGATGTGAATGTGCAGGGAGCGAATGGAATGGAGGAATGGGACTGAGGGGAACATCCTCGGGGAACAAGGACAGGCGTGTGTTGAACCGCATGTTCTCATTTTGATTTGCATTGAATATGAAAGGCAAGCAGAAAACCCAATTAGTAACCTCTGAACTAGCCCCGTGTTATCTCCAGGAACACATGCCATCTGCCAGCTTCTCCACCGCCCCGGCAGCCCCCCCTCTCATCTCTGTTAAACCAAACAGGTGGTGGAGCCAGTTTCTGGGCTGGAGACACCGCAGAGATTTAATGAAAAAAAAAAAATAAAAAAAGGGAAAAAAACAGCTCCCCCATGCCCAAATCAGCCCCCAGGCCTCAATTATCTGGAACCTCCTCTTGTTGCCTGGTTGTCACACTTCCCTGGCTCGCTCTGCTCTCCAGCTCAGCTTAGCCGCTCTTTTGCCTTCGGAGTCCCCAGGAGGGATCGCAGTAACGGCACAGCACTGAGGAGGAGATCTTTTGACACGGACAGGCCTGCCAGTGGTGGAGGCTGGCAGGGTTCAGCTTGTGCCACAGGCAGCTGTCAGAGCTTTGCAGTCTGCTGTGGTCAGAGAAAACTAGAAAGAGGAGGATTTCCAGGAAGAAAGAAGCAAACCAGCTTGCAGCACTGACATCTAAGCTTGCAGGATCCGACCATGGCTGTGATGAAACCCACTTCTGGCATCCAGACTGGCAAAAGACAGACTGAGCTGTGAGCAAACACACTGCTGGAGGAATGGGAAAGAGAAGGCTTTCTGTCTGGTGCTGACCTTGCTTTCAGGGGGAACCTGCTGTTGGGAGGTTTGCACTGCTGAGATTTCCTACAGCACAGATCTGAGAAGGATCCTAGATATCTGGGCCTGGCTGCCATCCGTGGTGCGACATGGGAGAAAGGGATGAAAGTGGAACCATCAAAACTCTGCTGCAATGATCTGGGTGCTGCAAACATCTGGAATGCTGTATTCCAGGCACTGGAGAGCTATAAAACTGCTGAACTCCAGGTGTGGTGCCACCTGCTAAACCCGGGACTCTGCGAGGCCCAGGGTGCTGGCGAAGTGGTCAGCAGGGCTCATGGCCTGTCCCTTGCTGGGAGGAGAGGCTCAGCAAAGCCTGTGAAAACAGTGGTAAAAATGAAAAGACATGACTACTGCCACCAAACTCCCTGGTGGGAAAGTGAGAGGACCACACATCCTAATTCGGCCCTTTCCTGTGCGTGCCCACTAATTGCCAAGGTTTGGCTGAATTGCTTTTTCTCCTCAGCAGCCTGGGTAATTGTGTGTTTACAGTAAAATTGACAGATGGGAGTTTCAGTGTTTCGCAGAGGCAGATGGTATCAGAGGAGGGTGGGAAAAGTCTGGCAAGGAAATGCCAACTGGCTCTCCTTGTGCCAAAGCTACAACATATGCCTGCCTTATGCAAAGCAGCCCCGTTTTCCTTCAGAAAAGTTAGAGGAAGTAGAGCTGTGAATCAATAACCTAGGTCTCCTGTCAAATGCTGCATGTGCCGATGGGCTCCGTCTTTCGCAGCTAGAGAGAAGCCCGTATTTGAATATGGGAAGGAGAAAGTCACTGAGAATCTGGACTGTAACGCCAGCTGTGCTTGTGGCCTAGATGGTATCAGAATGGTGTTGACCCTTGGTAGATTTGGAGCAGTTAATGATAATCCTCAAAGTCTTTTTTCTTTCCTCCTCCCTTTTGCTAATGACTCCAGCTATGGTGCAAGCACCTGGATTGCCCTGAGGTTTGATTTCTTTCTGTGCAAAAAGTATAGTGAGAAAACATGAAAAACACAGTGAGAAAATATGAAAGCTGCCTCACTACTGAGGCAGTTTTCAGCAGCTTTAAAGCTGAGTACTGCAGTATGATTGCTTCAAGAAGCGGCAAGAGCAAGGTTGCTTTGGATGTGGCTTGAGGTCACACTTCCCTGCTGGTTCCCCTCTCCCATATTCCTAGTGATCTCCCTGTGGAGGCTAAGCTGTGCTGAGGAGTCCCTGAACTTGTCACATTCATAGCTATAGTCTTCACTCAATTCATGACCCTACAACTTGAGTTCTCCTTCACTCTTCCAGTGGCTACTGCCACCTTCTACTCTTAGCCCTCTTCTTGCCTCCAGTAAAGGGCAAGTCCTCTCTAAGTCCTCTGGGATGGGTACAGTGGTTGTTTGCCATTTTGTATTACTCACTAGCCCAAGTGAGGGATTTTGGTTGAATTACCCTACCACAATGTGGCCTAGGTTTCAACAGGCCTCAGCCTCAGACAGAGAACGTTTTGTGCAGAGCACCCTTCAAATTCAAATTTCTGGGCCTTTCTTGCCACCAAAAAGGCATTAAATAAAGCCAGAAACTACTTGGGCACTGACATACATATCAGCCCTTTAAAGCCTACAAGGGAAGACTTATTGACTGTGAATGACCAGAATTGGGTTTTAAACTGACTCTTAAAACCCTTTTTTTTTCCCCACTGTGGCTGCTGGTGCAGCATTCAGCTTACTGCTAGACTCCAGATTTTCAAGCTCTTTCCAGGTTTTCAATATCTTCTTCAGAGCCCCTGATATTAAGCTGTCAACAAGGAGGCCGGTAAGTGAGGAGGACTCCACATTCATGAGGAAGAATAGTAGATTTGGGAATTATCAGGCTACCCATACAGTAGATAAATCATAGAAAGTGGCGGGTATTTCTCTATTAGGGACGGACCACAGTACCCCACAGTCACAGCTGAGGGGAGCGGGAATGGTGGGTGTAGCAGTGCTTACAGGCTGCTACTGCGCTGCGCTGAGGGAGCAGCATGAGGTGCTGGGCTCTCTCTACTCCCACAGAGTCCCAGGGGAGAAGGTGTCACCATGTATGGATTAGGCCTTGAAATTTTTCAGGCCAGTCACAAATGGGTTTTCATAATTTGCTGAGTCTTTTAATACAACTTGAAGACTGTCTGCTGCAGAAGGAAAACCGAGGTGGGTATTTAACTGAAGCGGAATATTAATTGATAGCTGCCAAGGAAGAGGAATTGGCAGTCAGAGTAACAAAGGAGTTAAACCTTTGCCTTCCCCATAGCACCAGGGACTATGGACCCTTTTCTGTTCGTAAAGCCTAGGCTTTATTACCTAACGTGCAGGGTGCAGCCAAGTTTCTGCATTCCATCTAGATGGCTGGCATTTGAAACAAAGAGAAAAACGGCCAACCTGAATATGCCCCTTTCCCTTTCAAAGTATAATTAATGGCAGTTAAATGAGCCACTTGTGCTGATACATCATACGCAGTGAGGAGGCTGAGAGCCCATTTGTTATATATCTGGGCCACCTCTGATGAAAGGTGCACAGAGGTCCTGATTTACTCCATAGTGCTGGCAGCTCAGAGAAGCTTAGGAGATGGGAAGTGAGGAAAGAGAGGATGATGTTGCAGATTTGCTCTTTCTTTCTTACTTTCTCACCCATTTTTATTCTGAGCAGTTCACGCAGGAGTCCTGACCCGTGTGTGGGAAAACAGTTCATGAAGGAATGTGCTTGGAAGCTGCAAACAGCGTGGTGCTCCCTGAGGGCACTGAGGAGCGTGCTTGTCCCTTCTTCACATGTGGCCATGGGGGAGGCAGGTCTAGCCAAGGCTGGCACTTGTTTTCCAAGACTCTATTCAAAGTTGTGGGATGCTAATAAACTAAGAGCTGGGGTATTGCTCTGCCAAGGTACCTCCTGCAGAGGAATGCAAAGTTCAGCTCGTTCCTGCAGAGACCCTTTTGGTATAGGACAAGACAGAGGACGGAGGTGATACACAGACAGCTTGTGGAACAGCCAGGTAACAGTATCAAAGATGCTGTTATGGCTTTACATAGAGCATGTTAAGCACAGATGAAGACCTCTCTGAAGGACAACAGTCCTACAGCAGTATCCACTGCCCATGTACCTCCAGTACAGCAAATTCCCCTCAGGCATTTCAGCTGCCCTTAGGTGTTAATCACAGCTTCTGTGACTCAAAGCTGTTTTACAGTGCTTTGCTGATCAGTACACATGAGCAGCATTTATTCTGTGCAGAACGAGTCCTGGGTATGAAGAGGAACATGCAGGTGCTGAAGGGGAGTTTGAAGAGAGCAAGAAACACTTCAGGTCACGCTTGACTTATAAAGCCAGAGTCATCCTTGATGAAACTACTGCATCCAGTATGGAATAATGCCCTTGAATGATGGCTGTTTCTGAGCAGTAAGAAGATGGATATCTCCCAGACAAATAGCTACAGCACAGGTGCTTCAGTCTCCCTGAAAGGCCTCTTCGGCTTTCAGAAACGTTGCTTATGGCAATTCAGTGTGGCTGTTATGCTGTGCCATTTGGGAACAGAAACCGTGCGTGTAAACACAGGGTAAGACAGGTTCACATTACTTGTCGAGACAGCGGCACTCCTGAATCTGCTGGGGATGCGCACAGCATCCCCTGCAATCCTCATGCTGGAAGAAGCAGTGGCCTAGGGCGCAGAGGTGTGCGGGCACCCAAAGCCAGCACAGTGGAGGCAAAGGCGTTGATCGTCTCGCAGGTTAGTGAGCGCCTTCACTTGGCTCCTGGCTCCAGGGTAGTGGCTGCGACTGAAGACCTGCTTCTCCGCAGCCCTGGCGGTGGATCTGGCAATCTGGCTGTCTAATCTGCTGCTATCCCATGTTACTTTTTGTCCTTTCACCTCTTTTTCACCTCTGGCTTCCCCCCTCCTTTTATTCTCCTCTTATTGTTCTTATCTGGTAAAGCCCTATTACCTGTTTTTTTTATCTGCAAAAGCATCTAATCTCTGACAGCACTTGATGTTTGGCTGGACGTGGACAGAACACATCAGCTCCTTTTTTTTGTATTATTTATTTCTTTTTATGTGAGATTTTAAACTGCCTTTTGGCTCTTGGTCTCCCTCTCACTCTTTTTTTTTTTTTTTTCCCAAACTTTGCAACAACGCTTTTGTGGCTCCTTTCCTGCAGGAAGAAGGCCATGCATGGAGGATGAAGGACCAGATTGCCATATGCATTGGTCACACTCCCAGTCTGCTTGTATGAATAAATGTCAGCCCTGTGAACCTGGATTAGCTAACTAAGGGGCTCAGGAGGCTGACTAAGCACATTACATCTGAAAGGAGGCGGTGGAGAGGGACAATGGGTAAATCCTTTCCCTGCACTTTCTGAAACCAGGATGCTAGTCCCTGCTACTCAGTGACCTTGGAGAAAGCATTTCCATTTCTCCTTCAGAGTGTCAGTGCTTTGGGAACACAAAGAGTCTCTCATTACATACGTACATATAAATATATCATTTAGCACAGTCGTGGGTGTCTTTACTGCTATTATAGTAACAACCTGTCTCCTCCCTCCTGTCTGCATGTGTCGCTGACAAGAAAGAAGTGCTTCCATGTCTCTGGGTATGAATAACAGGTTGGGGTTTGCTGCTGATTGTTGATCTGAGAAAGGACTCAATCATTTCTTTTCTTTCTTTCGTTCTTTCTTTTTTTTTTATTGAAAATGATTTTGGCATTAGTTGTCAGTGGCAGACAAGCCTGGTTGTTCTCTATTCACACTGCAAGAGCAGCCCAAACTACTCCTCCTGAATTGCCTACTCACCCCCTCAGACTTTCCCTTTATGAGCAAAGACCTTTCAAACACATGAGCCAGAGGGAAGGCAAATGGCCTGAGGGACCTACTGCTCACTTCTTGTGTGAGCACACGTGATTCTTTCCACCAAGCAGTTCCTCAATTTCCCTCTGTATAAAATGATACACAGGCCTATTACCAAGGTCTCCTGGTGAGAACTGTTGTTCAGGATCGAGCCTGCAGCTCCAACCTTGACCTTGGCTCTTCAGAGCTGCACTGTAGGACCTGAACAAGTGCCATCTCTATTGCTTATCCCACTGGAAAGAAGCACAGCAAGAGGGGAATGAATGAAGCCGGAGGTTCTTGCTCAACATGGCAGCTGCAGCAGCTGCCAGGAAGCCAGGCAGAAGTAAATCTGCCACTTGCTGAGGTGAAGGGTGCACGAGAGAAGGACACTATTGTTTCTGCCCCAAAGCAGAGAAGAAAAGGAAGAGAAGGAAAATGCACTGTCTCCTTGCTGGTGCTCATTAGAAAGCCCTCCTCAGTGGTTTGGTCTGGGAGCAAATACAGAGATCCATTTAGTGGCTCTAAACAGCTGGAAGCTGAATTTTGAATAGTGTAAAACATTGGGGCTGTAAAAGAGAGCAGAGCACAGCGAAGATGAGCTCTGAGAATGACCAAGTCACTGAGCTGACTGAGCAGGAAACCTTTCCCTGGACTGAAAGGGCCCACTCCTGTAAGGCAGAAATCATGTCCCCACAGCATGTGTGAGGGCCAGAAGAACCATGTGTTGGGAGTGCTGCAAATGACAAAATGCAGGAAGGGGAAGCAAAGAGGGAGGGAAGGAGATATACCTGAACTAAAGAGGTGGGAGGCAGGCCCTGCTGTGGAGGAAGGTTAAAGTCATATTGATTTGTACAAGGAAAACATATTCTTGCCATTTCTCATCCTCCTTTCAGATGATCCTGCATCAAATAAAAAGAAGGGCTGTTTTCCAAGCCTGGCTTTAGAGATCTTTCCAATGATAGAGCAGATAAACAGCTGCTTGCTGACAGTGAAGGTGCCAAAGTGATTTTTTGATGATATAAGGTGAGCTGGAAGGGAGGAGGGAGAAGAGAGGTTGCTGAACATGATAAAATGCAGAGGAAGGTGACGGGCAGGGTTGGAGCCAAGGACGCCGGGCTGATGGGATACATGGCAACTTGGTGCAAGATGAGCACTGTGGGGGAGGGATGTGTGACTGGGAAAGGGAACGGTCAATGCCATGAGCTGGAACTGGAATAAATAAGGAATGGAAATCCAGGCCACTGTACCTCTTAAGGGTGAGTTATTTAGGAGTCTGCTGAGTCCTAAAGACACACTTAAAAATAGCCAGGGCCCAATGAATTGCTCTTGGCCTGCTTCCCATCACACATTGGAAGAGGCTTGATTATTTGGCTGGAGGTTCACTCCTGGGAAGGCAAATGCTCATCGTTATTCATAGCTCTCCTGCTTTTCAGGTAGTTGACATCCAGCCAGAGGGGAAACCAAAAGACAAGGTGTGTGACCAATCACTCACTATAATGGAGGAGACTACTAATAAAGCCTACAACCCATGGTTACTGGAGTAGGTGCCATGAGGCCACAAACAGCCCTGCTATCACCCCAGCCTCCAGCATTAGGAACAGAAGATGCTTCTGATGAGGCTGAACAGTTGTGGACAGCATCTTTATCTATGGTCATAGTCAGCTGAGTGGTGAAAGGTAACAGCATCAAGTGCTGTAATTCACCACCAAATCCAGCACAATGTCAGAAATCAAGTGCTATAATGCCTCCAGGACAAACAGGGTGTCTATCTCTCCTGTAATAGTTTTCTAATTTTGGTTCAATTCCAAGAAAACAAGGAAAGGCACCAGAGGAAGGAGAAGCTTCCATCCATAAAGAGGAAGAAGGTGGAGTGGTTTCCAAATGATGTACAAAAAGTGAAGACAGTTTCTCAGGCCGGGACCAAATATGGTCTGAAGAACATTTATGATCCGAGGTTTATGGTCATTGTTAAAGAACTAAAACTCTTCAGTGAAAGTGCCTCTGACCAGACAAAACGGAAAATATCTGCTTTGCACTTTTGGATAGATTTCCTAGGAAATGGCATTCCTACAGAGACTGTGTCATGGCTACAGAAGCATTCAGAGTTCTGTCATTCCTAGAAAACAGGAGCTTTAATCAGCTCTGCTCTAGGCCAGGATCCTCAGCACAAGCATCTTCATTTTAGGAATGGACATAAAGCATATTAAAAATCTTCTACCTCTTGCATCTTGGGGAATTTTGTTCCCTGTGTAATACATATGTGTTTTGTATGAGGTAAAAGGGAGAGATGCTGAAGAAAAGTCCCCATCCCAACACAGGCAGAAGACAAAGGTATATCTCCGCTTTGCAGAATGTGTGGCTTGTCCCTGACACTAGTGTGGCTGTGAGGACATGTGGAATACAAGAGGGGTTTCTGTGAAGTCCTGGGGTTCATCACAAATTCCACACTTTCCCAGTTCGTTTGGGCAGTTCATTTCCACCTCTCTTGCCTCAGCTGTTTGATGGAACTGAGTGCTTCTCTCCGTACAGCACTCTGAGATATTCCCATGAAAGGCTGTGTATAACTGTGAAGTATTATTATTGCACACCTTTTGGAAAGTGCCTTGAGACGTCTTGGAATGATAAGGTGCTATAAGGCGGAGAAGTTGTGCAGAGATAAATTCACTGTGAAATGTGTTTTGCTAGAGACATTTATGTAGCATATCATCTTATCAAGGAACTTTGCCCAAGAAACAAATTCTCATGCCTGTATAAAAAGACTGTAACTGAACTGTTGACTCACAGTTTTGAGAAAAGACAGAGTGGGGGAAATTTTCCAGGGCCTCTAGGACCCCAAGGTGGAATATAATTAAGAAAAACATAATTGGAAATCTAATGCAACCCCATCCACCTGGAGCTAGTGCTGAAACAGCAAGCTGGAATAGCTGGGCTGAAGCTCAATTTTAAAGCAGATGGCTGAGGATTTGTAGGTCAGTAGCTCTTGGATCGGATGGGCCAAGATGAGGTCAGGGTACCGTATGGATGAAGGGCAAAAAAGACAGCATCTCTGAACAAGCTATGTACTCTGCTTGCCTGGAAAATCTCTGATCACTCAGAAATAGGACTAATTCTCATGTGATTTTTCTCATGTTATCCTCAAGAAGACAACGAGTTGCAGGCTCCTTCTATGACACTGGAGCCAATAACACTTAGGCTATTTTGGATCATATATGCAAGAAGGAATCAGAGTTCACTCTATCAATACTTAAGAGGCTTTAAAATTGCAGCTACCCCTACTTGAGATTACCCCATGCTTGCTCCCCCTGCTTTTGCAATAGATCTGATTTAGAAACTGCTGTTTGCGCTTGGGGAGCATCTTTATGAGCTTTGAAAAATTTTCCTATCCTGCATTCGGATGAACAAATTTCTTCACAAATATCCTGAGAGAAATGATACAGAAACAGGAGTGAAAATCTGCTCTTATCTTGATTCCCCAGATTATTGACCACTTGTTGGGGCATAGTTTTGGGATGGAGGAGGAGCATCTTGTGAACTGCTCGGATGGGATTTCTTGCTGTTAGCACCACACTCACCAGATCAACCAGAGCATCAGCATACCTTTGAAATCAGTTGTAGCTTTCTGCTATAGGGTAGCCAATTGCCTGCAACAGAAGAGGTGGCAGAGCAGATGCAATTCTCCTACTCAGAAGTTGAGCCCATGATCCCATGTTGCTGCAGCTGATCTCTATTTTCTTTAAACTCTGTGGACAGCGTCTACAGAAGTTAATTTGATTTTGATTGATTTTTTGAAACTTGAAACACTTCTAAACTAATTTTCAGTATATTACTCTTGTCAACTCTTAAAGATTTTGTCAGTAAGAATTTGCTGAACAGACACAGTAATTCTGTTTCTCATTTGGCAGATCACCCCTAAAGAGGAAAGTGGGGAAGAGGGGGTGTTATTAGAGCTGCAGTTATTAGAATATACATTGCAATTACCCTGTCACTATTTATGGGACATTTCAGAGCAATTTCTTACAGCAGCCGCTAGGAGCTCAGTGCGTGCGTGCGTGTGTGTGTGTGTGTGTGTGATACTAACTATATAAAGTCTTATGATTTGATTATTCCTCCACTTCCAGAGTGATTTCTAGCTTCAAGGTGAGCCTACATCAAAGGCTGGGTCCTAAGATCCTTCAGGCCTAAGATCCACCTCAAACACATGGCCCAACTTGGTAATGGCCTAAACCAGAATTTATACTGGAAAAAGGTGATGGGATGGTCAGGGCAGAAAGGAAAGGGATAATTCTTAGGGAGGAGCTGGAGCTAGATCCTAGAGTCCTAGGGGTAATCTAGAATAATCCGTTTTATGCTTCCTGGACTAATTGGACAACTAAAGGTTGGGAGGGTTGGAGATCTGTGTAAATTCAACTGTGCAGGGATAGCATAAAAGAAAGATCTATTTTCTGTATCCTTTCTGAGGGGTGATGATATGTTTTAGGGCAAAGCAGCTTACCTTCCCTTATGAGAAGCCTAGTGACTTGTTTCTTGGATGTACATTTAGGATAATTTATTTTGCATATAAATCAGCCCTGCAACTGGGGTAGAAGATATAATGTTGGAAAACACTCTTTTTCAGGATCTTCAGGAAAAACACACCGTTATCGGCACATCAAGGAGCACTTCTGTTCCAACAACTGAGCCTAGGTAAAGAGGTAAAGACAGAGAACAGCATTCCCTATCACTTGCAGCAAACCCTCATAGAAATCACTGCATCATCAGCCAGTGAGAGCACAATGTTTTCCAGGACTAAGCCTTGCACATGGGCTAAGGAAAGCAGCTTGCAAGTCTCTCTGCAATATCTGGGGGCTCTTGCAAATATCATTCTCACTATTAGTTAAGGAGTGTGAAACGCTACCAAATGACACAGTTGTTTTCCTCAGTTTAGATGGCAACACAAAAAAGAAACCAAGGTTAAATGGGCCACGTAGTCTATAGGGAGCAAGAAAAGTGATAAGGAAGTTGTTACAGGAGAAACTTTTTAACTATAAAAACTGTGGAGTGATGTTGCATGAACTGAGGTGAACTATTCTAATGTCCTAGTGCTGAAGAGCCCTGCTCCTACATCCGATTTCGGTCTGCAGGCTCTAGGCACTTCCATTACTGGCTCTGGTGCTGGCAGCTGACTACATCCACTAACTGGCAGACGTCTATTTACATTTTTGAGGAACTGGGTTAATCTGTTGGGTTAGAGAGCTGAGCTGGCTCATTGAATGGGTGAGCTTCAGAGCTAACAAGAGGGAGAAAGAGGGACTGCACAGCCAGGACAAACATTGGAGGTCCCAGATAGCATGAGAAAGGGTTCAAGACCATGTCTTTTTGACATCAGTGAGTTTTTAGCACAGCTTAACTTTCTCTTTGAAGCCCTCCCCAAGGAGGGGAAATAGAGACATCATTGAAAGGCAGACACTTTTGGGGTAAGATGTGACAGCTTGTTACTCATGGACCATTTGTACAACCAGAAGACATAAAGCAGCTTACTGCTGTCCCTGACAAGATAATTAGATTTTCTTTGATTTCTTTTTCCCCCTTGCCTTTTTATATATGGATGTTCTCCGTTGTTTGTGAGCTTAATTGCACAGCAGAGGCAGGCATGAGAAACCTGATAGATCCACTGACCTCCGTGACCTGGCCTGCATTTGTATACATGTGTGTTTTGCTGTCGTGCTTGCTGGTAGCTTCACACAACACTTCAGTGCTCTGCCAGGCACTGCATGGGAGCTGTGTGTCTTATGCTCCAAGGGATGGTGATATTAAAAGTCCATCACTGAGCAGCAAGAGAGGAATAGAGTTAGAGTTATAAAACCACATCTCTCTTGCTGTCTGAGATATTAAAAATGAGTGAAGAGCGTAACTCAGTGCTGGAAGTCTGGGTGGGCACAGGAGCAGTGACTGCTACAGGAATCCATTTGATAGAGCACTTAATGAAGGAGGCTTTCTGGGATGCTTCTTCCACCTGGACATCTCAGCACAACCACTGCTGCCTCTTTAGCCTGCAGCCCCCTTTCTTCCTCCTGTCCTTTTTTGTTTGTTTGTTTTCCTCTCCTCTCTCTCAGGGAAAGACTTTTCAGCTCAAACCAACCAACCCAAATGTGCTGACTTGAACCAATACTGCAAACTAGCACTGTGGAAGCTGCAGCATACTTTTCTTAAAAAAAAAAGGTGAGAAATGATTTTTTTGCACTTTGCCTTTCAAAATACCAAATGAGATGTGGATAAGGCGCAGAGAGGAGCTTCCCACCATCCCTGTGGAAGATATGCTCAGCACTGCTCTTCACTTTTCCATCACTTGTATCCATCAATTATCATCTTGGAGCTGGTCGATATTGAAATGAAATTGCTGGGTAATCGATAGCAGAATTGTTGAGGAGCGTTCTGTATGAATGACATTTTTCTCATTTTGTGGGCAGGGAGGGGTGGAGGGTGGGAAGAGATGCACGCTAAGACATTCACCATCTCAAAAAGCTTTACAGAACCTCCAGACTACCAAGCTACAATGTGTATCAGTAATGTGCTTGTGAAGGACTTTTTTTTGCTGCTGACAAAGTATTTCTCCAAGCAGTTTGCAAGCCCTCTAGTGGGGCTCACCACTTTCTCTGCTTTTTGAAAGCTGCCAGAGCCAGCCAGAGAGGATAAATGTATGCAGATAGGTTTGGCATGTTTGGGTTGAGTTAGTAAACATAAGCATTTGAGATACATCTGCGTTCATTCAGCTTCATCATATTTTTATTATGTAAAGGATGAAGACACCATGCCTATCTACTGCAATGGTTTTCACATACTGCAGTTTGTTGACTCCCTAAATTTTTCCCCAAGGGAGACATAGACCCTGCCAAGCAGATGTAAGCTCTGTCACAACAGACTTGATCTTTGTAGTTACCTCTCATGGATCCATTAACAAGATAATGGAGGGCCTCCAAGGATTCACAAACTCCAGACTGAAAACCACCGGACTGCAGATTTATAGGCACATAACTTCCCTATAGCAGTCTGTTCGCAGATACATGAAAGGGGAAATTCTTGAGGCTGAAGAAACCTCCTAGAGCAGCAAAGTCCTACCTCCCACAGACATATCCAGATAGGATTTACAGTGATGGTCACACAGCTTTGCATAATTCAAACCATTATTCTACAAAACATATAGCTGCTTCTTATATTCCATGCTCCCTCTTGCCCCTGCTCCATTTTCTTTAAAAATGTATTTATTTGTCTTTGTGGAACAAGATAAAGATATTCCCATTAAAAAAAATACTTTTTAAATGAAAGTCTTTTTTTTTTTTTTTTTTTTTTAATGTGCAGGGGTGCTAGAAACAAATGTATAATAACATTCATCAGGTTTTTCCAAGCGACAGTGCAAAACTAACCACAACCAGAACATCAGCTTTACTCCCCAAATTGAGCGTACTGCCAGCGCAGCCCAGGCAATACATTCTGACTCAACAAATCATTTGCAACTCACTTATTTGTTAGCTCCAAACTTTTCAATCAATTTCAGTGGGAAGTTACAGCCTAAATACAGCCAAGTTGAGCCCCAGAAACTGAGCTGCAGACCCCGTCGTGATCAGCACTGTATGAACTGAGACCAGACCTCTCGTCTCTGCTAAACACTTACATACCATCTCTCAGCTCCCTAAGTGTCTTTGCAGAGCTGAGCTGCCCTCAGTGCTTTTAGTGGGGCACTGAGTGACATATGCCCGAATAACCGGCCCAGAGTAAATGACAGTCCCTGACCCAAATAGCTGTTGCAATATTAGTCGCTTGCCTGCTGGTTATTAAAAGGTATTATTGGCAATGGAAGGAAAAGATTTTTGTTTTAAACAGGAGGATATTTTCATAGCTGGCATTATTGTGCTGACCTCACCAGAGCTGGAGCGGGTCTGAACTTGGCCTGGAGTGTGCCACTTTGGAGCTGACAGTTTGACTAGCCTTTTTCCCACATGGTTATCCTGTGTCCCCAGTGAGAGCTCCTCGAACATATGCTGCTTCCCAGTGTGATACTTGGAGAGTGTAATTATTTGAAGCTATCTCCTTCAGTGCTTAGTTTTCCATTTTTCTGTCTTGATTTTGCTTTCAAGGGCCTCATTCCTCTTTTTTTGTTTTGTTTTGTTTTCTGTTCTCAAGAAATCGGATGTATACAATGATTTGATCTCATCCCTAGGCTGCATTTGAAGAATATTGTCTATTTTCAGAATTCTCAGCTGTGTTTATGCTCCGGGCTCCAAACCTCTCTCTCTTTTTAAAAAGAGGGAGCAAATTCTCCCTTTGCCTCCTGTCCCACAGAGCCTCTAGCTCAGTGATGCATTGTTCCAAGTAACCATTAACCTCTCCCAAATCTTGGTCACTGAGTGTGCGTCAGTCTTAGGCACACAAGATCATCATGAGAAGAGAACAGCTTTATGGACTAAAGAAAACAGAAATAAAGGCTGATAGCAGCCACCAGAAATTCATCTGGCTGTCCAATTGTTCCCAGCCCAAGTTCTTGGCACCCTACTGAAATGGGAGAGGATGGGAGTCTATGAACTATTCTGGCAGACCAGGTGCAGCCAGTAAGCTGTAGATTGGCCCTCTGGGAGTCAAAGAATGAGATAAATTGTTTCAGGACACCTCACTGGTAGATTTTGGATCAAATAGTTAATTGATAGGCTGGGAGATCATCTGGAGGTAAGTCAGCTTCCCCTGTGCTCTCTGGACACCAGCAAACTCTGGAGTGAATCTGTTCCCTGTATTCTTCTGTATCCTGAGTCCAGCTGCACTGTGAGGATTAGAAGCAGCCATCACAGTGCTCTGAGTCAATCCCAACCTCTCACGTTAATTCTCTCTCACATCTTGAAAGGAGTATGACAGCAGCAAACCCTCCGAGTGAATCCTAGCCCCATATTAATTCGCTCCCAGGTCCAGCTCTCTGATCTACTGTCATCTGAAAGTGATACTAATGCCAGGTTTCCATATCCTGCATCCCGCTGTGCCTCCTGCTGCAGTCAGACTCATGCTGGGAGAGATCAGCTCCGCCTGAGAAGGGTAAACCAAGTGCTTGGTTTCAAACAGCATCATATAAGTCAAGAGGGAAAATGTGGTGGGGGAAGAGGGAGGGAGCAGAGGAATGAATGGTGGGTAATGCATTCCCTTGAAAGGGTGAATGGAGAAGAACACAGACAGGATCATTTCTATTTCTGATCTATGTCCATCTTTGCTACCCCCCTGGGCTTTATTCCTCCAGGTTGTTCTGCTTCTCTCTTGCTAGTCCAGTTTCCATGCCCAGTTTGAACTTAACCAGGCTCTTTGCACTCCAAAGACAATGCAATAACACCAATGTATATGACTGCTTCAGTTTGAGGAATAAGGATGACTGTTTGCCACAAAGCTTAGTATTTTATCAACTACCAGGCCAGCTTCATGCTCAGCTGCTCACAATGTTGCAAGACAGGGGAATTGCCAGGGAGATGCAAGGCCCAGTTTCTTATCAAAGTAACAGGCGGTAGACAGATTGGGGTGGGCTGTCCAGCTCTCTTGCTAGTTGACAGCCTGTGATAGCCAAGTTCATGTTGGTCTTCCTCTTCACCATTTACTATCCATCCAGATAAGGGGAAGGAAGGTGAATGCCGATTTAATTTGGCACTTCAAGAAAAGAATGAAGATACCTCAATACAGACATCTTCCCTTCAGAAAGCTCCTTGAATATTTTACAGACTAGCAATGGTGCAATACTTTTCTGAAGGTCAGTAATGATTATTTATGAAAGCCAAGGGAAAACACTAGAAACAGACGACAGTCACTTCTGAACAGAGCAGAAAGGCACCTTCAACAGATCTGAAGTGATTTGTGGTGATGCCTGCTTTGGGCTATGGGGTTTTTCTTATGTGTTTTATTTAATCTGTATCTGAGATACCTTCAGAAATCTAATTTCAGAGATTCTTTTCAGCACTTTTGGAGAGTCAAGCTCTTGAAGAGGTCTCAGACTGGGAAATCTTAGAATAATAGCCTCCAGAACCTCTTGTCATTTCTGACAGTGTTGGTTGCAGGTATCCAACTCACCCTACTGTGAAGGTAAGGTATTGAGTCTGAAGGAGGACTTGCAATCCCAAAGAGTCATTCAAACAAAGGCTGAAGATCTATACTGGATTTACCTTGAATGTCTCCCTCCCTATTACTCTGTCTTGGAGATTACTACTACAACTGCATTAGTAAAATGGTTGTGTGTGAGCACTCCTCATCTGCTTTAATGTGAGGTCTGAGGTCTTAAGTGTGTGGGGGCTGGGGAGGGAGAGGGATTGAGGTTAAGTTTCCAGCCTTCACACTGAAGTGGTCATGGAGCATGTGTACTTTGCTTTCTCCTCTCTTGCTGGGGAAAATGGGAACCTCTGAGACATGGGCAATAAGAAGACATTGGGGAGATGATATCTTACATCTCCAGAGTCACTTCAAATGTTTACATTGTCTAAGACCTCAATTTCTGAAGTGCTAAGGGTTGAAGTCTGCCAGCATTAAAACTAAATGGTCTCTTCTCAAGGAATTTGTCTGAAATCAGTCTCTCACAAAGGCACTCTATGGAAAGGGCTCAGTCTGCCCCTAAACTGTTAGATGTTTGTGACAGCATGGCTCTTTTGCTGTTGCTTGCTGCCTTATGCTGTGCCACTTCATTTGGCCTGATGTTCCCTTTCCTAAATGGTAGGAAATCAGTAGTTACCAAGTGCTAGCCCAGAATTTATTTGACTTTAATTTCCCTTTATGACCCCGTTTGCTAATCTCTATTGCACAGATAAAACGAGGTAACCCAGGCACCATTACCCGTAATGTAGAGAATTTTGTGCAGTTCAATTATATCTCTTTTTTCCCCTTAAGCAATAAAATCTCTGTCTCTCTCTTTCTCTTCTTTTAAACTTGTTCTCATAATTCTCCCTCTCCTGCTCTCAAGATGAGGTTAGGTACTTTTGTGATGTCTTCTTGGCTGGTGTGTTTGTGGAAGTCAAAGCAGTTAGCACTGGAGCATAAGGTTCTGCATGTGTTGTTTAATGCATTTCTGCTAAGCGTGCAGAGGCATGCTGCAGGTGAGACATAAGAACTGAGTAGAATAGATTAACACATGGAAAGGACTCTGTTCTGTACAGACATCTTTTTGGATTATTTTCAACCTTTCTTTCTCTAGAAACCTCAACTTGATGAGTAGCAAAGATGCTACTGAATTAATGATTTAATTTGACTTTTTCATGTTGCCTTCAGAGGAGTTTTCAGGAAGGAATTTGATTGCAATCATGACATCTCCGCGAAAGGCCGCATTCATTTGTCTGCAGCTTGTTTGAAAGGTGAGTAATTCTCAGTGCATTTTTCTTGGGCAGCATTTACCCTGGCAAGGAGATCTTTCATGTGTGCTTGTGACCTTTAGGACAGCAGGAGCCTCAATATATCTTCAATGCATGTGTTGTCTTTGTTATGTGGTGCTTATTTGCAAGGATGAAACAGTTTTGATTTCAGAGTTTGGGTCCTAAGGAAAAATATTTCTATATTTCTTCTCTGATTTTCTGTCTTCTAACGTTTTTATTGGGAGGTTTCTGGGTTTTTTTTAATTTAATTTGAATTAAATTTAAACTGAAAAGGAAGGAAGATAATAAATAAGGTGGATGTCTGAGTAATGCAGAAGCTGTTCTTAAAAAGTACATCAAAATGACAGAGACCTGGCTGCTGGATTTTATTAATACTAATTGTCATTGTTAAAACAGCTTATCGTTACTTGAAGATACTAGCTCAGCCTTCTCAGAGCATGATCTCCCTGGCTCTGTATTTATAATGAAAAGATAATCCCTGACCATTAGCAAAGGCTGTTAAGAGTGACTACAACTGAACTCAGCCATTTGAGCAACAGGCAACTGCAGATGGGGCTAAACCCATTCTTCTAGATCCGGGCTGACAGTTCAGAGGTGGACTCGAAAGCTGGGTGCATGCCTTACTACATGTTACAGGTCTGAGCTAAAAGCAGATGTCTACTGGCCTCCAGGCTCACGCACCTTCAGTCTGAATCGAAAGGCTCTGTTGCATATGTAGGAAGACAGACAGTGGTTGAGCTTGCTGTGTTAAGGTAAGATGATTTTTTTTCCCCCTGAGCCATCTCTAATGAAAGATTATCAGATGGCTGTTTGAGTCACAGGCACTTTGTGAGTGACTGTTTACAGAGAATAGCCGTTGTGTTCATTTAGTCCCCTGCCCAGGTCTGGCTAGAAGTAAAATCCTGTGTATTTCAGTGACTGTCCTACAAGTCTGCTTTATAATGCAGTAACTTTTTAACATAGACAGCACAAAGAGCCACATACTGATCCCCATCCTCAGGCATTTCATCCAGTTTCATTGTAGGATTAACTTCTTTACCGTAAGATTGGCCTATAGCATTTATTTCTTTTGTGCTTCTGTTAGATTTTCTCAGCAAAAGCAACAAAACAATGCCTTACTATGCATTCTCTGGGTATTTTAATGGTCCCATCTCCATATCTGTTACAATTTACAACAGATCACAATACAACAGACCTCTGACTGACTGACGTATGGTTGTCAGCAGAGAGAAAACTGTGCGACTAGGAAGCAGATCAATGTTGACTTTGTGGAGTCACCTCTGGAAAGAATTAATCAAGTCTGATCTTTGCATACCCTCTGTGTATGGATTTTCATTTGATGTGGTGTTGTTCCCACACAGAGAAAGTCCAAGGTTCTCTGCTCAAGGTCAGCCCATGAAACCAACGAATGCTACTCAAACTGCAGGCTCTTCAGGGCAGAGACCTTAGGTATCCAGGTGCTGTGGTAGGATGCTTCAGTAGAGCTATGGCATGTTGTAGGTGTTGTAGTATCTGGCCTAGGTTTGAGAGTCCAAAACAGCCTAAGGCTTCCCCACTCCTAAGTTAGGTTTGTGGCTTCCAAAATCCTAAATTAGAGGATAAGCTAGGAAGATTGAGAGAGTGTAGCTGAATTGCAGGCAACAAGTACCTTTAAGAGACTAAACTTTTTTTCACCAGTAGCCAGCAAGGTTCTTCCTGGGCTCCTCTTCTTTAAGAATGGGATGTGCAGGAGAAGGTGCTGGCTGTCTGGCTGCCTCTGCTACTGGAGTGGATGATCCCCTTATCTTCCATTACGGATGAAACAGGAGGCTGCCTGCTCTGCCCCGTGCAAATGGATCTGGACAACTTCCTGATGGGGGTTGGCCCATGCATGATGTCAGACAGCAAGTCCATGACCTGTTCACAGCTTCTTGAACCTGATATATGTGTGTGCATGCACTGTATGTGTAGGGTCTTCCATAAAGTCCTGCGGAATAATGCTTCTCCTAGTGCCAGTCACTCTGCCATAGCTTAAAATCTCACTGACTCCTTCTGGGACTAACAATCCTCTAAAACAAAAAGAAAAGGAATGCCAGATGTGTGAAAAATGTAAGTGACACTTGGCCTAAAGTGAGCAGTAATCCTCAAAATAAAATCCTTTGCTTAATGCTACTTTTCGCTTCTCTGAGGATTGGCTGTGTGGAGGGAGAAGGATTTGGATTTGAACTTGAGAATGAGTTCCTTGGAAGTTAATTCTAGTTAACACCCAACCCAAACCTCAATTTAGTAGAAGCAGACTATCAGTACTTGCTCTCCCTGACACAGGGCAGCAGAATGGTATTTTTGTCCAGGGTGTTCTCTGAAGGGATGCAGTGAAAGTACCCTCTTAATTAGATGATAAAGTGAACCATCAGGGCCCAGAACAATCTTATTCCAGATGCATTTTTTGACCAAGTTGCAAACCAAAGCTAAGATCTAGTTTGCCTTCATCTTAGCAATTAGCAAACTTAGGCTAGCCACACTGATTAATGGATGTTCACTGTTTATTTTGGTTGGTAGAACAGATACATGCAAAGGCACAATGTGTTTACAGCTCCATTGCTCCTAAAGGTAAAATCAAGCCCTTAGTGAGTATTTATTGTTAGTTGTAATAAGGCTTAATGATATGTCCACAGTGAAGCACAGAACAGTCATTTTCCTTAGACAGAACTTAAAACACTCTGATAGGAAAATGCAAGACTTATCATACTTCACATATGTCGTATTTCAAGACAATGCCAGAATAGGCATCACAGGTTTGGCTGGGATCTAAGCAGTAATCTTATTAATTAATAAAACTGAAGCTATCTAGTATACAGATTCTGAATTTGTAATAAAAAATTAGTCATCACAACAATTTCTTAATGGGCTATTAAGTGACTTAGGGTGGAATTTTCAGCAGCTGACATGTAAACATCTAAAACAACAACAAAAAATCCTTTTCCAGATAAAAGATGATCTAATTAATATTGAAAAGAACAACCTACTTTCTGTATTTCTTGTGTCTTTAAGAACAGAACAGGCTTATAAAATAGAAACCTATCCAGCATGTGCTGATTGCTGCCATAAACCAATTTTTCAAGAACTGTCATCGAGAGTCATTAATTATCTGCAGGTCCCATTTGCTCTGAATCAATGGCAAACTTTGTGAGGTCTTGGATTGCTTTAATTAATGCATGAATATGAGATGTAATATGCTTCTTGTTTGAACAATTACTGTCCTGGTGCAACCCTTGAATTAAAGGATTATGGGAAAAATAAAAGCGAATGTGATGCTGCAGACCTCTGTTTGGAATCCACCTGGGAAGGAACATGTGAGCTGGCACGATTCTACTCTGCTCCTGCAGTCTGAGTCTTGTGCTTATGAACGCTGCTATGACTGCGTACATCTCTTTGCAAAGCAAAGGCCTACTGAGGAAACGTTGCGTTTGTTCAGCAACAACGGATCATTTCTCTTTTAGAGGAGTTGATACTAAGATGCAATGCAGATTTTTTAAATTAATGAGACAAGTAGCTTAGACTTCCATTTCAAATCTAATCAAGATATTAGGAGGCTGTTTTTTTTTAACTTTTTAATTCAACACAAGCTGCTTCTTTATTTTCATTTTTAACGCTTTACTGACATAGCTGAAACCTAAATGCATTAGATTAGTGAGTAATAGAACTAGTAAATGAGGAAGTATAATTGACCAAGCTAGTTTCACCATACAGGCTGAATAAAATATCTAAGGGCATGTGCATATACACAGATCTCTCAGTGGGGCTTTTATGTTTACAACTTTCTCCCATTACAGCTACCTGGCCTCCGGATGGGAGATATCTTGTTTCTGGCCAGTTCAAACAAACGTAAAGGAATTTGGGTCTTACTTGTCACTGGTTATAATGGGTGGGGTTTCTTATCTCTCAAACAAGGCAAGTACTGCTGTTTCAGGCAGAATTTGTTCTATATAGAATAGGCACAAGCTGCACAGTGGAACAGACAGTAAACACTGAGCAGTGTTTAGCATTTAGAGAGAAAGATCGGGGAGGTGTCAAGTCCATCAGATTAATGCTTTTGTTCATAATGAATGTTTAAGCCAGATGTTCTGTGCCTTATAATAGACATTAAAAAAAAAAATCCTCTACCAAGGCCTTCTACACATGCAACTTTTACATCTGCACAGCTATACTGTTCAGGAAAGCTATCATTTTTTTTTTTTTTTTTTGATATGCGTAATTCCTCTGCATTCTCAGTGGTGTCAGAAGGTGTTTGGATGTTTGGATTTGATTTCAGAAGGACTACATTTTCACCCATAATTTCACTCAAAAAAAGTCATATTATTCTGCTCCAGCAGGATACTAGATCCTATTTAACTTTCAGACCTTGTCTTAGGCTGCTACATTTTCATGAATATACTGGCACCATCTGAATGCTCACGAATAAGGGATAACATGACTATGCATAGCAGACAAGTCAAAAATCTGGTGCTTTTGCTTATGATAATTCTTTTTGGTTATTATTTTTGCACCCTGCCAGCTGTTGATCTTGCTAATCTGCAGAATAGAAGCCAAGCTTTGTTTCCTCTTGGTTAATGAACTAAGTAATAGATCAAGGGCTAGTAGCTGTTTTTAAAACTAATAGTGATGGTCTTTAAAGAATAAATGTTGTAGACGAGTAGAACTGGAGACCTGTTGTCAAAGATGGTGGAAAGAAAAAGGTACATCAGGATAGTCACTGGCTGTGATCATGCTCTTTTGGAGATGACCAAGTTCAGTTAGCATGGCTTCAACACCAAAAGAAAGGTGTATTAGATATGGGAACCACTCCACTGTCTATGAGCTTGGAGAATGTGCAGTTTGAGCAGCCCTCAGCCCTGAATGCAAACATACCCACAAAGCAGCTTATGATAGTCTTTATGGGGTCCCTTCTGCTGCTGGGAGTGCCCAGTGGGCGGGGATGGTTGGGTACGCATTGAAGGGTGTCATTTTCTCTAGTAGGTAGCTAGAGTTTTGCAGCAGCCAGTGGTTTGCTGCTAGCAGTCAGCCTCATTCTCATTCAGAGCGTAAACTGAGGTTGCTGCCAACTCACACCAATTGCTAGGGCTTCAGGAAGAGCTACCTTTTCCCCTGAAGCCGCTTCTCAAACATGTTAGCCCTCTGCTTTGTGGAGCTAGCTCTCTCTATCCTCTCTCTCTTGCTTCTTCGTTTGTTGGCTTTGGGATTTCTAGCAGACCCTCTGCTCCCCCTTCCAAGCACCTCTTGGTTATTAAAATGCAGCTCAGGATAGTTCACTTTGCTTGGTACATTATCATTCCTCGTTAGAGACCCCTCCAGGGCCTGTGATATGCCTGCACCGACTTCATAATTACAAAGTCAATTTCTAAACAGACATTTGCAAATAAGTCAATTTAAATACAGAGATTTGCAAACAATAATTAAGCAGTAGCTTCTTTTTTAATATCTATATATATAATTAATGCCCATGGGCTTTTCATTTTACCTTGCGACTGTGTAGTTTGCAATTGTTTGTTGAGCTAAAGCATTCTCAGAAAGCAAATCAAATCACTGATGGGTTTTAAAGCTGTTGAAGGAAATGCCCTGCCTCTCCCTACCTCATGCCACCCCAGCTTTATGAGCCACTTCTTATGCAGTCCTCTGTCGGCCTAACAGCTGCCAGCAAAGTAGTGGCAGGTGCCTCACACCAGAGCAGCTGAGCTGGGGGTTCAACATAAGAATAGTGCTCTGGTCTGTCAGAAACTACCCAAACACACAACAGATGGGAAGACTGGATTGAAGAAGCTGAGCAGTAAAGGTAGCCCACTTATGCAAGAGATAAAAGCACTCTGGAGGAGGAGATGAACATTGTTTACCTGAGGTTTCCTCCAAGGATGTGTAGTGAGGGGGCTCATGCTGTAAGCAGAGTATTAAGAGAGGAGCAAACAAGCCTGAACCCACAGTGGGTCCAGGAAAAAGAGGAGATAACTTTCCTTTTCTTTGAGAGAGGTCTTCGTGTTATCCAATGTCATTCCAGCATAGCCTCTATCCCTGCTTTTTTCACAGCTCTCCTTCTGCCTCTTGCCTTTTCTCCCTGGAGCCCAAGGCAGGATTCCTGTACTCACCAGGCCGAGGTATCCAAAGTGTTGGAAGCACCATGGAAACTAATGTTTGGGACTGTGGAAAGATAAGGTATGAACAGCTGAACCTGGACGTAGATGAGTGAAGCAGAGGGTTGCATTTCTTGTTAGGAGACTCCTTGATTTCTATCCTGACTGCCTCACACCCTTCAGATGCTCTCTGTAGAGCCTGCAGCACTGTCTCTTCTGAAATACTTACTATCTCCAGGGCTATTATCACCTCTCTAGAGACTGGTTTCCCATTCTTCTATCTCACTCTTCTCTCTGAAACTTCTCTGTGTCTCTGCATGTTTTTTAATCTGTCCAGTGCCCTCAGTAAATTCTTAATTCCTCCCATCTGGTCCTCATTAGTTTCTAGTTTTTCTTTAGCATGATACTGTTGCATCACGGACAGCTTTCCTCAGCGTGCAAAGGCTGCGATCCTGTTGCTGTCATGAGCAATGCTGATTTTTCATGGTGTAGTCTATTTCTAGTCACAGCTTCTTTTCTCTCATCTCTCCTGGCCCATATTGCCCTCAGCTTTCTTCTGACACAGATTGTTTCTTATGCCCTGGCTTTTCTTCCTATCTTCCAGTCCTCAAAACAGGAGCTTTTTGCTTGGCCTTTTCTCCAGCACACTTGATCCCAGATTGTAGTTTTCTTTCTGGCTCAGCAGTCAGTTATATCCCCTGTACCCCTTCAGAAGATGGAGCTCGTGACTTGGTGCTGTGTTCGGACATGCTTTTCTCATAAAGTATCCTGCTTAGCCAGAGCAACTCTTTGTGGAGCGAGATTCCATGCAGCACTCAACAAATATGCTTGACCTGCAGCACACTTCAGTCTTGACATTGTGCATGGTTGTCCTATCAAATTCAAACATTTCTAGGTAATAACTAGTGTTTCAAATTCTAGGCTTTTCCTGAGCAGGGACCTCAGATAATCCTGGTACATATGCACATGTACATATGTGGTGTAGACGTATCAGCCGAAGAGGCTGTGAGAAGAGGCTAGATCTACACAACCATGGTCTGATGATTTCCTGCTCTATCTTTTCTGAATTTTCCCAACATGTAAAAGGGTGTGATCAGAGAGCCCTGCCTCCTCCTTGGAGAAGAAAGAATTCCTTCTGCAGAGCATTGCCTAGAAAGTTGTAAGAGTAAGGCTCTGAGTGTAAGGTGGTTTTGTTTGTGACATGGTGTATTCAACGTGGATTGTTGTCTCCTGGTTTGCCCTTGCACTCAGTAATTTCAAAGGGTGTACTCGTTATTTTATGTTGGTTCTACATTTTTTGAGCATTCTCATATTTTTGCTCATCAAACTTTAGCCAGCTGGGGCCAAAAATATCTCTGGCATAATTGGTTCTTTTATCCAAACCCAAATCCTCATTCTCCAATCCAAAAAGATATTCATGATCAGCATATTTGAAAAGAACACGGCCCTCCATATCCTCTGGGGTGACAATGCTGAAAGTAGATTTCCTTGCACCCTGGCACTCTGCATCCTATTGCTATAAATATGAGCAACAATTATACATCCCTTCTTTTCCCTTTTTATGGGTGTGTGAGGACAATAACTTAAAGCACTTGCTGCTATTCAGCACAAAAACAAATAACAGTGCAACTCTGGCTGTGATGCATTTCAACGGCATAGCTTAGACATGCCACTGTTATATTAAGTTATAAATATCTATCACTTGACAATGCTAGTGCTTTTCGGGAGGGAAGGGAGTACAAAAAAAAAATAAAAGAAAAAAGGCCCAAACCCTGAATCATGGTTGCTATAGCAATTAACAATGGGCGTCCTTCTTCAGGGGCCAGAGATGCTGACACAGCTAAAATAAATGTTTGTGTATGGCCGTGGCGGGGACGGTGACAGATTAGAGAGTGCTGGCCTTGAGCCTTGGTGTAATCCAGTTCTAAATAAATCATAAATCTAAGTGCTGACTGGCAACCTGGAGAGAATACCAATGCGAGGAGCATGATGGCAGGGCAGTTTCAGTTTCTGTTAGGGGCAGAGATGAGGAAGAGACAGTAGTAGGATGGGTGTGAAAATCCAGGTGGAGAGGCTTGTGATCTTGATTTCTTGGCAAAGGACACTGCTAACCTATGACAACAACCTCTCACTGGTCCTCTGTGCAGGTGGAGGTCCTCTGTCCCTCCTGCAGCAGTCCCTGTATCCTCTAAGCATCAGGATCTTCTTTGTTTAAGGGCTGAATGTAAGCGTTAAAGCTGAAGGGATGTGTGAAGGAAGTTCAGCGCTTCCTTTCCATCACCCCACATAGTGTGAATAATCCATCACCTTCCCCCTAGCCCAGCATGTCTACTCTATTACTAGGAGGTTGTGGGGTCAATTGTGTCCAGGCCAGAGCAAAATAATGCCAGTGTCTCCACAGGACTTCTTGTTGTCTTACAGTGCAAGTCCACATACCCAGGGAAGCTCACCTAATGTGTGCCAACACTGTGGAGCTAAAGGCAAACATATCCCCTGTGTAGGAAAATGAACTAACAGTGATTTGGTTTCTTCTAGTCTCCTTGACACATAGATTCAGCCTTGATATGGAATGAAAAATGAAAATGAGGACAGTTCAGTCAACAGTATGTCTCAGAAATTAATGAATCCCTTTGCCTCCAACACCTGATAATTACATCTTTCAATTAAATGAACTCTCTCTGTGTCCAAGTTCTTATAAATTAACTCAAAGTGATGCATCTTCATGGGCTGCCAAAGCTTTCTTATGCCAAAATCTGTGCAGGCTTCCAGGTTCTTGCAATGATGGAGAGTCTTAGGTCCAGATATAACTAAAGAATTTAGTCCTGGTATTGCAAAAGCTTAACTCCTAGGTTCCTGGCAGTAGAAGAGTCCATGGTCCTGAGTTCAGCACTTTGTCTCCCTCTGAAATGAGGAGGAGAATGAAGAACCTGTGAAGACAATATCAGGCAGTCAGCAGCCAGTATAGGAACGACATGGACATGTTTCTTAAATCCGGCCCTTTGCTGTGGCTTAGGCATCTCTAAATGTAGGATTCCCTTGGCTCGAGCCATAGCTTTCACTCGATAGCTCAGAGATTAGAGGCTTTAGCAAGGTGGACATGTGGAGAGATTGCCTCTGCTTTTTGGAGGTATTCATGCCATTAAAGGCATTTGGTTATAGTACAGGACATTTGCTAAGGAAGGGACACCTGTCACTAGCTAAGGCTTATTACTATATTTTGTAATAAATAGATTTAGGATAAATATGTGATGCTGCTGGAGCAAACATTGGAAAACAGGCCTTGTGCTTCTTCATGAGCTTATAGAAAGTCACACTCTCTCTGGCTTCAGCTCCAACAGGACAGATTGAGATCATTTTTACCCCAACACTGCTCCCAGCTCAGTGTCCTGAGCTCCTGTAATTGCTAATGTAGCATGTGAAAGAGGCGAAAACAATCTCTCCCAGTAGTCATGTTTTGTAAAGAATGGAGAAGTCACCACTATGTCTCATGGTCAACCTAATCCGTTGAGTAAGCTTTTAAAACATACCTGCACAGGCAGGGCAACAACAAACTTTGGGATGCTAAAGGGTCTTGAGAACAGCTGAAGGAGGACTGGGTGGGTATTTTTGTGTCTAGTACTGGGCCTTTCCAGTCTTTGCTGAAGGCTTGAAGAGCCTCTGGGATCATCTGGCAGATGACTGGAGGCATTAAGAGCCTACCTCTGAAAGTTAGGTGGGACATAGGTGCTTTGGTCTTTTTGTGTCTCTAGACAGGAAGTCTGAGGGCTCAAAGGCTCAGATATTCTCCCACTGAGCTATGGTGATGCACCATGAGCCACATGGGAACTATAGCAAGTGTCTCCATCTGGGGCACTACCCAGCACAGAGAATATGCCTGAACAGATAGGAATGAGTATATCTGGATGACTAGGTTATAGAGTGCACTAAGAAATGAGCTCAACTTCTTGATTATATCATACATGCTCAGATGGAGTCAGATGAGTTTCTATCTCCTCCTCATCTACACAAGCACATCATGAGATTTCTAAGGTTCCCAGTACTATGCTGTTTCATTGCCTTCAGCCTGGAAAAAAATCCATGTATAAAAGAAGTTCCTGACCTACTTTAATTCATTTTATATACAAGCCTCAGTCAGATATAGAAGAGATGCTGAGAGTAGGGAGAAAGGGTGAAGGTAGAGATCCCACTGTGCCAGGGTGGATGTTGCAAAACAACTGCTCCATTCTCCTTCTATTCTTCCCTTCCCTTAAATAACCAACTGCAACCAATGCAGCCTAAATCTGGGTTTTACAAGCTTGCAATAAATACAACTAGCTTTTCTGAAGCATAGCAGGCAGCTGACGCAATCACATAATTCAGCCCAAACTCATTGGACAATGGCTAGGAATGCTGAGGATGTGTTTTCCTCTTAAACCCACACAGGCATGTATTCCCAGTCGCGCAGATGCGCTCCATTTCAATTAAGGCAATTAGCAGTGACCAAGGGCAACAGGAAAGCTCCAATTAAACCAGCACAAAGGCTAACATGAGCTACAGTGTCATGGAGCAGGCTGGAACATGTATCCCTGACAGCTGCTATCTGCCAGATTAAAGGGTTTACACTTTCTCTGTTGTCCCCTTCCAGACCTCCTGCAATCTCTTCTCTCTCAGTAAGCCCAAATGCTAATCTCCACTCTTTGTATCTCCTCATTAATTTACCCCTTGTCAGAGGCCTCAGGGGAAGATGGAGGCTTTTCTTTCTCTCTTTTTGTCCCATTTAAACTGTAGCCTACAGCCACAGTGCCCTATTCCCCTTCATCTCTTTGAAGATAGTTTGAGATCATGATTTAGGCTTCAGTGACCTTTTCCTAGCTGTGATTGGTGCTAGACTGTGTGTTTGCTGTTTGCATTGGCAGACTGTGATAAAAAGGAATGGAAACAGACCACAGAAGAGCACTGAATGAGGGGACTGATGAGCTCACTGGCTCAGGTATACTAATTTCCTGCTGGGAGAATTTGGGAGGACCGCTACTTTTTGGGACATGTGTAGGAAAGGGGCTGCCTCAGGTCCTCCACCAGAGAGCTTTCAGAGAGCCTCAGCCATTCTAGGGGAAAAGGGATTGCTCTTCATGAAATCTGCTCTGGATTTCTATATCCACCTACCATGGGGAGTGCTTTCACTAGGAGAAGGGCCTGAGCTTTGGGATGTTTTGAGATGGTGATTTTGCTACAAAATATGCAAGAGAAGGATAGTATGTATGTTGAGCTAGATTATCAGTTGTTGAGAAATGGACTGGAGGTGGCTTTCTAGTAATGGTCTCTGAGCTCTGTCCTTGATTTATACACTCTTTCATGGCCTCGGACCTCCTAGACATAAGCAATGCACCTCCAAGCCTCTTATTAGTGACTTGATCCAGATAGCTGGACACTATCCTATCCATGCTTGGTAGCTGCGAGACTTCAAACACTGTGGGCAAGGTGTTGCTGTGGTCTACAACCCATTTTTATTGGGATGTGTCATCAACAGGACACTGCCTCTTTCAAACAAATTGGAGCAAGCTTGTGGAAGGAGGGACAGCTAATGTCAGAAACTTTTTGAGGATGGGGGAAGACTGTAGTGGAGACTGAGAGTGGGTAGCAGTGATAAGCCTAAGGCAGCTGTTCAGTGTCCTGAGCTAAATGGTCAGGTAAGTTCCTGAGACAGTCTCAGTTTGGTTTCTAGTGGACTCCTACTAATATAGCAAAAGCCCCTAGTACAGCTAGTGGTAATTGGTGTCCTTGTTAGCAGTTACTGCTGAAAAGTCACTTGTTGAATAAGCCCGAAGATTGAACTCTTTTCCTTAAAGGTTAGTGCTCCAATTAAGGCTTCACAGACAGTTGGTGTAAGCTGCTTGCTACCTGTTTGGAGGATATGTAGGAATTTCTAAGGTTAGCAGCCCAGGAACTTTCCACATATCTTCAAAAAAACCCTTTCCGTTTGGGTACAGTTATGGATGGAGAAAACCTGAGGATGTATTTGTTCCAGAAAAATATCTTTAATTTATCTTTCTGTGGCTCTTGCACCTTTTAGCTGTGCTTAGTTCTTGCTTATTGTTTTAGGTTCTCTTGTTAGCATTGAGAATAAACCCCATGAAAGTCCTTAATTTTTTACTTTGTCCCCAGTAACACAGACAAAAGGGCTGTCAAGAGTTGCTAAAATGGAAATTAATTTTAAAAGCATCCTCATTTATCACTTTATAGTAACAAATGAGAAACCAGTGCGATTAGGGCAGTTGTGGTAGAAACTTTTTGCACCAGAACTATTAGATGTTACTTGTAAAGCGGTAATGACATCAAAGTGATAAAACAAACACCAGCTTAAAAAAAAAAAAAAAAAAAAAAAAAAAAGAAGAAGAAGAATAAGAAGAAAGAGACACCATTGCAGATGTACTGCACTGGAGTTCTGCTTTTGGTGCAGGAATTGTTTCAGTTTGAACCACCAAAAAGTCAGGCACTGAGCATATGGTGGTTATCTGACCTCTCCTAGTCAACTGAGAGAGAGGCACGTTCAGAGAGCAATGGTTCACATCAGCATGCAGTACCTGAGACAGCTAGAATGAGTAGATCTTCCCATGTAAGCTGGAAGGGAAGCTGACTGTGGAGAACTATCAAGACAGATGTAAACAGCACATCTGAATTTAGCATGACATGACTACATTCACAAAGCCTGATTAGTAGGTGAATGTGGGTGAGAATAAGGAAGCATTTGTAGCAACAGAAATGTTTTGATTCATGATAGCATCAGTAATGATAGTAATAACATTCTTAACAAAGGCAACTATCCCTGACTGAAATGGGGATCAATGCACCAGTTATGCAGATCCAGTCTAAGAAGTCATGCAATGCCAGCCAGGTGCTCCACCTGGGACACGTCAGAGTGATGCAGCAAATACCCTTCAAGATACAGATCAGGAGCAGCTCATGTGTCACTTTTTTTCCAATGCAAGTGGCTGCCCACAGAGGTGATGCTGTTAGCTGGGAATAGTTTATCTTATACTAAGCCAGGAGCCTTGTTTTACACTTCTCATCTAGACTGTCGCTTCAGAGGAGCTCATTAAATTGAACATAACCAATTTTCTTCTTCCTTTACTTTCTTACTTAACTTTTTTTTCTCCTGCATGGAACGAGTTAAAGGCCCCTCATTCCTCATCCATTCTTTCTATTAGAATCTTATCTCATTCTAATCCTCACCCTCCCCTCACACACTCCTCCTTTCCTTCTCGTAGACATCTACTTGCTCTCTCCAGGAAGCCAGCTAATTATTTCCTGAATGCCCCCTGTGTTATTTTGCCTTGAGAACCTCTCCTGCTGGGACTTCTCACATGCTCATGATTCTCTGTGTGACAAAAGGTTTCTCAGTTTAGCTTTGAATGGGTATTTCTTTAATTTCTACATTTAGTCCTTTCACCTCGTCATCTGCACTTGGGCTGAGAATAGAAATTTCACTTGACATTATCTAAACCATTATCAATTAAATTCCTTCTTAACTGCCCGTTTTTCCCCTAAGCTGAGTAAGTTTTGGGTTTTTTTCCATCTTACTCTCCATTCCTGTATACCCTTCTTTTGTAGATAAAGCCCTTTACCCTTCTGTATTAGCTTTCCAAATGCATTTTTTTTTGTTTAATGCTATTGCAATGATCAGAAAAGAATGTAGGATTCCAGCCTGAATCTTGCCTGAAAGTCAGAGTACCTTCTTTGAACTTGTGTAGACATTGGTACATTTGCTGTGAATAAGAGGTTCTCCAGCAAGGTATAGAGGTTGTTCTGCTGCTGAGTCAGCAGTGGAGTATCAATAGTCAACAGATCAGTTTGGGGCTCATGGTTTTAAGTAATGTACAGACACCCACAGAGCATACAAACTAAACTGCAAAGAAGAAAAGAAAAGCAGCATTTGTAAGCTCCTTTGTGCAGAAGAATCAAAGCAGAGACTTGTCCAAGGCCACTGTACTGGAACAGAGTTTTGAACCCGGAATCATGAATGATAACTCATCAGCTTACTCAAATATTTTTCACGTGGTGCTTCACAGATTCCCTAGGAGCCATAGACTGCTTCTAGATGATCTGTGAACATGTCAGAAAAAAAAAAAAAAAAAAGCATCTCTAGTATGCTTCAGTTTACTATACATTAGTCTGCATCTCTACTGCGCTACTGCGTTAACTTCTGGATCACTCATCTCTACCCATAGCACCAAGGAAAAGGGTTGTAATCTTCTGAGCAAGATTAAACATGAGCCACTGTAGGGCTCTACAATGTATTGCAGGGGACAAACCTCTGGCAGGTCAGCATATATCCATGGGCCAGCCAGTCATTGTAGCTATAGCTCAGATGTAACACATGCTAGCTTATAATATATGGGGACAAACTCTTTTCAGTTGTCCCATGTGACAGGACAATAGGCAATGGGCAGAAACTGAACCACAGGAAGTTCCGCCTGAAGGTGAGGGGGAATTTCTTCCCTGTGAGAGTGACAGAGCACTGGACTAGGTTGCCCAGAGAGGTTATGGAGTCTCCTTCTCCGGAGATATTCAAGGCCTGCCTGAATGCAACCCTGTCTAACATGCTCTAGGTGACCCTTCTGAGCAGGGAGGTTGGACTAGGTGATCTCCAGAGGTCCCTTCCAACCTTACTGATTCTATGATTCTATGATATCCATCTCATAGTAAGGATTTGGAATGGGTAGAGGAATGCCAGAGGTAATTCAGAGTGGATGATTAAGATAGAAAATTACTCTAGCATGGGGACTTAAGGAGGGGGGATGTTGTGAACAAACAATGAGAGATGCAAATACAAAGGAAACTAATTCAGTCATTGTAATTCTGCAACAGTTCATAAACTGCCACATACATACACAGAGGGGTTAAAAAGGACCAGGAATCTATGACTGCTTGGCATATTTTTTACGTGAACATATCCCCAGCTTTGCAGATCCAAAGGACTGGAAAAATTACAGGTAAATGGCTGAAATCCAAACCAGCAGCTTTCTGGAAGTTTGTCTTTTGAAGATTGCACAAGAAGAAACATTAATTTGTTGCTGTTTCACCTCTTTTCTTTGTTGGATCAGCTGTTAATTCAAGGCCTGTGGCCATGTCATAACCAGTTTTATTGAGCTGTTTCAAAACGAAGTCCCAGTGAACCTTTTTGTCATTCAAGCAATGAAGGAGACTGCCTCCCAGCTCTGCAAAGGCTGCTCAACCTAGCCTCAGAGCACCCTGAAATCTATCAGCGCTAATTAGGGCCTACTTAAAGGCTCCCGGGCTGCTGTAACTAGTTTGAAATGCAGAGTGGCAAGTGAAAGTCCTTATACTTGGCTCCTGACAGGAGCAAAAGCAAACAACAGGCCCTGCTGTGACCTCCATTTACAAGACCCATTTACTGCACTGAAGGCATCAACTTCTTGGAAATCAAATGGACAAATTAGTTTTGAATTCCTACTATTTAAGATGGACTTCTTGCTGGGACAGTGCTCCTGCCTAGCTGGCTAAATGTTTCCTTAATCTTTATGTCTGTGGAGTTCTTCCACTGAGATTAAGTAGATGAGTTTGCTGCTGGGAAAAGACCTGGGAGTAGGGATGTAACACACCACAGGTAGCTCTCTAGTTACCCCTGCTCTCTGACTCCTGGTGGGTACTGACTGTCATGTAACTAAAAACTGCATCACTATCATTAACAGGTATTTACCATTTGCTTTAAATAAAGTATGTTCGCCTTACTACTGCACTGCCTTTTACACCATGGTATCAGAGCTCTGTCCAGTGATGCTTTAAGCAATGTGTTTCAGCTCTCCCACTCATGATTCATGCTAATCTTCATACAAATAGTTTTGTCCCTCTTTCTGGAGGAAGAAGTGATCTCTAACTAATCTTTATTCTTGGCACTGTAGGACTTGAGGACCTATTGTCTCTTTTCAGCAAGGTATACCCATAGTCCCTGCCCAGGGGGCACGAAGCCACCTGAGGATCCTTTCCTCCCAGAGTTCAGCCCAGGTATATTTGTTTCTCATATAGGCCACCTATTGGGAAATGTGGATTGGGAATTAAGAGCTTTAGAAGACAAAAATGGCAGTGTCATGCCCAGGAATAATAACATATTTAATCTGTCACCCATGGAATCTTTTAGTCCTTATGGCAGAAATAGCAGAGCAATTCTTCTTCCTCTTCTCCCTCTACCCCACCACCATCCATTCTTCCCTCTGCATTTCCCTTTTAATCTTCCTGAGACTCAAGTGCCTATCTCATTATGAGATATTTATATTTTCCATTCTGCTGGCATATGGTTCTGTGATCCTTCTCAAGTTTCAAAGGAGAATCTGAATTTATTGAACATTTCTCTCCCTTGCTGGTCTGTATCTGAATTACCGTGTTGGAGGCTAGAATATGTTGCCTCTCTGGTGCCTCTCTCCTGCTTTTCAGGGACCTTCAGCATTCACATGGGGCTGTGCTACCTGGGGGGAGCAGTGAAGACATTAAACTATCTACTGCAATTTAATCTTCCCCCTGGTTACCAGGAAGCAGGTATGCCTTTGGCTGCCCAGCCCTTTGTCTGCTTGAGAAATAGGTGAATTTTAGCATGAGTAAAGGTAGCATTATATAGCAATACTTGACCTAAAAAGGAATATGAGAAGGAGGTGTGTCAGGAGAAACTGAAAGCTGAAAGTAGAGAAAAAGTTTTCTTTGTTCATAGCTCAGTGTGAATGTTTGAAGTATTACTTGTTCTTAATTCCCCAGACCTTCATAATCCAGCATATGTTTATGTCTGGGAACCCTCTGAGGCCATACAGCAATGTCACCCTCAACTTGTGGCTGAGGTGAGGGAGCTTTGCCTGCATTTTGGGGTGAGATGGAGTAATGCCATCAGTTCAGTGAAGTGACTTACAGGTCACACACCACTGGCTCACACTGGTATTGTTATGCTCAAGGCTACCTCTGATCTCAAATCTTTAGAAAGAATTATTAATTTACTGACAGCATGGCAGTACATGTCAGATAACCACTCCAAGCCCTTCAAATGGACCTGTCTGCTCATGGCCACACAGTGCTGAGGAAGGTGTGTTGCCCTGCCTCCTTCCCCCGGCATGGGCCCAGCTTTCCATTATCTGCATGCTGGGAGGGTCCTCCTTGCTCCCAGGATGGAGGGAATCGTCCTCTCTGCAAAACAATAGCAGACAAGCTGATTGACTTTTTCTTTTTTTTCACCCCAAAAGCATTCCCACATCCAGAGTAGTGGTTACATTTTTAATGGGCTTAAAAGTTTGGCCATAATAAAGAGAGGTTAATGCAAATTAGGATAGACAACTGAATTTTAGAAAAATAGTTTTCAAAGGCTTTTCAGTTGCTTTTTAGTGAACTCCAGAAAGTTGGGAGAAGGTCTGTGAACCAGCAGAGTTGGAGGAACAGGTCAGCGTGGGCAATGTAGGATGGCTATTCAGCTCTCTACCTCTTGGATCACTTCGGGATGGACAAGCAGTTTTTATACTGCATGGTTGAAAGGACTGCAAGCTGCAAGGCTCCTGAGCACTTTCTGTCCTCCTGGGATTTGACAGTGATGGTAGCACTGACATTACGTAGTCACGGTCACAACTGTGACTCCCTGTATCAAGTCAGGGTCCTCCTGTGTAGGATTCTGTACAAAAAATGAAAAAACGTAAATATGAGGAAGATTCATTAAAAAAGGTGCTTACTATGTTGTTTCCTGTAACTCTTTTTTTTTTTTTTTTTTTTTTTTTTTTTTTTTTGGAGGAATTTAAAAATCCTCGTGTGTTGATATTGATAAGAAAGGCTTAGGTGAGTACTGCTTCATTTTGTTTATTCTTTGTGTTAATATTTATTTAGTGAGTTCATTTAACATATGAAAAAGTAAACTTACTGACTTTTTTTTTTTAATAGTTAAAAGCATTTACTATATGGATGGCAGTAGGTACTTTTTAGTCACATAACAACAGGGAGAGCCCATACCCTGGAGATATTAGATGAGACAGACAGATTCATGATGGCATCTTGCAAGCAAAGGACTAAGGAATGAAACCTACATCTTCATAGGCATTTTGTAGGCATACATAGTCCTCTGTAGGTCCTGTGGTGTTCTGTAGGACCTATATACCTAGATAAGAAATAGACACATTGAGGATCTGGGTGAAGACAAGAAGTGGAAGCTATGGCGGAGATAGGAAATGAGATCAGGTCCTTCATATGACAAACAGTTGCCATAACTCCACAATGATTCTTCCTCTCAGGTTTACCCTGCAGGAAGCAGATGTTATCTAGCAACCAGAGAGGTGTAAAACAGCCAGCACTAGTGCAAGCTGCTTTGAAGCAATCCTTCTAATGAATCCCCACCCTCATGCGCAAGGACATTTTTCCTGTACCTGAAAAAGAATGATCTTTCACTGCCTGCAAGATCTACAGCTAATAATGGAGCTAATTCATTTAGGATATATTCCAAATCCTTACTAATTGCTGGGTTCAGATTTCCAAATCAGAGAAACATTCTTGCCCTTTTCCTCTTTTATCCCTGGACTGGATCTTCTCCACATAACATAGTACTCTCCTGCTGACTACCTGGCAAGATGAGCAAGCAGCCCTTTTTGACCCTGACTTTGTTGACTTACTGGTTTGGAATGTGCTGGAAAAAAGCAGGTTTGTGCTGAGAAGAAGTCTCAGAGCCAAACCCCCATAGGTCCGGTCAGACTGGGCACGAAGATTCAGGTCTTGCTCACCAACTGAAGGTTACTATTAAATTGCGTATAGACCCCCTTGGAGCAATCTGAAAGCCTAGTGTTCAGCTGTTGAGGAAATGACCTGGAAGGTGGGAATGCTGTTTCTAAGGTTGTACATAGGACAGAAAGTCCAAGGGAGATAGAGGACCATAGGTTTTGGAGGAGAAGTCCAGTGTCAGTGAATATCACAGCAAGAAAGCTGATAAGAAGAATTGATTTCGTATCTGTGAGTAACATCTCTGTAAATACTGCCAGATGCTTTCCATAAACGCCACTGACATGGCCCCTTCCATTCCCAATCAAGTCCCAGAGGCCAAACCAAGCCTTGGGACCCTCTCCCCAGTCCCCTCTCAGCGCAGAAGCAGGCTCATCATGATTGCATGCATCTGGTAGGGATTCAGAGCACCAAACAGCTTCCTCTGTTGTGCTCATAAGATGAATCATGACACAGGCCCCAATGTGCCTCTCACAAGCTGTCCCCTCGTATATCGAGACTTGGCCTAAGCCAGGAGGGAGCATAAGAGAAGCAGATGGTAGCCTGGCAGAGTGATTAAAGCCCTAGATATCTGTTTTAATGAATTGCCCACCCTGCAGATTAAATATTGCAATAGTCAGTCCTATTCTATGTTGCCAGTAATCTCAGACTTATTTATGGTACTGGGGAAATGCCGTGCTTTTCCCTCTGTCACGCATTGTCATTGCAGGCAGAATTACAGGTTGGGTTGGAAAAGGGACCTGTGAATTTTATCTGTTGCCCAGAAGCAGGAGTCAGTGGGCACTGTACCTTTGTTAAACTACCGTGCAGGTGGGTTCAATGGAGGAAATGGGCAATGGCTGAGCTTGTGTCTCATGGAGATTTCTAGACATATGAGTGTCTTGTGCAAATTTAGACCTGAGGACATGTGCAATTTTTATTTGCTTTTGTCTGCTTTTATGTCTCTGCTGTTCCCCTCTTCCCTCTTACCCCATTTAAAATCTCCAGTTATCTCCTCCTGTGTGAAAGCTGATTTGGAAATGCAAAATCAAAGCCTTTTTGTGGTGTCCTGCTTCTTTCTCAATCCTTTCCTTTTTACTGGGATCCTGGCAGAGGAGCCGATTTGGATTTGCTCTGTTAACAGGACTCCTGTCAGTATATTTTACAGAGTTAGACTGGCTTAACAAGCGCAAGAGGAGCTGTTACAGTACTTGTGCCAAGCCCCACTCATAGCCTGTGTGTTGGAGGCTAGGGCAGAGCTGCAGTGCTTTCTGTGCCTCTCTTTTACTTCTCTCAGGATGTCCCAGCTGTGGGGCTGGCTCTCATCATGTTGCTTTCATCAGAAGAGATGAGTAAGTCTACTCTGCTCTCTGCTTTTAGGCTTGAATTAAAGAAAGCAGCTTCTTATTCCCTCATCCCTTTTGAGATACTACTCAGGTGCTTACAGTGCAGGTCGTGGTCCCATGCAGCTCTAAAGAGGGCCTGCTTTTCCTGACCTGGGCCCTGGTATTGGTGGAATAAGGTGTCCTGAAGACAAAAGACTCAGCAGGAGCCTTGGTTTCTTGGAAACTGCCTGATTTGAATGTTTCATAAGCTACAACATCCAGCTGAAGTTTTCAGTAATCTTAACAGAGTGTGGTTGCTGAGGTTTGAGAAAAGCATCGTGGACTCTGAAGCCAAATGCCAGAAATCTGAGGGAACACCTTATCCTTAGGATGTTTTGCTGGCAGCAAGGCTTAAGCTCTGGGTTCAGAGTCTCAGAAGTCTCTGAGACTGGAGTGAAAAATAGAGCACCTGTATTTTCATCCAGAACTTCCTAG
Organism: Rhea pennata; assembly: GCF_028389875.1. NCBI lineage: Eukaryota > Metazoa > Chordata > Aves > Rheiformes > Rheidae > Rhea > Rhea pennata. The sequence continues at coordinate 6,646,422 of NC_084680.1, forward strand.
ACAGAAATATGTGCTATGCCCTGCGTTGGTCATCTGGAGGTGGTGCACCATGTTCAGAGTGCCTCAGATTTACTGCACACATGGAAAGCCTGTTGCTTTGATCCAGGTCTAGTTCACGTTCTGCACAGGAGGATCTGATCACTCTTGGTGAGCACACTGGGGGTTCCAGCTGCCCCTCAGCTCAACTGACACTACAGCAACTGTCCCCAATGAGCAGAAGAATAGCCATCCACCCTGGTAAATCCCCTTGGTTCCTGCCAGACAAGGTTTTGGGGTGGAAAAAGAGGACATATCCAAGGAAACCTGCAGGTATTTTAGACTTAAATATAAAGAGTAAGAAGGAAAAAGCTAGTGTTGGCCCAGAGCAACTGAGTACCTCTTTTGGTGAGATCCAGGGGAGAGTGGTAGAGAGCTCTCTGCACATTCTTGTTACTGTGATGTTATAATAAGGCTCTCTGGAAAACAATAATTCCTTCACCTTTAAATACTGTCACTTTTAACTTTGCCTTTAGTTTGACATTACAGCAATGAAAACAAAATAATAGGACCTTTCAAATTTTCTCATAGAAAAGCAAACAAAACACTATGAGATATTGCCTACTTAACTAGCCCAGATCATCTTAATAGTTAGATCATCTTAATAAAAATCCACAGATAGGACAGGACTTATGTCCCTGTTCTGAAATAGAGGAGCTTGAATTTGCACTTCCCACATTTGTAAAAGGGAAGGCAGAGAGATGAGGGCAGCCAAGGGCCAGAAATGCCAGTGTGGGTATGCACTGCTGAGTACTCCTGTGCTGGCAAGGAGAAGAGTAAACCATAGCAGGGGCTGGAAAAAAATGTAGAGTGAGCCACTCAGCTACCGCCTTCCTCAGGAGGAGGTTCATTTTCAGAACTGACCAACCTTCCCAACTAAATATTTGTCAAATCCAACATATTTCTTCAAAAACTCCTGGTGCCAAAAAAACATCGGGATGTTTTTTTTGGCTAGGAGCAAGCACAGAAAGCTTAGATGGCTGCTTTGAGACCAGCTGTGCTGTTTTTTCATTCACTCGTAACTGATGTGAACAGTGACACCAGTTGCAGAGTACTGGAGGAACCAGTGCCCAGATCTGTTCCCTGCACCTCAGTTGCACATCTAGGAAAGTTTCCATATCGTGGTTATTTATATTTGCCACCCCTGGGGTCTGAACTTTTGTGTGTGTTGGTAATAATATCCCATTACTAAACTGTAATTTATGTGTGCATCATTTGCATTATTGAACAGCTGTTAGCCTCTCAAAACTGCTTGCCTGCCATATTGCATAGATAATAATATCTAATCCATATTAATTATAAATACACAAATCGTCTCCTAAATAAGGCAAACTTTTGTGAGCAATACAAACCAATGGGTGCCAAGAAACGTTAATGTTACGCCTGACACCTCATCCTCTGGCTGTCACGCCATGAATAAAGAAAAGCCCACAGCACAAGTTAAGGATGGCATCTGAGCTTTAATAGCCTGCAGCCACTGCCATAAACCCTCTGGCTATAATTTCATCACACCTCACAAGCTAAACTGTACTGGGTCAATAAGAAAGCTCTATGGAGAAATTGCTGCAGGAAATGGGACTGCAATTATTATTCACTGCCTGGCATTTGTCGACAGTGGATCTTTGCTAGACTAACCCCACCTTGTGGTTTTGAAGGGGTCTGGCTGGCTTGGCATGACCTGAAACCACTGACTTTCACCCTGTTTTGGTCTGAGGCTCCTAAAGCATTGCCTGTTGGAAGTGGCAGTGTAGTATAAGCTCCCTACAGTTGGCTAGCTTTTCCCTGTTATCTTTTTCAGACCTCTTAGAAGAAGTCTATGCATTCCCTGACTTCCACGATCCAGGCAGAAAATTTCTTCTGTAAAACATAATATCCACATTCTGTCCATGTGTAGTCATTCATCCTCTCCAGCCTCCTTATGGAGGAATTAGCTGTTGCTTCTATTATTTTCCACTTCGAGTAACCACCATCTTCTCCCCAATGTCCCCTTTGCAGCATGTGTTTTTGCTTTTCTTCCATTCTGTGCTATAGTACTGCATAATATAGCTCTCAAAGATCTTCCATGGTCCTTTACAGAGGTGATTGCACTTCACTGTAATGGCTGAAAACTTTGTGGAGCAGTTTCTGCTCCTTTTGGATAGAATATGAATGGGTTAGCATCTGAAAAGAAAAAGAATATAAATGAGGAACTTCACAGTTTTTTCACAGTGGTATAGAGATAATATAAGAACGCTATACTTTTTCTCCTCAAGGCATGTTAGCACAAATGCCAATGAGATCTTATCTGCTGGTAAACCAGTACATCTGTAAAATATCCAGCAAAAATGTGTCTTTGATTGGAAAAACAACTTCATCACAGTAATACTTAAGCTGGGATAGCAATTTTTGTTTCCATGATGATTAAAAATGACCATGTTTGCCCTTCCCCCTGCAAATTATGATGTCTTTTTCTTAACAGCATTGATTTCCTTTATCATTGCAACCAAAAAAAAAGAAGAATAATTTCTGGAGAGCCAGGCACTGAAAGACCCTAATTGTTTGCAATACAGATGATCACAGGACTCATGGAACGTTCTTACGATTTCCTTCCATTATAAATGCCCATTCTTACAAATTTGAAGAGACATTATCAACTGGCAAGAAAACATTACAGATAGTTAGAAAATGTTTAAGGTTTAGGCAGTTCAGGCAAGACTTGTACCAAAGAACCAAGACCCATGGCTACTCTGTACATAGAAGTATTAACAACTTAATGCAATCACAACTTCTCTTTAAAAAAATCATAAAGATGGAGTTGATAGTCATAGGTTGCATGTCTTAGGTTCAAACACAGACCACATAAGTCTAAAACTTTGAAGTATTCTCATAAAAATTATTATTTAAAAAGAAAACTCCACTCTTCTGCTTCCCCACGCACACATGTTGAAGGCAGAAAGTGTAGAAGTCATTTGGGAATGAGGTATTACAGAAGGACATCTTCTTTTGTCTGTAAGACTCTATCCTGAAATCAGATCCACTGAGGCAGAGGCTCTTTTACTTCTCCTTTCCTCTTCCTTACACCAAAGCCTCAGTGGAGGCTTTATTGCTCTCCCCAGTCAGAAAAATGCCTGTCTGTGAGCCTGGAGCCTAGGTCAGGGCTCTGGAGATGAGCAGTGATGTTGCATACTGCCTCAGAGTAGGTCTGCCGGAAAGCTAGGGGCAAGTTACAGTTTAAATGGCTCAAAGGGAGACCTATAGTTGGGACTATAAAAATAAGACCAAGAGGATTACTAGGAAATATACAGTGATGAATGAACCTACCTTGGGAAAAAGAGAAGGAAAAGAGAAGGAAATGTTGTATGCACGATAATCAGTCCTTAATGAACAAGAGACATACTCTCATGCTTTCCCTGAAAATCTCTTCAGGTTGTCCCTGCTCCTTTCAGAGGTGTATCACTATAGAGAAAGTGCAAGAAAAGATACAGTGTCGACTGAGTTTCATGCTGTTTTTTTTTCAGTTTTAAGGAGTTTGACTCCTGTCTGCATTGTCTGGGGGCCAGCAGAGGGAGACAAGCCTCTGAGCTTAATCCATTTATTTTCTACTCTCTAAGCTCTCAGATTCTTTTTTTTTCTGCATTATTATTATTTGGTTTGAAATATTGTTTTTATGAAAAATAGCTATAAATGACCCTCACCTTGCAGTTACAGAGAAGATTAGATTAAAAATGCCGCAAGGAGATTTGGGTGAGTGAACACATGGTAATAATTGCCTTGTGACAATAATACAGGAGCAAATTGGGCCAGGTAGGGGGCTCTGAATGCTGCAGAGTCTGTGCTTTTCTGTGTGAGGGAGCCTGTTCATTGCTGCTTGTGTCGGTGCATGTGTATAGGCTTGCCAGAAGTCTGGGTTTGATGGGGGAAGTGCAGGCATCGAGTTTCTCAAGATTTGCAGTTAGACTGCAGGTTGGATCGGTAAAACTCCAGTTTTTCCTAGCACCCAGCAGCTACAACATTGTCTGAGCAAGAGCAAGGTGCCATGCAAGGGGCACATTCCCACTATAAACTTGCAAGGAGCCAGGCAATAAGTACAAGACTGGGGAGAGCATTGGGAAGGGATGGAAAGTCCTGGCCCAGTTTTGGTCCAAGCAAGCTATCTAGGATTTTTTTTTTGTGTGTGTGTCTGTGTGTGTGATGATAAAGAAGTGGACATATGTGTGTAGGGGAGGAATTCACATCATTGTGTACATCTATGAGAGGCTTTTGGAGGGTAGGCGTGTGAGGTGTGCTTCCGCACACGGGAGTGAGTAACTCAACTGCAAGGGCAGACAGGAGGGCAAGAGGCATGAGTTGAGCAGCTCCAGGCAGCCTTGAGGAGAAGTGCTCATGTCAGGCAGTGCCTTACGGGTTTCTGTGTGGGATCGTAAAAAGAAAGACTGATTTTATCTGGGGGCTCAGATGCGTGACACGGGATATGAGGGGGCTGGCTGTGTGTATATGAATGGAAAGAGATGGGGACACATGTATGTGGGCTGAAACCTGTCAGTATGGTGTCAGACTGTCCTAGCCAGTACTAAAGGGAATAAATCCCATGCACCCAGCCTGACACTGAGTCTAGAAAAGAGGAGGGGATTTGCAGCATGCCCAAGCATTGGGTGTGTGTGGAGGGGTGCAGAAATGTTTGTCCATGCTCAGTGTGCCCAAAAGGGTCATTTCCAAGGGACATTAAGGGTGGATGCAAGCAGCTGAAAGTGCTGTGCAGAGGCTGTGCACTGTCGTGTCTGTAATGTTGTGTACTGACGTACAGCTGTGTGTCATAGTGAGGAAGCAAAGGAAGTGAGTTTTGCGTGCAGAACACGGAGGGTGCTTCTGTGCACATTTGTGTACGGATGTGTGCATGCATGCATCTTCCTGCGTGTTTCAAGAAAACTGTTTCACTCTGCAATGGCAGTGTCCACAGGCAACTGTTTGTGTGTGCGCGTGTGCATGTGTTTGTGTATATATGCCTGTGAAGTCCCTTTGAGCTTCTGCACATCTGCATGAGCTGGGAAGTGGCAGCTCTCGGACTGGGTACCGCATGTGGATTTTGACTGTGTTGCCTCCAAGTCCTCAGCAGAAATTTGAGCAGATAAGGCTGGTTAGCAGTTGGGAGCCCAACACAACCAGGGACAACAAAGGATGAAAGGAATCAAGCAAATGAAACAAGCTTTTTGAAGTCTTCCCAGAAACAGCCCTTCACTCTATTTAGTGGACCTCATGACTCCATCAGAACAAAACTGTCATCACTGGAGGGAAAATAGGAGAACTTGCCCTGAATGAGAATAATTTGGAGAACAGCACAGAGAAAGGATGAGTGGGAATATGGGATGGAGATTATGGCATTTTGAAGGAACTCTGTGCCTATCGCTGCACAAATCAGTGCAAGATTTTTCATCTGCTTTGAGAGGCATTAGGTCTGGCCCAACACACTCTGAGGGCTGCTGATTGCATCTACCCAGTGAGCCTTGGAGCTGGCTGCGTACAAGGCAGGAGTACATCAGTGGCCAGGCCTTAATTGAGTTTCTCAGGAGGTGTAGTGTTTCAGAGCTGGACTTTCTGGTGGCTCAGCGTAGTTTTGCATTGGTACAGCATTGGTCCTTGAGGAGTGCTACTCTCCACCATTCCCATTAGAGAGGAGGAATTAGAGCACAGGGCAGTCGGCAGGGTAGCCTATGGGGAATGTACTTGTGTTACAGGTAGAGGATAAAATTCAGTGTTAGTCTGGCTGCTTTTAGGGGCACAAGTTTGATGAGATGAGCCTGCTCAAATGGCCACTTCATCTTAATAGGCTCTTTAGAGGAGTTTCTAAAGTAGCCTTAGGGTTTCTACTACCTTGGAGTGTTTGTTATCAAATACCCTAATTAGGGGTTAGAACCTGCCTGAGCCAAGCAGGTTTCATTCATTTTTAACCTTTCTTTTGCCAAGCCCCACAGCCAATGTTCATAGCACTGTCCCTCTAAAACACAGCAAAACAGAAAACACAAAAAGCAAGGTTACTGTCAGTTTGATTGGTGGCTGGCTGCAGTGTCTGAAGGTTGTTTTACATCAGTGCATACACAGTGAGGACCTGTGTTTGCATGGACAGTATTAAGTACAAAGGAGGTGATCAGGCCCTCACCTTGTGAATTTAATCACTTCTGCGCCTGCACAGCATGCAGAGCTTTGACAACATGATCCCTTCCTAATGGCACACAGCTTTTCACATGTTTAATATCATTTTCAGTGTGGGCCCAAGCATGGGCGAGAAGTAGAGCAGCTAAGCAGGCGTGCATAAGCTTAAATTTGTTTTCCATAAGCATGTAGACAACCAGCTTCAATCATGCCGGTGTTTACAGGGAGTTAAAACAAAAGGGGCAGCAACATTGTCAAAGGAAGCTCATTTCAAAATGGCTAATAATGATAATAAGACCTGGCACTTTCAATTTTTCTATAATCTTTTCGGCAGCACTTATCATTGTAGTATCCTGCCACCTCCCATTAATGGGTTTATCTGTGCAAGCCCACTATGAAAGGGAAGGATTAGCAGTCCTTACTGACAGATGGGGAAGCAAGGCTCAGCGAAGGTAAGATCACACACTGTGTCAACAGCGAGCCAGGAAAAGAGAACCTCGGAGTCCTGACTCGAAAGCATGGCTTAGCGCTTCTCTATGCTTTTCAGGTCAGGGACTGCTTATTCAAAGTAAAGCAGTTTTGCTACCTCTCTTGTGCTGTAAACAAGAGTAAAAATTTAGCAGCGATAAGCTTCTGTACATGCATAGTGAGTATATGTTTCTCTTTAGGCAGATGTGTTTGTGAGCGTGTTTGCTTGTGTATGTGTGCATTTGAAGAGGCTAAAGATTATTCTGGAGCATTAGGTTGTTTCTTTGCTTTAGATTGTAATCATATTTTCCACGCTTTCAGAGGCCCCCGGCTGTCTATCGTGACCCTCCTGGGGGTTATGGCCTACCAGCTAAGAGACACTGAACCAATCTGTAGAGCACAAGGGAAGCTGCATGTAGTTGTTCTTGAAGACCAATGCTGAATGTGCTACTTTTGACTAGCAATCAGGAGTCGTTTTCGAACACTTTGGATATTTGAGGCCTCCTTGAGAGTGGACAGGATGTCCCAAAGACAAGCCATACGTACTGCAAAGCAGGGTCTAAATTTAGGCTCTAGTTTCTTGGGAGGCAGCTTGTATTTGCCATGCTGCCGTCGTTGTGGGTACCTGTGATGCAGCCCGGGAAAGACATATAGACCTTTGAAAATATCTGTTCAGGAAGAGGCTTTCCTCAGAACCTATAAAACATTCATAACACCTCCATTGTGCTGTAAATCCTTAGCAGGAGTTGATAACAGTGCATGAATTTTTAATGTAACATTTATAAATGGTTATTAAAACTATCCTTAAAGTAAAGTGTCAGTTTATTTTTAATTAACTGTTGGCTATTTAAGCTCCCAGTGGCCCCAGGGCAGATCAACAGTCTAACAAGTTAATATTCCACATTAACCCTTCATTTGCTGCCTGCTTGCATGAGGAGTTGAAGTTGCATACACGAGAGTAACAACAAGAAAAGTGGTTATTTCTCACTCACTGAGTAAGGGTATCATAATTTCCTGGAATGAGATTTCTTAGTGCTCGATTTAAGAAATTTTAGAAGCTATAGAGGGAATTATTTCTTGAATATTGAACAGATCCAGATGGAGAGCAGAACTGGGTGATTCCTCTTGGAAAGAAAAGATTTGTCTGGCATTCATAAGAAGAAATTTCCATTGAAGTCAATGAACTTGGATCAAAGGACAACATTTCAAATTGCACCAATAGCAATTTCAGGCGACCTATTTACAGAGAGCAGAAAGACAATGTGATTTATGAATGCAGGTTCCATTGCAAATATTGCAATTGACTATGCAATTTAAAATTTAGCATGGTGAAATCTATAACTGTTTATTTAGCAAAATATGCTCTTTAGTAGGTTTCATCCTCTCAAATTTCAACCAACAGTGTGGAAAAATGAGAAGGAAACTGATGTCAATTTTTAATTAATTCATATTATGGATTTTTTTATACTTACAATTTTTAAAGGTCTCAAATTAAATTATTTTTCAGCATGCTATTACATTTTGTGTTTGTTATTGTAATTGAAATTAGACATGGGGCAACAGATTTCACTGATCTTTTCCACCGTCTGTAAATTGTTGATATTAGCAATGCAAAATCTCCTTTAGTTATTCTTTGAAAACGAAGGTGAAACCAGTGTGGATCTCTACGAAACAGTTTGGCTTCAGTGAAGAAACCTGCTAGGTCCCTCCGGTCTTGGTCTAGCTCTTGTCCTGAGATAGGGCTCCTGTGGCAGGAAGGGAACTGAGGCGTGAGGCGCAGAGGAAAAGGGCTGAATTATTCACACACTGGAATTTGCTAGTTCAAACTCTTAGAGACCTTGTGGCTTTTCAGATTAGCCGACGTTCGTATTACTGCAATATTTTGCTTACTAGTGCAAATAAGTGATAATGTGAATCTGCTACACAGAGATATTTGTGGTGGCAACAAGAGCTGGCACAACAGGAGGTTAGCGTCTGGCTGATGGGGTTTGGGTTATTGTACTCCAGAATAGTGAAGTCCAGGTGTTTTATTTTTGCTTCCTGTGTTTGTCCTGCTCAGTTATACTCAGGGCTCTTTGGGGCAAAGCCTCAAAATCTTTCCCTAGATGGGAGCTCATGAAGCTGAACTTCAGATTGGTAATGTCCCTACAGTCAGCAGCAAAATGTCAGTGTTTGCAGACAGCACTTCAGAGCTTGTTTCTCTTGGTTGTATCCAGAGCTGTATCTTGGTGACAGCAGGGTTAGGTACTGAAAGCTGGAGAGTGTGAACATCCCAGGTGCTGGTCCAGCTTCCAGCACAGTAAGACTCTGCTCTTGCTTCAGCCTTCAGTTTCTCCGTAAAGCACAGTCTCGTGATCATTACTGCTGTCTCTATTTCTGCCCTCTATCACCACCAACTAATCCCTACATGCCTGCTACTATGCCTGTTGATTGAAGGCTGAGTCTCCACGGGCAAATAATTTGTTATTTATTTTTTTTTTCCTTTCTAGATGCTTTTTTTTTCTCTCTTTCCCAGATGATCAGCCCAGGCATTGGGAAAGCACAAACTTTGGATCTTCAGAGCATTCAAAGCAAAAAGGCATCAGTGTAGCAGAGTGACACAAGCAGTAACATCCTTTGGTAAATACCATTCAATGCAGCAGAGCTTCCTAGCGATTAAAGGAGTCTTGGAAATGTCATTGCCCTGACCAAATGAGATAATTTGTATCTTCTGTCACTGGAATCAAATCCTTTTTTTTTTTTTTTTTTTTTTTTTTTGTAATTAGCTTGTGACTATGGGAAGGTGGGAGTAAGGGTGGGGGTTGGGAAGGGAATTTTATGGGTAATCCAGCTGCAGTATGGAAATGATGGCTGGGTAATTGTGCTCTCTAAATGAACTTGACTCTGTGGTTGGTGTCAGGTTTTGTTAAGTGCCCTGGGCCAATGGAGACTAATTAGGAATGCATTAAATATTAAAGCTCTCTGACACTGGGGCATTGACGGTGACAGAAGAAAAGAAATTCCGTAACCTAATCTGCACCCAACAGAAATAATTTATGTTTCTTTCTCTTAACAAAGAAAAATCCAATTATTTGGCCTGCTGAAAAAATGTATTTAAAGGAATAGTTAATTTATAGGGGAAAAAAGTGTATATACAAAAATACAGATGCTGTCAACACAATCTGAGAGTGTCACTTTTCCTGCAGTTTTGGCTTTGTTGATCACTTTTATTTAAAAACAGGGACCAGAAAAGTGTATTTCCATAGTACAAAATTGTTGGTTGAACTTGCTCTCCAAGTGTTGGCGGACCGGAGTGGAAATTGTGCTTTCCCTCCTCCAAGACTTGGGAGGCCCATGTGGCTACAGTTGTCCCACAGGGACTGTCACTGCTGTATGAGTGTGTGATTGCTGAGCGAGAGCACGCTCCTCGTGCTGCCTCTCACCACCGCCCTGCGCTCATCTGACATCCCTCTGGCATTTTTGCCCTGGTCCCCTCTCCCCACCACTCTTGCTTTGGGCCAGATCAGGGCATTGCTTCAGAGAAACAGATTTTTGTAGCCCATTGCAAGCTGTATGCATGGAGGGATTGTCAGCTCGCTTTTGTGTGGTGAGGATGAGGGGTTTTAGTGACTGTGTGATGAAGACTTGGGGTACTGGCATGGTATTCCTACGCTGTCAAGTGAGCATAGTGGTGTGTGTGCTACAATGTGTGTGCGCTTATATAGGGCACTTTTGGGGTAAGGCATGTACAAAGCTTTCAAAAATTACAGCAATTAAACTTTCTTCCTGTCTCTCTAAGAGAAACCAGCCCAAAGAGCTCCCCCTCCACGTCAACACTTTCCTGTATCTACCAGTTTCCAGAGCAATTTTGTCTGACCTTTAGTTAAATGTCCTGCTCTACCAGGCAGCTCATTTCTGCTGGTCTGTCTACTTATGCAATCTAATCAAATCCAAAAAGGAATATAATCAGCCTCATCTTGTAACAGCAACTTGCACAAGTATCTGTCTCGCTGTCTGCCTTCCTGTCTATATGTCTATCTAATCTCATCTGTTGGCCTGATCTCATAACTCGGTTATTAGCAGTTGCCTGCCATTGCTGGGGTGAGATTTGGAAGAAATGCTATCCTCTGGAGCTGGGGTGAGGTATTGGGATGGAAAGGGAAAAGAGTGTCAAAGGTGCGCAGCCCCGTGTTGTGTGACCAGTGCTGCAGAGCAGCCGTCCTCCTCCAGGGAAATTGCAGGCATAGTTATGGCACCCACCCACATGAGCCCGGGTGCACGTGCCCGGGACATATGTATGCACATAAGCACACCTGGTGCCGGTTTTAATTCTCTCTTGCCCTCTTTTCTTCTGTTTCCAGACACACACACAAAATATCCCTTCATTTATGAAATTACCGGAAGACTATTTTCTAAAGGAACTTGGTTGCCATGGGTTACCCGATGCTTATCTGCCACCAGTGTTATTTGCTAACTGCAGCCATTACTGGGAAAGGCTAAAGAAGGAAAGTGGAGATTGCTATGAACATCAAAGTGCTGCTTCCCTGGCTAACCCTCGCTAGTGTACACAGAATAGCAGGAAGTGTTTTCCCCAGCGGGAGCTGGAAACCAACTTTTCTGGGGCCTTGAGTTTCTTGTGCTCTTGGTGAAGGCAGGCGGGGAGTCTTTGGAGTCTATTAGCAGTGCCTCTCTGCAGCCGCAGTGACTTGCAGCAGGCTGGCACCTGAATACAAAGTTGATTTGAAATTTCCTTTGTATTGGAGGTGGGGAGAGTGGGCCAGGGAAGAGAAAGCAGGGTGGAGTAGCCGAGGTGCTCAGAGAACGAATTTCAGGATTTTTATTCCGATAGTAGGATTACTCTGAAAAGGTCAGGGCGCAGGGAAAAAAAATAGCTGTACAGAGCGATGCTATTCTGTGACTGCGCTGCAGATTGCATTCCTGTGATGCTTCCAAACAGTGGTGGAGAAGAAAAGGGAAACTTTACTGAAGTGTTTTCTAGGAAGCGCAATAGCAGTAAGAGACCTGAAGAAACCTGTTCTTACCGCCTAGGGGAGGAGACAGGGAGGACTCAGACAGAAGGGTAATATTTGGGGTCTTACTTTCTTCACGAAACTCCACACTGATTAAGCAGCTCTGGAGCGCATACTCTCCAGCTGAGTGACTGCTTTACTGGTCGTTCTATACCGGGAAATTTGTGACCTTTATGAAAAATACCCCTGGTCTGATGGACCCACAGTAGCTGACACTTGATGTCCTTCATCTGAGCCTCTACCCCTGGTGGTTCATCATCTGCACAGTCCCCATGTCCTTGGAGACCCTTGATGTTGATGTGCATCATACCCCGAGGTGCTCCTTTTCTCCTTGCTGCCCGACATGCCGCAGTACTTCCCTGTGCTGGGAAATGTTATACTTCTTCTGGTTATTCCCTATTCCCCTCCCTCCTGTTGCAACCTTACTCCTTTGCCCTGTATCTTTAGTAATGAAGATCCCCAAATTCTTCTTTTCTCTGCAGTCTATCCTAGCTCTGTGGATTTCAAAGGCCCCTAGGTCCTGTAGCCCTCTTTACCTGCTGCAATTTCAGTTATCTCCATCAGCACAGAGAGAGAGTACTTTGCTACTACAGTAATGAGAGAAAAAGAAACTAAAAACAATACTTTACATTTCAAATAACTCCTGACATATCCCTTGTCTTTTTCTAACAGAATGACAAGTGACTTTATCATGAAAGGGAAGGCAGCCTCCTAGCGCTGTCTGCATTGTCAAAAAAATAATTTGTAAATTCTCTGATTACCTCTGTCACTGCTAGACTTTCCTATCCTTTTTCATCCCCCCCCGCTAAACTCTCTTTATGCTATTTCCCAAAGTGCTGCACTTACTTTGAATGTTTTCAGCCAAAAAAACCCACCTTCTCATCTAAAGATAAAAAAAAAAAAAAAAAAAAAAAAAAAAAAAAAAAAACAGCCTGGACTGAATTAACATGTTGCTGCTTCTCCTTCTATCTAGGGTCCCTGTATCTTAATCTCATATAGGAGGTGAATTTTAAAAATAACTAGGTCTTCATGACTTGTTAAAATTGAAAAGAAGAGTGTTAATGAGAGAGAAAGAAACACATAGAGGCAGGATTTGTTCAATGTAAGAATAACTAAAATATTTACTAATGAGAGGGAGAAGAGAAAGTAATCTAAAAAGATTTAAAATAGTTGTGTGGGTTTTTTATTCATGCCTTCTTCCATTTTCATTACATATTTCAATATTTGCCTACCTTTCCATGCAAAAGATTTACTTCAAGTGCGTACAAATTATCTCGCATTTGACTAAGGACAATATGTCTAATTATGACTCTAAAGACCTGAAATATTTTTGACTTAAGCTAAAAGTCAAACTCACACACACACAAAAAGGAGGAAAATTAATAATCCTTTTTAAATTCATTCCCATGATCATTTTTGTACAGAACACCTCAACGTGAAAGATTAAAACAAAGGAAATGTGAGAAAGAGAAAGAGAGAAAAAATGGAATTTACTGCAATATAACCTGATTCTAATTCTACTGAAGGCATGGAAAAACACTTGTATAATTGTCTGGATTTGGGTTATGTCCATCCTACAACTTTCTGAGGTGAGATGGGCAAAACGTGGCAGCAAGCAGGCAGGAAATCCTTTCAAGGTGTGCGGGAGTGGACTGAAGTGGATCATGAGCTGCCAATGCCAACCTTGGGGCAGGTGACGAGATTTTCAAGGTCCACTAGGCTTTGGCCATCTAAACATACTGTGAGACAACCTGAGGGTGGCACAAATCTGAGCATGGTGGTGACTGTCGCTTCCGCTGACTGTGAAGGGTTTCTGTGCACGTAGTGGAATGAGCGCCCATCAAGGCCAACTATTTCTGCAGCAGAGCAATAATGATGCAGCCTGACTGCTGGAGCACCACGGAGCTAAACTCTCCAGCCTGCAAACCAATAATGAGGCTCAAACTGTGGTGGTAAATAACTATTTACTACTGTAAATAGTGACTCCTAGTCACTGCTTTTCTCAGCCTGAATAACTAATGAAACTAAATTGAACATATTAATTATTTTCCCCTTGGGATGAGGAAAAGGAGGAATGGCGAAGCAGCAGCACCTCCAGAGGGTTGCTTTTGCTGAGTGCTCTACCAAGTCATCTGTCGGTTAGAGGACAGAGTGACCGATACTTAGAAAGGCACATGGGTTGCAGGTGTGCTGATTTCATGAAGAAGAAATGCATTGCCAAATAAAGAACAGATGGCTCTAGTCACTAGTTATTTATTTCTATAATTAGTCACAAGCTGTGATCTCAGACCTTAAAGAAATTGTTGGTTTCTATGAAATTCCTTTCGCCGCTGGAAAGGATGGAAGTGTGTACCAAGCAGGCTGTACTATGGAAACTTGCTGGCTAGGATGCACCCAGACAGGGTGCACACTGAGTTTGGCTCCTTAAAGAACTATAGTGTGTTAGAGACAAGTTTCACGCACTTCTCTTCAGTTCAGCTAGCCAGTATGAGCATCAGTTAAAAAAAAAAAAAGGGGGGGGATTTTTTTTTGCAGCATAACATTCAAGTTTGCATTAAATTCAGTTGTTATCCTCTTGTGTTGCTTTTTCCCTACCACCTTATTTCTCCTCTGATTACTTCCCCAGCTTATTTTCTCTCCTGTCTTTTTCTGATCTCAGTTTCTACTACTTTTTTTTTTTTTTTTTTTTTTTTTTTGGCTTTTCTTCTCTGTGTTACATTTTGTCAGGGCCACACTCAGACTCCTTTTAAGCTGGAGTAATACAATCAAGAGCAGCAATGATTCACTCTGGTGTAGAGGCAGTAGGAGTCGGCCCATGTGCATTTAATGAAGGGTGAGTGTGCCGTGCAGTAAGCTATTGGTTTGACAACGTGACACTAGTTATTACAGTGACTGTTATCTGGCCTAGCAGAACCCGGGTTTGTTAACTTCCCAGTCATATCGCTAAGCCTATCTGCTCTCAAGGTAGGATCAACAGAGGGTGGGAATATTTTATTTCCTGCTGGAAGCATCAGGTAAGATAGGTATTTGTCAGACCATCAGGGGATGTCTTGTCTTTTTTTTTTTTTTTTTTCTTTTTTTCTTTTTAATGTTAGCTGCTGATATGAAATTGTTAGTAAATGCAAGCCTACAGGACTCTAGGTAAGTAAATGATTTGCTAGATGTTACAAGAATGCCAAAAGCATCTCATGACAATACCTTTTAATGACACAGGATTGTTAATGAATAGAAAGAGTACAGGAAAGGTATCACAGAACAGCTTCATTTATGCAAAATTAGTGCTTTAAACTTTAAAAAGCTATGTTTTATATTTTTGTCTGAATATGTTATATGCAAATAGAAGAATGTATTTTTCAGCGATTTAACAATAACAAAATAATCCCCAAATCCCAGACAAACCCAGAATCGCTCAAACTTAAACCTGCAGAAAATTATCTGCCTCTTTGGGAAAGAATCTAATGAAATCCAATCAAATCTCAGCTGGAAGAACACAGAATGGTGGCTTTGGGCATAAATCAGAAATGGAATTAATTTTGTGCTTTTATTACATGCCTTAAAAATAAAAAGAGGGCACCCTACACTTGGGAGTGCTGAGCAGATTGAAAAGATGTCCACAGACTGCCAGACCTGGAGTTCAGACAAACAAGACTGGTTCAAAATCAATATGTATCCAACTGGCAATCAAAACGCCAGCAAAAGCATTGATGTGAGAGAAGTCTTTTGTCTTTATCATAATACCCAGAGTGGGAAGATGAAAATGTGCCAAGAGTACACACATAAGGGAGCAGGGTGACAAGAAGACCAATGAGATGGGGGTTTCTGGGGTTTCTTTCCAATCATCAAAATGTTATAAAAAAAGGCAAGAAACATTTTGGTAGGCAGATCTAGAAAGAGACTCTTAAGTCTCTTTAGAGCAACTTTGTAGCTCATAGAAATCACCAGAGCAGTTCAGACACTTTACTCCACTACTGTGTCTCCAAAAGTGACCGATACCATGGACTTCTGGTGGAGACGTCAAAAACTCTGCAAATACAGAGAGAAAATGAACACAGTTAAAATTTTGTACTGGTTTTCATTGTCAGAATTGTCTTTGTGCTTTTTTTTTTGTTCTTAAACTAAATGGTGACGATCCCTTTTTTGTACCTGCAAAAAATTGCTCTAAATATCACTAGTATGAGCCCACTGATATCGAAATGTGGGGAAAAAGGTCTCACTCTAATTCCTGTTTTTAATAGTTTATTTTCTGTCATCATAAAAGGCAAACAGAGTTAAAATTGGAACTTCTACCCCAGGGCAAAAGCTGATTTTCTACAATTTGTTCTTATCCTAGATCACAATAAAAAGTTCAATCAGATGTTCATTATGCATGAGCAATCAAAAAAAATGCTCTAAAATGAAAGAAAACTCTATTTTGGACAGTTCTATTACAATTATTTCCAGTTTTGCAAAGTCAAAATATTTTGCTTTGATTTACTGAATTGCTTTATTTTTTTTTTTTCAGTTCAGTATTAAACACACATCTGTCTTCAGTGACACACTCCTTGTGGGAGTTGTAGTAGAACCACAACAAAAATTTGGATAACAGAATTCCAAGGTACATATCCTAAAATATCTTGCACAATTATAATAATTCTGGTGCATCTGATATGATCAAAATTACAAGAGCAATTCTCTAGAGATTCTAGGTGTTAAGGAAAAATAGGTGTCCAGTTTGCAGTTCTTACAAAGCAGTGTACAGTATGTCATACATAAAATATGTTTTTCCTGTTGTGTTGTTTTTGAGTAAAGCTCTTGGAAAATTAAAATGGAAACATATCAAATATTTTAATCAATCTTATGTTGGCCTAAGTTAAATATCTCATCTTGATTAAAAAAAATCAGCAAACATAAAATTTCTCTTTGAAAAAATGCATTCTCCATTGTGTATTTCCAAATCATCCCAATGGAAAGTGCGGGAATAACTCAGTAACACATAAAGAACTGCAGGTAGATGAAAAGTGAAACCTGAATGCTATTAGGCCAAAGCCCAGAACTAGAGTAAGGTTATGAAGATGAGCATGGAGTGCTTCAATGCCTGTTAAAGTCATGCCCACTGTTACACAAATGACGTGAAGTTCATAGATTTAGTCATTTGTATCCTATATTCAGAGAGCAAGGGTTTTGAAAAGTTTAGGAAAATAATCATTGGTATAATCATTGGTATAATAAGAGAATATCAATACCAATATCAGTTGTTTTAAATGAGATAAAACTGGGGGTACTGCACAGGAGCTAGATGAAGAACTTTGTAATACAACCTTGGAGGTGATCAAAAGTGCACATAGTTGAGTCCAGCCGTGGTGGTAGCGGCTGGGCTGTTATTGGAGAAACTGAGGTTGAGGTGGATGTTCTTGTGCACCACGTAATGGATGCTGTCAGGTACTCCTAAGAAGGGTGAAGTGTCAGCAGTGCAGAGGGTGGTGTAAAGGTAAAATCCTTTTGGAGAGATTGCCATTGACATCAAAAGGTTTTAGGGCTCTTAGGCCTAGATTCATCCCAGCTAGCATTCTCTAGAGAACTGAACATTGGCTGGAGCAACCAGGTGTTATCAAAGCTAGGAGAGAATGGACCCTATTTCATTTTTTTTTCTGTAGACTCTCTGGAATTAGGTCTTAAAGAAACAGCCTGGATTTTAGAGTAATATATCCAAGTATTCTGTGCCATTATCTTGGGATTAACAGAATAAGAAAGAGCATAGGAACTCTACCCCCTAGGCAAAAAAATCTCTTAAACACCAATGCTTTGATATTTGGGTATGGAGTTTAGATTTTGCTCCTAGAAAAAATCCCAATGGAATGCAGTGGAGCGTGGGGCAGGGACTAAAGAACACGTGCAGGCACGTGCATTCCTTTCCTCTCTTCTGCCATTGTGTTCTCCACATTTTTTATTTTAAATTAATTTCTGAGACAGGGAAAAGATGCTGCCTTAGCTTTGTCCTTGTGAATAGCAGATCTTACCTTGATTGAAGAAATATTTTTATAGCCTAAATGTGCAGGTTAAAGTAATTTTTTGAAAGGTAAAATACTTAGCAGTGGCCCACAGTCAATCTCTTCCCTCCACTCCGCCCTCTAATTGCGTTCTGCTAATATCTCTGCTTTTGCCTCACCAGCAGGTCACGTCTGCTCTTAACTGGCTCACCTGCTACCTCTAGAGGTAGTATTCTCAGCTCGGCAGCCCTTCATAAGCTCATTGGTAATGAAACTCTGTGCAGGTAGAATAGGACTCAGGGAAATTTCTCCAAAGCTGCAGTGTGAGAGTGCCCGCAAGGACAGAGCAATGCCACCACTAGCTCCTGGACAGCTTCTTCTATCTGTGCTTTGAAGACTTGGCCCTGCAAACAGTATTACCATAGCTGTTTGTAGGACAACTGCGCTGGGGCTTTGGTCTTAAGGAAGCCTCTCTGAGCCTCATCCCTAAGAAGGTCCACAGCATGAAGATAACACTGACAAACGAAATGATTGTGGTCTCTTCATTTGTACACAGGGAACAGGAACACAAAGAGATTAAAGGCTGCTATTATTCATTGCAAATAATACTTTTCTCCCTGACTAAAACCACTAATACTGCTTGAGGAGGAGAGGGGGACCCTGGTCTGAAGTGGCTTGTCCTGGGCCACAGAAGGAATCTCTCTGCTCTTGTGGGATGAAGGATGAAGGACAAGACTAGTATAAGACCAATACAATATAATTGCACTGAAGCTGGAGCCCTCCAAATTACCTCAGTCAAATTTCAAAGATCTGACATCAGCCTTGTCACCTATTTAGTCCGAGGCAGATTAGGTAGAGGTAAGACCAAGGTCATCATTTATCTTACCAAGGAAAAGCTAAGCTGAGCTACACAAGCATCTAGCCCCACATTATCTTTCTGCCAGCCTTTGATAGGCAAATCTAACTCTAAAGCAAATAAGTCAGCAGAACACTGTTATCTTCTTATCAGGAGATAAGATGACAACCACAAATACCTTTGCCTGCAAGTCTCCTCTGCTATCATCAGGGTTGAAGATCAACACGCTTCACAAATAATCTAATTTAGGTGAATTACAGAGGACTTGAATGCAGGAGGCAAAACTCAAAACTCTATTCTATTCTGTCCTGTTACAAACAGGACAGAAATTCCTTCCACGAATGCAGCACTGCTATAGGAAAAGCATACAAAGTATTTTCTCTCTCTCTCTCTCTCTCTCTCTCTCTACCAGCACATCCAATCTGATAGACACAGGATGCGAGAGAGGTCAGCAAGCAGGTACATACAGGATAGTTATATAAATTATAAATGGGGTATTAGCATTCCAAGTCCCCAAATCTTCCTCTGACATGTAAGATAATCTCTCCTACCATGGATGGTTTGTTTCATGGAGTAATCCGCTCATACTCTCCTATAATCCTAGCAGGTATAACTTCCACAGGGGCATTTTAGCATCATCACAGTTTGGACTGTAATGTTTTTGAGAAAAAAAAAATCTTTCTTCTGTATTTGTGTATCTCCAGGTAAGTTGAGGACGCTTCTAGAAATACTATATAATGAATATCTGTAGTCACTCCTCCATCATTTTCTCTCCATCCTTTTCTCTCCCTGAAGCATTCAATGTCCTTGTGCCTCTACCCAGACACATTGAAAAGAACAATTTTTCCTGTGACAAGTAAGGCAGGAAGTGTGAGATTGTGTCTGACAGGTTCAGGGAGAAGCTCGCAATGAGGCAATTAAACAAGAAAAGTGCTGATTAGAAACACCATCACCCATTTCAAGGAAAGAAACAAGTTTTAAGTAGTTGGAGGAAATGGGGGGGGGCATGACTGACAAGGTCTGATCTCAGGTTCTAGGGTTGCTTGAACCTTCTCTGAAGGTTGCTAGGCCTACTTACCTCTAGAGACAGGATGCTACCTTGATGAGTTCCTCTAGTTTAACAGCTCTTTATTCCTATGTTGGAGATGCCAGTCATCAGTTCCTTGGAGATCTCCCCTCTGTAATCCAGACCAAATGTATTAGACTTGTCCGCTCTGGCAGGAGTAGCTTGTTTTTTCTGCTTACTGGATGCCTGTGGCCTTGAACAAGACGACAATGCCCAGATTTTTCACAGTGGAGGTGCTCTTTGGAGGGCCCTTGGAAAGTCAAGAGAAAAAAGCATTTTATGAAAATCCATTCCATGTCTATTTGACTGCTTTGGGTTGGGCAAAATGAAGCCTGTGACTCTCCTGTCATTGTGGCCATCAGCCATGCTGCAATGGATCATCAGAGGGCAGAGATCAGCCACGGAGAAAAAGCAAACTGCTGGGGCATGGAGACAATACTGCTCCAAACATGTTAATTTACAGGAGAGTTTTTTGAAAGTGTTCTTGCACACCCTGTAATTCACCCTGAGCTGGTGAGTGGGGAAGGAGGGAAGGAAATAACACAGAACAAGCCTTCACTGAATCACTCATAAAAATATATATTCTTCACTTGGTCTTTCTGCTAATTTTATGCAACGTCAAATAACTATAATGTGAGTCCAGTGTAATTATTCAGGGGAATCTATAAAGGACTGTACGCCACCCAGATCAGATGAATGTATAACTGGATCTGCCTTGTAGAGGTATGAGAACAAGCAGTAAAATATTAAAAACATCACAGTAATAATAACATTATGAAATGCATTCATCTCAAGGGCTGTCCCTGCACCGGAGAGTCTGGTTACAGCGGATTTCAGCAACTACTTACCCCAGGCACATGGGTCCTCTTATCGCCAGGTCAAGGACATGGCTTAGTAGATGCTAGCAGTATGGAGTTGGTGACCTATCATGGGGCATTAAGGCTCCCAACTGGTAAAGAGCACTCTCTCTGTATGTGCTGTATACAGAAGGATGTACAGTATCCAACTTGCTATAGATTGCACAACTTTTCATGCTTTTTTCTTTGTTATGAAATGTACCCAGAAATTTCTAACTATTTACAAAGAATTGAAACCATGTTACTTGAAAGTTGGCCACTATGGGGAATTCAAGTGCTTAGCTATCCCCAGCAACATGCAGCAACTGTTTAAGGACAGGAAGTGAGAGAGTGCTCTGTCTTTTATGGAATTTAGGTGAATGGACTGTAATTACCCAAATATTTATGGGTTCTCTTTATTGTATGAGTCACTGAGGGCTTGTGAGGGGGCAGACAATTTCCATTTTGTTTAGGGCAGAAATATCCCTGGAGACGAGGCTGATCTATGGAGCTGCCATATCAAACCCTCCTAGGAAAGGAAAAAAAAGATAATGCATTTATTAGTCAGCTCACATTGGCCTGCTCTGTGTAGAAAAGGAAAGAACTCAGCTGAAAAATGCTTTTAAAACCACAATTCCATAAGCATCTGTCTCATTTCAAGAACGACTGGGGCCTCTCTGTCTCCTGAAAGGGAAGGAGAGGGTGAATTCAAATGATTTGTAGCTTTGGAGTGCTGAAGGGGGAAAAAAAAAGTCATTTCCAAATAGCACAGCATCCCTGCAGACAGTGACCAGCCATGAATAATTTCCTCCAAGGGACCATGCTTTCCCCCAACTCTCAAGTCCTTTCCCAAATGATTTGCTCTGCCATCCCTCTGATCTCCCTGGAGGTGTGATCAAAACAGTGAGAAGTAGCTGGAAAAGAAACATAATATTTTTGGACATCAGGCAAATGGAGAAAGAGGGGGAAAGGAGAAGAAGGGTAAGTGACATTAGTCTCCATTAACATCCTGTTTGTTGCACTTTAGCTAACAATCATGTTCCCAGTAACTGCTACGGTTTCTGATCCACATGGCAGGTTTGAGGAGCTACCAGGGAGCAGACTTTGGCAGGTCATGAAGGAGGCTGGGCATGGGAAGTGGAAAGTTCCTTCCCATACTGCAGCCCTCATCCCCTGATAGGATGTGTACTGGGCAAGAGGTGCAGTCATTTCACTCACGCAAGGCTATGTCTGCTTTGGACTTCATGGCTTCTATGTCTGTAGATCTGTACTTGTTGTGGCTCTGTGAAGAGGATGACAATGAGGGGAAAAGAGGAGGAATAAAGAATGCAGGAACAGGCATGAGAATTGGCCTGGAAATTCCTCTTCATCCTGTAGATCCCCATTACTGCCTAGAGCTCTTAGTTGAATTCAAGGCTCTCCAGCAGCACCTGGAGAGGAACAGTCCAATCTCTGATCTGCTAGTAAATATGGTGGGGAATGGTGGTTTCATTTCACAGGCAAGGGAACAGATGCTATATATACATGAGCTCGCTTTACAGTGCAATTGTCTTTCACGTCCACAAAGCATGTTTTGTGTGTAGGGAGGAAGTTAATTCATCACAGCTGGTGAATCTGTGGTCCCATCACCTGAACAGCAGGTGGAACATGATGTGTGCGGTCCAGGAGTGCATCTTCCACCCCTGTTTCATCTGAAACAAATATGGTTAGCATTCTCAGAGGCATGAATATATGGTAAGTGGGGATAACTGGGAGACTGGCATCAAAAGCACACTCCTAATCTGAACTGAAATATTGACAGACACAGAGAGATGTGATCTCTCCGAAGCCACAAACATGCATGTAATGCCTATGGAAAAGCTCTCAGGGTGCATTGCTGTGGTTGTCTTTGGATTACCGAGGCTGGAGAGCAGGAAGAATGTAACCATGGTACAGCCAAAGCTCAGTAAAGGTTCATACACCTACACAGGATATCCCCAGGCCACTGAAGTTCCTCACTCACGCTGGCAGTGGAGAGTGGAAAGGGCAGAGGGGAAAGCAAGTGAATGGGGCACATATAAGATGTTATCCAGGCTATAGTGTGTATGAGATACAAGGCACCACTATTCTGGCGGTGTTGAATCTGGGGATCAACATAAGAGGGAAATGGAGAATAAAGAGCAGTAAATGAGCTGGATTAGTGGAGCTGTTTTACATAGCCCTTCATTTAATCTTTTGCTTTCCTTTCATTATTTAATTGGTTTAGCTCTTGTACTTCTAATGCTACAGGCAGCAGCATACAACCTCCTCCTCTCCTCTCCTCTCCTCTCCTCTCCTCTCCTCTCCTCTCCTCTCCTCTCCTCTCATTTCTCTCTCTCTCTCTCAATTTCTGTCTGTATCCCTTGTTCTCTTTCTCTCTTCCAGCTTCTTTCTTTCTCTCTCTCTCTCTCTTCAGGCCCCTTATTACTCAAGCAGCTTTTGTTAGCGCTGTCAACTGCATCAGCATGTAAGTGAAATTGTACTGTAAGTGAAGTTAAAAGTATTTCTATGGTGGGATATTTAATCATTTGAATCCTTGATAGGAGCAGCTCTTTTTATTTTCACTAGCTATAAATCCAGGCTCTATCTAATCTCTGATCTCGACGAGGGGAGAATTAACCAGCTGAGTGTGTGACTAGAAAGGAGAAGGCTGGAGAGAAAGGACCACTTTATCTGAGTGTGGAGTGGAGCAGCATAGGAATAAGGTAAGGAGCTGTTCCCTGCTCTGTGCCATTCTTCTCATTGCCTTTCCCTGAGTCTAGCTTTGTTCTCCCTCCTCAGACACTCGAGCAAATTGAAAATGCCATTTTCCATTTGCTGTTCTTTTTTTTCCTCCTTCAACAATTAACTCAGCCTGTGATGGTGGAAAGGAGATACGTTTCAGTCCACAGAGCATAGGCTCAAGAGCCAAGAATTTTAGTTCGTCTCCAGCTTGTGTCAAGTGATTAACAGTGGACTGGACTGACTCCATGCATGGATAGTAGTAGTTGTGGGCTAAATCCTACCTCAAGGAAACCTATGCCAAGTTTGAGATCCCATGGTCTGCTGCAGTAGCAGGCTGTACAAATGGACAGTTCTCTAGCAATGTGAATTCTTGATGTGGTAAAGTAGAGTGGGTAACCAGCTTTTCTAATGACAAGAGCAAAACTAGGGCCTTTGAGTACTTAGACAACAGCAACAACGAACAGCAGAGGGAAGGGAAAGGAAAGAGGTGCTTTTCATGAGCTTTCACTAACTGAGGAATTATAGAAAAGATCATCTGCTTACAATTGGGGAGAACATCTAGATTACGCTGAAAGGAAGACTCAGGATTTGGAAGGAAACCAGAATCAAACTTATACCATAACCATGATGCTCTGCATTTCCAACATGTACAGCTTGCACCAGGTACAGGGTGATCCTGAAAATTCTTCCAGTCTCCCTATTCACTTTTCAGTTTAAGCAGTTGAGTTTTCTGTAACTTACCCTCTTTTCTCTGTGCAGTTTTAGTAATAGTCCCTCAGGCACTTTTGCCACCTCCTGTCCTCTTCCCTTTCTTGTTCCCTCCCCTTTTGCAAAGGCATGGACATCTTGTTCACCTCTGAAGCTGAAATAAAGACATTTAATTTCCAGCTTACCGTTTCCCTTTTGTTTTCAACACAGCTAAAAGCGAAAGCTCTAGACTTAAAAAGTGCCAACGTGCTTAAAAAACATCCTGAAACCAGGAACAGTTCTGAACAAAATGTTCCTTTTGTCTCAGCTACCATACATAACCTAGCCTGCTTTGCTGAAGACAGGATTTCTTAGGAACAGCCAAGGATGAGCGTACTGGGAATGCTAGAGGCCCTGTCCTTCCAGTTCCTATATTTGAATGTGCAATTGGGCTTCCTCCATCTATCCTAAATGCTACAGTAGTACTCAAGGTGTTACAATGGGATTACAGCAAGTGTGTATATATGGACTCCCTGTCTGTATCTCCAAATCTACAACAGATCTATTGCAAGACCTCCAACTCATAGAGGCTTTTGCATTTATGAGACATGAAGAATCCACAGGCTCTTGCTTGCAGCATAATACTAGATAGAGCCCACTAATTCTTCCTCTGCTCCTTATCATCCAGACCTACTTAGAGCAGATAAGAACCTCACAAAACATTGTCTATCCAAACCACAGGATCTCTGTGCAATGGAGCCACACATCCTACTACTATAATTTAGTTCTTTTTCTTGTAAAGTGCTGGATGAAGGTATCAGAATCAAATCTAGGCACCCTCTCCTCTTCTTGAGCCTTGTGTTTCATGCAGTTTATTTCCTTCTCCATGCTTTTGTTGCTCATGTCCAGCACAAATCCGTCAGCGAAGGATTATAATGAAGAGCTGATCAGAAATGTTCTGACAGAAGATTTGGGATTCTTGTATTTTTCCTCTCAGAATATGTTGATTTGGTGAATATGAAGTGTTCTGCTGAGATGTATTAGTTGTAGTTAATTTCCTGACAGATCATGGTAACCTCTGAAAACACGCCAGCTGAGCTTCAGTAATACAGATTATAAGGAATATGGACAGATCTGCAAATGAATGAGTCTGCTTGGAAGGGGTGTGGTTCATTGACAAGATTATACAGAAGCTTGAAGCAGAACAAAACGGTGCCTTCCAACTAAGTTTGAGATAGGGTTGATAGGTGAAAGTACCCAGCTGTGTAGATCAAGGTGGAGATGAACCAGAGGGGATAAGGGTGGGAAATCTGCGTGGGAAGTCTGCGTATGTTGTCCACACATTGCTAAACTCTAGCCAATATTTTCCGCTCTTAAACCTACGCAGAGAACTGCAGTGTGATTACACAGAGCGCATCATTTGAATCAAATGCCTTGAGCATTTATCTGAAGGATGAGAAGTGCTACAGGCATTCAACATCTTAGATGCAACAAGAAATAACCAGACTATCCTTTCTCTTTCCTTTCCCCCTTCCAGTTTGGCAGTGTTTCTCTTTTATTTCTGTGGCCTGCTTGTTTACAAAGTCACCACAGGAAGTAAGACTCACCAAAGAAATAACAGCAACTCTGACGACTTGAGGGTTAGCTTTCTCCCCCTTCCTCATTTTCAAGAGGTGCCAGGAGTCATGCATGCTGCCGGGCAGTACTCTGCAAAAGTGGATGATCAGTCACTGTCACCTAGCAGTGGGGGAGGAAGCAAGGGGGATGCCGAGTTTGCACAGAGTGCTCATTGCACAGTGAGATTCACACAGCTGTTCTATTCCCAGTGTAAATACGGACAGCCCCATTCATCACTGGCCATACTTCCTCAGCACACGTCCAGGGGAGAGAGATGATTTAGTGCCTGCAGCTGGAACAAGCACTATGTTTCTTTAAAACAGCGACATTTAAAAATTGAGAATGTTTTGCGTATGTGTTTTCTGATTCTGGGGAGAGGGGAGAAGACAATGTCTGGAGCTGTGAGCTTCCGAAAAAATGGAGTCACAGGGAATTATTACTCATCTCTGTTTTACTCCTTGCACACCTTACATTCACAGGGATCTGCATTTTGTTAGACTGAGGATCTTCAGTCATGGAGTAGACTTTTTATTAGCTCCTTCTCCAGGCTGCTTGCAATCTATATGACAGGTGAGATCCAACTGGAGAACTTTTATAGATTGATGGAGCAGAAGCAATAAGAGAAATCAAAATGGATGGAGCTGGTCAAAAGGTATAAAGGATTCACTGAGTCTGAGGTGTGAAGGACAAAAGTTGCATGAGATGTTGTGTGGGAAGAGTGGTGAACCTTCTCATAGGGATTCTTTGAGACTTGCCTTCAAGGAATGCAGCATTTTGCCTGTCATTGAAATATGGCTGAGCTCCACCTCAGTCTTCCCTGTCAACGAGTTTCACTTTCTTATCAGAGCAGAGATGCTATTGTTCTTAGAGATGGGAATAGAGGCACAGAATAGATTATGTAACTTGTGCAAGATCATCTGGTCTTTCCATTATCCTTTTCTACAGCCAGGATTTTGTCTCATTTATTTGCTGTGGTGGGCTGAGACTTCTTCATGATTTCTTAAGTCAGTGGCATCTGGCTGGTCTGATCATGCGGTAGGGTCATCAGCTAGGGTTGAGGTCATGGCATGAGTCTGAAGCAGAGGATCTACTACCGAACTGGACTCTTCACTTGTAGGAGCTAAGTGTGCCTCCATTCTAGCTGTGGCCAGTACCACTTGTTACATGACACGCCACACAAAGAAGTCTCACATATCGGCTAAGAAGAGACTCCAAGAGTCTCTTTATGTCTGTTCCTGATCCCCATCCTACAGAGCACAGTGGTTTGGGGATATAGGCATAGTGACAGAGAAAGGAGCAATGGAGTATTGGTGAGTGGTAGATAGGAAGAAAGTGCATTGAATCCAGTCCCTTTCTACCCATGTCCTATAATCTGTCCCCAAATTGTAGCAAACTCTAGCTTAAATATAATTGAATATTTTTGTCCTTTGTTGCCTCTCTTAAAGAGGGATAGACAGAATCTGGAGTGCTGGCTGTTCAGGAGATCAGAGATGAGTAGAGCTGCAGAGGTGGCAAGGAAGGTGGAGACCAACACTTGCCTGGTGGAGAACAGCCACCTGAGAAGCTGCCATTCACCATGCTAACAAAACTAAGAGAGGAGACTTGCGTCCTCAGAGCAGAAGGAAGCGGGAAGTGCTGAAGGTCTGAAACCGTGGTGTGTAGTGAATAGGAACTGAGGGAGACTTTCTCCCCTCCTCCCTCTACCATTGCCAAGCTGTAATCTCCCTTGTCATCTCCCTGGAGAGTGAAAGTGCTCCCCTTCGGTGGATCCTGTTCATGCCCTGCAACTGTGGACAGCAGATGGAGGGAATGGTAAAGAGGTAGCCCTTACCTTTCCCTCCAGCAGTGCAGATTTACTCCTGCCATACTTGTTCAACTGCGCTGTGGCTCGCCGTCCCTGCCAATGTCTGCCTTTTACTTTTGTTCATCTTGTGGGCACACCTGCACACGGTGTGTGTGGTTTGCTCAGTCTGTGCTAATTATGCCCTTGACATATGCAGTAGAACTGCTTGTGTCTATAACAGCATGGAGGTGAAGGAGGTTAATTAACTCAGAGGAAGGAAGCTGAGTGTCCCTACATAACATCCTCTTCCATATGCATTAGTTTTGGAGCCTGAAGACACTGTCTAACCAAACACAGCCCATGATTGGCTAACTTTCTTATTTCCTGACTTTATTCTCTGAGTTAGGGATGCTGCGTGGGATGGATGAGGCTAAAGCTAAGGAAAAGCTTCTCAGAAACAATGGCCTCTAGGGGAGATAATGCCTCATTCACAAGCGATCAGCCTTTTCCCATGTAGCACAGGCACAGCCAGCCCTAGCTAGGTGCACAGAATAAGGCAGTGGCATGCTTTGCTATCCTTGCTGGGCTGGGAGTGATTCTCTTTGCACCCACTGTGATGGGAATTGCTATATAACAGTCTCATCCATTATCTTCAACCTGCTGGGGTCTTCCTCTCCATTGCTCCCAGCCTGCATCAGCATCCTCTGCACTGTTCTTTGCTTGCATGTGCTGCAGATGCAGACCTCCCACATTTGCCTCTGACCTGCTGGCAAGGTACCAGGCCTCCACTGCACACGGTTGCAGTGCAGAGCGGCTGCCTTTGCTTGGTCTCAGCATACTGCACACAACAGGGAGACTTTCCTAGAAGATGTGCACAGGAATTGTGTAGAGTCTGTCTAAGGAATGCGTCACCTATATAGTTCCTACAAACAAACAGAAAGTAGATACCAAAAATCTCAGAGGCAGCTACGAACCATTATTTCTGCCCAGCTGTGTGATTCCACGCACAAACATAACATGAACATGCCTGTGTCAAACTGTGCATGCATTTCTTGGAGGCTAAATTTCAGAGACAGTATGGCCTGGAAGACAGTGGCAGCTGCTTGGCAGTCAGACCCCTGACTTCTGTTTTTTGCCGATGCATGACTTTGAGAGACTCGCTGTCCTTGCCCCTCTCCACTGCCAACCCCGCAACACACCTTATCTATTTTGGTTGTAAATCCTTTGCAGCAAGCCTGCTGTCTCTGTGTTTGCACAGCACCTTGTGCAGTAGGTCTTGCAGGTGCTGTTGGAATATAAACAGCAATACAGCTTTAATTATAAACCCTGCTGGGAGATGGACAGCACAGACATATAGGATTGTGTCTCAATCAAGAGACTCCACAGGGGCCACCTTCTCAGTGCAGCCCCATTTTAGTGTCCCTACTGGACAGCTGGTAAAAGCAGCTAGTTATGCTCCTCTCTTTCCACTCTCAGTAATTATAGGTCCCCCAGGAAAACTAGCCCTACAGTGGAAATTTTATAAAGGTTTTAAAAGATTTTATTAGTAGGGGATTTGGTTCCTGTGCAATTATTAGTTTAACAAGGCACTTTGCTCACCTTCTGCACTAGAACTGTTATTGATCACACTACAAAAGGAAGACCTAGCAAAAATCTATGTAGAGAGAGGCACACTGTATTTATATATAACATACACCAGCATATATTCATATATTTTCACTGAAAAAGCCCTAGGTGTATGCTCAGATATGGCTAGCTCTATGTGCATACACACACACATCCTATGCACAGAAAAAAGCTAGTAGGTACTGATTATAGAGATATATGCCTGTCCTATCAGAGTGTATCTATCTTATTCACTGAAGGGCAGCTGAGTAACATGGTCTGAGAGTTCAGGGAGCCAATGAACCACGGGCATGAGACAGGCCCTGGCTGAAACAGCAGGTATATCAGCTGTATTCTGCCACATTTGCCTTTTGGGGCAAACAGGACAGAATTAACACAGTTTGAGGTTTAGGTCTGGAGTCCTATAGAAGGACACTCTCAAGTTTGTGGTCAGAGGCTGTATCATTAGCCCAGAAGTATGGAGAACAGCTTTGCAATGATTTCAGAGGGTAAAGTACTTGAAATCCTCTAGTGACAAGTGTCACCTACTGACATTATTATTATTTCTTTTCATTTGCAAATTTTGCTACTGCTCGTGATCTGGAATTTTATTATAAAGGATTTTGCAACAAGGGTTTGGTTCAAGCTGTCAGGATCTTGAAAATGACTCTAAATATCTGACTTCTTTCGAAAGCCCATCTTGCCCTAGCTATAAAATCCCACTCTGATTTCCTGACTTGCACTATCCCTTTTGTATTTCTTCCAAGGTCAGAAAGTGCCTGGTACTCCTAGCTCCACATCTTTCCCCTCTGGATGGCAGCCTGATACAAGCAGCCCATCTCAGAGGCTCTGACTCATGGCTGTGCCAAGCATCCCCATGATAAAGGCAGGAGAGGAAAAAGCAACTTAAGGAGATAAAAATCTCAGCTCCTTGCTGATGCCAGAACAGGTCTGCCTGAAGAGCAACAGGACCAAACTGTATTAGCACTGTGCCTCTTCTCACATAAAAACTGAGGTAAAGAAAAGATGGAAGGGGCGGGGTGGCTATTAAACTCACATACCAAACGCATGCTATCCCCTGCACATGACTGGGATGTGCTGTTCAGGGTGGGGAAGGGCAGGCTGCAGCCTTCTCTTCTTCCTCAGGTAGATCTATTTTTCTGCATATTCACCCCCCCCCCCACAAGGTAACGCCTTCTCCCAACTTAGGAGACAGAGGAAGGTTTAGTTCTGCACTTCCCCAGCACACTGCAGTGCAAAGACAGAGCTAAAGAGTGTGAAATGCAATCTTAGCAAATACAGAAGAAAACATACAGTAGAGAACAAGAGGCTGGAGTCACTAGGGCCCTGATTCACATGAGGCTCTTGAAGTTTGCTTAACTTAAAGGCTTATGACATGATTGCATGAGTCCAGGGGCTTCCCTGTTCCAGGAGCTCAAAACTGGATCCTTCTGTCTCTCCTGGACCATTCCTGCTGTGTGGGACTATGGATCAGCGTTCATTCCCGTGTGTTATGTGTGGATCATGTACAGGTCACAGCATATGCTGAGCTCAACAGGGCCAGGAGAACTGGTTGCACCCAGTGACCATCACGTTCTGCTGATGGGGACTGGTTAGGTTCAAGCTTTATTCCTCCCTCTTTTTCACTAACATAAGATATCCCCTTGGGTGGCACCAGGTCTCTGTGTGGCCATACAGGAGATTAGGAGATTCATAAGCATCTTTCACGTCTTTTTAACAATGTAGGAGGCCTTTCAAATTTGTGACATTGTCGGGCTGAAAACTGCAACTACACTTGGCTGTATAAACCTAACAATGCATCAGCGGAGATGGAGATGGAGGCGGCACTACGTGGCAAATCCATTTCCATCCACTTGCATGGCAGTGGGTCTTTTTCTTTTTCCCTGTGTATCTTTCCCTTCCCATTCTCGCACACCTCTCCTGCAGCAAATGACTCTGTAAACAGACTGAGAAGGAAAGCTAATAGAAGGCAGGCAGAATTTGAGCCTCTCTGGGACTGCTTTACACACTGACAAAATCACTCTTTCCTCCCCACGTTAAATATTCATGACACTCAGATTTTTAGATACAAAGGTACATTTTGTTTATAAATGTGTTGATTCAAAATAGGCTTCTCAGCACTGGAGTTTTCTTTTCCACCCACCTTCATAAAGAGAGGAAAAAAAGGGTGTGTGCCCCTAAAGTAATATAGTCTGACTTCATTTCGATCATATCTCTTTGGGGGGTTGTTTTGATGTGGGAGCAATTTTGCCCTGATATTTATGGCCTGAACTGGTATTTATAAAATGTTGGGCTTTTGTGTACATGTGAATGTGTGTCCCTTGTACAAATAACACATCAACATCTCCATGCTTCCCAGCCTGTAGTTAAGCCCATAAAACAAGATGCTTTAAAAAAAGCCCCACATATTATTGCCATTCTGAATGTTTGTAATTTTGAGACAATATTTACATGTTAAGGCTAAGCTGCTGGGCCCACAGTCAGATCACAGACAGCTGAAAGCACAATGCATGTGCTACAGTGTAGTATTAAGCAGAAAAAGAAAAATACAAACAAGATAAAAAAATCAAGCTTACGCATATAGACACAAAAAGCAAACAGCCGAGACGGAATCAAGTGGAAAATCGTATTGTATAAAGCAGTGTTGGAAGAGAATTGGATTTGGATTGGAGCTCCAGAGGTGATTGAAAGTGGGGTGTCATCCGTGCCCATCTCTGCGTTTTTATTGAAAACTAAAAGCCAGATTTTTCAAAGACCTCGACTCCCAGAGTTATGATCAATTCTTCCCTCATGAAAATGTCAATAAAAAAAAAAAATCAGAAATTTGGTTTTCTGCTAAGATTTTTTGTTGATTTTCTTGTTGCTGTTTAAAAGCCCAGCAATGTGGTTGCAAGTTCATGTTGGCCTCATTCTCTGGAATTGATCTGTGCGTACACAGTGGACAAATTGAGATATAACAAAAGCCTGGAAAAAATGTCCATAATTCCCTTTCTGTTTCTGAAGAAGAAATCTGTGTGGAAATATAGCTGTGATTTAGGAAAGCTGCCTGTGTGGCAGCAGTGCATGCCACGTGTTTAGGCTGCCTGTGTTCTAGTCTCTCCCATCCCTCCAGTGCTTCTTGTATACTGGACCAGGGTGGCATGAAGTTAGAAGGCAATTTAAAATAAACCACCACTAGCTATGGTTTGCCTGCAGTGTATTCAGCAGCTGATTAACTAGCCATTCATGCAGTGACTGGGACCAGAGGGCACCTCATGAGCCACCCTAGATTGCTTTGCACTACCTCTAAACCACAGCTCTCCAATAGTTCTCCCTCCCGTTTCAAGGGGTTTAGTCTTTCCACTGACTTTCCTGCTCTCTTTTTGAGCCACATTGTATTTTTAGTGGATTTTTTTCTGTGGTATTTGAAATAGCTGACATTCAGTATATGAAAGCAGGAAAAAAGATGCAGCTTTGACGTCTGGAGGTGTCCAGAGCATCTGCTCTGGCAATTCTAGATTAAACATCTCCTCTATGGGTACTGTGAGTTCAAAGGGAAGTATCTGAAGAACACTGTGGTCTCCTCCATGCTGTGGGTTTCAGGAAAGCTGGGTGTAAAGGAAGATGGGTCTTCTCTCTGGGACACAGCTGAATCTCATGAAATGCAAGTGTTGCCTTCATTCTCTCAAAATCAGATTTCCTTTCTTTTCTCTTTTGTCAATTTAAAACAAAATCCCATCACAGAGACAAAAAAGGAACCGATGTTAGTCTGAACAACTTGAGGAGGCTAACCAGAAGGTGGATGTGAGGGAAACATTTAAACAGGAGTAATTTGGTGGTATCAGATTCTCAATTTATTTACTGTCCTTTGGGAAAGATCGACCAAATTGCAGTGTCATATCAGCTGGGGATAAAAGGTCATCATGATCCACAGCACAGAAAACACAATCAAATTAGTACTAATTGGAAATTGTAGCTGAGAGACTGAAGACTGAATGGGCCATGAAGACTGAATTTGATGTTCTCCACAGTGGTCTCAAATCAGTACTAAAATCCCTTGTATTACAAAGAGAATAACTATTCTGTCCAAGTTGTCACATTTTTAAGATCTGTGATTCAGTCATATCACACCTTCTTGCAGAGTACAATGTACGATCAGTATTACGCATTTGCAGTGCAGTGGAAAGCCTCAGTCTGAAGTCTCATTGAAGTAGAAACTATACAAAGTCATGGTTTCTTTCAAAATAGGCTCACAACCCACATGTAGAACCAATTTTGCAGCATATTAACAGTGGGCTTTTTTATGGTTTCCAGCAAACTTGGTTTAAAGCAAAATGTTTCTAATGTGCACAGCTACAAGAAGAGTTCCACAGATTGCGGTAGATGTGTGGTCTCTTCTTCATAGTCCCCAAGTTTCTAAAAGGAGGAGATGACCCTTAGGAAAGAAAGATCATTCCAGAGACA
Source organism: Rhea pennata (assembly GCF_028389875.1). Classification (NCBI taxonomy): domain Eukaryota; kingdom Metazoa; phylum Chordata; class Aves; order Rheiformes; family Rheidae; genus Rhea; species Rhea pennata. The sequence goes on from NC_084680.1 coordinate 6,679,683, forward strand.
AAAGACTTCTGAGGTCAGAGAAGCTGGAATTCCTGCCCAGTGCAGTCTGTAACCATTTTACTGGTAAGTCAGTAAACCATCACCTTGTGTCTGAGGCATAATTTGTCACGAGGCATTGAGTCTCAATGTGATTTCCACCTACATATCCCCTTGTTGAAAGACACAGAGTATTTTGTTCCATCGGGTTATTGTCCTTCGCAAAATGCCGGATCTTACTTCTACTTCAAGTTTCTGTTTTCAGTTTTCTAATCTTCCATTCTTTATGTACGTTTTCCTGAGACAGCAAGGAATTGGCCATTTACAAGTCCAGATTTGCACTCTGTGATTGTACTCACACACCAAAATCAAGCACCTTTACAATTCCACTGTCATTGCAATTCACGTCTGCTTTGGAGAGGTCTAAGGACCCCTCTAACTTGTACATCTTCTATGATCTTCACCCTAGACTATATTGTCTACTTTTTCCCTAATGCCAACTCGTCTAACACCTCAGGAATGGTTTGCAGTTCCATTTCCATTTTTCCCTGTCCTGTTAAAGGGAACCTGGACTGGTTTTGTGATGGCACCACACTCATGTTGCCTCTGAATACTACGCTGGGATGCTCACATCCTGCAAACTGCCTTTATACACTGATTTCAGAACCAGTAAACCCCAGGTTACTTCCATGAACATCATTGATGGGTCCATTACCAGAGGGAAAGGCAGTAGATCTATTCTACCTTACAGATATAGCAATGAAGCTGGCTTCTGGATGAGGAAGGTTTCACTGTAAGTGGGAGTGTGGACAAACTCATTATTCCTTTCACCCAATACCAGCCATTAAAAGAATTTAACTGTTTTAGTGCAATTGGCCTTTTTCGTTATGTATACGGGCTTCATGATGGACGAGTCGTTAAAAAATAAATACAGAAGTAATGATGGTAGCAATCACAGAAAGCAATTTTCAGATATAATAAAGAGTCTCCTGGATGTGTACAGCCTGTGCTACACTATTGATTTCTTCTTTTCTTTATTGCACTTCACTCCTCTCAGTTCACTGAAGCCCCAACCCCAGTGCTGCCTAGCCTGCCAGCCAACAGCTCTGATGAGCAGCCATGAATTATTAACATGCAGGAGCTCTTTAATTGGATGAGCTACAATTAATAATTCATTGGAGGTGCTTGCAGAGGGAGGGAGGGAAGAAGTTGGGGAGAATGCTGTTGCTGCTGAGAATTGGACTCAGCATGGGAGCAAGAGGGAACTTGAGATGTTTTGGCTGGAGTCCCCAAAACGGTTGCTGTGTGCCTGGTCACACGAAGATTTAGATCCAGTTGGCAGAGACCTGCCCAGGAGAATGAGAGATGCCTTTGGAAGTGTGACCCACCATTTGCAGACAGTGATCCCCATATGTCAAATATGTGGCATTATGCCTGGTGTTTGCAACATGAGGAGCTCACAGAGGGTAGAGAGCTCAGCAGTGAGGCTGTCTCCCAGCTGTGGCCTCTCTGTGCTCCTTGAAACAGCCCTGGCATCTCATTCTAACTGTGATTTCCCTCCTGCGAATGTTCCAGGAGCAGAGCTGGGCAGGCATGTGGGAGCGAAGTTGCTAGGCTCATCACACTGCCAGACTCACTGCTTTCAGGATTCCAACAACAAATTAATATTGCTTTGCCATGCACAGTCTTACTGGCTTCCAGCTGACAGGCAAGGCCCCAACCCATTAATGTTAATTAATATTTACATTACAGTTGTGCCTGGAGGGCTCAATCTGATTCAGGTCCCTATTGTGCGACGCATCTTACAAACATACGGAGGCTCACATTCCCCCTTATGCTTCTCAGGGCACAAACATATACAAAAACACATTCCTCTGCCTAGAAAGAGCTTTTTTATTTTGCCTTTCATAATTTGTATTTTTATGGCTTCAGTAAAGAAACCATGATGGCTATTAAAAAAGAAGAAGAAGAAAAGAAAATAAGAAAAACAAAGCAAGATTTAGTGCCTGCAGAAGTTGCAGGAATGGTGATTTCATACAAACTTCTTTGTTTTTTCCCTAATGTGTAGATTCAACAGGCATAAGAGTCCTGCTATACAAAGACCACTCCTGGATTTGAGATATGCAGAAGTTTATTGGGTCATGTGTTCTGACTCCCTCATATTACACACAGCAGAATTTCTCATGATTGTCCCTGCTCTGACCCTCACACAGCAGAAGGTGTGCAACTGAAGCCTGCCTTCCAGAAACACGTTCCATGTCTTTATGATTTCTCACATCAAAAGATGGAGAATCTGCCACATCATCTGTGGAAAAGGCTCCTCACCCTCTAGGACCTCACGCATGGCTGAGTTGGGAGACTTCATTTTTGAGAAAAGTACACACAAAAATGTGTCCCAGTTTTCGCACATTGCTGAAGCAGTGGGAATAGCAAGCATTGACACTCTGGTCATTCCACTTTTGCACTAGCTCTGCTCAGTGCTTTGGCTCAATGCTTTCCCTTTCTTGGGTGGGGAGGGAAAAAAAAATAGTTGGTTTGTGGTGTCAATTTTCTCTCCACAAATTGACTTAGGACTTCTTTCTTCACCATACTCCTATTGCTGCCTCCAACCTGAGCATCTTCCACCGACTCTCCTGTGTCTTTAACTAACCTATATACCCAAGCACAGGCTTGAAGCCAGAGTAATAAGTAATCTGCATAGTCTTCTGAGTACAGATATGCTCTAAATCTCAAACCTCCTTCCACTCCTGGCTTCCTCTGTGAAATAAAGGTAAGCATGGCAACATCTGTATTCTGGCTCAGCTGCTTCCATCAGCAAGTTGGACAGGTGGGGCCAGGCTTTCACCCTCTTCCATCTGCTGCGGGGAGGTAACAAGGCTTTGATTCACTGAAGGGCTTGTTCTTCTGTGAAAAATACCTGAAGTTAGTGCATCTAATAGGAGCCTTAAAGATAAACGGGGACTTAAATCCTTTGCTGAACTGAAACTTAAACAAATGCATGGTCCTGCCAAGCTCGATGGATCAGACCTGGCAGAGAGGTTCAAGTGAGTTTAGTTCTTATCTTTCCCACAAGGGCTAAGTGATTATACAGCTCTTATTTTTAAGCTTCTCCCAAGGGTAGGCCAACTTACGTTACATGAATACAAGACATGAGAGAGACCTTGTTCTTTCATTCTCTCTGAAGTTGCTACTCTTTCAAATACTGCTGTATCAAAGGACATTCTCATGTTATTTGTTTTTAGAATTACTGACCATACAGATTAACAAATTCAGTCAAAATAGATCCAAGGTTTTTAAAGTTTCATATTTCTATGATTTTTTGAAGATTTAATCACACAAGTTCTACCATGTGGAAACTTGACTGAAGATTGGAGTGAGGAATTAAGAATAAGGAGTTTGAGACTAATCTTTTACTGAATGAATTTTTCCTCATGTCTCAGTTTCCCCAGTTGTGCAAGTGCTTTCAGAAAGTCAGCTCCCATCTTCACAGTGGGAGTCTGAGTCTTAATGAAGAGGCTCCAATCTGCAAATGAGATCTGCTATATGACTGCACAGAGCATTAATGTTATTACAGGAGTACTATAGGGACTCATTCAAAATTGAGTATCATCTTTAAGAGAGAGATGTGGAGTCTCTGCTTCTGCAGGTTAACAGCTGACCTTTTAATACTATGTCTGCACAGTTCGATATGGTGCAAATTTATTGATCACTTAATATGATAAACATAGAAAGAGTTTGGTAGAAGAAGGTGTCCTCTTAGCTGTGACCAAGTGTTTATTTCCTCTGTTTGACTTAACGCTTTTTGCTTTTTGCAGTAAGCAGTCTCAGGCTATGCAAGGCTGGCTTAAGGATTCCCTTGAGCTAAAAGTGTGGCCACATGAACACTCTCTCCAGTGTAAGAGCTAATTAAAAACTTCTTGCCTCTGACTGCCCTGTTTTACAACTCTTCACCCCCTCACCTGTGCATTTATCTGAGGGTTGTGCTGTAAACCACATCACAGAAATGATCCACTTTAAAAACCATGAGACTCCTGCCACTCACACCCTGCTTGAATGTTTCAGGAAAGATACATTTCTTGAAAAGGATCCTACCAATGAACAGCATGGATCTATGTACCACCTTGCTTTGCACTTGTCTAGAGTCCCACTCACCCCTTGTTCTACTCCTGGTAGGGAAATTTCCTAAGACAAGGAAGATCATCTGGTATGTTTGTGCTCAGAAAGAGGGAATGCTTCTGGAATAAATTATAGGTAGCTCATGGAAAAAGACGATCCTACAGGCATCTTCAAGTGAACAGCAGCAGATGAATGCCCCAGGAGTGCTTCTGCCCTATGGGGTGATATGTAATTTATTACAAATACTCTTTTCATGGACATTTTTTCCATCTATACAGAGTGTTGATTTTACTTCATAGCTTATGGCTATGAAGTATGCACTGGGAGATAAAAGATGGGAGCTTTCTCTGGGTAAGAGTGTATAAGATCTATTCCTGCTACCACAAGATACTAGCTATAATGAATAGGTCTAGCATGGCTGATCCATCACTGGACAGAGCAAGACACTCGCTCTCGGCAGCAGTCTGTCTCATGTAGGTGAGCTCAGGTGGTTCCTGCTAGGACCAGCTTGATCAGTTATGTTCAGCTTCTGGATGAGAGATTTCCAGTACTATTTAAAGATGCTAAGGAAAACTGCCTTTGAGATAAGAACTGTAGTCCCTGAACCACAAGTTCGAGGGGACAGACCTGAAGCACAAAGACTCACACGAGATTCTGCTCTGTATGTAAAGAGACTAAACTTTATCTGAGCTTGGGCTGCCCTTAAATCCTATCAGTTCTTGCAAAAGATGTTGCTGTGATCCTTCTTTGTTCTCCTCTCTATAAAGCACTAACTCAGTATCCCAAAAGCCCACTGCTATTGAGACGGATGGATGGACAGTTGAGGAGCTTGGCCTCAAAGCACACCTTGGAGTCACTTCTACACAACCCCTTTCTTCCTCTCTCCCCACCTCCTGCCCCAAACCTTACGATGAACAAGTCACCTAGTACCAAATAGGAAGGTGTTCCCTACAACTAATCATCTTCTCTCTATTTGTAACCTTCATAGTGCATCTGTGGTTCATCACAACTAGAACTATCTAACTAGAGCATGAAGAAAACCGTGGCAGCAAAAGCCCAACTCTCGTCAGGCTCTCTGAGGCAATTAGCTGACAGACACACACAAAGAAAGAGGGCAAAACTTTCCAAATCAGATCCCTTTCTATCTCTCAAAGCAGCAAACTCCAATGGAGAATAGGGACCATGGGAGAGATCTTCCCTTCTATTGTAAAGGGAAGCAAGGTCTCCAGATTACAAAGCAGCTGTTAACGGAGCTAAGTCAAGCAGAAAAAAAATCCTTTAAGCAAAGCCATTTGTCTCAGCTCTGATCTAGATGTCCCTTTATCTAAGGTCCATCTAGCTCATCCCAGGTCATCCCAGTCAGTATGCCACCTTCTGAAGGGGTCCCACTACACTCTGTGGAAATGAGGAGGGAGTTGCACATATGCATGCATATGAGGAAGAAGTTTCAGCAGCTCAAGGTAATGCTGAATATAAAAGAGAAAAAAAAAAAAAGAAAAAAGAAAAATAATTCTGTCCAGTGAGGCTTCCACAGCAGAAGCAGAGTTCATTTCTCTCCAGCTCTGGGAAGTGAAATGTATTCTGCTCACACAGGCCACTTCAGCATCTTTTTTTGTTTTTTATCTTTCTAACATAGGAGAACAAATTTAACAATGAAATTCTGTTTCTGTTTCCTACATGTGGAATAATTAAATTTGCATCTCACTCTGTAGTTGGATCTGCTGTTTGAAGAGGAATGTATCAATTGGACATGAGCCCAACGCGTTCTGCTCAGCAAATAAGTCAGTCTGCAAAAAAACAAGGCATAATCTCTCACCCAGGCAATAATCACAAGAAAATCATCCCTCACTGACAGCTCTCTTCAGGGCTTGATTCATATTCTTGCTGGTGAAAGAGCATGAGGGAGGGGGCGTAAGGGGAACAGACTTTTGGCATTTCCTTATAGCAACCTTCCTTAGAAGAGATGCGGGTTCCAGAGATGGGGTTGAAAGTTACTGCTTCAATCATCGGTTGCAGTGCTCTGTGATTTCCTGCAGGCAGGTTTCACAACAAAAAAAATGCACATCTGCTGACTTAAGACCTTACCAAAGCCCACTGAAGGCATGGGAAACATTCTCTGTGACTTTTATAGGCTTTGCATGAGGCCAAAGGAGATAGGTTTTCAGCAAAGCTGCACATCTTGTTTTCAGGGGTTTGCTACCTATAACAGAACCTGGTACTCAGCACTCCGTGAGTTAAATTCTTCTGAAAAAATCATTCCTTCAAGCCTCAATTCACAGGTGTATTTCGCTGCCCCTGATGTCCAAATCTGCCTAGATATCTTTCCAGAAATGACTTCCAGTCACTGCTCTCCTTGCCCATGTGTAGTGAAGTTCCTCCTCTGCCTTCTTCACATTACACAACTTTGCTCTGGTATCCCTTGCCTGTGACATTTACTTGAACCATTTTCTGATACTGATGTCCCTTTTCAGCACCATCCTTTTCTCCAGAAGGAAGGAAAGAAAACATGTCAGACAATAGGAAAAGAAGACAGAAACTGATGAAGAAAATTTGGATTTGGCATGGCTGGAAATGAATAGAAGTTTAATTCAATCAATCAGAGTCAAACTGCACCTGCCCCAGTTCATCTAAAATTCTTCAGATTAAATACCTTATTCTTAAATGGAAATTAATTGAGTTTTTGAATGGTTCCTACTGCATTAAACACACTTCAGGTCAGGAAAAGAGCAGAAATAAAAGACTTTTTTTTTTTTTTTTTTTTTTTTTTTTTTTAATAATTGAAAAGCTTTTAGTGGTGCTAGGTGATGCTTTTGATTTTTCTCTCTCTAAAAACCCCTCCCCATAAGTTTCCTGTTGAAAGGCTCACATTTGATTGTCCTAGGGAGGACTCTGACACAGTCACAGAGGTCTCCTGGTCCTCCGCAGCTCAGCCAGTTTGGCATACCATCATACATGTCTGGAAGGTGGGATTTTCTGTCTAAGGGTAGAGCTACATGATTTTCTCCAAACAGAGCCATGCCAAACAAAGGATTATGAACTTCCAACCCCCTCTGTGTTGCTACTCATAGCCCCTGACTGAGATTAGCTCTTTTCACATCAGACAGCTCAGCTGCTCATACGATTCCTGCTATCTCATTTCAGGTTAGTAAAAATCAAATCTTTAACGTTATTTAGAGTAACCTAGCTGTTTAGGTAGGCCAAAAGCAGTTATAGAGTGCTCCTGTGAGCGGCTCTGATGGCAAGTAATAGTCCAGTAGATTCAGGCAGTTAGACAGTGACAGGCAGCCGGGCAGAATAACCTCTCATGTGGCACAGCAGGAGTCTTAAAAGGCCACATGCTTGCGATTACCCTTGTGAGGGATCACCTACAGGGGCCCAGAGTTGAGATGGCGGAGGGCTTTCAGTGTGATAGATGGGAAGGGAGAGAGGGACTAGAAGGAGGGCTGATACGCTATGGAGAGGGCTGAGAATCTCTGTTCTGATGAGACCTACGGTTTGTGAAAGATTGCCGCTCTACCTCTGTCGCAAATGCTACTAAGTAAGTCTGTGGGTATATGAGGGCAAAAGGAAGAATGTACTGGCTCTGCATTTCCCCTGCTGAGAACGATTCCTCTGCCACCTAAGTCAGTGCAAGACTGTGTGCTCTTGCACACTCATTCTTCTCCGCTCCTCCCTGTGTTTTTCTCCCCTTTCTTTGCATACCTGAGTTGAATCTAACAGCGATGCATAAAAAATGTTTCCATTCCATGAAAAGTAATCCATCAACATGCACTTCATATATATTGTGCAGAAATGAATCCATTTCAGCTGGGAAGGCTGATAAATCAATTTAAGTGGAAGATTTTTGACAGTTTAATTCAAATTAAGTCCACTTTGTTCAATTAGAGGGTAGCTGGAGGGGTGGTGGCAGGAAACAAACAGGACTGCTAGAACAAAAAACTACATTTTTTTTCTCAGGCCGCAGCCATCTGTGGACTGTTTTTCTTAAAGCAAGGACAGGAAAATACTAATTAACACACAATCAGTGACCAGTGAATTGCTTGCTTTTGAAGCCTAACCCTCATTTTGTACAATATTCCTGCGTAGCTTTGAGTGAGTTACACAAGTACTAGGAATATTTAGAGATGAATACTGATGAGGAAATGGAAGAGGTGGACGAGGTCTTTCTATATTTAGGATGCTATTTGCTGCAATGCCCTTGCAGTTACACTGCTGGTGTCAAAACGAAGCATCTCCTGGAAAGATCTGGCAAATATTTTGGAGTAACTACAGTACAAGGCACTTTGAAAAAAAAAAATCTTTCTCCTCAGTGTTAGACCATACCATATGTTTGAGACACATTCCTGCAGGGGAAACTTTTATGCAGCTTTTGTTTTGCTCACAAGCAGAATGGTACAGTCAACCATTGGTGAGAGCAAATTCTTCAGCTGGCCACACAATTCCCCTCACAAAGGTGCAACCATGGAGTTTGTTCCTGAAAAAAGCACCAACATCCCATGTGCACACAAAGGAGATGCTCCCCGAAAGTCTGGATCTATGAATTTAAGCCAGTGAAATGGCTATGGGATTCAGCTAATGGGATTAAGTCCAGCAAAGTTAACTGTTCTGTGAAACTTGCTGAATCTGTTCAGAGTTCCCTGTGATCCGGGTTAAGAGAGATGTTGAATCCCAGATGTTTTAACACCTGGGAAAGCTGTGTTTTAGTGATTATTGAGCAATACATTTAAAAAGTGAATGACAGACCGAGAAAGCAGCATCTGCTTTTTCACATTCTAACATATTTTCTGAGCCAAACTGAGGTTTTTAAGTTCACAGTGCAAAATGTAACTGAATTTCATCCAAGTCTGCAGACGCACTAACACTTTTCATGTTCAGATTGGCAAAAAAAACACTCCCAGGTCTTTTTTTTTTTTCCAACAGTTTTGTAAAACTGAGTCCTTGTCACTGACAGATGGAAAAACAAAGACTTCTACAATTAGAAGAGTAAAGTAATCCATAGGATTTTGGTGGGTTTTTCTTGCTGAGACATGGTGAGCAGCAAAGAAAATTTGCTTTTTATTTTTCTTCTAGCAGACAGAACTCTTAAAAAAATAGAAACGTTTTGTGCAGGTAGTAGAAGTCTATAAAGAACACTTAAAATTGGACAAAATTTACTGGATTGTTTTTTTACTGAGCAGCTGTGTAGAATCATCTTTGAAAGACACAATGCACCCTTGCTTCTTGATTACCCACTGATGGGCACTTGACTAATCTAGCTTCAGAAACTCAAGGCTGAGGTTGTGGAAACAATGGGAAATATTTATGGAAGCAAAGATTTTAGTTCAAAATAACTACAGCAGCAAGATGTTTGCCCTAAACAATGTCTGCCCTGTGACCTGCGTAAGTCTAACAAACCCCAGTGGTGTCGCCGAGTATTAGGTGGCAATTCTATAAAATCTGCTTCTATCAGCTGCCAGGGGAATAAGAGCAGAGATGTCCAAGATGTTTTCAGTAAAACATTTTCTCCCTTTCCCCCCCCCCTCCCCCCCCAAAGCTGAAATGTTTGCAAAATACACCCTATTTTGACTGGAGTTGTTTCTTGCCTGTTTGTGTGTGTGTGTGCATGGAGGAGAAATAGGTGAAAAAAGGATGGAAAACAGCAGTAATTTAAACCATTTACCAGAATGAAAAGCAAACAACTACACGAATGAATCTTTGATAAAGATGATCTATTAAAAATAAAGTAATAATATTTGGATGGAAAAATCATTTTGGTAGATGGACTATTATACAAGTTGGCTGAACTCTAGCAGACAAGAGACCAACATACAGAGGAGCAGAGACACTTCTGGCACATGGGCAAAGTTTTTATTTCCCCATATGCGTATCTTTCATCTCCTTTCACCCCTAGTCTGGCAGCCCAGAGGGGACAACAAGGTGCTGAATGCCTGCCAGAATGGCTGGACTAGAGGTTACAAATCACTGACTGCCATTAACAGGTCAGAAGGCTTCACTTCCTCAGCCCTTGGAAAGGAGCCAGTCTCTAGATCTTCAGCTTCATTTCCAAACCTCCGCTGCATGTCCCCAGCCTGGATTTGCTATACCTCTTTCAAATGAATTTATGGCCCTATAAATGGTGAATCATTGTGTATAATAAAGAGAAGAACAGATTTGAGTGGTATCCAATTTAATAATTACTTGAGTAACTCAATCATTTTCAGATATGTGGTTTCAGTGTCTGTAGACCTTGAAGATCTATGTGGAGCATTCAATGGACAGCACAGCACTTTTACGGTTCTGTTACTAAGCCAGACCTTTATAGGTCCTGGTTCATCTTATCTACATCTCAAAGCTGCAGGAAGATACTGCTCAGGTTTGGAGCTTTTATGTGTGCCTGGTCTTGGAGAGGGATATACAGAGGATTTTTACCTGTAGTTTCTCATATTTGAGGCCCTCTCCTGCCTCTGTACTTTAATAAAAGAGTTGTTTTAAACCTCCAGTAGGTAATGTTCAAAACCAAGCAGCTTAGTTCCTAAATTTTGTACTGCCTACTGTATTTCTTGACATGTACTGAAAATAGCTCCCCTCTAAGATCTACATCAGGTCTTAAAAAGGTTGTGCTGAGCTATGGATTCGTAGTCCTTGCAGAAGAAAAGCAAGATTCAACAGATTTTTTTCCCTACCTCCAAGATAAATGGCAATCAAATCCCACTAGAGAATCCTCACTGGCCTAGGTGGTCTGTCCAGTCACTGGTCAAGGAAGCTTAGTCTCTGCTACAAGGCTGACTTCAGGCTGAGCAAGTGAAGTAGATTAGAAACTAAACAGGCCTTAGTCCAATAATAAAATAGATCATCCTTAGGACTCTGTAAACCAGTGACAGCTGCCAAAGGAGGCAGCCACATCATCTGGAAGGGAGCACCACACACACCTGCACTTGCAGGAGAATTTGTAGTGCAAATTCTGGTTTCTCATCATAGGACTGTTGAAATTTGCTCTGCCTAGAAATTCATCATGCAAGATATTAGCCTAAGGTTGAGTCTGGGGAGTTGATTATTCACAGCAGTTTTCAGCCTGCCCAAGGGCATCACCTGAGAAGGGCAATTTCGCCTTCTAAGGTTCACTTTGTCAGTGCAGAATTCACACCTGCACTGGGATCCCTGCAGCTGAATGATGGTTATTTAAATACTCTTTCAGTTTGAACAAACTGACAGAGGTTAAAAAGCAAGTCAGTGAAAACAAATGGGCCACCATTCTTTCACTTCAGGGTTATACTATGGAAGCTCCACAGATTTCAGTGGATTAAATCCTGATTTCCACCAATGTAGAAGACTATGGGTCCCTAAACTGGTGTAGACACATAGTTTTCTCTGTGCTCCAAGGAGATAAATATCAGGCTTCTGGAAATTTGCTTCTAAGTATCAGAAATTTAAATCCATACCACTTATTTCTATAATTAAGAGAATGCTGTTTGTGTCCCAATAACTCAATTCTTTTCCTTTTCCTTTTTTTTTCTTTTTCTTTTCCTTTTCCTTTCTCTTTCTCTCTCTCTCTCTTTTTTTTTTTTTTTTTTTTTTTTGAGCTGATGCTTTATCAGTCCTATCATATGTGCTATTATTTTAGGAAAATAAATTTGAAAGAAGAGTTTTTGCTTCAGGAAAATGATATTTTCTGTATTTATCTATGTGGTCTATTGAGGGCCAGTGCATTATGAATGACCAAGTGGTTCATATCTGTGCCAGAGATCTTTTTGTTGGAAGAATGAATTGTGTGATAGTAGTATCTGGTATATGTTGTGAATACAATCAGAGAATGCTATTTTATATCCGTATATTAAATCTCTGATCTTTAGTATCCACAAATTTTAATAAAAGTAAAATCAGAAGGAAAAGAACTATAGCCTACTAGTAGTGTATGGCTTGTTTAACTAAGCATCAGGAAGATCTTTAGAGCACAGACTTAAATTCTCTGCTAGATCTGGGCAAAGCACATGCATAACTTAAAACATTTGAGTAATCACATTACAACCACCTTTGCAAGACACTGGAAAGAATATGAAGTCTTTCCACTAAAAACATGATGAAGTACAAGGACACTTGTAGTTGCCCAGTTGTGCATGCATAGTCACCCTGAAATCAGGGCAGGTTACGTACCCATAAGGACTGGCTCTGCAAATAAATGGTGGTATGAGCGTCACAGAGAACTTTGGATGGTCAGAGCTTGTGCTGGCATTAGTTGACATCTGCAGTGTTTTGAGGCATTTGAGGATGCAGTTCAAGGGCTCAGGACCCTTTTGGATTGTGGTCTGTAGAATGAGAAAGTATTTTAGCTAGCTTTGCATCACATGTGAAATCTATTGATTTTCAAAGTGCCACAACACAACTGTGCAGTATAAATCATGGTAGGCAAGTGTCTTATCAGTACATCCACCTAGCTATTTCACCATGTCAAAGATACATTGGACACCTGTAGGGCAAGGCTTTGTGGGAGGCAGTGGAGGTGGGGAGAGGGCTTTCCATAGGGAATATTTTTCATAGGGTAAGGACTTTTGAGAAAATTAATGTGTAACATTAAAAACGTTCCTTTTTAAAAAGAAATCCATTTTTTAGGTACAATGAGACACTTCAGGTAGTGTGGCAGTGTTGACTAATGCACATTGGAGATATTTAACTTCATCTCATGCCTCACTATTCCCCAGGGGCACCCATTAATCATCTTTACTAGGCAGTTTGTCATGTCCTTTTGCTTAAATAATATCCATACCAAAATGCAAGTAATGCATGCACCTGGAAATCAGTGGGAGATCTGCCTGTGTCAGGACAGTAGAATCTGCATTGGAGGGCACAGGAAAGCTAAAGGACTACAGTTGTCTTCCATCAGCTTTGCATTGTTACTGTAGCATACTCCTCGAGTTTGTAGGCATATTGAAATGGGTACATTTACTAACCACCACTACTGAACTAGGATCATTCTGAAGACTAAAGTTATACAGTGAGCTTGTGAAGATGTGACCACAGTTTGAAGACATAACATTGCTGCTGAGTGCAAGTATCAACTTTTTTGCCAGGTGATGAATGATTTCAGAAGTGTGTAAATGTATAACAGCATTTCTGGAAGCTGTGTGGAACAACAGCAACACTCTCTTCTCACCTTCCTGTTTGGCCAAAATAGCCATGTAAGAACCAGCTTGGGCAGATGATTAATTTTGTCTTTTATCTCCATTGGCTGAGATGTGCTGACAAGGATGTGGACTCCTACCTGAATGCTTTGATGGGTTTGTGAGATGGTTGTGCACATGCTGAAAGCTTCAATAGTTGTATGTTCCACTAGAAACTAGGAAAACAGCTTGATTTTATGGGCACAAATTCAGATAGTACCAGAACTAAAGGATTTCATCTGGGATACTAAGTAGCATTCTGCTCATAATGATTGCCTGCAAACACCCTTCTAAGGCGACACCACTGATTTCCCATACCTAAAGTTCAGTTGGGTCATCTGTCCTGTCTGCACACACCTACAGCCAGAGACCTCTGGAGATCCCAGCTTGCTGAAACAAGATCTTTACATCGCTTTCTTTCTTATTTGGCAGGTTTGAGCTGGGTATCTGAAAGTTAAATCTTTGCACATCCTCATCAAAACAGTAGATCATCTAGTTCCCTACCTCTCCCAGCCAAAAGTTACTCTAACTTGTTAAGCAAAACACAAACAGCGCGGCCTGCAATTCCTGCAGAGCTTGCTGGCCTTCCAACATCTGAAGTAACTGGCAGACCTGTCTAAAATGACCTTCTTTCAACATCTCTCTTCTTTATTTTTTTCCTTTCTCCAGGTAGGGGGTGGGGAGGTTGGAAAACTGTAAAGATCAAGTCACAGCTGCATGCGGTACCTAATTAAACAAGTGTAAGAAAGCAGAGAAAGGTCAGGTTGTCAAAAATCATTGCTGTATCTTTACTGGGTTGTATTTAGAGACTGATAGCAACAAAGAAAATAACTCAATAAAGCGAATGAGACTGAATGAGACTGTCCTGGGGCAGGCTAATTTTTGAAACATAAAAGGCTCATGCTTCAAGATCTTTTGTTCTTAACATATATAAGTATATATGTATATGTATGTGTGTGTATGTATATACACACAGAGAGACACAAATCCAAGGGAAACAAGCCCTGGAAATGAAAGGAAAAGTGTTTGTAAAGAGTGAAGTAAACAGATGACATTAGCATGGGAAGGGAGACTAAAGGAGAAGTTCAAACAGGAAATGCGGCAGAAATTAGAGGCTGAAAGTACACAAGGAGATAAAAGGAGAAGGAACTGAGAAAATAAATTAAGGCATGCATAGGAAGGGGAAATGTGTAAGAAAATAGAAAATACGATCACAAAGAAGATGGAGGAGGCAAATATCATGAGGCCAGGGAGTGGATTCAAGCTGGGAATGAAAGTGGTCTAATTACCTGCTGTGTTTGAGAGGTTTCTGTGTCTTCCAGACAGGATCATCATTCTCAGTGCTTGAGGTTTGTAGGGCACATATCCATTTTATTTGCGCTTTGTGAGTGCTGGGGAACTTTTGGAGGCATCAACCCACTGAGGCAAGACCTCTCACATTTCCATCTGCTTTGCCTCTCCTGCCTTCCCAGTGTAAAATTCCCACTATCCCTTTCCTATTTAATTGCCTGAGGTGAGAGGTGCTGGCAGGAGGCAGGATCCTGGGAAATTCATGTCTCAGAGGACCCCCCATCCTCTCATCATGCAGCCTTTTGGGTAGGAGCTACCTGCCTATTCATAGGGTAGGTCACTACCACTGCTCAGAGGAAAAAAAAAGCCTAGTAGGAAAGGAAAAGAGACAAAAGGAAAAGGAAAAGGAAAAGGAAAAGGAAAGAATATCTTCTCCTCAGGGAGAAGGAAAACAAAAACAAAAAATGTCTCACACTACAGTATTACTCGATGCTATGGTTCAATAGCAGTCTAAACAAGAAAACAAAATCGGAGAGGTTGTGGATGCTCTCTGTTATTAAACATGTCTCTTCATTTGTTCTGCCAGGGATCGGCTCCAACCATTTGCTCGTGCTAGTTATGTCTGCCTTCCTACGACACCATTTAAATTTTTTATAAAGCCTGCTATAATGGCATCTATGGGCTGGAAGAAGCTACAGAGAGGGTGAAGGGGAGGGGAAGAAAATTTTTTGCCTTTTGACAAATAAGACTTTTTTCTCCCCCATTCCCCTATAAACAACCTGGAAAATGGCACACACAATGTCTTGCATTTAACAAATTGACAATGCATTTAAATAGTGTACCACTGCAAGTATAATTGCAATTTGTTGTAATTTCTTCTCCAAATTCCACCCTGACACAGTTGATTTATTTTGCAAATCAGTGCATCTGGAGCGTGTGCCGTGTCACATTATGGGCCTTTGATACAGAACCTTTGTTTTATAACAGGGAAAATAATTAGCTTTCGGACAAGCTTGAGCTGTGATGTCAGAAGCTATCCATAGCTGCTGAAAGAAGTTATTAGTGCTGATCTAATGAAGGCTCCCTGGCAAAGCTCTGCCTCTTTACTAATTTGTCTCTTTGGGATTTTAGCAAAATTAAAAAAAATGAGTAAGTGCAAAAACATACATTTATTTATATATAAAAAGATCTGTATTTGTACAGCATAAACCCTAGTAATGCTGTTGATGAGAACTAGAGACAGACAAGAAATAAACAAAACGAAAGGCATTACTTCTTTCCATATAAACAACAGTTTCCTCTGATCAGAGAATCATTTGGGCATTTTTTTTTAATTAACTTTTTTCTCTCTCCTCCTGCTCCCCTCCTAGAATTTCATAGTGCTCACTGGCAAGTTAGGAAATTATCAATTATTGGCGGTATCAGCTTTCCTCCAAATGTCGTCAGCACACCCGTCCTTCAGTGTCACATACTCCATGGGGATAAATCCTTTCCTTGCTTTCCCCGGCGGATATCAGAAGCAACTTCACTGAAGTCAGAGCTATTGCTCCACTAAAAAGCAAGAATGTGTCCACAGAGAATCCGACCCCTTTCCTCCACCAGAACGCCAAGTCCCTAAAGCGATTGCACGGCACGATGGTAAATATTGTGGGAAGATATGGAGTGGGATGAATTAAAAGTGCCTGGCTGGATCTATGGAAGGTTTGGTTTCACCCGGGAGGAATGAATGAACGCAGATCGCTCTGAGTTTTGAATGTCCAAGGCATAATCTAATTTCTCAACGTAGTCAACCAGTTGAAATTTGTAAAATATGGACTCTATTGGGAATCTGGCTGAGCTGTGTCTGATTAGCATGTGCAACTGTTCAGTGGCAGATTTTTGTGAGCATTTAGTCTCTGCTTTAAAGAGAATCATCACCAGCTGGTTATTTTTTACTGTTATTAGGTTAGAAAATAGCACTGAGGTATACAACAGTAATCACGAAGCTGTGATGCCAGGGAAAAAATAATCACGTTAAATTGACCTTCATGAATAAAGAGTGAGGTTCCATTTCGCCTCATTTCTGTTCATTTTCAAACCAGCATTAGCTTTTCTGGCACATAATTTTTCATTGTTTGCTGAGCATGGCTCGATTAGAATGATTCACTGTCTTTAATATTAGTGATTATGGTCCATTTCAATTACACAATGTGTTATAGTTTGTTGTATTACTCTCCTGCCTTCTCTCTGTTCTGACTTCTTTTGGGGGAAGCAAAAAGAGGGAAAAAATAAGATGCTGAAAGCAGGACCTGGGGAAATGACCCCCCCCACACACTTCTACTAGCAGAATCCCAGCAGACAATCAGCAACTTCTACTGTCTGTGCTTAAAATTTCAATAGAGAGTTTCAGACCTAGATTATGTTGCATTCTCCATCCAGCACTTGAGATTCTGCCTGTTGGTCGCCTATCTGTCTTTTCGGTGTATTTAAAAAAAGAAAGCAAGCAAGTCAATGAATCCAGTGTGCTCTAAGCATACAGTTTGGATTAAGGTAGGATTTAGAAGATTTATACAAGTGGCAGATTAAGGGCTATTGCCTCACGATGTGGATGCCTGTTGAGCCAGGGAATTCAAAGCAGATCAGCAAACATCCGACCTTGCAGCTGGTGTTGTGTGCCAGCACACTCAGCCCCCCGCAGAACCAGTTCGCTTACGAGGACTTGGCTTTGCCAAAGCAGAGGATTCAGCTGCCTGCCACGTTTATCTGGTGAATACTCATGCAAGGTGTGTGCCTAGCTATTGGGTTCCTAATGGGACTAAAACACTACCAGGGAGGGGTTTACAGAGGGGTAAAGGTCTGAATGGCATTTCTACAGTGCCCCAAGCCAGTGAAGGGGGTAGCCCCACGCTGCCCAACTCCTTCACTGAATCACAAGAGACCCATGGGCTGCTCTAAATCATGCTTGGCCAGCCGATCCAGGTTGCTAAATACAGAATATTTCCAGAACTTTTACAAAACATAGCTGAGTTGTAAAGAGAATTAGTTTGTAAACTAATGTGGCTTTGACATACATCACTGCTATTAACTGGTGTTTGTCTATCAAGGTCCCAGAAAGATGGAATGAGGTAGCAGTACAGGATGTGGTACACTGAGCAGAGCTGCCATTCATGCAGTTTAGGAGCAGATCTTTGGCAGAGAACAGGGAGAACTGGATTCTAGAGAAGGCTCAAGAACTTAGAAGAGAAAGGTGGATAACTGGCCTATGTTGATAGCTGCTCTTCTAAGCTCTAGAAGCACAGATGAGCTGAACATTGAAGCATGAACTCTGTAGTTCAGGTTGAGAATCTTCCTCATGAAAAGATGCAATTATCCCTTTACTATGTAACCTTTCTTCACCTGTAGGGATATTTCCAATCCAAGACAGACCTGGATCCTTCACGAGATTAAACCAGTGACGCTCTACTGAAACTGGTAACTACAAAAAATAGACAGGGCTTCGCTTCCTCTTGTCAGAGTAGAATCTGTTGCATTTAAAACATCATTACAGAGTAAAGCTTGTTCTTTCAAGCATGAGAATTTGTCTGGCAGGTGAAAGTATGCCCTCCTCATACGATATCCTCCTTTTCACCTTTTGGTTTATTTCCACTTAGCCATATGCTAGGGAAATTGCATGCGTGTGGAAGAAGGAGGGAAGGGTTTGACACATTTGGGGGCCATTCATAAAGGCTGCAAAACTTTTATTGTAGTAGTAAATGAATTAACTAATTATAGGTGACCATTAAATTGTGGATGCACTTAAAAAAGAAACGCTGTAAAATTTGTTTTATTCCACTAATACACTCTCTTGACCAAAATGTGCTGATGTAAATCCAGAGCAATTGCTCTGGCTTAGTGGAAACAGTGCCAGTGTTCACTGGGGTAGCCAAGAGCCAAATTTGGCCACTTCCGTGTCTTCTTATCCCAAGTGCTTACTTCCCCAATGAAAACAAATGTTTGTTGTTTTTTCCTGCCACACAGCTAATAGAGTTGTGAGCAAAGAGTTGGAGACAGTCTGCCTTTTTAATCAGCAATAAAGTTATCAATTAGGTTCTAACTATAAAAGCTTAATTACTGATGATGATATAAGAGGCAGAAGAGGATCAGTTCATTGAGCACGTTCCAGATGGAGTTGCAGCACAGGCCCTAAGGGGAAAAACAGTGGTGCTTTTTAGTTGGAAATTGTGTCCAAAGACTAAATAGGAAGAGCTTACGATATCAGATGTCTTCGGTGCTTTTCCTTAGTTACAATAGCTCGCACAGAGATTACAGCTTGCCGAGACTGGGGTCATAGAGTTTCTAAAGACTAGAAAAAGAGAGAAAAATGGTTCTTCTTGAATTTTTATGAAAACTGGGGTCTGGAACTATCAAGACAAACTGTGAGTTTCTCTATTGCTAAAGCCAAAGTAATTACTCCATGTACTGACAGCCACAGTCAGTTCTATCCTTTGATGCAGAGGAGCTGTAGTAGGAAACGCAGACTCCTACTGAACTCTCATGGATTGCAGATGGCATAAAAACTATTACGAAATAGGAACAACATGATAGAGTGGCTAAAAATGAAGTATTGAGTTTGGCATGAGAAGGAGAAATCCTCTTGCAGAACCATTTTTCCTTTGGACTTTTGCTCATATTTGCAACAAGCCCTGTAGAGCCCTGCTCGTACAGGGAGTCTCGAGGTGCAGTTTTAACAGTGTAAATGTGTGGGATTAGCCATACCACCGCTTCCACTGAAAACAACACAAAGCAAAACAAAACAAAAATTGTCATAGAAGTACATTCTAAAAAAAAAAAAAAAAAAAGGAAAACTGTAAAGAACAACATGACCATCATGCTTTCATCTGGCACAAAGAGTGTGTGAGCAGCAGGGAGAAATGACAGTGCACAGGGAGATTTTGAATGGGAATTAATAAATGTTGGTTTCAAATGAGTTCTTCAGTTCAATAGCAGAAAAGACAAACGTATGGTTCTGACTAGAAACATCTTGCTATGTTCCTGTCTATTGCCAAATCCCTGTAAAGCGTATCAAGTCATTTCAATGGAAATGACGCAAGTGCTATTGATGAACAGTGTTGTATACAGCTATGAAAGGGCGTATGATGTGAGCAGAGCTCAAGCTTGGTAGAGGAATATGTGTCTGCAATAGCACTATGAAGTCATTTCCTTAGAGTGGGGTTGTCTGTTCAGAAACAAAAATAAAGAGGGGATTGGTTAGGGGAGGGAAATGCCCACCATCTCTGATTGAAATCTATTTTCATCTTGTGAAAAATATCTTAATTTTCACTTATATTCTGTTCCTGTAGCTAAGGGCCATTAAAACTAATAAAAGTAAATCATTTGTGACAGATCTTAGAAAACAGTTTCTGCACTGCACCACGCTCTCAAATGCTCATTAGAAATAGTGGTTTTCTTTTCGGAAGAATGCTTGCTGAATGCTTAAAACGTGTTCCCTCCAACTTTTGACAAGTAGCACAGGCTATGAGAAGCTTTGAAGCAAATGTTTGACATAAAAAAGATGGTCTGATGCTATATCAAATAAGATTGGGGAAGAAGCATCAAAGCAGAAAGCATTAGGATGAAATGCAGTTAGAGGAAAGAAAATCAACACATTCATTTCTGATTTTACATTTTCTGGCATCAGTATAAACAACTGATTTACATTTGCTGAAGATGCTACAGTCAATTCTTAACAAATTAGCATTAAACAGCGCCTCCTCCCACAAATCTTTTCTGACAGCTTGGGGTAAAAAACACAAAAAAATAGCTCTGCATAGAGGGATAGTTCCCAGAAGGACAGATGACAACTCTTAGCTCACTCCAGTCTCTACCTGAACTGAAGCACAAGGAGATCCCTTTACAGCATAGTGCCACGGTCAGTTCTGAACCAAATCATTGCCAGAAACCAGCATGGATAAAAAGGAAAAGAAATACTGCAGAATAATAAGTGTGCTAAGCATCTTCTTTATCTTCACTTCTTAGAGAGTTGGTGAAATAAATGTTTCATTTGTTTTACGCAATATTTTTGTTAAATACACTTTGAAGTATCATGTACATTGATCTAACTACAGTACCATGACCTTGACCTCAAGAACAGATCTTGATCAGCCACAATCATTAAAAGCTGTATTACCTGAAATACCCCAGCATCTGTTTGAGCAAGGTTTCAACCAGTACTTCTGCTAAATGGACTTTCAAGTAGTTAGAATAAAAAATACGAATACAAGCCCTGTCCAAACATTTCTTTAGACAGGAAGACGTAAGCACAGGATTCACTGATGTTCCCCACCCTGACTATAATGTTCAGGCAAATATTCCCTGGAGAGGTGCTCCTCAGCAGTGCATTTCTGGAGCTAATTTGCTCAGACACTGAAATACTTGCAAATGGCTCTGGAGAAAACCCCAGGCAGTCATTTGTTTAGCCACTATACTAATGTTTTAAATGAGGGTTTAGAGTTGGTTCTTAAACTTGGGATCATGAGAGCTAGGAGGGAGTGTCATAAATGAAAAAGTTTTAGAACAGTCCTGGATTAGTGCAGGCAAGAGAGTTTATTCACCATCCAGTCAGACAGTAGACAGTACCCCTGTGCAATGCAACTGCAGGTGAATTTATCTTACATTTTACAATACCAGTTTTCTACTTTGGCTATACTTTGCACAGAGCAAGCTAACACAGCCAAGCAACTTAGAAGTTCTGCATCTCATGTTTCCCAATCATATTTTATTCCTTCTCTCTCCCCTTTGGCCTGTAGTCTCTCTCCATCGCTCGATCAGTTTTCATGGTCATTCAAGTCATATGGGTGATTTGTTCAGGTAAAATGGAAAATTGAAATGAAACGGGTGCTGGATACAACATCATCCGCTTTTTCTATTTTGTCAAAGTGCCGTGGCTGTTCGTTTCTTCATGGTCATGAGTTGAAATAAATTAAACTTCCCAGAGGCAAAACTTCTCTAAGATCAAATTGGAATATATTGATTAGGCTCTTTGAGGGCTGATGGATTGGACTCTCATGCTTTATAAACACATTTACCAACACGCTCTCAGAAACAGTTGCTTAGCACTGGGCAAACTGATTGTGTTTATTTAAAACTGTGACAGTGGCATACACCTGTAGCCTTCATTCTGGCCAATAAAGTCTCACTTCCTGATTGATGGAGACAAGCTGAGCTATCTGGCTGCCTAACTCCTAGGACTGGTCCCAAAGGTTGCTAGGCTGATGGAGTCCAGCATAATGCATCAATGTCAGTAAAACAACTTAGCATGTCATTGAGAAGATCTGATCAGCAAGCACCCAGGAGAGAGGATGAAAGCAGTAAACTGGAAGAATTTTTGAGTGCTTATGATGGCAAAGGGGACAGAGTGTCCCAGAGCAAGGCAGTTTTGAAAGAGCATGTATACTAATAGCTTTAGATGCATGACATTAGAGATAAATGAATGCAGTTACTGGCCAAAAATGTCTGGGAACAACTGCCCCAGAAAGCAAATCTTAAATGTAACTCACTCATATGAATAGCTGCGAATGGAATCATGAATTTCACACCATTAAAGAGAAATACAGAACTGAGAGATATGTTCCATCAGCTGGCTCCAAGGCATGAACAATGCAACATCCAGCAAGACCCTAGTCCACCTTCCATATTCCAATTTTGATTTTTCAGCCGTGATTTTGGAAGTGTCTTGGGAATGAGAAACATAAGGAGAGATCTGCAATAAAGAACAAAGATATGGAGGTGAAAACTGTGAAATGGAACTCCACGAGATGGAGATGAGGAATTAGACAGTGGGTATATGGAGATAGCATCAGGAAGTCTAACAGTCCAAGGCAAGGAGTAAGTTTACTCTCTTCTGAGAAAAAAATACAGACCTTTTAACATGAAAATATAGTCTAATCAGATAATCAGTTAAGAAGTAGTAAGAAGAATCAAAGCAGAAACCTCCTTGAAATGAAAGAAGGCATCTTGATCTCATTACTCTCTAAAGGTATCTGTAACATTTCTGAACTTAGCTGCTAGTCAGAATCAGAAAGTGTGGGAGGCACTTGAGCACTTTTCTTCCATTGCACACTCTCACTGAATCTGCATGGATTAGACCATGTGGGATGCCAACCTGCTCAGGCGTATCTCAGTGACATCTAACAGGCTGTTTGATGCCATAGCCCACAGCAGCGTGGGAGAGTGCATTAAGGGAACATAAGTCAAAGAGCAGAATTTTGCCTTCAGGTTTCTGCCGACTAATAACTTGACAGGGTATATGCTTTCCAACTGGGAATAAGCACCACTCCAGGGAGACAGTGACGTATATGATTTTCCCCAGCTTATCTTGCATAACAGCCAGGATTTGTGGTCTACTTTGGTATACTTCAGCTACCAGCCAGCATACAGAGATAATATACAAATATACACTGAACTATTCTCTGAATAGGCTCAAGAACTCAATGTGAAAGAGTTTCAGCAGGACAGCATCTTCTGCAGAGTCCAACAAGGTATTCTTTACTGCATTCTAGTATAAAAAGTGCTTCATTTCAGTCTAGCTTAAAATGACTCAAAACCATGCATTTTTCAGCAGCTGTCTTTAGAGACCATCTCCCTAAATCATATATTTTACTCTTTAAAGTTTGCACCATCTTCCTTTGAGCCTATTCCCCAAGCTAATAGCTTTGGAGACAACTTCTCAGCCTAACAGACTTCATTTTTTTATTCCCATTAGTTGGCTTAAATTTTCCCTTCCCTTAATGGAATCAAATTATTTCCAGTGATACCCACTGGAGCACCCTTAACATTTTCTTTTTCCTTTATGGTGTTTTAGCTCTTCAAAGGCTTGCAGACATTTGTCCTAATGGAGAGCAGATAGAGAGTTATCTGAAATGTCGAGGAGGAGAGGTTGCTCTGTTCTGATTCCATTACAGCAGGAAACATGCTGGATATCAAAGGGAAATTTATGTAATGTATTCCTGCATTGTTCACAATACTGCATCATGTTTTATGCAAGCAAAAGGAGTGTAAGGAGAGTGTGGAAGAAAACCCCATTTAAATGGCAGTGAAATGACAATAAAGCAACAAATGGAGAAACTGGCAGGAGATAAACCTTGTTTTTATGGGCAGATTCCTCAGTTGCTATCATGAGTGAAAGGCCATCGAGCACATCTGAGTGGCGAGAAGGAAGACAGTGAAGGTGGGAGGGAGCAAAGGCTCTAGGATGGAGCCTATTCATAACATACAATTCAGAGATGCACATTGAGCTGGCCCTGGGTTCTACTGCAGGTGCAAGGAGGGAGCTGTGGGGACATACACGGACTCCGTTGAACCACAGAGCTGGATGCCACGCACTACAGTAACCGTGCATAGTTCACAGTAACAACCTGGACAAGACTCCACATCAGAGGCAGAGAGGTACAAGTGCTCTCTGAAGTTTCCAAAGTAACCAGAGGTGGCATTTGCTTGTGGTACTTTGGCACTTCTATTTCTGGGCACAGTCGTAAATTGGAAACAGAATAATGCCTGTAAAAATTGGAACTGAATATTCTTTAGTCCTCAGGCTCACCTTTCTACTGCTCTGCTCTTGCCCTGTCCAACAATAATTAGCTTATTCAGGTCTATAGATCGGTTGCTGCTTATCACATGTCCAGTCTAATGGGACAACTGGATGTTAGTTCTCTGTGTTAAAAGGCTGTTGATTTAATGGCCTAAATACTAATATTCACTTAAATCAAACCTTTTTGAAGTTTCTTGCTTCAATGTGTGAGTTTAAAGAATTAAGAAAAGCTTCACAGGGTGAGAAAGTGATTCAGTTTAGGGAACCTGCCACAAGATCTAATTTCTTTTATTATTTTTTGTTTCTGAAAAAAATACACACATACACATGCACATATATATAAATAAGTGAACAGACATTCAGAGACAAAAGAACATTTCCATTTTGCAGCAATGATCACAATGTAAAAAGGCTCCATTGCCATGGAAACGGCCCTAAGCCTCATCATATCTAATGGTGATTTCCCAAAGAACTCCTTGGAACATCTTTTGTTTCTTGCTTTGAAGTCAAAAGAAATGGTTGAGTGCCAAGAAGAGGGCTATCAGCTCCAAATCTCCAATCACAGGCTTGGTCTCAGCTCTGCAGGCAACTCTCCTGCTCCTGTATACTGGAGAGTCTCACTTAAAATAATTACAGCACACAAGGTAGCAGGGGGAGGAAAGTAAGAGGAAAACAGGAAAAAACATATAGACACACACATATATATATAATGCAGGTGGCTTATGGAGAAAAAAAATCTCAACAAGTGGCAAACTTGGATTTCCGTTCCCCAAGCAGGAGCCTCCACAGAGACCTGTTACGTTAACACACAGAGTGATTAAGAAGCGAACAGGTACTGACTTCCCATGCTCAGCCCACGTTCCCTCACGGCAGGAATGCTTACAGTGTCATGGCTGCAGCTTTGGTGTGCCTGATTAGGAATTAATGACCTAATTAGGAGTACTGGAGAGTGGGAAAGGGATGAGGGAGAGAAAAGGAGACACTGCAAAATACATTGGAGAGCTTTGCCACTGCTAATGGAATTTCTCAATGTATGCAGAGGGACTATGTACAGCAATTGAGAGAACTGTTTAAAAGTTAATGGTAGTTACAACTACACCGTCACAGAAAGCAAGCAGCATGCGAAAGAAGGAGGAGAAACTTAGATACTCTCCCACTGCCCCTCTGTGATCACACTGATCTTCCAGCTCCCAACATTGTCCAAGATCCCTTTTTATGGATGATAATGCCACAGCAGGGAAGATGAGCCATGTTCAGTGGGTGCCTGACTTGGCGCAATGAACATCTCTATCCTCCTCTCAGTGCCAGGCAGCACACAGACCTGTCTATTGTTGGGGCTGTGTGGCAAGACATTTCTGACTTTGGGCACATTGATTTCCTTCTAGAAGACCAGTGCTTTTCCTCATCTTCTTCTCATGCTATACTACTCTACTGCAAGTCTCCTGGACATCTCCTCATAGGAATAACAGTCTCCAGGATATCAAGATCCAGCAGTATGCACTCAGGACATACAGTGCACCTGTGAGGTAATCTGTGCACATCAAGGCCTCATTCTCCATGCTGTCTAGGCCAGCAGACCCCTTGATGCTGTTTGTGATTCCAGCATTTCCAGCAGTTTTGGTCTCAGTCAGAATCTACACAGGTCACTGGCTGCTCTGACTTCTGATAACACTAAAGGAAACTCTGGAAGTGGACTCAGAAGGATGGAAAATCAGTCTTGAAAAATCTGACTTCTCTCAGGCTCCACCAAGTCATGGCCCAAGCCCAAGGTGAGAAACAAAAGAAGAACATCTGTTCAGTGGGATGAATGGGACAAAAGGCAGTAAGTAGTAGCCTGGACTCTCTGACATTGGTAGCTTTGAACAAGGGGTCTTGGAATGATAGAAATGAGAAAAACAGACAAAAGGCAGAACAGGGTAGCAGTGGTCCCAGAAATATTGCTGGCCCTGGAGGAGAAAAATGAGAAGAGAACAATGTGCATTCATGGGAGTGACTATCAACCCAAGCTCACATCGATGCACGTACTGGACTCTGCCACATACACTCACTCTTTCCTCTATATAGGATCAAAGGAGGGGAGGCAGGTTCCACCTGCGTATGGTGATACAGCTACATTAAGCCTATTAAATGCAATGCTCTCATTAATGTGATGAGATATTCCCAGGTGCTGCATGTACAGAAATAATTGGAATCACTGGCAATGGGAACAACTCAGCAACACTGAAAATTAGACCCCTTGAGTCCAGCCTTATAGAGCCTACAGAAATGGCATACTACCATAAAAAGTGATCTAAACTCTATTTTCCTTTCGTAGAAAATGTAGCTTCTCAGAAAGCTGTGGGACTGAAAGCCCTGGTGCCTGAAAGTCTCTCAGAGCTGTACCAGCCTCTGCACATAGCAGCTGGGACTAGCATGACTTATTCTTGACCTCACATTTCTCTGTTTCAGGGCTGAACGATAAGTTTGCTTTCTGTGCCTTAGTCACTTCTCATACACTAAGCTGCATTTGCCACCAAAGGAGATGGCTGAGAAGTGAATGCCCTTCCAGATAGAACTCGTCTGAGACTATTAAACCCCTTCATAGAGAGTCAACCCATTCTTAAGCTTGAGCTGGCCTTGAACCACTGACCTGGAGGTGAAAGACGTTCTATTTCATCACGAGTCTGTCCCACTGGCCCGCCAGCCCTCCTCCTCACCCCACAACCGAGTCGTCCAGCTGTCCCTTTTGTCTCCTGAGGCCAGGCACTTTGCCCTTTTTGGTTGCTAAAACAACTCTCTGTCCCCTCTCTCACCTACTCCCATATCCTGATTTACTTCCTTGTGGAAATTAATTTTACTTGAGACATCCAAGTGCAAAGGATCCTGACCTGAAGTGATTGTCACTAAGAACTTCTTCTAAACCAGCTTAAAAGTGAGAGGGTTTTTTTATTATTTTCCTTCTTCATTTTTTTAGGGCAGGAGATCAGCTCCAGCCACATAAAGAACAGTAGGATTGGCCCTCACACATACATTAATATGTATTTTTAAAGTGTGTATATATGTATAGATCTGTACAAACAGATACATAGAAGTATTTTTAACAAATTGTAACATCCTTAAATCCAAATATTCAATGTTCCTCTGTTCCTAAGAAAAGTTCAAAAAACTTCATCCATTAAATAAATCCCAGTTGCAGGCTCTTGGCTCAGATCCACAAAGCCCTGTCATCCAAGAAACAAAGACTCCAAATCTCTTTAGCCAGCTCTTTAGTAGAAACTTTACAGGAAACAAATAATAATAAGAATAGTAGTGCAGAAGTAAAAGATGGCAAGGTGCAAAGCAGCAGGGACCCCACAGACTGTTCCCAGGATGCTCTTCTTTCAAGAAATGAACAGATGCAAGATGCAACCACATGAAAGTGTATTCAGCTACCAGTTTTTCATTAGCTGAACAGGAATATCCTCCACCTGTGACTTGGGACATGGGGAGAAGGTTTTTTGCATTGCTTCCATCCTTAAAATCTCCCATGTACTGTTCTGAAGTTTTCAAACACTTGGCAGGTAGTTCCAGCCCTTTCATTTCACGGTAAGAACAGACTGCCAAGAAAAGGATGCAGGACTGGATAAACATTAAACAAATACTTCAGGGAGCTTTATTTGTGACACATCTTTAGATTTTGTATTTGAACATTTTTGTGAAAGATTAAACTTCTGATATACTTGCCCCTTCTTTTCCCTCCTTCATCTTCCTCCTCCCCAGAATCTCAGGTAAAAGAGCTGTGAATGAGACAGGAGCAGCATGTTGGGGGAGTTATAGGAGGTTTTAACTCTCAAAGACTTCGCTTGGAGCATAATGTCAGTCCCAAGGGGTTTTTGAGTGATCTCTATCCTCCATAGAAATGGAGGTACTATCACAAGTCCTTCAGAAGCAGCTCAAACCTATCATTTCATCTTGCCATAGGTAAGGGTTGAAGATGGTGGGCAATGCTGAAGCATCCCACCAGCTCAGCTTTGCTTTTTTTCCAGTCCCTCCTGTGTGCATGACATGAAGCCTCTAAACTGTCCTAAAGAAGGCACATTGCTCTACTTACTCACTTTCTCACTTCTTAGAGCCTGATCTAGCTCTCCTTCTCCTCAGGTCAATGCCCACTACACCTCTCACTCATCCATCCAACCCTACCTGCCTCATAGACCTTCACGCCTACGTGAGGTATGTCATTGGCACGGGCTGAGTCACTGCATGAAGCAGTACAGGAAATATGAGCTATTGCACTGACACGGTACAAGTTCCCAAAGACATCCTCTTCCTCAGTTAACTGCTTTTCATTTAGGCTCTTGCCCTACAATGACAGCAAAAGAGAAAGTCAAGCTTCTTTGAACAATCAGGGGAGGACATCTACAATCAGGGACAACTACAAGGGAATACTGAGGGTGTAGTAAACAGCTTGCAATGGGGAGAAGAACAAACTAAGCCTATTTATGCCTTAGGCTGGACCAGACTCTATGGTCCAGCAGGGAAAAGAGCTACAAAGAGAACACTGTAGTACTTACATGTTTTCATGTTTTCAGTTAGGAGCAAAAAAGTCCTAACTAGCTTTCCATAACAGACATTAAATTTTATATTATATATATATGTATATATATGTGTGTGTATATGTATATATAAAGAGAGAGAGGATGATGATGATGATAATAATTAAAATAATAAACATCATTGTCATGAGAGAAAGGTAGATCCAGGAGTAGAGGATTCCCTGAGGAAATAAGATTAAATAATCTTCTCCTTCCTAATTTACCTATTTCTCTGTTTCTTTGTCTCAACACCAAATTTCAGCTGCCTGGATGGAAAGGTAAGAAAACATATGTTCCCAGAAGTCATGTGGTGAATAAGCAGATGGCTAGAAGAGGGATAGGGAAAGGGTTGGCTTCTGAGGGAGAGGAATGAAATTGCAACTCTTATTAGACATCAGAGACTCCACATCAGCTCTCATATCTAAGATGCAAGATTATATGAAGCCCAATCTTTAAAACAAGCTAATATTCAGAGCCCCAAGGATTTCCTTGATTTTATGAAATGGAGGTGGGTTTGCTTGATTATGGAAGTGCTCTAGTGCCTCTTACTAGTTGTGTCCAAAAGAGCACAGCTGCCTGCCAAGGCTGTTTGCTATTCACTTCACATTCACAGAAAGACCAGAAGACAGTAGGGGGAAGATGGACATGAATAGAAAGTGTGGCAAAGGGGGGAAATAGAAGTACTAATGTATTTTCAGCTGGTGGGATTTTTTGTAGATGTTCTGTTCTCTCTCACCTTGATGCCTAATTTTACCTGCTCACTGCCACAAGCAATTGGACAGCGTGGTTATGCTCTGCAGGAAACAATGAACCAGAAATTACAATAACAAAATAGGTCAGCAGCTTCCAGGCTCTGATCAGCTGTAGAATCTTTAGCAGCTGGTTACAGTCCCATCTATGCTGGGGAAGGAGATGCTGTAGGAAAGGGACTCCTCTTACTCCCCTTGATCAGGGAAATCATTAGAAAGTATTAATATGCAGGCTTGTTTATCTTGAGATATACTTTATCAGGCTCTATTTTTAAAGCTTCATATCTTCTTTGACTGAGCATGAAACAGGAGAAGTCTGACACCAACAATGTGCCAGGAAACCCGGACTCAGATTCTGAGCTTGGCTAAATCATCACAGCTCCAGTGAGTAATACAGTCCTGCCTATTCACACATGCTACACACCTGACTCCTTCATCTTTAGATACTTTTGCATTATGAGAAATGGGAGATGAATAAACTAGAATCTATCTCAGCCCTTTATCATTTTGTCATTATGGTGAGGAGTAGCTTTTCTGAACCAGCTGCCTTAAGCTTCACAAGTAATGGAGTGATAATACCTCCCTCCATGAGAACCTAGCCTTTTGTTCAATCATTTCCTCTTTCTGTACCTTCACTGTGGTGGCAAACTATCATTGAGGCATAGCTCTTTCAATTCTGCTTTGATTTCCACAAGTTTGATTTCCTGCCTCAATTCATCTCCTCTTGATAATAACCAGTAAGGGGTAAGTCATGTTGTAGACCATGGATTTCTGGTATGTGGGAAGTTGGTCTTAGAAGATCAGTCTTCTTCTTAGCTATCTAACAGGCACATTTTCCACTATTTCAAAATTCTTGGTCTTTCCTAAAGCAGGCTGTCCTCCAGGAAACAAACACATCATGATCTGAAGAGATAACTCAGTACTGTTGGTCAATAGATCATTTCTAGCTGCACTTCAAGTGGAGTCACCACAAATTTTAAGGTTGTTAGTATCTCCTGGCACCAATTCCTCCCCTGCACATGCAGAACCTTTCTCGTTGCAGCTAGAAGACCATGTTAACTTGTAATCTGTTTATCTAGGAAAAAAAAAGGAGAAGAAAACTAAAGCAAGACCAAGGAGACCATAGATGTTAACACTTTCACAAGTACATATCATCTCCCTGAAGAGATTTGGAGCCTGCTGGCTCTCACAGCACTAAGGGGCTGTGGGCTGTGTTAGATGATTGGAACTTTGAACTTAGTTTTGATTTCAGAAGTGTGTTAAAGTGATAGCAGGAATGCCTCTAATCACTGATTTCAGCTCTTTAAGACACCTCTGTAGAGATGGATTAGAAGAAGGATCCTTATAATGAACAGGAAGTTGTATCCCATGGGGACAAACTGAAATACATTAGTATCATGCAGAGGAACACATTTCAGAAAGGTTAGGTTTGATCTCTGTAGGGAGTTAGCAAAATCAAACCCACAGGAACCATGATTTATCTGTAAAGGTAAAACGAATATCTCTGTTACCTAACACAACATCTGAACTAACTCCCATTGGGACTCTTTCCGTAGCTTTTGATGGTGTTCAGAGCAAGCTGTCACTGAACAGTGCCTTAATTCAGAATCAGTGCTGCTTTGTGGGCCCAGGCCTGATACTCTTTCTCAGACAAGTCTCCTATTCAGGTTATTGGATCTTTTTGTCCTTATTTTCAAAGGCAAAACAGGTACAAGAGAGGTACAATATATCGATACTCTGATCTGCATAGGAAGAAAGGGACAGGATTTGCATATTTTCATAACATCAAAACCTGGCCCAGGGCTGCTACAGGTCAACAGAAAGATTCCTGTTTATCCCAGTGGGCTCTGAGTCCAACTCTAAGGATGAATTTAATCATTCTTGACTTCAGCTGTCTAAAACCTGGTCAACCTAGGTTATCTTAAAGCTAGCTGATCAGCTAGACTCCTCCTATAAGCAGCAGCAGCACAAGATGGGCACTTCTGGGACAATTCTAATGACTTATCTTAAACATGTATTTTCTTGTGGGATGAACCACCTAGCTTGCTCCACTGGCTACAGAAAGAGTCTAACTATTATAGACTAAGTCTATTATAGATCAGCTAAATGTGACTACATCAATTGCACCTAAATTGTTATATGTGGTCCTTGACAACACTGAAGAAAGCCCATTGACATCCATAGAGAGCTTTGAAAGAAGAATTAATAACTGCAGAATTTGATCCTTCATTATTTCTTTTTCTTTAGAAAGAGCATGGCTATTTCTGCAGCTCTAGCCATAGCCTAGTTTTAATAAGACATGCTAATGTGTTGTGATTTCTGGGAGCTCTAGAATGAACCCATGCTGATAACAGGCTTAGCCGCAGAAATGATAAATCACAAGGGGGAGAAGAGAGATGAAAATTCTTTTCAGCCCTTCCAAATGAAAAGAAGATGTGATTGTAAAATATGTTTGGGCTTTATGAATGGGCTTCCTATAATCAATCATCCCAAATAAACCACTTAGCAGCTGTTTGAAGGCAGACAATCAAGCGAGGTATATGTTTTCTCCTGGTAAAAATGCTTACAGGGCTTATATCTGAATTTATCTGTCTTGGATATTTACATGAACCCTCATTTTATAGCATCTGAGTCCCTGGCAGACTTTAGAGAGGCTTTAGGCATAATACCCAAAACAGAAAGTGATACTAATTACATTTTACTGATTGAGCAAACAGACTTGTTCGAAAGCAAGCAAGACATGTATGGCACAGCAATACAAATAAAGCCCAGCACTCCTGAATCCCAGCTAGCATCCTAAGCACAGGAGCAGGTTCCCTCTTTTGAATCCTCTTATTGGCTTTTCTTATCCTCATAAACTAGATTTAGTGTCTTGCTTAAGGATGTTTTTGGGAGGAAATTCCTCAATATGGTAAACTTCTCCAAGACTGTAGGAGGGTTATTTAGTGTTTTACTTTGATTTAATGTCTTCTAGTAAATTATCAGCCAAGCAAAAAAAAAAAAAAAAAAAAGAAAAAAAAAAGAGAGAAAGAAAGAAAAGAAAAAAGAAATGACAACAACAAAAGATAACATTACTTTTATAGTCCCAGAATCACAGGATAGGAAGGGGCTACTGGAGTAGTGCAACAGAGATTCTAGTCTCTGTCCCATTGACAAGGCAGGATCAGTCCTATTTGTGTTATTTTGGATGTTTGACAAACCCACGTGTGCAGCTCTCTAGTAAAGGAGATACCATGGCCTCCCCAGACAACCCATTCCAGCCTCTTAATGCTGCCTATGAGAAAAAATTCACTCATGCCATAACTAACTTTTACTGCAGTTTTAGCCAGTTTATGAGAACATGGAGGATAGTATACCCACTCCTCTTTGAAGCAACCTTTTATGTATGCAAGAATTACTATCAAGCTTCACTTCCTCTCTTTTCTTTTCTGGAAGCTAACCAGACACGGCATGCTCAGTTTTTCCTTACAAGTTATATTTTTGTAGACCTCTAACCATTCTCATTGCTCTGCTCTGGATTATCTCCAACTGGGACATATCTTTCTCAGAGGCAGTGGCCAAAACAAGATAGTGTTCCAGCTGAGGACTTACCTTAGCTAACTGGAACAGAAGATTGTTCCATGTTTCTCATTGACTACCCACCTCATTACTACTGGTAGCCCAGTATTTGTTTGGAGATTCACAATCCGGTATAACTTCTGATAATTGGTGGCCCCCAGAGCCCTGCTAGGGAACTTTGGCTTTGCTGATTTTTCACTTTTTAAGCGCATTTGAGTATCATAGCACAGTATCTTGCACTTCTCCATGCTGACCTGCAGTTTGTCTTTCTGAGCCCACAGTTCCTTTGTGCCAAGCTCATTTCAAATCCCCATTCTGTCCTTCTATGCAATGTCAGCCCCATCAGGCCTGGTCTCACTCATATATTGAACAGCTCATCTGTTCCCTTAGCCAGATCACTGTTTAAAACACTGAGCAGAACTGCAGCCAGGACCAGTTTCTACAGCATCTCTTTCCTTGAATCCTT
Source organism: Rhea pennata (assembly GCF_028389875.1). Lineage (NCBI taxonomy): Eukaryota > Metazoa > Chordata > Aves > Rheiformes > Rheidae > Rhea > Rhea pennata. The sequence goes on from NC_084680.1 coordinate 6,713,066, forward strand.
CTGTTTCAGCATGGAGAACCACAGAGGGTGCAGTTAGTTACAAATTAGTACTACATCTACATTATTTTCAAACTTTCTAGTTTGCTTCCAAGAATACTGGGTGAAAAAATAGCAAAAGCCTTCCTGAAATCAAGGGAGACAAGACCACATCTGCTGCTTATTCTTTATGCACAAGCCCCGTTGTCCCACCATAGAGGGAAACCAGATTAACTTTCAAGTGATCTGTGCATGACAAATCCATGATGGATGTTACTAATCTTCTTGTTTGCTTTTGAGTGATTTCAAATTGCTTATTTTACTTGATATGTCCTTTGGAAATGTGAGCAGGAATGCCTATATAACACATGCTGGAGTTATGATTTCTAGAGGTCCATCAAGTACAGCCCTGTTGTGTGTGTCAGGAGAAGCAGCATACAGAAATACTTTGGCAGTATGGGCAAAGGAGCTCTAACTGACATGTAAGCCTACCTGAGTACATATCCTACTCAGAAAACTAAGCTCGTACTCCTTCCAGCTAATGTGCTGTTTTTTCTACTTACAGGTCTAACTGTCATCTCAACATATCTTAGCTTTGGATTCCAATACACAGGTATAAATGATGCACAGCTGAGCAGAATCTGACCCAGGATGCCCATTAATGGGAACTGCTGCCACAGTTCCCCCGTATTTTATGAAGTGCTGAGCTTGATATGACAACACTCCTCCTCCATTATTTTGTACAATCGAGTTTCTTTTTTTCTTTATTCCTCTTTTTATTCACTAACGCTGCAAGAACTTTCTTTTAAAATGCACGCATACATATATTCCTCATAGTTCCTGTCATACACAGTGATGTGATGAATACTCATCAGAGTCAACTTTATTTTGTGCCAGGGAGTCTTTGTTCATCTGCAGGTATTTGCCTGGAAAGCTCTCACAGTCATTTTGTAGAGTGTCTGTGTTTTTCCTATGCACTTTTTCTCCCTGAGGTATCATCAGTTTCTAGCAATCTTCAGTCTTTGTTTGCTTTCCAATCCTGGACAGAATCTGTAAGAATCTCAAAAATTCAGTCTTGCTAAAGGGCTGGTGTAGAGTCCATCTAACAGTTTGTATTTTTTGTTAGAAACTCCCCATCATCTGTGGGTAAGTGTGGATGTAATGGCCCCGCCTTGGTCAGGCTGGTGTTAACTCAAATTCTGAAGGACCTCTGTTGACTGCAAAGGTGTAAAACTAAGCAGTGTTTGTGCATATCTAGTTTTCTGCCTCTTTGAAGATTCACTATTGTAGCAATAATCTCATACCTCTAGCCCTAATCTATTTTACTTCTTGTTTTTATTCACATTTAGCCCAACTTCTATGCACAGCTGTACATCAGGAGTGTGAGGACATTTGGGAAGTTACTTCTATCAAAAGATACTTTGGGACTGACTCTGCCCTATCCTAAGACATCTGTGGTCGTCACATCAGTGGAAAGGGAGAGCGAAAAGTTGCCACTGGCTTTGCAAGATGTTGCTGATGAGTTCAGGCATCTCCCACATGCAGCTTTAAAGGTGACTTTTTTGCTCCTCATTTGTTTCAGTTGCTATATCCCCTTTCCCCAGCCATGCAATGCTGCTGTAGTCACAACACACAGACTCCCATCCCCTCATTCCTTCAGACTGACTATTGTCCCATTTATCTCTGCTAGCAAGCAACAAAAGCCTGAACTTTTATTTTGTAAATGTAAGCATTTCCATGTGTCACCTAGACATTTTTAGTTGCAAAGCATATGTAAGACCAGCCTTGTGAATTACACAAAGCAGGCCAGAATTTGATCACAAAATCTGATAAAAGAGGTTGTGTGAAAGAAGAGCACGTATTGTATGCAAACAGGAAAAGTAGCTTCCTGTTCAGTGTTAATACAGAAGACAGATTACTGTTTGACATCCATGCAGTCTCCTCCTTTCATTTGTGCAACAAAAAGGGCAATACAGACATATCCTGAAAATATTTATTTTTCAGGGGAATCAAAGCTTTCCTATGCTTGAAGTTCAACTAGCATTGTCTCCAAATTAGTAGAAAACAACAAGAGAATTGTCAAGGAAACAGAAGGGTGGTAAATTCAAAACAGTTATGATTTGCATATATACAAAGGCACATGGAACTCAATGCCAAAGATGTGACTGAGCAGGATTCAGATAAGAAATGGAGACGTGTGGGAATAAGAAAAGCTCTTCAGCATCCAACCCTCCTCCTGGTCCTCAAACAGATTCGCTTAAGGGTACAAAACCACTTCTCATTAAAAGGAAACTACAAGAATTCCTCCCCAGTGGTGGCTTATTCCATAATCATCCCTGAAGTTTTGCTGACCTCCTCCGGCTGTTTAGGTCCCCTTTTGCATGGATGTTCCCTCCCTACTGGTGACTGTGAGAGTGCTTGTCTTGGCTTGGGGTCCACAAAAAGGAAACTGGAATCCCCCAAAATGAACATTACTCTGCTTTGTTATGCATACTCCACATGCTTCTTCCTCCTGCTATCCTGGCCCTGAGAGCTGGAAATGGGTAATTGCACCCCCAGAAGAAATCTCAGTAAGCAAGCTCCAGAGTGGATTGGTGTGCTGATACAGAAGTCATTTTCTCTTTGCTAGTAGATCCTGGCATCTGCTTTCCTTTTTAGAAGAAGTGAAACTGATGCTCACCCTTGGTGAGATCAGGGAAACCCACCCCTCTGCCAAGTCAGGGCTCACCCCAGCAGTGGGTGGCATTGCTCGCATCTTTGCTGCGCTCAGTCTAGCTGGTGCTGCATAGATAGAGAGCTCAAAAGCACTTCAGGGGGCCCAGCCACGCATGGCAAAGGCTTCAGCTGCATGCTTTACAGAGTAAAACTGCTCCACAGAGGAAGTTCCTGCCAACGGCTTCAAATTAGGATCAAGTTTATTTTACATCTTTCCTTCTCTTTCAGTCCTAGACTGCTTTAGAAGAAGGATCTGTCTTACTGGCCTCTCTCTCTCTCCGACTTGGGGCTATTGAGATTCCCCCCTTTGCTGCATCTCTTCTGCCTCACCCAACAAAAGGCTGGGGAATCTGGGATTTTTTTTTTCTTCCTTTGGTCTTTTCTTCTTGTCCAAAAGAGCCCCATAAGCTGTTTCCAGTGACCTCAGAGGCTCTATCTGCCTGAGGAGAATTTTCACACAGTTGTTTTGGGAGCAGGGTCTGTGTGTCGCTTTGTGAGCTGCCAGGGAAGATGGCAATTTTGGAGATAAGAGAAAGATGGTGACATGGCAATTGGCAAAATTTAGAGACATCTTTAGGTTGTTTTAGTTTATATCAAGTGACCAGAGAAAGACACAAACAAGTCAAGAGTGGCAAAAACTAAGAAAATATGGACTATGTCCTTATGTTATACAGCTATGTCAAAGTTTCTTGGACTCAGTTCCAAGTCTAGGCACCATTTTTAAAGGGATGCTGAGGATTCATTGAGGTCTTCCATGCACTGTATGAGGGGTAAAGCTTCAATGCCTTCTCCATCTGTGAATGTTTTTCACATTTATGCTAGTAACTTAATCTATTTGCTGTATTTACAAGGCATCTATCATCTTCGTATCTAAGTGCTGCTACTAAATTACCCATTGTACAAGCCAAGCACAGAGACAAATAGAGTACTGAATCCCCAGTGACCAGTCTTCAGTACATACTGAGCTGTTCTAGGTTTTATTTCGCTATGTATGTCACTGGCAAGTGTTAAAAGCTGTAATAAAATGCAAGGGAAGGAGACAGAGCCTCGCTGGGCAGGCTGGTAGAGCAGAAGGGAGATGTCCCCACAAGATGGCATCCCGACTCCTCTTGCAGCCCCAGTCCCAGCTCCCCTGCATTTTCCTCCAGCGCCCTGACTGATGGCTGTGCATTGGAGAAATCACTGCTTTCAGGAGTTTGGGGGGATAGGAAACATGCACATTTCAAAGATACATTATTTCTTTGGAAATAAGGCAAATCTGAAGATTGTATTTGTCTAGCAGTCTTGTTCTGCAAGTTATATCACTGCAGAAAGTGTTTGCACACAAGTGCAGGTATGTGCACATACAATACCTATCAGCTTAGCTTTGACAGCACTATCTAGAACTAACCTTGCTCCCTTTTTGCAACTAGTAAGATAAAATGTAGTTGGAAAACTGGAACTCATTCCAGATGAACATGTCAAATCCAGTTACTCAGTAAGGATATTGTTTCTCAGAAACAGTCCCCAAATTTTCTTCATAAACCCTTGTTCCGCTGCAGTGTGAGCAATACCATAGACCCCAGCAGGAATTATTTTTCAGCCGAAGTATTTTTGGGGGTTTTTTGGGTTTTTTTTTTTAACTTAAATGGTCTTGGCAGTCAACTGTAAGCTTTTCTAGAAGCCATTTCCAGACATTATGTCCCATCTTGGGACAGCCTCTGAGCTTCAAGAGACCTTCTAAGAAGAGTCTAATGAAAAAAATTCTACTGGATATCAGAGTCACGGTTGTTCTGGTCATGCTTCCAAGGACCAGGTCAGACCTGGAGCCTGTCTTGCTGAGAAGCCAGATTCTAAGTCAAGCATGAAAGCTTTTCCTTTTTTCCCTGCCAGTTTCTCCCTCCAGTGCAGTATCCACAAGGCTGAAAGAAAGCTTGAAAAATTCTCTCTATGCCTGTCTATGTAAACAGCTGGATACCTCTGACTCAGACAAGCAGCTCTGAGACCTGCTGGCATGAGCCAGTGCGAAAGTATTAGGTTCAGCACAGGAGACACATTGTCGAGCTGCAAAAGGAGTGTACATCTGCAGCCAAGCCAGGTGCAATGTGCCTTCAAAGCAATGTGCTTTGCTCATGGCCAGCGACCACTTCTGTGGGATTTCTGGAGACTACCTTCGGTTCAAATTGTTAGAAATCTAAAATTTTGATTACAATTCAAAATATGTAGATGTTCTGTGAGGGAAAAGAATACATTGCCATTAAAACAATAGTCCCCTGCTCAACATAGCCAGCAGAATAAAGTGGAAGGATGACTAGATTTTTATGTCTTAAATAAATAAACCTTTCTGATCCTTCAGGCAGAGTCTGCAATTCTGCAATGTATTCTTGTGAGCTGTTGTTTTACTGTAAATATTCTGCACTATATTAAATCATACATCACTACCCAGTGTAGCTAATTTTCCATTTACATTGACACTTGTGGGCGATATCCTCACATCCCAACATCCCATAAAGCACCCAAGCAGCATCCCTCAGTCATATCTCATTTGCATACTCCCAGATGCTCTGGGTGAACTTTTTAGTGAAAGAAACCAAGATGAAATATTTACTTTTTGTTTTAACATGCCAGTAGTAAAAAAATACTGATGTGGTGAGGACAGAGCATTAAAATCAAAATTATGTTGGGAATAAAAAGCACAGCATAAATTAGCAGTGTTTGCTTCATCTATGTTTGAAGAGAGTTATCATTACTCTAGTGCCATATAACATGCCAGGGATGTTTGGAAGAATCTGCTGCATTGTATTTCAAGAAAGCATTTGAGCCAGGATGACTTTAATAAAGGCCACAGTAAAATTAATAAATGGTCATCAAGAAGTCTTTGCCAAGGGCTGACCGCGAAGACTCCGTGTGAGAAAGTGGAGAGGAAAGAAGAGAAACAGTTCCTGACCATCTCTCAAGAGAAGATAAAGACCAGGAGAAAGCAAATATGATTCATGCTCCTCTTCCAGCGACATCTTCTAAATGCTTACTTTCTGTGTAATGCTATATCTTACTATTTGCTTTGTTTCCAGGGGATACATCCTACTAGCCTTCAGATCTTGGACTTGTAAACATGAAGATGCTCAGGGCTTTAGTTTGTCTGCATCCATTCTAAATTGTAAACTAGAGAGGATAATCCACATTCTTGGTTAATCATTTAGTCCAACTGAACAAGCTTTTAGCATATAAGGCAGCAGTAATACCAGAGAAGTTAATGACTCTCTTCCACCTATGCTTCTTTAATCATGGTCTAAATCAGCCTAAATCAGAGCACCATCCTTATTTAACTCTCAGAAACACTGGGACAAAAAGGTGAAAGAAATCTCTTGTGTCATCAACTTCAGTTCTCTGCTATATCGGGCAATCACACCACATAACCTTGACCTGAAACACATCAAACGTCAACTTATAGGTAGTCTGATTTCTATCCTCTTTCCATTATTTGAAGAGTTACTCCACTTATCCTTATAATACTTCTTTTAGTGTTTGATCCACTTGTGACATTTTATATCCAAGAACTAGCATGCTAGTAGTGTTTCTTAACCAAAATAGCTTTTCACTCTCCTGTGTTTTCATACCTCTCCCATTTTACTCGTAGAATGCAATCGTACTTACTTTCTGGTTCACTGATTCTCTCAGGCCTCATTTCCTAGGAGGAATCATAACAGACATAACCAAAAAAGGCATTTTTATTTATTTTTAAACATAAATGTGTCCACAGGGAAGTCTGAAAAGCTCTCACTTCATAGTTCTTCTTTTTAGGTAATGAAGGTGAGTCACTGCCAGGGATGGATAAGGATGTGTATGTGCTGGTAGAGTATCTACAAGTTCATATGAGGGCTTAGACACCCATAGTAAAGTAAAAACCTGTCCATACCCAAACAACAATGTAGGTTGTAGAGAAAAGATGAAACAGTGAAAAAGAAAACCAAGGAATTCATGAAGCATAAAATGGCATGGAAATGTTCATGCTTAGTATAACAGGCAGTGGAATGAGCCCTGATCCAAGACCACTCATTTCTCAGAGAGGGGGCTACTGAAGTTAATGGACCTACTCACACATGTAAAGACTACTGGATGAAACCATCAATTTTGCACAGGTCACTGGGACCAGACAGAAATTCAGAAGGAATGAGAGAGCAAAGAAGTAAAGCTATTAGCACAAAGGCTGTCACTTTTTTCATTAAAATCAGAACACACGCCAGAGGGCTGAAAAGTGGCCAGTGCTGTATCCTTCTTTAAATAAAGGTGTGAAAGGAGATGAAGGAATTACAGGCTGGCAAGCCTCACTTCAATTGCAGAAAAGATAAGAGAAAAACCATTGGAGACAGAGTCACAATGCCCCCAGATGCTTGGGACAAGCCAGCATGGAGGCTGTCACAGTAAATCATGGTGCTTCTCAATCTGTTTTAATACATTTCAAAATGTTAACAAAAATAATGGATGCCTCTGAACAAGCAGAAGCTATTTATTTAGGTTTTTCAAAAGGTTTTTTTGAAAAAAGGCCCTCATAAGGAGCTATTAAGGAAAGTTTAGTGGGTTACCTTAAGGTGAGAGGTAAAAGTTCTTTCATGGTTTGAAAACAAGCAATGACATAAAATTCAAAGAGCTGTAATAAAATGTTCAATTCTCAGCATGGAAAGAGGTTAATAGTGGGAGGTGCTCTGGGGACAACTCTAGGACAAGCATTGTTAGATACATGTATTGAGAGCCTGAGGATGGGATATGTAGTAAAAAAAGGCAATATTTGTTCAAAGAACAAAATTTCCTCTCTCACCTTTTTCTTGGGTTATTTTGGTCTGGAGAGGAGGACAAGAAGCTAATTTAAGGAAGAGCTCAGAGAAGAATCTAAGTGGACCATACCACAGCAAATAAAATCCTGCTGAGGCCATTGCAAGCATAATGTTCTTCTTTGGGAAGAACAATTGAAACTATTCATATACAAATGAATTGTATCCTCTAGGGGACAAAAAAGATGTAGGCTACTATGAGAACTCACTGAAGATATGCATTCAGTGCACAGTGTTGGTCAAAGACCTGAATGAAATGTAAAGCTGTATTGAGAGAGATTATATTTTCTCTCTTGTTTTCTAACAGCAGCAGCATGTTTCTGCCCTGGATAACATGATCACTTGGGAGCACCATCTTAAGGAAAACATTGCAGAAATAGAAAGGGGACAAAGAAGGTAAGCCAAAAGAATAAAATTCTCCAGATGAAGGAGGCTGTCTTGTCATATGCAGGAAAAGCGTCAATACCATAGTGTCACCGTCCTGTGTGGATATTCAGGTAGCAGCAGTGCAAGAGAAAGAAAAGGTAAAAAAAAAAAAAAAAAAAAAAAAGAGAGAGAAGCTCTCTTGTTTTTTATTTTGTGGTATGCTGAGGCAAATCAGTTGAAATCCCAGGGAAGTCATTAGAACTGTGTCAGAGTACCTGGAGTTCAACAGCCAAGAGTAAAATATTTCCAGGTCAATCAGCAACTATTTTTGCTCTTTTTAGTATTAAATGTGGGAAAGGTCATTTCAGCAAATTAAGAAGAAAACAGAGCAAATAAAAGGAAATAATTTTTATCTTTAAATATAAATGACTGGTCATTTCCAGCTGCTTGTTTGCTTTGAGGCAAATAACAATAACAGTTTCCTGAATTTCTCTGGGGAAGAAAGCATGGGCCGTGATGACAACTTAAAACCTCAGAAGGGTCCACAAATAAAGTCATTTCTCATTGTGCTCATTCTGTACCCATAGAAGGGAAATGGGAAAATATTTTCCTTAAACGGGACACAACTAAGTCTGAAGAACTGACAATTAACACTGTCTAGATCATATGAGTGGAGTCTGCTCAAGGACTCTGAAAAATTTGTCACAGATCCACATATAGGCTCTTACTGAGGAGACTGGGAAAGCTGTGTATAGAAGTATAAGGGCTGACAACACATCATACTGAGGCAAATTCAGTCCTAGATGTTTTTCCTAGAAGTCTCAGATTCATTTAAGCTCTAGTTACCCAAAACCTCGATACTCAAACCTGAGATGAGCCTCCTCTATGAGTCAGTGGAGAGACGGTCACTTCAGGTCAGGTGAGACAGCAAGCTTTTGGGCCTTTAAAGCTGGGTAACATGAATATCCATCTGACAAGCCCATCTATCTGACATATCATAGGGCACAAAATGCTTCCCAACAGCTTAAAAAAGCCTTAAAATCTGTAACAAAAGACTAGCAGCTACAGACAACAGTACAATACTGGAAAAACCAGAAGAGAATTGCTACCTTCCTACATCCTTGCAACAGTAGGGAAATTAGTAAGAAAATTGCTCAGGTCACCTGAAGAGATGTAGTATTTTGAGCACTTTTGCAGCTAGGCAAAGATAGTCTTGTAGTGGACTGAGACCCACAAAACCCTACAAATTTCTAGCTCTGATCCTCACTTCCCCTACACCCTTCAGGGTATCTCTTTATAAATATTTTTTCCTGAAGAAAAATGGATGACAATATTTCTCCCCATCTAGGAACTTTGAAAATGATTATTAAATATTGTCATGGGGGATATCTCTCCATGAAGGAATAGTTGTTAAGTGAGCTATTAGAATTAATATATCAGCCAAACAATTTAAGGTTTCCTTTCAAGGCATATGGAAGACACTGCTATGCCTGGCCTCTGATAAAGTTAGAATTCAGATCTCTCGGAAGATTTTTTAAACCTTTACATTCATTGAAAGCTTCCAAGCTTATGCTGGAGAAAGCACAAATCAATTAACCCGATTCTGATCTCACATTGACTTATTCAGCTGTGAGAAGAGGATTATACAAGTGAAAAGCTGTCAGAATCAGGCCCAATATATGAAATACACACCAGTTACCATGGCAAAGTCCCTGCTGTTTATCACATGCTCTGTCAAGGCATAGAATATTGATTGTAGATCCTAGTGCAATATGCTTGCCAAAGTTATAAACACACAAGAGGAACTATTTATTTTTGTCTGTTTGTACGAGGTATACATATTCATTTGAATTCTCACTGCAGGTCTGATGATATACAGTTCTCTGCTCATACTAAGTGGGTGCTGCTTTATGACTTGCATCAAAACCTGGCCCCGGGGTTTGTTACTTGGTTTCTTCAGTTGAATTCCAGGTGACAGCCTATTCTCTCCAGCAGCAGATGCCAGAGATACTGAAAATCTTAGCTAAAATTTGGGATTGCTGCACAGGAGTTATGATAAAGCAAGGTGCTAATCCCAAAATGCTACCACTTCCATGAACTAAAATCTCAGTCCTAGGACAAATCTGAAAACGAACAAGGCTTGGGACAGGCACTAAAACATGTCACTGAGGATCTACTTTTTCATGCAGCTTGCCAGAACTTTAAACACACCTTAAAGGCATAGGATGACCCATATCTGACACCTATTGTCAAAGTCAGGCATTTCTTACATTTTCTTGTGTGTAAGGGGAAAGAATCAGCAGGGATATGTCAGCAGCCACTTCTGGCTTTGCTTATATTAGCTGTTATCTCACTATAATAAGCATGGGGATTGGGAGGGGAACCTCTCGTTTTCCAAGTTAGTGTCCTTGTCTCTCCTGCGAGTTTATTGCTGTCAAAGTTTGATTCAGTCCTTTCTACAAGCATCAAAGCTGGTTCTTCCTGAGAGTAGTGTCTTCCTCAAGGATACAACCCACACTGCGGGCAGGGATTCACAAGCTCTCTGAATGAGATGCTCAGAAGGGCATCTCACAGTCCACAGCAAAGGTTGAAGCGTGGTACACTTTGGGATAAGTTAGCTAAACTTACAGTCTTAAGCGAGTCCCCAGTGACCACAGGGTGGTTTTTATTAGGACTCAATATTGCATATTCTTTTCCTATCACTGTGATGCAACCTTTGACCCTGACAGGATGAAATATTAATTCTTCCTGCTCACGCTTGCTGTTTTTCTTCTCCATCTCCGCTACAGCCAATGACCATTCTCTGTGCATCACCAGGCTCAAAAATTCACCCAGGAAAATGTGCAAAAGAGTGAATACCTGCCTTTTAGAGACTAGTGGTGGATAAATTTCTGCACATTTGTAGCCTGAATTAGACAGTATTCCCCTCTATATAGTTACTTCCATAATAATCCCACAGCTTTTTACAAATACTAAAGGCTGAATTCTTAGCCTTTTACTCATGATGAATAATACTTCATTCAATGCAATTGCACTCAAGTCAATGGGATTACTCATGAAAGAAACGCTACTGACTGAAAGTATAGATATCACAATACAATTTATTAATTTCACTTTACAGCATCCTTGTGAGGCTTAACACAGATGGGAATATTGACATTAGAAGTTCATGTGATTGGCTCAAGGTCATAAAGTGACAGGGCTGGGAACTTAGCCAAAGTCTTGATTTTCTTTTCTCCCATTGCAGTCATGAGATCAAAGATTTAAAAATATAAGCCAGCAGCACCAGCAACTCAGGGGCTCTTCAGCTTGTAAAAAGCAACTGTCAGCTTGAAGGAATAGCTTCTTTCATGGTAGTGCAGACAACTAGTCTGAGGATGTGGAAGAAGTGGAGAAAAGATAAATATATTGAGGAACTGGGAAGAGGGAGCAAAGAAAGTCAAGTGTCTATTTTTTCTTCTTTCAACAGTTGAAAAAAGACTGGGTTCATCTTTGGGACTATTGTCAGGGTACCGCATTTGGGTTTTTTTGTGTGTTTTTTTTGTTTTTTTTTTTTCCCTTTAAAATCTGTATTTTAGAACAAATGTTTATTAAAGCCTCTAGAGGGACTGATGATAGATTTTTTTACCCTTAGCAGGAGACATCATTCTCATGGTTGACCTTTTTAGACTGAAAAGTAAATCTCTGAAGGGCAAAACCCCTGTTGGAGTCTGTATGGGTAAATCTTCCTATTGTGGAGGTCTGCACAAATCCAAGGCTCTCTTATCCCACACAGAGTTTCCCTACAATATTTTTTTTTTGTTCAGGACAGCAATACTTTCTTACACTCACTCATTCCTCATCTAACACCTTACCTTCTTCACTTGTTGCTTCTAAAAGGATAAAAATCTAATCTCTCAAATAGCACATTCCATTCCACCCCTTGAAAGCTTTCTTGCACATGTATCAATATTTTAGCCATCCTTTGCATTCTGCAATGCCTACATTCTAAACGCTTTCCAAGCTTTATGGCACCTGCTCAATCACAGCAGCTTCTGGGGGAAGCAGCCAAATGATTAGCAGCATTTTTTTAAAAATGATCAATTTGTAGCTGATGAGGCAAAGCAAACACAGTAGGGATGGTGTCCATAAGTCTTCACCAAAGCCATGACTACAGAATTTGCCTCCAGCTGGATGTTCCATTCTTCTCAAATTCATCAGTTTCATGATAAGACCTTCACCATCCCTGTGCAAGACCTGAAAGATCCCCTGCTTCTATCTTGTGCCAGGCTTTACACTGGCCTCTGGTTGCACAAGGGCCAGGTTGTCATTCCACTAAGTGACAGTGAACAGAAGGATCAGAACATAGCTCAAAAAAGCTTCAGTCTGGCATTAATCACCTGCTTGGAGCTGCCGGCAGGCAGTGACATTTTCCGAGTGGCACACAACCAGACATCTGCTGAACGTTCCAGCAGCTCGATCCAAAGGGAGGTGACTGCCTTTTCATCTCCTCTCTGTAGGAAAGGAAAGGTCATGCCAATCCCAGGGAAGTAGGGCTTGCATTGGAAAAGAAAGGTTTTCCATAGTCAGAGTCCCTGGGCAGCAAGAGGTCATTTGCTAGGGAGCCTGCTACATCTGTGTACATTATTGCTGTGTGCAGATGCAGATCAATGTCATCTCTGAAGTTGTTCTGAGAATTGGATTTAAATAAACAACTTAAGAAGAGTGAATAGTTTGCCTATAGGAAGTAAAAGCGGTGGAGTTCATTTGGGCCAGGGTCATTCAGCCTGAAGCATTTAAGAGGCTCTTCAGCGCAGTTTCAGCTGCACTGTGACTGGCTACCACAGACTGGGAAGAAAATTCACCCAGAGCAGGTAAACTCTCTTTCTGTACTTGCAGTGGATTCTGAAACGACCTCTCCAGTGTACTGTCAAATGCAAAATATGAATCTAATCGAACTATGGATCTGAGCCAGCATAGTAATTTACCTGTTTCTAGAGCTGTACCGCAAAATACATTCATCTGAAATATAACACTGATCAAAAATAAAATAAGAATAGGCAGACAGATTTTCTATTGGAAAATGCTGATATATTGAAACAAAAATGTTTAATACGAATATACTGATTTTTCAAAAATTTGAGGACTTTCTGTAAAAGCTACAAGAGGTACTATGGGACAAAACAAGAAGCCAGAATTAACTGCTTACTATTGTTTAAGATGACTTTTAAGAATAATATCAAAATTACAATTTTGAGGGAAGGTTTAAAATGTTGATTTTTAATTCCAGATCAACCTTACTGCATCTCACTTGCACACTGGTAAACTTGTGATCAGATCAGCAGTTAATACTTCTGTATGTTCAGCTGAAGATATGTAAGGCCTTTCCTCTGCAGGAAAGAATAATCTTTCATGTAAATCTAATAATTGAAAAACTCCCCCCTAGATTTGCAGTCCCTCCAAAATACCCCTGTAACCTGACTTATTTCAGCTGCTTCTCAGATACAAACTTTGATCTTCATCATTTTAAACAAATGTACTGTTTAGCCAGCTGCCCATGTCAAAATGCTGTTCAACCTGTCCATATATTTTTAGCACCTCTAACTAATTTATGAGGTTTCCTGATGGTGGTGGGGTTAATTTATTACATAACAGTGTCACAAATGTTTTTTGCCAGGGCTGATTCAGAGGCTGCTGCTGGTTTGAAGGCCTTGGTGCTGTGCAGGTTCCTTAAGATAAGACTGAAGGTGACATGAAATGACATGAAGCCTTCCTAGCCTTGGGCTTTTCCTGAAATCAGTGTGCTGTGTCAGCTCACCTGGCACTCCTTGCTAAAGAAGGCTGTTTCCTGTTGTCTCTCATTTTCATATCATCCAATCTTAGTTTTGATTTTTTGGGGAAAATTTTTGTTGATTTTTTTTTAAATCACTTTCACATGCAGATAAAGATCATGCCAGATGTCACTTTTCACCGAAGAAAACCTTTTTTTTGGCAGGGTTTTTGGATTTCTATCACTCCTGCTCTGTTGAACTGATCAGATTAGATAGGATAGGGCCAAGACTTCTCTTGGCTGTAGTACTTTGAAATTATTCAGGGCATCACTGGGGAAGAGAGCCGAAGGAGACAGGATGCAGCGCACGCTAAATGAAAGCTGTTGTCCATAGAATAGCTTGAATTAGATGATTTTAATGAAAAGCAGCAACTACCTGCATAAAGGATGCAACCCTAACAATCTTTGGGAAAGGATTTTATGTTTCTAGAATACCTTCCTTCCTCAAGGAGCTTTGCAAAATATACAGCATAGACAGCTAGACAAGGGGGTCTTGCTTAATGTACAGGTGTCTTTAAGGTGCAGAAGAGAGACAGTATTCAGTTAGATGGTAGTGATTCTTCATCAGGCAGTTGAGCAAAAAAGGAAAAGTGACAAGTGTCTTTATGCATTGTAAATTATATGAAGAGTTGGAGGACCTGGAAGATTATTACCCAAGTTAAAACTTGGCTGATAGAGCAACATTACCAGTGCCTGTTCTTGGGAAACGTGCAAGGGTTTCTTTAGTGGTGACAGCTGATTTTGGAATGAGACAGAAAACTGAGGTCATAAAGGGCAAATGGAGTGACAGGTGACATTTAAAGCAAGAGGAGCCACAAACACATGAGAATGAAACATCATATTACCACCCATGAAAATAAAAAAAATATATAATATATATACACACACACACACACGAACACATGAATAAAAGAGGTGAAAATCTTGGATGGATTTCAGACTCCTGGCTGCTCTCCAGCAGCACTTTAGAAATGCAGTACTAAATTTACATTGTTTCAGTAATGCAAGCCTAAAATTTCCCCCTGGAGATCCCATCTGCTCCTCACTTGCATGAATCCCTCATACTGGTGAACAGTAGGGCAAACATCACATTAAACCACTGGTTTTATCATTCCTGTTCAGTTTTTCCCTGGACCTGATCTGCCAGGGCAGAATACTGCTCCAGGTGCTGTACTTGAATGTCTTAGTGCAATGTGGCATGCAGCAATCCAGACAACAGGAAGCTGCTAAGCTCAGTGGTTGTTTGTGGGAGGATGCAAACACTGTAAATAGTTCCTGGGATCTGGTACTCTGGAGTCTCTTTATGATGTCTAGTTGTTGGCAAATTCACCTTTTGGGCAAGCTGGGAAGAGAAAGATAAGTTCGGCTGGGAAAGTTACTCAGAAGTTTCCATGGAAGTTAATGGAGTGAGAACAAACTCAAGAAAAATAAGAAAGAATTGGGCATGCCATGTGGCATATCTTTCACAGAAACTGAAGAAAGAGGAGGCCAAGGTGACAGGTGTTATATGAGGCTTGATTTTGGAGAGCCAGCCAAAGTGGGAAAACATATTCATCATCCCAGCAGCATCAAAACATGGGCTAAAAAGGTACAATTTATGGTTATAACTCAGAATTATAAAACATTGCCCCATTTTTAATATGGAACTCCAAGGCATTAAGCACATGTCAAAAAGAAACAATTTTTACTGATTTATGGATTTGTGCAGTGAGATTTCTTTTGCCAGACTCCTGATATGGGGTTGTCTACTTTCAGCTTACCAGACGGTGAAGCTCATTGACTCTTTAGGAGAAAGAGCAAAAAAACAAAAGATCTCATGGAGTGGTCAAAATGCGTAGGAAAAAGTTCTCCTGTAGGCCAGAGAGATCCTAGAGACAAGAGGCAAAGTGAACTTGGTTCCAGGGGCTTCAAAGGTTGTCTGGGTCTCCTCTCCCATCTACCCTACATTTTTATCTGCCCCTTTCCTTCTAACCATCTCCAGTGCAAGTTCTCAAGTACTTGCTGTGATACATGTATCACATGAGTCTAGTGGCAACAGGAACTCTTCCATGACCCACATTGTTACCTACAAACACAAAGGACTTCCCCTTCTCCCTCCTACCAGTTGCTACAAGGACTTTCTAAATGCAAGTTGCATTTAAGCTGCCATTAAAATACCAATGTAGGTAGCACCACAGACAGCTAGAGTCAATGGAAAAAGGATCAGGGAATGGAACAGTATTTTGTGCACAAGTCTGGGTGAGCAGACTACAACAGGCAAGGATGAATATGGTGGTGGTGACAGAAACCACTGTGGTTCCCCCTTTTCTGCAAAACGATGCTGTACCTAAAACTGGCAGTATAAATAGGGGGGATGAAAAGAGTAGGGACACCTCCTAAAATCCACTACAAAAGGCTCTTTTAATTCACCAAAATGATAGAAAAAGGTCAAAGGATGGCAGAGGCCATCTGTATGAATAATCCCTTCTCTGGGCTCAAGAGGGCATATGTGATCTATATCAGCTTTGAGGGAACGTCTGTACAGATGGTCAGTGCCTCAGCTTCGTGTCTCGTTGGAAAGGCTCTGCTGTTACCTGTGTCTCCACTGTCAGCATAAGGAAAGGGAATTTATCCTCTAGGTGAGGCTTTACCTGAGGATAAAAGGACAAGAGTTGCTTTATGTGCATGCCTGCAGTTCCCAAGCTTCATAGTCAAATTCTCTTGTAGCTGAGAATGGCTCGGAAGCAGCTGGCTAGCACGGCAGTTAATAAGCAACAACACATTCATCTAGCTTTTGTCTCTTTGACTGCTTGATTCCTTACTTCAGCTGAGGACCTGCCTTGTCTATCCAGTGGGAAGCAGTTGAGGCAGCGCAGGCTGATGTGTGATCAATGCTGTGTGTTGGCAGCCTCCTCCTTTCAAAGCATCTGGTGGGTCTTGTCCTGAGCACAAGTTGTTGAGCACTCAGCCATACGGCTTGTCTGGAAGGTACAGGCAGAAGTCTCCACTCACATAGCAGCACTGAGGTACATTGGGCCAACACTGACTCAGAGGACTTGGACACATTTTCAAGACTTTCAAGCCTGAAGTTAAACCATATCCCCTTATCCAGCTCATTCAGAGAGCCTGACCAAGGCTGTTAAGCTTTCAGACAGCAGCCTTTCTTCAGAGCTGCAGTAATCCTATCTAGCCCCGCTCAGCTTTTGCAGAGGGACAGGTGAAGAGAAAAACACCTTATCCTTCCTCCTTTCTGCTTCAGGAATTTAATTCTACCATATATGATAAAATTAAAACAAGTAAAAGCATCCAGAGATGAGCAGATGGGAAGAATTCACCTGTATATCTGGGTCACTTCAGGTAACGCTTGCTTGAACTGTCATCAGCCCCTTTTTCACTCAGACTGGCAGATCCAAGAGGTGAAGGAGGACTAGCTGAGTGACAATGGTACAGCCCAGGTAGAGTTGTTCTTTGGTGACTTGTCAGTGAGCTGTATTACAAGGATGCTTTGTAGACCTCTAATATTATTAAGCTCTTTCCCTATGCCTTTGATTTGGAACACAAACAGGAAGACGAAGTCAGCTGCAAGCTAGAAAAGCCCTGAGCAGTAACTAAGAACATCATCTTCCTTATGTGCAAATCCACCCAAACTTACTGACTCCCAGGGAACAAAACCACAGAACAGTCAAAGTGGAGTCAAGAAGATGACCAGGCCACAGGGCTGCAGAGATCCTTGCTTCTCCTCATAGATCTATACTCCAACACTGAAACATGCATCAGCTCCACAACCAGACTGCCAAAGAATTTTTGGCCCACTGGCTTTCCAAGTCAAAGCATGTTCAGCACTCAAGTATTACCACAGACATTCTTGGATGTAGTCATCTCCATGGCATAAGTGTCACAAATACTCCTATTTTACAGCTGGAGAATTGAGGGACAGAAAGGATTAGTAATTTTCTCAAGGTCAGGGGCAAAACAGGCTTTTTAACCCACATATTCCAAGTCCTAGGCATTATCTCAGTTCTAAACCTTACGTCTTCCTTTCCAAACATAGCAGTCACCTCAATCAGGTTAAAAGTACCAACACTGTACCACAGAAAGGGGAACAAAGATAGACAGCCTGAGTGTTATATATATATCAGGCAGAAGGAGGAATAGATCACAGAAATCCTGGCAGCCAGTTTCCACCTTCAATTGCCATAAGACACTTCTGTACAATTATTTCTCTGTATATGCAAATATATTTCTCTTGTCATATCCATTAGTAAAATTCGTAACACTGCCTAAAATAATCAAAAGGCACAGTAATTAGAAATATAATGTTGTAAGAGGTGATATACACTAAGAGAATATAACAACTACACGAGTCAAAAACTTCAGGGTCTGTAACCTGTTCTAATACATGTTGATGCGTGACCTTGAGCAAGTCGTTTACTTTCTCTGTGCCTTCAATAAAACTTATCTCATAAAATCAAGATAATAGCATTAAACTTGTCTACATCAGATGAAGGTTTTGATGCTTAATCAATAAAGATTTGTAAAAAGCTCTGAGATCCCCTAAAAAAAGAGAGAGAGAGAGAAATGGCCACAAAATGTTCCAACAATACCTAAAGTTAATGAACAAGAGGAAGTACAAGCTGCACTGTTGATATGTTAAGGGTCGATGAAGTGGGTCAGGGTGCTGAAGCAGCAAAGGGGCAGTCATGGTCATGCCATAGGAAAAAAGAATCTATTTTGGTTATAAAAATCTCAGATGCCAAATGACTCTGTCAAGACATAAGTGCAAGTGTTATATCAATTAAGAGGCTATTTCTTACAAGTTTTGGACCAATTGCTTTGAAGTTCAGGGACAAAGAGACCCTATTTCTGAATTTACATTTCATTCCTTCTTTCCTTTCCTTTGTCCCCTCAGGCTGTGACAATTCACAGTTGCCTGGTAGGCTGAATGTAATTATTTCCCTGGCAGTATAATACCACCATCAAAAACTGATACAGCGCTGCGTGATCAACCTAATGTACATAATAATATATCAGTACTATATTTACCTAAACACACTCTAAAAGCTATCCTTAACTTTCTAACTAGGGTTCTATTTCTTTAGTTTCTTGGTCTTTTCACCATCAGAACTCAAATCTAAGCAGAAAAACCGAAACAACATGTGCAAAGAGGGGAGAAAGAATCTGTTCTTTTGGTATTTCTTGTCAGAGCAGAATTAGGAGATCTCAGGGAAGATGCAATACTGCTGAGAGCCATTTCAGCTCATTCTGAGATAGTCTTCTGAATTTATAGTACAGAGATTCTGATAAAATGGTTTGAATCAAATCTAATCTTCCAAGCCTTTCTTTGAGATCCTTGTGTAACCTGTATCTGCATCTCATCTCTGGAAAGACCATAGACACTGGTCAACTGCCTCCCTTGGACTGATCTTCAGTCAGTTCCCCTCAGAGTTCCAGCTCTTTTACTTCAAGAACAGACCAAATTTTCTTCTGCAGTACTTAATTGCAATATTTTGTTGGAGGTACAGGAAATAGGCAGGTGATGTCCTCTCATTCTTCAAACAAATGAGTTCTAGGTCTGTGTAACCTTCCTGACAGCAGCCAAGCAAGCTCTGCACACTTTAATTCCCAAAGATGAGCTAGGGATTCACATGTTACTTACTGAAGTATTACATGGAATTTTAATAGGCCTTTAACAGGACTCCTGTGAGTTCAACAGCTGATCCAAACAAGATCTCTGTTCCAAGGCCCAATCCCATTATAGCCTAAAAGGAACTCCTTCAGAGAAATTTTTTTATCTTAAGGCCATGCAGAAAAGAAAGGCGACGACAGAGACAGGTAGAAAGAAAACAATGGAAGATAAGTTTAAAGACAAAGTTATATGAAAAAAAGTGATGCTAGGACTGGTAGAGACTTCTTTAAAAAATAAAAAAGTTTTATACAGTTTTTTTTTTTTTCACCTGACTAGTTAGCACTTCATGTCAAAATCCCCTCAGCTTAACAATCATGAGAACTGAGTGAATAATTTAAAAGGAATAATTTATTCAAAGAACGTGGCATATTGATGCATATTCACATATTGTCTGAAGAGATCACAAAGTTCTCAAAATTTCATATGTTATTCAGATCTACTTGCCAATTTCTTCAGCTGAGAATTTTTTGCTTCCAGATACTTTACAACTTAACCCATGAAAGGAAACAATTGACTCTAAGCAGTTTGCATAAAAAAACCTCCAGAAATAAATCATTATTTCAATAGTCACTCAACTGATGCCACTATACAGTTATGAGTTTCTCACAAGTACCCTAGCCCTTTCTTTTCTAGTCCAGAGGTCATATACCTGAATTTTGTGCAAGTACATGCACGTATCTACTTGCACACATGCTCTACTGATTTCACTGGATTTTTTGAGCATCACAGAAATGAAAAAAGTAACTACATTTGTCACCCACAGAGCTCCCAGTAAAGGATTTGGACAAAATCTGTCACAAATGAGTAAAGATGACATGTGTAAATATGTATTAGAAGACATGGAGTTACCAATGAACACACAGGAGCGATCTGTGCTAATACTTGTTTCTTCTTATGGTTCTTAGACAGCTTCATAAAGCACTTATGGAATCAGGGCAACCAAATAAAGCTGATGAGCCTACACGTTTCCTTGACATTGTAATGGCTGAGAAGCTGGGAGCTTTGCAGCATAGATCAGGCCAGTTGTCCAGGCCACTTTAGGTTTAACAATGTCTTCTTGCAATGAAAATGAAGACATTTCATTAAAGGGAAGGGACTAGAAAAGCAATACTAAACCTCAGCCCCTGGGAAAATCTTGGCTCTAAGAAGATTCACATATATCTCCGGACTGGTCTAGAAGTGATACACTGCACTTGTCACATTCAATGGTTTTATTGCTTCCCTCCTTGCCTGTGTTACCATGATTAAGCAAATGGCATCCACAGCAAGTTGCCTGCCTGAATGTGCCCTCCTGGTTAGTGCCAGGATGGTCCTGGCTGCTCCAGGCTCTCAGGGAGCTCTAGCACATTAGTGCCTGCATTTCTGTGGCATTTAAGACTAGTGAAAAGTATAGGTCACAGGCTGAAAACTATTAAGAAACAATTTGCTTCTACTAATCTGTTTGGGGTCTTCCCTGCACAGCCATTCATCAGTGCTATTCATTGAGTGAACACACTTCACCTCCTGTGGGGTGGAGGTAATTATCGCTGGTGAATTAGACCCTCAATCACCACTCTAGAGACACCTGGTTGGCCTAAAACACATATATATTTATACATATATACACACACACACATGCACACACACATGCAAGCATATCAGTCACAAGAGTAATTGCAGACATATTTCTCACAGAATCCTTCTCCCCTGCTTTTTTGCCCTCCCTGCAAAATGTTCCAATTTCACAGTGTTCACTGAATTAGCACTTACAAAAATATTTCCATTTGTCTTCTGCATCATGGCCAATTGCCTTCAGGGCCCTTCTTCATGTGGGTTGTTGAGCATCATTGCATTAACCCTGTAGGAAACACTCTGTAAGAGTGGGTCTACTGAAAGGTATATCACATAGTGGCTCTTCCCTTTCCATTTATTTTGGCAGTTTGGGCCCCAGGCCCATGAAGTCTCACAGATCCTCTTACTGTAGAGGACCACCTCATGCTGCCCTCTCTACAGAGGTGAAACCCTAGCAGTTTTCTATTTCACGTGTCTGCAAGGCAGTACCAGGACCTCTCATTTAGTCCGTGATGAGATGTTCTATGTGCATCTAGGGTCCACCAATCTAGGGTTTGCCAAAAAGTGATGCAAGAGTCATGAGAAGTAGGAGATAATCTGGGACAATATTGAGTGAAAAGAAAGACTCCAAACACCTCATGCTCAGAAAGGGCCTACTGGAAAACATGCTATTAGTTTTTAAGCAAATCTTAGTGTAGAATAATCAAATTTTGACACAACTTGCAGTGCAGAAGTCAAAGTGATGTGCATCTCATTTTTATCTATGTACAGCAAATGTGGTTTGCACTGGGCACTTCTGAGCATGGTCTGGACATGACTTACAAGTTATTTCCATCCCATCTATAAAAGCTAAGCCCAGGTGGTTAGAACCATAGAAAGTTCATCTGGAAAGACCGCCAAGAGGTCACCTAAGACAGACCTCCATTATGCCATTGGCAATAGGCAAAGTAGATTTGTCCAGACTTCTATCTACAACAGAACTCCTGAAAAACTGCTCAAATAAACCTTGCTACAGTGATTCAGATTGAATATTACTTTCCGTTTCTTCTGTTCCCTATACTTCTCATCAAAAATAAGCCGAAAACTTTGCTAGTGTCACATGAAAGGTATGATTTTGTTTTGCAGGGAGGAGAGGAAGGGAAGGTGAGAGATTCAGGAGCTTGTGGATTTAG
Source organism: Rhea pennata (assembly GCF_028389875.1). Classification (NCBI taxonomy): domain Eukaryota; kingdom Metazoa; phylum Chordata; class Aves; order Rheiformes; family Rheidae; genus Rhea; species Rhea pennata. The sequence goes on from NC_084680.1 coordinate 6,735,128, forward strand.
TAACAGATGGGCTTTTCATTAAGAGGAGCTCCAAAACCTAATGAAATCCATCAGAGTCTTTTTCACTGGCTTTGGTGGACTTTGAAGGAAGCCCTAATTTAGGCACCTAGCTGCAGGGATACAATTACCACCCTTGATCTCAGTGATGGATGTTAACAAGCACTTCTGTCACTCTCACAGGCACTGACAGAAATTTGGGCATCATTTCCAGAGTCCATGTTTGTTCCGAGACTGGCTCAAGCTTTGAATTCCAGCCTCAGGGCAATGCATACAGATAATGGGTTTCTCTTCATCTGATATATAGATATTGCTGCTCATTTACTAGCTGCTGTGGTATTTGGTTGCTGCAGTGTCCAACCATAATGTTTACAGATTGCGGCTGGTACTGAACGTGATGAAAAAGATCCTGTGTAAGGCTGGTTTTGGAGAGTCACTATGATCCATGGGTTTTATTTTGTTTTGTTGAAGCTAAAACTGGTTGTAAAACTAGCCTAGCTTCCTAAATAACCATGTTTAAATATAACTGCATTTAAGAAGTGCAGAAAAAGCGCCATCATTGTCATATTATTCACACTGGCATTTCTGAACAAAAACGGATTTACATTTTCAATTTTGAAATTGTAGCATATAACAAAAAGAATGTTAGGAGAAAAAGGTCAATGCTAATGTGAAATGCAGCACATCATAACGAAACATCTTGATCAACTAAAACATACCTTCCCACGCACTGCAGAATTTTTACTTGTGATAACAGTAAAAATTTTGAATTTTCAATTTCCAATAATTTTTCTTTAAAATAATTCATTACAATTAGGAATACTTAATTCAAGTAGAAATTGACCTTTTCATATCCTCAGATCCTGAAGTCTCAAAGTAAAATTCTGTTGAAACAGTAAAAGTCACACTAGAAATGAAGATGACCATATCAATGGCTAGGGAGGTAAGACAGCAAAAAAGGGAGGCTGAAAATAGACTAAGCAGTCCCCATCGCTGTAGCAAATAATGTGCTTTGTCAGAAGCATAGAGTTGTTATATCTTCGTAGACTCAAGATTTTACTCTTTCTGATTTACAGGAAGACTGGAAAACAAAGCAAAAACAAAAGCTTGCCACACCAGAGGAACACAATAATTGCTTAACGTAAAATACTGTTTGAAAAGAAAATCAGCAATAGCAATAGAAAGAAAAAAACCATCTCAAGTCTCTCCTGTCCACACATCCACAAAGAAAAAAAAAAAAAAAGCCCCAGACAAACTGCCAGCAGATTCCACTAAGTCTAATTTCTTGCCTGAAGTTAACAAGAGGTGGATATTTGCAGTGTGTCACCACCAGCCCATCAGCCCTTCCTCTGTCTAGCATAATATCTCAAGGCCTAGGGACCAGGAGTGACACATCCCAATAGTTGTTGTATTGATTTTAATTCTAAGTTGAGCTCTCCGTTACATACCTGATCCTACTGTAATATTAATTACAAAGTCTCCCTCTGCTCTGGCCCTGCTATGTCATTTGTTATCAAAATGCAGGCACACAAGTGACTGCTGCCTGAAATCCATTTTTCATTAACACAAGTGACCAGTCCTATGTTAAGCATCTCTGGGTTCTGGATGACATTTGTTAAACGCCATCTAGTAGATTGTAAATCATTGTAGTGTTAAAAGAATTCCTCCACTGAGCAGCAGGGAGCTAATCTCTGTCTGCTGGTTTTTAATTGAGTAAAACAAACGATGATGGAACCCTCTTTAGATACACTCGAGCCCTTTCCATTCGATTAAAATGAGCTGAAACTGTTCCCTTTGGGACCGTGCGCTGGCTAGCGAGGGAGAGTGAGATCAGCTAAGAATGGGCATATTGCAGTAATCCTCTTTTTCTTTCCATCACCTCTGCCTGTTCAAAGGGGCAGCAGATGGTGAGGGATTGAGAAGGAACAATACCAAGAAACTTAACAGACATCTCTGAGGAGACAATCCTCAAGGGCTCTGAGCTCCAGTGCAGTCCATGTGTTGGATCCCTTTCATGCTCTCCAAGAGAGTTGTTCTCATAGCTCCAAGCCCCCGAAGGAAATACAGCCCTTATTCTTTTTGTGCCATTTGTGTATAGGGACTTTCATGTTAGTAATTAGAAAGCTGTGCCTATTATCAGACTGCATCATTGCCCAGAAGATCAGGAATTAGAGGAGTTACCTAAGCACTTAACAGACCCAAGAGAATGGGGCCACCCAGCTCTCCTGACTGCTTTTAAATGGCCAGCCCAGATCCCAACAAATGTCTTATCACCTCAAGTAATCCAGAGGGTATGGCTGACAGCTCAAAGCAGGTATTGGAACAAGTATTTTAAAAAGCAGCATAGATTCAGTTCCCTACTCTGTACAACACATCCCATTTGAGCTTGCAAAGGTAACCAACTCTACTGCAAGGCTGTGCTCCCCTAATCTCAGATTGAGACACTCAGCATTTACTTTGCAGATTTAAACCAAATTCCCAAACGTCTATCTTACCTCTTTGCATTAGGGCTGAATAAAGCATATCAGGGCTAGAGAAGGAGCTGAGGGAGTTTGGAGTCCTTGGGACCTCACTCCTGCTTCATGCTGCAACTTTCAGGGTAGACTTTGTTCTGGTTTTAGGACTCCATACAAGGAACCGTGGGACACACTTCTTCTCTTTATTTTGTCATTTTCTAGTTGGTCAGCACTGATTGCTTTTCCCTTCTGTGTTTTTTATTATGGTGCTGGCTGATTTTCCTCCTTCTTTGTGTGCTAGCCTCATCAGTGATGCTATCAGCAGGACATCAATATCAGCTGTGAGAATAAGGTCTGTGTTTAACCTGTGCTCAGAGGGAAAAAACTCTTCCCAGACTTTCTGTAGATCCAGGGCTCTCTTGCTTTGAGACCCTGCTGAGATCTCAAAGGCACAAGAAAAGTAGAAGGTGCTTTCCAAAGCCATGTAGTTGATTCAATCCCCTTTTCTTCCCTCTGCAAGGAGATACTCATAGTTAAGTAGTCATATATATGAGTCAGGTTTCCTAGATTTGTATGTAGACATGTTGCCTCTGCATAATAAACAGCAGTAGGTCCTATAAAAATAAAGCCTGTTTGGCTTTCTAAATATCTTGTTGATATAAGACTGGACTTGAAAAATCCCATATGGGGAACCCTCAGCTTATTTCCCAGCTGGGTAAGATGAAGTTTTAAGGCAGGAAATTATGATGGTAGGTTGTTGTTTTATTTTAAGCCTCAAATCCCATGCTCAGAGATGCGTAGCACAGCTCCTTTTTATGATATAATTAATCATCATTCCATTCAACGTAGTAAGAGGATCTAATGGGATATATTGTCCCATTTTAATGATAAGCACGTCAGATAACATAAATAGGTCAATTGACGTAATTGCAGTAAATACAGAAAAAAACCCTCAATATTTCAAGATGAATTATGTAATTTACATAATTATGTCTAAAAATGGCATGTCACTACTAAGTGTGCTCATCTAGCCCTACCCTATGCTTTCCTCCTTCCTGTTCAGCAGGAATGCATTACTAGACACTGTCATACGTGACTGGAAATCTCTCCAGGTTCTCTGGCTTTGTCAGAGACATTTAATGTTGTTTAGATAGGAGCATTAGCTTGACTCACTCAGTGCAGGAAACCAGTGGCCTCCTGAGCAGAACCCTCTGTCACCCTATATTTTGTCTGGGGTCTGCATGCAGGTAGAGACTGTCTGGAGCATGAAGGCAGCACATGGTGATCTGGGATGGTGCTGGGCTTGTCCCCTCCAAGGCCACAGAAGGCTAACATACAACAGTGGGATCTCCTCGTAGTACCTAGAACAGCAGATTTGTAATCTTTTATTTTTCCAAATGATGTTGCTTATGCTGATGGGACATGAAAGAAGGTGATGCTAGGAAGTGCAGAGCATCCTTTCAGCACAGGGTTGAGCCCTCTTGTAGGACTTGTTGCTTTTGACAGCAAGTGCCTCGCAGCCACCCTGGGCAGAAGAATCCCCTTCTACAGGACACAGGTTTATTCATAGAATCATAGAATCAGTAAGGTTGGAAGGGACCTCTGGAGATCATCTAGTCCAACCTCCCTGCTCAGCAGGGTCACCTACAGCATGTTAGACAGAGTTGCGTCCAGGTGGGCCTTGAAGATCTCCAGAGATGGAGACTCCACAACCTCTCTGGGCAACCTGTTCCAGTGCTCCGTCACTCTCACAGGGAAGAAATTCCCCCTCACGTTCGGGTGGAACTTCCTGTGGTTCAATTTCTGCCCATTGCCTCTTGTCCTGTCACAGGGACAACTGAAGAGTTTGGCCCCGTCCCCTGGACACCCTCCCTTCAGGTCCGTATACACATTGATCAGATCCCCCCTCAGTCTTCTCCTCCCCAGGCTGAAGAGGGGCCCAGCTCTCGCAGCCGTTCCTCATAGGGCAGATGCTCCAGCCCTCTGATCATCCTCGTAGCCCTATGCTGGACTCTCTCCAGTAGCTCCATGTCTCTCTTGTACTGGGGAGCCCAGAACTGGACACAGTACTTGAGATGAGGCCTCCCCAGGGCTGAGGAGAGGGGCAGGATCACCTCCCTTGACCTGCTGGCAGCAGTCTTCCTATTCAGAGAAAGAAGTAAGGTAATTCTGTTAAAATGCATTAATTTGCTGTGAAGTAAAAAAATCAAAATGACTGATCACAAGATGCCCAGTAGGAAAAGTTTTGGCGAGTCCACTTTTTCCTGAAAGGCATAATGTTCAGTCAGCTGTCAACAAGCTGAGGGTGCTACCCACCTGGGATCTCCAACACTCGATTGATTCCTTCATGCTGTGGGATTTACAGTTGGTTACAGACCCAAACTCCCTCAGAAAAAACAGGAAATACCTGCCCTAGACTTCAGTGGATCTCTTATCTATCCAGATGTCTTCACAGAATTGGGAGAATACGGCTGATGAGTGTCTCCAAGCCCTCTTTTGAGTAGGATCAAAAAAAAAAAAAAAGAAAAAAAAAAAAAAAGACAATTATCCCAAATTTCAGTTGAATACTGGATACAGCTCTGCAGTATATCACTAAGCCCAGGTTTGTCTCTTTCCCCTGTCTTGGTTGCACAAATAGGACTGACCTCCACAAATCTATTTTAGTTCAATACATCCTTACATCCAAAATCCAGCTTTTGGTCTCAGGGCAATTCTAATGGGGGAAAGGTGGAGCATTATTATATCTAAAATTGAGATAACAAGATCCAGATCAATGAGACTGTATGGAAAGTTAGTAGTTTGAAAAGGAAAAAAAAGGCATCTAAACTGTGTTTAAAATTCAGGCAGATAGGTTAACCCAGGTTTACTCTTGTTGTGTGTGCAGTTGAAATGTCATGTTTAGGGGGAAAGAAAGTGATAAATCAACCCAGGAGCTGTTCCTATTCCCTTTACACTGCTTCTTTTCCCCTGCCCTTTCTCCTAAGTCTCTGGGTCTGTGCTTGTTTGGTTAGTTGTGCAGAAAGCCATTTTCACTGCCCCTGTACATTTTACCAGCCACGTCTGAAAACCAGGAGAGAGAACTCCAGCTGCTGAAGTGCACAATTTGCTCTTAGCTACAGTCTAGTAATTGAAAACTGTCATTCTGCGGGAAAATTGCAATGCAGTGCAAGAACAGGAGCAGGCTGGAGTTTGTCACACTGCATCTTGAGATTTTGTAACTAGTTTCTGCTGAACTTTCCCCCCCTCTGGGCTCTGATAGCTTGCTTGCTATTTACCAGCCCCTAGGAGAACTGCTATTGAAATACTCTGACGGCTGTTATGTTTGTTTATATTTCTTTTTGTTTCCAGGGCCAAGGCAGGGAGAGAGGAAGATGAAACTGGATTTGAAGACAGGGAACTTGGGCCAACACTAGATTCCCAGGACTCTCATCATTTATTTTTAAGTATGAAGGCAGGGAAGCCTGGAGGTACTAACAAGTTATAATATAGATTTCAGTTATACTAATTACCTTGCTTTTATTGTTTGGGTGACATGAATTGTATTACAATCCCAGAGTAATAAGGTCAGGGAAGCAGAGAGCTCTGGGCAGTGCAATAGCAGCAGGCAGCATGAGGGATGGAGACATGGGCCCAGGACACTTCTAGTGAAGCAGCTCCACACTCCCTGCTCAAGCACTTCCTGTGCTGCAGTAGGGAGAAAATACACCTCCACCGGGAAAACACAAAACTCTTCCTTTATCCCTTGCTGTTCTGGGAGCGCAAGGTCTGTTATCTGACTATTCTCTACTGGCTTTACTTCAACAGAATATCTTGCTGAAACTTCCTTCTCTGGTTCAAACCAGAATCTATAGGATATGTTGTGATGGTGGGAATTAGGCTGGTGACAAGATATGAATGGCAAATGCCAAATAGCACTTACAGTCACATCCACCATGGGGTATGACTTCCTCCAAAGGACCCTTCACCCTCAAAATTTGCTTTCTGCATGAGCTGTCTGAACCCTTGAAGATGCTGTTCCTGGATACGTTTCCTTCATTATTGTCCTACCACAATGTTTATGTCCCTTTGTGTACCTCATCTCCAGTGGGAAACAGCAGTACCATTCTCTCTCAGTCAGTTATGCCAGGAGAAGAGCTTGAGTCTCCTGACCACCAGCTTTGTGCTATATTGTGGTTGGACCACACCATGCTTTTCACAGCCGATTCAAACAGAAAGGTCACGTCCTACCGTATTGTAGACAGCAACTTATAAAAGATCACTGTAAGACAGAGTATCCACAAATCAAAAGTTGCCAATTACAAGTAGGGATGGAGTAACTCAACTTTTTTCATATATTTACATATGTATATAACAGTTGGAGTTTTTTTATTTGAAATTTTGTTTCACAGTAAAGCTTGACTTTGATAACTTATTTTTTCTGAAGAGGAAAAAAATCTGAAAAATGTTTGAGAGTGAAAATTCTTGACTACCTATAAAGAGAAGTGGTCAGCTATCTGGATAGCTGCCAAGCTATGGCAGTAAATGCCAGATGATGACTGTTCAATTTCATGCAACACTCATGATAATGTCATTTCTCCTGGTTGAAGTATTGATCACAATTGACATTTCTTACAATTTTTGTTCATTTTTTGATTAAAAAGCAGAAGTTTATTATCTGATCCAGATTTTTACACAACCACTATTTTTTCTAGAACTCTTTACCACATAAGTGGACAAATAATCCAAATTATCTCCTCCTCTAAAAAAAAATGGTTCAGTCCTTATTTATGATAGCATCATGTTTTTAGTCAAATGATGTGGCTGGTCACCTCTGTCACGGGAATTTGTCTCGCTCCCAGATTGAATAGCAAATATTTTAAGAAGGGAATAATGAATAGTCAATATTGACCTTCTAGGATCTCTTCTCACTTGAATACTTATTTTGTTCTCCCTAGTCACAGTTTGTCTACAGTGGGGCTGCCTGTTAGGATCAAAACCCATTTAAGATACAACCATCTGCTCTGCTTCTGACAGAGGCACCTTGAAAAGACACAAAGAAGCAACCCCACCCCACTCCTCACAAACCACAAAGTCAAGTGGTATCTATAGGACTGATAGATTATGAACCTTAGTGTGTCACCTTGAAAACCTGTCTATTTTTTTCCCTATAGAAAGTAAAGCTCTTACCAATCTCAAATCTTTGGATTAAAGACAGTGCAAGAGTCATTTCTGGGACATAATGTCTTGCTAAGCTTGGGGCTGCCTAGGGTAGGCTTGAAGAGCTGAGTTCAGTCCTGATGCAACTGGAGAACGTACCATCTCACATGAACCAAAACATATACCAAAGAGGGTTGATGAAGGGCTTCAAATCTGTTCAATCCTCCCAATTACTCCCCCCAGAGCCTAGCTGGAGGTGACTGCTGGGGGTGCATGAAGTGACTTTAGGCTGAAGCACTCATCTTAAATCCCCTTAGCACCATTTTGGAGGGAAGGAAGGAATAAGAAGGGATTTGGTGATATATTTGCAATTATGAAACCAAGGTTAGATTCCAGGAAGGAGGTATGTGAGGGATATAAACAACACGTATATGAACTATTCAAAGAAAGCTACAATTTATCAGTTAATTACCAATATTGCGTGATAAATTAAGCTTCTGGTCTGAGGAGGGAACAAATTCCCACCTGAACTTGGCTATGCAGAGCATAGGGAGTTGTGTGGCTTTGGAAACATCAAAAATATTCCTTCTAGGCCAGCTGTATTGAAATCTAGGCTGTTCCAGTTCCTTGCATTTTTCCCCCTAACTGTAAAAAACCTTTTCTCCTTGTCTTCATCAGAATCCACATCTCAGAGCACAGCCATGGTAGCTAGGACCAATAGCCTGTCTTCTGAAGTGTCTTTCACTGTGAAGAAGAGATGTTGCTGGCTGATGTGTTATGGCTGTTCTCCTATGATACAGGAAAGGCCCTGACAGCTTGCTTAGCGTAGATCAGGGAGAATCGGTTTTGTGCAGCACTGAGCTTTCAGAACCTCTCTATCTTGAGCATTAAATGGGTCCTGGCTGCCTTCTATACTGTTTTGCCATCTAGACTCCCTGAATCTTTGAATCTTCGTACCTCGTGTTTTGCTTGCGTAAACACCATTCTTCCTTTCTTGCCAACATAAAGTGGCCATTTTGTTCTCCAGTGGAATAGCAAGGAACTTATGTAAGGAGGGAATGAGCTGAGACAAGGGATAAGGCTCTGGTTGAAACCTCAGAGGAGCAGGAGATGAAGCATCCTGACCGATGCCTTTTGTGATGCTGCTTGTCAAACACGGCCACGTCCCTTCGTTCCATTCCCCAGCCTGCCTGTGCATTCCAGCATCCACATGGCCAGGCAAGACAGCCTGTTCCCAGCGACAGCAGAGCAGAAACAGGCTCCATGCGCTCACTTCTGGCGATCCTATATCAATGGCTGAGCTAATGCAAATTTCCAATGCCCTTCCCTCCACTATTTTGTGTACTCCATTGCTACAGAGACTGCCCAAGTTATGCAGTGCTATACAGCACGCTCTCTTATAAGACCTCCTCCTTTCTGTCTTGGGCTCTTTACCTCTGTTGCCTCCAGGAGCAGTTAGAGGCCCACGATGGTATTTATTCCATATGTGCTTCTCTTCAAGCTCTGTCTACTCCCTTTAACTCTAAAGAAGCTCTGTGCCTCTTGCTATCTGTCCATGCTTTGGCTGGGAGTGCACTCGTCTGCCATGGGTGCAGCCAGCCCTCATAGACGTGCTGGGGGGAGGCACAAGCAGCTGTCTCTTCTGTGTTTTCTTCCCTCCTCCTTTCTTTTCCTTCTTTCCACAGGGGAAAAAGGCCATTGTGGTTGTTATAGAGGCAGATGGCAGCACTAAAACTAAGAGCATTAATTACTACTATTATTTTTAGCAGAAACATATTGCAGGCAGCATGATTCAGAGCTGTCCAAGCTCCAGCGAGAGGCTGAGCACTCAGTGCTGAGCCGCTGGCAAGACTGGGGAGAACAAAATGAACATTCCTCCAAAACTTGGGGAGAACCATCATTTATCGGTCTATGTCTCACCCTCAATCACATGCCAGGAACGAGTGCGCACAAGGGAAATTCAAATGGGAAAATCTTCCATATTCCCACTGTTAGAAATCAAAGCTTGGGTGGATCATACTGTTGCTTTCGCTGGCACATTTCCATGGGCATCAGCAATGTTCCTGTAGATGTACAGCTTTGGTTCTTTAAGTGGGAGACAAATCAGTCCATGTATTTTAATCTGTAACATTTTATTGGCATTATAAAACATGGGATGAGGTGCTGTATGAACACAAAAACGAGCAACAGCCTTGGTTTAAAGAATTTACAACTTAAGAGACAAGACAACAGTTGGCAGAAAGAGAAAATACTTCTAATTTTACAGCCTGAGAGCTGAGGTGTGCTAAGGATGGTTTAGAGACACTTGCATGGTTCCTAATCACAGGAAACATGAAAATTAAATGTGACTTGTGCTTCTGATATATATGTATTGTTGGAAAGATCACAAAGAGTGAATGGCAGAATTGGTAACTGCAAGTAAACCACTATTGCATTGATTTAACCACAGTTAACCTCACTGCTAAAGCCCATGATCCAGCAAAATATCTGAGGTAAGATCTAAACATGGGCTTAAAATAAACACTTGTTCAAGGGTCTTTTTAAATAGAGATGGATTTAAACCCATTCCCAGAGGTGAGTGTATTCTTCAAGGGCCTACTGAATTGAGGCAGAGTGTTGTAGTTAGAGTCAAAAAGAGAAGTGAAAGAAAATACTTGCCACACATTATTCTGAGAATTCTGTGTTCACTCATTAAATCATTTACTAATGACTCCTCAGGAAAAACAGGAACAAATCACCAGGTAAGTTATTCAACAAAACCCCACAAATTCAACATGTAACACATTCATCAGAATCTGTTCAGCCAGCTTCACTGCTTGGACACAGCCCTGTTTTCTTGTCTAATCTCCCAGGCAGAAAGACTGCCAAAAAGTGCAAATGATACTGTAAGAAGAGAGGCTTTTTGGTGGCCAAATACTTAAATGATATTTACATGGACGCTTAGCATCTCACTTCCTAAAAGACACATTCCTGCTTCCCATCTGGTCATGGAGTTTTTATATGTGAGTGTATATATATATATATGTGTATGTATGTGTGTGCATATATATATATGTATATATATATATATGTATTCTGGAACTGGGGGAGGAGGGGCAGGGAGACAGGATATATTTGTCCACGGGACCAAACATTTCATGCTGGATTCATTAAAGAGGGATGGATTGGAGGCAGCAGTTTCCCTGTGCTGAGCTATTGAAAGTGAAATGGGATAATTGCCACAGTTACAACTAGACTGATCAAGCTGCGAGAAACAAGTTTCAAATTGTACCAATCAGCCCTAATCCGAAGGAGTTATTAACAGAGCTCTACCCTGGTGAGTCCGCATCTGCTAACTTGAGATAATGATTTATATCACCCTTTATGAAAGTTCCAATTTATCCTAATTCAATAAGGGAAAGCCAGCAAGCTCCGAGGGAGTCATAGAGAAGGATTCAGCACAAGCCCCTCAGCTGCACTCCCTCTCCCAGGTGGGGAGCAGCTGCTGCACTGTCTCATCTGCTGATGGGAGCCACAGGGATGAGGGAAAGAAAGGAGTAGGGAAGCGAGTAAAGTCTTACGGCAAAAAACGTCTGCCGCAAAGCTCAGCAGGCGCAGAGACCCATCCTGCAAGGAGGCAGCTTGGGTGCTGTCTCCACACCCGCCTGTTGTGGTGCATGTGAGCGTGGGTAACTTGTGCAACCACTCTGTTCCACAGTTTTCCTCTTTAATACGTAAGTTCAAAAATCATGCCTTATTTTGGAAGGCTTCTTAAAAGAGGTAAAAGCCTCATTTGGGTGGTTTCTTTTAATAACACGAGAGGATGTAGAAGTACAAGGTGCTTTACTATGAGCACATGTACATCAGTTCTAGCCTTTAGCACAGCTGAAGAATAGGGCTGGCCATGAGGATGTGGTATGGAAAGGGCAGCTGATACCTCCACTGGGATGAGAGAAGCAATCTTGAACACCTGGACAATGGAAGCTTTGCTACACCCTTTAAAACAGGAAAGAAAATCCACAATGCTTCAAAGGCTGCAGGCTCACCTTATATTCTCAGGCACATTTTTGTGAATGCAGAGGCTGTTTAAGACTCTGGGAAAAGGGAAAGGCTTTGGACCATGTGGAAGATCTGCCTGATGTGCTGTCTTTAGAGTCTGAAATAGCATCAGGGACGGAAGCTGGGCAGTATCCTTTGAAGAAAGTACATGAAATTTGCTGGATTTTCAGGGTACGATGATGCTGTAGTCCCAACTATATTATGGTGCACTTGAATGATCTTGGACTTCTTGATGAACATTCTTGTTACAACCCAATTCAGAGCTGCTCTAACTGATAACACAAGTCAAATATCACCCCTGAGTCCTACATGTCTCTTACTTCCTGCACACACACATTCATTAACTTATTCCCTCAGGATTTTTTTAAAAAGTGTATAATAGTAGGGCACGGACATTTTCAATCTCCATTTGGTCTTGCACTAAATGAACCAGAGTAACAAGATTTCTGCATTTTGTTCTCCTCCTGAGGGGAAGCTTTATGTTATTTGCTGTGTTTGCAGAGTTCTAGTATCTGCAATGTTTGCCTGGCTTTTTTTTATTCAAACATATTTGTTCCAATAGCATTCCTGCATTCCTAACCCATTTTACAGTTATTCTATGAACACTCATTGAGTGATAGCTTTTGCTTTTATTTCAGGAATATTCCACAATAGTAAAAATACTGCAAGCTGTTCAGTGACTATTTGTGAGAAGGTTCACAGCCAAAGGGCTTCTCTCTTTCTTTCTTTTTAAGGATACCTTGACATTTGATTGACTTCATCTTAATTCTAAAACTTTTGAGTATCTAATTAAATAACAGGAACTACACCTCACAACTGAAACGACCAATGATACACTCTCAGTAGCAACTAGCGCATAGCTGAGTATAGAAAGAAGCTTGCAAATAGGCTGAGAAATGAGAGATTTGCTCAGATTTGCTCCTGACCTAGGAGGTACTCTTTGGTCTTCTGAAGTGTTCAGTGAACCATTTTTTATGGGAGGCATTTCCCATGCCTCTTTATGGGCCCATCTCAAAGCATTCCTGTCCCCTTCCCTCACCAAAAAGCAAACAAACAAAAATCATATATAAGCTCCAGATCTTCTAGATTTTATTGCTTTGTACCACTTCAATGGCAATAGCATCTGCCTTAAAACTCCCTGAGGTTACTTCCCTGATGCTATTGTGTTCATTAGCTGCTGAGCAAGGAACATGCTGGCTTTCTGGTGTAATGAAAGTCTGCAGTACTAATGCATGTCTTCTTTGCAGCCTGTTGAAATCCTGCCAGGACCCTATTTCCCATCACAGTCACAAACAACAGTCTTTCCTCTGTGTTAAGGGCTTTAAGCAGTATCTTGAGCCAGTCTTCAATTACCGTTGATGCTTATCCTATTTGTGTCAGGCTGTTTGGGAGAATGATACACTAGGACAGTGCTGGCACCTCTTAAATTCATATGCAGAGTCAGTTCTTCTGGATTCTATTTCAACCTGATTTTCTGCCAACTTCCATGTTGTACAGCCTGTAAAATAGTGTGGCAAAGCTTCAACAGAAGAAAAAATCAGATGTAGCAAGGGAGAGAAAAAGGCATCATCATCAAATCATACTCTAATGGCGTGTTTCTTGCAATGTAACTGAGAGCTGAGGACTGGATTGCGGAAGGGGCAAGTGCACACAGCTCTGAGTACAGCTCAATTTTTAGAGGTATATGTTAAAAGGAAGAGCGAAAAAAAATCATGATCCAGGGATCGTGTACCGGGAAGTTATTTGTTCCAAGACTACTTTCTACTCAGGACAAAAATAGTGTCCTGAAGGGTCTTTAGGCTGCTGGAACCAGGATCTACATCCCTGGGCAGTACAGTCCAAATTGGGACGGATTGCTCCGGTGTACATGTACTTGTGATGCATAGCTAGCCTAAATGTTGGCATTTCTCATCTGCTGTGGACTCAGATCATGCAAAGCAGTGAGTGTGGAACTGGATTCCTTTTCTCCTGTCACTTCTGATTCATTTGTTATCTAGGGCCATTAGTTGTTCCGTTACTGCTAGAGATTGCCAATGACCAATCAAATGCTTTGTAAAGGATCTCCAAATAGGAAAAATTATATTGAGACCTTGTGCTGCGTGGTCTTATAAAGTTCACAGTGGGTAAAATGTGTTCGTCTTTCTTAACATATCCTTTGCAAGGCACCCTGAGTATTCTATTGATCACTGTGAATTAATATACAGACAATTGAAAAACTCCTGCACTATGTTAAATATTCACCTGCTGTGCAGAAGTGGGTGATTTCTTACCAGCTACCACACAGAAAGCTGTAGTTATCTTAATTGCCAAGAAATCCCTTAAAAGGACAGCTTACATTTGCTCTGCCCCAACTATTTGGCTACTTGATATGGTTGTGAGGTCAACAACATTATCTCCACAAGTCTCATTTAATCTCCCTATGGCCTGCTTCAGGCTGGATAAAGTCCAAAAAGAACCCACTAGGGCAGAAATGCATCTCTAGTCCTGTGATAAACCCAGTAAGATAAAAAATTCCTATATTTCTAGAGAATGAGGACCCACAGTGACCCCCAAAGCCACTAATCACAGTCATGGGCCATCCAGTTTACCTGCACACAGACAGCTCGTAATTTGTGAGAATAACTTGGGGCGATGAGGGAAGCCAAAGTCTTATGCTGTAATTTACTGAACCCCACGTGCGGCCTTGTCAAATAAAATAGTTGAGCCTGTGCTGCTTGTGGAAGTAGCTGCTCCTGGGAAAATGCCAGACAGTTTCTGCAGTGGCTGCTGGAAGCAGCAAATCTGGAGCTGGATGTCAGCAGGCTCGACAGAGGCCATTCACCCGCACCCCAATGCTTGCTATCCCAACGCCCCCTCTTGCACTAGGCAAGGCTTCGTGAAATCACTTCCAGCTCAGCGTGTGTCTGATGCCACAAGTGTCAGACATTCAATCTATGACAATAAGGGAGACGTAAAAACAGTAACTATTAAATATTTATCAAGATTATCTGTTTGACCTTTATTTTTACAACTATTTTCACGCTAGCGAGGAGCGATGGAGACAGGCTGCAAAGTGGGATGCTGTGAGAGCAGCTGCGCCTGGTGTCACGATCTGTCTCTCACTTTCTACCTTCCCGTCTTCCTCCCCAACCCCTCCTCCTCTCACATTCCCTCCCTCCTCTGGGCATGCTGGGAATAAGCCCACAGGCCTGATAAAAACCTGAAATGGCTACCGTGTTTGGCACGGAGCAGATGGCAGCACTAAAGCTCAGGGAGATTATATTATTAATACTAGATTTAGCCAAAGCATGTTGAAAACCATCCAATGAGGAGCAACTTCCCAAGCCTATCACATCTTAAGGAAGCAGCACAAGTGCTTAGCAGGAATGTGGAAAGACACGTTCCTTTCCCAGATGTGTATTCCCCTTATTTTGTCCTTCTTTCATCACGAGGCACTGGAGGAAGCTTTTCCCTTGAAGGCAGAATCCTTGTTGCATTCTTACCCCCTAAATCTTCCCACAATAAGAAGGTAAATGTTGCTGTCGACAAGCTTCAAGATGAAAATAGAGAAAGCAAGAGGAGAAAGAGGGGGAAAAAAAGAGATTTCAATTGACCCTCAGTTTCTGTTTGACCGTCACAGCTAATTGAATTGCCTTCAGTCAGTGCCAGACTTTGATGGCTGCCTTAAGAATACGGTTGGCAGAGTAACAGAGAATGACAGCTGCTTTTTGCAGCTGGTTCCAAACCAAGGAATAGGTCAACGAGCACGGACGAACTGGGACTTTGAAGCAAGGAAGTACATGCGCACTCGACTCCACAACACAGGCTGAACGATGGGAGAAATTGCCATCTCCCGCTCCCTTTTTTTTCCAATTCAGCATAAAATATCTGGACAAGTGTCATTGCATTGCAGTAGGCAGGTGTTGAGTTTTTGCGTACTTTCTTTCTCCCCTTTCTATTATTTCCCTAAGCCCATTTTTCTGCCCAATGGCTGAGATGGAATCAGTAATCGAAAAGCAGCACTGCTCAAATCAATTGAAAAAGTCATTAAGCAGCTGTGGTGTAAAAAAGCCTTCCCCACACTGAACTCTGGAGCTGGCCCCATCCATTCACTTCACCTCCCCAGCCGGCTGTGCTGGTGCTGGCTGCCCAGTTGGGACACCATATCCCAAAGATCCATTGGCTGCAGCCAGGCATGGAGGAACCAGTCACCTGTTAAATTTAGATTTCTTGAATCTGCCAACAGCCTGACACATTGATAAACAGCTGCGATTTTTAGCAAAGGTTGGGAATGCTCACTCACTTGCTGTTAATTGCTTTGTGGTACTGAACCATAAAGCCTGCAGTGACTCAAGCCCAAGCAATCTCCCAGTAATGCAGGGGATGGTGACCAGCCGTGGTGAGATCAAGGTCCCTCCATCACTCTCCCGACCGCGGGCCAGTTGATCTCTCTCAGAGCAAAACCTCACAGATTTATGACCAGCCCAGCCGCCGTGTCAACAGGAACTAGAAGCTACGACCACCAGGCTGCCACTGGCAGAGAAATGGACCTCCCAGTCAGCGGCTGCCAGCCTGTGCCGTGATTCATCGTGGCGGGGACAAAGGTGCCACGAGCACAGGATGCACTCACGGTGCCGCACAATTAAAATGGAGAGGAGAGCTTTGCAGACACGCTCCATGCTCCCAGCACGATCAGATGCTTCGAGAACTCCTTGCTTAAGCATCTCAAAGGAGACTGTGTGCACAAGAGCTCGAGGGAGGGAAGAAAATAACCTAGCACCGGTGCATGGATTTGTTACAAGGAAAGGAAGTCGAGCCCTTGAAAAAGTTAGCCCTGAATACTGAGAAATCAAGTTTCAGTATTTTGGGAAGTCTGGCCACAGGTATTTTGATCACTTGTGTGAAGATTAAAAAGCATTTTGTGATAGGCTATTTACTCTAAGCTGATGCTCAAATACTTTTAGAAAACAAAGGAATAATACACAGCTACACTGATAACCAAAGAAGGAAGATGACTGAACTTGTCAGTTAAAGTTACCATTGTTCTTTTTTCCTCTAGTGTGTGTTTTTTTCCAGCTTTCAGGGGAAAAAAAGAGAGAACAAGAGCAAATCCACTGTTAAAGATGACAGCTTCTTTTTAGGCTTTTTTTTTTAATGGGATATACCACAGATTATTTCCGATTGAGCCAGCCTAATCCTCAAATAGTAGAAATTAGCATGACAATCACTGACTTCTCTATAAATAGAGCAATTATCAGGAGAAAAATAAGGTCAAAATGTATTTACCACTAATTCAAAATCTGAGTGAGTCACTGAACAAGTGATTTGCTATAACATGGAAATGTCCTGGGGGTATGAGTTGAGAAGCCCAGCTATACATGCCATTGCTTGCAGTTTTATAAAGTGGAAGTAGATGGAAACGCTCACTTTCAAGACTGTGGGCAGGAAGCCAGCTATTTTATTAGCTTGTAAATGCTATATCTCTTTTAAACAAACTTCACAACTTGAAGGTACCATCTCATCAGTGGTAATTAGTTAATGAGGGGAGAGAAACTGATGAAAAAAATCTGGGAATATGAACTGAAGAATCCCTTACTACTATATTCCTGCCTGCACTTGTTATTTTAGTGACCCAGGGAGTGTAATAGGCTAGACGGACTTTAGTCTGGCCTGATAACAGTGCTAACACATCTCTTGCTAACATATCCACCTGGTCCAAAACAAAAGGCAGTCAAATTACAGCCATGTTTCACTAATACAGTCCTTGTGACCCATTGCCATTTTTCTAGGAGTCGAGGACTAGCAAGCTGTATGGTGATTTACTCTATCAGGATTTTCAAGTAATGGAAGTTGGGCTGAGTTAAAGCAGATTTCTTTCATGATAGACATATATAAGGTTTAAGCTGCACCCATGTTTGTCTCCATGCGTACAGATGGCTCTGAAAGTTAGGGAGACGGGCAAGAAGAAACTAAAGTCAGATCGAAGATGTGATCCCTCTCCTAGGCAGTGGAAAGTGGCCAGTTAGAAAAGACACTGATTTTCTGCAGATGCCCTCAAAGCTTCTACAAAGTTTCAGTACTGGATAGCATCTGGGAAAGATTTAAGACAACAGGGCATGACAGGGATTATACGTCCCCTTTTGCCGAAGAAAACAGCCAAAAAATGATCGAACAAAGAAGAAAAGATGAACTGTCCTTCTTAACACCATCTACTGACATTGGATTCCTTATGAGTTGAGATATCCATCTTAGATGCCTTGCAGTGCTCTGTAAATGGACACCTTTCTCCATCCCACAAGTACAGTTTGCTCCCACAAGCCTGGTAACAGAGGATAACTCCGGAGGCACCACGGTGCTCTCTGACCAGGCTCAAACTCCTTTTTGGGGATGAGGATTCTGCAGCAGCACAACAGCATTCACACAGGGACGGCACTTAATCTCCCCTCTGTCCTCCCTGCCACTGTGCCAGGTCAGAGACTGTGTAAAGCCCCAGTAATTAAACCAGATAAATAAAAATCACATTGCTCATAATTACTATGGACAATTTTGTGTAATTAGATGTTAAGTGTGGTACCCACTCTCCTTTATGGCCCTAGATAAATACCTGCACCTTGACTTAAAAGAAGTCTGGTAGGAAATATAACTGCTTTGTTGCTCTCTGTGTAATTAACTACCATTAAAGTCACTAATTAGATCGTAAGTTTTAAATAAGATGCCCTAATTATCTTTGGTACACAGTGAACTGATTTGCTGGGGCAAAGTCTTCCAAAATGAAAAAAATGTCTTTTGGCAGCTCTGAGGGTTATTTTTATTTTATTATTTTTCCATATCTCAAAGTCAGTGAAAAGATGAGTTTGGTGCCCATTTCTTCACATCATACTGAGGCACAAAGCCTCAGGGCAGGAAGCCAAGGGAGAGAATAGATGTCCCCAACACAGTTTATGATCTACAAAAGGGTGCACGCATTTGTGTATACATGCGGGAGAAGTTTTTATTTCCAGAAAGGAATGTGATTTTGTTATAACAGAGACGCTCCTCACCAGCTGTATATATTTTCATTCTGCTTTTGTTACGAGTAATGCTGCATTAACAGATATCACTAACAGCACAGGATAAATTTGGGAAGTTTAGGGTGCTGTGCAGAATAAGTCTTCTCAGATAGCAGTACCTGGTGTCTGTTCCAGCTCTTCAGGAATGTTCCATGAATCTCTCAATCTTTCCAAACACTTAAATATTGCCAGTTCCCACTTTACAGAACTAACAAGGGAAAGGTGGCAAGCAGTAAGTTCGAGGACACAAAAGTTAAGGCACCATATGCCAACTATCATTTTCCAAATACTCAGTGAGGCTGAAAAAACAATAACAACAACAAGCAAGCTTAAAACTGAAGTCTATCTTCTCTACTTCCCAGGGTCAGGTAAAGAAAATTTTTAAAGGCTGGAATGCCTACAGGATGGGGCTGAGTCAGGGTCAAGTACAACTGCTCCAAGCACAGCCAACACAGAACAAACATGTGGCAGTGGAGTCTTTACTAGAAACTAAGATACAGAGACAACTGTAAATTGTTCCATTATTTTGTGCTTGTAATACTAATCCTCTGCTTGGACCCAGGTGATAAGAAATATGTTTTGATACAAGCAGTTTCACTAGCATAGAAAACCAGTATGTTGTTAAGCTCTTTGTCCAAGCCACTCAGCAAGTGAGCTGAAGAGCTGGATTTTTCTGAAATCCCTGAAGCAAACCCACACCTTTCCAGACAAGTCTGTCAGCCCCTTCCCAAGACAACGGCCTCTCTTCCCCTCCACATAAGGAGTCTCAAATCCTCTGTTCACAGAAAATCCTGGAAGTCACTTTTCACTTTCCTTTCTCATCACATTTCATGAGAAGACTAAAAATGGCTATTTACAGATCCTGCATTACAGAAGATCTCATTCCTGTGATAACTAAATTTTTCTTGAATAATGGAAATAGTTTATTTCCCCTCACCTCAGATTTCATTTGATGTCATTGCAGGTATAATGCACTGCCAATATATAAACCTTAAGGTTTCAAGAGGTGACTGATAAAAATGTAAACACTTTGAGATAAATTGGTCTTTTACTCCTGGCTTCCAGATTCTCATATTTTAGTGGTATTGCTTGGATCTAATAAGTTCATTCTGAATTACATGTGGTTTTGGTTTCAAAGAGGTCTCAAGATCCATAGTCACTTCTCTGAGGCCTGGAGTTATTTGCCATGGCTTCCTGGGGCTGCCAGACCCTTTTTGAGGTCTGAACTGCAGCACCTAGAATGTAATTGAATTTTTCATTCCTGTAAACAGCATTGGTTCCCAAGGACACTTTGAAAGGTCAAAGGGATTTTTAAGCAGTCCCTTCCCTGTGCTCTTACATCCAAAGGTAAAATAAAATATGAAGTTGTCCCTAGGTAAAGACACTCAGTTGTGCCCCAGCAAAGACACAGCACACAACACTTATCATGGGGGAAAGCTATAGCTTTCCTAGCTTCCTCGGAGAGAGTTCTGCTGAGCACAGATGTCTAAGACAGTGCTGATTTTTTAGCCTTAAGGCAGCTCCAATAAAAGTTAAATAGAGAACCAGCCTCTTGCACTCTACAGTGGAACCATCTTTCTCAGTGTTCCTTATAACTATACAAACTTGTTCTCTAGCCACTTTTTCTCTCCTCTCAGCTGTCTTCCTCCCCCTCCTCCCCCTTCTATCTTCTCCTTCCATGAGCTTAGGGAGTACAGGAAGCATGACTTTGGTAAGGTATCTGCACCAGGTACTGCTTGACCTATTGGGCTTTTGGTGGACACAAGAGATGGAAGTCCCCAGGACTGCTGCAACAAGTCTGTACCTTGTAACTCTGTCTAAATGCACCACAGAGGTAACTGCGATTGCAGGTGAGACAGACTTACCTGCTCTGCAATAGTACTGTCTTCCTGATCCCCACTGAATTTAAGGGAAGACTGCCTTCCTTCTGCTTCCTTGCCCCAGTAACAAAGCAGGGGCCTTAATTCATATTGAAGAGGGCAAGCATTCATGTCCTTCCTTTTAGCTATTGACTGAGCACAGAACAGGCAGATAAGAGAAATATGCACTGAGTGGAAAGTTGTGCATATGGGCTGTAAAATCCCCCTTTGTGGAACAATCAAGTCTGTTACACATTTAATTCCCAGATTAATAATAGTCCCTCTGTATTCTTATCCTTTGGTACCTTGGTACTGCTCAGCTGCTCAGGCCCAGCAGCTAAATCTCTCCTGTAGAGAGCCAAACTAATGCAAATGTTGTGTTCATGAATAACCAACAGGTAACCAAAACACAGAAAAAAAGGAACAATTATGGCTCCTGCCTCATGACTCACTGTGGGAGCTTGCCACCAATAAAGAACTTGAGACTCTCTCCTCAGTCTGTTGCCACACACATTCCATACAGAATTTCAATTTAAAATTAAATTTGAAATGTGTAATTGACTAAAAAATTCCTCCCCCTATAACAACCATCAGTTAATTACAAGCCTGCACTTGGTGTGCCTTTTCTGTAACTAAGAGCTCCAGTAGCAATTCAACCTTTACTTAAGAATAGGGTTTAGGACCCATTGCACAGACACTTAATATCTGTGTGTTAACAACACATTATTAACACACTGTTCTCTTGCATACGATATACAACACTGACTTCTACAGATCTAATTGGACTTTTCTCAAAAGGGAGGGAAATCAGGAATAGGCCATTAGAATCCATTTGAGCTTTTGGGAAGACTACTTAATAAAGCATTTTCTCAAATATATAGGGCACAGCTTCACTAGAAACTAGACTTGCACACATTTAAGCCTCCTCCTCCTTAAGCCAAAATTAACCATTTGCAATTCAAATGTGTCACTCCGCAAGATTTCTGTATAAAAACAGCCATTTAGTTTTGGCTGCAAATAAAATGAAAATTGGAACAAAAAATAGCAAATGCTTGAGAAACTATATATTGCAAAACTCTGAATTTTATGCAGACTTATCCCTAGCCTCAGGTGTTTCAACCCAATTCCCTTTTAAGCCATCTGTAGCTGCATGGCAAGGCAAGGGCCACTTCTGGTCTATCACCCTTCACTTCCTGTTCTTTTCACACCAGGACTGGTCGTACCTTTTGGGGTCTAAACTAATTCCCTTTTAGTTTAGTTAAAAGATTCCTGCTGGTTTCAAATAGGTATCAGATCAAGCTTCATTGGCTACTGCTGTCACAGAGGCAATCACTCAGCAGGAATGAAGGGAAGTGATCCTTGTATATACAGTTTGTAACTCTCCAAAGGACACAGAGAGCAATTACATGTAGTCCAGTCTGGTGCAAGGCCAGGCAGTGAACCCAACAGCAATTGCTTGTGTCTGAATATCCTGGAAAAATGCCTCTTGTACTATTAAACCTACACCTCTCCTTACTGCCCAAGCCAGATAAGAATGTAGATTTTACCTCCAGCATGCCCTCTTGTTAGACGGTCTGTCAGCTCTGGAGCGCTCTCGTTCATTGAAGGGGCCCATGTAATTGTAAAGAAAGGGTAATTGAAATAAGGAAAAAGCAACACTTGAAAAGGAAGCAAATGATTCAGAACATGCAGAGCCATCCACCCACATCAGCAGGGTCAGGAGATCTATCAAGCTTGGAAGCAGAAATGCTTTTGTCTGGAAGGAAAAAAAGAAGCCCTAATAGGATATATTTATAAAGTTAAGTATTGTAACTTGTTTCCCCCTTTCAAAGCAACCCCTGTCTCTGGCTTTGAAAGATGAGAAGGAAGGAGTACCTTTGAACGAAGGACAGCCTCCAGTAGCAGCTGACAGCAGTTGTGGGCCAAGATGTGAGAGTAAGAAAGAGGGGCTGGGGCAGACTAGCTCAAACATAGGCAGGTCTGCCTCTGCCTAGCCCTCCCAGTCTTCAGACAAACTTATTTCCACTCTTTCTCCCTCCAACAACAGGAGGGAGAAAATATTCTGGTAAAGCAGATATGTTTCCTTCTGTCCCAAGCTCCAAGAACTTCAGGAAGCCTTTCTCTTCAGGACTTGCAAGTCAGATGTTTCAACTCCAGTACCCTGCCTTCTGGCCCAGGTTTGCAGACTAAGCAAGAGCCTCAGAAGCTGTAAATCGACACTGCTCCATTGACTTCAGTTCACCTGCAGTCATTTGCACTAGCAGATGATCTGGTCTACTGTTTTATGTACTCATTTGTTTCTTCAATAGCTTTATAACCTCACCTATGCTAAAAATATTTTAGTTTCCTAGTCTGTCTCTGAAAAATTTGAGAGCACCAACCTCCCTCTATTTTATACATGTGACATGAAGAACAGGTGCAGAAACTGAGGAGATACAGGTCATACAAAGAATTCATGGCAATGGTGGGAAGAAACACAGACTTTCTAGGCACCTTCCACCTAAGTACCATTATACTCCAATGTCAATTAACTCTCTTGAAAAGCTCTTTATTACATTTATGTTTTCTGAGCCTCTTGATATTGGTCTGCTAACAAGCAGCTGCACGTTTAACCATAAGAATCAACTAGAAGTCTAAGCTTCATTTTTAGGTAAGAGTAATTCCAGGTTTCCCATCTACCCTATTAGAGCTGAGAGAAGGCTCTCAAACTGAAATCTCAAAAGCAAAAGCTCCCATAATAGAAAAACCCTAAAACACAAAGCTATAGCATGCAAACCATGACCTAGAAGCAAACTCCTCTGCTTTTTTAGAGTGGTTTAGCTGAAATATTTCATTCCCAACTCTATCATAGGCTACACAGGAAAAGTTTGGTGAATCACATCTGTAAATAATTCTCTCTTCCCTATTTAGGCTGTAATATTTTGGTCTATATACAAGCTCAGCACTTCTTAGAAAGTATTTTTCTCAGGTAATGCTTCTAGAAAACATTGAATTAACAGAGAATTAGCAAGCATTTTTAGTGCTGTGTTTTGTCTATTCCAGAAGTCTTCCAGATTTCTGATCACACCTTTCTCATAGTCTGATAGTTTTCACTTTTAAAAAGATTTGATATTCTAGTAACATTTTTTTCTTTTCCCTACTTCAGCAGTTTTAAATACATTTTGTCACAGCGCAAACATTTACCCTATCCCAGCTCTTCAGTAGTTTCACAAATGGAGTTTTGCTATACTGAAATTAAATTGCATGTCCTAAGAGTGAGAAAGACAGAGCTAAACAATGCTTTTGAACCAGACTAACTTTTTCCTCCCATATCATGAAACTCCAGTATCCTAGCAGAAAGCTCGCTATAGCAAAATACTCAAGACTTTAATACTAACAATATGTCTTTGCATATCGTAAGTCTTACCTCATACCACACTAATGCTATCAAGTAGACTACAAGCAACTGCTAACACAAGCAGTATTTATTATTATATCCCTATATAGTTTCAATTATGACCTAGAACACATCAATTATAAACCTAGTTTTCAAATAGCACTCTATCTAGAATCCTGCCGTAGAAATTTTTGCAAGATAGTACTAATAATAGCTTATGTTAATTACTTACAAAAGACAACAAATACCTTCAGAAAACACAGTTGCTTTTGTTTTTACTTGAAGACTGAAAGCTCACCCTTCCCAGTACCAGGCAGACCTCACTAACAGAAGATGCTATTGCTGGCTCGCGTTTCTATCAGGAGCAGCCTTTCCCAGCAGGCACCTTTCCTGCTAATCAGCCCTTTTAGTTCGGGGGAATTAACCATCACCTGTATGCAGGCTTGGCCTTAGGTAGCTGTGAAGTAGCTGAACATCTTAAAGTACTCTTTGTCCTTCACGATTAAGCTAGAATTAGATAATATTTTGTGTAGCTTTTGCTTTTTGAACTAATAAGAACCTAGAGACCTTTGAAAGAGGTCACTGAGGATAGGGTGAGGGGAGTTCACGTCTCTTCTGGCTTACTTGGTTTTAGCTGGAGAGCTGAAGAGATGTACTAAGATGAGTAGAGAGAAGCTTGCTAATGATTGATCAGACAACTCTTGTAAGAGTTTTGCTAAGTAAAGGGCTTCTCTAGTCTCTATTTGTACTGAGCTTGTGATCAGCAGAGACTATTGTAATTCTTAGGGCTTGGGTTTCTTTTAGCATCTTTTAAGCTCTATTTCAGCTATCAGGTCCTGGTCTGAAGGCGCTTGTTTTGGGAGGCAATAACCTCCTGAAGCAATCCCTCTCCTTAGGAAGCATCTATCAATCTGCATCCTGATAGAAATAGGGGTAGGTGCATGACTCTGTAGATGTGTCTCAGTGCTGTGATTTATTTATGTTCTGGGGCTTTTCAAGAAAGGTCAAGACTGTTTTGAGATAGATGGTATGCTAAGTAAGTCCCTGCCCCAAAGAGCTGATGTTTAAGAAAACTCTCTCAGAACTGCAGTAAAGAGAAGAGGCGGCTGTGGCACAATTTAGCCAAATTACATTGATAATACATAGTAATTATATGGCACTTCACATGATCAGAGCACTTTACAAACATTAACTAATTTACAGCATTTACTGAAAACAGATGTGCTTTTTTCCTGGGGAAAAGAGGAAAACACTGAGCATGCTGATATTGCAGAGCAGTGGTCAGGTTGTAGTTCCTAATCTGGGAGGAAACTGGAAGTCGGTGTATGGCTTGAGGGACCTTCCAGTGTTCTCGTAACTATTTGCATATTTAGTGCTAGCTAGACCATGTCAGAGGGGGAAAAGTATCTTCCTCTCCTAAGATAACTTCTTAAGCTGGGAAGTAATCTCATTTTGTCAGATGATTGTGCAGTGCCCAGGAACAAGGGCCGCAGGCAAAGGCAGAGATACTGCTCTGCTGTTGCCACCATCAGCCTCTGGTCAAGTCTTGGACTGCTGCAATCAGTATTGCATATCAATAAAAAGATATGCTTGCCTCTGAATATGCCTAAGACTGGATTGTGGCTTTTGAATCTCATTTTCCTTCTGACTTGGTTGTCTTTTCAACAACCTCTGCAAATCTGGCTAGCTATATATGCGCATAATACCACCAGTTCATCTCATGTGGTGCCTTGTGTTGAGCACATTAACAAAATTCTTCTGGACAACCCAGGCAGCCATAAAATTCATTGCTGGATGATGTTTAGAGGTGGAATAAGGATATAAATTTGACCTTTCCCCAAGTATGACCTGTTCGTCACAGGTAACTCCTATGATATATTATGTACAGCTTCTTAAAGTGCAGAAAGGAAAGTGTGTGCAGACAAGGATGCGACAGCACAAATTCCTCAAGTTCCTGTCATAATCTCCCCTTCCCCTTTCTGTCATCAGCCACTGTTTTTCTTGGCCTCCTACACGCTTTGCAGGGCAATTAAAAAGAAGAAAAAAACTTAGTTTGCTGGGTATTTTGCTATCAATACCACACATTACCCTTATAAATTAGCTTTTTATGTGGTACCCTATCAAATGGCTTCTGAAGTCCAAGTAAATCATGTGTTACTACTTCACCCTGTCTCTTGTCATTGTCACCTCTTCAAAGAAATTAATCAAGTTTGTTAAGCATGGCCTCCCTTTAGTAAATCCAGGATGACTCTCTAAACAGTCTGTACCTGCCAAGAGGGCTCCATTATTATCCCTGAGCAGTGACTACAGACTTCTGCACGAAAACAGAGACTATAAAGCTGTACTCAAGTAACAGAGGGAGAGATGAATCTTTTGGGACTGCAGGGCAAAGGATGAGGGTTCCTTGCAGCTCCGCAGGTATGGACTGAAGAGCATCTGTGGTTGCAAAAGCTCGGAGATGCTTCCACAGTGCTGTAGCCTGATCCTGAGTGGGAAGAGCAGGAAAGCAAGCGAGAGTGGTGGAGTTTTGTAGTTTTGTTGCTCCAGGGCCAGGCTGTGCCCAGAGGCAACAGAGCGCCAGAGGAGTCCTGCAGTGCAAAGGCTGAGCCCGAAAGGGGAGGTGTGGGAGCTGCTGCAGTGCAGGGTTGGGAGCAGAGCAGGCAGCCTGCAAGGCTGCAGTTTGCAGGAGAGCAGGGAAATGAGCTGGGCGAGGGGTTTCTGGTACTGCTGCAGTGCAGGTGAGCTGTGCAGAGCACGGGGGAGAGAGCACGGTGATCTTCATGCAGTGCAGAGCCAGGAAGAGGCAGAGCTGCTGCAGCTGCAGACCATAGTGCTCAGGTATGACATGGGGAAGGAGCAAGGACTGGCTAGAAGCTGTAAGGCGGTAGCACAACAGCTCCGGGGAGTTACCAGCCTCTGCCATTCAGAGCAGGAGGGAGGTTACCTTTTTAGGGTGGGCTTAGAAAGCCTTGATTATTTTAAGCTTGCTTATTTTCATTTTGTTCTTTTTGAGGCTCTTTAATGATTGCTTTCCTCAAGCTTTTTTGCTCACAGAGTGAGAAATGTTTGACATGAGAGGCAGTTCTCATCATATGACTCCAGGACCTGGTGATTTAGGGCAAAAATGGATGATGGTATCTGCAAGTCTGAGCTTAGGGAGCAGAGTCACAGAGACAGCAGGAGCAGAACTATGCTTATTTTTCACTTGAGTGAGCGCAGCCTTTTTATCTCAGTTTCTCTTGCACTCCTCTGCTCAAGGAACCCCTTGTTTTCATTCTTTACTCCACAGTTGCTGTCACGCAGTCTTGCATGAGCTTATTCTTAGCATAGCAATATAATGGATACACTGTACAAGAAAATCTATGCTTTCTTATAGAAATACAAGAAGATCCTTTTCCTATTAAATGCATATTTCCATTTTGCTTCTAATATGTGTATTTGAATGCTCATCTTTGTGAAGAACTTCAGTAGATCCTGCAGTAAGTCTAATTGAAATCAACAGAATGTAATTCTTTCTCATCTGATTTGTTTCCCTTCAAGTCTCTGCAGGTATTTTCTGCATTAAAGACTAACGGGTTGCAAATTCCAGTTTAGGAGAGCAAGGCTATAACTGAGGGATAGGAACAGATGAAGCATAATTTGCATCCTCCTGAAGCACTCTTTTATGAGCTCCAAAATCCACTATTAGCAAAAAATGCTAACATTTTGGATTTTCTTTTCTCTTTGAATTTAGAACAAAAATGAAAACTATTTAAAAAAAAATAAGTGTGAGGCTATGTAATCATGCAATATATAGCAGATCCACTTAAGATGCAGGAAGACAAGAACTGCAGACTGAGCTGGGATTGTGTGCACCAATAGACTGGTGTCTGAATATGTAGGACTGAAAAGCCTATTTTTTCCATGTGTCTCAGTACATGCAGGCATGCTGCAGAAAATCGCCAGTTTACATCCAAAATGCTCAACAATTTCCAGACTAGCCTTCTTCAGCGTATTTCTGGAAATGAACGGGCCCTTTTCCTTAAGTTATCATGATGTTTTTAAGTTCTACCTTACAATATGCTCTCATCTGAGATCTTTCCATCAGAAAGCAGCACAGATGTAACATTTCTAGACCAATATCCTCAAAACAAACCTACATATTGCCTGAGAGCAGGTCTGCATAACCGGCTGGGAAAAGTGCTGGTATTTGGTAGTGTTGTCTTGATATTGCCACTGACACTGTTATTCCTGATATAAAACCCTAGATTTTTAGGAGTAGAGGGACCACACCTTGCTCAGCGATGTTGGGTCATGCTTCAAGAAATTATGTAGGATTTTTTGACAAGCTGTGGTGTGAATCACTGTCATCCTTCTCACCCCAAAAGAGGATCAAAATGCAAGATGTGCTGTTCAGCAGATCTCTTTGGTTGGAAGTGGAAAAAAGCAGGAAGATTGGTCTCTCAGTTGATTCTTCAGTGGTTTGAGCATTGCCTAGCTTTTCCACTCCTCAGATGCCTACCTTACTTATTCTTTCCCCACCAGGATTAACAGATAAGAAGATGGAGTGCTTAGTGAGAAGTGAGAGGTTTTGTTAGTAGATCTGTTCATCTATCAAAGTCCAGACTTTAGCCCTTTGTAAATCGACTCTGCTGCTTTTCTTCTTTTATGAATTACTTTAAGAAATAGAGACAAAAGTCTGCCAACTCTGTTAGTTTTCGCAGAAATCCTTTTTCTGTTTAACATTAAACTCTTGCGACATTTAAAAGTGAGATGTAGCCATGTGTGAATGTCTGCATATATACCAAAGTGGCATATCACACTGAAGAACTTCAACACCCGACAGGGTGCCTTTGCCTGCCGAGGGGTTAGCCCTGTTACAGGTTCCCTGAATAGAGCATGTTTCAAGTTTTGGAGGTGTCTGTGGTCACTCCATTAGAAGACAAAGTTGAGCAAAAAAGATCTGTCTGTAAGAGTTTTCATCCATCTTCCCAATATCTGGCTGTCTTCTAGTTTGGCACTGGTAGGTGACCGAAATGTCTCCTCTTTGTGACTTCAACCCAAGCACAGGAGATATGCAAGTCCGTTCCCTTGTCTACTGTCCTTTCTTAATGCCTACAGTTTGGGGACTTTGCTATGAAACTCAAGAACTTGGATTTCTTTCCATATCTTATCCTCTTCTGCAGAGCTCCTAAGAACAGAAATAGTCACAGATGACTCACTCATTCTCCTACTCCTTTTAACTCCACTCATGTAACTGTTACTCAGGACTTTGCAGGAACATTCTTGTGGCTATGTCACTTTAACTATGGTTTTGTTGATGCATTTTAGGGCTTTTAGCAGGCGTGATGGCAGGGAAATCATTTAGTATTTAATATGGCAGACAGACACAACTGTTGGTCAGCATATGGGAAGTCTGGAGGTTCATCTATTAAAAAAAAAAAAAAAACCCTCTGCCTCAATGTTCGTGTGAACCACTTCAATCTTCAAAATATAACTCAGTCTCTTAACTTTTCACAGGATTGTGTTTTTCTGGTATTTCCTCTGTTTTCCATCTCTAAGTCAATGCTGCTGTCAAACCATACACAAGGAGATCAGAATAGTGAATAGATCATTTCTCTTCTGAAACAAGTGGTGATTCACACCTTTAAAAAATGACTTGAGGATTTAAGGCTTTAACTTCAAGATGGTTTGTTTTGCCTTTCCCTGACAACTGAGTTCTTTCATACCTGGTATCATGAATTGTGATTCTTTATTATCTGTCATGACATCACCTCTTTTCTTTTTTCAAAGAAACAAAAGGCACTAAATATGTTAAGCTGAAAAAGTCATTTAAGTGACTTTTGTGACCCTGAAAACCTAGGAAGGCAAGGGTGAAGAGAAACAAAAGGCCAAGGCTAAGGCTTTTAAATTCCTGATTTCTAATGACACATGGGGTACAGGAGACAACTAACTAGAAGGAAATAGAAAAAAGCATTCTTGGTGCAAAGAAAGACTTGCAAAAATTTCTTTGCCATATCTTGGGAGGACTGGTCCTAGGATAGCAGCTGAATTGACTTTTGCTGTGCTCAGCATGAGTAGCACCCTCAGTGGAAACACTGATATATAGTAATTCAGAGCCTTTTGAAAAATGGGGGAATGGGAGGCTAGACCTAGATCACCTGCAGCCTTCTAGCCTGAGGGGTACTAGCTTCATGCCACTGTTTCAGCCTCTTTTCCTGGGCAACAGTATGGTATGTTTACTTAATCTCATCTCCTGGGGGATCACAGCTGAGAACCTGCCATGTTGTGACTCTGGAAAGGCAATTCTTGTACTTGCAGACCTGGCTATGCACTCTGATTTGCAAAGCAAAGCAGAAGAAAAAAGAATAAAACAGGCAGAAGGTGGCAAAAGGAGTGGGAAGTATGCAGTAGAAGGCAACAGGTTGGAAGGGAAAATTCAAAGGCAGCCTATTGTATATATATATTTATATGGTAATACCTTGAGGGAGCTGGGTGTTTATTCCCCTAACTTTGCTCTCATTAGAAACCACCATTTAAGAGAACAAAAAACTTAATTTTCAGTAGATGCACAGGAAAAGATTGGCACTAGAGTTGACTGGAGAGTTGGCAGCTTTGACACTTAACTCTTGCAGACTCGATTAGTAAGCAGGCAACATTTTACTCTTCATAAAATAATTTTATCCTTCAAAATTGGTCCATGCACTTTCTGAGCCAGCTCACTTGAGCCATGGCTGTCCAGGCTCCCTGCTGCCAAGCTTCCCTCTGTGATCTCTTTGCAGAGATTGGTCCCCTCAATCACACAGTGCCATTTCACCCCTCTCCCAGCTGCTGCTGAGGAGTGACGTCTGCCCAGGATGCATTTTGTCACAAATCTTGATTGTATTTTATGCTCCAGTGCATTTTGTTTACAAGGGCAAAAACCTCTTCTCTTGGAACTTTACACCAGGATATCTTCCCTTACACAAATGCATTTTCCAACGAGAATAAATAGATGCAAAATCAATGCTGTTTTCTAAGCAAGAGTCCCCGGAATGAGAGGAAATATTTCTTATTGCTCATTATTTATCTAGACTGAAGTGACAGACTAGGGGAACTGTGGAAATGTTTGTCAAACACAATTGTGCAGAATATCTCCCTTTACAGAATTCTCTATCCCTAGTGAAGCTGAGCATGAGAATGGGGAATTTGTCTGTATCAAGCGAGGGAGATCCACACATTTTTTTGAGTTGTCACGAAGTTTGCAAAGTTGCTTATGTCGGCTTTAGTTTCATTGTCAGATGACTTAGTTCCAGTTGAGCTCCTCCATTTAAGCCGTTAAACAAATGAAAAGCAAAATTGTCACTTTTAAATAGAGTCCGCACATAATCACATTTCAAAACGCTCCTCTGTGGTAGGAGAAAAAGTTGTGTGCATTATAATATTGAATTTTAAATAATATATTACACAAAATAGCTTCCAATTTGATTTGAGGGGATATATTTTCATGAATTATTGAGTATTTGATTATTGTAGAAAGCCTTTGCCGTTATGCACTGAAACTGTCACTCTCACAGCCCTGTGATATATGAGTTTGGTTATCAATATTTAAAGTTACGGTCAGCCCGCGTGCATGGCTGCTGATATTGGAGACAGGGACTAATCAGTAGTAATGTATATACGCCTCCTGTCTCTGTTTGCCAGGCAAGGCTGCAGCAAATTGAGTGAAGAAGATTCCCATGTGATTTGTGGCCTAGTTTGTCATTCTGAGCAGAAGCCCCTCTGCCACCTCTGCATAGAAATAAGGGGAGGAAAAGTTCTCCTGCTTTCAGAGGAGGAAGCGTACGAAACCCGAACGGCAGCAGATACAAGCTTTGTTTGCTTTTGTGGCGGTAAAGGCCAGACTGAATAGCAGTTTAGACAGGAGTATTTAATAGTACGAAGGTAAGTGGATGAGAATTGAGGGACAGTTTGAGGACTGGGGTGTACAAAGTTGCTGATATCTACCAAAATGTTCCGAGTTGTTACCTATAAGCCCAAACCTCTCAGAGGACACTTAACCCTAGAGACACCTCAGACTCCTGTGCAAGGAAGATATGGACTGGGAGATGAGTGTCATTCCTAAATCAGTATATTTTCCAGTATATAGAAGAGCAACCTGTGTGCACTGGACCCACACATAGTATGTAGCAGCCTGTGTGATTACCAGAACGAAATACTCATGATGCACTCTTATATCTGCTTTGCGTAATGTTTAAATGCAGCAGTGAAGAAGTTAATTATGTGTTGCTCAAAATGCAGGAAAGCAATGCCTGGTGCCAGGTGACCTCTGCCTCTTGTTCTAGATGGTGTGGAAATGATGATGATGATTGCATACAGGTTAATTAGAGCAGGCCCAAATCGACTGAATCCAGCAAGGCTGCTGCAGGATAGATTTGCCCCCAGAAGTCTGCCATGTTGTGCTGCGATTGCAGACACGAGAAAGAGCTAAAATAAAAGAAGCACTGTTGCAGCTAATGTGCTGACTTGTGCTTGTCTAATTGAGCCTGAATGTGCCAGTGGGTAACAACAAAACACTCTACGCAAATATTGTGCTAGCTGTCACTGATGGAATCCCTCTTCCAAATTGAGGAGCTCTGTGGTTTGACTACCTGCTTTGTAAGTGGATGCTTAACTTTAATTCAGTGGCCTTGGCCAAGATTAGAGGCAGGAGGAGAACCCAATAGTTCAGTGTCTGTAGCAGTGTGTAAGATGCTATGGTTCATGTGTTTCTGTTTTCAAAAGGAAAGAGCTGGGAGAAGGAGCTATTCCATATTGAAGTGTTTTAAAAGGCAAACAAAAAATAAAATGTTGGTAGATGTCATAAACGTGAGTTAACTGCTATGGTATAGAAAAGAAGTCAAAAAAGACTCTTTGCTTGTCCTTGCATTGTTCATGTATAAATCATAATCAACTGTATATTGCAGCACATAAACACCTATCTCAAGACCTGGATGTCCTTGACAAACAGTTAAATATAGCCTAATCAAAAAGGCAGACTCCAGTAATTACTGGAGAAGTTTCACCTTAGCGGCCGGAAGGTAGCAGAGATGTCACAGAATCCATCAAAATCACAATCATATCTAAGTTTTCTGAGGCATTTTTGCACATCCTCTTTCATCCCCCAAATCTGTGCACAACTAGGGAGAAAGGGAAGGTCTCAAAGAGTGCTGTAGAAGCTATGTTCCTGCATTCATGGGCAAGGAGGGGGAAACAGGACGGAGTGGCAGAAGCAGCATAGTCATTTGGGCAGAGTCCTGGCTCAGAAGGATAAATAAAATCATCTTATTATGACTCAGTTTCCCCTTTCCTTCCCTGCAAGCTTTGAAGGGGAAGCGACTGCCTTCCATGAGTGCTGTGCTGTGCTGAATTGCTTTTCCCATTCTCATAGTGCTGCAGCAAGCCCTGTAAAAAAATGGCTGAGCTGGGACACAGGCCTAAAATCTGTCCCCATCCGGTGCTGTGAAATGGCACCGAGGTTTCGTCCTGCATCCTCACAGCACCAGCACTTCACGGACAATGAGGGGCTTGTGAGCATTTAGTCGAAACTGGACTTCTTATGTAAATAACACAAATGACAACTTTTCTTTCCTCTTGACTTCTCTTTCATGAATCTCGTCTCTCCTGGACCTCCCTTGGCGGAAGAAATACATGTTGGTAGAGCTGTAAAAGCTCTCCTGCTTTCTCCTTTCTGCTGACTCTGCAGCTTTCCCCAGGGACATCTTCCCTCTTTCCAGTGATTGTAAAGAAGTTCACAAAAGTTAAACGTGTTGCAGATTGGGAGGTTTAATGATTCAGAAAAGCTTGATGTGGACAGAGGGAGGATTTTAGGGTATATTTTTTCTCTGTAAACTGCACATCTCCCCCTTCCTAGTCCAGATCCTTATTTCACATCCTCCCTTCTTCCTTACAGAGGATGGATTTATTCTGTGACTAGGGTCAATGCTGTCAGCTTTTATTTGGTTGATTTGCATAAACCTGCAGTAAGTGAAGAAGCTGACAGGGAGGTGTTCCTTTCTGTTGCTCTTACTCTAATAATTCAGCTCATAGCTGTGCTTGGCCTTTGAGGATGGCAGCTTTCCAGCTGATGTGCTGTAATAACGTGCACACAGATTTAATATTTAAAAATTCACAGAAGGTGAATAATTATAGCATCCTGCCTAGCAGTATGTTTGGTGACATGTCCCAAAGAGCCTTGCTGACCTGAGATGTTTTGGAGACCGGGGAAGGATGAGGATGCTCTGAGCCTGTTTTCTGTTCCTACTAACTTCATGGACTCAAAGAGGCAAGGTCACATCCCCAGGTGATTAGCATGGGCACAAAATCTGACATTTCTCACTTCCTTTCTTTTCCCCATATTTTTTTTCCTTTAGAAAGATTTAAAATAAGACTATCTACATTTATGTCTTTGATCCATTTTCTGAATAGCCTGATCAACAATATTCTCTAAAATCAGAATAACAGGTAGATTTACCTCTTGAATAATTGTGAGATTGGACTCATCTATGGTTCATAGACAAGTTCTGAGACAGCTTTTGTCTTTGCTTGATTATAAGGGTTTCACTCATGCTAGAAAACTGTGACAAAACCATTCCTTTAACTTCAGATATGGCTGGCCTCTACCTACTGTCAAACAATTTGCCCTGAACAGATCAGCAGCTTATATTAGGGATGTTTTTCTCCCACACTGTTATGAATATTTTAAAGAAAGGTCTTCTTCCCCTACTATGGTTTCCTATGCTGCTCTGGGACTTCTGAGGTCGGTGAAGTTTTTTTCAATAAATACCTAAGCATAATATATAACCTTAGTGCCAGTCCTGTGCAAGAACAGATATGGAGTGCCTACAGCATCTGGGGACTGCTCTGGCTCTCCTAATTAGAACCAATCAGGTTAAAATTGTGTATTCATTGTTGTATTGTAGAAGAACCCTCCATAAAGTTCTATTAGAAACATAAATCCATTAACAATTCGAGTACATATACATACAGTCCTGTAATGTGCTGATGCCACTAGATATTATGCTTTGTCTTGGAACATAGTAGTAGTTGGGTAGTGACTTTCAGCAAATAACAATGTCTTCTAGTATTGTTCTAATCGCTCATGTGCATTCAGCTTACTCAGTCCTGTATCTATAAATATTTTAGCCCTGTTATTCCTACTTAGGTTCATTAAGCACTTAAAGGCTCATAACTGAAGCAGGAGAGATGGAAACAGAGGCCCATGCTCTACAAAGCATCAGAACTTATTTCTGTGCTACACTACAACATTTATAAAGCCTTTTATCTGGATGTGGAGACAGTAGTGGTTTAGGAGTGGTTAGAACATCTTAACTGTACTTAGTAGATCTTGCTTTAATGAACAATTTCTACCTTAGGAGGATTTTCCAATGTTCCTTTTCTCTTGACTTATCTGACATATATGCGCAACCTTAACTATAGCTTAACAAAAGTTTTTTGGTTGCCTGGCTGAGTACACGGGCCTATTCTTTCTGCACATGATAGCTTTACAGAGATTTAAACACAGATGTAATAAATGTATTAATGCTCAAAGGCTATTTCCTAGCAATTAAGGGAGAGAACTGAAGGTATGAGGCTTTTCTTTCAGGCTGTTAACCACAGCTGCCCTTCAGCTCTTTAGGAAACAGGCTGAGGTTGGTGCTGCTACTATTTTAACACATCTCTGAAGAACAGAGTTGTTAAAATAATTAGGAAAAATACCTGTATCTTCTAAAATGTTTTTGGCTTCATATAGGGAAGCATGGAATGAGTATAATGTTTTACCAAACAGGTTGAAGTCTGAGTGTTATTATGGACCCATTCCAGCTCAGAAATTCCCTAGGATAGTCTGGAGGGTATGACCACTTGCTAGATAATTCGTTTTGGTTACTTATTTATATGAAGGTAATATCTCTTTCCCTGATCTGAGATTAAGCCAATTTCTTTACTTACTGCTGTATACGTTCATAGAAGGGGGGGGAGGTAAGGGAGCAGGGAATGCTGTCCCCAAAATCTTAGTTTTCAGATGAGATGGGTTTCAAATAAGATTAGTTTTCAAATGTACTTCTAAGTACAAAAGTCCTCAGAGATAAATATTTCTTTCTGGAGAGATTCCCTCTACTTTCTGAAACCTTGGAAAACTCTGTGTAAGTGATCTATGCAGTAGCTAATTGATGATGCCTTTATTGAGTAAAAACTTCTGGGGATTAGAAAAAAGACAAAACTAAACACAGCCACAAACTGCAACTATGTTGCATAGATCACTTAACTTTTCCACCAAAGAACCTCCTTGGGAATCTTTTCTTCACTCTGGATCCATCTCCCCCCTTTGAGGAATCAGGAGCATGCGCTCTGCTTTCTTTGAGATGAGACAGTCTACTCATGGGGCAAAGGAGTGAGCTTTATTCACCAGAAAAGTGCTGACTGTGTTATCAATCAGCCTTTGTACATGCCTTGAGTTACTAATAAAGAGCCTGGTAATCTAACACCTGCTCTCAGTCTTCCTTTTTGAGGACATAAAAAGCCACAAGATCAGCCTCAGCAGTTTTGTGCATCTCCAGGACTTGTTAAATCTCTCTCTCTTCCTTTAACCTACTTCCTGAATTCTTAAACATTAATGCTTTATGCTCTGGCTTGTAAATGAAGCCTGTTATTATCATTGAGATAGTGTTTTTATGGCATAAATAATGAGCTGAAACAGGGGAAGAGGCGTTGTGTGGAATTACTGCCTGAATTGAGATGGAAATAATCAATATGTCCTCACTTACAAATCTCATCTGCATGTCGACTCCATCTCCCTGGCTGTCTCGCTACCAATTCATTTCCCAGGAAGCCCAATAAAACATGCTGGTGGCATTGATCTGTTTTATTCATAGCTGAAGATAGAAATGCATCATTCAAAATTAATGGAAAGGCTTCTACCTATTTCCCAATCTAGAGTGAAGTAGCTTACAACACAGCATGGTTTGGAAGATGGAGGTGGGATTCAAGCAAGAAGAAGCACTTTCAGATCTGTCACAATGTGAGTGCGTGAGTGCGCTTCAGAATTAACCTCCAGCCTTTGGAACTTGTGCTGTGTCACCATGTTGGGCCATAACATTTGTGGTAGAGCAAAAAGAAAAAGATTTCCTTTTTGGTCACTTCATCATATCCCTCACTTAGCATTACCAAGAAGTTTCCAAAGGACCCTGTGCCTGCAATTCCAGTTGTCTTGACTGGAGACATTTAATGCAAAGCTAAACAATGATGGCCTAACTCAGGTGTCTGTGGCATTCTTTGAAAAGAACTGGATTTGTGACTTATTGGACATAAAGTTCTATGTTTTTTCTTAAGGAAAGTGTTTGTCAAATAGCAGAAACTACGGCAAGATATCTATCTTCTATAAACAAACAGAGGGAAAAACTGTTTATGTAGGAATAACTGGAGAAAATCCAGTAGTCTGTCTCCCTCTATTGATAATAAGAAAAGCTGAAAAGGAGTCTTAAAAAGATTATATGCACTAGCCAACTTAATGATGCTGGCAAAAATCCTTGTCTAAAGACCTAAGAGGAATACTTCTGTTGCCTTCATGCAAGTCTCTTAAAGAGGAGGTATGTATCTGAAGGGAGTTTCTTGAAGTGCAACTAGATGAAAAGAATTATTTGGAATTTATTTCCAGTGGTCACTTAGAAATGGATTGGGGGAAAGTATAATTAAAAAACTAAGCTGCTTTCCTTCCCTTACTGAGTCAAAATTACTGATAATCTGCAGTGCTGCTGCTTGGTCCTTCTAGATTCTCTGGCAAAGAAATTGCCAACTATTTACTGAGGAGAATATTTTCTGGAAAGTTGTTTTCTTTTCCAGGTACTTCCTTTGTCATCTAGTTAACGCTTGCATATCGATCTTTGGAGGTGAAAAGCAAAGAAAATAACCTTTTGGATCAGCTATCTCCAAGGAAAGGGATGTTTGGATAATAAAGCACATTTCTAGAAGAGTTTCTACTCTTGCTTCCTTTGTCATCCTTTTTTTCTATCCTTGGCTCCAGATAGTACGACTGCTGAATCCCAGGGAATCTTACTTTGTGAATCCAATATTTATACAGGGGAAACAGTCCTACAGAATATAAGATCTTCAATCCCTACTTCATTCTTTGACCCTAGGCTTGAGATGTTACAACTCTGAGCCTGCCTGGCCATAATGTTTGTACAAATAGAATAAGGAAAAAGCACATCAAAAAGTGGCACAGGAAAAGCCAGTTACCTCTTACTGAACTGGGTGCTAGAAATTATTCAAGTTGCTTCATCTAAGAGATAAGGCCTGAAAATGGTATGTAGAGTTAAAGACTCAAATCAGATTTAGAGCTATGCTGTCTGCCAACAGAGTTAAGCCTAACTGCAACCATGGAAGAGGTAGCCCAAAGGTTAGCAAGAAGTAGACCCAAGTACTTCATTCTCTGACTGATGCCCAGCCTGACCTGCCCACTGGAGCAGTGCTCTGAGATTTAGGTTTACTGTGGCTTGCTGTAGAGAACTAAGCCAAATTCTGTATGGGAACGTTCATTCAGACATGAGTGGAATTCAATAATCCCTCAACCAGTTGTACTGGACATAGTAAAATCAGGAAAAGTGCATATATAGAGTATTTCAAGAGTTTTTCTCAAGCATCTGTCTTGCTTAGAGTCAAAGCATGGAGTATATGGTAGATTTTAAGCTAGAACACAGAAAGCCACACAATTCAGCTGGTTTCACTGAGGGCTTGCTATGTGGAGCCTGCGGGAGCTGGTCTGAGAATTGATGCTTTTGCTTCTTGGATTTCAAAACTTTTTCTGATTTAACTTCATCTCCTTCAAGCTCTGTTGACTTCAATTTCCACCAAATTGAAAATAAAAATTAAAGCCCTGAGAAAAGGGTAGACTAGTACTGAGGGCTACTTCCCAATCATGTTTGAGAGCTCAAATAGAGCAATGCAAGAGGAAGCTACAGTGAACAAGGGAAGGGAAATAATTGTTAATTACAAAGTTTGTTGTTGCTCTTTTATTCTAGTGCTTGTCAGGGTAAATCAGTGCCTTTGCCAGGTCTGCTGGAAGGCAGCCCTCTTTGGAGGGCACAGGGGTAGAGACAAGCCCTTGCTGAGCACGTAGGGATCCATTAGGAAAGTGAAGGACATGTTTTGAGGGAAGTTTTATCCTTTTACATGTTTTATATTGTTGTGACTCTAAAGGGAAGGAAAGCTGGAATGGAAAACCTGTTGCCTGTGCTTCTTTTTCAGCAATATTTTCCCACATTGCCCTATCCTAGTCAGATTAATCTGTGTTCCACAATGAGGCCTGTGACTTTATCACATATCAAATGTACATATATTATCTTTTTGAAGCATTTTTAGCAAAAAGTGAGCTTTGTCTAAGCACCCGCTTTAATCTACCTCAAAAGGATGGGTTTGTTTTTTAATTTGGTGTGCTGCCTACCTGTAAGATAGGTAAGAAACCTGACAGTATGTGTTTCAGTCCAAGCCTATTTTCTAGGCAAGATGACTCTTGAAACAGTTAATTCTACCTTCTTTTTTTGAGGTTACAATTAGTAAAAGATAGAATCTGAATTTCAACCAAGCCTGGATTTAGTTTCACAAACTCAAAGCTTTTTTAAAAAATTTGGAAAAATTAAGGTTGGCAGGCCATAACTCAAGATACTGGTTTGGATAAGACAATTAGTCCTGTATATTTTAGCATTCCTCTTTTGAACCAGTGTGAAGAAATAATTTTGAAAGCAAGTCTTTTTGAATCACTTCCCAGTTTCCCCTGAGTTCATTTCTGGTATTAAGAAAGCTGCATTTTATAAATGTTTTAGCACTAGAAAACATCAGGTGGGGTTGTGCAGATATTTTAAGTATAATCCTTTGGGTTGTATTTTCCTTCCATGAAGCTATCATAACACCTGTAAATGTCAGTGGAAATTAGACATTTATATTAATGGAGACTCCCCCCACCTCTTGGTTCTTAAAGGTGGGATTTTTTTGCGTTGCATCAGTGATTCAGAGGCGAGACTCCGAATTTCATCAGCATTTCCTCTAAAGGAGGCTTTGCTTGCTTGAGAGATCTGCTGGCAAGCAGCAAAGGTTTAGAGGGGCTCTTTAGAATCTAATTTACAATGAAACAGATTCGAATAATATGCAAAAATAAAATTAAAAAGTGTATCAATTAACATACAGAAGTAGAACTACAACACATACTCAGCTTAACAACTCCTCGGAGGGTGCAGCAGCCTATAGATGGGAAACAAAGCTAAACATGCAAAGTGAACAGCTCCTTGGGGAGTAAGGAATGGGAAAATAAACTCATGGCTCCTATTAGGGAGCCAAAAGCAAGCAAGATTTTAGAGGAAACTTACTGAGTGAGGGGCAAAACCAGCCTCAAAGTCTTCTGAATCTATCCTATGCTTGAAAAAGAGATTGACTTCGAATTGCTCTGGCATAAGGGTTGGATAAATAGATTGTGGCTTGTGTTCTGGGACTGTTACTATGTATTAGGACTCAGTCGCTGAACACCGTAACTCTGATTGTAGGTCCTATAGTGCTTGTGTTGTACATCTTTTAAGATGATTCTTGCCCTCAGCAACTAATTGACTTTAGGTAACCTTTTTTTATATATATTTTAGAAGCCGATATGAGAAAGGAGATGTTACTATTGCCCCGTTTTACAAAGTAAGGTAGACATGACGACTTCCTCAGAGCATAGATTTCAACTCACCTCTCCAGGTCCTAACCTCGGAGCACAAGCAGAAATTACTTCTATTCTGCAACTGCAGGAGAGCTTTGGTTCCAGGTATATGCTCTCAAAAAACAACATGGTCTTGGCTGTGACCATCTCTATAAATCATATAGGTAACATATAGGTACCTGGCACCGCCCAGAGCCATAAGAGGGCATTCTGGGAAGAAGGTCTAGGAGGATACCTAACCGTGCGGGAGCACTGTCATCTCCATGCAAAATTCTGCTCTCTGCGCCTTATTCCAAAATGAACTGTATTCATCTCGGGGGGGGGGGGGGGGAGGCGCATCCAATTAGTGAAAAAGCAGCTGGTGAATTCAGAAGGATCGCAAGCATGGGAGTGCAGGATGCTCGGTTTTGCAAAGTCAGGGGGTGAAGGAAAAGGGGGAGGAAGTTCTCTGCTGTGCAGCTGAGCCCCAAATGAAGTGCATAACTGCTTGTTTGAAAGTTAAATGTGTGATTAAGCCTTGTGCTGAATCAGAGCTTAGACCATTATTGTAGGCAAGGATTGCGTCCGTATCTAAATCACTACACAATAGATTAATACATCCATGTTTCTGTTCAAGTCCATTTCAACAGATTTTGTTGTTTTTATACTAAAATGTTGCTAGGGATCCTTAAATGTCTTTTATGATTTTAACATGCCAGCAGTGATGTCACTGTGGAATACACAGAACTTAAATCTTACCTTCAGGGGAATGATAATTTAAAAACTAAAATTACATTTATATTCCCAGCATCCCTATCCCAGAGGCAGTCCTGTCGTCAGCTCTCAGAGCAAGGATGAGCCCATTTAGGCTTTTGGAGTGGGACCCAAAGGGGACAGCGAGGAGCTGGGGGCCACCGATGCATTTTCCCTTGAGGCTGTAGCTCACTGGCCGCTCCGGAGGGTGGCTGGGGTACGCATGCCACTGCCCGTGATGTGCATGCTGGCGGTCACTAGTTATGGTCGGAGTTTGTTCACTCTGTGCTTGCAGGACCGAGCCGGGGCTTCGGGAGCTCTGGTGACTCACAGCAGCAGGCTGCGACAGCCGTCCCGGGAGCAGGGAGAGCGAGGACCATCCGTGCCCGGCAATCTCAGGAGAAAATTCCCTCTACATTAATCACAGCTCAGCCTCATTTCTTCTCTGCCTTGACAGACCTTACCCTGACCACTTTGGACGATTAATGATCCAATAGCACTTTTTTAAGGCTGCGGGAGTGTCATACTCAATGTCAGATTTCAACTTGGGCCTTTTGTTTTATTCATTTCTCCTATTTCTCCTAGTATTTCAGCTCCACGTGCATTTTCCTTTTCCTCTTCACAGCATGTTATGTATTGTGGCTGGTACAGAAACAGGGTTGCTGTTTTAGTTGCAGGTGCCTGTAATTCACTGAATGACAGAAGTGGTCCTTATATAAAAGGTCTGCCGTGGATTTTGGGATCTGTCTGGTTGAGAGGCACTATGTATAATGTGTTGTTATTAATATTGCTCATCATGCTGAAATAGTTACCTTTTCCAGATGAATCATCAGTGGCATAGCGTTATTCAGTATATTGAAAGTACCAGAAAATAGTGTTTTTCTAAGAGTAATATTCCCTTAGCACATTAGTTGGTAAATGTCACACACAAATTGCTCATGATTTCCCTTAGATCAAAGGAATATTTCATAATAGGTGCAATATGATTTGTGCCTTCAAAAGAGAATGTAAGAGTCAGTATGAGCTATGTCCTATGGAAGAAGCTATCTGGGATAAATCAGATTATTATGGGAAAAATGTGAAAGGAAGGATAGTTTCTATTGGAGATCACAAGTGTTGTTCATGGTCTTGAAAGATGAAATGTGCTGCTCTGGTGCCTGGTATGTTATGAGTGGTCTGAATGCTGTACATTCTTGGTAACAACTCGAACTTGCTTTCAACTTTAAACCTGGTCACGCACATCAACACGTAACTGATAATGCTGTCGTCTTTTCTCTCTTCCTTTTATTCCTTCTTCCTGTCCGATCAATACTAAATTGCTTGCCACACTCTTCTGAGGGGTGCAAGTAAAATGTGAGACTAAGGGAGGGAATTCTGTTCTTAACAGTGGGAGCAGAGCTGGGTGCAGCTGTGTCAATCTGTTTAAAGCTGACGATTTATAGCAAATATTAGAGATGGTTCCAGGCTCCTGATTTCCATGTAAATTCCTAGAATACTTAAATACACAGTGTAGGAAAGAAAAAATGTGGATCTGGGTCAAAATATCAGAAGTTGGGACATATAGCACAGCTAGATGTTAACATGAATAATGTTCAGTAATGCATTTCACTGGCTGAAAAATTAGGGATATAAAATTCCTATGAATGCTACTATACGGTAGAGGACCCAGGGTTAACACCTGGAAGCAGGACGGCACATCTGCCTTGAGGTATTTTGCTCTGGATGCGAGTCTGGGCATTGCAGAAGTTTGGGATAGGCCACTGCCAAGAACTGCAAAGCAAGATTAAACTGAGCACTGCTCCAGTCCAGCATGACAATTTCCCCATCCTTGTGAACAAACAGCAGCAAAAATAGGTAATCTGACCATCATCTGGGATTCACAGATCAAATCTTTTAATTTTGCAATGTTTACCTTCCTTATTTAAGGTCATGCAGTGAATGCACGGCAGAATAAAATGGAGCCAGTGGCTCCTGAGACCCCAGATCAGTTCCATAGTTCCCCAGCAAAAATCTTCCTGCATAGGTCTTGATGTTTTTAGCATCTGTTTCCAAACTGAAAGCTGCTTTCTGAAACTGGAGCATAAAAATAAGCTTTTTCCCTTTACTTCAACTAACACAGACCTTCTTAGATAGCGGGGAATAGAGAATTAGGGAAAGCAAACTATTCCTTTTTATTTAATCCTGTAACAAAAATGCATCCCTCTTAAAACCACACAACAAACAGAAAAACTGTGCCGCTATAGATCTTGTTACTAAAAAGGAGTCTATCCAAGCAATCTGTCCGCCTGCCTTTCTTGCTGTGTTGGTACTTTTCTGAAACCGCTGAGTCTGCATTTTTGTTCCTCCTCACATTCTATATCCAGAGCAAATGATGCCAGACTCTATCAGCGATCTGGACATCTCTCCCATACCACTTTCAATCTTGGCAAGCAGGAGGTGGGGAGGAAAGTTATCTGCTTCATTTTAAATACTATGAAACAAAACAATTCCCTACGAGAGAGCCATGGAGATCATCTGAATTTTTTCATATGAAGATGGAAAGGCATGTAATTTTGCTGTCATTGAGATTGCCTACAATATTTTCCCCTCACGCTTACCTTTATGCTGTCAAAGGATCATTTACCTGCATAAAAGGCAGGTAAAGTCTCCAAACTTCACTCGAAAGCTTGGCAGGGAGGAAGTGAGCCTGATTGCTTTGCTCAGGTCCTAGCATCCCTCTCTGTCCCATTCCTCTCCCTGATGTCTTCGCTTTGATTGTGAAATCTCCAGGGATGGGGCTGTCTCTACATGTTTTCACAGAAATGTCTCAAAAGAGACTCACCCCCGATCAGGGCCCAGAAAGTGTGGCCATATTACAAGAAGTTACAAGATGCTGATTAGACGGGTCATATAAAGCAAAATTCCTCTCGCATCTCTAGGCTCTTCTCTAACTATAGGAGAGCACAAAGAAGTCCTGAAATTAATGCTTTTCTTTCCAACCACCTGATTTCTTGGTAGACCAGAGTACAGGGTAAAGTTCTGTGCATCATGTGAAGTATTATTGAACTGTTGGCTGTAAATAACTGTGAGTGTAAATAATTG
This sequence comes from Rhea pennata, assembly GCF_028389875.1. NCBI lineage: Eukaryota > Metazoa > Chordata > Aves > Rheiformes > Rheidae > Rhea > Rhea pennata. Next base: position 6,779,515 of record NC_084680.1, read on the forward strand.
TGAGTTATGCTCACCTACCACGCCACTAAAACTCCTAGTCGTGTGATCAGCTGTAAATGCCTCAGACCCAAGGGCTGGCAGAAGCCTTTGGTATTACCTCATTCCAGCTTCAAAAGATAACAAAACCTAGTATTTTACTGAAAGAAGAGACTTTTTTTTTTAATAACTTTAGGAAAAGTTGCTTTCCTTGAGGAGAGAAAAGGTTCTTGAGTGTGCTATTCTCCAAGCAGCTCTTTAAGCACAGCATGGTTTTATAGCAAGCAGAGACCGTTTGTCCGTGTCACCTTAACATTTAGTTTTTACTTTGCTGATATCAATTAAGGAGGAAATTCATAAAGGTCAGTTAGTTGCCTATTATTCACACAACCCTAGAAGTTATGAAATTATGGATAACTCCAAGCTAGAACAGCTTGTTTCATAGCTCATGTTATAACTGTTTGGGCTTTGAACTCTGTTGCTATTAGTTCAGACTCTGGGATTTTAGCCAAGGTGGGATCTGTTTCACCTTTGAGTGCAAGACCCAGCTGGCATCCTCTTGGAAATTAAGACTATGTTCCCTATTCTTTTTCACACTAGCAAATGTTACCACGTTGCTTAGGGTGTTTTATCACTTTATAAATCTAAATAAAACAGGAATATCCAGATAATGTTTTCCTGCCTGCTAGTGGGCAGGTGGCACAATCTTAAGAAGATTAAAGGCTTTTCCCTCTCTTTAGAAATAGCTATTTCATTCTATTTTTAGAGGTAAAGACTATCTTTGTCTATATCCACCCTGAACGTTGTCCTTTTCCTTATATATGTAAATAACAGCCAGTATTACTGTGAAAATAGAATAAAGTTTCTTAAGTCCTACGTGCCTGGGACACTTCCATAGCAATGGCAAAGCCTGGTGGGAGTGTTTTCCTCTCCCTGCACAAGACTGGGTTAATGCCACGCGAGGCGCCTTGCACGTCTCTCACCCGCTGAGCTTCCAGCCTGCATCCCAGCAAGTGGGCAGCCTTGTAGTCATTCTGAGTACATTCGGCTCACGCCACATCGCTGTCTGGGAGTCCCTCATTTAGCGATTTATGGGCCATGTCAGCATAATTTAGTGTCTTAATACTGCTGGTCAAGGACCATCAACGTCTTCTAAACCTCCGTTGTCCTTGGTGGGGAATGGAAGCAGAACTCGCTCCAAGTCAGCTCTCCGGGCAGCTGAGGGATAGTCACAAAGTGCTGTAGGCAGAGGCGATATACATCCTTGGAGAGAAAATTATTTCTCTGCTGTCACGATGGGCTTAAATAGCATGAAAGCAGGTAGCGGGAGATGATGAGGTTTGCATATCTTGTGGGGCTTTGTTCCTGGAAGGCAGCAGCGCTCAGGTGGCTCAGGAGGCAGATAAGCAGGTGGTAGCTCTCGAGCAGCTTCATCCTTGGAGTTTGCTCAGCAGCTGACCGGCCTAGCTGGAGAATCGATCCTGTGCTCAAGGACAGGGAGATAAATGAAAACTGAAGTGTTTTCGGCAGCATCCCCACTTTGGGGTAAAATATTCATGATTTTACACGTGGGATGAACTCTGCTTTCAAGGTGAAAAGAAGTTATATAAGCAATGCCAGCTTTCTTTATCATCTGTGAAAAAATGTATCTTTTGCTGCTTGGTCTAGTCTAGCCTGGTTCATGCAGCCTAGCAATGAAAAAAAAATTCTCTGGTAGTTTAAAGGTCCAGTCACCAGGAAGAGTGTTAGAGGTGGCTTTCTACTGGTGCAAATGGAGAAAATAAGGAACTGACAAAAAATCTACATTAAAAGAAAATAGGTGGAATACTAGGAGATAACTGATCATTGTAAGAATGTAAGGAGGGATCTGATGGAGTGGGGTTTATCAAAGTGCATGTCTTCTCTAGAGCATTGCAAGAAGAAATGACATAGTCTCCTTCTGAAAGTCTCCTTCTTAGGGGAAGATTTATGCCCATTTCTCCCACAAAGAAGTATGAAAAGTCCTTAAGGTGGTGGGAAATCAGTGTCCTGGCAGAAATGAAAGGGAAGTCTATGTTACTGCACTCGGGTCCCCCAGGTCCTCAGCCCTTTCTACTGAGGAACTGCTGTTCCAGACAAAACTCTCTTCTCTCTCAGTGGGTTTTTTTTCATGTTTCCGACTTGTTTATTTTTCTGTGTGGTCTCTTGCTCAGTTTTGAGGTTTTCTGCAGGTTGTAGCACAGCGGAGGTTCACATGCGGTTGCTCTTAATCACTACTAATAACAAGCATAATTATTGTTATTGCTAACAACAACATTTCACTAAGAAGCCTTTTTCTGCCTGTAACTCCACTCCCTTTTCCTTGGGGCCTCTCTGCAGTCCTTGCTCACAGAAGGCCCTAACAGAAATCACTTTGCTGGGTTTCGTGGAAGTTATTCACCTGTTAAGCTTTGCTCCTCTTCTGCTGGCTTTTAGCAGGGGACGCAGGCCAAGGACCTTCAGCAAAACCCTTTGTTTTATAACCAGCCTCTTCAAGGGGAGGGAAGATAAGAAAATCTGGCTTTGAAATTCCTCATACAGTGAGAGTAAGGCTTTTTTTTTCCCTTTGTATAAGAAAATTTCAAGGAAAGGAGTGAAGAACATTTTATCTTGCTGATAGGAGAATATTAAAAACACAGGAGGATGCCGTGCAAATGTGTAACTTTCATTGCTCTGAATCCAAAGAGAGGCAATAGATAAAGTGCCAGAGCCTTTGTCCTATTAGCTGGTCCTGTTTACTCTGCTATGCAAGTCTGTGGAGGTGTTTAATGACTTTTCACATCACCATGGGGACACTGAGACAAAAAAAAAAAAAAAAAAAAAAAAAAAAAAAGCATTCATTTGTAGTAGTTGTCTTTCTCCTCCTTTTTTCACTCCTCCTTCTCGCTCTCTGGTATTCCTCCATGGGTGCCTGGCTGTCCTTGTTTGTGTGTAACGTTACTATTGCATTTGCAGTGTACTAGTTGGCAGTCCCATCACTGGGGCAATGGTGCAGGTAGCCACAAGCAAGCTAAGGAATTATTTCCATTTGGTAATTAGAGTACAGGGAAAGCATCAGTTGTTGGTATCACTGCGGCAGGCATATGGGAAGATGTAGGGACAGTGCAATTTCCTAGGACTTTGTCAGTCCCGGCCCTGCCATGCTCCTCGTGAGCCGCCTGTGTGTGCTGGTGAGCCCCAGGCCAGCTCAGCCACCCGGCTCAGCTGCTTTGCCGTTTACAAGCAGCTCCGCATTCAAAAGTTCACCAGGATTTATAGTCTGAAAGCACTGTGTGAGTCATCAGCACTGGGGATTGAACTCGCAGACTTCTCAGTCTAAATCCAAGAGCTGCTACAGCCAGAGGTAAAAGGCCACTTCTGCGAGATGAAAGTTGCAGGAGTGATGAAGCACTCTGTGGCCTGCTTCCTTTGCAAGGAGGGCGAAGTCATGGCCGTCAGCTCTCCCCTGGGCAGTGTGGACGCAGTCTCCGCCACGGGGAGATGAGTGGCCGAGGCTGCCAATGACTGGGAAATGGCAGCTGCCATGAAACATGGACAAGCAGCCTCATGGGATGTGACCAACAGGTTGAAGGAATGACCATAGGGAGGAGGAAAAACAGGAAAATACTGCAGAGGAAAGCTGGAAGCAAGGTGCAGATGCAGGCACCCCTACCTTGGGAGGTCCTGTCCATGATGCAGTGGCTGGAAGCTGCACCCAGAGACAGGGCTCAGCCCCCAAACTGTGTGCAGGGCACTGAGGGGCAGATGTATAACAGAGGTGACAAGTGGCCTTAACTGGCTTCTCAGGACTGTCTTCTTAGCTGAACGGGCAATGCACGCCACATGTGCGTTCACTCCTTTCTTCTGCAGGCACCTCACCCCAGGTCTGCGAGCGACGCTCTGATAGAAAATACTGATAAGGTTTTAGTATATAGGCCATTTTCTCCAGATAGCTGCCTGCTCACCCCTCCTCAAAGCAAACAGCACTACAAGTGTGGAGACAAACTTAGCTTTCAACTTAATAAGCAGCAGTCTGTAGCCTTTAAGGTACGTGGACAGTATTCTTCTGGATTCTGCCAGTGTTCTCATGCCCAAAGCAGATGAGAAAAGAGGCAAGAGGGAATACCCTCTGTTTCTTATCACATATAACCAATCCAAGCAGCAGACATCAGTAGGACAGCGAGGCACACTATATTACTCAAAAAAGATGCTGCTAATTAACAGAGCTGATTTCAGCGGTTTCTGACCCTGCTTGGTAGAGGCACCACGCTTTACTCCTCTGGCTGCTACGTAAACGTTAGTGGATCAGGTGTTAAAACACCACTGGCTTAGCCCAGTCGTGCTGGCCACAGTGGCAGTGACCTGTTAACGCCGCGTACTTGCAGTGCAGCCTCAGTGACTTCCCCTCGTACGGCACGGATGTGCTGCAGCCCAGCCCAGGACAGCGGAGCTCCCTGAGAGCACCTTCTCCCGGCACTTTCCTCTGGGTCTGGAGTTTAAACCACTGCCCGCACTGCTACTCTGTCAGGCACCTTGCTGCAACCTGTTTCTGTGCAAGTGGGATTTTTTAGGCTTATGAAAGCAGCATGGTGAGTGTGTCTGTTGGAGATGAGTATGTGTACGTATCTGCATAGACACTTAAGGGATCTAGAGGTCTGCATAATAAAGCAGGGCTGTGCAGAGTCCAGCATCCCTAAAAGCTGCTAACTGGCTGGGATGAAGACAAATATGTGGAAGCAAGTTAGTTCTTCTAACTGGGAGCATCTCCTTTTTGTGGTTGACGCCCAGAAGCAGAGTGGTAAGGCAGCTCTGTTCAAGTCATTTTGGATGTCTGTGCAGAAAAAGAAAGGCTTTGGTTTGAACTAAGACTGGTGGGAAAATAAGAAGCTTTCTGTTGGCCCTTCCCACCCAAAAAATATCAAAGTTTGGAGCTATGTTTTCATTCTGATGCAATGGGAAAGTGAATACCTGCTTTCTGGAGCAACCTGAGCTTTGCCTGCTAACTAACTGCCCAGTGGTAGAGGACTTCTCCACAGCTGCAAGGTGCACATACTTGTGCTGCTGATGCTGGCTGAGTTTCACCCTATTTCAGATGACTAATTCATCTGCGAGGTTATTGGATGTTCTAGAAATCCCATCATAAATTTGACAAACCAGAATTTTCCAAAGGGGGAAAAGAAAAGAGATTCAAAAACAATGTCAGGGGAAATTTCCTACAAGTTCCATACCATGGACCAGTCTCTCCCAGTGGCACCAGTGTTGCCAGCCTGCCTTGCTGTAACTCAAGCTACTAATGCTCCATTTGACCATGCGGTTTTGCAACTACTGCTCAGACCATAGCCAGTGCTAGAGAAGCAGTGTGGAAGATATCAGAAACATCTTGAGAAAATAGTATACGTTCCAAAAAGTGTGGCTTTGCCAAAACCAAAATATTTTGTGGGAATGAGTCTGTTTCAATGATAGTTCCAGCTGGGAGTAGCTGAAACAAATCATTTAGACGTTTAGATGTTTTGATATCACTTCACTATTTTGATAAAACAAAAAGTGCCAACTACATTTATTATGACAGTTCACACTATAATAAATACAAATGTCTGTGGCCGGTGTTTCATGATACATTGTACTGTTTCAATGTAGCCAAAATGGAACATTTTCCTATCAAAATGTAGTGATGCAACAAAACTGAAATAAAATATTTTAAGTAACAAATCATCTCTAAAATTTTAATTCAACAAGAAATATAAAAATCTCCACTCTTTTTTCCCTGAGTCAGATATAAAAAGACAGACAATTTTCTACATAATTCATTCTCCCACCCAAGTAATTTTGATTCAGAGAAAGAGGTGCAAAATAACCTACTTGACAATTCTGAAATAACCTATTCAACAGATTATAAACCGATGGAACTTGTCCTTCTCCAAAATTAAGTGACAGGATAAGGCCATGTATGTGCGCATGAATATGGGGAAAATGTGTATGTTATCGTTTATACTTGACGCTGGGACCAGACTCCTTCTGTGCTAAACACTGCACATTGCTAAACGTTCCCCCAACTTAAAATCTCAGTAGACGAGACAGATGAACGATATAGCTGCACAGCCAAATGAAGTTGTGCTTGCGACCTGCTCTGTCACTCCTTTGCTAGCATGGACTTGCAGACACATGTGGCAGCAGCAGTAAAGATATGAAGGCTTTTGCTTCAGCCAGTGTGAGAATGAGCCAGTAAAAATAAAATTCTCAGAGCTGACAGGGAGGTGTATCCCTGGTCCTTCAATAGGGGTAAAAGTGATGTGCAGGGCACTGTGGTGACCTGCTGAAGTCTTGTCTTCGCAGTAGAACAGAAACTATCCTCACCTCACTCAAGTCCTCATTCTGCCCCTCAGCCACAGCACCACTCCCTATGCGCATGCACATGTCTAGAGGCTGCTGCTCATTAGATCAAAACAGCGTTTGTGAGCTGATTTCAAAAACCACTGAAAACCATGCTTATTTTAGATGTTCTAATTTTTTATGGTAGGATAGTGGCAACAGAAGTCTTGAGCCCTTTTCAGAGAACCCCCCACATGACAATGTCCAAAGGTTTCCTAGGAAAGAACAAGTTATTCCCATGTCTTTGTATAAGCATGAAGTGTGTGCACGCACACTAGCCGAGCTGACGTTATTCAAACACGAGTGGGTTTTTTCCAAGTATATTGTTTGAAGGACCCTGAGTCAAAACAAGTTATTTATGCTTTATATAAAACTGATTCGCAGATGATTATCCAAAGGATGCATCTGTCCTGCAAATAATTGTTGGTAGTATTTTAATAATGAGCAGCAAAATTAAGAGAAAATTCTGTTCTCGGTTATTCCTTTGAAGACCATGGCAGCTAGTAATGAAATAATAATTAATTCACTGAGTTTGCATTTGCTTTATTTATGGATGTACTCGTTACTTATACATATTTTTATTACTTAATATTTAAAAGGCACTAAGGGCATGTAAGGCTGCCCTTGTGCTGCTTAGATTCTTTGTCATGACGCTGTGGAAAAACACTAGCAGCTTGATTTGCAGAAAGGGCCAGATTCACAACCTCAAATACCTGCTGAAGAGGCGTCTGGAAGTTACCTGGGTGGGAAAGATGGTCATGTTCTGGTTTCTGTGGTTGGGAAATGGCTAGAATATGACCCAAAGCAAGGCTGCTCATCTGGACTGATGATGACGCATCCTTTCTGCACCACTGCCAGTCCAGAGCATCTAAAAATCTTGGTGTAAGCATAAAAAAAAGGAAAATCTACTAAAGAAAATAACAGCATATGGTGGATTCTTTCTATTTGGCATCTTTACTTTTGAAAATTTAGGAACTGCATTAAGCTTTTCTTTGCCTCTCCTCCTAAAGCTAGGAGGGTTAGAAACTCACTTTTAATTATTTTTGCAGTAGAGGCAGTCAAGAAATCCCCAAACTCCAAAATCTGTGGCTTAAAAATAGCAGGTTATCACAAAACGTGTGGTATGGGATCATCTGTCAACACTGACTTTTGCTCACATTTGCATATGTACTTACTGAAGTGTATTTTGGACAGTTAGGGAATTTGCTCAAGCAGACATTGAGCAAAATAGACATACAAATCTATCTGCAAAAACTGGTAGGAAAACAAGCTTCTATTTTTCTTCTTTTATTCTTCCAAGAGGTCTGCAACCTGGTCTCTGCATCAATATAAATGGGTGAGGCCAATAGTCTAAAAGCACCAACAAGCGATGCAGTGATGCGTCTTAAAGCAGTGATATTTCATGGTAAATCATCTTGCTCTAAAAGATGCACAAGATCATGCACTTTCTTCCCAAACTGCATCTGTTTTCTACCTTTCTTACCCTTCTCCTCAAGCAACCTGGTCCTAATCCAAGGTAGGACTTGGTGTCTATACTTAGCTGGTGTTGAAAAGTGATTTCAGTTTTGGTTGAATGAGCCAATCAAGTCACAATTCACTTGTCAATAGAATGCTTAAGTCAGTTATGGAAAGAAGGGCTAGACCTCGGTGTTTCGAATCCCAAGTAACCTCTTAGTAGTAGATACAGTCTCAGCAGCTGGAGCTTGAAGGCATGGTAGGTTTCTGATGTACTCGTCTGTAGGCCTGTTTGTCATGTGAAAATCCACGAAGTACAAGTAATCAATACACAATCCAGTGCTTTCAAATGTAAAATTTTCTGAGAACAACAGAAGTTGGGATTGAGGGGAACCTCAAAATTATCTCCTATTACTCCTTCTTTTCCTACTTTCTTTCTCCTGTTTGGTCTCTTTTCAGAATTTCTCTCTTTATAACAAAAAAAAAATTGTTTCAGCTTTTTTTCCTTAAAAACATCTGTAGGATTTTTTTTAATTTCTTTTGAAAAATTCATTATATTTTGAAATATTTCCTTTGGAAAACTCTCGAATGGAAAGGATTAGAGGAAATAAAACCAAAGTAGCAGCAATTAAGACATTTTCCTCCATGTGTTCTTTTTAAACACAGATACACCAACAAACACCAGGAAAACTTTAAGAAAAATCTGCTTCAGCCAATTTTTGCTTTCTACGGTAGGGAAAAAATGTCATTCTCTATTAAGGTCCGCTGGTGGGCTTCTTAGTGCCTCTTGCAGGTGGAGGAGGCATTTTGGTACGTAGTGCTGACTGTCTTGGAAAGGACGTACCGGCTGCTGTTGCCTCGGGATTGCTTTCCTACGGCTGTGATTGTTGCAGGGATGTTACCAGAGAAAAATCCTCCCAGCCCAAGTACAACATCACACAGCTGGCTTAAGTGCGTGCTGGGTCTATTTTCACCTTCCTCTGAGGTGTCAGATGTAGGCCACTGCTCGAGGCAGCAAAGCAGACACCGTGCACCAATGACCTTACCTAGCCCTGTGACTCCTGCAAGCCAAACACACAACTGCTTTCTGGCTCAGGAATTGTACCGAATTGCTCCTAACCTTCTCCTTTATTATTACGGGGTTTAGATGAACACAAGGTAGGTGTGTTCGGACTGGGCACTCCGGGGCAATAAATTAGGGGGCTGTTGGCGGTGCTGGGAGCACAGGGATGGGGAGAAGCGAGGCGCCTGCAGGCGCGAGTCTGCGGCAGGAGCATGGAGCCCCTCTGAATCACACTCTGCAGAGAGGTTTACTGCCAGCGGATTTAGCGGCGGCAGTAAAGTGTAATTTGTGTGCATATGAACTGTTAATGCACAGCAATGTGTAAATATGACTGGCAAGCTGCATACGGGTGCACCCAGGACTGTGTCACTGCCAAAACCTACCAGGCTCTTCTTTTTTGCCCGTTTCCTCACCGTTCAGTAATTTTCCTCCTTTGATATGGGTGATGAAGGGGTCCTTTGCCATCCTGCCTGCCCCATGCCGACAGGCACCTTTCACTACCCTGTTACCTCTGTGTGACTGATGGCTATTTAGCATTCAACTTAGGGAAGGAGAACCAAAAAAAAAAAAAAAAAAAAGAAAAAAAGAAAAGGAAAAAAAAAGCAACAAGTGCTGCACTAACACCGTGGGCTTTATTTTCTCCTGCTTCCACCTAACGCTATTTATTAGCCACAATATTTGCAGTGTGTATGGTAAGCTGAGCAGAAAGCATTGATCTCCCTGCTTTCTGCCACAGGGAGGTAGGAAGGGGGAGAGGCAGCACAGGGAAAGGCATCGACTGGTCTGCTATGGTGACTCAGCTGGAACTGCCTGGCAGAGCTGTTTACGTGCTCGGTAGAGACACAGTTTAAAATGAAATTTGCAGGAGGGCTTCTTTTCAGCCGGGCAGAACTGTCACTGCGTTGATTGTCGTGGGTTTCTGTTTGGAGCTTTTGCAAATCTATCTCGTCCTGAAATACTCCAAAAGGTTTATTTCACCTTCCGCTCCAGCCAGAAGGGGTCTGAATATTTGTGCGCGCACGTGTGTTTTTATCTCCAGCCCTGCAGCTGTTTCAAAAGCTGAGTGAATGCTAAACACAAATGCTTAAAAGCTGTTGGAGTTTTTTTTAATGCCCTTCTGGTTAAAAAAAAAAAAAAAGGAAAAAAGTAAATGGAGAAAAAACAGAATAGAAGAAAACTGTTCTGTGTAGGAGGGAAAGAAAAAGCGTCAAGAAATAGGATGTTCAAAACAAAATGCCCTGAAACAGCTTCCACACAGACAGAAAAGCACCTAAACTGATGCCTCTTTTCTTCTCATTCTCTTTTTTCTTTTCTTTAAGAAGACACTTAGTTTACAGCCAACAGATTGATGGTCCGTGATACTTATTTACACTACGACAGCAGAAAGTCAGGGTCACTCGCAATGCTACCCCCGTTAAAGGCTCTTCCTACAGCCAGAGCAATATAAAAAGGGCACGGTGGAAAAGAAAGCAAGCTCGCTCGCAGCCGCTATTCGGAGTGGCATCGCCAGTGTAACCCGCTCCTAAAATGTCTGGTAGGCCTCTCCCATGGCTCATTTGCATGGGTTAGCACTGCCGCTTCAAAAGGCCGTTGCAGTCCTTGAGGGATTTTCATTGACTTGCATAAGCTTTGGATCATGAAGCCCTTGAGTGCAGGCGGAAGAAGGGCTGTCTGGTCGCTGCCTCTGTGGCTCTTGCTTCATCACCCCCTCTTTCACCCACCCAAGCGGGCCCAAGGGGGTAACGAGAGGAGTGAAGTTTGGCCATATATCTTGCCCCATCTATCCTTGACCTGGCCTTCACAGTATGAAGGAAAGTTCTTAATTAGCAGTTTTAAGAGCTGTTTTTATATTGTGGGCAGACTCACCCTTGTTTCTTGGAGCTGCTTCAAGTAGTTACTGTGCATGTGACCAGGAACAGACCCATGACCCATCTGTGCAAATTAACAAGGAGAAAAGAAAAACAAACTCCCATTAAGAGGGGTTAAGGTTTCACCTCTGGAGTCAAAGAGCTCCATAGAGAGTTATCATATCCTTGCAACACCTGTTTTCCAGCATCCTGCAAACTATGAATGGCTTCTCTGATGGTACACATGAAAATAATTTCAGTTATGGGGCTATTGTAAAACATTATGGGGCAAATTGCCCACCCGTCTGACCCATGTGTGATATAAACTGCAGGGAAGAAGGAATGGTGCGAAAAGTGTCTCATGGCAGTTTTCACTTGTGGATATTTAGTCACAAGGGCAGCAGGGCCCAGCCAGACCAGACCGACCCAGGCTGCTCAGTCCTGACTACTTGCTAATGACTGCAGCAGTGTAGTCAGGAGCCAGGGGCTGTTGAGAATAGGGCAACTCCAGCAACATCTTCTATTCTCTCTAGAGCAAAGTGTCCTACAAGCACTGCAGAAGCCCTCTGCCATCAAAGGATTTTCAGCCATAGGGGAATCCCTCCGAGACCACTTTGGACAGGGTTACAGCTTCCATGCATTGCCAGGAGCATTGCCAAGTGACCAGATGGCACCAAAGAATCAGGCCTTAAGATATTAGTTCAAAAAGCCCATTTCCTCTCCTTCAATTCCTGGTTTGGCTGTTGGTACAGGGAAGATTTTATGTTCCCAGAGGTGGATCCTTGTCAGTGTCCAAGCCACACACCCATCCATGCACACCCATCCTCCCCCTGACCTCTGTGAGCAGTAGATGTGAGGTGTCTTTAGCCATCCAGTACCCATTGCTAAAGGATTTGTATTCAAGAGGGGTTAGGCTATGTATTTGTATTGCTTTTTTTTTCTTTAGCATACCTTGTATTTAATTTGGCAGAAAGCTCTGTTGAAGCTGCTTTACCTTTACTACATTATTATTCAATTGTATTTCCCTTGATGAAAAACCTGGCAGACTGTTGCTCAGTGACAGATGTGCTAGCTGTGGTTGAATCACTACCACTAGGCTTATTATCAGTTTTACTAATGTTTGCTGTTTTACACTGTAACAGGTAGGGTGATTCATTCAGTCAAGAAAAACACACAGACACACATATGCATACACAGATGCAGATACACCTCACACACACACACACACACACACACACGTACACGGAGGCGAGTCAGCCTAAACTGATCTTTATTTTATGCATTTTGACGACAAAAATTTTCTGGATCCTCTGCCTGTGTGTCCTTTACTCACTGAGCAGATAACCCTGAGCAAATACTGCTTCCTAGAGGGGCACGGCTGCACAGTTTCTGCTATAATAACAATCACCAGGACAAAAATCCTTGCTAATGGCAAATAGCTCTGACTAGTGTTTGGGTCACATATCTGTAAGATTAATGGAATGCTTCTTTAGTTAATTCAGGTTGTGGAAATTCGTATTATTCAATTGAAAAGTCCTGAATTTGCTTTTTTTGCAAATGACTTGTCCAGCATACCCACAGCACAAGGGGAGCTTTCCCTATCTTGCATGTGCAGTGATGATTTGTGACTGTTTATGCTAATTGTGTGTGTTAGCATAAGTGTGAGTCTGAGCTCATTTTAACAGACCAAGTTTCCCTGATCTCCTGCAATATAAATCCACACTTCCCTGCCAAGAGGCTACTTAGTCCCAGGTCGTCTGGAGAAGGACATGCTACTATGTGCTGAAAACTCTGGTGATTGTTCTGGATTATCTAAATCTCTGAAGGCTGCAAATCTGGGCCAGAGTCTCCCAAGAACAGGTTTTCTCATGGTCCTACAGCCTCCAGACCACACTTTATCTCCCAGTTTTCAAGCTGGAATTGGCCAGGCAGTAGACCATAGTAATGGGGCAAAAAATGTTTAAACGCAGAAAACTCTGGGTTCAAATTTAGTATGATTTTAAGGTAAAATATCAGGCAGTTTATATTATATACAAACTGCTTGATATCTCTAATTAAAACTTACAGAGTCTAGTTGCAAAATAATGAATGTCTCACTGTGCAGAATTGAAACTTTGTCTAATGAATTCCTTGCCTTGTCTGCCACTGTTTCTATCTGACATCCTGTATTCATTCACAAGGTGTTCCTCCTAATGAAAACAAGGTCACTCTTTCAGCATTTGATGGCCAAGAAAGGAAAAGGTGACAGAACTGCAGCCTTGCAGTGTGTGTTATTTTTTTCCTCCTTCCCTAATTGCAAAGAACTTCCATTGATGTCAACAGGACTTAGTCTTGAATAGCAAGAGGAGAATAGGTGCCACGTCGGACCATAGGACAAATTGGAGTTCAGTCTAGATATTCAGCTTCTTATATCGATTTTCCACTTTTGTCTGTCATTGCCTTATGGAACAATAATACGTGTTCATAAGAGGGACGCATTTGTTCTTCTCTGCTTATAGATGGATATCTAATTCTTATTAATAATATTAGTGTTGCATACAGGGACTAAGTTTAAGAAATGAACGTTGCACTGCTACCCTCTGTACAGAAACATGATAGAATATGGTGCCTGCCCTGACAAATGGACCAGCTAAATAGATAGGACAAAGAATGCAAGAAGGATAGTTTTATAAGCTTACTTTACAAATAGGGAACCGAGGAGGGAAGACAATGGGTTTTTTTTTCAAGCCTATATATGGATCGTGTGGCCGGAATATTATATAAATCCTGGTCCCTTGTGTCTGAATGTGCAGCCAGAACTGGCTGGAGAAAGAGGAATGCATGATCTGGCCTAGCAGCTTCTCATCACCTTGTTCCTCAGGGCCCCTATTCTCTGAGCAAAGTTATCCTTCGGTGCAGCAGTTTGCAAGCATGTCTCATGCTTTGGACTTCCCTGTCCTCTCGTCTGTCTCTTTGGTCCCCTGTGAAGCTCCCGAGGATCCCTCCCAGATTGCTGCTCTGCTGAGAGCCCGGCTAGCTTCCACAGCCGCAGCTCAGCTCTCCCCTTTGAGACATAGGAGTTTGCATACCCTTTCCCAGCTACCCTTGGTGTAAAAGGTTATTTTCGGTGTCCCACTACAAGGCACTACTCCAGAATGGTTTGCTACTTAAATACAGGTCTGCCAAGGCACGGAATTTTTTAAAGAACCTCATCATTTTCAGTGGTAGGTCCCATCCACAGACAGGCATGTGCATGTGTGAGGCTATGGCAGAGAAATCCCATGCTGAAGTAACACCTGTCTGCTGCACTGCGAAGAAGAACAGTTCACTCCCTTGTGTGTCCAAAGGAAACCTTTGCTGGGGTGGTTGCTCATATGAGGTGGTCAGATGTGCTGCTCTGGCTGCAGTGAACATAGGTAGAGATCCCCAGCATCCCCGGGCATCACTCTCTCCTGCTAGGCATTCCTCCCTTCCTCCCCTCTTTAAGACCTGATGCTGTAATTGCATGTGTGATAACTCCTTAACGTGGCCCTTACTGACCTAAGTAATTCCTCTCCTCCAGAGACAACCACACACAAAAAACTGTTTAACTTATGCTAGATCATGTGGGCAAAAGTGGCTTAGGGAGAGGTACGCAGATGTGCTGTTAGGACAAGTAACTTTGTGCAAATCAGGAAAGAGCCAATGACGAATTGCTGTCTAGAAACTGATAGCTTCTTTCCTCTGATCATCTGTAGCTGAGCTATTAGATGATCATGGCCTGCAATGGCAAAATTGATGGTCCATAAATTTCTCTCTTACTCTATTTTCCTAAATGGACAGAGTTGCCTCTCCTTCTCTGTGGCATATTTCTGGGAATTTAAGGCTTCTTTCCTATATCACTAGAGTCCTGTGGATAAAGTAGATGCTTATTTGGCATAATTTGACATCATTTCCTGATCTGGTCCTAGAAAAGTAAATCTTCGAGCACATTTGATGGCTAGCAGGAAGCACTGACTTGCATTGCAAGGCTTTTCCTCAGAAACAACCTGGCAAAGAACTTTGAGCAACACACGGTTTAAGGGGTAAAAATCATAGTCTGCTCACAGACAGTTGGCAAATATTGCTAATAAAAGGGCAAAAATATGTAATTATTCATTATGAACTATTTCCTGTGCTCCATGGAAAAAACATAAACACTCCAGTAAGCCCCAACATGTAGCCCCTGCCAAATGTAATGATTCTGAAAACTAATCGGGTCCAGGAGGTGAGTGTCAATGTTAACAGTCTTCTAGAGACACCCATCTTCTTTGGACACTAAGACAATTTACCTAATTCCAATGAAATTTTAGTAATAAAAGTGAAAGTGGCCTGCTGAGCAGAAGCAGGGGAAAGATTAAAGGCATTTGCATTAATAAATAGAGATGTTATCATGGAGAATTAATGTTCTTTGATAAAGACTTGGCAGCATTAGGAGATGCTAGGTACAGTGCCTCATTATCTCTCAGAGGTTAAGGGGTGAGTCTGGGACAAGGAGAAGTGATTTATGTGGTATCTTTGTCAGAGATACGAGAGTATGTATGAAATAATAAGATTTTCAGAGACCATTAATAAATATCTCCCAAAATCCCAAGGTTTCACATTACACTAAGTTCTCTATGCTACATGTCATTCAAGAACTTGCTTGCTTGTTTTCTCTGTTATGGTCCATCTCTCTCTCCTTCTCTCACTGTTCTTGTATCTCACATTAGACTTGGTCATTTCCCCTCCGCTATCTGATAAGCAAATGTTATTCAAAGGGGATGGTTAATCCTGGAGACAAGGGAGGATTCCTTCATTTGAAATTTCTCCCCCTTTCTCTCACTCCCTTGGGAATACCTGGCAGGTGACATTTAGATGAAAAGAACAAGTGAAGAGAAAAATTTTTGTGAAAAAAATGATGAGTATCGGATGGCTCAAGTACTAATTAAACTATCACAGAGAAATGAATGGATATGTGGATCTCTTCTACATATGCAGGAGTTGATAATCATGCAGGGAAAGATAAAACCGGAACTATAGCTGCCTCTCCATCACTGCTAGCACAGCACACAAACCTACCCTTTGCAATGGCCAGCTACGGATACTTTAGAGAACCTCCTCCCCTTCATCTGTAAATACCACAATCTCCATGTACTTACAATAGTATTTTTTGTTATCTGAAGGACTGGCTGATAGCAGGCAAGGAAGACCTAAAATGATGTCCAGTTTCTCACAGGAGATGTGATATCAAACCAATGTCTCTTACTATATAACCTGGACTTAGAAACTGTAGCCTTACAAGCAGCAGTGAAGACCCAGGAATGCACACAGGTGATTTCCAACATTATCTGAAACTGGGAATCTGAGGCTGCAAAATAGAAAATGCTTTGCCAGGGGCAGCTCTCCTGCACAACTTGATAATATCTTTAAATACTTTTTAGAAAGAATTTTCTGGTTACTTTTTGGTATGTCTCTCCTCTGATCTCATTTAACAAGAGTTTAAAAAGCTCTTAAAAAGCGCTTAAAAAGCGCCGAGTCCCGTGAATCAGATACTATTCAGTCCTTGATTGGCAATACTGGAAGCAAAGTCATGAGACAGGTACCAAAGTTAGCTGTGAAATATAGATACACAATAGACTAAAGAGGAATGATGAGGATGGCATTGAAGGCTACATTTAAGGAAAGGCTGCAGATCGACATTTATAGCAGTAAATCCATCTTGGAATCACTAAGAAGGGACAAAAAAATCAGCCTCTTTACTGAGAAGCAGCTTTTGACCAGGATGAATAAAATATGAATATCGTAATTCCTGCATTTGTAAAAAGTACTTAATATAACAGGATTTTTTTAAAGCTTCTCTAAGAAAATGAAGTTTGCTTGAGTATACTGTTGGACTGTATGCTTTTCCTGAATATCATCTGAAAGTGGCCCATTTCAAAAAAAATGTCAGGAAGACAGAGCCCTAAAAGTTATTGAATTTTTACATTTTTTTTTTTTAAGAAGCAAGTGAGTAGCAGTTCTAGACCTAAGTAAATGAGGGAATCACTTAATGGAGAGGCTGAGCTCAGACCCAGTGAATCCATAGAAAAGAGACACTGAAAACCAGCTGTCATCAGCTGAGTGACATAGTTTTCCCTGAAGTGCATTAAAGTAACGTTGTCCATTAAGGAAACATTCAAATAATCTCCACTTTCATACACACAGACCCATAACCATCTTTCCTTCTATTTCAGCAATCACCACCAACAGGAATTAAGCATTTAATTCTCATTTATATTCTATGAGAATTGGGTCCTGAACTGCACCATCTGCTTTAAAACCTTCTCATCCTCTCCCCCTCCCCAACAATAGACCTGTCAATACCTTTTGCTATCCAGAATCAGGATAACAGATGAGGTTAAAAATAAATTAATTGAAATGTAAGGAAAATGGACAGATGGATTGGGATCAGATCAAATGAAATACTGTTTTGCACCCTTTTACATTTTATTCTATTTTCTTTTCCCACCTTTTTTTCCCCCTACTTTTCAAGAGGAATATAATGATTTTGTATGAAAACACGTGAGCCTTTCATTTTTGAAATATCATTCCCTGTGATCACATCTCATTCAGTGGTGTTTGTCTATCAAAAGGTGTCACTGAAAAGTTCCTGTCCAGCCCTATAAAAGGTGCAATTTCTGTTAGAACCTGTCCTGGGTCTATCCTGAGCCTTATTCAGGTACTTCTTGATTTTCAGACTCTGAATGCCTGTCAAGTTGGGTGTTTGTTACAGAGAGTCAGTGAAGAAAAGACCATAAAGGAAAATAAGAATGGAGACTATTATAAAGTAAGAAAAGCATAAGCAGAAGGCAAACATGGGACTATATAGGAGGCAGGAGATACTAAAAAGGATGACAGAAGATCTTGTTATAATATAATGAATGTTTCCAACTCATTTGTGCCAGCCCAATTCAAGTATGTATGGCTGTGTGGAGGTGGCGATCTCTTTGGATAGTGTATCAGGCCGACACAGTTCATATAAAAAACTTAGCATGGTGCTAGAGTGAGGAAATTATGTACTTTATACCTGTTTTCAGCATAGCTTTGTGAAGGAATAAGCACAATATAAATGTATGAGTTTTGAGAAGGCAAATGAGCCTGACAAGAAACTGCAAGTCAATTTTCAGAGATCCTTTGAATGCTTAGGATCTTTATGAGTTAAGAACTTAAAAAAAAAATCATTTTTTTGTCTTCTATATTTACATACGATGAGCTTGTTCCAATGACCCAGTTACAGTTTTTATCTTTCTCCCCTCTTTCTTCTCCACCTCCTCTTCCAACAATAATCAGGGATACCTGGAGACAGTAAAGAGTTGTTTGCTTGGTTCGTCCTTCTCCCCCTTATTTTCCTGTATATTTGATGTTGTGAAAGCAAGGCTGTTAGAGATCCATTAAGCACTGTTTGTAACGGAAGAGAATGTTCTATCTGGTTTGAGACAGATAAGGCACATAAATCGAACCCACCCTGCATCTAAACATTTCTGCAAATAGCTGAGAAGGAGAGACAAACATGCAGTTGCTTTTATTACACGCTGCATGCTCCATCTTGCCACCACTGGAAGCCAGGGGAGCTTGAGAAATGGGATCAGAAACTTCAGATGAGACTGCTGAACAATTTTCCAGGCTGGAAATAGCTATTTACAATAAAGCTCATTCCTTTGCTTACTACTGCATTTCTTACGTGAGGAGCATCTGGCATGTCCATTCAACCAGTGTGACCATTCTGAAACAATGATCCATTTGATAACTTCATCTTGTGGGTTTAAGAAAGGCCCACTAATGCCAGTTGCCTCAGCCATGGGGCTGGAGACAGAGAAATCTGGTGTTTTTTCAAAAATCTGGGTGGAGAGCCCTTGTCACAGTCACAGCAGTCACACTCTGTCTCATCTTGGCCACATCTCATCTTTCACATTAAGGAAGTAGGAAAGGGATGAGTTTTAAGTAGGATATACAGATGATCCAAGGCCTGACCCAGACATGTGTTGGAAGGGGCTGCCCTTTTCCTCCAGCTTCCTCAGGACCTCCTTCCTTTAGGCTTGGTCTGCTCAATGCCTTATTCAGCCCATTTTGAGACTCAGAGGCCACAGAGGTGCAGACACTTGCAGTAATTACAAGTGCAACAGATCAACACAAAGGAGGCTGCAAGAGCCTCTAAGCTTTAAGATCTCTCATACTTTGTTATCACTGGATAGAATCATAGAATCATAGAATCAGTAAGGTTGGAAGGGACCTCTGGAGATCATCTAGTCCAACCTCCCCGCTCAGCAGGGTCACCTAGAGCATAAGTAGTCTTTGGATTTGGTCTGTACCAGAAGGAGCTCATAGGTAGTCAATGGAGTCTTTTATGGCCCTAATATGACCCCTTGAGGGACACACAGAAGCCACATCATCACAAAAACTCCATTTTGCCAATTGGTCCACTTTACTGTTATGTGGAAAAAGATATTTATTGGGGGAGGGGAGGGGAGAAGGAGGAGTACTGACAGATTTTAAAGAAATATCCCAGTAAAAGAAGACAAAGTAGCTTGAAAAGCCAAAACAGCCCATTAATTCCTTCCCAAAGACAGTGTAATAGCCATTACGAGTCAAATACATTTCCTGGCATGGACACATAGACTTGGCTGTAGAGACAGAGAGGCCAACTTACTGTTTCAGGGAGTAACACAAAACTTGGGAGTCCATTCCCCCTTGGGGTGTAATTTCTTAATGCATTAAAAAGAAAACACAGAAAATGTTACAGATGACTTTTAAAATGTTAATAATAACTCCCTGGGGTCAAGGGATCTAGAAGCACTCAGCTCTCTCTGACTTTGAGCCAGGACTACCAGGGTTTTTCACATTAATATCTTTGGGGTCTGTAGCTGTGATGTGCTGTCTATATTTTAACAAGAGATTCTGACAATTTTACCCTCTGAGTCTTAGAGAAAACTACTGTCCCGGGGGGACATGTCCTTGCAGAAGGTTTCTATTTAATTTGTTTCTCTATTTAAACAGAAACTCTGTCTCATAGACATTTGCTAGGCAACAATACCATAACTGTACTTTTCTACAGAACATTTGTGCTCAGCCTGCTTGAAAACTTTATAAAATCCTGTGAAGAGTCATATTTTGCTGACGTTCTAAAGTTCACATGATGCAGCTCTGGGAAAATCAAAATTAAATGTTTCGTATTATTTTGAGAATGTGGAGCAACATTTCCAAACATCATATTCCAAAGTACATCTTTTCTAGTTCTGAGATCACAGAATTAGTCTTATGTTTTATTTTTGAAAGATGCATGACAAATTTTGAAAAATATTCAACCAAAATTGTAGACTCAGTCTGTGTGTTTATTTTACACTGCTGTACAGCTTTTGATACCAGCTCTAAATTCTCACTCTGCTGCTTCCAAATCCGTATCATACGGAAGTGATCAATTCTCATTTCACAAGAATTTTGCCTGTTGTTATAGGATCCATTTCTCTGACCATCGTCTCTGCTTGTATGATGCTGCTAAGCTCAAGGTTGGGTAAAGTAGCATCATTTTAAACCGGACCAGTCATTCTGATGCAATTTGATTGGTTTAAATGCTCACATTAAAATGTTTTTTTTTTGAATTATTGATTATTCACATCCATCAAAGAAAAGACATTCCCCAATAAACAAGAAAATCACCTCAGACTTTGAATTGCAGAGAAAAAATATAACTTAGGAATCAGGCTGTCACTTAGACTGCCTGAATAACTTAAGCATCAAGGAAAGCGACTGTTGTTGAACACCTTCATGGACTATGTCCTCTTAGGTAGTTCTGGATAAGACCTGGATCCCGGGAACACTTGCATACACACTTAACAGTTACTGGAGTTGTGGAAATGCTCAAAGTACATCAGTCTCAACAGGACCAAGGCCTTTGATTCAGATGCTCCTTGGGATGGAGATTCAGCTCTGCTACTTCACACAGGAATCCAGAGCAGCATGTGCTGGGGGACCTTTTTCTGTAGTAATCTCCTCTAAGACGGACTGAAAAAGTAGTCACATATCAGATCACCCCCTACCTTATGTCTCCATTTTCCCCTTTGCCATGCTCAGAGGGTTAGGGTTACATAGCCCAACAAGATGCCTTGGATGCCCAGCAGCTGTTCTTCTCAAATCTGACAGTTATTAATGGGCATAATCTATCAAGTAAGAGAGTTGAGGAAATGAGTCTGCAAAAATGCACCATTATGACTTGTGAAAGCTCAGTTGGCTGTTGACAGGGCTGAGGAGTCTTAATAAGAGGGATAGGAAAAAAAACCTTTATGAGGAATTAATTTCCTGTCTCCATTATGAAGTGCTGGGATGTTCATTTAGCATGCAGTAGGTGGGTGTTAAAGATTAGAGTTGTGGAGGAAATGGATATCGGAACGTGTTAAATCTTCCTCAATGCCAAAGCAAGAAGCTCTGAGAACATGCTGATGATCCCCCTTCATTTGAACCAACCCAAATGATATCTTCTCAGAAGCAAGAGGCCAATGGTTCCCATTAAAACCCATTCTTCCTATGTTCCAAGCCCCCAAAATAGAAGTAAAATATGACAAGATCCAGAATGAGGACCACGCAAATATTATTGATGAAAGAACTTAAAATAAGTCATTACAAATCTCTTCTTTGTGCTTTGGGATTCACTCTGTTAGGTTAAATCTATATTTATAGCCTCCTTTACACTCTTTATTATGTCTGATGTGTACAGTCTTTGGTAAGAAAATGAAGAGACTCTAAATGCATGCAAATTAGAAAACTTCACATCTGCAGCACTGGGAACACTCAAACAGCGTTCTACAAATACAGCCAACAGACTAAAAGCTGATGTGATCTAATTATCTTAGTCACAAAACTTTGAGAAATCTTACTGTGGGTCTAACGCTGAATAGAAAAAGGGTCCATGTTTTCCTCAGGAGGGAAGAAAACAAGTGTTTGGGACAGTTAATGGAATGCTTTTGGCAAGCTTAGTATTTTATTTTTTTTTCCTTGGAACTGGAAGAAAGCCTAACCCACCCAGGTAAGGTGTGAAATCAGGATAAAGATAACAGACAGAATTGCACATGAAGTTGATCTTTATGCAGATTGCCAGCACACTGCCTTTCATACCACTTAAGTCATAGTCCTCTTTTTTGAATACACAGGGTTCACTCTCTGCTTGAAGATGAATATTACCTTCCTCAAATATGCGGACAGTGTTTTCAGGGACTTTCAGAGCACTCTCAGTTCTAGTTGACTTCAAATAGATGTTTAACACTTCCTAAAACAGCCTTCTTCCTCTTTTTTTTTAATAGTCAAGGCTTGTTTTTTCACTTTGACTTTCAGGAAAAATTAAGTTACCAAAATCTTTAATGTAATCGCAGTGTAGCCTTGGACTGTCTTGTCTGTTGATAATACTCACTCACTGTGTGTTCGTTTTATATTTAGGGTGAAAGCCCTTTGGAGCAGAGCATGTTTGTTGCAGAGTGCCTTTATCCAGCACTTGGCACTGTCCCAGGTCTGAACTATTCCCCAGTAGAAATGATAATCAAGGACATTCACCTTTATTGCTGCTGAAACATCTTGTTCCCATCAAAGCCCTGTCCCTCACATCTCCTGCAGTGCATTCACTCTCTCTTGTTCTCCCCTTGCAAAGCAAGACATCGTGTTTGGTGTGATAATCTAACTTAAGGTCATATTTTGCCTTCAGCCATCAGCATGTGCAAATACTGTATGACTAATGAGGCAGTCTCAAATGACTATCCTACACTGTTTTCCTACAAAACACTTTGTTGCTGTTGCAATCCCTCCTGACAGGTGGTGAAGAGCTGTCTTTCCCCTGGGTTTCTGACTTGAGCTGGAAATCCAGCCGCAGTGAGGGTTTCTGGACACGAGGGACTTCTTTCCCCTCCTCTTCCATAAATGTGTTAAAATGAAAATCTGCCTCTTGGTTTGTCTGTTTTGCTTTCAATTTGTTTTTCATCCTTTTTCTCTTCCTTAGGGGGCTCTTTCACCAACTCAGGGAAGCTTTGTTCTTTCTTGGATATTGGATGGCAGCTCGGCCAATTCACATGACAGGAGAGGAAGAGACAGACAGATGTGGTGAAAATGGGACAGCAGCAGGATTAGTGTATAGCCACAGTGCTGAGATAGGAAATAAGGCCGCCCTCCCTGCCTCTCTCTTTCATGGGCAGAAATTACTCAGCTGGACAACACAGAGAGGTTTCAGACAGGCTGAATTTAAAAATGATAGATTATAACATGCAACTCATCAATGACTTAACTTGTCACTGCTCATCAGCTGGACTCTGACCCTTCCTTCTCTGCCCTCAAGCCTGTCAGAGGCTTTCCAACTAGCAAAAGGATGGTCTGGACCATTGCCAAGTATTAAAGGGACATATAGCCAATATATCAGACGTTGAGCACAATTCTGGAGGTTCAAATTTAACAGAGTTTTTCAAAGAACCTGATTTTTTAGGAAGTGTTGAATATTCTCTGATCTGAAAAGACAGATCTCGTTAAGGACTTACAGATTAGACAGCTTCAGAAAATGAAAGTCAAAAAAACCCCAAACTCCTGACTCAGTCAGCATCCTTTGGTGTTATAATTTCTCTGTCTTGATTTTGTTATCTGTTCATTTATATTGTCCCAGGAAATATAGTTTAAATAGCCTTGTGGGACCTTCCAAACAGATTTCTTAGGGAAGAAGTCCTTTACTATGCCTTGCTGGGCCTGACCAATGCTTCTGGCATATGCACTGACCCAAACTGGTAGGTAGACTTCTCCTTTCTCCTGTTTTAATGTGGTTTGTAAACTTTATTTTTCATCCAGCCTTGCATTTCCACAACCACTCTCCTTCCCTGAAATCCAATCCACCTTTCTGCTTCACTCTGAACTACAGAGATAAAAAAGAATTGATACAATTTTGTTTTGATTGGACACCTGCCCCTCTCTCCTTGTCTCTTTATTTTTTTTACATGTTGAAGGGAATCCATCAAGATAATTTCCTGTTATTAAGTTTGAAGTGTTTTGAATTTGAAATGCCTTTTCACTTAGAAAAAATTGATGCCTGTAACTTGTAATGTGTTAGCAGTTTCGTATAGTGCTTGACAGCCCAAACTATATTACAGGGAGCTAATCCCAGTTGCTGAGCTCCATTAAAGAATAGATTGTATCTGTTAATACAGCCATACTGTTTGGGTCATTGTGCTGATGTAAGGAGCACAGCTGCCTGGAGAAAGATTATGATGTGAGGGGACAACTTTATTCTATTTTAAACTGGAAAAATGTATGGGAGATATACTAGTCATGATTGATTAAAGATATGAAAAGGATTTTATGAGCCGCCTTGTGCATTCTGTGTTTCTCATTCTGTTTGTCATTCTTCAGTGTTTGATAAATAAATAAATACATAAACCCAAACCTTGAGGATAATAGGAAAGACAGAAAATCATAGCTGTTCCTCTTACATTCAGTGACTTTTATTACAATGGGCTCAGGACTGGGAGTCTCAAGAATATATTCCCACTCTGACACTAACCTGCTATGTAATCCTGGACCAACTTTTCCCCTCATACCTTCTCCTACTATTTTTCATCGTATCTATTTAAAATTATAAGCATAAGCAGCAGTACCTCTCTTATCCTCTTTGTGTGTGTGCTGTTCCTATCATACGGGCAATCCAGTCACAGCTGGGTTCTCTGTGCACAATCCAGGCAATCTCTAACTCCCCATCTACTGGATTTCAATGCTATATGCCATATTGCTGAGTAAATATTGATAGCTCATTTCCCAGTAGTGACTGTTCAAGGGCCACTTTTATCCGAAGCTTTCAATCTCCTTATCTTCCTTCACCTTACATTGTGCTCAGCAATATCTAGGGTTTGAGACCCTCTGCATCTAGAATTACACTGCCATTCTTCATCTTTCTGCAGGTTGAGTGGTTTTTGCATGTTCTGCTATAGCCAGCATTCATAGGACTCACTTATCTAAAAAGAACCATTGTCATGCTGTCTCTGGCTCTATAACCACCTCATCGCTACTGCCACGGCTGTTCATGGCTCATGTTGTACTCTGACAGTGTGATGTATTCCTTGGCAGGCTTGGAAATGAAATAGTCTTAAAAAAAATCACATTTAAGCATGGCATGTGTTTCATGCTTCTTTAGCATCTTATCCAGCTACAGAGTGTTGTAATTCCCCTGGCTGCTTTTGAATTTCATGTCACACTTTTAAATGTGGTTTGGTACATTCTCTACATGCTCTGTCAGTAGAGTTCTGCCAACAACCTCAGCACACGCAACATTGGGAGAGCAACTACAGACTCCACTTCCTTGTGTGCTGAAGTGTGTGGATGTCACAAATGTAGGTATGTTCTGCATGGGAAGAAATTGTCTTCCTACTTCTGAAGTCATGCAGAAGCCTCTTCTCAACAAGGCAGGATTTTTATTAACTGTGCCACTCACCTGCAGTTCTTTCTCAAGTAACAGGTAACAACAGGACATGCCTACAAAAGGATGTTCACTTGTATTATTCTGAATTAACTTTTAAAGCAAATGAAACAAAATTCTTATTGTGGTCCTAATTATGTCTAATTCATAGTGAGAATGTTTATCATGAACCCAAATGAGGTTTGACAAATACATTTTGGATTTTATTCAAAGGAATAGTCAGGAGTGTCTTTCACTGAGACATAAAAACTTTTACTGTCTTTAAATCACACCAGGTCTTTAGCCCTTGTATCTCTGTTAGGGAACACGAGAATACCTAATTGTGGAAACCAACCTTTGAAGAACCTAAACAAATGATGGGTTTCTAGTTGGCAGCTGAGACCCGTGGCAGGGGAGAGAAGATAACTAACACCTTTAGGAAAAGGCAGGAAGCAAAGGGTTAAAGAGCTACCCTTTTCAGTGAAAGGTGAGAGTAACCCCAACAGGACAGAAGAGCAATTATGTTTATTGACCTTCAGCCACTCCTGAAAAAGGTTGATATTTCTGACGGCTGCCTAATGTCAATCTCATCTGCCTTGATTGTCTTGTGATACTCCCACTGAAGCTTATCTGCCACTTATAAAAGTGCTCATAGACTGTTTTGCCTCTGTGTACTCCTTTGTCTACAAAACGTGCCTTCAGTTTAGTGCATTCATTTGAGTCCTCAGTTTCAGAATTTATATGCATCTGAACATGGCATTGTCTCTAAGTTGGTTGAACAGGTGTAAAGGAGGCCAAATTCAACCCCTCTCTGGTACTTAAGTACCAGGTTGTTTTGAAGATGGAGTAAGAAGCAAGATTACAGAGCAGTCTTTCCGATGTGCATTGGGTTTTTAAGCTGAGAAACAATAACTGGAAATGATTTGCCCACAAAGCCAGCAGCTACGATTCTGAAGAAAAAGTAAATGGATTTTTAAAGTGTGAAGTTTTTGTTTACGCATAGCCATTCTTCAGGGCAACATCACAGTTGCAGATGCAGTTTAGATACTTTGTAGTGTTTGCAAAGATTAATTAGCTGCCAAAGTGGGAACTCAGCTCTCATGAAAGTCTGGCCCTGATGGGGCCAGAGCCTTGGGCTTGGTATACTTTTGAAAAATCTCACCCCAGAGGACTCAGTGGATGCACTTTTCTGATCTGAGTTCATGCATTAGAGAAAAACATTAGTTATTTCAGTACTTCCAGGAGTTCAGGCTTGATTCCTTAAAAGGGAACAACCTAATGCTTTGCTAGTTCTCCAAGAAGCGGCCAAAATCCCTGGAAAGGTTCCTTCTTAGCGAAAGTTCATATCAGGTAGCAAGTATGTTCAGACTGTTTGGATACAGATGTGTGTCTTAAAAAGTGTAACTTGGTGATGTTCTGCCATGCCCTGCTCACCTTGCCCTCCATGGTATAGCCTGCCCAGCCCTCACTCCACACAGCTCTAAGAGCCTGGCTCCTTCCCCATCAGCCTCCCCACCTTGCTCCATTGCTTCATTTCCTTTGCCAGAGCCATGCTTTTAAGATGCCTGCTGACTTTGTGCATTTTGCAAACTTGCAATTTCATGCTGCATTTGTTACCAAGGCAACATGGGGGGGGGGTTAAAAGTAATAAAAGGAAAAAGGAAAAAACCCTGAAACTGTTGAATCAGCCTCTTGTTTTGTGTATCGCCTGTACAAAGTTGGACATGCAGCTACGTTAGCAGCTAAGTCTGTAAGGAACCTTTTAATCCTCCCAGGAGACCCTACTGGAGATCCAGACTGTTCACTCCCCCTTCTTCCAACTTAGAGCTGCTTTTTTCCATCCTCTCTTAGAGAGCAGCCAAGAGATTGGTACCTTAAGAGGTGTCCTGAAAAACACCCCATCTCAGTGGCAGCTTTTATGACAAGTTCTATTCTCGTTGCAAGGGAAGGCCAGTGAGATGGGAAGCAGACACCAGCCTTCAACAGGCATGATGACCACGTGAAGCATGTTCAATGGCAATGTTATTTTACCTTTATCTTTCTTTCCCGCAACAGATCTATCAGCAAGGATGATGAAGCACTGGCTGGAGCTTACTCTCTTCCTCCCTCCCCCTCCTCTTTCCAATCACCATGGCTAAAGGAGCAGCAGCCCTTAAATGAAAACTTTACGGCGAAGAGCTGCTGACACTTTTTCATTATGAAGATACATGGGGTGGCTGGTAGCTAATGAATGTCAGTGCTCAAAAGGATAATCTCTGCTTCTCTCTGATACAATTTAACATCGTATTTCCCTAATTTGAGGCTGATTTAGTCACTGGGGTATTTGGATGCCTCTTCTATGGTGCCGATAGTTAATTAAACAGATGTTGCAGAGGGAATCATTAATTTTACTGCTGCAGATGGGAGCAGAATGACTTTGTGAAGTTAATGTTTCAGCAAAACAATAGGCTTCTGTCATCAGTTGGTATAAACCAAGTAAATTAAGAGAACAAGTAGAGTAAAGGAGATAGCTTCGAAGGAATATCAATTATTCATTTTAGAATTATACGTTTTTCCCCCACAAATCATAATGGGATGAGAGGAGAAGAAAATAGACAAAACCTGGCAAGAGGATGAAAGAGGAGTCGTCGTGGTAGCAGTCTGGAGGAGAAGTTGTCACTGCTTCTGCACCCTCGCAGGGAAGGTGCCAGGATCCGGCACAAGTGTGAAGAGCTTTGGCAAGGCTGCCCCAGGCAGCAGCAAGAGGCTGGGTAACCTAATGGTCAGCAGCAGGGGAGGAGGCTTGTTTGTCCCTCACAGTCTGACTTAAGGTAAGTTCAAGAAAAATTTTCAAGAGCACCCTCCAAAGCTGTGTCAATAAAGGCAGAAGCCTTTCTGTACTTAAAGCCAATGGGTAGAAGCATCCTCCACTTTGAAGCCTGTGAAGCTTTGCTCACTCCGGGCTATGTAGCTATGTAGCCAAGTTTTCCCAGGCATATGGGCAGCTGGTTGGATTTTTGAAAGTACCTGTGCATGATGACAGCTTTCTAACGGAAAGCTGATATGTCTTATCATCTTTAGAAACCTCAGGACCTGTGTTATAAGCCCCAAACTTTTTTGAAAGAATTGCTTGAGGGTTGCGTCTCTATATGAGATGTGGTTATTCTAATGTTGAGTCTATGGCTGGAAGAACTTCAAAAGCTTCCATTCTTTATAAGTTTCCTGCTGACATTAAATGTCACTAATTTCTATTGAACAGAAGATTTTATTTTTGAACTTAAACCCCATAGAAGGAAAAGCTAATTGCATCTGAACCATAAAACTGTGCAGTAACAGAAAAGATCAGGAAACAAATGTAGTCCATCTATCTGTTAGAATGAAAGTACTACTGACTTGCTTCAGTGCCTCATGTTATGGAAAGTATTTTTTTTTAAGATTAGTCCTTTGACCATTCAGACATCTATATGAACATATCTATGTCCATTTATATTATTACTCTCTTTCTCATATGTGCATGTTTTTTCCTTCTAATTACCAGCTACTCCTTTTTCCAAAAACAATAATCAGTAGTTATTCTCATTTATTTGATAAGGCCAAACAATTTCAGTGCCCAGAAAGTAATTATGGATTTGGCAGTTCTGATTAATAAATCTTCCATGAAGCATGCTCCATTTTGTTCATAAACAGCATCCTTCAGAGATTCATTGAGACAATGTGAAGAAAGAGAAAAGACACAAAGAAAAGGAAAAGTAAAGTGAAAAGATACATTCTTCCCAGCAATAAAGTCCTGATCTCAATCTTATATGTGTTAGGTGGATTTCACCCTCAGATTTATTTCTTAAAACACTTAGTCTGTACATGCCATTTTGTTTTAATAGATATTTTTTTCTTTTTACTCCTTCTGGCTTCACAATACATTTTACTAAGTCAGCTCAAACATCACTATGAAAATGTCCTATATTATTTTTAGTAGCTAATTTCTAACCTCAGACTTGCTGAAGTGCAGTATTGTACAGCTTGAAGGCCTTGTCTAGTGTTCCAGTTGAATGAAGACTTGCACCAACCACCCACTAAACTTGCCAAACACTGACTGCTTTCAGTTGGCTAAAAAGAGGTGTCTAGTATATTTTGAGAAAATATCAAGTATCCCAGCTAGCCTTTAGCTGCCAGGATTCCAGTCTCCTGTTGGTCCTGTGCTGCTTCTGCCAGCCCCATGCAGATGTTTAGGATGCCATAGGGGGTCTCAGCTAGTGCTATTAATCTTCTTTTTAGCCAACTGAATTGATCCCCTTAGGTCTTGCAACGAATTCTTGTGGTATAGGTTTCAGCAATAGATGTTGAAGTCACTCATAACTGAACAGGATAAAGTCAGCACATCCCAAAGTGTCCTGTTGATGAAAGACTTGAAAAAGACAGTAATTTCTGTCTGGCAAAAACTTAATATGAGGGTACTGAGAACATAAGATCCTGAAACCTGTCTAATGTTGCAGTATATTACACTGAACTGAAGGACTTGGGCTGCTTCCTTAAGGAAATATAATTCTTATCAAAGGCATGAAATTGGGCTCCTTGGAGACCTAAACTTCAGTCAACAGTACAATTTGAGCACAATTTTTTAGCAGTACCAGTTTCCCATAGTATGTGTTCGTGTATTAGCAATATGCTATGGGGATTTCCTTCTTACAGTAAATTGGCTTACTACATTCACTCACTGGTGTCCCTTCAGTGCCTCACTGGGGTGGGTTTTCCAGTAGAGAGATCTCTGGAGAGCTGGATCACAACCACAGGAGCTTCTTTGTTTCCTTCACCATCATAAGTCACCAAGCACCTGTTAAGCAATAGCTATGGGACTTCAATCCTATTCAAGTAAGGAACACAGTAACCTAAAGGGGCCTGTATCTGACTGTGGGAAAGGATTTTCACAGTGTGATCTGTCATGGTCTTTGCCTGACTCTCAGAACATAAAGAGCAGATGCTCTGTAGGGGTTATAAGTTTCCCCAGCACAAGGACAACTCAAAAGCTGGGTGATCCAATAGCACCTGATCCAATAGCAATTGGATTGCAATAGCACCAATAGCACAAGATCTTGATCATGTCCTCTAGGACAGTGTCACAGTGCCACTTCGTGGCAAGCATTCTTGGAGCCACCAAGTGCATCTGATGCATAGGGCTCCCCAGAGAGCACACTGGTCCTCTCCTCATCAGGGAGTGTGATGATAATCCTACTGCAATCCCTTTTCTCTGCATGGCATCACCTGCCAGTGGTGTCTGCCTCTGCAAAAGGTAATTGATTCCATTCCCTTTTAGAGCCCTAATTAAAAATGCACTGAATTAAACTTGAATGCATTGGAAACAATTAGCTTCCTCTTTTGTCTCCTCATTTGAGTCGGCAATTCGAGGCAGCCAGGTGTCACGTTCAACAAATCTCCATCAAGTGATTGCTGTGGAAGGAAATGAAGTTTGAAGAACTCCTTTGCTGCTCCCAATGCTTTGGCTCTGACCTTCTCGTGCTCTCGGCTTATCTCCATGGAGATACTCATTCTGCAGATTGGCTCCATCTTCTGCCAGGGACTGCATCATGTGGAGGTAGAAGGCAGGGGTCGAGGTAGGCATGTGAAGCTGTTTCAAAGATTCGATGATGTTCTTTTGAACATAGTGGCACTTTAAAATGATTTGTGGCATCTGATTCTCCTTTAGACAGCATTAGGTTTGAACCACTCTGACCTCACATGGTCAGCCTAGACCCCAAAAGAAGCTTCTATGGCACATCCATACCTGGCTGCTCTATCTTCCTGCCCAGTGGTATAGTGATCCTCGTAACTCTGAGGATATGTCTACTCTTTGCTTCAGAGAAGTAATGTCCAAGCTCTTGCAGAACTAGCAGAAAAAGGGTGACATTCACTCAGCATATGTCAGTGGACTCAGTGGACTCAGTGCCACATTGCTGTTGTGCTTCTGGACACAGGACTGTGTCCAGTAGAAGAGCTGATCATGATATGTAGATTAGAAATAAATTTTAGGGCAGCGGAAAAGTGGGAAATCTTACAATACAGCTTGGTCCTCTGGCAGTGCCCATCTTTATGAATTATTTAGACTCCATCAGAATGGCACAAGGATGACTTTCATTCTTTAATTTGAGATAGGAAGTCATTTAACTTCTCTGGCCTCATTCTTTGTGACAAAATGGGAAGAACAGATCAAGGCTAAAGTCATACTGGGTGTCTACTGCTGAGCAAAAGTGAAAATTCATATCCTTAAAGGCTTGGATATGTGTGTAAATGCTGGACCAGGCTGTTTCATTTTCTGCCTTGAGGTTATCCATCTGCTAGTGCTCTATAAACATACTGTCAGAGCAGTTCCTCCCCAAACCACTTCTTGTCAAAACACAGAGAGACACAGAGTCAAGGTAAGTAAGCAGCAGAGGTGTAAAGGCAATTTCTACAACAGCAAACCAAATAAGTGCAGAAACTGTTCTCTGAAATTGAGGTAGCGCTGGACAGCTGATGTCCACAAAGCTTTTCCTCCCTCCCTTTGTACAACTCAGCTTTGTCTGTGCTGCCTTTTTGCAACCATCCCAGGCCCATGTTATCTCAGGTTAGATATTGTCCGGGAGAAAACTGCTTGGTACAGACCAAAACTGTACTACTACTGCCACTGTGCTAATAGTTACCTAGTACAAACATCCATATGCATGAAGAAATAACCCTAATTCTTTTTAATTTACTGATTATAGATATACTAAAATAGAGGTCGAGCCTTATCCATTGTCACAAAATAGGTTTAGGCCTGGAGAAGTCTCTGAAAAATGGGAAGCCCTGGATTACACTGCGCCTTAGATTACACTGTCCCATCACTCATCAAACGCAGCACAGCGTTTAGTTCAGCTGATAGCTACAACAGCACAACTCCTGTGAAATCTGAGGGGTGATTTACACCCTCCAAAGAGCAGGGAGGTATTGGTAGGAATAAGCCCAGTGCACTTGGTATTAGCATTAGTTGGAAATTTTTCAACAAACCATTTTTCATTGGAAATTGCTGATTCATTGAAACAGACTTTCTGTGAGAAAAAAGGTCAATTTCAGCTCTTTTTAGCAACTCTACATATTGCAGCAGCTTTAAGTAACAATAACAAAAAAAAAAAAAAAAAGAAAAGAAAAACCCTGCTTAAAAGCTGTTTTTCTCTGTTTCAAATTGTAACTTCACTGTAATGAAAAACAAAAGGAAATCAAAATGAATGGTGGGAAAATGAAAGAAAATTTTTAAGACTTGGTTTTTGTTTTTTTAGATCACTCTTTTAAGGCATGTAACTTATCCTAAGTGCTTAAAAAGAAGGCAAAACTGTGCCTAATTATATCCTTCATTGGATTTTTGTTTTCTTTACTTCTAGTATTAGAGGCAAGAAAAAGATGGGAAGATCCCTTGAGAAGGGGAGATGGTTCTCTGCCCAGGACCAGCCTCTGAGGGTCAGAGGATGCTTTTGTAGCCAGTGGCTGTGGTGATTGACAAATTACAACCTCTCCTGACTTTAGAGACAGGAAACAGAGTCCATTTTAGGGTCAAACCACTTCCACAGCTTACCTGGGACCTGTTCCAGGATGAGTCGGGGAAGTTAGTGGGGCTTGGGGCTGTTATACCAAGCTTTGCTGCTGTCGGTCACACAGTGTGCAGGTGGGAGGAAGGAGAAGCTGGTGCCTGCTTTGCCAGAGTTTCCTCTGAATTTGAATGCCAGCTTGAGCCACAGACAAGGCTCTGCCCAGTGTTGGACTGTCTACCAGCCAGATGGCACCTTCTGCCTTCATCCAAGCCACCCGGGACATGGGGAAAGGAAGCATCTCTTTTTTCTTTCTAAGTGCTTTCACAGCCCTGGCTGCAGATTTATTCTGGTATAAGTTTACAGCCAGACATGCTCTCAGCTCCAGGACTCCAGCATCTCCTTTTCTGTTGGCAAGAACAAGTCTGAATTTTGACATGAGGCCTCCTCCTATATGCAGAAATCTCTGTCCTTTTCCTAACACTACTTATGCTGGCTTCCACCTCACTTGTGAGTTCACATCACATCCTTAGGGAGCTGAAGCACTGGCTTATCTCCCCATCAGTCCTAGGCAGTTGGTAGTGGAAATAAGGAAATAAAGAAATTCTTTTCTTTTTTTATGAAGGTCTTTTTTTCCTTTTTTTTTTTTTTTTTTTTTTTTTTGAGCAGCATTTGTTGGTGTTTGTTTTTTTAAAGACCTGTTGAAGAAAGTAAATTAAAGATGGAAATACCTTCAGTAAGGCAGGAGACTTCACTGCTCATATGATATGCCTATGTCAGCTTTTGGTAGAACTAGGACAATGAGGAGTAAAATTAAAAGCAGAACATTTACAAATCCTCAGGATACATACAGACTTGAACTGTGAGGGAATGAACTGAGGGAAAAATGGAGCCAAGCCCCTATGCTATGGGTCCAGGGGCTTCAGCTCTGAGAGCAGAGAGAGTTTTGTGTCTTTGCATTGCTCTTTCCCCTTCCCGGCCCAGCTGAGTGGAGAACGGCCACTCACTCTCAGCAGGGGTGCTGTGTACGTCTGTACATGTAGAAATGTGCGTGTGTGTGCGTGTGGATGTGCGTGTGTGTGTGTACGTATACGTTCTTAGGGTTTCAATACCCAGCTGAGCTAGAAACATCAGCTTTTCTAGCAAGCGAATGGGCTGTGAGCTGAAGCGAGGCCTGTTCTCAGCCTTTCCCTGACCACTCATCTCCATCAATTCATCTCCAAAACAGATCTTAATAGCCAGTGGGATTAGTGTGCATATGCATCAGTGAGAAGAGATCTTAAGCAGTACAATTTAAGCTAAAATTTGTTTAAGTTGTGCCAGAAACTGTAAACTTCAACTGCTGTCAGTCAGATATAGTTCCTCTAACTTCTGTTTTATTTTCCTGATTTTTTATAAAAAGATATACAAATAAATAAATAAAGCTGAGAACAAGAGAGCAATCTTCAGTCTCAGAAATAATTGTCTCCCTTCATAATTGTCTTTTCATGTCAGGACAAGGGCTGGCAGGAGGACTGCAGTAAGAAAGAAGTACAGAAGAGATCCTCATTATTGGAAATGTGTTGGTGATGGAATTGGTTGAGAGATAAGAGGAAGAGGGATGGTAGGAGTGAGGGTTAGGGAAAGAGGGCAATGAGTGTGAAAGAAGTAGAAAGATAATGCACAAAGAGATAGAAAGATGCAGAGATATAGCTCTGACATTGAAGAAACACTGGCTGGAGAACCAGTAGAGGGGACAAGCCAGCCCTTGTTAAAGGTCTCTTTTCCTCTTTATAGGGGTGATAATTTGGAATATCAGACCCTGGCAGCCAAGTCTGTCTGGATAAGAGTGAGAACATGTCTTCCTTCCCTTTTAAAGAGCAGAGGAAGCCACAAAGCAACCATATGGAGTTGCAGCAGAGTTTGCCAACACCTTCTGTTTTTTGAAGGCCAGATCCAATAAAGGATATAGTTAGGCACAATTTTATCTCCTTTTTAAGCACCTGAGGTGAGTTACAGGCCTTAGAAGCGGGATCTAAAAATCTCAGTGCTAAAACAGGAAACCTCTGCAAAATGTGAAGAACATGAATTTCTGATCAAGTTTGTTCAGGGTCCAGAGACTCCTGAGGGTGAGCCCCAGAACTTTTATCCCAAAGATCTGCACAAGGTTCCCTCCTTTCTTTTTAGTATGTTATCACAGAGTTGCTCATGAGACCCTCTCCCTGGTGAAATGTACTCCCAAGAAAAGCAAGACCTTTATTCTATGCCTCATCCTATTAGATTGGGAGAGGGGGTAGGTGTCACACTAGTGCCGTCTCTGACCCTTTCAGGGTTCCTAGCCATTGGGCAGGTTACATGCAGGAATTACAGATTCTAATGATCCCTCATGAGAAGGACTGAATTCCTCTAAGTCATGCAGGAAAGTGGAGTTGTGGAATCTAGGTTTTGCTCCACATGTCATTTATTCATATCACGTTAAATAAATACTGAGTTAAAAACTCTATCCTACTGATAAAGAAGAAAGTAGGCCCAAATTCCAACCCTCTCTTTCTCTTTTTTGTGGTGCAATACTGTTGGCAGCCTCATGAAGAATTTGTGACTATTTCACAGAAGCTGCACTGAGACAAAGAGGACTGTGCAATGCATTTATCACAAACTATGCTCAGTTCCTATTTTAAGTAAGAGAAGAGTCAATTAACAAATGAAAACAACCCATCTAGATTGCAACACATCAGTAAAACTCAGTAGTAGCACAGCACTAGCGTGTCTTTCCTGGATGTGGCTTTGGAGATCACAGAAAAAAGTAATATAAGCCAGAATTTAAACTTTGAAAAAGAACCATTATCTTTATAATGAGATCTCTCTGTTTCTATAGCTCCATCACCAAAGTTTCCTAGCTGCATGGATTTGTCTATCCAATATATGTGTTGGAAAAAAATATTAGCTTTAAAAATGGAGATAATAAAGCTTTGGGGGGAGTAAGAAGAAGTTCAAAAACAAAAATGACATATATTGAAAGCCAATGCCAGTTAATGAGAACAGATTTTCGAAACGTCACTCATTCCACTTACTGCTTGTAGTTTATATTTCCAAGAATTAGTATCTCTTTTCTTTCCATGAAAAGTCCATTTTCAACTAACCTTCCTTCAATCTACTTCTAACCAAATAATCATCAGTTTTCAAATTAAAGTAATTTAATTTGTTAGTCAAATTACAATCCAACGAAAAAGGAAGCTGAAAACATGTTTATGACTTATCTTTACTAATACTAATGAGGTTTGAGCAGAAATGATCTCTTGACAAAGCCGTTAAGAACGGAGACAAGATCACAGTCTGTAACATAACTAAAACGGCACAGCAAAAAAGTCAAACACTCATCTTCTGAGATATGGAGTCAGAGAAAAATCCTACTGGAATTAGAGAAAAATATATCAATTAAAAGGCCAATCCTGCAATATTATTGATAATTATTCATCATACTTTTGTAAAAAAAAATAGATCTTAAAGACTTTTTTTAAAAAAAGAGGTCAATGCCCATTTCTAGGCACAGAGAAATTGTGTAATTGCCCAGGGAAAGGGATTGCTGGACACAGCCACCAGAGCCCATGCCTGTGCTTGTGCCTGAGCCCAGGGAGCCACGAGGGCACCGATTCAGGCAGAGCCAGCTGCACCAACAGGACGCATCGGCTTGGATTGAGCACAGCGCACCTGCAGAGCATCTGATGACACTGGAGGCAGCACAGCCTCACGTGCGCCCCAGCTAACCAGCCCGTCAGACCTGCCTCTGAAAGCACCAGCCCCTTCCAGAGCCTCTCAGACAGGGGTCTCGGCAGAGCAAGGTCTGTGAGCTCCAGCATCAGTCCGCTGGGTTTGCTGGGCACAGCCTGAGCTTCTGAGGAATGGGCAGTGCAGTGGGAATAGCTGTCATCTGGGGTCCCCAAAATAGTGGAATTGTATTTCTGCTGCAGGGGAATGCCCAGCTGTGGGCTGCCTCCCAGCTTCTGCTATCCCCTCATTAGCCTGTGTAAAGCTGAGAAGGGATTTGCAAGGTGCCACCTACTGAATGATCCAGTCTTAAAATCTGCTCATGTGAGCATGTTTCTAGGCTCTGAAATGCCACCTACTTGGACTATCTGTCTGCAGGGAGAAATTTAAACAGCCTGAGGGCTTCCTTCTTTCTGACGCCCCATACCCTCTCCCACACAGAAACATAAACACATCCTTTGGGCATCTCTCTGCTGCCTAAGTGTAAACCGGGTGAAAAAAATCAAAACGGAAATCAAGCCAAAGTATTCCCCTTCAAGTGAATCTCAGTGTCTACAGAGTTCAGAGAGCCTTGGATCATCTGCCTGACAAAATAACCAGGCAGTTACTGCCTTTATAATCCAAGGAGCGCATCCTACGCGCCACCTCCATGGCATCATGGGACAGGCTACTAAGGAACGGAAGGCTTATAGGGTAGCATAAGAGGACTCATGAACCACAAGGAGGCACCGGAATCACAAGGAATTTGAGGAGAGGCCGAACTGGAGGCAAGGAAACAGGGAGAGGTTTGCAGGTCAGGAGGGCCAGAGGCCAGAACAGCCCCTTCCAATGTTTCTGTCTCTTTTTTCTCTCTCGCTCTCACTGCTGACTTTCTCTCTGTCACTCCAGCTCCAACTCAGCCAGTTATTCAGTAGCTTTACCTTTTTCCAGTCTAAGCTCTTGCCTACTAATGTGCTTCAGGCACAGAAATTTCATTAAAGCTGCACTGATGTCCACAGACTTTAGTCATGGACTTCATCTGTTAAGTGCGTTTTATTTCAACCAGTACAGAAATTACCCTCTGCTCTTGGGTGGGAGAAGAAGGCAGAAGAGGTTGCAAAGAAAAGAGAGAAGTGAAGAAAAATCCTTTCCATCCATCCAGGGTTCTCAACAAAGAGTTACCCCTGTGTTAAAGAAAACAGAGATAAAACGAACCAACAAAACCCACATTTCACTAATGCTGTGACAGTGCATAACACTGCCAGCGACAAGAGAGAGTCAGAAATACTGACTGGCAAATGCAGCTTGTCCAGGCTGCCCTGGGAGACTCCCAGCCTGCCTGCATTCTCTGGCTTCACCCTGGGTGCTGACCTTAACGTTTCATTTAATTTGAGGTATTCGGAAACTCAGTTCTCTTGTTTAAGTTTGTGGAAGGTTTTAATGCAGGGATTATTTAGGCATCAGCTCAGACTCTCAGTTTCTTGGATTAGGATTCCAACAAGCTACTTGTCTGATTATCCTCGGTGACATGGATGGACCCGATCAGCTGAATTTTGAGTGGGAGCCAAACCTTCTTCTCATTTGGGGATATGGCTGTGCTTTTCCATCTTGGTCTTTGTTCAGACATTCTGGCACCAGAAAGCAATCTGTATATCTATAATTCCCATCAGTAGCCTCATCCTCATCAAAAAGGGAGCTCAGGAAGGAAGTTTGTGCTGCCTGGATACAGCTAGGAAAGGATTTTAGGTTCCCCTGGTGACAGAAAAATCCTTCCAAACATCTGGTAAGAATCCTAAGTATTCAGGTGCATTTACATTTCACATTATGGTAGAGTTGCATGAACAACAGCATGTTGTATGCAGCCTTATTCTTAACTACGGTCACAGAAAAAACTTTCTTCCCTTTCACAGAGAGTCAGCCTTGCATCATTAATTCAAGCAAGGACATTGCTGGATTTCAGTGATCATGTTTATCTGCTGTGGCATAGCTCTTTTACACTGGAAGGAATATAAATAGTATCATCAGAAACAATAGCTTCACTCCAAATTGAAACACAAAGGCAACTTGGTATGCTGATCTTCAGCGGCCAGTCAGTCAGTCATCCCCCGAAGAAAAAAGGCAGGGACCAAGGATACTAGGATACCAGAAACTCTACGACTGTGGCCTCCATGTGCTGCTAGTTCTGCTCCTGGGAAAGCCTACACTAATAACAGCAGCAGACTAAAGCAAATTTTGAATACCTTTGGAAAGACTCCTTAGAACCCCTATATATTTTTATTATTGTTTTTCCTCATTTTACATCTAAGCAGGGTTTTGTAAACAATATTAGACAAAAATCTCTCTTCTCGCAGGAGATTTCTGCTCCAGTCTCGGATGTCTTCAGCTGCACAATGACTTCGTCCCAGCAGAGCTCTGTGTATGAGCTGTGTGGAGGGCCAGAGGTGAGAGGGAACATTGTATCTGGAGTTAACCATAACAGCATGCCACAAAATGAGCATCTGTCATGTTTTCCTTATCCTGAGCCACTGGCTGATGGATCAGTCAGATCAAAACATTCTCAGAATGATTTCTTTTAAAATAAGGAAAATATTCATTTATCATAAAGCATGGCTTATTTTGTTCCTTTTTTTTTTTTTTTGTTGGTTGATTTGGGGTTTGAGTGGGAGAGCAGAGAGCTATGAAGTGTAGCAATGAAGTGGATCTTTCATTTTGATTTCTCATTTCAAGATAGACTTCCATTTACAAGATTTGATTTACTATTTTAATTAGAAAGTAAAAATAAGGCAAATATGTCAACATTATCAAAGCAGAATTTTATAGGCAATCTGAATTCCTTTTCCTCTAAAAAAATTATATGGGAAATTTGTAAAACTGAAACAAGTCCTGTAGCTTTGTAACAGAAACAAAACTCATCTTTTTCTCTAAAAGGACATACATTTGGCAATTCACACAACTCATCTGTGAGAGACAGAAGCTTTCTAAACATCTTGCAAAAAAATCCTCTACAAATTCAAAAGGGCTTAAAACAGGGAAATCATTTTGTTCTTTGTAAGCATAACCTGACTTGCATTCGCCTAAGTGTTTGAATCACAGAGCCCTCTTCATGGTCAAAAAATCTCAAAATGGATGTCGGCTGCTTGTCAGAAGTACGAAACCATGGCTGTAGTCCTTCCCTCAGGCAGGAGGCCCTGAGGTCCTTGTCTTATTTTACCACCAGAGAGTCTGGCTGCAAATGCAAGGGAGCTGGTAGCAGGGCAGCCCCCGACAGCTGCTGGCTCTGGGATCACACTCTACTTTTGCTCTGTTTAAGTCCTTTAAATATGCTTGCAGTGACCCTCCATTTATCAGAAGCGCTTTAGGGAATACTGGATTTGAGGAACAGAGTAGGTCTGCATAGTGCTATAGCCATGGTATCTTGGCAGGGAAAAGTGGACGGCTCTATGAAAAGCAAAAAAAAAAAAAAAAAAAAAAAAAAAAAAAAAAAAAAAAAAATCTTGTCACCTTTTTCCAGCCAAAAGACTTTTGCCAATTATAATCTTTTGCCAATTACTATCTGATGGTTAGAGTTTATTATCTGATCGCATGAACTTTGCTTTCTCTGACCAGATCACAGGCTGATGAATGCCTGCTGCTAATTTATAAACTGAAGCGAGTAACTAAATTTAACTAACACTTATTCCATCTCTCCAAGATAGCTGAGGAGAAGCAACATCCCTGCAGTGTTACAACTCTAAGCTGCCTGAAGGTGCCACTGTGCTAATCACTTCCAGTTGGAAGCAAACGGGGGTTCAGGGCAGGGGTGATGGATTACTTAGGCTACTGGCCACTAGCAGGCAGCTGGAAGCAGTCACAGTGCGTTTGGGAGGGAAAAGTGACAGATGGTGGGGTAGCGATGCCAGAGCTGGGTGTCTACAAAATGAGAAGATGGGACCATTCCCAGTGCGTAAGGCAAGGCAGCTGGGAGGTCCCTGACTAGCCCAGAGTAGTGCTGAGGGTGCTTCCCAGGGTGTGGGTGGCAAAGGAGCCTTCATGTCTATCCAGCAGGTCCACAGAACTGCAAAAAACATCTCGCAGGCAGTTCCAGTGTCTGATGCCTGTCATTAAGATGATGCTTGACCTTATACTATGGCCCAGCCAGCTCCCTGCAGGGCCAGAGCAGCTCCATCCCTGCAGAGTGCTGCCTCTCTCTATTCATTCCCATCACGACTTTGCCCGTCTGATGTTTCTTTACCAGTGTAAGCTGCTGTTTGCAATCACAGGCCTTGCTAGTGTTGATTCTTCCAGCTGCCAAAATAGAGCACGGATTTTGCTTGAAATGTTTCCCCTTCACAGAACTCCCTTTTCATGGGCTTTAAATGGTGGAAGGAGAAGACGGCTGGGAGAAAGAGGGAGGGAGAGTGCGAAAAAAAAGAAAATAAAGAAGCAGAGCTGTACTTGTTGCTGATGGGAAAGTGTCAGACAGCCTCTCCAGAGCGCTGTCTAATGTGACCTACTTCAATCATCTTAAAAGAGGTGTTTGTCTTGCAACAGTTCTTTTTTGAGTAAAACAAACTATGATCTCAAGTAGCTGCAGGGTAGGAACCTGACTTCTGATGGAGACTCTGGCCGTAGCGTAGTTCGACAGGGGAGGGAGGAATTTGAAGGCCTATCCTAGTATGGGAGTGCCAGACTGTGTTCCCTTCAGCATTGCTCAGCTCTGCGGTGACCCAGAGCTGGCATGCAGTAAGTCTCCAGCTCTGATTTAGTCCAGGCTAGTGATACTGCATGTCACCAGGAAGAGCAAAGAAGCTTCAAAAGCACCAAAGCTTCAAAATCGATAGGTTACGTGCACCTAAAGACCTCATCTGTATAGGGCCTCCCTAGAGACTTTGAATCTTCTTCAAGATTGAGAACCAGTGCAGACTCTAGAATGACTGATCCAGCCAGCAGAAGACTCTTGTGTTTCCTAGTGAGAAACCACAGCACTCTGGAAACCTGGGTTCAGCTGAAATCTAGCAAGCTCACTGTCAGTGCCTCTCTCCTAAAAAATGCAGAGATGGGGAGTGTCTTTCCTTTACCCACAGCTTTAAAGAGATGTGAAGACCACCCAGGATTAGAGGGCTTGTATTTTTGTGGAGAACTCCAATGGACTGCTAGAATACAAGTAGGAGTCCAGACTTTTGATTCAGACAAATGCTTGTGGCAGATGCCCTGCATCCAGCAGTATATGAATCCCTCCAGTTGCCAGAAGTCATTTAGTCAGTGCCCTTGGCCAGAGATTTATCTCAGCCTTTTAATATTTTTGCATAATGGTTTGTTACCCTTCTTCCTCTCTCCATTTCTCTCTCTCTCTCTTTTTTTCTCCTTTCCTGGGGCACTTTGATGTGCTTTCTGAATATAGCTATATGAAGTAAATGGTAATAGCAGACTGATAAATTAGCGATGTATTAGAGCCTTGTATTAGCTCAGGCTAGTAATTTAGCCTGATGAAGGAGATGCTTGCATTTATTATGTTCATGCACGAATAGATTGTAACTATCCCAGAAAGCTGACACTTGTGGGCAGTGCCCTTCCCATAAAGCACCCCTGTGGCAGACCACACTCACTTCCTATTTGTCTAACCTAAGGACATGCCAGGTGAACTGGTTTAGGCAAAACCTTTTAAGAGGGGAAAATGGAAAATGAAATATATACTTTTTGTTTTTACTTGCCAGTGGTGAAAGGATATTGATGTGGCGTAGATGGAACATTAAAATCAGAATTATGCTGGGGAATAAAAAAAAAAAAAAAACACACAAGTATAAATTAGCAGTGTTTGCTTCCTCCGTGGTTTAAGAGAGTTAGCATTATGCCAGTGCCATATAGCATGCTGGAGATGTGTTTGGGGAACTACTGGGCCATAAATCCCAGGTTTAAATGGGGAGCATTTAAACCGACAGAAGAAAGGCCACATTGAGATGGATGGATATCCAATGAGGGGACTGTGCGAGGGGCAATCATAAACAAGTCAGGAGATGAGACAGCTGGATTGGGGGGGGGGGGAGGGAAATAGGATTTGAGGAGAAATCTGGGCAATAAGAGCAGAGCTGAATGCTCACAGGGTAAGTCAGAGGAGAAGCTGACCTGAAAACGCATGTGTTTTGAGCAGTAGAC
The DNA here is from genome assembly GCF_028389875.1 of Rhea pennata. Classification (NCBI taxonomy): domain Eukaryota; kingdom Metazoa; phylum Chordata; class Aves; order Rheiformes; family Rheidae; genus Rhea; species Rhea pennata. The sequence goes on from NC_084680.1 coordinate 6,822,010, forward strand.
CACAGGACTGCAATCCTGCTTTGGTAAACTTCAAAATTTCTAAATTGCTTTTACATCTCCCCCCCCCCCCCCATGTAACAGCAAAGTGTTATAGTATTCATTTTCCACTGAAAAGGTCAAGTTTTCTATTCTGCCTTCTCTTTCTGGTAAGAACTGACCAGAAAACCCAAGACTTTATATACTTTCTTTATGGTATCTTTATCAAATCTGAGGTTTCTCCACAAAATCCTTTGCTTTTGAGATAACAATATCTTTTCCCTAAAATACACTTTGTCAAAAAAGTGTAGCGATGAAGGAGTTCCTTCTTTTTGTTTTCTCAAGCTAAAATAGAATGATGGGCTGTGACATGAAAGGTGCTGAATTTACCCGAAAGAGGAGCGGTACCTTCTCTCTCCCTTAACCTCCTGCCCGTGGCACTCTGCCTCAAGACACTGCTGTAACTTTGAGTCTTACAGGCCTTACAGAGGAGGGCTCTGTCCAAGGAGCCCTGTGGACTTTGCTGGAATTATTGCAGGGAACAATGTTGTGAAACCACTCTCAGCTTTCCATGCACTAGAAATCACAGCTCAGACGTGCCTGCAGTTCTTGTGTGATGGCAGCTCTTTTCAATGTTTCTTTACGCTGTATAAACCATCAGAGAAAGGTTAGTGATTTTTTTTGGCATGGCCACCACACACTTTCTCACACTTGCAATAACAAGGAAACAACAAGGGCATTTGCTCTTTAGTGAAGTGATTCAGTAATGCTCTGTAGGAAAAAAAAAGAAAACTGAAAAAAAGAGTGTGTGATTTCGAGTCAGACTTGGGATCAATACACAAACCTGGGGTCAGGGCTGGTATAACAGTGGGCGATGGAGAAGGTAAGAAGAGCACGCAGGAGAAGGAACTGGAGAACAAGAACAGATAGTACTGCCGAGGAAAAGTGATGCTTATTGGCAGAGCTGCATGGGCTCATTGGGTGCTCAGCTAAATGGGCTCGGGAAGGGGAAAGCCAGGGTTGCCCCACATCAGAGTTGGGACTGTTAGTTCAGTTTGGAAAAAAGCTAATCCTAGCAGCTGGCAGCCTGGAATCTTTAAAACTCCAGCATGGCCCTTGGCTTTGAGGATTTCGCTCCTCCAGAAAAGCAACCTCCCTACTGAAAAAGCAGCTGCACAGTTACCTGTTCCAAAAACATGTGGTTGCCAGGACAAGGTAGCCTCCTTAGCAAGGGATATGCTAGATCTCAAGAGGGCCCTGCCTCTCAGAATAGAGAAAGGCAGAATCTGTTTGCGAGGGTGATTAATTCATCAGCAAAACATTAATTATCCTATTAACTCCATTCATTAACCTCTGAAGTGAGAGGAACTAGCCCCCCCTCCATCTCCAGAGAAATCTACCCCCTTCCAGGTTCAGCTCTGGAGTCTCAGGTGCAGAAAACTAGGAATATGAACCTGTTAAACCCTGGGAAACAAGTCTGCCACAGGCAATATCATACATAGGACTGAATTCTCACACTGGGACCAGTGCAATACTATTGGTGTCAGCAGGACTTCTGACTTACCCCAACAGCTATGACTGTAAGTCTGAAAATCACAATTGCTCTCCAGTAAGTTTGTTGTCGTAGAGTAATTGTGATTGTGATGATGCCCCAATTCTGCACTACCAAAAAAAAAAAAAAAAAAAAAATCACATCTTTTGGCCAGCAAAATACATGGTTAAGTCCCATTGGGATTGCAAATAACCTTCTGTTTAGGCGTTGGTCTAGAGATAGACAGACTTAAGCATGTGTGTTAATACTTCCTTGACTAGGAGCTTTACTACAGAAGGGTGCACACACATGTGAACTGACCCTGCCTTCTCTCCTATGTTTGTAAAGGACTGCATCCGATAGATAAAAATAGTGATGAAGCTTGGAAAAGGATGGAAACTGCTTTTCTTCAAGGAGACTAGGGGTCTATTCCTGCTTCTGGCACTGGCTAGCTTCCAGCTAGACTCCTTCCCTCTCTCTGCCTCAGTTTTCTTCTATGCAAACCACTTTACAGTCTATTAATTAGAAATGATGCATGAAAGCTGAAAAATAATACTATTTATTGGAATGCAGCACACCTCTGCCCTTGGGAGATATAACGACTGCTTTTGAAGAGCCATGTCCCAGTTAAATTAAACCTCGTGATCTGCTCAAGTCACGAATGAGTGCAATTTGTAGGGTCCAGGGACCTCAGCAGTCCATTTTTCACTGGGGTTAACACTTCATACTTCAATTTTCTTTTAGTTCCTAGTGACTATATGTAGGTATATGAGCCTTTCCTATGTCCTGTCAGTGCAGCAGAGAGCATAGGATTCCTCCTCATGCTTCAGCTTGGCCAAGGGGAATGCAGTGCAAGTCACATTGCTGTATATCCCCCTACATGCATATTTCTCCTTGACACTAATGCCAATGTGTTATATCCTACAAACTGTGTGTCCACATCGCTTGTGATCCCATGGTCTGGATTCTTCTTGTGTGTTAAGTGCCAACATCCTCAGTCCACCACCATCTTCCCACTCTGCATGCCAGATATTGCTGTCAATTTGCTAGAGCTGTGGCAGATCCCTCCTAAGTGCTGGAACCTGAACAGGACACATCGTGTCTCAAGATCCTTTCCAGAAGCCCTAGCAAGGCCATTCCAGAGTTCAATAATTTCATTTTTAAAAAGCTTTCAATTTCTTTTGACAGGGCTGGAGTGTTTAAAGATGGCAAAGTGAAGGAGATAAATAGATTATTGATCGGACAGGCTTGTAATTCCTTAGTGAATTGGATTTAGCTCCTTCACTGAGATCAGGCCTCTGCCATAAATCTCCCAAGGAATCAATAAGATGGAGAGTGCCTGGCAAGGAGGCCTTTTGCTTGTTACCATGGCCACAGCTAGGGACTGGGAGTAAGTCTCCCACAGGAGGGAAGGGAGGGCAGGAACTTGGAGACACACATCTCTGCTGAGCTGTCCGTGGCAAATAATTATTCTGATTGCATCAAAGTCCTAACTGCATCAGGGACTGCAGTACAGGGCTGCAGAGGCATTGCACACAGGGCCTGCATTTGTCATGCTGAGATAATGCTGTGGGCAATCATTGCTATAATGAGTTATCCTGGCATTAAAAAACAGTTCTGTTACAGAGGCCAGAGATAGGAGAACAGCTTCACTTCCTGGTGACACTGCATCAGGATGCAAAACTCCAACCAGGTCCACATGCCATCCATATCTTGTCAGCTCCAGGCTCTGAATCTGTGCAGTGGCTGTATGTTCAAGTCCCATCTGACTCCAGACTGGAGACAGCTTCAGAGCCTTCCCTGGTGGGCAGGGCAAGAGTTTGGACCACAGTTAGAACCACAGAGGGAGCTGCCAGCAGCAAAAACAAACTTCTGTTGACTCCCTAATCTAGCTAGTAGTGCCAGAAAATAAAAAGTAGTTGCAGCCTTTTCAGTTTCTCTCAAGTGTCTGTATACACTGTGCTGCTGAGCATCCATACAAAGTCTGTGGCTGCTGAAAGCTTTCCGTCAGCAAACGGTTCATTAATTGCAATTGAAGTAGTTTTGGGGGTGAGACTCTGCTGTCTTCAAAGGCTTCATGGTCTAACTTCTCAAGTGAGTAGTACAGAGTTGGAAGGTTTGTGAATATGTAGGTTGAGGATGCATAAATGACCAATACACTGTGTTTCCATGATAGTGCATGGATCAGTCTATTACCCTTCTGCTTTTTCTTCCTCCTTCTCCTCCTGAAAAGCTGTACATTTGGGACCGAGAGGCAAACATAACTTTTCCAAAACTGGTCATGAGCAAACCTTCAATCAAGTTTATCACCATTCAGAAAAGTGCACACGAGGATGAACCTATGAAAACATAACAAAATACAGATCTTCCAGACTAAACTTTGTTTCAAGCAGAAAGGTAGGTGCTCCCCCTTCTTAAGCTCCCATTAACTCTGCTTTAATAACAACACTAAAGTCTTTGGGGTTATATGTGACTTTTCCCAGAATTTCAACCACTTCATAGAACCTCCAGAGCTTCAGGGCTCAACAAAGTGGGCTGGAGGTCTTCCAAATCCAGGCTTAGTTGGGAGATTTCCAGTACTTCCTGTTTCCAGCTGAGCTGGCAAGAGACAAAATAGTTTTTTTCACTCTATTTCATTCTCCTTCTGGTGCTGGCTGTGCCCCAAAAGGCAGAGAGACAATGATAGTGATAAGAATAGGAAATCAAGTGAATCTTTTCATTCTTTAAAAAGGACTTTTGAGTCTTTAAGTTTTGATCTGGTATGGGGGAATGTGGATGAGGAAGATATTTTCAATGATTTCTACTCTCCCTTATTCAAATGTGGTAATTAAGAAGCATTTTATATAGAGCCAGTGAGAAAAAAACATTGACTGTCCATCTTCTATGGAAAACAAACGTGGAAACTGCCTTTTTATTCCGTTTCAAGAAAAGAAAATCAGAGAATTTGTCATTAAGATCATTTCTGGAGAAAAAAATATCCTACTCAGATGAAAAAATGCCTTGCAGCTCGGGCTAAACACTTTGTTGATCTTGATTTTAGATCAACTGCAATCTGGGAAGAGATTTCTAGGAGGACAGATCTGTTTGTAAACTTTTTATCTTGTCAGAAAGTCTACAACTGATGAATCAAATTTTCTTTCAAGAAAACTTTTAGAAAATATAGGAACCAAAACTCTGTTGTCTGACCATTTCCAGAAGTGAGTGATGCAGAAGAATCTGAGCTACCTATAGCTGCAAAATCAAACCTAGTTCAATTTTCTCATTACGTACAAATCACAAAGCTGTTGTGTGGTGTAATCCAAGCAGTCGTTGCTTCCAGCTCTTTTAGTTCACCCAGCAGAAAGTCATGTTTATATCTACTAAATTCAAGCCTTGCTGAGGGCTTATAGCCAGGATCAATCAGATTACAATCCCTTTCTGCTTTCTGGTCGCTCAGATAACATGAACCCCAGGTCTGAATGGTTCCTGCTTTGTGTTTGTCAGGTATTAGGTATCACTGGCTTCAGGAAGAAATTTCTAGCTCAAAATCTCATATCAGTGGCAATAAGATGCAGTGGAAACAATGTAGAGGCTGGCAGAGGACCCTGGTCCATAAGAGAAGCCAACAGGGAAAGGTTTAAAAGCAGCCATCTAGGATCTTCTGCTTGCTCTGGGCCAAGAAGCGTGAAAAGGAGGTGGAAACTGAAGCACGCTGAAGAAGGAAAAGTGGGTAATGTGTTTAAGGCACCCATCTGGGTCTGAGCAGAAAATGGCCATTGAGGGATGTATGAGGGAACCATTCTGTTCATGACACTGAATGCCAGCCTGACTTCAGCTTGGGGACTTGGTGCTCATGTGTGTCTGTGGTGGGACAGCACGATGACAGCAAAGAGTAGGAAAGCAGAGTGTGCTCATTTGCAGTGGGGGGAAATAACACTCCATGTTTGGCATCGAGGCAGCAGGAAGCAAACACAAGACCCTTTGCACTGAGCATTTTGTGTGCAGGGCTCTGCTCCAGTGAGAGGGAGAAGTGCCAGGTTGGCTTCCTTTCCCTGGAATAATGGGATAAACCATCCCTAGTGCTCCATCTGAACCTGCACACAGCCGTTTCCTGGCTATTAGCCCCCTGCTGTTGTTTCTCAACATGGAAGCCAAAGCAAACACTTCCTCCACTAATGAGACAGAACTCCCAGAGCCTGACAAACCCCATCTCTCCCTCGGTTGGCTCTGCCATTCCTCACCTCGTTTACATATTTTCATTTGTCAAGCATCGTCTGAACAATCTGTAGGCTGCCTTCTCCCTTGCCCTCCAGAGCTATGAAAAGGTCACCCATCTAACAGGGACAGGCGCTGGAAATAAAGCTAATGTGTTTTTTCTCTATTCAAACATCAGATGTGACATCAGAAGATGAACCAGCAGCCAGGAACCTGCTTGGCATGTACAGTACTGTGCAGTGGTTTGTCCAGGCCCTGTCTATCTGCCACAGATCATTAGTTGTTCCTGTTTCAAGGCTGTTCCTCTCTGCACTATCTTGATGTCACTGATGCATTATATCTCCTTGCAAACAATAATGTGTGGATACATACTAAAAATTCTGGAGAGTCACATAGGCATCCAGCTCTTCAACTCACCTCAGACAACTCAACATGTGCACTTGTAAAGAAATGAGGGCTCGCAAGATCTGTTTCTTTCCCTGGAAAAACAGGTTTCTGAGTTGCTCCAGAACTGAAAAGAGTTGTGACACTGCCTGGAGAGAAACTCCCACAAAGTAGAGGAACAGCTTCCTGCCTGCAAGGAGAGAAGTAAACACAACCTGAACTGCTCATGTGTGGTGCCATAGCTCTAGGGACTTCGACCTTGCTTTAAAAGGTATTTAATGTCTACAAGGAAGATGCAGTCAAAACAACTCTGCTTTACAGAAAAGTGAAAAGCAGTAGAAAAAAGGAGTGAAGAGAATGAGTGAGTGGAAAAGCAGCAGTATTTCAGTTAAGATGAAGAGCAGTTCTTTCCCATTTTGAGGTAAATGCCTGAACCCCAAACAGCCCTAGGTGACAAGCTGGCCTCATGTACTCCATTCTGGATGCTGAACTCAAACCATTTCTGAGGATGAAATAGCTGGAAATGGATCAGGAAACAAAGTGTGTATCTAATCCAGAGGGTAAGTGGGAAGGTTAATGGTGGTTCTGGCAACTCCTCTCCCCTCTTCACAAGGACATCCCATTTATTGTTTCCATTGCCCCTATTTAACAATGGGCCAAAATGCCTTGTTCTGTAGCAGCTATAGCAATACTCCCTCCAGTACAGTCCATTCAGTTGGTTTAGAATAGAAACAGGAAAAGGAAAAATGTGAGGGAAGAAAGCCTGGACCTGAGATGTAGCTAGCAGTTGTCCAAAGATGTCTGAAGCTTCCCTACAGCATTTTCCACAAGAGTCATCCCTTTTACAGTAATGGAGACCCAATGACTTGGGCTTGATTCCTCTTCTGCAGCTAGAATATATTTGTGGCACACAACAGATCCTTTCACCTAGCACCCTTTCTTCCAGGTGCCCCTTTCAGCCTCATGCTCATAGCCTGTGCTGAGCTGAGCACCAGGCCACTTGATAAAAACTTTGATCAAAGAAGAGAGCTAAGGGCAGCTCAAAGCATACTTTAGGCCATGAATCCTTAGTTTAATTTAACATAATCCTTAGTTACTGGCTTACCACAAATTCCTAATAATAACAGTATTGCTAAAGAGGGATTCAGGTTCACATGCAATCATACCAAATGCATTCATGATGATGTTAGTAGCATTTAAGAGTACTCAGAAGTGAACACTTCTAGAAAGGGGAATATTTCAGCTGTCCATACAGCAGACTTTAGCCAGAAGAAAGTTCCAACTTTCAACATTTGTTTTCATCATCCCCAGACTGAGATGAAATATTTTAATTTCCATTAAACATGAAACTCTGCAAAATATCCACTTCCAGTAGTCAAAATCAAGCATCTCAAACCTTTCAGCAAAGGTGGAACGGCATTTTGAACATTTCAAACTTTCAAAACTTTCTCTTGAATCATTAATTGAAAATATTCTATTCACTTTTTTTTTTCTATTTAACATATAGATATTATAAAAGCAATATTTTCCTGAAGAAGGGGAATATTTAAAAACACATGTTTTGCAAAGGACAGAGAAGCTGATTAGAACTAGTTTTAGGAAACAGAACACAGCCAGGAAACTAGGCATGGCAGAAGCTACATGACTTGTTAAAAAGCACAGAAAAGTCACTTCAGAGCCATGGTTAAAATTCATGAGCACGTAACACTTAGAGTTGCTCTCTGTTGACCAGACCACACCAAGCAGAAGGTGTCATATCTGATGTCCTATACATCAGTGCATGACCTGCTTTTCAGGGTATGCGAATAATCTTGGGTTTTGAACAGTTCCTCAGTGACCTGAGTCCCCTAGGCTTTTTCTGTAGCTATTTAACAGCTTTGGTGTCCAAGTCTGAGGAGCCTGTACAAAGTACGCTGTGATGATACCCTGTGGCATTGACTCGAGGGGGAGTTGTTTGCCTGACACATTCTTTTCAGGCACTGATGAATCACTTCATTTTTTTTTTTTCTGAATTACTATGCACTGTCTTGTCAGGCACCTAGGTAGATATAGAAATATTTTTGCTCCATCTGTTCAGCCTGTAGAGTTATGTCACTGGTCACAGGGGTTAGAAGACATGTCCACATGCCGCTTTTAAAGATGGTAGGTGCACAAGTCCCAGGCTGATGGTCCCAGAAGGTAGTTCAGATCAAGAAGTGAGGGGAGAACAGGAGCTACCTGGAGGCCCAGAAATACCATAAAGCTCCTCAAACTGTCAGGCAGACAGCATACCTACCTAGGTAGACACACCTTTAGGACATCAGACTTCCCATATCCACTTCCCATCTGTTATGGAAGTTCCAGAAATGGCTGAAAGGTGCAAGTTCTCATCCAGCAGTCCAAATTCACTTTTGAGCTCTGTGACCCACCTGGCTGCCATCCAAGGCTGAAATTTTGGGATTCCCACCCTGAGCCCTGAAGCGATTTCATCTGCCTTTAAATAGAACAGCACTTTGAGGGAAACTGGAACTGGAACAAAGCTCCTTTTCCACTGTGGGGCTAGCAGGGTTGATGAAGAAGAAGCTGAGGGTGAAATCAATTAATTCATTCATTTATAGAACTACCGCAGTAACAAAGATATTTCAATTGTGCTTGCTGGGAGGTCCTCATGAGAGATACATCTCATTTTCATCAAAGTCCCTAAGGGGAGGGCATAGTCAGACAATTTCATTCCTGCTAACCACAGGGTAATGCAAGCATTTCAGGGAAAACGTAGCCCTCGCAAACTGAGAGGGCTAAATTTTACTCAAAAATAGGCAATAGTTTTGAATGAAACCAGACTTCATTTCAACAAAAGGAGATTTGTGACAGAAAACCCCCAAAACCTGGGGAGGAGATGGTGAATGCCATTTTCAAGGTTTACAGAATGAGAAAATGAGGCTGGAAGTACACTTCTCAGGGGCAGAAAAGTTTGCCATTAGGCTTCTCTTGCTAGGATGGATCTCTGAGATGGCTTGGTACTCAGAGTCAATCCATTCAAACCTCTTCATCACTGCTCCTCTAGAAGGCACATGCCCTAGGCTGTTGCCCTTTGCCTTAGCCTTATTGTGGTGGTGTGATCAGCGTATCATAAAACTATACTTGCATCCATGCCCATCACATGGCCTCCCTGCACATACTCATCTTGTAACTGAAGTTTAATGCATTTAAATACAAAATCAGGTCATTTGAAAAAGTCTACAGAAGTCTGATCACTGAACAGCCCTTGTTACAAGATACAGTACTTCCTTCATGCACCTTCATACCCCAAATCAGGTAGTGGGACGTCAGCTGCTCAGTCGCAGCGGTGATTTCAAACCCTTTGTTCTTTACAGGGAGATTTTCAAGAGTCCTACAATCAGTATCTCAAAATTTTCTGAGGACATAGCCAATTATTGCAGGGCTTGTCTAGGTAATGTTTCAGGGAAAAATAATCTCTGTCTGAATATACCAGCTTAGCAAGAGAGGAAACGTAGCTATTGATAGGTGAATAGACAAAAGAAGCCTGCAATTCTTGAGAAATACCTGGAACTTTTCCATCAATTGTATCTACATGACATCAAAGTTCATCTGCAAAGCAAGGGCATGGTCTGAACAGGTACAGCATAATCTAGAAAACACTGGAGTGAACAGAGGTATGCAGTAAGAGTGCTAAAGTGCTGACATAGTTTTAAAAGTACATTCTTTTTATATAGAAATAGTTATAGATTGCACAAATAGCCCCTTCCTGGGCTGAATTGAAAACTCAGGCAAAACACCACATCACAGGGGGAAACGACTGAAAGTTGTCAAAGTCTCAGTGACAGAAAAGGGGCAAAGTAATAAGTGCATTTCCTTTCTTTGCCTTTCCGAGCACAGAATATTCATGAAAGAGAATATGCCTTTTTAAAACAACATTAAAAAAAAACAAAATAAAATCAAGGTGTGCAAAATTCAGCTTCTAATCTATCTAACATTTGCAGCATCTGGCCTGGCTTCTCCCAATATCCTGTGTTCATGTAACAGGGACCATTTTAACCACAGGCAATTTTGAGGAAAGAACAACATATGGGAATATATTTGTTTTACAGTTCTATGTTAAAAAAAAAAAATGTATACCAGCTGCCAACATGCAGTGAAACTTAATTAGGAGCTACGTTAAGTAAGAGTAGCCAGGACTACCAAAATCCAGGTCTAGTAAGGATGAACTAATTAACGTTTGCAGAGGTAGGCGGCTAAACTTTCATTAAGTGTATCCTGGCCCATTTCCTATGATGCATGTGCTGAAGGGTGTTGTATAAGCTGTGCTGGGAAATTATTTGGGCTTCTGAATGGAAAGGAGAAGAAGAGAAGGGATAGAGATTTAGCAAAGACTGTCAAAAATTGAAAGTACCATGTTTCACTGTCCCACATTCAATCTCTTTCCTCCTCTTTTTTTTTTCAAAGCTCTGACACATGTATATATAGATACATATATTTCCATCCCCGTTTTCAGTATCCAGCCAGGAACCAAAACTGTTAGAATACTTCTAAGAGATGTCTGCATAGCCAATTGCCCAATTTCACAGACTATAACGGCTTCCAGTGGAACTTGTACATCTTTCTCTGTTGCCATGCTCCAAACCGGACACAGCAAATGACAAGCCAAGATAAGAAGTGCCAAAACCAAACCCTTCACTACGCAGGAGAATGAAGGGGGTTATTTTTTACTGTTTTTCCTTTGGGTTCAAGGCCCTTTTATTCCTAATTTAACTACTTTTCAGTGATAAGCATATGATACATAAGTAACTTTACGGCTGAGTTGAATAACATTCTTAAATGACGTATCTTTACATAAAAATCACAGATGGTCACTCATTAAGACCACCAAATTTGCTGCACACAGCAAAGCAACACAGGAGGGAAAAGGCCCAAAAAACAACAAAAAAAGCTCTCTCTGGCCCCACTGCCTCAGCTGTTCAGGCACTGGTATTCACAGAGGCAGAAGCAGAGCCCTTCTTTCTCCCCTCATACAACTCATTGCTGAGGAAAACAGTTCTGAACTTGGTCCGTTGTATGGAACCCACATCATGCCACAGCCTTTGACATTTCCGATAGGGCACCAATTGCCCAGGAAGCTTTTGCCCTATTAAAAGCATCTTGGAGTTGCAGGCAACCCTATCTGTGCCAATGTGCTGAGCAGCTGGGAAAAAATCCTGCGGGTCAGAGGAAACTGAGCCAGGGCTGGAGGCATCGTACAGTCCTGCAGGCCCCAGGGTCCAGGTCTCATCCCGCTGTAAACTGAAGACCACTACCAGGCTCTACCTGACTTCCCTGGTCTGACCTCTAATTCTCCAGAAATGCAGAGAAGAAAAATAAGAACCAATTCACTAGTGAGCCCAAAGATGAGAGAGGCTGATTCTCTGGTGCCCCATGCCGAGCCCTCCACGAGCTCCCCTTCTCCTGCTGCCAAGGTTTGCTGGCACTGGAAAACAAGAGGGGACTGACTCTGGAAGCCTCAATCCCTACATTTATTTAAGCACAGCTCCGGATGGCTGACGGGGATCAGTGCAAAATGAATGATTCCACAAGACAGCACAGTCATATCACCCCTCCTCCCTCAGTTTTTCTTTTCTACCAGAAAAATTAAATCCCTAAAGTCTGTCTGCCTGTCTTCTGGGTTTTTTTGGAGGGGGATGAGAGGAGGAGGGTGTTGCCCTGTTTAATTGAACTCTCATATTTTCAAACTCCATGAGGAAAAAATGTGTTGATACTGCTATTATGTTTTCTTTAAGGGAGAGGGAGGGGGCACAAAAAAACTTATTTTCTGTGTTCCTGCTACAAGATGTAATCCCTCTTTCCTGATGGGATTCTGCTGTGCCCTAAAATCCAAACTGATGTTCGTGACTTATTCAGCAACTATGTGCTGCATTATCATCGCCTTCCTTGGCTGCACAGGAGAGTAAACTGCAAGAATATGAAATCTTACTCCTCACTCTCTTTTTTCCTATGTTTAGCTGCCATGATCCCCTATCAGATTCTCTCCTCACTCCTTCCTGCTGTGTTTTGTTGTGGATTCCACTGCAAAAATAGGTGATTGAATTATTGTCCTGGATGTGAGAATAACACTCTTTCTCCTCCACAAGAGCAAGTAGCCCTATTTGCTGGTCAAAATTCCACTGACAATAACAAGCCATGGACAAGCAGTGGGTCTGAAGACCCCTGTACCTAGCACACAGGCAGTGCGAAAATCCGCGTGTTCTTGGCTCCTGAACTCTTCGTGCCAGCAGTCACACACGGAGCAGCTCGAGGGCAGCATGTGCTCACGCCCATCAAACAGGGCAGCAGCGTGGCCCCTTTGGCACCCCAGAGGCACTGCGACTGCTCCACACTCACACCCAGGCCTCTGCAGGTACCTGTGCACACCCTGTGACGCTGTGGGAGCTGTGAGCACGGCTGGCTCTGCTGCCCAGGAGGAGCAGCTAACGGCTAAACTGGGGAGCATGAAACCTGTCGGCGCTGAGACAGAGATGCACGGAAAAGAACGGGTCTCTGGAATAAGCCAAGAGGAAAATAAACGAAGAGAGAGAAATTTCCTAAGCATTTAAGGGAGTTTCTCCTACTCGTTTAGGAGTGCCCTGGTCAAGACAGCACACTGGCAATATGGTGGCTTGTTACGAGTTATGCTTGCAGCGTTTCCCATTGAAATACTCTTTTTTAAACTACTTTTAATTATCTGGGCTCATGTTTGTCACGTTGAGTGTCTGTTGCAGGTTAAAGTAGTTTTACCTAATATGAAGCAGAGTGTTGACCCTCCTGCCACCCTGGAGATCTCTCTCATGTTCTACCCAAAACCAAACCAAACCACAACAAATCTGCGGTAAAAATATCATGAGGTGATGTCATTAAAATTATAATAATACATCTGGAAAGGAAAATCATTGGGGATACCTAGATGATCTTAAATCTGATACTTCTCCTTTTTTTGAATCCCCGATTTAGTAATTTTGATCTGCTTCTAACATAGTAATGAGGATGTGATTCAAATGTGCAGAGATCTAGCTCTGCTCTGAATAGCGTTTGCAAGTGTAGGAGAGCAGGTGGAGGTGTACAGTTACGCGACTACTTCATGTCCCCCATCCCGTACACTTCTGCTGAACCTACAACACAGGTTTACGCAGCCTCAGGGATCCTCAGGGTCTCCTTCCATAAACCTGCTAAGGGGAGGGAAGAATAGTCAGACCCTGGTTTGGCCTCTTAAATCTGCCCTGTTCCAGCTGGAAAGTAGAAGCAGACACCTAAAGAGGCAGTCTTTATTCCACCTCTCCACTCCATCCCCTCTTAATACTACCCACATTGAACGGAAAGACTTTTCTTTTCATACTGACTGGCTGGGGCCATTCCAATTGAGTATAATAAACGATATAAGGAGCAATATAAGCAGTGCTATAAATAATAAGGCTGCAATTCCACTGATGGCTTATGGTGGCATTATAAATGATCGGAGCAAAGTCAGGAGGTCTCTTCACACCACCAAAGCCTTATGGTGGAATTATAGATCTAATTTAAGTGCATTTGGGGGGTAAATTATTTATTGGAGTGGAAAGTTTATGGAGATAAATGTTCAGGTAGCCAGACTCCTAAACTAGGTGAGCATTACTGATTCTAATAACTTCAGGTAGAATTTGCCCCTGGACAAAAGGGCTAGATCAAGATTTCAGCACTATTTTAGGTATCTAAAAGCCCCAGAGGACAATTATTGGCACAGAGGTGCAATCCCTGGACTTGTGATCAAATGGCCTCCTTGTACGGGCGTACAATTCTGAACGCCAATTGCTCATACATTCATTTTAATCATTAAACAGGAGATAGGAGAACAGCACAAGGAGACACATTTCTCAGGCAGATGAGAAAACACAGATATTGAGTGTTATCTTAGAACTGCTGTTTCAAGTTTTTTTGCATTACAGCAGCAAAATGAAGCCCTAGTGTTGGTGGTTTTCATGTCTTGCTGCATATTTCATTCTCATTCCAGTCAGCATGTGACTGTCAGAGAACCAGAGAGGCACTTAGAAGACCATGGTGAAATTCTCTCTCTCACAGACTTGCGGGACTTCAAGCAAGTCATTTAACCCTAAATCTCCAAAAGATATTTAGGCACCAGAATATACCTGTTCTGCAAGTTGTAGACGGCCACAGGGACCTCTCTTCACCAGACTGGCTTTCTAGAAGCCAAAAGGATAGAGCATATGTATGCAGCTAGAGCACACAGATCCCAAAGGTACAAGCTCACGCAGGCGGTAACAGGCACGACCTGACGACTGCCTTTAGGATGGGGAGTAGAGGATGACTGACCTCGCAGACAGTCTGAAGACTGCATTTTCTGGAGCCTTCTGCAGCATAAAAATCATCCACAGAGCAGGAGTCTCAAGATTGTCTTGCTCCACTAGGCTGGTGCAAGGATAAATACATTAAGATGAGGCATTAAGATACTGTTGTAATTAGGAGCCTTATAAGTTACTTAGATATAGAATGAAACTACTAATAATGCATGAATGCAAAACCTTAAGAGGTTTGCTTCATATAAAGCACCCAGCCATTTGGTGGCTTAGCTCAATTCTCTGAAGCTGCAAATTCAGGATGAAAATCTTATGAGGATACGCTTTTTCAGTATTATTATTTTTTTTTCCTTGTCGTACTTAAAATATTGCTGAGGCTAACTTTTTGTCTATAGGCAGCGCTTTTCCCATCGCTTCCAGTCAGACTAAAAAATGTTGAAAGGCAGGGAATAATATATTAAAAAACAAGTGAAAATTGAACTTAAGCAGAGAGCTTGGGGGAAGATTCAGATTAAGAGTGTGTATCTAATGGTCAAACCAGGGAGATGAAGATGGAATCAGTATTCCTCCCACTAATTCACTGTGTAACCTTGTGTCTGTCGCTAAGCTTTTTTGTGCTCTATTTTCCTTGTCAGTAAAATGAGTACTGTACTAGTTACTTTCATGATAAGGGTTTCAGTTAATCAATTCTTAAAGCCCTTAAGTACAGAAAGATACAAGATATCATATCAACGAAGTCCAGCATTTATCTGTGCCTTGATATTTTCTGAATTGCACCATCTGTAACTGAACAAGATCTGATCTATACAAGCTAGAAAAACTCCTATTGACTTTGATGAATAAAGATTGTTTTTTGAAAATATTATTTGTATGTCTGTGTCACAAGCAGAATTTGTTTCCTAAAAAATGTGTTTCAAAAACAAATTAAAAAGGTTTCAGGTGGGTTGGTAGAATTAAACTCCCCTGATGACTGAACTGCTTGCACAGTTTGCCTGTGCGCTGTTCCTTATAGTAACTTGAGTCAGTCTCCTAGCTGCTGGTGGTAGCAATAGACCAAAAAAAAAAAATGGTTTTTGCTCAAAATTCTGAATTTTAGCCAAGAGAAAAGAAGGAGGAAATAATGAACTTTTGACAGGCATTTTTCGAACAAAAGAATACTAAGTCATGGTTGGCGAATGAAGATCCTTTCCTACAAGAGGCAACTAAAGAGCTTAGCTTTTTTAGCCAAGGAAAACTGAAGGCTGAAAAAGAGGAGGTCATTGTTGCATGTAAGTAGATTGGGGCATAACAGCGGGGAAGGAAAAGAGCTATTAAACCTAAAGAACAATGCTGAAACATGAACAAATGGGCATAAACAGACCGTAAGTACATTCAGGCTGGTAATTAGAAGAATATTCCTAATCATAAGAAGAGCTGGATTACAGATAGCCTTTTTATAGGAACAGGGATAGCTAGGTCCAATAACCTACACAGATTTAAGATGGAGCTTGTTAAATTTACAGTTGAGATTGTCTGGGATGGTAACTGTGTGGTTTTTCCTGTGATTCATTCTGTAGTTCATAGGAATAATGTTTTGTCAGCTGCAACCTCTCTTCTGCTGTAAACACCACAATGCATACCTGGCAGTTGTCTGAATAACTAAACATGAAACCATGTTGGTCAATGCGGAAATGCCAATATAATCTGCCGCTTTCCTATACAGAGCATTTGTGGATGACCATTTTGTGCTCTTCATCATGTTTGATCTGTTTTAGGTACCTTCACAGGACAAGGATAGAGCCTTTGAACATGACATTTGAACATGAAGTTCTAAGTTCGGGAAGCCAGAAACAGTGACTAAACGCACACATCCCTGCAGCTGGATTGTCATGAAACTGTTCTAACATTTCAACCAAGTGGTTTGGACGGAGGAGTGGACCTGAATCCTACTCCACACCTTTTCCATGCTTGGGCAAGTCAATTACTTTAATATCTCCCTCAGTTTTACCCTTTCTCCAGGAAAACATAGAAGATGATCTTTTTTCTTCAAAATGCCTTTCTATACAAATCACAGCTTTATTTTAAAAAGAGGAGCTAGCTATCACTGTCATCACAACCACCATCATCAATGCATCGCATATATCTTTCTTCGATTCCACTCCTCACTCTATTGTCTTTTTTTTTTATTGCCTTCTCTTACTTCTCTGTTGCTGTCATCCAGTCCTGTTCCCCTTCCTCCTCCCTGTCACCTTGTAACACAAACTATTTCAGGTCAGTCCTCCACTAAGTAAAGACATATAGCTGCAGTTGGTGGTTGCAAGCTACAGCACAAGTGGAGCAGCTTGAATTTAAAACATACTTTTTTTCCTTTTCTTGCCTCGCTGTCTTTGGGCTGCAGTGGTTTCCATTGCAACAGCTCTCAGCTTGCCCAAGTCCCAGCAGCTCAACACTTTAATAATTTAAGTGATTTACACTCCCCAAAGTGCATCTGAACAGATTTATGATGAGTGTTTGCGACCTGTTCTTCTAAAGCACTTCTCTGATGTCTGTTCCTCATTACAGTCCATCACCCAAGTTGGTTCAGAATGGTAATAGGAAGGCAAGTGTTATTTCTTGAACCTTATCATGGGAACCAAGCCTATTAAGATGGGCTCATGTTAGGGTCTCTGTGTACATTTAAGCTGCTAAACAGGCAGGTATTATTAAGAACAAAATCCCCAAACACTTTGGAAAAAGATTCTAGCTCTTTCTGCTTTGGATTACTGTCCCTCTAACAAGAAACCTGGCACACTACCTCATGAGCTGTAGCCCACTGGTAGGTTACTGTCATTGAATTTTCTCTACCAGTCCGTTCTATGCCAGCTTTGTACTCCAACACATAAGCCTTCCTCTTCCTCTTTGGATCACTCCAGTCTCATAAAAGAGGGTGTCCCTCTTTCTAAGCCAGCATTGACCTATTTGGCAAAGCCTGTCCTACTCTATGTCTGGGTTTGTTTATTCCACTTAGTTGTCCTCTGCTTTACACAAACCTGTCCTTTACACCAAGCTGGGGCTTCTTGCAGATGTCTGACCATCTTCACTTGGCTTTGTAAATACCAATTTTGCTCTGTTGCTGGAAAAGCTTACCTCTTTTATTTACGATTTGTTTTAGAATGGCATCAAGCTATCCACCTTTTGCATCTGCACATGCATCTGCCTTGTCTGAGCTGTTGCAGTTCACTGCATCTGTATCTGCCTCAGTACTGTCTAGTCAAAGTTCCACCTCCGTGCTTTGTTCCACCCTGTTCTTCATCATTTTACTGTCTGGCTTGAAATTTTCCTGGGCTAACATATCTCTTTCTGCTCTGGTCTGTCCATTACTCTTAAGCTCTTGTCCCTTTCTGAGGAGTCTACCCTATCTGTTCTTTCATATTCAACATCCACCACTCATGTTAAGCAGCAAATAAATTCCCCCTTCCCCATCCTGATGTGTCAGATGGGACTCTTTCTGGACTCCATAGTGAGGACTGCAGCTTCACCCCTGACCTGTGAATTCTCTCCTGCTATGGGGACTAAGCACTGGTCCCTCATGCACTAAGGGAAGAAGATTTCAGCCTCATTTTTCACTGGCAGTGACTAGAATGACCAATCTCCTGCCTGCTGCGGAGTAAAAGGCCAGGCCAGGTCCACTCTTCGACTACTTGTTTTTCTCCACAGTGACCAATTACAGAAAGTAATAGAAGCATCAATAACGTCTAGTCTTCCCTGACTGCTCAGAGCTTCCCCCCACCCCCTATTGATTGAAATACCACAGCCTTCAGCTGTTAGCTTGGCCCCTGTGAGCAGGCTGAGGCATTCATTCATTGCACATGTCTTCCCCATGAGCTGAACTCACAAGATGTGAGGAGCTGAACTAATTTGGGATCATAAAGGTGTTGATTGCAGATTGTAACTTGTAATCTCCTTGGCTCATGCTCTTTTGTGGCTGAGGTCTGAGTTTTCTGGGCTCTAGGGATTCACCTGGCAATCAAACTGCTGCAAACATTTGCATGCTTAGAAGTAGCAGATGGAAGAGTCTCTGAGTCTCCAAGGATGGAGCACTGTCTCACTTCAGCAGCCTCACAGCCTCAACTCTCACTGCCTGAGCTGCAGATGAAATAGAGAGCAAGAAAGAGGAGCCTTAAGGACAGGAACTGTCTAGCATGCCTGTTCTCAGAGCCATCCCAGCTGTGTCCCAGCTCTGCTTCGTGCAGAGCATGATCTAGGCCAGATGAAAGAAGTTCAGTGGAAAACCAAGACTTTCTTCTTTCCACCCTGGTGGAGAATACAGGGCTGGCCCACATCAGGGAGCTCCTGCTGGAGAGAGACGCAATATTCCTCATCTTTCAGTATATGCTGTTCAGACTCATTTACCTATTTATTCCTTGAAGAAAACACCCTATGAAAGGGACTCAGCAGAAGTCACAGTTCTTCCCTTTGGATGTGTCAGGCCTAATAGCATATCCTCAGCCATGAACTCTGTTGAACTTCCTGGCTTACTTTTCTCAGATTAAAGTTCAAAGTTGCATGTCTGGCTTTAGATGTCTTGCTAGCCTGGGACTTGTGAGTTCTGAGCTCACAAGAGCTCAGCAATCACCCCTCAGCAATCATACTCCCTTCTCAGTC
This sequence comes from Rhea pennata, assembly GCF_028389875.1. Lineage (NCBI taxonomy): Eukaryota > Metazoa > Chordata > Aves > Rheiformes > Rheidae > Rhea > Rhea pennata. The sequence goes on from NC_084680.1 coordinate 6,841,033, forward strand.
TACTCTAGTTTCCCCTAGATAGATACTGTGTTAAGCAGGAGGCAGACAGATTTCTCACTGTTTTCCTGTAATGCTGACTATTTCCCAGTTAAGTTGACTTCCCCTACAGCATCTCAGCCTCCAACATACTTCAGAGAACTTTTTAACTTCCCTCTCCCACCCAACCAGCCCTGACTCTTTATAGACTTTTATGGTTGCCCTTTTAATAGTCGTCTTGGTCACATTTGAGTGGGTGTAAGACCTTCTACCAACTCCTGAATTACTACAGTATAGACCATATATATGCCATCACACTCTTTTCCAGAACACAGCTAGCATTCCCTGCAAATGCTGATCTCTGTTGACAACTGAAATTTTTATTTAATTTCGTTGTTTTAAATAAACCTGTTTCTGTGCACACACACTTCTAACTAAAAGACTTTGTAGTTTAGATTTAAGTTAATTGATATTCCAGAGATTATTCAGTTGTAATGCATTCATAAGCAATGTCACTGTTTGTTTGAAAAATTAAAACATTAATTTAAATTAAACTGTTAACAAGGGAAAGACATGATATATGCGTAAGGATAGAGATGGCACTGCAGAAAAACAGGAAGATCTGACTGTAGAAATAATATACTCATATGGGACTTGAATATTTTAAAATGAGGAGAATCAAGAACAATTTTGGCACTTTTCCTAGTTCCTCTCAGAGTCTTTTCTCTCCAGTAGGAGGAGAAGATGGTTCAGTGGTCATCTGCATCTCTGTTGATTCTCTTCTCCATCAACTATCTTATGTGACTATGGCGAGGTCCCACTGGGACTTTTCTCCATCTAAGCTAGGGAGGAAGTGGCACTCCAGCTTATGTAGCATTTGCTAGGAGTAAATATCAATTCCTTTTTGATGAAAAAAACAAGTGACCATTTTCACAATACTATCTGTACTACTTCTAGCAGGAAAGGTTTCTTGGCTTCAGAGTGGCATTTTCTGAGATGTTTCTCTTTATTAAAATGCCTCCATTATAGACAGACAAAATGGGTTGTAAGCCCTGGGCCAATAAGGTAGGGCACAGCAGTAACTAGAACATTAGGCTAAAACTTGGATGGCCTGAGTTTAAGTTTTTGTCCTATTACAGATCTTTGCTGCAATCTTCAATAAGTCACCTCCTCTCTGTCTCAATTCTTTCTTACCTCATGAGATTTTTAGAGTATAAATACATTAAATATGTGGAGGCACTCAAATGCAGTGATAATGGGGGTCATCTAATAGATAGTAAGGACGATTATTTTCCATCTCCTTTGTCCCTGCATGATTAAAAATGTTTCCAGAAGCCAAGATATATCACATAATCCAGAAACAGAGGGAAAGTAATTCTCCATCTTCAGCTGCTTTTTGCATGTGAACAACAGATACGTCGTGGAGATGGGGATTATTTTATCATAGTTTTTCTTTACATATTGGCAATTAGAGGGTCTTTTGCATAAGTTGTTCATTGCACTGCCTGAATAATATTAGCAAGTAAAACATATGAGGTTATTTATGGAGAGGGAAAATCAAATATCCTTACAGAGATTATTGGCAACGGAAAAGTCAGAATGATTTTAATCCTGTCCAGCACAGAGGAATTTCCAGGCTCTTCAACAGGTTAGTCTTTTGTTTTTCAAAAGTTTATCTTTGGTTCCCAGTGGATCATAGCAAACTTGATTTGGCAGAATCTTAGCCCTGACATTTCTTCTAACACAGTCTCTGTATCAGCTGGAAAAGCTATTTTTTTTCTTCTGAGTGCCAGGCAATGAGATTGTTCCTTAAAATGAACATAAAAAGAAAACCAGAGATGTCTAAATCATTTTTCAGTAGCTAGGAAAGAATCATGTCTTTCTTTTTCTTGAAAGAATATAAGAAGTATAGGTTCTGTCCTAAGTTCTGTCATTAAATCTAGCAGTGAGTGACCAACAGTAAGCTGTATCCATCTGCTCACGACTCAGTTTCCCAGTGTTCAAAAAAAAAAAAAAAATAGTAAACACCATTTTTAAGATGAGATACACTCTATCTAGGCAAAACTGTATTCTATTATGATTTATTTAACCATTAAATTATTTTTTTACAGCAAATGCTTTAAAGATGATAGAAAGAAATACTTTTCCTACACAGCACATAATTAACATGTGGCACTCAATGCCACAGACATTATTGAAGCCAAGAGCTTTGGAGGATTCACAAAAGGATTAGACATTCATATGAATAATGAGAAATTCTATTAGAGAAAATAAAAAATGTATGAGATGGAGAACTTCATGCTTCAGGGTATAAAACAGCCACTAATTGATGAGGACTAGGAAAGAAACTTCCTGTCGTGGACAGGACATCCAATAACAGATTGCTGAAGGGCTGCTTCAGCTGTGCACCGATGCCATGAAGCCTGGCTGAGGAGACAACGCTGGACTGACTGTGCTGCTGTCTTCATCCAGTACAGCAGCTCCTACCTGTGTATTTACCTCCTTCATACCTAAAAATTGAAATAAAAATCAAAGGTCCAACCAAGCTTAATAAAGCCTGTGGACCAGGCGGCTTAGCCATATGGGTTCATAGTCAGTCATGCCAATAAACAGTGATATATGGCATTACATCCAACTGTTCCAACTTTTCAGCTGTGCAGGGAGGCCTTTGGTACCGGTCTAAACAGCAGTACGCGCTCTCAGTGCGAGGAGACAGCACTTGTTAGGCAGGCAGGATGGCCAAGAGACCTGAGCAGGATCTGCTAAAACCTGCTCCATTTTCCCCTTGTGTAATTATAGAATCATAGACTCATAGAATAGTAAGGTTGGAAGGGACCTCCGGAGGTCATCTAGTCCAACCCTCAGCATAGCCCATACGGTAATACCAGAGTAAGCCAAAGATCCACCTGGTATAACGGAAAGATAAGCAGGGACCAGCTCCTGTCCTTTCCAAAGGCACAGGTGGATAGCACTGGAGAGCTTAGTTGACTTGAAATCACTCCCATCCTGCCTCCACCTGTCTGTTTACCCAGGGCCTTCCACAGACAGGTTTGCCTAAGACATACAGCCATTTAGCAAACGCATCAGGTAGCCAACCACATTTGCAGCTATTGGTCAGGTAATTACAGTTCATTCAGCCAAAGGCTTTCATTTGATCCAGGCTCAGCTAACAGAGAAGGCATTGCCACATCTCCCCCCAAGTTCAGAAGTGTCCACAACTCAACTTAGATTATTGCTCTACTTCTGCAGTCTTTGATAGAGTAAGACTGATTACAAGAAATAAGAAAAAAGAGTGACCTTCCCAGACTTTCCAATGGTATTTCAGTTAGTATTTTATAATCACTGTTTAACAGAGAAATTGCTTTCTGGTTATTAATACAGAAATTATCACCTTCTTTGACTAATAAAATCAATAAAGGCTCCTATCCTTTGAAAAGGCCAAAAACCTTCTCTCTGTTCATAATTAAATATTTCTACCTAATCTGGTGCAATAATAACCTTCAAAGAAGTTTTAAAAAATTCCTAATAATAATATCTTACAGAACACCTTTCTGCTCAGCAGGTTTCACAAACTGTGGCCCAGATTTGGAAATAATCTTTATGCATGCTTAGTGCTCATAGTGCCTCATCATTGATAAACAGATGCATACAGGGAGTCTATATGTTGCACCAGTAACAATTAAAATGCTGCTGCTTTTGGGGTTGCCATGTAGCAGCCAGACTACATCATTTTTAATTGCGAGTGCCTGCAGTAAGGAATACGCATTCACTCAAAAACATCTAAATAAAGGATCAGACTGTTGCAGGTGCTGAGCATTTGTAGTTAACTTTTTAATAAACTATAGATTTTTCAACCTATCTCTGTTATTTCTTCTTTTTGATTTGGAACATAGAGTTGGGGACGAGGTAAGCAGCAAATATTACATGTCTAATTTTCCCTTCACTCAGGGTGTGGGGGTAAGTTATACAATGACAAAAGTGAGATCAAAATTCATGATCTCATACGGAGAGAAACTGTTTCTGCCTCTCTAGTTTCTACTGTCCTGTCCTGGAGTTGCATTTATCAAGATTACTCACTTCTGAGGCAAGTTATCTCTGTCAGGCTTGAATGGATGCTCTCATGGGGTACCAACAGACATGCAAGCTAATTAACTATCATCCTGCATTTGATGAGGATGAGCATCCATTGAGAACCTTCCATCCCAGTGGATCTCATGGAGCTTCACATATTAAGCAAGCCTGCATATGCCAAGCACAGGGATTACTTCTTCATAAATGAATGGCAATCAGTTTTGAGTTAAAACACTTGACAGTTTAACAGCAGGCAGTGGACCTACACAACAGTTCACAGCAGGGAGTAAGGACTACCTATGTGGAATGATTAACTTGTCTAAGAAAGTGATGTCTCTGTAGGGCTTTAATTTCACATGTAGCTGTTACCAAGAACCCCATAACAGTACAGGCATGTAATACTGCTTAGGGATTCCCTTTCAACTTTTCCCATGTATAGAATTCCAGTAGGTGTCATAGGCATAGATGTCAACTTAGATTTAGATAAAGATAACTCAAAATAGGCCCTTTTGATCTAGTCCAGCCCTTACTTATACATAAATATTTCTGAACATTGTCTTTTTTTTTTCCAAGAATGTCCTTCCACTGACTCTTTGAAACTTGTGAAGCAGGTTTCAATGGAAGATTAAGCTAAAGCTATACTCCTTTTTTTTTTTTCTGTATTTAAGCTATCTCATCAAAGGAGCTCAACCGGTCCTATGTAGTCGTATGTAGTGCTGTGTGGACAAGCCCTTTGACTCCTCTAGGCATTTTGGAAGCATTTTTTTTGGGGGGGTGAAACATCTAATCTTATCTTCAAAAGTTTCAAGCATGAACAGCTTCGTCTGGAGATGCCGTGGTTCTGGATTTCAGCAAGGCCCTCCAATCTCGTAACAACCAAAATGCACAATCATAGCTGAAGAAACGAAAAGCCAGAAGCTCTTTGCACTCCCCCCACTACCTTACTCCATCTGTGGATGAAGGTAATATTTTGTGCAAACTACCAATAGATGAAAGAGCTACCTAACTACTGAGTGCTAATATAGGATAGCATTCAGTGGTGTGAATCCATGCAGCCCCACTGAAGATGACAAAACTGTGTTGATGTCTATGTGCTGTGGATCACACCCTTTACTATTTATTACTGTTATCATCTGAACCTGAGCTGCATCTCCTGCCATGTTTACTCATCATTGACTTTATCACATCTCCTTTCATTTGCTTCCTTTCTGAACAATTTACATTTCATCCCCTTGGTGCTTTTTTAGATGAGACTCCTTTCATCTCTCATCATAATGTTCAATAATGACATTTCCATTTGCTTCCCTTTTCATGACGGTTCTTTTTGAAAACAGGATCTGACCCCTCTCTTTGTACTCTCCCATCAGCCAAGAATCACATTGTGCATGAATTTAATTGACTTATTACATCTTTACAGAATGTAGCTACTTTAGTTTTGTGTATGTTCTGTTTGTTTGTTTGTTAATTTCTGGTCTTTGAGAACTAGATTATGCAATTTCCAGAGCCTATTTCCAATTACTATTGAATATTTGAATTGAACTGAATTTGCTTAAGAGATGGAAAATAGAATGAAAATTCAGCTGAAAACATGTCACTGCTGTTGGTACATTTGTTAGTGGTAATATAGAATTTATCAGCTTATTTTCTCTTTTGGGGGAATGTAAGGAGGGGAAACATCAAATAAACAAACGCAAGCACCACTTTTTTTCTTTCACTGAAAGAAACATCTGGATCACACTGAACAAAACCTTATTTGTTCTATTATGATGAACGTGAAACCCACCTGATCCTGTTCCACAGTCTTCAGATACAATGAAACATTTCTACTCCTTTCAAGAAATCTTCAGAATTACTCTCATCCAGCCAGCTCCTAATCTGGTGTAAACTGTCTTATATTATTGATATAGAGGAAATGAGATTGATTTTTATCTGTAGAGAATCTGGCCCATTATTATGAAAGTGGCATTGGTGCTGATGCCACATTGTAGAGAATTAAAGCAGGCTCCTACTGTGACAAACTTAAAATGCACAAAAGGGACTAACTGGGACAAAAACTGTTTAAACTGCTCAGCTTCCATAAACCAATGTTGCTGGATAGCTTCATTCATGGCAAGGTGCAGTACTTGCTGGGAACTTGCAGTGTATGTGGGAGAGCTAAGTGGACTGGAGCCACCATCTCCTACAAATTGCCTGGTACTGCATGCCTTGTGTCACGTAGCTGGGAGGGCAGCAGAGCTACCTTTCCTCAGCTGTACTGGATCCAGTCCAGTTGGAGTGTGTCAATATCTGCTGAAGATTTGGCCTGTGTGGTCTGACTCTCTTTCAGCATAAAGCAGCCTCACGCTACCGTGGCTCCCCAGAGGGCTAAATACACAGTGCTGTGCGAGAGAGACAATATGACATTGGGCATTGCCTTGCAGGAAGGCCTATGAATATAGGTCTTCTTCTAATTTTGGTACAGTAACGGCCCCATACACACCAGAAGTAATGTCAAGCTTGGTCAGATCAAAAGTCTGCACCAGGAGAGGAAGAAAGCACTTAGTGCAAAGACAAGGTGACACATGCAAAGCATCCATCTCCTGGTGCACCTTTCCCAAGATCTGACAGTGAATGGTCAGAGGGCTTTCTGAGCATTTGGTCTTAAAAAGGCACAGATATACCTCCCCTCTCCGAATTTGCTTGCTCCCTTTTTGAAGCTATATGACCCCATCACATCCTGAGGCACGCACAGAAATGTTAATGGTTTGAAAAGGGACTTGCTTCTTTTATTTGAAACCACCTGCACAATGACTACATTGAGCATCCTACAGTTATTCCAATATGAGAGAATGGGCCCCAGTCTTCTGCTCAATTTTCCCATCCAAACCTTTACAGACTTCTCCCTAATTCCTCAGTTCTTCTCTTTCCCGAGCCTTTGGTTAGTAAGGCTACTCTTCCACACAAGCCATTACATATCTCTGATCCCTGCTTCCTTTCTCTGTACATTTTCCATTTTTGGTATCTCCTTTTTAAGATGGGAGGACTAAAATTGTATGCACCATTAGAGATTCAGATGGACTGCACATTTAAACACTGGCACAATGATGCTTCATGTTTTCTTCTCTGATCTTTCAGTGTTTCCTGTTATTCTATTTGCCTTTTCATGCATTTCTGAGCATTGAGCTAAAGCTTTTATAGAACTATCTACAATGACTCCAAGATCTCATTCCTGACTGGTAATAGTTCATTTAAAACCCATCATTATACATGCATAGTTAAGGTTATTTTCCCCATGTACATTACTTTGCACTTATCAGTATTGGATTTCATCTGCCTTTTTATCACTCAGCCATGCCATATCACAAGAGTCTTCTGCAGTTCTCTATAGTCAATTCTAGATTTGACTACACTCAGTTATTTTGTCTTCTGCTCACTTTGTCATTTCGCTGTGAATCCCTTTTTCCAGATTATTTATGAGTATGTTGAATATATTTGCTTGCTGTCCTTTTAGCAAGCCAACAAGGGAACTTTTCTTCTTATGCCATCAGGTCATAGCTTCCTTAAGAGCTTTTGGTTTGAATGTTAACATGAGTTACTTGTTTTCATTTTTTTTTATTCATGAGCACTACTTTGACTGCATCATCCTTATTGTTATATTTCCTAATTACTTTGAAGATCCCCTAAATGATTTGTGAGGCATAACTTCCTCCTAAATCAGCTATATTGACTCTTCCCAATGAAGTATGTGTCCATGTGTTCACTAATTCTGTTTGTTTTAGTTTTTACTAATTTATCTAATTTCCCTGATGCAGCAGTCAACTCTGTTATCAGGAGTGTGGCATCAGTTCCAGAGTGTTTTCAACGCTGGAATCGTATTTGCCACCTTTCCTTCGTCTTCCACTGAGACTCCTTCCCACTCAGCAATCAGCCAGCTCCGAAGGCAGCCAGCATGTGGCATGCTCCTTGACTCTGCATGACTGCTGATCAACAAACAGAAGGATCAGCATTGACAGGACGCTCTTTATTTGAGGCCCTGAAACCTCACATTTGTCCTGCTCTACTTTCTCTTTGTCCTCATCTTTAGGTTTCAGGGATACTAATAACTACCTTTTCTATCCATATACAGGAATTTGTTACTGCACGAGGCAAAAGAAACTGAGTTTACAGAGGTGTGAACAAATTGAGAAATTATGTCCTTTTTAAGGAGAAGCCTATCCTATGTTTTTCCTGACAGCTTAATGTCTGAACAAGTAATATTTGTGCCTGAGTCTTCTTTCTGATGAAAGGGGAAGCACAGCTGTAAGCAGCAGGAGGTATAAGGGTTCTTCAAATTGTAGGTCCACTTCACTCCCTCTTCTCCCTGAATCACTCATCTGGGAGACTCAAGAACCAAACAAATTCAGATTATCTTTCAGCTGAATTAGATTTTGCCTTCAGATAGCATAAATCAGAATAACTTCAAAGTAGATTTTTCCAGACTGAGGACCTGACCACTTGAATGCAGTCCACCTGCATCTGGGGATCAATACAATTTCAAAAAGGTTTTATTTTATTTTATTTTTTTTATGACACAAATCCCTCAGTTCTGCCAAAAAGCTTTATGCCATTCTGGCAATCCTAGACCTAGACAGTTTTAAACTCAGGTGCTGCCCATCTGGGTTTAGGACAGTTTTCTATTACAAAACAACAACAACAAAACAACCACGTAAGTAAAGCAAGGGAAGGACAGGATGAAAGGAGGGATGACCTGGCCTCAGATCTTTATTTACAAACACCTCAACTCCAGTTCAAAATCTGCTGAGGCAATAATTTTTTTTTCAATGCAAAAATTAAAATGGCTGCTGTGCCTTCCTGTAAGCCCCGTGCTGTAACTTACAGGTCCACCCGAAATGAAATGTCCCACAGAATGCAAAATTCCTCTTGTTCCACAGTCCCAACTCTCACTGTTATTCTAAATCCATGTGTCATGTAAAGATGTATGCTTGGCAGCATATCTTGCAGGTTAATACTCCTTCAGCATCTATTGTAAGTATAAGCATCCAACAGTTCGGTGAACTGTAGGAAATGGTAACATCTCCCTTTCTTGTGCTGTTTAGTGTCTGCAGATCCTTGTACAAATATTAATGACCACCCTGGGGAGGTAAATCAGCATATGTTACTGGCCCAGAACAAGTGAGATGTGAAGAGTAATGTTCAGGTGTGTCACTGTGTGTCGAGAGGTTTCCTTGACTTCGACGAGACCAATCAGAAGAATACATCTTCTCTGTTAGACTCTTCTCTACATATTAGACTGTGATAGTCCTAATAGCAAGGTGATTTTTATCAAATTTCTGCTGAGGAGGTGCCCATATCACAGAAACCCATATTGTACAGTCTCCTAACCCTGTTCCACTGAGGCTGCTTGCCTTGGCAAAATGCACAAATGGATCAAGGTATGGGAATATGGTACTGCCAGCCAGCGAAGGGGGTCAAACCCCAAACAAATGTAATGCTTGGTGAATCATGGCCAGTGAAAGCGGCAGTAAAATTCTCACTGACATCAGCTGAGAAACTGGTCTCTTGGCAGAGCAAAAGGCTGGAGACTGCTCCCACTGTGGCTGTCCGTTGCTGGTTCGGTGTATAAACAGGGGACTTCTGTTTGCAGAGTTGCCCTGCCCGTTTTCAGCAGTATTAGTTTCACTTTCAAGATCATATATGTTTTTGTTTTCTTCATGTGTTTTGTGTTCTTTAAATGAGAACCTGATCCCTGCAAAATTATTTTTTCTTACAGGCTATGATCGGCCTCGCTAGTCCTTGCCATCCCATTCAGAATTCTCTCTGAGCTACTTGAAAGTCTTGTCACTCTCAAGTGGGGGGCCTTAAATATTTTCTGTGACATTTCCTTGGCCTCTGGTGATTTCATATTATTAACCTGATATGATATTAAAGTGATGGGAGATGTCTCCCCTTCATAGGTATATTTTTGCAAAAACTCATTTGAATTTTTATTACTTTATTTTGAGGGGCAGCTGGTGAAACACAGAATGTTCAGAGAGGGCACAGCAGGGAAATGTGTCTGGCCTTGGGAACGAAGATCTCTGTAAGGAGATTATAGGCTCTGGCATAGTTTCTTCCACTATGCTATTTCCTCCAGAATTAAGAATATTTCTTAGTCCAGGAAGTCTGACTAGCATTTCCAAGAACGCTGTCTGTTTCCTGAGGCTGCAGCCCTTTTCAAAGGGATCAGTACCCTTTGCACATCACCCAAATTCTGTGCTTTACCCAAATCTCAACAGCTATCTGCTTAAATGCCACTCTTTAGCTGTTAGGCATTAATGTGGAAATAATCTAAAGGATACAATGAAAATCTGTAGATCTGGGGAAGTTGAGAAATAATCCAGATTCTTAGAAGGCATAAATTAGCAACATTAAAATAATTTAAATCGAGTCACACAAGTTTACTCTTGCTGCAAATACAACCTGCATGGCTTGGGATTGGCCAGGTATAAGGGGAAACTGATTTCTATCACTCAAAAAACTAGTTTCAGGGTAAGTAAGTCCTCTATCTTGGGTCCATAAATTTTCAAGAATATGTCTTGGAGGTTTTGTTCACTTTTTTGCAGGGAGACTAACTTATTAAACATTTTGGGAGGAAAGTGTCAGTTATGATATGTTCTTTTTGGTTCCAGTACTGAGAGGGAAGATATCTTTCCCTTTCCAACCACTCATTCAGGAAAGCCAAGTTGTTAGATCTCAATCAGCTACAGATGTTTTTGGAGTTGATTTTTCCCAGGCTTTTTACCCCTCTTTCCATATCCCCTACAGTTTCTCATGATCACTTTGGGGCAATTCAAACAAATATCAGTATCTTCAGATGGTTTGTGGAATAGATCCTTTGCAGTTGCTGATGGATATTTAGGATCAATACTTTGATCCAAACCCATCTCAATGTTTCTTGCAATAAAATGATATCTCTTTGAAAGAATATTTAAAGGTATTTCCTTTGTCTATGGCCTATCAGCTCTTCCGTCTGCTTGTCTCAAAATCGGCATGTCGGTATTTTTAGATGGTAGGCTGAAAACTTCGTCGTGTGCTTTCAAGCTGAGAAATGATATCCTATACTGCCAGGGCGACGTTCTTAAACAAGACATTCATGACTTTTTTGTCAGGCTTTAAGATTGGTACTACAACAAAACCCTCCCATTTGGGCTTATTTTTAACTTTTCCTTCCATGTAATCTCCAAAATCACTTTAGAAAAATACTGTATCAAAAGCTCATATTAAATTCTCCAGTGCCTGGCAAATGATTTAAAGCAACTGCTCACACTGGGGTAAACCCCAGAGATTTCTTTTGTAAAGTTCCACCTACACAATCTCTCACAGGTAGCTTTTCAGAGTTTTCCATTTACTTTAGTCTGGAGATATTTGTCTGCTTTTATGGCTCATCTACTTTCTGTCCACCAGTTCTTTTAGATAGGAACATTGTTGTTTCCCCACTGTTTAATCTCTCTTTCTCTTGCTCAGTGGTTTCCTTTGGTGTCATCCTATACATATGCAAGGCATGATCAGCCCATCTGTTCTGTAGCTGGTCACTGGAGTAAAGAATATCACATACACCTCATAGTGAAGAAAAACAATGCCAGGAAAAGCAGGCTGTATGAGTCTTGCATTGGTGCAGAATGATACCTGTAGCCCCAGAGCAGTAGGCTGATCTGATCCTTGGCTGCTGTAAAGTGCTAAAACATCAGTGGATTTGCCTGCTGAGATCTGAGTTCATCTCCTTTAATTAGGTATTATAATACATTGACTTTGAGAAGAGTTCTGGAAGATACTGCCCCCACGACCTCTGTCCTTCTCTTTTCTCCTTCTCCCTCTTTTTCTTTCCTGCAAGTGTTGCTCCTCTCCAGAGGAGCTCTCTGCCACTAGACGTGTCAGAGGCCTGGGCTCCAGCAGTAATTCAGATCAGCATCCTGTCCTGCCTGCAGCAAGCAGACTTTTTTATTACACATCAGATAAAGAAGGGTAAGGGAAGTGCAATGTGTAGCCACACGAAGGAACTGCAAATTGAACATTTGGACATTTTTACAGATAAGGACAAACACCAGGTTTGTAAGCCTCACAAACCAAAATTGCCAACACAGAGTTTTGCTCAAAGACAAACACTGTTGGAGAGTTAGGGAGGGAGCCACATCTCTACATGTAACAGAAGTACTGTGTAATATTTTCTAAATCACTTATGTGATAAGCAAAGTTAATACCTTGATGTACACAGCAAAGTTTTACCAGTTATCTCAGTGGAGTTTTACTAGGTTAAAGTGTAACAGCCCCTACAACATTCTGGCTTGAACAAGTATTTTTATTCCCCCATGCTAGCAGCATGAAAAGCTGTAACGATCTCTTTCCCTCCTGCGCAAGTCCCTTCCTGACTTACATGCTAACCTCCATGTCATTGCATTATCATTTATAATCTCCAATTCAAGACTTCTCAGTCCTCATCCCCTCAGAACATGACTTGGATCATATTTCTCAGGAAAGAGGAGAAGAGGGAATATCTTTTTAAGTTTATCCTTCGCTTTTTCTTTTTAAGGAGAGGTTGTATTTTTTTAATTTGTATTAAACTCCTTTTCCAGTGACAAAACTCACATAAAAACAAATGTCACTTTCCACCAGAGTAAGTACCTTCCTATAGGTGTTTACATTGCTAGAAATATTCTATGTTTAAAAACACTGGAAAAAAATCATTCCTTAGCAGGAAATTCTCATTTACTTCTACTGCAGAGTCCCTAAAAAATAGTCCAAATTTTGAGAGCATATAACTGAACGGAAGTAGAGCTATACTTGTTCCTTTTGAATTGTTATGACACAAACACCAAGAAATCTCACAGACAATTTCAAACAAAATCTTTCCTTTTCACAGTACTTATTCTCTGGGAAATAGCATCCATTATTTGGCCCTGCTCTGTAGAGTTATAGCAAGGTATGCCTATGCAGAAGACATCTTCCCCTCATGTGATATTACCCCTGACAATCTCACCTTTTCTTTTCTACTATACAGTCTTTTCCCAACACATCTTTACTTCTTCACCATATCTTATTTAGTCCTTTTTTGTTTGTTTTCCTTCAGAATCTTTTCGTTCTCTAAAGGAAAATTAAATATCTGTACAAAGACACAAACCTGTTCATGTTCCCTCTTACACACAGACACACAGTGCAGGCACTTTCTCACTCCTCTTCCTCAAATGTGCAGGTAACTTGCACGGAATTCATCCATGAACGCGCACTACCTCCTTCCTACCAATGCGCAGTCTTCTTCCGCAATTAGGCACTGCATGCAATCTTCCCATCTCCTTAAGGTCCTTTCCACGCTCTCACTCCCAGCCCTGACCACAGGTACACTGCTCATCCGCATCAGCACATGTCCTGTACGCACTTGTCGGCTGCACACTCCTTGTCAGGTGGAGCACCTTCACGCGCACAGATGACACAAAATACTTACACCATCCCTGAAAATCACCCACCTCCAGATTTCCCCTGTGAGCAGTGAGGAGGTGGAGTCTTCTCAAGCACATTCGTGCCACCGCCTGCTTGCACCACTTCATGCGATCCACCTGCACTTTCCTCCTGCCAAGCACACCATGTTTTCCCTTCTCCCTGCCGTCCCCTTCACTCACTGTTTCAGCCTCCTAGACACCCCTGTGGCTCATTACAGTAACGTTATGTTCAACTAATGCTCCATTCCCTCTTCAAATCTATTGCTGGTACACAAGCCGGGGTGTAGGGTGCGTGAGCTATCCCTGAGTACATAACGGACGTGGCATTTGCCTACACTTACTGTACTTCCAATATCTAAATCATTGCTTTGTAAAGCCCTTTGGGATACTGTGAACATGAAAGACACTATATAAAACACAAATCCTATTCTATTCTAGAAGAGCACTTTTAAGTCCTTTTATCACAGAATGAGGCAAGCATTGAATTGAGCCCAGAAATAGCAATTTAAAGTTTTCATGAAAGACCGGAACAGAATATGTTTGGTATATTTTAACATAATCCAAGAACACTAAGTGCACTAAAAGCACAGCACTTATTTGTGGGTGGGGAAGTGGAGAGGAGGGGGAGAAATTTAAGTGCTTGTTTTTCTTTGGGATTTTGTTTATTACACGATCTGACAGAGATCTATCAGGATGACAAAAAAGTGTGGGGGGGAAAAACACCCTCTCAAAGGTCTCTGATTGTTTGAGCTCAGGAAAATAACAGCTTGTTTCAGTTCTTTGAGAGTGGAGAGTTGTTTGGGATGCGATCTGAAGCTAGGAATGCAGCTGGAGAACAAAAGCATAAAGCTCTAGGTTTTAATAGCATAGATCAAAACTATAAGGTTAAGAGTTAAACACAAATGCTAGAGGGAAAACTGCAAAGAAGTGCTTGTCTGCAGATGGCATGGATTTAGGCCAGAGCCTTGGGAATCAAGGGCAAGCAGCAGAAGATGATGCTGAAACAAAATAGGAAGCACCAGAGGATTTAGGATTCAGACAGTGGCCCCCAAACAGTGCATCTGACATTGCAGAGGCATCCATGAAAAACAAAAAAAAGGGATCGTGAGTGTTTCAGACTATGCCTCCCTTTTCATATCTCCTCACAGGGCAACTGTGGTGAATGCTCCATATGGAAACCAGAACATATTCTAACATCAGTGTGCAGTACTGAGAGCTCGCTCTAGAACACTGTCTTCTGGTCCCTGAATCCTCGGGGGCACTGTGTCCCACCGCTCTGCAGGGATAGTATGCGTTTCTCCTTCCTGAATACCATATGTGACTGTGTATTTTCTTAAATGGACCTAATTTTCAGGCAATTCTGCCTGAAATACCTGGAAGCATCATCATTTACCACTTCATCAAACCTTGTGGCTTTGATACATTTACAACAGTTGTGTTGCAGTAGTGGTTGTGTATTGTGTATTAATTTGAGATTCTTTGCTAGCAGTACTCAATACTACTGACTATAGATACAATTATCTGTGGGAATTCCCCTAGGAAAAAATGCTTACGATAAAGCTCCACTAATTACTACTTTCTGAGCTCTCCAAGTTAGTCCTTTCTTAATCTATTTAGCGCATTTCCTATTAGGTTAGCTTTAACTTTTTAAATCAAAATATTGCATGATGCTAAGTCAAAGGCTTTACTAAAGTCAAGTCCATCAATGCGATTATCAGTTAAACTTGGAATCTCCTCTAATAATTAAATCAGGTTTGTTTGACAAAACCTATTTTCCATAAAACCATGTTGACAATCATTAATTCTATTCCTATCCCTTAATTCTTTATTAATTGGTTCCTGTATTAGCTCTTCCATTATTTTCATTGTATTTATGTCAGGATACATTATCAATCCAGGGAAATTAGTCATCCCATATAGCATTTTGAATGCCAATTTGACACTGTTATCAGGGCATCCTGTTATCTAGAACTCTCTTACTATTTATGACTGTTATTAATATTTGTGGGATAGATATCTTCTCAATCATGTCTTGATTTAGATTATCCAGACTGGTCTATAATAGTTGTTAACCAACTTTGGTAGCAACTGGTAAACTCAAATTACCCCCTCACCTTCAATAGTTTTCAGTTACAAGTTTGGGATCACAATAAAATGAACTTCTTGGTTATCTGTTTATGCAAATCTTGCCGTTGATTTATCCCCATGTTGTTCACATCTCCATGCTTTTTAACTACTCATCTTCCCCCTTCTTTTTCCTTCTGCTCTTCCTTGAAAGATTGCCTTCTTCAGCTATTACCCATTTTCTTCAGAACTTCTCTTAATCCTATTTATTAGCAGCCTTGCCATGGCTGGGGCCCCACTGCACTGTTTTTCAGCCTGCAGCATTGGTATGGCCGTGCAGTCCTGTAAATACTAACAATTGTAATATGTACAGTTGTATTTATTTACAGGACTGTACTTTGAGTGCTTCTAGTTTATCAGGGAGAGGTCGTGCCTTCACAGTCAGATGTGATGTCATTCATAAAGCTCCTTTAAAAAGTCTGCCTTTTGCTTGCATCTTGACCCTTCTTGTTTTCCAGATCTGTGTTAAGGGGGACATAGATACTCTCCTTGCACCTAATTTCCTCCACACACTCTCTTCACATCAACTGTCTTGATTTATTTCTGAACCTAGATATATAAAACGGAAATTTGTTCAGATGCTCTCCCTTCTGCAAAATCACTTTTTTTCACCCCTGTTATGGACATTACTTCTGTCTTACAGATAAAAGTGAAGGAGTAATAGTACTTCTCTGCTATAGCATACAACCTATTGGCAAAATTCTGTAATTCCAGTAGTGAGAACTATATCATCTTCATACTTCAAATTACAAATCAACCTGAAGCTTACTTCAGTCATCCTCTAAAATCTTTCCTCAGAGCCATCTCTTTACTCTGCAGTATATAAACTGTTATTGAATAGAATTGCCTTTTTTCCATAGTTATTAACAGTTTGTCATCTCTGCTTTATCACCAGCTGTAGCATGTTGTAATAGGCTGATACCATTGTTAGGTTTTCCTTTATCCCCAAAACATACTTAAAAATCTATCTTTATTTTCTTCAGCTCTGCCAAAGATGGATTTTTCCCTAATGTTTTCTGGCTGTATTAAAATATATTCCATTTAAATGGGCCCATAGGAAGTTAATTTTGGATGTGGATTCCTTCTTTCAGAGAACAGCAATAATAAAAAAAATATAGGGGAAAAAAAGCACTTAAATATTTTTCTTTCCCTTGTCACTCCAGGACTGTTCTCTATATAATACTATTCAATACTATTATCTTGGGTAATTTTAAATGTCACAAACCCTGGATTTTCAACCATTTCTCCCCACAGATATATCCAGAGAGTAACAGATTTTCCTTTTTGATTTTTTCCTAATTCTGACCTCATATATTTACTCTAGAAAAGTTTCACCCCATCTACTCTGTTGTAATTGAGGGCAAATTTTGACCCTTTGACATCAATGGAATTATAGTAGAGATGAATCTATTCCACTTAGATCATAAAATCTTTCCTTGTAAATCAATCCTTCCAGTTCCTTAATCATCACTGAAGATGTTCTTTGAATTCCCTCCAAGTTGTCAATACGTTGTTGATGCTGAGATACTCAGAACTGACTGAATGTTTGTCTCACTGAGCCTAGAGGGAAAAAAATGACCTCTCTTGACAAAAATTTATATCTATCCTAAATAACCCTCTTCTCTGGTTATTTGCTGCCATATTAACCTGATGTGCTAATGTATGATTTATTCTTATCCTTCAGTCCTTCTGTATAATTCACTTCTTGAATAGCTGCAATTTAAGCAGGTTTTGTTCGTTCATTTTCTTGTGTAACTGAGATATGTTCTGTTTTTTATTCCAGGTCAACCAGCTGTTTACTATTTTTGCACTTGGGTATTTTGCTGATCTTTCGCCTTAGACAAATCACTTTCCCTTTTTGATTTAACCTCTAAAATGAGGCTAACAATGTGGCCAGCCAGCACTTTCCAATTATGGCTACAAGCCTCATAATTTGTTTTTGCTTTTAAAGGACATTTTGGCCTTCTCATGAGAAGCTTTACACTGCTAGTTACTTCTCAATGCTCTCAGAAAGTAATCCAAAGTACATTTAAAAATATAATGACACTTCCACTGATTCTATCTTTCAGTGCCTTTGGCCTGAGTATCTTTCTCTTCATGGGTATATGAGACACAGGGCCAAATCCTTTTGGTGTAAATCAGCATACTTCTGTTAAGACTTGCAGAAGAACTGTCTGGCACAATGACTCATTACCTACAAGCTTAGTTTTAAGGGTGAAATGTTTTTGTCATTTTTTCTTTTATTATTTTAACATTCCCACGATTTTTACATGTCTGACATCCTATTGAGAGCCTCTTTTGGCTGAGTCCAGACCGAAGCTCTCTCTCCTAGGCTGGCTAAATCAGCTCATTTTATTTCTGCTGCTCATGGTCTTTTTTGAAGGCTGACTGCCCAAAAGCACTGAGGTGAATGGGGTGAATGAGCTGCAGAGGAGAAGTATCTCAAAAGAGGGAGTGGCAAAATAGAGGAAAATTCTGGGACTTCTGTTTGAAAGAGCGGTGATGAAGGTTAAAAATCAGCCAGTTGGCCCCTCTGGCTGGTACTACTGATAGACAGAACCTTTATCAAGTGTCAGCAAAGGCATATGACATTTATCACTGTGGAAAGCCTGGTACTGCTGCACTGACAGAGTATATTCAATACATGCCATCTCTACTGTACTGAGATCCCTTAATGGCATGATTTCTTGCTGAGACTGGGACTGAGCTCTTCCTTCTACCTCCTCTCAGCTTCATCCCTCTTCCTTCAGCTTCTTTTTTTTTCTTTTTTGTAGCCTTCCTTCCACAAGTTTTTCTTCTCTAGTTTTTTTTTCTGATTCCCTTTATTCTTTCCATCTTCTTCTTGTTTTTTCTTCTCCTTTCCAAAATGTTCTCTCTTCTCTGCCTTTCACTATATCTCTCCCCACATAGCTCAGGAGAGCACCACTGAACCCTGCACCCTCAGGCAGACACGATGTAACTGCAGAGGTGTAATTGCCAGTCCTGGGTTATAAAAGATTTCAGACTGCTTCAGGTCACAAGAAAGGTAAACAGCCACAGATCATGAAATTCAGGCTAAAAGATTGGAATTCCTTTGTCAAAGGAGCTAAAACCTTCTCAGATATATTAGGACTGAGAGCCAAACTTACGGGCACATTGCTTGCTGCACAATGTACTGCTCGACAAGAAGAAAAGAGATGTGAGGCACTGCAATTAAGTGATTATGCAAATCTAAACAGGGATTTTGTTTTAAAGTATTTTCCAGTATGAACATGATGTGATTGCAAGAGACGTGAGCTACTCTCAGAGCCAAGAAACAGGGACGGCCTGTCCCTACAGAGTACACACCTGGGAATAACTTAGCCAGTCACTGGATGTCACCATTGAGCTGCAGAAATGTTGCTGGAAGTTCATTATTTATCTGTTTTTAAAAGCACTAGTGTTTAAGGGAAACATCTGTCACTAGAAACTCTTGGGTGAGTCAGCACCTTGCTGTGAATTGGACCTTGCCATCTCCTGGGATGCTGTGTGGATAAAGTCAGCATGCTGATCTGAAGGGGTTGGGGGGGCAACTCTGAAGTGGAGGAACAATTTGGTAGTACTTCAATAAATGTCTAGAAAATACAATGACCCAACGTTTGGCAAATCACAGGAACCATTTCCTTTCTCCGCAGCATGTATGGGAAGTATGCTGGGGGGTACGTCAGGAAGGCATGTGCTCTGCTGATGAAATACATTTAATGCAGGTCACAGCAATACTGCATGAGCTCACTTGAGCTTAGCAGAAGAGCTGATTCCAATACCACCCTGTCAGATCTTATGTAACCACTAGCACCAAAAGGAATGGTAACCTAAAACATGGCTGGAATCAGATTAGAATAAGAACTCAAAATCATAACTTTCACTGAACTGGAAGCGTTCAAGCTCAAGGCTCCCAGGCTGTCATGAAGGAAATTATCTCTGATGATTCAATCAGTGGAAGGGGATAGGTACCTACACTGCACTGAGAAGGACCTCATAGCATGGGTTGCAAGGGACCTGAACACGTCCATGAAAAACAAATATACAACACCGCAAATAAAGAAACAACAACAACAACAAAAAAAAAAACAGCAGCCAAGGAGAAGAAAGTATTCTTTCTCAGATCCTCTGTCTCTAGAAATGGGAGAAAGACTATTCAAGGACTGATGTGCTGATTTCATCATTCCTGAACACAAAATGTCACAAGACTGCATAAGATTCTTCAAGTTCATAGGCAAGAATTTGGTAATAGCAGTACCTATTACTGTTAGTAACACAGCTCTATATAACATGTCACCAGTTACAGACAACTCTGGGCATACAATCAGGTTACAAGAGGCAGATGAAGAACAGGAGGTAATCTCCTCAGACAGCATTCTTATCTTTTAAGAGAAGTAAGACAGAAGGCAGAAAATTCTGGAGGTTGAAACTACAGCTGAATGGTTTAAGCTAAAGATGTAGTCTTTATTCTAATATTGGTCCTCCTCTTCAAAGAGGATGCTGTGCCATTTGGATAACATCTGTTCAGTAGAAGAGCAGCCAGTGTAAGAGGAGAGGCTGTATACAGCAGGTAGGGTGCAGAGAAGCATTAAGCTAATAACAAAGAGGAAGATGAAAAGAGGGGACAGGGAACACTAATTTAGCACAAAATCAAGATGTTGAGAACCAAATTAATTGAAGTATCAAGAGACTTGAAAGAATAGAAAATCTTTAATTGCCTGTACACCAGTGTGGAGATTCTGGTTGAAGGAGGAATAAGTAAAGGAGGAATAAGAATTATTCACATATGAGCATAAATTCGACCTAGTTTGGTGATACTGAAACATTATAGGAAGATTTGCATGACTGGAACGTTAAAAGCACTGGTTACAACCTACTTAGGAAGGATCAAATAGGCAAAAATGGAAAAAGGACTATATTCTCATGTCAAAAAATGGCATTGACTGTTCCTGAGACTCTAACAAGGCTGAAGGAAATGATCTGAACTAAAGTTCACACACACAAACAACGCATCAGGTCATGGCTGCTATCCATTACAAACCAGAGAGTGTCTTGATTTCTTGTCTCTCTCTTTAAGCAACATTCTACTACAGGTAGGGAGAAAAAAGACTTTAATCTGACTGGCATATAAGGAGATCACGTGTTGCAAGAACTAAAACATCTCTTGAGTTTTTTAAAAATTGATGACAATTTTCTAACTTAGAAAGTGTTTTATCCAACAGGAGGGAAAATGGTGCTAGACCTCATCATTTTGACAGATAAAGAGAATTCAGTCACAGAATTAAAAAACAGAGAATTGTTTAGATGCAAGTGACATACACTTAATTATACTTTCTACAGTCAAATGGAATAAAGTCCAGACCACACAGATACACACATACCCAGGACTGATTTCACAAAGATGAAAGCTATTATGAACTAAGTCATCTAGGTAAAAGAATTTAACATGAAGAAAGTAAATAACAAGGAACTCTATGAGAACATTTTATGTGCTCTAAAAATACTATTACCAATAGCAAGGGAAAAATATAAGAAAAGATCTACTAGGAAAAAAGGCTGGTCTGATATTCAGAGGCTATCAGTTAACTATCAATAGTAAACATGTGTGATTATCAAATTCAAGACATTTTACATTCAGGTTTGCTCAAAGTACAAGCACAAAATGTGTAGCTCTCTTGAAGCCACATAAGTATTTCTGTACTAAGCATTTGTGACAGTTCAGTTGATATGTCTTCAGATCAGTGAATAAACTCTGTGTGAAGATGAGCCCTCAATCATTCAACTGCTCACTGACATTGAAATTCAACTTTGCGTAGAGTGCCAGCCCAAGAGCTATGCACCATCTGGTTCTCATTCCTACCCTCTGCTGAGGGGACACTAGTAATTCCTTGGCTTAGCTGTATGCTGGCAAAGGAGTGAACTTCAGAATGAAAAGGAATTGAAAGAGTGAGCAACTATTTCATAATTACAGATGGAATGTATAGAAGATGGAGTCGACTCCATCTTCTGAAATGACTGAAAGCTTTGCCTGGGACCACTAATATCATTGCTGGAACTTCTGATTTCCTCCATCCTGGCACCCTACTGAAATCATTTCAGCGAGGACTTAAGTACCTAAACATTTAATGTCCGAGTCCAAATCTCTATACGGGTTTGTTTCTTCTTCCTCCTAGAAAAGAGATGTTAGAATGTTAAGTGTTCAGGCAGAAAATATATAGTGCAGACTAGAAACAGCATATACTGTTCTGCCTCTGCTTTACAACACCTTAGGCTTTAATTAGAATAGCTGCTCTGCTAGAAATATTAGCTATATTTTGTTATATAGCTATATATAATTGGAGGGGGACCTTTGTCCCTTGCAATTCATGTCTTCTTTTCAACGAGTTGATCTGAAATACAGTTCTCTGAGTACTCACATGACTAACATGCCTTTAAAAAGAACCTGCTATCCATCTTGTCTATGCCAGGTTGATGGATTGTGAGTCTCTGAGTAATATCTCGTGACTGAATGAACCATTTTAGCACCTCCATGGAGAAAAGAGATGTCACTAGGTGAAACACAATAGATTGATGCACTTTTTTGCTGGTAATAAGAGAGAGAAGATGGTTTTCAGAATTTTCAAATATTGCATAGTTGCAGACTTTGGACAACATTCAGCGAAGAAAAGGACAACATAAAAAGGATAACCCCTCACAATATATGTCCTTTTACATTTCCATGAAGATCTTGATATGAGCCAGACAAGGCTATTTGCCTTCGTTATGTATTCCTTTTAGTTTTAGACTTGTTCTATATCAACTTCTAAGTGAGGAAGTGCATTGCTGGGTACAGATATTGATGAAGCTTACAAAATGAAAGCTCCTTTTCCAAGCGGTGCTTAGATGTTCAAGATTGTTCTGCCCAAATTGCAGAGCAAGAATTTTCTCAGTGGTGCCTTGGATAGAGCCCAACTTTGAATGTGGATTATTCAACTCTGTTGCTTGTATCTGCAGGTTCATGCTCCAGCAGGCACAAGGGCTATTTCAAATACGGACACAGATGCCTAAACTCTCTTTCAGACTCCAAGATGCAGAACTGTGAATCTGTGTTTGAAAAATTGACTTCTATTCAGGAGTTGGGGGAGAACTGCAACACTGAACTTCAAGATAGCTTGTCTTTGTGGTATTCCATGAGAGTCAGAAAAGAGGCTTATGCAGGGGAGCTTCGGGACTAGGTCTCCTCTCTGAACTGTGTTCTAGAATAGGCTCTTTCTTCACCAACTGTAGAACAAACCTACAATGGTTGAGTACTCAACTTAAGTAGTCCAAATTAGAGAGCTGAAGTTAACGGGTGCGCATCTCCTTCATATGTCTTAAATCCTGACCCATTGACTGATACAGTATTCAGAGGACACTGTTTTATCCGAGGTAATGCTCACCCCATAAGCTGGTGGGTCTTGTGAAACCACAGCCAGTGTGCTCTCCGGCATAGTCATTCAATGGTGCACTCAGCCCAAGCCAGCACCTGGCACAATGTCAATCCATAGCTGGGTACACTGTCCAGGACCCAACAGAACACTGCCTAGGATCCTTTCCAGAGGAGCATCTGGCCGTTGAATCAGGGCCTGAGGACATCCTGCCCTCCACTTGGAAATTAAGTCGTTTCTGGCACCCTAATAGTTAAATTCCCCTTGTTTTCTTCTATAGTGAGAGGGAAAAGTGGAAAAACATGGAAATGAAAAATAGGAAAAAGGAAAAGTAGAAATATAGAGATGGAAAAAAAATCAAGCCTAAAACAAAATTCTTGAAACAGAGAAATAAATATGGTTTAATAACTGGGACACATTCTACAGTCTGTGGAATTAAATCCCTGGTTTCTCCTGGCCAACAGCCAAAGTGAGGCACAAACAAATCCAGAGAAAAGCAGGTTAATAAGAGACTTCAAAAAAAAAATTATAACAAAGAAGGGAAAGCAACAAACTCATTGAGCTGCTACTGATGAGACAAATAAGATTTGAACCAACATCATCTGATAACCTTGCTGTGTATATTTTATTTGCTAGAGCCCATCTTGTAAATCTCCTTGGCAGAAGTTTCAGTCTCATCCTCTCAGCAGCCTTTGCTGTATCCATTTTATCCATCCCTCAAATTGTCTGTCCCTGATCACAGTGGGATTTGGTCACATCCTGAGCGGGACATGCAGGACATGCATTGAGAAGGCATTTGCTACACGCTGCATTTGTCAGGAGGCTGAGGAGCCACAAGAACTCTTGACATGATAGACCAGGTGTCAAAAGCAATAAAGAAAAACGATGGTGCAAATCCCTGATGAGGAATTCAGCTTTCTGGAGCTGCTGGCCTCTACTGTCTTTGCAGAGGATATTTTTAACTTGCTTTAATTTTTTCCCTCTCCTACTAATGCCCCAGCTTGGGAGTTCTTCTGCAATTATTTCTCCCTTGTTGCATGCTTCTTTGAACTTTCAAGGCTAAAGGGATAGCTTAAGGGACCAACCACAAGACTGGCAGTTCCCACCCGGTTCCTTGAAACTGCAGGTTTGAATCCCAGCTGACTTGACTCAAGAGTTAAATTAAGCTCATAGGGGTAAAAGCTAGGCTGCTGTGAATATGTCTGGAGTTGCTGAGCACTTAAAGGAGGATGGAAAAGGAAACAAAAATCCAAACATGTTCCTCCATGACACGTAGGTGAAAAAGAGCATGTCAGGAGCTTTGGTAATGAGGCAAAGCCAATTAGAAAGAAATAGAGAGACAACCATAAAAACATTTAACAATACATTTTCTTGTTCTTTTGGCTGGTCACAAGTCCCATCTTCCTTACAGAGTCACACTGAAGCAGATGGAGTCATAAGGAAGGTACTGCTGGTCTCTTTCCCAGGCACTAGAGGAACCTTCTCTACACACAAGAATGCTCTATGGCCCCTCAAAGAGTGAAATCTCAAAACCTCTAAAAATCCTAAGTGACTTTACAGTCACTTACTTTTGCTTCAACTTTAGTATTTTTGGTTCCATGTTTACAAGTTCCATCATCTGTTTCCTAATGAATTGTATTTATGAGGTTTTATTTAATGTCTACTGGCCTGGTGTATAAAGTCATAGAATAAAATGTACGTTCAGCAGGATGACAAACCCAAGCTTAAACACTGAGTTCAAATTCATAGTTAAAAGAGCTTTCCCAGAAAACAACCTGGAGTTTTCATTCTCCAGTTGCATACATTTAATGGTATTTCTCCATTAGTCAAGCTTCATCCCAGAAGAATAAGTATCTTTGTCTTTGGTCTTGAATGTGGAAACAGCCTCAGCAACACATTCATTTAGCTTAAAAATGCAACACATTCATTTATACTTAAAAGCCACTGACCTCATCAGGACTTAACGCCCTGATAAATTAAAGCCTGACTGAAGAGTTTTTCTAGAGAAAGGATTTTTTCCCTGAATCAGGATCTTTATTTCACTCTCTCTAGTAAGATTTAACTTCCCTGATTTTAACTTCCCTGATTTAGGGAAAGTTAAATCTGGTAAAATTTAACTTTCCCTGTCAGATCTATGTTCTTATACGTATAGGCAACATATAGGAGCATTCCAAGAGGAGACTTTTTTTAAAAAAAGTTATATATAGCTATTCTGATAAGTATTTACCCTGGGTTGAATCATCCTCTGAAGTTCCCTATTTTTCTCTCTACTTGCTCTAGAAGAATCCTAGGCTGCCAGGTTAGACAGAATGCTTGACCTTTTGCTTGCTAAAGTTAGGGGAATAAATCTCATTTTCTTCAATAAAGCCCTTTGAGAATTCTAGGTATTTCAGAAAACAGCAAGACCATGCTATCAGCCCAACAGAACAGACTTCACTGAAGTGCTGCTGTCTTACAGAATCAGAAGATCTAGCCGTAAAAACTTAGTTATTTTACATTTGCCTCTTTGGACATAACACCATAGTGCTTGTCCACTTTCTGCGCTAATGAATCATAACAATTTCATATGCAAAAATAAGTAAAAGCATATTTTTTCCCTTCATTTTTCTTCATGTTGCATGCATTGGGGAAAAAAAGGTTTCTTCAAACAATATACTTCCGTTTTAGTTAAAACAGATACACATAAAAATATGCCACTGAAGAGCTGGAGGGGGATTTGAACATCTTGCTGACAGGACAGATAGATAGCCATTGATGTGCTATTAATTAGCAGAAAAAGTAATCATAGATTGAAAAATCCTTGGGATCATAATTATCCTTTTTGTTTGATGTTTTTGAGGCCTTAACTCTATGTTTGGAGCCCTGTGTAACTTTATTAACGGTAACAATCAATAACATCAACAACAGTAAGCTTTATAGTGATGTCAAAGCTTAAATTACATGTAAAGACAAATGCTTTTAGATATTCCAAAAAGATACGTAAAGGCGGTCCCTGCCCTCCAAATTACAATCTAAAACCCAAGAGATACTAGTGGAAAGAACAAACAAGTGAACCAAAATCAGAAAGAAGAACAAAATATAACAGCAAGTGTAGAGCACTTCATCAGTCAGAAGTCATTGGAAGTCATCACATGTCTGACTGCAGTTTACTGAGAGTACCGTGGAAGAGATGAAGGGAGCATGATGTGAAAGAAGACAAACATAGTGGTGGCTAATAAGAGGTTATTCTAAAACAGGATAGAAAAATAAAACTTCAAAAAGATGATGTTAAGTTATTCGATTCTAGAGCAAGAATATCTTTAACATGGGGGAAAAAATCATACGATGAATGCTGAGTATTTTCCACTCTCTGCACTTTGGTTACCTTGAACCACAAAACGCGGAGATGCAGTGATTAGCAGAGAACTCTTATACATAGATTTGTACATAATTCATAGTTTGACTTCTCTAAGTTTGCATAATAAATAGTTTAAACACTGCAGAAAAATGTCTGAGAGAGGAAATTAGGATTCTGAATGAAAAAGTTAATTATACCTCGAAGGATTTTTTTTCAGATATATATGGGGTGGAAAAAAAGCCTGGATAATTTAGTCTTAAAGAAGATGGAAATGCAGAAAATTATGGGAGTGGTAACAACAGGAGAGTTATCTCCTTAAATAGGATAATTAGACTAATTTAATTTTTTAAACTGTGCCATTGCATTATAGATAAACAATGCAATAAATAACATCCTGGGCACTGATTCTCTAGCTACAGATGCTTCTTGGATCTGTGGAGAACGTTGCTTTTCATTTTTAGCCTAGTTTTCTGTTGTAGCAATGCTGAATTATCATAATGGGTTGCTTCCTATAGCAAGTCATAAAGGGCAGGGACAGGAAATTATAGAGAGTAGAAAGGAATATTGACATCATTAAATCAATCACTGGTGATTGGATCCAGAGATTGATGAATCAGTGATTGGATCCTGGAGCTAGAAGACACCGGGGACCAGCTCTTCAAAGCTATTTAAGTGTCTGGCTTTTACTGATTAAAATGGGAGTTAGTCACCTAAATAGGAGTTAGATGACTGATATCTTGAGGAAACCAAGATATCTGAGGTCTAAATAACTGTCCTGAAGGATAGCATGTTTATTCTAATTTCTAGCAAATTTTCAGTGCAATTATACCAAGCAGTGTTTCCTTGAACGTCTGTCATGCTATATCTGTACCCTATGTGAGTGAGATGGAAAGACAAGAAATTTTTTAAAAAAGAAAAGAAAGAAAGAAAGAAAGAAGGAAAGAAAAGATCAAGCACATGAAGCAAAGGAGACATTAGATCCACAGAGGGAGATAAGAATGCACGATTACAAGCTATCACAAAAGTTTCTCTCATTTGCTTCTAGTCCATCTATTGGAAAACCTACATACATCCATTTCCTTCCAGCCACTGACAGTGATGAGATAGGACAGCCAGTGACTGGGATTTTCTCTGATGTCAGATAACCATCTTGATCCACGTCTCAGATGCCTTTCAGTGCAGGCTGCCACAGCTGTCATCCAGACACTGCTCTGGAGGAAGATAAACTTCTGCATTCTCATGTTTCTCTTTCCCCTTTGCAGTTGTAAGTCACACTTAGGGCTTGCATTGATCCTCTAACATATTGCAGAGATGAGGGGCAGGATGCATCAGAGCAAGCTGCATTCAATTACACAGCAATAAACTGACACCTGCCAGGTCTCTCACACAGCATCTGATCACCAATTAAAGGGATGATTTATGGTTTAAAGAGAGGATACTCTGCTTGTCTTATGGCTTGGTTGTCTGGGGAGGAGGCTAATTCACAGACAGCAGCAAGAAATAGGGGTCTCTTGGCAGGCTGAGATCTTTGGAAGCTAACTTCGCTCATTAGTACCAAACATGGAACACGGAAGCTTCAGAATGTTTTATTTGCACAAAATTTACCTTCTGGGCAAAATGTGGATCAACACATGCTGATGGAATGGGGAAAGTTCTTTCTGCCAGCTCCCTGAGAGAAGAGCCAAAGTAGACTTGGATTTTGTACGCAGAACATAAGAGGGCTGAACAGACCACAACAGTGCTGTGTAGTGCTCTCCGAGCTCCCAAACACAGCAAGGGAGGAATATAAACTCCTGGAGCCCTACACGTTCCAAGTGTGGAGGCTGGAGCAGAGGTCCTTGGCCCTGCTCCAGAAGGCTCTTTGTTTGAGTCCTGTAATTCTCCTTTTTTGTTGTTTTTTCTTTCTTTCTTTCTTTTCCTGAGCATATTAATTGAGGAGCAGTGAGTAGCTTTCAAGAAACCTTAGAATTGTTACTCATATGGTTGTGGGTTGTCTTAGGTGGAAGTTTTCCTTTTCTTTTCTTTTTTTTTTTTTTTTTTTTATAGTGTGATTTATGTGATTCTTAAGAAACTTAAGCAAAGTAATAGCCCTCGATAGGGAATGGCAACCTGTAGTCCATATTGCTGCAGGTTTAAGTGGAGTAAAATGTCACAGATGGATGAATATAGGGACAGACTGAATTATTCACATGCTGGACATAAAGAACCTAATTGTACAAGGCATATCTTAGGGCATATCCAGTTCAAATCAGATCCTTGAGCCCTGATAATGGTTAGTAGGATTCATTTGGGAAGAAAAGGATTTACAGTGCTGGTGTCTGCAATCAGCATTGTTTCTGTATTTTTCAAGTGGCTATTTAATATAGTTTTAACCAAGAAGTACTTGTTCTAAATCAGATGGTTGAAGTAGATAACTGAAAATGATGAGAACAAACCAATTGGATTCAGTATTCAGAGAGAAGGTAGAAAAGCAGAAAATAAGGAGAATGAAGTGGAGCAAATGCAGAAGACTGCTAAATTTTCTTCACAAGAGACTGTGTGGGGAAGAGATGCAGGACAGTTGGCATCTGCTGAAAGTGACTGTGTTAAAGGCACAGAAGTAAACTACACCAGTGCAGAAAGAAAAGCACATGACCAATATGGATACACTGAAATAAATTTCACAAACAAAAATAAAATTTTAAACAAATTTGGAAGCCATAACATATGACTGGATGGGAATATAAGAATAGAGCAAATGAGCAAGGAGAGAATCAGAAAAGTTCAGCCTCTAAATAAGCTGGACTTTATAAGGAACACAAAGGGAAAAATACAGGCTTATTAGTTTATAAGGAGCAAGAAGAAAAAATGACAAAATTTTTCCACAGTAGGAGACAAATAGGTTAAAGACCATGTAGGAGGCTGCTGCATATTAGTCAGTCCAACTCGATAAAATTCTCAAGGAACCTGCCACTGCAGTCTCTGCATGATTAGCAATTATCTTCAACTATTCATTGACACTGGAGAGGGCTCAGAGGACCACAGAAGGACAAACATAGTTCCTATATTCAAAAAGAGAGAAAGGTGGACCCAGGGAATTACGGAATAGTCATCTTGTCCCAGAAAACAATACACCAAATTATTAAACAACCAAATTATAAGCACCTAGAGGATAATAAAATGATAAAAAGTGCAGTCAACATGGGATTGCTGAGAACAAATCCTGTCAAATCAATCTCATTTTCTTCTTTAACAGAGCACTACCACAGTGGTTATGAAGGATACAGTATTTGTGATGTATCCTGCTTTTAATACAGTCCCACTTTGCTTTCTTATAAACAAACTAGGAGAATAAGATCTAGAGGAGATCATCACAGGAAGGGTCCATGACTGGATAAGAAGTTACACATGAATGGTTCTCTTTTAAACTGGAAGGTCATTAGATTTGGAGCTCTATGCTTCTTCAATATTTTCTTTGCCTATGTGGACGATGTATTAAGGTGCATATCTATAAAATTTACAAATGACATTAAGATGGAAGGGATTGCCAGCAGTTTGGGAGATAGGATTAGAATTTAAAATGATTCTTTTATGTTGGAGGAGTGGTAGGAAATCAACAAGATGAAATTCAATAGGCCAATGGTGCAAATTCTACGTAGGGAGGATACGTCTCCAAAGCACAGAATAATCACCTTGATGGAAGCACAGTGGAAAACGATCAAGAGGTTATAACACTGCACAATATGAACATGAATTAACAGTAAGAAGAGGCAAATCTTGTTCTGGAAAGTAACACCACGCAGATCATATATTCTGCTGTAGCTGGGCACTGAGGAGGCTTCAGCTGGAGTATGAGGTCCTTAAGAGTCGCAGGTTTTATAATATAGGCAAATTGAAGATATTCAAAAAGAAATCAGCAAGGAGAAGAAGAGTTTCAGAAAACAGGACCTGTGAGAAAAGTTGAAGGAGTTAAGCCTTAGTAAGGAAAGAATGAAAGAGGACACAACTCTAATAAGTAAAAGGGCATTTTAGCAGAAGACAATGATCAGATAAAAAATGTTAGTTCTTGATTCAACCAGCACAGGGAGCCATGAATAGTCCTTCACTTGGAGCTTTTAACAGTAGTTTAGAGAACTTTCTTTTGATGGATGTCCAGATCAAGGCTCTTCCATTTCTTTATGCTCAGGAGCTGTTTCACTTCAATCGGGATCACAGCCTCTCTCTTTAGTAATGATCAGAAAGCCACCCTAAAGATAAGAAATCCTTTTTGCCAGAAGTACCATCAAAATCAATACAACTCCAGACAACACTGAAAATAAAATAAAATAAAATAAAATAAAATAAAATACTGCCATCTGTGCTCAGGAGAGTTGTGAGGACAGAGAAGGATGTTAACCATGGATGTCAATCCATTTCTCACAATCCAGTGATAAAATAATAGCATCAAGGAGCAAAGTTTGCTACCCCTATTTTAGTTGTGATGAAATCGGTGCCTGAAAGCTTTTCAGATTTGTTTTTCCTGAATTGTATCATTTGGAACACTAATGAGTACTACTTTTTCTCACAAGCCTTTCCTCACTTAAACCATGGTAGCTACAGTATTGGTCTACTATTATCGACAGTATGCTTCTTCCTTACAAATAAAGTCTATGGGAGTCCCATAGCTTATGTAAGAGAAGACCTATGAAAACATCCTGTCCTTCCTCCAGCTATTCATAGTGATACCCCCTACTATTATTACTATTAATCCAAAAAGTCACGAGGAGGAGCAGTAATAATAATAAACATGATTAATGAGCAATGTGATTAATGAATAATGATAAATAACAGAAAAAAAATCATGGTTCCTTGCCATGCAACGTAAGTCTGCTGCTACAGTAGAGCAGGAAAAGCCAGGTGTATTGATGAAATAGCAACATTCTGTCACCACTTTCAGAATGTTCAAGATTCACATCAGAAGCCAGGTTTTCTAAAAAATGTTTCATTTGCTGTGTATTGATATCTTTAGATGATATGCACCATAAAAAGAGCTGCTAATTACAGAGAATGACCAAAGATCTACCCCTTCTTTTACATCATTAAATAAGATCCAAACTCTTCTAAAAATCATGTTTGCATTTTGGGTGCTGATTTCTTGGGAATCTGGTTTCTGCAGTTTTCTTAAAGACTGGCCCCCACATAGCCATCTATGTAAAAATTCCAAACTGCTGTAGTGAAAGAAAGATCATGATCTGGAGCATAAAGAAGAAAAATGAGGAAGAAAAAGCTAGATCTGATTCTGCTCTTAGTGGTAATTAGTAAAAATTAAGAATAATTATATTGGGTTAACTGGCATTTGCACAGGCACAGATGTGGCATGTGAGCACACCCTCTGTTTGCAACAGATGTTAAAACCTAATTTTAATTTCATAAAGAATCATTTTATTTTACTGAATACAGAGGTTTGATTTAAAAAAAACTCTGGTGCCTGGGCTGGATATAAACCAGCACTGTGCTGTTGGAATTGGTGACTTAAATCAGCAGATAATCTACTTGCTGCATTGAGGTCTTTCTTACGCTGAAACCAGGAATCACCTTACTGATGAAACTGAGCCTGTTTCTCTCCTAGTGGAGAAATAAGAAAAACAGTAAGGATACAAATGGGGTTTCTCCTGTTTCATATCTGGTCCAAAGCAATGCAGATTTTTGGCCTGCTATTACTAAGCCTGCAAGTGACATTTTCAGATTATCTTGTGGCAGCCAATAGAGGATTATCTCTGATGATACATAGGACACTAATAAATGAACACGTGTAATTTTACTGATGTGAGAACAAGACTTGGAGATTGAAACTGGGAAGGGAGGGAGAGTGAAGCACTCACACTGCAAAGAACACACAGTGCAGTGACTCTGCATATGGCCCTTGCATCGGTCCATGAGTTACAGCTCTACTAGTTTTCTGTATCTGTGTTTCATCTCATGGGCACGCCGGATGCAAGAGCACTGAGCTGCTTGACTGGTCTCAGAAGTGTAATGATCCATGACTGCTGTTCAGCCACAGAATATGTACTTGCAGTGAGGTGCAAACACATTTCAGAGGTGATACAGATCTTGGAAAGCTGCTGTCAGACGAACTATTGAGGCCACCTCCCCATGTCTCTCTCTGTGCTTCCTAGTGGAATAATAATACCTTTGGCTTCAGAGAGAGAAGGAGACAAAAGAAGGGAAGGGAGGAACAGAGAAGGGACCAGTCAGTTCTTCCTTTATCAGCTCCTGGCTGAAATCGGCACAGTGAAAGCTTGTACTGAAAAAACAACGGCAGTAAGAAGAGACTCTCTATGGATGTGGGTCTCCTTTCCATATCCTGGATAGGCATTTTATCCACTGCTAGTGGGTAAAATACAGGGACTCCAGAGAAGCTGCAGGTAGAAATAATTTAGAAATTTAAAACCTCGGATTTTAACATCAGGTCAGCATGTCCACCTCTTTTCAGGGAGCAGGTCTTACTTTTGTATTAGTTTCAGCCCTTTCTGCCTTACAACTTTTATCTTCTTGGTGCAATTCCACAATTCACTGACTCTGTGCCCAGAAGAGCCAGACGTCGAACCCTAAGGGAGTTTGCTTTCAAGAATCCTCAGATCACAAATAACATACATATCCTTTATGCTTTTAGCCACATGGACAAAGTGTATAGGCTGAAGAAGAAACTCAAAGGATGGCAGGTCCATGCACACATTCCTTTGTGCAAAGTTCACACCGAATGTCTGATGAATTCCCCATCTTGGAGCAGGAAGAAGTCTTTCATGGCTTTCATGATGGTCTCTGTCAGATGAGATATTCTAACCTGACGCATTTTCACTGACACATGGAGTTGCTTGTCTCTCTGCTCTCTTTGCTTTAAGCTACTCTTCACAGCAATACCAAAAAAAAAAAAAAAAAAAGGAAAGGAAAACAAAATCTAAGATGCAGATCTTGCTGTTTCAGCAAGATTGCTGATCTTGCTATTTTTAAGTTAGCCCTACTGTGGTGAAATTTTACCTCTTACTGTTTCACTTTCCTTCTTCAGGTCTTAAAGTGAGTTCTTTACATTATTTGGTTAACTCCATGCCTTAGGACAAGTAGCTGTGCAAAACCATACAGGGAAATCAAGACACATACATTGTTCCTAGCAAGAGGAAACATTTTCCCTGTTTTACAACAACATCCTTTCAGCTAAAAACCCTCCGGCTGTGAGAAAGTCACTCCTTTAAGAAAGCACCTTTGAAAATCCTAGCCTCTGACTTTGAAATGCACTTGGAAGCAAATGCTGAGCCTGCACAGAACAGAAAATACAGGTGTTCAGCGCTCCCTCTGGTCCGTTCCAGGGAGGAATCAGGCAGTACCATTCAGTTCCTCTGCATCACGATGATAAACATCAGCTGGTTGTTTACTGACTTTCAGATTGTACTGAGGGGAACATCGAACAGCTGGATCAGCAATTACAACTCCTTTTTTTAGGGGTGCAGCAGAAATCTTCTGAGCACAAACAATCTAGCAAGAAATTAGTGAGAGAGTGGGATAAAAGAAGGAAGATGGCTTTAAATGACACCAGCAAACCCTGCTGAGATCCATCTTCTCTGATGGGATTATTTAACACTTTGCACTGTAATCTTCAGCAGAAAAAGACATGGTGAGGAAAAGCATGGGACAGAGAGGCTGAGGGACACCAGGCTTTCATGGTGCTCTACTAGTACATTAGCGACTTCCAGGAAATTCACTGAGATTCTCATGGGGACTGGCCACTTTTCAGACTGGGTGATATAAATCCAAATGATTACCGTTTAAAATACCATTCCCCAACCTTTTTTTTAAGTGAACAATTGCTAGATCTTTTGAAAGCAAAACAAAACCATGCAACTCCTGTCACAATAATTTTCATGTACAGCCACATAAAAATGTGGGTTTGAGCACTCATCTATTAATTGCATTCCTCTCTATTTTGCTTGTTTATAGTACGTGGAAGGGTATTCTCCACAGATTGAAAAACAATTCCTTAGTGGTAATAATGTTTGAGAACATACAGTGTAAACACATCTGGACAAAATCTTGAGTGAAGATCTTGTCAATCCTCTTGCCGCCCAGCAGGATCAAAAAGAAGAATGCTTTTCATGACAGAAGTTTGTCTAGTCTGCTCTTAAAGACTTCCAGTAATGGGGACTTCATATTCTCCCTAGACATGGTACAAACAGCTCCAGCAGCTTAGATACCAGGCTGAGAAATGCTAAATTTTCCTTCTAGCCATGAAGACCCCAGAAAAAGCAGAAAAGAATGAAAAGTCCAGAGAGATCCATTAGTGACCCCTCAAGGAAGCCTGCTGCTGGCAGTAACCTTGAACTCAGCGTCATCTGGGTGGATGAATTGCAGGGGCTTCTGTCCCATCAGTCTGCGAAGTTTCCCTGTGCTTTAATATTAATAGGAAGCCACTCTAACTTATCAAACATGTACTCATCTTTACTCCATTACTCATGAGAGAGATAACTCAATACGTTAAATATGCCCCGATCAAGGGGCAATTCCTCTTTTCCCCTTGCCAAATGCAGACTGAGTGTAAATGGATGCACCTCCATGAAAATTGTATCCCTTTTTGCTGGCACTGAACACAGCCCTCTTGCTCAGTCTACTGAAATATTTCTCAGATACCAATGTCAGTTCGTCAGTTCAATCCAAAGTACATCATGTGGCTCTTTTCTTTAACTATCCTGAGAGACCCCAATGGAAACAACAGACTCAAATTGTACTTTCATGCCTTAGTACTTTGTTTAACAGCATGAAATTGTCTCTCAGTGAGAAAGATGGAGTCTTTCAAGCTAGCAAAGAAGAGAGACTTTGTTAAGCACCCTAACCCACTGGAATATAATAGCTGCTAAGGCTGGGATTTATCTCCCTTCTCTTTAGATGTCTAACAGTGAGAGGTCTGAGATAATCACCCCAATCTCTCTCTGTAGTCTGTGGCTGTGGGTACCTCTAGAGGTAATTCATCTGGCCCAGATTAGCTACTGCTCTTGAGAAGGAAGTGAGACATCTTCTGGGGGAGCCTCTTTCTCCCCACTGCCTGTAGAGGAAGCCTGGCATGACTAGCTCAGACTTAAATGCTGAACATCTAGATGTTTAAATTAAGGAAATTGCCTAGCATACAAAATTACAGCAGTTTAGCCAACCAGATGTAAATCCTCTGTATTAAGAACATCTTATAATATGTTACTTCAACCTTGTATCTTGCTGACTGAAGCCAAGCTTTAAGAAAAAAGTGGGGAAAAGGAATATTTGTGCAGTTATTTTACTTCAACATTTAAAAACTCAAATTTAAATGCAATGTCAAATTCTGGAGTAATCCCAGTTCCCACAGGTTCCTTTGAAAATCCTAGGAAAATTCCAAGCTCAAACTAGATTTGGAGAAGGCATCCAGGTAAACCTTTCTGAAACACTTATTCAGAGGCTACAGAGCATAAGCAAAGCAATATTGCAATTATTTTTTTTCTTTCAAGTTTCACATCTCCCATTCACACACAAAATTCCAGTAGCTTCATCATTACCTACGGTGCTTAGCTGGGCTTAGGATAAATTCTCAGTGAGTTTTTTTTTTTTTTCTCAGTATACTCCTCTTTCTCTTCTCTCCTACATCTCCAAGTAAATCCAAGACAACTTTGTTATTTATAGAGAAGCATAAATATCTAGGTTCTGCCTGACCCTAAAGTGCTCTGTCACAAAAGCATCCAGAAGATATCAACACCCACAGTACAACCACAGGGGCAAGGACAACCTTAAAGTGATAAGGTTACCACAACAAACATGCTGTGCTTTATGGGAGAGGGCTATTGTGTTTGCTGATGACATTTTGTATAAAGGGAGGACTACGTTTTGTAGCCTTACAGATAAGGTGTTTGCTGTAAGGCCTAGGAGGTGCAAAAAAGAAAGAAAAAGAAAAAAATTAAAAAAGCAAAACCAACCGGAACCATAACGACAGAGATAGAAGAAAAGAGGAAAATAAGTGAGATTTCCCTTGCCTTTAGTCAGTCTCAGAAAGGCTTTTCTGCAGTTTTTATTTTACCACTGCACAGTAGGTTATTTTGCTGGTGAGAAAACACTCAGTGAGATGGCAGTGGTTCCAGCACACTGCTGGTATGTCCACATTAGTGAGTAGAACACAACCAACAGGATGAGATTTGTAGGGTGAAACAATTGGTGCTAAGGATTCACATATCTGAGAGGCTTACTTCAAATAAGCTTATCTTGTCCTATGGAGTGAGTGGCCATTGGTGGCTGGATTAATTTAATCTGAAATAAATCCAGTTCATCCTCCCTCCAGAGTGTGAAACCATGTTCAGTGGTGATAAGCATGTTCAGCGCGGACAAAACGGAGACTTGCATCTCTCATTGGATTACAGAGCTTGTGTGGACCCAACCCTTGTCTGTGCAATTCTGATCTAGCACTGTCAGTAGTACTTTTCTCCCTCCTCATCTGTGGAGGGAACTTGTCAAGTATTCCCTATGTAGAGACAACTGATGCAGTAAAGTGTCCCTCTTTGAATGAGGTGAGTAAATACAAAGTTATTAAGGAATGAAAAAGAATATTGTTACGCACTGATGAGGTACTATATATTCTTGAAGCAACTGAAATCCATTTTGGCTTTTGCAATGTGAAGAAAATGTTGAAAGAAAATTTAAAACAAAGAAGGAGAAAAAAACGAAAAGGTTGGATGTAGACAAATGAGATTGTTTACATATACACAGTATCAGACACATAGATGGGGACTCTATGTTTGTAGAATAAACATTGAAATATCTACATACACATAATGCATTAGCTTACATATGTGGAATATGAACCTATTTACAAACACGCACCTCCTTATCTCCACAATCCAACATATACACAAATACTCCTTTCTTCCTGTTATGAATGCTGTTGTACTAACACTTTTCCAGCCCAAAGGCTACTGACAGTCTCTAGTGACTATGCACAGACACAAATCAACTGTATGTTCTGCTCAGTGATCTGAAGATGTAACTCTTTCACCATTTTAAGTCATCAACGTGATTATTCTGGGGTAGAACAACTATTTTGCAGCAAACTACACCATAGTAGGTGTTAGAAAGAAAATAACACCCAGTAAAGTCTGCATGGGTAATTCCGGGATATTCTTAGACCTCTTGGCTATGTGTCCATCACACTGTAATTCACATGCTGATCTCTTCTAATTTCATATACTCTCCTTCCCCCACATACACACAGGAACATAGCTACATCTAAACTCACAGATATCTTCTTTGGCAAACTCATACCTGGATCACAGCTCCCATGTATTTACTCCCCCCCCACACACACCTCCATAGACACAGTTTTAAAAAATCCACACCACCACTTTCTCTATTTCCTTGAAGTCAGAAATAAGTCCCAGGAAGCTTCCAGAGGTTTAGAAGCTAAGCCAGCCATGCACAGCTCTGGTGCTGCTGACATTACCAGACAGCATTAATTTAATTCCACTCAGTTATGCTTTTAAATTTGATTTGAAAAATGTGTCATAAAATACCATTGAGAAGTGCAGTGCAGCATTCTGAAGCAGTCTGTGATGTTCCTTGCTCTGACAAATTCATAGGGAAAGGATTGTAATTTTCACAGCTAACTACTGGGGGGCACATTGGGAGAGATTCCCTTAGAGAATGGGTTGAGTCAATCAAGGATGAGGGCTAAACATTATATCCACTAAATATTTTCC
This sequence comes from Rhea pennata, assembly GCF_028389875.1. Taxonomy (NCBI): domain Eukaryota; kingdom Metazoa; phylum Chordata; class Aves; order Rheiformes; family Rheidae; genus Rhea; species Rhea pennata. The sequence goes on from NC_084680.1 coordinate 6,879,110, forward strand.
TGGTGTAGCAGATCCAGAGAACTCTAATTTAATGTTTTAAGGCCAAGGATTGATGGAGATGCAGAGTAAGCCTTCCAAACCAGTAGGCATTCCTAGAAAGAAGAAAGAGGGGGAAGGAAATTGTGAAGTTCTCTCATAAATACATAGATTTGCAGAAGAAAAGTCTGGGGAGCCATTAAGACCTCTGTCAATTGTGTGAAAATACAGAATATTCACAATGAAGAAATATTGATTTGTCCCTAACCCACTGTTAGTCACTCCAAAAAGATCTATTCCTTAATACAGTTAGGATGAGTTTGCATCTGTTTATATATGATCAACCTCTTTTATCCCTTTTTCCTGTATTTTCTCATGCTTTTTCCTCCACAAACTACCTTTATGCCTTCCTTTCCCTGCCTTTCATTCCTGCCCTAGACATCCCATAAGAAGCTCTGTAGAATCCCAAAATGTTCCTCCCTGTATCCTATGTTAAGTCCCTCATATGCAGTAATACCCCTCAGTGTGAAAGGTGATCCAGAGAGTCCCTCCCTTCGACTCATCCTGACGGGCTTCACCCCCAGACAGTGGGGCTGATCACCGTCCTTGTGACAGCCCTGGGAACGGCCAGGTCATGTGCTGCATCTCTCTGATTAGGCTGTTGAGGTTCCTCTGCCTCCCACTGCCTCTCTGTGCATCTTTGTGATTGTGGAGACAAGCCTTTTATCACATAACATAGCATTGACCAGTACCAAAAAGTGTGATAATGAATATATCTTAATAGCTGTACCTTGGATTCTTATGGCAGTTTTACAAAGATCTGACGTATTGCCTTCATCCTTTTAATCTAAACCTAAACTGAGGCTTCTGGAAAGTACCCATATGAGAGGCTCAAACGTGTCATTCTCTGAAGAAATGCCCTTTCACCTCTCTCCCTTCTTTTTCTCCAGTTCTGTTTTCTCCATTCTCATTTTCTCTTTGACCATCTCTTTTGCTTCTATTCTCAAACCTGCTAGGGGAGAAAATTGAATGAATGGCCACATTCCTCACCCCTTACTAGAGAGACATATGTGAATACTGAAAGACTCTCATCCTGGAAAGCACCCAAGCACTCCGTGACAGCCTTAAACACCTGAAGCACACTTTAGGAATACTGAGCAATCCACAGCTGTACAGTCCTGGGTGCCGACTGACACAGAGCAATGGTACATCCTTGGAATACTGAGCAATTTACTCTTTGCACTGGAATATTGAATGACCCACAGCCAAGGACTCTCTCTGAATACCAAGTAGCTGTGCACCTTTGGAATAGCAACTACATTTGAAGGGAAGTGGTGCAATGTGGCTCAAAACCAATCTTCCTGCAGAAGAAAAAAAAATGGCTTGAAAAGATACCGAGAGTCAGTCTGAACTGTGGAATTGAATTCTGAGCTTGAATTTTTCAAAGAACATAGAAAATATACAGTAACTAAATATTACTGAAAGATATAATGGGAGCTAAGCACCTAATTCTGATCCTTCCAGTGCTCTTGAAAACTCCAGACTGAGATCGAATGTGGTCCCTGGTGATTAGCAAATGGCACTGCTATTCCTAACAGGTCCTCGTGTCACAAAAGGGGCCCTGGGAGAGATTGAGGCACAAAAGCTGAAGACCTCTCTTATGAACTTTAAATGACCTGTACTTCCTAATTTTTCCCTTCCTAGGGTTCCTTAGACAGCAGATACACAAAGAAAGATTATTTGGAAACTCATTTTTCCCCTCCAGGGTATTAACACAAGCTTCACAAAGGCTTATAATCCCTTTAGACAACAGCAGCAAGAGCAGCAGCAACTACAAAGCCCTGAGCTTGGAACTCAATCCCCTGGTGATGGGTTGAACCCTCTGCTGAGGTTGCAAAGGAAAAGAGAAAGGTGTGAAGATATTTACATCAAACACACGGAACAAGAGAGGATTTTAATCAAACTTTTCTTTTTCATCTGTTCTTTCTTCTCTTGGAATCTGCTTTTTCTTTACCCTGACTAAATTCAGTGCTTTTTTTTTTTTTCTTTCTTTTTTTTCTTTCTGTAAAAGGAGGATTTAGGGAAAAAAACACACCCTCCTGAAAACTCTGAGTATTAAAACTCCAGGGCAATACATCTCAAAATCTGTAAGACTCTAAGAAGATAAGAGACAAAAACCCACAGAAATGTTTCCTCTCTGTGTCTTTGGAAGTTGCAGACGCGTATATAATACCCCTAAGCCGGGGTAATCTGCTTGCCTCCTCCTGCCTTTCCTGATGCACGCGGATATACTTAGCATTAATATTCCTCACACTAGAGCAAATGAACACCCAGGAGGCAGCTGACTCAATCAGTGCTTGTTTTACTTACTGTGTATCACTGAGAAAAGACCATAAACTAGAGCACGACAGATCTGTAATGCTCATTTCAATATGCTTCCCCTGTTCCAGCCCTGATGAACTTTCATATTCAGCCAAAACAAAAGAAAAAAAGAAGAAAGAGATATATTATAACAAACACATTAGCAACGTGTGGTAAATTACCACTAGAGATTCTAGTTCCTCATGGTAGAAGCACTGATGGATAAACATATTTGTTTGCTTCATTTTCCTGCTGCCTTCTCCAGCATATGATTATTCACTCAACGATGTCATGACTCCCAAGTTTGATGTCATGGCTGTTTCCACAGCAACCAAATTGAATCAAAGACAATTCTGAAACCAGGTAGGCTGGAGTAATAATAATTTGAAAGAAAACATTTGTCCATTCTCCTCCATGAAATTGATGGGCCCACCACTTGCTGTTTGGAGTTCGTAATTTATTTTAATTATGACGGTGCAATCAAAAAATGCAAAGAAGCTAGTTGTTATTTTTGGAAAAGACACAGCTGCAGGGTAATTGAGAGAAAAGACTGAACAGACTATACAGATGAGCTTCTTTCATATGACCAGAATCACAGTCCTCATTGGGTGAGGTCTAAGATATTGTTCCCCCACACACACACTTCCCTGATCAATTCCTGCTATAACTGATGGAGATCTACTAGTACAATCAGTGGGTTTGAGGATGAGAGTATATTGGTTGGATTTCTAATGACTATAGTGGGAGCACAGACATCTATCTTAAAAGCACCTACCTACATTGAATATACAAAAGCAAGGAGTGATGAATCCTACTTCTTCAGAATTAAAAACCAGTTCCTTAATCACAAAGCCAGATTTCCATCAGCTCCTTGCATATCTACTCATGTTAAACCACAGTTTAACTCATTTTACTGCACTGACTTGACCATGAGGTTCCTAAAGAGTTTTTAATTTAATCTGCAGTGGAAGAAAGAGATTGAAGAGACAGAAAGGGAGATGATGCTTGGGCAATGGAAAAAGCTTCAGGAGACAATCTTTCCCTAGGAAATATGAGGTGATGAAAGTTGCTCTGATTCATGGAAACTAGAGATGGGCTGAGGATGGCGGAACAAACCATAGACCAGAACACATCTCTATGGTAGCGCAGAAAACTTTGTGTTAATTTAGAGAGGAGTTTTGAACACTGATGTAAATTAGAGAAATTAAAAAATTTTGGTCAGTAGGATGTTTCCAGTGAATTGCCTAACAGATACACTGAAAGATTTTGGAGGGAACCTGGTAAGTGAAGGACAAATCTTACTGAATAGATGAGCCAGAAATTGGGTATGTGAGGAGATGAATAGGACATTATGGCTGTTCAGTGACTGATTTGCATATCAGTTTTGTGAAGGTACTAGAAAGTTAGTCAACTCAAATACCATGACAGGAGTTAGATTTATCTTTGCTTGGGCCCCTGACGCTGAGGTAAGGGAAGCAGAGAGCCAGCAATTTCATGGTCAGCAAGAGGTTTTGTAGATGGTTAGCCCGCTCAGGTGCTATCAAATGGGCTTTGCTTGGCTCACAGGCAATATGACGGAATTCAGTTCAGCAGCAGCTGGAAGGTGTACTTTTCATGCTTTAGTGATTCCCTGCTTACTGCATTCATTAGCTTCAGAGCCAAGGCTAGCCTGTGGGATCCCTGCCTCCTGCCTTGTGACCTGGATATGTCTTTGCCCAGCCACTCTGCTGCGTTGTTTTCTAACAGCCTGTTATTAGAGCAGGCTGCTATTATAACAGGGACTGGGCAGCAGGAGACGTAACAGCACAAAGGTATAATCTGGAGACTATACATGCTCTTTACGTCTGATAAACAAACAATGGGTTTGCCTCCTGCTTTTACCTGCTTTGTGTTCTAATTGTTTCAGGCTCAGAAACATGCAGATGGGCTGAGTTGTCTCAGTAATATGTAATATGCCTGATTCACAGGAATTTGTGTCCCAGTATGGGGTACGTCATTCAAACATTTACGCTTCAGAGTTGGTGACATTTGGTTCACATTGAGTCTTCTATATAAAATAAAAGCAATTACACATTCTGGGGGCCTCAAAACAAGCTCTGTTGTGAGAATGCTGTCTTTCTTCCCTTCAGGTTTTGTTTACACTCCTCAGACTCCTTGCTCAGAGCATGCAAACAGTTACAATACCAATAAGCGACCCAGATTAATACCTGTCCCATTTGTCCTCTAAGAACATACTTTTTTTTCCTAGGAATTAGAAATGGTGTCTAAAAATCTAAATGGACAGATACATATGCAGAGACAATGCATAAGCACCATAAAGCAATCAGTCTGCCCTCTATCATGAACCTGAGTTTTAACACTTGTAGCTGGACACAGTTCTGACTTACATTCACACTGAAGAGTGCTTGAGTGCCACATCTAGAAACTTGATCACCTTCTCATTGCTGCAGTCTCTGAATCCTGAATAAAAGAGAGAACACAAATGATAGCACCATAGGATTACTTGCTCCGAGGATTAGCTAAGATTTTGTGTGCTGACAGGCTCCTGGTCACAGGGAGCTTCTCTTCCAGTCTCAAATCCTGTTTTCATGTCCTATCTGGACATCTGAAATGGCAGAATCTCTGCCCACCTACAGGTTATGGATCTCCTTCCTGTGGAAGACAGATGGAGATTTACTCAGTTGCTGTTTGCCTCAAATTAAGGCGGCTCAATGCCTGGTTGCAGGCTCATGGATGGTGTAGATAAGTCACTGTTTCAGTCCCAGTTCCCCTTGGCCTGTACAGCAGCGCTTTCAAAAAGGTCAAAGACTTATTGCTGTTCCTTGCAATTCTTGGCGTTATTGCCGCCAACAACGGCCCTTAACGGCCCCCGCTGCGGCCACCGCCATTGGCCGCCCGCGGGCGCCATTTCAGCTCAGCCCGGAGCCGCCCTCGTTCCCCCAGCGGCGCCGGGCTCGGGCGCTGCCGCCGCTCCGCGGCCCCGGCCCCGAGGCAGCTGCCGGCGCCCGGACACCCGCCCCCGAGGTGAGGAGATTGTTGTTAAATCAAACGTTTCGAATCAGCGACCCTCGGGACCGGAGGCTCTCTCTCGTGGTGTGTATGCAGCTCGCCATACATTAGGTCGTCTTGGCCTCCTAAACCAGTATTAGATTGTACGAAAAAAAAAAAAAAAAAAAAAAAAAAAAACGAAACTTGCCCACCTCCCTTTGAAAGCTGAAATGTGAAGATTCTGCAGCTTTGGGGGTCCAGATACCACTGCTTTGCCTGGATGCAAGTTGTTTACCTCCCAAGCTGTCAAGGGTCATACAAAAACACCTTTTTTTTTTTTTTCCTCTTACAGGCATCTAGCTAATGGACGCAGTAATGTAGTGAGCCTATTGTATTTCCTTCAATAGCCTATATGTAGATTTGTTGTGAAGGATAAAATGTTCCTTCTTCAAGGGCTAACAATGCGAGCGCAGCCTACCACTGACCTTGCGCTTTGCTGCTGTGCTGTGTGCAGGAAACAACGTGAGCCCAGACTATAGGCAGTATTAGCACGGAAATGTTTAGTTTGAATAGCGGAGATGTGTTTTTTCTTCCAGCTTGTGTGCGCCAGTACTGGCCTGTGCATAAGGTACAATTGTTCACAGGGTTTGTTCACAAGGTTTGAATGAGTGCCTGCGATTTGCGACTGTCCTCAACAAGTGGTTTTTCCCAGTCTCTGGGATGTAAGGGCTTCTGATTGATCCACAGAAATGGTCTTTGTGTGCTGCAAAAAACCAAAACAATTCCCCCCCCCCCCCATATATATTTTAAAATGTTTCAAAACTAAAAGCTGGAGCTACTCTTGTGTGTGTGGGCATATGTGCTTTCTGCAACAACTGTGTTGCAAAGTGCATGGGCTGCCTTCCCCCCCCCCCCCCCCAAGAAATAGTTGCATTTTAAAGAATAACTCTCAGCATTCACTCAGGCTTTTAGAGCCAATGTTTGCTAACTGAGAGAAGCGGGTTTTCTTGATAACTTGTAACACATTTTAATAACTTACCAAGTGCAAAAAGATTACCTGAATTTAAGATGATGATGGCATTATTCCAGTTTGCCAGTATGTTAGTAAAAGATGGCTGAGAGAGCTGTTTTCTGATATTATTAGTAGGATGGGATCCACTTCAATTCATCAACCATCTGAGAGCTGCGTGTCTAGGCTGGCTGTTCAGGGTCTTTCTAAAATGTAAGCGTAGTATTATACATCTTATAGAAGGATTATTTCCATACTAACAGTGTATGCAGATAGTGGGTGAAGCCATCTGTCTTCTACAGGTACTAGTCCCTGTCTAGGTGCGCCTCCAAGGAATGGTGAGGCTAAACACCTAACTTCTAGTTTTGTAAATGTAGCTCAGAAGACATATATGCTCCAATTAATTAACAAATTAATCAATGTGTCAATAGTCTGGATAGCAGAGACAGGCGATATATGAGGCATTTCCTTAGTACGTGGTGGAACATGAATGCTTCCTGACTAGACAGCAGTTCTTCTTGTCCTTGTACATTCCCCTAAAAACTAGAGCCCTTAGTAAGGAACTGCCTGACAATTACAAAGTTTCTGCTTTGGTTTTAATACAAAACAAAGGAGGTTCCATCTAATATAAACACAGAAGGCTTCAGGGATGATACTATGGTCAAATTACTACTGACACCAATAATTAGGACTTCCTTTTTGTTCTTGTTCACTGGAAATACATTCACGGATACTTCATCCAGGGACCTATGACTATCTGTAAGTATGAAGTATTAGTAAAATGAATGAGTTGGAATTTCTCACACATTGTAATACCACAAAGAATTGCAGTACGTTTTTGTGTGAGAATAAGGAGCCTATTTGGGAATTTTCCTTGTGTTGCAACTGCCACCTCCTCAAGACCCATCAAATAATACTGTGGCAGAACTAGTCACTGTTTCCTCTTTTATTTTCTTCTTTCAGCTGTCCCTGACTTTTGCTTGCATCTCCCTTCCATGAGATTCATCCACTTGAGTGAGACGATAAAGGTGTAGCAATAATTCTATGCCCTCAGGCTTCTCTTGGTCCATAGGTAATGTCCAACTACAAATCATTAATTACAGCATTGAAACTCTGTTGCTATTCATATGTGTGGGTTTGCAGATGATAGTTCTGTAAAGATATTTGCTGTCTATTTTCAGACATCTGACTGGAGTGTCAAGGGTAAGTGGTTAGAACCTCTAAAGCTCCTTGTGCGATCAGTGGAGAAAGATTTGGGAAGATGGTAATTCATGGCAGGATCTTAGCTGTTCTGAATCTGGACGTGCTAATCCTTCACTGGCTACAGAAGGAATCTAGGAATGCTACCTACTTAACTTGGACGCCTGGGATGTCTCGTATTAATCAGTGTGAATAACAGATGACGCATTAAGACTTTATTAGTATCTGACAGCCTTTTGATCATGGCACGGAGTAGTTCCTAGTGGAGATTTGAGAGTGGGACAGGTGCCAGCCTGACTCTGGATTTGTTCCAGAACGTGTCAGCTCATGGCTATCCTGCAGCCATCTCTCCATAGATCTTTCTCCTTTAATTGACAAACACAACCCCTAAAGTATTAAAACAATGCCTCCCTTTTGCAGGAGTTTACCTAAGTTTACTCAAAGTAAGCACAGTTTCTTTTTATCATTGCCAAGAAAAAACCTTTCTTCTTTGGATACTAGCCTACTGCTTTTGTCTCCATTTCTCCCTGAGCAGCAGAAATCTACTAGGGCTCATAGGAGAGGTTTTCCTCCAAGTCTTTTGATGTTTGCAGTCTCCAGACTCAAAAACATCTTTTCTTGAAACAGTCTCTCTTGGGGCCTGTGCTGGAAGCTGGCCTGCTTCTACAGCCCATGTCCAGTTGAGGCCATCAAACAGGCTTCCCCCAACTTGTATGCAGTTTTTGGCAGAGTTCAGGGTAATTCTTTCCATCCTGACCAGCTGAATTCTGTAACTTTAGGCTCAGGCCCACAGAAGTCTAAAATCTTCCTGAATAACCCTCCTGTAAGAGACTGTTCTTGCTTCAAGTAGGCACTGATGACTGCTTGCTCTGCTCTATCACTTTGGTGGGGTAACACCACCCTTTCTAACAGCTGGTAAGGATCAGTCTTGCACTGGCTTCTATTAGTTGTCCTGTGGAAGTGTTCTTTCTTTAGAACAGGAGGGAGCCATGGAGGGGCATTTTAGGGAAAGCATCCAGAAGAACTTCAATAAGTGTGTTTTAGGGGGACAGCATTTCTGCAACAAGCACTGTGACTGTTGGAAAATATCTTCTTCACTGATAGCAGCTAATGCAAAGCACACTGCCTGCAGCTTTTTATTTTAATGTAGACATCTGAAAGTGACTGTATGATGGAGGGAGAAAGAGAAAGGTTATGTGTCTTTGCGGGCCCAAAATGGCAGTATAATGAATATAAAAGCTATCCTCTCCTCCTCTAATATATTCACTCCCCATTCCACCCTCTTTTCTAGTGACTGTAAACAACATTTGTCATCAGCAATGGGCTACTTTTCATTATAAAACTGATCTGGAAACTACATTTTTATTTCACGTACATCAGTGGCAGCGGGGGAAGAAACAGGCAAGGGGAAAATATATGTCAGTAGCAGGAGAGGGACCTGGGACAAGTGTTGCTTGTGCAATTCTGGGGATCATTCATAAGTCTGGCCTCCAAGACAGAAGATAGTCTAATGCCTCATTAAATCCTACTGAGCCAACGATGATGTATCATACCCTTTCAATCTTCAACTAAGTAATGCAGTAAAAAAAAACTAATTTGCACATGTTTAATACATTCATTAAGCTATTAGTCTTTCAACAAGAGATTTAATAGCAAATTAACTGTTTTTATGAAAGAAAAAACAAAAACAAAACTCCCCACTTAGGAGAATTACTTTTGTGTCAGAGCACAATACAGGGTAATGGGCAATTAGGGGTTTCAGAGAGGAGGATGGGAAGATGGGTTTAATTTGTGTTTGGTTTATAATTAGCTGGTGCATGGTACTCAGAATGAAATGAAGTGGATCCCCTTGGTGGGTAAGACTTTGACTAGGGCAGAAAGTGCAGAGGGATAATAGTGAAGGAGATGATAATGAAGGTGGGAGCTAAAATAAGTCAGAGGTCCATACCTGAGAGCAGCTGTTCTCATACATATCTTCAGATATTTATGTGAAACTTCCTTGAGGTTGGACACTGAAGGCTGAGTTTATTGCAGCTTGGTACTGGTGGAGGTCTTGCTGGAGTCAGGAGTTCTGAAACCAGCTCTCAGGGTAATCCACTTTGAGTGCAAGTATTTGCTTTCTGGGACATTTAAAACTCAACAAAGTTACAGCCCTTGCTTTATGCCTAGGCTCATATAGGCAAATATGTGCTTTGCAAATGGCTGTTGCAGAGGCTATTATATAACTTAAGGTTTGTGTCAGTTGCTTGAAGAAGGGAAAGAAAAAAAAATCTAGGGAGAACTTTGAGGGAATGAAGGGGTATAAGCTAAAATTGTTGTCTGACCTCAGTGAAAATAAATATAATCCTTTACTTGAAAAAGGAAACAGGTGGAGTGAGCTGTCTGTCTTTGTTTATTTTAAAATGCCAAGTCTAAGTTCCCTATTTCTTTGGAAAAGCAGTTGACAGAATATTGAACACCAGATCCGCAGGAGCCTCGGGTTTTGATTTATTTTTTTTCAAACTTTAGAATTTTTTTTCTCTGCGAGAAATTCTTAAAGGGATCCTAGACTGAGCTTTTTTTTTCTTTTTCTCCCCTCCCCCCCAGCTGGAGTGAGACAGAGAGGGAGAGAAGAGTCTAAAATCAATTTCTTAAAGGTCTTAGGAATCATAAATAGAGTTTGAATCGATATTCTGTGTATGAGAATGTGTGTATGTATGTGTGTCTTCCCTCACAGACATCTATTCAAACAATTGCTTTCCCATAGCAGAATATTCAAATCCACGGGGATAATAAATTGGCTTTCCAAAGTGGAACATTAGTGTGAGACAATAGATCCTTTATATCTTCTTTTCCAAAACTTTTTTCCCTGTAGAGGATTCTCTTCTCTCATTGGTTTTGATTTTATGTAGCTGTAACTACCTTGGCATTCATGACAGGAAAACACCCATCGCAAAAACACTTCTGTGCAAACTTTCTGGCCTTTAAGCACCAGTCTAAAATTAAGCAGAGGCTTAAGCCCTGTCCTAAGTAGGCAGTGTAGCCACGTCTGTGTACTTGAATCTCAGTAAATGAGGCCAAGTTAATGCCTACTATCACCATTGACTTTAGCAGTAGTTTTCCTGTGTAAAAAATCAGTAGGATCCTTAGAATCTGAGGTTGCATCCTGGTGCATTGTGTTGTGAATGTTGTTGCTTTGATACTTACCCACGTAGTAAACAGTAATAACAAGACTCTGAATTTGGGGAACGTATGCTTGGACAGAACAAACCGCGCAAGCGGAGTAGTGGAGGAAGGCGCCTGGCAACTGCTGTCAGGATGTACCGTGGGTTGGTTAATTGTGAGTGTTTCAAACTTGAATTCTTGCCTGCTGTTTAGTAATGAGACAGAGGTGATAAGCACATGTCTTTGCCGAAGTTTCTGGATCCTTGAATATGGCTGGAGTATTACAGATAGCTGGATGGTTTACTGCTGTAATACACTACAAGTTGTGGGATGTGGTGCTGAGCCATCACAGAGACTTTGGAGATATATCTCAACGCTAGAGGCTTCTGGCTTCTTGGCCCCAGGGTAGCAGAAGTGGCGGACGAGTTTGTGCAGTGAATGCTGTCAGCTCCTTCTCTTTACAACCTGGAAGCCAAATGCTATTTTCCCATTTGTCCCCCTTGCCCGTATTCCCCCATGGAACCATTTCAATTTAGTGAAGTGGGAAGGGCTCAGCAGCCTGGATCCTATGTTATGAATGCGTTGCTTTAAATGGAAGAGTCAGTGACATGAGACGCAGTGCCTCATTACTCCCCGGCTCACCCAGGCTCAATGCTTTCCCAGGCCCAGGCTGTAGTTCTCTGCCAGGAAGATGCATCTGAATTTCATCATGTCAGGCTTTTCTTTTCAAGCAGCTTGGTGTGTGGGCTGCTGCTCGCTCTCTAAAAGCTTCTAAGATATTTGTAGCTTCTCTGCTTGTTCTGATTTTGTTGGAACAAAAGTAATTACTCAGAGGACAGGAAAAAAATGTATGTGCACATATGTATATGTGTATTCAGAAAAGAAAAAGATTTTTAAGTGCACCATAGACTTGTACCATGTTTTAAAGAAATGTGTTAAAGGGACAGTTCTGTTCTTGCTGCACAGCAAAGGTCCTGAATTAGGAAGGTGCCATAAAAGAGTTTGCAAATTTTGGAAGCTACACCAGAATCACTGTTCTGCTCTGAAATTTCGTATTGTGGCATGCAATGGTAATAGAGTAAGCCTCTGAACACTTTGAGCTGAGTTTAAGGATGAATTAGCCTAATGTACACTCTCAAAACCAAGCTCAGATGGGCTGAAATGAAGCTTCAGCTTTTGCATTAGGTCATAACAGAGTAGTTTTAATTCCCTCAGTCTTGGGTGAACCTACTATCACCTTGCTTCTGAGAGATCAGCAGCAAAAGTAATTGCATAGGTATGTCTAGAAAATCTTTCTACCTGTTATCCCCCCCTCTCTGAAGCACAGCAAAAAGATGGGGCTAGCGCAGCCAGTCTGTTGTAATTGAATTTCTCTACCTTGTGTTATATTTTATCAGACTGGGCTCTTTCAGCTTGCAGTGATGACTTGGAGGTATTTGCATTGCAGGGAGCTGCTGAGGAGAGTGGTTGAAAAATGGTGTGAAAAAGCTGATAAATAGTTCTAAATGAAAGCAATCTTAGCAAGAAAGCCCTTAGGCAGCCTTAGGTTCCTTTTTGGTGACTATAACACTCCAAAGATACAGCTTCCACCAGTAACAGGCATACAGAGACAGAGCTGTGTCACCGAGCACCTAAGGCTGCAGGTGCTGAAGACTGGCTTTGCTTTGCCTTACTATTGTTTGAATCCAGCTGGATCAACTTATTGGTTGGATTAAAGCCCCAAATGCTCTGTTGCACGCCCAGTCATGACTTTCTTCCCTGTGAATGGAAAATAGGTGAATGCCTTTTGAAGGTCCTGGGGGACGCGGGGGTTTTGCACTTTTCTTATCTACCAGTTAGACTAAAGGTAAAAGAAATGGCAGCCTGTTGGAGATGTATCTGAATGCTGGCTGGTGAGATACACACACTTAAATATCTTGAGAGTTAGCTGATACCCAGGTGTATTTATACCCTGGCCTACTTAGCTATGCCTGAAGACCAGCAGTGCAGCTCTTTCTGAGCCCAGAATAAGGAAAATGCTATAAGGAGTATGTGAGAGCTGTGGCTAAGGCATTGCCGAATCAAGCAGTCGCTAGTTGATGAAAGCCAAACTTGTTGTTCAGTTGTTATTATTTAACAGCAAGATTCAAACCAGTTTTAAGGCTATTTTAAGATGTACTGAATGCAAAAAAAAAGCTGTTTTTTTGTTTTTATTTTTAGCGGGTTCTTTTTGGTTTTGTTGGGTTTGTTTTTTTTTGTTGTTTTGTTTTTTTTTTTTTTTGTTGTTTTGTTTTTTTTTTGGCTTGCACTAATGGAAGTGAGAGATGGAGGTAGCAAAAAAGTACTTCTAGCTTCAGATTTCCAAGTACATATGGAAGTAGCTCACTCCAGCCCCTGGTACTTAAGCATCCATTTGTGCTGCTGCCTCAGCTACTCCTGCGGAAGGTGGTGAGTTGAAAGAGTGATTTAGACACTGTTAACACAAACGAGAGGAGACAGGCCAGTACTTAGCATGACAGGCTCTTCAGAAAGTTTAGACAGGAAGAAGCTGTTTCTCTTCTCTCTGTCGTTCCCCCTTTGCAGCCTGCAGAGGAGAATTTCATAGTAGAATAATTCAAGGAGAAGGAACCCCTAGGTAATTTGGCTCCAGTTATCTGACAGCCCTTAAACTAACCAATCTTTGTGGAACAGCTATGCATGTACAAGCAGATGCTGTATATTAATATATGTAATAGGAAAATACACAGAATGAGTGATAATATATCTTTTAAATACCTAGTAAAAACATTCAACAGAGTAATTCAGAAAACACAAAAATGAAATGGGCTGAATGGTGATGTACCTGCTCCATTCGTTTCATATTTTAGAATATTTGATCCCAAGTTAGTGGATTTCATGGAGTAAATGGAGGATAAAGTAAAATGGCTTGTGCAAGCAGTAGGCTGACGGACCACTAAATGGTCTGGCTTTAAAATATATTCACACTAAAAAGTGTAAAAGCAAATGGGAGTTCAAATTCAGAAGCCTTGAATTAAAGACAAATGCGGATCTCAGATTTTTTTTTTTTTCCCCTATTGACAACTGAAGTTAAATCCAGTTTTCAGATATTCAATTTAGTGGAAGATCATGAGGCAAGAAATGGCCTCATTTACTAAAGTGAAAGAAATCCTTATGCAACACTAAAAAAGAGAAATTCTCTGCTTAAATGTTCAAAAACTATTTTGGTTAAATGTGTTTAATTCATGGATATTCATGGTCTTTCTGATGGCTTCCCTTTACGGGAATGAATCTGACCTCAATATTTTTTTTTACCTTTCTAGATAAACTTGACCTGAGCTACAGTGTCCATCCTTGGTGTATACTGGAGAAATCACTGGCCCTGTTCAGCACTTGGACTTCTAATTAGTGAGTAACATTTTTTTTTTTTTACTGGAAGTTCAGAAGCATAAGTTCATTTTTCTATTTCTAGAAATAACTCTATTAATTTTTTTGAATGTAACTGCATTATCACAAGAGAAATGGCTGGAGATTCTAGGATAAAAGGATATCTATTGTGTGAATCTCCAGATTAAAGCAATCAGACATATTGGTGGATTCAGAGAGTCAAAAGGGTAAGTGTCCTCTGACAACAGAAAAATCAAAGACTTTCAAATACCCACTTGGGTTATGGGTAGGTTTATAAATAAAGGGACTGATCAGCTATGAGAACAACATCTCACATGAGCTGTGGGGATAAAGTGAGAATTGTGAAATGTCAAGGTTTTAATTTCCTTGCAAAGAAAACTCTTTGCAGAGGAAATTAAAATGAATAGTAGGAATTCTTTAATCATAGAAATAGAGAGAATGAGAGAAGAAATACCGACTCCATGCAGGAAGAAGAATGGGGCCAAGTTTAAAAGTAATCTGCATTTGTCCTCAAAACAAAATGAATAATTTCCTTGCAGTTTTCATAAGGATGTTGATAATGACCATAGCATAAATGCAAGACAATGAATGTGAATATTATAGCTGAGGCAGAGGTAAAATTCAAACTATTTGATACAATGATAATGAGAGAAACAAATTGCCTTCATTTCTGATATCTGAAAGAGCGGTTACAGAGAATGCTGGTTCAGTAACAGGCTGATATTTTATGATTTAAGAATTGTAAGCATAGTACATGTATTTTAGAGAGGAAAAAGTGATCAAGACATTTACAAGTCTATTAGTCTGACCTCTCTAGTCTGGAAAAAAAAACAACTTTGAAGGGCAGAATAATTAAAATGGTGTAAGATATATCACAACCTTTTTTCCCCCAGAAAAAGACCACGAAAGAATAATGTGGTAACTTGCTTTGAGACAGTAACTAATTTTCTAACTAGTTGAAGTACTACAGGTCTATATTTGATACATGCAGTATGCGAAACATTCATTAAGACAGAGGTAGGTAAAATAAAGTTAAATCAGATCAGAACAGTGTTAAAAGGAGAGTGCTAACCACCCCAGAAAGGGAAGTATATTTATGGGAAAGCTTAGTAATAGAATTCTTCAAGAACTTGTAGCTAATTCAATTTCATATTTTCATTAATAATGGAAATTAGCACAAAATACAAATGGCATCAGAAAAAGCTGATATGAACTTTGTTGTTGAATGTTGTACCATAGTGCTGATAAGCATTGGACAAGTGAGCTGAGATAATCTGTGTAGGAAAAACAATGTTTATTAGGTTGAGAACTTGGAGAAGTACCTGGATAAGTTACACAACCTTAGAGACCTGAATCATCAGTATATGATAGAGCTGTGAAAAAGACAAATTTTGAGATGTGTCAGGCAACATATCTCCAATAAAGCTGGAGAAGTGGCAATATCTTTGTGTAAGTTCCTGGTAGACCATCATCTGTAACACTATGTATAGTTTTAGACATCCATGTCCAATGCAGTCTAATTTAGATAAGAGTAAGTAGAGAAAAGGACTGATGGGATAATCAAAAGGATAGAGAGTAAAAAAAACTTGGAGTTTTAAGACAGCTAAACAGTTGTTGCTAACAGAATGCTGGGGGGTTTGTGGAGGATTCAAGCACCAAGGAAGGAGATGATCTGTTAGACTTGATAGCACTGGTATGAGAACGAATGAATATCAGCTAGCCATGATTAAATTTAGGCTGCAAAATGGAAGCAGGCTTCTAGCAGTCAGAGGAAAGCTTTTCAACAGGAGAGAAAAGCTGAGATTCATCCCACCTAACTTTTGGCTACCCTCTATAATTAAAGAGCCTCCTCCATACTGTGACTCAAACCTTGGGTGTATTGAATCAGCTTGGAGATGCCTCTCCTTGCACAGACCCAAGGTCTAAGGTAACTGGTACCTAATGCAGATACCTCAGCTAAATCCCTAAAATATCATGGGCGAATCCATGGAAATCGGATTGGAAAATGGAAGGACCGACTAATATTACGGAGAATTATAATTTTAAGGAGATTATATGGATTGACTACCTGTAGTAGCAAAGGTCTAGATTTGAGTACCCAATTCTGTTTTAGATCCGTCTATTTCAAAGTTTGTACATCATGATACCGGTTTAGATAATGTTACAGCCTGCTTTTGCTTAGATTTCAGCCCCTAGAATAACTCAAGGGGAGAGTTCGGCTGTTAAGCTATACCTGATTTTATCTTTAGAACTGTGTGCAACCACTTGATTCTGTACAGTGTCATAAGAGGTCTCACTGAAAATAATAGGAAGCTTAATTTGGGAGAAAAATGTGGGGGGTTCCTAGTGCCTGTGGACAGTGAGTTTTCTGTGTTGGAGAAGGGGCAGAGTTCTTGACTCGTAGTCACTTGAAATGGAGTCTAACTTCATTAACACAAATGCCATTAATTCTGAATAAATTACGAAGTTGTTTTATAACATGTAGGACTACCCAGATCTTAAGGGATTCTCGTCTTGTAACCTCTCTATTTCACATTGTATAGTGGCCTTCGTTTTGAATTGTAATAATTTGACTACATGAATAGCTCTCCTGATGTACCCTGGTTGTTTCATACTGGTTTTGGAGAAATTGCTTCTCATTTTCACTAGCATAACAAAATCTCCAACTGTTTTTCAAAGTGCAACATTTACGTGCCCCTTTCCAGCCCTTTCACTGAACTCTTCCTCCATTTTGTAAAGTGGTACTAATTTGAAGTCCTTTTAAAGTACTCAAGAAAGAAAACTGAAAACGGAGACTTGAAGGTGACTAGGCCTCCAGTGAGCGTGAGGAGGAGAGGGAAACTAGATAATACTGCCCTTCCAGGGATTCTGCCATTAACTAATGCATTATTTTTCGAAGCTCATTAAATAACCCTTAGAACTGTGAAAAGGTCAAGAGAGGGGAAGGAGCTGAAGCTTCCTGTGGTTTTCGGTAGTGTAATAATTTCCTAGATGGTGCTTCAGCATGTGGAGGAAGGAAGAGGGGAGTTTGAAGAGGCAAGAAAGGAGGGAAGTGGCAAAGAAGTGTTTTTGCTTCCTGTTGATCCTTTTACTTGCTAACAGCATCTCCCCCTTCTCCCTAAGAAGACAATAATGGGATCTACCTGAGATGCTGAAAGCTATAGATGAGACTTTCAGCAAATTTTGTCCTTTTGCTCTTGCTTGCTCAGATTTGCTTCCTCTTTCTCCCCACAGGTGCATTTCACAGGCTTGCCTTTGAGCTGGGGAGAAAGCAGGTCATGTGGAAAGAAGGCAGCCAAGTGCAGAAACCCAAAGAGAGAAATGATCATGGGGAAAATTACAGGTTGTTTCCTCACTGTTCACCTGCCTTGAGTGGTTCACTTAATTAACAATGCAAGTGTGAGCTGACAGATTTGGCAGGGAACAATAATGCGGTGGGAGTTGATGGAAAGTAGTCTTGCTGGGAAAGTTGTTCCTGATTTATAAATACACCTGATTATTACAGAGTTGCCCATTAGCAACACTGTAGTTTATAGCAACACTTCCTGCTCCCAGCCCTCATTTTCATGGGGTTAGGCAAAGGTGATAGGATTTTTCTGTGGAAGTTGAAATTCATCTCACAAGCAGCTTTGTTTTCATCCACTGAACATTTAAAAATAAAAGCAGAAAAACTGCCTGCTTTTCTAAGCACAAAGGAGTCAGTTAAAGGTAGATTTTTGGCTTCAAATACAGGAGCTCTCTGTTTCATTCCTGGACCTGAAGATAAGTCACAGGAGCTATTGGACTTCACTATTTTTACATGTTGGACTCGCAAAGCCAGCTTTTTCCTGCTGAAAATCCTGCCTGATCCTGAACTCCGTTATTCTGACAAAGATCAGGTGCTACTCTACCATGTCAAGAAATTACACTGGTAGAATAAAACCAGCAGGAAACCAGATGAGAAACCAGCCAAGCAGTTGAAAACTAGGACACTTAAAGTGCATGTTATTTTCCCATAAAATTAAAGGCATTATAGATGGAAACATAACCCACCATCTAAATATTAATGCTTTGTAAAATTTGGATGTAAACTGTGTAATTTGGGCCAATCTTTAACAGAGAAAGGAATTGAGCTGGCTTTACTGAGCCAAGGGAGAAACCACATGCAATCAAGCAAAGCAGACTAATGATCTATGGCTTTCTCCAGCACACTCTACCTATTTTTTTTTCCTTCCCCTCCATGGTTGATAGGGATTTTTGGCGGTCTGTCATACACTGCTTGAGATTTTTGCCCTGGGAGAGTCCTCTTAGTTGGATCAGACTTTACTGAGCCCCTTGTTCAGATCTTCCCCCAGATTTGTTTCAGCTGGCACTGTCAGGGGGCCCTGCAGAAGTAAAAGTTTATTCTGTTGAGAATCCCCTATATGAGTTACCTGTCCAAATCCCGGTCAGGTTTCTTTGCTGTAGTAGCTGCTCTCTAGCAGAGGCAGCTGCTGTTCTTTTTAGCAGCAAACAACAAATTGCAGTCATCTTTGAACCAGTTCAGTGATGTGGCAGATACCTTGGTGGAGGTAGAGTTGTGTCTTCACCTATTACCAGCTGTTTGTGTCTTTCTTTCTGTTTGCTCTAGAAAGGCCTTTATTAGTGACACTATGTACAGGAAGGCCTGAGGTATAAAGACAGTTTGTTACTTTTTAATTGGTTTGTAGTTTAACAAGTGTTGCTGGACATAAATTTATTCTTGCAAGTCATAAACTTTAAAGTGATACCAAGAAAGAATTTTAGGCGAGCACAGAGACACAAACCTCCCAGACCCATAGATGCTATGGGAAACCTGGCACACCAAAAAGTTACCTGTTCACAGATCTTTCCCATAGCTACTGCAGTCAATTTCTCTTGAACAACAACAACAATTTCCTTTTAATTAGTAGTTGTTTCTTAACTTGTGAAAGATAACATCCAAAGCAAAACAAAAGCAAAACCCAAAGAACAAGTCGAGGTTCTAAGCTGATAGAAAAATCAAGGAAAATACTCCTTGAACTCTTAATTATGGTGAAGTTCACCCTTTTGCAAAAAAAATGGAAGATACTGTAAGTACTGTTTATGATGATAATTTGACACAAAGTTGTCTCTTGACTTGGAAAAAAATTTAATCAAATTAGACCTAAATAAGAATCTAGTGAATTTGGCTCTGTATGAACAGATATATACTTGTGACATTTAAAATCTTTCTTGTTTTTTCCAGCTTTCCAGAACCAATGAATATAAAGCACAAATTTCTGCCCTTTGCCTTTAGAAAGCTGAGAGAGTTTGTATATATTTATCTTAATGCAGAAATTGTGCAAAAGTTTCATTCGTATGGGTCAGAAATGGACGAAGATTGTTTTGTCAGGTCAAGGCTATCCTCATCTAGGACTGGGTTTTAGTAATAGGGTTCAGTAGCTGTTATAATGCATTAAAGTGAATTCACAATATTGCTGATGGAGTCTTAGCGCTCTGAAGGCTATCAGTCCTCATACCTGGATGTCATAGCATTCTGGTTTACTTCAGGTTTTGGTAAAATTGTTAATATTGTTCCTTTACTGCTGAGATTTGCATTTTCAGGGTCCAAATACTATGCAGATTTATACTCTGCAGTCTCATTTGACTCTATTAAATGCTTCTGCTTTTGGTAGCCCCTGAGTCTGAGTTGCATGATACGGGAGTGTTGCACTCGTGCTATCTGAGTCCAGGTACTTATTTTCACAGTCTCTCAGCCCTGAACTGGGGAAACTGAAGCAAGCAAGCCAGAAAGGAGCTGCTGCACTCTGTGGCCATGTCCTAATCCAAGATGGCTGTAGGGCTAAGACCCTAAAATTTTGGTCTTTTGAATCATACTCACAACAGGAGTAGATGGAGATAATAACAGAAAGTCTAGCTCTGTCCACAGGAATACCAGAAAGTGGCTAGCCTGAATTTATACATCACAAGCTAGCACTGCATTTCATTAGGAGTGCAGATTATGTCCAGGATTGTAAGGCTGGAGAGCAGAGAAAAGGTGCTGGATTCCTATGAATAATTGAGTTCAAGGTTAATGGGATTAGGGTGTTCAATTTTACTAGGCACAGCTGAAAATCCTAGCTTGAACTGTTTGAGCTCACAAAGAGCAGAAGAGTGATGTTTCAATGTTAGGACATGTATTCCCCCACTTACAAGTGTGCAAGGACATACATAGTCAAGCAGGACATCTGTAAAGAACAGAAAGTATTTGGCATACGTTTCCCCTGGGATTAGCACTTCAGCAAAGTACTGTGTTGAGCCAGAGTAACACATCTTTATTTACTGAACAGATTTTGCATATTCAGTTGTGTGAGTAAGTACAAGACAGAGATGAGCTTTTCTGGAACTGGAATGGTTTCTTTGTCAGCACTATGGCTTCTCCATTTAATTCCACAAGTCTGCTGTAATCAGAGTGGCTTCACCCGTCAGCTCAGCTGAGAGAGGGAGAGCATGAGATGAAGGAAGTATCTCTTACTTTCCAGCGCTTTGCATTCTCAGGCATTGTATCAAAGTGGCATGGAGCCTCCTGGGAAAGGGATTTGCTATAACTCATGTCAGTCCCAGCCACATTATGTTTATGGATATGATAGACTGAACACTGAAATTACCATTTGCACAAATGATCACACAATTCCTTCAGGCCTACTGTGTCCCTTTAATAGTCCAATCTTTCAATAATGAAGTGGAGATCAGTCAGGACTCTCTGGAAATCCCATCTTTTTATTTCCTTTTTCTTTTTTTTTCTTTTTTTTTTTTCTCACGTCTTTTTATTGCTCACATTATTTTTACCTTTTCTCCGAGCCAGATCCATTTATCCAGAGGTTTTAAGGGCAATCAAAAAATGAAATTCTCAATATTCTGTTAAAACCCCAGAACTAGCAACCTGGCAGAGAGAATTCATTGCTGCCTGGGGCAATGAGTCATGCAAAACTCAGAAGTTCGAGAAGTACGTTGGGGGAAGAGGGATGCTAATTGTGGGGCTCTAGATCTCCGCACAGTCCAGGAAAGCTACCTTAGACAGCAAGCTTTCCTTCCCAACTTAATACTGTTTCTTGCATACCCTCCTCCGGCTCCTTTCATTTTCTATTTAGTTGCAAGGTACTTCTTGGAGCCTAATATGTACGGCCAAACAGTTGACTGGTGGTAGTAAAACAAAAGAGTGTATATATTGCAGGGATCAAACTGTGACTTGGACACAAGCTTAAAATTGAGGAGAGTTTGATCCCTCAGTTTTATTTTTGCTCTGCTAGTTTTATTTGACTCTTCACAGGGGGAGAAAAAAAATCACTGTGAGAACCATTAGGACTTTTACCTAAGTAAGTTTTTAAGGATTCAACCACAGAAAAATAGTGTAAGGGAGAGCTAATGGAAGAAGTGAGATGTGCAAGATAGGCTGGGCTATAACTTGAGATTGCTCTAAAAAAGAATGCGCATAGCTGAGTAAATCTACTCCTTCAGGATGCACATTGAAGAACCAGGAATGTTATCTGATACAGCATGTGGTGTGCAGAGGTGATGTGACTGGGAATGTTGCTGACAACAACAGAGTTTCCTGCCAGTTATGTTTAGCTAATAGTCGGGGGAATTGGGAACAATAAAGAGATTGTACCCTGAGAAGGAATGATGCTATATATCCTTGTCTGGACTGCAGCCAGATGCAGCTCCTCAGCCAGATGCTGAGGTGGTGTAAATCCATAAAGCTCCATGAAAGTCAATGGACTAGACTCACAGGTGACATAAAGCAGGAGATTTTGAGAAACCAATGTGAAACATGGATCTTGCTTTGTATTCGTACTTTCATTATTTTCTCCATTTCTTTTCACCTCTTCATTTTTTTGCCTCCTTTCTTCTTCTGTAGTCCTTTTTTCTCTTTCTTTCTCTCTTCTCTGGTCTTCCTTTCTTTTACTTAACATACATTATTCCTCTGTTTTCTGCTTAGCTCTCTGCTCACTAGCTTGCATCTAAAACTATATTAGTGTTCTCAGCTAAAGTATATATCTGGCCATGCTGAAGTGAGGTTATGCCCTGGACACCAAACTCACCAAACACAGCAGTCAAAGCCATTGGGAAGATTTCAGTGTGAACACAGTGTCACTTCCATTCCTATAATAGTGTTGTGTTCAGGAGCAAATTTTGCCTAGAAATCCATTTACTGACTCCTGTTCCACAAGGTTTTGCAAAGTGTAAGAAATCGCTACTGAAATTACTGAGGTGTGCTCAGAAGCTAAGCAGTCTCTCGGTGGCAGATTCTACTCCTGTGCTGGAAGCTCCCATCTCCCATTTACCTTTCCAGTGGTGGGAAGCTGCTGATGTATTTGTTTTTAATTATTTCCCCTGTTGCATTCACTCTGTTTTCTTGCTTACGTTAACACGGCTCCTCTTCCTGCACGCACTCAGCTGCCTATTTGTCATTTCTGCTGTTTGATGTGTCATGGTAATCTATGTGCACCCAGCCTGCTGTGCATCAATATTTACTAATGGAGCTTCTTGTATGCAAAGGCTGTTTGCAATAAAAAGATAATGAAGAAAACTCCTTGACCCTGGCCAAGCAGTTAGCAGAAATCACAGCTATTGACAATAGTATATCCACCATCTGCCCATACCGTGGGGAGGAAAGGGAGAAGGGAATTTGAAAGAGGGAGAACAGGGTCTTGGAGAGAATCAGAGGAAAGGAAGAAGAAAAATGCAAGAGAAGCAGAAGGGTAAGAGAGAGGTACAAGAGAAAGAAATAATTACAGGGAAAAGGAGATAGGCAAATGGAGAACAACGTATTGTGGGGGAAAAGGCTAGAAAGCAGAGAGAGAGAGAGAGACTGGGAAATAATGTAAATACAGAGAAAGATGAGTGTAGGGAGGGGCAGGAGAAAGGACAGCCAAAGCAGGAAGCACAAACGCAGCAGATGATAGAGAGCAAGAGCCGGGTTGTCCATTGAGTAAATGAGCATTGCTCTGTCAAGAATCAATAAACGATTCACACTGAGGATCCGGTTCACTGACTTGAATGGAGCTGGGCTCCTTTACACCACCTATGCATTCAATCCATTAACTTCCAAAGAGTGCTGGTGATTTATAACAGCTGAAGATTTGCCTCTGTAACTGCAGATTTCCATCCCTTTAAGAATAAACAGCATCGCTGCTGTTTAGAGCACAGCCTCCTTGCTACACCAAATCCTGAGGCTGCCAAAAGCTGTAGCTTCTCTGCAGATGGAAGCTCATCTCCTTTCCCTTCGTTGTCAGAGTGCCTCCTTAGGCTATCACGTGAGCATGGTTGAGCTGTGTGAGGCTTCCCTACCAAAAATTTGTAAAATTACTTTTGGAGACAAAAGCCAGTGTGTGTGTGAGAGAGCACAGACCTCAGTGCAAACAGCTCTCCCATGGGAACTTTCAAAATGATGGGAAGTTATTTTCTCAGACCTGTTATCTCAAGCGCTTCGTGGGAAAGTCTGACCTGTTCTCCATGAAGCCAGCTTATCAGGGAGAAATGAGTAGTGTACAAAGGTGGTTTCTGTTTCAAGAAACTCACTCAGGCTTGCTCCAGTCAGGAGGGCCCCTTTTCTGTCCTGAAGACCAGAACCGTTGTACATAATGCATCTTCCAGTGAAATCTGTATTTTCTGGATTTTCCTAGGCTCTTGCAGTATGAAGCAACAATGGGATCAGTAAATGTCTTTATACTTGAAAAAGACCGAAAGACAACATTAGGGGAGATTAAAAAAATTCTAAATTAATCTAAGTGTGAGAAAGATGCGATGAACTTCTCTAAAATGAATGTAGAAGGCAGGTATGAATGCCAAGCGTATAGTCTGTGGTGGAGTCTGTGTGTTTAGTGTTCTGTCCCGGGAGTTTTGACTCACTAGAATCACTCTGGCAAACAGGCTGGGCTATTCTGATTGCGACCAAAAGCCTATTACAAAGCTGCTTTTGTGATTCTCTGAGGTAGGGGAAACCAAGGCATCTGTAGGGAAAAATGCTATCCACGGCTGCATGCATGTGGGGAGCAGCGGCAAACAACGCACCAGCAGCAATCAAGAAACACTGACTTTCAAAACAGGAGCAGAGAGATATTTTTCCAAGGGTGCAGGATCACTGATTCTTGGGTCGCAGCCCCTTGTCCTATCTGTCTGCCTCTTGCAGTCCACAGAGAGGGAAACGTAAATGCAAACTGAGATTATCACAGTGTCTGTGGTCATCTGCAAGGTAGCAGCCTGCCTCCCAGGACAACCAAGTAACATTTGGAGGTGAGCACATCTCACCTCTCAATTGTTCCTCTTAAGACTGTTAACTGAAAAGAAATCTGCGGAGTTTCATTGCTTCTGCCTGTAGACAACACTCTCCAGTGAATTAAAATGTGAGTTGTTCAGTGCAGCAAATGAAGTGAAACAGGCTAGATTCAGTGCATAAAATCTTTATTATATCCTGGAAGCAACGAGGATGCCTGGGCCTCCCTGCTGGCAGTGGTGCTGGCTGCCCAGCCCTCGCCATGCTGTTGTGCATTCTGCAGTGCCACAGGGCTGGGAGTTTCTGAGGAACCTCTCTAAATGCAGGCAACAGCTGAAGGCTCGCTTATATCGAAAAATGTCTTTTCATCTGGAGCTTTGGTGACTGCAAAAATCAGAGCAGACCTTTAGCAAAAACGGGTAGTTAAGATTTGTGAGTGCAACCACACAGGGCAGAGACACACAGCCTTCTCCTGGCCAGAGGTATAAATGCATGAGGAATGCCATGGTAAATTGTACAACAAAAATTAAATTTGACTGCCTAAAGCAAAGCACTTAAATCTGTGCTTAATGGTCTGATTCCCAGAAGAGCTCAGCCCTTGGACCCAGAAGACTTCTTACTCTAGCACATGACTGTGGCCTTTAGTGTATTTTTGTGCATTTTTAAGATGAAATGTTTTAACATAAAGTTTCCCAGTGGCTTTGCTAATTTAATTTATACAAAAGGCGGACACGTGGATCTGTGAACTCACTGGAAGTCAACTGCACTTTGTAGTTGGTGAACCTGACTGTTAATTACCACAAAGTGAAGCAGCAGCCAAATTTTCCCGTGTCCTCCTGGCAGTGAGCAGTAGCATGGATTGCTCACAGAGAGTCACTGCACAAAGACATCCCCAAATAAAGGAAAGGTGCTTTCCTTTTAGTGTGTAATTTAGTGCAAGCTAGTATTTGATGCCATTTGTTGGCATTTGGTAATCCTTCTGGAGGATTTCACAAAAGCAGGAGGAAGAGGGCTGAGCTGCAGAGGATTAGCAGGAGTAATTTACAGGCTGGGATTTTACTCAAAGATATTCCTGACACAGACTAGGCTGCATTGATCTGCAGGTTTCAGAGAGTCTCCAATACAAAAGCAATTATCAGAGAGCCAGTCCGGACCAAGCAAAGTCCAAACTCTGTTCCCTTTTACTTGTGTTTGGAAAGCAAGGGTGTGGGTTTTCTTTCCTTCTTTGTTTTTGTTTTTTGTTTTTTGTTTTTTTTAATTTTTTTCTTTTTTACCTGAGCTGTTGGAAGATAAAGTTTTGTTACCAAGTTTTGCAAGAACATGTCAGTTGCAATGAATTGTTTAATGGAGAATAGTTAAAATGAATTAGACTAGACTAGACTAGAAGAGAGGCAATATGGGAAAGGCAGACAAAGAAAAGAAATGGATGGAGAAGGATTAACAGAGAAGAGTCGCCCTTACTTCATTACAAGGAGCGTCTTTGCAGTCAGATCCACTGCGACACTGCCCTTGCATCCTGATACACTATTTTGGGGGCCAGCAGAAGATTTTGGTAGATATGGAGGGGAGATTGTTTTAAACAGAAAGTATTTCTCTTGATGAGACTTACAGATTTCACAGGGTCATTACATTTTGCAGGGTTGTCTCACTTCTGCAAGCTAAAACGGGGGGGAAAAAACCCTCCTAAAATGCTGCAATCTTTCTATTCCTTAGGACCCACATTAAATATCAATAGGCAGAACATCTGGAACACTTCCATAGCAGTCTGGCAAAAAAAAAAAAAAAAAGACTACAACAAACTTATTTGACCCAAAGTGACTAGTACATATGAGATTAGCAAAATTCAAATTAAAAAAATGCGTACACTACATACACATACAAACATGCATATATAGATAAATACATATGTATACACAGTTGCATATATACACACTGTTTGTAATTGTTCAAACTTAACTTCTGTGTTTATTAGCTTCCAGTGAATTCATTACTTGCACAGATGCAGCTGGGAGCCCTATAACCTGGCACAGCTCATAATACTTCCTAAGGGAAAACCTGCTCCTGCCAGTAACCTGGGATTGGATGATATATTAAATAATTCGTATGGCTTAGATCCGTTTCATTCCCTAACTCTGGACACTTCAGGCTTAATGAAAGGGCCAAATACCTTTGCCTATGCAAAACCCATCCCAAAGACCTTGTGAGTGTCTTCTATCCTTCACTAGCAACAGTGGCAGTCGAGCGGCCGCGCTTCATTTCCTGCAGAATTTCAGCTGCTTTGGTATTTATCAAGAGCATCTGTTAAACAATCTGGAAGGGAGCAGTAATGGTGCTATTAGTGCGTGTGTAAGGAAGGAGGTTCTCAGCAGCACTGAGATCAGAGGAGAGGAGTCTGTGTGTTGTGCATTTGGGGGTGTTGCGACCTTGACTTCTAGTTGATGAGTGATGGTGTGTGTCTTGAAGCAGAAATGATGGTGATGATGTTGTTCTGAATAGATGTGCTCTGGTCATCAGGGCTGGAGAGAAATGCAGAGCCTCGATCATAGAGAGGATCAGCATCCCAGCACTCAGATCCTGCGGAGGTACTGTCACCGAGGGTATAGAAGAAACATAAAAAAAAAAAACATGCAAGAGCATGTATTTCCCATCCCCTAAAGGTCATCCTTCATATAGGGCCACCTTTGTCTGCACTGACCCGCTGTAGGTACTCTTGGGCTCTATATAGAGTGGGCAGTAATTTGCGTAAGAAACTGAAATCTGAAATGATTAGTAGTCCGCACAACATGTAAATTCTAATGCAAAAATTCCTCTGCAAATTAAACAGCTCATCTGGACCTGCAGTGGTCCTGGGAATCCCCTGCTGGGCCCTAACTCTGCCTTTAAGTTTACAGCCCAGCCCCTTAACTCCCAAATTTCTGATAGTTTCCTGCGACACAGTGGGTGCTTTACTGTGCTGGCGCCCAGAAGTAGGACTTGCCTGGACTTTAGGAACTGCCTGTGACTACAGTTCAAGGGCCATGGCAGCTCACCAAGTGTGGTAGTCCTCCTTCTCCTTCAGGGGCTTACCACTGCAATTTAACAGTGGAAGCAATCCCATTACTCCTAGCACTCATGACTAGGATACTTAGCTCTTGCTGTCAAATGATTTAGGCAAATCTGGAGAGAGTCCAGCGTTGGGCTACGAAGGTGATCAGAGGGCTGGAGCACTTGCCCTATGGGGAACAGCTGTGAGAGCTGGGCCTCTTCAGCCTGGGGAAGAGAAGACTGAGGGGGGATCTGATCAATGTCTCTCAGTATCCAAAGGGAGGGTGTCATGGGGATGGGGACAAACTCTTTTCAGTTGTCCCGTGTGACAGGACAAGAGACAATGGGCAGAAATTGAACCACAGGAAGTTCCACCTGAAGGTGAGGGGGAATTTCTTCCCTGTGAGTGACAGAGCACTGGACCAGGTTGCCCAGAGAGGTTGTGGAGTCTCCTTCTCTGGAGATATTCAAGACCTGCCTGGATGCAACAGTGTCTAACATGCTGTAGGTGACCCTGCTTAAGCAGGGAGGTTGGACTAGATGATCTCCAGAGGTCCTTCCTGGAAGGTCTTCCAACCTTACTGATTCTATGATTCTATGAAATGATTCAAAGACCTACAAAATGACCACTTAAGAATAAATTGTAGAAGTTAGAGTTGAGCATGGCGTGACATGAAGAAACTTCCCCTGTAGCTGCTTCTTGGCCTCTGCACCTATGTCACCCTGCATCCTCATTGCTAAATCCATCTCTTTCTGGGAACATAGCATTGCCTTCAGAATTTTCAGCAGCTGTTACTATATTAGTGGTGCTATCAGTAACACTGAGGATAGTAAAGGATTATGCAAATACTGGTCTCTGCCTCACAAAATCTGAGCATGAAGATATATACCATCTTAAGTATGTACATGGCAGCTATTTTGGCAGGAAAGAGAAAGTAATTTGGGATCAGTGTCTCTTGGGCTGTGCTTTTTGTCATTTTGCACTGTGAACATGCATGCATCTGTTGCATGCTTTCACCTCTCACACACAGCAGCTATCGCACCCCAGCATACCTTTTACTTGCTTTCTGTCTCACTACTATAAATTTCTATTAGTATTTCATGTAGAAACACATCACCACAGGATGCATGGAGTAGAAGTAAAACTTATAATCATGCACTGCTTCCCCCAATTTCATTAAATACAGGTTACATTCTGGGCCAAAAAAAAAAAAAAAGAAAGAAAAAAAAATAAGAAGTGAGATGTTTTTATCACTCCATGAAAACCCTGACTGGCAAGAAAAAAAAAATCCAATGCATCTTGCTTTGGGTTTGGCCTGATATACTCTGCAAGCAAGATATATTGTGACACAGTGGTTGTTACACTGGAATCATCTTTGTCCAACGGTCACTACACAAAAATAGTAAACAGAGCAGATCCCCGTTCTTTACTTAGAAAGGTAGCCCTGATGGGAACATATGTTGCATGTTGATTGTTAAATGGTGTCCAGAGTCCACTAACAACAGTTCTACTCCCTGTTTGAGATCTAAGTTGGTTCTAACAATAGTCAAAGCTTTGTCTATAACAGTTTTCCTTTCTTTTTGATATATGCATCTGTACACTTACTTACACAGTCCAATTCATTTCTTCAATAGCCCTTCATCTGTTATACTTCTGCTTGTCAGGGTGCTTTTTAATTTTTTCCCTTTATAAAAATATAAAAACATTTAATGAAGAAATAATGATATTTTCTCATGTCACTGACTATTTCTCCTGTCATTTCTGATGTGCTTGTAATGTGGGCGGACAGATTATTTATGACCAGGGAAATTAAATATTATTTCACTTTTTTTCCTAATGCAATCTGTGTCATCTCCCAGTTCCCAATTTCTTTCCATTAAAGTTATTGTCTTTGCTGTTCCACTAGACCGTTTGCTGTTGGTTTTGAAACAGTGTTGTAACAGTGCTGCCAGAAGATGCAGAGAAACATAATGGAGAAAAGAAATGGCATAATTTGCAGGAGATACTTTTCTCATCTCATTTAAATGAAGACAGTTTGTTCCTGACTGTCAAAAACATCAAGAGCAACAGAAATATGGAAATTGGTAATTTCTTGCACTAGGAATACTTCCAATAGTTTGGAGATTCTGTTTGATTCTAGTAGCTACTAAAAATGTGTCTAAGCCAAATTTCCAGTATAAAGTATCTTAAAGCTTTGAGATCTGGGCCTGAATTTTTAAAGTCTTTGGCCCTCATCTCTTCCCTCATCTGCTGCCAAAATATCTGCACAACTGGAACAGAAATCATGATCCCTAACATACTCATTTATTATCTAAGTATTAAAAAGCTGAATAATGCTAGGCAAGGTGAATTTGTGAATGCAGCTGTTCACATTTTATCTCTGCTTTTGCACTCTCTGGTCTTCCCATAACTGATGACTTGAGATAAGGCTCAAGGGAGCAGAAGGGTCTGTGCTTCCAGCATCTGCCTTAG
The DNA here is from genome assembly GCF_028389875.1 of Rhea pennata. Lineage (NCBI taxonomy): Eukaryota > Metazoa > Chordata > Aves > Rheiformes > Rheidae > Rhea > Rhea pennata. The sequence goes on from NC_084680.1 coordinate 6,908,903, forward strand.
CCAGAAGGATTCAGGGTAGAGGCTTGGGTGGGATTCTTCTCCTTTGGATGGGATTCTTCTCACTCTGTTAGGAGATTAGCCTTTATTCCAAACTCATCACCTAGCACGTCACCTCGTTCCTAATGAACACAAATGAACACCTGTGGAGTCAGTTCATCCCTCCCCTCTGCATTAGTCACCCCTTCTAGGATGGGTTGAATTGCCTTTCACAGGTGATGATTTCTCTGTGGATTACAAAGAAAATTAGCTGAGTCTTATCAACCAACTTTAAGGTATCTGGACTAAAAGGAGAGAAATCCTGTCCATTATTTCTATCTGTCCCATTCCAGAAGTATTAAAATAACTTATGCTCTTATTTTCAGCCACAACAGCTGTGATTCTAGTCTCCCACAGGTACCAGAGTTAAAGGCTGATGACCTTGAATGTTGGAGAAATAAAGATCTTAACTCGTTTAGCCCAGAATATTCTTGCTCCATAGTGTGTCTTCTCATATTTCTTCCCAGTTGCTCCTTATGCTCCCAGTGCATTCAGTAGCATATTCTACACAGGATTTCTTTTCTTGCATTCTTTTCAGTGTCATGGCTTTGTTTCTTGACTCCTAGGTCCTTGTATCAAAATCAAACCCAAGTAGCCTTATATTACCTTTCTGCTCTTTTTCCCTTCAATTTTTCCCCCCACATCTCAGCAAGCCTGTGTGCTAATCTCTTCTTCTGCAAAGATTAGAAACCTAGTTTTTCTCTGACCTTTCTAAACAATCAGGATCTTGGAGTCCCCAAGATCGGTCCCCATTATCTCATCTTTTGGGCTGCTGACAATGATTAGGCAGGACAAAGGATTTGCTCAGAGCTGTGGAGTTTCAGTCTGTCCTTAGGGAGTACCTGGAAATAAAAGCAGGCAGAAGGGGAAAGCTCCAGCAAAAAGGAAAGTTCAGGCTTTAGAAATCATATTTGGCTGGTGCTTTCTCACCTTTTCAAATATATGTAACAATGATTGCAAATATAGGTCTCTAAGTCTGCACAACTGCATGTAGACTAACTCCCCAAAGGACTGCTTCTCCAGCACTTCCCAATGAAATGAATGCTTAGGACTTTTGAAAAGGAGGTCCAAAACAGAAGTATGATTTTAAACTATTATTTTTATATATAATATATCTAACCATCTAGTTGTTTATCTGTATGCTATGATATTAACAAGTTTTTCTTTAGGTGTAGATTACCCCTTTACAACAGCTCAGAGCAAGGGATGATTAATATTTCTACCACTCACAATCAATCTAAGAACAGAACTGCAGCTCTTCAAGGTGCAATTTTGTCACCTTCTCCTATTTCCAGCAGTTGATCTTCCACTGCTTGCCTTTCCCAGGGATAAAGAACAACTGTTGCCCATGCAGGGCCAGGTGAATTACCAAGAGCTGCACAACTTTAGCCCTTCATGCCAAGTATTCATGGAACAGTGATTTGCTTCTGTGGATTCAAATGAGTAGCGGATGTGCAAGTACCTCAGAAAGAATTTGTGTAAAATAAATTACAGTTCTCCTTTACCACTACTCATCATGTCCACTGAACAGAGGAGGAAAATAGAGTGCAGACAAATGACATGACAAGACCATAACCATATGATACCTTAAACACATCAGAAAGTAGAGGAATTAGTACATAGAAAGATGGTAACACACATACTTAGATTCCCACATGTGCACATTTGGATGTCCATGTGAACAGGAAGACAGTTCCAGGCTTCTAACACAAGTATTGTTTGTTTGGTTTTCTATTTCTTTAGCGCGCCTCTGCCAACTTGCTGTAAGGGAAGCTAAGGCAAGGAGAGGAGTAATTAAAAGAAAGATAAGAGAAAAAGATTTAAAAAACGGCTAACGTATGAAGAATGGCCTTTGTGAACACTGCAGTGATTTATCATTATTTCATTGGCATTGTATGAATTATAAATTCTGGGTTATAATGGAGTAATATCTCATCTCCTCCCCCCCCCCCCTTACTGGGCACCAGATAAATGGCCAGGTGAGCTGCACTTAGACCAACATTCTCCAGAAAAGTCACTGTTTCCCCCAAACTGTATTCTTGAGGGGTTTTTTCAGTAAATTGATTTTCAATAAATTGATCTTTCCTCAGTCTTTTCCAGATGTTGAAATGAACAAGAATTTAGAATATAGCTTTTTTTGAAGAAAGCCTATTTTGTTAAATACATATTTTTTCTTTTCTTTCTTTCTCTACTGAAACAAAAGAGAGAGGATGAGGGACAAGCATAGAAAAGGAAAGCTGAAGCCAGGCAGTACTACTCTGCAATTTCTCTGGGGTCTGAGGGCTAAGTGTCAGCACAAACTTTGTTACAGCAGCTCAGCTGATGGATAGTAGCATACCGAACTTACAAAACTCACATTCACTTGGGTGTTTCAATACTTGCATAGAGCCACAAAGTTATCTATAAAAGAAGAATGAGATCAAATCCATGAGATAAATAGGATTCATCCCCTTCAAAGCTGGTATTTCAGTTCAGAGAACTCTAAACTCCCACCTTTCAGCCAAAGACATTATTCCTTCACCACATTGGAGCATTTTTGTTGTGCGCATGGAAGAAGAATGCAGTTAAGTACATCAAAAGTGGGGGAGAAAAAAAAAAGGATTTCTGATGCAAGAGTTTCAAGAAAGTGTGAAATCTAGTTCATTTTATTTCCAAACATTTCTGTCAGTCATCTTTTGCCTTAGAGGAGATACACTTCTAGGGGTGAGAATTTCCTGTGGGAAAAACTCTCTTGTGGTTTGAGGAAAACTGCTGTACTGAAACTTTTCCCTTCAACAGGGTCAAATGCTGAGGCTGACTGGGCAAAGGCTGATACTGCTGACTGACTCTTTGCCTTGGTCATATGGCACTTTTCCTTTTCATATGATCCCTTTCCTACTTCCCTACTTTCAATGCCCTCCACAATGACATCCCCTCCTATGTTTGGGAGGTCACCTTTTCTCTTTTCTACCGTCTAGCTTATTTGCTCTGCCAAAGCTTAGTCAATCTGATGTGACAGCTGCCATCCAGTTGGGTAACCCAAATGCTTGCAAATCTTCCCATGGAGATGTGTTTTGTTTTTGACTTTATGGAACATGTGCACATAAGCCAAAAAATTCTTCTCTTCTCTTTCTAATCCCTGCTTAGGGCACATTCTTCATGGCATCTCTCCAAAGCAGCCACCTTTCTAACCTGATACTTAACTTAGTTTTTGTCTCACTGTTTTTTTTTTTTTTTTTTTGATGTACCTTAGCATCAGTGATACTGTATGATACCATATGATAGATACATGAATGAAATTGCCTAAATACTTGAAAAACAAAATCCTTACTCATGTTGTTGGGGTTGTGGGCTTTGCCTGACTGAAATACCTGAAACTTTACTGGAGTACAAAGATATGTAGCACTTTTTTTTTTTTTTTGGTACATCTGTGTTTTTTCATAGTAACAAAATGGGAAGTGTAAGAAATGTCCCATGGACAGCCTTATTTAAGATAATATTAAAACCTTATTTGTACACAATCTTGCTATTTGTAATAGGTAGACAGTGTGGTGTTTACTTAGCAGACTGTCCGGATCTATCAAAAACTAATGCTGTCTATAAGCATCAATGGACTAGCATCTATGCATTTTAATTTCCTGCTATATCTTACTCATTTGACTTCCACCTATACCACATTCCTGCCTGTGTCAACCAAATTAAGAGGTCCTAAATAGATTAAGTGTTACCTAGATATTATAAATTTAGTGGAAGCATTTTTCTGTTTTCTTTGTTAGATGCTTTGTTACATGCTCATTTCCATACCTCTTCACTATTCACACAAAGGTTTTCCTCCCTCTTCCATAGTAGTTTACCATCTGTTCCCAACTGACCTACTGGGGACTGAGAGTCGAGAAGACCAGAGGTCTCTGATGCAGAATATGTCAAAAGGAATATCGTGTTTTGAGGGGAAAATTCCACAGTGTACCATTAGGAATTGTTACAGGATTCTCAGTTATTTCAACCTTTTGCATGAAGCAAAAACCAGATGGATAGAGGAGGAAAGCAAGCTAAGAGCCTTAACCCAGCTTCATGATCCTTTTATCCCAAGGCTTTGAAGAAGCCTGATATCCACATTTGAAGAGGTTGTTCTACTCCATCTTCATTTCCCAAGTGTGTTGCGTTTACCCAGGGCTCCGCAAAGATCCAGAGCTAATCCAAACAGACAATAATAAAAGTCTAGCAGCAATGGAGGTGTTATTTTCTTTGGATATGAAGTTCTCCAAAAAATAGACCACCTTCCGGGTCCTGTACTTTCATACATCAAAGAGTTAAAACTTTTCATCAAGACAAAGTATTCTCCACGCAATCTGCATTGAGGGGTCTCCAGAGCAAGAGAATTTTGTTAGATCCAGACATCACTAACTTCTTTGCTTCTGAAAAGTTCTGGCTGTCAATAAATCTTTGTCTTTTTTCTTTGATTAGCTTTACTCTGGCTATAAATCCTGTTTCTCTTGTGCTGGGATGTGACCAAGGAAGGATTTCTGTTAATGGTAGCAGCTGGGGAGTACTCTGTGGGACTTGCTCATAAGGGCTCTTACTCTGTGGGACTTGCAGGACTGAGTATTCTGTAACACAGATGTGAAGTTATACTCTTGAAGACAAAGTCTAAAATGAAGGAGAACCATGTTTCTTTTATGGTTATTTTGCTAGCCTGGACATTGGCAGTGGCTTGTGGGGGGAGGACTGGCACTAGCTTAAAGATGGCAGTCATTAGAGTCTTAGTCTTAAATCTGCTGTCTACACAGTTTCCATATCTGTCTTTTTTGCTGTGAACCCTAATTTACCCATTCGTAAAATGGGACATACTGCTGATACTTCCCTTACCCAGTTGGTTTTAATTAAAAAATCTATAATACCTCCTGTCTTTGAGAGCTTTAAGATTGGTATCCTAATGTCAGGGGCCCTTGTGACTGAAGGGAATGGCATTCAGTTGTAAGAGCATTAATTTCCACGTACTAAGATTTGATGGGCTATGGTGCATTAGCACGCAACACTCTCATTCGCATTCATTTGGAGACATGCATGAGTCCCTGGATCTTCTGCATGTCCTCAACCTCAAGGAGGAGAGAGCATACTTTTACTCCCTGATGCTTTGTGCTCAGTTATGGCATTTATTCGAAGCCTTCCTTCCCTGAGGCTGTGGAGACTTGCTAAGCGTTCTAGCCTCATTACCAGAGTGCCACGGTCTCTCCATCTATGCCTTTTGCCCAGGGTCTGTGACATCCTTCCATATCGAACAGGTGTAAAATGAGTATCAAATATGCACAGTGAATATTCAAAATCCTTTCTCCAAAGGCAAACTCTGTAGTCAGTAATCCCTGGGAGACTTCTGGGTTTTAAAATTCATACATATATATTTTTTATTTGCTGTTATTCCTACTCCTTCTGAGCCTTTTGCCATGTATTTGCTCTCTGTTTCCCCCATTCCCCTGTGCTTTCTCTGGCCTCTGCAGAGCCAGTGCCCTCAGCTGGCACCACTTTATCTGTTACCCATGTGGTGCGTCCTAGAAAGAATTATAGCATTGCCTTTCTCTAGACAGCTAGGTCATCTCTCAGTAACATACAAGAAGCTGTGCTTGGGCCAAAGGAAATGGGTTTAGCCTGGCGGGTAATTAATTTTCTCAGGGTTCAGTTTCCCACACTGAAATTGGTTTCCATCTGATCAATTAGAAGAACATTTTGCAAACGAAACTGATTATGAATCATGGGTTTCAGTTCAGTTGTGGAAAACCTGATACATGACTGTTAGAGCAAAACATAGAGGAAAGCTTCGGCCCATTTATTGCAGCCAGCCCTGAGAAGTGAAAACAGTTCACGCATGCAGACACGTACGCACACACAAATATACACAGACACAAATATCCTCACCCCCTCAAGGAGAAAAAAAAGGGTGCTGAGATTGGTCTAGATCACAGCAAAGTTCTGAAAAAGGTCCTCAAATCTCCTGGTGAGCTGTCTGCCTGAACAGTGCGGCTTCTTCACAGGCCCAGTGCTGTCCTGGTGAGAGCCGCCCCCACTTTTCTGAGCCCTGACATAACTGAGCTCTGGCAGACCCTCTTCGCTTTTGTCCTCAAGGCATGCAGTATAAAAGAAGAGTTTTAGGACTAGGATCAATCCAAGATGCCCCTAACTCAGGTGTAATGGTTTTGGACAACCAATGGATGGTCTTTCATAGCAGCGTCACAGCCGTAGCCTCAGAAGGTTGAGTGTCTCTAGGAGAGGTCTGTATCACAGTCAGGTTCTCCTTCCTGTTTTTTCTCTGCAGATAATAGTCTCAGGAATTATGACAGCCTTTTAAAATTCCAGTTCAGCTTTTAAGAGAACCACCGTCTTGTCCAAGAGCAAGCATACAGCATACCTTACACTACAGAGGAATAGATACCGACTGCCCAACCTAGGGAAGGAGAACGCTGTCCATCCTTCCTGCCGTTCTCTACCCTAAACACCCTGTGACACTGAGACAGGGCCGGGTTTACTGCTGTTAGTTGGTTCAGACAGAGGCCAGTTTAAAAAGAACTGTTGTTACTGTTTCTTTAAAATATACCCAACACTTTATTTAAAATGAAATAAATAACTTGTAGTTTTCAACTGTAATTTTGCTGAGAACCTTTTTTTTCTTCTGAAAAAGCCGTGACACTAAACTTTGCAGTCATCTCAAGCCTTGAATAGTTTTTCATTTGTGTCAGATTAACCAAGTTAAAATTCCCTCTCACGGACTTGGCATTTAAAGGTATTATACTAGAAGTAGCATAATAACTTTAAAAAAATGGTATTCCTCAGCATCATGCAAAGTAAACAAAAAAACACAGTTTCTCAAAGCAGAGCCCACGAAAGGGGACAGCTACAGCTGGAGAAGGGGAGCAAGGCTAGGTCTTGCAGTGAAACAAGCCTGCATATGAAAAATTCATTGCCTACGAGCGCAGGCAGTGATCTCGTTTGTTTTTACATAGTAAACTGGGTCAAGCCCAGTTAGTGCTTGGACAAGACACTTTCTAGAAAAACTAACTAAATAAAAAGACATGCTGCAGAAAATGGTACTCAAAGGATGGCAGTGTAGGATTTTATAAGGTTTATGTGCTGGGGATAGCCCAAAACCTTCCTGGGAAGCATGAAATGATGAAGTGGCAGCTATCTAGCAGGTACTTTTTTTTTTTTTTTTTTTTTTCCTTCTATCTCCCTGACATAACCCATTCACAGAGGGAGAACTATATTTGCAAAGAAATGTCTTATTTTGTAGTCGAAATATATTTACTGTCTCATACACTGACCTTTATTCATGCATAAGAGTGCACTTGGAAGGGAGAGAAAGGACGTTTGTGATGTTTAGCAGTTTCTGTAGGAGGAAACGCTACAACACTGGGTCACACCTGAGACAGCTATGTCACCAGTGGGTTTTATTCTTAATGAATGGAGTCTCATTGTGCCAGAGAAGTAGAACTGTTGATTGTGGCTTCTGGTAAAAAGTGTAATACCATTGTATACCTTCAAACGGAGGATCAAGACCTAGAACCTGATGAAACACAAACCGGAGTAATATGCTACTGGAAGCAAGTGTGGAGAATGGAGGATTGCTGCTTTTGCAGTAACCCCTGCTGCTGAGGAAACATAAAAGATGCTGTTGAGGAAAGAGTAAAGATGAAGTTTCCTAACTGAGGAATCAAACCTAAATAGTATTCTGGCACTAGGCTCTCAGATGTGTTGCTTTTAAGATACAACGGAAAACTGATGTCCTGACCTCCTGTGGTCACTAAATTAAACAGTGTCAGATTTTACAAGCATATGATTGTTTTCAACATAGCATCTCCTTCCTAAATTTTGATTTACTTTACTGAATAATGACATCTATAGAATTCCCTTCACAATTTCACCAGGGCATGAACTTACTCTGTGTTCCTATTTTTTTTGTAGAAGGTACAGTGTGAGATAGTTGAGTTTTCACCCCTTAACAGATGCCAGAGTGCTCTGCTATATTGGCCATAGACAATGAAATACCATAAAATCTGTTGTTCTGCATAGCTACTTTTAAGCACACCTTGGAAGCAGGGCTGCTAGGCTATGTGAAACAATCCCTGAATGTAATTTAACAATCAATATTCACAAGTAACAACAAGATCTTTTAGAATGACAAGATGCAGGGTAACGCTAAGAGTTTATTTTTATCACTGTCTTGAAATGTTGCAGGACATATTCAGCAAAGAAACTCTCCTTGAACAGCTAACATAAGTAGTAGGGTGAAGTATCTTTCGCACGGGTGTTGGCAGTCTAAATTATGCAAGATTCAAGTATCTAACATTTCTTATGGTTACTGTCTGTGTCTAGTGAGTTTTGCTGCAAAGAAATGATGAGTTTTGAGCCAACCATCTGGCATGACCACATGGAAAACCAGACTATGAATCAAACCTCTGCAGGCTGGAGTCTGATGCTGAGAACATTGAGGACCTGACTGTAGGGCTTAAAAAACATTATTTTCACTCCATCTTTGCCTAGTGCTACGAAGGAACTGCAGATATGAATCTAGTCCAGTATGAAGACTACTGACTTTTAAGAAAAGACTCAGAGCTTTGGTGACCTGTTGTATTTTGGATTGGCTTCTGCTTCTTAGCTAAAGTCATACACCCCATGCAGAATTGGATCAAGAAAGTTAGATGAGATTTTCTTGATTCCATAGAGCTGTATATTAGCTAGGGGGAATTAAAGCATTCATGTGGTTGTTTAGTTGGTATTACTTTTTCTGGAAAACCAAAACCTTGCTGTTTTCTATGACCATGATACAATCTGGATACAACTCAAGCTTCCTTCCTTTATCCTGCTTTGGTAATGTCCCCTCTGTCATGACCATTGGCATAAGCTGTGATTCCAGCCTTGTGCTCCTCATGCCTTTCAAATTCGGAGAATGAGTGGGATACTTCAAAAGATGTCAGGTATTTGAGTAAGATACTGATCTGGATGAAACTGCCGAATGACTTGGCTAATGCAGCTTGAGTTGAGAGGTCATTGGTAACTAAAAATCCACTCCAGCAGTTTATAGCCAGCTAAGTGGGGAAATGTGAGGCAGAATGAAGCAATCACACTGGTTCCAACCCGTGAACACATTTCCTACTGTGTACTGAACTAACTGAAGCCAATAGCATTTCACTTCTGGAAGGCCAGCTAAGAGAGAGAATGATAGTAATGGAGTTTCATGGTCATAAAGGTCCATGTTGCTGCTGTGAGGTCATCACGGTATGAGGCACAAATGCTGTAAATGAGGGAAGAAGAGACAGTTTCATACCATAATGCATTATGCTCAAACAGTAAACAGATTCTTACCCTCTGAACATTTTTGTCTGAGATGGAGAATAAAGCAAAAATAGTCTGCAAGACGAGCAGAAGCCCGTCTTTCCTTTAACAGTCTGCACTGAACCAGGTTCAAAATGGCAACTTGGCAACAATTTTCTTAGAGGGAAAATGGTGTGGAGCACAGAAAATAAGGGCCCAATTGTGACAGAGGAGGCAGAGGTGAGCCAGCATGTTCTTTTAGTTCAGTTCCGTTCCTGAAGTCGATCCGGATTGGTTTTGCTGCAAGCCAGTCATGCTTTGATAGTGCAGTATACTTTGAGAATCTAACAATCTACAGATGGCAAAGGGTTGTGTGGTGGGAACAGACCTGCAGTGCACAACACTAGTCAAAGATGGGCCTTAGCTTCCATCTCATCCTTCCCTGCTGGAGTAGTTGGACACTGGTTTTGTTTCTAGGGAAGAACTGCAGCTCCTTTCCAGGAGGCCAAATCTGCTAAATGACCTGATCAGTTAGAGGCCTGGTGCAATGTCCATACTGAGGAAGTGAGGAAGACTCCAAGTCTTTAGTCCTTCTCCAAATAAGAAATAAAAGGACAGTAAAATGTCCACAGAACTAGGAACTGTCCTATACATACGGTTTCCCTGTAATCTACTTAAGGTATCCCTGGCTTATTAGGCTTCTGGTATCAGGGAGGTATTTTTCCAGGTTAGAGATTGACACAAACTGTATACAAATTGACTTCCATGCTACAGTTGGAAACTATCAGGAAGTTTTCCCAGCTTTTCCATCACATGAACAACATTTAAATTCAGTAGATAGAATTCAGGGTTGCATTAAACTTTCTCTCATCTCATATTTTTCCATAAGCACTTGCACTGTAGGTAGGGGCTGTCTTACTGTCGTATGGTTTTATTAGCTGCAGATTCGATGGTGAAGTTAACAGAAGGTAGAGGGGGAAACATGAAAGAAACCCATTTCAGTTGCCAGGACATCACAGTGATTTGGCATCCTTCTCATCATGTGACGTGATGCAGGAACAAATGAGATGGGGTTGGGAATGCATTAATGCCCCTCACCCGCCAGTAAAACCACACTGGCTTCTGTAGTTCTCACATAGAGGGGAGTGACTCTTGACCAAGGCCTCTGGGTGATATTTCAGTGCAAGAATGGAACAATTTCCAGAATGGTTATCTCTTTTCCAATCTGTGATCAGGTATCGTCCCTGTGGCAACTATTGCAATTGCATGTGTGGAAAAGCAACATTCAGAAAGTAATTTAATGTAATGGATTGTTTAGCTTCCTTTTAATTAAATGTAGCAGCTGGAAACAAGGAGAAGACAGCTTTGTATCACCAACCAGTTGTCTAATTGCAGGCATTCTCCACAGACCCTACTTCATGTACTGCACTTTCAGCCCAAGTTTAAAACCTGTTACTATTGCTCAAACACCCCAAAACAGCAGTATGTTTTTTCCACCTTTCATGAAATACTGCCAGTTTGGGGCCTTTTTAAAAAAATAAAATAAAATAAAAACTTTGTACTTCTATTTATCTCTCTCTTCAAAATTCAAATTGTTGAGAAATTTATGTCAAATTATCTCAAGCAGCTGTCGAAGTCCTGTGGCTGACAAATCCTATGGGCACACTGGGGAGGACAGTGCTAAAGTTCTTTGGGAGACTGTCCTTTTCAAGTGACTAAATGAAGAGCTTCAACTGTCTGTTCCCACCAAATGATTCTGGCTTTCTGAAGATGACTGAACACATTGATGGGCCTTTCAGCAGAGCCCCTTTCATGTTAGCACAAAAGACTCCTTGTAGATTGTATCAATACAATTGTGACTCAGATGGCCATTGCAGTTGTAATGTTGTCAGGCACGTATCTGAGAGTAATAGTGACTTCAAAGCAGGACCATTTAATGTCATCATTTGCTCCATAATTTTGAAATGGAAGCGGGTGGCAAATGTATCAGCTGAAACAACTGGACGGGGGTGCGGGGGCGTTCAGTGTGAAAGGGTCAGAATTCAGCTGGGTTATAAGGGCGGGATAACTAGGATGTTAAATGTGCTTATTCTCCTTATTGTGTGTAGAGTGACTAGCCCAGGGTGAGTAGCTGAGATGTAGGCATGCACATGGCATATGTCTAAAGGAAGGTGACATAAATCCACCCTATGTGAGCCAGCTTCCTCTGCAAGGAATTGCCTGTCTTTATTGATTTCCTTTTTACTCTTTGCTCTCCCTTCTTTCCTTTCCATTTCAGAAAGGTTTTGTGTGTATATGTATAGGGAATAATTTCCCTCAAAAAACATAATACAAGGGGACCACTGGAGGGGGGAGATGCTCTCTTGGTTTGCCCCTATGACTGGCTAATTACCCGGTGCCCATGGCCAGGGGCCCAGCAGGTCAGATTAGACCCTAGCACAAGTGTGCCTCTGGCCAGAAGGAGCAGCTCACACTTCTGTTCCTGTCTGGATCCCCGTGAATTTATTGCTGGCTTTGCACAAGGCTAAAGACAGGTTTGGAAGCAACATCTGTATTTAATGGAAAGCTGGGCCAAGATGCTCAGAGTTTGCCAAATGGCCCTTTGGCCAGTGCGTAAATCTATACCTATTGCAAAGTGAAAAAAAAAGCAACAAGGAAAAGACAATGCTGACTTGCAGATTTATAAAAAAGGCTTTTAAGATCTCCAGTGGGGTAACTTTCAACTGCTAAATATACTCAAGGAGAAATACACAGCGAGATCATTTCTTTCTTCAGTCTCATGGTGGTGCTTTATATTTTTCCTCCTGAGAGGAGAAGGGAGTGTTGGAATTGGCAGGGGGAAGACTGGGAAAACAGCAGGCTTCATCTGTTTGCTGTTGCCTTCACCAGGAGCCTTATTGAGGCTTTTTCCAGTTCTTTTATCCTGATCCTCAGGGAAAAAGAACGGGCATGAGAAGATGGGAAGGGGAAGTGAGAGCTTTGTGTGTATGGAGAGGAGGATGTTTTGACAGAACAGGTGATGGTGACTAGAGAAAAGGGGGAATGGGCAAGCAGTAAATGAATTTGTATTCCTGGCTGCCGAATAGCCCCAGGGGGTTCCCAGCAAGTCTGCTGCTTTTTTATTGGAGTTTTGTACCAGAGTTATAAACCCTTTAAATGAGTCTGGATCATTAGGGAAGCTTGGCTGATCACTGATGAAAAAATATAACAATTAAAACAAAGGGCTGGAAGAGGGAAGCAGGGGAGAGGGAACTGGGGATGAGCAATTTTAATACTTAATAACAAATACTAATAATGGTGCTGAGTCGGGGACTAATTAAAAGTTTCTAGAAAGAGAGAGAGGAGAAAAATGGAATTTATCTGGAGTGTTTTGTCTGGCAGCTTCTATGAGCACCTGAATAAAACACCCTGGCTAGAAGCATGGGATAAAATGTTGGGAGCTGAGCAAAGCTCTGGAAATAAATGGATCTAAGCCGTGGTGGGGGAGGGCTTGGCAGACAAGTCTAACCCCTAACCACTCTCTGGAACTACATCTATTCATTTTGCTATAGGGAGAGAAGGGGCTGGGGGGCAGCAGGGAAGGAGTTCAGAGAGAGCAAAATCCTACTGTAAAAATAGGGCTGATTGGGGAGAAAGGTCTGAACATCTACAACATAGGTCTGAAAATAGTCAATGCAGTTACTCCTGCACAGGTAGCCTGAGTAGAGAAGCTATGGCAGAAAGATCCATCAAGGACTGCCAAGTGCAAAGGACTCAGGGAGTCGCTGTAGGAATTTTGCAGAGGTTGGAAGATCCTTCATTTGTAAGAATTGCTGTATACTTGCCTTTCTGCTATATTCTTCTTAACTATTGGCTGATGACAGAATATTAGGTTAGATGGATTCTTACGGCTGTTCTTGTGACAATTCTATCAATGCCTTCTATCAATGCTGCTTTCAAGCAAATTTCATCCCCTACAAGCAGAAATGTCCACAAAAGCAGTAGTCCCACAGGTCTAAGCTCCAGCTGTGTCTGGAGGGTTGGGAGAGAGAAAAATAGAAATTACCAAAGAAGCAGCTATAATGTCTCACTAACTAGTGCAGCAGCTGCAGGAGGGAGTGTTCAGACTGGAGCAAGTATTGTGTCAGGTCATTTGCGTGTGGTTTTAGCTGAGCTATTATCTAAGAACCACCGCTGCCATCTTCCTAGTTGCATCCCTCTGGATAAAAAACCCTGCCTGTGAGTGAATACCAGCTTCAGACATAAGGCCCCTTCCAGCACCTAGGTCCTTTCAGTTTCTCATCTGTGCAGGCAGCTCTTAAGTTTTAATTATGTTTGCTTTTTTGCTGTTCTTTATCTTAATTAAGTCTAACTTGCTGCCTATTTCAAGGGAGCTTATGTCCTGGAAATGCCTTCCTGACCCAAGTTCTGAATTGTACAGGGAGAGATATGAAAGCCGTCGTCCCTGGATGTGCCAAGCAGCTTAGTGCTTCAGGCAGCAGAAATGCAGAGAACAATTGCAGTAGGGACTGGATATGCAGTGGGACCAGGGAAAAGCTTAGCTGAAGAGGGACCATCCACTTGTAAATAGCACAGAGCAAGAAAGCCAAGGGGCTGGATACCTGGCAGGTAAAGCAGATTTCACGGAAAGCTCTCCTGTGTTATGCTGTTTGGGGAGCTGAATTTTTTACTTTCTTCCGTAATACAAACAAATTCACCAGACACAGACACCAGGCAGATTCGAATATGCAGTGTGAACACTAGCAGAGCCCTTCAGGTCCCTGGACATGAAGCCTGCAAAACCCACAGTAGTCACAGGCAGCTTTGCCCCAATATTGCCTGCTGGGCTGGAGGTGTTGTTCTGCCTTGTGTGGACATTCAGATGGCCCTCCTGACTTGGGTGGACGTCTTAGTTAGTCTTTTAATCTCTGCTGTTCTCTGTACATGGCAGAGATGCTTTGCCCCAGCTCTCTTCTTTGTGTTATTTTAGTCTCATGAAAGAGAAGCTAAGATGGCTTACGGAGGGCCTGCATGCTGTATTGCTTGAGAACGCTGCCTTGGCACCTGATATAGCTGTATAACGGCCAGCAGCAAGTTTTGTTATTCTACGCTAGGGTTGTATCTGTCTATAAATACTTCTATTTCAGCAGTCTCTCTCCAACGTGACAGATTTGCTATGAGGAACCTGGCAGCAAAGAATTTTTTTCCTCTCTCTCTGACAAATGTATAAAATGTATTAGGTTTTCATGTTCTAATTTATGATATAATAAACTCCTCTGTGCCCTGGCCTCTTACAGAGATTGAAAGTGAAGTGCTCCACTTGCCTGCTTCGGCTAAACCCTACCAAACTGCTGTTGCGAGGAAGAAGGGGTTGGAAAGAGGTGGAATCGGAGGAGGAAGGGCGAAAGGGGAAGTAGCAGAAGAGAGATGGCTGGGGCAGTAAAGGAAAGGGAGAGCTGGATAATATTTCTGTGATTTAGTTCCTTGGTTCACTGGGCATCATGTGTCTCCCTCTGGTATTTACGCTGCTGTGCTGTTGCTACATTGTTCCTGGTACTTCATACTTTGTGGAGGAGCTTCTCCAAGTGACTGAGCAGTGCCCATGCTTAGACCCTTGAAAAAAGAATAACATAAAATGCAAGAAGGAAATGAGTTTAGACATCTTCACTGAGAATGAAAGGAAGGGAAGGCAGGAGGTAGAATATGGGATCAAATCCTTGTTTCTACAAGGATTGGGCTTCACATGCATGGATGGATTTACTTGACAAGACCATTAAAAAAAATAGAAAAGAAAAAGGAAAATTCAGTCCCATGTCCTGAGGACTAGTCTCAACATTTGTGTACACACTTGGCAGCATTGCATACTCTGAGTGTAACTGCGATTCCAAAACTGAAGTTAGCGGTCAGAGCCACTTATTTTCTAACCACAACTCTGCTTTTCTTCCTAACTTTTTCCTCCTATTTGCTTTAAGCTTCATCTGAAATATGAGGCAGGGGCCTTATCTTTTTTTTTTTTTTTTTTTTTTTTTTTTTTTTTTTTTTTTAATCAAGCTGCAAGTTCTTAAATATTTGTTCATTTAATCACATGAGTATTGCTGGGTTTTTTCCCCTTCCTTCTGAATAAATGATTGTCCTATATGCAGTTTTTTCCTAAGTGACATATTTGGTTCTAGTATTTCATTATTTTTGTTGACAAGAGTGGGTTATGGTTTTATAGATGATGTATATGAATCCATGATTTGCATATATTCTTTTACATAGAAAACTGTATGGTGTATGTCTGATGTCTTCATGAGGCTGAGAAATCAAGTAAGAATTTGAGAGAAACTGGAGCCTTCGCAGGACATAAACAGCCAACCGAAGTGGGAGAAGATATTCGCTGATACATATGTATACATACACACTTAAACACACACGCACAAAGTTGTGATACTCATTTGCTAAGCGAAGCTACTATGCCCCAAGGAGATTGTATTATTTTTCTAATGTTGTGCAGCGCTGCTCTTTTTCCATCATACAAACAAACAGCAAGGCTGAGCTGTCATCACCAGGCCTCGTGGGGAGAGGGCCCCGTCCGTCAGTCCCCTGGGACAGGTTTGCTGTAGGCTTAGCTCAGGTAAAGGACACAGTAAATGCGTCTGTAACACTTCAGGATGGATTTGCTGTAGGATTTATGCAGGCAGGTGATAAAAGTTCATATGTATAGCGTCCCAGTGATTGATTTGCTATAGGATTTGCCTGGAGGTGAAGTGGAGCGTTTCAGAATATTTCTTACAAGATATGACACTGATTCAGTTTCTGAGACCTAGGAAACAGTCGTACAGGATTTGCTTGGTGGCACAAGGGTGTATCTAAAACCATATAAGCCCACATATACAAGCCTGAGGATAGTTACCGGTGTAGGAATTTTTCTAGGAGAGAAACTAAGGCTCATAGAGCAAAACCAGCAAGTATGGTACGTGTTACCCCAACACGTGTTCTTGAATCAAGCTGACTTGTTGCTTGTAGAGTTTTTTGTGATCATCAAGCCAGCTGAAAGTCTGGCTTGAGTAATTAAAATGCTAATTGGAAATTCACCATTCATCAGAGGAAAGAGCAATAAGTTTCTTTCATTCTTTGTTTTTTTTCCTCTAGCATTTTCTCTCTCATGGTGGCAGATGTTGGGGTTGTGAATTCATTGTCTGCCAAAGACACAGCAAAATCCTCCTTCCAAGCTAGTTTTCTGTATTTTTGTTGATTGTCTGCTTAAATTAACCTTCTCTAATGAGATGAAAATACGCAGGGTATGTCTGTAATTTACTGTCTGTGAAATTAGTTAGTATGATTATAATACATATTGGTGGGTGACAGGGATTAGAGAGTTCTGTGAGTACTCAGGTAGAAGAGGAGGTGGCATGTATCTTTAGTACATGGTTCCTAATGATGTGGAGTGTATCCTGTCTGCATGCACACACGCAGACACGCACATACACATACTTACTCACATTTACAGGATCGTTAGAGGACAGTGGGCCTGAATTACACTGTCTTCTGAGCTGGCATTTACACCAGTGCAAAGCGAGTATAATATGGATATAAAGTTGTGCCACATAACCCAATTTATATCCATCCTTCAGAGATGCAAGTGATGAAAGAAACGTCAGAAAATTGACATGAGCCAATGGGGTGCTTGCATGTTTAACACCTATGCAGCGTAAATGAATTACGTAGTATCTCCATGCAGAGGGTGAAGGTGGTTTGCTACCAAGGCACCTTCCAAACAGAAGCAAAATGTCTTTGAGCCCCTTAGATGTCACCCTTGCTTAGCATTATTGGAGAATGAGACTACATTTCTCCGGCAAGAAGTGGCTTTTGCAGTCAGGCTTTCCCTTTGCTGTACTGAATTTGGCTGCATACATACCTATCACTGTCCTCTGCTGCAACAAAAAAGACTCATAAGAATTATACTGATTGCATTAAAGCCTTACAAGTTTCTAAAGAAGGTATCTGGTCAAAAGGATTTGTGTGAAGTTTCTCAGTTGTGTCCCACAAAAGAGCATTTGGCTGAAATCGTCAAAGAAAGGCTGATGACTTCTAGTGAAAAAGTTTAAGCTTCAGTTTTGGATTTTTCTTCCCTTCTACCTTGCCTTTCCTCTGTGTCTCCAAGGCTCACACTTCAGATATTTGGATCGAAACTTTAGATTTCAGTGCTCAGTAAGAATATGATGTTTGATTTATCTCTCGCTCAGGCACAAATCAGTGTGCAAACAAACAAACAAAAGCTCCCTCGTGAGATGCCACACTAAGACTTTACCTAGCACAGAATGACACAGTCCCCTGGGGAGCATAAAATGTCCACATAGTTTTGCATCTTTGCTTGGTTTCTAAACTGGGTGAGTGAGATCAGATAATTGCAGGGCTGCCAACTTCCCGTATTTTAGGGCTAATTTATGATAATAGGTGTTTGAAACACCCTCAACCCCCTAAGACATTAATACCCCTCCGTTTTCATAAAAATGAAAAAACTATCTTTGTTTTCATGCTAAGCAGATAATCTGGATACTGTGTCTCAGATTCAATTTGAAGGCCATAAGGAAAAGATAAATAAAAGAAAAAACTTCCCCTCCTCCTGACAACTTTTCCTGGGTTTGGGAGATATTGTGATAATGGATTTGTGCCTGTGGAGCCCACTGAAGGTTCAGAGCCTGTGGGTTCATGTATATGCCAAGCATGTTGCAGTTATAATGATGTAAGTCCCAAAGAAAATGAGGTGTGCTAAAGTTCTTTCTAACAATATCTGTTGCTGTAATAGAAGATATTATCACTGCTTGTGAGTCTTGTCACATGTTAGGCCTCGAGTCAGATGTGTTTACAATGCTGCACTTTGAAAACGTAGAGAGGAGGCACTGTTCAGTTAGGTTATTTGTGCTTTTTTATTTTTTTCCGTAACACAGTTATTACAAGAAAAAAAAAATTACTCAAGATCAAGTTCACATAGGTGCTGGGTCAGAAGACTAAGCTTATATCCTGAAATTTGGGAACATTCATATCTAGGTTTGTACTTACTAGTTCAAATGAAACAACATAAAAAGGTGAACAAACAAATGTAGAAACAAAACTAAAGCCAGAGTCCTGAAGCCACTCCTGAATTTGGAATGAGTTCTGACCTAGGTACAAACTTTTAATCCACTTTCTCATTCCTCTTAATTGTCATTTCTGTTGGACGTGTATCTAACATATGCCAATTACTTGCTTTTTTATAAACACAACCCTTGCCCAAAGGTAAACAAGACAGACTAAACACAAGGCAAAGGATGGCTCTGCATTACAATTTCTCTCGCAGTAAAGACTGCTCTAGAGGATCCAGCCTTTCTCCAGCCAGTTGTTCCTTTCCCTGTGCTGCAAGTTGCTCCTCCCTCAGATATATCAGTGCAGCTGTATGTAGGGGCTGAAGTAGATCAATTTTATAGGATTTATTCTTAAATACAGCCTAGTGTCAGTACAGTCCTCAGACAATTGCGTCTGTATTCCTGGGGCAGTAAATTGAGTTCATCTGCATTCAGGCAGCGCTGGCCACGGCATCAGGCTGGTCCTGCAAGGTGAGTGTTTTCAGCCCTGGAGGAGACTGGTGGAGTGTGGAGTCTTTGGGGAGATGAGAAAGGGTGCTGGAAGGATGGGAGGTCACAGGGAAACACTGGCTGGTTTTAAGAAGGAAAGAGGATGCTTTAGGAAGAAACAAGGGGTTGCCCAGTACAACCAGATAAAAATAGAGCTGGGTTAAGGGTGCAGGCCTCTTTTGCATGTAGTGCTCTATTGTATCAGTGTGCTGCTAGATCTCAGAGATAGGGCCAACCTGCAGCTCTTCTACAAAGAGCTGCAGATGCAATTGGAGGCAGAGAGTCCAGACAGCACACTCACAACCCAAAGGAGGAGCGGACGGGTGTATATGTGTGTGTGGGGGGGGGGGGAGGTGAGGGCAAGCAATGGTACAGGAAAAATGGCTCCTTGTGGCAGGGAGGGACAAGCTGTCTGTGCTCATGCAGCATTTAGGAGTCTCAGAAGGAGCAGGTAGGTCTCTGGGGAGCAGCCATGCTGGCTGCAGCTGATGGTGCCGAGTGATCTGTCGGTGTGACCTGTTGTTCCTAAGCCATTCTGCAGGCCGGGCACTGCAGAATGACTTCCACTGCTAGGGAAGTCATTGGCGAGCAGGTTTCTTTTAATCTTGTGAACTGTAAACTAGAGGGGATCTCTAAGAGAGAGGAGTGAGCAGCCCAAGGAAGTGAAATGGGCTGCCAAGCAGCTCCAGCCATGTGTGAAGAAGTACCTCCTTCCTAGGGCCCAAGTCACTTTTTCTTCCCACGTTGCACATTACCAGCAATCCTCTCCCCATTCTGCTGCCAACCCAGAAGTCTGAGACTTGTTCCTCTGGCAGAAACTGTTCCTCTGTCTTTTCCCCTCACCTGACAAAGGCGCTATTTCCCACATATAACAGCATAACTCTTTGCCTTTCAGAAGCTATCGGCAGAAGTGATGTCATAGCAATTTTGGTAACCCTGAGGAGACCTCGCATGACCAACACCCATAAACTACTGAGGCAGTGGCAGTCTGAGCTTCCCCACCACTGTTTTCTTCATCAGGCTCAACCCTGATCATTGCTAGTCACAAGCAGGTTTGAGGGAGGCTGCCACCAAGGTAGTCAATTAATTCTGTTTGCCACTGTGGCTTTTGGGACCTGGCCTATGAAGAACAGCGTTTGCCAAGCTGTAAATCATCTTCTTTGTTTTGCATTTCTGATACAAAGGAGAATTTGGATGAGAAGGGATACAGGTTAACTTCTGCGGCATCATGAATGACATAAAGGACGTCCACTTTTTTCAGCAATGATTTCACAATTTTTTTTAAACTAATACAGGTGCTAGTGCAATGCTTATCTTATGATGGGGGGGGGGGGGTGAAAGGAATAGCGTCTTGTTCAGAGCCTACATTCATGCCAGAAATCTTGAAGAGGTAGGCAGGGGGCCAAATACTACTGCAAAAATCATATCCTTCCACTGGTGTAAGCTAGTTTAGTTCTGACAATGTCAAAGTAATTGGCATGAGCTGTGAATCAGGTCTCATTCAGCCTAAGAATGACATTAGTGAAAATCTTCTAGTAGAAGGTGAACATCAAAGAGAAAAAAGGGAATCAGAGGAAGGTGCTAAATAGAGTTACATTACCCATAACATCACTGTTCATGTCCTGCAAAATTACTACAAGAAATAGTGTGATATAGAGCTACATGAAACAGGTCTCCTTGTCCCAGGGAAAATGCGAAGTTTTGACATTTTTCTCCATCTCAAACTGGGATGAAAACATAAAAATCTTGGAGAACTTTGCTTAGGCCAACAGAAACATTTTTGTGTGATCTTCTTATTTTCTGTTCTCTGGTCATGTTGGTGTTTTGGTTGAGTTTTTGATTAGTTGAAATGTTATAAGAAAAAACATTTTTGGAGGAGGAATCCTAAAAATGTTAGCAAATGCTTGAAACTTCTCTTTTTTAAAGAAGAGGATTTATCAAAACTGGTCTTTTCTTGCAAACAGTTTGATTTCAAAGAACTGGAAATTCTAAAGAAAAATAGACTTATTGAAAAGTTCCCAGGCAGCTCTTCTGCTGTCACAGAGCCAAGTTGAAATTGCACCTCTTTTTTCAAGGCAGTGTGTACCTTTTTGAAGAGCTCTGCTGTCTGTAGAGACAAGTACCCTCTCTGGGCTCAATCCAACACCAGCCTTGAGAGTCAATGCATACATTGTGTGGATCCTGTTTCACAAAGGTTGCCTCTATTCTTGCCTTGGTCTTTCATTCTCCTAGTGCAATGTAAAGGTCAGTCTTCATGAAAGTAGGTATTTGCTCTTTGTGTTCAGGGGGAAAAATGTATAACCTTTGCATATTATAGAGGGCTTAGGAGACATTAGTGGACTTCCTTTGTAAAGTTTCATGGACATGAATTCCTCCTCTATTACTGCCAACACATGGTCAGAAGTGTTCCAGCCTCCCTGGGAGGGAGGGGAATGATACAAAAAGGTTATTTTCTGGCAAAAATCCTGTCGTTCTTACCTTGTGCCTGTGCTTGAGGCTGGGGCTTCTGCTGCAGAGCTTCAGCTTCCATTAGTGTGCTTTATGCTTTCAGGGAAAAGTCTATAGAAGGTCCTTGCCTTGGTCCTACATTAAATTCCCTCTTGAGCCCACCGAGTTCAGGTTGTATTACATGGCTATTGTAAATTGGGTAACAGCTGATCAATACACGCTTGTCCTGAAGATGAATGACTCTCTATCAGACATATTGCCTCTTCCGAGAGGAAGTTAGAGGTGAATTTGGGGCATAAAATGATGTAATATAAATAAGGATGGCCAGTTTGGCTGGTAGCGTACGATGTTGCAGTTACTGTTGATCCCTGCTTTGCTGACTGACTGTAGGGTCACTAGCACTGACCATGCAGAGATAATGGACTTGGGAAGAAGGGGCAGAATGCCTGGAAGACCTGCTTATTTGGATGGAAGAAATGGAAAAACACATGCCTGGAGCTTGGGGCTTGGGTCAGGCTTGCCTTGGTGAATACACATTGGATGTGGAACTCTGCACAACTTGAGCTGAGAGATGAAGTACTGATTACCTTTAGAAAGATCACTGTGGTAGCAGGGGCAAAATATTTAAAACACAAACCCCAAGACCAGATCTCTACCATTTAAAGCACAGGACATTTTCAGTTAGTAGCTACAGAAGGATCTTAATTCCTATGTGGGTCAGCCACTTAAGAGGAATATTTTCAAGAGCTTGCTTGTCAGTGTAAGAAATTATGAATATAGTAGACTAAGTTTCCACCCAATCTGAGCAGTCTTGAGTTTAAATAATAACATTTCATCTTATTTAATGAATTGTCAGCCATCTCCTGAGGAAGACACGTTAATGAGTGGAGAATCATGTCCAATGGTTATTTATCTAAGTCAGGAGCACAGATCTGATAACAATGTCTCTTTTCATCTGTGTGTCTGATTCCTGTATCTGTCAGGCCACTTCCTGATCTGCACAAAGGTAATTTGCATAAGAAAGAAGGTGAGCTGAGGGAACTTCAACTCCTTACCAAAGTAGACTGAATGTCAACTCAGAGTGTACTTAAAGGAAGAGGAAAGTAGAGGAGGTGAAAGTGGAGAGAGGCCAGGGCAGATGCTCCAATTCTGATTCATTGGGAAGCACTTGCATTGACTACACAGTGCATATGTTTCAATCTGGAGTAATTACCAAAACAGGGGGAACCCAATATAAGAAAAATACATAGGTAAAAGTTGGGGAGGTGGAACTGAAAATAGGCTTTAGCATAGTCGATAACGTATAACCTAAGCTTCTGGCATGCACTTATATCAGGAGGGAAACTGCCTTACTTTGGATACTAATAAAACATGTGATTGAAGCAATTAGCCTGAACTAGAACCATGCATAGGCAGTGACAAGTTAATGCCTCTCTCCATTGACTGTAAAGGGAGCTAGGACAGACTCACGTTTACCTAAGAAAACAAAATTAATGCATAGACTTTGGTACAGTATCACTGCCCCCTCAGGTAGTAACTGAGTCCAGATGAAGCATAGAAGTGGTCTTAGCAAACCTCAGATAGAGTTCAGAGAGGAGAAAGATTTCTCCGTAAGCAGTTTTTTATATGTAGTCTAAATTGCGATAATATGTGTGGAGAGAGGCGTAAGAGATCTTCCTTTATGAAACCTGCCTTGTGAAATCTCTATGAAAATCTTAGAATAACTTTAAAAAATGCTGTCTCCCAGTATCTTCTGTCATATGTTGCACTTCTTGTAACTCTTCTGCAAAAGTAACTGTTTTGTGGGATAAAGATAAGATACTCACTAGACTGGAAGCTGATACTTGCTTAAGCAGTGTTCATTGAGTCATAGTAGAAAGAATTGGAAGGGATATCAAGAGATTAGCTAGTCTATCTCTGCCCCGAGGCAGAACCTATTTTACATGTTGTTCCCATGTTCTACATGTTGTTCCCAAGGCAGTAAAATCTTACATCTGCCTTCTTGTGTGTGGATTAACCATCCCACTGCTCTCAACCTTACCTGGTTTTGAGACAGTCACACTGTTAGACTCTTCCATTTGTCCATGTGTGTATGTCCATGTCCATGACCTTAGAGGTTTACAGGACCTGACTGGACACAGTCCTGAGCAGCCTGCCCTGAACTCAGTGTTGACTCCACCTTGAGAAGGAGATTGGATTAAATGATCTCCTGAAGTCCCCTCCACTCGGAATGATTCTATGACTCTACAAGTTTTGTCAAGTGATGCCCAGAACCCATGCGTATGTGGAAGCCAAAGCGCTACGCTGAGCTGAGCGGAGGAATCACAGTATATGTTGTGGAAATGAGCTATCCCGGTTTGACATCTGCCTTCTTCCAAAGGCATGATACTGTTGCCTCAAATTCAGTTACTCCATTCTAATTCCCAAATTCTTTTTTTAGGAATTACTTCTTCACTTCTTATATTTAGAAAAGATTATGTTTTAAGAACTTTCTGGAAAATATTATCTATTCTTACCAGATGTTTGCATAGTAGAGAAAGATTCGATATGGGCAAACTGAGAATAGTCGTAACCGGTAATAAATAGGTTTGTGGTCTCCAAAGCATTAATTTTCAAAAGTTGAGAAAAATTACAAGCAAAATTGATTAGAAGAGAAACTACAGGCAGAGCAAATGCCAATTGCAATTGGGGATTCTATAAGAGGAGTTTATTAGATAGCCAAAACACTGCAATTTCACATGAAGTAAGAAGACAACCTTGGCGTTAAGCCAACCCTTGATCTGTTGCAAAGGAAGACAGCAATGAGAAATCTGTATCAATACATAAATATTACCTATGAAAATTCAAGATGGGAAGTGGAAGATGATCAATGCAAATAAGGAGTTAGAAAGTGCAGTGAGCTAATAAGGGAGGCTAAAGACTTCAAAAAACATCCATGGTCAGGAGGCAAATAAAATTAGTGAGAATAGAAATATTTTGTCTGTGGAGAACAAAAGAAGTCCTAGCAAAGCACTTCTAGATCGATGTGGCAAAATTTATTAATAATGAAATAGAAAAGTAGATATGTTCACAAAAGCAACAATTCTGCTACTGAGAAAGTAGCAGGCATACTATATTATATGATGATGAAGTACTTTATAGTACTTTAGTAACTATGTCAGATATTAAACATCTACTGATGGAAATAAAAGTTTAAAATCAGCAGATAGAGATAGCTTGCACCAAGACCCTTTGAAGAATTAGAGGAACTTCCTTTTGGTTTGCTGGCTTTAACTTTTAGTAAACCTTGCACCATGACAATTCCTGAAGAATGGCAACCAGAACTGTGTGCCAATTTTGTACTAATATTAAAAAAAAAAAAAAAAAAAAAAAAAAAAAAAGTTCAAAAGATTCATTAGGTAGTTATGTGCTAGATAATAAGGCATCAGTCTTAGGCAAAATAATGGTAACACATAAGTAGATGCCAATTAATAAGAATCAAAGGGTAGAAATAAAATCAAGGTCTGTCAGCATGATTTTGTGGAATCAGATCTTTTCAAATAGTTTTATTTTTTGATATTACAGTTTTGATTTATAAGAGTGTATGTGTTTGGCCAGCTTTTGTTTAAGTAATTTCTGATCCTCTGATACTTTTAGATACTAATTTCATTATAGATGAAGAACATTTACAAGTGCTAAAAGGAGGATAACTGCCAGTCTCAAAAGGTAATTGGATAACCTGGAAGAAAAGCAAGAACACTTCTAAGGGTCTACACAGAGTATCAGAACTGCTGCTTTTCAGTGTTTATCATCAATGATTTGTAAAGTAAATTAGGGAAGGAAAAGTGATTTAGAAACTCTTGAAGCTCTTTATGGGAACTTGCATGGGGACAAAGTATCAAGTACTAAAGCACTCTTCAATCTGGAAAAGACACAAGGAGGATCAGTGTCTGGAAGCTGAAGTCAAACAAATTCAATTTAGAAACTAGGATATTTCCTTTTTTTGAGTTTCTTATTCATTGATTTGCTTACTTAAATAGTGAAGGGGATTAACCATTAATGCAAAGTATTGCAGGAAGTTCTAGGGTCTCGGTCATGTTTGAAGGAGGATAAAGTTTGCAAAGGCCCAGAGGTAATCGCCACAGCCTCCTCTGCTAGTCAGTGAGGAGAAACACACTCCTTCAGCTCATGTACGGCAAATTCTTGCTTTGAATAATCCTGTGGAGAGATCCTTTTCTCTCCATTGTGTATAAAGAGAACTTTACTCACCTGAGTGTAAGCTGTTGTGAACACTCCTCTTCCCCTCCCTGGTGTTCCTGGGTCAAGATTGGGCATCGTTGCCCATGACACTTCCAGAGTTCACTGGCTGCTGCAGTGATGAGCACACGGAGGTGTGGCAGGAGGCTCATATGCCATGCTATGGTCTTCTTGTTAATCTGTATGTATGTTTAATAAGTAAGAATGAAGTGGAATAGAGAAGTGGAGTCAGTAGCTCTCTGCCAGCCTGTCTGATCTTTCTTGCCTTCAGTAATGCTTTACATATTTTCTGTTCCTCCTATACAGGAAAAGGCAGGTAGGCAGGGTTTTGGAGGTATCTATACTTACCCTTTCCCTCTTATTCCCAAGTTATCCCCTTTCTCCTATGCCTCTCAGGTTATGGTAGTGCAGTGTGAGGAGAAAGTGACCCACTTTTGGGATTGTGTGGGTCACTGAAGTGAAGAAAATCACAGGGAGTGGATTTGTTAATAATGCCACTCAGATGGGACCTGCTGGAGATGGCAGAGAAAGAGTTGGAGGGAAAGAAAGAGGGAAGAGGAGGGAGAGGGAGAACATACAGCTGTTAAAAATTCAAAAGACAAGAAATAAATCTGACCTCCCTTGAGACCAATCTCAAGCCTGAATTGTATATTCCATGTTGCCATCAGGACAGGCTTGGGAAGGTCATTTCATCTTTTATACCTGGGCCTAAGGCACTATGGTTTGGGTACAGCTGAAATTAAAATAAGAGACAGAGAGAGAGAAACTTAACTTCCCTCTTGGGCCTAAAAGGTTTGCATCCAGCACAAGGCAGAGTTGGAAGAATTGTGTCCATCCTGTGCCTCTTTTGGGCAAATGCTAATGACTTGCTGATGGGAATGTGCCTGTCTCCTCTTTCCCTGGCTGCACTCGTTGCCTGCCCCACTGAATGACATTAATCATGTCAGTTCCCCTTTCTACAAGAGTGGCTGGTTTAATGGGAAACTGCAGCCAGCATCAATATCCTGAGGGGAGGAGGAAATGAAGAGGAGAGGAAAGCATGTAGCAAAGAGGTAGCTAATGGTGAAAGCTGTCACAGGTTACTCCAGAGCAGGGATTTGCTGCAGACAAGTCATGGAGGGGAGATGAGTTTGTTTGTTTTGAATGGCCAGTGGCAAAAGGGGTGTTCAGTTGGAGCTGGAAGAGATCTCAGCAAAGCAGAGAGGATGGGGAGTGACATGTCGTGGCTGAGCTACAGTTGCACTTGCCAGAGAAGGTGGAGGGAAAAATGGAACAAAGATGAGCATTTGGGCCTAGAATGCAGGCTGGGGAGAGCCAAAAAGAGCGAAAACTGCTGTCGGGATGCAGTGTTGCTAGATAGGGGTCAGATTGGAGTAGGGGGTGGAGGAGATGGAACCGGCCTGAGAAGATCTGAAGGAACGGTTCTACTTGGTGGCATCTGCTCCACTAGTCATTGTGGTGTTCCCTTCATATGGGATAGCTGAGGCAGAGTGCTGACTTGGTTTCTAGGTTTCCCCAAGCTTTTCCATGCCTATGTGCATTCTGGCAAGGAGGTATTTCTGTCTAGAGCAACAGGACTCCACCATTCATTTTTCCTGCCTTTTCTCTGAAATGCACCAGAGTGCAATCCAACAGGAGGGATTTCAGGGGTTTGGAGGCACTTGCCAGGAAGCAGACAGAGGCAGGGTGTTCCTGTTTGTATTCCTGCCCGTGGGTGTGCAGGTAGCTCTGGGCAGGCAAGAGAGAGATGTTTAATCCAAAGTTCACCGGTGACTAGGCACACATCTCATGCTTCCTTTCCCTCTCCTCCTCCTGTTTCTTGTTTGTTTCCCTGACTGTTCCCTTGCCCCCCTGACAGCTTGTTATTAGAAACATTTCTGCATATTAGTTGAAATTAAGTTAAACAGCCTTGTAAACCACTTCAGGGTTTTTTTTCAGGTTTCTCAGTGTACCTGAACAGATGAGATGCTTTTTTTCTCTCTAGCTTGCATAGTGCTGTTGTATTCTACCTTGGATTTGAGCTTCTGCACCTCTTTTTTCCCCATTTCCTGGGTTAGGTAAACAGCACATTCTCTGGCCAATATGTATAGGGAATAAGCTCCCTAGAGTCCCGCCCTATCCCTTGCCCTGGGCTGTTTGCCTTTCATTTTTTAGCAGTAATACCCAGGGGACAGATGGAAGCCATCAAAGGCCTGGATAATATTTTGTGCATCTCAGCACCTGAGCTGAAACCCATGAAAATCAGTGTGAAGAAAGAATCAGCCAATGTAACAGTTACTGCTTCCCTTGCTCAAGGGCCCCAATATTTTTTTCCCTGTATGAAGTAAGGCAGGATTGGCTGTGCCACAGGATTGCTTCCGTTTCTCAAGAACTGAGAACCTAGGAGAGGACAAATTGAATGTGGATGTACGCAGAGCACTAGAGAAAAGCTGTCTTAATATTGTAGGTCCTTTTCCACAGAAGGATGTGCGTAAGAGCCCCAGGCTGTACAGTCAGAAGAAGATGATAAGGCTCTGTGAAGAATGTGTCTTAAAATAGTTCCCCCAAACCCCCAACCTGTGCTTAAGCTTCTGTTCTTAGGTCTGTATCTGCCCAGAATTCCAGTTACTTAACGCTGATTAGACATCCAGGTTGTCTCACAAAGGATGAAGCAGCTTGTCCCACAAAGGCTGCAGCTGTAAAAGGCTGTAGCCTATAGCTGTGGTAGTATTTGGTCACATGAAGCTCGTAATGATGGGTGGTAATATAGAGAAGGCGATTATCAGAGTCCCAAAAATACACTCCTCCTGGGGAATCCAGCCCTGAAGACGTGGCAGCCTGTCACACAGTAGAAGGAAGTGAGGCCGACAGAGTACAGATAGCGTAAGCAGCGTGAGAAAACCCTCTGTGCATGTGATAAACTGAACCTGTGGAATTTATTGTTGCAGGATATTACTGAAGTGAATAATTTAGGAAGAATCAAAGAGTTTGCAACCTCACTGAGCTGTGTCCAGACAAAACACGGTACAGGCTGAAAATTATAATGACTAATCTTTACAACATAATCTAATTATCAGCCAGGGTTAGGCAAAAATGACCTCCCATGGGAAGAAATGCACAATTAGATGTGTTAGATCTGAGCTGATGAGCAGGTATGTTAAACCTTCTTCTGAATCACCCAGTAGTGAAATTTTTATCAGACTACGTTAACAGATCAGACAACTCTCTGCTTCTCTTTTTGCCATTATCTTGTTAGATTTTGAGACAAAATATTTTATTCCCTTTCACATGGAAATATTTTCAAACAATATGTCGGAGGTCTCAAATATGATTTCACACTCACTTGTGAAAGTGTAGCCTCAAACAGGCTGTGTTGGGCAGTTTCTAGGTGGCTGGTCAGCCTGGTATGTCATTGCTTGGTTGAATCTTAGCTTCCAAGAAATTCATATCCCAATATAAATTTAATGGAGATCATTTATTGCCCTTTGGCATACACAGTCTTTCTCAGAGCCCACTGGAAGTGGGAAAAGTCTCCAGTTAACTTTGGATAGCTGTGTCACATCTTTTCTTCTGAAGGTCTCAAACTGTTTTGGAAGTATGAAGTCTCTCTGAGACATGGTAATGTTCCATGCGTGGTTCAAGGCTGGATAACATATCAGAAATGCAAGAAATAACAGACACAGCTCCCATGGGACACATACAGTCCTGATGCGGACAAGGCACTTGGCAGCAGAGCTATAGGATCATCATCTTCCCACGATAATCAAGTTATATGACTACAAAACAGGTCTCACCAGGTGACCTGATGGGGTCAAGCAGTGAATGAAGAATAGTATTTGCTCCCTATCTGCGTATTTGCACCTATTCTCTGTTTTGGGAATGTTACACTCGCCGCTGCTGTGGTGGAGAAGCTAGTGTGAAGAATAAGTCTCCGAGATCTCTCTTTTTCTCTCATCCTCCACAAACATAAATCTTTGCCTAATTCTGGAGCTTTTCCTAGAAGAGTGGCTTTCAAGTTTTTTCACACTTGAGTCCTGGCACGTGCCAAATACTGTATGACAATACAGAAAGTGTTGTAATGCAGCCTTACCAGAAGCTGCCGTGAGCATTGTGACCCTAAGTTTAGGAATCGGTGGCCTAATGTATCAACCAAATACACAGCACATGTAACACCTCTCCCTGGGGATTAGAGGTGAATCCCATCCTATCTATACACCAGCATAGTGTCTGTTGTTGCTTAGATGTTCATATTATTCTACTCTTATGGGAGCCACATTCAGAAGACACCAAAAATGCTCTGCCATTAAGAAAAGACCTCATTTTCCTGGACATGTTTTCCATGCTAGTGGTCTCAGTGCATTAGCATTACATTCCTTTTCTGTGTCTGCATATGGTTACGATCGAAGCAAAGATCCACATCGGAATGACAATGTATTGACTAGAGCAGCAGGGAAACATGCTTGAGGGAGATATTCCCCATGTCTGCAATCAGCGTCAGAACCGGAGGGCCTCAGGCTGACCCTCTGCCTGTTTCCTCCTGCTTGGCGCGTTTTCACAAATGCTGCTGATTGCAAACTGTGGCTGTTTTCTCCAGCAGCAGAGGGCCCAGGTGTTGTTTTATTTTTAGGTGTATTCTGGAGTCTGCTGCAGGCTGTGAACTGGCGTCAGCAGAAGGATTGAAAGGGAGTGAAGTGCTGCTCTACACTTGCAGATGTCATTTCCTCCACATAACCTCGCTTTCAAGGATTCTGGCCTGTGAGATCCTGGCTGGTCAATAGGTGCAGTCGTAGCTGCAGCTATGATATGTGGGAGGAAGAGGGAAGTGTTCATCCACCCATCCAGCATCCCTAGTCTGCTGATTTCATGACAGCCACAATGCTTTGGGTACTTGTAGGGGAAAGGGGATCATCACAGCCACTTTCTGTGGCTCTGAAGACTTGCTCCTCACTTCCAGTGCTTGGGTTTGCATGGATTGGCAGTGTCACAGTATTTTGTGAGAAATGGGGTGCAGGAGCTGCAAGCAAGGGACATAACGCTCTCAGTGAGGCTAGTGCCCTTCCAGCAGCCCAGTTCCACCATCTTGCTCCCTACAGGTGCTCATTTAGCAGATCTCAGAACAGACTCATCCGGGATACGGGATCCCCAAGTGGGAGAGAGATAGGAGGGATATACTGCAAATGTGTGAAGTGCAGAGCCAGCTCTGAGTGTCACTTCCCATGTGCAAGGATTGACCATCTGCCCCTGAAGCAGAGGTCAGCAAAGCAAAACTAAGTGTGTCAGAACTGCTAAAAGTCACACGTGGCTTTGGGAATCACAAAGTGGATGTGGCTTTCAGATTTAATTTCCCAACAGAGCGAGCTCTAGGTGTAAGCAAGGCAAGTAGCGGCCTGTGACAGCAGACTGCTCACAGCAATAAGATGTCTGTTGCTCTACTGAGTACTTTGCCTGTGCTAGAGCCATGGCAAGACAGGTTGGTTGCTGATGATGAGGCAGGTGTTTGGGCATTAGCAAGTGGAATTGCTGCATCAGGAAAAAGGCTGGGTCCTTACACAGAGCACTCCTTTCTTCCACCATTCCTCACTCATCTGCAGCAAAAACAGATTCAGACTGGCCTTTTCTAATTCTGATCTCAGATATGTTTGCTGGATATCTAAAAACTTTTCTGGCACTGTCTCTACTCCTGATTTATTCTACAAGAGCTGCATCAGTGCTGCTAAGATTTTTAGCTTGATTATTGCAGAGATGCATGTAGGTACACTGTATCTTTCCAGAAGAGTGTTAGTCATAGCTCTGAGTGATGAGAAGCAACACAAAATATTTCTGCAAAATCTAAGAAATGGAGGAAGAGACCACCCTAAACCCCAAGAAGTCGCAGACAAGACTGGGCCTTGCTGCCATTCCTGGTGCTATAAACACGCACACACAACTCACAATGTCAGGCCTACTGCTGTCTATATAGGCAAATAATGAGAGAATGATAGAAGTGAAAAATCTTGTTCAACTTTGCACGGGTTAAGAGCAGAGACACATTTCCCAGTGCGCTGTTGAATGGATAGTACTCACTTAATAGCAAAATCATTTAGCTCATACTTAGTGATTTCCATTTTTAATCTGAAAGCATTTTACACTGAATATCAGTGATACTGTCCTTATGTTGCAGATGGGGAAACTGAGGCGCAGTGAGCGAAGAGTAGCCTGCAAAACCTAGCTTGACCTCTTAACAACAGAGCTGAGCGTCAAAGTCATGTCTCCTGAAGTTGCTGACCAGGCTGCCTCCTGCTTTCTCGGCAGTCCTGTAACTTGTTCTTTCTGCTGGTTGGACAGTGATTTGAAGGACCACCAGAATTACAGGCTGTTGTAAAGACTGAATCCTGCTGATCTGAAGAAAAGAGGAATATGCTAGGACATAAATAAGCAGAGGGTTTTACTGGATACACAGCCAGTTGTTTTCTGAAAGCTGGGATATATGCACTTGTCTCTGGCCCATCATTCAGAGTATCTGAGTGAGTGGCCCTTAACACCTTCTTTCAGTTATCTTCACTTGCTTTCCACAAAAAGTTTTTCCCATATCTGCTTTGTGAAAGAAAGCCTTTCAGTTCAAAAGGTGTTTTGTTTCTTTAGGGAGAGGTCCCTAGTATCTTATCTGTTCTGTATCAGTCAAAGAGACTTACTTTCAGCAAACAATAATGAAAATAATATTGCAGTACGCTACATGAATGCCATGGCACTCTTTTAGCTTTTCTAAAAGAGGTGTACCTTGCAGGGAGGCAACCTTGTATTCACCAGGCTGCCTTGCTTCCTGGATAGAAAACAGCAAACTTTTTATTTCCTTTTATGGGGGTTAATTTCTTTCCACTGTTTCGCTCGTACTTGCTCATTTGGATCCAAGAGAAGTTCAGAGGTGTTTAGATAGAAAGTCTGAACATTTCTGTATATAAAACATCTTCAGATAGTGAAAATCACAGTAGTGCTGCTGTGTTAAAACCATCACAAGAGCTAATACCACACGAAGGACGGGGTAAAGGGATGAGTAAAGATGTTAGGGAGCAGGGTAGAGAAAAGGGTGGACTCAGCAGTGGAGAGGAGATAGAAACATGTCTTTCTGCAGTGATATCTTGCTAGACGCTGTCCTATTCACCTCTTATCTATAACTTTAATACCATTATTTCAAACTTTAAAGCTCCATCACTCTTGATATTATTTTTAATGACCAAGTAAAGCAACATTCATGATAGTGACAACCTCTATGTTTCAAGATATCTCAGAAGTCATTTACTTTCAGTATTTTCCAAACAAAATATTTTGATTTTTTGAAAACTTGCATTGTTCTGTGAAAAGTTTCAAAAATTTGGCTTTTCTTCTTGAATCAGATTTTTTTTAAAAAAAAAAGAATTTCTAGATCCTTGTTAGAAATAAAAATTCTATCTCTTATCCAAATCTATTCTGCGTGTATATATAAAAGAAGGGAAAATCAGTGAAATAGTTAAAAGAGAGGAACTTCCTTCAATGCAAAATCTTTCCCAAGTGAGATTGAGGAGGAATGGAAAGAAACCTTGGAAGAAATACTGTAAATCTTTGAAGATATATTCCAACAACCACAAAAACAGCAGCAGTATTCTGTCCGTGGAAGTCTTACTTTTTAAAATAAAGATCCAAAAAGAAAGGGAATAGTAAAGGAGTGCAGGAATTAACCTGCTATTAAAAGTCGAGGCATGCAAATACTGCAGATTAGATGATGTTATTACTTACCAAAAATATGGAGAGTATAGTATAAAAAATACTAGAAAAAAGATATAAAAAGACTATGTAAGGACCTGATCCTGGCAATGAGAAAGCTAATAGTGATACCATAAATACTAGGGCTGGAAAGAGCAGCAGAGCAGGAAATGCAACCCACAAGCCTTAGAAACGATACACAGCTCATGCCTGTAAGCCCTGGAGTTAAACAAGAAAGGCAACAGCTTACTGAAGGTAAAGCTACAAAAGAGAAGACCTATGTCAAATAAAGAACAAGCTGGAAGTAAGTGTGAAAGTATATCAAAACATAGAGTCTCAAATACTCAGAAAATGGTCAGAGAAACACCTGAGTGAAAAACAAAAATACTCAGTTAAAAAAAATGAGGCTGCAAACCTAGAGCAACGGCCAGTAATGTCTATGCAGATAGTCCCTGAGTGAAAATTAGGGGAGTTTGCAAGTATTAAACCAAAGCAGACCTTTCAGGAAAGCCTAAAGTTTTGAGAAGACAAATGTAGAGCTGAAATTCTCACTGAAAGAGTCAATCTAGGTAGACAGAAAAGGTGAGCCTAAAGAAGAGATTTTGGTACCAGCCATTCTTCTAGAAAGACCCAGTGCACAAGCCTATAAAATATACTGTGTTCTAGTCTAATCAGCTTGATAGGCATAAGTCAGAGCAGCAATCCAGCTGACAACTCTGATCAACTCCCAGTAGCATTTTACGGAAAGGGTGTTCCACCATAACATGCAAGGTAAAGGTGGGCAAAGGTAGAGAGGCTGTTTCACGCCACCACAAATGTCTCAGGCGTCTGGGAAGAGCAAAGGTGAGATAATTTATCCAAAGAATGGTGATATTTTGCATTGAGGACTCTTGGAGCTAGGTTCACTCTTTAGGAATGGCAGGGTTAAAGGGAGAAAGTACTGAATTCCCTTCAGTATCCAAAGAACAGTATTTCCTGCAACGGCATGAGAGTAAAAGAAAGCTGTTGGATTTGGGAAAACTGACATCAGAGATGGTCCCACCAAAGGTCTACATACAAAGTCTTCGAAAGGGTACCAGGGACTCTCCCGCTCCTTTGACCCAAACCTGAGTGGTTCACACTGGAAAACCCATAAAGGCCCAAAGAGTAGGAGAAGAAATGTATGCCCTGGTAGAAAACCCATGCTAAATCCATTTGCACATAGTGAAACTGATTTTTGCTAGGGTCTTTGCTGTATGGATCCAATGGTATACTGACATTTTTCGGAGCTTATTGCGGTGTTGCAGGACAGAATGGGTGATGGCTGTCCTCAGCCTCTGCAAGACTACTGAGTTAGACTAAAATCAATGTCTGTGTTATCACAACAGGCTGCGACCTGCAGTAGCTGAGGGATGGGCACATCATCCCTTCTGCCTCCACTGTGACAGGCAGCAGACACTGGCTGATGGAGCAAGCAAGCAGCCAAGGCAGCAACCTCCCCAGTCACCCCAGCATGCTTTCCTTGGGCTTATGAGTTCAAGTTTCAGATAGCGTCCTCCGAAACACCTGGTATTAGGCAAGCTATGGATGCCCATATGAGTAATGCCTCATGGGAATTAACTTATTATTTATTAGCCCATCAAGAGGAAATCATCAAAGACAAAATTATTTGCCCCGAGTGATAGAGTATGTTAATAGCAACAAGCAGAAGGGAGCCCATCCTGGTTCTTAGCCTTCCTGAGGCCACCAACTTGTACTTTTGTTCTTGAACTTCTTCATTGTCTTGAAGCTTCTTAATTGTTTCTACCCCTAGCTCTCAGCGGTGGGTTAATCTGGGAGGTGACAGGAGTGGCCTGGTTAGGAGAGGTTTACAAACAAGCTGGTTTGCAAACAAGTGGCTAGGGATGGATGAGGGCACAACTGTGGGAGAAATGAGGAGCCTGCTTGTTCCTGCTGTCCATTATGATTTCAACAGGATGACTGGGACCTTAGAGGGTTTGCTAGGTTGAAGACATGGCAGGGGAGTTACCTATTAAACCCAGGGAAAAACCTTTAAGAATTGGGAAGTGCCAATGCAGGTATTGTTGCCCAAGTTGTCTGATGTAGCTTTAAAATGGAGCATAGCGAAAATAAAGGGGTGGGATATGGAACTTATTTTTCTTCTCTTTTTCTTTTCCTATCCTGAGGCTCCCCACTAAGTGATGACTTAGTGTAATTAAAATGAACAAAGTAAATGGCAGCAATCCATCTTCACAATCACAGTATTTTTTCCTTCCCTTTGTTGAAGTGCTTTGTTCATCTCAAATTGGTTTAAAAAAAAGTAAAAGTAAAAAAAAAAATAAATAATAAAAAATACAGAAATAGAAGTTGAATGGATGCCTGCAGGGGCTATATTTTTAGCAGCTCATCAGTTTGTGGAGAAGCTCAGAGGTTGCATATTCTAATTGCCAACCTGGACGTGGAAAGCAGGATAACTGAAAGAGTGTATGGGTTGGGGGAGGGGGGAGAGAGTGAGGAAGTCAAAGCAGGGAAGGAAGAGATAATTGGCACCTTTGCTACTTAGAAAACTTGGTGGGACACCATGTGGTGAGACCATCTGCCTGTGTTCATGGCACAAGCACCCAGTGAAAGACTCTTGTGGAATCCATCTGCAGAAGGAATTCTACCTCTTCCCTGGCTGGAGTTGTGAATGTTTATGCATCTACTCTGGAGAGGCTGGACTGGGATATTTGCAGATGGGGCATGTCAGATCTAACTGAGATACTGGCTGGGAGAAGGAAATGAGCAAACGGAAAATGACAAAACAGATCTAACAAGAAGGTGGAACCAAGGGCCATCTCTGAGCACAGATCTGGGAGCCTGGCTTCTAAGTATGACTGAGGTGCAAAGTCTCTACAGCCTTAAAACATTAATCAGGCTCCATTCAGCCTTGGATGCCCAGGAAAGTCCATATGCAGGAAGCTGCTGTGATAGGGGGATGTTGACTTCCTCTGGTGGTGTTTTTTCAGAGCAGAAACAGAACTCCAACATGGGAAGCAGTCTTGCTCGGGACAGAGGAGGTGCTTAGTCTATCCTTGCACCGTCTGAAATGGGCATGGTCCCCCTGCCACTCCTTTGGTTTTCATGCTCTGCAACTCTGAGTCTTTAAATGGGGCTCCCATTTACACTTCTGCGTGTGTACTGACAGCTCAGCTGATGGCCTGTGGGATGCTGGAGCCCATGGAGTTGGAGGAAGAGAAAAGGCTGTCTTGCCTTTCTTTTCCTTGGTATTCTGGCAGGTTTTTGGCTTGCTTTTCTGATAGACTATTTTCATCTCCTCTTTTTTCCTTCCTTCCGCACAGACCTCGTTTTTCCCCAGGGACTATAACTAAACTCATTCTTGTCTGTAATCCCAATTGGTTCATCAGCTCTCTGGAGCATTTCCAGGCAGACAGAAAAAGATGGTCACATGAGTAGACCATCTGATGCTATGTATGTAAAAAATACACTAGGTACAGACTGGACCACAGTGAACTGGCCTTGCTATGGCTGCAGTTACAGTGTCTGAACTTTGTTAGCAACCTTTTTACAGGCAGACAAATAGCACCACAAAATCTGTTTCTCTGCAGGAAAGGCCCAGACCCAACGCAAACAGGGCAAGTGATATCTAGCAGAAAAGGCATTGCGGGTAACTGCTAATTTGCTGAGATAATGGGTAATGTGGAGAGAAGTAGGGCAGATAAACCAAAAAACATGGGTACTAACATATGTAAACAGTGCTCTAAGGACAGCACTTGAGGGTGAAATGGAGAAAAGTATGGCCATGGCTGACTGCAAATTGTATCTGATTTGCAGAACGGATACTGAGTGGAGCTGGTAAGGTCATTCTTCCATATTTATGAGTTTGCTAATGTCCTTGCAGTCTGGTTACTCCCCAACTGGATAACTGGATACTTAAAAAGTACCTGTCCCTGAATCTTAGACCTCGGTATAAAAGAAGGAGTTAAGATGCAGCTTCTGCTGCTTAGCAGTGTGGGGAGGCACACCTGATCCACAGGAGGGCATTGTAATGTTACCCCCTTCCAGTACTTAGCACCCCCTTTCTCCCAGCAAAGTTGGCTGAATGAGCACAACCTCGATACTGGCCTTTGGGATGCTACCGACTGACAGATTAGTCGCGCTGCCATGGTTCGGTTGCTTTCGGCTGCCTGCAGGGCTGTCACTTCCTCATTCTTCAAGGAAGAGCCAGTGGGCTGAGGAGGCTCCGGTCCCATCTGCTAGCAAAACCGGTAGCAGGGAAAGAGCAGCAGCTAGGGGGGAGGTGCTGGAAGGGGGGAGCATTGGATTCCTGTGATAATTAGGATGGCTGCATCATCACTTATGCAAATAGGGGAAAGCAAGAGGCTTTCTGCAGCAGAGCAGTGCCTGAATGGAGGAGAGAATGGAAAGACAGAGCTGTTCTCTATTAAGGAAAGAGGCTGGACTGCACAAAGGAAATGTGATCATTTAGGATACTTACTTTCTCTCTCCAGAAAAGGCATGAGCAGGAGCCCTTCAGGCCAGAGGTTCCTGCTCAGTTTTCTATAGTCCTATATATCCATGCAACCCAAAGCAAGGTGGGTGGCTCGGGCAAATGCAAGCAAACTATGACTGGTCATTCCTCAACGCCTCTTGTTCCTCTTCGTGTCCCAGATCTGTTTCACTGCCCCTGTGAAACAAAGCGTTGCAACACACATGATCTCTCAACTTCCACGTTTGCTCTGAGGGCTTCCAAGTGGGTGGTAAAGCAGATGCAGTATAAGGCCTGTTACATACAGCCGAGCTGTTTTGTTCTCTGCCAGCCTGAGCTGTCCCCCCAGCTGCAGGGTGATTTTTCTTCCTTCCTCACTATTGATCCCTGAAGGACGTAGCTCTGTTACTGTTAGTGGGAAGGGGCTTGGGTGATACTGTGGTGTTACAACACCAGCCTCTTCCAGTGTCTGAGACCATTACAGATGTATTTGTGCTCTTTTTTTTTTTCCAGT
Organism: Rhea pennata; assembly: GCF_028389875.1. Classification (NCBI taxonomy): domain Eukaryota; kingdom Metazoa; phylum Chordata; class Aves; order Rheiformes; family Rheidae; genus Rhea; species Rhea pennata. The sequence goes on from NC_084680.1 coordinate 6,947,154, forward strand.
TAGACTCGTTCAAGATATCTGCCTGCCTGCTACAGAGAAGGAATTCAAAGGAAAGCTGCTCAGCAACCAGCTGTGGTTACCCTCTCCCTCTGTTCTGCTTGGACTACCATGCAATATCACAGCTGTTTTTTTCTACATATTACTTAGCCTGTGGATTTGAAATGTAGTATTCATGATCTCTGTGCCTCTAAGGTGGAACTGGATAGACCTTGAAGAAGTCAATGATATGAAAGCAGCAGAAGACTTCCTGTCATCTTCTATCCCTCTCCCTGCTGCTTAGCTGGCAGAGCCCTGAGCAGAAGGGTCCAGCAAAACAGCTTTGATGCCAGAGAAAGCACATGGAACAACAATGAGGAAAGTCAGACAGCACAGCAGCTCTGTCTCAATTTCGTATTTCCTAGGCTTCATAGAAGAAGTCTGTCTTGCCTGCCAGTGTCTGAGTTTGGGTTGTCAGCAGTTTTTCTAAAGGAATTAACAAAGCCACTGTACTCCCAAAATGCAGGTAAATCACAAAAACAGCATCACAGAATCACAGAGTGGTTGAGGTTGGAAGGGACCTCTGGAGATCATCTAGTCCAACCTCCCAGCTCAAGCAGGGTCACCTGGAGCATGTTAGAGAGGATCGGATCCAAGTGGGTTTTGAATATCTCCAGTGAAGGAGACTCCACAGCCTCTCTGGGCAACCTGTTCCAGTGCTGTGACCATGTGATCCTTGCTACCTTGGTACTGCTTTCTGTATATATGCAGGATGTGAAGTTAAGTTTGGACTTGAGCACAAGATCTATGGCTTTTGCACTTTCCACTCACATTGGAGCAGCTAGCTTCTCCAGAAAGCTCTAGAGCTCTTCCTAACTGAGCCTGCATGAACTGTATGGATGGTGTGGGAGTCTAGACTTGAGAAGAGGCTCAAGGCAGCATTGATCTGATATTGTGGACGTCCTCAAGCAATTCAGAAAGCCCCATTCCTAACAGTGTATCTCAACTGTATCCTAATGGGATCACGCACCTTCTTTCTGCTTCACTGGAGGTGCAAAGCTACCTTCTTTGCAGCCCTGGTTCACTGTCAGTTGAGCAGCCTATTCAAAAAACATTGTGTTGTTTGCAGGCTTGACAGGTTTTAATGCAGGGCAAAGACAAACAAGTGAAAGAGGAAGGCATAGCGAAATCAGTGCTGCCAATTAACTAACTGGGGCTCTCGTCAGAATTCATACATCTCCAACAATTTCTCAATGTCAGTGGAGTGCTGCCTGCTGAATGTGGCGTCTCTCCTCAAGCCAGATCAATTAAGGTACACCAAATCACAGAATTTATTTATTTATTCATGGTTTATCCCCCCACATTGTGGGCATAGATAGGTGGATGTCTTCACAATCTCTTCCTCTCTTCTCTCTTGCTGGCAAAGAAGGACCAGCTCTCTCTTGTTGCTTCCAAAAGCAGAACTTGATTTGATTAGTGTGAGGGCTCACTAAGCTAATTTGGCAGTGAGTAGACATTTATAGATAGTTCTTTGCAGATAGATATTGATAATTTCTTTTGCAGCGCAAAAGAAACATACTCTATCACTCAGGGCAAATAATTTTGTCTTTGATGATTTCCTCTTGATGGGCTATTAACAACACTTTTTAAGCTGCTCTGGGATACTCTACTGCCATAGTCCCACAGTGAAATACGAAAAGTCCAGTTAGAAAGCCTGAATAATGTCACACTAGTAGTAGAGATTCAACCTTAATTTGCCACCAAATGGCATAGCTGAACCAGGAAACCTGGCACGGGTGCAGCTTGAGTTACTTTAAGGTAGCTCCTTTAAGTTTCCAGGCATAAAATCGACTTTGTTCAAGTAACAGTGTCTCTTAGCTACATATTGAGGTTGCAGTGATTCAGCTGTGCTTGGTCTGTGTCAGCCAGTGGCTGATTTAGGCTTATGCTGGCTACAGACAAGTTGAAGTGTGCAGCTATGCAGGGCAGGGAGCCACATCTTCGCAGGAAAACAGTTCCTCTGGCAACAGGCTATTAAACATTTCACAACTTAATGTTTCTCCTTTTGTCTTTAGCATAGTGTAACAATGGCACATTAAGGCCGGATAGATTCTGTTGACAGTAGGAACTTTTCCTACGAATGAGGAATTCTCAGGAGGGCTATGGAGGTGACAAATGACTCTCTGCATGCTGCTTTGTGGCTCTTATCCCCCACCAGAGTAAAGGCAGAGCTGGGAAGGTGGTGGAAGAATCCCATCAGAGCACTCTGCTTCCTGCTGAGGGCCATGTCTGGGGGAAGGAGATGTTGATGGTTGCCTTGACTTCCATGACTTGGGAAGGCCTGTTATTTGAAAACACCACAGAAAAGGTGCATTTATATAAACATTAAAAAGTGAAGTCTGTGGAGTCCACAGCAATCCATCTTTTAAATCTTGCTTTTATAGCATTATTATGTGAGACAGTCTCATAAAAAGCTCTCTGTAGATGTTATTACATTGCATTGTGGCTTTGGAGAGTGAGCTGAAGAAGCTGTGAGTTTGTGCAACAGCACATGTTAGCATGAGTTATAGTATGTCAGGGGCCCCATGTTAACGATCAGGGAACCTATTCAGCTCCTTTAAGGTTAATCAACTCGGCATTTGTGTCAGGTGTAATGTCTAATTAAAATGATGAAAGGGGCATGAATGCCTCCTGGCAGAGGAGGGAAATGGCACAAAGAGGCAGCATCAGTGCCATATTGGTTTGGAAAATCAATAAGAGGAGCTCATTTTATCCCAGTGTATCTCTGTATTTGCCATTCAGTGGCTCATTTGAAAAGGTGCCAACTGGCTGTCTGGGAGCCTGGGAGCTGCATCATTTGAAAACACTTAAAGACAGTGTGCATGGGGAAAGGATAAGACCCTGCAAGTGCCGCTGCCTCGGAGGGGAGCTAGGGTCCTCATATCCTGCAAGATGGGGGAGGGCTGGGCCATGGGTGTCTGTGGATGAACACATTGGTGGAAAAAGCATGCAAAAAGAACAGAAACTACTAAAAGGGAAGGGCTAGAAAGCCAGAGACTGGGAAACCAAGAATGGCTGGACTGCAGAAATTAGGCCTGCTGAAAGAGAGGCACGGGGAATACCAACCTGACTGTGTGGAGGAGAGAGATCTCTGGCATCTTTCAGCATTCCCACAACCTCTTGCTAGTAAATGTAGGTACTGGTACAAGTAAATAAATAACCCAAGAATTGGAAAACTGACATAAACTCAAAAATTAAATTTAGTTTGAAAACTAGAACTTTTTTAATTGGTCAGTGGTTTTGGTGATGAAAAGTAACTTTTGGAAAAACTAAAATGCTATGCAGAAAGGTTTGTGGAATAATGGTTCTACATTTCGTGTTTGAAAACTCAGAACTGGGAGTAAATGACATAGGTATCATCATCAATTTTGCATCTCTTTAAAGGAATAACAGTATAGGACACTGTAGAAATAGTTAAGTTTCCTCAGGAAAATATGTTTTAATGAGTTGTACCTATTTTTCAGGTGGTGATGATTCTTGCTTTGATAGCTGGGCAGCCAGCTGGACAGGTGTCCATCCAAATAGTTGCACAAAAAGTGTTAAAAGCTGTGGATAGATCAATAATTTTCCATCTATGCAGTTATGCTTCTCTGCAAATGTAAACATTTGCTCATTATCACCGCACAGAGTTTCATCTCCACTGAATTTTTAATGAGCAGGAATGATAATTTATTCACTAGTATTTTTTTTAGAAAATGGTATCTTTCTTAATGATTTTATTCTTTCTGATTTAGTTAAAGAGCTTGCTGTCTTCCTCTAGCCTATATCTTCAGTACTGCCTGCAAGAGTTGAGATACACCCTGCCAGTGTTTAGCCACCTTGAAACCACCTTATCTGAGAATAGCAGTCAGTCTCTCAGAGGCAATGAAGAAAGACCAGGCTTCCTTAGGTGGCAGTTTAGGTCTTAAGAGAAGAACTGTCCCCTGGACAGTCTATTCTCCCCATTTTCTATGGAGAAAGACTACAGTACTCCACTCTGAGCTGTGGTGTTTGACAGAGGAGGAATAAATGTAGGCCGGGGGTGGGATTTAAGAAGCAGCACATAAGTGAGCTGATAGCAGAGCTTCCATCGTGCTGTTGAAAGTCCCATGCTAAGAGTTCAACTTTCTTCCTTCTCTCCCATGTCCCCAGTGAAAGGACGGTGACATTGCTTGCAGTATATTTGTGCTAGTAAATAGCTAATAGATCAAAGAGTTAATAAAGTTATGCCATTAAAGAGTTACATCAAGAAGCTTTTACTGGTAAGAGTGATTGGATGTTTAGCCTACAGAAAAGCAGTTGACTGCAACTCTTCTTACACTGGGATTTTCACATATGCTGGGAGATCACAGAGCTTTTCTCTGCTCTCTGTCAGGAAGACGAGGGCAGATTATAGTGGTACATCTGCTGGGCATCCATTTTGATAGTATGGTCAGTAATTAGCTTCTAGAGCAATACTAGTCTGCTTTTGACCCATCAAGCATTAATGAGGCTTCTGTAATTTCACCTGGAACATAGGTCCAGAGTCCTACAGTGCTCCTTCTTCAGGAGAGGGTCTGGCTTACCTGCTCACCACCCATTTACACAGGCTGGAGAAGAGATACATGCTTCTGCACCTACTCCCTTGTGTGTCCTCCATGTTCAGTATAGTCTGCATCAGTGGCTGGGTGGGCTGTCGGTTAGCTCCTTCTTGTCCACTACAGAACAGCTGCATGCTGGTGTAAGAAAGCAGTCAACATGGCAAGTCCTTGGGTGACTTGGGCCAAAAATGTAGAGATAACAAAACACTAAATGACATTTGTAGCCCTGAAATCTCGGATTGGGAAGGAAATGATCTGGGATTATCCTGATTTACGACCTTTGAGTGCTCTAGGCAATGACAGAATCTCTCCCTGAAAGCTCTTTAAGCTGAAATTAATTTATGCCTGACAGTGATTAAAGGAGAAAGTGAGAGGAGATGGAAATTAGCAAATCCATCTCTATTGCTGAGATCTCATTATGATTATAAGGAGAGGGGAAAATCAGCATTATGGGTGTCAGCTGCAATCTGGTGCATTCATTTAGCAGCCCATCCTACCTGGAAAATGCCCTTGTATGGATGGATATACCTGTCACACTGGTTTGGCCTGAGATGAATCAATTGTCTAGATGGTGGAATAGAGATGGAAGCCATTTGGCATGGTGTTAAACCCCATTTTGATTTTTATGCAAGAACTGTAGGCAGGGTCCATCTTATAAAGGCAGATGGAAAAACCGACCTGACAGACTTCTTGCTCAGAGATGTGGGTGGTGACGTGCTCACAGCAATGGAACTGTATAACTATAACCAGGCAAAAGGATGTGCATGGGACAGTTTTGGTTTTGAGACATGAATCAGACCTTGGAAATGTAGCCTGCTCTTCCTTTGATTACCATAGCAACACATTTCTTGACATTTCACCATCGGATTATGATGGTTAGAATATAAGTAAGCAAATCGTAAATGAATTTGCTTACAAAGAAAAGTTGGGAAAAATTTCTTCAGAAGTTTAAATACTTGAAACTTCCAATGTAGCTTGTAATGCAGATGCTGTCTCATCAAAGCTATATCTAAAACAAAGGAAAAGAGAAAATGATTTTGACCTCACAGTCAAGAAAATTATAAGAAAATATCCATTACAGGAGACATTTCAGTGCTGACACAAATGTGATCTTGGTTCTTTTCTCTGAGGCTGGTAGTAAATGGAACCATCTTGTTTGAAATAGTTTTAGTAATTCCCTCTGATAATGCAAGCAGTATTGCTGTCTGTAAGAAGAGTATTTGTAAAATCATAGCTTTGACCACTAGGCAAGATTATTACATGTATCAAATGTAATTGAGAAGTGAAAAGAAGAACTTATCCACAAACACCTGGATTGTACCACTGGTGCTTAAGAGACACTCACATGCCTTAATATTATGGCTGACCTCTGCTAGAAGAATTATATCTTAATGATAAAGAGATTTTCAGACAAGACAAGAAGCCCCAGGGCTGCTACAAGAAGGGCAAGCCAAAGGATTGTGTGATATCCTCTCCAAAATCCTACCTGGAAAACATCTGACTCCAACCCCTGGTACTAATTTAGGAATTTTTTTTTCAAAGCACTGAATTGATTTGAAGAAAAATCCATGTTTCTTCCCCATTTTTTTTAATGGAAAAAAAATCTCTTTTTTTGTGGCTAAACTTAGTTTTGCATGGTAAAGAGATACCCCAAAACTTGGGTCAGACAGAACGTGGTGTTTGATGAAAATGGATTTTGTATTTAGTTAAGGCTTTTTTGTTATTATTTTTGTATGATACCATGCTGAAGAGGGAAAAAAGGAAAACAGTGATCCAAAGTATGGACTTTTTCCACTTTGCCTCTTCATCCATCAATTATTTTCACAGCATTTTCCTTGCAGAAAAGCTTTCAGAACTCAAGTTGTGAAAGACCTAGAAAGTTCAAAGAAAGGCTGTTTGGGAAGGGCACAGGAAGCCTTTGCTTTTTGAGCATCTGCTCGCCATGAGTTTGAGGCTACTGTTGTTGCTGTTCATTTGTACCTTACTGTGGTCTCTGATTCCCAGTTGTGAGCCAAAGTCTGTTTAGAAAAGGAATAGTTTGTAAAATAATAAAGGTCTCCGACCTCCTCAGCAGTTTCATACATCTGTAAATACTTCTCCCATCTCCAGAAGGAAAAATAAAATCTATCCTACTTAATACAGTGTAGTATACTTCAATGGATATTATACTCCAGGCATTCAAAGTCCAATTCCTGATTCAGGCTCAGGTGCCAAAATGCCTGATTAAAATATTTTCTTCCATCCCCTCTTAAGATGCACAGTTTGGAAAGATGTCTCAGCACATCTCTAGGAAAGATTTAACCTCCTGCTCTATTCAAGGAAAAAAGTGACTTCAGCTTTCTTGTTTAACAAAATAAAATAAAATCAGACACAAACCCAACCTGGCAGGATAAAAAATATATGTACATATAAAGAGAGAGGTTCTTCTGTTTTAGAGCCACAATATGAAATTATGTTGTAAATTAAGTTATAGAAAGGGAGAATAATATGAACTGAAAAAAAGATTAGTTGCGAGGCTGAGTTTCAATCATTGCTTTCCTGGATTTTACTAGGCCCAGGAGTCAGACTGAACTGCCCTCAGACTGACTCAGGGGCCTGGTTAATTAATCTCTCCCTTCTTCTATAATAAATAGGGCCAACAAAGAAAGAGCAAGAAAACCAAACAGGGGGAGGGGGGTATGGAGAACAAGGAAATTTTCTGCAAATGGAAGCCTAAGAGAGCAATGGAGCAATTACCAGAGACACCAATTGCAGGAGGGGTGTGATGGGGCTGCCAAGGGAAGGGGGTGCTGAGGGGTTGGAGGGTTTTACTGGGCTTGGGAGGAGAAAAGAGACAGTATTAACTTCCTAGGCAGGGTGATTAATGGGGAATTGATAGGGAAAGGAGCTGGCCAAATTAATAGCCTCTGTGGAGGGAGATTAACCAAATGCAATTGTAAAGGAAGGGGTGGATTAGAGCACAGATATGGTAAGTACTATATGGAGTAGGCCAAGGCTTTGCCTTCTGCAGCCTTTTACTCAAGCCACTGCTGTGTAGGGAGGGGGCAAGGAGATGGCTGAAAAACTCCTGGGTAGGAATGAAGAATGAAGTCTCTCTTCTTCCTCCTTCTTTTTTTTTTTTTTTTTTTTTTTTTTAGAGAGAGAGAGAGAGACTATGTCTTCTTTCTTTTGAATACCTATTTGATTAAATAGAACTTGAATTTGGCTACAGAGCAAAGGGACTCCTTGAATGCATCTAGCAGAGGGATTTAGGATCTCAGACAGAATTTCGAGGAAGCTGAGCACCTTAGCTGAAATCTGCAGAGCTTTTAGCTCCTAGTATGTTCTAGAAATCAGGCCAAGCTCTTTCCTAGTGGGCTGCCAGAACAGAAAAAGGAAGAAATAAGTGGATAATATTTGACTAAATTCATCAGGGCGTATTCGTCTCCTGGAAGGGGACAGGCTGACTTCTAGTGCTGACTTCAGTCTTGCAGGCAGTTGCAGGGTTTATTTCAAGGTACAAATGGGCCAGGATGCTGGTCTGAATCACAGCGAAGTTTCTCCCTGTGCTGGAGATCATGCTGTACTTGTTCTGGAGAAGTTTTTTTCTTATGGGTTGCACCTGGGAGAGGAGAGATTCGTTCCAGGTGGATGACTGCTTGGAAACCAATGTTGGTTCCATTCCATCCCTCTGCTAGCAGAGCAGATGGGAAATCCTTTCTGCGGCCTTGATCAGAAAAGAAAAGGAAAAAAAAGAAAAAGAAGAAGAAAGAAATTGCCACCTCTAGTCCTGAGCTTGTACCCCTCATTCTTTGTTTCAGTCCTTGGTGAAAACTGATACCTGCCCAGGAACTAAATCATGCTGTCCCTTGTGCTATCTGACTAGAGGCACAGCAGTGGTACCTTAGGCATAGAGGACTGCTGAACAGCCTAAGGGATGGCAATAAGACAGGAGACAACTTCTTCCCTAGGGATGTGTCAGGGAAAGGGTCTGGCACTATAACTACATCCAGAAGAATGAAATGAAGGAAATAAATAAAGGAGGCACAGCGCATCCTACAAACAAGAACATGTGTCTGCATTTATTAACATTTCCAACGCGAATTTAATTCTCAGCAAAGTGCTCCTGCCTACACGAAGCCCAGGCGTGTTGCAGGAAACCTCTCGTTAAGTTCCATACAAGCCATCTTTTTTGTGCATTCTCCAGGGGAATCTTCAAACGGATTCTATAATTTCACTGATAAATGGCTCTTTTGCAAAACACTATTTACATTTTAGCGTCAGAAAGGCTGGCGACTTTTCTCCCCCCACCCCTTTCAACTATCTCCTCCCAGTGCCTTCAGGGAAAGATCTCTCGCCCACTCCAGGGAGGTAATAAGCCATTCATAGGTTCCTTGACAAAGAAGAAAGCTAATATGCTGAATTTCTTCAGGAAGAAAAACAGCTGTTGGAAAACAGTGGTAGTGTCTTATCTGGGATCTTTGGATTCTACTGGAAATAGGGAGACTCATCAGTCTTGGAGATGAATCTTTGCATTAGGATTCCAAGAATGTATTTTTTTTTCTTTCCTCACTTAGCATTGCCACAGGTTTTCTGGGTGGCCTCAGGCAGACCACTTAATCTCTCTGGGGTCTTGCTTCCATTGGTACACGTGGGATGAAGACAGTGACTTTATTCCATTCCTTTGTCCTGTCTATTTTGATTACAGATCCCTGGGGGCAAGGATTGTCTCTCGTTAAACAAAGAAGCCTGTACATGGGGATCCCAGCTTTGGTATTGCTTCTAGGCATACAGAATAACAAAACAACATCTGACAGCAGTCTAGACAGGAAAATAACGTGCCAGAGAAACAGAACTTAGTCACTGCTACCCTTCTCCTGTATTGCTAAGCTATTCCGGGGTTTTTCACTCTTGCTGGGTGCTTACCTAATTGGTGATAACCAGCATTTAGGAGGGACAGAACTCAGGATTCTTTCAATATTTGTCCACTTGCCTGAAAAAAGGGAATAAAAAATTGTCCTGACAGTCCTTCATGTCCTTTCACTTCCCTGCTTGTTAGTTGTGCAAAAGCGTAAGGGGGCACCCTTGGTCCCCCTTGGGTGTGTTAGATGAGCTGCAACTGAGCCCACAACAAAAGAGCAGTAGAACAAGGTAGAAATACAGAGATCTTTGTATATTAGTTTTCATGAGGCGGCTCTACGCTTCCTTGCCAACATTAATTAAGTCTTTCTGTACTTCTGTAGCGTCCTGTGGGCAACATAGCATCAATATGTCTGATTTACAGATAGATAAATTATGCAATCCAAAGATGTCTTGGGATCCCAGTTGCTGATGGTTCGGAGAGCTGGCTGTGTGCCTGCATTGCCTCTTTCCTGGCTGTTCCTCAGGACAGGCACACTTTAGGAATTGACAAGAAGCAACATCTTCCCACAAAGCCTTTTAGTTTAAGTTTCAGATTTGCATTTATAACCATCTGAAGTGATTGCCATTTACCAGCTAATGCTCTGAAGTGAAAGTGAATCAATGCACCAGAAAAAACTTTTTCAGTTCTTGCATTCTCATTTTCCAGAAATAAAGTCTGGACTTCAGCTGGTTTAAATCAAGCTCTGCAGATTTCAGCACAGATTTTTATCAGTTGATCCGATACGAGAACATCTCAACCATTGCATATTAGCAAATTCTCTACTTCAGGTTATTACTGCTTTTAAACCATGTGGGGACAACACATCTTCCCCATACTAACGGAAAAGCTGCTGTTACAGAAATAGAAAGCTCTGGACTCTTGAGGATGGCATCACATCTCTGGCAGAAAATTGGTTTACTTTTAAACTGGTTCCTAAGGAAACCAAATATTCACAGTCATGTTCTCTGTCTATCCGTCTGTCAGTCCTTCCCAAGTAACTTTTACATAAGGTAGCCAATTTCAACCAAATTTTATGTAATAGGAGAGGAAACAATTACGAAATTCTAGTCTGCTTTGTGAAGTTGGCAGTGGAAGAAGACTGGAACGAAGATTGAAACTAGTGCTGCTCCTGACTGCCATGCAGGTTTGGCAGTCACCAGTTCTCTCCAGCTGCCGTTTGGCTAATGAACCTGCTGCTCATGCCCCGTCAGTGCTTAAAAGTCAAGTGGAATTAGGGTCATTATGAGTAACTAGTGGAGAACTGAGGTTACTGGGTTGTAGGCAGAAAAGAGAACTTGGCTTTCTTCCCTCTGCTGCTGGAAAAATGTATTTGATGGATCACAAAAACACTTAAAATCCTAACCGAGATCTGTGCTCAGATGTGATAGCTACTGCTTTTCCCCAAGTGATCAGCACCCAAATGAGAGCTCAGTACATGGATTAAATCTTTCTCATGAAAAGATCCTGGTATGCCAAGGCATTGCAGCGGGTGTAGTTCTGAGGCTTCCAAGAGAAGGATAGCTGAAGGTCTTTATGAGACTAGCAAATCACTCTAACGGGAGACAAACCAACTCAAAAAGACAGCTCAAACCATTTCATCCAAAACAAGAACTTTCAGCCCAATTCTGTTTTGTGAAATATGATGAAATGTTAAGCTTTAATTCCGGTGCAAAAAAGTGCCACTTGTTTGACACCCTGAAAGAAGCTGTGAAATTGAATTCTTGTACTCTGGGCCTCTTTACTACACAGAAAGAAGTGGAAGAAAGCAAGCAGGGCAGCAGGCTAGTGCTGGTGAGAGCCATGAGCTGAAGGGAGAAAGATGGTATTGTGCATTTGCATCCATGGCTATGTGCACTGCTTGGCCCAGATTAGCCCTGTCGCCGAGGCAGGTTACAAGCCTCATTTGACTCTGCTAAATCAACGCTTGCTTTGGATGGATTCTCCCTCCACTGTCACCGTCAGCAGCCGGTTTGAGAAACCATCTTCTTCCCTTCTATTAGTCTCAGTTCGTTGCTTCCCTAGCCAAACTGGAAGGATAGTGTTAACCCTGAATGAACTGTGGAAAGCTGTCTTTTTTCCCTTTCAGGTCAGCTGCTTGTCCCTTTGGGGGAAGAGAAGCAGGGGGATCATACTGGCAGAAGACAGAGCCTGATCATTAACTGTTAATGGGGAAGTCAATTAAAAGGCTGCCATTGCAGAACGCTTTCTGATGACTCTAATTATCCAATAATTGTATTATCTCATCCAGCGGTGCAGCACGGCACAAGGCCCCGCAAAATGATGCGGGTGCCTGAGTCCTCGGCAGATGACGCAGCTTTTCCTATAGCTGCTGACAGGTCCCTGCGTGGTCCAACGAGGCTGAGTGCAGATGAGGAGTCTTTCACACTGAGCAGAGGACATGAAACAGGCAGTGGACAGTGTTGATTTCCAGTGGTGGAAATTTATTCCTCCCTCCCAAAGCCACAGACTAGCACAAGGCCTTGGAAGGGCCAGAGGGTTTGCGGCTGTCGTCTCTCCTTTAATGTGAACTGTAAAATTGCAGCCTGAACACTGGATTTGCTGTGAATGTTTTATATGGTGTCTTTAGGCTTATTCCTCCAGATGGGTGGCAACAGAAGCAGGGGACAATTTAAGAGCCTCTGTCCCACCCTGCCGTGTGTAACAACGACAAAAATTTATGACCTCCAAAGCCTCTTTCCTGCTGCCTGTGTTATTGGTCACACACATCTTCAGTGGGAAAGACACCCTGGCATGCATGGGGCCATGTCCCGGGATCCCTCGGCCTCAGCAGTGCTGGGCCCGATTTCCTGCCTCACACCCAGCAAAGCCAAGCTCTGCTGGCTCTAATGAAGTGAGCAGGACCCTTCTAAGGATATTAGGAAGGCCTAAGCCATTAGACCTACTTTACACTTTCTATACTCTAACCAGAATTGTGACCAAGGAAGTGAAGAGTTTTCCCCTCTCCTTTTTAGCCACCTGTTCACTAGTTAGAACATCTGCCTGGTGTGTGGAAGACAAGGTTCAGTTCTTACCTTTATTTGCTGGAAATCAGATATATTTCCTGCAACTCTAGGATATTGTCCTAGAAGGCGAAGGCCAGGAGAAGGTTTTGGTTGCTCCTTTAGGGAAGAAAAGAGGAGGTCCAGTTCCCAAGCCTGACTGGCCTCAGAGCCGCCTCGCACCACATTTTGCAAGTCTCAATAGGGCCTGTGTTCAGTAACAGCATGACAATAAAAGAACCAGGGCACAGGCTGTATGTCTGTACAGTCATCCCATAGAGTCTGGTTTATTTTGAGGCAGTTTCACTCTGTACAGTGTATCTATATATTCATTAGTCCAAAGAAAGGAAGACTGAGTGAACATGACTTTCTAACCTGCTAGTTAGAGCACCTATGTGTGACAGAGAAGATGCAAATTTGAGTTCCTGCTGCAAGATTTCTTTCTCCTTTTGGTATTAAACACTCAGTAAAGAGAATATACTCTCTCTGAGTATATATTGAGATGGGGTGTACCACCTAGGACTCCATTTCCAATGCTCTGAAAGAAAGGAGTGACTCCTCCCCAGGCTTTTTTGGAGGAAGACAGGTACCTAAATCCAGCCAGGGCTTCGGGGCTCTAAACCACCGAGGAAGGGAAGTGATTCCTTGCAGCTCACACTAAAGCTCTAGGGGTTTGGGATTTAAAATCCACCTCCACAGCAGTTACTCCTTCCTAGATAATTCGGCTCTCAGCACAGCGCTGCCTGTTCTGAATCCCATTCCGGGCAGCTAATTCTTCCCAGGCATCGTGCAGGAAACCTACACACCTAATAGAGTGGCCTGGATTGCACCAGCTCGCTGAAGCCCCTTTGTCAGAGCAAAGCCATTAAACTGGGAACAGAACACAGCTGAAACCTACCCACAGCAGTAGTAATAATAGTCATAATAATAACAATAATTCCACCACTTTGATCTCCTACGGTGACTTTTTGTGGATAATTTTGAAACCTTCAATAAGTATTAATAGGTTCTTGCAACGCACAGTGAGACTGGTAGGAATGATCCTCCTTCTGCAGGTAGAAAAGTGGCAGAAAGAAGCTGAAATGAGAAGCAGGGTTATAGGGCAGGAGTTAGAATGCAGGAGGTTTGGTTTTCTGGAGACTTACCTTTTCCCTTATTGTGTCTGCCGTGTATTGCTGGTGTCAGATTTGCCATGTTCTGCATGGTAGAGATTTATGCCATTAACCTCTATTCCAAGATGGTAAGAGCACTGAATTCCTGAAGAATATTTTCCTGCATGAATACATATCCTATGGTATGCACGTGCTCGTAGACATATTGCAAGGGAGCGTAGCTCAGCTGCTGTGCGGTGTCAGGGTGCAGAAAGAGCAAGCAGCGCGAATGAAACAGAAATAACCTTGGCCATGGCACTGTGCCGTCACACCTCCTCACTACCCATCTCTTCCCCAATAACCTTACGGCACATTTCCCATCTAGTGGCCACGTCAACCCTAACTTTGTATCTGTTAAACCTCAGGTAATTGCTTTTAGATGGGTATAATTAAGAAGCCATTAGTGTAAAGTTTCATTTCAGTTTATGCTTTGGTCTCCATTTGAGCAGAGAAATATGAAATTAAGGTATTAGCTCCTTTCAGAGAGATGAGTCATGAGCTAATAAGTTTCAAGAGCTGCTTCTCAGCTGTAATGATTCTGCTTTTTTCTTTCCAAATCTTCTCCTTCTCCTCCTAAATTCTTGCTTCTGGAGAATTCATTTTTAAAAAAGAAAAGAATGAAAAGGGGAGGGAAACTGAATTCTGCAAGGAATTACTAATAAAACGGCAGCTGGAGAGGTGCCAACACTTCAGTGTGGAGTTTCCCCGACACCGCCGGCGACGCGTGTGGCGCGGCATGAGGGCGGTGCGCGCCGCGTCCAGCACGCAGGGGACACCTTGCACCAAACACAGGATGGACCTGGGCTTTTGGCCGGGAAGGAGGGAAGGATTTAGTGGCCAAAATGTCCGGAGAGAAAATAGCGAACGTGTTATTTTAGCTGTCCCAAGCAAAATATAGCCCTAGAGAGCAAGAAAACTCAAGATATCTGGTGAGGAAAAGGCCAGCCAAGTGTAGCATGTGACAGCATCCAAGGAGCGTCACCCCCAGCGCAGTGAGCGGGGATGCTCGTGGCGGGGTGACGCCGGCCTCTGACGGGTTGATGAGCCGGAGAGAGCTTTTCCCCTTGCTGCCTTCGCAGCCAGCGCCGGCAGCCGGCAGCCAGGCGTGGACGCCCCGCAGCGCTGTCGCTTGCGGCCAGCCTCTCCAGCAGTTTGAGGCCTGCACCAGCCAAATAAATTATTCCCTTTCGCCTCCCAGCAGCTTCTGCTCGCTCTCCGCTTGCAGCGTGCCGCATCCCCGGCTCCCCAGGGCGACGTCGGCCCGGCGCGTCGCTTCGGCAGGCGGCTCCAGCTCTGCCGCGGCGCCTGCCAGACAAACTCGGCCGGACAGATGTGCCCTGGCACGTGTCGCCAGCCGCTGAGACGCCCGCAGGACGAGCATCCCTCCAAACAGTGCCCCGTCGCTGACGGCGAGGCGCTCGGCTCGCAGCAGTAGAGTTGCCACGACTGAACCGGTGACAGAATTGCACATACAGTTAATCAACGCTTAATTAAACTGCTCAGTCTCTGAGCGAAGGATGCTGCGTGTGTGGAGGGGGAAGAGGTGTCCTTAGTTTGAGACTGTGAAATGCTACTGACCATCAATAATGCATCGTAGTAATGTTCCTGTATGAATTGGAAATGCCAGGCAATCAAAGGCCGTGTGTATTTAGCTTAGATCCACATGATGTCCATGTATTTTTAATAGTATGGCATCTTTGAAGTGTGTTTATGCAGCACAGCGCTCCTCTCTGTAGCTGCGGAGGGAAGAGATTGCCCCCGGCTGGCTGGCGCGCTCTTCCTCCCCTCCCGGCTGCGGTGAGGATGACTACGCACCTCTCTCCTGGCAGGAAGGAGCAGAGGGAGGCACAGGCAAAACAGCCCCAGCCAGGGGCGATTCTTCTTTGTGTCTCGCTTGATATAAGCAGGTGTCAAATGCATAGTTTAGTGGGGGAAAATGGATGATTTTGTAAACTAATTTGTTCTATGTATTAATGTAATCTAATCTAACCTCCGTCTTTTGTTGGTGTATCACTTCCAGTGCATCTTTAGGTTGGGTTTTGTACACCTGTTCACCCATTTTCCAGCTGGAAGGGAAATGGGAGACTGGGGACCAGAATATGAAGCCGGGAGCATTCATCTCTGGATGAAATCTCGGGCTGGCAGCAGAAGTTATACAAACTGAATCTGAAAAAAGGAGGGAAAAAGGAAAAGGAAAAGAAAAAAAAAAGAAAGAAAGCAAGCCATATGCTTGGTTAGCAGGGCTCTTAAAACATTAAGATGTTGAACAGGGGCAGTAGTGGACTGGCCGAATCTTCAAATCAAGGCTGGAGGCCTTTTTAAAAGGATGGACTCTTGTTCAGCTGGGAGTTTTTACAATATTGCCAGCTTATGTCTTTAAAATGAAGAACCAGCTGCTTTAAGCTTCTGTGAAAGCCTGGAAGTTTGGGGTGAAACACGATTCATGTGATTCCTGCAGCAGGGTTTTTTGTTGTTTTTGGTGGTGTTGGCAGTGGTGTATCAGTGTTTGACTTGCCATAGGCATTACTGGGGAAACCCTAGCCTTTGTTAAGAGACATACGTGAATTATGCCTTTAAAACCTCTATGCGTCTGAGAATTTTTCTGTCTTGGGTCTGACTTTCAGGAAGTGTGCAGATAGTTCTTCTGGGCTTGGTGATCCCAACACTCAGCTGTGCTGCTCTCTGTGGCATCTGGTGGATCTGGCAGAAATTTTGTGCTTGTCAAAGTCGGAAGAGATCCTGAAAACTGCAAATCTCTAATTTCAGCAGAGGCTTTTGAGAACACTGAAAGAAAAATGACCTTACCATTTCAAAGCAGTGGTAGGGACAGTATTCTTTGCCTTTGACTGAGAAATTGGGAAGACCTCCCTGTTTTCTTCCAGATGCATTAGGCCACAGCTTCTTGTCTTGCCTAGCCTTTTCCAAGGGGGCAGAAAGGGCATGCGTCCTCGGACTCATCCACAGCCATGCTTCAGGGCCAGCAGAAATAAGGAAAGGAGGTGATGAAGGAAGGTAGGGAGAGAGTACAGAAGGCGTGTTAATACAAAACTAATACTCCTTCTATTTTAGGTTGTGAACCTGCTAAATTGCCTGTTGGGTTATGTAAGAGAAGTCACTGTGTTTGTGTTCAAAGGGCAGCCTTGTATGGAGAGCAGGGGGCACCATCTGCGTTGTAAGTGGCCAGGCTGCGCAGGGGAGATGGAGCGAGCAGGCCCCGGTCCAAATTGATTAGTTCTGCCGCCTCCTCATTAGTGTTGTGTGTGAAGTTTGGCATGTGAGCAAGGTCAGTCCATGTATGGGCCTGTGTCAGCCCAGCCAAGGCTGCTGTGCACTTTTATTCCCCTTCCCCTCCTCCTCCTTTCCCATCCTCCTCCCCTCTGAATCACAAACACCCATGCTGCTGGCACTACAGGAAAATTAACAAACAGCCTATAAATTTTACATGAGTTCCTGTACCAGAGAGAAATTAATTTGATGTTGTCTTTTGATAAAGATGTAGCCCCCTTTCTTTGACTTCAATTTGTTGTCTCCCCCCACCAGTACCCTTCACAAACACGTTTTCTTGGAGGTTGCAGATTGGTTCTTGTGATAATAGAAGCACAGAAATAAATAAATAACCCACTTCAAATAACTCTTAGCTTGTATATAGGAACAAATAGAAGAATACCACCCACAGAGGAACAACAAAAATCAAATCAAGTGCAATCACCGGCTAGTTGCCTCTGGTTCAGACTCGCTGAGCATATTCCGAGCACAAGCTTCGTCCGTTCCTGTGGCCAGTCCTGATGGGCCTCAGCCATTTATGCAGAGTGTGGGGGGTCTGAAGGATGAAGCAAACTCAGTAACCTCTGGCAAAGCTGCTCCTGAAGAATTGAGTACATTGGCAGCTGGTTTTGAAAGGAAGAGCTAAGGATATCAGTAGGTAGTCATTTTGTGTGCAAAAATGCTAACTAAGGATTCACTTATTTACTAAAGAGCAAGTCCGTAGTATTTAAATCTGGGTTGGCATTCATGAGATTGGGAGGGAGGATATGTACTATGAGCTAGCTGCAATGCTCTGGTGAAAGCTCACAGAAGGGTTTGTGCCTGGTCTTATCCAATTCTTTTGGCCATTTTATCAGCCCTTATGTCTTACTGAAGCCCTTTAAAGTACTGTACAAATAATAGTACGGACTGTATATTTTGCCAGGAGCTATCAGTGATTAGAGCTAAGTTGAGAGCAGATCTTTTAGATTTGAAGAAGAAACTAGGAAAGTTTTAAAGGGCAAAACCCATTTCAAATCAAATAAAAGAGAGTTTGAAAATGTATTTCAATGGAGAGTGACAGGAAAGAAAACAATCCAAACAAAACCCCAAAACCATATTTAATCTGGAGCATTGCATTTGATTAAAAAAAAAAAGGGGGGTTTCTTCTCAAAGTTATTTAACTTCTACATCTTTTTCCTTTAAGCTGATTTTTAAAATGAAAAGGCTGTTGTGAAACAAAAAAGCTTTGTAAAAAAAAACTTTAGAAAATCTTTTAACAAAATTTTGAAATGTTTAAAGATTTTCAAAATCCCTTCTGTTTCCATTTTTGTTCAAAACTCCTCACCAAATTTCATTTCAACTTAAAAACTGTTTCCATTAGTGTATCTTTCAGTTTAAAAAGTGTGCCTACTTCATCCCTAGGCCTTATATGGCAGAGAATCAACTGTCTTCTGCCTCTGCACTTAAAAGCACACATCTGCCTTCCACCAACATGTTTGCTGCTTCTTTGCATCCTCTGGTTTCTACATATTGTTTATCCAATTGTTTTGTTACATACACAGTCCCATATCTTCTTTCTTTACATTCCTGCTTTATTTTCTTCCGTGGTGCCAGGATGATCTATTAAGAGTATCAAAACTAAGCCTGTAGTTTCAGCACTAAGGGACTTAAGTGTGGAGGTTTGTTATGATGATAGACTTCACCATCTCTGAGGATTTCTTCCAACTTTACCTACTGGGATGGAAGAGGTTCCCAATCCAGAAGCTAACTCTACAAACTAAAGATTTCTGCTCTTTATATATCTTTTCTCTATAGATAGCCATGTAACCACTATAACTTAGTTTTTATATGTATTTTTAGGAGCGCAGCAGAATTTAAAGGCTACTTTACAAGGCAAAAAAGAGCACATAACAGAAATGTGTGACATCCCGGCTCTCTCTGGAGATTTTACTTTGATATTTCTTGAATTGTTTTTTGTCTGAATTTTTAATATAAAGAGTTAGGCAGCTTGTCACTCTTTATGTATGGCAAACATAATGCTCTTTGATGTTTTCAGTTATTGTGTCATGTTTATGTGCTCTGACAGTCTTTGAACCGCAGCTCACTGCAGACAATGGGAAGAGTTTCACAGAGGGTTGGAGCGGACTTCGAAAGAGCCCCTATTTTCTGCTCCAGAAAGAGCAGCATTTCACCAACATCGACACTAGTGTCCAATGTCTTTAAAACACTGAAAATTCAGGCTGAAAAAGCTGCACAACTGAGCCCAAGGTATGTAATATTGCTGTGTGCAATGTCAAACCTTAAAGTGTGTTACTCTGCATTAGAGCTCTTCAGAAACTTCGAATAGTCTGATGAAAAGAAAAGGGGTAAAATCCCAGAGCTTTGCAAAACTATTGCTATTTTTTTAAAAATAAAATAAAATTCAGTGAAAAATGAGAGCTTCTCCCAAGCACGGCTGATAATGAAATGAACCCTAGTAAAAGATATATCCTTTTTCGAAGTTATTCTGTAGATCTCCAAGAACGCAAGTGACAGGCAGCTTTTGCAAGTTTCCTTGCACGGACATGGGTACGAACATGCCCAGATCTTCTCCACCTGAATATTAAATAAACACCTGAGATCTCTGATGGTGTTGCCCAGAAGCTGCCCTCTTTACTCCTGCTCAGCACAATGACACTTAAAAAGAAAAATCACAGTGCTGTGTTGCGTAGATCACTTTGCATGGCTTAGCGCATTATTTAATGAGCTTCAGGGCACAATGCAAAGTGTATTAGTTCACATAGGTCTTTCATTAAAAACTACAGCCAGACCTTATATTTAGTCATTTAAATGGGCTTCTTCTCTTCAGAGATTCTTTTCAGATTTGTTTTAAAGCTGCCTAGATTCAGCTGCAAAACAAATGTATCAAAAAGCACATTATGTTTTATTTCAGTAACAGTAGCAGATAGAAGACCATTCTACCACCACAGCCGGGGCCCTGTCATACTGGATGCCATAAATGTGGAGCAGCAAAAGGCACAGAAAATGCCACTTTGCATGCGCAGGCAGCTGACGTGCAGTTGCCTGGGATATGCAGCATGTTGGAGGCAAATGCACAAGCAGATCCACCAGCTCTGACATGCTGCTGAGCCGTACTCAAGTCCTTCAGCTTGGGCAGCAAGGCACACTTACGTGGCCATGCCTGCATACATGAACACACATGTACTGAATCTGCCTTTTGCTTCCCCTTGCTGTGCATTTAGGATTCTGCAAACACACAGGTCTTTACCCCTTAGTGTTCAGTGAGCAGCCCTCAGAGCGTCCCTGAGCTCTTTGGGAGAAAACGGCAACTGAAATTTCTTCTGATCCCCGATGTGGCCAGCAGCTTTGCCACCTTCTTCAGCCCCATCCTTGCCATCTCTCCAGGGGTAACCTACTCTACCATGGCACAGGAGAGAGTCTCCCAGATGTTTCCAACAGTCAGTTTAGAAACCTGGCAGGGGGACTACAGTCAATTCCATTTTCTTCTTCTGAGAGAGAAACCTAACAGACCTCTTCAGAAAAGACTCCCTGTCACAGGAAAGGGCTTCTTTGTATGCGAGTTGTGGCGTCTATTTTTCAAGATAACCTTTATTTCATGTACTGAGTGTTAGCTTTGCTGAAAAAGAGAAAAGCCGAGATAACTTCTTCACCTGTGGAACATTATTACGCTTTCTGGAAAAAAGAAGAATGGGTTGTTCTGGTGCATGATAATGGAGGTGGAACGAATCAGGCAGAAGCAAGTGTGGAATTGCACTTCTCTGTCTTTCTCCCTAACCGTCTATCGTTGCAATCTCTCTCTGTCTTCTCTGTCTTCCCGTCTGCAGCACTGCCTGATTTTTCTCTGCCTTCTCTCATTATCTAACAATTCTCTATTTTTCTTATGCACAATATAACCTGCTCTGGGACTCATCAGCAGAAAGCCTCACTGACAGCTCTATTATTTATGCTTTCTGTCAAGGTGATGCCTGGAGTCGTGCCCTGCTGTGCTAGGTGCTGTACAACCAAAGCTCAAAGTACTGATTTCTGCAGTGAAGAATTTCCAGTCTAAAAATATTGTGGATTGCAGCTGGCTGTAAAGTGGTCCACGGGCACATTTTCCTACTGGGAAAAGATTGTTCTTTTGGTAATAGGTAAAATGTGAATGCTTCATTGGAGTTTGCAAATTCCAATGACATTTCAAGGCGAAATATTGAATTAATTTGAAATCAAAATGGATTTAATTTTTTTATTATTTTGGCTGTTTTGTGCTCTATTTCCCACTTGTTTTCACTTCTATATTAGAATCTTAATTTTATTCTGTAATATGTCTATATACCATCCAGTATTACAGTAGTAAACTGCATTTCAATAATAACAAAATGAAGCATTTCAGTAGGTGGTGGCATTACTTCTGAAGAGAAATATTTCAAAAACGTATTTTCTGGTTTTGTCCTATCTGAGACATAAGCAAACATTTAGTTGCTAGATTTCTCTGGAGACAGAAAGCCTGTTTTCTCATCAGCTTTAATGATGAGCCCTCAGAAAGGTTGAGTTTGATCAGATAGCAGAAGACACATTCAAACGTATCTTCTGAATAGGATGCTGAAATTGCTGGGTGACGATGTATAGAAGAGATTCCCTGTCTGTTGTGGGAATTCTTGTGTATAGTGTACCCCATCCTCCTGTGGAAGTGGGAACCATGCCTCCTCTGTCCCTTTCCATATAATTAGCACCTCACTGGACAAATTATTTTAATAAGGGAGAGACGTTGGTCCTGGGGCTATTGAACACAGATCTTTACTTACCCTTGTCAGAGTTCCAACAGGCAGCAGACCAGACCAGACATCAGCCTTTTTATACACTCAAATCTCAGGTATTCCTGATGGAAAGATGTGAGTCCACAAAGACAAGAGGTGGCATGGACTGCTGCATGCACCTTGAGGGAAGGGAGGACATTCCATCTGGGATCAGGACTTTAAATGAAAAACAAATATAAAATTAATGATCTAGTAAGAGCATCTTAGCAGTCATTTATCCTATTGCTCCGGAGCAGGGCCACTGTGAGTTGTGGGAAGG
Organism: Rhea pennata; assembly: GCF_028389875.1. Classification (NCBI taxonomy): domain Eukaryota; kingdom Metazoa; phylum Chordata; class Aves; order Rheiformes; family Rheidae; genus Rhea; species Rhea pennata. Next base: position 6,969,103 of record NC_084680.1, read on the forward strand.
CCGGCTGGCTTTATGCTCTAATCACGGCAATGGGTGTTTGCTGAGATGATGATTTCACACTGACTGGATCCTACTGGCAGGGGAAAAGTTCTGCAGCGCATGCATCAGTGAGCTCTATGCAGATATAACAGCTTGGAAAGTTGCTACACAGAGTCTGTGCTGCACCATAAATTACAGGGTAGTTATTTCTTAGTTATTTAGCAGTTACAGTGTAATTAGTTCCACTTAATGTCAACTTCTGTCAATACGTCTTCCATTAGCTGAAAAATTATAGCTGGATTTTAAAGTGATGGCAATACATGAGCTTCTCTGAGCTTAAAGTTGGAGAGGGGAGGAGAAGATACGATGTCGGGAGAGGACAAGGCTGTTATGTGAATGCCAAGCCAATCTCATCTTTTCCAAATTCTTACAAGCTTACACACATATACAAAACACACAGCTATTCACCAGGATCAATAATCCTACCCAGACTGCAAAGAATAATCATACAGATCCCTGGAGAAGTTCGCTTTGGTTGTTCAGAAGCAAACAAACGAACAAACAAACAAACAAAACCCAAGAGCTGCCTTAAAACAGCACTTGTAGCTTATATTTTACAGAAGAGACTAATTAAGAAATATGCTTTAGATTTAGGGGAATCCAGCATCCATTCAAAGAAGGTTTGGTTTGCAATCTATGGCTGCTTGATTCTTGGTCATTTCAGGAAGGCCCTCTGCTTGCTCCCCGAGAAACTGAAAAAAAGAAAATTTACTGACTCCTTTTTCTTCTTTTGAAACTGTAGACATCATTCAGCATCCTGATGTCTACATCATCCTGAGATTTCTGAGAGTTTTGGCATTGCTTTCAATGGGCCTAAGATTTTAGTCCCTTGGTCCAGTGGAAGTGAAAACCAAGAGACTAGGCCTTAGAAGAAGCACAGACCACTTCTTTCCTGTCTCCTGATTCTCTAAGGGGGGAGGGTAAATCAAGCTGGCTTTCAAGATGCCCTCCTTCTAAAATGCCTCCTAGTTTAGGGCATCACCAGCCTTTGAGAGTGATTTTGGCATGAAAGACTCTTTTCTTGTTTCAAAACCATGTGGAAACAGATTGCACAATCTTAGTATTGACTAGAGTACTAACAATGGAATGATTCGGAAATTGCGAAACAAATTCCATTATGATTACTTTGTAATGAAGCTGATCCAACTAATTCTCCCTCTGCTTGCATCACTAAACCAAGTCTCCTGGTAGATGCCTAGAAGTAGAAAAAGTCAGCATGGCTCCAAATTTTTTTTTTTATAGCTTTCATAATTCCAGCCTCCCGTATTCTCCTCCATGCAGTTTTCCTCTATGGATGCACCGTGCTGATTTCACACAGGGCCCTGCATATGCTAAAGCTGGTCCTTGAAGAACAATTAAGTAGTCCGTTTAGCAAAAAATACCAGGTGGAAAGAATGTGACAGCAATGTTAGCATTAATACATGCTCCAAACATATGATGAAGTTCCTTCAGCTTCTTGCACCCCTCTATGTTCCCCCAGAGGCCAGGGACAATAGGACCCCTCCTGCTCTTATAAAATAACAACAGCAGCAGTAATATTTGCACCACAAAATTTTTCCAGTCCAACATGAATTTCAAAATTAGTTTGCCTGGCTATTCAACAGTGACTACCACTTCCTTCTATTACAAATAATAAAACCTGTGGCATATGACTTGGTTAGCCCATTACACTGAAGCAGTGAGATCAACTAAAACCTGTTCTGCAAAATCACTGGAGATTATATATATAAATATATACAGATAAAGAGAGAAAACCCCAAGTATGTTTGAATAATAAAGTACATTAAGAAAAAATCATGATCTGAGGAATTCTGTAAGCAAAAATAGAATACAAATTCCTCTGATGAGCAATGCATTTTGAACTACTCTCTCAACTGAGTCCATTCTTCCTTGCACAGGTTTACATCCATATGGAGTATTCCTTCTCTCCATGGGCAAACTCATCTTAAATACATCAGTAGAGAGATATGCAGAGATATGTGTCTTTTTCTCTTGAAATTTCAGGTTATGTTAGAGCCTCACCAAATTCCCTTGCTTAAGCAATCCAGGAAAAGATAATCAACTGTGTTACTGCTTAGATGCATCATGTTGTAAAATGCTCTAGAATCCGTAGGGATCGGAACCTATGTATTTTGAGTTACTGGTCAGACATCAGTAGGAGAACACTGTGGAGGTTAGGTGAGTCTCAATTCCCATAGGAATAAAAGTATCTTGAGTACAGAAATGAAGTAAAAGGACTGCTGCCTTGGTTTGGTTCTAGGATTGTGGCTCGTCTCTCTCACAGAAGTCAAAGGCTGGAGCAGGAGAGCTAGAAAGGATCTCTTCAGCACCAGTTTTAGTGTCCTCTTATGTCTGACACAGTTCAGGAGAAGAGGCTCCCAAAATAGCTCCTAAAGGCTTGCTCTAGGTAGCCATGTCCCAACAGTCTTTTCATACGAAGGGCAGGAGTCTTGCCTAAGTCCAGGCCTCCCCTCCCATCACCTCCATGACAGTGTGATTTCGTTCCCACCTGCATGGGATGAGAGGGCAGGTCAGGAGCGGGGGGAGCAGTGAGTGTCAGCAGAGAAATGTGAGATCCTGAGGGCCCTGCTTGTGTAAAGCAACATTAGAGCAAAGGGGCTAGATTCTGCTCTCATGGTGCTTATTAAGATTGACTCCACTGAATATGGCAGAGTGAAAATAGAGCAGAATAAAACCCCAGAGGCCTGAACTCAGCTTACATTCCAGTGCTTAACTGAGCCAGCACCAAGACCCAGGTAAATGCCTTTTGCAGCAGTTTGCCTTGCTGTAACCGGCTAGAGCATCTATCTCCTCTAGAAAATAGAGACAGAGTTGATAGGAGCCTGGAGAACAGACAGAAGGAAATTATTTCCTCTGGGGTGAGAAAACTGATTAAGTAGACCTAGTTGAAGGTTGCTACTGAATCATTTGGCTCTTTTTAGGTTCCAGATAGCAGGTATGTGGATAGTGCATCGTGCTCCCGGGAACACGTGCTCCTTCAGCTCCTCTTCAACATATGAGCTCTGCTCTCTGTTTTAGTATGTAGCATTCTCTGTGTGGTATTTCCCATGGATCACCTAATAAGACTGGAGTCCTCCGTTGCAAGGCACCTGTTGTGGTATTGAGTAAGGTCAACCCAAGCAGAGAAGGCCCGTCTTTTCAAGCAGGCCTTGAATCATGTCAGGCAGCTGTTCAGCCTGGGATCTATTGCCTGTTGTAAAGGGATATCGAGTAATTTTCACTGTTGAGAGGTGGAAGTATATTCAGTCAAGCCAGGGAACCCACAAAACTATTTTCCCTTTTATACTGCTTGACTCAAAGAGCTTTCCATAAAACTGGACAACGCAAGCAGAAAATGGCAGGAAAACAAGTGAGCACATATGGCAACCAGAGCAGCCAGCCGCTCCCAGCAGCGAGCTCTCTCAGCTTCATCTTCTGTGCCTTGCGAATAGGAAGGGATTCCCTTTGCTCCTGCTAGTTTCACGGCTAGGTCAGAATAACCTCTAGGATGTGTCCCATCTTCCTCCCTATGGCACTTGCATCCTTCCCCTTCCTTCTGTTGGTGGTGGCTCTCCGCAGCCATGCTTCCACTTCAAAGTACGTGCCTCGGATATGCACTTGGAGCAGAGAGTCTCCCTCTGTTGAGACCGAGCCTCTGCGCAGATCACATATTCTTTGCCTCTGAGTCTCTGTCTCACTCTTGCGCCATTCCTCTGAATGACTTCCCAGTTCCAATCTCATTTCCCTGGCTAAGTATATTTATTGCCTGTGTGGGAGATTATTATTATGGGATACCATCAATTCCCCCAAAGAGAAACCTGCAGCCTACATTGCTTCCTCTCACTCACTTGTGCTTTATTAATTTTTCCCAAAATGAGACCTGTCTATCAGCACGGCCCCAGTCTCCTGTCGCCCTAGCCGTAGCAGACAGAGAATTCTGCCAACCAAGCAGCAGGAGAGAGGAGGAGGATTAAGGGAGCGAGGAAGTTAAGATTAGCACTTGACAAGTGTTAGCACAGCAGGGAAAAATTGTGATAAAATCCAGAGGGCCCAGGATGATTTGTGCTCTGGGAAGAGGCTGGAAGGTCCTCAGTGGCATCAGGAGAGAATTTCTGGTGGCATCAAGTGTTTGTCGTCTCTTTTTGCCTCTCTCCTACACATGCCCATGACTACCAACATTCACCCTACACTTCAGCTTGGCTGTTTCAAATCTGAAAGATATTGGCTGATCAGGGGGAGGATATGCTGAGTCACTATCTTCATGCTGCGTCTTCAACTTGCAGAGCTCAAAGATGGAAATGGGAAAAGGCCACCACCCACAAATGCCATGCAACAGACAGTAGAGTTGTAGCCCAGGCCTGGCTGTGAGGTTAGTGGGGTGTGCACCAACTCACAGACTCTCCTTTCACGGGAGCTGCAGTTTAAATACAAGGAATTGAAAGCTCACCCAGTGGAAATGAGATTGTCTCGTTTGGTTGGTAGGGAAGTCATTGGGGTAGGTCTCCCAGGGTTACTCAAAAACACGTTTTTGCTTCCTCCACATTCATGGCCCCAGCAAATTCAGCAGCCGTTGCTTTGCCAGACATGCCGCTGAGTAAGTTTTTCAGGCCGGACAAATAGGAAGTCTGTGGTAACTGCAGGTCTCTACTGTGGCCATAATTTGGAACTCTAGGAAACAGAAAAGACCTACTGCCTCTGATCATATCAGAAGAATAGACTAAGAGAGGGAGGAAGAGGGGAATAAGTATGGAGAGAGCAAGATGGAACAGAGGAGATCAGCAAAAAGGGAGAGTGGAGACTGTGTTGAAAGAATCAACAATACTCATAGAACAGGGAATTACCCAGGGGAGCGGAGTGTGTGTGCGGAGCTGTGAGAAATGTTATGGAAGAAAGATATTAAGGCGAAGCAACTGATATTTGAAATGTTATTTGAAGAGAAGTTTTAATCTGATAGGGCACAGACAGAGAATTAATGGATTTTCAATGAGTTGCATAGTGCTTCGGGACAGTGCTGGGAACAAAACAAGAGTTCTGCTGCTGGAGGTCAACACCGCATCCCTGGCACTGAGCAAGCAGAGAAGAAATCAAAAAAGCAATTGAGAAATGAAGTCTACTAAATTCCTCAGAGATGAAAGAGAGTTTAAAAAATAAAATAATAAAAAAAAAAAACTACCACATCTACTTTCCTTTTAATTACCTAAGAGTTCAGTTTGAATGGCTAGAATCAGATGGCCGTGTAAGCAAAGAAAAATAGGCAAATCGGAAGCATCATTCATGTCCTTCAGAATATGAATGGTAACAGACTGTGCAAGGCAGAGACCTGCCTTTCTACATACGCATGTGTGTGGGAGGGGTGTTGCCAGGAGGAGCAGGACATTTTGTGAAAAGCTAATCACACTCTAGAACCTGCTTGGCAGGGTTGGCCTTAAACTGCTGGATCTCCCCTTCACTTCCAGTAGTCTGCATGACTCGGTAGTCCCTCTGGAGGATAGGATGCAAAATTACTATATTTCAAAGACAAAATAGTATATATTGTATGCCTATTGAAGAGCAATGGAGTGGAAGAGAGAAAGAAGGAATGGTGACAGGAAAAGAGCAGGAGGAAAAAAATGTGCTCTTGGAATGGCAAACTTAGGTGAGATCATCCTTATGCAGAACAGGAAGATCCTGATTCCAGTAAATACCAAAGTCTTGCCAGTAAATGGAACTCCCTGAGCCATCTAGAAAAAATGTTACCAGCTTTGAAGCTCTCCCTTTTTTACTCCTCTCCTTTAGTCTACCTTGCTCCTCCCTCACTTCTCTTTTTCTTGTTCTACCCTTCTAAATGATCAGAGGCTGCAGGTCTCTTCTATGTATCCCACGGTCCCAGTTATGGTCTTGTTGACATCTGGAAGGCAGAAAGTGGCAGAGAACATGAGGGCAGTGAAGCAGTAAGTTGAATCATTCCTATTATTTAAGTCTTTTGGGGAAATGCAGACCATTTGGATTTGGATTTCTGTTTTTTACCCTCCAAGTTTTTACCCTAAAAATTTCCCTTTTCCTAAGGAAATATGGCTTGTGTGACAGCACTCACAAGATAGTGATCAGTTTTTCCTTCTGGTTTTGGAATAAGACAGCTGGATAGTCAAGACACTGTACAGTTCATGGTGAAAAGGCAAGCTGCAGCATGTGGTACAAGACTATTAGAAAATAAACAGCCTACAGAGAAGGACAGATTTTAGAAAAGCCCCAACCATAAGATCTTCAACTGTTTTTTTGTAATCAACCATGATTTCAAAATGAGTCCCAAATTCATCCCAAAACAGGCTTCCTAATGTCTTAATTCTCATTATCTCATATATTGATACAATCAGTAGAATATACTGTTTATAACCAATTAAAAGGAGAAATATCTCTCTACAGCAGCTTGAATTCTTTAGTACATCAGTTTTGGTACCAAACCATCTCAAGAATTCTGCTGAATCTACATTTCTCCTAATATATTACAGAGTTGGAATACCTTTTTTAATCAATAGGTACATCTCTGTTTAGTCTCCAGACTTGAAAATTTCCTCTATTCAAGATGCTGTGTTGTTATTTGTCTGAAACATGAGATGAAATTCCACTTCATATAATGGTTTCAGGACTTGGCACATAATACGTTTCTAAAACTTGGGACTGAATAATGCATTTCCTTTGCATTTTGACATTTTACCCATTTTCTTATCAACAGAACTTAACCCCTCTACACTTAACAAATTGAAAGCAATTACATTTGGAAGAGTATAACATTAGGACTAAAACATTGGGATGCTAGAGTCCTGGCTCCTCTGCAGTCTCCTGTTGGGATCAGTCCTGCAGAGGATATTCAGTCACTATTTCTGGGTACTGAATTAGGACAATATGCTCTGTAGAAAGTCAATAAAGTGTCCAGGTTGAAATACGGAATCAATGTCTTGTCCTTGAGTGCTAAAATATCAAGAGGAGGATCACAGCCTCTCAGCTTTGACTCGCCCTGGGGCCCCACCAGTGAACAACTCAGAAGCCAAAGAACTCTTTTCTTTAAAGTTGACGGATAGAAGCATCATCCCTGGCATGCCTCTGGTTCTTAGCTCCTCCTATGCAGGAACAATCTTCCATTTCTTCGACCTTTTCTAGTGAGAATAAGACAGGAACCTCCTCTCTCATTTTGCCTGTGTGCAGCATCTTAACGTATTTGCACCATAACTGGTGCTAAAAGACAGTCTCCTAATATAAATGACCAATACCAATGAACTCTTATCCCATTATGATAATGCAAAGGGAAAGGTGGAGCTTAGGTATAGATGCAAATCCCTGCCCCATCCAAACTGGTGTAGAGCATGGAAGTGGAGCATATACGTCATCCCACTGGGAAAAGATTCAATCCCTTCCACTGAAGGGATTAAATTTAAGTCACAGAGGAAGCTGGGTTTGTTTTGCAGTGTAAAGCCACTAAGAATGTGTAAACACAAAAAACAGGTAATAATATTAACTCCCATTCCTGAATCTTTTCAGAAATACATTTACAAGTAGCTTTTTTGGAGTAGTAAAGATTTTTCTCTTTTTATTCCTTTTTTTTATTATAGTGAAATCTTTAACAAATAATCATTTTACACTGTACAGTTCATCAATAAAAGCAATAACACCAGGTTATGTAATAAATTAAATATGATGTGCAGTTGAAAGTAATCGTGCTTTCAGGCATCAGCTTCTTGTCACATTAAGGGCTCTGGCAAACAGGTTTAATATTCGTGGAATGAACAGAATTATTGACAAGCAGAGAAGGAACTAGACAGCAACTGAGCATCATATTAATTTTTCAGAGGCCAATATTGCTTTTCCTGCTGACATCGCAACAAACTTTCAGCAATGGCTTTTGCTGGGGAGGATTTTTGTAGTGGCTGCAGTGGCTTGTTTTTTCTTGCTCTTTTTTTCTGCCATCCTGTAAAAATTCATGCCTGTTTGGAAGAGCAAAAGAAAGAAGAACAGTGATTGCTCACAGAGTGTAAGGGCAGCTTTGCCATTGGACTTATTCTCCTGGGATGACAACAGATTACTTGATTCAAGGTTAACTCTGGTTAACTCCAGTTCTGTCCTTTCAGTATACCGGTGGGCATCTTCGATGTTTCCTGAGAGTGGTCTGTAATTCCCATCACATTTCTAGAATGTGGAAGCTTTGGGGACTTGGCACTGGCCCTTGGCTTAGACCAGCCGTCTGATGGTTGAAATATTAAGAGATCCTTTAGGACAAGAGTTCCACAGTACAGGCAAACAAACTGAGGTCAGAATTCCCAAGAAAAGGCCGAGGCGGAATCTGAGCTTTCGGATATACAGAACGGAGGGTCACACAGGGAGCCTGTGGCAATGAAGCGAAGTCAAAAAGGCAAACTTCCTGAGAGCCAATCAGTCCAGTTTCCCGGACATGAGTGTAGGAAGTGATGACAATTCACCTTTTTACCTTAGCATCTGCAGGGTGCTACAAACACAGAAACACAGACGGGGGCAAGAAAAAAAAAAGTGTGAATGAATGGCAGGTCTTGGGCATTTTTTTTTTTTTTGTAAGGCAGAGGTAAAAATAGCCACTGGCATTTTTCTTGTCTCAGATTTGAGCTTTAACCACCACATCCTTCCTCTGTATGCCTCATGTAATTTATCACCCAAGAAAGATGAAAAAAAGGTGCTAAATAAAAGGACTGGTATAGAGAGGCTTGGAAGAAGGTTTTTGTGGTGTAGTGGTCAGTGACTACTCAGAGGAGTCTGATAGATGTTGTCATCAGAGACCCTCACAAAGAGCATTTCTCCAGGGATTTCTGCATCCCTGGAAGAAACATAGCCCACAGCAACTCCCTGGACCACCTTTTATATTGTGGGCAGACTTGTGCTTATCTTCAGTATTTTTAAAACAGTAGATGAGATATCCAATTGTGTATGCAATTAAATGAAAGAATCCCTGTAAGAGGCAGTTTGGGAATATTCCCCCTCTTCTTCCTCAGGGGGGTCATCCCCTTACTTTTGAGCCTTTGTCACCATCCCGGGAACATCTGGAGGAGAAAAAGGAAAGCAGGCGACAGTGAGAGGCAGTGCTGGGCTGCTCAGTTGTGCTTTCATGGTTCTGTTCAACCTTTTCTCCCTGCTCACCTACCACTATCCAAAACTCTGAGGGTGTTAATACTGCTGGCAAGGCAGGCAATGCTGCAATGAGCTGGGCAGGCTTTTGAGCTTGGCAGCACTGTCGTTTGATTGGCCTGCAATCGGTTATTTTAGAAGGGGAGTTGTTTTGCAAGGCCCATCAAATAACACTCAGGTCAGCTTTGTTCATCACAGTGAGCTTTCATAAGCTGACCTTGGCGTATGTGGCCAAATTTTTGGTAATGACCTTCGGTCTCTGCAAGAATCCATCACAACTGGAGATGGCCCCTGCCATTGCATCCTCTCAGCCGTGAAATGTGCCAGCCACCTCATTCCAAAATACCCCACAATGACCTCATTTCTCCAAATAAATGTCACAGTGTGAGGGAGCTAAAGAGGACCGGGGAGAAAGAGGAGCTGTTCATCTTAATCAGAATCAGACTCAGTCTCCCCACTCATTCCAACAAGCAAAATGAAATCAAAACTCTGATAAAAGCAGGATTTTCTTACGCAGTGAAAGGTGATGGAAGTGTGGTCTCCAGTTCTCATCTCTTTTACCAGAAAACTGGTAAATTGTTGGATATTGTTAGCATTCAGATTTACCTGTGTGGTCTCTTACTGCTATCCTGGAGATGCACTATAACTGGCCCAAATACCTCTGTGAACCTAGACTGGCCTCTTGGCAGACTTTTCTTAGTGATAACCTGTGTTTCTACAGCACCTAGCACAGGTCCTGATTTCAAGCTCCAGGAAGCAGGCCAAGCTTGCTGGGGTTAGGGAGTCATTCACCCCACAGCAGGGAGGAGAGGAGGGCCGAGGTTTTAGCCCCTGCCCAGGCAGCCTACAGCATAAGTATGTAGACGTGGTTGCAGGGCAAGAGGTACCGGCATAAGGAGGGAGCAGATAGCCAGGAGACTCTCTCTGGTCATGGGCCTGTAACTCTGTGCTTCACTACATGGTGGTCAGGCAGAGAGGGAGCAACAGGCTACATTCAGTGCTGTGCCTCTGTGTATTCTTCCACAGGTGAACTCTCCAAAGCTGTACCCTCTTTGGTCTTCAGCACCATAAGAGGCTGCTCACTGGCAGAACATGGAGTGACAAGCACTGTTCCCATGGGTGAGGAACACTTGTGATGGGATTACTAGCCTCACGTGGCCAAATGTTATAAAAAAGCAGGAATGGAAGTAAGAAGGACCTGTCAGATGAAGGACGATGACAGAAGAGTACCTGATTTTCAGGCAGTGCAGAAGTGCTTGTAGCATTCAGAGGCAAGTGGCAGACAGGGCTGAGAAAGCTGACACCAACTTGCAGTGCAGAAATGTCACAGGCAAGGCAGAGGAAATGACAACCCCCAGTGATTCTGGATACTGGGGTTTAGGAACCAACAAGATACGAGCTTTCAGCCTACATGATTATCTCACACGTCCCTTCACATATTCCCGCACCACCTTAGTTCACCAGGGCTTCACATCGCCTCCTGGCAGGGAGGTCACTGCTGCTCCAGGAAGGCTGGGCAGGAAGTGCTGCATGCTGTGCTGCGGTAATCAGTCACCATTCTTGGACATCACCAGCCAAGGACCTTGCCCCACCCAGCATTCACCTGCATGCAGCTCCCTTATCTCAAAGATCTTCCTTCAATCCAAGATCTTTTTTCCATCCAGGATCTTCACCTTCGCCTTTCCTGGCCTTCTCCTTCTAAGAACACTTCTTTTCGGGAACTCTCTTTTTCCTGTTATTTCCAAACTAAATAGGCTATGTGCAGAAACGCAGCACCTGACCAGCCTGGTGATTCAGTCTCATGTCTCTTTATTAATTGGAGGATTTAGGACATGCCATTCTTGCTCAGTCTAGTGTCCTCTTGTTCAGTCCAAGTGTTGTCAAAATTTACAGCTAGCTCACACCAATTGCAGCAAGCAAGCAGCAAGCTTATGCTTGAGAGTTCAAGAGTTTAGTTTTGAGTATGTGCCCACACATACACCAAATTATCTGCTGCCTTTTAGGGCTCACAACCAAAGATTTTTATTATTATTATTATTATTATTATTTTGCCAGTGAGAAGGAGAAGGATTGTTTTGCATAGATGCAACACCAAGATGTTGGTCAGATGCAGGGAGAGTTACTGAGTCTGACCAAACTGCAGGGAATTATTCCCAAGCTGCTTGTTTTAAGAATTTTTGTGTCTAATTATGCCCAAGCCTGGACAGATCACTGGGGTGTCCAAGTTCAGTTAAGAGATAAACAGAGTGAAATGGCCTCAGGTGCACTGGACACAAGATGCCTCACTGGTTGGGAATAAATTTGTCTGTCCTCCACTTTGTCTCATGTAGGAAAGAAACCAAGAGTGAGGGCTGATAAAACACCAAAAAGGTATCAAGATACCTGGAGTTCTTGAGTGAAAGTGCCAGAAAGAGACAAAGCTGCAAGAGAAATGTCAATGTAAGACCACCCTTTCGGTAATGAGCTGTTTTACAAAATGTGGAAAATGTTAGAATTTGAAGCATCACCTGTGTGTCCAAATGGTGTATTAGCCACTTAATATACCTTGGAAAATGTTGCTAGGGGCAAGCAACAGAATAAATATAGGATGAGCATGAAGCCATTTTCACCTCAGGCAGAACTTACCTGCAAAGAGCTAGAGGGCTGAAAAAGGATCCAGGCAAGGGCTGCAGCAGCCAAGGCATGGAACATTTACCCACATACAGGTCACTTCCTTAGAGAGGATGAGAAGGACATTTTCTCTCCAAATAGTGACAGAAAGCAGAGAGAGAGATGATTTATGTATTGACCCTATTGGGCTATCGCAGCACAGCAAAGGATGGTAGTTTCAAAAGAGTTCAGCACTATTCAGAATAGGGGGAAGGAGTCAAAAAAGCACTGCAGGCAGTGTCTTTAAAATGCAATCTCAAATATTAATAATGAGAATTGCAATGAGGTCCTTGAATTACTTTGGATGGACATCCCGTTCCAAGAGTCGCCTGCCTTCCTCCCTGCAATGGGTGCCAGTGGGAAGAAGTCAAAAGACTAGATTTTAGTGAGTGAAAAGTGGAGAGAAGATTCTTTTTTCTGTTACCAAGCTTTCTCAAAGTTGTTGGCTACGCTTGTCTTTAAATCTTCTCTAATTTCCATCAATACTTAGCAGGATCCAAGTATTTCACTGGCTTTTGCAGGAAAGATGAGGAAATCCTGCTATCCCCATTGTACAAATAGGGACCTGGGGTGCAGAGAGAGAAATACATCCAAAGAAATGCGTGTATGACACTCAGGCTCTGAAATACATCTGAGAATCCTGCTAAGTACCTACCAACCTGTAAAAGGTTGAGACCATTTGATTCCCCTAGAAGTCAATGGAAGATCAAGAACTTGCACGTGGGTTCCTGATATCACTCGGCATCCTCTTATCTGGGATGTCTTTTCTCTGACTGCTGAACAGAAGAGAGCTGCAGTATTTTTCTTAGAGTGATTAAATGAAACAGATTTGTTAAAGCAAGCAAGCAAACAAACAAGGCACAGTCCTTTGTGTTAAATCTCACACAAGAAACACTCCCAACTTTCTTCTAGATTTAGATACATTATTGTTAAAATAAAGCAATATTTATTTTTATCCTCACATTTTACCTTTTCTACTTAACCAGGTTGCTATTTTAGAGTTGAAAGCATGCATGCAAAAAAATGCAAATCCCAAATTTCAAAGGCACCTTCCACTTGGAATTGGATCTATTTTTGTCCCTGTGACTATCTTGCACAGCTCTAATTGTCATGCCTTGCTCTGAAATCCATAGTATACTCCTCTTGCCAGCATATTTCTGGATTATTGCTCATTGTGATCAGCCCATTGTGCTTTTTTTGATAGGGGCCAAATTTTGACATGAGGTGCTGAGTCATGCATAATGTGAATCTTATTTGTGTCTCAAATAAACCTCCTTTTTTCTATTCCCCATGTACCTAGGCCAACACCTGGCACAGTCTCCTGTTTCCCAGGTAGACAAGGAGAAAAGCACCTGAAATACAACAAAGAGCTGAGCAGCTCAAAAAAAATCATTTATTATTATTAGAAAATGTCATAGGAAGTGCCAGTCTTCTTTTGAAACTGAGGTCTCTGGCCTTGGGGGAGAAATATTTAATTTCTGGAAACTAAAAATGTAGTCAAACCTGAGATGGGGTTCAGTGAAAAAATACTGGAGGATAATGACTGATTTTCTAAAGTACATGCTATAAGCAGTTTTAAGGAGGGATGGAAAGGGAGAAGAGCACTTGGTGCATGGAGTTGCAAATCCAAATAATCCCTTGTCTATCCTGTAGGCTTCTGTGTTTTCCAGAGTCCTTTCCCTGAACGCCATACTACAGTGTGGGCCTAGCTCTGGCATGACCAGCTGCCCGCACACTTCGGTCGCGTGACGTGGGACAGGCTTCTGTGCAGTGAGGGCTCCTGCCAAGACAGCTGCCAAAGCTGGTCAAGAAGCCACAAACCTTACGTAAATGGACCCTTTAAATAGCTGGGATGATTTTCAGGATCACCCCTTTCCCTTCTCTCTCAGTTTCTTATCTGGTGCATAGTCAATATATGTGAGTACCATTTAGTATGTCCTCAAGAAGAGGGATGCATTCTTACCAGATAAAGCGGAAGAAAGAGGTGATATTGCGGATAAAATCTGCAGTAGTCTATGCAATGGCATCCTAAACCTGTGGTGTCGTTCCTTTCTCTTAATAGGCCTCTGTGTGTGGCTGTTCTGCTCTTGAATTTTCAGGTGTCAAATGCAAAGTGTGTGATATGAGTGCTGCTGCTTTATGCTCCAAATCTCCCCACAAAAATTTCCCTGACTTTCATGCACTGCTGTGTTTAGATGAGTGAACTAAGCAGGGGCTCCAACTTTACCTGCTCTGTGCCCCCGCAAGCCAGGCTGCCCGGTGAATTCATGTAGAACAAGCTCTGGAGGATTTTTGTTTGCTATTGGTGCTGACCAGCTGCTTCACAAACTGTTGGGTTGTTTTAGTTTTGTTGCCATAACCATTTGGCTCCCTTGGTGCTATCCATCACCTGCAGATGAAAATGAAAAGCCTTGAAAATCAGGTGACAGCAATCCAGCATGTCCAGGAGTGAGTATGTGTGTCTGTGCACGTGTGAGCCCACAAAGCAAAGCGGGCTGCTGTAAGTAAATTGTAAGCACCCTAGAAACAGAGTGCTTGGCGCTGGTGGGAGGGAGTGTGTGTGTGAGGGAAGTGGAGATACACAGCCCGATGTTCTTCTTTATAAAAGCTTCCCCTCGAGATCACATCCCCTTGAAGGTTCAGGTTAAATTCTTTTGTGACTGGGGCTCAAGGAACACTGATTGTGTTTCAGTTAGTCATGCATCGTGCATGGATCTTCAAAGATGAATTATTTGGCTAAAGAGAAAGCTAATTTGACTGCAGTTCTCAGCCTTGTCATACAGGAAATCTCTGGAAGATGAAGTGTTTTTCTGGCTGTAAGAATCCAGAATTCTGGGGAAAATCCTCAAAGCTGTGGGTAAGGGGTATGTTGATGAGGATGTCCCCAGCTGAAGTCAAACCAGCCTAGTGTCTCAGGCATATGGTACTATCAGAACTCCCTTGGTAGTTTCCTCCAAGGTTTCTCATCATCTAATGATGAGAAACTGGAGCATTTGCCTAGTCATGTTGCTGTTTGGAAGGTGATTCCTTCCATCTTTCCCCATTTCCACTTGCATTTTTTCTCCATGTCTAGAAAAAAAAGCAGCCTGTGCAGAAGCTGGCAGTGTAGACCTAGGGCTCAGCACAGGTGTCGCACTGATTTTATATCAGTGCAGCTCCAGGGCCTCTGGCAGTTCCTCTTGGCTTCCATCAGTGTACATGAGAGGAGAAGCAGGAACTGTTGCAGGAGATCTGTGGAGAGGAAACCAGGTGGGGGTAAATCCCCATATTTCCATCAAGTTAAGAATCTGTGTGTTTGGTTGCCTCACTGACTGACCTTAATGGAGTTAACCTTGATTTATACTGAAAAAGGAGAGGAGAGAATTGAGCACAACAAGCCGAATCCTAGAATAGAAAAAGGCCACTTGAGAGGGAGACAGAGTGCAAGGAAGAAAAGTTAACGTCATGGCCTGTACAATTCCATCTTTGCAGGTCCCTCAGGCACCATAACCATAAACAGTCTCTTCAAAAAATGTGAATATTATGCTCCTTCCTGACAGTTTTTTTTCCCAATTTCCTTCTGTCTTTACAAGTAGCTGAAGAAAATAAATATTTAATGACCTATTTCAATATTTTAACGTAGGTTTCTTGGTTAAAACACCACAAATCTCTCTATGAAAGGGAGACAATATAATTACTAAAGTAATGAGTGTTGTAGCAAGTAGGAAGTGGGTTGGAAGGGAGAGAGGAAGGAAAAGAAATGAGGCACAGCTACAGAGCACAGGGTCATATCTTCATCTGGTGGAAATCAGCAGGGCCCACTGATTTCAACACTGACCCATTTCAAATGCTACTTCCTGGAGCTTACTGGGAAGGAAAGACTCAGCCATTTTCCTGTTTTACCCATCACCAGGCCTTTGCATAAAAACACAGCAGAGTTTCTCTCCTCATCTCTGGCCAAGCCAGGTTACTTCTGATCCTGAGCCCCGTGCACAGCTTTCCAGATCCCCTGGGACAAGAGACCCCTCATTGCTCCAGACACATGGAGGAGAGCGCTAAGGGAACAGTTGCCCTCCCACTGATGCTGCCTGCAGTGGTCACTCTTCGCTGCCAGTATACGATGAGGCAGTTGTGGACCTGCCCAGCCGCTATGCCTCTTCTCCAGCTGCAGAGTGGCCTCATGCTACCCCAAGACATTGCTCAGCTTGCTTCCCTCCAGCTTTGTTTTGTCAAAGCTGGAACATTTTTGTTCTTTAAGACAGTAGTGCTTTTATGTGGCACTTTCATGAAAGCCACATTCTCCTCTCACTCATCCTGATCTACATTTGAAGTCGTCCTCTTGCACAGGAGAGGAAGAAGGTACAGTGCACGCAGCATAGTATCTTGCTGGCATGCGTAGGAAGAGAAACCAGAAAACCTGGGTCCCTTGCCCTTGCTTCCAACCACATCCTTGCACTGCTATGAACCTCAGCCTGTCCTGTGTGTCCGAGCACAGTGATTGCAACAAATAATACACATTCCTGGGGCTGAGCCAATGCTACTTCATTAAATAACACTCATCATGCGGACAGGGGTGCATGCAGAGTGGCAGCATTGTTCTTATGAGACAGAGGTGGGCTACAGCCCAGGAAATGTGGCAGCGAGTATTCTCTATGCAGTGACAACCTGGGAGTGAAATCTTGGACTGGTAGCTGCAGTGAATATTTTATGCTTTTCTCTCTCTCTTTCTCTCTCGCTCCTTCCTTCGTCTGATCTCGGCAGCAGTCTCTAGCCAACATAATTCTTTGTGAGTTACTTTCGTTAGCAAAACCTTTCACCCTGTGAAGATGTTCTACTTAATTAGTAAAAGTTCAATTTTTTTGTCACCGACAGAGCCCCATACATCACCATGTCTGGAGAGTCATTAGCTGTAAAATTAATCAGGGTGGATAATGGCAGAATAGAGTCAGAGCCCTTTGTGTTCCTTCCCACATCTCTGCCTCCAACGTGAGAACCTTTTCAAGAAGGGGAAACCAAAAAGCATCTTTGAATATCCAGGAGACCAGTTTCCTAGGTAGCACTGAAGTGGGGGGTATTTCTGAGCCTGAAGTGGAGCAGTGATGAGGCAAAACATGGGATAAAAAGGCAAAAGGCTGTCAAACATATTCTGCCTCTGTCAGACCTCCTGCTAAGAAGTATTCCAGCTGAGGCACTGTGGAAGGATGCTGAAGGGATGAGGTTTTCCCCTTTTGCAGCCTCTGGGAACACATCAAATGCATTTTCTTATTCAATTCTTCATCAGCAAGTTTGGGTGTAGTGGGAAAGGGGCTAGGTTAGATAGAAGAGTTAGCCATATATGGTACTTTGAGGCAGTTTGAGGAGCCTGTGCTACAAGGCGATGCCTTGAGGAAATTCAGCCCCATGAGAGAGTTTCAAACAAGCAGAGGGCTGGGTTTATAACCCAGGCATTTTCTGTGCTGCACTGCAGGAGCTGTGGCACACTGCTCTGCTTCCTGGCGGTTGGTCTTCGTGGTCACGCTAACCCTGAGGACTGCCCTCAGCAAGAATGGTAGGGATAAAATCAAGGTGTCTTTGCTACCCTGTGCTGCACTGACGTGTGCGATGTGCAGCAGTGATGCCTTTGTAATGGTTTTCTCCAACTTGTTATAGGTCAACTTCGGATTCCTTAGCAGATGGCGGAGGAGGAGAGTTGTTTGTGTAGCTATTTCTGCTCAAAAAGTCTCTTCTTAAAGGCAGCTACTGCAATTTCCCATAAACTCCCCTGCTTCCAGATGGGTTGACTGACACAAGAAGGCCAGATGACATGCTTGGGTTCATGGAATGGCTCAGCGCAGATTTTCATGTCAGCTTCTTCTTGGCTGTTCTTTATCTTTTCACCAATTTGATCCCCAGGAATGGAGAGCGGGCTTGTCTCCTGGCAGATGGAGCCCATCTGTGACGGCATGCAGGTGGGAAGGTTGCATGAAGTTGTGCTGAGGATGCTGGATGCTTTGCAGGAATCTTTGGAAAAGTACTTCAGCTTAGGACACTTCTTATAAAAATAATATCTTGTACTATTGCTGTCTCCTCAGCATGGGATATTGTCAGTGTCACATCACCTCTTCCTACTCTGGTGCTTCTTAAATTAGGAGGAAGGTGGTAGTAGCTAGTTGTGATGAAGAACATCCGCATCCTTTATTTGTTATTATTAAGGGAGATCTTACTGGTTGATTGATATTAAATGAAATAATTACAGATAATGCAGCTGGATGCAAGTAAGTTGTTATCACTTACAATTTTGTATAATTGATGATGTGAACTCCTTGAAAGTGAATTCCTCCTTCTCATGGTACACTTCATTTTGGTACAGAACAAGACCAGACAGAGGGAGGAAAGAAATATTTTGCCTGCACAAAAATATGTCTTCCCACTTTGTAATTCTCCTCCTCAAAAAGCATTTGAAAAGCAGACATCCTTGGAATGACTTGCCTAGGCCGCCACACTCCCTCCAGGACTTGCCACTTCTCTGCTGCCTCTGCTGATGCACATAGCACTGTAGCATTTTGGAGTCATCTTTGACTAACAAGTGGCTCAAGGCCTCTAGCTCTGTCCTCACACTCCTGTCGAGTGCAGTTAAGTGAGTGTCTTAACAAATAGAAAGTGATTTCTCTGCCACATCCCTTCTGGGTATGAGTCCCACCCAGCTAGAATCACAGATGCTGAGGCCTTGTCCCTAAGAATGAAGCATGTGCATCTTGGTAAATAATTTTGTCCTTGGCATCTGATAGATTTATAAAGCTTGTTTCCAGTGTGCTTGTGAAAGGATAAAGCAGAAAAATTGAAGCCGCTTGCCTCAGAACTCGACATGACTCCTCGCAGTGGGCCATGCCCTTACGCAGTAGTGTCTCTCCACAAAGCTGCAGAGCTTCACAAGATACTTCCCCGGGGCAAACCGAGGGGGAAAACAATTGTTTCCAATGCACCCAAACCCACGTGAATCATGCAGGCTTTTTTCTGCCTTTTCTTGTGAAAATAGAAGGGAAGGAGAAATTCTCTGAAGCTTAAATGAAAAGTTTTGCTTTCCATGAACGTAAAAGTTCTTTTCATCTTTGGGAATCTTTAAGCTTAAAAAAATATATACAATTTAGATAATAGAAGAACTTGTTTTTCATTTGAAAAGAATCTTTATTTTTAAAATGCCAGAGTGGTATATTATCTTTTTTATTTGCCTTTATTTTCAGAGTAGCTATTTGACAGAGCCAAAACAATCTGTGAAGAGCTTCACCTGCCCTGAGATTACTTTTTCAGCAAACAAAAAAATGATCTGTAACATATACTGCTGTTATACCCAACTACAGTTGCAGACCTCTGTTTCAGGCTTTTCCTAATTGTCTTTTTCTGTTAATTTTTTTATTAGTAGGAATTGAAAAGCTCAGGGATACGCTCCCAAACTATGTGGACTTTGAGGCCGCGTTATGGTTTGACAGTGTCCCTAGTGTGTGCAGGACCCTGCTGTGTCAGCATATTCCTAGCGATTCACACGCAGGCCTCAAGATGCCCCATCCCGCGTCAGGGTCCCATCTTAAAAGCACATAACAGGTAGAGGATTAGCACTTTAAGTGGTAGTGCTACCAGATCGGCACTGCTAATTTGGATAGAAGAATGAAATGATATTGATTCAGGATTATGGCCAGGTAAAGACGCCATCCCGCTATTTGTTTTGTCTTTGATGTTCAGTAAATGAACTAATTTATAGATGGGATTAGTGTGATCTTCAGAACAGAGGTCAGAAATAGAAAGCAGTCCTCTGAACTGCATGAACCAGAGACTGGATTAGGATTTAGGAGGAGAAGAGGGAAAAAAAAACCTAACTAAATAAATATAGTTACCCTAATTGACAGAATTAGTTTGAACTGGCCTGAGTTCTATTGTAGTGTACTTACACTGTTTTGCACTTAATTCTCTTGAGTTTAAATACACTGTCTCATGGTGCCAGTTTGGAATCAGATAGATGGAGATAATACTAAATTATAGAGTTATAATTTGCTCCCCCTCTGCTTTCACAAATTAGCCCCAAACATCCTCAGTGTGCATGTCTCACTAATCTAGAATATGAACTACAGTAGCTTTCTCCCAGCAGTGTCCTGGAGGGGACATCTGGCACTTGCAGTAGTCACGGATTTTCTCCCCTATGAACTGAAATTTAGTAATTTGCTTGATATTTACCTGGGGAGCTGATGAGAACATTCTGAAGATGTCTACATCTCAGTGGAAAATAATGGATATAAATGTATAAATTTATTTATTTATTTATTTATCTCAGTAAAATGATACGAATCAATAAAAACAATAAAATGATCCTTTCTTCCACCCTTTGCAGTCAGTATCTAGTTTTTGGCAGGGGGGACCTGCAGTGCACTCTTATAATCAGATCTTGTCAACCCAAGCGACAGTGATCTCCAGGGCTTAAAAATCAGCCTGTCCCTCAGGAAACCTACTTTCAACCCCCCTGAGAAACCGGCAGGTGTGACTTTAGGTGACTTTAGGTGACCTTAGGTTCCTCTGCTGCTCTTGGCTTTTTGGTTCCTGTTTTGTCTTTTCCCTGATGAAACTGTAAGCTTTTTAGGCCAGGGGTCTTCTCTTAGGTCACAGATTCACAGTGCTAAGCACAAAGTGGCTTTGATCTCAAGAGAGGTTTGAGGGCTTTAATATAATACAGATAAGGGAAGCCAGGGCTCTCCCTTCCCCCTCCTCTTGTTGTCTGAAGCTGAGAGAGTAGTAAGTTGGTGTCTTTAAGAAGCTTGAAAAACAAATCACACTTAGCTAGTATATGTTAAGTGCTGAACTTCACACTGCATAATAGGCAGGCAAATATAAGAACCTGCTCTGCTAATTAAGATCCAGAGGGGAAAGTGGAATGGGTGTTAGTGAAACTTCCCCAGGAAAGCTAGAATGACTCAAATAGGTCAATTAAGCAAAAGAAATGTGAGAAAAGGATGATTTCTGAAGGAAAAATCTCCCTTCCCCCCACCTTGTGACCCAGCATCATGCAGATAGTGTAGAGGGGGGATCATTTTCATTGTGGCACCTGCCCCAGGCACAAATTGCCCAGACAATTTGGTCCGATCTGTTATCAGGATGCATCAGATTTCCCCGTGGTCTCTTTACTCTCCCAAGTTCTAGGATGTAAAACCTTTAAGTGCAATGCAAGAGCAAAAATGGCTCCAAGGCAGCCAGGCTAGGATGGATGTGCTTTAAAAGCATCTGTTAATTCTATATCTCTTTTCAGCCATAAAAACTACTTCACACCCTATCTGCAATCCCCAGTTTTAGTGGCTTTGGTATTTTGGTGGAGGGAAAGAATGAAGCCTTGAGCATGAAGAAGGAAAGGGATAGTGCATAGTGTATAACAACATTTTTTAGTGATCAATTAATTTGATGGTCTTTTCAGACTTTTTCCTACATGGTGATTTCATGCAAAAGGCTGGGCCTTTAGTTTTCAAAGTATCACCAAATCACTGCCTGCTCGTGAAACAGAGCCTGGGAATATTTTCTCCCTTCCCTTTTGCAATGCATGACCAGAAATAAATAAACAAAAGCCATCTTAATTATCCACAAGCACATGAGCAGTGCAAAGGATCCATTAACATAATTGGCAAAAAGTGGTAATTCTAACAATCTTCCCCTAGGTTGTCCATGGTGCATCCTGCCTTAAGAGCCATTCCCACAGGGTACTTGGCTATGGAGCCACCTCTCCCCACTGTTGTCCCTGGCACCCCCACTCATCCCTGCCAGTGACTGCCACCTCCTGCTTCTTCCCAGCTCCGTAGCATAGATCTGTGGGTGCCCATGGGTGCTTGTGGACTCACGGGGCGCTCATAGAAGGAAGGGGAACGAGGGACAAGCAGGCAGCGCCTACGAGTTGGAGGTGGCCCAAGCAGGCCGGGTGCAGTGGCTTGGACTGATGCCTTTGGAGATGGTGACAGATGCTTCCTGGTAGAGGCTGTGCTGGCTAATTCAGGGCTTTGCGGTTTGAGGCAGAATCACAATTATTGCCAATTAGGAGATCGTAGCAACAGCTGCTCTGAATAGGGCCTTGACTCCTGCCAAAGAAACCTACCATTACTTTTAGCCAAGTTCAGATATCTACATTTCTAGATTAGGGCTCTCGGTGTGTCTGTGTTCCCTCCACCTTGTATGAAGCAATTCTTCCTTTCTCGTACACAAAACCACCTCTCTTGAGGAATTTGGCAGTAGAATCCTCCTTATCTTTACCCTACCAAAATCCTTCCATTCCAGCTTCTCCATATGCAGTATTTAATACTCCTGCAGTGCAGTCCATCTCCGTCCCTTCCCAGTTCCCCCATCACCTCTGCCTGCTTCATGATGTATGGGTCTTGTAGGCAGTGTTGGCCTGACCCAGCCTGACAAAATCAGAAGGAAATCTGGTTTTATTCTCCTTAGGGAGAATTCATCACAGAAGGTGTTTCATTTAGGGAAATTAGTGATGAAGGAAAGGAGAACCAGGCATTTATTCTGATTTAGCATTAAAAATACAGCTATATGCAGCTGTGTTAAGGGCTGAAATAGTCTCTCCACTTTACTTTCTCTTCTCTCACATATCACATAGTCCAGAGACTCAATTCAAGAGAAAAGGGCAACGGGCCCGTTGCTGGCCTGAAAATGCTGGCTGTGGCAGAGGAACGGAAAGGACAAGTGGGAGATGCTGATCAACGACACATGTCTTTCTCCATTTTGTCTCATAACTACTCATCAGTGGCAAATCTAATCCTAAAAATACAAACCAGACAAATCCATTGGAAGGAGAAAAGGGAATTTGTGGATGCTGGCTTTATTTATGATTTAGCTAAATCCCTGCTTGTTTGGATACTGAGTCTGTTGAATCACGGCAGAGCTAAGCAAACCAGAAGAGAAACCCTGAAGTACGCAGTGCAGAGTCCTAGAGAACTGCTTCAAGTGGCGGCAGTTTTGAGCCTTCTATTTCTGTACTCCTCGAGCAGAGTGAAGGCGATCTTTCCCTCTCTCTGTGATCCCCCTTTTCTATCTCCTTGTACAAGATGCAAGGACATGCTCATGGTAAACCTCATGGTTTGCTTAAGGAGTAATTTTAATGAGACAGCTGTGGAGGTGCTTTCGCTTTTGGGGGAAGTTAATGCTGCTGTTGGACTCGATCAAATCTGTTTCAGTGTTGCACTGTGAATACCAGGCAGCTTTAGGACAGATTTACAACCAAGACTTCTTTCTCTACTGTAGCAAACCCACTGTTGGAGGAACCTCAGAGCCTCTCTGAAGACACAGCCCCAGCTGTCCTGTAAATAGTCATGCATCTGGATGTGACATCACCAGGTAGCTGAAAAGGTGATGCCAAGGGAATCCCAGGCCATGTCTTAATACATGTGCCATAAACCAGTGCTGCTGTTAACAGAACTCTGCCATACTAGCCCACATTTAGACACCTTAAAAATCTCTGCTGGTGTCAAGTCTGCTGATGTCAACAAAACTTGCCATCAGGCTTGCCCATTACGGGTTTTTTTGATGCTCACATGGCTGTGCTCTTCATCATGCCTTCCATTCTAAATGGGATCCAGGAGGAAAATTTTTCACCTGTGAGCTTTTTTTACTAGTTTAGTGTCACCTTTGTCTAAGTTTCAGCTCCTAGTGAAAGACACGCAGCTTGTCAATCAAATTGTAAGGCAAGAAAGGCCTGATAACAAATCAGCCCACTCAACTTTCTGCCCTGGACTGCCTGCAAACCTGCGAGGATGCAAAACTACTGAAGCAATGCTTGTCTAGATAACAGTATTGTCTATTAATCCACGTGGAGCACTTAGACACTATGGAAGATAAGTGCCTTGTAAATACAGATAAATAGATTAAATTAGACCTTGACAGTGGTTCATGCAAAAGACATTTTTATGTGCAAAAATGGTAACATTGTAGAAAAATAGCTATTTGAAACCTTGGGCTAGAGCTTCCATAATTGATATTGTTGGAGGGAAGAGGAAGCTAATGGAGAAGAGCTGCTGTGCCAGCCATTTTGTCTTTGACGAATTCTTCCAGCAGCCAAAGTGACATTACCCAGCTCCCATTTAGGCCTCAAAGTGAGTGGCCACATTTTTCAAGAGAACACAGCCTGATGAGTACTTAGTCCTTTCTAAACTCTCCTTATGAGCACTGTAATGGAGGGAGGGAGGAAGGAAGGGAGGAGGAAGAGTGCTTTTGAAAATCTGTCCTCTCTTTACATCCTGACTGCTTGGAAATTTGGACCACTGCGTAGTTCTGAGAGCAGCCCAGTGACCTGTGACCAGCTGACTAGACTTGTAGATTGTTCCTGATGGAGATTTCTTCTCAGTAATTTCAATCACAGTGGGAGGAAAAGGATGTGGAGTTTCAGTTACTATGAGCTCAGCTGATCAAAATTTGGGGAGCTTTAGGGCAGTTTAACAAAGTGGTAGCCATTCCAGCCCATTCACGTATAATCTTCCGGCAGATGGGAAGTTCCTCCAATGATGCACATTAGCATCTTCCTATGCTGCATACATCTATTCTACTGCAGATGAAGACAGGCCCTTGATGTTAATTTATCCACACAAAATAAAAGATTGAAAAGCAGAAAATAAACATCTGAGTGATCTGGGAAATCCCAAAACAAACAGTAGTTTTGTTCCTCAAACAAGTTACAATTAAGTAACAGCACTGTTCCTCAAGTGCCACCCACTCCCATTGCGTTAGGTACAAAACCCAAGTGCTTAAAAGCCAGGGGATGAATAATTAAGAACATCATACATCTTTTATTGCCTACATAGAACATATAAAGGGTGACATCCTGACCCAGCTGAAGTCAATGTCAAAGTTCTCCTTGACTTTAAATGAATTTGGATTTAAACTAAATTGTTTTGCCAAATGCAATGAAATGTGTGTTAAAGTACCCCTCAAAAACCTTAACTCTGACCTCAGAGAGATACTTCTCTATGAGCACTTTTAGAATTTAAGCAGAAAACAAAGCCTTTCTAAAAAATATGAAATACACATACAGAATGAATGCTGATTAGCGGAAGAACAATATTATGGAAATTATTTTTTTTTCTGTAAAAATGTGCATGTATTTGCCTATAAAAAATACAATATTACCCTATAGTAATGGTTCTTGAAAATACTTGAGCTAACTAATCTTCAGAATATTCCTTAAAAGAAAATATTTGAACACCAAATTCAGTACAATAAAAATATCACAAAAAAGAGAAAAGAAAAAGAAGAAAAAGACCCCAACAATTCAGAGGTTAAATATAGGGTTGTTTGCCCAAGTAAAAGTGCATTTCTTTGTGCTCAGCTTAAAAATATATGTTTATTATGAGGGCAGTTTGGGGTTTCAGGAGTCCTTAGTCATTCATTTCCTTGCTTTTAAATGTGAGAGTTTTGCAAATGATGTGATAAGTAAGTATATTGTTGTCACTTAGCAACCTTAACTCGTTTCTGAAGTGAGCTGTTTGTTTCTGTAATAAATAAGACACTCAGATACCATGGTGATGAGCATTGGAGACCTTGTATGCTTTGACAGAGTGCTATCTTGATAAATATGATATTGTTCAGAGTTATAAGGCCTTCACAACAGAGGACTAGCTTTTCTACCATGTCCACACTGCTTTGTGAGAAGGACTTGAAAGGTGTCCTGAAGACCTGAGAGTTTGGCCTTAGACATGGCTGGAGGTCCCCTTTACAAAGTGCAAGATAATGGGCTTGCAACCTTAGACAGGTTTATAACCAGGTCTCAGATCAGATTCTTTCCTTGCTATGGCCAGACTTCCATGTGCAACTTTATTGCAGGCATCCAGCTCCACTCTCCTGAAACACCAGCTTTTCATCTGTAAGCAGTCCCACCAGAACTGCTCGGCCATCTCTTGACCCCTAATTACTCCTTTATGCAGTTCTTCCAATGTAACACAGCTATAAAGCCAGCTTAACCAGCTGGTGGAAGACTACTGGCCTCCAGGAAGCCTGCTGAGATAAAGAACCTCTGGTAGAGTCCTACCTCTAGGAGACAAGGACAGATCTTGAGGGCTGTGTCTAGAGAAAAGAAGAAAAGAAAAGGTAGAATGACTGAGATAACCAAATCCCCCAGATTTTGAACTTTCCAGATCTCTCTTTGGAATTCTCAGCTTCCGAGGCTAAATTAAAGCAACTGTAGGCTGGTAAGACACATATTGTTAAGCAACAGAAGCCAAAATGACTTCTAGTCAACTCTTTCCCAACTTTAAATGTCATTTACTGCACAAGGCTCCAGTAAAGTCCTGCCTGCAGACTGCTTGAGTTCGCCCGTCTTTTTCCAATTTCTCTGACTCTCAAGTCCTTCTTTTTCTTATGTAACTCCTGACTTTACACACAATGTATTTTTGTTGATGTTACTACTCCTTGAGTTTAAATTAATCTTTTAAAGAAAGATGAATCACATGAACTTCCTTTTGTTTTTAGAAATCACATCCATATTAATAATCCACTAATCATGTTTGATAAATCAGAATTCGTTGTGAAACATACTAACACTTCATGTTGCTTCATTTTCTAATCTTGTAGAAAGAGTAATTGTGTATGCAATGCATTTAAAGGGACTGGATTGGGCTATCTCGGGTGTCTCATTCAATCAGCTTTCTTATTAGTAGAATATGGCTTGTGCGCTTGAATCTAAGCTATCTTCTGAAAAACATAATTAAGTCTTCAGCACTTCTGTAGCAAGAGGCGTCTTCACAGTGTGTGTCAAACATAATCTTTTTGCTGATGTTGGCTTGAGTCTGCAGCTAACCTGGAAGAACAACTCTGGGCTCTCCTCTCATCTCAATGGGGTAAGTAGACTGAAACCTCAAGATCTTATTTTTGCAGTCGACAATGGTAACCATTTCACTTGCAGTCATACAATAAACAGGGGAATGACTGTTTATGGAGATCAGTAAGGTCTATTATAGGCAGTGGCTTGTTTAACCTAGGAGTAGTTTGTGGATAAGAGTGAGAAGATGGTACTTTCCCCCTCAGTCATTTGCACATGAGTGTGTAATGTTGTTTTCTAAATGTTTGTAACCTGGGGCTTTTGGCAGCATCTGGATAAGTGCAAGATGAGCTACATCACGTTTTTTTGGCAGTGGTGCCTTCATCCTGATCTTTGTTTTAGGGAAGGAGGAAACTTCACATGAGACCAGATTTTCTGCTCTACTCTGACTCTCTCCCTGCCTACTCAAGAACTATACCCTTTTCCCCAACACCATGTGGCAGCTAGGCTGAGACAAGAGATAAACAACCAGTAGGGGAAGGACAGTGAAAAAGTAGAAAGCTCTGGACCATAGACCACTTCCCATGGATGATGTAATGGTGATTTGCTCCAATCCATATGGAGGAGTTGCTTTAATTTTCACACAGTCCCAAAGTTTGGGTTTCTGTGCTTTCCCAAAGAAATATAGCTATTACTTGCTGAAGCTGATTCTAAGCTTGCTACACTTAATAATTCAATGGTGAACTTTAAAGCTGAGTGCGGGTTGAAAAATAACTTGCCTTAGTGAGTACAAAACCTCTATTTCTGCTGCTTTCATTTCTCCCTTCTTCTCTCACCCCTGGCCCAGGCAGCCCCCTGCAATCCGAATATTCACCATTATTATGTGGTAGAGTAAAAAGGAAAGGTGGCCGGGGCGGGGGGGGGGAAATTCATTTCCTCTCTGCGGGATGTTTATTGTTTTTCTGCTTTCAGTGTCCAAGCTGTCTGTCATTTTATGTGATATTTTATAATGGGAGCGGTTCTCCTAGGCACCAATGAGTTCATCTGCAGAGACACGCAGAGTCTGAAGATTAAAATGTATACCTCCCTGATGCCACTGTAATTGGGACTCCCAGGAGAGGAAACCCTAACAAACAATACAAATAAATCCTACCAGACCCCTTTTAAGACCTGTAGTGGTAGTAACCCCATTAGGATTCCCATGATCAAATTACCCTTAAACAAATACTCTGCAGTAACTAGGAATGTAACTGCTGAAGGTCAGCAAGGTGTTTCTAGAACTTGCTCACCATCTTCTCCCAGTCAAAGAGCATGAGTTGCAACACTAGCAAAATAGAGCTAGAGGAAGATGAAAACTTAATAAAAACCTATTACTCCAGTTGTCTAAGAATGCATTTATTTAGATTTTCCCTATCTCCACAGCTATTCAGGCTTAATTACACCAGTACAGTTCCCCAGAATATAAATGAATAATATAAAGTACACATATTTTTCTCCCTGTGAACTGAAATTTAGCAATCTCTGTGATACTTGCTTGGGGAGCTGATGAGAACATTTTGAAGATGTCCGTATTTTGGTGGAAAGCAGAAGGTTAGGAAAGATAGGCAGGTAGATATGGATATATAGGTATAGCCCAGTAAAATGATTTACAGATTCTCTCCCTTTCTCCTGCCCTTATACATCAGTACCACTTTTGGGCAGGAAGGAACTGTTACACATTGCTGATCTCTGCAGCCCAAGAGACAGTGGTCTCCTTGGGATAAAAGCCAGCCAGTGCCTTCCAGTGATGCTAGCCTATGTGACTCCGGTCAGCCTTTTAAGTGCTTGTTCCTGGCTTTTTGTTTCTTGTTTAACCTTTTGCCAGATGAGATTGTAAGCTCTTTAGAGAAATGACTTATTGTATAAATATATATTCCATGTAGGAGGAAAAATAATTAATGCTGAGTGAATGTCATTGAAACAGCTGGGAAGGAATGCATTTCAGGTGCTGCACTTCTTTAGTTGTTGATTAAAAGGAAAAAAATCCCAACTAACTCACCAGTTGTTCTAGCCTAGAAATTCAATGTTGACCTTACACAAAAATTACATAGCTCCTTCTGATAAAAATAGTAAGACAGACAGAAGTTATAGATGTGATACAAAAAACATGTAGTGAAATTCTCAGCTTGAATTATGCAAAGAGTTCAAATTTGAAGACCAAACAATGCATGAATCTCTTTTATTCTGGATTTCTTGCAGAGATTTTTGGTTTTGAGACCTGAACAGAGCTGTTGGCTGGGGCAGAGCTCTGTTGTAAGCCCACTGCCTGATAGGATCAATAAGTTCAATGATAGCTTGATGACACATGGAAATTTAAAGAAGATTCTTAGAAATAATTAGTCTTGGTGTCACAGGACTCTTTCATTCCTTCCTTGTTTAATTGTATATAAACTGTTTATCGCTTAGTCATTAACTAAAGCTAACATTCCTAGATCTAGCCCTGTTGACAACTCATCCCTTGGATTTTTGTTGTAATGCAGGCTATGTGTCTGCAGTCCTTGATCTCCCTGTCAAGTTATAGTCATATTCCTATTTGTGCTGAAACCTTAAACCTTCTGTGTGTCTGGAGAAACAGCTTGTTCACAGGTTGGTATTTCTAGAAGGAGAAGATGGCCAGGAATGTCCCATTCAGGACTCAAAGCCACACGGCTTGTTTTGATGTTGCAGTATTTGTGGAAGCCCAGGAATCTTTCTTTGAATGCTGGCTGTACATCTTGGGACATGGAGGTGGGAGGTAGACCTCCAGTTCTACTCCACACCATGTCTTTCAGTGCGAGGCAACCCTCAAAGGCACTTTTCAGAGTTTGAGAGCAGTCTAAACTGCCCCAGTAGGTGTAGCCATACTACCATGCAATTTGCTGCATGCCCAGTAGCTCACCAACACATGGGAGGCCAACCATGCCTCGATTTTACAAATATTCCAATTACTCAATGCCCGAGGTCATCTCTGTGCTGGTGATAAAAACTGCAATCAGAGAACTGGACTTTTGTATGTTTCCCTCGGCTCACAATCACCAGAAGATGATTTAATTGTATGAGAAAATGTTCTCTTTAATCTCTTAGAATTAGTCATCTCTTCCTCACCCATCTCTCTATATTTTTGGTTAGAGAGACTGAAAATCTTAATATATCAGTGACATTTATAACACATGTTAATATTATAAAACGTCAGCGCTCTATTTGCAGAAATGAATACTGATGTGATGGGAGTGTTTTATTATGTCAATGACTTTTATTATAAATATGATAAAACTGTGTCATCTTTTTTCCAAATAAAAAATAAAACCACCTAATCATTTATCTCAAGGTTACTGCTCTGCTACCTGGTTAATTTATTCAATAGCACTATTAAAAAAAGAAAAAAAAAGAGCTTCAATGGATTTTCACATTGTGTGGTCATTTGATGGATGTTATCATTTACCTGCATGTTTGTTTAAGATTAGAGTCTGGCAATGAGGACAGGAGCAGGGCTAACACAGTGACTTGCTATGTACACAAAGCGAGGAGATGAAACCTAGTTTTAACTGAATAATTAATTATTACTGTAGAGTGAAAGGTGGCTAGATATCAGGGTGTCCTCCTTGCTCCCTCAGGGGAGTATTGAAACTGCCATGCTGTGATCCCACCGACACTGTGGGCAGATGATGGTCTTGAGATGGTGATCCTTCCTGCTGGTCACCTGCGTTGTGTTTCCCTGGCCCTCCGGGTTCGTTGCCAGGCCTGCAGAGATCTAGAGGCTCCAGATGGTATCATGAATGATAGCATCGTTTGGGCTATCATACCATCCTGGCCTTTGCCTGCCAGTTCCTGCTACAGTACTGACAGTATTTAGTGTTGTGAGTAAGCTGAGCTGTTCACAGTAGGCAGTTGTACTTCTAACCCCAACAGTTAGGTGGCAGATTCACAAAAATCAAAAGCTTGTTGTAAAAATAATGATATTTTATGGAACATATTCATAATGAAGGGGTGTTTGTATACATTTCTCTTTTGTCTCTTTGACTGTTTGAATATCATTTTTAATTTTTGAAAATTGCAGACCTGTAAGGATCATGTTTGCTAAAAAAAAAAAAAAAATGAATGAGAATGAGAAAAGGTGATTTAATGCATACCAAATACTACTAGTCTGAGAGCTGCGATTTTTCATAAAATCAAGAAATATCAGGAAAGTCACACCAAAGTTAGAAGCAGCATCCGTAATGAATTGGTATGTTATTGGTCCCTGAGTTAACACACAGCATGGTGAGGGATCTGTTCCCCTGGGGAGAAAGTGAAGGGAGAACAACGTCTGCAGTGTTAAGATCATGCTGTTGCTATGGTTAGTAGTATGCAAGTCTGGAGATTTTTTTTTTTTCTTTTTTCTCCCCCGCCCCATCTATATGTTAGCCTTACTGCAAAAGGAAATCCAGGATTACAGTCCTCATAATAAAGACGTCTGTACTGATAAGTGGTTTGAAGAAGGTCAGGAACGGGCTATGGAGAATGACTGTCATAAAGCGTCATGTAGCAGATAATAAACCCAGGGTGAAATTTAATGAGTATATGTTTTAATGGTAGACATCTAAAATGTGTAGTGAGACACCCAGTCTGTTTTTTCAGAAGACCTTTCTACTGTTGCTGAGACCAGGCTGCACGCCGGGGAGGCGCTGCCTGATGGAGCTGTCGGGTCATCATGGAGCCGCAGCAGGGAGTGCAGAGGCTCTCTGGGAAACACAAGAAGAGCTGAGGAGCCAGAGTGACGGGATGCCAGAGCCAAACTACAGCACAGGGCAGGGAAGCTCCCTTAGCTGCTACTTGAATGGAAAATATTTGTAAGCTGACTCCTCTCAAGTGCTCAGCAATCTAATGTTTTGGAGGAAAAGAAGTAACTTTCTACTGGCATCCAGTGCTCAGATTTCCCAAAGGGAAGACAAGAAACGATCACCCCTCGGGGCACTGTCAGTGAGAGCAGGTGGGAGCCGAGGGCTGAAGCCTTGCTGTACCGGTACCATTCCCTTCCTATGCTGGAGCCCCGCTGAAAGGCTGCCTGCGTTATTATACTGTCTCAACAGTGTGTTTAGGATGATTCCCCAAGGAGGCCAGTCTGAAGGAGTAGAGTCACACAGCCAGAGAAGGCTTCTCCCTCCCAGAAGTGAGCTACAGCGACACTTTAGCTGGAGACAGAACAACATCTTTTTAAAAGAAAATGCTACGACTTCTCTTGTAAATGTGCCACTGGGCTCTTGAGGAGCTTTGCAGCCATTTGCGAGGCTCTGAATGCTAAAGGGCGCAGGAATGAGCTCCACTAAATCGCAGAGGTGTCCAGCTGATCTCATACCAGCAGCTCGAATGTGCAAAATGTCCTGTGGCTGCAAAGTGGGACACAAGGATCACCTCATTTTATGGTTTTCTTTATCTTCCTTCCCTGTTCTCAAGTCCTCAGTGGGGGGAGTACATACCTCCCTCCCCTGGGTTACCAATGGTTATGAGAGAACTCAAAAAATAAGAGCAAGCGTTAACCCCTTGAGGAAATGCCAGTATATATAAGGGTTTAATCAGAAGATTTCCTACTTAGACCTACAGGAAAGCCTGATCTCCTTCCATTTACACTGTTTTCAGACAAGCTACTCCTGATTTTATGTTGTGTAAGCAAATTTTTCTTTAGAGCTGGATAAGGGTCTTATTACTGGTATTTAATATATATATATCTAAAGAGCAAGGTCTGCCAAAGCACCCTTCTGTATGGCATCCTATTACACTAGGAGATTTATAGAGTCATAGAAGGGCGCATCTTTGAATTTTCTTGGAAAATTCCTTCCACCTATGGACAGTTGTCT
The DNA here is from genome assembly GCF_028389875.1 of Rhea pennata. Taxonomy (NCBI): domain Eukaryota; kingdom Metazoa; phylum Chordata; class Aves; order Rheiformes; family Rheidae; genus Rhea; species Rhea pennata. The sequence goes on from NC_084680.1 coordinate 7,001,506, forward strand.
GACTTCTGCCCTTCAACAAGGTGAAATGCAGCTCCTGCACATGCAGCTGGTCCTGGAGCTTGCTCCTATGGCAGCTGGTTGAATGCTAGTCATGTCCTGACCTGGGCTGCTTTCTGTTTACTTTTTTCCTGCAAGTGAGTTTTTATACCTTTCGTTTCCCCTAATCTCATGCTCCAGAAGTTGACCACTGGGAGAGAGCTCACGCGAGGGAAGAAGCTCACTTATGTGTGTGCTGGGATTTCAAAACAGCGTGGATGCTACGCTGGAGAGCAAAGCTGACGGGAGATCACTCCGGAGATGCCTTTAGCGAGTTCCAGAGAGAAAAGCATGATGTGATGGTGCATATAATGCCAGCAAACCCAGTGGACCCTGAAACGGAAGAGTGTCTCTGAGTTGGTGTTACTCTGGAATATAGAAAAGACTGAGAGATCAAATGGCTGAAAAGGGGAAAGCTATGGCAAGGGGTAGCTCATGGGGGAAGAAGCGTGAGCTTAAGGTGAAGGAGTGCCTGTGTGAGATGTCAGTGGAGGAAGGAAGTGACTGTTATATTAACAGAAAAGAAATTAAGGGATTAAGTGAGCAATCAGAGGGACCTTGGGGCCTTGACACAAAGGCAAAACTACCAAATCCATGATGCTGCCAATAAACATGAAGGAGATAGGGAGGAAACGGTATCTCAAAGACTGAGAAAAGGACTGGGAGCGAGGACTTGAAGAAAGAAAAGCAGCACAGAAATGCTGGAGAACAACAGAGGGATTGGCCTTAGGCACACAATAAGAATAAAGGATGTAGGACTGAAGCACTGAGATGTGGGATTGATTTATGGGGAGAGGGGAGGCTGGGAGATGAGGGCAGCCAAGGGGAAGCACTGGCAAGAAGAATTCATGTGAGGGAGGGGTAACGCCATGGCGAGGGACAGGCTGCCGGATCTTGGTACTGTTTTCATTTGAGTTTGTCACTTTGCTGTACTTTTACCTCCATCTAGCCCTTCCTCAGCCACCTTCCCATGTTTTTGGGGGGATAACGTACCAAAAAAAAAAAAAAAAAAAAAGCAAACTACTTCCTCCCCAAATAATGCAAAGCAACAGCTACCTATTTCTGTTCTAAAATAAAAGGGCAAACTGTGTTTTCTGTTCGGGCTAGAAAATGCCTTTCAGAGCTCAGCTGGCATTTAATTTGTTTATTATTTCTCAGGACTCTCTTGCCTTTCTCTGCTCCTGTTTTTCACAGTTGCTCCTCAGTGGAAGGCAAAGCCAATAATGGCCAGGCTGGAGGTGAACTTTCAAACCCACAATATTGGAGCAGGTTCAGAAAGAAACAAACGGAGGCTGCTCAGGCATAATTTAGGAAATGGCTGGAGACAGATGGGCATTTGGAACTGAAACAAGAACAGGAAAACCATGAACTTTGGGGTAGGCAGGAAGATTTTCTGATAATGCAAAGACACTGGCAGTGCTGTCTCAAAGGGAAGAAATGGTACTAACAACAGCCCCAGCAGCGGGTTGGAGCCCAGGTGAAATCTGCCTTCTCCTTCCTAGAGATGTAACCTTAACACTGTGGCGGCAGTGGGTGGCAATTAATGGTGACAGTTTTATGAGCAGATCTGTATGCTGTGACGATGAGGCTTAGCTCCTGAACAGCTCCAAATGGGACTTTTAGAGACTATTAAACCAGCTGTGCAATATTTTCTGTTCTGTAAGAACAGCAGCAGAAAGGTCTGCGCCAATTTTCAGTGTAAGGATGTGCATGTGGATATGCATGTATGTTTTCAGAAACTGGAAGGACTGGGGTACACTAAAGCCCTTTTTGCTTTCCAAGGCTGTTTGCTGATTTCAGTCCTGATCTAAGGAGGAAGGGAGCTGGAAACATGACGTGATTTCAAAAGACAAGCATGACTCCCACCAGTCTCAACCTTATAGAAGGGTATGTCTGGAGAAATTAGAGGGATGTGCTCTATGTTTGACTCTTGAGGGGGGTACATCACCAGGCAGGGCTCTCGATATCTCATCCACCTACCTACACCCCAGTGTGAATTTTGGGAGTCACTCAGTTAGCCAAGCCAACCCGCGCTGCGAATGCACGCTGGCCCTTCTGCAGGAACGTGCCGTCAGCGTACATGTAGCTGTGTCTTGTCTTTGTCTTCCCTCCGCCTGCCTCATCGTGTAATTCTCTGCAGAGCAGCCAGGCCGCCAGTATCTCTTTCACACTGGGTTTGCACAGCCTTTCCTTGGGATCCAGGGGACTTGTTTGTATTAACGTAATTGGCAAACACATTGTTCAAATATTAGCAGTGGCAGCAAAACCATTGTGCGGGAGTAGTCAAGGCAAGCAGTCCCTTCACTCGCAACAGTTAAAACTTGGACGCTGCTGCCAGGCATGTTAGGTGCTGAGTGTGATCCAGAAAAGCCATCCAGCACTGAAGCAGGCTGAGCCACTCCAATTCATAGCTAATTCATAGCTGGGCACATAAGCAGGATTAAGGGAGCTTTGCTGAAGGAGCCTTCCCAGTGCCTTCGTGCAAGGTTCATTGCACCCTCCTCATCACTAGTTCAGGCTGGGTGGACCCATGATCAAGTGAATGCAGGAGGGCTGCATAAGGCTGGGGAAAGGTTTGAACCTATAGCTTTGATCCACATGAATGTGTCCTACTGGTTTTATCACTGCACCATGATTATGTAAGATATGAGTAAAGAGGTTTTCCAGATACTTGTTGACTAGGACTTAATGGGAAAAGTTTATAGCTGTGAGCTAAATTCCACAACCCCACTGCAATCGATGGCATTTTATGCCAGATATGAATTGGGCCAATATTTTTATGATGATGCCTTCACTGATATACTGTTTGCCTAAAAAATGGAATGAAAGTGATCATAAAGCTCGATTTATGTTTAAACATAGAGACATGTGAATAATGCAGTTCTTATATGACGATAAAAAGGATGGGATAAAGGTCTTTTAAATTCTTTATTGATGAATTTAATGTAGCAAGACAATACCAAGTCGATGACATGATGAAGGGCCTGGGGTAACCAGGTCCACATCCCTGATTTGGGCCAGACCAGTGACTGCTCAAGGTGAGAATTTGGGTTATTAACTGTTCATCTCCATTCTGAGACTGTAAAAAATGAGAGGGAGCTAAGGAAAACATCTGCGGTACTAAGGATTAATAGGTATGTGTTTACATGTCAGTGTCCCTTATACAAAATTCTGGATGGTTCCTGCTTCATTCCCACTGTCCAATGGCACTAGCTTTATTTAGTCTTTCAGGTAAATCCTTAGTTCTTGGAGACATGTAATTAAAAGAGAGCCTTAATCTTTGTATAAGAAAATGTGCAGTGATTATTGCTGCAGCTACAGCTAGAAAAAAATCGAAAACATGCCCCCAGCATGTTCTGAAGTTTCAAAAGAGAGAAGACTTGTAAACAAGAATTCAAAATATATTTTTTAAAAAATCATGCGTTTTTCGGTTATTCTCATCCTGTTTGAACACATAAATTTGGGCACTCTCTGGGAATAGTCAAGTATCACTTACTGTAACTCTGCTGGAGTTGAGATGTACCATATAAGCAGACCATTTGGCCCATAATTTGTCTTCACAATCAACAATTTAAAAAATAATCTGTGAAAGCAGTGGACATTTGAATGCTGTTATCTCTGTATATCTTCTGGTATTTTTTCTACAGAACTAACTGTTAATGAAGTATCTTTTTACTTATCTTTACAAATATACAAGGGCAGATTCATTGCAGGGTTTGTGTTATTTTCCAGGAGGCTGAAAGTTTGTGGGTTTAGGGAAATGCTTTTATTTAACTGTTATAACAGAATACAGATCTGATCAACTTACAGAATTTTGTTTCAGTAAGGTATTCCAATAAATCAATAGGATGGATAGCAGAAAAAGTCAGATATAAACTTCATTCTATAGCAGAATAGTTAAAGGCAGTTTGAAAATGCTACAAATTTTATTTTAAGTCAAAATCTTCCAGATATGTCAATTTTCCTCATGACAGTGATATTTTGGGGCACATTATTCTCTCCCACGGGCTTCAGGGTAAGACTTATATCTGTCTGCCTCAAAGGAAATTTCGAAGTAATTTCTGCAATGCTGATATTTTTCAGTTGATTTTTTTTCTGATTTGATAGAAACCAAATACTTCTTTGCAAATATTTTGATGGAAAAACGCTAACAGTCTCCCACCATTCCATGAACACAGTCTGATTCCTTAAATAGCCTAAATTCTTTGGAAACCACTGCCCCAAACCTGTGGACAAGCCTTGGCAGTTGTGAAGGCTTTTGAAGAGCAGTGGTGCCCTTTGCGAGGTGCTGAGCCAGTAGCCAGCTAGAAGTGGTGGGACCCAGATCTACATCTATCCTATCCGAAGAGCACAGATCGGTCTCAGGATATTTCTTCAGTCTATTTTGTTATCTTGTCATCAGTGAGAAGTTGGTTATATCTCAGGTAGCAAAGAGCCAGCAGGATCACAAGGTCCGGTGGCAGGACGCTCGCAACGGTGCCAGATACTTGAATGAATCTAGCAGATGCTGGTGGTGTGTGAGTTGCAGGAAACAGAGGAATCTTATGACCAAGAATGGGTGGATGAGGAGGTGCCCAGTTAGGGTGAGGCAACTGTACAAATAGATAGCATTTGGCAGACCTCATTGTGGACATGCTGGAGGTGGGCAGTGGAAACAGCAATTGCCACCAGCCCCTACAACTGTGTATATCTTCTGTCCAAGGGAAATATATTAGCATTTTTTGGTTATGTTATGATACTTGGATCGCCCGTGTTTATATGTATGTCCCCTATGAGTTCTGCAGCTCACACAGGTAATGTGCTCGTGGAACAGAAATAGAATTTTGGCAGCTCCCCGTTTGTGTCTGTTGGCTGCTTAAATTATGTCCTGTAGCCAGTGTCCTGGAGGGGTGCAGAGAGAGAGGGGGGGAGGAGGGACCAGTTCAGATCCATGCCAAACTTTGGTGTTCATCCAGCTTTAAAATGGCATTTGTCACCTACCACATCCTCAGATCACTTGTGAATAGTCACATTCACTGCTAGTTGGTTGCCACTTACCTTCCCAGCTGGTAAATACTGATACTTCTGTGATCAAGAAATACTCACAGGAACAGGAGAACACCAGATGCAGCTGTGGTTCCTGGGCCATTTGAGATGTTCCTGCCAAACTCCTTTCATCTTCTCTACGATCTGTCTTCTTTTCTACCAAGAGCCTGCAACAACTGATATGGCTACATGGAATTGGATATGTCTCACTTTTTTTTTTTTTTTTTTTCTGTAGTTGTATTTCATACTGAGTTTTGATGACCTTTAGGAATATCCTTTAGGAATATCTGTCCTGGTATGATCCAAAGTTTACAAAATAACAATAGGATTCTCAAAATACTAATAGAATAACATGTGCTGAGAAGAAGGTACTTGGGAGAAAAAGAAGCAAAAGACGATATAAAGAAGAGGACAATATAAAGAAGAGGTTAAAAAAGGAGAAAGAAGAAAGAGGAAGGCAAGAATATGAGCAGAAAGAGGAAAAGGAAATAGTGCAGAATCAGAAACAGGATAAAAGGAAAAAGGGCAGATGGAGGATATAGGAAAGGTAAGATGAATGGGTGGGCCAGAGGAAGGCAAAGGAAGGGAAAGCTGAGTAAGGAATGATGAAAGAACTACAGAGTGATAGGTCTTGCAGGTGCATCTCAGCAGGTTGCCTCTGATCGGCTCTCTCAGGGACACAGCATGTTACCTGGACTAATTTATAAAGGAAATGAAAAGGAAATGGACTTGTTATAATGAATACTATTAATTCACCTCTTGAGACTTCACTGTTTGAACAGAGAGTGTCAAACTACTCAGTTGTCATTTGTCTATTCCATTCTTCTCTGTTGCCTGTTGGAAAAGACTGGCGAGCACATACGCCCCCAAATGGCTGCACAGCCACTAATTAGCATATATATTGTTTGTCCTGGTACAAATTTATAGCAAACAGCAATATTTTACACTCCAGTAAAGTTAATAAATGAGGCTTTAGGCTATAAAAATTTCATGTTCTTTTGTGCAAAGGTCAATTATAAATAGTTAAGCGCATATTCATCCAAAAGCTCTGGGCTCCAGCTCTGGTAAAATGAAATATATTTTGGTCAGTCCATTTGCCAGCTGGACAAGCATTTCTCATGTAGCCTCTGAGACACTTCTCTCCAAATGACCACTCCGTTGCAGAGCGTTTCTGGCCATGAGGTGACTGAAGTCCCATTTTAGCCTGGAGGAGGAAGAAGCTCTGAAATGCAGGAGCAACAAATAGAATCACACTAAGCCAGGCTAGGGGAGACTTTAATGATTAGAATTATCTTCTCTCAGAAAGAGTTCTGGGGTTAGAAAATCAGATCCAGTGACACTGTGAAGGACAAAAAAAAAAAAAAAAAAAAAAAAACTAAGGAATATGAAAGCCCTTGTGTTCAAGATAGAAGGAAATCTGCATTTAAAGTCATCTTTTATGTGCATTATGGGAACACGTAGGAGCTACATTGTGCTCTATACTATAAATATATAGAAGAGAGGTGGCCTGTGTTTAAAGGGCTTGTCATCTGCATATGAGTGATGGGAGGGGAGGTTTTGCAGTTACGTGCATTTTTACTAATATTATTCCTTTATATTACAGTTGCAACAATAGGACTGTATCTTGCTATATGAGGTCATGTATGAACACAGATAAAGATAAGCATCTTTCCTCAGAACTGAGAGTTTATAAGGTAGGGCGTCAAGGAATATTAAAATATCATCTTTCTGATGCAGAAGGGAGAGGGAAAAATGTTGAAATTTCCTGCAAAAGCCTTGAGGTTGTAGCCATTAAACTATGGATTTTTTCTGAGGGATCATGGGAAAACTGATCTGTTGTAATGCGACAAGATAATTCAATCAGAGGACATTGGAGATTACAGGATAAACTAGACTGAACACAGGATGCAAGAGGCTAGGTGCTGGAAAGAGACACTGAACAAGAGCATCTTAAGACTTGATAGTGCAGGATGTTAGAAATAGAGAAGGCTGGAACCCAGATCTTGGAGGAAGCAGTGTTAAACAAACTGTCATCCAGCATTTGTCATCAATATTAACCTGGTAACCAGGCAACTGAAAGATATGTAAGGAGCTCACTGCATCATCCAGAGTGAAGGGATGTGTTTGGAAGGGATGAGAATGGGCTTAAGAGCTCTGTGATTCATGGGATCAGCGATCTGTCATGAGGGGCTGTCAAGTTGGCTGCTCAGGGGACACACACACACGTATACGCACAACACACACACACACACACAGACACACACACACACACACACCCCACACACACATGCGCACTTGTTTGAATAGATCAAGGGTGAAGTAGGAAAGCACAGAAATGAAGGGAGAAATCAGCACAGATGGGATCTGTACCAAGGATCCTAAGCTTCAGTTATTCCCCTCAATAGGTATCTCTGAGCTATTCCAAGAGTTGTCCCAAAAGCAGTATTTCACTTTGGTTTAATGCTTTCCCTCTCCCTCTCTGAGACTGAGCATCCTGTGTGTCTCTGTGAAGCTTCATTCTCAGCTACAAGCCATATTCAGGCACAGGTATCATCCCTCCACTGCCCAGAGATAGTATCAGGTACCATCAGCTTGAACAAAAGGAAGGGAGACCCTCTGGATTCAGTCTGACTTGCTACCTCCCAGGTGGAGTGTTTTCATACAGGGAATGGTTTGTAGGTCCTGTACAAGAAGGGAGGAGTTTGGAATAGAGCAGAAAGCTGTAGCAGAGGAGAGGAGAAATTAGGCATGCTTGGCACATGGAGAGTTGCAGAAGGGTTATGGGACAGGGGAGGGAGTTGGCATGAAAAAAGGCTGAACTCTTTCTTAGTGTCTAATTCCTGGGTTTTGGTGAAACCCAGGAGACTTCGAAACACAATGTTTCTATGACAGTTCTAATATCCCGTCAAGATTTTTCTCAGGTCATTTTGTTCTTGCCTCTTTTCTCTAACATTCATTTTCTCTGTCTGGGTCTACATGACAGGTTGAAGAGCATTTTTAAGAATAGATTTAAGCACAACAATCTCTGCAGCCTGTTGGTCTTCCATCCATATTACTAACTGTTAGCCCAGATGTAGCATGGACTTAAATTACTCACTATGTGCTCAGAAAGTCATGCTCAGGCTATCCTGGTGGAATGAGCTGAAGCATATTCAGCCTCACTTGAACAGTGAACTAGAGTATGGATCCAAAGCATTGAGCATTTCCAGAGCTAAGGCAAGGCTACACTGGAAAATGTGAAGCACTGGAATAAGCAATAAGGACAGAGGATAGGGCTGGACTAGATATGCTGTTTGTTTTATATAAATGCATATACCTGAAGAACTGTTTCTCTGAGGAGAAGGCAAGACATGTACTAAGAGAAAAGGGCAATGACTTTCAGGTAGATAAAGTGAAGGCCAAATGTCACAGCAAGAGGAGAAAGCTGTAACATGACACTGAATGCAGCAGGATCTGCTGCAATACCATCTGGGTCCATGCAGAGGAAGGGAGAAGGGCTGTTAATGCTCTGCATACATCCAGAAAGGAGAGCTCAAAATTTGATTTTTTCGCCCATACTGCTTCTTGCTAGATGAGCTAAGAAGCTGGTGTTGTGAATAGAGGCTGTGCAAATTGTTACTAGTTCTCAGCTTTGTGTGAGGAGGAGCAGTGAGGAGGCCCTGTATTCACCACAACCTTCTGTTACGGGCTGAACACTAAAGTTGACTTAAGCTAAACTATTTCCATTACAAGAGCCTGTGAGTTCATTTCCCTGTATTTAAACGTGATCCATTTTTTCTGCTTGACATTAAGGGAGTTCTGCTGCAGCAGGCAATCCAACAGGGAGCGATAACAGGATTCGAAAGGAGAAGCAGTCACCCAAGGTCAGCAGAAGCCTTTGGCTGCTAGTGCCAGGGTGGCTCAGTAAAGGTCAGAAATGGGCAGAATGGTCTGTTTTGCAAAAGGCTGGTTAGCAAACAAAATGGGCCAGACCTAAACTGGGTCAATGGTGGTTGGGAGGGAGATTTGGGCATGCATGTGGCACCCAGAGAGGCAAAGGATGCTGATGTCTGCACTCGATGAGAAGGAGACAAACTCAGCAGAGAAGACAGTCTAGCTGTGACTGTAATGTTGGCTTTGCTTCATTTACAGCTCCTATTAATTACTCAAGGTTCATTTTGGGTACAGCAGGCAAGATCCCCCCCACTCTCTCTCCTGTTTCTTCATCCATTTCTTTGGTTGCATTCTTCTCAAGATTTTAGTCCCAAGGTCTGGAGAAATTTATTAACTGACCCTTTGCCTGAAAGGTGACTCAGGTCAGATCCAGGGGGTTCCAAGGAGCTGGATGCTTATAATCTGGTCCTTTCCTTCTCTTTCTATTTTCACCTTACTTGCCTTTGTGTATCCAGGCACTAGTTCTCATTCTGGTTCTAGTTGTGTAATTCCCCAATTTTAAACTGAGCTGTGAAATGATTTCTTCTCACTGAAAACCAGGAGGGCTCACAAAATAAAACAAAAAAAGACCATCTCATTTGGACATTTTCAGGACTTCCTAATGTTTCCGATTATGGGCATTCCTACAGAAAGATTGTTTCAGATCTAACTGCTCCAAGCCAAGATCTTTCATATTGTGCATAGCTTTGGATTTTTACTTTTGAAGGCTGGGAATTTCTAAAGCTGGAGGAAAAAAGTTTCTAAAGTCTCAGATAAGGAATATCTTTTTATTTAAGCCTTTTTGCGGCAATGACGTCCTCCCCCAAATTCAGGAAATGTTATATTTATTAGGCAGTGGTATATTTGTGACAGGAGGGCTCACTCTCAAAAAATGTCTACTGCTGATTTCATAACTCCTGTGAATTTAAAACATATTGAAGAAAGTGTGTGAAAGACTTTTAATAAAGACTGCATTTTATTGTGTAAGAGCAAAAGCTTGCATTCATCCACCTGTAAACAAAATTTACTCTGGACATGCTGTGCTTTTGCAAAAATGACAAGCCTCGTGACAGCACACTGGCTTCACACGAGAGGTTAGTAGAGATCATGTCAGCATGGCGTTAAACCAGTGTGAACAGGTATCTGTCTGCAGAAATGTAGGCACAACGACTCTGGTAATATCTTGCATTAAGGGGAGTCTTGGTTAAGAATAGCCACTGGTTTAGAAGACAATATCCATAGAAAAAGTCCTTTAGTCAGAAAAAGCCAAGGTCAGTGGTTCACAGTGTTAACTGATGTGACTTTAAACATGCCACTGATAGTCTACATCAAACCTCTCTTCTGATATTGCAGAAAGCACCTGGTTACCAAAATGATGAGTGGTGGACACTGTGCTGTAGCAAGGGCAGGGTGAGAGAAGCATCAGTCCTGGTATCCTGAAGACTGGGGCTAGAGGAGGGCAGATGTACCAACGCACAGTCAACTTCTGGTGCTCTTATTTCTACCTGGGAACTGGGGCTGCAGGTCCACAGAGGTTGTTGAAAGGAGCCTGAGAAGTGTGAGCGGAGTGTCCTGAGATCCACAACATCTCTTGTAGCTTTGACTAAGTGGTCTGATTGATTGATAGATAAAAGTTAGTTGTCCACTTTCTCATCTGGATATATTAATCCCTCAGGAATTTAAAAACTCATAGAGATTCAGAAAGTAGGAAACTCAAGCTGATCTCATCAAAGCTTTCAATGTTATTATCTCAGCTAGTCGGAGTCAGATTCTGAATACCCTCAGGAATTCACCTTTAATAACAGTCACGGGGTGAGGAGGTAGAGAGCATCCAGCTAGGCCCTTATTATTATATTTTCCCCTTCTTCAGTGCAACTCTCACTCAAATATCTCTGAGCCACAGGGGGCTGCTAGTGGTGGTGGGGATCTTATTACAATTCATTTCTCATCAAATGAAAATCAGTGCATTTGGTTCACCTTGCTGTGCTGACTGTGTGCTTTTGCTGGAGCAGAGCAAGGCAGCAGCAAAGATGGGAGATGGACCCTTGAGGTTCACTAGCTGAGCATATAAGGAATCACTGAGCTTTCCCAAGATTAAAACTGACACAGATTAGCCCCCTTCAGTTCCCACTGAAGTCAACAGTCAAACTTGGAAAGTAGCAGGATTGCCCAGATATGGCAGGCTTGTGAGGACATGACCTACTATCATAAGCAGGGAGTGTCACCCATGTCTGGAGAAGGCTGGAGCAGAAGGAAGTACTAGTGCTGCCAGTTAGCCCCATAAGTCATCTTGGCACCTGAGATGCTGTTCATACCACATTTCTCCCTGGCAGAAACCCTCCGCTGATCCATGGATCTGCTCCAGGTCTCCCTTCAGGCTCTGCTGTCTCCCATTCTAGCAAGCTGCATGAGAAGTAACAATATCCGCTCGTCTGCCTCAGCTGCAGGCCTCCTTCAGCGTATGTCGGAGGCAGCTAAAGGCAGTTTCCTCACTCTGGCAGGACCTAGCCTCTCCAAGCAATGCTAGGAGATAGCAGGAGGGAGTCAAGCCGGTATAACCCTGATCTGAGTCATTTGAGAGACTTGCAGAATTCATTTGACTAAATAGCTGAAGGGGCTTGGGTAGTTGTTTTCTGTTTTTTCCTCCCAACTCCACTGCCTGTAACAAAGATTTGCGATGTTCTATTTTGTCGGCCTTTCAAATTGCATACACACGTGCGCACGCTCATACATACACTGACATTTTCCACATCTTCACCGCTTTCCCCGTGAGGATCCCTCAGCACTGTATGTACTGAGTGAATTGAGTTTACCCGTATCTGTGCCCACGCAGGAGGAGTGAGAAGCAAACAGTACGGCCTATTCCAAGGTCAGCCAAGTGCCATCGTGGCAGAGACACATGGCCTCAGTTTCTTCAATGGGAAAGAGCCAGCAGTGGGGTTTCTGTTTCCTACTGCTCAGAAATATGAATTACGAATGTTTCTCTCTGAAATCTGCTTTCACCTGGGAGTAGGACCATGGGCTCTAGGATTTCATTTTGCATTTTACTATTTTATTCTTCTGCTTTTTTTTTCTTGTCATCAAAAGCACTTCTCACAATGTAGAGGGAGGATCTATTTCATAGTTTAATGGGGGGAAAAAAGTAAATGTGAAACAAGAGTTGACAAAATAAGCTTAAAAGGGAAAATCCTCCAGCAATTTTTATTGCAAGTTATTATGTCCACCCCCTGCTCAGGCATTATTTTATAATCCAAAATACTGCCACTCAGTAAAAAATTAAATACATTATTACCTCTTTGCCTGGCTTAATGATAGACACATTGAGAAGGATTCTTGATAAGGTGTGAGCAGCTGATGTCTCTGTTGTCTTCAACAGAACTGCTCCCACTTGTCACACACTCTGATTCTGTCCCCTCATTTCTATATGCAGCAGCATCTATTTACTATAATATGGCCAAGAATAGGAGATCCCAAAGTCTCCTTTGGCAGCTGCGGGAGGAATTCAAGCCTTTGCAGCTGTTTATTGTCATCTATATAGAGTCTCTGACATCAATTCAATTTCTTGTTTTTATTGACCCATTTCGCGCTTCTGAAGTCAATTTTCAAAGGTCTTCAGGGTCAGGTGAGTTCCCTTGTCCTTTGGTAATGGTCATGCTCCACTGAGCACAGCTGAGTGGCATCGCCTAATGTTCAGTGCTCAAATGCCCCACGTTGGTGGCACTGTGCTGCACCACCAGAGCCATACAGCAGGCATCAATGAGCCTTGGACTGGGACAGAGAAAAACCATGAGTGGCAGTGAGGAGGCACAGAGACAGACTCAAGAAGGAGGAATGAAAATAATAGTAGCAAGAAAATGTAATTTGTTGCGATAGATTGTTATAAAAAAATTGAGATGGAAGAACAGGAGGTATGATAGTGTTAACATGAAAAACAGGGAGAAGGTGAAGATGGAAGAGCAAATGTTAGGGGAAAGAGAGGAAAAAAAGAGAAAGATTCAAAAAGAAAGAAAAATAATTGAAAAATGAGTCTGAGAAAGATTCAGGAAGAAGGAAAAGTATAGCAAAGAGTTTGTACTTACATCTCCCGGAGCTGCTGGGCCCAGTTTGCAGATAAGAATTCCTGCTAGGAAAATGTTTTAGAAGCTTTTCCCTCCTCATACTTGATCATCTGCCTTTTAGGCAGTCCGTCTTGTTAGAAGCTTGTTCTTGCAGTGAGAGCAAGCGTGGTCCTCACTGACAAGGTGCATTTCTCCCAAGGGTGCAATCCTCTTTTCTGGAGGAACCCACAAGATTGCAACCTATGTATATGAGAATCATCTTGGGCTTTTCTGCACTGTCTGTAACACTCCTGCCTCAGGGCAAATGCCCTGCTTCCAGCTTTGGATCTTACCAGCAACAGCCATGTGAATCATCATCTTAAGTCTCAGTCCTGCAAAATACCCATCCACTTCGCCTTGCTTCAGGCAAAACACTTCACAGTGAATTCAGAGCTAAACACATACTTTAGTACTATACTGAACTGGGGGCCAGTGCCCAGTACCTTACAGAATCAACCCCCAACAAAGTAATGGCTTAACATGCTGTAGCTACCGTTGGGTTATAGACACTATAGATACCACAAATAAAACAAAAAATGTAGTTTATGAGGTGGCAAGGATGGAGGGACAATCTTGACAAATATCAGCTAAATTCTACCTTTATTACTCTATTGCTGAGACAAAACTCTCTTGGGAGGCTTCTGAGGAAAGTACGTCAGCTTATTTTAACTATCATTTAACAGACTTGTGTCTATGAATACATCCTTTACTGGGCTTTGAGAGCACTAAGCCAACTCTGGCTGATTAGAGACTACACTCATCCCCTGCTCCCTCACTTTAACCCACTCTCTCCTAGCCTCTGCAGCTCCTGAAGTATGCTCTCCCCACCTTCACTGAGTTCCCCACTGTCAGAAGCCTCTTTGGATTCCCAGTTCAACTCCTCTGGGGAGAGTATGTCTGGAAGGAAGGAACATAAGCTAACTAAATGAATCTCCCTATCATTTTAGTTCTAAAACCCCTAGCCAAAACAATGGCATGTTTCTGCAGACAAGTGGACATCTAGAACTGAACTCTCCCTTCATTTCATCACATCCCTCTTGGGAAATCTTCCTTCTTAGACTAATTACAATTTTTCTTTGAGAAAACATTTTTCCTTTGATATTTTCAGATTCAGCAAGGTGAAAATCTTACCCAGAGATATTTTATTTTTGTGCAGAGAGAGGAAGATTTTGCATGCATCAGGCTTTGGTAAACCGTCTCACTGCTCACTGTGCAGTTGAGAGGAATTACTATGCTCAAATCTGGCCCAGTGGTCCTGTACACCACTTCTGAGAGAATGTCCTATAGATTTCCTGTGATTCGTTTGAGATTTTGGACACACAATTAATATAGATGTTTTCTCCTTGTAAGTAATTGTCCTGGAATAAGTCTACGCCTGAGGAAATAGCTGTGCTTGAGAGAAGGTGATCTTTGAAGAACAGACTGAAATGAAAGGATAGAAAGCTGAGCAGCTGCAGTGAGGTTACCTGCATGCCACACATAAAGAGAAGAAAAGGTATGAATTGAAAGCTGATCCCTAGCTTTCATCCATGCAGTTGGCTTCCTACATCTGGGAAAGGCTTCCCAGACTTGTGAAATAAAAGAAATGCAAAGAAATCCCTCCCTCCTCTCTTTCCTCCCCCAGATGGATTAAATTGGGCGTTCAGAAAGCAAATCGAAATGGATTCTGTTTAATAAATTCTGTTTGAAAACTAGAAGGAGGTTTGTAGCCAGCAGAGGAGTGAAGTTCTGGAACAGCCTTCCAGCAGGAGGAGTGGGTGGCAAACAGTCTAACTAGTTTTATGATCAGTTTACAGGTGCAATTGTGTGGCGCAGTTGCCTGAGATAGCAGAGTATGGGACTTAATGACCTTCGAGATCTCTTGCCATCGTGTTCTTTAACTGCAATGAAGTTGCAGGATATAATAGACCTGGTTCTTTTTTTTTTTTTTTTTTTTTTTTTTGATAGCAGTTCAGTCCTCACTGCCCACACCTGGATCCCTGATAATACCAATGATGTCTTTATTCTGCAATATCTTTCTATTGTAGATATGTTAGCAATGGCCTATCTCATGGCCACATTCAAATATATATTTTTCCCTTTGTCCAGGCAGTAAAAGATATCTTGAAAGAGCAAGGATGGTGGGGAGAATGTCAGGTAGGGTCACAAGGCAGAGCGTTCCACAAAAGGGAACAAAATAATAATGAGAAAATACCTCAAAACATTTTCCAGAAATAACAGTGTAATTAATACATCTTTTGCTTGCTCAGTGGCTGAACCTCCTTTTCCTGTGCTTGGAAATCACTCCTTGGGAATATTAGCAGGAACTCTCTTTTGTCTTCAAGCTTTAGCCCTAGCAACCTGCTTTGACAGAAAAATGTAGATGAAATCGGGGGGACAAATACACAGCATGTGACCTCTCAGTTGTGTCAGAAAGAATCAGCACAACGTGAATGTGCAATACAGAGTACTAACAATGTGCTGCCTATTTTATATATATATATACGTATATGTATATATATATACATTTCAGAGTTACAGTGTGCCCCCAATCAAAGTGCTAGATGGACTGCAAACAGAGCAGAAAAGGCAACCTGCAGCAGCTTAGAATTTGTTATGACAAAGAAAAATAATTCCAGGAAAAAATATTTGGCAAATAAATCTACACAATTAATGATCTCAGTTGTAGGTGGATAACTCACAGAAATGCGAAATGAGTCTAATAAACTAGAAAGAAGCAAAATTAACCTAATAAACCATTTGCTAGATGTTAATCATTCCAGTGCACAGGTACAATGTGCATGACCCCAAGCATGGAAAGTCACTCAGTGTGGTGCACCAGGCTGGACATACCAGACTTCGGGAGGAAAGTGGGAACTGAGGGTTTTTTTCCAGTCCTTTAGAAAACTCTTGCAGTCTGTTGCTTGTCATGTAATGGCTGTCCCAGCCTGTGCCCAGTCCATTCCTGGTAGAAGACAGACACTCGCTTTGTAGATCTAGCTGTTAAGCTTTGTAAGACTTCCAGCTTTGTAGGGCTTTTTTCCCGGTTTTGGTGGTCAGCCAAAATGATGTTTGTCATGCTGTTGTTTCTCTAGACATCTTTAGAGATCTGCTGTGCATACACTGCTGATGTACATTGGCAGTGATGGACCCGTTCCTATGTACTTGAGGATAGCAAAAGAAGGACCTCATTTTGTCACCCCATAAAATAAACTTGTCCAAGCCGCACGGGAAAGCAAGCCCAATCCCACATTTTTTAACTGAAGTGTCACTAAACGCAGCAACTCAAGGGTAAAAAAGGGTTGTAGTGCCTCTTACCATCCTGCTGTACCAGGGAGCAACTCTATGTTTACTGTGAGAAGACCACCAAGGTGTCCGTTCATCCACCTCGCTGAAGGGAGAGGTCAGGAAGAGGAATGCATCAGCGACAGCAGCAGGATTCTGCAACCCCATATTGCAGCTACGGAGGAGCAGTGATCCCCAGTGAGGCACCCTGCTCTTTCCAGCACTCACACTAGCATGTTTTCGGTGCATCCCCACTGCTGGTGAGGAAAGACTTGAAGTGCTGTCTAAAATTTTGCTTTTCCTAAACCTCAGCAGCTGCCCAAGGACACTAGTTCACTTAATTGCTGTATCAGGACGTTCAAAGATACTCACTATCTCGCTATCGGCCCTAGCGAAACATGTATTATCCATTTGTCCTTGAAATCAGCCATCCCCTTGTGAAATGATTAAAGTAGTTTTCTGCCAGATGAATCATGTGCATCTTTTTTTTCCCCTGCTCCCCCTAAAAGATATCACCCCTCCCGCATTCATACTAGTCACGACAGAGCATCTTCCTTGCAATTTATTATGTTTGCACTCATTTGTTTTCCTTCAGACAGTCTTTGAAACATTGTATCCTGTGACCTCTGGCAAAGGAATGGGAACAACACACGCTTTTATCCTGGCACTAGGCAGCAGCAGTGACAAATTGGTTTACTTTTCTGCCTGACACTGGGGGCTGTGAGTCAGGAGAGGGGGGTTTATTAGCTCGGAGTCACTTATGCATCTAGAATGGGTTCTGCGATCTCCCCTCTCTGATGTTATTTAGACTATATATTGGGGTTTGCCTATTACGGTCTGGGAATACAGAAAGTTTTGCCCAAATGGATAGAACCTTCTGGTGGGAAATAAACGTGCTATCAGGATGTGCCTTTTATTATTTATTTTAAACAGCTAAATATACATGTTCAGTCATGTATGGATGTTTTCAGCTATGCTAGAACA
This sequence comes from Rhea pennata, assembly GCF_028389875.1. Classification (NCBI taxonomy): domain Eukaryota; kingdom Metazoa; phylum Chordata; class Aves; order Rheiformes; family Rheidae; genus Rhea; species Rhea pennata. The sequence goes on from NC_084680.1 coordinate 7,018,824, forward strand.
AGAACAGGAGACGCAATCACGATCGCTCTTTCTGATATGAACATACTAAGCTGTTTACCATTGAAAAGAGATTAGGAGTTGTGCACAGCCACAAATACTTTCTGAACCTATGGGAACATTTTGGAAAGGAAGTTTTTTTTCTTTCCTTTGCTTCTCCTACACCCAGTGGGAATAGCCAGTAGATGGGACTCTGGGTGATTCTTGAAAGTGTGTGAGGACGATAGTGATGATTTAGGTTTCACTATTGCATGTTTTGATAGTCCCCACCAGGACACACATCTCCCACAGGCACATCCAGCCTTCGCCGAAGTGCCTGGCAGAATGGCATAGGGATCAGCCCAATAGAGTTAACTAGGGTAGAATTCGAAATACTGACCTCTTTTGCAAAGCCTTTGAGATCTACTGAAGAGAAGCATCCCCAACGTCTAGGTATTGTTAGTATGATTATATGCCTCATTGGTTTAAAAATTCTAAAGAAAGGTTACAATACTTGAGGACTTTTCCATAAGGATCTGCGTGACCATTTCTAGAGGGACACTTCTGTACCTGGCTATCCATCTTCCATTCTGGCTGTGCTAGCTGCTGTTGTTCTGATGGTGATCAGTGCAATGTTTTGTTCATCTTGGTTTAAAGCACGATCAGAATAGCATTTTCACTCTTCCCATGTTGCTGCTATGTCCTGACCTCAGAGGGACAATCTCAATGCAGTCTCTTTAGAAAGTTGCAGTTGCATTCCCTCCCCCACTTACTTTTTTTTTTTTTTTTTTTTTTTTTTGCAACTGATGTTATCTTGTGTTATCTTAATTACACGCTTAAAGGATGCCTGCTGCACAGATCATTGATGGAGTTTGATGTTTGTTAATATCACATTGTGTTATGGAAATGTGGTACATTAAGACTTTGGTGTCTTTCCAAATTATTCTGAAGATATAAAAAACTTAATAAGCAACCCACTTTAACTAATACAGAGTAATAGGTTGAGAAGGGAGTTAGCTTGGGGAGTTGTTTGCTTGAGGAGTTGTAAGTAAAATGATTTACAGAGTCCTTCATTGAGACTTGCTATTTAGGGTCATGATTTGGTGTTAGAATTGAGACTAGTATTGGTGGGGATGGTGGATATCAATTTGTGGTCAAACCAAATAAACTTTTTGCTTTTATTTGATTTTTCCCCATCCAGTGATTTGTGTTTAAATGTGAACACTTAGCTAAATCAGGTGCAGATGGTTGTTTTTATCAAATGAATGCTGTTTTATCACTTTAAAAGCTTTTGTTTTTAGTCAAGTGAAGGAACTGGGCAGCACTCCCTTGTTTTTGAAAGAAGAAGAGCATATGCTTTTTAATTTGAAATGTAGCACTAATAGCATTATCCACAGGGGGATAGGCTGTGCTACTGTGGATTGTGGATAATGCATTTATGCTCAAATATCCTTTATTCCCTCCTGAGTGAAAGACTTTAACAGCATATTGTATTACCATGCCATAGAGAATATAGTTTACCCTAAGAGTGAATTTTCTGACAGTTTCAACTGTGTTTTTGTTTTTGTTTTGTTAATTTTGGAGGATATTCTTGATGAATTTTCAGTGTTTTTACAACATTGTGCTGAAGAGAACCCCTCAACCTACCACGAACAGTGACGAAAATAGTGTCGAGGGGAGATCTGGAGGCAAGAGGGGAGATCTGGAGGCAATGCAATAAAGAGCTGGAGACTGCTTCATTAACACATCTTTTTTTTTTTTTTTCTTTCTTTTCTCTGTTCTCACCAGAAATTGGTGCTCATGCTACAATGATGCCAAGCTGGTAGTTCTGTGAAACGGAGAGAAATAAGCTTGAGACAAGGCAACTCAGTCCATTTGTGACTTCCTGTAGCAACCTGCTTTTCCCCAGGCTGGAAGACAAATGGCTTAATAACCCAGAATGCTGTGCTCTTTGCTTCAGTAAAGTTGACTCTCTGTATTCAGCCTTACTCACAGGTATCTCCAGCGACCTCCTGGGAAAATGCTGAACAAACGGAGATCGTGGCTTGGAGGCCTGAGGCTGGCCTTGCATTGTTTGCTTTTTATTGTAAGGCTTATCTCGCTGTGTCATATGGTTAAAAGCTGGAGCCCTGCCTCCAAGATAGCAGTGGAAAGGCAAGAAAACCTTGTGTGCATTTGTCTTCAGTTCAGTTTTATAAATGAATGTACTGATGCAGCCCTCAGCAAAATGTAAGGGAGAAGCTATGAGCGAGAACAAGTCCTAAATTCCTTCTGGTCATGTGGCTTTATAGGAGTGGAAAGTTTGAACACTGCTGTCATGCTCACTTTCCAGAAAATTGGTCATACTCCAAAAGTCCTGTTAAATGTTGGATTGGGTACTTCCACCCTGACACAATGAATCTGGCCACAACTAGCCTAGCATGTTCAGAAAATGAAACTGGCTCTTATACTCAGCTCCCATTTGCCCACAGAATCTGGGGATGTCCTGGTAGTGTCAGCGACAGTAAGTCAGACCCGTTGGAGATACCGTAATAGAATCAGGGGCTAAGGATAAGAAGCTCAGTGGAAAGAAGACATCACAGAGCATGGTGTGCAACATCCAAATGGAGTGGCAAAGGGGAGGGAAGGGCTTTCTGAAGACAGTCTGGACTCTGACTGATTATCTAATGGTCAGGAAATACAGTAATAATTTCTACTGTCTCCCAGGAAAGTTCAGCTGAAACCACAGCTTGTACCTGGGGTGACTCACTCATGTTGGGTAGGTATTCAGACCTGGTTAGGACAGGATGGATCCCACAGATCCACTCACAGGATCATACAGCAGCAGTGGTTTGGTGTCCATCTCAGTGCAGTATTGTGCAGCATAATGTTTGTGCCTTCTGCAGCAGAAAGAGGATTAATTTACTAAGTTTTAGGCATGTAAAAGTTTAGGTGTCTAAGTCAGTGATTTAGCTTTTCTCTACAGATATTAAAGGGAAAGGGAAGCATCTCCAGAGAATGAGTCATCTATTCCTATGTACAGTGTCTAAAGTGGGTGGGATGACTCATCCTCTGAAGGTAACAGTCTCACTATGGCTTAAATGACTAGTTTCAACTAAAAGCCTAACTTTTCTGTGGCTGAAATCAGCCACCTTCACTGTTACCCATATTTGTCTCAAGTTGCTTCCAAAATTCAGAGCAAAGTGGGAAGGCATCTCAGTAGATGATTCCTTTGAAGGACCATTTCCTGCTTCCTCCTGGGATTTGCACATCTTTGTCCCTCAAGAGGGTGCTGACATGGTTTGCTCAAGTTACATGGGGTCAGAGAAACAAAAGCCTGTTAACTTAATCCTAAGACCCAGGCAGAAAGCCATAGCTAACTTTTTTTCTTCATTAATCTTTAATGTTTCCTATTTTTAGCAATATCCTCCAACAATCACTGAGAAGCTTCTAGTTGTCTTCAATGGGCTTTCATCCAAGTCTGCAGATAGCAATAGAAAAAAATCAGTTGCAGAGGGAAATCAACAGAGGGGAAAGGTAATGACACAAGAAAGCTGTAAAGACGTGATTTTCATGGTGAGGAGAGAAAGAAGGACAAATGAAGAGAGGTGCTTTAAAGAATGATCAGTGGAGGAACACAGAGGCCATGCTCAGTGGAGGAAAGATCTAGGCAGGGGAGAGGGACAAACTCGTACCCTTGAAACATGCCTCTCCAATGCTACGGCATCACCTTCATTTGAGAATGCCTAACTGTTCTTCATTTCAATCATAGCTGCACTTTTGGGTATAAGATGAATAATTAAGCTTGGGAGTATAATACAGTAAGGGTTAATAGGGCAGAAGGTACTGCAAAGTCCTTATAAAAAGCTGTGCTTGCAGCACAAAGTAGCTGCAGTTCTCTGTGTCCTCAGTCATGAAGTGAGAATCATGAAAGTACTAAATTAAATGAAGTGCATCTGTATCCATTCCACTGGACTTTTTTTCCCTGTATTTAATGCTGTTTCTTGTGAAATAATAACCTCTCTTCAGCAAAAGGGGGTTAGATTTAGCTCAGTTGGTTAGAGTGTGGTAATGCCAAGATTGTGGGTTTGATCCCTGTATGGGCCACTTGCTTGAGGGTTGGACTAGATGATCTCCAGAGGTCCCTTCCAACCTTACCAATTCTATGATTCTATGAAAAGCTGAACAATGTATTTCTAAATGCATGAGGATGTTCCTTCCAAATCAAACCAGGACAAGCATCCTGGGCAGCCCTTCCTTTCATACCTACTACTGCAGAGTTCCACAAGCACAGTCTTCTTCCTTACATAAGTTAATGTTGGGAGAAAACTTCTGACAGCTCAAAGAGACAAACCAGTCTTAAGTGACAATATTACGGCTTTCATCCTCTTTGCTGAGTACAAGACCGCTTCCTATCACAGTTAGAAGACCAAAAATGAATAAATAAATGCCCACTTCAATCCATGACAGGCAAAAATTAAACAGTATCCAAGAAGACTCTGGCCCTGTTACACTGCCCGCGCACCTTGAGGGCTGGTTTTTGCCTACAGCTATAGAAGAGAAGCCACACCAAGGAAAAGCTGCAGCTGGAATAAGATGCAGCCATGAATCCATGTACTATCCGAGTCATTGCAATTTGCTACTCGGTCTAATATTCCCCTTGACTTGAAGTATATCTCTCTCTCTAAGCACATTTCCTCATAAGACAGTTGACCACTAGTGCACCAAAACAGTAGCTCAACAGAGAGCAGTTCATGTCCCTATCACTCAAAACTTTTTCAGGGACAATGTGCAAGTAGTGTTTTGTACTCCTGTGAGATCAGATTTGAGTCTCATGCTAAGAAGCAAATGCAGAGCTCCTCTTTTAGCTCTTCATTTTCCACATGCACACAATTAAATAAAGCTGTATAACCTAATCAAATTAGTCTGGGAAGAAGGAAGAGAGATTGTTATTTTTAAATACTTGAGAGATGTTTAAGAATGGGAGGTCATACAGGTAAAGAGAGAGGTCAATAAATAGAAAGAAGGAGATTATTTTTAACCATTGCAGATAAGGTATTTTTAGAGCAATCACCTGAAAGCTCCCTGAACTACAGAGTATGATAAACACTGCTCAACACAGCAGCAGTAATGGGAGCTGCAGCCTCGCTCAGACCCATATTCCGTTACTTCTTTTGAGTGAGTTTTCAGTATAATGATTTTTCCCCTTTTCTCCCACCTCCTGTCTTTACAGCTGTCACTGAGGGTGCCTCAGAGAGTCTGGCTCTCATACGGACATTTGAGGAGGTTTTCAGTTGTTACCAAGTGAGTATTTCTTCCTTCAACCCAACCCCTGCACAAAAATAGACACACACACACACTTTTATTTGTTTCTCTACCTTTTCTTTCTTCCTCTCACCTCTGTGCTAAGTGGGAGAGATGAAGATCTGAACCTCCATGGGCAGGCACATGTGAAAAGAAGCCAGAGGTTAACTTTCAAAGGGCCAGGGGACCTGCAGGCTGATATGCACTTCTTTGCCTGGTGGGTATCATTCTGGCTGAAATATCCATGAGCAGGGATGCAGGGCACTGAGCAGAGTGCTGCAGGAGGAACATAACCCTTACTGGTTGTGGCTGACTCTCCACCTTAATGTTTGGTGCTCATACTCCACTTACTTCACTATCATCACCAGCCAGATGATTCCCATGGGTTTTATCCACTGCAGACCAGAGCCTGTGATGCATCAGGAATAAATGCAGGAGTTGAGGGTCTCCTGTATCCTTTCAAGAGGCACTTTGTACCTTTTGGAAACTTACACAGGCCAGGTAGCTCACACAGATCCTCTGTCTCACATCCTATTTCCCAAACTGGGATATAAAAGCTGATTCACAATTTGTTTACATTCACCAGAGTAATATGCAACAAATCTCCAAGCTGGAAGCAGCAGATGCAAGTAGAGCTGCCTGAGAAGTGTGTGTATGTTTGTAATGGGAGGAATGAACATCACTGGACTTTTATCCTCACTTTTGGTCCTTTCTGCACACTATCCCATGCACTTTTACTAATTATCTATATCACACTTTGTCAACAACAAAGTTGAATCAAAACCTTCATTTTTCATGTCTAGACACTGGTCTTGGCAAATTCAGGTGAAGGAAGACACCTTTAGACAAGGATGAACTTAGAACATGCTTCCCATAGACATTCCCCATCAATAATGACAAATGCTTGGAATGTACTGTAAATGGTACTATGTAGAGACACTTTTTTCTCATCTTTCTCTTCTTAGACAGGGCCAATTCCTCAAAGTGATTAGACATAAATTAGGTTATGCCATACTGTATCAGCTGTGAATTTAGTACAGACATTTCCTAAAGGCAATGGAAAAGTTCTGGGAACTAGTATCTTCCTCAACTTGAATTAATATTCTGCCTCCCACTTCCCCTGATACTAGACATTTGAACATTTCAGTACATTGACACGTTGCCACATTTTCAGGAAAATACCTGTTTTGGAACCATTTTCTCATCCTACATTAGTCTGCTGTCTCCAGCTGACTATGTTGCTACCTCTTCCCTGAATACTTCATTGAAGACCATGGTACCTCTCTCTCGGTGGTTTTCCAAAGTGAGGGCAATGAGAAGGGATTTTTCTTTCTTTCAAGAATCAGAGAGCAAAATACAGAAGATGCCAAAAGATAAATATTTGGCTTTCAAACGTGAGAAAGAAGAGGAAGAGCAACATCAAGGGAATAAATCTCTTGGGATGTCCTGCAGTCTGAATGTACAGTTTGTATTGCTAAGATAGGAGTTGTGGATGCAGTGTGTAAAGACGTAGGTTTTGCAAGAAAATAGAGTCAGCCAGGAGACCTCTGGGAAATCACAGGATGTGTGTACACTTTATGGTTAGTATAAAATTAAATGTTTTTTTCTTTTCTTTCTTGAAAAAATTGATCCTTGTTCTTTTTTATTATTATTAGCATGTTTTTTTTTGCTCGTATTCATTTTCCATATCCATGTCTTTCGGGTCTCTTGTTTGAATTGATCCTATTTATGTGAAACAGGTTGATAACCTTCATCTCATCTCTCTTTTGCTCTCTATAATTATAGGTCTCTTAGGCAAGCTGGCCTTCAGTAGAATTTTTGTAAAGGTTTTAGAAGATTTTATTAGAAAAGATTTGGATCCTGCACAATTATCAGTTCTGAAAGGTGCTTTGCCCACCTCCTCCAGTGGAAGTGCTCTTGATCATCTCACAAAAGGAAAGTATGTACTTACAGAAAGAAAAAGTTGCGGTCTGGTTGCCTTTTCAACATCAATGATAAAATTGCATCTAATGTTCACCTCATTCACCTTATCTCTACTGGTCTGCACTAATTAAGGTGGAGCAAGCCGTGCAGCTTAAGAAAGAACACTATAATTCAGTTTGTGATGGCCAGTGATTGCAACAAGAGGAAAAACCCAATAACTGATTTAAAAGATGATCTCTGATTAATAAAAATATCCGAGGCTTTTGTTCACTGATTGTATAACACACACTGTAAAACCCTGCCACTATCAATGGATTAGATGTAATACTCAAAGTGCCATCCCTTTCTTTGAAGTTGGGCTCTAACTTTTAATGTCCTACTTTATAATATTCCAGCTGATCATCATAATTCTGCCTCCTATTTCTCAGTAACATTGTTTGACTTGGCCACATGTGCCACTGTTTTGCTCTGATGTCCTGGACCCTGGGCAATGACATCCCACATGATAGCTTAGTCTTTTTGGAGCAAGTTGCTTTGTTCCCTGCAGGTCTTGCACCATGCATAGTTTACAGAATATTTTGCTCCAGGACCTATTGTAGATATCCATATCTCTAGCAAGTTTGGTTCTCCCCATTAACAACAGTTCTTCATGACTGTCAGAGTAGACCTTACTCCAGTGCAGGGCCACCACATTTTCTCGCTACATGTCCTGCAATAAGCAACACACATCCTCTGTGCCACATTATCAGCACACCACTCCTGTGGGCTGCCACACAGCTCTCTTGCTATCTCAGGCACTTTGCACTCAAAAAGCATGCATACAAAATAATCTCCTGGGCCACTGGGGAGCCACATAAGGGGAAGAGCAAACCTGGGTGCTGTGGTGTGTATTGCAGACACAGCTCCTTCACTCCACAGAGTTTTAGCTATGGAAAGTGTGATCAACATCAGCATTCACAAACTGGCCTGAAGATCTGGGTGGGGAGATTTAAGCCAGTGTAAGCATGTGAGCAAACCCACTGGCTTGATGTATCCTTAGCCATGCCTGGTTCAGCACATTATAGCTGGGTAGACAGGAGACAGAGTAATTGGAGATTACTCCTTCCTCTTGGCAGCTCCTGAGGCCTCTCAGGAGCAGTAAGAAAGGGCTACATATACTCAACAAGGCCAGCTTTTCACACACCATTAGCCCAGATGTGAAGAACTTCACAACCCAAAGCCAGCTCTGCCAATAGAGCTGACCAATTTTTCTTCCCCAGCTGAACGGTTTTCTCTTAGAGATATGCAAATTCAGCAAAATACATTTTTTGTTGACATTTTTAATGGGAAATTATTGAAACACTTCACTTCCATTTTAGCATTTGGCCTATTCTGTCCTACCTGGTACAAAATAATCAAAATCCAGCAGAGAAGCCCTCACTGGAATAGCCATCATTTACCAGAGAGTTTCCTTTCAAGAGGGCTGTCCTGAAATTCCTGAGCTGAAATATGCTGGGATGTTGCCTTTCACCCTAAATACTGAGAATGACACTTTTCAATTAATTGGAGAACTTTTCTCCTCACAATAAAACTATTGTTCCAGAAAGCTTCATTTCTAAAGAGGAAAGGTGTCTTTTACCAGCTGAATCATAGAAAGGAAGATTTGACTCAAAGCTTTTAAAGAATTAGCAGTTGCTGCAGCAGGACTCCCTCTTATGCAGCCAAGGCGGTGCAGAGAGGAGTCGGTGCAGGAGCCCCTGTGTGGTTGATGCTTTTTATAGTGACAGATTTCTTTGCATAATGCACTTTGGGTGATGTTTCAGGTTTATTTTTTACTTATCTGATGTCAGAAGAGTACATATTAAGTCTTCAAAAATAAAAAAAAAGAGGAAGGTTTTTTAATCAGCTTATTACAGCCTTCCATGTATAATAAAGCAGTTATATGGCAGTAAACCTGGAATCCTAAAGGAGTTTGTTGTAAAGTGACAGATTCAGGTCAGAGCTGTTAATGAACAGTCAGATTGATGTGTGATGCATAATGATGGGGAAAATGGCATTATTGTTTTAAGCAGAGCACAGGAAGGTAGGATATGCCAGCAGAACAACTTGATACCCAGGAGTTTAAAATCTTCCCAATATCTAGTATTTCAGGGAAATTTGAGCTATTCTACAACTGGTAACTAAAGGAACCACACAACAGACTCATGTAGCAGCACAGTAGATGCATGTTTTTGGCTCCTTAGCTGCCTTCACCCTCGCAACAAACCCTAAATTCCCTTAGTGACTTTTGGTTCTCTAGGTACAGGCACTAGCATGGAGTAAGTATGACTGGGGCATTTTAATGTCTGCTTCTTCCCCTCTTTCTTGTTTCTTACAAATACTTTCCTAATTTCTTTGTCCTGTAGTTGACTTTTATTGTTTTTTTTTTCCTAAACTTGGTGGGGTGTTTTTTCATGAGCAGGTTCCTACAACAAATACTCAAGTAATACTGGTCTTAACAACAGACAGAGCTGATGGTTGCTCACCCTATGAAGAGTACTAGAGAGATAAAAAAAACACTTTGCGAATGGGAAAACATGCAGAGTGGCAAAAGTGATGGCTTCTGTTCAATATTGCCAGGAAAGGGAGAGCAGTAAAAAAATACCTTAAAGAGTGCATGAAGGTTGCATCCACCCCCATTTATAGGATTGACCCTTGAAAGCCTGCTGGGAACTTCAGCTGGTGCCACATGTACCTTCCTCTTAATTAGTGCTGTTCTGAGGAGCTCCTCGAAACCAAGCCTCTTTTTGTTACGTCTCAGTAAAATGCTCACCACTCTGGGGTCCCAGTGCATGACTGAGGTCCCCTGGCACCACATCAGAGATGTTAATTTTCATTACGAAGTGATGTAATCTGTGTTCATTTGGACATCTCTGTGCACTTTACTGGCTGCCTCAAAGTGCAGTGCAAGTGTTCATCTCGGGCAAAATGGCTCTGTGTGTGCTCCATTGCAACTGCATATGTTTACTAAACCCAACCAGCCAGTGAGATTTAAAAAGTAAGTCAGGGCAGCAGTCTGTTTTTTGATCTCTGGGCTCCTGGGCCTCTACATTCCTGAGATCTGGGATTCCCTGTGAGTTCAACACACTGAGTAGTTATTGAGAACTCTGAATGTGAGCCAGAAAAACACATGGGCATGAACTGTCCTTTTGGTTTTCATGCATCTGCCCACACACAAGCACACACTTAGTATTGCAATCTATAGTGCTCAGCACCTTGCAGAACTGAGCCTTTCACTAATCCTTCTAAACCAAAGTCTACTGACTTTCAAAGCAAATCATATAGGTTTCTTATCTGCATAAGCTTTTTCTGAACAGGCTACTTGCTTCGGCTGAGCCCTTTGCATCAGTCTTCACCAGAGCTGGTGTTAAGCAATGAACATTAGATTTTTTTATCAAGAGAGACTGAAATGTGGAGATAGTTTTCAAGTATCCAGAAGTAAGTCAGGAGTGAGCTTCCTTGGCTGAGTAGCTTGTAAAACCACAGAAAGATCAAAATTAGAGTCTAATTCCAAACGAGGCAATATCCAATTTTGCCTTCTTATCCTGGAATGAATCTTTACAGAACCCTGAGTCTAAATGATGTAGAGAAGTTTGAAATCTAGATCTCAGTAATTAGATGCATGATATTTGAATAATATGAACCTGTCATCTCATTGCAGAACAAGATTCAGTCCTAAATTACACCACTACGCAACCTGAGGAATCTCAGAGAGATGCTGTACTCTGTCAAAAAGCCTGCCCTAGAAAACGAACTGAAATAAGGATTGTTTCATCACTAGAAAATTTCTGTTAGTGGTTTCTATTTGCATCAAAATCAGGCAAAGACAATTCTTTCAGACTTGACCTGAGCTTTTGGGATGTCATGAGACTGTAACAAAATCTACTTCATGGCAGAACTTTACATTTGTACATCTTTCTCAAGATCACTATCACGACATGTGAGAGTGGAACACCCAGACCCTGGGAAGTGTTAATGGAGCTAGAAGCATTCCTAGGATAACAATTCCCATCTGATCCTTCTCCTCTTCTTTACAATGGTCAGTCATATGACTGAGAGTCAAGACAGACTCTGCTCCCTGTTCTGTGCGGGTTTTGCAATATCAGGCTGATCTCTCAGTCCATCTTGGACTTTGATTTCTGACTTGTAAAATGAGAGTAGCTCTAAACTCTATGTGTCATAGCTATATAAGTGACAAGCTTGTATTAATTATGTTTGTGCCCAGCATCAAACACAGTGAGACCTGAATTTTAATAGAGCCCTCAAGATCTCAAGGTTGCCATTATAATAGATATAGGTTAATAGATAAATAACATACATATATATAGGTCTGTATAACAGAAATATATATGTTGTGTTTCTGTCTTCATGATGTCACATTAAGTCTGTTTGCTCTCTTAAATTTAGCAGCACTATAATCCAGGTTTTATTTCCTCTGTTCCTGCCAGCACCTCTGAGAAGCCTTGACCTTCAGCTCCTCTTGGAACTACGCATTCACTCCTTGGCGCACCTTATTCAAGGAGATCTGTGAGCACTTTGGAAAATCATCTCAGATGAACTCTTTTTCCTGTTTTGATGAATCTATATTCTGGACAATTTGAATGGCAGATGGTTATATTCAAAGCAGAGTCATTTCAGGTATTGAAAAAGTAGTATGCACTCCACCTGTTTCAATCAGAAATCCTTGATCTTAATTTTCTCTCTTTGAGATCTTCTTTATATTTTAAGATAAAATAATTCAATTGTCCATTTTCTACTGGAAGCTGTTGTGCTTGTGTTAAAAATCTCACAGCTATGTATCACTGACAAAAACATTCTTAGTGGACACTAGAATGAGTTACTGTGATTTTCCCATTTTGTTTTACTTCTTTGTTCAGTTCAATCAGATTGAACTTCTCCATGGAACTGAAATATTATTTTAAGCTGTATTTGTATGTTATGTGCTATATATAATATAAAATAGCCTATTTTTTTCCATTACTGAGGCAAAATTGATAAGAGGAGAGGATGAGAGGCAGGATGGATATAGGGAGGGAAAGGAAGCCTCTCTAAGCTGTGATATCAGTACTCCAATTTCTTTTGCGACTGTCTGCAACTAGTCAGGATCACCTAGTCAGCTCTTCTTGCTTCTCCACAGGTTCTATTGCAATAATCATTTTTTATAACAGTATCTTTTTGGTTCTCTTGAGGAGGGGCTAATGGTAGGCTAATTTGAGGTCTTTCTCATGGGTCAACTTTCCACTCTGAGAAAAGCAAGCACTGGAAGCCAGTAGGGAGCACTCAATGGTTGCACTGGACTGGAGATAAACAGTAATGATGAGGACACAACGTGTTACAGCTGGGATTACTTCTGTGCCGCAACACAAGAATCACAGCTCTGCTACAGTGGTGTCACTAAGACCCCCCCCCTCCTGCCAGTCAGCATAGCATCACACATTCCCAGGAATCTCCTGCTTATGTGAGTTAAGAGGTATAGGGTGAAGGAGGCTGAGATGCTGAAGTGAATTGCTAAAAATGTTAAGGATAAGAGGCCAGTTATTTGTCCCTTTCCGTTTCCCATCTGATAGACAGGATTTGGTTGCCTGAAAGAGGGCATCTCATGCCATGTTAGATGCCCTAGTATGTTCCATCTGTGCTACACTTGATGCATCAGAAAGGTATAGCTCTACTATAGGTCCTGTATTATGTCTGCCAGCCTCATCTGGATTTATCAAATGGTACTAAGATTTTAATCCCATCTCCTGTGACCTGCTAAGTTTTAATACAACACAGTTTGGTCAGATTGGGTTCCCAGTGGAATTGGCTGGATTTTTTTTTTAATTATTGTTACACAAAAGGAAGATCATCTTTGGTCAAACAATCTATTTGTACCAAATATTCATCTTTGATCAGGAAGAGTCAGAATTTGACAATTCAGGAGGAGAGGCTGAAATTTCCAACAAGTTTTTTTATAGACCTTTTTATCTTCATTGGTTTCCATGTTTATTTCATTTGTAGAAAAAAAAATAATGTTGGTATTAACAGAAGGTAATTTTAGATTATGGGGAAAAAAAGATTACTGGAAAAAGAAATTGCAAAGAACCTGTGAGGGGGTGGAAGCTGATATGTGGATTAGAGAAGGGATCTTGGATAAGACAGACTGTAATCTGACTGAGTCTGGCGGGTATCATGTACCATTTCAAACTCTCCGAGGTAAAAACAACATGGAAATGTGTCCCTGCTGACTTCCTTATGCGCTGTCTCATCTGTCCCCTGTTTTGTCTGTTCCCTAACACTTAGCAGTGAGACCTCCACCCTCCTCCATTTCTGCTTTCTAACTACAGTCTGCAACATCTAATGCTTGTGTAATTTATTTTTGTTTTGTTTTGTTTTGTTTTTTGATTCATTGATTCATTTTAAAAATGCTTTAGCTGGAGATAGGACCACATTGCTTGGATTGCCACTCAGCATTTCTCCCCCAGCACAGGCAGCTGAGCAGCAGGACTGGGGATCCTGATAGACCCTGGTGCAGGAGATGCCATCTGCCAAATGCTCTCCTAAGTGGCATTTCACAAAGTGGGCTAAAAAGAACATTCGGTACATGGAGTCAAAGTCCATCACGGCTATCACAAGAACACACGCATGCAGCCTGGGCTGGAGGTGGATTCTGGCTCTGGAACCAGGCTGGGCAAGAGGCCAATAAGCCTTTCTTATTTGCCCATGTTTTCCTTTGGAGAAAGGAAGTCCTGGCTTAGCAAGGCTGGAGATGGCTTTGGGGAGCAGGACAGCACTAGGAAGCATTGGCATTCATTCATCTCGGGTCTAGCTCACCCACACAAGTGTTAACACCACTAATTGAGTTAGGGCCTTGTGGTCACTCGAGTCTTTTGAGGTCCCTGGCGAATGTCCTGTTGGCTTAAAAGCAGCATCTCTCTTGTGCTCCTTTTACAACAGCAAACAGGCTTCCTGGGAGTGGGGAAAAAGAGAGGAAATCTTATCTATCCTTTATTTACTCCTGTCCTTCTGTCCTGTCACCATCCTGCCCTTACACATCCTTACTCACTTACCTCTCATACCTGCAAGATTTCTGCTCTAGGATTTGGTTGCTATTGCAGCTGTGGAGGGGAGGCTGACTGTGGGGTCACTGATGCTATGCCCCTTGCCTCTGAGGCGGGCAAAGCTGATGAGGTCCAGGTTCTTCCTGATGATTTCATATGATAGCTAATTAATGGCCTTCCCACGTTTCCATGGCAACTGCATGCTGTACTCTTAGCCCTGATCCAAGTGGGCATTCTGTACACTTCTGAAGCCTTAGCATCAGCATATTAATAAGACTTGCTGACGTCCTTTGCTTTCTGCCACATTGGCTAGTAAGTCTAAATTTGAATAGTTAAAAAAAAAACACATTTCTTAGTAAGCTCTCAGCACATTCTCTCATATGATTGAAGCAACTGGTCCCAGAAGCCTTTTCCTACATTTGAAGAGAAGAAGCAGAAAAAGGTCCTGCTCTACCAGCTGCTCTGGCAAAGCTTATATTTGGCTTTTGTGGTTCCTCTGGGTTATTTGATGAGTCCAGCTTTACTACAGTTCCCACTTTAATTGCCGCAAGAGCCAAGTATCTGCCATGATTTGGTAGGATCATCTCTGCATTAACTGGGCTGGACAATCTTATGGATCTCTCCCTAACTCCCTCTTACACAGGGGAAAGGAGTTGAGATTCATTCTTCTACAGTTAGATAATGGTTCCTCATATCTCAAAGTTCATGACAAGTACAAAGGTCCCTTTTAACATTAAACTGTATAACAATACCCATTATGCAATTTAGTGCTTCTAGTTTTATTGGTGAAAGATCTCTCTGGGGCTCCCAAAATTCTCCTCTCTTAATTACCCTCCATTCTAATCACTGGCTTGTAAAACCTTTTTTTCAACCAAGTGGAGAGCTTGGACATAATTCCCCCAGAAGCTGATTAGCATTCCTGCAGCATTGATGTGAACTCTTTCAGGGGATTCAAGCTACTTTCTCTTATCACAGCCAAAAATATACAATATGCCTTCACATATTCTGTTGCCTTCAGAGCAAATACTCTAAAACAAATTTGTGTGATCTCTGCTTCTGGACCTGACTGTCATAGGTACCTCTTACATGCAGAAGGAAGGCTTACAAGACTGAGCAGTGGAAGCAGAGCATGTGGCCTGTGTGCAGTATCGAGAACATTTCATATTGGAAAGGCAAGATATGAAATTTTCCTCACTGTGTAAGCTTGTTCTACCCCTTTCTTTTGTAGCATCACAAGCAGAGAGCAACATGGTCCAGGCCACATTTGAATTGGTTGTTTGGTTTTGTTTTTCCTTTTCCTCTCTGAGCCCAAAATGCTGGCTGAGCTTTCAGATAGCTTCATTTTCCCCTACACCAAAGGACAAGAGAATTGATCTATGACGTTTTGTCTTCATTCCAGCACACAGTGTCATCCAGCCATGCTGCAGCATCACCACACAAGTATACTGCACAAAGACTCCACATCACTCTGTTGCAACATCACGAGCTCCCAATTAAGTTTTATATGCTGACAGTGTATCTATATCAAACTGCTTTCTGTCTCCCCAGAATGATCTGTGTGAATTTTCTGCGCTCTAGCTTCACCTCTCCAAACCATAGTTGAAATACTAGCTCAGGTCAGCTGTTGCCACTTTAACTACATTGCTGTCTACCATTACTTGGATCTTGACTGGACAACAGTGATTTGAAGTCCTAGGGTCACCAAAAGTCTTGTTAAAGTTCCCAGTATTGCCCCCTTGCTGCTGAAGCCCAGTATAACTAAAGCCACAAAGGCTGATCATCCTAAGACATTGCCAAGGGTACATGAGAGCAACGAATGTGATCCCTAACAATCCCACATATACAGGGAAAGACTTAGCGGATGTGTTATTCGTGACCCAGGAGATGTGAGATTTAATTGCAACTTCAGTGGTGCTAGTGACTGGAGATGGTTACTTACCTCCTAGGAAAGCAATTCATGAAATAAATTTCATTTTGTGTTAGCACATTCACTTTCTCAGTAATGAGCAGATCACATCATTGCAAGCAGAAAGCATCTCGGGCTATAGGTTGTTCAAAAGTAATGTGCAGAATTTTTAGTGCAATAGTTATATTTCTTTTCAATGTCAGCTCTTTGGGTCATACATGTAAATTAAACAGTATATTTCTGTTCCCTGCTTGGATGGGTGTAACTGTCAGGAACATCATTTCCACTCATAATTATAAATTTGACATTCATTCCCCATGAACACTGTCTACTATTTGCTTAAAACTAACTGCCATGCATACTATTGCTAGGGAATTTTCACTTATCAGAAAGCTGACATGGAAAGGTGACAACTGTAAAGCAACCTGTATGGATGATGGGTCTATGAACATGAACCTCTACTACACAGGGAAAGACCTAATCAAACAAAAAACAAACAAATAAACAAACTAGAAAAATTAGTCACCTTTGCAACCTCTTACATGAACTGTCAGTAGAGATAGAAAGAGATCTCAGTGTGAGTTAGAGAAAACCAAAAGTAAAAGTGACTACAAACTGTTGTGGATGGATGTCCATAGAAGCAACTTCGTTGTTGAATTCACCCACTTCTTCAGACGTTGCTTCCCCTCATTTTGATGGACAGACTCAGGTGTGTTTCTGGACTATGGTTCCTTTTGGTTTTCTTAGTAACTATCCAGATAATTTCTCTTACAGCTTCCGTTGCTGGTTTAGCAAGAGAATTCAATAAAGGTACATTTTTCTTATAGTATCTAATTTCTTCCTGGCTGTGATGACCATCAAGCAAAACGCCAGGAATTAAATTAAACCTGAACCAAACTTAATTGCCCTTGTCCCTGGTGTCACATGAATAATACCACAATACATGTATCTCTTTCCAAAAGAACTGATGTTATTCTCGGAATCTGAGCCAAAGTCTCTAAACAAGAGACATCAAAATTTGTATGAGACTATCAAGCCAACATGTTAAATCTCAAGCCAGATCTGGACCTTGGGCTTTGAGTCAGGGCCATCCAGCCTGCTCAGACCTGACTTTTACTAGGATATTTTTCCAGCTCTGGAAGTGGGTAGGATGAAATACTTATTTTTCCCTTTTTGGAGGGGAGAAATTCTGGTAGCACTAGCAATTTTCACAAAGGACCTTAACTAAAACAAAGTGAAATGAAGAGAAACACCCCACTCCTCTCCTCCCGCTGTTCAGGTTTATCATCCAGTTCAGGTGATCCTACATTTATACACTCCATCATACATATATACTTTTTAAAGTCACACACACATACACATGCACACACACTTCAAAATGTTTGATTTTTTTGATAAACCATTTTAATTTGGCTTCTAAATTCAGGGTAGATTTGGTTATTTTGCCTTTTTTCCCCTTTTACTAATATTGCAGTTAATTTGATAAAATTTACTCATCTGTTATCTATATTTTCTTTGTGGACAAAGAACTTGCAAGTGAAACAGGGATATTATTCACAGCCAAGGAAACAAAGTAGTAACAATGATTTTTCCTTCCTTAAAGAGCTAAAATGACATGTGTACCCCTCAACTCTCCACCTTTCCTTGGGCATGTGTTTTCTTGCATTGTGCTTTGGTTTTTGTGGCGATGAGAGTTTTGTAGTGTTATTGGAGACCCCTGAACTGGAAGCAAAGGTTTACTTTTAAGTCTAGATTTTCCAAAGTGGCAGATGATTTTGGTTGTCTCATTTCGGGGACTCCACTTGAGACAGCTTGAAGAGAAGTGACTCAGTGGGATTTACAGGCACTGATCCTTAAGGAGTTAAATTGCATCGCTGAAGGCAGTGGCAGTCTGGTGCCAGGCATAAAATAGAGCCAAAATTGCCGAGAGAGCTTGCCCCGGGGCTGCATCCCTGCCAGATGTGTCCCACTCTTTAGTAAGAGCTGAGGTTCTGCCTCTGGTAAAAAACCTTCTGAGATGGATGGAGAAATCTCCCATCTGCACCCTCCCTCTACCCCTTATGTATTTTCCCACAGATAAGGTGTACATTTTACTCTCAAAAGACTGCCATCGCCTTCTGTTCTCCAGCAAAGCTCAGCACACGTTGGGTGAATAACTTAACATAAAGCTGGCATAAATCTGAACAGAAGAAATATCTTTTATCTTTGACCATTTACTCCCACTAGGAGTAATGGCAGTTCTTTTACATTTACATATAACTTTTTTGTTTGCTTTGATTTTTTTTGTTTGTTTCTTTGTCTTGGCACCTGCATAGCAGAAATCTTTACAGTTCAGTACAGAAATTTGCCCCTCTCTCTGCTCCTCCCTTTATTTACTTCTGCTGCCCCTGAGGCCTAGCAAGCAACACCCTCAAGGTCAAGAGAGAGTAAGGTGTGTTACCCTTTTATGATGGATTATAGAAATAACAAACATGCCTGACAGTTTTATACAGCTGCTAGAACGGGTTTAGTTTTCAACAAATGAAGAATTTCCTCTTTTTTTCTCTTTTGTATATTAATTACATTTTACAAATTTTGTTTTCCCCTTTCTTTTCTTTTTTCCCCCTCTTCTTTCTTTCTTTCAATTTTTTCTCTTTTTTTTCTCTTTTATTTTTTTACAGCAAAAGGATCAGTCACCAATGTGTCCACTGAAAAGTCCGGGTTAGCAGAGTTTGGCTGTCATCTGGTCCGACTGTTTGAGGATCTCAGTGTTGTACAGGTCTAGAGCGTGGTTCACACGGATGATCTCGCTGTTGGTGAGTTTCAGGCGGTGCTTGAGCATACAAGAGAACAGATCCAGCTGGGGCTTCCCCGGGGCTACGGGAGGCGCCAGTCTATTGATTCGGTCCCGAATATCCAGCAGCAAGAGCATGACGGAGGAGGAAGAATAGAACTGCCCACCTTGCGTGTACGATTGGTTGACCTGCTGCACAGCACTGCGCAGTAGGTCAGCATTAAAACGCAGGCTGTAGCCATACACCTGCACATCTGAGATCTTGATGTAGAACTGACGCTTGGTGGGATCAGAAAGGTCCACGGGCCCTTGGCCAGTCTCATTACGCAGCAGGGAAGGCAGCCGAGTCCGGCTCCGTAGGTAGATGTGGACGGTCTCGAAAAAGGTTTTCCACCGGTTGCCCAATAGCAGGGTCCAGTTGTAGCACTGGCTATTTTGGAGGCGGATTTTCTCCCAGCGTGGGTAGCCATACTCCCCAAAGGGCATATTCCAGCCCTCAGAGTGACTCCCACTGAATGGGTTGACATAGACAAAGAACATAGGGTCCAGGCTGCTGTTGCGCATCTGGCAGATTCGCATGGAGATCCCGATCACCATATGGATGAAGTCCATCCGGTTCTTGTTGCTCTTCAAAGTGAGGGACATACGTTTGCGCCACCTGGGGTCGAAGAAGGTGTCTAAGCGGATCTCATTGCTGATGAAGGTAGTATGCACATACAGGCGAGAGTCCATTTTCTGCAGCAGGTACTTCAGCTCTAGGTCCTGGAAGTCCAAGTCCGTTTCAAAGCTGATGAACTGCTCACTGCGCTCCGAGTCTACGTTTTGAGGCTCGCAACGACCCCGGTAAAGCTTATAGCCCTTGTTGCATGAGCCGCAGAGAGAAATGTTGGCAAGGCTGCACATGGCACAGCTGTTGTTGCCCCCAATGATGCAGGGGATGGGACGCTGGCACAGGCTGGTGCCACCATGGCATACGCAGCTCCGTTGGCTTTCCAGAAAGGTCCCCCAGAACCCATTCTCATTGCAGTAGAGCAGGGACTGGACCCGGGTAAGCCATTCCTGTATTGTCCTACAAGTGGAAAGAGGAAAGTATTAGCATCACATAGCCTCACAGATTCTTCAGTGTTGGCATATTGGGGCCACAGTGCTTTCATGGATATATCTGAGGCAGAGATCTCAAAATATTCATGCTCTGCTTCTAGCATCTGTGAGCTGTTCCAGTCTGCTGCTAGAGTTTATTCTACATCTGCTGTTTACTTCTTCAGTGGAGAATAAAACCATCTAAGAAATAGCTCTGAGGTGGGGATTGATCATCTCAATCCTCTCTCTTCACACTGGTCTAAGAGTTGAGACTGGCCCATCCTTCTGCCAAGGTTCCCATCAGTGTGGCAAGGAGAAAGTTCAGACCTGGTAACAGAGTAGGGAATGGAGCTGACAAAGCCATGCCAGAGGCTGAAGTGCCATCAGATATTAAAAGTCAGCACAACTCCTAGGCTCCAGCAGCTCCTTTCCATATCACTGACAATCCCCCCACTTACCAAAAACAGACTTTGAAAGGGATTGGGGCTAAACCAGTAGTAACCTCTGCTTGTGATGCAGAGAGCAATAAAAACAGAAAAGTCCAGAGATGAAGCTACTCAAATGGCTTCTTTTAAAAACCTGCTGTTAATTAACCTCCTCTTACAGCCTCTCCCCTTAACAAGCAGCCACACTTGCCCATTCCCAGGCCCCACCACTCTCATAATTGCTATTTCAGTGCTGTCACCTCCACATTCTGCAGCCCTGAAACAACCCCTAATGAATGACACCGTAACCCATGTTCGGGTTTTGTATAACCCCCTTGCCACACTGCATTTCTGCCCCCTCCCCCCCTTTCTCTACCTCTGGGAAATCTCAGCACAGCGATTCCTTTCTCAGCAGTCTTCACCAGAACGCTGCGTTCAGCCGCCTCACTCCCTCCCCTCCGTCTTTCCCCCCCCAGCTAATGAATACTTCATTGTCTCCTCTGGGCAAAAAGTTCTTGGTAGCACTGCAGTGAGAGGACTGGCTAATGACAAATTAGGATTCAGTCCCTGTAGAACGGGAGGAGTGATTATGGACAGAGGCTCTCAGAGCTGGATTAGTGAAATTCATGGCACCTGCATAGCCTGACCTCCGAATAATCATTAAGCTGTAGGCTGTATCAAAGAAGGCATTAAATGATACAGCAGCAAAGAAAAGCAAGATGATTAGGGGGAGGGAGTGGAGGGATGAGAGTATAAAACAGAGGAAAGAGCTGGAAGCAAAGAAATAATCAAGGAGCAGAAGCAGAAAGAAGGAGAATATGCAGGTAAAAAGGAAAAGTGAGAAATATAGTGGACTGGAGGAACAGGGATGGAGAAAGAGGGAAAAAATAAAACAACAGCAATGAGCAGCATACAGAGCACTGGCAAGAAAGAAAAGAGAAAACACAGAGGAAGGAAGAGAAAGAAATTGAAAGAAAAAACTGAGAAGGACAGAGTGAGGAAAAAAAAAAGAAGGAAAACTATGAAGCATATGAAGTTTCAGTAGGAAAACTATGAAGCCTTAGACTAGTGAAAGGATAGTTTGCTGTTCCTCCTGTAGTACAGAGCTTCCAAGGTCTCTGTCTCCTATCTGCAGCTAATAGGTGCTCTCCTGCAAGCACCTGTCCTGGAAAAGACAGAGGGAAGCCAGGAGGTTTGGGAGCAAGGCACTGGCCTCTATAAATACCTATTGTAGTGAGTGATGGTGCCACCAAGCCTGGCTCTTAGAAGCGTGCATAGGACACCTCCTGGTTTCTAAGACAGGCCTGCTTCAGAGAGAAGGGGATAGCTCTGTGCGACTGCAAAACAGGTCACTGACAGCAATGAGCACTTTCGAAACCAGCCTGAGTTTGCCTTTTGCTTGCAGGTGAATTTCTGCATGCTACTTCTGCAATATATTTTTTTCCCCCATGTGAAGCCTTGCAACTCCTGTTTGGAAAGCCAGCCAGGTGGGCCTGAATTTAGCAAGGTACCCAGATCCTGGTTTTGACTCTCCAAAGAGTGCTGGGAGCCCAGTTTGATTCCCCTGAGGACCTCTTTAAAAGAGGCTAGACTCTCTGCTACTAATCTAAGCACAAAGCTGAGGGATGACAAGCAGATGAAGAGTGCAGTAAAACCAAAGCAAGCTCCTGATCATACATATACTGACTGCACAGGTTTAGTAGGAGGCAGGGGATGCTTAAGTGAAGCACAGGGTTCCTGCATGCTGCCCCTTTGCATGATGTGGATTGATGACAATAGTGCAAAATCAGTGGTTGCCTTGAAGGGAACAACCACTGCAGCTCCAAGCTGTGTTCCTAGCTCCCATTTCTACCATGACAACGGCAGGGGGAAAACTCACTGACACCAAGAAAAGGAAGGGCTGAGGCAGTGGGCTGGTGCTGAAGACAGAAGATAAAGGTCCAGCTCAGTGAGGTGCCCTATCTGCATCACAACTCCTCTCCATGTGGTAAGAATGATATTTCCCCAATTCTCACAGTTTTTTCCAAGGTTACCTTTGTTGCCCTTTGTGGGACTGGGCTTCTGGGTGAGGTGGGCATGTTTGTATTAGGCCTTAAGATGGTTTCTGAGACAGGTTTGATAAGGTATTCAGCCATGTCAGCGATATGCCTGTGTGCACATACTGCCACCACTTTACTGTGGCTGTAAATAGCCATGTACACCTGCATATACAAATGACAGTGAAACACACACTGAAAAAACTGCCATTCACAGATCTCAATTCCAGCTGTGTGCAAGTGAATGTGACTCTCCATTTCCATATGCACTCACTGATGCACAGAAAGATTCCCAATATATTGTGCAGTGCTGGCTTGATGTTGTGCTCTCTGAAACAAGTTTTACATGTTGGTAGTGCTGCTGAGTTCATGAGACAAGGATTGCCAGAGTCCGGATCCTTGCTACACGTGGCAAAATTTGATCTACATGAATATTTATTTGTATAGGTGCAGCTATCCCAGAAGGGCAGCTGCAACTGCAGTCCCTGCCCTGTATGGGCTCTGGATTCAGTAGTGGTTGTGCAGAACCGATTTTTCATCTGTCCACACTGCAGCTGTATCTGGCCCTGCAATATATGATTCTAATAAATCATTACAATGCAGAAGTATTAAGGACCGCCATGAAAAGAAGACAAGCAGAAATAAATCAACACAGAAAGTTACTTGGATAGGCTAGGCAGTATGGCAGGAGACCTCCCCCCAAAATTGAAGTCAGATCATGATATCCTAGTCCGGCTGGTGTGCCCTGTCTTAGAAAAAAAAATCTTGCTATCCTTCCCTCCTTGTCTTACTCTAACAGTTGGCAGAGCAAAACAAGAAAGGAGTCTCAGCTAAGATCTTGCAATTGAAATTAATAATTTTCCTGTTCCCCAGATCAACTTTGTTCAGGAAGGATGGGAGGAGATCAAGATAAAGAAGGGTTTTTTGTGTGTGTGTGGTGGTATTCAACAAAGGACAAAAATGAAAGAATGAAGGCTACCTACCATCTGCTGATGGCAGCAGTAAAGGACATAATTAAACGAAAATGCAGAATCCAGGGCAGAGCTGGGTATTGGCTACAAACGTGACAGTGGGAAGTGTGATTAAGTTAGAGGAAGAGTAGTATAAACTACCCATTTTATCTTGCAGCTGGGACAGGATAAGAATATATGCAGGACCAGTTACTCTGCTTCAGCTGACAGGAGGTAACTTCTTAAAACACACACCTTTGATGGCTCTGAGTTTTTGTGAATATTACCAAGAGAAGTCAGGGCAGAAGGAAGCTAGAATGAGCCACTATTTAAAAGCTGAAAGTTAGTAGCAAGGTCATTGGTTTGAATTTCCATTACTTTCCCTTTCATTAAGGAGATACTGATTTCTCTTCTTTCCCCTTCCCAACTTCCCATGGACGTCAACCCTCTTCCAGAACTTCCAGTATGATTCTTAAAAGACAAATATCATTGCAGAGGTTATTTTCCCTAATGTTTGCTACCCCTGCTAGTTCAAAGTATAAGGTAGTAGAGCAGGTGGGGGAAAAAAAAAACAAAAAAAAAAAGTCTTCAAAGGTCACAGTCAAGCAGTTTTGCATTCAACTTTAAAATCTGATAATCCAAACTACAGTGAAAAAAAAATGACGTTCAGTCAGGGCTATGCGTGAGACTTAGGTTACATTACTTTCTCATTGCTCACAGAAGACACATGATCCCTTGGCAATGCTAGGAACCGGGAGCTTCGTATTAATGCAGAGCTGTTTCCCCATTTAAAAGGCATCTGCTGTGACAAAAATGTAGCGCAGTGCTGGGATTCCAGACCAGAAGAGGAGGTTAAGCCATACAAAAGGGTGATTTGTATTTATGAATAATTTTCCTTTCTTCTGAATTATTATCCCTCAAGGTTAATCAGATCCGGGGAGAGGAAGAAGTTGATGGTGTCC
Source organism: Rhea pennata (assembly GCF_028389875.1). Lineage (NCBI taxonomy): Eukaryota > Metazoa > Chordata > Aves > Rheiformes > Rheidae > Rhea > Rhea pennata. Next base: position 7,043,193 of record NC_084680.1, read on the forward strand.
CCCAAAACAAAGATATATTTTTGCTATAGATTGTACCTGAGCTGATTAAAAAGAAAAATAAATAAATAAGCAAAGCCAACCAGCAGAACAGATGCTTAAAAAAAAAAAATAAAAAAAAAAAGCTCAAAAAAAAAGAGGTAGGGATTTCACAACTTTTCCTTTGCAATCTCACCTCTTACTTTTTAACCAACTCTAACTGCTGTGGAGATACCTTTGCGCTTTCTGTTTTGGGCAGTGAAGTACGCGCTGCAGTTTTCATTCTCAACAGCTGTGAGGTATATTCTCAACTACTGACAATAAGGCTGGAGCCCAGAACAGATTCCTCTTCCCCTCCCCTCATTTGAATGTTATTTATATTTTATATTCAGTGTTTTAAAATATACTGTAGGTGCTCATTCAACAGCAAAACTTTAACAACTAAGGAGTGGTTTCTTTTTTAAACCAACAGACTTACCTGCAAAGAGGTGCTTTTAAGCAAAAGCAGTGCAGAGCAAATTTATTTAAAAAAATGTGTGTGTGTATATACATATAGAGTGTGTGTGTATATATATAGAGAGACAGACAGACACACTCTTACAAAAGGTCATGGAGAATCATCCTAATTACCACAATCCTTATTTTTTTTTTCTTTAGAAACACCACCTCTTTCCCTGAGGGCAACAACAGCAGTCCTTTTTCTCTTTTTTTACATTACTTCTGAATATACAATATAGGCTTACTATTATCTGTATTACAGAGAGAGAAGCTTGCTCTTAATAGAACCTTTCCATCCTTTCAAAGCCACTGGCGTGCTTGATAAGCCTCTGTCATTCTATACAGTAACAATTAGAAAATTAGAGTATTTCCGAGCCCCATGAAAAGAATGATGAAATGCATACCTTTTCTGCTACCTATCTGTCTACTGTGCCCCTCCCCTGACCAGCTACAAATGCAGAATGACAAATAAGGGAAGAAATGATGATATGCCTGGTGGTGTTGGCTTAAACAAATCAAGAACATCAGTCATTTTTTCACACACAAAAAAAAAAAAAAAGAAAAAAAAGAAAAGAAAAGAAAAAAGAAAAAAGCTGCCATCATCCATTTCATCCTCCTTCCCCCAGATTTGATAGTATTAGTTGGAGGCTCCTTTTCTGCCTGGCTGGCTTTTTAAAATAGAAGAGAAATGCCTAAGACATATTTATGTGAAAGCTTTGCAGCAACATGGTTGGCTGGATATCTGCTAGCTGCTGCTTCACTTTGTTGTTGTGGTTGTGGCACAACTCAAAATAATGTCTGGACATGCTTGTGGCTCCTCTACCAGTTGACTTGTTTTTAGCAGCTCAGCCAGTTGGCAGGAATGGCCCAATTTTAGGAAGTTCTCCAAAGACTTTCTTTCATAATCTCTTAAACTTAATATCTATTTCTCCTCATCCCTAGTAACTCCACCAAATCTTTGTCCAACAACATGAAAATGCTTGGTAATTAAAGAGATTTTAAGCCCTGGAAGAGTTTCCTGAGCTGCACAGTGGCAAATGGAAACTCAACCTATTTAGTGTCCAGTGGGCAGGATGATAACAGGAGACACCAGTCAGTCAGTTAATTCTCTCTTAAGCCTGAATATTGGCTAATAAAGGGAGTGAAAAAGCGATTCCTCTACAAATTTTAACCTGGCCAGATTTTTCCCAGAGAAGCATGGAAGAACAGGTACTTGGACTCATTTTTTTTCCAAGATTTTGAGTGTCACTTGGTTCCAGACAACATAGAAAGAAATATCAAAAAATGTTATTTAAAATCCACAGATATTGGTCTCCAAAAATGATTGGAAGCAGACTCAAAACCAGCTGCAGGACAGGGCTGTAAGGAGTCATCAGGAGGTGACTATTGGATATCGATATTTACTTTAGCTGTAATAGAAAACCTACTCTCTCCATACATAATAACATTGCTGGGATTCATCTGTGCAGGTTTGCAGGTTCATGCTGCATTTTGTAGAAAAGAGATGGTCTACTCCAAGTGAATCTAAAGCTTCTCCTTGAAGCACAACCCAAGAACAAGTTGAAGTATCCTGTGCTTTGTATTTACACTTTAACAGCAAATAGATGCTTAAAGCTTGGCTGTGGTATGTGATGCAAGACCTAAAAAGGAGCTTGGTCAGCTTGGCTGTCTGACATCAGCCTTGTAATATCTTTGCAGGATGCTATGGGATATGTGTGTGCCACCTGGGTAGGTATGACCAAGCAGGGGAGATGTGGCTGTGCTTGAGTCCATGATAAAGGCTACTTAAATATCCAATATTCTCAACCCTCTCCCAGACTTTACCATTTGTCCCCAAAACTCCATGTTAGCACATCCTAAAGCCAAAACCTGTGGCTGGGAGGAAGGTTTACATTTAAGCCCAGGCTGTGCCCTCGGTCACCCATTGCACCACACTATCTCCAATGACAAATGATAGTACCTTTCTCTAGGCAGCTGGTGGTTAGGGTTGTGCCGACACCGGACACTGAGGCCAAAGAGTTTGCGGGCAGTGCGCTGGATCTTCTGACGCTGGGCTTCCAGGGAGCTCTGCAGGAGCTTGTACCGGTTCTGAAGATCCCAGTCATTCCCCCAGTGCTGGTGGATGCTCCCAATGGTCAGGAAGTGGTTGCTAGGTAGCCTTTTCATGAAGGATTTAAACTCATCTGGAACACACAAGCATGTGGAGGAAAAGAGTGATCGGAACTATAATGAAATTACGGAGCTTTTAATTAGCAGAATGGAAGAATAGTAATGATGTACAAGGCCATCAGTGCTCTGTTAAAGGAAGCTGATGTCCATTAATTTACTGGTCTGTTATTCTCCCCCAGGAAGCCCCCTAATTCCATGTCTGTTAATGCTCCCATATGGGAAATGAAACCCGAAGAATATTAGGGTGAAACAATATGGTTAATGTGTATAGGGTGGAGACGAAAACAGAACAAATTCCCTCGAGCTTGGGATTATAGTCTAGGGGTTATGAATATAGAAACAGAGAATTGTAATTATTGTCAGTTAAAGAGTTCTTATTTAAATTGTTTTTCAGCTGCTACTAAAATACCATTTGTTGTTGAAGTCAAATGATTGTGGCTATGTCATTAAAAGAAAAAAAAAGCAAAAAAGCTTACAAAAATCCCCAAAGGAAGGGTTTGGATTGTATTAAAATGTCCTGCTTTCTCTTTTTTTTTTTAAAAAAGAGCACTCTGATTCTTCATTTGAAGTTAAATGAGTTGGTTTATGTAACAATGAAAATAAAATAAAATTGCTTTCAGGTCTAAAATCAGAATAAAATGTGTCAATTTTAGCAATAGGAAAAATCTAATTGATGCATAAATGTGGTGTTAAATGTTGTTTTGTGATCACTTTATTTCTGTTTGATTTTGTTTGTGAATGAAAAAGCATTATGTAGGGTTTGTGTGTGTCTGACAGAACAGAAATTCTGGTACCACTTCTGTTTACAACCATCCCTTTTATCCTAATCAAGATTAGTTTGCTTAGACTCTGATTACCAGACTGGGACATCTTCATAAGGAAAAGGCAGATGGTTCCACCTTTCTCAGTAGAAAATAACTCAGTTTTTGATACCAGAAAACTATATTTGACACACTGAGATCTTGAGAAATTCAAGGAGTGGGCCAGTGGAAATCTCATGAAGTGCAAAAAGGAGAACGTTAAAGTTTACACTAGAGCAGAACAACCTCACTCATGAATACACATCTGGAAACAACTGGCTGAAGAGCAGCGCTGCTGAAGAGGTCCCTGGAGGTTACTGTGGACAGCACTGCATTCTCATTTCAAACAAGCCAAATTGCATACTGGGCTAAATTAGGAAGAGTTATTCCAGCAGTTTGAGGGAAGTTAGTATCCCCGTTTTCTTGCCACTATGGAGGCTGCATCTGGATGGCTCCGTTCAGTTTTAAGCTCCCACCAAATATAATGTGCGTGTTGAGAACCTGGGGAAGACACAGCTGAGGGGACCACCAGGCTGGTCACTGGCCCAGAGCACATGTCCTATAAGGGCAAGTGTCCTTAATCTGGTGAAGGGGAGGCCAAGGGGTAATCTAATTAGAGCCCACAATTGCCAGAAAGGTAGTTACAAGTACGAAGGAGAGAAGCTCTTCTTATTCAAGACAGGTGATACAACAAGGGGAAACACACAAACTGCAGCTTGAGAAGTGGAAGTTCTATACTGAAAATCTGCTTTACTTAGGGGTAATGTGGCATTGGAACAGAGAGCTGCAGAGAGGCTGAGGAATTTCTTATTTTAGACTCCACTGGACGAAATGAGGGCTGACCCGATCTAGTGTTGGTGATCGTCTAACACTTGGACTTGAGTGCCCCCCATAAAAACCACAAACTACCCAAGGAGAGATGCAGCCATTCGTTTCCTTTATCCGTGTTCTTTTTCTTCCCTCTCTCATTTTCTTTTTATATTTTCTGCATCCTATTTTAGAAGCAAAAGGGAACTTTAAAAGGTGGATATCTTCTAAAAAAAAAAAAAAAAAAAAAGGAGAGCTATAATATAGAAGAGTTGGAGGAAACTAAAAGAGATGATTTGGAACCTATGGTACAAAGTTCATATACTTGAATTCATATAATTATATATATTTGCATGAAATATTTCCTATTGTTCAATGATCTGCAATTCATACTTATGTATGCAATAGTCAGTAAGATCATTATATGCATGGGTAAACGGAGGTTTGTGTCCTACTTGTAACCACAGTGAAACTGAACATCTAATAAAAATAATTATCATTATTGCACTATCAAGATCCGTAGGACATCTGCTTGTCTCCTTTCTTTCCCAAAGATAACAGAGACTTTTTTTTTCAGTCATCTCTCAGGTTTTCACTCTATTTATAATGCTGCTTTCAGTGCCCTTCTCCTTCCCAAAAATGATTCTCTCCCGTTCAGCGGTCCTCTGAAACTATCATCATGTATAATTGCTTCTGTTGACCATGCTGATTACTTCTGGTACCTTTCAGCAGTAAAAGCCTTGCATTTGCTTCCCGCCCCTTATAAATCAATTTCCTCAAAAGCCTGTTTGTGCAAAAGACCAAGCTCTTTTCCCTCTGATGATGAATGTGCTACATTTTTCATAGAGACGGCTAAGGGAGAAATTTCAGTGCAGTGTGCACATTTTGATACTGCAGTGCAACGTTGGGGGGAAAACAAATGAGCAAAGAAATCTGGCAAAATAACAGCTGAATGGGGTTGTTTTAAAAAAGGGCAAAACATAAGAAAAAAGAATTCCCCCAAAGAGCAGTTTCTTCATTATTTATTTATGTTTTAACAATCCCTGAAGGCCTCAACTGAGACTGCTGTTGCACTGTGCTAAGCCTTGTACCTTTCTGGGAACAGCTCATCCTTGACCCAGACTGTTTCCTGTTAACTAATAGGGCTCTTTGCATTTGTTGTTATTTTATCTATCTGCACTGCAAATGTTGATGATGGCTAGGACTGCATCTCCCAGGATGCACCATGATGCCTCTTTTTGCTGACTCACTAGGTCCCTGATGGGAAGGGGTCCCATTGCGGTGACTCGGCATGGTGGGTGATGCTGGGGTGAGGCACCCAGCCCCTGGAGAAGAGTGGTGGCACAATGGTGAAATGGCCAAGTCAAACATCCCTGTTTTGGAGATGAAACTTTAATTTTTCTGGTGCTTGTCTTCAGTTAAAAAAAAATCAGAAAACATTAGTATTGAAAAAAAAACCCACATGACTTTTAATCAAAAGGTTATTTTAAAATCCAGAGTCACATTTCTAATACAGATTTTTTTGGCCAGCCGTACTAAAATGCCAAGACAGAATAGGGCAGTGTTATAGTTCTCAATTTACACAGAAGCAATGAAGCACAGAAGGACTAAGAACTGATCCTGAACTCATCTAAAACAATACCAGTTCACTGCAGCCTTTCTGACTTGGAAGATGCTATCCCAAGTCACACCAACTTTTGATTTGCTCCTGCATGTTTTTCTCAAATTAACATGAGAATTCAACACAGATCAGAAACAGAATATAGATCTTTCAGGCTATTAGCAAATTCCTGCACAAATGGTATTTCACAGCAGTCGTGCCTTTCACCCCATTTTATTGGAAAGGCTTTCAGATGTCATTAGAGGTTTATTTTTTGTTTCTCATTTGGAAGAAAATCCTCCAGTCATCTTGAATATTTATTAAAACAAAGAAGCAAAATAGTAATACTATGATAATAATCTTTGCTAGCATCTTTCATCTCAAAGGATAGGTTCATGCATCATGTAACAAAGTGATGAATGAGATGCAACAGCTTTTAACATAAAGATAATAACTCCATCTATTCCTGAAAAGCCTCCAGCCCTGGGTGGAATATGGCCACAGCGCAGCAGAGAATAGCACTGTAATGTGTCATTTTAAAATGGAAAACGAAAAACACCTTCCACTGTTGAAATCTCAAGGGAAGAGATACTGGATATAATTATCTATTGTCTTTGCATAGGTCAAATGCAACAAGTGCCTAGTGTAACAGTAAAATAATCACTGTGGGACTGGAATTCTTCTTCGACCAGAGGGTTCTCACCTTCCAAGTGTCTGGCTTAGATCTCCTGGAAACGTAAAGGGGTTTGGTGAGTGACAGCCAACATGTGGCTCTTGAGCAGCTTGTGTGATGTTACCCTGCCAAAGTTAGTTACCAGTAATGCATAACTAGTGTCAGAGCTGTGCTGACAGGCACTGCCAGGAATCCTAATCTGTGCAGTATTGAGCTAACAGAGGCTTCCAAAATTCATATTTCTCATTTGCACTGGTGTACCCATCCCAGACCTCCCTGACTATGTGGTCCATTGATCTCTTCAGCTAGTGAGCTACTGCTTGAAGTCCCCAGGGCCCATGACTCTCCATAGTATGTGTCTTGTAGCTCTTGTCAAGATTGCCACCTACCTTGTGCCATTAGCTAGTACTCTGATGTGGCTCACCAAGCACTAGGCTAACAGTGTTATCCAGACATAAAAATCTGTACGGGAGCAAAAACACCAGCAGGAAGTATTGAAGTATGGAGCAGCCCTCAACAGCCCTTTGAGGGAACATCACAAGCCACCTCATTTCAACCATTAAAGAACTTAAGGTGATCTTCAACATAAAGAAAATTCTGCTGGGAAGACTTCAAAAGAAACAATTTCTTCAAGGCCTGGAATAGAGCTAACTGTTCCCATCCTCACAGTCTTCTTTCCTAACATGGAAACCTGGACAATTCTGACAACAATAATTAAAGAAAACATGTTGGAAAGGAACTGGCTAACACTAAGAGGTCAGAGCCAGAGCAAGGAAAAGTTTTTTATTAAGTTCTGTTCAGTACCACTGTGGCTTCTTCATAGACCACTATAGACCAGCTGCTAAAAGAAAAGATGCAATTGTACTGATACTGTTGTACCTCAAACCCTTGAAAGTGCATTGCATAAACATTACAATGCACCTACTATGGGCAATACCAGCATCAAAGTGGAACAAATGTCACTGAAACACCCAGTGTTACACTGGCAGAAGAGAAATGTTCACACCAACAGGAGAGATCATAGAATCAGTAAGGTTGGGAGGGACCTCTGGAGATCATCTAGTCCAACCTCCCCGCTCAGTAGGGTCACCTAGAGCATGTTAGACAGGGTTGCATCCAGGCAGGCCTTGAAGATCTCCAGAGGAGACTCCACAACCTCTCTAGGCAACCTGTGCTAGTGCTCTGTCACTCTCACAGGGAAGAAATTCCCCCTCATGGTCAGGTGGAACTTCCTGTGCTTCAATTTCTGCCCATTGCCTCTTGTCCTGTCACACGGGACAACTGAAAAGAGTTTGTCCCCATCCGCTTGACACCCTCCCTTCAGGTCCGTATACACATTGATCAGATCCCCCCTCAGTCTTCTCTTCCCCATGCTGAACAGGCCCAGCTCTCTCAGCCGTTCCTCATAGGGCAGATGCTCCAGCCTTCTGAGATAAGTCACTTCTCATCTCTGTCTCAAATGAGGTGTCATCTGGCCTGTGCGCTCTCTCTGTGAATTGCCTTTCACCAAAGCAGAATAAATCATTCATGCAAATCTGAAAAGCAATTTCTGCATCATTCATATTGTGGAAGTTTCCCTGTAGGACTATTAAAGAGACATTCTGAGCTGATATGGTATGAGAAATCAGATTTTTAATCAAACAAAATTTTCCATGTAAAATATCTCCTTACACATAGAATTATGTGTGTGTGTGCATGCGTGTGTATGTGTTTGTATGTATGTACATGTATACAGAAAAAAACAGTCATCCTGGATCTTATTTTTGGCTCAATATACTCTAATTTCTGTGAATACTAGAACATTATATGAGAGATAAAAAAAAAAAAAAAGGCATTCTTAATGGATATAAACAGTCATGTTTTGTTTGAAAGAAATCAGTAGAGAAATTTGTTTTGCTTTGTTACCTGAATTCTCCAGATCTTTATAGGCTTCTGTCCAGGACTTGGCCATGTTTGCTAGCGTGTACTCCATGATCTGGATGTCGGTGATGGGACAGTTGCACTGCGGAAATTCCTCAGCACACTGGCAGCCGCACTGGCTGTTCCGACAGATGTATTCCCCCTCCCCATTGCACATGATGTAACTCAAGGCAGATTGGACAAACTTCTCCTGTAAATACTGAGGAAAGATGAGCTGGAGACCTGGCATAGAAACAAGAAGCAGGGATGTAAAAAAAAAAAAAAAAAAAAAAAAAAAAAAAAAGCACATTTCCAGTGACTTTTTCTTTTTTTAGAGCCTGTTTCATTAAGAGCTTGGGAAAGTGATGGGAATTGAAGCTACTAGGGAATTTCTCCTGGAGCACTCATGGGTAAGGATCCAATGGTCATGAGTAAGGATCCCAGTCCTGGATCCCACTGCAGTGTAAAGCATACGGGTGCTCCCCCTTTATTGACAAGTGGTTTTTTTTTTTTTTAAATACCTTGCAAGCAAGTGCTAGATCAGTGCTAAGAATTATGCTGTTCTGACCTGTTTTTAGAGAGACTAAACAGTTTTGGTACTACAGAAACAAAGAAACTATGCCCTGAAAGAGAAAACAAGATGAAAGAAAGAAAGAAAGAAAGAAAGAAAGAAAAACAGAAGAAAGAGAAATAATACGGGAGGTATTTATAAAAGTGTCTTGCAGAGTTAAGTGCCCAGTTCCCACAGAATAAACAGAGGAGTTGGGTACCTGAGTCTTTTCAGCTCACTCCCTGCTAGGAAGGCTACTTGCCTATAAAAGTGCAAATGGATTTAGTGCCAATGATTTTAGTGGTATTGTAAAGATTTACATTAGCTAAGAGGTCTATCCTGATCTCTCTCTTTCTCTCTCTCTCTCTCCCCCTCCATCATGAGTGTTTGTGTATCCATCTGTCTGTATAGGCATTAGTGTAGGTGTATTCGTGCTCAGGTACCAGAGAATATAATAACAGTGTAAGTGTTTGCCCTATATATAGCGCACACATTTTGCAGTACTGTCCTCCTCTTGCCCCCATCTCTAGGCGCTCTACAGGCAGCCTAAGGCCCTTTAGGATCCGCAGCTGTTTCCTTGCACCTGATAAGTTCTGCTTGTCAGACTCCGTCAGTGTCTGAAATGCACAAGGCAGAGAGAAGAAAAACTATGAGTGAACCTTTCACAACAAGCCTGGCCCATTCACCTTCCTCGTAAAAGGCCCAGGCATTTCAGAGTGGCAGATAGAGGAGTTTATGGCTTGAACAGCAGTGCTGAACTCCAGTGTAATGAAGGTATGCGGGTCAATTACCCATCTGTTTGTGTTGCTCTTGCACTGAATTACTGTATCCGTTGCTGACAGCTCATTGGAGTGGAATGAAAATAAGACAATAATTCAGAGGATGAGCCTGTGCAGAAAGAGCAAGAAGGGCTGTGATTCCATTCAGGAGTTCAGGCCCATGTCTGTTGTGGGTCATGTTCACCTCGGGCAAGAGAAAAGCTGTGGGCAATGCCCCAGGGACCCCTATTACCCTTTTGCTTTTGGTTCCACAGAGACAATTCTACCTTGCCAAGGTCCTTGGGAGATCAAGTACGGGGGGATCATCAATGTGGCGAAGGCACAGGAGGCTTTCGCTTCTTCTCCCCTCCTGCTGGTGCACAGGGCATGGTTTATGTAAACACCATGCCCAGTGGCAGTGAGCTGCTCTGTTGTCTGACCTAATTCTCAGTCAAGTGCAGAGCAATGGCAGCTGCCAGACAGAATAAACACAGTGCAATGTTCAACTGGAGAAGATGTTTGTGACATATACACAAGGCAGGATTGCAGGCCTGGTATTTGGAGGAGGTGTAGAGCTCCTACTGCCTTTTCTGTGACGGTTTGGGGGGATGAGAGGAAACACGCAAGGAGCCAATCACAGTTTAGAAAATCTCAATAAGAAATTCTCAATAAGAACCATTTCCACCATTCCCACTTTTGACTTCAGGAAGGACCTCTTGAAGAGAGCAGAGGTCTCTGGTAAGCATTTTTCTGAAGCTAGCATCAGAGAGGGATGTTCCTTTTTCAAACTTTCACACTGACATTAGGGATGGTCCCCACCTGCCAGGCTCCAAAACTTTTCTTCGCTTTTCTTCAGTATGGAAAGAAAATGCCGCGCTGTTGGAGAATGGTGAATAACAGAAGAAGCCTGGAGAGCCTGAAGGCTGGTGTACTCGTGGAAATTTCAAGCTCACAGGAGTGGCGCCTGAACTCCTTGATGTGCATTGACTCTATTTATTCATGGTCCAGGCTCCATGAATAAATCTTTCTACTGTTTGCTTCCTGGAGGAGCAGCTTGCCCTGGCCCCGCCCTTGAAAGTTAAGCCCAAATGCTCGCAAGCTCTTAGTTCACCATAATTTCTCTTTGATTTTTAACTTGGATAACAGCACCAACATGCTGTCTGGTCTCAGCTTCCTCCCACCTCCTTAGAGGGGAGAGGGTTAAAAGAAACAAACTTGTAGGAAATGCACTTGCTGTTGAAAGCTGAATACTCTGATGCCCTGGTCACACCTAGGCTTCTACTTGCCTGCACACTCTCGCTTGGGGTGTCTAGCTTTATTCTCATTCATATAGGACAACTGTGCACTCGATGATGTTCACAGAGACGTACACTGTGTGTCCCAGTTCATACAGAAACCTAAATATCCTGTAATCTCCAAAATAAAACCTGGCCCCACGTGACACTGCAGGGGTGTCTCATGCAGATTGCTTTTTCTCTGTAAAGCTCACGGTTTCTAAAAAGTCTTTCCAAGAAAACTATCTCTGTAGAAATCATTTCATGTTCACATGGCAGCATAAAAGACTCTTTGTTTAAGTGTTAATCAGGCCTGCTATATATTTAGCCCCAATTCAGCAAAACACTTATATAAATACTTAACTTTAAACAGATAAGCAGTTCTACTGAAATCCATGCAGCTAATTGGAGCATTTAACAAGAAGCACTTACTCAAATACGGCTTAGGCCAGGAACACAAGTGATACACACAAATTGAGCTGCTCATCAGAACACAAGTGTATATACAGCAAACACAGAACTATGACTTCCAAACTGTAAATGTACTGCAGGAATTGAGTGTTATTCAGAGACCTTCCAGCTTACAGAAGAAATCAGTGTTAGGGTTGCTGAAATACAGCTGTGCTTACTTTCACATTCGTACTTTGACATACACATAAATACCCAGACATAGGCGTACTCAGATCAATGTTTTTATATCAAATATCCTTGTGATCAGATCCTAGCATGGTATTAAATCTGTCAGGACAGTAGCATCACACCCAGCCCAGACACCCTCTTCCATCATTCATATGTATTTCTGTAGCATGCTCAATGACTAAATATTGCTGAAAATGAGTTGATTTCAGCTATTGGTAAAAATATGTGTGAATAACCATTTTCAAGATAAGTTTTATAAACATGAGGATGTAGGAAAGCCATACTTGTGGCAATCACTGCTCTGAGTGCCTCAGTTGCCATTTTTGAAGCAGAAAAGCCATAGTCTCAAGAATAGTCACAGATTTTCAGCCCCATGGAGCACCTTGTGGCTGGCCATCCTCACAAGCAAACCAGAGAAGTCCTGCTGCCCGCCTCATCCTCAGACCTCATGGTACGGTTTCATTTTCTACGAATTTTCTTCAATTATTGTGAACATAAATGTTTCTTTTCAGTCCTTCAGTGTCATCTACTGATAAAGCAACCTCGTCTGAGCAGTCAAGCAAGGAGGCAACCCGGCCTAAAAAATTAGGTCTTTAATTGGTCTTACTGGACCATTTTTGTAAGGGGGAACACCTCAGTCCAACCCAGGGTACACAAGGTAGCCGTTCCTCCTCCACTGGCTGGCTCAGGAGCTGCTAACGTGTGGAAAGCATGTTTTCTGGTAACTAGCATTAGGCAGAATATATTATTTTTGAAGGTATCTGGCTGATCAGAAGGAGGAGTTCTGCTACTCTGAAGTGTAAAGTTCCTCTTTAAAAATTAAGAAGAGAACAGATTCAGTGTAGGTTTGGTTTAGATAACTACAGAGAAAATACGAAGGGTTTGACAAGCGAACATGTCCTTAATTCACCTAGAAAAACTATTAGAGAGAAATGTTTGGCTTTAGATTGTATATAAAAGGCTTCCTACATTAAAAGAGGTAAATTTCCCCAGCTCTAAATTAGAGCTATTTGAAACATTTTTCCATAGAAGAGTTCTCTGTTGAAAATGCAGTTTCATTGAAGCATTCTGTGAGAACATGTTGACTCCAAAAGCGCTTTTGACAGGGAAAGGTCTAAATGCATTTTTCATATTTCCTCACTTTATTTCACTAAAATGTTTTGCTTTGTCATTCTGCCTGGTTCTGTGAAGACTTTAATATTAATTGTGATGTGAATTTTAATATTCTATTACCAATTTTGATGTAACAAGCTACCCAATACACAATATGTCCTGTTTAATGTTGCAATGTTTATAATAGCACAGAAGGATTTTACCTTATTGAAATAGTGCCATGCTACAATATTAACATAAAATGTCTGACTTCTCAAAAGAATTTATCTCTGGAATTTTAATTTCCAAGAACATTTAAAAATGTTGATTTTTTCAGCCAAATTTTAAAATTTCAGTCCAGAAGTCTTTTCCAGGAAAAAGGAATTCCTGTTTCTCAACAGTTTGCCATAGAGTTGTTCATATTTTCCCCTTCCCACCCCTGGCTTATTTTTCTCTTAGGCAGCACAGGCAGCTTGTGCATCAGCCATAGTGGACAGCGAGGCAGGTGGAAGGAACGGTGTTGTGCCAGCTGCAGGGATAAGAGTAAATGGAGTGCGAGTGAGCACAGATGCCCACAAGATCCCAGCACCCAGGAGGATCCCCCCCCCCCCCCCCCCCACTTCTTAGGAGAGTAGCATGAGCATGCAATGTCCTATGCATAGGACTGGGGAATCTGCCCCCACTAGCGCTAGGGAAAGGGTAAAACCTCCTGTGCTACTGTGATAAATACACCTCTACGTATACCCTAGTGCAGGCACCCAGTCTGGACGTACATGTATGTCAGGCCCACGCAGATACTCCTTTATGAATTAGTGATTCTGGCCAGTCTGGGCCCCCACTACACACCCTGCACTTTGCATAAATTCAGTTCCACCTCTAAATTTCAGAACTGACTGAGCTGCCCAAGCTCTGCACACAAGCGTGAAGATAGTTTGGCTCTGGGTCTGACCATCACAGCTCCAATAGGATATGACTCTGAAAATTCAGAGCTGGGCTGCAGCAAGCTAGTTCGGAAGCAGAAATTCTCCCTGTCATGAACATGCTGCTCTTTTATTGAGCTGGCCTCCTAGCCAGAGTGACACAAAGGTAGTAACGTGGATTTCTGTCAGCAGCTCATGGTCGGCTGCTAATCAGATCAGAGGACACTCGGTCACGATCCATTACCTACAGCCCTGTGACTAATTCCTAATGAGGTCTCTCAGAGCAGCGGAAGGATCCTGGGTAATTATCCCAAGAACCACACTTCAGATTAGCTGGAAAAGACTCAGGGGTAGCTTGAAAGGTCACTTTGTTCTAGTAGGAAGAGCTCTCACGTTCCCCCCTCCTTTGCTGTCTCCCTTCACTCAGGTATGGTCTGCGTCTGCCCCATGTCATGCCATGAAATCCACATGTGGTTGATCCATGAGGACCCACAGATGACATCTTTGTCTCCTCCCATCAGAAGTACAGCCTCATGCATCTCACTTCCCCCTTAAATCTTCCTCTAGCTCCTGCCCTCTCCCAGCCACCTTGCTTTTTTGCTTCTTCTGTTTAGCATCATATACCCAGTAGAGATCTATTGATTTACTTACTTCCCAGTTTGTCTACCTATAGATCAAGCTGTCTGTCTGTTTGTCTGGGTACCTAGGCACCTGATGTATCATCCTCAGGTTTTGATTGCCACTAGCCACCACCACAGTATATAAAAAAGCCTCAATTTGTTTATTGTTAATTAGGTAAGCACCAGAGTTCAGTGATTTAGATAACCACTAGAACAGTGAAAGCAACCTACCTATTATTTTTAAAGGCAAATGATAACAATAATAATAATATCCCCGCAACATGACTCAGTAAATGAAACTCAGTTTCTGTGAAACCAAGATTAAAACAGTACTTGCCAAATTATATTCAAAGCGGAAGATGTAATGTAGCCCATTCATCTGAAAAATTAAAATTTGTGCAAGTATGAGGATTCCAGAAATAAAACCATCTGGGCAAATGAGCAATTAAATCCCGTATTTCTTTATTTCATCAAAAAACTTGAGGATAACCTTAGTAAATTACATACCCAGTGAATTTTCTCCTACTGAATTTGACTTCTTGCTAACCAGCATGTATTTATTTATCAGTTCGGTCATGACCTCTATCTGTTGACTTCTGGACTAGCTCCCCAACTGGGACTGAAGCCATGGCTTCCAGCCTCCAAATAAAACCTTTGCGACTCTTCTCAAAGATTATGTTCATTAGAGAGTCCCAAAAGCTAATCTGCAAACCTCTTACGCAGATCAGCAATTTGAGAGGAACAAAGAGAGACATGGACAGTATGTCCCTTCAATATTAATGGAAAAGGTCATATTTGTTTATATCAGTGTATGTATACAGAAGTCAGAAGTCCATCAAAATTTGAAGGTAACTGGGCACCTGAAGTATCTAGGCACTTTGTTAGGCTCCAGTCTCCGGCTTCATGTGCCTTTAGCTCAGCCCCTGTCACAAGCATGAATACGTTGTGCCAGCCATCATATGAAGCCACAGGATGCCACTAGTCCTGCATCAAGGAACTTACAACACATAAAGTGATCATAGCAAACAGGAGAAAAGAAGACTAGAAACAAAGCCATCCCTCTTTCTTTTCATTCCCTCCCCAATTCCCTTTATTGCCTGCCCCTCTCTCTTCTTCCCTACCTTGCAGATGGAGTTTGCTCTCAGTGCTTTGCAGAAGGACAGAACTCACAGAGTCCAGATTGTCATAGCTGTTACAGCCCAGAGGGCCAGTCCGTGTTTCTGTTACCTAAAGCACAACATAGAAAAAGAGAGAAAGGATTGTTCCCTTTGTCTGCAGCATTGCATCTTCCCCAGGTAGCTTCAGACCTTGTGATATCATGACCTACCATCACCAGCTAACGCAATCCAAAATACATCTTACATAGCTGAGAAAAATGTCTCTCACTGGACAGATATTGCTAATGCTTAATGCACACACAAGCTGGAGAAAAAGAGAGAATTGTGCCTACTTTCTGTATAGTACTATATGTTATTCTGGGATTGGCAATATATATTATTCTGGGATTGGCAAAAGTGTCCTGCATATTGATGTTTCTCATAGAGGATCTCTACTGGAGAACAGCAGCAGCCAGTAGAGGAGTTATTTGCTAGCTTATCTTATTTGAAAACAAGATGAAAAGATAGTTTGCCAACCAGCAATGATGCCTAGTGCTCCCACAACATATGTGCACACCATCACACTGAGGATAGATTGAGATGCAGATGACCTGCAATATTGCTACTGTGGTTGTAGCTGTTTCCAGCCTTGGAGGAGAGCTGCCCTTCCTGAATTCACAAAGGGCGATTATCTACTGTCACTCTTTCAATATTTCAATCCAATTTCCCATCCAGGAGGAAACAGACTCAGCCATGAGACACCATAGTACAATAACAGAAGCTGAAACCTTTCAGAAATGGCTAACAGTGATGACTCCATCCACATCATTTTCCTGGAGTGAGCTCTGCAACAATTTAATCCTTCCCTAGTATAGGATGATTGCTTTCAGGAAAGGCAGCCTTTGTCTGCAGAGCCATTTTCCTTATTTTGTATGCTCTGAGTAGCTTCCCTTCCTTCCTGCTCCCCGTTTCATTCCATATGCCTTGGTAATGCCACACTGAGTTTTTCACCTTTTCTTGTAGTTAATTCAGCTGAGAGATACTTAACAGAAGTTGATATACTGCAAGAGGAAAATACTTCCAGGCCGCATGGGTTTGGCCAGTTCACAGAGCTGCCTGTCCTTTCCAAGCTGCTCTGCCAATCTGGAATATCTGTTCCCTCTCCTCCTTCCTACAATGGGCATATGGCTTTTCAGAGGTCACTGCCACACATCAGCAGAAACCTCCTCTCGTAGTCTCTTACATAACCATCACTATGAAAGCTCACCTTCTTCCCAAACATTACTGGCCAGGGAGAGATCAGTTTGGTAAGGACTGTAACAGAACAACTCATACAAAGGAAATCAGTGCAAAGCAACTTATTGTGGTCAGGAAAGACATTACACTGGAATGGTGAAGCCCTGCCCCATATCCCTATAGTACTGATATAGAAACACTATCCCCTTTCTCTTCCTGTGGCAAGATTCAGTACCTTGATTGCTCCGGTAGAGATCTGGATCTCATGGAGTCTCCTCATGGTGCCATCACGATCTACGAAGTAGGAGGAGGCAAGCTGGTGCAATGCTTCGACACTCTGGGTAGCGTTTCCTGACTTTCTGTCAAGTCGGCTTTTGTCCATATACATGGTCAAGGCTTCCTCTCCTGCAGCGGAAAGAAAAGGAGCTGTCAGTGGTGCCCAGAGGCTGCCATTTAGGGTGACCTCAACAGAATTGCGTAGTATCACATGCTGTACTTATAGAAGGCAAAGTCCTAAATCTAAAGCTTTCTTAAATGAATCTAGGCTTCCTCACTAGTACCATAGGGCCAGAACCTCAGTGCAGTATAAATGAGCCTCCTCTATTCAGCTGAAAAAGGCTAGATCCACTATAGCTGTAGATCACCTCCACTGAATTCAGTAAATAACATTTTAATCTGGTTGTTAATCAACGTAGCTGCCTCATAACTGCTGGAATGGTTTCAGGCCATTTGGCCCACTTGAAAAATGCTTTTCTCCGTGGGCAGTACATCTAGAATGATGCACACCTGACTGGAGTGGATGCCACTCTTATGCAAGTCTCTGATCTGATTTACAGAAAGAATAAATGGTGATTTAAGTTGCAGATAGGACATAAGTATGTAGGAGGGTACAGAGGACAAACAAATGCTAATAGCACCTCTTCGGCTTCCACTGGCCATGCAAAAGAGTAAGTGGGGATGAGTGAGGGGGAGCAAACAGATCAAAGAGTAAATGAGAAAGCTGAGCTTTGTTTTCTCTCCTAGAGTCTCATTTAGTGAATTTAAGTGGAAAGTGAAAGATTAGGAACAAGAAGTGGGTGAACCTGAGCAGGTAACCACAGAGAATCAAGGAGGGAAGTTAGGATCCCGACAGAACCAGACATCCTGAACATTAGCAGAAGCCTGGACCAAAGGAAACATGTGAAAAGGACACAAAGTATATATTTACTTAAAAATTCAATTTGTGCTGTGTAAGCCACATTAAAATCCAGTTCATTCTTAACAGAAGGCTAGTTTTATAGAGCTAGAAGGAGTAAAAGGTAGAATACCATCCTGCTTCTCTAACATGTGAAGCTCTGATTTTAATAAATGAACAGAATAGACACTTAGGGTAGGAATGTGCCATTTCTACATAGCTCTCTTAATGAGAATAATGGTGCTTGTTCTGATTTGATAGATGAACCACTGATGAATACATTGCCACTGGCGGTACTAGGATGGTCAAAAATGCATCACCACTTTTTAGGCCAAGAAATATTTTGCTCTTCAGCTATTTTTTTTTTTTTTTTTTTTTTTTTTTTTTGGAGAGCAAGCACTTACTTTCCTTAAAAATTCTTATTAGCTGAAATAATTTGTTTTGTCCAAATCATTTCTTTTATTGCATACATGAAAAAAAAAAAAAAAAAAAAAAGAGAGAGAGTAACCCCTCCCTTTTTCCCTGGAAAATTTCCAGCTCTTATCTGGAAGCCAAATGCCTGAAAAAAACCCTAAAATACTCTGGATGAAAATCAAAATATTTTTATTGGATTTTAGTTTTTCAAGCAATTAATATATTTAGGATTGAGCCTTTGGCTTTGACATGAAAAATGCAGATTTTTTGGTGGAAAGAAGATACCTTTTATGAAAAGAAATGATCAGCTGAAATCTTTTAACTGGCTTCAAGGAAGCTAAGTGGAAAAGTTTGGCATGTAAAACTTTCTCTCTTTAATAATTTGTTAAAAACAACGTATTATTTTCTGACCATGATCAAAGTCATATTAGTTACGGTATCATCATTATTACTATTCATAAGAACATTTTCCCTTGAAAAATTACCGGTTTTTATTTTCTTTATCATTGTTATAATTATTCGTTGAGCAGTATGTAGAGGGATCGTGGCTCTGTCATTTCAGGCTTTATCCACACAAATAGCAGAAAGATGGTTCTTGTCCCCAAAGATTTAAAATCCAAGTATCTGATGAGACACAACAGGTGTGTACAACAAACGGACGGGGAAGCACAAAGTAATAAGATGACTGTGATTAGTGTGAGAAACAGCGATTGCAGCACACCAGATGCCTGGCTGCTGTCAATGTTTTTTCAGGTTTCATCACTGAGGCGAGTTTTGCAGAGGAACTTGAAGGAAGGTCAGACTGAATTTTCATGAGACAACTTATTTGCCAGTGAAAAGATAGCTGCATGGGAGAATTAGCCGAGGGGCCTGGGGCAGATGGGGTGAATGGGTGTGGACGTATTGTACTTGGAGCTAGCACGTAGTAAAAGCATCCACCTGCATGGAGATGCAGCAGATGTAAGTGGTGCTTTGCCTCCATTTCATAAGGCTGGGAAAGGAAAGGGAAGACCTGGAATAAGTGACCCTAGCTGCAATTCCCAAGGAATCCATGGGATACAGGCGTCAATTCTTTTTCAATTCCACCAGTATTTGAATCTTAAAAACAGCTTGCTTCTACCTCCCCTCCCCTGGAAAAATACTACCTTCCTTTTAGTAGCCTAGGCACAAAAATCAAGACCTCTTTAGTCCAGATTCTAGTTCATTGGCAGCTGGTGGAATGCTGAGACTAGAGATCCCCTGGACAGGAAAAAAACAAGAAGCCTGGCTTGAATCTCCAGCAAGTAAAGTCCTCAGATGGTAATGAAGGTTACAAATCACCAGGAGATGCACTGTTAGCCTTGGGTGACTGGACAGGAAGCAGGCAAGGAGTCACTGAGACAGCTCCTAGGCATTTGACAGGAGCAGCCTTTGCTTTAGGGAAGTGGCGAGCAGTACGTTCTCCCAGCAGAAGCTGCCATTTTTCTTCCGTGAGGTGTTTGGACCCCTCCACTGGGAGGAAGAGGAAGAAAAAAGAAGAGGAAAGAAAAGCCTGTGAGGCTTGATACTTCCCTTGAGGGACAAGTATTGTCCCTAGGACTGAAAGGGGGCTGAGCAGAAATGCTATTTGCTGGAAATCTATTCTGTGTACACGAGCACAGACTAGGAAAAGTACAGCATCCCCATGGAGAGTGTATGTGAGAAAGCAACCCTTAGCTCAAGAGAGGTTAATAGACTTTTGCTGCATTATTAAGTCTTAATTTCTCGTTTATTAAGCTGATACTATGTTCAAAGTTGCCTTTCCTTCAGGGCTTTCACTGCAAATTGGCTCTCAGCTCTGTGTGCTCCATCCTAGAGCATGGATGCCCTCAAAATGACCCTTCACCAATCTCTTTGTCAGAACTAAACTGGAGCAGATCTGACTATTAGGCCTGGAGGGTAGGGGGAGAGCAGGGGAAAGGGGGGAGGGGGAGGAACCTGCCTTCTCTGCAGCTGAAAAGCACCAGAATTGTTCCTCATGTGGCTAGGTGTGAAAATAGCTGTTGTATTCAGCTTGGGCTGATCTGAGCCACCACTGAGGCTCCTGGAGCCCATGCAATAGCTGGCAATTAAAAGCAAAAATGTTTCTTACACATTTGCCTCTCACTTACAACCTAAAAAGACATTCGGCTAAACGACAAATCACTGTAATCCAAAGCAGAATTTTTGTAACTTTTCTGAGAGAATTGAGGTCTTGAGAGAGCAAGGGTGACAGCATCTCCCAGGAGATGTCTGGTTTGATATCACAGTGGTCTTGTTTAGCACACAAACTCTGATTACTGAGTGTCCTCCTTGCATAATGCATGTTCAGATTCATCTGCATCTTCTTTAGGATTGCCATTGCTGAGATAAATCCTTCCTCTCTCCCCCCACCATCGTTCACTATGCTCTGGACTGATAAGAGCATTCAGCACTCCCCTCCAACACCGGCTCCCATTACAAGCCTCTGCATATTTAAAATTGTTGTGTTGTAAAGTCAAGAGAAGAAACAAGCCACTGTGAATAATTCACAACCTCACCCAGGCAAAATTAAAAATATATTTCACCATTGAAGGTCTCTCTTATTTGGAATTTCTAGAGATGTGAAAGGCAAAAGAAAAAAAAAGAAAAAGAAAAAGAAAAAAGAAAAAAGAAAAGAAAAGGAAAGGAAAAAAAGAAAGCATCTCAATAGAAAAAAAAATAAACCCACAAACAAAACTCTCACAATCTCTCTGGTTTCTTACTTGACTGGTTTTGGCTGTGTAAAATATCGCCCTGAGGAGCTATTTCCTCAACAGACAGGAGTTTATCTCTACATGGATTTCTTAAAGGACTGATCCATGCACTCACTCATGCTCTTCCATTCATGGAAACCTGTGCTCTCTTACACTTCTTGCTGATGGAGTGGCCAGATTTGAGCGGATGGACTGAAACTGCAGCTTGAGGTTCTTTGAAGGACGCTTGCAGCAAGAAAGGCCATTTGACATCAGTGGAACCATGCCAATTTACCTATCACCTAATTTGTGCATGAATCACATGCACACATCTAATCTCATCCATGTCTCATCCGATTGTCTGCAGAATGTTTAGGGAACAGACGGATGGCCAAAAATTCCTCAAAGTTCACTACAGACTTCGCAATCACTGCTCCATGTGGCAAGGCTGGAAGCCATGTACATTATGAGAGGCAATAGCAACCAACCTTGTACTAAAAAGTTAGACCCTTCATCATTGCAACATTTTCTGTAAGGATACTAGTTTTTAACAGAAATCTATTTAAATGCACACTCCAAAGGGGCAATAAAAACTGCAAGAGAAAGCAAATCAACAGGAAATTTCAGGAAGAGCTGCTGATTTTCACCCCTCCTATTTTCAGTATTTAGAACTTGAAAGGTTTATGCAGCAACAGTAGCAGTGCATACGTATGAGTTAACGGCCCTGCAGTTCTCTATCTTGTTCCACCACTGACATAATCCACTCACACATGAAAACCTCTGCAGTCCTTGTGTATATATTTTACATTTAACTTAACATTTTTTTTCCAGAAGCCTAGTCCATGTTACTGCTTTCACTTCTGCATTCAGCACAGGCTTTTCTGGCTATCTTTTGCCCTGCTGCGTTGCCTCCCTGTCCAACTCCTTGAATTCCCTTTTCCTGGAGCTCTTCCAAATCCAGTGAGAAAGGATGCTTCTCTCCCTGCATTTTGTTGTGTTCTGAAAAAGAGGGATCGACACGCTCCATTGTCAAATTAAGGATGGGGGCACTGAATTCATAGAGAGACTCCACTGGTAAATGAAGCATGTTTATCTTGACGCACACTGATACTCGTACTGTTGTCAAAGGAGCACAGGAGCACACGTATCACAGAGGCAGCACTTCCACGTATGGCACTCTGAATTCATTTGCAAAGGCTATTCATACTCTTGGGATTTTCATACTGCCTGCAGAGGAGAGGAGCTGTGGCAGGGGAAGCTGTGGCCCGGCTCTATGCTGCTAGCCAGCCTCCATCTGGAAGGTTTGCAGATGCTGTCCTGTGCTCTTGCCACCTCACCACTGACACCTATGAAAGAAAATAGGCCAACCTGCAACTTACCTCCTAGGGTGGCAGAGATGAGGATGTGGGTGCCGTACTTTTTGATGATGGTATCAATGAACTGCTGTGTGGTGGGTCTCCTGCCCAGCAGGCGGATGCTCCTCTGAAACTCAGGCATCAGGGGCAGTGGGTTGTGGAGCAGGTCCCTCCGCTCGATGGCTGTGTTCCTCACCTTCCAACGGGCAAACTCCCTACACGACAACACAGGAACACAACAGGGGTGAGGCTGCGAGTCTAGGTGGGCAGGGATAACCATCAGGGGAAGGGAACAAGGGTGGTGAAGGGGACAATCCTGCTGGACAGCCCTGCATGGATACACACGTGAGGCCACGAGGCTAGACAGAAGGGGGAGAGGAAGGAAAAGAGGAAAAGCGAGACATTACTGCACAATAACAACACATCTTGAGGAGGAGGGTCTGGGCTAATGAGGAGGTAGCTTCAGGGTCTCCAGAGATGCCTTGTAAAGTGCTGCACACCTCTATGAAGGGAGCAGGCTATTCCTTTCACCCTCACACACATTGGAGTCTTATTTCATTCCTTAAAGCAGCAAATTCTGGTTCCTGTTAGAAAAAAAGCTATTTGACTAGATAGACTTTATGTCCAGTCCAGTGTGATTGCTGCTATGTCCTTATGTCTCTGTGTCCCCAAGTCTTCCTGCTAGTCAAAGCTCCTGCTTTTGCAAAACTCAGAACATCTTTATCTTTCAGCACTAGGTTGTACAGAAAAGATAATTTTGGAAAAAAAAAAAAAAAGAAAAGAAAAGAAAAAGAACAACTCTTGATAACCCTTCTAAAAGGATCAATTCAGATATGAGCAGAGGCCAGGATGAAAATGGAGGTTGTGTTTGTTTTACTTTCTTTATTTTATTTTATTTTATTGAAAACCCATAAAGTCATTTTAAAATCCTCTCTTTTAAACTGATAGCAACTGGAAAAAATAAATCTAATTGCAAAATTATTGCTAATTTGCAAAAGCAAATCCTTATTGTAGGTATCCATTTTGAAACAACAAAAAGGAAAGATATGGAGAAACCTTGCACACATGTGATCTAAAAATTGGGCCTCTAAAATATATCACCAGCTGAGCACCTAAAGAATGAGAAAACTATTAATGTCCTTTGAAAAATATCAAGAAGAGCCTTCTTAAAAGGAAAAGGTATTATTTATAACCACTCTCCTGTGATGCACATGCACTGTCTTAAACCGTCTTCCAGATAATTGAGTCACAGGCTTCTCTGTCCCTTTTCATTTACTTATTCCTGTAAATCAGATTTAAGAAAAAAAAAATCACTTAAATAATAGGAATGACAATATCTGGCAGTGACATGGCATTTTCTATCAATGTGTGTCAAGCAGAACTAGCAGTCCCACTTTGCTGGTAAAGAACCTGACATGGATGCAGATTTAGGAGATGCCAGTAAGTCTGTTGCAAAGCCAGGATCACAAGCCAAATCTCTTTGTTCTCAGGTTGGTTCTACACCCACTCTATTTTATGCCTGTTAGGTTATTTTACTTAATGCAATTATGCATATATTTATCTTGATTGCATCCCATCACAACTCCCCAGGCTGTCTAACAGCAGTAGCTTTCATTAAAATAACAAAATACCAGCCTTCTTTTTCAAAATGTCTCCTTACCCCAGAGCTATCCCCTC
The DNA here is from genome assembly GCF_028389875.1 of Rhea pennata. Classification (NCBI taxonomy): domain Eukaryota; kingdom Metazoa; phylum Chordata; class Aves; order Rheiformes; family Rheidae; genus Rhea; species Rhea pennata. Next base: position 7,067,132 of record NC_084680.1, read on the forward strand.
TCTGCAACCCCTAGGCTTTCACAAGCCAAATAAAAATCCCAAAACAGAACACCTCTTCTTACTATATCCTAAGAGTCATTAGTGTTAGACCTTGAAAACTGCAGAAACATTGGTCTTCTCCAGAAAAATCTCTGCGAAAGAGCCCCTCCTCCCCCCTCCCAAAAAACACACCAGGACTTTAGTACTAGGAAGGAAGAAGAGACGGATCATTGACTTCCAAGCTCTCCGTAGATGACAAGTACATTAGGAAGGTCCTTATATTTACTGTATGAGCATATTACAGTTAGAATATAGCTCTACTCTCCCAGAGTTGTGTAAAAGTCCAATACTTAGTATCTGTGGAAGATATACATTTGGGATTCTTATGGTTGCTTTGGAGAAGAGTTAGAGCCCTAAGAGTAAAGCCTATTTCTGACATGACAGAGAGAGGTTGCTGCAGCTCATTCATGGTTAAAGCAGTAATCTAAAACCTGGCTGGAGAATGAAATCACCTTTATATGAAGGTGGTACCTTTGCATGAATGATTCCTTCAGGTTAGAGCAGTTACACTACATGTAAAGATGCAGATCTGGATACTAAAGGACAGCCAATGTTACTATTGTGATGAAGGTTTTATAATAAATAGAGATACCCTTGTCCCTGTCATGAGGATCAAAGTGGGAAAAATGCCATCTGTGCTTCCTCTCCAAAGAAACAATTGTTGGCTCCTGTGAAACACAAGCACACTTCTGCTCCCAGATTGCTGCTTCCTGTAAGCATTATTAGTAAAGTCAGGAGGGGCTTCAGTCCTTCTGAGCCAGCACATTCCACAGAAAGGAGTGTGGAAATACTTCATATTCCTAGACAAGGTAGAGAGGATTTGCTTTTGTTGCTGTCAAGATATCTATTCCAAAGAAAAGACAATGGAGCTGAAACATGCAACTAAGTGATGCCCTATTGATAGATCAGAATCCCTACTGAAGGATGGATGGAGAGGGGCACAGTAACTAGTGATCATAGAATTGGTAAGGATGGAAGGGACCTCTGGAGATCATCTAGTCCAACACTCAAACGAGTGGCCCGTACAGGGATTGAACCACAACCTTGGCATTATTAGCACCAAGCTCTAACCAACTGAGCTAAACCTAACCCCAATACAGATGGGATCAAAGACTGCAAAGTAGTGGGCTATAAAGATGAGAGAAGATAGGAACGTAAAAATGACAATTTGGTAAATAATTTGTTCAAGGGGAGCCTGGGTTCATTTTATACATCAGGTCCAACGTTATGACACCACCAGCAGGAGGCAAAAGGAGGAGTTTAAAAGAAATTATTGCTCTATCTCCAATCTTGCCTGCTATCAAGGGAAAATTGCAGTTCCCATTCATATGGCAGACAAGCCCTTAGCAGAATCCACATTCACATCAAAAACATCATAGTGCAGGAGAGTTTTTCCACTTGGTCTTTCTGCACACAGTCCATCCCTAGAGTTTTCTGATCCTAAGGCATATCACTGAGGTAAAAGCCACAGTTCTATTATCCTCTCCAAATGCCTGGATGTGTGGCTTTCATAGCTGATGAGAAAAGCTGAGCAAATACTTTATGATGAATAATTTATACAACTTACTTAGATGTTTATCTTCTGCTCATAGAATATCCATGAGCGAGTTACAATTCCCTCTAATTTATGCATTATTTGAATTTACTTAGTGACATTTTTCAAGCTGTTTTTTATGTTTTGGTGTAGTATTTGGCAGGACTCTGTGTTTGTTGCTTGGTTGGGACTGGTCAAGCAAATGAGGTGATATTGTTTAGCTTGTTGATTAATGAGCAAAAATAGATGTCCACATTTAAAACTTGGCTTACCATATCTCAGAATATTGCACATTGAAAGCAATTGTATGAATACTAGCAATCTTTCATGCAACTCATAGAACTCCATGCTGTAGGATGCACCTGAGGCCAAGATCATGGTACAATTTTGAAAAATGGACTTGACATTAAAGAATATGGCTAATGAAATCACCTACAATTATTGAGGTGATAAAACAAAAATAAGAGATTTGCAAGGAATAGTATACCCTCTGCCTTAGGGGATGATCCAACCTGTAACGCTTGAAGTCTGTGAAGAAACATTTCCAACAGCAGGTTTTCTATTAACTTTCAATGCCAGACTTAATTGCATTTTCTGCAGAAGCAGCTACTATTGGCCAAAACTGAAGCCAGGGCACAGGACTAGATAAACATACTCCCATCTATTTGGCAACATAGAATTCGTGTATCCATGAATCACTGGAGGATCCATCAAGACCTTGGATTCATGGATGACACGTACAAAGCAGCACTGAATTTTTAATTTGCAGCAAATGTTCTCAGAAGCCATTTCAGTGATCATTGTTTCTCAGAAGCATCAGTGTCACCATAGTCTTAATGCCACTGGCTGGAAAGCACAGGTAAGGACTCCACCAGGCTCCAGGCACTCTATAAAAGAGAAAAAATGCACTGTTGTTTGCTAGTTTTCCAGGTGAAGAAATTGCAAAGAGTTGACCATGATTATGATGGTATTCCATGAGACAGCTGGGATTAGTACAGTCTTCTGGCCCTTAAGGGAAATCTCTAGCAAGGACTTGAATATCTGCCAGTGGGTAAGCTTTTAAGGGCTTCAGGAGGAAAGAGATAAACCTTTTAACAAGGAGAAGGAAGACTCTGTATCCCTGATGCAGAGACGGGATAAGGAGAAACTATGACCTAACGTCTGAGTAGGAGGGGAGGGGCACTTGTTTATGCTCTAATGTCTCGCCAGGGTAGACAGCCCATGCTAATGTAGAGTGTACACAGGAAAATGCCTGCCAGGTCAGTGGAGGGGAGTCTGCTATCTAATGCCTGATGGAAGCACTGAAGAGTCTACCCTCCTAATGGCCAGAAGGGGTTGGAAGTGTCTAGCTGCTAATGCCTAATGGGGGAAGGGAGCAAGAGGAAGAGATGATCTATGTACAGTAGAATCAGGGAGGCAAATAGGCCTGTTTCAGGCCTTCCTCTCTGTCACAGTAAGGGGATATATTTTATTTATATATGGCTGTATCTGTGAAAATACTTGCCCCTCCAGAGTTCGCGTTAATGAACTAGCCATCAAGGCCATGCATGTCTGAGACAGAGGGAGTCACTAGGGATGTCTCAGCACTCGTTAGCACTATGACACCTCCAGGGAACCACAAAAAAGGGGGGGGGGAAGGTGCTGAGGAGGGAGGAAATGTCAAAAGCCTGAGATGGGCACATTACCCAGACCCCTCACTGTACCAGCAGAGAGGCTAGGAGAGTCCAAGGGCATGAATATCTCTATCCAGGGAGAGAAGCCTGAAACAGAGAGGCCGTCGGAGCAAATTAAGTTCCCCATTTTCAAACAGCCAAGACAACCAAAGGATGTAAGTGAAGAAACAAGTTCAATAGAGACCTCAGGGGCCGTCGCTTGAAACCAAAGAGAGATTAAATGCATTAAACAATGAGCGAGACAGAGTCTGTTTGAAAAAAAAAGAAAAACAAAAAACAAAACAAAACAAAAACAGAGCAGGAAGACACTGAGCAAAGCCCAGAACTGTCATGCTAACTAGTACATCCCAGCACCTCCTGCTCCTTGGCTGCTGCATATGTCGCCTTCAGGGCCTGCAGGGCAGTTAGTATATCCCACGTACAGTGCACATTCAGTAAACAGACCCAGCTCCATGGACTAAAACCAACTCCCTAGGAACTGGGAAGGGTAAAGTCACCACCTTTTTTCTGCTCAGCAGTTCCTTATATTTTTTACAGATCATAACTCAAAAGCCATCAACTGCTCCCATAGGTGATGTGCAGACAGAGCCTTTACAAACACAGCAACACGCTCTTCAGTAACAGCAAGGTATAATCGCTGCTTATTGTCCACTACCTGGCATATTGCGTACATTATTGATTTGGTGTCAGCGAGATCCCAGGTCAGAGAGAGAACTCATTTCCAGAGCCTTCGTGTTCTCCTGGGTTTTGGATATATATGTAAGAGACAACTACCTAGATATGTCTCTGTCCCTTGTTTTCATCCAAGAACCTCACAACCATTTATAAAAGACATTTTTGGTCATCGCTATGTTGCAGAAAAGTATTACTAGCTGTTAGCATTAGTGTGAACTAAACCATAGAGGGATTTTAGACCTTGCCTAGGGTAGCACACAAGTATTGTGTTGGCATCAGGAACTGAGCCCAAAGTTCTCTAGAATCCTCCCTGATGCCCCTACAACAGATGTGTTTTTCTCAGTCTAATTGTCCCAGTCAGGGGTTGCACAAAGAAGTAGTTGCCTTTGGTCCCCAGGATGATAGAGCTTCCAGGTTACTGGAAGCTTCCACATTGCTGGGGGTTAGGTTTAGCTCAATTGGTTAGAGTGTGGTGCTAGTAATGCCAAGGTCACGGGTTCGATCCCTATATGGGCCACTCGCTTGAGGGTTGGACTGGATGATCTCCGGAGGTCCCTTCTACCCTTACTGATTCTATGATTGTATGTGCTACAGATACCGTGAGCCCTTAACTCTGCAAACAATGCCATGGGGGCAGGATACCAGCAGGAAAACAGCACTATAATCCGTGTTATTTGCTGCCAAATCTGGTTTATCGTGAATCTGTACTATGATACCTATGTACTATGGTATCTATGGTCATGATGGGATTGATGATTTTTTTATTTCTAGTCTGTGTCCTCAAAATCCCAAACAGGTCCAGGCTGAGCAGTACAATATTCCTTTAGGATTTTTTTCTGCAACCTGGCTTGTTCTCTGTCTAGGCCAGCATGAATAAGTCAGCCTTTAAAGCTGAGTTCTTAAAAAGGCCTGTAGGAATTTGGTTCCTGTGAGGGTTTGGCACTCATCCCCCTAATCTCTTTAAGAAAACTCCAGTTCATAGATTTAAATGAGTCCCAAATTAGACAGAGGATGAATCTCTGCCATAAGAAATAGAGAGAAAAAAAATCCAAAATCTAATTCCACAGAAGTATGAAAAGAAATCACTTAAGCTGAAAGTCTGACAGCATTTTACGTAACAACCAGGCAGGCTGATATATAACAGCTGGCAGGTGAATAAGATAGATTGACCTTTGATATATTGATAAAGTCTGTGCTGTCCACAGTAGTCTTATTTTTATAGAAGCATTTATGTGGGATACGACTGAATCCAAAGGAAAGGCCACTCAGTAGAATCATATGGCAAAAATAAAACAATGCTATTTGACTACTGAATACTTTTCCTCAGGGAAGAAAAAAAGTGTGTTTAGCCTTGGTTTTGCTCTCTGAAGCCTCAAGAACTCCCTCTTCTCCAGGCAATCACTTTAGCCCGTTAAATATTCTTAAAAAAAAAACCCAAAGTTTGCAAGAAGCAATAAGAAAGAAAATGATTTCAAAGTTAGGTGGATTTCATGTGACCTTGAAAGTATCTTTGTAAACAGATTGTTCTAGGACTGAATTAAAAACTAGTCAGATGAACATGATTCTGAGTCTTGTATTCTCTGTTAGGATGTGATTATGCCTGGGTCTCTTAGAAGGGGACATGTAACTGTTGGGTGCTAGGAAGACTGATTTGTTTTAAAAAAAGATGAATCTAGAATGAATTTATTACTATATGATCAAAGCAGAGGATTTCAGGATAGGTAAACACAAATTAAAAGACAAGTCATTAGATTTGGTCATTGCTAGACTTCCCATCTAATCATAGCTACCATTTTGGTCAGACAATCACAAGCAAACACATTGGACTAAGTTACTACCTCCTCAACTGAATTGTGTGACCTCCTAGTTAGATGTTTCTGCTCTTTCTGCTAGAATATGGTAACTTCTCATCTTCTCCAGCACAGAGAAACTCACCAGCTACCTTCACAGGTCATCTATTGATCTGTTCCCTTATTTCATGAGAGTCAGCTGGTACAGTTACCTTTCATCACACACATCATTTAATAGTACAAACTGCTTGTGGGACATTTTTTCCACTCAGCTTCCCCATAATGCTCTTTGTGCAGGTTTCATTGCAAAGAGCAAATACTTCGGGCACTAGACATGTCCTTTCCAACACCACTCTACTTAAGCCTCATTTACCCTGGAGACTTGTATTTAACTAGTTCCCATTACTGTTAACACCATTTCAACTGTTCTGGGCTGACGGCGTTTCTTCTGAGCCACTGCAATTTACATAGCGGTTGATGCTGGCCGCTAGAAGCCAGAGTGACATCTCTACAAGGGCTCCCAGCGTTGTTAGCACCACTGCAGCTTAACAAACATTAGCAACAGTAGTAAGTGTTCTGTTGTTTTCTTCCTAAAAACTTGCCTAACCTAGACATGATTTATTAAGCTACTGAGGTTGTTATTTGGCTGCCAGGTCCAATACTCTAAGCTCTGAAATGGATGCTATAGAGATACCTATTCCTTCACTGGAGATTATGATAAAAATCACAACAGATGTAGCCAGAACAATTCTTCACTAAAATATCTGAGCTAGCCTAGAGGAACTCATCTATGACCAGGCATTTGTAGGTCTATGACTACAAGGGCATTGATACTTCTTTTCGCAGCATGATGTCTTGGATCTGTGTTGCTTTGGCCTTGATCAGAACACAGGATCAAGTAGATCCTGGGAAGTCAACGAGCTGTCACAAACTTGTTTTAATTTTTGAGGCAACAGATGGTGAGGGAAACATCTGAGTCATTGATGGAGTTTTAGACAGTCTTGAGGGAACCTGGGACAATCAGTACTATTTTTGTTTGTCTTCTCCACGCTTCTTCTAATTCCCTTCTTCGTGTACACTCCTACACAAACATAAGATCCTGTCCAGACAGCTCGTAGTATAAAACAGCCAGTCAGATATGACAAGTTGGAAAGGAAGACACAGGGGATGGTGAGAGACTTGACTAATATTGTGTAGGAGCATGGGACATATAGACGGGAATAGGCCCTAAATTGTCAGTTGTATACTGTAACCACTTGTAAGAAGAAAAAGGGGACCTTACCATGATGAAGTGTTTGGACTCTAATAGATCAGAGGATTAAACTCATGAAGTCCCTTGAGATAAGTCTGCATGAAGTCCCCTCTCATATGGTTTAATAGAACTTGAAAATATAGAAGTCTATTATTTTGGAAAGCAAATGTGCAGTGGAAGACAGAGAGACAGATTTTAATTTATAGAGCACAGAACAGACCATCCAGGGGAGCATATGTTCACCCTCAATTGTGGTGAGCACACTCTACCCCATGTAGCCTCTCAACAAGCCAGGCCTGCCCTGCCCCAAAATTCACCATCTAAACTAGGTCACCATTGCCTACTAGCGTTCTTGTGAGCACAACAACATGAATCAAATGCTATAACAAGAACAGCTTCTTTAAATTACGTTGCATTAAATTACACTTGCTTCATTTCTGGAGATACAGGTGCTTGGACTGTGGTCTTTTTCCCCTAATTTTAGTTATCTCAGGCTGATAACCTCAGCCTGTGACACGACAGCCCCAAGGTTTGCTCTTTACTTATTATGAATTGCAGTAGACTCAAATGAAAAAACTGCGAGAAAGTGGAACTGAACCTTAATTTCTCATGTTACAAGCTAGGGTATCTGACTAATGCACTGCTGGTAACTTAAGCACAGCACTTGACAATACTGAGAGAGTAAGTATCAGAAATTTACCCTTGATTGCCTTTTTGCTCAAAAAGCACAGAATTTTCTGCCTTTCTGCTCAAAAAGCACAGAATTGTCTCCAACGCAGCATGCAACTGTGTTTCAAAACTTGAATTGTTGTTAGAAAAACAGAGCCATCATCACCCTCAGGTCAGTTGTGCTACTCACTTGGCAAAGGTTCAGATTCACTGTATCAGGAGGGAAAAAGAGCATTTTTAAATACAAAGCTCATCCTGTCTTTACAGCTCACATCCTGTCAGTTTTCTACATCCAACTGTGCCTCCCAAGGCAGCCATGGCAGAACTGCCTGGGCATGGCTCAGCAAGAGAAATGCACAGACTGGCAGTGGTGGCAGTACTGTCTCCTCTGCCACCCCCTCTTCCCCTGAGTCATCCTCAGCTGATGGAGAGACTAGCAGCCTTGTGAGGCAGGCAGTAGTGGGTGACTTGGACAGCCAGTAGGCAAAGCTACTTGTTTACGTGAAGAAAGCTGGGCTATGGGCCGGCTGAGGGGCTCTTGCCCAGGTTAAGTGAAGTGAAGGGGGTGTGTTGCCTCCCCTGCTTGGGAATATCCTTCAGATGGAAGGAAATGACCTGGGGGGTCCCCACAGAGGGGGATTTTCTAGGCTGTGGTAGAGAGTACTTAGGGAAATAATGACTTGCAGAGATGCAACAGGCTGGAGGGACTGATTGCTGTCTGCTCCTAAGGATGCATGGTCATCCAACACATGGTCACCAGCATCAGGATAACCCATGAGGTGTGAGAGGGACTCAATAGCTGGCATAGATAATCATAGAAAGGTAAGGTTGGGAGGGACCTCTTGAGATCATCTAGTCCAACCCTCAGCATAGCCCATATGGGGATTGAACCCGCAACTTTGGCATTAGCAGTGTCACGCGCTAACCAGCTGAGCTAAACCTCCTTCATTGCCTTTGCCATCACAAGTAAACTTGAACAAAACACTTGTGCCTATATATGTAAAGGAGTGAGTGAAACGGGTTTTGTCATAAAATAAAACTACCTTCCTTCCCACAAAGCCTCACATTGATCTTTGCTACATTATTCATGTAATATTTCAACATTATTTCTAACTAGTTTGTTTAGGAGAAAATGGTGGTTCCTTGTCATGGCTCCTCAGGACATCTATTTCTGTGCTTTGATTCTGAGCTCTGTGGCTCTGTATGACTTTAGTTTCCAAGCTGTGCTGTTCCAATCGGGCCAACTCATTAGGTATTCCTATGTCAACAGTAACATCCAGCAAGCCATGATATATACAGTGGCTATATACAGAGACTGTCACCTCCCAGCATAGCATTTAGATAGTAACTGGACCCGAAACTGCTATTAAAGGGTATAAAATGATATGTGAAGGTCTAAAAAATTGGGCTGCAGAGAATAGGTGCAGGAAAATTCAAGACATCCATAGTGAGAGATTTGTGTTTAGTTCAAGATCAAAAAACTGTCCCAAAAAGCCTGTGACATTTCAGAATTATAGTAAAATTGAAGAAAATTTCTCTAGGAAAAAGGTGACCCATTTCCTCAGACTACATCCTTCTTAAGCAAAAAAATGAACACAAGCAGTGAGAAAGCCTTGAATGTTCCCCTGTTGCTCCAAAATCTCATTTCAACAAAAATCAGTTTTGATGTATTTAATTTTCATTCCTAGTCATGCTATTTCAAACTCAGACATGTTTTGATGGAAGAAATAAAAAGACTACAATAAAATAAAAATTCACAAACTCTTCAAGAAAAGCAATCTTTTTGCATGCTGCAAAGTGGCCCGCAATAAAAAATACAACTATGCTTTCTGTGTAACATTTCATAAATGAAAAGCTTTATTTTTGTCCTGTCTCATCCACAGAACAGGGACTTGTGAACGTAGTTGCTTTGTTTTCTAGCATCTGTTTATGATGCTTTGGAGAAGTTGGTTATTCAGGCATGTGTTTAGCAATTTCCCAATCACAAGTCCTTCTCCCTTTAACTGTTACTCTGTGACTTTGATATATGAATCTCAAAGTACATTTTAAACAAGTGAGTCATCATGGATGGAGAAACTAAGGGAACGAGAGATGAACAACTTATCCAAATGAGTGATCCAGTATATAGCAGAGGTATGAACAGAATTAACCCAGACTAAGGCATCTCATCAGCAATGACAAAATTATAGTGCCTTAGGAAAGAGGAATACAGCTTGGACCTCGTAGCAGTGGCAACATGCAAACATAGCCCCACAAGAGCTATGGAGAATAGGAGAGGCAGGAAGTGAAGGTCTTTCTTAAAAAATACCACTCTATGTAGATTGCCAAATCCCAGTCCCAGTGGGGGGACACAAGAGCAAGTGGTTGAAAATCATGAACCTGAGTTGGAGTCCTGCCAAAAGAAGGGTGTTGGACTTGTTCTCTAGCAAATATGAGAGAGAGAGAGAAAGAGAGAGAGAGAGAGAGAGAGAGATCAAATGCACACACATGACATTTATCTTCTACAAGGTAATAAGACTCTGAAGGCTGGGAAATCAATCTAATGAAATGCAAACCACTTCCTTTGGGAAGGTTATGTTGATTGTCAACTCAGTTGTGTTCAAATTAGCAAACAAGAAGGTGCCAGATGTTCTAGGAGAGAAGGTTGTAGAACACTGAGGCCTCCAGCTACACTGATGTGTACCACCTCTAGTTGGGTCTGTCTGAATTCCTATGTTTTTATGAATATAATATGGTCAGATGATATAGGTGAGCTATTTTGGTACCTTTTGTAAAAAGGACCGCACCAAAGTGCTTCCATAGCTGACTGAGCCTCAAGCACACCTAGAATAGCCAATAAGGGTTGTTACACCAAAAACTGTAGCATGATGAAGAGCGCTCAATGGAAGGCCAGTACATGCAAAACACTAATTGCTCTGCGATGCATGCAGAACCACATAAGCACCTATCTACATGAATCACTTAATTTATCTACAAAGAAAAATCCGCATACATGCTAAGGTCTAGATGTAAAATTCAGGTCCTAGGGAAGTTAAGAGCAAAATCCCCTTGATGTCAGCACAGGCAGGATCCAGCTCGGCATACAAAGACAGTCTCAAAAGGCAGCTGGACTCCTGCAGCAAGTAGGGGGCTTTGGGAAGAGGGCTGGAGCTGATCCTCTCTGTTGAGGAGAGGGCACAATTATCTTCCCTGCATGCAGGGCTCTTCCCTGCATGCAGGGAGATGCAGTAAGGCCAGATGTGAAGAATTACAGCCCCACCTTTCAAATTATATAAGGAGGCAAGAGATGTTAGCTATGTGGGATGCTTTTTTGTTTGTTTATTTGCTTTTTTTTTTTTTTTTTTTTTGAGTTTAGTAGGGAGCTGCTTGAGGGAGAGAACTAGAGGGTGAAGGAGAAGTGTTCTTCAGCAAGGTCTCTTACCTGTTGGGTTTTCATTTTGGCTTGGCAGATACTTGCACTGTACCTTTTCTGCAGCTCAGAAATCCTCTACAGAGTTCAGGTGGGAGCTTCTAAAGGGTTAGTTCTTCCCATCTTTCTTGCACTACTTTCTTTCATGATAGATATTTTTTGTTCAAGTCAGACTCAAAATCTCTCTAAGGTATTGAAAGCCTCATCTAGGGGATCAGATGCTGCAGAAAGGCTAAGGAGGAGACCACCCTGCATGGATATTTCAGTGGGTAAGGCCTGAGCAATACAAAAGCCTATGTGTCAGCTAGAGCCGTATGGCTGAATAAGGGATTGTGTGCTATTGCGCCTCTGAGCCTGTGCTCGGAAATAACGAACTGGATCCCAGAATACTGAAACACATGCATGTAAATACATATTTATCTACTGAACAAAACAACAGTATCTGAAATGATTTTTATTTGCCTTTTGGGTTTTGAGGCTTTAAGGCTCATATTTTCAGGCTTTTCTTTGCAAGCTTAAAAGACAGACTATTCTTATTATTTTTTTAAATGCAGTTGAAAGCTATACAATTGCACGACTCAAATCTGGTGCACCTAGGAAAAAGGAGATGTACCCCATGTCTTACAAATTTGCAAAACCATCCATGAGTTCTGGTAGGGAACTGGTTCCAGTGTTTTGTGACACGAGCTGGAAACCACAAAACTCCTAGCATCTGTGCAAGTGTCAGGAAGAAGGGGGATAGGACAAAGACTGTTTCCTTGCAATGGGCTAGCTGTTGGTGTGCTGGGGTACAGTCCTGCCATTTGCTCACTCTCCTGAACCTCCTGCCGCTGACCAGAACCAGGACAAGAAGCTGGTGGAACCAAGATGCCAACTGGCACACTAGGATGCTTTCTAACACCCCCATCCCTAGTGAAGCCCTCCATTCTCTTCTTCTTCCTGCTCTTTGACAAAGTTGCTTCCCCTCTTCATGTTTTCCAGTTTCCACTCCTTTCCTTCCCCCCCAACTGTTACATCTTGCTAAATCTTACAGATTTAGAGTCCTTCAAGTCTCCTTATTACTGCAAGATGCAGATTGTGATGTAAACTTCAGCTTATTCAGGGCAGAGGCTGTCCCAAGCCATATGGGGGAAGAGAGTCACCCTAAAACTGCATATAGCAGGAAGAATCAATTATATGGCCCTGTGCAAGAGCATCACCCAGAGGCCTCCACAATAAGTGCATGTTTCTCCCACTCAAATGTCAGCCCTGTAGTAGCCTTATTTGTCCCTATTCTTTGCACTGTTACTTACCAAGTCCAGCTCTCAGCATATTTGCTGATCTCTAGATACAAGAAGCAGAGATCCATACTAAGGGGCCTTTTTCAGCTCTGATGCTGCTTCTATTTTAACTTAAAGCCACAGCATCCATTGACTCTCAATAGGAGAAATACTGGCTATTCGCATCTCCCTGAGCCACATCCCCCTGTCTGCAGGTCTCTCCTTGCTCCGCTTATCCCCGTGTTTAAACGGGCAGCTGGTGGTTGTATTTAAAGCCTCAATCTTCCTGGGCAGTGAACCATTACAAGCAGCGCACTCATCAGCAGTGCTGATTTTCTCTGACTGATTGTTTTCTGATTCTGTTTGGCATTTTATCCTGGCTGCATAGAAAACTTATTATAAAATCATGTTTATATTCCATAGATTATATCTGTGACTCACTCCAGCAGGAGTACGAAGCATGAGAAAGAAACTCAGAGGGGCATGGCCAGTGACAGGGGCCAAGCTGCAGGACAGTGACAGTGACAGTGTTTGCAGAGATTAATATAAGAGCCCCAGGTTATCTTGGGGGTAGTTTAGCTGTTCCACTTCTCCTGACTAGATCTGAGCCACATGCAGCAAAGAAATGCTCTAAACACAGATTAGCTTTATATTAGATGATTGCAACAGTCCCTGCTGCTATTAAAAACCTGTTAGTCTTTCCTCTGCATAGCCCTAGGCTAGATAAAGCCTGCCATCCGGCCATATTTGTAGCAAGTCCAACAACCTGTGGTAGAACTAGAGAGAATTACTATCAGGTTTTTGCTCATTATTCAGGTTCTGGGAGTACACAAGGTCTGGGAGATGCTGTCTGTAAAGAAGAGAGCTGTACCAATGGTTTAGAGCTGTAATCCTTCAAATGGCAGCATGATATATGATTCTGTGATGTTGAGCCCACAACATCCCAGAATGTGACATCCCAGAAGATGGGATGCCACAACCTTGTGCTGTGTTCCTCCAATTGTGGTACTAGGATGCTCTGCCCTTCCACCATCTTTAATGTCTACCCTGCCCCAATCTATTTCTCCTGAAACACTGCTGAGTGTGTAAAGACTGAGCCAAAAAAATAGTGTCCTGTGAGATCGGCTGGGTGTGGCAGAAGAGAAGATATTGTGTTGCATGGGGTGCAAAAGTAGACAAACCTTTTCTAGCAGTGCTTTATTTATCTTCCTCATGGTTGCCTTTTCTGAATGCCTCCTAGAAATGCACACAACAATATGACTAGGATCTGAGATGCGGCATTCAACCTTCCTTCCCTTGGCTTCTTTCCTGGGGAGAGCTAAACATGTAGACGAGTATTTTGTCAACTGCTCAACACAAACATTCCCAAAACAGCAAGGTGTCCGCAGGAAAAAGTGAGGAAGGAGTAAAGAGAAAGTATCACCTCTGGAGAAACAACTAGGCCTGTTGGAGAGGTGGAAAGATTACAGCCTTCTCCTCTCCAAAGTTGCTTCAGCTCTCCAGAGAGTGTGCGCTTGTACAGGGGGCTCCTGTATAACGCTCCTCTATTTCCCCCATCCGTGAGTACAGACAGATCTGCTAACTCCTTCCACCCACTTCCAATGCTCATGCAAGCGCTAGCGATATCCCCACCCTGTTCACACATTGTGGGTGCTGGTGGTGCAGGAGTCTTCACTTTGGTGGGGCTGGCCATCTGGAACAACCTTCATGTGTCTCTCCATCTCATTGACTCTTTGTTCCATTTCAATCTCAGCTAAAATATATCTTTTTCTCTCTCCTTCCTTGCCTATGACTCTCTTATTTTCTCCCTCATGCTATCTCTGCTGCTATTTATGATTTTTTTTTATCTGTAACTGTCCTATTTAATGTTGAAAAATGGTTGAGGTGGTGGGTTTTGTGAAAGATGTCGTAGAAAGTGAAGGGGTACTGTCATCTACCGATCACAGTAGAGCTGACTAACCACATCCCAGCATAATAGGAGATGGAAATTTCACCCAAGAGCCCTCGATATCCTTTTGCTGCCCAGTAAAGTCAGGATCACAGTTATGAATGAATGAATTCCTTTGAGAAATGTCAGGGAAATGCTTATGGAAATTTCTGACTAAAACAAGCAACTTTTAGGATCAAACGGGGAGCTCCAGTCCTAGCACTGACCTTTGAGTATTACTTACTCCAAAAAGGCTAGGTGCCCTCTCCTGGAGGAGCAGGCTGAGATATTACATGTGCTATGATATAGTCTAGTGAGACAGACTCCATCCAAGGTGGAATGTGCTTTCTGCAGTCCATGGACTCTACAATCTCACCATTTCTGGAAATTCTGAGATCTTCAGGAGCCAGACTACTCCCAGCAAAACAAGATGAGCCTGTGAGGCAGCTTCCTACACTGGGATTTTTTATCACATGAACGCCATGCTGCAGCTGGTTCTGGGAAGGCCTCTGCCCACACACTAAATAAATTCTGGTGTGGTGCACTGCTTCTCTATGGAAACCGTACCCTACATTTCTCTCTATAGGATTTTTCTCATTTCAGGCTCCATAATAAATTAACGAGAAGATGTTTTCTTTACGCCAACCATAGGAGAGACACTTTTCTGTACTCGATTAATCTTTAGTGATCTATATTAAATATTTATCTGAAGAAACGAGGCCTGTATTGCAGCAACATTTTCTATTATGAGACTTTATCGTATCAAAAGATATTTTTCTGGTGCTGACTTGTTCGTATATACACAGTCAGAATTTCCGATGGAAGGGCATCCTTTTTTTTTTCTTTCTATCCCAGTGACCTTTTCCCTCCATAACAAGCTGCTGATATGTTAGAATTTACTGGGTTATAAACATTTTTTATCGAGTAGGAGGAAGCTGGGTGATTTGGCATCAGTTTCCCTAATAAAACCCAAGGGAGAAGCTGTGATGTTTGACACCAATAAAGGCATGGAAGAAGCGGCAGTGTTCTGAGATGCTGGTCACGAATGACAATGGGACTCAGTGAGAGTGTCGATCACGTAGTTTCCCTCTGCTGAGGCACTTTTGGAAGGAGGCCAGCTATCTCGTACTGGAAAGGGAGGTGGGAAGGATGTGGTAAAGGGCTCCTCTGTTACCAGTGTTACCAAGAATGTGGGACCTGTTAAGGAGAGCAGGGAACTGGGATTCCTAAACCATCTTTTCCTGGAACTGGGAGATGAAGAGATACTGAATAGCTGAAATACCTAAGAAGGGATGAGGACCTTGGTGTTGGGTTCAGGTACTGGTTCTACAAGAATGCTGAGCACTCAAGACATGCTTTGGTCTTGAGTCAGTGATTGACTTTCCCTACCTGAGATTGACCTGATGTAGGCAGTAGATAATCAAAATTAAAACTATTTGTATCAATATAGTCACAAAAGGAAACCCAGCCACAGAGCTGTGCTTGTGGCAGCAGATGCTGAAGCACTATGCAGCAGAAAAGATGGTCCAAGTTCGCCAAAAGCTCACCGTCTAATACTTCTGCCTCACAAGGGAGCTGTGATTTAAACTGGTCAATAACTAACTCATTCCACAAAAGCCTGCATAAATCATATCATGACTGGATATACACACATTATAAATGTTTAGCTCTGATAATATATGACTGAGCTATTATTTTGACAAATATGCTAGTGAAAAATATATTTGATGAAGTGCATAATATTTTACTAATGATAAATTTATTCATTTGATACAAACAAACAAAAACCAGCCCTTTCCTGCTATCATAAGGAACCATAAGTAATGGCTGTGAAGAGCTTTGGGATCCCTGGATGATCTGTGCCTATTATTACTCTCTTTATCATTGTGTATTTCAAGTGATTTATTAACACAGATAATAAATCTATGACTTATGTTATAGCCAGCCTCATTTAAGATTGTGATAGTTGCTGTCCAAAAGCCCCAGATGTTTTAATGCCCACTAAAATCTACAGGAATTTGGCAGTTGGGCAGTTGAAAACCCTACAAAGTATTTAAATATCTTTTTAAAGCTTGGGCCAAGCTTCTTTAAATCATCATCTGCTTCTTCAATCTAGAGATAGGAGTGTTGTGGTTGGGAATAATTTTGGTAGGGCTAGTTACTAGAAGCAGGTAACCTGTAAGGCTTAGTTGAGCATTGCACTGGCTGTAGTTCTCCCTCTCCCTTTCTCTTAATTCTATTCAGAAATATAATTTCTGTGAGTTCACGGAGAAGATAAAGGACCTACAGAGCAAGAGCGTTTCCTCAGAGCTTTCCTGCAAAAGCAGGCTGATTGATTACAGACTGGAAGCTGCTCCAACTTCCCTTCCTAAATGAAAAATTGAGACCTCTTAAAAACTGAATAAAATATGCCATTCTAAGAAGGATTTCCACTGGCTCAAGCACAATAGGAGGCAGTGGTAAGTTGTTCAAAATTTCTGTGTGCACAGGCTAATCCTTTACTATTCAGTCCCTTTGCACTGTCCCTGTGGCACCTCATGGTAACTCATCTGTAATTGGTAAGGACTTTAACTGTGTGTCTCCAGACAAAGCTTAAATTGCTCACGTTCAGGTGAGCTGACTTCAGTTCTCGCTAGAACTGTCCAGGAGATTATTCCTTTTTTGTAGTTAGTTTCAGGGCTCCAGAATCTGACTTTGTTCCATGCTGGAAGAATCTGGAACAGCTTGTATTTTTTTTTCCACTAGGCAAAACTTTGTCAAAATGGCTCATTCCTTAGATCTCTGTCTTTCACTGTGGTCACTACTGGCCAGAGAGCCCAGGACTTCAAAAATATGTTGAAACCAATTCATCAGCTTGAAACACGAGTGATAACAAAATAAAACATTTTGAGGAAAATACTCTCTATCTTACTGAGATGATATTCTTACAACTTTGTCATTTGTCTCCCCATTCCCTTCTAGAGCTACCCCAGGTCTCCTCCTCTTTCAATATATGATCCTCATCTGTATGAGAGCATGTCCCACCCCAGTGGTACAAACACTTAAAAGACCCTGACAGGGGGCTGAGCAACTTGTTTTCCAGCTAGCGGACAGCGGCTGTGCTTCCAAGCTTTCCAAGGTTGATCCACAGTTGTATAGGAGACAATCACTGATGGAGCTGGTTTGTTCAAGTGGAGAGATAAAAGTATTGCGTTTTTTTTTTTTTTTAACTCTCCAGGAGTGAAAACATTAAGCCTGTTTTTATGACTCTCCTGCAAAAGAAAATGGAGTCCAAATACAGGCGGCCAGTGGCAGTTCTGTAAAGTTTTATGAATTTAACTTCTTCCTCATTCTTGATTCCTCCTTTGTCATGTACTAGAATAGCTGGTTGGAGTCTTTCCTGTCCCTGCTATAGAGCTATTTCATAAGAAAGTATTTTCAGATCTTTTATCCACCAAGGGCTGTGCGGGATACTCCAGCTAGCCTATGCTGAAGCTATATGCAGCAGAAAAGATGGTCTAAGTTCACCAAAAGCTCTCAATTTCTGAGTGCCTCTCAAATAATGATCATGCATATAGTATACACAGAGGCATGTATGAGATTTGTGAACAGCCATGAGCATGGTGTGCTCTGCTACCTTCCTACCTTTTCAGCATGAATAACCTATAAACTCAATATGGACAGCCTGAGTAAATAATACATCTGTGGAAGGCAACTCCATCATATATAGTGGTGGTGACTACTCCCTTTCATCTTATCATGGGAATGTTCCTGTCTTTGTAGGGTCTGTGCAAATGCTCCAGGAATAAAGTGCCCATAGCTGGTGCTTATGCTTTCTAGAATCATTAGAACAGGTCGTTGCATTATCCAAATGGTTTTCTCCCCCTTCAGATCAATTAAGATCATCTGAGATTATCAAATAATTAGCAAAACGTCAGCTCTGATGTTACTAACATAGTTATATGTGTTTGTTCAGTGTGCAATCTCACAGCAAAATGGAAGACTCTAGAATGTATTTCTCTTCGGGTTTGCAGTGCTATTGCTCTGTGACTTGCTTTCCCTGCTTATGCATGCTGACAAGGTTTACTACTATGAATCACCCCACAAAACTACCTTCAAACTCAAATTTAATAACCTAAGCTTTATGAAGATCAATATTATGGCTATTCTTATTCATACGATTAGCACTAATATCATTTGGGGAAATATTTGTGCTGCAGTAGTGACTAGAGACCTGGATTAGGAGGAGATCTGCATGATCTATACAGAAGACAAGACACTGTTCTTTCCAGCTGTGTACTGAAGTGCAATATTCAATCTCCGAGTCTCTATGGGTTTGGATAGTTTATGTAAGTTATCTAATAAGATAACAAACTAGCCTTACAATCCCTACAGCCATATTGCTAACTATTTGAAAATCATGAGTCAGGCTCCAAAAAAGAATTAAGAGATTGGTTTTAAAATTCATGAGACTTTTAAAATCTGATAAACTTTAAGATTTTTTTTTCCTTTTTTTGCCTTCTGCTTTTTGACTATGTAGGAGTCATATTATGAAGTTTTCCTCTGGAATTATGAGTGCCATAAACTTACTTTAAAAATTGAGTTGAGACTCTTACATAATCATAGGACACTAAAAGTGGGGGCTTTGAAGACACACTAAATAGTCTTGAGATACAGTTAATCATGTGACTTGGCAACACTCAACTACGGAATTGGTATGGCACAGATTTCAAATATCAAATACTCCCAAGAAACAGTCGGGAGTCCTTTGGCAGGTGGGGGAGAAATCTGAGACTTTTGCAGTCTGCTCATGATGAGGGGGAGGGAAAGGGGGGAAGGGAGACAGAAAGCAAGGAGAATATTTTCGTCTGATAGAGACTCTTCATTTAGCTTTAACTAGGGATGAAGCAACCTTATTTTCTTTCTTCTTGTCTCTCCCACTTGCTCTTAACCAAGCTCTCTTATCCAGGCTGTGTGGCTGGACTCCCCACGGAGAACCCCAGACATTTGGAGGGCAGTAAAAAGTAACCTTCTTTCTACTTTTTTTTTTTTTCTCAAGAACTGGAAGCTAACACTGAAATATTTAATGCTCAATGCTCAATAGGCAGGTTTTCATTTGCCGAAAAGGAAAGAAAGAATATGAAGGAAAGGGGAGAAAAACAAAGCTGGGCTGGGTTATATGGACAACGAAAACAATTTTGCTCTCCTGATAATGCTCATTTTCATCTAGTCCTTTCTTCCACCCCCAAGTAGCTGTCGGGAGGTAATATTGTTCATTGGTCGGAGTGTTTGTGTTCTTGTCTGGATTGAATCCCCTGAGTAGATTGCCACTGTCAGCTACTGAAATCAGTGCTTAAACTCAATCTGTGCTCCAGGAACTCTCAAGATGAGACCAGCCAGTGACTAACAGTCCATGAAACCATTGCTTGCAGCTTGCAAGGGGCACTTTTATTTTGGAAACTAGAAGATCTCTAGCCATGTCAGCACAAGTCTCAGTGTCTGGAGGCTTGTAAGAGCTATCGTTAAGCCAGTCAGAGCCAAAAGAGAGGTGCCAGCTATGAATTACAATGGAACAGCTATTCCATTGATTCTTCTTGATACTCATTCATGGGAACGAGCAGTTATTGCAATATCAGGTATATCTGAGTCTCCAGTTCAGTCTCTGATGTGTTGGCTGAGAGTGTAGCCATCAAATAAAGTTCTTCTTCCATGAACCTTGCCAAAGGCATATTCCTATGAGCTGGAGAGCATCCAGAGGTTTCTCTTTAAGTGGCCTCCTCTGAGATGTCTAATTGCTCCCTGCCTTTGCTGAAATTGTTGGCTGACAGAAAGCACACCTACGGCACCATGGACTTTCTGACCAGAAAGTGTGGAACATTGGAACATTTTATATTATTATTTACATTGTTATACAGGCATAATAAAGAAGTCCCTTAAATCTGTGGGTGAGGAACTCTAAGAGGAAAAAAAAAAAAAAAAAAAAAAAAAAGCAAAAAAGCAAAAAAGAAAAAAAAGAAAAAGAAATAAAAAAAACCCTCCTGTAGTAAGCCTGGAGCAGAGGATTTCCACACTGCCGCTTGCTATGCCGCATAGGCAAAGTTTTGCCTGTGGGAACATAGTGGCAGTCAACTAGCTCTCACCATCTCTAGGTGATTTCTGTGCACGAGCAGAAGCTGTGTTAGCATTTGGTCCAGTAAGACTCTGTATGAGCTATGCACAGCAAGGGAGGGCATTCTGGTATAATTTTACCGCAGCGAAGTTTTTTGGGAGACTCTCCCTTCCTCAGATATAAAGGCAAATTCCCATTGCAAACAGAAGCACAAGAAGGCCTGATCTGGTTGAGAATTTGTTTTCATGGCTCCTTCTCCCAACTGCTTATCCCTCTACTGGGAGCTGTCTGCACATTAAAGCAGTTCTTGGTTGCACACAGGTCATGTTTCCAAGCTTTCCTTTGCAGCCATAAGAGCTAGAGACTCTTCCCTCCCTCCCCTCTCTCCTTTCTTAATTAAAGCTCAGATTCTGATGTCACCACATGAGTGGAGGAGCAGGGCCCCCAGGCAAGCATTTATTGCTCTGGTTGTCAGGGGGACTTTGATTTAGAAGCTTAGTAAGTACTTTAGAGAATCCCATCCCTCTGCTACGCCCCAGCCTGGCCTTGCTCGCAGCTGCTTGTGTCAGACCTCAAGGCTTGCCTTTCAGGACCAGCTCTGGAGCAGGTTGGAGGCTTTCCCACGCTGCAGAAAAATCAGGATGGGGAGGCTCTCAATTCTGTTGAAACAGAGTGTTTAGAAAGTCAAGCAGCTGTGAGGAGTCTGGCAGGGAGGGAGGAGAAGCCAGCATCCTCCTGCAGCCTGCACTGCAGTTTGCTTCCACACCAGGCAGGCTCAGTGAATGCAAATACTGCTGAGATCTGCCAGCTCCAGTTCTGCCTGCCCTTCTCTCCTCACTCTCTCTTCCCCCTCCCCGTTGGCATTTTTCACCTGATAGGATGTATTTAACCAGAAAAGTTTGCTCCTTGGTGAAGGGAACCTTGCTGCAGCTTCTGGTAAATGCTTCACTGTCAATGGCTGCGTCAGGGTGAAGCAGGATGTGTGAGAGATTGGGTCTGGCTGTCTGAGACACAGTGTCGGGGCATGTTCCATGCCTCACCCTCAGCTAAGAGTGTCCATATGCACAGACCCAGCAGAAGGCAGTTGGACATTGCCTAGTAGTGCCTCTACCCCATCCCCAAGGAGAAGTACTAGTACCACATGCCCAGTTACTTCTCTAAGGAAGGTATGGCTGCACTGAGCTGCTTGCGAGCTGTGTCAGCTCCTGCTGGTGTGCTGCAGCATATAGAAGAACTGCTGGCTCTGCACGGGCACATTGGATCTTACAGTGCCTGGAGAGAAGATTCTTGTGCAAAGGTCTGGCCTAAAGCCTTTTCGCTCCCTGCTCCAGACAAGGCTGATTCCTAGATTTCTTTTCAGGAGATATGTCTTTGGGTTCTGTACCTGCATGTAGAAGGGTAACATGGCAAAACAGCCTGCATGGCTCTGACTGCCCCAGTAAGACACATCTTGTTCCATCTACAGAGCCTGGTGGGTGGCAATCAGCAAAAAAAGAAAAGGGGGGGGGGAGCATACTTTTGGAACCCAGGGGAAACATTAGAGGGATCCAGAAATAGAACTCCCCCCTATAATAGGTACAGTCATGCCATCTCCCAGTGCTACTGGTGCCAGAACAAAATTATTTCATGCATCTAACAGGATGAGTTTTTTTTTTCTTAATGTAACAGCTTCTCTGCTGATTTAAAAGCAGAATTAATAATCTGATCACAAAAAAAGAGTAAAGGCTTCTCCTTGGCTTGTTAGCCTTTAAAATACGCTCCCAGGCCACTGGACTATAGTCTGCTAGTCTGAAGAATGCAGAGATGAACGTGCAGAGTCACTGCAGTCACAGCTTGCTAGGGTGCAGCCTTGGGAGACCTGCTGGAAAAAGCCCTACACTTTTCACACAGAGGTGAAAAGACTCCTCACTAGACAAGATCTCAGAAAGGGCTGTGCAGAAAGCTCCCTCTTAGCCTAAGAAAATGAGGATCTCCTTTGGAAGGGTTCAGTGACTAAAAATATTTGTCTATGCTGCTTCTTGTCTATGCATAGTTAAGATATTTCACTCTAGAATTTTTGCGCTTTGGCTTGTACTATGCAAAACTATGCTAAAGCTCTGTTGGTGAAGAGCTTACCTGGGTCAGCAGGCAGGGCCACCAGCTACTAATATTCCTTGCTAGTCATCTAGCTCATGCACAAGCTCTTCTTGGTGCATCCTAACAGTGAGTGCCCTATCAGGATGTGAACTTAACAGCTAACATTGCATCTGCAACACTCCCTGAGGGAGTGAGCTGCCAAGTCAAAAGAGGGTTTGACCTTCCCCAAAGCGCAGCCAGATGTTGCATTCCAAGACCACAGCCATTTGAAGTCTATCAAAGGCCAGCATCATTTGCCCTCTATTCTCAAGAATATCAAAGAGAAGGAGAGATACGTCCTTCTGTCAAGTCCTGCAGCTGCCCGCGATGTACTGAAGCTGTCACCATCTGAATCCAAACACAGCCACAGCAGATGCTCCTCTGGTCTAGGCAGAGGCCAAGCTCCTTGTATGTTCAGCCCTGTGGCTCACAGGCCTAATGCTGTTCATCTCTGGCCAAGCCATTCCCTGCCATCCCTCATGCCTGCCTTTATTCTGCTTATGCAAATATATTAAAAGTGCTCATACGCAGGGAGAAGAATTATGCAGGGGATGTAGCAACACCAGTCCCTGAACTGCATAAAGAATGAAGGCTGTGGGTAAACGAAAGGCTATGTAGTGGAATTGGCTGGTTTACGCCCATCTCCTGAATGGCTTGTGTTTGCCCGTCTGCAGTGTTAGAGCTGGTGAGACAGGAATGTAAATTGTGGCTCTCTTGTAAAATTGCATAAACTTATATTAATGTCATTTTTAGATTAACATTTACATTGAAGGGAACACTGGAAGGCTTCGTTGTTTACATGCACTATGGAAATTGATTTAAATTTTTGGTTTACACACAGTTATTTACAAGGCATTTACTGATTATGAACCAATGTATATCACTCGTTTACATGCATAATGTAAACTATGGAGATTTCTCTCTCTCTCTCTCTCTTTTTTTTTTTTTTTTTTTTTTTTTTTTTTTGCCATGCAATGCTGTGCAGACTACCATTGCTCATTCCACACTGAGGCAAGAACCTCCTTTCATCTCAGCTCCCCTGTCCTTCAACTGCTACCTTGCCTCTCCTAAAAAACCTTGCCTCTCCTAAAAAACCTTGCCTCTGACTAGAAAACATAAAAGTTGATGTCCCCTTTAAACTGATAGCGTAAAAACCTAATAGGAAAACCTTGTCAGCAAAACTTCAACATGACTAAAAAAGCCAAAACAAAGACTAAAAAGCCTAACAGTGCCTATCAATTTGTACCAGCACAAAGCATCACCTTGATACCGTTTGAGAAGAACCTTCATGGTGCTTTTTTGGATGCTTCAGGCATCCAAACAGTTGGAGTAGTACTGAAACCTTGCTAGGATGTGTGTGTGAGAGATGCACAGGGATGGTGCCCATGTTGTACGGTTTGTCTCGGTCGTTAGCAGTCGGGTCTCAGCACCTGACTGAGTTCAGAGCAAGCGTGAGCATTCCCATAGCACAGCTGTAATCACATCGCTTCATCCTGGTGGCACCTCCCTTGCCCACTGACACTGAGGAAAAAAATAAGCTCTTTTTTCTTTATCTTAAGGTTCTCAAAGCCGAACCCAAGGGAAATCAAACCTGAACACTAGGGAATATTAAGATTTCAAAGTCTCAGAGTGAGCAGTATGGCCAGCCAATCTCTCTCTCTCTCTCTCTTTTTTTTTCCTTCCCTGACTGTTTCAAGGACATCAGAACTATTTTCAAATTCAAGATAAACTGAATGAGTAAGTTCAAAAGCAAACAGCCAAATAAAATATGCTCAAAATCAAAGTGTTTCATTTTTGACATTTTTTAAATGATGTTAGTTGATTTGTGTTTTGAGGTGATTTTTTTATACTTTGAAAATTGGGGAAATTATTGTTTTCACTGGATAAAAAAAAACCTTAACCAAACAACAAAGCTTACACATTTGACTGAATCTAAAATGAAATGTTTTGTTTTTTTTTCGTTTTACTGAAAAGTTGAACAAAAATCCATTTAAGATCAACCTCTTTTAATGTTATTTTCGTTCAGTACAGCCAGCGAACCACAAAATCAATTATTTGTACAGCTTTAGTGACCAGTAGATTAAATTCACTGCAGTAGAGAGACACCAAAAGGAGTCAATGAAGAGTAGAGAGAGAGAGAGAGAGAGAGAGAAGAAAAAGAATGAGATGAAAAAATGGTGAGCGCAACCTTAATAGATTGTGTCTCTGCCAAAACTTAGCACGTAATTTCACTATCTCTTTAATGCGACTTCAGTCCACATTGCTGTTGGAAACAATATTCTCACCAGTCCCTTTCCTGCCTCCACCTCCCTATTCCCAATGCTTTACTAGTATCTCATCACACAATGAACAAGATTGGAGAAATTATCTGGCTGAAAATTAACTTTTTTTTTTCTTTTTATTTCTTTCTGACCAGCTTAGTTTTTTAGCCAGATCATTTCCCCAGTAGTATTAATCACAGGGTTACATGGAACACACCTGGAAGGTCTGGTCAGGGAAGGCAAATCTTTTTTTAGTGGAAGCACCTAAAAACAGTCACAAAGCTTAAGTTCACTAGCCAGACTGACCAAGTCCAGTGCCTGCATTTAGGATACACATTCTGCTTCCTTTTAGAAATAGTAAAAGCTTATAATGCTCCCAACCAGATGACATGGGCAAGCAGCCCTATGAGCACTGGTTCTGTCTGTGTAGGGCCTGGGGGAGCTGAGTATTGCTGGATATGTTAGAACAGCTGGACAGATTCTCAAGCAAATAAATTGGTGAATTTTCATTGAAGTTAACAGCTTCACATATTTATGTCACGGAGAATCTGGCTCATTGTTTTTAATTTGTGGTGCTATAAAACTTTGAAAGTTTTGTGAGACAGTTTTGTGAGACAATATATATTTTTTTCTTTTTTTATTTTTTTTCCTCCAAGGGGAAATTTAAGCAGCAGCAAAGCATATGCATTTCTAAGTCAACTGTAGCCCATGCTATGTGCACAGTAAAGATCCTTGCTTCATGATAATTCTCTTCCACCTTCCAGAGGGAATGACACATTTAGAGAGCACGTAGCTGCTCAGATCTGTGGGTTTGTTACAACTAAATAAAAATCTCCAGTGAGGCCAGAGTTTCATTTAGTAGTGTGAATCCCGTTATGAGCATGCAGTTTAGTGTCCACTCTGAATCAGAAAATACAGAAATGTTGGCCAGAAGGGCCCATGGGGGTCCCTAATCCAGCCTCTCACTAGAAGCAGGACCATCGACAGCTCTCAAGCACACCACCCAGGCCTCCGATCAGCCAAGCCCTGAGAACCACCCAGGCTGAAGATCCGCCTCCCCTCTCTGGTGACCTGTTTCAGAGCTGCACCACCCTCCTTAGGAAGTAATTTTGGGGGGGGGGGGAAGTTAACTTTCTTCCCCCAGGCACTA
The DNA here is from genome assembly GCF_028389875.1 of Rhea pennata. Taxonomy (NCBI): domain Eukaryota; kingdom Metazoa; phylum Chordata; class Aves; order Rheiformes; family Rheidae; genus Rhea; species Rhea pennata. The sequence goes on from NC_084680.1 coordinate 7,092,973, forward strand.
TCCCACCCAATTTATGGCTAGCTTTCCCAGCCAGTTACTTGGTCTTTCCTGTCTCAGGAACTGTAGTTCCTTTTTATATATCAAGGGACCTTACTTTAAAGAGCATGTGTAAGAGGTCAGTTTGTTCTGTTACTCTAAGGGCAGGGGGATGGGACAAGACTGACTGGTTTGTTGTCACATCCCCCACTAACTTTTTAATCCGGTGGTATATTTCAACCAGGCTTGGTAGAGGTCTCGGCAGTATTTTGTTTTTACCTGCTGCATGAAGTGAGGCAGCCTATAAATGATCCCGCTGCGGGAGAAGCCACAGGGCAAAGGGACCTCCCTTTCGCACCTCTAGAGCTCCGCGTGGGAGCTCGTCCTCCTGCTCTGTTCCAGACAGTCGGATTTCCCTGGTTCTACTGCCAGTTTGGGAACTGGAAGAAACTCCCATGGACAGAAAATCTGTATCTCTCCTTGCACATTCCCAGTCCCCTTCCAGCCTCTTGTGGTCATCCACTGCATACTGCTGTCGTCTGTTATGTTCAGATGTCTCACAGCATTTAATTAACTCTGCAGTGATCCAGAGCAAACAAATGCTGTCATCTCCCTTGCACAGGCAGGGAAACCAAGGCACGGAGATGTGAGCTCACCCTCCCAAGGCCACATCATGAACTTGGGGCAAGCATACAGATAACACCTATGTTGTTTCTCTGCCAGTCTGCATGTGAGTCCTGTTGGGACAGACGTGTCCTGTCCTGCTGTGCTGTAGGAAACCTGACAGTGCATCAGCTGAGTGGGGGCCAGCCTGTCCGCCCCGCTGGCCAAGACCATCTTACCGCTTCCCTCTTTGCCTCCTGTCTCACCTCTGTCACCAAACAACCAAATCTCATTTTTTTGGAACTTGCAAAACTGAACAATGTCATTAACTAAATTCACTTGTGTCAACGCTTTTACTGGAATAGTTACACAGTGTATTCAAGTGTTAAGTCTACTGTTTCTTTCGCTTTGCTTTTTATGTGAATAATCAGTTTCTAGGAGGAGAAAAGAAGGCCAACACAACATTGCACTTCAGAAAAGTGGACTGAAGCTGTTACCTGCTGTGTTGTGGTAACAGGAGCGTTTTCTAGTCTAAACAACACTGCCCTAGTCCCAACATCAAGCCAAGCTGAGCTTCATCTGTTTTCCTGTCTTTGTGCCATACCTCATACCTAAGGCTCTCATGATTAAGAACAACAGGGATAGTCATAATGAATATTCAGACATCCCACAAACCACTCTCAGCATCTGCCATCATATCTGCATTAGCATCAGAGTGCACAGATAATGCTCAAAGCAGTATTTTCCTGCCAGAGGCCCCCCTAAACCAGTCTTACTTGTGTGAATCGATGCTGATTAATGTGCCATCTTAATGCAATTGTATCTAGCCCTACTGTCTATGATTCAATACAAAATTCCTCTCCTTCACTTGCCTTTCTCCAAATATTGCATGCAATGTGCAAACTTTGACTAAAGACACTAGGAAAAACAGTGGTTCAAGATCTGGGGAAAAAAAGACCTAGTACCTGCTAAAATACAATATACAGAAGGAGCAAATGTGATCCATTTAGTCCTTGGAAACTGTAACAGAGAACTGCCTGTCTATGCTAGGATGGTAGATCTGAATTTAGGTATGCTATGGAAAAGTATTGACAGGAATTGCACTGTTGCAGTATATAAAATAGCCTTGTTAATCAAAACATGCTCTTGCCCTGCTGCTGATAAATATCTGGACTTTGAGTTGTTTTAGTCTAGTGTTGTTTCCTTTTTAAAGTCACCTGAAAAAAAAAGAGAAAAATCGTTCATTTTGCCTTATGCTGCTGTGTAACATCAACAGTGGCTTTATCTCTGTGGGTTTTCAGTATAAATGACACGGTTCTAATGCACTGTGTCCGTGTTCCCACACGGCAAGACACCAGGGAAATCACCACTAAACAAGTGACAGTGTTCCAATTAGAGACGGGTGAGGTCCTCTCCCTGATTTCACATCCACTCCAAATCCTTGGTCACCGTGACTGATTGGAGTTGTGCTGCTGTTGGAGAAGAGATGTAGTTGGGGCAAGCCAACTGCACCAAAACCCTAAGTCCCCAAAGCAACAGCCTGACTGAGGGACAAACCAACCAACCAAAAAAAGCCCTGAGAAATAAAGAAAGAGAAGACTGTAAAGGAAATTCCCATGCTCTAAGGCAGCTGCGTTCCTAAGGAAAGGAGTGATGCCTTAATGCAGAATATGTGCATCTCCTAGCCTAGTGCAAAAAGCAACTGAGAGACATCACTTGGGAGGAAAGAGACTTCTACATTGGAATTAAAGAGCTGACAAAATCCCAACAGCTTTACAGATTCTTGAACTCAATATAGCTATTGAGCTATGGCTCCACTAACTCACCACAGCTAGACTGACATTGACACTGCTTAAAAAATGCATAGGCCCAGTTTTAAAGTGACTGGTCTTGCAAATGAGGCCAGATATTAAAAACAAATACCCCTTCAACTTCTACATAGTAGCTCCATCTTTCTCCACTAAAGCCAGTAGAGCTTCCTCCTCCTCAGCTAACCACAGTGGGAGCAGAAGTCAGTCCCAGAGTGTGTTTCCAAAGCACTCAACTCCCTACAGCTGGATTTTTCCAAAGCTCTCTGCTCTCCCCCTCAAACCAAAGCATGATATTTGGCCAAGAAATACTACCCTAGATGCTCTTTTCAGTTTTCCACACCTCTGTGGATTCTCTGTCTCCCTTCTTCTGCTAGTCTCTCTCTCACCTCCAGGTTCCTCTGTGAATAGTGACCTCTTTAGTACTTCCTCTGCTTGCCTCAGAGGGTCCTTCCCTGTGATGCTCCCTTCAAAATATGACTATCTGCAAGCCTCTTGTCTGAGAACTCCCCACACTCACAAGACTACAAGGCACGCGGAACACTGCAACTCATTTTCTCGCATGTCAGAAGAAGTAGGACATCATGTCCTCCCTCTGCTAGAAGTCCTTTGATAAGTGCCTTGGCAATATCTAGTAGAAATGTAGTAAAGCAGATCCTTTTACTCTTCCTATGTATAAAGCTTTAGTCTGAAACTCTTTTCTCATTTTTTTAACCAGTTGTGTGCTGCTAGTGATGTTTCACATAAGTATTATGTGTCCTGCTATCCTCCTCCTTGTAGTTTGTTATCCAGCCATCACATGATCCGCTATGCTTGAGATAAGAGCCTTCTCCTGTGCAGCCCTGCCACGTGCAACACCTTCCTCATCAGCTTCAGAGAGCTCTGTCCCTCCCAGTATTCCTGCTGTCATTCACACCACATCTGAACAGATAACTTGTATCCCTTCCTTCCTTATGTGATAGGAGAGACACTGGGGACCTTACTTATATATTTCATCCTGGAATATTTCATTAGATATTTAAAACTACAAAAGTCATCTTTTTGAGGAGAGCATGTGTGTGAAAAGACATAACATACAATAAGGTTGGATGTCATTGCAAGCTATATCTCCTCTGCAGATCAATGTTTCTGACTGGGAGGGTCCCTGCAAGCAAGCTTTAACTGAGGTGTGCAGAAGGGAATGAGACAATATGTTTTCTTTGTTTTTAGTAGCAGAAAGAGTGTCCAATAAAACAAACAGGTCAGTTTTCCAACAAACAAAAGGAAAGGGTATTTTTTGCACAATGCAATTATACTACGTAACTCATTGGCACAGGAGAGTATGGAGACACTGTTTCTAAACTGAATCAAAAGAGAATTAGAAAAATTCAGAATTATCTGTTAATAACTATAAAAACAAAGTCAGAAGTAGCTCCCCTAAGCTGGGAGTGCCTGAACTCCTTATCTTTTGAAGTTGGAAGGCATCCATGAGCATCCACAGTGTTTATTCCAAAAGGAGAACCCTGAAATAAGCCTTCAAATTCTTAGCATGGGGAATTTCTTCCTCAACCCATAGTAGATGAAAGTAGAGATCACAGGCTTAATGTGCAACAGAAGAGATTTTAGCTCCTTTATGAAGATGGGGACAGCAAAGCTGTGGAATGAGTTGCCTGCAGTGGGTGTGAAATCTCTGTCAAGGAAAGCCTTTCAGAAGAGGTTACCCACAGACCGCTGTCAAATGTGACACAGGTATGGCTGATCTTGCCTTGGGGAAGAAACAGGGATTAAATAACCTCTCAAGGTCCTTCCAGCCCTGTTTCTCCATGATTCTCAGTGACAGGATCCTGGGCTTGATGGATCTTTGGCCTGACCTGCAGTGACAGTTCTTAGATGTGTCTAAACACATACATTGCATACATTTCCCTCCCACTGCAGCCCCTGTAGACTGCTGGGGTGGCATTCAGGGCTGAGCAGCTCTTTAGCAAAGGGCAGGGCTGCTGCTAGGGACACTATGTGGGACAGAGATTTGCACTCTCGGCCGGAGTGTATGCTTTCAGGTAGCACAGCTGGGAAAGCTGGGGGTATATGAGGAAAAAAGTCTATTAAGAAAAGCATGTTTTCTCTGCTCCTGTGTGCAGCAAAGTCAGCAAGATATCGTTCAAGGAAATGTGGCAGCATGATTTCTAGTTTTGGGGGCTGTTTCTTCCCCTCTGGGCAGTTTTGAATGAAGGGGACAAGACAGGACAGCGTCTCCAACCCTTTCTAATCTTCTCTCATTCCACGGTCTCATGCAAGGGGAGGGGATGCTGCACTCCCTGGAGGCCAAGGGATGTGCTCAACTCATTTTTCTTCCCCACACATAGATAATACCTAGCACGCTGCTGCTGCGCTGCAAGTGCTTTTGGCTTTCTGCCCATGGGAAAATACTGCCTGCACACATATGATTTTTCTGTTACCCTGCAAGAGTACTGTGCGTGTATCTGCATGTGTGTTTACAGCAGGCTACTACTTTCCAACCTACTGGTTTGTGCAGTTGTATTTGCAAGTGTCTTTCAGAAACACAACAGGGACTATATAATTACATAAATGTGTATGTCTGTGAGACTTTTGCAGTTTCTTATGGTTTTAGACTAAATCTCATGACACTTGCTGACTTATTCCCCTTCCCTCCAAAACACCCGTTGCTGTAACAGGTTCATATAAACATCTCAGTTTTTCATATTAAAATAAAAAAGTATGTTTCTAGGTATCACAGCTGCCAAGAAGAGCTTGAAGCAGGCAACAGCAAAGGCTTCAAAACCTAAAAGGCAAATAAATATCCCAATCCTGCCTATTCTCTTTAGTTTTTTAATTGAATGATTTTTAAATCAAGCTCATAGTTCTGAAAGCAAGTCTGGCTCATACAAACAGATAAACTGCAAAGACCTGTGGTAGGCAGTTTACAGTGGTGGTGCAAGCATAGCAGGGTCAGAACTAATGTACTGCAGTGTGTCTCTGCATCTTTATGTCTGTTCCTGCCTGCACAAACCTTAAGCTACTGGAAGTACACATGCATGTGTCTGATATGGATAATTGATCTGCCCATAGGTACACTCATATTGACAAACATGTCAGTGCACCTGTCTTTAATCTGTCCCCATAGGAGAAGTACACCCACACCTTTAGCCCCTGTCTGCCTTGATCTCCACTGTGCTCATTGCCATGGTCCCACAGGGTCTTCATCTCACTATCAGAGCATTACATCTGAGTCTTTGAAGCAACTTGCACTACCAGATGAGAGTGGTAAAGAACCAAAGAAGCATTTCCAGGTGGAACAGAGACAATGACATACCTCACTATTGACAGCCAACTATGACTCTATGGGAACTAGCTGCATTCCCACCATCTAACAACCTATGCAAGCTATGAGTGCTGTAGAAAACCAACATACCTGTATATTTTATATCTGGTTGTAAATCCTTGACGATGTCTTTCCACAAAGGATAAGTAGCTCCGTGAGTGGTGGAAAGGCCCCCTGTCTGAAATAAGCCAATCAAATTCCTTGGAGACATGTTGATTGGTAGCAGCTGGGTCCTGGTGGGAGGGCTGTACTAGTATATGGTCCCATATAAACAGGAGGTAGAGGAACTCAACAAGCCTCCAGTTCATGCTTTTCTGTCTGCCTTTTTCCTCTCATTCTTGCTCCATTCTGTGGAGTCCTGTTGAAACAGAGAGGGAAGAGGAGGAAGGAGAGAGATGGAGGGGTAAGAAGAAGGAAAGAAAGAGAGAGAGATGAATGGGCAGAAGGAGAAGAGAAGAGGGAGAAAAAGAGAGAGTTTAAAAATTGGAATTGCTTTGATCCTTTGACAATCTTCCCTCTGGGTGAAAATAGACATGAAAAAACAAGTTTTAGAAGCCTTCAGTCCCTCTCTGTTAACAGCTCAGAGTATTTGGAAGTGTTTTATTCATGCACCTAAGTGATGTCTTTAACCTTCTAAGTATGTATCACCTTTGAAATAACCAAGTCCTGGCATGAGATATCCTCAGCCCAGCTTGTCCATCATTTCCCTCATGAAGTTCTCTGAAACTCTCTGAAAGATGAGTGAAGGCTGAGCGCAGAAGGTGGCCGCACCCTAGGCTACAATTACCCATTTATTGTCCCTTTAATGTTGGGCTAGAGAAATGTGTCTTCTACTTTCTTGTCTCTCTGATGATCTATAATCCATACTCCATGCAACCTGAGCAATCTGTAAAGACCTAGCTTTTACTTTAAAGTGTTGCCAAAAAGGAAATAAAACAAAATAATTATCCAGGTTTCAGAGATGAGCACATGAGGACACATGGACACACACACACCCCACTATGAAATCCTGCTAAACTTCGAAAGTTAAAGATCATCCAAACCCACTTTCCTGCCTAAATGTTTGGGATGTATGTGTTTAGTGGAAGGGCACTATACGCTGCTACTTGGATTATGGCAAGACCTCAAGGCTCTTTTCAAGATCAAGGCTCCACAGGGTGACACACTGAACATGCACATCCAGGGGTGGCAGATTTACTAGAGAGCTTAAGGAGATGCTTCACACTACCTGGTGCAGAGTACAGTCCCACTCACATGACAGGAGAACGGCTGCCCACTGCACAGTCCCTTTTCAAATCATGGCTGCAGGCAGCCCCAGCATGAGCTAGTTTCTCTCCCCAGTGTGTTTAATGTCTAAATAGACAAGACATATGATGAGTGGGAAGGGAAACAGAGGGGTGAAATGCCTTACCAAAGGTTACACAACAAGCTATCGATACAGCTGGAAGAGAGCCCTCATCTCCTGACTTCCATTTCCAGTGTTTCAGCCATTAGATCATCCACCTCCACAGTCACGCTGTTGGCGTGATGCCCCCTCACCAAATGAAGTCTTGTGCTCTGTTGGTGGAAGGTGAGTGGCTTGATTAGCAGGTACCCTGCGCCTGGCGCAGTGCTCTTCCCCTTCTGCTTCATAGCAGCAAAGAGACTATAGCAGCAACCCAGCTTGCATTCCTTATTAATCAGAGCTAAACATCTACATTGCAGTTGCTGGGAGCTGTTGATGCTACTCTGAAAAAGCCATCTCCATAAGCAAGATGTGTTCCTCCTCCTGCCCACCTCCTGTCCATCTGGCTGCCTTGCTGAGTTTCAGGGGGATGTGCCCAGGCATGCAGAGTCATCTTGAGGCTGTGTTTCTCACTGTGGGTGCACAAATCCAGCCAAAATCTGTCCTCAGGGCAGCCAAACCCCACCTACTTCTGGAGAATATAGCATAGAGAGACTGGAGCTACTCTTTAAAGCAGGAGAAATTGGACTACACAGAACTGCTACAGAGAGATCTGATTTCAGGCTCATTTGTACATCTCCAAACAACCCTTCTGCTCATGGATCTGACTCTACCATAGGCATTCTGAAAGTCTGTAATTTCCAGGGGCAAAAGGGTCTCACTAGGAGTGTAGGAGAGGCCATGCGGAGGAGTGCTGGAGGTGCCATGCACATCTGCAGCACTAACTGCTAATGTGAGCACTTGGCTGGTGCAAGGGGTATGGTATGGACCAGAGATCATCAGCATCTGTGGCCATCACGGCCGGCTCTTTGGCTGCAGAAAGTTCCTCTGGGAGCATGGCAAAGGTGCAGCCCATGACAATGAATGTGCATGTCTTCTGTGCGGGTGTATCAAACCTGGGAGTGTGACAGGGAGCATGAGTGCCGAGTGTGTGTGTGTGTGTGTGTGTGTGTGGCTGCGCCGGAGTGTGTGGGAGTCTGCACGTGTGCACAGCATGTGTTTGTGGAGCTGCACTGAGCTCAGCAGCACTTGACAAAACGGAGTTGTCTAAGTCTTGTTAAAAATGATTGTCAGCTGTTGCATTACATGAAAAATGGAAAAAAAAGTTAAGTACGGGAAAAGCAATAAATGTTTCTATTGGGCACATAAAAGCTCCTTTCTAATTACGGATAGAATATTATTGCTATTAAACCTAATAGTACCTGTCGATCTTGACTGAGGAAGTTGTTACTGTTTTGGAGATGTATTTAATATTAGCCCTTACCACTGACTCCTACTTCAACCATGCATGGCACAGTTTTCTGTGCTTCAGTCTTTCTCCTGTCAGAAAAAAATGATTCTACTCTACCTTACCAAAATGGAGCTTGAGGAGTTTCCAGCTCCACAGTGAAGGGAATACAGTGTATTCCCACTGGGCGACAATACAGGTCTGCTTCCACTCATAACAATCATGAATCTGAGGTGATTCCTGAGAAATTTTCTCAGCTTCATCCCACTCTTGGCATTTCCAGATTCCAGTTCAGAAATTCATTCCTCCTGGTCCTCTGTTTGGGCTACTTCTCTGTCCTGCTGCTGCTAGCATGTCTCCAGTGTGCTCCCTCCACTGTAAACAGCTGCAGATTCAGGACATTTGCCATCAGATGGGTGTGCAGATTTGCTGCTGATAACGATCAGTTGTTCTGTAAACGTTGTCCAAACTCACTTAGCTGTCTGTTCATTAAACCCTTCCATAACTGCTTCCTTCATCAGCCAGCCTGGATCAGTTTTACTTTAAACATTTCACTTTCTATTGAATTTCTATTGCAAAGAGAGAAAGGGAGATTTTACATTCCAAACTGCATTGATAGCCCATCTCCAGTTGCCAGTACAGTGGAAGTGTGAACTGAAACACTAGAAGAACCAAATGAAGTGGATTTCAGAGAAATCCCTGCTCTGTCATCTCACATGTGAGCATCATACATTGAGAAAACTTCAGCTTACAAAAGAGAGGGGATATTCACTAATATCACCTCCCCTCCTCTTTACCCTCCCTCCCTTTCTTTTTAAGTCAAGGTTAGAGTTAGGATGATTAGAGTTGTGATAGCTCTTAATTAGGGGTTAAGACATGGGCAGAGCATTTCTTACGATAACTAGGAGAAGCAGACACATCTCCAGTCTGGAAACTGGCTGGAAGTATCAGCGCTGAGAACAGGGAATGGTGCCTGAGGCAATGGAGGATGGTAGAACACAACTTGGTCCAAACAACTATCACACAACCAAGTTTAATTTTTTAGCAGTATCTTCTTCCCTTCCCCCCAGTCTCTGCTGCAGAGATGTTGTTTCACATTAAATATTAATACATACCACAGGGCTGGTCCCATGGAAGCCGTAAAGCTTATGGGATCATTTTGTGTGTGAGGTCTATTCAATCTAACTACTAACAAGTCTGAGTCTTAAAATAATTTGTTGCTTGGCATTATGGAGTTCCACTGATGTAAGACACATCCTGAGGGTTTTGCAAAGGGGACAGAGCAGGGGATTTCTCCATGTATACAGCCCTTCAGTGGGAGATCTATAGCTTAACTGTAAGATACATTCAGTACAAAAGCAATCTCTACAGTAAAGGACAATTCGAGATGAGGGTGGCGCATACACTGGGTTTTGATTCATGAACCTAAAAATTCTGTTTATTTCTGACCCACATACCCTCCGCAATTTTGGGCTACGCCTTTACTTGCTTTTTTTGCCTTACTTTGTAATTGTCAGCTTGGAGATATAATAGTATTTATATGTGACCAATCTGGACTGTGAACTTGTTGAAGATGACATTTTTTTGTGTATACCTCTTAGCAAAATGTAGTGCTGCTGCACTTTTGTCTTACTAGGCATTCCTGTCCTAATAGCAATGAACAACAACCTCTCAAGGAGTCAGTAAACTTTGTAATGCAACAGTTAGAAAGAATCCAAGCTCCATAGCCCACTTCCACTCAGAAACATTACACAGTTATGCAGTGATCTGAGTCCTTCTGGTTCATGTCAATAAACATGATCGTGCAGGTGTCACCTCTGTTAATAAATATGATTGGTAAGTGAAGCAGGACATGGGCTAGAGTTAAGGGTAAATATGTACTGCAAAAAGAAAATGTTAGAAGTGCTGGTTATTCGTCATGTTATAGCCACTTTCCAGTATTGCCTATCTTGAAGGTACATCCATCAGTGCAAATGTAGATTTCTTTTACAGTCCCTCTTAGTTTGTTAGATGATTTAATATGGCCTTATTCTGATCTGAATTCAGCCTGGAACATTTAATATTCTTTGTCTTATGAGTCTTTCTTCAGGATTCTTGGAGGAAAAATAGGCAGGTACTTTCTGTAAAGTGCAAGTTGTATTTGAATGTACACTTAATTTCATTGTGATTGATATCTGTGTGTTAATTATATTCTATTTTAGGCAATACTTTTGCTGTCACAAGGCAGCACCTTTTATCCAAGGAGTTCAAATTGAATTAGAGACATTAATTAAAGCTCGCAGCATTCTAGTAAGGCAGGCAAGTGCTGTTATTCCTGTTGTTTCTTGAAATAAGAAGAATGGAATAAAATTGGGTCTCTACTTAGCCACTTAAATGATAATTTTTATACAGTGGGATAGCTAGGAATGATAGATTTTGCACAAAATGATGCTGCCAGGTCTGTTTCATATTGGGGAAGCTATATAGTTCTCCCTCCCTGCTATAAATGGGAAGACAGGACACAAGAGCACCAACTCTCCATTGCTTGCTCTAAACACTATACTTTTCCTCTGCCTCCAGGGATTTTAAACCTTTCTTCTAACCTCTGTACCTTTCATTTATCCCTTCTGTTAGATTCAGATTGATCTTGCACACTTCCCTTCTGTTTTCTCATGCTTGCTGTTGTAAACTATTTCCATCAGAAATGCAGACTCAGGAAAAAGAAATTATTGAACGCATTATTTGCAGTAAAGAAATAAGTCCCCTATCTCTTTAAGCTTCATGCACCAATAATTCTTTCTTGTGTCCCACATTTGGTTCTTGGCAGGTTGAGAAAGGTTTCTGCCTGCTGCCATTTACCAGAGGGAAGAGGCTAACAATTGCTATTTGTATCTGAAATACTTCTGTTCTGCAGCAACTTCACACACTGCTTTAGGATGCTGATAAATTAGTAAAAGCCTGAAGTGTCAAGGGAGAGATGAAACAGCTTATGTTAGTTTAGAGCTCGACCCTGCAAAGTGACAAACGTCTGACCTCATTTCAGGAAACAGCTTAAGCGTATGCTTAATTTTAAGAATGGGAGATATTCTCTCAGATTTTGTTCAACTACTTCTACTTTAAGCTAACTGTACACTTACATTCCCACCAGACAGATAATTACTGTCCTACACTTTTAGGATTTAACTCTGTGTAAGTTGCTGTGTGCAACAGGAACAGCATCATTTATGCTCTGCATTTAATTCAGGGATGGCTCATGAAAGTGCTGGGAGACAGATACTGCCTGTGAAGCAGTTTTGGATGTCCTTTGGAAATGCTAGCCAGTGAGCCCGCCAAACTGGAGACATCTATGTATGCATACTGGAGCCAGAGGAGAACAAGGAGAATGGATGGAAAGGGATGGAGAAGATAAGCCCAGCTGAGTCTGTCAGGATTCACTGAGTCATGTGAAGTTCTGGGGGGTTAACTTGGCCCCTAGAAATGCAGAATTTGGCCATTTCTGCCTTAGATCAAACTACAGAGGCTCATGTCTGATTGGAGTGAGAGATGGAACAACAATCCACCAGTTGCCCTGACTTTCTGGATGACTTTGGCATGCAACATAATAAAATCCCAAATGATTGCAGGCCTCTTTCTCTATGGAAGTGAGACTTCATTTCAGGCAGCAGTGGGTGAATCCCTCTCCAAACCACAACAGTTCTACTCTGACCAATGTCTAAATTTCTGCTTTTTCTTATCTATTTTAATTTGAAATATGCATGAGTTAAACCTGAGGGACATTCATCAGCTGAAACATTTTGGGGGAGGAAAGGTGAGGAGGGGAGATGAGAAATGCCTCTCCATATATATCAACACAGTCCATGCATTCACATCAATTTTGCCAAACTGTTCATGCTGAGAGAAGTAATAATTGGAAGAAGTCAATGTTTTTTGTTTTAAGAGCTCTAAGGGGAAAGATGTCCAAATTTCCGTTTGAAATTACTAATTAATTTTTTGAATGGCCCTTCCAGTCTCTTAAAAGAGAACAGTGATAAAAATATTTCTTTTGACCCCAAATGACTTTGAGGAAAAAAAGATTTTTCTTTTCAGCTAGTCAACACTTTGCTTACAACTTGTCAGAATATTCAGTGAACCAAAAACGCCCTACGAATCCTTCGTTATTAATGCAGTTCAACTGGCAGCCTAAAGGGAGCAGGTTTTGTGCAAGAATTCTAATTACTCTCTGCCTATAGCAAGGCAAAAATCACATTGGTAACAACTAGGTACCTGATTTCAGATCATTTGTCCATGCACTCCAGTGAATTATCAATCACCAGAGTTATTACAGTGAGGATGAGAGGCAGAGGTAGCTCAAAAGCAAAGAGCTGTGGCAGGCAAGCAACTTCAAACAAGTCCCATCACCAGGTGCTGCTGGACTGTGTTAGCAGAGGGAAATGAACACTATTAGCCCTTGTCATAAATTTGTCCCTGATCTTTACTGGCCAAGGTGCCAAAGCCATTGGTCAGAAATCCAGGTTCAGGTCTCTGCTTAGAAAGGAGATCCATCTGTCAATGATCGGTAGATTTGAAACCAAACAAATAGGATCTACTCTATGTACATCCAGATGTGTGATGAAGAACCACATTCTGAGTACAGTCCTGCTAAATCTAGGACTGAACAGTATTGTGCTAGGTGCTGTACAAAAAGAAACCAAAAAGGCAGTCCATGCCCCTAAAAGCTTACAATCTAATTAGAAGACCAAGGACACCAGATGGCCAGGGACAGATGGGGGAATGCAAAGGAACAGTGAGATAATACTGCTCAGCAGGCTAAGCAGTGGTGTCAGCACACCAGCAGCCCTACTTTGGCAAGATTTTCATAGCTATTGTCATAAATGAGAGTTATAAATAGGGAGGCTGGATAATGAGCTAGCTTTGTAGATGTTTGTGAGGAACTCCTCTCATTTGTGAAGTGGCAGAGATAGAATGAATATAGATGATAATAATAATGATAAATTGCACTTTTCTGAGCTGCTTGTGAAAAAAAATATGGTGGGTGGTGAGCACTGATTTCTATTAAACACTGCCCTGAACTTGAAATTATTCCTACTCTTATTAAATTATTTTCCAAACTAGACCACTTGCCCATAATTTCATTCTAAGTTACACCAATATGCAGCTGAAGACACTGATACTGAGATGTATCAGTATTCATACATCTCATATCAAAGTCCAGTAATCTCATAAGTGCTAATAGGTTTTTATCCTTGCAGTAGCTCTAGGAGAATGGGAAATGCTATTTTTCCCTTTTTGCAGAATGGAAATTGAGAGTCAGGGTATATTAATTGCTTGTCCCAGATCATTTTATAACTGCTCCAGGAATTCAACTCAAATCTCTTAAGACGCAGTATAGTGCTACATCTTGCAATATCCTTCCTACGCACCTTCATGCTACCATTCCAGAATTAGCTAAGACTTGCCACAGAACTGCTTAGAATTTTTTTGGATTGCTCATTTTTATGTCAGAAAAATGCCAATTCATCAGGCAAAACACTTTGGAGAAATTTGTGATTTTTTGCGAAAAAAAAAGAACATTTTGATAAAGTCAGCTTTTCTTTGGAACAGGATGTATTGAGTTTTCTGTTTGGAAAGAATTGGTTCAGGATTTTGTTTTATTTTTCATTGCTTGTTGAGTAATATATATTAAAATCCCAAATGAAGTGTTTTCTTAAACAGTGTGTTTCGATTAAACCAAAATACATGTTGTAATTTATGCATAAAAGGAAATGTCCAAATTAATTTAATGCTTTTGCATTTTGGAATAAGAATTTACAGAAACACCTCCTCTACACAATACATGTGAATAAAAAAACTTAACTATTCTCTAGCACTGTTATGGGAAAATTCCAAAAGAAAGTAATCTGATATCTGAGTTTAAAGAGCAGGTCTGGGTCAGAATCTAGAAGCCATGGTTCTTGTTTTCATGCCTACTCCATTTTTTGTACCAGTCTTGCCTTTCTAACATATTCCATTGCAACAATTTTTGGACCTGTAAGCAGAGGGCTAGAAGGAAAAAAATCAATGCCAAAACTGCCCTGAAGAGCAATAATGTGGTGTTCAATCCAAAAAGTCAACTGTTATCCCAAACCAGACATTCTGTGCAGTGTTATTTTTGTTCTGAAGTCCATTCCTAGGCAGGGCACTCTACACCATGAACACATGGAGTGGGCCCTGCCTGATGGGATGTAGGCAAGGCAAGCTAACAGTGCTTCCTTTGGTATGCTAAGAAGCTACACTTACCTAATGGTCCTTGCAAATTATGTATCTTCCTCTTTTTTTTGCCCCTCAGAAAGGAACTTAGTTTGTGACCTGGGTCTTTTCTGTTTTGCATCTCTGGCTGAAAGTGCACAAGGGATTAAAATCCACAGGCCATTGCTTCTCCTGGTACAGCTCCTGCTGTTCGGGTAATGACAGCCCTGCCTGCTGGGATGCAAAGCACCATTTAACTCAGCACTTCCTATCCAGATTCTGCCACCATTCACACTGGATGAAGCCAAAGCAACCAGGGGCAGCTGAAGAGGGGAAGGAAAAGAGACTCAAGGTTGCTGATGGCTGCAAATTCTCACCCAAGGCAGATCCACCTCTCCTGTCACACCATGCTGCGGCCATAAAAATCTCATGAATCTAGACTCACAGGCTCCTGCAGCCGCTATCTTAGACCGCCTGGGTGGAAGTCCTGCCAGACTGTGCCATGGGCAAGCTCAGACTTGGTAAGGACTGCGTGGCTCAGCCTTTCACAGAGGAGCAGAGCTGTAACTGGAACTGGGGCTGGGTAAACACGCTGCTGATGTGGGCTTGGAATGCCTGGTCCTGACGGAGGGATACTGCCTGGCGACTTAGAGATGTTATATGAGTCACCTGCAGAGACAGAGACACTGATTTAAGTATTCAGGAAGGACTCCGTAGTACATAGGTCACTGATCTGAGGCTGAAAAGACTCCATGTACTGCCCTGCCTCCCTGTAATTTATATGCACCTTCATGCATAGGAACTTAAATTCAGGTTAGAAAGGCGAGCTAAAAATGTGTAATAGCCCCAGATAACACCACTTTAGTGGCAGCTTCTGGAATAGAAGCCAGACCTCTTGATTGTAGGTCTCCTGCTCTGGCTGCACATCTACACATCTCTCAGCAGCCACAGGTTCTGCTGGAAGGTCTATTGAAGGCAATGAGGCTTGGATTGGATCTCATTGCAAAAGGATAATGAAATATCATATTAACTCTTAATTCAGAACAGTATATTAAATTAGAAGCTCAAATTAACCTGAAACTGCATTTATATAATGAGTAGATTTAAAATCTGTGTATCATGAAGGTAGGAGAATTTCTGTTTTCATCAGCTTTGAATCCTAGAGCCAATCCATCTGCAGTGCTGCATTTCAGCCTATGCGCTAAGCCCTAACTCTGGGATTTCCACTGAGAAGGAAGGATGTGTGGTGAATAAAGCCATCTTATACTTACCAGCATTAATCTGTCAAACACAGAAGGGCTGTTACTAGCTAGGCCCCAACAAATGCCAAGAACTGAAAAATCCTAGAGGATATTGAGAATCTGCACTGGCATCTGACCATCACAAATAGTCTCTCTTTCATCAGTGAACCGATCTCACAATACAGACTCAGTAGAAATGGAAGGAACTCAGTCCTCACCAGCATTAGAGGCCAAACCCACTCAGCTCTGAACATCTCAGACATTAAGGCAGTTTGATACCCAAGTTTAAGGCCACCTCTAGCTGTGAGTTTTATTTATTTCCTTTTTTGAGACTGTTCTGCTCTGCACTAAATCCATCTTCTGACCACCTGGAGTGTTTGAGAGTCTTGGCTGTGATACTTGTCTGTTTAGATAGACTGTAAGCAGAGCTGGTCAAAAATCTTGACAGAACAGTTTTTCACAGGAAAACGCAGTTCTCTTGAATCGAAACGTTGCATGGGAACATGTCAATTTTGACAAACTTTTTTATGTTTAAAGTGTCAAAACAAATCATTTTGATATTCTTTCTTCGTTTCAGTTATACTGAAATGTTTCATTTTAAGGAGATAAACACATTATTTTTATATTGTTTCAATTAATTTGTTTTGACATTTTTACATATTCTGTATTGTACTGATATATGTTTAATATTTTTAAAGTACATTTTGCATATAATAATATTTCACAGTGTTTTATTTGTTGTGTATTATGTTAAATATTTTCAATAGCATTTTTGTGTTTTAGCACCACAGAAACAGAAGACATTGCTGGTCCCGGATTATTACTAATTTTGAATTTTTAGGCTGTAAGAGCTTTGTAGAAGCAGGATTCTGATTCAGAATAGAGCTAAAAAGATCACACAAATAGAGCAAATCAAACAGTGAGAATTTCCTGAGGAAATAGCAAGTCCATTTTCCAAGCAATTCTGACTGTCAGCTCGATGACTGCATGGTACAGCTTCAGTCCCCTCTGCACATCAGAAAAGCAAGTTCTATGCTTCTTAAAAAAAAAAAAAAAAAAAAAAAAAAGAAAAAAAAGAAAAAGAAAGAAAGAAAGAAAGAAAAAGAGGAAAAATGCAGATTTTTGCAGGGTGGAATTTATGTGTAACATTTTCATGAGCATTAGAGATCTAAAATTCTGAACACCATTGACCTCATGGGGCCTTTGCTTTCTAAGCCACTTAATGCACTTTTGAAAAACACATTCAACCTCTTCCTTGGAAATCTACCTGGTCTCTTTCTTCTTCTTCTTCTTCTTCTTTTTTTTTTTAACACACATTTTTGTTTCTCTGTGCGTAGCCAAGCAGAATTGCTACCAGTGAATTTGCACCATCAAGTTTGCGTAGGTGGTGGTGAAAGTGGGTTGAAAAAAAGGGCAAGCTGAGCAGCAAAGGGGAAGGAGAGAACTGCAGCTCAGAGCAGAGCCTGTAATGAGGCAACTCTATTGATTCTTCATTTCATGGATGAAAATGTCCCCAATGGCTCCTGCGCAGTCACTGCAGTTCGATCAGAGATTGAGGGCACCGGGTCTCAGTACCGAGATCTGTGCTCTGTAGTGCTGCCAGCACCCGCTTGCAGTACTGAATGGCGAGGGGACAGGGAGTCCATTTGAAACGTAGGCACGGAGCACAATATATACAAAGGCAGAGCGGTAATATGAGGCGAGGGCTGGGTTGTGCCTGGCGGTGAGGATGGAGTAGGAGGCAAAGATGCATCCTCCCTGCCAGGGCCAGCCAAAGCTAGGCCAGCTCAGGCTTGGAAACCTCTGGGGTGGAAAAGGCGAAGGATGGAGGGCCACAGCTGTGCAGAGCAGAGGTGGTTGCTATGGCCACCCTCATCTCTATTCTCTTCCTTTTCCCCCAAATAGGAGAAAGTTTAAAGAGGTAGTGAGGTCTGCTTCCCCCCATCACAAGGCTGCCATCATCCCTTGGCAAAAGGGGTTACTCCCTCCCTGACCAGGTGGGCTTTGCAGGGGGGGGACACAGTAGCTAGTGTTTAGTGCAAAGTGGGGAAAAAGGGGAAACATCCCAATGTTTTGAAATGTATTTAAAAGAGCAGGGACTTTCCTCACTGATTATCCTCTTAAAGGGACCCAACTCTACAGCCAGTAACCGCAACCTGGAATCTATATTCCCCCTGCACAGCTGCTCAAAGTGCACCTTTGCATGCAGATCTGCCTGGTTGATCTACTGTTGCTCCAGCTAGTCTGTCACTACTAATTACAACTTTTTGCTAATAGTGAGCGCTGCTGTAGTCTGAGGCTTCCATTAAAGCTGATGTTTCTATCTCCCCACCCTCTGTATAAATCTATCCTAATGTCTCGATAACATTTCTGTATGCTTGGCCTCATCTCTGGGGCAGGAAAGGAACAAAGTCCTTCAATTTTTATTTCTGAGTTAGACAACAATGAAATAAGTTGGAGGGAGAAAATGATGCCTAAGGATGATAAAGTTTGAAAGTTGGGTATTATTTACTTGAAGGTTGGCCTTATTGCCCATCATCAACATGTTGATAATATTGCAGCCCGTGTCCCTCTGACAGCAACAGCAGAACTGATCACTGACATACCCCCTGCAAAAGTCCTTGAGGGAAATGCTTCCTTACCTCAAGCCACACTGTGGACTCTCCTTGGAAAAGAAGACTGCTCCTGCAGGGAGTGATTGCCCATCCATGCCAGATACTGCAAATCACTGGCCTTTCATTGCCAGAGGATTTGAAGACTGCTGACAGATCGAAAAGAATTGGCATGGACACTTGACCTTTCTCTACTGCCAGGAGGAAATCATTGACCAGGAAGAATAGCACATGCTCTGCACAGCTCTACAAGGGGAGGGGAGAGGGTCTGGAAGACTTAAGAGCTATTTGTAACACAAATGTTACTGCTTCAGCAAAACCTGTGCAGTTGGCCAGAGCTGCCATCACTCGTGGGCATGCTGAAGGAGTGACTTCTAGTATGGCACACGCCAGGTGCCATCACAACTCCTCCTGCACTGCAGGGGGCATGCAAAATGATGGCCCTCCGGAAGGCTCTATTGTAGATGCAGAAATATTCACACTTTCACGGGCTGGGAATAAGAGGGTATATGTTAAACTTCAGTCTAAAGTTTCATTAGTACAGTGCCCTGCCAAAGGGGGAGAGTGATCTCCTCCACTAGGATTCACACAGCAGCCTTCTGCTACATTTTGCCCACTGCTTGTCAGGTCCCACATGCCTCCATATCCTCCTGAAGTGACCATGTCTAAAAGTAATCCAGAGTAGACATCACATTGTTTCTTCAGTTGCCTGACTCTTAGAAAGTCCCTGTGCAATCAACTGACCAAATCCAAATCTGAAAAACACCTGCATCAGTGGTCATGATTAATTAATTCTGCTTCAACCTTCCCCAGGGTATATATCAGCTAGTCAGAGCTGCTGGAGAAAGAGACATTGCTGTGGAAAAGGAATGAACAGACTTCCCTCAACTGCAGCCGTGGAATTAGATGAAAATAATTTTCTGTGAGTGAGGAATTGAATGCAGAACAGGAATATGGCTACCTGGATTATCCCTTTGAAATCAAATGTGTTTGGAAGGACTTTCTAAAGGAAGATGGATATTTAGAGTCTATTATGCTGATGAAGATAGCCTGAAGTTATCTAGCATGTCTAACATGATTTTTTACAAAGAGATCCAACTAGTCTTGCTCATATTATTCTTAGTATAATATTCTTGGACCAAAGTAGCTCAAGAAGGCATGCTCCTGATTTACATCCCATTTTTCTCCCTCCTCCTGCCTGGATTCCTGGCGAGGTTATGTCTTTGTTCCCACTGCATGAACACAATTTCCCCCCCACCATCTGACATGTGTTTGCTCTGCCATCATATGTATTCTTCCAGGGAGATACAGGAATCCCAGAGTATGGATTCTTCAGTCTCTTCTATCTGGCCCTTAAATGATTCTCCTCTCTAAATTCATGCACTCTTTCCAGATCTGTCCATTAACCACACAAGAGAGGCTTCAAAGACAAAAATGTTATTCTGAAGAACTTCAGTAAGTCGGCAGGAGTTCCAGCAGCATCTTGGATGCAGGTATCAATCCTCTGATGTGTGTTGTACCAAGCAGATGGCAGTCTAATCCCTGCCAGCACGCAGTGCCCAGTGTGCAGAGCACCCGTAACCCCTGTCTGATTGAATATGCCTATTTGCATCTGATATTACTCGAACACTGGAAGAAGTCTCCATGCACAAACTCATCCAGATGAATCAAGTATGAGATACCTAGATTTGAGGTCCTGTCACAACAAAGAGGATAAATCTACCGGTTCTTTTCTGCCTATGCATCTCCCAGTCCTGTAAGTCTTTCCTCTCCTTTTGGCCACTGAACCAGGGATACAAGTTCCCGGATTTCAGGCCATGCTTACACTTCCCTCCTTAGACATTTGGTTTGGCTCTGTGCTCCCATAGCAGTAAGAGCTTCAAAGCATGCAGCTGGGTCTTCCACCTTCCTACAGCTGGAGTCAGAAATCAGCTCAGATCATCCCATTCTTTCCGTCTTTGCTACTCTTCTGCTTCACCCACCTTGCTCCTTCCTTATCCATCACAGCAGGCACAGCCAAGACACACTATTAACATTTGTCACTTCATTAGTAATCTTCTACAGGAGGAGCAGATGAGGAGAGAAGAGGAGAGCATGCAAAATGGAGAATAAGTAAAGGAAGAGAAATAAAGAATTGAAGGTGAGAATGAGAAGGTGCAGAGGAGGAAAAATATGAGAAAAATCTAATGGGTGAGAAAGGGATTTATAACTCACCCGAAGTCTCGGGAAGGAGCAGGAGAATGGAAATCAAGAGTGTAGGCTTCTATAGATATTTCTATTACTGATTTACTCTGTGACTTCAGCCAAATCTCTTTGTTTTCTGTTTTTATCTCCTGCTGCTCTGCCCTCTTTGTGTGAGTTATGTGGGGTATGAATTGTTTTTGACTGTGTGTAATATAAAAAACCCTGCAATCATAGCACTGAGGTTGTGTGACATTATTTTTAACACGTTCTAAAATTAGCCACACAAAAAGTGTTTGAGGATCAACTGAAAATGTTCATTAATTCAGGTTGAATCCATTAAATAGCTAATGTCAAAAAATGGAATTGGAAAAATTTAAAAGAGCCAAAGTACATGACCACATCTTATCCTAAATCACATGCTTTATACTGAAATATTTACAAAATGGATCTAAATGCAAATATTAAAAAAATCAAAATAATGCAATTATGAAACAAAGCATTTTATTTCTGCAGAATTGAAGTTTGGAAGTGACATTCCATTCTCCTTTCCTCACATCCCCCCTCTTAAAAGGAAGTATTTCTGTTTTCCCCCACCCTCATTGTGTTGACATAGCTGTGATCAATATTTTTCCTTCCATTTTTTGGTTCAGAACAAAACTGAAGAAAATTCATTATTCATCCATTTCTACTAGGAATTAAAATAGCTGTCTTTCAGGTCTTCATAACAGCATGAGGAATGTCAGTAAGGCTGAGTTTCTGTGAGTTTCTTGCGCTATTGACTTTCATAGCCTTTGCCCTCTTCCAGTCTAAACCCGTACTCAAAGGCAAACTTAAGGTAAAATAATTAGACTTACAGAAAATTATGTGGGCTAATCCTTGTATCAAAAATGAGAGAAAAGTTCCTGAGAAATAATCTCAGAGAGGCTGAATTTACTTTTTCTATTAGAAATTTCCATCTACTACTGTTTTATTTTAAGACAGTCACAGCATCTCCTTTTACCCTCTATTTTCTCTGATTTTTTTCTTTTCTCTTCTCTTCGCTCTCCTCTTTTTTTTTAACCACGGCTCCCTCTAACACATAACCAATAGGCATGAAGTTCGTATATAGAATTGGAACGTGTGATGTCCAAGTGCGTCTGACATTAAGCAAAAAAGCATAGCTGCCTGCAATCAGCCCTGGCTTATTCAAACCACCAAAGAGCGTTCTGAATGAGACACAGACACGCAGGGACGGGAACAGCATGTACCAGGGATCCTGCTTTTCTGGCATAATCTGGCATCCTTTTCTATGATCTATCAAGCATGGGACCTTGCTCACAGCCTCTGCTGGAAATCTCAGTCCCAGAGGTATCTAGAGAAATATCACCCACTTATCTTCCTGCATCTCCTGAACTGGTAGAAAATTAGGCACTTAAACAGGAGCTAGGCATCTCAATATTTTGGGGTGTTTCCAGAACTTGGCTCCTAAGTTTGTTCCTGTATTTCCTAAGTTTGCACGCTACATTTGTATTAGATTGCTTTGGGGATCTTTTCAGGAGCAAACAAGCATCCACTAAAATGAAACCCAGTTCTGGGTAAAATTTGCTCCAATAACAGCAATTGTGGGCAATACGAGCCAACCTTCCAGAGTCTTCCAGTGCTGTTCCAGCAGACACTCTACTCCCAAACACACCATGTGTGCATACGGGGGACATGTAGTATGTATCCTCAATACCATACTACAAAAAAACTGCACTATTGAGCAGGAAATCAGCCTTGCATCATTTCAAGAATTTTAAAATAACATACAAAAATAAAATCCAGAGTATTTCTCTGCTTCTTTTCAGGATCTCCAGGCAAGCACAACAGGGTGCATAGGGTGTATTTGTCTCTGGCTCATCCATTCACCTCCATTTTCTGACTTCAGGTAGGGTTATGTCCCCAGCATCAAAAGAAGGACGTTGGTATTTGGTATTTGGGCTTGGGGACTGCTTTTCACTGGTCTTGGGCTCTATGGAAGAGCTCCCTCCCTTCTTTCTGGGCTTATTGCATTAACAGAGGAGAAAATGTTTCTGTGCGTTACCCTGACACAAGCCATTGTGGGAGAGAGATAAATCTAGATCTGTGTCCTTCCTAATGTGGCAGTCCCCCATGTTCCTGACGGAATAACAGTGAGAAAACAAAATACTATGGAAAAACATAATGACTATCTTTGAAACTTAAACAAAGTAATGAGAAGAACTGCAAGAGAAAGCATGGAAGGACTTAGCCTATTTTGCTCTTCTTTTTAATGTAAGCAGCTTTATTACTAATTACTATTTACTGCCATTTTTGAACTTGGTGACAAGACTAACATGCTGCACTTAAACAGCACTCAGGCTTCATAAAGCACTTTGTTTATGTGCATAGGTGTGTATGTGTGTGTGTGTGTGCACATGCATGCTTGTACATTTCTTTGCTGGTTGATGAATTTTTCAAAAAATCCATTTTTCCTTCATACTAAACTTGGAGCCAAGTTCCCTGGGTGGTTTGCATCCACTGTGTGAGCTGCATGGCTCAGAACCACAGCTTTGACTGTGAGAAATTTGGCTGCTATGCATGGAAATGCATACATTTAGAAAGCTCTTTGAAAGATATCAGCCTGAGTGACCTGCCCAAGGTTACATATAACATGTTGGTGACAGAGTCGAGATGGGACTATCTTGCTACGGTGCTGCTTTATTCACAAAGTGCTGTTGCATTCCAAAACAGCCGCTGCTCCTGGTCTTCTGCAACCTTCCTCTTATTATCGCAGCTTCCTTAGAGACCTGTCCTGTGCTCCGTAAACCATAATATACCTATAGTCTTTTATTCACTATCCATCACCATGCAGTTTTATTACAGATCCCTGAATTACCCAGCCCAGTCTACAATCTGCTTATTCCTGCCAGCCATTCTGCATTTTGACCCTCCTCTCATCTTGCAGTCTTGTCAGTGTTTTAAGTCTTCCAAGTACTTGTAATGCAGGGACAGTTGTGATTCCCTGGGGTAAATCCTGTAGAACTTCACTGAGGCCAGTCTACTGGTTCCTCTCATTCTTCCTCCCTCTCTCTCTCCCCCCCCCCTCTTTTTTTAATGCAGATAGTTCGAAATCAGATGCTGGTCATGGTATCTGCAGTCACATTTGAACCAATCCTTCAAGAATACTAACTCACAACTGCCATTTTAAAGCTCTGATCTCCATTCTTGCTGTCTATAAATTTTTATTCCCCTCCTTTCTCTGCTCCCTTCATCAGAAATCAATCTTTCAATAATACAGGTAAACTCCAATCCTACTGAATAGCTACTTTTTTGCAAGCATCTTTCTCATGCCTCTTGCAGGACAAAAGCTCCCTTGTCCACCCTTCCCCTTTCCAGCCAAGCCTATAAGCACGGCAGCCATCACACCTACACAATACCTCATCAAGAAATCTGCATCTGCTCATCAAATCTCTCTCTCTTGTTTGCTATCCAGAAAGCAAAGGAATCATTTGTTCTGATGTGACAACTTGTCTCAGCATTCACACTTGCATTGCCACTGAACTTCATGTTCCTACCTGCCAGTTCTTTCCTCCCTCCAAGACCCCAGTCACACATCTCTCCTAGACATTTATTCTATCTAGAGCACATGCTGTCTTCATAGCCAGCAGCTTTTCAACCCCCCCCACCCCCGGCTGAAGGAAACTCAGTTTTGTTACTTGTCTCAGCTGACTACAGAAGGGTGGTCTCTTTCATGTGCACGGTGGTGTATACGGTCATTGGACATGCGGCCTTCCAAAAGTTTCACCTGTCAAAGCCAAACATCTCTGAGTGTATCTATTTGTTACCAGAGGCAAGGCAGATCAACACGACAGCCTCTATATTCCTTTGCCCAAACATATCTTGGGCAATTGTGGGGAAAAAAAAGGCTGATTTGAGAGGAAGAGCTTGGAGAAAGGTAGGATCCTTCTTTCTCCCACCAACACGACGCAGGCGATGTGAGGCATCCTCAGCAGGATGCAAGATTGTGCTGGGCACAAGACAGACAACATGGTCCTTCACCTAAGGAGCGATATCTCAGGACCATTCAGCGCATGGGGCTGTGGCAGTGGAGAGAAAATGCAGAGCCAGCTCTGAGATGGAGGGAGATGCAATAAGATGCAAATGAGTTCCTTAACTGATCTCCTCTCTCCACTCTGTCACTCCAGCCAAAATAATTTGATTAAATCTCAGGATGTACTAAGTCATTTCTTTTTTGTCATAGACTTTCTGTGTAACCTTGGGCAAATTCTTTAAGGTAACATTTTATAAATACCTTGGAGGCTGATTTTCAAATGTCCAGCATGTCCCACTGTGATACTTAAGGCCTTGCGTTCTTAAAAATGTTACCTTCCCACTGACTACTTGCAAAATCTGTCAAGGCCAAGCCCAAGCTCCTATTCATGCCAACTGAAATGCTTCCACTGACTCTAATAGGATTTAAATTGATCCCCTAGCCTTCTGCTGCACTTCCCTTTGTGTGGAGCAGAAGGGATGGCACTGCCTTTCTCATCTCCTCATCCGTCTAGACCGCAGGCCCGGCAGGGCAGGGAGTAGAGCATGCCTTTGTACAGCACCTAGCACCGTGAGGCTCCAGTCTCATCTGAGCTCTGCATCACTCTGCAGATGAAAGTGGTGACAAAGGAAACTGAAATGTGCAGCTCACGGTCATTGCAGCTGCTTGCAAACTGCCCATTTTATGTCCTGCTTCAGTATCTCTTGAAATCAGTGAAATCACTTTTGTGGGAGTTGACATGTAAGAACAGATTGTTGGATTGATATTCTGTCTGGCATTGATGAAAACCTTTTTATAATACCTTAATCCAGCACCCTCAGAAGCAATTTGCTAATCTCTTGCTGACTTTGCTTATTGCAGGATCAACCATATACAGTCATATTTCTTGGCCAATCATATTATGTTCTTTTTATGCAGAGAGATAATGTCCTTCCTGACCCCAGGAGATGGTCAACTTTTGCTTTGAAGCGTGAGCTCTGACTACCATTGTCCTAGATTGCATAGCTGCAAATGCTATTAATTGCTACAAAGTTATGTGGCCCTTTACAGTTCAAATCCATCCAGACTTTCATCTCAATGACATCCAGCAGCAGGGAATTGTTTAGCTTCGCTCTATGCTGAAAAAGGGACTGTTTCATTTTAATTTGTTTTAAAAGTTGTGCGCTTTAATTTTAATGTGTCCTCTTGTTCTTGTATCATCAAAGTGTTAAAATGTTTCTGATCACTTTTCATTCTAACCTTCATATACTTTCACACTGGGACCCAAATGTCCCTCTTACTCCTAACTTTCCCAGATTAAATAAACCATTCTTTCCAGTCTTTCCTTATTTAATTTGTTAATATTTGTAAAGCAGTTTAAAATATATTAATATACTGCAATTATAATCTCTCTTCTATTTTCTATCATTCCTTTTAATGTATCTAATATCCATCTAATTTGCTATCAATCTCCATTGATTCTCCCTCTGATGATATGTTAGTCTTTACAATATCGTGGGCAATATTTCTTCCACCTTCCTGACCAGCATTTTGGAACAAAGAAACTGAACTCCAGCAGATCATAAACATGATTCACTCTGCACTCAGCATGTATATGGATTTGAAATTGCTTCGGCTTTGATCCTGGAAATAGGTATCATTATGTCCATGGGACAGTGCTTAGGGGTCTGTCTACATGACTCAGACTTCAGGATCAGGCCCTTTGCAGTCCTGAAAATTATTTCACTGTGTCAGCAACACCTGAGCATATGTTTAAAAACAAACTTATACTTGATATTCCTTGAGCAATATTTAGATTAAGTACTCTGTAAAAGTGGGACCTGCATGCTGTGGAGACAAGGCATATAATTTGATGTCTGCCCAGTCACAAACAGAGCAGACATGGAGAACAAGGAACGATTATTCACTCTTTCTTGTCCTATAAAATCTGGAGGGACTCGAGGAAATCAGGTGGTAGCAATCTGAAAAAAAGAACCCAAAATAGTTCTGCACACAGCCCATAACTAATTTCATTACTACAGGATATTGTGAAAACCGAAAGCATAAAGGGATTCAAGAAGGAATTAGTCACACTCACAAGATCTAGGGCTCCCACTGACACAGCATATGACGGTTCTGAGACAACTACTGACTTTAGATGTCCCTAACCAGCTGCAAGATTATCCCAGGAGTGATATTACTCATACATGCCTTTCTGGTTCCTTAAGTGTCCATTACTGACCATGGTGGGACATGGAGTCAGTGCTAAATGGACCTTTTACTTCATCCAGTGATGAGGTATGTAACACTTATCCCCTCACCCTGTCTCAGTGTCTTGATTCAAGGGACTTCCATTGGACTGGGATGCTTGTTTTGTTCTTGGCAGGTTCCAAGAATATTCCTCCAATTTCAACCGCCTGTTCTTGTTCCTACTGTTTTGATTAGACCATTTTTCAGTTGTTCCCAGTCTTAACAAGGGCCAGCTCCGTCACCATCATGTATTACTCCTTCCTCCATTTCACTAGCAAATACTTTGAGAAACACTGATCTACTCCCGATCACTGGCTTTCTCCACCATTAACTCTTCTCTCTTGAGAAGTAGCTGTGTAAGATGATTGATATATGTGCATCTCCAAATGCACAAAAAAGATTTTACCAAAATACTTACAAGAACTCAAATTACAGCTCTTAAGTCCCTTTAAGCCAGCACCTTATAAATATTGTGGGAGAATTCTAACTGTAAGTTTTTCCTTTTAGTGAAAGATGCTGGTTAGACTTAACTATTAGTTGGCCTACAATATGCATACAACTCCTCTCATTTTCTAATATTTCCAGTTCTCTTTTGGGAGAATGAGAATGACAGATAAACACATTATCAGCACTCTCATGCATAAAACAGTGAAGCCCAGAGTTGCTTTGCAGAAGCAACTCAGAATTTGGACGACATGACATAAGCAATTCTAGCGATAGCTGCTGGTCTTAAGGCTATTTTATATGTGTCCTCATTGCTGCTATTCTATCTCCCTTCTCAATTTTAGCACAAACATTATGCTATCTTTGTTACTTATCTCCTTAGATTTCCTCAGTATTTCTCAAGCATTCTTAGGCCTCACCTTATATCACCTAAACTCTCCTTGCTCCCTCAAATCACACCCTTGATTTAGTCTGCAAATCTCTCCCAGCACAGAGCTAAACCAGGAACGTCTGGAATAACTCTAGCATCCTTATATTGTAAGCAAGGAGGTGGTCTGAGCCAGGAGGGACCCATAACCACATATATACCCCAGCATAGGTCCGAGGGCTTCACTTACCCGCTCACCATCTGTACCTGCCTGAAGAGCAGTCATATGCCAAAAGCAGCCGGGCTGCTCCAGTACTCGTAGTTTGCCTCTCTGTTGTTAATTCCACTGATGCCAGAAGTCCAGCTAGAGTTTACACCTTCTTTTCCCATTTCTCCTACCTGTCTTGAAATGTCAGCATCCTCCTTCACATCACAATTTAGTTCAATTCCTTCCATCCTTTCTTAGTTATTTTCAGTTTCCTTGTACCTTCCTGACTATAGCTCTGAACTGCTAAACAAACTTCCTTTATTTATTCTTCTGGTCCTGGCAATCACACCTAGAATGTACTGCCTGCACAAGTCAATGGCTTAAAACTCATGCTCCTCATCTTTCAGCCAGTATAGCAAGGTAGCGTCCATGATTGCAAGGATAAATTATCACAAAGGTCCCCAATGTTTGCAATGTCTCTGACAATCTCATACACAGCTCCAGCAGGGTAAAGAGATAGCTAAATGAGATGAGTTGTGCCGACTCAGGACTTCTGGCCAAAATTGCGTCCAAAATCATAACAGACGCAGCAGAATCCAGAGTGCAGGCCAGATTCTAAATCACACTCTAAATCAAACCCTAAGAAAGAGATCCTCACTCACCATGAAGCCAGTTAACTCCCTGTCTTCAACAGGCTGTGATGATTTACAGCTAGTGGTTCTAGGCTCTTCACATGTACTCTCTTTATGACCCATTTTGGCTATAATATGCACCAATCTAAAAGCCCAAACTATAATAAGACTTGTCGTAAGCCTCCAGGCTATATCTCCTATAAGTATCACGTGAAAGAACTCACTTTCTATCAGGAGAACCACTAGATATGTCCGGAGCTGTGCTGGTGCTCATGGTGTCTGAGTTTCTACCTCAGTATAAGCAGTGCACACCAATGGTACGTATCTGGCAAAGGCTATTCACTTTGAAGGCCACTGTTCAAAGCTGGGTTAGATGGTTTGTTCTGATCAGCTGCTGCTGCTCCAACTTACTGTTCTCATTTGTGGGGAAGGGGCAATTCATCCGCAGCGCAAATAGTTGTTTCTCTGAACTGGGAGGGGAGAATCACAAGTATGAAAGTCCAAGCTTTGGGTCCCTCTGTGTCAACATATAGGGATGCACCGTCACCAGAACCACGAATGCCTTGGTGCCACCAGCGGTGCCACTCTTACCCAGTGCTGCTCTCAGAGCAGGCCTGTCAGCAGACACAGTGATAGCATTGTGCGTAGCTTAGCTCTGTCAGCTGTGCCTTGTAGGCAACAATAAAATGGATGTAGAGCACATGACTTCAGGAGAACAAATAGCAAAAATAAATAAGCTTTTTTTTTTTCCTCTCCTGTGATACTGCTTTCAAGCCATCCTGCCTTAAGGCTGCATGCAAACAGCTCACTGAGCAGGGAGGGGTGCAAAGGTGTAGGCATATTGTATTAAACCCAACCCCAACCCAAGTATCAAGGGAATCCTGAGTCTGACTGCTAGCTACTTTTCAAAACAACATGTTTATGCCCAGTTTATGCCACCTTCATTTAGGATTTGATCCAGCATCCCTGGAGTAAACTTGGATATTTCAATTGTCTTCACTTATCATTAAATCAGCTGCTCCTCTGAATTTTTTTCTTTCTCCTCTCCCTCTCTCCTTCCCACTAGTCCTGCCTCCTCTTTGCTTAGCCCACTGTCTTATGTCTGCTCTCCAAACCCTGGTGAATGCCATCAGATTCGTCTGTCCAGTTCTGCCCATGTTTTTCTCTCTCTCTTGATAGATGAACCCAGTAGATACACCCAATATTCTTCCCCAGGCCTCTGTGCTGATAGATTTTTCCCTGCCTACACCAATGACAGGCTGCAGCCCTGTGCGACTAAGCTCAGGTTGCACCAGGTCAATGGGATGTGGCAGGGTACAGTCTGCACTGGGAGCATGAAGAAGACCTCCCTGGCACCCAGGAACACTCTGGGGAGTCTAACAGAGCCAAGAGGAGCTGCTCTGCTCCAGACTCAGCTCATACACATTCAGTAATTCAGTATTCTGCTCCAGGCAGCAGCCATCTTCCAGGCAAGAGGATCAGATCGTGATCCGTGGGTCTGTTTAGAAGCCTGCCTGATCTTTCCATGCATGGATGTTGTCCCTTTCTGGGAAGCCTTTCTGCACGGTCTGGAAGGAAATGGGCCAAGATCTTTACAGTTGTTAAAATCTCGTGATACTTTTGCAAGAGGAATGGTGTAAATCAAACCACAAGGCACAAGCTACCTAACTCTGGGTAATTTATATTCTGCCTCACTAAGTTCATCTCTGCACTTTCAATGCATGAAGTGATTTTTCACTTCCCCTGTAGTATTTTCTGGCACGGAAAAGCTGCTGGGCTCTGTCCCAGAAGTAGCTACATTTCATCACCGAGTAAAAGATTCCTGCATGTATTGGGCCAGATCCTCGCCGTAACTCCCGTACCCACCAGCGGGGCTCTGCTGACTTGCACCGGGAAAGGATCTGGCCCAAACCCATTCAACTGCACCTGGGCTCCTTGGAGAAGAGAGCCCTGTTGTTATTTATCGTTTCCCCTCCTCCCCCCACCCCAACATATTATTATTAGCGCTTGGCTCCAGCTCCACCAGGCCGGGGAGAGGAGGGCGATGCGCGCCGCTCCGCGCGCCGCTCCGCCCGGCGCCCCCCGCCCGCGCAGCGCGGCGCAGCGCGGCGCGGCGCTGCGTGGAGCCACAGCGCCCCCTCCTGGGCGACGGCGGCGGCGCCGGCCCCGCGGCCGCGGAGCGGCTCCGCACGCGCGCAGCGCGGCGCCGACCTGCGCGGCGGCGGGGGGCTCTTCCCCCCCACCCTCCACCCCGGGCACATGCGGAGCGCGCCCACCACCCCCCGGCGGGGCTCGGCCTCCCTGCTTTTCCGCCCCGGAGTTGGATACCTCGGGGGGCTTTCCAGGCTCTTTACCATCCTTCCCGATCTTTTGTGATTTGGGTTTTTTTTTCCTGCCTTCTTGACCTCTCTGCATTGGCTGTAAACATACCGCAGCCACACAGACCCCTGGACAGACTTGAGAAATTCACATCAATTTCCAGAGGTGGGCAGGGAGACCAGTGCCAATGCGCTGGCCCTCAACTGGAGTCAGTTTCTGCAGCGCTTTCTCAAGCGACATACGCAGAGAAGGCAATGAGATCTTTGCCTGAGCAAAGACAGAAGGATTTGGCTTTGAAATATTTATGTTACGGAGATAACAGTGATTACCATTTGCTGGCAAACCTACTCTCCATACAGTGTTTAGCACTGGCCTCACACATACTTCCAGGGTGGTAATCAGCAGGGTGAGGAGGGAACATGATTATACCCTCCAGTATTTCATTGGGGATGCCTTTTTACATATAGCAAGACAATTTGCTGTATGTTCTTCAACTCCAAAGTTTTAACAGGGACCTTGGTCGGCCTCGTTGTGTTCCTGCTCTTGGGGGACTACACAAGCTCTTCACTAGGCCTATGGAAAGAGGGAAGGGAAGGAAGGTCAGAGGAGGATGTTGATTAAATGCATCTTACACCAGTGACATCATCTTCCCAATACATACTATGCCAGGGAGTCCATTTCTGATCGGAGGGGCTTGCAAAGGCACAGGAGAATCCATGCTCTAGGGATGGGAGAGTTTTGCTCTGAACCTGGGTAAGACTGAAGTGCAGCCTTGCAACGTGTACGTTTTATCCATAGCTGCATACATATTTTTACACATGCACGCGCATACACACCCACATATATTCATACACAGGAAAAACAACATAACTCTAGCAGAGCACCTCTCATTCTCACAGTCTCCAGCTCTTGATCAGAGATGGAATGGTGGGCGCGGGACTGTTACCTCTCTCTAACAGCAATGGCCCCGTCCTCCTGGCTGCTATTTGTCTGCCTTTTCAGTAGTGAAGTCATTACTGAGTCCTGGGAACATGCAAAGAGCAGTAAAACAAATGTAGATATGCAAAATCTTCTACTATCAAAGTGGAACATTTTCTACTGAGTGGCAAAGGGTTTTGGAGTCAGACAAACCCCAGATCAATGCTTGGAACTAAATACAACGGAGAAGACTGTGCTGAAAGAACAACTCCCTATCAAGAGATCTGTGAAGAACACAGTGTGTTTATATTCATGTGAACGTCTGGATGTTTGATTCACGTAATGAGAATACCAATGCGGTCCTGCACTTACAGTGTGCGTTAGTGTGTAGACCTGGACAGTGTCTGTGTGTGTGCGGGGAACAGTGGGTTTGTATAGGTTGAAAAGGAGCTCACATCCATGTGAGAGAACTGGAACACGATGTGTTTAAGCATAGGCAGGACTGTACAAGTTCGACAACGTATGTGTTTTGTGTGCTTGGCATGTACATGCGTGTGAAGGAGACCGGGACTGCTTGTCTGTGTGCTGAGTGGGAGGGAGAGTGCCTGGGTTTGTCTGTCTATCACTCACTAGTAGATCTGATCAATCTTTTTCCTTATTAAGGAATAAAAATAGAAGTCCTGTCACATTTCTTGCACTCAAGCCTGATCTCCTCTTACTATCTCCTCCTTTCACTAACCCCAAAATACTTCTCTACAACTCTCAGGGAAGCAGCTTAACTGCCATTAACAAATTATTATTATGCACCCAGATGAGCAGCCAGAGTAAAGCAGGAAGGATCCTTCTGTCCTACCTAGTGCAGATGTCAATCACAAGGCTCAGTCCTTACATTAATACTGCCAACAATTTGTCTGCAGCTTGCTTCCTTCCCTCAAAGGAGACTGCATCTAAGAATTGACACCTCCTCCCCTTACCTACTCCCAAGTAAATGCACAGGGGGACCCTCCAAAGCCAAAACACTTGCTCACACCTATGGATTTCCTCTCCTTGGATCATCCATGGGTCTTTAGACCCAGGCAGTGCTGGACCTCAGGAATGATGTAATGGTGTGGAAATGCCCTCTCCCCTCTGTCCCCCTAATCCCCATGGGCTGGGAAAGGTAAAGTTATGCTCAGCACTCAGCCTTGCAAGCAGCATTGTGGGCTGAGCTGGGGGAATGAATCTGCTCAGCTGTAGGATCCAGGCCCCTCATTGCAGCCCTCCCATGGCTCTGTGCCAGGGTCTCCCACCCCCCTTTAGAAGTAGAGGCAATCAACCTAGTGTGGGATTTAAGGCGACAGACTTTCCTTTTCCTCTGTGATTTTCTTGTCACTTGCAAAAACAGAGCGGTGGATTAAGCAGAGATGACACCATCTCCTTGGGGATGGTTGTCTCCCCCTTCCCCCCCCCTCCATGGGATGTATCAATACTCTGGAATACAGATGGAGCCTGGCTATCTCTCATCACCATCTCCACTCCTGTCTCGTTGCCAGCCCAGCGGAGCCGGGGTGCTGAAACCCTACTGCTGGGCAGCCTCTGAGGGATGCGTGCTTCCCCCTGGGGAATCAGTCCCCCCAGGCCTCCCAGTGCCGGCGAGCCTCGGACCCGAGCTCAGCACAAACACACACAGAGACACTAACTGGGTTACAGGACTTCTGCCACACAGCCCCCCCCTTCCCCTGTAACTCTGCGCTGCTCAGAACAGGGGTGCCAGGGAGTGAGGCGAAGGCGATGGTGTGTGTGGCGGGGGTGGCCGAGGCAGGGCTGGGGGCCAATGTACCCGGGCTGAGCCCGCAGCCCCCCGCAGTGCTGGGGCAGGGGCAGTGCTGCAGCCGCAGCGCAGAGCTCGCCTTACCTGCTGCTAATGTCCCTCTCTGGCGGAGATCTGCTCGCCCGTGGGTTTTATTCGGCTCGGTAGGAACTTGTGGGAGAGCTTCTCTGTCCAGCTTGCATACTGGGTGCTGGGCTGATAATGCAGGCGTGAAAATCCTGGGGCTCTAGCAGTCCTTTTCATGCTCAGACAGAAAATCCCCCTCCTTGATCCAGATAGCGGGCATTAAGGGCAGAGGCAAAAAAAAAAAAAAAATCCTTTTCTTTTTCCCTCTTGCTTTCTTTTGCTTTTTCTTTTTTAATTATCTCCCCCCTTCCCTTACTCCTGTGCCCCCCCTCTCCTCTGCTGCTCAGTTCATAGCCATCGGGGGAAGGAGCAGAGGCAGCAGGGAGAATGGAGAGGGGGTTAGAAATAAAAATGAAAAGGGCTCCAGGAGGGAAGAGAGAGGCTGGGCTTGCCACAGGAGGAGGGGCTTGGAGTGGTCTGGAGAGGATGAATGGGGAAGAGGAAAGCAGGGAGGAGACCAATCTTGGCCATTTTATTCTAAGAAGTGTTTTGTACATAATTAGGAAAGGGGGAGGGGCGGGAAGGGAGAAAAAAGAAGGAACTTAAGCTCTGGCCAGACGGCGCTTTGGTCGTGGGAAAGAAGATGAGAAAGGGAAGGTCTACCTAGACGGGGTGGGGAGGGAAGGGGGGGGAATTAAACTTATCTGCCCCTCAAATTTGGGGAGGAGGCGGCAGCGAGACTGGTTGCGAATCCAGGCAGCTCTCTGTCAGCCTGACTCGGCACTGGTGGGGGGGGCTGCCCACCCCTCCGACCCCCTGGGGGTGAGGGGGAAGGGGCCGGGACCCCCGCCCCGTCCCGCCGCGCGGGCGCGGTTCAGCACCGCGGACAGCGCCGGGGCCGCCGCGCCGGGGCGGCCTCGCCGCGCCCAGCTCCGCCGGCCGCCCCGAGGCTGCCGCTTTCCTCGGAGCTGCCTCCTCCCCCGGCTGCTGCTCTCTCCGCCAGCTCAGCCCTGCCTCTTTGGGCAGCGTTTGGCAACAGCAGCCTGTTGGGAAGGGAGCTGGGTCGTGCTTGAAATAAGCACGGAAAGCGAGAGAGCCGAGCAGCGTTTGGAGGCGTGAGCTGCGGTCCTGGGGCCTGCTGGCTCATCTGCTTCCAGGATGCCAGAGTAGGGGAAGAAGTGGTGTGGAGGAAGGGGGCCTCCTCCTCCCCAGCTTGTCTCTGGCTCAGAGTAGCAGAATGCGGCCTTGCAATTGCCTAAGTGCTTCAGAAAATGTAAGGAAGATCACAGAGGAACAAGTTAGAGATAGGGGTTTCTCAAGGACATTGCCCATCCAGACAAATTTTAGTACCTCAGCAAAGACAAACCAGAGCAGGAAAAACATTTAAAAATTCTGACCTTTGTATGAATTCTCTAGCCAGTGGCCCCTTAGAAAGGTCACTAGCTGTTCTCTGTTGCCAAAAAGCAAAATAAACAACCACCTTACACAAAGTATATGGGGCAAGAAGGGCAAGGATGGAGGCCCTCCTTTTAACCACCTCCTCTGGCCTACAAGGACAATCTGTTCTCTCCTTCTTTCACTCCACTCCCTGTGGCTACAGAATATTGTCTTAAGCTAAATCTTCAGCAAATCTTTCCTAAGCAGAATTAGAAAATGTTTGGTTAAACTCCAGGCTGTTCTGATAGGGCTGAAGCTTAGCTTATCTCAGTTACAGAATACCTAAAAGATCCCAAGTTTTGCTTTTTTTCCAAGTGACTATTCAGCTGCAAAACACATTTGCTGGTAAAACATCCCTGATTCTGTCATGTTGGCTCATATAAAAGGCTGAAATGATTTTCACAGATCTCCCTGCTACAAGGCCACAGCAGAATGACTTACTCCAGGGCAAAAAAAGCCTCTGGGATCAGGTCTTACATTGACTGTATATATGCAAAGCACTTGTTTAAACAAATAAAGCGTATCTACAGTTATCACTATAGTGTTCTTTCATTGTTGCTCTTGGCATTTACAGAAATGGAGGGGGGAATCCTTCTGTCTTACATGAAGTTGTTTTAAATCAAAGCAAAGGTCCCACAGACTTCAGCTGTAGTCATTTGGGATTTATTGATTCAACTAATGCAATAATACTAAATGTCTTTCTGCTCTGCATCTGGAAAAGCTACCAGGTGATTGGTCTATCAGGATCTAGGACAAGCCAACCTGATATTTCATATTCCTGTGAAGGAAGAGTAGAAGAAAACTTAGGTGAGCAGACACTTTTCAGGCACCCAGAAGTCTCACAGGGCCTAGAGAACAATTCAATTATTCTTTACAAAATACCACCTTCTTCCAGAAAGTCAGAGTCAACAAACTCTTGGCACCAATATCCTGTCTGGAATGAGAATCGCTCTCAATACTATAAAGATTATTAGAGGCAAATGTAGAACAAAGTGAAGAGAGAAGTTTTTCCCATCATTTTTCCTGTCCCAAAATATTGCCTCTTCCACCTCCAGCTCATACACACACTACTGCTACCTTTTTCTGAAAAGCTTTTACTGTGTCTATATCAAAAGGGGATTATTTGGTGCATTGAGTATTCAACATGTTCTCTTACAGCATTGTTGTGTTCAATGAGCTTTGCTCATCTGAATGGACACTCACTGCATAGTCCACTGGTTTAATTTGCTGCTTTGGAAACCTAAGCAGGTTACAGCATATTTAGCTATGTGTCTGTTCTTATGTGTCAAAGATAAGGTTTCTGGATGCCATTTTTGAAAACAAAATTATTTCACTCCAATAGCTTTCTCTTTTCAGTGGTCTCTTCTTTTTAGTCTTGGATATTTCAACTTACCTTCTCTCTGCAGTGAACAAGGTCTGAATCCTCACCTCAAATCAGCAAAGCTCCATTGAACAAGAATTTTTTTATTTCTTCTTCCAGTCAGGCCCCCAAGTTGCTAACATTTCCAATCCTCTCTTTTTTTCTTTTCCATCAGTTGTCTTAAGAACAATGCCTAGCTGTTTTATTTTTTAACTATAGTATTCTTTTCATGAAGAAAATAGAAAGTAGTCAGTCAAGGGAAGATGGGAAGGAGGATTAGAATTCACTATACACATGACATATAAAGACTGTCTCACTTCCAAGCACTGGGGGGAGGGGGGAGGAGAGGACAGAAAAAAGCAGCAGTGGTCATCACAGGAAGGATGTAAAAATAATAATCTGGACTCCCTGTTATAATCTTATGGAGATACTAGAGTGTCTTTCTCTCTGTTGAGAGATCCAGAAAGCAGGGAAAAGAACCCATGTTGTTCACTGAACAAGCTGCCACAAAAAATGATCAGATGGGTTTCCAGCGTATTCTCCAAGTGCCATTTCACAGTGCCAAAAGAGCTGTCTGTGCCCACAAGACTTTATGAATACTCCATTTCTATTTGTGATTCTGCAGCAAAAACTCACTTTAGAGTCCCATGGGCTCTTGAATATAATCAGACACTACTCTGAGTTCTTCTTCTGGTATCATGAAACCTTTCCTTTCCACATATCCTCTTCTGTTGCCCTTCTTGAGGATGCAGAATGTATTCTTGTCAAGGTTTTACAGACTTCATTGTCTATTATAGGCTAAAAATGGATTAAACTTGATTTGTGAGCATTGTATTGATATTCTGGTGCTGTCCCAGTCTCTTATGAAATGTATTTCCTCTTTCTCCTCTGCAAACGATACCACAATAAGTAATGATCTTGTTTAGACCATGTTTTGTGCTGGTGGCATAGATAGCTACCTCCTAAAGGCCAGTCATATTAATTTGTTGTTGGTATACCTTAAAATGTGGGTAGGAGTCTCATTGTTTACAAAGCAGGATGGGTGATATGCAAGATGGCTGTGTAGCCAAATAAGTACAAGGTATTTTTGATGGGTGGTAGGAAGAAGTCTGAGAATGGGCTCACATGAGAATGAGTTAAGAGGCAAGGAGCTGGTAGAGACTGTTCCCAACATCCTCAACAAAGAATTAGAGGTTCCAGTCAAGGTGTGAGCAGGAGGGGAAGGTTGGAATCCCCTACCAAGATAAGCAGAAATGTTGATAATTCCCAGGAGACTGGGAAGATACTACTGGGTTTTCTGGTAGGAGTTTCTAATAGTTGATTCTTCTGCATTAGACTGAATTCATCCTCAGTGCAGCCCTCAAAGCCTGAAAGACTCTGAACTCACTGAACTATCCAAATAGATACCGTCCTATCTTTGCACTGTTCCTACATTAACACATCCGCTTTTTGGGATGGATTCCTTTCCAGCATCAAACTAGCAACAAAAGAAATGCCACGACTTCAAAATCAAACTTCAGCTGTCCTAGGCATTCACCTTTCAGAATTCTTGTTCTGAATTCACCTTGTTCTGAGCACTGTGAGTCTCTGGGGTTTGCGGAATGAGGTTTTAAATCTCCTGAGATCCAGCTTTCTGATGAGCTTTTTAGTATTTTTGCTACTGGTCTTGGCTAGAGTGTAGGAAGTGTGTGAAAAAGAAATAGCAGTGGTTTATCTGTCATTGAAGTTTAAAAAAAGTCACAGACTACTACAAGGTCAGATCTAGGAAAGTGTGGTGGACAGAAAGAACAGCGAGAACTGATGGTTTTCCAGCTCAAAATCCACACTGATAGGAAGGTTCACCAATGTAAAAATAATGGTTTGATCCACTGGACAAAGACAATGGCAACCCTAGAGACTGAATTGTCTCATTGTTTTAGACATTTACCGAAGGATAGGAAGGGTTTCTCTTTCCATTGACTCCAAATGGAACCTGGATGAGCAGTTTAGGCTGAACTCCCAAATTTTAGAGGGATGAAGCTAGCAGAGATTAATTCTATCCTCTAGAGCTTGCTGAGGTATACAGAAGAGCAAGTAAATGAACCCATAGCTGCTGATTTTCCCATCTTAGTCACAAATCCATCCTCTTTATTAGTCTTTCATATTCACTGTTGTTACTATTGTTTGATATCAAGTACAAGTCATCAGTATTCATCACCTACATCTTAGTTTCTTTCTGAACTCGGACTAAGTTAAAAGGGAACTACTTGTAACTCCCAACCCATCATAAAGTGTGCATTGTGCAGAAGGCTTCAAGCCTCACTGCCTCTATCTGCAACCACTCAGCACTTCAGACCACTCAAAAAAGTATTGGTAGATGAAACCTGTGTGCAGTCAAATGTAGGGACTAGAATGTTCAATTAAGCTTTTCCCTTATTCTTCACTCTAACATATCTATATTCTTGCATCTGTTTCATATCTCCCAGAGCCCAAAAATGTCCATCACAAAGGACATGGCAAAGCAAGAGGCACTGATATCTCCTGGTATTTATGAAACAGGCCTGAGAAAGAGTTCTCTTAGCTTAATTAGCAGGGGTTGCTGGAGCAAGTGGACAAGCCTTTCTAAGCTGGTTCTGTACCAGATCAGTTAGAATTAGAGGATCAGTGTTCTTTTCTGATTTGCCCAAGAGAAGCTGTTGCATGTCTAGCAAGCTAGTGTACAGTCAGATGATAGGCAAGCAAATTCCATTGTAGTATAGGTGGTACCATCCACAACATAAGATCAGCTATAACTCACACCCACATCTGATTGCATGATTGTTACACTGATGTTGGTACGCTGTTTCTATAGGGAGATTTTTTCTTTTCTGATTTTGGAATGAGTAGCACAAAACTGTTTCATCTTTGTTTTCTCACCTCTCGTTTATAAACAACAATCAAGCCTCCTGCCTGTCTCCCACGCAACAAAAGGGGTAAATTGCGTTTTCCAGAGCCTCAAGATCTAAATCACCTGGGCTCGTAGTCCAGCACCTCCCAACAGATTCATGCAACCAAGTTGTACTTTTTCATAGGCAGCAATCTGCGTCCGAATGAGCTATCATCATTATGTTCTGACAAACCAATGTACCTGGCAAGTATTGAATATAGGAAGAGGAATGGAAAATCTCTTTTTCTACCCCCTACCCCAGGTGTCATTTATTATTTATTTAGGAGAAAATTTGAATTTGAATCACTAAGGAGTGACATGTTTCAGAGCACATTGCCACTCTGAGATAACTGCACTTTGCCTCAGGTATGCAGTGAGTCATGAGGTTGATAGCTGGTGCATACCAGTACCGTGAGAAGTGGGGTTATTCTTACCATATCATAACTACATGACCTGGGCAGTGCTATTCCTCACATACAGTAGGGACTTTCCATGTTGTTAAGAAAAAAAATGACACGACTGATTTTCAGGAACTGTATTGAAAGGTATATGCCAAAGTGCTTTACAAAAACCTCTGCATAAACACAATCTCCTGGGTTATTCTAATTAATGGTCAGAGCAAGAGAGGATGAACCAAATTATTTAAGACACTGTTTCAGGTTTTGATACTGACTTACTGTATGACCTCCACAGGGTCATTTTAGATCATTACTGTTGTATGTAATCACATCGCGAAACTTCTGCCATTAAGTCCTCGAGTACCATCTCAACGTTGGAATGGCTTCCTGCCTCCCATCAGTCCACATAAA
Source organism: Rhea pennata (assembly GCF_028389875.1). Classification (NCBI taxonomy): domain Eukaryota; kingdom Metazoa; phylum Chordata; class Aves; order Rheiformes; family Rheidae; genus Rhea; species Rhea pennata. The sequence goes on from NC_084680.1 coordinate 7,133,126, forward strand.
GACCATAGTGAAGTTCAAAAACCTCTCTGTCCTCCAACCTGCACATCATCTGAACATGTGAATTCATTAGGATTTTTCCTCATGCTTGCTCCAGAACTGGAAGTAAGTGTTCCCTGAATCCCCAAAGCAATTTTTAGAGAATAAGGAGAAGAGATAGGTCAAGCAGCCTGAGAAGTCATATGAATGTCTTCACTCTTTTCATTCATACTGAACCTGCACCAGTTGTTGGCTTCAGGCTCTACTGACCTTGGGGATCTTGTACCAAGCTGTGTGTGAATCTCTCTCTAGGCTGAAAGAAACAGAAACTCTTCCTAGTCCACAGCTCAGGATAAGTTTCTCAGCCCTACCTGAATCAAGAAGAGTACATACTCTTGTTCTCACATGCTCAATTTCCAAGAAAAGGAAACACAGTCAAGTAAGCCAGGAATGAGCACTGATGTACTCTGTCTGGGTGCCTAGGACCGAGACCTTGGTGGGTAGGGTGAAGCACAGCTGCCAGACAGTTAAGACATGGGTCTTATGTCAGGGTTTCCTAGTCAGCATGCTTAAAAGCATGTAAAAAAACTCTACCTTGTTTATTTTATTTGGAAGCTTCCTAAAGCAAAGATCATTACTTATCTGTGTACGTACCTTTCCCCGAGCAATCCCTTACTCCACTGCTACCTCTCTGTGGTAATGATAGTATTACTAAGAATGAACTTTGCCTACATACTTCTTCCCGTCCTGCTACCCAAACATGCGTAGGTACCAGTATGGTACCACCTTCCATAGCAAACACTTCATTCACTGTGTTTCTTTAGTAATGGCGGCCACATTAGGCAGAAATTCTGTCTAGAAGATTTTGCATGTCCTTGTTTCCTATCTTCTCCCCTCTTAGAATCCATTCGTCCAAGGTAAGCTTCTGAGCTAGCCCAGATCTCTCTGCTAAAGCACCGTCATCCCCAATATCCACATGCTATTATAGTAGATTCACATTTTGGGTTCAATCTTTAGAAATGACACTGCTTTTCAGTTGCCAGCAATGAATTCTGCACATAGACATTCAAGGCAACTTAAAGAGTTGTGGCTGTCAAGTGTTTCTTTATGTAGTGTTCAATTCTTGTTTTCAAGCTTTTCTTTTCCTCGTGTCACCTTCTCCAGAAATAAACATTTCTTTCTCTGATAATTTTAGATCACTTCCCCTCAGATACTCAGCATTTAACTTTTACCACATTTCTTGAGGAAAATTGCCCAGTTCACCTGTGGAGGGAGTGTTCTATTGCATAAAAAGTGCTGGCTGGACTTGATACCTGGGTTCTATTTTTGGCTCTGCATCTGCATGGCCACATAACCTCAGGAGGATCACTTCACTTTGTGTTGCTTCTGCTTCCATCTATGCAATACAAGTAACGACACATCAGTCTAATACTCTTTTCTTGTCAGGGTTACCATTGTCACCTAGAAGCTAGACTAGAGCTAATTACAGGTATCCACAATGCTTTTTGTCTATGTAACAGAACAAAGGCATGTTGGTAGTACGTATTAATCTATTTACACTATCTTTACCTATCTAGCGTTGAGAATGGTAGTGCTGAGAGCATCCTGGCCTGCAGTTGTATCTCTACTGCTGCTGTTACCCATGCTAGCAAGACTAAACTGTCACAGGAATGCTAACTCATACTCTCATATCGTTATTTGGCTTTTTAGAACTTCCTGAGGAGAGATATAGTACTTGCTTCAAAGAGCTCACAATTGCAACAAGCAAAACCAAAGGAGGTTCTAGTCATCCTGTTGTTGATGACAGGGAAGTACAGGGAATACGTGTTTTACACAAAAACAGAGGCAAAACGGAGGGCAAACCTGCATACTCTCAGTTAAATGTCTTTAATCACCAAATCATCCATCCTTACATATGTGCTGACAAAAGCCACTATATAAGGGCAAAGTAATTATTTTTATTTTCTTTCTTTCCTTGCTGCTTCACCAATAGTTGATCAATATTGCCATTAAAGCTCTGAGAATAGGTTCAGCTGCTTAATCTTCACCTTGACTACAATGTAGAAAGAAAAGAAAACAAAAATCCTTCAATCATGTAGTTCCTTATAGCCATCACCAGTCCCTTTATTTGGGAAAAGAGGTGCATCCATGGATGCCTCTTTCACAAATGACATGACACACAAGCCTGTTTTTTCAACAGGCATTTAGAGTCTAGAAGATATTTCTCACCAGTGACAATCTGTAGGTAGGTCAGATTAAGAGGATGAACAGACTGAGGTATCCTTTAAATAGCTGGCTTATTGTATACGTGGTGTATTCCTTTAACAGGCTTATGCTATCATTAAGTCTTCTAAGGAAGAAGAGAGCCATTGTGCCAGTATAACACTGACCTAATTAGCTTTGCTGAGGATTTATTTAACAGGTTTATTCTAACAAATTTATTCTTTAAACGTCTGATAACTGATTTGTTATAACTCTTTTTAATGAGTCTCTGTCTTCCTCTATTGGGTTTAATTCTTTCTTGCTGCTGCTCAGTAAGGTTTTGCATCTATATAAAAGGCTGGCTGTAGTGTGTTTAGGCTTCGATAAGCTTTATTCTTATAGTGGATACTCGTTTCAGTGTACTGAAGTAGGTGGATGTACCTATATTCATGTGAATAGCAATGTGTGGAAAAAGGAACCTTTTTGTATTACATTTCAGTACAGTACCTTTCATCTCAATGAGGCCTAAGCAGTCTTATAAACTATCACATTGAAATCCTGCTTGCTAAAAAGAAAAACTCCTGTCGATTTCAAGGGGGTTTGCAATACAAACCCACAGGCAAAACTCCCAAGTGGTGCACTCCCCAATGAAATGGCAAGAGGTAGGGGGAGAATAACATGAACAGGATAATCCCAAGCACAGTAAAATCCTCTGTGTGTGTGTGTGTACATACACACACATACCTCCAGTACCCTGAGGTTCCCTTGGATAAGAGAGGGAGATGCTTGCTAAGGCACAGAGTTGTTTGACCCTGAAGGTGAAGGTGAGATAGATTCAATTCCTCTGACAGGGTAAAATATTGTATTACAGTCTCCTTTCCTGAGATAGAGTAACATATGTCAGAATGCGCATGCACGCAGACTTAACTACTTTGTACAGCCTGAAATGCCTTCTTTCTGGAGATACTTCACAAACATGAACTTAGCTTCACTCCATGCTAATGAGATACTTTCTACCTTCTTTCTGCAGGTAGGGAAACTCGAGCAAGACACGTCAAAGCATTAGTCAGAACTGCCCTATAGATCAGTGGAATAGATTTTTAGATCTCACAGCTTGGTTCTATAATCTCTAGACTTTGTGTTCTCCACACAGAAAGGAACATCAGCTTGTAGTAAACTCAAAGGAGAAAAAAAAAAAAAAAAAAAGCTATGTATAGGCTATTGTTCTTCAGACTCTAATAATAGAAATGATAATCAATAATACATCATTTGCTTAAAATATTTATATATTATACATTACTATAACTAGGAAATATGGTTAAGGGGTTTTGACCTACACTGATATACTAGGTACTACTTGACTCAGCTCTTACTGGACAGCCAATTTCATCTTTTGATCAGTGTATTCACAGTAACCTCCAACCAAGACCTGTCTCCTCAGCCACAGAGAGAACCATGAAATTGATATTGGGTGGCAAAGTTGTGTGTCATCTTTAGAATATTATTTTATACAGCAAAGATAAAAGAAGGTTCAGGGACAAGCCCACACTTTTGCCTCTTAGAGGTTGTGTAACTGCTGAAAAAATGAAGGAACATCTCTGTGGGAAGGGAGAAGGGAGGTATAGTTATGTTTGTGCGCATAGAGGGAGACAGAAAACCTCAGTCATCTGAATTTATTTCATAACACACTGAAAGACTGTTGATTGAAGTTTTTTAACATCTCGCATTGAGTAAGAGAGAAACTTCATCTCTGTGGCTTTACCTGTTTGACTTGCAGTCTTGTGAGTACAAGTCTCTGCCATAAAAGAAAGCCCCCTCCTGCACTGTGGCTCCCCAAATTCCCGCTCATTCCTATCCTTCTACACGAAGTTCTGCATGATCACAGAACGTCGTCTCTGATTTGTAAATGTTGACTGTCCAAGCTGACCTCCAGAGGCTTAGATCGTCTCTATCCACAGCAGGAAGTCTATCTTCTATGAACTACAGATCAGGCCTGTTCTGTCTGCAGAGATAATAAAAGAAGATATACTTTGGCTCCCCAGCATTTTAACACAGTTGTTTAATACAGTAATTCTGTGAGAATGCACATGTTGTGAATGACTTACTGTTATTACATGCATTTAGGACAGCCTGAAGATTCAAAAACAGAGATAAAAGTGTTATTATCCCAAGGACCCCTTTGCCCACAACAATGTTTATGAAAATAATTTTGTTCCCTTGCAATTTGATTTGCCATTTTATTAAACTGTAAAAGACTAAAATGAGAGTGAAAAGACATTTGCTTGCTAGAGCCACCTCATCAGATCAGAAGAGGGCATGCGATAACCTGTCCAATTTCTCTGCTGCCTTCAGCCGTAGTCTTGGAAATAAAGCAGTGGGACTCAATAGATACAATTACTTTCTGCCAACTGATTGTAGGACATGAAAGCTTAGAGAGGCCTAGAAACCAGGCTGTGAAGGTAGAGAATAATCCTGGCAAACATTTGAAGAGTGGTGGCAATTTCTGTTTTCGCAGTTCTGCTCCTAGAGCTGTGCCCAGCACAACTCCTACAGTTACACTCCCATTTGTAAAGCAAGGTGCTAAAAAAAAAAAATCCTCCTTTCTCCCATCTCCTCCCCTCTATTTCAAAGAAGGATATTATCATCTGCTTTCATTTCACTGTGGGTTGTCATTATAGTTGGTGTTTTTTCTGAAGCTCCGCTCCAGAACATCAGCATTTTGTCTATTTGCTTTGTTTTGATAACATGAAGAACTCGTTTTTCATTTGGCAAGTAAGTAGTCCATTCATTCCTCCTTACACACGCAGAAAAAAAAATAAAATATTGATCTTAATCAGCAAAGAGAAGGCACATTCTTTTCCAAAATCTTTTGTTATTGTTGACTTTAAAAACCTTGTATCCTTAAGTCAACATTGTTATCTTGGGCAACAGACTCCATTTTAGAAAATTCTGGATTACAAGAATTCTTTTGTCTATTCAGACATAAAGCTCTTCAGACCAGGATGTCTCTACTGTGTTTGAGCATCCCTTAGTACAACAGAGCCCTGATCTTCACAGGAGCTCTGAATCATTCTCTTATTGCAATTCATAGTAATTTATCTTGGTTTCTCAATAGAGTAATTTCATCACTATTTCATCACTATTTAAGAGCCTTCTCTAAGAGGCATTGGGATGTGAGAGGTGCACAACATGGTCTGAAACAAGGAAAATGTTGCTAAGGCTTCTTAATGACTTTCCCTCCTGCCTTCTGGAGGTTAGTCAGAGCAGGCAAAAGCATCAGTATCGCTCCACCTGGGGTACTGATATTTATCAAGTCCTGCCAGCATTGGAAGGCTGAGGTATGCAGGAATATTTGCAGAAGGGTAGTAGAAAATTTTTGCTGTTACTGTTGTAACTAATGGTTGGTTAATGCTGGATCCCAACTCCTTCATAATTTCTCTGACCACAGGGCTTCCAATGAAATAGCAAGTTGAAAGAGTAATCCTGTGCACTTATAATAGAAAATATTATAGAAAAATAGTATCGATATGATCTCCTGCTAGAAACAGAATGGTTATATATCGTGGCTATTCAGCCCCTTGGGTGGGAGAACTCTGGGGGAAAAAAAAATCCATAGATTGATACCAGTTCCATATTGCTCAATACAAATGAGTCCAAGCATAAAAACAAACAAACAAAACACACTAAAATATGTAAAGTACTTTCTGTAAAATACAAAAGTAACAGAAATGAAAGAGGGCATTTGGTTTGATTTCTATTTTCTGATCCTTCAGGGTTGTCCCAAAAGATATTTTCTTGCTTTTTTTCTAGAATGAAAGCTGTAAGCTTGATATTAAACAAAGTAATTAACATATGAGCTATCCAAATAACAACATGATTCCTGGATCTCAGACTTTCAGAGAGTAATTGGTATTATGAGGTTTGTAGTAAGCCAATTAAAATGATACCATTGCACATTCCACATGAAATACTGTACAGATGAGGAAGCCTTCTCCCCCCACCCCCACCCCGTAAGGTATCTAACTTCGCTAGGCACCTTACAAATTCCTGGTCTTTTCCATATTTTGTCAGGATGCTTGATAAAACTGCACTTTGCAACATTTTGCTAGTAATAAAAATTCTCAGACTTTCCCTTGGGGAAGTTCTTTCATCCTTTTCAACACCATCCTAGGGCAAATATCTGTTCCTGAGGTTGTTTCATTTCAGAAGTAGTGACTTTTTTTTTTTTTTTTTTTTTTTTTTTTTGCAAAGTTTGTTGAAGTTCCTTTAGGAATTAATGTCATGAGATAAACACACATCACATTGTGTTCTTGGGGACATCGATTTGCCAGCATCAAGAGACCTTAGATATCTTCAAAATATTGTCAAAGACTCCTTTTTTTTTGATGTGCAAGCCTTTCAGCTGGTGCCAAATCCAAGCGAATATCTTCACATTAACATTCTCGCAATTGTATGTCATTTTAACAGTGAGCAGAGTTGTGGTTCTTGCCTTAGAATTAAAACATCACAAAAAGACAGGATGACCTAACAGATAAGAAGCAGGAAGGCTGATTGTAAAGGTTGTCCTCCCACCAAGCTATAAGGGGAAAAGCAGCGTTAATCTCTTCCCAGAAAGATCTCTCCCATAGAACTAGATGCAAAAGAGTAATCTAGCCCTACTGGCTTTTCAACCTTCTGTATTTTTTAAGCATTGATTAGATTCTGCAATCACAGATCAATTGATAATTTTGTAAAACTTAGTGAATGGTTGTCAACATTGTAATGAGCCAATTATGATGTGTATGTATTGACCTTCAAACCTCCGCCCAGGAGCATGCGTCAAAGATAAAATGCTTCTTCTCAGGGTCTCTCCCTCCCACACTCCACAGCCTGCTTACGGGTGGAATGAGCTTTTGTTTAATTGGTTACAGCAGTCAGGGAAATAAATAACACTGATACTCAGCCTATCTTTAGCATCACCCAGCTTGCCACAGTAAAGAGGCTTTTCTTTATAAGCAGGTCCCAAGAAAGGTTTGTGAGTCCACTACAAGAGAAAATACTTATAGTTCCATCACAGAGGACTGTATTCTGGTCCCTCGGTAAAGGGAGAAAAATGAGAATCATAAGAAAAAAAAATCTCTGTATAACTTCTCTGTGGAGCTGGGTGTCCTCTCTTCTCCCCTGTTCCCCAGTGTGCTATTTTGCTGCTCTGTTCTTCCTTTCTGCCCATCCCATCACCATGGGTCTACATCCATCCTTGAATGAGTATCAACATTAGCTAAGATTTAGAGACATGGGAAATGAGGCAGAGAACAAATTACTAACAACCACCCAGAAAAATTGACTTGAAGTCTTTTGAGAGCATCAGTGTATTTCCAATCTGTTTCCATTTACTCACTATTTTCCCCCAAGTAAATGCAGGGACTCCTATTTACTCATGTCTCCATGTGTGCATCCTCATTTTTTCATGCAAGCAGTTTGTTATGCTTAGAGCCTGGTGAAGAATTTACAAGCGATATGAACTTTTTTTCTGCTGGCAGAATATTCTATGAACAAGTTTTAACTTTCTGAAGCATCTCTGCTATGCAAAACCATTAGTATTCACAACCCAGACTCCTCCTTCCCTTTGAACAGATGCTCAGAAATGTTCAAAAGCTGATTGTTACTAGGCAGTGATTGGTCAATTAAATCACAGGGTCCTATTGATCCTATCTCCCTATTAATGATGGCTCTCAAACACATGCAGCTAAAGGCATACACAGTTTCTGCAAGTTCTCACACAACATCCCGGCCAGGGCACTATGACTGTTCAGCTTCATGCAACTTAGAAGTGAATACAAGAAGAGCTAATTGCCTCAGAAATTCCAGCTGAGGTTCCCAAGAACATGGTGTTACACAACTCTTTCACAATCACCTCTCTACAGTGCTCTCTAATCATCAGATCATACAAACCTTTTTGACTTTCCTATAAACATGAAGTGTGAAATTAACTCATTTGTATATCACGAAGAAGGACCAGTTATGTTTAGATTCCAATTTGAGTTAAATAATTAGCTAAATAATTAATAACCTGCTAAATAATTAGCACACATAATTAGAATGAGAGGCTAAGTATGTGTGCCCCCTGAGTTTGGGTTTTTCTGAATAAGATCGAACACTAGACTGTTTTAGGCCCCATCAGTGCACAATCTGGCTGCTGAGGTGTTGGGGTAGCTGTTGTAATGATGTAACAATAATCTTGACATTATTCAGAGAGAATAACATCCATCACTGCTACCACCTCCTATTGATTAATGACAGGAGTATCTCCTCTAACTTTCTTTTATACCACCTCTGTCCCCAAGAGCTTCTTCACAGGAAGTAGGATTTACCATCATTTGACTCCACTTCCAGAATCAGTGGTGGGTGACAAAGACCGTCTATAGAGAGGACATGCCTCATCAGGACAAACATGGACCTCTGGCCTCCTTTCAATAATACCGTAGCACCAACATAGCTGTGGAACTCCTACTGTTACTATTGGGAGCGGCAAGGTTGTTGGAAGTGTCACAAGGGCTTAGGCTGTTAGCTCTTGCTCTGATCTCTATAGTGAGAGTATGCTGGATAATGGGTACTCCTTACTCCTTCCAGGAAATAACCCAAGACATGCTAAGAAATGGGAAATACACCCTCATCCTTTTTCTGCATGTAGGTATAAGGCACATAGTATTTAAAGCCTTATTGCACATAATTTTATAAAGAATTCATGGTATTCCACACAAAGTCAAAACCAAAGGGCTTTCATTTTCATTCTAGGGAGGGAAATATTGCAGTGTGCAGGCCAGGAATCCCCTAGATGAGCTGTCCTTTTCTGGATGCACCATCATTCAAACCATCTCAGACAGTACTTTTCACCTTAATGTTGTCCTAGTAGAAAACAGAGGAAAAGAGTTGTTGATACTGGATGACCCAAGACTTTCCACAGCAGGAAAGAGAGTACTTTTTGAAGAAAAATTTTCTTGAACTTGTTTGCCTCTACTTCTCACAGAACTACCTAGAGAAAATGTTCATTCTCCAAATCAGAGGAAATTTTTCATACCTAGTACCAAGACCAGCAGCACTTACTACGTAGCAATGCAGAGTAAAACCAGAAGAACCCAAAGACTTTTTTCAAGACATCAATAGATGGCCACCTGGTAGAAGGACACATTTGTATATATTCTTCGTCTCCAGAATAACAAGATAACTCTCTATATTGCATGATTCTTTCTAGCCTTCCCACGAATCATTTATCATGGAAGGCAAGACAGCAGACAGGCTGGTTAGGTGTCACGATAAGCAAATCCTGCCTCTCTCTAGAGAGGTGTGTTGTGCACAGTTTCCATTGAGCATGCAGGTCTCCATCTGTGGTTGTGCTGAGCCAGGCCTCCTCTGGGTGGGTGTGGGGAAGGAAGCTTTGGCTGCATTTTTCCCCCCAAGGCTGATGTGATATATTAGGAGGAGGTGACACTTGGGTCAAGTGAGCACCTGTTCTCCTGAGGCCTCAGGGAGCCTTACTAACATGGGAAGAATTTATTTTAACAGCTAGAAACTCAGGGAGATTATCACAGTACATTCTCTCCCTGGGAGTTGTAAACTGCTGGAATTCACTTCTCCCCTTTGGGATGCTGCAGGAAAAAAAAAAAAAAAAAAAAAAAAAAAGTCTCTCTACAAGGGCAAAAAGAAGGGCTTTATGCTGTAAACTTGTGGTCTGCATTCACTTTGAATAGAGACTGCAGTAGTTGATAGATACCCCTAGTCTGCTAAGGATAACAATTCTACCTCTCTACCATGGAAGCTGGAGTAACAGGGCTATTTTACTTAGTCAAGTGGGTTTTGATATTTTAAGACAAAGGATAAACTTCTATATGAAACATCTGGTAAAGCAGAGCCTAAGAATGTATGTATGAAACATTCAGTTTCAGTACCTTTACCTGATGCAAAATTAAAAGAAGATTGTTAACCTTGACAGAAATTGAAAAGATGCATCCCCATTGCATATTTCATATGGGAGCTATTATCATAGAGTCTCTACGCCACTGTGTCTAGTCAATCGGAAAAAATATTCCATTTTAAATATCGGGGCCTAGGAAAGTTTTGCAGATCTTCAGTCAGGATTCGAGGGGAAGCTGTGGCTTGCATTTGTTAGCAGCTGATGGCATTTTAATAGCTTGTGTAAGATAAATTGTTTGCCCTGGTCCACTTGCCAGTTACTGGACGTACAATGTACAAACCCAGCCTGGGGTTAGTGTCCTTACAGAAAGCATCAGATCAAGGTTTAAGCAGGCTTACAAACTAGAGAAGTGAGATACTTTGGATATAAGTTTTTTTGGGGGAGGAGGGGTAAGCAAAAGCAGTGTATTTGGTCACATCAAAACACTTTGCAGAACTGTTGATGTTCTGTTGCAGGAGGAGCAAATGGGAAAGCAAGGAGAAGGAATGGCTAACAGGCAGGGGGAAAAGCTAAATGTTTTCTCACTTGTCTTTGAAATGTTGATTGTAGCTCTGGTTTGAAATCATTTTTTTTTTTTTTTTGAAATTCTCTTCAATGTTGTCTTACTCAGAATAGTCTTAATGGTCAAACTCAAAATGCAACACTTTTTCTGGCCTTAAAGGAAAGTCATTTTGTTGTTCTGGTTTGGTTTTTTACTTTTCAATTTGCTAAAAATGCTGTTATTCTCCAACCCTGCTGGAATCATTGCTTTTCTCTCACTCCTGGTGCTGGTACCACTGGCATCAATTCAGCAGATGAACAGAGGATTTCAGTCCTCTAAAGCCGCCAATCCTGCACCTTTCAAAAATGCCAACTGCACTTTCTATGATAGCGATGAATTACTGTGCTCATGCCGGCAAAGCCTGCAAGTCTGTGGACAGAGACAGAAGCAGAATCCAGGGTGGCCTGATTGGCTCTATGGAAATCAATCATATGCATCTTGTTTTCCATAGAAGTCAGAGGAACGTGGGCAGTCTCTCCTGATCCCTGGATGCAAGCACAAATCACAGAAACAGTCACCCCTCTCTAAGAGGAGAGTTGAGGATTTGGCCCAAAGACTTTGCTAAATAGGAGACTGGTTCATTGAGCTTTTTGAGAAAGCTTGCAGCAGCATGTCCTTCTTTGGCGTGCTTAAAGACAGGGAGAGAGGGAACAAAGTTTCTCAGTGTGACTTTTGCCAGATGATCCTCTCTGCCTTTCCTGCCAAATACACCCAGTTCAAAAGAATAGCATCCTTATATCACCTGCAGCTGCCATTTCTTCAGCAGAGTACCACTTTCTTGCAAATGGCTTCCACTATGAAAAAATAATAATCAATCACACTTTACAAGGACTGCTCTAGGAGGAAGCTCAGTCACTGCACATATTCAGGAACAGATGTTATATTACTGGGATTCCTTTGCCAGCAAGCCAGGACCTGTACTCTATCTCATGTGGCCCTAATTCAGAAAAAAAAAAAAAAATCCTACATACCCCAAAGCCTTTGTGGCAAGGCCATATAGTCCTAACACACGCACACTTCTTTGTATGGACCCAAGTGTCCCATTGATGCAGAGAAAGGATAGCCATGGTAATTAAAAGGTAGCAAAGCTCCTCACCTGCATGAATAAGGGACAAGTCAATACAGTTCAATCTGCTGCTGAATTGACTGCAATCAATTTCTCTTTCTGCTCGTCCAATGCTGCAGCTGTAAAGCACTTGCAATCTGATCAATGGTGACCTTGAAAGCAATGAAGAGAGAGACAAAGCCACTCCACAAACACACGAGGGGATGGAAAGGAGCTTTGGGAGCTAGCAGAAATGGAAGTGTTAGCAGGCTAACTGCCCACTAGAAAAGGGCAGAGGTGCACTTTGGATGGCTGTTGTCCGCCTGTGGGACTGTGCCATACACAGGCACACATCCCATTTCATCAGCTCTCTAGGAAGAGCAGCAGTGTAATAGTTCTACTAATGGCCTGCATCAAGAAGAAAGTGGGCTCTACCAAGTGGTAGGATGCTTCTTGCCCAGAACACTTCAGGAACAACACTGAGGAAATAATACTGCTTCCCACCTACGATTGCTATCCTGCAGGGAAGTCCAGGTGAGGAAATACTCTGAAGCAAGCAGTGTCAGGTGGCTAAGCAGTCCAGGGACTATACTTAGCTTCAGGCTGAGTCTGCCTGCATAAGGTGGCTCCTATAAAGTTGTGCAAAGGAATAAAACAAGTTTGTGTCTTAGGACTTTCCCCTTCTGACACTCCTGCCCAGCTCCTACTGGACCTAGTCACCAGTAATGAATTAATAATTAATCAATCACTGCCTGTTTTCATTTTCAGCTTGCAAGATGAGAAAAAGAAACAAAATCTTAAAGTAATACTCTGTGAAGGGTTGTGTCTGTCTTTGGCAAATGCAATTTAACTGCCTTAATGAAATACTAATTGGTAGAAAACATATATATATATATATATATATATAAAACCTCTCCTGAATATTACTTTAATTAAAATTCCTTTTCCAGATATGCAAGGCAAAATGCTTAGTGCAGAAAGAAAAGTAAACAGGCTCAAAGTTGTCCTTTTCAAGAGGGAGTAAAATCGCAAAGAACCTCAAAAGAGTTATTTGGGAATAACACCATTGTTGTTCCTAATTGAGTGTGTGCTGTGAGTGCACGTGGCATAGCTAAGTAAAAACGGTATTTACGAAGAGCTGCCTGCTCCTTTGCTGATGGACTAGAGGCACTGATCTGACAATTAAAGCATCATCTCAATAATAGCCATAAATAAACAGGCATCATTAGAACAGGCTTGCAATAAAGATTATATTAAAAGCAGAACAAAATGAGAGGAAGTGTCAAATAGGAAAGGGTGAAGTGTAAGACACATCAGTCTGCTCTGTTTTTCTTGCAGAGAACAAGGAAACAGTGAACTGTCCTTACTGTGCAACCCCAACTCTGCTGAGTTTTGTTTCAAAGAAAGTAAGGGACAGGACTCTAACAAAGGGTGAAGAGGTTATAAATAGCTTTTAGTCAGAAAGAAGCAGAAAAAAGTGGAGAGATCTTAGAAAGAGGTCTGAATTATCAGAAATATGACACTATCATAGTGCTAAGTTCCCAATTTCAAGCTAGAATGGCTTTTCATATAGAAATTGTAGATCATTGCACTAAAAGGAAAAGAATTGAAGAAAAAAACTCAATTACAACTCAAAATGTCAGCTGACCTGACACAGATACTGGCCACTCCCCACAAATTACTGACCTGGAAACATTTCTGAAGTTAAAAGTCCTTGTCCTCTTTCAGAAAGAGTGCTGACACTCCAAAAACTCCCCCAAGCTGGGAGAACAGCATTCTCTCTGGTACAAGACATACTTCAATGTATGCCCAGCCTGGGCACCTCTACCTGCAAAGCATCATTTATAACTCTTGGGTAGCATCAGGTTTCTCAAATAAGGTGCTAATGATGCTGGTAAGATTTGGTGGGAGACACTTCATGCAAACCTTAGGCACTAGAGTTCTGCTGAAGGCAGCAGTTGTTCAGTGTGCAGTACCAGGAAGCGGGAGCCACTGCTTCTCATAGACAGTTCAAAATACCTTGACCACCAGCTTTCTGTACCAGCCTTACTTCACAGCAGTCAATATCCATAGCTGTCATGGGTATCTAAATGCAAAGATACTGGTTCTTTGCCTAAAGATGAGGAGAAAGCTGCAGATATCTCCCCGGGAAAAAGAAAGGACAGCAATGGAAGCTCAAGTCTAGTGAACTGCATGGACAGCAGGCTTCACTTGCTCCAGGCTCTATCAACAGTACTATCTCTAAACCCAGCTTGTCAGCACAACACCTTCCTACAGACTTTAAATGCCTTTGCAAATAGCCTTTCCAGCTGGGTATAATTACATTAATTAAAACTCCACCCCATCCTTCTGACTAGAAAGGTTCACGTAACCACTGTGTTTGTCTTAACAGTCTTGTTAGTAGGATTGGAAAGTTTTTCAACCCTTCTGCTGATAGGCTGAGACTTGAGTATTATCGTGGGTAAAGTCATTTGTGTACCTCTGCTCCTTATCCATCAGCCTGGGCAGGAATCTGGTTAAGGTCTTGAGGGAAGGCATGGATGACAGATTTCTTTCTTCTCCTGTTCTCTTCTCTGTAAAGCTCACTGATTTCTGTGTACTCTCTGCCTCCCTGGAGCAAGAATCTCCCAAATCTCTAAAGGCTGGGCTTGGTATATCCTAAAGCTATGCAAGGAGTAGGAGATGTCTTGGCAGTTATGCTGTATTCCTGAATAATCAACTTGGTGAGAACCACTAGTGAAAGGCTTTGGCTCTCAACTGTTCCTTCTCTATAACTAGCTGAGGAACGGATAGCAAGACAGCAGTGGCCATATTGTAGCAGAAAATACCTTTGCTTCATGATCTGGAGCAGCCAGGGATAATTTTTGATTGCTGGTCTAAATTAAAGCAAATTAACTTTCTGTTTCTTAAGGAGCCCCTTATGGTTCATAAAAAGCAGAGGATAACCACTCTGAGTACAGATCTCACTTACCTTTTGTCCATTTTCCATGACCACCCTGATGCAAAGCTAATTACTGTCTCCCTCCAGATACTGTCTCTCTAGCGAGGTCCAGAAGTGGATTTGACCATTTAAACTTGCTCTGGGTTAGCTATTGTTTCTCCACGGACAGCAGATAATTCTGAGAAGGCCCTTTCCACTCCCTGTTCCCAAATCCTCTTTCCACTGCTGGAGAAGCTTAAACTGTCAAGCAGAAAGCGTACCTCAGTTTTGGGGTCAGGAGCTTGGAGGAGATGAATGAGGAAGCAGCATTGTCTGGCTGGCTGTGGAGCTGGAACTTGTGATCTTGGTTGCTTCTTCCTCCTTATTGAGTGTGCAGACTCTAGCACTGCTCCTTTTTCCCTGCTGCCATGAAAATTGCCTTATTGAATTTTTAAATAAACTCTGCTGGTTGGAATATCTAAAAAGCCTTTGCACAGACTCTGTCAGGGATTAAAAAAAATTAAAAATCTTGGCCTCAGGCTAAATGGAAATGTCTTCAGATTTGCAATCAGTGCTCATGTAACGTATCTGAAATGCAGTTTATAAACTGGTGATTTGATGGGATTTGTTCCTGGGGGCCATAATGAATGGATTTGCAGACTCTCACAGCCTAGGATGGCAGGATACAAATTGCTAGCAATGACCATTAACAAGTAGGAGTGGAGAATGGGGAAGGACAAGAAAAGCGCAATCCAGTTCAAATTGCTGACTTGTGCATGGGAATGACATTGTCCTTTCCTTCCAGCCTTCTCATCATCTTTGTGTTTGACACACTAAGATGTCCAGTTTGCACCAGCTAGATGCAACACATTAAAAAGAAATTGTATCCAAATGGAAAACTTTTGCAAGCCCCCAAGACCAGCTTCCCACATGCACCATCCACTTGGTGGAGGTGGGAAATGAATAACTAAATACTTGCTGTTAAAGGTTGAATGAGCAGGTGACCAGGCAAATAATGTGTTTGGTTTAAATAGGCAGAGGGTACAAGAGGAGGAAGCCAATGAGTAAGACTGAGGATTATATGTTGAACAGAAAATGGAAACTAGAGGTGACTAGAGAGATGCAGTGAGGCTAGAGCTGTGTGTAGGAGAAGCCAGTGGTTGAGGTAATTTGCTGAGCCCTTATCTAGAGCATGTGAAGACAAGAAGTGCAGAGATTCATGTCTCTACAAATGCAAGCTGGGAAGGCAATACATCATTGTGCAGAGCCAGGTCAAAGTTGACCACTTAGGGATATTAGCTCAGGGCTAGAGCCAATGGCTACAGCTGCTCCTCGTTTGCACTTCCACCCTAACACTGCTCATGTGTCTCCTCATCCTGGTGGAATCAGCTCAACCAGAACTAGCACGGAGGAGACTTTCATTGTCCCCATGGGTGACCTAGGTCCCAAGTCCTGAGCACATGAGAATCGCACCATGTTACAAACAATGTGTTGGCCTCACAGACTTGTCATTCACACCCAGGTGTGATTTTTTTCTGAAATAGGCTAATCCAAAGGTACTCCAGTCTCTCCTAGCCTGTATTAGTCCTGTGCCAATCTTCTTTTTTCATTCCATTGTATTATGATGAATTTACATATTACTTTTTGATACATTGCAGCAAACCAGGATATGTGCAAGGAACCAGGTAGAAGGAATATATCACAACCAAGAACAGGAAGCGCAGGACAAGTTGAGCAAGTGCCTGTTGGAGCTGGCACAGTTTGCAAGTATATGTCAAAAGGTTTGTGGCTTCAGGGCATGGTCATTTCTGCACAGTTGAGCTCCATTAGGCCAATGCTGCTTCAGTGGGTTGTAGCACAGGAAGAATCAGGCTCATGGGCGGATTGTGCAAAGCTCATGAGGTCAAAAGTATACGAGGGGCTGGGGCACTAGAGCTAAGCTGTAGGGCAGGGAGAGGAATGTGCTGTTGGGTTGAGAAGTTGCACGCTGCTCTGGGAAAGAGGGCAGGTTGGTGCAGAACTGGTCTCCATAATGTGGGGCAAGCCTGGGAAAGTTTTTTTTTTTTTTTTTTTTTTTTTTTTTTTTTTTCCTGCTCTGCCTCTCCCCTAAAATGGTAAATGATTCTCATCCATCATTATTATGTCACTGTGCATGGAGATGGCCTGAGGGTTCTGCAGAGGTCAGAGAGCTGATCCATAAAAAGACATCTGAGGATCAGCTGACTTTTGCACAGAAAAGGAATTGATGAGATCTTGAAATCACTGGAGTCTGAATCAGTTGGGAGTCTTGGCAGCTTGAAACTATGGTTTTCAGTATCCATTGTTTTTCTAAATGCTTCTCAGGGTCCATTTGATAGAATTCTCTTGGGAATTTCTCAACCAAAACTGAAAATTAATTGAAAATGTCTTTTAAATGGACATATGACCAGTTTCAATAACTTTTCTGCTCAAAAATTTGAGGGTTGTGTAGGAAGAAGTTTAGAAACTCTGCAAACATTACCTCTTGTGCAAGATGCAAAATGACAATTTCCTAGTTTGCAATATTTTATTTTATTATATTTTATTTTATTTTATTTTATAGCATAGCATAGCAAATTATGGGATTGAAGGGCTCTTTTTATTTTGTTTTGTCAATAGATGAGAAAATAAAAGAGAAAGGTTTATACCTAAATGAAACAAAGTTTCATTTGACCCAAAGTGATTGGATTTATATATTTATTTTACTCATTTTGACTTTGCAAAGAACTCAAAGTGTTAGCTTTGCAACTTGCTTCAGGATATGAACATTTTTCAAACTGAGAAAAATGTTTGCAGACAGATAACTCAGCACAGCTGTTCTAGCCTAGAAAATGTTAGAGTTTCTGTTGTCTTATTTCTCCCTAAAATATAAGAAACTGTAGAAAGGTGCCTATGGGCTCTTTGCCTCTGCCTCTCAAAGCCTGTTTTGCTCTAGCTAAGGTGCGTATGCATGGACTGCTGTGGGAACATGCAACCAGCCTCATTTCACAATTCCAAGTAGTATTTCAGAGCAGTTTAATGTGACTGTATGACATGTGCTTAGGAAATATTTTGTCTTCTGGTTTAATCCAGAACAGGTTGTCTCTGATTGGCAGCCCAATAGTAAAATCCCTTCTGACTAATTGAAGAATCCTGTTAATTGAAGAATCCTTTTACCTCATGGTAAAAAAAAATACCACAAAACCTTAACATCATCCACAGCTGGAGAAGACACCATGTCTCCATGGCTATAAGACCATTTTGAAGCTCAGCCCTATGAAATGCTGCCTGGTGGACACTTCTTTGACTTTCATGAGAAGTGAGGTTACCCAGCACCAACCTGGATAGGCCTTCTGCAGGATGGAGGGAGAGAGAAAAGGTGAATATATGTGAGAGAGACGGTGTGAAAATGAAAGAAACAGAGAGACTATTGGAGGGTTTCATCATTCCCCTGTCTAGAAGATATTTCTCCATTGACTCTATTTAAAGTCAGCCTCGGGCTTGTGGGCTTGGAGAGCTTTTAGCAGATGAAAGAACTCACTCATCAGGCAGAGTTTTTTTGATTTTTTTTTTCTCCTCAGCTCTCCCAGGTCTGTTTTAAAGCCATTTCAGCAATTGTTGGAAACTGTCAGATGCTTTTGACAGATCAGTGCTTTACTATGGTATTTGCATGGCCTGTTAGCCAATCAAAATGAAAATTGGGGATACATTTAAAACACAAGCCCCAAATTTGTCTTCCAAACACTACTGAAGTCATGAAAGTAATTTAGCTCTTCCTGGGACTGCACCTTTCTTGAGTCTCAGGTCTGGCAAAGCTTCTGGTTTTTTTTGCGGAGTGGGAATGTGTGTGTGTGTGTGTATGCTACAGGCATCATTTCCAAGCTGTGAGTATAAATCTTCCTTCTGACTGAGTGAGATTTATAGCTTAGCCATGGGGCTCCTGGCACCTCCCAACACAGCGTCTCCCTTTCAGAGCTGGGTAAGCTCTGGGATGGGGTGTTGGAAGGGGGCTGACTCTCGAGCCTTTCAGCCCTGCTTCCCTCCCCTTCCTTTTCCAGATGGCATTAGGGTTTAGTGACAGAGCAGAAGTTTGTGCCAGCAGCTCACACTGCGGCAATAATGAGAGCCATTTAATGAAGGTTGAGTCAACAAAAACATGCTTCCGTTTCAACAAATAAATGCTTTTACTCCTGCTCCCTCTTTTTCCCACCAGGAGCTTTGTGCTAAGGGAAATTGCCAGATCAACAGTGCAAGAGCATAGCATCTTCTATTTACTTGTAGAATAGGTACAGTTGGCATCCTGTTGTCCTGAGCTGTTGTGTTGCACCCTGCTCCTGTGTCTCAGCCTAGGCAGGCGAGCCTCCCTCTAGACACTTGTGTGAGATCATAGGTTATCCATCTTATCCTGATCTGAGAACCCGGTCTGAGCCTGCTTAACTAGTTTTCTCTCTTTTTCTCATAGAAAAGTGTTTCCTTTAAAACTTTCTCAAGGAAAATTCTTCCTTTTTTTCTGAAAATAATTGATTGAAAATACTCCCCACCACCACCGTAATAACCCTAAGTCTTGATTTAAAGACATCTGGAAAGGTGATGTGAGGAGTTGGTTTTGGTTTTAATGAGAACTTAAATTACTCAAAAAGCCTGGCCAGCCTATTCTTCAGCTGGAAAGGACATTGCTTCATGCATACTCATGCAGAGCCATGCTTATAATTTACCCATATTCTTTTAAAACCAGTCTGGAAACAAAAGGTCCTGTCAGTTGTTATTTACTTACAAAGTTATCTATTTGTTCCATTTCTACTGAATCCATTGCCATCTCCCAATGAACCACTTCTTATCCCCAAAGGCCCAGATCTGGGAATCTGCAGATTCTGCTGCTCAAAACATTTCCTGGCATCATCTATGAATAAAAAGATGAGGTTGGATATGACCTTCCAGTGAATTGAGATCTCTTCAGAGCTAATTCTTTACTCACTCGCCTTGCTTAATAGAACAAAATGGGAATACCATTACTGTAATGTTATTTGGAGGAATTTTTAGATGTTTCTAATCTGCAAGTGATTGTTTTTTTTCCCTCTCCCTTCTTTAAGGCCTAGATTCTCCCCTTCTCTGCCTTCAGCCTCTTGTCTGGCTCACTGAGGCAACCAGATGGTATAATTTGCAGGTACCTTCACAGCACTTATTTGTCTGACATGCCTGAACTGATAGAAACATGCACGAAAACATCTGAAACCTCATTGAAGGGGTCTGGATAAAGTCCTGGAATGTGATAGATCTGGGAGACAGACCACGTACAGTCAGCCACCCCTGGAGACTGCACAGCGCAAAAATCCAGGGGGAAGAGTTTATGCATGCACATCAGCACATGGAGGTGAGATTACAGATATGGGATTACTGAAGACCTTTACATGACCATTTTCCAGTAAATAAATACAGTATGGTTGATCAGTAGCGTGTCTCTCTGCAAAAGTGTATATCACTCCTTCTATTTTTGCACGTCTCCATGATATATGTGTTTTTGACGTGTACATTTTCTGAAGAAATGTGTGATTGATGCAGCAAGTACTATTGTACATCTGACATGCACAGACCATGCTTTTCTTTTGAAGTTAATGTGCCTGCAGAGAGCAGGTGAGTGGTAAAAAGCAGATGCCTATGTGCGTAGGGAAGGTTTTCTGACTGCACACAGACTGTGGCTTACTACACACAGCCAGTGGGTCACAGCTGGGAACTGAGCTGTGTGCATGTTGACCACGATACCTGACTTTGGTTAGTGCCTCCAGTTTGAAGATGAACACCCACAAGAAAGGCATTTCTGAGAGAGTGCACACAGCTGCCCATGGGCAGCTTGCACATGTTTTCAAATACAATGATCCAACATTTTCACCCCTTTTCTTAGCCTTTCCTGCCCTCAGTGATGCCTGAGTGTCTTGGAAACATGTAGAGAGAGATGTGCATAGAAAATGCACTGCTGTCAGTGAGGGCTTGAACATACTTCCCTTCTCTCTTTCTGGGCTTCTCCTGCTTCTTTCTTTAGAGGTATTTTTTCAGACACCACCAGATCCTGGTGAAGATATCAGCATGCATGATGCTGGGCCAGTGATGAGGAACTTGAGACCAGTAAGGTACCCCTTCATGTGATGTTTCCAACCCCAAATAGCAAACAATAGAGGCCAGCAAATCACGCCTTGCAAGTAACCTGGGTGAGAAATTGGAGGAGAGAAAGTGAGTGGAGCTTCCTAGAAATACCCTTGAACAGCTGGCTGTGGAGAACTGGGCAAAAATGCCTGGAGCCTGGAGCCTACCCTCATTCAAACTCACAAGGACAGCTGGCACTCAATATCTGGATCCAAGAGAAGACGTTTGCTGGCACATGAATAAAATCGCCCCTGGAAATATGGATGTGGACAAAAATATCTCTGCAGTCAGGGATGTGGGAAAATAAACAAATCCTGTCAAGAACAGGATTGAATCAAACACTGATTTAAATATGATAAGAAGATAGGAAAAATTTTTGCATTACATTGTTGAACTGGAGTGGAAAAAAAAAAAAAAAAAAAAAAAAAAAAAAGCTTTTCTCATACTTTGGCTAGGGATAGGAGGTGAGTAAAACGACCAAACTTTGGTGGGAAAGAAGTGGCCTGCTTGTGCAAAGTGCCCTCCATTGTGCTTGTAGGTGGCAGCACCCTGTCAGCACATTGCGAGAAGGAGCTCCATCTTTCTTTCTTACATGGCCTGACAGCTTTTCAGAAGAGATTTATACAGGGACAGATCGGAATATCTGTCATAGCAAAACGCTGTGATCAAGAGAAATGAGGCACTGCGAACCTCCAAGCTGGGACCTCACACTTCTCTGGGTGCCACAGATCTTGTTTCAGGAGAGGGCACAACAACAGGAATTGCTCGACATCCTGGAGTGGAGGCTCCCTAGGCTACACTGGTACGAGTCATGTGCACTGGGATTTGTTTGCCCATGTGTGGATACCTACAGCCCACAGGTCTGCACCCCTGCAGGGCAGCGAGCCTCCCTTTATGATTAAGGGAGAGAAACTGTCACTTCCAGTGCTCAACTAATCTCATTTGAAGGTAGGTATCTAAAACAGGCCAGATGAATCGTTCTGTGGAAATGTTTATTTCTTTCCCTTGACTACAAGGGAAGTCAAGACAGCTAATTCAGCTGAAGACATTTGTGCTAGAGCTGTTGCAAATGAGAATAGATGAATCCCAGCCCTCATGTGGCCCATCCCTGAGCCACTGCCTGCGGCTCTATGGCCCTGCTGCTAGATCTGCAACCCCAGCAGCCCTTGGATAGGGCACATGGAGCAGAGGTACTTGGTGGCAGCAGAACATGCATCCCATAGGAAGCAGATGGTAGAAAGGATTGCAATGGTCACAGCTTCATTACAAGGAGGCTTGACTGGGATACAGCCATCTTACGAAGAATTTTACATGTGCCTAGAATAAAAAATAATAGAATTTGTCCTGATGGCTTTGAAGAAATCGAGGAAAATCTCACCATTAGCTATAGGCAGCAAGTCTGCTTGGCTTGCCCCTGAGCCACTCTGCTGTGACAAAGCCATGGAAGCATTTTACAAGGAAAAAGGTTGCTGGCTGGTGAACTGCAGCGTATTAACATAGAAATGACAGCAATCCATGTGAGAGCATAGTGCCCATGCAAATCTTTCTTAGGCTATTAGCAGTATGTGGAACGCATCCTCAGATGTGGGACGCTTCTTTGCAGTCACCAGCTGACTAGCTCACAGCCTCATTGTGCTGTGTTGGTGGTCTCACTGGAGCATACATACTACGCTGTACAACAGAAAAAAAAAAAAAGGGGGAAAAAGCAGACTGCAATTCAGACCCCTGCTTCCACACTGAAGTACCTCTGGACCCCAGCTGTGGTGTAAATTGAGATTCCACATGAATGCTGTTGCCTGCTTTCACTGCTCGTTGGGTGCAATTTACTTGTCTTATCCGATTTACACTATGCGCTCATGTTTGCAGCATAAACATACAAGCTCATATAAGTATACAAGCATCTTTTTCCCATCTCTTATCTCTCATACCACCCTAGATCCATCAGATTCAGAAGAAGTGACTTTAATTTTAGCAGTCTTCCTTTCCTCATCCAAAGCCCCACTGATTTCTGTGCTGAGGTTTCCTAGCCACATCAGTAGTTTTCCATTGCTTTTCATTTTATCCTCTGTTTTGAAGAGTTTAAGTGAGAATTAAGTGATACCTAGGCTCTGAGTACAGCCCCCTTTCATAGGGGTGAATTTCAGCCTAAATGAAAAGTGCATGCATTAGGAATGCACTCCCCAAGCATGAATAAATGTTCTCAGGGAGCTCCTTAACAATATACAATCTTCCAAGCAACAGGTTGCTTTACTAGGATTAACAACCTAGAGGAGAAGAATTAATATAATTGGTACTCCTAACCAGAGCTGCAGAAAATAATCACAATGAAGTTAAAAAAAAAAAAAAAAAAAAAAAAAAACTTTGAAACTTGTTGTTTCTTCACATTTTATTTATTTATTTTTGTAAAACCTGCAGGAAGTTCTCTCATGTCAAAAAGGATGTGTGAATGTCCCCCTTCTCATCCTCACTTGTCAGCTTTTATATTCAAGTCAAAACAAGGCTTTTTAAGAAAGTGAAGTCCTAATTGACCTTCCCTAGTTCTATTTCATGTTTCCTTCCATAAGAATAAGAGCTCTGTCAGGTTGGAGGAGAAGTCCATCTAGTCCTTTACCTTATGTTCAACAGCAGCCAAAAATTGGTGCCTAGGAAAGAGTGTATTAACAGGGCAAGTGCGTAGCATCATTTCCCTCCTATTCTTTCACAGACTCCAGTGATCAGCAGCTCAGGGACTCCCTGAGCCAGAGGTGCTACCTTTGTGTTTAATGCCCTCGATGGATTTTTTTTTTCTTCCGTGAAGTACCTATAGCTTCACAAAGTACATAGTTAAGCTGTAGAACTCTGTTTTTTCGTAAATGTAAGTTTACATGGGTTTGAAAAGCAAAGTGCGAAACCATGTTACGTTTCCACCATTAGATGTGCTAGCAAAGAAACACACCTTGAAAAGGAAGTCTCTTCACAGGGGATGTCACTAGGCTGATATGTTTCTTTTTTTCATTGCTGTAATAAACGTGTTCCAGAGTGAATCTTTCAAGAAAAATCTTTCCCCGCAATCAGCAGCCTAGGGCTCCTGAAAATAGCTTGCAGCGCTCACCCAACCCATTCCTGAGAGGGCTGTTGTCAGGGATGCTGCCTGATTAGAGATGGATCAAATGTGCTACAGCGTATTTGTCCTGCTGCCCAGAAGTGGAACATCGGGAGCCACTGGACTGTGACCGGTTGAATAATTCTCAACAAATACACGGAAATAAACATCATCATCTTTATCACATTAATCACAGTCTCACAGGAAACTTTCACCTGGGTTTCAGTGAATTCAGAGCCAGTTTGTTCATTATCCTTGATTCTCTGGTGGCCCTGGGCAGCCAGAGCAAAATTCACCCTTATGTAAAAGGCAGTGCAAAGCCAACATTCACCTAAATGCCATTTGCATGGTTCTGTAGTTCATTGTCTTTGCGCTTATTCTCGGCAGAGTGATGTGGCGAAGAGGTCTTGTAGGATCTCAGGAGCCAGACAGTGCTAAGGCTGCAACAGGGCACCAAAACTGTGCTTTTTCACCCTTTTCCACCCTACAGGTATTTTTCTTCCTTGTCAGCATCTCCAGACTCTCTATTTGTCACATAAGCAATAAAAGAGTAACCCCTTCACTTAAGTAGGGAGGGTTTCCACTCGCACCAAACCTTCCCACTCCAGGAAACTTACTTTAACATCTGCTTTCTCCAGTACAGAAACAGCTGCAGAAAGTCACGCCTGCTGGCTTCAAGAGGAAGAGAAAGCCCCCACTTAGGCAGCAAGCACCATGGGCTCTTTAAAGCCTTCCCAGTGCCAGATTTAGTCTCTCTCTCTCTTCCCCTGTTCTCTTTTGTGCGTGTTTTCGAAGAGTCTGAACTTTTAGTCTGAATTGCTTTTGAAGCTGAACCTGCTACAAGTCTCTCTGGGTCGGATCTCAGTCCTTTTCCATTGCTGTTGTTTTGAGCTCGCACTGCAGATGGTGGGCACTGTCCCCTCTGCAGCAAGTGCACTCTCAGCCCTCCCAACCCAGTCCCCCTGCATATTTCAGATAATTTCAAATCCACATAAACAGACCTTCCATACAAGTAGCTGAAACCTTTTGGCTTCGTCTATAAGAGACAGAGAGAAGTCCCCTCAGGCAGAGTGAAAAGGGCCCATCTAACGCTGTGATGACAGCACAGTAAAATTCCCTGGGCCCTAAATATTTTATCATCATAAAATAAACATAGATCTTCTCGTCATGAAATATACATTAAAAAATGTTTAAACATGTTAATTATTAAACCAATATTGATTCATATTGGATGAAGCATTAACGGGTGGAGTTTGGAGGAGGAAAATTGGCAAATGTGTTTAATGTCGAAAGAGTGCTTGCCACATATCAATATTCATCAGGTCTAACCACTAATAATCATAAAAGTGACAGGCCATATTTATGGCTCCTGAAGCAAGTCAGTGCAAAGGGACAAACTAAAATATTAAGATGTGAAGCACAAAAAAAAATAAATCAGACTTTTTTTCCACCAGCTCATCACTGTGATTATATGGACAAATTGGGGATTTGTGTACGAGAGCCTGCAAAACCGGTGGGAAGGCTTTTGTGTGTTTATTTCAGATCAGGTTATGAGAAGGGTATAGTCAGAAGCTAATGATCACAATTGAGGTAAGGCTATCTTCATGTAGGTGGCATCACAGTACACAAGCAGTTAAATGTTGTTTATGGTCCTTCTCTTTGGGCATTTATTTGAAGAATGCTAAATGGATTATCTGAGAGTAGGAGGGTAGGAAATGTGTCATGTGCCACCCTTAGCATCTGCAGGATTGAAGGTGAAGCTGGAGCTCTGGGAGTTTTATGTTGTAAGCCAGTTATTTTGATTTTTGGTAGTAAAAGTTCTCCCCAAAAGAGACTAGCTTACTTACTGCATTTGGAGAAATTTTTCTGCAACAATTTTTCCACTGGAAGCTCTAGCCATGATAATACCCTGGGATTACAGCACAGAAAGACATGGTAGGTACTGCGGTCTGAGATTGTCGTTAAAATCGTTTAAACTTCTGATTGTCCTTAATTTTGTTCAGTTGTAAATGCAATGTCCATCCAAACCCCTCAAGCAAAGGAATCCTGATGCAAATGGAGGCTGTCTCAGGACATTCCTGGCACTGTCTTATGGGTCTGCTTATTGTTTCCCTCCCCACCTAGACATTTTTCTTGGTTTACCTCAAAATGAAGAAGTATACCATAACCCGTCTCCTCAATTTGCAATGGTGTGGGACATGTTGCAAAATTACTGGAGTCTAAAAGAACTGTAGAATTGCAGGGGATTCATTATATTAAAAAAAAAATCTTAAGAAAAGTGTCTCCTTTTTTGGTCTTTAAACAAAAAGCACAAAAAGGTTCAGTGACTGTGTTCAAGGACGCCAGTTTAAATTTGTTCAGTCTACAAATCAAAAAATAAATTTGTTTTCTTAACAGCCACCTCTGCAAACGCAGTATGGTGGCAGAGAGTTAACAGGTGCTCTCTGTCTTGCATGCCAAATTCATTTAATACTTCTTACTGCTTTGTTCCTCTGCAGGCCTAATAGAAGTTAGAAGCAGCAAACTGATAGAAACCTTTTCTTCTGAGATGGGGGGAATTATGAATACCAGGGGACAGTCATGTCAAGGAAAGGTAGATAAAACATTTCTCTCCCCACTGGAACTTGCTTTCAGTGTCACGGCTGGTGCCTGACTGAACTGCTACTGTAATTTACTACAGATATATAGGTACATAAGCTGTTTGCACAGTAATATAAAGAACGTAGGTTATGAAAAAAAGAGATCAGATGAGGAGGATATGGCCACGCAATGGATTAACTGCAGCCCTGGGAATCAGGATCTCTTCGGTCCCCTCTTTTGCTCACTAGCCTTTAGTACTTTCAGGAGATAACTGGGATTTCTTTTTTCTCACTACAAAATACATACCAGTATAACAGCAAATGTCAACCTTTTTCTTTGGGACAATACGTTCAAAGGCCAAAACCTTTAACATCTGGCAGCTGTAGTATTCCGTTGAACAACAGCTTTATAGTCAGTGTTTATCTGCTGGAGAAATGTTTCTGAGCCTTTGCATTGAGATGATATACTAAATTGTGCATTTAATTTCCACTTACTGTGAGATGTAGCATACATTAAATAATATTTGATCATTGAAAGCATGTTTATGGACTCTAATATTGTTATCAGTCATATGTGACTAATATAAAGTGCATTTTGTCATGATCGGTTGATTTCAGCGTAATTTGTCATTGATAATTGTTAATCTGGGGGTTCTCTTCAACTCTCTCCTAATGCAGCTCCATAAGATGTGTCTGGAGGGAGTCCTGCTATGACTGTCCTTGTACAATGACCTTGTGTAAAAGAAGGAATGGAGTGATGAAGCCATGGAGAGACCCACAGTGTGGAATGGCTTACAGCACTAAAGTCCTAAGTGTCATGGAGTTCACTGGAAGCATCTAGAGAGTAAGGCAAGTTTTAGCGTGAAGACTGGTGCCAAACATGTCCCCAGAGTCCGGGTGGAAAACATGGCATTCTTCAATCAAAGCAGAGCCAAAATTAACTTTAAAAGATGCACTATTAGCCTGATTTCCTAATAAAATTATGTTCTGTGTTTGGACATGCAGATATGTATGAGAACACATATCTTTCTCTTCTACAACATACCCCCCATCCAATAACTTTTGAACTAATTGACCAGTCGAAATAAAATGTGAGAGATAGCAGCCACAAAGATATTAATTTCTTACAAGTTTCATGAAAAAGCTGCTTCTGTTGGAGTTTGTAATTAACTACACACCCAGGAATTCAACGACGGGATACATATTCATGGAAAATGAACTTCATTTCCACCGATCACAGAACTAGTTGGCATCTTGATGGGATGTTCTCCCACTGGAAAACATCAATTTGTCTGAATCAAAACATACTACAGGAACAAACACTGGTTGCAGTAAAATTTCATTTGAAGACAGCTGTTTAGACTGTGATAACAGAACATTTTGAATTTGATTTTATTTTTCTTTCCCCCAGAAGTATGTTATTCTTCTCATATATTAACAAACAAACAAACAAACAAACAAAAAATATGGAGAAAAAACTGGGTGGCTCATAAAAAATATTTTCTTCAAAATTTTCCCATTATGGGTCATGGGAAAATGTTGACTTTGAGTGCAATTTAAAAAGAGGAAAAGGTTGGAATGTTGAAAATTTTCACTTAAACAGATATTCCAAGTTTGGACCAGAGTATTAAAAGGTTCTTTCAGAGTGAAAGGAGGAGTTAATTAGCAGCTGTATTCAAATAAACTTTCCTGTCAAAAGAACTTTCCTGTACGAAACTATACTATCTGGAGCAATGAGCAACTACGTCTTCCTCAATTATTTAAGAGTGGCATCCAGATGATAAAGCCAGTCCTTTATGGCCATTTAACACAAGGAGTGAGAACTCCTGGCATTCAGACAGAAAGTGGAGCCAGACGAAACATCTCTCCTTAGCATTGTCTTTGGCTACCTAAAGCTCACATCCCTTTGTCACGCCGTTAGTCTCTCTGATAACCACAGAAGCAATGTCCCTCCTGCTGATCTGACTACTGGTGAGAGATCTCTCTTTACCGTGGTCTTCCTTGAATCCCTTCTTTGTGTCATTGCCATAATTTCAGCATTTCCTCTCTCCTAGATCAGGTCCTTCTCTTGTCTAAGAAAACTAAACCAGCTGTCTCTGTGCACCAGAAAAGAGTCACCTATGCATGGTGACCCACCCAGACACATGGGGACCATTCAGAGAGAGACTTCAATACCAAGGAAGTCCCAGTCATCCACCTTCTTCTGTTACTTAGGCAAACTGCAATGGAGCAGGCCAATGACATACAAAGACTCCAAAAAGAGGTAGGTTTATTCAGATCAGGATTATGCAATGGATTGAGATCCCTGTGCCTTGGTTTCCTCTGTCTGTCGGTTTGGTGTTAATAACTTATTTTGCTTGGCTTCTCTGTTGAGATTGCATGCTTTTTGGGTATCCACTGCATCAGAATCTGGACAGCAGTTAGTCCACTGACAGCTTGATCTCAGCTGGACTCTCTAGATACTGCAAAAAATACAAGCTAATATACACCACTCAGCATGGCTTGCTCTCTTGTGAGCTGGAATGTAATGACATGGGACACCTCTTGCAAATGCGTCTGTCTTCCGGGCCTAAAAGCAGCCACATTGTATGCGCTGCAATTAGCAGGTCACAGAAATGCTGTCATTGATGGCTTCTCAGCTGTCTTTGGAAAATGTTCTCAACGTATAGCTAATAAGTAGGTTTCTTTGATGCCATTTTGATAGTTAGGGACAGCAGGAGGAAAACAAGCAGAAGATCCAGCTCGGCACTATTATTCCTTTTAACTTTGCTTAGCAAATGATTCTGAAGTGCTCAGCGCAATAACTCCCCCTTTTAAGCATAGGTTTTCCACTCCTCTTCCTTTGCAAGGGTCTAATTTTAAGGGAGCACTTTGGGATTCTAATAACAGAATTATACACTTTCCCTGCAGGTCTTTAATCTCACGATGTTTATCCCATCAGTTGTATCTCTGGTGAGCCTTTATCCTAGGATGTTTGTCTATTAAATTAACAGTATTTCAGAAGAAGAGAAGCCATTTGCAAGCAGTAAATCACAAGGCAGTGGCATTCACTTAGCTCTCTCACTGTTACATTACTCAGTATATTATACACTGTTCTATACAGTATATCACTGAGTTCTTTATCTTCCCTGCCGCCCCCACCCTCCGCCTCCATGTTGTCTGCAAAACGCACAAACCTTTCAGAGGCAGGTGAATGAAAAGAGAAAGAGACAGACGAGACTCGTGCAAGCAGAGAACTGGAAAGTTTGGATAGCACTGCTGGGTTTTGACTTGAGTTGCCTATAAAAAGGAGGGTAGAGAAGAACCCTACATATCGGGATATTTCAAAGTGCTCCAAAAGCACCGACTAATGATGCCCAGCAAAACCTCAGTGTCGACGAGAATGCAGTAAACACAGTGCATCCCGCCTACTTCTGAAGCGAAACCATCCTGGGATGGCAGTCAGCCCACGCTTAACAGGGTAAAGCAAAGTACCACTGTGCTGTAGGATCAGAAAGACACATATGTTGCATGGTGGAGGAATAGAATTAGTTGGAAGAGGGCCAAGAAAATGGGAATAATAGTTCTGTTTAGGCACAAAAACAGCAAATGATTGTGTGGCTTCATTCACGTGCCTTGATTCTTGGTCTTAATGAAGGAGCCCTTCCATAAGAAAGCAGCCTGTAGTAGGTGTTTGGGGGTATTTTCAGAGATCAGCACACCACAACAGAATTACCAAGACTGAGAAATGTTTGCTTTTTCCCCCTTGGATTCTCCAGTGGAAGGAGTGAGTGCAGTTTCATTTAAGCTCTGAGAACCAATTGGTTCCTAACAGAAAGTAGATCTGGTGCTTCTGGAAGCAGATGGGAAACATATTCTCCTTGTAAACATTTCTGAGGTGTCTAACATTGTTTTCCTCTCACAAAAAGGGGCAAACAAATGAAAAGATAAATTTTGAGGGCACTGTGAACCAATAATTTGGGGAAAAAAATCAGAACAGGTTTTACAAAAGCAATCTGTTGTAATGATTCTTAACTACTTTTTCCCTGTTGACTTCTTCCTACCGTCATTGTTGTCACCTTTTAAAATACATCCATGTAGAATTATGATTTCTAAATCAAAGTTGTCTTTAAACCAAAGAAGAAGAAGAAAAAGAAAATTCTTGTTGCAAACTCCTAAATCTAATACTTTGGAATTTTTTTCTTTCTTCCCCCTCTGAATTATCATCTAAAAAAAAAAAAAGTAAAACAGAAAAGGGATCCAGAAGCTCCTTTACTAGAGGATGCCTTCTTCTCTACATCTAGCTCCCATACCATAACTACTGACTTTCCTGATTTCACAAATTTTGAAGTCAAAAGGCCTCAGCAGAGGACTCAGTCTACCTCATCCCAAGGACAGGACATTCAGATTTCTCTAGTCATCTACATGTTAAGCAAAATTTAGGTCATGATAATCCATTCCAGCTCTCTGAACACTAGGCTGTTGTATGCTACAGGCGATGGATAAAGGACACTGAGGTGATCCCCATACTTGGAGTTATCAGATATAATGAGAAGTGGTAAGAGTAAAGAGATCTCTTTTCCTGGCTTGAGAGGGAATCCAAACTGCAGAGCACATTTCCATTGGACTCGTTCCCATTTGCAGCAAAACTGACACCTTTCAGCATTGCCCAGAGCTATTTACGATGGGTTATCCCCAGCTTTGGGCTCCTACTCTGGGGCTGGAGATACAGCCTTGATTTCTGTGCCCTTGGCCCATTCCTTGGCCGCCCATTTCTAAAATTCACCTCTGTTTGATCTATTTGTTTGTTTGTCTCTCTTTCTATTCTGCTTTTTGAAATTCTGCTTAGGATCTCATAAATTTTCTGTATGGACATGTTTTTTGCAATTGGCATATTTCCAAGAAATGTGGAAATGTTTAGACTTTGATAAAGCAGCTTTCTTTTTTTTTTTTTCTTTTCTTTTCCACGAGGAAAAGTTTATGGCAATCTTTCTGAATGGCTTTCCTCCATGAATCTTGGCAACCTAGGAGTCCCCTCCAGTAGGATATAATTGGAAGTGCCTGCTCTGTCTGATAGCCTGGCTTTCAGCGAGTGGTCTCCAGTTTTGTAACTGCAAATAGCTGTGGGCAATTTTGCCTATGCTTAATTGCAACAGAGTTTGTTCCTCCAATTTTTAAGTCCCTCATTTGCAGGCAAAAGCAGAGCACTGCATGTTCATGTGTCCTGTACTAAAAAGAAAATTATAACAAGCAGTAAGAAATGATTCTCTACAATGACTAATACTCATAATTTTTCACTCACAAAACTGGAGAACCAGCTGATGCTGGGATCACTGAGTGGTATGATCAGCAGAAGAAAGGCTAGCTGTTGGTTAGGTCTCCTGATCAAGTTCTGGCTTTGCCAAAGGGCCGATGTGTAACTCATTTCTTATTCGCTCTGGCTCTTGGTAAATTTAGCAATCTTTCAAGCGGGGCTAAGTTTAGAATTAGAAAATGTAAGACTGCAAAGGGGCACAATGGGCATTTCCAGTCTAGCCCACTGCTCCAAGATTGGATCAACCATACCAATTTATACTCTAAGGATGTTCTCCAGTTTGTTCTTTACACGCTCCAGTGACGGATGTTAGTATTAGAAAGTTAATCTAAATATCATCTTCAATTTAAGACAATCTTTGAAGCACTCCCAAATTAAGTTGCCTCATGTTTAGAAGAGCATAGACAACCTCAGATACTGGATGTTATGGCAGTACCAGCTGTTAGTACATACAAAACTTGCAGGGGCCTCAGTACTTTTCCTAAATTTTTAGAAAAAGATTTTCCCAGGAAACTGAGCTAGTGCTTTTCCATGCTCTACCATCTGCGTTTGCTGGAGACTGGCTCCGTTACTGGCATCCCACGAATCTGCCAATAGGAGGCAAAACCATTAAGAAACCAGCAGAGATCACTTTAAAATGCAAACAAAGCAGAATAGTGAGACACTTCAGGCCACATCCTAAACTGCTGTAAATTAGTGAAACTCAGTATTTCAAGCAAACTATGCCAATTTGCTCCATCTGAGAATTCGGCTCTTCATCATTAGCTCCTCCAGCATTACACAGCCAGGTTTAGGAGGCTTTGAATGACTTTCTGCTTGGAGTTTACAGCTGTTCCAGCAAGGCCTTTGGTTTATGCTGTTAATTTATCATTAGCCTGTGTAAGTATAAAGAACAAAACAAAATGGCTGGAAAAAAAGAAACTCAAACAGATGCACTTACTTTTTCTCCACTTCAGACACATTTTGGGTAAGAGGCATTGCTAAAGTAGAAACCTACTGGGACGTGTTTCCTAGTTAGGATAAAGATGTTTGTTGAGATCTAAGACATGAAGAATCCAGATTAATGAAAAAATAAAATAAGCCTCCAACTCCTACCCAGGAGTGTTCTTTTTCATTAAAAGAATATTTCTCTCTTCATTTCTGTTTTCTAATCATTTCTGATTCCACCTGGATCAGATGCAGATGTCCTGAAATATCAGCAGGAAAGCTAATTCTTACAGCATTTCTGAAGCATAAATAAGCAGAAAACAACAAAAATGTCAGGGAGAAAACCTGCTGTGCTATGGTCCATCTAGTTTGGCAGATTTACAGGGGTTAGACAGTCAGATAAAACTTTGTGGTATAGGCACAGGAAAGAGAGAATCCTTCACCGACCAGAATCTTTGTGCCATTTTGATCCCAGCTGAGAACGTCAGTTTGTAGTTGAGGCTGAACTCATTGTGTCTTCGTACCTGAGGATAGCCAAAGAACAAAAGCTTAAAATCATAGAGAAACTAGACAAAAAGTATTTTGGGAAAAAGAAAAGATCCATTACTCTGTTTTTTTCAGAGGAAGAAATAAAACAGAGAAAGTTTTTTCCCTTACTCCCAAATGACCTGTCTAAACATGTCTAATTAATAGTTCGGTTGTTCCCAGCTTTAGTCACCTAATATATCTCCAGATTTGCCCTTCAGACAGATTTCCCACAGTAAGGAGACAGATGAAAAGTCATGAAGGTGGTTAGCAGGATTTTCAGAGGTAAATACCCAAGTGAGATCCAAAGCAAAATAAATGGGCCTGAAGTTTTGCACTGCTTTGCACTTGAGCACTTCTATGAATCCTTACGAGCATTACTTCTTTTACTACATAATGTTCTTTGTAAACCTGACCCTCAGTGCCGTGACCAGGGTCACAGTGGGATCATATAGCAGTTAAAATTAAACCTTAGGATACCAAGATTAGCAATAATATATCCTAAAATGTTTTCTACTGATCTTGTTCCTGGTAACAACATGGATATATAAAAAAAGTCCTTCTTGGCTTTAAACTTCCTGCTATATAGTAATTAACTCGGAAGTCTTCCCAAAAAAGCTAATGAAAGATGCAGCTCTTCTGCCTTTGCCCTTTTTGGCAGAATTGTCTTTAACTCTCACGTGTGTTCCCTGCACAGCAGTGAATTACTCCTTTTCTGGTTCTTGCCCTATTGTCTCCAATACATAGTTTATCAGGCTGATAAAACAATACTCCTTTCCAGTTGCAGGGATTTGGGGCAGCTTCATACATTTCTTTCCATAAAGATCTTTGAAATTTACTTGTGCAGACTTAACATACAGGGAGTTGATTATGTATATATAGATTTTAATATGTACATGTACACTCTTTTCTTGAATTTATGAGCATTTTTCTTTGCGGACAAGCATTTTCCCAAGCACAGCGTCAGGGAATTTGTCTTATCACACAGCTTGCTTGATGACTGATACTCTGTGTGCTGCAGCAGGCTTATTACACTGACAGAGACACTGTGCAACATGGAGACAGCAGCAAATCTGGCTGTGGTGCTCATGAGTATGAAGAGAGCTGCTACATTCGATTTATAGCATCAGTAAGTGAAATAAGCTGGCTCTTCTTTGGATTGCCCCCTCTTAGGGGTTGCAGTTACAGGATAATGCTAGAGATCTGGCAACTACCCACACAACAGGAAAAAAAAAAAAAAAAAAAAAAAAAAAGGAAAAGAAGGAACCTGATGTGGCTAAAATCTCCCCCATAGGCCCCAAGACCGTAAAAAAATGTTCTGCTGACATCATGGAGCGAATAGATCCTGTTTTGCTTCAAGGTGGGTCCTCTTTCACTCCAGAGCTACCACTAACAGTGGCCTTGAGTCACTTTGAAATAGTCTGGAATGAGTCTATATCCCTCTCTTGATCTATTTAAAGACAATATGACATTTTCAGTCATGCCCAGGTTTTGTTGCTCATGTAGGGTGGAAGTTTGTTCTTCTGTCTTTCAACACTGATCTGAAGAAAGCACCTTGTCACCACCATTGTCTGTCTCTGATTTGGAAAATCCAGAGTTAGAATGCAGCACTACTCCCTTTGTCCTGGACGTGTTCTGTTTTATGCTATTATTGCATGAGATTAACATAACAATAATCAATGGCTTCTAGTTTTGGAGTTTTATAGTAATCCTACATTTAAACACACTAGAGATAGAGACAACTTCATATCTCAGAGAATAAACAAGAACAAAACTCACTGTGCTCTTGCTGGAGAAATAACCCAGATCTAAGCTGAATTTTCACCAGTGTGCCCAGATCAGGAAAAATCACTCTGAAAGTCCACAGAGGTTTCCTCTATGAGTTTTCCATATTTCTGACTGTCATATATATCTAAAACATGGTATCAGACAGCCTCACCTCATAATATTCTGCTGCCTCTTCTTCTTTGGGTCATGAAAGAATGAAAGAAGTTAGGAACGAGCATGAAACTGTAAATCAAAAATTACTGCTAGTAGTAAGAATATTCCTGTTAATGATTATAATATAACTCCATTTAGGAACCTTGCCAGGGACTTTGTTTTAGGTCCTGTTCAAGGTGAGGAAGCAGGTGGCAAAATCATTTTCCATCTCAACAAATTTCCCCATTCCCTGTCTACAGCACACATCAACCTGGCCCTTTGATCTGGTACATGATACTCTCCTTCCCTGGAGAATTTGGGGCCAGATGCTCTAACACAAAGTAGCTCCATTAAATCTTTATCATTTTCCACAGGGCATCACAAATTTAAATTGGCTGAAGGCCTTGCTCCTGAGAGCCACTGGAATGAACTAGGGAAAGATACAAGTTTTATCAGTTTTTTCCACAAACATCCAAAGGACAAATGGAAATAGCGATGCGCTTTCCTTAGGAATCCAGGCAACCCTGCAGGCAGTGGAGAAAAAAAAGTGCTCTAAGTTTAAAAACTCAAAAGTTTAAACATTTTGGCAAAAAAAAAAAAAATAACTCCATTCTTGTCCAAAGTGTGTTTCAAGTTGAGAGCTGAGGAGCAAGACTTCTTCTCTCATACTGGTCACTACAGGACTTATGCCTCCAAGTGAAACCAGTGTCAGCATTACCAGCCTTACTGGGACAGGTGGCCATAAGGAGATGAAGACTCCAAAGGAGAATAGACAGAGAAATTTCTCCTCTCAGGATGTAAAGGACATACTTCACAATGTCTATAACCTTCATAGCCACCACAAGAGACAGGCACATACTGACAGCAGTGACTTGCTGTTGAGTGTCTTAGGGGCAGGCCATGGTTTCTCAGAGTTCTTGAGGGTTTCCAACAGTGATTTGCCATTTTCTCCTCTCCAGTTGTATTCTCTCTCTACTGCCTTGCTCCTTACCTCTTCAGTCCTGAGGTTTCTAGCTGGAATTTGCAAAGGTGCATTTGACTGAGTTTGCTCATGGGCCTTTCTAAGAGCTGTCTACACATGGAGCATATTTATGTAGAGGGAAGGAGGTTGTGCATGTATGCATGCGATGATTTTTCTGCTCATCCACATCAGGGCATCCACAAAGGACAGGGACCGCTGCATCTGTTTCTATGTCTAGTCACAAGCCAGTATTCCTATCTTCATATATGTAATCGAGTGACATATCTCCATAGATTTTTCTGGGACTCACATTTATCTGCTTATCATAAGTACATGCTTACCTTGCTTCTGTGTTCACGGGGACATTTATTTTCTTGTATGTGCATTAACACATAAGATCTTTGTCTTAAAAGTGAAGCTACTGAGGAGGAGAAATGATAATCTGGCTGGCTGGACAGTCAGGCAGAACAACGTGTTTGGGCACATATATTTGTTTTCTTACAGCTTGTGTTTGATTGCTTATATATACTTACTGTCATTGAGTGCACTGCATTGCCATGGATGAATATATTCAAAACACATGTGTATGGATTAATTTTGTGTATTTAATGTGACCTTAATATTTACATAGTTTTCAAAGTGCGGACAGTGCTGAGATGGCTTGGGGACAGATTATCTACAACTTTTCATCAATTCAAGCACAAATTTACAGATATCCTTTAAGTGAGCTTTTAGCTCAACACCTTCTCTGGAAAGTTTGTTTTGCTGTTGTATTTTTATCCACCAAGGGAGCATTTACCAAAAGTGGGGCTGTGCCTGGGCACTTACTTTGGTAATGACAATTTATTGGAAATGTGAATATGGTCACACAGATGATGCCAGCTGCACTATTCAACTGCCATCAGTCCTTTCGGCAGAGAGGTGGCTACGGGTGGAGGACCGTGGTGGGCAGCTTTCCCAGACCAGTTGTTGAGCAAGAGTGCCAGATGATGGCATGTTCACTGCTGTACTCTCACCCCACGTGCGTGTGAATGCACTTCCCTCTAGTGGGCAAAAGCACTGCAAAGCTTGTGATTTTCCTGCAGCTGCAGAAGATTTTCTTTAGCTCAGGCAGAACTGTCTTGTGTTTTTAGTGCTGAAGGTCACAGGTTAGATCCCAACTGGGGACATCAGAGCCATCGTGATATAGTCTGACATAGCTCCATCTCCAGAAACGCATACGTGAGTCTTCAGCATATGTGCTCGGTGATACCCGCGTGTGTCACCCCATGGTGCTACATCAGAGCCCTTGCTGGGGAGAGTGTCAGGTGAGACGCGTTTCTCCATCGCTAACTGCCTGCCTGACAGCCTCCATGAAAAGCTTGCTGCTGGCACTGCCATGCAGGAAAACTGCCCTTTAAACAGCAAAAATCTCATTTCCTCAAATCAGCCTGAGAAGTGAATTCTCAAAATATCATTTGGACGGAGAATTCCAAGATATATTTGAACTAGAAAGATCAAAACAGGCTTATTGAAAAATTCCATTTGATAATGTCAAAATGTTTCATTCTGGAGTGTCAAAACACTGCAATCTAAATGTTTAATCAAGTAGCACATATCTGTTGAATATAGCCATTATTTTAATTCAACTTTATTTTTTTTCCTAATGCTTTCCTTAAACTGAAGCAAAATCAGAGGGAAAAATATGTCAGATCAAAAGATTTTATTTTGACTGCCAATTGTTTCAGCATTTTTCTGTTCATATTTTTAAGTGGCTCTGTGTTTGAAAATGTTTTGAAAATATTTTTTAATCAAACTGTCCTTTCAAAAGAAATTTTTAAACTGTGCTACTTTCTGTATGATTCTTTTTTCTTCTCAACTGGTTCTACGGGTTGTGCCTTTTTATCTGCGTTGAATTAAAATCTCATGTTTCCTGGCTTACAAATTACTGGGCTTGATAGGCCATCATGTTTGGAAGATTTAATCAGAAGGCGAAGAGTCCTCCTTCACCCAGTCCCTTTGCTCTTTCCGATGGAGGGAGGTGGGAGTAATGAATGCTGATTGAACCTTGGGCTGAGAATGAATGTAGGGGGAAAAAAAGGCCACATCACTCCTGTGTGATTCAATTACCTCAGAGAACTTTTATTCTCTTGGGGATTTATTCATACGTTCATGATGAATTCAATTTGCAAGCGAACGTAACGGACATCGACAACGCGCGGGCAACGCTGCTTAAGGACACCAGTCGTGGAAGGAAGCCAGGCAGAGGCACAAACTGGATGAAAGTCCTTCTCGTCAAGGTGACACGAGGGGTTCAAGCAAGGGGAAGGGACTAAGAGAGGCTCCGAGGGCCTGGCCTCGAGGAGGAGGTGGGGGAACGCGGACGCTTTGGGCTGCCCGGGAGCACACGTGGCAGCGCAGAAAACCAGCAGGAAAGGAGGCGGCCTGGGAATTTAACTGCAGCAGATGCAGCCATTTTCAGATGCTTATTTTAATCTCCAGTATGCAAAGCCTGGTCAAAATGCTGTCAGATCGGTGTCAAATGCTATTACAAATCAGCATATAATCCTGGCCTAGAGAGGGAGGGATGAGCAGACAGACAGGTCCTAATACCTTAATTTAGCAAATAAGACACTTTCATTTTTAAAAAGTGTTTATTTTTGAGAGGGACGAGTGATGGATATGAAGCTCTGCTCTCTACTACTTATTCAAATATAAATAGAGAGAGGACTAGTTGAAAAATTCTGAATTATGCCCCCCTCCCCA
The DNA here is from genome assembly GCF_028389875.1 of Rhea pennata. Lineage (NCBI taxonomy): Eukaryota > Metazoa > Chordata > Aves > Rheiformes > Rheidae > Rhea > Rhea pennata. The sequence goes on from NC_084680.1 coordinate 7,171,928, forward strand.
AATTGTGATGTTTGTTCTAAATAAAATTAAGCACAATTTTAAAAGCATTTTATTTACATTAAATATTATTTCTTTAGTATCACAAACAAAAACTGCCAACACTCCTTAATGACAGTCAACAGTTTCCTCTTTTACTAGATCAGCTGCAGACGTACTTTTCATCACGATCACTATCCAAACACAATCACTGCAAAATTCTCCATTCTGCTTGGCCAGAACAGGGAGAGCTATTTCCCTGAAATTTTGACATTTGTTTTTGTTACACATCAAAATGCAAATTCAAAATTTCCCTCAGATCCAAAACGTCAAAATATTACTTGGAAGCATCAGAATGCTTGATTTTTATGAGCATCTTCAACAGTGTTGAGCTATTATAATAAAAAGTGAACATAACAGGAAACATCAAATAATATTTGTTCATCTTCTCAATATAAGTCATGTGTTTAAAGAACATGACTTGAATAATATCATCAAAATTAATATTTTTACCTCAGCAAAAAGAAATGTCCCCCTTGAACAGAATGAAAAGCAAAAATGTGTTTATATTTTTTTCTGCTGAGGCTGTGATGAAAATTGATGCACTAAGGTGACGTGCCTTTGCTTCAAGAGAACGTGTTTCATTTTATCAGAACAGTGAAGAAGTATTATTTTTAATTATAGACCAAACCTATCCTCCTGAGCTTCAATGTCAAAAAAACTTGTCAGCACACAGAGGGAAGAGGGGAGAGGTGGGGGCACCCGGTGTCAGAAAGCATGGCTTATTCTGTATTTCTTGGCTACTTGCATGACTCAGATAGATACTCAAAGACAGAAATGATGATACAATGTCTAACTGCTTTTGCAGACCCTGTTGTAGGACTAGTGGGACTCTGGAGGGGTCCCACTGATCAGACAAGAAGGCTGCTGTGTCTGCAGGAGCTCACTCCAGTGGCCAACAGTGGCCAGTCCCTCACCCCCTTTTCTGTCTCCAGCAGTGAGAATGGTTGCTTCTTGTTCCCTAATTTTTAGCTGAATTCAGTCAAAACAACAATTGACTCACCAAGACAGGTAATAAAATATTTATAGATTCCTTCTCTGGGAAACAGGTTGGCCCAGGAAGAGAGACCAAGGTGATGAACTGAGCAGACCAGATTGTGAACTCTTTGAGGACCACAACATACTGGGGGAAAAAGGAAACAGAACAAATTTGGGCTCAAATTGAATTCTCTTAATATGATGTTTAGGCAGAGGGAGAGTAGGAATTTAAGGATATGGATAAGAGAAGAATATTGAGCTGAAGGAATTCCGTTTGAGAAATATCCTCTCAGGATGGCACAGAAAGGTTTCAAGAAGCTGGTGGTGAATTGAAGCAGCTTAGTTCTGCAAAGAACATCTGGATTTTTAAATGTGACTTAGTCCAAAATGGCATGAAAATGGCAAATGGCGAATGACATTTGTTTGCAAATTTTCCAAAAAGGAAAATTATTAAAAAAAGAAAGAACAAAACCAAGCAAATGATAAATTTTTAGTTGGATGAGTATCTTATTTTGACAAAATATTTTATTTGGATTCTTTAGAAAACGTGTGTATTAATAATACTACCCAAATTGGAAAGGATTCTAAAACTCTAACAATAAAGCTATATGATGAAAATATTGAAAGAGGCTTTAAGGCACTATAGAGTTTTTCCTGCTTTTCTCATACTGAGTTCTCTTTCTAAACCAAAATTTTGGCAAAATAGCATGATTTCGCAAAGGTTTTAACTTAATCCAAGATGCCTTGTCCAGCAAAGCCTAGATCTCTCAAGGTTGTTCTGGTCAGCTCTACAGGACATTAGTGAGGGACCTTCTGGCCAAGTGATTCTAGCTCTGAAAAGGTAAAAATTGTGGGGATAGACACCTTCTAGCACCAAAGTGAGTAGCGGGCTTCTCTCTCCTCCCTCCTCCCCTCACCCCCCCCCCCCCCCCCACTCTCGGATGAAGAGGGATATTCCTTTTGAATGAGGAAAAATTGCAGCCATTTACTTTGTCTGCTATTCAGGAGAGCATCACAACTAATTCCCTGGCATCAGGCTTAGACCTTCAGAGGCTGTTTGGGAGAACAGGCAAGCAGCTCGCTCACCACAGGGAAGCACATTTCCAAGGCCTGTGATTCGAGTGACCAGCTGCAGGCTAAAATGAAAGAAGTGAGGATGGCAGGCAGAGGCTGGAGGACGGACAACAAAGGCACCGGCACGAAAGGCCTGAAGAGGTTCCTAAAAAGTGAAAGGGAAAAAAATAAAAGAAAAAATAAAAACTGAAAGGTGGATTGGAATCAGTGCAAAAGGGAGTGAAAAAAAAATAAAAATAAAAATAAAGATGCTAGCCTTCCCCAGCTCGCACACAGATGCCTCAAATGCCGGGAGGCTGGTCCTGCGGAGTTCACAGCCCGCCCCGGGACGCCTCGGCCTCGCTGGCGCCGGCTGAGTCACACGCTTCTTGCACTAGTCTCCAGAAGAGCAGGCACTGGCCTTCATTAGACTTTCAAATGCAGACAAAGGAGTCTGATACCAGTAAGGTCTTGGCAATTTTTTTTTTCTTTCAAATAGGGGAAACATCTTTGAAAGGCAAGAATTTAAAGGGACCCTGGCTTTTTAATTTTATCATTATTACTACCGTTATTATTATGGGCTATTTTCAGGAGATTATTATTATTATGTGCAAACAGAACTGCCATGGGCTTCCTGAAGACTTTATTTACATCATTGAAAACAGAGAGAGAAAGAGGCAAGACATGCTCACATATTGAAAGGACAGCTTGCCTGCCCCTTCGATATTAGTCAGCAGATTGCCAGCTCATCTATGGGTTAGTCCTTCTCAGGTAGCTCTAATGATGGAGCAGAGGTCAGTCCCACCTGGATCTAGGGTAGAAGCAGCTATTCATCTATTGTGCCTGGGGGGACCTCACCTCCCACACTTTTTTAGGTCTGAATTTCAAAGTCAGTAGCTTTGCTGGAGCCCAGGAGAGGAAGGACAACACTTTCTTTTTCTCTCCATCTTTTCTTCTTCAGATCTACATCAGAAACATGAAATTTTAAATTCTAAGAATGTTGTGAAATTTTAAAATCTCAAAGTGCTCATTAAAAAAAAATCCTTTTTTATCTCCCAGCATTTCTGCAGGCCTCCAAAGACGGAGGAATTCACAAACTTGTCATTAGAACTTTTCTGAGTGCAGTTTATCATAATCTAGAATAATGGTATTTTAATTTCAGTTTAAGTGTTTTCAGCGAGGTTTGTGAACTTCATTTTGAATACCTGTGTAGTGCCTGCAACAGGAGGTTTAAAAGCACTTCAGGTAAGTTAATGAATTATGCTTGCTGAGAACAGTATTGGGAAGAAAAGTGTTAGAATTTACATTCTTCTGACAAGGAAGCCTAGATCTGGTTCTGTTAAAATTGTTCTTCAAAGATGTACTTTGACACTGTGGCAGGAGAAGGAATGGAACCAGACGTTCTGTCTCTAGTCCAGTTTTTCTTGCTAATCCAGAATCAAAAACGCTACTGGATAAAGAAGATATTTTATATTTTATATTGTGACATTATGTCCTCTTAAATTCTTCTGGATTATCCGCCAGCTTTTCCCTTGCCACAAGCTGCTCTTCCTGCAGATATTACCACCAGCGCAGGAGTCACAGCCATCACAGGATGTAAAAAATCAAACACTGCTCTCCACTGATATGCACTGAAATCTTAAGTGATGTCCTGGCTTTTTAGGACATGGCTAGTTGCCCTGAAAATTCACAGACTGGCTGAAGATTTTAAGAAGAGCTGATGTGCGGCAGAGAGCCACTCACAGACCCCTGCCTTACGCTGCAGCAAGAGCCAAATTTGGCTTCCACCCACACTGCTGTTGTTGCCTGCCCCAGGAATTGATGTGGCCAGATGGCTTGTCTCTGCCAGGGACCCTAAACTGGCAGAGCTGGTGGAGCACTCAGCTCATTGCTGGCAGACAGACAGATGGACACACAAGCTGCAAATACAATTAAAGTGCAAATAGGGTGAATCCTTGGATTGACATCATGGACTTGATTCATCCCAGGAGTAAATCAGTCCAAACTTTGGAATTATATGAAGACTGAGACCAGCACAGAGGGGTTATATAGTCTGTGCATTTACAGCATGATTTGTATGCCCATTATATATACACACACACACACACACACACACACACACACACACACACATAGGCAAATATATGTGTGTATTTATGTATACGCACACACACACATACATACATGTATATATCACCTAAACATTCTAATCAGTAGTATGGCTCAACCTCCTCATATGGTTAAAAAAATGCAACGGACCGTGGGTTTTGTGTTAAGGATTTAATCCAAAAGTAGACATCAAGAAACTCATTTCATATAAAATGCACTGTCTTTCCTACCACAGGAAAAAAATAAATCTTCTGTGTTTATTTTCAGATGTTTCTAATGACATTTTTGGTGGAAAAATAGCAAACTGTCAAAAACGAAAATATTTTCAGTAGAGAGACAGTTTTTACGACTTTTTTACATGAAACAAAAGCATTATTCCTTTTAAGATTGCCAAAATTTCCATTTTCGTGCTTTGAAACAAAACCTTGCAGATTTCCACTTTAAAATGTCTTGTCTGTTACAAACTGAAAGTTTTTTTAGAAAATATTCAAATCAAAGCACAATATTTCAAAATTATTTAATTTTTTTTCCCCAGAGCTCAGTTTTGCAAATATTTGCAAGACTCTGGCTGAGGATGAGGCAATGTTTTAACAAGATTAATATGTTCACAAGACCAGGAAACCATTTTCTCCCTATAACACTAAAATGTTTTACTTTCTCTAACACCAAATGACTGATTAACCTTTCACCCACAGGACGGAGTTGGGGATGTGTGGTTGCAATTGCGGAAAACCCGGTTGTTGCTACCACCTGCTCCCATGGGATGGCAATAATAGAATCCAACTCTTGCTGTAATTGTGTTCCTTTGGTTAATTCTGTCCCATTATGCTTAAAAGACAGGACTACACCAAATCTTGGATCTTCCCTTAGTGATAGAGCTCACGGCCGCTAAGAGCTATATCCAAAGAGAGGAACACATGCTCCGGCCATAAGTCCCTCTGAATGAAAACGTCAAGGCTTTCCTGACCTCCGGGGCCCAAACCTGTCTACCTGTGACTGCTATTTTCCAGCAAAGATCTTCCTTCATTAACACCTGCCCTCACGGTAGTTGTTTTGCACTTGCAGTTTCTTCCTCAGCTGCTGGATATTTAACCCCTGTCTGCTGGAGAATATTGCCTTTTCAGCAAGAACAGGTTATTGCAATCGAAACACGGGGATTTGTTAAACTGCGGAGATAACCCTGTAATTCATCCTTTGCAGTTTCCCTAAACTGGACAGTAGGCCGATATCTGTGTGCTGCCTGCTCAACCCTTTCAAATGAACTGGCCATTTATTCCCAAAGTTTAACAGAAAACAATTTACAGAGCCTACAGCCTGCTATGCAGATAAAATGTTCCAGACAGAGAATGTGTTAGTCATATCTATGGCTGAGTTAATTTACAATTTAGGATCCTAGGAAGGACAGCACATCGAGCAGAGCTGTGCCCTGTCAATCAGTCTCACAGAACGAGCTCCCTCATAAGAGTGCCCTCAAGAGATGCTTTAAGAGCTTTCAATACCAATAGGCCGTGTTCGCCTCTCACTTATGTCGGTCACTCCATTGGCATCAAAGGAATTGCTCTTGATTTACACCAGTGTTAGGAAAATCAAGCTCCTAAAGTACAGGCATTCCCTCCACCACGTCCTGGTAACTGCACCGTGAGTTTCCTAATGAGAGGTTTCCTCTGTCCAATACTGCAAAACCAAACCCCTTTCCTCTCCTCAGCACTGTGCAGAGGTCCAGGGGAGTTAATACCCAGTATTGCCTTAACGGTGCAGGTCAGATCTGGGATTTCCCTCGCTTGCCAGGGACTGGCCATACTATTACTTTGAAAAATAACATGTAATTATTTATACACAAACCTCTTCAGTTCTAACATAAATGATTGCAATTTTCATCTGTGGGATGTGGCTGTCTAGGGCAGGGGATAAATGTTCTGCTTCTAAAATTCACACCCCCATCTGATTTCATATACAGAGCTCACATGGCAGCTCCTGGATTAGGACACAGGACCTGTGGCCCTGGCCTAGCAAATCATGCTGTCTCCATGCCTTCTGTGAGATATTCTGCAGACTTTTTCTCCTCTTTTAATGTTCTCTAAGCCCATAGAGAGAGCAAAGCTTTTCTAAAGATCTAAAAAAGCCTTTTCCCTGCTCTCACCTCCACCTCTAGTCCCACCAGAAAAAGAAGCACTCAGAGCCACAGCCTTGCACTCTGAGATTGTTAATGAACACTTTTTCTGTAGATAATTATAGGGACTGGGATATTGAAAGTACTTAAAACATCTCATTCTTTTAATTCATTAATTATATTGCAATTACACAATTCTGAGGCACTCTCTGGCATTTTGGAAATCAGCCATTCTTGGGAGATATAGAAGGGATGGGAACTAGTGAAAGGGAGGGAGGAAATATGATGGAAGGAGTGATGGGAAAAGTCAGAGCTCTGACAAGGCTAAATGAGTTTGCACAACAGTTTGAATTGGAAATCAGTTCAGCTAAAAGCCCATTCCATTGAATTCCAGTGATATCTGGTAGTCTTGCATCAATGTACTCTTGCTACTAACAATAATAATGTTATTAATATAGACATGCTGCTCCAGATATATACTTAGTATGGATTTATTTCCCTTCCTTACATCCAAGTCTCAGCTACATGTACTTGAGGACCTATTTTGATACTAGTCAATAATCTTATTGACTGGGACATGTAGACTACCGTATGGACTAGATGGCTTGCTGCTTCTGGAAATCTTCAAAGATTATGGCAAAAAGTCAACAAGGATGGCCTTCTTAAGAGGTAACTTCCAATTTAAGGTCTTTGCTCCCCCTACACAATGGATGCAGGCTGAGAAAAGGATCATTCCAGAGCAACACTGATGTTTCCCAGCTGACTGAATGCTTTCTTGGGGCCATTATTCAAAATAGTCATTGTCAGTTCCCCCCAGAATTGGGAATGCTCAAGTTAAATGTTTAAAATTATCTTGTCTGCCACCATGCAGACACTCAATATAACTTATGTAGCCTTAGCCTCAAAGGATGAGGCAATTATTGATGTGCTAAGGAGAACAGACTGTCTCTGTCCCCTCAGAGAAGCAGAAGGTCCCCTGTGATACTTTCTTCAGGGATGCAGGCCTGCAGACGAGGCCCTGTCAAGTCCCAGTAGCATCGTCTCCTCTGTTGCATCCATAAGCTTCATTGTACACATCACAGCTGTAGTCTCAAGATGTGTCCCAGCACCATGTTAGACTAAAACCTGGGTTTGAACCTCCCAAATTTTTGTAAACACTCTCCAACATGACCTTAGTGAGCGCAGGCTGGAGGCTAGGAGAACAGGGAGCATTAAAAACCACCCCTGTTTCAGCACACAGACACCTCCTGACTGTATGCATGCCAAAACTCGGTAGACCTGCAGTGTTCATCCCACTAGGAATTCAGGCTATCACATCCCTCTTGACTGGATAAGCAAGACAAAGCACATAACTTATATGACTAGGATTAGCAGGAGGGGCATTTGCCTGCGTGTCTTGATCCCTGTGAGGTTTGGTCAGGCTTGCTAGTTTATATGGAAAAGATTTTATAAAGGGTCTTTTGTTTGTAGGTGTTTCAGGGAAGCCAGCAACATGTAGCATGTTCTCGGGTCTATAAATGCTCTGTGCTGCTGCAATGCAGGAGCAGAACAGGCAAATGCTGCAGCCAGGAGGGTCACCAGTGGTGGTGATGCCTGAATACACTAGGAATTTGCTTTCCCCATAGTTCTGATTTGTTTCATGTGATTTTCAGAGAAAGGGAGAAATGCACTGTGGCATCAAGAGAGCATATTAGGCAAAGGCTGATCATGTTTCTCTTTCTCTCCTGCCCTCTTGGGATGTTTGGCCTCTGTCTGAATTGGCTAATTTTATATTCACCAACTACTCTGTTGGCTGTAGGGAAAGAAAAAAAATGTGATGAAGTGGGGAAAAAAAAGAAAGAAAAGGCTGATAGGAAAACCTGAATGAAGCAAGCGAGGAAGACGGGAGAAAGAACTCTGCTTGTACATCATCTGCAAGAGGAGAAAAACAAAGCTGGGAAAGAAAAAAGGTGCTGAGATTTACCAGCAATGAGGACTTGGATCTATCATGATTCAAAGCCAGTATCTCTCCTGCACATCGCAACACTGCCACGCATGAGTGCTAAATAGAAAGGTGCAGACATAGGCGTGATGTGAGACATACATGTTTAGACAAGATGGCTTCTGTATTTGAAGTTAGATGAGAACAATCTTAAGGATAAAAATATATATGTGCATATTTCCCAGGAATTACAGTGTTAGGATTCCTGTTAATTGCTATTTTGGATTCATTAGAGAAAGAAACATCCACTAAGCATATTCACACTGCAAATGGGATTCATAACAATTTGTTTGAGTCTGAAACCACTTGTACCTCCTCCTGGCACTGAGCCAATGCCTATATTTAAACCAAGAAGCTGAGGGGAGCTGACATTGAGGCTGGTGCTGTATTGGTGTATTTATTTATAGGCAGCTATGTGCGGGTTACATGTGATAGGAACCTCAGTGCGGCAGGAGAAGCGGGTGGTGGGGTGCCTGGATTCCTGCATGGGTCACTACACAAGCATGACCTACACGAGTGACCACCTCTCCACAAGACTGTACCTGTGAGGGCTGGGGTGGGGTGGGAGGTTGGAGGAGTGTGTGCACGCATGGGCTGGCACATCTAAGCATTTTAATTTTTTTCATGTGAGAGGAAGGCAAAAAGCAGGCTCAGGGAGCCACTCACAGAAGTTTGGTGGGGTCTCTTTCACTGGGTGGTGTTCCTGTTCCTGGCTGCATCGCAGGCAGATAGCCATGGAGTTTGAACAGAAGAATATCGGTCCCTCTCAGCATCATGCTGAGCAAAACAAGTGACAAAGCTCCCCGGGATGGGGAGAGCAGCTCCATGGAGAAAGAACAAACCCTGAGGCCATGCCTTCAGGAGCGACGCTGTCCAAGCACAGTCCACGGGATCCGGGTAGCAAAATTCCTGCGCTGCTAAGCATTGCTCTGCTGCCCATGTTGTGCTTGCCCCTCACTGCCTGCATGCTCAATTCCTGCATAAGTCAGACTGCTGTTCTCTAGCGGCTAATCTGTTTTACTTTTTCTTTTTTTAATTTTCTTTTCTCTCTTTGAACTCCTGCCCAGGAGTTGGGAGGGGGCAACCTGCAGGACATCAGGCCAGGCACAAAGCTAAAGCAACGCAATTGCCCCGCAAGCCATTCCACTGAAAGCATGCAACAAGCTCAAAGACTTCTCTTCAGCTCTTGCACTCTGATCACATTTAAAGAGGGATATTTTCTCTCAGCCCTTTGGAGGGGGATGGCTGAGCTCCGGTGAGGAGCTTAGACAAAGGCATCGAAACAAGAAAGCTGCCAGAGTACGTGGCAAATAAAAGGAGTGGCATCAATCTGATAAAGTGCATCTGAACCCACATACGACGACCCAGGGTGACTTTTCAATGATTGCTGCTCGCAGCATCTGTTACAAAGGATTGCCACAGCTGAGCCAAGAAAGAACATAAACTGAGATGGATTTGATCATATCGAACTGTTGGTCTCATATAATACACTGCTGTGCCTAAGCTGAGGGTGACACTTAAGAACTGGCCACTGTAGGAGGAGCAGGAGCTCCCAAATAATTGCCATGGTGCAATATGCTGCTGCAGAAAGGGGCTGTGCAGTGGCCTGACCATGGGAGCCGGTCGGCTGAGCGCCATCCGAAAGTCTTTAGAAGACAAGATGGCTTTCTCAGCTGAGCAGATTGGTTCTCTTTTTCAGATAATGTTTTGTTTCCTTAATGTTTTTAATTATTTTTTTTTTCCTCAGGCAACCAGAAAGCCTGAGGATCAACAAGTCTCTGTTCTCAGCAGTGTTCAGGCAAGCACTGGGAGAGTTTCCGTTTTTCTTTTTCTTTTTCTTTCTTTTTTTTTTCTCCCCAGAGTCTTCAAACAGATGTATCTCTATCAAATTTGGTTAGGTTTTTCTGACAAAAAAATGTTGCTCATTTTCTTTTTTTTCCCCTGTGGAAAATGCTGACACTAAGATTATTTTTCATTTTTGTTGAAATATTTCAGAAGAGAAAGAAGGAGAGAAAAGGAGAAAGAAAATAATTCACAGTACTTTCTTATTATATCATTTAGTTAAAATCTGAGCTGAAATTGTCCTAAACAGGGTATAGAAACTACTAAAGCACTGGCAGCCTCACTCGTTCCCTGCACTGTAGGCAGAATATAACCAGTTTTATGTGGGAAGAGGTAGAAATGTTTGAAAAACTGAAATTTTAAAGAGACTTGCATGAAAAATTCACATTTGCACGGATAAAATCACACTCATAAGAGACATGAGAAGCTTGCCCTCTTTTTACCTCCAGCTTTGCTGTTGCTGAAATAGGTTTTATTCGAGCACTCTTCTCAGCTGGGTCATGGGGTGGGACCTCCCCAAGGTGGGTCATATGATAACACTGGTACCCTGATGGGAGGTTAATTCGTTATGACAGCAGCAGGGAGGAGACGCATACAGTCCTCATCAGACGTGTGGTGACTCATTAGAGCCCCCGGCAGAGGGGTAAGGAAGGGAGCCAGCACCTCAAGGAAGGTGCTCAGTCCTGGTGTCATCTGCTGAGCAGGAAGTATGTAAATAGAGGGTAGAAGTCCATTCGGTCAAATCTTGAGGTGTTCAGTCAGGCCTTATTCATCCTAGAAGAAGCTGGAGAATTACTAAGGAAGGAATTCAGTATCAAATTCTGAACAATTTAATCATTGTACATAATTTCTACCAGAAAGCCATGTTGCTTCCAGAAAGTTTTGGAAGCAAAGCCAAGCCAGACCCAAGCCAAGCTCTGTCCTGGACATATCTACCTAACAATAACAGGACTCAGAAAGGTAAAACCAGCAGAGCACGTTATAACTCCACTGGTAGCTGTGCATTTAACTCCATTAAGCTATTTTAAAGAGCCTCGTCTCACTGCTTTGTATCTCAGTTTCCCCGTATGGAACTACAAGGGGAAGGAAAAAAGCTTTCAAACAGAGAGCGCCCTGGGGTGATGAATAAATACATGTCAAACAGACATGGCCTGGAACATGAATGATTGTTATCATTGCAGATGCACAGACATGCTGTTTCTTTAAACCATCTTTTAAATGCAGCTAGCCTGTGGAAATGTACCACACTCACTAAAAGGAAGCAACGCTTCCAAAGGGGGTAATTCAACACCTCTAGAGTTATAATTGTTTCCTAATGCAACATCTTTATCCTATAACACAAATAAACACTTGCTAGTAATGGTGTGCTTTGTTAATTACAATGATTCTTAAAATCTGCCCTAAATATGCATTATATTACGGCGACAATATTATAAATGAGCATCAAGTGACATTCATATCACCTATTAATAGCTGGAGGGTTTTGGCAGGTGGGATTCTGGGATTTATGCAAACGAGGAATGTGTTCTTCTATTATAATTTCAGTGGATCTCCTCAGTAAACTTCTGGTATGCTGAATTAATGTCTACTGTGCATTTCTTCTTGTTTTTTGTTTTTTTTTTTTTAAAAAACGGGAAGTCACTTACATATATTATAGGGGATAATGAATTATTATTATTCAAAATGAAGGTTTGTTGCACTTATTTGCATATAATGTTTAATTTTTACAGAATATTTCATTCTAATGCATGCAAAAATGATCAAGAAACTCTCCAAATATGTTAATGTAAATTCTATTGCAACTACATCGCGGCCTTTATTTCTGGGACTTTATTGTAAAACATTAAAAAAATGCTTCAACATTAGGATAATCTTTTAAAAATATGGCAATTGTTCCGATGTAAGTGCTGAGTGAAACTCCCCACACATCTACAATTACTGAAAAGCCTTAAAAAATATCGTTGCTGGGGTCTGATAAAAATCCCACCGAACTGGAGGCAAAGGCATGCAGGGATGTAACTGGCTTTTTTTGGTGTGTGTCTTGGCAGCCCCAGGAGAGCAGCTGGGCTAGGTTCAGCAAAGGCACAGTGTACTCCTGGGAGGACCAGGTGCTGCCCTGCCTGGCCTGGCTTCTATCAGGATCAGCCTTTTCCAATTCATGTCAAAGGAATTTTAATACAAACCTCAAGACAGACAGACAGGATGCACTCATTGGCTAAAGATACTTTTATATGTTCTAGCCTCACCAACAACATAACCTCACTGATTCTCTGCGAGGCATCCCTTAACACCCTCTTCTGCTAGTAGACCTGCAATAGCCAATGCCCTGAGGTCCTCGTCCATCATTGCTACCTCTGCATTTTGAAGGGAAAATTCTATTAAATGATCTCAGTCTCTAAGCCAACTGGTGGAATAGCCCTTTTCTGCACTACTTAGGGCTGTATTAAGACGACATGGCGCTTGGATTTGGTCTCCTCCAGGCTCTGTGAGGTGCATTGGTCACTCAGTAACATAAAGGACCAAGCAGTAAGTTCAGGATTATAACGTTGATCCATTCTTCTTGTATTCTTTTTTTAACAACAAATCTTGCTATCAATTATAATCATTGCAATTAAGTACCCTTATACACACACACTCATACATATACACATTCACCTAAGGAAAGCTAAAATGAGCCTTGTCAGTCCATATTTAAATGTCTTCTCCATTTTTTTTATACAGTATTCTCTGGCTGGTCTGTGTTTTGGGAGCCTATCTTTAGATATCTGCTGATGAAAACCTTTCTCTGTATATAATTAAGGACATTATTTAACAGTGCTCACATTTTTACAATCTGCCATCACTTCTGTACATGAAAGCTTTGGTACTTCCCTTATTGCATTATACTTGTTTAAGTTCAGTAGTTCTTATTCTGGGAATAATATTGATGGCCATTTTGCAGCCACAATTATTAAACTAGGGCCCATAAAAGGAGATGAGTTTTGATTCTACCTGTGAATAATGATATATGGGTTTCTAATGCTTTTCAGTGACTGCAAGTCCTACATTAGAGGGACTTCTACAAAAAAATACAACCTGCAGTCATACTCAGGGTCCATACAGAAGGTTAGAAAGGGCAGTAGCATTCTTCTGATAGCACCCGTAATAGAAAAGAGAGACAACAATCTTCATCTGAAAACAGTCTTGCCTGTTGCAGACATCAAAAGAGGACTAGCAAATGATGCATGGAAAGTTAAACACCCTGGGAAGGTCTAGCCAGGGAACAATAATCACATTGGACTTATAAACAAGAGTGTCCGAGAAGGAACAGAGAATGTCATGCGTGCAACATCTGAAAGTGGAGTGACCCTCAATGTTAAACAAATAATTAATTATAATACCATTTGTTCAAGTTCACAGTATAGATTCTATTTGTGTCACAGCTATCATGAACTTCTGTTTTCATTTGTTTGGAAATGTGTTTGGAATATGACTAAAGCATGCTAAATATATATGGGCGTGGCAAAATACATAAGATAGTCTTAATTGTTTCTTTCTGATAAAAGGAATGCTCTCAGTACTTAGTTTGCTCAAACATATTAATATAGATAAAATATTCTAGAATTATTTTAGTATGCTGAAAGACATAAAAAAAAGGGGGGGGCTGAAATGAAACCTCTTTCCATCTTTCTTCCTAAGGGAGACTTTCTCGTCTACATCCCACTCCTCACTGATCCAGCACTGGGCAACGCAGGCTTAGTGTCCTCACATCACAGCCCTTGGCTTCCTTGAGGGAGTTAAACACCTGGAGAGGAAGGATGCTCACCACGTGCAGGATTATTCTGCTCCAGCACTATTCCCTTAATAAATCATTAAGGAAATGGTATCTCGGTATCAGTTTTCTCTGCAGTTGAAGCAGGTCGGGTGGTTGGACAACTGAGCAGAGCTGTCCACAGACCACTGAGGCTCCTGCGCTGTCCTTTGTTTTGAGAGCATCAGCACTCTCCGGTGCTCTGAACAGATAATCCTGTTTGCTTTAACCTTGCTGTAAGCACTCGGTAGCTGCCTTCTTTTTTCCTCTGTGCTGACTGATACTCCAGGCCTGTTATTATATCACTGCACTCTCTGTTTGGGGGCAAATACACATGGAAATAGGGAGAAAATCAGGGGGGAAGGGTGCCTTGCTGGCAGGTGGTGATGGTGTGTGTGTGTATGGGGGGACAGCTAGCCTTGCCATGCCGGGGAGCATCAGTGTTAAAGTGATTAATTTCTCTTCTCCATTACTCTAAATTAGCTAAACAAATCCCTCGCTAGGGCTGTCATACTGATGTTCAGCATGCAAATTGTTTCTAATGAGTGGGGCACTGCGGCTGGTGGCTAGCTCATAAATCGATTGGTTCTGACACTTGGGTCCCTCACCAAGTGGACAGGGTTAGCAAGGAGACAGCAATGCACGAGGCAAATGCTCAGAAAGGCAGGAATTCAGGAACTGAGAGGAAAAGAGCTGGAAGTCACCCATACCAAGGGGGTAAAGGCAGAGAGTTGTATCCATGCAACCCAGAGAGCGCTCTGCTTGAAGCAGCTCAGCTTGCAGAGGAAGAAAAAACCCATCTCATGGCCAGTGAAATATATAAAGTTTTATGGAGAGAAGTATAGGGGTTGTTTTCCAAATGGAAATGACTCAGCTGTGCTTTTGCTAGCTAAACTCAAAGCACAGTGCCCTCAGTTTCATTTGATTTCACCTCCCTGAGTGCAAAATCCTAGCAACAAAATCTATCCAACATTGTCCAGAAGTTTCTGGTGAAAGGTATTTTTTTAGCATGGCATTCTCAGCTGAAAGTATTTGTGTGTTTTCTACAGAAAATAGTGATGTTTTTTATTTTAATTTTCAGTTTGCCCAAACCAAAAGCTTTTCAGCTAAAAAGTGAAAACATCTCGGTTTTTCCATAACATGTATTTTATAACAAAACGTTATTACTTCCCATTGGAAAACAAAAATAAAATCTTTGTTTTCAACCACTTCTGCTCCCCTGCTGACTTCCTGGAGGAGCTGTTTCTTCAATCTTCAGACCACTGAGCAGTCCTTGAAAGATCATGGAAGTTTCTTTGCACTGTGGGGAAGAGAGAAGGGAGAAACACAATCATGAATACGTCCTTAGGATTACTTGAATCTCCAGCAGGATTCAAGTACATCCTTCGTGTTGAACATGCACCTAAGCATTTTGTTTCATACATAAGGTTTTCAGGATGCTTTTCTGGATTCATGCTGAAATCAGTGGATGGGGTTGAACAGATTTTCCAAGGATGCAGACAAGCACCAAATAGGACTTTCAGATGCCCATGAGAATTTGGTTGCAATGCAGCCTAGACATTCTGCCAGCTTAACTACCTTTGAAAGTCCTCATAGATGCCTATTGGCATTTTTTGGCCCTTGAGTGTCTACTCTGGGTGTATTAAAAAGCTTCATTGGGTTAACAGTGATTCTTGAAGTCACATTTTTTCTTCTACTTCAGCATCCAGGCAGCAACAGAGAATTTATGAAAATGTTTGCAAATTTTTAATGTTTCACCCACTTCAGCATGAAGATTCATACCAGGAAGTACACTATTCATTATTCATTAATCTTTTCCCTTTCCCACCCTGCCCCTCACTTTCCTGTTCAGAAGCATCATGTGTTGCACTTGACCAATCATAATGAATAATGAATGACTAGCAAACAGACTAAAGCAAACAGTAAAAGCCGATAGGTTCAAAAATTATTTGTCCAACTTATTTGGTGAATACTTACAAATAATAAACCCATTTGTTTTAATCAGGATCAGTTCATGACAAGTTTGCTAACTGGACTAAGGCTCTGGTTCAACAAAGCATTAAGCGCATGCTGAGGTCAACAGGATTTTTGTGTGTGCATATAATTAAGTGGCTAAGAGTTAAGTAACTTGTTGATTCAGAGCCTAGCTTCCTAATGAAATGGCTCGCAAACAGTCTCATACATCTTAATGAGCCCAATCCTCATTTTTTAATCTTTTGAAGAATAGTAAGAAGAGGAAAAAAAAAAACCCACAATGTTTCTGTATTTGTTTTTCATATAATTCTAAGGGTTCTCCACCCTAATACTGCACTGAAACTCTGTGTTGGTAACTGGGGCAGGCTAGATTACATTTCCTATCCAGCATGTTTGTAACACTGGTTGAAACCCATGAAATTTCTCTTCGGACTAATAAAACACATTTTTAAGTTTGTTTAGCCCTGGGGCACTGAAGCCAAGTTCCTGGCAACAATAATTCCTGGTTCTTGAGTTACATGGGCTACTTGTCCCAGAAAAAGAGACAGGATACTCTGTTCTGAGAAGTCAATACTTGAACCCAGTAGTCCTGGAGGAGCTGGTGGTTCAGAAGAAATGCTCCAGGTGTTTTGTCCAGCATCTCAAATTAACATTTGATCTGAGGCCCCAGAAGTATTCTGTCCCAGTCCCAGCACTCAATAATATATTTAAGTCCATGAAGAAGCTAGACTCTTGAAATGAACTTTCATTTTGCTGCATTTCTTAAGAGAGTTTTTTTCATTGTTTTGAAATTATTTCAACATACTTTTAAACATAAGGAAGAAGACAGTTCTCAAGTTGGTTAAAATACTTCAAAGAGGTAGATACCATTTTTAAAAGCAGTCAAAAAAAATTGAGGTTTTTTTTGCAAGGGAGAAGCTACGACCAGCCTTATTTACTAACTGATGTGCCTGTTGCTGTGTGATCCTGTTGCCATGAATACTTTTTGTATATTTATCAGTCTGTCAGAAACAGGTATCTCATCAAAGATAAAGTAGGTTCTAGGAATGACAATCCTCTTCTGAAGTTTTGAACTCTGCTATCCAAATTCAGAAAAAAAAAAAAAAAAAACAAATTATCCATCTAGAACAAATAACATAAATATAAAGCTATACATTCGTTAGAAAAGCTCTGTGAAAAGATCTGAATGATTTCTGTAGATGTCAGTGAACATGAGTATAAAACTTCCAGAAATTCCTAACATAACTCCAGGTATTCTTTTATGCCCAGGGAGCCCAAACAGCTTTCCTTGGAAACAGTTCAAGACAAAATTCTTACTTTACCAATGTTTTTTCTCCAGTAAGAAATTTCCATTACAGAAATATTATTGTCAAACCTCTGGGGAAAAAAAAAAAAAAAAAGAGTATTTTGTGCATGCACACTCTTAAACAGAAGTTCTTCTTTTGCATACCTGTCGGTCTTTCAGAAAGTTGGCAAGACCAGATGAATCTGAGCAAAACAAGAAAGGCCATTGGGACCAGCCAGAGGTGTATTACCAAGCCAGGGTGAGCCACTGCAGCATGGGGAGGAATCCAAAGAGAAATTCATGTGCTTGTGAAGCTGTGATTAAACATTCAACATCTTTGATGGGGGGGGAGGAATACCCTAGATTTCTTTTCTGCTTATTTTCAAATACAGAAACCTTTGGTGGAAAGGTAAAATTTTTTATGGGTTCTTTGGAAACAGAATGGTTTCTGCTTACATGAAGTGCAAGACTTTAAACTAAAAAATAAATGAGTATCTTCACATTTGGTTGCAGCCAAGCAGGCTCCTGAGGATGCCACCAAAGCTGGAGCAGCTTTCAATGTTCCAATTGTCACAGAGAAGAGAAGTGAGATTTTCCCATGGGCCTGCTCTGTTTATCTAGGAAAAGCAACTGTGGAAACCAACAGATGGCAGTCATAGAGCTCCTGTGCCAAGGTGGCAGTGCAAATATCATTGCTTCTGCTAGCTGGTAGCCAGGCATTAGAGGCAGATGTAACCAATTAGTGGAGATCCCTACTCCTCATCCACTGGCCAGGTTTGCAATGCATGTGATCTATGCATAACAATAAGGGAAGACTTGTCTAAAGTCCTTCATGGGCCGTTGGCTAATGCTCTTTCTGAGGAAACCATGCTGAAACCTTGTTGTGGCTGAGCTGTTTGAAGAGGTCAGCACTAAACCTGCTTTCTCTTCAAAGCAGGAATTTATTTAATCCTAATTTTCATTAAAATGTGTGACTTAACTAAAGTTTTGGTGCCAGGTGGAATTTCTGGTCAGAATGAGATGAAGATTCCCAGAAATGGTTAACCTGGTGAGGTAGGAGATGCAGGTTCAAAGCCACGCTCTAAATCAGGACTTAAATTTGGAAGCTTTATGCCAAGGATCTGAACAGTTTGTTGACTATTAATGTTTTTTTTTTCTTTCCCTGTAGTCTGTTAGTCCTTTCACCAGAAAAAAAATAATCTACTGTGGCACCACAACAAAAAGATCAGCTCCTCTTGAGGTCTCTTCCCAATACTAGTGCCGGGGCCACTTTGGGCATGTAGTTTCCTTCAGGGATCTCTTTCTACAGCAACAACTCTGAACAAGAGTTCCCACAAATAACTTATGGAGGCCTTTATCCCTGGAAACAGCTATGGAGCAAAGCCTTCAGAAAGCCGTAGACATAAACTGGCCAACTGAGTGAATCCTTAAGCAGCCATGAATCTGTAGGACCTCTGATGTTTGAGCAGATAGAGATGAAGTAGCACCAATTCTTGGACTGTCTTGAGGAAAAAAAAAAAGAGCGGGTCATTGTGCTGCACCATGTAAAATGAAGAAGCGTGACTGTGAACTGCAAGCTCTTGGGGGCAAGAGAAGCCTTTACTATATTTGTGCATCATGAAGCACAAAATGGAGCCTGCTCTCAGTTAAGTCTTTTAGCTGCCACAGTAAAATAATAATATTCAGATACAGAACTCAGCAGAACTGAGCTCAGTTTCTGTCAGCTTCACTGGTGGGAAAAAACATCTGAAAACCCTGCAGGAGTTCAGGATTTGGCTATGGCTCTTAGCAAGTGTTACCACTTCAAGTCTTCCACATGGTTCCCATGGTGAGGGAACTTGCTACACTGGTCACTTCACTGAACTCTGCTAAAGGACTGCTCACATGAGAAAATGAGTATACATGCAGTCTGTAAGCACACTACTGTCCAAGTTGAAAATAAGCCAGAGCCCAGATGAGACTCATTATGGCAGTTAATCATGGGAAAATTCCTTGCTGTGACTGTAGTAACTTCTTCTACCTTCCCAGCTCTGGTGGTAGACAAAGAGTTAAAAGAATCGACAAGAGTCAGGACCAGGTGGAACAAGCTGGTTTGAAGAAGCCTTGCTGATGATGAGTAGCTGATGTTATTTAGGGTCATAATTGACCCTGAGAGCAAGACTGGGTCACTATATAATGGTCTTTCAATGTTTTTTCTTCTGTCTTTTTTTTTTTTTTTTTTTTTTTGGGGGGGGGGGAGCAGGAGTGAGGTATTGTTCTGTTTCAGAAAGCTTGTTGGACTACGATTTAATAACGTCAAAACAGGGCAATTGCACAGAGAAAGGGTTTCTAAATGCTGCTATTCATTGAGCTAAGAGATCTTCAGGATAGGTTAAGAAAGATAAAGGATTACCCCGAAAAGCAACAGAGCTTATTTCTTCCAAGTAAAGACTGAAAGACTGTTTTCATTGTGTAAAGTAGCGCTCTGACTAGTTTAAAAGTGAAAGCTGGTCCCTCTTTGGCATGTATTGCCATAAATCAGGATGTTTGTTCTATCAGTGTGTGTACAGCACCTGGCACAATAGGCTCTGTATTGTGATTATGAAGATTATAGTGATAAATCTTTATTTTCTTTTATTTTAGAAGTTTTTTAATGAAGATATTACATCTAATTGCTTTTTTTTGGTAAGTGGAAGAGATCTAAATCTGACCTCTCCCTATAGCCATGCATCACTGGTTAATCCATCTAAGTCAAAGGAAATAACCTTGTGAAATAAATGGGATCAGAATATGACCTGATGTTGGTGTGCTAGAGGTTGGGATTGTTCTGGAATGATGTCAGCGTATTGAAGAAAATAGTGCCAATTAAGTGCTCTGAATCAATTTACATGCCCATAGAGTTACCTTTGACATATACTTTCAGCAGTACCCTTGGGATGACTGTTTTCCCTTGTGATGGATGATTTCCAAGCATTTTTTTATTTAGATGTGACAAATCTGAATATCATGAAGAGGTGGAACAGTTTTATTTTCTAGTAGGATCTTGTCCAGCCAACAAATTCTGTTTTTTCTCTCTCTCTTTTTCTTTCTTTTTCTACCAGTCACAGTAAATGCAATTCCCTGAATGGCCATTATAATACAAGTTTAAGCTGTATTGATAACAATATGACTTTACTGAAAAATGGGAGACCTGAGATGTTTCCAACAAGGATTCCCTTACAGGATTTAGATCAGAGTCTCAGTACACCACCATCGTTAACGCAATGTTCCAGCTGCACTAACTCATTTCAGCAGGAATTCAGCCTGCTAGATGCCTAGAGAGAGTCATTTTCATCCTTTTGTTCTTGTGTGGCAATGTACCATTTGCAATGTAAGATTCATCTTCAAGGCAGACCTGAAGTTCACCTGGCTGCAGTAGTAGGAGCAGTAGGAATTGCATTGCACTGCTCTTTTGCTGTCCTTCTGTGCCCGCATGATGTGGGCCTCTTGCCCCCATATAAGAGGGAAGGTACCACATAGAAAACAAGTGAGTAGATGGTGAAAGGGGGGTTGAGATGTAGCATAGGAGAAAAAAGGAATACCACGCCTGGGTGCATTCACCTCAAGGTGATATTTAAGGGTCTTCACCTCTATCCCATTTCTACATCTGGGTTTCACCAGCAGGTCAGTGCTGGCATGGGTAGATTGCTACAGATGTGTATCAGGGAGGAAGAATAGGAGAGTGTAACCTCAGAAAGCCTTTGTGTGCTCTTTTTTGGGAAGAGCTTGTGTCCTCAGGAGGAGTGCAGAAAAGAGAGAGGAAGTCCCAAGTGTGGTGCAAAGCTGTGACACTCCCTCTTACTGTCCCTAATCTGAGGTCCCTCAGGAGAGTCATTACCTCCAATTTAGTTTCCTGAATGTCAGCAGAAAGGCTGTAATCATGTGTTTGGCAGAGGCAGGGCAGGCCAGGACGTTGGCGGGACCTGTCAGGGTATCACTTCATCTCTCTCACACTTTGTTAGAGGCTGACAGCCAGCTTGCCATTACCATAGCAGGGCCAATTATCTCTGCATTGCAGGAACAAGCCCCAGTTGGCCCCCCTTCCTCATCCACTTGCCCTTCTGCTATGGATCATTAAAATGATTTTGCACACACACAAACACTCTCACACACACACGTGCTGCTGCTCAGCTTAATGAATTACAGAAGTCCCAGCTGTGGGTTCTTCAAGCCTGTCATCATGGGCAGGAATACTGTAGAGTAGGAGAAGAGATGTATTTTTTTTATATTTTAAAAATCATGAGATATTAAAGGTTTGTGTTTCCCCCTGGGTTTAATTACACTGAATGCATTTAAACTGCTCTAATAGGTAGTAAATCTCTAAAAAGCTACAGATTAGAAGAGGGTTCATCACCTTCATATAAGGTGAGGGAATTCTAGCTCTTCAGCCCAGAGGGATTTCTCCGGTGTACTGTGAGGGAATTTCTACAAACCTTTTGGTCTCGGTCTTCTGCAGTCTATACTAAGATTTTGAAAGAATTTTGAGGTTCCTTGTCACTGATCATACACTGCTTCACATCTTCGGGTGCTTGCATCCAGAGTTGGACAGTCTGCCTCAGGCACCAGAGGAATTCAGGAACTCTCCTGTTCATGGGCCAAATCAGGATTCACTACTGCTGTCTCTGGGATCTGGCCCCAACCAGCACATTGCATCTGCTCATCAGGCCATGGGACAGGCTGTGCCGTGCACCCAGGGCAGCTTTCTCACCTCCATACCTCACTCCCACTCTCCTGAGGACACATGGCTGATATTACCCTGCTGTGAGCTGAGACTGCTACTCAGGACAGACATCTCTCCACCTGCTACTCAGGACAGACTCCCTGGCTTCTGGAAATCTTAGCCAGGCTATCTTCCCCTTCACCCTATGCAAACCATACAATGTTTCTCTCTCTTCCTTTTTTTTTTTCTTTCCTCTTCTCTATCTCTTTTTTTCCCCACTTTTGTAAAACAACTTAAATGTCATCTTCCTGCAATTACCCACAGAAGAGAGAAATGAATAGGAGCATTCCCACAGGGGTCCCTGTCTTAAATGAGGCTTTTGTTGTTAAAAATTGTTACTCAAAGCAGTACAAGCCTTTGGAATCACTCACATGTTCCTGGTAACTTCATGCATGGGGCTTTGAATTCAGAGAGCTTGTTTGGAGTCTGCCAGCCTTTCTGGAGGTATGAAATCTGGGCGCATAATTCATGCCAACGGCAGCAGCCCTTTTTGCTCAATGCTGGCTGCTACATTGCCACAGACAGGTAACTGAGTTGTGCCTACCACAGCCTTGTCCCTGCACATCTACTACCCAGCAGGGTCTGCCAGAGGACTTCCTCTGAGTGACTGAACTGGGAGAAAACACGGTAGTGTGGCTTGAAATTTTTCCTTGTCTTTGTTCCTCTGTTGCCTCCAGGCATTGTGGTTTGGGATAGGTGTTCTGTGCTCCATCCCCATCCCAAACAGGGTGACTCTGTCTAGTGATTACAGGTGAGGGTCAGGGGCTGTGCAAGGTCCAGGGTTCCCTTTGGGTGAAGGATTATCATCCCTCCCCATGCCTCAGTTTCCCCATCTGAAATGTGAAGGCAGTGACACTCCTCCCTGTGCATGAGGGGATAGTTAGGAAGCCTAACATGATAATAGTTCAGATTCATCCTCATGATAAAGGCTGAGAGAAACCTAAGTGTTGCCTAAGCTCCATGGGTATCTGCCATCCTCACATACAAGATTTGAACAGAAAATATCATGGAAGGGCTAAAACTTTTGATTGTAGAGCTGAGAAAGGAAGCTTCTCATTTGCTTTTTTCCCCATTTCTGAAAGATTTAGGAGTGGGAAGGTACATGCCAGGCTTTGAGCAGGGTTACAGAGAGAAATTGCAACAGCTGCACAAAGCTGATGTCAAATCTCTGCACACACTCCCCCTTTCTTCTGGGCCTAAAAGTCAAGGCTAATGGTACCTGCTCCCCACAGCACAGACTGCAGTATCCCCTGGGAACTTAGACAGCAATCCTTGCCTGCTGGTACCAGGTCATACATTTTTTTCATTCATCAGGAAGGAGCTCAATTGGGCATGGGTGCAAAGCACTGATATAGCCAGAGCTGCAGCACCAAGTTAAACAGCCAGCCTGAAATTAAACTGTGTAATGAGGGTGTCAGTCAATTTTACAAAGCTTAGGGAAGTGAGAAGGAAGAAAGCCTAGCTCTGTCATGCCATGCATATGGGCACACATGCATTTCTCCTTCTCTTCTCTGGGCCTCACCCCACCATAGAAAGAAGGAAACAAAACCTACCACATCTTTCCAAACAAATCACAAAATCAGCATCCTTTTAAAATGGGCTAAAAAAAGAGATTAAACTTTAAATACCATCTCTTTCCATGCTGCTAAGCAGCTTATTTATCACAGTGTGAGCCCACCTTAAGAGCTGTGACGACAGAAAGCTCCACTAGTAATTACTGCAGGGAGCCAGAAGGCATGAATGAGTCACCACAACCCCAGTGTGCAGCAGACAAGGTAAGGGGAAACAGATAGACAAGGAACAAGAGCTAACCATGCATGGGGCCTTGAAACCCTCTCAGGAAGATATGCCAGTCCATCTTCTTTGCCCCTTGCCAGGAACCCAGGAACCAGCTAGCCAAGCAGACAGCTGATGCTGGAGCTAAGTCCTCAAGGGAGCATCCTCAGAGGTAGGGCTTGACCTTGAGTCCTGACCCGCCAGAGGAAAATGAAACTTTCCCGTGAGAAGGAAATATCCTCAGCTTACTTGGGCTGCATATGAGTCCAAGCTGTGCCCTTCAGAGGGCTGACAGAAATGGTGCTGAGCAAAGATACCCTCAGTTTATTGCTGGCTGCCCTTCCTGCTCTGCCTCTGCTAACAGACATACTGGCTTCATCAGCAACCTCCATCTTCCCAGTCCCGCACACTGGGGGGAATTGAGCCACTTCAGTTAAGTGAGTGACGTTGGGGAGAATCTAAGGCGACAAGCAGGGCCTGCTGGGAATAGAAAGGCAGTTCAGCCCCAAGAAACCTTGGCAGCTCCTGCCCAGACATTAGAATATGTCTGCTCCTCCTATGCAGTGCTGGAGCTGACAGCAGGGTCAGCCCATGCCTTGCAGCAGAAATAACAGCTCTGGGATGAAGGGCCATCATCTCCTTTGCATCCTGGGAGATGATGATAGGTGTCTTCTACCATCATTGTCACTGGGCATCAATAGCAGATGTCTTTCCTTCTTTTTTGTAATAAGATCCTGTTCACGGCTCAACTTAGTAGCAAGGTGTTTTTAGGAGCAGGTTACCATTGCAAAAAAGAGATTCAAACATTATTAGGGCCTGGTTGTGATGGATATTGCAAAAACATGCAAAGTGCAAAAATGTCCTGATGAGCTAATCAGCAAAGACACCTTGCAGAGGACAGAAGAGCCACATCAAGGGGAAGTGAGTTACCCACATTCATCTCATAGCTCGGTGGCTAAAGTGGGAATGGAACTCAGAGCTCCTGCTTCTTGTCCATTAGATTTCCTGGATCTGGGCCCAACCTACTCCTCAAGAGGATAATTAAATGGGACACTGGCTCTGAGCAGTGTCTGATTTAGCTTCACACCTGGTGGGCTTAGTCACCAGCACACAGACTCATCTCCATAAGAACAGTGCCTGTTACCTGTGCTCTGACACATCAAATGTGGTCTTAAAATAGCACTGAGTTTCTGACTGAGTTCCCCTGGGATTTCTCCAGATCTATCTTTCCTGCCAATTGCATTAAAATGATTATATTCTCCGATGGCTGCAATTTGCATGATCTTTTATCCCCCTGCTCACCTCTGCCTTGCACTGGAACTCTGGGCCTCCTCTCCTCCCACCAGTTTAGATCCATGTTACAATCTTAAGCAGGGTTTGCTTGTGTCTTTCTGCAGTGGCTGTTCCCAGGAGAAGGTCTCTAGGTCATAGAGACAAAGGTAACAGTGGTTGACTAGGTTATATTGGCAGGCAACCTAGCAATAGCAGATAGAAATGCAAAGCATAGGAGGAAAGCTACAAACAGGTTCCCAACAAAAAAAGTTTACATGTTCTGGGCTTACACATCTTGATCTCTTTCAAGCTGTGAGAAAGCTTCAGCTTCTAAAAAGGGCTATTTAAGGCCATGTCTTATGGCATTTGCCCCTTTCTGTACACTGGCCTTCACCTATATGTGGAGATCACAGTTAACACAACAGTAGCTTCATCACGGTTCATACATAGTTTCCATCAGCACTGAATTAACAGACAGCATCCTACAGAGCATCAGCCTGAGCAGCAGGGAGAGCTGCTGTGGCTTTCTGTGTACTTCCTTTCCCGATAAAGATCCAAAGTGATTTTCTAGTGCATAAAAAATGTCTGATGCCTGCAGATTTCTCCCTTTTGCAGAGCCATGACCTTCAGGAGGTTTAGACAAGTACAGAGCCATGTGGCTGCTCAGCTGGACTTGTTAATGGTTGTCCCACTTCAAACAGAGAGGCCTAAGGGGAAGATGGCTTAGACTCCAGAAGGGAAACAGCTATTTCCATGGACAGTTATCAAGATGGTGGCTCTGTGCCATCCCTTTAACCTGAGATCCTAACTGGAAACTTCCAGCAGCCCCAGCAGGAAGAACTTGGATCTGGCAATCCCAATAATGAAGTCCAGCTGGCTCCTTGGCCAGCAGCTCTCTGGTGCTATTACGGTAACATCGCCAAGGGCTGGATGGCAGCAAGAATATCGTGAACAAGGAGGAAGAAAGGTGATGAAACATTGTGAATATGGTACCAACCAGCCACAGAGCACTCCATCGCTACAATAAGATGGTGGCCCTGTGGCACTGGAATGCCAGCCAACTGCCCTTGGAAGTTCAGGGGGAGCAACAGAAGTCATCCACTGCCATCAGACCCCCCATGAGAACGGGGGATCCTCTGTGATCACAACTTAGTCCTCTGCCAATTAGATGTCTACAGCAGCTGCTTTGTAGAAGTCCTGATTCTGAAGGGACATCTCCTTAATTTCTACTCTATTTCAGATTTTGTATCAGAGTATCTCATATTGGCCATCTTCCTTCCCTGCTCCTAGGTACAGTGGACCAGAGTAGGGTGGTGAGATGGTTCCATGTTCTGTGCATTACAGAGCCTCTTGTTAACCTACCCGTGTGAGGTAGCCAAGGATAGATACAGAACATAGGAATGTTTATTTATTGGAGGGAAAAGGCATCCATGGAGGCTGTATGGGCAGGACGAAAGGGGAATTTCTCTCTGGAAAGAGACGGTTTTAGGGAGGTGTTGGTATTGCTGGAAATAACAGAAGAGAGCAGTAGCCTGAAAGGCGCAGGGGTGGTGACAGCTTTTCTCCAGCTGGCTGACCGACAGGAAGAGGAAACCCCTGGACATCCCAGGCCCTGCAGCCCTCCATTCCGCGATGTGTCTGCTACCCTGCAGCAAGAGCTGATACTGCGTTTTTCCATCGTGGCCACCGGAGGGCAGCCCGAGGGAGGGAGCCAATCTCACCCCTTCCCTCTCCAAAAACGGAGGCTGAGGGGGCAAGGGGAGCAGCGAGAGGTCGTACTGGGGTAGCCACGATAGGGCAGACTGCCGGGGCACAGCTCCAGGGCAGAAGGGAGGAGGTGGACGGAAAGCTGCTTTAATTGATGGAGAAGTTTCAGCAGTGAGCTAGAAACGTGCCGGCTGAAATAGTTCAGCTCTCTATTAGGGAGAAGCATTTTATGTCTGTGCAATGAAGAAACCAATTAGAGGCATGATTTAATCAGTGTGTTTTAGTGGGCGCATTAAGGGACCTGGATGTGGCTACAATAAAGAGCCAGCCAGAAAGCTTTGATGGTGTCCAAAGCTGTAAAGCCACTTCCTAAACACATCCCCTCCAAGGGATATTTGTAGCCTCCAGCCAGGTCGGGGTGAAAGTGGTGAGAGGGCAAATGGTAGCTTCTGCTGACATGATCTGGATTTAAAATAAATCAGGTGAATCTGACAGATCCCTTAGGACACCAAGGTAAGGTCTTCCCTATTGAAGTTGGCAGGGCCAGGGGATGTCATGTTAGTGACCGCAGGGCCTGCTTTTCTTTACTTGAAAGAGGCTTTGATAAAAACGTCTAGGCCAAAATACTCACCTGTGGTTCATGATCATAACTGTCTCTGCCCTTATCACTGCTGCAGTGTCCAGCAGGAATAGGCCTACCTGCTGCACGAGCACAGGGCAGCCACCAGCACAGCTTCACCCCAAAGACTTCCTAATTGAGTGAACAGTTTGGACTGACCTTTTAGGTTGTGCATACCCCTTAAAGGACCCTTGGCATTTCTATCCCTTCTGAAATGCAGATGCTGGTGTGCTGTAGCAGGAGCGATGGCTTGCACACATTACAGGCATGTATTTTGAGCAATACATAAAATAGTCCCCAATTGCTCACTTGCATTGCAGATATATGTGCTGTATTTCTGCAAGGGGAAAGGTAGTGATGGCCTCTGACAAACTGAATTTTCCCTGCTTTGATTCCTTGTGAAATTTCACTTGTTCCTCCATTTGCCTCTCAAAAATCTCAAAAGCACAGGTGCAACTCACTGATTTTTCTGTACAGTGCAGGCTGCATTTCAATGGTAGGTGAAATGTTACACAGCCCTCCTGCAAAGTGCTTAAGGACCCAGCAGGAGGAGAGGCACTGCATAAAAGTAAAATATTGTGGCTCTCAGTCAAAAAAAAGTAAGACTT
The DNA here is from genome assembly GCF_028389875.1 of Rhea pennata. Taxonomy (NCBI): domain Eukaryota; kingdom Metazoa; phylum Chordata; class Aves; order Rheiformes; family Rheidae; genus Rhea; species Rhea pennata. The sequence goes on from NC_084680.1 coordinate 7,199,806, forward strand.
TACCTTTTGGACAGAAGTCAGGGTGCCGTCTCTTTTTCCTGGGAAAGATCAGGCCTCAGCTTAGTGAAAGGAAAGTGAGCGCTCTGCCTATGGCAGCATGCAGAACCAAATAGCATTTCTTTGCTGCAAACTCTCTTTGGCTGAAAGATACAAGGATGCTGAAGGAAAGGAAGTCTAAAAGGAAAATAAATATCGAGGTGAATGACTTTTAAAATTCTTGGGCTGCTGTCATACCCCGTAGGAAATGCTGCTTCTGTGAGCAAGGACTTGTATTTAGTTCTGTTCTTCTTATACAGCCATGAGTATGTTACTATCACTAAAATGGTCATCATCTCACTTCTTTCTGAAGTCTAGAGGAAATAAATATTTTGCAAGCTATGATGTACTCATATGCTACAACAATATGAAATACGTAAATACCTAAAATAGATCCATTCCTGTCAGCAAATATCCAGACATTCTGAAATAATTCTCATCAGTTCAGTTTCCAAAGATAGATAGTTCCAAGCTAACCTCATTTCTCTGAGGAAATGATTTTTTTTGAGAGAGAAGGGAACACTAATGTATTTAACCCATCTCTATTTCAGTGTTATATTTCATTTGAGCCATATTAGTTTCACCAGTTTTGCTTAGAATTAGCATAAGACTTGTAAACTAGTCTCTGCTTGTGGTTAAAGGAGAGGTAACAACAAATAAAACTGCAAGATGAGTTGTTCTTTGGAAGGGAGTTATTAGTAATTTTTTCATGAATGACCTTGGGATATGATTTTTCAGGTCTGATCAAGAATTTGCTTAATGTGAATTAGGAGGCAAGGTTTCCACAGAAGTAGATGGGTATTGCACAGAAAAAGATTTGGATGATCTCAAGGACTGGATTGCCAGGCTGGTGTGTGATGCTATAATTCTTATTTTACGTGTGTTAGGACTGGAAACACAGCCTCTGCTAATATCATGAGGGGAGAAACATCAGGGTGTAGAAGCTGATCAAAGGAGGACTGTGAATCACCAATGAGTTTTGTCCATGAAAATGTCAGACAACATCCTAGAATGTACTAGGCAAAGAATTCCCTAAAGAGAGACGGAGGTATTAATGCCATTATGTAAAGTCCTAATATTCTTGTATCAGGAGTAGAGCATGACAATTTGGTCACTCAAGGTTGGAAAAGATAAATTCAGTGGGGATAGACGCAGAGAGACCATTTGCAAGTCTCTCCTTTTCCTTGCTCTGTTTTATAAAAGAAACTAATAGAGTTTAGCTTGTTTAGAATTAAAGGCTGAGAGGAGATGATCCCTTTTTCTAAGGGAAAGGGAGATAACCCAGGAAAAAGTGAGTTATTGAAGCTAAAGAACAGTATCAACTTGAAAACTAGGGGGCATAAACAGACTCGGTAAAGTTAGGAAACTAGAATTGGGTGCCTGATAACCAGACCAGTGAGGTTAAAAGCAGCAGAGAGGCTTGACAAACTTCCAGCAGGTTGTGGACATTATCAAGTACAACTAAAGCAGGGCAAGGAGATGGGATTTAGTAGTTCTGGGGCCCTGCCTGTGCCTTTTAATCTAACTCAGTGGTGGTAGTCCTAGTTGTGTTTTGTCTGTGATATTATGAGGATGCAAAACTTTTAGAGGATGTCAGAAATACACCCATCTGTAGACCAGTCATTAGAACTTAGATGCAGCAAACAGCTTTTTGTGCACACAAATGAAAAAGAAACCACAGTCCAAATTTTACATGGTTAAATATGGAGATAATTCCTGTTCTTCACCAAGGAAATCTGCCTCCTAGCAGATTGTATCCCTGCTTTTCCACATGCCCTAAGAATAGGTGTCTTTCCAACCTATCTTTTAAGAAAATTAAGACCTCTCATTCAGCTACATGACGTCCCATGCTCCGTGCCTAGATGAAGGGCTAACAGGGCTGCTTCTAGTTCTGGTGTCAGCTCACTGATGCCCAAGAGACTGAAGCATCTCTGAACGTACTTGAACTTCTCTTTTATTTTTCACCAAGCTGGGCTAGACTGATCTCCTCCAGCATCTGTGTGTCCAAATAACCAACCTTTATATAAATCCTTCCATAAACATGTAATCTGTACTGCATCAAAGTCTCTTCTGTGATAAAATCCCTAAAAGAGGCTTTCACATGAGAAAAGCATGGTCCACTCTCTTGACATCCACTATTGCGTGGTTAGTCATCTCAATTTCACTAATGCCCAATAAGTAAGGGATATTTTTGACAAGTCCTGACTAGTCTGGGATACACAGAGAAGCAATAAAACATATTTCAAAAAGAGATCTGTTATATTTTCAGATCACAGTAAGTCTTAACATAAGCTACATACAATACCAAGCAGCTATTTCCTCTGTGCCATACAAATACAAGCAAGCTTCTACTCCTTCCCAGCAACTTCAGACTATACTGGAGATATCAAGAGAAATTTCCTCTGTTCACTGTTCTGGCAAGGACCAGCCAAAAAGGCTGTCAACTTGCAGTTTGTTGTTTGTACAAACTAGAGGTCTCCAGAGCAGAACTCCCAGGAAAAGAGCTAAGACCCACAGGCGTGTACTGGAATAAGAAGGCAACATATGACGTGCTCCCTAGCCAAAGGCTAGTGCTGTAATTAAGCTGACCTAATTGCTTGTCTGCTTCTTGGGAAGATGATGGCACAGGCCAGGGGTCAATACAAGCTCCTTGGATGCTGATGTGACCCCAGGTGGAGGGAGGTTTTGTCTGGGACTTCTACACACTCAGAGCAGAATGGGGGCATATTGCTTTTTAGCTGCTGATTCAGCATCCCCCAGCCTTGCCAAGCGTTTGGGCTCTCAAGCCATTTACGTCCAAAAGCAATTGGAGAAATCATTTGACAAGCTTCATCCCGAGATATTGGCAGATTCCCAAGGCCGACTTTGTTACTCAAAGACTATGTTTACAGTGAAATGATTTAGGGATTGAGGGATTATCCAACACGGGCCCTCAGCCCAACACCTCCAGAAGTACCAAATACCTAATCATTCCTGACAGCAGGAATCAATCTTCAGGAGCTGAAATTCTTCTTCTTTTTAATTTTTACTAAGATAAAACAAAATTGTTCTGTTCAGACAGTGCTGTCTACAAATCATTAATAAAGGCAATTGGCTGATTTACATCTGGCATTACAGAGGTCAGAACAATAAAACAAGATCTTATTTTGCAGCTAACACACATGCTCTGCTATCCTTTATGAAAGCTGTCAAAAGCCAGTGCACGATGGGGAAGTGAGGTAAGGAGGACCAGAAATTATGGTGGGAGAGATCGCAAGGGAAATGGAGTCGTGTATTTCTAAGAGGGTGGAGGACGTTTTCTGCTGTGTGGGTTTTTTTTGTTTTTTAAGATTTATGAAGAACAGGGCTCTGAGTTGTTTGAGAGCTGCCAGCTCTGTTCTTCTCATCAGGGAGCAGGCTTTTCTGAAGATGGGTGTGTAGTGACCCTTCAACTACTTACAAGTTTTCCCATTGGAAACTCCAGTCTTCTTAAGAAGTTCTGCTCTAAAATGTCATTAGACCAAAGTCTGCATAAATCCAGTAACTGGAGAATACCTTAGTGAAAAACATTTAGCAGGAACATTTTGTGATGGTAGAAAGCATTTGGGCTTTGACGTGCTATTTAATTATTAGGGGTAGACTGACCATATATAGATGTACTTGAACCACGAGATGTTAGAGAAAAGAGAAAGAGCCTGAAAACCAACTCAGGCCCAGATTCTACAAGCTCGTGCACACAGCTGCACTCCAGCTGACTGCAAGAAGATCAGACAACCCCATAGAGTCTGTTTGCTTAGATTATTAGACAGCATAATTCACCAATTCGCCAATGCTAGATCCTGAGCTGTTCCCTCATTATAGAAAATCACAGTTAATAAATTTCTTTATCAGTCATACTCCACATTCTGTTTTCCTAAGTACCATACTGAATATTTTGCCTTTTCCTACATCCAAAGGCCTCCTCATAAAAAGCAGAAATCTGCTCAAAAACTAAGCACAAAATGAAATTAAAATAAGCATTTGTGCTATAAAAAAGGCCCTCCTCTTTCATGTATCCTTCTGATTAAAACCCTAGTTAAATGCTAGACAGGAGATCACTGCAATTTTCTTAAACTCTTGGATCATCAAAATTTCCTGTCCATCCCTCAGCCTTTTAAGTTGCTTCTCTTAATGATGATATTGATTTTGATTTTAGTTTCATCTAGTTTTAGTCTGTCCTAGTGATGGACTCTCACTGCTTCCCAACAGGAGATTAGTTTATAGTCCAGCGGACCTCATGGGTAGGAATCCTTTCCTGACATCCCGCTTAAGTTTTCTTTTTTTTTCTTTAAACTTTTTGTGATTTGATTGGATAAAGCAATTAAATCCTGGAGTCAGAAAGAGAGGAGAGCAGAAGAGAGGGGAAACCAGCTGAGATAAACTGCCAAGTGACCAAAAATACATGCAAGAGTTTCCTCCCCAGAACTGATTTCCTATTGCAGCCGTAGGTTTTATAGAAAATTTGTTTACCAAGAATCTTTTCTAAGGAAAGGAAAGGAATCATTGTTTAGAGGAATCTGAGTCAAACAGGAGATACTTCAGATACCTTCTGAATTGGAAAAGAGATTATCATTAAGACATAAGTGTGAGACTAAATTTTCAGAATTTTAAAGTCACGAGGAACTGACTCTGATTATTTATGTGGACCAATCTGCTACTGTACCCTCTCATATTCTTAAACTGCTGTAAACGTTAGATCAATCAGATGAGAAGCCTGTCTAGGTTAGTATCTTGCCTCAAGAAGTTATTAATAGTAGATGTTCAAGAAGCATATAGAAATGATCACTGTTTCCCACAGACCATCCTGAGCAATTCTTCTTTCTCCTTTTTGCTCATGATTTTCCCAGACTGGAAATCCTAGTAATCGTCTTTCCTACTTCAGATTAGAACAGGATAAGATCACTCAAAGGCACATTGGTAGATCAGGAGATGAATAGTTCAGAAATCTGCTATGTTGCCCTTTTAAATGAAGCCTAGAACTGCAGCATTTGTGTCCAAAGGAAGGTAATACGAGTTTTCTTATGTTTCCAAACAACCACAAACTCATTTCAAAAGAAATCCAAAATAAAGATCCCCATGCAGTAATCTAATGAATTATCTGAACTACTGAAAAATCTATGAAGAAAACAGTATGGAAGAAGGAGTTAATAAAACATAGGACATAGCTTGGCAGAGGAGGAAAAGCAAGATAAATTGGGCAGGAGAAAAGCTGTGAAGATCCTTGAAGTTTAGCTTGAAATCCAGTCAGAACAGAGGAAGTCACAGATTTTTTAAAGGCAAAAAGAGCATTAGGATGAATGCATTCTGACTTGCTGCAAAACACAGACTGTAGGAGCTCTCCCAGTGATTGTTTTATCAAGCTTAAGAACTTGTGATTTTAATTCAAAAATACAGCCTTCTCGAAAGCCAGTCAGCTTCACAAAAGAGGCTGACTCACCATACCTCTTAGGAACCTGCTCTGGTGACTAATTGCTCATATTGTTAAAAATGAGCCTCTAATTTGCAGCATCGACACTGACAACCTCAAATTCCAGCCACCTGATCTTTGTCTTTTGTCTGCTAGAAGTAACTGAAGAAGTGGGTGTGTGTGAAAGAAAGAAAGGGAAAGAGATTCTAAATCTTACCATGAAAACGTTTTCCTGTAAACTGCAGATTGAAGGAGATTGTGGGATAAACCACTGAGACTGGAAAAAAAAAATGCAAAAATGCAAGAACATGACCACGGCAAGCATATTCTTAGGGCCTCGATGACAGAGGAAGGGACAGATTTAGATTAGGGGCACTTGATTTCACAAAACTTTTAACTTTTTTGGAGAAGGGGAGTCAAAACCAATCTCTATCTTGCTTTCCTTAGAGAACAGGGGTTGGAAGGATATTAGTAATGATGAGAAACGGAGGTGCAAAAATAGCGTAGATGAGAAGGTGGATTTTTTTGAGAGATTAGTGGAAAAATCCAAGGGAAGATGGCACAACAAGAAGGGGTGATGTGCAAAACTGGACAGATGGGCAAATTTCTCATTGGGGAAGCAGACAAGCATGGTAACTAATCAAACTATGTGGACTGGGGAAAGAGTGGACAAGGGGCCAGGAAAGACTCGATACTTTATGTGGCCTCCTCTGCCTCTCTTTCCTACACTTCAAAGCTCAGCCTGATAAGATGGGAACTAGTAGACCTAAGTTTGGAAGGCTTTACTTGAAAGCAGTAAGATTTCAGTGTTGTTTTGCACTACTATAACATAGAAAAGTGATTTAGGCAAACGGCTTTTGTAAAAATTAACAAATCAGATGCAATTTAAAAAGTAAAACTTAACGAAGACACTGCAAAGGCAGATTTTCATTTCTTTCTGAGCAGTTTATTACTCAGCTATATAAACGCATTGCTACTAATGAAAGACAAATTACCCATATATGCTGATTTCTGGTTGATGAATTCTAAGGTCACCAAGAGTCTATTAAACACAAAATGAAGGAACAGGAATGGAAACAGGGGAGTTCTGGCAAGACATATGTTAAATCCACACAATTCAACAGAGTTGATCCGCTTGACACGCATTTCCATAACCAACTATATAACTCTGTCTCTTCTAAAAACCCTTTAATAAGACCAGCATATAATTTTGGCATCCAGAACATATCAACAGTCAGTAAGATCTAAACTCCTCATTGACTAGTGGGAGTTGAAGTTCATGGATTGGGTCACTGTAAGGTAATTTCCTTTAGCTTTCCAATAAACTCTTTGTATTGACCTAAGACCTCCAAAATTGTGAGTGGTTAATAGCATCCATAAAAATAAAATGTAGGTGCAAAATATCTGAATTTGAATAGATTTCCTAGAATTTTATTAATTTATAGAAGTTGAAGGTTGTGCCATATGTCACTAGAAAGTAATTTTCTCTGGATGTGCAATAAGGGCTTAGATTTGATTTATGACCTAAATATTGCAAGATATTAATACATCTCCACACCAGATGGTAATGTACATGTGAGGAAATGTACCTTTTCTTTTCTAAAATTGCTAGATTTTTTTTTAATTTACTAGGATAAACTCAGTCAAAGGCATTCATTAATTTTTGAACACTGAGCACTTATGTAGACTGTCCCTATCTCTGACATAGATTGCTGTGTTATTCCTGTATAAAATACATTTAAAATGGTTCCATAAACTGTTCGAGAGACTATATATGTGGTATCCACGTATATATCTATTAGGATTGTCCAGACTTGATATGTCTCTAGAAACAGACAATGTTTTGGGCCCTTGGGATCCAATTTAGATGCTGTTGGGGATTACAGCTGCAAACAAATAAGAGGAAAATATATATTCATAATCTAGTTACAGGAACTAACAAACACATCAGGTAGTTTGGAGGGAAGGGCTCCTTTACAACTCCAGGGCAAAAATTCATGAGAAGGCTGAACAGCTATTTTAAAATTTACCAGTGTGGTTTTGTGAAGTGAAAAGATACCCAAAACTTTGTTTTCTAGGGACAAGAGGTAGTTCACTATTTTCTGCTGTTTGGTTATGACTGCATTAAGTCCAGTGATTTCCTGGAGAGATGTTAATATCTTATTTATATACTGGGTAAACAATATGTACTTTTCTACCTCCAGAATAAAAGCTATGCACCAGAAATTCTCATATTCCCTGGCTATCAGTGCATAAAATCAATCTCTCTGCCAATTCCTTTTGGAACTGCAAGTACAGACTAAATAATAAGGGTTTGTTTCAAATAAGAATTTCCATCCCTTAGGAAACTCCAGTCTTTCAAAAAGTAGTTTCATCTTGAATCAGGAGATGTTAATATGACAGTCAGCTGACCCAAGGGAGAACTACAGTGCGTGATGGGAATTGAAGTCCAACCAAGGAAGGCAAATTATAGGGAAGAGTAGAGATGCAAAGCACAGATGAACATCTATACCCAGATCCTCTTGTAAAATCAATTTTAATGTTGAAACACAACAATTTTGATTTTGCAGGTGAATTTTTCTTTCTTTCTTTCTTTCTTTTTTTTATTTCCCCCAGGTTCACCTCTCTACTACTTAGTGGCATGAATTCATCTTGAATATGACCTCACTACAAATGGAAAACACAGTAGAGGTGTGTTTTGATGGAGGAAATGGTATCGTTTCAAAAGCTAGGTGGGCATGCTTCAAATGCACACTGATACATATTTAGGATCTTGCTTCATGGTTTATTCATGCTGTCAGGTTGCTTTGCTGTTAGAGAGAAGTCAAAACCAGTTCCACGCTCCGAGTTCCTTGGTGGGCACTCCTGTTTTTGGACTGGACCTTCAGCAGATCTGACGTTTGCCTCAGCTCTGCCTGTGGCATTTTTTCCCAGCTTCCTTGTAGAAAGCTATCTAAAGGTCCTTCAGGCTCTGGGAGTTCAGGGAATGCTTTATACAGATTAAGTTTAAAGTGAAAGAGTGGACCAAAGGCTTTAAGTGCTTTGTGATTGCCTGCCGAGAAGCTGATGGACATGAGAACAGTGGGGGGCTCATCAAATGACTGAGGAGCCGGATTATTATTTCCCCTACCCTTTCCTGCCAGCTCAGACCTGTTATTTCAGGGCAGAACAGCAGGCAAAGGAAACGGAGCTTGACTCTCTGGCTAGGTTAGCATTTCTGATGCAAGACACCAGGTGGCTGGATTGACGAGAGGCTGTCACAAGCCGAAATGTTTGCTGTCTTGAATGAGAAATAATAGTCTGGGAAAAATCTCTGCCTTGCAAAGGTCTAGGGCTAGTCCAACTCGGGCCATTCGGGAGTGGAGGGTGTTACATAGGTTGGCAGCTGAATTCACTCCTCAGTGATAAGCCTAATTTCTGGTTATGCTATGGACAGAAGCATAAGGCATGAGCCAGGGCTGGGAAGACCAGTAAAAGATACGCTGCAGTTACTGCTGCATAGATAAACAGCAATAGCAGGAAAAGTGACTGACTGATGGCTGGTTTGTCCTGAGCACAAGTCGAAAGAACAAGCTTCCTCTGCAAGTTGTTTTCTCCCTACCTCAACCAAAAGACGACTGCTATTCTGGTGAAGTGACAGATGCTGCTACCAGTCATATGACTGGGCAGAAATGCTCTCATTTTTCGCAGTATGAAATTATGTGTTCTAGTATCCAAGGGTAATTTCTCACTATTTATTCTTGCTTACCCCTGACCCATCCCCTGCTATCTATGCCTACATTTTTCCTCTTGAATAACAGACTCATGTCTCTTCTGTACTCCTTCCTATGAGCCATTAACAGGAAAGCACAGAATCTCTGTGCAAATGCACAAAAACATATGTGTGAAACACTGCATGTCCCAGTAACATCCTGGAGCTATTATTAAGGATTGGAACATTACTGTCATGTACGTTATATAGCCAAGTTGTAATCACAATGTGATGGCAAATAAGAGTCCAAATTCACAGAAATCTAAAGTACTGTTTTTCCACTTAGGAAAAGTGTCACATTATTATCTTGTATTGTTTCAATGTCACTTCTAGTTTTAAGCTGTGGCTGGGTCGTGTATAGTGCTAGGTAGTGTATATAAAGAACGAGAGTCAGACACTGTTTCAAAGAGCTTTCTAACCAGGTATAAGGCATGAAATGCATAAGACAGATGGGAATGTAAGGAAATAATGAGATGATGTGGGTCAGTGCGAGAGGCAGGAGCCAGCAGATTAATTGCATGATTTTTGCAGACATCACGACCGAGTTTGATTTAGGAAGGGATTTGGAGAAGTATGATGAGATAGCTTTGTAGATGTTAAAGGAAGTATGAGGAGCAGTATGGGGAAAACACAAAGATAGCTTGTTTGAAAATGGAACAGGTGGGCGAGGAAAGACTGGCACCAGAGGCCAATTGGAGGTGAGAACCAACATTTCCAAGCTGAATGACAGATTATGGAGAGGGTGGGTGAAGATGGACTGTGAAAGCAAGTATGTGCAGCATATGTTAGAAGTGATTGAGAAAGGATGATACCAGAGAGAAGGATATGGAGGATGACTGAAATCAGTGGGTAGAGAACTTGGCATCTGAATCCCAGAAAGACGTATGTGCGTGGAACCAGACTGCATTTGTTAATACCAGAGGTAAGGTCAGTCCTTGCAGTCATTCAGAGATATTGAGAAGCCGGACAAAAGTTTTGGCTGCAAGGCAGGAGAGGCAAGGTCATGTTTATTTAGAGATGTTATGAGGCTTCTAGAGGCATAGCCTGAATGTGAGGGTTCGGAGTGTGATCTGGGCAGATGCCCAGGTTATGAGGCTGAGTGACAGGGAGCACAAAGAGATCCACACTGGTGGAGCTAAAAGGCAGTAAGAAGGCACTGGGGTGAAAATTAAGATTTTTGCACTTGCCCTTATGACCCCAAACTGGTGGTTAGACAGCCCCAAGGACATGTCAGAGAGACAGACCTAGATTTTAGCTCAAGCAGGAGACAGAGCTGAGTCTGTGATGTTAATAAAGGTGGAAATTTCATTTTGATTTTGGAGATCGTGTTATTCTGTGATGGATTCAGATACAAGAGGAGAGAGAAATAGACTGGACCCTGAACATCAAGGGAACCCCTGAAAGCAGGATAGGTTCTATTCATGGATGACATCACCAAATGATTAGGGGGATAAAAAAGCAGCAGGAGAAGATGGAACTAGAAAGCAAAAATGAGGCAGGTCTTCAAGAAGTGAGACGTGGCTAGTTTCATGCAATGCTGCTGACAGGTCAAGAAATGGGATGACTGGTGGAATATAACTGGAGGAAAGTAGTTATTCATGCACTGAATGCAATACTCTATGTCAATATAGCCATAAAAAAGGGGTGGAGTTTCTATTAAAGTGGTAGAAATAGAGATACCATTGGTAGCCTGAGATAACAATGCAGGTGGTGTTTATCCAGCATCAAAATGACAGCCTGACATCTTACTAGAAATTGTACAGCACTGATTTGCTTTTGGATAATTGTTCATCTTGCATGTTATAAGTTACTTATTGGCTAAGACCCAGGACTCCTCAGATTAGCTTTGGCATTCCTCATCTAAGCTGTGATCATTTTCATATTTCACATGTCTTGGATTTCATGTAGCACATGGCATGTATTGAGTTTTCCTCTGCAAGTACAGAGCACGTATAAAACAGAGAGGCCCTGAAATTAGATTCTCCGATTCTCCTTGGTCCCCATGAGCTGACCTGGACAAAAGCTCTAAAGGTGATTGTGTCCATGAGAGTGGGTTTCACTCTCTGCAGAGGTTGATAGCTGTTATTACACTGCTTGGTGAACTGTCCTTTTTATTTCTCTGATTTTCATTATCCAGTATAGGCACAGCATTTCCCCCACCACCACCTTCAGATGAAGGAAGGGCTTTCCGCAATGTGGAATGCAACATCTCTGTAAACACAGAGTGGGACAGCCTGCCTGATTCCCATCTAGCCCTAGATAAACTTCCCCATCACCAAACATTTCCTGAAGGACCACTGCCTGTCTTCATTGCCGCGTGGCAATGGCCCTGCAGTCTAACCTTTCCACTGTTCAATCTCTCAGTGAATCCTGAGCAGAACCTTCCCAATCTTGTTTCTTAGGTGCACGGACAGAGTGGGCAGTAGTCAGAGTTCCTCCACCTCACCTTCCAGAGCCTCCGACATATAACAGTGAGCAATAGCTTACAAGTAGCTTCTCTTCACAATGAAAGTCAGATTTTGTTTCGAAAACACTGTGTGCTTGTAAAAAAAGCTAAAGTAAAAACTTCGTGCCCATAATGTCTATCCTTTACATTTACTTTGTCTTGGTGTCACCTGCTCTCCTGGGAACCTCTATGTCATGCTTGCTGCAGCCCCTGGCTTTATGTCAACCTTTTGACAGCTTTGTCCTCTTCTCTTTGTGGGTCCAGTCTTTGTAACAGATCAGTGTCTTTTGATCTCACCCTTCTCAGCATTGTCAAAACAGCCCTGTCAAAACAACCTTGTCACTAGGACTGGGAGTGAGGAGTCCTTCTTCACAGCTATAAACCTCCCTGTAAGGTTTGAGAATATATATCTTATCCAGGCCACTCTTTTATTTCTCCTGTCTTTTTTTATTTTTCCTCTCAACAGCTCCCTTTGCTAAAGTGATGAGTTCCAGTAGGGTAACATTAAAGAGGTGCACTGAAGGGCATATGGTATTTATGAGTCATATTGCAAATATTTCCGTTTTCCCCAATTTTATCACTACAGTGCCTGATCACCTCCTGAGACCAATGCATGACAGGGAAGTATAAAATTAAAGCCATATGGAGACTATACTGAAGATTTGTTCGATGTCAGAAAGGAAGTCTGTGAAACTTGAATGCTAGGTTTTGTTTGACCTGGACAAGTATTCTAGCTCTATTGAAGGAGCTCAGTTAAATAAAGTTTATGTTAAAAGCATCCTGTTTTCATGTAGCTAAAAAAATCAAGATAAACCAGTATTATCCAAGGGCATATCATGGCTGCCTCTTAGGCGAGGACCATCTAGAGAAAATGTAAAGGGAAGATGATTAACGAACAACACTCTTAAGCTCATTGAGCAGGGTTTTGGAGAAAAGGCTTTGGGATTTAGCCTCTTATCTATAGTTTTCCACTTTCACTAAGACTCAAGAGAGATAGAACTAATTTCTTCTCTGTTTCCATTATGAGGAGCACATTTTTCCAATGTAAGCCCTGGAAAAGGTATCATCAATCACTGCTCTTTTAATCTGGGAGTTGTGACTTCCAAGAGTTTGATGAATAGGCCCAGAAGTTACTGTAGCCTGTGACCTTCTTTTATGGACAGATGGAAGGAGAAATCCTGAATTTCTTATGCTTTATACCTCTTTGACTTTGATTACTAGTACAATGTGCAGAAGATTGAGAAAAAAAACTGGCTGGAGATTGGCAAGGAGAAGAGTGTTTGACTGAAAATAGTAACATTTAACATACACACAAAAAAAGAAAGATAATATGGCAAGAGAAAAATCCAAATATTGGCGATATTTGTCTTACTAAAAAAATCTCTATGATGCTTTATTTGTGACTAAAAAATGTGACAGGAATTTTTTTAAAAAAGAACTTGAACCACCGTATATGGAACTTTATATCAAACTCAGTTTGTCATCTGAAAAGAGAAATGTCCAGAATTTTATAACACTTTCTGAAAACCAGGGAGCAAGCTAGAATCCTCGGTTGCACAAGTACTGGAGCCTCCAACATAGTTTACTGCATCAACACCTAATACCTGCACGTCAGAGCCAGCATGCCTGTAACGCTGCAGAGCTGCATTTGGTTTGTCAGCATCTGAGACCTGGGAGGGGTACCAGTAAAAGCATCTTGTATGTTATAGTTGTAACAGTGATGGATTTTAGATTCTCCAGATACGACTGAACAGCTGCTTGATTTTCAGGGTGAATAGGAGGGATTACTAAGGGTAAAATCTTCCAGCGTTCCAGGCTTCAGACTTGGAGTCTTTGATGGCAGAAGATGGCTCTGACCTGCAATTACTGTAGAATGCAAGTGTGTTCCTGCTGTAATTCTCCAGGCTTGAATCAATCATGCCAGCAAAATCAGTGCTTCTTTGATCAGAACAGCTCACTGTCCTGCATGGCTGAAGGTATAAAATCACCAGCCCTCCTGTTCAAAGTAGAATGGGCATTCATAAATCAGGTTGGCAGACCATAAATTCATTTACCCAACAGTGACACGGTCAAAAGCAACTCAATGGGCTTTTAAAGTCCTATGTGCAAAGCTGGAAACAAACGATGGATGAAGGGAGTGTAAAGAGAAGAAGAAAGTGGCATCTTTATTCTCTGTTGAGTGCTCTTTTGCCTTGGAGAGAAGTAGCTTAGGGCTACGACTGAAATTTTCAAGGCTGTTGCCTGTCTCTGGATGCTCAATTCATTTCCTCTTACGGGTTTAGTCCATGCAAGGAGGTGACACAAAACTCTTCATGAAGAATGACATACCTTGCTTTGGGGATAATTTTCTCCAGTGAGTGGAGGAAGTTATATAAAATCATGCTATAAAGCTCACATGAAGCCTGGGGAAGGGTCAGTCTGGGAGAGGGCAGGGGAATGACCAAGCTGTAGGGTCCACAGCCCTGTTTTGGGAAATGTTCATGGGCTATCAGGGCTGCTGTCTCATTCCTTGTGCAGGTAAATCTACAGCTACCCCTTGTTTTGGCGGATGGTTTACGTAGAACGTAATATCTCCCCCAAGTTTAGACTATGAGGTTGTAAGTGTTTTGCCATGTAGTAGCCTTGCTCGAATATTTCAACCATGTGATGATAAGGTGAATGTTGTTCTATTTTTCTTATTGTTGCCTGTCCTAAAAACCTACACGGTCATGTAGGTTTTTTTTTTTTTTTTTTTTTTTCAGATGAAGAATATAAATCATCATACTTTCATCTGCTCTCTGACTTCCTTTTTAGAGGCATTGTATCAGGACCTCATTGCAGGGTTCAGGATGCTCAGCTCATGGACCACAGCTGGCAGCATTCACCATGTACTCAGCAATCCAAGCTGTACTGCTCTGCTTGGGGCCATGTGGTGCTTAAGGTGCAGGGACTCTCTCTGCTGTTGTTGTAATCAGCATTTTGAGAATCTAGTCCAACCTGACTGTTGTTGGTTTTTAAGCTCAGTGGTCTGAATCCATCCTCTAGCTTAAAACATCTTTAATCTGTCAATTTGCTGTAAACTGGAAGAATACTTGGGAAGAGGTTCCTGCTACAGTTGTTCTTTTTGTCCTCTTTTTCTAAGCATTTCTCAGAGAAGTTCTAGGCTGGAGGTTCTGCTGGTCTTATGTAGTGTGGTCTTTCTTATCTGCTAGGCACTGAGGGACAGCAAGAGGTTGAGGCTGACTGTACTGGAGCTGCAGCATATGTGTCTCATTCACCACCAAAGCACTGATGGGAGAAGAGGTCAAGTAGGGCCTTTTGGGTCTCTTCACAAAAGCCTTAAGTCTGAAAGAATCCTATTGAACATGGCTACTACAAAGTGTCTATTCTATCTGCTTCTGTTAGTCACTGGCAGAAACAAAATAGGAAATCTCATACTTGAGGCCCAGTCAGGCCAGGAACGTCGTGTCTTTCTTCTATGGAGGATGTCTCAAGCCGAGCAGTAAGGACTCTCACAAGCTGTTTTCTGGACAATGCCACATATTTGCATCTTTGTTCAGTGATGTGGAAGAGGAGAGAGACTATCAAACAGTCATACTCAGGTCTCAGCCTAGTCTACTAGAACACGGTCTGCATGCAGCCAGGCAAAGCACAGCAAATGAAGCCTTTCCAGTGGATCAGAACAAACCTGGGACTGGTTACCATGGCTGTGTCCCTTTCATTGCTGTCTGATTTCATCTGCTATGAGAGATATATACGCATATATAAATTTAAATAAAGTTGCAGCAACCCTGCCAGTTGCTTCTAATAAAAAAGCTCTGTTGAAATAATGCAGTGTCTTGAGAGATTGGGGTGTAATATGGTTAAATGCTTTTACAATACCCCATTAAAGTAAGTGGATAGAATTTCATAAAATATTTATAGCATTTGAAAAGTGTTCATTCAGAGATTCATCCAGAATGCGAAGCAGGCCCAGAGCAGCTAGTGCTGAAGACAGGTGTTGATACCATGATGTTCCTCTTGCATGAAAAGAGAAGGTGGACGTAGGTTAAATCACTTTACTGAAAAGTAAGAGGCTTGAGTTCAAATCCTGTGTGGCAGTGGGTTTTAATCCAGTTACTAAGCCAGATTCTGCTCTTCTTTCCTACTGAGCATGATGGAAATAACTATCTCACGCTGTCAAGGATACTACGTTTCCAGCTATTCCTATCATAAGCCCAGGGGCATTAATGAGACTTTGGAGCAGGACAAAGAGCTATGATTTAAATCTAAGCAATGAGAGAGGAGTTGGTTGCTTTTGAGCAAGTGCTGAGATGACGTGATCTCACTGAAAAGGCATCTGGCTGAATGGCTTCCCACCTGTGGTAAAAGGTAATAGCAATGCTGGCTGTGTCCTCCTCTTTGGCAATTATACTCAGGTTCCCTGGGTATTAAAATCAGCTGATACTCCTCCAAAGAGTAGGTTTTAAAAAGAAAAAAGAAAAATAAACTTGTATCCTTGAAGTTGTTTTCTATCTGAGTAATATGTCTGTCTTCACAAGACAATGCGCTGAGTCCTGTATTGGCAGCCACAAACTGTTTGACACCCTCAAACTTGCCGACATAGAGGAAATGGCCTGGAAAGCTTAGGACTATAAAAACAGCAGCAGGATTAAAAGTGGTTACAGAGAGGGGGACCAGGAGGAACTGCCTTATAAGTAAGTCAAGAGATGGTGCTAATCCAGCAGCTTTAGACTGAGGGCAGCCTTGAACTCTTAAACCAAGCTCAGGACAAGACTTTGGCAAAACTAATCCATGTCTGCAGAGGAATAGTCATGCGAACAAATGATGGGAGGGAGGAAATCTTCTGTCGATGAAGAAAAGAGATGAGAAATGACAAGTGCAACACTGATAAAGGACTGCCCAGCTGTGCCAGAGGACATCAGCAATGCACCAGGGAGGTTTCCTCATATAGCACCTGTAGGAAAACTCTCAGCCCTATCTTTGTCATTGACTCCTAGAGAAATACCTTTGGAGGGAAGCACATCATAGAAGAAACTAAGACAGCCATAGTTCCCTAGAAACACTATCCCAGGGTTCAGTTCCTGCAGTAAATTTCCCAGCATCTCCAACTGTTTCCACAAGAAGTTTGGAGAAGCAAAACAATGTTCTCCATCCTGTTGCAACAGTGTGTTGTGAGGAGCCACTGTCTCATCATATTTGGCAAAGCTCCTACTCATTCCTGTTGATTAGAGATCATGATTCTCATTCATGCCAGTTTTACCTTTGTGTCACTCAATTGACTTCAGAGCAAAGAAGAGGAGAATCTAGTTTCCTATTTTTCATTTTGCAAGAATAGCTAAATTAACCCTAGAGCCACAGCCAAATGCCATCTTTTCTGAACTCCTTCTCTAGGATGCAGTGGCTACACACTAGTATTGCTGTAATCATACCCAAGCTTCATTTAAACTAGCTGTGCACTGCTCAAACTGGGCAAATTTATTTTACTTCGCAAATGGTGGAGGAGCCTACGAGGAAGGGTGTCCTGCTGAACCTTGTCCTTACCAATAGAGAGGGGCTGGTTAGAGATGTGAAGGCTGGGGGCAGCCTTGGCTGCAGTGACCATGAAACTGTGGAGTTCAGGATCCTGCAGGAAAGTAGTAAGGCAACAAGCAGGATTGCAAACCTGGACTTCAGGAGAGCGGACTTTGGGCTCTTCAGAGTCCTAATTGGTGGAATCTCATGGGTTAAGGCCCTAGAAGGAAGGGTGGTCCAGGAGAGCTGGCTTGTATTCAAACATCACTTCCTCCAAGCTCAAGAGTGGTACATCCCTATGAGTAAGAAGTGCAGCAAAAAGGGCAGGAGACCTGCATGGGTGAGCAAGGAGCTCTTGGCCAAATTCAGACAGAAGAAGAAAGTACACAGAATGTGGAAGAGGGGACAGGCTACTTGGGAGAATTACAGGAATGCAGTCAGAGTATGTAGAGATGCTGCGAGGAAGGCTAAGGCCCAGCTGGAATTGAGTCTTGCAAGGCATGTCAAGGACAACAGGAAGGGCTTCTTCAACTACATCAGCAGCAAGAGGAGGACTAGGAAACTGTGGGCCCGCTACCGAATGGGGTGGGGGCCCTGGTGACAAGGGATACAGAGAAGGCAGAATTACTGAATGCCTTCTGTGCTTCAGTCTTCACTGCTAAGGGCAGCCCTCGTGAATCCTGTAGCCTGGAAGTGAGGAAGAAAGTCTGGAGAAGGGAAGACTTTCCTTTGGTTGAGGAGGATAGGATTAGAGACCTTCTGAGCAGGCTAGACATCCACAAATCCACGGGCCTGGATGGGATGCACCCACGGGTACTGAGGGAGCTGGCGGATGTTGCTGCCAGGCTGCTCTCCATCATCTTTGGAAAGTCATGGAGAACTGGAGAGGTGCCTGAGGACTGGGAGAAAGCCAATGTCACTCCAGTCTTCAAAAAGGGCAAGAAGGAGGACCCAGGAAACTATAGGTCAGTCAGTCTCACCTCCATCGCTGGAAAGGTGATGGAGCAGCTCATTCTGGATGTCGTCTCCAGACATATGGAGGAAAAGAAGGTGATCAGGAGTAGTCAGCATGGATTCACCAAGGGCAAAGCATGCTTAACCAATCTGATAGCCTTCCACGATGGGATGACTGGCTGGGTAGATGAGGGGAGAGCAATGGACGTTGTGTACCTTGACTTCAGCAAGGCTTTTGACGCTGTCTGCCATAACATCCTCCTACATAAGCTCAGGAAGTGTGGGTTAGACAAGTGGATAGTGAGGTGAATTGAGAACTGGCTGAAAGGCAGAGCTCAGAGGGTCATCATCAGTGTCGTGGAGTCCAGTTGGAGGCCTCTGGCTAGTGACATCCTCCAGGGCTCAGGACTGGGTCCCATCCTGTTCAACTTTTTCATCAATGACCTGGATGAGGGGACAGAGTGCCTCCTCAGCAAGTTTGCTGATGATACCAAGCGGGTAGGAGTAGCTGAGACACCTGAGGTCTCTGCTGCCATTCAGAGGGGCCTGGACAGGCTGGAGAGCTGGGCAGAGAGGAACCTCCTGAGGTTCAACAAGGGCAAGTGCAGAGTCCTGCACCTAGGGAGAAATAACCCTAGGCACCAGTACAAGCTGGGGGCTGACTTTCTGGAGAGCAGCTCTGCAGAGAAGGACCTGGGAGTGCTGGTGGATGACAAATTGACCATGAGCCAGCAATGTGCCCTTGTGGCCAGGCAGGCCAATGGTCTCCTGGGGTGCATTAGGAAGACTATTGCCAGCAGGACAGAGGAGGTGATCCTGCCCCTCTACTCAGCCCTGGGGAGGCCTCATATCGAGTACTGTGTCCAGTTCTGGGCTCCCCAGTACAAGAGAGACATGAAGCTCCTGGAGAGAGTCCAGTGTAGGGCTACGAGGATGATCAGAGGGCTGGAGCACCTGCCCTATGAGGAGTGGCTGCAAGAGCTGGGCCTCTTCACCCTGGGGAAGAGAAGACTGAGGGGGGAATCTTATCAATGTCTCTAAGTATCCAAAGGGAGGGTGTCAAGGGGACAGGGCCAAACTCTTTTCAGTTGTCCTGTGTGACAGGACAAGAGGCAATGGGCAGAAATTGAACCACAGGAAGTTCTGCCTGAACGTGAGGGGGGATTTCTTCCCTGAGAGTGACGGAGCACTGGAACAGGTTGCCCAGAGAGGTTGCGAAGTCTCCTTCTCTGGAGATCTTCAAGGCCCGCCTGGATGCAGCCCTGTCTAACATGCTGTAGGTGACCCTGCTGAGTGGGGAGGTTGGACTAGATGATCTCCAGAGATCCCTTCCAACCTTACTGAATCTGTGATTCTACTTTTTTTTTCAGGGCTTCATATTCCTCCTTTTATCGACCTCCAGTCTGCTGTTAAACTTTCCTCTAGAAAGTTTATGTCTCCCTTATATGCAGAGCCTGTAATATAGACATCCCCTCACTCAAATGCCAAGGTTAGGACTTTCACTCACTGTAAACCAGGAATGATTCCACCTGAAATGAGGAGTTTCTCCAAGTTTCATTGAAAAAAAAATGTTTTTTTATTTCCTAGCCTGCACTCAGCGGCACTGTTGCTATTCTGATTACACAATTACTCTATCTCATATCAGAGGCTGCTGCACATCAGAGCTGAATCTCTCATTGGTGTGTGAATTAGAGTAAAACAGAGCTTTGGGATCCATTAGAAGAGTGTCAGTCTAAGATTTTTTTTCCTTAGGTTTGCCTTCAGTTCACTTCACCTTGTTTTGTTCCCCAGTGTGGTTGCAAGTTCTTTTGGTTTATTAAATGCACTAAATATTCCTTCAAAAGTATGTATTTGGTTAGTTTATTTAATAAATACATAGTTACAAAAACATTTAATACATAAATGTATATATATTTGCATAAATAAATGTCTATTTATCCATTAGCATACTATATAAATATATGTATTAAATGTATTGACTATAATTAAAAGCTTTGAACTTTCCATCATATTTACAGTAATCTATGTTTCTTCCCTTTGATCCAACTTGTTACCCAGGCTTGCCTATATGTTAAGCCACCTCATCGTCCACATTTTGTGGAGTTTCTCTCTCCCAGTTAAATAGTGTATCTGTCTGATAAGGAGCAGGAAAGCCACTCTTCTGATTTATTGATGATTGGAGGGGGTTAAATTTTCTTTAGGGGAAGCACCACGCTGTAGATCATAGATCTGGAAACTCTAGATCAATATTTTTTCTCTTTTCTTGTATAGGGAGTAAGTAGATGCTGATCCGCTCTCATCAGACCAAGCAGAGTGAATCATCTCTCAGTGTTATCTTCTTCATTTCTGTGCTGCTATAGAGACAAGTCCAAGAAGCCCAAAGATTTTTTTTCTTAACCTTTCTAGTGTTTTTTTTTTAGCCCACACTTTTCAGACACACTAACTGCTTAGTAAATATGACCTGTTCACTGTACAGCAAACTGTTCTTGTGGTTTGTGGAGCAGCTTCTTTCACCTCATGTGTGAAGGACAGCATCATAATCACTCTCTCGTCTTCTCTTCAAAGATGAAGATGAAACAACATGTTCCCAGCAACTGAAAGACATATAGTTAAAACCTGAGCCTCTGAAATCATGAGGAATGGGAATCCCCTGCAGGCTCCCCGGAGGAGACACACGCTGCAAACGTCCTTGCTGCAGACCCGTGAGGCTGCACTGCCCCAGACCACACAGTGGCTGCTTTGTCCCGGCACGGGTTGCTTCTGACTCTGGAAAACTGGACTCTCTCAAGCATCAGTATGTTGTTCCCCTGCAAACCACCTCTCTCTGCAGCAGCAAAAAAGGGAAGGTTGCTTTTTTCCCTGTAATTTGATGCAGGACTATCGCTCACTGCCTTTGTCCTCAGCGTTGCTAGATCACTAAGGAGTTAGATGCGTGAAGAGGCACCTCAAGGTAACTAACACGCAAGGAACCTTTTATTTAGAATAGCTTATTTAGAATAGTTGATCGTGTTTTTTAGATCCTTGACATGTCCTGTCCAAGGACTTAAGGCCTCTTACCAGTCCTCATTAACTGCTAAAGAAGTTCATGTTACAAGCATCACAGCCTTATTGCTCGGCTAACGTTACATATTGAAACCATGTCTGAGCTAGGAGTGAGAATCTGCAGCACAGGCTTCTCCTACTCCCTGTCCCCTAAATGTCCTTATCTACAGCCAGTGTTCTCCACTTATCTGCCCTATAATGCAGGAAAAAAAGGTCTGTTCGTGGAGATTTGCCCTAGCACTGTGGTAAATGTGTCCGTAGGGGTAGGAGAGGGAGGGGGGATGTGGTAAGCTGCTACTTGCTGTCAAGGGCGGATTTGCAGGGCCCAGATGGGCAGCTCTACTTTCTCGCGCTAATGGATGCTATCACTGATGAACCATATATACTTTTCCTACACAGCAAGTACAGAATAACCTCTCTTTTTCCTTCTATTCCTTCTCTCACTTACAAATGCTGGCTGCACAGCTGGTAAAATAGATAGGTCTTTCTAACCCTTTCATGCATGCTCTGTGAGACCAGGTAGGTTTATAAATATGGTAATGGTTTCCAGAGCATGCTTGGACTAGAAATAAGACAGAAAGCCACAGAGGCTGGACTTGGAGAGATAACTGCAGAAACAGCTCCACTGTAGGAGAGACTAAATCTGCACTCCAGGTCAAATTAACAGCCTCCCCCCTTTCCCCATTAGTATGAGGAAAGCTCTTGTGCTCGCTTGTTTGCTGATTACATCCATGAAGAAAGCAGCAGCCCTTGTTTAGTTTATTACCAGAAGGTCCAAGCTTGTGATAAAATGCATTGATTTATACAATGGAGGATCCTGCTTGGCGCTTCAATGCAATTGTCCTGCTGAGAAAATACAGATAAATTCTTAATTTATTCTCACTTTAAGGAAGCAGAGAAAAAAGAGAAAGAAGTAAAACCCCCAACCTTGCGATATGAGCTCATGAAGATGTTAGTCTTCACTAGTCTGCTTCCTAAGGCCTCCCCTAAGCTGATTCCCTAGAGGTATCCTCAAGTGACTCCTAGTAAGGCTAGGCTCAAGACTTTATTACAGTCCTTCCAGGAGAAATCTTCCCTTCAGAGGCTAGGCTCAGGGTGGCATCTCACACCAGCGAGCACGATACTATCCCCTATGCTTCTGGCAGCAAGGATGCAGCTATCTCTGGCAGAGATCACCTCCGTGCCTTTCCAGGACTCTCTGTTAAGGTCACTTGAAAAGTCATTTCCCTTTCTATAGCTGGGGATGATCAATGGTGATTGATGGTTTAGCTAAGGAAGAAGTTGAAGAGGAAAACTGTGATTTCTGGTGCAGATTAGAGCAGTAAGACAAGGGATGCAGAAAAAAAGCAAGGGAAAGTGGCAGGTGGAAGGAGATGGATCTCAGCTTCACAAGTGATGCCTTTGACAGATATTTCAAACCTAACCTTGCCTTAAAAAATTAATATTGCCCAGAGCCCAGGAGTAAAATGAAGCAGTTCATCTAACATGCCAGGAGTGCAACACCTGTACTGTGTACACTTCTCCCCTGGGAAGTGCTTATTTGTGCTGGAATCTGGGGATGACTGACAGCAAAAATGCTCACTGAGGAAAGAAGCCACTGCTCCACAGCCCTGGCTTCCCTTGGATCACCTGGAAGCACCAAAGCTTGTTATCTGCCTGTAGGTTTGAAGGGCTAGAGATGTCATAGCACAAGGGAAGAGATGTTCAAACCCATCCAGTGGAACAGAAACCTGAAATCCAAACTTAGTGACCTCTGGCTGCAGACCTGGAGTCTGCAGCAGGGTTTGAATCTGGGTCTTCCAGCATCATGAGAGGTTCCTTACACTTGAACTGAAGGCCCATCAGATTAGCAGGCAAGTTCATGCTATAGTTCGGCCACAGGAAGAAACAAATACAGGGATGGCTTTTGAGCACCTTTCCTACTTTGCCAAGCATCAGCCTGTCTTCATAGCCTGCAGTTTCATATCTTTGCTCTTTGAAACCTGCCCTCAGTTGAAGCCATTCTGCTCATGTGAACACTTATATGTGCTTGTAGTGTTTCTCCTCTATCTCTTCCTTTCAAAATATGTCTGATCTGGCCAGATCTCTCCTTCTTCCAAATAGGCTTTGTTTCTTTGACCTTTCGAGAAGAGCTGAGATCTTCAAATACCAGTATCATGCTGTTTGCCCTTTGCTGAGTTCTTTTGATTTCTGTAGTATCCTTTGTAAAATAAGGTGACCAAAATATGTGTGTTGTCCCTGTTGTGACAACAGATGCAAGTGGAGAGCAAAAGCTTTCCATGTCTGGGCACCTGCAAGAAAACAAAAAGCAGCCCTGCTATTTGTTGCCACTAGGGACCTGGATCTGGCACTTCCAGCTATTGAGAAAACTCTGAGTATCTCCAAATTTTAATGGGCTGGCATGATATTTTTCAGGAGTTTTTGTTCTGCTGGTGTGCAAAACGCATACAAATAATGTTCTCCAGATTCCCTGTACACATGCACATATCTAAGGGTGAAAACCAGGATGGCAAAAATGTAGCAGAAAAGGAAAGAACTAATCCATTCCCAGGATTTTCTTGAAAATAGAGGTGGATAGTATAGACCTTCTCAAGCTTTTACATTTATTTCCTAAGACTGGAAGAAACAGCCCAGAGCCTTATTCCATAGAGTATTGTTCTAATCTCTCTGTTGTTTCTGACACTGATGGATTTTACCCTCGAAACTTAAAAAATCTTGCCCTCAGACCTGCTGTCCCTGGATAGCCAAGAGAAAAATCAAGCAGATGTCCTCTTTACATCCATATTCCTTGATCTGAGAGTTCACTACTCAGCCCAAGTAGCTGTTCTCCACCCTAATCTTTCCTTGTGCAGCTCTTGCCCATGAAGAAGGAACAAGAAAGAATTAAAGAGAGAAGATGAAGAAAATATTCAGGGACAGGTGGTCAGCTTTATCCTCTTCAGAAGTTAATAATCTTACCTCCATCAGTCTTGGCATCTTTTATTATTTGTGTGCTCCTTCGAACATTTGTTCAGCTTGTTTTTTCTTCATGAATCCATGGCAGCTATCTTTAATTAAATCACAATTCCCTAGGTGTTTTCCCTCTTCCGTGGCTGATTAGTGTAGCCAGTATCTATAACCCCCTTCCCCCCCCCCCCCCCCCCCGCTGGAATCAAGAATTACAGGTCTCACGTTTCCCAAATCTCCTCTCCATATCTCTCTTAATACAAGCATTGCCATTAATAATGATAAAAACAAGTTATGGAGTTTCTCATTCCTTAGGGGTCCAAGAGGCTTTTCAGACCATAAAGGGAGATAGGCTATCTACTCAGCACCTTTCAAAAAGCTGCTATCTCTGCACAGAAATGCAGTGTGGCCCATGGTGGGAGCATTGCACAAGAGAAATGTCTTCTTGTTCAATGGGCTAATGGACCCTGACACAGTGAGCTCCTCTGCAACCACGCCAAGTCAGCTTACGTCCCTGGGTGAAGCTTGTGTCAGTTGTCTGAATCGAAATATGAGAAGTGGTGCATATTGCAGTTGTTCTCAGCAGCTCCATTAGTACAAATGGAGAGGGAATTACTCCAAAGGATTGGCAGAGAAACCCCGGTTCATACAACTGCTGTCCCTCTTCAGGGGAACTAGGTGCCCCCAGATCTCAACCAAATGCAGTCTTTTGTCATGTATTTTCCTCTGCGAGGCAGATCCTTTTCTAATTCAGCCTATCTCTATCACCTACTCCGCTGCAACTGTTCGCTTAATTCTATGTCTGAAGGAAAAGCATCAATTACTGAATCACTCACCTCGCCTCCCACAGTACTACAGGCTTTGCAGCCTACCCCCAGCCCTCTGTCAGCTGTGGCTGATGCTAAATAGGTTATAACATGGCTGTGGCTTGGGGCATTATGGAGGAGACAATCACTGTGTTTTAACCCCATTGGTATTTCTCCTAATGTTTTTCTTTCCCGCTTCTGCTTCTTTCCTTGTGTTCCTTCCTTTGACATCTTAATTCTAGGGCTCCGCAGGATCAGATTTTAGAAGTTTTTTCTTCTTCTCTGCAGATACATATTGCTTTGTCACAGTCTGTTCTACTTCATTATTTTTTCTCCTGCTTCCATCGTTATTTTTTTGTTTAAAAAGATACAACTGCCAAAATGGAATAAAACTTGATGCAATTTCTATTTAAAGGACTTTGATTGCAAGGGGAGGAGGAGGTTAAATGTCAATGAAAAATACATTGCTCAAGCTTTTTTGTGAAGAATTTCAACTAATTGTTGCATATTTTTTATACATAGATATAAATTATCAGCCTCCAAAATACTCAGAAGTTTCTTTGACAATTTTGACAAGTAGTGAGAGATAAAAAACACTACTTTTAATTTATAGATGGAATATGAGGACTCCATGGTAGCTGGCAAACGTGCAGGCTGCTGTTGAAAAGAGCATCCCTGCTTCTCCCTTTTCTGTGTTTGTGAGGCCATCCAAGATGACAGATCAGAGAAATGGCAAATTTGCTCCAGTCTTCAATAGCTTTGCTGAGACTGGGCACAGTCAGCCTCCAGCCCCAAATCCTCTCCCTGCTCTGGAGAAAATGCAACCTAGAGTATCACTCACTTTCCATCTTGTCCATGCTACTTCCTGCTGACTTAACACCTTTGATGGCCTGTTTATTTGAAATCTTTAGCTTTACCTTCACCACTACCATTTTCTCCTGCCCCACTTTTGCTTTTTACCCCTTTTCCCTTGTTTCATGCTGTCTCTTGCAGAAGTCTGCTAATCTGCTCAGTGGTTATGATCATTTAAAACCTCTTTGTTCTGTTCATCCATAGGAATAAATGTGGTAGAAATCATCACCCACGGGGAACACAATTTTGCCTCTCTATTTTTTTTCTGACATTTTTCTCTCTCTAGTGAAAGTGCCATATTGAAATTAGAGGTGAACCATCAGACCATCAGATGGTTCTGAGCTTGGGGCTCACTAGTTCATAATGCCCTTGATATTAAAATAACAAGAATCTAGTCTACCTGGGATGTTGTCAGCACTTTCACTCTCTCCAGTTTCATATGGAAACCAGAAGCAGACGTGGAAGAGCAAAAATTTAGAATCTCAAAAACAAAAACAAAAGTTTGAGTCTAAAAATGCACAAAGATTTGGCATTTAAATATCACAGCTATAGCCTTCTTAGAAATACCTGGGATACATAATGAATTATAGATTGGTCTGAGCTGCAAAACTGAACCCCCCCCCAGCTTGTCGTTTAGTGACGTTCTGATCTGACCCAGGAGGCTGGTTCAGGTCCATCTCTAACTCTGAGTTCACTCCTCTGTGATCTCTGACTTTTCCTGAACTTTCTCAAGTTTAACTGTGAATGTTAATGAACTGGGAGATATTGTCAGGCTAAGGAATGCAGTTCCATGGTTTAAGCATGTTTGAGCTTGAGTTCTGCCTAGAGTTAGATTTCCTGAGGCTCAGTGAGGGCATTTCACTTTTTTTTTTTTCACTCCTCCAGTAACAATGTTGTCAACTCTTCTTAAAATGAGAGGTAAAATTTTTAAGCTTTTTATTATTATTATTATTATTATTTCTTGCTGGGGTTTTGTTTTTCTTCCTCTTTTAATTCAAATAAAAGTTTTTTTTCCTGCAGGTACAAAGGAGGGATAAATTGCTTGTGACCTTTAAACATACCACTCTCCATCTTCCTCCTACTGTTGCTTTTGGACCAGCTCCTGGGCAGAGCCACACACTCTCATTTCTACTCTGAGCCCCTCTTTTCGGTTTTGGACCTTGTTTTCTTTTGGGGAAGGGTTTGCACCCCCCTTCAGTAGCACTGACTGGGGACTGTGCAGTCCAGGAGAGGATTAAATTACGAGCAAACATCTTTTCGTTTTGCTTCTCCCTTACTTTGCATGACCTGACCTCCTAGTATTTCCATCCCTCCTTTCCCAGTATGGCAACAATCTTTTTGGCTCTTGTTCTTGGATCCTGTTGCTTAAGTGTCACTCCTGCAGAGCAAGGGCCTCAGGATGCTGGTGGATTGTACTGTGTGATTCAGACACCACTTTGACCAGCCAATGCATGCTACCTGCTTAAGACCCCATAAAATCCCTTCTGCAATACCTACATCGTGGTACTCGTCCTCAGAGCTCGGGTTTGCTCAGTGGAGCAGTGGACAGTGGAAGTGGCAGCAGAAGGCTGATGGTCTGAGCTAGAAATGGGCCAGCCAGCATCTGCTCCATCTCTGCAATGGTGTCTCTAGGTCCTATCTCTGGGAGCCCTCTTTTGTCAGGCAAATAGAAATGCAAACAGCCTGACCTTGTCAGGACCCCTGACCACGGCCACAGCCCAAAGCTAGCAGATGTATTTAATCTTCCTTTGATAGGGCACCACAGGAGTACAGTGCATTCTCCAGAACTGCAAGGCTGTTTGTATCAGACAACCAGAGTCCCACCAAGAGGACTTTCACCTTCCACCTGGTTATTTTGCTCAGCACTGTGCAGGACAGATATATACACAGAGAGGGAAGTGTGTCATGGTTGGGAAGATGCACTTGTTTAAATATTCTTTCTTTTCTTCTGAAGATAATATTCACATAGCAACCTCCTGCAATGTTGGGGTTCAGGGCTGTTGAGTGGCAGAGTGGTTCTTTCTTTCACAGCCAGATATTTTGTGGAAGGCTTTGACAAAATAGATAAAAGCAAATTTGGCAAAATATAAGAAAATGAGGAATGAGATGAAAGTGAGAACATGAGAGGCATCCAGGCTGCCTTGTACACTACTATAGATTTTTGACATAGGGTTCCTCATGAAAAGTTCATGGTAAAATGATTCTAGTTTGATGGGCTAACTATATAGTTTCTTAAATTGCATAGTTAGTGATGGAAACACTACTAAGGTTTTCAAGAGGTTCAAATATATTTTGTAGGATGATTTCTGAGCCTGGTTTAGTTTGCAAGTATCCACATATCAAACACAGAGTGCTTTTTACTTGCAGAGTGAGGTTGAGTGTACTGAAGACACAGGACATCACCGCAGTGGATAATATGGCTAACTTTTGCATATCGTTTTTCCCTAGTCATTAACTTCCCATTCATGGAAGTGTAATCACCATTGAAAGAGCAGGGCCAAAGGGAAAACCACACTCCATTTTATGGTGGGGAAAACTGAGACAAAAGGGATGGAAAAGTAAACTGCTGCAGTGCCTGAACAGGGCACTGCAAATGTTGGTAATCAGGCTAGCTTTCCCAGAGCCCTGCATGATGCTCTCTGTCTTCATGGATGCCCTTTGTGGGTAATTTCATGCTGCTTGACACAACCTAAACCTTTTGTTAGGTGGGATCACCTCCAGTGAGGACAGGCAACCTGACATAGCCCCAGCCTGGAGGACTGAGGGCCTCCAGTGAAAAGAAAGCTGAAATGGAAGTCAAATGGAGAGACATCCTATTGCATCCCCTTGTCTCTGCAGAGACTTATCTTAAGATGGTTTTCTTTTTCTTCTTCTTTTTGCATTTCCACTTCCCATTAAGCTTCCTCAGCCCTTTTATTAAGGTTTATTTTTACCTCAGAGCAGGAGGTTAGAAGCACATGTCTCAGGCTTTGACTGCTTGGCATTTTGTGAAGATTGTGTCACTTGTTACTTCATACCTAGTCAAAAATAGCTCCCTAAGCACAGAAGCTGGTTACTTACGTGCAGAGACCATTTATTCCTAGCTCTTTCAGTTTTGTTTTAGGGTGATTGCTGAGGATGTGGAGGAAAGAGCTACTAGGTTTGAAATCTGAGGGAAGGGGAAAGCCCGAATGGCATGTTTGCGCTATTTCAAGTGGATGGTCCTCGTGTTTCTTTCACTTCCCCCTTGCCATGGGAGAGAAGAAGCAAGGAGAGGACAACATCTCTCAACACAAAGTGGGCTGTGGGGGCCAAAGTCAGCTGCCCTGCTTACTTCTGCAATCAAGACATGTGGACTCAGAGCAGGAACTATTAGGCCAACAAAAAAACAAGTGAAAGAATGACCCTGTCATGCCCACCACCCCATTCTCATACAAAATCAGTTACTGACAGATGAAGATCAGGCCTTTCTTGAGAACCCTCCCAAGAATGAGCTGTGCCATATGGTTTAATGCTTAATGACTTATGTTACAACTTTTCAGCCCCAGCACAGTCATTCAAGATACCAAACTCTAAATGTAATTGAAATGAATCAGATGGGATATGTTATTTTCAACCTATTTTCATTTCAATCTTAATTTTGCTTTTAGTGAAAATGAATGACGTCTCAAACCCATTTTTTTCTTGTGAACATCAAAATAAATATTGATGGCCTTATTTTCCAAAAGGCATCTCTGTTGTGTTTTGATTTTTTGGAACTGGAAAAAAAAATGAGTAAGTCATTTCTTCCCTTCATTATAACAGTTCTTTACTTTCCAGTGAGATATTAGAAAGAAAACGTTATTAAATCAGAAAATCTCCTGTCAGCTGCGTAGCACTGAGCAGCACTTGGTGTTCGTGCCACTTTCACCCTTTCGCTTATTTGGTTATCCATGTGATAGAAGCTCAGAGGAGGGACCAAACTCCTTATTGAAGATGATGTGATCCCTTTTCATGCGCACCCTGAGCCATGCACTGGCTGGCTGAGGGGATCCTGCTGGATTAAAGCATGTGCCAGTTTCTTAGAGTGCAGTGAACAGAAGAGCAGGAGTGACAGAGCTGGAGGAAATACTGCTCTAAATAGATAGCCAGGGGATTCGTTTTCTATATTAAAGTATTGATTTTTCATAAACTAAGAGCACAAAAGGCCATGGAAAACAATCAAATCCCAGTGCAGGAAGTTGAAAAATTAGACAGTGCTCTAAGCCCTCGTGGCTGTGCTTTGTGCAGAGACATTCAGTTAAAAAAGCCTTATTTATAGGCAGTGAACTTGAAAAAGATCAGAGGTGTGGTTCTGACATACCAAAAGTTTGTTTCTCTTAACCTGGATGCTGTGACTCTCTATTTCAGGCAGGGAACATCAGCTGAATCAGACTCCTGAAATTTCTTGTATGTTCTGCATACATCTATGCTAAATAGTTCCTCGAAACAACCTTTCATTTCAGCACTTCAGCTGCTGTGTTATCATCCTGTGATGGGAAATGAGATATGCAAGAAGACAGAGAGACAACACACTATTCCCTCTTTTTAATTTCTGTCTGTCTCTCTATAGAAATTCTAACTTCAATCAAAGTGGAGCTAGAGAAGTTCAAACCTGAATTGATGTATCACTTGTTTTGCAGTGAAAGTGATGAATCACTGGAAAATCCTTTTTTAGGGAATATGGTTAGATTGTCCATCCTGAAGCTGGTGTTAGAGACTGCATGTCCCTGCTTAAAGCCTACCTCATTGAGTTTCATGGAGAAACCAGCAAGTGGAAGAAATCTATGGGCTCAGTTATACAAAAAGGAAAGCAGTTAATCATAATTGTCTCAAGTGTGAAATTTATGAATCTATTAAACTCAGAACTTGTTAAATATCAATTTTTGGTTCTAGATCATTTTTATTTTACTAAAAGAAAAGGTAGCAATAAGAATTTTGGTAGGGTGCTTAAATGGAACTTTAAAATTAAGGCACTGTGAAGTTGTGGCAGAGATCAGATCTGGACCTGGACTTCATAGCTTTTGGGGCTTCTTATCAGCATGGAACTAAAAACCTGGATCCATTCCTAAGAGTTATTTATGTAGGAACTAGATTCTTATAGTTTTACTCTAAGAAAGTACTGAATCCCCAAACAAGGAGTAAAGACTGTGCTAGACTAAGATTCACAGCTGGTATATTGAGTTAGGGGTTTTCCCTAGTTTCTTTGTAAGAAAACAGACACACCAACAAGGAACAGATAAAACCAAAAGGTATGAATTTCCTCCACAAAAATCTGTACCACCCGTCATATCGCGCCCCACAGCATGATAGCTAAGTCTTGCATCTGACAGGGAAATTTCAAGGAGCAGCAAGAGGACACATGTTGTCATGTGGATACTTCAAATGCACCAAGAACGGTTCTGCCACACATGCACACTTGAAGGCAGTGACGGTGCCTCAGAAGGCAGCCGGGGATCAGCCGTGTGCAAATTGCCTGAACAACACACACAATAAATCTGACGTGCTGCAGACACACCAGGCTCCCTGTTCCAGCGCACGACTGGTTGATCCATGTGTGCCTAGTGGCCATTTGTCCAGGATCTAGGTATTCGGCAGCCCCGTTGAACTAAGACCTGTTTATTTCTATTTCTTGCTTCCTGAACACAGCTCCCAAGCAGAGAAGAAGAAAGGGAACACCTCTGGTGAAACTAAGATGCTTTTCAGCTTGAAACACTGCCCCACACTCTCAACACATACAGTTTGCTTTCTTGGGGCAACAGCCAAACCTTGGTTGGAACTTACCTGAACTGTAGTCCTGTGTTTCTGTAAGCAGGATCCCTTTGTATGGAAATGCTCTGTCTGGCTTCAGAGGACAGAGCAGAGAGATGGTTCAGGTGACAGAACTGGTGATCCTGGCACACTTTCACTCTTGAGCCTTATGGCTGTGTTTTTTCTATTAAATGTGGTTTAAAATAAACATGGAGGGACCAGACAGGCCACAGAAGCAGATTTCTAAGCAACACAAATAAATCTACATCTATGTAGGTGCAGGCAGGAAGTTACTGGACATTTTTTAATGAGTTCTTCTTCTTTTCAGAGACATAAACACCGGCCACTAGAAAGGAAAATAAAAAATATCACCTTATTTTGGGGGCATGGATATTGTAGGGGACTATGTGAAGACGAGGAAAAGTCAAAAAGGTTTTAGTAGCCAACCCTATCCATATCCCCAGGAATGATGTGATGACAGGTCTGGCTGTCATCCTCACACATGGATGTGTTGGCACCTGCCGTTGTCTACCCAGACCAAGAAAGTTGTGAGGAAGATGATGAAAGGCAGAGAGGAACACATCACATTTAAGCACATGATAGTAGGCAAAAGATGGATGGGGAGAAAAAGAAGGGTAGTTCCAACCTTGCAGAGCCTCAGGGGAGACAATAAAAGATGTTTTATAGGACAGAATATGAGCCAGGCTAGAAACACTGTCATGCTCTGAAAGGGCATCTCTTTGTTTGTTTGCTTCTCCCATTTTCAGAGAGACGTTCACTTGCAAGCGTTGGGAGATTTAACTCTGTGCAGATGGGAGGAAATGATTTTCAAACTGCCTGTTTGTAAGCTAGCTTGAAAATGACAGCACTGCCATTGCTTTTTTTGTTCTAAACACCCAATTAAACTGACTGTTTACACCTTCCTGCCAGATTCCTGTCTCCTAGCTGAAGAGAACTGAGCAGCTAATGAGGCACAGCACAGGAACCGGCAGGGGAAAGGCAGGCGGTTTCCAAAGATTTGCAGACTCAGCCCACTGTGGTGGCAAGGAAGAAGAAGACTGGGCTGTTTCAAGCTCTTTCAAATAGGGCTCTTTCAATCCCCTCAGTGACAGTGGGAGCATCTGTGTTGTAGCCACACCACTATGCAGGCTGTGTTCAATGGCAGACAAATCCGGACACAATGGCCATGCCTTGACACTTCTGGGCCCATCATGTGGCCATATTCTCACTAGTGGACATTAACATTTCAGGATGAGCTTATGAGCTTTTTTCACATGTTGTAAGAAGAGTGGAGTAGAAGAAAAGAATAGAGAAGAAACTGAGAGATCTTGGAAGCAAGGCTGAAGATGGTCATGTGCTGTGCTCTAGAAAAAGTGACCTTTGGAGTAGATTAAAGAAGGTTCCCTCAGGTCTTGGAGTAGCCACTGCAAACCTGTGACCTAGGGCTCTCTCAGGGTCTTTATTTCCCCAGGAAAAGATCCACATCAGGAAGTAAGGGAGGAAACATCGGTGGCACATTTTCTGTACTTGTTTCACTTGTTTCTGCAAGAAGAAATCTTTGCTTTAGCAGCAGGGGCTTGGTCATCAGGGCAGCCAAACTGCCTGCGCAAAAAGGCTAGTGCTAACACAGAAGTTATTACAGATTGCTGTCTATGACACGTGACAAATGTTCCTGGATCCTATTGATAGCATAAATGATGTTAGGGGTGCCTATTTTCTGGCTGTAACTGCAGAACCTGATGATTGTGGTGACCCCTTACTACCTTTCTCCCACATAACAGCCCTCCCTTTAAAAGAGAAGGGGCCATGGTCACCAGTCATTGGAGTGATATCCCTGATTGCACTCCAAAATTGTATTTCCCAAATCTGAGAACTTCTGATTTGGGAAGCTCAGCATTCCTTCTTTGGTGAGGGCAATAGGGTGAAGTAGTCTTCTACTGTCATTTTGAGCACAAAAATCTATATTTTCACGATACATTTGTAAAAAGATAGTCTGTCTTATATTGCTAGCAGCTTGCAACACAAGAGACTACCTATATAAGAGTATATTTGTTTGTTAGTTTTCCTAGTATCCTTTGGATAAGGCAAAACTTAATGTTCATCTTTTTACAAAGTTGTGATAAAGACAGAACTTTATTACCAGTTATAGTGTCCATTGGGCTTGTGATTTATACTGAACCAATGTGTATGCAGCACACCCTTTCTTAAGGACTCCACTATAGTTTGGGTGCAATGATCTAGGGCGTGTTTGCTCCCCTTTGAGAGCTGGAGATCTGCAAACAAGACAGAAATAGCCCCCAGAAGGAAAAATCTGGATAGCAGACTTTCAGATGAGCCCATGAAGCTATAGCCTTTCTCTGTGTGGTCAGGAGCTAAGACGTTCTCTAATCCTGAGGCTATCTGAGTCTGATTAGGTTTGATTGCATGTTCTGTGGGCATTATCGATCAGTCAGATGATTGATGCAGTGGTTGCTGTCAGTGCCTCATCTCTGATGTAATTGCATGAATTATTTGCCAAGGCCAAGCAAAGTATTAACTGTATATAAAAGATCAGCTCTACATACATATGTACATTATACACACACACACACGCACACATATCTATATGTATTTATTTTTCACTGGAGATTAGGCTATTTCTAAAGATTCTATATACCTCGCTCAGAATGCAGGGAGATGTACATCCATAAATCAATGGGTTGATGCAGATGGAAACCTGAAAGATAGCACAGTATGCCATGAATCCTTTCCCTTTCACATGTTCCATCTGATGTGATGAATGGCAGAAGCTCTGCTGACATTGGATTTATCCTGCACTGAACATAGTGGTTTGGATCATGGGGTTCAGAAGAGTCCCTAGCGGTAAGGCTTGTGACCCTCCTCTGAGCAACTCAGCACAATGTTTATCCTTGAAAGCGATGGCAGTATATATATATAAATATATAGATATTATAGCTGAAGTGGCACCAGATGGATAATTGCAGCCCCTGAGTGCCTAATCTACTCTCCAGGACATGGGCAGTTTTCTGAGCCAACAAAACTTAATTGAACTTTCCGTTCCAGCTGGAAAAGGTTATGGATCTAGCGAGTGCAAACGGAAGGCAGGATGAAAAGGTCAGATGTTCTGTTCTCTTTGTAATGGATTGACCGGGGACATGTTTTTATCTTTCTCACAACCGCTGGATTGTAAAACTTAATTAGCGAGTCACTTTGCTCCCCTGTCTGAAGGCATGTGTATGATGATTACACATAGATCACATTTTATGGACATGTCATGTTTTCATTTGAGAGTAACAGCCTGCATGAGGGACATTTTTGCCACCTATTTACATCAATAGTTCAGAGAAGGGCCAGTAAGACAAAATGGAGAGCTATCCTTGACATAGGGGCATGCTAGTCCAGCTACCAACGACATCAGCTGATGGAGCTGCATCTGTTTAAACCAAGTGAAACTCATCCGTTGTCGCTCAGCCACTGTGTGCTGAGGTGAAAATGGAAGTACTGCAAATAGAGGCAGAAATGAGCCAGCAGATTTAGAGATGGAGAGGAAAGGACACACAGACAGGGAGTAATGTAACATGCTGAGGGAGAAAATACAAAGGAAGAGATAGAAAAATAAATGTATATTTTTGCATGACAAAGAAAAATGTGTAAACGTACAGTGACAAATACAGGAATATCTGAATTCCAAGGACAGACCTGCTGCCAATACAGCCTGACTGGAGAATAGTACTTTCTCAACTGAAATGTGCAACCTCATCATCTGAAAGCAGATCTTTTGTGTTTTCTAACAGGTGATAAAATACAAATAATTGTTTATTTTAGATTAGACATGAAGGAAAAACACCTAGCAGTAAGGACAGTTAAGGACTGGAATACATTGCTGTGAGATAGGAGGGTTTTTTTAGATCAGGTTAAGCAAACATCTGTCAAGAAAGATTTAGATATAGTTGATCTTGATCCCTTGGGGCAGGGATGGACTAGATGACCTCTTGACGTCTCTTATTTTCAAGTTTATTTTCTGTGATTTTATGAACTTACACTTTCTTGGTAGTGAAACTTATCTTTAGAACATCAAAAATGGCCTCAATGAGTCAAGAAATCCCTGTAGGATGAAATCTGAGTCGGTCACTGACAAAAAAATCACAATTCCAACTATGGAAGAAATTTTTCATAGATTTTTCGATTGGGAAAGGGAGGATAATTTTTAAAGGGCCTTTTATTTTTTCAGTAGGGTAATTCTGAAATCTAGCGTTTCCCTTTTTAATCCAATATAATTCTTCCTTATCGGGATTTTTCCTAAATAAACAAGTCTTTAATTTCTTGAAGTTGTAACATGCCTTGCAAGAAATACTGCCATTTTTTCTGGAAAACTCCAACAATTAAATTGAAGGGAAAGGAGAGCTACACTTAAACTAAGGGAAAGAGCAGAATATACTGGGGCTAGAGGGAATCTCTTCCAGTCTGCTAAGGTCTAGGGGCTGAGACCTTGACACAATGCCACTTATTTATCTCTAGAGCCATCATATCTTCAAAGTCCTATTGAGGATATAGTCAGATTCTTCATTTTTTCCTTTTCCTCTTTCTATGTTTCTAACTCCTTTCCAGATCTCAGCTGTTGTCCTCATCAGCTCTGCTGGGACTCAAGTACCCCAAACTCCTGCTTTCCTCTTCGCAACTCCAGTATCTCTCACATTCAAAGACCTGGGAAAGAGCCCAGCAGCATGCCACAGCTTGGGCTGTGCATTTTAGCAAGGCTACACATGATAACAAGCTTTGGTGGGAAGCACAGTCGTTGGGTGGCAGCCTAGGATGAGAATTTCTCTGCTACATAACTCAGACAGTAGGAAGGCATTTCCACTCTTGTGGCGCAAAGCATGGAGCCGTGTATGTCAGGATGTAGGGGTGCAGAGCAATCTGCATGGGAGAGGTGGGTTTGGCAGTGGTCAGGCTGGATTCAGATTTTCAGAGCAGGAATTTAGTTTTTCCCACTTCTACAGCTTTGAAGACTTTGAGATCTGGGTTTCTGATTTGAGTTTCTCTCTTCTTAAGGAACAGGTTAACAGCTTTCTTTTGTAACTGAGTTATCACATTCATAAGGACCTCCTTTACAAAAACAGAACAAACTGCTTTATGGATGGTAGAGATGATCCACGAAACAAAAGCAAAAATTCCGTCTGAGAAACTCCTCGTGCTGTAAAGCCAGTTCAGGAGAGAAGTGGCGAGGCTGTCAGCGTAACTGCACAGGGAAGATAAAGAGATAGGAGGCACAGAGTGAACGTATCTACAGCACATCAAACAACACCAAGTCAATCAAAGACTCATTAATCCATTGGACTATGAACCTTCCACTCTGATGCTGGCAGATGTGCCAGTTGAACACCAGTAGTAAAAAAGCTGAGTAGGAGATACTGGTCATCAGTAGCAGCAAAAGAAGAAGCATTTAAAGCTTTCTTCTGTGACTGGGGATCTGGACACAGAATTGAGTAGATTCAGGCCATCAAAGAGAATTGCTTAACAGAGATCTTCAGGAGTGATGGCATTGCCACTTCGTGAATCAAGCCACAAACAGATGCAGAGGTAATCTAAAAACCTCCAGCACTCTTTCGTCTCTCCTGCCTTCTCCATCCCAGCATATTGCATGATTAGGCATGTGATCCATGGGAAAAAAAAATAAAAATTGCCTTTATTTGAAACTGGAGAGAACAGTCAAGAATTAGTCATGCAAGTCTTAGAGAAAAGAATAAATATCAGTGAATTTTTCTGCAACTTTTCCCATTGAGGACTTTCTTTAATAACTTGAGAAGAGAACTGTGGCCTTGTCCCTGTCTAGAGGAAAAGCTACTTCCTTCAAAGAGGGTTGTATTTTCATCTCTTGATATGGCAATTGAAATGCTGGTTTCCAAAAGAAGATATTGGTTGTTTTACATGGAATAAAGAACAAAGTGATGCCTTGATCACGGTCTTTCAGTACCTACATGGGGAAGAGATTTGTTAGCAAAATGCTCTTAAATCAAAACAGAAATGTTCTAACAAAGCCCAGTGAATCAAAACTTCAAAGACAAATTCAAACTTAGATGGCGGTGTGACTCTAAATAGCAGTAATTAATCACTACAACAACTGAATACTGTGGATTCCTTGACAGTTAAAATCCTTAAAAACACCTACATGCTTGATTTAAAAGAGGCGTTACAGAGTAAATGGAAAGAATGGGACTGATACAAATTAGTGGGTGAGAGTCAAGACATCAGATTAAATGAAAGTTCCCAGGCAGCAGTATGTGCCTCATCTGTGATGTGAAATCTACTTCAAAATTGTATGTGGATGCTTCCAGGACAATGTAATGCCACCTGCTACACATGCTCATGTTGTAATCCAGAGCCAGAAGCTGCTGTATCACAGTGCCCAGTGTTGGTGACAAGCAAAATGTTTGGGAATCCATAAATTAAATTATTCTCCTCCTTTTCTCCTCTTGCTCATCATCATAATCCCTTCCACCATTGGAGTCTCTTAATGTAACTTTATCTCACTTGAGCCAGCTGATTACTTGGAGATTATCTGAGGGAGGGGGAGAGAGAGAGGCAGGGGGAGGCAGAGAGAAAAGAATCTAAGAAAGGAAGCACCCTAATGGTCAGAATTAGTTTGTGACACTTCTTACAGGTATGTTCTAAAGACCATATCTGGACGAGGGAAGATCCAGATCTACTGTGTTCAATATTTTGAGAATCTGGATGATTTTTCTTTTTGAAAACAGGCACTAGTCCTAAAATTTATTTGTTTTTAAACATTTTTTTTTTAAATTTCATGAGTTAGGGAAAATGTATGTCCTGTTTATTCTGTACTTATTTTGGCTCTGATTTTGACACCTTTTTGTTTTTCTTCACATAATCTTCATGACTGAATTTCTCTTTTCAAATTCATTTTAGAGTAAAGAGAAATTTCATTAAAAAGTCTTGTAGGAGGGAATTTTTGACAACCTTTAAAACATCTTTTGTTGTTGTTGTTGTTCTCGTTCTTGTTGTGGCTGTTGATGCTGCTGTTGGGAACATATTTTAAATTGACCTTATCCATAAAAGTGACTTTTACACAGCATAATTCAGTGCCACGTAGAGATACTTAATCCAACTGAATACATGAGGCAACATAACTATTTAGTGCACAGCTCTGAGCTGATCTGCTGTCCTTAGACAGTATTTAATTCATACAATATTGATACTGATCTCTGAGAATAAATTTCTCTCATTTGCCATAGCCTGCAAGTGTGCAAATAGGCAGTTAGTCTGAAGTGATTGACATGCTTCAAGTTCAGACCATCAGTTACTGCACTAACTCTTGTTCCTCCAGCCCCATCTTTACTGTGATAAAGTCCCTTGGTTGGAGAGGAACTTCAGTAATCACAGCTCCCAGATTGTGCCACAGCATTGTCACATTCTCAGCATTCATCTCCAGACAAAATCCCTTGATCTTTTTGTGCAAACATTTCTAAATTTGTAAACTGGGGACAACAATTCATTATTTGCTTCTGTAGGAGTTGTATGAAGCTTCATCAACCAATGTTAGTAGGGTGCTTGGAGATCTCTGGATGAAAGCTGCTGCATAAATGAATAGTATTATTGCTGGACTGGCAAATGTTAGTACTCTTATAAAAAAAGGGTATGTAGGTAGAAAATAGCCAATCTCAATATTTATAAAATTTTTGCTTCCTCATAAATGCAGAAGTTCCATAATCCTCACTGGAGCTGTTGGTTATTTATCTGCATTTGAATTTTAATGAATAAAAAAGCCATTTTTTTGTCACAATTCCTACAGCCCTGGCTCCCTGCAAATTTCTGCTTTACATTTAAAAGAGTTTATTTTGATGATTTTTAGCACTGGGACAAGACTGACTGAACAGTCCTCGACCTGAAAATCCCACTGCTAACTCACAAAACTGAAATGGGGGCAGCAAGACAAGGTGGGTCCAGTAACCCCAGAACACTGCTTGACCTGTGCCACAGAGAAAAGATCCATGACTCATCCCAGAAGACAGCATAAAGAAGTTGTTTTTGTGGCTCTGTTAGTTTGGACAGTTCGGAGCCTCTGTTAGTTAGACTGCTAGAAAGAAGGATGTAATGAATGAGTGCTTGGCTGAATGTCAGGAGGACCAGAGCTTGGTGCCTGGTTCTCGTATGGACTTCCCGTTTGCCTACCCCAGGTACCTCTTACGGTATCCGGATTTTCTGGGACATGTCTTCCTTGTTCGTACTGCAGTTTTAACAGGACAGATAGCTGTGTAGAAGGTATAGGTGCCTCCCCTGAGCACATGCAATCAGATCTACAAAAACATGTGGCAGGTTCAAGGAAGCTCATATTTTGCTGTATACATGAACCATAGATGATATCCAATAACGTGCACTGAGCTTGCTGTGCCTATATGCCATGTGTGCACCCCTATGCTCATCCATGTGCATCAAAGAATTCTTGCACAGACCTGTGACAAGCCTTACACTTCATCTGTGTTCACCCATCTGTAAGCAGAAGAATTGACATTTTCCTATAGTGGAAAATATCGGATTATACCACTGATGTGCTTACATTGCGTATCTTACACTCAGCAAGGGACATATAAATAT
This sequence comes from Rhea pennata, assembly GCF_028389875.1. Classification (NCBI taxonomy): domain Eukaryota; kingdom Metazoa; phylum Chordata; class Aves; order Rheiformes; family Rheidae; genus Rhea; species Rhea pennata. Next base: position 7,239,918 of record NC_084680.1, read on the forward strand.
CTGGACAGACTACACAAAGATACTATACATCCATAAAGGAAAAATAGTTGGAGATGAGACTGTACCTGGATTCCAATGAAACTCTTCAGAAGAAGATTTCAGATGAGTATTTCCGACCTGTTGCAGCCAGCCTTGTAATGCATGTCGATGTCTCTACCAAAGACAGAACGTCAAAGAGAAGCAATCCACCCTCTAGCAGCATTTATTTTTAAGTAGACATTTCAAAGTGGGAATCAGGTCCAAATAAGTCTTACATACTCTTTCTTAGGAGTAAATGAAAACAGAAGAGAAAAGATGGCCAAAAATTAGGCCTATATGGTCTGGCTTAATATGCAAGATGAATCCTAACAGGCTGAGCTTTCACTGGAGAAAACAGATATACTGTCTTCAAATTCAGAAGACCCTTGCAAGGCTTAATGACTACCACTCAAATGTGAAATTCAGTTGTACTTCCATTATCTCCTCTGCCGTTTTAAAGAGCAACAACAATTTCGGCAGATGAGGCTTTATAGTGTCCCAGTACATCGGATAACTAATGTCCTCACTATATGGAGAAGAGAAGCACAGAGAGATGAAATGACTTGCTCCAAAATGTGCAGGAAGCCATTGTTCAAGCCTTTTAAAAGTCAAGTTCCTTGACAACTCATTCTCTATTTCAATAACCAGAGCACGCTCCTGGCTACAGAACTCAATTGTATGACCCCCGTAATATTTGAAGTGATGTCTCTGAGATGAGGATTCTGTATACGGCTTTCTTCATTCTTGGAGCAATCTAGTCCTCACATTGCTTCCCAGTCCAGTGTTATGGAGGGCATGTTGGTCTAGGATGTGAGGTCTTTTCTACCAGATCTTCCTTTCCCAAAGATTTTGCTTCATTTTCTCTTTCAGGATCATCATATGTTCAGTACCAAGATGGTCTTCCTTTCCCTCCTCGCTTTTGCTCAAGATATTAGATGGTTTCCCAGGCAAAGCCATACGTTACTGAGAATGAAGCAGAGAAAGCATACTGCTGCTTTTTGAGTTTTGCTGATGACTGGAAACAGGTTTAGTATGTGACAGATCCACCTACACAGCATCTCTGCTAGGAGCAAGAGAAAACCTTGGCAATTGATTTCTTTTTTCCTAATGACAGATGACTACCAAAAAGGGGGAAAATATCATGCTGATCTGGGTTTGTGTTAGGGAAAACAGATACTATTTAGCTCTTCAAGATGTGACATCACTGGAAACTCTGACCTACGAACCAGAGTGAAGGTAATGCCGGATGAAACTTACTGCCTCTTCCCACTTACCATTCATGTTGCAGTGCTGTTGTATTTGGAAGTGCTTGCTGGGATATGAGTAGAAACACTATTAATTGATGATTACTGTTTTATTACACTAGGTGTTATACAGGCTGGTTAAAAGCCAGTCTCTAAACCACAGATCTGTCAAGTCTGTGCAGGTGATAATCAGTCTAGAAGAAACATCTCATGGATGAGGAAGACACCCGCACACTCCCATCAGGCTGCGGACTTGGCGCAGGTGCACAGCCCATTCTTAAAAGTAGGCTCCCCATTCTGAGTAACCAAAGTAACTAAACATAAGTTCCACTATTTGGGGTATGAAGCAACAACTGTATTGCCTAAGGCCATGAAATACTGTCTGTTTTCAAAAGGCCTATTGGAACCTCCATTCCACTTTCCTAAATGTGGTGAAAATTGGCCTACAGGTCCCAGGCTAGCAGAGAGTGACAATCAAATTGCATAAACCTATTTTATTAGGGAACCTATCTAAAAATAGGAAAGGAAAAGGTCTCATTTTCATTCCAATGCAGAATACAAACGAACTTGAAACCTCTCTGTTTTTCACCCAAGAGAAATCTATTTATCTGGCAAGTTTGCAACCCATTACCCTTAATACTGACTTTTACTTGAAGACGTAGTTGATATTGACTCAGATTTGAGCTCCAGCTACAGATGTTGTATGGCCTCATACATACGGTGAGGTATTAGAGCAGGACTCTGGAAGTGTGGGTTTGCTTCCCAGCAGTACGTACCACTGACTGGCTGCCTGAAGGCAGGCATGTTACTTCATCTCTCTGCCTCTCCTGTTATTGATGATATTTTTCCTCTGTCCAGAAGCTAAAGAAAGGCTCAGCCAAGGTTTCTGAGGGCTCCTGTGTCATTATTACTCACAACAGAAAGTGACTTTGAACACGAAGGACTTTCAGAGATTTGCAATAGCTCCTGCATCCAGACTTGCAGAAATCTGTGATGAATAGCAGATGATTGCTCTTTTGGAAGGACTGGGTTTGCTTCAAGTTTAATCAGTAAACAGCTTCTGATTATTTTTTTCCATCCTGTAAATATTCCCTGGTGTTTTTGAGGTGACCATGGCCTACTGCCTCTTTCACACCATGAACTCGGCCTCCTCCACCCTCCTCCAGTCACACACGCCCACTGAATTACTCTGAGAAATAAATGCAGCAAACATTGCCCTGCAATTCAGAGCTGTCATCTGAGGGTGACCAATGATTCCTGGAGTTTGTTGGACAGAGAGGCGAAATTTGTCCTTCAGGGACAGTGACCTTTCTTTCCCATATGAAGAACTGATAATACTCTGTAAATAAGCTGCAATACAAAGCTATTGCAAGCAGATGGGCACATGAAGACAGATTATACATACTCTGAGAGTGTCCCTCCCTCCTTTACGATGAAAGGAACTAAACTGAATTAATATCTAGCTATTTTGGCCATGTTGATAAACTCAGTCTCCCCACCATACAAACGTGAGCCAAAACTTCAGAAATAACTTGTCTTTGTAGCATTAGGTATGCCATTTTTTTCATACTTCAAAATGGTATGAATTTAGGTTATGGTGTTTGGAAAAATGTCTTAGTAATTCTTTCTTTATACCAGACAATTTATGCATTCCAGCTGTTAGCACTCAGGCAGATAATGATCATATATGCGACTTGCTCCGATAGTAGCACGAAGAATATAAAATCCCAAATGGGATCAAATATAAGTGTAGGCACGAACACTCACACTGGGCAGTGGCTCTTGATAGACATGCATCTCCCTCAACATTTGTTATTGCAAATTCAGATAGTCATGCTGGCAGAATAAATCTGTAATAACAAGCCATAAACCATCAAAAGCTCAGTGTATGAAGCTCAGGGTCCTGTGCTGCATAAACAATATCTACGGTTTAACCCAAAAGGGAGTCCAAAGGCTGGATTTCTATATAGTGGGGAATATAAACAGGCTGCAGAATAGGTGAGAGCTATAGACACTTTCTGCCCTATTTTTGCTGATGTTGACAGTCTCTGCTACACTTGAAGAAACCTTTGCATTTCTGCTTTTTGTGAGCCAGAGCCCTGATGGTGGAAGTATTCAAGTTGAGGAGTTTGGATTTCCTGGTAATCCACAGTCCTCACTGTGCAAGAGCACCACAAGACACAATATTTCAGCAGTGTTTTTGTATGAATTTCAGTCATTTCTGGGTTATTTATGTATGATTGTGGCAGCAGAAGGAGGAGGCCTGTTTCTGCTGTCTGCTGTGGACAGTTTGATTTAATGTCTGATTGCATTTAATTTGTGGCAGCAGCCCAGATGCTATGGCCATAGATGCCTAGAAAATCATTAAGCAAATGCAGTAAGACACATGGAAACCTAAATCAGAGCCCAAGGACTCCCACATCCTGAGATATTGTCTCTTAGCTCCAGGATGCCTGACTCTAGTCTTTATTCCCTGGTTGTGAGCTTTTAGCAAGCTATTGGAGGGGGACCGATGAATTTTCTCAAGGGATGTTTTCTGCAGAAAATGGACTGACCTATTTTTGATGCTAGCACTCCACATCTTCCTTGAGTTGAATCTTACTCCGTGTGTTTTTACACAGCTGTGAGGTGATAGCCTTTACTCTCCAGGTAAAGCTTAACAACTGAAGAATTGTACATTTGCAGTAGTATGGGTAGAACTAGCCTAAAGGTTAAAGGCAAAATCTCTATGCATGTTGAGCAGCATCTTGCCCCACTGCGTAATATTTCAGAAGGCCTGAAGACAGAAAAGTACTGAAAAGATCTGTTCTTCTTGCTAAGATCTAAGAAACAGGGCTGCAGAAGCCTCCACTGGAAGGAAATGTACAAACTAAAATTAGTTTCAAGCAAGTAAATAGAAACATTCAGTTCTGAAAGTGTAAAAAACCCAACAACCTCACACATACCTCAGATGTGCAGCATCTTTTTCATCTTATTTTATTTCAAACTGAACTGTAGAGCAGAACTGAAAGGAATTTGTAAAATACACTTTTATTGCCCAGCCCTTACTTTTCACCCTTAAAGTGTCACCTGATTGAATTTGGAGTCCCTTTATCTGCAGGAATATGATGCTAGATTTGAACAGTGAAAGTCCTGTAATGCTGACAGCTTTGCTTGTTTGAACAGCCTGGACCCCGTGGGGGGGGGGGGGGGGGGGGGAAGAAAAGAAAAGAAAAGAAAAGAAAAGAAAAGAAAAGAAAAGAAAAGAAAAGAAAAGAAAAGAAAAGAAAAGAAAAGAAAAGAAAAGAAAAGAAAAGAAAAGAAAAGAAAAGAAAAGAAAAGAAAAGAAAAGAAAAGAAAAGAAAATGAAGGCAAGGAGAGAGTACTCACAGGCTATAAATTCAGATTAGTCAAAATGCTGGGGTCTGCTCTAGGGGTTTGGAGGTGTTCCTGAGGACTGTTCTTATTACCGTATTGATTCATTTCTGCTTTTAATCTGTGTAACTACGAATAGAAAACTCAAGTGAAGTTAGCTCAGTTTTAGTCTTCATCTTCCCTCAATGTCCAATAAATTTGTTTCTAAATGGGAATGAAGATTGACAGAGCTTCTTACTTTCTCCAAAATATTTTTCCTTTCTCTAGAAACAAAAACTTTATTAGTCAGAGCAGGAGAGTCCTTGCCTGAAGGAAAGAGCGGGTTTTGGTGTATCTGTGCTGCCAAATCCACTGGGTGATGAGACAGGTCACTCAAGCCCAAATTCTTTGGCAGCCAAATGGGCTTAAGCTCTGGCTCTGTTCTGGACTGACCACGTTCATTCCTGGAGTGGAGAAATGAGGAGGTCCTTTTGCTTGGGTAGAAGAGGGAATCCATTTGAATTTTAGTCTTTTCCCTACAGAGAGTATGAATGGTTCTGGTTCCAACCATATGGTACAGTATACTAAGATATCAAGAACCAAGCTTGACCCAAGTACACCTCAGAGGTTAAATTCAATGAATATGTAAGCCAAAATACATGCTTCCAGCTAATTTTAAAATGATGTATATGTCTTCTACTATATTGGAAACACAGCTGAAGATGTAATAAATAGAAATATAATCTTTCACATATTTGGGAGATGACTAAACAGGGTCAGGAAACTGCATGTTCCAGGGCAGCCCTTCATTTCCCTGGGTGATTTCATACCTCATGGAAACCTGATTAGGAGCTCACAGGCAAATCAGTTCCCCTCAGAACACACATCATGGCTCTACAATGAGTCCACTGGAGCAGACTTTATTCCAAAGGAGTGAAGCAACTTGGAAATGCCTCATGCCAGCTGTCTAGGCATCTTCAGCAGAGTTTTCATGTTGGAATAGTCGCTTATTTGAGGCCTCACCTGCAGAACTACATTGTGGGTGGTATTTCTAGCAGATATTATAACATGCTTCCTGTCGCCCTATAGAAAACCAAGAGCAATTTGGTCCAAGGCTATGAAAAGGTTAAGACAGTCTCCTCTCTGCTTGTAGAAGAACATTTTGAACCAAACTGCTGCAGGGACAGTAAAACAGCTCTTGTCACCCATTCCCAATCTCTCTTTAATGTAACCAGAGACTTAAATACGACTGAGTTAATCTTTGAGGAAAACAGAAAATACTGTAACAATAAAGGTTGTAACATGGTTACAAATGAGAGCGAGTGCTTCCCGCTGCATTCTAAATTCCTAGGATAATTCTACGGAGCTTCATTACTGGAGTATAATTGTGTTATAGAACTCTAAATCACCCTGCTACACTTAACTGGCAATAACATTAAGATAGCGCAGATATTCATTTTAATTAAAACATAGCCTCAAACTATTTCCCTGCCATAAGAGGCAAAACTTTCTCCTCTTCTTTTTTTTTTAACACTAGAAACTTTCATTTGTTCCCAGTGTGTCTCTGGTCACCAGAGGGTCCAGAACCGAAACGCAATTAAGAAACACCTTTCTGCATGCCATTTCTTTCCCCTGAGCAGCTCTCTCTGTTTGAATGACTCTGCTGCAGGGAGAGGGACAGCTTTCGTTAGTTCTCCTCAGTGTGACCTGCATCTGTCTAATTCTCTCAGAGCAAGTGTAATCTGAAAAGACTATGTTCATCCGGTTCCTACTAGTTCTAGTTAGCTTTTCTGTTTTAAAGCAAACCACTTGGCCAACTCCTGAAGCCTACAGAGGCTAGTACAACTGACAAAGGCAATGAAAAAGAAGACTTGAAATGCCAAGAGTCTGCAGTTTGACACCCTCCTTGTAGTAAATCTTTCCGTGTCTATGTAGCCCACCTACCTTAACACAAATGCAGCCCAAGGCCCTTCCTATTTCAGGGTGTATCTAGAAAACAGAATATGGAGAATAATGTGCTTGCAGACATCTTTTGAAAGAGGTAACCAGCTAGGAGATGAGCAAGCAAGAAGCTCTGGGTGAGAAGTACCTTGAGATACCAAGTGTCTAGATCCTGAAAGCGCAGTCGTGCTTGGAAATACATAGAGCTGGCAGGTGTGTGTATGCTTTACCAAACTTTTCAAATTCCCCTTCAGATGTGCAACAATTATGGTCCCAGCTCTGTTTTCCCTGTAAACTTCAGTTCGGCTCCTCTGACTCTGGTGATATGAGAACTTCTTGCTAATGAGTAGATGCCACTCAAACCAAGTTTCAACCAAGAGCTTGGCTAAACCAGATTACAGCTGTGTTCTCCAGGATCAGGTAAACACTATATGAACCTGTATTTGTCACTAAAGCCTGCAAAGGGCTCATCATAACCACGACCTTGAGATTCAGGGTGTTAGTGCATTTTGGAGCAATGGTGCACATAAGTACCAGGCAATCATTGCTGGGTGCCTATGTCGCTAGCAGTTTCCTCTCTGCCTTTAGTGACTGCTTTCTCTGCGTCACACAGATGCCAGCACTTCCACCATACCTTTAAACCTGACTTCATGGTTGAATGGACTGTACATTATATATAGATTTACTATGCATCAATTTCATCAATAAGAAAACAACAGAAATGAGGAAATGGCCACAGAAGTTTTTTCCACCAGTGGAAATGATTTTTTTACAGGCTTCATTGAGAGACCTTTAAGCTGGCTCTGAAATGTACAGAAAATAACAGTTTACAAATCTTGGGAGAGTTGAGACTACTTATGTTGTGTTCTCAGTTCCAGAATGAATGATATTAGAGATGAGAAACGACAATCTTATGATGCCTCAAGGTTTCTATGCAGGGATTTCAAACATTTTTAATTTCACCAATTTAACTTGATTTAAATTTTACTTAGAGGTAATTGGGATGAATTAATATAGTTACAATTATACAGAAATCAATCCATTAATGTCTGGAAAATCTTCTTAATATGGTAGCAATTTCATGGATACAAAAAAAATCTACCCACTTAAAATAATTTACACAGTTCAATTTTAGATAATAATAATAAAAACCTTCTGAATTTATGTGAAAAAATCTTTTTTACCTAATAATTGTTCTGGGCAATTATTGCTGTTATTGTAGCCATAGTACCTAACAAACACCAGTAATTTTTTTAGCTTAGGGTCATTCTTTTCATTTGTGTTTTTATATCACCTCAAAGAGCAATATTTAGGATTTGAGGTGCAAAATGTCACCACCTATATAGGTAAAACAACAAATAGCTTAACAACCAGTATTCTATTTATTTACAAGTCAATATGGTCCTTTGCTATTTTATTCGTTTTGAAGATGACCAAAGACTGCCAAGAGTTTAAATTACAAGAGTAAGTGGAATAGTTCTACTGAAATAATAGACATTGTAACCTCTTTAGGGTGGGCTGAGATCTTCTCTTTGGCTCCTTCTCCAACTCAAGTTAGCATTTCTCCAGGTAGTAGCTTTTGGCAGTAGTGGGAAGGTTTATACAGATCTAATCCATAGGGTTAAATATATTGTGCTGGTTGGTAAGAAAATTGCAAAATCAAAAGAATATAGAGGAAATTTACCTTATGGACTGGAAATGATTGGATTGTCTGCTTATGAGGAACCCATTTTTACGAAGATGAAAACTTGGTTGACTGCTCAAGGGTAAAGACGCAGTAACGTGTTAAAAATATTAATGAGAAACTTAGAATATATGTTGGGTCCAATTAGGTTAATAATGCATGGAAATTTATCAGAAATGCAAGCCTTAACTAGAGGGCTTCGAAGGAAGAAATTTTACTCCAAAGAAACTTACAAAGAAGTGCTAAAAACTGTGCCCTGGTTTTGTTTGAAATGCCCATCACTTGGATTTGAGTGACACATTGGAAGGGTTTGTGAAATGCGAAGTATCTTTGTCTAAATCGTGCCTGGCATGTTTCAGATTTGATAAGACATAATAAGCAAACCTGATAAGATTCAGTTTGGATGACTATCTAAAAACTGTTCCTACCTATATGAACACCTTATATAAAAAAGAGGGCAAAGACTAGATATCTTTTAAGTACAATATTTTTTGAATCATTGCTTATCCTTCTGGGTATGATGGGGAAAGTATAAATACTAGCGTATTCATGGGTATGTGTATGCAGGTATGTGGGAGATATTTCAGCAGTTTCTTTCAAGAGAGGAGGAAGAAAGAAAAGAATTTCTATAATATTTTCCAAAATTTAGTTCAAGCTTCCAGCGCTGTCCATATTGGGTCTGCTAACTGATTCCCAAATCAACAGAAAATGCAAGAGTCACATTAAAGATACTCAAGACATCAGAATTTCAGTACCAGCAAAATTATGAAATCCTTTAAAACAAAGCCCCATGCAGACAAAAATAGCCTATTTAGTTCATCACAATAAGCAGATTTTTTTCCCCACAGAAGTGAAAACACAAATAGATGATGTTTCATTCATTTGAAAGCAATTGAGTCTAGGGACTAATCAGCTGAGGATGAAATAGAAGAGTAATCATTCTGAAGCTATTGTAACGGAGGAACAAGATTACGAATGTGTCGTTTGCTGAGCCAGGCTCCTCTGAGAATTAAGAATTCGGGGAAATATGCTTTTATTTTATTTTTTCCTTTTGCCAGACATTTTGGTTTTGGTAAACAGATGTTTACCTCGAAAAAGGCTGTTTTGTGTTTGGAAACTTCTGGTCGGCTCAGCCACAAATGAACATGCCTGGTAATTGCTTCAGAGTAAAATGAAATGTGAACTCTACTTGGAATTTTTGGGAGGTTCTGAACAATGTCCTTTTTGTGCAAGAGACAGAAATAGAAAATGGAATATGGTTTTAAACATAAAAGCAGTAACATTGTTTCAGGCCAGTCATTTTCCATTATTGACCATTTCAGAAAAGAACAAGCTTTTTCATTAGCGTTGTTACTCCAGATATTGTTTCACTGATTCTTTTTTCCCCCTTCCATCTTTTTCCTTCTTCTCCCTTCAAAGAAAGATCAATATATTGTAGAGGATGAGTTATGTAAAATTCTGGACCTGTCTGGGTGACCACGGAAATTGTCCTTGCAGAGGTGGGACCACTGATAACAGCCTGTTTTGTGCTCCTGTTCTCTCTAATAGTCCTCTTCTGGCCCTTAATAGCACTCAAGATGATTCGGTTATCTCCTGGCTCTCTTCACTGATCATGACCCTTTCAGCTACTTTTAGGAGCCCTATGTTCTTTTTTTTAGCCATGCTTCACAGCCTGGTAGATGACAAAGTCCCTGTGACTCACAGAAGGGTTAGTTCTGCTCATTTTAGTTATGCTTCTTCCAGAAGAAACTGATCTCTGCATCTAGGAATGGGGGTACCAAGATGAAGTTAGTGAAAGCATTTATGGTAATCCACTACTTTTTCTAAGTGCAAGACCCCTGTTGAGCTCCAAATGTAGAAGGGAAGTGTGTCTGAATACACAAATACAGACATATATGACCTCAGGACCTGTGTATTTCGATAAACTACTACTTCCATTAAGAAATATGAACACATTGGAATTCATTTCTCGCTCTCCTTTTTTTTTTTTTTTTTTTTTTTTGAATGAACAATATGGCTGTCTGAAAGCAATATTAATCAATAACTAATTTCATAGTTGGACAACTGTTTTTAATGACTTTGTACTTTTGATGCATTGTTACAAAAGGATTCGGATCATTCCCATAAGAACTTGTCAAGGAAAGGGCAAATTCATTTACTTGTCATCATGTGAGAGCCAAAAGGCTCATTAGGCTAATTAGGAAGAGAATCATTTGGGTTTTCACTCATTCAAACACAGCAAAAACCTCTTGTTCCTGATTCTGTACAAAGAATTTGCTGTACCTATCAAAATAAAGGTGCTATGTGTGGATATAAGACAGGTTAAAGCTATCACAAGTTGGATTCTGTAGCTGAGCTGAAACATCTCATTGCTCATGTCCAAAGCGACATCTTCTGCTGCAGGAAGTCATCAGGCTCTGGCAAGGATTAACTGGCTTTTGAACTGTTTCGAAGAGATCAAGAAACCTTTCTCCGGTACAGCTGCGGCTCAGCTAGCTGTGAGCGAAGCACCTGCCTCACCCCTGCTGAGCACAGCAGCTAGCTGAGGCCAGCAATAGACCAAGAACAAACACGGACTAAAAAACTCTCGTGATGACAAGCCCTTAAACACGGACCACTTTCCCTGCCAGGGTAGCCTCTATGTGTTTTGTAACAAATCTCCCAGCTTTCAGATGGAGGCTTTCCTTTGCTTACCCTCTCTCTTTCCTTTCTCTATCCTTAATGCACATAATTTCTAGAAATAGCTGTCAGATTAGTGCCCAGTGATGGCTGCATTTCAGTGATGGTGAAGTGATTCCAGTGCAACCCTGTCTTGTTAGCCAAAAGTGACCAACAGGGGTGTTTATCCAGCAAACATACTGGAAGATGCATAACGTCGATAGTGGGTTGTATCCCTCTAAGGCAATGCTTAGATAAAGCAATTTTTTATTGTCATGGGTGTCCCTTAGGCTATTTTCTTCCTTTTTCTTTCATTTCAGAATTTGAGTTTCCTTGTAATTAATTAAACAGCATCTTCTCAGAGCAGGTGATTTAATCATGCAGTGACACCTGCCCAAAGCTTTCAAATAATAGCACAAGTAATGGAGACAGTATATTCTTTTCTAAGTAGGCATGGTTGATGGAGAGAAACACAGAGCAAAAACGTCTTAAATTTGTGGATAAAGGGATTCAATCCAGAAGACTTCCTGTCTGGGTTTTCTAGGAATTTATCTATGCCAATATCCAACATCATCTTAAATTTTTTCTAGAATGGGCTAAGTAGCCCGTTTCTAATTTCAAGAGGAGGGAGGCTAGTGATAATAGTAGGGGTATGTTCACGAGCAGTATTCTCTGATTTCCACATGGCATCCTTCTCTGCCGACCCTTGATTTTGCTTTCCATCCGCACATTTTCCTGGAGCATGAAAGACCATCCTCCCTGCCAAGCACTGCAACAGCTTATGGTGCCACTAAGCAAGCCCAGATAGGCTGCCTCCAACCCAGTGAAAGTGCAGTTTTATGGGGAAACAGATGAGGGAATGCTCCATGTTTGTTTCTTTTCCAGTCCTACTCTTAAAAAGTGATGTGGACATTTCAGTTGCACTTCTCTGTTGTCTGCCAGGATGTTCTTGCTTGTATTTCACTTGGGCAAAACTAAGAGCCTTGGAACAGAACAAGGCAATATTCTTTGTGCAAATCACCAATTCATTGGTATAAGGAGTTCAGGGGAAGTAATTAGCACTACTTGCCACTTCAGATTCATGATGTGAACAATTTCAGCTGGGAAAAAAATATAAAATACAAATTTAAAATAAGAGAGAAGTCAAAACATTTTCTCATGTGTTTCCTAACAGAATAGTTCTCTTTTTTTATTTAGCTAAAATGACACTTTCCTTTTGAAATTGGTCTCTTCATCTTCTGTTACTTAGAAAGCAAAATAAAATAAACAGTAATAAATGTCTTAAAATAAAAGTAAACTTTTCATTTTGTGTCAAAACATGCTGTAGAATAACCTTGAAACACTTTTTTCTCCATGGTTTTGCTTCAGTTTGACCATTGAACCAAGTGAGTCATTATTTGCAAGGCTCTAGACATTAGTGAGTGCTGACACTGCTGACTGTATTGAGGATGCTAGCATGGCATCCTGAATCCATCAGATTAAAAGAAAATGCTTTCTGTCTATTTTTCACCTCCACTCCCTTCCCATTGGTTAAATGAATGAAATTATCTCCACAGCTTTATTGTCTGAGGCCAAGAAAAGTTAATGGAACTGCAAGAGCTGAGACTAATAAATGTCCTTGCGCTGTTTTGCAGGAAAAACCAGCACAGAGGCACTTGCAGGGAGAGCCGGGTGCAGCAAAGGGCCAGGCTGCGGGCACGTGTGGCAGGCTGCCCAGTGGGCCGTGGTACTGGCCCGAGCAGCACGGCCACCTTTTGCCATCACAGTGCCCACAGTATGTTGTTGGCACCACGCAGCTCTAGGAGGCTGCTGAATGATCATTGAAACCTGCCTCATCCCCTATATCTATTTCCTCACCTGTTTACTGGTGGGGATAGTTCCAGTGTTTATGAATCAGATCTGGTGGATCTCAGTTAAGTTGCTGGTAGAGAGGAGAGTTCCCCTTTACAAACAGAGTATCACTACCACTAGCTTCGCTTGCAATCTTAGCCAAGGCCACAGTGCGCAATGTGTTTGGCCATGGGAATGACTTTGTCTTCACCCCGGGGGCTGCTGAGCAGCAGAGATAAGTGCTAGTAGCAGTGCCCCCAACATCATTCTGCACTGTGTTTAGAGAAGCTCAGTCCTAAAGACTGTCATGCTGACACTGTTTTCCAGCTGCAAATTCTCATTTTTTTTACTTTTCTGTCCTTTTTAATGCAGCAAAATGCTCAATCTCTACTTTTCACTTTTCATATGCAAATTTAGCATCTTTAACCTGGTTTTCCTTTTCTATCATGGTCCTTTATTGCAGTAAGAAAACTTGAACATAAGCAAGAAGAAAAAAAAAAAAAAAAAAACTTTTTCCAAAGGCTTTAAAACAGAGTGATGAAAAATAAATTCCTGCTGCTGAAATTCGAGTATAGGAAATCTGTGTGGAAAGAGAAGTAACATTTACCCCCTGCACACATTCGCACTCTCCATCTCACTCTCTTTCTCTCAGTCGCTTTCTTCAGCTCTTGTTTTACATAAACTTTTTATTGGTGATAGACTGAACAATAAAGCTTGTAACAAAGCAATCAATACACATTACTCAGCATGAGCTAGACACAATATTGGAGACTCCACAGTCAAGTAAAGCAGGGAATAATCTTGTTCCTTATCCCCTTTGAGCAGGAAAGGGAAATGCAGAACTGGCTTCTACATCAACCCCTTTCTTTCTGTTTGCTTGTTTCAGTCTTTGTGGCAATCTCTTCTTGAGGTATCAGGGCATGTAGGGGTGGGTTGATGTCTCTTTAAAGGACTTTTTTAAACCCTCTGTTGGAATATCTATCATATTTAACAAGCTTCCAGGACCAGTTGTAGGTATGTGAGTAAGCCTGCTATGTTTATATTGTGTAGCTATTTATAATACTACTGGGCCATTGAAGGGAGTTGTTTTATTTTGTTGTGTCAAAAGTGATAGCTACACTAAGGATGACAGGATCTGACCTCGTAGTTTAGGACTTACGGAGCAAGAATAAGGGCTGAAAATATCACTCTCTCAGTGTTGGTTTCAACTAGTATCAACCAATTTTCAGCTTCCACTAAAAAAGGGAACATTTTCCCCAAACTCAGAGGTTGTGAGGGATATCCTGAAAATATTGCCTGGTTATACCAGATGTAGTGATGTCTGTGTGAGCCTGCAGACAGCCTGGAGCAATAGCTCTGAGAAAACTGAGCTCTTCCGTTCACTGTAAAGATTTGTGACCTTTGGGGATCAGCTTCTCTGAGTATCCTAGTTGGTTTATTGGAGGCACACTACCAGAGGTGATATAGCACTAGTGAAATCTAAGGTCAGCTCCTCCACTGGGTGGATTGAGATGAAGTCTCCCTCTCGAAGACTTGCTTAAGCTTAGGAAACAGTGCTCCTGTGAAGTGGGAGCATTTCTTTTCCAATAGCACAGTGAGCACCTGCTTCCCTCCCATCTTTTCCCATCCTGTTCATTTCAGACACCAGCTCTTTGGCGTAACAGTAGCCTCTAAACTGGTACTTGTGTAGCACTTCACACAATGGGGATTGTAGGATAGAGTTGAAATTTAAGCTCATGTTTTCCCTTGCATTTCACTGACAAAGCTGGAAGATGCTGCTGGACAGGATGCCATGTGGAGATCACTGAATCCCCCCAAAAGCCAGACGTATCCCAGAACACACATTGCTCTCAGGACTAGCAAGGGTAGCATGTGTATGTGTAGGGAGGATGTTGCTGCTAATGTAAAATAAGTGTGTCAACAGCATTTCTGAAGGATATTTTTAGCTTACAGATTCAGTGTCTTTTGTGGGCTACAGTCAGACTGACACAATAGACTCTTAATGACTTCTTGGGGACTTGATTGTCTTTTTCTATACACAGCTTATTAATGTGCCTTCTATGCTACTCAGGGATGCAAGAGCCAATATGACTTCAGAAGGGTCATTGTGGTCCAGAGCATCTGTACATAGGCATAAAAAATAAGCTGAATAAATACTCACCCACTAATCCACAGCACAATAGATTGTAATCAGTCTGTCATGGTAAAGATTATTTTTTTACACCATCTTTTCATCCAAGGTATTTTCAGAACATCTTTTTATCCTGGCACTCTGTAGACGTTATAAATTGATCATCTTAAGTCCTTTGACAGAGCAGAGAGGAGCAGAAGTGCTGTTAGTGGCTGGAAGTTGGGACTAGCTTGTGGCAAGTAGAAAAGTAGGTAAAAAGCCTGATTTTTCTTTTTCTCAGGAGATTCTGTGATAATCCCACAAAAGCTGTGCTCCCTGGGTGTTTGAAAGAGTGGGCATGTTTCTCTCTAAGAAAAGCATATGTAACAGAGACAGGCAGAAAACATCTGCAACTTTCAGAGCAGTCCCACGACGAATATGGAGTCACTGGCAGAGGAATGGACCAAAATTAAACATGAGTAGATTATATTTGCATGGATTAGTATCATTACTGTAGCAGTTGATTCAGCCAGGGATTTTCCAGAGACAGAGAAGTTTTGACCTGTTTGAATTCCCTCATCTTGTTCTCATGTCTAATTATCACTCTGGTGACAAAAGTCAGTGGTCCCCAAAAGCGGTGGAAGATAGTGACTTTGTCACCTCCCTTCAAAGCTTATTTGTTGTTACATTGTGTACGTTATATTTAGGCAGCGAGTACTACCAAAGGAATTACATTCTGCTGTTCAGTCATGTACATATCTTTTGAATTTTATGTTATAGGAATAAAGAAATATTGGATTGACAAAGCATTGCTGAGTAAATGGCTAGAAAAGATTATTATTCAGTGAGTGTATAAAAGACTGAGGTGGGGGGGGGAGTCACAAACCCTTAAGGTGGAGAAGACACTGGGAGGCTGAGAATCCAACACTCACTGTAATAAAAGAGCAACTTTCTGGTTTGAGCCTAGGAAATCATTAGAAATAAATAAGTAATATATGAAAACAGAACAGAAAGTCCAACAAAGGTCTTGTAGATGACTCTACTTGCTCAAACCTGTCACAAAAATAGGGAAGTCCACTAAGGATGTCTCATGTCCAGTGACATGGGCTGCAACCATGTGTGTCCCCTTGCTACCACGGCATGCTTCTCTGGAAGCCACAAGGAGGGTCTTTGCAGAACGGTACCTGAAAGATTTGTGAAATAAGGAGTTGATCTCTTCAGGCAGTCAGAACAGGGCGCTTATTTGTTTTCCATTTTGTAACGATCTTTGATAAACTTTCCAATCTGGGCTTGATCTCTGCTGTAGTGGAAGAATGATTTTTTTAGTCATTTGTAACTTGGTTTCTGAGTATGGTTTCCAGACAAAGCCAGCTCACATACCTTTGAGGCAGTGAGTGTTGTGTCAAATTCTGTAGTTTTAAGTTGCCTACTAACCTCACATATGAAGGAAAACTCACTTGAATTAAAGTGCACAGTGCAGATTCCCTTGACAAGCCATGTCAGAAGAGTGAAAAGTTTCTAACTCTTACTGTTACCACCTCTTTGCTGCACCAGGATTTTTGGACTCTGCTCTCCAAGCAGCATTTCTAGATTTCCCAGGAAGAGTCCTTGTAGCATGCAGCAACAGGAAGCTGCAGTGCACATGTCATAGCTTTTCTCACTGTGTGGGTCTGTATCCTGAGAGGCTGGATTAGCTGTTTAACAGGATTCTTGGAAAGCCCAGTTTGCAATGGCGTTTGAATGGAGTACCATAGCTCATAGGCATTGATTTCTGGCAGTTTGTCTCTCCCAGAGAAAGCCCACTGTTGGCAGAAGTCTTCATATGAAATGATCCACCTGACTATTACTGCTCATACTGCAGCAGGACTAATCCCAGCTCCTCCATAATCCACTGCTTTGGCCTGGGGAAATGACTGTGCTCTCAAGTAACTGGATCAGGGACTCTAGCAAGCCCTGTGAGCTTCAGGAAGAATTTTCTGCATTTGGTTGCTCAAGTATATTATTAAGACTATTCCTGTCTGATTTAATCTCCAGTCTGAACCAAAAAGCCTGACTCCCTCTGTGTTCCTGCTCTGGATCAGGTAGGTGAAATGCTAACCCTAATGAAAGAAAGGGAGATTTACCATTGACTTTGGGGCTTTCGTGTTATCCCTTGTCTGCAGCCTGTTCCAACTTAAAGAGTTTTCCAGATACACTGATCGTATAAAGACCTCAAATGTATAGTGCAATATTTCATATCTACCTTCTGTTATCCTATCCCCTAATATTATTTTTGCACTGTCTCTACCCATAATCACTGATGTATATACCTCTTCCTTTGTGTCATCCGCCACAGTGCAGGTAGATTAAACCTCCATAGATTCCATAGACTTGCCTGACTCCTTTCTAAAACAGGATTTCCTTAGGGAAAAAAAAAATAATAATAATCCAAGGCAAAAGATAAAGGAGTGAGGAGCAATCACAAGCATGGAGTGTCCTCCCCTCCCTTCCTATATCCATTGGCTAAGTCACAGCACAACTTGCAAGATTGTACAGTGTCCAAGCCGTTTTTATAAAAATAGCAGACAATTCTGTAAAAATAGAGCAAACTTCACCCCTGCTGAGTGCATCAGAAGAGACCGCATCACAAAAAAGTCAATGTTTTTGCCTTAGCAATGGTTTTCTCCAGGCAACTGTATTGCAGAAGAGCACAGCAGTATCCTCAAGCTCTTGTCTTAAATACCATTGCAAATCAATTACCTTTCAGGCCATAAACTTCACTTAAAGAGACAGAACACAAGCAGACATTTCCTAGTAACAAAAACAATTATATTGAAGATAGAGCATCTTAAGTGAAGTCTCTGCTGTGCATGTGCGTAGGTGTGGGTAGGGGTGGGAATTGAGATGGAAGAGGCATAAGGAAATTGTCTTAAAGTGTATGGTTTGTAAACAAAACACAAACATATCAATAGCAAAGTTAATCTCTAGAGCGCAGGCAGCCAACCACAGTGGGGAAAAGGATGTCTGAAGGACAGGCAATAAGCACTTCCAAAAAAAGACCCAAGAGTGAAAAGCCAGCTATCCCCAACAACCATCCTGTAGAAAACAGACATTTCTGATTCCAGGATAATTTGTAAAAAACAAATACAAATCATCCAATTCATTCCCTCATATCAATAAATATTTAATGTCCAAATAATGAATCTTTCAATAAATATTTAATACCCAGACACCAACATACATGGCAGAGGAGAGCAGGTGCTCTAGTAATTTAAGGCAATTGAGTTTGTACAATAGTGGCTGGTGAGAGGACTGAATAATGCAAATTGAGATGAGGCAGGAAGAGAAGTCAAATCAGGGTGATGGTGTTTTGGATCTTTGTAAGCTCTTTGTACTGCAAGCAGGAGAGCACCTTCAGTGGAAATGAGCTTAGTGTAGCTCCTAGCAGCTTTGTGCTTTTTTTGTCTTATGCCAAAGAGTTGCTACCTGCGGGCCAGGTTCTTGGCAAAAAGCACATTTGTCATGTCCAAGCAGCAGGTGCAACACTAACTGGTTACATCCCAGGAAGCATCTGGCCACTAACTAGCATGCTCAGAGATTTAACACTACACTCTCTGAATCTGCCTTTCCAGCTCTAAAAGAGGTCTTTTTTCAGTTAGCCAAATCTCCATATTGCAGCTACTGTAATGTCCATGCTTTCTGTGCAACCTTTCTACTGCTGGAGCACATGGCCTTGCAAGCATGTTCTGCAGATTTTTTTCTTGCAGACAGCCTTTCCAGTAATTGGTTGTGAGCTATTACTATGCTGAGAAGGTACTTGATATTGCACTAACCAAGGGTGAAATCTTCTGGCATAGTAGTGTACTCTGATGGCTGGACTAAATATGAATACTGAGATAACATTGCTATCTCAAGGCAATAGGAAAATGGGGAGATGCTCTGATTTCTCCAACCTTTGGTAAGGAAGGACTATTTCTAGCCCATTTCTTACTCTGAGTAGATCACTATTGGTGCAGGAGGAAGGGGAAGAGAGGTTTCCTAGGTGTCTGAGTGACTTGTTTAAGTTACTGCTTACCTTTCAGAGCATTAGTTTTTATTTCTGCGGCATGTCTAGAAACTACAGTGGTATGGAATTAGCAGAGTCTGGAGGATGGACTGATGCTCTCTTTCAAAACCGGTAGTTATCTTGAAAACAAAAATGAGGTGGATAACATGAACACAGTGACTCTTGGAGAGAAACAACTCCATCAGCCTAATTTTGCAAATAATACATGCTAGGAACAGCAGGTGCTGATAACACAGGGAGGTGCCCCTGGTCATTCTTATCCTCTTCTTCCAAGGCTTTTAACAGATCCAAAAGACTCACAAATAAGTACTATCAACCCTCAAGTCAAACCTACACTGCAATTAGCCCATCCACACCAGAACATCTCCTTTTGGATCATGACAGAATAAGCTCTTACACACCGATGGCACATCAAGCCAGGCACATGGACATACTCAGCAAGCTGGAGTTGATGCTAACAGCTTATCCCACAATTCTATGCAGCCTGGGGCATCTGAAGATGCTTCAGTCCCTAGAAGACAGCATCAGTCACTATCTGCAGTGGGAGGCAGCTGACGTGTGCCCCTTTTTCTCTGAGGATCAGCATCCTTCTGCTGATGCATCTCCACTTGGCTTTATTCTCTCTGTGGAGAATTTACTCTCTAACCATGCTAGGCAGTTTCCTCAGCATTTCATTATGTAATGCTCTGGGTGGTAAAGAAACACCTTGCCTGATTGACTCCTCAGCTACTGAAGTGGGAATACTGAGTTCCCTGTGGATATTGTAGGTTCTCTGTGATTTGTGGGACAGATTTTGCTGGCAGGGCAGTTTATGTTTGCTGAAGCAGTTTTGAAGCTCAGCTGAAGGATGAGTGAATGGCCAGGAGTGTGGAAGCTGTGTTTGGATAGGGCTGGCTAGTGAGAGAAAGGATAAAAGTTGCTTTGGATGCTGGCTTAAACTTCTTTCTTAGTGCCCACAGTGCAGAATTAAACCTAACAGTGTGAACCCAGACACCCCACCTTAAAAGTTACAATGTGTCAGCTGAGACTCTGTGCCTGATATCATGCAAACTCCTTGACTATGGCAAATGTAAGGTAATTAACTCTGGTTTATGCCCTAGGAAAAGAGTTGCACTGCACAGCATTTGTAATGGGCTCTCAGTTACACATAGTTCTTGTGTAACATGGTAAATCTGCAGCCACAGCTTGACAGTGTATCACAGCATCATTCTCTTTCTGTCTGGGGAAGAAACATGTATTTTAAAGCAAAATTCATAGCTGTCTTGGAACCCAAACATAGAAGCTCATTAAGCAGTTGGTGATATACTGTTGCAAGCTGGATAGGAAAGTCCTGCAACGTACAGTCCTTCCTTAACTCCTAGATATAGTTGAAGTTCTTTAGAGAGAGTGATTGTCTGAATATGTAATGCTTTCTGACTTAGACCTTTCTTCTGCAGTATAAAGTTCTCTAGCCCTTACCCAGTAGAGAATAATGGAGTCTAATGGGAAAAACAGAAAAATAACAAACTTCTAGGACCATGTTTTTATCTCATCCCTGCCACATGTTGCAGTAAATTTATGTAACCTATGACCACATCACTGAAGATGGAAGAACTGGGGTGCTGGGCAGTGCCCACAGACAGAGCACTGCCAAATATAACCAAAACTTGCAACACAGTGTGTGAGTAAATAAGATCTGGATTCCCTGGGGAAAATCAAACTATGCTCCTTTTCAAGGGTTGGGGATGGGTCAACTGTAACCTGCTAAAAAAAACTGAGTGGAATTTGCTGCCTGAATACCTTGAAGCTTTTTGCCACCATTTGAAATTTAACTGAAACAAAACAGCTCAATGTGCAACTTCAGGGAAGCTAGCTAAGCATTTGCAAGCTCCTTCTTGTCTAAGGATCCACTGGAGATCAATTAAACCAATTCCCTGCTTTCAAAGCAATGGAAGCCATTTATTCCCTGCAGCAGACAAATGCTGCCCGAGCAGAAGATAACTAAGTGGATTTAGTACATGCTTTCCCTCTTGATCCTTTTGCCAGCCCTACTCTATCCCCACACTTTGGCCAGACAGCGAGCCTCGGTCTTCTGTACTGTCAGCTCATGTCCCCTTGTATTAGCCTGTCAGACTTTGCTATCTCTCCTCGTCCATTAGGAGTAGAGAGGACTTCAGTGTCCCATGCTCGCGTATGCTCCATTTGCTGACCCTTGCAGAATTCTAGTGGTGTCCACTCCTTCCTTTTTTTTGCCAGGTCCATGCATACTCTTGTCCTTCTGAGTTTTCCAGCTACTAGACAACGGAGAACTTCTCTGGCTGTGAGTGTGTTCTCAGAACAGTTCTCAATATCCACCTGAAACAGTTCAGAAGCAGAGACTTTCAGCTGCTGTAAACTGGTGCTACAGTGGAGCTTTACCGATTTACGTCAGTGGTAGATCTTGTGATGAGTCTGTATCCTGATATAACTGCTTAAAATGCCTACCATCTGTCTATATACTGCGTTTTGTTTCATCCTATTATGTGCCACCCAACAAATCTCAGTTTAAAATCAAGATCCAGAGTGAAGGAGAGTAAAAGGAGGTATTCTCTGCATGTGGCATAGGACTGTTCTTCTACATCTGGCCCATTTCCTACAGCTCAGTCTATCACAGAAACATGAGACATAAATGGTTCTATTTGTTGGTTTCCCAAACTTGTGCCATGCAGCAGCTTCAGTGGGAATTATCCTCAATGGTGGAATGGGACAATTACCCAGCTAATGAAGCACATTTTCCTTTTTCTTCTCCACCATAAAGCTGCATGGAACCTGATTCTCCATCCGGATGCGCAGAGAAAGAGCAAGTGCTTTCAGAATGGGCCCCCAATCAGTAGTGGCAAATGCACTTAACACGCCTGCTGGAAAATGAAATGACTGATACCATATAATTAGGCCTTAATTATTTATCATTTTTGTTTAATTATTGGAACACTTGGAAGTTAACAGGTTATAAAACTCTTGGGCTGTGTTTATTAAATGTTGGAAGATTATTAGCACGTAAGTGCCATTTCTGAACGTTAATGAAATATCTGTGAAAAGCCCGTGGCTGGAGGCACTTTGGTATTATATAGCTGTTGCACACAGGAGCTACAGGAGCTTAAGGCTAATTATGCCTTGTGGGCAGGGCCATGGACAGCAAAAGAAGGGCAAAACTCAAAAGTACCATCACTAGTCAGCATACAGATGGACAAGGCCACTTTTACCTTTTCCTTATGTCATCTGCTGGAATATGTCTGTGCTTGAGTCTGCTCTAAGCTGCTTCATGTTGGCTATGGTGGTGGGATAGGGTTGTGCCGTCACTAATATTAAAAAGAATAGTTTGTGAACAGGTTATCTGTACCCATGTGCTGCACAAGGGAAAGACTGGCCAGGAGAAAATAACAGGATGAAATAAATATTCTCCAAATCCAATGGTAGATTTTACAAAGGAGTAACCATGTGGAATGAAACCTAATTGTTGCTGGTTATTATTGGTTTTAAGATTTTGAAAACTGAACTTGAAACACACTGATAAGGTGCCAGGAGCAATGAAACATCTGTTCTATTTCAAAATGTGTCCCTACAAAAAAATAAAAATAAAAAAAAATACTGTTTAAAGGACTGGTCTTTTTTCCTGTTTAAAGCACTAAAATGAGGAATAGTTATCCCTATTCTATGGATACAAAGATGCAAAGGCCCATTTTGTGAAATATGTAGTATAACCAAATCTAAGCACAATCTTAAAATATCCCAGACAGAATTGCACATCCAAGCCCTTAGTACTGACCAAAGCCCCACAGGAAGCCTCTGGTGGAACAAAGCTTCGACCTTGCTTCCCTTTCCTTAGACTCATGTCTCAAAGGACCAAGGACCAAGTCTGCCTCTACTGAACATAACCCTAAACCTCTTTGCTTGCCCTGAAGTGACATTTCCCCCAGGTCTGCATCTGAGTTGGTTTCCCCATTGCTCCTTACCCTTTCTCAAAGCACAGGTTCGGCAGGGATGTCTCTGCACTGCTCCTGTCCTCTCTTCTTCCCATGCTGTCTCCTCTTGTGGCCTGGGAGCAAACTAATGCCAAGGGATTTGTCTGCAGACAACAGTGCTACACCTGCACTGCTACTACCAGCTGCCAGTTCCTAAATTATAAATGGAAGGATATTTCATCAGAGCATTAAAGGGTAAGAAATGTCATTTTGTACTAACCAAAACGTTCAGGAAGAAGACAGCCCATAAATTATTTAGGCAAAAAGTCACATTTTATTCTGCTGGATAGTGTGATGGGGGGAAAAAAATGTATGTTTTCTTCCCTCTCTCTAGGGGGAGAAAAACTGCAGAAGAGAAAGAACTACTTGTTTATCTAAGTGGCTCCCAATGACCTCCCTCTTCTCTATAGTGTTATGGGACTTCACCAAAATGCTTTTCCTGTGCATAAAGAAAAATAGTTGGATATCTGGTCTTCATTTCTCTTGAAAGGACAGGTCTAAGGAGTTTTAGAAAGTTTTTCTTGCTTCTGTTGTGAAAACAGGAAAGGAAAAAGCTCCAGGAAAATGCAGCTAATAGCCTGACCTGGAGCATTCCTTCTAGGGGATGGTTCAACCTGTCCTCCCTGGAGTGTCTTGGCCTTCTTCAAGCTGGTTCATCCCCTTTGCATTTGAGTAGCCAAAAATCTCCTTCTTTCTCAGAGAATCTCTTCAAAATGTTCTTCAGGACACTTGCCTTAATTTCAGTCAAAATATCGCCTTCTTCCCGTCTGCTTCCAAACTGGTCTAATTTCTGTGGCAGAAGCTGCAACATTCAAACTGCATTCAAACAAAGCTGCTGTTTGAACTGGCTTCACAAATCAAGCTGAGATTTCACCTTTCACCTCTTCCTCTCCTCTTCCATTCCTGCCAGTTGCGTGATGTGGAAAACTCACCTCTGCAGGACCTTCTGAGGCCCCTTTCATTCATGCCTGGGAAAACACCTTGACCTCCCAGAAAGACGTCAGTCTCATAAACATTAAAACCCTGCTCTGATTTTCTCCCTCCCCACAAAAGTTAGATGGCTGAGATTATTTTTAAACTCAACCAGAAGATTAGTATCTAATTTCATCATTTCTACTCTGCTCTGCCTATGAAAGATGGACTGGGAAGAAAAACATTACTTTTTTTTTTTTTTTCCTTTTTCAACCCTGCACCAAGCTAATTAAGAAGCTGAGGTTAAAAAGCTCATCATAAACTGAACAAGTTCCAACCCAATTTCATTAGGATGCCAGGGTTTCATTGATTTAGGCAGGATTAGCTATTGTGAAATGGAAATGATGCCATTAGACACATCTCCCCCTGCCTCCTGCTTCTCCCCCCCTCCTCCTCACACATCCACACACATCCACCTCTCTTGCCGAGCCCGGCTGGCATGCTCAGCTGAGGCACAAAGCTGGCTCATTTCGTTGTGGAGAGTTTAAGCAAAGGAGCCAATCAGCATTTATTCGTCTGGCTGCAGCTGGAGTCAGCTCATCAAACAAATTAACAGGATTTTCATGGAGGGTTTTGGCCAACATGCCACATTTTTACTTCAAGTTGACTAAACAAACCTGGGCTGTGTTTCACTGGAGGAGAGCGGGTGGATGGGAAGGCTTGGGGACGGGGTGCCCGGGGGGAAAGGGCACCTTCTCCATCCTGCTGGCCAGAGGCCAGGACCGCGCTGCCAATACTGCCCCAGCCGGATTGACAGGAGGGAAGGGTTTGGGGCCAGACGTCTTCTGGAGTCACGGCAGCCACTCAAATGCCTCCTCATGAGTGACAGGGAGGGATTCAGCTTGCTGCTCTGAGGCGCTCATCACCTCCTCAGGCTCTTTATCCTCCTCCAGCCCTTCTCCCCCCTCCAAACTCTCCTTTCTCCTAGGCAGTGGTTTTACCCTGGGGAGGTGCAGCCTGCCTGCAGCGTGCTGCCACAGCCGGAGTTAGGGCAGGCAGGAAGAGCTGGCCTGCAAGGAGAGGCCCCTGTACAGCAGGGCCAGGAGCTGCCATACTCTCTGTTGGGCCGAAAGAGGAGGCAAAGGAAAAGCAATTCACTAAGAAAGGGGAATGGATGCATTTGCGGGGAAAGAGGAGAAGATGGGGTAGCTGGCTGAACAAGAAAAAGGGAGGAGTAAAATCTCCCAGATCCGTGAGAAAGTGAGTGCAAAACACTTCTTGAAAATGCAATCTTGGCCCAGGCGTTAGTCAAGCTTCTATGATAGAAGAGGAAAGTTCATGCATCACAAAACTGTGCAATTACAGTTCCATGTGTACACACTGTCTAGGCAGCAGTTTATATGTGTATGAAGTAGGGCAGAATGAACTTGGTTCATAAAGGAGAGTGCTGGCAGGTCAGCTTCAATTCTAGAAAGGGGATAAAATACCACAAAATGGTCCTGTTTAACTCAGTTTTTGCTGAGTTTTTGCTGGGCTGTTGGCTCCACTCCAACACACAAAACAATAAGCAGTGAAGGATGCGTTGCAACTCGGACCTGTAGTGGTGGTTGAGCTGTTGAGGATCTCACCAAGATCACTGGGCTAACTATTCTGAAGTTTCTCTAGCTCTGCTTCAGAGAGACAGAGTCTAAGCCCTCCAAAACCTGAGTGATATATTATTCAATGATTCTGTCCACCACTGCTAGAGAACTTGATCTCCATAGTATCTATGTATAATACTAACATTTACTCTTGGAAAGAATAGCCACAGTCTCTTGTGTTAATTAGCCTCTTGGACAATAATAGAAAATTATTGGGGGGGGGGAGAGAGGCTCCATTTTTGTCTAAATCTTGTAAAATTGATCTCTCCTGATCAAAAAGAACTTATTGAAAATGAATACTCCCAATGATGTCAATTATCCTCCACCAATTATCTCTGGAAACTCATTTCTCCAAGCCATTTCAGTTTATCTGAGCAGACCTGTTCCTTTTCCATCAGGCATTTTTCCATCAGTGAACATGGAAGCAATTAGTGAAACTGGAAAGGCAGTTCAGGTAAATGCACCCAGCATACGGGTGACATTCAGAATTCAGAGCCTCAAGGAGGTTATTGAGACAAAGAATCTACCAGGTTCCTTTTTTTTCAAGAAGATTAGATATTTACCCATGAGATAATAGCACCAATTGCCATGTAAGCCAGCATACAAGAATGAGATCTCAGCTCACACTAGATGAATAAGTCTGCCGGGCCTAAAAAGGTGCTTTTCTTCTCCAGTGTGGGCAGTGTATGGTTGGCTAAATATATTATGTGATATTTAGGAACAGGGTCTGGGTAAAGGGTTGACTGACACCATTTCTTCAAAACATTGGCTACTATCACAGAATGCCAGAATAAATGAACCAATATAAATGGACAGTATAGTAGGATAGATTAAACCTTTGTATAACTCAAGAGATTTGAAGAGGCTTTGACCAGGAAAAGATTTGGTTATTTGTACATCAAAGCAGTGGCATATTCCCCTGCAGAGACTTTCACCCTCCCTTGCAAAGACTTAGAGCTTCCTCCTCCCCATGCTTGAAACATCAGTCTTAGTGGTTTTATCTCCAGAGCTCCAGGAATACATCCTCTGTTGCTGTGTGACTGTATTCTCCAAGGATCTACTTTGCAAGATAGTTTTTCTGTCCCATTTTCTATTCTGAATGTTTTTAGATGTTAGTCGGTTTATAAAAATAAAATAATACTAAACATATTAGAGTTATCTGAGCCGTGTGTTTCTTTCCCCATACTAACTTTCTAAAGCTCTTCATTGGACTTTTCTTTATGTAAGTTGGTCTGAATAAAGTATTTTCTATATAATAGTTCCTCAGCTTTCCCAGGACCCTTCTAGCAAGAGAGGAAATGCAAACCATAAGGCTAAGGAGGTGATAAAGGTACTTGATTTCTCTTGATGGTTTTCACATTGATCTGTGCTTTGCAGATGGGTCTCTCTTTCCTCTTCTTTGCTCAGCCTCCTGTTTAATTTATACCTTAAACTTCACAGGTCAGGAATTTTATCTAAGTGTTTTATACACGGCCTAGTCCAACAAGGTCTCAACCTTGGCTGTGGCCTCTAGACACTATCACACTACAGATACTAAATAATAAGTACTTTCATGCATGCTGGTGGGTGTTGAATGGGACATCTGTCTTAGCTCATTAAATGCAGCACTCCTGTGTTTTTCCAGGGAAGTTTCACCTTGAGAGAGACCTCCCCACTCCCCTGGTGAGTCAGAGAAAGAAGAAGGACATAGCCAAGGCTGAGCAACAAACACCTCCCATATGGAAGAAAAATATGATACAGCATCTTGGTCCATTCCTTCACTCTCCTTTTGCCCTTCCCTTTTCTCTAAACAACCAGGCTTCCGAAGGAGGAATTACCTCCTTCAGATCAAAGCAGAGGGTAACCTGACTATTTCTTGCAGAGAAGTAATAATTAAGGCACTAGAAGGATGCAATCTGCATACATTATTGCAAGTTATGCCAACAGAATGTCAACATTTGTGTCATAAGTAATCTTGAGCAGCAATTACTCCGAGCATTGGTCTGGAATCCAGAGACAATGCCAGTAGTACTAATTACAGAGGAGCTTCTCCTCCACTGGAGGATGGACAGAGGATTATGAAAAAGGATCATGGTGCAAAAGAGATCATCTAAGTAGATCACCATGAATATGGGGCCAAAGGAACTCCTAATTTTTAAAAAGAAGATGCCTGCATCCTGCTGCTGGAAATAGATCAATGAGTTGCATGATCTCAGCTTTGTCAACAGGTGATATTTTCCTCACAGCCAAGATACGAATCAGGAGAGAAGATCGTGGAACAATAGACATTGAAGATACTGTGACCTATCATTTAGAAGTTTTAATTCCTCATCAGTGGGAGAAGATACATTGACAGTAAGACAAGCAATGCAATTACCGAATTCTGCAGGATTTCTCAGTCCTGGAAGAGTAAATCCAAAGCATTGGAGTCAAGATGTTTCAGCAGTACAGTATGAGGATCCAGTGTAGGCAAAGCTGTGATAAAAGTCCTGTTCGAGGCTCCCTTTGATTTTCCTGTTCATTGGCACTAAGTATTGGTATCATTCACTTGAAAAATGCCTGCTATAGCACTCTAAATCAATGCTAAACTGATATTATAGAAAGTATGATGATCATAGAGCTAATAACAAAACATTTCCCCCTTTAATTCCTCCTGCTCACCCTTCCTTCAGGGAAGGGAGAAGAGATAAAAATGCTATGAAATTTCCTGGGGAGTCTCTTAGTAACTTTATCTTGCAAGAAGTGTTATTAATCTCATTAAGTGCACAGCTCTGTAATGAATGGGCACTGTTTCTTTCCCAAAGAAAGGGAATCACTATTTCAGCTCTACAAGACTAACCCTGAGAAATATGTATCTATTCATCATTACTCCATTCAGTCATAACTACACATGCTCACACTTGCCTGTAGCAAAGGAGGCAGTACTTATACCAAAATTTTCTACATTGCCCTCTTCCCAGCCTAGAAACTTGGAGTTTGATCAGAAATTTTGCCTTAAGAGTAGTTCCTGAAAAGCTGCTGTCAGTGATGGGAAAACTAGCTGAAATAAAGATAAACCTTTATTATCTTTGCTATTTTTAATGGACAGTTGAAAAATTCACTCTGTAGTGTTTGAAACATAGCTTTAGATAGCTTCTGAAACAGGAGGAGAAGCGTAAGATTTTTTTTTTTTCCTGATATTACTAATATCTCAGACCCTAAATTACTGAAAAATTCAAAGAAGAATCCCCAGGATTTTTGTTTCTTGGAGGAAAAGTCATATATTTCAGTGTTTTTACAAAGTTGGCTTTTAAATCTTGTTCTTCCTTTTTAATTTTTCTTTTTTTTTCTTTTTTTTTTTTTTTTTTTTTTTTGTCTTTTTTTTTTTTTTTTTTTTTTGTCTTTATAGAGGGGTATATGAGACATTTTGGTTAGGACCAATCCTCTGTTTGCCCATTCTGTGCTGACTCCAAGTGCTTTGCTGACATGCTCTGCCTTGCCTTCTGAATAAACTGAAAGCATCATTTCTTGTCTATTTTCACTCCCCATCTTCCAGGAATTTGTCTTCTATCCTATCGATTTGTGGAAATCTTCAGTCCCTACCCCCTTCATTCATTTTCCTCTTCCACTTTGGGAAGCATTATGACAATCTAAACCTCCAGCTGTCTCTTGAGGGCATACACCCACCACCTCCCTCAGGATGCTAGTGCAAACTAGTGAGCTGCTCTCACTTCTACTGAAATCCCTTTGGTTTATTGGGCAGAATCAAGACCAAGAGGAAAATCTTCTTGAATTACTCCCCACTGAACCCTAAGCATATGTTACCCAGTCTCCACAGCCTGCTCGGGATAGTCTCAGTTCCCCATCACACAGAGGTCACTGTGTTTCACACACATGCTTGTAAACTGGAGCTTTCTTGCCAGGTACAGCAACACTCCAAGGCCCTCACGCCTCCCCAAGGCCTGGAGCTCACAAAAGTTGCATTTTATCTTAATACTCTGTCATTAAGTGGAGTTAAAAATAAAGCTTGTCAGAGCCTCACAGCCTGCAGGGGAAAGGATATTAATTACAGCAGGCAGAAAGTGGAGAGGAGCTGCCGTGAGTGAGAAGTTCTCCTGCTGAGCTGTCACCTTCTCTGTGTCACCGGTGGAGTTCTGCTTCGGTTTGCACATAGAGCAGAGGCTGGCCCTGATACCTGAGAAATGTCAGGATGGGAGGAGCCAGAAAAGGGATTTTGTTGCTGACTCTGACATGCTCCCTAGCACTAATATTCCTGCCTGCAAACCAAACCTCTGCCACTCAGCATGGGGAAATGTAGCACAAGCTGAGAAAAGGGCAGTGGCTACAGCTATGAGGGGAGACCAGATTCAGGGACCAGAACTAAGACTCATTGCTAAAGCCTTCAATATTTGGGATTTCAGTTATAGGGACAAAGTGGGTCCTTAAGGTCCAAGCAGACAGTAGACTCAGCAGAAAATGGCACCCTATTTTCATCCAAGATGTATGAAAAGACGAATGAGCTGCCAAGAGAAGATAGAGACCGAAATATTAGCATCACTGCTATCTGATAGCTTCTTAGCAAGGGAGATGCATAGTGTTACATTTCCTTTTCTTCTACTGGGTAGATAGATATTACAGTATCCACCCCTCACCCCAAAGTTAGCTTTATTCCAGACTGCTCAACTCTTTGGAAAAAGTATTTTTAATGTAGATACATTCAGTATTGAAATATATATTCTGTAGTGTCTCTTGCATGTTTAGAGGAATGAATACAACATTTATTATCTTGTCTGAATAAGACATTACTTAATGTAGTCAGAAGTGGAACAGGAGGCTTATCTCTATTTAAGGTCACTCCAGGTTGAATTGTAAGACTTGAATCAAGATTTGCCATAAGCAACCCAAATCTTTAGGCCTGCCTGCAGAGTGGTGGGTGGAGGAGCAGCTCTTTGCTGCATGGGAGGGTGTGCAAGATTGAACTTGCTAGTGAAACAGGTAAATAATTCATTCACACTCCAGTGCCATACAAGGTGATACTGAGACCAGCGTGAAGCAGAAGGTTGATGAAGCTGTCTAGACCAGACTTGTGAGGTCATCCAGACAGATTCATTGTACTGAGCAGTTTATCCCTGCAGAAATCACATTATTTGTCTTCCTACATGGAAGTGGGCAATCCAGATCTGCAGCAGACTAGTACCCTGGAACAAAGGTACCAGAGCAGTGATGCTACTAACATCAGCTGGTAGCCTGAACCCATGAGCATAACGACACATCATCCTTTGCTGTTACTAAGTTGTGTTACTTTCCCCTATCTTGTTTCAGGCCATTACATTCACTATTTTATTTGCCTGTTGTTGTCCATAAACTCTTTCCACAACAAAAAAAGATCTGTAGCCACCTCAGAAACCTTTTCTCCCATGTACATAACTCAAGGGTTTCAACAACTACAGAAACTGCAAATGGAAGTTTCTAGGCTGCAGAGAATATAAAAATATGTCTGAGTGAAGAGAAAGGAGCAGAGACCAGTGTCCCAGCTGCATCTTTAGCTGGTAGAGTAGTCCTATGGGATGGAGGGTAAGAGAGATGCCAGAGGATCCAGCATTCCTGAGAATGGGCCTCCATGGTCTGAATTATTCCTGAACTTCACTGGAGAGGACAGCAAAGGGAGCAAAATAACAAAAGTAAATAAAAGCAACACCAGGAGCCAGATATTGTGAATTACTCTGAATCTTTAGCTGGGTGAATCAGTCAAGATGCCAGTACAAGCTCTTCTGATGGGAAGGTTCCCAGTGCCATTGGCTGAAGGGTAACGGCAAGGGGATGGTGTCATATCAATGCTGCTGTGCCAGGATGTATTGGCATTTATTTCTCCTTTGTCAAACCCTGACTTTGCCCAACAAATCCATTGACAGAAAGCAGCTCTGTACAAGGTCTGACAAACTTGGCAAGGGCTCTCCCCCTGCTAGAGATGACCTGAGAGTTCACTTAGAGGGCACTACACCATCCCAACCTCATCTGTAAGAGAGCCTCCGTTGCTCCTTTCAGAGCACTGCTGTGGAGAGAGGGAAATGAAAGAGAAGAAAAGAGTTAAGGCACATAGTCCTTGAAACCAGCAGGAAAGAGGCTGTGAAAAAGCTTAATTAATGGCACATCAGAGTTCCCCAAGATGTGTGTCTAACAAGGCCTTTGCCTGACACTTTAGCTTTACTTGTGAGAAATTAACTCCGGCCAAATACAAGCAAAAGGCTGTGTGAAAACAGGAGCCAGCACGAGCAGATACATCCTGATTTAATGCTATCCTTTGGATGACAGCCCTCCATGCCTCCTCCCCACTACCCCCTTCTCAGGGACACGCTTATTACAGCTATTTCCAAGTGAAGAAACAAGTAGCCAAAAATATAGGGAGAGATTCAGTTTTATCACGAACAGAGAATGAATAAAGCAGGGTCAGAGTGTTGACTTAGAAAATTACAGTCTTCCTGGCTCCTGAATAAATCCAGACATGGCACCCTATGCCACTCAGCTTTTACAGAATTTAATTTAGAGCAATTGATTTATCTGCTGTGGACAGGTGGACTCTATAAAGAATTTTTAGGCCAGAATTTACAGTGGGTTTTATGGCATGGTGAGAAAAAGAGCAACAGGAGCCTGACAGGCCTTTCCCAGTTCCCATGCGCTGCCTCTCCAAAGTGAGCAAGGCCTAGTGGCAACAAGACCCAAACCCAGCCAACATTGGCAGTGGAGAGGAGCCAAAAGCTTCTCCAAGTGAGGAAGGTCAGGGTTTGCAGGGCTTGTGGAGCATCATGTAACACATGTGCGGTGCTTTGGTTTATTGGCCCTGCCCTAAAGGGCTGGGTTTTCTTTTGCATGAAAACCTCAGGTCCTCCATCTGCCTGAAGGCAGATTTGCTGTGGTGTGGGTTTGTCAAGTAGAGCTATTGAAGGAATGCAGCTGGATGCCTGCAGAAGCCAGAATTGGGGCAGAATTCACTAGCTGAGCAGAAGATGTCCTTAAGAAAATCTTTCCTCAGGAACTCTTTCTTCCTTGTCACCTTCTTTTGAGCTCTGGATTCTGAACTGTCAGCGCTTCAAAGTCTTTCTGCCTCTCCGTGCTGTAGTTGGGGTCAGGAGATGTCAACAAGCTGGCATTGATTGATTTTTTTTTTTTTTTTTTTTAATGACAGTATAAAAGGGAACTTTAAGCGGGAAGGTTTCTTGGGAAGTCTCATGAGTTTGACAGCTGCTGATTTCAATAACAAATTGTTTTTCCTGTCCTAGGAATTCTTTTCAGTTTCAGAGAGTGCGTCTAAGCTTTAGGGTACAAGGTACTCCAGCTTGCATCCTTTCTGGGTTTAGCTGAGTCTCCCTAGCACACAGCAGCTGGTCTCCGTCTACTGTGCTGCATGTTTTACAGCTCCTTTGAGCAGCTGATGACTAAGGCAAGCATCCTTATAAATTCTTCCCAGATGAAAGGGTTAATTGGAATAATCAATAAGCAACAATGCCCTGATTTCTGGGCTTGATTGACTTTGAGCAGCACAGCCAGTGTTTGGATGTGAAAGAGCCACAGCTGTGAAAGCAGCAATTGTTTCCTGTGAGTCAGCGAGAACCAGTGCCCCAGCACATGCAAGTGAGTGATATCTCCTCAGCGAAACCAAAAACGCAGGAAATAATTCTGCTGCCTGCTTTGGTAAGGCTCCTGCTCTCAGCTCCTCACTTACTCAGGTCAAATCTGTCTAGCACTAGGGCTAGAGGAGAGCATTCATTTCCTTTCCTAAACTGCTGGATAACAATAACACAGATCATCATTAGATCTCCAACCACCTTACAAAGGTTATTATTATTCTTCTGGATCCCTGCTGAAGAAACTGAGGCACAGGAGAAGCAAAGCAAGTTGCTTGATTTTATTTAGCAGTCTAGGGAGGAATAAAAATTCAGACTTGCAGCTTTGAGATCTCCTGTTGTCTATACCAGAGCATATACCTCAGACTAGAAACCTGGCATTACACAAGCTAGCCAGTGACACAGATAAGGGTTACACTAATTCTAAGGGTCAGAAAATGAAAAAGTAGGGTGAAGACTGAAACATATGAAGTCTCAGACAGTATCTATCTTTCTTCAAGGCCTCTAAGGAAATGAAGGTGCCACCAAGGGAGTCTGTGCAGAAATTTATAGACTGAATGCCAAGAAATAGAGATAAAGCTGCAGAACACTTCTGTCTGGAGATGT
This sequence comes from Rhea pennata, assembly GCF_028389875.1. Taxonomy (NCBI): domain Eukaryota; kingdom Metazoa; phylum Chordata; class Aves; order Rheiformes; family Rheidae; genus Rhea; species Rhea pennata. Next base: position 7,273,499 of record NC_084680.1, read on the forward strand.
TACTGGCATTCCTGACCAACCTGTTTCTGCTCCAGTGAAGTAGTCTCTTATGTGATCATCAAACCAGAGACAGCTTCAACAACTGGGAGCATGAGAAGGTGTGTGCAAGTCTCTGACCTACCTCACAGAACTGGTCAGGATCATATACCCTTTACTATGAATGGAGAATCTTCCCTAAACATCAGTGTCTGAAGGTATTAGAGTTCTCACCTCATTGCTGAGAACCCCAAAAGAGCTACCTGCCTTGTGCAGTGTCTGATAGTTTCAAGAACTATGAAAGTTTCCAACTCAGTTTTGACCCTCTCAGCTAAGATGAGACCTCTCCCTAGAAAAGAAATTATGACTGCAAAATGTTGATACCTGTGAGCCCAGCTAGCACACAGTGAGATTAGTTAATGTGTCATACAGAGCTGGTTGGGTACAGGAGATACAAAGCATCTGTGTGAGCTCTTCAAGAAAGCAACAAAGGAAAAACAAAGAATTAATGTGACCCAAGAGCAGATTACTCATGGGTGTTTTTCAATTACAATAAACTATTATAAAGGGAAAATGTTCTCTTATTTACAATAAATTTCACCAATTTATAAACCTTTCCTTATTTAAGAAAAACACACAATACAATACAAACTCCATCTGGCTCTATTTAGACTCTAGACCTTTATGTTTGTACAGGTAGAAGCCATCAATTACTATGTCAAGACCAAGCATTTCAAGCACCTGGACACAGGAAATGGAAAGGAGACGGGGGAGGGAAGGGGTACAAACAGGAGCCTTAAAAGAGTTATAATTAGTGTGGCAAATGATCAGCCTGGGGATTATTAAGCAACCGGGTTTATAGAAACCACAGTGCTTTGCTGGCTCTGTTGCAAAACTAAAGCTATGAAGCTACAGATGTTGAGAGAGGTGCAGAAAAGGGGCACAAAGGGATTTTCCTCTTTGCTTTCAGAAGAGTCACCCTCAATCAAACGCATCTTCCTCCAAAGAGCAGTGTTAAAGCCGCAGAAATATCCATGGCTTAGATTTCTAATTCATAGACAGGGAGATATTCCAGGCAACCCCTTTGTGCTGCTCCAAAAAGCTGGCTACATCCATGTGTGCAAGGAAAAGGCAGATATTCCTGAGGCAGCCATGAGCTGGCTGCAGGCAGCAGCTAGTGCCAGTTTTGAAGGATGCATGACTGAGTGGGGCAGCTTTAGTTCCCCTTACGGTCAGAAAATGTGATCCTAGGCGAGGTTTGACTCAAGAGCCTTAGAAGAAGGATTTACATGGCCTCAGACCAACATTTTGAGCAGAGGACTGGGAAGGAAGATGCCTGACGGGCAGAAACGCTGAACCTGAAAATGATTTCCCTTCTCATCCTTGCCAAAGACAGGCTCTAGCACAGCTCACAGGTGCCAGACCTTTGTGCCACATTTCCCTCTTGTGATCAATCTGTTAAAAGACATCAAACTAGTACAGCTAAAAATAAATACTCCTCTAATTCTTATGTTAGAGGCCTAGACTCTAAAGGTCTGGCACTAAATACTAGCCAGCAAGGTATTCAAAAGCTTGTTATACCAATGAACAGCTAAAGAAGGCTGAGCAAATTTTGGTTATATTCTCACTGCCAAAAGAGGAGGAGGATGGGGTGGGATGGAAAGTATGTTCATATTCCCCTGTCCTCAGTGTGAAGCAGAACTGTGTTGCAAATTTGTATTCCTGGCTTCCCTAGTTGCACAGGAAATGTACGTATTCTCTCAGGTGCATATTAAACACAGCTGAGCTTCGAAGGGGGTATTATTAGCATGGTCAGCCATGCAGTTCTTTCATTTTAATAACAATCTGGTGACTCATCCATCCCATTAATTTAACATTTAAAAAAAAGTATGGGTCAGATCTTCTTCATTTACCTAAGTTAAATTAAAAAAAAAAAAAAAAAAAAAAAAGTTTTGATTGACTTTAACCTGAAAAAATCCCTCTACCCCATTAAAAAGGCTTTTTTTTTTTTTATCCATAACTATCATTTGGCAGTTTGCAATATTACGATAATTGTTTTCTGTGTACAAAACTGAGACACTCAGAAGCACAAAACTGAATACTAAAGACCTTCTTCCCATTATTGATGTGCATTCCAGCAACATGGGGGGACCCTCAGCACTGGATCAAGACTCTGTTGTGCATCTCTAAATGCAGAACAAAAAGATAGTGCCTGCTTCAAGGAGTTACAGGCTATGTATGGCCTGGCAATAAGGATCACCATCACCTAGCTAACTCCAGGCATTGACCATATAATAAGCACATATTGGACATTTGCAGATGCATATTTTTTTCAGAAGCAAATATCATACATGATGGTTTTTTGTTCTCTTGGGCTTTGGTTCCCAAATATTTTGCTTGAAGAGAAAGCTGTAGCATTGAAAATATTGTGGGTATAATTTCAAATGAGATTAAGAATATTGGGGTGAATTATTTTGAGCTGCAGTCCTAGAAGCTATGAATCTCATGTGTCTGGTTAATCCAAGCAGCTAGTTTGTCTCTTGTTCAGATGTACAAGTTATCTTTTTCTTAGATCACCCTAATTTGGATTTTGCAATAAAGGAAGTTAACGTCTGGATTGTATTTTACATAGAGAGACATTTAGAGAGACATTTGTATTAATACCCTGTCATTGCACCTATACAAACTCCTCTTCCTCTTTTCTCACCAGTTTCTGCATCTTGAGCGAATTGAGAGACAGTAAAAGAGGAGTTACTTGGTGCCTCTATCCCAGGTGCCCACCCATTGGTTCTCTCCTCCAGTGATAGCTCTACACCAAGCGTCTCACCCTCATCCCCCAGGCCAAAAGCTTTCCAAGGCCACCTCTTGCTAAACATTGAGCAGCAATAACTCAATCTGACTAGAAGTCACTTGGGTGTGTAAAACAATGTACTCTTCAGATTCTCCACAAAAAGTGAAAAATAGCACTTATATGGGACAAAATATGATAGTAATGTCCTGCCAGAATAAACCTTTCCTTCCTTGTGTTTTCCCACTCCCTCAAAATATCCCATAAATTGCATCACAGTTTGGAAGAAGATGGTTAGGTCAGCTCAGGAGAGAAGGAGTTTCACGTATTAGCTGTAACCCCAGGCCATGTGCTCATCTGCACCAAGCGACTCATAAGCCCTCGATCAACGTCCTTATTGCAGGAAGAAGTGTACACTCAAGCACTGCAAAAATCCCTGTGATCAACCAAAGTCTAACCCTCTCATCTCTTTCATGTGGGCCAGTATATTATTTTGGTTTGCAGGGTTATGCCCAGGGAAGAACCACAGCTCAAAACCCAGCCAGAGGAGATTTTTTTTTTTTTTTTATTACCTGCAGAGCAGAACTGTATAAGCCTTTCCACATCAGTGTGTTATTTTCCTGTTCATTTGACTAAATAAAAGCTGCAGGAAATTGTGTCCAGAGTGAGCTGGCAAAATGAAAATCAAGCAATACAATGGCCACACTAGGTCAGGCAAAAGGAGCAATAGCAGAAAATCCCAAAGGGGGAAGAGACACCTCAGGTCAGAGCTGCACCTTTAGACATCTGGGTTCACAGAGCAGGATAAGTTCTTTCAGGAAGAAAGAGCAGGCTGATTGACTTTGGAAACATATTTTCTGCTACAGGCTTTTAATTCTAATCTGGCATTACAGAATATTCTGTGGTTTCTGTGGACATTTCTGTGTTTGCCTGCAATCAGGGAAAATGGGACAAGGCTCTCTCTCAGGTGGTCTCTTTTCATTTTTATTTTCCTGTATGGCAGACTGGGCTAGTGGTTGGAGTAAAATGTGCATTAGATGCCTTTGGTTGGAGCCCCAGATCTGCCTCAGGTGAACTTGGTTCCCATTTTAGACATGTGATTTAACTTTTCAGTGACTCTGTCTACGCATTTTAGAAAATGGTGGGAATAACTCTCCTTACAAAATGTGCCAGAATTTTCAAACAGAAAGTGCAAAGCGTTCTTAGTCTTTGCAGGAACAACTCCTTTTCACAATGATACTGGAAGTCAGCACATAAGTCTGGTGCTCTCTTTCAATATTGCTTTGCTTCTTCATGTGTTGATATGCGGTGACAGCTTGTTTTATGTTTATAGGGCAGGTGTTTTGTCACTACATGACTCAATCAGCATGTGGTTATAGCAAACAATGTGCTGAGATAGTGTTCTCTAGTGACAAAAACGGCTCTTCTCCTACGGGCTCAAGTGCATCTGCTTTGGACTCTGATGATTTTCAGCAAAGTGACGAAGTCCTGAGCATGAGGCAATGCCAGTGACCACGCACGGCGTGGGTGGGTCTGCATGTGCCAGGCTGCCACACCCAGGGACCGTCTGATGGACTAACTGCTGTAGTCTCCAAAGATGGCAATCCTAGAGCAGTCCCATGGCTCTAATTGTGTCTCCTGGTTTTGATTTTCGTGGTCAGCTTGAAGCACTGATCTCTGACTCCATGCTCAAGTGGACACACATTCCTGGTGCCAGTCAGTTTGCCACTAATAATTAAGAATCAGGTAGGAAAAACTCAGGCACAGAGAAAAATCTGGGTGTGGGAAGCAGATTGAAGTGGAGAAGATGGAAAGCAATGGAGTAATGTTTATACATGATTCTAGTTACATCACTGCTGGACCATATCTTACTGGGAAGATGTCTTGATATTCTGGTGTATAGAATTTGGTGTTTCAGTAACTGAGACCCTTTCAGAAATGGTACAGTTTAGGTAAGATTTCTGAAAATTGAAAGTTCCCTATCAGATCTTTTTGAGGGCACTTTTTGCTCATAGTTCTGACTACAAAATTCCTTAAATTCAGCAAGTTTAGTTCAGAGTTGATTGAATGTAACAAAGAGTACATTTTGGCCTGTTGACTTTAAAGCATATGCAGGTTGGTGAGAGGTAAAATACACCTGCCAAGTCTCTGTTATAAATGTTGATTTAGAGCCTGGTTTGCTATATAGCATTTGGATTCTGCCTCATTTGCTTCCCACTTGTAAATGAGATTTCACATATTGTCCTTTAAGTTCTACCTCTAGAGCATTTTCTTTTATTACTCACGCTTCTGAGGATTCTCACTGAGCATGAGAAGTCAACTTACAGAGAATGTGGGGCGTCTCCGCTTCAGTGTTTAAAATCCTCTGACTCTCCCCTGCTAGCCACCACTTTCCTCTTCTTTTCTCTATATTTGAGCTTTTCTGCTATAGAGGTGATCAATTGCTTAAATTATCGTAATATTTTGCAGAGCGCAAGGGGTGGGGGATAAGGGAATGGAGTTAAAAAGTGTCCCTCCAAGCTGAGAACTTGGTATTAAAAATCTCAGTCCAATCCATTCTGAAACCGTTGAGCTAATAAATCTCACAAACAGAGCTTTTCAGTGGAAAGTTTAACTCAGTTGTAAGTATGTACTGCAGGTATTACTGCAACATGACTAATGGTGAGTGAATACTGCAGAAAGATGTCTGTGTATACTCATTTGAAGTCCTGAACAAATTTGCTTTGAATCTCCTAGTCTGTTTCTATGGCTGCTTTCCACAAATATTGTAGCAAATGAGCTTTACTAGTGTGAATACTCATCAAAAGTCAATTTGGAACTCAAATAGCTTAATATTTTCCAAAAGCGTATTCCAAATTACACACATGAACATGCAGTTCAAAAATGGATGCTGATTCTGATGTGATTAGTTACACAACTTGCCCAATCAGAGAACAGAAAAAATACAATATAGCTCGTGTAACTATCCATGCAGTTTGGATCTCAAACTTTGAAAGTTGGATATTTTCAAGGAACTATTTGTGAACAGCTTAGTAGCTTTGACTCCTCTCCTCTGAAGACATTTGTAAATAGTCATTTTAGCAATGAATAGCAGTTGGGAATTTTGCAATTTGTAAGCAGCCAGTTTACAGGGGTAGTAGGGGAAAGGGGCAGACTGAGTTCTTCTAATGAATTGTCGGTTATCTATCTAACTCTGAACGTCAAGAAGCTCAATATGCCAGCCCCATAGACAGAAAACTAGTAGTAAGTCACATTTTCCACTGAAGTCAACTGAAAATTTGTGTTCATTCTGTGCTGCAGATTGGCATGTACAGAGATTTACTCCATCCCAGATAAGAACATGGAGGATGCACATTGCACACTTCCCTTGAGAGAAACAGCTCTCCATGAATCACTTAACAAAATAGGCAATACAATCCATTTAGCTCTAATTTAGGATCTGTTATGCCTTCAGCCTGAGGCTGCTGCCCTATGGATGAAATGACAGGCGGGGGCAGTGAGTGACAAGTGGTTTCCAGTGCTGATGGCAAATCTCACTCCTTAGATCGCCCTTTCATTGGTCTTTCCAAAGTTGCCATTCCTTTTCACTGGTTTTATGTATATTTATTATAATACCAGCCTAAAGGTTGGAAACAAGATTTTGATGACTAAAGTAACTAGTGACGTTTTTTACTGCAGAGGAGGCTTGCAGGAGTCTTGTGCAAGAAGACTCAGGCCAGAGAAGCTTGGGCTCTTCCATGTTGCACAGTGACAGGCTGCAGAGAGAGATTTTAAACATTATTGGAAGACATTTGCTGCTGTTGTTAAATGAGAATTAATCATTCTCAATGTCACTCAAATGGATTTGCCACGGCATCAGGGGAATCCTAACCTGCCCTTTACTGACAGGTAAACCGAGGCTGGTGTCCACTTCCTATTGTCCATTTTCTCTTCTGTGTCAAGACAGACTTAAAGCCCTTGAACTCTCTGAGAACGGCATATTTGTCAAGCAAGAGAGAGAAGATATTGACAACAAATGAAGTCAGCCATGGTCCTAGCTGGATCGAACTCACGGAGAAATGATGTCATTATCAACACTGATGGTTTTCCAAGAAGAAACTTCCATCGTTTACCCTGAGCTGCAGCTCCAGCTGCATTAAACACTGTTTTCCAGCTAATAAAACAAGGCACAATTTTTTACATGCTGTTTGTGGTGACAGCATAAACAGTCTTGCTGGGAGATTGCTCAGGCTAGGCTCCACTGGCGAGGATCTGCAGAAAGCCTTGGAAAAGGCACCCAGACTCCCAAGTTCGGGTTTGTTTGTTTAGGGGGTTGTTTCTACCAGTACAACTCTCTCTCTGAGTCTCCCCCCTTTATTTATTTATTTACCTATTGAGTCTAGATTTATTTTGTTCCCCAGCAATTTCAGGCAATAGTAAACAAAAGGAGACTCACTCCTGGAAAAAGACTGTTAATATCCTCACCAACGGAGAAGCAAATATAACTTTCCTAAACAAAGCCGCAGGGAGCATTGCTGCACACCCAGCAGGGTCTCTGGGGCAAAGCAGGTTGGTTAGTGAACGAGCACGCACAGCGTTTGGGTTTGTTTTTTGTTTTTGTTTTTTTCTTTTTTCTCTTTCATTCTGAGAGATTCTTGCAGAAAACACTCAGTGGGAATGTGAAAATAAACCACAAGTTCTGCTTCTGCTGAACTTAAACTGAGAGGGAAGGGAGCAATTCTGCGCTCATTCCTGCATGGAATAACAGGCTCTGCCGTAAATCAAAACCAAGTGAGCCAGCATACTGATTTCTTTTCTCTCTTTTCCCTTCTCTCTCCCTTTCTTTCTTATTTCCTTTTAGACTGTGCTTCCTTCATTTCCTTTCCTCACATTCTGGATTTGGACATTTTCTCAGTTCCAGCTCCAACTTTTCATGAGAAATAGAAGATTAAAATATGTGGTGTGTTGTACTGTCCTTACACAGGCTGTCTCAAATGGCAGGAACAGGCGCTGAATCGACACACTATAAATCTGGAATGCAGCCATTCCTTATTGTTGAATTAAATCCCTTGTGTTCACACATATCAAGTGAGGTCTGATCCAAAGATCACTGAAGTCAGTGGAAAGATTTCCGTGGACTTATGAGGGCTGTGGATAAGGGCTTAGGATTAGGGCTGTGATAATGACCGTTCACCTTGTCTGGTAGAGAGAGGACCAATAAAACCCTGGCCAGGCAAGGTTTGTCATTATTTAACCTTCAGTCTCCCATCTGTGCTGACACTTGCCCTCTCTCAGACATCTCACACAGCCCAAATGGGCCTGGAGAAAATCTTCCTAGACCATCTAAAAATGCTTATTTCCATCTTTCTTTGTGCAGTTTCACGTGTATTACAATAACAAAACAAACTCTGGTATAAACAGCAGGAATCTCTGAAGCCAACACAGTGAAATGAAGATTTTTTTCCTCCAAGAACTTTGTGCTAGGATCCAGAAGACATGATTTTGTATCTGGAAATTCAATTTCGAAGCCCCTTACTGTCTCAAATGACCAAATGGAAAAGACAGTAATTGCTGAGAAACTTATTGACTTTTCCTTTTTAATTAATCCGAAGTGGAAGAAAACCTGCAGTTCCCTGTCCAGACAGCGTATGTGAGAGAGGGGGAGGAAAGAGAGAGAGAGGGGAGAGAATCATAATTAAAATAACTCAAATTAATCTTGGTGAATGCTCCTGCCACTTGAGTGCTCTGAGTCTAAGGGGAAAGCACAGCTTTACTCCAGCCTCTTTTTTCTCTAATGCCAGCTCATCAAGGACTGCTGGACAGCAGTCTCATCCATCCGAAGGGATGATCTTCTGGTCAGTGTAGGATCTGCATCCCTCCAGCAGCTGGTCCGCTGTAGGATAAACACCCCACATTTCCTCTTTTTGAGGCTTGAATGTGTGCTGTGTTCAACAAGATTAAAATAATGCTATCCAGGGAAGTGGGTGATGGCACAGTTGCTCTCAGCCCATGCATGAATTTCCGGGGTGACTCCAGGTAAGGAATGAAATCCTCTTGGCCCATCTCTAGCATGGGCTGAACGGATTCTCGTTAGCACAGTGACCAGACATCTGAGCTGATGTTTATAAAAGTTTAAGGTTTTCGGGTGGGCAGTGTTTTAGGTGTGTCTTATGTCTCCAACCCAAATAGCATCGAAGAGCTCCACCCAGCTGCCACAGACCCACCTTTCTGTGCTTACAGCTTGACACATTTGCAGCACATCTGAGCAAATACTGGAGTTTTAACATTTGACTGACAAACCAAGCGGTAAGGACAGCAGGAGGAGGAAGGAGGTGAGCAGGAAACCTCTGCAGACGTTACATGTGCTGGATGGTCTGGCAATATTTAGCTCTTTAAGCAATCCATAAGTTCTGAATTTTGGCCCATGAAATAGCCTTGGCCAAACTGCTCGATCTTGATGGCAAGGGAAGTTGACCTTAGAAAACAGTAAGTTAGGCAAGGAAAAGAAACTGCTACTCACAATCAGCACAGACCACATGTACTGCAATAAGTCAAGTTCTTCTTCCTTGCCACTCCATGGCAGACAGCAGCTACACCCCCCCGCCACATGCACTACAAACTCGACCTCAAGTGCATTTTAAAACAGAACTTAATGACAAGCAGTGGCTCAACTGATGATTAATTTCTGCCGGAGAAGGGGCCTCTTGCTATGTTTAACCTTCTCCGAAGAAAGAGCAGCTTCTTAGAGAGAGAAAAATAACTCACAGACTTCATCCTGATGCTTGACTTGCACTAAGTAGAGCTCTGCAAGAGCAGGACTCAATGGGAATTTGCATGCTTCACATTCCAAACTTGTTTTGTAAACCCCTGGCTTCATTCCCCTGCTTGTGGAGCATCCCGAGCCAATTAGATTACATAACTAAATGAAGTCAATTGCAGATGAGCACAAAAAGCTACTGTTTGATCTGGGTTCAGAGAAACACCCTCCATCTAGCAGTAGAAGCTAATGAAGGCCGACAGCTGAGGAGGCAGGAGCAGTGTAGCTATGTAGGGCTGAGACCTCAGCATCACCCCCAGCTTTGGCACGAGCAAGAGCATGACTGGACACTGCAGCTGGAGTGCCAGACGTGCTGAGCAGTTCAGATCTTCAGAGACCTCTTGTAGACCGTTCTTTCCACCCACGTATCCCCTTCCCCTGCAGCCTCCCCTGACATGCTTCTCATTTCTCTCTAAGTTGCTTTGCTTTATTTTAGTTTTCTTCCTGCTTTCCGAGAAGTTGCTGTTGGGATTAAAAAGACATCGGGCAAATCATCAGTATGAAAGAGACATGCTGAGAAAAGAGCAGATTAACCCACTCTGCAGAGAAAACTCCTCATTTCTGGAGTGTTTGTTTTGAAAATGTCACTTCAACGGGTCACAGAATTCATGAATAAAATCCCATTCTTATTTCCATTCAAAAAAGAATAAAGATTTATTACCAGCCTCACTAGGAAAGCAGTATTGAACCACCGATGAGTCAAGGTCTACAGCATTGCAAGCTGGAATATTTATTGCTTTTAATTACCATAAACTAGCAAGGAACTTGTTTTAATAGATTTTTAGTATTATTTTTTGACTGTAGTTTGGAAAATGTAAGTACAGAGGGGAAAAAAAAGACTGAATTGCCAGCAGAGCCTCCTGAGAGTATATAGTGATAGAATGAAAGACAGTTTGATGCTGATGGGTTAAATAAAAGGTCACTGGCACTTGAGAGATCTTGACAACACTTTAGTAAACCTGTGTCAAAGCATCATTAACCCCATTTTACTGATGAGAAAAATAGAGGCAGGAAGTAGCCTTAAAGGTCTCCAAGGACCATTTGGGATCCCTGGAGGGACATTAGATATCTAAATATCTGGAAATTTTGCATAGCACAGTTGCCTCTAGTCTACAGACTGGAACTGATACATTCAGAGGTGTAGGCATACTCTGGCATTGGAGAAAAAGTGAAACCTTGAGAGCGGCTGGCTGCTACCTTGTGAGACCCTCTCCACCACCGTGGGACCTGGAAGCAAGTGAGCTCAACAGGGTAACTTGTGTGTGCCTTTGTCATGTGTCATCCGGAGGGTGCAGACCACCACCTCAGACACCTACCTCCCATTCTCATGCATGGGCATTACTTGGAAAAAGCCTTCCGCAGCAGGCTGTGTTTGAATGTCTGTGTGCTTTAGGGCAAGGGTGTAGTCAGCAGACTAATGCTAGTCATCATGTTGCCTGTTCTGTCTCCTTTCACATTTAACACATCCAGCTTTCCTTCCCTTGCCAACGGTGAGTGCAACCTTTCAGTCAGGGAAATGTACAGCAGGCTTGGTGGAAGGACAGGTGATTGACAGGCAGCTTCTGATAATGAAGTCCATTTTTATTTTTTATCTCTTGTCGAGGTACAAGGACTCGGCCAGTGTCCCAAGTAATGAGTGTTCCCTTTTCCTCTCCCTTTGCTTGGATATGAAAGTGTGTGTAGCCATGTGTAGCTGTGTTAACACTACATTACTAAAACCAATCCCGGGAGCCTGTTACCGCTGCACACCTCACCGACTCCAGCACTTCCTCACGTTGATTTGCATTCATGCAGTTTGTGTAAACAACACTGCTTGAGGAATATAAATAACTGCAGCCAGCAATGCAGTTCAGCTGCTCAGCCGCAGGAGCTCAGCAGCATCTCTCTGTTGCTGCTGCAGGGCTGGAACATACTGCTAAGGGGACAATCTCTTCCATTTCCCACCTCCATCTCCCTAAACAGAGGATGCTGCTGCACTCCAACCTTTCTGCCCCTATCTCCTGCCCCTAGGGAGTGGAAAGATGCTCCACTAGAGACAAGTTTTCAAGGGGTCTTTCCATCCTGGCATGAAAAACTGTTGAAAGAGCCTTAAAACAGGGCTCAGTTTTCACTTTGACGGCACATCAGTGTTGGGCCCATTGTCAAGGTACTGTGTTTTGAGCTATAGTTACCCGAGCTCTCTCTAAGTGTGGATGGAGAAAGTCAGGCACTTCCAGAAGGTGACTGAGATTTTTGGTGGGCTGATTTACCCATGAGATTGCTGACTCTCTCCACTGTTTAGGAACCCTGGGGTGACCGCATAGCTGTCCCCATCAGGTGAGATAAGTCCATATCCCTGTACCCCAGTGCTCCACAGACTGGCTCAAAGTTTACAGGGATTAGCCCAAATTCAGTTACACAATGACCCCAGTGTACATCCTGCTCCTGAGGAATCGTAAGAAAAAAGGTCTTTCATATGAAATCAGGTAAAACTATGGTTGTTTTAACTGTGCTTTTACCCAAGCTCAGAGATCTAAAGTCCAAAGAAATGTTCACACGCACATGTTTGACATGAAGCTGCTAATGATCACTCTGCCACAGGGATAACATATTCGTGCTTGACCACCGTAATTTCCTCATGATGTATTTGCTTCATCGCTCCTTGACTTCTGCGGGCAGGGGCAATGTCTTTAGAAGCACCACCTGGGAACTTCATGCTAATTAGTCATAAGCTTACATAAAACTCGCAGGTGGAGGCAGCCAAACCAGATCAATCCTTTTTTTTTATTATTATTATTTTTGTCAGAGTAAGGCTGAAAACAGCTAAGAGCACTAAATTTTGAAAAGATTGAAAGTGAAATTTTCTGATCTTTTAAGGATTCACATAAAGCCTGGTCTGGAGTTGCAGTCTTACATCCAGATTTGGATCTATATCCACTTCTCAACTCAGCCCAAAAGATGATGCTTGCAATTTCTTTCTCTTGAAATTTAAAATTCCAAGAAAATGTTGGCCGAATCTCCACAGATTTCCAAAGTTTGCATCTTTCCTTTGCATTTAAGCCTTTCTCAATCCTTTTTTTTTTTACTTTTTCTTTAGACGAGCTGAAGTAACTCAGATTAACAACACACACTCTATTTAATTGGCTTCATATGGTTCTATTTTAACATTTGGATTGGAATAATATTTCAGAAAATGACTGCTATTATTTTTTTAACAGATGGTGAAAGATCCACCAACAGAGGAAGTGAGTCACAAGTTGTACTGTAAATAATAAATAATAATAATAATAATAGTTCTGCTGACAGTGTAACAAGGGCTCCGATTTGCTATCACACAGGAAAGCTAATAAACCAAAGTGGAAAGTGCCTCTGAAATCTTTTGTTTTAATTAGCAATGAACAAATTCGTTCTGCCAAATGCTGAACCCACTGGTAGCTTCACATTTTTGCTTAGGAGACAATTTGAAACAGAAAGCAGGATTTGGAGGGGACAGCCAAACTCTAATGAGAAAATACAGTACATGCATCTCCAGCTGGGCTTCTTTCAGGGCCATTTCACAAGTGGAGAAGTGAAAAAAAATGGTGATTCTGATATGAATTCATATATGTCTCCAGAGTATTGGCCTTTGCTCAGTACCGTCCCCCTAGACATGCTCAGATGTCTTTTCTTACAATCTTTGGTCATGGTTGGATGCTGCACCTCTTCCTGCTACCACACAAGTAAATCTATACCTATTCTTACCCTGCATCTCAGGCACACTGCGTAGGACTGTACCACAAAGCCCCATGTACCCCTGAAAGTCTGGGAAGAATCAGAGTGACAATAAGAGGATGGCCCCCAATAGAAAAATTCAACCTGCTGCTGGATAGACTTTTCTGATGTTCCCCACGATGTGGGTGGGGAGACCACATTCTGGCCTCAGATACTGGATCCAAGCCTAAATTTCTGCCACTTGGTAGATTTAATGGGCACAGCCTTGTGTGACCCTTGTGTCCATCTTTAGGCAAGCGATGAAATACAGCAGGTTTGGGGCTTTCTAAAGAAGATGCTGTCATGACCCTACTGCAAGGAGAAAAGGCTGTCATGGAGCAAGCTATGCTCTTCCTCAGCACTGATGTCTTTCTATACATCACTGCTGGCTCTGGAGAGGCTCAGCCCTGTCATTGAAGAAAGCCTACTACATCATTTAGATCTAATGCACTGAATACTTGTGGTAGTTAGACAAAGAGGTGAAAGAATGGACATACGTACACAAGACCTTGGCAGAAAACAACATTTGGCAAACTAGCATCTCTGAGTCTATGCCGTGCTCTCATTTCCTCTGTGTCTGTGCGATTGTCCTTGTAGTGAAAAAAATTTTTACAACAGGGGAGAGTTTGGGTTGCATGTCACTACCAGAGAAGGGAACAGATACACACAATGCTGCCTACTCGTATTGTTGGTTCACGGTGACACTGCAGCGTTCTGACAGTGGGCTTAAAAAAGAAATTTTCCATTAAAAAAAAAAAATGGATTTTCTTTCTTGGCTTACATAACAGAGCAAGGAAATGTAGGCCTAGATTTTACCAGTCTTTTGCCAACTTTTCTCGGTAAAGGAATACTCTCAACATGGTGGATTTTTCAACCAACGTCTTACAAGTTCAGAGATGGCTTGGGGGCTGAAGTAAAGATGAAAATGATTTAATCACTTTTGATCTGTCTAGACTTTGTTCGCCGCAGCAGGTAGGAATCAGTTCCACTTCTCTAACCCAACTTTGCTTGTCAGAGCTCACTTCAGCTTTATCATGCTAAGAGCCTGAAATAAAAAGGAGATAGAGCAGAGATGCTCACTGTCCATAAGGAGCTGTACAGCTGAGTTATCTCAAGCAGCCAAGAAAACTGTGACCAATATGCCACAAATATCCGCAGCTTCCCTTTCCAGACTACAGAGCAAAGGGGAGCTCTAACAAGGAGCATTTCCTTTATCAGAAATGACAGATACCCTCTACTTTGCCAGAGTCTAGCAAAAGACCCTTCTCTGAGCCAGGCTGTCTGACATACAGCAGCTGCCTTCTTACAACCTCTTGCAGACAGAAGAAACAAATGATTTTTTCCTCTTTCTTTACTACATACAGAAGCATCTGGACCTAATCCACCATTGCCTGTCTGTCCAGCTATCTCATGTCTCTATAAAACCACCTACTGCCATAGTATCTGAGTGGATCCTGTGTAAAATTGACAGGAGAGAAGAAGTCCCAGCAGACTTGAGAGATGAAGGAAAGGAGGAACAGAGCTTGCCTGGGTGATTTAGGTCACAGTACAGTACAATAGAGCTATTGAAGCCCCACAATTGCCCAGGTATATCAGGCCCTGCTTTGCTGTATCTGTGTCTTTTAACTCAATATCTCAAATCCAACAGGTCTGTAAATTCAGGCATGATGAGATGTCAAGTGTTCAAGCCCACACTGAGCTTGGTATCTTCTTCAGTGCTGAAGTGCTTTTGATTTCTCCATTGTGGACTCATTTTGACTTAGATATAGGTGTCATTCTATACATCTGAGTTAATCATCTGGACTCTATTAATAGCCATGGGAGAAAAATAACACATCTAGGGCATGACTCATCTGACTTTTAGATGTGTCCCCAGTACATATCCAGGGTGCAAGTAATCATCACAAGTAATCACCTGTCCTGTAGAGCTGATATGATGTAGTGGAACATAAATCTGGAAAAATTCACAATGGGTTAAGCCTGTGCCGAATTCTGATACTTATCCTATCCCTACCCCAGAGCCTATCTCTGAAGATATCAGGATTTCTGAATTCCTTTCATAATTAATTCATACTTAATCTTGAATAAGTGTGATTTTAATAATCATTCAGTAGATCTAATACTGCAGAATTGCCGCACCATTGAACTTGAAATTACATGAAATGAGACAGCTATTTAAATAATGGCCTCTTCTGAGCTTGGGTGTTTGGGATTTTTGTTATGGAGATATCCAGAAACACAAAGTCACTGTCATGATATTAAACCATTTATGCTGCCATGTAGCCAAGCCATTAATATATTTTAGTGCTTTACAAAGCTACCTGTCTGTTTTTCTGCAGTTTCACAAATGATAATAAGAAAGTGTCTATCCCTTGCTTAGAATTTTCTTTAATAGAATTAAAAATATGCTAGTGGCTGGTCTTCATATTTATTAGTCAGCAACAACTTAGATACAAAATGATTTATAATACAGGAAAATATTGAGCTTTAAATAGCTTTGTACATTAGATAGTTAATGGTCAACTCAATTAGCTATGCTTCCCCCACAAATCTTTTAAAACTATGTGCTTCTGGCCCCAGGCTAGGGACAACATGCATTTAGTTTGCACTAATTCACACATTGTACGTCATGTGAAATATGTTTGTTGTAGCTTCTGTCATTTAGTTGAAGCCAAATATAAAATAAGCCTTCTGTTCTCCTCAAGTTCCTTGAACTTCTTATGAGCAGAATGACTGATGGACTGCAATAAGTAAATAAGTGAAGATTTAATACAAATTAGGATTGAGGACAGGTCTTTAAAGTGACCTATTAACTGAGAAAAAGACAAATCATGACTAATGACCAAATAGTGATACGTCGGGGGACACACATGTCCGAATTTCTTTAAAGCATTTTATGTTGCAACCGTACCTGAGCCTTCTGGAAATAAGAAAACTGACATTTGTCTTTTCAAGTTTATTTTTGCCCACACAATTCATATAAATGTCCATCTGAATGGGAAGATGAGCAGAGGTACAAAATTTAGATCCATCCTTACGATGATTTTTCCCAGGTTGCCTATATGGCTTTCAGTGCCATTTGTCAATGGAGATAGATAGACTAATCAATTTTAATTTAAAAGTCTCCTATATTGCAATGATGTGGTTCCCATAAGTTTGTAGTGTGTACAGACATTTTATTTGCTGCCATGCCAAGCAGTGGAACCACTTTTTCTTATGGCATCAGTGATATATTTCACCACACTATCCCAAGGGATTCATTTATCAGTATTTTCATCTGTATCATTAGATTCACACTCTTGCTTTTTCATTTCATATGTCAAATTGTTTTCCTGCCATCAAGTCCATCCACTGGCCTGTTGTTGGCCACAGGCTTTGGGTACTTCTGGTGAAGGCTAGTAGGCAAAAGGATAAAAAAAAGTAGGAAACACCAATTCTATCACCAGAAATGTCATGCATGTGAGGAGAATTAACTGGATTACCCAGGTCAACCAAACAATTTCTGTTCCAGACATATGTGATATGTGCAACCTACAGCATGTGTTTGGAGGTGAAAAGATTTTCTATTCGAGTCAGACAAGGCTATATATCATAGTGAAAAGATTATAATTAAGAAGGCAGTTCACAGTCCTACATCATTATAGGAAGTTACATGTTTCAGTTTGCAAGTAAGAACTTCTTAAGAGCCAGGAGAAGGGTGAGTCCAGGGCACTCTGAAGAGTAATCAGTAACAGGCACTGGTAGGTGAAAATTCTGGGTTTGGGCTGTGAAAAGTAATAGGAAAAGTAGAGGCTTCTGTTCATCCCCTGCTGGAGTGGTGGCTGAATGATCCAGGTTTGCAAACACGTAGTAGGCTTTGCCTATGTTTGCATCCATTTCATGTAATCTGGGACATCTGGTTCTTTCTCACAAACTCCATTTCTTTGGCAGCTAATTACTCCACCGTTAAAACGTGCTTTCAAGTTCTGCCACTCTTAACATGTTTTAAAGTGATACCCATCCACTCAAAAAACAGAAACCATGATGTTGCTCAGCAAAGCAACACAGCCCAGTCACAGAGATTTACACATCCCAGAATTAACAAGCTGATATATTTTAAAATATTTTCAAACCCTCAGCAAATTGCAAACCATTAGCATTGCCATGAGAGGACCAGGTCTTACTATGTGAAAAGAACTGTGGCTTGAAGGAGTCGAGTTTCTCTCCTTACTCCATGAGTATACTGTGCCTGCCAGCGTGAATAGCCCTGTCCTCACAGTCCAAGTGACAACATGACCAGCTTACCAAGGCTCTGCAGATCTCTAAGGAATCAAAACGATCAATGATTCACTTCAATAGATTTACTGAACTGCAGTTGGCCCAAGCCCTACACCAGATCCAGACCTATTTCTGCAGTCCTAGATCTGCTTTATCCTTAAGGGGAAATAAAAAATTCACATTTTTCAGAGCTCCATCTGCAGCTGATTTGAATAGATAGACTTCCACTATCTTTTCTGTCTTTTTTTTTTTCCCCTCCTTAGGCCTCTGGTACCCACCTGCACCTAGACCCCCTCTGTGAAGTTCAGCAGAGAGTGATGCCACCCCCTGGGAGAGACTCTGTTATCGTGTATGGGAATACGGCAGCAGGAGGAGAGATGGCACTGGGGAGAGCTTTGGCTCAGATTTTCATCGCCATGTGCCATCATCCATGACCCCTTGTACAACAAGCCAAGGGGCTTTTCTGATTCCAATTCTGATTTGATAAGTGTAGGGAAGTATTGGTTTTTATAGCCCTGTTGAACATAAACATTGATTTTTAGGGCTTAATCGTCTGCTGCAGCTGAACACCATCCAAGGATTTTTTTTTTATTTTTATTTTTTCAGCTGAAATTGATCAGCGGGAGGCGGGAGGAATACAAAGGAAGCAGAGGAATGTCTGAAACTTAGGTTTTTGTGTTGCCCAGGCAAGGATGCTGCCGCTTTGTCACTCACACAGCCCCCACTCTTCTGGGATGCTGCAGGCAGCCAAGGATATGCTGCTGAATGAGCCCTTGTCAGCTGCCATCCTCGTTGGCTGGCTCCCTCGTAGCTCCTATTTAGCTTCCTCGCTGCCTCCCTCATAAATATTCACACGGCACAGCCAGCGGAAGACATTGTTTTTTCCTTAATTTCCATATTCAGCATGACATCGAAAATGATTCAGATATGGGTTCAGCAGGGGCTGTGCATCCAGGGAAGAGGACAAGAGAGGGTAGGGTATGTATGTTGGGTGGCAATGGGGGAAAGAAGTCAAGAGCAGACAGCACTGAGAGAGAGAGGGAACAAGGTGAGGAACATGATGGAGGTAAAGAAAGAGAGCAGGGGATTAACTTGGTCTAACAATCACAGTAAAATGAAGCTGTTCCCATTCATAACCCAGGCAATCCATGTCCTCATCAGGAGGTTTTCATAAGTGATTAATGGTTAATTTGTTAAAATTCAATGAAATCTTGTTTCCTCTCTTTAAATTAGAATTCAGGGAGAGAGGGAGAGAGAGACTGTCCCAGCCATCCCCTGCTGCTGCTCGACAGAATATAATTCATCTAGCAGAACTGGCTTTTGCTTTCAAAGGATTACAAATAAAATAGAAACATAGCCTGGGGCAACAGCCATGGAGCTCTGGAAGGCTCAGCTGAGGCGAAGGGGCAGAGGGGAAACCTCGAAACCCTGAATAAGTTGGCAGACAGTCTTTGGAATAAAGCCAGGATCAGCATGGTCGAGTCATAGGCCCTTCAATCCTATACTGAATCCTAATCTCCTGTCATGGGATGCAATTTCTGTTACTTGCATTACGACAAGGCAAGGATGAGCCACCAGCCCTGGTTTTGCATGGGGTATGCTGAGGGGATTCCTATATACTGTGTCCTTAAAAGTGTGGAAGACATGGCCACTCATCTATGATATGGAAGGCAAAGAGCATTTCACAGAGGACATGCACACATTGGAGACTGGACTGCTTTTTGTTCCTTCCTGTTTTATTTCATTAGTGAGACATTTTACTGATGGTATGTAACCACTGCTTATATAGAGAAAAATATATATAATTGGTTGTGAGCCATTACGGAGACAACCCTACTTCAGCTGTCAGACTAATTTGCTTCTATATAAAATCATTATCCTCGTGAGATATTTCAGTGTATCTCAAGCCACTGAATCTGACATTAGATGTTATGTTCCAAACCACAGACCATGCCCTTATTTGCCTGACATGGAGAATGTTGAAGATTCATAGCTGCCATTGATAGAAAGGGATTTACAGGCGTCTCCCCAGTACCCCAGTGGTAGATATCACAGCCCACCATTCAGTAACTTAGGACTGTGTCTTGGGCAGACATCCAGGCTGGAGTTAATGTCACCGAGAAATAGCAAATTCTCCACATCCCATGGTAAATGTTCCAGCAATTAATTAATACTTTTTTAAAAAAACATACTTTACTTCCCACTCAGCTCAGTTCATTGTCAGTTATTAACTGTGTGATCTTGCTGCGGTGTTTGTTTGCTGGACTGAAAAAAACTCTTTTACTGAGTGTTCTGAGCAGAAATGGAAGGGCTTCTACCACGTAAGATTTCAAACGTTTTGGAATCTTCTTTATTCTAATTTGAAATGAAATGTTAGTTTTCCAATTTTCTTCAGGGATTTTATTAAGTATTTGGAAAATTTAATCATTTGTATTTGATTTTTCGAGATGAAATGTGGCAGCACAAACTCCTGGTGACTTTTCAGGATTCTCTCCAATTTTCAGGAACTGCATTTTTGTAAAGCTTAGCTCCTAATCTATGCTAAATTTTTTTTTCCTGAATTGAAATCTGTTTATCAGAAAACTCTCAGCCCACTCCATTTGAAAACTCCGTCTACATCTTCCTGAGGGAAAAATCACAGAAGAAAGTTTGCATTACCATTTCATTTTCAGATAACACCTCCAGTTACAAGACTTCTCCCCATCCTCAAATTAATAAAAAATGCAATGATGCGACCAGTACTGAAAACATAAATGTAATACACCTCTATTGCTATGAAGAAAGACAAAAAGAGCCTTTGTTCATTTAGTGAGCACAACATATGATTACCTCAGTGACACCAAGACTTATTTATGTGCTTTAGGTACATTATAGTGAAAATAAATATTGAGGTTTATGTCTTTCTAATATGGAGAAGCTAGGCTTTAATTATGGTGGAGGAGGTATTTTAACTCCAGCCCACAATTATAAAAGATTAAAACTTTTTCTTTGAAAATACTCTTGAGAATAAAATGTTTCAAGATTCTTCCTGGGGGGAAAAAAATGAGGTTTTCTTTTCAGTTTGGTAAGGGAAGAGACACCTTTTTAATAAATATATGTACTGGACCACCTTCAAGTTATCTGTGCATGAAATAAAAAGTTGAATTTATTCAGACAGTGAGAAAATTGTTCTGATGTTTTGGGATATTTTTTGTCGGTGACTGAGAGTACTAACTCATTTTCCTACATTAATGGCTTAAGATACACTTGTCTTTGCTTTTATGCAGTACTATCACTGTATAAAGGCCCAACATTTTGATTTAACATAATTTTTTGACAATGATGCACTTTCACTACAAGGAGAGGTGAAAAAATTAGTTCTCAAGTTTACAGGCTGCAGAAATATACCCTGAGAAATGTTGCTTTCCCAACCTACAGAGGTCATGCTGTCTTTTATTACAATTTCCTGGGCTGTTATGGACTGTAATCACATTTCCCCAATTTGTCATGTCTGTATTTTCACTGTTTCTACCATGTTCTATGTCAAGAGGTTCCAGTCAAGATTGAAACCCTTCTGTGCTAGGCACAGAACAAAACCTTTTAAGACCCAGTCCTTGCCCCCAGTAGCTTGATTGCTGCAGAGGTGAAGCAGACCAAGTCAGAAGGCAAAGAGGATGTGCAGAGGGTAGGAGGCTTGTTTTCAGTCTTTTGGCAGGTCATTGGCAAATTATTAAACTCAATAACATGGCTAGCCCACCTGTCTCAGATGCTGTATTGCAGTGAATCACACAAGTGCGAGAAACTGTTCAAGGACTAGAAAAACAGAATGGGAAAAAGGTCTTTGGCTGTTCAACATAGGTATTGTGTTACTGAGTCATGATGTGTTTGGTCTCCAAACTGGGATTTAGAGGTATAAAACTTCCAAGCTTGGAAACATTCATCCTTCATCTTGTGAAATGTTCTGGCTCTTGTGTGTTTATGGCATCCACCTCAATTCTGCATTGAAATAAATGTTTGTATTTAGTGATCACTCCTTATCTCGTCTATACAGTGTTAATAAGAAATTGCACATACTTCTGCTGTACTGCGTTATCCATGGTGTTTGGGCATCAACTTCCAAGAAATGACATTTCCTGAATATTATTCATTAAGATTAAGATTCACAAGCACCTTGTGATACATATAAATCTTACAAGCCCTAGATTAGGGATGGGTACTTGAATATGAGTGATGTAGAGTGAGTCTACAAAAAGAAATGCAGAAAGAAAATGTCACAGCTATGAATGGAATACAAACAGTTTCTTTCCAATCCTTTTTAGACAAAATCACCACTGCATCCAGCGAGTATTCAATACTCAGCTCACTCAAACTGACACAAATGAGAGAAAATTCATTGGAGTTATGTTGATTTAAACCAACACAACAACTAGTCCATCATACTTATTCAAATTTATATATTTTTCCCTTCTTTGACTTAATCGGAGTTGTTCCCTCCCCCCCCCAGCATCAATAATGAAATATTTGAAGTATTTATTTATTGTAATTTCTCATTTTAATCAAGTGATTCTTCAGTGGACATGATTTAAGCTTGAAGTAATTGTTTTACTGATACTTCAGCATAAAAAGATTGGACAATTCCTGATTAATAGGTTTTGAAATGTACTGTCTAGAACATGCAAACAGAGCATCATTCTCAAAAATATGGTCACATGTATAACAAAGAGTATCTAGGCAGCAGAGCAGATATAAGGGAGCAAGTGGAGCTGGTACTAAAATGTTGATCATTTTTCCCTGTTTGAAGCCAGGATCCACCTGGCATTATAGCAGAGGCAGATTATCAGCAAGAATTTTCCTTGTAGGCTTTGTAGGAAAGGAAACAGGTTTGCTAGCTCATTAGGGTTGGATATTTTCCTAATGGGAACTTCATCCATCTTTCCTTGCTTTTCCACTTATAAAGGTGCAATTTTAACTCCTCAATAGAGTCCAATGTCAGCTGGCACTCTTACATGCTCCTTCACCACTTTCCAGTGGTTGAAGAAATTAATAATGAATAATGAAATACTGCTAATAAGCCTCACATTGACTGTTCTCATCTCTACCACCTCACTGTTTGCTGTCTTCCTGGCAGGAATGGATTTGAAAAGGAAGCGAATACTGAAAATGTTATCAGGTGGGGTATTGAGAAACACATGCATGTTGCTGTTTGTATTATCATCTGAGCAAACATGAGCACGTAGATAGGTAGAAACATAGTGACCCTCAACTAAGAGAAAGTAAAGAGGCCATTGCTTCCTGCCAGTCTGTTAAGCAGCAGGGGAATAAAGAGGACACAGAGAGGTCAATCTTTGCTCAGCTCAAGAAATAACATGTATAGGGTTGGAGGAGATTGTTTCTAGCTTCACACTGCAAGGATGTGACTGATGCCACCTGAGAAGAGAGAAGCAAAGGCTCAGCAATGCCAAGATAACACTCTGGCTGAGGCAGAAGAAGAACCTTTAGGCACATTTCTCCTACAGGTCTGGCCAATGCACAGGGAAAGAGGATAAGAGCCTGGCCAGCACAGAGGAGAACGGTCTGCAGCCACCGAGATTCCACAATAGCAGTTCACCCAGGTAAAAGAGAAGTAGCTAATGGCCGTCATTTTCTCTGCTACAAGGTTGCTGCTGCTAACCTGGAGCACAGCTTTCTGCCAGGATAAGAGCTCCTACAGGCAGGACAGCACATCCCTACCAGGATTCTTTGCCTTGCATTTATTTCTTGACAGTGTTATCCAGGAGGGCCCCAAATCTTTGAATGCTCTAGTGATCTGGATGGATCTCTAGATCTGGATCTAGAGATTTCTTTAATCCATGTGGTTGGGTTGTTGTTGGCATGCACTGAGAGCTGTCCCAGTTCCAGGACTGCAGGGCCAGTACCATTAGCAGGTCTCTTGCACTACTGAAGTTAAAGGTAGCCAACACAAGGAAGCTTTCACAATGTCTCTTGATTCAATTTTCCCAAGTCTCTTAATTCCATTTAATTCAAAAGCATCTCTTGCCTAATACAGTGTTTCGTTTGTTTCTGCAGGGCTTTAGCAACATAATTTACCCTGAAAGGTAAAGGTCTTTCTTAATCTCAGTGTGGCTCTGCTGCAAGGAGAGAGATGCAGCTGCTTTAAGGAAACTCCACTACCAACCTGCCTTTCCATGGCAGGAGTACGGCTCGGAGGATGTTGGGGCTGCAGTCATTCCCTCACTCTTGGCACACAAAGCGCACAGGATTGAACAAGTCCCCATTGCTAGTGTTGTAACATGGCACGGGGATGGCATCGCTGGGAGGAAATTCTCACTATGGGTGTCTCCACGTCTGTGGATGGGGACACAGCCTGGAGGAAGCTGTCGCCACACGAGTCCTAGCTAATGTGGGATTTGATACAGCAAAGAGAGACCTTTTAGGTAGGACTGTAAAAATCACAGTGCTCCAGCAGACATAATAGATGAGGAAAGTGTGGGGAGGGGCAGAGGGGAAATAAGTGAGAGCATACAAATTAAAGAGCAGCATTTGAAATCTAATCAAATATTCTCTCAATTTACTTACCACCCCTGCAGTGCTCTGCAGCTTTATTAGGTTTTTATTCAGTATTCTCTTTTAAAGTGACATTTACATTAATTTACAGTACTAACATGAAAACCTATTTAAAAGCTCTGAGCTTTTGTAACTTTTTATTTTTCAGAGGCCTTCCCTGAGTTTCCAACTCACTAATAAGGAATCTTTAGTTTTATGTCATGTCTGCAGGAGAGAATCCGAAGTCTCTTCAAGGTGAGTTCCCGCTGGGTTTGTTAAATGCAGTAGGGAGACCATCTTGGTGGGTTCAGGTGGTAATTGGCTATGAAGCAGGAATGTTCCATCCCAGTAGCCCTCCACGCTCCAAAGTGTCTTCTGTGCTGGTAATCAGCACTGGAGTCTATTCCAGCTTCAAAACCAGGGACTAGCTGCATTTTAGGGGATGCACCTGAAATCAAAAATTGTCATATGGAGAAACCTGATTTTTCATAAAACCTGTGGGATTTTGCTTCAGGTCAGTAGAGCGAAATGTGGCTTGAAAAAGAGGTGAAGGCGGACATCCAGAGCAGGCATTTGAAAAATGCATTTCCCAACAGTTACTTGCTTTTCTCTGCTTTTTTTTTTCTCCCCCTGCAAATGTCTGAAAGTTAATGGAAATGTACAGTACATTAATCAGGAGCATGAGAGGTGCTGGCATTTTCCTTGCCTTGGCCAGAAGTGAGAGCAGAGGAGGAACCCGTGAGTGATCCTAGGACAGGAGAGATGTGCACTCTGCTGACACAGATTCTCTCTGGTGATCCAATTTGTCCCTTTTTCCTACAATTTCTTTCTTTCTTTTTTTCATTCTCTAATTAACGCAGGTAATGAATTGCATATGGCCATGGCATTTACTTCTCTGTGTGAAATCTGTAGCAGCTGCATTGTTTATCAGTTCAATATGTTTACTACAGATGCCATTTCTGTGTGACAATTAAGTTGTTTAAAATCTCCTTTTCCCACCCGCTATGTCCCTCCCCAGCCTGCCCGTCATCTTTCCAACATGTATCATCATAACCTAATTCCTTTTCCAAGCTGATGCCATACTCCAGTTAAAAAATCTAATCTGCAAGAATCCTGAACCTTGTGTGGCCATTTATACTGATCGAAAAATGTTCTGAAATATTACTGTATCTTCAGTCCCACCAAACACAAGTTAAGCTGACCACCCAAGGTGCAGATGATGGAAAATCAGATCTAGAGCCTTTTGCATGAGACTAACACAAACTCATTTACCATCTTTCATTTAACCATGAGTTGATTCTGTACATCTCTGGAGAAATATTGTGCTCTTCAGACCTTTTCAAGTATAATGACATCTGAAATGTACATACTTTGCTACTGCTATTGAACTGGACTGGAAATAATCTTTGAACCACATCAATAAGGCAAAACACAAAGAAGGAGCATGATTTACTGAGGCCATAATTAAACATTGAATTTGCCTTTCCTCTGGGCTCAGCTGAATTCCCATCAGTAGTGTCTACAGCAGATTGTTGCAACCTAATGTCCTGTGTGTTTGGATTTTGTTAATTTATTTCCTGCACCTCATTTTCCTGGAATGAGTACAGTTATTTATGGCACAGCAGCAAACACTTTACATTTATGGTGGGTTATGAATTTCAGTAATGGGTTTTGTGGCAATTTAATCTGTCCCAACTATGAGGCATTTTACAATGACAATTAAATTATTATTAAAAAAATAAACCTCAAATGACATTCTTATCGCTTATCAACATATCAAGAGTTTCACCGTGTTGCATTTTTGGACTCGGTTATAAATATTTCCCTGTACTTTTTAGAGAATCCTTGCTATAAACTCTGAGTGAACTTAATTAACTTTTTACAGTGTATTTGAAAGAAAAATTCCTTACACATTTCAGTGTCAGTGAATGAAACCTTATTTGAAAAGTTGTTTTATTATATGCAAAGGCTCATGCCAATGCTTAATATTTAATGACTCTTAAATTTGATGTACTGCATTGACTCCTGAAGAGGAAAACACCCTGCAGAGTGGGAGTGGTAAATTTGTGAGTTTCCTTGTCCTAACCTCATGGGAGAGAAAGCTTTTATTTCCATCGGTCAGCGCTGCATATAAAAAATGATCAAAAAAGTGTCAAGTATGTTAATTTACACTCCATTAAATTAATTTTAATGCTGGCCTGCTGAGTAGCTAATTTTCAAAGCTAAATATCTTGGCAATTTCAAAACATTTTTTTTTCCTATAGAATACCCAGAAGGCTCCATTGCTTTTGGGGGAGCTGAAGACTTGCTACTTCTTCAAGATTCAATATAGATGTGCTACTCAATGTGTACAAGAGAGAAAACTTAAATTCCCTCTCTCCCCTTCCTCTCCAGAGAGTGACAAATGAAAACTTCCATTACAAAAGACTCCTCAAAGTTATTTTCAAAGCTCTCACTGAAAAAATGACCCCTAATGCACTGATTATGGAAATGTCTAGAGGACCAGTGAGATTGGGAATATATTTTTCTAAATGCTATATAAGTTATCAGATGGTACCTATTCTAAAGAGCCTGCTATCTTGGAAGACAAGGCAGACAAAAGGCTGGGAAAGGGAGCAGAATTATACCTATCTACAGATAAAGCAGGCGAGTCTAATAATCAGGGTACTATCAGAAGGCTTATGATCAATTCCTTTTTCAACTACAGCCTCCTCCCATCCCCCTCAAGCCAAAATTATGATTTTAGGCAAGTCAGGGAGTCTCTCTCTGTCTCCTTTCCACCTCTGCAAAATGATAGCAGTTACACTTTCCCACCTCGTGGAGGAGTTTTGAGGATGAAGTCCATGACTGAGCAAAAGATGCTCAAGAGGACATATATGGCATGCACGAAGTCTGCCCCAAACTGGCCACATTTCTAGCCACAAGAGAGTAGTTCTTGTTAGATAAATCCAGCTGGTAAGAAGGGCATGACATGCTCCTTCCCACAGCATTCACACTCCCTGTCTCCTATCAAGGCACAGTAAGATCATAGGACTCACTGAAAGCAGTCAACGCTTAGTACACTTTGGTTCCCTCCCTTAAGCACCCCTCGCTAAGAAGAACTGCATCCTCCGATCGCAGAGGTGTGTGGAGACTTCTTCCCATATGCATCCGCTTGGATTCACATTTTCCTAAAAATAGAGTGTCAGAGGCAGAAAAGAGCTTTAGGTCCCTTTTTTTGGCACTGGGATAGGCAGATGTTGAAAGGATGATACATGTTGATCACTTGTCTTGGGAGCCAGGAAGCCAGGGGACTATGGCTCCGGAAACCAGTGCCAGGGCCCAATATGGCCCTGCTGCAGGTCCACAGAGACCTGGTCCAAAATCATCATTTCAATATTATAGAGAGCAGCCGCTGAGAAATTAGAGCAGCTCAGTGCTTCTTTTTTCCAAGGGAGAATTAATCCTGGGAGACTCAGACAGTGATAGCTAATGATTAAACATGTTCGATTATATTTTACTGAAATAGGAGAGATCCCAGGCTCAATACTAAACTGGTAGGCAGCTTGGATATTGCAGACGGACCTAGATCAGAGAATTTAGTCTGATCTTTCCTCCCCAGCATCTGTCTATCCATACAACCTGATTCTTTCAGGCAGCTGAGATTGGCTAAAAAGCAACCTGGTGTGGAATCAGAGCCTTACTGCTTGATCCCACATCTTTTAGTCATGAAGCATTGAGCACCCAATAGCCTGCATGTAAAGAAGAAGTAGAAACTTATCTTCCAGTCATAGGGAGCAAAAAATCACATGTACTGTCACCCACAAAGCCTAACTTCATCTATAACCTGTACAAAGGCCATCAGAAATGTGAAGAATCCTGGTGTTACTCTCCTCCCACTCTTGATAATGCCCTTTGCCATTGGGATATGTAATACAGTCTTCAATACTTTCTGTTTAAGCAAGAAAACTTTGCCTGAAAGGAGAAAAATCCACCTATAAGAAAATGAAAAGAGATTCCCTGGGGTAGGGGAACCATCCAACTTGATAAATCAAACTGCACTCCTTAGCAGCTGGAAGTCAGTCTTGTAACACAGAAATCTGTTGAAGAAATCCTGCAGGTGTAAAGAAGAAGTCTGCATCCCAGCACCTGCCCAGGTCAAGAGAAGGATTTCTCCAACTTAATTAACAAAGTCATTTTGTTTCCCCTCTTTAATTCCTAAATAGCAAGTAATTGGGGAGTCAGCTTACAGAGATCAGAAGTTCTTGATTGTTAGTAAGCAACCCCTAGGCTACATTCAGCCGTGGAAGCCTGTGACTGATGACAAGGAGAGAACTGTTTATCAGAAATTATAACACCTACGGTTCAAGCTTATGTCTCTTTTCTGCTACGCCTTTGAATTTAGCTACATTTTCTGCATTTAAAGTTGCAAAAAATTATAACTAAGAACTAAGGGAATTAAATCAAAAGTTTATAAATGTTTTGTTTCCAAATTAAAAAGTGAGGGGACCTTCAGAAGCTTTGTTCTCCTTTCAATGTAGTTTTTGTTCTACCTTCAGAAGAATAAAATTAGCAGGAGAGGGCTTCCTCCCTCAGGCTGTTTGGTGAACGGACTTTGCTATCAAGATGGCCCCATGCAGTTCACTAGCAACAACTTCAATGCTCTTAAAATTTCATTGTCACTGCATGAGAGTTTGGAAACTTGGAATAAAAAAAAAGGAAAGAAAGAAAGCTTGAAATATGGTTTGGGGAAAAGTATTCTTTTTTCTCTTTTAGGATATGGAAAGAAGAAAGTGTTTTGCATACAATTTTCCTCTCTTAAATGCATTTTTTTTATTAACCCCCTCCAATAGGTTTCTAAAATGAGTTGACAGGTCTGCCAAAAGATTATTCTGGCAAGGTATGCTCATTTTGATTCACTTTAGAGAATTTGGGGAGAAGATGTGCCATTAACTATAAAGAAACCATCAAGAATTCTTAAGAACAATAGTATGATCACAGGAAGATGCTCTCCCTCAGATTTTGTCCCTCAAAAAGAGGGGGGGAAGGAAGGGAAAATGTTCTGAATTCACATAGTGAGGCACTGAAAAACGGTCATGCTCTAGGCTGAACAGATTCTTTCCAAAATCCATCTGCACCAGGAGAACCAGAACTGTGACTAATGCATCATCTTTGGGTCAGCTGTGGATCGAGCTGAATTTGGAAGGAGAAATCTCATAGGTCACAGATAGGTGATCTGAGGCGGCCAAACAGTGTTCCCTCCAGCCATCATAAGCACAGTGCTTCTCTTATAAACTGTAAATCTGATAAGAGGTTAACTATGGACAAAAATAAAGGGTTTTCTCTTTTGGAAGAAACATGATGGAATAACCATTAAATGAGCTTAAAAGTCAGCCACCCAGAGAATGTTGGAGCACATGGATCTGGTGGAAACAGATGCTGTAATTTTGCATGTCTCCAACAAGACGAAAAATTGATACAGTTAGCATGTAACACATTTCACTTCAGTAATCTGAAATTATGTGAACTGCTAAAAGTAGTAGTCCTGGCTCCTTTTAGTATTTATGTAAAGAGAGATAGACACCCTCAAAATGTTGTTCATTCTATTTTAAACAGCTTTGTTAGAGAATTTGCCTATCTGTCCTTTGGCTGTAGAAGGAGCTTAGGAAACTGGGTTGGGTAAAACACCAAAATTTGTACGTAGCTAAATGTGAGCCGAATCTCACACTTAAGCAGCATGTCATGCTATCACAGTGTGGCTGTGTCCTGATTCCACCATCTATTCACACATCTCACAGCTCCACTAGGGCCACTGGGTACTCATCATAGAGTCATGGAAAAGTCTAGGTTGGAACAATATTTTTTACTTTAAAACACCCTCACACTTTGGCCTCCTGAAAGACAATTGCTCACTGTGTGCCCTGTACATCCTGTTCCTCAGAGTTTCAATAACTTCAGGGCTCAGCACTGTTTCCAGAGCTTTACCTCTTCTGCCCGGGACGTTCATCCTGCAATACAGTCTTATGGCTCATTGAAAGTGTTTTCTTAATAGTTTAAGAAACCTGAAGTCAGATATCTATTTCACTCATCCACTTAGAATTCAGACACTGTGCCAGCTCCTGTGGAGCTACCATAGATTTGCATGACTGTATAACTATGTCCCCAAATATTACAGAGTTTTTATGTATCCATGTTCAGAGCAAAATTCAAGTATACTGAAGAAAAAAGAAGACCTAGATGGTGATCTGTTCCCCACTTTTTTAAGGTTTGTGTTGTACATTAATAGGTAATATAGCATCAATGACATACTCTTCTTTCAAAGCCTTCATTCATCTTCTAGAAAATACAACTAACATTGATTTCTGTGCCCAAGTCTCTTAAGAGCTGGGTAGGCACTGCCAAGGGTGTAAAAAAAATTAGTCTTAAGTACGTTAGCACATACATTAACAATCCTGCAAGGATGGCCAGAGGTAAATGCCTTGGTGGAGAAGTCTTCATCCAAAATGCTCTTAAGTCAGCAGTGAGACCAGGAATTCTCCATATACTCAGAGCTCTGTAGAAAGTCCCTTTTCCAAATTATTTGCATGTAGGAGATCAACAGCTCTCAGGACTGAGTTCTCCTACATGCAGATTCCACAAACTGGGGACAAAGTTTCAAATGATCTTGCTTCAAATTTGGCATTTTAGTAAAATCTGGATTGCCTAAAGAGCTCAGCCTCCCACAGAGAACACCGTGATTCACATAATCAGATACTTGCAAAGATCCAGGGCATAAGACATGCTCCATGTCCCAGGTTCTCATGGAGGTATCTAAATAAGAGCCGAGCTTTTCTGAAAACATAAGTCTGTATTTTATAAAGCAAGGCTTTCATAGCACTTTAATATCAGGAATTTATTAAGACCTGTAGCACCTTTGCAAGATAGAGTTATATTTCTACTCTTCTAATTTTACTTATAGATAAAATGAGATACAGAGAGGTGAAGCTGATGTGCATAAGATCATAAAGGAACTATAAATTAACGCTGAGTTTGGAAAGGAAAGGTCAGACATCACAACTCCCACTCCCTTCTTTAAGCACTGGACCCCTAAAGTCCTTAAAAAATCCTTCAAAGTGATTAGAAATCAGATTTTATTCAATTTCCCCTCTGTGATTCATCTCACAGGGTGTGTGACCTAAGAGCTTCATTCAGGGTTTGGAAGAGACAGAATGAAACATTTATTAATAAATAAAAAGAGTTTGGAATATTTAACGGGACCAAAGTTTAAAGATTATAAAGATCTGAGGCTCTTTAATAAATATTAAATATCCATTTTTCACCTCATTTTTGGCCAGGCATGAAGTGTGATGGCAAATTGCAGGAACAACGAATTCTGAAGTCAGCAGACCTTTATCTTTGTTATAGGCTCTTTCTAATAAGAAATACTCCTATTCCCTTCAGTTGATGCAAATGTGCAGTTACTCTGATTAGCGTGAAGAGCACCAAACGGCAATGGAAATCAAGGAACCTAATTATTTCCAGCAGTCACTTCAAAGATGCTCCACTGAAATGAAAGACAAGTCTCTCACCTCTTGGGCCCTATTATGTTTTAAACTTTGCCTAGCCCTGCTGACATGCCACCTCTGCTTCAGATGGATTTGATGAATCATGAAAACAGCATCATTTACAGTTCAAGGTACCAAAGCAATTTTCCATTGGCACCTTTATCCCCTTTCTGCTGCAAAATAGAAGTATAGGAAAAAAACTCCAATGAATTTTCAGCAGTCAAGTGACTTCTACCAAAAAAGGAAAAAAAAGAAAAAAGAAAAACACGAAGTAAAAGGAAAAGGAAAGGGAAAAGGAAAAGGAAAAGAGCATAGTGAATATTCTCTGAGAGCAAATATACATGCATGGGCAGTGCTATGCACACGGGTGCCCGTCTGTACAGGCATGCTTCAGCACTAACAGACTGCGGCAAAGTATAGGCGAAGGGTTTTCTGTAACAAGAACTGAGAGGAAGACAGGAAGCTACAGAGGGCAATAGCACAACTACAGAGTCTGGTAGCAGAGGCTGTGAGACATTTCCATATTCGAAGGAGTGAGTTCAAGCCGTGTGGTGAAGGTTGTCTTTGGACAACTCATAGGTAACTGGGCACCAGGTTAGCTGGAGTGGTGAGTTAGGAACATGCTACTAATTACTGCCCTCCCCGTGCACCACCGACTGTGGAAACCAGCCTGCCTTTTCTGTCCTGCCTCTGTGGCAGCCTTTAATCACACTTCATTACGATTATTGCACCCTCAGCACCTATTCCCGACCTACACTTAACCAAGATGATGCCGCTTGCTTGCAGACTGTGATGCTGACGGAGCAGAGCAGCCCTTCTGCGCCTGCTCCCTGCTCCTACGGGAAGAGGGTTGTCATGAAGGGCATTAAGGTCTGTCAGCCATAGGGGAGGCTCATGTGGTCGGTTCAGAGGCTTTTCAGCTTCCCAATCTGGGATTTATTGATTTTTTTTTTCTGTTTCCAGAATGGAATAGCAAGGCTGGTCTATTAAAATAGCACTAACCCTCATCGTTATTTCAGGCTTTCTTTAACAGACAGTTGTTCTCATTACTTAGTCTAAGGAGGCTACCATTTTATGTAAAATTAATTTCCTTCCTGAAACTGTGTGAGTAGAGTTGAATATATATTTCCCCCAAAAAAATGTCATGAAGTTTTTTTTTCTTAATTATACCTCAGGACATTTCACGGCTGCTTGAGAAATGCTGCAAAAGTCTTACAGAAAATGTTTTCTTTTTTTTTTTTTTCTTTTTCTGGTAAAACCTTCGCAAGATGGTGTTTTAGTATTGACAGGTGTGAAATTAAGGGAGTTTCAGTTTTATGTGAAAACTGATATTCATCAGTCAGGAAGATATATCTCAAAATGTTTTTACCTATCATTTGAACAAGGGCTGATATTTTCCAGTAGAAAGGCATTAAAATTTCACATTATTTTAATGTACTACTTTTTTATATAAAATTTCTGTGAACTGTCTCCTGGCCTGACACCCTAGCTTTGACCCTTAAATATCAGCTTCATCAGCTAGCCACTGAATTCAAAGCTGGAATGAGTTCTTTTATAAGGTGATAACAGACAGACAGAAACTGATGTGAGCTTACAGAGAAAGCTTTCTTCCTTCTGCGTCTAGCTTCTAGCCCCTCTCAGAAGGAACTCCTATCTGAGGTGAGGCAAAATTTTCCTAATTTTAGAGAGTGCATGAAGTTTTTCATCAAAAATCCAATTTTCAACAAAGGACCTGGATTCTGCTCCTGATCCTGTCACAGACTGTACTGTAGCTTCAAACGAAACCATTAATCTCTCTGTGTTCAGTTCCCCCAATAAAATGACATAGTAGAGCTTCCTTTCTCCTCTTTCTTTGTCTTTATGATTTATTTGTTTTACTTCTCTGCCATGTTTTCACTGTGTATTTGAGCTGGAGGCTGTAAATACGTTTCATAACAACAATACATTTAGTCTTGGATTTGAAGATCATTTAATGGATCCTGAACCAGCACAATGACAACTCCACTAAGGAATCAATTGACTTAGATCATTTACAATCAGTTAATTCACCTTCCTGTTTAAGTAGTTTGCTTTTATTATATTAATAGAGTGGCTGAAAAATGCATCTGAAGGGAAATATATACAGGAGTTAGATATAAATCCCAGGATCACTTTGACATTTTGTACAGCGCCTAGCCCAAAAGGATTGATTCAATGATTAGAGTTGCCTAAAGTCTTTCTATTACTTTTGAGTTTTAATCCTCATCTCTCCAGACTGCTAGTTTTTCTCCTATTCACTGCCCTTAAATCCAATCTAATTCCATCACACATCAAACCCTGGGGTAGGTTTTTCTGAAACTTGGTTGAATAAATTTTCTTATGTTGTAATCTTTTTTTTTTTACTTTTTCCCCATTCCTATTTGCTTAAAAATAAATAGTATCTTTTCTGTAATTCCAGACAGAACACAGAGCGCTCACCCTATTACTCTGCAGCTGAATTCTAAGTATACAATTATACAGGGAGGATCTTTAGATAAACCAGCTTGAGGACTTTCGAACATTAAACTCAAATCAGATAACGGCTTTCATCTTGTGCACTGCATTACACATTATGCAGCAACTAAGTCGAAAGCTCAAGGAAAAAAATATACCTTCCATGGGTATAAAGATGTCAAGGTAATAAAGTAAGGAGATGCAAAATCCTCCAAATAAAAGAGGAATGAGAAAGATGAAACAAATAGACTATGCTGCCTGTTACCAACAGCTTGTTGTAGTCTTAGAGACTTGCCCAAGTAGAGACTACATTTGCCTTTTCATGTACGGCTGAGGGCTAAAAAAAAGACCAAATACTCTAGGTGAATGTTGAGTCCCAGATCAAACTGCTAATAGAGTATTCTATGTAAAACAAGCAAGGCAATTATTCCATTCAGCTGTGCTCTGGTAGGGCCTTAATTGGAAGAGTGTGCTCAGTTCTGAACTCAGCGCTTTATTATACACATAGATATTAAAAAAGGTGAGGGGGAGCAAAGAAGCAGTTCTTGGGAATTCATATGTAAAAAGGATTAGGAAACTAATGCTCATGAGAAGAGTTCAAGGGAACTGGACACATGAAAGAAAGAATGAAACTCAGCATAGAAGTGATTATTATACATGCATTCAGTTATAAAATGCAGAGGTGAGGCAGAGCATTTGCTCTCATGGGGTGACATGGAGTAAGCAGCACACATCTCATGCATCAGATAAAGACCTCTTAGGACTGATTCTAACAATATAAAACACACAGAGATTTGTGTTGGCCTTCTTTTATTGGCCAGGCTGTGAAAACGCCATCATTTCATGCCAGGATGGGACATTTTTACACAGATTTGCTACAGCTGCCTTTAGACTTAGGCACTTGATTTTGAAACCTGAGCAGGATCCCAGAGCCTGAGCTATGCAGAAGTCATTGATGGTCTCTTCAGTCTCACTCAGAACATATTCTTCAGTGTTATCTGTTCTTCTTGCCCAAGAGGACCATGTAGGATGTGAACTTACAGCTGGTTCCCTGCAGATAGTGTAAATTCTTTGCATTCAAAGAAATGCATCCTCTTACTCAACAAGTTTATGGTAGCAATTTCATAAGGATCTGAATGAACTGAGGCTCTCTGTTAGATTGCACCATACAAAGTAAGATACATCCCCCTCTGTCCTAACAAACACTTGCAAGAAACATTTCTATTTCACAGCATCCTCTGAATACTAGGTTCTACTACAGGCAGATAAGGCATTTCAGCAGCACAAGGAAAGCGGTTCAAAATAATCCATATCACTTGCCCAAAACTCTTCCCAAAGCTAACTTTCTTTCTTACGTTCCCATTATTTTCGACTTCTGCTTCTATATTTGTAATTCCTGCAACATCTTAAGGACCAACGGCACTGCTAGCTTAGGAAGCCCTGTGAAGATCTGTCTTGCGTTTTGTTTAATTCTCATCAAGAACATGTCATTTCCACTGTCTGCTTCCCACTCTCTTTGACTTGTCCTTTTAGATCATGCCTGGCTGGTATATGCAGCCAGGCTATGGATGAGCCTGGATGTTAGCTGGGCCTTGTGGGTGCCCAGTGCAATGCATAAGCCCTGCAAACTGGTAGTTACAAACCTCAGTCCTGGGCATGTGTTTTTCTCTGTCACTAATATTTCAGGGTTGAAACTGTAGGGAGCAGAATTTACCAGGTGCTACTGTCACGTTGTGGGTGTAAATTAACAACAGCATAGCTGTCTTTTTGTAACAATAACATTCCAGGTAAAGTCTCCCATTGCACACTATCTTTACAACTTAAGACGATCTTTCCAGGAAAGATGAAGAGAATTATAATTAAATCTGTGAACAACCTGAAGGCTTAGAGGGGAGTGGGAAATCATTTGTCCTAAAGTCCACGGAAAAAATCTTTGGGAACACAGTAAGTGTTCTTCTGGGAAGTAGCAGTGGATTGGGAGTGGGATGGGTTACTTGTTTTGTTTTCCTTTTCTTTTCTTTTTTTTTTTTTTTTTTTTTTTTTTTTTTTTTTTGCATTTTCACCTTGTAAGCTAGCAGTGCAGGTTTAAAGAGGTATAACATAAACATATATACACTGGTAAATGTTGTTTTATAAGTATTAGTAATACTACCTGCAAGCAGACGAGCAGAAAAATGTCCTAAAGATAATCAAACCTTATGCTTCAGAGTGTATGTTGATTGCTTCTAGTGGTCAGGAAGGAATTTATTACTGCATAACTGGTTGGAGAGACAGTGGGCTATTTTAAGAAGTGGTTTACTTTATTCTACAGTATCAGCTAAAGTCTACTCTTATTAGAACTTGGATTGCATAGCTCAATGATGCAAGAGTTTTCTTCAAATGTAAGGAGAAAGCTAGCTATCTCACAGTTGTTTTACATGTTATGACATTTTCCTTAGTCTATTGGATGAAAATCCTTTCCCTCCATTCAATGTCCATCATGGCTGTCTGCCTGGTAAAACACTAGGAGGAGAACAGCCAGACAAGACCCCTGCACCTAAGAGACATCACCACATCATGGTGATGGTTGCCATGCAGTCTAGGTCCCAGGCTGGAGGAGAGGACAAGCAGAGCTGGACCTTCCCCTATCCATGTCATCATACACTTTGTAGATATTACAGAGCAAAAAGTCTCTTTCAAATACATAAATTTCGTATTTGTTATCTCAAGAATCAAGAATTAATAAAAATCTCTATTGTGATTTTATTGATAGGGAAACCGAGGCATAGAAAAAGGAAGTGATTCCCACAGAGATGTAGAGCAAGTGCGTGGCAAAGCTGGAACTAAAATCCAAGTTCTCTGTCTCCCAGTCCAGGCCACTGGATCTGGCTGCTTTCCATCCTACTTCCAAACACTTCATTCAGTTTCTGTAGTCTTCTCAATGTCAAGCTTTTCTGCTGTTCTTTGCGGATGGCCTTCCCAATCAATTATGTCAGAACAATCACCAGAATGGTATAATAATGTATAATTTTTCATCTAAATTAAAATGTACTTAGGAGACCTTCATTTCCCTCACATTTCATTGCATTCATCAGAAATACAGCAGGAAAAAAAGGAAAAAGAAAAAAGAACTCCGAGCAAACACTGTGAGTTGTTTACAAATGCTTCAAGTGCAGTAAGACACAGACTGTCGTTCTGCAAGGCCCTCCTCTTCCCATCACACAAGAGATTTACCAGGAAAACTCTAGAGAAAGAGATAGTGGGGTAGAGGGGCCAACTCTGATCTTTAGGAAAACAATTTGTATGACGAGATGATGTTGCATTTAGAAATCTTCTGGTGTACTGTAAAATAGTAATTGCTATCTATCTAGAGACGTTCTCATTTCTCATCTCTCTCAGTGAAAGAAAGTACAAATTAATTACTATCCTGTGTATGCCTCAAAGACTAATGCCCTGCATAGAAAACATCCAGGGTGAAAATCAGGCCATATTTATTTCAGTTAAGCTATTTAAATGTAGGTTAAAATTGTAATAGTCTCACAAGCAATTCAGACAAAGCAAGACAATTCAACAGCTTTGCCAACAGATCTTCAACTAACTCAGATATTTTCTCACCCAATTCACTGCAAAGCTGTTCATGTATAGAAAGAATCGATAAAGGTGTGTATATAAACAGAATAGATGCTGGTTTCTGAATTAATGAATGCAACAACAATCCTACAGTCAGAACTATAAGTAAAATTCTTCTCCAGAGTAGCTCATTGCATTTAAATATCATATTCTTGCGGCTTAGCAATAGACTAGTTATTAATCCAACCATCCAACCAAAAATGTGTAATTTAGCAGCAGTCTGGGTTATGTGTGAGCGAGAGTACCACAAAGGCACACTGCCTCCCCGAGCTCTTTCTCTCTGCTGGCTTCCTGAACCCTGATAGCCCATATGTTGCTCCTTCTCTCCAAATAGCTTCCTTGCTTCTGACTGTCCCTGTCTCTACCTCAGATTTTAGTGAGCTTACATAAAAATGTGGGTTACCTGGCATGTGGATTACTACAAAACCTGTTTTCAAGTATGATTTTTTTAGAGAGGCACAAGTTATCTCAATTGCAAATTGTAATCCTAAAAATACTGTGCTGTTACCCTACAAAGAGGGCTAACATATATTATTATATTTTCATGGAGACGACTTCTTTCCTGCCCTGAAAATTTGGGCCAGTTGGATATTGAAGGCTTTATACATTTTTCCAAACAATGACAGTCCCAAAGCACCAGGCACCTGCAGTCAGACTGTTGCTCATCCAGGAACTACACATGGCCAGCGTGATGTTTTTGCTGTTATTTTTCTCCAGATTCCCAACTCCTCACTCTAAACGACTTAACAGCGTAAGTGTGGGCTTATAGCAAAACAATATCACTGCAAATGCTTTGTCCAAAAGATACAGGGGAAAAATTGCATTACTGTTAGAAGAATCAATTAGGATGTGAATGGGCGTGTGGAAATTTCAATTCTCTCTCATACAACTACATAATCGAGGGAATGCTTTGATTTTAAAACCAGTGAAGTGGCTGCATCTTTCAATCCTCAATTGTGTAGGAAAACACCAAATAAGATATTAACATTTTTTCACTCACAGAGAAAAAAGCTTTTTTTTTTCCTTTGAAAATGAATAAGAAAAATGGAAGTAATTTGAGAAACTCCAACTCCCCCTGCTGAATTAGTAGGACTAATTGTACAGCCCACAACTTAGCAATATAAGTAAACAATTGGCCATGTGAGGTTTAAACATTCTTATTTCTATTATAATACTTTCCAGAATCCTCACTGGACATAGATTTGTTTTCAGATTCAACTAAAATGGCCAGCACTTTTCAAAAGAGGGACAAGGACAAGAAAAGGAAAGGGGAATGGGAAAAGGAAAAGAGAATGGGAAAAGAGAAAGGGAAAAGGGAAAAAGGGGAAGGGAAAAGGAAAGGGAGAAAGAAAAGGGGAGAGGTAAAGGGGAGAGGCAAAGGGGAAGAGGAAGGGGAATGGGAGCAAATGTAACCTGCTTGGGGTCACACTGTCAGAGCAGTAGTAACCATTTCTTTAGCGTCGTGCTGTCCTCGCTAGGCAATACTGCCATGCAGCAGAACCTGGCCAGCGCGGAACAGCTGGGTGAAAGCAGAAGAGCTACATTTTCCAGTTACATTCTAATCTCATTTACTTCAGGACTTCATTGAAATTATATCAATGTATAAAAATCAAAAAAAAAAAAAGCATGCAGTGTATTTGAGAAGAGACGTGAGCCGTTATGTCTTTGTCGGTTTCACCTGAAATATTTATTTGTACATATTGACAATGAGCATTTACAGCGGTCTACTGAGGAAATATTATCCTAGGCTGCTTAAACCACTGTTCTAATCGACCGTGCATTAGATTGGCAGGGCTTTCATCTGGAAGCTCCTTGGAAGACTTCTCCAGCAGAGCTTTGTGGAGCTCCTTATCCCAGGGAATGTAAATATCCTTCTCATCTTCCCACTCCAGCAGAAAGGAAGGGGGAGGAAGAGCGCATTTCTGGGCCTGTGGCTATCATTTTAGCCATCCATTCAAAGGTAGCATGCAGACATGCGTGATAAAGGAGACTCAGGTCTTTGGGGCAGGTAATTTTTTTCTGCCAGCAAAGTTTGCGTGGAGGGGACTTTCCACAGTCAGGGGATGATGGAGATTTTCTAACAAGGCTGAGCAGGGGCAGGGACCTTTGATGTCCACTGACAACTCTCCTTGGGCTAAAGCTTTCTTTCACTAAAACTTTCTTAGTTAAGAACCCCAAACTGGCCGTTTATCACAGGTCCATCGGCTTTATCCCTAACCTCAGCTCCACACAGGTTGTTCATTGTTCATGGATACATACAAGCACAGGGTGAAAAACCACTGCATAGGCACTCCTGCCATCCTACGGACACATGGGGTCCTGTCCTTCAAACTCTAAATTTGCTCTCTGCAGAGATAGCAAAGCTCTGAGCACAGCTCCAAGCCTGACCAAAAACTACAGTCCAGAGCACAGGCGATGTCACATCTTAGTACACCTACCAGCTTAGAAACTACCAGCCTGGGCAAGGTTTCCATAGCTTATGTATACTCAATCTGCAAGCAGCTCTTGGGGCAGCTGCAGGAAGAGGCAGCAGAGAGAAAGGGGAGCACTTTGTGGTCACTGCCACTCCTAACACCATTTTCCACCAGCCACCACCTCCTGAGACCATGCCAGCCTCCCTGTGGGTAGCACTCCTTTGCAATGCAGAAGTGGGCCAAAGACATCTCCCTGCCCTCAGACCCAGCGCTATTGCACTGTGCAAGTATGATCTTCAGGGCACACTGGGAAGCACACACAGCCTCCTGAAGAATTAATAGGCTTTATTTCTGCCACTGAATAACAGCTGTGGCTATGAACCATTTCAGTCGTGTGTGGCAACAGCTCAGAGCAGTGCTAACAGCTCTGGGTGCACGAAAGAATGTTTCTAAGTGAAGGGAGAAGTGTGGTAAATCCCTTTATACCGTCAGCATACACCAGGCAATGGCCTTTGCTTATGCAGATCATAATCATAATCATTATCTTTTATGGTGAAGTACTTCAGTATTATGGGGCACAGGTACTTTTTCAAAGTGGTTACTAACACATTAAATAAGGAATTTAGAGCTGGGAAACATTTGATAAATGGCTGGTTGGGGGAACACTTCAGCCATAAAATCAGCTTGTGATAACAACATGGCTTCAAGTTTGAAGAGGCAGAATCATCCCCGACTTTCAGGTAGTGCTGAGGATGGTCAGAGAGACAAGGCTTTCTTCCTTTCACCTGTCTCTCCAACCAGTGTCTTCCCAGGCAAATACTCTTTTAGACTCTGATCCAGCTTAGCACTTCAGCGTGTGAGTAGCTTTAAGCTGTGTATTAACTTCAAATAAATGTCCTATTAGAAATGCCAGGATGAGGCCTGAGCATGTCCATGTGAAGATTTAAATGGGAGTGTTCAAGTTTGTACACAGCATGTTTCACCTGCTGAGGATCCAACAGGAATGACTTATTTTTCTACTCCTCTCTCTCCATTTCTGCAGCAGGACAAGTCTCCGAAACTGAGCAGAAAGCATCAGAGGTGGGATCCACTGCACTGAGCTTTGGGGAGGATTTTGCCTTATTACATTAGCTGCCTGTGTAGGCAACATGTCCCCCTTCATCCCTGGTAAATGATCACGTCTCCTCAGATAGGAGGACTGATGAAATCAGAGCAGCTTCTGTTGTTTCTGGCTCCAAGGTTAATTTTATCAAAAGCAAAGCTCCTTTGACTGCTATCAGCAGAAAGGAAAATAAAGCTCTTTTTATTACAGCGATATCAATAGCAGCATTTGTCTGACCTCCTTACCACCTCTCCTCTCTACACATCCACTGGCTCCAAATTAAGGATGGGGGAATAGATCTGATAAAATAGTGCCAAGATAGAAATCTTAATATTTCAGAAACCCGTAACACAAAAATTTGGAAGAACCAAAGCAGCCCAATTTTGACCTTCAAAGATGGCTCAAAATCAAAACCATAGGGCTGTGTTTGTTTTACCCATCGCAGTCTTTGGAGCAGGTTAAATGAGGCAAACTCATGCCCTAAACAGCCAGGGCATTAGTTTTATGAAGACAAATCCAGCCCTACGGTGCCATATCTTTGCCAACGAGAGGAAACTGGAGACAACATAGAGTGATTCCAGATGGTTTTACCAGGTCTTTTCCAGTGTCTAGAAAAAGGTTAAGAACTGATGTGTGAAAACTAGAAAAACTAGAAAATGTCTGGATTAGAAGTCAGCATAATGATTAACAATGTCTCAGAGCTTTTTCATTCATTTCTAATTCCTTTTCCATCATGGTCTAGAGGAATAAGCAAAGATAAGGAGAGAAGAAAAACTTGACTCATTTTTCTGGTTCCTTGCCAGTGCCCAGAAATGTTGCTCTTCAGAATAGGGTTAATAATGATATCCTTCCTTCCGGGGCCATGTGTGGCTATGTATACAGAACTGTGGCCCAGAATGAAGTGAAGGCATATCAGGTAATTCAGGCTCTGAAGTGGCTCTAAGGCAATGAGGGTTCAATGGCAACAATTTCCTCTGTGATCTTAGAGAAATCATATTGGGTCTGATATTCACTAATATTGAAGAATTTTAATATCACAGAAGAAGTGAAAAGTGAGTGTAAATGTTATACCCACTTCATCGCCCATTAATGCTGCCAGAGTAGTGGAAAGCAAATTTAGTGCAAATGAGAATCACACATTTTATCTTTCTGTGCCTCAGTCTGCATCTGTAATATAGAAGTTAATAAAACTGCCTAACTCTCTTTCACTCTTTCTCTCACTGCTCATCAGCCCTGTTTATCTGACCTATAAGCTCTTCAGCCCAAGAAGTGTCTCTCATAGTATCTTTGAATAGAAGATATGCTGGCCCTTGCTTAAGGCCAGCTTGATCTTAGCTGATACCTCTTAATGCAGTGCTAGTATACATGCTAATAGTAACAATGTTCCCTCAGTGAACACTGGGATTCCTCTTAATGTCAGGAGAGCACCTACGGGGCAGAAACTTAGGAGACTTTGCTCATTCTTCTTCCCCCCCCCCCCCATTTTTTTTTTCTGTTCCTTTTTTTGACTGTTCTGGGATCTAAGAGAGACATCAGAGAGACATTAGAAGTTGAAAAAGGGAAGTGGCTTTCTCACAGGTTGACACCCTGCCAGCAATCATAACAAACCCTGAAATTGGTATTTTCACCCTCATTTAGATGATCAGGTGTAAATATAAATTTTAATTATTTACATAATTAAGTCAGTAATTTGCTGCCCATCAGAAATGTTTGACGATATTTTGGTGCCATCTGTTTCCTAATTGAACGTAATCTCTAAAAGATGTTACAAAAATGTCTACAAAATAATAATGATAAACACGAAACAATTCCCATCTTTCCTCCTCCCCTCCCCCCCCAAAAAAAAAACCTGCTATTTTCAGTTATTTCTTAGGAAAAAAAGAAAAATGGAGTGCAGATATGCCGGGGTCTCACGGATAGATGAACAATGAAATGGCCAAAAATACGTTCTTAGAAGGGTGCTGAAGCTTGCAAGATGCATAGAAAAGGTGTGATTGCAGGGTATAGATGGAAATAATTCAGAAAAGCTAATCGAGAATGGTTTGTAGGGCCTTTGTAAGTGATGCCTAGAGCTTGTGGTCATCTTTCGATCTTCAGCCACATCAAAGGTGTTGTAAGATTCTGAATTCACCAAATTTTCGATGTGTAAGAAGAGTAGAGTTGCAAGAATGCAAAAAGCAGTGCAAGTCTGAAAAAAAATGGCAACATGCAATAATAAAAAAATGCTCAGACATAAGAACTACATCTATATACAGATTTTTCTCGTTCTCTTCTGCAGAAAAAGGAAAATTTTCAAAGGTAAATCACAGTTTTGGAGGTTTAGTTACCAAGCAGCACACAGACTTTCAGATGTTTCAGACAAAAATGCTGTAACTGCTTTGCTCCATGAAATTAAGCTGAAAGATTCAAGTTGTGTCAGAAGACATGTCCTCACCCCTTCTTTTGAGTGCAATGAAGGACTGTGTGGATAGGCTTTCATTCCTTTTTGGCACATCTCTTTCTAGGTTTGTCCTGAACACAAGCTTTCCAGGATCGCTTTCTGATCTTAACTACATTCACAATTCCTGTTACTGAGCACTGGGTTGCAAAACAATCAGAACATGCTCATTTCGGAAATGAATCAGTTTATCAAGCTTCAGAAAAGATTCAGCTCAAGTCTAATACAAGTCTGCCCTAAAGATTTAGGTTAGTAGTTACTTTATCCCTTGCCCTGTAGAGGGACATAACCTTGCTGATTGAGTTGTCAAAATCAAGGACTGTCTGATGGCTCCCAACAGACCTATATAAAATTGGTGTACTCAAATCAATTGGCTTTGCTGAAATTGAAAGAACTGTTTGTCAACCACATATGGTGCCCATTTGTTCATGTGGATGGACTCCAGACATTGCACCAGCACTGTTAAGGCCAGGGCTCTTTCTAGTAGGTGGCACAAGATTTCCATGGGAAAGTCTTGTTACCTTTTCTTCAAACACTTCCTTCTATGCCAGACAGATGGGGAAGATAAGAGATGTTATTTATTGATGAAATTTGAAGGAGAATGAAAGCATAAAAATCTGTTGTGTGCGAATGCATGTTAGGACAGTTACGTAGCACTTCTATTAGTATATTCCAAAGTCGCTTGAATTATAATGAAACATAGAAAAGATAAATATTTTTCTCTCGTGTCACAAAAAATCATCACACTCAAAGAAGTGTTAAAATCTAGTAGCTAATGAATTTGATAGGACAAGCATATTATCATCTCTGTAGTCACATTAACTTTCCAATTTCTTTTCTTTTAATCTCTGCTTTCAATTGTGCATGAAGAAATCTGCTCAATTTAGTGCTGACCTAAAGGGCTTGGTTTTTTGTTTGTTATTCAATTTTCAGGAATGCTAACATACCTCTTTTTGAATTATTTGAGTTTGGAAACAAATGTACTTTCCTCATATGTTCTGGTCAGACATTTTGCACTTCGATTTCTCAAAAATAGATCAAACTGGACTTGTCAAGCCTGTCAAACTCCTATTTTGC
This sequence comes from Rhea pennata, assembly GCF_028389875.1. NCBI lineage: Eukaryota > Metazoa > Chordata > Aves > Rheiformes > Rheidae > Rhea > Rhea pennata. Next base: position 7,318,201 of record NC_084680.1, read on the forward strand.
AGAGGTAGTTGTGACATAAACCTAAGCCAAGCTTGAAGAAAATTAGTTGAATGGTTGTAAAATTAATAACACTTAAACAGGAAATTGTAATTTTACAAATTATGGCATTTTCTTCCAGTTTGAATATTTTTTAATGTATGTTCATGAGCAATTTTTTTAATGTACACTGGCAAAAAGAATTCACAAATTACTAATTTTGTAATTATTAAAACAATAGAGACATATTTTATTCTCAGTAAAATCTACAAACAAGTCAAGTTTGATTTTTTCTAACTTTTAATCTTTCCAAACTGTAGATTCTTCCAAATGCTGTAAGTTTTTTAATATAATTTAAGAGGCTTAAGTTACTGTAAGCCCTTAGAGAAGTTTAAGAGGCTTACTGTAAACCCCCTAAAACCGCAGAGCAATTTAAGCAGTTAGAGCACCCCTCAGGTCCACACCCTTGCCTGGAGTAAAGTGGCACAAGCCCACTGGTTTCAACAAACAGCCAGTAGTTCTCTCCTGCCAGGAATTCAGCCCTAAAACTTTAGAAGCCTTAAGCCACTCCGGGACCTTGTGTGCACAAAGCAATCAGGTGCTCCAGCAAGCCCTTGTTAAAAAAGTTTGAGCTGCCAGTACCAGTACAACATCTTGAGTCCATGCACAGCAGCCTTTGTAACACAAAGACTTCATAGACATTTTACAGGTGCTAAAGTATTTTGGTTCTGCAACATGTACAGCCCGAAGTATTGCAGCTAGCACAATCCGTAGGGTTGCTCCCCAGGAAGAAAGAGGCGCGAAGGTGCTTTGGGCCAGCTTCAAGCGTTGGATTATTATGGGTATACCTCAAAAACAATCTTTCTTAGGAGAAGATATAAATGATCTCCTGCAACCAGACCCTTCTGTTAATGGTACAGTAAAGTAGAAAATTAGCTAAGCTTGGAAGCAGTTTCTCAGAGAAATTCTGGCATGCTCCTGTTCTCTCAGTACCACTCTTCACCACAATTGCACAAAGCCTCATCAGGCTGCAGGATCTCAAGTCTCAGCACTCTCAGCTTGAGCACAAAGCAACTGGGCGTGCAGGTCCAGAGGGGTTTTGCTTAGCTCACTGTGACCACTTGCAAATCCTAATACGCGCATCCCAATGAGGATACTATACTCATATGGCATGTAGTTGATGGCATTAGTAGACTTCTATAAATGAATAATGCAGTTTAGTGTGCCCACCACACATGCATCCTCCTTGAGGTTTAATGTGAAGGCTGCAGCTCCACACAGGTCAAACTGTAATATAGGATCCAGTCTGTTGATGTTTGGTCTGAGATTTATTTGTAGATTTAGGTTTTGTCACTGAAATTCATCTCTGTTCCAAGATGGGAATTGAGACCCTAGAAACCACTGATCCCGCTATCCAAATCACACCTGAATGTGAAATGCACTAATGGAGCGAGTCAAGATCCGGCACTAAGAGGACCTCAATCCACATGGAGCTCCCAAGGTTTCTAATCATTGACTCAAATGATTTTTAATCAAGGAAGAGGATTCCGAGCGGACCATTAGCTAGGAAGCCACTCCTGTATGATCAAGGCTCAGTATAGAAAATCTTTCCTGTTCTTCTGGTGAAAACCTTTATAGGATCTAGCAAACAGCTTCATTCAGTGCATACCCAGAGGCTGGATGCTAATTCAATTTCAGCCAAGACCTACAGGCACTGGAATGACAAATCTTTCCTTAACACTCTTATTAAATCCTAATCTCAATCTTATTCATCATTATTAAGCCCTGAAATTGGGCTGAATATTTAAATGAGGTGAAATGTAAAGGTGTTGGGAATATATGAGATGGGGGAAGAGGAAGATTTAAAGAGACAACTTGAATTCCCTTCATGAACTGAAGAGTAATCTATCCAGGTTTAGAAACCGATAGAGGTAGAAGATTTTCAGATGTCACTAAAAAGGGGAAAAGAAAAAAGAAAAAAAAAAGGAGAGAGAGAGAGAGAGAATGAAAAAGAAATTACCTATTAGACTCCATACTTATAATATTAGTCTTTCAAAGACTTCTTAGTAAAGTAGCAGGGAGATAGGGAGGAGGGTTTGAAGGAGACTAAGGACATGTAAAGAAAAGATGAACTGAGGGATTAAATGCACCAAGGTGATTTAAGAAACATTGAAATATTATTTCACTGAGGCGTCTGTTTGGCCCAGGCTAAATATGAGGAATGGTCTGTATCAGTCTGGTCTATGAAAGCAAACTTCTGTCAGCTGCCTCACACTATAGGAAAGTGTGAAAAGCTTTTAAAGATCTCAGATACACATAAATGAAGTTATTTCTGCTTTGCACAGTACTGGTTACAGGAGACTCAAAATCTACATTGAATACCTGCCCAACCAGGATTTTCTTAAGGATAATACCGTGGTTTTGGAAGCAGTGGAACAAGACAGAAAATTAGACTTAGCTGCTTACCACAGAGCCAGACCTTGAAATTGGCTTTCTCCACGGGGGACCAGGTTATAGTCTCAGCTACTCTAGTCCTCTGGGACTCTCAGGATCAATCCAGTGCCAATCTCATCTTCAGACAGTTTTGCTGATGTAAGGGACATCACAATCCGCCTCTCAAGGAATGGATACTTTTTGCATTTAAAAATAAAAATTCATATTTATAGCATTTCATGAAGCAGGGTGACCCACACCATCTGCTCCTTCTGACAGTACTTGAGAAGCCGGCAGGTCTGCTTTTCAAATCATGTTACATATATATACAATACTTTTTCATTTTCCTTTTTTTTCAGATGGGACTAAGTTGGAGGAATAATTCTTGCTCCCTTCCTACAGTCCCTGCCTACCCAAAATAACTCATTGAAGATTTGTGCATATCCACAATCTGTATCCCAAAATGCTAAAACAATCTACTTAACCTTTACACCAGTTAATGCATACATTAAAATGAGGACCTATATATGATCATAAAAATGTGAGAAATGGAAACGCACTGACATAAAATCAAAGAGCTCGGCCATAAAAGGTGTCACTTTTATGTGATTATCTTGCCAATATCTCCATGTTGCTAAACTAAATCAAACTGCAATTTTCCCCACATGTATTGCATTTAATGGAGTCCGTTAATGGCAGCGATTCCTTATAGATCTCCCTGTAATGGAAGAACAGTTCCTTGTGCGACAGCACTAGAGAAGCTGAACCCCCCTTACGCTGCCATATATCTTATGAGCTTGACCTTATGTGACTTGCTTTGTCAGGCAATGCTGAGCACCGCTTTTGCTAAGACAATCCTTCAGGAAGATGGAGAGGTGTTTCAAGGAGCTAGCTGCTGCCAGAGACTGGACCAGGCCATGTCCAGAGATGCTCTCAGCTGCCTCCAGCTTCTTTCACTCTCTGAGGTAGTGCGTGTTGCTGTGGTCAGGGTTATATCCATGCAGCCTTGTAGCTGTCTAAGAGTTTGGTTCCCAAATATTTTGCAACAGTACCTAACAGCTGCCATATTTACCTTCTCTAACTCTTTTCTTTCTGCTTCTCTTCTCTGCCATGTGACTACTCCCTACCTAGTCCCTTTTCACTTCTCACACTCAGCAGCATTTCCTCATGAACCTACTGCGGCTTCCCATTTCCACCTTGAAATTGGAAATGGTCAGTGAGACCTAGCTGGAACCCCAACTATAGAAGTTACAAAAGAGAACCTGATGGAGGATTATATTTTCTTACTGGATATTTAAAACAACGCCCACTAGCCGAGATACTGTCCTCTGGTTCAGCAGAATGGTTTCACTTGTCTGTACAACTGAAGGTGGAGAGAGCATTGTGTTGGCAAAACAATCGTAACAAGCACCTTTCATCCACAGATGTCAGACAAACATCTAGACATTAGACAAAAGCAAAGGCAAATTTCTACTTCCCAATTTTATAGTTAGGGAAGTTGAAATAAAGTGATTTCCCCTTGTTCACACAGCAAACCATGCACAGAGCCAAGGAGCAGAACCCAAACACCTATTCTTGCCCCATGCTCTTTCTCATAGGAAGGGCTGCCTCTGTGTACAGTCAGCTCCTCTTTTCTCTTGTCCTCTCCCCATGTTTGCAGCAAGCAGAAAATGCAAAGGGGAGGATGTACTAATCACTCTGTGCAGTCCATAAGCTAGGAATCCCATGACCCCTATAGTCAGGGCTGCTCTAACCTCCTATGTCCCAGGGAATCCCTTATCCATGTGGCACATAACATCCCAGCAATGCTCGTTTACTACATGGCTCTCCATCATGCTCTGAATATGCATGGAGAGAGCAGAGCTTAAATATGAATGTTGTTTCAGTCCTGTACCAAAATCAGCACAGATCGTGAGAGTCATTTTCTACTGGCATGGGTATACACAGGATTTCTCTATGAACTAAATTCTCCCCAAAACCAAAGCCTGTTAAAGTCAATGCAGTGATAACATAGATTAATTTGACATTCACATGCTATTTTTTTAAAAAAATATGTTATTAGGAAGATTTTACTCAGTGTTGTTTTAAAATCCCTAGAAACATGAAAATTCCATTTTCCATTGACCTATTCATCTTCATTAAGCACATGCTGATTTTTTTTTCTTTTTCACTGTAGATAGAAAAATCCAAAGCAATGAGACTCCCATTTACTTCACGTTAGTATAAGCCAGAATCTGAGATTTCTGAGTTCTGTATATGCAGAGGTCAAGGTGTTCAAGTGTGTGGCTGTCAATGACAGGATCACTGTTATTGCTTTGGCAGCATTCCTGGGGAAATTGAGAGTTTTGTTTTCTGCGCTTTCAAAGCATTGGAATATTTTTTTTAATTGAAACAAGATATGATGTCCAGAATAAAAATGGTCAAAGCCACTATTTGTATTGTAGGGAGAAGGAGGAACAGGGATAAGAAAAAAGAAATCAAAAATAAGTATTCTATCAATTTCAGAAGCAAGTCAGAGAAAGAATAAGTATTCAAAATACTTAAGTAACAGTTTTAAGTTTGGGGATTCCCAAACAACATCTATTTTATGGGAAATCTGAAATTTTGTCCATTCACTGTCTACATCACAAATAATAATCAGTTTTTAATTTTTAGTCACAAAAGCCTGAAATGTCTCCATAAACAGAAATTCTTCTTCCAGAAGTCAACAGAGATTTATTTCACAGAAGTCCATGTTTGAGTAATTATTTAGGTTTAAAATACTTTCAACAAACAACAACAACAAACAATTTTAGCTTGGATTTCTCACCAGATTGTAACATATTACATCATATGACTCAGACACACCGACTCTGCAGGACTGTACTACAATTGATGCTTTCTATTTGTATGACTTAGATGAGCTGCAAAAATAGACTGCTTGGGTCTCTGAAAACTTTGATGCCTTTTCAAGTTCATTTGGGTTCTTGCTGCAGTTTGAAACCTTGAGATTCATGGATTGGTAAGTCACTTTTTTATACAAACTCCACTTTCTACATCATCTACCTCTTAACACTAGGGCATAATAAGACATGTCAATGTCTTATTTCTAAAGTCTTCCAGAGTTTCATGTGTGGGAAAAAGCCACTTCCCTAGAAACTCCATTTTACCTTTGTCCAGCAATAAGATACTCTGCTATGGCATTATTTGTCGACCTCATGAGATTTTCTCTCCCACTCCAGCTGTACAGTCCTGCCTGTAGTGATCAGTACTTGGGACTAGAAAAATCTCACCACTTTCGTAACGTTAATAAAAGCTTGATAGTAAGTTCCTGCAGTATCCCTCAGATCATCTAGTCACCTCACAGGAAAGCTAGGTGCAAAAACTGTATCTATCCTAATTTTCCATAATGAGACAACTTCAGTCCTCCCATTGCACCCCACATATCCCTGTGAACAAGAGAGAAGCAGCCGCTATAGTCCATAGAAAATTTTTTCACTTTTGAGATGATTGGTAAAAATAGAAAGAATCTGTTTTTTCCACATCCCTTGGGACTCTTGTAAAGAAATTTTGGGGGAGAGATTCGAGGATACAGGGCCAAAGGACTCTTCTCACGGAAGGTTTCATCAACAGATGAAGTCCTATGGCAAACGGGAGAAAGGGCAGGACCTTACAAACACATGAAATGCTATATGTTTTGTGAGTGAGGTGGCCCGTCAGCACAGGAATGTAGTTTATCTACGTCCTGAAAAGCACCATGTGATTTTATGGTGTTGTAAAAAGGATTATTATACTAACAGGAGTTAATAATTCTAAAAGCTTTGTGACCTCTTTGGTCATCTTGGCTCAGCTTCAGCCAGGGTGATTTTTTTTCTACGAGTTGGGTTGTCAATGGCCATTAAACACAAAAGGCCAAATCCTCATTAGGCGTAAGTCAACCCAGCTCTGCAGAAGCCAGTTGAGCTCTGCCTGGGCATGTCAGCAGCTGAATCTAGCCAACAGACTTAAGTGAAATTTTGCAGACTTGAAGAGAAGAAATGTAAAACTCTAGGATCTCAAACTGCGTTGTCCTACTTTTTGTCCTCTGCAGTGTCTTTTGAGCCACCCTTGGTGTAAATGGGGTTTTGAACTGAGTGTGCTATCTAGCATAATAATCTTTAGAAAATAAATGGTTATATATACTGGTTGGTTGTCTGGTACTGAAAATGGTTGTAGTTTAGCTATGTGCCAGAGTCCTCATGTTTTATCCTATGAGCAAATCAGAGGAAATAGCTATAGGGATGTAAAAACCACAGTGTAGCATAGTGATTTTGATTGTCATTCATTCCTTGGTGATCATACATGACCCAGAGGAGAGGTTACTCTTGGTATTTGAGTGTCAAAGCACTGTCAAAGAAACAATTGGTTCAGACCTCTCCCTAGCTTGTGAGAGACCACTAACACATTCACTGTACTCCAGCTCTCCTGCTTATCACGTCCTTGGGAGAAATACTGCAGCAGAACCAGAAAAGATCCTCCATTCTTGTGTCCAGCATCTGAACACATACCTCCCTCTTACTCTCTGCTCTCCATTTCTTGACTGAAGACAATACATTGGACTTTAAGCTTTTCTGTTCTAACAGAAGATTTGCACTGAAGTGGTTGAGTCCTAGATAAAGCTGAAGCATCTGCCAAAGAGAGAGAAAACACAGGAGGGCACCTCTGATACGGTCATAGAGTGGGTTTGCCTACTACGAGCTGCAGTTTTCTTCCAGTCCTGTTATGTCAGGATGTATGAAAACAGCCCAGCTTAACATCCTGGAACAGCTAGGGAAAGAAAAGTTTTATATAGTGGTGTCTGACTAAAGTTAGTGGAAGTAATTTAGGGAAAAAGGCCTTCAAACTACATTTCAGAAGAAAACGAATACTTAAGGCAACAATACACTGAACTTTTTGAGGGAAGCCTCCTGAAAAGGTTTGTTCTAGCAGATCTGAAATGAGGTCACCCCCTTTCTGGGTGTTTTTTGAACATCTCCACTGTTGGCTAGGAGGTTCTTCAACTCTTACAGAATTATGAGTTTCATTCCAGTTCAAAATCAGGAGAGATATAGCTAGTTTAGAGTTTTACTATAAACAGCTTGCATGAAGTTAAGGTCATCAAGAGGTACACAGTGTATCAGCTGCTGCTTGAGTCCATATGCATATTTTATTAAGAGATGTTTAGTGCTGAAAATCTTGGACAACAAAGAAAATGCTGTATTTTGCATTTCCAAAGCCTGCTTGTTACACATTTACCTGATTCTCTCAGAATGAAATATGACAGGCTTGGGAACAGCCTGATTATTCACAGGAGAACATAGGGCATCTGGGAATAAAACACAGTATGAAAAAAGAGACATTGCTTTAAATGACACACTAGAGATTTGTCAATATATCTGAGACAGAGAAGTATTTTACTTCCCCTGTACCAGTTGCATGGCTTGGCTGCATCCCAGCCCTGCATGTAGGAAGGGATCCAAAAACATGTCATCCATCTCTGTGTCTTGGTTTTCACACAAAGGAAAACCCAGGTGTGCAGGCCAGTTTGACAGTTTATGCTTAAGAGTTCCAAGCTAGGAAATTATCCCAGTCCCACAGAATGCAAATCACAGAATCACAGAATGGCTGAGTTTGGAAGGGACCTCTGGAGATCATCTAGTCCAACCTCCCTGCTCAACACGGTCATCTAGACCACATTGACCAGAACTGCATCCAGATAACTTTTGAATATCTTCAAGGAAGGAGACTCTACAACCTCCCTGGGTAACCTGTCCCAGTGCTCAGTTACCCTCAGAGCAAAGTTTTTCCTCATATTCCAATGGAACTTTTTGTGTTTCAGTTTGTGCACATTGCCTCTTGTCCTATCTCTGGGCACTATGGAAAAGATTCTAGCCTCATCCTCTCTAGAAAAGGCTGCTTATCTGCACATGGGCTAGCCTGGACCATCTAGCAAGCGTAAAAAGTAGAGGAGACCTTGCACTTTGGAACAAACCAGAAAGAATGAGAGGAACCCAATGAGCAATTGGACCAGAAGAAAGAAAGATGGAGAAGCACATCATGAGAATTTCTAGTGGGAAGTATGCAGTGCTCAGAGATGGCTCTTCAGACAGGAGAGGGAGCTGCATTATAAGCAAGAGCTGTGCTTGGCACTCCCTAGCTTTCATGGCAGAAGATGTATGGTTCTGTTTCATCATCTTCTTTATGCACATTCTGATGTTTATATAAATATATATATATACACACATGCACATATACACACATATTTTGTGTGTATACATATACATGCATATATATACATATACATATATATATATATAAAACACTGAAGCACTGCTTGTTTAAAACACAGACCTGAGAAGATTAAAACTGTTCCTGTGCTTCTCTCTGGTGATGCTACTCCCTATACATAAGATCAGAATGAGGCCTCATATTCTGCTCTGAGAAAATCTTTAGAAGGAATATTGATACCGGGGTCTTGTGCTGGCACAAACCTAATCAGCACTACCTCTTAGCATGAAGAATCAAGGCTTAAAATAGTCCACTCCAATGTCTTTTGATTGCAAAGTGTTTCAAGAGGAAAGAACTGTGTGCAAAAGATTAATAAAACTAAGATCCATGCTGCATTTGCATTCTCCACTGAGTTTGCCTGCATTTTGCATCTGCTAAGTATTGTTGCAGTAATTTCCGAAGTGCTGTGTTCCTTGCCTCTGCTGTGATTGACAGGCCTTAAGCACTGCATCTTGCCAAACCAACCTGCCTCCTCACCCAGGGGTAGAGGCTACTGAGAGCCGGGGGTGGGGGTGCCGCGCTGGGAGGAGACGGAGGTGCAGTAAACAAGGGCACAGTCAAGGTTCCTCGGATTGAGACTAAAGGAGAGCGCAGAGGACAAAGCAAATATTAGCCTGGATTTCAGCAGCTACAAGTTAAATTAGAGAAGGAAAGAGGAAAAATTAAATGGGGTGGGAGTTACTGATCCAGAATTTAACAGCACTGAAGCTGCATCTCTCTCTCTTTCTCTCCTTTCTCTGTCTCCATCTCTCACTCACTCCATCTGTGGCCTGTACGAACAATTCAGTGGATATGTATTTCTGCTGCAAATCACAGTGTCCTATGATTCTTGATTATAATTATAATAATGGGTTTCAGAAAGCCTGCAAGTGGTTCTGGGAATTATAATAAGGGTTTAGGACAGACGTGTTGTTTATACGGTTAGTGTTTGTTGCATATTAAACCAAGTTTAGCAGAATAGCTGGTGTTGTAAGAAATTGCAAAATACACAATTAAATGCTAACTAGCAGAAAAGCACCTCTCCTCTTCTTGAGGCACAGACATGCTCATATTTTCATCTCCATCGTATGAGCAGGAATTAAAGCAGAGGCAGCTGGTAGTTCTGTTGCGATGGTATTCCATTGCATTTCCCTTGTCTGAATTTCCACTCCTACACTCTTCTCTTAATTTACCACAAGAAAAATATGTATTTGATGCTTTTTTCTTCATGTTCTTGTTATTTCTCTTTATGATTATCCCTGCTTAAAGCATCCAGCCATGCAAAAGCTCCACTGATTCATACAGTTCCCATTACAACCAAAGTAGAATTACTCCCACTGATAGCATCTTTTTCCTGTGATTTTTCTTTCCAAGAGTCTTGATTTCTATTCAGTCACATGACAAGATTCCCAGTTTCTCCCTTGTGAAATTATTTGATAGTTTAATAGTTGTCTCCGAATTGTAGCAAAAAACCTCCAAGGTCCAACTCTCTCGGGGCTTCCTTCAAATAACTGCCCTTGCACATGACCTTGCAGAGGTCCTTCCCTCCAGCTGTAAGCAGGGAGTCCATTGACTCTGGATGGAAGTAGGGCCCTCAAAGGTGATGCAAAGAAATAAGTGATTTTGTAAAAGTCTGTATGAGTGTTCTTTCCTTTGTTCATGGTTATGACAGATAGACACAGGCCCACGAAAAGGACCGTAGTGCGTGCAGGATTTTGCGCCTGACTGAACAAGAGGAATTGAGATTGTGCTGAGGCCTAAAGTGAGGTTTTTGCTGCTGAACCTGCCAGGCTGAGATAGGACTAAGGCTGGAACTGAGCACTGGCAGTGTGGCTCAGCGGGGCACCATGCAACCGTGCTTAACCCGGGCTGATTCACCTCTGCTCTCCTCTAAGATGGATTCTGCATGCCTCAGAGCTGCAGCTTTTCTGTGTTGGGAGGAGGGAGCAGCAAAAAAGAGGAAAAAAAGAACACACACACAAAATATACAAACAAACAAACGAAAAAACAAAAAAAAAAAAAAACCCATGCACATGCATCTTCCTCCTGGCTATGTTTTCCAAGGCTTCATCTCAACACTTCCACAGCCTGCAGCCAGTGCCTGTCAGATCCCTCTCAGAGAGCCAGCCACAGACACCACTGTCTTCCCAGCTGCTGTAGACTGCATGTTGATCGTGTTCCTCTCCTTTGTTAACACAATTGCCTTCACCTTTACATAAATCAGATTTAGAGAACACATTGCGTCTCAGAAGCCTTGGGACACCTCGAGGCCTCTCAGTTCAATGGAGCTCATTATGGAAATCAGCTAAATGCTGAGCAGAGAGATAAGTGCTAACTGTTTACCAAACCCCTCCACCAGAGAGATACAGCAAGAGCTAATGGGAGTTCATCTGCAGCCTTACTCAGTCATTCAACCCTCTTTATCTGCTACTGTGACTAATCTACAGGGAGAGATGCACAGGTCTGCATAAAAGATGTTTCTGTGGCATTCCTCTTAGACAGATGGGGTGGGAAGTAGGGACAAAGAGGAGTTAAGGTTATGCCACGAGGAACCAAAGCAAGTCAAAGTCCAAAAGCTCCGCTCCAAGCATTCATGAGGGCTTGCTGGTATTCTCAGCTTTGCTGTGAAGGGCCAGCTTCACTAAAGAGCATTGCACCAAAGAAGAGGACATTCTCGGGTCTCCAGTCCTTGCAGAGAGTGTGCCCCTCTCCTGCAGATTGTTGGCATACCAATCTGATTATAGAGTGCAAAAAGAAGGGCTTTTAGACAGACTGTGAGGAGAAATTCTGTAGCTCTGAACCATGAAGGTCTCAGTAGTTGCTATCCAAAGTAGAGCAGCATCAGGCCTAATACAAAAAGTGGATGTAAAATGCTCCCAGTGGTGGGAGTGGAGAATTCTCTTCTAAAAGTATTTTTCACGTGGTCCCTCCGTAGACAAGTACAGGAAATCAAAAGGAAAATGTGGATGAAGATACTCCTGCAAATACCTCCTACACATGGAAGGAGGTGCTCAGATCAGCAGCTGTGCTAGATAGCCTGGCTGTACCCATACAGCACACATAAATCACAGCCAACTCTAAAAGAGATTTTTTTTTTTTGCCAAAACATTTTTAATCAGGATGGTGAAACTTTGCAAGATGGGATGTGGTTTTGACTTGTTCCTCAACTACATATTTTTTAAGTTTCAGAGTTGTCAAAACATTTCGTTCTGACGTTTTCTCTTAAAAATGCCAATTTTCCACTTGAACATGACTTTCCATTTTTAAATTAGTGCAGAATTATTAAAGTCACAATTTTATTATAAACAGTTATATTTAACTATTTAATTGGGGAGGGGAGAGCTGTTCAAATACCAGACAAAAACAGTTTCAATTTTTCAAAATAAAATATTTCTTCGGATTATAGGTTTGCAAAGGTTTCAAAGATGTCTGCTGCTTGTCTGAATTCAAGAGAGGAAAACATTCAAATTTTCCACAGAATTTTTGAATCAGGAAAGCCACTTCTAGCTCCAATAGACTCCTTTATTGGAACTAGGTCCTTTCAGGGGTTCTCATCAACTACTGTTAATGACTATCATTTTTGTCTGTCCAACACGAAGAAGCCAAAAGGATTATGATATCCGTCCCTGACATACTGACTTCTACTGAAGGAGTTTAGTAAAGGTTCCTGCTTTTCCAAGAATAACTTCTCTCATTAGAATGCAAAGAGACTTTCTAAACCAACATCATTTTTCTTCCTATGGTCTCAAATTCCAATACTTTGCCCTTTTGAAATGATTTTCAAGAGAATAGTTCAGTACTGGGTTTAATTTTTTTTTTTCATCTTGTAGATTGGACTGCATTTCTCCCTCAGCTCAGAAAACCAAGGCAGAGCTTTTAGCTGCCACTTCTAACCCTAGCATTTTGAAATTGAACGTTATTTAAAATTCAGAACAAATTCTCTCTTCTGTGCCTTAGCAATTTCATGCAGGTAGAGAGGGACAGAGTGGAAAAGGAGATGCAGTTTTGCAGCACTGTACATCTTCTCTGGGTAGGTGGGCTGAATATCCTTGTGTTGTAATTTTATCTTCATATTTGGAAATGATTTATAGACAACACGTGTGAGGACAGACATCATAACACCAAAATGCCACTACCTCTGAGGTGGAACATAGCAGTTATTGAACAAAATAGAGCAATTCTTCGCAAGGGTGAACATGGGGTTACGGAGAAGTCCTGAGTTTAATATGAAATTGAAAGAGGATTTAAAGAGGCAAATACAAAGTTGTGTGCATCAAAACTTTACCTAGCAGCTGCGACTACTATTGCAATTCCTCTTTCTGGGGGAATTCCTGGTGTTCAGCCCGTGGTTAGCTAGTCACAGCAGCAGGAACAGGAAACTGATCCAGTTGAAAGTTAACCCAGCATGAAACTCTGTTTAGGGTAGAGGCACTTCACCAACTGTTCCCTGCAAATGGTTCATATCCCCTAATGATGCTTCCATCCACTTTAATGATTAGGTCCCTTACACAATGTTTAAGACCTGGTAATTGAGCTTGTCTACATCATGTTATAGGGGCAACCCAATTCATTTTTATTAGAAATTCTTTTGTATTAAAAATGTCTTTTATTACTCTTAATGTAACTGAAGACAGCAGAACTTCTGTTATTTCATATTACATATATGTGTTTTCCAGCATAAAGGAAATTTGGAGAGAAACTACCCACTTAATGGGCCTTAAGGTAATTTACCCCAGCGATTTGTTAGATGTCATAACTTGCAAGGGAATTAATTTACTCAGATATTAGCATCAGACACTTTGGGATCAGGAAAGAATTTGAATAAAGACATAAAACTGGAGATTTCTGTTTCTGCTGACCTTCTGAGTTATGCAAAGCTTCCCTGGCAAAGTGCATGACTTAATAAACCTCACTAAATAAATTGGCAGTATTGATGGATGCTTTGAAGTCTCCTCTTTCCTCCCCCAATTAGGATTTGTAGGATTCATGGAAAACCATCCAAGTTCTAGAAGGGTCCAGGCACACTTACCTCAGCAGAAGAAGTCCAGCTGAGATGTCCATTCACATGGCCTGATGCCTTTTCACCAGAAGGTGGAAATATCTAAGCAGTCATGCATCTCCTTTTATTCCCCACAAAGCTATCTATGCATACTGCTTTGGTTTCTACTTCTGTCCAATAAAGAGCAATGGCTGAAGGCTCAAAGCCAGCCAAAATCTGCTATTTAGGTGTTGATGTGGCTTCCAAAAAGCTTCAGACCTAGAACTGGCCCTTGCAATTTGCCCAGAAATGTCATGCCTTGAGGGAATAATGCTGCAGTACATCCATAGCAGCTGCACACATTCACTATGACTTTCCCCCACAGCCACCATGTAAACATTCATTTTTGTCTCTGATTTGTACCACTGGACATTATTTGTAGCACAAAGTGAGGAGGCTGAGGGTATGAACACCTAACTGGGGGATCCAAGCTTGGAGTGTGTTTTCCCTGTGATCCCCTTATAACAGACAGCAAAAAGAACCTACATAGAGTGACTCAGAAAAGGAGCCTTGATTGAGGCTTAATTAAAGGCAACCTAAAACATTACCTAACTTCAACACAAAACTGTAAGAACTGAAGCTACTGTCAAGGCCAAAGAGCCACAACGAAAATTTGCTTGAGAACCACTCTGAACCTTTTATTCCGAATACAAAGGCGTACTAGTTCCTGAAGACTTAACACCTCCAATCTAGCAAACCATAAGCAAAAAAAAGTTGTTTTCCTACAACTCCTAATTATACCCTACTCAAAAGTCCTCCTGGTGAACAAACGCAGGTGGGGACCAGTGGCACCGTTTAAGAGATGTGGGAGCTGGTGTTCCTCAGCTGCTAACCACACCTGTGAACACTTTCAGCTTACCTCATGAATGGAGACACCTGAGAAACAGGCTGCTGTCTATTAATATTGGTTGATGAGCCTTGCTTAGCCTTTATGGAATATAATGAAGTTGTCAGATTCTCTGGAAGGAGTATATGACACAGGTCTTGAGAGGGAGAGAAGACTGTTTTGCTGTAGGTGGTTACTGAGCAAAGACCTCTTTGTTTTTACTTCCATATGTTTTAACTGAAGTAAGCCTGTGCTCAGGGATACTGCATGTATTTCCCTCCCTTTCTTGTTCAGGGCTTATATTTTGCAGTGATTAGTGTCCTATGAACTCTTGGTCATGCTGTTAGGCTAGATGGCTGCCCTGTTGGAAAGCACTGTTTCCTGTCTCAAGCTACCTTCCCACTTGAAACGCCTCTGCCCTGAGCGTTGCAAGTCTTCATCAGTCCTCAGAAGTGGATTCATCGCTCTACCCATTTTACATTTTCAGATTCTTTTAGAATTTCGTTTTCAGATTATTTTAGAATTTACATATTCTAAAAGAATGTTGAGCAAGTATTCTGGATTGGAACTTGAAAGATTTCTTCTTCTTTTGGAAGCTTTCGAGGACAGCTAGAGAAGTTGTGACAGGGAGACTTGCTGTGGACTCCCTCCACAGATTCCTTGTCCTTGAGGTACCTGCACCAGCAAAACTCTAAAATCAGATGGTCAGAACAGCAGTATATATCTCCCTAGTTCATTTTCTTTCCAAGGCTAATCAAAGCTTCTCTTTCCAGCCTGGAAGTTTACATTAGTATTAGCTGCACTGTTAGTTAAAATCACCAGTATAATCAAGGCCTCAATCTAAGCTTGCAATCACTTGTTGAATTAAAAGGGAAAAAACTTCCAGAGGATTCAACCAGTCAGAATTGTTTTGTGCTAGATGGAAGGGCCAACAGGACTAACTATAGATTTCTTCCAAGACTGATGTTCTAATTTGCACAGGTTTTCATGGTGACCTTTGGTGCATTTCACAATCTGATCCTTTAGAAAGCACTACATTACATCTCAGTCATTGTACAAATAACATCTTGGGATTATAGCCTGCTGTTAATAAATGTGGTTAATCATCAATAAGAGACTTTCAGCTATTATACACTGACGATGTAATTTTATACCTCACCAGTCCAGAGAAATCAGTTCCATTCCTTTTAGATTTGCTGGATAGATTTGGGGCCTTTCAAGGTTAATGTCACTAAATCATCTGCTAATTCTAAAGAATCATTTGAATACCTGGAGAGAACATGCCCTTTTCATATTTCTAAGTTAGGTTTTAAATACTTAACTTGGCTTTATATACACTGCTAGATTGAGAGTGAAGATTGATACTGTTGCTGCACAAAAACAAATATACAGTGACCTTGATAAGTGGTCTGTTTTCTGCCTAAGTTCTATAGAATGCATTAACACCATTAAAATAGTCAGTCTTATACAGTTAGATCTTTGCTCATTAAGTTCTATTTCACTACTAAATCAGCAGAATAAAATAAAATAAAATTAGAAGTGAATGAATGATCTGATTTGAGGGGAGAAGGAATTACTGTGTAGAAGCACAGCTACCATGAGTTTATTCTTGCTCAATGACTACAGCTGGCAGCCTTGCCCTGCAACCTCGAGCTCAGAATGGCTTAACTTGTTTTCCTCTTAACTCTCACCACTGAGTGCAGATGTACTGAGTGCCCAGGAGGGAGCCAGAACTTACTGAAGACACAGGAGAAAGTCTGGGTTTGTAGGCTTCCACCAAATTGAAATTATATCCAAGAGTCATCCTCCCCCACCTCGTTCTGTTGCCTATTCTGCAAGTGGATTGAGGGCAGAAAAGCTCACAGGAGTGGTGAAGTTTTGGTTCTCCTCTTTTGCCTCTCCTTTTTTGAAAGAGCACTTAGCTAAAATGAATAAATTAACTGCCAGCACTCACTCCTAGAAAGGAGCATGAATGTTTTGTTTTTTAGGAATGTGACTGTAGTTGAAGATAGATGTCCCTAGTCAAACCCTCCCAACAGGTCTGGGAACAGCAACCGAGTCAAAGACAGCGGCCACAGTGGAGAGGCGAATTTTGTCCTTGGAAAGTGATGTGAGCTATAGCAAGACTTAGAAAGTTCATATTGCCTTGTACATCCCTCAGTTGTCCATCAGTCTCAGATAGCTACAGATATGAATAAAAAAACATCTTCTCAGTCATTTTCGTTCATTCATGCACCTATACTTACTACCTTTTGTGGTTATAAAACGACATTTTAAATAAATAAAATACATAATTTACTATCGATTTTCCTGCAAGTTTTAAAATTTTGAGAACTAATCCTGAAGACTATTTAAGGCCCTTAATCTGCACATAGGAAGTATTAGTGCAGCAGAAGTATGTTCTTCCTAGAAACCTGCACATATTTTCCCAACAGGAGCTAGAACTGAGGAATAAGAACTAGAAAGCTTTTCTTTTCTAGTTGCTGCTGACTTTCTGGGTTAGAAGCAAGGAAATTACTCCTACAATACTTTGTTTGCAAAGTGCTGTGAATCAAATCTATTAAACTTATTTGCAAATTGTGTCACTAGTTCTATAAACTGGATATATAATGGAGGAAGAGGGAGGAGAAAATTGGCAAATAATGCTATCAAAACAGTATAACAACAACTGAATAAATTACCTGGCAAATGCTGTTTGACTAGTTCCAATGTGATTCTCACAGGCAGAGCCTGAAATCTTACCCAGGCAGGTGGACCATATTGAGTGTAATTGGTGTCTATAGGGCTCCAGGTAGCTGCAGGATGCAGATCAGCCTGCAGAAGCAAAACCCAATTCTGGGCATCGTTTTTGAACAAAATTCAGTCTCCTTCTTAGGGTATTTTGGGAGTAAAATACCTGCTTACAGAGTTGCTGTTATTAGTCGCTGATATTGCTCATAACATGCTAGGTGCGGTGCAGACGAAATGCCCGTTGCCGGTATTTCCGTCGGTCTTCTTGCTGAAGGATAGCAAGGAATGTAATTTGGTGGCTAAATGCAGTTCGTTTATCTCCTGCCTTTAGCCGACGAATTTATCACACACATTAATATCGAAAGAGGTTAGAGTTCAGCAAATGAAACATTTGTTTTCTTGTACTCTCTCTATAAATTAACTCTCCCACTTTCATAGCAGTATTTTTACAAAGCGAGTGAGAGAAACAGAAACATTACAGAGATAGTTATGTGTGTGTGTGGTAGGGGAGACTGTGTGCATGTTAAAATGCTCCCACAGCAGACCTCTGTGACTCTGACTGCATTACATTTTCTCTCTTCTCCTTCTTTTTCTTCTCTCTCTTTTTGTTGTCTCATGGTTATTAGTCAGCCAGACATTTTTTTATCTCTTGGAAGGATACTTTAACTCATATCCAATGTAATCATCTCAGGGGCTTCTACTTTAGTCCCACAGGCCTGGAGAAACGTCTCTTTTACTGATTAACAAAACAACGCAAAATACTAAGAAAAACGGCTATATTCTCAACCTTTCATTAACTCCTAGTGTGCCTGTTCAGTTTGGAAGAATTTGTTTCCCAGTTTCAAGCTAAGCTAGAATTTCTTTCTGTTCTTCAGCTCACATAATGCAATTGTTTGACTGAATCAATATTTTATTCGTAACCCTAACAGAGAATAGTAAAGAAGAGTCTACAAAATAAAATAGTGCTGAGGCCCCAACACCCAGCCCTGCTCTCTGCTATTTTTGTAAAAGTCCCTTCACACCACTGCAGTGCAATGGGAATCAGATCTTAGCCAAAAATGAACACAGCCATGTCGATAGTTTAGGGGCATGTGAAAATACCGCAAAAGACAAACTGAGATTTGTATGAACTCCACATTGTCTGCACCAACAGAGCAAAAGAAAGTCGTGCTCAGAGCTACGTGACATAATGTCATTAATGACTCAGAAGGGCAAAGATCCTGCTCCGTGGTTCTATGGGCTGAAAATGGTGCAGTGGCATTGCACTCAGGCACAAGGAGGTGAAATGGGGAAACTATAAAACGAAGATGAATAACAGCCCCTGAAAGCTATGTAAGAAAGCAGCCTCCCCTCCCCTTCCAGTGCTTACGACACAAGACAGATGAGGACTGAGATGTCCTGGAATAATCCTCCTCCCCTCAAGAGCTTTCTATATTTTGCTGAGGGTTTCTTTTTTCAGTAAGTTCAGCTGCAAGAAGAGGCAGTGCTGCCAGGCCTAGCCTATGGAGCCCACTGCTGCCTCACAGACACAGTCACGGTTTGCAAGCGCATCTCTCCCATCACCTTTCCCAACAGAGTTCTTCTGCCTTTGACCAGATGGGTCAGTTAGGGAACACCATTAATAAACTACCTTTTTGCATCTCTCCTGAAAGCATTACTCAGACAGGTCCATTACACAGGCTGGGATTCTTTTCCATTTCAGCAGTGTTTGGGTAGAAGCTATGGCTTCTGCAAAATTGAAATTCTTCATGATTTTGGTTGACTTGAATTTCTGGCAGAGCCATTGGAAGCTGCAGTGTGGTTATGAGCCTATCGTCCTCTGTAGGGTGGGCTCCCTGAACACTTCTGCCTCCATTTTTGGATGGATCAGGATGAAGACAGCATGGCAGCACAGCCTGGGGCCATGAGGCAGCACAGCAGAGGCAGGCAGATCCTGCGGTTTAGCCCTTACAGCA
Organism: Rhea pennata; assembly: GCF_028389875.1. Classification (NCBI taxonomy): domain Eukaryota; kingdom Metazoa; phylum Chordata; class Aves; order Rheiformes; family Rheidae; genus Rhea; species Rhea pennata. Next base: position 7,337,423 of record NC_084680.1, read on the forward strand.
CTCAGGAATGAGGTCTCTGCTGGAATGAGAGCACTGCTGCATGTCAGATACCATAGCACCAAATTAAACTTGTTATGAAAGTCTTTAGACACAATGATCATAATTTTTTTTTGCTCCATAAATACATACCTTTTTAAATTTATTTCAGTTGTAGCTTCTGAGAAAAACAGATATCAGAATATCCGGCTTTCCTATAGGACAGAAAATCCATTTGCTCTTCACAATACTCTGGACTCCTGAGTATCCATCAGATATCAAAGTCTTTCAGTCATGAGTAGACACAGGCAAATACACCAAGAATAACTAGGAAACATGCCAGTCAATAGAAATCATACGCTTATTTCAAAAGAATTCATAAACTCTTGGATATCCTTCTCTACTTAATCAGACAGGTTGGGAGCATGGTTTGAGCAGTTCAGACTTAGCAAAACTTACCATTAAACCATCTTCAACATCAGCTCAGTCTCCTCTGTTACCAGCACCTCTTGCCAACAACAGCTTTGCATGCATCTGCACATCCATGTCCCGCTCTGCACAACGCGAACAGGCACAACGCTTCTCTGCCTCCCCAGGGGTACTATTTTCAGTAATGTCTGTGTCTGTTTTGATATTGTGCCTAGACAAATACGTGAATGGTCTGATCAGATCGTGCTCAGGAAGGGTAAGATTTCCACTTCCTTACAGGCTTTTGAAAACCTTTTCCCAAACTTTCAAGATTTACCAGCAATTTCACATTGAGACTGAATTTCCCAAGAGACTGAACCACAAAGCATAATGAAGGGAGTCTGTGATGGTTATTCACGGAAGTATTTGTCAATTATTTTTTACAGCATACAACAGGCTCTCCTAACAAGCCAGTCCAGCCTTTACCCTAGAGGTGAAAACCTTAAAAGGCTCAAAATATGGTTTATATTTTGTGTGGCAGTAATGCTCTGGAGTCCCAGTACCATACAAAGACCGTATTGTACTCAGAAAAAACCTGCCGAGGTCTGCTGTAAAGAGAGTGCAGTCTAAAAGACATTACTTCTCTTTTCCTGATCACCTCAGATGCCTTCCCGTCCTGTGTTTCTGAGAAGCAGGGATAGTGGTTTCACAATTACTGAGTATTCAGGCACTGCAGTGCTTTCTTACCCACAGCAGGGTGCAAGCTATAAATAATTTCTATAATTCTCAATCTCTCCTCCCCTTAAAAGAGCTCCATTCTCTAAATACTCCCTCATTTTGGAGTTTCTGCTGAAAATTCTGTCAGTAGGGTCAAAACTTTTAATTTTATTAGTAGATTGAGGAGAGGCATTTATTTCAAGCTCTTTAATGGTGATAGGAAAGCAATGAGAGTGACAATAAAATCTGTCAGGCACCTTTATTAACAGCAATCTCATGTGGGTTTGAAAGAAGAAAATTGGCTCAGGAAAGCAGTGCAGCAGGCCACCACCCAGCATTCCTGTTGCGCTGAAAATCAACATTTTGAAACTGTCCGCACAGCAAAACTTCTAGAATTTCATGTGGAAAAGATTAAACCATTAAGCAAGATTAAAATGTGTGGCATGTCTCCACAGAACTTTATCAGCTCACCATTTTATGTTATACTATAATGAAAAAATACAATGTGGAAATGGAAAGTTCGGCGCTATTGAAGTATATCCTTAAAGTAGAAGTGAAAATTCCCTCAGTCCTTTTCAGAAGGACTTGTTTTGACATGTTGTTGTCAAAATTGTGGATCAAACTGATACATAGGAGTGTTGTTGAAAGGAAACTCAGTATTGAAAATGACAGGGAAGTTTTAGTAAGTGTTGTGATTTAAAGAAACTGGGTTCTAATCCCCACCAAGCTGTTCTGTGAACCTGAACCTTTTCTATCTTTTATCCTCTCTCACAAACTAAGGTTAGAGCAAGGACTTTCTTCTTCACATGTCTAAGCAATGCCCACCTACTGCAATGGCAAGTCAGTCTTAATTGGAACCCTTAGCTGTAAATCATACAATAAACTATAACATTATACAGATAATCAAATGCAGTCCCTCAAGGCATACTCAGATCTGTGGTGATCAAGAAGGAATATTTTCTCTGAATCATTCTTTAAATCTCCATCTTAGTTCTGGCCAATAGAATCTCTACAAAGATGCACACTTTCTTCTCAGTAAATAATCCTTCCTCTCCATGGCATTCATTTCTTAATTTCCCAGATTATGACATTATCCAAGATGCCCATTTAAACCAACAATTGGACGTATCTGGCTTCTGATAGTTGGACTATAATCATTGGTCACTAAAACATCATCAGGTTGAAGAAGTCTTTTCTTAACCCTCTCTGACGTAGGTGCCAGCCCATTGCTAGCACCCTCACTGCTTCCTCGCCATGACTGTCACCACATTATGGTCTCCATCCAGAAGAACATTCTCCTCCACAATAAGTAATGAAGGACTTCAGTTTTATGTACTCCAAAAAGTCCAGTTAACTCCTGAACCCATGCATCATTTCAAAGTCTGATGCAGCTTCTGTTAGCTCTTCAGATAGCCTGTGTCAGAAACCCTGAAAAAATTGGCAAAGAGCTGCTATGTCCTTTAATAATGGATTTCTCTTTGGATGATCAGTGTGGACAGGCCCATAGAAATCATGAATCATGAATTAAATGGCTCAGTAAATAAAAAATGGACTTATCAAGGACACAACAACCACTGTTGCATGCCCAGCCCTCCACTGCAAGGAAAAGATGGGTACTAATGTGCTGCATGCTTTGTTTGCTTCTTCATTTACAGAGGGAGCCATAAGCTTTAAAGAGGAATGATGTTTGCATTAAGGGAAAGAAAAGGCAGACAAATGTAGAGTCTCTACGAAGAACCACAACAATATTGTCAGACTTGAGCAGTTAAAAATGGAAAGTCCATCCTCTAAGAATCACTGGGTAAAAAACATGAAGATGTGTTTTGTGCTTGTACGGTGGAGTTTTTATTATAAAATAGCAATAGATATTTCTCTGCTGGATTTTTAGATTATACAGTGTACTCATTTTGTGTAAACAGGCTGTGCTAGAAGGCCAAATAGCTTCCTTTCCCTTTTCCTTTTCTTTTTCCTTTTCCTTTTCCTTTTCCTTCCAGTCATTTTCTTCTAGAAGCTGAAGCTTTAAGAAAAATCCCCAAAGCTGCAGAACTCATTGTAAAACTGCAAAAAACACATGTCCTGACACATGTTACATTTGTTCTGCAGCACAAGACAGCAGCTGCCTCTGTGGACATCAGACTTGAGAAACGCGCAGGCGACGTAGAGGGAAAACCAGCGCGCAGTGCCGTCGTCGCTCCCGGCCCGGCAGCGGTTCATCCTGCGCAATCTCCGCTCGATCCCCATCAATTCTTCCAAACCTCCAGCGGGGTTGTTTTGCAGCCGGGAGGGAGGGAGACATCCCTAAATACGCAGCATCGCTTGCAAAACAGCGGCGTTTTATGCCACCTGATAACGGGAACAGACAGGCCCGAACCTCGCGTTTCTCCAGCCCACGGCCCCGGGGACGTGGCAGGACCCAGGCAGGAGCGGGGCTGCACCCGGCCCGGCCTGGGATGTGCCGGGCCGCGGGATGACGGCCCTCCAGCCGCCTCCTCCCAGCGACGTGTCCTCGCAGTCTCATTTCCGAAGGGTGTTATTTCACTGCTGCCTCCCAGATAATGTAACTGAATCATTCAATTGAGCATAAAATAGAAATTTGGCTTCTTATCTGCTGGGAAACCAGCTTTACTATTTTCTTTCTGCAAAATACATTTTTCACTATCTTATCTTCTAATAAACAATCCCAGCTCTGCAGGCTGCAGAAATGTTCTGAACACATTTAAGAGACATTTTTCCCCCCTCTCTCTCCTGCTCGCTCACTCCCCCTCATCCCCCTTCCCGCCCCTTAAAACGTCTGTTTTAAAGGCATATTTTTAAAGGGGATCCAATTTGTATTCCATCGTACTTTGGTGAAGGTATATATTTTTCATAAGCCTGTCCTCTGCTTTTGAGGCCTCTCTCCCTCGATTTAACTTTCATTCCCATCTCTCTTTATTTTCCCCCCTGTACAGAACTGAAACGCTAAACTCCCCCCATGCCCTTAATGCTTCCCCTTGTTTTAAGAAAAAGGCAAAAGAAATCGCCCTCCCCCCCTAGACCGGCGCTCGCCTAACGGAAACGGAACATGTCAGTGAAAGGTCAGCTATGAATTTTTAAACCTTTCTGTCTCACTCAGGCTGACATCAAAAGCATTAACTGTAGCACTAAATCAGAGAGCGAGAGGGAATTAGAATATGCAACAAGTCCTGCCGCAGACCACGACACCGCGATGGGGATTCAGGCGGCTCCTGGGCCCCGTCTCGGTGCGGGAGAAGAAGCTGCTCCAAAGTTCAGCACCAAGGGACGGATTTTGCAGCTCACGTGCCCTCCTTCTTGGGCAATCGCAGCAGCGAGCTGCCTCCTGCAAGGGATCAGCGAAAAGCCGAACACAGAATAAATGTTTAAGTGTATCACATATTGGGGTCATTGCTAGAAAGCTGATCTGGGAGGAGGTTTCCTGATCCCACTCCATGCATGGCTCTATGGTCTTCTCTTCAGGCCCCCCAGCTGCTCTCTAAGTGCTTCTCCATCTGGTTTAAAGCCTTCCTGGCTCCAAAATAGGCAGAGATTTTCCTTCCATACCCACTTGAGCAGGGTTGAGGATGAAAAATACACGATTCCCACAGAAATAATGAACAAGTCATAAGAGAGCTAGAGTTTCCATGTCCTAGCAGCTCTACCTTACAAGACGCCTTTTTGTCGGAGAGACACTCTCAGTCACGCTCATGCTCTGCACCCTTCACCAACAGTCACCTCTATGGCTCCACTTCTTTCTTCTTATACTTCTTTGGCACCAGTTTTGTGTGCTGCCTTGCCAGGCAGTCAGCTGTATCTCTAGGCAGCTTCATTTCAAAGAGGAGATAGCTGGATTTGCTGTAGGGGGGGCTCCAAACTAAATGGAACGTAGCAGAAATTTTTCCTTTTACTGCTTCTTCACATGCTGATGTTGATTCCTGGTTGCTTCGTCTTTCTTTCCCATATACCGTGAGCTGTGCACCAAGGTTAGAGTGCAGAGTATCACCAGCACTAGGAGAATGTGGGTACAGTTCAGGGGAGTGATTTATTATCCGTTGATCACTTAACAATTTGGGAGCTGAAAGCAGAACTTACCACATCAGGATTCCTATGTGCAAAGCAGCCATTCATATGGCACAGATATGTTTTAGAGAGATCACAAAAAATGTTCCCCTGAAAAGAAAAGTCAAGTTAAAAGAATTCTGGCAGAGGAAGCCTGGCTTGTCTCTCTGCAAAGCATGAGAGTGCAGGGATGTTCAGGAACATCATCTGGAAACCCTGGCACCAAAATGCATGCGATATCTGCTCTGAAAGCCTTCCTTCCCCATACTGAGACAGTCTGAGGTGACTTATGGTTTTCCATTCGATACTGCCAACTTTGGGCAAACTCTCAGCTGTTCCCCCTGAGGTTGATAAGAATTATCACTGACTGCAATTGGACAGTTTCTGCACTTCCAGTAACACGTCTTGGACACCTTTCCACTGTTCCATCCTCTATGTTTCTTCAAACCCACCACCACACTTTACTGTCTCTTTCTAGACTTTTTATTCCATGATGCTTTTAGAGGAGGATGAAATGATTAGGAATGGAACTCTTTTTCTTCTAGAACAATACAATTTCATAAAAATTAAAATGTTTTATGGAAATGTGTTGATTTTTAATAGAATACATTTTCTCATTGCTCTCTCAGATGTCAACATGTTTAGTTTCAGCTTTTTATTTCATGTCAACCTTTATATCATAAAGAATATTAATTATGGCATGTTTATATCCAGCATTTCTAACATCATAAATATATTTCATGTTATATTGTGAAGTTTTAATGTTATTGAAATATGTTTATTTTTCTGAAGCAATTTTTTTGGGGGTAGCATTCCCACTTTGTTAAAAAAATGACAACATATTGACTTCTTTCCCATTCTGAACAGAAACAAATTCCAGTGTGCCACAGATGAACAGAAATTCTGTTTTCCAAACAGCTTCAGTTTCCATCTGTCCATAGTGAATCATTGTCCATCCATCCACACAGTCTCTCAGTCTTATTCTTCATCCAGCTTTTTCCGTGTTTATGTCTCTCCATCTGGCTACCCGTATGCTCCTTGATAACACCATTTACCCTTCCATGGAGCTAATTTTCTACCAGCAGAACATCCACCAAAGACTTGGAGACCAATCATACTTTTCTAAGCACAGAAATGAGCTGGCAAAGATAAATGCTTGATAAAAAGTTTTGCAGTTTTAACTGAAGGATAGCAAGAGAAGATTCTGAAATTCAGGGATGGCCCGGACCATAAACGTTCATATGTTTACATTTAAGGACTAGGATAGACAAAGTTTTTAAGCAGCAGGAATTATGTGGGCAACTATCCATTTCCATCAGAAGTACCACAGACTCTTTTGATACTGAAAGAGCGTATTTGTTCATCCCCTTGTTTTTTTCTGGCTTTCATAGTATGTTGGCAGAGGGCCTGGCTTTTCCTTGTCTGGGATTTCACTGAAAAAAGGCAGAGATGGCCAGAAAGCCATTTGAGTACCCCATGGTATTACATATTTTAAATCCACATCAGATCATTATAATGGTCTGTAAAACCTTCACTAACCTGTATAACGAGCTGCTGCATGAAACAGGATGCCTTGTCACCAAAGCGTCCCCATCTGCCCACTCAGGTGACATGGCCAGCTCCTGAGATTGTCTGTCTTTCACTGCTTTTCTTGCTGGAGATGCAGTCCAGTTTGCTTGTAAACCTGGCTGGAAAGGAACAGCCTGACTTGAAGAGAATGGAGGACTCTAAAGTCCAGTGAGAAGGCAGCGACACAGTGACAAAGGTCTTCTTTCAGTCACCCCAGAAATAGGCCAGAAATAGTTCCTACAACCACTCACCCAGTCCAGAGTTATGCACAAATCCTTGATATATAATCAGGTCCTTCACGGAACTTCCACATCATCTCCCAACATTATTTCAGACACTATGCAGCATTTCCATTCTCCTCATGCATAGATGAAATCTTACAATTCATTGCATTTAGATGCATCTCGCCACAAGATACTCTACTGCCTTGTTATCATTTAGAGACATGCTTGCCAGTGTGAATAAAAGGACCAGGATAATCCAAGATCCTAGTGGATTTAGGAATTTGAATCTCTGCAAGATAACATCTAACTGCATTAAACTTCTGTCTACAATCCAGGCAAGAAGAATAACATCCAGTTGAATCTTCACAGGAAAGAAAATATTTATAGAAAATAAAAATTGTATTTTTTCCCAAATTCCACTTATTTTTACCTCCTTTTTCTTTGCATTTCTTATGTTCTGGAGGCTAAAATATTTTGGGACTATTCTAATTGTTATTCAATTATGGAGGTATAAAAGCTATCTATTTTGAAACATCCAGAAGGAAGAAAACTCACTTACTCAAGAGCACTTTATTGCAACAACACTTTTTTTATATGCTTAGTAGTGAAAAAAGTCACGTCTATATTTGTCAGCTAGCCAAATTATGTTATTAAAACAAAGTATGATTTTAAATCTCAAAATAGGGAAAATTAAGGGAAAAAAAGTCAAGTTCTTAGGAGAAAAAAAAAAGATCTATAGCTTGTAAATTAATGTACAATCACACCTAAAAAGGACAAAGCATATACTGAACTACACCAATCGGAAAACACCTTAAGAGAGAAATGAAGTGGTCCTTCCACTTGATTGAGTATTGGTGAGATTTCAGCTGGAGCACTATATTCAAATCTGGCACCGCATTTAGGGGAAATATAAACAAAGTGGAGCGAATCCAGAGCAACGAGAATTATCAAAAGACAAAAAAGAAAGACATAAGGACTTAAGTTGCTTAGCAGAAAAGATGAAGGAAGAATCAGGAGGTAATCACCTGCCAAAGAATTAAGGCTCGCAGAGCAAGGTATAGATCAAGCAGTACTGGGCTTAAATGCAGCCAGAGACACTTACGCTAGGCATGAGGAAAAACTTCTTTCCAATGAGGGTAATGAAGCACTGGAACGGATTGCTTAGGTGTGCTTCCAGCCACTGGAAGTCTTTGGTTAAATCAAAATCTGAAAGGAGACAGTGTAGCTAATCCTGCATTAGGTAGGGGAACAGAGTGGGTAACCTCCTCAGATCTCGTCCATCCATGCCTTCTGTAAGTCTATAACTTTATGGGTACTTTAATGTAGTCTCTGTGGCATTTGTCAGGGATACCTGAGCTGCCAATTGCTTTGCGTTCACATGCCAGCTCTGCCCAAGCTTCCTCTCATTTGTGGCTGAAGTGGGATTTCTGGATATTCTCCTGAAAGGCTTGTAAAGCTCTGCTAAACACAAGGCGTGTTGGGTATCCCATTTGGCTCTGTCACTTTTTAAAAATCTAGTTATTATTGAAAGTTACTGTGCCAGCATTTTTGTTATTAATATTATTATTCATTATTTATGAAGTGCTGAGTGTGTGCTAGATGCTTATATGATTATATACTGAGTTACGCTAGAGTTGCACAGAGTCTACTGAATTCCGATATAATGTTATTACCTACAGCCTTTGAATGAGAATGATATTTTTCATTTACTATAGATGGCTCCATCATCATGTGATGATCTGAACAAGGTTTACAATTTTTAGGTCATTAATGCACTATACCTTCTGACACTGAAAGGAGCCAGCAAGGAAATGGTACTCCTGTTTTACAGATGGAAGATAATGTTTGGGCTCAGAGGAAACTAAACAGCCCTGATGGCACACCACAAAGCAGATAAGCTCTCAACTCATCATCAGTTAGTGATTTTTACTCCCTTGAAGAAGATACCCACCATGTTTGGAAATGGAAAGTCTTCATTCCCTTGTGAATTCAGGTACTGACTTAGCAGAGATCCTGTGTCAGTGAGTTCCATCAGCTCATTACCCATTATATCAAAACGTATTTCTTTTCACATCAATAATCTTTCTAGGTAAAAGTAGACTGATTTTCTAGAAGACAGAATAGGTGTTCTCAGATTTTCTGTATTCCACTCATTACTTGCCACCATATTACTATGCGCTTGCTCACACAGTTCTTCTAATGAGAGTAAATTTTTCAAATCTTTTGATCTCTCTTTACACAATATTTATTCATGCTTTACATAACATTAATTCGTAATAAAAATTCTGAAACTTTCGAAGTTACACAACTGACTTTTTTGCAAAGACAGTCACTCTGAATAAATAACACGATCTTACAATTATCAGCAATCAGTGAGGCATTTTTATCCATTGCAAAAATGTGAATCGTATTTTTTTTATAATCGTCATCAGATCAGTTCTAATATCTACTCTATAGAAATAGGACGTTAGTGTGTCCATACCTCCAACTGCAGTTTTAATCAGAGGAGAGACTGCTCTCTAGTTTAATGAAGTAAATGAGACCTCCGGTAATATCGTCTGCGTAATTGACATGGTTCTCTGGGAAACATTACACTTTATAATGAAAATACTGTATATAATTAGGATCTAATAGGAAGAAAATAGTAATTAGGTAGAATTAACTGAACAGAAGCAATCAAGCAAATAAAGGTTATTCTCTGGAGAGAACCCTTCGGGGTTCAAATGTGTATATCCTATGATTGTAAAGAAGTCACAGTAATTAACAAGAGTTTTTTCATTGCATAAGAATAGCCTAGCACTAGCTAGTGGAATGACCCCTGCAAATGAAAATGTGTTATTTTAGTCCTGTGCTTTCACAGACGTTGTGGGAAGGAGGTCAGAAACTACTTTTCCTAGCAAAAATACACTGTACTTGATCATACAATGTATATGGCTGCATGATGGCTTTAGCAGAGGTTACAAAGACGTCACAACCTTTAATTCCATTCTTACTCCATCCTGTGTGGTCCCTTAATGCCTTTCTCTTTCTGTTCTTTCTCATAGATAATTCCAGACCAGCTTGCTGTATCTGAACTTCACAGTAACTCATAAGACTTTGGAGCAATAAGCAGATTGCATGATTTGTGTAGGTCTTCTCTCCAGGGGTGATCCTTCCCCTTAGAATTACAGAAGTAAGTCTAGCCAGTTCGTTAAGCGTAGATCTAAGCCCATTCTCATTCACGTAGGAAATCTCAAAGCCTCTACTGTGAAACTCTTCTCTCCCAGTTCTGGATCCTGATTACAGGAGAAAGCATCAGCATTCATTAAAATAATTTGAGGAGAATCTCAGCTTCTCATCCATGTGATCTGGACAAGTGAGATTACATGGGATCATACCTTTTCCAGTTCAAGCAACGTAAAGTTATTCTCAGACCACTTGTTGCTAAGGACACTTTAATCCCCTACCAAACCTGAAAGTGTTAATAGAAAGCACACAGGACATGCTCCTGAGCCTAAATCTCTTCTCATTATATAGGCAAAAAGCAAAAAGGATTTGGTTGTACCCAACAATTAGGAATTAAGCAACATGTGGACAAGACAGACTAAGCTCTTCAGGCCATTGCTGCTGTGAAACCTTCAGGAAAACAAAAAAAAAAAAAAAGAAAAAAAAAGAAAAAAACGGGTAGCCACCAGTTCAGTATATGCACAACTGGATGGCAGTATGACATAGGGTATTTCTGACAGTGAAGCTCTTAGCACAACAGGTGTATGATCTTTATTAACATTGACTATCACTGCGTGTAGTAATTTGTGCTGTAAACTCTTAAGTCCTGTAGATGGATAAATGAGCTCAATGGTCTCTCTCCTCTCCTCCTCTCCAAAAGCCACCCACCTCCCCTAGGAGCTGGGAGCTTGCCTGAACACTGCCACCTAAACATACTTCAGTTCAGCTATGCGGGTAGACAGAGTCTCTTTGCAGGTGACTACTTCTCCTTCTGAGTCATCTTCAAAGGCTGAAAACACTGATCAGACAGAGGAAGACAGGAGAAACCATGTAGGGGCAAGAGCTAAGACAGATTTTTTTCTTCTTTTTTTCCATTTCTCTACTGGAGTCAGTCAGTGACAGAGGAGAAAAAATCTGTTTTTTAGGTAAGCACAAGAAGATAAGGCAGAAAAACTGATGACCAGAGAGCCATCAGCAGACGCAGCTCAGAGGAAGGTGTAACATGAGAGGGGATGAAATCAGTACTGAAGCAGAAATCATAAGCATACAAAACTGACAAGACCAGGACTTGCTTTAAAGCAGTTCCTATTGCTTAACATTACTCCTTCCACACCTATCTATTTATCTACTTTATTTATCTATACATTGATCTTTCTAGCAAAGATTTAGTACAACTATCAACATAATACTTAGCATAAATTAACAACAAGAAAAGCTTCATGGATTTTTTTTCTTCACATAGCTCAAAAGTGAAGTTCTTGCATGGTTCCCAAGTTGAATGAGATTTTTTTTTAAGTTACACAGGCTTTTCCCAATTAATTTGCTCCTTCAACCACTAACATGTGTGGCATCAACCACAGGTTTTTCTACACTCAAGAGATCTTGTTAGATTGAGGGCCCTTTCTCAACATTATGTCCTCAGTAGAGACCAGGTGCTGTCCTTTCAGAGAGTAAATAAAGAGGGTTTGTTTAATGTGGCCCCCATGTCTCATTTCAACTCTGATTTTTCAAATTCTCCCATTGGAACCTAATTGCCCACTTGTGCAGATGTAGATGCACTGATTTCAAAGGCAAAGATGTTGCTGAACCAGAATTTCAGCCAATTTTCCTGTCTAAAGCAAGCCTCTGGAAAGGTAGCCAGTACTGACCTGAAGACTTCAGGATGGAGAATCCAGCATGTCTGTTAGTACTTTGTTCCAATGGTTAATTATCCTCACTGTTACAAAATATACATCTTATTTCTAATCTGAATTTGTCTGGCTTCAGCTTCCAGCCATTGGTTTTTATTATGCCTTTCTCTACTAGATTAGAATCCTTTAGTACCCAATATTTTTTCCAAGTGAAGATACTTACACACTTCAATCAAGTCACTTCTCAGTCTTCTATTTTGATAAGTGCTTTGGCGAATTGAGGTTAAAAAAGCTGACAGAAAAGATATGAGTAGAACTTGTGTATTTTTTTAAAAAATCTGAAAACTCAGTGGCAAAAGAGAAGAGAGGGAGAATTCTAATTAAATTTGTCATCAGTTGTCCCCTCTCTATTTTTAAGTTTCAAGCTTCATTTTTCAAATCCCTAAGTATTTGAAGTATTTCATTTTTCAAGTACCTAAGTTTTCTTCCTAGTTCTATTGCTGACTCTATCATTGAACTTAGGCAAATAAATTCACTGTCCTGTGCCTCAGTTTCCCCATCACTAAAATGATTTGGACAAATAATCAAAGACTTCTGCTGAACTGTGGCCAAATTTAAAAGAAATGAAAACAAAGAGACGGACAGCTGAACAAGTGGTTTTTACAAAGCCTCACTTTCTCTGGCCTCATGTTTGGGTTCTCTACTGTTGAGTAAGTGACAAACTCACACTGCAGTTGTCCTTCAAGGGCACTTCTAGGATTTCATGCTGCCCAGATGCCTACTTTGAGGAAATTTATAAGAACTTAATGTCTTCATAGCTTAAGCAGTTCTCTCAATTTGGTGGGAGTGGCTGGTGGATTTGGTGGGAGTGGAGAATGGATTCACAAGTTATTCTAGGGAGGACAAGCACACAGAGACCATGTGCAAGAATGATTGCACACAAATCTGTGGGTTTTGTCTTAAAACAAACTAGTTAATTTTTTTTTTTTTTTTTTTGTCTTTTAAATGTATCTGATGAAATGAAAAAACAATGGGAGGGGGAACTTACGGGCTGAGAAAAACATCCATGAAGTCGTTTAATTTAAACCCAGATTAAATATTTCATTTTATTCGTAGGACTCTTACTCATTGAAAAAAAGAAATCTTGCTCTTTGTTCAAAATGTTTTTAAGCCTGTAGAAAAAAAAAGGCATTTCAGACCATTGAGATACTATGTTTTGAAAATGTCTCAAAGAATTTTTCTCTGCTTCAGACTTATTCCATCCACCTCTTTTCTTTCTTTGCGGGAGGCAGCAGGGATCAGAACTATTCATCAGATTCGACCCGACTTTTTGGCTATTTTTAGTCCAGCTACAAAACTACTACTTCTTTAAAACTTTATACTAACCCCTAAAAAATAATACTGACCCCTCCCTGCTCTGTGAGGTCTTTGAGACTGATATGTAAAAATTATCATATGGTAGCTAGGTATTAAAATTATTATTGTTCTCTGCTACCATGGGCAAAGTATGATTCAGAAAAGTATCTAATAGCCACTTGTGCACACCAAAAGTAAGATGAAAAACCTCAGCAAGTTCAAAGTTTGTGGTCCAATTATGTTCTGTCTTGCAGGTGCTCTATAGGGGGTGAGAGTAATGTCCCTCAAACCACTCCAGATCATTGCAATATCTAACAAATCCTTTGGCACTCCAGCAAGGAGTTCAAAGAAAAAGCATCATCAGCTCGAATAATTACTGCTCATATTAAGTGGTATAATATTGCAGATGGATGTAAAAGGCAAAGGACAATGGTTCAAACACAAAGAGCCTAGCAAAGTACAACCTGGGGAAGGCCATAGATATCCAAAGCATTGTCCTTTTCCCTGTTCTGTTCTCTGCAATATTAAACCACTTAATCTGTAATTGCTCAAGCTTATGATGCCTTTGCTTTGAACTCTCCGTAAGAGTGCCATAGAATTTGTCAGATGTTTCTAAAACAAAGTCTACCAGGAGGCTGAGAGGTCTCTTAGTAGCTATGACAATGGTTTAATGGAATATAATTTCCAGTAAAGGGAACTAATTTAATATTTTCACATATCATGTAAGCAAGGCACCAGCTGAGCAAAAGGAATGAAAATTATAGCAAGAGGCAATCAAGATGAACAGTGCTGTAAAATCATACCTCACTGATGCGCGCTAAGGTTACTGCAGTAACTTGGCTTGGATATGAAATGTGAATACTCACTGAGAAGAAAACGCATTGGATAGGCACTGGGACGCTCTCTTAAATACACTGAGATATTTCTGAACACCATGTATTTTCTGCCAAAGTCATCAGATACTAGCAATATGTGCAAGCCAAAAAAGACCTTGACTGTCTGCAGAGGATTCATCATTTGAACTTGACTGTGTGCTTGTAGAGTCCTCCTGTAAACTTATGCAGGAAATAAATGTGATGCAAGTGGTTTTTCCAATGACAGGATCTGCCACCAAATGATGTGTCTTGTGTTGTATGGGATTTTTCTGTTCAGGCAGTACCATTCTTGCCATCAAAAGAAGAGTCTGTTTTTCCCTGTTATTTTTCCCTTCTTATTCCTTGTTTGTGGTAGCGTATGTTGCTTCCTCTTGTGTGAAATGCTTTCTTCACTCAAATCATTTCTCTGAAAAAGAAAACTTCCCTGTGGCATCTCTCAGGAGCGTTTGCAATAGTTCACATGGTTTCAAAAGTCGGGTGTGCAGAAGTGTTTGGTATGATTGGGTTGCCCAACTAAATTATTGCATTTTTGGCATTCTACAGATGTCTTACTCCTTTGAGAGAAATACGCTGAATTACTGAAATGATAAAGAGTCAGGAGTCTGATAGGAAGTGCCATCTCATGCTTACAGCATTAGCCTTGAGTTCAGGAGACGTACACTCAGTTTCTGACTCTACCACAGATCTTCTGAGAAGCCTTAGGCTTATCACAAAAGCTGAGATTCATTTTGTCTAACATAAGCTACATAAAATGTTTGGAAGTTAGTTGCCCAGGTTTCTGGTATAGTCAGTGAGGTGTGAGAGAGATCTCCAAAGAGAGTTTCACCCCACCCTGAGCTACATGACTAAGATATGTGAGATGATTCACATTCTGGAGGTGTTTCTCTCTTTAATGCTAACAGGAAACTTAATGACTAGGTTGGCCTAGACACCTTCCAGATGGCTAAAATTAGGTGTGATTACTTCCACCTCTCTCTGTTCCTCAGTTTCCCACATATAAAATGCTAATGACAATACTGCCTTCTTACGCTTTTTTGACTTTACTGGGTTTTAAATATTTCCTTAAAAGAAATAGTGAAACAGGGCCGGACTTCAGCTGCATCTTAGTACTACAGTGCTATAAGTAATACAAATACTTGTTCAGGATTCCAGTAACTACAGGAGCTGAACTTCAACATAACATAAAACCAAGGAATGGCTAGGGAAACAAAGTTTACACAGAACAAAATGTTAGGAGAAATGGGTGGGAAGTTGCCTGCCTACATTCATTTAACATCTGAAGGACCTCAGAAAAGTTGGATGAAATTAAAAGAAATGATTAAAAATGTAACCATGAATGTAACTTTTATAACAGTGAGTATATATGCAATAGCTCATAAGTAGAGCAGGCTGAAAAATGTTCTACTGGAATATATTTTTTCTGTCAAACAATGTCATTTTATTGAAATCAAGCTATTGTGGGGAACATGTTAATTTAAGTGTGTGGGGAGTTGTTTTTTGTTTTTTGTTTTTTTAAGAACTATAACTGAAATGAAGTGTTCCCAATAAGGTTTAAGTTTATCAGAACAGAATGTTTCAAATTTTTGGAAGTTGAAACAACTCCATTAAAAATATTCTATGCAGACTGGTAATGCTTAAAATATTTAAACTAAAAGAAAGTACTTGGAATTCATCAAAAATAGTATATTGAATAACCACAACTTATGTTTTTAGAAGACTTCTTTTAAAAGAAAAATCTAAAATTTTCGCTTGCATCCCTAAAAAAAACCCTCCAAATCTGAAAGGTTAAAACTCACTGGCTCAGCGCCACTGCATGAAGCATTTAACTTGAGGCAGATATATCTTCATTTTTATATGTCACCCACCGTTTTCATACATGAGCAGGAAAAGCAAAACAAAACCTTGTGTCATAAGCATTTCCGTTGACATGTTGTTAACAAAACCACCTCCGAATATCATGTCTGCTGCTGATAGATCAGGCTATGGGAGCCACTTTCAGAGGCACAAAGACAATTCTTGTAATTTCTGCAGGGCAGAATCTCTCCGTTTCCGTATCAGAAGCAAATAAATTCATTCAGTCTTCACCTTCATGGTGTCCTGTTTAATCTACAAGATTTCTGCAGAGTCCTTTTTTTTTGTATATATACATGTAACACATCAAATTCCCAGTGTTTCCTGCCCTTCCCTACTCGGCCAATTCTCCAAGGATCGGTCTGTTTTTCTTCTCTATGTACAGTATTCCCCAAGGCTTCTCATTCACGTTTTCCTTGGTGAAAACCCTGCAGCGCTTAAGCAAGAGAGAGCTCAGACAGCTTCTCTGCTCCATGTTTGACAGACTCTGAAGACTCATTTCATCAGCCGTTAATCTCCCACAATCCTCTAAGCTTTATCTGCTAAGACTGAAGCAAGCGGTGCAGCTCTGCTGTACTTTAGACTTGCTATTAGTTTTCATAATTTTTCTCAAAAGAACATAAGACTAAATCAATCTCTCATCCCTAATATGTTGGTAATCATTTTGAAATATTTAAAGCTTATCTTCTGAATTCCTCAGTGAAATAACCATCCCTGCTCTTTTTTGGCACTTTCTGGACTCCTATTTTTGTGCTCCCTTTTCCCGTATCAGACCGTATCCTGTATCTCTTGGCCAAAGACTCCTCTACGCTCCTGCATCCCATCCTGAGATTTGCTTCAGAATTTCCTTTCTACCATTACATTTCTCCATCCACATTTTTATACTTCGTATCAAGTGTCCTCTGCCTTCCTCCAACCAGTCCCTGGTGCTCCATGGTCTTTGGGTACCTACTGGCTACAGTCAGTACCTACTACTACGACGACTACAAGAAAAATCTTTTGGCTGGACATTCCTGCATTAAATCCTGTAAAACTAAAAATGTCTTTCCACTGTGTAGAGATCTCATGTCATTCAAAGGATCAGATCTGAAGCAGGTTCAGGCCCATAATAAACAGATGCCTTTGACTGCTCTGACCTGCAAAATAATGGGAATCTTTGTTTCCCAGAGTCCGCTGCACCATTTTGCTATTACTTTTGATTAACTTATGCTTAGCATTTCCTTGCTGAGTTATATCTATATCTAGTTTATGATTCAGACTGTTACATCCAGCCAAAGGTGTTAAACCATATCTACTTTGTTGTTAAGAGAGGAGCTCTCACAGAATTAAGCTGGCTCGACTGACCTACAGGATGGAAAATAGCCTCTAGCCAAACTCTAATGTCATTTCAACAAATATTCAGTGCTACTGGACAAGAGTGTTTTCTTCTGATTTTTATTCTTCCCTGCTGTGAATAACTATGCAAGAAAGTCCTGAGTCTTATGGGAGTGTATCTCTCATACAATGATATACTGAACTTTCACATAAAGTACTAAGATATAAAATTGTTCAGCACCTGAGATGCGCAAGGCCCCATATCTCCGTTTAGCATCCGCCTGCCTATAGAGATCAAGGCAAGCAGAAAGCAACAAGCTATTTAACAGAGGAATCTCTGCATCCCACTGCATACTAATTAGACACTAGACACAGATACATCAGGGGAAGCAGAGGGAGAGAGGAGGGAAAAAAAATCTCTTGGCAAGACAATGTTGCATTTCAATCTTTCACCTTCACTGGGTAATGGGATGTGATGGAACATTAAAACAAACAAACAGCTTTTGGTGTTTACAAGAAATGTTTAAATGGGAGATCACGAGCCAGAGGTGCTCCACAGAACATCTGGAGTACTGGAAAACAATGCGATTACGCAGATGAGTCACATTCATTAGGCTATAAAATCTCCAGTAATGAATGTACGAAAGGGACTTTCGTGTAGATTGTCATCTATAGCCAAAAAAAAAAACAAAAAAACAAAACAAAAACCCCCAAGATAATATACTTGGCAGTTCCTTCCTTGCCTGCCTCCCTTTCCTCCTCCCCTTTGGAATGAGACTCCCAGTGTAATTACAAAGCTTTGTGCTTGCAGCTCAAAATCCATGTCTCCAGCACAGGCACAGATCCATGTGTGGCATTGGCTAGGGAGAAAAGAAAGTTGGGATCCACACATGAATTTAGCACTGCTCCAGTCACTGGAACGAGACTTTCAGCTCACTCGTCTCTGCATACACTTAGTACCAGTAGTGGCATTGGACACTTCTTCCCCAACACCCCTCCAGTGCACCTCCAGCTGGCTTAATAGAGAGAAAAGGATCATTCACCTCGATGCTATTGAGCCCATGGACCTGGCTCTGTTAGCTCACACTGCCTGCAGGACAGCAACCCTATGCACCAGGGCGAGGAGATGGCTTGAAAACAAATGGAAGGAAAGCACCTTGACCTCCATCATCTGAGTACTTTACAGCACGCACACATCCCTAGCTGTTGTACCAGCTGCATCTTAGACTTCAGTCATCACCATGTTCCAGAGCCAATTTGGAAGAACAGGGCTCCGACGTGCTTGGCCTCACCTTTGCCCACTTCATCTAGATGAGCCAAGGGAGAGCCTGGGGTTTAATGCAATCTGTTCCTACAGAGTTTACACTGAGGAAACACTGAGCATCTGCATTAAGTTTTACAACACATTTGGTAGGTGAAACTGGACTTGAAAATGATCTCACTGACGGTATAGACATCTCTTAGTCTGGAAAAGACATAACTGAGGATAGACATGCTTACAAAATTTTGAGTGGCATAGCAAGGGTGAGCAGGAATCAGTATTTCATTGTTTCTTTTGACACAAGAAACTAGCAGAAATTGAAAAAAAAAAAAAGACTAAAAGGATATTTTCTTCACACAATGGAACTCCTTGCCACAGGATGCTGTGTATGCTGCATGTTTACATGGATTCAAGGGTAGGATGAGTAACTCCATGGAAAATTAATCTATCAACAGCTATTAGGTTAAAGAAAAAGAGCCTATACATAGCCCAGGAAGACGCTGAGCTGAAAACTGCCAGTGCCAGGAAGAGCTCACAGGGGAAGCAGCACTACAAGAGTGCTCTACTCTTGCAGTCTCCCCTGCAAGAGGGCGTGAGAGATGACACTGGGCTGCATAGGCATTTGGTCTGACCTAGGATCTCATTTTTGTGCTCTTATACTTCATCTTTAGAAACTTGTAAGGCCTGAACGTACGTCAAGAGTGACTCTGTCACTACCTCATTTCATGTAAACCACCGGTCATCAAAAAGCCAGAAATTTCAGTCAGGGCCTCAGGACTAAGTTTTATCATAGCAGCTAGAGGAGAAAAGATTCCTTTGACCCATCCTAACAGTCTTCTGAGACTTCTTGGAAGAGGTTGCCCAAATGTGGGGGCTGCCTCCCTCAAATCTTGGTCCCAGATATGTCTTTCTAACCAGCAAGTCAGTGATAGCAGAATTTTCCCTAAAGCAAGGTTAGCAATAGCTTTGTCACATTTCAGGATCTTTTATCGCTTTAGAATTATTGGATGTTGTCAGCTGAAATGAACAGCATCCCACCCTCTCCTTTTTAGCTCATTCTTGAACACTGATGTTTTAAATTAACATGCTCATGGGTTTTATGCGTTGTTGCTGCCTGTGTAACATTTCATAGCTTCTTGAAAATCCTCATTACTTAGAAGATATTTTTTTCCATAGGCCTATTTGTAGATCTGGCACCTTCTTTTCCTTTCCAGTAGATCTATTTCCCCCTGGACCATGTCTGTCTGGGGAGATCTCATTCAAGGACAATTGGGTTTCAAATTGGGAAGTCAGACTGTTAAATCCTTTCGTTATTTTTGAAAATCCCATCCTTGAAGCTTAAGTCATATGAGAACTTCATCTGCTTTCTGTAATTTGCTGGTTTTCAACTCCGTTTCTGGAAGGATTTTTTTCTCCTAGGCAGAGAACTGTGACCCTCATTTATACACAAAATCAGTTCAGCAGAATAAGCAATAATTGCATTTCCACAGGAAAAAATATATTTTCTGTGTTCGGTTGCTGACATGAGTGTTAAATAATTAAATCATTGCAATTTGTTTATTTTCTTTCCTTTTTGAGGGAACACATGGTTACCTGAGCTGTTTACATTTCACTCACTTCATAGCAACCGAAATACTTTATTTGATCATCCTTGGCTGTGTCTGGAGTAGCACTTTGGGAATTACATACTCGAGGATCTTTTGCCAGCTTTGCGCCTCACTGGCCGTGTCTCACTTTGCCACTTTATGTCTCACTGTTTCAACATCCTTTATCTGTGAAACACTGAGATGCCGTTAGCATGCATTAATTAATATTTCTAAAGTGCTTTGACATCTTCACATAAGTACAAAGCCTTACGATAAGAGAGAGAATGCAAATGTCACATATGTTACTTGTACATAAAGGCTTGAGCGATCTGTCAGCGCTGGGGCCGCAAGTTCCCAGCAGCTATGCGTGACGTGTTGGGAGTGCAGAGCTGGGCGCCGCGGCTGAGATCTCTAGCCAAGCACCGCAGACTGGGTGTGGGCGGCTGCAAAACACGTATCCTGCATCAGCGCAAGAAGATGGTAAGAAATAAAGTGAAACCATCTCCAGAAGAAGCGATTCCATTTTTAAATGAGAACAAATCTAGGGACAGGGCAATGTAAGTGTAGAGTCAGTTGGAAAGCAGTTGTCCTGTGCTGTGAGCATTTCTGAGATTATACAGGAGACGAGTGGTACCTTTTGGTGTGAACAGAAAATTTGAGCCTGGTTGCGAAAGGGGGACAAGAATGGGTCAGGTCAGGTCAGGTTGTTTCAGGATCATACATTTGTTTTGCTGTTCCCCCTTGAGTTCACTGCAACATCAAAATGAAAAAAAAATGTGAATACATTATCGTTCACAAATTGCCTAACTGGGACACTTCTGACAATTTCAAAATGTTTGGAAAGCTGTATTTTTAGTATTTGTTGAATTGACAAACTTGTCAAAACGGATCTTTTCCTGGGGATAAGAAAGACATCAGAAATTCTAGTGTAAATAAAGCTAAATGTTCTCAGGTTAGCTGTTACCTACATATATTCACACAGCCCCTGTACAGTGCGATCTTCCCCCAATCCTCTTCCTGCCCACTCCATCCCAACTGAGTACTGGCACACTCACTGCAGAATTCCACTTACAGGGGCTAAATAGGCCATTTCCCACAGGATTTAGTCTTCATCTATGTATCGGAAGTTAATAGGAGTCTCCGTTGGGTAGGTATTACCTGGATGTGTGCCTCTCCTTCCTTCCTAGCAAGAAGCAGAAGCTCTCAAACCATCTGGACCATCAGCTCCTGGTCTGCAGTGTCCCCAGGGAGGAGCCATGCACACTCTGCATTAAAGCAAGGGTGGCAGGCAGGAAAGCCTAACAATGTTGCAGCGCTCCCTGGGATAACGGACTTGATGGATTTCACACTTTAAGGCTTTTGCTTTGAAAGAGCCCCAGCTTTTATCTTTGCAAAGTACAGCTTTGTAACCTAAAAATAGTCCGCCCAAGCTCCTTCCATCGGAACAGCAGAAGATGAGCTGGCAACTCTCAATTTTTGGTGCTTCACTATCAGAAAGATGATTTTTTCCCCCCTGTAATCCTCCAAAATGGAATGTTTAGGGTTTCAAAGGTTACTGGAAATTTCCCTGGCAGCTGGTCAAATATGTGATCCCATTAGAGCCCCCCGATGAGGAAGCATAGCTTGACTCTGGGAGAAAGTGAGGATAGGAGAGGAGAGAGTGTCAAGGGAAGAAGGGAAGGAGAATGAGAAAAGAAAGGGGGAAATAAAAAAGACTCCATAAACAAAGACATTTAATCTACCAAAGTCTGACTCCTCCTTCTAGCAAAGAAGACAAGAAATTACATCAAACAACTCACATAACTGCCCAAAGCCTGATCATCAATGAGCAGGAAGCAGCCCTGTGCAAGGGGAAGGGGTCATTCAGGTCCCCCTTGAGTTTCTGGAGAGGCCAGGGAAAGCCAGGTATTTTTTTTCTGCAAGCACAGCTTGTGGCTCCAAGCGTGAGAAAGCACCTGGCAACCTGAGAGGGGGAAAAAAATGTCTCCTGGATCCTACATACGGTGCTAACTGCCTGCTGTTGTCTCAGCACCAAACACACTGCAAGGTGCAGCCAGAGTCAGAGCAGCTCTTTTTGTTATCAGGAGAAAAGAACGAGGAATCATGTTTTACACGCTGCATTGTGAACCTGTGAATGGCCTTGCAGGACATAATGCACCCGGATTCTTCGGGACGCCAAGGAGAGTCTCCATATTCTGGCATGAATAACGATATTAGCCCTGGAGGGAAAGGCAGGTGAGGGGGACTCTGCAGTGGGCACTGCCACAGCTGCATGTCGCCCAGCCCTGGGCTCTGCAGTAGGTATGGAAACCACTTCTCAGCCCAGGAGGTGGCCAACACCAGCCCTGCATGCAGGTGACCTCTCACAGGCGTGGATGTGGCTGCTACCCATCAGACAGGGAGAGAGCAGCTTTCTGTGATCCCCAAGCAAGAAAGGAAGTTCTTAGTTTTTCTAGCAGAATGACAAGACATCAAGTCTCCTTCCAGCATCATTTTTTACCTAAATGGATTCCCACTCTCAGCTCTTTGCTTTTAATGAGGAATCATTTGCCAGTAAAAATAGGCTATGTGGATTCAGATTTAAAAAAAGCCATTTCCCCCACAATTCCCATGGGTGATTGTATGACCTACTGTTCTGGACACAGCTGAACTGTGCTAGGTTACAGCCCTTCAGCCTCCCCCTTAAAACCCACAGCCATCCTCACTACCCTCAGTAGAGAACACCCCCTCTCCACACCTGCCAGCACAACTGTGTGCATAATAGTTTCCTAACCTGGTTTCTTCAGACTGTGTTGGATTGAAAAAATAACTGTTTCCACAACTGGCTTCAGTGTTTGGACTCTGAAAAGGAACTTTTTTTTTATTATTTTTTTTTTTTTTTTTTGAATCATGTGTGATCATCATTCACAAAAACCCAGCAGGTATCTGCCTCCCTGCTGCATCCGTCCTCAGGTAAGCAATGCAAAGCCAGATTTATCCCTCCAAACAGAACTTTGGGAAAATGGGCCAGATGGGATGCCAGCTCACGCTCCTATCACAATGGCAGCTCCACAGTGCTAAAGGGAATCAAAAGCACTATACGCTTGTATTAATTAGCAGCAAAAACTGCCACGTCTCTGAACACCCAGAAGGAACAGAACTGATGAGCAAGTGCAGGCTGCTTCTGCATAATCTCCTTTCAGATCCGAACCCCAATTTAACCACAAACCAACGGGGTACTTCATAATAGTGCCAGCCTGCACAGGTTTAACTGTGCCAGTGACATGAGGAATGCGTAAAATGCAGCAAATAAATCCCTAGCTTCAGGAACAGGGTGTCGTTCCAAGTGGCAAGGCCTGTTCAGCGTGGATTTATGACCCCCACGGAGGCATGCATTACCATCTGCTTTCTCCAAGCCCCGCCAAGCAGACTGCATGAGACGCGCAGACTTGGCCCCTCGTTCTGAGCCTGCCCGAATGCTCAGCGGACTTTGCACTGGGGAAGCTGCACTGGTTGGTAAGCTCAGCAGCTGCAGGTCCTGTGCTGGTTAAAGAAAGGATGTTAAAGTGGGTGAGCTCCTATGTTAAAAGGGGACTGTCATTTCTTGGGAGGAAAAGGGCTAAACCCAAGACTGAAAACAGCCATTTTTTCTCACATCTGTACATCAAAAGGCTATGTGCATGAGAGTTCATGTATTTGACTTATTTATACACACCAGTAGTTACTTGCATAAATAGGACTTTATATATATATACATACGTATGTGCCCCCATCCTCTAAGTGACTGGGTTTTAATGGCCAGGTTTACAATACATCAAAGACTTTCTCTAATTGGAGGCACCCAGTTTGGAGTTTCTCATTCATACTCTATCACACGCACACCCTATCACACTGATTCACACACTATCACACTCAATCCTTTAAATAACAGCACTAACATGGCAGGAGATATCTTCTAATTAGCACACCAGACACCGTCTCCTGGCCTGCTTCCACTCATTCCCATTGGCATAGAGTGGGTGTCTCTTATTTTTTTCTTGCCTCTTTCCCTTAAAGATCTATTGATGTCTTTTTGAGAACATTTGCAAGAGGGAGAAGGGAAAAAGAAAAGGAATCCACTTTGGAGGTGCCAGGTCCTAGTCGGAGATACATCATGTCTTCCTTGCCCTGACCCACTACTGAGCACTGCTGTGAAAACAGGTGCTCAAAAACATCAGGTTCATTGCTGTTACCACTAGAAATGACCTCTTAGATCATGCAGTCCCTCTCTCTGCCTCTCAGGATGGCTCCCTGGTGCACACTTTATGCTGTTTTGTCCAGTCTAATTATCCATTCCTGCTGTTAATGGGATGGAGTACCAAATTCTTCCAAATGCCACCATCTTTCAGGGATGTTTTATTGTTCTTCTCATCTTGGGGGTTTGTATGGTGGAGATTTGAGAATGCATAATTTTTGGTCCTGACATTTTAAGGCCTAAAGGAAAAGAAGCATCCCCACAGTCCTGGACATCAGGGCAACACGGAAACTACAGCCTGAATTTGGAGATCTTTTTTGTGCACTGCAATAAAGCAGAGAAAGGCTAAATCAAGTGTTACAAGCATTTTGCTATTCTGTGTTTTGAGTTTGGAACTGGAGATTTCTCTTTTATTCTCTCTCATAAATGCATGAAACACACACAAGTTCATATGTGTGTCTAGAAAAACAAATGCAAACATATATATATATATATATATATATATATATGTGCCTGTGTAGGTGAATCTATTATCTATACATATGTGAGCATGCACATAGGCACGAATGCACACAGAGGCAGAGGCTCTCAGACTCCGTGTCCTAGCCTGGCAGACAGCTTGGTTTTTCTGCTCCCATTTCCACTGTGCTCAGCAGCCTGAGGCACACCGAAAGCCTGTCATGATGTCACGGAAAAGCTGCCATAATAATTCCAGTCTAGTCTAAACGCCTGTGCTATCCTCCTCACTGTGTCCGTGCACTGAGTCCCTCCTGACCAGACTTTATGTGGCAGCATCTGGCATGTGCCTTTCATTTCTAGCCTGATTTCCAAATGAAAGGAGGCTTAGATAATCTGTCTCAAACTGACTATCTGTCAGAATGGGCAAGAGTATGAGGTTTTGACATGTTTCGTGGAAATAAGTCTCCAGGTAAAGGAGAAAGCCCTATTAGTTAGCCCTAGCCCTTGGGTTAGCCAGCAGAGTATCCACACTGAACAGGGATGCCCATTGCAGGAAAAGCTTCAGGCATGAGTCCATACGAAACAGATCTGTTGGGATCAGGCTCCCTTCAGTCTTTTGCTCACAGAACCATCTCTGACTTTCTCCAACAAGCACATTTCACCTGCTGCTATTGGGAGCAGCTCTCACATCCACAATGATCAGGGAAGAGCCTCTTTCTCAGCTCAGGCCATTCCCAGGGCTTGGGGTAGAATCACTACCCCACCATCTCTACTCTCAATTTCCAGGACACATACTTTTCCCTTGTGACAGGAAGTTTCCCACCATCCTCTTTTAGCTTGACCTCTTTCCTGGCCACATGCATCTGTCTCAGCACTTGTGTCAGTGCTGTGATATAATTACGGTCTCCTTTGCTCTCCTTTCTCCCACCCCCACGGTCTTTCCAAAATTCCTCACTTGAGACATTCATGTAAATCTGTTTAGCAATCACATGGTGCTTCAGATTAAACTTAGAAATGTTCCTTTTTAGCCTTTTTAACTAGTTCTTTAAAGAGTCACACTGCAGAGCAGAGAATTTCACAACCATTTCAGCAAGCCTTGTGGCATGAAATGGCCAATGGCACTTTTTAAAGGAGAGGCGAGTGGGCTCTGCTGGCCTTGTTCAGGACCCATTTTTCCTCCTGGAATACTTCACTAAACTGCTGGGCTTTTCTCCTTGTGGTGACTCTATTTCTGTGGTAGCAAAGGGCACTGACATCCTCGCCTGTAAGAAGGTCTTTCTTTGCATCCCTTACAAAGCAGAATAGCAGAACTCTGGTTTTGACTTAACTTTCTCTTCTGAGTTTCTCTAACTCAGGAAACTACCAGAAGTACAAAACTTCAACAACTTGCACTCCTTCTGACGGAAAAAAAAAAAAAAAAGAAAAAAAGAAAAAGAAAGAAAGAAAAAAAAAAGGAAAAAAAAGGAGAAATTATCTCAGTGACAGACATTGGAAGGGAAAGGCCACCAATTCAACATCCCAATGCTCTGCTAACACCTCCAAGACCTCATGCCTGAAAGCGGCCCAGAGGCAGGTGAGTGGGCCATTGCCATTGTCACTGTCCTTACTGTCAGGCTGGTGGCTTTTACCCAAGGACTGATGTGAGAACCTCTCGCTGCCAGGAGAGGCTGCTTCCAAAAAAACCCGATCACATCCCTCAAGCTGCTGACCACCTGTAGCAGATAAGATTGTGCCCACACAGCAGTGAAGAAGAGACACTCAGCACCCAGCAGAGACTCCCAGGCAGCAGGGAGAGCTTGCTCTGCCTGCAGGGCTGCCTATCCCAATCAGCAGCCGCCAGCTCTCCTAGCTGGTCCCCCTCCATCTCTGGCTGAGGCAGCAAGAACCATGTGCTGAGTCTGCTTCAGCTGGGAATTACACTTTGCATATCTTACATCTATCAGTGTAAAAATAGGATGTATGAATAAAGGGTGTTAAAATTGCCACCTCAGTCTGATTTCTCATGCTCTGTAATATAACATATGGCAGTGACTGAACTCCCAGGGAGAACTCAGTAAGCAAGCAGAGACAAATAAGTGGCTTAACCATTTCAGGGCCCTGAGGATGCTTTGCAGTTCTTGAGGGAAGATGGATGTGGACTGACAGAGAAAGATGTGCAGGAGTAAATGCATGCGGCATTGTCAGCCTCATCTGCACGTCAGGCATAAGACTGAGTGCAGTATTCTGACCCCAGAAAGCTCAGTTACAATTACCAGGCTAGT
Source organism: Rhea pennata (assembly GCF_028389875.1). Classification (NCBI taxonomy): domain Eukaryota; kingdom Metazoa; phylum Chordata; class Aves; order Rheiformes; family Rheidae; genus Rhea; species Rhea pennata. The sequence goes on from NC_084680.1 coordinate 7,364,381, forward strand.
TGCAAGAGACCAGGGTGCAGTGTTGCCTAATTTACTTTCCTCCACAGGATGGCTGCTTTTGCAATTGAGAGCTGCCCCCTCCAGAGCTCAGAGGCTCTCTGCAAGCCTGCTCTGCACATTGCTTGTGGCACTGAGGGGGTTAAACTGAACAGCTAGGACATTAATTTTACAATAATGAATCTCATCAGAGCGGGGTTAGCACAAGGCAAATGCTGCTGCCATTTGACTTGCAGCTGCAAACTTGGGATGAACCTGCTGAAACCCTTTTGCACAGAGCAAACAATGAAAAGAAGGCATCTCATTATGCAGAGGGAATCTATCAGCAATGGTTCATGGCTGGGGGGCCCTGCTTTTCCAGCTGGACTAGTTGCAATCACCTGCAGGAAGCACTTCAACAACGAGCTGCTGCATTCCTCAGCCCTTCTTGATGCAAAGGCGTAAGAGAAAGAGAGGACATAATCACTCAGATTCAATCAAATCTCTAGAGTCAGGATTACCAATCTTAAAGCAGTGTTTGATGGCAAAAGATAGTAATAATAGAGTCGACTTTCAATAGCACAGTGCCCCCTAGCCACACACTAGATCATCTCTTAGGTGCTGCATTGAAGGGAAGAGCGCTGCTTGCTGCAGGGTTTCCTTGAGTCCTCCCCATGCTGGAGCAGACCAAGCCCTGATCCTGCTTGGCTTGGGAGGACTGATGAAAGTCCCCACATAAAATGGGTTTGTCTATAGGCTGGGATCCTCCAGTTTACAAGCTGGGCTAGGGGCATAAACCATGTGCTGAATCTGTGCAGGAGCCTCAGCACATTGGGTATTGCTGGGGTGCTGCACCCAGGGGTGTGCCGAGGGTCTGACTGCAGTTTGCAGTATTTTTGTGAAACTGGAGGAAACATGAACAGAAAATTCATGAGCATTACACCCCAATGCTTGGACTATGCCTGTGTGAAAGAAATTGTTCCTAAAAATCAGAATGAGGCAAGAAAGAGAGAACTGAGGGCATTGGGCCAGCATCATGTTCCAGCACACTGGCTTGTGGGCTTTTTCATTTCTTTTTTTTTTTTTCGTTTTTTTTTTCTGTTTGAGTTTTGCCCTGTCGGGTTTAATCGGTAGTGTTTGTAATTCAGGTAGCAAATTGATTTTTGAAAGTACTCTGTCCATATTCAGTCCACGTTACCTCAGATCCTTCCATTAATTATGCACTGATATTGATGTTTTTGTCAGACAAGGTCTAATGTCACTATATTCAGATCTTGCTTCTTCCTTGTTAAAAATGTTTCAGAATGTGGCCTTGGGAAAGACACTGCTTGTCACTCACAGGATCCAAGACAACCTGGCAAAGAAATGCTCTGTTAGCTCCAAAACTCATGTACCTTTTCCCCTTGCTCTACCATCTTTCTTAGGAGAACAGTGAAGATGGAGGTTGTTGAGGAGAAAGGCAGACCAGAGGATCCTCCAAGGAGAATTGAGCTGTCAGTACTATTTAAGCTAATAGGAAGGGACAACAGTGTGAGGATGCACATTGTAAATGGTGCCATGTAAAAGCGGTAGTTCACACTTCATGGTAGGTGTAACACTGTCCAGGCTGTAAAACTGAGAGTTCAGAGGAATAGGGCAGGTTCACCCACGGGCTGCAGGTTGACTCCCGGATCCTGGGGAAGAACTGGCTGGGGGCAGTGCCATTAGAAGGAATCTGGAATTTCATGTGGATCACAAACTCAGTGTGAGTCAACACTATGACGTCCTTGTGAAAAAAAAGACGGACCTCATCTTGGAATAGTATTAACAGGAGTGTCGTATGAATGGCACAGGAGGTAATTATTCCGCTCTATTTGCTGCTGGTCAGATCTCAGCTGGAATATTGAGCACACTTCTGGGCACCAACCCACAAGAAAGATATAGACAAAATGGAAAGAGTCCAAAAGAGAACAACAAGAATGATTAGACTTTTTGGAAATGTGATTTAAGAAAGACTGAAAGAATTGGGTTTGTTCAGTCCAGGAATGAGAAGACTAAATTGGGAACATGATAACAGTCTTTCAATATATAAGAGGTCGTTAGAATGAAGATGTTGTTCAATTTTACACACTGGGGAAGAATAATAACAAATCAAATTAATTCCAGATGCAGGGAAAATGTTACAATTCTGAAGACAGTAAAGTAATCAAGCAAGTACATAAAGAGGTCAGAAAGGTTTTCAAGCATCAGATAAACAAACATCCACCATGGATATCCTTGGTATGCTTGAAGCTACCTCAACTAAATGGAAAAGACTAGATGAATTTCTTAAAAGCTATTCCAGTCTTACATTTCAAGGATTCTATAGTTTGATTCTTGGTCAGTCTGGGCCACAGATATGTTCTGTAGACAGTCTCAAAATTGTTTCAGGAAGGCTGTACTCTGCCTCAGATGTTGTTTGCACATCAGGAGGACCAACTTGTATAACCAAATCTCAAGAGTCACTGATCTCTTTACCCCAGGTTGCATTTGAACAGTAGGTTCAGAGGTGAAAGGTAGTTCATCTATTTGAATAGTGAATCTGTTTTTGTCCATTGTTTAGTTTCCCAGATCTTTAAAACCGGGATAGACCTGTGTTGGGGATGGCAGGGAAAAGTAGTGGCAAGAGACACATTTATTACTTATTAGAGATGGAAGCTTGTTGCACTTTGTGTCTGCTGAAGTAGCCATAAAATCCCAGTTTAAACCATGTACCTGGCTAATAAACACATTTGCTAGAGTTTCATCTGGAAGCCAGTGACTGTGGAACATTTTGAAACACTTTGTTAAAATTGCATTTCCCAAGGAGCTTAGGCACCTGCCTCAGCATCCACTATCAAGACTTGCAGTCCTGCATCTAGGCCCTCCTGTCAATGAGATCTTATTAGCATCACTTTGCCAAATTAAATGGATTAAAGTTGGGAAGCAGCTAGAGCATAGAGCAGTCACATTGACTGTTGCCTTATATTGGAGTGAAATTAGCTGGCCTCAGGCTCCCTGTTAGGTGTGTTGTTGCCCTCAGTAGCCACGCAGTACAGCCGCTTTGCTTCTGCTTCACAAAGTGAACAGCTCAGTCTGTGAAGTGCTGGATGGAGCCACTTTATGGTAAGGGAAGGTACTTGGGTGATGGTGATGAGTGGCAAAGATGAAAAGAGTCGGAGCTTTTTTGAGGGGATTTTGAATTACTTTTTCATGCCTAAGAAGAAGTTTCCCAGCAACTACTGGAGAGTTTTTTTTCAGCAGGACAGCTAAATGATTCACAATTTCATGTATGCTCCTTTAAATTGGGATTTTCATCCTGTGTACAGGAGCATTACTGCCTTACTTGGCTAGAAATTTGAATCAAGTATTCCCATCAAAGCTTCGTCTCTCCTGGCTAGCTCAGCTGTTCCAGGTGAGAAGTATTAAAACTTTAATGCTTGAAGGACTCCAGGGGCTAAATTACTCAGAATGAATAAACATTTTTTTCATGAGACCATGGATTTGGGGCGATAAATAACAAACATTCTTTTGCCGTGTCTGCAGACAATTCCAGGTTTTGATACAAAGCAGAGGATAGGGGAGAGAGAAGGGAGGGGGGGAAAGGCAAGGGGAGGCAGGGAAAAGCTACACTAATCCATCTGAGCAAAGGGCAGAGAGAGAAAATGGAGCCACTAGAATTAGCATAAAGGCTCAAAGGGACACATTCAGATGGCCTAAATTCTGCCTAAATCTCTAAGTCCCTAAGCCTAATGTTTCCCTATTAACTAGGGATACAGGAAGGCCTAGAACCAGCCAATAAGAAAGTCAAAAAGGCCGGGGTAGAATTTGGGCCATCTAAATATATACTAAAAAATCTTCATAAAGATAGCCTTGATCCTATATGGATATATAACTCACGTTCTTATTCTGCAGGGCAGCAAGCCCTTGCCATCTCTTTGAAAAGAGTTGGGAACCATATAAGAGATAAATTGTCAAGCCTCTGCTACCACAGCAATATTTTCTGAAACAGGGAAAGATATTGGTCTTACGTCTTTATTGCCATTGTTTTCCTAACAGCTCCAAACCTGGAGTCCTAGTCTGGTTCCAGATCTGGATGTCCCCAACCTTGAGATAAGTCTCTTCTGTAATTATGATTCAGTATTAAGAAAACCTAGTTGAAATATTTAGATTCAGATGGAAATTGCTGAAAATCATTCAGATTTAGAAATTTTGGATTACTCAAACTCTAGCCTTAATTTACTTTTGTTGTGGGTTTTTTGGTCTCTTCTGCTTCATTCCTGCTCACTTTTCTACTGCACTGGTTTCACCTCCTATAATGATGAACATGTAACGTTCAGTTTGCTGGTCATCCTCTACCAAATAGTCCCACAGTATCCTAACAGTGATCCATCACCTTCACAAGCTGCTCAGGATGGAAGCCTGGAAGGTTTTAAGCTGAAAGAAAGGAGATGTTTTATGTAATGGAGAAAATGGTGAAAGATGGGAAAAGTTCCTGCCCACTAAGGTTTTGGAGTGCTTACCAGAGCCTGGCAGCCCCAGATATTACCCAGTCCTTGCCCGATTTCTGCAGAAAGAATCTAGCCTGTAGTAAGTCATTTCCCATAGTGAGCATGGGGATCATGGTCTGGCCCTCAGTGAGAATAACCAGTAGGCCTCTTTCCAGTCTTACTCTGTTGCATCAGGAGATAAGGATAGAGAAAACATTCCTGAAATTAACACAAAGACACCTCCTCCTCCCCGGGAGATTTCTTCATTGCTTCCTTTTCACTAGACTTTGAGGACAAAGAGTGTGAAATTGAATTCAAGAGTCCACACTGCAAAACAAGGGCAGGGGAGCTATGTTAGTGGAGTATTAAAAGATAAATCTTTCTTTTTTATATATATTTTTTAATGTGGAGTCTTTCCCTTCAAACCATTCCTAATCCCTTCACTTTCTGTTTATGAATAGATTGAATTTTTCACTACGACATTGCCTAAAGACAATGAGCGATTTCACAACAGATGATTTATGTACTGGAATCTAGAGAGATTTTTGCTCATAAAAACACTCCAGCCATTTATCTTGATCTCCTGATGTATCAGAGCCACGGCTGTATGTCTCTAAATTAACTGCAGATTAAACAATTCAAGCTGGTTGAAAAGTGTAAATGCAAGAGAAAAGCTCAAAGAAGAAGTTCAATCAATTTCTGCGATTGGATTCTTATCAAGACAAAAATGTGAGCAGTTTTCATTGGCCATTTCAGGATAAACATGCCAGAAGGTAAATAGACTTCAGACATCTGTGAAGCTATATCACATGTGCAAGGGAGTAGGCTTAAATAAAGCAAACAAGCTTGAGTTTCCATCAGGGTAGGCATCTGCGTTTCTGAGCAAAGTTAGTTTGCAGATTTTTGGGGGGGCTTTTTCTTTTTTGCTGACAATGACCGGAAGGTACAAAAAGGGAGATGACTGCAGCAATTCAGAAGCATGAAACACAAAATAAGAGTCAGAAGAGAAACAAAAATGGGAGCACTGCAGAAAAGAATAAGCTCTATGCAGTGTACTCCGAATACTTGAAAAAGGAGAGAGAGAGAGAGAAAAACAAAAAGTTTCTTCCTACAGATCTTCAGAAAAGCTTCCTTGGCATTTAAGGGCAAAGGCAGTATGTAGTTCAGATCAATTTGTCTTTTTAGCTCATGATTTTGGAGTCCTGTCCAACTTTTTTTTCACCCATTTGCATTCAACATTCAGCAAATTCACATACGCTCACAGGTCCAGAGCTCGGTGCTGTTTACACCTCCACAAATTTGCACTAATGCTGTTAGGCTGATTTTACTCTAGCAATAGAAAAGCAACATGAACCCCTCGCCTTTCCTGGCAGTCCCTGCTGTTTTTATTAAGGTGTTATCTAGATACAGGGCAAAGCAAAAAAAGGTTCGACACAGTAATTGCATCTGAACCCCTCCTAGCCTTTCAACTTTGTGAACGTTTTTACCCTATTAAAACCTGATATAAGCATCAGCAGAGATGTGGCCTCTGCTCTGTTTGGATTCTCAGAGCAGTGTTTTTTAGAGCACGGTTTTACCGAGAAGGGAGTGCAGCAACTACATTGTATTTGCCTTGGTGCATGAGGGCTGCGGTTTGATCTGATTCAATCAAGTTTAGCTAATTTGGAAATGATGAGTAAGGTGGAGTAAGCTGCAAGGTGGTGTAAGCAGGTCTCAAAGTGGAAATTAAGGGACATAACTGGTAGAGGCATGTAATCCATACCAATGAGGTGTGCAGGTCGAAAGGGACTCTGACACCAAACACAGAGGGAAGAAAATTGAAAGAAGATTGTAAGACAAAAGAAGCTACCTTTTACTTCATGATTCTCACCTGATTCCTGTTTTTAAAGTCACTGAGCTTTAGAAAACAGTTTCTACGTCCCGGAGATGAGTGAGCATCAGTGAGCGGGAGTTTCTGTACGTGTGTGCAAGTGAGAGCTAGTTAGTGGGAAAGTACAGCACTGCCCTCCTCAGGAGAGCTTTATGTGGCATGGCCCCCCACCAGTGCCGGGCAAGGCAGCTGACAGCCCAGCCACATGGCCAGAGCAGGGGTCTTCAGCTCTGAGTTCCAGATTTGGCCATCGAGATGCCCCAAGCGGTTGTGACAAATAGCAAAAAGACAACGACGACATTTGTAAATTGTCAGAGATTGCTCCACAGGCAGAAAGGCATCCCAGCTTACTTTCTGATCCATCCACCTCCACTTGGACGAACTTCCTGTTCCCGGCAGCTCTTGAAGAAATCTGGCAAATAAAGGTGATAAGACAGAAGAGACAGAAATGAGCATGGAGTTTAGCAAGCCACTAAAGGAAAGGGAGTTCCTAAATGGGAGACATTATTCCTTCCCATCCCTATTATCATTCCTATTTCTCAGTGTGGAGAGACCAGCCAGAGAGAGACCTCTTTGTAATGGACACTTAACACTTGAGACCCTAAAGCCATCCTAGCACAGTGCTAAGGTGCCAGATGAGTTGTTTAGAGTTGAAAAGGGCAAAGAGTATTTCAGACTTTGGGACATGCAGACACAATACGGAGCCAAGCACCTGCAATTGTCAGGTATTTCTCCCTTCTCAGTGTATGGGTTTGGCAACACTAGGTCATGGATACTGTATGTTGCTTTCCTGGGCTCTGCAGGTTCCTATCATCTTTGATCTGTGCTCCAGAGATCAGGTTTGAGGCTACAGTTCCAAGTGGCTGGAACTAGTCACAACCACACTGGAAGAACAAAGCTCCAGTGAAAGCCTTTCCCCTTGGGCCAGAAGAGCTGGCTGGCTTCCTCTATGACATGAAGCAGCATGGAGAACACCACTGCAAAGTCATACTATAGACATGGCCTATTCCAGTCTTAGGAAATCATTTCCTGCAGCAGTATATGGTCAGCAGCAGTCCACTGTGGACTAGGAGTCAAACAACTATTCACCTCTGTGCAGAGCAAAGTGATTTTCAGGCCCGTACTCCTATGATTGCCTGGTATACTATCCCCCTGCTCCATCTTCTCACCATCACCATCAGCGGACTTAACGGTGACTATACATATGATTCGCATCAGTCTAAGTTCTAGTTGTACAACTAATGAGTTTGTATTCAAATACAGCATCAAACATTGTTAATTTTTTCTATAAGTATGCTTAATAAAGAAAGATGTGGCTCAGTGTGTCTAAGGCAGAAGAACTGTAACCAGAGACTTGCTGCTTAGGCTGAGCCCCTTGTCACCTCGTACTTCATACGGTGGAGGACAGCGCTGGAGAGTTTGGGGGCTTCCCCAGTCCCAATCCTGCTCCCTGTCCCTCTCAAACACACTCCCCAAGCTTCCACAGGGAGTTTTAACACTCGGCCTCATCTGACGCACACCCATCAGCCAGACTGACAGGCTGCGCAGGCAAAGTTTAGAGCTGTCACATCGCATCACCACGGGACTCCTGTGCAGTGCACCTGGCTCTTCCCCGTGGTCAGCCAGCAGCCCCGGCAGCCCTGCAAAGCTCCTGCTCCAGCCTGAATTTTGGCAGTGAGCAGGAGCATCCTGACCTCCATGCAGGCAGCTTTACCTTCAGCACATTTTCTCAGGGCAGCCTAACAACACTTTTTGTGAATCCAGCCAGAAAAGAAAACTGTGTTTTAAGCAGCAGAAGAGACCCAGAAATTAAAGCAAGGTGGTTTTTTTTTCCTCTCTTTTACACTATTTGGGAACAGGGATATGGATATATTAAGGAAGGCACTCAGAGAACAGTCTTTGCGCAACTGTGCACTCTATGCACAATTTAAAACCAGAATAACTGAGGGAAAACTGAGGCTTAAGACAGATGCAGGAGAGACCACCTTGCTCCTACACAGGCAGGTGCAAGGTCATCCTGGCACTGGCAGAAAAGAGTTAACAGCTTCCCCCAGGCAGGAGGAATTGCCCTAATTGCCTAATTGGGCTGTAGCAGAGTGAGTACAGCTGGAGATGTGGGAAAGCCCCTCACACTATAAAAGGGATGTGCTTTAGTGGGGGGTAAGGTTTGCATTTAGCACTGTGGTTAGGGGTAGGGTGAGTTCCAGGAATGGACTGGAAAGGGAGTTTTCTTTCTCTGTGGAAAGCCTAGGTTAATGGCTTTAGTCTACTTGTCCTTCTAGAGTCTACTCTTACAAAGGCTTTAAAGGAGGTGAAATGGCCTTTATTTGCTTTCCCATTAAACTCTTGTCTTAAAGGTGGTTAGGTGCCTTCCAGCTTGAGAACTCTTTCTTGCTCTTAGACTAATGAGGAAGGGCCGAGGGACTCAGACTGATCAGACTTTCAGTCATGCCCAAGAACTGAACGTGCTGGCGTTGCACTTGCTGAGTCAGAGAGGACTTTGCCTGGATGAGGGCAGGATTAAGGTTTCAACTTTGCCACTGTTCGTTTGGGTTATTAATATGAGTCCAGGGAGTCTCTGACACATGGGCAAAGAAAGAGTTGCAAAAGCTGAGTCTCTGCCTCTGAATACAAAGACTGAGGGAATTGAGAGGTTTTGGGCAGCCTGGAAGGGAGAAAGGAATATCCCTGCCATCCAGGAAGGTCAGCTAGGTGCTTGAGGTTTTCAAGTAGCAGCAAACCAACAGCACTGCAGAAAAACAGCAGTATCAAAGGAGAGCTTATTTAAGCATCAGCAAAGTGCAGTGCTGAGGTTCTGGAAATGTTCCCCTTAAGTTCCTTCTCCTGTAATCTACAAAACATTATCGCAATTGTCACATTTATTTAATAAAACACCAGGTCCTGTTTACACTTTAAAATATGCAGCCTTAAAAAAAAAAAAAAAAATGCAGGCCCCAGGAGTCTGACTAGCACAAATGGAAATAGCATGAACCCTGCCCATTAGCAAGTGGTTTTCCTGCAAACACAAGCACAGTACATTACTGGAGCTTCAAGTAATTCTGTGCTCAGCGTATATTGAGGAGGAGGAGAAGGAAGACAGAGATTATTCATAGGATTGGAGTTTAGCTCAGAGGAGAGTGAACTCAGGTGAAACTGAGCCAGGATGATGAATAAAACCTGATAGTAGCAGAACCGCAAACTGCACTCAGTGGCTGTGTTATGTGTTGCCTTATGGTGACTTGATTTAATAGGACAGTTTAGGGTTTGTCTGAAAAAAACCCAGAGCCTAGTCCAGAAGGAAACAATAAAATGAAACAAGGGGAAACCCAGCTTTATTTTTTTTTTCCTTTCATGCCAGACAGTACTATCCAAACCAACAATACAGTAGGATCTGGCTGGAAACTACCCAATGCCCCTCCAAGGAGCATCCCACAGGCACTGCCGCATCTCAGCGGCCATCCTGGCTGCAGGTCAGAATACCGTGGGGCAGTGCTGGGTCTGCGCCAGGATCGGGCACTGAGAGCCTGGTAGAGCTGGGAGCTGAACTCAGGTCTCCTGTATCCTGCTCAGCCCCCCTGTTCTCAGAGTTTGTCTAAAGCCATAAGAGCTCGGGGAGGGGGCAGGGAACTTATCATTGTGTTCAGTGGAAGTTTGTGGATTGCATCCTGCTTAGCTCTGCTAGCACATTTTGCAGCAAAAAGAGGAATCAGTACAGCATCCCCCCAGGCTGTTCAGTTAATTGGCAGCTTTCAGAGCCCTAAATCTACCCTTGTCCCCTCACCAGGCCTGGATGCTAGCCCTAGCCCAGAAGGCTGCAATGGAGATGCTGTCTGGACGTGCTCTGAGCAAGGGCTTCCCATCTGCCAGCAAGCTTAGGGAAAGGCACCTTGGCGAGTAGATAGCCTATTTGGCACATGCATCCTGCTGCAGCCCCTGCAGATGGCATGGCCACACAGAGGTGAGGGACTCTTCTCCCCTCACCTTCCCAGATCCTGCCACAATGAGTATGCAGTTGGTTGATCCAGGGCTGCACTAAGTGGCCACGCTGAGGGAGCAGGAATGGACTTCAAGGTACCTTCAGGTTGGATGCATCTCCTTTCCCCAGGAATTCATTCACGGAATAAGCAGAGGCCTCTTTTGAAGCCTGTGTTCTGCTAAGTGAATAAATAATGATGCAATCTATACATTTATACATCATCCCCTGCAAACAGGGGCCTATTTAGGACAAGATCAGACTATGCTTCTCTCGGCAGGGGTTGCATTAGCAATTCATTCTGTAGCATAAAAGGAGTGTACAGAGACAATCATCCAAAGCCTGAATAAAACACTGGAGGAGAACCAGGGACCAAGGGAGGAAAAGGATGATTCCTTTGAAAGGAGGGGGGAGAAAGCCAGAAAGAGAAAATGCAGCTGCTCTCCTGGAAAAGTAGTCAGAGAAATAGGAAATCTGGCCTGGTTTTTATTCCGGATTGATAGAAGGAAAGGAAAAAAGGAAAAAAAAGGGGAGGATAAAGTGTACTTCTCATCTCTAGATTTGTGGAAATAGGACTAGCAAACTGAAAGAATATGTGAAAAGAACTTGGGAAGAAAAAGAGAAGAAAATGTTATCAGAGATGTATACAAATGCGTATGTAGGCAGGTGTGTGCACAAGCAGCCTGGAGGTGATCAGAAAGATTCTCAAGTAAAATAAAAAGATTTAGAAGTACAGAGATCCTGCTTGATAAAAATATATTCTGCCTCCAGGATATGCGGTTTGAAAGATAAGAAATTAAGGCTAGTGGAAGTTGGGAATGTGGAACGTGGGGAAGGAGGAAGGAGAGAAGGAGAAGAGACACAGGACAGGAAAGGTGAAGTGAGGATGTGTTTATTCTGACCGCCCAGACCTTTCCAAGGCGCATGTGGGATCGCTTAGCCGTCAAAGGATATAGCCTTCCCAGACAGAACGAAGCACAGGACCACCAGCATCATTTATCTTTTTCTCTATTTAATGGTCTTGTTTACATGAAGACCAAGGCCTTCAGCTGGAACTCCTGACATGGATATAAATTTGTGCCTGTTTGGCAAAAAAGAGAACAGACATCTAAGAATCCAGAGGCTTGGGGTATGTTCTCCTAACAGAAACCTCTTCAAAGCCAAATAACTATGCACAGAAGCTACCCAAAGTTACCGATGACCTTCCTTAAATTCCCCCGCTGATGTTCCCTGCCCTGCGAGTGTGCAGCAGCATGTGCTCAGCCAAAACACCACGTCAGCCCACTCTGAAGGACCTTAGCTTCTGCTGAAGGTGTCAATTCTGTTTGACATTGTCTCTGCACCTCTCACTGATGACAGCACAGTGAAGTGTCAATATTTAGCAACACCTTAAGCAGCCCTCCTCCGACACAGTGCGACTGAGAAAGGGCTGAGAGCAAACCACCCTCTATCCCAGGGCTCCTTTTCTTCAAAGAGCACCTCTGCAAAAGTGCCTCCTAGAATCACTTAACAGACGATGCTCACCAATTTCTTTTTCTTTGGATTATTTGAGTCTCAGCAGCTCCGAGGGATGCCTTGTAGGTAGCAGCTTTCACTGCTATTACCCTGAAAGCAGCAGATCCTTTAATTATGCACTACAGAGACTGAAACCAAAGGTTGTGGCCTTATATCGGGACCATCTGAGTCAGTGCTCATGCCTGACTCTGTCTTCCAGCATCTCTTCACCAGTGCAACATCCCAGTTGCGATGGCAGAGCAGATGCCTATTTTGCAGCACTTCTCCTTTGCTACGTGAAGAACCAGTGCCTGCAAAGCAATATTCAGGCCAGCTCATGCCAAAGACTGTGCTCCCTTCGCTCTTCCGACAGCCTGAGCGACCGTCACCCCAGACCTCCGCCAAACAGCCCGCACAGACCAGCCACTCTCTGGTCCGGCCTTTATTTCTACTTGGCTCTGTCTGTTCATGCCAATGAGTCTTCTGAGAAAAACGCTAATTAAAGGCAGGCGATAGTTAAACTTTTGCTAATCAAGACAAATGAATCAAGTCTCGAGTGTATGATAGTGGAGCTGAATCACTGCTTCCCCCACACTAGTCAGCCTTCAATTACAAGCCTCAGATATTATCGTGAAATATTTCCCCTAAAGCCCCATTCCACAGCTCTGGGTTATGGTTCTCCTGATTCGTGGTGTTTATTTAGCGCTGTGGGGGTATTTTGTCAGCAGAACGCACCAGCATATCCAAATGTTAACGAGCCCATTAAGGACAGACGAGATGTAATCGGACCAGACACTCTCGCTGACTGGCAGCAGGACAGACTGAAAATTCATGGGAAAATGTCTTCCTTTGCCCAGTCACAGTGTCTGATGGACTTAGCAGAGCTTCAGGGCAAAGGACATAGGCCAGACTGAGAGCTTGTCCCAGAAAATTACTCAGAGTAAACCAAGGCAAGCACTGACTCTCTTTAGAAGCCTAAAGAGAAAATTGGAGGAACCCCCCTCAGAGGTTTGGAGGGAAGCAGGAGTGGGCCCCATTTTCACCCTCTTCAGAAATCAAAGGATTTTGCAAAATGCAGATAGCATGAACCAAAGCAGAAACTGAGCTACTGAGTTGGAAGCAAACCATCCTGACCTCTATTACTCTTCAGAGTTGTTGATTTAACCGCTGTATTTTCAAACACCTAATTTGCACCCTCAGGTCACCAATATAAAGCTGCGAGACGGAGGCAATTGGAAAAGGAGAGTAGTCTGGGCTGCAGCAGAGAGGGAGAGTTAGAAAAGTAGCACTGCTCATTGTGAACTTAAAATCTGCAGGTGAGCAAGACCTGCACTGCTGCTGAATCAGTGCTTGCTTTGATTATTTTTTTGTAATAGATAACCTAAAAATCGTATTTAAATGACTACATCATTTTCAAGGGAGCAGCGGGACGTGCAGCGTAGTCGAGTCCACCGTAGCAGGCTGCCTGTCTCGTGCACAGACAGTGAGGCTCAAGCCCGCGCTCATGCAGACGCTATTTGGCCGCATTAGCCCTCGACGGCATCTGTGCCCGTCCGGTCGCATCCTTGCCCCGACCTTCCCGCAGAGCAAGGGCGAGGGGGCTGCACAGCTGGCCCTTGCTCCCTGCAGGTGTCATCACATAGGCAGGTGAATTCGTTTCCCTCTCTAAGCCATCACAACTTTTGTGTCCAGAACCTTTAAATTCCCTTGTTTAAACTCTCCTGTCTGCATGTCAGCCTGTGGTTTTTGTATGGAAATGAGGACATTCACCTGGGTATGCAGTCCTTGTCCCTCTATAAATAAATGGCTAATTAACTAAAAAGGGTGGTAAGCAGTGATGGATGGAATTGTTCAACCAGTTTTGGGCAGTAGCCTGGCTGCAGGGGTTTGAACCAGCTTTAAGAAGGACAGTTGTCTGGGAGGTGCTCACTGAACAGGGGCAAAACCGCAGGAGGGACGGAGTCCTTGAGAAAGCAGACCCTGGAGTGAGGCAGTCCTGGTGCCACACGGGTCGGCGTCCTTAACGTATGCCTGTCACCAGCGCGCTGCAAGCATCTCCTGAAGGGAGGCGTTGCGCGGAAGGCAGCCGTATGGCTCTCCCAGAGCTCCGGTCCTCCCGTAAGGCTGCATCGCTGCGCGGCACGAGCCTGTGCGTTTTACATTGCACAGCCAAGCCAACAACCGAAAAGAGCAGTTAGTGCCACTAACGAAAACAGCTCTTTTGATCTCCTTGACATCGGTGCAGCAAACATCCCACTCTGGTGCACTCTTGCATAAAAGAGAAGCTTCTTGCTGCTCAATCACACTGCTTTTAATAGCTTTCTGAATGCAAAAATCCGCAGCTTTTATTTCAGTTTAATCTGCCAATTTTTCTAAGTCTTTATCACACTTTATCAAACAGTGTATCAGTGTGAGATATCCAACCCCCTCCCCTCAGGCATCTCCTAAATTGAAATCCCAGGAAGACAGCAGCTTCTTTCATATTTTAATTATTTTAACATTTTCCTTTAGTGGCCTCTGTATTATTATGACTTGTTTTTCTCTCTGGAACAGGGCTGTGATCCCACACTGGGTGGGAAATTTGTTTGTCTAGAGCAAAATAGCAGAATGCCTCTAATGCATTAGATATGGATTAGAGAAATTGTGTTTGGGAAATATATAATCTCTTGGTAAAAGGAGAAAAAATAAAAAGCCTATTTCATTTTGTTTCTAATTTGCTTTTCCCCGATTATAATTTTTAATGAAAAAGTGTGTTTTAAACACATGAGTGCTGCCTAATGTGCCAAGTATTAGGTATAAACGGCATCTCCAATAACATCTTTTCTCTCTTTGCCATTAAGGGCTCTGATTCAAGAAAACACTTAAGCATGTGCTCAAATCCACCCTTCCTGTAGAAAATACTCATGCGTAGAATTAACTTTAGATATCCTGGGACTTGCCCTTGTGCTTAAAGTTTGAGACATTGAAGTGTTTGTCAAGTTTGAGATTGTTGATTGATTTAGCACCACATAATCTGGTACAAAAGGCATCAAAATTACCAAGACTCTCAGTAGCTTTTCTGGGTTTCAGCCTGGCTCCACTACGATGCAGAGGAAAGTGGCTGCAGCACAGGGACAGCGTCCTGGCCTAGCTATCATGGGGTGAGCAGAGAGCGGAGCAGGGCTGTGGTGCATCCTCACGTACAGATGAGAACGTTACTTATTAAGATTTCTTTCACTACAAGCAGGGTTGTTTCCCTGCTGTTTCTCAGATAGGTTTTACGCGAAGGAGAAAGACCGAATTAAGTGGTCTCAGCCCAGGTGTGAGGGGACTTGGACAGTGTCACCACTAGGGGTCAGGGCCAAGGTCCTTGTGCCATGCAGGTGAGACCCTCCTGCCCGCATGGGTCCTGCTGTTTGTAACAGTGCTTTCCCTGTACTTCCGTATGTGCATGAGCCCCTGAGGCAGTTTTCACTGCGTGTCATTCCTGAAAACTTTTGAGGCTACATGTAAAGGAGATTGTTTTTTAGCTCTTGGAGCAGTGTCACTGCAGATCTTTGGCTCCAAACACGGGAGATCTCCAGCAGGCCCTGGGTAAATGTGGGACTCCACAAGGAAACTGGATCAGCGTGCATGAGATTTCTCTTCCATGTGTCAGTATATATGAGGAGCAAGGGCACTGAAGCTTGCTGGACTTATGTGCTTGTAAAACCAGGCAGAAGAGTCAGACCTGAGTTCTCTGGAGGAACAAGGCTGTGTTCTCCAGCCAGCCAGTCTTGTTTTGTTCTCTAAGTGCTAACACAGTCTTTCAAACTGCTTTTGATACCACTGTAATGAATTGTTCTTGCTCAAAAAACTCCAGCATAAGCCATGCCAATCCTTTTCCTTGCTCTGTGGCACCCTTTGCCTGTTCCCAGAGCATCCCAGTCTCTGGGATGGCATGCCTTGTCCTCCGGTAGCAGGCACAGTTCAGAGCAACGTTTTAATCTCCTCTTTCCCCAAGGGGTAGGACAACACCTGTAAAGCTCAGGAAGCTGTCAGAGTAGCAGTCTGCTTTTGCCCTCATCCAGGCTGGCCTCTCTAGCTCTTGGGTTGGTACAGAAGATCTGAATCTCGGTGTTTTCCAAGGTCTGATTTTAAATTCAGTTTCTCCCATTTCCCAGAAAATCATTCTGCTCTCACAGAGCTTTTCCAGTAACTAGGCATTGCTGGCACAGTGAGGCCAGGTCTATTATTATTGTATTTACTCTGGACCCCAGGTTCTCCTTCTCATCCAATAAATCCATGTGAGAGCAAGGGTTTTGATAGACACTTTAATAGAGCTTGCCTTAACCTGACCATGTTAATGATTTTTGGGGACTGGCTCTATGCCAGCTTGTGCAGCTCATTAGTTTTTCTTCTGTTATGGGCTCCGTTTCTTCATTCTTGTTTCTCTCTCCTGTTTCTTCTTTGCAAACATCACTGCTCCTTGCTGTCCAGTTCGCTGAGACCAGATCCCAGGGCTCAGTCCCCAGTCATGTGCCAAGATCTGCTCTATTGCTTAATTGCTGTGAAAACTCCCAATCACCTGGCAAATACATACAACCCCTGGAGACAGCAGGGATATCAGGACAGTTTGCCTCCACCATGTGTACTGTTTATTCTACAGAGTACTTGTTGACCTGATCTTAATTGATGATGGAGATGGAGAAGGGAAGGAGATCTCTTCCTACTTGACAGGAAACCAATGCTGAGCCATGCACTCACTATATTGCTGGCTCAGCCAGAATTTTCCAGCTGCGGCATTTGGGGAACCAGCTGCAGGGTTGTCCCTCTCTTGATGATCTCCTCTAACAGCAGAAACTCCTTTTTCCTCTTCAGTAGGAAGAGCAACCAAAACCGTCTGTTCAAATGATATTCCATCCTGTCTGTCCCTACTGTAGCCTACCAGGAGAAATACAGTGAAGGAAACAAATGGCATGGGCTCTGGGTGCTGTACAGGAACTCAAAGGAAATAAAATTTGATTTTGAAAGGATAAAATGTTTTGACTTCCATGATGAAACTAGTAATTGTCCATGGATTTGCTGTGCTCCAGAAATGGAACTTTGTGCTAAAAAGAGATTTTATGAAGCTCAAGCTGTTATCTGATGATGGAGAGCTCCCAAACCAGCCCTCATTCTCCAGCTGACTTCCTTGCAGTGCTGCTCTGATAGTATAATACATCTTGGTTGTAAGTATTGAGATTCAGCCATTATTAGCCAATATAGGCACACATGCGAGTGAGTCACGTACAGTTCCAAAGGCTTCTACCAAACCAAATAAAGGAAATGCTGGTAGAGTAGTGAGATGCCAGTAAGACTGATCTCTGCAGTTAGAAAAGTATTCTAAAGAAAAGCTACAAAATGTTTATGCTGTCTTCTGTACACGGAGGCAGGTATGCCTCCGGTACTGTAGTGGTTTACTGGTGAGTCTCTGATGGTACCTGTGTGGTGACACAGAGAGTGACCACGCTTCCTTTCTGCAGGTGCACAAATCCAAGTTCAGGGAGTTACTAAGAAACAGAAGCAGGCTGTGAACAGATTTGATATCCAGCAGTGATCTACTTTTGGGATTTTCGGGTGGAAAAGCCATAAAGGTGAAAGCAAGTTTCACCAACCTCTTGTATCTCCAGCTACACAAATGTTATCAGGAGCACTAAGCTCTCTGAATACTCAGTATTTCTTTTCAAAAGCAGATTCTTGCAGATGTGATTCTGGGTTTCCCAAAGCAATAATCTCTTCTCAAAAGCTTTCTTGCACAGGTGGTGTTAAAATCTAGGTAAACGCTTTTACTTTGTTCCATTTCTAGGTACCAAAGCTGTGCTAGTGCTGGATATAAACACTCAGATGACACAGAGACTAAAGCAATTCTAGGCAGAATCCCAACCTAAATCTTCATGGAGGGTGCAAAGCAACGCATTCTATGAGGTTTAGGAAACGATCCATCATTCCATTATATACACAGTGTTTTGGTTTCTTTTTCAGAGTACCTCTATACAGCTGTCACCAATGCGAAGTCTGTGTAGCTGTTGGATCCACAGTATTCAGCCCTGCCACACAGACACTTACTACAGGAGTTGGCGGGCTAGTCTCTTTAATTGGAAGAAAGGAGCATCTCTGTTCCTGTAGTGGAGCATACTTTGAGACCGGTTTTGAGTCTGTTTCATTTTTAAGTGTTCAGTATATTTTCTTGCAGTAGATAATCCACTTAAGACGCTTGTCGCTCTATATCCATCATTCCTGGACTCCTCCCTTGCATATTCTATAGGTAATTGCCATGCATATACTTTCTGCAATTTACCTTTCCAATTTCTCATTTCTCATTCTAATTAGAGGAGCAGGGTTTTATTGTTAATGATGGCCTTGGGAAGATTGTTATGGAAAAGGATGAGACTTGCCATTCCTAATGCAGTTCCTGTATGGTGAAAGCAAGAAGAGCATTTTAGGAAAAGGAACCCCCCAGTTTCTAGCATGATCCAGTGAAGACAGCTCCTGAGTTTCAGCTAGGTCTCTGAATGCCACTCATTCAATGACAGAGGATTGCAGCTGTGCATGCACCCTTGCTGTAGACCTAATCTCTACATGGTGCAAACCAACAGTAGCTACAATAAACTCAGATAATAATGGGGCCTTGATTTCGTCTTGTAGAGGGAAATGATATATGCCCACTCCACAACCCAGTTACACTACTTAGTATATTTACTCCCAAGGCTTTCAAGATGATTTCTTGCTTTTGGCCATTAGAGAAAAGTCGTTCTAAGATCTTTCTATCCTAACAGAGAAAATTTAATTCAGAACCTACATTTGGATTTCCGTTTTCGTATTATGGTTGATCTTTCTTTGAATTACTGCCCCAATCATAGTGGAAATTCTGATTACACAGTACCCACAGGAACAGAATCCATTTGGTTTACAAACTCCACTTTCCAAAGGAATTCACAATGTTAGCACAATCCCGTAGGCAGTTTTTGAAATTCAGGGTTTTCCTTCAATTCAGAGCAGAGCTAACCATCACCTGCAATAGCATCTCACAGGCTCTAGTGATGAGCCTCAGGCTGGGACAAATTCTGCCAGTTTTCTCATAGATCTGGAGGAATTCTACTGATTTCAGCAAGGCTCTACTGTGTTTTACACTGAGGTTCGCGGTAGAGTTTGGTCCATTCTTACTTCTATTTACTGTTTAACTCCACCTTTGCCTTTCTTCAGGATCACATCATTCTTTAGGATCAGCCATGAAGACTGAATTCACTCCAGAGCAACTGTGGTATTTTGATAACTTCAAATATCACCAACTTCTCATATTTAAATATACAACTTACAGGCCAAGGCAAAGTTTAACTCACTCTAATCAAGTATAAAATGAACCCTGAGCTCACAGTTACACTGTTAAAGACCTAGGTCTTTTTTATGCTGATCATTAACTGTAGCTAGAATATTCCTTCCTAGAGATTTGTTATTAATGAGTGCTGAAATTCCTGATTTCAATTAAGTACATTATGTTTATATTGAAATACAGTTGGTGCTGCTCTGGGGAAATACAAATACTGAGATGGGAGCTGGTGCCTCTTCTGCTAAAGAACTGCAAGGATAAACAGGACATGCAGCACCCCATTAGTTCTGCACAGTATAGATGCTGAACTCTCTCTCTCTCTCTTATTTTTTCTCTCCTTCTCCTTTTTCCTTCCTTCTCTCTCCCTAGCTACTAGGAGCATCTCCCCTCCCTGCAGTCATCTGATTCTGCCCCCCCCCCCCCCCCCCCGGAATACAGCTGCCCCCAGGGACTCATCACCCTCCCTGAGCCCTGGTTCTGTGCCTTTTAGCACAGAGACTGGTGCTGTTGCTTTCTGCCACTGTGGCCTTTTTCTCATTCAGGCCATGTCATCTCTGAGGGACATCCAGTGCTAAGCCACCAAAATGGGACTGCACAAACTGCACATTAATTAGTTCAATGCATCTCTCTGCTAGGGAAGGAAGAAGGTAACTGTTGCTAATGGCAGGCATGTTGAAGGAGGTTATGCAGAGCTGTAGGGTTCAAAGAAAGGGAAATGAGGGGGGACTGGCCCAGCACTGGCCTTTTTAAAACTCATTCCAGGCTTTAGAGCCTAGAGAGTTTATTATTGAGGATCTGCCTGCATCTCCTTCTTTTTTGTTTCCCTGCTCAGTACATAGTCTTGCTCTTTGAGATCCCTGTTCACACTTCTGTCATCCCTCTGTCTCTGACATTCAGTAAAACCTCAGTCAGACCCTCACTTCCCACTAAATGTCAGCACTGACACAAGGCACAACATGACCTGGACCATACTAGAGTATCACAGCAATACAGAAGGAAAGAATCGTAAAAATGTCTCCATCTCCCCCAAAAGAGACCCCCAGTTATGACATCTGCATTGGCACTATGTCCTGAGCTCTGACAGCCAGGTCTCAGCCTGGGGGCAGCACATGGGCTGGAGAATGCAGACGTGGGGCTACCTCTGTGCCATGAGCTGAGCCCGAGTGCGGCGCGCTGAGCTGAGCCAGGCAACAGGAGATTTCTCTGTGTGTGTATGTGTGTTGGGTTCCACTGGCATTAAAGGACTCTGTAATTACTCTCAAAGGTTTCTATTATGTGCAAAACTGTCATTAACTCCCACTGGTGTGATTGCCCTTTATTGATAATGTAGAGCTCAGCAATCCTCAGCCATGGCTTATTGTGCTGGCTCATAGAGGAAGGAAATGAACCTGCCACCTTCTCCTTCACAGCTTGCTATTAAGGTGTAACATGCACATGAAGGTTACACCCACCCCTACCTGCATTCACCCACAACTGAGAAATCACTCATGTCTGCTTGAAATAATATCCACTAGTTCTGCTTATCTCCTTGGGCACCTCCATCAAAGCTATAGGCATGGAGATGAGGGGAGAGACCACTAAGATTCCAGCCCTTGCTGTCTACCAGTCACGGAGTATGGTAAAACTGAATTTGAATTTACCTTGTGGCTCATTCACTCCAATCATAAACCATAAAATAAAAATCAGGAGCAGAGGCCACAGTGTTTTGTTGGAACATTGGAGTTTGGTCCTGTTTCCAGTCACTGCATCTGTATAACAACATCACTCCTATACCATGTAATTAGACAATTTATTAAACAGCAACTATAGTAAGCAGAGAGCAGGAGACATACTTATCTTCCAACAGGAAAAAAATATTATGGGGAAGCATAAATTTTTCTTACTTAGTCTGAGCCACCTCCTAATGGGGAGAATACTTGAGGGAAAATGTTTTTTTCCATGTAGACATTGGACTAGCATCCTGTTTGCACTGCTCTGCCACAGGCTTATTGTGTGACCTTTGCCATGCTACCCAGTCTTATTGTCACTCATTTGCCCTGTGTAAAATGAAGACAACAATCTAGCCTTTCTCCCACATGCTGCGTAGTTTGTCTTTATCAACTTTTCTTGCTCTATATCTGTAGAGCTCTGAGTACTCTCTGTCCCTACATTTCTCTGTGATCCCCAATAACAAGGATTTTTCTTTTCAACAAGGTCAAAGCACCCAATTTCACAGACTGCCAGAAAGAGGCAGCATATTCTGAGGTTTGCATCTTCCAAGGTGAGAGTCAGAGAAACAAAGCAAATGCCATTGTTCCAGGTCCTCAGAAAGAAATTGCCTCGGTGTGAAATTCAGCCAACAAAAAAACTATTTCTGACAAAGATGAAAATGGTGATAGCCTGCTTCCTTGCCCATGGGAAAATACATGAGACCCTAGTCTCCTAGGCTTCATAAGCCTGAGGCTGGAAAAAATGTTATTTCTTTATTGAGGCCCAATGTACTGACAACATTACAACGTGTGAAACAAAACGTCCTCCAGTGATTCCCTTGTAAACCCTACTGAGCAGCTTGGCTGATTTAGCTGCTAGGGGCTTCAGCTGCATTTAACATATTGCGTTGCACTTCAGCATCATGCCAAGCCTGCACATGGGAGTGCTCAGCACCCACAAGTGCAGCTGTAGCCTGTGAGCAGGTCTAGATCTGGGTACATGAGAAACTTTTGTTCAGGAAAACCAAGGTTCTCTTTGATCCTGCCTCCTGGAGGAGGTTCAGAACATAAAACATTCTCATCAGTCCTTCCCATATCATGTTAGCGGACCTACATGGTCACAGCTGACCATGCTGGGTAAATAATCTAATGTAATTACAGGGTAAAGAAATGGCAAATTCTTTTCTAAAACAGACTACAGCTTGCATCTATTATTTATTAGAGGCAACCAGCAGAAGAGAGCAGGTTACATGGTAATTACTTTTTGACCTCCTGGAGGTAATTGCATAATCATTTGCAGAGAATTGCTATTACAGTTGGGTGAATCCTGCAAGCCATTTTCCAAGAACAGTCATTTGAATTTTTAAACCAATTTCCACCTGACTAAAGAGTTTTGATAAGGTCGCCCACTACCCCACTGTCTGAACCGCCTTTTTTTTTTTTTTCCTGTTTTTGTGGTGGGGGGGGGGTTGTGTTCCTCAGGTATTCAAGAAAATAAGCTGACTAGCAGGAATATTCATTTCTATGTGGTCAAACACTCAGATAAGCTTAGACCAGCCCTTCTGTGGTTGAAAACTGTCCATAAATTTTACAGTTGGGCAGAGAGAGGTGGTTCCTTTTTCAGTGATGCTGTGAATAAGTCAATGTCTGCAGAGTTTTCTGTTTGGAGTGGAAAGTAAGGTGTTGAAATTCTCCGTGAGAATGCAACTTTTGATGTGGTCACTTCCTCAGACTTTCAAATAACATCTCAGTGCAATAGGCTTGATGGGCTGCACTCACCTTGCTGATCTCAGATGCCCGAGTTTCCAGCAGCCCAGAAGATGGACTGCCAAAGCCTGGGAGCAGGCTAGCAAGACATTTCCTGGAAGCTTAAATAGGTCTGCCAAAAGTCCATCCCGAAGCAGGTTTTTGTGATACATCGGATAACTTGGCCTCTGGACTTCTCTCTCTCCCTCTCTCTCTCTCTAATAACTAGAGAAGGAACTACAAAGTCCAGCTCAGAGCAGACAGCCAGAATTAGGCACCATCTTTAACACTTTTTGTCTTAATTTCTGGAAACCCTAAAAGGAATGAACTTTACTTATATTTGAACTGTTACCCTTGGGGTCACACACAGAGCAAAGGAGTATTCAGAGCATCAAGTATTAGTGTACAGTCTTATACGGTGTGCAGGTTTTTTTCTAACATCCCTCTCAGTCTGTGACTTCTTTCATTTTTCCTTCAGGATTCATGGAGACCCTGAGAGGACATTAGAAACCTTACAGGGGACTTTTAGCCCACCTGAAGTTTTCAGTATTGCTCACCCTGCAATAGCTGAGACTGTGCTATTTTAAAATTTATAGTGTAATTGATTTCTTTATAAATCATTCAGCTCTTATTATTTATTAATTCTTCTGTCAAGGTTAATTTAAAATACTTCTAAATAAGGCTGCCTGACAACACCTTTGTTTATGAGATTGACAGCACGCCAGTGCAAGTTTCTTTATCATTTGCAAAGGCAAACTGTAGACGTACTCATGTCCCCAAAATAGGCGATCCCGCTTAATTCTCAGAAACAGATTTAATACAAGCCAGCTCAAAAATCACTTGCAGATTTTGCAATTGTTTGTCATTAGCACTGCGTAATGGGACTCATGTGTTGTCTGCACGGGATTCAGAGCAAAATGTTTGAATGCAATGGATAACTTGCTGCTTTAACTTTGCAGGAAGTTGGCCAAGCAGCGCACCAAGCATGAGTTCAGCTTACATGTGTCTGAGATCAGGAAGAAACACTTTTTTAGGATTTCTCAGGTCCTCTGACTGTTCTGTTGGGCTTGAATATAAACAGAGAGACAGATATTCAGCTAGTGCTGCTCATTGAGGGGAATCATTCAGAAACATGAATGATATCTAGAAACAGCAGAATTTAGGATAAATTCTGAATTAATTCCACCATGAACGAGTCAAGCATGAATATTCATGGTGTCTTCAGCAGATCTGGGCGATCAGTTGCGAATATGTCTTATTACATGCCCTTAATGTTGTCTTCGTTTGTCTGTTTTAGATCATGGACTCCACAAAACAAAGTTCAGTTATCTTTATATCTGTGAAGCACCTGATGGGGCTATAGGAGCAGTCATAACTGCAGAAATTTTGCACTGCTCTGTGTGGTTCAGTGTGCCCATAGACGCTGACTCGTATGGTTGCTGCGTGGAGGATGAAGAGAGTCTTGGCTGTATTGTTACATTTAAATGACATCCACTGTGTGTGTTTTCTTTTGAACCGGTAATATCTCAGGTTTCTCTTCCATGACAACAGTTCCACAGCTGAGAATTGCAATGTGGGTTTCTGCCTCTGTGCCTCCCATGCTGGGGTTTCAGCAACATACTGCCCAAATATTTCAGGCTAAGGCTTGCATGTCTTCTTCCCTAGCTCCCACAAGAGAGGCCCATTTGTCTGCCGCCTTTGCTTGTGCAGCTTGGATGCATCCCTTAATGTGTTTTTTTTATTTGTTTTTTCCTTACTGTAGGGTGAATTAGCACAAGTCTTTCTTGGAATTTTGACTCAGTTTAGTGAACAATTAATGAACAGAAGTAGAACACTAGCACAAGAAAACATATTGTGCATAAGCACTGGTAAGAAAGGGAGTTGGCTGGATATCCTTGCACACCCAGGCTGTGGTTTTCTACTTCTGCTCGACTGTAAAGCAAAAGTATGTAGAGCACTCCGGAAAAGCTCAGAGAGTAATTATATTGGTTTCTAATTCTATCTTCCTCTATTTAAATTCTGCTCATTAGAATAGGATTGTGTGAAAGGTACCATAGTGCTAGCTGGCATTAGCTGTTGAGCTCAATTCAAAGGTGACATAAATGCAGGATTATGCCACACAGCTGTAAATCAAAATAATTTAACATGAGCCCATGTAACTAAGTGTGAGCTGGCATGCCATGCTGGTAGGCTGATGGATGATCTAAGGACAGCCGAGGAAGAGGGGCAGCCTCATACGGTAACTTCAGGGAGGCTGGGTAGAACAAGGTGACGTTCGCACTCTTAAGTTTAGGAAGCAAACCTAGCTTGCGGAAAAGAGGGTCCCCTGTGAAGGGGGCTTATTTGATGGGCATTATTCTGTTAACTCCATGCACATCTTTGCAGAAAAGGAGCTCCAATAACCTTGTGTATCCTACATTGTTGTCCCTCACCCCTCACTGCCCCTCATTCTTTCCATGTAAGTCTCTGCTAGATAAGAAACAGAGATGATTATTAAGATGAGAGTGGAAGAGCAGCCACTGAAGGAATACCAATGAAGCCGTATCTTGCTGCACATATAAATCAAGACCTTTTTGAATGGATGATCAGATATAGGCAAGAGAGTGACAAACAGTAAGTGATTCCCATCATCAACAGAATTCACGTGGGAGCCTCTGATAATTGGCATTTTTTCTCCATGAAAGAATAGAGATTTAAAGATCTAGTGATGCTGAACAGTACGTTACAGGCAGCCAACATCAGTCAGCAGTGACCTGCACTGGCAGCCGAGCAAGGATGTAAGAAAGCAAAGAGCTTTACAGAGAGTGGAGAGCTCGTCTGGAGACTGTATGATGAGCTCAGGCAGGAATTTGTTGTGGATTAAGAGCCATTATTGAAGACAGCTTTGTAGACTGGAGCCCTGGACCAAATCCAGAGCTTTGGGTAAGTGGCTGAGATGCCACTAACATCAATTGTGTTTCACATCAGCTCTGAAATTAACCACCTGTTTCCACCTGGTGGAAGGGTAAATGGCTTGTGCTAGCCCAGCTACAGTATCACCTGGAGTCAATTTTAATAAAGCCCTGCTGTCAAACAAACCCACAAACTTCCTCTTACTTACCACAGACAGGGTAGCGTAGATGCCTGAGGAGGCAATATCTGAAGTGTCCATTCTCCCACAGTTAACTTGAGAACTCTCAGCTTTTCCTAGACAGTAGATGATACAACTTCTTTACAGGAAGGAGAGACATCTGGAAAGCCTTGAATCCTGCCATAATCCCTCCAGTTCCACAGTGAGCTCGGCTGCTTTGAGGGAACAGCTCCAGGGGCAAGGGTAGGGATACAAGGTACAATAGCTCAATAACATCTCTTTATGGTGCCACCATTAACAAGGTACCTGTGGTCTTTATAATTCTTGTTTTGTCCCTTTTTGATCATGGTTATTTCCAGTAGCTTCATTTTATAACAGATATGTCTAATGGCATCAGCCGTCCCACCACCCTGTGTTTGTCCTTTCTCTCTGTTTACTACGCTACTTGTTTTTTCTCTTCTTCCCATACTTTCTTCTTACCTCATACTGCAGTGAGGTGGAGAACAGATCTGGCCATCTGAAAAATGACTCTTTTTTCCCCATCATTTTAAAATTAAAGTAGAAAGCTGGGAAATGATATAACTGGTTTTTATTTCTCTACTTTGCCATTGTTTGGCTATGTTAGTCCAATCAAAACTCTATATTCATCTCCAGTAAATCTGTGACTCTGAAAAAACATACTGTTCGAATGTAGGAAATCCTGACTCTGCAGGAAAATATTTAGTAAGATGGGCCTAATTGTTTGCATGTGCTCACCCAGACCGTTGGTAGAAACATCTGGAGTGAATCATTACACATGCAGTAAGGAAGCTCATGTATGTACTTTGGTTTCAACCTTGAACCTTGGTCTTTTTTGTTCCTGCCCAGGTGAGCCCACCTTGCAGTTCTCTGTGCTCCTGAAATGGCCCTAAATCACACACCATAGGGTGACGAAGATCGTAAAGGAGCAAGAAAGGATCAGCAAACATAAAATAGAAGAATGGCAGTCTCCCCACCTTACACTGCAAAAAATCAAAGGGAGTTTTCAAACAGCTCCATTTCCAGTCAGTTGGAGATTTAATCCACACAGTAATTTACTGTGTCTACACTTTTTCTCACTGCCCCCACAACTTCTCTTTCTCTTCTTCTAAACGGAGTTACTTTTTCTTGTCCTATAATAAGAGGAACCTGATGATCAAGACTTACATGGAAATGAAACTTTCCCTCCAATGTGTGCTGAGCAGAGGAGGCATGATAGGGAAGATTCATGGTGAAAAAAAAAGCCATTTATTGCAAAGAGCTTTTATATTGTAAAGTAATTCTAGTATTTCAAGAAAAGGGGACAAGTTCATAGAGAAAATTACGCCGGCTGAGACTGTTAGAGTCTGCAATTTTCTTTGCATGCTGCTAGGGCCAGTGATCACTCCAAATTTGTGGGTGTCCTCACCTAGCCCAACACTACGGCTTTCAGGGCAGTCCTGTAGCAGTTCTTGTTTGTTAACTGTTTCCTCCTCTGGTGGGTGAGGTGTTTTCTTGGTGATTTTTATTAGATAATGGCTCAGCGGGAAACCGAGCAGAAGAAACATTTTCATAATTGATGGCTCAATTTCAGTCCTGAAAACACTCAATGGCTTTTTCAGCCTCACTAACACTGGAAATTATTAGAAATTATAAACTGAGACGTGGCTGGAGCATATCAAAATGGACAAGAACCAGAAAGTACAGGCTTGATGGATTTTTCACTTTTCTTTTAGGGGGTCTGTTTGCATATTCTTGCAGAATTGCACAGAATTTAACATAGGAATGGGCCTCTTCTTTGAAAGGAAAAAAAAAAAAAAGAATGAAAGAAAGAAAGTGTAGGACTGCCCACCTGCAGGGTTGCTTCAGGAATTATAATGAAGTTCGATAAGTAAGGAAAAATGGAACTTAGGAAAAGGAGTATGATCAGGATTTTCAGAGAGATTTTCTAAAGGATCTGGCAACCATGATTTAGGAAAAGACAAAGATCTTCCCTCCTCTCATCCCCATGAGAGCTGCTGGGTTTTGGGGTCTCAAAAATCAGTTCCCAGAGCAAGACCCAATATCTTTAGTGTCTGTTTGCAAGGGTAGAGAAACAGGAACAGAGGGGAAACCTGTAGTTCTGTTTTTGCCTCATGTGATTCTAACTAAAGCAGTTTGTCCCATCACAGGCGGTACTGCGCAATGTCTATTTTTATTTTCAAAAAGATAAAATTTAGTGAGAAAACTAGTGAGAAAAATTTCTGTAAGTGGATTGAGATGATAAGACTAATGGAGATTATACAATTATTTAGTGACCATTGGAACATTTTGTTTCCCCAGTCCCAGGACATGTTCTGGCCTCTATATGTTGTTCTCCCACAGCAACATAACTGGGAACATGGAGCAACAGGTCCTCTAAAAGAGTATTCTCAAATATCTGAATTCCGAGTGTCACATTACCTTACCAGAAAGATGGAAATCCATTCCTCTTCCAGGGTAATATTGTCCCAGTGCTTATTACTTTTAGTCAAATGAAAATCACACACATAATCACAGAACGGCTGAGGTTGGAAGGGACCTCTGGAGATCGTCTAGTCCAAACTCCCTGCTCAAGTAGTCACCTAAAGCACATTGAACAGGATCGCATCCAGGTGGGTTTTCAATATCTCCGGAGAAGGAGACTCCACAACATCTCTGAGCAACCTGTTACAGTGCTCGGTCACCCTCACAGTAAAAATTTTCCCTCATATTTGGGTGGAACTTCTCGTGTTTCAGTTTGTGCCTGTTGCCTTTTGTCCTGTTGCTGAACACCACTGAAAAGAGTGCTGGCCCCATCCTCTTGACACCCCTGCTTAAGATATTTCTATGCATTGACAAGATCCCCTCTCAGTCTTCTCTTCTCCTGGCTAATCAGGCCCAGTTCTTGCAGCCTTTCCTCATAAGAGAGATGCTCCAGTCCCCTAATCATCTTTGTAGCCCTATTCTAAAATTAAGAAGCACGTTCATCTATTGTCTTAGTTTCCCCACTCATGGAAAGTGTTATGCTTGGAGAGGAAGGAGTGGTCATATCAAGGATCACTTTCTGACGTCCTCCGTTAGTGGAGATTTAATGATAAATTCCTACAAGAACAAATATATCTGGACTCTCATATAACACTGAGTTGATGTTTTCTCTTATGACACTTCCAATTGGTGAAATAGCTGAGGAAGCAGCACATTTCTATTTTCCATGTTACCCCTAGAAGTCATTAACAGCTGCTTCACCACAGCCAGTCCTATACTGTAGCATTTGCTTCTCAGCTACAGCTAAGCACCTGCTTCTATAAGTTCTGCTCTTTTGAGGAAACACAAGCAAAAGGGAAGATGCCTGCAGGCAGGCATCCAGGCAGGTCACTCTGAATGGCAAAGTCACCACAGAGTACTTCATCATGGATATATCCTTCCCCAAGGCAGCAGTTTTATTGCTGTTTTATTAAATTGCCATAGGACAATATTATGGCCCTGAAAATGATGTTAGGCAAGTGTGTACGATAAATGCACAAAACAGCACTTTACTGCAATGATATTTCTACTGTACACCATGCCATTTCATCACAACTAGAGTCAGCAAGAGTAGAGCTGGTAGAAGTTCCAGGGATGTTTATGAGAACATCAGAGCTACCCTACCATGAGGAGAAATTTCATCCTGGAAACGGCTTCATAGCAGGAACAGTGCAACTTAACTCGTAGGTCATCTCCATTTCTGGTTTCAGTTTAATCTGGTAACATCTATCAGGCCATCTCACCACCCTTAACATACTTATCATTTCATTACTGAGGGAATGCTGAGATTAAGCACTAAAAAGTGCAAATATGTGTCTTAGTTTTGCATATAATTAAGGGAAAAGGTGGTTACAGGTTAGATCCTCAGAAAGAGCTGTCTCCCTGCCTGCTTTCCATGGGCATGCCAAGCTCCATCCTGCCCACTGAAGAGGAAGACAGCTTCTCCAAAGAGCACATCATGCTAGATGTCACTGATTCCATAAGTAAGAGCATCCCCGAGCCATAGACCAAGCACAGTGGATTACAGAAGGAGCTGTATTAATCCTCAATACAGCCAATCTGTAGTTCACTCAGAGCTTTCATGATTACAAGCAGCTTTTTTCAGTTTAGTCTTTCTATGCACGCATCAACCTGAGCATCATCGATTACTTTAAAAGCTAGTTTTTTCTTTTTATTTTTTTTTTAAGCGGGTAGCTGCAAGCTTTGCTTTCTTTTAATGCAAATGATCTTATTTGGACCTGCTGACAATAGAAACCATTGCATACATTCTGAATATAGCATGGAGGCACAGAAAATAGAATATTACATTAGCTCATTTTATGAGATTTCTTTAGACCATAAATTAAAAAATGAAGAAAAGGAGGGGGGGATCCACCACCATAAAGAATGGATTTGATTGTTCTCTGTCTCCTGCCATTTCCATCCTCTTCTGCCACCTCTATTTTCATCACTTCAGGGACTTACTACAGCCATGGGATTAATGGACACCTAATGCCATCTCTGCTTTACAACCTGGAAAGTCTCTTGTCTAGTTTACATTGATTTTTCTTTTCTGACACATTTGCAGAATCTGAGATACTGATGGCAAGAAACAGATAAAGAAGGAAGACATGAGAAACAGATACATCCTCTGCCTCATGCTCCCTGTATTGAATATGCTTCTAGACTTTGGAGCCTGCAGATACTTCCAGCAGCAATTACCCCCTTGCTCTCTCCCAACTTTATAGAGGATATAGGAAGGGCAGCAGAGATAATGTCACTCTCTAGTGGGCTGATGTTACCCGTCACTCAGGAACAAATGGGGAATGCTTTGCCTAACAACAATTCCCAGTGCGTTGAGGTCCCTCTTGTGTGATTTGGCAATATGTTCCTTTTTATTGTAGTTCTATTTTTCTTATAATTATTATTAGAAAGGCCAAGGTAATTTCCCAGGATCTTCTCCAAAAGTGAATTAGACACAATATTCATCCTCATGAGGAATCTGCTACCTACCCTCCTGGCAGTGGAGAACAGGTCAAGTTGAATACAGAAGATTGATGGGCAAATCTCACAAATCTGTATCAGAAATATTGAGGGGGAGGCATAGACACATTAAGGTGTTTGTGAAACTAGATCTTTGCAAGGTCATTGACCTCCCTGTGCACTGTTCATCACCATGTAATCCCCAGTGATTCCCCTCCAACCAGTTTAAGGGTGCTGCTTTCTACCAAACTTCTCCCTTCTGTGTAGGGAGGAGACAGGAGCTGGGTGCACAGCCTGCTTCTCTACTTAGTGGTATCTCCCTTTCTTTTGTCAAAGTACCGAAGCAAAGCAGGACTGTTGCACCATGCACTGACAGGGTGAAATCAGCTGGTAACACACCAGCCCCACAAGATCAGATCAGCTTTGGCAAGATTAGTGAGACAGAAAGTGTGCCATATTTCTACTGATAGTCCCCAAAACCTCACCAATAACATTGCAATCCTTGACAGCTTTGCAGTATTTTGTTATTTAGTATCGTCCATAAGTGTCACCTGTCAGTAATACAGAAAAGATGAGTGATCTTCTAGTTAAGAAACTAAGTGATAGCTGAAGCCAGGCTATTTATCAGTAATAGTGATGAAAATACATAGCATCAGAAAGAACAGAAGGAAAATGCCATTTTAAGACCAAGTATCTCTCTTCCCTTCAGCACCTTTGATGGCAGCATCTTTTAGTGTCTAGGAAAATCTTTCAGAACAGAAGATGGACAAGGCCAGAAATGGTAACACAATTCCAGCTGGAGTTCAGTTGCCACTTGCTCAGTGAGTGATGTCTGTGCATAGAGAGCTTTTCTTTGTCTGCTTTGGATATCTGTGGTATCTTTAAGATTCTTAGAGGCTCCCCAAAGAACAGTCTGCCCCCCCTGTTAGGCACTGGTTTAAGCATGCAGCAGAGGTAGGAAGGAAGAGGGAGGGAGACTGATGCTATTCCATGTCATTTGCTCTTTGCTGTGAGTCAGTCTCTCTGTGCATGTGAGTGACACATCGTACCTTCGGAGCAGCGGGTGCCATTCAGGTCTGATGGTGCTGCTCAGATGATCACGAAGGCATCTCATTTCCCTTCAACTACACCATAATGTAATCTTATTTCTAGAGCACCCTATCACGCCAGCATCTTAAGGCACGTGTGTGGTGAGGTTTTTTCTTTCCACCTTGAGCTTCCAGTTCCAAGCGTTTCTCTCTCTGCCGTGGAAGGGAGTAAACTTGTTCAAATAAGCGTGACCCTGTGTTTTGCTGTCATCAGAGTAGCTTTTTAGAAGACATTTAATGTTTAATACGGAGCTCCTGGCAGAAATGAGTGATTCCTTGCTGGGCTCCTGACAGACTTCTGGAAAGTATCAAGGGGAACAAAATAAATTTATCAGAAAGAAGGTTTTCTACTGCAGTCAAGGAAAAAATAGGAGTGTGATCATTAAAAGAACGAAAAGTAAGCAAATGAAA
Organism: Rhea pennata; assembly: GCF_028389875.1. Lineage (NCBI taxonomy): Eukaryota > Metazoa > Chordata > Aves > Rheiformes > Rheidae > Rhea > Rhea pennata. The sequence continues at coordinate 7,396,494 of NC_084680.1, forward strand.
GGAACCCTGGTGATAGTCCTGTTTTCCATCTAGCTGAAGAAAAAGACTTGCAAACATTCAGATTAATCTTGCAAAATAACTAGTATCTGAAGTTTTCATTGCAAGAAATTACATGTTGTCATTGTGATTATTTATTTATTTTTACTCCAGTTAATAACTACATTCAGGAAATTAAAAGGAAAAAAGAGCATGCAATTCTGTCTGAAGGCTGTGAGGAAATAGACCAGCAATCAAAGAGAAAATAGTAGATGTATCTCAACAACATTGTTTTTTTAAAACGCTCCTATGCATATTTTCACATTTAAAGGAACTTGGGTTTGTTCACTGCATCTTTGCAAGGCTGGATTTCTTCTTTTGGGCGGTCGTTAAGGAAGTATTAGCTGTTTGAGACAGCTGTCTCAACTCTGTAAACCTCCAGAGTTTTTCTTTTGTTTGTTTCTGAAATTCTGAAATTCATATTTTTATTCATTATTCACCTCTACTATTGTTACACTGTGAGCAAGAAGAATTGGCTAGTGTCTTAGCTGACTGACTGCTCAGTAAGACAGTTTTCCAGCAGTCCAATATCTACATTTTTTTTCATCCTGTAGAGTGAATCCTGAAGGATAAACCAGTGGAAAGAAATCTTTCATAGCCACCAAAGGGATTTGATTGCCTTATTATCATTCACTTCAATGGAAATTTGACCTCTAAACCCTTCAGATTACTTTGAGAATTATATCCTATATCCATGCATTACTATGATTAGAATTAATGAAAGAAAGGAAATTTTTAATGAACATGATTCACCCCAATATGTTCAGCAGCTCAGTTACAAAAGTTAAGTGATGATCAAGACTCTGTATGCCCTAGGGCATGGACACTAGAAAGGCTGGATGCTACAGAGACTCTGAGATGAGTAGGCCAATAAATATGGTGCAAACTGCTATTCCTTCCCTGAAGTCAGGCGAATAATGCTGAATTTCATCTCCTAAGAATCTGCCTTTGAATTGTCAAAACTTTCTGGAAAGCTCCTAAGAAAGTAGACTTTCTCTGCAGGGAAGTGGGGGTATTCGGAGATTAAAATGTTTGATGAGGTTCAGACGTTCACAGTCCATCCCAGGCAGGGAGGGAAGGCGAGTCTTGCAGAGGTCTCCACAAAGCTGGCTTTAATCTGGGGAGGTTGGGCTCCTCCATGCCGAGTAGAGGGATAAACGAGGGAGAAAAGGAGTCTCTTCCTGACAATAATTCATTGCACCTGATGTTAATCTTCTGCTCTGAACTGTCCGTTGCAGATAACGAGAGCAGAGGCAGAGACCTCAAGACTGCTCCCCACAAATAGATGAAAGAACACCACAAAAGCTACCAGCTAAAGCAATGAGTGTTTTTGCCTGAGGACTAGAGATTTGTCCTTTCACTGCTTGAGATCTCCACTTCAGTACCAGACATCAGACTAGCCAAGTCTAGATATAATCCTCTCATTATCGTTATTTTTACCAGAAAAGCACCCCAGAGAAATAAACAAGGATCAACACCCTGTCGTATTAAACATCTTAAGGAAAGAGAATAGAGAAGGTAGACTGTGCCCCAGAGATCTTACAACCTAATTGAAATTTCAGGAACACCCCAGATTTGAGGAAGGGCTTAGTTTATTGCATTATTCTGCAAACCAGTTTTCTCATGTTTGTCAAGAGAGAAAGTTTCCTTCTTCACCTTTCCCTTCCAAGTAGAACCCTTCCTTTTTCTTCTCCTTTTTTTTTCTTTTCCTCCAAACACAAGACAAAAAGAGAATGAGAGGTGAGAGCTGATTGAGTGAGCAACAGCAGGGGAAAGAAATGAGTATTTATCAGTGTTTCTGTCCTTTTAAAGCACATCAATTCTAAAGCTGCTGACAGAGGTCTTGCTGTAACTGCTGGAAGAACCTCCAGGAGCTAATAATTTTATGTTCAGGCTTATGTAAAACCTGTTTTGATTAATTATTGATGCAAAGTTAGGAAAATGAACATTCGCTCTGTCTTGGCACAGCCCTATCAAATAGATGAAGCGGTGGCTGTTGCACAGTGTGCTGTTCGAGCCCCCCTCCCCTTCCCGTCCACAGCTCCTCATTAGTGTGGGAGATCCGGGTTCCTCGTGGAGGGCAGAGTCCCCACCACAGCAATGTCCTTTGGAGAGCTCATTTTCGAGCTCCTGAAATTTAGGTGCAATCACACCACAAAGAACCAGCTTTTCTTATCTGCCTCTGTCAGAGGTAGACCGTATTCCCTTTCAAGTGATCACTGTGCTGGAAAAATAAGCCTCTTTTTGAATTTCTGACTTGAGATTGGTACATAAAATCTCATTCTTATTTTACCATAGCTTATTTACCATAGCTTTGTGGGGCTGGTTGGGGGTCAACCGAAGGCACAGCTCTCCTATGTCCAGCACGGCACTCCTGCGGGTTCCCAAACAACATGTCCGTGCACAGAAAGCAATCCGGACAATAACTGCTTAGCAGATTCAATTCAATTTCACCTAATTAAATAGGTTCAGGAGCACAAAGACTGCAGAAATGGCTGCAATCTCATGCTAGACACGCAGCTGTGGAGCTGCAACATGCACTTGTAAAAGGTGCAAAAACTACATTTAGTGGAAATCGCCTTGCAATGTAAAAAAGAGCAACACTTAAAACTGCTTGATGTGGATAGTAAGAGCTCTACATGGAGACAGATGCATACCTGTGCTCTGTACACACCTGCATTCCCATGCCATGTCAGGCATATGCAAGCCTCCTTCTCTGTTCTGCAATATCAGTTTTGCCTGGATCCATCTCCACTGTTTTTTGTGGAGCTGCACTGGTCAGAATTGGAGCAATAAAGTAGAGAAATATAGTTCCAGGGGGTAGTTTTATCAGCTGCTTCGAGGTAACTAAACAGCTTAAGTCATCTTGCTCATTAATGAGCACATCATATAACCTTGCTCTTCACTTCATCACATTAATGTTCCTTCCAGAGTGATGCCATTTTACATCCCGTAGCCTTTTATAAGCTCCTGATGTCCAATACAGATAGTCTCTTCTTATCATCTTTTCCTTTTTCTTTTCTTTTCTTTTTTTTTTTTTTTTTTTTTTTTTTTCCTCTTTAGCACTCCTAGTTTCCCAGAACCATTTTCTAGGGCTCGCTTTTTACAATGATTTCAATTCTTAGCTCTTCACTCTTCCAATTGTTCTTTATAGATATGGAAGGTGGGAGACTTTAAAGCGCCCTGGCTTAATTCAGCTCCCCTTGAAGTCACTAGTACAGAAAATCCGAACTGCACATTTCCATTGATTTCAACAGGGAAAGAGTAAGGCAAGTGCTTTGGGCTTTAGAAATTCCCCCCCTTGATGTTTTCCCATCACCCTGTTCTCTCTTATTAGCATGCTTTGTGCCACTGCTCCCAGTTCTGCTATAAAGTGCATTCCTATTTTCGTTCTCTTTCTTACCTGTCCATCTCCATGCTTTAATATATTTGAATTTCTTTTTCAGTTCACTTAATTGTGACTTTCATAGGACTATAGTCCTGACTTGTGGGATGATTCCTGCTGCTTTTTAATGGAGTTTATACTGAGTTATTCTCAACCAGAGCTCCATTTGCTTAGGAATATATCACATGACCATATCATGAAGACATCATCTGCAGCCTCACAGTTAAGGAGAAACGTTTTCTTCTCTTGGATAGTCAACACTATCATCCACAGAATCAGAAGCAAATTTTTAAAGTGAAATGTTTGAATAAAGTTGTGGTTGGCATTATATTCAACGTGGACCTCTTGTACATACTATTCTGCTAAAGGAAAGAAATTGGAGGCAGGTTATCAGTAAACTTGATGCTTCTCATTCTATTTCTTAATGTCCAATTTTGCAGTGGTGAAGAGAAGAGTATCCTTTTTACTGAGCCATGGATGCTACCAGAAGCTCTATATTATACTGTAAAAGCAGCAATAGCCAGCTAACCCTCATCTCTGCAAATTTAAAATTCTACTCTCAAAGGTCAGTCAAGGGGAACATCCCCCAGACTTTCCTTGTGAGAGTCATCCTGAGATGCACTGTTAGCTGTGGCTTGGATTTCTAACCAAATGGAAAAGAGCCCAGAGATATGCAGCCAAATCCTTAGTGCAGTTCCACAACTCAGAGATTTTCTTCACCTTCAATGTACTCCCATGCAGCAAAGACATGTTAGACATCTGCCTGGACCTCAAGCACAGAATTTAAACGGTGTAGAGGCCTGATATTTCACCAAGAAAAAGCCACCACTAGTGCCTTTCCCACTTGTTGTTGTCACTAAGGAGAGTCAAGAGAGCACATCTCTTGCCTAAATCCAGATGAAAACCTATAAAAATGGCATCTGAGGTCTTATTGATTACTCCTTTACAGGCAGTTGTACAAGACATTCTTCCCAAAGCCCAAAATTATGTCTGAAATCAGTTTAGGGAACGAGCAAGTCTTTTAATTAAAACAGTCTGTTATGATGAATCTGTTATTACAAAGTCTTACCTATGTAAAACATTAATAATACAAATTTCATTTGTTTATGTCAGCACCAAGCATTAATTTTTAATGGCAAAATGTATGAGTTATGAAAGGCATTAATGCAAAACAAATCACCAACTGAGAAGGGAAAGGAAATCCATTTTTTAGGGTATGCAGTGGGAATGAAATATTATTGTAGTTCTAACCAGCGAAAAAAATATTTCTTAGGGCTCCAAGAGCAATTAAAACCCCCCAATGAAGCTTTAGGCTTTATCATCATGCTTAACATTAGTTCTAAATCCTAGCGAAGATTATATCCATATCATCCAGCCAGTGTCTTGATGCCTTCTCTGAAGAAGCCTTTTATATGAAATGACTCTAATTGCCATGCAGCTGCCATGAAATTAGATCAAATACATACTGCACAATAAGCAGAGCACTACCACAAATGAATGAGATCTCAGAAAGCCCATCAGTTACACATGCTGGCTTGGTGGGCCAAATTCACCACAGATATAAGTGGGAAAAACTCTATATGGTTTAGGGGTTGCTCCTCCTTTCACCATGAATTGGCATCAATTACCAGTTCATTCTTACTGCTTACTATTATAATTCTGCTGGAAAAATCAATACTAGGTCTTGTTTTCAGAAAGGACTGTTAGGGAGTTGGTTCTGGTATGCTGGTTCTGGGTCCCAGGCAGAGCTTTAGTAGGGTTTAGGATGGTAGGATGTAAGGAGCTTGCAAGGGTCACAGTGAGGGACACAAGTACTGCTGCCTTTTACCACAACAACCAAGTCCATCCTTAGACACACTAGTAACTTCCTGAATTTTCAGTAAAACTTTTCAGACGTCTAAAGGGAGGCCATGTCTGCTTTTCTTCTCAACACGATATGGGAACCATGGCTATTGGGAGCTTGCAGAGGGCCCCTGAAGCATAGAAATAGCATCTATGCGTAGCATTGATAGAGTTGGACCCAAAATGGTGTGTAACAAGTCAGTGTGCAGGATGTTATCTCTGTAACAATGAGGGACCAAAACAGCATTTTTCAGTGGTGGAATTGTGTGAGAGTGGCAAAATAGGACACGGAGATTGCTTAACACTGCTGGCAGGGTCTTTGTGAGCTACTCTGGGCATTACCCAGACAGGGTGTAATGGCATTTCTTGTCATCATCAGTCTCATCTAGCTGGGGCTGATAGAGGATTGATACAGAGCTAGAGAATGGTGGGCCTCCTCTGTTATTAAGGTTTGCTGAACGAGGCATGGCCTTTTGTCCCTAGTTAAGATTTCAGCAGTATAAGCAACGTACTTTGCAGCTTCTGTCTCTGCCCGACACTCTTCCTTTTTCTCTTCCTCTCTCTCTTTTTTTTTTTTTTTTTTTTTTTGTCTCAGTCTAAAAAAGTTGCTGATTTTAGTAATAGAGCAAGAATTTAATATCATCCTACAGGGTGCTACGACAAATCGCCCCTTGGTTCCATCGATTCAACAGGCCTGAAATATAGGAAGGTATCTAAGGGCGAAGAATACAAGATGAACTTTGCAGGTATAAATTCTGTAATATTGGATTTCTCCTAACACATTTCAGGGCTGTGTTGTGTCACACAAGCACCTGCTATGCCACAGTTTCTCCTTCAGCTAAGTGGCAGATTCTTGGTTGTGAAGCATTTAGAACAGGCCAAGGTATTTTATCCCAACAATAGCCCTGATATTACAACATTTGGCACATACACTGCTTCATGTTTCCAATAGAGACACACCACCAAACTTGAGGGTAGCAGAACATGTCTTCAAGCAATCTGAGGCTGTTTCTTCCCTGCAGGCTTCATGTACAAAGTGATATAAATATAGAGGAGGTCATGGCTGTAGGGCAGCAGCTGCCATACTGAGTATCAAAGACATGATAGGAGGAGTAATTGCAAATATTTGGGATATTAAGTTCTGTAATTTGCTATTTCCTCTTCTTCCCCACTTTCCATTCAAATCTGTAAGTATCCATATTTGACAAGGTTATAAAATAGTCAAACTTTAAGCTTCTTCTCCTTTTGGATATTATTGAGCTCATTTTTAAAGTTCTTGGCTTCAGAACTGAGATTTGGTATAGCACACAGCATTCAAACAACTGCCAACATGCCTTTCCGAGGGGAATCATCCAGATCACTCTGAAAGGCTTTTCAGAAGTTCTGAATCTGGCACTTTTCATAATGCTATATTCATATTAAAAAAGTAGGAAGTAGCTTCCACGTCATTCTCTTGCCCATTAAAATTAAAGCAAAGGATGTGAGGAGGAAAGTAGAACAGCTCATTGCATTGCCCTGAGAGGACATCACCATGTTAGGAGCTTGCTTTGACCTTCAACATCCTTTCATTTGAGATTCGGGCTCATTTAAAATTATTCAAACGAGGACAGGGATAGTACCTGCATGTGGTGCAGTGGACAGTGGGATATGTAATAAATGACATTTGTGTCTTCATTAACAATGATTTGCACATAATCTAGTTGCTAAACATCAGTTCTGTAGGTGAGGTCTCATGGCGAGATCCCTGTACTATTGCAGGAATAGCATCATAAAATGCTGTTCAACATGATGTCTCTTGTGTTAAATGACATCAAAAAACCAGCACTCAGCCAGCAAATTGAAAACACAAAGCCCTGTATTTTTGGTTCCACATTTCCCAGAAGTCCAAGGTTTTTTTTTGTTCATCAGAAGTGAGAGAGGAGGTGGGGAGAGATGAGCAGTTTCTGGCCTGAGTTGCTCAAACTACAGTCTTTTTGAAAGGGAGGACAGAACTGGTCTGAATGTGATAAAGTTTGTTTCCAATCAATAAAAAGAATTCAAGATCTACTTGAAAGAGGGAAAGGGTCGCTGTTGATAACCTTCACAATTCTTTTTATTTATTATTAATACCTGCTTGCTGGAACTCTAACAACAAGAAATAAGGAATGCTAGACAGACCAGAGAGATTCCTTGCTTCACTCCCAACCTCCCTCTATCTATCCAGCTGTTTTACTTTTCCTCCAACTCCATCTCTTTCGATTTGCTGCTGTTGAATCATCTGGGACAATGCATAAGAAACACTGAGTACCTTGGGCAGCAAAACACAAGTTTCTAAAACAAGTTATTTTCCGTAGTTTTTTCCAGAACTGCCGAGGGTAACAACTGTGATAGGGGTTGACAGGTTTTAAGTTTTCTCATATCCTACTGCGGAAAATGCTTCCATGCCACCACCTCATGATAGAGGACAGAGTGCCTTATGTGCAGGTCTAGTGACGATCTCTGGAGATCATCTAGTCCAACCTCCCCACTCAGCAGGGTCACCTACAGCATGTTAGACAGAGTTGCATCCAGGTGGGCCTTGAAGATCTCCAGAGAAGGAGACTCCACAACCTCTCTGGGAAACCTGTGCCAGTGCTCCGTCACTCTCACAGGGAAGAAATTCCCCTTCACGTTCAGGTGGAACTTCCTGTGCTTCAATTTCTGCCCATTGCTTCTTGTCCTGTCACACGGAACAACTGAAAAGAGTTTGTCCCTGTCCCCTTGACACCCTCCCTTCAGGTCCGTATACACATTGATCAGATCCCCCCTCAGTCTTCTCTTCCCCAGGCTGAAGAGGCCCAGCTCTCGCAGCCATTCCTCATAGGGCAGATGCTCCAGCCCTCTGATCATCCTCATAGCCCTACGCTGGACTCTCCCCAGTAGCTCCATGTCTCTCTTGTACTGGGGAGCCCAGAACTGGAGACAGTACTCGAGATGAGGCCTCCCAGGGCTGAGGAGAGGGGCAGGATCACCTCCCTTGACCTGCTGGCAACACTCTTTGCAATGCACCCCAGAAGACCATTGGCCTTCTTGGCCACAAGGGCACATTGCTGGTTCATGGTCAACTTGTCATCCACCAGCACTCCCAGGTCCTTCTCTGCAGAGCTGCTCTCCAGAAAGTCAGCCCCCAGCTTGTACTGGTGCCTAGGGTTATTTCTCCCTAGGTGCAGGACTCTGCACTTGCCCTTGTTGAACCTCATGAGGTTCCTCTCTGCCCAACTCTCCAGCCTGTCCAGGTCCCTCTGAATGGCAGCACAGCCCTCAAATGTCTCAGCTACTCCTACCAGTTTGGTATCATCAGCAGACTTGCTGAGGAGGCACTCTGTCCCCTCATCCAGGTCATTGATGAAAAAGTTGAACAGGATGGGAGCCGGTACTGAGCCCTGGGGGACGTCACTAGCCACAGGCCTCCAACTGGACTCCACGTCACTGATGACAACCCTCTGAGCTCTGCCTTTCAGCCAGTTCTCAATCCACCTCACTTTCTGCTTGTCTAACCCAGACTTGCTGAGCTTCTCTAGGAGGATGTTATGGGAGACAGTGTCAAAAGCCTTGCTGAAGTCAAGCTACACAGCGTCCACTGCTCTTCCCTCATCTACCCAGCCAGTCACTCCATCACAGAAGGCTATCAGACTGGTTAAGCAGGATTTCCCCTTGGTGAATCCTAGATGCCTGGACATTTCCAAAGGTTTCAGGACTCACCTTGCTTTCTTCAGGCAGATTGCAGTTGCCATAAAGTCTCAAAAATTACCTTCCAGACATTCAAGGCTGGATGCTCAATTGATATCATTTAGCATGAAACAGACAACCATTTGGTTCTGTCTGTCTTTAGTGAAAATCCTTTCTTAAGCTGGAATAGTGTTTCTGAGGTTCTTTATCAACAAGGAATGTCCCCAGGCACAATGCAACTAAATAAACACCTTTAAAAATGATGTATTTCCCCAAATTCAGAAGATCTATCAAATTCAGAGCCCATAAGTGGATCAGGTTTGGAATAGGGGGAGAGAGTGAGAGATTCTAGATTTTTTTTTCTCTGCAAATTTTGAGAAGCACAAACCAGCCGAGAACATTGGTAGCCTTTGTGTGAAAATACTCCACCAGCTTTATTGCTGATGCAAAATAATTTGTTTCAAGTTTTGCAATAGTTTAACAAAATAGAGTCATGAATGGGAGTTTTAATCAGGCAAATTTCTCCCCTTTTGTCCTGGATCAGTTCTCCTCTGGTCGTGTTGTCCATCCCCTTGCCATGGGGTAATTCTCTCCAGCTTTATCTCCTCTCTAGTTTTGTTTGTATCAACTACTGGATCTACATTTTCTTTGATCAGCTCTTGTACACAGGGAAAATGCTCACGTGTAAGGTGTTTGCCAGTAATCATCTTCAGTTTTTCTTCATTTGGTTATATCCCAGAATGATTTATTATAGTTATTTCAACTGTCTCTACCCTTTTACTCCCCAAAATTATTCTCTTTACTGTTTACCATTATTATTTATATTATTGTAACTCCTAGCTTCAGACTAGAACACAAATGTGCTTCGCATTCCCAAAATTCTTGCATGGGTTGCTTCCTTGTTGTTTTGCCAAGGGACAGTTTGTGTTTTAACTGCAATTTTCCAGTGCAGTGCAGCTGCAGTTAACTGTGTAGATTGATAAGCAGACTCACAGGCACATTCAGCACCTCTTCACATTGGTGCTTCATAATACTAACATAAGATTTAAGTGTCTGATTTGGGACAACCATATTCTGAACTGTTTGGGCTCAGATTTCTTTCACTTTTATCTTACAAACCACTGCTTTTTACCCTCTTTCTGACATCTTTTTCCAATTTACTCTGAGGTGTCCTGGGTTGTCTCGTGTGAAGAGGGGCAGAAAGTTTATTTAGGAGCCCATTTGTTACCAAATTGGTTCCTTGAAAGTGCTTGGACTGTAGGCTTTCTGAGACTCTAAGCTGGTCATCAGTATAGGCCTCATGGTCACATACATGCATCTGCACCTAATTTTGCTGTGCTACGAAGTGAGTTCACAGCCCAGCAAAAGCCTGGAGAAAAATCTATTGCCTTCATTTGGCTACAGACAAGACTATTACTGTCATTTAAAATCATTGGTGCAGCACTGAAGGGCTGATTTAGCTAACCATGAAGATGCTGTGATATCAGATGCCACTTCAAAATGTAGAGAATACCCTTTCTTTGAAATGTAGTCTGCCCATAATACGATTTTTACACTAACATCTATTATTTAGTACTTATTTTTAACTTAAATTTTTACCAGAAATTTTAAAAAACTATTCAGTTTTAATTTCAGGGAAAGTTTAAAGCAATTTTTTTTATTAGTGTATAACTCTAAAATACCACTTTGGAATGAAGAATTATCTCTCAAGTACTTACTAGATAGGCTTTACTTTACTGTTAGTTAATCCGACAGTGTTTTATTAATAATCAGCCCTTTTTGTATTGCTATTATGCATTTTTTTCTATTAATGCAGTTTATATCTCTAGCATCACCATTATAAAGACGACTATGAAATATCTCTGAGATACGCTGTGTAAGAACAAAGTAGATAAATATTGCTTACAAACCACAGGCACTGTTTTTTTAACAGCTATTTTATTGCTGTTAATAAATAATGAAATATTTAATACTAGTTTTAAGAAATATAAGTGAAAATCAGATTATGGTATGGTCTGCATCCACCCCAAGGGAAGAGGGCGGGAGTAGATACTCTTGTTTTATGATCCTTGCATACTTACTTAGGATTTGTTGCTAGAAACCAACACACAACTCACTGCCTATTCCCACCTTCCTTTGGGTACAACAGTGGTGGGAATAAAACAGGCAGAAGCTTGGCTCCAGTCTTCTTCCTCTGTTTTATCCCTAATTATAGTGCACGGTCTTCATTCTTCCTTTGTTTAAATCGAGTCCAGAAGTTAACAATAAGTAACTCTGTGATCCCGCTGAATTTAATAGATTTATGCAGGAGCTCTGTGGTGAGCTTGTTAGTTTTTTGTGGTGTAATTCAATTCACTTCTCTAGCAATTTACACCAGCATAAGTAAAAGATAAAACAGGCTAGAGAAATCTAGTCTGAATATGGCAGGGGGTTAGATTTCATTGACTTATACTTCTGATCATCTCAGTAGATTTGTGTTATTTCACTGTCTACGGTGTTGGCAAGCACTGCCCTGGAGTATAATCTGCAACCATAATGAACACCTTATTTATGCCTTCCTCCTTGTCATTAAGACTGATGTGGAATAAAAATGGCGGTGATGTTGATCTTTTTTGGTATTATGTTGGACAATCTTTTCATCCATGCTGCTGCGCCCGATCTCCTGTCCTTCGTTTGGTGTCTTGCTGGCAGTTTCCAATCTCAGCCAATATCCTTTCTGCTTTGAAGAACTGTTGGTGGGGTGTACTCTCACTTGTCTCACTGGAACCTAAATAAACAGGGTCTCCTCCCATGTTCATTTTATATTTCTAACCAAAAAGTAGAGAGCTGAGAGATGCTCCCTTGTGAAACCAGGCTACGTGCTCTTATCATTTGTATATTATTCTGTCATTACCATACAAAGCATAGAAATAACTAAGGTCCCCCCAACAAAATCATGGTGCTGTTTTGGGTGGGTGCTGTACATATCTGTAAAGAGAGGTCTGCAGGGTAAGTAAAGAGGTCATCATCTAAACGAAAGCGACCAAAGGATGGGAACAGGTGGTTAAAGTTTTGACCTGTAAAGATATCCAGTGCCTAAATACACTACTGGAAGGAGCTTGAAGTGGCCAGCAGAAATCCTTCTCTATAAACAGGTGCTTAACTGGACTTTCAAAAGGATCTTGCCCCTGACCTCACATTGACTTGGAAACCCCCTTCTAAGAAATCAAGTACTGCTTCACACACTCTAGTATCCAGCAGGATGTTATTTGACTACAGTCATCTATGAGGCGGAGAGAGCTAAGACTGGGATACTGTTTCACTGCTCATCACTATGAATAGAAATCGGATATAATTAGCTAAGTAATTGCCAGTATCGCTCTTATTTGGTCCTTTTAAGTATAGTACCACATACAAGATCCAATTTTGATATCACAGAGTTTCATATTAGTAGTGAACCAGTTACAAACCATCCAGCCCAAAACATTTCCCCACTTCTCTGGTATCACCAAGTGATTTTTCAGAAATTCTTCTAGCAATGTCAATAAATGGTATCTCTTTTGAGGCACTAGACTGTTGCTCACCTATATTATCTGTTTTGTCCATAAAGGATGAACTGTAATAAAAAATTATTTAAAAAGCTGATTTTGTAGATGCTAAACTACCTTCCATTACTTTCAGTGAAAACTCTCCCATTGGCTTCAGTGAGTGATGATTATTAAGACTGAATGCTTACCACATGAGACCCATGAAACTGTAAGCTTTCCAAATCAGGCATATGTGTAAAACCAAAATCTGCATCTTGGGAGGATGAAGTGAGTTCTGCTGGGCATTTTAATGCCAAGATAGATAAGTTAAATCATAAATGGCTCAAACCAACATTCCTTTATACTGGCACAGAGATCTATGGACTCTCAAGAGCACCAGCTTTTTCCACCTTTGTAAACATCAAAAGAAATCAAAGAAATAACTTTTCAGACTAATCTTCATGAGCAAAAGCCCTGCCAAGCAGTCTAAATAAGAAGCAAACATATCAATACAAATGGGAACTGGCTTCTGAAAGGAAGGTTTGATCCAGGGAGCTAAATGATCGCTAGGAGAAGTGATCAGTAAAATGGAATTCCACTGTATTCAATTTAAGTATCTATTTTATCTGTTCCTTATCAACAGCTCTATTGACAAGATCTTCATTGCTTCCTAATTGTCTGTCCCATTTTTCTGTGGTTTTATGTGAAGGGCTAGCTTTAAAAGAGGAGTTCAGTAGCTCAGCTGTCTTATTTGTAACTCAGCCATCATTGATTTTATTCCTCTTCTAGTTTATTAAAGGGCCTGCTTTATCTCTCTTACAACTCCTTTTGCACACAAACCCCAATATTTACTGCGTTCCTAAAACTCTTTCTTATTCAAAACTGTCATTAATTCATTTTGCTTTTTTTCTTCTTTTTATTCACTTTTTCCCCAGAGTTTAACCACTGCTATAACATTTTCCTGTCATCTTCCTTGGTCTCCTGTGGTTTATAATTTTGGTCTTTTTTTTTTTTTTTTTTTTTTTTTTGCCCTTCGGTATCTGGACATTTTGTCCAATCCTCATGCCTTATACACATACAGTTTCAGGATATTTTCTCATCCTTTACCATGATGTCTTCGCAATAGCTGGCCTTTTTCCACCTCAACATGAGTTACGGCTGCTGACTATTTCAGCACACTGAAGAGTTTTGCCAACACCTTTCACCCAGCACTGCCCCAGGTTTTCTCTCCCTGCCCACACTCATATACTTCTCTGGAACGTATCTCCCCTCATGTAAAAATGTACCTGAGTCTGCACAACATGTCTCCACTGCTCACCACCTCCTTGTGGTTGAAGCAGACAGGAAAAACACTGCTGTGATTTTCACTTTGGCGAATCCATTTCTTATCACAGCCAATACACAAATTGCCTCACTTCTCACACCTTTCTAATAAACAGCTCCAGAAGGACATCCCTCTTCTCTGGATCATCCAGTGAGATCTTTCTGATAGCTCCCTATTCAGCTGCATTCGTCTTTTTGCTTCATGAGTTCAGTATGATGCACAGTGCCACATACTTTGATCTTCTTCATGTTTTCCACTTCTTCACTTATTTCCACCAGTCTCCTACTGGCCAGAGGAGGTACTCCTGCAGAAGCCTATTCATCTTGTTTCGTACATCAGATAGGGAGGGTATCTCAGGCCAGTGTGTCATTTCTGGCCTTCAGCAGCCTGGGGAGTGCTGGTAAGAAAAACATCGTAGACATGAATCCTTCTTCCTAGTGAAAGCCCCAACTGTGAGGCTTTTTCATTTTTGTTCAGTATAAGTTGGACTCTGTCACTCAAAACCCTCATGGGCACTTCACAGTGTTTATCTGAGCTGCCTTATACTGGACCAAGCCATCTCTTCTTGGGTTTGAACCTGCAAGGTGTGAATGTGAAGCAACAGCTTTGCCTATAATCACACCAGTAGTGGGAATTCACACCAGCAAGACTTTGAAGAACCCTCTCCTCTGCATGCAGCAAGCAGCTCTGTTGCAGGGAGGTGCCAGTTCATGTGTCTGGAGCAGGCTCTACAAGGTCTTGGGTAAATACAACGATGAAGGGAGCAGAACCAAGGCTGTGCAGCACGCGTAGCACTTAAGGGAGCTGCCAGCATCCTGCCTACTGCTTTGCTTTGCCTCATTCAGCCCTGTAAGCAGTGACTCAACACTCAGCTTAACTAAGACTTAATCCTTTATTCAAAGCCATTTTAAACAAACATTCCCAAAAATGAAGCCCAGGAAGCTGAATGAGGAAGAATTTCAGAAGAAATTTATACAGATAGCTTTATGCATCCATTAGTTAAATCAATGAGGTAACCTCTGGAGTACTGTGTGTGGTACAGTTTACCCCAGTTGAGAAAGGGCACTGCGAAATTAGAGTTCATTAAAGGGATCTGAGAAAATTCCCACATGAAAAAAAAATGCTCGTTTTGGAAGGAGAACAAATGTAAAAGAAATATGAGAAAACTACATGAAATGGCGAAGGGGCTAGAGAGGATGGGTTGGGAACGATTCCCCTTGTCTCATGACAGGAGAACAAAGAGCCAGTTGATGGAATATTAAGAAGCAGCAAATTTGAAACTGATAAAAGGAAATATTTCTTCACAGTTTGTTTCACTGCCAAAGGAAGCCTCTGAGAATAAGAATTTAACAAGACTGCGCAGGGATGGGCTGTTCATATGGATAACAAGAATGCCCCAAATTAGAACAGTTAATGCTACAAACCCTTGGAAGAGACAACACACATCATGCAACAGGCCTTGAAACAAGTCTCTCAGAAAACAGTGTATATTAGAGAATAAATGGGAGGGAGGGGGAGATGGATTATCCTACATATGTTTATTGTGCCATGCTTACAGCTTCTTTAGAAGCATCTGGTGCTAGCTATGGTCAGAGACTACACAGGCCTCAGTCTGATCCAGCCTGACGACTGCATTATTCTCATTTCTCGGTGTCCGTAAGTTGTTTCTCATTCCTCCTCCACCTGGTTAAAGCTGATTAAAAAATGAGAAATGAGTTTCACATAATAATTCGAAACTGTTTTCATCCTGAAAGGTTAAAAATAAAATCATTTATTTTTCTTTTCTTTTTTTTTTTCCTCTTAGAAACTTATGGTGAAATATTTTAATCAAAACAAAACACAGGTGCTAATAAACAAAGTATGTCGTATACATTTTGAAAATGTTTACAGTGCAAGGGGTTCAGGAAATACTGAATATTTTAATAAAACACTCTTGCTTTTCACAAAAAGTAGATCTTTCCAGACTTGCCTACTTTAGAAAAGGCTAGTTTTGTTATTTTTCTTTTAAAAGCCCCTGAAAAAAGTCCTGATCAACTTAACTCCCCACGATGAGTTCAAATGGCTCTGAAAGGGATCGGCACAGCGAGGAAGCAGTAGCCAGTCTCATCCTGGAGCAGGTACGAGCAGGATACAACACTGAAAAATTTATCACAGTCTGGGGGAGGAAAGAGAGACGAGGAAGCCACATCCAGCTCCCGCCGTCAGCAAAGTCGACAGAAAATCCTCCTGGGACGCCAGTGGGAGCAGGACACGTTGTCCTCTCCTGCCTGCCAGGCAGCCAGCGGGCTGCCGGGGCTAGTCCTCACGCCGTGCCCACCACCAGCTGGACAGGGATCGTGGCTGTTGGTGAAGCGCCATCGTATTTTGATTAAAGTGACAAGACGGAGCTGCCGACAGCAAACGCGTTTCTCTCTCGGTCTCCTGGCGCTTTGAGACGTGCCGCCCTCCCTCCGCTCCAGCCGAGCTCCTGCGAGCCGGGAGGGAGGAATAGGCAGAGGCATTAGCAGAGCCTCTAATTACAGAGGAAAAGGAATATGTCCCCGAGGTGTGCGGCAGCAGGCTGTGGTGGTGCTCAGCCGGTCTGGAAAAAGCCCAGTTACTTAAGGCTTCCTCTGTCTGCTGTTATCCTTGTCCCTTTGCTACATGTTTAATTGCTCTTTCTTTTTTCCCCTTTTTTTTTTGGCTGGAACATTTGCTTTTAATGCTCACAAACAATAAATCCTTTCTTTTTTCCTTCCTACATGGGATGTAAATCCACACAGAAGGGAAATTGGGGGGCAAAGGGCTGCATGCCGCGTTCCCAGCGTTAGCCGGGAGCAGTGATTATAGCTCGGCACAGCCCTGAGTGGCAGCAAGACTAACCTAACCTCAGCGGCGTTAACCGAGCCACCATGCCTTTCACTAGGAACACCAGGGCCCCTAAAACGTGTTGGTGGGCTCACAGGGGTGCTGAGAGATGGGTTACCCCGTGCTGACAGCGCAGCTGACAGATTTCTTAAGAAAGCGCTAGCAGGAGCGGCAAGGTTGTTTGCCACCTTCCCTCTGCTTTAGAAAAGTCAAATAAAATACTCGTATGTAAAATCAGCCACAAGCCTTATCTCACGCACATACACACAGAGCTGGATCTCAGCAAGGCAATCCCCTGCGATCATAACCTCCCCAAATCCGTGCATCTAGTTGGTCCAGGGTAGGCTATGTCTATCTTTCCCCAAGAAGAGCCTCTTGGGTGTCTATATACTTTTTCTACCTCTTCACACCCCTGCAGTGCTCATGCGTCTCTGAAGCACCAGTGCTGTTTCCTTTAGTCAAATTCTGCCTCTAGCGAAGCCCAGGCACAAGGTCTCACTGGATAGATCAACCTATGAGGAGCAAATACATGAACGCCAGGCTGGACTCTGCTTCACAGCTCTGCGTGTGACAAGTGGGGAGGGGTATTCACACCTTCATCTTCTTGCAGCCACCCAACAGGAAGAGCTTGGAAATACTGAGCAGCCTGGAGCCTGCTCTGCCAGCAGTTGTCCAACTGTCCTTCATAGTGCCTTATTGTCTCCAGGATGCTCACTTCCCAGCATAACCCCTATATCTTCTTAACAAGCAGATGATTTCTTTGGCAAGTCCCAAAAATCTTCTCCTGAATCTGTGTGCTGCCAGCAAGCATCTGCCCTGCTAGTGGTAGTGGAAGTAAATGGTTCAATAGGGACCAGTTTCTTAAAGGGGCCATGGGCACCCTCAACTGCAGCTGATTTGGTGCGGATACATAAGTGTTGAGCAGCTCCCAAAACTTTGACATAAGTCACTGGTCTAGTGTGTCAGTTCAGCACTTGAGGAGCTAGCTACTCTGTATCTGGAAGCATCTTGTGACCAAACAGCTGGAGATATAAGGCAGTCCTATAAGAGATTCCATGTTATTTTACTGACCTGATTGCACTGGTGCAATGAAGATCAGTAGATTTAAATGGCTGACATAGTGCTTTGTGGAAGGTCTTTTAAAAGAAGCAGTCTAAAACGTCAGACTCCTAAGCCTGACACAAAACTACTGACATTAGCGGGAGTCTATCTCTTTGTTAGTCATGGTTTTAGGGTCTCACTTGCTTTCAAAGACATTAGGGTGTCTAGGTCCCCCAGCTGTTTTGGAAGGAAACCACTGCTCAGCTCTGCACTTGTACAGCCTTCTGGCACTTACTTAAAGCTAAGTGTTTTGCAGCAGCAGATCTTTCCATAAATGTGTCATTATTATTTTGTAATTAACCTGTCTCTCTGTTCTTTGACTTTATCGCTTTTTCAAACACCTAGCCGCAATGGTGAGACAGAAGCATGGCTTTAGCTCCTTGTAAGTTTATTGCGGTGATAAGGTACCTCCATTAGTATTGCACAATCCTTGTAATAGTAGCAGAGCAAGTTATCAGTGACAAAAAACCCACCCCAGACCAGCTACTGGGATCTGCTGCCAGCAGCAGGTCTGGCATCCCCACCTGTGTTCATTCAGGTGCATCACGTCGTCCGTCGAGGTACAAAGCAACAGCACCCCACTAGCCTCAGACTGCATAAGAACATTATTGTTGAAAACACTAACCCACCCTCCAGAGCTACATGTGAGATGGCCGTATTCTGCTGTGGGAGCCTAATGCTTAAGTCTCAAAAGTCACTTTCAACTAAATTCTCCAATTTCCAACAAAAATTAAAGTGTTACAACTACAAGCTGTTCCAGCAAAGCTTCCCTCAACAGATAATCGGATTTACATAATTGGGTGCTGGTGGGACTTCAATAAATCATCAACGTGGCAGCGTGTTTATTACAGCCACTCAGAGTCGCAGCTCTTCTGCAAATAATTCTTCGTGCCCAAAATACATCACGTACAGCTGAGGAGGAGGTAGGTGTGTAGATAGTTCTCGTGGGCAGAAGAAATACAGTGAGGTTGTGGCTAGCTGCCATCGAGGACTTACTGCATATAAAGGACTATGTTCTCCGTGGTTTGACAGCAGGATGTGGCTCCTTTAATTTGACCACAGATTCGAATCTAACCTAGGACTTTTGCAAGAGATGCTTCCAGGAGGCAGCTAGTTGTGGGCCATCTTAAAATCAGTTTTATCAACAAACTTCATGTTGATATTTTCAGCTGATCACCTCCACAAAAAGCCCAAATGTCAGAGAGGGAGAAAGAAATTTACCTTATTCACAAGTGGTACTTTTACCTCTAAACACTATAGCAAGAGGGGAAACTGCTCTGTCATTATGATGCAGGTATATAAATGTAGGCAATACTGTGTTTATCCTTCACCTTTCACTATAACTAGGCTTACATGCATCTAAAATGAGCTGTGGTCCAAAATCTCTTTGGAAAGTTTTTTTTTTTTTTTTTTTTTTTTTTTTCCTACAAAAGGGAGGATGAATCCTTTTCCTGTAGAACAAGGCTAAAGCTAGGAGAAGGACAGAGTCTGCCAGTGGTACCTGCGTATGGATAATGCCACATGGCAGGGACGAGCACTGAACAAAGGCGATTTGTGAGTTGGGAAATGGGATTGCCAAAAGAGATGGAACAGAAATGAGCTTTTAATCCCCCAGCCCAATCTTCCCCAGTACTAGCTGTCTGCAAGAGCTGGATTTTATCAGTGCAGTCCACAGGGAACTTTTCTGACCTTCAGTTTGCTGGAGCCTGGCAGAGCATTGCACTTTCCTAAGATGTGCGAAGACAAGTTTTCAAAATACACAGATGCTCCTGTGAGCTGGAGCCATAACGCAGCACAATACACTGCAGAACACGTTGTGTAGACTGAACTCCACAGAGGAAGTCTGTGCATAGCTTACAGGTCCTACAAATTCACAGGAACAGGTATATCAACATTTTCTGTGCTCTTCATTGCCAGTGAGCTTACAAAGTTAAATACCCTGAGACCTGTGTATTTTCCAGGCTAGATGAAAACAACCTTCCCTATTTGCGTTTGGAGGGCTCTCCAGGTTAAAGAGGAAGAGATAAATGTGTTTAAGACCCACAGCTATACTACACAGGAGACTGTACTGAGTGTTTGCTTGAAAATTTAGATTTGCTTGTATTGTAGTGCCTGCTGCAACATGTTTTCTATACCTGATTCCCCCTCAACTCACCCCCTTTGCCTGCCTGTCTGCCAGACAGACAACACCAGCACTAGCACTTTCTCAGCTGCCAAAGCACATTGGCCTGGGACTTCATTTCTCTGTATCACAAGCTACCAGCAGAAACCTTGTCATTGCAATTTTTCATATATTTTCTTCTGCTGTGTTTTTTTATCTCTCTGAAATCTCAACTCTCCAGCTCATGCCCGTGGGCTATTACTAGACTGGAACAAAACTTATTCTCAGTCCTAAACAAAATGAATAAGGCAAAGGAAAACAAACACAACAAAGAAAAAGTTAATGCTTGAAGTAATAAGCTTAAGGGTTTCTGTCCTTGGTGGGCTGGGAGGTTCAGGAGAGTGAGAAGGGTCCTGCAGGAGTGTTGTAGGGCTGATGTCCCTCCTCCGTGAGCAGCTGGACTGGTGGCTTTTGTCTGATAAATTGACAGATCCATCAGATTGCTTTGTCTACAATATTCCTCTCATATCATGGGAAGTTTCACGCAGAGAGGTTGTGTTCTGGCTATGGACCTGGAATTAGGGCCTGCAAATCCAGTGTTTATATAAGTAAGGAATTGTGAGGACTAAAAAGACTTGAATCTTGCTATGAATGGCCCATGATGAGATGCTAAAGAGACCTTCCAGGGCACTGAAACCTCTTTGACTGGTGTAATGCTGGTGTAATTTGCCTGTGTGCTATCCAGCAAGTGGCAAAGCCAGCAGCAGAATGGGCAACTCTCTCTAGACTCATCTTCCATACTTCTATTTTCTCCTTCCTTTTCTTCCCTCCTCTTTGCATCTCTGTTTCCTCCACTTGCTTTTTTTATTATTCTTCCCTTCTCTCTCTTTCTTTTAAGATTTCAGCTGAAGAATGAGCTTTGTTCTTTCACTGGCTGAGTAAACTTCGATGGCTTTAAGAAAAATAAATAGCAAGTCTTGCTTCTTCTGCACTTCTCCCAGCTCCAGTCACAGCCCTAATTTAGAATATGCAGCCAGTTAATGAGCACAGAGGAGACACAGGCTCAGTGCTGAGGATCTCTTTACAAACACAAACACACACGCACTTCCAGATGTTTCATCATTTTAATAAAGATTGGAGCCATGTGAAAAAGAAAAGCTTCAGAATTGAAAATAACAAAACGGCCCATGAGAAGGGTACTTACTCAGAGCATCAGTGTTGGGTTGGGGTTTTTTTTGTTTGTTTCTTTAATCCTGAAATACTATGCAGAATCTAGTCCTTGAAAATTTCTTATTTCTTTGCACCAAAAGTGGTCTCCAAGGAACTAAGCAAAATCTGTGTATTATTTCAAATATATTTTCCAGCCCATTCCCCCTTCTCATTCTAACTCCTCTCTACACACTTACACAGACACACAACTGCTTTTCATACCAAGGCTATAATTTAACAGCTAATGCCTTGCATGAGTACCACCCCTTCCCAAATTCTCCTGCTTTTCAGTTTCTATTCAAATTCAAAGCCAGATTACTTTAGCTTTACAGCCCTGGATAAAAATGAAATGACAATATTTGAAGAAGCAGCTAGTATTTTTTCCCCTTTCAGTTCACACCAAGACAATGTCAAGTGTAAGTCTATTTTTTTCTGCCTTTAACTGTGAGTAGAGCAACAGTTCAGAGCCCTATAAATAAGATTCTAGGTCTGAAATGTCTCATTTTAGATCTAAGAAGGGATTTGATTCTCAGGAGAGTCCCCAGAGATCTGACTAAAGTCAAGGGAGCCATGGACAGCTAGTAACAACAAAATCTGAGCCCCCCAAAGGGTCATTTGGGCAGCCAGAGTCCACAGTGTCTTCTGAGAACAGTCACATAAATGCAGCCAGTCCTTGACTTGGGATCTACCTACTTCAACTGAGGCACATCAAGGCCCAATTAGTTACTTGCAAGGCAATTAATTAGTAGACAATAAAGGACTGTAATGTAGCAAGGTTCAACCTTTAAACCTTTGCTCTAGCCCACTGAGCCAGCCATGGTAGCCCACAGCTGCTAGCAACAAGGGAGGTGGTGCGAGGGAATATGGCGTTTTCCTCAATCCTCACCCCGAAGCCTGGGTGAGGTGAGATTCGTTTCCAGGTCCATACAGTTAAGTATTGCTGTGCACCTCATAGTTGAGTGGGAAGTCCAGGTTAGCAAATACAGCAGCCACACATAAAGCCAGCTCTTCTTTCCCTCTCAAAGCCAAATCATACACTTCCCAGCCAAGCTGAACAACTTGTGCATTCATTTTTTAACATAGAATTATATCAAGGTGGGGAGGCCGTTTTATACTTTTACCAGCTTGCCAAGCTAAGCTATGGGGTGCAGCAGCAAAGCCAATCAAAAGGAGATATAGTGAAGGGAATAAAAAAAAAAGAAAATAGAAACACTATAATCAACACCAGGTGTAGGCCAATTAAACAGCCATTCCCATGTGCTCACAGGAGGGCACTCACTCACAATTTACCCAAACAAATCCATGCTTAAAAACTCTCAGGAGTTTCACAGAAAAATCACATTTCTCTTCAGAGCTCTTTAAAAAATATTTGAAAGCACTTTCATCTGTACACACCAGTTTTGCACACCAGAAACCGCTCCCTCTCAGCCCAGGAGAACAGATCAGCCTGGATTAAAGTGCTGGCAGATGTTTTTTCCTTGCAAAGAAGGGAAAGAGTCCTTCTTTCCTCAGCTCTCCTCCTTCAGCTGCCCCTTCTAGTACTTCTGACGTTCTTCAAGCAGGTGTAGGCTCTTTGGCTGATGCTTTCAAAAAGCATCTTAGGGGCAGCTAGGTGTTCAAGTCTGATTTATTTATAGGATCCAGGTGCCCAGCACTTAGCATCCTTTGAAGTCCTCCTATCCTTGACTGTATATTTATTCCAAGCACGTTTTCCATCATGGTTTCGTTGTTTGATGTGTTAGAAGGCGCATGTCAAAGTGGGCAGAATTTCACGGTTACATCTAGAATACTGCCCACCCTATCTCCATCCTATCTTCAAGGTCCTCACTGTCCTCCTGTATTCACTTCTCAGTCTGTTCCTCTGAGATGACCATGGCAGCCCCAACCATCCTTGCCAGCTATTGAGTCAACCTCTATCCAGAGTAATGAGCACCCCACAACCCCTGGAGATAAATGTGTGTCCTGGGCCAACCTTACTTCTAACTCAATATGCAAGTCAGCTTGTGTCATTTGAGACTGGTTCCTTGTTCAAACCCCTTTCATGTCAAAAATCCCTTTTCTTTTTCGTGCTGGAGCTATTTAACTTGATTTGGCTGGTGGATATATAGGATAAATCTTGAGTTCACCCACATTACTGTCCATTATAATAATCACAGTGTTGACACAAGATACTACCAGTCCTCCAGCACCTTCCTATGATTCCTGTCCTTTGGCTCTTCGTTGTCCAGGCAACTGTCTCACAGTCCACAGGGAAAGAAAATCATATAACGGTCAGAAAACGTAGCATAGGGTTCTCTGCATCTTTCTCCTCCTTTACCACCAACCACAAGTCTTAGTGCTACATGCAAAGGATTGTAGCATTAGGAGGAACAAAACAGCTCACAGTCACTTTTGTAGTGCATCTAAGTAAGAGTGGGACCAAATAAAAGCTATTTTAGGCTCCTAAGTCACCTCAGTGGGAGTCAAAGTAAGGGAGAGGATTCTTCCACGCACATCCTTCTTTTCAGTTGATAAAATCCACCTATTTTGTCCTTTGTCAGCTGTAGTTGAACCCTCTTCCCCTTACGCTTCTCTAACAATAAATCCCATCATCTTATACTGACAATTGATTTTGCATGTGTAACTAACAGGCATGGTGGGAAAAGGATAAGGTGTCATCCTCTGGGTCTAGACGTGAATTTCAAGGCTGCCTTCCGCTATAAACACTTATTGATTATTCACTTGGAAAGTCAAAGGCAGAGAGGGATGATGTTAGCTATATAAACCTTGGCAGAATGCTAGCGGTAGATACTGGATTGCCTTCATCAAGCTAGCCTGATGGCATCTGAGCACATGCTGACCCTTGACCTTGACCTAACGATAACTGAAGTGGTCGAAGACCTTGCACGATCCCATCACAACAAAGCAGTGGAGTAGGACATAAACATGCTCACCTCTCTTCAGATTCCTCCTGTTGTTTGTCGTCCACAACAAAATTACAAAAAAAAAATCATCTGGCTGTTGTACTGCTTAATACTGGTTGTCATCTCTGCTTGAGGTTGTTGATCATCATCAAGAAGGCTGCGGCTGTCTCTGCCATTTAACATTAGGATTTAGCACATGAAATGTCATCTTTTTTTGGGGGGGGGGGTTATTTTCAGGAGATTTCTGCTCTAACTATATCATCCGGGGGAGAAAGAAAAGGTGTTTAGCAAGAATGAAACTGTCAGGAAGCTCTCTTCAGGGTTTTTAATTTTAGAAGTAATGCTAGATTAAGGAAGCTGCTCCCTGAGCAGCAGAACCAATGAAGCTGGGCATTCAGTGGATTTATGTGTCAGGACTGAATGCCCATGCACATTTTCTGGTATCTAGCAAGGGCTGAGCTAACACTGAAGCCTGGGAATATTATTAGGGCTCCTCATCTCCTTGATCCATCTGCCTGCTTTCATGAAATTTGTAGGAATTTAAGATTTTTGGGAGCTTGACCCATCTACAAAGTTTGTTTGACTTTGGCAACAGGTTCAGAAGTTGTTACATGAGGACCGACGGATGCCTGGACACTATATCACAGGCATCTCTATTCCCTAGGAAACCAGACTAAAACTCCTGTGTTCAGGCTCTTCAGCCTCCTATCATCCCTACATTTTTGTAATAATGTACAGTGAGCATTTCCTTCTTGTGCAAAATGCTAACATATTCATTTTATATTAGGGCTGAATAGCTACCTATGCTGCGAGCAGAATTCACTGCTAGTATCATGCCCTATCCATGGAGGAGGCGATGCTTTTACTGCTCAGGGAAGACAATCCTTACGAGCCGAATCTGCAGGGCAAGCTCAGTAACTCAGAAGGCCTTGTTTCCATCACTGGGGACGAGCAAAGATGACAGATGTTTTATGAGGCCGTGGCTGGAAGAGGAGAGAAGCAATATATATGTATATCTATCAAACAGCCTGGTTTGTGCAGCTAATAACACCAGAGATTAGATCAGTTTTACTAATACTCATTTCTGCTGTTTCCCCGGGTTTTTTATATTCCCTGTGGCTTCGAGTATGTAAACATACTGATCAATATTACCTGCTTCTTGATTCTGTTCTCAAAATATCACCTTTACGTTGTCTTCACCAGGGAAAAAAATAACTGATGGGGGTAAAACCAGTTATATATCTTTTTATTATTATGGCAACATTTCTGTCATTGTTACAATTGATCAAACCTTTAAATCCTGTTCAAAAACTACATCTTGCCTCTGTTGCTACCACTGTCCATGTAAGAACTAGGAGTTCATATCCTGCGATTCTTTTCTCCTTCTTCCTGCCTATTCCTTTGACAGGGGCTGTCAGAAGAGGTTTCCATCTGCTTTCCAGAGCTGAGTAACCAGTTCATTATAAAGTCAACATGACAGCTGCAGAAAATAGAATGAACACCTTTCCATAACCACCATATTTACGCAAAAAAAAAAAAAAAAAAAAAAAAAATCAGTCTTCAGTGGGGCTGCTTATTTTTGCAGATGTCCCCGGGCTGGGAAAACAGCACGGATCAGAAACAGTAAGAGGATTTTTGTTGTCAGTGGTGTAAAAGATTGCAGCTTCAGGGGGGAAAAAAGTCAGACATTAAAAAATAAAGCACGTGTTAGAAAATTTTCAAAATACTAGAGGGAGAGTGTCTGATCTAAATGGGCAAGAGTGGTGGTGTCCTCAGATATAGCTGTCTCAATTTGCCTAGCTTCAAGTTTAAGATAATTGAGGTTTTATCAATCTGAGAGCCCCAGGAGAAAAATAAAAAATAAATAAGGGAGAGACAAGTTCTGAGATTCAGAGGTCTCCACCTGCAGGGATGATGTTGTGGGGAGTTTGGGTGGATTTAGGATCTTCTACCAGGCACTTTACTTGGAGATAGTTACATCTCTAGGAGAAAACCCTTTTCCTTTGTAACATGGCTATAATGTCCTGAGGCAACATGTGCCTTAAAAAGGGTGGCTGAGCAAATGTACATCAGTGGGTTGGCTGCAGAAAAACTGGCAAAAGAAAGAGGTTTCATCTTCCTCTTATCTTAATAGGTTCTTGCTGGCATCGCCGCTTCTCATCCCTCTTGGGTAATATTGCAGTAACTGCCGTGTAGCAAAGACTACAGGCAACCTGAACCGATTTTGCCAAAGATGACCCAGGCTAATAAAAAACATACTGAGATCCTACCCAAATCTCTAATCTGGAGATGTGGTTCTCTGTTAGTAGACTTTGCTTAGACGTGAAGCACTCTCGAATTTAAAAGAATCCACACACCCAACGAAATTAGATGTTAGGGTTAGCTAAAGAGTGGTTTTCTTATTTTCTTTAAAACCTCCCTCCAGACTCAGTCAGCAGAGAAGACGTGGTGCTGTGAGCATTGCTCACATTTTTGCAGAAGTTGAGAAGTGCCTGGTATCTATCAGGATTGGTGCCCTGAACATGCTGAGCACAAACTCCGACTGAAGCTCTGGCTGTCTGCAGAGCACATTGCACCATTGGAAACAGAGCCCTGGTTATCCAGAGGGCCTGAAGTTCAATATACAGTGAAATCTCAATTTCACAGGGATTTCACAGCTGAAAACATTCTTCCATGACAAATAAATAAGTAAGTGTTAAATCTGTGCATCAAGAACAATGTACTCTTAAAGAATTACTCCACCAAACTCAATGGAGGGTCTGTGCACCCATCAGCAAGTGAAACTGCGGTGCGAAATGCAGCTCAGCAGGACAGCCCACATTTCAATAATGTCATCACATTTTTCTGGACCCATCTCAAGTTGTTTATATCTGAAATTGACACATTTTATTGGGTCTAAGTAGTACCATAAAAACAATAAAAAGCAGCCCTGACATTTTCTCCTCCTCTGCTGTCTCAGCCACTGCAGCCCTGACCTTCTCCTGTCTGTATCCAGTCCATATTTCAGATCAAAAGAACCTCAAAAACCTTTTTTTTTCCTCATCAAAGTTTGCTGCTGCTTGAAATATTGGAAGACCTTTTTTGAGGGGGGAAAAGGCCTATAAAAAGTGGTATTTCTTCAGCAACTCCAAAGTTTTATTTCATTTAAAAAAGAAGTAGACAGAGAAGGAGATCTTAACCAAAAAAAAGGAGGCTGGGAAAGTGTGTGTGGTAGGAACATCACCTATCTCAAAAAAAACAGTGTGGATGGCCCATGAAATTAGGCTTTTATCACAACGGACCATGACTATCTTTGTCACATGGACTTGATTACACACAAAAGATTTTAGCTAGTGCATAATAACTTCTAGTTATTTCTTTCCTAAATCCCTTAGAAATGGAGAAATCAGCTCTACCTGACCATATCCATGTTCTTTAAAAACTATCAGGTAGCAGTACAGTCTCTGATCACATCAGATCCCATGAGTCAGACAGGTTTAGTGCTAGCAAACAGGCACCATCCGACCTCCAGAGCAAAATGAGGTACAGTAAATGGTGGTTATGTTTAGCAGTGTCATTGTTTCCTCTGGGTCTGTTCTGATCCTCCAACAACAACAAAAAAAGAAAAGAAAAGAAAAGAAAAGAAAAGAAAAGAAAAGAAAAGAAAAGAAAAGAAAAGAAAAGAAAAGAAAAGAAAAGAAAAGAAAAGAAAAGAAAAGAAAAGAAAAGAAAAGAAAAGAAAAAAAGAAAGAGGACTTAAAACAAAGGTCATTAATAACAGTTCCAGAGTAGTACAGTGATCTAAACATACGTATTACGTGGCAAAAGCAGCCAGTGACTCTCCCATTACCACGCTCACAAAAGATTGCTGTGGTTTTGCTCCCCTTTCGGCACCTTACACCCTTTGCAGCTGTCACGGGTGAGTGGAGATCCACCACCAGCAGCGTCCAACCTGCAGGGCCTGGGAGCAGGGGGGAGTCTCTAGCGTTGTGCCAGGCCTGACGGTATGAACCAGCCCGCGGGACCGGCGTTCTGTCTTCCTGAAACTACTCATGGTGCTGGACGCAGGTTTCAGCCCCTGCCCTAAATATATTGCAGAGTGAGAGAAACCTAGTTCGCTCTATATATAAAAGTAAAAATGTATAAATGCATAAATTGCTGCATTTCAGTGGTTTATGAAGCAAGCCTGCTCATATCCAAACTGTAGATCCACTGGTAACTTCTGCAAAACACTCTGGATATTTATGAATGAGGTATGTTGTACACAGACACACCATCATTGTTTAATCCATCTTAAATCTGTTTCTCTGCACCAAGTTTGCACTAGTCTCTGACACAGACACCTATAACAGGTTAAATCAATAAAGCGAGGAGGATGCCTATAGGCAGACAGTTCATTTCCCAGTATCAAAGATATTTAGACTTTCTCTGTGCCTGAGTTATTGTGATAAATATGTTGAGGTTGTATTATTAGCAAGATAGTTGCAATCTCATGGAACTACTTGCTGTAATACAGAATTCATGAGCTCCTGGCAACAGACTACATTAAACCACTTAACAGGGGTCACTTCTCCAAAGTTTAGACATTTACATTCTAACCAGCAGCCTAGCTGCAAGCAGCGATTTATCCTTTGCTACTCAGCCGCTGACCAGAGGCTGCCAGGGAGCTGAAGCCACTGGCTCAGTTGCCGGAACACCTCACGCTGACCTGCAGGACGAAGCCGAGAGGAAGAGTTAGTTTACACAGTCCTGAAATGACATTTTACTCCTCTTCTTTAGCAAAATAATCCGCTCTATCCACAAGGTTAGAACAGCTATTAAATACGGCCTCCACAAAAAGAGCAGAGCAAAGTGAAGATACTGTAAAGAAGCCACAGGTGCTGAGACTTGCAAAGAATGTATTAGTTTTTTCTTAAATAAGCACCTTCAGGGGATTGTAGCAATAGCTGATACACCAGAAACAAAACCAGCAGTGCCACCTCCTCCTTTGCAAGGTAGGAATCAGTCCTGACTGAGGGTTTCCTGAAACAAGGCTACCTTGGAAACCCACCTACAGCCATCTTGACTAGCAAAAGGAGCCACTGTGCAGGGCATAAAAAGAGAGATAGGGGCCGTTGTGCTTGCTGACTTAGCAAGAGGACAGACACACAGACATGTGTACATGCACACACTTCAGTGGTCAGAGAAATGAAGACTACAGGCTTATACCGGCTTTGATGTCTTAACAAGAGATTGCATTTCTCTCTGGCAGCGGCTTTCACCAGCTAATCCCCTGGGGCAAATGTCCTGGCTGGGTAAGGCCATTCAGTGGATGAGTTCCCCCAGAAAGAAAAGAGTATTGCTAGATTCGCCCCCTCCAGGTATAATTGCTCAGTCTCCAACCTGAGCGTCAATCCCACACAGCCTTTGGCTGCAAGGCAGAGCTTCTCCCAAAGTTGCAAAGAAAGGCTGTTTTGCCAAAAAAAGAGAGTTATTTATTGGAGAAAGAAAAATTATGCAAAAAAATGGCAATAATAAATTACCATTCTAAAGTTCTGCGTTTTTTTTTTTTAGGAAAATACTAGTTTATAAAAATGAAACTGGATAAATAATAGGTCATTCCATCACATAAACATGTTCTAAAAATAACTATTGGAACTAAAACATCTATAGTAGCTTGACCTATTTATCATTTTAACATATACCTATAGTCAGAATAAATGTATTAAAATGTTATATCCTATAATCTGCCTGATCAAATTCAGACAAATCGTTGTGCTTTCAATGTCTTGTTAACAAGAGATTAATCACAGCTGCTGAGTGCAGCAAAGGAGCTAATTTTGATATTTACTTTTCTTAGTGGCATAGGTAATAGATTCTTCAGAACTCTCAAGCCCCGTTCTTAAGATCAGTAAAAGTCAGGTATGATATGTAGAGCTGCCTCTCTTCACTCTTCACCCAAGAAACACCTCTTGTTTCTTATACCTGTGATATAAATCAGTGGAGGGGAAAAAAGAAAAAAAAAAAAAGCAAATTCTTTTTGCACTTTCTGCTTCATGTGATCTATATCCACCTGCTTTATCGCCAATATCCCACTTTCCATTTAGCATCACTTTGGTTTGAACTAGTCTGAGTTAATGAATGACCTGTGTATTCCTGATCCAGTCTTCGCCAGCAATGAATGTATCAAAAATGCCAGTTTGGATAACATACAGAAAAACATTCTATTTCTAGGATCAAACAGGACTGTGGCAGTCAGGGCAAATCTCTATTGTCTTAATCCCCACAAATTGCTGCCACTTTAGCTCTTGGCTTGATGTAACCATGCTATTTCAGGTTTTTCTAGGGGGGAGGAGTTTGGGCTTTTTCCTAATGAAAAGCTCTCAGCAATCTCCTCACTATGTTCTAATACTATAAATAATTGATCATACAGATAAAACATTTTGGCTGGACCAAAGCTGACGTTTACCCTCACTATCTCCAAAATCAATTAAAGCAACACTAAGGGGCCCAGCATGGAGGTAGTTTCACAGGGCCCATTAAACTACTATTGTAGTCTGGGCATTTGTTTGAATAAATTGTTTGTGTTTGTTATCATTTCTTAGTAAAACTAATTAAGGAACTAATTGATTGTTTTGTTGTTCTACTAATTAACTCCATATGGTGCACATCTCCATGGAGATACTGTATGAGTTATTGAAACTTCAGTGATTTAATGCGTCACTATTGGATATGGGGACAATTTTTTAAACTAAGCATCCTTTCTATTTAAGCTTCATTTGCAGATGTGTTTTCTATCATTTCTTCTTCTCTGCTTCTCTCTTTGGCTTTAAACCTTCTATGTTAATCTTCTGCTCAAAACAGTAATTCAACCATAATCTCAGCTTCTAGAAGAGCCCTTCTCTTCAGTAGGAGCCAAGAAAGACTAGCACATATACAAGCCTTTCAAGAAATACCTGCATGCCCTCTACCATCACTACAACCAGAACCTATACAAACAGGTCTCAGAAAAGCAATTAATGGTGGTATTTATGTTACTCTTTGGGCAATACTTACTGAGATAAAGAAGATACATGTTAAATTCTACCTTTGCTACAGCTTCTCCATGAAATTTGACAAGTCATTTTACCAATCAGCTCATTTTCTAAGAAGGGAGATGTTACCACTCCTTTTTTTCCTATCTTTCTCTGTTTTGTCTGCAAGTTCTTGTAGATAGTAAATGTTTTACATTATGTTCATACACATCCACCACCCTTTATCTAAAGACCTCCATCCTCGCTGCAGCACAGGTTATTCGTATTCCTGGGTTGTGGCACCTGATCATATATGTCTCTGGCTATTTTGACTCCACTCTTAAGTCACAACCTGTAATGACAACTGCTGTAAGTTCACAGTGGCTGTAAGTTCACAATCGAATCCAGGACTCTGATCTTAAATACCATTAGGTTTTGATAGTCATTTAGCTCTAAAGTTTGAAGGCAGAGCCATCATTCTATCAGGCTAAATTAGTGTAATTGTCCTTCTGTTGAGGACAAGGCAGTGGTTGCTAAGGCAGCCCTGTGGTCAGTTCACACAGACTCAGGCTTTACACACTAGATATAGCAAATGTTGAAAATCAGATTCAAAAAATAATTTGGCCTCCAAAGAATTTTTTTGTCGTTGTTGAATAAAAATACACAGCAAGGGGTTAATATTCAGAGCTCTCTGTAATGGCTGGCTTTGATGAAAGGGACAGGATAAATCCCTTCATATTTCAGCTGTAGTTGAGCCCAGTAACAATAAGAGACTGGACTGGACATAGAAGAATTGCCATAGTATTTCAAGGTTTCAAGCTGCCTAGCTCAGCCGGAGGTCTGAGTGCATAACCACCGTGTTAAAATAATTTCCCTGGGGTCTGCACTTGATGATGTGAGAAAGTTTTGGGGTTCCAGTGACCCTGGAGACCACACTGACAGAAGCTTTAACTCACAGAAGTGACACCTATGTCTGCAAGGAAACTGACTAAAAGGCACTTCTTGGTCCACAAAGTTAGCGATGGAGCATCTGGACAAGAAACGAGATTGTCATTCTTACTCGTATTCTGAGCATGAGAAGGAAGGATTTAGCTCCACAATGCTAAACATCTTAGCCTGGAAGACCTCTCTGTAGCTTCAGTGTTCCCAATGCTTGTGATAATTTTCTTGAGCCCAAACATCCAGGGAATTCTCTGAAAGTCTCCACATCTAGAACTAAGTAAGAATTTTATTCTTTTCTTTTTTTTTTTTTTTTTTTTTTTTTTTTGATTTAGTCTTGATTCCTAAAGAAATGATGGTCACGCAACCACTGTTTTTGTGTGAATTCATTCCCTCCCCGTGAATAACTTCGGAGTATGTTGGCCCTTTTGAAGCCTGCAGGCCAGAGGAGTAAAGCACTTTAAAACACACTGAGCTCCAGCAGGTTTTGTGAAAATAGATGGCTAAGTAGAAAAGAGAGATCCTAGAGGCCTTCACTCAGGAAATGGCTAGAATATGAGGTCAACTATATTATTAAATGCCAGAGAATCCACATTGTGGGATCTTGTTTTTTACAGTCATGAGAGCTAACTCGTTAACTGCTATATTATCTGGGACTAAGAGGAGGGGAGTCCTTCCACCTACAGTCTTTTCAGATCCAGCAACAAACCTATCAGGATAACAACAGACTAAATAAGCCCACTCCGTCCTTGATTCCACTCTATTCTAGCCTGCTAAAGTAAGGTAAGGTCCAAATCCATGAGGACTAACACAAGGAGAGAAAGAAAGAGAGAGAGAACTAGAACGGGGGAGTATTTTTTTTTCCTCCTTGCGTTCTTTAGTATTCAGCACTGACCTATTTTAGCCTTCAGCTTTGCATTGTGACTGATGATTGCTCTCCTCTGGCCTTTGTTTTCAGCTTTCAGATTGTTGATGTATTACAGAAATGATGTTGTCTGAAGCACCTCAGCTGATCACCAAGGCAGCAATCAGCTCACTCTTCGATGAGCCATTGAGACAGTCAGGCGAGCGGCCACATTAGCCTGTCAATTTTGGCTCTTCGAACAGTTAGAACAATTTTGGTGAATTACAAGCAATAGAAAATCACTTTAGCTGCTCATTAGCTGGGAGACAGGAACGATGATAAATGCTCAGGGACTTTGAAAAGGCTTATGCACACACAGACTCTCTCCACAGCAAGGCCCATTTAACCCTGGTGTTGCTCAGAAAGTAGTGGTACTTACAGTCTTGCTACCTACTAGGTTCTGCTCGTGGATTGGCCAAAAAAAAAAAATCTCTAGCAGTAGTCATGACTTCCAAAGAAGGCGTCAGTGATTCAGGTGTCAGGGATTTGAACTTCCATATCTTCCACTGTACTGAAAAAGTAACTCCATCTATTGTGAACGATAGGATACTATCTTCTATGTAAGCAACCTAGAAGGAGACACAAACACAAGATATTTTTTGGAAGTGTGGCACAAGGATGTTGTTTCCAACGGTCTGATCCCTCCATCTGAAATACAATGACTTTAGCAGGATTATTTTATTCTGTCCATGTACACAGGACCCACACTTCATATGCACGAAAGTATACACTGAACAATGGATTGGAGAGGATCTATGGGAATGATGTGATTGCATTGCTTAATGTCATGGAAGACCACTGTAAGATATTATCAGGGATTGTAAAAGGCCTCTTGGTGCAACTACCGTGTGAGGATGTAAAGTCCTGTATGACTGTTGCAGACTGTTGACACAGGGCATGTCTTATAAGCAAGTTTTGGAGACCTAATATTAACAGTTACCTATAAGTAACTGGCACGTTCAGCTTGGGAACCTTGCACAATTAATATATCTCACAGACACACAAGGTAAATTACTAGATAAATCGGAAAGGAAAGGATGGGAGAGGAAGACAATAGTAGGGGAAATTCTGATCATATAGAGTATTTTGTATCTGTAGTGGTCTCGGTACTCAGATGCTCCTAAGTCACTTAATTAAACACTGGAAGCTGCTCAAATGTCATAGTGATAAACCTTGTACAAGAATCTGGAAAGAACACAGTAAGGATGCTGGAGTGACCATCTAATTAATGAGCAATTTTGGAGATATGGAAAAGCAGATCCCAATTTCATCAGTGGCATATAAAGCTAATAAAGTCATCCTCATAATCTGGCCGCAATTTTGAATTACAATACTATTGTGGCATTGGTACATCACCTGTCTAACACACAGTACCTTAACTTGAAAAGATAACAATCACGAGACAGGCAACCATAAATGAGGCCATCTTTATAGCTCAATCTATAAAATACCAAGTGTCCATGATGAGGTATCTTTTTTGTGAGAACTGAACAATCCAGATATGGCCCTGAAATTCTGAGCATTCGTAGACTTAACTGAATCTCTGGGCACTTTGTCTCCTGTCTGTTGCTATTTTAGGTAGTGTGCTGAAGGACTGGTTCCTCCTGCCATGTCATTGAGAATGACAAAGCCTCTCTACAGCATTCAGGAGAATTGGATGGATGAAGGACAGACAGGACAAAGAAGCTGATATTTTGAGGAGCTTCCTTTATTCAGATCAGGTCTTTTAACTTGCCCTCATGCTTTTGTTCTGCTGATTTAATGATTCTTTCCTCCACACCTCCCCTCTATTTCCATTTATGTGGATCAACCACAGCAGCAGGAAACTCTTTAATTGGCAAAACATTTGCTCAGCTGAAGAGGTCTGCAGGTAAAGGAGCACATTCAATGAGGTCCATTCAACACGTAGAAGAAGAAATTGCCATATCTTCTCTACTGGCATTTAGTGGTGACCGTTTTCTCTTTTTAGTGTCTAGCTTCTGAGATACTCAAAACTGGCAAAACAGGCATGGCTGCTCTGTTTACTCCTTTTCTTTTTATCAGGAAAAGAAGAATGATACTCTGGAAGAAAGCTGACCTGCGAACAATGAGACCTGGATTCGGTACCCATTTTCACTACAAGCTTCCTGTGGGCCTCCCAATAAGCTACTTAAGTGCAATACCTAGGCGTTGCTCTGCTAAGTGCTGCAATATATAAGACTTAGGAGACTAAATCCATTAACTTTCTGCTAAACTTCAGCTCCTAATTCAATATATCACTCTGAATATATCACTTGGACATCTGAATCACTCAACTCATATGGTTTTGAGCAGAAATTCCTTTATGAATGTGGACATTAGAGTGTCTGCTCTCAGGTCACCCTTTGAGACATGACAGTAACAGCACTTCTGTACCAAGCTGAACTAACGTAAGATTATTGTACTGAAGACTGAGGCACCAAGGTGTTTCAGGGAGGGATAGACTCACACTGCTCAGCTCTGCAGTTCTTGAATTGTGGTACATGGGTCACAGTGAGTGGTCTGAAGTTATCTCTGTAATTATAGTGCATCATCATCCACATTTCTTCTACAGTGTGCTCGCTTGTTGGGAAGAGAGCCATGTGACGGTCTTCTGGGGCCGCTACTGGTTCGTCAGGTCTAAAAATCTCAGGATCACTGCTGTAGGAAAGCGCTTGTGACATAGCAAAGTTGGAGCCAGCAGGTATCGCTCAGGACCTCTTCAGCATGCAACATGCTAATTTCTAAGTCTGGGAGAATTAGGTATTTGCAAAATGGGCTGGGGCCAGTTCAGGACCATCCACCTGACCATCCGTTCTCAAATACGTATCATCACAAAAATCTGTAGTAGACAGAGCTCTGTCCTGAACTGCAGTTCACAAAACATGCTGCACAAACACCTCCCTTTGGTTTTAATTGTCACTCCTTCCAGACAATCTGATGGGTAGGAAGAGACATATAAGATGGAAGAGTAAAAATGAGATTGAGGGAAGAAGAAAAGAAAAGACAAGATAAGAGCAAGAGACAAGTCTGTGCCATTCAGCTGACCAACTCACCCAGGCAAAAGATCCACCCAGACAGCTGATAAATTCATCTAACTAAAATACTGAGGCAACGATCATTGTTGCTTTGCTGATTGATATCTCCATGACACTCAAAAAACAAGGGAATGAGATACACCCGGAAGACAGACCTGCCATGGACTGTGCTAGCTGATATAGTGAGACAACCGACAGATGGAAGAAAGTGATACACTAGATAACTTGATAACTCAGATAACTGATGGACTGAGACAACTTTATACGTTGGTTGATTAATATACTGAGGTGTCATAAAAAGGAGCAAACGCAATACGTTAGTCCATCTAATACAGATTTGTGACTGATATACCAAGAATACTGATGTAGCAGGACCATGAGAGCTCCAGTTGAGCTGGTATTCATCTCATAATTGTTACTTTCCGATTCTGCATTCAAATGGACAGGAGCCAGTAGGAGAATATCAAAACCTCCACTAAGACCTTTTTAAATAATAATTACTCTCCAGCAATACTGTGAAATCTGTTATTAACCTGAGGCCAAAGGCCACTTTGTT
Organism: Rhea pennata; assembly: GCF_028389875.1. Lineage (NCBI taxonomy): Eukaryota > Metazoa > Chordata > Aves > Rheiformes > Rheidae > Rhea > Rhea pennata. The sequence goes on from NC_084680.1 coordinate 7,432,840, forward strand.
AATCAGTCAGGGCTCATATTCTATCAAAAGAAGCTAGGGCTGATTGCTGGCCTAATCATAGGGTGACAGCAGCTGTCAGACATGACATCTCTACTAGAATAAAAACAACCCAAGGGCCCAGATTTGCTGTGGGGGGTTAAAGACAGTGACTTTTCTGCAGAGGGATTTTGGGTTGGGCATGGCAAAGCAACACTCCGATAACTCATCCATGCAGTGGCCCTTGAGTTTTTGTTGGGACATTAAGTGCTATAGCAAGTAAGAGAGGTCTGGCTATGCAAGGTAATAGCATAAAAAATAGTATGAGTGAGCCTTCTTTCACACGCACGTACAGTTAGCTGGTTTTCAATGCCTGTTACTTTGTTAGTTACTGAAAGATTAGTGCTTTGAAAGCAGAAATTATACTGACATGCTTCCTCCCATCCTGCTTCTCTGCTTTGCACAGTCCAGACAAAATCCACCCCTTTTCTGACAGTCAGCAGAAAACCTGAAGATAGTTCAGGTCACAGGCAAGCTCTTGTTGAGGAAAGGAAAAGCCTGTGCAAGAGTACAGAATGAGGCTACAGGAGGGAAGAGCAGAAATACAGTGCCTGAGAGATATGAGGGTACATAGTCACTGGATTTGATATTGAAAAGCAATAAAAATAGGGGAACTGGATTACAGGGAGGCAATTAAGTCATAAGGGGCCATAACATGCAAAGGAAGAGCAGAATGGACTAACTAATCTCTTATAAAGCATCTTTATGCCCATGAGGCCATACTTTGCCACTTGCTTTGGGTGAGCTTGACCCCAGTTTATTATCCAGAGATCTGAAGGATACTAGAGCAGCTGACTTTCAGCTGCTTTATTGAAATTCCCTCCGTCTCCCCTCATCTTCTGCCTGTATTACCAGATTATTGAGTCTCATATTCATCTGTTTCTGAAAGATTAAACTGTCCCCTGGTAAAGGCCGTCAAATTCTGGAGAAGGAGATCCCATTTCCACTTCGTCCCCCCAAGAATAGACTATATCTGGAATGTTTTTCATGTTGATAAGTTCCCATTGTTATAAGAAGTCTTCTAGCTGGAAAGGAGAGCAAAACCTAAGTGACAGATGTGGGCACACAGCCTCAGAAACCTGCCTGTGTCAGAAACAGGCTTTAGGGAACCACAAAATCACTTCATCCCAGGTCAGCATGGTGGAGCTGAATGTCCTCACAGGTTGTGAGGACAGTACTCTCCCAGCTTGCTGAGATGGACATTGTGCAGAGAAAGAGCTGCACACAGCTGCAGGGCATGATGATATGGGGTCTGTTTTCCACAGCTTTTACAAAAAAACGGAGCAGCAGGTGTCCCTCATTACACATGTGGGGGTCATGGGGACTTAAAAACACTGCTCACTTCCTCTCCTGTAGAGCAGAACTTTTAGCCATGCTCATCTTGTAGTACTTAATGCCTGACCTTTCTCCTGGGGCTGTCTCTATAGCCTCCATTCTGTGCCTCCTGTTCACAACAGCAATTTCCTTCTTGTTGCTCTGGTCCAGCTTCTATCAGCCATTTCTGACCTGCTTCCTCTCCTCCCAGGCTGCACACAACCACACCAAGCTGTATATAAATCTCAGTGGGATTTTTGTCTTCTCAGATCTAGGCTTTGCTAAAATTCTCACCTGATCTCCTTTCTTGACAGCATAAACTTGACATTCTGCCCCTTGCTTGGCAGATGTATTACCTAGGTGCCACTGGCAGCCATCTGCACACGTCTCCTCCTGCCTTCTCTCCTTTTCTTTGTCTGGTTGGTCTCCACAGCTCCTGCGCACTTTGAGGGTCATAGATCAACGTTCCTTTCCTGAAACCAGTTCTGGTACATCAGCTAAACAGTGATGTTCCCATATCTGCTGGGTGACAGAGAGAAGCACTTCTTCCCTTCTCTGTGTTCGTGTCTCCAGCAAACAAGGCAATCTACCAGAAAGAGCAAGGGTGTTCTCATTGTGTTCCCCCGCCCACTTCGCCAGCGTGTAGTAAAGATCTGAAAAACAACCACAGCCTTCAAACTGCACTTAGCTATTCCTCTATCAATCTTCATGCCGTGATAACATATGCAGGGCAACCCCCACTCTTCACATCTCCACCACCATAAGCCACAAATCCAGCTAATTAAAAGCCAGACTCATCCACATCCCAATGAACATCATGGTACTTCTCTGCGTTTGCTTGGAGCGAAATGCTAGAAGTGCACAACAGCAGGCTGTCGCTGTGACTTATTACTTTGTCATACTGTAAATATTATACAGGCCATATGGATTTTCAATACCTGAGCACCATGCTGCCATTAATATCAAATGTAATAAGATATTATATGCATGACAATCACAGAAAGAAATTGCAAAGCTCAGAAACTGCCTGGTGGAGCTATGCATGGTTTGTTTTTGCCATGAAAAAGTCAGAGAAAGCCATAATGAATCATTTAGCTGACGAATTTTATCTCTTTTTCTGTTTGCAAACTATCTGCCAGCAGATTGTCATTTTCTCAAATGTGTCCATTATTTGGAACTCGTCAGTGGACAATTACTTATGTGTCTAATCATGGGCCATTTCTGAAGGATTTGTTGTGGGTGTGCATTGCTCAAAACGTGAGCTGATTTGAGCAATTCCCCACGTCCCGTGATGTGGCTCTCTCTTCTGATTGGATGAGAGGCTTTTGGGTTTGGAAGCCAGCGTGGATATTAAGGACAGCGCATTAGAAATCTGCTTAGCATGCCTTTAGCAATGTTCATTGAAGAATAGCTAAAAGTAGATCTGTGCGATATGAGGATCTCTCTATTGTAGCCATATTAGCAATGCAAGGCTGATCATAGCTACAGTGGGCTTCTCTGACCTTGCTCTGTCACACAGCCCAGATTACTGCAGCACTGGAGGCACGGGCACAACTTGCTCTTACAGGCACCAAAATCCCCATTGAATTCCACACAATGCTGACTGCTTTCCTGACTAGTGAGCCTGAGATATTTTCTACTATACCCCACTAAATCCAGTGGGCTCAGTGACAAGGACTCTCACTGAGTTAATGCCAGCAGGCCCAGTGTCGTACCTGGAGTTAGAAAACTATTGCTTTGTCTCCTTAGGATATTTGTGTTTGTGGAAAGAAGCAGTCTGTAAGAACTCGATAGAAGAGATCTTCCTTCCCATATTCTCCCTATTCCTTTCTCTATACTCTACCTCTATATCGGCTAAAGGCTAATATAAAGACAGCGCCCTTTGAGTATATGTAATTTATAGGAAGCTTGCACTGACCATTAGCATAAGGAACTCTGCTGCCTGGTGCCGAGTGTGACATGAATAGCTTACACACACTTTATTAGAGATTTAATATAGTGCCTTTCACAAGAGTCAAAGCACAGTGCAGAATAGGAAAAACAAGCCATTCACAAAGCACATGGATAAGCACATAAAGCAACAATAAAAGGAGATTAGACAAGGTGGGAAAAATGTATAAAAGAACTTGAGTTAGATTTTAAATGAGTTAATGAGTCCAAGGTACAACTCTCTGAAAGAAGAGATCTTCCAGGCTGCAAAACACAAGACAAAAGGCTCAAAGTGTGGAATTTGAAAAAGGTGACAAAACAGCCTGCAAGGATAAAAATGACATTGAACACACAGAGGAAACTCAGTGCCTGAATGGTAGGAATAGTGATCACAAGGCCAGTTCATTTTTGTCAGATACATCCTAGCTGTAGCTGTCAGAGGGTTTTATAAAGAGTGTAGGCTCTACTCCATTTCACACATGGAGAAACTGAAGCACAGAGAGATGGTGTGACTTACCTCAAGCCATTTGTGGCAGAATGAGGAATCCAGAAAGAAAACACAGGTCTCATGAGAGCCAGCTCTGTTCTTTACTTCCTATGCCAACAGTTTCCAAACTGGCCGTAGGACAACTGGTAATTCCCCAAGCTGTAGAAAGTTGCCTGCATGTGGCTCACGGAAACGCATCATCTTTAAACTGCTTTCATTCGCAAGTTTCACCCTTGCGAAACGTGGAGGGTCATCAGTGGTCTGAAGTTCAAAATATTTGGGACTGACTACATTAGGCCATACAATTTTTCAGCACTGTGTGGAGGCAGTGAAATAAACATTTTCTTTTCAGAAAGTTTAAAATGGGTTCATTTTGTTTCCCTTACAACTGCAGAGCAAATACGAGTAGCTCCGACTGTGTCGGACAGACTTGCTCTCCCAACAGAACTGTAGGTGTAGAGCAGACAGCACTGATTGCATGGACACACTTGCTTCTGCAGGAAAGAGGGAAAGAGAGAGGGCGAAAAACTACCTTCTTGAAACCAGTTTCCAATGACAACATAAAATAGTACAAGATAAGGATAGTCCTCCCTCCGTGAAATGCAATAATAATAAAATATAAAAAGAGAATGGCAACAAGGAGAAAAGCTTTTCAGTCATATTAGAAAAGCTATTACAAGCAGCAGAACAAGCTTTGCTCTTCCACATAAAGCTGTATACAACTGTCCACAGTACAATCAGGCGCAGCTTGAGTGATCTGGGCTCTTCTATAAATCTGAAGTTAGGACCAGGCCTGCAAATATTTACAAAGCTTTCAGTGAACCATCCACTACTGCCTGGCTCCATGAGATCTCTTTCTTCCTTCTCGCTCCACTTATCTGACCTTTTCTTCAGCATTTGTTTGAAACACCTGAGGAATCTAACTTTTTTATGGTTTTGCATCATTGTGGCCGATGTGGTCAAACACACCCTTCTTATTTTATTGCTGTCCTTCGCTGCCTTGTCTAAATCTTGCCTGCAGCGTCACTAGGAAGAGGATCAACCTGAAAAAATGCATATTACTATATTAAATCGTAATAATTTCCAAAACTGAAGTCTGGAGAAGTCTGAAAAATATTTGTTTATATCCATAGTCTCCAGTTCTTTGCTTGATACTATAAACCCTCATAAGAAGAATTTGGATGGAAACCAAATCAGGAGAGAGAACTTCTGGGGAGATTTTAGGTTGGTAGGAAGATGAAATTTAAAGAAAATTCCCAGAGGATGAACTCACACTCCCTCACTTCCCCTTCTTCCCATCACCAACAAGGTTATGCACAGGCTTCCTCAAGGAATGACTAGTTTCCTCAGGAAAGAACAGCCTTATTAAATGTATTAAGATCACAGTTCGGGATCTAAATTAAGGTTACTTGAAGGTAACAGAGTAACGTGGTCAACAATCAGCAGACCTTTTGCAATGCAAGGCCTGCCACAGAGCCAGTGTGCACCAGCCGCTCTGCTGGGGCTCAGTGAAATGAAAACAACTGCTGGAAAAGTCTGATAAATAAAAATCAAGAGATCTTAGCAACTAAGGTAATACATGAATGAAATTACAATTTGGAGCTGAAAATGAAACCTAGATTTTGTAACTCAGAAACACGAGTCATCAGAGATGGATTTATCTCAAAATGGGAAGACATGAAGTGACAGAACCTAAAAATAAAATCTCATAGCTGTACTGAATAGTAAATGATAAGTGGCATCCAGTTGGAAACACCACTTGGGCTATGACAAATGCACTGACAAAAAATCCACCAAAAACCCAAGGAAGGAAGACTAAATCCATACTCTGTCTGCATATAAACTAACGCTAAAGCTGCTAGAAAGTGTCAGGAGACCCCTGAGTAGAGAAAAAAGGAAAAGATACAGAACTGAGCTGTGCACAAAATTTCTTTAAAAATAATTGGAACAACTAACTGCCCAAGAGAAATGGCCTGAGAGATATGCACCACAAATACTGAGCATGCAAGACCTGAAATAAAGAGCTTAGAAACAGGCCAAAGCTGAAAGCATCATTCCCATTGATTCAGCAGCATTGTTCCGAAGAAATCAGTAGCCTTGTACTCCAGTTCTGGTCAACAGCTAATCCCTGGCCCTACAGACACTTCCACAGAGAAAAACTTGACATATGACATATAAAGGTTAAAATTTCCAATAAATAGGTAGCTGCCTAACATTGGATATTCATTTGGTAATGAGAAAATTTATCTCTCCATGTGTCAATTTCCTCATATGTAGATTAAGAACTATGATTAGATACCAGGATAATGACAGTTGGGCAAACCAGGGATACTTTTTAAAATTAATTTCCTTCTGCTACATTCACCTGAAAGCTAATAGATGAATGGCTTTAGCCTGATTTAAATGAGAGATGAGTATGAGCTGTAATATAATACAGACATGGGTTTCAGTGTTTACACAAATTTGTTAATTCACCACGCTACAAGGTAGACTCTGTCAGGCAGTGCCTTTCATTTTCCATTCAGTAAAGCAGAGTAGCCCTTACAGGACTCAGATCATTGCAAGAGTGGCATTTGGAGCAACAATCATCTTTAAGGGGACAATGGCTGAAATAAATGCATTTAAATATCCTATTGTTTCAAATTCTGTGATTTTCCTAACTTTGAGTATCTTGATATTTAATGAATGTTGTTAACATATAGTTGGGGAAAATGCCATGTGAAGAGGGCCAACAGTCTAATTCACCAAAGCGATCTAAGAGGTTGTATCCCCTTTGGATGTGGATTGCGATAATTATTGTCAGACCCTCTTCTGCCAAATGTGTTAAGCAGCAATTTTCATACCTTCTCAAAAAATTTACTTGTAGCAGGAACAGGAACAGAATTTAAGCGACCAGGTGCAGAAACCAGCTTCTGATTGACAACACACGTATAAGATCCACAAAGAGGTATAATAACACCACGACAGGACAACACATTGTGCTGTTTCCCTTAACATGAGGCAGAGTCAGCCACTGAAATCTTTTTTCCTCTACTAAAATTACTAATTAATTACTAATATGCATTACAGAGCGAGAACGCCTCTTACCGGGAAAGGTCACTCTTCCTGTTACTTCGTTTCACCCTGCCTGCCTGGGTAGGAATATTCACCACCTATCACAGCATCAGATGAGTTCCTACCCGTGTCATATTATTTACAAAACCTTTCACACAGCTCCAATATGTTGGGACTGCAAGTGATAATAAACTCTCTTCTGACATATCAACGGCTCAAGGAAATTTTCTGTTGCAATTTTCAACACAAAATGAAACATCCTAGCAGGAGCCAAAGCTGGGGGAATCTGTTCTGAGAGGAATGACTTCAGGTAATTTATCATTATGAAATGAAAATGCAAAAGCCATTGAAGTCTCCCAAAATGATACAAATAAACCCATGCTGTAAAGTCCATGATCAGTGAGGGTTTATATTCGGCAGTACTTGGTACAATAAACATAGAGAAACTAAATCACTCTTCATATATTACAGTTACCTTTCAAGATGTTAGACAGGGAGCTTTTCACTGCTACTAGGACACAGTGCAACTGCCATGACATTTCTCTCCGGAGCTTCCCTCTGCTATTAATACCATGAACAGTAAACTGAAGAGCTAAACAATATATGTGGGATCAAATCAGATATTGAACTACTGATCTCAAAATGTTGTCCATCAGACTTTTGCTCATAGTGTCTATCTGTCTCAGGCTTTCCTGAATACAAACAAGGTTGGTAAATGTGAACAGTTTGACAACTGTTTTTAGAAACCGTAAATTGGTCCAAAAGTGTAGTCTCTGGTGAAAAACTCACAAACATTATGTAACAAGCCTGTATTTTTACAAAGCATAATGCATCCTTGAATAACTCCAAGTGAAAGAGATGATCTTCTAGGCTTGAATAAAGCGTTCCTTTTTGACCCCAAAATGAAAGATATTGTTTTACTGAATACAGAATTCAAGATACAAACTGAAAGCTTTCTTATATAGAGAGCTCTAATCAGGATTCAGTGTACTGTAGAGCTGATGGAGTGCCCAATACAAACAAGTCTAGTTTGGTCTTTGCATCATGCATGGCCATGCCCAAGAAAGGCTCAGAACATGCAGAACTACTTTAACTGCCACCAGGTCAGCATCACAAGTCTCCTAACAGGGAGGAAATGTTTGTTTCAAAGGGTGCTTAGAGGAAAGAAAAACACGTTATTTCCTGCATTCAAAAATTTGCAAAGTCAGTCTGTCCTCATGGGTTTTCCTCTGCTTCCTGAAATTAGACTGCTCTTTAATTCTTTTGTCAGTCTTTGACTGGGAGTGGTTTGGGATCAGAAAAACAAATGGGTTTTGTTTGCCAAGGGAAAGGTACATAGGAAAGACAGCATGAGGATACCAAACTAAAAAAACAGAGGTTGTTGTATGTCAAAACTAATGTGCCTGAAAAGTGCTACATGGAAGGTTAGACTTGCAGAAGTCATGGCAACTTCAGCTTGAGTTCCAGGGGTGTGAAATTTCCACCTCTCTAACTTATACTACACCTGATCTGTCTCTAACTGGTGCTATTAATCTCACTTGTCTGCTCAAATTCCTGCTGTTCGAAGACGGGGAAAAGAGCAGGGGGTCACTCAAATAGCTCTTTAAGAAAATTTCTGTAGGCTAGATGCAGATGAGAACTGTGTTAAGAAGCTTTTGCATCATGAGACCGATGGTTCATTGGTCTGATTACGGGCAGGTTTTAATCTCATGAGATTGGTAAGTATCAGGCTCCCTGAGACTTTCTGAGGGTTTCTAAATAGCAGTGATGTTTTCCTACCCAAAAGGCTGGAGAAGAATGTGCATGTGTTTCTGCTGGGGGTGACGACCCATAAGTAGGGCAGCATATAACATTAATGAGGCAGAGGGAACACTGTATGGTATGAAAGCCTCGTCCTGGTTTCACAAGTAGAAGATAACGTGTTCATAGCGCTGCATCAGTGATGTCATAGCAATAACATAAAACAGAAACGGGAGGGACAAGCACATCTGTGTTGCATAAGGTGGAGCCCTCCCACCTGAGATGCCCAGGCGCATGCACCTCTGTCAATGCACTGTCCTCCACCTGCAGCATCCCTCAATCCTCCCAGGGCTGATATGCCTTTACATTGCCACAGCCACTAACGTAGCAAGAACAGGTAGATACAGAGCTCTAGCTGCAAAAGACTGCAGAGGTCTAGCAAAGTACAAACATCACCTGGCAGCTGCCATAAGTAAACATTACCCCAAGGAAATTAGATAGGGCATGCCTGAGGAGTCATTGCATACTCCGGCCTGGTGCTTCAGCCCAGCCACAAACAGGTTGCTGAAGTGCATATGACAATTAAATGTGTAAAGATGAAGACATAGAGCTCAGCTAAAACCAGCCAAAGGAATAACAGACAAGCCTTCTGATCCATGAACAATTGTATTTAAGGAAATAAATCCTCACTGGAGCTTGTTTGACTTTCATTCTTCAGTTTCATGCTTAGAAGTTCAGGTCTTTCTTCCATAACAGACTGAGAGAGTCAACTGATTGACTCCCACAAAGCCCTGAAAAGAGGTGTGGTGGCACTGATGACACATCTCCATTGGTGCCTAGTAACATCTTAGATGGTTACAATGGTATTTCAGGGAGAGAAGAAGAGAGACTGCACAAGCCCAGCATTTCTAGTGAGGAGCACTGAAAGTTAATTCAGATGACAGAGCCTAGGACTGGAAAGTTTCTTTTCATTCTGCATTTCATACAGATGAAGGGCAGTACATATGGACCTTGTTTTACAGCAGCAACTTAAGAAGTAGTCAAAGTTTTAAATCTAGGGCAAGCAAATCAAGCAGAAATAAAGAGAAAGGACATTTGTGTTGTAGTTGTCCTTCTATATCACTGAACAGCCGAGCTCAAGGAGGTCAGACGAGAGGCCTGAGCAAGCACAGAGTGCTGCAGTGCTGTCCTCCGCAGACGACCCCGCTGCTCCTTGCTGCGCACTGCTCACTGAGCAGCTGCAATGTCACAGATATTGCCGCTATCTGGGGAAAAACATTTCAAGGGAATTCAGAGAAATCTAATCTAATCATGCATTGGAGGAACAGCAACACTAGGAAGAAACCAGTTGTTCAGGGGTTTGCTTGGCTTTGTCCTGACTTCTGCAGTACAGGGACCGTGGACTGAGTTTGATTGGGGGGGGGGGAAGGGGGAGGGGAACAGAATACATAGGCTAGAAACATCACACTTTAGCTTTCTGAAAGTCTTGGAAACATTATTTATATTTTCAAACTGGTAAATGCTGAGATATATTAAAATAAAAGCCCATTAACCACTACATCATTACATCAAATTCTTTCCTAGGTGCTATTCATTTCACTCTCCACCAAAATTCTGATTGCACACAGCAGGGGTTCTTTTTGTGTGACAAATAACAAAAATGGTCAGGATTTCTGTTATTATGGGTAAATCTCCAACATGAATTTAGTAGAAAATGTGCTTATTCAAACTGGGTAGACCAAAATACTGCAAATTAAAGTAATATTTTTCAAAAAATATCTGAATACCACTTTCTTGGCAGCCTTAAAAAAGAGCCTACCTAATTTTTTTAAATGGTTTATAAAAGCATATTCCATTTTTAGGCAGGTCTCCTCTTGCTGGTTCGGCTGGGCAAGGAGCATAGCAAGGGCTGGTTTAAATTATGCTAAGCTCAACACATCTCATGGGAATGCCTTCACTTATAAGATCTCCACTGGTTTTGCAAACACTGAAAGCACTGGTGGGTCACTAAGTTAATCTGAATCTAAATTACTAGAGGATATGTCTGTAAGCAGAGAGAGCATTGGAGGGAGTCTGGCTGTTGATACCTTCCCCTTTAGAGCTTCAGGCATCTGTATTGCCTCCTCCTTTTTAATTTAACATTCTCCTTTCTGATCCCATCGGAAAATAAATGCAAGTAATAGCTTTCCTCAGCTAAAAACTGAAAAAGCTGGAAAAGAGTGTTCATCCTTCAGTGAAAAGTTATATATGGTTTCCTCCTTCATTCCCAAGTGCTTTCAGCTTTTTTTTCCTGTGTTTACAAGACTTGAAGGCTTCACTGAGAGTAACTCAAAAGGTCCAGGAAAATAATGCCACAGTTCTATTGCAGCAGTCCTGCAATAGAGAGGAGAGATGTAATCACAGTGAACTTCAGTGGGATATGGGAGGTGAAACAAACCAAAAAAAGCCAGGAAATATTTGTGTAAATACCATGCAGTGCCAGCCCCCCTGTCTATTCCCACTTGCTCTCTGTGAGCTGAGAGCATCTGTCCGCATCTCCATGTGCCAGAAGGATTACCACAAAAAGGAATTTACATCTTGTCAATTAAAACACCATCAAGCTAAGGATTAAAGTCACAAACACATGAATTAGAGATGGTGCCAAGGGACTTTACCTATCTATCTTTCATGACATTTCTAGGTATATGCTATAGAAGCATTAAAGGCACCTTTAATCTGCTACATTTCCATGCACGGCATTTACTTAGAGCAGAGGCCAATGAGTTGTCAACAAGCACAAGGCAAGCATAAAACGCAACTGGCATATGTCTCCCTCTTAGACTGCATGCACAAGTTATACTTTCCATCGCTCAAGCTGAAACGTTCGGAAAGTATTGGGTATTATTGTGACAGTCACTAAAACAATGCCCTAAAGCCTAGCCATTTCCTCTGCAAAGCATCAGAATAAAAGCAGTGTAAACCTCAACCAAGCTCTACCCCACCCTGGGAACAAAACAGACTGCTGGGTATTCCCCTAGTATTGGGGGAAGGACATATATAGTCACATTTATTTCATTAATTCATGCTGGGTTGCAGCTTCATGTCAAAGCCTGTGAGAAGGAGAAAGTAAGTTATACATGGTTGACAAAATGTGCAGAAAATCCCAGGAGTTGCACAGGAAACAGTCCTGCAGGGATAGAGCAGGAGGAGCAATGAGCAACTTAAAACTCACCGAACAGCTACACCATAATTCAACTGTGCACAGACTCTAGCACCACCGGGACTCCTCTCTGCACTGTCCTCCATCACTCTCTCCTATGTCCCCAGTCCAGCTTTTATGGGGCTCTTCCCTCCTTCTAAGGTCTTCTAGGTTTATACTTTGAGCTTCTTCTACTCCTGTCACCTATTTGATTTTTACAGTCAGATCAAATGCATGTCCGCTCCTCCTGGAGCCCTGAAGATCTTTAATGGTTAGAGGTTAGAGGTCCAGCCCCAAGTCAGCTTGGTCTTTCTAGCTCCTTCCAGCAGTAAATCAAGAGGCTTCCTACTATATAACACACCTTCCAAATGTCTCCATACAAACAGGCTGACACTCAGTACTCTTTTCCATTTTGAACCCTCTGCCACTAGCTCTGTCTTCTCCTTATTTCTAGCAATTGCAGTGATGAAACCCCATGAGCAGAGGTGCCACTCCTGGGAGGAAAAAGAACATCTGCTTTCCTTCCTTCTCTGCTCTACTGTTGTGCTTCCAACATGGCTGTGAGCCGCCTTTCAGCTCCCCCCTTTCCACAGCTTTTTTCTTCCTTGCTGTGGTTGCACCACGGCCCAAGAGCTCTCCGCTGCTGTGATGAATGAACTGCTGCCTGCTGGTGAGAGGCAAACGTCTCTAAACTTCCTGCTGCTTTTATGAGCGCCGAGCTCAACAGCAAGCCCCATCTACAGGCAAGAGGAAAGCAACTAAACAGCAAGCTCCCCACTGCTGCAACTGCTAATGAGCCACTTACTTGGCATGAGCCCTCCTGCTGGCGATGGCAGAGCACATGGCTGCCAGCTCCCAGCTGCCAGTCCTCCAGAAAGGGGAGAGCCGTGTAGCAGTGAGCGTCCGGCACTGCAGACACAAGGCATTTGCAGATGCATTCAACAGTAAAAGCTGGTATTTTGCAGCCACTGTTACAGGTACTTGAAGGAAATTGATGGGGTTTTTTTCTCCCTTCTTGCTCCATCAGGAAATAATTCTAACAAGGTCTTGAGTTTGCGGAGCAAAAAGCAACACTCACTTCATCTTTACACACTAAGCCTGACTGTGGAGCTGCCGCAGAGCGTGTGGCATCCATTTTGTACCCAAGCATCTCCAGGAGCTCACGGACACTGGATCAGGGCACTTTGTGGCAATAAGTGGTATCGCACATCTCAGGAAAGCAGAGCTATTTCCCTTTCTCCTTCCAAGACAGACGTCCCCATCACAATAATAGATTGTTAATGTCTTTGGAATTGCTGGTCCCTGAGTGTGGGAGACAGCTTGCTCCTTCAGGCTGCTGCTGCCTAGAGAAAGATGTGAAGGTAAAGTTTAAGGGACTCACTCTGAATGACCTTGCAGAAATACACAGCCCTGATAGGAAGGATGTGAGTTTGGCACCTCTGGGCTCCTGTTTTCCATAAAATGCATCTTTAAACAAGAAGATTGTAGGCCAAATTAAATCATATGTTGAACACTTGCCAGCCCCCCCACTGCATTTTTTGAATGGTGTTACACTAAGGTACTACTAAATTCAGTGGAGTTACATCCCTGTTCATCCTCGAGGTTCATGGAGCTTGCATCCACTTCTACTAATAAAGTCAGTCAAGCTGGCCCATTTATGCCAGTGTTGTTTTTGGCTCACTACATCTACATTAGTTCTTGCTACGATGCTCTGTGATATTAGGTGCTTTTCTCAAGCAATGAGTGATGAAGACACTTACAGAGAACTTTATAGCACTTCAGTTGACAATTTTCTGGGTTGAATGTGCATCTCCCTCATAGCAGAGGTCTCTGCACCACAGATGGTGTTTTACATATAGCAGTAAAATGACATAGTCAGAACTGCAGCATATGTGCCTTTGCTGTGTCTCTGTATCCCATGCAATTCCACTGGGTTTCCAGCTAGCTCCCATTTTGCATACATCAGCTTAACGTTCAGCAGAGGCAGATGGGATACTGGCCTCTACTTCTTGCTTCAACTGGTAAAAAAGATTGCAGTATTAAAGCGGAGAAAAAGAAAATAAACAGGACCGAGCACACAAACGTTGTAATATTGCCTCCCTGTCAAGACACAGCTTTGCTATGTTACAAAGTTGCTGCTGTCTCTTTCCCAATGCCCCCTCAGAATAAATTGGCAGTGTTCACTTTCCTCGGTTTGCATTTAAGACAATGTTGCAGATTCTTTAGTGTTCTAAGCTTGTGAAATATTTCCCACCTGATTCATTGAGGATTATTATTAAAGCGAATTTAGCACTGACTAAAGCGCCTAGATTGTCAATCCTGAGAACACAATGTTCTTTTCAGCTACAAACTGTTACAGCAGGGACAGGGAAAGACCGTCTCCTGCAGATGCTTGCTGAAGTGCTCAGTCTGGTCTTGACTAGGAGGAAGGCCATTTCACTTGCCTGTTCAGGCATTAGTTCCTCCACCAGACTCTTCTGCTGGGGACCACACTATGATGGAGGGAGCTGGTTTTCTGTTTTCTTCTCTCTGAAGTTTTCAAAGGAAGGTGCTTTCTTGCCTAATGGTGGAGCGGTAGGGCTGTAGGGGAGATCCAGGGTAGCCACAGTGGCAGAGTTAGGCCCACGAGACTGATCCAGGAGGATCTGGGAGACAGCCCTGAAGAGTAACCCTCAAGGGCAATCACAGCAGAAAATTAGAGGGGCTGAGCTTAATTAGAGAGGCTTAGCTTTCCTTAATCACTAATAAAAATGATCTCACACACACCTGGCCAGAAATCACACCAGAAATAGTATGAAAGGAGTTTGGGGAGTGGTGAGCTGCTTAGCAGCAAGATGATCAGCAGTGGGCCATGACTCTGAGGTACCTGTTAGCTGAGCTGTATGTCACTGCATGGCAAGAGCTCACAGTCTCCACAGTCTTTCCTATCTCTTATGAACCAGCCACTCTCTCCTGAGACCTAGCTAAAGAGAAGTTGCATCTCCTCCATTGCAGAGAGTGAGGCATGAACTCCTTCCTTGACCAGTCTGCTGCTCAGGGACTGACCTTCCCAGAAGACCAACTTTTCAGACTCCTGCAGGCCTCCAACTACACCTCTGTGAAGCTACAGTGAAGAATACAGGCAGTAAAACTATATCATCCCTTGCCTTGACAAGCTTTTGTTGCCACTGAAATCCCTAAAGAAGAAGCACTGCCAAACTCCTGCCTCATACAGGCAGGTAGCAAGGCTGTGGGCTTGCTGGTAGGTCTAGCTTTCAAGCCTCTTTCCTGTCTCTCCCCTGCGTGCCAGGAGTGATGGTTGTGTTTCTGAGGAAGCTACCTCATGGGCTTGTCATCTCTCTGTTGTATAGAGTCACTCATCATTTTACTCCTACTTTCTGTTTTAAGGGTGAGGTGGTATGTGGTTTAAATAATAATAATGCTCTATGTTCCTCTCTATTTTTAGTTGACTGCACAGAAAATTTTAGTTTACACTAAAATATTCCTGAGAAGGAAGCAGAGCTCTCTTACCCTTTTACTTTTCATTCCCAAAGAGAATCAAGATACAGCTGAGTTGATGCAATGCCATCAGATTTCAGCGCTGTCATCTCGCACTGTTTGGCAATTTTTATCTTAAAAAACCCAGCTTCCAGAGTCATATGATAAGATTTGACTAGCATAAGCAAGGAAGCCCTTACAGGCTCAGAAAAGAAATCATGGTCTCTTTCTTCAGGAAAAAAGCTCATGATTTTTGAGCCAATCTTGTGAATTCTGGAAGCATTCACTTGTGATTTCTGAATGCTCAAGGCTGGCAATACTGACCCTACCCTGTATTCCAGGGGCACATGACAAGGAGACTTGCTATATCAGCTAACTTGTAAACACTGTAAACCGTCTGTATTTATGTCGAATAATCACTTTTGCAAGGCAAGTGAAAAACAGAGCTCATAGTGCTAAAAAAAAAAAAAAAAAAAAAAGCTGAAATCAATACACCCTTAGTTCTCTTGTCTCAGCAAAAGGAGAGTCTCAGGCAGCTTTTTAACCCTTTCACAGCACTCTGAAGAGGAGGATGAATAACAGCCTGAATACACCAAACTCTACCTTGTCATGCTTGTTAACATCACCTCTCTGATTTAATTCAAGATGTTATGACAACCATCTAAAGTCCATGTCCGATGAATATTTTAAATAGGAGCTGTGTATGGTTCAATATTGAGGCCTATGGCAAATGTAATGACAGGGTGTGTGCGAGGGTGGAGATCAGCACCTGGGAGTTAGGACCCTCTCACTAGAAGAGGTGAGCTATGGTGCAGACCTCCCCAAAGTGTCTGATGCCTCATTTAATGGCATCATAGGCCCACCAACATGGCCAAAATAGCAACCGGGCTGTATCATGGGCCCGCTCTCCTCTCTGTGCTCATCATAGTGCCTATACTATTGGCAAACAAATGTATCACATTTCCCCAAAGGAAGTTTCACTGCTACAAACAACCTACTAAACCTCTACACCCGCATCCCAAGCTTGCTCCATCCTCCCTGGACACATGCTAGTCCCCAAAAGGTCCCAAAGCCTTGTGCTGCTGCAACCTGAGAAAATCAAGACGAGTTTGCCAGCTCAGCTGCCTCAACCTTAACATATGCAGGTAGAGCTACTGGCCCATATGATGTCATCCCAGAATTAGCATGCTGATTAAAAGCTGGCTTCCTGCCATTCTAATAGGCTCTAAATACCTCTCCTAGGACTTCCTAAAAGGAATTGGATTTTGGAAGGAGGGGGTATATTTTTGTATTCACAGGGTTGTCTTCTTACGCATAGGATGTTCAGTAATTCTCAGTAATTGTCCTACACTCTGTTTTTAAAGCTCATTGTTTTCAAAAAGCATTTCACTGGCAGATACTCCTGCAGCCTCCATCCACCATTCTTGGCTCCCCCTTTCCCCCCTTGAATTATTGATCCTTAGCCAGAATAGGATTTGTCTTCATTATACGTGAGCTGCAATCACCACAGATATTAGCGTAAACTCCTGGCAGCAGATTGATTAGTTCCTTGCATATGGAAGCAGGGGGGGCCCTCCCACAGCTTTATCAGGGATCCCCAGAGCAAGTTGTTCTTTACAGGACAAAAAGATGGAAATTACACTTCAGTTAAATACATCAGAAATTAGATTAGATTTTATTACTTCAAAAAGCCATGCTCTGGGGAGCAGTGCACCTCAAAAGACTAAAAACCAGATTTATCATGGAAATATCAGTAGCATCACTTCTTGCTTCAGTGATCTCCAAGTGGGAAAAGGTTGAATTTCTCCTCCCACCTCTTGTGACCAACAGGTCCAAGAGCAATCCTCCCCAGCAAGGTGCAAAAATAAACACTGATAATAACAAAAACCCACTCATCCTTGGGAAATGGAACTGCATAAAGCAAGTCTAAGTTCACCGTGTTCTTGGAGTGCCCGTGCTGCTGGTCTTTGCCTGTCGTGAGCAGGAAGCTTGAGTATGCTGGTCAGGCAGAGGTGTTCTCCCATTAGGGTCCATCACAGCTGGTGCGTAAGGAAGCAGGACTAGAAGCGTTTCTAGGTTAGAACTGTGACTAGAAGTCACACCAGCTTTGCAATCCAGGCATGTGAGGGCAGTTCAGTGGCAGCAGAAAATAGAACCTAAGTTTTAATTTGGGGTTTGTTAACAGAAAGGAAAATATGTAAGAAAAAAATATTTATTCAGACAAATCTGGGAGAAAATGAATCTCCTTTTCATACACTGGGTCTTTGAACACCATGCTGGTATGTCAGCATCATGTACACCTATTAAACAGCCTCCTGTGCAGTGGGTTTGGGACACTTCCTCACCATCCATCCTTTACCAAACATCCTTAGTTTGAGTAAGGGCAGGAACTGCACCCAGGTATCCCTTTAGGTTTTTCTGGTTTCAGTGGTTAGTGGGTTTTTTGGTTTGTTTTTTGTTTTGTTTTTGTTTTTTGTTTTTTTTTTAGTGTTTTGACAATAACCTCCAAAATGGTCTTTTCCCTAAGGAAAGGTCTGAGAGTTTTGAGACTGTCAGTTATCGGCAGAAGACTTTACAAAATTTTGTTCAAATTCGGTTACTTCAAAGAATCATTGTATGACCTCAGCCAAATTGTTTACATCTCTCATCATCTTGTATCCTGACTGATGCTTTTCTTTTAGCTTGGAGAAATACAGTCTTGGCAATTCCTATTGGTTCAAAAGGCTGTTGAAAAGATCACTTTTCCCACCCACAATTTGGCCCCTTTGTGCTTCCCTCTGTTACCATCTCCTATCTACCTCCTGTGTATCACCCTTAACAAAAAAGATTTTTTCCATTCCAAACCTTTTGTTGACTGTCAGACTAAACTGAGATAAGGCCTAATTACACTGTTTATTTTAGATGTATCCAGTTCCAACCAATCACACTCAAATTATTACAGAAAGCTGCAGGTTTATTTAAGTAGAAATTAAGCCATACAGTTAACATTTCAATTATGAGGACTCTTGCAAACAACTTGGTAATAGGCTGTTAACACTTATATATTCCTAACCTCTTTGGCCTGGAAGAATAAGATGATTAATATATGTAAAAGCTCCAAATGATCAGCATCCTTGATGCTGATCCAAAGAACCTCCAAAGAGCCATTCCTCAGACATGTCCTTTTATAACCCAAACTATTTAATTTACATATTTATTTATATATGTCCCACAACACTCTAAAAGTTTCTCATTTCATTGGTTCAATAGGAATTAATTTACATTTATCTCACTTCCACATTTGTAACATCATTAGAGTCACAATGAGTTTAAAATACTGTAACAAAATCCTTGGTGTTGGAATAGCCCCACTTCAGAAATGACTTATTAAAATTCCCTATCACCTAGTCTCAAAACATCTTCTAATCATATTCCAGTACAACAAATTAGCAAATCACAAGGCTGTAGCACACATTATCCAATTAAATGAAAACTAAGGACTTTGTCAAAAACAAATTTTTCCAACTCCTGCTCTCAGTAACTTGGCCTCTCACTTCTGGTCTCTTTAGAACACCACAGCTACCAAGGATCATTCTAACAGTAATGACACATTGCTCTAAGGGCAGTGCCAAAGCCAGTTTCCCAAATGTCCCATTGTTCTCAGCTCCTATGGACCTTCTGGACACCTCCAGGGATGACCATGGCGCCATGTCTGACAGATACTTGCTGTTTTTAGAACATCCACCATAACAGGGTCCTGCTCTGTGAACAGGACTTCAAGGTACTACAAGATGATTAGTAATCCTTTACTCTTTTGATTCTCTGTCCCTAACGTAGTTCTTGTCTTTTGTCAGTCTTTCCGAATTATATGAGAAGCTCTCTGGGGAGATTTTACTTAGAAGTCAGCCCAATGGGGCCCCAAACTCTCCAGGGGACAGAGGTGATATTCCATCCTTAATCATCATGATCACCACCATCACAGACCCTTTCACATCACATCCCAATCTAACTGTCTAATGCAGCTATTATTTTTGGAGCCATTTTGCACTTACGAGGTGACTAAATGGCTTTCATCATTTGGCAGTCTGAAATCTTGCTACCATGCAAGGACAAACTTTCCCAGAAATTGGAAAGCTACTCAAGAGCCTTCTTCTCATTTTCCAAAGCTAACAGTGTCACTGACAAAGGCATTTACAGAGCTTCTATGCAATGGGCTAGAATTAACGAAGGAGGTGAGTCATTTTTCATTTGCAGAATTTTAATGACTATCAACAACATTTGCATTCATTATTCCTTCATGACATACCAAAGAGCTAGGAAAATTTTTGCACTTAGAAAACTGCATCACTGCAATACTAGTTATGTCAGGGCCTTAATATTTATTTGAATTATTCTTGGCATATATTTTCTTCCTAGAGCACTATGGAGCATGTAATTATTGGAGTAAATATATTTTCTCACATGCGTGTTTCCATAAAATAGTGTAAATATACCACAGAACTTATCATCTCTATAACATAAATATTTTCCAATTGATCATATGATTTCATGAGTAGCATTTTCTTTCATTTTTAATTGAGTAACTATGGTGTTTGTGAATCTATGTCAGAGTGAAAATCCATACCTAGGATTTTCAAAAGGAATAAAGGACTTGGAATATCTCTTTTTCTTCTTCTTTTTAGGATTTGGAACATCTCCATTTAAGAAATTTCAGTGTGGTAGGTACCTAGGTACCTCAAATTAGGCACTTCCAATATGTCTCCAGTTACACACTGATATGCTCTATCCAGAGCTATTTCTGAAAAATCGTTGCACAGCAATCACTAGAGGCAATATTACTATGAGGTTTCCCCCACATACCCAACAACTCCGGTTTAGAGAGGCTGCTGGTAAGAGTTCAGTCCTGACAGCCAATTCAGTTGTTGGTTTCCCTGGTGAGAATGATGACAAATGAGTCAATTCATGCCAAGCAAGACAACACCTTTTCTGATTTAGATTTTCCATCAATAAGAAGAGCTCAGAGAGCAATAAGTTGTGCCAGACAGGTCAACAGCAGATTCCAGAGTGCTCTGATTTTTCATTATTTGATAAAATGGATAAACCTCATCCAATACCTAGCTAGCAGGAGGTTAAAACCCTCTCCGAAGGAATTAAACACTCATGCTCTCATGTCTATGAATGAAGATGAATACAGACTCCTAAGACTGGCTCACATTCAACCAGTCAGTCAAACTGGACTAATTTCCTGAGTAGAAAATTCCAAAGAGCTTCCCACAGATTTCCCAGAAGTTAACAAATGAAGGCAAGGGTGGGGAATTATCAAGAGAGGGAGGAAGCTAGGGAGTAGCGTCATGCACTGTGATGCATATTTAACTTACACAACGGAGACGACGTCTACCCCGCGCATATGAGCATCGCCAGGTGCCTACACTCAGTCCCAGGGAATTTACACTTTTTTTCCAGCATTGTGAGCTGAATACAAGCTCTGAGCATTGGCTCAAGCTCTTTTAGGGGCTAATGAGACGTAAGCCCGGTGCTGAAACTGGTTTGTGGACTAAGTCTAAGTAACGGACTGCCACCTCCGCTCCTCAGATCTCAGCAGCCCACAGAGGCAGGGACCACGAAACCCAGGACTAGGGGCTACACTTGTCTCTGTACCTTAAAGGGAACCCTGATAGACTGGCTTATTTATCTTTACGTCTGACGACAGGAAAGCGTGAACTTTTACTGGCAGAAGGATTATTTTTCTTTGATTTCAATTCTAGTTGTAACAGTGCTTTTCTTTTTTGTTGGAAGATGCCTTGCAGTGCAGATTTTCAGCATAATAAAGCTGAGCTACAGAAATGACCTGTCACAGATCGTTGAGAATCTGGCCCTTATTTTAAACCTGTCGCAAAACAGTGAAAGACTCCATATTTTATTTTTTATCCTTTCAACTACAGATATAATTTATTTCATTTTTTGATAGGACTCTGAGCCCAAGCATCAGTAAGAGAAATTAAAGGTACCATTTAAAATAGTTTTGGGAATCTATAATCCCTAGTCCAATGCAACCCATGTTTTATATGATATTTATTCTCCCTTGAATTCCTGATCTTGAGGTTCTACGTTCTGTTGACATTCCCCTACTAATTAGAGAGACATTTTATGGTACCAAAGAGACATTCCTTCCCTTTCAGTCCCAGGCCTAAGAATTCCCTTATTTCTCATTCATATTTGATCAACAGGTAGAGAAATGACAAATTGGTCATTTACAATTCTCTAGATGAAACTTACAGCACAGTGTGTCTCTAATGAGGCTAGTCTAATGTGTCATGAATTTCTGATGCTATTTGTCAGAAACACTTGCAATGCAAAGCTTGTATGAAACAATGTACCTACAAAGCTATATTTTACCTTCTACCTCCTCATAGAGGACTCAAACACACATGTGAAAAAGCACTTGCAGTAGTTATCTCTACTCTATTGAAAAAGGAACTTTCCAATTTTCAGTTATGTTAATACAAAACCTAATGTCCTGTGGAAGCTGATGTGAGTTGTGCATGCATGAATTGTTATCGATTTTCTTGCAAAGACTTATCTCTGGACTACAAACAGTGTGAACATAAAAGTTAAGGTGAAATACTCTCTAAACTGTGTTACACAAAAGGAAACTATTTCCATTCTTCTTTGGGTAAACTGACGGATATTGCTATGATATCTAGTTAATCCTTTCTGGATGAGCATCACATTTTTCTTGGCACAGCATCTTGCACTGGTAAAAAGAAAAAAAAAGAGAGAGAGAGAAAAATGCTGTTGCCAAGGCATTAAGCAGGAAAATGTTGAATGCTATTCTTGTAAAAGTAGCTCAAATAAACTATCAATGCACAGGATAAAGTATAAAATTCATGAATCAGGATAAGCCATTATATCCGCAGGGGATAGTGGAGGGACACCACATCCAGGTTCTGTTGGGAGCGTTAGGAGAGCCCTCCTGCTGGAGATGCTGCTGTGCGAACTACCTTCTAGGATTGTGGCTTGATGTTTTGGTGGTGACTCAGAGTTTAAGCTTGTCAGAAAATAATTATTCCGCCTACCCAGAGAAAACATTGATCTTTACATGAAAACCTCTAAACTGTACACTTTTATACATCATGTACACTAAACCAGGGATTAATAAATGATGCTACAGGACTTCACAGGCATTTCTATGCTGCTTTCATTGTGTTTTCATTCTCCCATATAGGGTACGTTCAGCTGGTGGAGTATATTTCCCCAAGTGTATTGTAATTTCATTTCTGGGTGGTTTTCCATAGTTCATCATGGAACTTCCCATACTGAAGTGCATCGAGTTTTCTATCCAAGTGACAAGTCCAGACCAAACAAAATGTAGATACTTGAAAGGAGAGAAGAAGAATGTCCCGATCTGGGATAAACGCATTTACGTGAAGTTCACCCAACCCTATTTTGTCAATATAAAGTTTGCTTATTTTTCTGTCTGAAACTCCAAACAAGGGGTTACCTACTCTTCACTCACCGCTGCTCCATCAGGAAGTGCTGCAGTCAGGGAGAAGGACTTTGTCCACAGAGTGTGGATGCTAATAGGGGGCTTTATTTTGCACTATTTGCACCTTGAATGGAAAAACTGGTTTCTAAATTTAGCTGGCTGGAGAGGGAAGCAGCAGCTTTACCAGAGAAAGCACAGCAAAGAATATAGTTTCTGATTTCAGGTTCAGACCAATTCTGTCGATTTGGTGAAATTACTAATCATGTGCATTGCTTTAAACGAAATCAGAAGAAGGCTTGGAGTTAATATACAGGCTGTACTGATCCTGCATAGCTGTCGTTGTTTTGTTTTTCCTCCCATATCACAAAGGCAAGTAACTGCATAGGATCCCCAATTACACTATCTTCTATTCACTACAAGGAAAATGAATTCATCCTGATCACTCCAGTAAACACTAAACCTGCTAAGGCACATATTTAATCAAATAATTAGGAGAGGTGCAGGGGAAATGTGTGCTGAAAAGATAATGTTGCTCTTTAAAGGATTCATTATTGGTTATTACATTTTACATAGAATGTCATTTTCTTTACCAGTTAAAAAAGGAAGAAAAACAAAGTCCTACAGACTAAACGCTTCAGCTCCATCTAAATTATAGACTGCTAAGAACATGCCTGAAATTGGAGGTGCCACCTTTCAAAGAAGCACTGCCATTATGTTGCTAACTTGGCGTTATCTGATTTTTTTTTCCACATTATTCACTACATTCAGGCACTTTGGCAAAGAAATACATTGGTGTTCTGGAGGAGCATTTATATCCTGCAACCCAAAAGAGCAGCATCCTCAGCCTGCTCACCGAGCGTGTCGAACCGGCAGGAGCACGCAATGCAATTAGAGCCCCGAAGACAGCGATGTGTATCACCACCCTATAGGGGCACACATCGGCGACGGGCGAGATCTGCTCCAGCACCGTGGTGCAGCGCAGGCCTGAGCCCCAGGAGCTCGGCTCGGCTTCCCACAGGCCCGCACGCGCAGCGCTAATGGAGCAGCCTCTGGTGCTCCCCGGTGTGCACAGTCCATGGGGACCAACCATCTAGGTCCAGCACGTCCTCATCCCGTACAGCCTCCCCCTGCCCTTGCTTTTCTGCAAAGGGAGAATGCAAGTGCTGAGCAAAGATCAAACAACGGTGATAAGAACAAAGTGAAGGGGCAGAAAGGAGGGAGATACAGCAACAGAGGGTCTAAAATGCTGGTTCTCACTCTCAAGCTAACATAACTTCAGGCTGTTCACTGCAGTCATTCTGATTCACCATGTCATAAATTAAAGAGTAACTCAATCCACAAAACCTCCAAAAATGGTACCTCTGCCTCACAGCTACAGTTTCTCTTCACCCTCAACTTAGGAGTACTTTAAGCCCAAAGACTGGTAAATAGTTAAAAACTACCTATTGAAAAGTGTCTGCTGCTGGTTCTGCTGTTTGTATTGAGATTTCCTGACAGCCTTTACAGAAATTCTTTGGGAGTCTGACAGGATTAAGGGGATTAATACATTAAAGCATCATTACAGCTTTCACAAGGGATTTTCAAAGACTTTACACTGTGATCTATTTGTCCTGTTACATAAAACGAGCATTAATAGGCCAATTGAAAAGAAACACTGCGATCAATAACCTTAATTTTTGTAAATATATTCTGCTATCAGAATGAGATGTCGAGGTCACCAGCCCTCCCAGAGTGTGTTACTTAAATTAAGCTACATAAACGTATTTTCAGTGTATGCCAAAGGTTGGTCTGGGTGTTACAACCTACTCTTGACAGGTAGAAATTTGTTAACACTGAATCACCAACTCTGACTCCTCAACCCCTATTGTGTCCCGGCTGACTCAACACATGTACCGTGCATTGCCCGCTCTTCAGAGAGCCTCGCTGCGCCTGTATTGCCAAACGCCTTGATTCAGAGGACAGCATTTTTACCTTAATTAAATGCTCGCAAGGAGGTGTGTGGCTGTTGGCTGCTGGGGTGCTGCCGCTCTCCTGCTGGAGACCATCTCGTTGCAGCTGCCGGGCTTGCCAGTGAAAACTGCAAAAACTCTGAGCTTCCCCGCATAGTTCCCTACCCCCACCTGCCCTTCCCAGTATCACCCCGTATGGTGGTCACCTGGACGACTAGTCCAAATCAGGGTAACCGCCATGCCCATATCCTCCAGCAAGTCAGCTCCCTCCTAATTTATTTGAAGGTCTTAAGCACCTCCTCTCTTGTATTCTTGTAGAAACAATTTTGTATTGTCCCAGTACATAAATTCTGCTGTTGGAGAGAAAAATTCCCTACAAAATTTTTCATGGGTAGCTTGCAAGGAAAAGGGCATAGCCTCTCTCTCCTCGTTTTCTCTTTCTCTGGCATCAATTATTGGTGTGACTGCTTTACATAGCTCTCTAAAATATTTAGGTGTAGAGAGGCAGATCCTCACCAGGCACAAATCAACACAGATCAGAACAGGTGAGGATCAACAAAGCACTTTCCAAAAAGACACATCTAAAATAGAGGGGCAGTATGTTTAAATACAGCCTCAGCTGCAATGTGGGGCCTGGAGTACAAAGCTTTTATTTTGCTCTGTACTTTCAAGAAAATACAGACAGTGCAATCTTTGCTTGTACCACATCTCAGACTTTCAGACAGTACTTAACTAGCCCTAACTAAACTACCACCCGCTTCATTCATAGACTTTAATGGATCCATGGGCCTCTAAATTAGGAAAGGAAACATTAGCCTTGGCTTTCAGATTAGGACCTAAATACAGGAAGATTAAAGCTAAAAAATCCATTTTTAAGCCCAAATACATATCACAGTCTCAGTGAAATATGATTTTTTTTATTGTGCATATAATTTCCCTAGGCTGTTCTGAAAAAAACAGGCATCAAGAAATTCCTGAAATGCCGAGCTGGGGTCGTTCACCTCACACCCGTTATCTCCTCAACGTGGCTACTCAGCCACTGTGTCTAGCCACAGTTAAGAGGTATTAATGAGCTACTTGGATTAGTGCAATGTATATTATTGTAGAAGTGTGATTCTCAGGATTTTTGTTGCTATAAAATGCAAGGTTGGCTATGTGAGAAAGGCTTCACACTGAGATTTCAGCATTGCCTTACAGGCAGAAAAGAGTATGTTGTCTTACAATAGGTTAACAACTTGTTAAGGGGTTAGTTAAGCATTGAGGCAGCTGGTAGTTGTGTGGGTGGAGGCTTAAAACTGATTTGAAGTTGTTAGGAATTAAAGATATCCTTGTGGGGAGAGACTACAGATAGAATGGAATATCAGGCAGGACTTCTTTTTTCTTTCTTTTTTTTTCCCCTCCTCCCAACTTGTATATCCAAAACAACATCCTCTCCCCTGACATAGATCTAAGAATATGGGCTTTGCCTAAGAACCGGAGACACGGGCACGTGATTAAGTAGGTATTGCAAATGGCTTGCCAGCTGGATAACAGAGAATCAGAGAAGCCTCTTGGATCTGATATAAGCATAGGTAATAGAAACATAGATGTCTTTTATTTCTCTCCTCCTTTCTCTGCAATTGTGTCCATGCTACCTGTATCTTTATTTTGCAAAATATTTTTTTCTATTTATATTTGCTTTGTTATATATGCATACATACATAGAGAGACAGTGCCTGTCTCTCAGAGTCCAGGCTCAGTTCAGGTCTCCAAACTATCCAGATTGCAGACGCAGCACATTGTGTCTGTGAAAAGAGTTACGACCTGGCACAGGAGTGGTAAAGCAGGGGGCTACAGGGGAGAGACTTCAACTGGGACTGCTCCTTGACTTGGGGAATTCTGTAATGCTAAATCCCTCTTGTTTTTCCCAAGCCACAAAACTAGTAAGAACAGACAGTCACCAGAAGCAAACTATCATATTTTTGCTGGATTCTATAGGAATGGCAGTTTGCACAAGTCAGGGCGCCTTTTCCAAGTTCTTACAGAGGCTTAAGAGAAGGAAAAATACAATGTGCGGAAAACTTCAGAGGCCAAGAAAAGCTTTCCAAAATTTCTCCATTCCCTTATCTCACCCTTCCTCCACGAAACCAGGCAACTCTAGCAAGTGGCTGTTCTTCTCCTCTTCATATTGAGATCTCCTGTCAACCTCTTTACAGAAATACTTGGGTAGTTTGACAGGATTAGGAGGATTAATATATTAATGCATTATTAGAGCATTTATAGGAGATTTTCAAAGACTTTAAGAGTGAGATTCATTTGTCCTGTTATATAAAATGTTCAGTAATTGTCTTAATTGCTCCATTATGACTAGATATTGCTGCTCAAATAGAACTGCATGTCTAAGTGTGCCGGTTGTTCTGAGACTTGCAGCGGTGCAAAACAAGGTGAGCCAACACGAAACTGAACTGAATGCTCGTTTTATGGGAAGCCTAAGTTACTGGAAGAAATTGCTGGTGCTTAAGAACACAAGAATAACTGGATTCTGGCCTGTTCAGTCTAGTATTTTGCTTCTGTCAGAAACTGCCATCATGTGCTTCAGAGAAAAAATGCGAGACTGGAGCAGATAAAAGAGAAAGAATCTGCTTTTCAGGAATTCTTTTCTCAACTTTCAAGTGGCTTAAACTGCAAAGCACAGGAACTAGTGTTTTTTCTCGAACTTTTCCTAGATCTCTGGGATACTGAGGGTGTTCAGCCCCTGTCCCATCCCCCAGGCAGATCCAAGGCTGCATGCAAAGCAGACTGGTGACGTTGCCACAAGCTACACGCTTTGCAGGCTACAAGCCAACTCATAGGCAACAGGAAGCACAAGGTCTTGGCAGGAACTTTGACTGTCTGGATTGGACCAAAAAGTCCACATTGTAGATGTGGTGTCCACACAGTTACCACTTTCTCACTCTAGAGAACAGAAATTTGATTAAAACAGAAAACCAATTATAGAACATCTTTTCAATGGAGAGAGCACTTTGCTTTTCAGAGATTTCAAAGCAATTAGAAAAACAGGCAAATGTTATGACATGGTCACAAAAAAATCTGCCTGGAGTTTTTTTATTCACATGATTTCTCAGATTTTGTTGCATGCTTGATTTTACCCGACTAATGAATCAACTGGATTTCTAAAATGTATTTCACGTAAATCAGAATAAAAATGCCAGTGTGGATAACAAAAGGACAGGAAAGAAAGAGTGAAGTCTGCTATGCTGGAAGAAGAAATAAAAGAGACTTAGTGAGGAAGAAGTCCGATCTAATCTGCTGAGGCCCTTTGCCAGACTGCGACATCCCCTCCTATAACGAGAGCAGGTTCTCGTTTCAAAAGCGTGCAAGATCACTGCACAGGCAATTGATGCTATCCCCTGTGAAAGTCATTCTGCAGTTAGGGAACAAACAGCATCTCACTGATTTCTTTCCCCCCAGATTTGCTGCAATGGAAATTGTATTTCTCAGCGTGTCTTCTAAAACTAAATTATTCTTTGAGTTGTTATCCATTCCATAGGGTACACTGAAGTCACTCTCACAACAGCTCCCCATCTGAACTCTCTTGGATTGCTTTGGTCTTTGGAAAGCATGGATAATATCTGCCACAAACACAGGATGTTTTTTTTCCTCACCATTTTCTTTAACTTTTTTTTATCCAGGCATGTCAGGAAAGGGGAATGTTTGTTTCCCATGCTGGGCTGGAACGTGTCCACAGGAGCCACACTCAACAGTCCTCTCCACTGTCTATTTAAATATCTGTATCTGCTTTAAGCCGATAGAATCCAGCCATGGTAATGAGTTTGCCCCCTGTGTGTGACTTTATTAGCACTCGACTTTGTAAAGACAGGAGATGGATTTGCCTAAATTTGACTTGAGGCAAAGGCTTAAAAAACTCTCAGTGGAACATAGAAATAGGGGGAAATATATATTTATCGATGGACTGTTTGCATTTCTTCTCATTGTGGGCTTAAAAAGATAGTAGTCTGTGGGTTTCAATCCTATTAATAAACTGTCAGAGCTGGATGAAAATATTATATAAAGTGCAATAAGTGAAAAAAAAGAGAAGAAAATTGTATAAATTAAAGAGAAATCTTTGCCCTAATTTGATTTGTGACTCCACTGCAACAGAATAAAGTATATGTAGATTTTAAAAATTCATTTACATAACCAACTCCAACCAGGCTATTCAGATAAATGCACATTCACTCCCAGAAAGCAGGGCAGATTCATTTTAACCTATTAGCAACCTTTCAGAGATGTTCTTGTCTACTTTCTTCTGTTGTCAGATAAAGCAATTTACTGGTCAAGAAAATAACTTACTATATGGCAGGACATTTAATTTTCAAAACCTCAAGGTCCAATCAAGGCATCGATCTTGGTCTACATACACCAAAAAAGAAAGACAGCTATAGTTACCCAAATGAAGAAGAGGTGCAATGCAAAGGCAGTATGGCCTCTATTTGAGAGAAGAGAAACTGAGGCGCAGCATTAAATGTCTTGCACAAACTTTCACAGGAATTTTTTTTTTTTGAGGAAGACAATAAGTATCTGATCTGTGACTGTCTGAGAGGTCTCCATTGCCTCCTCCTATTTTTCTTACATCCTTCATCCTTGTATCTAGGTATTGATTACAAGATAATAAAACTTGCCACTGTTTAAGACACTTCATACCCATCTACCACGCAATGCAGATACATATTTGTCTTGCTTTCTACATACAAAGAAACAGAGAGAACCGTAAGTGACTTTCCTGAAGTCAAAGAAAAACACTCTGAGTCATAATAAGCCATGAGGAGTGGCTGATCCCCAAATCCTCTGTTTAAGCCGACTAGCCCACAGCGCTGTGCCGTGCAGCTTGCTCTTTACTTATGTTGTCCCTGGTCATAGTTAAAAAGAATAGTTTGTAATTCTCTACTGAGCAGTAAAATAAAAGGCAGTCAGATTCCCAGATCCTCCTTTTACTGGTATAGGTAAGGCTGGCTTTGTCTCCATACATTACTCAGGTCTAATTAGAATCGTAAAGGATTTTCATGACTTTGTAGTTTTCTCTGCTCAAAAGTAAATCCATCCTTAATACCATGGAGAACATATTCTGAGAAAGTCAGAGAGAAGAGAGAATTAAAGGAAAGCCTGAGTGAAGATATGGGAGAGCATGCCAGGTACAATCACTGAAGCAAATAAAGTGAATTAGTTCGAGAGGCAGCTAACCATTCTGCTGAGAAAAGAAATTGGGGACGCAATGGCAAAGCAGGGAGATCTGACTGGTGATATAAAACTAAGAGAGATGGGATTAGGGAGTTCAGCAGCCACATGTTTTGCTCTCATTTACATGGGTATGAGATCCAGGTGACCAACTTGACATGAGAGTTCATCGTATGCTGTTTTTCTTGGTGTAACAAAGAGCACAATTTGGCCTCCTTTATGTCATGAAGTCCTCAATCTGTTATGAAAGAGTGGATTTTTTTTCCTCTTTTGCCAGCTGTCAAGTGAATGATGGGTCGATTGAAGGTCTAAGCCACAGAAAATAAATTTTCCAAAGCCACTCACTTCCAATTCATTTATGCACAATAGAAACATGCTTGTTTTATAGCACATCCAGTACCACTTTGTAGGTGGTAGGCCTAGGTGGCCTGCTTTCCACCACAGTCATCCACTCCTCATGCTTCCTGATGGCCAGACACTTCAGTGGACCAGCCAATAGGACACTCAGGAGGGAAAGAATGTCAGTTCAACTATAGCTTCTGTGGCTTTTTGTTGGTGAGATCCTGCATATAAAGAAGCAGGTGGTGATGCCAGCAAAATTAACGTTAGGTCTTGAAGTTACCACAGGCCTCAGCAAAAAGGCATAACATCTTCCCGTGGGCAATGTAGCAGTTACGGCATGTAATTTTGCCATCTGAATTTCATCCTATAGAGGACAGAGGACTTGCACGTTGATCTGTTATTCACCACCTTTGAAAATGCTGTGAGAAACCTTTTGTAGTTGCACCAGTGTAATTGGGAATAATTCTGGGAGACAGAATGAAATTTCAGCAGGATGATTTGAGCTAGCTGTGGTCTGGATCTGTGCTTTGAAAAACTTCAGCCTAATAAGTGAGCTTGTGTTCACACACTGATTTAAAGAAAGGACTGGACACTACTAGGATTGCAAGCCTGGTCTGGAAGTCAATAGCAACCACAAACACTCCTGGATTGCAGTTCAGTTAGATATAAGTTAGTTCATAATAAAGGAAAGTTTCCTATCTGGAGGCAGTGGCCTAACTTCAACCTTTCAACTGCCTCTGGGGCTTTTGCACAGTATTTAAAGCTTCAGGTAATTCAGAGCTTTTCAAGGCAGCAAGTGTGAGCATGATACTGAGCAGAGCCCAGACAAGAGAGGTGGCAATGTTTTGACAGGCTGCAAAGAGCACAGGCTGTGCCCTCAGGCATGTGGTGCCAAGGAGGCATTGCCCAGCTCCAGCCAAGAAGAAACTGCCCTGCTGGGGGGAGCTGCTCCAACCAGCAAGGCCAGTGCTGCCCGGTAGACGAGATGTCTAAGGCACAATTTCCATGTGACAGCTTGTGTAGGAAAATACAGCTTAATGTTGAACTAGATCCAGAGAAATAATAAATAAAACATTAAAAAACATTATTCACGTTGAGCCAACTGAAATATCCTCATTTCAAAATAGCAAATCAAGCTGTTACAGTTCCTGTCTCCTTATTACAAAAACGACGGTTAGCATTTTCTCTTGGAAAATTGTTATTTTGCAGAAGCTGCATTTTTCTAAACACACACACAAAAAAAGTAAAAATACAAACCCAAGCCACCTTGACAGAAAATTCGAAGTTAGTTGGTTACAATTTAATTAACATGGATTAACCAAAGTGGCTACAGTACACCTTCTGCTAGAAGATACTCAAACCCGGTGGAAACTAAGGTCTTTGAAAATCTGGCTTTCAGAGGAGGGCTGAGCATTGTGGGACTGTCTCGATTCCTAGGAACATCAGGTAGCTTAAGCAGCCCTAGGCACAAATGAATTTCATAATTTTTGTCTCATTTGGAGAAGAACAGAAAAGAATTTTCCTGTTCTCCTGTGGCACAGGCAGTCCTCAGGGACCAAGGAAAGAGGAGGCCCGAGAGCGGCGCAGAGTGTTCCTGACCGGAGTCTCCTCTGGTGTCTGCTTTTCCATCGTTCTCGAAAGAGCAGCGACGCCAGGTGTGCAGCAGAGGCAGGTGATGGAAAAGCAGACACCAGCCGAAATCCTTATCAAGACCGCTTTGCTGCTGCTTTTCTCTCTCCTCATTTTCCATCACCTCTCTCTCTTTCTTGCCCTGCTCCTAGAAGGGGTAATTTCAGAGCAGTGTTGGAAAAGTGGCTTATTGAAAACCCACTTGTTCACTTCCCTGGCAGCTTTGCTGGCACCCATTCCTCTTTACCCAGAAGGAAAAAGCACAAAGGGAAGAAAGTAATGGGGTCGAGTTCATCTCTATTCTTCCTTCAGCTCCACTCATAGACCACTGTTTATTTATTTATTTTATTTATTGCACATCCATGCCCTGTGACTGAACTCTTGTAATTGAATTGCCTGTATCCATGGAGACTCGGGGGAAGAAGGAGGAGAAAGAGAAAGAAAAAGGAAAGAGAAAGATAAAAAGAAAGAAAAAGAAAAAGAAAAAAAGAAAAGAGAAAGAAAAAGAAAAAAGCACAAACTTTGGAATGTATGTCCAGATCTTCACCAATAAAGCAGGGCTATTAATTCCTGAGAAAAAGCACAAGTTTAGCAGTGTGCTCTGGGAATGTTCTTCTGCACCACCCAGAGCAGGCGCAATGGGGTGAGGCGAGCGCAGTGCACAGGTACCTGGCACCGCGAGGGAGGCCCGCAGTCATCTGCAAGCACTTCACGGACATCCTCCTTAAATACCTGTAGTATTGATACATATTGTATAAATACATATACCTGCTCTGAAAGGCAGCTGCAGCTCATGGTGAGAGCATTTCGCCCACCACTGAGAGATGATCATGCCCGGGGTAAAACAGGCAGCTACACGTAATGACCAACTGCAAAAGCAGCAAGGTGCGGTACGTGTGAGCGCTTTGATTTCCCCAGACAACAACCAAAGACCCCTATGCAGGCAATTGTGTAGGCAGAGATCCACTGGTTGAGCACTCTGAAATGTATTTTCACACTCTTTAAAACAGCTGAGCGGATGGCTTCATTACACCACTCTAGAAGTCTCCTAACTTGTCTATTCCAGGAGGACCCAGGCTCTGGCAGAGCACTTTTTGATTGCCTAGAAATGCAGCCTATTTATAACTCTGTCCTTTGTAGTGGGCAGAATATTTTTTGCTTTCTCTGGCAACTCCAACACTCTCCTGCATACACCTAGGTACATATTTTTGTCCTCTCAGTTTTCTCACTCACTGAGCCACAGATAATTATTGAGCTGGGAATGATAAAAGACAAGACAGTTAATAAAATAAAGGAAAACAAGAATAAAAATACGACCAGTTTGTGCCTTAGCCAAAGTCCATCAGTGCCTCAGAGCCTGTGGACAAGCCTGGCTGTCTTGAAAATGCCCTTGTCCATCCTTCATAGTGACAAGGAAGGAATAGTCCACCTACAAGTTTAAGGCTCTCTCAAGCCCTCATATTTGTGTGGATTCTTCCAATTTCCTCCCCTTTGTGGAGTCAGCTGAACTAATCCCCTAAAGCTTGCCAAAGGGGATGCACGTTCCCCTTGCATTATATCAGACTGAGTCCCAGGGAGACCTTGTTCAGGATAGATGCTGAGAAAATGTTGCTGCCACTCTCTGAGGACAGAGTACAAGGACGGGCCCATGTAGACGTGGGTCTTAGATGCTTCCCACTGAACCAGACCTGGAGTGGCTTGACATGAACCAAAAGACAAAGACCATTCTGTAAGTACAAAGTGATCTTTCAAATAGCCAAGATTTAGGTGGCTCAGGTTGGGGACTCTGTGATTTGGGAATCACAACTGGTGATTCCCTGTTCAGCCAAGGCTTCCACAAAACAGTGGGAAGCAAGTTTCCACAAAATAGAGAGCGTGAATCAAAGTGGAGAAACCTATGGCCTGGAAGATTCTTGATGACTGGACGCTATATGAATATTTCTCAGGTTCCAAGCCATTTTCCCCAGGTTTAATATCCAGTCAAAATCAATGGTTACAATCATCATGAGAGAGAGAGATTTCTTCATTTCTGTTTTTATCACCATTCTTGGTAATTCCTTTCTTCACTACTGTAGCCATTTTTAACGTCCACGCAACAGTCCTATCTCACAAAACTGCAACTCCAACAGAAATATGTGGAGTGACTGATTCTTTCTCTGTAGATGGTGGAGTTTAAAGTCAGAGAGAGCAATAGGACGGGGAGGAACCACATTCCCTTGTGTGCTCTGTTTCTCTGACAGCAGATAGAACTGCTGCCGTTCACATCTTCAGGCTATCTTGGTTATTTACCCCCGCCTCTGCTGGTCACGGTGTCTGTCTTGTCACCTCTGGAGAGACACAATCAGTCCAGCCCTCCAGCAGCATCACTGGGGACACACTTATCAGCGCTTCTGCTAAAACGGTTTGCTCGCTTTTTGTAAAGTCGTCACTGTCCCCTAGTCAGTCAATGATCCCGGGTACACTCATTCCTGCAATGGCAAGCTCAATGCCACGTAGCCTGTGAGTAAATCTGGACTGCATTCGAGTTAAGTCCTCTGGTAATGTAAAGCAGCACCGCTCCATTACAAATCCGTGTTTGTTCTGCTCATTGTTCCACATGATTCATTGTGCTCCTAATCCAGCAACGAAGAGATGGAGGGGGAGTGAAAGGGAGAGAGAGAAGGAGCTTGGGAGAGGGAGGAGACAGATGAAGGGCGATGCTGTGAATTGCAATGTGAAGATGATTTCTACCCTTTATTGTTCATTGCATTTGCCATCAACAAAGGTTATTACCTGGGTCTTAGATTACTTCCAAATCCAAGCACAAACGACTCAGTGTTGTAATATAGCACAAAGTGTTCATACCTGATAAATCCTGCTTGGCTAAAGTACCTGGCTCAGCTGAAAGCACGCCAGCATACTGAGAGCAATTAGTCAAAGTGCCTTCTCTGACCAATCAGTTACACAGGATCTAAGAAAATGTTTGTGACAAAGAAGTCCTCTTGGTGATTTCTGCTATAGCCATGGGTGCAATGTGGACTCTGTATCCTTCAACATTTTCATAGTATTGTCAGTCTGAACTGAAAGAGAGAAGACTCTGTTCCCCAAATCTGGTCACAAGCTCCCATGTAGCCGATCAGCCTAATACACAGAAATATCCACATACGAATGCTGTGACCTCTATTTCCAGCACATCTAGTATACTTCCACATCCACAACAGATTTTTAACTTTTCAGTATGTATCCTAAAGTGAATCATGTACAATAATGCAATGATGCCCAAAAAGTACAGATTCACAAAAGAATAGCATCATTAATGTCCCATATGTTCCTGGGTTCCCAAAGGTCCTCTCTTTTAAACTCCTCAGCATGCTCCAAAGAGTTAGGATAATCTGTGTTTATATATGCAGTATTCACGTGCACTATGAAATCACAGGGCTTCCAGGGACAGTTTCACAGCTCAGTGCTATAACAACCAAAAAAAAAAAACCCCAAGTACTTAAAAAGAGGAATTTTAGATGTTAAAAATCTGGCCCCTGTATTATGCCAGCACTTCTCACACCCAGCCATGAAGGGTAAAGGCTGAGCAGAACACTTTTTTTGTAAGCTTAGGATCGGGTCAATTTTTTTTGGCTAATTTCTATACATATGGTCTACACAGTTGTCTTGCTTCCTATTTTGTGAGACTAAGGTACAGTTTCCGGGAAGAAAGAAGTTGTGTTTGCATACAAACGCGCACCGCACAACACGTGCATATTGGCATTCAGGTCTTCACGCCTCCCTGTCAATAAATGTGCGGCACAGGGCCACACTTACCACTACCAGCATTCAGCACAGCAGATCTCCATCCCAGCCCTGCACAAGGCAAAGGGCTGATGGATTTCACAGACGCTGCATACAGCCAGGCTGCTACGTGGCTACATACATATTTGCCCTCTCTGCAGTCATGCCAACTTGTGACACAGAAAAATACATGGCACACACAGATGCATGGCCTGTAATACACGTACGTCTACCAGCCTGATATTTTCATGCACATCAGTAGTTCAGACAAAACAGGCGCATAACCTGCCTTTTCAGGCTATACTTCTTGACATAAAATTCTAAGATAAGTGCACATAAAATCTATCCATTAAAAAAAAAAATGCGAGAGGCAAACCCATATTTTCCCTCTCACATGGATATGCACAAATAGAACATTTTCCCGTACAGCTGCAGCAGAAACAAGGTTATGTAAATAATGAAGTCCATGACACGGAGGCTTCTAATTGCTTTTGTGAATCCAGGTGTCTACAGACTCAACACCTATATATATAAAAAAAAAAAAAAAAATCCAGATCGCACTCTTTTTTTCTGTCCATAACTCTCCTGATCCCCTTTGTGGAAAGCAAGGCTGCATTAAGAGCTCTCAGGCAGCAGAGCTGATACTGCCGACCAATTTGAAGACATGGCTTTGTAAGATGCTTAAGATCTAGCAAATCTATAGCTAACCTACAAATCTCCAGCATACTGGCAGGAAAAAAAATCATTTCCAGACCTAGAATTTTGCAATGGATAGCCAGCTAGTTATTTCAAGAATAATCAGCAGCAAATGATCAGTTTAAGGCACTTTCAATCTCTGAGTCACAAAGAAGCTAAATACTTCTACATGCCATATCTGAGGGGCTTGGATTGGGGTTTTAGGCCACAGAAGGAGCCTTTCAGATTGAACAGCCAGGCATTTGATAGAAAAGCTGCTCCAGCTATCATTTCTATTAGGCTCAAAGGAGAGGTGGGGCAAGAAAAAGGAAACATCTGTGATCACAAAATCAGCTTGTAAGATAGAAAAGGAGAAACAGCAGGTTAGATGATTCAGGATCCAAAGTGGAGAAACCCCTACCTTCCAGCAGTTAGTCTCCTTGCCTGCATGCAGAGAAAGAGCAGACAGCGTGTGGGCATCTTACATCTCACTCTGCAGTCACTGCCTCTGGGTTGTGTGTCTTGCACAGGCACTAGGAATCCTCCCCCACAATCCTTTTTCACCCCAAATCTCTTTTTTCAAGAACACCACCTTGCAGTAAGCAGTGTGTGGGACCTCTCCGTTTCTCTGAAAGTCCTGATCTTACTTTGTCGGTGTTCACAGACATGCTTTTTGCCATAAAGCATCACCGTCTGCAATATTATTATAATAGGGGTTTATTCAAACAAAAAACATGAAGAAAACCTATCCCTCTCTTATTTCATTTTGGAGTCGCATGTTGATTTTTTGCTTGTCATTGTGGGCACACCCATGGGCTGAATTCTTCTTTTCACTCTCTTTTTTAAAGTTTTCATTTGTTTGACTATTGTCAAATTGACCAAGGGACAATTGAGCTCCCAGGGGGGTTTATAATACTCAGCAGTGTTTTATCTTTCACCTGAAGATCAGATGCAGTAAGTGGGGGACTGAAAGGACGTGGAAAGATTTGATGGATAATAACATATGTAACTAAGCAGTGGGTCCTGGTGGCAAAATGATCGAGATGCAAAAAAAATGCAGAAAACTGAGGGGTGTTCAGAGCTGCTGGTTGGATTTTCTGTACGGTTAGCATTGCACATGCCAAGGCAAAAGTCATCACAGTTACAAGGCATTAGTGGATTCCCATAGGGATCAAGAAGCAATTTCGTTCCATGCACTGCAAAATTAGTCTAATAAGAAATGGCTGGGAGCTGGAGGTCGTTTTGTCATATTGTCTCTGAATTGTCGCAAACTGACCACTGCCAAAGGCAGGAAACAAGGCAAAATGGAGGGGTGATCTGCGGAGATACAGCAAATCCTGTGCTCGCACTCAATGCCGAAGCCCAAGCTCTCCGGCTAGGCCCCCCCCCCAAGGAATGTGGAGTTCAGTACGATTTCCACACATATTCATATTCAATAATTGATGAGCTCAGTGAGTTCCTAGTGAAGTAACTGCTTCCAGCCATTTCTTTTATTTAAATATAATAGTTTGTTTAAAAACGTGAAATGAAAGCCCAGAGGGAGCCAGAGAGTTTGACCTACTATGCCCACTGTAAGAGATCCAGAGCCACAGCAGGGATTTCACTGCTGTGCAACACTGACACTTTCCAAAAGTTGCTGTTAAGCCCAGAACTGAAACCCTTCACTCTAACTAAAAGATGCTCCATGACTTCTGAGCAAATCAGGTCATATAACACCCAATGTAAGCATTCTTAGTCTATTTAATAAGGCATATGCACACTATATATATTCACCTGTCTAGTCATCACGTAGCAAGCCCAGCTTACTGTGATCCCAGAGAAATATCTTAGACAAGTGAAGCAGTCGGATGCATCACAGAGTCATCCAGACCATTTGTTGGAAGCTCTTTGGCTCACTGCTAACAGTATCCCCCTTCCAGCCACTTTCTGATTCACTGTTTAAACTGTCAAACAAACATCAAAAGGCTCAAAAGAGAGAGCGACTGGGTTGGGGAGGGGGGGAACATCTCTCCAACAAGCTCTTGTTCCTTCATTCTGGATCCATTTTCAAAGGCTCAGCTCCCTGGTCTGATCCTGGCATCCTCATATTAAATATGTATTTTCACCCAGGAAACAAAAAGTGGAAACAAACTGCAGGACTTCTGCCACTAGAAAGGGGAGTGCTTGGTCTGGAGCCCAGAAGAAAAATCTGGGCACAAAACTTACAGCAGCTACAATTTGTAAACCAGAAGCCCACATCCCTGCCTGCCTAAGAGTAAAGACACTTTAATGGTGTTCTGAATGAAGGAGTAAAGTATGTTTATCTTGTGAATAGCAATTATTAATAATGCACAGACATCAAACAATATTGCTAAGCGGTAATGTGGCATTGTGGTTAGAGTACAGGTGAGGACACCTGAGGATGGTCCCAGTTCTTACATGGACCCTCTCCCTGAGTTGTCTCAAGCAAGGCACTGAACTCATCTGAGCTTTGGTGTTTAATCCTGACCCATTGTCAGGTGACGAAGGCCAAAAGGTGAAGGACAGTCCAGATAGTGACCCCCCCGTTGCAATGAATGCCCCAAAGTCTTGGTATTTGCACTCTCCAAGCTTCCAGTATCTACAAGGTTAAGATAAGGCTTGTAAAGAAATGTTTCCTCACGAGGCTTCAAATATTTCCTGCTGGCGCTTCTACCTGGACTGGAAACAACATCAAAATATCTTCAGTCAGTGATATTTTAGTCCTTTGGCTTTCAGCTGGAGCTAAGAAATTCAAAGTCAGATGAAAGTAGTGCATAAAAGGAAGGAAGGAGTTTCCTTTCCCCATCTCAGGAGTCTGTTTCAGATTTGGTGTGTGTTAGATGAAGCCGTGTTACCCACTAAAACATCACATCTGCTCAGTGTCACAGCTGGCCATCTCAGACCTGTCTGTATTCCAACCTGCAGCAGTGACTAGGCTCTTCAGACCACCTGGCATGCAGGGAAAGTGAGTTGTCTCCCACCAACCTCCATTGCAGTTCCTATAGGGAAATCCCAGCCCAGTACTCCCCTATATCCCTCCACATGCAGGACAGCTTCTCCGCAAAGCACCTCATCATCTACAAAACCACCTGGAGCTTTTGCCATAGAGACTTCATATTTGGGAGACTTCATTGGGCTCCACTGTATTTCTGGGCTCATTGCCTTTGGACAATGATTCAGGAGAGAGCAGTAGCCCTAGCAGGAAGATCTAGACATATCTGGTAAGTCCAAGGGGATGAAGATGAGATGTTTTATTTGGCCCTGAA
Organism: Rhea pennata; assembly: GCF_028389875.1. Taxonomy (NCBI): domain Eukaryota; kingdom Metazoa; phylum Chordata; class Aves; order Rheiformes; family Rheidae; genus Rhea; species Rhea pennata. The sequence goes on from NC_084680.1 coordinate 7,472,357, forward strand.
TCTGCAAAGCCAGAGAGGTATGTTAATCTACAAATTGCAATTAATTCCACTGCAGCTGTTACAAAGCAGTCCTCAGCACGTAGTTTAAATGTTTTTCCTCATCTCTACTCTGCAAAGCAGCTTGACCCTCTTCACATTAATGCTTCCTGCACTCCTTCCTGCATATCTATTACTGAGCAAGTTCATAACTGAAATAAAGCCTGGCTGGGAAGGCAGAAGCACATCTGGCTGCAGGATGCTTGTAGCACCTGAGGCAAACCCCATGTATTGTGTGTGTCTGGTTAAACCTGCGCGGTGTGTGCTTGATAGCTGGGTATCAGCTAGGTATATGGCTATGTAATTATACTGCAATTAAATTTAATAGCTTTGCTAACAGCTCAACTGCAGGAGAGTTTGTCTAAGAATTCTTGTACTGGGATTATTAACCTTTTGATGGCTTTGCACATCTATTTACACTTACATACTGTCCCTTGAAGTTATATTTGCATTTTCTCCAGAGGGTTATAAAAACATTTTTGTTGAGACTGTTCTTTTGTAAGTCAGCATCACTCAGTGCACGACTAATCAAGCAACATGCACTGCGCAAGGGGAAAGAGCCTTGTATGCTTTCACATGACAGGAAGGCCTTGGCCCCATGGGCTTGGTAGTCGTCTGGAGACAGTGGGCTCAGGCCCTCCCCAGAGAACAGCAAGGAGGATCTGGGGACCTGGAGGATTGTGCTGCCTGAGGAAAAGATATAAGGTGACTCTGAGTCACTGTAGAGGGAGGCAGCAAATGAAATGGCTGCTGAGATGTGAGAAGCCTAAGCATACCAAGATCAGTATTCTCCGATCGCCTGATCTGTGCTCACCCACCTAAGGGACTAGGACAAGACAGCTGAGGACTTCCATTTGAAGGTCTCATTTTGAAACAAACCTGCATGCTGGAAACAGCCTCCAGCTTATACTTCAGCAGGAGCAATAGCAGGACCAATAGCTAGGTTTCCATTGAACAAAATGCTCTTCTCTCTCGGTAATTGATTGTTTCATTAGGTTCTCCAGGGGCACAGTGAAATATATCTCTGAGTATCAGACTTCTGTGCCAGTTCAGTATACAATGAGTTTGCAGCCTTAGCTTTGCTAAGTTTACAGGATTCTATTGATCTCTTTATTTTAACCTTTTGTACTATGTAAGGTCTGTGTTTAGGCATCCTCATTTCTCTCAATTTATTAAGAACAATGATTTCTGGTTTGCAGATTGGAATCTGGTTAAGCTTTCACTGTGATTTATAAAATCCTATCCCTCCTACCATGCCAGGTTTTGTTTTTCTGTTTTATCTTGTTTTCAGTTTCTTAATGATTTTTAATCAGACAACAATTAATGATGCAGATGGGAGGAGTGGACACTGAGGTATTGTTGTATCTACTGTATTACAGTTATTTGGATTTTAATAATTCTGTCCTCTTTGTTCTTATACAGTTTGAAGGCCTGATATGGCATATGTTTAGAAACATGTTTAACATTAGTCAGTCCACAGGAGCACAGTCGGTGGACATGATATGGTCCAGTGGAGAGAGCTTTGTGTTAGAAGTCATGATGCATTAGCTGTTTATGCAAGTGGCGTTTATGGGCAATGAAAGACATTAACCTTTACCCCGTCTCTGTGTTGTATTAAACAAGAAGACAGGTTTCAAGCCTTTGCTACCAAGGCTTCAACCTACTTAGACCCACTGGAACAACCATTACTTAAAAAAAAACATAACCTTTAGAAAACTTACTGAAAAAGAAGGAAAAGGAAGTCAACTTTTTACCTTAAAGCTCTTATTGCTTTTCATTTTTATACATCATTAGTGTGATAGTTTTTAGATGGTATTAGAGTATTAGGAATGAATCATTTCGTGGAAGAAGAGGAGGTCACCTGACAGTATGATCTGCTTGATAAGACTATCTTCTTGTAGAAGACACAGTAACATCCAAAGCACTCCTTGGCACATGAGCGGCCAGAGTATGGCAGGCCTCACCTCTCATCTTTTTATTCAGGCAAACTGGGTTTTCAATGAGCAAGTGGCAGGGAGCAGCAGAAAAACTGTAGGTTAGGTAACTAGCATGCAGTTGTATGTTCTATCTGCAAGGCAACTCCCCAGTAACTGTGAATGATATTTTCAGTCTTCATATTTGAGAAAAACCAAAGAAAGATTGCATCATTTTTCTTTGAGTGCTGTCTTCTAATTGGACCTATGGAGTTTTTGGAGGCTTTTCTCTGCACCCCTATCTATATAATGGAGTTTTCCATGAAATGGAAAATGATGTGTGTCAATAAATCACTAGGCAAAATAAATACGCAGATCTTTTAGTAATGAATGTTGCAAGAAATAAACCTTTTGTAATTGATAATTAATGTCTTCAGGATCAATAACTGGCAGAAGAACCCATAGAGTAAGTCTGGATCATCTACGACTGCTCAGGAATGACTGATGTTTTAAAAACAAGCCTGAGCAGCAGCCAAGTGTATAAATTACAGTTTTAATATAAGATAGGTACCCAATGGCCTGCAACAAGATCTGCTGGTGGCAGACGCCAGCCATTTGGCGTGTTTCTTGAGCACTAACACATCCTTTCATCATGTTGAGATAGACAGAGAGGAATGAGTATTACTCCAGCTTGGGAGCATCTCAGGCAATTCAGGGACAGACTGTTTTGCTTCTTCCAATCATTAGTAGTCCTAGGAGGTGCTGTAACTAAAATAATGAAAATACAAAATCCACTGAAAGAGGGTGCAGGAGTGGGCCTTTGGGACATATTCCTGCATGTGTGCAATTCATTCCAATAGTTCAAGCAGTGATTGCTGCAGCCCACAGAGAGAGCTGGCTGCAGTAGCTCTTGTTATATTGTGAATCCAGGGGGGACTGACATACAGAGGAAGTAAAATAATCAAACTCTCCTTTCAAGCTGTGAAATTTGGGGATGAAGCTAGGCCTCATTGCTGGGAATGTACTGTCTAGTATTTTTGATAGATCTCTAGTCTCTGTGTGTGCGTATAGGTGTTAGACGTACTGTATGTCCATTAAATATCAGCTCTACTTCCTACATACACACTAAGTAACAGGACAAATGTAAATACCCAAACAAATTCAGGCAGCTCAGATTACGAGCTGAGAGACACAGTTATTATGAAAAGACCAATAAGAAAGAGTAGAAAGATGTTTGACTGCTGGAATGACTCTTGTTTCCTTTTCATTATTCTTAATAAAAGGAGATGGTGCCGAAAAATTGTGTTTCCTTGGTTATTTTTCCCAGGAGATATTTTATAAAACATAGAATATATAACAAACTGTGTTGCAAGCAAATGCCTTATTAAGTGAATATAGTTAGAAAGAAAGAGTAACAAAAATGAACAGTTATATTTTTCCCCTTTTACACTCAGTGAAAAGTGCAATAGTTCTTGATATGGACTTAATAACAGCTTCTCCAAGAGTGTTGAGAAAAAGAATCTCACAGTCACGGTGAATGCAAGAACTTTTTAAAAACTAGTATTGAACCACTAGCAACCAAAAAGAGCCTGGAAGGCTCTTTGAGTGGCCAGTAATCAGATCTCTCCTGTGAGACCTAGCAGTAAATAGAAGCAATTTCTTCTGGAATCCAAAAACGCTGCCCTCTTAGGAAAATGTGTAACATCATGCTTAATGGCAGAGTCCTTGTAGGAGCCATTGATTTCAAGTATTTAAGGGCCCAACATAGGACGGTGCTTAAGTAGGGACTTGAGTCTCTCAAACACAACTGACTTTTACAGTCTCAGCCCTTGACCAAGTGATCCCAGTCTAACCCTGGCCTTTCCCTGTCTGTGGTCTTGAATCTCCGAGCTGAGTTCAGCAGAAACCTGACCCACTGCCTTGGGACCACGTAGCAATCCTATGGAAGTGTCATGTGAAATACTGTATTTTCAATCTCACCATTGACCAAGGGCCAGCACTCAGCTTCTGCTGAACCCTCATATGTTCAGCAGGACAGGAATAGGGCAGGATATCTGGTGAGGATATCTGGTGTCTTGATTAGGGACGTGTGTGTGTGTATGTTCACACCTATAACATAGAGCACTGGGTACACTGGCATTAGCTAAGATGAATACTAAGCTTTGGATAGCAGAGAAAACCCAGAACAGGGTTAGCTTCTGCTGAGTTTGGAGGATATGCTTGTCCAGCGTTTCTGTAGGAATAAATTTTCAGCTCACAGGTCTGTGCCCATGGGCACAGCTGCTGACTGAATGCAACTGGATTCATGAAAGAAAAACATCAGTTGACACAGGCTTATCAGCAGCAGTGACACAGTTGCCTGGTGCTCTTACGATCCAGTGAAAAGGTTTCTGTGTCAGAAGGCAAAAGAGGCGTCCTTTAGTGAAAAGCCCACCAAAGCGGGACACTTACCGGTTAAACAGCCTCGTTCTTCCAGGACAAGCTCTGCCAGCCAGGGAATAAATCTGAACAGCAGAGATAAAGTTGTATTGTTTCCACTGCTGCTAGATGACTTTTTTCTTTTTTAAGAGAAGCCATCCTATCAAGTTACACTATTTTTTTATTATTTCTTTTCCCCAAGGATTTGAGTCACCTTCAGAAGGAATCCTCCCCCTCCTTGCTGTTATCTTTCTAGCATCATCTGGTAATGCCTGTAAAAACAACAGCAGCAAAACCTGTGAAGGAAAAAATAATAATATTAAAAAAACAAAAAGAAAGAAAAAAAAAACAGAAACAGCCAAAACCAACCAGAACTTTTATTTCTTGTTGAGTAACCATATTCCATGAGGCATGGCAAGCAGACATTAAATTCTCACTCGACTCAAAGGCAAACCATTATTCTGTAATTTTGTATGTAAATAAGATGTATTAGGAAATCACTCAAGCAATTAATTAAACAGCTGTTATAGAATAAGTGATAAAGGAAACAGGGGGATGAATATGCTGAATTTTACTTGTGCAGGCATCAGTGTGTGTTTATTTATTTATTTGTTGCTTGTGTAGATGAGCACTACAATTTCTGCATACTTTGGTATCAGCTCTGAGTATCATCAGGGGGTTGTTTTCCCGTGTTGTAATATCCTGATTTCTTTGCTACAACATGAGGAACAGGAGATGAAGATGACTTGAAAAAGGCCGGGGAGCTGTGGTTATTGCCATGCAAAGCTGTTCTTGATGTGACTACTGGCCTGCAGACAGCGCTACTTGCAGCCAAGATGAAATGTTGGTCCACCAGCACTGAAGTCCCTACCTCCCAACAGTTTAGCTGAAGGAAGGACAATATTAGCTCCTGTAGTGCAACCCACCTCATTCCTCATTCCTGCTCCTTTACTTGCTAGAGTAACAAAAAATAAATGGTCTAGAGTTCTGGGAGGGTGCCCAGGTGTTAAGCTGGAAAGCTCTCTCTCAGAATCAGTCCGCGTTTGGGGAAGGAGTGAGATGGTCATTGCACACCAGCGTTCTTGTCACCCCCAAATCCGCCTTCTATCCCAGACACAAACTAGCAAAATACTGCAAGGACTGTATCAAGGCACATTTGTAATGCCTGCACATCAGCCTGTGCTATGGCGTGTGAGACCACAGCTAAAGTCTCTGAGGTTAAACAGAAGATCAGCAAAGCCTACAAAAAAAAAAAAAAAAAAAAAAAAAAAAAACAGAATGCCAATGAGACACTCAGATGATGGCAGAAGAAAGCAGGCATAGTGAGAATAGGATGCTACGTCTGTGGTTACCAGTGTCCTGTGAAAATAAGATTAATTTCTCATTGACAAAGTCACAAAGCCATGTTCTTATGCACTGAATGGAAGGAGATTCTGTTGGCAAAATGCAACTCTCCAAGCCAAATACTGGAGGAGATCCAGGCCTTAGCCTCAGCTGAGATCCTCCAAAGCAATGCAAGGTACAGAGCAAGAGAAAAATCTGGATCCAGTAAGCAAATGAGATAGGGCAGAAGAAAGGTAGGAGCAAAAAATAGCAGCACAGAGACGAGATTTGTTTAAGAGCACGTAAAAGACCGCAAGCTGACTAAAGATCCAAAGTCTCTCATTTCCAGATCCTTTCAGGGCTGCCATTTCATTCATCTCCCTGGAAACAGTATCTGTGCCCCATCAGTGGAGCAGGATCATGTCCTTGGCAATTCTTTCCTAGATCTGATGTGTGCAGTATGTTTCTGAAGTGCAACAGGAAGAAATTGTACAGGGCAGCCTGCATGAGGGGAACCATGAAGAAATGAAGCTCAGTCCACAGTGTCACTCTGCTTGTTCTGCTTGTCTGCCATCCATCTTTATTTGTGTAACATTTGGGCTGTATCCTGCTCTTGGAAAGATCCCTCTGACCCTGACAAGCCTGTGGCCAGGTGTACTGAGGATGTCCATTCCTTTCTGGAAAAAAAAAAAAAAAAAAAAAAAAAAAAAGGAAAGAAAAAAAAAGCAATGGTGGATGCTAGTTATGGTCTTCTGCTTCTACATTATACCCCTCCTCTTTCTCCCTGACAGACAGGTCTGGCCTCAGATTCATCTTGTGTGCATACACACAGTACTTTTGATACAAGACTGCTATTCTGTTTTCAAAAATCTTTTCATTTCAGTGGCAGGTTTGGCAGCTGTATTTGCAGCCATTTCCATTTGCAGCAAGAACAGTCTGTACCACTGCCTCGCTGCAGGTCTGTAATGGATGCAGTCCAGCTCTAGACAAGGTCCAAATTGAACAGAAGCCTTCCAGTCTGTGAGCTGCACTTGTGAGGAAGGGAAACACAAATACCTTGACAGCCTTGAAAGGTACAGAAAGCCTAGCAATGAGCAGCCTAATGGGTACATTCTCTGGGATATATTCACTGCTCTACTGAGGCCAGTGCAAGGCACGTTGTCTCAGCCTTTGAGTGATTCCATCCTTTCAACTCACCAGAATAAATGCACTGGGTGAGGGACTGCAAAACTGAACCTTGCAGAAAGATGGTACTATTGCAAGAGCGTTTGCATTAGAAAGAGGCCTTCAGAGTATCCACAGCAATTTGCTTAGCACTGGGACCATATCATGTCACCATCCCAGCCTTGTTAAAAAGAGCTCATTGCCTTTGCAGTGAAAAGGATCAAAGCCTCAAAGAGATGAAGGATTGTTCTGGCTAGTCAAGGAAGTAATTTTAATTTGCAGCATTCAGCTTCCAACTGTTCAACAATAGCAAGAGGTTAACAACGTGGAACCGGGTCTCGCTTAGAAGAGATGCTTCGCTCAGTCATTCTGCACATGCAACTGCTGGTCCTCAGTCAGCTCTTTTCTCTTGCTCCCATTTCCCCAGCTGAAATGAGTCTCAGGCCAGAGTCCTGTACCCTCGCAATGCCATGGACTTCTACCTGTTTGTAATCTTTAAGGCTGTTCCCAAGTGAATTGGATTTGAACCCAAGATCAGTAGCAGCCTTTTATCACTCTCTCATCCGGCCTTGTGACTAAAACATTCTCACTCAGTAGCAGGTTACAGAGCTTCTTCTTTGTCTCATGACATTGATGTTGATCATACCAGATTTTCCTACCTTAGGTGATTTTTAAGATATTACCTGTAAGATTTTGCCACTAAAAGGACAGCAAAGGGAGTAGATTCTCCTACTGAACTCACTGCTCAGGATATTTCCGAACAACAAGCAATCCCAACATGCATCTCACCCCCCTATTTCACCTTCACCTTTTGTACTAGATATCTTGCACTGTTCTAATGCTGCCTCTCCAGGGACTTTATAAAGTGTGAACTGAGTTTCAGGGAGGGAAGCATTTTCATAAAAGTTAAGCCTCCTGCTCATCTCACATAGCAGAGCAGCTACAGACTAGGCAGCTACTCCTGTATCATGAGGAATCAGTCTTGCAGCCGGGTGAGACCTCACCATCAGTTTGAGGTTAGCATCTGCATTTGTCCAGCTGGTAACCTCAGCTTCGGCAAGAGATGAACTGGGATAAGCAAAAGTAGTGAACATCATGGCTTCATTTGTCTAGCAGAGTCCAGGATGAACCCAACTAGATAAGATGCTGGAATGAGGGACCCAGGTGACCTCAGCTCCCTATATAGCTATCCATGGAAAAAGAAGCATTTCTTCTGGATGGTTCAGAAAGAACCAACTACTCTGAGGCTCCCTCCAGAGCCAGCAAAGATGAAACAGGCCTCTCCAGTAGACCTAACTCAGGTGCTGGAGTTAAATGTTTGAAGCAAGGCAGGCTGAGCCTGGGCCCAAGCGATTTGAATTAGTGCCGGACCCTGGTATCGCAACTCCATCTGCTGCCTCCCCGTTGCGCTGTGAAAGCAGGCATCCGCAGTGCTCCAGTTTCAGCCCATTACCTCCTGGCAGGCCATTTCACTGAAGCTTAAAGAAAACTTCCAAATGCAAACTGGAGCATTTTGGAGTGGACAGACATTGAGTTAAGGGAGAAGTGTGAGTTATAGTTTGAGCAAAGGGTTGAGAAGAATCAGGATAGCAAAAGTGTTGGCCTTTGGCTGATTCCTCATTAAAGGGGTAGGCAAATTCTTCTGAGAAATAACTATTCTGAGATTTTGCAGGGAGCCAGCACTTCTGATTTTCCAGGGTCTTTGTCACTAACAGGCAGCCCTGGAGCACAGAAATGCAGGGAGGGATAGGCACTTTGGGTAGGTAAAGAGCAAAAGTTAAAGGATGCATCAGCCCCCAAGTAGGTCATTAAGTGACATTGCCACATTGCTGTAATGCATCAGCTATGTGCATATGACCATCTACCATGCCTAATTCAACTGCCTCCACCACCACACTGTTGACTAGGAAGAACTTGCTGCACAACTAATTAAACAGGGAAAAGCCAAAAGCCGCCAAGGGGAAAGAGGCTGGCTCTGCTCCCTGCTTGGAAATGCAGCAGTTTCTACATCTGCTCACATCCAGAATTAGGAGGGAGGGATGCAGCATGGTCCACAACCGCAAAATGACTCAGTGAGTCATTCTCCCCTCAGACCACGTGGCGTCCTATTAACAATCCTAGATAAGGGAATGACATGGATATTTTCTTTTTCTATCTACACTGGACAATTATTTGAACAGCTGCCCTAGATGTGGCAGATTTAATAACTGCAAATGAGGGACATTTATCTCTGAAATAACTGTTTTGATAAAAAATGGTAAAATCAATGAATTCATTACCACACACTGACAGTAATAGTTGAGGGGGAAAAACAATCTTGTGCTGTTCTAAATGATTGCAGTCCAGTAGCCTTTCAGTTCTCAAGGAGGTGTTTGTGTGTAATGGAAACATTTGTGGCCTTTATCTGGAATCACAGTGGGCTAATATGCAGAGCACACCTTCTGCAAACAGCCCTACAAAAGGACCACCTGTAATTTCTGATCTAACCTTGTCGTAGAGCTTGTGGGAAATTGCATCGGGGAAAGCGGTCACTTAATGTTTCATATCCACTGAGACAACAAGAGAGGCAGGACTAGAGATCTCTTGTAGCATATGAACATTTCCATTCTCAGCAACCATAAGGCCTGAAGACATGACCTTTCAATATGCATACAGGTTTACTTTCAGCACAAGCCAGATTTTTCTAAGGTGCCTATTTTAACTGGTTGGTAGGGTCAGCCATAGTAGCAAGCGATATGTAAGAGCTGTGGGTATGAATGTATTTCTGGGATATTATGTGCAATATCAGCCATGGCAATAGATTCTCATAGGGTTCTGCAGCTGGATTTGGATAATCTGTGCCCTAAACTTTCTGGATTGAGGATTTTCCCCAGAAAACCTTGTCATATCCTTCTTCTTGCAAAATGTAACCTTTAGGATCTTTTTTCAGGATTTTATTTCCTGTCAGGTCCAGTTTCAGAAATTTTCTCTGCACTGTTGAGAAGTTGCAACTGAGGAAACTTAATAAGTATTAGTTTCTTTTTCAAAACCTTATTAATTATTATTAGAAAATTCCTGCAATATATTTTTACTTCCTATTTGGGAAGTGTTCTCTGTTTTTCTTTCCTTTTTCCCCCTTTCCCTGTCTGCTTCCTCCCTAATTTGCCATTCAGAAAAGAAGGAAAAGAGAAGAAATAATTACATTAGCAGGTCAAATTTTCATTTATTTTTTGTATGTTATTGAGAAAAGGAAAAATAGAATTTGCAGTAATATTTCAGTTTTAATTAATTTTGAGGTTTTTTGACAAAAAGAGAAATCAGTCAGTTCTTCAATTTCTTGGGCACTCCAAAGGAAGATCCTGAAGATTTTCACGTCCTGTAGAAGTCAATGGGTTTACATTGATTCAAATTACCATTGCATGAAGTTAGAAATACATGCCAAAAAGTGACATGTGTTGTCATCTACCATCCTGAGGCCTTGCAATTGTCAAGCAATATGGAAATAACTCAAAACATTCAGTACAATGTGTTCACAGGGCATTCTGTATAAAGAAACACGTGTGATTTATGAATGTACCTCCCATCTCTTCTTTCTTCCAAAAAGCAGGGGTGGATTTTGTGACTTCAGTCTGAAACCCTCCAGTATGCATTATCAAAAGTCATTTAGTCCTTGCTCATCACACCTGTGACACCGAAGTTTAGCTTGGCAGCTTCTCTCTTCTCATCTGTTTTGCTGCTGATCCCAGTACATCTTGATGGGGGTTTGTAGTGATTGCTCCTCCAGACTCTACGCAAAAAGCAAGTATATGATGTGAAAGCCTGCAGATCTGCACAACTACATTGCAATTAAGGGACTGTGGCCAGCTGACACCAGCTGAGGATCTGGCCCATGATCTTTAGCCAGAGAACTAGTAAATGGAAATAGGGCTGGCCTGCATAGCTGTATCCAGGAACACAAAAGCTTGGATGCAATAGATAGTCAGAATAAACCCATACTATACTCACCATTCATTTGCCCTAGAAATACAGTCTCGTCAGAGCATAGTGTACTGGCAAGAGTAGCAAAGCATCCGACATGATGAATAATGTTTACATCGCGAATCCAGATGTCATTTTCCATCCTGTAGCTTTAGAAATAATGACCTGTTACTTCTTATTAAATCAAGGGTAATCCGTTCACCTACAAGCCCAGTGATAGCTGTCTCTGCTAATCTCCACTCAGGGAGCTATATTCATCAACAGGAAAGGCCTGTGTTTCCAGCAGCAACTAGAAACTCAGCGATCTTCAGCAGGGAAATTTCAAATATCAGTAGCTTAAAAGTATGAGTCTGACCAGCATTTACATAAAACCCATTTTCCCATCAGTAGCATGACCTCCCGTGTCCTCAGCAGCATAAACCCCACAATTCTTCTGTATCACAAAACATTTTATTTATCAACCATAAAGAGCTCAATGACCCTCTTTGGTGAGGATTCCCTCAGTGTTATCCAGCACCTTAGCCAGTTTAATCCTCCTGTGCCTGGCTCTAACTTCAAAATTAGCCTTGCTGTGAGCTGGAGGTTGGACTAGACGACCTCCAGAGGTCCCTTTCAACCCAAATTATTCTATGATTCTATGAGGGGAGTGGTGATAATAGCTACAGTTAAAATGCCACGACCTTGAAAATCAGCAGAAGGTTCTTTTTAATCCACCTTTATGCCATTTATTTTTCCTAGTTGGGTTGAACTGCTGATATCCTTGATTTGACCTGGTAATTCTGGCAACATGCACCTGCCTTCCTGTGTCATTCTGCTGACGTGTGAAGAAAGGTTATTTTCTGTGGAGAAAAAAAAAAGAAAAAGGAAAAAAGAAAAAAGGAAGGAAATTTGGGAAACAGAGATTAAATAAACAAGTGTGTGACCAATTTATTATGCGATATTTGCACACAGTGAGGTTTGGTCACATCTACTTTCAGATTCTAGTCCCTTGCTTTGGGGCTTTTGGACTGTAATTGTGTTCAGTCTTCTATTTATACAATGAATCTATAATGTAATTTCATGAGGTACTGAAATGCACTGAAAAACATATGAGCACTAAGTTGCTCTGCCTAATCCATATGAAACAGTGTTGGAAATCAGCCTGGTAAACATGGCAAGAGAATGAGCAAGGATTTCATCTGGGGCTCTGACACTAATCTAAAAAGGATTATCAAGGAGATAGCCTGAGATGCAGAGCACTTGAACAGAGAGGACAACGAATCCCATTTAAATGAATGCATTGGATTGCGGGTGGCTTGTAAGCGATTAGCACACTGCCTTCATACTGACTAAGCCAGCAGGAGTTCATCCCTCATAGCCACTGGAATAGTTACATTTACTGTTCCCTTCGCAGCATACAAACAGACGTTCAGAGAAACAGATGATTTTCAAACATTACCTTTTAATAGGGACAGCATGTCTAGTGAGGTGGAAAGAATGAAAAGCCCTTGCTGTTCACAGTTGTAATCCACCCCCAGTGGTCTCACAGTCATTCCTCCACGAGCTCCGTTCCTTACTGCATTGGGGAATCTGCATCAGCAGAAACTGAAGTTAAGACAGACAGCGCTCAGTGCTTGATGCCCCAGCAGAAGACAGTTCATGCATTTAAGTTCACATTGCATGCCAAAGGCAGAGGTGCATGCAACCACACTCCTCTGAGTTCCCTGCTCTGCTTTTCATGCCCTATGTGCTCTTTAAATTGTATGATGTTCCTAATAGCACAGCAGTGAGTAACTGTCCATTTGGGGTGAGAGAAAGCAAAGGTCATTTCAGGTTTAACTTAAAACATGAGAATTATCCATTCTGAGCTGAAGAAATAACTCATTCCCTCCTTTTGTGGTATCAAAGAGCCTGGCAATTCCCTCGGTCTCGCCTGCTTGTGTTCCTCTGGCACATTAAAGGTTTTTGTGGCTCTTGGCCTTTTGTACTGGAGGATTTAGTTTCCCAATACTTGGAAGTATTTGGTGGATTGTAACATGTGCGGGGTCCTATGTTCCTGTATCCCATATGCCTGAAGCCAAGAATCTAGCCAAGCATCTCCCAGGATCAAGAATTTATGCAACATTTTAATAACAACTGAACAAATCCATGCTAATTCCATATAAGACCTAACATCCATCTTCTCACTGTTCTCTTGGCTACAAAAAATTATGCAGGGCCAGAAGCACCATAAAATCATGGTAGGTTAACAGAGCGTCTTGCAATGAGTGACCAGCTTAACAACAGCCTGTTTAAAGCCTGAGAATTCTCTACAGGCCCTGGTACTCCTAAAGACCCTGGGCAATATTACAAGTACTTTCACCTGCAGCAAAACTGTTGTGTAGGGATGTGGCAATTTCCTGGGCCTATAACTCAGAAAAGGAGTGAAATCTAAAGGAAGACTGTCTAGCCCATTCCAGTCCCTTTTACTTTTTTTCATTTTTCCCTTTCTTCTGACCAAGGCCAATAAAGCACATGAGCTGGGAAATAGAATAAGTGTAGCAACATTTTCGCACCTTTCCCAAACATCCAGCCAAATTTGTTTGCCAGACTTGTTGAGTGGCCTTATTTCCACACATAAACGCCCCTAAAGTAATTATTTTATCAGCATAGTTCAGTGTATGATTGAAACAGAAATTGTACTGAATGATACAGAGTATTCCTTGTTTGAAGTGAAGCTGTCACAAATATATCAAAAGCACCTTTTCTTTTTTTTCCGTGCTGTACAATGGAAGCTATTATGTACACTACAAACATTTATCTGTTATAAAGTCATATTTGATTCAGTTAAGACTGGAATGAGTTGCAGTAGGTTAAATATCTCAAAAGCCAAGGTTCCCTCTTTCTGGAGTTCACGTGCTTAGTTCACTTACCTTTCCAAACATAAAAGTAATCATAACATAATAACATACCCGGGGAATCTGAAAACCTCACTGGGTAGTTCATGGGATGTATTAAGCCATCTACCATGCCTTTCATCCACTGGAAGATTTGTGCAGAATAGAGAACATTGTTATAAAAGAAGATAGATCATAAAATAGAGGGCCAAGCCCTGAAGTTGTGTATCATAAAGCCAGTAACATTGTACTGATTTGTGCCAGCAGAGGATCTGGCTCTTTGTATTTAAAATAGGCATAAATATCTCAGAGCAATAAAAGTGAAATATGCTTTAGCTATACTTTAAGGAGAGATTTCAGCAAACTTTATGTTTAAATTTCCTGGTTGATTAGCCCACAATGGCTTCTAATCGCTTGGGAGAACTTTTAAAAATCAAACTTAAATATACTTAAGACATTGGAGCTGAGAAAGTTGTCTTCAGTTCACAGGGACTAACTTATTTTTTTATGGGAAAAAAAAGCTCTTCAGCTCATTTTCAAATAACTATCACATCAGATAGTGAGGATCTGATGCTAGCAAAGCAGTTGTTTTAATGATAGCTCAGCACTTCATTCCCCACTCACACCTTGCAAAGGATGTGCAATTTTACAGAAACTGATAGAGTCAAAATATTATCAAAATGGAGTGATAGATAAATTGGATCTTATGTAAATAATTTTTAGATCTGGCTCTTGTAGGGCTTGCATGTTTGTGTGTGTGCTTGAAGAGGGGATATGGTTACACACCAGCACCCCTCACAGAAGACTAGACAGAGCTATTCCTCAAACCCAGATTAGCATTAGCATTGAGTCTAACAGAGACACCTACCCGGACGCTCCTGCTTGGTGGTGACATATCAAGAGATATCAGACTTGATTCCAGCACAGACAGAAGATGACCCTGGCCACATTGTTTTTACTCACATTGGATGCCTTTTGGGGAGCCGCAATGTAGATATCGTGCAAACATGCAGACACTGGCATAAGTATCGGGAAATTTCTGCCTGATTTTCCCCTGGTGCTCAGAATCCACTCCTCATCCTGACTTTCTCTGCAGTTGTAGATGCTCAGAACCTTTGAAGACCCAACTATTCATGAGGCATCAGGTTTTCAGGACAGGAGAGATAATGCAGACATTGCTGGGAAAGCTGCCTGCACCTCTGACTGTCCATCTGTAAAATGCAACTAATTTCATTCACTGGGGAGTGCTGGGAGGATTAATTGGATTTAGTGGCCGCAATGTACTTTACATTGGTTGGGTGGAAAGAGGCTGATAAGAGTTGAGGTGTGAATTTCTCAGAGGTGCAAGGAAAAAACTGACCAAAATAGAGGGCAATTATTTAAAGAGTCAGTGAAGCGAGGAAAAGACAATTAGCATTGGTATCACTCTAATTCACAACAATTTACAACAATGAGGTTGAGCCACTCTTCCCATCAAGGCCAGAATGCATTATTTCCCTTGACCTTATTATAAAACATAATTAAAAAAACATGAAAGAAAATGCTGCTTCTCCACATGGGCAAACAGAAAACTGGCATATTTACAGAATTTTTTTCTTGGGAGCCCTAGGTCTGAAAGAAAACAACAGTAGGTCCGTCAAGCCTAGGGTTTACTCAACACAGCAGTCACAAGGCAATGACAAAAATTTGCAACCACTCAGCCCATGCCATATTTTCTATCAATCAAGAGTCTCTCATCTGGACCTTACCTGCAAAGTATCCAAGTTCTAGTGTCCAAATGAGATGTCACATAGCCGGCCTATTCTCCCTGCATTGAACAAGGCCAGGGTTGGGTTGGTTTGTTTGTTTGCTTGTTTTCCTGTAGGTTATCTTAGATGTTAGCCTCAAATATCTCCAGCAATGCCGCATGGAACAAACATTAGAGAAGCAGATGGAACACCAGGAGCAGCAGCATCAATAACTTATGAGTAGATTAGAGGCTGGAATACAGCTGCCACCCTCTTGATCTTTTATTAGCACACAATGTCATTAATTACAAAGTTAAAGGAAAGACACACTGAAAGGGGCAAGAGAAGAACAGACCTCTAATGGAATTGTGACTGTTGTATGTAGTTGCCTTTTTGTTCTTTTTTGTGTCTTGTTTTTCCGATCTGGAATATTTGTTTTATATAGGAGGAAGATTTGTAAGAAGTATATGGAGCTAGGGTTTTAGGCCAGATCAGTTTGCAATAAGAGGATGTCTACTTCCTTCACTGGTTTTAAAAGTCTCTCCTATAATTTTTTTTTCGCTGTTCATGGTGCTTGCATTTCAGAGTCTTATCTGTCCAGGGAACAGTGGACAACTAGCTGTAAATCTCCTAGTTAACTGTGGTTGCCTTCCTCTCTCTCATTACAAAAAAAAAAAAAAAAAAAAAAAAAAAAAAAAAAAAACTTTGTTCTGAAGAACTGTTTTAACTCTGTTAAAAATAGTATTTTTTCTTCATTTGTGAAATGTTCCATTCTCAAATAGAAACATTTGCAGAAAATTTCCTATCATGCTGAGGAGGAAAATGTTCACCATTATTAAAGGACTAGAGATTTTTGATAATACTAAATGTACACAGTGCTTTTTATACATACATCTCAAAGTCCTTTATACACCGTTTAAGCATCATTTTCTTTATTGTACAAAAATGGAAGGCAAGTTGAAGGTCAAGGCCAGTGGCAGAGCTGAGAATAAAGAATCCAGGTTTCCTAAGCTTGAGGATGTGCCCACCCAGTCCAGAAATCTTGCTCATGTGCCCTTCTCACCAGTACATCAAAGTGGCACCCCATTTTGGTGTGCCACTGTGCTCTAAGCCTGGTAACAATATTTCTTTCACATATCATAATTTGCTACATAGCTTTAGGGTTTCCATAGAGCTGCACAGTCTCACTGTTCTCATTCTTGAGTGGGATGGGGTAGATTTCAGCTATTTCATTCCATGTAATTTTTCTGGGGCAATCATAAAATCTGACTTTTTGTCTGACAGTATCTTTTTGGGGGAACCCTGAAACACATAATACAGTACGTCTGGAAACATAGCTCCTCAGAAATTGCCTTGCTTCTTCCACATTGACAAGGCAAACAGTCCCACGTAGTGCTCACCAAAATCCACAGTTACCAGGACACACTTGCCCCCTTTTGATAGTCTGAGAGAAAGATGCAATACATGCATAGTGACCTGAAAGATGGTTCCCTAACAACAGGAAACAGAGAGAGCCTCTTGCACAGATCAACTGTCCTTTTTCTCATGTTCAAAGCATGGGGTTGCCTGAACATTGTGGTGTTTGGAGTGTTAACTTCAAAGGACTAAGCTACTCCAAATTCATTAGCTTCCTCTGGAGTCCCACCAGACTGGGCTACTCATTTAAAGATTAAGAAAGTAAAAGTTTATTATTTTAACCAGAGAGAAAGGTATAATTCCCATTGTAAAGTTGGAATAAACGTTAAAAAGAATGGGTAAAATTTAAAACATAATTTTAGAATATATTTGACAAGGATTCTTTGTATCTGCTCCCTGTTTCTCAGACAGTATCTGAAGACATATTCCAGCCAAAAGACATTTCTTTCTATTTTATTGGCAAGATCCCCAGAATCGAACCCCATTTCTCCATCACATCCTCCAAACCATATCTTGCTTTCTTTTTTTCAATGTAAATAAAGTATTCAAGATTTGGCCCAAAGGCTGTTCAGAGGGAACATAAACAGTCAGATTCTAAAGATTTTGGAATAAACCCTCCCAGTCAGCATGGAAATGGCACAGATGAGTCTAACTTAATGGCTTCTGTGTATCCACAAAATTTATACGGGCTGAATATCAGCCTTCTTGCTTTTCACAGTTGTTTGCAAAAAGTCTACTACACTTTAGACATGTTTTAGAAAATTATTGATTTTTATTATTCATATTTATGCCTGCCTTGTTCTGTCTGCTGGCTGATCACTGTCAGATGTGCTAGATTATACTCATGAATTGGACTGGAGCTGATGGGATTAATTGGTTTGATTACATTGAGTGAAATCAGTGGATTTCACATCAAATAGAATCAATAATCTGAATTATGTTAGACAGTTGAGCAAACATTGGACAGGATCATTGCTTGGGTTTTTGCGGGCTGATTACAGAGGTTGAGATTAGTGGATGGAATTGTCTGTGCGAGGTAGGTGGACTGCTTCCATTCGAATCGCACTGGTGGGCTCAATAACTACAATTCTATTTTAACTTGAGTTTTTACTGATCTTTATAATAATAATTACACCTAGCGGTAATTGCCCTCTCTGGTACACACACAAAAAAGTTCATTATATGACACTGAGATGAAGTGGCTCATTTTCCCCCTGTTCTAATTTGGTAAATAGTGATTGCAGAGGTAGGAGCTTAGCAAAAACCAATGAGCCTTGATACGTTAGTTAGATTTTTAGCAAGTCATCTTTACTGAGACCTAACTGCATGGAGCCAAGTAAGATGACAAGTCCAAAACTCTTGCCTGCTGGTAGTGTTGTTATTCTCTTGATTATCGTCTGGCATGTAGAACACTTCAGCTCTAGCAGGACAGCACAGGCAGCTATAGCATCGCACATGAATGTCTTTCTCTTGTCCTTAATCAGAAATGTTGAACTGTTCTCTAATCCCTGAGAGGAAAAAGAATTCATTAGATTTCAGCTTTTTTCACTTCTGAATACTAAGTGTCTCTTTCTTTTTCTCTCTCTTCCTGGGGGAAATGTGTGAGGAACTAATGTTTAGGAAAAAAATAATATATTTTGCAATTCCCACATGATCCTGGATGATCTTCTGCATGAAACAGCAGTCAAATGTCACTGTAACAGAAGGGTGGGGTGTTAGTAGCATCTTCTTTCAATATGCTGGTCAAAGACAGAGAATTAGCAGCCTCTTTCCCAAGTTTCTGACATAAAAAACATGGGATTGGCCTGAGAAAGAGAAAGGCACAAAGAATGGCAAAGAAATACAGCTGGTTGTGACTGATGTTGTCATTTGCAAACAAAAGCTCGTTTCATATTTTCACACACATTACACTACCAGGTTAGAGACAAAAAAACAGACATTTTGACAGGAAATAGAAGGATTAGAGCCACAGGGTTACTTCATCTGCAAAACTCCTGCAAGGTCAATGCAAAGGTGGAACTGTTTCACTCTTTGGACATCCTGGCAAGTCAACCTAAGTCTTGTGTTTTTAACACATCTTCATGTCCAGCAAGCATTTCTTTTAAACTGATCTGATTTAAACTGATTGAAGTTTGCATTGAAAATCTACATTGTTGCTAGAGGAAGGAGCCCCCAGTACTTACTCACCTCTCTCTTATTCTGCTCTTCAGAGTCCTATTCTGCCTAAGGAATGAGGTTAGAGGATGAATCCTTACCTGCCCTCACTGGAGCTAACTCAATTTCCACCAAGCCTGGTTCTGTCAGAACCATCCCAGTGGATGGGTAGAGAAGAAGAGTAAAGTTATCCTTCAGGAGATCTGGCTTCCTGTTCTTACCCTGACTGATTGCATGGATGAGATGTCTAATTTCTCCATGCCTTATTGTCCAAGTACACCTACAACAAAAGACATCTTGGCAAAGGATGGAAGATAAAAGCAAAATAAAATTATATGGAAGTGCAGACAATGCTAATGTCTATCCTGGCATCTTTTCCTCTACTTAAACTATAAACTGTTTACATGCAGCTCTAACTTATAGCTATAACTTATTGCTATACCACAGGAGTCCAGATACTGGCTGAAGATTCTTGATATTGCAGAATATTTTCTTCATTTTTGCTTAGAGATTCTGACATTTTTAGTATGTAAGGTAGTTGCTCATTATATTTCTTATGCACAGCTAGATAAGGACATTTCTTAGTCTTTTCCAGGAAGGACAGGCTTCCGGAATAGGGCTGTTATTGAACAGGGAAATATACCTGGTTCAGAATATGAAATATAAAACAGTATTCCACTGTTAAACTGGATATACAGAACTCTCCAACCTCACTGAATTCTAAGGCGTTGCCTCATTTTAAAAAGCACATTAATGCAGAAAGTCGGATTCACGTTATGCAGGAAGAACAGAAAAATTGCAGCATTCAGCGCAATAGTATCTCAGGTAGTCCAACTTGCAACTTGTCAGTGTTTCTAGCTTTCTGTTGAGACACAGCCTCTCTCTTCCCTCCCTCCCGCTCTCCCACTCTCTCCCCCTCTCTCTGTCTCCCTGGGAAGGCTGAATCTCATCTGTCTGCAGTTAGCGGAAACCGAAGTAACTGGACTTGCTACTGGAACAGAAGAAATATGTGATGTTAACAGTTCATTGAGCTGTGAGATGAACAAGCTGGGTGTTGAAAAGGAAATCCAAGTTAAGAGTACATTTCCAGTGTTAATAAAGCTTTTTCCTTTTGTTGTATATTTCCAAACGCTGACTCTAGGATGGCTGTCATCCGTTTTCTTCCAGAATTAGACAATAGGACAAATTTAAGGTATTTTGGATTCATTTATCCTTGTTATATGATAGCTCTGGCTGCTGCATTAGGAGATCTGTTTCGTCCTCTATTCTTTACTAAAATCCCATCACCTCTGTAACCGTTACAGCCTTTTGCAACAACATCTTCTACAACAGTTTTGAGTCTGTTTCACCTGTATCCCTCTTTAAACTTGGAAGTCATGTGCTTTAAAGGAAGATGTGAATTTACTGAAAATACAAGGTGAAGGTGAGACTGTTTTTGTGTCAGAGGATGATAAAGGAGTATCTCTTCTGACATGTTGAGGCACTTTGCTTTTCTACATGCTGATGGTGTTGGGGGGGATCTAGATGTGTTGCTGGTGGTGGAAAAACCTTGATACAGGAGTGACTGTGGAGCCCAGTGAAAAAGGCCCAGGATGGACGTGGAAGGGCACAATGTCAAGATGAAGAGCTGAGTGCATGCTATGAGATAGTAACAGACTAAATCCCGAAGGAGGAGAAGTTTTTCTTGAAAGCTATCATTTTCTTCAGGAGCATCCCAACAAGGCACTAGGATAGACATGGTATTATATACTTTCTTGCCATATATTTCCAGCCACAAGGCACTCCTATAAGTGCCATGCTATTTCCACCTTTTTAGAGAATTAGAATAGGTAAGACAGGTGGGGACGAGAGTTACTGTTGCCAGATGTTTTTCCCTCAGTCTATGTGAGCAGATGTTGCATCCAGTCTGCTCTGTGCTATTCTTGGCAGGAGCTAACTCAAATAAAACTTTGCACTATACTTTTACAGGGAGATGAGAGTTTTCAGGGATTTTTTCAGGAGCATTATGTGTGGCAATTGCATAGCCTGAAATGATTTAGAGATCTTCTGTGTTACAGTAAGACCATTTGGCGTTTACTTTCATGAGCCACAATGGAGACCTCGTGCTGCAGCGAGGCTTGTCTTGAATTTGTGTATCACTGTCACAAAGCCATCATCATCTGCCTTTGCTTCTGAGTTTTATCTTGTGCTTGAGAGAGGAGTATTATATATTATTCGCATCACATTAGTGTTCACAATATGTGAGGTGCTGGACAAATGCATTATAAGAAAACAATCCCTGCTGTGCAGAGTTTACAACCTAAGCGGAAAAAGCAGATGAAATTTAGAGGAAAAGAGATGTAACATGAAAACAAAATGAGATCAGAAAACATTCAGGGTATCTTGATTGACAGATGTGTTGTTGATTTTCTTTTTTAATACTTGATTTTATCGGCAGTGACCAGTAAACTTTTTTTTAACTTTTCCTCCTCCTGCTAATTTCACTGTGACAATGTGAAACTACTTTGCACTGTCTTTTGAAACTAAGTTTCCAAAGCGCTTTTCGGTTTTTTGAAAACTCAGCTGTAGAAAAGTTTAATAAAACTGCACTTCAGAAAGTCATATTAGGTTTGTCTTTAAAAAAAAAGGTGCCCAGACAAATTCACCCAGAATTATCTTTTCCCATTAAAAAGTCTCCTTCCTTCTGCTACAGTAATGCCATATTTAGTGCAGCATTCACAGCCAGGTCCCCGGTCATACTTTCACATCCTTCACCTTGTATGATATCATTGCTTTGTGTCCATCCTCTGGTCATGCCAAAATTCATCCGCCTGGTATCTCTGTGCTTTATTTTCGCTCTTTACAGCCTCGTGCTGGGTGATCACCATCACACTCACCCCAGCTATCCTCTCTGTGCAGCTGGCTATTGAACACACTTTATCCCTTTGGCTCCTGAAAGACCAGTTCCAACATAGCAACTGAGCTTCTCTCAAGCCCACTTTTGCCTGCCACAGAGCAGCTTTCCATCCTCCAAGGGGGCAAAAATGCCCTTCTTCCCGCAGAAATACCAGCCACTGTTTTCCTTAATGCATCTCCACCCCTGTCATTTCATCTAACTTACTCCAGGCTGCCTTTGGCAAAGATGGATGAGTGGTAGGAGAAACAGGGCCCACAGGAATTTGTGCCCCACAGAATTGCCTTTTGTTGCAACTTTCCTCCCTAATCTCATAGAGAAAGACTAGGATTCTGCTCTAGGCTGTGCAATTCTTTGTGCCCCCCCTCAATTCTCCTTTCAGCTGATTTGTTAAACTCTTTTCTACCCTTGCTATTTCTCCTCCACTTTGGGGATATTTCCTTCTCTTTCTCCTTTTCTAAAATGTGTTCTGAGGGTTGAGATCAATCCTACTGTGAGCTAGCTGGCGTGGTTACTCGTTAGCCTCTCAGCTTGAGCTAGAGTTTGGTTTCCATCAGCCATTCTGAGAATTTTTTCTAACTTACCTGCAAAGACCACAGGTAGAGCAGTTCAGATCCTCCATTGCCCAGCACATTGCACAGTCATTTACATCAGCAGGATAAAAAACTACCAAATCAGAATAGGAATGTCCTACCCCAATCCTGCGCTCATTTGCAGTGGCACAAATCGCTATAGAGGACATAGGAGGGCTAAGCCGTGGTGCTTTATGGTAACAGTCTCCCTTTGCTGTTTAGGTCTCCCACTTAATTCCTGCCTTGACCAAGTGGAGACATGTGACTCTCTACCCCTCATCTGCACATACTGCATGTCCTTCAGTGGTACACACCAAACTTATTCTTGCATCTTTCCATTCTGCTCACCGGTCCTGAGAAATCTGATGACTCCTTTGGCGGCTGACATCAAACTTGGGTCATCTTCAGAAACGGGAGTTTATCTGATACTAACTCTTGGAGGAACTGCTACTTCATGAAAACTACAAATATGTATCCCTCATTGCAAATCTGCGCATTTACCAGCAAAAGTCCAGGGCAAACTAGTAGCTTTGCAGGTGTTAAATTATCCCTTTAACTGTGGGATTTTAGCTGGCTTTTCTAGCAGGTAATACACAAGCTGATCTTTAGTGAGTCCTTGAATGGTACAATTGCCTTTTGTGAAACTACAGCACAGAACATCCTTATTTAATTTTCCTCACTGCCTTCAACATCCTTGAGGGGTCTTGTAAAGTCCTGAATCACAGAAGCAATGGCCTGTGTTTGCATGTAGACAGGAGATAGTAAGTCCAAGTGCACTGTCACTTTGATGTGATTTTTAGGAGCGAGGATTATATTGCCAGTGCTAACATGCTCTTTTTAGGTTCTGTATTTCATTAAAACCAAGCAGACGGCATTACTGTGAGAAGTAAGGGAGAACCACTGTTTTGTGTCATGGCACAGAACTGACTACAAGAGAAGATGGGAGAGCCTGGCAGGCACTGGGTTTTCTGTTTCATGAGAAACTCCCTTTAAAGGAAAGTAAATAAATTTAGAAGTAGATGAGGTCTTCTGGTTTCATTTTTCAGTTCTCTTTTTATGAAACATAAGAGCCAAGATCTTTTCAATTGATCAGAATGTTTTATTTTGAACAAGAAGGAATAACTTCTTCTGAGTTAGTTTTAAATCTTATTTCTGTTTATGATTTAATGTTAAATCTTTTGAATTCAGAAATTCTACCTTAGAGTGAAATACTGCAACTTTTATTCTAAGAAAGATCAAAAAGTCTCTCAATATATCAAAATGCTCCAGTCTAGGTATGTGTTTTGCTGAATTTCATTCAAATAGGAACATTTCTTGAAACTTTGACAAATGCCATTTTCATCAAAAAAGGCAATGATGTAAAATGTCTCACCACCTCTAATAGCTGTTCTGGCCTCAGAGCAATTTTGAAAGGCCAGAAAGGGGAAGGAGAAAGAGGGCTGTCTCATTTCCACCTTTCGGAGGGAGAACTGAGACTCAGAGTTTGTTTTGCTTCAGTTTTCCATTTCATGGCATCTGACTCAACTGCAGCCATACGAGAGAGGTGTGAGTTTATGCCAGCAGCATTCCCGTGTGCAGTGAGCAGTCGCTTAACCCCAGATCTATCGGCACGCACGCCCCACCAACACCAGCAGGAAGTCAGCGTGAGCCTTTAGGTAAAGTGGCTCTCCTTCAGAATTGCCAGCCCATCCCCTAAACTACCGGAGATATCTGCAGAACTGCAAAGTGAAGCAGATTTCCCGCAATCCATGCTGAGGTCTTGGGTACCAACCATCTGTCTTCTTTCACTGTGTCCTTTACACTGCTCACACTTTGTTAGCTACAAAAGTTGGTAACTATTGGATTTCCTAGATGTAATGCTGTCCACACACACTAGACTGTTGCTAGGTTTTTTTTCTGTTTCCTGTATGTTACACGTTTTGCTTTGTGAGAAGGGAATGGCTGGGCAGCTGCTGCTGCAGCCTTGTGTTTTGGATAGGCAGGACTGAACGCTGCCGGGGCTCTTCCACATGAGTAGAGACGTACAAGTGCAGTTAGCTACAACTGAAGAAGCTCCTAACAGTGAGAGATCACCCGAAGGAAGCCCATTTTCAACCTATTTTACACTGTAATCACTCAGAGCTTCTCCATTTCAAAAAAATCCAGGTTGAATTCAAATATAATACAGCTTTGGTGTTTAAAAGCCCTTTTGGCTTCCTTAGTGTGTTCACATTAAGAAAAAGGTGCAGTTGAGTCCACCCTAGGGTGTATCCTGTTATGGTCCCATCATTGCTGTCAGCTCCATGTCCCTGTTCTCGCTATGAATTTTTTTCTAATTGTATTTCTCAGCTGATGCCCCGCTGCTGGAGTTTGACAGCAGATAGTTACATCAGTAAGTCTGGAGTATGGTTAAACTGCTTGTACACTTTGTCCTATCTGAAAGAGCACAGTAGAGGAATTCTGCATTTTCAGGTTCCCAGATGTCACAGCCCGTTATTGCTCGGGTGCTGGTTTCGTATTTCTTATCAACAGCTCAATTTTCTGCTTCAATTGAAGTATGTTTTCAGGGTGTTGTGGCTGGGCTTTCTTTGCTTTGTTTTCACCAGATTTCTAGACTTCCTTTCTTTGCAGCTGCTCCAGCTTATTGAATTCTTGTTGTTACGAAACAGATTTTACCATCTTACTTGTTGTTCTCCCTAAGCTTTTCAGTGTTTCCCCTGTCGTCTCTGGTTTTGGTTCTCAGATTTATTTCTCTAGGCTATTTTCACAATTGATAGTTGATATTTCTTGCCCCCACTAATGTACTGTTTATTTTCAGATACAAACTCATGTTTCATAATCAGAAAAGATTTCTATTAGAAAAATGAAAAAACTATTGAAATGCAAAACCTGCTGTAAATAAAAAAAAAATGTTGAAAATGTGCTATTTAATTTACATAAACATGTTTAAAGGAATAGGTGACACGCCAGGGAATTATCAGCAGATAGCAACTCCATCAGCTGCAAGCTCGGGGGAACCAAGGGGAAGCTGCTCTGTAGCTTTAAGAATGAGGTAGCTGCTTTTCTCTAGTCTGTAAATCTATAGATTATAGTTATTGCTTGACAACTTGCCACTAATTAAATTATAAATGACATGACAAGAAAGAAACACTTCAAAATCACTAGATAACTTTGGGGGATACTTTTAGCACATCCAGCTGTGCTCCATTTTCTGAAGCAGAGTGATGCCCCCACCCCCATGTTTATATTTAAGGTAAATTGAACCGGTGACGAATCTGACATGTCTCCCTTTGCAGGAGACCAGGGTGATTGCCGAAGGAGCCGTGGGAGTCCCTGCTAACAGCCTGGGCTCTCTCTGCTCGGGAGCTCTGCTTGGACTAGCCATAATCTCTCTATAAGCTGCCACTGATTAAGCAGGTGGGAAAACCTTGGGCACATGGGAAGAGAGTTATTGCCCTTCGCCATCCATGTCATGCTGGAAGAGAAATAACCCCTGTGACTAAAAAAATGGATGAGCCGCTAAGGGGCTTGCAGTGACATGACGTTAACCTCTGCTCGTGCTGGTGGCCATAATAAATAAGGTTTTGGGTTCAGATAACACAGGCTAAGCCCGGAATGATTGACTGTCTTCTCAGGTCCACCAGTGAGATCTGCTGCCTCTGACAGAGGTATTCCACACTTGTACCGGTTCTGAAACACTGCTGTATTCATCTCTCTGCTACTCCTTCCAGTGGATTTTGCACAACGCCGTATGTCACCCAAGTTTGCTTTCTATCCCCATGCTCTAGGTTGTTCAGATCTTTCCTGCTGGCACTGCATGCCAGGAAATGGAGCAGCTTTTGCATCCTGGCGCCTCATGGGAACCCATGTCCCATCTCCGGGTGCTTGAGGAAGCCATGTGTCACGCTGCAGATAATTAGCTGATAAAGCAGATTCATTGCTTCCCCTTTTCCACAGGAAAATGACATAAATCACAGCAGTTTTTTTCCTTTGATAACTTAATACTGCAGATGTGAAGTGTT
The DNA here is from genome assembly GCF_028389875.1 of Rhea pennata. NCBI lineage: Eukaryota > Metazoa > Chordata > Aves > Rheiformes > Rheidae > Rhea > Rhea pennata. The sequence continues at coordinate 7,498,786 of NC_084680.1, forward strand.
TGGGGATGAATAGGATTCAGTGTTTGTTAATGAGAGTTTAATGTCTTCATCTTCTGCATTAAACTCTAGTTAATTAATATTCATTCAATTAGAAAATGTAAAAATAAATTATACAAAATTAAGCTTTACACAGGAAGAAAGTGACCTCATTTCAGCTGTTTTCAGGTGCTAATTAGATTAGCCTCTTCCCTATAAAGGGGGAGGCACCAAGACTTAGCAGCCCTAAAGAAGGGCTTTGTAGTTGGCTGCAGAGCTTTTCACCTGGGAGTGCCTGGTTTCAGTCTGCTCTGAACACGTGGTGACCAGAGCCTATGACCAGGTAAAGTATTATGATTGTTTCTGAAAATTTTTAACTGGAAAGCTTGTTAGTCTGTGAAAAGACTCTTTCTCTTATGGAATACGGGTGTTTTATGGAGCTGGGAATTGCTGGAAGATAAGGATGTGCCCTCAGCTGGTGGCAGACTGGGAGGTGCTGTATGAGGTCTTGGTTGTAGTTTAGTTTTGCCTGCTGGCTTTGGATGAGCAATTCTTCCTTCCTCTGTTGTCCTCCCCTCTGACAAAGTAGTCTGAACCTGAAAAGCCCTTTGGGAAATGCAGCAAATAGTGCTCTTTTGGATCTGAGTGAATGTCTTTAGGCCAGAGAGAAGAGGTAGTCCCCTGGGATAAAGAGTTGGTCTGACCTGAGCAAGACTGAGGGCAGGGTAAAGCAAGTCAGCCTGCGCTGTCTCTATGCAGGCAGACCACAGGGGTCCTAAATAATCACTGTTGTCAGCTTACCTAATGTAACTTTGAAGTTGTCCTTGCTTTGAGCCAGGATTTGGACACATGACCTGAAGAGGTCCCTTCTGACCTAAATTGTTCTATGATTTTATGTTTTGTCTGCTTACCTGTATCCTGAAACTACGCATGGCTTATGTTAAAGGCATACTGTAAAAGGTAGAACCAGTAGAAAAGTCAAACTGTTCAAAGAGTGCCTGTGAATTCTTGTATGCTATGCTGCCTGCATGGTAGGAGGGGAGAGAAGGTTTTATGCTGTTACCTGTTTTATAGTGTATCATCCATCACTCTACTCTTAATCTGGCACTTTTCAGTAGCCCTGAATTGCAATCCCATTTTAAAATGGGGGGAAAAGATGAATAAAATTCAGAGGCTATATCTTATCCTTGCAGATTGTCAAAAGGAGAAAACACTATTGGATAAGGATGGTTCAGTTACTAAATGTTTGGAGATTTGTCTTTGTGTATACTGCTAAGAAGAGTCAGAAGAGTAGTACAGAGTATTAGTGATGTTGTGTTGAGATTACTTGTGGTGATAAATACTTCTTGCAAAGGAGAAGGGTATAATAGTGATAAATATTCTAAAATAATTCTAAAAAAACAAAATTACAACACTACTGAGACAAAAAGATGTGGAGCCCGATTATGTTTCATTATGTCATCTCACCCTGATGAGAAATGGGATTGTTCTTGGTGTGACGCTTCGTGTTTGACTTAGGTAATCATAAAGATGCAATGACTTATGAAAGATAAACAAATGCACTATAGTGCACTATAGTGTTACAGGCTCCTTGTTAGAAAGGAGGATGGTTTGTGAAAGAGGTCAACAACTCTACAGAAGGCAGCTTTTTCTTCACTCTCTGGTTTTTCTGTGGCCCCTTACAATGGGAGCACAATAGCTCTATGGTGGCTTGCGCCTGTCAACAATTCCTGTTAAGACTCTCATCCTGTTTATCTGGCCTTTTTTCATCTTCCTCTGTTCTGGTATCTGTTGCATCTTCTATTACCTTTAAAAAAAACCTTAATCTTCAAAACCTGTTTGGTTTCCAGTTAGGTTTCTGCTTTCCTTAGCTCCATCCATCTCCATTGTTGAGCTTACCCGTTAGAGCCACGCTGGAGGCCCCAGTTCAGGGTATTGCTTACCAGAGCGCTTGAGATGCCTGTTTGTTTTGCATAGGCAATGCTGAGAAGTATGGGCTACTCCAAATCATTCTCTGGAGTGCTTTGCACTCCTCAGTGTCACTTGCTGTTTTACTGTGTCCTACTGAGCTGCAAGGGGAGGAGAGTGTCCAACCTTCAGGTTTACAGGGTTGCTTGGGTCGCTCAATATCCCCTAGACTGTCATACTACTATGTGGAAAAGCACTTGAGTGGAGTTAATGTGTAATGCATGTTTTGGATCTCTCAAAGCTGATAAAGACTTCTACATGTTGAAGTGTTCTGCTGAACTGGAGTGCTTGTCTTGAGTTTTGAAGAAGCCTGAATTGGCACAACAGTGATTAGTACTACTTATGGCTTGGAGAGAAGATACAGGCTCTCGGAAGATTAGCAAGGCTGAAATGAGCCGGCATTGCTCAAAGAGTTAAATTAGAGCAAACTTCTGGAGGTTTACTGGATTGTTGTTGGCTGGACTCATGTAGGCTAAGGGTAGCACATTCCTTCATTCTTCTCTATAGTAGCCAAGAAAAGAAGTCTATCCATATATATTGTCCACAAAACCAGCTAGCTGAGGGGAAGGGTAAAAGCCTTCTTGAGTTCACTGAGAGACCTTGCCCTACATACTCAGTTTTCTAGGAAAGCTTTTCATTAATTCAATAAATCTGTGCCTGAGTAGAGAGCTAACACATGCACTGCCCTTCTTTTAACATCACAGGTTTGCAGGTTAGCTTTTTCCTTGACATTAAGTTTTCCTACCATATCATCCTGACAGTGTGTCTTTCCTCTGTGAAAATTAACTAGGGAAAACTGACAGTTGTGGCTATCATTTTTTTTAATAAATAAATGAGTCCAGCCTCATTCCCCACCCAAACTCACTGCTGAGTCAGGAAGTGTTTACACTTGATGAGATTAATCTCTCCAGCTATTTGAAGACTTTACTGAAGTCTTTCATTTCACTGCTCACTCAGGCTGTTCAGGAAGATTAGAGCGATTGCTGATGGCTTTACAAACTGCTCCAGTGGACACTGAGTAAATATTTTAGGAAGCACAGGTGCAGAACGCTCAAAACCCAGCCCTTCCAACTCTGGGCTTGTTAATTGAAGTCTGTCATAGAAAAGATGGAAAACCATCCCCTCCACCCAGAATCATACTAGTTTTCCTTTTAGGAGTAACTGGAGTTACACTCAGATGTTGCAGGATGGCTTAATTTGCTGCACTGTTTAGCTGTGTTTGTTAATGAAATTTTAAACTTGGACAGAAATGAGGTGGAAGACTGGGCCTGAACCTGGGCTTCCACCTAGATACCTCGTGTGAGCATAGGATGAGTCCTTCTGGCATGTTGAAGTTTCCTATTTGATTCATAGGAAATATTTGGAGATAGCTGTACTTTGCACTTTCTGACTATTGAAAATGTATTAATGAGCTACTCATTTTGAGAAATAATCATATATTAAATGAGCAGCTACCTACTAGCTATCTACATACCTTTCTGCTCAGCAGCCATGGTGCTCATGGCACACCTGAGGGGATGGATATCTCAGTTACTTTCTTGGGTTGTTAAAAATCTAGACTGTGAACATGGAAGAGTCTCAAGTTGCTTATGTCTCTGTTGTCAAGCACCTGAGTTCAAGCTTCATACTTGAATCAAACACTCCTAATTAATTTAGCATGGACTGTCTCAGTGGAAAAGCTAATAGAGACTCTACGAGCAATTTTGGGGGTAAAATACTGGGCAGAAATTCACAGTAGGCAACCCAAGTGCATAGCAGGCAGTTTCTAAGCTTTGGGAAACAAATATAGGTCCATTGATATGAGTAGATTAATTCCTGATTGCCCAGGGGAAATCCTATCCCTGTGTTTCTCCCCTGCTTTCTCAATCTGATTCCTATATGGCAAAGATCTTTTAAATTTCTGAAGGAACCCCAACTCTGCTTTAAAAAGTCTAGGAGCTCCAACAAAACTTTAACATGGATGCAACTCTGTCTAACATGCTCTAGGTGGCCCTGCTTGAGCAGGGAGGTTGGAGTAGATGATCTCCAGAGGTCTTTTCCAACCTTATTAATTCTATGATTGTAAGTTTTGTCCAAAAGTAAATAACTAGGTCTTTTTTTCTCCATATGAATCTTGTATTGCACTGAAAATAAAAACCTATTCAGACCCTTTGTTCCAGCTGTGCATAGTTTTAATCTGTTTAAAAGTGCCATTCACCCTCCAGCTATGGTGTTCCTTCACCTCCCTTGTGAAGCATAGGTTTTACAGTGAGCACTGGTAAGCCAAACAGCCTGACCCTGTCTTATTTCTTCCCAAATCAGCTCTGCATATTTCTTATCATATCTTTCCTCCACCACATACGTGCCTGCATACACATGCTGAAGGATATCAATAATGGCCAGGATTTTATGCTTATTTTATATTATCCCTATCTATTTCCTTGGCTTTTGTCCAGTCTAAGTCTGGGGCGGGGGGAAATTGTCTCAGCTGATTATGGGCCATCAGACTTGATGTCCCTCTCAAATTATGACCACTCTTCAGAGATGGACAGATCTATGCTCCTGTTTGATGCTGACAGGTCACGCATTTCTACAAGAGAAAATAGGAGGAGGGCAGGCTCTAAGGCTTGCTTTTTTCCTTGGGTGAAGGGGATGTTTTCTAAATGGGATTTTATTACAGTGACAGTTCTGAGTGTGAATCACCCCATTTATGTGATATTTCCAGCAGCTCCACCAATTATGGCCACCTTTGCCACGAAGAACAAGGAAATTAACAGCAGCTAATGGACTGACAAAGCTTTCAGTGCCAAGTTGCTAGCATATGACAAGGCAGATCAGTCCCCGCCTGCCTCTTTTCTTATTTTCTTCACTGTCAGATATTTATTGTAATAGTTGAAAGGCAGCATTTAGCTAGCATAGCACTTTCTATTTAAGGTGCTGTGCAGAACAGGCCATTCCACAGATAAAGAGAAAAGTGTGTTTGAGGATGATATTGGGACTGAAATGGAAATTGCCTTAAATTGGGTTGGCGCACATTCTTATTATTCATTGGGATGATTTTAGTACCTGTTTTAGAAAATAGAAAAAAAGAGAGCGAAGGGGGAAAACATTATAAAACTGAAACTGTTCCCTGCCTGCTCACAAGGGAAACACACAACCCAGCAGTGCCTCAAGGAGTCCTCCTGGCAGTGACCTCTCGGCCAACCAGGCTGGGGAATGACTCTGGGGGCTGTCTGTTTGACAGCAGGCCTACTTGGATCAGTTTCCTAAAGGACTTCTGCAGGGAGCATCCTTAATGATGGGATGCCCCTTAAATTTTAGGGCTAGTGAAGGCTAAGGAAGAGACTTGTCCTTTGTCTCAACTTCTGTAAGTGCTCCAAGAGGCAGGGAGAACCATCTGGTACGGGAATCTGTAGGACTGTTGTACGTCTGTGGGGTACGTACAGAGGCTATAGTACATGGAATGGCATGATTTGGGCCACTTCAGTTTGTGGAACTGTTCGTGAGCTCCATAGGGAGCTGCTAAAAACAAAAGCAACCTAAGACCAAGTATCCTGGACTGACTAATCTCCCACCTCACTGCAGGATTCCCAAGATATGAATGTGTCCCTTTACCATCCAACCATTGCTGTTGTTCCACAGTTTTTCAGGATTTTTTTTGACAAGACTAGAAAAGGCTGTTACAGCAGATACTAATTTTTGTGTAGTTTTGATCATTGGGTTTTAACTAATGATTCCACAAGAAGGTATTGATAGTACCAAGACTCCTAGATACCAGTATCTCTTGCCCTTACTTAAGACCTTTTACTACTATTTCATGTGGGTATGCCAAAACTGCATGCTGTGCCTTTAAAATGCAAGGTGCTGGTGCTGTGGGGTGATGATGCTGTTCTAATATTCAAAGCAGAATGAGGAGCCACAATATCTAACTGCAAACGAGCAAGAACTGTGCCTATCAATGTAATTACCCTAATCTGTGACCTTGAGGGAACTGAGGCTCTGATAAGAAGCTCATGGGAATAGTGCTCTCCTGTCAGGCTGAGAATATGAACAGAGATTAGCTGCTGCTACTCACCCTATTTTTTCTTTATTTTTTCCCCTATAAAAAAAAATCTTTGAGGCTTGTGCCTTTTAAGCTTACTGGGCAGCAGTCTGAAAAATCATTTTCATGTCTGTTCTCTGGAAGCATCTCAGGATCTCTGGGTTCCTCTCAGATGAACTACAGGCAGCTATATGGTTCTACTGTCACCTGTGGTGGTCTGCTCTTGACAAAACTTTATAGCTTGGTATGTTCCTATTTTCAATAGCCCTTAACTCTACAGCTTGAGCATCACTTGATGGGCTGGTGGAATTTAGGGGCTTGGACACACTGAGTAAAAGTACTGAAGACACAGCCGAGAGATTTGTTTCCCCTTGGGCATGTGTATCCTCACACCCTTCTGCCCTCTCCATCTATAAGTGATGCCAGACATGATGTGTGCTCCAGCCAGGTGACACAAAGTGCCTTAATGGCTGTCCAGCTTCTCAGCATCGAACGACAGCTGCATCCCACCCATCCTGTTTCTTTTTTTCACTTTGGATAGCCCCTTCCATCTCAGCACACTTATAAACAATATCCTGCCAGTTGCACAAGGAAGGGCTGAACAAAGCTGCGAAGAGACAGTGTCTCTACTAGCAAGCAGTGTGGTCCTGCGGAAACAGATGTGTAGAACAAGTTGGTGCTGTAAGCATTTTGGGGGAATTACTTCGGATTGCCCCTAGTCTGGGCACACAGCTGAGTGTGTGTTAGTGTTCAAAGTCTATTAGGAGCATGTCTCACTCAAAAGTAACCCAGTGCCTGTGCACTGAGCCTGCTCCACAGTGTAAACTGAAGTGCTGTGAATAGGGACATCTGAGATCAAAAAACACTTTTTTTTCCTGAAACAAAGTAGTGGTGTAGGCATGTAGGCAGAGACTATAGAATTGCCCAGAGTCACAGAGCAAATTCTGACAGTTATGAACATATGAACAGGACCAGGCAGCATGATTGTGTATTTCTTTTAACCAGTAAATAATGCTTGATGTATTCACAAATGTTCATGGTTATGTACATGTGAAGTTGAGCCTAAAATATCTGAAGGTCCAGCTGGGTCTAAATAAAATTAACTTTAACATGTGGACCAGTTATTGGTTAGAGATGAGCTGTGGAAAAGGAGCTGGGATTTCATCTGTGTAAGCTCTATCAAGAGGAAATGGAAAACCTGCCTTTGAAGGCTTTTATCAGGAATACTTCTTATAAGCGTTTTCCAGAGGCTCATCTTTGTTTTGTCTGGAAGCCCTTTGTTATATTTAAAAGAAGAAATGGGGGTGGAGGAAGGAGAGCAGCACAAAGTTATAGGCCTGAGACAGGTCTATTCTTCTCTGAAATTGAGTAAACTTCAAGTCTGTAGTTCTGCTTTAGAAATGGGGGTCTGTAGACAAGGGACCTGGATGTCTTCCTATCACTAAGTGTTGTCCAAGAAGAGTTCTTGGGGAAAAAGAAATAGCAAATGTCTCCTTAAGCTATGCAGTACTGCTGTGTGTGTTACTTTTAGCATCTCTAAGGCCATGGAAACCATACGGGTGCTATTTAGCTTCAAATAACTGTGCCTTCTGACCATATACAAACCAGTGAGGCCTAGATGCAGAGATATCCTGTTCACAGAAATTGGCTCCTGTGTTAAGAAAGACCTGTTCCTTTATTTCCAAAGTCATTTAAATATCTAACACCACTATATTCCATACACCCCGACAGTTATTTTAACACTATAGCTTCTCTAAAATACTAGTAGCAGCTCAGTGCCCTCCCACTTCAAGATCAGCATGTGCATGTTACTTTTGACAGGACAAAAATCCAACAGCATGTTGGAGTAGTTTAGGTAGGGCATTTTTGTGAAAGCAAAAGGCTCAAGCTTGTTCTTACTTGCATTGCCTTGTACATGTGGTTTCAGTTGTATTTGGTCATTCATACTTCTCTAAACTCTATCACTGATATATCCCTGGAATCCAGTGGTCATGTATAGAAAAATTCTGGAAACATGAGCCCAGAGGACATGCACAGGTACACCCAGATGTGGTCCTACATCTGATCATCTGAGGATCCTCAGCTGAGGAGTCTTTTTTTTTTTTTTTTTTTTTTCTGTGAGCTCTTGTTCTTGGGGAGCATGTTCCAAGGAGCAGTTTCCTTGGAGGTAATATATTAATTTCAGATTCACTTGCTTCAGGGCCTTGGAAGCATCTCTCCATTCCTGAGGTTCACATCCAGAGCTTTAGGAATGTCTTCCTTAGCAAACTAACACTCCCTGAGGATCCTGAGCTCATCCTGGCTGTGGCAATGCTGAGAATATTGCCAGGAGCTGCATGCTGGCTTGCTATCGAGTTCAGTGTCAGCAATACACGTTGACAATGTCCTGGTAAATCTCAAACTGAAAATGCAACTTTCATTTTTCTGCTAATTGTTTGGAATTCTTTGAACTCACGTCTATGGATGGCACTTAAAACTGCCTCTGCCTGGTGGTACTCATAAACAGATGGAGCGTTTGTTGACATTTCTGTGACAGCTTGAAAACTTGTCTCCTACCTCTGAGCTGAGCCCTTTCTGCCTTGTCCTCCATCTGCCATCTCATTTTAAAACTAGCAGAACAACTCAAGTGAAGCAATTCCGACTTTTTCCATCTGTGCACAGTTAATTAAGAGGGTAATGAGAGCTCCGAATGAACAAGCCTCGCATTAATTCAAGATATGATTAAGGGAAACCTCCAAAAAAGAAATATATGTATGCATATAGGCATATATTTTTGTGTTCCTTTTGCCTATTCCTGGACTTGCTAGCATTATGGCTGCAGATGATAGAAAAAGGAAGAAAGATCATGAAAAATACAGTCCATAACCTGAACAGTAAATCTGTGTAAAATGCTCAAAGGAGTAGGGACTGAATTGTAGCTGTGGCTCTGAATGGTGGGTTCCCCTCTTGTAAGGGGCTGTGCATGTGAAGGCAGATGTGTGATGCTGGGAGAAGAAATTGCTGTTTGCTTTTTTCATTGGGTTTTAAGGGTTAGTCACAGAATCAAAAGCCTTGAGAGATGCATAGAGCCAAAGAGTTATCCCACTTAAAATCAATTTAAAAGGTATGGCTCTTCATGTTTGCGGTCTGCAGCAATGCCAGATATGACAGGCGCACTCTAGCTATGTGACACAAAATGCCTCATTGGCTGTCCAGCTTCTCAGCATCGAACGACAGCTGCATCCCACCCATCCTATTTCAGTTCTCACTTCAGATAGCCCCTTCCATCTCAGCACACTTACAAACAATATCCTGCCAGTTGCACAAGGCAGTCTCTGGTTGTACAGAGTTTAAAATCAAGAGAAGTCAGCTCAGTCTCTCAAGGGAGAAGCTAAGCGAGGGAAGGCAGGAGCGCAAGGATGAGGTAGGGCTTAGGATGTGACTGGCCAGACGAGAAGGAAGGATGTGAAAAAGTTTGAGTGAGGAAGAAGAGTGGGTTAGAGAGCAAGGCAGCAGCTTTCCTTCTGTATGTTTTTGCTCCCTCCAGCTGCAATTCACAGGGGCATTTTCTCTTTTGGTTCACAGCAGTTTTGTAGCTTGAAGTTTTTTTTTTTTTACATATATCAGGGATAGAAAAATGAGTGCCTGAAACAGCTGAGTGAATTCTTGTTTGGGGTTCCCCCCTCCCTTTTAGTTCCTTACAGCAGCAGGAATCACAGCAAATATTTCTATACAAAGCCTGAAATTGGCTGTTTTCATTTTGTCTGCGAAATTTCCTGCGGCTCACAAATTGGGCTCTCATCCCCTCGCTGCCGGGGAATGCAGATGCGTTAGCAGTGACTCGGCAGAAATCTCCAACACAGCTAGCAGCAAAGGGCTCTTGTTCACCTGCTAAAGGGTTTATTAATAAATAAATAAATAAGTAGCACCACGAATCACAGCAAACTTTTATTGTGAAGCCTGTTGTATCCTTGCATAGAAGCTGTTGAGACTAACCCTTTAAAGCCCACCCCTGTGTAACGCTTGCCCAGCGAGGGTTTGCAGAGCAGCCCGAGAGACGACAACAGGTTTGAAGTGCTAATGATATTTACACATGGATCCAGAGGAGCCAGCCACAGCATTTCAGACCGAATGATTGCACAGAGGAATGCAGAATATCATCTAAGCTATTAAAATAGGTATTTTATCTATTTTTTTGAAGAATTTCCAAAGTACTATGGGAAACGGAGCTCCACAGGAAATCAAGATATAAGCCCCTACACCAGAGGAGCATCAAAGTTGTCGCTCTTGTCAGGCTTTTGTCTAAACTGTGCTCGAAGCCTCTCCAAGTGGGAATTTTCCAGGCCCTTCCCGGGCTGCCTTTTCTGTTGCTTAACTACCCTTGCCATTAGGAAGTTTGTCTTAATGTCAAGACTGAATCTCCTTGGCTGTAATTTCAGTTCATTACTCCTTGTTCTACCTGACACAGAACAATCTTTTTGCAGAACTGTTTCTGAAAACGTATCTTTCAAAGGGTGCATCTAGAATATAGCTTGGTGTCTGCAATGCAGGGCTGCAAGCACTTGCTCTGAACCATGCTGGTTGCATATTTAGATGTTAGTCAGAGCTGTCCTTGTCCCTTGAGTTAACATTTGTAACCTAGCATCACAGCCACGCTGAATTTGGCACTGGTTTGGTGGCAGTTGAATGTTCAGTCATTCAGCCTCAACAGAAAACAATTTGAAACTGAATTGCCCAGCGGACTGGGGCATCTACCTGGGCCCCAGGGAAGTAAGAAAAACACTTATATATGGCTGTTATATGGTACCCAAGTCCTGCTGCAGACAATATGGGTGGGTTTTACAGGATGACCTTTGGGAATACCTAATTCATCAGCCCATTTCACGTGGGGACTCTTTCACTCCTAATGGAGAGTGGTGCTAAGTTTACAGGTCCTCTGAGGCACTGCACGTAAGCAGACACAAATGTTGCATGTATATATGCACTCACAAACAGGGACCACATAGAGCAAAATGGAACTTGTAGCTCGAAGTATGCAATATCACATGCTCAAAGTATGAAGACATAGTAAATGTTAACAATACCTGTGTTGTGCATAGGTACACATAGATATGCACATATGCCAGGGTAATGGAAACCTCAGAGTCCTGCTATCTAGAAGAGGTACTATACAAATTCTGTGCTTCAACAGAATAAGGGGTAGTGAGGGTGATAAGCATGTCCCAGCTCCTAGAGTTTATCAGCACACAGATACAGGCAATTGCCGATCCAAACACAGTTGTGTAGCGAGTACCTGCGGGCTGTGAGTGGTCAGAGCAATGACTCAGGGTCAGATTTCTGGGGTAGCTCAATTCCTAACACAAGTGTTGATCTGTATTACTGATCAGAGCTTCAGACAACTTCACTTGAACTAATGAGCTAAACCTGTTTTATATATACAACTATAAATGGATCTCTTCCACACTGTGCCCCATTCCTAGATCTACATGCTGCTGCAAACTTCTGTGAAATTTCCGAGCTGAGTCCTCAGCATTCAAAAAATGCCTTAGGTAGGCTTTTACTAAATGTCCAAACTTCTTGAAGGTTAATCGTCTTGTTGCATTTGAACAATAAAATATACATAAGTATTTTTTTTGGCTTTAGGTTTTTTCCTCAGATCTGAGGAAAATAAAATTCTTCCTTAGGCTGGGAACTTGTTATAAGATTCCATCAAAAATATATTCCCCCATCTTTCTACCACCAAGTTTGAAACTCCTTGAAATAAGGGCTAGTAATGGAAGTGCTGACATATCTTAACTAGAGCAGCGTGAAAGGAGTGTTATAATAGTTTATTTCAGGTAATGCCATGGTGATTTTTAATTTACATAATGTCAAAAATGCAATATGTGAACTTTCTGAAAGCAGAAAAAGTGGTGATAAAAACATCTATTTATTCCTCCTGCCTCCTTGCAGAAATAAGAGAATGAACAAAGCCACAAGGAAAAACCTCAAGGCCATGGTATTTGTGTGAAGCATACTACACATAATGTACCCTAGAAGTGTTTGAAAGAGAAGCTGACCCTGTACACTTACTCTTGTCTCAAATCATTTGCTAGTTTAATAGCTTAACATTTGAAAAATGATGTTTAGATATATTTTTTTCTCCCTTCCCTCTTCTCCAACATCAGAATAGAATGGGTACATTGTGGATCTGAGATGTGCAGAGGACTTTCAGGCCCATAAGTCAATTCTTATAACAGCTGAACATGTCCTGGTTGTGGAGACACAGTACATCACATAGAGGGGTCTGTAGGGTCTGAAAGCTTTGCCAGAGTTTGGGGGCTTGTAGGGCTGGGGTTTTTAGGGACTACAAATCAATGTAGGAAAGACTTCATTTTCCTTGAGAAGAAATGGTCCTTGCTCCTGGAACAACGTAGGAACACAGTGCCAGGCATGCCACTGTGATGAGCTTAGGAGCACAGTGCTTCCTTCTAGCTGTTGCACTTTCCTTACTGGGCTTTCTTCCAGCTCTCTCCCTTTCCCGTCACCCACAGGACCCCAAGCCTTCGTCAGGAGCTGGGCCAGGCTGCGAGCTGTTCACACTAAGGCTTGATCTGAGCCAGCGGCAATGGGGCATGCTCACCTGCTCACCACTCTCTGAGCCGGAGCTGGTCAAAGCACCTTAGCTAGTTTAATCAGTGACTTATTCTGAGATGTTACAGAAGATTAATGGGCAAGTCTTCTGTTCACCCCAAATGCTGTTAAATACTTGCATTGGAGTTGCCAAAAGGTTGCTGTGAACACAAAGATCAGCCAGCACTTGTCTAAAGAAGTGAAACAGCAAGTCTGTAGTACAGTTACTGTTCAAAGAAAGCACTTTTTACTCCAGGGTAGCTGGCTAACCAGTATTCTAGCAAACCTGCAGTAATCTATTAAAATTTTAGATCTGAGTTCCCAGTATTGAACTAGTCTCAAATATTTTCGGGGAATGGAGCTAACTTTTACGGCCACTTCTGTCAGGAGCAAGTAGAACCCCATTAGCTACTACTTGCTCATGGATTACTTTATTAATAATCTGTATTAAAATAGGGTCTAAAGACTGCTTGTGTCAGGATCCCTCAAATAAATGAGGAGAATTGTCTTGTCCAAAAGTGCTTTCATGAAAAACACAAGTGCCTGTGTGGGAATGGAGGTGAGCTGGGTCACCAACACCTCATAGGGGCAATGCAGAAGTCTTCCCAACCGGTACCAAGTTCTCAATGCAGGGTGTTTTAGCAGACTTTTCAATTTGAGTCCTTCTACTGACCCTCTGCACAAAGAGTAAATTCCCGCCTGAGCTATCAACACAACCCAGTGTGACATGATAGTGCTTGCAGCCACTAAAGCAGCCTAGTGCGACAAAAATTCTGAGAGGCTAATAGAAATCCTGTCTGATGAAAAGGATCCAGAGAGTAAGGGAGAATCCCTTGTGACAATATTATACTTAGAATATCATTCATAAAAATAAAACAAATAGAAGTCAATTGTAAGGTCCAGGATAGCATAAAATATGAGTTTGCTTAGAGACACTTGAAAGGAAAATTTGCTTTAAATCTGTGTAAGTACCTTGGAGCCTCACACATTTACAGTTTTAATCTAGCACATTAGTGAGATTAGTACATGGGTTTTTTGCAATTAAACTGCATATTTTATCACTTCTTCTACTTTCATGCTATATAAACTTCCTGAAAATTACAGGCCTATAAAATGTTGCCAGAGCCCTGCCACTGTGGGAGACAGAAGAACAGAGAGACAGAAGCAGTGTGGGTGGCCACTTCCCCCCCTCCTTTTCCTAATTGTGTCACTAGTCATTAAAACCAAACCTTTGTAGGGGCAATTGTAGGATTCAGATATATGCATGCAGCAAAACTCAGAAGTCAGGTTTCTGCAGTGATCTCTGTAGATGAAGATTTTTCAAAGCAGGCACAATCTCCCACTTTACTGAAGAGGAGAATGTATATGGCAAAGGTCGCACCAGCACTGACTCTCCAGTTTCCCGAGTACCTATTTACTAAATCATACTGCTTTCCTTTGGTCCCCCACCACCGCCCCATTTATGCTAGGCTGGGTTACTCTCTGAGAAAGAGCTTCTTTATATTCCTCAGTCCTTGTGCTTGCGAAGTGTGAAGATGATCTCTTTACCTTTCTGCCTATATCCTCTCCTGGCTTTTTGTCCTCTCCTCCTTTCCCTGTGCTGAGCATCAGCATATCCAGGCATGTCCCCTGTTATCTTTCTAAATTGCCTATAAGTGCTTTTCTGGCTCCCTCAGATACTCATTCTTAGTGGGCCCCTGCTTAAATCCAAGGTGGACCTTTCTGTCTTGCAAAAGATACTTTTTTCAAAGCCTAGAAAGAACTGGAAGTGTTGATGCCAGTAAGTCATGATCATGTTAACCTCTGCTTGGCCTTTCCTGCTTGGACTGCAGAGCAGGTAAATGCTCTCATGTCCTGCTTTGCATCAGACCTCAATGTTTCGGAGGGTGCAGGAGCACAGGCCTGGTTCTGTGTCTGCCTGCTTCTAGTCATTAAGTAGCCTTTCAGTCATTTAAGCATCATACTGGGAGTTGCTCCACTCTTGAGCAGTCCCAGGGCATCACTATGCATGCCAATGCCTCTGGAACCAAACTTTGTTACAGGTGTCAGAGGTACCCTCCACCTCACCCTAAGTGCTTTCAGGTACATAAAGAGGAGATAAGTACAGACTTAAGCATTTCTTCCAAGTCATGGAAGGGGGGGGGGGGGTGAGGGGGAAGCCCTCAAAAATGGAGGGAGAAATGGATGCAAACAAGAAAGGGGTAGATGCCAGCATTTCCAGAGATCAAGACACCTCTGTTACAGAAAAACAAATAAGAGCTGAGCTTTAGGCAAGGTCTGAGTAGCTTTAGAGTCAGTCTGGAATCTGATCCACTCAATCCAGTGCTGCTGATGCCTCTAGCACAGTAAAACTCAGCTCTCTTAAATGTCACTTTGGGAGGTGAACAGATGGGAAGTGGAGCTAGAAGTACATAATAACGTTACGTTTCTTCTAAGAAAAACTCTTAAAACAAAAAACAGTTTGTTCTTGTGAGCTGCTATCAACCCTATATTCATTTTCTGATGATGTTTTAGATATAACAGAAAAATTATCTTTTGCATTTAAACCTTTTTAGGGTTTTTTTTTTTTCTTAATGTTAATACAAGCCAACAACAGAAGAAAAAGACCTGACTCAATGAATGCTGTAGTCCACCAACAGATTTGGCTGAGATGACAGGAAAGGACCCAGGAGAGAACCTGAGAAGATGTTCCTACTAAGTGGAACTAATGTGGCTGGCTTATGAGTAACCAGCCTCTGAATGTGGTTGAGACAAGAGGCGTAGCCTGGGAAGTGGGAGAACACCAAAAACTAAAAGCAGAGCATTCCTCAAATAAACCAAAGACTGCTGAAGCATCTCCAAACAGCATGCATGGATCTGCGTTATGCGTGTGTAGCCAGGAGGCAGCTTGCTTTTAAAACTCCTGGCAGAGCTATTGCATACAGATTATGAGCCTGCAGATTTTAGGAAATAATGGGTAGGACTCAAAGACTTTTGCTTCCCTGCAGAGGCAATAACCAAATTCCTTCATCCCGTCAATCTACACATTCAAAACTGAGAAGTGATTTGCGATGCTAATGCTTCAAGAGACCCATAGTGATATAGCCTAAAGAGATCGGTTTCTCAGACAAACCAATTAAATGTGTCTTGCAGGACTCTCTCCTCTCAGGCTTCCCAGCTAATGCAGCATTTGTGCCTCCTCCAGAGCCCCTTTCAGATCTTAGACCAGGCCCATTAGGTGCATACATGATAAAGAGAGTGTGAGACTGGGAAAATGGGGTTTAATAATCAAGTGTTTCTCATGGGTCGCTTCCTATCTTTGGCTTTGTACTGTTGTTGCTTGGCTATCTCAATTTGATATTCAAGTGCATACCTATCATGTGAGCCATGTACCCATCAACAGCACATATGTCATCATGCATCCATTGAGTGAATAAAGGGAAGATCTGTAAAGACCTTGGAAATGGTGAAGAGCAACCATTTCTGAGCACCCACCTCTTGTGTAACAAATTCCATCAGAAACAGATAGAGAACTAGCACGCTGCCTCTGCCATGTACCAGGAGAGGTAAAGGTGCACCAGACACAGGTAAAACCCAGAGCCTCAAATATGTTTTGGGTTTCTAATGTGTACTGCGTTGTCTAGGCAAGAGTTACCATCTTATGGTGTATCAGGAATCAGTTAATGATGCACAGACCTCTTCGGTAACTGGTGTCCTGGGCTCATGCTGCTGTAGGACATCAGAAAAATACCAGTTGTGAAAAACTTAATAGCTCTGCAGTGACATTAGTGGTGTTTATTTCCCTTCTACTTTCTAACCACAAGCTGGTGGACACTTTTTGGGGATTTTCTGGGAATACAAATTCCTAGTTGTTCTTTTTTGGTGGGTAATATCTTTCATCTCAGGATAAATCTGTGATTAAACAGGTTCTGTCATGGTTCCCAAGTTGCCCAGCTCCACCTAGCCCATGTCACTGAAGCCATTTCTTACTCAGAGAGCTACTTGAGGTGGAGGGGAGGAAGAAGAATTGGAGAGGGGAATAAATAGATTAATGGAATTTGTATAATCCAGTATATATAGTCCATATTTGCAGTTTCACTATCCTTCCCATCTCCCATCAAACTACCTGTGTTCATAAAACTAGGTTTTGTGCAGGGGATTGTCTTGCAGGGGAGGGTATTTTACTTTTTCCCACTGATTTGTGTCTCCAGAGAAATGAGTAAAGTATTACAGATGAATGTGGCATAGAAGAAAGAACATATGCTGTACATGCATTTAAATAGCATTTATCTTACTTTTCACTGACGTAGTGGTGAAATATGTTCTCTTTGCTTTCAAATTTTAGGGATGAACAGATGGTAAAAAGCTTAGTTTCGGGTATTACGTCCATCAAAATAACCTGTATTGCAAGTACCTCTTACTATAATTGGAGATTTTAGCTGCAGTAGGATCCGGACTCTAGGAAAAGTCCACTGCAGAAGGAAACGTATGCCAAAAAGGGGCTGAAAGTCGTCCTCTCTCTTCTGGAAAATTGAGTTCCTCAATAGCATTTTAAGAAATGGACCCTTCTCTTTGGCCATTCTTTGCTGAAGTTGAAACGAACCCCAAACAATTCAGGTTCTGATATGACTTCTACCTTTCCCTTCCAAAATACCTCCAAATGTATTCAGCTGGCAAAATTGGGCTGGGAGCAATAACCTGAGAAATTTCAGCTCCCACTGTTTATTTCTGAGAATTACTCTTCTAGCACTTTCAGCTTCTCCTGGGATTCAGATTCCCAGGAAAGGATGACTTCGGGGTATTCCAGTTCCTTGAACCTGCCCAGAGGTGAACCAAGCCCCATGGGGATATGTGAAAAGAGAAAGGAAAAGATTTGCCCAAGCTTCTCCTTCAAAAAGAAGAGCCTACCAAGCCCCTAAAAACTTCTCATCAATTTTATCTTTGTCTATCATTCCAAAAAACTTCCAGAATTGCCAAGGCAGTGAGTTCTGCCGCAGCATCCCTGCTGTGAAGGACGTGTGTTGCGCTAAACTTGTGGGAAATCAAGGATCCTGAACAAATTCAGTCAACCAACACAAAATAAGCCCAATTCTTTGCTTAAAACACTATAGAAAGGGAAAACTTGGCCCTGGAATTAAATGAGCTTTTTGGGGAAAGGATTGTGTCGAATGTGTGTTTATGCTGTATCCAGCAGGATGGGATCCTCGTTTGATGCGTGCCTTTGGGAAGGAAGTGCTTATGTATCGCCGAGTTTGCATAGACATGTGAATGATCTCATTATGAGTTTATATATTGACAAATTCCGAAACATTCAAAAAAGCTGGCATGCTCAATTTTAGATGACTTCAGGTTTTTTTTTCTTTTCGCTCAGTTTTGGATTTTTTTATTTTTTAATCTCATTTTGGGTTGAGGTTTTTTTGGCTCTGATCTGCCTGTGCTGCTCCTCAGCACTTTTCCTGGTTCAGTGACTCAATTTCTAATCTTTCGTTGGTGTGTGTTTTGCATGAATTTAATACCTGGTCAGCATTATTCCAGCTTCGTGAAGGAAGGTCTCTTATGCTGCTGTTTCATTCTTGCAGCTCAGATTCAGGTTAGTTAATTGTGCCAAGGGGACCTTCTAGCAGCATGTTTGGGGATTTAAAGATATCTCCCCAAGAGGGAAATGTTTGATTCCAGCCACAACACTGGAACAGTGCCCGATGCAGTAGCATCATTTTAAAAGTCACTATTTACCAGTAATAATAGCAGAGTGGCAACAGAGGTGGTGCGTTTTCTCCCTATACTTAGAAAAGGAAAAACTGCCTCAAGGGCAGTGAAAAATAATTATGGGGAACATACTTTGCATACATTTTTAGAGATGTCAGTCATTTTAGTCACAAAACTGCAATGTACATTCAATGTCCCTCCCATTATTTTTCCTTCAGGACTGTTTACCTCAAAACTAAAAAAATCATGGGGGGGGTGATAGTTATTTGCGTACAGAGAAGGAATCCAACCATGTTTTATTTACCTTCATAAATAATTATTTTCTTTAGTATACACAAAATCCCACATTGGGGCCTGTCAGTATGAGAGCTATCATTCTCATTTTATTTATCTGTATACACAGAAGTGAATATTTGTTTAAATTAAAACTGGGGGCTCTGAGACCCAGAAAATGTTTAAACATGAGTGCTGTTACAAATTGTCTGGTGTGTATTTACCATGGCCCCCCGCTGGTTGATATGAAGTTACTTAATTGCGCTCGTTTGCATCTTCTGTTCTTTAATGCTAACAACATAGAATTATATTCATGTAACCAGAGCTTATGCTTTTATATAAAGAGGACGTGAATTTTCTCTGTGTTGGAGCAGGTTAAAAATGATTCACTGGATTTTTCTCCCCTCAAAGAACAGAAGTGTCAACATTTTTTTTTTAAATAATTAAATGCTAAAAAATGATTTGGTAGGGTTTTTTTTTTTTTTTACATAAATTTGAAAAATGCAGAAAACTTTGAAACAAATGGAGAATACCTAAATCTTATCATGCAAATAAAACGATTTCCATTCTGTTCTTTCACTGCTTTGGTTCTGACATAGAGTAGATGTTTCAATATAGGGCAGTAACTGTTCTTGGCATTTTGGGTGGCTATAAATGCAATACTGCACCAGATTTAGTTTCCTTCAAAGATAATACATTTAAGATGGAGAGGACAGGCACTGAATTGGAGGATTTTGTTTTTCCAAGTCATGACAGCATTACATGGACGTATGATTTATTTTTATACAAGCCTAGCCAAATGGCAACTGTATCAACTTTTAATGCTCCTCTAGGCTAGGAGATATAATTACTTAGAACAAGGAAGTAGAATATCCTTAGGTGCTTTGCATGGTATGTAATAACTGATAAATAGTACAAATATCCCAACATTAAAGCCATGAAATTCAGCGTAGTTTGGCTCAGATGTGGCTACCTGCATTCACACCAGCTGAGTAGCTCACCAAATACACCATCTCTGCTAAAACATATAGGTCTAACATACTGCGATGTGTGTTCAAGGGACAGACAGATAAAAGCTGAAGCTGTTTACAAAAATCTTTGGCAGTAAGACCTAAATTTCAGAGAAACTGTTGCATGCTTCCAAATTCTAATCCCCATCCGTGCTGGATTTGCTTCCTTGTTTGAAGTTTGTGTAGCTAGGCTTGCATTCAAGCAAATCCATGCTCACTCTGCAGGTAGAGAAGAGTACGCTTTGTATCATTTGGACAGAAGGACACAGTTTTCAACTGAGCTTCCTTCTTTGGAAAAATACGGTTTAGGACCTAAAGTTCAAAGCTAACCTCAGGGAGCACAAGGGCATAAGAAAAACCAAACTGGATCAGACCAAAGAGCTCCCTGGCCTGCTGCTGTCCAGGACTCAGAGCTCAGACAAGCCAGGTGGGGCTCCTTGCCCTCCCATATCTCTCACTTTCAGTAAACCTGCAGTAAAGGGTCCTGCTATGTTGGTGTTCAGATGCCTTAATTTTTCTCCTTCCTCAGGCCTGCCCACCTCTGCTCAGCTTGAGAAACTATAGGAAGCTGATCTCACATGCATGACCCTGGCAAAGGCATCCATGTCATGGGCCAAATGTGTCTTTAGATCTCTGCCTGTTCATGGAGATGCTGCAAAGGACCTCCTGCAACCATCTGGAGATTCATGCAAACTCTAACCTGAGAGCTAGACCTCTACCACCTCCTGAAATACCCCTCTTCCTCCCTCCCTCCCATGCCTGAGTACACTGGACTATCATAGTCTTTATTCTAAAGCTCCTTGTAACTCAAGCCCCAGTATGGCCTTTTGACCTGTAATTTTTGGAAGTGATTCAGGCCTTTTCTCTCCAGTTTCTTGAGGCTCAAGGTAGAGGTTACTGCTGTAAAGGCCTTCTTGCAAACACAGTTCTGCATAGTGTTTATTACCATGTTGCTCATCATAGCAGAAGTAGGTTAGGGCAAGAATTCAGATGAGAGCCACAGAGCTGAAAGTACACAGATTTCCTTCTACTGCAGTAGGATCCAGTGTAAATCAACCCTGCTCCACAGAAATTATACTCTTTCCCTTCAGGTGAGAACATAGAAACACAAGTGTTTACACCACTGCCCATCAGTACAAGTGTGTGCTGGGTTTATTCCCTTACTGTCAGTCAGCCCTGCTCTTTGGGATAAACAGAATTTTCTGCATATACTTTTGGGTAGGTTCTGCAAAAAGCCCAGCATTATTAGTTATGCCTGGGTGAAGTGATTGCGGTGAAAACATGTCTATCAAAAGGTCACAGATGAAATATATCCCTCTAAGAGATGATACAAACATTCCCTTACTGGCAAACCAGATTTTTAAGCCTAAGCAATGGGGCATTGTTCCTTTAAAGAGTTCTTATTACTTTCCTGCCTTGAGAAATCTGAAAACTCTTCTTAACAATTCCAACTGCATAACTTTGACATGCCAAGGTTATCTATAATTTCTTCATTTCCTTTCAGAAGGCCTTCCTACCTGCACACTACATCATGCATCTTTTATTACCACCTTAACGTATTTATAAAATATTGATAATTCATTCTAAATGGCTTTGCAAATGAAGCCATGTGGCATGGTATTCCCTTCAATTAGCAGCATGTTCGTCTGTTTACTGAAACGACCCCTTATTCAGAAGCTGGTCCTGAAAATGAACCTTTAAAATAAGCTCTTGCAGATTTTCAGTTCTTGTGCCAATTTTTGCCTCCAGTTGCATTCAATGTACATCCTGGGTATTTTTTTTTCTCCTGTGAAGTTACTCTACATTTATACTGCAGTAACTGGGAACAGAATGGGGTTAGTAGAGCTGCTCCATCTTTCCTGCAGTGGCAGAGAGCAAGATAGATTTAGCTGAGACTTGCATTGCAGTAACTGAGAGCAGCATAAGGTTGCTCTGGATTTGTCCAGGAGAAGCAAAATCACAGTAAGGGAAGTCCTCATTGACACTGATAGAGCTGAGTTTAGAATTTAGCACCCAATGTGAAAACTAACACCTGGAATTAATTTAGCAACCCACTTGCTAACGAGAAAATAGAAATGCTAGTTTGTAAAAGAAGGGAATACTCAATTCGGGAGAAAAAGTAAGTGATAAGGAGGGCTCATTGAAAGACTCAGCTGCAACAACCGCCTTCATAAGGCAAGTTTGTTGTTAAATTTAATGGGCTATAGGTGTTGATTGGTAGAGTCGTAAAATGAACTGTTAATTTGCTATTCTAAGAGTGGAGAAGCTAAATTATGCAAATTGCTTTTAAAGCTAGTCTGTTCCTAGCATACAGTATAACAAGGTAACGTGGCCCTTTCCACACCATTATTTTTAGGACTTTTCCCCATTGCCGTTGCTGGTAAACGTTTGTGTGCTTTGAAGTGCTGCGAGGCTTTGATTGCATCTGATCCACGCGCTCACCCGCGTGGCTCTGTTAGGCACCACTGTGCTGTGTCAGCTCAGGAAGGGGCTCACTTCTGTCACCTGTGTTTGAGCACCTATATGAGTGAGGTTTTAAACTAACAGCCCCAAAGCAGCCGTGATGCTTGTTGCTTTTAGAGTGACATGCAGGGAGAGAGGGGGGACTGGGGAAAATGAGTGAGTACTCTGGCGGATATGGGGGCTTTGCTCATCAGCTTCCCAGCTGCAACAGCGTCGCTCAAAGATGGGACTGGTAAGGTGTTGGCATTTACACTTTACGAAGAATGAAATGCATCCTGCCAAATCTGCTGTTTCCAATGCAGCTATGAAAATGTCAAGTCTGGGGAGCTCCAGACAAGAACCTGAGTGGATGAAACGTGCAGCCCATTAGGAGCAGCACACATGGGGAGTGTGTCTGCCGAGCACGAAGAGATAAATAACAAGTGTGCATTGCGGATACTCAAAGAGCTGTCTCTTCGAATAACATGGAAGCATATCAAATCTGACATGTGAGTTGTCCCGGGCTTTTCATGCCACAGACATGATGTCCACCAGCTACACTCCACAATCTTTAAAGTCAGTTCTGTCCATGATGACATCAAATTTGCTCCAGCTCAGGCCTGAGCATTTGGTCACTTTGCTGTTGAATTAGGCAGAGTTCAATCTGAGACCTTTGTAGCAGCTTTATGCTTTAATTCCCTCTTTATGCCAGCTACGGGAAGACCA
The DNA here is from genome assembly GCF_028389875.1 of Rhea pennata. Classification (NCBI taxonomy): domain Eukaryota; kingdom Metazoa; phylum Chordata; class Aves; order Rheiformes; family Rheidae; genus Rhea; species Rhea pennata. Next base: position 7,521,478 of record NC_084680.1, read on the forward strand.
GCTGAACGTGATCCCTTATAAATCTTACTGGCATAAAGTGAACCCACCAAAAGTTACTGAAGCATCTAAATTAGCAAAGTAAGTTGTAGCTGCGTAGCTGCCACAGATTAGGAATGGGAAGGGAGAATTTACTCTCCTGTTGTTGTGTGACCTCCGTAGCCAATAAAGACCGTGAACATCCATCTCCCGCTCCACAGGAGTGGACAAGGTAACATCTAAATCAATGTCCAGGACTTTCTTAGTTGATACCCTACTCAGGAGGTGGTTCCCTGCTGCCTGCCCTTTATCCAGTGGGAAAGTCAATACAAGCATTCCTCACCTTTCCAGGCCCTCCGCAAGTTTCTGGGATGCACATGGCCCTGCAAACACTGATGTTGCAGATCTGTGGGCACTGGTGGGGCAGCAGGGTTCTTGGTGTGCATCTCTAACATGCATCATCTCTGGGAAGGAGTGAAATGGGCTGCAGCTGCTGTCCCAGGGCTCTTTGTGGAGTCCCCACTGTTCTGTTTTTGGAGCCACAACACTTACAGCTGTGTTATATTCTAAGAAATATGAGCATCAGGAATCTTCAGGGAGACCACATGGCCCATAGACTGGCTGTTTTAAACTGGAAGACTTCACAGGTCTAGGGTTGCAGCATAGATGAAGACATTTTCAGTTGCCATAAAAAGCATTTTTTTAAACCAAAATTGCTCCTTTTTCTTTTTAAGTGAGTTAGAGTGACTGGTGCTGGCATGCAAGCAGAATTCTGTGTCTAATATTGATGCTGAGAAGGTAAAAAAGCTCTTACACCTAGTGCCAATGATTTCTCTTTTCTAGTCAAAACACTGTCAGTAAGTAGGGGAACGGGAAAGAAATAAGCCAATTCTTTCTAACTCACCCATCCCTACAAAGCCAAACAAAAAAGCATGATGGCATTTCAGATGTTTGGAGCAACCCCTTATGAGGTCTTACAAAACCCAGTGATTTTCTTTTGTGCTGTTTGTTTGGGTTTTCTTTTATTATTGTTATTACCATACTCACAACTGTTAAGTGAATCACTGGGAAGGTTTCAGCTGTGCATCCAGCAGAAACATGCCTACGGCAAGAAGAACAAGGTTTTATTTATTTAACTTTAGGAAACAAGGAAGTGGAGGAGGATCCACCACATCTCCTCTTCAGCAGAGCACTGCTGTATATTTTGATCTGGTCCCCCTGTGCATCACCACTGACAGCAGATCTCCTGCTTAGTTCAAAGGAAAGCAGGAGGCATAGGCAGTGCTGCTGTCCTCCTCTCCTCTCCCCTTCCCCTCCTGGGCACCCCACTGCCTTTGCATGCTTCGCTCTGCGAACTGGGCACCGCTTCCAGCTCTGGCAAAGGTGTTTGTTTCCCAGATAACCCTGATGCTTCTGCTTGCCTTGGAGAGAGTAATCATCTGGGCCATGGGAAAAGAGGAAGAGCAGGACTATGCTCCAGGAATACTTTAAATTAGGAGTTCCCAACATTTTCTTTTCTTTTCTTTTGAAAAAAAAGATTTCTTAGAGAAAGAGCACTGAGCCATGACACAACTGCGGTCACATCTCCTCACCCTCACGCTTGGAAACCAAAGCGCGGACGTGAGGCAGGAGGTGTTGGGCTGTTCAGGTAGCAAGATACTTCTTGCTGAACTATCAGCACTCAAATCACCTTATTTTCTATACTGATGGGTCAGACTCTGACACCTCGTTTCATTTCCTTATATCTTTGATTAAACACTTCCCTTTAAGCACACCTGCTGATATCAATGGCTTTGAGTAACAGGCTCAGTGTTAATATTCTGGAATGATTATTTTGTGAATCTTGAATAGCCTCATTAGTTTCAGCAAGATTTCTCAAAGAGAAAGGGATTTCTCAACACACGTGGCGGACGCCAGAGCTCACCCATCAGGTATCAACAGTGGGCCTGAGCCAAAACATCCCAGCTGTCTGCAAAGTTAATAAATGTTAGCTGCTATTTTATTATTTATTAAACATAGACTAAATTTGTTTTTCAAGTAACTGTTGTAGTATTGCCGTGTTGTTATGTTTTATATGTTAATATACTATTACAGTATTGTATTTATTAATCTATCATTAATTTATTTATGGAATCTGTAGAAGAGAGATGCTATTTCAGGGATTTATTCTTAACCAAGTGAGAGTTGGACTACCCTATACAAGGAAGATTGTGCTACAGTTGAGGCAGACTGGGCAATCTGCACTCTATGTCCTGCTCCACTGCTGAGTGAGCAAGGGCATGACTTTGCAGTCGTGTTGAAATTGCTTTTTATGGTACCTAAAACAGAAGTATGTGCTGGCAGTGTCATAGTTCAAGGGACAGAACAGAAGCACTTCAGAGTATTTACTGTCCAGAGTGGTGCACCTCAATTCCCTGAGCTACAAGGAGAAAGCAAAGAGCCAAGTTTAGCCAACGAATTTAGGAGCCGGCGGTCCTGGATGCAAGGCAGCATCTCTGCTCTCCCTTCCCGCAGGGATGGGACAGGGAACCGAGGTCTCGTGCAGGTTGCTGGGAGCAGCACACCTCGTCCTGTGCTGCAGATGCTTGGGAACCAACCTGAGCACCTCTGGTAGCAGTGAAAGGACTGAATCTGTGTTGATAGGTACTATTTATCTGTTTTTTCCTGACCTCCAGCAGATGCAAAAGGCACACAAAAGGGTATGTTGATGTGTCTCAGTGCTCTGCTCTGCTTGGAGAGAGATTTTCCTGCAGCAGTGCCTGTCAGTCAGGTATATTTGCATGGTTTTTTTCCCCATAATTTAGTCTAATGTCACTAAATAACTTTTTACAAGGCAGTGGTGAAAGGAGGTTGTGCTGCCTTCCTGCCTGCCTCCAGCTCTGTCTGTGTTAGGGTGATAGTTCCCGTTCCCTCACAGTTTGTGGCTTGCTTTTGATGGTCATTGCTTACGTGGATTAAACTGTGGAAGAGATGGAGGAGGCCACCTACCTTCCTACTTTTTTTTTTCCTTATCAAATCCTAGATTAGCCAGAACTGGAGAGGGAAGATCAGCCCAAGTGAACTTGGTTAGTGGGTGATGTTTAAGTGCTCAGAAAATATTAATTTCATATTCAGTGCTGTGCAGTCACTTCGACTATAATCTCAGCCCAGTGCTTAATGATAAAAACAGGGCTAATAACTCTGGGTCACCTGCCTGGGGAAGGCAGATAAGGAGTTGAAAATTATGCCCATTATCATAGGTAATCTACTAACAAATACTGTTGAGTGGAGACGTTAGTTTTTATTTCATTCCCCTTATGTTCTTGCTCTGATTGTGCAGCAAATAAGTTGGAAATTCAGAACGAAAGGGTTTGCTAATTCAAATTGATCTGCAGTTTCTAGCCCCCTACTCCCTGCAGAAGGTGAAAATGGATCCTGGTACCCACTTTGCAAGAGCAAATCTTTATTCTCTGCTGCATTATCAGAAATAGAGGGGAGGGAAACAATTTTCAATACCATAAGGAAAAGTAAAAGTTTGCAGAGGGAGCAGGTGATGTTCTGCTTTATTTTATCAGACAAATTATTTGCTAGCAGTTAATATCCACAGTCCCATTTCTGCCCTTACAAATCAAACAGTGGTTTCAGCTTGAAAGTCATGCTTATGTTTCAGGACAAAATGTCCCCCACGCTGCCCTTTGGAGGGTTTCTGAAAAAGCTCTGACCCGCAACAGCCTCTATGGTCAAGCAATGTGAAGATCTGAAGTGGAGCTCAAGACTGTCAGGCAGCAGATGGCCTCTGCTGTCACTTCTTAGACTAATGATTGCGATGGGTGCACAACATGGTCTAGGAGAGCTCCTCTGAAATCTGGCCAGGTAAGGAAAATTAGTTCCTTCATCCTAGGTTGACCTTCATTGACGTGACTGTGGCCTCTTTCCTACCAGAAGAGAGGAAATAAAGAACAAATGGAATAGAGAGGGAATAAATGAGTGTGTGTGTGTGTGTGTGTGTGTGTAATAGTTGTATATACATATATATATACACATATATATGCACCGAGCCAGAATTGATTAGCCTTAGCACTGCTGCAGGCAGGATGCCACCTCTGGGGCAACGCCGCAGGCCACTGGGACTCCTGGGACTGCTCCTCCCGCGGAGCCGGCAGCAGTCTGCAGGAGGGAGGTCTTGCACAGGGAAACCCAAGCCTTCGCTGTCCAGCCCAGACAAATGCAGAGCTCATTACAGCAGGTTTTTGTTTTCTTTATACTCCTTCTTACATGGATGCAAATTGTTTGGGGGCCAGGTGGAGTCACCTGCCACCTCTCAGCTGGGCCCAGACCCTGCAGTGTGAGATCAGGATGGTACTGGGTGATTTTGGGGGTCTGACTTCCTCCTGAGTCCGTGTACAGCTGCCACCCACCAGGCTGGAAACTGTGGATGAGAAGTGCCCTTTGGTCAAAGTGAAAATAAAGAGAAAGCAGCGCTGTTGCTGTAGATTACATTTCTCTCTGCTGCTAGCCATGTGACAGACAGACTGCGTTTCTCTATTTGTACCTGGAACGCTCCAATTTCTCCTGATAGTCTTAAAACCTTATTTTTAAATCTTTCTTTTGACACTTACACAGTGCGACTTGATTTGATAAATCAAGCCTTCTGGTGCTGTTGTTGAGGCCTGAGATTAAACACTTGATGCTCTACATAAGGAAATACTTTTGATGAGTGAATTTAATAGCTATCGATTACTAGCAGAACTGAGTTATTGCAGATAGTTCAATTCATAGATGAATTGCAGAAGGACCCCTTAGCTGGGTCCATGAACACAAAATACCCCTCACTTTTGATTGTTTCTGCTGAACATTATGTTTCATTTTGTTTGTGATAATTTAATGGCATGTTATTTATGAGACCAGAACAAGCAAAGTTACTTTTTCAGTAACTCTGAAATGACATGGACTAATTTCTAAAATTTATTGTGGAAGATATTTTTTATTGCTCGGGAGCAATGAGAGCCATATCTGAGTCATCCTTCTTGCTGATTATGTCTAGGTGTTGAATAATACTGCAGTCTTCTGTACGGATTTTATATCTTGTAACTCTAAATACTTAACATCTTAAAGTATTTAAGACATGCTGGTTGGTATAGCTGCCACCTCAGTGCAGATTCAGAAACTGAGGCATTCAGAGAAGTGAAGTACATGGCATCACCCAGTGGATCTGCAGCAGAGTAACGGTATAAATGCAGGACCTCTGGTTCCTGGACCTCTTCTCACTTCAGCTTGTTATTTTCTTTGGTTGTGATAATTATTTTTATGGCTAGAGACCAAAAAATGGTCTCTTCTTGGTAAGTCCTTCACATAGTGCCACCTGAACACAGTCTATGTCCCAGAGGACATCTGATATTGTGGAAAAGACAGATAAATGAAGGCAGAGGAGAAAAGACTCCTTCTGTTTTGTGCTAGAGAGCTGGTGTATGCTCCTACATTCCTATATCCTGCGACAGCAGTCAAGCCAACGGGCCATATCCTCTGGCTTTTGGTGTTCTTTTTTTTTTTTTTTTTTTTTGTTTCTGTGTTTCTGTTTTGTTTTCAACAGTTCATTTACCAAACTTCAATGCCTTATGGCTTGTGTTGTCCTCTATATATTGACTCTGCAGTCATTTTCCATACGAGATCTGCCCTGCACTCGTGAGACTATTTGGAGAAGTAGAAATTATCCATAACCCAGCTGGGCAGAAACACACGTGTATGTACAACCCCATTTAAACTCAGGCTGGGAAGGCTAAATGCTATGCAGCCTGCATCACTGAGATACAGTGAATTCCTTTTCAAAAGCAGCAGCTTGTCTGATTCCATGAAAAAATGTAACAGCATCAAAAACATTACACACAAAGGTCAGGACAACATTGATCCATGAGAACTATCTGCTAAAGTCAGCTCTCTCCCTATGCCAGTTTTGAAGATGACATTTTATATTTTTTAAAGACACACATATATATAAATACACAAATATCTCATCTCTTAAATGAACTTTCTAAGTGGGTAAACTGAGTCTAAGAGGAGATAAGTGACCTTGTCCCATGAGGTTTAATAGGTGATGGAGTGCTGTATCCAAGGAGGCCCACCACTCTCAGAGCCATCTGGCCATTCTTCACCCCACCTCTCCCATGTCCCACTATGAACTTAAAAGAGTTCACTTCATTATTGATTTTCCTCAACCCGCTCCCTTAGTTTTAAAACTACTGAAGTGGTAAAATACCTCCTGGCATTAAGGACAAACAAAGTCAGCTGTTGTCATGAATAGTATTGATCAAAGATCACTTAAACTAACAACATTACACCATGTCACCCCTGTTAACCAATTTGCTTAAGCCATCTCTGTGTGCACCAGCACCAGTTCCTGTGTTTGAAATGCCAAGGCAGGATAATACTTACGGAAATTCCCGAAATACAATAACATGGGATGATTTTAACCTTATAGATCTTGGCAAAAGATCTTGCTTAAAAAACCTGATACTCAGTCTGTTCCTGGAGATTTTCAACACAAATAATAGCTTACAGTATGAATTGGCTTCCTGGCCTCGTGCCTGAACCCTTCATGGTTTCTGTTCTGCTCATTGACTTCTGCATTTTTAAGCAGTTTCTTTTATCTAACCCTGAGAGTCCATCATGTTTTATTTACCCTTCTTTTAGCTCTACCTATACGTTTCCAACTACAAAAAAATCAATAAGCGCGTTGCTAATTTTATCTGGAAAAAGAAAATTTACTAGAGGATTAAATGTAGATGGTTTTGAATACTTTTTTTGTTTGTTTTCCAAATTGGCTTTTTTTCCCCCCAAATCTCAGCAATCGATGGCTGGCAAAAGCATGGCTTTTAGACATCTAGGTACTTCATTATTTTGCAGACCCGATATTTGTGTAACTATTTTTAATTTAAACGTACCTTCTATTATAGGTACAAAATTAAAAGATAGGTTTGGTATTCTAGAGCAGCTTGTCAACAGGTAATTCCTAAACTGGTCTTAGGGAATTTTTCAGGGAGGCTTAATCATACCCTCAAATGAAAAACAAAGGTCTGGTTAGTAGGACGTTGCTTTAAACTGGGGATCACTTGACAATGGTGTTAATGCTGATCCAAATGCTGGGAGATGTTGGGTATGTTGCAGACACGCTCTGTGCCTTAGTTTCCCCGTACGTAATGACGATTTATTTATATTGACCCTTTTTGCCAAGCACTGGAAAAATCTGAGCATTGCTGTGCTTACACCTCAGCCTTTCCTTATGGCATGCTTTCCATTTTTCTCTACTGCCTGTTTGTCTAGATTTTGTTGCATGGTATATTTCAAAAAATATATGTATGTATTTTTCTGCGTTTGTGTACCTAGAGAATCAGGAGTGAATATGTAGCTTGAATTTAAAAAAAATAAGTAAATTAAATAGATATTCCAGTGCGATCAGTCTGCCAGCATCTTTCAAGAGCACAGAAATATGCAGGGAAAAAATAACTCTCAGTCCATTTATTTAATTCACTCATTTAAAAAAAAAAAAAAAAAAAAAAAAAAAAAAAAAAACTTGCTTGCTCTTAATTTTGAATGGAAACATGCTTTGGACCAGATCCTGAAAGATGCTGAGTTCTAAACATTAGATTTTGAGCACCTTCTGCAATGCAATAAGCACCTTCATCCTCCAGTGAATTCGATGGGAGTTGAACATCCTCAGTATTTTGCAGGATTGTGCCTTTTGTCAAGAGACTATCAGCAGGGCTTGGGTGCTTATTTGGAAAGAGATACTTCATGTGCTGGCATGATAATAACTAGATCTAGGAGTGTCCCCCTGGAAGAAGGTACTTGCTTTAGATCTCATAGACATTGTCTTAATTGTACACTAAATCAGGGCTAGATGGAAGACAGTTCAGCCACAGGCGGCAGAGCAGGCTGCACCGGTCTCCGGTGATATTGTGTATTATCAACTCCAACCAAATGCTTTCTAAATAAGGTTCGTGTTTTGTGCCATAAACTGTGTTGGGTTGTTACTCAGAGTGATCCATTAATGCATCTCTGAGCTTGATTTCTTTTCTTTTCTTCTTTTCTTTTTTTTTTCTTCTTTTTTGGTGGATAGTAATCAGCTTGGAAAGCTTTTTTTAAAAAGGAGAAAAGGTTATTTCATTGCATCAATTTTTTTTGTGAAGTGCACAGTTGGGCAAATGCCAAAATATTTAATTTCTTTGCTGTCTGTCCCTGTTGAATACAATTTAAGATTTATTGAATTTTTTTTTCATTTTGGCTTGAGCCAGGGTTAAGAGACTACAAACAAACAAACAAAAAAAAAAGTTCAATGCCTTTTTTCTTCCAATGTTATCATAGTCTTTGGCTAAGTCGGAACTGCCTTTTGATGTGCAGCTGGTGCCAGCTGTCTAGGGTTATAAATGATCTCTCTGGAAACGATTTCTCCCCTGGACACCCCTGACTGTGCACATCGTGTCTGCGTGCGGCAGGAAGAGCGGTTGTGAGCAAGGGATTGTTCCTTCCAGTCACCAGGAGACCTCGTTAGTGAGGTTCGTTAACGGCTCGGGGATTACAGCCCTGCTGTTTTCAAACAGATCTATGGGCTTTCCGGTCCACATTCCTCTTCCAGGGTAAGGATGGCACCGGGGGGAATGACTGGAGAGCACCAAGGAGACCTCAGAAGAGATGCTCTGCTGACTGCTGACTCTTCGGAGAACTGAGTTTGCTTGTTTGTAGCGTGTGTCCTAAAACAGGGTTCAGGGCAATGACTGTGATCTTGGGGCAGGAGCCCAGCAGGGCTAATAGCCGAACGCTGGGGCAGTTGTTTGGAAGGTTCATTCCACGTGGTTTCAAGGAAGGGAAGCTGTATCCTAAGGAGGAAGCGGCCATGCCCAAAGGCAGCTGTTGATCAGTTGTGGTGCTGATAACCAGCCCACAGCTGCTGTCTGCAGCTTCACTCACGCACTACGTGTGCTGACATCAATGCTTAGGCTCCTGCCTCTTTTCTCCATCACCCTTTCAGCAAACCAATACCAAGGTGGTGGGGGGTGGAAATTATTCTTAAGCCTCTGGCAGCTATCGAGGTTAGGTCAAGGGTCAGTCCCTCTTGTTTTATCCTAGGTAGCTATCTGTTTTAATGACCTCCTCTGTTAGCGAGTTCTGCTAACTTCAGTTCAGCTTCAGTTCAGCCACAGAAATTAATAGGAACATTCAGAGAAGTTTGATTAGTTCCAGTTTTATTCACATAACCCAGAGCACCACCTAAGAAAAGTGCTAGGTATGCTTGTGAGCAATTATTTTTGTGGTGTCCACTCCTCTTTCCATCTCTGTAATGTAACCTGATTCACCTCCACAGGAATGTTATTATTCAGCTAAAGTGATGTTCCAGGAGTCAGACAACTGCTGACAGTGTTGCATTATGGAGTCTTATGTTTCTGTGCTCTTTCCTTATTGTTTTAACTTTATTATGCTACTAGAACCTTTGCATGGTTTAGTGCACTGAATAAGCATTGCGGGTCACTAATATACCTCTGATCTGGTATTGGATCAACTAATAACAATTACCACTTTGTTATATGATCCCGCTTCTCTTTGTGAACACTTCAAGTTACTGTCTAACCTATTGTCAATCATTTGTTTAGGCACTCTACTGAAAATGCTATCCCTCCCAGATCACCCACCAAAGAGGCATCCTACTCCCACTTACCTTTAGCTGCTTCGGTCTGCATAACACATCCTTGGGTCCATCACAAGGATTATACAAGCCTAACATTGTGGTTTGTACTGGTGTCCTTAAAGGAAAGTAGTTAGACCACGTCTACAGTTCATCACTTCTCAAGGAAGGCATATGCTGTTCAGATCGTGTGAGCAGAAAAGGCCAGCTTGCAGGCCTTGCAGATGCTTATTTACAGGGGCATTCCTCTTTTGACTCAGCTGAGCTACCCGAGCCCACCTACGCTCACAATCTAGCCAGATAACTATTCGTCCACCAGGCTGAAACCAGCAGGCTGAAGGAATTGCTGTTTCCCTCATATTTTGGAATTCAATGCAAGATCATGTGCAGCATAGATTCCTGCATCAAGGCAAGTAAGATCTTCCATCAGCATGAATGTGTGTAGCACTCATACTAACAGCTCTACCATGCTGTGCATTGACTACCCAATCCCCCATGGCGGAAAACACATGCCACAGTTTCTCTAAACAGAAACTGAGCCAAGTTTGTTTTTCACCATTACTGCAACAGGAGGATTTATTTAAAAATATTTATTTTCCTTTTTTTTTTTTTCCTTTCCACAAAATACATCCCTAGGCACAAATTAAAAATAACAACTGCAGTGTTCTTTGATTGTAATGAGAACTCTGAGCTGGAGCTTTAGAACTGAGATGAGTCTTTACCATAAATCAGAGGAGCCCAACCTTTATTGCTGGGTGAGCTGCTCGCTTCCAGGTCAAGTCAGGAAAGAGCCTTCCATTCTGAAAATTGCATCTATGCTGTCAGCCCAGCTCTTCTAGTGAGCTCCAGATTTACTGAGCACACTGAGCATATTAATTCTGCTCTTGCATGTCCATCCAGCAATTTGCGGGCCCGTCTCTCTTCACTCTGGGTAATCCTCATAAAGCCACCAAGCAGCATCAGCAGAGCATTTCACCCACCCCACAAGTCTTGCATGTGCCATTGGGAGCAGGCAACAGCAAAATGGCCCATGGTGCCAAATGGCCACCAGCAAAACACCCGGATATGAGAAACATCTGTCCCCTGTTTTCATGCTTTTACCCCAAATGACTGCTGCAGCTGCTAGGAAAGCAACAGTGCTTCAGCCTCCTAAAGCTCCATCCCTCCAGCAACAGTGCTGGTTTGGGGGGATTTTTTTGGACCTGTGGAAAGAGCTATACTGTTTACATTTTATTTATAAAGTGAATATAATGCTAATTTTCTATCAGTGTCCAAAATGGCTGATGAGAATTTCTTTAGAGCAAGAGCTGAGATGCTGTGGATTGTATTAAATGGTTAGTGTTCAGATAGCCCCTTGCCAAGTCAGTCAGTCCTAAGTATCAAAAAGTTTTATGATGTAGAATTCTTCAGCTGTCTAGACAGGGACATCCTAGACAGCATCAGAGTAGATAGATTAGATATCGATGGATCCCTCTGCTTATTTTCTGTTTTTGGAGAGACTGGTTCTAAGGCATTTTCCTCTGGCCTCTGTAATCCTGGGCTTTTCAATTTAGGATACTATGCTAGATTAACATATATATATATATATATGTATGTATATATATTTTTTTTTTTTTTTTTGGAGAAGGGCTTTTGGAGACTGGAATGAGACCACCTATCAAACATTCAAGGTTTGGATTTTTCAGTGTCAAGTCCATATGTCAAGTTTCTCATGTTGGGTTAAGTCTCTGCACTTAAGAAAAAATAGATTTTATATTTTTGTATTGATTTCAACCAGAAGGTAAATACAGTGGGCCAGATTCTGTGCTGCTTTATACCTCCTTAATGCAATCTTCTGGAGGGCCAATAGGATTGCCTGGGATGTCACTCGGTAGAATGTGGCCCTTTAATATTTGTACAAAAAAATAACTTTCATTATTTAATATCCATTCTGGAGTTTGCTTTTCCAAATGTGCAAACATAAATCAATAACTGCTCTTTATAAATGTTCTGAGATGTCTCTGAGTCAGAGAAATTCCACGGGCTCCCCACAAAGCGAAAACTGCCTCCAACTTCGACAGCAATCATAGGAAAGCAGAGGGGAAATGGGAATTTCTTTATTCTCCTTTCTGCTTGTAAGTAAAGCATCTGCAGGAAATTCTAGGGAGATTTTTTATAAAGTAATCCAACATAGTTACATTTACTTTCTATAGAAAGTCTGAAGGAAATCTAGGAAAATCCATTGAGTTTTCTAAGGTAATGTATCACAGCAAATGACCTTTTTAAAGTTTAGCAGACAGGCAAGAGGCAAGAAAGCACCTATTCCTTACGTTACAAATGAGGCCGGGGTCATACGTGTTTACAAATCAGCCCTTTTTTAAAATCCTCTTTAATATGGGATTTTCTCAGCACAGCACCGAGCAGCAGCTCCTGTTCGGATTAACAGACCAGACCTAAGAGGCAGCAGTAGCAGCAGCCCATTAACTTACTGCTTACGTGACTCTCGTCGAGTCCAAAAAGACCAACTTCCACTCGCAGTGATGAGGCACGCAGGAGGGCTCCCTCCCTAATACTGCTCTGACATATCAGTGACCTTATTGATCCCGTCTCGGCTCATGTTATAACATATCACTATTAAAAGCTCTAATTTGCGACATCAAGATATGGTTGAGGATGCAAGGGCCAGGGCGTGGAACAGCACCGCTGGCTCCCATTGAGCGTGTCTGGATGGCACAGAGACTCTGTCTGCAGCAAGTATAGGCTATGCCTCAGGTCTCAGCTCTTACCAGGCTGCAGGCTATTTTTTTTTTCTTTCTTCTTTTAATACTTCTGGAGAATCTGAGACCAGCATCCTCAGTGCTAATCCTGCTAAGAGGGCACTGCCCTTGGCTCTGGTTTCTCTGAGCTGAGTGGTAGGAAGGAGGTAGCTCCTGAGACCACACCACCTTTGCCTGAAGAAGAAAGTAATTTAGCCCCCAGAGAGTGCTTTTTTTATAGACAAGCTTCAGGGCAGAGCAGCCGAGTCAGCAGAGTGTTTGGGAGACCTGAGTTTACTTTCTTGCTGCCCTGCTTGGCACTCACCAAGGCACTTCATCTTTCTATGCCCCACTTATGAGACTCAACTAAGGACACTAACCTCCCACAGAAAGTGCTGTGAGAGCTCCTGACCAACACTGTCTAAAACCTGCTGATTTTATTTAAAAAATAATAGGTTGACATGGTTAAAATAATAATGATATTTTTTTAAACCTGTCAACAGCTTACTAGGAAGATGAGGGGGCACTAGCTGCTTCCAGTGTAACTATATGTCCATACCTGATGAACAGAGAGGCCACCCAAATCGGTGTAATCTAACTCTTCACTTTATACGCACCAGCCCTCACTTTTCAGCCTGTAAATTATTCCCTACTCTGTTATCTTTGTGTTTGGCTCATCAAAGCTTTGGTCAGGAAAAGCTTCTAATAAGGGGGTAAAAATGCACGAATTCTGCTCGCTGTCCCTATCTGCAATTACATTGGTGTCTGTTGGGGGCACAGTTTTTATAAATCTCACTGTCCGTCGGTGCCTGCTTTGCTAGGTGGATGTGCAGGGTCTAAGGCAGGCACCTTCTTTAGACTCCCCCTGTGCCACACCAGCATGTGACCCCGCATATCCATGAATCTGCCCACCTTGGAGTAAGGCAACACAATCCCCTTTGAAGCCAATGGTCCTGTGTTCCCGGGGCTGAATTTGGCCCTTTATTCACAAATAATTTAAAGCAATTCTGTAAATGTTTGTGTGCCCGAAGGTCTGGGGATGATTTACAGCGCTCTCAAATTGTAGAGACCCTTGATCCGGCAGTGTCGTTCACAGTAATGGGATGTCTCAGCTGTCCAAACTGAGACATGTTTTAAATGTTAAAAATGTTCTGGGATCGATTTTCTCTGTTTATAGTAAATGCCTTGATTAGATTCTCTTGTAGGCACTTCAAAGGCAGACTCCCACTCACAGTCTTTCCGTATTATGAAATCTAGTTTTCTCTTTGCTCTACTTTTTATTTTCCCTCCCTTAAGTGAATTTAGTGCTTGAGAAGGATGACTGACTGATGGCCCTGAGGACTGAGGCCTTCTCAAGCAGCATCTAGCAATGTAGTTGTGTTGACTGACCTCTAGGTAAAGAGGTTGTCCCTGAAGGCAGAGGGGTATGTGGGACGTGATGGGTATCAGAGTCTGCCACCTCCTGGCCTCGGTGTTAAGATATTTAGCTTTGTGCCTCAGTAAAAGGCAGTCAAATGTCACCTCCATTTCACACAGGGACAACTGAGACTCTGAGAAAGGTGATTTGCCTGAGCTTGGGGAGGTGTAGAGCAGTGGTAGGAACTGACAGGAGACATCTTTAACCTTAACTTTAACCTCAGTTTATTCCTTCCTTGAATCTCTGCATTTCCATCAGAAAATGCAAGATCAGATATGGTATTTTTGTGATGTCTGCTCTGGACTGGACTGAGACCATCAATTCATTTCACATCCATCACTAACTAGCCATTAAACACAATGGCTTTCATTCTCCCTATTGACCTGGTCTGTAATCAGGCCAAAAACCTTGAAATGTGGACAATGCTCTATCCTGTTAACAGACCCCTGAGCCATCCAATCCTCTAGAATGTCATATTCTTTTTTTTTTATTTTTTTTTTATTTTTAATGGAATAGCTCTGTTTTAATCCTTGCCTCTATTGATTAGGAGATCAAGTCCATTTGAAGTGCATTGTGCAAGGAAGGATAAGGCTAAGAACAGCTCATGACTTAATATGAAAGGATCAGTCTAACTTTCACTAATGAACTTTCCATTTTTAAATTAGTTCATTTGAAACTGCTTTTCTGAATTTCCCCTCAGCTCTGCCTCTTGTGTGAGGAATATCAACTTTCCTTCTCCCACTCATACTCTCTCCGTTCTCCTTACCCCTTTACTGGCATATGTGGTCGTTTCATCAAAAACACCATAACATCACGGAGAGTAAACAAATCACATGAGCCTGCTGTTTCTCTTGACAACATCAGAGAAATGTAGAGCACAAAAAGCGGAGGAAAAGAGTCTCTCAGAAAGAAAGGAAATGCTACAGTTTTATTCTTCACGTTTGGATGGTTAATTGGTGAGAAGACAGAATTCTACCTAGAGCTGCATAATATCAGAGAGGGGGTGGGATGACTGAATGGTATTGCCAGAAGAGGCTGTTGTACTTATTTGGCTGAGAGTCAAGGGGGTTAGAGGAGCTGTGTTTGGCTGAAAGATTATTGCAGACCAGAGATCAGCTCACAGTGTTCATGAGTGAGAAATGCATGGAAATACATACTCTTCTTAAAGCTTTAACAGCCTCGTGTGCATAGATCCCACTTAATTTCAACCTTGCTAGTCCAAAACTCTACTCCGCTCAATTCTTCTTTTACACACAGCAGTTTACATACCCATCTGGCAGTACCATATTGATGTAGACCCTCCATGAGAACAGATCCAGGCCATTCCACTGGCCAGCATGTCAATATTGCATTTTGATTTTCTCAGTAGCGTATTGCACAGCTTCCTTTGAACAAATTCCAGCTCAGAAAAGCTGATCACAGCTATCCTGCAGAACTACAAGATTTCTTTGTGAGCAAAGGCACAGTACCCTGGACAGAGCTCTGAGGATTTCCTACCCGACTAGGGGATCCAGCCATTTCTGTCTATGCCTCCATAGTGGAAATCAGTCCACTTTGCTACTAAATGATGGGTAATGTCCTTTCACACCCTTAAAAATAAATATGAGACATCACTGATCCCCATTATTTAACTTCCAAGGACAACACATTGATTGTTGATTAAAGCTGTCAATGGTGATTTAATAACTCATCTCTATGGTTATGAACCTATAAATTAAGTTGAAAGGAACCTTAGCTTTTGGATAGTGGTCCAGCATCAGCTATCTTCCAAATGATGCCTTTCTATACCATCACAACCAGTGACCTCTGCACTGTTCTTGTTTTCTTTGGATCATATCTAACCCCAGGATGTGCTGAAACAGAGCCAGGAGAGCGGCTTTCTGGACATTTATAATTTTCTGGTTACTGTGATGGACAGACCCAGATGGTAATTTCAGGCACAGAGAAGGGTTAGGAAGCACCTAATAAGCCCCAGTCAACTAAGTACAAATCTTTTAAGTCTGTGACTAGATACAAAGAAATAGTCAATGTAAGAGTTAATCCAGGGTCCTGACAAAGCAGAAGCAAGCAGTTACACGTGTCTGGAAGCACTGCTCATATTCTGCAATATTGCTGCAATATATGTTTTAGATACCACATTTTAAACTTGCTAAGTGTGAGAAACAGTTATACAAAGCAGCTACATCAAGAAATTAACTCCTATAGCACAACTTCCTTCAATTTGTTTTTCTTATTTAGTGAATTTGGAGCAAATGAAAGGGCATGAGCTGGCCATCCCATATTTTGAGATACTTTAATCAAGGAAAAGGTATACAGCACTGTTAAGAGCAGCACAGATGTCTCCTAAAATACTTGTCCACCTGTGTGTTTTTGCCCTGTCCTAGGCAAGCAATGCCTGAGAAAGAATTTCCATCCACTTTTACTCAGGCCTTGGTTTCCTTATTGTGACTGTCAATAGAGAACGCAGCTGTGACTGTGGTTTCTACAACAAGGTTAACTGGGACCTCAGAAACGGAAAGAGAGTAGCATTAACTCGCTGCTGTCTAGACCCACGCTGAAATCTCCTTTCTAGCAATGAAGTCTCTACATCTCACGGTTATGACAGGCCTTTGTTAATTTGTTCTAAGGTATTTCTCTCCACGCTTCTCTCCAGAATGCATCTTATCTCCTTGTTTCTTTTGCTAAACATCACCATAACTATCCTTCATTTTTAGACACCCCCCCATGTGATTTTAGAGATGTCAGCACTACCTATGCTATCTTTACAGCTGAAAAAATACAGGCCAAATTTACATTAAATCTGCCTAGTGCCACTCAGCAAGCTCACAGGAGATACAGATGTAGAAACAGCTCTTTGGTTTACTATGACCAGGCAGTGGTGAGATGGAGCAAACGCATTTTGATTCAAATAAAGTCTGAACAGGTGGATGAATTTCCCTATAGGGACCAATCACCAGTAGCTCACCTATATTTTCCCCCCAGCAGCCAGATACACCTCAGTTGAGCAGGAATAGCGAGGAACAACATAACTCAACTGTGCTTGCAGCCATTCCCTGACAATCTTGCTCTCAAACCTCAGCACGGTACACTTGGCTTGCCTCGCTGCCTGGTCAGGCACAAGGAGCTGGAATAATAGGAGGGGGAAAAGCACAGGTAGTGCATCTAAATGGCAAATTGCTTCTGAGCTGTCGAACACGCTGTCATTCAGATGTCTTCCGTGATGGCTGCCTCGGGCTTTTGCACTGCCTGCAGCGCTGTGCCAAGAGCCCATGGGGACTCTGCAATGTGTCTTCTGTCCTTGAGCAGGAAGGACGGTTAGCTTTATAGGTGGGGACTGAGGCAGGAGAATAAGTTGACTAACAACATGTAAAGCCAGAAAAGTTGCTTAAAGGAACACTCTGAAAATTACGGTACAAGGCATAGTGTGTTTAAGGCGTTACTGTCTCCATAGCTGGAAGTTGCTGCTTCTAGGCTGGAAGGGTAATGGCTGTCTACATGTACTCCTCACTGGTGCCACGTAGAAACACAGGCAAAGAGTGCTTGTGCAGACAGTTACCATCTCTCACCTAAGAAGAGCCATGACTGTTTTTAACTACTTTCGTCTGATTGCTCTTAAAGGTCTGTCCATCTCCTTAGGGCAACGCTCTGGAATGGCAGCCCAGCACAGCAGAGTCAGAGGTTCAGAGGACTCTTCCTCTGAACTGGCTTCAAGCATAAGGTAGGAAGTGCGTTGTCCTTATGTTCAGAGTTTCATTCTGTATAAATTCTCTGAACCTTGTGTTTATTCAGTTTGATTGGAAATCTTGTGAGAACAGGCCATCTTTGCAAGATGTTGAGCACCCCTCTCATCTTTGCCTGCACAATGTCTTTTTAAGTGTGATATTCTGCGATACCAGAATGAGATTTGAAGGGTGTACTTCCAAATGGCCTCACAACTGGGAAATATGCATGTAGCTGGAGTATGTTACAAGTCAATCTTTCTCTTCCAACAGGAGCTTTCTGCCTGAAATTAGTCCCCTCTGGGTTATGTATGGCCCCACTACATGACAGCATTATGCAACAGACCTACTAGCTATTTATTGTCTGTGACTGAATCTGGCTGCTCTGGTGCCAATGTCTTGCATCTCGCTGGGCTGGAAATGTTTTTTGCTGATGTTAGGAAACTGTGATACCTTGTCTTAGTATTTTACTTCTCAGTCTGTCTCCATTGCTCAGCGTGCCCTTTACCGTGCATTCCCCTCGTTCCCTAAGAGTCACCAAGGCACGGTGAGAAGGCCAGAAGTTTTGTACGATTTAAAATGTCACATCAAAGCAAGGAGTTCATCCTAGCCCAAAGACATAGGCTCGAGACTGCTTATACCTCATTCTTGATTACCTTTGAGGTCAAGGGCACTGCTCGCAGGAATAGCATTTACAGGGTTTAGAAAGCTCCTTGGGCTCTGCCTCTGCCACTGACCTTCTCTGCAGCCTGAGGCAAATCACTTCATTCCTCAAGATTTTTGCTTCTCCTTCCACCTTTTCTTCACTAGTTTGAACGGCATGTACTTGAGGCCAGGCGTTATTTCTAAGCATGTGTATCTTGCCTAGAGCAAAAGACCCTTGATTTCATTTGGGGCCTGAGCTACTGTAACACAAAGAAGAAGGAACACATTCCTTCCTCTGTGTCTTCCACCAAGCACTTTGATACCAGAATTAAGTGCCATTTAATGAGCAGATGACACTGTCTTGCAGTTAGTGTAACAGGAGAATAAGGGACGTGGTGTGCCTCCTTAGCAGGTGTGTCTTTCAGTTAATGTGCATGAAGTCTCCATTTTTGGAAGAAAAGAAGGGCTCTAGTCCAGAATCCCCAGGTGTTCATATAGCAGCAGAGCCTGTAGTCCATGGGTCTGTTTGAGCACCCTGAAATAACAGTTTGAGCAGTAATAGGAGATTGAGAGCATACTGCGGAGAGCAGGATTAACGGAATCCAGTGGGAGAAGTTGCATAGTTATCTGTTGATGACATGATCAGGACTTTTCAGCAGAGGTATAGGTACATTCCAGGGGGACTCATCATCTGATTTAGGCTCTAACCAGTGCTCAATAATAAAATATCTTGGGGTGTTGCCTGGTAGAAAATAGAAGTTTTTTAAGGAAAGATTTTAAAATAGTTTGAGCACTCTTAGAGGACAGTGAATACAGAAGAAGGTCATGCTAATTGTTGAAATCGAGCTGATCTGAAGCCATTTGGAGAAAAGCTCACAGTCCCATTTTGCAGTCCCTTTTATCACAGCAAGACCCAGAAGTCCTGCTCACAAAGCATTAAACCATGCACCAGCTCATGTAACCATCTCTGAAAAGGATGCTTCAAGACACACACTGCATTATAAATTGATACCCACAAGAACATGCATTACCATTCCCTGCAGTAAATGCAAACCTGGTTTGTTAACAATTCCTGGCAATATTCTTCTCTTCCCTTTTTGAAACCAAGGAAGAAATCAGGGACACATAACAGGGCAAAAAAAAAAAAAAAAAAAAAACGAGTTAGATTTAGCCTTAGTACAATGTTTCCTTGAATCCATATGTTTCATATCCCCTAATGCTGAAAGGGGGAATGATACAAATTTATCTAATACAATTTGTGATACACGCACATTTTAATAGGTAGTGAAGTGCGAATGGTAGTTGTGAAAGGAAAGATTTATATCATCAAGGGTTTAGATACTGTGATAGTTTAGCCAAAATAGCACAGCCAAAACTCAGATTTTCTGACCTTCAACGTGTGACTGAATTAATTCAACAAATTTGAACAAGCCTAGATTTGGGGAGGGAGGGAATTTCTCTCTCTCTCTCTCTCTCTCTCTCTCTCTTTCTCTCTCTCTCTCTTTCTCTCTCTCTCTCTCTCCCCCCCCCCCCTCTCTCCCCCTCTTCTTGGAGCAGTACAGTTTGTAAGTAAAGACCAGGGCAGTCTCTGGAAGAGTGACCGCTCTTTTCCCTCTATGGAAGCTAATGGCTCATCTACCAATTCAGCAGGAGTCAGGAGATAGTCATCTTACTGTAATCTCTTTTGTCTTTCTCCCTCGACACCTCATTGATGGGCAATTTTTCTAAACAACAGCAAAATTGCAGTGCCTGCTTCTCTGTCAATAAATTCCATTATTTCACATGGAGGTTGGTAGCATAGCTAGAAAATGCCAAAGTGATTACATTGAGGAACTACAGATCTGTGGTCTGAGCACTCTATAAATCTATGGACAAAGTTTGATAAAGCACATTGATACTTTATCTGACAAGAGCCTGTCTAGATTTACGGGGCTCAAAGCTGTTAGCACTGTCATCCTTGATTCAATTAATGCAACCACACTCCTCATGCTTACACTTCTTTCTTGTTGGATGAAATGTGATCTTGACACTCCCTCCCCCCTTAATGAGCAAAATATAATGTGATGGAATCAGGCAAAGAGTAATAGCATAACTCTGGAGCTGGTAGGATAATGCAATCAAGCCCTTTCAGGTTAATGCAGAGAGTGATCCATGGAGGATTTGCTTCAGTGTTGGGGTACCATCAGTTTTTCCCTTAATCTTTTGTAGTCTTAATGATGAGCAGCAAAATCAGATGAAACTGTGGCAGGTTTAAATAATGCTGTACTTTACTTTTTCATTTGTTGTAAAGTTGCTATGACTGAGACATTGAGAGGCAGGGAGAGAGAGAGCAGAGTTTACTGTATGCTTCAGTACAACTGGGATGAAGCTTGGGGGAGAAGGTCTTATGTTACAGTACTCAGGAAAAATTATGTTGCTATCTTGCTTTTGTTTTCTGGGAATGATAATATGATGGAAGAACAAGTTTGCTTCAAAGGTCATCCTGAGGGCATTTTTTGAGGCAGTATTGTTAAAATCTTGATTTGTGAGGACAAAGGACTTTTGCATGAAAGGCATGTTTGAAAGGTTTGGCCAAGTGGAAGGTTATCGCAGCCTCTGCATCTCGCCATCCCTTTACCACAGATAGCTGCAATAAGACGCTCCTGTAATTTGCTCTGGTTTTAATTGTCCTGATTTGCTTTATTACAGGAAAGGCATGTGTTTAATTCTTACTGTTGCCCCGATGTCTCAGATGCACTTTCATTTAAAGCCCCCAAAATCAGGACTGTTTTCTTGTATTCCACCTGGGCTACAGTTTCGAGAGTGTTAGAGTTGGATGGGATTATCTGGCACTGGAGTACACTGTAGTTTGGTACAGAAGTAAAATCACGGCATGGAAAAACTATGTAAAGCAATTGACCTGGTGGATTAGAATAGCTTGCTGTGATTTCTGTCCCAGAAGAGCTTCTCTTGACTGGGCCTCACTGGAAACCGAGGACTGAGGTGAGACCTGAGAAGTGGATACGGCTCATGCGGACGCTGGGGGCAGGGGTGGATTCAGCCTGCAGTGTCTCTGCCATACTGTGGAGATTGCTTGCTTTCCCTTGACATCGTGTAACTCCTCTCTGCTCCCTGACAGGAATACAATTTACTGCAATTTACTATAAATCCTCATAAAAGCCCTTCTCTTGTGACACACTCAGTCAGAAACCCTAAAAATGACTGACAGGCTCTTCATAAATATTTATGATCTCTAAAAAAAGCTGTTGGAAGAAAGAGAAGTTGCGTTCTTCCCCTAGCAAAGTTTGGTGGTGGAGATTGCTCTGCTCCGGCCAGGTCTGCCCTTGCCTTGGTGAGCCCTGCGAGCAGGGCTGCTGCAGGAGGGATCCCCTCTTGCCAAAAGAGGCAAAGCTCCTTTTGTGACTGCCCTTGCAGAGAGCTACTACTCTTAGTCTCTTCTATTCTTTTCACCATGGGGAAGGCAATCGTGATCCAAACATGGTCCTTCAAGGCCACATCTCCCAAGATAAATACATTTGAGCCCATCCATTAAATCCTATGGGGCTGATTAAGAGTTTATATCCATTTTATTTTGCCACTTTGACTTCTGTTCTTTTTTAGTTTATAAATAGTTTTGACATTTACTGCTTTTATTTTGGGAGGAAAAAAAAAACAGAATAGATTTGAACCAAACAAACTATCGGTCTTTGCAATGCAGAGTCAAGCCAGGAAAGAAAATGCGAATATGGTAAATTAAGAGAATGTTCCTTAGATGAAACTGTCTCCCAATCATAAGTCATGTGACGATAAATTCCAGCTGAGTGACAACAATATTAACAAACTGAAAATAAGATTGATGTGCATCACAGGTCCATGAATGCAAAATACAAGGGAAAGGCTTGCTAGTCTGTGATAGGCAAAGTATAAATATGTATCACTTGGTTTTAAAGTGAGTTATGATTACATTTTCCAACTTGTACCTGAAATCTGTAGAGGTTATTCATCTTATCCCTATATCAGCCATGACAGTTATAGCCACGCAGTGCATACGGCATAGATACCTGTTCAACAGATAAATCAGCAAGCATGAAGGGACCTGTTGTTATCAATTTGATCTTCAGAATAAATATACAAATATGTGTACAGTATTGTTGTCACTGAGAACAATTTCCCTTCTTCTTCCCGATACATTTTTAAGAGGCTGTTCCAAGAGCCACTTTCCGACAATGCCAGAGGGAGATGGAGGAAACCAATGATCGGGCAGGAGAACCAGATTTATGGATTGTTGTCTGTTCTCTTTTTTTCAGAAAAGAACACCTCCTTCCAGCATCGCTTGTCCTCCAGGCGCAGTGCTGGCTACCTCGAACTCATGCAGCCGGTGAGGGTAGGGAAGAGAGAGACGACTGGGACAGTTACGGTCAGTGAGCATTTGTAAAAGGAAACCATTCCTGATGAGGCTGAGAGTGGTATTGCCTCTCAACTAGTGCTAAAGAGCTAAAGGTTTTATG
Organism: Rhea pennata; assembly: GCF_028389875.1. NCBI lineage: Eukaryota > Metazoa > Chordata > Aves > Rheiformes > Rheidae > Rhea > Rhea pennata. The sequence continues at coordinate 7,544,109 of NC_084680.1, forward strand.
GTGCAGTGGAGACTGTAGTTTAATCCTGATTTACCACGGCAGTTCAGCATGGAGGTGAAGAGCATACAGCACTCAGGCAGCTCAGGGACCAACGGGACCTGCTCACTGCTTGCAGGGCAGAGGAGCTGGGGAGAGAGACAGGGAAGATTTTTTCCTCCTCACTTGCAAGTCAGAGCACAGTGACAGGCACAAGGACAGGGAAACACCAGGGCCGTATGACTGTATCGCGCAGTGAAGCATCAGAGCAAAGGGGAAATAAGGTCACATTTGGCTCTGAGTGCAGCAGTAGAGGAACACCGCTCGGAGGACTCCTCGCTCCCCAAGTCCTACCTTCGGCCAGGCCACTCATCTAAACCATCTATTGCTCGTGAATATCTCTAAGCACGCGTTACTCCAGTTTTGCAGACGAGGAAACGGAGGCTCTGAACATACGCCTTCTCGAAACCTCAGCAAGACGCAAAGGCAGGACCAGACACACAGCCAGCCCCTTGCTCTCATTTCATACGTGCCACCAAACAGCCATGAAGATGATGACAATATAAAATAGCCACTATCTTTTAGAGCTGCATTCTGCCCTCTTTGTAAATCTGGAGGGAATGGGAGTTGCTCAGTATAGTTACCATTTCCAGGTATGTGTGAACACAGTTTGACCCTGAGTCGGTAACCTGGGGGAAAAGGCTTGTGCCTGAACAGTTTTTTTCTAAATGTTGCCTCTTTTGGGGAGGAGCTTCTGTTACTTAACTAGTATTGTTCACTTAGCTTATATCACAGCTGTGCTCTAGCCTCCAGGAAAAATCAAGCCCCAGTTTGCCAAAAGGTTACGAATATTTTTTTCCAGATAAAATATTGCTTGAATAAGTCTCTGATAGTTGCAAATCATAACCTTCTGATGCCATCCTATCTTACAAAACTTATCATCTTGACTTCACTGTCAGGCAACCTTGTATTATTAGGCTGTAACATTCATAGCAAGATGCCAGACTGTTTCCGTAGATACGCTGTGGCTTGGTATACACACAGGTTATAAAGTTTTCTGACCCTCTGTCCTTGAGCTACAAAACCAAGATTGCACCTCCATTTTTACTGGCTGCAAATATTTCTGAAGAATGGCAAGGTTTTGGTTTTATTTCTCCTCCTGGATTTACTCAGGGAAGTCAGAGGTTCACAAAGATGTGTATGGTTTGGAAATGAGATGACAACATGGAAGTTTTCGGGAGTCTGAGAAATGAGGAAAGCAGCAAACTTAACTCTAAAGACGTCTGAGAACGTCACCTGCCAAGAGTCGGAGATGCTACATGCTGAGTATGTTTAATGACATATAGAGAGAGTAGAGGAATTGGGCTGTTTTTTCTAAACTATGATACTTTAATGAAAAACAACTTCTGTCCTTCAGCCTTAAGAGCTATTCCTATTCTGGAACTGTGAAGGAGGAGGAGTGAGCAGGAAAATGCCATATGAAATTGTTAAGCTAAATTCAGAGACAGTACATTCTGGCCAACAAGAAAAATGTAACCGTATATCACAGCATTCTGTTAATGAGAATTCATTTTTAGCCCAGCTTGTCTGTATCGAAAATCCCTAACATTTAATTTTCATAAAGCTAGAATTAAGGTTGACTTTAACCTTAGCATTCTCTGCTCATTAGGTTTCTACCATGAATGTAAATCTCTTTGCACAAATATCAATACGGGAGCCATCTCCTTGCCATAAGAAATGTGTAATGCTGATTCATAACTCTTTATACAGCACAATTCCAAACTGCAACTCTCTGGCTTCCATTGTTGGGAATACTGCAGTTAAAAGTTGGGAATCCCTGCTTTACTAAAGGATTGGTGAAAAGAAACTATTCCTCGCAAACAAAACTTTCTGCATTTGTAGTAAAGCAGTGGTGAAAAGGACATAGGTAAATGCAGTTCTTTCATATACATAAGAAATGGAAAAAATAACATTTTCCCTCGAATTTATTTTCAACTATATTAGCGACTTGCGAATTTAGGCACCTATTTGTGTTCTTCAGTAGCAAAATACCTTTGAAAATGCAGATATTACAGTGATAGATATGCAGTTAAAGCCAAAGCAATCAACTACCAAATGAGATGTAAAGTGCAAATCCTGTATCCCTGTGACATTCGTATGCGTGAATGTCACAGGGAAAAGTCACCACTTTCACTCATCTGTGAAGTTTTTTTGCATTTTTGCAAAAGGACCCAGAATGACTGCAAATGAAAATAGCAAAAGTTAATACCTACTTTGTATTGATACAAATGAGTGAAAGTTGCAGAATAATACCTTGTAGCTGTGTCCCCATGTCATCCCCTGCCAAATGAAGACACTGTCTCCTGCAGAGGATGGCTGGGAGGTTTACCTCTCCAATGTGTGTGCTCAGAGGGTCTTATACGGGAAACGCACTGGAACTGTAAAGTGTCGTTACACTAGGGCTGCCTGGAGAAATTAGTAATCGTAATGTTAATTAGAGCTGGGTGAATAATTCATAACCAATCATTTATTAAAAGAATGCTGCCATTTTTTTTTTGTGTTTGCAAATTGTCCACAAGCAGATGGTGATTTTTTTTTTGATTGCATTCATTTGCTAAATTATTTGGGGGAGTAAGCTCTGTTCTGTGTCTTGTTCGGGAGCAGTTAGCTGGGCGTATTTAATGGTCAAAAATCCACCATGATCATGTTAGTTTTCATTGGACATATCGGTCACCTGGTGGGTTTCTGTTCCTGCCTGGATGTGTTAACATTTAGAATAAGGACTCCAGTATGAATCCTCATACACCGTGTTACGGTACCTTGTGCTCCCCCATCTGTATGCCATATCAACCCGCTGTCTCTCTGTTTAGGACTTGCCTATGCATAGAATTTCTCAGAAATGTTTAAATCAGAATAATTATTCTTGAATAGCTCTCTCTGTGAACATTCATTCTATAATAAGAGTGCTGTGTACCAGTTTAGTTTAATCTGCTTGAAAGTGAAGTAAACTAAACAGGAATAAAGCCTGCCAACTGCAGAAGAAAAAAATGCTACAGAATTTAAATTCACAGCCTCTCTCATTTTTTAAACATAAAATACTGTGTCTGGGTCAAAGCAGCCCATGCACTGCAAAGCAGGGGAAGCAGGAGGGTTGTAGCAGAGGAAGGATCATCTAAATTAACTCCCAAGTGCAAGCAAACCCTTTGGCTCAAGTTTTTTCTCTCTGTTTTGAGGGCTTGCAGCTCCTAGCACGGCAGTGCCTGGCTCCCTGATGCACAGAGGGGTTAAAGAGATGGCCAGCACTGCAGAGCAAGGGCAGAATTGGGATTAGATGCCAAGATCCCACCACATCCACCTTCTACCATCTATTTCTAACCTCTGAATAACATTGCCCCTCAGTGGAGGAAAGCAGCAAGAAATAGGCTATCAAAACATTGGTGGATAAATGGTCCTTCTCCACTGCAAACTGTTGCTTGCAGCTAGTATTTTTTTGGTAATGAGTTGCTTTTAGATTTTTTTCTGAGATGTATATTCCATCTCTTTGACACTGTCTCAGCCTTATCTCTGCTCCTTTTTTTTTCTTCCTTAAATCTCTTTCTTTGCCTTTAAAATGCTCTTTTCCCCAGCAGTTACAGACATATAGCTGCTGTTGTGCTCTTAGCATGCAGCCGAACAGCGTAGAGAGCAGAGGGAGGCCACCCGGTGCCCTCTGCACGGCAGACACTGAGCAGGCACTGGGCACAGCCATCCCTCTGCCTGAAGCACCGCTTAGCACTGTGGCACTGCCCTCACCCACCACCAAAGTAACATGCGGCCAAAAACTAGCAGCAGGATGCTACTTTCATAAAGGAGCTTAATAATAATAATAATAATACAAAAAAAAAGATGAGAAAGCTTATCAAAAAGACTCTTTTAAGTCAAAAATAGGGATTTCATTTTCTCGGACTCAGCAGGAAGGCTACGCATGCAATCATAGATGAGATTTTTCACAAGTGCTTAAAGTAGTTACATTTCAGTAGGAGCTGGGCATCTAACTTTCATAGTAATGCTGGGTGCAGTACATCTCTCCTAGCTTCAGTTGCTTAATCTTGATACCTGGCTTAACCTGGCCAGCTAAGCTCCGTATAGAGCCAGAGGGGAGAGAGAGGAATTATCAGATGGACATCTCAGCTAGAAGATACAAATTGCTCTCTTCTTCGGCAACAAATCTGTATTAAATGCACTAGTAAGGCCCACAGGAATATGGATTGAAGAAGGAAAGATGGCAAAAACAGGGAAGGCTGTACGGAAATGTGTAGAAAAAGATGCTGCACATACCTATAATAACAGATTCATCCAGTGCGTTAGGAGCACTCGGTTTCCCGGGGGCAATGGGGAGAGGAGTGATAAAGGAGAGTAAAGAAAGCCCAGAGGAGCTCATAGATGCTTCTGACTCAGTCTTCCCTGGAGATGGTGTTGTGAAGATATGGGTGGAAGGTCGTAGTTACAAAAATAACAGGTGTTCTCAGAGATAAGATGTCAAAAGTGATGCTGGAATTAACAAATAAATTTAAGAGCAACAAATTGCAAAGGTCCTAGGGAGACCTTTTGCCTTCATTTCCTCGATGAGAAGCTATGCAGGTTAGGCTTGAAGCAGAGCACAGGAGCATGGTCATCGCTTGGGGAGAAGGAGGTCGCAAGGACCGTTGGCTAGGATGGACCCTGAGCATCCTATTCCCGCTATTCCCGGAAGATCCTTGCCCCGTGCCTTTCCACGGAGCAGGTGCATGGCTCCGAAACACCGAAGCCCTGCAAAGACATCAGTGTAAAGCATCCACATGACGCGAGGCTTCGTGCTGATCCTCCAGACAGAGAAGGCAGCAATATTTCACCCAGAGGCACTGCATATAGTTGAGAAAATGCCTCCTGGCAGACAGCTTCGAGCTGAGCGAAGCTATGGCCTTTCCCGGTGGTGTCTTTTCAGCAGGATATTTCCAGACTGCAACAGGGAGTTTAAAAATGAAGTTGTGCAGGTCACTTGCCAGCCTTCCCACTACCGAGTCTATAAAGAATAGCAGCTAATGTTTCTTCTGTGCTTGTGTTTCCTGGGAAGGGTATGTTAATACAGCCTGCCTTTATTATCCTATCTGAAAAGATATTTCATTTTACCGGTTTTTACTATGCAATCTCAATAACTGGAACTTGTTTAAAGGCTCGCTGCTCCAGGAAAATGCATTACATCCTGGCTTTTAAATCCGCCAGCTCCTGTTTATTGTTATTAATAATACATTGGGAAAGCTGTTCTTTTTATCTTATTTTGGTCTTCTGTTCAGAGATTTTTTTTTTTGAGGGGGGAGGGGAGGTTGGTAGCTCTTAAATCAAATATTTTAAAAAAATAAAATATTTGCAAACAGCACTTCTGTATCCTGGAGGTTACAACTCTCTGCAGCCCATTAAGAAGTCTTTTGCAGTGATGGGGAAAGGGGAAGGGAAAAAGAAAGAATGAAACAAAACTGTTTCATAATCATTTATGAACCCAAAGTGTTCAGCGAAAAACTTTTTAATAATAAAGAAAATACCCAAATTAGTTTCCATTTAAAGTTTTGGCATCTTTAATTTATAAATACCATTTAAGCAGAGAAATGTTGATGAGGGCTAGAGTAATTATTCGCATAAGTGGAAATGCAGAATTTTGGTGCTTCTGAATAGTTTATTCTATTTCTGCTAACTCCACTGAGCTTTTTTTAAGCTCAGCTCACCCAGGGAATTGCCGCCTGCATGTTTATGTATTTACTTTAGAAGATACTTCTCTTTTTTTTCAAGCTAGCGTAGGCTTTTTAATCTTTCACTCATTTTAGCATTGCTTTTGTGAAGGAGGATATTAGTGGTCAGATACTTTCCCCAGTTATGCTGGCGTAAAATCAGAGTAAATCAGCTAAAGTCAATGGAACTTCTCCACATCTAAGCTACAGTCTGGATAAATGACATCCAAATACATGGATGTCATTTGTACCAGGCTCGAAGGACCTGGTAACCAAGGATCACCCAGTGTTTACCTTCATCTCTTTCCTACTGCGCTAATCAAAATGAGAGAGAGAGGAAGTTTGGCCAGTAACAATATTTTTCTTGTGCTCTGGCTGTATAAATGCAATCCCTGTATTATTATTTTGAAGCTGGGAACCTCTATGCAATGATTTCCCAGCACATTAGTGTCCATGTACTAAATGCTAAAGTGTTTATTCTGTGCATTGCAGAATCAGGTTATTGCTGAGTCTGTCCATCATGCCAAGAAATTACTGCTATAAGTGCTTTAAGAGCATGGCCAGTACAATGGAGATATAACCAAGCTGAAGGACTGCAATACTCCTCCTCAGTGTAGGGAGGTCAGGCACTTTATTTAGAGAAAAGAAAAAGAGAGGGAAAAAAAAAGAGGCCGAAGAAGCGTTCAGATGCACAAAATCTCATCATCAAATGCACATTGCAGTGGGAATCAAAAAAAAAAAAAAAAAAGACACAAACAACTTTATACTGAAATTGAGTGGAAATTGGAATAGTGAAGGAAATATGCTTTCTTTTTCAATTCCAAATACTCATGCAGTCTTTTGGCCGGGATTAAGAGGTCAGTTATTGCAGCCTTAAAGGATAAGGACTGGACTAGATAGGAGAATCAGCAGCTGTTTATTCTGTAAATGTTTGAATATGAATCAGGTCTTCCTTTTCAGTGCTTTGCTTATTACTTTTATTTACCAGGATAATATCAGAAGTCTAATTAATTCTCCCCACCTCTCTCAATTCACAGTGTCTCAGTGCTTCAGCAAAGCTTCTTAGAGCTTTCTATCTATTGAATGAAATATCCTTGTTTATAAGGATGGCTATGTCTTTATCTTTTCAGCTGAGATTGCCTTAAAATGTACTGGTGCAGAGCACACAGATAATTCTGAGGGAATAATCATTTCTTTTTCTTTTTTTTTTTTTTTTTGCATTTTGTTATCAACTGGTGGTTTATTTCTGTAATCGTCTTTATCAGAGTCCTTGCTACTCCATGGTTAATATTCAAGAATAATTCTTCTCTCTTTCAAAAGTTAAAAATATCAGCCTCCGTGAGACAAACTCAGGTATTAAGTGACTTGTCCAGAATTGCACTGGAAAGGATTTTAAGGGCAAGATTCAACAGACCTGAATTTGACATTTGAAACATTGGTGTCTAGTCCTCAAGTACTTACACAGGCTCTTTCTGGAGTGAATTGCTGCTGTCTGGTGGCATCTCTGGAGACAACTACTTAGACTAAACACATAGCATTTACAGAGCTAAAGTTAAGTGTAATAAATCCATATCCAGACTTCTGCTCCAATGATTGAGTCAGACGACTCGATTTTAGCTAAAACACAGGCCTGCGCTGGGCAGGCCTTTGCAATTGCTTTATCTTGCCCAGTTTCAGTCCATTCCTCATCACCACCTGCCAGAGTTAAAGTGGGAAAAAAGCATTTCCCAAGATAACCCCACATCTATCCAGTCCGTAGCAGACCCTGGGGGCTCCTGTGCCACACCTGGGTACCCGCTCGGTCTCCCAGGGCTGGACACAGCCTCCACGAGGAAGAGGAGGAGGAGGAGGGTGGCCTGGCTGATGCTGGCAGGAGATGCACCCTGCTTTCCCACGTCGGGCAGAGGGTACCACTGTCACCTTGAGCAAAGAGCGACCGCTTCCCCGCGCTGCGGTGACAGCCCCTCCTCTGAAGCCGTGTCGGCTTTGACTGTAAGCTCTTTAAGCCGGGTCTCTCTTGTGATACTTGCACATCCTGTCCTAGAAAGCTGCCACGATAGAGACCCTTATCTTGATGAGGGACTCAGTGTGTTGCTCTAGTGCAGTGTAATAACAATATCATTTTAAAAGTTCCTTCATATCATCCAGCCCAAGGACAAATGAGATCTCCCTCTGTGCTAATTCAACACGGATTTTGTTTATTCTTGATTATTTCTGTTGGTGACACTCATATTACCGGAGTTCGTTCTGTTTGCTCACAGCACTCTCTCCACTGTTAAATCCGTTCTTCTTTTGCTTTTGACCTGAATGTGTCCAGCTTTAAAACATTTAGGTAATTCTTCTCTGAGTAACTGCTCTTAGCTATTAAAGAAAGTTTCCTCCTTCTAAGGTATCCCCTAAATGCTTGTTCAGTAAAAATAGCTATTGATGGTGGCTAAATGAGGTACACAAGGGGACCAACCATTTCCTACGCACATCACTTGGAAGCTCTGTGTTGATTACATAGAATCACAGAAAGGCTGAGTTTGGAAGGGACCTCTGGAGATCATCTAGTCCAAGCCCCCTTCTCAAGCAGAATCACCTGAAGCACATTGCACAGGATCGTGTCCAGGCAGGTTATGAGTATGTCCGGAGAAGGAGACTCCACAGCCTCTCTGGGCAACCTGTTCCAGTGCTCTGGCACCCTCACAGTAAAGAAGTTTTTCCATCCTGTGTTCCAGTTTGTGCCTGTTGCCTCTTGTCCTGTTGCTGGACACCACTGAAAAGAATGCCGGCCCCATCCTCTTGACAACCTCCCTTAAGGTATTTGTAGACATTGTTAAGATCCTCTCTCAGTCTTCTCTTCCGCAGGCTAAAGAGGCCCAGCTCTCGCAGCCTTTCCTCACAGGGGAGATGCTCCAGTCCCCTAATCATCTTTGTAGCCCTATGCGGGACTCTGTCCAGTAGCTCCATGTCTGTCTTGTACTGGGGAGCCCAGAACTGGGCACAGTACTTGAGATGAGGCCTCACCGGGGCTGAATAGAGGGGCAGGATCACCTCCCTTGACCTGCTGGCAACAGTCTTCCTACTGCAGCCCAGGAGACCATTGGCCTTCTTGGCCACAAGGGCACATTGCTGCCTCATAGTCAACTTGTCCACCAGGACTCCCCAGTCCTCTGCAGAGCTGCTTTCCAGCAGGTCAACCCCCAGCCTGTACTGGTGCATGGGGTTATTCTTCTCTAGGTGCAGGGCCCTGCACTTGCTGTTGAACTTCAAGAGGATCCTCTCAGCCCAACTCTCCAGCCTGTCCAGATCTCTCTGTATGGCAGCACAGCCCTCTGGTGTCTCAGCCACTCCTCCCAGTTTGGCATCATCAGCAAACTTCCTGAGGAGGCACTCTGTCCCTTCATCCAGGTCACTGACGAGGATGTAGAACAAGACTGAACCCAGTACTGACCCCTGGAGGACACTGCTAGCTACAGGCCTCCGGCTAGACTGAGCCACTGATGGCAGCCCTCTGAGCTCTGCCTTTCAGCCAGTTCTCAATCCACTCACTGTCCACTCATCTAACCCACGCTTCCTGAGCTTATCTAGGAGATGTTATGGGAGACAGTGTCAAAAGCCTTGCTGCAGTCAAGGTAGACAACGTCCACTGCTCTTCTCTCATCTACCCAGCCAGTCATTCCATCAGAGAAGTCTATCAGATTGGTTAAGCATGATTTCCCCTTGGTGAATCCATGCTGACTACCCTGATCACCTTCTTTTCCTCCATATGCTTAGAGATGACATCCAGAACAAGCTGTTCCATCACCTTTTCAGGGATAAAGGTGAGGCTGACTGGCCTGTAGTTTCCTGGGTCCTCCTCCTTGCCCTTTTTGAAGACTGAAGTGACACTGGCTTTCTCCCAGTCCTCAGGTACCTCTCCAGTTCTCCAGGACCTCTCAAAGGTGATGGAGAGCAGCCTGGCAATAACATCCGCCAGCTCCCTCAGCACTCGTGGGTGCATCCCATCAGGGCCCACGGATTTGTGGGTACCAAGTTTGCCTGAATGATCTCTAACCCAATCCTCCTTGACCAAGGGAAAGTCTTCCTTTCTCCAGACTCTCTCTCTTGTCTCCAAGCTCTGGGACTGTAGAGGGCTGGCCTTAGCAGTAAAAACTGAAGCAAAGACATTTAGTAACTACGCATTCTCTGAATCCTTCAACACTAGGGCACCCACCCCATTACACATTCGTTATTGATAATTATTAATTATACACTGGTTATTACTAGCTCTTTCTTGTTTTATTGGTGTGCCATGCATCTTACAGAGGCAAAAGCCATTCTAAGAGAAATGAGTGATGTTAGCTAAACTGCAATGATTAATAACTTGGTGATAACGATGTGTATGTACTTATCATTGAGCTCTGAAATACCAGAAAATCCTACGCAAGCTTGCTTATGCACTGCACATAACATGAGGGGATTGCTATTGAGATGGGGCTACTTCTAGAGCCAAAAGAGGGAGCCATTAATTAGTCTCCATTAATTAATCAAGCTTGTCTTGGTTTGAGCCTTCTGGATTGTTGCAAACTGATTTTACACTCGGATTTTCAAGGGAATTTAAGAATATATCTAATTATATGTACCCTACTGGGCTTCCTCGAGCAGGCTTGGTGTCCAAGAAATGTAAAATAGGGAAAATTGGGTTCCTTTCTAATGTCTGAAGTTTGACAACCAAACACATGAGTCACCTCATCACCTCTGCTCCTCTCTCCTCTCGACCACTTCAGCTCTGGGAACAATGTGGGAACAATCAGGTCCCACAACAGCTCCACCAGACAGGTTTGCCCCACTTTAGCCCAGCTTTGCCTGCAGTAGTCTGGACTGGTGAGGGCACAGGGACGATTCTGATCCACTCTGATATGCCACTGACATATGCATTTAGGTGAATGGAGCCACTCAAGATTTACACCAGAGCCACCAGGATCAGCATCCTTTCCTTAACATTTCTCTAACTTTGACTCTGCTGAGCCTGTATCTGTTTTGATTTGCAACCTCAGTGTTATTTGAATGTACAGTAGCCTCTTGCTGGCAAGCAGGAGAGGCTGATAGCTTCGGAAATCCATATTCCATCCTCGTGATAACAAAAAAAAATTTTGTTTACATCTTAGGGAAACAAAGTGACAGGCTGTTACAGGAGGAAGTCAAGATATATGCAAGCATGTGTCCCTGTCCCTCCACTCGGGACACAATCATTTCTCCAAGCAGGGTGATGGAAACTTCTCATTTCACAGAGAAGGGACAGGAGGGAGGAAGGACCTTGGCAGTGGAGATGGATTGATTTCTCTCTGCAGGAGCAATTATACATCCAAAGGGGCAAAAACTAAATAATAATAAATGAGTAATAAACACTCCATTTAAATCTTTAAATGAATATTGGATTTTAATTATAAAGGTTTAATTTTCAGAAGGAAAAGCCACTTTTTACACACATTACTGTGTGCAACTTTTAATTAACTTTCAGGAACTTTCTCTTACTTAAAAAAAATCTAATTAATAATACTTAGGGAACTATTAGCATAAAATAAGTCATGGAAAGCAGTAGAGAAATATAAAACAAATATATATTGTACAAAATTACTTGGGAAAAGAGACTTGCTAATTCTGAAAATAAAGCCAAAGCTTCTAGCTTTCCTAATTCTGGCCTAAAAGGATTTTTTTGCAGAATGAAAGCATGAGAAAGACGTGGGAATCATAGCATTTAGAACTGAAAGTAATGTTACGTTAATCAGCTGTTACAAAAACCTGTAAGAGTAGGAGAGATTACATGTTTTACCAGCCAAGGCTTTCCATATTTTTGGAAAATATGACGCTGGTAGATAAGGTACTTCCAGGGAGACAGTGAATGGAGAGGGAAAGAATGGGTTGGAAACCCACACGATTGCTATGTGAAGAGCCTTAAACTCAGCTGCAGAAGAGCACAGAGCGAGCCAGCGCCGACCAGCTGGATAGCTGGTACTTGCCCTCCTGGGAAGCGTGGAGGAGACCAGTGGGCCGCTGGCAGCCGAGGAGGTCGGGAGACCCTCTGAGGTCCAGGGAGCAGCCAAGGCTGGGCAGGGGGCTCGTCAGGCCTGGCTGAGAAAGAGCGTGTTTTATTGCAAGCCATCCTGAGCTTCGGAAGCAAAATCGCTGGCAAGAGAGATGGAAAGGGAACCTAGCCGAGCTGACACACAGCCCTCCGGGAGGAAGGCCAGAGGGACTAAGAGGGTCTTCGTATGCAAAATGGACTGAAGAAAGCAGGCATGGAGCAGAAGGCAGAGCACTGGTGTCATGTTCTGGAGTAGTAGCGTATTACTGCAGGAACCAAGAGGAAAATTAAGTCAGGAGGACACAAGGCGAGGGGGCAATCTGTAATGAAACCTGTTACTTCACTAACGGAACAAAGTGACCGAGAGTCACTTCCCAATAATATTTTGTCCAGGCTTTGTTCCAGCTGGATTTTAAATTAACCAGTAGATTCAGCTGTCAGCATTTCTTGTATTAGATTGCTCCAACAAAAGAAACCCTCTATGGTTTAAGCAGCATGTTTTAAAATATCCATGTTTGAGTTCTAAGTGTATAAAGGAGGTTGAAGCTGTCTAATCTAGCTCTCTGCCAACCTGACTTTAACACAGCTAAACATACCCTAAATTAAGCTGACACCAAAAGCTCCAGGACATTAAGTCCTTTATGCCCAGTGCAGCCAGAGCTGGCTTCCACCTTCATCCACTTCAAGGAGGGGAGAGTGGATACCTTACTGAAGACTTGAAGTATTTCTTTTAATGGAGGGGAGAGGAAAAAGTGTTTCCAGACCCTTTTCCTGGCCAGGAAGCCAGGAGCTTTCTGGCCAACATAACTGGAAAAGAACTCAGTGAACAGGAGCAAAGTACCTGTCCCCCACATTTGCAATACATGGCTGCATGACCCCTGAAAGAGCCTCTACACGGCTCTGTGCACAGCTTTGCAACAACACTGGCCAAATCAACACTTAGCTAAATCTGGAACAGAAGCAGTAAAACTTTGGTTTGGGGATGTGCCTGAAAATCCCAAGGGCAGCTCAGAAATGTCCTGCTTTTTGCACGTGATTTTTGCAGCAAGCCCCCAGGCTGTGCCTAAGCTGCTCCACGAGAGCAGCTGGAAGCATGGCATGCACTGGGTCCTCCAGCCACCCTGTTCCCTGTTGCCTGGCCAGCAGACAGCATCTAGGCAGACCACTGACCTCTCCAGCAAGCCCAGCAGGATCCAAGCTGGTATACTGAGCTCAGGCGGGCCAGGTCCTGTATCAGACGGCTGGTGGCCCCTGGATTTGTCTGAAGCATCATTGTCACATTTTCTGACTGGACTAGACCGTAAGTCTAGTTTTGAGTATACAGTATACAACCCTGTGGGTAGAGAGATAAACCTTCTGTCCTGTCGTATTGGTGAGAATCCACTGTTTTTGACTAAGGTTTTTTTTCTACTGTGGTCCTGTCTGTTAGGTGTTGCTATCCTAGCTCCTGTAATGCATCCCACGTTAGATGAAGCATTTTTCACAGGGTCTAGGTGCCAGATTTCTTCCCTTTGTTTTTCCTTCTCTTGCAGATCAGAGGGTCTATCTTTGAGGGTTAGTTGGAAAAATGAAAATAGCCCCAGAGAAGGCAGCTGTAGGCATGAGGATGTGTTGCATTACGGCCACCTGGAGAGACCTGAGAGCACACCGTGCTTGGCCCCCTGTGCTCACAGAAAGCTGAAAATCCAGCAAGCCCTAAAGGCACACCTGTGATCATGGTAGCTCACGTGAACTTACTAGAACTAACTTCCAGCCACACAGCTCAGGCCAGCTGTTGGCAGCTTTTCAGAGTGTTTTGCTGCGTATGTTAAGTGCCTTAAACCAATGCAGGGTAATTGTAAGCTTACTCAGCTGCATCTACCCCTTTCTATGCAAGCTACAGTGAGGGAGGTGACTGCAGTGTGTGCATGCCCTGCAACTCCAAAGAAAGTTCATATTCAAGTCAGCATAAAAAATGATGTGGTCCACGGTCCATGAGTCCATGGTGCACGTGTTGGACCACACTTACCTCCCCGTTCTTCTGATGGACTAAGAACTAGACAAGATGTTTTGTTTTGGAGCTATTAAAAGACGTCACAAAAATCTGCTTCTTTTGCATTCCAAGTAATTTTACTTTGCAAGAAAGAAACACCCTAAACTCTTGAAAAACGATTGCCACAACAACAACAGAAAGAAAAAACAAAAACAAACAAAATGAATAACACCCAAATGAGTTTAGATTCTTACATCCCTGCCAGGACATTCCAAATATAACCACAAAACTCAGTTTTTAAGCCCATATTTATTACTATACAAATCTAGTTTAAAAACAGCTCTACAGGGGTTTGTGTTTAGCTGTAGCACTAGATCAGAGTAAAAAGGACATCTTGTTCCAGATAAAACTGTAATGTTGCACTGACCTCCAGTGGAATTTGAAGAAATATTTCAGTTGCAGAGGCTTCTTGTAGTCCTCTGGAGCCAAAACCTGCTCTATTTTAGAGCTTTACTGGGGGTGTCAAATTCCTATGGGAATCAGAGAACTTATAGCGGATTACTGCATATTTAGGCTAACTATATTAAAAGACTATACAATGGGTTTTTTGAAATAATATTTCCAGTCTAAATCTAGCCTCAGGACATTTAAATTTAAGTATGCATGTATTAAACGAAGCTTTCCAAAATCTATTGGATTGGGGGGGGTTAATTGATCCAAAATAATGTGTAGATTTTTTCCTCCAATTTTCTATTAAAGAAGGGGGGGGGAAGGTTAATTTTGGTTTACTCATTAAAAAAACTCATGATATTTCAGTTTGGTCACCGAACCAAGAAACTCCAATGATAGTAGCTACGTGACATTTCCTCTCTGCACTTAGTAGCTTTTCAAGGTCAGGCAGAGGTGATTAAACAACCCAGTGCTGCGTCTCAATCTGTATGTGAATGACTGATTGCCCTGATCAGATATTAAAGTAGCATTAGGTGACATTCAGTGTCCTTTGATGTCCTGATCAAAGAAAAAAAGAACTATATAATATGCCCAAGGTATTCTCCAGAGTGCCCTAGTTTAACAGTGCCAAGGTCAGCTGAAGGAAAACGTGGCATCTCCCTGCCCGCAACGTGGAGCCGTGTTAGCACGGAGAGGCTCCACATCCATCGTGCTAGGAGCTGTACGGACCCAAAATAAAAGGGCTGTCACTGACACAAATAGCTCACGCTCTGAGTATTAGAAAATCAGTTCAGCTTCAATTTTAAAAGACAGCCTTTTCTGAGAAAGGTCCCTTTCCCCTGAAACAGCTAGAGGGCCCTTCCAAGTTGTTCAGGAGTTTTCTCTGAAGAGCAATTAGAGAACTATTGTTCAAAGTGTGCTCAACAAGGAGGCAATGAGGACTTCAAAGAAAAGAGGCAGAGACGGATGAAACCACTCGAGAACCAAGCGGGGTGGGGGGAGTCAGACAGATGACGGGGCCTAAAAGGAGAAGGAAAAGAAGAGAAAGGAAGACAGTGCACTGCTATTTTTTTCTTTTTTTTTTTTTTAACAAGATGAAAACACTTCAACCAGATTTTCAAATTGAACTAAAACAAAATGCTTTGGCTTGGGTTATTTAACCTTTTTAAAAGCCCTTCATTCCCTTCATTCTTCAATCTTAGGCCAAATTTTAAAGGAGAATTGCAGTTGAACAAGTTGGAGAGTTTGATTTCCCAAATGTCCTCTGAGCTTTGGCCTCCTAGGTCCTTCCCGGTGTTTGTTCGGTGTCCTCTGTGTACCCTGTGCATGATCAGAAGCAAGGCGTAGGCGTGCAAGAGGCAGAAGGGTGCTGCATCCTTCACCTTCTTACCCCATCAAACCAGCAAGATTTTGTTTGCACATAGGATCATGTAATTTAGTATTTTCAAAAATCCCACTCAGTTTGCATGCCCTAATCAGACTAATTTGTCTACAGCAGACACCGTTGTGTTACATGTGCATCCATTGCCTAACACAACACAAGTCACTTTCCTGATTACTGCTCTAAGATTAACATACTAGTACGCAAGTTGTATGTCTGTTTGATCACCAAAGTCCATGCACACAAGGAAAGGTCAAAATGCCCTTGCTGCCTTGGCAGAAGAGGAGCTGTATTTCCTTGCTCTGGTTCTAAGAACACAGTGACCTGCATTTGCTGATATTTTAAAGCAAAAAGCAATCAGAACAAACCTTTCTCGAGAAGACTGACAACAAGGAAAAATTCAGCCTGAGTGGTTAAAATTTGGCAAAACTCTAATCAACTAACAACAATGTTCTTACAATGTCAGGCAATTTTAATAAGTATAATTGCCACTTTTCTGGAGAATATATTGTGAATGTGATTCAAAATGTATGCCAAACTCTATTTAAACACGTAGTTGTTCCGGTTTTGCGGAAGACACTGACCTGATGTCTTCTGCCTGTAATGGCATCTTCAGGGGATTTTCCCCCCCCTCGCTGTTATACAAGCAATAAAAATTTCATATGAGATTTCTTGATATTAAAATATCACTGAGCAAAAGAGTAATGCACAGCAGGGTGGAGAGATATTGTTTATGCAATATACTGCTTGCTTATTGGGACTTTTTTGTTCAACAGGCACTTTTTGTTATTGCAATGGGGTCAGCCCAGCAGTAGCTTTTCACAGAAATCTTTCCTGTACGGGCAGAGCATTCTGAAATACCTTCTCTTTCACTCTAGGTAGAAAAGCAGTTACATTAGAAAGGCCCCGTCGCTAGGTAAAGTCCTGCTGAATACTGTAAAAGGGAGGTACCTGTGAAGGTCTTTGGAAGCTGCCAAGTTTTAATGCCTGTGGTGTATTATTTCCTTGGGAATGAATGAACAATGTCAGTTAGTGAAGCAAGGAAATGGGATCTTAAAAAAAGAAAAGAAAGGAAAACAAAAGAAGAAAAAGACTTAATTTACCTGCCAATGACGATTCTTTGTGAAGCTCCAAGGATGCATAATTTCTGACTGAAGTCAGAAATGCGTAAGCAACGTCTTTTGGAGTCAAGACTTAGCATCACGCAGAGTTGTGGTGCAAAGTAGAGGCAATCCGCCTGCTTTGAGACCCAGCATCGTTTTCAGGAGACCCAGGTGCTGGGTTTGCTTCTTCGCTGTGGGTCGGTAGCATGGTTTCATTGAGGGCTTTGCTTCTCCCCCAGCTGCATGTGCAGCACCTGCGCGCTGGGGCTGCTGGTCTCAGGAAGGAGCAGGAATCAACCTCGTGGCTTCAGTTTCTCCCTGTTTTTCTAAAAGGAAAAGCATTTCTGTTTTTTTTTTTTCTATTGCCACTCTTTTAGGTTCCGTTTTCACACTAATTGTAATGCAGTGAGTGTAGCAGGTTTGTATAATCTATCATATCTTAATTAAAAGGTCTGCGGCTTTCATTTGGACTTTGTTCATTTTGTTTTAGTGTTACCAAACTGAAGTGATTGGACATCATTGAAAAAACATGTCTAGATGGCATTGAACCAAGACTCCTGGCAAAAATGCTGGCAGAAAGCTTCAGAAGTGTGACTGTGCATCATGCTTCACAACAGTTATTTATTTCAAAATGTCAGAATTTTCCACAGACCAGAAATTCCAGTTCCTTTCTGTCTCTATTATAAAGTACCTCACACTGCCCCCAAACGCTCAAGTGCTGAGTCTGTAGGAATGCATAGATCAGCAAGACATGTCAAGAACCATTGAAAGGATAAACAAAGTTACTTAAATAACTCTTACAAAGCAGAAAAATATGGATATAATTTTATAAAATTATTTGCTGAGTATTGAACAATGAGACGAGCCCTCTAGCCCAAGTTTATAACACCTCAATTATGCAAACGCCAGATTCATTATCCCCACTTTGATGTCATACTGCATAAAAGTAGATTGCAGTGTAACTCTTCCTACCACATATATCAGGCGGCATTACTCTTTAATTCACTGGAAAACTGCAATTCTTTTTGGTAAAAAACTCGACATGTCAAATAGAAGGACATAAGCAGACTGTGAAAATGCAGCAGAAAAGCAAGTTAGATAAATGCTTTCTTCCTTTGTCAAAAGATATGTCTACTTTTGGAAAATAATTTTTCATTTGCTGTAGTTCATTAAAATCCATACTGTGTTTTCTTCCAGTGGCCCACTTATCTCTGTTGAACTGGGTTATAGTGTACACTCTGTTTTCCATCAGTTCTTGGTCTTCAAATCCAAGGGTGGAGGATTTTTTTTAAGAAATCTCTTGTTAAAGGTTTGGTGTTGCTGCAGAGCTAGCTGGATCGGATTCGTATGATGGGTGTTACGCGGTCGGATGGGATTATCAGACCAGCCCTTTACAGTCTTAAGAGCACTTCTGGGAAGTGGCAGAAATGTTCACAGCCGTGGTGACCTGTAGGAAAGCAGCAAAGACCATTTGTAGAAATGGAATTTCACATGCATTCACATCAGAAATCCAATTCAAAGGATTAGATCACCCAGTCAGGGAACTAAAACAATATCCTGCCACATAGGACTAATCAAGAACAATCAGCGCAGCTCTGAATTTTGTGACTGCTTATAACAAACTGCCCATAAACAAGCCGCAACCCTAGCCAGGAACTTCAGATAACAAATGAATTTGAGCAAATCTCAGCAACAGCTCCTGGACAACTTGCGAACAGAGAAAGGAAACTAAATTAATCAGATAAATGATTTGCTCAGCTCTGGTAGAAAATGTCAAACACTTCAAAACTAACCTTTTGGCAGCAGGACTGCTCTTCCCGGATCTATTTAAGATTTCTGCCTTTTGCATTTGTCAACAGAGCTAGGAAGCAAGTGCATTTCAATAAGGGCAATGTGCCATTCTTAGCACGTGGGTACAGACGCCCTAACTACTTTGAGCAAGCGTGCAAACACCACTGCACAGGCAGCACAGGCTAGAAAGCCAGATGCAGTTTCCTGGCCTAAGAGAAAAATCTTGTAAGTTAGACTGCAGCTAGCTCTGAGTGGAATATTTCCTTTGGAATAGATTTTTCACCAAAAAGCTTTGACTGCTGTTTTACTCAGGAATATTTTAATGAGATTTATCTGTTCTATGGAAATACTATTTTTTTTATTTTTAAAACAGGTACAAAGTTAGATTTTTTTAGCTGGAAGTTAGAGTGTTTTTATTCTTCAAGGTTACTATAGTGCCTAGAGGAGCGACAGGTAGTTCAGCTGGCGTGTGTTACGTTTCCCGCTGGTAGTGGGGCTCCCCAGTCAAACCACAGCTCCCTTGCTGCACAACATCATGGGCCCCAAGGTGCCTTACCACTGTCTGGAGCTCTATAGCACGTCACCCGTCTAGAGGTTCCCATTTTCCCCTAGAGCCTAATGACACTTGCAATAAACCACCATAGTAACGCATCCACCTGGAACAATTGTGGTTTTGAGCCAAAAAGTGAATACAAGAAAAAGAACCCTCAGTATTAACAAATTCACTCTAAAAAAAAAAAAATGTTTTGCAAGAGTATTCATTAGTAAGGAGTCGTTGTAAATCTTGCTGGTCCTGGTGCCCACAGCGCAGTATCGCTCCCGAGGCAGAGAAACAGCCTCTGCAGCAGCCAGATCACCATTCCTGCCGGAACGAGCAAGAGATGGGACCGCATGCTCAATTTTATGCACATGCTTAAGTTGCACTGAAGTTAGTGCTCTGCTGACTCAGAGCATTGATTCTTGCTCGCATGGTACATAGCCTTTTACTACCGTCTGCGCGCAGGTGGATTCACCGTGACCACAGGTGAGGAGACCTTGTTATACACCGCACACTGCCAAGTGCGCGCAGTATTGATTACTCACAGGTATGTTCGGAGTGGAGTTGTCTCCTTACTAGTTGAAGTACAGGGTGTTCAATGTTTATTGTGTTCTTAACAAAGTCTGTTATCAGCAAGTTTGAAGTTTGTTGCTATCTTCCAGTGTCTTAGACTAATCACAGTAATGAAGGCATTGAACGGAGCCCTTCTCAGGTGGCATTTACCATTGTTTGCTGCAGATAACATAAAGCTTTCTGATTACAGTCGGCTTTTATCACTTCAGAGCAAATCTACTCCACTGAAATGTGCTAATAAAACCCACGGAAGCAACAAACTGGAAAGAAGTGTTACAGCAATAAAGGAGCATGAGGGAAAATGTACAGCTTTTGCCGCTGTTATCTTTTTCAATTTATTAAGATCTAACCATTTTTGTAATATGGAGCTATTGCTGGGGGTTAATTTAATCTTCTCTAATACCAGGCTCAGGTCAGTTTTCAGCATCAATTTAGATGTAATGCATATTCCTAAGTTAGAATCAGAGAAACACCCTCCCTGGCCCCATGACCATATGCTTTCAACAATCCGAGTGTGAATGTCCAGCACTTTACGCGTCCATTTTATGAGATTAGCTCCAGCCCTTAAACACGCAAGTCCCAATAAAAATGTGTGGTGTTGTGGCTCCAAGGACAGAATGGGCTACTTGCTCCAATTGAGCAGCACTGAGTTATGACCTGTAGCAATCCATTCGCCTGCTGCCTGCACTCCTCTCAGCCAACCATCTCATATTTATCCAGTGCTTTTCCCTATAAAGGGTCCCAGGAGCAGATTAGAAAACTGCTGGGCTAGATCCTGAGATCTTCATTCAATCCTTGCTGAAGATAGCTGCTGTTTTGCATGTATAAGGGCAACGTAAAATCCATTATAGATTTTATGCTGCCACCAGGGAGGCTGAAGGCAGCAGTCAACCCAGTATCTGACCTAAACTACAAACAAGGGAAAAATGGATCCAAATATTTGGGGCAAGACATTAGTAGGACAATCAACATCTTCAATGTCTGCATATAGGAGACAGGATGACGACTATTAAAACCTCATCTTTAAAATCACACAATGTAAATAGCAAACTTAGTTTATCTGTTTTGCAAGAGATAAGCTGAACTGGCTAGGATTTCAGTATGTGTCTTTCCATTCAAGCTATCCTTTGCAAATCAAGGACATCAAGCCTCTTTCCATATCCTGCCTCCCTGATGGATATCCTCTTTAATTCAGTCATGCTGTTCTATGACCTCTTTTGTTGTTGTCCTTAATGAAAGAATCAGCTCCTACTTTTGATGTGTTTCCATGTAGCTAATGCTTTCATCTCATAATAGGAGTTAGAGTAGAAAAATCATATTACTAGAATACTATTGCCTTCTTTAGAGCTTTGTAGATCTCTAGATTTCATCAAAAATTATGCAACCCTCATAGGTGGAGACTGCACACACTTGGACCAGCTAACATCTACATGCCTGTTGCAAGAGACATGTCTCTCAATCTTCTAGTAGTGAGACAAGGAAGTGGCAAGTTCAGTGCCTCCTCCTGACTCATAATGGCCTCCTATCTCTATTTTTCTTGTCTTCTATTTTCATTCATGTGGAGGGGATGCTTTAAAGAAGGGAAATGGATGGGGCATTAAAGAGGAGACAGTGGATCTCATAGAGGTATAGGAACATCGGAGAGAGCACATCTCTCAAGACATTCAGAAGGCTTAAGAAGAGGACTAAGAAAGAAGTGCTGGGTAGTAGGAAACACCAAGCCCAGGTTAACCTGTCACACTACTGCCCTGCATGCCTACTGATATTCAAGAACAGAGTGCTCATACCGTCCCAGTCCTTATTCAGTCCTCACCTTGCCTGTGTCCAAGTGCCTCATAAACTTCGGTATACTCAGCCTGACGTAACTTCCTCTCTCTTTCCCTGTGGAGCATATGGAGAAACTGAATCCTCAAAGGATTCATTGATTCAACCAGAGCGCATAGGGAGACCTAAGAGGCAGAGACTGAGTTTAAAAGATTTCCATTCTTCTCTAATTCTCTCAAGACCCTGATGGGAGCCTCAAATGTGGAGCTGAGGATGTCAGAGCTACTAAGCGGACGGGCAGCATATCTTCAGTATTTTGTTAAAATCCTTGCTCAGAGATCACAAGAGGTTCTGATACCTTGGAGAGAAGCTATGCAAGATCTAGCAGGCAATTAGTGAGATTTTGAGATCAGAAGGTAAATTAGGTGCCAGCAGAGAGGCTCTGTGATCCAAAGAGAGCTTTGGTGTGAATGAGAAGGCTAGCTGCAGGATTGCACAAGAGCATGGACTAATTAAAGGTATGCTACTTCCCCTCACCCCTCTCCCTCACTACCACAGCTCCCAAAGCAAGCATCTATGGACCTGTATTATTTAATCCCAGGAAATGTTGTAAGAGGCAGTTTGTATGGCTGGTGCGATAGCAAATAATGTACTGTGCAGGGTTGAACCAAATTACACTGAATTGTATTACACTGAAGTATGGTGAGGAAAATACCAATCATCCATGAATCACAATGACTGAGGCTGAGAGTGACCAGAGAACAGTAGAGACTTCGAATGTGAGGTTTTGTACCTTGTTTAGAGCACACTGAAAGGTACTGCTTGTGGCTAAATCAAGATTTCCTCTTAAAGATGTCTTAAGCCAGATATGGACTTTGTTACAAAACACAGGCACTCAGGGGGCTGGGCACAGCCGATGAGGCAGAAGGGGCCCTTCACTCTGTACCCTCTGAGTTCCCCAACACGAAGTATTTCAGGAGTTGCACCGTGAGCAACTAATGAGATTAATGCAAATGGGTATGCTGAGTTATACAACATATATATGCCCTTCACACAATGACGGACACCTTCTGCTACAGTTTATTTTTCTAGCAATCATCAGTAGCACTAATAATAATTAAATCTCAGAGGCTGTGATGAATAATACATAGCAGCTTCTGTTAGCAAAACAAAAACACTTTAGAAGATTTTCTCCTAAGCTAACTTCAGTGCTTATTTTGGAGAGGAGTTAGTTATTCTTTTTTTAATGTATTAGGCACCTTTAAAGTTTGCAGTCTTGAAAAATAGCTAGTACTGGGTCACTGATGAAAAAAATTCCTGGAAACAGTTTAAAGAAATCCAGAAGCCACTAAGCTGATCATTTTTATTTGCATGTAAGCAGCAGAGAAGAGCAGCAGACACAGTTCAAGCTGGAACAACGGACAGGAGCATAGAGGGCTGCTGGGAGATTGAACAAAGCAGAGGACTGAATCCTTCTGTCTGACCTTGGAAAGATTGCTTAGGAGAGAAATTAATCTTTTTCGAAAGTTAAGCATCCTGTCTAAGCTAACCATCTAGGCTTCTCAACAGCCCAAGGAGGGGACAGCACCAGAGAACAGTTCCTTCCATCTTGGGCAGACACTCAGGCCAGGCTCAGCGTCACTTGGTAACTGAGGTTAGGCAAAGTGATTCTAGGCCTTAGTTCTCCTGGGCCAGTGTTACCAACTTTGGCATCTACAGGCATCAGTCAGGGTCATGTATCTGCTGCTTGGCACAAGCCCTACTGCAGCTGCAGACCTGCAAGCAAATAAAAGTATTTTTGCCAAGATAGCATCCCCTGTTTCTGGAACTGCAAATGACAGTGTGTTCCTTCTTACTGCTGCGTATGCAGAGCTGCAGGAAAAAAATGAGCATGTCGAATGTCCCTAGTTACACCATCGTGTAATGATTTGGTCACTCTCACAGGCCTCCAAAGAAACATTACTTACAAAGTGGCCCTGTAATGCAGTCATTACTCAAAGATTAGATATCTGATGGATGAGCCTATGGTAGATCTGGCCCTGAGAGGGTGTGAGCATCTGTTCCCCAACTGCACAGGCCTCTCAGGCATTGCAAAATTCTGTGACAATGTGCATGGTACAGCCGGATTCACTCAGATTTAAATATCTTGTCTCTAGTATGTGATTTAAGTAGGTAGTGTGGGATGTAAGACACTTCTTAAATGAAGAGGTGAACATGCCTGGCCATGTTTTCTTTTTGGGCACTGGAGGGGTTAATGCATTGCATAGCTTTGCTGCATGTGGATGTGCTACTATTTTACAAGTTGAAATTATCATGGTTCTCATAACCCACCAGATTCAAGTCCTATGAGGGTGACAGGTCTTGTCCTGAGATATGCAAAAGACCAACAGACAAGGTTCAGAAATTGTTGGTTTCCTCCCTGGACTATAGCTGCATTCTGCAGAAGACAGTGATGTCATTCAGATCACCGTGGATGGATTTGGAGCAGGCAGCAAATGAATTTCAAAAATTCATGGCCTTAAATAACATATTCAGAAACCTCTGAGAAGAGGAAAGGTAGTGGCAAAAGAATGGATAGCATGAGTCCTGATGCCAAAGAACAGCAAAATAAAGACAAATCTAATGCAGAATTCAAGAAAATGATCAGAACCAGTAAGATGCAGCTCATAACCTCCATTATAGAAAGGCCAATTCCAAGATGGAGATGGCAAACAAGAGGCAGCCTCAACAGCGCTGATAGGTCTCCACTGCTTACTCAATCACGTAGAAATTCTAAATCAGGCTTCTTTGATGGAATTACAGTACCAGGACATTTCACGGAGTATCACCCAAAAGAAAACACTAATGCGAATCTGATCTGAAGAGCAGAGCAAGGAGGATTTTGCTTCTCTGATACTAGCTCAGATAATGGGACAGCCTACCACAAGCAGCAATAGGAGCAACTAGTTTAATCAGTATAATCAGGTATCACAGGGATAAGCACAAGATAAATAACTCAATACTACGGCTACGAGCATGGCATGAAAAACGCAATACCCTAGCAATGAGCTCAACATAAATAATCCAATACCACAGCAGTGAGCTCAGTATAAATAATCCAATACCATGGTGATTAGCTTAGCATGAACACCGCGATACCACAGCAATTAGCGTGGCATAAATAACCCAAAATCCCGGCAATCAGTATGGCATGAATAATCGTATCCCATACCAACAAGCACAACATAAATAACGCAGAGAGAAGACAGGTAAAAAAGCAGAGAGAGATGTTTATTAATACAGTTAGAGGTTTATATAGCAATATCAAGCTTTGGAGCGCTCTCCAGTTCCTCCCCTTGACTATGCCTGCATGCCAGCTAAATTAACTCCTGCAGCCACCCTCAAGACCAGATCTGTAGGCCATGCACACCATCCGTCTGGAATGAAGGAAAACCAGTGAAGGAAATGAGGCTGCTTTTAGGAACCAGTAGCAAAGGCAGGTCATTCCAGATGTGAACTATAATCTTGAAGAAAGGACAAAGAGGCCTGAGCCTAGATGGAGACCTCAGATTTACATTCGTCTGCATAAATACAGAGGGCTCAAGAGCTTCTGGAGTTTCCATTAAGCAGGGAGCTTAGAGCGACCATTTCCTAACTTGGGCATTTTAGAGCAGCTGGGATGACCCCAGGCCTGCAGGCGGTATTCTCAAAAGCAATCACTTTATCTGTAATTCTGCTCCCAACAGAGTCAACGACTGTGCAACTAAATGACTCCAGTGAGACCATCACACCGGCGCTGAGCACTCTTGAGATATTGCCAGCAGCCCAACAGCTGCTCTCCAAAGAGAGGGACGTGACACAACATGAGAGCAAGTGGAGGTAAAGGAGGGGTGGAGAGGAGCTAGGGCTAGGGCTGGCATCACCTGCTCAGCAAGTTTTACACTCGTTCACAAACCAGATCTGGGAAGCTCATGTCTTTCTTCTGTGGGGTCCATATTGCAGCACTGCCACAAATCCTGCTGGCACTGCCAAGTCCTCCTCTGATTATGAATTTGGCAGTTTTACCACCAGGAGTCCACTTAATGTATGAATGCGCAATTTATATGTGAGTCACAAATACATCTTTTTATGCACTCTTAAATACCAGAAGCATAATTACTAAGGTCAATATATAATGTTTATTTCCTTTATAGTAGACATTATAATTTCTCTTCAGGGAAAAGAAACTGTATGCATAAAAATAATGACAAATATTAAAGTCACCAAAATAATAGAACCAGATCACTCTACTAATCCTAAATTTAAATGCATTAACGATCCCTGTAACATTAAAGGTCTGATAAGCCAAATTAGGTTTCTTGTAAGCATAATTAATCTTCCTTTTCAATGAAGATATTACAAGGGAGTTAATTTGAATCCCAAAGGCATTTCTAAAATTGAATTATATAGATAAAGCAAATATTTGACCTTTTACTGATAATTACTATAAAAAATCAACATGCAAATGAAGCTTATGAAAACCTCCCTTGAAAATGGTATTGGGGTAATGAAATCCTCTATGGCCAAAAATAATAATTTACAGACTTAAAAGACATCTGGCCCCTACCCTCATTTATAATTTGGGAGCACTAAATTACAATCGTTGGGCCTATGTTTATTAATAAATAATTGAATGGAATAAGACATGGAGGGTTATGTCAATTCTACAGATTATCTGATTTTATTCATAGGTCACTAAATCTAAAAGATGGCTAATTTTGCTTCACCTTCTCTTCTGAAATGATTTCCTGTCATTAAATGATGGTAACATTTATTGGTTTAAATTTCTCTCTGACTGGAAGGTGCTTTTTCATACCACTGAAGCAGGATATTTTTAAAGAAATTTCCATTTGATTCAGTGAAAACTGCACTCACTCCTTTGTCATAAACTGTAGCTCCTAAAATCTCACCCAGCTGGAGACTTGCTGCCAGACTACTTCAGGCAGGATTCAGGCTCTCCTGAGGTGCCAAAGTGTCGCTGATGGGGAACGTGGTGCCGCAGGCAGGATGGATTTGCAGAGTGAGGTGGGCTTCTGAGGGTCTGTAGACTCAAACTGCAGAGCATCAAACAAGTGACAAGATCAAATGTGGAAAGGGTTTTTTGGGGTTTTTTTTTTGTTTTGTTTTGGCTTGGTTTGGTTTTTTTTGCCAATCTCCCGCATTATCATGGAAGTTGCTAATGACACCAGGCTCCACTTTTCAAGTGTTTGTACAGCACCTTGCACAGTGACACGTGTAACAGTAATTGGTATTTACATGTGTGTGTGGACCCTAAAGCACGATAGCATAAATCCAGGGTAGACTCTCTGAAGTCTCTGACATTTATCCCCCTGGTCCAAGGGGATTTAGTGGTAATTCTGCTCTGAACCTCAGTAGCACAGTGGTGTGGTCCCAGTTTGGGTCTTTCGCTGCTGAAATTGAAATGAAAAAAAAAAAATGGTTATGTCTCTCCTGGTGCCTTCAAACAAAGGCACCAAGACAAGGCAGGAGCAGCCACAGGGGAACTCTGGGATCTTTGGGACAACACCGCATCAGGTCTCAAGGGTGTTGTCTCACCATTGCTTTACATGGTGATAGGACCCTTTTAAGCCTGAGTTTAATGTATTTAAGCCTCATTTATACTGAGTCAAGACTCACTGATTTCAGTGAGAGCTGCATTCTCTGCCTCACCACCCTGGCTTTGCTCTTGTCCTTAGCTAGTAAAGAAGTGCAGCACAACATTTTTTCCTTAGTGTATCTGGACCATACATGTCTGCATCCAGCAGAGTGGGCTAAAAAGCAGAGATTTATATCTACTCCTGCAGGCGCTGCTGTGCCCATGAAGTACCTGAAGTACCATAGCCCAGTGCAAGGCTTCTGCTACTCGGAGTCACCAGAGCAACTTGGAAACTTATATATCCAGGAAAACTGGCACAAAGCATCAGTTTGGAAGTCCCTGTCATTTAGGACCAAGCAGGGCTTCAAATGGAAAGATTTATTAACTTAATCAGAAAGACTGGCATAGGGAAAAACAAGCTAATGTCTCCAGAGGCTGAGCTCCCTGCATTCAGTGGGAAAAGGGAGCATTCAAGACTACTCATTTTTCATTCTTGAGCCCAGCTGCTTCTTGCCAGTAGGAGAATCTTTGTGCAAGGGCCAGGATCTCACTGCTCTTCCTCATTGCCCGGCAGATTTACACACTTCGGCTTGACAGTCACCATGCACGATTTCTTCGCCCTCTTGTCCTTGCTGGCACGTGAGCAAGACAGCCTCCCCTGCATAGGTCATCCAGTCGTGGCACGTGGGAAGCAGCTGCCACGCAGGGAGGCTGCAGAGGGAGAAATCGAAACAGGGCATCACTGGGTGGCAACAGAGAGAAAGCTTCTCATGGTAGGGTCACTAGTGCTGGCCAAGGTTTTCATTAGCTGCAAAACGAAATACAAGAATGGCTCTTTGGTCATTAAAGGACCAACTGATAACAACTGGGTTAAAATCAAACCTCAGTGAAACCAGCAAAACCAGTAAACTTCCTATTCACCAACTTTTTGTCACTTGGAAAGCTCAGGAAGTAAAGGGAAATCTTTCCCATACTTAAATTTGCTCCACTCAACCCAGATTTGAGCTCAGCAAAAGACTGGAATGGAACTAAACTTTGCACTGTAACTATTCTGCACCAGTTTTGCTGCTAAATTGAGGACTTCAGTCTCCAGAGCTATCAATCCAGGACCTCTTACAAGCAGAAAATTCACTTTAAAAATGTATAAAGGAAGAGAAATGCCTCACTGACCCTGGCCACAAACGAGCGCAAGAAAATGCATATTGCTATGAGCGTAGAAGTATTTCCAGTTGACGCTGAGGCTTGCTGTGATGAAACCACTCCAAAGCCAGGCCGGCCCATTCGGGCTGCATGCGCTGTGGGTAAACAAGCCACTCTTCCTGTGGCCAACAAAATGAATTTTACTGCTCAAACAGTAAGTGGTGTTACATCAAGGGAAAAAAAAAGTCGTTGTAGAGCCGTGACTCCCAGAGTCTGTTTCCAGCTGTGCTGCTGATTCATCAGCCAGCTCTGAGTCACTTAAATGTTCTGTTTCTCTGATCATTACAAATGATCTGGTAATCTGGCCCCTCCTTGATTTTTGTTGTTGTTGAGTCAAACACAAGCGCTCAGCAAGACATCCCTGGAGCATAGATGCTGCTCTGCTGACACGGCATTTGGTGTGAATTTCTTTATATTTCCAGAAGAGCAGCTAGGCTGAACCGCTTGCTTTGACAAAACTTTGCCTCCAGACATACCCTCGTTATGCTTATGTGGCTCTAAAGAGCCTGATCCCTGCTCAGAAACTCCAGGCACTAATGTAATACCAACAGAAACATTTCCAAAAAGGTCAGCACACTTTGAGCGTCTGAGTACCGTCTTAAACTTTTTGAGCAGTCCAGTGTTAGGATTGAATTATCATGAAGTTCAAATGAACAGGTGAAGCTCATGTAGGTATACCTCAGATCTCTTTAAAGTAGCAAGCTCGCAGAAGTCTACTCAGCGCAGCATGGTTTTCAGCACAGGCTCTAAAAGCCCCCTATCCCCTTGCAGCAGCTTCACGTTGTCTCTGTCACACCACTGTCAGTAACAAACAGGCTACCGAGAGCAAGCCAAGAGATGCTGCAGACACTCTGGGACAGGAGGTTAGCCATGCTATCAAACACTTCGGAGCCTGGGAGCCAACGTGGCTCCTCAGTCATTTAGGCTCCTTTGAAACATGCACTGAGAAATACATAATAATCTTCTCTTGCTCAGTCTAGGTCTGACTTAAATAGTGCTGATGGAAGACGCTCTCCACTACCACTTTTAATCTGTTCAAGGTCATCAGAAGCCCACAGAGAAGGCATCGTTCCTTTATCAAGAGACTTTTCTGAGACGACATTAGCCAGTCTATTCTATCTCAGGCCCCTAGCCTTTAGATATAATTGCTTTATTAAATGTCACAAATGCTCATTTGACTTAGATGATGTCTCTCGCTCTCTCTCAAAAAGAGAGAATGTTAATTTAGACATAGAAAATGGCCCATTTGCTGTTGAATTCAAAGCAAACATCCTGCCTCTGACTCTAAATACAGCCTCTTCTGGAGTGTTTGCAGTAAGGCACATTTAAATGGCCTGAAACAAAGTCATTTTCTTTGTCATTATTACACTGGAGTTTTCTATCTCTCTGATTAGATTAGAATTGAATCTGGTTGAAAGAAATTGAATTTGTACATTTCCCTAATCGTACAATCTTCAAACACTGAACTTTCTAGTACCAATTAGTCTGTCCTGATCGGAACGAACCTTCAGAGATGTCCCTATTGATGGGAACAAGGAATGAAAAGCTGTTGATGAAAGTGATGATCGATTGATAAACTGCCACCTACATAAACTCTTTCATGCTCTTCTTTTCAGATGATTGCTTTTGTAGCATCTTCAGAGCTTCTCTGAAGTTGGCAACTACTGAAAAATACACTGCTCTACTCCACGTTTGTGGAGAAGATCCACATCCTTCAGTTTCGTGGTCACGATGGGCACAGACTTGCTGTGTCGCAATATCCCTAACTAGCCCATGGGTTGAATCAGGGTATTTTGTGCTGGCCGGTCCAGGCAGTAGGAATCTTGCTTAGTATGCTGGGGTTTTTAAATCCCTTTTGCAAGCAACTAATGGTCCCCATGCTTTGTGTACCTCCCAATGCCTCATCCAGGATTCTCCTGGAATCTTACATTTAAGCAATGCAACACGCATTTGCTACAACACTTCTTTTCTGGACTTAGCCCATGGTTTCCATCTGTCCCTGTTTCTAACTGAAAAAATCAACTTTTTTTTGTGCCCCCAATGTACGTCAAATGTCTGTTTAGACTGGGAACTCCATGCAGTAGGAACCATTTCTAATTTCAGATGCATACTATGGCTAGCAAAAAATATATCAGCAAAGTTTTGTGAAGACACAGTCAGCTAAAGATGACAAGGGCAATTGAGTCATGTGTTATCTTACAAAAAGCAGTGATTACGTATGTGCCCATGTACGTGAAGAGGTCAGCAACACACATGATAAAAATTATTCTGAAAGACCTTTACTCTGTCTGTAGCCACCACCAGCTCACTGTGAGTGTAATCCAGAGCAGGAGAAGGGACTGGGGAGGGCTCATGAAAGGAGCAGGGAGAAACTGCAAGATTGTTAGAGATTAGGGAATTATCAATGGGAAGTTAATGGCAAGTATTCAAGGCAAAGGAGATGGTTTCTGACAGCCAACCGGAGTTAAATGACTGCTGAAGTGACATTAAATTAAGCTGTTTTTGACACAGATGCATTTACCTCTATGTAAGCAGAGAATCACCTCACTGGGGCAGGGTTTTTTTTCAAGTGAAGAGTGGAGACATTAAGACAGTTTTAGTGACTGCTCAAATGGAATGTGTTTTTATATTGGGAAGGGTTGTTTCAAGGAAACATCTATCAAAAAGGAAAAAAAAAAGCTTTCAGCAAGCAGAAGCACTGTTAGATCAGAACCTGAGAGATGAAGTGCAGGATCATTGTTAGTGGAAGACTGAAAATAAAGTAGGAGTATTTCAACTTTGAAACATTTGGCTTCATTACTCTTCATTTCTCAAACAATTAGAAGTGCCTCAGGTCATCTTCACACAGTTCCCCCGCCCCATTTTAAGAATTATTCCAGCGGGGCAATCTCAACACTAGCTCGTATTTGTGCTGCCTTGTAAACCTCTCTGTAGATGTGAAGGCTGTATCTTAACTGTGTTTATCACCCTGCATCCTATGTTTGCAAAACACTCTTGTGACATACTGTGGGAAAATTATTCAAGGCTCTCCTTTCCCCAGCAACGAGACGTAGCCCTGTCTGGTCTGGCTCTTTGGCAGCATATACAATGTTAAAAAAAAGAAAAAAGGAAAAAAAAGAAAAAGAAAAAAAGAAAAGTTGTTCCAAGTAAAATCAGCAGTTAGAATCAACAGAAAGAGGGAAAGGCATTTCAAGAGGGTGACTCACCATGAGATATGTCTAAGATAATAGCGCTAAATGATATGCCCCTTCCTCTACAGATTGTAGAGGAGCCTAGATGACTGGCATAGCAGCAGATGCCAAAAATCAGGTGAAATGGGTCCATTCAAAGAGGTTAATGACAGCATCCTTTCCAGATGTCTTGGAGTCGTGAAAGTCCATGAAACTGAGTGAGATCAGTGAGAGGGTTGAGCACCCTTTAGCTGTACAGCTCTTGGAGGACATGCAGCCCTTGGAGCAAAGCAGAGGGATATGGGCTTCGTAATAACTCAGAGGGCAGAAGGAGCTTCTGCTCCCCATGGAAGTCACAGCACAGCCTTGGATGATGGCTCAGGTCTGTCTGGAGACTGCTAATGCAGATTGCACCAGAGTGTCTAGCAGCAGACCTGCTGCTTTCTGTTGGTGAGCCCAGGCTCACCGTCATGCTGTGGGATCCTCCTGCACGTTTTGCATAGAGGATTGCAGGTTCCAGCATCTGCTCTGGCTGGCAATGCAGTGTCCAGACACCGAGCAAGAATTTTTCCCGGCCTTCTGTAAAATGGCTTTTCATACTCCTTGTCCATCCTGTCCTTTCTTGGAGAGGGACGTGATGGTATCCTCCTAAGGGAAGGTGAGTACAGCGTGTCCCATGTTGGACCTCAGTCATGCCTCTGCCTTGAGGTAAATGAGCTGCATGAAGAGCACTCAGAGATGACATCCCTTCGTAAGAAAATTCCTATGACATTCATTTTTAGCATCAAACGATGGCTTTTCAGGGGCTCCATCTTGGAAGGTAATGAGTGCCCAGCCATTGCCAGTGGCTGTTAAAGGAAGTTATTTTGTGCCATCTGTTGGCAGTAGTTATTTTGTCTTTAATTGTGCATTCACATCCCTGTGTCTGATAACAATGGCTGCTGTGGAAATATGCAGTTTCTTGAATAATAAATGGTCCACTAACAACCCTCTGCTCAGTTTTAGAAACCAGAAACCCCCTGATCTACCGTTGTCAGCTTTGGAAGATCTGGTACCTACCAACATATTCAACATCCTCCTGAATAATGATAATTCATCTGTTTTCAGTTCACTAAACTATCGTATTTTATGGAAGAAGTTAATTAAATGGTGATTTGCACTTCCACTGAAACATTAAACATTTAATGCAGATGCTCCAGTCATTGCCTGGGCTCTAAACTGGGAAATAGCTTCAAAACTTCATATTTCCTTAAAAAGTTTAATGATGCTAGATCAGGCTATTTGCATACTTACATATACAGGCATATTTTATACCAGCGTTTATTGCAAACAAAACCAGCTTTCCTCTTACCATGTCTTCAAGAATATAAGGCGAGACCTACAGATTGCAACTGAAGGGTTCTCTCTGGATGATTTGCCCCAGATGCCATTAAATTAATGGGCTCATTAATGAGAGATTTTCTAGGAAGGCATTAGAAAGGAACAGTTATCTACAGCAGGTCGCCTCTCCTACAATTCAGAAGAAATTAATTGGTAGTAAATTAAGAATTCTGAAAATTAATTCTTGTATAGTATGACTGGGGCTTATATACACTGCCTTCAGCAGAAGTGTCATGCAATAAATCCTTTCACAAAGTAAATAATTGTTAGGATGAGGGAGGAAGAAGAAATTCATATTAATGTACATTGGAGGGGATGCCACAGAGGTGAAATGTAAGGCAGCCTTTGGATGGTGTGCAGTGAATGTTCTTTCTTTCTGAAATATGAATCTTTGTAGGAGTTAGGAACATAAAACACAAGATACTGCTGGGTGTCTTCCATCCTTCATGCTCTGGGTGGCCCTGATAAATTACACTGCTCTTGTCCAAATGGTCCTGTCTGCTTAACAGGTCACACTGAGGGTCAGGCTTTTGCTTGCTAAGCAAATGGATGACAGTCAAACCTTATCTAGCTTTGTTTATGCAGGACTGCAATGGGGTTTTTTTTCTTCCCTATTCCCTCCTCCAAAAAACAAACAAACAAAAAAAAAACACACACACACACACATACATGCATAACCTTATAAACACTTCAATTTTGGAATGAAATGAATTAAAATTCTAATTTTTTTTATTCTTGTTTTTTCTTGGAGGGAGAGGGAGGGATTGGAGACTACAGTCCATCTTCAAAAATAAAAATGTTTCATTTTCTCCATTCACCATAATCATTTAAATAAGCAAAAGGTAAACTTTTGCTTTACGTTTTTCCATTTATGCCACTGAAGCTTGTAATTATCAAATTTCTTGTGTGTTATCTGCCCAAATTTGCCCAACCTCAGTTTGAAATATAAGAAGCTCTGATTTATCATTCTACTCCAGGATTTTCAGATCTAAACTTCTTTCAGCTTCTGTACAATAATCTCTTTCTCAAAAGAAAAAAGATCTTAAAGCAGTTATTGTTGCATATAATAAATGCACTTAGAGTACCAGCTATGCTTTAATGTACATTAATTTTAGATTTGCTGGCCCTTTTCCAGCTAAGCCTGTGTCTAGAATTTTTTCAGGCTATGAAAAATTATTCACAGATATGCCATGCATTAAGTTAGTAAATGAATATAGGTTTGAATTCAATTTGTTTTAGCAAACTACTGTTATAAAGAGTCTAGTGTAGTGTAAATTATTATCCAGATTTATGCTTAGCATCTGACAAAACATTAAACTACTCTTTCAAGTATCCACTAATGCCAGCTTCCTGCTTCATCACATTTTTAACTCAGTGCTGTCCCTGCCCCTGGTATCGCCCACTTCCAGGTGCTTCAGCACAGCAGGATTTACTCAGAGCCTGATCCGCACTGGCCAGCTGGTTTGGGCAGAGGTAAGTGACTTTCAGCGTCTAATTAGCTCATGGGCAAATTTTCCTCAGCTCCTCCCACTTCCCACACTAGTGTCAGAGTAAAGGGCCTGATCCCAAGTAAGCTGAGCATACATAGATCTCTGTAAAGGCACAGCATTTCTCAAAATAAAATGCTCTGCAGCATTTTCAGCTGGGCAAATTGACCAGCTCCAGCTCTGGAAGAACATAAAATTATTGTGTCAGACTGGACCATGACAGCAGATTACCTCGAAAGACACAGCAAAGGAATAGGTGGATACTCCTCTGCATTTGGGGAGGGTAGGAGAGTGATACAACAGTTACCTCATTTCCAGGGAAGTTAATCAGTGCTAAAAATTATTGTATCTTACCAGACTCTTCCTCCATAGCAGGTGACAATAGGAAAATGTCTGAGGAGGAAGATGAACCCTTCTAAATCTAAATCTCCTAGGGATGCTGCTGCCCCATAGCCACGTAGTGATACTCAGCAGTCTGGTACCATCCTAAATCTGGGCAGCCTTAGGTGAACTTTGCTTCAAAAGTAGTTTTATCCCATTATACATGCATCTGCACTGTAAAACTTATGTCTGGGTGTGAGTTTTAAACTTTCTCAAATTGGGACTGGATGTGTCAGATGCAGGGATGGGGACAGGGTTGCTATCCATCCCCAGCTTTGGAAGCAGCGACTAGGCTCTTAGACACGTTTTTATTGCATGAAGAGCATGCACCTGACATGAAATGCCAGAAGGACTTTGTAAAATGATGGCTAAGGTCCATACCCCCTTCCAGAGTTCAAGCTGTCTGAGCAAAACTGGTTTACTATTCTTCCTGTCCTGGCACTGAAGCAGCAGAAGACAGCCTTCATGGTTAACAGCTTCAATCCCTGCTTCTGACCCATAAAGAGGATAGAAGTAGCCCTACAACAGAGTTGTACTCAAGCCCCGTACACAAGCCTGTATCTTCATCTCCAGAAGTAGCCAGACAGCAGTGTAACACGACTCTTGTACCATTCACACCATTAAACTGCTCCTACAGTGGGCTGACATCTGATTAAACATTTGCCAGGCTGAGCTCCAGCTTCACCCTGGAAAGAAGCCACCAGCACATCACCCCAGCGCTGCAAGATTTACAAGGAGCAGATGAAGTCTAGTCCTACAATAGTTCATTATAATTAACAAAGCTGGAATTGCATTGGGCTTTGAGCTGTATATCAATGCTAAATATCTCATTACCAGTGTAAAATATTTATGTCTCATGGTCTTTATCACAAATGCAGGCTTGCAGTTAGTGTGGCCTGGTCCAGAAGATGGATTCCAAGGAGAAAATGAACTGCTTGGATTAAAAGGCTGGCAGCCCCACAGGATAAAATTCCATACTGCACGTGACTTCAGTGATGGAGTTACAAAAGACAGCAGTGAATGCACAGCCTGGGGCTGCAGAGTTATGGCCCACACAGGAGAACACTCTCCACTTTTCCCCTTTGCTGTCTCCTCAGGGCCAGATCAATCCTGGGATTGCCACAGCTGATGGCAGTGTGTGCTTTTACTTTAGCAAGGGCTGACAAGTGCATCTGGGTGCAGCTCAGGCTGCAGCAGCAGTGGCTTGTGTACATGTGTCCAGGAGTCTGAAGACTTTGTCGTAGCACAGCCTGCTCTCCTTCCATAGCTGTAGCATGGTTGAGGGGACTTCCAGGTAGTGAAGAAATGGGACTGGGAAATGGGACTGAATTGCTTTTTCCCCAGCTGGAGAGAATTGCAGGGTAGTGGGGTTTGCTGCATCCCGGAGCTTCAGTGACAGCTCCCTTTGGTTCTCCATTTGTTTCTCCTCAGGGAAGGATACATCTCTGAGAGCATGGCTTTTCCTGGTCAGATCAGCACCCCATGTTCCCATCCCAGACTAGAGCAAGTCTTTAGAAGCACTGCTGCCATATGTACAGGAGAGATAAAAGTTAACTTCTATTATTCTTTTTAATCCCTAATGAATATTAGGGAGCCAGGGTCAAGTCCTGGGCAAAGGCTCTAACAAATTTGTGTTGACTCAGCAGTGCTTCACTGAGGACTTTTAAATAATTTTGGGGTGTAAATACCCATTGGGGACTTGGAAGAGCTGTTTCTCTCTCTGCTGCAGGCTGTCTGTGATCTTAGGCAAGTCTCTCAGCCTTGACTCAGCACTCCTCCTGCGAGTGGAGGCTAACGAACCTCCTTTTCTCTCCCTGTCACCCAGCCACTGGCACCAAGCTGCAGCAGGGCTGAGCAGGTACTGCCTTTTGCTCTGTGTATGTTCAGCAAAAAGAGTAGGCGAGCCCTGATCTCCTTTGGGACCTCTGGGCTCCACCGTAGTATGAACAACAATTTTCCCCTCTACTGCCTGTTACTCCAAATTTGTAAGTAACAGCCAGCATCTGGGAAGCTCAGGCGCAAAGGCTGAGCCACTCCAGAGACACAGTGCCAGTGTAGCATGTTGGCAATGTCCGAAACAGGGAGCCCCTGTTCCTCCCATCACCCATTTACTCAGTGAGCAGAGCCAGGGTTGGTCTCATGCTGTCCTTGGTCCCCTCCAGCTTGCAGGCCACTGTGCACCTTGCAAACTTCATGGCTGAATTGGTGGCCTCACAGGACACTAAGTGAGCTGTCTAGGAAGCTGCCAAGAAGGAGAATCAGCAGAAAAACCATGTAGCCAATATTGACATCTGCTAGTGGGCACGATGGTGTGGCATGAGCTGAGGTGGCACCTGCTGACATAGAGGATGGAAGAAACCAGCTGAAAGATCCTGACCTAGCCGTGACATCCTATGAAGGAAGATGGAAAGGTGAATGGATGGTTTTGCCCATACAAGCTTCCAAAAGTTATTCGCTAAACTGTTCACCTCGCTGCCTTTTACATTTGCAAAAGCCAGTAGAGTTGTTGCCAATGTACTCCTAAAAATGGGGCAATTTTTTAAATTCTAATTAGCAGGTGAATGGTTTTTGATAGAGGGAAGCAGGGAGTATGGAACAACATTTTGTATGCTTATGACATTTATCTGTATACTTATGACATTTATTTGGGAGATTAGCACCTCCTAGTAAATAGGTATTAACTAAAATCTCTCTGAATTATGTTCCTAATTACTATTTCATTTACAGTGGTGTTGTATTTATTACAATAAGCTTCTTGTGTATTTACTGTATTACGTACTGGAGTGAGACTCCGGATGCTGAATGTATGTGCTAAATGCAAAGGCTAATAAGTATTATAATAACTGCAAAACCCTTGCTAGGAGTCAAATCATTTTATTCAAAACTTGGAACTTTTCTCTTGCATTAAGTGCAAGAAATATTTTAGGTGTTCACCTGCAGTCCCGTATTTTCATGTGCTGCTCGATCTCCTTGGTTTATTATTTCTTCCTCTCATTTTCTAGCCTGTTGCCCCAAATGCCAATGCTAACATTTTTTTTTTTTTTTGATCAGTAATCTTTCTTTATTGGAACTACAGTTAGAAGTTAGATTGCCTTGTGGTTCTGCTGGAAGTCCTGGAGAAGAGCTTTGCCACTAGTATGTGAGAGGGATATTTCCTTCCATTGTCTGCAGGCTCAGGTAGGCTGTATTAATCCATGTTTCTGGTTTTGGTCACTGTTTTTTATGGTGGTGGGATCCTCCAAAGGGGTCTGAGATACAGCTCTGGTTGGAGGCCTAAATCTAGGCAGCCCATTCCAGATTTCATGCTACAACATCTTTCCTCATTACAGAAAGTTCACAGAACAAGGACAGTTAAGGTTTGTAGCAGGATGTTTGTGCTTTTACTGTTTCTCATAAATGTGTAAAATTTGTCTTCAGAAGACTGTAACGAAGGAAAACAGACTGAAGCCAGAACATCCTTAACAGGTGATAGAAATTCTAATCAGGAGGATGTAACTAATTTGTTTAATTTAATTGTGTGAATTTTTGGAGCCAGTCAGGAAGCAAGGGGCAAATTACTTAAAGAAGGAGGTGGGAAGGGCTATTTGGGTGCTTTAGAGGTCCTTGCTGCTTCAGGCATTTTCCTCTTGTCTCTGGCTTTTGCTGCTGGCCTGGAGGATGGACTTACCTGAAAGTTGGTCTTAGTTCATGAGAACAGGTAAGTCATGTTGTTGTTCTTTGCTTCCTCCTCAGAAATTTGAAAGTGTCAATGCTCCCTAAATTGCTAAAACAAATAAAACATTTGAGAGCTCTTACTAAACCAACTTCTGCTAAATACTCAGTGCTTTCTCTTTCTTTTTCTCCCAAGTGCTTCTCATTTCTTCTGTAATAAAAAATAAAATTTTGTCTTGTTTATATGTTTTGCCTTATATTGGCTATACTCTCTCTGGGTCCGGTCATGTGCCCGATCCTTGTTTGCAAAGTGCCAGCTAAGCTCATGGTGCTATAGATTGCTTTATGATAATAATAATTCCCTATGCTATTGACTCATAGTCTCACGGTGCATCTTTTAAGTTTCTATTATAGCAGCTGCTTAGTTCTCTGCCAAAGGAATTACGGCACCTTTGATACATAGGTGTGGCAAGGAGCTGTGCGCAGCTGCAGGGATTTCTGCAACCCTCTGTCCTGAAAGTGGATCTGCTATATGTAGAGAAAGTAGGTTGAGGACTCTGATTTCATTCCCCTCTAGGAACATCTGGATAGAGTAGCACAGGTTGGTTTCCGCTTGATCTCACAGAAGAGCTGCAAATGTATGCAACTACTCCAGGGATCCTAGTTAGAGTTTGCGTTGGTCTGAGTCCCCCTTTAGACTCAGAGCTAACAGGTTGCTGTGTGTTTCCCTGAAAGATCTTCTAACCTACTAAAAATAACCCAATAAAAGCAGAGCTTCAAATTTTACCCTGAAAATACCATTGCTCTGTTTTAAACTTCCCTTTGTACAGAACTTTGTTTTGTTTGTTTGTTTTTTCTAGGGCAAAGAGCTTTTAGAGTTGTCTAAGTGAAAATGAAAGTTTGAGTTGAATCCCCTTGGACTTAAGTGCTTTCATTAACTATCACTTCTAGTCTGGATCCAGATTTCATCCTTGTTATTGTGCTCTGCATTCTGCACCTGAGACCTCAGCATCATAGCAGACTAAAAATTTCCATTCTATGGGGTTTTCTCTTGAGTATCACTCTTTTGACATCTGGAACTCTTTTTGCCTCAACAGGTTTGCAAGTCTGAAGAGAGTTTTACTGGCTGATAATGCAGAAAAGAAGAAATTCTGCAAAATGGTGAGTCTACAAACTAAACCTATCAAACTTGATTATTGCTAATTTGTGCGCAGAACCTGTGGCTTGTGGAAAGTTCTTGCCTGTGGTTTACCACCAATTGTTGTTGCTTATGTTTAAGCATATGTTGCATACAAACTAATAATGGCTCATGCTCAATTTTTGCTGTAACCTTTTTTGTAAAAGGTTGTGGCCAAAGCAGCTGCAGCCTGTCTCTTCCTCTGCATGTTCTATTGACCCTCTTAGAAGAGGTCCCTTTTGTGACAGGCTTTGGACTTCTGTCCTCTCTTCTGCTGCTTTATGCCTTTGTCCTCAAGACTGCTTTTGACTGAATTGGGAGGAAAAATATGGTGGAGAGGAAAACAGCTGCAAGGTATCCTGGCTTGGGGCTGGTGAGATGAAGGCAAGATTTTTTTAAAGGAGGTCACTAGATATGAGAATGATTTGAGAAACCAGGGAAAATATTTTAGCTAATCTGGAGCCAATGTAGAGGGTCCTGCTCTCCATATTGGAGAAGACTGAGTTTGGGCTTGTTTTTTAATCTGGATCTTCTAGCAGGACTGGACTAAACAGGATAAGAGGTAGATGAACTGGAGAAATCTTGAGCTCTCAATGTCAAACTGTAGCAGCTGAAACAGTTTGTATGACCAAGCTCTGCATGTGGGACTGCAGAAAGGAAGACATGCCCTTCAGAGATGATTTGGGAGGACTTCAGGCATGCACCTTGAAAAACAGATGCCTGAAGATCCTGTCCAGCTGCCATCTATGTCTAGAGGTGCCTGAACAACTTGATTTGGGGCCTTGGCATTCCCCTATGTCTCCTTCTCTAGAGAAATATAACTGCTTCCTTAGTCCCTGCACCCAACTGTGACTCAGAAACTACATCTCTGTTTAAGTTTGTAAAGAGTCCAAGCTGGCTGGCATTTTTTAAGAGTGTGCCTAACAACTCTGTGAGGAATTGATGTTCCACAAAACGTGGTCTTTGTAGTCGGAGAAAAAGCTTATGGTGTGGCTCTTGAGAGAATTGCTGTTGAGGATTCACTGTGCAGAGACAGCTAAGGAATGGGTGCCTTGCAGATCAGAACCTGGCTGAAGGCAAGCCTCCTACTCCCAGGACTGTCCATGTACTTTATCTGTTGACTGTTTCATACCAAGTGCAAAAGAAAACCTGGGGGTGAAAATCTAAATCTCTCCTCTTGTGTACCTTCTGACTTCCCTCCCACTCATCTGGGTTCTGCCTGGGAGACAGGGTGCCTAGAAACTAGTTCTTATACTTAAACTGCAGGATTTGATTTGCAAAGATGCAGAGCTTGTCAGGTTTCTGCAGCGTGCTACTTTAAAGCAGTCTTGTCTTTGAGTGCACACTGTTTCCTGTACCTTATTCTTCACTTCTCCAGCATTTCTAATGTTCATTAGAGACCTCTC
The DNA here is from genome assembly GCF_028389875.1 of Rhea pennata. NCBI lineage: Eukaryota > Metazoa > Chordata > Aves > Rheiformes > Rheidae > Rhea > Rhea pennata. The sequence continues at coordinate 7,584,913 of NC_084680.1, forward strand.
CTGTGATTCTGCAAAAAAGGTTTATCTCTAGTTGTGTTCCCAATAACAGATGTCAAGAATCAGGGCCCTTACTCCTGAATGCAGACTGCTGTGCGACTCTGCTCTTACCAAGTTGGAGAAGACTGATTCTCCCTGGCCTGGCTAGTTAAACCCATGGGGACTCGAACTCCTCCGTCAGTGAGCATTTCACGGCAATTACAACAGCTGCTCTGTTCTCAACCAGAAAGCTGGTGTTCCTGCTCACGTTTTAAACTGAATCAGAAAGAAATGCAAACTATTGCTTCAGTGCCTGTGTTTCTCTGATAGGTCTGGAGAAACGTTGCCCTTGCTTAGCTGGTAGAATAGATATAGTCTGTAACTCTTTGGGGAATTAATATTCGTGTTATTAACTTTAACATATTGCTCTCTGTTCCACATCTTTTTGGTTTAACAAGCAAATGCAGACTCAAAAATGATGAGCTTGGTTGAAAATGTTGTACCTCTCTTAGGGGTCTGGGGACTGGGTTTTACCAATTAAAGTGGAAATATGTTTGAACTGCGCAGTGGAAAATCAACATCCAAATTAGCAGTATGTAAGATTAAAAATACTGCGGTAAGAGGACCTCACCATCTATGCCAGTGCCACCCCCTTCAAGGGGGCTGCCCAAGGAAAGGGTGCCTCAGGGGAGTTTGCTTTACCCCTTTCACGTAAAGGGAAGCTTGTCACTCTGGGCCAGAGCATCCTTGGACGGTGCTGCTACAGGGCAGCCCTGATATCCCTGAAGGAAACTCTCCTATGGGATTGGTATAGTGGGTTCACAGGTCAGCCTGGAACCACCACACAGGTTCAGGTCTAGGGGAAAGATAAACATCACTGATCAGAGCAAGCTGAACGTGTGAACAGAAATAGCAGCCCTCTGGCATCTCTTGCCCTTATCAGCAGCACATTCTGTGTGGTTTGTGCGTTGGTTTTTTGTTTTCCCTCCCAGTGAGCAAGAATGTTTTGGGAGAGAGGTCCTGCAGGTGTGGTGACAGTCTCATAGTTCTGGTGAGGCCAAAGATACGGCTGCTCAATTTGCTGTGACTGAGGGCTCTTGCCAGAGGCGTTTGTGAGAAACCACTCCTGAAACGGCCTTCCAGCCCAGTAAGTCACTCGGTGCCTCCTGTCTGCTGCTAGAAATGCACTGCGTGACGTGCTGGGAATAGCCTTTAAACTGAAAGCAGTGATTAGAGAGTGAGTCCCACACCTGTGCTGGGAGAGACCTCCATTTGGGTGATCCTGTCCCTGCCAGCTCAACTCCTCCCTCCCCAGAGGTGGTCACCTCCTTGGAAGGATGCACTGCCCAGCACCATGTAAGAAAATACCCCTAACACGTTCCTCTTCTAAAGTTATTTGCACATGCTAATGCAGTTACACGTTTCCTAATCCTCTATCCCTGTATGGAGTAATCTTTTCATGAATGCAGTATACAGTTAAGCTCTGGAAAGCTGTGGAGACATCATGCTTAAATATTGACAGGTTATTTATTAGAAGCATGACACAAGCAATCATGGATGAGTTAGAAGCCTTTTAATGAGGAATCTATCAGAATCTGCTTCTGGAATGTATTTGCTTGGATTTTCTACCCTAATCCCAAGTACTGCTAGCTGTTTCTTAATCTCTGGAAAGCATGCTGGTATAGGTGATCTAAGTGTGATACGAATACCCAAGCATAGAGCTTTTTGTTGAAATAAAAAATGACCTAGCCTTTGAGCAAAGCATCCTGTTAGGTTTTGTGATAAAGGTGAATTTGTTTTGCCCCGGGCTGTCACGCAGCACTGCGTTCCGTAGCTATAGTCCATGTTGCATTTTTAAAATATTTTCCCATCTATGAGCATGAAGTTATAACCCAGTCTCCTGGTGTCAGCACTGCTGTGAGCTTTTCTGTCCTGCTTTTATTAACCTTGAATGACTTTCACTTCAGAAGCCAATGTGCGCAGTCCCTTCCGTCTCGACACCCATATGTATGCAATTGCATAAATAAAGAAATAATAAGCCTCTACACCATTAAATTCAGGGAAGTGATGCATTTCAAATGCAGAAAACAGAAACAACCGAGAGTCTTGCTAAATTTTACACTAATTTACACCAGAGGGAATAAGAAGTCTCTTAAATCAGATGCTAATTTTGTTTACTTAACTTCCTAGTCAGCACAATGACCTTTCATCCATGAGTATGAACAAATTAGTGCAGAAGTTCTTTGTGGGAGACTGGTGAACTTGCCTCAACCTGATACAGAATAATGCCCAATTAAATCTACTTCTAAACAGCTCTGCCTTCCCTTCTAGAAGGAAGTTTCAGATAAAAGAACAAAATGATACGCTTTTTATTTGCCACTTTATAAAATCTCTTCGCGTAATGCAAACAACCCTAACCCTAGTGTGTCTGATACAGGATTTGCGATGCTCTCAGTTATTGGTAAGAGGATAAGAAGCTTATTGCTGTTTATCAGGGAGAGGATAAAAGATTCTCTGTTCTTCCTGCTAGAAGGAGGATGGATTTCCATGTTTATCAATAATCAGGGAAAGGTTGGGTAGGAGGGAGATATTTGGGTGACAAAGCCATAAACACTAAAAATATCTTTCTGGTAGGTGAAAGAACGAGAGTTCTTCGTATTTGGTAACAGGATAAGAGACACTGAGCATGCTCTCTGGTAAGATAAGAAGCTTACAGTGAAGAGAAAATGCTTCTTGGTATCAACATAGAGATTCAGAGGCCACCCGATAATTAGGAAGCAGTTAAGCAGCTACCTGGGGATGATTTGCAATGGGAACGACGGGGTTCTTGAGGCTTGGCAACAGCCCTGAGCCCACAGGGCTTCGGTAGGGGTGACTGCCTGCCTGTGTCTCCATGCCTCAAGAGACTCATCTCTCCTCGGGGGATGGGGGAAGGGAGCACCTGGGAACCCTGAGCCAAGGAGCTGCGGCTGTGGGAAAACAAAGGAGAGGGCACATACCAGCCACGGTCTCCAGCAGCACGGACCTGGTGCTCACCAGTGTCTCAGCAATGCAGGAGACGGAGGATTCGCCATCCTTCTTGGGGTCCTTCAGCGGACCTGAGCCTTCCTGGGGCTAAGACACTGCTTTAAACCTCCACCCACGTTTCCCAGGCACCACTAATTCCCCTTGCAATTGCTTGGGTGATGAAACGTGGCTCTCAAGATCCCATGTGGACACAAGGGTGGCCTTGGGGCAGTGGGTGGCAAACATCCACAGATATGAAGATACCTCTGGTATCCACCCCACTGCCACCTCCTGCTCTGCCCAGACCCACAAGATCTCTTCCCAGAGGTGAAATCAGGATGTTGGTGCTCAGCATGGGAAACGAGGCAGGAGGGAGAGAAGGTGGCAATCCCAGTGCGATGCCAGGCATGCAGAGGGAAGCTGGTCCCTTCCTCACACCGGAGCACACCCTTTGCTGTGCTGTCATTGTTGGTTTGATGCAAATTTAATATCCATGAGTTATAACAACAGAGAGCCAAACAATTTCCTAGCATTTGTCACACAGTAAACGTAAGAGACAATGCCGCCAAGTGCAGAACACTTGATTCACTGAGCTGTAAAGAAAGGTGCCTGCAACACCCTGTTCGAGCACTTGTCTGGAAGAAAATTGAGTGAAGCATCTGGCAGGAGGAGGAGTGTGATTATGGGCCTCTGACAGGGCTCGGTGCATCAGGTGTTGGCATGTTTGCCGGGGTGCTGGATGTCTGAGGAAGGTTAAAAGCAAGTGCATCAAAATGTTAAGTCTGAAGCGCAGGGAGCTGTGAAATGGCACGGGGCCTATGAGCAAGTCTGCCTGCCCCACTCGGGTCCAGCACGGATTTTTTTCTTATGAATGCAGATGCAGGCATCAATCCCAGGTTGAACCAGACGTGCAGTCAGCAGGGTGGTCTCTGGCTTGGCTGCACCTCCTTCTGCATCTGGGCACAGCTGGTGCAAAACACCATCGACCTCCTTTGGTGTGGCTGGGACTGTGCTCCTGGCTTTGTGGACATCCAGCAGCAAAGTGCTCCTGCCCACCCTGCACTGAAACGGGAACTGTCTGGAAGAATGAGTTTGGATTTTCAAAGAAAAGAACCCTATTGGCATTTAATGGGAGTTGATGTCTAGTCTCTCTTTTGGTGCTTTTGTAAATCTCCGTCCAGGAGTCAGTCTCCATTGCATCTGTTTCCGACAGCCTGAGCATCCTCAGTCCATCTCTTCCACCCCTGGAGCAACGAAAGGCCCCAGGTCGCAGTGGCAATGCAGGCTTTGGCTCGTGCCGGGACAGGAGGGACCCGAGCAGAGTCGGGTCAGCTTCTCCTTTCAAAGCAAGCTTACCCATGAACGTGTGCATCAAGAGCAATGCGATTACTGCAGCAGTGGTGGTTTAAAGACAGAGATGAGACGAGGCTTGTGAGGCAGTTAATATTTTTTCTTTTAATCCACTCATGCTGTGGAGGGGAAGGAAAACAAGCTATCCACTGCACACATGTATGGTGCGAGGCAGACTGCCACTTCTCCCCAAGCTACCGGAGACTCCCTATTTTAGGGCTTTTTGTTCATTTACTTATACCCCTACCATGCTGTGCCAGTGTGGGCAGTGTCTGCCTCCAGCTAAAATATTCCAGGACACTTCAGGGAAAACCAGTGCAGGAAGGAAGCTGCTCCTTTATTTTTTAATCAGCAGCTCAACCAAGTGATTCTAATAGCTCTCTTTTGAGCAAGGACTTTCAAGGTAGCAATGGCTGTCTTGACTTTTAAAAGCAGTGGTGGTCTGGCTATTTTTTTCATAAAGTCGGTTTTCACATACTTGTTAGTTTGGCAGCTTTACAGTCTGTCACTTATATTAAACTTTCACAGGTAGCCACTAATTGTGCCTCTATTTTCGGGAGGCCCTGGGGTCTGGGGCTCAGCAGAGCTGAGTGCTTTGCAGCTGAAAGCAACTTGCATTTCCCAGAAGAATAGGCTTAGGCTGTCTTGTGACTTGGGGGGGGAAGCAAACAAAAAACCTCCAGGCGCAAGGGCCACGTGGGAGCTGGTTCAGCGTGCGGATAGTCACAGCTTCAATTCCTCCCTGCAGAACAAACCGGGCTTAAATCAGTCACAGAGGAAGGGGGGGGAAAAATCACTCTGAGTTGTGTGGCAGAGATAAGAATGAGCAAAAGTGGGGTCTCGCAGTCAGCATTTAGCGTAATGTGCCTGCTCGCGTAGCTCCTTTCTGGTCCCGGGGGAAGAAGGCAGTGGTCAGGAGAGCTGTCCTCTCTCCAGGCTGCTTCTCCATCAGGACCTGGGCACCACCGGCGGTAAAGAGCAGGCTCTTCTGCTGCAGGCACAAGCTGTTCCTGCCACGTTTTTATCTCCTTGTAGGGATCGCCGTGTCTTTCTCCTGCCTCTGCATGGGGAGCTTAGGAGCCGTCTGTCTGTGCACTACCCGGGCCACCGGGTTTCTTCCCTGCAGAAACAGCTGCTTAATCCTTCCCGTTGCAGTGGGGCCGAGCAGCCAGCACAGCCCGGCACCCACCGCGCACGCCCGGCACCCACCACGCACGCCCGCCGCTGCCAGGCGGCGAGTGGCCGCACTCGGCCCCAGGAGTTTGGACCGGAGAGTTAAACCCGCGTTCGCGGGCGCTGCGGACGCGGCGCTGGGGCTGCCTCCGCTGCAGACGGGCAGGACGCTGCCGGGAGCCGGAGCCAGCGCCCGGGTCTTTGCGGATAAGGATTTAGGTTTGGGCTCCTCTCCAGCCTGTTCGAGGAGCGGATTCGTGCCTCGCTTATCCTCCCCTTAACGACCCCTCCAGCTCGGCGGATAAGCACGAAACCAGACTAGTTATCACAGGCATCCAGATGCCAGCTAGCGGAGCGCATCCTCTGCCGAGGGCTGGCGCGGCCGCTTGGCCTCGCCGAAGCGTTTCGGAGGGGCCCTCGTGAGATGCTCCTGGGGCTGGCGGGGGACCAGGCTGCCGGGGCGGGGGGGCCGGCGGTGGTGGAAACCTCTGCGCTGAGCCTGTTGCAGAGCACAAGGTCTTTTCTCCGTGGCTGTTGCTGGGTGGATTGGGTAGAGGTGCTTACCGTTTTTAGAGGCAGAAAACACCCATCCGTTGGTTTTAGGAAGCCGGGGAGGAATAAGCTGTCCCCTCTGAGCCTGCTCGCTGTTGCTGCACACCAGCAACTGTAAAACGCCCCGAATCTTTAGGTCCTTGATTTCCACATCAGGGCCTGAAGCATCGGAGTGGGATCTGTGCTGAAACAGCATGGGGAAACCTGCTGCCCCAGCCAAGACAGCAGGAGAAGGGAAAGCAATTTATACGGCTTTTTTTTTTATTATTTTTCAAGAAATAAGGGCAACGTTTCCCTCCCCAGCACACGCTATCGAATGCATCCAGCAAGGCCTGGGCAGGGCAGGGAAACGGGGGAGCCCCGCCGGCTGGAGGCGGCTTTCCCTGCCCTTGCGCCGGCGGGCGGCGAGGGAGTTCAGCATCCCGCCGCCAGCTGAAATCTTTCTCTCTGGAGTTTAACTCCAGCAAAGGAATGATTTGCTCTTACAGCCTGTTAATGAATTTCTGAAATAAGGAATTAATTACAGTCTGTCTAAATTAGAGTTGTCCTATCCTTTGAGATCCATCTTTTTGATTCTAATTAATTTTAAAAATTACTTGTAGAGTCTTCAGTAGAGATTCTAATTTATTTTACTTTAATATTATTTCTCTGATAAGCAATTTAATTTTTAGATCGGAATCCACCTAATCTCAAATTTGTCACACAAACTCTACTCTCTAAGATACTGTTTACTGCTTTTTGGAGATGACAGATCATGATGCAGAAATCATTCTTTCTTCTTTTTCCTTTTTAAATACCTGAATGTGTGTGCTCAAAGGAGATTAATTGAAACCCTCTACTGTGCTATCTTTAGAAAAAATCCTTGATATTTTAGAACCCAAACCAAATATTAGTTATAAAGCTTCTCTAATTGCACTTTTTTATGGAGAAAAATGCCTGTCTAATTTTCTTTTTTGAAAGAACATTTGCTTTATGGGTATTTGCTGGTGTTTGACACTTATTTAACTGGCTGTTTTTTATTAACTCGTGTTCCCTGCATCAAGTGCACTGGCAGCTGGGGAAAATTCAAATATCAGTTTTATGTTCTTATCAAAGCTGCCATCTCCCAGGCTTTAATAAACTGCATAGCAAACTTCCTCCGACTCCTTATCCGTCTGTCCTGTTTTAGACTTCAGAGCATTATTTTTATTTTATTTTGGTGATTACCGTGCCCCAGCTAAGATCCTTGCCCCCATTTTGCCAACTGCTTCCTCCACAACACCTTCAGGCCAAGGGGAAAAGGCCACCAAGGGCCAGCGCTGGGGCTCATCCTCCACATCTGGGCAGCAGTGCCAACCTGGCCCACGATGAGGACATGGACAGGAGCACTTGATGCTTGGATGCAGTGGGAGAGATGTTGATATCTAAGGGTGGGTGTCTGTTGCACCAGCCTGAGGAAAGGGTTGAGTAGCGTAGAGGAGGGAGCAGACATGCAGCCTTGGCCCCCCTGTAGGTGTTTCTACCTCTTTCTCTCAAATGTAATTGTGATTTGGTGAAAGGTTTTTTTAAAAAAAAAAAATGTTAGTGAGGAACAAAGACTTAAAAATCTTCCAGTATCTGCAAAAATGTTTGCAAATGAAGCCCTAGAGTCATGGAAGTCTTACTGGTGACTTCAGCACAGCTTGGATTGTCCCATTAGGCCCTATTCGTGCAAAGGGAAAAGCACCCTGCTCCGCCGCTTCTCTGCCTCGCTTCCCCGCGCCCCTTTCAGGTATGTTTGCAGGCCACTGCTGGTCCTGGCATGAGCTGAAGAGCTCCAGTGTGACCAAGCTGAAGCCATCGCTCAGCTGTGCATCAGCCCACCATGCGAGGCAGCCCTCCTCCGCCAGGACTGCGCTTCCCTGAGCCGCATTTGCATGCAAGCTACATATGAAACTCCTTAGTTATTTTGGATGATTTTATATTATAGTTTGTTTGGGTTCTTAAGCTCCTTCTATTTGTATTTTTTAATTCCCACCTGTGTATGGTATGGATCTTGGATTCTAAGAATCCCAGATGCTTAGCAGATGGTTAGCTTGAAAAAATAATCAAAGAGGCAGCAAAATTCTGTGTTCATGAGCTCCTATTTATTTCAATCTGGTGTTTTGCCTCACAACAAGACTAATAAGCAATTACTCTAGCATCTCAAATGCTTATGCAGTGTAAATGCATCTGTCAACCAGATTCAACATCATCAATAAAGCTGCCAAAGCTGTTCATAATTCAATGATATATGCTTTGAGAATCTTTTTTGAATATAATTTAAAGATTGCAGGCCTATGATTCTGACATTATTTTTTATGTGTTTAAAATACCTCCAGCTGGAAAGATCCCTGCTTTGCATCACATAATCACCTTTGCCTATGTGGACTACTGGAGACTGTGCCATTTGGCTCATGTGCCAGTCTTATTTTCTGGCTAGTCTCTGACAAGATTCCCACTAGGACTAGGGCTGTGGCTGCAAAAGTCTTCCTGGGATTTGCAGCATTTCTTTACCTCCTTTCCGTTCTGGTGAAATTCACCCCTGTGCAAAATGCTTTCAAAACACCTATGCATGGGCAAGGTCCACTGAAGCTGTTAAGTGCTGAATGTGAGGCTTCATGGGGTAATGTGTTTTAAACATCTCTCATAGCCTGACACCTTTAGGAAACAGGCTGATGTGATCATTCTCTGCATGCATGTGCGTGTATATCCTCTCAATTGCTTTTGGGGGCTTGAGCCCAATTTGACAGAGAAGATGTCCCAAATACGACATTTTCGTTAACGCACATCAGTACGTTATGGTGCCCTTCTGCAAACTGGCACCTTGCCTAAGTTTTGACATGACTTACAACGAGGCCACGAGTACCCTGTCCTGCTCTCCTGTCCTCTTACACCACCTTCATCTCCCAAGCGCTGCGTCCTCCTTCCTTCGCTCTGCGCAGCTGCAAACCTCATGCACCGCTGCACCCCATCGTGTATCACTGCACCTCCATGACTGAGTTTGCACGGACCTTCCCAGGCACCTGCTTTTCTTCCGGCTCTGAGGAGGTCTTCCTCCCATCAGGATCATTTTGTGCGAGTCAAAGTCCTCCAGGTGCCTTGGGCACCACTTGTGCTAATTTACTCTGCCTCCGTTTTCTAGCTGCCCGCTGCTGTGCATTTCTCTTTAGCTTGTTTTTTTGTGTGTGTGTGCGTGCCTTATGCCGAGTTAATGACATACAGGTTTCTCAGCAAAGAGAGATCTCAATGATTTTTTTTTTTTGATTCTTTTTTTTACATCTCTGTGTGAATAAGAATCTGAGTCCATCGATGTGGGAGAGAATCCTCCGTGGCTTAATTTCTTTGCTCTCAACTGTGTCTGTTCCTGAAGGAAAAAGAAAAAAGAAATAAAAAGATGGTTAAGGCAACATGCTAGGAGCAGCAGTCTAGGTTGGAAAAAGGAAGAGCTGTAAAAGCGGCTATTTGGAGAAGATAGGTCTCACCTTCAGGCAAGAAGGACTAGCTGATCCGGGGAGCGACGGCGTGGAGGGCTGAAGCTGGGTGCAGGACACCAGGATCACTCCTGCCGGCAGATGATGCTCTGCGTGAGTGTGTTGTACAAGCGCTACGTGTCTGTGTGTCTGTCCTGAGGCTGACTCCATCTCGCTCGGTCCCCTGACTTGCGTAAAAGCCTCCTGGAGTGGGAGGCCGTCTTGCCCGGACCCTCGGGGACCTATAACGCGGGAGGTGAATCGGTGGGGCAATGTCACAGCTGCTGTGGAAGCTGGTGCAGGAGCGAACGCGGTGGGGACGAGGACGAGCCGAAGCCCCCGCTGCTGCCGGGGGGCTCCCGTGCGTGGGCAGCAGGCAGAGCATCGCCGATAAGAGCCGGGCAGCAGCTGCCCGATCGCTCCGGAAAAGCGACGCCCGCCGGGAGAGTCGGCACCGAGCCGGAGCCGCAAGGAGTTCGGGGTTGGCGAGGAGCGGATCGTCACAAAGCTGCCCCGGGTGTATAAAACTTTCGTGACGTTCCCTCGGTTCCTCGCGGCGAGTCTCGGGGCGCCTCCTGCGCTGCTCGGGGAGGTCAGCTGGGGTCGTATCGATCTTTCTAGCTGCGTGGGCGTCAGGCGTAAGCAGAAGCGACCACGGGGCGTGCGCGCCAGCGCTCGGGTGGACCCCGCTGCAAATACCCTTCCGGTTCTGCAGGGCGAATTCCAGCAAATGTAACGTTTTAGGGGTGGGAATTAGCTCACGTTTTTCCAGCAGATGAGGTAGAAATGCCAAGTTTCAGGTTTGCACCAGCAAAAACTAATCAGGCTCCAATCAAACCCTGTCCCCTGTTATCTTGACGGTTGCTGACGATGATGGATGGAGACAGGTTTAGGAGATCAAATGCTTTTAAGTGCCAATGTGGCACCTGGTGGACCGGACAACGTGAGGCCCATGTGTCACCACCTCTGCTGGCCCCAGCCCCCCCCCCCCCCCCCCGCATTTACTGTTGTTCTGAGTTAATGATTTCTCCAAGATATTTTACCCTGTTCTCCCACATGCTCATTTTGTGTGTTTCTCTGTTAGGGATAGGCCACTGAGTGAAATTATAACCGCGTGATTCTTTCTTTTCCCCCCGAACCACCAGTGGCTTGCTATTTTTGATTATTTTTTACAATAGTCAAAATCGGCTCTCTGCCTGGAGGAGTTTTAGAACAAAAACTTCTGAAATGGCAGCGGTTCTTTAATGCAACACCTGGTGATAAGTTTGTACGATTATAAGTTTATTCTGCTTTTGCTGGATGTAAGAAACACGTTTCTTAAAGATCTCGCTGCCCGCAGAAGACGTCCCAGCAGGGGCGTTAGGCAGGCGGAGGAATGATGGGGATGGTCAGCGCCTCCGAGAGGGCTCGTGCCCCCGCGTGGGCTGGTGGGATGGTAGAGCCTCTCCCGCGGCCCTTTCCACGCCTCCAGGGCAGGAGGCTACCAAAGGGCTGCGGCACTGAGTATTGAGCCGTAGGAGGATCCTGGACCTTGGGATCGCAGCTGGATTTCACAGCAAGGGCCACGAGCAAAATCGGGAGCAAACAGGCTCCAATGCTGCTCGGGGGGAGGCACTGGGGTTTAAGCACGGAGGGAAATGGGTTTTACTGTCGGTGATTTCGGGCTTGCAGCCGCGGAGGGAGGAGGTGGCTCTTCTCCCGCCGCCCTCCCGCGCTTGGGGCTCGTGGGCAGAGCTGAGGCTTTCGCAGCGTTTTATTTCTACGTTTTAGAAATCCCGGGCCCTTTCCAAGACGCCTTTCCGCCCTCGCCTGAAAGCCGCCCCCGTCCCCCGGGAAACCCGATATTCCTCCGTGCGGGGCGGAGGGCGGCGAGCAGCGAGACGCGGCCGGCTGGCAGTTACCGTTTTCTGCTTTTCTGAGCATTAACATCATGATTGCACTGTCTAAATAATGACCAGGCTCTGGCCTCCGTATTACCTACCTTAAGCATGATTTACTGTCGGAATAAATTAGCCCTTAAAGCAAAGAATCAAAAATAATTGGCCTCATATCCTGGTCTCTGTTTTATCCTCTGCTCTTTTTCACTTTCCATGTGTCCTTCCCTTTCTTTCTCTCCTTATTCATTCACTGTAATTTTTCTTCCTCCTTTGTGTTCCTCTTATTTTCCTCCTTACGTGGCTTTTTGGGATGCCTCTGGCCAGGAGGTGCTGCGAAAGCTATTGCAGCCCCACACATGTGAAGGGGGGCAGCTTTATGCATCTTCCTGCAGGATGGGCTCAAAATTGTGTGTGTGTGTTAGTGTGTGCATGTACACACACACATGAACACATCATATATATTCATGTGCGCATATATATGTGCATGACTATATACAGAGAGGGAGGGAGGGAGATGGAGAGCATCCTCCTGAGCGCCGGCACGTGCCGTCGACGAGCTCCGTTTCTGCGGGTGTCTCCGACTGCCCCGTGAGGTCTCTTTTGCCATCAACGCTGCATGTGCGTCGCCCCAAACGCACAGCTCTGAGCTGGCTTATTCGGCAGTGCGGTATAAATGGGAGCGACTCGACTGCTCTTGCTGTTCAGCTGCTCCGAGTAATCCCAAACAGAACAGCTTGAAAGACTGGAAGGGATTGGGTTTTCGGCTTGTTTTTCTTTTTTCCCCTGAGTTGCTAATGCGCGTTTCGCGTGCAGGCGCGCGGTTCCGGTCCTCTTTGAGAATGCACACGGCGGCGTGCAAAAATAAAAGATTGCATCTCATGCATTATGCATGCCCCAGCAGCCCGCTTTGACGGATTACCCAAGCAGCTTCCTCAGATGGGGGGGGATATATTGGAACGAGCATCTTTCCAAAGAAATGACGGGATAAACAGGTGAAAACCAGGCCGGCAGAGCCGAGTGAAAGCGAAGGGCCAAGCGTGAGCGTGGGACGGGCGGTGGCCGCCTCGCGGTGCTGCAGCCCGCCCCTCCCCGGGCGCCCAGCGCCGCCTGCCCAGCCGTCCGCGCACCTCGTTTTACACTGCTGGGAGTTTATTACTGGGACGACTTTGTGTCTAAGCAGGCAGGGGAAGGTGGTATTTGTGCATTTGCTGCTTTTTATTTGCTAGGTTGGAAAGACCCGGTCGTTGCAAGGCGGCGCCGGTGCTTCGGGCTGGGTTTGGGGCTCCTCTGGCGACAGCAGCGAGCTGTGCAAAAACGTTCAAAGCTACAGCTCCAAACCTCAGCTTTTCAGCGTTACTGATGCCAACGGGCCCCGGCCCTCCGCAGCGGGGCCCGTGAGCCCTTAGCTCAGTTCGGGGGCGCGCGGCGCGGCGGCGGCTTCACGCTCCGGGATTTTCGGGCCAGCAGCGCGCGGCTTCGCTGAGCTCGGGAAGCTGCAGCGCTTTTTTATTTATTTTATTATTTTTTTTTCTCTCCGGCAAGTGCAACTTGCTTTTGCCATCTAGTGGCTGTCCAAAAAAAAAAAAAAAAAAAAGGCTCAAAAATAGACGTGGGAAGCCAAAGCGGAGCAGGCAAGAGGTCGGTAAGGGGGCGGGCTGGGGGGAGAGGGTCTGTGCTGTGGAAGCACCATCCTTGGGAGCGCCTCGCGCCGTCTCGCTGCATCCATGCTGCTGCGGTGCAATGCCTTTTTTTTTTTTTTTTTGCCTTTTTTATCCAGAGAGTTCCAGAAGGCGTTGCAGCTTTTTTCAAGCTTTCTTTCCATCGTGCCATTTCCGTTGGCTTTGCGAGTGAGGGCAGGATTTTCTTTCCTTCGAGGTCAGGAGTATAAAAATACCTCCTCCTCCTCCCCCCGAAAAAAATGTCAGCAAGGCTCGTTCACGTCGGCTCAGCCTTTCGCCTCGACTCAAATACCAGCCCAATCTCCTGCGCTTCTGTTTCTCGACACTCAAATGCATTAGCATTGATTTATTTTTAATACAAGCAACCACCTGTGGTTTTGAATATTACTTTTGTTTGCTGCCGTCGGCAGCTGCGGTTGTGCCGCTCCGCTCGGGCTGCGGCTGCCGCCTCCCGGGCACGGTGCCTGGGCTATTGCGTGAGCGCAGAGCTGCCCCTGCCCGCAGCCGAGGCTTCGCCGTCCTGCGCGAGAGCCGCCCGCTCGCCAGCGTCTCTCAGCCTGGGAAAAGGCTTGGAGGAGCCCAAGGTCACGCAAGGAGAGAGGACAGACCGCAGGGCTCCCGATACCTGCTCGCTCCCCTCCCCGTGGTTCGAGTGACCTTGCACATAAAATCAAAGCAGAGTCAGGAACTCGCTAAGCAAATGAGCCCCCTCCTTTAATGCCATTTGCTTATGCAGCTTCTTTTCCCCTTGCATAATTATTTCTAAAGGAAAATTTAATTTTGCTCAATGGCAACAAAGTTTAACACTCCATAAGCTTTGTCTTTTGCAGCCCTCCATCTGGTAAGCGGCTTTTTCTTCCGTTAATTATTTTTAAACCAGCCCAGTAAATTGTGTGTGTGTTTAAAAGGCACTTCTCATTAAGATGAAATACTTTGATCTCGCAGGATCATCTCTTTTTAAAGAGGTAATGATGTATTACAATTTTTTTCGCCAGCTAACCCAGTTTCAGTATCTGTCTCCCTCCCGGCGCCTGTGCACGCTCCCGCCCTGGAGAAGATGCACGCGGTGCTGTAAAGCGGATGCAGCTCTCGCAGCTGATCAGAAAGAAAAAGGGGTCAGGAGACGAGCTCTGCGAGGGCACGGCAGGGGACATGAAGCAATAAGTGGCAAATCATCTCAGGAAAGGGAGATTATTTATTTATTTATTTAAGTACAGATGGTGTGGAAATGAAAAAGGCTGCAAGACCAAGAGACTTGGGTGCCTATATATAGACATACAGCTGTTTCCTTCAGGTGTTGTAACTCAAAAACGTAGGATGATTAATTTTGAAAGTTGAAATGTATAGCAGACCCTGATTACATCTGAGTGTCTATAATTTAGCTACTTAGTAAAATTAACTTGACGTTTTTAGTGAGCTGTGAGGACAATAACGTGTGAAGAGACTGAAGCGCAAGTTTGACTGTGTGCTCTTTCCTTACCTCCCCCCCCCCTTTTCAATTTGCAAAGTTTAACTTTTTCCTTTTTTTCCCCAGTATCTTTCCTCTAATCCAGACAGATGAATTTGCTTCCCCCTGCTGTCAGCAAAGACGACAACGTTTCATTTTTGAGCTTTCATTTCCCTTGATGGACAGGAGTTGCATGTACTCAGCAACCATAATCCGAGACAGAGGCTCAGGACCGCTCAGGTGGGGACCGTAGATTGGGATTTCCAAGTCAGGTAACGTTTATCAGAGCATGAAACCCACAGGAAGGCCATGGGCCCTCAGACTAAATCCAGTTGCATAGTTAAAGAAGGCCTGTTTCTGAGAACTGCTGAAAAGTCAGCCGTACAAGGGAGCATGGAAACAGGCACCCTGAAAGTACAGCCTTCATGTTGTTTTTCTTTAATAAAAATACATTTACGTACACAACAGATGCAAGGACAAGTGCTAGGCGTATGGAATCTGCCAGACGACCCTGCTAACCACTATGGACCAGATTATCCGAGACTTGTGCTGTATCTAGGGCTTGTGCGGGCAGTCACCCGGAGGTCGGGAGCGCGGATGTGCCCACAGGGAGAAGGGAACAGCCCCAACCGTTCAGTACCACGTTCAAATAGAGAAGCAAAGGGATTAAGAGTGTCTTTGCAGTGGCCAGAGAATACTATATTTGAATATCAACACCTAGTTGGGAAAAGTGCGTGGCGGAGATAGTGGCTCTTACTATACATTGAAACCCAGAAACTCATTTGAACTAATCAATCAAAGCTTCGGGGAGGGGACTGGGGGAGCTCCTAGGGCTTGTCTTAGGCTCCGTGTGTTGTGCACGGATTCAGCTGAGTGTGCGTCACCAGAACTGTCAGGCTGACTCATGGCTCTCAGCCAACTCTTTGGGTGTACTAGCTATCTCCACAACCACATCCCAATAAACATAAACGGCTCTTCTGCGAGGGGGACTACTGCAGGTTGGTTATTCTCTAGGGAGCGCTAGTCAAGAAGCCAGTACAACTGCAAGCCTGGGTCGAGATCTCCCAGACCTGGTGCATAGCTTCTTGGATGACTAGTGACATCATCAACTTGAAACAAAATCATGCTTCGTGTGAAATTCATTTATTTCAATGGAGCTGTTGTACCCAATCATTGCTTTCAGTTACGGAGAGAGTTAAATTAGCCTGCCTTCCCGGGTCACTTTGTGCCACTGACAGCACATCGCATATAGTTGGTTCTGGCTGCTCCAGCAGCCAAGACTGAAGGTAAAATTGAAAAGGCCACAGGTGGGATGCATGGAGCAGGTAAGGAGCACAACTAAGTATATTTTAGGATAATGTTCTCTGGCTTGGCCAAAATATTCCTATTATTTATATCAGCATGGGACATAAAAGCCACATAATAAAAGATTTCTTTAAATTCAAGAAACATTCTTATGGGTTTTTAGCAGAAAAATGGATGTCACAACTGTCTTACTGTGTCCCCCAAAATGTTCTTCCTATCCGTACAGATCTCAGCAGGGTCTAACGTTTTACCAAAAGCAAAATCTCTTTGGATCGTGACTTCTTGAAAGCAAGTTTCCAATACCCACGCTGAGTCATGACAGGCACTTCTACCACACCTTACAGATGCTGCAGATAGATACGGGCTGGACTAATTTCAGTCACTCTCAGGAAACAAATGATCGACAGCAGCTGTTATGAACATTGCAATCACTTGGCTGCCTTGTTCAGTAAGTAAGCGCTCACATTTCTGAGGTTTTAAACAAAATAACACAAACAGATTTGTGGTTGTTCTCAATTTTAATGAATTGCCTGATTCTAAGTAGCATTTTCAGATCTAGCATCAAATCTAGGTTTCTAATAGGATAATGAGAAAGCTCAGCATCAGGTAGCTTCCAGAAAAATCTTCCAGAGATATGTTTATGTTTTATGTTATGTTTCAAATGCTTTAAAATACTGAACATTTCTCACAGTACTACAAAACAATGACAATTGGCAGAATTAAGTACTTTAACTGCATTCTTTAATTTCAGCAATATAGAAACAGTTGAGAGGTGGATCATGCTCTTGATTCTTTCAGAACCTGTTTGACTATAACAACAAGTGGTTTTCTAACACAAGTACAAATACAAAATTTCAAATGAGCCAGCTTTTAAAAAAATCTGGATTTTTCTTCAATACTTCCAGTACCTGTTTTCTGTAATAAATATTAAAAACCATCCTTTACATCACAGAACATGTTAAATAAGTTATTTACCAAAAGCTTTTCTTTTCTTTTTTTCCTCTTCTTTTTTTTTTTTTTTTTTTTTTTTTCTGACAAAGGCTGACTCCAATAAAAGAGCTAAATGAACATTTTTACATCAATAAATAGTAAGGCACGAAGAAGCATACAACAGTCACGGGAATAGTCTTTATTAATGGATCTTTCTCCTTCAGAGAATCCTTTTTTTGCTGGTGTAGGAAGCCGCTTTTTGATTCTCTGCTGGTTGAACCTGATTAGAAAAGCAATAATTATTACTATTTTGCAGTACCTCAAATGCACACCATTTGTTCCTGGTGTTGAGCCATAATCCTGCAAAAGGATCTGTAAATATGAACTCCTATATTCAGCAGATCTTCAAATTAAAGTGATAATGTTTCTATAAGCATACAGACCTCTTTATGTCATGAACTTGTAACTCAGGGAGGGATGAGACAACAGTATAGCAGCTGCTTAAGCAAGGGTTTTGAGAAGGCACTGCTGACAAAGATAATGAAGGAAAGATTCATAGAGAATTTAAGGGAGAGCAGGGAAATGTACAATCATTCAGAGTGGAATGGTGTGAGGAGAAGTATGGGATTTACGGGACAAGAAATATATAATATCCTTCAGGGAGTAAAGTCTGAACCTTCTGGGAGAAATCAAATCTGAAGAGTGAATAGTCAAACACTCAAACTAATTTAATACACTGCATTAGCAAATAGCTGTTTACAGAAGCTTTGCCTATTGGGTCTATATTTTAAAAAAGCAGCGCCAGTTATTAACACATACAGCAGCTTTAAATAAGGATTCTTTTTGCGAGCTTAGCCAGTAGACAGGTTATTAGACTGTGACCTGCTGAAAATAAACTACTGGAAGAAGCAGCCAGACATGCAAATATTAATCTAGAGAAAGTATCAGAAAAGTTACTTGGTTACTTAGCTAGTTGCTTGTTCAGTCATAAAACTCTAATTTAAACATTAAGTATTACGGAATGCTTACTTACCATGCTAAACTGTTGTCACGTAGACTTGATCATAACACTGTGCCCCAGTGGCAAACCCAAAGCAAATTAGACTAATGCTAATGAATGTATGCCACCAGCTTTAAATGTAAGCAGAAATTTTACTTACTTCCAGGTTTCCTCTAGCCTTCTTCAAGACATCATGAGTTAAAACCACTGGAAAGAAAGAGCATATTAAACAGAATACTGCATGGTTTTTCTATAAACTTCTCTTTACTGGAATCTTATGCCCAAATATTAACGTATGCACATACGTTTACAAGATGGCCAGTGACCAGGCAAGCCCCACTCTCATGCAGCCCCCTCCCCACCAGTTCAACTTTCTTATCAAAATCCAGAGCTGGTACTCCCTCCTAAACATGTTTTAAAAGCTCAAGCTGCTGTACAAACCTCCAATTACAACAAGCCAAGATACAGGGGCAATATTATAAAAACAGAAATAGTTATAGTGGAGCAGAATAATTTGCTCAGGACCACAGGGCAGGCCAGAAGCACTGCCAGCACCAGAATGCCATTTCCTACTCCCTTGCCTATATTCCAACTACCACTTAATCAACTATTCAGATGTAAGCGCTGTATGGGAAGTCTTTTCAAAGTGTTTCTCCCGTAACAAGAACTATATATGTGAAAACGGACATCTCACCACTACACTTAACATCACAGGTGTGCACAGCCCCATGTGATACTGATGACCTGGATCCTTTGATCCAAGGTTATCAAAGGGATCACCTTCTGTCCATTTTAAGGAAAGATGGTGAATGATCTAACTACAATTTAACATATTAGGTAGATTATTGAGGGCAGGGGAGGCTGAGAGAAACAGTAGGATGGAGTGGTTTAGGGAAAGGATGAGATGGGAAGAGGAGGACAGATGGCAAAACAAGTCAGCTAGCTCCTCCAGAAGTTCAAGGACAAAGCAACCTATATATGCTTAGAGGAAAGCATGGGTGGCTTGCTCTGAAGAGTTCCAAGTTTTCTTTATTCATGCAGCTAGTTAGCCTCTGTGGGGAGAGAAAAAGACCTGTGAATGGAGGAGGGGATGCTTCCAAACAAAACTGATATTTAGAAATGTCAGGTTAAATATGTGATTCTCTACTCTGTGTCAACTCTATAACCACTGAAAAATACCACTCACAAGTACCAATTTAATATTCCAGTCTCAAAAATAAACAATTTAGCCATAATAAAGATTTTTCATTACAATAATAAGAACCCAACAACTCCAAGGGTATAGCTGTCATGAGATAATTATACCCTTGGCAGATTACTGCAATTTGGCATTGCATTGTTACATGTTCAGAGGTTCAGATGAGGGTTATAAGCAATGAGTTCTCTCTCCTGAAGAAAGTATACGGAAAACTCGGAGCCACAAGAATGTTCCAGTCCCTGCCTCTAAACTTTTTTTTAGGAATGCTGAAGTAAATAACAGTGGGAGCCCGGATATTCTCCGTGGAGCTGACCAGCTAACAGGGAATGAAGGCAGGCAAGGTCACCTCCTGGGAAGCCTGTGGTTTCTTACTAGCAAAAGGAGAAAGGAAGAAATAAAAAGAAAGAAACGTATACATCGTAATAAAATTCAGTAGCTTCCTGTGATTCATCAGTTTTGTTGTATGCTTGGTCAGGAATTTGTGTACGGATGCAATTTAGAAACATTTCTGAAATTGCTCCTTAAGGCAAAGGTAACTTGACATCTGTAATTCTCATAATCAATGAAACTTACAGAAAATTGTATCTAGGTCTTTCAGGATAGCAGAGTGCTCTCTGCTTATAGAGATCTCTGCTAGTAAATTCATTTCACCTGGCAAACTAGAGCTTTGAAAATCAAAAATATCAAATTCAGTACATGAAGAGAATTCAGAGTTTGTGACACTAATAGTGAAGCTGCTACTAGCCAAGTAGTACTTTGCATTAAGAAGATTTCAAAAAAGGCAGGCTTCGTTTTATTAAGACCTAATTAAGAAGAGGTTGAACATGCTGAAAAGAGTGAGCAAAGTTAGAGGGAGATGTTCGGTTCTATTTTTGAAAGTGTGGGGTAGAGAGGGCAGCGGTAGTGGCTGTAGGGATAAGGTGTTGGTCATTACACCAGAATCTCTACCATTCATGCTCTGCACAGCCCTACTGAAATTACCCAGTAAGTCTCCAAGAGATGTCACTGGAACATGAATACTAACCAAACTAAATCAGTAAATCTATCTGACAGATTTTATTTGGACAGATGTTAACTTTGATTTTCATATAGCAACTCCAGACTGAGCTATTTAACATTAAAACCTGAACAAAACATTACTTTGTATTTAATACAAGTAACTTCCATGTCACTTGATACAGCACCTTTGAAAGAAGTGACCAAACCAGTCAACAAATACTAAATCAAGAATCTTCAGGCAGAAGGTATACGTAACATAGGTATAAAAATTATAAGCTGTGGAACAAGATAACATTAATAGCTCTATGCTGCATTTAAATGACTTGAGCAACTTAAGTATTATGGCCATTTTCTTTAATTTGTATGTTGTGTAACATCTTACATTCCAAATTAATTATTTGTGAGGACATGAATGCAAGTCATTCAGTCCTATCTCTAAGAGAAGTTAATGATAGATTTTCTAAGAAAAGAAATCCACCTCTAGCAGTACACGTATTGCCAGAGCAATTGGGAAGGCAGAGGAAATGTATAGCTAGGTAGCCATGAAGTATAAAAATAAAATAAGAACCAAGAATGCAGCAATCACTAACACTGATCAATGATGACTTTCTCCATGTTTTCCTTCAGCTGGTTTGTGGAGTGCAAGCGTTTCACTGTGCTGTGTAACTTCTTTTCTTGCTCAGACAGTTTCTTACGCAACCTAAATATTTCTGCTTTCATTCCTTCATCCTAAATTGAAAGAATATTATATCAGAATTATTATAAAAACTACATTATACATGGTAAATTGCTATATAGTTTTGTACAAGAGCCCTCAAACTTCTGCAGGATACAGACAAGTTCTTTAAGGAGTGCCACATCACTCACTGCCTGTTGCTCCAGCTTCACTTAACTCCTGCCATCTGCCACAAGGCAACCAACATTTATAGAGGAAAGCGTTATAAGGAATGAACTCATGTATTCTTAGCTGACTTTTATCACAATTAATTGTTATGATATTCTGTGAAAGGACTTAACACCACTGTTTATTTTTTTGCTTTTCATCTTCCATTCCTTTCATTTCTTTTGCTCTGAGCTAGAAAACATAATAAAGGCCAGTGCTATGGGACCAGCAAATATCCCATATGCCAGGTTCAAAACTTCCAGCTTCCTTCTCTAAGGCAGCTTCAACAGTGGATGCTAACTTAATCAAAGGCCTGAAAGGCAGCTTACAAGTGACAGAGACAGTTTTATTGCAAAATTACTTGCTAGCATCATTATTTAAGGTTCAGTTTTCACCACCACTTCCATCCAATTATGGGCAGTATCTTGTAGAGAAGGACTACTAGTAGCTCTGACATAGTCTGCCAGTATTGCTGATCTGGATCCTCATACAAATTTAAACTTGAACATTTTTCTTGCTGTTGTACCACTTGTTAAATAATAATGTCTTCTGGAATTCTCCCCTAGCATTTAGCTCTTCAGAAGAAGTGATTACTAACAACTCCTGTGGGGCTGAACAGAAGGCAGTGAATACTCAGTATCTTTTAGAATCAAACTTCAAGACACATTCTTTCATATACTGCATTTAAGACATCAGAAGCAATCAGATGTCCTTATGATTTCAGCACATTGGGTAAGAAACTCTAGAAAAGATTCTATAAGATTCTGATTAGGTTTAGTCTTGGAGACGGACATCTCCAACACTGGGTCAGATTTTCAGGGACTGATCCAGATCAAGAAGGTTTAGATCAGTAAGAAACAGATGCATCAGAGAAATACTGAAACATTTGTGCATCTGTATGTTATGTTCAGATACAGCAATCCAGGCCAGCATATAGCTGTCTATATAAGTTTTATATATACGGGGAGAAATGAAAGTGTACACACTTCAAGACATTCAAAATACAGAATTGTAATATGAGTGATCTGTATTAGACAGTACAGTTTATTCTTACTACTTTTGTGATTTTACACATTTAAGGCCAATAGAAAATATTAACAAAAAATGTTACTAAAATCATATATAAAAAATTTGCTTTCCTAAGCCTTTAGTTTTTCAGCAATATACTGCCTCCCTGAAGAAACGCACACAAAAACCTCAGGGAAAACATTTCAGATTTATTTTAAAGCCAGAGTTTGAAACAGTTTCATTGTTGAGTGGTAATATTATAATACTATAGATAAGTCATTCTTCATTCAGTTTACTTTCATTCATTTGCATAGTACAATCCTTTTTGGTTAAAATATTATAAAACTTGTCTTGAGTTTTTGTCACACTAAAAAAATCTTTGTTTTACAGCTTAGGCATCAAAAACGTAAAAGTAAAATGTAGCTCAGTTTACATCAAAGTTGCTGAAATTTTTGTTGTCATTGGCATATACATAATCAAATTGAGTTTGTGTTTTTATAACAGGGAGACCAATCCTTTTCTCATTAAAATGGAATGGTTGTCATCTGCCTACATCTGCTGACTATTACAAGAGAGGTGTAACAGACTGCATCTTTACTTATGAAGTCTTTTGTGAATATATCCCCCAGCACACACTATGATCAGGACAGAAAGCCAGTACATGTTCAGCCTTAGTCTTCAAAGACTAGAGCTACCTAAATCTGCGTGGCCAGAGACTGCAGACTGGGTATCCTGGGTTCATGATCTTCAAAAGATTTTCCTGAGTGACATGTTCCTAACTTGTGCATCCTGCTCAACACATGTTACAACAGTTCAAAAAAACCCAAACAAAACAAAACATAATAGTACCTGAGTGCCATGCGTAGTATTGGGTGCAGCTTTCAGTGGAAGGGAAACTCTCCAGAGAAGTTTCAATAAACGCGCAGCCTCTTCTAAAATCTGCTGTACTGTGTGAATACTTGCAGAAAAGCTATGCAGTGGTGCTTGGTCTGAAACCTATAGCGTAGGATTACAGATATGTTATATATTACCTTTAAAATATTATGAAATTGTCATCTTAATTAATAGTGTAAATACAGTTAGTAAGATTTCATTTTTAAGGTTACGTACACAGCTAGTGGGTGCCACAAAAAAGATAATTTATTAGTTTAAAAAGACTCTTGAATTATACATGATGTGAAAAATTGAGGGAGGGAGAATATTTATCCTAATCAATAACCATGATTAATAATAGGTTACATTTACTAGATTTTCTATGGAAAGAGTTGGCAATTCTCTTCTTTCTCTATTTGCATTTTGTGTCATGGTATTTGAAAGTCAAATGACTACAGACATCAATTTAAGCAATATAGATGTTTCTTCCTTAGCAGACCCTTTAAAGTGTTCCATTTAATGCTAAAATAACTATCAGGACACACATAAAATGTTTTCCTCTGCTGATAGATGAGAAAGCCAAATTGAAGAAATTGCATAAATGTGAAATAAAGGAGAAAAAGGAGGGAAAGAATGCAAGGGGAGCAAATAAATTACCAGAGCAACTGCGATAAAGAAAGGGGGAGGGTAGTGAAAGAAAAGCATTCATGCTTCCTGCCCCCATCCAACGTATCATCTGAATACTTATTTTGCATTGTTATCTAACCAGAATCCTCCTGTCACGTAAAACATCCCATTTGCTAAGTAGTCTAAAACTTCAGTGATGCAAAAGCTCTGTAGGAAACTGCAAATTGTGAAACATACTGCTTTTATCTTTACACAAACCAAAAATGTTAAAATCTTACAGGGAGGTTACTTTTTCAGGCATTATTAGTATTTAATTAGGTTATTTGAATATGATACTTCAGAGAGTCTTAATTGCCATCCAGACATTGTTTTACCACGTGAATACATGTGACACCACAAAAAGGGTTTCAGAATTGTTGTAAGCTGCATCTTCAATTAGCTTTACTAATTATAACTATGAAAGAGAAACAGTGCAGACTCAACCATGCAGTTACCACTTTCTGTTTTTTAAAAACCCACGGGCATGGTTTTTACAACATTTATATTATTGTAAAATCATAAGAGTGGAAGGGACCTTCATTAGTCACCTAGCTTACCTTCTTTCTCCAAGGCAGGAAAACTCTATATACAATTTTTCAAAAACATTAATGTAACCTGTTCTTAAAAAAGTGTCTCCAGTGACAGTGATTCAACAGTGTCCCTGAGCAGTCTCCATTCCAGCATTTCACTATTTTTACCACTGGCATATTTTTCAAATGTCTGATCTCAGCTTTTCCTGTTGCAATTTAAGTATCTTAGTTCATTATTATCTGCCATGAACATGCACAAATCATTCCCTTCCTTTTGCTGAAGCTGGTAGTTAGATTTGTCTTATTCCATCCAACCCAAATACCCAATACCAGCCCACTAACTGTATCCAGGAATTAACAATAATAAGTAATAACAGAATGAAGTAAATAAATGTTATTTTTCTCTCTGGATTTTACAGGAAAAAAAGTTAAGTATCTGCTATATAAAATACTTCCTTTCATACGTTAGTCAATACGAGGCAAACATTTAATTGCTTGAAGAATTATTATGCTTAAGACTACAGCAGGCACACCAGTGACTTGATATAATGGTGTCACATGTGATTCAGAAAGGAGCATACACTGTGTCTTTGAAGACCAGATTTGATCATTAATAAGATATTCAAATTGCTAGACTAGCTAATGATACTGCTAATGTATTCAAAAAATACCAGGAAGCGGAAAAAATACAGTGCAACCCTCATTACATCACATACATGCATCAGTCATTAACATACAGTTATCACCTGGTGTTGCTAGAGGGCAAAACATAGGTATGTGGGGTATTTATCAGCTATGTATCTTCAGCCACAAATTAGCTTTCTTCCAATTGTCTCATATTTCCTGGGCTTATCCAAAACCTTCGTTATAACAAAACTGCCTAAATTATTTTTATCTTTAGGTTACTGATACATACCTTCAGTTGAAACCCTTCTAAGCATTTTAGAGGTTTATCTGTTTTGTTTCGTTTTTTATATAATTTTCCAGTATAACAACTACTAGTTTCTGAAGTAAAAAGCAAGTAGTTCCACCTTATTTGAAGTTGCAAGTAAAAGTGAGATTGCTTATTAAAAGACCAGAATGAACTGATCTACCCATAGCCTCATTAGCCCAGAATTACACATAGGTGCCTGCATCTAGATGAGTCTTGGACTGTCAAAGTTGAGGTGCCCCGACAGTTATTCAGAGAAGCCTGCTGCACCATTTGCCTGGTTCTTTGTTTGTGTAATCTATACACCTTGCATCTCTACGCAAAATTCACCGTCCCCTAACAGCTTTCACTGCTTACCTTTATTCCAGGCTCCTGCAGTTTCATACCAGTGGCCTCTCTCAAAGAAACGTCCATTTCTGCTAAAACCTGCTGCCCTTCTGAAATCTGTTTCCTCAGAGCATTATAATCCTCAATCAAGCCAAGAACATGCCGTCCATTTTTGTCTGCCCACATACGATGTCCAGGCACAAGACGAGGGGTACATGCAGTGCTAGAAGAGGAGGTGCTACTGCCATGTGAAGTACTGTCTAAATCATCTTTAGATGCTAAGTGTGTGCCTAGGATAGAAAAAAAAAGGAAGATTTAACTTTTTCTAACCTTACATGAAAAGCAGATCAACACTAGAGTTCTATTAATCAGAAAGTCTGGGATAAGGGTGATATGCATGTTTAAGAGGCTTTTGCGTTATTTTTGCTAGTGACATGCACTGTCCACCAACATTTCTGTGAGCAGCAGGGCATCTGCAAAGATTTTCTATATATCAAAATGGTAGCGAGAAGAGTTTATCAGTAGAAGTGAACTTAAAATTTTTTTTAAAAAGAGATCTTCCAAGCCCTGCTTGTGTTCCTTTTTTTTGCTGATGTTACACTTGGGGTCAGGAAGCAGGGAAACACAGCTGGTTTTCTAGTAGCGAGGGCATGTATCTGCCAGCATTTACTTATATTTACGATCTAAGCATCTATCCAAAGCCCTAGATATCTCTCAAAATCAAGTTGTACTCAGAAAATCTAAAATACATCCTGAATGAAGACGATAAAATCAACAAATATAAGCTTCCTATTTACTCTCCACAAAAAGTATGACATTCTCCTCAGCTATATAATCCATAAGACTGTATCTATATCATCCCTCTTCAGTCATTCTAAATTCCCAAATACCTATGAGAAAAAAAAATACACTGTGGGAAAAGTATGACAGTACCTCTAGAAAGCCAATAAATTTGGCTGTGACGTTCCAAGGAATCTTCCTGGTCCATATCAAACCAAGCTATCAAACCTGTATCTCAATTTTCTCAAGGAAATAACTAGCTTCTCAATTTCTTAACTGCTTAACTTGATATAGGTCAAGAGCAACATCTAGGACTCTATCTAGAAAGTTATCAGGAACAAATGCAATTTGGGGATATTGGTAATACATATTTGTTGCCTGATAGTCACTCCACATCTACTTGATCATGACTGGCTCTAAAGAGACATTTGTGTAGGAAGCACATGATTGTAAGTTAATGTGCAAGTAGTAAGGGCACAGGAAAGGCTAGCAATCCTTAAAATTTATCTGCTGCATTCAGCATCTGCCTGACTCATACAGAGTGGTGTGGAGTATGCTCATTATGTTCTTCACCTGAAGTATGACTCTGATCAGGCAAGGTGGGCCCTTCAGAGAAGTAAGGTGGTAGGAAAACCTGCTACATCTCATGAGCTCTCACACTACTCCTCTGATTAGTGCAGCTTTCTCTGTGTGGTGCATATGGTTAGATAGACGTATGTGCGCAAAGTGTGTGAACAAAAAGCTCCACTATTATTTCTTCTCAGAACATGACATATACATGTACAGGCAGGAGGGTTGGCTTTATGCTGTAAGTACAGAAAGCTGTTCCTATGAAGGGTATATTAGCAGCAAAGAACGTTCTTATGCCCTTGTACCCCATACACATTTCTACTGGGGCCACAGTCTAACCCTGAGTGTAAACATCACATTTTCCCCAATTTGCTGAAATGATACTGCTTAACAGTGATTAAAATAAAGATAAAATATTCTTCAAGGACATAGAGGGGACAAATGATTTATACAACCACCACATTGTGCACTTACTGATGATTCTTGAGCAATATATAGTCACCCTTAGCAAATGCTATAGGGCTGTGCATTAAAAAGAATTCCCAGGTAAGCAAAATTTATGGCAGTTTAATGCAGGCATCCTTCCATCTCAGACACTGCCTGCAAACGCCTTTCCTGAATGAAAAGCATTTGACAGTTGAAGGCTATAAGACGGTACAGTGTGCATTTCACCTCTAGATGCACTAATAGCTCTAACAGGAAAGCAATTTGAAAGGCTGATAGGCAGCTCCTGAATCACACAGTTGATGTTGTACGAGGCTTTAAGAGAAAAGCAGCATCTTTAAAGAACAAGGCGTAGGTTCTACAGTACAATAAAAGCATGTATGGCACAGTACCATTCATTCCCGCATAACGCTGAGATTCTTGTTTGAAAAGGTAGTCGATATTCACAGCTGACATAGAGCCCACTTCCTCTCTCTTTTCTTTTGAAAGCTGTTCCTCTAATTTTTCATGCAAAGTCTTGTTTGTCTCTATGCTTCTTTCAAGCTGTACTCGCAAACTCTGTATTTCAGTCAGTAGTTCATGTAAGTCAAGTGGATTATTTTGATCTTTTCGAAATTCTTCTGATGCACCATGTCTAGAATCTGAGAATATTTTAACAAAAACACTTAACATCTTTAACAATTAAAGTAATATTAGCTGTTATCGGAATGCTGAGCAAGTAATTTATAGCCAGCTTTATCCTCAATATTAAGAATTAACTACAAACAGTATTGAGATAATAGTTTGACAAAAAAAGGAAGTCTTAATTGCTTCTACCCTCAAAAGACTTAAAAAGCTGAAAATTATTTTCACTTTGTCCGTAAAAGCTAGCAAGTCTCATACCAAAAGCAAAATTATAATAATAAGAGAATGAAGAGGATTTACAAAATTTGAAGTGCATTAATACACAGTCTAGGGAAAGAAAAAGGAACAGGTAATCCTGGAGTGAGGAGGAGGGATCAAGTACATCTGGGAGTTTAATTTTATATACTGAAGGAAAAGGAGAACAGTGATCACTTGGTAACCAGAGGAACCAATCTGAACCTCTGAAAAGCAAGAGCTGTGTTCGTCTTAGAAGGGAGTCAGTACAGAAACAATCCCATGTATTCTTTCATACCGAAACCAAACTGTTCTCCAGAGAGCAGGAAGGGGCTCACAACAGCATGAGGACAGTGCTGCTACTCTCTAACTATGTTATGAGTTCCGCAAGGAAACTTACTTCTGTCCCTAAGCCAGCTTTTGCTTAAAGCTCTCTGCCAACAATTGGGAAGAAAAATTAACTTCTACATGAACTCTTAATCAAAAATTTGCTGGATCCTATAGAAAGCATACAGCAAAGACCACCTTTCTGGTCTGATAAAGACGAAACTTCTATCAAATCACATCATCAACTATGTGGTGGTGCAACCACCTTAAAGGGGTAGGAAGAGTCTCATATATAAATCTCATTTCTACCTCTCACCTTTAGTGACAAAAAACACATGGGAAATTATTAAATGTCTCATTTAGAAAGCAGTGCCAGTACTTCTCTCTAGCCGTAGAGGGAAGACACTATTCCCATATTCCGTCTTAAGAGAAAGCACAAGTTATCTGAGTAAGCACAAGCTGCAGGAATGGAACAGCAAGTGTTTAGATGACAAGTAAATACTCAATATCTCCATGAAGCTTATTCAGCCTGAGCCACTGCTTCTTCAATACTTGCAGTTAACTTAGCTGCTAACAAGATAAAAGAAACTTTGGTGTGCCTGCTCAGAACATAATCACACAGCACAACTTCACAGCTATATTCTTATGTAAAAAGTAGCATTCTAGCCTCAACTTGCTGCTTTATTTTCTCTAGCAGACATAGGTAGAAGCAAAGAAACATTGACCTAGCCTTACTATCCTGACAAGATCATGTTCAGAGACGGAAGGGTTGCAAGGACCAAGAACTGTATAGAAACAATTGTGCATTTGTACCTGTCTTCCTTCTCCTTGCTTCTTCCAACTTTTCATAGACCTTGAGTTCAATTCGGAGTGACTGCAGTAATTTGTCATTCTCAGAGAGCTGATGTTGCTTTATATTCACTTCTGTTTGCAACCTGTAATGTTCCAATGCACCTCTAAGTTAAAAATTAAATTCTTCTTATTCTTCATTTCAAAATCTAAAACCCATTCCCCTTTCTTCCATAATTTTTCCTTTGCCTTTTGAATATAGCTATGCATCTCATTAATGTTAATGGCCACAGCTAAACACATGCATGTCACACTGACAGTTTTCTTCTCTAAATGAATGTCTAAATATGGACAGACTCAATACCTGTTTAATTCATTACGACTGCTGTAAATCTCACGCGTCAGATATCTGGCTTCATCCTCCTTTTTGCAAATTTGTTTTTGCAGTCTTTCATTTTCTTTCTTGATGCATTCATAATCCTTGTGAAGATGCTCAATGATTGCATTCTTCTTAGAAAGAGATTCTCTTAACTTTTCATTTTCCTTTTGTTTGTCTGCAACAAGAAGAAATGCAAGGTATTCACAATGCCCACAACACACTGAAGCCACGCTTTTTAACAAAATCAGCTTTCTTAGAGACAGACGAAGTAACAGCTGCTCTTGTGAGCTTTAGGATTGCAGTATTTTGGTTTTTTAATTATTTTTGGTAGACGCATTTTCCATAACAGTACAACATTCAACCTCCAGGACTCCCAATGAATTCAACAAAGGATCTCAATAGGAACCTGTGCACATCCTGACACAGCAAAGGCCCCCAACACCTCTTGAAATTGTTCAGAAGGATAGCATTCAAAAACTTGTAGCAGCATGTTTCCGAAGCAGGTACGTGAATTTTGCCTAGCCTCACCAAATTACAAATTCGACTTCTTTTTAGGAAGGAAAGAGCAGATTAGGGTTGTTCCCATCTCTTTGTCCCGTAACAGTCCCTCCATCCTCACCCTCCTGGAGCTACTTACCTGCTAACTCTATCATACCAGTCCTTCTTTCCTTGGAAAAAGCAATTCCTCCAAACTGGTTCTGTGCCAAGGAACTGTTGGTAGGAACAACTGATGATATTGAGATACCTACTACTAGAGAGGCTTAAGGGACAAATAACCAAGTTTGTGACCCTAGGTTTAACACTGAGGAGGTGGCAACCTCGGTGAAGAAATGGAGAGGAGTTGTCTCATTTCCTGACAGTTAGAAATTCACTCATCTTCAGCAGATATCGTAATTCCCATGTGCTGTTAAATATGTGCATCCCCAGCCCTTCACTACTGAAGAAGTCAAAGCTAGGACTAGACAGAAAGCACTTGAGACTAAAGCAAGCAGGAGGTACTTAAGAGACTTTTCTTTCTCCAGTGGCACTAGGGAAAAAAAAAAGAAAAAACAAAGAAAAAAAAAAGAAAAAAAGAAAAAAAAAAGAAAAAAGAAAAAAGCATCTCATAAACTCCAGAGACACTGCCATTGTTTTAAAACACAGGGGTAGCAGAGTGTTTGATTCATCATGGTTCTTATACAAAGAAACCCTGATATTATCATATCATATTGTCAAACATGGAAACAAGCAAGAGTGGTAACAACTTGTATTAATAAAAAAGCAGAACTTGAACAAACTGTTAAGCACCAAGAAGTGCTAACCAGATGAGAAAATGCATGACTCAAAGATGCACGAGTACTTTTATACAAATAGGCTCTACATTGCCCTGAAAATATAGATACTTATCATCTAATTTTAGCTTAAGCTGCCTTTAAGAACTGCTATTTGCTGGTTTTCTTGAGGGAAAAGAATAGAATAGACTTCTAATGTTCTCTCTTCACAGTCGTGAAGATAAGGAAATTTTAATGTTAATCTAAGAGATTACAAACACTTCTGAACGGTTTCCCCCAGTTCTCTTGCAAAGTGCCTCCAAAAAGATACTTAACCTGTCCAGTCAACCCTCTGCAGCAGACTCCTGAACCTAGGAGTAATTAGTTTGTTTCCCTTTGCAATTCTTCTGTATTGAATAATTTCATTAACAAAAATAATTCTGGTCTATATTGCATGTTTGTTTGTTTGTTTGTTTGTTTTAAGAGAACTTTAGAACAGAGGCATGGGGAAAAAGGAGCAGGAAAACAGTATTAAAAAGCACAGAGAAGAAAAAAAGAATATATAAAGAGAAAGGAATGCAAAAAGAATGAAGAAATGAAAGCACATTTAAAACTGAAAATGCTATGAATAAATATAAAGAAGGAACATTGCTCCATCTCCTTCATCACTGTTAAACCCAGTTGGAATGCTTTGAGTACGGAATTTCAGAAGTGGGAAGAACTGAGAGGCCAATTTAATAAATGGACTCTAAAGACTTTATTGTTTGCTAATTTGGAATGAGTTGTAGTCTACTTCTGTAAAGCATAGTTTTACATTTTACCTCTGGATCCTTTTGCTAGCATTACATTCAGAACTTGATTTTGCTTCCTCAGGAAATGAATTTCAGAAGTCAGGGAATTATGTTCCTCTGAGCCATGGATAAAAATGTTTGCAGAACCTATAAATATATACATAAAAATGATTTATGAGTCATCCCTAGGTCATTAAATATTAAACTTCCCAGACAAGAACAATTTAAAAAATTGCAGAGAAAACATGCTATGCTATCCCTTATATGTTTTAAAGGTTTTCACCACAAACTGAGAGGCAACTCAGGTTAATGCCAAGTGACTCAAAGCTCTGCATCACAAATACCTCTCATCACTGGCCAGTCATTAACCAAATTGCAAAATTACCCCTAGCAGTTTTTACCCATCAGCCAAAAATGCAACAGGACCAAGTGCAGGAGTATTTTCCAACACAGATATTCTTTTAAAATGATATAAACTGTACAAAAGTCTACAGCATTCTGTAAAATTCTTATTTCAGTATTCAGCTGTTCATACTCTACTGTATTTAATGCTACCATTACAGAGGGTAGCTAACAATAGAAACTAATCCACAGTGGGTAATGCAGGAATTAAAGGTAGTAACTCTGATAATACATTTGCTACCCTGCCATTCTAGAACATAAAGCTGGAATCATGGTGCTTGCCTCTGATTACAAACTGAGAACACATTTATGATCACAGGGATGGAGACTCATCAGTCTTAAATTTAGGTAACTAGGGCTTCCATCAATAGCCAATGGGAGAAACAGGCATGCATATCCAGAGAGTGACCCATCCGATGTAACCCCTACATGCCTCTCTGCAGATGAGTTGCACTGTCCTCTAAGATGCTGGCTCCAGTGCCACCAAGAGGAGCTCCGTGTAGCCAGCACTGGTTTAGATGTCTGACTTCTGGATATTTAAGGCTATAAATCCTATTCTGCGGATCTTGTGGCACTAGTCATACAAATCTAGCTGTTAAACTGAGTGTCCAGTTGGTCAAATTCCAGTCAGGAATTCCAGTCTGGGTATTGTATCTACACTATTCATCCCACAGTGGTATGTAATGTTACACTGCATTCTGGAAACTGCCTTATTCCAAATTCAAGGTAGTTGCCTCTGAACTGCAAATGCAGTAATTGTTATTGCCCCTTATAACCTATTTATAGTCAGTAAAACACTTCACAACCCACTGGAATTAACATTACTATTAAAAGTTGATTAGTTATCCCAGTAACTATTATGCTTTAGAGCTTGAGAGAAGTACAAGAGCATCAACTATTTGGTTGAAAGAGAAATAACTGGCTGGCAAAAAATTAGCAGAATATATGAGGAGGATGCCTTTCAGCTCTGGCAGTTCAATTCAACCTTAGTAATCTCATTTTATTGTAATCCCAACTGAAGATTTTACTCACTACCTAACTGGGACGTAGTGTGCCATGATATGCACCTCTTGTTGTTACTGAAAGACTCAACGGCCCTGGAAGCCTGGCACTAATGGTATTTTACTATCTATATGTTAAAGAGTTGAGGTAGCTATGTGAACTCAAAAGCCTTTTTCTTTTCAGATTTTAACAAAGCAATTCAACTTGAAGTGGCAAAGCTTGATGGCCTCATCTTGATTCTAATTTAATTTATTGCCCATCACCCAGCTTTATCCTATTTAAAAAGTTATGCTATCACAGTCCTACTGAAAAGCTTTAGAATATAACTATTAGTTATCTTACAAAATAAGGGATAATGTAGATCGAGTGGTACTAAGGCCACAATCCTGCAATTTGACCCACTACTGGGACTACTACTTCTGTGCAGAACCCTGCTGACATCAATTATACTCTCCAAAGATGCAAAGGTCCAACTAACCAGAGTAAAGTGGAGCATCAGGACCTACAACTGCAGTACACTGAGTTTTCATTATGTTATGTGCCAAAAAAGTGAGTGCTAAGGAAGTGTACCTTGAAGGTTTCAAAGGAAACACTGATTGAAAGACAGACACTGTAGAAAATCACAGCAAAGGGGAAGGAAATAAATATTCATTCCCAGATAAAGTAAAATAAAGATGTACTACAGTTGAAAATAAGTCTGAGTATATACATTAGTTACTTATGTGCTATAAAAAGCAAACAAAAAAACTTTTTAATGTTAACTGCTGTTAATAACATTTGAACCAAGTAAACTCAAAATTAAACCTTTGATTTTATTTTGAAGCTT
The DNA here is from genome assembly GCF_028389875.1 of Rhea pennata. Taxonomy (NCBI): domain Eukaryota; kingdom Metazoa; phylum Chordata; class Aves; order Rheiformes; family Rheidae; genus Rhea; species Rhea pennata. Next base: position 7,618,511 of record NC_084680.1, read on the forward strand.
AACATTTGAATGATTGAAGCAATTATTTTAGTTCTACTTGCACTTCAAATCTCAGCTCTAAAGTAATGATATAGTCATTACTGGCACTTTTGTCATTTATAGAATACTAGAAGCCAAAAGGCATTCAAATACTTAGAAAATCTAAATACTAAAAGCAGGATGGCAAAAATAGTGGGCAGATGTGTATGTATACATACAACATAGATTAGAGAGATGGGAATACTTCTACACATTAAATTTTGTTGAATAAACAACTCAAAAGAAAAAGAATGTAAGAGGCTTTCATTAACAACTAAGTATGTTACAACTTTGTTTTGCTTTTTAAAGGAAAACAAAGTAAGGATATTAAGTAAAGAGTAAAAAAGTTTTTAAAGGTTGTGTGTCAAGGATAAGATCTGCTTCAGTATCAGGTAGGAATTTCTTTTTACATTGAAAGCCAGTAACATTTAGCTACTTTTTCCTTTCTTCTCCAAATATTTCCTCCATTGGAAATATTGGTAGGTGTACTAAGGCAGCAAGAAGACAGATGTAAGGCATAAGACAGTTTATAAAGAAAATATACTTTCACTGGATTAATGGATGTTCTTGCCAGAATCTTTATGAAGCTGTAAAAGAGTTGGAACTGTTTCAGTGTGGTTATTTCATGAGAACAGCATGCTTTCCAGCAGTGTAAATACTTCATGAATGAAATGGATGCTTTTTATACACCTTTCCATCAATGTAAATTATTCTTGAAAGCAATCTGCCATTTGTAGGTAGTATCCATTTAAACAACAACAGAAATGGATCATGGAGATGATGTAAAACATAATGAATCTAATGTCAGTATTAGTGAAACTGAGTAAGAGGAAAGCATGTAGGTATTTATTGCCTGCTTCCACTGTGAGTAATATTGCATATTAATCAATTGCCCTACGGCAGAAAGTGTGGGAAGGAGAACAAGAACAAAGTAAAATGTGGGAAAGTATGCCTGGTTCTGTGTGCTTGAAAAGGTGCTACGAAAGCCTCCTTAGTGAGAGCCTGGCTATCTTCTTGTGAAAAGTTTTAAATGTACCACAGAGCTTGGCTTTCAAAGATGTTAAACACCAACAACAGAGAGCAGTGACTCTGAATTTGCATTCCTATTTTCAGTCTTTTTCATCCACTGATGTATATTAGAGTTTGGAATGAAAACCATCTATGTTAAAATTTCTATCAGTTCCTGTCAGGTATTTCTCATTAAAAAACTCACAATTCCATTTTGTGTAGGCCACATTTATCACACCAATCAAATCAAATGACAAGCTGAATATCATAGCCGAGGTTCTTCGTTCCATTAAGGCTATTTTGTCCCAGTATGTAAACACACATTTGCTTTAAAGCAATCAGAAAATTCCAGACAAGGAATCTCCAACAGTTCTGTTAGCAGTGTACTGACTACGCCTGATATAAAAGGAGAAGAGGTAGGAAAACTAATTCCACAATATTCAAACTTCGTATCAATAGTAACAATGTAATTCAGAGCAAAGCAACTCCTCCTCTACTTATGCCAGGCCCAGGTCACACTGAAATTACCTTGATACCACTGGCTTCCTCCCCTGCAACTGCCCCTGACTGGACATAGTGGAGAATTAAAAATAAAATGACATCATAAATATCAGAATACAAAACTTAAAATCAGAGTCTTATGATCCAATGATATCCAAAAGACAAAAAAATACAGGCTGTTAGCTGATAACAGGACTAGATGGGTCCTTCACTTCTCTGATGAAATTCAACCATGGTATCATCAAGTGGCGTAAGGCTACCTGGTAGTGGTTAAGTCCTCCTCTCTACGCAATGTGTGCAATTACAGGTGTGAGGACATCTGCTGTATCTGTATCCTATAGAAAATTTGTGCAATGGATCAAGCAATGGAGCCAAGGAAAGAGCACATTATATCTGTGTTTATGGCACTCCACAGGGAGCGTGGAAAAGTTATGCTTGCTGCTGGAACACAAGATACAGCAGCATTCAGAGGAAAGCACATCATTTTCCAACTGTAAAGGCACAGGGTTTACTCAAAAAAGCATACAAAAATTTCCAACAGATTTTGATCCTTCAGACTTCAAGCAGAAAAGATGGATTTAATTCATGATGAAATAATTTCTTACCTTGATCTAGTTCTTTGTCTGTAACTTGTCTTTCAAGCTGCTTCCTCAGTCTCTCATTAGTTTTTATGGAGTCTTCTAAACGTCGTCTCAGGATTCGAATTTCTTGCAGATGCTCCATTAATAACTCTAAATAAACCAAGACACCAATTTTTATATAGATCGAATGACTGTATTCCTTTCCACTGTGTACTCCCACCATACCTGCTGTTTGTTCAGACTAAAAAAAATGATACAGAACTCTTAAAAATGGCAGACATTAAATATCTGACTCTACAACAGTATTTTTTCATATTCTACACAAACCACACATTTTTAGTGACATACAATGAAACAGTCTTGCAACTCCTGTTCTACATTTAAACTTACATAAATGTCCTAAGATTTTTTTGTGTTTAATTTCTTCTTCCTACAAGTAGGAAGACTGTAGCAGATTACAATTTTACTTAGTTAAAATGTTTCCTGTATCTGGAAGTGAATTCAAGGTTCTGAAATACGGCTTCACATTTAGACTCAATGCACCAACTGTATCCTTTTTTCCTCATAATAATAGGAAGCTTGCTAGAGCAACTCAGATATAAATTTGACTTTGACTTACACAATGCATCCTTTAATAAATAAAACTGTTCTATCAAGTTTCATTACAGTACCTTTTCCTTCTTGCTTTGCCGTTCTACGATTTTTGTTCCATCGGCTGTAAGTTTCAGCTTTACTCAGAAACTTATCTGTTCTAACTGTCACTACCTTATTTGTCAGTTTATCCATGTCACACACTCCTGGTTTAGTCTGCAATATTTTTCTCCTGAACAGTACGTGCTATCTCAGCTATTAAATTTTCATCATTGCCTATAACAAACTACTGCAAGCATCACTTGTGCTTAGCGAAACTATCCAGGTCAAACATGACACCACTTATTAATTATGCAGCACTTACAGTTCTCAAGGAAACACAATACTGACTTTTATAAAATTAGAAAATTTCTCTTTTTCAATATAATAATCTCTTGACAATTGTCTATTTTCCCTCATAACTTGTCTATTTAAAGACTGTCTGGAGTACTGTAAAAGATGATAGTCTAAAACAACAAAGACACAAAATATCATAGTTAATTTTGTTTCAGACAGGAGGTAGTTCTAATCATTGTCATCTTTGTCTGCCTTATTACTGAAAATTGCAATGATTATGCAAGATACTGGAAAGCTGAAACAGACAAACATTCCTCATTATTTCTTAATTAGTTCCCTCGTGTCTTATTTATCACACTCCCCCAATATCTAGTGAATCTTCAAGGGCAAAAAAATTACCTGGGGGGAACTTGTTTGGCATAAGTGCCAGTACGCCATGCTGTCCTTCTGCCAGGTCATGTTTGTGCTCAGGTGATCCAAGAGATGACTTTTCTGACATATCAAAGTCAGACAAGCTATGAAAAGCAGATGGTATAGGTGATTCATCCTTAACTTGCTGGTATATTGTGGTGGTGTTCTCCTTGCTCCTTGTGTGGCAAACAAAACATTTTTAAATACAAAAAATCATTTTATTACTTTGGAAGCACAACAAACAGAAAGAAGTTAAATGGTGTTACATTTACAAGACACAGGTAAAGCAAAAGATTTATGAGACAGAACATGAAAATCCTCTGTGCATCAGAGGTATGTATCTAGATTGAAATTCAGACCTCACTGAAGTTACCTGGAACAACCAAAGGACCTCAAGTCTAGCGTTTACATTCCAGCACTAGCCTATCTTAAGTCACCTTCGTGTCACGGGGAGTGAAAGCTGCCTTGAACAGGCAGCTAAGGATTTCTGTAGCACCAGAGAATCCCAGGCTGCCATAAAACAAACACAGAGCAGTGTAGCAACACCTGCTCTCTTCACCTTCAGCATAAGGGGGTTTTGAGAATTAAGTGAGACAGCACTGTACTGCAGTGCTCCCGAGCCAGCCCCAAGGTCATGCAAACAGAAAGGAAGCTGACTGTCCCTTCTAGCAGCTGCAATTAAGATAACGCCTAAGCATACCCACCAGTGTATCACAGTGCACTAGTGAATGCTTTAGGTGCACTACTGAAAGGAACAATCTTGGTAGCATGATGCCTCATCTCAGTATCTCAGACATTTACTGAGATGTAGCAGAAAAAAGCCTGAGTTTGTTTTCTATGAATATTTTATTAACAGAATGGATATTAATGAAACAGACAAGATAAGAAAAAGCCCGCCCAAAAGGTAATGCTGTTGAAGTTGTGCTAAGGACCGTGCAGCATCCTTATCAACTTATCAAACAACAGTATATTTAACAAACATTCAGTAGTACTCTTACCTTTGAGATAATTCATAAAGTTTAGTAACTTCAGTACCTATCAATTCTCCTGCAAAACAGAAATATCTGATTAGGAAAAAAAAAAACATTGAAATTAATACTTTTTCTCTTCAGTCTTAAGCATTTTATTTAAATATGTAAGTAGTAAATTAATGAGAATTTAGAGAAGTCAATGGATACTCAACATTAATGCCAAAAGCCGCACACGAGCAAAGCAATTTATAGCACAGCAACAAAGTAACAACTTGCTCGGGAGTTCAGAAAAATTACCAAGCAATGCCTATGTACCACATGTACCAGATTTTACAGCCTTACTGTTTTAGTTAACATACAAATGTAAAACATTGTGCTGCATTATGAAAGAAGAATTAGAGGTATATACACCATTACTTCTTCAATAAAATATTCATAAAAAAACAATTCTATCTCACTTGAATTTTGGCCACCTGCAGCCACGCTAACCAACTGTCCTTAATAAACAGGCACACACAGACGTTTGCCTGCAATATCCTCAGAGGCATAGCATGTGACCATAAGCACAATTCAGTGTTAGAGATCTGAACTCGGACAGTAATTTGAATATGGAAATAAGAATTTTGTGGTGTCACTTTCGTTCCCCATATTGTAAAAAAATTTCTGCAATTAAGCAAAAGTGGTAGGTAAGAGCTGCACAGCTGAAATTTCAGGGGAATGAACTGAAGGTCAGGATGGAAATGCAGAGACAGACGGTTGTTTATGCTTCTTCTTTACAGTCAATTCTTAGCAAGCTGAATGTTCTTTATAACCCTACAAACATCATTTTATTTTAATGTGTGATTCAATGCAACACCATTGTGTTAGATATATTGAATTGTCTCGGTTGTCAGTGACTTTTCACAGTATATAGAATACCATCTGTTGGTTTGGGGTTTTTTTAAAGGCGTTTAATGTTTATTCACTACACAATCTTTTATTTGTAATGCAAGGAATCTCTGTAGCCACTGAAATCATTGAATATACTCAATCTTTTATTATACTGCTATGACACACTAGCCATAATACCTTTTCCTCATATACAGCTCCTTTATATGAGCCAATCAAAACTGCAACATACTGCCACTCTCTTTAAAGAAAAGCAGAATACAGACCATTGTATGCTGGGTCCTGAATGTTTCTGAACAAAGTGATCTTATAGAACCAATTTCCGGATGATACGGGAGTCAGGGTCCATAAGTGTTTGGCTGAAGATGTCAATTTTGCAGCTGACATCCATGGAAGCATTGCCAGTAGTTTGGGTCAGAAAAGGTCACCCTTGTGAGAATAAGAAAAGGGCTTTCTTGCTGCATTTCACTTACGTTAGCACCCTGTTTCCATCATGTTGCCACTAATTTTCCTCAAAATAAGGGGTGAAAGTAATATGCATGGCCTTCTTCAAGCGACAAATGTCAATTTTGATGACTATTTTATGAAATATGGTGACATTTCAACTCTCTTTTATGAAAGACATAAACCTCCCTTTTCTTAACCAGACAGGCTATTTAACAGCAAGGTCCAGGTCTCAGATAAACTAATTAGAAATGTAAGGAATAATAAAGCTCCTGAGACGGCTTCTTAGATGTTTAAGGCTCTGCCATTCCAACTTAATGCTTTGCCCAGCAATAGGTACGAATTGCATTAAACACTCAAAGGGAAAAGAGTGTTTTCAGGTCTGTAAACTCCCATTTTCCAGATAATAGGCAAATTTTCACTGATCGCTAAAAAGACTTTACTTACTGGTACGCATTACAGTATGTCCCTTCTAGGGTATGGACTCCATTCAGCACTAGCAATTCTCTCCCACGAAGACAACACTTCCCATATTGGCTTCTCCTAGAATGCCTTCTTGGGAGGCTCTCATTCTATTATTTTGCCTGACAGTAACCCTCAGATAGACACTGATTTACAGTACAACAGTCTCTTAATTTTACGAGCCGCTCAAAATTCTGAAAGCAAGTATTCTCCTCTGTCTTCAGATCAAACAGATTTTCCTCACTCCTACTCTGATTTTCTAGAGTGACCCACTTGGGTGGAGTTCTCCATAAAGCCTAAGCCTCTTTTCCTTAGTGAAAGCAGTGACAGATGATTTTATACCTGCATACTAGTCAATTCTGCTTTTTCTACAATAATATCAGATAATGTAGAAACCAGTACAGTATTGTCTTTGTAACTGAACCTCCATAATTGTCCAATCTTAGATTCCTGGTGGATTCTCCCAAAGCAATGGCCACAGGAAATTGGTTGGTGGACTACAATATGATAATTTTGTCTTTCACTGGAAAAGCTCAACTTTCTGCAGCATATTCACCTTTCTTGCAAGTGCCTGCTCTATAGGGGAAAAATCTTCAGAAACCTGCAATTTTTCTTTTTAGTTAAACACAGATTGTGTTAAATACTCACTGTGAATTAAGCTAATGGAAAGACTTCAGTGGACATACTTTGAAATTCTGAGAGTGTTAATATACCCCAGACAATATGCCTGACATACTGTTACTTACCATACAGGAATTTCCTTTCTAGCTTCTCAAACAATAGTACACTTTGATTCAGCTGTTCACGGAAGCCTTCAGCAACATAATAATCTACATCACTGGCTTGAAGCAGTTCCTCAAAAGCTTTAATAAGGCTGGTCAGCTGTTGATGGTAAGTGACACAACTACTGCGGGTGTCTTTAATTTGCTGGCGTTGAAAGGAGAGTTCTTGAGCTTGTGAATGAACTAATGAATCATATCTGAAAAAAGAAATTATCTTTGAAAGCAATATTCTGACCATAAATAACATTTAAAGTGAATTAAAATTGTATTTCTAAGCTGTAATTTTATGTTACTTAATTTTCTTTCAGAACGTTCTTACAACCGCAATGACAAATGTATTGTCTCTAACTGTTGAGTCTTCTATTTATAGGCATAACTTCTGGGTTATTATTCTTTACCAAACTGCTTCATTTATAAAATGGGCAGAAACTAGAATGATAGAATGATGAACTTGTTTGTATGCCTGGAGTAACCTGGATGGCATGTAAAGGTGCTAAAGTAAAATAAACAAAAGTAAGTATTTGAAAATAATCTTTTTTAAGAATATGCTTGTTCTTCCTAACTGGTTCTTTTGATTCATTTCAGAAGAGCAGATGGAGCTGTCCATTCTTCTGAAACATTATGTACTGCTACCAGGAGCCCACTATTGGACTTTCTGAGCTGATGGTTCATCCAGTCTGACAAATTCCAGATTTCTCTGTATGTTTATTGCCAGAGACTTGACCATACATATACATACACATTAGCAGAGGGAGTGAAAAAGGCAGAGGGTCTGAAAAAAGCATAGGGGGGAATTAAACAAAACATGGGGCATAAACAAGAACTATGATACTGTGGGTTGTTATGAAATTATCATTGTCATTCATATAGGAAGAGATACATAACCCCTTTTTTGGTCTGTCACTTGTGACTTATGCAGTTATCCTAGAACGTGGCAATAAAAACTTTGCAGCAAAACACATCATCTCATTTATTAATTTATACAATTATATCTTCTTTTGTAACACAGATGAGGTATATTTTCAAGGTATGTAAATCTATATGAACTACATATCAGAAGTGTATTTTAGAACAGTAATACTAAAAGATATATTGCTGTCTTTGGTGGTGGTTGCTCGGTGTCTCCAGATTATTTCTACTCAAGCATTTCAAAGAATGCCAGTGGGCTGAATACCTTTTTTTGTCCATTGCAAAGACTCTCAGGAAAGCAATGATACTAGAGTCAGAAAATAAGTTTGGTACTATAAGACCACATTTTATGTCTATGATTTATATATAGGCTATCCAAATTGCTCAAATTGCTGCTCTCAGTCTTTCTATATGAAAAGCAAGACTGATACTTTCCAGCCTTCCACGAATTATTTTCTAGTTTATGAGCTTATGCTATAAAATTTCATTCATTAGTTTCAATACATATCTACCTTCATTTCCTTCAAAGGAAGGTGCTACTGCACACAATTGCAAAATAAATTACAACTAGAGACTAAAATTCTTATTTTATACATAAAGTGTGGTCACACAAACAGAAGGGATAGCATGAATCTGTAAGCCAATTGCCCATAGAAGTACTTCTGGTTTAGAATTGATGTTGAATTTTCTTATTTTTTTCAATAGCAAAAATAATTCTGAGTGATATGAAACTGTAATAGGCTGATTTTAGAGGTCATCTCTTCTTAGACAGTAACCTGAAGAGAGCTAACTCAAGCTCAGGAGATCACATCTGGCAGCAAAGAAAGTTGTGGGTTTGAGGTATGGGGAGAGACACATCAGTCTGGCACTGAATCATTACAGAGCAGCAAATGGAATACTAGGAAGACTTCTGCAGTTTTTTTTTTTTTTTTTTTTTTTAAGTATTTTTTATTTCAAGGCATCTTTTAACTAAATGTTTCAGTCGTCTTATGTTAATGTTAGTGAAATTTGGCCTTTACCATAACAATGTGCTTGTATGTGAATAAAGTGATCTTCATATTACCTTCCTATATTATTACTATCACTGTTTACAAAAAGGAACCTGAAACAGTAATGACATTACTCACTTGGATGGTGATGCTTCTCTAAGTTTGTTTTGAAGACAATACACCTCATTAAGAAGATGCATATTTGCAATTTGCTCTTTTTCAAGTTCTGCCTCATTTGCTGATATTGCTGATAGAACATTCTTAAGATTTTGTGTTGTCTCTGTATCAGGTGCTTTTGAAGTCTGTGAATTCTTATTTTCTGTGTGGCTCTCATAATCCATCTGCTGATGTACACTAGAATACGTTTTAGTTTCTTGCATAGCGGTAGCAGTATCTTGCAATTGTATAACTTGTTCCTCTGCAGGCAAGGCTGTGGGACTCAAAACTACATTGGACATACCACTTGACAAAAGCTGGTTAGAGGTCTGTAAATGAAACACGAACACTTTGTACTTTTCAAGTTCAGACTTCATATTCTTAATTCTTTGTTTCAGTTCTTCTATATCATCTATGACTTCACAGTCATCAAGCGCATCTGTACTTGTTACACTCAATTTGAGAGAAAGCAGGCTCTTGGAACCTGAATAAGTTGTGGCGGAGTCAATGTCCTCATGTTCCATGGAATAAAATTCTTCATTTATCTCTTTTAATGAATGCTGGATATTCATGTTGCTTAGGTTATGATGATTTTCAATTTCTGAAAAACAGGAGGCTTGTGTGTGAACATTAATATTTATTTATCTGCCATTCTGTTCTTAACAGCACTACAATGAATTCATTTGCTTCTAAAATAACAGAGTAAAAACGTGGAATGACTATGAACTATACCACACTTGCTTTGGAGTTCTGACCTCTTTCTGTGATCTGGTCTGCCCATTAATTCAACTTGCACATCAAATGTTCCAACCCCCGATCACCTTTCAAATAACCAATATTACATAAGGCATTGAGATTTAAAAGTAGACTCTATGACTTTAAATAGCTCTTCCTAAAACTTCTAATTAAATATTCTTTTTCTCCTCACTTCAAAAATCTATACAAAACCAACTGGAACATAAAGCCAGTGGAAGTTTAAAAAGATTATCAACAAAAGAGTAAAATCTGAAAAAAGGAACTTCAATGACTTCTTTTTAAAAAGAAGTGTCCTAAATAAAATCGATAAAAATGTTTGGTGTTACAGGTTTTACTGGCACTCACTTGGCATGCACAGGACAGCTCCTAGTTGACTTTGACATAAGTAATACCATCACTCCAGACTCAGACCAATAAAAGTTATATATTCCTACATATATGCTTATAGTTCTGCATAAGTTGACAGCTGTATGTATAAGCATCTAAGAAAGTGGTATTTTCTGGTTACCAGTAAATTAAATTCTCCTCTTCTACTAACTCTGCAAGAGATCACTACAACTTAGAACCTCTCTTTTGGGATATTGCATTTCACATTTCAGGTCAACCAGCCATTTTGATCCTTTCATATGAAGTATCTGTGCTGTACAAATTTATATCTGTTATCCTAAGATAGGAGTGATCATTTCAGAGCAGCTTGAAGGAAGACATTTTTTTGCAGAAAATTAACATGACAAGAAATAAATTCTTGACAGATATAATGCAGTGTCTAGCCCCAATTACCCTAAAAAGAAGACAGTCCAAAATACGGCTTCAGGAGCCAGCCAGCCTCCAGGTGGAACTGAAGAAAAATCTAAATCCTGAATTTTCTAACAGCAAAGAACTCTGAACAGAAAAGGAAAAGATCAAATCTATTTATATATAACAGTTTGTATCATGCTTAGATCAGTCTCAAACAATGTGATGTAAAGACCTAAACCTAATAACAAAATTAAAATAGCTTCATCTATTGTGAGGTAGCTTGGCAGTCACTGTTACCGCTTTAGGGTTTTCTGCTGTTGAGTAAATACAACCAAAAGGCAGGAAAATACGGAAGTTGTAATACTGGGCTATCATTATATTTGAAATTAAGGCAGGATGTTGTTCTGTGCAATATATGGATTGTTGCATACCATTTTTCATGTCATTTTTGTCATTTCTGTCACGATAGAATCACAGGACAGAAATGCTTCTGAACAAACTCCCATGCATCAGAAATCAAGACGACACACTGAATAAGAAAACACGACATTTAAGTTCATGATCTTCTCCTGCTTCTTCTCTACCTGAAAGGCATAATACTTTGACTTCGCAGCTGGTTGCTGCAGTAAAACAGATGTCAAAGGTGGGTGTGGATTCAGATGAAAAAAGAAAAAAAAAAATAACCAAACATATAATAGATAAACTCCTAAACTCCAGAATCCTGATTTCATGCAAATGTTTCTGATAAAACAAACAGGAAATAAAAATAGATACTAGGGAAGCAATATTTCTGATTACAATATTGGTTTTAGTTTTTAATGCGACATTGCTCTTTAATTAAAGAAGAATAAGGTCCCTATGCATATATGTTTCCACACCCACAACGTGCACACACAGAACATGACTCTGCAAACCAAATGACTGGCTTCAATGAAACTACTCACATGAGTAAAAGTACTGATGTGACCAAGATTTACAGAATTGGCTGATTACTTTGTACTTCACATACATCAGGTTAACTACAAGATTCAAGCCATCCTAAAAAAGACTAATAGAAATGTAGAAACACGTAACACAGTACTAAGCCTATTTACATTTTCATTAAGTGCTTCCATTAGCTTTCAATCTAGCTGAACGCCTTCAAATAATTCAGATAAGCAAAATTCTATCATTCAGTTGCTTCAGTCCAATAGTTCATCACTAGATGCAGAAGCATAAAGTAACAAAGACCTAATTCACAGAAGAGTTCAGAAGTGAGGATATTTGCAGTATGGATCGGAGTTAGGCACAAAACTCATTATTTTTACTGGAAACAAGCCTTATAAATCCCTTTGATCCTTCTGAAAGCAAAACCCTTAAAAGACTAACATTGGATTCTTAGAGTAATTAATCTGTACTAGCTAAGTAAATGAGATTTAACACCCAGAAATAATGGTAAAGGAGACAATTATCTGCACTAAATTACATTTTTGCACAACTTAGAAGAAATCATAGCTTCAAAATCTTGTTTTATATTACACTATATGAATGCCCTACCTTGATAGTTTTGCTGATTTTTGCCCATTGCATATTCATTTTTGCCCCCAGAATCAGATGCAACATCTTGTGACTCCACCTGGACCTCACCATTAGCCAGTTTGATCAATGGGTCAGCTGGAGACAAAGGGGAGGAACAGAAGGGTTCAGTAAATGACTGAAAAAAAAATAAGTGGGGATATGAAGAAAAAAAAATGATTCTGTGACAACCCAACAGGAAAATTATCTAAGGAAGAACAGCTATACAAAAATAACAAATGATTCTGGTGATGTCAAACAGCTTTTTCACCCCCCCCCCTTTTTTTTTTTTTTTTAAGTACATGAACTCATTACAAGGATAACTGCTAAGAATGTGAATGGCAAAGGTTTCCTACCCAAAAGATCTTGCCACAAAATTGTAGTGTTTTGGCATCACTGGGGGAACATATGCAAGCCCCCTTTGTAACAGAACAGCTTCTCACCACGCTGAATCTTTATGTAATACACATTGTTCTCTGCCTTACAATTTGTCATACTTTCCTGATCCATATATTTTGTCAACCGCTGAGTTTAAATTAACTCAGTCACACTGTAAACAGACAAGGATGACTTGAATGATCAATGGGATATTGGAAAAACTTATTTACGCAGCATAAACAAATACAGTATTTCTATACTCTTCTGTCTCCATTAGAGGCAGTTTTCCATTAGACTTAGAAACCTGTAACGGAAATTTTTCATTTACCTAAACTCTGATATATGCACACACATATATGTGTGTGTGTGCGCATGTGCCTGCATGCACTATGAAAATCTCATTTATCATGTAATTTATGCAATATATACAATGTACTTTCAAATCTATACCAAGCTATATTACATTTCAGTTGTAAAGATATATTCAGATAAAAGGAAAAAAAAATCACCAAGTTTTTCAAGATCTGTATATATTTGCCTCCCAAAGAAAATCATATGATTAAGCAGCATTGTACCTATGTAAAAGTGATCTGTTTTAACTTTCTACTACAAGAAATGGAGCCAGTATTTCAAGCAACACTACAAGTTGTTACATCTGCTCTTTAAATGAAATTGTTTATTTACCTCTCACCAATATGCTTTCCTGTTCAGGCTCTTCTTGAATGTTTTCATTTACTGTCTCATTCAATAATAACTTTCCATTTGTTTGTGGCTGGAATTGTTTATTTTGTACTTCACATGCTTTCAGACCTTCATAAAGTGCCACTGTATGATGCTGTATTTGTGAATCTGACTTCTGTGTACAGGAGGTCAAAGGCACAATTCCTAATGATCTAGATGATTTTAATAGAACAGGCAGACGGGATTTCCTAGGCAGGCATGTAGAATCACTCTGAAAAAAAGCATGGAATAAACTATGGGGCTGGTAGCCAGTACACATTCAGGTAAAGGAAGTATAAACAAGCAACCCAGAAAGAAACAAAAATAAAAATTTTCCAGTAAAATCAGTCAGCTGTCATATTACATAGTTCTGAAAATTAGATTACAATACCCTTGCACATGGAAAACAAACATTCACAGAGAAAAATAAGTTATCCCACTGGTTCAATTTTCTGGGAGTAAATAAATGCTGTTTATGTATCCACAGCCACACAGTGTATGGCTTCCAGCCCATGAACCGAGACAACAAATTCACCACCTAATAGGAAAGGCTTTAATCACTAGGTGTATCAGTCAAGCCTGAATTTGTATGTGCCTCAGAAAAATATCTTCTTACCCAGACTGACTTTTCTAACCGGTACTTCCCGCTCTCATGAGTTATATCATAAATGTTTAAGAGCCTGGTAGCTTTTTTATTATTATTCTTGAATGAGGATCCTCTTATCTCTTCACAAACTCCTGAATGTATTTACCTTGCTTCCAACAGTCCTTACTTCCTACCTGCCCTCCTTAATATCTCTGAGCAAATCAATACTGCTTTGCATCAACCACAAAGGAAATTTTTTCTATCATAGAAAAGTTCATAAAGAATAAGAATAGCTTCTTCACCCATATACTCTATGCGTTGCTTCTACAGGTTTCCAATTTCCTACTGCAATCACAGAAGCACAGAGCAGTTGAGATGGGCAGGGACCTCTGAAGACCACCTGGTCCAACCCCTGCTAGACCAGGGTCAGCTGAAGCAGGTTGCTCAGGGTCATGTCAACAGATTTTGAATCTCTCCAAGGATGGAGACACCACAGCCTCTCTGGGCAACTGGTTCCAGTGTTCATCCACCTCACAGTGAGGAAGTGTTTTCTTATGTTCAGGTGGAACTGCCTGTGTAATGGACAGTCCATCACTGGAGTTGGAGGGAGAAGTTAAATTTCTCGGTGGTAATCAGCACATTTTAGCCTCTCACCTTCTGAGGATTTCACATAAAATAAATGTGTCTGTGTTTAAACCACACAGTATAAAATAGTGCTGTCTCCAAAAACAGAAAAAGCATGCTATATGTTGATGGGAGTTATGAAATTGTGTGTAATGATAATAAAAATCAATAATGGCATGTTCAAATAGATTTCATTTGCTCCTCTGCTGTTCATTTGCTCCACCAATGTCATAAGTCCCATAATTTCTTTTACCACCCAATGTATCCTGAAATACTTTCCACATTCATTTCTTAGCAATTATAGTCTTTACACAAATAATAAAATAGCAAGTTCCATTTGCCTAATGACATACTCAATTCCTTTTGTACATACACGAATACAATATCATTTTGGAGGCTGAAAAATAAATGCAGTTGGGATGAACTTCCTCCTAGTTTTACTAAGATGCATTAATAATGTTGAAAAATTTCCAGCTCTCTTACGACTGGTATACAAACATACATGTTTTCCAGATTACACAAAGTCCACTTCAGCCAGCTATCTAAGATTATTTATAATAGCCATTTGGAAATAAAATTGACTGCATTATTGCAAACAAGAAGGCAACCAGATGTTCGCATTGAAGTTGCAATGGGTAAAACTAGAAACCAATCTGGAAAATAATGAATCAAAAAGGGTATACTGAACCTTAAGAAAACAAAGAAAAACAAAAGGACAGGTGTGACTTTTTGTTTTCAAGTTCAAAAAAAAAAAGAAGACGCCTAACGTTTGCAGAAACAACTCTAAATACTGCTTGCTGAAGGGCAGCGAGGCCTTTTCTTTCCTTCAGAGAGGCTGCCCTTCATTCCCGAGCTTCAGTCATCAGGATGGTAAACCAGCAAACCACAGACATCATTAAGCAAGCCATTGCCGATAGACATTCAGTAATAGGCCAGGCAGAACTTCAAATCTCTGCTCTTCCAACCCCTCTTTGCTACCTGCATTTATTCTTCCTGACTCGCAACCCCCTCATCTTCTCACGTGTTCCTGAAGTCAGCTGCCCAGATAGCACTGGAGCAAACAGATCAGGCAGCCCATCCTTTCCCGTCTTAGGAGGACCCAATCAGACCAGCCAAGGCATCCCAAAGGTGCAGCTGCAACTATCACAGCCAACCTGCTGAACATGACTGACCAAATACCTCGTATCCTAAGAAAATTTAACAAAACCCGTTTTTCCATTACTGTCTTCTTTCCTCTTCAAAAATCATTTTTTTTAAAAAAAGGTAGAAAATTTACTGCCAATAGGAAGGCTTAAAAGACTAAGAATTTAACTGAGTATCTGCTACCAAGCAAACATACTCTGACAGGTTTTGATTACATGTAAACTGATTGGTGAAGAAATTGTTTTTGTGAGCTAAGTTGTTTTTTGTTGTTGTTTGGTTGGGGTTTTTTTTTTGGTATCATCATAACCAATTCCTAAGCCTTGGCGTGAGTTTTACTTCCTTCTGTAAAATGAATCGAACAAGGATGAGCCAGGAAAAAAAAAAAAAAAAGAGTTGCTAATGATTGCTAGCTCACAGAAATCTCTTGATCACTAACGTCATGGAAGCCATTCTCTGCAAAAGGTACTACAACATTCTCTATTAGCATTGCACAAAAATCAAAAGCAACTGTTTCCCTTGTCCGCTCTACAAGAGCTAAGATCTTCAAAGAGTTTTCAGCTTAGCTTCTAAAATTGCTCTTGAAACAATACACGCGAACACTTCAGTAGACACTATTTTTCTATCTCTTTGGGATCACAGACCGTCTGTATATAAAACTAAGGCTTGAAAACTTAACTGGCACAAGCAAATTAAGTCTGTACTCACAAAACAGACTCTGTGCACTTAGTTTCCAATACAAATACAAAGAACAGCACCCACACTTGCACGGAATACTGTTGATCATACTTCTACAACACAACAATGAGATGTTAATAAAGGCAAAGAATTAAAATTCAAGTTTGTTGAACTCTACTGCTAACTCTTCAGCAGCATCCTGTGAGACATTATGCAAGTCTTCAAATTTCTAGACCTCAATTGCCATTTAGACTTAATAATGGTATCGATTCAGAATGCTCAGATTCTGCATTTTCTGAGCATCTATACACAGATACAAGGCAGTAAAGAATCAGGTCATTAGGCTATGATTTATCCTCTTTCCAATAGCTATAATATTTACCAGTATTTAGTCCCAGTGAGGATTGAAATGCAACTAATTAATGTTCTAAGGCATACTGAAGTATGGGATGAAAAGCTCTGAACATTAAGAACAATTATCCAAATATATCTGACACAAATCTGTTCTTCTAATTTTAAAAATTACACAAAAGCAAGATTTAATATTAGAAATGAAACAAATTTTTCTCCTCTGTACATCTATCCCCTAAGTACTAAAAAGAGAATCTTAAATAAACTTACTTCATTTGTTCTACTTGCAGAAAAAAGTCTTTCATGCTGCTCACCCTTCTTACATACATTTTCTTGCCGATGTTCTTTTTCTGCATTTAATCTTGAATATTTTGTATTTTCTTCTGAGGCTCCTTTTTTGCCTTCATGTTTCAATCTCATGACATTACCCTCTAAACTCATTGTTTGTGTAGCTGCAGCTTTCAATTCCACTTTCAACAACTCAACATCCGTATTAATCTGTGGAGCTGTATCTGGATAAAGCTTCTGTTTCCCATCAAAAGTTGTTTTCAATTCTACTTGCTGCTTTAAGAATTTATTGACCTGCTTGAAATGTTTGAGTTCGGTTCTTAGTTGAATAATCATTTGCCTAAGATCTTTTTCATCCTTTTTCTCTATGTCTTCACTTGAACATTCTTGCTCAGTTGTGTTCAGATGATCTAACAGTTCATTTACAATTTTCATTTGTTCTTGTCTGCTATACTCAGGAAGGAGGAAAGAAAAGGCATGAGTTTTGATTTTTATTTAAGCAAACAAGGACACATTCTAAAAAACACTTTTGCGGTGTCTTGACATACTTGAAATTCCTAGGAGATTCTATTTAACACACTAATCAATTAGACCAGAGTTTTGGAAACCTTTTCACAGCACGAGCTGTGTTATAAATTATCTCATCAGTGCTTTTTTCCTGTTCATAACCATATGTGCTCTACAGCCCCTACTCCCATTCATGAACAGACAGTAAATCTCTGACAACTAAATCAAGTGCTTACATAGTATAGCAATAACAAGAATAGGAATGGGTTTTCAAAAAAAAGCTTAGTCACTGATTTAACTACCTTAAAAACAAAATTCTATAGAAAACACAGGAGACTCCAGATGCTGAGTTCTTCTGAAAATCTGTGCTTTCATGTATTTCTAATACAATGTGGAAGTTGGAAACTGAGAAAGTAGTCTGCAGAAACAGCTCGCTAGAGACCAAACTGCCCACAGATAACCAGTGGTCTGTGGACAACAGTCTGGAAATCAGTGTCTTAAATGAAACAGAAGCTAAAAGACCAGAAATTAAAACATAAGCAAGTTTCCAAATTCCACAGATGATTTCATGTGTCCAGTAAGAGTTGTTTGTGCCATTAAACCTATAAACTGGCATTTAACACAAATGCATTTATATAGCTAGCCCTTGAAATAGTAGATGCTAACAAGGCTTTTTATGCATTTTTATGGCATTTAATGCCATTAATGAGAATTAAGTTACCCAACAGCACAAGCTCATCATCAGTCAATCTAGTCATTTATACTTAAATACAGAAAAGATGATGAGTGTTGGAATGATGGTGCTAAAGTTGATGTGCTAGAATCACTCATTAACAGACTTTTAAGTAAAGTCAACAAATAAAACAACACTATATATGCATTTTCTGAGAGAGTAATATCTCCTCATTTACCACTAACTAGTGCTTTGACGACTAAAACCATTCATGCCTCTTGGAGAGTTTTAAAATAGTAATGTACAAATACAGAATTAGTTGAGTAAAGTCAACTGCCATATATGTTGAACACAGAAGACAGGATTTGACTTGTGTGACAGTCTGCTAATAGCATTGCTGTGTGCACTATGTATGGAAGCCATTCCCATAGCTCTCCAGAAACCACTGTAGCTAGCTGAAGGAACAATACCAAGGGGCATTGAAAGAAGTCCCCTTATACTGTACACAGTTATCACAATCTGGAGAGAAGTAGAAATGGAAAAATGAGAGTGAACTCCAGCAAAGCAGCGATTCAGTTTTGTCAGCCAGGAGATTAGGTGGTTTAAGCACGAAATTGGAGGAAAAAAAATGTGTAATGTCTCTATCGGCCTTTTCTTCCTTGGCACTGCCCTGTTTCTAAGGAAATAGGTGGTGCAGCTGGGAACTGATTAAGCCATAGCGCAACACCCACACACAGAGCTTTGTTACACTAAGGCTTATACACAAATATTTTTTACTACATAAAAATTGATCAGAGTACTTACAACATGGGTCATCTCAGCACAGACCCACAAGGGGTTACACTGAAATAACCGATCAGTCAATGATGTGCATGTCCCCAACTCCCTAAATTGCTGACTGAGAGCAAACCTCTGCCCAGGATGGTCAGATTGAGGGATGGAGGCCACAAAGTTTACCAGTGATGTCCACTCAAAATTAACACTGTAGAATAGTCACTGTTAACTCCTGTTCCTCCATTCTCAGTTGCATACACATATCCTTTCCACAGCAGTAGCATCCCCCACACACACACCATTTACTGGCCTGTGCTTTTGGACATTATAATATTTAAATAAAAAAAATCAATACCACATATTATCATTTTAGCCGTTTAACATTGCTAATCCCCACACTGAGAACGATCAGTTCTTACAGTAAAGCTCTGTATACCAATATCTTTGGAGAGTTTTTTCTTGTAAGGATTTCTCATAAGGATTTCTACTGATAGCATGTTTCCTAATTACTTAATTGCATGATAGACTAAAATGGCTCTGAAGGCACCTTGCCAATCTCTCAGGTAAATTAGACAGTGCCATTATCTAAATTCACTTTAGCAAAATTACTTTATTCTCTTCTCAAATAGAAATACTGTCAAAAGCAGTGCATATCCCTCATGCTTACCTGGATTCAAGTGCAGATGTTCTATTTTCTCTTAAAAGAGATGCGAGTAAGTTTTTCTCTTCTGTTTCATGTTCACTCATCTCTATTCTGACGAAGTATTTGCCAGCTGCATCGTGTTCAAACTGAGGTTTATTTAGATTCCTATAATGTCTATCTTTGCAGAAACTCTCTGAACAGCCTGATGGAGTTATCTGTTAAAAAATTGCAAATATTTTCTTACTAGTCAGGTATGTTCTGTTATATTCAGCGCTCTAATCTTTCTGTAATAAGGTTTTGTCTGATGGCCAAGCATATATAGACATTTCACTTCCTGTTTATTAATACAAAAATAATGAACATTTATTTGATATGGTTAACTCATAGTGATCATTCGTTTAGTAGTAAGTAGCTTTCTCTGAGGATATTTACCTGTGAACAGTCTCCCACGTATGAAGTTTCTGGAATGTGTCTGCAAGTTGCAGCTAATTTTTTTCTTAGTTCATGTTTGAATCACCTGTCTTTAGAGAACTATATTCTTTCCTGGAATCTCCACATCCAAGCCCTGATGATAAGAACAGGATGTGTCTCAAAGTATTTAAAAATGCCAACTTTTTCCATGTTAAACTGGAGAGCTGCCCTAGGAAGTTTCTACATGCATCATCTCCAGTATTTCAATCCTCATTTGAATCAATGAAAGTCTTCTGTATCAATTACATTAGAACTTAAACTGGGCCCATTTGAATAGTTTACTCAGCAGCCATTAGCAATGATAGATTAAGATAAGTAAAAATCAGACGGATCTTTATATTGTATCATTTACCTGTTTATCCAGATCATGAGGACAATCCTTGAGTCCCTTGACAAATACTTTAGGGCATACCTTCTAAATGGAAACACAGAAGTTAAAAAATTTCAAAGAACATCATTATTCTTTAATACTATTAAGTAAAATGTGCCATTAGTATATTACCACTTTTAAACAATGATTGAGATTGAGATAGTCAATTTTAATTGTGTTTTATGATATTCTGAGGCTACTTGCAATCTGAATTATTTTATGATTCTATGATACTTCATGATACATTACTTGTGAATGATAAGATTATGTAGACTTCTTTAACAAGCTACCATTACATTAAGTATTTCAACCATGAAGAAGAACTTACAATAATTCTTTATCACTGATAGCAGCAAGTGAATCTTATACAATTTGTACCATAGGCCTGACTGCAACAGAAGCTGAAGATTAGTGTGTGAGTGAGTGAGAGAGTAAATATATACAATTTCAAGGGATTTTCTATCAGCCCCATTAAGGAAGTCTGTGAATCCTAGAGCAGGAAAAATAATGAACTGCGTAGAAGCTCTCCTAACTGGAAAACTCTAGCCGAAGAAAAATATAGGGAAAAGCTTTCAGAAACTCTTTATGATAACAGTTAGTTGAAAGCAAAAATCAGATAGGAAGAAGAGCATGCTTTGTTTGTGAAAAACTGTGTTCTAAGAAAATGAGAATTTGTAAAAGCTATACAGTGAAAAGAAATCACTCTGTAACGTAACATACCCAGAGTATTAAACATGGTGGTAAAAACATTTTATAATTATTTTGAAACAGTCCTACCTCACTGATCCTCTCAGAAGATTGACTGTTCTGCATCTTCCCATCACTGTCACCATCCTCAGTCTGCAGCACAATCCTTTCTGTTTTTTCAAGAAACTATACAAAGTATGGAATGATGTGAAAATGTAGCACAAAAAAAATACTGTGATATGAAACATGCATAAATAAGTCAGTGACATGTCTTAAAAGAAAAATAAAAAATGCCTGTAATACAAAGTAATAAACACTGAATTAGATTTCTCCAATAAGATCAAAGGAAATTAATATAAAACCAGGAGTGATTCATATTAAATACGGTAAAACCAAATCGTACACATTCCTTTTTTTTTTTTTTTAACTCTTTCCTCTTGCTTCTCACATTTTACAAAACAAAGCGTTAAATCATTTCTACTAAGGGATTCCATCCTCAAGACACGGTCTCATGATGGATGCCTACTTTATTTTCCCATTTTCAGAATTTATTTTCATATCTCACACATTTTAGGCTCTTCTACAGCATCCAAGAAGTAAATATTTTCTAAAGAAAGCACATTTAGCCTACTATACAGTGAAGAGATTTACTGTCACGCTGAAGGTTACATTCTGCTTTGTCTTGTCTAAATTTACCATAGGAAAGGAAATGGTGCCAAATCATCTTTTTTCCTTATTTGTTACAGAACCCAGTCCATCTCCTATCACTAATATTTCCTGCGCAAAGGAGAGGAGGAAGATAGAGCTCTTTTAGTAGCAGAACTCTTAAGTTCCTGACAACAGCATAACTGAAAGCAAGACCAGAATCCCCTTTGCTTGATGTTACCTCTCTGCAACAGAACTGAAAGCAAGGGATGAGACGTACATGTTCCTAGTTTTGGAAGCAAAGACCTCTGCTGCTTGAGCTTCATTTACACACAGATCATGGGGAGTATTTGTACCTCTCACACGACTTGCCTCCTTTTCTCAGTTTGCTTCTGGCAACCGAGGACATAATTTAACCTTTGCCTATACTTATTTAATACCCGTGATAAGAAAACTTCTTATTTACAAAGAATTATTATTATTATCTCCAGTAGTCATATTCTGGCAAAGCCTCTCAGATAACAACTTAAGAATGAAGAAAGTCATTCTTAAGTCTTCTCGGTTTTGCTCAGATACAACTAAGTATATAGTCAATGAAGAAACATGCACATAGTTTATTGATACCCTGGTTACATTCTGGTGGTGTACAAAGAGAGGCTGGTGGTTTAGGGGGAGTCCATATATGCCTTGTAGTGTGTCTTTTTGCAATCCATAACATTTTAGGAACGTGTTGATTGTAAACTGAAGAAAAGGTTCCCAAACTGCTGCTGATCTGAGTCACAGCATAAATCCAACCATAGAGGCAGGTGCTACTTATCAAGCTGAGAGAAAGGAGTAAGGGAATCATATTGTGTGACAGTTCTGGGAGTTAGGGAAGGCCAGAGCACGGAATCGGGGTTCCCGTGTGCCAGCATGCAGTAAAAAACAAGAGAGAGGGAGAAGGCATGAGACTGCATAAAGGCAAACGAAACCACCGCACAGGCAGGCCTCTATATCACTACAGATGGCATCCAAACAACTAAATTTAGGAATCTCTGAAATAGAATTTCAGCTAGACTGGACATTTATATCATCTTGTTTTACAGCAACATTTCTTTATCTAATAGAAAAAGATAGTTGTTAAAGATCTCTGCTACTAGAATCTCCTTAATAGCAGAAACGCGTAAGCATGATGGTAAATATCAAAGATGCTATGCCTAATATATCTAAACCATAGATAGGACATGGCACTGGCACAGTGTATTCAAGCTTGCATTAGATAAAATTTTTAGTTTTAAAGCACTAATGGCAGTAATATAGCACTGTTGTGTAAAACACTAATATTTTGGCTGACTTAGGCTAAAGAAAAATTACCCTAAGACAAAATCTTGAGCATAGTTACAGAAAAAGCTGTAAATTGAGATTATAGGTACAGAGAGTCTCAGATGACGCATGGGAAGGAAAGAAACTGGTGTCTGGAGGTCACTGATGTGATATTTATACCTTTGACGGATATACAGTGCAGTGCTAAAACTTACAACATGAAAAGAGAAACCTGCTTCCCCAGTATCACATGCTGGAAAGTCTTAGCTCACAGCATGTTAACCCAATTGCAGACAGCCAGAATTCTGCAGGGAGTATTATTTTTACTTCCCAAGAACACTGGGAGAATCCACTGTACCCGTGGATTGGTTGGGTTTTTTTGGTTTTTTTAATTGAGCATGCATAAAATGCATATGCAGGTATGCATACATATTTGTACATAGATACGAAAAAATGAGAAAAGCTATTTCATCTTCCAATCTCTAGCAGTATTAACAACTCCAAGTTTTTATACATGAATTTCAAAATGCAGAAACAGTCTGGTGCAGCATGCTAATATATTTGACTTTTAGTATTAGAAATGTATTTTCAAAACTAGCTTATGACTCATGTTTGAATTCTTTTTCTATTTTCACTCAGAACTTGGTTTTCTAGGGCAACACAAAGTAAAGATAATCTGAAAGCTGGAAGACAACATGGATAGGACTGTGGTACATGGCAAGGATATGCATGACAAAAGAATATAATTTGGCTGTAACCACTGGACTTCAAAGGCACCACACTTACTCACATTTTTTTAGGTAGAAAAGAAAGAAAAATATTAGCTATTATAAAAAAAATAAGGTTTAAAATTCAACACGAAGCTTCGGGTCAAGCCTTACCTTTGTGTATTAAAATTAAGCTTATTTGTGAATATAACATATCTACTCAATGCAACCATTTTTTATGACTCAACTTTTTCTCCTGGGCCAGTATTCAGCCTAATAAGTGATGTTTCTTAAAATGAAACTGTTACATAAGACTGACGAATTATACTATGCTATTACAGCAACTGACTGCAGTTCGAATCTTATGGTCCTAAGTCTGAGGGACAGAAAAGAAACTTTCTGTACTCCAAGGAACACAGTCTAATGTTCAACAAAATATTAAAAGAAAATAAGTGGCTTAAGGCCAGAAAAAAGTGTTCCGAGAATAAGCTGCCTGTTTAAAATACTTCCTTGGAGACCGAAAACCTTGAGAATGTTTTTCCTAAATGAACCATTGATATGCTTGGTTTGCAAAGATCCCTGGAGCCCTGAAGCACTGAAATCAGTGAGGCTGCTTCTCTCAGAGAAAGCAGATGTTCAGAGGACAGCACAAAAACAACCTTTCTCTCTCCTCCTCCTTCCTCCCTCCCAACCTGCAGCCAAGATATAGACTACTAAGGGCTGTCAGACCTTTGGGAGATGCCTCGCAGAGGAACTAACGTGAAGGCTTATCTGATTTGCACTCCAATTCCATGAAGGAAAAGAAAGATGGGCTCATTTTAAGGACCTGAGAAGGAGATGTCTTTCTATGTCTGCTCAAATTCCTCTTCTAGCATATGAATTAATGTCACCTCAGCACTACCTGCCAAATTCTAGCCCAAAATACACACACAAAATTAGAACTCAGTCTTTTTCACAGTGGTTATTTGCATAAAAAACACACTGTTTCACAACCCCATAGCCCAGAAACTACATTGCCATTTATTGACAAGACTGATAAAAATGATCCCTTTTAAACTAAAAGCATTTAAACTCAAATCATTTAATTTTTGAACTCCATAGTTCTAAAATCATTCTGGCACAGGTTTAAAAACCGTATTTTACTTTTCTCCTTCCTTTAGGAGAAGCTTGAGTTTTTTACATATGGATCATTTCACCAGTTTCATTCTCGATTATTCTGAAGCTAATCGCATGTAGACAACTACAAGCACATAGCCTATGTGTTCTTTTCGTGCTGAGACAAATGCAGGAGGACACAATGTCTTGTCATGATATTCTTAGGAAAGGACACCAATTCCTTCGGTATTAAATATCAAATCAGTAGAGGTACAGCACCCTCTGCAGGATGACAAGGTAAATTACTAGGAATAACAGTATATGGAGAAGTGCATGCACTCCAAAACAAACTGCCCACCAGCTTTTCAATGCAAATCTACTCTAATAACTTGTAAATTTATTATTTTAATAAATTTAAATCATAGTTTAAATTAAGAAATTTAAATAAATTTAGATCAACCTTTAGGGGTGGCACGGACATGCTTTTACGTGAGCCAAAGTGCTACTCTTTCTCGTTTGGCCATTGTGAGCCCTAACTCTTTCAGGGAGGTAGGAGGAGAAGTGTGCAGAGGAGCTATGACTTAAACTCTTGCAGAACTGGACATAGTATGAAAATGACTCCCGAACAGAAGACAAGCAGACATTCAGTAATAACTAAAATCTTATGGAAGACTTTGTAAAATAAACTCCTTCCTCCCATTTCAGTTTACAAAATAAATACATCACAAACCCAATTAATATTTTAATGTGAATGTGTTTACCTTAAATTCAACAAAAAACATCACTGAACATTTACATTGAGTCTGATTCTCTGTTGTGAAAACCTCTTAGTCATTTACATCGTTAATTTTAAAAGTTACTATAAGGAATTAGCAATCTAAGCTCCTAGGGTTTTACATACTCTGCATTGGTGTGAATCATTCCACAAAGTATATTAGAAATGATGGTCAGATCAAAACTATCACAAAAAACATACCTCACTCCAGTTTAATATTTTTAGTGCTTCCTTCCCTTGCAAATCTGTTGTAGAGAGTCCAAGTTGTTTTTTCTTAAGCTCTTGATTAATTGTTTGCAGATCCTTAACCATCAAAAGAAGATCAGTAACCTAAATAAGCAAAGAAAAAACAATGAAAACTAGTAAAATCCATCCTAGTATGAAAAAAAGGGTGATGTATAAATCTCTAGGTAAATATAGAACTTGGAAAGACTTGGAAAGTTTAGTCTTTTTCATAGTATTCTTCTAATGTTACCCTATATGCTCATGAGACAATGTCTCTATATATGAAAACATGATCATATATTTGGGAGTTAGCATTCAAGAATTTTGAACTTGAGTGACCGTAGTTTCAGTCTTCTTATTAAGTTGAGGTGTCAAGTTTCGTTATTCAGTAGCAAGAAGAAACTTCAGGGCACCTCACACAAATAGGCTGATTTGAGAAGAAACAGTCTGCTGCAAGGAAATTTTCATTACAGGGATGAAGTAACATTCAAAAACATTTTGTCCTTGTATCTGCAACTCCCTTTACAAGCTGCTATCACTCTGTGGAGTTTCACAGACATAAAATATGTACCAGAGTAGAGAAACATGAGTAAGGCTCTTGAGCAGTCATTAATGTCCCAGACTAACGTAGTAAAACAAGAAAGCAATGTTTGCAGAGTTGGTAAAACCTTTTTATTACGTTAATTAATATATTCGGTAAAAATAGAGCAGCTTTCAGGCATACGAACCCTTTTTCAGTTAAGAAATGGTTTATTGACTTCTTTTGCTACAGAGCATCCCTGAAACCACTAAAGGGAATAAATTTAGAGGTAAAAGTGGTATTGGCCAAGCATGGGATTGAGACAAAAATCAAGGAGGGGAGGTGTTTGGGTTTTGTTGTTGTTGTTGTTGTTTTTAACAACACCTGTTTGGTGTAAGGCAGACTGATCTTCTTTCCTTAAAATTATCCATCTCTGGATCCAACACCTGTCTGCAATTGAGCCGGCCATGAAAATGAATCAGAGGTCAATGCACAGGATGATGAATCAGGAGAAAGAGTTTCTGAACTCCAGTGCTGATCTACTGTATGACAATAGTCTGCTCATTTAATTTCTGTAGTTTCAATTCTCCTTCTGTAGAATAGTGCTAATATTAATATACCTCAGGGGTATTTTATAACATAACACACTTATCAAAAGATCTGTAAATCCTGAGATGAGGTATGCTGTACAGAAGTATAAATTATACTTACCATTACCACTTTCGTGATTGATAGAGGGCCATCAAATATGCTTTTTAGGTTACTTAATGCAAAAACTTTTATTTGGAGTTGGTATGCTTCATGATGACTGAAATATGTTATTGGGTCTGAAACCTGAATCCTGATATCTAACAACCCTAAAAATTTTGCAGCAATCCAGCTTTCTTTCAGTTGACTCTGAAACTTGTGTTGTAACAAAAAAGTTAATAAAAAGAGGATCACAAACCAGAGACAAGAATTTCCAATCCTTTCAGAATAACCCAACTATACCTAAATAATCAAAATTTTATAAGGCACAAAATATAAATGAAGCAGAATTAGGCCATTAAAAACAGTAAAGAATAAAACAGACTAGTACCTTTTTCTTAAGCTCTTCAAGAGACAGATGGTCTATCTGTAGGCCTAAATGATCTTGCTCTCCTAAACAAATGCTCATATAAGATGTTTGATCTCCACAAAAAGACAGCGTTTCATCTGTCAAAATAACCAAGAATAAGAACTGCTTCAGAAACTCTATTTGCAGCAAAACACAGTATAAAACGCAAAGACAAAACTTTTCAAATAAGTGCATACTAGTAAGTCTAGGAGGGAAGCCAGTTAAAATTTTCATTCCCCCAAATAAGCTTTCTGTTTAGTTGAAAATAACTTTGTCCTAATGTTTCTTTGCATTTCTGACACCCAGACATGCCTTATATCCTGAGGTTATCAGCACGAACTGTGAATGTAATTCTGAATTATAATTTGCACATTTAGCATTGCAATTAGAAATGTTTTTTAGGAAGAAGAAATAAGGCATGAATATTTATTCTGGTTTAGCCATATTTTCATGAACATGAACTCAAAGTCTCAGGGAGAAGAGTCAGGTTAGACAAAGTTACTGACTTTATTTTCCTTCTGGGTCAAAAGACTGTATTTGTTGAATAAAAAATAGCTACTTATTATCCTTCATAACAATATGAATGACTTGTTACTTTTTTTAATAAGCATCTGTTCATTTACAGTTTGGATAGCAATTAATTCCCTAAATATATCTCATTAGGTAAGGAGAAAGCATATTGGAACAAAGAAGAGAGATCCAAATTCTACTCCCAACTCTGACACTAATCCCATTGCAGCTGCAAAGCCCAAAGCTTCACAAACGATGAATAATCTTCAGAGCCTCCATTCCTAGGTGCCTCACCCACAACCTAAGTACCCTTGAGAACTGGACCCAGGAATATTCACAAGTCGCTTTCGCTTCCCCTAGCTGTTCATCATCTCTGTGCTTTTGAGGTTGGAAATTCTGAAATAGAAGGAGCCCACCTTCTGTTATTTGTCATCCTGGTAAAGAGAGTGATGCTAAAATTGAAAATATAAGTTGAAAGAGGTAGGCAAACAGTTTTTTTTACTATTATACCTCTGCTAGAAAAGAAAACAGGTACATCAGCATAAATGAAGAACACCACCTTTAATGATGTCCACTTAAATTCTGCTTTTCCACATCTAAGTATATCCTAAAAACACCTCGAAAGAAATATAAAGAAGCTAAAAGGTAAATTATATTTAAAAGCTCCATTATTTCTGAATAAGTCACAAAATAAGAAAACTTCTGGTTATTTTTTCATTCTCTGAAAATACTTCTTTTGTTAGAAAGAGTCTAGCCATTTCCTGAGATGCAAGTTCTTCATCAAAGTATTGCAAAATAGTTAAATTCCATGGTCAGGAAGTGATCCCATGGCCACAGAGTTATTCAAAGCCAGGCATTTCTGACTTCCGCAGAAGACAGTAAACTCTATGGGTACAAAATTGTAGGCAGCTTGAAATGATCACTGGAGTAGAACTGCCATAGAATTACTAGCATCTGCTGCAGGGAAAGAGAAAAGCTGTCCCTCTGCATACGTCCTGATTGCTCAAAGACACTATTATAAATACTGCCAATGATTTTGACTATAGAAAGCAGACAAGAAGTCTTTTCACATCTTAATCTACTCTCTAATATTTCTTCTCCATCATAGCGAACTGACTGTAATAAAACCAGTCACTTTTGTGCAAAAAGAAAGGGGCTGAGGTGCACGTATATACAGACCTTGTCGGGTTTTAACATCCTTAATTTGATCTTCTAAGACCTTCTGCAGATTCCGATTAGCTAAAATGTCTTCTTCTAGTTGTTTTCGCAACAAGGAAATGCTGTTTAGTTCTGTTTGCAAGCTATTTATACTAAAAAAAAAAAGCAGAAAATCAGAAATTAAAAAAAAATAGATTTCAATTGAAAACATTTAGTTCTGCACCTCAGCATCTTTTATACATCCTCGTTTCCATAAAGAGCCCATTTCACACTAGCCATCCCTCTTTTCTGTCACACAGTTTCATTATTTTCGTGCACAGAACAAACAAATCCCTATGTAGCAATATGAGATTAAACTTTTATATATATATATATATATATGTATATATCCCTTCCTTGCGGTTCTGAGCCATGCTGCTTGTAAGACAGCTTAACAAAATACACATATTCTACTGGCCAACTTCTGTGTAATTCTTTTTAAGGAAAATCAGAATAACTAATTTTTCAAAAGTATGCCAGGAAAATATCACTATCATATACTACTGATGGTTCCGTGTATTATTTTTCAGTTTGCAGACAGCCTGTAAAAATCATCTGTTAAGATTGAATGATCTCAGTGATCTCAATGAGGGGTTAAACTCCAAAACGTACACATGACAATTTGTCAATATGAATTAATTCTGTAAGCAGCTCTTTTTCGAAGGTAGCCACTGAATGTGCTTACTTGAGCATTACACACTGCCCCTCATTCCTCACATAGCTGTCCCCTATCTAGGTCTTGCCCACAAGCTTCAACAACATCTACAAGACAGGTATGAGCAGTCCACAAAAAGATTTAAGTATATGAATAAAAAATGAAATTTTAATAATATGAAATAAATTAGTTTTAATGTCAAATAAGTAACAAGGTGTTACTGAACTGATTTGTATTACTTATTTTCACATTTTTAATTCACTCAGAATGTCAGTATTTTAACATAAATTAAGCTACTGTAGAATCTCCAATCCACTGCACTGAAATGCCTGAGCATTCAGAAATCGTTCAAAAAATTCAGATCCATCTTCCAAGAGTCTACATGGGAGCACATGTCATACTTGCATAAGAATAACAGCATGCTGTAGAAACACATTAATTAAAAGCCAGCATGTATGAAAAGATTCTCAGTCTGTCTTCTGACAAGTATGCTGTTGTCAGTGTTGCTTGCACAATGAACTATTGCTTTAACCAACTCTCCCTTGCTCAAGAATATCTTCAAAAAGAGAGAGCTCCTAAATGCTTAGCAAAAAAATAAGAAGAAAAACAAAACAACACATTACTATAAGTGAAGTAAGCACATTTTCTCCTCTTCATGAATTAAAGCTTTTATGAGAAAAAGCATTGATTCCCTGCTTGGAGAGACAAGAAATGTCTTGGTCCTGACATCAGGCAGGCTATTTTGAAAAATAACTATTCAGTTTGCTTAAAACAAATAATGCCTAAAAAAAGATATGTCAACAAGAAAATAGGTATTTGCCTATAATGCATTCCACAGCAGAAGGCATTTAGACGAATAAGAAAGTTAAACTTCTCTGCAAGCTTGGTTTATCAGCTCCACAGAACTTTAGGCTGAGGGTCCAAGTCTGCCTTGATGATTTAACAGCATGTCTCAGTCCACAAAACTATGGGGAGAAGAAATACAAAGACCTGCCTCCAACTTGCAGCTCTATTACTGAATCACTGTGTGTCCTCTGCAAATCGTCACACACTCTAATTCACTGTTCATCCTATAATTCCCTATCTAGAAAATAGAACTAATTGCCTTGCCTCTGCTGAAGCTAATTGCAAAACTCTTGTTACCTTGATGAGGCACTGTCAACTGTGGTTATATTTTGAAAGACATTCTAAAATCTATGGAGAAAAATTGTGATATCCGTAGTAAATTATTTTGTTGTTGTCATAACTATGCAATCTTGACATAATCAACTTACCTACAGAATGTGTTTCAATGATAGAGGACTCTTTCTTTCTATAAAATCTCAAATCAGAACTGGCTTCTTCCTTTGTATGGTGATAGTTCAACAGAAAGCAGTGAAAACAGCCATTGCTGTTTTCCTGGAGGTAAGAAAAAATCTCCATATTCTGACCTCTATTGCTATTTCTAATGAAACAAATTCTATTACCTAAAATAGCTTCTAAGCTGTGGCCAAGCACAGGATGGCATTACTATTAATGCGCTTAATTCAAATATCAGCTCTTTTCTACTTTAGTGCTACTCACTTTATGGTTTCCAACTATAATGGTCTGCAAACTGACTGACAAAAACAAAGATATTCCCACAAAGTTGGCAGGTATCAACCACTGCCTTCAGGCAGAAAGAATAAGGAGCTGCCTCTCAAATGCTGCCAGTATCTAATTAAAATATTTATAATTATAACAGTAAAAGTACATTTTTATATAACAATTATATTTCTTTTACCTAAAGGCTAAGAATTTTATTTATTTTATCATAATATCCCCCTCAACTGCCAAGTAATAATAGGATACAAAGTAGGCCACAGATTTCTGTGTTCTTTGATTTAAAAAAGCTGAACACTAGCTTCTGCCTCCTAATACACTTCTGAATGCTGTATATTGAAAATACACTATGTAAACCTCAATTATTCTGTTTTGTTTAATCTTCTCCAAAACCATACATATGGTTTTATATTTATATTATCATCATAATTCTCACACTGCCACTTTAAAGGTAGATAAGGATTATCTGTATTTTTAAAAGGAAAAAACTATGGAAAATTGAGTTATTTTCAAAACACTTCAGCATCCAACAGTTCACTGTGGTTCAACCCTTTCATATGCCAGAGGAGAGAAAACACTGAAAATAATTTGTCACGGACACATACAAAAATATTTCTTCTATTTTAGGGAAACTACTACAGCTTGTTTATGCTTTATTAACAATCGCCCCACATGAAATAATTACCACACCAATGAAATTGCACCTTTTTAACATTATCTGACTCAGCCCTTTATGTTTAAAACATCCACCAAAACAGAAAAAGTACTTACCTATCTGATTCTTTGAAGGTCTTCACTAGAGTAGAATAAATATTTTGTTCCTTTTTTAAAGCAAGGATCAGCTTTTCATATTCAGATTCTTTTTTTTCCTACATTAAAAAAAACATTACTAGTTTAATATATATTCAAGTTCTCAAGTCTACAACAATGTGTACATCTGTATTCTAAAGAAAAAGTGAAAATAGAAATTCAGAAGTTGCTAACCACCTCAAAAATCGCTTAAGTAGTTGCTGCCCATCTCAAGAGCCTAACATGAATCTGGAAAATATTCATGATACTTAGAAAAGCTGTTATTAATGGAGGCTAATATTTACCTTCTGTAAGAAAGTAATATACCTAAACAGTGGTTCATCTTTTTTATCACAGTCTAAAAAAGATTTTTTTGCCTCACCATTCTCACTTTCAAAGTGTAAAAGTTAACAACCCAATAACAACCTGGCAAATAGGTATTTCAGAGAAGAAGGACGAAGGGAAGGGAAAAGAAAACAGAAAAGACCAAGCTCCAAGCACGCACTTTAGAATACTATCCTAACAGTCCTCTCCATGCTTTGGATAAAATTAACTTTCTTTAGGGGAGCAATTTCTGCAAATTCTGTGCCATTTCTGAACAAAAAGGTTTGTAATGAGTCAAAAAATAAAGGATGAGTATGTCAGACACATATTCATTGAGTCAGCTTTCTAAATAATCAGCTGGGTCACTGCAAGTTGCTTCTTTATTTGCACCAAGAAAAGAAAATCATTTACCTGCAGTTTTGCTCTCAGAAGGTATATTACTATTATAATAAATCCAAACTCCTCACCAAGTGATCACTGAAAGAACCCAATACTTTTTTCATTCCAAAATAAACACTCAGCAAGTTTTTTAGTAGGTGGCAAAACTGCAGCTTTTTAAATGAATATTTGCTTTCAGCTATTAAAGAAATACCAAAGATATTGTTCTTCTCAGAAGAGAAAAATAAATGGAGCATCTTCCAGATATCTACAGGAAATTCAGATTTACACCATATATTCTACCTTTGTTCAAGAAAAATAATAGACTCTGTTGCTCCTTTCAGTTTTCTTTTCTGACCCAAAACTGAAAGAAAGAACAAAAAAAGTTCCATAGCTTAGGGGGAACGTGTATGGTTCTAGTATGACACGGTAACTCTAGAGAACAAAGATGAAATAATTCTGTTTTCTGCATATTACAACTTCAAGATTCGAAATTAAACTCTCAAGAGATACTGAATCATTAGCAAACAGATCTTTAACAGGGAAGAAATCTACACCCAGGAGTTTAAAGCAGCTGTTATTACTGCAATTGTAATTCCTAAGCAACAAATTGTAACAAAAACTCAGCTATAGTTGAATCTTGCTAATTCACCCTAATGATGTGAAGACACTATTAGTTTGAAAAATTCAGTAATCTGCAAAGTAAACCCCAAAAAAGCAAGGACAACTGTTGTTTACTTTTGATTATTTATGCTCATTCTTCAACAGTGCGCTAGCAAACATATTAGGTAATATTTTGCAAATGTAATCAAGTTTTGAGCAAATTATTCCTCTTAAAGTAATCTGCATATCAGATCTTACTACAGAAAGAGTAGCTTCTACCACCTCATACTACAGATTCTTTGAGGAAGTGACTGTCTTTGTACATGTTCATCACGTTCCCAACCATAATCATAGCTATGCTCTTAACAAATGTTTCCAGGCTGTAGTGCAATTTATATATTAAATACCATTTTATAGACGGCAAAACACTGAGCTTAATCTCAAGGTCTTTATCAAGATTGAAAGCAGAGTGGCGCAGCGGAAGCGTGCTGGGCCCATAACCCAGAGGTCGATGGATCGAAACCATCCTCTGCTAAGGCCCTTTGTCCCCCAATCCCTCTCTCGGAGTGGTGGGGGGCTCTCGCTTTGGACACTTCTACCAGCACTCCCCACAGTGCTGTGCTCCAGGTCGCTGGCCGGGGTGGTGGTGGCTCTTTCTGCTCCACAGCCCCTTGTCTGTGCTGCTCCTGTCCCCCCTCTTTATTTATTGCGGGCTGAAGTAGCTCAGCTGGGAGAGTGTTAGACTGAAGATCCAAAAGTCCCTGGTTCAAGCCCAGGCTTCAGCAAGCGGAAGTCCTTGGGGCAGATGGATAGTGTAGTGGTTATCACATCCGCTTTACATGTTGACGGTCCTGGGTTCAAACCCCAGCGGAACCAACACCAGGAAGTCTTTGGGAGGTTGGACTAGATGACCTCCAGAGGTCCCTTCTAACCTTACTGATTCTGTGAAACCAGTGGAACGAACGTAGAAGGAGCTCACAGTGATGAGCTCTGTTGACCGAGTACTGAGAAACACAAAGGCAAACAGACTTACGTAGGTGATCCAGAGTCCATTAACAAAATATGCTAAAAATCTTGTAAAAAAGCAAATATTACAGCCCGAGTTAAAAAATCTTACCAAAGTACAGGACTCTCAGCCTTTCAAGCATAGTCACTAAACAAAGTACAGAGATTGCAATTTAATTTGGAGAAAACTTCATCACTGACTGTGTCACTGTTCAATGACATGGAAAGCAACAGAAACAGGTAAATCTTGATGTACATTAGATGGTTAACAGTCTGCTAGAAGTTCTACTGAACTTTTCCATATGTCTGATATAAGCTTTGCAATTATTACTGAAGGCACTACAAAACTGTGTCCTAATTAGAAGCTCTTTCTGAACCACTGACAAAGTAATGTCACCCTGAAGACTGTATGGTACATAAATCAGATAACCGTTGTCACCAATTTTTCAGGGTCTATGACTGCTGTATTAACAAAGCAGTGATACACAGAATCGTGCTCTGGTTTCTTCTGTTTCGTTTGGAATGCACATTAATTTAGTTTTACATTTGCACCAAAATCTCTGTAACCCCACAAAATCATCCCAACTCTTTCTGCTGCATTATGAGAAACATGAGCTGTTTCTTAAATCCAGATGAGACAGGAGCACAAATCAGGACTAGAGACAAATTATTATGACTGCTAAATTCAGCTAGCTAGGTAGAGGTTAGCAAAATCATGAAGTGTTCTCATTTTTCAGAATGTTTCACAAATAATAAGGATAAGAAGATGAACTTTTTTTTTGTACATTATTACTGTCACTTCTAAACAAAGTGTAGTACTGAATTATTCCAATCAGCTCCCCAAAGGTACACAAAACATAAGCCAGCTCTGTAAGTTACATAGACCATAATGCTGTGGGAGTTAATGAAACATTAAACCTCTTGACATGTGGTGTGAAAGAAAATGTGTTAGAGGAGATAGCTGCAAGACAAGCAGGGCCATAGGGCAGTGAAAGATTATATTCCTATGAAAGGAGGCAATCTAATGCATTAGAGTCTGTATAAAGTCCGATACACTACTGCAAAGCAGTAGTGATGGAAAACGTTAAGTTATTTTCATTAAAAGGTTTCTAAAATTGTAAGCAATGGAAAAAAAAATTATAGCTCCACAATAGGTAACTTATTGACAAGTCACAAGAATATCCTTTTGTTTCACTCAATGCTTTCTTGCTTGCAACAACCATTTGAGTGATTTCAAAACCTCTGAAAATTAGTGGATGAATGACTGACAGAAGGCTATAACCTACCTTTCATCACATATTGATCCATCCATCCACCAGTACCTGAACCTGGCAATTTCTTCTAGCACTGCACTGAACTACATGTATGTTCTCTCATAAATGAAACAGACTCACTAATAACATTAAGATTGTTACAGCTCGCTAAGTCTTGCATCTAGAAAGCACAGAAATGTCACAAAATCGATGGGTCTGAGCAACTTATGGCCCTTCTTGAGTAGTAAAGCATACACACATCTAAAAATACCACTTCATCAGGCTAATTCCTTTAAGGCAAAGTTTCTGCTAATATGGAAATGGTGAGATATACCAGCCACATCCATTCCCATCACCAGGCCATGTTCATTGTAATAAGTAAAAAGCATCACATTTAAAGTACGTGAAGACAGATAGCAAAAAGAAAGATTACCATTTTCAGCTAAAAGCTCAACTCATCAAATCAGAAATTGAACTACCTCCCTGTTTATATGTTCACAACATCAATTTCAGGAGATGAAAGCAACAACTGCAATATACTGATCACAATTTAATAGATAGGACACTTGTATTAAAAAAAGTAGTCACCTACATCACTTTCCATAGTAACAACAACTCGGCAATAACATTCACACTGCCTCAATTCCAACAGTTAAGACGTGTCTGCAGTACGGCAACAATTGCATCAATTCCAATTCTCAGGACCCACATCAACTGCAATGCTCTGGCTACATCAATAACTTTGGTGCACTGACTATAATTCTCCAACTGCAACAAATTAAACATCACAATTGTATGCACACAGTATTCTACAATTCCCTGATTGCACAGTATTAACTCCCTAACTACTGGAGTAATTATAACCAAAGTCAAATAATGTGCTGATCATATAGGAATTACAAAGTGCCTTGTGTCTGCAGAAGCATCAGATTTGCCTTGTAATCTATCAGCTAAATATGTTTCCTATTCCAGCCTCAAGTGGAATATAAGCTCACTCTCTCAGACAGAGACATCACAGAAAGGCTGTATTACAGCAATTATAATGATTTTGTTTACTCTTACAAAGATCAATTTAGAATTAAAACTCTTACCACCGTGGCTGTTTACGGCAGCATATGCTCTGTGCAAGATTACATGTACAGCATAACAGAGACCAGAAGCACAACTAAAGAACTGAGCAAGAGCTACTTTTCCAAATATTGCTGCTTTTCTAGATATTAAAGTGAACAGCAGAGGTCTAAAAAACTGTGTTAGAAATACACTGGCCTAACAAATGCCTAACAAATGTTTTGTGGGTAAAGGAGTATTGGCAGTGAGAGAAGAGCATTAAGTGAAAAACAAACAAAAGTTTTCAAAATTACATGGAGTCTGCTGCACTTCTAAATCCATTGGCTGTAAAGCCCAGAATATTTCATTCGACATTCCATAGATACCCAAGTCAGCAGTTGCATGACTAACCTAATTATCAGTCTCTTGCACTCTCTCTCTTCCCCTTTAGCCCATGTGTGTGGCTCAAGAATCCAAACTTTAATTAGCAACTGTCATTTATCTTCCCTAGCCTGGCCAAGGCACCCAGCAGAGCTTTGGATGTCGTTTGCTTTAAAATTTATCTTTACATTAAAATAAAGTAAAAAGGTATCATGAAAGAGAGAAAGTTCTGCATCTCTCAATTCAGTTTCTTCAACTTTAAAGATCAGTGAGGCTAGAAGAGCTTGGTTTCTGTTCTCTCCGGTGGGAGGATCCAGCTGTGCGTTTGTTGAGAGTTGGTGCAGCACTGTAAAATCATCAAAGAGTCCAAAGCAGCCAATGAGAGCACAGCCCTGGAGAATCTGTGTCCAAAAACTTATGATTAATATGCTGAAGCGGGTTCTTGCAGGAGGTGATCTTACATAGAGGTTGAGCCAAGAGGACAATGGGTTGTGATTAGGTATTGTTCACAATCACTAAGTCAACCAGCAACAGAGAATAGATTGTGATTAGAAGGTGGATACTGGGTCATTACCATGCATGGCTTAGCTTGCCACTGTTCTCTTTTCGGGTTATATACCTGGATTGGAACTGGAGTGAAGAAAGGAAAGTTAGTGTTTGATTTTCATTAATTCTATATGATTTTCCATCACTCTCAGGTTCTCTTCATTACAGAAGCTATATGAATGCAATGCAATTTGTTTTATGGAGGCAAAATTTCTACCTAACCTTTTGCAGACCTTATTTTCTCTGTATGTACATTAACATATACTTTGATATACTTTGTACTGGATCCATGGCAAACAGTGATGTAGTTCCTTTGTTCTGAGCTTGCAGAACAAGCTCTATGCCTCAAAGAGATCTTGCATGTACCTTTTTGTAATAATAGTATCCATGACATTAAGTGGCTCGTCACAAGTGTTCCCAATGTGACACAAGATATAGTACTCACATTTCCTTTGCCATTGCCAGTTCATTTTAAATTTCCTTGAGAAAAATCTCATTAGTTACTGATACACTATTAAGTAAATGAAAAGCTCCCCTTCACCACTAGAAAGTGCTATTCAAATTCATGTTACTCTGCTGGATGCTTTTGGAGAACCTTAGTATACTAGGTTGCAAACAGAAAAAAAAGAAGAAACGTAACTTATCTTCAAAAGTCCTTATTTGTTCTCTAATCTGTACACACTAAAAAAAAAAACATGGATGGTGTCAGTAACTGATTTGAACCCTTTTCACCATTACATCACCTTTTTTTTGCTGATACAAAAGTAGAAAAAAAGGAAATAAATCTATATATTAAGACTTCATACTTAGATTTCATGTTTTGAATACTAACCATTCTTTTCAGTTTGTGCCACTAAATAAAATAATGGGCATGTAGTATCCACAATTTTTTTATATTTATATAGTAATTTCTTTCTTCTCTTGCTTTAAAGTACAATTTTGTTCTTGCTTTAAAAGCATCCTCCTTTCTGCCTGTATTTTCTATTTCCAAGCTCCATTTACCTCCTGCGGTCACCAGCTCAGTGCAGGCTCTCGCCTTACCTATTAGAGGTACACATATTCTCTTCTGCATCTCTCTTCAGAAGCAGATGCCCTCCCATTCGGGAAAATACTTCTGTCAAAATGAGTACAAACTCTATCTTTTTATGGTAGGCAGACAATATATTTTACAAGCTTTCTGACAGTAAACAGTGCATTGATACCACATAAACTCAGAGTATAGTGTCATGCACACTTACAATGCCACGTAATACTACCATTGTACACTTTCAAAACGTTTGAAGCCAATTAAAAATATTGGACAAAATTAATAGTAAAGTGTTTACTATAATTTTGATAATACAGAACATATTTGTACAGGAAAAGGAAAACAGTCCTGATTTGATTTAATTTCAAGTCTTAAAACCTTGTTTAAAGACTAGCTTACGCTGGTTAATTCAGTTATAGTCAGATTACTCTTGGGCTACAAATCCATTGGGGGAGGGAATAGAAGAGTGAGAGAGACCAGTGATGAAACATTTAAAATTCCGCTGACTTTTAAAGAAATCAAATATTTATCCCCTCAGTCCTCTGTCCTTCGTGATCCAGCATTTTTGTCAAACTTCCAAAACACACAACATGAAGAGTTCCAGCTAGCAATATTGAGGTCTTTATGCTAACATCTATTGTAAGAGAAGCCAGGAAAAAGCTTAATTTCAAATGAAACGGTACTAACCTGAAGGAAAAACTGCTCCTCGCTACATGGATGAACTATGCTGAAATTGAACCCACATCTTTGAAGCCAAATCCAAAATTCTCATCAATTTCAAGTCAAAATATTTCTCTGTGAATAGTCACAGTTATATCAAACTTACCTCGAATTCTCTGACTAGCCTGATGATCGACTCTTGAGACTGTACAGCATATTTTTCCTTTATTAAGCCTTCATTTTTCAACTCAAGTTCTTCATTGGCTTTTAGAAGGTTCTTGTATTTATTAAGAAGGTCCTGCAATTCTACATCCTTTTCTTTAATTGTTCCATCAAGTTTCTAACAAAAGAAAACAATGAGACAAATTTACAAAATTTGCCCTGGATTTATATTGCAAAATAAACAAACAAAAGATGGAGACTATCCAACAATGACCCTACACAAGTTCTTTATATACTTGGCAAAAGAAGAGCCCAACTTAACATAATAGGAACAAAAAAAAGACCAAAAAACGCTTTAGCCGCTATCCAACACTTCAAATATAAAGGAAAAAAACATTCAACAGTTAAATTGTCACGAAAAATAAAGCATCTGTGCATTAAATCAAGGAACTCACTTTGGTCTCCAGGTACAGAGAGCAACCTCAACTACTACTTTTTGCACTGCTAGTTGAACATCTTCTGTACATTTCAGGATTTTACCTCCCTCTATAGGAGAATGTTTGGGCAAGAGCCTGTTAGCATTCAGGCAGCTTTCTCATGTATCTCACTTTCAAGGGGCTTTTTCCAAAAAATGAGAAAATATTCTCCTATCTATATCTATTCTACAACTTCTAGTTTCTGCAGAGCAAATTGAAAATCATAGGTACTTCAGAGCTTTTAAAGCATCTTGCCACAACAGTGAAAATTCTACATTAGGAAAGCTTTTCTACATTAGGAAAGCTTTCTTCTTCCTCTGTCCACGTTTTGTAAAACCCTAGTAAGGAATCTTGTTGAATGCCACGTATCTCTATAATTGTATGTCTATTCTGCAAATATAGTACTATAAAATGTGAAATCAACAGTAACTCCAAATATAAATGGGATTTTGTAATCATTCCTCAGACAAAATCAAATTATAATTTTTTATTTTTCATTTCAGCTTAGGTCTACCTACCTGAAGCAACAGATCCTTTTGACTGACATTGTCTGTTAGCTGCTTGATAACTAGTTCTTGGCTCTGCAACTTCTGACTGCTTTCACTCAAAAGAATATTGTAATGATGTTCAGCCGCTTTTTCTTTCTCAGTCATTTCACCGTGTAATTTCTCTATCTGATTTCTAAGGTCCTACCAAAAAAAAATGAAACTATTTAGCAAATCCACTTTTTTAAAGAAAAACGTAAGAGTGACAATGAATGTTATTAGTTTAACTTTCTATTGCTTTAAAATATTTATATCACTGAATAGTCTGGAGAATGTATTTAAGCCAGTGTCTTCCTCTTGGCATCCCATGAATACAGATCAAGGAAGAGAACTATTGCATGGGGCGTCAGTATCGTCTTCTATAAATCTAAGTTGTTATTGTTTAAATGCTTTTCATACAGAATGACTGGACTCCAAAGCTGCGGAGAATATCATGCACATACATGTTGTCACTGTCAGAATGAGCACGTACTTCTGAGTCAGTTTACTCCTTTGCTAGAAATAGGAGAAAATTGATTAGCGGTAATTCAGTATGTCATTTGTTCTTTTTCTCATCACACCATGGAAATTCTTGCACTAGCACTGCATTACTAGTTACTTTTGTATTAAAAAACTTCAGACTACCAATCATGAGTCTGGTGATTAGAAGCTGTGACCAGAACTTAGATATTGAGTTCAATTTCCAACTCCGCTAATTACATCCCGCACCCCCAAGATCAGGTGCGCGATGTCCATGCCTTAGTTCCCCATCAGGAAACTGTGTATTTCTCGTTCCTTTCACTTCTAAAAGATAGGAACGATCTCTTTCAATATCCATATGAAGTAGCAAGTCCAAAGGATCCTAACATTTGTAGGGATCAACTATGACTGCTACAAGGTAAAAAGCAGTTGCTTCCTGTTTTGCAAGTCACACATTTCACACAGACTACATCTGTCTTCTTCTGTGTGTTCCTACAGATCCTGTCCCATTTCACTCGAGCCACATTTTCAGATGGAAGATACTATCTGTGGGGTTTGCAAGGCCACCCACCTGAAAAAGCCTTGAGTCCCAAGCAGTAATATTAAATAATTCTTATTCCTCACATTTTGCTAACTGGGGCAACCATCAAATAAATGGAAGTATACAAGAAATTGTTAGTATAGGTTCATGGACAAATTCTGGTTACGGAGCAGAGAAATACAGAAGCACAAAGCAGTAGAAAAGTTCAGAATATTAAATGTGGTTTGTCAGAGCTCTACTTTTTCAGCTTCTCTGCCACCATTGCTCTTTGTGTCAATACAAACTTGCCCTTTTTTCGTGATTTGCTAGAAATTACAGCACTACAAATTGAAGGAGGCATAGTTCATATATAGAGTGATTTCATTTTACAAAATTTTACTTTTCAAGGAGATCTGGAATATTTGCTGCAGGGATTGTGCAGAAAGAGAGACTTAGAAACCTAGAGCAAAAGAGTTGCTGTCTAAAATTAAACAACTAAAACATACAGAAGACTTCATACTATTTAAATTTCTCTTTAAACTCAAAGAATCTAATAGAGCCTACATCTTAAAATACATTTGTTTTCATTTTATTTCCAAAAGGGCCCATTTGTGAAGCACTGTAAGCCTTTTAAATAGTTTGCACGTATGCTAGTCACCTATAAACATCACATTTACCTCCACTGGGATTTAAAATGCAATAGTTGTTCACCATTCAAAGTATAGGGAAATAGTACTAGTGACGCTTTAATTACAATTTCTTTATAAATTGTTTTATGTTCTTTTCCTGACTTGATTACTTTGCTGCATGCAGGCTCACATCAAATTCTAACATTATTTTGCTATTCAGTTTTTTTATTTCTGTTTATTTTGCACATTAAATACAAGTTGCTATTACTTCCTTTTTGTTTATTTTCTTAGTTTTAGCTTGGTTATCAGGATTCAACCAAGAAAACTGACAGCTCCCCAAAACATCATCAAATGTTATTCGGTTTCAAAGAACAAATAAGATTTAACCCTCAGCTCTGCAAACTAATAAAGGTCTCTTTTCTTTTTTTTCCCCCTTTTCACAATCAATAAGACCATTTGCTTGTCTAAGAAAACTGGAGAACTGCAGAATCAGGACCACAGTTTGTCCATATATGTCCTAAATATATTTCTACCCCATTACTAATTATAAGTACAGACTTCAGTGTAGAGCAACTCTTTTAGGAGACAGCATAAAATCTGGTAACTGCAAAGGCTTGTGACCTCAAGTTATGGAGCTCTTCTAGTTCATCACAACAAGTCTATTCCTATACAGTACTTGAACTGGAATTGAAAGACCAACTGCAGTGTTATGATTATCATGATGTTTTTTATTTTTACATTATGTCTTGCTACTTTTCCTTCACTGAGAGGCTTTCAGTGAATCCATTACCTATTAGTAGGTAACTAGACTTTAAAGGACCACTTGTGATCTGTCCCGTAATTTCAAGTGACCAATGCTCTGCAACTTCTCTTTGTGAAAGCTATAAACAGCCTTGAGAAGCAAAAAAATGAAGGCATATGTAGATAGAAAAAGAGGTCACTGCAGTAACAGCACTGCACCCCCTATTACCTAATCTCAAAACAGGTCTAGATGTAAAATAACACTACTTCTTAGCTTACACCACCTGTCAAGTACAGAGACTATGCTCCTGTCTCTAAGCAGCACAAACATTATGGTGGGTTTAGGAAGAGAACTGGTTTGACAAAGCATATGAATTCTAAAAATGTCAGAGAGCCTGCGAGACTTGCATTTTGCAGGTACTTTGCTTCTACTACTTCTGCCCCAGAAGTTCCCTAACTCCTTGCCAAAACAAGCTAGTGTTGAAACTGCTAATTATTTTCTTCGCATAAGCCAGAACTCTGTAATGCACAAAACTATCCATCACTATAGCAGGTTGCTTGAACTCATTGACCACTCAAATTGTCTGGGAGAAAAACTATTGCTTTCTATACATTGAGTTGCAAGCATAATATAGTACCTACAGTTCTCAGAGCATAAACTTTGCAATTCTTTCTGCCAACCTTTCTCCCAAGAGACTTTCCTATGATTAATGATAGTTGAACTTAGAAAAATGAATGTGAAGCACTATAATGCAGAAGATTGGAGCAGATTCCTCCCCCTCCTTGTCAGATGGAAAACAGGTTGGTGAATAATTAAGGCATGAGGCTCCAAAACCTCCCTCTCAGGCTAAACTATGAGTAGGAAGACTAAGTAATAAATTCTGCCTAATGAGTTTTTCTGCATTTCCCCAGCCAACAGATCAAATATGAATACCTAGTAAGTACACTTTAATTGTCTACATTTAGGCCTTGATAGAGAAAAGCTGCTAAAAGTATGTAATCAACAGAATTTGAACACTCTCTTTGATCAAGTTTTGCTTAAGAAATCTTTCTTATAGGCAGAGCAATATAGCAGCACTAAGGATGCTTATTCCTCATTAATTGTATGTAAGAATGTATAGGCTAAGTTCGCTGCTTTAAAATACAAATGCTGAACTACTGTTTAACAGCAGTTTCTGGAAAGTACAGGACAGAGTGTTATTACTTTTAAGTTGACACGTAAGAGAAAAAATGCAGGGCACCCACCCTTCCCTGGGCATAGGCACTGTACCAGGAACATCTATTCCATTGTCCCAAAGGATTCTTAATACTTAAGCATGGTCAGTGATTTGGATGAACAAGTCCCCTGCAACAGTTTCCAGCAGGTTAGTTTAGCCTTCTTCCACCTCAGGACTGTAGTGCCCAATCCTGCTCTAGACAAGACAAGTTCACAGCACAGCAGATGTACTTTTTCCTAATCTCTCTGTTTGTTTTCAGATAAGTGTATAAAAATTTGAGACCAAAATCACCATTTATGTGCTGTCATTAAAAATGTCCTTCTATGTGAGGGACAATGCTCAAGACACATTCATTATAGATACAGACAGGAATTTCTAAAGATCAGGTACTTATTCTAACAAAATAAATACAATGGTAAAGAAATGCCTCAAAACATAAGAACAGAATTTTGAAGGCTGTCTCATAAAGAGTTTGCATCACATCAGTGAAGAGGTTTTCTATTTGTCAAAGAACAAAATACCACAGCATTTTTTTTACTCCCACACATCTACTACTTAATGGGCAACATTTCACAGG
Organism: Rhea pennata; assembly: GCF_028389875.1. Classification (NCBI taxonomy): domain Eukaryota; kingdom Metazoa; phylum Chordata; class Aves; order Rheiformes; family Rheidae; genus Rhea; species Rhea pennata. Next base: position 7,663,143 of record NC_084680.1, read on the forward strand.
CAAATGTTGCTATATTGAAATGTACTTGCAACTCTGAAACTGAAGCAGCTGTTTTGCAAAGAGTAGGAAATAGGTTAGAGATATAATTTCTGTAAGACTGCTCATCTTTTGGCAGGAATGCTTTTCCCCAAGGAACTAGTCATTTACATGAAAAACTTGGACATAATGGAGTCAAATAGGCTTCTGAAACGCAAGTAACTTTGAATCCCTTGGCAAAGCCCTACTCAAACCTATTTTTACTGCTTTTTCTACACACATATATATTCTAGCTCCCCTGAAAGGGGGGGGGGGGGAAAGGTTCTGAATAGAGAAGACAGTTAAAGATAAAAATACTTTAAATCAATAAAATATGTTCTTTGTAGCTGTTTCACTGACAGGAGCTATCTGTTCTTTCTCCCCTTAACCTCAACACCCAGAAAAAATTTCAAAGCAGAGCAAAGAGAATTTGGAACAGTAGCCTAACCATAGCGACAATCAAATAGAACTGTTAGTTAAATAAAAAAAATTAAGGAGAGGAGTTGGGGGAAATTTGCTTGTTTGTAGGTAGAGAGAGCCCTCTACTGTATTTAAATGATATTGCAGTGCCAGAAATTTTCATGTATACCTACTTTGAGGCCCTTTTTTAATTGGAGCAAAACATTCACTGAAGGGATATAAGCTCATTTAATCTTTTATGTTATTAAATATAGCTCCTGGTTAATCCCTAGCTAAGGGTGGCAGCCTTTGCATGCAGTCCACTCTTTCTGCAGATACTGCTTAGCAAAAAAGTAAAAACTGCCCTAATGCAATCAGTTTTGAGAAGATTTAAAGAGGGGGGAAACCACACACACGTGACAAGACATACAAGTGAGAAGCATGTTTTATGCCAAGCACTCAGCAGGAGGTGTAGTCTTCTTTCAGAAAAGAAAAGAGGAAATCTGATCTTTCGTTTTGTTGCATGAGCTGTGCTTGCTGGAAACAAATGTGCTTGTCTAGATATCTACAGCAAGGTAAAAAAATCCTAAACTGAGTATGAAGCAAACAAATTGAAGAGATACAGCACATCATTTCTGCTAAATTGTGATCAACTGATTCTGCACTTTTGAGATTTTACAAGTAGAAATTGCTATTAAATATACAGCCTTTACAGTGATCAAGCTATGACAGCAAAAAGGAAGCAGATGTTTGGCTTAAGGTCGTAACAATGAACTCCTCACTCTTGTATTGCATTAGAGCTGAAAAGAAAAAGAGTTCAATTAGCATAGTGCAATTTAAGATAGTTTACAGACATGTAACCTGCCATATACAGTAGAATTATAAAATACATATTATGCATGTTTGAGTGCCATCAGGAAAGTTAACACAAATGTTTACCATTTACCACATATAGTCTAATGATTTTATCTAGGATTTGACTAAGTGATTATCAAGATGAGGAAAACTTTTGGCATGTGGTTCGCACATGCAAACGACTTATAAAGTAGATCTCAATCTCCTCAGCCACATCCTTTTGAACACTGGACTCTAGGCAAATGCATTTACTTTTCCAGAAAAGTATTCAAATTAGTTGAAAGTAGTTAAATTTGTTAGAAGAGGACATACTAGAAATAGAATCAATTATCTTTTATGAAATGAAAGAAAAAATGATAATAACATTAATGGTTTTGTCACTTCTGCTCTTCTGTAATTGTGCTTCATCCAGCTCCCTTTCCATCTTCTCTCTTTCTAAATTCAAGTCATTTAGCTCTTGATCCGTCCTTTTAATCCTCCTTTGTAGTTTACGGTTCTCAGTATCCTTCATAAGGTTTTCTGAACGCAGCTCAGCCAGGACGGTTTCTTTTTCCATCAAGAGAGCCTGATAATCCTCAGCACCCTAAAACATAAAGCAGCATCCAAGGTCTACAGAGGTACCTTGTACAGCCTGTAAGTCTTTACTTCTGTCTACTTCCCCACCCTGCCCCCATTCTGCTTTACTCTTCGCAGTACTTAAGGTGCAAAAATACAGTGAAATGACAGTTATCCAAATGACACAGGAAATGTTATATTAGAGAATTTCCAGTGTAACAAAAAGTCTTCAGTGACATCCTGGGGAGAACAACAGTTTTAGGTAACTAAAAGTTACATAAAGGTTGGTCTGTAAAGGAGCCTGTAGTAAAAGTGAGACAATTTTATGAGCTATGGGAACCAATGCTAATATACAAGGTTTTCTATTTTGGGTCAGTTTGAATCCAAACTAGGTCAAGTAGCTACTAAGTCATAAGCACATTTTATATAGAAAAAAGCAAGGGCAACTTCTGTTCACACCTCTCAGTGTTGTGGCAGGCCTCTTCCTTCAGGTTTACAACATAGATGACAGAAGTAGTGAGCTATGCTGCCTGATCTACTAACATAAAGAGAAACATCTTCAGCTCAAAGTTGAAGCTAACTAGCAGAGTAACGAGGAGAAATGCTTGCTGTATTACCCCACATGCAATATGGTTTCTATTGATAGGAGGGATTAGTTGCAGACTTTTAGTGTAGTACATTTCAAAATAATTAAACTTAGAGAAAAATGAGAAAGTGTTATAATGATTGGGTAGTGTTTCAATAAGAAAAAATTCATTGGTATAAAGCTGCAAAGAGATTCACACACAGGTCAAAATTACTTGAAAAAGAAATAAGGTGTACTTTTCTTAAAAGCATTTCTTCAACTGCCATTTATAAGAATTGAACACTACTACTTCATTGGACACTAAAAATCTAAAAAACAGTGCAGTCAGAGCTTTAGGCCAGTGTACCTTGGAAGCAAGCGTATTAGCCTCTTCCATTCCTGCTAAGAGACCAGTGAATGAACAAACACTGTAATAGTAAAGGCAATGCATTTAAATCAGTGTTATTCCAGTTACAAAGCTGAAAAATCCACCTTTACTAGAACCAAATTCAAGACAAGTCTGCAAACATTAGAAGAGCCATTACATAGTCTGCTTTAATGTCAGATTCTTGTCTTCTGTCGTACATAGAGACCTTTAGAAGGCATAAATTACTATCATAACATCCTTCCTCCTCTGCACACATGAAAGCACTACTAGATCACATTTTTTTTTTTTACAACAAACTCCACTATAAACAGCTGTTTCACATTTATCACACAAAAAAAAAAATCAAAACAAGTCTCTCATCTAATTCAACTCTGCTAATATAGAGGAGCATGGGCTGTTACCATATTTATGGAAGAGAAACCAAGTGGTCTCAGGCTAACAAAGTAAGATCAACATCAACTCTGCTACTGTTTCAGTATCTTTGTCAGATTTTTCTCCTTAAGTTGCATTTACATATTTCTCCCTTAAAATCTCAGTAGCTACAGGAAAAAATTAAGAAACATAAGAAATTTGTCAAATTAATGCTCCATCATTTAAACAGATTTGTTCTAGGCAATTCATTTCATAGGAACAGTTAAACATTTTAAACAACATTATTATAATTTCTATTCTTTTGCTTTCAGTGATATCTCCTGTGTGGAGCTATGGAGGAGGAAGAGGAGAAAGGGGAAAGACATTTAATTGCTTGCTCCTTACCTTGAATTTTTGGATGTGTGCTTTGTGAGTTGCCTCTCTTGCCTTTGCCAATGAAACATTTAAATCCTCAATTTCAGAACTAAGTTCTTCATTCTTTAAATAAAGTAAAATGAATCCTATGTAGAAAGAGTTATTTCCAAGGGATGATGATTTTGTAATAGCTATCATGTCTCATTATCCTTTCATCCAACTACACAAAACATACTTTAAAGAACAAAAACACTTAATACATCATATTAAGCCTAGTATAAGAAACTGTTAATCCTACACATACTATGCAACACTCAGACTAAGTATTTCTCACTATTCCACAAAAATCTCAAGTTAAAGTTGCTCTCTCCTATTGTAGCTTACTTTATATGCCAGCTCCACTTACTCAACAAGGTAAAATACTTCTCATGCCTTTTAAGTGGTGTTCAGAGCTGATGAAAGTGTGGAACTGAAGACATTCCCCAAGTTCTTAAGGGAGAATGCATCAGTTCAGCATCTTTCTCCTCCCCCACAGTCCAAGACTCAAAACTCTAGATAACAAGTGTGACAGTTTTCCACAGAACTGCTTACAGCTGTATGACAGTGATTCCAGTGATTCAGGACCTATTAGAAGCCTCCTAACATTATCAAGATCAGCCAGCCATTAACATATACACCCAACGACAGTTCTGCAAAGCAAGTTCATAGTCATCATACCTCTTTTTCTTTTCCTTTTAACGCAACAGTTAGCCCTTGAATGGTTTTATCCCTTTTCAAACCATTTTTCTTTTCAACAGCAAGCTCATTTTCTTTCTCTCGTAGCTCTTCTTGAAGAGACTAAATTAGATTATGTGAAAGTTGCATTAACTTCCTACTAAGAGATATTGTAACTGCACATTAATAAGCATTCTGTCCAAGTTTTTATATCTTTTTACTCAAGTTACTAATATAAAATATAGTCCCAAAATGTGAGTCATCTTATTAAAGCTGTGCCTGGCATACAGTAAAAGAAGCCTAATCTCATGGGTTGCCATGAGTATCAGCCATACAGCTTAAATATTTGATAAGAATGCCTATCAACCTCACTGAAAATTGTTTCGAAATAGGATGAGCTTTCTCATCATCTAATAACGGATTTACCAAAGGACTACTTTGCTCCCTTTTAAGCCCAAGGCCTCTCTGTATCTACAAATGCATAATAGAAGAGATCCCAACACATGCTCTAAGCGGTCACAGAACAAAAGCAAGACCAAGACTCACCTGAATTTTTTTTTCAAAGGAATTTCGTTCATTTTTAAGCTCCATTCTGATCGCCTATAAGAAAAACAAACACTTGTTACCACCAAGTAAATTCACTCTAAGCACAAAAGGTACCTCATTAAGCATTAAAGAGGGCAAGAGAGAACTAAAATAAAAAGCTGACTCTTAGACAGCACCTTCTGTAGGCTACAGAGATTATACCTTGACTTTATTCTATGAGAATTTGTTATGCTTACTCCTCTTACCAAAGCTTTTCTCCAGACCATAACAGCAAGGAGATTTTAAAAATAAACTCTCAAATTACATTCTTCCCTTTAACAGAAGTTACATTAGCTTTAAATGATCTAATAACACTAGGATTTTTTACATTATATATATCACTAAGACAACTGCACAGTATCTAAGATAAAAGTGTGAAGCCAATGAAAAACATGACTTGTCAACGAAAGAATGATAAACATGAATGATAAGGATGAATACTGACAGCCAAACTACAATATAACCAGCACATGTTAATGGGATGGAGAAGGGATAACCATGGAAAAAGGCATTAAAAAAATGGTTTAAGTCACTTACATACTGTCATGCAAAAGACCTTTAAAATCTAGGCCACTTGAAATTTATAACATACAACTGTTCAGTCAGTTATCTCACCTCTATCTCACTATCTTTTTCATGCCTCAAAGCAATGGTAAGTTCTCTGATTTTTTCTGCTGGTAAGTTCCCATCATAAGATCCACTCTGAGACTTTTCTTCTTCAAGGTGTTGAATTCTAGCTTCTTTATTTTTCAAAGACAGATTCAGTTGCTCTATAAGTCTAAAATTGTAAAATTTTTAAATATTAATCTTGAATCATCTGCCACTATTACTACCCTCCAGTCATTGCAGTAAATCCTACAGACAACTTTCCTAGACAGAGACTCCAGACAAAACTTGTCTGATTTTCAGAATTATTTTTAATAACGCCTTCTCCCTCCAAAGAAACCAAAGTGCTATAACTTCAAGCTACAAATAAGGTTGGGCTATCTGCAAGGTGCTCATTTTTGTTCTCCTCCAGTACCATTTCAGAAGTCAATACTTAAGGCTTTTTTGCACTATATAAAGCATGGCATGACTATAAATAATGATACCTATCAATACATCCCACTTCTAGCACATGCAACACTACCCTTAATGTGCCAGTGCCCCTCAAGTACTTACTTTCACTTATATTTGTGAGCTAAAATGGCTTTCCAGTGCCTCATATATGCAAAATAAAGCCATACACAAATAAACTCAGTTTTTGCTTGGTCATACTCATCTTGGCATCCCCAGTCTTCTACAGATAAAAACCACAATGTTCAAGTTTCCTGATAGACTCAATGGACTTGAAAGCTTCCTAGCATTTAGACACCAGCTGTGATTCTGTTGATATTTTGTTGCCTAGATGGCAAAAGTGCCTTTAATAACAATGTAAATTCCAAACGTGCTATTCGCAAACAAGTTCAAGTGTTTACTGCGTACTAATATTATGTTCACTTCAAGTAGTCAAATATTTTCTTCCATTATAACTGATTTTCTAGTCCTGAAAATCCTTACACTGATCTATCAGCATGTAATTACAGAAGGTCCTGTCAACACTGAACCACATAAGAGAAAGATGTTCACTCTTTCTGGAGATGTTGACTCCAGTCTTTGCTCTAGTGATCCAGTACCAACAATTCCTTTCCAGCTTCAGCAAAAGTTTAAGCACTGTTTTCACACAAGCTGCAGAGCTGGACCTTAAGTACCTCTGAAAGGGACCAGTTTTATAATGCATTCCTCCCAAGCTGAAGTCAATCAGGAGAGCAATTACAGTCATGTAGATGAGTTTAACAGATAGAAAGAGGAAGACAAGAAAAGTTAAAACAGAAGGGAGGGAGCTGATCTTGGAGGACATTGTAATTGCTATGCTATCACTTAAAGTACAGTATCAAAACCAGTTAGAACAATTTCATAGTTTTTATACTGCTGGAAAGTTCAGATCTGCAATCATCAATCTGTATGCTTTCATAAAAACTGTCTGGAAAATACTGCAAACTTATCTTTGGTACTACCCCAAAATAAAACTTACGAAATCAAAGCATCAGACTAATGTAATTTTCTTTTACCTGGATAGGGCAATTATGCAGTTAACCGTATATTGGATAACCGCAGGATTCAGTCATACAACAAGAGAGAACATCCCAAAGTTTAAGGAACAATAACAATCTTAATTACATCTTTCCCTCTCTATACTAGGCTACAACCCCCAAACTAACTAAGCTTCATTGGATTGCTAGCCAAACATGCACTTTACCCTAAATATCTAAGAATCAACCCTCTGAAATGTTTAGGTTTGAATGTGGACATTTTCCCCTATTTGATGTTACTGAACAACTCAAGCACCTTTTGAGCTACCTGCCAAACAAAGCAAAGTCAGTGCTTTGTAAAGGGCAATCAAAATCACGAAGCCTAAACTACTGCACGTGATCTTTCTCTTCCCACTTAGGTTTACCAACAGATGCATCATTTGAACTCAATATTATGTGAACACTATGAAAATAATAAATGAAAATTAATGCAAGAGTTATAATTTCTACTCAGCAATGATTCAAAAAGCAGCTAGAAGTCAGTGAAGTTACAAAAGTGTTTTAAAAGCAGCACGTGCATGCAGATTCTTTTACACTTCCAGATCACAATGAAAGATGATTCTGCTAACACACAGCTTGTAAGCCAATTGCTATGTTTAATAGTTGACTTGATCAAATATCCAGTAATTTTCACTCACATATCTGAGGATAGAGTCAAACCCTTAAAACAGTATCACACTAACATTAAACAATAAACAATTTCCACTGATTAAAAACATCACCAGTAAGAGTCCTGACCTGTCCTTCTCAGATCCTGTAATCACATCTAGATCCTTTGGATGTGCATTTGTAAGTGAAGCAAGTTTCTGCTCAGCTGCCATTCTCAGAACTTGTTCCTTTGTTGTCACTGCAGCAGCTTTTTCCACTTCCTCTTGGGCAGCTTTAAGATTCTGTAACCAAAACAGGTTATTTTAATGCTTATAAGAATAAAGCAGTCAAAGTTTTTCACATTTCCTCTATAAAACATAGCTTAGTATGTTTAATTTAGCAACTTTTAGTAAATATTTCAAGTACTTTGTAAACACTTCTGAACTGTGTGACTTTATCCCACTGTCCCCCTGTTACCATAACAAATAGTTACTGTTAAATGAAGGAGGTTAGAGAAGGGCTTTTTTCCAAGAGATCAAATTCACATTCACAGCCTCACTGTAGCTAATTGGAACTCCTCCCAATACCATTTATAATATCTTGCAAGAACCAAAAGCATGAGCCAGGCATTTTCCTCCTGAACAGCAATGGAAACAGAGGTAACATCCAGATGTTCTGGTTAAGCTTCTCTAGTGACCTAAATCATTGAGTCAGAGAACACCAAAAGCCTCATACACTACATAAAATTTAATTTCAAATCTTCATTTTTATATTGTAAGTTTTCTTGCTGTGCTCTGTGAATTTTGTTTTCTATGACCTAAAAGCCTCCTTGTAGCTTAGCAAGTAATTACCACTCTCCTTCAAGTCTATCTTAAAAAAAATAACAAAAAAAAAAAAAACACACACACTCATTGGGGTAGGGAGAAAGGAAAAAAAAAGTCTTATTACTGAAACTCATCCTCCTTCTCCTAGAGGGCTATTCACCTTTGCATTCATCTTTGAATGAAAAACTCCTACGGAAAAGTAATCTTTACATTCCCTGGATCTGTACATTTATATGGCACTACATAAACAAGTGATTAATACTACTTTGCAGTGTTTACATTTACAAGCATAAGAAAATTTACTTAAGGCATACAATACCAATACCATCCTGAGATTAGATTATTTTCCCCTCTACCAGTCAGATTGGGGAAACACCAGTCCAACTGATCATTTTGATATCCAATAAATAGTTCAGGATCTTCTGTGCCTACCCAATAGCACAGGGAATGCTTTCAATCCTATCCAACCAAATCAAAGCTCATGTAGATTTTGGCCCCTTTGAGAGGGCTCACTGCTCTAGGAATACCACTAAATCATCACGACAGAAAATGCATCATGAGATTTGTACCATCATCTTCCATGAAGAATTCATTTTTTAGGGGTGGAAAAGCAAATATTGGAATACACCTCCTTGCCTTATTTCTCTTCTTCCACAAGTTTCTACTTCCTCCACACAGTTATGAAATCCCTTAGAGATAAGTGTATGGTCAATGATGCAGAGCAATCATTAGCTTCTATATTTCCAGAATATGAAACAAGCATTTCCAATACAGCAAGCAAACTTGCTCTCTAAATGAAACTGGACTATCTGCTTCTGAGGAAGTATGTTATGGAAGACTCTTCCTCATTGTGTCTTTCCACAATGAAAAGAGAACAATGTGAAGCCATTCCTTATCTTAGCCACAGATAACAAGGAATTCACAAAAACATTGTTAGAAAATACCCTCTGAAACAGGGAAAAGTTATGCAACAAGGTGACAGTGACAATAAAAAACAGAAATATCTGGCAGATGAAGGTCACCATCAAGTAACAGAGAAAAAGGCAAGAAGGCACAACACACAGAAGTACCCACTGCTTCATCTACCAGACATTGCCACGTGTAGGTGGTCTCTCTCAGCCTACAGTAAGCCCATGAGCACAAGCCACAGAATCTCAGATTTATACTGGTATACTGAGGTCCCCTATGAAAGATAGGAAATGGTAGGCGTTCTTACAGGATTGTTTCAGCTACTTCAGAAGCTGAACACCAGCTATCCTGTCATATTTGATTTCTAGAGCAGTTAACATTTTCCCTTTCAATGTATTTTTTCTATTTTTGTACTGACTATTTTTCCAGGAAGTTGAAATAATTCTAGAATAATTTATAGGCAGATCATGGTATCAGATCTCAGCCACGATACAAAAAAAAAAAAAAAAAAAAGAATAAAATAATAATAATGCTTTATAATTCCTCTTTCAGTTTTAGACACTTACCTCTTCCAGAAGGTTTATTCTGCTAGTTAAGGCTTCTTCCACTTTTTGTACCTTCTTTTGTGCCTCTTCTTTCACACGCTGTATTTCAGCATCACCGCCCTGGGCCAGACTTTCAACTGCCTTACTGGAAGACCATAATATAGAGAGAAATTCAGGGAAAAAAAAAAAATCAAAAAAGCTATTAGAAAAAATACTACTGTTCATTCTTGTGTGCTCCCACTCAGGGGAAAAGGTAACAAAGAAACATTTTTTATGCTCATCCAAAAAGCACTTTACATATCAGACTAGGAAACATTTGAAGTGTGAAAGTCAGATAGATCACACACAAGCAAACAGCTTCCACTTTATCTCTACCTGCATGTCACTACAGAATTAAACACAAATACCTACACGTTGTATAGCAATTGTTGGGGTATAACCTCAGCTTGATATAAAGCAATGAGTGTTCCACACACAAGTCTTGTCACAGTAAATAAAAGCAAGCACTTTTTACACGTAATGAAAAAGAAATTGCAATATTTCCTTCATATTTTTAAAGCTTCGAAATACGGCATCAAGCCTTTGGCAAAGTTGTATTTTCTACAGATAGCAGCACTGAAATAAACTGAAGATATGACGCTCCTGAGAACAGTTACTGAAGATACAGTTGGATAGGTAATTCCTTGCAAGAAAGGGTGTTCCATTTTGAAGCAAGGACTTGTTTGTAAATTCCCCTTAATTGTACTTCCTATTATGAACTTCAGCAGTGGACAGCTCCCTATAAAACCAGTCAATACATTCACAGCTACCTGGAGAGACCAAATAGAAATTAATTTGGTCCTCAGGATCCACTTGAAACTACACTTCTTTACACTACTCAAGAAAAGGCTAATTAGCAACAACTGTGCTTTTAGAGGTAGATCACACAAGCGCACTAAAACAGAGACCCACGCAGCAGTCAGCAGCTATCAGTCATTGCAAGCTTACACTCATTTTGAGCCAAACATTTAAGAGGAAATAATTCAATGGACAGTTATCAGCCTCACAGGCATCCAGGCCCTCCACGGATCATATTCCATCTTGCTTATACCATAAGACAATGCAGCAGTACACAATATTTAAATAAATAATATTGATTTGGAAAAAAGGCTCTAATAGGAAAAACAAGGTTTTTAATTGTGTTTCTAATATTATATAAAAATGAATGTATTTATGTGGTTCATTCTAGATCAGTACAGAACTGCTCTTACAGCCTTTATTGTTAACAAGGTTTTGTGTCCCGTCTTTCCTATTCAGTAAAAAAAAAAAAGGCCATCTGCCAAGACAATCGAGATCTTAGCTTAACTTCTACAAGAATAGGAATGTTAACCCATTCCCAACAAGATAGTCACATTGATTTACCTAAAAAATACCAGGTAATGAAGGATATCATGAAGTCACACTAGCTGGTGTAACTACATTAAGATCACTGTGTGTTTAAGAACTCATTATTGAGACTAAATGCCAATTGAATGAAGCAACTTCTAGATAAAGTCCTATAAAATACTACTTTGGGACTCTCACAGTCTTAAAGAAACAGGAAAAAAAATCATTTAGAAGGTCTTGGAAGTCTCAAGGAAGAGACTGCAATAACTGACACTTAGGAATGTATTGGTACTTACGAGGCTTTGATGAGTAGTTTCTCTCTCTCCAGCAGGTCACGCTTCAAACTTTCTATCTCAACTTTCAGCTCAATATTCTAAAATACAAGAATGAAAATGTCTGAAGACAACTTAGAGGTCACCATACTTAGAAGTTACTGCAGTATACAGGTCACTATTTCCTTGGATGAGTAAATTAAAATCTCACTTTGCTCAGAATAAAATGAAGAGGGTAGGTAGGGGTCAGGGGAGAGCAGGGAGGAAAGCAGGAGGGAAGGGTTAAAGATGATTTTTAGCTTTTAAAGGAAGTATCTTGCAAGGTTCAAAACTTCCAAGAACAAGCAATACAAATCCCCAAACACATACGTGCACACTTAATTACAGCGGGAAGCAGTTCAAAACAATTCAGAGTTTCTAGAGCTCGTGTGCTTGATTTTTTTCTTTGGGCTATGAGATTTGTTTTTGTTTCTTTTTTAAAAAAAATAAATCTTGGTAATTGGTTTTTAATAATCAAGTTTTAAACTTGTTTTGTTATAGTCTGGGAAAGCTACTCATAACTTTAGCAAACATTGTACAAAGTAGTACCTGGTCCACAAGCTGACAAACAACTTTAATATATTAGAAATTAGAAGACACCAGCATGGAGAAACAAGACTGAAGACTAATTAGCAACATTTAATGGAAACCACAAGCTGAGCAACACTCTATATACTTAACTACTGCAGCAATCAAGAGAGTTATGTTTTCATCATAACATGGGAAACTGAAGAGAGACAGAGTGCAGCATCTGTTACTAATAAACCATACTAATGGATTAGCAAGCAACTTTTCGCATATAGAATGCAGAGGCCACCAAAAGGCCTAAGAAACACTTCTCATCTGTAAATCTGATATGATGAGGACTCAAATCCTTCTTCCAACCAAAAAAAAAAACACCAGTTGGTTCTACAGCCTGACATATAAGACAAGCTAACAACTTCCCGAATTCTGCAGGAATCGGCATTCTTTCAACTCAGAACAATAAAACCAGCAACTAGATACAACCCCAACACAACTTTATCTACATACATCAGTCAAAATAATGCCAGCTCCATAAGGACTGGAAGATATACTGCTTTAATCAACAGGCAGCCATAAAGATGGTGAAATACCTTTCAAGAACAGCTAGAATGAAGTGGACCCCTCCAATGACCAGTCAGAGGTCAAGCAGCTGCAGTACCCATGCAATGCTGCAGCACCAATGTAACTTCTAAGTAGCTTTAATGACATCTGATAAACCCATGAAAAAGCAGGAGTTGTGAGCTCCCTGATAACAGCAAGCAGAATGACTACACACCTACCTCAGAAGGGAGAACACTGCTTCTTCTACTCCCCATTCTACATATGATTTCAGTAACACAACTAGCACAACTCAAAGGACTGATAATCACGTACTTGAAACATATCATCGCTCAATCTATCCCGTAACTATGGGCATTAATACAGCATCTTTACCAAGAAGCATGCTATCTTTCTGCATATCATCATACAGGTTATTCTAATTCCCTTACTACTGAAAAAGGATTAGTTTGGAACAAAATTATACTAAAATTTCCAATGCCAAAAATATTCCAATAAATGCAAGTGAAACAGGTAGCTTTCACACAGAACACTTAAGAGTTTGTTCTATTAAATTATTCTAAATGCATACAATTTTGTAGATTTCTTCAGTGGGGCCATCAAACTTCTGCTGCATTCGCTCCTCCAGAAAATATATACGAAGTTTCAGGTTGAAGTTCTCTTTTTTCAGATCTGTGATTTGCTGTAAAATAAGCGAAAAATGTAAACCATACCTTGTTTTTCAAGCCAAGTAAAACAATCACTGAAAACTGCTATCATACTTGCTTTTGGTCTTCACACTGCAAGACAAATACAGAGATCAGAATTCAACCAACTACTGGAAATAAAAAAAGGAGGGAAAAAAAAAAAAAAAAAAAAAAAGCAATTATGAAGCTCCTAACAGTAACAGCACATGACACTCAGGCCAAAAGGGAGCATTCTTCCCTCCAAGACAGTGTCACTCAAGAAACTGCAAATATTGTAGAGCCCTTGAACAGGTTTTGTCTTCTGCTCCAGTGTCAGCACATATCCAGAACTTAATTTTTCTCTAGTACCCCAAACATAACACACAAATTTTCCATCCCCACTCTTCTCTAGAAGCAGAAATCACATTCTAGCCTAACTATCTTGAATATATTCTTTAAAAGTATATATACACACACCCCTTACAAGATGTGTATATATAAATATATTTTAAAATGTGAAAGTATATTATATATATTTAAACATGTACATGTGTTAATTGTGTGATTAATTGAGTTTATTTTTAGGCCTACCAAACTCTGAGACCTAGGACTTATATAAGTCAAAACACCACAATAATATTAAAAAATATGTAATAGCTTGTCAGCATGCTCTTTAGGTTATTCATTCTCTAACTCAGTACTAATGGTATCTGACTTGAAACAAAGAATCCAAGAGTTTATACCTCTTGGTTTGCAATATTAAGTAGTTCTTCTAAAAGATACAACTAGAACAAAATACAAGAAGATATGTTGAAATAGAAGCATTTTCTTGGCAAAGCTTTGGACAGTAGCATTATTCATGGGAGAAGAAAGCATAAATAGGTAAAGCATGTGAACTTGATTGAACACTCAAAACCTTTACTCCATCCCATATTTTATAGTTCAATTCTCTGGGGAAAAAAAGAAAAAAAAAGTTTCTTGTACACTTATCCTTCAATACATAGGATTTTTTAACCTTCCAAGTACAAGCAGTAACATAGTTGATGATTTCATTAGAGTCTCCTTCTAAAATTTTTAGGAGACTAAGCGTAAAACATTCATTCAAATAAAACTAGTGTTCCCTGCCAGATGCTTTTAGTGAAAGGAAATCTAATATGTTACTGAGCTACTAATAAAATATTTATGTAGGCTTTTCTAGAAGAATACTGTGGCATCACTTGCAAAAGTTATTAGCAATACAATTTTTAAAGTACTTGGCATGTGAAAACCCAGGAAACTATTTTCTATAACTGTACTTAAAACCTACATCTGCAGGCCGCTCTTCAGCTTACACAAGTTTTGCTCAGCAAGCAGTCTCATCGTTACTCACACAAGTAAAGATCAACCAAGTACCTAAAAACATCCACGTCTACGCTAACTTGTGGCCTATTCTCACATCCTGATGAAGCCTGGCTTTAGAAGCAGTAGCAATGCATATATTTAATCCATTACTTTAATCATCATTTCCCTATAATTTGGACTGGATGATTAAAGAGTAGCAGATACAAACTTGATCTGCACAATTTATAACTGCTTAAAACACAGTATCACACTAGCTTAGTTAAACTGGAAAAACTCTTTAAGAATATTCAAACGGACGCAAGCATCAAGTTAATGCAACTTCGATACAAGTCAAAGCACAGTGCAGGATGTTGCTCAAAACCCAAATTCTTATTTGGAATCTAAAAGTTTTCTTAGATGAGATAGGGTTGCAACATTGAACCCCAAGGACTAGATCCAGTAAATCTTATTCTGCTGTTTCCTGCTGAGTTCAGCACAACTATGCTAAACTAGTGAGAACAGGCCACAGAGCTTATTTTTTTAAGCTGGCAACGATCACTTCGAATCATACTCGAAAATCATACAACCTGAACTTCTAGTCAGTCTTCACACTGTGAACACATTTCCCAGTTAAAAACTGTCTCATAACAACACAGCATTACCTTAATTCTGTTTCCCTGTATTTTTGTGGTAATAGAATTAGAGCGCTTACGTGCAAACAATACATACTACTAAACCAAGAAGTGAAACAAATGTAGCCCTGACATTCAGTTTCTCAGAGCAAAGATAATTCAGGCAGACTGCAGTTAAAAGTTATAGCTTAATACGTAACAATGTGTAAAAAGGGAACAAGTTAACACTACAGAGGAAATTTAATGACAATCCTCCCCACTTCTTCATTTAAAAGCTCAGGCCTATTTTTTTTTAATACAGAAACCAAAATGTGAAAAGAGACAGGTAAGAGGGGAAAATAATGAAGAGAAACAGCAGAGACTTCTTGAAAACCAAAACAATGCAAGTATTTTCTACACAGAAAATTCCACACCACTGCATGGTAGCAAACACCACTCGCCTAGATCAGTTTAGTTCCTTTCCATGTCTGCACAGTCACTTTTACGCGAAATAGCATCTGTCAGCAGAGGCTGTAGCTTCACAGCACAATACAGTTTTTGGCAGCAAAGGCCGTTTTAAAAGATTGCAAAACTGTAACTAATTGGGTTTGGGGAGACAAGACAAAAAAAGAAAATTCACACATACCACTTAGTTCCCTAACAAGATACCATTTGTCCCTTCTCTTCAAAAGCATCTCATCTAATAAACCGTGGCAAAGTTCCCAGTTACAGATGTCTTTCATTTTGCTCATGTAATCACATTTCTAACTGCACATGGCATTTATAAGTGTCCTGCTTTCAGACAATAGGAAAAATAACAAAATCTACACTTCTAATATTAATCTAGCTCAGCAAGTTCCTCCCCCCCCCCCAAAAAAAAAAAGAAAATACAGAACATAAAAGGGATTTTTTCTGTATGGATCTACCAACTATGTCATTCAAGGGTCATTACATCACACTGTTCTCTGAGCAAGGTGAGGAGCCCACTCTTGCTTTCATTTTCTTGTGTCATGTATAAATAACATAGCCACAAAGAACAGCAAATTCACACAGTAGTATAGAACATGCTGTCTCCAAGCAAGAATTACCTACAACCTTTAACTTCTTCTAAAGCACTAATTCAGCACTAACGTTTCAGCATAGAATAGAGACAGCCTTACAATGCAAGTCCAAAAGAGCTGTTCCTAGATGTTCTCTTCCTCATGTTTAGCCTTTCATCTACCACTAGTCTGAATCTTAAAGACTCAAAAGAAATAGTTTTAGAAATGTCTTTGAGTACCTTCAATGGATTCTTTCATTACTTTAAATGGATTTTTCAATTTCATAGTACTTTTGGCACCCACGAGAAACATTACAGTTTAGTTTGATGCAGGAAGGAGTCTGTACATACCAGGAAAACAGAGGTCTGCGGGAGGACCACCTTCTCCTCCAAGCCAGTATAGAGACCCAAGATGAAATAGTATTCATTGCCAGCACACCTCAACTTGCAGTCAGATCTCAACAGTATGCCTTGTCTTTGACCTCTGATCCAGAGGCTATAAAAATCTTATGCTTATTCCAAAAGGAAAACAAACTCCTTCATCAGAAAGAATGAATCACAGTGGATTTTCTCCTCCCCTCTACAGCTTTTTCCCTATGGTAACAGGCACTGTAGCCATTAAACCACTTGCAGAATGCATATTCTACACTGAGGTCTTTGGCACATGTCTAGTTAAGATTTCAGGCCCATAACAATATCAAGGCATGTCATATTTTACCCCATCCAACACACAAAGACAAAAGAGAAAGTGAAATAGGTAGCATCCACAAAAACATCCTTCACTGAAGCTTTCCAAAACAAGCTTTACATTCTAAATGAAGAACATATATCCCACTGAAGAGAAAGTTAAGAAGGCTACAAGAAACTGGAAGAAAATCAGAATGGAATGTTTAAAATAGTTCATTTAATTAAATTAACCAATACACTTGGTACGTAAGAAATATCTAATGTTTTCATCTATATTGTGGTATGCTCCATACCCAGTCTTACCTACAGAACTATGTAATAATGAATACGATACTGGACCCTTACAACAAAAGCATTGCAAATACTTTTGAACAAAATACTTCTATATCTATTACTGTTTTATATTTTAAAAGGTATAGAGCAGTCAATGAATTAGAAAGCCTAATCCTCTACTAGTCTAAACAAAGATATGCCTGAGGCTTCATTGAAATAAAAGGAATCAATAGCAGACTTGAAAATTAAATTATTGTTTTGGTAGTGATTACATGCAGTTTTGCACAGAGGGTGTCGATTTCCATTCCACAGCTTGAGAGCAACAGTTCACTAGTCCCAGCAACAGTTCACTAGTCCCAGCAACAGAAATTCATCTCCATTTTTGGAGGTAGTACTTGGGAAAAGGAGGTTCAAACACAGGTGGTTAGCTGAGCACACCCTCAACAGAGCTATGCTTATCGAAACAAGCTAAGAACCCGACCCAGCTTCAGCCAGCATGCTAGACATATCTTTGCCATAATTCTGTCATAGCATCTTATATTACAAGTTTACTCACATTTTCATAGTCCTTCATGGTCCGAGCTCTGGTTGGTGAGACTGTCTCCTCTGCCACGTCTGGTAACACTAGGCATTTGAGAAGACAATAAAATCAAGACAGAAGAATCTTTGCTAGGCTTCAATATGGAAGTAGCAAAGGTTTACTTTAATCTAAACACAAACATCAGGTGGTTTTTAAATCTTGAAGTTCTAATTAATCTCACAAGACAGCATTCCCTGAGCATATGAAGAATATAGCCACACCATGTTGCAGCCTTGGTACATTTATTTGCTTGCTTTCACGAACAAATAGGTCTTCCCAGGAAACATAGCCAAATCACCCCCTGGTTTGTACTACCTGCTTCTTCTAGACAACAAAGTCTGGAAAGTTACTTGCTAGATATGTGCATAAATAAAGAGAAACTAAAGACATACATTTCAGAAATTTACATAACTGTGCAGTTAACCAGACTAATAGCAGCTTTCAGAATAAGACTGTTCAATCATTTTACTTTAAAATAACTGCTTCAGGTTATTTTCTCCCAGACTTAAAGTAAGATGAACATAATTATATACGGTCATCATATAGAAAAACAAACTGAATTACAGTCCTCATTTAACAAGGATCAGTAAGTTAGACAGGGAAGTTTCTTACTGAAAAAATAAGCAAAAAGCTGGAGTAATGGGCACTAGCTTAGGCATCTGGACAGAAAGCAAACAGCTCCTCACAGCTGCATTGAAACTAGAAAGCCTAATGATATATGGCATGCAGTTTCTCCAGGATTAGGCAGTATATGAAAAAGCAATATTGCCTTCCCAAATACTTTAAGTATTGTAGCACACAATCCACAAAACTACTGATCATCTTACAGGATTCACAGACTTAATGACCACAGTCAACATACTGCACAATAACAATTGCAGCAGCTGCTGGCATTTTATAGTCTTAAAAGGGCACAACTTACAGAAAGTTGTCTCATTTAAAAGATAATTCCTGCCTTTAAAAAAAAAAAAAAAAAAAAAAAAAGGTTTATTAGATAAATTACAGATCTGAGCATCAATGTTTCATTAACCTGTAATGATTTTCTCGGACAGGGCAGGGCATTTGGTTATTTTTTTTTCTGCAGAGCTTTTCACTTTCAAGACCCGGGCTGCAACATTTCATCACGAAACAACGAGCAACTCAGAAAAGGCAAGTTGCATGAAGGATTTTTTCCTAGAAAAACGGAAGCAGCCCTTCATTGCGCTTAGACGGCGCCACAACTGCGCCGCAGTGAAGTTTCTGGCCAAGCTTTTTGTGCCCACAGAGCCCGACAGCCCCTCGCCCCCTAGCCGGGCGCGGGGACCCCGCTTGAAGGCGCTCGCTCTCCAGCCCTACCTTCGCCGCCGGCCGGGCCAGGCTGGGGGTCACCTCGGGAGACGTCTGGCAGCTGGGAAACGCTGACGCTGGGGAAGGGGAGGACAGCAGTGAGGAGCGGGTCGGGCTCGGCCCGCGCAGGGCAGCGGCGCCTCGCCTCAGCGCCCGCCGCCGGCGACCCCCAGCCGCCATCCCCGCCGCGCTCCCGGGCCCTGCGCGCCTACCTGCCCTCCAGCGCCACGGGCAGCGGGGGGTCCTCGCCCGGCAGCGAGTCCATGGCGGCGGCGGAGCAAACCCCGGCGGCGGCGGCCACCGCCGCCGGCCCGGGCAGCGGCTCTTTTGTGCGCGGCTTTGGCGGCTCCGTTGGAATTCAAACGGCCGCAACCGCTTCCGCCATCTTTACGTCGACGGAGATGAAGCCGCTGAAGCCACTGCGGCGGAGCGCGCGGCGCGGGCACAATGGAAGCTGAGGCGGCGCCGCCATGTTTGCTACGGGCACCGGCCGAGGCCGCGCGCGCAGGCGCCATGCTAGCTGAGGGCAGAGTGGGGCGCAGGATCGCGGCAACTGCCAACTGGGCAGAGGCGGAGGAGGGAAGAAAAAAAAAAAAAAAGTCGGGCGCCATTTTGAGTGAGGGCAACAGCAGCGCCGTGGCGGGTCGCCATCTTTTTCAAAGCAAGACCGGGAGGAGACGCGGGCAGCTGCCATCTTTGCTGAGGGCAGCCTGGGCGTGCCCCGGGCCTGGGCGGAGGGCGCTGCGGGCTGCTGTAGAGCGGGCGGCCGCCCCCAGCGGCCGTAGAGCGGCTCTTGCGGTGCATAACGGCGCAAGATGTCAGATTCGTGTAACCCCTAGCCAAAGTCTGAGGTTTTTGTGAAGGCTCTCAGAGCGGCGCCCAAAGGGGCCCGGGTGACAGTGAGGGAAATGGGCCTCCCCACTTTCCCCTGGGCTGGTTTCAGGCCCTGTTCCAAAAAACAGGACTTTGGGAAGAGGCTTTTGTCGGGCTCTGCTGGGCCCCAGGCTCCTGCTAGGCCAGGCGGATCCACTGGAGCTAATTGTTTCCATGTCCTCAGCGGGGGCCAAGCCAGCATCAGGCCCTCTGGGAAGCACAGGCGGAGGGAAGGGGGGGAACGAGCAAAGGGCTGGTGGGAAGGGGGATGGGGCTTGTCCAAGGGAGTGGGGGCCCTGGGGCAGGGGCATGGCAAGCCAGCACCAAGGCGGGCAGGGGCAGGACAGATCCCCTGCCCCAAGAGCCCACTCACGTTGGAGTGCAGAGCGCTGATGCAGGATCGAACCCCGTTGTGTCCCCTACGGAGAGAAGAAAACCCACCGATAGTCTGTGAGAGACCCCCCTCCCCTCCATGGGATGGTGCTCAGGATCCCGCACTGCAGGGACCTGGAGACATGGTCTGTGCCAGCCATGCAGCTCCTGCGCCTCTGCAGGCACGTTCAGGGTGCTTGTGTGGAAATCCAACCCCTAGCAGCGCGCGCTGCAGGCAGATCTGGGCCTGCAATGGTCTCGCTGACAAACGAGGGATGATAGATACGGTGCGGAGAGGCAAATGGACACCACTAGCTAATATTTCATGCAAGAGAGGCGTACAAGTCAGTGGAAATAGCAAAGATGGCCAAAATGTACCTCAAAAGCAGCACAGAAAAACAATCATTATTGCAACTGGCTACAAGTGGAGTAAGATAGTGCTTGTCAAAAGTGAAAATACAGACATAAGAAATCATCTCAGTTAAAAGAAGTCAGGTTATTTTTACTTTTTTAAAAAAGATAAGGCTTTATTAGAAGCTTAGGCCAATCAAGTGAAAGCACTAAGAAGTAAGAGATACCAGAGAATTCATCAATACTAAATGAAGTAACATTTCTAGAGAGTGAAAAGAAAAAGGCAAAACAAATATTGGGAGAAATACATGAAAAAGCAAAGAAAGGTGCCAAGAGATTAACAGCACTACTGATTAGTAAAATAAATGCTGTAAAGCAGTAATCCAGATTACATTAATATTAAAGACTAAGAAGAAAATATTTATGCCTTAGTTTCAAATTCTATTCACTATTATATTTAACTGACAAGGGTAAAAATCATGGCAACCAACTGCTGTCAAAATTTGTCATGTATTGAAGCTGTTTGATTAGTACAAATAAAAATACGCCACAACTATTGCAACACTCCCATTTTTTCCAAAATAAAATGCAATTATTTTCCCATGTTGACATTTGAACATTTCAGAACACTGACATTCAAAAATGCTAGATTAAATACTGTCATCATTTCTCTAATTTTTCATCATGCCCTAATATATATTACTATCTCTGACCTTTCAGTTAGTGGAGACTACTTTTCGTCAGTCACTCACATATGGCAACGTGCCCCTAATGTGGTATAAGTTGTAACTGCACAGAACAAGTAGGTGGAACACCAGACCCAGAGTTTGCTTTGCATTTCAAAATATGACACTTATCCCCAACTTTTTAATTCATTGTTTGAAACTTTGTGCAGGACTGAAATCCCCTTCTTCAGTATTTACAACGCAAACACCAGAGCATTATGCCTGCTGCTTGTGGGTCAGAGGATACAACTGATCTTCAGCAAAAGGGAAATGGATTTGTCTGCTTCTGCCAGGCCAGCCAAATAAAGAGCAGGAAAATACACATTACTACCACTACCTTCTGTCACTCTGAACATTAATAGTAAGCAAGAACATGCTTTCAGTTTCTTATTTTCAGTGTTAGCTGTAACATAAAGAAACTTCATTTCAGATGGAGACAATTGCCTGGCTCACACATGCAGGATTGACCAGGTGTTTTAAGTGTTAGATCTGGTTTCCCTTTCAGGACTGAGTGTGTCAGATTTCATTCACAGTCCTTGTCTGGGATATCTCAAGGGAGTTCTTACCTGGCCAAGAAATAGGCCACTGATAAGGGCTGGGATGAGACCACAGACCAAGGTAATTTTACAGCTTTGTTATTCCAAATTGTCATATTGCCCTGTTAACTCCATTCTCTCCACATACCTGCGATGTGGTTTTAATCTTTATTCAAAGGCGATGAAGGCTGGAGGTCTATAAAATGCCATAGATTGGTGGTGGCAGGCATTAGGCTGTGGTTTGCAATCACTGGATACATACAGTTACCATGGGCTTCCCAGGTGTACTTCTGTCTTTCAATTTAATGTGTACAAGTGCATCATGGAGCAGCTGGTACTGCTCCAAATTGAAAGGAAATGCCAGGCACTACTTAGTGCAGCTAAGCTCTTAATCTTTTCTCCTGTCTAGCTGGATGTGCCTGATGCTTTGCTTTTGGGGCCTAAGAGATGCTCAGTCCCTTCAACTTCCCCATGGCCTTTGACAGGCATTTGTTACCTTGTGTGACTGAGTCCCCTTTTGCAGTGGCCTCACCTTCTGCTGAGCTGCAATTAAGTTTCCAAAATCAGGTCTGCCATATGGTGCCAGGATCTGATCAGCCAGTCTGAGGCAGAACTTGTGACTTCACATGTTTACAAGGGAGACCTTCTTAAAATGACTGTCAGTCTACTTAGTGAAAGGGGGATATCAGTTTATTATTGATTAATGTTACAAATACGTATTACATATTTGACACATGCCATTAAATCAGCACCAGGCAGCCATAAGTACAGGACAAATTATTTACTGTATGCTATGGGCTGGTCCAGCATCTCTGTCTCTGCAGAACATGCAGCATGTCCCCACGTGTTACCTAAATGAAAGCAGCCAGACCTTCACTGTGGAGTTCATTGCTCTGTGTAACACACACGTGATTGAAAACTTCCATGTCCTACCACAGTCCAGTGTTTTAAAACCTGCAGCAGCACCAAGGAACTGTGAGGGACAGGAAGGGTAGGGAAAGATACTGTTTTGAAGCAGTTCACAACTTGCTTCCTGATAATCAGATTAATGTTGTTTAACCTTATCTTAATTAGTAATACATTTAGGGAGATTATGCTAAATCCTTGTACTAGCAAGCCATATTGAAATGGCTCTTTCCAAGGCAGTTTGAGATCCTTAGCACATCAGAGGCAAAATACTAAAGAGTGCCTAGGAAGAAGAAATACTTGTGATGTGGGCAGTGGTATGGATGAGCTGACCACAAACTCACAGGAACGGGATGGAAGCCTGCTGCCTGCTCCTCTGGGAATGAAGCATGATGGTGGCACTAGGAGGATGATTCTCACTATCTGCTGAGCCTGGGTCCTACTTGCTGTCCTGTTCTCTAGTCTCTATACTGGGGACCCAATTCAGCAACCACCTACTCCTGTTACAGTTCAGAGCAAAATTCCTCCTAACTGAAGTGATATACTATCAAACTGCTTTGCTAATGCAAATCAGGTATCAAAAGACCCTGGAATTTCAGTAGTGTGGCCCTTGCTTCTACAGAACATTTAGTTTTAGGACCCACTTCATTTATGCCAACTTACCTCTCTTTAAGCAATTTAATAGGAGCCAAGAGTTACATATAACATCCAGCAGGAAAGACAAACCTTAGCATTTGGAATTTACTTCTGCACCAAGAATTCAAATTAATTTCCTAACCCTGACAAATAGGGGAACAAAAAGTAAGTTTTTCAGAGGCCTCTTTGATGTTTAGATGTTACCAGAACTTTCAAAATAACTGATACCGCAGATACAGATTTCAGAGTATCTGATGAACATAAATTTCCTTTGAAAGACCAAATGCGGTCATGAAGAAAAACGCAATACAATAACCCTTTCTAGATTTGCTCTGTAGGTTTCATTTTTTAATGATTGCATACATCTCTGACAAAATATGTCTGTGTGACTATTACACACAATAATGGGGAAATACCCATTGACTGTCTAGCTACCAAACATACTGATGAAACTAGCTGAAAGCTGGAATGGTTAATACACAGACACAAGAGGTCATAGGGCTCATTTTTTAGATGGATTATCTGACACAATGTCAGCTGTACTTACGAGTATCTGATGTTAAAAACATTTTTAGGCCATGGTTCTCATCTCACATACATGGGTATAATGAAGGAATAATTCTCTTGGAACAAATGTCATTACTGGGATGAGATCAGACTCAATGCTTTAGGTCTCAATTCAGCTCTGATTGCTATCAATGCAAAAACTTCTACTGACCTTTAATGAACAAAAAATAAACACAAAAATCCACGTGGCATAGATACAAATTATATACATTTATTTTTATTCATTTTAAATAACATTCTTCTGTATAAATTCTGACATATATTCAAATCATACACTTTTTTTTAGAAATGCATTTGTAAGCATAGCATATGCTTAGGAGACGCCTTATTTGGATGTGTAGTAAGACTGATGGGTTTCAGTTGGGAGCAAGTACAATTTTAAGGCCCACATTTTTCTTATTTTAATCTAATTCTCTGACACATAAATAGCAGAGTCTTGTAGGAGCTCATTTTAAAACTTCACTTTAAAGAGAAATGTATTTTTAGTATTCTATTTTATATCCTTTATTTAAAGGCGACTGCAGAAACTTTCTACCACATACACATTGCATGTAACATTAGGATAAAAATGCTGTTTATCAGTGGTTAACTGGACCAGGATGCCCAAAGGATGCTGAACACGTCGCTTTCTGTTTCATAAATAGCTTCCAATGTGCTAAGTTTGTTCAGCTTGATCCAAGGGAATTACCGTTCCCATCGATGACATCTCATGACAACTCCCCAGGGCCAGTGCTTCGTGCAGTTATTTCTAGTTACTTCTAGTTATTTCTGGTTCGTAAGATTTAAAATAGTCTATTCACACTAACCCAATCATGTTTTTGCATGTCTGTTGCACTTTGTGCTTACCAAATGCTCTCCTTAGTTGTGAGCCAGACATGCTGCCCCCATGCCTTTGCCACATCATTGCTTTTCCCCTTAATCTGTTATCCTCTTGCCTTCAGTTACTTGACTGTGGAACTTAACTCATCCCATCCAGACCAGCTGGGTCTGCACAGCTCCCATGACCCTAAGGATCATGCTTTGCATGCTGGTATGCTACCCTCATCCAGCCCTATCCTACCTTTCCATACCTTCTCCATGCTCTACAGCTACAATGTCCTGCCACTGAATATCCTGCTCCGGAACAGCCACATTGCCACAGCCAGACAGCAGTATGCACTTTCAGAAGGTGATGTGTGGTGGCCCTTCCAGGAAACTACATGTATCAGTATTGCCACATCAGCCCTACGAGTAACCTAGGTGTCTTCCTCTTCTCTTGATAGTTTCTGAGTTGGGCTCCAGTGGAGCTCTGCAAGTCTGCTTCCAGTTTACATGTGTTTATTCCAGCCTGGCATAGGGGCAAACATCAGCATCTGGGAAGCTTCACAAGTTGTAACACATGGCAGGTCAGCAGTCCTGGTGGAACAGCCACAGCCTTTGGTACCCTGGCTCCACACTCCAAAGAGTGATGCCAGGAGATACAACTAGCTCAGCTTCTTCTTCACTTCCTCTGATGCCCAGGTGATGGCTGCATGATTGATGGCAGCAGCAAGCAGGGCTTAATCTCAGATCACCAGACAAGGTCAAACATACAGCTGTTTGTTGTTTCTTTGCTGAGGCATTCACCTCTTTTTTGCAAGAGTTCTTTAAGCAAAAGGCCTGGTTGGGTGGAGATGCTTGTGCTTTTCTGGATGAGTCATTTTGCCATCTGAGAAGGATTGTCCCAGTGCAGTATCTTTGCAATAGTTCCAGTGCCTGCTAGAGAACATCCTGTACTTTCCTCGGCTGTGCAGATCAGGGCAGTCTGGGCAGCTGAATCTCTCCAAGCTTTCCATCATTGATACCTTCATCTAGATGTGCAACCAGTTGACAACAGCACGGCCTTACTGCCCTCCCTTGCAGACTGACTGCAGGGCATCCTGGCCTCCTCCTCTTTCCAAATCCAGGACTCAAACATGAAGCGTTTACAATAACTCAGAAGTTATAGTTCAGAAGCAGCCCAGATGAGAGAACATCTCTTTCTGCTTTAGGCATGGAATAGGAGGGCTCAGCATCTGAACTCATGCTCCAGTTTTGCAGACAGTCAATGTTTCTGCAATGAGAGAATCCAAGCCTATTCCCATTACGAAGTAGTCTACAGTCTTTCCAAAATTTGAGGAAGTATATTGTTACAGAGATGAAAAGCCCTACTGAAGTATTTTGGAAACAGAGTGAGCAATCCACGCTTCACTTTTCTCACTAGCATTATCCTCTGAAGCTAGCAGTTTCTAAATTACACTTCCTTATCCCATGAAGGGACTCAGAGCACATGTATCACTGAGTACTGCCAAATGATTTAATTTTTTAGGAAATTCTCTATATTGTCAAAATCTGTTCTTTGAAAGCCTGATGAGTAACTCAAGGAATAGCAATATCCCAATTCTCTTCTGCATTCTTCCCACATTTTATAACTAAAACTAACATTGCTCTAAATGACTTCAGCCCAATTAATTACCTGCAACCATGGGACCATACCATGGGACCAACCCAGGCCCACAGCAAGCAATGGGAGTCTTTCCATTGGGTCTAATAGCATTTGGCTCAGGCCTATATGCAATATCACATCCTGCTCTCACCATCTCCCTTGCCCTTCCTCAGCTATTTTCCTTACTTACTGTGCCTCATCTTTACATCAAGCAGCAACTTCTTTGAGGCAGAAATGATCTCTTTTGCTTGTATTTACAGCACTTGCTCCCCTTTCCCCAAAAGTCTCCATTCATAAGAAATGCCTCCACACAGCACTGGAAAGCAAATAAATAATCGCCACATTCTTCCTACCATTTCTCATCTTCCACTTGAGAAATATTTATTTGTGCCTGGATCTGAGGATGCATCAGTCAGCTCCTGCCGATCTTTAGCAGGTACTTCATTTATCCTCAGCATTAATTGCTTGCAAAGCGCCAACACATACAGCAACACAGCTTTAGTTCTGAGGTTGGCCATGAGTTATGCAAAGTATTTGTTGCACATCCTGCTTAAATGTAATGGTATGATTTTCATGGGACTGACCCTCTGAGACTGTGCTACTCTGGTGGTTCCCCAGCACAGGGAGGGTACAGCACTCCCTCGAGGCCCCACACAGGTGCCAGGTGCCAGCAAGGCACCCGGTGGCCCAGGTGCACCCTCCCTTGTGCTGTGCTGCCTTTAGTTCTTCTCCCTTTGCCAACAATCCACCAGCCTCCCACAGAAGTTGGGGGATTTCATAAAACCATAGCCCCCAATACGTTTTTTTGACAGCTAATTTCCCCACATACTGTCTTGTGCTACATGAACTTTTAAGCATAAATTTCCTAACAGTATCCATGTACTTTTAGCTTTTAAGCTTAGAAATCTGAAACGCAGATCAGCTTCTGCAAGCTGTGCTCCGAAACCCCAGTTCCACTGAAATGCAGGAGATTTTTGCCTTTGCAAAAATTTTTGCCTTCGAGGGAAGCCACGAGGCCACACTCAGCCCTCCAGCAAGTCTCCCTGTCACCATGTAAGTGCAGAAGAGATGGCAATGACATTCGCTCGCGTCAGGAGCGGCTGCTTCGGAAAAGCCTGGGCATCAAGATCAGGACCTCAGTAATAATGCATTCATGACAGTATTTGCATTTCTTTAAGATTTAAAGGCAAACAACAGAACCGTACATCGGATTGTTGGACACCCACTAGGGCCTCGTCATGGTGAGACTGGTATATACTGCGTTTTTAAAGGAATGGGGAAAGTTGACAGATGCAAGTAGGGAGCACTCACATTTTCTCTAAAAAATTATTCAGTGACATGAGAAGAAAAGCTTCAAGCAGTGGGTGCTTGCCAGAGTCCCAGCTCCAACAATATTGCCATCTAATTTACAGTATTTTAAACAATCCTCATTTTTTCTTTTTAAACAACGCCACTAACCGCTGTACAATTAAAACCAGATGATAAAATATGACTTGGGGAATAGGGAGTTGGAAGGGGTCATGATTTTGTTGTTGGGTTTTTTTTGGTTGTTTGTCTTTTTTACAAATAATTACAAATACAATTCCAAGAAGATATATTACATTCTATATACAGAACATCATTTCTATCAGGGTAGGATATTAAGCCTAGCTTTTATTTTTACATGGCAACCCTGAGATGTCTTGTCATCTTCCCTTGCACAGAAACTATACAAGTTCATCAACCCCTGCTAGAAAAAAAAATGGATTCCTATGTTTTAATAGCATCACCACCATGTAAAAGTACTCAGAAAGGGAAAAGCATAGCCTCTTCCCTAACTCCATGATTTTCATGGTATTTTTTTCCCATTTCCCAGCTCCGTGGAAACTGATAAGGGTGACTTTTGTTCAAGTGTATAACTTTCTCCTCTACTTGCCTCTTGGTAGTCAGTGATTTCTTTTTCCTCCTCCCTTTTCAAGCAAATTCATATCAAGAACTAATATGAAGTCTTTACAAAAGTCTAATTCCTGAAAATTCATCGTTAATTCACAACGTACTTTTCAAAATAAAGGATGCAGGCATAAGCGTTAGGTTGGCTGGAAGTCAAGTAGCTTGTGATTAATCATGGGGTATTGCTTTCTACACCCCACCACCTCTTCATAAAAAAATATATTTTAAGATCAGCATAATTTTAAATCCTTAACAGTGAATTCTATGGATATTTATGGAGAACAAGAAACTGAACACATTTCACCACATTACCTGAAATTCGGATCAGATGTACTACACTTTTTTTTTTTCTGTTCACCTGCAAGCTACAGCATGCCCAGCATAAGAGTATCTGAAGAGCAAATTCCTTTGCTTGGAGCCTTCACACAGATCCCGATACCCCTTCAACAAGCCCTGCAATTTTTTTAAGCCAACTTTGGAATAGCTGGATTGCTTCTTCTTTTAAGCTTTATAATTGTGCATGGGAGTTGTCAGAGTTAGCTGTCCATTTGGTGCAACTTCATTCCCATCATCTTCCAACAGGCCTGAAACATCAGCATTGGGTATGCTGTCATGATAACTGCTAAAACTGATGTTGTCCTCTTTGAGTTCAATGGTCCAAAAAGGAGCATTAAGTTTTCTGTTTTGATACTCACGGTACATATAGACAGCTCCCACAAAGCCCATTAGTAGGACAACAACTATGATGATAACTGTCAAAATAATTATGTTAAACTGAGTCCATGAAACATCTGCAAAAGCAGAAGTACTATTGTCAGAGGAACTTATAGGAAATATAGTCTGTATAGTTGTTGGTGACAACGTACTGTTTATCACTGCAGTTGAAAATGATGTTGCCCTGCTAGCATTCGGAGCAGAGGTTATAAACTCTGTTGTTTCTGGGCCAAGAGTGACTTCTGCAAAATAAACAAACAAACAAAAATCACAATCAATAAAAAAATACAATAAGCTGGAACCAAACACAGAAATACAAGATTTAGCATTTATTTCTCAGTTGTTATGGCAATTAAACCTACACTGTTAAAGGTGGATTTTCTCAAAATAATTAAAAAAAATAGCCCCCCTTTTTTTTTTAAACATATTTCTGTGTGCTAAGTACTTGCTGACTGCAGAGTTCCCGTGAAAAGCTGGTGATGGATGGATAAGTATTATCTAAAATCTAGTGATGGACAGACAGGCATGCTAGCCAAGGTTCAGAGATGGATACATGAGCTGATGGTGAATGCAAGTCACTCAGTCCAGCTCCTATTCAGTACATGAAAACTGTGCTCCACGAGCTCAGCAAGAGTTCAGACTGAGTCTAATGAAGCCAGGGCTTCACTCGTCGTCTACATGGGCTGCACAGTCAGGCCAGGAGGGTACTGAGACACCAGGAGCTTACACCTTTCACACTACATTAGACATAGGATTTACAGTCGCAACATGGGATTGTTTCTGCCTTACCTGTACAAGAAGATCAAAGGCCAAGTTACAAACAATGAACCATTAGCATTCTGCCATCTCAGTGGTTTATTACTGGCTTTCAATATTTACACTGCTCCAGAAAGAAGAGGAAAATAGTTCTGCCTTTGAATGAAGTCATGCACAAAACTCACGGAAAGCCCAAGTCTGTATAGCCAGAGGCAGAAGGTAGCTGAATCACAGCAAAAAAGCCTGTGGTTTTCCTTCTCATGGAACATTTGAAAACAGCAGACACTAGATTGAATCCTGTCTTGGTTTCAGCTGATGGTACACGTCCACACACAAGGGATGAGAACATCAGAACTGCAAGACTGTATCACCAGCTCTTTCTTCTTCATCAACCTGTTCCCTACCACAGTATAGCCAAGAACCTCCTGCTCTTCCAGCGGACATCAGATAACTCTCTTTTCAGATCTAGCAGTCAGCAACTAGTTAACCCATGGGATCCCCATATGCTTCTAAAGCATCATTATGTGACTTTTAATACTCTTTATCAGTGCAAAATGACTAACCCTTCTTCAAACCTGTTGAGCTCCAGGCCTCAGAAAGCTAGATATTTTCAAATATGCACTTATAATACAGTGTTTTCTTCACAGGAATAACCTTATCTATTTTAGGTACTCAATTTAATGCAGCAGGAGCCCTCTGGAAGTTGAATCTACAATCAACCAATGTGTACTTGACACCCATTGCTCCATACAACTCTCTAGTCCACCTTTCCCACTGTCTTCCTTTTCTCATTCTGCTATCAGAAATGCACCTTCATTTTACACCCACTTACAGCTGTAGCAATTATAGTTGATGGTGCTGATTGATCCAGCTCTTCTGGAGAGAGCTTCTGCTAATTATGACCACAGAACAGAGTTACTTCTGAAGGACTTATTTTGCAGAGTTGCATCTCCAACGGCAAGAGCAGCTGTGAATATCCTGCATGCCTTTTGCCACAGGCCCTTGGGGGAACTCACGGAGATTAGCTTTGGGCTGTTGGGCTCCCAGTTCAGGCAATGGAGAAAGCAACTCTTCCGGAGGAGGCGTCACACACCTAATTAAGACTCCTGCTCCCTAGAGTCCCTCCCTGGAGCAACTTCTCTTTTCTCCGCACGTCCTGAATTAGGTTGATAAGGATACTCAGGATGCTGAGTGCCAGAAGACATTTTTTCTGTGGGATAACAGGCAAAATTTAACAGTAGGAAGCAATGTGACAGGAGCAAGAGATTCCTGGATATCACTCTTGGAGAAGGGCATGAGAAATTCAGTTATCCTTTCCAAATTCCTTCATCAGTACTGAATTCTTGGCAAACCATACCAGTAGCTATAATTGGGGGGGAAGGTGGGGGTGGTGGGGAGAATAGAGACAATGCCTGATTCACCAGCAAGGAAACAAGACTGTTCTGGGTTTTATTTATAAGCCAGCATCAGCAAAGTTCTGGCAAGGAGAACGTGGGTAAAAACATTTCCTGGAGCAGAGCACAGCATCATGGGGAGCCAGTGCTGCATCCTGACTGCAGACCATTGCTTTTGTGCCGTGAGACAACAATATGCCTAGTGCTACTCACCAGGGCTCTGCCAGTCCTCCAGATGTCCCAGAACTGCTCAAGTGTGGCAGCTGTTCTTTCAATGACCTGCTTTGACAGCTCTGACATGAGCCTCATCTCCAGCTGCTTGATTAAACCTGAATCTCTGCATCACTTCTTATATGTTATGTAATGGTAGAAGCCAGGCTACCTCCAGCAGCACTTGGGGAAGGCTGCAACACTCTGCTGGGTGGCACAGTGCCATGCTGCAGCACTAAGTCCATCTCCATTATGCCTCACCATTGAGGTGGGAATACCATCCAACCGAGGTCAAAAATGCTGACTTTGGTCATCCTGCATGTCTGTTGAGTTCTCTGTCAACTAGCCTTGAAAGCATCAAAACTGTGGCCAGCTTTGACCCTGAACAGTCCCTGCAGATACTTGAGGTTGGCTTTAACTTTCCCTGGGCTATACAAGGCATGCTGTCTTTTATCCACCACTACTACTTAATAGAGATTTAAACCCTAACGTTTCCATCTGCAGATCTGGTAATGATCTCACTCTAGAAGCCACTCAACACTAGGCTACTCAAATGCATTAATGGTTTATGAAAATCTTAACCTAAAATTAACTAATATATAGTACATCAGCATCTCAGTTTTTAGACAAACCACATGTAAGAAAACAGAAAAAAACTGTAAGTCTTTTTAACCACCTAACAAGAAAGAGAAAAAGCAGGTATCAAGGAAACAAAAATTCTATAGGAGCACACATCCCAGTCCCTGAGAAAGAGGAGAATCTTTCCCTGTATCAGGAAGTGACTATAACAATGTCATTTAAAATAAAACAAGTGGTGAAAACTGCAAGCATACAAGCAAAGTTGTGCATATGGATTTTAATGGAGCAAGGCTGTATACTTCTTTGCTCAAAGACAGAGCTGTGCAGAGGGAGATAATGGATGAGCCAAAGCAAAAATGCCATTTTCAGCCCTGTAACTGTAAAGTTACAGCTAATGAGTATTCAACTTTTTTGTATTGATCATCTCCTCGCACAGAGAAGACTCTGTGATTATGCCTCCAAAGAGCAGCATGGGAGTGAAAACCACATTAGCTCCTAATGGAAGATCTGATTTAAATCTCTGTTGGTGACAAGGATGAATTTGGGCCCAGATACTTTCCTGAACTCTGGGTTCTCTTACCTAATACATAGCAATGCCCGCTGTGTTTCTCTGCATGGAACTGGAGATCCACCTTGTGGAACAAGTTCCTGATAAGCACTGAAGTGACAATGTAAGACTTACTTTCTATTTTCTCCTATTTTACTACAAGTCAGCCTATTATACATTAGGCTAAGTGTCAGAGCTATCTTGCAACTGAGAATCTTACATGCCGTGTCTTAGATGTGGCTTTAAGACTGATGAGTGACCCCCAGAGAAGGTTCTGGTGCTGACTTGCTGCATGAGTTTGTATCTCACCTCTCTGAGTTTTGGCTTCACCATTTAGAAAGTAAAAATGAGAATACTTAAGTTTGTTCTGAGTAGTTGGTTATTGCTTGCACAGTATCAGGAACAACATGTTATTAAAAGTATCCTTTCTAGGGACCTAGACAGTGCTATTGAATGGACTTGTCAATAATACAATTCACAGGGCACTAAGAACAAATACATCAAGCAATCCAAGCAAAAACCTACATTTACATGTATAGCAAATACTTTTTGGTTTTCAGCTCATTCCCCAGAGTTGCCTGCTACAGTTTGGGAAGCAGGGTACTTACCAAGCTGACTCTCTCAATCACAGATTTCAAGGCCAGAAGGCACCAACATGTCATTATGGTCTGGTTTTGCTTCCTGTACTACAGGCCAAATGAATATAAAACCTGTATGTGCCAAAATGGAAAAGTTTTCCAAGAGAAAAGATATTTTCCAGGTACTTTCCCACTGGCAAGACAGTGGAGATTTCTTTGCAGGGCACTGTCTTGACCTGTATAAGAAACTGTCTGTCAAGAGGTATTCGCCAAGGGCAAACAGCATGTTAGAAGTATCGCTGCTGCTCATTTCATTGTAGGCTGCACTTGGCTTCTGTTAACAGAAGATAAAGCTTTACAAGTCTAAGAAATTGCCTATGGGGAAGTCTTTCCTGGACATCATCTTGAACTGGCCCTTTCAGAAGGCTAAGTCTCTCTATTTACCTTGGCAGACTTTAAAGCTGCTTGACCTTCAACTGCAAAATATTCCTCAAACAATTAACCATATTCTTTCCCCAGCCTCCGGGTAGCTTGTGCCCATCTGATCCGCACCGCAAGCTCCGACACTGGTTTGAAGAGCGTTTTTACCTTTCTTGGTGCAGTTGGTTCCCTCGGGGTCCCTGCTGTAGCCCTCCTGACATTCCTCGCAATGAAAGCCGGCAGTGTGGTACAGGCAGCCGATGCACTCCCCGCTGTCTGGCTCGCACACCCGAGGTGACTGGGCTGGGTCCACATTCCCGTTGCACTTACATCTCACGCAGATGCTGTCGGAGTTGTAGTAGCCGTTGTCGCACTGGTTGCAGTTGGGGCCCGTGTATCCAGCTTTGCATCTGTCACACGTTGGGGCAGCGTCGCCGGACCCTAAACAACACAGGAAACACAATAGGGAGCTTCTATAGCACTTCACAGAGAAAAACCCGCTGCAGGATTTGCTCTGTGCAATCTGACCTTAAGTCAGTATGAAAAAATCAGCCACCATAGGGTATTAATCAAACTAAAGATTAATCTGAAAGTATAGATTTTTAAACTGCAGTATTTTCTGTTTCTAGGGAAAAAAAGGGGGGGGGGTTGGAGGTTTCTAATTCCTAGTACTAGCACCACAGAGCATGCTTAGCACGTTGCTAGGCAAACGGATTATTACTTCAGAACATTTCCATCTCAAACAGCCAATTTCAGCAAACAGCTGAAACTGGATCAGGGATGTCAGCAACCTACAAAACTTTATGGACTATATGAAGCCAAAGAAGGCTCAGTTGCAAAACTGATGGAGAGATTATCAAAATAAATCTTACATATGTTTATTCCAGATACAGTTTCTCTTCTTGGTTACATCAAAATATAGCTGGAAGATGGGATGGGTCCCTGTTTGAGTCCCATGCAGATGTTCAGAGC
The DNA here is from genome assembly GCF_028389875.1 of Rhea pennata. Lineage (NCBI taxonomy): Eukaryota > Metazoa > Chordata > Aves > Rheiformes > Rheidae > Rhea > Rhea pennata. The sequence goes on from NC_084680.1 coordinate 7,697,690, forward strand.
AGGGCCCACAGAGGCATGAAAGGTTACATGGAGCTGTTGTGCATCTCCTGAATCTCCCGGTTGCCACAAGCTCAGCTGAGCTGCCTTTGCAAATGCCTTTGCAAAACTTTTGCAAAGGTGACAGATCTGCCTTGGCAAGCAGCCGCAGTCTTCAGTGAAGCGCTCTGCAGCTCCCCACTTCATGGCTCCTCTCACCATCACAAGCACCAGTAAAACACTACAAATGCATTATATTCTCCTCTTAGCATGCGTTGCTTCCAGTAAGATGCCCCAGTGCCCACGAAAGGGAGATTCACGGACTATAGATTAACTCACTAGGATGACCCACTCTGAATAGAATTTACTTCTAAAATGCATTGAAAAGAGCTACTTTAATTAGATGAAGAATGAAACCAAAACGAACACCTTACTTATTTGGCAGGTGCCAGTGGATGCTACAGTTGAACACGGGCAGTGACGGCAGGCTGGGCCGGGAAGGGCGCTGCTATAGAAACCCTCCTTGCACTGCTCGCAGTGCTTCCCCTTGGTGTTTTCTTGGCAATCCAGGCAGGTGCCTAGGGAAGGGAAAACGGAGCACAAGCAGTCCATTCGGCAGCAGTAACTAGAGCAGAACATTTGGAGCAAGAATATACCTGCAGCGTTCTCAATTAGCAGAGTTCGCTGGTGATTTTGGATACCCCCCGGCTAAGACACAATGCTGGCACCAGTCCTGGCCTCTTCTGACCTTCTGATAGTTGTCCCCCTGCCCCCTCACCCCACACATATGTAACAGGAAAAATACATAGTCCCAGCAGCAATACCCACAGCTCATCATTTTAAAAAGCAGCACAGGGAAACACATTATCAACATCAAACTGTCCCCAAGTAAGAGTTTGTATTTGTGCTGGTGAAAGGGGATCCCGATACTTCAAATCCCCCACCCGAAGGGTTCCCTGATAGTGAGCAGGCAGAATGATGGACTGAACCCCACAAGGATCACAAGGGGCATGTAGATGAGTCCTGGTTTCTTCTCTGTGTCATCCTAGCAGCACAACACAGGTCCCTGAAGCGGCTACCTCTGCTCCACTGCATGGAGGCGTCTCACCAGGCTATGCTGCAGCTTTGATCCCTTCACCAGAGCAAGACTCAATAGTTTTCAAAAAAAAAAGAAAGAAAAAAAGAAAAAGAAAAAAACAGCTCCTAAAGACAAACAGCACAGTTTGGGGAATGGCTTATAACCACACTAGCACATGAGCAGTAGAAATACTCTGTCCCTTTTTGTGAGCAACTTACTCCTACACCACAGATCTGGTGTACAGGGGGAAATAAATGTCACCGTGCTGCTCTGGGGGCAGACAGCTCCATCCCACAGAGCATGGCTTCAGCTCCGCTATACTCATCACAGGAGAGACATTTGCTGCAGGCACAGGCCAGCAGCAATTGCTGACCTTCCCCAGAGGAACAGATGATAAATGGGGGTTCACATGAGCCACATCTCCTTCCTAGGGAAGCCCCTGAATCAGAAAACTGATGGGCTATGTCTCAGCAGAGCCTGCGTCCTAATGGCCCTCTTAATTGCATTTTGATAGTATTGTGAACGAAAAAAGAAAAAATCTTCCCAGTTATAAAAACGCAGCCTCTACCAAAAGCTAATCCATCAAGAACATCCTGTAATTCAGTTGCCTCCTCTCCGAGGTGGCAGTGACCTGAGGAGAGCTTATTTGATTAAATCCCAAGTACAAGACTCTGAAAAGGCAGCAGCCACCTTATAACAAACCGGAGTGGCACAGAGCAGTTTATTTACTGCACGTTTAAGCCCAGAAAGGAGATTCGCAGAGCTAAGCTGGCAGTGCTGCAGAGCATGAAAAGGTCTCATATCAACATTAACCACACGTACAAAACCCTGAACTGGGTTAATGCTGAGACTGCTAAATAAACAGTAGATTTCCTTCTTAATGCTGGAACAGGTTGAACACCAGCCACATCCAACACACTGCATAGCTCCCACTCGTCTTTTCACAGCAGTAACCGCAGCTGAACAAGCCTGGCGCGTCCTTCCAGCCGACCCTCGCTCCAACAGAAGAAAAAACCCTGGCGGCGGCAGCAGAAGCTTTTGGGAAGCTGCTGGTTCCCCCGTTCGGAGGGTGACCGAGGACACACGCCCAGCTTCAGCTCCCACGCAACGTTTGCTCTTCTCTCAACAGCCCGTCAGAAACGAGCTGCTAGTTTTGGGGCAGAGACGTCTGTGTTACAGGGAAAAATTATCTTCCATCCTCTGTTTCTTAAATTGCAACCATCCATCAGCTACTTCACCGGGAAGCCCCAGGCTGACCCGCTCGGGGAGAGCCAACATGCCTGCTCAGCACTGAGGGGCTCTTGAATTGTGCTCTCAAGCATTAATGGCAGTGTAAATTTGGAATTACACATGTGCAGCTTTGATCATTTGAGGACCAATGTCTCTCCCATCAGCGGAAATTGCTTGCGTCCGGGTACCCCAGCCCTGCAAAATGGCTGCATCTCCAGTGAGTCAGCAAGTCGCTCGGCCAGGCACAGCACGCTCTGGGCTTCAATCAGGTATCACTGCGGAAAGCCTTAATAACTCACAGCCCTTCCCATTCCAATAATGCCCTCAGGAACGATGAAACCTCCCGGTAGCCCAGCTAGGCAGACGCGGCCACGCTCACGCACGGATACAACGCGGGGTACGAGGGTGGGAGGAAGCACTCTCGCCTGGGAAGCTCCTGGCTGCCCAATTCCCAGCCCAGTAATTTTAACTATTCCTCCCGGACGTAACTACAGCTGAGGGAGGCTGTGCAGAGACGGTCACGAAGCCGCCAGAGGGAGCCCAAAGAACAGCATTAATGCAAAAGAAACCTTGAAAATCTGACAAAGACGGCAGACAGTCGGTACAAACCCGGAGGGGTCACACGCAGTGCGGTCTCTAGGTCAGGCCGAGAGCCCTGTGCTGCTTATTAGGCAGCGGATCCGATTTTTATTGACTGTTCTATGATGTTGGGGAGGAAGGCTGTTTTTTTTTTTTTTTTTCCTTCCTTCCTGGCAGCAACAAAACAGATGGAGGAAAAGAGGTAGAGAGGGAAGGAAAGATTTTTCTCTAATCAACGACAGGTCATTAACTGGAAAGGGGCTTGTTTTGCGATGCCGCAGCTGGCACTGGATGGTCCCAGCAGAAGGGCTGTCTAAGCAGCTCCATCGCGGAGGCAAGGTCTTGGCTGGTATTTTATCAAGAGACGGAGGAAGATCGGGGGAGAAGAGGGAAGAGCAGATTATCTTACACCTTCACAAAAACCCACACACCCAGCTCCAAATCAACCAAACAGTTGCTGTGTACATAGCTTTAGGCACAATCTTATCTCCTTTGATATTATTGGGAAATAAGCACACGCTTCAAGTTCAGCACAGGAATACATGCAGTAATTCATCCTCAAGGAGTGCAGTTTTGGTGTCTGCTGCTTCCCCAGATTCCACAGAATCATGCTTCGCTGCACAGGACCAGGGCATTTGCTGGGCAAAACCTTCACTGCAGCCCCCCAAGCCATTGCTGCAAATGCACTGGCAGAACTAGTGCAGAACTTGCCTAGAAATACCATATGCAATTAGCTCTGCCTCTTTTCCAGGCATGAAAATAACCTGCAAAATGTTTGAAATTATTACTTCTTTCTAAGCTCCTGGATAAGATATTAGAGAATTACATTCCACCTTCTACGCTTTGATGAGAATTTGAATTTTAAAGTGTGAGTTTTGTAGCTAAGTGGGGATGGGCCAGGCAGTCACCTAACATTGCTCCTCTGGAGTTTCTCCCATCAGTGGAGATGGGAAAGCAATTTTGTTTTCTCCCTGCCTTCTCGTGAGCTGTTCGAGTACAGGCGCTTCAATATTTGCACTTCCTCAACATCTGCACAAGCGAAAACAAGTCGAAGAAATGTTCAAGGAAAGGAACAAGGTAAATTCATAAAATGTGGGGAATATTAATGAAGGACTGCAGGTTTTTCCTAGCACTGATCATGTTATCTGTGGCAATAACAGTCACCTTAGAGCTGCGCCAGTACAGTATATGTTTCCAGGTAAACAGCAGTTAAACAAAAGCTCCTTAAGAGCTCGTGTTGTGTGTTTGTGCAAGGGCAGAGAACAACGGAGCACTCATTTCCAAGAGTCACTGTAGGGTGAAGGCTCAGCACTGCCGCCTGAGTAGTCAATAACGAAGCCTGTACTGGCTTTATGGAGAAGAGGACCAGCTCCAGCTTTACCCTGCTTTTTATCTCAGGAGTTGAAGGTAAAGATTTGGAGTGCTCAGGCCATAAAGATGTGGGTAAACAGAGTGAGAATGGAAGTCTGCTGAAGGAAAACAGTAGAAACTAGAGAGAGGGGAGCCAGGCAAAGCTTGCCCCCACCAATATCACAAGTGGGATGTTGTTACCTGTTACTGCATCGCAGGTTTGGGACCGGTTATTGCACTGGCATGGCTCGCAGGTGGTTTCGTTAAACCTGTAGTATCCATCACTGCACCGGTCACACTTCAGGTCCGTCACACCAACTTTACACTGGCACTGCCCATCTCTGCACAGAGAAAAAGACATGATGAAATGGAAACGTGCTCTGCAACATCCAAAGTAAAAACCCGCAGTTGCTGTTTTGGTCTTACTCACAGCTCTGTGCAGAGCTGTGTTCTGGGAGTACAACGTGAAACACATGGGCAACGATTTCCAAAGAGTGACAGGGAATTGTGAGGGCTGAGCTGCCATCCCTCACAAACCAAGTGCCCTTTCAGCATCCCCAGTTGGGCACCAGAAAGCATCAGTCGCTTTGCAAACTGTGGCCTGAAGCCATCCCCATCCCGTAGTCCTTGGCAGCTACTCCTGATAGCCCTCTGCGGTTCCAGTTTCTGCAAGCATCTGCGGTGGTCACAGGGCCCCGCAGGAGGCTCGGACACCCACGATCACCACGCTTGAAGGACAAAAGAGCACCTGCGTGGAGAACCACCTCCCCTCTGGCACGGTGCTGAGCAGCACCTCCCAATTTGGGGGGCAAACAGATGACTTCCAGCCTGCCACCTGCTTTCCCGGCCGGCCGCGGCTCTCCCGAGAGCTGGCGCAGCGGCTCAGGTGTCGCGGTCGGGTTTCGTCTTGGGGAGGCTTTCGCCACCCGGTACTCCCTCCGCTTTGCCTCCGTGGGCATATTTAGGATGTCCCGCACTGGTTTCTGGAAGAGGGGCTGCCCGGCTGCCGCACCATGGCCTTCCAGGCAAACCTGCCTCGCTCCAGCCCACTTCTCCCACCCAAGGAAGGCAGGGAAAGACGGAGAGGGCTTTCCTGTCCCAGGCAGTTTCCACTACAGCTAACCACAGCCAGTAGCCTGTTTAGTGGGGTGCCGAGTCTGCCCGCACCGAGGATGGAGCTCGGCGCTGTTCAAATCGCACGCACTCATGTTAACTGACATGATCAAACACCAGAAGTCTATAAAAAGCCAAGAAAACCCTTGGCTTTCCATGCCAGCCTCCCTGTAGAGGCTTAGGAGCCTATCGCTTTACTAAGGAGCTTTAAACACAAGTAGTATTTAGGCCTAATTCTCAGAGAAGTCACAGTAACAGATAAAACTTTCTTCACCATCAACCCTACAGCACTTCCCAAGAAAACACTCCGCACAACCGACCAGCCAGGTGAGACCAGCAGAGCAACAACCCACCAGCTCACCCCTGGCAAGCACCTACCCTGCCCCAGGCTAACCTCACGCGCTTTTTAAATTCAGTATTTCAGCATTCGGGGTGCCTGCACAAAGACAATCCGTGTTCTGCGCCGCTCCGCCTGGGGAAGAGCAGGCGAGGCACCATTTGCTTCTGAAAGCCCCTAGAAAAAGCTGTTGATTAAACCTAATAGAAGCTGAGGCTCCAAATGGCTCGATGCACTGTTTATGTGTTGTTTTTAATTAAAATGCACTAGTTTGCAATGTTTGGGGAAGAGATTGCTTCTGTTAAAAATTAACATAATTTAGTATTTCTGTTCATTTGCTTGCCAAAGAAAAAGGAAACACTCAAAGGCATAGCAAAATACAAAGCTTAGCCCAAGAGGCTATACAATTAAATACATTCAGAATAAGAATTTCAGACATATTTGAAGGACTGGTTACAAGAAAGAGAAAGAAATATAACGTTTCAGTGCTCTCCAGACCATTATCAGGAATTGCAGCAGGCAGATGCAGAATTTAAAGGGATGCTGTTAAGCAGTTCAATATGCTTGACTCTCAGAAAAGCTTTTCACGAGACCTAACATTAATCAAAACGCTGTCATAGTGTTTAAAACTGGATCAAATAAAAGTCAGGTTTTGTTTGCTCCTGACAACTACTGACCAGCGTTTGAAAGACAGAGCAAGGGACAGATATTCTTGTAAGCAGGAGATGGGCAGAGCTAATAAGGGGAAAGCAACTAATCCTAGTGTATTTGGAGTTGATTTTCTTAGGGAGAGTGGATATTTCCAGAGTGCAAACTTGGGGCACTACAAAAAAGCCCCAGGTGAGGAATGCAATTCTGCCCACAGCTAATATTTAGAGTGAAAACATCTTTGGGGAATGTCGTATGAACAGGAGTTTATAGGAGCAGGCATTAAGGCTGTGCAACCTCCCCCCTCCCAGGCTTCCTTCTCGGAGTCCAAGTGCCCCTTTTTAATCTCTCTCTTGTGCTCTCAATCAAGCCTTAATTTTAATGACACCCTTCTGCTCTTCCCGACTGGCATCCTTCCATCTAGACTCCTACTTTGGTTTTAAAAGAAGAGGCTTATTCCCCCTGTGACTCTGCTAGAATTCAAGGCAGCAATTTGGGGCAGCGTCCCTTAATTTTACTTGTTAGCTTAAAAATAACAGGAAAGAAAGCTATTAAAAAAACGGTTTTGGAAAGTTTGGTTTTAAAGCCTCTCAGGCAGACCTTTTCTCAACATGTTACATATGGCACAGAGCCAAGTTCTGCATGTGCAAGAATTAAATCACTCAGCAAATATAAAGCTTTGCCTGTGGTCACTGCTTCTATAGAATAAAGTCCCCTTACAACATCCCTTTTCATAGCTCCAGTCCAGTAAAGACTGTTAGACACTTTTTAAAGCAAAGGTCAATGATATAAATGCATTGAAACCACAAAAAAAGTCCTGTTAACAGACTGATTGTGCCCATAAAAATCCAGAAACTTGAAAGAAAAGACCCACAGTTTAATACTTGCACAGCGAGAACTGAACTGCATTTTGAGTTTAAGCCAGGAATTTCTTTTTTGGGGGGAAGTGGAGGGGGAGAAGGGAAGGGAAAGGGAGGAGGGAAATATTTTGATGCAGCAACATCAATTACTCAACTCCATTTCAGATGATTATTAACTCTGCTGGAGCCAGTCTTTTTTTCTTTTTCTTTTTTTTTTCTTTTTTTAAGCTCTCGCACAAGAACTGATGGAGGGATGTGTTGGGACAAAAACAAGCTTCTGATAACAGAGGTCTGCTGCCAGCCTTCATTTCTATTATATTTTACGAATATACTTACTTTAAAGACTTTGTAGGTAGTGTATAGCACCATCATGTCATTCATCAACTTTATATACGTTTCCTAATGATTAAAAAACCCAACAGAGAGAGAGAGAGAGAGAGATCCTGGCAGAAGGACCAGGCAGCAATCGAGCAGCCCACTGGATAGAGGCAGACCACATGCAAGGCTCGGATCCAACTCTCAGATTCATCTAAACCCTTCAGTGGGGAGGGCTACAGGCCAGTTTGGGGACCTCAAAGGCCCCAAAAGAGCTCAGGGATCCACTTGCCTGGCCGGACTCTGCCCTCGGGCTTCACATGATGCCTTTGCAGACACTTTCTTGCTCCTTCGAGCCAACAGCCTGGGGCCAGACAGCACCTGCTGGCAGGCAGGATCTGACCTCCAGGCAGCATGCCACAGCCAGGGTGTGCAGCTGGCCGTTCACCAGGGTATCCCGTACAATCCTGGGCATGGAGAAGAAGTTTTCAGGATGTGCTGGGGAACAGCAAGGGACCTCCATGGAGAAGACAGGGCAGGAGAAGCAGAGGAACACAAATGGGCAAGGGGACATCCTTACGGGATGGGGAGGGATGAAGGAGTCAAAAACTAGGAAAACAGGCACTGCAGGGGGTTGTAAATAAAACATTTGGGGGTAGTACCCTATACCCCAAAACAGATCTGTAAAAGCCAACCTGATTTCATTTCCACCTTTACAGCCACCTCTTATTCTACCAAAGGGGAAACAGCCATAAGATGCAGGAAATCCCATGATTCTCAAAGCAATTCACATCACAAATGGCAACAAAACATTCCCCACAGTGGGATTTTCCATGGGAGTGCAGATCTGCAGCTACAAAAGTTAGGAGGAGACAACTGAGACCCTCCTCAATGCATTACTATGGCTACTGTGAAGCAGGAGGATTGTAGTTAGTTTTAACAACCCTATCTGGAAATCTCACAATAGCAGAGCGTGAAGAACAGGTAACACTTCCACAATCCTGCCTCGTCCCTGGCCTGAAGCTGCAGAGCATCACACAGATAATTTTCTGCCAGGTCTGACGGGCAGCAAAGAAACATCAACATGATGGGCTCTGCTTGGAGGCTCGGTTGCACCGCTCAGCACCCAGCGGCACAGGAACCGGAGGCTCCAGTGCAAGGAAAAAAAAAAAAACATTAAAATATCTGTCTGGTTGAGCCAGAGTACAACGTGCAGTTGTATCTGTGGAGCAATGGTATGGGTCTCCAGTCCTCTTCTACAGAAACATCCTTAAGCTAGAGGGGACATGACAGATACAAGATGGATGGATGGGAAGACAGAAGACCATAGCCTTAAGGGTTGTTTGGAGACATGCTGTGCATAGTATAATAGTGTAACAGAGAACCTTTAGCAAGCTCTAATGGCTTTTTTTTTTTTTTTAATCCTCCAAGGAAGAAGGAAGGGAGAAATTCATTTTGAGTATTTTCCCAGCTGCCAGAAGAACCTGGATGCCCAGCTGCCATTGAGAGGACAGGGGCTGCCTGAGCAAGCCAGAGCTGGCCAAAATAGTAGAGCATCCAGCTTTCCCCTTCAACATGCTTTTTGTACAAAATTGGCAAGATTTTGCAGAGTAAGAAAAGGAGGGATTTGGAGAAAGAGTACTTTAGCAAAAGGTGATTACCTTCATCAAACCTACTGGGATTTTGGAAGGACAACTCCATACGATTAGTGAGCAAGGAGAGGACCCTGCACTGCAAAACGAGGAAAGCGAGGGCTACTCTCCAAACCCAGGGGCGCCTCGAGCTTCACCTGCCTGCGCACCTTTCCCCTCGCAGCCGCCGCCTTGCCAATGACGACCATAAATCTTTCATAAAAGATGTGCACATCACTCATCAGAGCAGGGCCTGGAGGTGTTCCTGTAACATACACAATTAACAGCAACGACAGAGCTCCACATGAATGAGGAAAAATGCCTTACTGAACCACGAACATCTGTAAAACCACCCTTATGAAAAGGCTTTGTCACACTTTGATGGAATAAGACAAAAGGATGCTGCAAAAGCTTAGGAGGATTTTAAAGAGATGTCGCTAAAAATGGTATACTTTTCTAGAGAGCAGGACTCCTTTTGTGCGGATTTGCTCTGATGTCTGACAGGATCCGGTAGCTGGGGGAAACATCGCTACTACATTCACTGAGCAACCTCAAATTGCCCATAGAAAAGTTACCATTTGAAAACTAAAATGTTCCAAGCCTTTTTCATGGCAAACCAGCACCACTAATGCTCACCACAAGCAAACCGAGCCACGCGAGAGCCCTCGTAACCCATGCCTTGACTCCCCCCACCCCTCTAGGTCCGTTAAGTTGAGCATTACCACGTGGGGAAACGCAGAGCAGAAGCAGCCCACGGCGCACGGTTCTCGGCCTCGCTCCCGCTAAAGCCGCTAGATGTCAAAACGCTTTCGAAGAAGCCCTAACTCAAGGGCGCTTCCCGTGGGCCGGCGGGAGAAGCCCCGCGCCCACGAGGCCGGCCCGCCAAGAGCGGCTTTTGTGGAGGGCAGAAGAAGCGCGGCTTTATCGCCGCAAACATTGGGCCTTTGTGCGCCGCATTCCTCGCTTCGCGCCGGGGGACACGGTCCGCTCCCACGGCATCCCTCGACGGAGCCGGGACGCTTCGCGGCTCTCAAAGGCCAGTTTGCAAATGTCAAAGGGCCACGACGGCCGGACGGCCGGCCGGCGCGGGGCCCGCTCCCCGCGGCGTCCCTCGGCGGCGACGGCGAGACGGGCCGCCGGACGACCCGCCGGACAGCGGCCTTCGGGAGCGCCCTGTCGGCTGCAAACCGGCTCTCCTACAAATCCAAAAACGCGGCCGCGGGAGCTGAAGAGTCATCCCAAATTTCTTCGGGGGGCGGGGGCGGGGGGTGTTTTGGTGGAGCGACGGATCCACGAGAGACAACACAGGAACGGTGAAGCCCGTTGGAAGAAACATCAGCAGAACAACAGGATTTCTGAGAAGCCGCGGTGGTCGGAGGGGAGATGGTAACCGTCTCCCTCCGGCTGCTGCTGTGCCCAAGGCGAGCGGGTACAACACCGACCCGCTCGCCGGGGAGGAGAGGCGGAGAGCTGACGAGGATAAAATAGAAGAGATTTTTAGATAATTGAGGCACATAGAAAAATATGCTCCAGCAAGGTATTCAGCTGCGTTTGTGATGTCCACATACAACAACTTCCACTACAAAAACACGCTGTCCTCTGCCGAGCGATGCTGGCGAGGCGTTGCTTGGAGGTAGCGAACCACCGCTCGCGCTCAGCCAGCCTGTAAAACCGAGCAGAGCCTTCATAAAACGGAGGGGAAAAGTTTCTTTCTTTTAAACAAGTCCCCGGGGAGTCGGGCTGTCCAGACCTGACCTCCTCAGGTGAGCAAGGCCAAGCAAAAATGAGGGTTTTCTGGATGCAAAATGAGAACCGCTTTCCTCAAATAACCTCCACTATCAGGGAGGCAGAAGGACCTTGGGGTGTCTCATCTGCAGTCACCACCTTGAGCACCCAGGGGACCCTCCCTGCCCCAAGGAAAGCTCGACCCAAACGCATCTGTGCTTCCGACCACCAGAAAACGCCCGCGATCTGCCCAACACGGCTTCGTCCGTGGCATTCAAACGCGCGCACTACCATTTATTTTATTTTTTTTTAAAACAGAAACGAGTGACTAGCCATCTCCCTAACGTGACCCGGGCCGGGCCCGCAGCACCAACCGCGCACGAGCCGAGTGAGCCGCGAGGAAGGGCCAGCGGAGGGTCCGGCGCTCGCCGCGGCACGCGAACCAAACCCAGCAGCGCGGCAGCTCCCTGCCGCCCGTCTCCCTACGGGGAAACGGAGGCACCCAGCGAGAGCCCCCCAAACCAGGCGGCACGCAAAACGGCAGAGTCGCCTGCCGTGCCAGAGGGGACGCTGTGTTGATCTCCCCCAGATAACCAAATAAAAAAAAAAAAAAAGAGGAAAGAAAAAAAAAAAGAGACCTTTGATTAGTGGCTGCAGAGCCCATTCACAGTGACAGCATGTCAGGTCAATGTTCATTCCCAGAATCATTACTCTGCCTCAGGAAAGGGATTTTTTTTTTTTTTAAAGTTTTTATTTGATGGTCTGCATTTGAGGTCTAGTTAACAATCAGTGGATTTGGCTGGTCAGACGGCATACTGATACGGAGTTTGCTTAGAAATAATACTAATAATCATTATATGGTGGTGCTTTAAAAAGCAGCTTTTACAAAAGCCTGTACAAGCTGGCTGCAGTGCAGCAGGCACGCTTTGTCTGCCCCAAGAGCTCAGCCCTCCGGCAGTCTGGCTCTCAAATCAGCCACTGTCCAAACTGGTTCGAGTCCAAAATTACGCTACTGTTTTACTCGGAGACTCTTCTGAATAGCAGTGACTTTTTCCCCCCTCCCCTCAAGTCAGCACGCAGGAACTAAGTTGTGCAAGTAACTGGTTGGTGCTTTAAAAAGGAAAAAAAAAAAAAGAAATACAGCTTAAGGTATTTTTAATGTAAGCAAAATAGGAATTGTTTGCTGGCGTTGGGCAATACTTGCATGCCTCATGTCCAGCAGAGATTGCATGATGCTGGGTGCTGCGAGCACTCGAGGCAAGACGCATTCCTCACCCTGAAGATCATCACATCGTCCCCTCCGCTCCTGCAAGGTTCGCACTGGCCTCTGCCCTATTTGAGGCACCAGTCCCTGCCCCAGGCTTCTAGCTACTGCTTATTTCTTTAACCCTAGATTTTTTTTTTTTAATTGACTTTTAACTCTTAAAAAAAAAAATGTTTCTGACCTGCCCCTACTGGTGCAAGAACAACAACAAAGACCTAAGATGCCACCAGCCAACCTGTCACGCTGGTCCCGGATCCTGCTCCTCGTCCATCCCGGCACACGCAATGGGCAGACAGGGCTAGCGCGGTCCTGCCGCAACCCGAAGCCATCCCGCTCTTCCGCCAGGGCAACCACAAGCGTATTTGCCCCACTGGATTGCGCTTCCCACTTCACTTCTTGCACACGCCGCCAGGCATGGGGGGGCCCATCTGCCTCTCTTGTAGCAATACTGATGCCCCCGGTTCTGCAACCCAGACAACTGACCTACTTTTCTCCCCCTCTTTAAATACCTAGAGGTCATTTCAGTCTGTGGCAAAACTCACTGCGTGAGGAATAGAAATAAAGAGCAGCACTCTGGTACCCCATTCCTCTTCTCTGCTCCTCAAATCTTTCTCCAAGTTGTGCTGTGTTCCCTCTTCTAAATGCCAGATGATCCTTAGTTTTCAACTTCCTCCAGGCTGTAAAATGGTGCTGCCAGAATAGGAAAAGCTAGAAAAGTCCCTTCCCGTTTTCAGAGTCTAGATGCACGTGGGCACACTGAGTGCAATTTAAGTAGGCAAATTCCACCTGAATCTCCTTCACAGCTTGGAGCATCTCACCTGAAATTTCCAAAGATATTCCTTGGCTCATTCCACGTGACCAGATGTGGGGATATGATGTTTCTCCAGCTCTCTCCAATGACTCAGAGTTGGACCAAGAACACATCCCTCCTGGGATTCCCTCTCCCCACTCTCTACCTTGAAAGGTAAAATTTGCCCAATCTGCCTTTCTAGACAGTATGCCTTGGGATTAGACCTGACCAAATGCAGATTGTCTCGTCTGTGGCAAATTCTGATGCTTCCAGACATATTTTTCTACACCTGAAACACCCAGCGAGGCAGGAGCCTGACGTTCCCATGGGGCAACCGCTTCTTCCACGACGCTTGGCAAAGGCGAACCACAAAGCTTCGCCAGCCCCTGATGCAATGAATATCCCTTTGGAAAAAAATCCTCTCCAAAACCCCTGTGCCCACCTCGGCGTCCACGTCCCTCCTAAGCTAAAAGCCTGAAGAAAATCGCATCCAACGGGGACTTAGGGATGCATAAGGCATTAACAGAGAGTTCTTGCTTTCGTACAACTAAGAAATGAGAGTTAACTCCCTTGTGGGCTGCTAGGTCTTTCGCCACAGCTACGGATATTTTTATAATCCAGCTCTTTCAAGAGAGGAAGAGCATGCTTCATGAATTTTTATAAGGCCAGCTTCCTTCCTGTTTTTTTTTTTTTTTTTTTCCCTTTTGGGGAGTTTTCTTTTTAAATGCTAGCACCAGATGACAGGCTGCATCTTGCCCCCACCCCGCACATCCATAGTCCTCCCTCCCCCCCCCAAAAAAAGTCATGCCCAGATTGCACGGCCCCGCGCGCGCGCACACGCCGCGGTACTCACGTGTCGCAGCGGGAGCCGAGGGAGCCGGCGGGGCTGCAGCCGCAGGGCCGGCACAGCCCGCTGCTCCCGGCGGGGTGGTAGCCGGGGGCGCAGCTCTCGCACCGCGGCCCCGCGTAGCCCTGGCGGCAGGCGCACCGCCCCGTCGTGGCGTCGCACTCGCTGCCGCTCGCGCTGCCGGCCGCGCTGCAGTTGCACGCGGAGCCTGCAAGAGGAAAGCCGAGGTCAAACTCCTGGGCTCCGTTCCCCACACGTGCTCGCTTTAAAAGATTGAACTAATAAATAGATAGAAGTGTGGGGAGTAACTTGGGGTTTGCACCCCTGTAGTTTGCTCTTTGAATCTCCCTCCAGAAAAGAGCTAGAAGATTATGGGCATAAGTCCAAACGTGCTGATGCACTGCTTGTTGTCAGCGCCTCAAGTCATGCAACTAGACAAATAATAACCTGCAATATTGAGATAAAACCAGCAACAAGTGGCAAAATTGAAAGATACTGAGCATCCTTTTTTTTTTTTTTTTTTTTAAGAGAGGAATGAATCTTCTGATCAAGCTTCCCAGTCATGAATTCCCAGTCCCCACGCACATTATTTCCAATAACACTTGAAAGAACCAAGCATACAGAAGAAGGGCGATCTCTCGCCAGCAATTCGTGTCTGACGTGAGTTTCATCTCCATTTGCTTCCTTGCAAAATGTTTGGTGCTTCAATAATTTAAAGTATTTTTCTGCCAAGGGTGAATTATAAACAAGGGTTATTTTCAGAACTTGCACATAAATCCTCCAGGGCTGCATGCAACTGCTGTTATATAACATCCACTGGGGAAAGGCAGTATTCGGGGTACAACATGGAAAAGGCAAGAGGCCAGGCTCCCACCCCCAGAAAACCTAAGCAAAGCTCAAATCATTTCATGAGGACCCAATACTAATGCTCTCCTTCAGCACCGGTATTTAACATTATTTAACATCTATATTGCACACTTGTGCCCCAGTCCAACGCTTTTCTGTACCAGAAAGGAAAGCAGATGCCTAGATTGAAGCTCATTTAAAATCCAGTGGCTGAATAAAGGTTAAGTCATTAACATGTATAAGTAACCTGCTGAAACTGGACCTCAATGAAGACCCCAAAGTGCATTTGGAAGTACAAACCATAAGGTCTTCCACATCCCTGAGGAACTACATGGCTACTATTAGCCTGTTACTGCTGGCAGTCCTGGCTAGTTGTATATTTGCACGTGGATTGCAGCTGAACAGAAAATAAGGGGAAGGCAAATTACAGAGCTGTGTGGCAAAAGCATTAAATGTACACAAAATCATGATTTATATCAACAAATAACAAAAGAGCCCCTGTTTCCCAGAAAAGGACCATGCAGATGCAGCACGAACTCTCTAACCAACACATATCCAGAGAAGAACACCTTGCTATTACACCTTGCGTGGTGCTTTTACTTTTTCTTTGTTTTCTTCCAACGCGAGGGGTGCACCAGTTCGCTTCGTTACCCCTCTCCTACAGCCGCCGGACCTCCACGGAAGTCAAGTTATTTTGTTCTTACACACCTGCAAAATTGCAGTCTGAATTGGGCCTGAATTTTCTTCCATTCAAACCAGCAAACAGGACAAACACCTAGAGATTTGCAATCATCCACTCGAGCATCCACTTCACGTAATAAACCAAATTCCTGTCTCAATTCCCCTCGTGGACCCTTATCGATCCAGGCACTAGGGCTTCTGCCAACATAAACTCATCAGGGGAAAGCGGCACCTGCTTTTTGATTTTTTTAAAATGCATCAAAACAAATTTAAGCTCTTCAGCTTAGCCCCATGAGCCTCGATTTCAGGAACAGCATCGCAGCAGCGCTAGCAGCGAGCCTAAGTGCTTGGAGGCCAGGCCTGGCCGGCAGCGGGAACAGGCCGCTCGGTGTGGAGAAGACCTTAGCGCTGCGCCAGCGTGCCGGCTGAGATGCAAACTTCTCGGGCTGGGAAGAGCAATGGATTTGGGGGCTAGTCTCAAAAATAAGACACCTTGCCTTCAGAGAAAACCACCCCGGCAAGGAAAAAAATAGGAAGCTGTAGAAGAAGGGCTGCAGATGCTGGCAAAGGTCTTGCATTTCTTTCACCCTCTATCAGGGCACCTAAATTGCCTCTCCAAAAGCCTCCAGCCGTGGCTTGATCTTGGCAATGCTGCAGTTCTCCCCTGGGCTTTGCTGTTTGCAGGGCTTTGCCCATTGAGAAGACTCCTGCTCAAAAAGGGAGTCGGCGAGGGTTCGGACAGCCCAAACGCTTCGCCCCCCTGCCTGCCACCCCGGCACGGCTTCTGCCGCTGCCTCACCAAAAAGACGCCCTACAGCCCCTTCGGCCGCAAAGCGGGACGCAAGCCGACGGCCGCGGTGACGTCCGCCAGTTGGTCCGGCGGCAGCGGCTTGACATGATGACGCCTCGGACTGTGCAGAGCTCAGGCTGAACTTGAAAAACCCTTTGTTGTCCTCGTGGCAGAGCCAGGCTGGAGGAGGCAAGAACGCTCCACTGCCAGGAAAGGAAAGCAGTAATGAAGCATCCACCTCAGACGCCTGGGAGTACAGCAAAGAAGATGAGGACTAGAGAAAAGGATTCAGGAACGTCACCCTGGCTTCCAGCCAGACCCCAGTATTCGGAGCCTTTATTCCATTTTTGTCAAGTAAGTGCTTTGCTTTTGAAAGTAACCTTCAAAAACACCTTACCTTACCAGGAGGTTTTGAAACTTAAAGGAGTGAACAAGGATGGAAGAGCCCAGGGCATCAAAGCAACGGTCTTGATGCCAGGAGAGGGGGAGCCCAGGAGCTGCCCAGCCTGGGGATGCTCAGCCTCAGCTCCGAGGCCTCGTACTGAGGTTGGGATCATGCTAAGGTGATGTCCTCATGGGTGGTCTGGGGTATCAGCCTGCTCCTCCCTGGCTTGCTATAGCCCCTTCCTCTCCCTCTGCCTCAGTTTCCCCATCAGCTGCAGCAAGCAGAGGGGATGGCTCAGCTCCATCCCATGGCATGAATGAGGGAGCACAGGAATAAAACCCCCTTCCGCAGGTAAATTCATGTCTAAAAAGTTGCTGTTAATCAACCTCTTGTCAGGCTCTAATTAATTAACAGCCCAACATCATTTGGAAAGGCACTACACAAGTGCTTATCACTCTGATGCATTACTCCTTCAACAACAACAACAAGCTTTTCGTTGCTGGCTCTTCAGCGAAGGTGGAATAAAAGGAAGGGTTGGCAAGGAAGGGCCCCGCGGCTCCGGGTACTGCTGGAAGGGAGGCACAGACTTAATAGGCAATTTCAGCTTGCTCCAACCCTGAATTGAATAATTACTATGCAAAAGTCATAAGTTACTAATAAAGCAGAGAATGGGTGTTACTCTTATTTTTTATAATATTGGATATATGCCACTGCTGGAGGACTATAAAAAGTTCCGCCTAGCAGCACCAATACAATTAAGAAGCTGCAAAGATTTGCAGTCTGCTGTTTTCTGCATCGCCGGGACACCCAGCGAGAGCATCTCCATGCCGCGGCGCCTGGTTTCAGCACGCCAGTCCCCACCCTGCTCCCGCACACGGGAATCTCCAGTCTCGAGCATGCAACCGTCCCTGTCCTGCCCGGGAGGGACCTGCACCCGTCACGGCCCACGCGGCGTGACGCAGCCCCGGCACCCGCTCTGGGTCACGTCTAGCACCGCACGAGGGGGAAAGTCCTCTTCTCCCGCACAAAGGTGCTTGTAGGGGAGAGCTAAGAGCCTCTCCGAGGCCAAATGCCCAGGCAAACACACCCAAGTGGGAGTTTTGCTTCAAGCAAGGGCTCATGAACACACTAGCAGCACAGCCTGCAGTTCATAGAAGTGCCTAGGAAGTGGCTCACTCGAGAATAAAAATAAAATAAAAAGGAATTTTAAAAGCAGCTGAAAAAATTTGCAAATGGCAAAAAGAAGAAACTCCTATGAAATCTAAGAAGATGCCCAATTAAAAACATATTTGCTGGGGACATTCTAGGACACCTTGAATCCTGAACAAAAGTGTCTGCTCATTGGGAGCTGACACCTAAAGTCTGAAATGCCTTTTTTTTTTTTTTTTTTTTTTTTGGTTAGAAGATCATGGAGCTGAATCAGCAAACTGCGAGATACCAGGGAGCCCAAAAGTCTGGCAGGAGCTGCTTGAACCTGGAGCCCAATGCCACCCTGACCTCTCCAACGCCCAGCACCCGCCGAAGGAGGAATCCTGCTGGATTTAAAATAGGGTGATAATGCCAGGATTGGGGCATTTCTTGGCTTTCCTTGGCAGAGACGAAGGCAGACGCACCTCTGTCCCTACCCTGCGCGCATGCAGCTCAGCGGGCAGCCCGAGCGCTGCCAGCGGTCACTTTTTGATTACCAAATGCTTGTGTTTACACCAGTGAAGCCTCACTTTGCACCAATGTTGAAGTTTAAAATGCCACTAATACAAGCAACATTCATTTGCACGGAAAGGATCAAGCATTTACTGCAGGCAGCAGCGTCCCATCCCTGGAAAGGCTCCCCTTTGGTGTTCATTTACTGCACTTTCTCTGCATTTCGAATTTAAGTCCTACCTCCTTTCCCTTTGCTTCCCTTTCTCATCACCCTCCAGGCACAATTTCTGACCCAGGCAGCAGGTTTAAAACCCTATCCAAGGCAGTTTCCTTCCCCCTTATAATTAAATTGTAGAACTCAATCATCAGGGGATGTTCTGCAAGCCAAAAATACATGTGGTTCGAAGGAGCACTGGATAAGCTCGTGGCGGATAGGTCCACTGGTATCTATTAAACACAACGATTGGGTTGAAACTTCCTGCTTGCAGAGGCCCCAGACGGCGGCTGTGGACAGCGTCCGCCTGCCTCTGCCCTGTCGTAGCCAGTCCCTGAGCATCTTCT
Source organism: Rhea pennata (assembly GCF_028389875.1). Classification (NCBI taxonomy): domain Eukaryota; kingdom Metazoa; phylum Chordata; class Aves; order Rheiformes; family Rheidae; genus Rhea; species Rhea pennata. The sequence goes on from NC_084680.1 coordinate 7,716,337, forward strand.
GCCAGCCGGTCCCACAAAGGCGACACCAAGCTTTGCCGTGACCCAGCTTGGCAGCAGCGATCATCTCACCAGCTCGGTGGTGTTTCTGCTCCAGTCCTCCCTGCTGCATGCACCCCCCCCCCTTGAAACAAACACTGCTATTTCCATTGGGGATTTTTTTCTTATTTCAGTCAAAGACACAGCTGTGCTACAACGCTGTTCCTTCCCCCTCACCTCCGAACAGGCTCTTTTTCTTACCCTCCTAGAAGATACTTAATCCCTTTAATATGTGTGTTAAACCTCCTGCTAGGAAAGAGGATGCAGGTCAGGATGATGTTGTCCCAGCATGAGATCCAGGATAACAAGAGCAGCTGTGAACCTCAGTAAACACTGTGTGCAATAGAAGAGAAGGTCCCATCTAACCCAGCACTTCTACATTTATTCACCAAGCTCCCACCATTCCCTTGCACATCTCTGGCACCATCGTTTCCACTTGGGTCTCACCCCGGACCCGCGGCACTCAGCTTCGAAACCCAGCATAGCCAGGTGCTACCAAACACATCTAGCAAACTCAAGAGCAAGGATTGCTTACTCCTAGGAGTAGTCATTTTTACTCCTTTTCCTTCCAGTATAACGCTGCTTCTGCCTCCAGCCCTTCCAGGCAACAAGCTTTTACTCTGGCCACGTTCAGCCCAAACATCTGCAGCAAGTTACCACGCATCAGCTTGATCCACAACAGCAGCCCAGGCTTGCACCAAATATGAAACGATATAAGCTATTTTAGCTCCGTTTCCCAGGGAGCCGAGCTAACCGATATCACATAACATCTGCCATAGCCTAAGAGCTTCTGCGAGGACGGTATCAGCGATTTGATGGTGCACTGTAACTTCTCAAAGAGGGAGAAGCATGCAGCCAAATCCCGGCATTCATATGCATCTATCCATCACTAGTACAAACTAATAGTCAGATCTTTTTGCATTATAAAGGCACATTGATGTGCTTAGGCCTGTAATTTACTCTCACTTGAGTCAACAGTGCTGTGCCCAAGTAGTTGAAAAGGGACCTCTGAGTACCAAAGGGGGAAGGGGGTAACCTGTATCGAAGAGACTTCTGCTATTTTGCGCTTGCTTTGTTACTGACTACGTGAAACTCAGGGCACTGCCAAGTCAGGCACTTGATGGTAAAGAGAACAACATCACTCACATTAATGTTAAGAGCTTTACAGAAATCACTTGTGTTGTTCCTTAAAAGGATTGTATGGGTCAACAGGGGAGAGCAGACAAGGATTTCTCGGGGCTAATACATTGTTTGTAATACTGTTAAAAGATTAAAACACATTTGTTCAGGAAAATTAAATCAGATTAAATCTGTTTCTCATCACTTGAAAAGAAACACAGAGTCAAGGGCCCAACTCCCTGGGTCACCAGAAATCACGGGAGCACTTTTCATTAGCGTAAAGCAACCAGTCTCGGCATCCCAGCCGAAAGCAGGTCACTTCCCCGCGTTGCCGCCGTGCCCGCAGACGCCCGCCGGGCGGGCGGCCGGGGAGCTCCCACCAGCGGGCCACGGAAGCACTGGAAAAGCAGCAGCAGTTCAGGAGCAAACGCGGACCGGCTGGTAGCGCAGAGCACCGCGCGGGGGATATTGCATAGCTGTAGCAGAAGAGTTGTCCCTACGCAACAGGAAATTTTGCTAAGCAGAAAAACCCACCGGACCTCTCGCACTGAAGCAGCCTCAGTATAAAGAATGTGGCTCCAAAATGTTTATGGCACAAGCAGCTACAGTAACTTAAAACAGACCATGCAAAGGCTCCAGAATTGAAACAGTAACAGTTTCAAACAGAGCTGGTCCTGTAAATTAATTCAGAAATAGTTTGCTGGCATTTTACTTTAGTTGGTTATATTTTCCCTGCTAATATTTTCTTCATAAGCATCCGGCAACCATATAAATATTCTGTGTTTCTATTTAAAAAAAAAATCCATTTTTCCAACCACCCAGCATGTGACGTTGCTAACTAAACTCTGAGTTTAGAGATAAACAAGATGAAATGCAACTTTGGCAAACTCTCGCCAAAAGAGCATGCAGCAACCTCAAACTTGCTGCCTCATGTAAGTCCAAACCCTGCTTTCAAATATACTCCTTTCCCCGCCACCTCTCAGGAAATCCAATCATTTTGTCAGCAAAATTCTTCTGATAAGAGATCAAGACATGTCACATGGAACAGGGCTGAGGATTTATTAGCATATTTCAATTTTAGTATCTACTATCTCCTAGCAGAGAAAGGGATTAAAAAAATTACATGAATAATATGAACTATAATCATCTGTTGAAGTCTCTGTGCACTTAGATCTCTTCAAAAAGTAATTAAAATCACAAACTTTGCTCAATGCTTCGGGGAGCTGCAGCTAATGAACGACTGTTAATTTATACAGAAACTTTAAATGAACTACAAAGAATAACACCAAGCAAGAACAGTCCTTTCAATCATTTGTATTTGGGCTATAATGTTCTGTTGCATGAACAGACAGCAAAAAGCGTGAGTTGGGAAATGTGTCAAGGAAAAAGAATCGTCCAAAACACTCTTTCTCCTTCTTCCATCTTGCAACAAATAAATGCTCAAGCAGGAAGAAGTATCCACTGATGCAATGCAATTGTGGGCTTTCCACCAAGGCCTTCTCTAACTGGTACTGCGTACCCCCTGTTAGGCACAACGCCAACACTTTGCTTTTAAAACACTTCAGGAATACTCAAGATTAATATTCCAAATAATTAGAGACTGGAGCGAACCCTGCAAAGGAGGATTCAGGTTCGAACTAAAGGAGAGCTGGAGGCAAGTGCAAGGATGTGAGATTTGAAATCGGGACAGCAGATCACCCAGAATGTTCCCGCTGATGTGCGGGTCCCTCTGCAGCCTCTAAACTCAAGACTCATCACTGAAAAGCAGCAGAAGTTGGCACAGCTGAACTTCTCACATGTCAACCAATGGTAGAAATTAGGGGCTAAATTGACTTACTTTGCCACTGCAGTTACACTAATAAAATTTAACATTGGGTTTTCAGGTTCCTGGCTGCAATCTAGCCCCACAAAACTCTGAAAGGTCACCATGTGTTTTAAGCAATTGTGAGGGAGCAGAGAGATGACTTCTGGGGCTCTGAATCAAAGAGAGTAAGATCTTCTCAGGCAGGAACCTGCTGCCATCTGTTCCCACCACCCTTGGGAAACCAGGGGCCAGGTGGATATCTGTGGGGCAGGGGAGGATGTGTAACAGGCAAGCCTGAGACAAAAGCTTCAGGCTGGGAACTGAAGAGGGATTTCTAAACCAGCTGAAGAATGAAGTGGTAGAACAGCTTTCCCAAAGGATTACAGGAGAAAAGAAATGCAGACAGCTTTAAAAGGAAGACAGACACTTATGAAAAGGATTGTGTGATGTGGTTAGCTGGGAATGTGCAGAAACTGGACACATGACCTTGAGGGATCACTTCCAGTCACATATTCCAAAATAATCATGATGGGTCCTATTCTGAGGCAAAGATAAACACCTCATATAAAGTACAACAAGCACATCTAATGCCAATCCAGCCAAGTGCCTAGGGGATCAGCTAGCACATACGGGGAACCCCCTTTTATAGTTTCCAGATGCTTCAAAGAAAGGCCTACTCTTCTCCTAGGCTGGCTAATAAGACCACAGCCACTGCTGGCATTTGACCTGTCTTGGCAAAGGAAGAAAGTCAGGTTTTAACTCCAATTAGCTCTTCCAGTTCAACTCCAGGCTCCTATGCAAGCTTGGAATTGAGCTAAAACCCAAGTTCCTTTACCTCCACTGCCTCTTCTATCCCTAAAAGCACAATTGCAATGCAGGCATCTCCAGAGGATGGTGCCTGCAGGCCAGGATTTTTGTACACTAATAGGATTAGACAGGGAAGTTAGGCTGCATTCACTCCGCAGCTCAGGGAAGCCATGGGTCTCTGAAGCTGTCAGGCTGGCACCTCTCAAGCAGCTAAATTCACCCATATGAAGGTTATAGCAATGTCAGCAATGACAGAGCAGGTTCTTGTCTTGAGCCAGGGCAGATCTCACCAAATTCCTTGGATCACTTGGCAGCCTCAAATCCTCTTAACTAGCCTGGAAAAGCACAGAATGAAAGGTCTATATTCATCAGGTCTCAAGCCCAAGCCACACTCCAGCTGATTTGAGGGAAGAAGCAGAGGAAGACAGGAGCTCATCGTTCACATTCACGCCACCTCGGAAACCCAAAAGCAGTCTGGGAATTGAGCTATTAACTCCTACTCATCTGCCACCTTCTTCATACTGATCTGAAAAGAGCAAATGCTTTCCCAGCAGAGATAACCCTAAGTGGTCCAGGTGTCCCTGCATGGCATTGAGTACTGTGGACTTCTAATAGCCTGATTAATGCTGGACCCCTGAGTCTGCTGCAGCTACCAGGCCTCCATCATTTCTCACTCCAGTCACTTTAGAGGATTTGTTCCCACTTTCATCATCAGAGAGAAGCCAGGAGAACCAAGCCCTCCTGGTTATCGAACCTGCTCTATCAGGTGAGATGGCAAGGATAAATTAGCTTTCAAGGAGAAATCACTCTTGCCTTAATTTTTTGCCTAGAAATGGCCGGAGCCTAAGACAGGGGAAAAATCTGCCCATTTATGTTTGCGTTTCAAATAGGAGAGTAATGCAGAAGCCAAGCCTCTAAGATGACATTAGATTTTTAAACAGAAAGCTAATATGGAAAGCTATATGCCCAAAGAGGCCTTATTAAAAGAATTGATCTGTTTTTTTTCCTTCAGTGTTTCCTTCAAGCACCACAGTAGCTAGTGGTAATGCTGAGCAAAAATGGGAAGGGGACACGAACACAGGGAAGGAGCCGTGCACAAGCAGGTTCATCCCTGGTCCACCCAACATACCTGGCTCAGTTTTCAAAATCCACGAGCTTTAAGACGTTTCTCTGCAGCGCATGCCCAAGCCTCGTGAGAGGTGCCTGCCTGAGCTCCGAGATCTGCTGCTGCGTCAGGACTTCCGCAGCGGGGAAGACGCTGCATCACCGTAAGTTAGGCAAAGGAAACGAGTGGTACGTCCACCTCGCTTAGCGGACAAGCTACGAACTGTCAGGTGTGACATCTTGGTGAAACTAAAGGCTGTGCCGTGCCCTGAGTAACGGTTGGGTCCCCTACTAGGGACCGCCGCCTTAGAGGTAAAGCAGAACTTCCTCTTCCAAACGCGCTTGACAGCACACATTTACTGCAGCCGCCGTCGGAGACGCTGCCTGTCAAACACCGTCAACCTCGGCCCGCAGCCACAGCTCCCAGCTCAGAACAGATGCTATGGCAGGAAAAACCCGCACAGCCCTCCTCTCCCCAAAATAAGCTGTTGCAGATGTCTCTCCTGAGCAGCTCACACCTCTGCAGTAGCAGCACTCCCCCTGATGCCTTTTGCAGAGTCCCAAGGTCAGGAAGCAGCAACCTCTTGGGTCAGCAGGTTTAAGCCCCCAAATCCCCTTTCCCCAAGGATTAGTTGCCCCAGGTGCAGGCAGTGACCTGCCTTCCAGGTGTACGGAGGCACAAACACTCAGCTCCACCAAAAAGGGTCACCAAGAACAAGCTGGCACAAGGAGCTTCTCTGGGATTGCAGTCAGTACCACTCAAGGGAGCCTGGTGTGGGATAAAACAGCCGAACATGAGCAAGCTAATCAGAAATAAAAGGAAATATAAAAGGAAAGGGCACTGCTGCAAAAACCAGAAGGCTACTGGCACATAGAGGAACGCTGTGGTTATGGGAAAAATGAGAACCAACTCTGTAACACCCATCTTCAGTCAATACAAAAGAAAACTCACAAGCCCCAGTCTGATCACTCTCCAGCCAAATAAATCAGAAAGTTCAGCTCAGCGTTTGTCAGGCCACATTATCATTTGTGCCCAAACACGCTAACAGCTGAAAAATCATGAAAATGTTCGCAGTTCCTGAAAGTCCCATTGACGCATTCTTATCTACATGATAAAGCCTCGTCCTTTAGCCGCCTTCTAGCACTAAATTGTTTTAAAAAATTTAGATGATATTTATGTAGGTGCAGCCTGGTGCAAAACATTCAGCTGTTCTCAGCTGAGCCTGCCAAGGGCTCTGGCTTGTTAAAAGCAGCTTAACAAGTTACCATACATCAGCTGCCCACTGATGAAGATGGGTTTAGCCACCAGCCTTATTCCAAAGCAAGTGCAACATGCAAGCACCTATCTCCTGCTGAAAGACAGGAACCTTCAGCAGAAGGAAGAATGGACAATGGTAACTACTGAAATCATCATAGCTGGTCCTGCTACAGATTATTGCTGGAGAGGACAAGACCTTCCCATTGCCAAGAAGTGTTCACAGAAACAGATCTTCAGGCAGGTGGCCACAAAAGAACCAGGATACGTGACTTTTGACCACTTAAGTAGCGATAGGGAAAAACTGAAGGCTGCATTGTCCATCTTTGTTCTCAGCACCCTTTCACCATTTCAAGCCTCATCCGCTAGCTGGGATGTCTTCTGCCACTTATGGGAAGTGGCTGCTCAAATCTCACTCTTGTTTGGCAAGTTTAATATTAGCTCAACCACTGATCGTTGCTTCGGTGGGGAGGGAAGAGGAGATGATGTCACTCCACAGGATGAAGAGCCCTTTCATGCCCACTGGCTCCCAGTCTGAGCTCATCGCTGGTCCACAGGCTGCCAGCTTGCTCCTTCTCCAGCAGATTTGTCCAAGAAAATGACGGAATCGCTTATCAGATCACTTTGGCACGAGCAGCTTGTCCAACTCCCTCTACACAACAGCCTTTTCTACACCAGGATTTCCGCTACTGAAAAGCTTAACCACTGAAACTCTCCAGCAGACCTGGGATTTCTTTTAGAAACCAGCCAACTGAGACAAACAACAAAACAGAGACAGACAGACAACAAAAGATGGCAGCCTTTTACCCAATCTGACGTGAGCTGTTCATCTGACAGATTTATAGGTTGGTGTGGATGCATGCATACATGCGTGCACAGGCAAGGCAGAAGAAGTTTCCAAGCTAAATAGTCCTATGGCTCTCTTTTCACACAGCATCAGAATCATAAATTAATGACCCCTGAAAACACCCGTCTCCTAGATTTGTTTTGCAGAAGTTTACACACCAAGACAGAACAAGCCCAAAAGCAGCAACAGAGAGAGACAAAATACATCAGTTAATGGAAGCAGAGGACAGATCTCAACCAAAGAGGCAAGTTTGTAACAACATCAGATCTCACATGATGCTGGTTAGGACAGCTTTGAGTTCTCTCATCCGCCTCAAAATCATAATCAGATGTAGGGTTTATTTATTTTAAAGCAGAGATCACTGCAAATAAGGCAGCTTTAAATAAGTGTCATAACTGGATATGCTGCACTCAACACTTAAGGGACACTGCAAGCCCTAGCTGGACACTTCTGCCTTTGCTTGCACACCTTCTAGATCCAGCACAAGCATACCTGCTCTGCTGAGGTCAGCGGACAAATCTTGACCTGACTCACATTTATCACATTATTTCCATTCATTTTATTAGCTTTGAACATCATCTGCTGAATATCAAGACACATTAAGACATTATCTCCACTAGAGAGCTGCATGCATGGAAGTTAAAAAAAAAAAAACATAGTAGATTTATCCTTCCTTGAATTAACAAAAACTTCCTTAAAATGAATTCCAATACAATGCAAATCATGGCCATCAAATATCTTAAATATGCTGTAATTAAGGAAGGCATTATCAGAGAAACCTGTGCTCTCCACGCCTGCATCACTACAATGGTTACAAATTATGAGTGAAGGAGGGCAAACTGGTTTTTTTCTTCTCTCATACCAAAACCCCATGACAAACTCTGAGCAAAAAGGGGTCTCCTTTGCTCCACTAATGAAGCTAGGGCTTGCCTCCTCCTCTTTGCCCAAGAGCTTTTTTGCACAAACACAATATTCGTTGGTTGTTTGCCACCACCACTGTCCACCTTGGACTGCCAGGGCACAGCAGCGATCAGTGGACCTCACTGAGGAGGCTAAATGCACAAGCTATCAAATACAGCTTCTAATTTTATTTGCCCAAACCCTCTTACTGTCCCTACTCACTCAAGCTGTACCTCACAGCTCTGACAAATCAAACCCAAAGATTCAATGATCTGCTAGAGTCTAGAATAAACCCATTTCCCAACATTTTCACCATTAACCTGTTTATTCCCTCCCAGAGAAACACATACAGTCTACAGACTAGGGAATTTGTCCAGCTTGCAAGGAAATAATCTGCCTAGCTACAGGAGCTGGTCTCTGCCTGCACATTTGTCTGCTACAATTAAGTTTACCTGGAACTAACATACATTGCTGCAAGGCATATAGCCTTTGAGAGTCTTTCCCCCTCTGGACCTCAGATGCCCACATCGGCTGCAGATGCAGTAGCTCCTCTTCCACCAAGTCACTACCATTAACTCCTCACACTCGCAAAGGCAAATTCAGCTTTGGCAGGAACAGATGCAACCCTCAGCAACTCCTGGGGGATGTCTGCTCCCTCCAGACCCCATCAGACCCAGCTCACCTCAGTGCCTGCTAAACTACCCACACCAACAGCGCTGGGCAGCTGCAGAAAAAACATTTTTGCTAACCTGGAGCTGTCTCTGCTCCAAGTCCATGGGTAAGTTGAGAAGAACAGAGAGCAGGCAAGTTCAGGCTGCTGTAAAACAATTCTTCCCCTTCGTACAGAAGTTATAGTAAATTATAGTCAGCTGTCAGGGCTTAAACCTGTACCAATGGGATGTGAGCAGGTGGGAACCGTAACTACTTAAATGCCTCCACTTAGGTACATCACAGTAAAAGCTAAGGAGCTTGGACCGCCTGTGAGATTTCCCAGTGAGGTAGTAAATGCATTTTGCAGCGACATCAGTAATGTATCTTTTTTTGGTAGCAAAGGCATAACACAATTTCTTTATACTGGGTTTAGCCATAGTATAACCAGCTGCTCCTTCAACTTAAAGAGCTGCAACTTTCCTTTATCGCTGACACCGGGTATCATTACGAAAGCTCAGCCCACGGCAGGATGGATACAAGCCGCAACACAGGAAAAAGTCATCTTTTCTCTCCTGTTTCAAGTAGTCCTTCTTGCACTGGGAGGAAATACAGAACAAAATCGAGGAGAAGCTAAAAGCAATCACACAACATTGCAATCAATGCGTAATTCAACATGGAAATGCTGGGAACGGTATCTTTCCTCAGCAAGCTGTCAGCAAGGCTCGAGAAAAGGCTGCGCGTCCCCCGAGAGCAGCAGCTGCTCTCCAGGACTGCTGCTACCTCCAGCCTGCAAGATTGCTGGAGAAAGGCCTTCACCTTTTGGGGCAGTACAAACAGCACACCCAGGTTTTTCTCCAAGCAAATTTTTGAAACGTTCAAAGCAAGATTTTAGGTATCCCTGAGAATCAGAAGATTCTCAGGCACCACTTGCAAAGAGCTATCTGCGGTTCCAACTCCAAGGATCTCCCAAAATTCAGAGGCACTGCTATCCCAAGGGGCCTCCGAGGACTACCTTCCCCTACGAAATCCCCAGGGTTAAATTCAGCCAGCGCAACTCCCACAGGCTTCCCAAGGAGAGCTGACACAGCGCTCCCATCTCGGTCGTGCTTCTGAGATCAGCTACGAAACACCCTCCCTCCCGCCACCACGGGAATGGCCAAAGCCAAGATTTTGGACTAGGTTTTTCTCCTTTTCCCAGCCGGCCGGCTGGGCGCGGGCCAGCACCGTCCTCCGGGCAGAGGCGCGCGCGTCCTCGCCGCGGCGCTCTCCTTCGGAGACGAAAGCCCCGGGGATTTATCCCGGTGAGTCTCGGCAGCGCTCGTTCGGTAGCGGTTAAGATGAACAAAGGCGAACGGCCGCGTGAGCAAGTCGCTGTGCAGTCTCTAAGCACTTCGGAGAGAAAACTGCCAAAAGGGTTTATGCACATTTGGGAGCAGGCACTTTTTTTAGCATAAACTGATGCCTTCTGCAGAAGCAGGGCAAAGTGCGTGTGCGTGGCGGGGGGGGTCCCCTCTCCCTTTTTTATTCCTTATACAAAGTGGGCTTGTGCCTGCTTTTGCTTTCTTAAGCAAAAAGAGAGGACAGACCATTTGCTTTGAGCAGGGGGGAGTTTAGGCTATTTTATGTTTAAGCCTGTGGAGAAAATCTGGAATGAAAACTTTCATCAGCATCTCCAGCAGGTGCCTAGGGCACTTCCTTTTAAGCTGCAGCTCCTTCACTCGGGGAGGAAGGGGACCGATCCTTTAACAAAGACCTCCTTCATCCGCAGCGCTAATAAACTGCTACTGAAAGTGTTAATAAAAAAAAAAGAGCTTTACAGAGCCCAATTTAAGACCTCGTCCATCTCGACTCATTGCATTTTAAAGCTTGGAGACGACATGAAGCTACAACATCCCAGAGTTCATTTGCCATATTGAAATGCAGAGTTTTGCTCCTCACAAGAAGACAGCAAGGTGCTTCTTCATCTCTGGTTCACTTTAAAGGCCGTGCAGGCGGAGGGAGTGGGATCTCTCCCTCGCTTTAAAGGCAGAGCAAGGGAGAGGAGACTTCTGAAGAGCAAAGGAAAAAAAAAATCTTTTGACGGTCCAAAGCTAGCATGTCCCTGTTCTTTTATTGCTTGTGAGCTTGCTTACAAGTTTAATAAAGGTGTTTTGTCTTATTGCTCAATAAGTGGAATTACTATAGCAGAAATTCCACCGGGGAGGAGGGGGGACAGGGAGAGAAGAAGCATGAGCAATCAGAACTGGTTCCAGGCAGGTTTTGCCATTTGGGTCTGGTTTCAAGGGTATGATGACATAATGCTATAGGCTAATTTGGATTTACCGTAACCCTTGCAGGGAGAGTTATAAACTATAACGCGCTGCAAGACTGAAGAGCCGCTGGGATAGGGCGAGGAAAACGCTGAGGAGCTGGGAGAGGGGCAGGCTGCTGCTCTGCAGCTTCTGGCCGTGTTTTGTAACGCGAGCTTCGCGCCTGGCCTGCTGCGCTTCGCACGGCGCCCACCTCCCCGTTCGCCTTTGCCGATTTTCAGTCCCCTTTCCAGGGGTGTCCAAGCTTTTGCTTTCCTCCAGCACCGCGAGACCTGAGCTGCGATAATGCTGGGATGCAGAAGCTGCTGATCAATCCAAGGAAGAAATGTTAAGGTTTCAAAAAGGGAACTGATGAGTCTGGGTACACCACAGGGGAGAAAGAAAAAAAACGAAAAAGAAGAGAGAGGAAAAAAAACCCATGTAATACACCACGATGTAGAAAAGTCTTCACTGGCCACCGAAAACAAGGAACCGCAGGAGATCTGCCGTCTTCTTTTAGAGACCCGTTGCCTGAGGATGTGGGGCTGAACCTTTGAAATTAGTGAGGTGGTGGCTGTGGCCGATGTCCCCGAGCACTTCTATATCGCAAACTTTCCTCCATCAACTGCAGAGAAGGTGCAAAGTCAGGACAAACATCCCACATGCACGCGAAGCGGGAGGGCAGAGCGCGTCTTCCAGGGCAGCTCACACAGCTCTCGCCCAGCCGATTAATGACTTTATCAGGACTGCTCATCGGCTTTTAATTTCTTTCCTTAGTCACTGTGGCTGCTACCAACACCAGCTGAAGCCATAACTATGTTCAGTCCTGGTTACTGCCTCAACAAGGAATTATTGCCTGTATTTATTTCTAGCAATAGCTCACCTTCAAAAGGAAAATGGTTTTCATTAAACAGCCAGTTCAGCAACCACAAATAAGTGCTGTGACTTGAAGTCTAAGCCAAGTCCCTGAAACCTGCGTGTCCACTGCAGGGCTGCATCTGAGCCCTCCAGAAAGCACTAGAAGAAACCCACCTAAGCACCGAGACAAAAACAACTAAGCACGTAACGCTACGTGGTAGCTATGCTCCAGATAGCAGACTCCTGAGCACCCCGTCCCCTTCCTCCTCGTGGTGTCAGGCCCCAAACCAAGCATATGTCCCCTCCACACAGGGAGCCAGAGGTTGTCTGTTCTGAACCGTCCCAAGAAGCATAGACGAAACGCAGGGGGCTCGCGCCTCCTGGGCTCTCCTGCCTCCTTGCATTACTGACCACATCCAGAGGTGGGACAGACGGACACAATTCTGCTAAAGCTCATCACCAAGGGGATAACTCAGCCTATAGCCACCAAGGCCATCTCATGCCAAAGCGCTGAAGCTCGGTAGAGAAGGAGAGATGCTTTGGGGCACCCTCGGCATGAGCTGGTGTAAATCAGCACTGCACTACCCAGGCGCAGCAGCCGGGCTGCGCTGCCAGGGAGAACCGCCCTCGGTGGAAGCCAGCTCAGTTCAGTTCTGAACTGGCATAAGCAGAAGATCCTAAAGCAAGGAGATGCTCAAAACCACTGAGCTTCCTTTGAAGCCAGTGTGTCAGCTCTAAGAGGCTTGTTTACATTTCCATCCTGACCATTTCCCAATTTTTGAGGGCTTTATAATGAGCGTTTAACATTGCAACAGCCCTGCGGGGCGGGGGGGGGGAGGGGACCAGAAGAGGACAGAGCGTCCTCCAAATGACGGATGAGGCAACCACAATGTTTCCTCTTCCGCCAACCCTGAGGAACCAGCAACCTCTCAGCAAACCAGCATCCAAGCCTGATCTGCAACAGGATCTAAAATCCCAGCCAAAGCCAGGGGAGCTGCAGGGACTTGACAAAACCTTGGCCAAACAGACATGGACTCCAGCTTGATACAGCCACCATCATCCATGTTAAACATATTACCTAGTGCTCTGTGTATTTGGGGGAGAGCTGCTGGCTCTAAGGCCAAGACCACCTAGCTTGTGTGGGCACATGAGGGAGCCCTGAAGGAGGTTTGGGGCCAGTGGTTTCAGGCTAAAAGGGCCTGTGTGAAGCGATGGGTGGAGGAAAGCAGAGGAAAAAAAAAAGACCTCTTTTGAGAATTGTGGATTCTCTGGTCCACAATCCTGTGAACCGCGGGATATCTGCTCTGTTTGACCCCAAAGCTGGGCTTGTTCTGCAGGGAAGCCAGCACTTGAGCCTGCATCTGACCGGCCCTTAAGAAGTGTTTCAATGACTCGTTTATTTTCCATTTTAAACAGAAGAGCCTCGCACAAAAGATCCCCCTGAAAAGAAGCGACCGAGATGTGAAAAGGAGCGAAGGATTCAAGCGCAGGGCTCGGGCGATAATTAACGTCGCAAGGCACGTTGTTGACAACTCCGGGTAAACTTCCAGGAGGAAGAAAAATGCTCGGAGTAAAATAGTTAAGTCCAGACAACTGTTTGTTATTCATTATCTGGAGCGGAGCTTGGATTTCTCAAAGCGTCCCAAGGCAAAGCAAGCACGGTAATAACGAGAACCCTGTTTTTACGGGGAGCCGCGCTCCGGGCACGCAGCCTGCCCTTGGGGGAGGCACGCTGCAGGCAGGTGCGCGCTCTGCTTGCTTTTCTCTGATAACAGGTATTTAGTTTTCTACGTCACTTCGCTTTATCATACCCCGAAACTCGTCAGAGACGCCCAGCTCCACCTCCCCAGCTGGTGCCCGGAGCCGGCTGGGAACACCGCGGAGGCGACGTTGTGCAAGGCGCAAGCCCTGCCGGTCCCGAGTCTGGCGGCGGGCGACGAGGACACGCGCCGTGCCGCGGCACGGCCACCCCGCGGGAACCGAGGGGGCTCCCCGGGGGAGAAGGCAAAGCCACGGCCGGTGGCGCCGCGGGGACTTCAACCAAGCCACCGTGCTGAAAAACAAGGCAAAACTCCACCCCGAAAAAAAAAAAAAAAAAGAAAAAAAAAAAAGAGCCTCCTCAAAAATTAGAAAAAGGAAAAATGGCATCACATAGGGTGGGACTTGGGAAAAGCCAGCCGAGAACACGACGGAGAAGGCGCCGAAAGCCGGGGCTGCTCTTATTAGCAGGGAGAGCCCAGGGGAAAGACACCGGTGCACGAGAACAAAGCGAGAAAGACTCTGGCCCGGACAAGAGCCAACAGGTCCGCGCGCTCCCCTCTGCTCCAAACGCCTCTTTTGTGCCGATAAAACCTCCCGGGACGGCATTGGCGGTCCATCGCCGGCGCTGCCGGGGGCCAACGGCGGCTCGCGCCCGCAGGCGGCGGAGCACAAGCCGTGGCACTCCGCGACTCGGGCATCCCGCGAGCAAACCTTGTTTTGAAGGGAGAACCCAGAGGTTTGGGAGAGGCGTCTATTTTACTTATTTTTTTTAAATCGTACCCTCAAATCCCTTCCGACACCATTGCATTGCATCCCTCCTGATTCCACCCCCCGCAGCGTTTAAGAAGTCTCCATGCTGGGGCAGGCGAGGAACACCAGAGAAATGAAGCCTATAATGTTCTCTTTGTTCCCGGCGACAAAAGGCAAGAGTTATAGCCGAGAGAAAAATGGATTTGCTATCCCACAGGAAGTCTAGGCCTAAAGAAAAAAATATATGTATATACACACATGCACACACATACATACACACTTTGAAATACAGGGCAGGAAGAAGAATTACTGAAATTTTTGGTGGAACTAGAAGCTTTGAAAGATTTGGTGGGAAGAAAATGTCAAGTTTAAACCACTTTCAATGGAAAATTCCATTTAGGGGGAAAAAAAATGATCTTTTTCAGAAAGATATACATTTTGCTGATCTTGACAAAAAGCCTGGTTCAGAGGGAGAAGGAAAAAAGCCCTCCTATAAAGGTTTCCAACTTGTGTTCCTGCCATTGCTTTGCATTTCTGTAGAGCTCTTCATGAAAGCGCTTCCCAGCGTCCTTGCAAACCTGTTCGTTCTTGAGTACGGGGCACCCAGACCAGGCGGACCCCGCACACCCATTGCGGGCAGGCAGGGTTTACGGGACAGCCCCGGGGTTACGCTGCAAACAAGCCACGGAGAGAAATCCGCTTTTCCAGCCTCTGTCGCCCCAGACCCTCAAGCAAGCACGCACACAGCTGCGAGTTTAGAGTAACGCCACCAATGAAATGCTCCAATTAATAGCAGTAAAATATAAACTGCTCCATGTGATAGCAGTAGAGCGGTATTTAAAAAAGGGCCTGTGAAAGCTCAAAACACGGCAGAACGAGACCGCTGGCGGGGGGGAAAAAAAGCTGCAAAACAAACAGTCCATTCCAATATCCTTTTCATAAATAACCAGAATGATCCCAGGAACACAGAGGAGAACCATTTAGCACAGATCAAACAGGAGAACTAGTACATTAAAAATACATGCAGCATTAATCAGCCACACAGAGCTATATGCCATCATTTCCATAAATAATACAGGATCAAAGCAGCCCAAGCAGCGCTATCAGTTAATATAGGCAGCCAGTCATTCAAAAAGAGAGTAAAGCTGCCCGAAAACGGCAGCAGTTTAATTTGCCAGGGATAAAGCAGATTCATTTGAGAAGTAGCACGACCAGTTAAACGAGTAAAGGTTTGAGGCAGCCTGTTAATTATGCAGAGGTGATGCCATGCCAAGAAAGAGAAAATAAAGGGTTAAAGTAGCCTTAAAAAAAAAAAAAAAGGGAAGGTTGGGGAGCATTACTGTGACCACCTTGACACCCAGTCTGGTAACAACCACCCAAGGAGCAGAGGAGCAGTGGGATGCCTGACCCTGCATGGGAGATGCATCTCCACAGGTACCAGTCCATTTCAGGGATCACTGGTTGTGGTCTGAGGGGTGGCCAGCGGCGAAGCAGCCCTGTCTGAGCAGAAACAGCCCATCCAGGGGTGTGGATGCTCCCGCTTGGGGATTAAACCTCAAATCCTCTCCTGACACTTGGGAATTAAATCTCAACACCTTTTGGACAGCCAGGAAGCTCAGCGCCTCCCACCTTCACTCCATCCATCTGCAGAAGCAGGATGGAGACAGTGGGACCCAGAGAGACGCAGGGTCACCGGAGGAGTTGATGCCTCCTCACCTCCCAAAAATGAGGCAATAGCTCCTCCTCTTCTGGCAGAGAGGAATATTTCTGCTGCAGGAAGCCCAGCAGGAGGGCTGCACGCCGGGCAGCGCAGGCGGGAGCGATGCTGGGTGAACTGGAGGAGACGGCAGTATCTGCCAGGGGTGAAGGTTTGCCACAAACCACCTGGGCGTGCTGAAGAAATTAAATACACAAATATAAGTACACACACATATATGTGAAATGCCTGTGTCATTGAGGCTTTTGCTGCAAGGCTGCAGAGCCATTTAGCTAGCTGATTTTTCCAGCAGGCACGCGGAGCAGCGTGAGCTATAAATAGCCAACATGCTTGCCTTGTCATGCTTCTGCCGGCATATTTATAAGGACAAGGGGCAAGCGAATTAAAAACGGTAAAAGATCGACTTGGACTTCTCACTAGGTTCAACCCTGGTGCCTGCGTCAAGAGGAGAGGAAAAGCCTTGCGGAGGTTTGGCTTTTTTTTTTTTTTCTCTCTCTCTCTCTTTTTGCTCTTTTTCCAAGGCAAACGCTCGTCTTTCATGCTCAGGCTTTGAATTGGTTACATTTACAAGGCAAATTTTAATTCATACAGCAGGTGTTCAGAAAAATCCAACTCTAAGCACAGGACTAAACTAAGATTTAGCATAAGCTCATGCAGCTCCTGGGAGGTTCCTCGTTACGCCTGCTCCGAAATAGGACCCACATGTCTATGGAACAGAATAGAGATCCCAAATCCAACTACTGCCCCTTCTCTAGGGAAAAAAAAAAAAAAAAAAAAAAAAAGGAGGGGGGTTCAGTGGAGCCATCCCCGAGCACAAGGGCTGGCAGACCCTCTCGTACCACCACCCTGCGGTATCTCATGTGACCAGCGCCGGGAGGCATTTTGCATGGGAACATCCAGAAAAGCACCAGCCAGAAGAGGAATTCAGCCTCCGAACAATAGCCCGGCTTTGGGGGATCAGCCCTCCCCGCGGACCCGCGCCACGACGGCATGTTTGGACTGTCCATTCTTCGCGGGCAGCTCTGCGCGGTGCAGAAAAGCCACGTGAACCAAGTGTCCCCATCGGTTTTTTGCTGCCTTTTTAAATACTTGGTGAAAACCACTGATGACCATGAGACTCGGCTGCAGGAGCCCGTTAGCGGTGGGACGGGCTTTGCTCTCGCTCTAGAAGAGCGATGTGGACCACTTCCCTGACATCCCTGGCTGCAAACAAAGAGGGAAAGGGGAAGGGAAAGGCAAGAGGAGAAGCAAGCAACCCACCGGAGGAGGAGTCATTGGCCTCCTCCAGAGGACAAGGCCAGCAGAGGAACCAAGACCGGACCCGATTGAAAGTCTCCTACTACATTAGAAAAAAAAAAAAAAAATCCTGTCGAAACACACGAGAGATTCGATTTATCTCAGTCCAGAATGCTTTCTTCAAAAGATTACCAGACTGCCAAGCTTTAATCACATAAAATACCCTTCCAAAGAAACCCTGCCAGGATCTCAGGTGCATTTACCCGCAGCAGGGAGTGCAGACAGCGACCTCCTAGCTTGACAGGGGGATATCAGCACCAAGTACAACAAGAACATCAGTTTTTACCGGGCAGTTGCAAGGGGCAGGACCTTCCAGCTCATTGGGAGCATACCCAAAAGCAAAGCAAAAACAACTATTTGATTTTAGTCTGACCCAGCCTAAAAGCCAAATTAAAAAAAATAATTTCCTGTGAACCAGACACCTTGCTTTTCAGCCAGCTTAACGAGACCAAAAACGCAACGAGTTCTGTTTTCCTGGAGCAGTGCAAAGACATCCCCCCACCCCAAGGCAGGGCAGATGGCTATAGCTTTCAATCTAGCCTTTCAGTAGTAAAACATATGAATATCCCCAGCTAATTATAAAGTGCCAGAGCCTGTCCCCTCGGCCCCCGGCTCCTGCCGAGTGGGGCCTTGCTGCACAAGGCAGCCCTGTGGAGCTCAACGGATGCTCAGCACAAGCTGCGGAAAGAAAAACCCACGGGCTCCCAGGATCTCTGAAGCTAATCACAGCCCTTGCTGCAACCTCATTTACAAGCTCAGTGGAGTCCTTGTTGCAGCTGAGGTACTGCACAACAATACAGTTCCTTTAAAAAGGATTGTTTTATATTATATATAATATACATAATTAAATATACATTATATATATTATAGCACAAGGATTAGAAGCAGCATAATGACTTCTCCATATGTTTATAGACCACGGGCTCTCATCAAAAACGCCTCGAAACATTTCCCCCAACTCCAATGGGCTCATGTCCAGGGTCACTGCTCATGCAGGATGGCCTGCTCCGTGCCACGGGGCCAGCGGCGCCCCTTCGTGCTCCCCGTTGCGATACCACAACCATTCCTCGTCTGCCGGGCACTGTCCCCCAGCAGTTTTTAGTTGCGTGGGTGGTTTCCTTTCCGACCCAGCCCAGCGGAAGCTGGACAAGGAGTCAGGTCTCCCTCTGTCAGGTCCAGGCTGCCTTTCCCAAAATAGCCGGGGTCAAATCACACCAACTGGCTACCCTCCAGGAACTCCCGCTTGCTCCCGCACCAGTGCTTGCTCATCGGAGAGGAACGCAGCCCTCCAGGGCCGCTGCACTGTCTTAGGCACAGCCTTCCAGAAGCGAGGATGGATGGAGCTCATGCAGGCTCCGTGCTGCCCTCCGCACCAGCAGGATGTTCAAGAGAAGGTCCTTCCCGTCGGGGCACCAGGCGCCCTCCTGGCTCTTTGGGCAGATGCAACCTTCGCATCCCATCCAGCTCCTCACGGGGCCAACAGCCTTGCAGAGAGACGGGGACACGGCATGGTACCACGCTGTCCAGAGCATCCTAGCGGGTGCACACTGGGCTGCTGGCATCACAGCACAGAGGCTCACGCTAACGCCAGCTTCTCGCACAGCATCCAGCAAACCCCCTTTCAGCTACGTTTTTAGGTCCTCAGCTGTAGGAGTTGGAAGCAACCTCACCCTCCACGGAACTAGGAGATCGCAAGGCATTTGGATGTTATTAGGGGAGCAGCCAGAGAAATCGCATCGATAAGCAACACAGCAATGCCGCTGGCATTGGTCGGCTCTTGCTCTTTTACATTTGGTATCTTCCAAGTTGCAGCTCAGCTAAGTGATCATGTCAAAAATCTCAGCCATCAAAAAACCTCCAGTGCTGCTCCCTGTGGAGGAAAGCTAGCAAATGAGACTTTGGATACACTGCAGCCTGCTCCAGAACATCCTGATTTTCATTAGTATTGATAAGCTTGAGTATCCCAGACTCTTGAGGTAGGAGAGCTTGATGCATCTGTGATTTCAGAACATCTCAGACACACGAGCACAGAAGTAGGCAAGACAGCAGGGAGGAAGGTAAGGAATGACATTTTCTGCTGGGGGCAACATCACTATATTTTAAACTCAAGGTCCAAAACCTACAATTTACTATTTGATCCAAAAAAAGAAAAGGAAAAAAACTCTGCCCTGGCTGCTCTCATACTGATCCCAAATTAACACAATCACTCCTTATACTCAGCCTTCTTGTCTGTAACTTCGTTTCCATTTCTTAAAAAATTAAAATCCCGCTGACATCTTGAAACTGCGATATCTCGGTAACCACATTGAACCACAATCCCGAGCCCTCATACGAGGGAAGCTTAAGCTGCATTTCCAAGCGATCAGGAGGCGGACAGGCCCGGTGTGCCCTCCCGCAGCTCCCATCACTCGCTCCAGACACCCCTTGGCACACCGTTTTCCACCCATTCAGTGGGAAGTGAAATGGATGGCACTGAGGCAGGGGGTCCCCGCATGCAACCCCAGAACCAAGGTGACCACAGGTGCCACCGGGCTCACTACTTGCAGAGTCGGATTTGAAGGCTATGCAAGTCATCGCGAGCATTTAGTCTTCTTCACCGCCGAGCCCTGGCTGGGGAAACTGAACCTGTAGCACAGGTATCAGATGTTAAGGTGCAACCAGGAGGGACCACTGCGTCACACAGATGCAGCAAACCCAGCAGGATGGAGAAAAAGCTGATCACGAGGCACACCAGGGCAGGAGGACGTCCAAAGAGAGTAGGGGCTACCTGAGGAGAGGCATGGACAAGTCACCAAGTGCTGCAAAAGGGACAGGCACTCGTAACACTTCCCAAAATGGCCTTTAGCAACTCAAGATGTTTCTATTCCCCTGGGATTTGAGCATCAAAGCCAAACAAGGAGCACAGCTCAGGTGTGACAGCAAGGGTCCCCACTGGAGGGCATCACAGGCTGAACATTGCCCTGCTCCATGGTTTGGGCTGGGTTCTTTCCCCTACAAATGGGGGCCAGAACTGAAGGCATCCTCCCACGAGACCGGTCCACATGCAGGGACGCAGGGCACAGGGACCAGAGCCCAGCATGGGCACGCAGACCAGCCTCCAAGCAATCGGCACAAAAGCAGAAGCTTCCTCCTCAAGATGGACAAAGCACCGAACCCAGCGCTCCCAGCCAGCTCCATCCCTTCTCGTCCCACTGCTGCGTGGCCGTCACGGCCCAGAACTAGCAGTGGAGGGGGCGACACAGCAATGGAAACAGAGCCATACGAGCTCCCGCAATCAGCTGAATCAGCCAGGCCACGCCAAACCGCTGCCAGGGCCGAGCACTCACGGGGATTTGCCCGATTCTTGTCCATAAGCTGACTATCAGACAATCTGCCCCGACACTGCAGACACCATCAGTTTGGCTGCACCTTCTCCATCTGGTCTAGGAGGGCCCCAGTCAGAGAAGCTGCCCATGCAGAATGCTCAAAATCCATCCAGATATTTCATGTCTTTTGCACCTTGACCCATGTTCAGAACAGCACAGAAAGCTTGGAGCCCACAGGACAATGCCGCACATGTTTCCTGCCCTGCAGCTGCAGCAGAAGTGGGAAGAGAAGTGGGAGAGAAATCCCTCCCACTGGAAGGCACAAGGTGCAGAGCTGGGCTCTGACCACTCGGTTTGAGATCTGATGACCTAGAAATCCAGATCGATTGCTACCAAACAGCAGAGAGGAGAGAAGGTAACAGGTAGCCTTAGACCATAGTGTTTTAGACCCTAAGTCAGGGTTTGGGAGATAGATCTTCTCTGCTGACCCTGCCATGCCATGGGGACAGCAATTCCGTGTAAGGAGGCTTTGGCTTTTCAGCCCACTCACCTGCTGTGCTTGGGGCTGGGAGCAAGAAGAACAAAAGGTCTTTCGGAGAGCCCCACATCTTGGTCCTGCTCTCCTGATCAGCTTGTGCATGCTGCTGTCTGCTGTCAGCACCACCCTATGGAAATGGCAACGCTACAGACAGTTTGCTCTTCACACAGGGACAGTGCAGCCAGGAGCATGCCGATCACAGAAGTGGTGCATCTGGTCCAGCACCATCACGCCAAGCGCCCAGACAATGCTCATTCACAGGCCAGCTTCCCCAGCAAAGCTTCAACATTTGCCTTAAAACAACGCTACTTCATACAAAAGGAGAATGAAAAGTCTCCACTTCAGGTGTTAGAGGCTTTGGGGATAAGGCAGGGGATACTTCTAAGCTTGTCTCCACAAACATGAGGATTAGCAATTTTCTTCTCTTAAAAGAAAGTCTGGGATTTTAAAACAATCACTAGACTGGAAAGAAAAATAAACATCATGAAATTTAAAAAAGAAAAAAAAAAGAATGAGAATGAAAGTGAAGGCAACTCTGCACCTATTGCTGAAGCACTTAAATCAGGGTGGGGAAAATGTATTCAAATTTGAACATAAATCTTGGTAGTGCTGAACAAATGCTGCATCTGAGGACTCTTTCACAGCAATTTCTAACCAGTAGAACTCTATTAGCATTAAAAGGAATTCTCTCATACACAAGAAAAGGCCCATTTGTTTCATACAATAAAGCATCTAATGTGTTAATTCACTATTACGGGTTGAAACAGTAATGTGGAAAGCATGCTTGAAACTGAGAAAAAGGAGAGTTGTAGTCAAACACATGGTGCCTGCTGACTTCACTGCTCCTTCAGTGCTCAAAGCTCCACTCTTTGGACACGAGCTTCCTTGCAGGACTCAGTGACACTTGCTAGACTGGGTCACCATGGGGGGAAAAAAAAAAAAAGTGGAAAAAATACCAGACAGAGGACTGCTGTACATACCACACAGACCAACTCCACAAGCCAAGCAGGTTTCCTCCTAAACCGGGTAGGTGCCACCAATGCCCCTTAACATGCCATGGGGAGGGCTGTTATTATGGAGGAGCGCTGCCAGCTCATCCTTCCCAGACTCCTTCCTCTTGAGGTGCCCCAAGCCCATTCTATCCACAAGCACACAAGAAATCCTTCATCAATCAGATTTAATCTCAGCCTGTCACATTAACAAATGGAGAATTAGTGATGGAGAAGGAGCATAATCTCTCCGTGCTTTTCTGCCCTGTCTGTCACTGCAGTGTAAAGGCACCAGAGGAGAACAATTTAGAGACCAACAGTAGCCATTAATAATTTGCCCTTCAGAACTTCAGAGGGTTTTTGTAGGCCTCAACCACAGAAACTCAGCACAGCCTGGCTAGGTAGGGAAGTATTATCCTCATCATTCCCACCTTACAAATGAGAAAGCTGAAATACTTAGAGGTGAGGACAGCCTGCCCAGGGGAGCCAAGGAGGACCAGCGGCAGCAATGGGATTAGCCACAAAACCTCCTGACTTGCACTCCTGTAACCTCCTACAGCAGCACGCACCATGCATTATACAAGAATCTTAAGAATTTATGAAAAGATGATCATCAAGAATGCAGGAACATTATGCAACAACCACAGGTGGACACCCAAGAGCATCCAGAAGCAGCTGCTAAATTAACCACCTCTCTTCTTGCAATACCCTCACATAGTACTTCTAATTTGACCCACGTGAGCTGGATGCTCTCAGTAAAAACCTGAGAGAAAGGGAATGAAGAGATGAGGCCTTTGGCATCATTCCAGCAGGACTGACTTCCAGAGGTGGCAGCAACAGCAGCACCCTGTGCCACCACGACCGGGAGAAGCTCCACGGCTTCCATCTGCGGCACTTCCAGGGCACACAACACTCTCTCTCCTTAACTCAAGCCAGCAGGTCTCTTGCTTTACCCTGACACACACAAAACACGGAGTCAGACAGGGAAATACTTGCTCCCCATGACTCAGCGCAAAGAGGTGCAACTCCCCGTTGCTGCACACGGCCGCCGAGTCCACGCCGCGCTCGCTGAGAACAGCAGGTAAGTCACTCGGTTTGTTGACTGAGTCAAGGAAGCCTGATCACAGCGCGATAAGCAAAATTGCTTTCACTTTAAGAAAACTCAACCCCTCCTATCTTTATCAGCAATTTCCAATCTTCAACCATCCTCTTTCTTCCTAAGAAAATAAAGACACAAAACGCGATAGAAAAAGAAAAGGAAATAAATTGTGAAAACAAGAAAGCTCAGGTTTTCAACTGATTATATGCCTAGCCAAATAAAACAGGTTGATTAATGCCTCTCGGGTAGGCTGCTAAAGCTACAAGGAACAGCAGAATATCTCCTTCTCGCATTAGGGAAAGCTCAACACACTTTTACTGAATGTAATATCTTCCAAGCAAGGAAAAAAAAATACAAAAAAGGAAAAAAACAAATCAGGGCTATAGTATTTGCATGCATCCAAAAATAAAACTTCAGGAATACAAACTGAAGCCAGGCTCTGGTGGAATAAGTGGACAACGCTTTATCCATTGCCCTCAGCAGAGCTGGGCACTTAACCTGCGATGAAACGGGCGTCTCGGTTCCCAGGACCATCGGTGTTTCCACCTCCCCAGCAAGCGACCAGCACCGTCGCTCGAACCCGCACTGGCGGCGAAACCTTCCGCTGCGAACGCGGCTCTGCAGGGTGGCCTTCACCTCCTCCTCTCGCTCTTTGTTGAAATCTTCATGCGGCCGCGCTGCCACAGCGTTTCCCTCGGGTCCCCGAGGCGCCTCGGGGACGCCGCGCGGGGCCCCGCCGGCGGCGGCACCGGGCCGCGAGCGGGTCGCACCGGGCCGCAAAGGGCCCGAAGCCGTTATTTTTTTCCCCACCCCACGGGGCACTAGCAGAGGTCCCCCCCGCCCCCAGGGCCCTGCAGAGACCCGGCACCCGGGGGTGGGGGCTGCGCCCGGCCGAGGTGCTCAGCGCCGCTCCCCCGGGCCGCGCCGCCGCACGGATCCGCTCGCTGAGCGCCAGCGCCTTTGTTTGCAACCGCGGAAAATGAATTAAAATTAATAATATTAGTAAGGATAAGAAAGCGGGGACGGGGCTGCGGCCCCGGAGCGCGCCGCCGCCGCGGCACCTGCCCGGGACGGGCCGCGCTGCCGCCCGCCCGCCCGCGCCCCGCTCACCTGCGCTGCTGCTGCCGCCCACGGCTTCCTCCTCCTCCTCCTCTTCCTCCTCCTCAGGCGGCGGCGGCGGCGCGGCGCTGCCGGGCCCGGCGGGCGGCGGCGGGGCCGTGGGGCTGCCGCGGGGCTCGGCGGGCGGCGGCGCGGAGCCGCCCTCGGCGGGGCCGCCGCTGCCGCTGCCGGGCTCGGCGGGGGGCGGCGGCGGCGCGGCGGCGGCGGCGCGGCTGGGCTCGGCGGGGGGCAGCTCCGCGGCGGCGGCGGCGCGGGCCAGCAGCGCGGCGAGGCAGAGCAGGGCGAGCCCGGGCGCGGTCCCCGGCCGGCGCCTCATGGTGCGGCGCGGGGCTCCGCCATTCATTCATTCATTCGCTCCCCGCGGCGGCCGCGGGCGGAGGGGCGGCCCGGCGGCGGCGGCGCCGGGGAAGGGGCGGCGGCGGCGGCCGGCTCCCGCCCGCCCTAGCCGGCCATGCCCGAGCGCTCCCCGCCGCCCGGGCCCCGCAGGCGGCAGCGCGGCACCCCGCGGCCCCGCTGACAGCCGCCGCCGCGCCGCGGCCCCGGCCCCCGCGCGCGCCGCCGCCAATCAGCGCCGCGCCCGCCCTTCGCCGCGGCCGCCTCGGGCGCGGCGCCGCCAATGGGCGGCGAGGGGGCGGGGCGCGGGGCGCGGGCGCGCGCCGCCCGGGCCATGGCGGGGCGGTGTTGTGCGGGGGCGCGCCCGCGGCGGCGGCGGCGGCGGCGGCGGCGCGGGGAGGGCGCGGGGGGGCGGCGCGGAGCGGCGCGGAGCGGAGCGGGCATCCCGGCCCGGGCACCCGGCACCCCGCCGCCGCGGCCTCGCCCGCAGCTTGTCCTCGCTGTACGGTTCTTTTTGTTGGTTTTTTTTTGTTTTTTAACCTTTTCTTTTAAATAAAGGGCCCCGCCTTGGGGTGCTCGCTGCTCCCCCCACCCCACCCCACCCCGGGCACCCTCGCCCACTGCCGCCCCCCCCCCCCCGCCATTTCCCACTCGTGCCCTGTCCCTCTTTGTGCCGCTCGGGCGGAGCGGGGTAACCTGCCGGGCCGGAGGGATTTCCCGTCGGGGCGGCGGCACCGCCGGGCTGCAAGGGCAGCGCCCCCCGCCCCCCCCCCCCCGGGCAGCCCTGCTCGGTTTGGTCGCTACGGAGGGAAAACGCGGCTCCCATCGAGGCGGAGGCACGTGGCCGGAGCGCCAAGGACGGCAGCGGCGTCCGGCGGGGCCGCAGGCTTCTCCTTCCGCGTGTCGACGTGCTTCTTGGAAATAAACGGCACGTTATCCCTGCATAATGATATAATCGTTACTCCGCGGCGGCTGTGCAGTGCCATTCCCCCCCCCCCCGCCGGAGACAAGCCCCCCGGAGGTTTGCCCTTTGCAGTGAGCGGCAGCGCGTTATTCCCCACGGGAGCTGGAGGGTCCCTCCGTCCGGGGCAATGTAATCCCAGCAGAAAGGGAGGACGGGTTGCTTGCGCTGCGCCCCAGGTTATTGTCTGCATGAACGGGAAGGAAGGAGCCGAGAAGAGGAACCGATCGTGCAGGAGAGGGTGGCCGGGAACAAAGAAATTCCTTCGTTTTAAAGAAAAGCTGTGGGGCTCGGCGGCTGCCCCGGTGCGGCGGTCCGCTCTGCGAGGATGGACCTGGCTCCTGGCTCAGTGGTACCCGGGCCAGAGGCGTAAGACCCTTGCATGCATCAGGCTACGTGATCTATTCACCTGTTTTGCTTAGTATTATATTCTCCAGTTCTGCTTGGAGCATTTAAGCGCCTCGGTATCTTCAACCTACTGATGCTCAGCCAGTGCCACGAGCCCCATGCTGTTATCCCCACCGCACTGATGCCTAGCAGAGACGTAGGCAGCCTGGCTGGGTCAGCTGTCCCGGCGGCACCAATTTTCCAGCAGAATAAGTGAACGAAGACTGAGCATCCCTCAGAGGCGAAAGCATGCGCCGAGCGAGAGAGCATTTCTGCAAATCCGGCACAACTGGCTTATTTTAGGACCGACTGATCATGCAAGTCATTACAAAGGGCTGCACAAATAAAACTCCTCCGTGGCATTGGCACATCCCTCCGACAGCAAGGGCGTGAGCGTCGAGGGCTAAATTCCCGCGCCGGGGTGCGAATCCCTGCAGCCCTGTTGCAGCTGAGGGGCTCGGCAGCGAGGGCCGGGCGAAGGCGATGTGAAATCCCGGAGGGCATTCGCAGGCCCTCGTGCAGCCGCCCGCAGCGACGGCTTCGGCAGTACCTACCGCTCCCCCTGTTGATGTCAAATATAGTTGCAAGTGCTCGACACCTCCGAAAAGCAGCCCCAAAGCATCCCAGGTGGGACCCCGAAACGCAAGCGCCCGAAAATTCACCGGCAGCTTTTGATGTCAGCCTTCGTGGGGCGATGCAAAGGGCACCGAGGAGCCCTGCGCCGGCACCACTGCTGGGACTTTCGCACTTCCTTTTTTTTTTTTTTTTATGGTTTTAGTTTGGAGTTAGATAGTGAAAAATGTACGTTTTCGTGGGATGGACCCTCAGGGAATGAGGAACTGAACTACGAGACCAGGTTGCGTGCAAGCTGCACGGCCTGCGTGCCCGCTTCCCTCCGAGAGCGTCGAGAGTATCAGCGTCCTCCCTGGAATTGTTCTTCTTCCATCAAATCAGCAAGATTTTCTTCCCCAATGGAAATTTAGCAACGAGCTCTTTCTCTGACCTATTTGCAAGCCCCAAGCCACTCTCTCTGCCACCCACTGCTTGAAAGCTTTGATAATTCAATGAGATGTTAATTCGGACACCCAGCATAACTCGTGATACTAAAACTTTTTTTTTCTTTTTAATTATCACTAATTGCAATGCAGGAATAATGAATCCTCTCTGCAGAGTCACTTTGCAAAGCAGCCAGCAGCATTTTGCTGCACAACTCCCACTAAGTCGCTGTGTATTAAGTAGTTTCTGACCTTACTCCGCATTCCTGGGGAGGCAGCGCCCGGCAGTGGCTGCGATGCAAGAGGAGGACTACAAATGCGAGCGGAGAGCAGAGCGAAGTCGCAGCCTGGCCAGCGCGCCAAGGCCGTGCAGGCGGAAAGCACGGCCAGAAATGCGCCGCCAGGTTTTGCATCCCTGCTGGAGACCCCTGGGGACGCCCAGTGTCGCCCTGGTCCTCTCTCCCTGCAGAGCAATGCCTGGCTCCTGGCAGGGCCGTGTTCATGTGTTAAGGGGTTACATTTTTTATTTTTTGCTCTCCTTTTCAGTTCCGACTGTTCCCGCAAGCGCGGGGCGCACAACGGGGCCCGCTCCGTCCCTTGCCAGGAGCACGGGAGCATCCCTTCCAGGAAGATGGAGAAACCTGGCGAGGGAGGCGTCCTTACTGCACGTACGCAGGAGCGAACGGCAAATCCTTCTGCAGCTTGGCGCCGGGTCGGGGAGGCAAATCCTTGAACGTGAGTGAGATGTCGACTCACTGGGGATTATACAGTTCCCTTGAAAAACAACTTTTCTTCCAGATCCCTCTAGTAAATCTGCTATTACACACGCTAAAACACCAGTAGCGCTTCCCATCTCTCCTGCTTTCCCTCGCAGACGTGTATGTAGTTGGGGGATTTCGCCTGTCACTGCAGGACTCGGGTTTGAGGTCGAACGCTGGAAGTGCGTCACTGCCAGGGACGCCCGGCGGCTCGTGGGGTCGGGGCCGAGCGGACCTGCCCGAGTTAAACAGCTCTTCCCAGGTGGCCTAGTGCCGGGGATGGGATGCGCTGAGCCGGGCGCTCGCTCCGAAGCCCGGGTTCCCTTCCAAAACCCTGGAATGGTTTTTGGAATTGCTCCAGATGTGGAAACTGCTCCCAACACGGAGCAATTGCCGTGTTTGACCGTTTCCAAGTGGTTCTGTTATAACGAAACCCCAGGAGGTTCCGGCAAGGCCGGGCTCCACCTCAGCTGCACCGAGGGCCTGGGGCTGAGCGCCTGCACCCAGCGGGTGCTCAGCGCCAGCGGAGAGGAGAGTTGCGCACGAGGCCAGCCGGAGGAAGGCTGGGCTGGAGGTTGGATCGGGCTGGACTGGAGCAAAATTAAGCATAGCGTTTGGGATGAGATGAGGTCGTTATCGGACCATTTCAGCTGCCAAGCCCGGCATTCCCTGGGGGATTTAGGGAAGTCGTGATCTGAGCGCGGGGCAGAAAGGCCCGGGCACTCGGAGGAGGGCAGGTGTGACCTTCGGTGGCGTGGTGGGGCCGTTTTGGCTCTCCGCGTGCGATTTGGCGGCTGCCGAAGCGAGGCCCGTTATTTTAGCCTCCCCACCAAGGGTTTTGCATTGAGTTTCATCGAGCTGGGGAGAAGCCACCATCACCGGGCACCGGCGTGTCCCCAAAGCCAGCGGTGGCTTCGGTGAACCGGGCTGCCAGGAGCAAAGGAAACAGGCAACCAGACAAATTTAAGCAGCTTGCAAGCAGGAAGCGATCAGCTGAGGCGGGTGGGAAGGGGGCCAGGGCTGTGGCAGCGAGCGCTCGAGCAGAGAGGTCCTTTGTGCCGGCCGGGACAAAAGACCAGATGTGCACCGAGAGGAGGGAAAAAAAACCCTCTCCAAAAGCAGGTCCCAGCGCTTTTACCCTCAAGGGGCTCCAGGCTGTCATTATACACGTGTTCTGCGCCGCTGCAGCTAAACGCATTTTTAACCTGTTCCCCCCCCCCCTTTTCCTGCCTCGATCTTACCCTCAGCTAGCTCCATACGGCGTGTCTGGGGGGTGGGGGATGCGCCCGGGCGCCCGGGCTAGCGCGTCCGTTCCAGCGGCACCCGCATCGCTTTAACCCGGGGATCACGCTGCCTTGTGCCTCAGCTAAAGCAGGTCTTTTGAAAACGAAACGAACGCAGTCTTCATTTAAAGTCATCAAGAAGGGAAAAAAAAAAAAAAAAAAAAAAAAAAAGGAAGAAGAAAACATCATTTTCCTTTGGATTTGTTCCAAAACATTAGATCTGTTTTTTTTAATGGCGAAGGTGATTAATTTCCAGTTTGACTTCATCTGGCTTTTGCTTCTAACCATTAGCCTGTGCTTTTTCCCCTGCCCCTGCTAGATTACAGAAGCTGCAGTGCCCATTTTTTTCCCTCCGTGAAGGCATTTACACACTGTCATCAAGTCACCTCTCAGTCTCTCTTGTTAATAGTGCAAACAGATGGAGTTCTTCACGTTCTCCCCCTGTAAGGCAGTTTCCTCAGTCCCTGAATCATTTCTGTGGCTCTTTTCAACACTCCCCAATACTCTCTCTTAAATCCAGACACCAGGACTGGATGCAAAATTGCAGGATCAGTCTCCCCCATCCCATAAAAAGGTAAAATCATCTCCCAGCTCACCGCTTCCCCTCTCACACATCCACGAATCATGTTCGGTCCTTTGACTGAAGCATCACACGCTACCAGGAGGCTCTGATGGACCAACTGCTCCACTGCAGACACCCCCCCCCCGCCCCGGAGACATAAGGCAGAACCAAACCAGCCCAAACTATCCCCCTTTGCTAAGGCCTGAGCTCCTTCCCCCTCACTGACCTGCTGTGATTTCACATCTTATTCAGGCCGTAACAGAGGCTTTGGGTATTTTACGAGGTTGTTAAGTTGGAGCAGTGAACGCAGGCGCAACCCAGTAACACCAGCAAGATCCTGCGCGTCAGCTCGGAGCTTCCCAGGGCAGGGAAGCTTGCTGGGAGCTGCGTTTCGGGGCTGTCCGGGGACACGCGGTGCCCTGTGTTGCCAGCCGTCCTCCAGCCTGCTCCGGTCACACATCGGTAACTCGCCTCCTGCAGCCACCGGGGTGCTGGGGTCCCCCACAGCTCTCCTGCCTCCTGCACCTTGGGCCGGCGCAGTCGGCTCCGAACGCCGGAGCTCTGTGTCAGATGTTATGATTTACCTCTTCTCCCCTTTCCCCCATCCCCTGCAGTTTCCCAGTCCTCTCTGTCCCCATCTTCTGCACGGACGGGCTCTTGTGCTGCTCCAGGCGCTAAGGATGGCAGGCACCAATCCACGCTGTGCTGCGGCCAGAAAAACGGAGCAGAGCAGAGGCTTGAGCCAGCTGGCCACAGCTGGGCCATACCCGAGGGTCCGTGAGCTGCCAGCATTACCTTGAACGTGTGCTAGGAGACGCTGCACCCAGAACTGGGGGTGGGGGGTGGTAGCGGCCAGAGAAGCTCCACGCTCATGTAATTTCTCTGGCTGAATTTCAAAACAGATCAACACTCATAAAAAGGGACAGATTTACAGCAGGGGCACCTGGGGTGGCCAAGCGCTTTTGAGCCACGTGGCTGCCAGCACCATGAGCAGAGCTTCTGCAGGCACCTGAATCTCTTCCTCTGCCTTTCCTCTTCCCTTCCTTTCCCTTGCCCGGTTGGTGCTCCAGGTGTAGCATGTGCACTTGCTTTGACGTTGGGAATGCCTCTCCATCAGCATCCTCTGGAAGCAGCACGGTGCCTCCCAGGCAGGACGATGGGACACTTTCAGAGAAGCCTAAACACCATTCTGGAACAAACTGCTTCTTCCTGGCGAGCTGGTAGCACTTCCCTCCTCTTCAACTAGCAGGTAATGCCTCTGCAAAAAAACACCACTTTTCCAGGAGGAATATTACCAGCCGGGATG
Source organism: Rhea pennata (assembly GCF_028389875.1). NCBI lineage: Eukaryota > Metazoa > Chordata > Aves > Rheiformes > Rheidae > Rhea > Rhea pennata. The sequence goes on from NC_084680.1 coordinate 7,747,165, forward strand.
TTTTCTGCTGAGAATTACCTATATTCTCAGCCAGAGGTCCAAGATATGCACCCATCCGCTGCGATGTGACCTCCAGTGGTGGCAGAGGGGGAGGCCATGGCTGAGCTGACAGCCGCTGGCCGCTGCATGTCAGTATTGCTCCGCTGATCTTGCACAGCTGGGCAACATCTGTCTGCGTTCAGCCAGCTAGGACCTGCGGCTTCCAAGGGCAGAGCGCTCGGGGAAGAGGGACAAAACACCCATCCCTGAGGGAGGATAACAGCTCTGAGGTCAGCAGTGCTGCGGAGAGCCCCACGTTGGCCTTGCTCAGCTGCAATCAAGGGTGACAAGTGCTTCAGATACCTCCGTCCTGTCCTGCTGGGGAGGAACCCAGAATTTGGGGCCTGGATTTTCCTTCCAACTCCTTGGTAAAATATGTTCTTGTTGTGTCCCTCACCATAAAGAAATACCTATTAAAGATGCAGAGAGAAAGGTGAAATGTGGGGTGGGTAGCGGAGGAAACGTGTTGTCATGGGAATCCCATGGGCTTGCCGCAGGTATTGCTGCAAACCCGCCTTTCTGATGACCCGCACTGGTGCTTCCACGAAACAGGAAGCAAAGGGGACCGATTTTGCTGTGATTTAGTGCAATAACAATCCTGATGGCATTGCTGTGCCATGGGAATTCTGCTGTCCGTACATGAACGCAGCTCCCCTGGACTTCGCGGCAAGCTGGAAATCAAAGGCTGTGGATTTGCTGCCTGCCTGCTGGAGCCCTGCAGGTCCTGGTTAGGGGAGCTTGTCCGGGTGTTTGCACAAGGCGTGAAGCAAGTGCCACCAGCTGGGAGGACATCCCCCCCTCCATCAGAAAGCCCGGTGGCTAGCTCTGCAGGAGAGGCCATCACCCAGGTCAGCTGCGTGTCCCTGTGATCTCGTTCACCTTGTCTCCGAAAGGGGAAAAAAGCAAAGAAGAAAACCTTTCGGGGAGGTCCCGAGGATTCGTTTGCCCAAGCCCGTCAGTGGCGCCGTTCCCCTCCCATGGGCCCCAGTGAGCCGTGCAGAGCGGCCGTGGGGCGAGCAGCCGCGCTGCCCCAAAGGGGAGTGCTCGGGACCTGCCAGCTAGCTGGCTTTGGGTTGCTTCATGGGAAGGTTAGTTTTAGCATTAGAGCAGAAGAGTCAAACAGAGGCATAAGCCTGAGTGCAGACCCAGACACTTTATATAGGCTTATATACAGGCTTATGCACTGCCTGACCACTGAGCCCAGCGCAGGAGCCCCAGTGACACCTCGGAGGGACCCCCGTGGCCCAGCTGTCCCTTCATGCCCCCGAGCAGGTAGAGCCAGGCAGGACCGGATCCACCGCAATGCAGACGAGCAGCAGGTATCCCGAGCTTGCCTCTGCCCAAGCACAAGCTAAATCATGCAGCTTGGTGTTTAAAATGGACAAAAAGGCACAGGACACAAGGCCTGGGATGCTTAAACCCATGTCGTGGCCTACCCTTACCCTAATGGCACCTGCGGGTGAGGTGTCGTGACACTCTCAGCCACACAGGCTATGCCAAAAGAGGCTTAAGCAGCCTTTTCTTTTTTCCAAACCTCTTTGCTAGTGCAATAGCAGCAAAACGCAGCCGTGTTCCAGGAGGACTACAGGCCAGATCCTGGCTGCCTTCAGATCTGAACCCAGCAGGGAGCAATCGAGTCAGGGCTGTGAAGACAGCAGTGATTTATGACCCCGTTCAGGTCAGCCCAAGAGGCTCCCAACACACAGCAGAGATGCCGGGGCAGATTGCTCCCACCGCCAGGATGAGTGAGCAGGGGAAGAAAGGCTATTTAGGAGCCTTGGCTGAACCAAAGAGCCAGAAGTCATAGGCAGCAACACGGAGAGCACCCGGAGCACGAGCCGTGTGCCAAGGATGGGCTCCTGGGAGGCCAGGAGAGGCCACATGGCCTGGGCTCCCCCTCCCAGGCTTTGGGCTATTACAACGCAGGTTCTCTGTGCAGCTAAGGGATTTACTTGGTGACCCTGACACAAACTTGGCCAGAAAGTCATATAAAATATATTCTTTATGCCATATGATTTCTCCATGGGCACAGTCACGCCTCTGCAAGGACTGTTCACGGTGGTGGTGCCTGCTGCATCCCACCTCTGCTGCCTGCAGATGGCTGACGTGCAGCTCTCGTTGCATTAAATAGGCAGGTGTTTGGAAAAACAACAGAAAGAATCATTATTCTGCTGGAGAATGCAAGTCTGTCAAAATGAAAGCATCAAAAAATCACGTCCATTTCACAGAAATGTCATGTCAGGGACAGAAAGAGAAACACATTGCTCCTACTGAGTCAAAACATCCTCTTTCAAAACTTTTGGAAGGAGTTATCTTGAGTTTTTCCATTCTGAACCAACTTTTAACATCTAATTTTAGAATATAAAATAAATCAACATGAAAACAAAAATGTTTTCAATTATTAAAATCATTTTGACCAAGCCCCAAATATTTTTTCCAGTCTATCTCTCACAGAGAATTTTGAAACTTTCCAGTTTCTTTCCCAGCTGGAACAAAAAGGCCAATGTCAGATCTCAAGTACCCAGACCGTCTGTGCACAGCAAATGCAGGAAAGGCGTATGAACACGGTCAGCGGAGCATTGCTGTAAAATCCTCTGGCTTTGCTAGGAACACTTCATCCCAGGAAGCCTCAGGTACAAGCAAATTCATCCTTGCTGTGACAAGCTCAGGACATGTGAGCTATTTCAGTCCTCAGAGCTCATGAGGCATCAAGGGCCATCATGGGTTTTGTACCTGGAGGGGAGGGTCTGACTCAAAAGTGACTTTTGCTTCTGTGAATAAATGTCCATATCTTGAGGTTTAGGTGGAATCTCCTAAAACGTGGGGTTTTCCTGACACCAGTGCAGATTTCCTGTGCGGCTTCAGAAAGTCCCTTCATCCGGATTTCCAGCTGGTGGGAAGGCAGAGGAGGGGATGCTGTTTCCCTTGCTCATGCAGGGGCTACAAACCCATTCACTCTGCTGTGTAAGTGGCCAGGGAGAGAGAATTATCCTCCTTTTCCACCCAAAATGTTTGTCAGGGTCACTAACACGAAGAGAAGAACTAAAATGCTGGGAACGTTGGCTGCACAGGTAGTAAAGCTGCAGACGATGAGGTAGTAGAAAGCATGTGTCTGGGATTTTCCACTGGTATTTTCATTATTGTTGTTGTTTACATTGGGTATCCATGTAATTATGGCTTGCGAGGAAAAATGTGAAAAAGGAAGGATCCTGTCTCAGCAAGGCATAGAAAATACGCCAGGAAAATATACAGATATATTGTTTTAAAACTAGCTTAGCTGCAGGCCGGCAGCATGTACATACTTCAGGAGGACTAAAGGAGGGATTAGAGAGATAGTTAATGTGTCTGGTGACCCACTTTGAGACTGGACAACGTTAGAGCCACGCAAACAGGAGGGGATCTGAGGATCTGTGTTTTTCCGAGGTGTGCGCAGCACCTTTGCCTGCCTCCGGCCTTCCCCAAGCGCGTTCCCTGGGTCTGACGGCAAACGCCAGCCCCTGCCTCCACGGCTGACCGGCCGAGCACAGGGCTTGTTTGAGGTCATTCCATTTTTATGTTCAGGTGGTTGAGGTGACTTCCCCTGGCAAGCGAGCCGGACCTTGCGTGTCCCTCCTCCTCTGCTGCCGCCCTGATTGCTCCCACCTCGCTCCCTCCCCGTCCTGGCCCCTGCCAACCTGCAGCCTGCTCTAGAAACATTTCCCCAGCCCCAGAAGCATTAAACTTTTGCTGTTAAATCTCCTAAGAAGTGAGTAGATCCCTGTGAAGGTCGCAGGAGGAAAAGCCCCTTTTCCAAGTCGTCAAAGCAAAGCCAGCACAAATCACGCAGACCAGTGGGAGAAGGTTACTGCGCCCAAAGGGCGAACGAAGGGAACACGACATGGGAACGCACAGGGAAACGCTTCATTAATCCCTCCGGAGGTTACCCGCTCTGTTTAAGAGCTAATGTCTCCTCTGAAACGGTACAACGCACCAGCTTGCAGCCGGGGCCATTACGGAGCTGCTCCACGCAGCCAGGGACACTTTCACCAGGGCCTTTACCAAGGGAGTCTTTGGCCAGAGCCACCTGTCACAGCAAAGCCAAACTTATGGTCTACCCCGGCGTCATTCTTTTAATCTTTTCTGAAATCACCCAGCTTTATGATCCTGTTTGCCGTTATCTGGGAAAACATCCGAAAGTAAATGGCTGCAGCGTATGGCAGGGGGTTGGGTGGGGGAATGTTTTTCTCCTGGTGCTCACCTGAGTCCTTGAGGACTTCCAGCTAAAGCGAGAGTTTGCACGAGCGAGGTGATAAATCACCCTGCAGCGGCACTGGAAAGCGATAACCGCCCAGCCGGATTCTCCCGGGGCTGCCAACAGCCTCGCTCTTCAACCCGAAGGTGGCCGCACGGTGCCTCTAACTCCTCCTGTGCTGTACCCAGGCGGGCACCAAATATCCATGCACCAATTTCTGCTACAGCTCCAGGCAGCTTGTTCACGTAGGGGCCCATCTACAGAGCCTGTCTCTCAGACAGCTGTTTACATTTTTGTTTGCGTGAATAATCTCAAATATGAAGGCTTTGCTTTGCTTTTCCCCTCATTAGATAATATTAATTGCTGCAGAGAGCCAAGTAGCTTGGAGAAAAGGGGAAAAAACACTCTGGAAAAGTTGCAGGCCTTGCAAGTATTTAAAGGGCCATCTGCAACTCCTCCAAAACTTTAAAGACAAACAAGAGCAACAGTAGCCCATATTTATTTAGTAGACATCATGGCAGCCTTACTTCTCCAACCTCAGCCAAGAATTAGCTCAAAAAATATGTCTTCAACTCCTGTCCTTTGGGAGTTTTCCAGAGAGGTCCTCATTAGCCATGGCTCACTCGCGTGTGTGGACCCAAAACCTGGAAGGTGTCACCTGGATTTTTGGATCAAATGTTGGCTCTGCCCTCTGCCTCCTGCCTCCACGCACAGTGCATCTCACCTTGTGACTTTCCCTTTAGAGCAGCTGCAAGTCTTCTCCTACTTGGTGTCCAGACTGTTATGAGTTGACTTGCCATCTCCAAGATGCTTGGCCCATGCTAACAAGCAATGTCCTCCGGGAGGCAGGGAAGCAAACAGAAATCTGTATTTCTGATTCTTGCCTGCTACCCCACACACCATTTCACCTCCCTACATCTCTCACTTAGGTCAGCTGTAAGCACTTCGGGTAGAGATTTCACAGGTTTAGGAAACTAAAGCTCTCAGGACAGAAGAACACAGTCTTGCAGGCTCAGGAATAGGCCAGAGTCTTGTCACCAGGGCCCCAACAATTAAAGCATTTAACAGACCCACAGGTTCACTTGCCAACGTGGCATTCAGGAAACTGGGATTAAAAGTCCCAGCATTGCCTTTTGAAGCACAGAGTCGCTGTTGGAAATCGCAGAGTCTGCAAGGTTCAGCATGGAGATAACGGCAGTTCTCTGCAATAGAGCGACGCGGATGGGAGAGATGCAGGGAGCAGAAGAGACCAGCATTGGTAGCATCATGATTTAGCTACAGTCCCTGAGAGAAACGTGTCCTCATTGCACATCTGGACACAAATATTTATTGGGCATAATAAGGAAGGACTGCAATCCATTTTACCATGTGGAGTGAGACAGACTGTTTAATAACAATAATAACAATCAGTTTATTAATAATTCGTCTGGTTCAAGCAAACATCTTCTCCCAACAGTCAATCCTGCCTACTGTCTCTCTTTGATTTTAAGCAGGGCCACTTAGGCCTGTCCCTGAATTTTCATCTGGATAAGAGCCAGCATAGCTTCCAGTTGGATGATGCTGATTTACCACCCATCTAAGCTTGCTGCTATAGTTACACTCTGGGGTTTTTTGTGAATTACCTTTCAGGCCAGCCACCAGTTCTGAAACGTAGTAAAGAAACACTTGTAATTGGAGGAACCTAAAGTGAATTTTAGGCACAGTCCTTATATACTAATTCCTTTTTCATCTCTCTGCTTCCTTAGCATTTGCATTGGAAAGTCCTGCCTATTACTGGCATGCTTTCCATCACAAATACAATATTTGCAATAAATGCCAGACATTAGAAGAACAATATGAGCCATTAGCATGTAAAAGAGTGCCATTGCCTATAAGTTAATAGGTTCAAAAAAAGGTGTCATGCTTGGCAAATTGCTTTCTGCAGCTCTTTACAAATGCCATCTCTTTAGCAGTCTGAGTCACTGGGAGCTGATGGCACACAGTATTTACAGGCAAAGGTTCTCATCCTGCTGGAAACAAGAGGAGAAAAATCGGGAAAATTGTACAAATGTTTTCAATACACTTGTAGTATTCTTTTAAATTACTAACTTTCCCTTTGAAAATAACTTCAACTTCCAGATCTTTCTTCCTGCTCACAGTCAGCACTCAGATACCAAAATGGGAGAGACCTTCAATACATAACTGAAATCATCTGGTGCAGATGGGAAGCTCAATGCTGCATCCCCAAGAAGGAGCCAGCTCCAACCACCCAAGTGTCTGGCCATCGGCTGCCAGGGAATTACGCTTTTATACCCCAGATGTGCATCCTCTGACAGGTGGTAGATCATTCCCAGCTGCTTTTACAGGAGCAATTTGTCACTGCTTCTCATTTGCAGGCTGTTGTGGGAGCATGGAACAGAGGACCACAGAGCTCTTGGTGTCGCTGTTATGCCACAGCACACGTGGGAAGTGGCTGGGCCCTTGAGCTTTGCTTGAAATGGCATCTTGGCATGCTCTGGCGTGCGATGTATAAATAGCGCTCCACTCTGGCAGCCCTGCTGTCATGCATTAAACTCAAAGCATTTATTAGGGAGGTGTGAGTCATGCTCTCGGGTTTGCAGAGATGAGGATCCATTTACTGGGTCCAGTTGCACTCTGCAAGAGCACAACTCTCTCAGTACTTCTTCTCCATGGCCCACTATTTCTCCTTGTCTCTATGGACAGTCCCATGCTTCTTCAACTTCAGTTGCCTCTTCCCATGTGACTCATTCTCCCAGAGAGAGTTGTGCCCATATTTTGTACTCAAAATTTGACTATAAGAGGCATGAACTGAAGCTAAAATCTTTGCTATATGAAGCATAGAGAAAAGAATGTTGGCAGCATGGCATTTCTGGATGGGAGCAGCTGACCCAGGAGGAATCACAGAGTTTGCTGCTAACTGGCCGTGCTCCTGTTAGGAGCAAGTAGCCGGGGCAAGAACATACAGCCTGATACAAAACTACAGTTGAAAACCCTGCATACATCAATTCACTCAAAAAACAGTGAAGGAATGATGTGATTCTACCTCCCTTCCTCCTGCCTGGGGTACAAAGAGGGGCTCTTAGGCTTGTCTCAGCAGCCAGGTCCCGGGAAAGGAGCCAGGGAAGAGCACACGGGAAGAAACATCAGGATGTTCCTCCTCCCTGGGCACCGTGCAGCCCCTGAACATGGTGCCTGTGGTCAGCACGTCTGTCTTGGGGCTGCCCAAGCCCAGGGCAGCTCTGGGAACAGCAACCTGGTGTGAATGAGCAGGAATAAACCTCCTGGTCCAGCAACCTCCAGCAGGTCAGGCAACATCAACAAGGTGTCTGAAGTAAGTGCCAGCCAAACAGGCACGGGAAGGTGTCTCGCCACATTTTGGGGGTCCGCGGGATCTGTTTTTGCCAGCCACTGTGTGCAGGCAAGACTGCCGCATTGCCCCGCTGCAGCCCGGTGGGGCTCCTCTCCAGGGTAAGGGGGCCCCTCAGGGCAGGACACAAGCCTTGTTTGACTCACTGCATATTGCTGGTTTTAGGACATATCTCCCCATTGGACTGAGCAGTTTAACTGACTCAGAGAGCAAAGTCTTCCTTCAAACAGACATTAGGGAGGTCAAATCCTGGTCGGTGTGAGGGAATTGGGTGTGGGGGGTCCGACACTCCTCCCCAAGCCCTCTGCATCCCTCAGCCTAGGCAGCCCTCTTAATGACTGTAGAAAAGGCAGCAACTATTGTCCCAGCCCCTAGGGAGCAATATCCCCATGCCCAACCTGTCCATATCTCTGCAGAGCCCCCACGGAGATCCAGGAATAGAAGACGGTGGGAGCTTCCTTCCCACACTTGGATGGGGCTCTCCAGGCACCCAGGGGCTTCCCCCACTATTCCCTTTCAGGGATGAATTTGAAGTGAAGGACAGTCTAGGCTGATGGTTGGGATCTTGTGTCTCCCCACATCTAGGGTTAAACATGCATGGCAGAAACTCTGCAGTCCCTGCTGAGCTCTACCAAGACACTTCCTTAAACTAATGAAATACTCTGGTTCTTCTGTTCCTGCACTCCACTATAAAGCTCTGTGTCATGCAACAGGAGATCAGAGATCCAAAACTTCCTCTCCTGGCTCCCTAAGCAGCCCAGGCAAAGCTTGCTGCAAGGCACAGAGTGGCCAAAGCAAACACCTGCATTTGGGCTGGGCATGGTTGCAACGCAGGCATGGCATCTCATGCCTGTGTGCAGCTAGTACACCCTAAATGTTGGATTTACTGAATTTCACCTTATCCAAAGTAATGATAACCCAAGTAGTTTCATATAAATAAGCTCTTGGGCAGAAGAGCTGAATAAGCTATGAGACACAGATTTGAGGGAAGCAAATGCAGAGCAGGTGGTTAGAAACTACGTTAACAGCCCTGTTAACAAGCAATGCAGATTAGACCAAACAACAGCTCATCAGCATTCAGTCCAAAGGCCACAGGCTGCAAAGGGAGGAGAATAGAGGAACAACAAGAAGGAGGGGAGATGAAAGGAAAGCAGAGCTGGGAATTGGTTTTAATAATATTGTTTCCTAATTACAGCATGACAGAGAGAGCAGATGCAGTCTATTTTGATGTTTAGAATTCAGCAAAGGACATGTCAAGAACTTGGCAAACAAATTGCTAAAGCAGGGGGGAAATGGCAGTAACGCCTGCAACAGTGTCAACTCAGCATGGGGGAGCAGGAGGTTGGGCATCCGGCCCTGAGCTCATGCTGCCGCTGGCTGCCCACGCTCCAGCGAGCTGAGCTCGCCACGGCACAGACCTCTCCTGGTGCTTTCTGTAGCCTCAAAAGAAGCAAGTAAGGGGTTCTCCCAACCTCGGTCATGAGCTGCCCTGGTAAGGTTTGTCGGGAAAGGTAACACCTTTGTTTGACCAATTGGTATATGGGGTAGGGAAAGAAAAGGAGAAGGTTTAGGGATGTCAGCTTTGCCTGCAGTCACCCTGAGTCTCCGTGGAAAGGAAGGGAAACCTGCACCCGCGGTGCCTCATTTGGAGGGATGTGCTCCTATAGCAGCTCTGTGCACTGGATGTGGCAACACCTCTTAGCCCATGGCAGATCCATCTTCACAGGACAACGGGAACCTGTTGCTTTCATCATTAAGTCCCAACATTTATCATGGGAATTCATTATCGTTAACCCAATATAAGAAACCAAAATGACTTCCTCTGCAGCCCAGTGGCACTGTTAGGACCACTTGTCAGATCCTTGAGCCATGCACTAACTGCAGCACCATGACAAACCTAGCACAGATGGATACGTACAGCTGCCAGTCCTGACCATCTCCAGCACGGATGGAAGTGTGAGGCCCACTTTGCTAAACGGCATATGTATAAGAAGAAGACTTCAGAGTCCCAAATAACTTTTCTCCAGCTTACCGTGGTCTTTGTAAAACCCCTACACTCATTCGAGCCGTATGCAGAAATCTACAGGATGAGGAACACTAATGCACATTTTGGTCCAAGTCCAAAATAAACGCTGGCTATAATAACCCTCACCAGAAAGCCAAACAGAAGACCCTATTGTTAGGGACAACTCAGCATGTTACGCTTCATTTGGGCCAACAGCCCTTCCAGCATGAGGCCCAGAGCACCATCTGCTTGATGTGAGCAAGGTGGGCTGAGCCCAGAAACCACAAAAAAGGGGGAATCTTGGGACAGAGAGCTTCTGATGCTGCTGCTTGGGTCTGTTTGGACTATCAAGGCACAAAAGATCTTGGAAGAGGGACAGGCAGGTATGTTAGACCCAGTCTGGTCTCTTTTGGAGGTAATTGTTTCTAACAGGGCAGGAAGCAGCAATTTTCGTCCTGTCCCACTCTCCCTGTGCATGCATGTATGAAGAAGTCCTGCTTCAGGATCCCTACTTCTGGCTAATTCCTACCCCATCCCCTTCAAGAATACTTACAGCAGAGTAGCGGCGTTAGATGAAACCTCTTCCAAACCCTGGCTTTGTTAAGCCTAGCAGAAGCTTAGATCATCTGTAGAAAGTTTTCTTACTGGTGTAAATGCGATGAGATGACTCAGAGGAAGATGTGGTCCTGACTTGAAGAGGACAAGGGGTATGGAGGACTTGCAAACTTCCGCATCAGCTCCAGCAAGTCAGAACCGAGAGATTTAAGGCCAGGAAAGAACATTAGATCATATGTTTTGATCTGCATTTCATAAGCCAAAGAACCTTACCCAGCAATTCTTAGATTAAGTCCTGTCACCATTAAACTCAAGCATTTTTTTTCCAATACTGCAAGGAACAGACTGCTCACTTGTTTCTCAGACCTAGCAGACCCAGAGAGGTCAGTACCACGATACCAAAGGGCTGATTCCCAGCACATGCAGTCTGCACGCTGGGAATCACTTTGGATGATTTGCTTAGCTGTATAATATCTGGATAAGACAGACCTGATCCAGGAAAGCAGCATGTTTTCTCAGAGAAACAGCAATTTCTCCAGCTTCTTAGTGCAGAAATGCCCTGGGGTCCAGAGGGACTGGGAAGGTGTGTACGACATCTGAATGCATACTCCATGTGGCCTGCTGCTTCAGATGGGTCACTTTTCTACTTTTTTCCCCAGTGCGATCGGAGGGCTCGGCTCTAGGAAGCTAGAGCAGAGAGGGGTGGCAAAGTACGAAAAGAGGCTCTGCACGCTCCGCTCTCGGAAATCAGAGCAGGCTCTCTTCTCCTTGCTGCGGAGTGGTGGGTCCTGGCTTCTCCTGACTGATGAGAAAGGGAGACATGCAGAGGAAAAATAAGCTCACAGATGTGCTCAGCAGGGAAACCCACCTGTGTGAACAAGGGCATTAAAACAGTGCAACCCCCCCACACACACTCACTCCTAACAGGGATGTGCACCCCGAGCCGTGCAGCTGGGAGAGGCAAGGAAGCTGCTACGATGAGTGGGGCAGATCCACGTGCCTCAACCCAAAAGGTACCCAGCATGGATTTAATTTCTACAAAATCAGACACAGCCTTTCTGAAGCAGGTTTTCAGCCATGGCAGAGCTCATGGGCTGCTGACAGTGAACCCTAGTTTTGCCCATGAAGAACACTTGGAGGAAGGTCACCACCATCTCCTGCGGCACTTCTGGCCCATGAGCAAACGCCAATGCCCGGAACCCTGTGCAGCCTCCATCTACCACACATTGGCCTCAGATCTGCTGGGAGAAGCCTTTCTACCTTAAAAAGAAGTAAGAACAAATAAAAGGAGAGAAAAATGAAATACAGAGGGAGTGACTGCATCAAGCCTGTGGCTCTAACTCTATAAAATCCATCCCACTCCTGCATTTGCAGATGATGTTTCTGATGTTATCAAAGTGGAAACCCAGATATGTTTCAATCCCACAGGGAAAGGCAATAAGAAGTTTATTTTCCTGACAGCTCACTTATGACATACGGTCATCTGACAAAGCAATTTTTCTTTCTCCTTTTCCTCTCCCCCCCCCCTCCCAGGGGGGCCGAGGGAGTGCAGCAGTGTGGAGGAGCTGGGTTTTGCAGCCAGGGTGCCATACTTGCTGCTGGTGAGCACAACCAACGGGGATCTGCATCTCCCTGCCAGCTGTGCTGGCACCCAGGCAGAGCAGGGAGGCTCTTCATGCAGACTTAAGTTGTCCTTCTGTCTTCGTAAGCATACACAAAAATTGTTTTGGTCCAGTTTCTCACCTGTGTTTAAACAGCTAAATGTATCATTCACTATTTAAGCATTATATCCTTTTTGAGGCGCAGCTTATCTCTGCTCAGGAAAAGAAGAGCGGGCAGCGTTACTGCTTTTTTCCAGTAGATGTGACTGTGTGTCTCTCTCTCGGATGAAGCTGGCGCATAACAGGTCCATCGCAACACGCCACAGGAAACCTATAGCTCAGAGATGACAGTGCACTCGAGGGTTGGGGCTCAGCATCCAAAACTGCAGGGTTTCCAAGGAGCCACTCTGAGATGCAGAGACACATCCTGGGCGTCCACGCACGTGTCATACTGCTCAGCTGCTCCCGGGAACGATGAGCCTTGGTTCCTTTATGCTTGTAAAATGCTCTGCTAGCCTGGAAAGGAAGAATTAGAGATGTGCAAACAATTAATTACTAATTAGCTGCTAGACTGTTCACAGCACAAAGCCTGAGGCTAAACAGCTCCTGCAGAGAATATCAAGCATGCTATATTCTGCTTGGCGTTTGGACGACACGTGTTGCAGCATCGCCATGCCTGATGGAGCAGAAGGTGCAGTAATAGGAAATACCTAGGAAGAAAAAACAAATAATAAAAAAAAAAAGAGGCATTTTGAGAGCTGGAAGGGAGAACAGATTGCGCTGGGGAACGAGGGGACAACACAGTGTCCTTCAGGAGATGTGTGCTGACTAGACAAGAGCAGTCAGAAACATGATTGAAGCTGCCACAGCCTCTGTCACAGGCACCCTAAACCTCTAGGTGAGGGTTGAATTTCCTAAGATTGATGAACAAAAGGAGAATCAATCCCCTCTAAGATAGCAGCAGCAGCAGCATAGGAAGGAGCAGGGGCTTTTAAGGGGAGAAACAAAGCTGCGTGCAATGATTAGAGGTAAATTGCCACCAGCTGGGTTTGGCTGGAGGTGACTTTTAACAGCTGTGTCTTGGTAGTCCCAGTTTAGACGACCTGCGAGGGAGGCAGTAGCCCTGGGGAAGGAGCTGGCTCCTTGAGCAGCTCGCTGCTGTGAGTGGCCTGGACGGCTGCGGTAAGGCTGGGTGCTGGGCCGGGCTGTGCTTTGGGGTTGTGGCTAAGGGCAGGGGAGCACCAGGGAGCTGGTGGGGCCTCGGGGTGATATCCTGTGGTTTTAACGGGGGCATTCTGAAGACACCTGTGGCTGCTTGTGTGTTGGACTCCAAGTCGCTCTGAGCTGTGGAGGTGTGAGTGTAGGATGTTCCCTTTCCCCTGGCCCCACCTCTGGGTGCTGTCCCTGCGGTCCTGGCTGCTCAGCCACCCTGTGGTCTGGCCTCAGGAATCCTTTTCTGTGGGTTGTTTTAAATCTCTCTGTCCCTCTCTTCCAGCAGAGGAGGAGGAAGAGGCTGGTGGGGCCAGCAGGCCCATGCAGTGGCTAAGGAGGGAGGAAGCAGGGCCATAAGGTCCCTGAGTGATAGTAGACAAAGCTCCCACGAAACCAAAACAACCTTCTAGCTGGGCTTTTGGCTCTGATATAACTATCGTACTTTTAAAACCCATACGCCAGTGCAATGTACCCAGCTTCTGAGCAGAGGCTGTTATTCAAGCTGTTGGCTGCGGTTGCGCGTGTCTTGAGGGACATCCGTGGTGACTTCAGCTGCAACAGACGGTGCTGCACGGATGCAGAAGGGGTTAATGTTCTTTAAAAGGCTGCTAGGTTCAACCTAACCAGGGAAGCCTCCCAGCCTGGAGCAGCACGGTGCAGCTTCTTCAGCTCTATGTGGGAAAGCGATAAGGGGAGACCCTCCTCCCCTGTATCTAACCATCTGCAGTAATGAGAGCTTGGCCTAAATCTCCTGCTCTCGGGGCTGACAGCAGGAACTGAAGCACACGCGGGCTGGCTAGCGATGCCGGCTGGGTGGTCCTGCCTCGGAGCAGCCACCGAGGGTGGGCGCGTCATGCACTCCGGCTCTGCAAAGCCTGGCCTGCGCTCGAAAGCTAGCGCTGGTTACGAGAGCGAGAATTTAAGAGAGCAGTAGCTCGTTTTGGTTAGTGGGTTAAGCGAGGCAGGAGCAAAGTCCTGCTGTAATGGAGCAGGAGGGCGACACGTGGCATTAACGGGGGACGGGGCTGCGTGCAGGCAGGCCTTGGCACAGGTAAGTAGCTCGCGCTGCTGCCCGGCAAGGTTCTGGCTGTTCCTGCTTTCTCCTCTGAGCAGATAATTTCTCCGTGTGGGGGATCTGCTTGATTGGTATTTTTGCTGCCTTTTAAAGGGGGCTCTCTAGCTGGGACGGATGTGATCCTCGCAGGCTGGGAAGCCAGGATAAATGTGTCACTGCAGCAGTCGCACATGCTGTGGTGCAGTGTGAGCTCAGCTCCATACTGGTGGCTTCTGAAAGCCACCATGCACCTTGCAGGGGATGGGAGGAAGCAACAGATGGGGTTTTACTCCTGGCGCTGGCTGACCTGCCCATGAATAATATCCAAGGGTGGAAAGCTGTCCTGCCTATGCAGGTGAACGAGTGCACAGCACTAGGGGTTGCCCGGAGCACGGTAGAGCCCTGTTAACATACTGGGTTGGGTTTTGAGAGCCAGGTTCCTTCTAAACGTTTGTGTGATTGATAGTGGTGTCTTGTTCAGCTGATTCGTGAGTGAAGGCTGGAGAAGGGCCACCCGTGTCCTCCTGCTGGGATCCCCGTGCTGCGCGTGCAGGGGAGGGACTGTTTGAGTTTGTTACGGCACACGACGTGCATCGCTGCAGTGCCGTTACGGGTTCTTCTGCGGGATTCAGAGGACAGTGTCTGAACCCGGGGAACAAGAATTGTCTCGGGGCCAAACTGGTGTCCTCAGCTGTGACAGCAGGCGATGCTGTTTAGGGAGGTCATTTTCTGAAAATTGCACGTGAATCGATCATCTCCTTTAAGAAACCGCCACAGGGACTCTCTAACTTGAAAACTTGTGTCACCAGCAGGCACATCAGACATGCACGGGGATTTGCGTGCTTTTACTCCGTGCACTGGAGAGGGCAGCAGAGCACTCCTAGCTCTGATGTGTCTAAGGTTATAAATGTGCTTTTTCTCACTTTGCACATGAGACTGTGGCAGAAATTTGGAGTATTGATTTTTCCTCTCTCCCCCATCCCTGCTGGTATTTAAGCTATACGGTAAACTTCTGAAGTGCTGGTCAAAATATAGATTGGCTCTTACGTCTTAACCATTCATCAAATTGCATTTCTATTGATTTTATTTAAATTGTTGTTTTTGTGAAGTTTCAGGTCTAACAGCTTTCAAGGCCAGAGGTGGCCATTAAGTTGTCTAATCTTACCTGCTTTATAATGCAGGCCACACAACTGTCCTTTGGGTTCAGTATCGAGCCGGTGTTTGACTAAAGCGTCGTCCTCTTCGTTTACCTAGAGGCTCTGTTATTTCGGGGAATAGATTACCTAACAGTTTTCCTCTTGGGCTCCAGATGCTCCTTTCTCCCTTATATGCCTGGCACTAAATCTTGAATGTCACAGTGCAGAGAGCCAGGTTCTGTCTGGGCTAAAGCTGAGGGAGAACGTCCCTTGGAAGCACCTATGAACCCGAGAGGATGTATTCAATATAACACTTACTGCTGCGGTATCTCAGCTAAGAGTCATGGAGCTCAGCTCAGGTGGCACAGGACACAGCAGTATGTATCACCTCCTGTAAAAATGTATTTACCTCCTCTCTAGGGAGAGGTGTGAATTAAACTATCTGTTTAAACAACTGCTCTAGGGGAGTCTAAAAGCTTCTGACTATAGATTTCCTACCTTAGTATGTTTATACTACTGAGGGAAAAGTGCTTTTATTTAAAATAATAATTATTTAAAACAAGGGCCAGTCCAATAAAAGACAGAGTGTCTCAGTAACTTGAAATAATCCAAATGAAAACAAGTAATCTTTCTTTGTGGTACATCTTTCATTTTTGGTTTAAGACAATGTAGTGTGTTGTAGGATTTATTACCAGAGGGGCAAGAATAATTTTTTTGGTTCAGTTCTTGGCTAAAGCAGCATGCTCTGTTTTGATTTTGTCTTTTAAGAAACAGTTTTTAGTTTGAGTTTTATTGGAAATCCTATCCACTTATGGATTTTTAATTGTTTTGCTGAAAAACAGCACTGAGTGACAGAATGCTGGTTTACGCTGCAGAGCACGTAACGCTCAGCACAGCCGCCTTCAACCTGCGATGCGTGCACCGCTTCAAAGTGGTCCAAGAAAGTAAATGAGCTGCACGTTGGTGGCTCTGAATTCATGATGCGCCAGTCTGTGCTTGCAAAGAGAGGGGGGAAAGGTTGAAAACTGCGGCAATACCGCACCCGAGCAACACCACAAGAGGGCGAGCCAAGGCCACAAATCTCTGCTCAGCCCCGGGAGGAGCTGGTGGGAGAACTGGGAAAGGATGACGACGGCCTGGAAAATGTAGACACCACCTCCCTCGCTCGGAGTCAGATTGCCGGCGAGGGGGCTCGCTCTGCACCGTGTACTGGGGCAGCACATCCGTGGGTGGCTGGTAAAGAACGTATCACACCGATGCTAATTGCAGGTGGTTTTCTTAATGAGCAGCAGTTTGTTGGCACTTGCTGAATTCGTGCCGGATGCTTCTCTGGCTTCCCGAGCGGGGCAGTGGTTGCAGCTATCGACCTGGGGTTACGGTGCTCTGTGCTGGGACCGTGCCCTGCTGATTAGTACCTGCCTGCTTTAAAAGCAGCAAAGTGCTTGAAATCAAAGAAGAGGTAGTGCTGCAGAGAGCCTGCCTTGCCCAAATCACATTGCAATGCTGGCAGTTGCAACTAGATCTTCAGAAAAAGTCCGTCCTGTGGTGGAGCAGGGCCCTGGGGCAGTGGTGGAGTCCCCCAGCCTGTCTGACGGTGTTAAGTGGGGGGTCTTGCCGTGCAGCTGAAGCGGTGCCTGCAGCTTTATGGTGCTGCCCTCTGCCCCTTCGAGGGCAGGAGATAAAATACGCTCACTTTCTGCAGCAGAAAGTCATGCTGAACTTGAAATAATTCCCAGTTTGGAGGCAAAAAACACACACCAAGGACGATCGCCACTGGCAGTTCTGCTGGAAATGACCCGGTGGAATCAGCCAATGGTTTAAACTCCTCTTATACAGGAAGGATTGCACTAGAAATAGGAGGAGTATGCTGAAAATGCCTTAAAACTGATTGAAGATGGATATAGTTGGGGGATGTTGGAGAGCTCTCCGCCCTCCTGCACAGGGGTGAAAGTAGCAGCAAAGATGCTGGGGAGCCACATGTGCATCGGCCCCTCACCAGAGGGAAGGGAGAGACTCGGGCTCCCTGCAGCACTGGGTCGCGCCGGGCTGCACTGCTGTGCCAGGGCTGCCAAGGACGACATCTGAGCAAGAGCTTGCTTAAAAGGTAGCAGGAGCAAAATTAGAAGGGAGACGCTCTTAATTTAAAATTACTTAATGTCAGTAAAAGCAAACAGAGATGAGTTAAAAGAACTGACTCAGGCCAGCAAAGGCCAGTCCTGAAATAGATCTCGAATGGGGCTTGTTGAAAATTCTTCCATCAGAACAGTTTCCTGATGGAGAACTTGGCATTTCTGCTCAAAGAAATCTTTCAAGAAAAGCATCTGCTTCTGTGGAAAGTTTCATCTTTTTGGGTTGGAAAAATGGAGCATGTGAAAACTGAAATCTTTCAGTCCAGCGATGCGTCATGCCAGTTTTTAGGCAGACTCCACCTCTGTGCTGTGCTTTGCTGTCTCATTCCTGTGGTCCCCTACTCATCTTTATGGGAGGGGAAAAAACCCAATTTATTAAATATACCATTCTCCTCCTCCCCTCCTTGCTTTCATTCTCTCACGCCTACCTTTAAAAGCTCTGCACACCTCTCTCACCTACCATCTGGTGGAGATGAGTGCAAAGTCAGCTCTTGGGGCACCACATGTGATAGCTTCTCTCAGGTACCAAGAGTTCCCCATCACCTCCACACCCTGTCCCTTCTGATGTGAGTATCTGGAAAACGCATCTGTGTCCCATGCTGATGTTTCATGCATCCTGGAGATGGCTGTGACTGGACTGCCACAAAGGGAAACTCATTTTGCTGGATTTATTTGTTATTTTACTAATGTTCTTCCAGAAAATGGTTTGGCATCCAGGTGTTTGTCTATATCTCCTTTCTCCCTCATTCCTGTTCCTGGGCACCCAATTCCTGATGGAAATCTAACACATCCTCTGCAAATTTCTTACTCTGAGGTTTCTCACTGGTGGGAACATCTCCCCAGTCTCTCCTCTTTGCAAAACCCTTCCCCCAACCAGGCATGCACACAGTGGGAAAGAATGAGATTTGAAATAAAGTTGGGTTAAGTTTTTGTCTTGAATGAATGAGGCAGGTATTGGACACTGAATTATCTGTTCCAGGGAGGCCTTGTGTCAGCAGCAGCAGCAGGACCCTACTGCACCTGTTGGGAGGGAATCACTGTATGTCCTTAGCAACTCGACACAACCTTCTTCTACAGGAGGGCGGGTTGATGAGTGACCCTTCAGCTGGTGTTGCTGATCATGGGCCATTTTGGAAATGGGAGGAGCAGGCACAGAGCAGTGACAGCTGTAGCTTGCTGTCCTCTCTTATTTCTGTGACTGATGAATTTGGACCTCTAATGCCCCAATATCCAGTGGAGAAATTGCCTCCCCAGGTCCACACAATAGGGATAGAGTTGGTACTAGAACTTGTGTTTGACTTGGGGTGTGTAGCTCTTAAAAACAGATATTGCTGTGTTTCATTGGACCTTATGGTGCTGCTCTTCATCAGAAGACAGACGTATTCTACAAAAATACTGAAAAAACCCCAAATAATAAAGTAGCCCTTTGGTGTGGAAGGGAGCAGTATTACCTGGGTAGGAGACCAGGGTGAGACTTGAGATTAGGTGCTGAGGAGGACTCAGAGAGCTGTGTGATAGGATCAATATCTCTTCCAGTTGCAGTAACCACGATAAACTTGATGAAAAGGATCGCTGCGCACTGTGCAAATAAACAATTAAAAGCATATAAATAGTCTAAATAGTTAACTGTACAACTGCCCTTTGTAGTAGGCCTTGAATAACTCTTGAACACGTAGGCTACTCCTGGCGGCAAGCTGTTGAACTGCAGTAGTGCATCAATGTTTGCTGTTTGACAATTCCTGTGTTTCCAAAACTATCTTCTGGTGTGTTGGAACAGAAATACCATAGGGCATGGCTTTTGTGGATGTTTTTTACTTCCCCCTCTCCTTCTGATGACATTTCTGCTTCTGTGAGCAATTAGACCTGGTAAGAATCAGTAGTTTTTGAAGCATTTGAGGCTCAGGAGATTGAGTACCATAGATGTTCTGCTCTAAGGTGTGTTCAGGGTTGGATCGGGTTGCTTTCCTGCAGCACTTCTCCCTTTCTGTTCCTAAGATGAAACTTTGTAAAAGGGAGATGCACATCATCTTGGAGGAGACCTTCAGACATGTCAGTGGTTCCCAGTTCTCATTCAGGTTCTCTCTGTTACTTCTCCCCTTTTTCTTTTGCTTCCCTTCATCAGTGTGGATAGATGATGCTCATCTAATGGTGTTGTGTGTAACATGCTTGAGACTATACCATGCTTTGAGGTCCTTGGACAGAAGGACTTGAAGAAATATTGAGTAGAATCTTTTTAGTAGGAAGTTAGTTATGGGGATAACCAGGTTTGAAACATTTCTGTGATACAGAGGTGGATTCTCTCTGTTTTAAAGTTTTATATCTTCAACCTACAAAAGGCCTGTAAAACTACTTGCAAATATAGATACTTATATTAAGTGCCTAGACTTGAAAATAGCAGGGGAAAACTTCTTGAATCCTGAGTTTTCCCCAAAACATGTCTGAACTCAGGTGGCTGAGGCTCTCTGCAGTCAGTAGAGGGAGCTTCACACATCCTGTCACCCAGAAAGCTGCTGGTGAGAGAATACTTTTGATTCTTGTTCATGCAAAAAACTTCACAGGAAGGGGCTTTTGTGTGTGCACACAGCTCTTTAAGGCCCAGGTATGGTTGTGAGACGGGCTCACTGCTGATCTGAGTGAGGGGCTGCCCTGAAAGCCTGCCTGGCCTCTAGGAGGAGCACGCTTTCCCTAGGTGAACCTTATGAAAGACTTTCAGTCCATTTAAGAAAACAAAAAAGTGTTAGGAGCAGAGGCTTGGCCAAAGCTTGGGGTCCCAGTGTGAAGACTGGAGGGAACAGAAAAGCCTCAGTGGAGAGCATTTAAAAAAAAAAAATCTCACGTACAGGCCAGTCTTGTGTGTCTGTTCTAGCATGGGATCTATTTGCCAGTCCTCCTCAGCTGTAGAGAGGTAAAAGGGACATTTTGAAGAGAAAATAGGAAAGAGCAATCTGTCCCAAGGGCTGATGTGTCCTGTTTTCTTGTTGTCTTGGGCTCTAGAAGTGCCTGTTGTAAAGGACTGTAAAAACAAATACTCAGCGCTGCAGGCTGTATTGTTTAGCATCAAGGCTTGGGTGACAGCTGCCGAGTCTGCTCGGCCATGCGGAGCTGGAGCTGGCTGCACGGCAGGAGCTCTGGTGACAGTGGAGAGCTCCTTCCTCCTTTCCCAGCTTGGGATGGTCTGCGCCCTGCAGCGAGCTCTCAGGTTGTCTTCTTCCCCCATGCTTGGGCCTCCTGTGTATATATTCTTCCAAAGCCCTGCAATCAATCGTCTTTACCTGCCAAATTTCCGAGGAGCTCTTGGGAATGTGTGCGCTATTGGTAGAAGCGGTTGTACTTTTCTGAGTGGCCAAAGAATCCTCTAACACCGGGACACTGGTCAGTCTTCCTCTGCTGCCAGGATTTTTGAGAAACGTAACTGAGACGGAACATACCAGCTTAAACAGGTAATATCCTGGTTGAGTTTATCTACATCTGCTTCCTGCCGCCTTTGAGTGCCTGTTTCCTCCTGAGCAAGGCAATCCTGAGGTTAGGCTGCAGCATGCCGAGTGCCACGCAAGCTTGGGTAGTCTTGACGGTCTGCAGCATGCAAAGGGCGGATGAGAACAAGGTTCAGTCTATTTGTATGTAGTGGTTGTATTAAAAGTACTCGCTGTTTGCATGTGTCTGTCAGCCGAGCCATCACTCATAATTGCCTTTTATTTTACTGTGTGCCTCCTGGCAGCAGCAGCTCTTCCCAGGCTGCTGAGTGCTGGATGCACGAAGGCTGCTCTGTGCGCAGGAGGTACGAGGAAATGACAGTGCAAACTGAAATGATGAAAATAGCTCAGGGAGCCTTGGCGTCCCATTGGAAACACTTCCCTCTGCAGATGTGCTTCTGGGCACCAGCAAGTGCCATCTCTGTTAAGGCCAGACGGCTTTTTGCACACGGGTAGGAGCGAGTGAGGACTTCCTGAAGCAAAGTATTAGTGGTGCGAGACTGGCAATGAATCCAGTGCTGACTGTCTTCACACGTGAGCGCTCTGGGCCAGCAAGGCCCTTGGCTGGGTGGAAGCTCGCACCTGGACTGTAGGCAGCTGAGGAGCGTGGTATTTCTGGAAGGTAGCATGCCTTGGGCTCCTGAGTCCAGCAGTCCAACTGACACTTAGCACAGGCAGTGCAGGCATCCTACAGTCACAACCATGGGTTTGTCCATCAGTGGTGGAAAGAGTCTCGAGAAACCTGTTATGCAGGTAATCTAGCCCCTCAGCTACTAGGGGAAAATAGTCTGCCCACACTGCAAAACACATTTTCACACTAATGGAAACTCTGAAACTCAGGAAATAAAATTTTCTAGGGCCTAGAATGAGGCTGGTCATCTTGACACCAGTGGCAGCCAGGGAACAGTATTCAACATAAGTTTAGGTTTGGAATTAGCAGGTGTGATTACAGTATTCTTATTTATCCCAAGTAAATAAAAAGCAGTGACATGTGGAGAACAGGTGAGATCAGAGCATATTTATAGTAAAGATACTGTATCTTGCAGGCAGCGGTCAGAAGAACCTGTGATCTCAAATGCTGTAAGTATAGGTCCCGTCAGTGTGGTCTCATCAGCTCTGGAGAGAGCCAGTGCTCAGGGCTGATGAGCAAGCTACAGGGCTCAAATTGCGTGATGCCAATGGCTTGGTTGATTAGATCTGTTGATTTACATTGTGGTCCAGAACTATGGTATTTGGGAGCTCATACTTAGTAAAACCTATTAAAACTGACTATTGCTACTGGGTCAACTAATTGGTCTGAGTTTTTTTCTTTGGGAGGTTTGTATGAAACTTGGGCTATTGAAAGACATAAATCTTCTAGAATTTGAGTGCCTGTCTACCCCCTCGTATTGCCCCAAATACTGGAGCATCTGAAGTCACAATCCACTTGAAAGTCAGACTGAAATTTTCTTGAGAGTAAGCATTTGGGATGTCACTGTTGTCTATTCTGGGTAGCCTAGATGTTACCAGTTCCATCTGATTTAATTTTTATATTTGCAAATAGAATAATCTAATGACCTAATTTCTGAAGGAAGCCTGTTATTTATTAACCATGACGTAAATTCTACCAGCATCAGAATGAAGAACATTGGGCTTTTGAATTTCTGCTATTTTTAAGGATCCAAACCTCTAGGGCGATTAATCATTTTTCTGACATATTGCAGTCAGTCATGTGTTACAGCAACAAAACTTCATATGGGCAGTTTATGATGCTACATTAACTTGTCAGCAAGAAGGACAATTCATGACTGTCTACGAGTAGCAAGTGGCAGGCATTTAGACAACTGTCCCATAGTTTTGTGAACATCAGCATATTTTGTTGGCAATGCCTCTGTAGGCAGAGCATAATATATATGAGCAAAAGTGTATATTTAAAAAAATATATATATAATCTCCTGCCAGGAGTTTCCACTTTTTTTTTTTCATAATGAGAGCCGGAGGGTCTGTAAAAGCTGGCCTCATAAAAAGAAATTGCATCAGATGAATTTTTCGTTTATGAGAAAGATGGAAGAAATTTGAATTTGTTTGGACATAGAAGTCTTCCTAAGCTGAAGTTTATCAGCTGTGTTACTGCAATGCAGAGAGCTCTCGCTTGGAAACGGGGACTAAGTTACGTAAGAAGCTGAACACAGCGATGGTCCCACTGTCCAGCGACTGCAGTCAAAGTGAGCTTCTGGGCTGCAGTAACAGTACGGGCAGCCTGAACAGGGGGTACAAAGGGGCAAACTGTGGGTTTTAGAAGCAACGGCACACCAGCAGCCTGGCTTTTTTCAGGTGTTTTGAGGTATTGCAAGGAAAAAGGTGTAAAAGCTTTGAGGGCAAAGAGGGATGTATTTTGCTGATGTTTATGTTGGAGGCTCTGATGAGTCCTTGGAAGTGCAGGCAAGTAGCTTCTCTTTGGTGCAGCAGAGAAGGGAAAACCAACAGATAAGTGCAACAGGAGGGATGATGTGCTGACCAGCAAACAAACCAGTGAAAATCTTTATAGTACTGTGCTGGGCAGATTCGTGCTGAGATGAGACTGTTTGCCAAGGCAAGAGAAAAGGCTGTTGCAATAATCTGACTATGACCTACCGTGTGGATTGGAACAGGGATTTTGGCAGAGTGGAGATGAGGATTTCACTAGGGTGAAGGGATGTGAGAGGCCATGTTGTGGGAATGGTAAATCATGTGCACTCATTGCACTTGGTCTAGAGTGGGAGCAAGCTGGGTCAAAGTCACATCCAGGTTACAGTGCTGAGAGGTCACAACTTGCAGAAGTTGAAGAGATGGTGGGGAGACTTTCCAGGAAGAGGGTAGGGGAGAAAGTGGTGGGAAAAAAAAAAAGGAAAAAAAAAAAAAAGCATGTAGATGACCCCTTAATTATCAGGGATGTACTCTGTGGAGCAAATAGGGCCAATGAGGGGTGATTCTGAACTCTGTGTTCAGAAGTGGCTTTGGACTGAGCCTTGTTATAGGAATATAATGAACTAGGGCAAGTGTGGGGGCAATGCTGGCCTCCACCCAGATGCACACAGGCCAGGCTGAAAGCATCTGGCCTTGCAGTGCTCTCTCCATCCATCAACAGGGGATTTGGTGCACAGTGGAAAAACCAATGCTGCAGAAAGGCATTGAGAGTGGGTAGCAGACTTTTCAAAGCACATCTGGAAAAGAAAGCATAAATGTGGGGATGGAAGGATACGCAATGCAAATGCACTCTGTGTCACATCCTCACCATGCACTACAGAGTTTCTGCGGTACTCCAGCTACCTCTGTGGCCTGCAATGTGCAAGGAGGCCACGCTCTGCAAGGCTGTTTCAGCATGAATAACTGTAGGGGATACGTGGGTTGTATGTATGGCATGTCCTGGCTGCCCCTCCCTGACCACAGAGCGCACCCTTTTTCCTGCTCATGGATGCTGGCCTTATTCTTCCAATGGGGAGGAGAGAGATGTGAACTACTTAGCGTTAAGCTGGAGAAAAGGCTTCCATAGCAGTAGCTTCTGATGGAAAGCACTGTTATGTACTATTTGGGGATGGGAACATGTAGCCTCCAGTATCTTCACATGCTGAGGGGTGCTGTCAGTGTCCCAGAATAGCTATTTTTGTCCTGTTTGCCTCAGATGGGTTGATTGTTGTGTAATATGTTGAAGACTGACTTACGAAGGGCGCAACCACAAATTATCCCAGTGCAAAGGAAGCATGGGAAGCAAAATAAGAGGTTGCTCAGACGAATTGGGAGCTACTCAGTGCCCTGAGACTTGAGAAGACAGAAAAAGTAAAAGCTAGATCAAACAAGTAGGCGTAATCCCAAAAAATTAGTAAAAGGATAAAATCATTGTCAATGAGATTTAAGACCAAAGAGGGAGGTAGTCTGTGCCTAGGGGAGAGGGTAGTGAAGCTAATGAATAAAAGATGCCAGAATGCTTAATGACTTCAGCATGTCCATCTTACCTACGTGACTGCAGTTTACTATTTTAGTTGATGCTTACAGGCTTTGATGACTGTGTGGGCTCACACTAGAGATACTGTGATAACTGGTCGAGATAAAATCCACCCTGAAGTACCCAGGATAGTGCCAAAGCAGTCTTAGAGCACCAGCTTGTTCTTGACTCCCTCCAAGGGCTCCCAGGCAAGAGTGAGGTTAGAAAAACCTTGGTTTTTTTAACAAGTACTTGGCTTTAAAAAAATTGAGAAAAGAAGAAACTAGGAACTATGGAGCAGACTAGCTTACCTCCAGTTTCTGGAACAAATGAACTACGTGACTGCTCAGGAGATGATAAAGCCGAGTCAAAATAAAACCTGTTAATTCAACCCAGTTTCCTCCAGTGAAGTGGTGACAAGGCCTGTGGATGGGGAGGATCAGTAAATATAAGGTAAGGTTTTTGATATTTTAGTGCTTGATATTCTCATTAACAAGCTAGAAAAAGATGATGTAGATGGTAATATGGCAGGGTATGTATCAGTAATTTATTTTTTTTAATTTAGTAATTACTTTTAGAAAATACTGCCAAACTGGAGAATGTGTCAAAATGGTTCAGCAATGGGACCACTTTATATTTGCACTAATGACCTGGATGATAGGATAGGACAGGACATAGTCTTGTAAATTTTGCGGGTAACAGCAAGATGGAAGTTTCAAGCATGCTGGAAGATAGAATTCAGATTGATCTTGAGAGAATCTCTCTTAGATGAATAACAAATCATGTGTGATTCATTAAAAATGAGAGTTAAGAATGTATGTGGGAATAGTCAACAGCATAAACATAGGCTATGATCCTGTGGAAAATAATCCACCACTTCTGTGAATCACAAATTGGGTATGAGTCAAAAATACTATGGTATCGCAAAAAGGGGACAGGGTAGATTAAGCATCGCAGAGGACCTGTGCAGTAGAATACTGCTTCTGTGAAGTGTCCTTCTGCTCTACCTGCCTGTGCACAGCTGCTGTGAAGCAATAACCCAAATTTGAACTCATACTGGAGGAAAACAGGAGTAAACTATGGGACACTCCTGAGGCAAACATGGAGAAAGACTAGAGGTGTTGGCTCTGCCAGGAGGTCCCTAGAAACCAAGAAATGGGAGGGGATATAATGTATGTGTCAGGTTCAAAATTGCGAGGACTTCATGGGGGTTCATTAAATGGGTAGATGCGTTAGTGGTATATGGTGTTGTGCTGCTTGGTGGGGATGTTGGTCAGGATAGTCACAGTCACATAGTCTGGCAGGTGGAGTTCACTCTGCTTCTTCTCACTGCAGTGCTTGGCTAAGGAGGTGGCGGTGCTTTTACCTGCCTTTGCTCCAGCAGACTTCTGACAATGCCTAGGAGTTTGCACTTGCTGCTTCAGAACTTCTCCAGATCCTTCCAGGCCGTGATGAAGTGGCTCTGTCCTTCTCCCTCTTCCCCTCCCTCCCTCTTCAAAAAAAAAAAAAAAAAAAAAAAAAAAAGGAATAATTTGCAATAGATACGTATGCTTTGAGAGACAAGTCAATCTACAAAATGTCAGTGGTTGTCTGGCAGTGTTAACAGTACAAAACCAGATTCCAGTGTAATTTGCTTCAGGGAAGCAAAGCAGCTGACCCTTTAATATTAGGCACTTCTAAATCTAGGAACCAGTTTGATTTTTGGTGAGGAAACTGAATTTTAGTGCGAGACTTATCAAGTTGAGCTCATCTTTGCTCAAAACCAGTGAACAGATATGGGCTGAGACATTTGTTCTGAGTAATGAAGAACATGGGTGGTTTACAAGAGAGCATCATCAAGAGTAAAATCCCCGTTTCATCTGTATGTGAAGCTTTCCGAATATTCCTTCTATTTATTAACCCTGTAGTATTTCCCTGGGTTTCAGTAATACAGTGGCACTAGGATTAAGGCAAGTAAGGGTAACTAAGTGATGATTTCTTTTCAGAACAATAAAGCTTCATTTCCACTAAGGAATTTATTTTTGCACTGGCAGTTTATTGTCCTGTAAAACCCTGAAGTGGGTTAGACTGCATTTCTTTATTTTCTTGAGGACTTAACATGGTTGGTTCAAAGCAGCACATATTATGTGAATAAATATGTAATAACTATTATTCAAGACTATTCATCCACAGGTTAGCATGGCATGTGTGTTGCTGCTTCCAGTTAATGAGGTTAATGAGTTAATGCTCTGGTAGAGCAATGGAAGATGGAGACGCACGGAAGTTTTGCCAATGTCAGGTTACCTACATAAAGACTTATGGCACTGAGCAAATATCTTCACCCAGGAGTAACTATTACTGTTTATTTTCATGTCTGTTTGACTGTATGAGTAGAGATGTCATCCCTACTTTTCAAATCATCATTGAAGGTCCTCTTGCAGCCTGCTTTGCAATGATGTAGCTTCTCATGTTGTTGCGAGTGTCTTGTGCTGCTCGAGTTTTCTTCTAAAGACCAGAGCTCCTGAAATCTTGTGAATTTCTTGTGAAATCTCTGAAATCTTGAAATCTAGGATCACAACATCAGCTAGCTTGGGGGGGGGGGGGTGCAGGCTAGCTGCTGCTCAGCAGCCTGCTGCAAAATGCAGACCCTGTGCATTATACATTAAAATGTTGTGTATGAAAGTTAGTGCTGTGTGCATCTGCTGAAATGTCTCTTTGCACAGTGTTCCCAAAGAGCTGGTAAGCACGAAGCAAACACCTCAAAGCCCTCATGAAGCCTGGGCTTTATAGAGCCAGGGCAAACCAGGTTAAGTGTAGGGAGTTTATATTTTAACACAGATTAACTATTTCTGCCTCTGGCAGTGCTCCAGGCAGATGCCAAGTCTATGGAAACCGAAGCGCGCGCTTGTTCCTGCATTCCTCCTGTGTCCTGTGCCTCAAATTCCCTCGTGCTGATGGCACAGCCAGAGGTGCCCTGGCCTCCTTCCAGCCAAGACAGTAATATATCTTCCTGCCTGTGTATTTATCATACCTGCACATCTCCTCTCAGCTCCTCCACTGCATCCTGAAGCGCACAGACATCGACCTTGTCACCTCTGCCTTCTGGAGCCTTATTGTTCATCATCAAATGCATGCCAAAGGGAGGGAGTCTGCACCAAAAGCCTAGATTCCTTGTTGCTCCTGGTTAATATCCAGAAGGCCTCAACAAGCCATCTTGCTGTGTGCCCGCCAGCTGGCAGAAGACCTCCTGTCAGCCTACTTGCTTCCACACAGAAAGTTTATTCAGCAAATTCCACAAAGTTGCCTGTAAAAAGCAATTAAAAAAGCTGCACAGAAACATACGGATTTTTAATGCATTGTACTTGCTGTGTAGCAGTTGATGTTGATTGCACAGCATTCCTTGCTGTTTCTTCCTCCCATCTCCTCTCTCTGGCAGAGTAGATGACTCTTCCTTGTGAGAGTTCAGCTGGCTATTCTAGAGGGGATCACACTGGATCTATTTTGCTCAAAATCTTTCTCTACTTTGCTGCTCTTTTGCCAGAAAGCTTCTAGGCTTGAGTAGGAGGATGCTGTGTCTCAGAGAGCAGGCCTCTACTTCTTAAAGTCCAATTACTTCATGATGACTTATTGCCTTTCCATGGCTGGCTAATGGCAAGCTGAAGAGTTGAAGCCACTTCAGAAGAAGAGAAACCATTTTAAAAACGGTGATTGCTTCAAGTTCAAACCACTTCTTTGCATGTGAATACTTTCCTGGTGGCTGTCTCTTCTTGAACCTGTCTTTTTAATTTTTTTGTCTCAGTGGATACTGTTGGATCATTCCTTGGCTGCAGCACACAAATCCCACAAAATCCCTTGATCCCTCTGTCTAGTTTCAGACTTGTTTATGGAACAGAGTCTGTGTAGGTATTAGTGGCTGAATTAGCAATGGAGGAGCAGAAATGTATCACAATGTCAGAATGGATTTTCAGCAGTATTTGGCATGGGTCAGAAAAATCACATCTTCATGACTGCTCAGAGGACATTCCAGCCCTGGTCACTCTGGAGGCAGAGTTGGGCTAAGCTGCCTAGCCTTATTTTGCCTTATAAAAGGCAAAAATTTAGGTATGGTAGTCTGATTATCCATGAAGGACTTTACCTATGGGACCTGATGGTGCAGGTGTTCGTTCAGTAAGTTGGCTTCTGTCATCTGACAAGATGATGCCAGAAGTTTCCTCTAGTCTTCTGGTCTGTCCCCTCTGTGTATGTGAAGCCAGTGAGGGAGTGCAGTGTTAATATGTTGATGATTATCAGAACTGTTTTCCTTTTATCTAATCCAGACTTTTCAGTCTCTGTCTAATGGAACATCATGTGACCACGTGTAGCTAGTGCCTTGTAAGAGAGATGACATGCTTGGGAACAAGTGACTTTCTGCATCATCTGCTATCGGTTGTTGACACAGTGTTGCTGAAACATCCTGCTGATGGATCCCGTGCTTTTGTACTCACTGTGGTACAGCTCTGTGCTATACTCAGATCTGCCAGTAAAATTACTGGGAGACAAGCTATTGCAAGGGGTGTGGGGAACCTTTTCTGATGTGCTGGCGTTAATCATATGCATCCAAAACTCTGCAGTGCTCCATGAGGTAGAATAAAATGGTGGTGATCTCTGAAGTGTTAGTGGTTCTGTCCCACTGCCCAGTGTTACATGACTTGGGAGGCCTGTTTCGTTCTTCTGGCTGAACTCTCCCAATCCCACAGAGGTCTGAAAATGCTCCGCCTCGAGCAGTGGAGAGATGCTACATCTATTTATTTTCCAGTCAAACTTACCTACAGCTCTCTGCCAGTGTGGTTCTGCTTCAATTATGGTGAATCTTAATGCTATATGTTAATTTATGAGTTTGTGTTGTTCAAGAGAAGAGCCCTGCATTTCCCTATAGGTTCTCACTTCATTAATGTGTTGTCAACTCGTAACAGAGCATTCTCTGGCATTAAAGCAGCCCCAAGACCAAGGCAAAACTCCTCATAGATGCCAAGAGCCAGAAGAGTCCATAGCCTCCTTCCTGTTGAGGAAGTCTGAGATCAGAAATAGTAATTTATCTCCTTTTCCCTTCTCTTCCTCCCTTTTTTAGAAAAATGTTGTTACTTCTTTGGGTAGTGGAAACAAGTTTCTACTCTCCTTGCTTCTCTGTATGTGGTGCTTTCATACAGCCCTAACTCTAGTTCATTTTGACCTGTTTTTTGGGGGGTTTCCAGGTCAGAAGCTAGAAGATATCACTGCTGAAGGCCCCTGCTAGAGAGGGCTTTGTCTGTTATAACAGAAGGATTTCTTCTATCCCCCTGCGCTCCAACCTTCTGCACAAATCTGCTTTTCTTCCCAAATTGAAAGAGCTGCCTTACGGGTGCTGTGGGAATTACCTGGTTGTGGGCATGATCTTGGTGATATTTTGAGCAGGGGCATGTGAGGGCTGGGTGGGGTGGTGCTGGGGTGCACACTGCCCGAGAGATGTATTGGGCCTGTGTAACTTTGCAAGGACCTTGCCATGTTACACAGCAGCTTTGTGGCTGAGCAAAAATAAATGACTGACTTATCCCCCTGCCAAGGACCATCAGTGGGAGGTCAGTGTTTGATATTTCCACACCCAAAAAAGCAGCCCCAAGCTAGAATTACAGTACAAAATACTCATTCAGACCTCTCCAGCCTTCTGTTTTCATTGACTTCCATCCCCTGCTTGTACACACAGAGTCCCTTCCTTTCCAAAAGAAAACAGTATTGCTGATAAGGGACACTTATCTCTGCAAGTCCTTACAGAACAAGTAAGCTTTTGTGTCCACATCTGATTCCTGTCACAATGTTAACAAGCTCCTAGTATGGAAGCTTTATTTCCACTCTAAAGATGGCCCATAGGGCACTCTGTGAGGTGCATTATATGTCTTATAAATACTTCCCACAGATGTTTCTTCCTTCCTCTTTTTTTTTTTTTTTAAAAAAAAAGCTTTCAGCCTTTCATTTGTTCTGTTCAGTACTTTTTAAACAATGGTCTTTGACTATGCTGCACATGGATATTTACCTTCCAGTACTCTCTGCTGAGATATTACTGGCCTTTGTTCCTTGCAAAGGATCAGCTACCACTGGAGTTTTTTCTCTCATCACAGTGGGTTCCCATCAAAAAATGAACCCTTATCCCCAGCTGCAGTAGTTCATTCTGTTCCACTGCAAGCGTCGGGGCACTGCAGGTGCCACTGTTAAGGTAAATATTGCGGTGCTGTGATAGAAGGACTCTTCATGATGAAATCTCTGCCCTAAAAAAGGCTTTCTGACCTAATTTAAGTGAAGTGCTTGGCACCTTCCAAGGTTAGACCCTAACATAAAGGACTATATGGAAGAAAGATTTTTCAGTATAACTACCAGCCTATGTTCCTCTTTGGTCAAGAAGGTACAGGGCTGGCTGTAGCTTTCCTACAGGCTTGGTGGGGGCAAGATGGGATGACAAGCATGCTCATCCACCCCTGTTGCTTGCTACCTTGCAAGGCAGGACAGAGGTGGACCACAGCTCTCCTGTGCTTCCTCTCTGAGTAAGTCTTTTCCTGCCATGCTGCACAAAAATGTAGTGAATTTGAGCAGCACTGCAAGCTGATTGAGACATTCAAGTAAGAGGGTGGGAGACAGCTCTCCCAGCATAGTGTTGAAATAGCTACTCTGTTGCATCTCCCTCTTGCAGCCAAAATCTGATGCAATCTTAATTTTGATTATGTATGTAAAATAAACTAGAGTGGGCTGTAACTATCCTTGACAAACTGAAAACAAAGCTGATTGGAAAATGTCCTCCTCCCAATGAGGTGGGGTTTTTTTTGTTTGTTTGTTTTTTTTTTTTTTTTTGTTTTTTTTTTTTTAATTTGGAGGCAAAAGTTCCAGCCCAAAATACTCAGATTCTTCTGTGCTACTTTGTGTTGCACTCCTGCACCTTTCCTGGCATGCACTGAGTGTTTCATGATGCCTTCCTACACGAATTCATGTCATGTGAGCTCCTAGCAATGATGTGTTGTGCAGGATGCTTTGTGCCAGGGAGCACTGCCTGTTGAGGGGCAGAAGCATGCATCCATCAGGAATAACTGATTATAGCTTCCCATAAGACAGGTCATGCTTTGGGTTTTTAGAAGTTTTTGATGTTCCTTCAGAAGGAAAGGTCATAGAACTCTTAAAATTTATCAAAAATCTAGTTTTCCATTGAAAATGTTCAAATGGATTTCCTTCTCTATTTTATTTCTCTTCACTTGCTATCTTTAATCAAAGCAGCCCAGTTCGAAACAAACTACTGTTTAAAGAAGTCCTGTTGACATATCCTAAACATCCCTTGTCTTTAATCCTTCTTAAATAACGATCTTTCCAGACACTTGCTCTAGTAAATGAGCTTTGTGGTATGCTCGAGTTCAATAATTTGGACTGCTATGGTCAAAGGAGAATGTTGAAAGCCCGGAGATATCAGTCAGTGTTCCTGGTCCAAGGAAATGAGAACACTGAGAGGTTTAGAGGTGTAGGATATTCACAGGTCTTATCTCTGGGTTGTGCCAGCTCTGGCAATATCAAAACAGAGGCCTTTAACTGTTGTGCATGTTTTGCCAGTATGCACACCTGGCTGGGCAGCCCTGCGGGGCATTTTGCGTTGAGTGTGTATGTAAGGGTCTGAAAGACTTAGCTGGCTTCCTGTTGTACCAATCATTAGCCTCACGGTTCATTTGAAAGCATGAATAACTTTAAACATTTAAGTAGTCTTCAGAGGGATTACTTGCATGTCATGGCATTTAGGCTGTAGCTTGCAGAGCTCTTCGAGAAGAGTTACGTATCTTTTGGCTTTGTGTTGCAAAAGGGAAATTGAAAGCGCAGTAGATGACAGAGTCCCAGATGGTCGTTTCTCTCTCTGTCCGTCTGCCTGTCTCCTATCCCGTTTGCCTGTCTGTTGCCCTTTTCTGTCCACAGCTAACTGCTGCTGCTATTTAAACTTTGGTAGATTAGAGACCCTGGCAAAAGCTGGCTTTTAAAAACTGAAATATTTTGAGATGGTGGATTTGTGTTTTCTTCTGGTACGCAGTTTTGCTCCCAGCTCTGCATCCCGGTTTGGTTCCAATCCCTCCCTAGGCCAGCCAGGCTCCCCTGTGACTGCGGTGGGAGCTAGACTTGGCCCATGGGTGTCACTTCTTGAGGTCGGGGCTCTGTAGAGTGACTTGTGCTCAAAGGCGGGTCTGTGCGCATCTGCAGTTTGCTGAATTCAGCAGAACTCCAAAAACCGATGAGACTTCTGCAATAATTCCTTTACTAATTTTGACCATTCTGGCAGAAACTGCTTTAATACCCTCCTACGTACTGTACTGTATTAGCTGTAACAACCCTTTACAGTCATATAATATAATTGCAAAAAAATGGACCAAATTCTGCCAATGGCATAGGGCCAGAACACAAAACTCCTGAGCCTTAATCTCCCCAGCTCTGTATCCTCCCCTCTTGCATCTACTTTTTTCATCTCGGATGAATAGAAGGCTTCATCTCTTTAAACTCCAGCAGGACAACACATATGTGGACTGACTCTACCACAAACTCCTCAGTAACACTCTTGCTGTTTAGGGGAGGTAAATATGCGAATTTCAAAAGTCTTTCTGTGTGGAGAATCTGTTTGGATTTGAACAGGAAGTGGGGAGCAGGCATATAGGTAGCAATATTAATGAAGTTTTTTATAAAGACTTCATTCAAGGCTTTCAAAGAAAATATGACTCTTATGGGACCCACAGTTTATCTGCCAAGTCCAAGAATCTGGTTGGAATTTAAAATATATATTTAAAAGGCTCCAAGATGTAGAAGATTGGAAGACAGGGCAGCCTGGGAAGGGCACATGTGAAACTTCTGCTGGAAGAAGAGATGGACCCTGGAGGAGCTGAGCTCTGCAGGAGGGTGCACGAGCCATCAAACCATACATCCTTCTCTTGGCTCTAGTGTAATACCAAGAGGGTTGACTGGTACCAACCAATCATCACCTCAAACTTGTGCCATGTTAAAGTGGTGAAGTACATACAGCAGTCTTCCTTCTGATGATGGACATCTGTGCTTTTGCAAGACCTCAAGTTCAGACCCCTTCCTTTTCTCCCATGTGGGAGATGGCTGTGTTGGCTCACTTGCCACCTGGAAAAAAAAAGACAATTAAACAGTTTTGCTTTATAACCTTTATTGCATTTAGGGTCCCAAGGTTATGTGAGGGATTAGCAGAGGGGGGAAAAAAGCACGCATTGGTCAGGTGAACTCCTCAGACTGCACTGAGGAAGGAAGGGATGGCCAGGCAGGATGCATCTGGAGGCAGCAGCTTGGCATTTATAACAGGTCTTTTCACCCCAAATGTCTCTGATGTGTCTAAGGAATTAGTCTGAGGAGTGGAGAATTGATCTGAGAAGTCTTTTGCCTATCGCTGTGGGAAAATAGGTCCCCTAAAAGGAATATAGAGGTGTCCAATCATGTTATCTAGGGCAAAGTCATATAGTTTAATGATTTGAGAGGATCTCAGTTTGGGGAAGAAGAGGGAGGCATTGTGTTCCCTTCCAGTTTGTGGGTATTTTTTTTGCGGGGGGGGGGGAATGTTTTGGTTTTTTCCCCTTGGGATAGTAATCTGTTTCTTACTCTGCACCAACCTGTTTTGCCTATGGTCTGTCTCTCAACCCGAGCCATGGTTCACTCCAGCTCAAATGCCTTACAGATGTAATACTTGTCCCCTTGCAACATGAACCTGTGGCTTTCTTAGCATCTCTGTAAACGCCTTGTTCTGGGGTTTGTTTCTGTGTTTGTGTCATAGGGAATAAATATAGCACCTTTCATATTTTGGGACAAATTTATCAGCTTGGACATGAAGCAAACAAGTGAAGGTCTGTAAAAGATGATTTTCAAACTTGGCTGTTTACCATAGCAGAAATGCCCACGTACCACAGTTGGGCATCCGGGTCCCACATATGAGATGTTGGATATGCTTGTGCCAGCAAGATTGTCCCTGCTCAGAAAAGCTTTCAAAACTAATGTGCAGATGCACTAATCATGATGATTCTACTCTTATTTGGCAATAATCCCTTTCATCTGTGCATTACCCCAATGCTTTGGGCTCCTAGTGCAGGCAAAGTTGTGTAGTTTGGGATAAAGTCAAATGGCAAGAGCACAAAAGCTGCATGTTGACATTAACCTCCTTAAAAAAAAAAAAAAAGAAAGAAAAGAAGAAGAAAAAGAAAAAATCAGCAATGCTAATTTGGAGTGAAGACAGTCTCTGTTCCCGGGTCAAAGACCCTGAGAACGTAGCAAGGCTCTGAGTAGAGATCTGTCTAGCATCATGCTCCTATCCCTAGCAATAGCGAGAGTAGTTGGGGAAAGGGATATCAGCACACAGTGATATTCTCCCCTATCACCACCACCCTGGTGTATTTTTTTAGCTTCCAATGATTTCAGTATGGACATTTCCTTAGCTGATGACAGTACCTTTGGATTTAACAGCCACTGCTGGATTTTTCCGATTGCTTTTCACAGTGTTCTGTAACAATGAGTTTCACAGTTTGTGCTGTGCTTTACTTGGGGCTGCTTCTCACTCTGTTTGACCGCATTCATTTTGCCAGAGCTATTCCTCATTTGCAGGCTCGTATTGATGCCATCAAGTTTGTTAATCTGTATACTAGATGTGACACTTCAGGTACATCAATAGCAGTTCAATGTGGTGGGAGGGATCCTGTGAATGTTGGCTGCATTGAACTCAGTGTTTCTTTCACGTGGGATCCCTATTCTACCTATTTTGCCATGTTTTCATCCTTCCTGGGTAGCAGCCAGGTGCCACTGTTGAATGCAGTAGCTTTGTTGACGTGTTACTGATAATCCTCTTTTCTTCTACCAGCCTCAAATTCTCACTGGTAGCAGAACAAATCTCTGCTTCCGCTGCAGGCAAATTCTGTCTGTTTTTAAGCCAGCGACAAAACTCTTGTGGATTTCAGGATGACCTTTCGGCTGTACTTCCATAGGATCACAAGGCCACGTTTCAGTGGCAGCAGGAATAATTACCTGGAGAACAAGATCAGACTTGCTCAAAAAATGTAGTCTTAAAACAGTAAGAACAAAGGAGACTCCCGTTCTTCTGGGGTTTGGTAAGGATGCATCAAATAGCATCTGAAGTACATCTTGAGTTCCATCATCTCCTGACTTTCTTCTCACTAAAGAGCAGATCCTTACACTTTAGGTCAATGCAAGACTAAATATCAATGTTTACAGAACAGAAATAACCCCGGGAATTTTGCTTCAGTGTCAAATGAATGGAAAGGATTTCCAAAAAAACATAACTTGGAAATAGATAATAAAATTAGCGAGGAGGCTGCTCTCAGGAGCAAGTCTACAGGGAGAAGTCAAGATTTTTTTTTTTTTTTTTTTTTGAAGGCTAAAGTAAACTTTGTGAAAATGCCCATCCTGTTGAAGAAGTTTTTTTTGGTGACTCTAGTGGCTGAAACACCCAAAAGAGGGCGGATATTTTGGCTTGCTGGACAAACAGAGGCTAACAGGAGGAGCAAACTTGTGACTCCCTCCGTGTATAAACTGGTCATGATTCATCCAGATTTTTATTTTAATAGCATGGCCACCAAGCCAGCTGAAATACATCTGAGGCAAATGCCATGGAATAAAAGGATCAGCTCAGGACAGCAGAGCGGTGACCGGATGCCAACGCCCCGTGGTGGGCACCAAGACTAGAGGCTTGTCCTACCAGTGCTCAGGTTGCCAGGCACAAAGGAAAGAACAGAGAACTGCTGTTGCTTTGGCAGGGAAAGCACAAAAACAAGCACTAAGACTCTGACCCTTTGGACTCTCACCACTTTCCATATATGTTCTATTAACTTTCCATGTGCTTAAAAACCGGAAACAACCTGGGGCCCTGTTCTTCCCTGCATCCCCAAACCCAACTACTTTTATTATTGGGCTAGGGAGAAAGGGAGTTATTTCAGTAGGAAATGGTTATTTTAAATCAATCTAGAGAAGTCGACCGCTTTTAGCCAAACTAATAACATAATACAACTAAAATGTTGCTTTTCATACAATGCTTCCCGTGCTAACGCAATAACAGAGCAGTGACTCTGTGGAGCTGCTGGTCGTTAGTCTAAGCAGAGCTGTATGTGCACTGCCCAGCTGCCTCCCCTCTTTCTTCCTCTAGCAGCTCAGGAGGTCAAAATGGAGTAGAGTCATCATTTCACCGTAGGCTTTAATTCTAGCCAATGGAAAGGCAAGTGGATACTTATTCAAAGGGGTAACTTGAGGCTTTGGAACCGCAGAAAAAGAGCATTTTTTTCTCGGGAAATCTGAGTAAAAAATATGATAGCTTCATGCACAGAAGTTCATTTCTGAACTCTTTAAAAAATGATATAAAAATGGCTATTTACTCAAGTGAGCACATCTGTGCTTCTAACTTTTGTTAAACAGTATCCAGGATGTGGGCATAAGGTAGTAGTAGTGTCAAGGACTATGGCTGGCATACAAATGAGCTCTGGCAGCTTCCAAGTTTGAGGGATCTCTTTCTCCTACTGCTTTGCCTAAAGCATACAAGCATTTGGGGGTAAAATACATACTGAGTGCTAGAGACTAAACCTAGATCCGTCCTGACTGTTGTGTGTGGATGCAGGCTGATTTGCATATATCTAAATAAGATTTAAGCTCCAATTCCCTGCTCCTCTTTTTTGTTTAATAAAGAAGGTGTTTATTGCTGAAGGAAATGCAGTGGGAAGAGCACAATTTTTTTTTCTTTTTTTTTTGGCTTTCTGTCTGGTCTCCACAACAGTGAGAGACTGTGAAAATACAAACAAATCTTTATTTCTGGAGTAATTGCTCAAAGCCAGGAGCTTACAACAAGCTGAGAATCATTTGATGCAAAATGCAGTTCTGCCATCCTGTTTTCACACTCCTCGTTGCTCCGTACGCTTCTATTCCCTCTTTCATGTTTGTTCTTCCCTTTAGTCCTGTCCAGGCTATTGAAACCTATAAGTTGGTCCAAAAACTACTGAAAGACACAAAGATTTCTTTTGACTTAATGAACTCTAGGTATTTAAGGCCTAAACTAACATACTCCTGCTACCCAACCCATCAGTGGAAACAAATTCAGATACAGGTTCAAATGCTGGTTTGGAAGCTGTTTTGACTGTTTATAGAGTACTCTGAGATTCTCAAGACTTTGTTTTCCTCCTTGACATTACAGAAAAACCTGTCAGAAGTTTCAGTAATTGAGGAAGAAAGTGGCTGATGTGATTTGTTTTGAAACTACCTTGTGCCTATATTTTCTTGGGCTGCACTTGCAGTTGATGCAGTTGATGTCTTGCTTCTTGTTAGCAAAGGGCTGTCAGGTTGGATACCAGCCACCTTTTCTAAACCCCAGATGCTTCATTTAACTAGTTGCACTGAAATAATATAATACTTTTCTCTGTCAAAATACTGTGTGATGTATTTGGCCTACCTTCTGCCTTCCTCTAGTGTCCCAAGCGTGTCAAGTCAGTCCTAAGTTCTCCATGACCAAAGAGGAGGCCAGTTCAAAATGCAAACTTTCTCCCAGGGAGGTAAAACTTCTGTAGTTCCCACTACTATCAAAATTTAAATGCATGTTACCAAATAGCTTGTGTACATTTAGGTAATTGTAAGCTTAATCACAGATCTGGAGACCCTTATGGATGTTCAGCTATGGAAGAAGCATGAGGTCAGATAAGAATTGTCCCTCTAAACCTTCATCTCAGATTCATGGCATGAATCCTAAAGGAGGAGAGCGGTCTAATATATGGGGCTTGAGTATGGGATGAACTTTCAGAGTTGTTTAGGAGGCAAAATATCCTTGCCTTCTCCTCCAGCCTCCCCCCAAGCTGCATACTCATTCACCTCTGCCAGTAAGAGTACTGGGGGAAAACAAATGTGAATTTGCTTGAAATCTAGAGTCTAGATCTACTTCCCGCCACCACCTTCATAAAGCCTGATCTTCCACCAAATGTTATAGTAGCTCCCATTGGCTTCAGAGATTTAAGGCTGGGAATCACTTTATATTTCAGAATCCTTCTCCTAAATGATGCTCTGAGAGACTTTTTTGCTTCTGCTCTATTAGTTTAATGCATTAATTTGGCACCAAGGTGATGGAGCTCATAATATTCTGTTCCTGGGGAAGGAGTGCTGGGTAACACTGTATGCCACTGTTCCAAGCATAGACTTATTTACTTTAATTAGAAAGTGCACTTGTTAAGTCCTCAATTAATTAGGTAAAGCAGCACCTATTGAGAGCAGATGAAAGAGCTACTGTGAGAGAAGAAGGAGGGAGGGGGAAATGTGAAGGATGAAAAGAGAAAGATAATACCAGCTCTGGAAAGTAAGTGGTGTTAGAGAAGCCAGAAAGAGACCACAGGTACAACTCTGTTTAGAGCCTAAATTGTAGTCACTGTTTCTAAACTGGCTCCAGGTACAGTTGCTGTTGCAGATTTTGTGGGATTATTTGGAGTCAGTCTGCAGCCTGTTTTAAAGCAGATCATTGAATATGACTTAGAGATGGACTTACACTATGTCCTGCACCATGCCCTGCGCAGTTTATCATGTTTGGGAGGCACAAGGTCAGTGAGGAATATCATAACTGGCTTGGTCTTCTGTAGGACAAAAAAAAAATACACTACAATAAGTACAGTAGTTTTAGGAAGGAAATAGTTCATTCTGGTTTAAAAGACATCTGAATGTTCTCTGCTGTTTCATTTTCCTTTTGCATTTTTCTTTCAATGAATATATCCAAAATTTCAAAGCAAACAAGTTAAAGTCACAGTTTTGAAGAGAAATTTTCATGTTATGAGTCCAAAAACACACTATTAATACCAGATGTTAAAAAGTAAAAAACACTTTTCCTAAAAATAAGGAGACTTAAGAGCTACACCTGATGGCAACTTCTCTCTTCTGACTTCTGAAGTCTGTAGCATTCATGTCTCTGGTTTGCAGAATGCTTGCACGGAATAGAGATTTTGGGGGGGTGTTAAAGTGAAAGCTGAATTTCTTGCGCAAGGCTCTAAGAGCTGGGATTTTAAGCAATATGCCAAGCATCACGAGACTTCTGATAAAATCAGTCAGGGTTGCCAATTTTAAACTTAAACCCATCTCTCGATCTAGAGGTTCACTTGAATTTCAGCCCAGACCCAGTGGAAGAATTCTGTGAAGCTGGGCTGCGTCTTGGGACTGACCCTTTGGCTGGCAGCCCAATGTTTGCTACAAAAGTTTGTGGTGGTTTTAAACAGCGCGACTTATCAACAGTCCGTTTAGTGGGCGGTTGCATTACTTTTCAAAAGGGCCTATGTTGACAGATCAATACTTTGTTGCTGTAGATACTTAATAGATTTCTCTGTGATCCTCTGCGCATATGAGGGGTTTTATAAGCTCTCCAGGAATGTATATGCAGGAATGTTTCAGAGGCTTCTGATGAAATTTTATGCTCTAGTGATGACTACGTAGCAATTTCCAGGGAATTGTAATAGCATAATAAGGCAGTCTTTTCAGAGGTTGAAGGAATCTTTCCTCAACATTTCTGAGGTTCGCTGTAATTCCCTGTCCTTTCCATGTAGGAGTGCAAACCTAGTTCCATGATGGATAAAGACAGTGTTTGTGGTGGGCAGTAGGAACACTGTGAGCTGTTGTAAGCCTTTTCCTGAAACCTTGGAATATTCCTAAGAAATATATTTGTGTAATGGCACAGGATTAGGTAATGGCAATCTTTGGAGCCCGAATCTGCTTTGATATTAATTTCATTCATGTTCCACTCTGCTGCATCTCTGAAAGCAGAAGGTTGATGCAAAGGAGAAGCTTTTGGCAACTGAGCCAATGAAGGGATTGCTATGAAAATAAGAGCATTTGAGGGAGAGGAATGGTGTTTGTATCTGTTAAAACACAGAGTTAATAGAAATCTTCGGAGAGGCACTTTCTGCCACTATGCGTAAGGGGGACTGGCTGCTCAATTCCTTGTGTTGTTCTTTCATTTCCCTCTTGGCTCTGTGAATGCTAAAACAAAATCTGAACGCTCAGATCTGAGGAGTCCCTGGCGCCCTGTCTGCTTCCCTGCTTGACCCAGTTGCTTTAGCTGTCTTGGCTTTTTATGCCCGTGTGTTGTTGATGCTTCAACCCCTAAAACATTATTGCTTCCTTTAATTGACTTGGTTCCATCAATGTGTCCTGAAGCCCCTCTCTCACTCTTCTCTCCCATCTCACATGCAATCTAGCCTTTATTATTAATTACGATTTAAAAAAAAATCATGTGCAATTCTGTAAATCATGTTGGTAGGTTTTGTATGACAGAGGCAACTTCTAAACCATAATGACTGAGGTTTCTGAGGCAGCATAGGGATTCAACTCCAAACCTTTCATTAATTTTAATAAGGAACAGAGCATCTGGGTGTACATCTCCAATACTGCTTTAAAATACTTAACCATTAATGTGTGAACAATTTCATCCTGGTTTTGATACCAGTCTCCCAAGCAGATGTTGCTTTTCTGGAGAAAATGTTGAAGTGAGGAAGGCTGGCTTCCTTAGTGGAAGAACCACCTGTGATGGGGACCCTTGAGTGATTTAAATACCCTCATCAATCAGGAGAGAGAGATGTAAACAAACCTGGCTTCTGAGCACTCCAGTCCAAAACCTTGATGTGTCTCGGCATCAGCTTATCCTTAGGAATTGACCTAAGTTGAAGCCAAAGCAGGAGGGAAACTGCCTTGCTGCTAAGGCAGGTCTAGAGCCTTGTGTAACTGAGAAACATCCCTACCACTGACATTTCTTCCTAGCTACAGGCTCGCCTGCGCTATGAAAAATAACTGCATCAACTGGGCAAAGAGGTTTTCTAGATGAATAATTTACATGTTGAGAGTTGTTCATTTCAGGTCAACCAAAAGTATTTGTGAATTTTGCCCAATTCACTAAGTACTTTTCTGCTGGAGAAGAAAAGTTGAAGCAAACCCAAGAAGTTTTCTTCAGCATTTCCACATTGAAATATTACTGTTTTTCATTTCAAAATGTTGTAAACCTTTCTCTGAAACAAACTTTGAAAACTGCTCAGAATGCTTTGTCTCACCATGAAATATTTGGGTTTTTATGGTAACCCATGGATCAAAGCCCTGTATGTCATCTGTTCTCAGCACAAGCAGAGACTACTAGAGCAGCCTGACTGTGCTAAAGACTGAGGAAAACCACTAGAAAAACTTTTCCATGAATGTTCCCACGTTTCTGAAAGGGAAGCAGTTTTTCAGCTTCATGTTAATTTGATGCAGCTAAGACAGTTTTACTTGAACAAATGCTCATGGAAAGCAAATGTCCTATACAATTGCAGTGCTGACTGATATGGTCTTGAAACTAGTTTCCCAAAGCTTCTCATTACACCTTTGCCACGAAAGCAATTAAACAAGCCTGGTGGTGTTCTGCCAAGTCCATTAGCAGCTAAAACCATGTACAAATGCAGTAACTTTGGCAACAAGGGGGAGAATTAAATTTTACCTCTGCATCCAATAGACTAAATCTTTGTACAGCAACCCTAATATCTCCAGCAACAACTTGAAGCATAGCCTGTTTGGTTCATAATAAGTGAATTATAAAAGCAATCTAACCCCTTTGCTCCCAGCACCATTTCTCTGATTCATCTCTATTAGGGGATTCAAATAGCAGTAGGTTATTTTGGGGTTTTTTTAGGGTGATTTTATATTTTTTCCCCAAGCTGCCATCCTGAAAACAGTTGCCTTCATCCAATTACCAATGCAAGACCACTTGACTCATGTAATTGGTCACAGCTAAATTCACCTCAGACTTCAAATCTCAAACGCTGAATTTGCAAACTGTGCAGAGTTTTCAGAGAAAATATCCCATCATATTTCCCGTGATAAATAAACTGCTCTCTCTCCCCAAATTGCTAATACGCAGATTAAGAGGTTGGATTTACTTTGTCAGGGAGCTATTTCATATTCACTTTTGCTCAGCTTTTGTGTACCAGGCTGGGTTAAGGAGATACTAAAATGAGGTTGTGCAGATGCAGCTGTAGGATCTAGGGAGCAAAGTCTCGCCAGGCTTATCTTGTTTTTTCTGCTTATTTTCAAAGGGCAGTAGCAGTGTCTGAACGTGTATGGGTCTAAAGGTGTTTGCACCAAAAGCTAGAAGATTGGGCCCATTGAGGCTCTGCACTGAACTAACAGTGGTTTGATTTAGAGCCACAGTATGGTTCCGA
This sequence comes from Rhea pennata, assembly GCF_028389875.1. Lineage (NCBI taxonomy): Eukaryota > Metazoa > Chordata > Aves > Rheiformes > Rheidae > Rhea > Rhea pennata. Next base: position 7,790,113 of record NC_084680.1, read on the forward strand.
GTCTTCTGCCCCTCTTGCTGTGATAGTCCAAAAAAAAGGGGGGGAGGGGAGCAAGGGGAGCAAATTAAGAGCTCTCATATTGGCCCTTCTGCAGCAGAAGTAGCCAACGAAAGCCAAACAGCCCCGGGCAATGAGCTGCCAAGTACTGGAAAAGGAAGAATCCATCCTTAGTTGTGCCAAAGTGCTGGAGACCTTGAACGATGCTGTTGTGGAAAAGACAAACGTTCAGCGCGGCCTTTGCACGGTCCCGTGAGAGACAAACCGTGGACGTGGCTCACTTTCACCCTGACGCGTAGCGTAAATCGTACGTGACAGCCGGATGCTTGACCTTCCCTATGAAGGGCAAACTGATAGGTGGAAATAAAGTAAACAGGAGAAGAATTTAGGAAGCCAAGTTGAAATCTGTGAGAAAATGTACCCACAGCAGGGCATTTGTCTTAGTCTGAGGGACATGCGATGGCCTTAGGTCCCTTCTGTGCTCCCTCTGGAGATGTCCATTTCTAGGAATAGGTGGATAGGGTTTCCTTTCGCAGATGTAATTGTCTCTGGGAGGATTAAGTAGGGAGGATCAGCTAACCACTTGGCAACGGCGGGTCCGGCAGCGGGTAGCGTGTGCGCTGCGGTCTTGGACGGAGCTGAGGAAGCGAGCGCGTGCCGGGGGATGCTTGGCCTGGGCCAAGGTGGATCTCAAAGGAAGCGGGGGGGGGGGGGGAATAAGTGAGGTTGTGGGGTCTGCACCTTGCTGTGGGCCAGGGCGCAGCGTCGCTCCCTCCCCGGCCCCTCCGTGCCCGCCCGGGGCCGCGGTGCAGGTGCTCGGGTGGAGCCCGTCGGGGAGCACCGGTGCGTGGGCTACGTGTGCCTAATAAGTGAGGGTCGTTTTGCGGCCTCGGGGAGCGGTTAATTACTCGTGGAGTCACAAGGGGGCACCCATGGCTAAAGCTGTAATTACCCGGGGACGAGCGCGCCCGTGCCGGAGCGGTCCCGGCCCCCGGGGGGCTCCCGGCCCTGGCAGGGGGCGACGGCTGCGAGCGCGGGCAGAAGCCTCTGCAATGAGCGCTGGGCAAAGGGCAGAGAGTTTCCGTTTCCTTCTTGTAGGGAATAGTGGCGAAATCCCCCAAACACTGAACTTTCCTTTGTCCGGGGGCTTAACCAGAGTGCGCTGAAGTCATGAAATACTAAGGTAGGTCCATTAAAACAACCCTTCCAGGCTTTTTGTTTTGCCTTTTTCCTTTTTCCTTTTTTTTTTCTTCCTCCAGCTGACGTTTGAATCTTTTTTAGTTCATGACAAGTTCAGCTCCAACTGTTGCGCTAATAAGAGACAGCCTTTTATAATTAAAGGCAGGTTCATATTTAGCAATTCAAGGATGGAATTGGATTTTTGGAATAAGGGTAAAGCTTTCTAGTGAAAGCTTTCTACCTTTTTGCAGTATTTATATAGCAACCTAGGTAACTTTTTTCACTGTTTTATGGGTATTTTTGTTTGCTTATGGGACTAAATAAGTTGATACCTTCCTGTGGATTGAATTATTGTTGTCTTAATTTCTGTGTTTACTCTCAAAAGTGCTGATTAACTCTCAGAATTGCTGAACGCCTTTATCTCCCGTGACCTTCAATAGCTTGAAAACGGCTTAGGAGAGTCAGGAAGGTGAATGAGGATCCTGGCCATCCCTCCCTCCCCCCCCCCCCCCCCCCAAACTTTTCCCCTTTCTAATCGCAGACCACGCTGCTTCCCTGTAGAAGAACCATGCTGCTTCCATGCTCTCAGCAGCACGCCGTTCCCAAGGATGTCACGCGTCCCTGTGTGGCCTTGTAGCAGCAGCTTTAGAAACTCCGCGCACAAAGGAGGGACTGCGTTGACGAGCAACCCCAGCAGCGCCGGTAGTTCTTTCCTCCCCAGCTCCAAGAATGGAAGGAGCTTTTCCCTCTTTGATCAGGAAAAGCCTGAGCAAACAGATACGGGCTCCGCAGCAGACCCGGAGGTCACCGAGCAGAGGCAGGCACGGGAGTCCTGCAGTGGCGGGGCGCTAGGCAGGGAGCACCCCCTCCTCTTCCTCCCAGGCACGCGCATCTAGAGACTGTCACTCACACGCTTCTGCTGGTGGGTATCTGCACAACAAGGTTAAATGAGCCTGGAGAAAGTATTATGTTGGGAAGAAATCCTGTCCCACTGCCCAGGGAGAAATTTGCTTGCTATAGAAGCTGGTTGCCTGGGGACTCCTGGAATGTAACCCCGTAGTTGTACCTCTCTGCTTTCCTAATATTGTTCTCACCTGGCAAGCAAGAAGCCCAGCAAAAGCGGAGATTCCTAATTGTCTCCTTTTTTTTAAAGCAGACCCATCTAATTTCTGCTGAGCAAGCAGAAACTCTCATTAATTTGGAACAGGGAGGGAGGAACATCTAACAGGCAAGAAAGCGTGGATGAACTCTATGCTTGTCCCCGGAGTAAATGAACCTGTGGTGAAGCCAAATGCCTTGTCACGAGCTCTGGGGGAAGATGCAATTAATGTCTGGAGCTTTGTGGCACACTTGCTCTCTGCAGCACCAGAGTTTCGGCCTTTCACATTCACACCAGCTTTGATTTGATGGTGGCGGAACAAATTCTAATTTGTATCTCACTGCCTTTTTTGTTGTTGCTGTTCTTTAAATATTCTGGCCACTGTGAATGAAGTTTACTCCAGGAGAGCGGGTCAAAGCTAGAACTATCAGCTTCTATCAGGCAGATTTATTAAAAAAAAAAAAAAAGTGATTTGGCAAATATGCAGTAATTCATTATTTTCAGTATATTGCTGATGTGTGTGAAGCCCATGAGGCTTGCATATATACAGCTTAACAATGTTAAAACAGGGAAAAGTCACTGTGATATGATACTCTTGAGTTGCCTGAACAAGTTCTAATGTACATCTCCTTCAGCTCAGTCCATTGAAAAGCAAGTGTGCTGGCAAGGGTTTGCAGGGCTTGACCGAAGTCAGGTTATTTCTGAGCTTGCTCAGCCCCTAAGTAGGGGCACTGAGTTTGGAACTGGGAGGCAGAACTCACAGCTGTGTCCTGGCTTGCTGTGTGATCTGGGTTTAGTGCCCTCTTGGAGCTTTTTTTTCCTCTTGTCTTTTACATTTATTGTGGAGTCTTTGGTGCTGGGAACGTTCACTTTGCAATTCTCTAGTCTGAGCACAGTGAAGCCCCCAGTTGGATGCCTGTGGGCTCTGTAATGTGTCAAATAATAGGAGGTTGGACACAACCACACTTCTTTTGGTACAATGTAAAGGGAATATATTCTGCTGTATGCACACACAGGTCCTGAGCAAACTAACAGCCTCTGTTGATGGGCATAGCGTAAGAGGGTGTGCAAACATACTGCAGTTTAAAGATGTAGGAGAAAGACAAATGTAATAGGAAAAGCATTAAGACAAGGTTTCAGAAATAAGAAAAAAGTGTGTGTTAAAGCAACTGTAGTTAATGAAAGGTCATGAAGAAGGTGCGAGTTTTATTTTGAGCCTCCAAAACCCATTGTGAATATCTCTTGCCATGCAGTGTGATCTGTGAACTCCAGTAAATCTTTGTCAGTGCTTGTTCTGGGATGCTGTAACCACAGCACGTCAGGAAGAAACTGCAGATTCTGCAACTGCCAAGCCTTTTACTGAGGAAATACCTGGTTTGTGTCAGGCTGAAATGCAAACTGCATGTGAGAAAGTGAGACAGGCTGATATTTGGAGTGATACTGGCTGATACCCAGCTCTGGTGTGAACCAGTAGACTTTTTTCGGAGCATGCGCTGATGTCCCAGAACAGTCTCACAAGTGTGCAGTGCAAAACCTTGTTAGCTTTCACCTCCCCACTCAGTTTAGTGATGGCAACAAGGAGACTGCCTGGGAGGAGTACCTCGCCCAGCATGTGAAATCCTGCAGCAACACCACTGGTCGGGAGTCAGAGGCTGCAGAAGATTGAGCTGGATTTTCTGCCTGCGTTTGGTGGCTGTAAGAGGGGGCAGAAAGCCAGGAGGGAATGGGGATTCTCCCAACCCCGCCAAGTCGTTTATCAGGGCTGGTGTCTCCCTTGTGCCACCTCAGTCAAACCAGAGAGGAGCATCCAGTTGTTCTGAGCGTGAATAATTTGCAATGGGAGGGGTAGGGGAAGTGAGGAGAACAGCTCCTTGGCAATAACCTGTGGAAATGGCAGTCGCCTTAGCTTGCCGCTTCTTTTCTCTTCTTTCCTATGTACAGGAAGATTTCTGGGTTCCTCAGTTTGCAGATGTGCAGTGCTCTTGGAAAATCAAGCTGTTGAAACAAGGGGTGTTTCCTGTAGTTGCAAGGAGGGTTCCGAAACGGGAAGTACCTGGAACTAGTCATTTGAAAAACGTTTGGCTTTAGCGTATAGCCACCATCTGTGTTTACAAACTGGGCTGAAGGAGTTTATTTCCCCTAAGTTAATGAAAGCTGGGTTTTTTAACAGCCTTACAGATAACGGAGGACCCGCAAGCCCTTTGTCAAAGCGCCGGTTTGTCTCTAGCGTGACTTCGGAGTGGGCTGTCGCGCTCTTCCCTTCCAGGCTTCCACCCATTGTAAAATGGTGCCTTAGGTATCCAAGCCCACCTTCTCACCCCCCCCCCCCCAATGTTTTAAAAGCAATTGGGGCTCTAGTTTAACGCGTTCTCTCCCCTCCCCCCCCCCCCCCCCAGTTTGTTTAAAGCTCATCAAGCTCACGTTTCAATCAAGCTTAGCAGAAACTCTCCCCTTTGGAACAGGATCATGACATACTAACCTCAGGGGTTTCAGCTGAGATTTGTTTGTTTGAATTTCCCGTGGATTCGGTGACCTGGTTCCTCTGTGCTCCCTCCCTGATGCAATGAGGGCGAAGGATGCTCCAAAGGGAAATTTTTGAAATTTTACTGATTTTTCAAAGGGTCTCTCCCAGACTGTTTGCATTGGCTTCTCTCTGTTTCCCACCTTCCCTTGCTCCTTGTGAGTCTGCTCTGAAAAAGGAACTGTGTAGATGGAAAATAATAATATAAATAAAAAAAGTAGAAAGAGCCTTTTTATTACAGTTAAGCTGGAAGAATTTAATGGCAAATTCTTGTACAGTAGGTACTGTAACAGCTATGTTTACTGAGCAACAACTCCTGGACCGGTTAGGCACCCTCTTCCTTGTCTGCACCTGACACTAACAGGCTGATCCAAATCCATCTTTAATTCAGTATATAGGGCAGCCCATTGTATTCCTAGAAACATAAATGCCATCAGTAACCTAACTTTTAAGAAACATTCCCAAACTCTCAGGCTGTGACTTGAGACCACTGAACTTTGGTGACTTGAACCATTAAACCATTATTATAAAACCACACAGTGTATTGGAGAAAGACGTTCAAGTCAGTGGGCACAGCAAGGGTCAGAAAAACATATTAAAACTCTAACCCAGTCTGAAGCTAAGGCTTTTTCTCAGGGCTGGCTTTATTCAGGAGTCACAGAATGAGAGCAGGAGGCTTCAGGGTGTGGGTTACTAAGCAGTGGCTCTGTGAGCTTCTGCTGGCAGCAAGATGTGGGTAGCATGTGGGACAGGACATGCTCCACCAGTGTGTCCTAGCTGCTCCATGCAGAGCACTGGTGAGGTTCCCCTGAGCTTCCCAGCTGTTCTTTCCACTTGAGAGTCAGGAAGGCTTGTGCTGGTGTCTGGTAGGAATATGCTTGGCAATGCCAACTTTCCAGTGCCATAAATTCGTGCTCACAATGAATGATGTGACTAAGATAATGAATCTGAGGTTCCTTTTCTTTGCCTTCTGGCTTCTGAGTCTTTCAGAAGCTGTATTTTAAGGATATTTTTGCAAGGACTAAGAATGTGGTCTACTGGCGTTGCATCAGCATCACATCTAGGCTGCCTCCCAAAGCTGGTCTGCTGGCTTTGGCACTTTAGGACAGGTGATGCTGTTAGTATTGGTCTTTCTCTTCCAGGGGGCTGTTTGGGATATGTCCAATCCCACATTATATTGCTGAGATAGACTTGCAGACTTCTCCCAGGCACATGGAGATAGCCATGTCTCTTCATCACCAAATTCCTTCACATCCTCTGATCTTGCCTTTTCTTTAGTGTCTTTCAAATTTAGGTGAGCTCAGTTCATAGTTTCTTTGGCATGCCTGTGTTCGACTGCCTGGTGTTTTGCTAAAAATCACAGTAGCTTGTGGTTGCACTCCTGGACTCCCTCTTCCCTGTCTTTCTTCTCTGGTACACATACATGGTGCTTGGGAGTCTTGCTGCAGCGGGAAATCTTAGCTGCCTGACACAGAGAAGGCAATCAAATATGGCAATATTGGTTGGTTGTGGTTCACGTGGTCCATATTCTGCTGCTTATTTTCAGCAAAATGCTCTTCTTATACAGCTGGACATGTTACTTACGTTTCTGTTCAGTGCATTCTTCTCTGGTACAAAGAACAAAAGCATATTGGTGTGGATGGATGAGAATGTATAATTTTGTTATTAAAATTGGGACTTTTGCACTGGAAACAATATCTAGTGATTAATCTGCTCCTGGTGTTGTTCTTTTTTGACCGAGAGATTGTTTCTTGGAGGGCTTCCTGCTTTTTTGGAGAGGCTTTGCAAGTTGATTAATCTGTAGCAATCTGAAGTCACCAGAGTTTCTATAGTGACTAGATGGAGATAAGAAAGTACTTGCAAATGGTAGTTGCTGAAGATGCCGAGTGCCAAATTTACAAACTGTTTTAAAGAGATAAACAGAGCAAAAGCGTTCTGTGGGCTGTATGGTCTGCTTGGACCAGAACATCATCTTTGTTTGGCTGAACAAAAACCAGATAAATAGCAAAGGCAATTAGATTTGCTCACTTGCCTTTGTCCCCTCTTCTCCCAAATCACTGCAAAGTTAGGAATAACGCCAGTGAATTCTGTAGCAATTTAGTGAACTAAAGCTAATGCATAGGATATGAGGAGCAAATTAGTATGGTATTGCTGTTTTCCATAACTAGTCCATTTAGTTTTTATTTTTATTCTATTTTTTTTCCTCTGTTCCGCATTTAAGGAGAATTCTTTCACTGCTGTTGCAAATTAGAGTATTGTGGTAGCCACGTAGCTACCTAGCAGTTCCGTTGGCACTGCACTTCTTGGAAGATGTCTGCTTTGCCCAGCATTGGCTATATCCCTTCTAAAGAAGCTTTACTGTGGCCTCTTGGTTGTAACTCAGGTTACAGATGTGCCACCTGTTAAATAGCATATCTGCAAGGATATATGCTGGGCACTGGGCCGTGCTGTTAAGTGACAAACTTTCTGGATGTACGAGCCGTAAAGTTTACTACAAAAAAGGGTTAATTCAGATCTCTCTGTTCTTACAAAAGCTTTTTGTCTACCGTGTGCATTGGCTAGGAAACGGCTCATATCAAAGCTTGTCACGTGAGCACCGCTGCACAAAACAGATACGATGTCGAAACCCGCAGGCTGTTGGGAAGGGACCAGTGATGGAGCTGCGTAGATAACATCTGTACAGTACGGCGCAAGGGCAATGTTACTCAATGGAAAAAATGAGAATGTGGGGACTTTCTGGGGACTAGGAGCATCAGAGCTGACTTTGGCCCACCTGAGCTTGCTGTCCTTGTAGCTACATCGTTTGAATGCAGGCTAGCCACAGCCTGGGATGGAGCATGTCTGGCTCTTGGCCTTTGTGCCCATGGTCTTTACCAACCACGTAGGAGAGGTGCAAGGCACTAGACGTGGATGTGAAACGTGTGTTCCTGCAGCACTTGTTTACTCCTGCAAGTCCTAAAAGCTTCCTCGTGGGTTTTTGCACAAATACACCCTCTCCTAGTTAAGTGAGGGCTTTCTGGTCCAGCCTGTTGTGGTTCGTAAAGAGCATAGAGAGCCGCCGCGCAAACATGCTGCGTGACTGCAGTAGGTGGTGACAGGTTTGTAAGGCTATTGGGCAAACGTAGCCCAGGTTGAACAGCCTCCTCCATCGCTTCAAATGCCATCTCGTGGTTGGAGGGGGAAGATGGGGGCTTTACACGCTGATGAAATGAAAGCGAATGAAAATATCTGATGGCAGAGTCATTTCTAGTAGCTTTGTGCTCTGTCTCTCTGGCTCTGACTGAGCCTTTCGCTCTGGCAGTGACCAAGTCCTTGCTGCTGCCTGTGTCTAATCTGCTTTGTTAATCTGGATCTTCCCCGCCTCTCCAAGGCCGTCTCAGGATGGTGTTCGAAGTTGGTGGGGCTCCCCGTGAGAAGCACGGCAGGATGGGCCGTAAATTGCCGATAGCTGTGAAGTGAGCTGGGCCCTCTCAGCCCGCTCAGCTGATGCCACGTGGCAGTGACCTAAGACTGGGATTCCTCCGGATGCTCTCTAGTTCCCCATAGGCTCCCTCTGAACCTCCCCAGCTGGTGCTTCCATTTTCTATAACCTTTTTAGCATCGCTTTATACATACGAGCTTTGATTTGGCTGCAGCTGTTGGCGGCGTGGAGTCTGCCCAGAGGGCAGCGAGCTGCCCACAAGCACCGTTCCTTCACGCCTTGCCAGCACCTAGCCCGAAAGCAAACAGGGCTGCCCAGGGAAGGGCTGGGTCAGAGCAGCCCAGACATCTGCTAATTCCCGTGGGTGTCACACCTCTACCTGCAAAGCCTTTCCAGCAGCTGCCTCCCTCCAGCACAGCTCCCGCCGGTCCCCAGGGAGGATGGGGCGCGGGCAGCCGGGAACAGCGAGGATGCGCTGCCCGGTCACGGTGAACGTTGGTATTGATTCTCCCTGCAGAGTCTGGAGCTCTTTGGGGCCTTTGCTGAAGGCACGGTCCTGGAGGGCAGCATTTGGAAGGGGTAACTTGTGCAAACCTGCCTTATGGGGGATAAAACCCACCCCAAACAAGCCAGCCCGAAAGTCCGCTTGTGGGATGACAGCAGCTGCTCCCCCCGGTGTGTCGTCTTTCAGCTGTAATATGGGCAGGCAAGCAAGGCATGTCTTCGGTGCTTTAATAAGCTGTCTCTACTGAGGTGGTTTGATGGTTGTTTCTCTCTCTCTCTCTCTCTTTTTTTTTTTTTTTTTTTTTTTTTTTTTTTTTTTTTAACCTTCACTCCTTCACTTTGTGTGGTTGTTTCTGGCCAGAGAAGATTAAGCCTTCAGTGGGTGTTTGGTATGCCAATAACTATAATTAAGCTTTTGTGGTTCTTTTGCAAACTCTGAAATCTATAATTTTCAGCATAGTCCCCTCCTAGTATTCCTAGGGGGAGAGGGTGGTCTTTGTTGGATTAAAAAAAAAAATCAAAGCTATCAAATAAAATGCTGATCAGTGCTGTTTACAAATATTTTAATTCAGTGTTATTTCCCCTTTAAAAAAAAAATGGAGGAAAACAGCAATCTTGGCAATTCTTGCTATCTTCCAGCTACTTTGGGGAAGATTTTAACACACAAACTAGCTTGTTCCTGTAGTTTAATAATGGTATGTCCTGGGGCGGGGGGGGGGGGGGGTCGAGATGAAGGGGTGAAGAGTACAGAGAAACTGTTTATTTTCTCCACAAGGTCCCTTTGCTGATCGCAGACCTAGGCCAGGCGTGTGTGGTGCAATGCTTACCGAGAGCTGAAGCTCTGTGGGCTCGTGGGGCTGCGAGGCAGGACTCCGGGCTTCCTTTGCTTGCTTTGCTGCTCACCGTGGTGGGGACGGGACAAGTTGCTAACGGTCTGTTTTTTTTTTTTTTCCCCAAGGCGGGGTGGGATGCACGGCGCTCAGGGATTTCTGGGGAACGTGCGACTGCTCGGGCACCTCTTTCAGAATCACGTCTTTCAGTATTTGGGGCTTTCTGCATATCCCACTGGTAAATTAGGGAAACCTGTGTGGGTGGATGAACGTGGGTGGGTGTGGATGAATTAGGGATCACATTAATAATTGCAAAGGGCTTTCAGGATGCTTTGATGAAAGGCACGTTACGCGCATCAAAGTGCTTTTTGTACTCGTGACCTGTTCACCGTGCGTTTGATGGGGATGGCTGGTTTCGGCGCTTTGCGTTTGTTATTTTAGGGAAGGCTGAAGTGAGAGTCACGTTACCCACATCAGTTAACTACTGAACATGCACTCGCCGTTCGACAGAGCAGCTATGAGGTGCGTTACAGTGGCGTTAGGGAGACCATGCGCGCCCTGCCTGGGGCACATCCACCGAGGAGAATGTTAACCAAGTCTTGTTGCTTATGCAAGTCTTTGAAGGTGTAAAGTACTGAGCAGTCTCACTTGTTCCATTCTACTCTTTAACACAAGCCTTGCAGTGAAGTTTGGTCTGACTTGTGTGCTAAAGCTGGGATTTGGTGGGAAAAGAGACATAGAGCCATTTGGAGAAGAGTTTCTTCAGATACACCGAGCAAGCTAATGAGACTAAAAGCTGCCTTTCTAGTATAAACGAACAAAAAAAGCTTAATGTTGCATCACAATAAATCCTAGAGAAGAAACAACACGAGAGAAAAAAGGTGGATGTTCAGGCTTGATATGAAATGAGATGGTATTGATAAAATATAAATTCAGCTTTCACATGAAGAAAATCTTAAAGTATGGTGAGTTTGCCAGTGGAAAAGTTTGCAAATGACACATAAATTAGATGTGCCATGTGAAGAGGGATTTGACAGTTTTCCGAGAAATTGGAGAGTAAACAGCACTGTTTCTCTCTTGGTTTTGCAGTGTAAAACTTGACCCTGCTCTAACCCTGGTCAGTGACAAGGCTCCTCTTCACTCCCAGAGACTTTGAAGATAGAGAACAGGCTTAAAAACGTTTTGGTTTGCTCCTTACAATAGCTACTCTATAGTGATGCCACTGGATGTTACAAATGAGGACCTACTCCTTCAGTTACGTTTTTAAAGTATGTAAGGGCAAGATGCTGTGCTGTTACATGGCCGTAAGTGTCAGCTGGACTCGTGGAGGTTCATTGCGGTTCTTTTGTTGCAACTTTGAGCAGTGGAAATGGTGGGTTTTGTGTGCTGGGTTTTGCTCGTTAGTTTGAAGCTGTTCATGAGAGCCTCTGTCCACATATTATTAGAAGCGAGAGGAAATTGCCTTGGTTAGACTGAGACAATTTAACAAAAAGCAGGAAACTTGCTGTGTTTATCTTCCTGACGTGCTTTGTAATGTAAAGTCAGATTTACTTTACTAACATTCATTCCACTACCATCACTTTTTTTTTTTTTCCTCCCCAGGGTAGAGGGCTCTGTTGAGCATTCACAGTGTTTATGTTCTTATTTCTGTTTGCAACTATCTACAAACCTGTTTCCAGTTCTCTACATGGCAAATGGGAGATGTTAGGCTACAATCAGTGGTACTCAGTCAATTTACGTCAAGAAGAATTTTGGTCCTTTAAACCCTCTTTAGCCACATTAGAAGATCTGATACATTGCCTGCTCTAGTAGCTAGTCCAGGAAATGTTTTTCCAGCAGTCTAGGGTAAAATACATCCCAGGGACCCTCTCTCCTATACAAACTTCAGATATCTTGTGCAAAAGGCTTCAGAAGTCTTTTTTAGAAACAATTTAATACAACAGTAAAGTGACTTTCCTAGGCAGGATTGGACAGTAGATACCTTTGATAGGAAAGTCATAAATAAAGGCTGCTTCTTCCATCCTGGAGCACAGTGCAGAGATGCTAATCGTGCTGCAGACGTAATACTGCAGTTGGCCACCATGGAAGTAGCCTGCACTGAAAATTCAAACACTGCAGAGCTGTGTGATAGTCCAGGTGTGTAGGTAGGTAGGATTTGCCTTTGGCAGAGGGGAACTGCCTTCAGCAGACACACTGGTGAGATTGGGGTACCCAGTGCTCTGATCATTGCTTTAATGAAAAGCTTTTTGAATCATACAAACCAGACGAGCCCTGGAGCCTAAATGTGGGTGGAAGGGGAAGACCAGCAAAGCAATTTGTCACAGGCAAAAAGCAAATCTCTTATCTGTAGCTCTTTCCTTTTCATAAGACAGTACAGTGGAAAGGCTTAAATTTGCCGTGGGTTTATATAAACAGAAAGTCATGCTAAAATCAGAGCATGTTCTAAAGACCTGAGAAGTCAATGCAAGTCTTTCCATTGGCCCCAGCAGACTTTGGATGAGCTTTTGGGAGAGCTCAGACAATGCTGATTAAATGGTTTACTATGCATCCAAGTTGCTGGAGTGTAACCACTTCTCATCTGAGGGTTCGGCCTAAGTCAGGCTGAACATGAGCTGAGCACATCCTGAGCTGGCTTTTGGTGGGAATGGAGATGCTCTAGCCCCGTACATACCTGAGCCTTGCTTCTGTAAAATACAGTGATGGCTTGAGCAGCATGCAAAGGCTCTTTAGCTTTTGGTCCTTAATAGAAGCTCCTACTGTGAATTCACTTTGCACTCCTTGCAATACAATTGCATTTACATCACAAAAAAGAAAACCAAAATAAAATAGAATAAACTTCTCAGCTCTCAAAACAAGTAAACAAAATCCCCTTCCGTGAAATCCATTTCAATCACTTCATTCTATTTACTTCTCCTCCAGGGAGAGGGGATTTATTTCACCAGTGGGTGTATAAATATTGACTTGATTTTTTTTTTTTTTTTTTTGAATTGGAGGGACAGAGACACAATCAGGTCTCTTATTAGTTCTTACTCAAACATCAGTAAATACAGTCTTTCTGCAATGACTTCAGTTTGGAGAGCTTTACCAAATACTATTGCTATTGAAGTGGGGAGAGAGTGGGAGCGAGCAGATGTGAAGAAGTGTGTTTGGAAGGAAAAGAGCCTATTAGCTTTGAAGCAGATTTGTGTACTCTTGGCTAATATACTGGCCGTTTCAGAAGAGAACTTCACTGTGAAAATGGGCTGTGTTTCTGTTTTATATGTTAACAATTCAAGAGAAGTATGAAGAAATCTAGCATTGTTCGGCTCTTAGTGGCAAAGATTGTGTTTCATTCAATACGGATAAAGCGCTAGGAATTGCCTGCTGGACTCCTGAAGATGTATTTGAATTGCATGCTCAATCAGCAGGTTTTTTACGTGGGCTTTTATGGTCAGATAAAACTAAACGATCTCTAATGAACTGTGCATCTGGATCATGGCAGGTTGTCATGAATATAAAACCTGGTTGGGAAATAGATTTACACTTTCTTCTGTAGGAGAGGTTGCTGCCAACTGCATAGTAAAGTAATAACAGTTCACTGGCAGAGCTTTATGTTTGAAGGTCTTAAACCTCTTTACACCTAAGATGATCTATATCACAAGCTTCACTCCAGAGTCAAGGAAATAATGGCCCAAAAGCCTCAAGTCACCCTGCAAGTAACCGGGACAGTGAAAACCAAAACTGAACTCTGTTGAGATCTAGGTTAATGTGTGATCCTTTGCACATTACTGCCTTCAGACTTGGAAGAGCCCTGCCAGTTATATCTGGGACATCTTGGACCAAAAAGCTGTTAAGAAACCAGATGATACCTCCTTGCTAACCAACCATGTCACTTTTCTTCAGAAGCCTGGGGAGCACCAAAACATTGTGATGAACACTTGGTTGCAAGTGTAGCTGAATACAATTGCTGGAGAAAATGGTGTCATATCAGTACGTTTTAGTTTAAATTAAATTAAGAAATTCCCTTTTATTTTTTTGTGTGTCTTAAAGCTGCTCTCCAAGATCACACAAATCAAATTACTGTTGTTTCAGTGTTAATACTTCAGAAATTTGTGGAGGATAAGCCTTTGCTTAAAATACATGAGCGTTCATGTGCGAGATGTCTTGTCTGTATCTTTGCTCTAGGAGGTTCGTTCGACGTTGTTAGTGAGCCCAGGGCAGGGGTCCACGAGCTGCTCATCTCATCTATGTCTGTTCTCAGCCTTCCTTCATTTTGACCTGGACTTACCATTTCCAGTTAAATTTCTTTCTGGCACAAGGCAGATATGGTCAGGTACATACCTGTTCTTCTCAGTGTCTTAAGACTCGGATGTAGTTTCACTTCTACCAGTAGGCTGCTCTTACTGGCCTGCCCAGCACCTGCTGTACATAGTGGTTATCCTTCCTACAACATTTGGAAGTGACAGTTGTTTCCAATTTTGATATTGAAAGTGAACCAAATATACATTTTGTTTTACTTGGAAACAAATATTAATTTTCTTTCTTGCTTCTCTGGAAAGGCAGGAATGCCTTTGCTCCATTTTAAATAGTGTTATGACACAGCATTACAAGAATAAAAAGTTATTCTGGCTTTTTCTAAACTCTCCTTCCTTTCCCCTCCCCACTGACACTATTCAAAATCTGGAGGTTTAGTTTCAGTCTGTCCATCTTGCACAAAAACTTTGTATCGTTCATGTGCATTGCATTCTGCAGTCTTTTGAAGGCCAAGGCCTTGCACTGATTTCTGTGCTGGTGGACTTTGCCTTTGAATTCAGCATAGAGGCTTGCTGGGATGCGCACGTGGTCTGTGGCTGGTGTAAGTACCATGTTTTCACCTTTAGCCACCTGATTCCTTCAAGCAAACGGCAACTCTTCTCTGAAAGGACATAGCTCAACTCTGTAGTTCATAATTTCTAAAGTTTGCTGCCTACCATTGGCCTTGCACTTGTCCAATGAGTCCAGAGCAAGTCAGCCTTACTGCTCATACCTAAATCAATTCGGTATTGCATCTGCAGGGAACCTAACACACGCTGAGCCACACCTGCCGTCGGTGCTACTGGGGTATCCGGAAAGCTGACAGATCACACAAGAGGTAGGCGGTGCTGCCTAAAATTCTTACGTAGCGTGTCGGACTTGCAGAACTTTGTCTCGAGTTTTAAAACACTGGTTTATGCTTTCTACTGTAGTAATGTGCTGTAGTAGTTGTCCTTAATGCATCAGAAATCATTTAGCTCACCAGATGCATTTAAGTACCAGTGTAATGTCCATCTTTGTCATAGGTGAAGGCACTCTCAGGGTGGTTCTGTTTCATGAAGAAAAGATGTTCTGTTTCCTTAGAGAAAGATCGTGTTACTTGAACTTACCCAAGATAGCACATGTGCACCTACACCAACCAAACAGGGTCATTTGGCACATCAGTGGGAAAAGTGTGTGTGCTTCTTGATGCATTACTGCATTTAACTAGCAAACTTCCAGACTGTGGAACAATTACTGGTGCGTGTGTGATAGTATTGATTTTTATGGTGAAAGGGAAGAACTGGACTTGGTTATCCACTGTGCAGTTTGAAATGTGGCATAGGATCACCACACTGAACTGGAGACTGTGGAACAGCCTGGTCCTGTGTTTTATTTGGAGGACAGTGCTTCACGCTGCTGAGTGTATCATTGACTCTCTTGTATTTTCTGGTAGCCCCAGTGACTGAACAGATCCCAGACTAGGAGATGGCTTGAATCCAGATTAGGAACAGATGGACAAATAAGAGAAGTAGAAAGGGATGATCCCAAAACCAGACAGGCTCTGCCTGATTGCTTAAATAAAGACAGTTATGCTGTAGGAACCACAGTATCTTCCTGCCAGAGCATGCCGATGTACGTCTCTCGTCATGGCTTACATGGCAGTTTGACACTACTTGCTCATAACATCAGCTGAACAATCTGCTGTACAACCATCCTGCAAAACCTCAGTTCTCCAGATATTTATATAGATGTGTAGGACAGAGTTGTAATCAGTAGTTCAGCATTTCCTTAGGAAGGATGGGCCTGGACTTGTATCACTGCGTTGTGTTTCATTTCATTCCAATAGAAAAAGACTCTGTTTAATGATTAACAGCTATTTCTACCTCTTAGCAGGCTGGGTAGCCCAGTGTAATATGGTATAGGAGGAAAGCACAAAAAAAAAGTGTCTTTGCCAGACATAGCATCCCCACCACACTGGTCAAGAGACAAAAGCTTTTAGTGTTCCAGAAAAGAATTTAAAACATTTTACATCAAACGGCTGCAGAAGTTCAAACATGTCACCACTAGCCTGTGGCACAGAATGGGATAACGTTTGTCGAAAAGGCTTCTGAGAAAGGGAAAATGCTATCAGGCATTTTCTATCAGGCTAGAAAACCATATCTGGTTTTCTAGCTTTCTGTACATCTCATGTATAATGAATACTTTCCATAGTGGATGGGGAAAAAGAAACATAATGCACAGCTGCTTTTGTATCACAAAATAGATGTCAAACAGCAATCCCTAAAACGAGAACAGAACTGCTGCCTGTTCTGCTCCATGGCTGAAACCTCTTATTCTTGCAGTATGTGGCTGACATCAGACAGAAAAGCAAACAGGAGAATTCCCTAAAACTGGATCCCGGTAGGCCCAGTTTTGTCTTTGCTGAGACTTGACTCTGCCATGGATGGAGAGGATTCTCAGCGGCCAAATTAATTTCATTAGGAGGTTTCTGCTTGTGTTCCAGGTCACTAAAAGGTGATGGACCTGGGCAGCATGAGACAAGGAGGACACTTTAGTCCAGCACCTGAACTTGCAGTCGTGCAAACTGGAGCTCATAATGTGAGATATGCCAATGCAATCCTGTTAAACACAGGGTCTGGACAGAAAAACTACATGGGGATTAGGAGATCGCGGGCTGGGGTGGGGGGAGGAATTACGTACCTGGGAGAGAGCATCGCAGCAGTGTGTGGAGTGGCAGGTCAGACCCACGCTGGGCATTGGTGACCCTAACTGCCTTAGGGTGGCAGGGTACTAGCTTTTCTTGTGCTGAACTTGGGGCTGATGCTAACATCTGCAAGACTTCAGAGAGCGAGAGCAAGAGGGTTGTCCCTGCAGCGCGCTGTTCAGGAAATCCCGTGGCATATAACGACAGAGGGAGCTGGTCTGGCCTCAAGGGGAGCAACATTCACCGAAGTGCAAATGTTTCTGTGTCCCCCCAGCCACCAGGGATCAGAAGCAGATCTGCCAACAGCTCCTCTGGCTGTTCCACCATCGCGGTGTCAGGACTGCCAACATTTGCAGTGGAGGAGCTAGGCCAGCCCTCAGCTGGACATTTCCTGGGGCTGGGGACCACCGCAGCCACTCTCATCCCATGCAACTACCTCAACTGCAACGGCTGCCTGTGGGCCGGAGGGGCTAGACCCCTTTCTGTGACTTCCTCGCTCCTTCATTGCCACTGGATTTACAGGAGTGGATCCAGTCTTGCGTGCCCAGCGCTCCGGTGCCCCACAGCACCGCCTTCCACGGGGAGCCTGTGCTCGCCGCGACGAGCCCCACAAGCCGTCGTGGCGGTGGCACTTGCTGCAGGGAGGGTTCCCTTCTCCCTGTGACTCCCAGGCCTGTGAACCTGGTACCAAGCTTGGACCCTTCCCAGTCTGGGCTGGATTTGTCCCTCAGCCCGGAGGGGAGTGAAAGGCTCTTTATCCCATCTTACCTTCCCGTGCGTGTTTGATCCCTCCCACAGGCTTTTCCTGTGCCTTGGGTTTCACGCTGCCTGTGCCTTCTGCCTAGTTTTATTCAGTTTTAAACCTGAATAAAGTATTTATCTAAATATATCCAAGCCTCTCCCTGTAATACCTTGTGAGCTCTGGGGGCAGCGAGCGATTCCGGCCACTTTTCCGACTTGTGCGAAAGTAATTGGCTCCCGTAAAAACGATTGTACAGTAATTTAGTGTTGCAGCCTTTCAGGCCGAGCCAAACGGGGAGGGTTAACCCCGGGTTAACGTCTGGCATTCCTCTGGTCCCCGAAGTCGGGCGCTGCCGGCTGCGCAGCGCAGCCGTAACGTGGGCTTGCCGTGGCTCCTAGACGCCTCCTCGCTTGGTTGTCCAAGAGGAGCAAAGGTATGAAGTGATATTAATAAGAGCCTTGATGCTTAACCAAGCTACGGGTCCAGAGGAGAGGTGGGTATTGGGTCTTTTGGAAGCTAGCTAAATATAGATGAGTATTTTAAATACTGTATTTATTCAACCAGTAATGACAGGCTGCTTTTTTTAAGAGGTTCATTTTGTCAAAAGCAAGTGTTCTCTTCCTTGTTCCCAAAGTTGTTTGGTGTATGGTGGTATTCCCTCCTCCTCTGTACTTTTCTTATTTTGGCTAATTAAACTAGAATGGTCAATTCCAGTTTTTCATGTCCCGTTGCTGTGCTGATTTACTTCAATTTATTTAGCATTTTGAAATGGCATCTATTTAAATTTGGAAGGAAAGAAAAATAAATCTGCTAAATATATTTTTATTCAGATCATATGTTGTGGTTTTTCTCTTTTTGAAGAACGAGGTCTAATTTTTGAACCTGAATTCACTTGGCACTGGTCTTGGCTTCTGCAGCGATGGGCTTCCTTTTGTTTTAAACTAATTTTCTTTATTCTACTTCTGGGCTACATTTGTGTCTCCATGCTATGAAAGCTTTTATGCGTGCGTCCAATTTGCAACTGCTCATCTGAGTAAAGTTAAGCACATACCTAAATATCTGCAGAGTTGGGGTTGCAGGACGGCTCTGTTGCCGGTCCTACGCGCAAGGCTACGAATCTGAAGCGATGCCAGTCCTTGTGCTTGCTGGCTACCCCGCGAGCTCCAGCAAGCCGTCCTGCGACACACCGTTCTCCTTTCTTTTGTATCTCGGGGTCTGGAAAGCCGGTGCCTTGTTCTTTTTTGGCCAGCATGCTTTTCAAGGGGGAAAAAAGGTTACTGAATGCTTGCTGGTTTTGGAAGAGAGAGCAAGTGGAAGAGAGCGGGAAGGTGCAAGGTGTATTCGACAGCAGAGGAATTTCCACACGCTTCTTTGCAAAGTTGTGGGAGTTTTTTTGATTCTTTTTTCTTTGTTTGTTTGTTTGCTTTTAACTCAAGGCATTATCTTAAACACTTAGAAAAATGTATTCTAGCCAAGTCTGTGAGGAATGCGTGACTGAGAAACATGGAAAAAACAGCTGGGAAGAAAAAAATAGCAGAGAAAATAGAGATCTTAGGTGATCTCTGAGAAGCTGTGTGACTCCTTTTTGTCCCTAGAGAGCCCCAGTCCTCAAAGCTCTCCTGGATGGGTGGTCTGAGCTCCTGGGACCTCACGGGGTTGATGTGGGTTTGTCCATGTGCAGGAGCTTCTCACACCTATCTGGATGTGTGTTGTTTTGCTGCGCTCTCCTCAAAGGTTTCCACAAGGCTGTTACTTACTTACCCTAGGTGTAATGCTGCTCATTTCAAATCTATTAGTGCTCTATTAATATTACTTAGAGATTCATCTTTTAAAGCCAGCAAGGAAAGTAAAATGCAGATGCTTCAGAGCATAGGTATGAATAAAATTTTATGCCTATAGAAATTGGGAGCTGTAAAGCCACAGTCCTTGTGAGCAACCACAACTCAGCCAAATACATATATTACAGAAGAAAAGTCCTCAGCATGCCTGGTAACAGAAGATGTCATGTATACAGGAGGTCTGATTTGTGGTGGAAACCTTAATTTTTGGCCACATTCTGAGGTCATTTTTTGAGTAAAACATGCATTGCTGAGTAAGGCCAGTGAGTCCTTGAATTTTCTGCTCTGTATGAGCATAACAAAATTTCCTTAGCTTCCTGTCTGGTACTTGGTGGGTCAATGTTGATCCCATTTGTGGCTGTATTTTTTTTTCAAGGGGAGGGTCTCTAAGTTTAGTGCCCATATCTAGATTTGAGATGCTTTTGTTCTCTCTGATTCCTTCCCTGTCTCTGGAGAGATGTGGCCCCATATCTCATAGGAGAGACTCCAGGCATCTCGGGTCTGAGGCCCAAACCCAGACTGGTGCCTCAGCACCTTGCAGGACCTGTCCTTCGCACCATAGCCCTTCCAGCACGGGGTGCCCTGCAGCCAGCCCTCCATCCTCAGGCAGCAGGGGAAACGCAGCTCTTGCCTCTGCCTGCAGCTCTGCCCTAGCAGTTTCCTCTCTGCCCGTAGCCTGGTCCCTGCTCCGTCCCTTCCTGTCGAGGTGTCCTGTGTCCCCCTCTGTGCCCTGCCTCCCTCGGCCCGCACAGCACTGCTGAACCTGCCCCTTGGAGGCTGGATCTCTGCTCATTAGCTGATGTTTGCTGAAACCGGATACCTGGGGCACCCCAGCCAGCAAGCGGAGTCCCCTGGCTGCAGCTATTTAAAAGGACAAGGGCAGCCTTATAATTTCCACCTCTTTCACATCCATGTCCCTCCTAGCGCCTGGTCCCAACCCATCTTCTCTCCTGGATCCCTGCAGCATCAATGACCCACGCGCGGAGTCACGGCCCGAGGGGGAGCTGCCTGCACGAATCCTGGGGAAGGATTATCTGTTGAACCTGGGGGAACCTCAGACTTGCCAGAAAGCCTTGGCTCGGTCAAGGCCCATAAGCCTGGGAGACACCTTGTGATTGAAGGGGAAAGAGGGAGGAAAGAGCTTGGTTTTTTTTATTATTATTATTACTATTGTTTTTAAGTAGAAGCTGTTGTAAGGTGCTGGGACAAGTGAATGCCAATGAACGTGGGGCTGCAAGGAGACGTTGCACAGCCTCTCACCTTGCTGCAAAGTAAGTGGCCAAGGCACAGAAACAGGGCAAGGGGGAAGGGAGCAGGGCTGAGGGGGGCGACCGGGGGGCGGAGAGGAGAGGAGGCAGGAGCACCTGGTGGGGCTGGCTGCCTGGGGGCAGGAGGGCTGGTGGTGCCCTCTGGGCCAAGCGCCTGCAGGAGGAAAGCCCCCGGCTCCCCCCACCCACGGTTTCCTGCTCGTGCAATTTTGGAGCAAAGCTGAAGGATTTGCTTTGTCCTGGGACACGTGCGGACAAAAGGGACCTGGCCCTAATACCGGGGTGCGTAAGGTGGCAGGAGCTCAGCGGACGTTTGCGTAGCTAGAAGAGGAGGGGGCTGAGGGATACGGTTTTATCCCCGCTGATCGACGCGAAGGCTCTTCTCCCCACGGAGCTGGTTAAGTGGGCTTGGGCTCTGATTTATTATGACAGACTCTGCATAAAAAATTGATTTTCTCCTCCCTACCCTTGGGGCTCCAGCTTGCATCCCTTGCTGGTGGGCGGAGAAAGGGTCCAGGGGTGCCCCACGCCCAAATCACCTGTGCCCTCCCCCCGGCACAGCGGGGCAGGATGAGGAGGCACCAGCGGGCAGAGGGTCTCGGCCACCTCCGCGCTCCGATCGGCCCCCTCGGAGCACCGAGCCGAAGGGGAAAAGCCACGGCGGGTACCTTTTAGCGCGGGTCCTTCGCCATCCCGCGGCGAGGAGGGGTGGAAGCAGCTTTGGGCAGGGTCTGGGCCGGGGCTGCTCTCCAGGCTTGCCCCCGCAGGTGAACGCCGCGGGGTGGCCGGCGGTGGTCCTCGGCGGCCTCCCCGGCCCGCGGGCGCCTGGTCCCCGCGCAGCTCTCTGCTCTCTCCCGCGCCCCGTGCGGACTGGAAGGGGTCCTCGGATATTTCTCTGCTGTTCTTCTGGCTGAAGAGTTTCTTTCTTTCTTTATTTATTTATTTACTTTGTATTATTTTTTGTAAGTGCTTCGATATTACGGAGGAGGGCAGCAGAGAGAGGCACCAGGGACATCCTTAAATAATTTTCATTTCTCAAAATCTGCCTTTTCCTCTTCTCTCTAAGTCCAGAGGAGAGATCCTTGGGGGGGTAGGAGGCACATCTGCACTACAAATAAAAATAATTACAACCACCAACCAAATCAAAAAAAAAAAAGTAACAGCTAAGAAAAAAACACTTTCAATCAAGGACTTTGGAAATCAGAGATCACAGAAATTGTACTAATAATAAGGAGGAAAAAAAGAGAGGCGAGAAATCCAGCGACCATGGGCCAGCCTGGCTTCCTAGCGTGTACTTTCTGTTCTCTCTCCTTTTTCCCAAGGTAATTGCAGTCTGCCGAGAGGGAGTTAAATGGGATTAAAAGATCTGTGTAAGCAAAAGGACCCAGAAGAGAAGGAGGAAGGAGTGAGCCGTCCGGGCCAGGGGGTGTCTTTGACACAGCTGAGCCCCTTAGAGAGGCAGAGAGCTGAGCTCCTGGGAAGGATGTACCCACAAACCGGCCTGTCCCCCTTTTTCTGATGGATTGCTGCAAAAATTGCCCGAAAGAGACAATGCACTAAACGTGATGGAGCCGGAATCAGAGCCGGTCTCCAAACTCAGAGCTACCGCAGCAGGCAGGGGGTGAGTACAAAGTCCTACTTCTCCCGGCGCTGGGGAAGGGCATCCCGGGCGGCGATGGGGTTCCTTGGGCGGCGGGGAGGGCTCGGGGTGCCGGAGGGGGAGGAGAGGGAAGAGGCAGCCTGGAGGGAGAAGGAGAGCTCTGCTCCCGGGTGGCTTGGGATGGGGTGGGGGAAGACATTCCTTCTGCCAGGGGATGATGTGAAAAGTCCTGGGCTGGAGAGGAGAATGGGCTGGGAGGAGGGTGGCCCGGCTGGAGCAGGAGGGGTGGCGGTGGGGTTGAGGTGTGCGGAGGGGGGAGCGAGAGCGTGGGGGGCTGGGGGAGAGGGCCCGGTGCTGCAAAGGGCAGGGGAGACCCCCCGTCTTCCCAGGCACTGGGGAAAGCAGCTCCCAGTTCACGAACTGGGCTGGGGGGGAGGGCGCGGATGTTGCACCCGCATGAGATGCAAGCACAGGCAATTCCACCTTCCCGGTTCCCCTCACGCACGTACACCCTTTGTAGGCACAGCAAGCGGCAAAGGCTTTGCAGCCCTTCTGTGGGGCAGCGTGGAAATGCCGCGCTCTGACCCCGCGCTGCGGGGACGTGGGGGCACGGGTACCTGGAGATGTCCTCCGCAGTCCTCCAAAAAATGGGAGAACCGTAGGAAGGGCTGAGGGGCATGTTCAGAAGGGCAGGCGTGTGCACGGTTGCATGTTCTTCATGTGTTTGATATATGCATGCATGTATATATATACGTATGTACACACACACAATTACACTACACACCCTGCCTGCCATCTTTTCCGCTCCCTGAGCTTTTACTATTACTATTCTTATTGCATGTATTATTGTTGTTATTGTTGTTATTTTCCTGGGGACTAGCAAAGGGTTAATCCCTCTGGTTGCGTTGTCGGATGTAATGATGATTTACCGACACTCCCTTGGAAAGACTGGGATTCTTCTGCCTGGCAGTTTGAAAAAGTTGTGTACAGGATCCCAGTGCTTCTTGCCAGACTTAGATGGAGTTGAAGGACGGAAACGGGGCGAGGGGCTTTGTGGGCCCCCTGCCTGCACGCAGACCCGGCGAGGGTCACCCCGGCTCCCGCAGCCACCCCTTTCGGCGCTGCGCCTGGAGTCTGGACGTGGATGAATGTGCAGCTTCCTTTGTAGGCGCAGTGCACGCTCTCCATGCGTGCATGTGTCTGTGTGTAAGGTTATGTGGCGAGATCAGAACCGCTCCCAGAGGCTGCAACCAGCTCTCCATGAGAAGTGTATGTGTGTTTATGTGCTCGTAGGGACCGAAGTTCAGTGCTTTAGGGTTTTTTTGTTGTTGTTTTTCTGGGGGTTTTTGGTTTTGTTTGGGTTTTTTTTTTCCTCTTGCCCAGACGTGGCTCTGGCATGCCCGGAGATGCTAGAGCGTCTCCCAGTTGCACCTTCTCAGCGCTGGGCATTGGCTTGAGGGAAATGCTGACCTGGCACGGGGGCCCAAGGCCACGTGAGTGTGGGCTGTCGGTCACAAATGGAAAAGTCTAAAGGGGAACAGATGGATAAAGGTTTACTGGAAAGTCCGAGATCACTGCTGTGTTATGGCAAGGCAAGGGAAAGAAGGGCCCCGATGCTGGGGAGATACTTGGCACAAGGAAAGGTCACTTTACAATGCACTAGCTCGTGAGCACGATGGAGAAGTTTACTAAGATCACGCCGCAAATGAGGAGAGAGAGCTCGTGCTCGAGCCCTCGGGCACGTCCGGACCGTGCCGAGGCCGGGGTTAGAAAAAAGGAGCCGGGAGCGGGGCAGGAGGAAGCAGCGTGGCTGCCTGCTCCGCGGAGGTACATAGCTGTGCTTACATCTCAGCGTCCCAGACTAGCGCCGTGCGCGGCTGGCTGTACGGGATTTGCCTGTTGCGGTGCCATGGGAAATCTGCTGCTCTTCCGTCTTTCCTGGTAAAACTGAACGTGTGCGTGTCTTTTGTTCCCGTGCTCTGCCCTCAGTTAAATCCCTACTAAGCGTGCTGCTGGTTCTTTCCCTCCTCGGCAGAGGTCGCTTCCTACCCTTCGCATTATTTCTGGTGGGGTTTCGGCGCCGGGTTTGTGCTGGCCTGGAGAAGTTGTGCTGCGCGTTCTGCCATTTCTGCAGCTGGATGCTCCTGCTGAGGCCTCTAGCCTTCACAGGGCTCCTCTGAGCTGAGAGCTGGCTTGTGCCTGCGCTTGCCGAGACACCCTTGTGCCTCCGAGCTTCCCTCGGCGGGGGTTAGGGTGGCGCTGCCTGAAGGCAGCTCGTATTGGGAACCGTCTGGTGTGTTCACACGTGGCACTGGGGGCCCTGCAGCATCCTGGGGAACAGAGGCTGGTGGGTGGGTAGTTACCGAAGGCGAGGAAGAGCTGCGGATGGGAGTGGGAGGGCTGCTTGACCAGCACCGCGTTTCCATGCAAAGGAGAAGCAATTGCGGAGCACACTGGAGGAACCAAAGGCCTTATCCTGGTGCAAGCAACCAAAGCTTGCAGAAAGAGAAGAACACAAAATTTTACAGGCTTGATAAGCTTAAAGTGCTCCTCTTGATCACCTCTGTTCACGCATTTTCAGTGAGAATAGGGTTTCTGAGGCTGCAAAAGGTTTTGCACTTAGCTGTGTTGGGGGGGAGTGTGTCCGGGCTGTAGCTTTTCTGCTGTTTAGCTGCGGCTGTGCCACCTCAGCCCCAGCGCTGCGTCCTGGCCGTGGAGGAAGCTTGCTTACCTTGTACTTCTGGCGGCCTCGGCTGAGCGCCTGTTTGCTGTCACAGCGCCGAGTGCGATGCTGCTTCGGGGCTGCTCAGCCAACGTGCTGGCTGAGAACACCGCCAGCCCAGCTGTACAGCTGCACCTGGCACTGCCAAGGTGGATGGCAGTGTCCCGGCCTCATGGAAGGCCTGGAAGGGCCAGCTCCTGTTTCAGGTGGCAATAACCATCCAAGCAAGCCGAGTAGGTGATCTAGGGACAGACTGGCACCGTGGGCACGTTCAGCAGCAGCCAGACAAACGGCATGTGCGTGCTGGGTGCTCTGGAGTAAAGCGGAGACGATTGCATGGCCTCTTGGAGCGGTATCCCAGGAGGGAAGAACTGGCTAGGGCACAGGCTGAGGTTGCAGCATTCGCATCCCGACTCTGCTGCCTCTGTGTGTCTCTTTGCGCTAATCATTTCGTAAAGCTCCTAGCTTCACCCCCCTCTCAGCACCAGGCTGCAGGGGATAAAAGCTGCCCAGCTTCAAGCGGATGTTTGTTGTGGTTACATTAAAAACCAGGGGATGCCCAGGTCTTGTGGTGAGAGGGATATGTGAAATGTCTGAACAGACAGGGATATGCCGAGCCTGGGTTTTTTTTTTCCCCTCTTTCTTTGCTAGTCTGTCAGGGACATAAGTGGAAATGACGGACTTGTACTGAGGTGCAAATGGAGACCTGGAGACCGTTGGGAATGCTGTACAGCTCTGCTAAACTGCATTCACAGAATGAAGGAGTGCAAGGAAGTTTGTTCGAAGGACAGAAGAGGAGTTAGATGACAGATCATGCTTAGCACTTCTGTTTGATGAGGGCTCTAGTTAGATCACTGGGAGCACAGAGGCAAAGGCTCCAACGAGCGTTGTCACTTCCCTCAGTAGTAAAGTCAACAACCCGGACAGATAGTGGTGGTGAGTAAAGAGAAGACCAAGTAAGGGATTGGGGAAGATTCCCTATCGATGAAAAGACAGAAGATTAGTTCCCAATTAGAAAGACAAGTGGCTCAAAACCGATCAGCCCCTCACCTGCAGATATCAGCATCAACCCTCAGAAGAACAAGGCTGCCTCTTCCTGGGAGGGTTATGTCACGAGAGAAGCTAATGCTTCATCTACATGTTTTCTGTACTGCAGATCTGTGTTTCCCTCCCAGAGAAATCCTCAGAGGAGCCATAAGTGCTGGGAGAGCGAATACCAGTCCTCCTTTATGCATCCAGACCTTCTTTGTGCCTGCCTGATATACAGACCTTTAGGAGAGCACAGCTGCTTTGCAGTGCTTGAGATCTACTGCTGTATCACTGCCAGGAGCTGTGGTCCCTCCCCTTTGTGAAAATGACTCCTCTTTTTCATCAGGCCCTGGTGGATCATTCTTACACTACTAGGGGCCTCCTCCTAAGGAAGCAGCAGCTTTTTCTGGTCCACACTTGCCAAAGCCCTGAGATAGATCTCTGCAGGCATAGTACTAAGTGCTTTTTCATCCCGAATTAAGATTAGAATTGGCAGAAATAGTGCTAGAGAAACCCTGGGAATTTCTGGTTTTACACACACATTCCAAACTCTGGGGCAGGGTGGAGCGATTGAGACCTCCTGGTGCAAGATCATCCCAAGGATGGGTCTCAGTCTGGCCTGGAGTGTTTCCTCTCCGAGGGAGTTTCCCATTTGTGCTACTGTAGTCTGCAGTAATAGCAGTGGGACAATCTTTGAAACCCTCCTGCTTTGTGCTCTGCCCAGGGTGCTGTTAGAGCTCAGGTGGCCACCCTGATGTCCTGCGGCTTCATCCCTATTCCTCTATGGCTCCATGCGCAATGAATTCGTAGTTCTCATCTGAAAATCTGTTTTGATAAAAGTGTGACCAAGGAGCATTCACCTACAGTGCTGTGGGTTAAATTCTGGATATTTTTGTATATTTGATATTGGATGATGTTTTGGGGAGCTTTTTTTGAACGCCGAAGTCCTATTGAAAGGAAGTGAATTTCCTTTCTTGCCCGTTTAATATTGACAGTTTCTAGATCAGCCTCAAATTTCTGTGTTTTAAAATGACCATGGAAATGTATCTACCCAGATCATATCTACCTGTCTGCTTTTCTCTCTCTCTTTTTTTCTTTTTCCTCCCTTAAAAGAGTAGATGTTGAATAGAGGTTAAAAATGAATACTGTTTCATACCTCAGGAACTTTCCTCCCCTTGGCTAGCTGACTTTTACAACAGTGCTTGGATACACCAGACAAAATCTTTGACGAGACGTATAAGTCAATAGTTGGCTTATGCTGCAAAAAAAGTTCAAGCAAATGACTACGCAGTGTCAATACGTCCGCACAGCAGAGATTCACAACGCTCTGCCCTGAAACTGAGGGGGAGAGGAGAAATACTGCAGCTTCCAGAAGCCCCAGAGAGCCAAAGTATAGAATAAGGTTTCAGCCCCCAAAAGCTGGGAGTGGGACTGATTCCCCAGTGCAGCTGAAGTCTGGATATGTACGCTCTGATTTTTTGTTTTCTGTTAACGGTCGAAAGTTGCTGGGGAGTCTTTTAAAATAATCGCCAACAGTGGTGTGCGTGGGATCTTAAGCATCATATATATTTTCCCCTTTTAAGAAACATCGTCTAATCTACAACTAGAGACATAGATTTGCCCTTCTTGAAAAGCAATTTTCTGCATTCAGCTGGCTTTTGGGCCTTTTGGACAGAAAAACTACACCTGAATAGAGGGAAGTAGGGGGAATCGTTTTTCCATCCTGCAAGAATTTTTGCAATTTTGAAGACATTTCCTACTGTAGTTAAGGGCAAGATATATATACGTGTGTGTGCATGTATATGTAAAAAAGTAAAAATGCTGATTTGGACCGTTGGAACGTTTTGTTCATCTTTGATCCATCTGAACAAACGTGATGTCAGAATCATTTGGACTTTTCTTTTTTCTTAAGAAAGGAAGGAGCAAAACTCTTGATTAAAAAGAAGAAAAAAAAAAACCTGAAAATTTTCCAATCGATTCCAACAACCGTGAAGCTAATCACAGCTATTCTACAGATTACTTTAGCTTTGTCAGATTTGCACTTTTGTTTTACTGATAATTCCCAAGCAAGACTATCCTGGTGGCTGTCACCTCAAGATTGTCCCTAGCTTCATTATAGTGCTTTATTCCTCTGTTACAGAAGCTGGTGATTGTCAGGTTAGAACTAATATGTTCAGCAGGATTTTTCCTTTATTTCTGGTCTTGAGACAGCTGTCTCGAACATGACTTTGCTCAGTTTGGCAGCCAGTCACACTCTGCACAGGCAGCATAGAAAGGAGATGACTCTTGCGTTCACTCTACAGCTTACCTTGCTCAGAAGTCTGATCTCTTAATGCTCATTAAGAAAGCGGTGATTGAATCTGGAAGCTGAAAATCCAGGGCTCAGTTTTGCAACTTGTACACTAATTAGTAGACCTGAATTCAGTGCCTTTCTAAAGAGGGTCACACCACCATGTGCAGGGACCTCTAGGAAATGTAGTTGTCTCCTCACATCCCGAAGGCACCAGTTCAGGTCTTAAGGATCTTGTGGTCACTGTTTACGAGAAATGCATAGGAGCTCCTCAGGATGCTTATTCTAGCTGTGACCTGCGTGCATGTAATCCTCATTGGGAAGATGCTACTGCCAAGCCTGAGTACTGCTATTGCCTGTCTTTGCGCTCCTCTGTTCTTCTCTTGCACTGCGCTTTGGACACTGATTAGTTCTCATGGACTGAGCAAAGGAATCTGCAAAAAGGAGTAAAGCAAAACCAAACTATAGTCAGTAGCTTCGTTTTGCTCATGTCACCACTAGAGTCCCCATGAACTTGCATCACAAGGTTTTAGTAGCACAGACTTGCCTTTGCCTGACGACTAACACAGCAGGATCCTCATTCTGATATTCAGAGTCCTGGGCAATATAAGAAATAAATGCCCTTAGCGGGTGCCTCTCTACAGAGTCTCTGTGAAAATCACTGGAGGTGGGAAGAAGCAAACATAAAGGAAAAGGTGGGTTTGAGAGTCCTTTTTAAGGAGAAAAGATTTCCTTTACTATTGCTACTCAAGTTGCTTATGCAATCCTGTCACTGCGGAGTTGTAACGGAAAAAGAGTTTGCATTATAAAAACCTGCAATAATTAACAGCCCCATCAGTCGCAGGTCTGCCATTTGGAAGCTGCTTTTGCTTTTTCCATTAAGTTGGTATATTTTGCCAAAGTGTTTTTCTTCAGTGTTTTGGCACTTGTTCCCACTCTCAACTCTTATAGTATTGGTTGTGTGAGGGGTCCAAGAGCAGGGCTGACGCCAGCTGGCTCCTATCCTGTGCGTTCATCTCTTTTGTAGCTCAGTCAGTGTCACTGGAATGGAATTATGTGCTGGATTTTCCCTAAGGCTCATCCCATCACTCTGTTGGTCAGCAAGGATTTTGGAAGCAAATTTTGCATGTGAAGGTACTCCTGTGCCCCTCCAAAAAACCACACAGACTTCAGTTAGGTGTGTTTTGTGCATGGGTGTCTGTCTTGTATATGACTGCACAAATCTCATCCTCACCAAAGAGAAGGTATCCTGAACCTTGGATGTGAACCTAGAAGTTCATATCAGGTTGGTCACTGCTTCCCCTCATTCACCCATGCTCTTGTAAGCAGTTGAGCCCTGTCGCTGGCTCTTTGGAGCCATGGTGAGGCCTTTACTCCACACACATGTGGACTTGTGTCTGTGGTTTAACACTGTGTTGCTCCTTTGGGTGTCAGCACAGAAATGTAGGCCTTCCTATGATGTGGGTTTTAGCCTCTTTCAAGTAATAAAAAATCTAGAGCTAGAGGGGGCTGTGAGGAATCATCATGTTTCCCTTCCTTTCTGAACGCCCCTGTGTGAACTGGGACACGAGGTCACCAGGACACAGCTGTCTCTTGTCCCTCTGACATTTGTATTCTGTGGGATGAAGTGGCCAAAAACCCGCCAGGCCTCCCCAGCTGGAGATCTCTCCAAGGGTCTCTGGTTAGCATATGCTCAGTTATAGCACATGGCAAAGGAATACTGTGATTTGGCTATTCCAAGCTGCAGTTCCTTCATGTATAAATTAAAGCAGCCCCTGAGCTCCTGAAATTTGCAGTCCAGGGTCAGAGTAATGGAAACAGCAAAAGAATAATGTGGTTCATCTCATTTGTTTCCCAACCGATGTGAGGCCACTCCAGTATTTCTCCCTTCAAGCCTTAAAATATTAGTGGCTGGATTCCTGCATGGATTTTTACAGTCAAGGCCAGATTTCCCTGCTGACCTGTAAATCACTGTGACTTCGTCCTAGCAGAGGGAATCAGTGCCCCACACTAGGTGAAGATCTGGCCCAGCCAAGGGTAATATGTTGTCTCAGTGTCCACTTTCTTCTTCTAAAGCTGAGACTTGATGGCAGGAGAAGAGTAATCTGTAATACTGAGTGGCAAACGATTTGGCTTTGCCAGCTCGGAAGAGAGGAGCAAGTTGCACTTCAGCACCACTTCGTGCATCCCAGCGTTCACGCTGGTTTGACTGAAATGAAGTGCAACCTGTGGATGGTCAAAATTGCTTTTCTCTGGCTGAGGTCTTTCTGTCATTTACATTTTTTGCCTCCATTCCTCTAGCTGCCTAACGCCCTTGCTGATCAAACTGTTAAATCTCATCTCTTGAAGATGAAGGAATCTCCAAATTTTCCACTAACAGGTTTAAATGACCTTAACCAAGGAGTTTCCTATGTTTGTTGTTTGGCTACAGATCAAGGAAGTTGGTGGGAAAGGAGGGTTTCAGCGAACTTTCTGTAAGAGCTTTTTCTTCCTTTCACTGGCACCTCAAGGCTTGAAGTTTAGCTATCAGAAAGGTTTGCCCAGTTTCTTGCAGACATGAAAGCGTTTGCTAGAGCACTGTGTTTGGATGTGTGCAGCTCTTGCACTTCCTAAGATTTCCAGCCACACCAAGCAAATGAGAAAGTCATAGTGGCATCAGGATAGGGTGCTGAGTGGTTCAGTGCCGTCCCCCATCTTTATGTGCTAAAAGACGAGTAGATCCAAGTAGGATTTTGTATGGTTAGAGTGATTTTAAGCATGTAGAAAAGCAACAGGACTCAGATTTTGTTTGCTGAAATGCAAGGGCAGCTTACGCATCACTGCGCGTCAGCTGTTTTGTACGTGTGCTCTCACTCACGTGCACTTATTTCTGGCATGTCCATTGACTTCTAATTTTGAATTATTTCTTCTTCCTCTTGGCATTTCTGGTGTTACATCCTAGACAGGATTAGTGCCAGCAAGTAGCAGTAGCGAGGGGCTACTGACTTTGTACTGATGATGATGATGATGTGTCTAAAGGCACTGGTTTGGTTCCAGTTCAGGGCTTGACTGGTGCCTGTAATGCTGGTGGGAAAACCTCCCACTGAATCTGGGGGGCTCTT
Organism: Rhea pennata; assembly: GCF_028389875.1. NCBI lineage: Eukaryota > Metazoa > Chordata > Aves > Rheiformes > Rheidae > Rhea > Rhea pennata. Next base: position 7,821,212 of record NC_084680.1, read on the forward strand.
GATCACTTCCAGGCAGCAAAATGAAATCTCAGTCGGAGATGAGTGCTGTTCTGCCAAGCACAGGTTCTCCGTTTCAAGAGTCACCTGGATGCTGCCACTGACTTCCCTGGACTTGTGATCAAGGAGAAGGCCTTTAACGGTGCTAGATTTTGTTAGCAATGTTACAGAAACTCATTTTTTTCTTCTCTTTCAATTTTTAGGGGACTCTGCTTTCTCTGGACTGTTTTATGTTTTACCTGGTTCCTGGGATTCACACAGGGAAATTCTGAAGGTAAATTATGCTTGTTGCTTGCTCACCTTTTTCTTCCTTTTTTCTTTTCCGTTCAATCAAAGTAAAAGCTGAAGGCTTTTGTATAAGTTTAGGATCATCATCTAATCAATGTCAGAGCCAAATACGTAGAATTAAATGCTTTTACTACTGATCATTGCAGTACTGATTATATAGATGGTGCAGCTAACAGCTGGCAAAAGAACCAGATTTTTACAGGTGATTGTGTCCCCTCAGGATTTTTAGAAGTGCTTGTCTGCCTGGTGGGAATGAAGCACTTAGGTGTATCTGAAAATGTTGCTGGCATCTACCTGCATTTTCTGGCACTTAACTGCTTTTAGAAAGTGCCCCTTCAGGCCAGGGCATTAAGGAATTAAACGTCTCTGGCAGATGGGTATTTCCTTGACTTGAATGCAACCTCGTTGTGCCTGTGCGACCCAGTACAGGCATGTAGGATGTTGCACATATAGAACTAAAGTAAGTCCTAAAAGTAAAACATGAGTTAAAAAAAAAAAAAAAAAAAAAAAAACTCCCAGAGGGCTTCTTAATAACAGAAATACCAGGTCTGGCTCAAGTACCTCATATGATGCGGGGGTATATTCCATAGGGAATGTTTGTATATTCTCGCCATGTCTTTACACTCGACACTGAGCATCCCCTCCCAGTGCTGCTGTGGGCACAGGATAAAAGATTGGGGTATAATAATCACTGACATGAGGAGTCAGCAAGCTTCAGAGCCAACAAAGTTGAAAGAAATTTGTCTTTACAGTTGATAGTGGGAGCTGAGCATCCCTGCAACATCTGTTTGTCAGGGAGCCATCTCATCTTAAAATAGCAACACCTCTTCCACATGGATGGTTTACTCAGGGTACATGCTGGAGCTTCCTCTATAATCAGTAGGCAACAGTTAGCGGACTAGCAGGCTCCAGGTCTCTCCTTTTAGTCTCCAAAACATGAAGGAAAAATAGAAAGTTGGTGAATGCTCAGCTGTGAGCCAGCCCATGGAGCCGTTTTTACAGAAAAAAGAAAATACATCCCTGCCATCAGCAATTTTGAAAAGTGTAATATTTTCCAAATTCTGCTTCAATGCAAAAGAGGTGAACATCTGGCTGAATTACTTAGTCAAGCAGTTTTCAGAGCAAGTTTTATGTCAGCTCATAAAGAGGCAGAACAAATACTGTGTTTTGGCGTCTTTTTCAAGTAGATTTTAATGTCCTGTTTAGAATCATCTTTATCCATCATTTTAATCCGAGGATAATTACGGGATGTTGGCATCTTTCTTGGTTGTTACAATCAGTGTAACAGAAACTTTTGCTTTACTCATAGTGCATTACCTTAGAGTGGTAGCTATCTCCCCACTTTGTGTACTTTCTCTGTGATAAAGGAATTTAAAAATCCTGCTTTGTTTCCTCAGTCAGAGACAGGCTCTTCTTTAGGGTACTTGCATCAAAAACTTCTGAGAAAGCCAGAGCTGTAAGCAAACACTGGTGACTTGAGACTGTATTATCACTCAAGATTTTTAAATATGAGATTTACAAAAGCAAATACAGCTTGTTCATAGATCTGAGTGAGGATGAAATTAGGCCAATGCATTTGGCTTTTGAAAACACCACAGTTATTGCTGTAAGGCTTAGGGGTCTTCCTGCACGCTGCAAAGCCAGGAAATGCAGAAGGTTACTTTCCTGTAAGTGTTACAAATCCAGAATATCATGGATTTAGTGAGTTCATCTGATGTGCACTGACTAAGGGTCTGGATAGTAAATTTTGGAAATGTAACGTTTATTCAACCTAATTTTGATTGTGAGCATCAGATCTCAAGAAGCAGAGAAGCATTTGTCTCGTGCCTTTTTACTATTATTTTTTGTAAAGCTTTTGGTGTGGGGGAAGGGAGGAAGAGTAAGAAGGAGGAAGAAAACGGTGATAAAATTTTATCTCCTCTTTCAGACATGATCACATAATTGTTCAGGTGCATCTCACTTCATATTCTGTTAGAAAAGTTTTTCCTGGTCGCTCGAACATTGCTACAGGAGTGCTATAACTAGCATCAAGGCACCTGGGATGAGGCAGCTCTAAGTGAATGGATTTTTTAAATAATGTGTTTTGATGGAAAAATCTACAGAGGAAAAAATTTGAAGGGGAAAAAAAGGCTGTGCTAAACTTGGAACTGTTTAAAGAAGCTAAAATTATCTTGCATTTTACGTTAGTCAATGACATCTCATCATCTTGAGGATATGCCCCACCAGCTTGGTGCAGTTGGCATGGGATGGAGAGGCAGACAGGCTGGGTGTACAGGAGTTGAGAGCTGTGTGCCTGGACCTGTTGTTGGAAAATCCACATACATGTCCTGCATTGAGGTTTGTTTTAATCAGGTTCTGCGTAAGCATCTAGAATTTGGCTCTATCTTAGTGGGTTTTGAGGGAGAGAGACGCTGGGTTGTGTTTTTCTCCTCCTTCTTGAGCACTGTCTGGTGCAGTTACTAACGAGGTAGTTGGATTGGTATTTCAAATAGCAGCAGCATCCTCTGAGCAGGGAAACATCCTTATGTCTTTGCAGAGCAGCTACCAAATGAATAAGCTTCTGGAGTGTAAAGTATCTCTGCCTTGTAGAGCCACTCCATAGTCTGTCTCTGGGAGAGAACCTAAAAATACATCTATAAACTGGAAGCTGGAGCCGAGCTCCTAGTTTAAGCAGTAAACTTATTTCCTTAGGGCTAAATCCTGATGCCTTTGAAGTCTGTGGCAAAGGTCCCACTTGACTTCACTAGAGACTGTCTTTGGCCTTTACTATTTCATGGGCTCTGGAAATGACCCAGTCTGGAGACACTGCTGTGCTTCCTCCATTCAACACATAGAGGGGAAGGCTCTATATTTGCTAAGCTGATGGACATTCCCTTTAGGCAGTACAGCATAAAGATGGTGGGAGACCAAGATTTCTTAGTATGAGAAAAGTACCATTATTAAGGCTTACACACACTCTACATAGAGTGGGAAAATTTCCATCCCCTTTCATGTCTGACACATCTTCTTCAGGGTAGTCTCTGCTAGAAAATGAGCAAAACTACCTTAAAAAAGGGAGGTGGAAATAAATCTGGTCTCAGACAAAGTAAATATTGGTTGACTTGTTCTTGCATACAAAAATGGCCAAGATTTTTGCCAAAGTCAAGGAACAGAGCTTTTCTCTCTATTCTCTCCCCTTCCTGGCCAGAGACATACAGGCCTCACACTGGCTTGAGTCTACAGCCCTTCCAGCCAACATTGAGGAACCTTTTTGAGTGCCAGTTCTCCAACTATTGGGAATTGTGCTGAATATTTAAGGGTGAAGGAGGCTAAATTCCAAGATACCTTTAGAAAAGTAGATTTTTTTTTTTGTCTGAACAAGCTTCTTTTAATCTAGGAAAGCTGCAATCCCTTGATATTAGCTGATACGCAGCCATGATTGGCACTGCTGCATTTCTGATTGTTGAATTCTTACCTTGCTAGATCAGCATTTGGATTAAATAGCCAAGGCAAACAGCCTGCCCAGCCTGGCTTCTCCAGCAAGCAGTTAAACAGGAGGGTTAGCTGGCCATTGAATAATGGGGATTGCATTTGGACAGGGAAGAGGGAAGGAAATACTATTCTTCTCACTCATTTTCAACAGTGGTAGTATCATGGCAATCATTATAGTCTTACCTTTAACTGTCTTTACTATGTGTTTAACATCTTTTCTTAGACCATATATTAGAGCTGTAATAAGCAAACCAGCTTTGGGGCATGTGAGCCCCTTCAGATCTGGACACGTTCACCTTCTTAACTCTTCTCACATAGGCCTGAGTGTCCTCCCCAGTTAAGTAGTTCAACTGAAGCTGCAGCCAGCTGGCTCCAGTTTGTGTTGCCGTTGCCTGTGAATCTGCTTTGGACTTGAGTTGTTTGTGCCTCCTGTCAGACTGTGGGGCTAGAAACCAGAGGGCTTGGCTCACCTGTCCATTGCAGGCTTTTCCAGGAGTTGAGGAGAAGGATAGGTGCCTCCAGACAGCTTCCCATCTTCTCTTAAACAAGGCACCCAACTCTTAGGTCATTGAGGCTAGAAGCCCTAGTTCTACCACTCAGTGACAGCCATAATTAAACTCTCAGCTCTTCACAAACCAGGTCTGGTTCCTCCTTCTTAGGAAACTAATTTAAAGCTGTAAGATGATCTGGTGGGGAAAAATGCTGCTATTGAGAACCTTAAGCAGTTTGGTGAAATCTAGGTGCAATTTTTTCATGAAGGTGCTGGGAGGCACCTTCACTTCCATAAACTCTTCAGAACCTCAAAGATCAAAAGCTGTTGCCTACTAATCTGGAAAGAGACAGATACTAGGCTTTTGCTGCCTTTGAAGGTTCTGTTCCTTGCCTTCTGGGGATATAAAATTTTGCAATCCCAGCTCAGTCTGTTGTTCAAAATTCCTCTCCAGCTGTGTGGTCAGTACTCAGAATTAAATCCCAGAGAAATGGAGTATTGATGCTCAGTGGGAAACTTCCTTGTGGTGAGGACTGCTTCCTCCAGAACATCTGGAGCTAGTCCCTGGTGAGACAGGACAGAGAGCCAGATGTACCATGGAACTGATGCTCTTTGGGAACTGCTGATTACTGAGTTGAGTGTGCACTTGCTCCTGACACCAAGTGCAGGAGAAAAAGCTGAGTGCTCTGTATCCTGATTATTTGAACACATTTGTGTCAGAGGATGACTGGGCTTTCCTGTTACTTGTCTCCCTTTTCTACTGGCTGGCTTGACCTCGTGTCCATGTTATGGGGATCCTCTTCCTAGGTCACCTAACAACCCACGTTTTCTCTGTGCTTCCTTTTCAGATGTGGATGTTCTTCAAAGACTGGGCCTGGCAGGGAAGAAGCCATCAAGTGGATGGTCCTTGTCACGTGCAGTTCCTCAGGGGGTCATTCCTTTCAAATCGGGAGTCATCTTCACTCAGCGAGCGCGTATTGAAGCGCCAGTCAGTACCATCTTCCCCAGAGGCTCCAGCACTGACCTGGTCCTGGTGCTGAGCTTGTGTTCCCACCGTATCAACAATGCTTTTCTCTTTGCTATCAAGAGTAAAAAGAAGAAACTACAGCTGGGGGTCCAGTTTGTGCCTGGGAAGATTATTGTGTATGTGGGCCACAAGCGCTCTGTATATTTTGATTACAATGTCCATGATGGCCAGTGGCACAATATGGCCATCAATATCCGAGGCCAGACAGTCACTTTATTTACTTCTTGTGGGAAGCACAGAGTACATGCGGATTTGCATTTTAAAAAGGACGAGGCATTGGATCCACATGGATCTTTCCTCTTTGGGAAGATGAACCAGCACTCCGTGCAGTTCGAAGGAGCCATCTGCCAGTTTGATATTTATCCTTCCGCCAAGGCAGCTCATCATTACTGTAAATACCTGAAAAAACAGTGCAGGCAAGCAGATACCTACCGGCCACACTTGCCCCCCCTCATCCCACTCCTGCCAAGGGATCCCAGTGTCTCCCCAAGTACCCCACAGCACATGGAGTCCTCACTTCAGGGTCTGAAAAACCTGACTACTGTGACCCCATCCTTGGAGCTCGGCAGGGTCACCACACCTCTAAAGAGTCGGAGTTCAGGTGCAACAACCATCCCATCAGTCTTATCCACGTCGCCACTGCCAAGACTGACAAACAAAGCCACAAAGGTCACGGTGGCACCATCTCCTGTTTCATCAAATACTGAAACGCAGCCGCCCACCCCTTCGCTCGCTCGGGTGATGACGGCAACCCTCAGGGTATCTCAGCCGACTCCCAGCACGCGCGTGGAGAAAACTCCCCTTCCCACTTCCAAAAAGACCCTACCTACAAGCCAGAGCCCTGCCATAACGAGCAGGAAGGAATCCAAGCAAGAGACCAAAAATAAGATTGACCAAAAACTAGCCATTGAGCCCTCTGAAACACCCAGTACTGTAAAGCCACTGAGAAGGACGACTGACAACACAACCAGCAATGTCCACTTTGTAACCCTAAAGCAAACCCCACAGAACCCAAGCAGTGGGCCCCTTCCAAAGAAGCATGTGCCGCCCCCTGCCAAGAAAGCGAATCCTAGCGATGTCCCTCTGATGTACTCCAGACTGCCTCTGGGGTCTGCTCATCCCATCACCAGAGCCAGAGCACAGGCCTTCAGCCTCACAACCCCAGCTGCAACTGATGGATATCAAATCTTTGACCCCCTTGGGCCCACTCCATTTCCATTTTTACTGGGATATCAAGGAACAAAAGGAGAGAGAGGAGCTCAGGTAAGTTCAGACTTATAATGATAGCTATGCTTTTGAAATCCAGCTGACTGGTTGGCAAAACATAACCCGCAAGGATTTCTATAATGTTTAGTGGAGTTCAGCACCTTAGAATGAAGACAAACACTTACTTTTCTGAAAAATCACAATTTTAGTGTATATCCCAGTGTACATTGTACTGCTCTGTGATGGTGGGTACCCCTTAAAAGTTTGCGATTAACGTTGTTGGTCAATGTAGTTTAAAAAAAAAAAAAACTCATACTGGGGGCTGGGATCTTTTGGTGGTTAAAATTTGGATGACCAGGTTGGGACTCTGTTCCACACCCTTACTTTTACTGCAGGATCAAAGGGACAGATTTGCAGGGTACTTTTCAAAAAAGGAGAAAAAAAAAATCCCACATAGGTACCTCAAAATGCACCACAAAATAATTTTTTCTTAACCTTGGTTGTTAACTTGCTTTGTACTTAAAATTCATATTTCCAGAAAAGTGTCCTGTTTTGGCAAATGCAAGTACAGAGATTGCTTCATGATTTTTTAAACAAACTCTCTTCCATTTTTATGGTGTAATTTAACTTTTTATTTTTCACAGCCCACACTTACTTAAAATGTGCAAAGAGTTTCCTTTATAAATTTAACTACTGCATTCCACACACAATAACCACTTTCTGGGTGTATATCTTGGCCATTAGAGAATATACATACATTTTGTAATGCTAAAAGCAGTCAGGCCACACTAATTATCTGCTAACTGTTTTTTTTTAAATCAAGTATGCAAACAGGATCTCTAAACTGGCCAACTTTCAGGAGGATTTGCTGTTCCAACCCAAGCCTTTCGCTGTATTGTATATGTAAGAGAGGGGCTGTGCATGTAAAATAAGTTTCTCCCAGACAGAGTCTTTGGTTGCCAAGTTCCAGCCTAGAGCAAATTTTTACAGCTGACTTCTTAAAATAGTGAAAGACGGATTTACAATGGAAAAAATGAGACTAGCTTAAGGAACACAATCAACGGCGCTCCAGCCTGCAGATGTGCTGCTCATTGTTGCAGTAACACCTAAACCGAGAGGGTCATGTTTTGCAGGCATTCAAAGTGTGCTTACCTTTAAGCTCTGCTTTTCATGCCTTTCACATCCCGAAGTGAGGTGTTGATTTTTCACCTTTTAGTTTGTATAGAAAGTTACTGAGGGGCCTGGTTTTTGTTGTTGTTTCTTTTTTCCTAAGGTTTCCATCACTGCCCGGTTGCAAAGGGTGCTGCCCCAGGCTCTGGGATGCTGTGTGGCCAGGCAGCTCGGGGCTCCTGCCTCTTTGACTCCTTTGGCTCCTCTGACTTCACGAGTGTAGATGTACATCTGTGGTCTAGTGTTTGCACTTGAAACAGTTCTGCAAAGTCTCTGAGTAGACAGAGTGAGCTTCAGCAGTTTTATCTAAGCTCTCTGTTTTTGAGCAGTGTTTTGTGGAGAGTCATTTCAGGCATATTTCCAAGAGCAGGAATTCAGACAATTGTGAAACCTTTCTCTTAAAAATATTACTTACCTGTAACTGGTAAATGTGTGGCCTGTTCTGAGCCCAGTGAAATCCTGGACTTTTCCACCATCTTGCCCTAAAAGTATGAAGGTGACGGAGCTCCAAGTCCCCACTTCCCCCTGCAATTTAAAGAGCTTATTATTAAATTGGAGTGGAAAATCCCTCTCAGCTTGTGAATCATAGCAAACAAACTGATTCAGGCCACGGAGAGCCGAGAGAAGAGATGGCAGGATTTTTCCATCTGGTCTGAGAACAGCTAGAGTCCTGAATCAAGGGAAAGGAGAACATCTCGAGTCTCTGTCTGGCCTTACCCTCTTTGACTGCTGGAAACAAAGTCGGCATTAGGGAGGGAAGGGGTACGGCTCCGCTGGAGCTGGCCGCTGTGCGGTGTTTGATCGCTCCTGTGACTCACTCGGAGATCTCTGTACAATACTTCGTTGAATATCTCTGACGTGGGAAGAGAAAGAGGAGAAAGGAGCGGAATCGAGATGACATGTTGAGAAATTAATGTAGCGTTTGCATGGCCAGACGAGCGCGTTTCAGAACAAGTGCTGATAAATGCTTCGTGGTTGAGTAATTACCTGGCACTATCCTCGTGTTACTGGGCAGACATTTCTGATGAGGTCAGTACAGCCCTTCCTGGTCTGGCGTGCGATATCTCAGCCCGCCGCTTTCCCTGGATTGAGCAGGTTATGGGCTGGGAACTGGCATCAGGATATGCAAAGTCTGGCTCAAGGGTGGAAGAAGGCAGTGAGTTAGTTTGCCCGCTTGTGTTGTCTGATACAAAGTCTCTTCAAGACGACTGTCGCTTTGGGCAGGGCAAGGTGGGTGGAAGACTGCCTTCTGCCTTTTCAGCCAGGATTTGGGCAACCTTGGAAATGATCAGTGTGCACAGGTAGACTGGCAGCTGGCTGCTTCCTGCCTGTCCTCAGCCCAGAGGAGTGGTCTGGGGCTCTGCAAGGACAGTTTGGCTTCTAGGCACTTTCCTCCTCCCAGCACTAAAGGATGGTAAAATGAGAAGACAAGCGCTGCCCTGGTAGGGCTAATGCTTGCCAGGCTGTCCTCCAGGGGAGGATGAGGCAGCAGATAGGTAAGGTGGGGAGCAGCAGAAGGGGACCAGGAAAACCCGACGTTGTCATTTTTGTATGCTGGGAAGGTGGCCTGAGGTAGTCACCCACCTTCTCTCAGTCCGTCATGGCCCGAGGCTGGGTAGGGTCAGAGCTGGTTCTGTCTCCCAGCCTTGCTTAGGTGCAGTGTCACCCTGAGAGCCGAGAGTAGCCGTGACCTGGTGGGTGGTGGAGCACAGGTGGAGGCTGGCATACTGGTTTTCTCTCTCTTCCTCCCTTGCACACAGGCTCAGGACACAGCCTTTACAGCCTCAGATGCTCCACAGGCTTTCCAGGTAGAAAGAAGAATCCTGATGGTGCCTAAATCAGGGTCTGAATGACAGCTGGGGTCTGAACAACAGCTGGGGTGTGAGGCTGGATTAATCGGGCACTGCGTGGTCTGCTCAATTCTGACTTTTTGAATAGTGCAAAAATGTAGTATAATCTTAGTAGTTCCCTACAGCTGGGGTTAGAGGAACATAAGCAGTGGGCTAAAAAAAATATCTTCACCTAGCAATAAAAGACAGCATCCTCTGTGGTTTAATCTGGGCAGCTGTCCTAAAAGACCACCGTGTTGCAGTACGACAGGAAATGAAGACACCGTCCCACATGCAATTAATGGCAGAACATTAATTCTTTAGGAATGTTGGGTTTCCTGGGCAGCTAAAAGAGGGAGGAGAATGTGCTCTTAAAAAAGAAAAATTGCTTGAGAACCGTTAATAACCACAAGCATTTGGGATCTCAGCTCTAAATCTCTTCTGGAAATGGGGAAAATAACAACAAAAAAAAAAATCCAGCCAAACGTCATGCTAAGTCAGGAACGCAGCACTGACTCAGCAGCTGGCACGCTTTCCTCTGAATCATCCCCACGGCTTCCCGCAGCACCTCGGCAGAGCCTAGCGCGAGATCTCCCCTCCCTGCGCGGGGCCAGGCAGGTCTCTGCTTAGCTTGCAGGACGACGTGAACCCAGCGCATGGCCACTTGGAGAGCCACAAAAGAAAAACAATGTTCTGTTGACAGCGTGTCAAGCCCTCGAGCCCTTGCGAGGCCACGATGCGATAGATGTTTTGGATTCTCTGGTGGATGGCGTGTCTCTCGCTCCCTGGGATTTTGTTTGTAGCAGCGGTGGATTTGCTGGGGGGAGTTTGGAGGGCTGCAGCCCTCTCCCCTGCACTATACACAGTTTGTACCAAATGGGCCTTTCTACTGCTATGCAATAAGGCTGCAATTCTGCATGTTTCTATCCACCACTAGCAAAAAGCCCCAATTGCTGATAAACGTTGGAGGGTTATTTCAGAGCGAGAAGATCCTACGTGATGCTGAAACGTACGGAGGAGCAGAGTGGGGCCGCCTGAGCTGAGAGGCGGTGGAAGCCCCGAGTAAGGCCAAAGGTGCGGGGAGGGAGGAGGAAGCATGTTGCAGGCGCCTCCCCGGGCATCCGAGTCGGAAGAGTCACCGGGCAGGAGCGCGGCCGGCCGCCCGAGTTTCCATCTGCGGAGCGCGCTGCGCAGCCAGGAGCCCCGGGTTCGAACCCTGGTGGCGGCATCCCAGACAGAGGTGTGGCGTTACTCTGGCACACAGCGTTGTTCTAAAGGCAGATGTGTTTCGGAGCGTGTTTGCAGTCTAGACTGCTCCAGCTGCCATCTTCTGAACGAGCAGTTTGTCTTGGAGCCCAGCTCCTTTTCATAAAGGAGCAAATCTTGCCAATTTAGACAGTGGGCAGGGGAGAAAAGAGGTGGCTGGGAACACTGATAAAATACGAAGCGCCTATTTCCAGTCCTCCTTGTACCAGAAAAGGCTACACAGGCTGACAGCATATGATAAATTCAGGAACACACAATGTGTTTGAATGTCTTTTAATGAATGAGTCATATTTAAAAAAAAATTGCACACTTTGTATAATACATGGGAAAAGTTTTCGCTTCACTCACACAGTTGGGTCATAAATTTTTGCTAATTTAATCAGTACTCTCCTCAAAGGGAAATTTTGTCATAGGCAAATGATTAATCATCACAGAGCTCTGTTTGCATAAAATGAGGTTTATTTTGAGGAGCAGTAGTTGCAAGTGTCAGTGGGATAAAGATGCTGGGACTAATGTAGGGATGTATTTGTATAAATACATGTACTTGACAAATCTATAAAAACAGAGAGTGATGTAATATGGGATCCCTTTATTTCTTTACATTCCTTCAGACTTCCTTCCGTGGTCTGAGCGTGTCTGAGCCTGAAGTGTCTCATGCAGAGACTGTTCCTGAAACGTCTCTCTAGAAAAGCTGTTTTCATCAAGCAGGAATACTAACATTTTACTATTTGCTTTTTTGTCACAGTATTAGAAACCCAGTTCTGACAAGGTCTTTACTGTGATAGGTGTTGTACAGACCCAGAATTAATATGTGTATTGCAGAGATATGAATCTGGCTTTTCACCAACTTCCTGGTTTCTATCACAATTTTGAGGGCTTTTTCTCCTTAGCATGCTTAAAGGCATGGTGTGTCCAAATTTAAATCTGCAATGGAGGAGAAAGTACCCAAGTGCTGGATTTTTTCCCGAACCTCGAGATCTGTTTTAGGCAGTGGTTCATGCGAGGTTTCCATTCAGTTCCTCTCTGCCTCTCTGAGAAGTGCCTAGCAAGGGCAACCATCCTTGGTGTTGCTGGTATTAGAGGTAAGCAGAGGTTGATTTGTCCTTTGCGGTCACCTCTTCTCTGTATCCTAAAATACCGATGTGTTAGTCTATTTGTGGAGTTGCACTGGAACATGATGCTCTGGTAATCGTTAGCTTATTTGCTACTGGCTGACCGCTTGCCCCGGGGAAAAGGATTGCAGCACTGCTTAGCTCTCCCAGAAACTTGATTTACTAATGATTCAAAAGGAAGAGAGTCATTTCCCAAATCACCAGCACCAATCCCTGTGCCAGTGATGTTTTCCTTGAAGTCCTTCCTGGACAGGCTTAGCCTTGCCCAGGATTTGAGATCTGAAGCCACCTTAGCTCCCAGCGGTATCGCTACAGGCAGAGGAAGCAGTGTGAGGAGTGTAGAGGTGTGGGAGAGGCATAAACGAGCTAATCTCAGCAGCAAGAGGAAATGGAGAGATTTCTCTTGTCCTCAGGGTCCAATGTATTTCCCTTTCAGAAAACCTAGTTTAATTCTCTATTTGCAACTTGAAGCTCAAGAAGCTAGAAAAAAAGGTCCCCTTTGCGCCAGAAAGTTTCCCAGCAGCAGCTTAGAATAAATCCTATAATCATTTGGTGGGATCAGTCATCATTGCTAATGCTACCGTGGGAAACTGAGAAGGGTTAAACTTTCATGTGGCTGCCATTGGTTTTTTCACAGAACTGTTCAGGCTGGTTAACAGTTTTGCTGTTTGGCCTGAGAAAAGAGAGTTGTTCTTTTGCCACGTTTCTCCTTGATCTCTGATTTTGCTTCGTGTGATAACAGGGTGTGCGTTCTCCTCCATCAGTTTGCGGAAAGGAGTAGGCAAGAAGTGAGTGACTGAAGAATTGAAATGGGAATGGTGGTTTGCTGCAGTCAGCTGTGAGCTTTGCAGAGCTCTCCAGGCATCCATGCGGTGGGAGGGTAGGAGCAAGCAGCGTTATCTTCCTCCAGCTGCCAGGAAGAGGAAACCCTCCTGTCTCTGTGAGCTCTTCCCACTACTCATAGTGGACTTCTCCAGGGATGCTCTAAAGGTTACAGTGGAAAGGTCCACACAGGCTCTATTTGATTAATTTAACTCTTCCCTACATCCCTCCATGAGAGGTGCAGATGGATGCATCTCTGAGCATAGGGACTGCCTGGGCATTACCTGCAAGTGGGTTCTGGAGACTTACTGAGTGGTTGTTCTGTTGGGAAGCATCTCTTCTCCACGCCTTGGAGCCTTACGTTTTAAGTGTGACTGTGCTCATCATCCTTAAGTAGTTGGGCCCTGATCCAGCCTTGGTTTTCTCTGGCTGCCTCTGCAGATGTGCTTTTCTCATAGTGGATATGTCAGTATTGCTCTGTCCAGTCAAAACCAGCTGTCTGATGTGGGCCGCCTCTTTGAAAACTGAGCTGGATGATCTGTAGGCATACAGGCATGAGAAGTGAGTCACTAGAACAGCACGATGCTCATCCAGTCCAAGCACGCGACCAAGCAACCATGCAGGAAGCTAGACTGTGGCCTTCCAGTGCATCCTGTTTCATGCCTATTGCCCGTGTTCACCCAGTTACTGCAGTATCATGAGAGTAGTCTTCCGTCTTGAATTCCCTCCGGCTTCTCTGCAGTCACACTCTTGCCCTATGCATGGCTCCATGGAGGAGCCGCTCATCCCATAGCCATCTTGTACCTGTTCCCCTTCAGGAGAGGAAGAAAAGGTTGAAGGAAAGGTCACATCACAGATTAGACCGAAGCCAAGTGACAGGAGCGCCTGAGTTGAATACTGCTGTTTCTGTGCTCTCCCAGCCAAATGCCTTCCCCTAGCTCCATATCCCCACTCCAGTGCAGGAATTAACTCTCTCCTTATTTTTATGTTAGCTTCAGTTTATTCTTAACAGCCCACATTTTTGGAGAACATTTGTACTCAAGTGGCCAAGTGCAATTGCAGCTGCTGTTAGCAGGAAGGTGGAAAAGGTCACCTCAAGTCTGGTACGCCAGGAATGCTCTTCTGAAGAGACGGTTGCATCTTCCCTTTTGCTGCTTCTTTTGGGGGTAAATAGAGATGGCTTTTAATGGAAAAGAGATTAAGGATTTGAATTCATCTTTGATTAACTCCATTAACCATCACTGCATCAGTTACATTGAATTCATGATTCGATAGCTATCTTCCCACCTAAAAGAGCAAAGGGATTTGTTTTTAATAAGAGCATGTATTCTGGATCTACCAGGTTTAAAAATACAATCATTTTCTTGTCATCTTTACTATAAACAGAAATTATTTCAGAAAGGCATGTTCTGATTCATTTGATGTGCTGTTAAATCAGTAGCACAGAGAGAATGACCCTAGGTGTTGCCTACTTCTCCCCCTGACTATTTCCTATTTTACTAAGGTTTGGCTGGATGTCTTTAAAAAGGTGTCTCTCATACCAATTAATTTGCTCATCTGCTGTATAGGAGTCCTGGTAACATTAGGGAGTGCTTATGCACCAGTGCTATCTGTATGGTTCAGCCAGGTTTTCTCCATTTGAAATCTTATCCCAGGGATGAGATTTAGCGTAGGGATCTCCAAGAGGGTTTTTAATTACTAAATCATGCACCAGGCGACTCCTGAAAACTGCGTTAGGGATGATGAACTTTTAGCTCTTCCTCCGGGCCAGTAACGCTCTGCGGTGTCCAAGCAGCTCCGCCGGGCAATGCCTCGGCCTCGCAGAGGGCTCACCCGCTCTGCGAGAGCTGCTCCTGGGAAGAGCTCCCCGGACGGCCGCACGGTCGGAGGGTTCGGGCTGCCTTCCAGGCATCCTTCCTCTGCTGCTCTCTTTCCTTGCAAGAAATGAAAACCCATCTTTTGTAACAAGCTACTAGAATATAAATCCTCTGGGAGACGCTTTAATTAACAGTTATTCTTGTCAGACGTGTTTGGCTTGAGGAAAAAAAAAAGTTTCAAAGAGTTATTAGGAGTTGCAAGTGGCTCTCTGGAAATTTGAATTCCCAGTCAGTTGAAAAAAAATGAATAAATAAATGAATAAATTCAAAAGAGTTCAAACCTCATTGGTTAAGTATTTTTCCCTAACCTGTTTCAGATCAGCACACAGCTGGGCGCCTGATATCTCCACTTTGTTCTCACCCTCTTCCAAGAAGCCCTGCTTCTCTCACATGTCTGAGTTGACCTCCCCTATATCATAGAGGCATACTTAAGAATTTCCAACATTGACACCAATTTTATTACGTTTTATAACACGCTGCTTTAAAATATGAAGTGCTGGGATGTGATTATGTTACAACTCATATAGGGACCTGCACTACCGAGAACCGTGCTTCCTCAGCTGGTATATATTACAACTCAAAAAGTTCCTCCCTCGCCAAGGTGCTAACACGTTACTTCTGCTGCGTGCTAGCACGTAGCAGGAAAATCTGAAGCCGAGACGGTTGTTACCGCTGTGTTACAGCACAGGTCCAGGAAGCTGGAGGTGTGAAGCCCAGCTGCGTTCACGGGAACGTTGTCCACAGCAGGGTGATGTGAATGCTCTGTCTCTGGTCTATGGAAGTAAACGGTGCTGCAAATGTTACTGTGCGTGGCTTTTATCCCTTTACAGAGATAGTGTAAGCTGAAGGGAAATTCTGGCCTTTGTTACAACTGACCCTTCTTCCCAGGTCTTCTTCAAGCAGTTGTATTATGGGTTTCTCTGAAACACTGGCGAGAACGCCATCCTGTTGTAAAACTGTGAATAATGTTTGTTTATTTATTTATTTATTTATTTATTTTCCTCTGTAGGGTCCACCAGGTCTGCCGGGCTTACCAGGACCACCTGGCAAGAGAGGATCCCGAGTAAGTGGTTTAAAAATTTCTCTCCATCTCTACCTGCATCCACCTGTCCTGCTGCTGCTGTGGGGTCTTAGGGCCGTCACCGAGTATCGCTTGCTTGAAGCCCAGCTGTTGATGTTTGGCCTTCCTCCTTTCTCTCGTTCCCTTTTGAAGGGTTTTAGGAGACCACACTTGGGTAATTTGTAGCATCTCCAAGCTAAGGTTTGGTATCAGCAAAGGCTGGGGATGAATGTTTCCGAAGCAATCATCCAGCCTGTCAGTGGGATGAGCTCTGTCTCTCTCACCATTTTGTCTCTGGCATCCATTTCTGGCAAACACAGAGCTGATACTGGCTTTGGATGTTTTCCCCTCTCTATTTTTCAGTCACTACAGCTTCCCAGAATTGTTTCCGTTGAGGTCTTTCACTGTCACTGTGCCTTCACTAATGGGACTGAGGTCTGAGACCTTGGTTTGGGACCATAGGCTCATCACACAAAGATGAACTATTGCATTTCTCAAATAAAGACCTGCTGTCTGACTCATTTTCAGGCTCTACAAAAAATGCCTGAACTTCACAATGTTCTTTAAAAATTCCTGAATTTCTTCCTTCTGTGCTGAGTTCTGATGGAGATTTTTGAGCATTGGGTGCAATGCTGAGGAAATAGCTGGCACTAAGTGCTGCTTCTAGGTATGTTATATGAGAAAGGCTTTCTGCACTGGCCCAGCTGCAGAAGCAGTCTCTCAAATCAGGGCTGCACCCTGTATCTGAATACATTTAACTCTTGGCATCATTTTCATGGTAAGAAGGTGCTGTTGCACACAGTATGGTCGTGAAGCCCATCTCCTGTGCACTGAACTGCTGTGGGTTGTGGAGCAAAAGATGCAAGTGTCTGAGGCTGGAAGGAATGAAAACTTGGAACTGTGATCCAGGCAGCATCCTGGACTGGCAGCAGAGGGAGATCTGCTCACACATGCTTGGCAAAAACTCAACCCCATGTAATGTCTTTAAAGAAAAACCAAAAAGCTAAGATTTAGAAAGTTGGGTGTTTCCTAGGTGTATTTGTTACAACCCTGTGAGATCTTGCAGCAACTGATAAAGATAAATGCATCCTCTTTCTGTACCAGTAAAACCAAAAAGGTCTGCAGGACCCACTGCAGCACAGGTATGGATATCAACAGACTCAAACACTACTTTGGGCTGTCAGCATAAGGCATTAGATACACCTGAGCCGGATGCTATTTTATGGATAGGATAATGCATTCCATCTCTGGATGTTTTCTTTAGTGAAACATCAGCAGCTCAGCACAACTGGTCATAGAAATCTCATGTCTTCTGTATTATGTCTTCAAGTATCAGAGCAGCAACTACATGAGCAAATTGACTGGAACTTACCGTTCCTATGAAGTCTCTAATAATGCTAGAAGTTTGCTCTTCGTGCAGTTCATTTCATTCACAGCAGGTGTTTGGTGTAACTTTCTGCAGTCCTGTGATATGCAATCTAGACTCCACGGCTGGAGATCCCTGCTGCATCTCCTGCCTGCCATGTGAACGACCAAATTTCAGCTCTACATTCAAATTCCACTACGTACCAAAACTTGTTTTGCTAGGAAAAAAAAAATTGTGGCAGCCATGTCATAACTCTTGTGTTGTTGCCTAGCTGTGGCGTGCTCCATCCTATGTTCAAGAAGATCCCCTGAAGGACAATAAGCAATGAGGGATTTTTGAGTTCAGTCTCCAGCAGAGGTGCTGAGAATCAGCCCAGATTCCCAGTTAGCACAGCTGAGCCTGGCTTGGCGCAGACTTCTGCAAAGAGGCTGTGCTAATTTTGGGAGGGGGCAAAAGGATTGCTTTGCAAATGTCTGGCCTGGAGCCCTAGAGACAAAACTGTTCTGTGCATATGTTGTTTTGACTTTGCAACATGTTCTTAGTATTTTTTTCTTGTGGCTCTTTGGGGTTTAAGGATTTAACTGCAAGGATGAAGAGCTGCCAGAAACTAAGACAGGCTTAGGGGAATTTTTTATCTTTTGCTTTTGTTTTGCATGCTGCATGTAAAGATAAGTGAGCAACATGGTGGGGGTAAGTTCTACCTCTGCTTAACGTGACCCTCAGACAAAGCAGCTGCACAGTCCTTGCACTAGCACCAGCCCGGACCTTCTGAGAGGAGGTGAACTTTGCATGCAATGTTAGATGCTGGGGGAGGGAAAGGGTTTCTCCTTGTCACCAGCGCAGTTTGTGACCTAAAGCAGAAGACATAATTGCCCTTGTTCTAGCTTGCATAATTTCTACATTATTAATACTTGCATGCAATTACTTGGCTCACTTGAAAATCTAGCCATAGCATTTGACTCTTGACTTTCTGGAGCTGTGAAGTCCATGAAGTGGCTCTCTTGTTGATGTAGCACAGTATTTCCACTCCTTCAATTCTGTGTTGCTGCTGTTGTACTTCCCGTTCTCCCCCCATGTTGGAAAGAGTAAAATGAAAGCTCAGATCAGCCTTTGCTTTGAGGGTGAGACTGCGGTCAGTGACAGTTTATAAGAGCTGGCTGATCTCATGATTCTGTCTCCTTGTTTCCAGCAGATAAACATCTCTAGACTTAACTTGCCTGCACAGTCTGGATGTTGCTCTTCTATGTAAGCAAAGGCCCTGGTTCGTAATAGCAAATGCCAGTCTTTGTTTGAGAAGAGCTGGGTTCAGGACACATCTCAGCACTAAAATGCAATCCAGTGTAGAGAAGTGAATTTGATAGTGGCAGTATTCGTGAAAATGACGTTTTCTTGATTTTTGAAAGTTGACGCTTATTTTAGGCCAATGGAATTAATTGCATACCATATCTCTCAGCATCAGAAACCCACTGAGACAGATGAAGATGTGAAGGCAAAGATAAAAGCAAGTGTTTCATATTCTCTTTGCTCCATAAGGGACTGCAAAGGAAAGCAGTGAAAATGTTGCAACACTGATCACTGGAAATTTTGGCTAATGACATTTTTTCAGATACTCTGCAAGCATGTGTAGAAACGACTGCGTTGGTTATGTGTCCTTTACAGGAAAGCTTTTTCTCTAGCTATATCCAGCTAGATGTTTTTCAACTTTTGCGTTTGCGTTAAAGAATCTGAGGAATAAAGAAGAAATCTGTCCACGCTGCTTCTCCTCGGAGAAATGCACTTTGTGTGCTGGCAAGTGTCTGTGTAAGATCTGAGATGCCCCTTGAAGGGAATGGCTATTTTAGCAGCGTGAGGGTTACTCAAGCTTGCGCGATGCGAGCGCGCAGTGCCAGGCAGGCCTGGGACAGCTATTCTGCTGTGCACGCACAGCAACCCGAGCAGAGCAGTTCTGCTTAGGTGACGGGTACTGCGCTTCGGCGCAGAGTGGTTTTCTGCTGATGACCTTTACTTTTCTTCAAACGTGAAGGTTTAGCGGGGAGGCGGTGGCGGAGGCTGGGTTTTTGCTCGCGGGGCTGTGCGAGCAACGTCGGCCAAGCGCTCCCAGCAGAGCAATAACTCCTGCACCGCTGCAGCTTTCTCCAGCCTCACCCAGGACTCGATTAGCTTCGCTCACAAGGCTGTCTGCGTGAGGGGCTCTTACAGCACGTCTGTGCTGATCACAAACTGTGATTCCCCGCAGCCCTCACCAGTCTGGTGAGGCTAGCGGCATACCCGAGATTTAATAACGTTTGCAGAGAAGTACGTGAGCTGTGATGTTTGCGTTTAAATGCCACCTTCCGCGCCAGTGCTATATAAACCCTAGTTACCTGTCCACCATGCACGAAGGAGGCAGCAAGCCAACGCCTGGCAGAAGCAGCAGGAGTCCGGCCGATAGCTTTACTTGCAGAGAGGTGAGAAACCTCCCAAGGCGCTCCAGCAATTGAGGAGGCTGGGTTCCGCTGGAAGTCAGCCTCCCCCTTTAATACGTTGGTGAGGAAGCTGAGGTGAAGACAAGTGTTTTACCCATGTTCATGCAGCAGACCAGAGGCAGAATTTGGAGTAAGGCCACAAAGCCTGGCATGCTGCAGCTGCTCTTGTTTTACCCTCCCTTAAGCAGAACCACGCGGGAAAAATCCAAAGGGACAGGTAGAGAAAGCACGTCTGTGCTCACAGATGCTTTGGGATGCTCTTCCTAGCCTACTGTGAACCTCAGCAGCTTGAAAGCGTGCAAGCTCCCTGTGTAACGTGTCCTTGTGACTTTTTGTCTGCGGTTGCAAAAAATCTCTCTTTCCCTTCAAAATGCAGGGCTTCTCCCCTAAAGCAAGCAAAAATTCAGTCGACTGTTCAGGTTCTCTGGTATCTTCATTCCATTAGGAAGATTTTCCAATTTCTGAGAAGAAATGTTTAAAGAAACAGTTTGTTTGGCTTCATTTCAAATATTTAGCTCTTTTTTTTTTCTTTAGCAAGCCAAAGGTCAGAGTGGGATCTGCAGGTCAGGAGCAGAAAAAGCTGCTTTATACAGTGAAACACCAAGACCTAATGAGTTTTGAATGAGTGGTCATTCCTCTGACTGAAGTTTTCTAGCATTTAACAGGAGTTTGCAGGATTGTTGGGTTTTTTCCTCTTTCCTCCTGCTTGGGAATGTTAGAGGGACGAGGAGGCCGTGCACAGTTGCACTTTTGTTAATTTTTGCGGGCTGTGAACCAGTGCAAATAAAAGCCCTTCTGTGAGCAGGGTCCCCTTTCCAGGCTCGTCACCGAGACGAACCCGATGGCACAGTGTCATTCTCAAGTAGATATCGTTCACGCGCAAGACATTCCAGGGGGGTGACAAACCCATCACCTCTGGGAAACCCCCTCGTTTGGAGAACACATTTGGGGATTGTTCTCGGTGCGTGATGTCCGTGCCACCGCGCCTCGGGCTGCTGCTGTCCCGCGACAAAATTTTCCATGGGATTTCTGGTGCAAGGCTTGGATTTCGGATGCGAGACGGTTTGTTGCTAGACAGGATTGTTTCAGCAGTTATGAGAGAGCCAAAGTGAGTGGGTGAAAAAGCATGCTTGTGGATAATAATACGCGCTACGGGATTTTTCATTCAGTGGTTTCAGTGTTGCTCCCATCCTGTGCGTAGAAGGAGAAGCAGAACTAATATTGATGTTGATAGTAAGTGTTATTTAGGAGACTCTTGATTTCTAGAGGTGAATGGGAAATTGAATAAAATCCAGGAGAGCGAGAGTATAATACAGCGATTAACTGTAGAACTAACTGCGGAGCAATTAACTGTCGAATTGTTTCTTTGTGGAAAGATGGCTAATGGGAGCCCCGTTTGGAGACTGGGTGATTCTGCCGGGTGCCGTAAGAGATGAGGACTGAACATTGGATTACATTTAAGAAAACAAGGGTGGGTAGCTTGGAGGCAGGGTGATGGCTATTAGGGTTTGCAGATTGGTGCAGAGATTAATTTGTAGGGCCTGTCTGTTCAGATTTTGTGTTGCTAACAGCTCCCGAGGCGGATGCTGTCCTGTACCTTCTGTTACTCACCCATCTAACTGTACCACACTGCATCTTCCTCCTCTGCCAAGAATGTGGGCGTAATCGTGGATTCAGGACTAACCATGTTGGAACATATCAAGATCAGTTATTTTTACCGTTTTTAGGACTATTGCCAGGCTACACCCTCTTCTCTCCACAGTTGAGAGCACAGTTTCAAATGCTGAGCACAACCCCTAGAGTTGGTTCCAGCAGTTGCTTGCCTGCCGGGCTGGCCTCCCCACTGTCAGTCAGCAGGATGTGGCGACTTCTCACAAGGATAAGACCACATTGGTCTTTGGGAACAGGGTGGGTTTCTGATTATACACCACAAGTCTCGTTGAATCCAGTGGTAAAGTCCCCATCTTGTATGTCAAGAGCCTGTGTTTTCTGTAATGTCATGCTTGTCACTGGATGCTGGAACTCTTTTTCTCTCGTCCTCCCTTCTTTTCTACCCAGATTTTGGTTAAGGCTTTTCATAACTGTGTTGCTGTGCGTTGGTTTAGCTCTGGAAGAGACTACTAAACCTCGCGGGAGGCGTGATCAGTCTGTTAGCCAAGAGTTCTCGATCAGCAGCCGAGCTTCTACATTCCACGTTTCCTGCTGGAAACTGTATCGTTGTCAGCTAGAAGTCACACCAAACCATGCTGGTCCTTCTGGCGTGACGTTGTTTTTAGTCTGCCCTAGATTATGGTGGAGCACAGACTTCAAATAACTGCACTGAAAAGGGCTTTGAGCCAAGCTGCTTGACTCCAAAATTGAGTAACAGCTGAACTCCTTCCTCACATCTAGCAGCAGTCTAGATTTATGAACCTTGTTCAGAGCTACCTGGACTATAGCTTATGGATAAGGACTTTTTGGCTTTTATAGAGGCATTACTGTTCTAATTTCTATCAGTTTTATTGATCTTCCGCTATATTTAGGACCTGAAAGACTTGTGTTCAAGCCCTTTTGTTGCCGCAGACTTTTCACATTACCTTAGGCAGCACGTTAAGTCTCTGTTTCAGTCTCCTGCTCGATCAGATGAACAGATGATGCCATGTTTTACTAGGAAGATGAATTTAAGACGACCAGGTGCCCAGTTACTCTGGTTACAGCAGCTGTGTGGATTTTCAAATGGCAACTTGATACTCAAACACCTTTGTTTTAATTCAAGGTGTTTCAGTTTCATTTGAAATTTGTAGACTATCAGAGAGTTTCAGGGTGAGATTTTGGAAGGAAATTAAAAACAGGACAGCAAAAGTTTTGGGGGACAGAACTGCCATTTGAAAAGTTCAGCCTCAACATTATAACTAAACAGCAGAGCAGCGTAAGTTGTGAAAGTGTTGAGCACTCATCAGCTGTCTATACTACAAGATATACTAGAAAGCTAAACAAAAAAAAACATTACTTTGTATTGCAGTGTGTAAAAATAAAACTGAATAAACATTAGCACAGTGGTGTTCTTTCAAAAGAGACCAAGGGCACTGAACTTGGATGACAGTTGCATGTTTAACTGCAATGATCTTCCCGGGAAATCAGACCCTGAATATTTTGGCCCTGCATATGTTAAAGTGATCATCAGAAATATTACGGCTTTCTGAGAAACAGTCTGAGTGGCTTTTTATCCCCAAGATAAAATTCACCCAAGAGGGTGAATTAAAGTGCTCCTGATGGTGGTATAAGGCTCTTGCACAGTCTTGGCAGAACAAAACCTCTGGAATTGAATCTTCAGGTTGTTTCATCTCCCAAGAACGTGTTCAAGAGGATTTAGAATTATTAGTACTTCTGCGTGAAAGGTTAACAGATCTTCTGTGCTGTATACAAATGCAGGATAAATTATTCTTAGCTGCTTGTTACAGATAGCTCCTTAAATAGCCTTCCAAAAATAGGCCGAGTGATTTCAAAATGTGATTTAAAAGGATATTGCTGTATGTGATCTACAGTAGATATTTTGTTAGTGCCATTGCCTGATGAGGCTTATACAAAAATACAACTTTAAATGGCCTTACCTCTGCTCCCCTTGTTTTACTGTCTTGCTATCCATTTTCTTTCTAACCTCTTAAGACAAAAACTCATTTGCTTTGCAGAGGAAATGAGTTCATCTGAAGGCTAAATAAATAGCTAAACAACTAAAAATTTCCCTGTAGTAACTACTTGTGTTTTCTTCAGTTTTGGCCGAGTGAATTGTTGACACCCCCACACTCTTCAGCTCCCCTCAGTCTACCTTCATCTCTGTCCTTTGGGATTTTTTTGCAGAGCTTTAACTCCTCTGGCCCCAAAGTAGTTTTTGTTCCCAGTTGTGGAATATTTGATGTAACTGAATTGTCTCGTTGTCGCTAATTATCTTGGGGTGGCAGACGCGTGCTACCCTCTGTAAAGGTAGGTAGGAATTGGTAGCTAAGTTTCACACACTCCAGTATCCTTGCTTTAAAAGCCGTGTTGTTGCCAGCGTAAGAGTCATTTGAGGGAGGAAAGCAGATGGCCAAGAGGCCCCTAGGCTTGAGGCCTGGTGTGAGCAGTTGTCACTTTGCACCAGCTGAGCCTAACCTGGGCACGTAAATCTTGCGCACACCAGAGAAAGCACTGTCAGGGAGCAGGTTCATGCAGTGGGGTGGCTGTTTTAAAGGTTTTGCTTGAATTGTACATTGCTAGGCAGGAGGAGGAGATGACAGAACTTGCAAGGAAGATATTTCATCCACTCTCGCAAGCTGTCCTTGTCCTGTATCTAACAGGAGGCAATACGCTAATGCAGGGAGCTTACTTGTTTTTTAGGTGCTAGTTAATCGCTGGTTCTGGCTTATTTAGAAAGCTGCCTCAGGAGGGTCTAGTTAAAGCTGTATCCATGCTAGGGGTGCAGAGAGCTAGTGTGGAGTAAGCTAGGTCTGGCCACATCATAACCCATGGCTTTTGGCAGCCTCATGGCTCGTGACTAACACAGGTAACTACTGACTCCTTTTGACTCTGTTTGTTGTGTTTCTTTAGGGTCCTCCTGGTCCTCATGGAAATCCTGGCTTACCTGGACCCCCTGGCCTGAAAGTAAGTATTAACTGGCATGAGGAACTTCTGTCTTCTTGTTTCAGAGGATGTCGCGCTGGGGAAAGCGCAGGCTTTTGCATCCTGCTCTATAGAAAATGAAGAGTAGCTGAAACCATTTATCCCCTCCCCTCTGCTCATACACGGACCCTCCAGCAGCACGGCCAAAGTCTTTTACTGTGCTTGTGAGAGACCCTGCAGTGCATCTTGGTTCTTGAGTCTACCTAATTTCAAAGGCTGCCTAGTTAGGATCCTGATTAAGCTATGCTGCCTCTGCCAGGGAGTAAATTGTTATGTTGAGACCAGGGCAGTGGAATCCTCCCACTCTAAAGTCTCACCAAGTCCTGATTTGCTTTTACATTCTTATTCCTCCTCTCTGATTGTTCAGTCTCCTCAACTGGCTTTGCATCCAGACTGCTGTAAGCAGCAGTCTGGCGAGAGCTGCAGCACCCCACTTCTTTCTTTGTCTTTCTCTTCCTGAAATACTGTCTCTCCTTCCTGTCGTGCAGCCCTGTCTAACATGCTCTAGGTGACCCTGCTGTGCAGGGAGGTTGGACTAGATGATCTCCAGAGGTCCCTTCCAACCTTACTGATTCTATGATTCTCCGATTCTCCAGAGTTTCTGGGTATCCTAAACTCCAAAAGTCCTTCCAAACTGATCTCACTGCTTCTTGGTAGATGTCTTCCTCTCTCTCTGCGTGAGATCTCATATGTATGGCTTTGTGTTACATAGAGATTGTGAAGCTCCTGGGAAATTGGTATAGGTTGTTCAGTGTTCATTTAATTATAAGTAGGTTTAGATATTATAATGCTTATACGGGCCCAAAGAATAGTGTGGGATGGTTTTGAGGGGCAGTGCTTTATTGAGGTTTTCATTAACAACAGGAAAGCTGTAGGATATCTCAGTCAAACACAGAGAAGGTGCAAGCAAGAGCCCTTTCTTTTCATGATCTCATCAGTAAGCAGAAATGTTATGAACACTATTGATGCTCTGGGAAAAAGATCCTGGAAACTTGGCACGCTGCCTCTATGTGATTAAAAATTAGGCACTGGAGACATGCTGGTGAACAGCAGCTGTTTTAAATTCTAAAGTGTAGTTATACGGCCTGAAAAGTGAGGCTGTAAAAGTTCTACATCTGAGTGTTCTGCATTTATTCTCCATCAATGACTTCCAGATCACACTAGTTGAGTTTTACAAGTCAAATCGAACTACTTTTATCTAACTTCCAGCCCTGCAAATTTAGTCTGGTCCAATCTGTAGACTCAAGCTATGTCTCTGTGTTTTGGAAGGGGGGGAGGTTGTTTTTGTTTTGTATCTTTAGCCCAATGCCTTGTCAGAAACCATCATTTGACTGTAAAGTTGTATTGACTTACCTTCTGGTAGAAATAAAAACTTCCTGCAAGTGGTTTTTCTTCATCCCGCTGGGCACTTTGTCTGGCAACAGAAAGCTCTCAGTGGGCTCGTCATAACTCCCATCTCTAGCAGGAAGGGCCTGTTTTGCCATGATAGCGTGATCTGTGTGTAAGAACTACATGTTAGTTATCTTTCAAATTCCTCTGGTTTGCCCTTTCAGGAGGCATGGGTCAGAACCCAGAGCTTTGACCTCTGCCTGTCTCTTCATTTCTCTGGTGTTATGCCAGTCTCAGAAGCTGGGTTTCACCAAAAATTTGCCCCTACATTGTAAATGCCTCTGTCCACCAGGCTTGACAAGCATGTGCCCACACCTGGGACCTGACATGTCCTTAGCATGTACAGCCATGGCTGAAGTTACAGACTTCTGAAAGCTCAATCCAGATGATCAGGCAAAGCAACCTCAACCAGAACCTCTCCTGTTGAGAGTTGTTCAAGAGGCAACGAGCTGATGGACTAGGCCTTCCCTAGATAGCTCTTAGTACTGTGGAAAAAACAAGCAATCCAAGAAAGGAAACTGAACTTTCCCAGATAGATACAGCTTGGAAACAATGACTAACACCAAGTCATTGTCGCTCAGGAACTAAACCAGAAGCGCAATTCTTATCAACTGAATTAACAGAGCACTCATAAGATCGGACAATCAACCACGCAGTTGATTGCCCAGTCTTACGAGTGCTCTGTTATTTCAGCGTACAAGAGATTTGATACTGCAGCGCAGCTGGCAGCAATATGCACGTTTGTGTTCATGTCTCTTGTCCAGTTGTATCTCATTAGCGAGCACTAGCGTTGTGTTGTCAGGCTATCTCATTTCTGAATCTCTTCTGCGCAGAGAGTCTTCCTTATTCTCATCACTGGAGCTGAGTACCTGCAAGTCCTTGGACTTAGCCCGGTCCTTTGGAGAAGTTGTGTGTAGCTCTTGAGCCAAATTCCTGCTGATCTCTTTGGGCGCAGTTCCATTGACTGCAGTGGTGTTCCACCCACTTGCACCACCCAAGAATTTAGCCCATTGTGCTTTTCTCAGCGATTTCTAATGTGCAAGTTCTTAAAGGGGCCTTCTTGCCACTTTTCGCATTTTGTTTGTTGTTCTTGGCAGTTGCAAAATTACTGTTGCATCTAGTTTATGAGCATTGTGGTTATATTAGACAAGATCTTAATCTGATGTAGACACACACTGGAGCAGGGATCCTGCTGGCTGACTGACCTGTAAGCTGATGGAGAGGTAGGAGGGACGTTCTTGCTGATGACTAGATGTAGCTCTAAGGATGTCTTGATAGTTTGGGGGATTGGGAGGAGAGTTAACTGTCAGGCAGAGTGAGTTTTCCAAAGCTGTTACAAGAATTGAATTTGCATTCTGTCATCTGGAGACTTTTGGCCTCAATCTTTAGTATGTTTTGCTTGTGTAACTGCTCTGGATAAATCTCCCCTATTATAGTGCTAGGGAGAGTTGACTTTCCCTTTGGGTGAATGGTTTGGCTCCAAGATCACTGATACTAAATACACTTAGCGGTGTTGCAGAGCTGATATGTTTAAATTGCCCATCTTTAGATTTCCTTTGGGTAGGGAAAAAAATGGAAGTAAACATTCTCTTCCTTTACAAGAGGAAGCAATGTGGTTGGTTAGTTGGGGTGGGAAAGTGAGGGACTTGTGGGCAAGGCGCTGAGGCTTAGTAATAGACAAGGCTTTGGGTAATTCTCATATTGTGGTTACTGCAAGAGAAGAATTGGGCAGTTAACCTGCAATTTCAGCCCTCAGCATCCAGATGTCTGTTCTCTCTGGCTGTAATGCTATATTGCTGATTAATCTTGAGAAAGTGTGATCCGGCTGTGGCAGAGGCCCCCACCTGTATCATGATCACTACTACGATGCAAGGCCCAGTCTTTGCTAATGTATTTTAGGGCTTCTCAGTGAAAAATGTGAGAGACTTCTGTTCATTTATGTAGCTCAGTGTCACTGTGCTGAGCAGATGGCAAGATTTATGGAGGGAGGTGGGTGTCTACCTGCAGCAGTAAATTGATTTTGCAGTATAGAAATGAATACTCCGCCATCCTGAGACTGCTCTGATCTGTTCCAAACAGTCGTAGCACCCACAGACTGCTCTAAAGCTCAAGCAGTGGGAGAATTGCCCTGATAACAGCTGCATGCAAAGCAAGATTATCTGCATGACTTCATTTACTGTTTGGAAACCAGGCAGTCTTCATTCAGAATTTGTAGAGACACATCTGCCTTGAATCAGCAGTGCTCCCTACAGTCCGTAGCCAAGTAGTCTCACTCCCCGAACCTTGCAGCTTTTGGAGGATGGTGGAGGAGGAGAAGGGGAGATTTACATTTAGTGCAAGGTGGGAAGTTCGTGTCAAACGTAACTGTGTAGTTGTGGCGAGGCTGCATGGAAAAAGCTACTCAGCTAGTTATAACTAGACCTTTGTGCTGCTAACGAGAAACGCCAGTTAATAAATACTATTACTCCTTTGTTAGGGTCTCACCTTCCCTCCAAGTACTTCAAGCATTTGACAACCATTAATTAACCCTCAGAACTGTCCTGTGCTTGGATGGTTAATCTTGAATCCCAAGTTGCTGACGTGGCACACAGAGACTGTGACTTGTTTATGATCCCAGGAGTGTTAAAAGTCCAGTGCCTAAAGTTGGCATGTCTGTGTCCCAGTTATCCTAACCAGAAAAGATGTAATACAGATCTAAGGTTCTTCGTGCTAAGCCTTCCCTCACCCCTGCCCAAAGAATCTGGCATGTTTCAAATCTCTGTTCTCCTATTTCTATATTAAACTCTATTTGGTGTGCACAACACCTTTTAAGATTTTAAATTGAGACTTTTAAAGGAATCTACTGGAATTAGGTGTTCAAATGCTGCTGAAATTCCATCCTGTGTTTGTCAAAAGATCACAGTCTTAAACTGGGATTTCTCTTACCATAGTTATTAACGGGGAAAATAAAGAATACAGCTACTTAAGGTAAAGTGTATCTCTTTCTTCTGCCAGCTTGAAAACCTCACAATTACTCCAGCTGTCGTTAACATCTAATTAGTGTAACTTTCTCTCCAGTTTTATTTATTCCCCACAATTAAAGAAAGCAACAGCATCTAGCAAGTCATTAAACAGGATGGTTTAGCCACAGCAACAGGCTTTGTAGTTATTTTTGTGATGGTAGCTTATAGACAAGAAAGAAAGATCTGTCTAGTATAATAATCATCAAAAGTCATGGCATTACCTTCTTCCAGATATCCCTTTTTTGGTCAATTTAATACTGTCAAATATAATTTAAAAATCTTAATCAGCAGCAGATATGCACCAAAACCAGCCTCAGCAAAACAGAGCTATGCCCAGGAACTTTAATATGGTTGAGATATGAGGGCAAGACAGAGGCAAAACAAAATGTTCTTTTTAATTTGGGGGTTTGGCTGAAGCAAGATGACATCTGTGAACTGAGTCCTTGGATTTTGTCGTTAGTTTAAGTTTTTCATTCCAGGGTCAGAAGGGTGATCCTGGGCTGTCACCTGGAAAAGCTCACAACGGACCTAAGGTAAGAAGTTCCCACAGGCATCAGGGTCCATTGCACTAAGCCTTGAGCATACACGCGGAAGGAGTCGGTACTCCACAAGCGTGACACGTACTCAAGTAGACATCGGGCTAAAAATTAAGACTTAGACCCTGAACTGAGGACTGAAGAGAGTTAAATAAGGTATTGACCACATTGCGCTGAACTGTCTGCTGCCATAGCTTCTTGTCATCGAAGTGTTTGTCCATCTTAGGTGTGATCTGCAGTCCACACTTAAGTCCTTGCTGACACAAGTATACAGCCACTTAAGGTAGTTATTTAAGCTAGCAGATACACATCTGTATAATGTGTATCCCCACTCTGGGGATGCATGTGTAGAAAGAGGTAATCCCAATCTAAGTAGTTAAAAACCCTGAAAGCAAAGGAAATGGCATTCCCGCTGAGGAGCTGGGATACAGTAATGTGCCTCATGTCATGTACACAGTCCTCAGCAGATGGTCACTCTCATGGCAGCCTTGCTCTCTGGTTGAAGGAGAAAGGGGAGCTCCTCAGACTGTTGCACTGCAGACACATCAACCTTGTTGGGTACTAATGAGAGGCCTTTCCACCAAGGTGTACTCGAATTGGCACAAACAACATACATTGGAAAGCGTGGTCTTGTTTTTACATTTAGCAATTGTTAAAGATTAAAGTTCTCTTGCAAATTCATTTCCAGAAGTTACAACCCACGTTTTTACTGTTTCACAGCTGAATGATTTTTACTGAGGCAACAAGGCCTCACATAAATCTAGAAAAGCTTTAGAAGAGTGATCAGAGCTTCACAATAGGTATCTCAGTTCTTTCAGTGATGCCTGCACAAAACTTTATAACTTACATCCAAGGCAAGAAGTATGGTTCTCTTCCTTTTTCATGAGCCTTGCTATAAATGCACAACTAATAGAAAGCATCAGCCATGAAGAAATTAGGCTCTTAGTTTGAAACCAGATACATCAATGAAGATACATACAGCAAGCCACACAAATGCAGGATGGATGATGACGCTAGAAGATGTTGAGATGGCTAAGTTTGAAACGATGCTTTTAACTTAAGAGCACGAGATGCCGTTCAAAATTTCTGGTACTGCATTGGAATGGCATCACATGGAAGCCATCCACCCGCACAATCTGGAACCGTTTTCTTGCAAGCATGCTCAATGTGAGAAAGGGAGAGATCCAGATCACTTTTAGCTCATGTTAACAAGGTTTGTTCCTGTTAGAAGTAATAGAAACAAGGAGTTTCCAGCAGGAGTTTGGGGAGAAGCCTAATTCTCAAGCTAGTTACTCCAAATACATTTTCAGTAAGCACATGCAGCAACTTGTGTTAAAAACATTAGGGATTTTTTGATCCTAATCAGAGGAGGCCAAAATGGGCTTGTCTAAAAGGTTTCAATCTTGGAGAGATCTCACACCAAAGTGCTTCAGCATTCCTATAATGATTCAGATATTGCCACTTGGAATGGGATGCAATCCCCTTCCAGAAGCACACTGAAAAATATCTCCCACAAGCAGCCTGCAAAGGTTGAGTCTATATGTACTGTGTAGGCAGGTTGAATAATTATACAGTCAGGACCATCTGAACTGGAGCTGTGGACTGAGCCAGTGCAGTAGCAGAATATGAGCACAATCACAGGATTTGGCAGGAAGTACCTGTTGTTCTTGCATTTAAAAGCTAGGATTTTCCTGCCTTGGCCATTTAAATGGCCATCGAAAGGCAAATGAAGCATGTGACTGAATGAGATCATTGAAAAGAAGGCATTCATTCTGCTGGCGAAAAGCTGGACTCCAGTGACAGCTGCCATTAATTAACTAGGCTTATTATTTATATGAGTCACTTAATAGAGATGATGTTTAAATCTATGCTTCTTTTCCAGTCAATTACTGAAGAACTGATTAGAATCAGAAGTATCAGTAGTTGGGTACTACCATGGGCAAAATTTCAGTAATGGTATACTAGGCATAGAGAAAATACTGCTGAAAATTAATACGACTTGCTTACTTATAGGGAGATGTGGGCTTACCTGGTTTGACTGGGCTCCCTGGACCACCTGGTCGAAAGGTAAGAATATGTCCTTTTCTATCAAATTAGGCTGGTATTTTTATTTTAAAATGTGCTCCTCTGAATTCTTGCAGTTGCAAGAGTTCAGAGTACTTCCCCAAAAAATTAATTAAGCCCTAATACCAAGCAAAGATGTCTTATCCCTGTTCCAGAAGAGTGTAAACTCCAGCACAGGATTGAAAAAAACATCCTAAAGGATGTCCTAGCAAGACCATGTAAGAATGTTGAATGAAATTCTGAATCTAGATTTCTGAGCCTTCTTTTTCAAGTCCATGTCCCCTTTCACTGCATCATTCCTTTGCACCATGACACTAGTTCTTCATCGGGAAGCTGAGTTTAGATCTGGTTCAGCTGATATGGTAGGTAACTGGACCTACAACATGCATCAGCACTCAAAGATTGGATTCAGGACTCAGTTAGACACTCCAAGGAAAGCCTGACTCTCTCCTGATAAACACATTTCAGAGAAACTTTCTTCATTGCTTTCTCCTCCTTTTGCCTGGAGGCTGACAGCATCAGTGAAGTTTTGCTTTATTTGCTTCCATATTGATGTTTCAGCAACACTAATATCACCAGAAACATACCTGTGCCTAAGAGAGGATAAGTAGGGGTAGAGTACAAGTTCCATCACTGCCACCACAGTGTTTGGGTTTGTGTGTGTGTTCGTGGAAGGATAGGTAGGGGCAGAGCACAAGATGATCCCTGGCTTTTTGTTGCAGCAGTTTGTTTGTTGATGAATGGAAGTATGCACAGCAATATCTTAGCTATCCACAGCTTGAGCTCATGTCCGCTGTACATCGAGGACACTTCAGCTGATCTTCCAGCTCCAGTCTGTGTTGATAGGCTAGCTTGCTTTTTCTGGAAGTTGGGCCTGTTGCATGGAGCTTGGGAGCTGTTTGGTTGATGTGAGATGGGCTCAGTGGACGTCAGTCCCCTACCCTGTGAGCAAATATTGACATGATAAAGATGAGCAGTTAAAATTGGCATCTTGTTTTAATCACTTCATCAGTCAATGGGCCATTGAAGATGCACTGTTCCTCAGGCCAATTGCCTGCATGCAGGGGCCTACTCAGGTATGCTTTACGTAAAATGTACTCGGGTACGCTTTACGGCTCTTTCAGGAGAAAAGGAAGCGGTCGAGGTTGAAAGAAACCCTCCTTCTCCATGACTGTATGTTGTATGCTTTATACTGGAATCAAACTGCCAAGAAGAAGGGCTATGTTCATTTTCTGTCCCGAGGTTGGTCATGCTTGAGGTGCCATGTGGAACTAGGAGCAATAGAATGATTAGCTAATGGTCCTTTGCTGTCGCAAACAAGTTGTAACAAGGATGGTCTAAAGAATATCATTTTCTTAGTGTAGCAGCTTTTAAAACAAAACTCTGCAGTTTCAATCAGCAAAATGCTGTGTCAGGAGAGCAAGGCCTCATGCTGGAAAAAATAGAGAAGGAGTAAGAGATTGAACAAACATTGTTGAGTCCAGCACATGGACTTCACATCTGATCTTAGTTCCCCAGGACAGGGCAAAGGCTTCTGTTTCTTCAAGTAATAAGCAAATTGGATGCTGAAATTTTTCCTTTGGTGTAGCTTAAAAAAAATATCTCACAGTAGCACTAGCCCGGCAGTGTTTTGGTGCAGCCTGGCTTTTATTAGTGTCCTGCATCAGAGAAGAAATTTACAGATGTTGGAGAAATGTTTGGAAAAATCTTTTTTTATATGGATTCCCTTCTGGCATCCACCCATTGAAAATATGCTGGTGTTTGGCTGAAGATGGGCAACAACCTCTTGTCTACAAGAGAACAGCAAAGCCTTGGAAACAGACATAAGAACAAAATTTCCCACTCATCCCATGGAGAGAGTGCAAAAAGAGCTGCACAGGCTTGCATCTGGAAAGTCCATGTAGAAACTTTCAGATAGGCAGAAGTTCTCCTCAGGGAACATGAAACACTTTTCCTTCTGAAGGGAGCAACTGGCTCAGCAACATGAGTCGGAGCCGCAACCAAATGATGTCTGGCTTTGGATAGCATGGTTCGCAACACAGCGTCTGCCCGTGTTATGAATGCACAGACCTTTGCTCTTTTACATTTTGGAGAGTTTGACCTCAGAGCACCCATGAAGTCATTTTGCCTGTGCCCAACTATGGGTATATGAGACAGCTATTTAAGCAGCAGATAGTAATGCCATGGAGGTTCAGTGCAAGAAAGACATGATGCTCATCTACTCCACATGGAGTAAATACTGCTTTAGCTGAAAAAACAGTTCTAGGGGATGGTGGCAGGACTTGATTGCTCTGTCCTTCCCTCCTCATGCCGAGGAGGTATCTGTGGGCTTTGGCTTTTGGCTGCAGATTATAGCTGCCCTCCAGAGATACCTCAGAAGTGCGCTGCTCTGTTGCTCCCGGTCTCAAATACTGCTGAGAGAATGGCCGTGGCAAAGTGCAAGACTGAGCAGGGTGGCAGAAGTGAGAGTACAAAGCTTGACTGAAACCATGCAGGAAGTAAAGGCAGAGCTGGGAATAGGTCATGGTTTCAGAACGCACCCGATCATGCAGACCACGCTCATTGGCCTCTTTACATTTCCTGTCAAAGTACAGGATGGTCCTTTTTAGCTAGGATAGTGTGAATTATAAATATCATCACGGATGAGCAAATCCTTCACTGGAGTGCAATTTCCTTTCTAAATCACATCCCTTTGTGCTGAACACCCTGTAATCATCAGGAAGTGTTTGGATAAAAGAGCAAATGCAGTTGTTTTCATACCCTCTGCCCTGTCATTTTAAGTGCTATTTGAAGAGGATTGCGCAGGTAAACACTTTCACATTCCAGCCAACCTTATCATACACAAGCTTTTTCGTTTTCTCCTCACTATGATTAACCTGAGACAGACATAACTGCATGATAATTTGAAGAAACACATTCCAAGCTCCCTAGAGCTTGCTATAGTGAGGAGAGTATTTAATAGGATGCAAAAGTAGTAGATTGTCTACATTTTTTAACTTAAGAGGTATTTGCTTAGCGTTATAGAGATAGCAAGGTAATGCTTGGTGCAGACATTAGCTCTGGCATATTTTTTAGGGTCTCAAGGGGCTATAGTTTAGCCACCTGCTTTAGGTGGACAACACAGGCTTGCAACTCCCATCTCATGGAAACCCGACCTGTGCAGAATGATGGAGAGCAGCTAAGCTAGGCACCTCTTTCATGTCACTGGAGGGAGGGAGACACCTCTGGTCATGTGTCTGGGTCACAGCTAGGTGCCCCAGCTGCCTGGGAGCAAAGGTGATTCCTGCTCCAGGCTGTGCCGGAGGAGCTGGGCACAGGGTGGGAAACCCCATGGGCTCCATGCTAAATGTCAGGCATGTCTGGATGCTCAAAGCTCAAGGCTGTTACTGTTGGCACCTCTCTGTGGCAGGGACAAGATGGGGGCCAGAACAGTTGCTCTCTGTTTGCACAACGCCCTGTTGGTCTGAGGTCCGGGGACAGGTGATACAGACAGTGGGCCTTCTGCACTCAGGACAGTTTGCACCTTTCCAGAGCACCTTCACCATCAGATCAGGCACCCAGCCAGAGGGAGCATCCCCCTTGCTTCCTGCTGAAGTGCAGACACTGGTCGGGAGCCAGAGAGGGGATAAGCAAGAGGGAAATTCAAGGGGAGGATCTGTTAGGAAGGGCAGGGAGTCCTGTGCTCCCTGTTTAGGAGCCACTAGATGAAATGCAGCAACAGCATTAGGATAAAGAACCTTCGAGGAGGTTCGAATAAGGGCCGGCTGGTAGCAAAATCATCTTTTGGGGTAGCTGCCATCTTCTTGGGGAGCGCAGCTCAATCAGGAGATAGGCCTGTGATACATGAGCAAAGCTGAGCAGCGGAAAATAGGTGAAAAGGGAATCAAGGTTTTTCCAGGCCAAAATGTCTGAAATAACGAGCAAGGAGGAATGCGAAGGGGAGCGGGTAGTAGCCAGGATGGCTGACAGCACCGCGTACCTCCGCCAGCGAAGGCTTAGGCTGCCGGTCTAGAACAGCCCATGGGAAGAATAAAAAAGCAGTTAAGCAGAGGTGTGGACTTCAGAGCAGAAACAGTACTGGGTTCATCTGGTGAGTGAAGCGAAAGGCCAAGTCCTTGGTCAGAGGAGAGTTTGGTTATGGCTTCCAGTGCCGGGGGATGCTCCCCAGCGTGTTTCACCAGCAGGCAGGATGTGTTGGGAGCCTCAGGTTAAGATAGGACAAGTAGTAGAGACTGATTTTCAATTAGCAGTTGTAACCTCCCCTGAAACCATTTTGTTATTTCTGTAATATTTGTTCAAGGATGTTGCTTGTTTATTCTTTCTCTCCATTTGTTTCAAGTTACATTTTTCTGCTCTTTCAGGCTCGCTAATAGCCTCGCTAAACAGTCGTCTCTGTAACTGAATTTAATCTTCTAATCTGCTCCGACTCTGCTTGATGGAAATAAGTTTATTTTAAATAGCTGAAGCAACGTAATAAAGGGAGAGGGAAAAAAATGTGAAGTGCCTGCCACTTGCAGGCTTTACTCAGCGTTCAAAGAGAGCTCTAGGTAAATCCCGGAGAAAGTGTACGCTTTTAAGATACGTGCTGACCAGTCTGCAGTGGAACGGGCTAGTTTTGTCCTGTCCAGGGTCTGTGTCTCAAAAAAAAAAAAAAAAAAGATACGGAAAAATTGAAGCAGCTTTATGAAAGGCCTGCAAGAATGGTTTGAAGCCTGCAACACTTGCCAGCTAGAAGGATTAAGAAACTCATTCGAATTAATTCAGCAGAGAGCAGGCTAAGGGACAGCTTGCTCACCATTTTAGGTGGCTTCATAATAAAGGACTTAGGATCTTGTCATATGTTGTAATAATTAAATTAGAAAAACTGGAAGCTAGACAAATTCAATGGGGTGGACTCTTCAGTGGTGCCCAGCAACAACACGAGGCAACGAGCACAAACTGGAACACAGGAGGTTCCACCTGAATATGAGGAAGAACAACTTTACTGCAAGGGTGACAGAGCACTGGAACAGGTTGCCCGGAGAGGTGGTGGAGTCTCCTTCTCTGGAGATATTCAAAACGTGCCTGGATGTGATCCTGTGCAATGTGCTTTAGGTGACCCTATTTGAGCCGGGGGTTGGACTAGACGATGTCCAGAGGTCCCTTCCAACCTCAACCACTCTGTGATTGCGATTCAAGCTAGGAACAAAACAAAAGCTTCCTGTGGCTTTTTTTTTTCCTGTGGCAGTAGGTGGTTACTGTGGTGTTTCCTATGACATTTCAAGTTTTAAAGTCAAAGTTAACACTCTCTCCAAAATGTAACTGACCCGTGTCATGCAGGGCTTCGTGCAAGAATTGCTGGATGAAATTATATGAATCCTGTTAGTCAGAAGTCTACCGAGAAATAATCAGTTCTTTCAGCATGGATTTGAGAGCTATGGTTGAAATCCAAGCTTTTCTGAAGCCAGTGGAAAAAGTCCCCCTCAGTTGCCCAAAGCCAACATTTTACCCTACGAGTCTGCACTTTTCTAGGGATTAAGGAAAGTCTAAACGTTTAGATTACAAATATCAGATCTTCACTTAGATACAGTTCTCTAAGGCTATTCTAGGAGCCAATCCATCCCAAGTAACCATCAAGACCAAACTGTGGCTGGTGCAGGCTGCTGTCACACCACATTGCAGCAGAGCTGGGAACATCAGCAGGACTCAGCCACAAGCTGACGCATACAAGAAGTGGGATGTGGAAGGTTGTGTGATTGTGTAGTGCTATCCCGTATCTGAAGACCTGCTTCTCCTCACAGCTTTAGTCCTGCCTGAAAAGAGAAATTCAAACCAAAAGGGGGTTGTTTTACTATGTTCTCTCTCATTCTTCATTTCTTCTTGCCTATTTCAACAGGGATATAAAGGCTATCCTGGACCACCAGGTCACCCTGGAGAGCAGGTGAGTCTTCCCAGTTTCCAACATTGAACCTTCAAAGAGGGATGAATTTAA
The DNA here is from genome assembly GCF_028389875.1 of Rhea pennata. Lineage (NCBI taxonomy): Eukaryota > Metazoa > Chordata > Aves > Rheiformes > Rheidae > Rhea > Rhea pennata. The sequence goes on from NC_084680.1 coordinate 7,858,255, forward strand.
TGACTCTGCTCATTTGGATCCTGTACAGCCTGCTCAGTGTGGACAGTTAGCTCCTTCTAGGGGCAGCCTGGTACACACATAATGTGTGCAGTTAAATCCCTTGCTACAGGGGGGCTGTGCACATGCATTGACCAAGCATCAGCAGGTTAGTGGGAGGAGACTGCTTTGGAGTTTAATTAACTTCTAATTTTGATTGCTCAGCCATGTTAAGTTTATGTGGTGGAAAAAAAAACAGCTTAAACTACTCACCTTTTTTTCCCCCCCTTTTCATTAATTTCACCTGAAGTTTACTAACCACATCATATTAAGTACTAACATGTAATTCTCCTCCCAAGCCCCTTTCTCCCTTCCCCCTTTTCCCTCCCCTTTTTATTTGGTTAAGTCTGTTTGCAGTTCAGAGAAGGAAAAAAAAAAAGGTCAATGAATAGCAGGCCCTGTTAGCAATGATGTTAAAGGATATTATACATGAATCCATTTAGTTTTGAAGAATTTTGGCAGGGCTTCCCCACCAGTAAAACGGTTCCATATGCCAGATATAGATGCAGCCTTACACCTTCTCTTAGCCTCCTTGTTTCAAACTATCTGCTGGTTTCACTGCAGATGGGGGGAGAAGGAGACATGGCAACAGTTGCCTAATGCATGGATCCTACTGAGTTGGCTTCTGCATGTTTTTTCCCTTCATCAATTTATTCCACTGTCTTCCTTTTAATTTAATTCTCTTCTTTCCCTCCATAAATTTGCATTGAGTTAATCCATCCTCCCTACTTTCCCCTCAACTCAAAGAACGAAGCAGCTAAAGGCTTCCCATGTGTGCCATTAACCTTACCTTCCTGTGCTTTTTTTTTTTTTTTCTTCTTTTCTCCTTAAAGGGCGCACGAGGACCAGACGGAAGCCCAGGTGCCAAAGGTTATCCTGGCAGGCAGGTGCAGTAAATCTCATTGTGCTGTGCACAGACTAGGGATTTGGGTGTGCAGGTAGCTAAATACGAGCCCCACTAAATACAGAGCAGACCTATGGAATGTGCCTAGCTTTTCCTTCTTTTCTGTCCAACATGTCGTATCAGTGACATGGCCCTTTTGACTCTGTCGGAAATGTTGAGGTTGCTAGAAAGTATTTTCTGGCTGTGATGTATAGAACTTGAATGTCGATAGCAAAATCTGACTAAAATTTTTTCTTTGTTATAAGAACAGAGAAAATACGTTAGAGTAGAGAAACATACTTGACAGCTGTTAACCCTTCACTTTTAGGCAAGTTTTTATATCTAATATTGAACAGGCTAGAAAGCTGGGATAGAAGAAGGCATATTACCAAAAGAAAAGATTTCCCACTAGTAAAGTCTGCTACGAAAGCCTCAGCAGTGCTCAGCAGTTCCATGTATAAAATTATACATGGAACACATATATATTAAAAAATTATTTCTGCAGATGCAATAAAGATAATGAAAGAAAACTGGGAGTTTGTTTTCCATCTGAAAATAATGCACTAAAACAACATTAGGAATGGAGGAGTATACAAAGGAGAATGGATTGGGATAGGACACTTCTTACTGATGTAGGATGCTGAATAGTAAGAAGAAAAGCAAGAGGAAGATTTTGAACTGAAATCTGCATCCCTGGAGCAGGAGACCTGACTCCATAAAATTTTTCAGTGAAACAAGTTTGTCGTGGTCTTCTAAAGCAAACGCATTAGTGTTGGGTCCCCCCATATTTCTATTTATGTACCCAGTAAAGAGTCTTGACTGATGTCAGAGACCCCAGTTAGCCGTTCACATGCATCCGTCAAACTTGTCATAGCTCGTATGTGAGCTTTTGCCCAGCAGTGTAGAATATTGGGTGAAATGTGAGCTAGACACACAAAACAAGTCTGCATTCCCCCACCCCAGACTATCAATAACCCGTAGTGTGTTTAAACTTGAAATTAGATTCATAACCCACTTTGCAAATCTTAAGTGAAAAGTATCCAGACACGCACTGGAGAATGCAGGTGCTAGAGCTGAGCGAGAATTTTGTGCACTTGACTAAATGCTACATTCATACTCCGAAAGGCTCTCAGAGATTTGCATTGCCAAAGCATCTTCTAGGTATGAATGTGCATTACACAACTAATATAAAACCATCTAAGCCATAATGGACATACGAGGTTAATGAATGCTGTTTAGCAATTCACAGCAGCATTCTTCTGCCCATCAGATAAGCAGGGTGAAATATTTGTACTTGAACATATGAAGAACAAAAGTGCTTTCTTAAAATGTGGTTTGGGACAAGGAAGTGCCTTCTTTTTTAAGGCAGCTTTTTTCAGGATATGTGAATGCTGTGTGTATCCAGCATCAGAGCTGTTTACTTTACTGAGATTTTACTACTTGTTACTCCTGTCAGCTGTGCTGGCTCTGCAGGGCTATGGGGGAGAGAGCTTGGCTCTGTTCTGATTTGTGCATCATAGGCAGAATTGTTAACTCCACTCGGATGGCTGAAATCTTTGACTGGCAACGATGCACGAGCCAGAAAAGAACACAACTTGACTTTCAAATCCCAGGCTGAGTATGCAGTGCTGCCAGCTAAAGAAAATAGAGACCTGGGTTTTTTTTTTTTTCTCTCCCCCAAGAAACCTCACCAACATTTGGAAATAAAAAAACAATAATAATAAAAACCTGACCTGGAAACTTGCTAAAAGACAATAAATATGGAAATTCATTATGCATTTTTGCAGGATTCTTTTTCACAGTACTTTAAGGGAACAGCAACAGGAACAGAGGTAGAGTGGAGGGTACTTTCAGTTCTCTCCACAGCTGTTGATGCTGGGAAGGGCTAGTGATCTGCAGTGCCTGCGTTGCTGCATGGCTTCATAGGCAGTGGAAATCAGAGGGAATTCCTCACTGCATCAGGGCCAGACTCTGTCTAAACAGGTTTTGAAATACAGTTGTCGTTGCTACACATGTGTTCATGTGGGCAGGAAACTGAATCCTGCCTTTGGAGCGGGAGCCGGTGGGTACAGAGGATCACTGTATGTTGTGCCTAAAGGGTAATGAAACCTCTGCGTGTCCTACTGCATTAGCCTCTCTGGTCTTTATGACCATAAATCCCTACTTCAGGCCTGGGGAAGGCTCAGTTTGTCTAACAGTGTCAGATTTTGCTGAGTAACAACTCCACAGTAAGAGATTTGTTATTTGTATCATTTTGTCTTTTTTTTTCTCCTTTGTTGATATGCCTTGGACTAGATCCCGAAAGCAGAACCATGCAGGGACATTGCTGGGAGTTTGGCACTGCTCATTAGGTTAAGTTAAAGCCTGTCCACATTTGTCTTTGTTTTCTCGCTTCTGTTTCAGGGCTTACCTGGCCCAATAGGGGAAGCTGGTCCAAAAGGGAATCGGGTAAGCAGCCTTTGATTTGTATTTTCTCTACTTTTACCAGGCCCTTCTCAAGCAACTTATGTTTGACTTTGCAATCCTGAGATTAGTTCCTTGAAGTTGTTGAATTTGGGAGATTTTGATTTTGATTGCACACTGCTTACTTTTTGAAAACTATGTGTGTTTCCAAATCGAAGTCAGGATGTAGCAAAATCAAAGATCACTGATGGTGCTAACGATGCAAAATCAATGCATTCTTTCCTTGCATTGCAGGAAAGAAAAGAGTGGCATACAAATTCCTAGCAAAGACCGAAGTCTGAACTTTCTGCAAGCCCCATCTCCCAAAGGCCTCTTTAGTATCAATAAATGCGGTTCAGTGGTCTTCGAACGTGCTGAAAATGGGCCCTTTCGAGTATAGTCTCAAGTTTGGGAATGATTTATACCATTATGCAGAATAGCAAGCCAGCATCTTGAAGCCATATGCAAATACAAACGCTAATATCCCTGTTCTGCCTGAGTTTGCTCATCAGATTGAATTACAATGGATTCCTCCTTGCTGCAAGGGATTTATTTTAATTCTTTTTTTTTTTTAACAATTAAGGCTCTAGTTAATTACATTTTGTTCTTTTCCTGCAATTATAAATTCACAATGGCATTCTGAGCCAATAAAATCCCCTCTTTCCCTAACACGTGGTATTTTCTCTATACACAGTGAATTTAACCAGCTGGCTTTCATCACTTGGAAAACTGCAAGCAATAAACAAATGCTGACCCTGTAGCTAGCTCTATTCCTGAGCTGGGAAGAGAGAAGGCAGGCAGAGAAGGACAGATCGCATGTTTAATGCCCCGCAGGAGCGAGGACGAGCTGTGATAGCACAGCTTTACTTACCTCACTTGTGCAAGTAACCAAGTTTTTCCTGGTGCGCCCGTTTCACTCACCCAGGGTGAACCTAGTGTAATTATTGTTTGGTACCTGTGCAATACTTAGATCACTGCTCAGCAGCAAGTAAGACTTGAAAACTGTCTTCTGCTTTTCAGCTCTGAATGCTGAGGGCTGAAATATTTACAGCTACCTAAAGAAAGCCACTTCTCAGTTCAAATGCAGTCAGTCAGCGCTGGATGCTCATCTCTTCATCTGCAAAATGCAGATATCTTGTTTAAGGGGATGAATCATTGGCTGGGACCCTTCTCCACCACAGCCTCTATTTTTCGCTTCACCAGCAGTAGTGCAGGAGTTAAAGGGTTTGCTCTGGGGAGGCGAAGGCAGACGGCGTCGTTTTGCGTGGCCGCACTTCCCAGCTAGATAACGTCCGTAAAGGGAGCGATGGACTGGTGAAAAGAGTTGGTGGGGTTGGTGGTAAGAGATTTAATGATGATGGAGAAAGGGAGATGAGAGCAAATCAGTGTTAGCACTTGGCTCTAGTAACAGCGATGTGCTGCTGAGGGGGCTCCCTGCTGAAGTTCACTTCCTCTCGAGTCTGCATGTTTGGCACAAACAGTCCCTTGCAGAGGACCAGCACACAAGGTAACTTTGTGTTAACTGCAGAGCAAAGAGGATTAAACACAAGGCTTCGATTGTTGCAAGGGAAAGGAAGTGTAACATTTTATGCAGTGGCCCTGTCTGAGCGGGATCCCGAAGCCTGAGAGAAACATTGCATATTTGAAAACGCGAGGATGATTGATGAGTATGAAAGTGGATTTTATGCTAAACTCCGCTGATGCAAAGGGAGGCTCCTGTGTGGTGTCAAGATCTATAGGTGCATAAAAGCTGAAGCTTTTGCACATGTGTAAAGAGGCTGAAAGGCCATGCCCAGCCGGTCCCTTCCCAAGGAGGCCCTTGGAGCTTGGGTTGACAAAGTGTTGCAAAGGTCTTGGTCACCCGTCAGAGCCTGCAGGGAAAGGCTTCAGGCCGAGCTGCTGCTGGTCTGCTCCTCTCCCAGCAGCGGGATGCTTGGCAGCCTTGCAGGCCAGGAGCTGTTGGTCCTGTGAGAAGGAGCTTCAGTGTGCGGCCACCGTTGGCACAGAGCAAGCCAAGAGAGTGCAGTGGGCCATATTTGCAGCACACAGTTGGAAATGAGTGCCACAGGCAGGAAAAGGGCTCTTGGAGAGAGGAGAGGAAGTTAAGTTTGCAGTTTACTTTTGCTATCGCTCTCGCTAACCTCAAACCAAGCTCCGTTTCCCTCAGGTACAATCAGAGCCAGCCCAGGTAAGATTTCTTCTTGCTGGCCTCTTCCTGCCTGGAGTCCACATGATCCCTGGTGTGAGGGTATGTGCCCTTGGACTACATCGTGGAAGCCAGCACCATGCAGTCCATGGGCATATACACTTGCCTCAAGGTTTATTTCATCACGGCTGCCATTGACCAGCGCTGGAGGATGCTCTGCTGTTCAGAAAAGACAGACTGACTAGCTAGTGGAGAGGTGTATTTGACTACTTTTTTTCTTCTTTTCTTTAGGGCTATATAGGTCTCCCAGGGCTATTTGGGCTGCCAGGGGCTGATGGAGAACGAGTGAGTATTTTGTGAAAAAAATCTTAGTGTGTTGCTTGAATACGATTCTTCAGTTTGTTGTAACCAACTCTGTTCCTTGTTTCTTAGGAAAAAGGCAAGCATGCTAATATTTAGACATGTCCTCTTTAGCCTGTTCCTGCTCTTGCATGAAGACCCGTGTCATGATGGTGATATTCAGCTCAGGAAAGCCCTGAGCAGACCGTTCAGGCAGGGTCATCAGACCATACTGATGAGTAGAGAGGATTTTTTCTGTATTTTGCCTTGTTGAAATCCCCTTAAATTTTTCCTTTCTGGCTCATCTTAGTGAGTAGGCTGGGGGGAGAATGTAAGTAGAAATTTCCCCCTCCCACAGGAGTGACATCCCAGCCACAGTGTCCCAGTGTTTTCGGTGTCCAACTGGAGATGTCTGGAAAGGGCCTGGATCTTAGACAGGGCAGTACCAGGGACTTTCTGGCGATGGCCTTCCTTCTAGCTAGCCCAAATTGGGCGACCAAGAATGAGGCTCCCTAAAGGGCTGTGGCTGCAGTTCCCACATGTCCTCCTTCACCCCATGTTTTCCCGCATGCCTTCTCCAAATCCACATGTTCAGAGCTTTGCAGGACCTCCCTTGCCTTTCTGCACTTCTCTGTGTCTCCCCACCCTCCTGACCTTTACCCATCAAGGACTCCCTCTTCCCACAGCAAGAGCTCCTAAGGAAGGTCACTGTAAGATGAAGACTGTTTTGTTCTCACTTTTTCTCCCTCAAATGCAAACTGCAGAAATGAGAGAGGCCCCAGGAGCACGTGAGAGTGCGTGTGTGTGTGCCTGCCTGGAAGGGGACTACCCTGTGCTCTAGAGTCGCTGATTTAATGCTTGTATAACTAAGTAAGAAACATAAACAGAAGTTCAGTGAGTGCCTTGGCGGTGGCCTTCATTCGCTTCCAGACCAGTAGCTTAATGACTGCCCCTGCTAAGCAGAGCTTCAGCCTGTTGCCCTGGGTGTGGATGCTGCCTGTGTGTGTCCTCAGGGAGGGCTGTAGTTAGTGGGTGAAGGTTAATTGTCTTCTGCTCTCGCAGCTGACTGCAAGTAGCTGACATTTTGATTCCCGAACAATGCTGCAGTCATTAGCCTGTTTTGCATTCCCCTTTCTCTTCCAGTTTTGTTTTGCATTGTCAGTTGGCTGTTTGCTTTCTCAGCCAGACCTATTATTTTTTTTCTCTGTGTTTTCCTTGCAGGGAATCCCTGGAGTTCCTGGGAAGAGGGGCAAGATGGGTAGGCCGGTAAAGTTTTTCCTCGTCTATTATGCCGACTTTGTTAAATGAAACCGGAAACATATCTGGCTTTTAGCTGGGCCCCTTCATATCTTCTGATGGGAGCCAGATGGAGAGATCAAACAAACCTCTCTGCATTAGACGTGCTTATTCTCTTACATTTACTGTTTGGAGGTCTCACCAGTCCTGTCATGTTTACCTGTCCTTGCTGTGATTCTCTCCAATGCTTGTACCATCTTGGTTTGTATAATGCAAGTGCACTTCTATATAACAACTTTCTTGTCGGTGGTGGTACAGAGTTAAAGCAGTAACAGATCTGATAGACATTAAAGTTTGAGGGGCCAGGAGGCTGGGTAGATTTAAGAGCTTGTCAAGGAGGAAAGAAGTGTGTGCAGGTAGGGCTGAATATGAGGTGAAAACTGTGAGAACGCTGAAGCTGTAGAGAAGTTTTGTGCTGATAGTGGCAAATGGCAAAATAAAAACAGGAGGGAGAAGTATGAAAATGGGTAGAGGAATTGGGGAAAGGGCAGAAAGAGATGCTATTCCCACATCAGCCTTCTTCCAGTCTCTTCTGTGCGTTTCCCTTGCCAGAATGTATCAAGCTGTTTGCTCCAGGAGTCAGTGGAGAGATCAGGCCCATCCGTGCACTCGTGTGCCTCATTGCCTTTGCACCTTGTCTTTCAGGCTAGCCTGAATTTCCCTCCGTCTCTCTGACATCATCACACTTGCAAACTCCTTGTAAAATTTCCACTCACCCTCACACAGAAAAATCCAGTGCTCTTGTCACCCTTGCATGCAAATGTGCCTTTTCTAGGAGTCCCATGCCTACAACTTGCTGCTGTTCTCACAGCAGAAACCACGCAAACATCCTGACAGCTCCACGTTCATCCCTGCTGACTGTTCCTGCTCTCGGTGAGATTGGTGGAGGGAAATTAGCTGCAGTGCCTTTTTTTTTTTTTCTTTTTTTTGGGGGGGGGGGGTTTTGGTTTGGTTTGGTTTTTGCCAAAATCTACTCCAAGTCTTACGGTTTTGTAAGCTGCTAGTTACACCAGAAGCTTCTATGATGAATAATTGTAATTGCAGAGAGCCAGCCGAAGCAACTGTGACTCATTGACCAGAGTAAAACAAACAAAGCAACTGTCGTTAGGTACAGGGTTTCTGCTCTCTGACTTGTTTCTGCACGGAGCATGCTGTAGGTTCAACGCATTCCAGCTGTTGTTTGGCTAGCTTTTGTAGACTTCCAGGCAAGAGTTTTTGTCTGGCGGTCACTGTTACAAACAAGATGCTCCCTTGAGATGAGTGGGGAATCATTCAACCATGTAGGCATTTAGGCTGGGATCTAGAGAAGGGATTAAACGACTAAGCATCAGCACTTTTGTTTTACTAGGCTCTTTCAGAGAGTTTTGGCTTCATCCCCACTTCATGATATCAAGTTTAATAAGAAATCTTGAATGGACCAATGCTGATGATTTGTACTTCCGAGCGTTAACAAAAAGATTAAGTGACATGCAGAGTTATTCAGGAAATGACTGGGAGAATAGAAAGTAGCAACCAGCTGACCTGATTCCCATTCCAACACTTATCTATCGGCCTGTGCTGTCTTCCAGCTGGTTTGCAGTGTTAGTGAGCTTGCTGTGATTTTTCTTGTCTCTCTTGCGTCCCTGCTCCACTCGATTTGCTGGCGCTGCTACTGTTCCTGCTCTCTCTCAGTTTTGTCATTGCAATGGAGAGCTCTTGGAAGCTCTTGTTAGCTACTGTCTGAAGTTGGTAAATGTTCTGGAGAGTAGGAAGGGAGTTGGTAATAAATATATTGCTCTACCTAGTCCTGTTTGGTATGAGATGGTAACAGATTAAATGCTTGGTGGAGAAGGAGCAGGGGTATGGGGGAGTTTGCATGCGACACCATGGGCCTCCCAGAATGACGTAAGAGTGAATGATTAAAATAGACTAACTGGACATGAGTCAGATTTTGAAACGGTTCCAGGGAAGTTAAGTTCTGCAGAGCTGTGAGGGACACGGTGAATCTGTCATGGAAGCAACGGACTCCACCTCCCATTCTGATCTCCCTGCAGCGCATCAGTAGAGGAGGAGACAAATGCGTTCCTAATGCATGGGCACTGGCGAACACTTGAGTAAGAAGAGGGTTGAGGGAAACCTGGTAGAGAATCATGATTAAAGTGCAATGCACCAGGGAGATTGAAATAACATGAGTCTGTATTTCTCCAGATCTGCTGCTTGCTTTAGGAGTAGGCTGGAGGCCTGAAACTGAAGTGGCTGGTTACTCAAAACTTCAGTGTTGCCAAAGCAATGTCTGAGAAGGATGGGGTTTTATGTTGTTCAGCTGGGCAGCTGGCAAAAAGAGGACGAGGGTGCGGTGTAGCCACATTGCTGTGAAGGTGGAAGGGCTGTGTTTCTAGCCATGCTAAGGGATGCACGGGGAGATGCGTCAGTCGTAATTCGTCTATAGAAAGGAGATGTCCTGTCATTTGCCCTGGTGAGAACCAGGTAATGCACAGGAAGAAGAGCTATAGCTAGTCACCCATCCAGGATGGCAAAACTGAAAGGGGTAGGTTTTATTTTGTGGACAGAGGTGATTATATTCTTGGAAGGAAACTTGGGCCTGCAGAACAAATAATGCAAAGTACTTTGTTGGGAGAGGGAGTAGCACATGATGGTCCACCTTCTGTCGGAGAGAGGCAGCTGCACAGACAGATCAGTTTTGGAACACAGTCCATGCCTGAGTAATTTGATGTGGATGTCTTTATGCTATGGAAGATGACTAGCTGCAATCAGAAATGTCTGAATTACACGTTACATTTAACTTCAAATACAGTGTAGTGTTTTCAGACGTCCTCAAGTCCTGTTAGTGAGAGAGACTTAAAGAGGAGCTTTTAGGAAATGCATCCAAAGAGTTTCTGTGCTTTGAACTTTTTTGTTGTTCACCTTAGTTACTGATGAGTGCTTGTTTCTTGCTCTTTTTTTCATGTATATAAAGTATCAAGAATGCATCAGCTGTACTGTCTTAGGTCTGATTTTAGCTTATAATGTTTTCTATCAGTGGTAATATTTTAAAAGAGATAGGAAGGAAGGGAGAAGCCCAGATGCTGGGCAATGCATGTGAGGTTACCAGCACTAGGAAGATTTCTCATTTCTGGATTGGTGGATTCTTTCCTCTTTCCTTGCAGTCTAAGCAAATACAGGTAACCTTGAGGGAGACTCATCAGAGGTCCTGGGAGAAGGAAGGTGGAATTGTGCGACTGATGAAAACAAGGTGTTTAGAAGGCAGTTAGTGATGTTAGTAGTTGGAACATTACTGGCGGTATATGACTCTGCAGTGAGATTTCCATTTCAGAAGGAGTAAAGTTTAGTTCCAAGACATACTTAGGAATTCTTGGGTTTGCCTGAGATCTATTCTTGGTTTAGTAAAACATCTGAGGTTTCCTTCTGTTTTCCTGAAAACCTGTTGGTGCTGCTGTTCCCATGGCTGAAACCCGAGCTGAACCCTGAGAGCATCGCTGGGTCAGGAACTGTGCAAATGCCCCATGAAAGAAAAATCCCGGCCCAAGGATTCCCTCAGGCTGGAGTATGAGACAACACAGGATGAAACTAACCCCAGGGCTGGGAAGTTTAGGTAGCAGCAAAGTGAGCAAGTCGTTAGTATCACAGTCATTTCAACTTCCCGGTCTGTCTAGCCGGGCTTATCATTGCTGGTCTCTCCCTTGTCCTCCTGTAGCTTGTGTGTGAGTGATAAGCAGCTGTGTCCTGCCAGCTGTAGGACTGCATGACGGGTTTCTGTATGCCTGCTAACCTCAGATGAGGGAGGCAAACATCTCCTGGTGCCACAGGCTCTGCTGTTATGCTTTACACAGCCTTTGGCAAGTGCCAACATGTTGCCAAAGCGCAGCTCCAAGGAGCTAATTTGCCAGATGGAATAGATTGTATAACCAGCAGGCAAGGAGGGAGGGTTTGCACTTGAGATGCACGGCCAGGAAGGCTGACACCCCTGCCCATGGAAATGACGGGAGCCTGCCAAGATAAGGTGGGGAGATGCTGCATTGACTGGGGACTTCACAGGAGCCGGTGGGCACTGGTCTGTCCCGGTGGCATGCATCTTTGGACAAATCGTTTTGCTATTCTTGGCTATGTGCAAATCAGGGCTAACACACTCAGCTCTCCTTTGAGCTCAGTGGCTGAAAGACAGTATATAAATGCCAAGAAGTACTACTGGGAGTACTACTGTCAAGGGACAGGTGCTTTGAAGTGGTTGGGAATTTTAAGTATTAGGAATCAGTGCATAGGTGAATACAGAAGCCGCCTTTCCCTCTGCCTGTCAGCCACAGCATGGAGGTTGTAGGAGCCAGCAGTGATCTGGCAGCTGCTCCAGTGTAGCCTCAGGATTTGTTGTGAGCATCACTGCTGTAGGAAGCTGCTGAATTTGGCATCTGTTTTCCATGAGCTGACCACAGTCGGGGTCCCATTTGCCGGCCCTTAGTTTATAAGGGGGCAGAGGAGCAGAGCCTTTTTGCCAGGCTGTTTTTCATATCTATTGTCTTCTTTTGTGTTGACTTACTCAGTTCATGTCTTAACTCCTGCCTCCTGTGAACACCAAGTCCCAGTGTATCCCTTTTTCTCCATCTACTAAGTCATTAGAAATGCACGCGGTTCCCTTGTGCACCCTACCAAAAAGGAGATGGTGTTGCAGCATACGAAAAGACATTGCCTGGTTGGACATACCAGATAGCAAAAAGCAGGGCAGCCTTTGGGTTAGGAAGGTTTCATTTTGCAGCTTTCCCCAGGCTTTTGATATATGTCAGAGATAACTTAGCGGTGAACGTAAGTGCATGGAGCTTCGCCAAGTTACACAGCCTCAGCTGTTGTCCATGCAAACAATAGGGGGACGTGTTTTGCCATGTGTCTGGAAAGGCTGGCATAACCGCAGATCACTGAGAAAATAAATCTTGTTCCTCTCTGTAGGGACAGGGACTTTAACCAACTTTTCTTCCTGCTCTGGAAGCAGCTGAGGTCCTAGCGGTTCTTCCTTGCATTTGTAGTGAACCAGGCTAAAGCCTTCTGCACCACGCAGGTCCAGATTTGGGAAATTGTTAACAGTATTTCCAGGTACTACTTCTTTAACTTTAATTGCCAAATTCTAGTTAATTTGAGTAGGCTCCCTGAGAGTGCAAAGAGGCTGCCCACATGGCCTTTCTCATAAGAAATTTCTGCTGCTCTCTGTGACTTAAGAATACACCCTAAGAGCTGTCACTTAGAGCTCTGAAGATCATGCTTCACATGGGCTGCTAAGGGTTCCAGCCATGTGTCTTTCATCTCCAACACTGCATTACCTCCAAATAAAATAAAATAAAATAAAATAGAGTGGTACTTCTCTTTAAACATTGAGAAACATTTTTAAAACACTTTAGAGAAATATTTTAATTAAATTGAAAATCTCTAAAGGTCTGTGAATTAACTTCTGCAATTTCAAATTTAGCTAGGTGGTATGCAGTGTGTTAGTCCAGAAGTCATTTTCCAAAATTTGAAAGAAATGAGAATTATTCTTTTAACTGAGATCCTAAATGATGCTAGCAGGATATATCCTCAGAAAGTAAATCTTCACTCTTATGTGTTGCTTCACTGCTCAGGTCTGATTCACTTGAATACTTGGTGGACTGTCTCACCTTCCAAACCATAAAACATTCCTTCATAACCAGTGTCACAGTTTAGGTTCAAGCTTTGGGCCCTGTGCCTACACATGCTCTTTCAGGTGCGGCCAGCTGAAGTTAGTGGAGGATTGCGTAGACTGAGGACCTATTTGTACTGGTAAATCAGTGAGTCAAGCTGCAGTGAGAAGCACAAAGTGCTGTAGGAGTTGATGGACAATAATCAGTAGGTAGTTTTCTTTCTTGGACTGATACACTAGCCAAGCGCCAAAAAGCACAGCACCTCTGGCTCTTCAGAAACTGCCTGATTTTTTAAAAAAATGCCTTTAATCATTCTATTTACATGAAAAGTCAAGTGGAAGTCCTGAACATCACTAATAAGTGAAACTCCCTTGTTACTGTGAGAGAGTTAACACTTGAACTGCAATTTTTGCTGCTAGCGAGGTCACTTTTTTGCCATCATTTTTTTTTTTTTTTTTTTTTTTTGCTAACCTGAATTGTTAAAATAGATTTGGTTTGAGTAATCCGTGACTTTAATGCTCAGGTTGGACACTGAAACCGGGCAGCTAGTCTCTCCTCCATTCTGGAACTGGTTCACTACTCTGAAATGCAGGCGTTAGCCCAGAGCAAATGTCACTCTTTCTGGCCCAAGTTCCATTCCACACGTCTGGGAGTTTCCCAAATCTATGCAGTGAGGTGCTTACCTTGCTACATATCACTCTGATATCAGCGTGTGTTTGTAGCATTCATGATTACATCATCCAAATAACCTGGCAAAGTAGAGAGTGCTAGCATGTACTTCATTTTTTTTAATGAATGGGCAAAATGAGGTACTGAAAGCATGGGGAAGAGGGTTCAAAAAGTACAAAGGCCCGTAACTTCTACTGAAACTAAAGACATTTTGTTTTTGTGCATGTCTCTGAGTGAAATCACCCATTATCATTCAAAAAGCTTATGAAGAATTAAATTGAGGTCTCCTAAGCACAAGAGCATCCTTCTTCCTTCAGAGAAATGTTCATTCATAAATCAGATGCAAACCCCAAAATATTTTGATTAGAAATTAAAGGAAAAAATAATGTAGCTATCACTTTCAAGTCTGAAAATATTTTGATTACCAAAGCCACTTGACTGTGTTCGTTAAGTAGGAGGCTGTGATTTGGAAATCTTGGTCCATAAATAATTAGGAGTGTTGGCAGATTCAGTACTTTGGAGCATTAGGTAACTGGGTCTGTGTAATTTATACTCTGTTAGAGCCCCACAGAAGTGAGAAGAGATATACATGCACAAAAGCAGCAAAGCTTCAAAAGGCAGAAGGTCAAGAGACTGGAGAGGCTGTAAGTCATCTTCAGTGATGTTTGGCTTGCGGAGGGCTTCAGGGGCTCTGGCTGACATTCAGGTGGAGCTGACCGCGCTGGAGGGCCGTGCTCCCACGGAGGGAGCTGGAGGCATAGTTACATTAGAAAATGCCATGAAATCTTTTTGCAAAGAGGATATGACACGGAGCTGCAGGGTTCCCCAGGGAGAGAGAAGAAAGCTGCTCTTTCGGTTACAGAGGAGCAGAACTGTGACAGGACTACCAGACCTGTAGCGGGCTGAGGGTGGTATCTCCCTTCTTTGGAGAAATGGAAGTTGTTACAGTCCTGGGTCTAAACTACACAGAAAGGAAGGCTCCTGCATGGCTGCAGGAACTGAAGGGTAGTGAGCAGGCAAGTTGGGAGCCTGGGGTTTGCCAGGATCCCTGTCGGGCAACTCTTGCTGCTCTAGGAGCCGGTGCTGGGTCTTGGCCAATCTTCCTGCCTTTGCGCCCACCTGTGGAGGGGCTCACGTCTCTTCTCTCCACCAAGAATGCTCTCCAGAGACCTAAGCTGCCAAAATAAGCTACATTTGTTTATTTTATTCTCCCTCTTTTTTTTTTCTTTTTTTCCTAGTGAATGCCTTCTCTCACCCTCAGCCTTGCTCCTTCCCTACCACCACCTTTTTCTGGTTTAAATTGCTTGACTTGCAAGCCCCATCCCTGGGGAGACTCCTGGGCAGAGGTTCACCTGGCTGGAGCCAGCTGGCAAATGCAATCTTTTGCAGACAAGACAGGAGGGCTGGTTGGTTTGAACAGCTTCACCTTCAGCCAACAGGAAAATAAAATCCTATTTTTGGAGAAGGATTCTGTTGGCGTGAAGACCTGCCAGGATTCTTTGGAGCAGTGGCTGCCAGACTGCCTCCTTTACTCCATCAGGAAAAGTGTTTTAAACTGAATCAGATGTTGTATACATACAACACACCCACCCACATACGCACACCTGAAAAGGCCTTGCGGGGAGCAAAAGACTCGGTGCATCTCACCAGTCTCTTTGCTTCCCTCAGGATAGCTGCTCCCAGGGACAGGAGACAAGAAGTCGTGCCATGTGCTCTGATGGGAGCAATCCTTTGGCTGACAGTGGCAAAAAAAAGGGCAGGCTTCTCTGTTTTAAGCAGAGGACAAAAGGCAGGGGAAGTAGAGGGGGACGTAATGCCCTGATGCAGGAATAACATCAGGGCATTTCATTTTACAATGTGTGTCCAGGTCTGGTTGTTCTTAGTAGGAGTCTCCTTGCATCTAGTGCATGAGAGGATGCCCTTTGCAGGGAGCGTGGAGAAACAGAAATTAAGGTGCTATTGTAGGACTTAGAAGATGCAGTTAATTACCAGTTCTGCTTTAGACTTTGTGTTACCTGGGATAAATCAGTTTGTCTCTCGCTGCCTCAGTTCATGTCTCTCTGACTCAGTTCACTCTCCAATAGTGGTGCCTCACCTTCTTCACTGAGTGCAGTGAACACAACGTCTGTACCACTGTAAAGCACTCTTTTGGGGATGGAGAGGGCAATGCAGAAGCACCAGAGACACCTGGGTCTTGCTTAGTACATCCCCTTGTATGCTTTTTCTCCAGCTCTGCTTTAAACTTCAGCTTGCTCCCTTCATTGCATTGTCTGAGGGAGAAGTTCAAAATCCATCCAGCTCAGCTTTCTTTTCCTCCTGCATTTCCCAGCTGTGGGCTAGAGCCAAAAGTTTTGTCATACCTGACTTTAGCTGCTGCAGAGGAGCACCCCACTGGCTTTTGGCCAGCAGAATGTGTTAACTGAACATTTTCCTCATGGCTCTGCTGCCTTTAGCCATCTCTTCCTAGTCCTGGTCCTTTTCTGCATGCCCCAACCATCCCCGAGGGTAGGTAAGATGCACACTGGATATTTTTCTCCGGAGTATTTTTCTTTGCCATCCCAAATTCTGAGCATAATTTCCAGAGACCAGGCTTCCCGGAAAAACAGCTGCACCCTGAGAAACAGTGAAATTTTCCGTACCAAGAAAAACTGCACTCGCTTTGGGAAGGTCAGGAGACTGAATAGGTTAGGCTGCTTAATCCTTTTCTCAAGTCTCCTGCAATGGGCTGCCAGTCGCAACCTGCCCATCAGCCAGCACCATAAAACACGCTTCCTGCCCCGCGTGCTCTTCCGCAGCTCGGGCTCCGCGGGCTTGTGGAGCAGTGCGCGAGAGAGACACTGCATGGCTTTCAGATATAACAGGGTGACCAGGGGGATGAAACAAATAGGAAGGACAAGAGGACTTTGTTATCCTAGACTGCTTGTTACAGTTGAATACCACTAGTTTTGCTCCCTTGGGACACCTCTGTCCTTTAGGAGCAAGCAAGAGGAGAGAGGCTGTGGGTGAACAACTTCTGAAGACACTTGAGATCAAGTAAATGGAGCGCCACAGTCCCTGGATCTGTTACTGTAGTTTAAACTGCTGCTGCTTACCCAGTGACAAGAAAGTGCTTTCTTTTTTGGTAGAGACTTAGAAGATTGGTTAGTTCCTGGTACACAGTGGACTATGCTGTGAGAGCTCTCACAACATGGGTTGAGCTTTGGAGACTGTGTGGCTGCTGAAACACCCTTCTTTGTGCTATAACCAGAGCCATTTCTCATTTGATGTACAAAAGGACCATTAATACTTGTGTCGCAGAGCTTGAGCACTGGACTAGGGTGTCTGGGCTTAGTTGACTTGGTGCTGCTCTGTTTGTCTCCTTTTCTGGATTCATTTTACAACATTGGACCAAAAAGTACCAGGAAACCAAACATTGCCCAAAGACCTGAGAGCCGAGGCTGGGAGGGCTGCTGGTGACAGGAGAGCAGAAGGCATGTTAAGGGCCAAGCAAGCAGCAGCAAGGATCGAGCCTTGCTGCTGAGACCTGTCCTGGGCCAATGCTAGCCTTCACTGTTCTGGGGTTTCTTCTCTGTTTGCTGCCACTCTAATCCTTTCCCACCCCATCTTGAGGATGAGTAGAAGCCCCAGCTCAGTGGTAGGAGCCAGTTTGTAGCTGTGAGCAGGCCAGACCTGATCATCTCCTCCATGGAGCTGCACTTGGGAGTCCCAGGTTTTATTGCTGACTTTTTGACAGGGTAGTGTTGGCCAAGGGCCCTCCCCCCAGTTCCTCAGCTCTCTGCCTTTGAAATGGGAGTAGTTTGCTTTTTGAAATACTTTGAGAACTACTGGTAGAAAGTCTATAAAAAAGCTAGGTGTTTATTAACTCTGTTAGCAAGTGCCTCATATCATGTCTTTATCTTTAAGCAATGAGGTTAGGACTAGGAACTAGAGCACGAAGAGACTAGTGAGAAAATTATGAATTTAAATAGCTCTAAATAGCCTTAAATAGCATCTGAGCACTTTTATTCTGGTAGAATTATATATCACTTATTTATATCACTTTAGAAGAGGTTTAAACCAAATGTAGAAAATGCTACTCTTATTCTGGAGGAAACATTCCTCTTGATGATGATAGTCTGTTGTAGCTGTATTAGTTAATTGTATTAGTATAAGCAATAAAACTTCCCTACATCAGCAAGACCTTATTTTGATGGAAGACAGTCTGAGAGCTAGGCTGCTCAGTGGCATTCGTGGGCCACTTTGTGCCCAACTGCGTTCTCTGAGAACGGGAGGATGCAGCACGGGGAGCTCTGGGGGCTGTGACTGAAAACTGCAGCAGCGTAAGTACAGTATCAGTCTATGCATGTTCATATTTTCCTTGGCAAGTTACATGACTGTAAACAGCAAAATATTCCTAGGCAGTTTTTTCTCCCTGCCTGAGCAATGGGTTTTCCTTACACATCTCTGTTCTGATCTTACTGATTCTGTGTGTAGCAGAGATATTTTTCTTCTTTTACTTTTCACTGAAGTTGTTTTCTCCCCCACCCTTTTATTATTTTTTGACATCTTTGTCTCTAGATGGCAGAAGGCTGATTCTAGTGGTTGCGTACCACAGCTTCTTGGCTTGTGCACAGCCTCGAAGGTTGTGGTGCCCAACTGGAAAGGCAGACAACTTTCCCATTTGCAGTGAAGCTTGTAAAATAGAGCTGAATCCAAGCAAGCAAGCGATAACTTGCATCCATTCATGAGCATGTACTGAACACTTTAGAGAACCGGTACAGGAGAAGTGAAATCCTGGCTCAAAAGTCAGTGGTAAAATTGCAGTTGTCGTAAGCAGGTCCCCCATATTTCACCATGTGTGCAACTAGATATATTTTTGCATAATTGTGTTGATCAGGAGTGGTGAGCCCTCAAAGGTGAAGGAAGGTTTTGGATGGCATCTTTAACTGCAGAGCTTCCCAGGATAGGTTTCCTGTTGTAGCCACTGTGACCACTTGTCAGTGTTGCTGATGGGTTTGCAGATGGCATGCTTTTAGCTGTCATTTTGTTTTCTTCAGGTTTGGTTTTCCGAAGGAACCAGTGTTTATTATACTCAGTGGAGCAGGCAGGAAGTGAGAGAGCATCCATGTGGCTTAGCAAGAGTTGTCCCCTTCCCCATCCACCCTTCTGTCAAGCTGTTAGGTAGCCCAGGAACACAGTTCTGTTGCCATTGGCATCTCATGCCCTGGTGGAGCCAAGCAGGGGTATAAGGCAAATTTATCGTGACTCCTAGTCTGTGTCAAAAGCAGCGCATGCCCTAGCAGATGCAGCTTGCTGGTGTGTTTCTGGAGCCTATCTTCTGGTCTAGCTTCATCTTAAGGAACACTGCTCACGTTCTGCAGCTGCTTCGCCACAAACCAAAGAGCAGAACAGGAGCAAGAGGAGCTTTGCTGCACAAGCACTGTCCTGCTCTGAACTGAAACACACAGGGATACACTAGGAAGCCTTTTGTATGTGAGCAAATTTCTTAGTTTTCCATCCTGATGCCCGCAATCAGAATATTGTGCAAAATAAAGGAGGATTTTAGTCTTAGCCAAGTTAAGCAAGTCAAGGAGTCAGAGCCTGGGATTAGGCTCTGCCTGTGCTCTATTCATGGACAACAACTCTAGGAGATGGGGATTTTCCTTCTGGCTCAGGATCAGCAGAGGTGGATGCTGCTTCATGTAATATCTTGCCCTTTTTTAAGGAACATGCAAGAAAAAAGTGGAGAAGAGCAGAGCTCTTACCTCAGTCCCAGAGCCTCCCCAAAGCACCCTCTTCTGCAGCTGAAGTTCAGAGTATCCCTGAGGCTGCTGTTATTTGAGCTGGTCCCTAATAACTCTCTGCAGCCTGCTCCCTGCCAGCTCTTTGCTTGCATAGAGTCCAATCTCAGGAGAAAATTGAGTCCAACCCATCTTTAACTCAACTGCTTACTTCTTGAAAGCATAGGTGTGGTGGCTAGTGGGGTTTACTAACCACAGAGGCCCTGTGCTGTGCTCTTATTGAGGGAACTAGACCGAGACAGGAGAAGGAAAAGCAAGCTGGTGTATAATGTATTTGCGCTTAGAGAAATGGGGGGCTTAGGAGAGCATAGGGTCAGTCTAAGAGTGATAGAAAGTGCCACCCCGTCATGTTCTGGCTCTGTCTCAGCACCTCCACCCCTATTTTCATGATTGTTTGATGTCTTTTGAATTTGTGTCAGATAAAATATGATGCAGAACTCTTTTGTGGTTACTTCTCATGTAGTAAACATGGCCTTTTGCAGCTCTAGGGTGTGGGCTGTGACAAGCTTGGAACCATTTACTCCTTGGCAAGCTGCAAGGTTATGAATACATTGAAGGAAATTTTCTCAGCATCTTTGATCAGCTTCTTTAAGCATCTGCATGGGCTCCAGAAGCACAAACTAGTCAGCTATCACAAGAGAAGGGAGTAGAGTTAAAATGATAATGTTAGTGGATAGGATGAGATAATGCAGGAATTGCCATCCATTGACAACCTCTTCCTGGGAACACTCATTGGGGAAAGATTTATGAATTCTTCTGGAGCATACGGGATTTTGGATTGACTATTATGGAAGTATTGTGTTTATCAGTAGGATGTTTCTTCCTAAAAGAGGATAGGAAGCATTATATCTGTAAGCACACAGTTTGATCTTCCAAATGCGAGGTTTTTCTCACTCCATTCCTCAACATAGCACTTTTCATTCCCTTTACGAGGAAGAATTCAGTTGTTAAATGATTGGTCTAAAACAGTGCTTAAAGGGGTTGCAGGACAGACACTTTAGGGACCTAACCCCTGAGAGGTGCTTTGTCTTCCTAGTCTTCAGGATTCCCGTTCGTTCTCCTTTGTGCTGCGTGGACCTTGAGGAGCAGCTCTTAGTGGCCCTTCTCCAAGGCTCACCTTTTACTGGCACTCTGTTCGGAGTAAACAACATCCTCAAGAGTCATTATGAGGGCTTCCCTGTACTTGTCACTCTCCACGGTCTACTTTTAACCCTCTCTCCCCAGAATCACCCACTTGTCCAGGGTGCCAGTATGAGCAACAAGAGGCCAAGAACAGATTTTGTAGCACCCTTCTATATGACTTTGCCTGGAAGATGGTAGGCAATGTGGAAGTGATTCCAAATACAAGCACTGAATAGGAGCAACCAGGATATGTGACTAGTTTCAGGGCAAACATGCTCAGGGTTAAATTTCCATCCCCCTGTGCCAAGGCAGGTCAATCAAACTGTAGTTGGTTCTAGCTGATGTGAACCACAAGTCACTGAATTTTTTTCCTACACTTGAAAATCACTCAAGTGCAGAACTACTTCCTACCTCTGTAAACAGCAGTTCCCACCTGTCTGGTCTGACCAACCTCTCTGACTCTCTCCTCTCCCCATCTGCAATGGCCAAGGGGCACCTGCCCTGCCAGAAGAGAAGTGGTTTTGAGGAGCCTTCTCTGCGTTCACAGCCATTCAGGCCTCGCTGCAAATTGTGTCCATTTATTTTTACTATTTTATGGTGTTCTTCAACTTTCAAACCTTTGCAAAATGCCACTGCTACCACTTTATACAGCTAGCTTTACTGGGAAGTGTTCTCAGTGTAACTCTGTGAGTATCCAGGTGATCTTCTGTACTGTATCAGAGCTCACAGCTATGCAAAGCTTTTTGCTGAGCAGGTGGACTGGTGGAGGGGGGATGGTGTGGATGAGGACTAGCAGGCTAATTGGACCAAGACTTCCTTGTGACCCAGTGTCTACCAAAACATTGCACTGAGTGCAAAGGGAGCAGTTATTAAACTGTCTGTTTTTATACCAGGATGCATCAATAACTGTACTTGTGTTTATGTCCTTTCCTTAGGGTTTTCCTGGTGATTTTGGAGAACGAGGACCTCCAGGCATTGATGGGAACCCCGTAAGTTGATAGCTTTTCCCCTTCTCTCTTCACATTTTGTTAGATGCTACAGTGTGCTGCATCATGTAGGTTAGAGCTGAAAGAAGCTCTCGAGAGTCTGGTGGCAGCTGTTAGCATTTTGTTGTATCCCTCCTAAAAAAAAAAAAAAAAAAAAAAAAAAAAAAAAAAAAAACAAATGTGGACCTCTGCCCTGCTTGTGCCTGCTGCTAATTCCAACCTTTGACTCAACATCCAGTAGCTCTCAGGTTTTCATGTTGCCATCTGCTTTCTGTTTTCCTTTCTCTCTTTTCTTGCACCATGGTCCTGCTAGATGCTTTCTCGTCCTGGCAATACAATTTTAAGGAAAGTGAAGTGAGAGATGGGAAGGATGCTGCTCCTGATAAGCAGGCCATATTAGCAGCATGTCGTCCAGACCATAGGGCTTGATGCAATGCCAATGATGGATACAGGAATTGCTCTGACTCTGGTTAGTTCTGTATGAAGCTTCTGTGAAACAGGGTTTGCAGATAGAAGGATGTATCATCATATGCCAGCATGGAGGGCTACCTCAGTGCATGTGAACCCCTCAGAGGAACAGGCCTTGGTGCTCTGTTGCATGAAGGTCTGAGGTGGTACGTGGAGAACGAAGCATTTGACTCTCCGTGTTTTCAACATATCTCATTTTCTGATGTAGGTTAGCAAGCTGATACCACTTGTGTATCTCATCAGGCTGTAGATGTGTGAATTTCTAAAGTATTCAGAGCTTAGTGCCTCTCCTCATCTGAGGCAGAAGCTGATACCAGGGCAAGAAGTGCTTGGTAGCCAGCACTGGAGTCTGGGCGCTCCAAGGAGCAGGGGCGGCCCAGGAAACCATAGCTCAGGCTGCTGGCCCTCCTGCCCTCCACGGCAGCTGACCCCGACACTGCAGTGACAAGAGGTCTCCAGATCACTGAATTCTTGTTCTAACTCAGGTTTTTATCTGACCCCTGCTGACTCTTTAAGAATGGGATGCGTCTGCTAGGAATTGGGTCAGGATGGGTCCCAGAAACCTCTTAAGAAGCTGGATACTGCTAAGATTTATTTTGCTCTGCTCTTGTAGCAGTTAATACCAAACAGTTGTACACGTGCTGTGTTTTCCGTTGTTCACAAAACATGTCCTAGTGGATTGCGAAAGTTCTCAGATATATTAATTATTCAAAATTATTTTCTGAATTGGTTTGCCAGTTCTCTGTCAATTAGCATGTGAGCAGCTCCTGACTCATCTCTGAAATTCGTGCTGTGTTGGTTGTTTAACACATAATCACAGTAGTGTTCTTTGTGTTTTGGTGGAACAATTTGTGTGAAGTAACCCACTCCACATGTGTGTTTAAGTTCCCATTCATCATGTACTCAACATAAAAGTAATTTTTCACAAGCAGCTCTAATCAGCAACTCTAATCAGCTCAGCTATACTGCAGCCTTCATGGGAATTCAGCACAAGACACATGAAAGCAGTGAACTGCAAGCATTAGATTCCCAAGAAATACTTCTGCAGGACTTATCCCATCTTGCAGTCAGCTTAAGCTGCAGGTCAGAGAGGAGCTAGCAGTCCCAGAGTAGAAGACTTTCTAGACTGTATTACTGTTTCCTCCCACCAGCCAGCCCACCAGCAAGAGCAGGAGTTCTGGAGGTCACAAAGACTTCTTTTTCCACATAACTTGTTTTGTTTTCTTTTAAATTTGCAAGATATCTATGTCCCATTCAAAAGATGTGTTTAATGTTAATTGAATGCCAGTTCTCAGAGCATTGGAGAGAAGCAAATGTCCTTTCCTTTAATTCATCCAGAAGGATTGCTCTTCTTTCATCTTATCAACGGATTTTAAATATTAATGTGCCTTGGAGATTGTAGAATGAAAACAGACTGTTTCGGCTGACTTAAAGGGAGGTTCATAGGGTCACAAGTGGAGTCACAGACGCAAAAAAATGCCAGAAAGTCTGTTTGTGGAACACACAAATATGCCGAGTTTGGTAGGTGGAATAAGCAGCTAAATTGTAGGCAGACGGGCAGGCTGCCACAGGTCCTGAACTGCCCCTTCCCCCGCGTGATCCACCGGGCACTTGCACTGCTGCTGCCGCTGCCGTTGCATGGGGATGGCTGAGCCCAACTGGCTCTGATCTTCTTTCCATCCCTTCCAGACAGAGGAAAGACTCATGCAACCACAGGGGTGTTTTTTCCCTCTTACCAGATTGCTGAGAACTGTCGAGCCATCACATTCTGTATCCCCCGTTCCCGGAGTGCTTCAGCCACTCCAATTAGTCCCTTAATCGCAGGAATTAGAGATGGGAAAGAACTGTTGATTCATCTCCTTTTCTCTTGTCCCAGTGCCAGATTTGTGCACAGCAAAGGAGGATGGAGCCTCATTTCACTTGCAGATCAGGGATCGGGCTATCATCACTGATAGCCAAGAAAGGGCCCCTGTGAACCTTCCCTTTCCCAGGCCAGGAAATGGCTCGAATGAGCAACTAGTCCTTTCTCCCTCTCCCGGAGGAATCCACCTCCTCTTCATCCCAAGAGGAAAATCTGACGGTGAGCTTGCATTAGGCACAAAGCCGTGCATACCACGTCGACCCTTTCTGATGAGGAATACCTAAGTGACATAACTTAGAAATGTAGCCAGTCTTGTCTATAACTGCGGGGGGACCAAGAGCAACCATATACTGAGTCTTTATCCTACCCATCCTCAGAGCCTGCAGAGCTTGCCAGGAAAGCCAGCTCCTGCGATAGACATTCCTGAGGATATTCCCTCTTCTTGCTGAACTTAGCGATGCCAGGCCTGGACTGAATGTTTGGAGCCTACTTTATTACAGCAGTTTGGAGGACATAGAAATCTCACCCATGAGGAACAATTGCTCCACAGATGTCCCAAGTATGCAGGAAAGGAACTGGCCATGAAAAAGCAATTTTAGGCCGGTTGAGATTATGAAATGCTTTTTGTGTGCATTTGCCCAATAGTCCTTTACTCCACTTCCCATAAAATAAACACACATAACCCTTTGCCCAAGAAGGCCAAGCATGTTTAGTCACGTTGCATCCCCCTCTCTTTCATTCTTTCACTAGGAAAATCTTTCCATAAAAGGGGAGCTTTATTGCACTGAAGGGGACTCTACCAGATGTGTGTCATAAACTGAGTCAGTGTGTCAAAGAAAGTAGCCAGCATGATCTAGAGCAGAGGTAGGGTTGTCTGAACCGACAGGAAGTTTATTATTTTCAATGCACTTGTTTTGAGGGGCCCTGCAGGAGATGGAGGTGACCAAGTTCTTATTTGAGAGTAGGTCTTTGCCTTGACAAGCAAACCAGCTTTTAAGGCAGCAAGGGAGCGGGTGATCCGCTGAGGAAGGCAAAGGGACTGACTAAGCGTCACGTAGGAATTAGGTAAAAGTGCTAAAGGAAAAAAAAAAAAGTGCTGAAGTACATGGAGGCCTATAGAGGTGATTCATACGGGTCTGAGGCAGCTTTCGTGCTGCACTTCTCCCAGAAACGCCATCAGGCACCTGCCTGCACTACTGGCACCTGCGTATCTTGAGAGACCTGGCACAGAGGGAGCTTGTGGTGAAGCTGGGAATTCAAGCCAAGTCTCTTGAGCCCCAGCCTGGTGCCTTGACCACAAACCCCGTTAGCAGTCTCTCTCAAAACGGTGAGCTCTGAGCCACTCTTGGAAAGCCTCTAAGAGGAGCTGGCTCTCTCCAAAGTTCCCTGCTCAAGAGCTGACTGGAAGAGAGGGCAAATAGGCACAGAGTGGGGAGGAAGTCCCTACAGTTCATCTCCTGCCTTTTACGGTGTGATGAAAAATGATTTGTCTTGCAAGCAGTGGGAGAGCTCCCTGCAGAGAGCCTGCTTTTCCAGAGACAGGGGTGCTGAGCCGTTGCCCAACAGACAAGCTGCAGCTGCAGCAGTCCAGAGGCTGGGGGGTTTTGAAAATGAAAGAAATGGCTAGTTTATGGTTTGGGCTACTAGCCTGGAGGATGAGGCGGAGTGGAGAAGGATGTAGGCCTGGGGAGCCAGCTTCCTTCCTGGTGTCCCTGTGCAGAAGCAGGTGTTGGGGAGGAGGCAAAGCAGCTGTGCTGGGGCACATCTCTTGCAGCCTGCAGACACTATGAGAGGTGTCACAGTCTACACAGTTGCTAGTTCTGTACTGAAACCACCTCTCCTCTGTGCTCTTAGATACACGGGAGCATCCCTGAGTCGCGGCCTCGGAGGTCCCTGTGTGCCAAGCACTCTTTCAGGTCCCATCAGCCAGCACCCCCTCTCCCCAAATTACACAGTTCAGTTTTCATCCGAGTCCAGCTTTTATTTTTATTGCTTCTTAAGTACTCCCCCCAAACTCATCTTCCCCAATGCAAAGTAGCAGCTTGCCTCTCCTTTCTGCCCTAACTTTGCTGCCCTCCCTGCCGCTTGTCCCTCTCCATGACGCCCACCACCCGTTCCCTCCCTACGCCCTCCTCTCACCTGGGGCAGGCGCTCTCCGCCTGCCTCCCCCTGCACGTCCCCACGAGCACACGCAGTGAAATGCCGCTTTTACGCAGCCTGCTCCTGGGAGGGGAAGTCAGTCCTGCAAATAAGCGCAGAACAAGAAGTAGCCTTGTGTCTGGAGAGGCTGCCCTCCTCCCGGAGCAGGCGCTCAAAGATGGGAGCTCTGGATCGCTTGGGCTACGGAAAGGGACTCGGGAGGAGATGGAAGGGGGAGGGACAGGCTTTTCCCTTCCTTCAAGCCTTGAAACACTGAGCTGCCTTTCAGCCTCTGTTTGTCTACAAAGAGTCCGTAACTGTGTCGGTCTATCTTTCCTTTTAGGGAGAATTGGGAGCCCCAGGTCCTCCTGGAGTCCTTGGACTCATTGTAAGTACAAAAACAAATGGAGATGTGGCTTCTTGGGGCTTTAACCCTTTGGACGTTCATAACTACATGCAGATTTTCTGCTTCCTGTGGCTGTGCAGCGAATACGATGACTCCGTTTGTATGGAGGAGGGCAGCTAAAGCAATGACTTCTAGGGGAGAGAGGAGGTTGCCTGATGGACTGGGAGGTGGAGGAGGACGAACCCTACTTAAGCAAAAGCAGCAGATTAAGGATTTACTGTTAGTGCCCCTTTTCTTAGATAACTTGCCCTTTTGATAACATATACCAGGGTATTTTTTCAAAGATGCAGTATTTCTTCCACACTAGGACCTGTCATCTTCTAAAAAAACAAGTCCCTGTAAGCAGTAAGCTAAGGATGCACAGTTCTTGTTCACTGGAAGGACCGTGTGCAGGAACAGTCTGTCCTCTGAGCATACAGGAATTTTACATGCGCTCTCCCCATCCCATCACTAATCCAGGTAATTACATACACAGCCAAATTCCACCCTTCATTCCTCTCTCCGTTCCACCCTTCCTCAGCAGCACAGAAATGGCTGTAAGGATGGGTGGCGACTCATCCCCAGGCAGCTGTGCTGTGGGTTCGTGAATGCCCAGCTAAACACATTCTCATTTATTTTAGTGCTTGGTACTTGTTTCAAGTTATTTCCTTCCATGCGTAAAAAGTGGCAGGCTCCGCTGGTACTAAAGCATTCTTTCAAAATGATTCCTCTTCACTTACGATAATCTGTGAAAATTTGACTTGCAGTGAATGGTTGAAACCCGTCTCCTTTTGCCTTTTCATAATTTAAGTGACAGGGGCATATATGTTAGCTGATATATCGAGGCCTTTGTGATGCTAGGCACCACACAAAGGCCCAGAAAGCTTAGACTCGTTTGAGGAAAAGCAGAGAACATGATGGAAGAAGCATGCCCATCTTGCAGACGAGGACTGGGACAAAGGTGGATTGAGGCCACAGAAGCAGTCTGTCGTGGAGTCAGGAATTACATCTCTATTTCCCCTTGTTTCTGGAGATGAAAAGAAGCTACTGTAGCCATGGTAGCTGAAAGGATATGCTCCTAGCGAAGAGCTGTGAGAGGAAGATTGCCATTTAAAATAATATAATTCAAGGTATTGTCCAAATCTGATCATGTTAATCCCAGTTTTTAGGAACACTTGTCTTAACCTGGTTGCTGTTATCTTACTGATATTTGTCAGAAGGTAAAAGCTCAGAGCCTGTAAGTGTTACTAGGATGCTTTTCAGCAATGATGGAGTTAGAGGCTGCCTGTCTTCACCTCCCAGCTGGACTCGTCAGTGCCATGCCATCAGGTGCTTAGGGTGGATCACAGAGGCTAGAAAGGACAGATTTTGCCTGGGGCTGATTTGAAACGGTAACACCACATGGAAGTAGTAAGATTTCTATCCTGCCTTTGGGATTGTTACATTTTTGTCCCACATTGGCTGCAGCAACCCAGATGGCATTAAATTCTGAGGTGTAATCAAGTTTTTTTTGTTTTTTTTTTTTTTTTTTTTTTTTTTTTGACTGGTCCTAAGATCTAGCATTGCTTAACTTATGCCAGGAGTCAAGTCCATCACCAGATATCAAAAGTCTGTTGCTTCTGTCTTGGTTCATTGTTATTTTGGTCTCTAGTGACACCCCAAGTACTAATGCTTTTGTTGAGAAAGGGCAAAAACAGTAGTTTTCCTTCTGCTGCTAACCCTAGTCTGTCTTAAACTTTTGAGTCTTTCTCTTCCCTCCCTTTCTAGATGAAGAAATCATCAATTCTGTTGTAAGCTTCTTCCTGGCTTTGCTTTTAAGACAGAAGGTCAGTCCTTTGCAGTGCTAGTTTTCAGAGGTCACTTGCTGCAGTGGAAGCATTTGGCTCACTGCTGTCTTTCCCAATTAGTCTATTGGTACCACACTAAGCAGATAAAAATATGGGGTAATGCAAGAGCCTCAGACCCTCTCAGAACCTCCTCCTTCCTTAGGCCTGTCTTAAACGATGTATTCCTTGGGGATTATCTCCTTCAAGATCAGCAGCTTAAGAATGAGAGGTCTTTTCTCCCTAGATATCAGACTTAAGCATTCACTTTAAAGAAATGTGGAATTGCCTTCAAAGGAATATTCCCTTCTCCAGAATAAAGTCACAGTATTTGAAAAGCAGAGTCTGGCTTCATAGGCTGTTGCGTTCATTTGTTCACCTCTCCTTGTCTTTGAGGCGGGTTTTGGGGCGCTGTGTGTGTGCTCTGAGGCCCCTCTCTGTTCAAGAACGCGCTTCCTCCATCTCTGGGCACCGCAGACCGACCCGATGCGCAGCAGTGATGCAGACCCTGTTGGCCACGCTGGGACCTCCAGCCGCGGGGCCGGGGCTGCTGAAGGGGCTCCTGCAGAGGAGGGTGAAGGCTCTGGGATTCGAAGCGTGCGCAGAGTGCCAGGAAGAGGTTTTTCCTTGCTTCAGTTTCTCTCCATGCGAAATGCCAGCGCTGCTGCTTTGCAAGAGGCATTTTGTAACCTGGCATATCCCAAGCGGAGGGGACTCGAACTGAGTCCGATCCTGTGCCCAGGGGAATACACAGCTCCCAAATCCAGGACACTGAAGCATCTCTAGTGAGACTCATCTAAGAGCAACCTCCTCCTCCCTTCCGTCCTCACGAGGAGGGAGCAAATCCACGCTGCCTTCTCCTCCCTCTCCGCACCGTGCCAGCCTCCTTCCCTGGTGCTAGGGGCACTGGGCTCCCGCTGGAGGGCACGGAGATGGCAGCCCATGTTTTTCTCCAGGCCCGTGTTTTCCTTCCTTCACAGCTACAGCCGCCCCCAGGGGCCGGCTTGGCTTCCCGGCTGCCTCCACGCGCCCTGCAGGTGTTTGGGCTCGCTGTGTAAAGGAGGCTGAAGAGCAGAATTAGATGTAACTAAAGCCTCTTGCTCTCCTAATTAACTGTGTGGGCAAAGCTTTAAGTAAACGCGTTTCTACAAGAAGCCTTTATGCTGGGAAGTATGAAAAGGGCATCTGTTAGTGCAGCCGCAGCTCCGCGCTCGCGGCGTGGCTGCGGCCACGTGACTGCCTGCTGCAGAGGTGTTCGTTCAGCACAGCTTTCCCCGTTTATTTACACGTTACAGGCCAGGTTGGTGCGCCATATCACTAACTCCCTTCATGGGGAGAAAGCAATCAAAGCCGGTTTAAATGCAGTCCATTGAAGACTTGCTTTTATATATGCATATGCAGGCACAGAGAAAACACGGACTCTGATGTCCTTCTATGCTGCAGTTTTTCGTACAAGTCCAGATACATCACGCCACGCTGCCTTCTCTCTGCAGCCAGTGGCCAAGCTGCGGAGGCATCTCTGTGTCCTTTCCTCCCTGTTTCTCCTCTTTCCTGCCCATCAGTATTAGATATCAAAGCTGGGTTACAACTCAAATACATTGAATGTTCCCTTCTTTGCTGTTTGGATCTATCTTTTTGTTTTTCCTGCTTTGAACAGTTACTATAGCTGTGCACGGGCACAGCAGCTTCGCAGGGCTCGGTGAGCTGATTGCTGGGGAAAATGTCCCTGGTAGCTAGTGGCAAAATGCTTTAGGAGATTCTTCTTTGCAGTGAGAACAGGATGTGAATAAAAGCAGCTCGTCTTCCCCCACGTGCCTGTGAGCATAAGCTTTGTGCTCTTTTACTTGGAAGCTATTTACACATTAAAAACCTCTTGACTAGTGCAGGGATTGAGGCCAGTGGTACAGCTCCCATTAACTGAGGGATCTGATGGAGGAATAACCATCTATGGGTATCTGTTAGTTTTGCACCTAATGACTAGTGTTTTTCTTTCTCTTACCAGGGTGACATGGGCTCTGTTGGACCTATAGGCTATCCAGGACCAAAAGGCTTAAAGGTGAGAAAATAACTGAGCCTTGCAAGCTGTCCATACCAGGACTGAAGATTGTTCTGTTCCTTGCTTGGGTGACAGCAACTGTCAGAGGGAAAGAACAGGCAGCAATCACAACTGTCTTTTGACCCAGGAAAGACTGTTGAATGCAGCATCCCACTGGTGGTCTGCAGTAGGTATAAGTTACTGGAGAATGCCAGAGGTATTTTCCCTATGAAATTCCTAGCCCCAAAGGGCATTTGAAGAACGTGCAATGGAGTGCGCTTCGGGAGAAGCCTGGCCTTTGGCCTCGGGGCTGTGCCAGGTGGATGCAGGTGCTGTGTGGGTTTGAGTTGCCAGCCCCATCAGTGGTATCAATATCATGGACCTGAAGGAAGTCTTCGGGATGGCTCAGTCTCACTCTGGACTTCCTTTTGTTTCAGGGGCTGATGGGAAACCCTGGAGAACATGGACTGAAAGGTGATAAGGTGATCTGAATACTCCCTTATTGCACTGTGTTTTAATTTTGCATGTAAAATCCCCTTTCTAGCTTCTCTTTCTTATTCAGCATCATGTTACTGGTTCCACTCTGGCTGTCTTTCTGCTCCCATCCTTCCATCCTACCTCCTTTCTTTGCACTCCTGCTTTGGTTTGTCTTCTTCTATGGTGTCTATCCCCATTTCCTTTTCCACCGAGCTCTAGCGTAGATCTGTTATATTCAGCTCCTCTCTGGAGCTTCTCTCTCTCATGAGTGATGACAGTGTGCTGTAGGATTAACTGGTGCTTCACTGTGCTTTTACATTTTTATACTGGTTACATGGTGGGATGGGGAGGACAATGAAGATTTAACGATGCTGACAGTCAGTTTGCATCAATACGTTTGGGGGAAACACACGATATGGCAAAGAAGTATAGCCCACCAGATCAGAAAAACAGCTGGATCTCTGGAAAAGCTGTTCTATGTTAGGTACCTTTGCTCCTGTTTGAAGGGCTCACCTCAGTTCATCTTCCTGCCAAAAGGAAATTGCTTTATGCTGAATTGATATAAATCACTTAAGAAAAAAAAAAGAGAGAGAGAAAGGAAAAGAAAAAATAGAAGGGAATTGATTGCAATGATTTAGTGCTGCTGGCACAAAAACACCTAGTTTGAGCTAAATCAGCATGAATCTGCACACATAAATGTCTCACTGTCATAAGAAACATCTTCCTACAGAGATACTCAGTTGTAGGATTTATTTAGCCTGACTGAGGGGTGCAATCATTTATTGTTGGCTCTGATTGCTTAGGAGGGCAACACAAAGTGACCATTAATTGTATTCTCTTTCTATGTGATGTTGCATTCTCTCAGTAGATGTTGGCTTTTAAAGAATGATTTAGCTGCACGTGGAGGAAGTCATGTCAAGCCAGTTATTTCCCATCTCCATATGTTATTAGTAGCTCTTTGCCAGTGGTCCGGAGTCCACAGTTTCCGTTTCTCCCCTTTACTACATTTTCATTTTTGTTGAGAGGAAGGACAGGGTATGTTTGGGTAAGCGAATGGTGACTTAACTGCAGAATTATCCATCCCCCACAGAAAGTCCCATGCCCAGTCTTGTAGCTCTCTCCGGCGATGCAGGAACCCTTCCTCTCCCTCTCTGGCTACCTCTCGCACTGCATTCTCCTTGGAGAGGGCAGAGTCCCATGCTGGCTTTCCTTACAGCCCTTTCTTCATTCAAGACTGACAAACCATTCCTCTTGCTCAGGTCCCCTCCGTCCCTAGTGCACTGTCTTTCTACTTGAATATCCTGGGGTGCTGTCAAACGCTCAGATGAGACCAGTGATGATATCACAGCCAGAGAGAGCTCCAAACAGCTTGTGCATATCCTCTCCAGCAATTCAACAGCCAAACAGCTGGGAAATACAGGATGGAGGAAAATCAGACCTACTTAGACATTGACAGTCACAATTGTCATCTGCTTGGGTGAATGCACGCAGCTGACATTGCAGTGAGGACAACTTTTAGCCAGAGCATCTGAGTGTGCTACACTTGTTTGCATGAATATAGATGAGGTTTATCAGGTCTCTCTACATTAGGCAAAGGATTTGGCCTAGTATAGCTTTGTCAATGTTTTTTCAGTTACTTGGTTTTCTGATTTTTGGTCTTACTGTAGAGCTGATTGGCCCCATTTATAATACATCCCTTCTTCTACTGATCAGAAGGCTGTTGCATTCATTTACTCCTGTGTTTCTCTAGTGAATTGCACCTTTCAGACTTTTTAGTTTTTCTTACTCTATTTTGGCATCATGAGCAAAACCGCTTGTCCCCTCTTACGGCTTGTTAACATTTGTTTTACTGTTTATGCTGTGATACCACTGAGAAATTTAAATGATACCTGGTCTTACTGCATTTGCTTAGTTTGTAGCAAGGGAAAGACTGCCTTCAAAGAGCATGTGGTCTAAATGCACATGGGCCAAGAGGAAGGGAGGATTTCTGCCCTTAATTTTATGTGAGGGTACTGAGTCACAGAGGTGACTCGAGAGGATGCTGTTGGAGGTGGGAAGTACACTCTAGCCTCTCTGACCCTATCCTTGCTTGAATCATCTTTCCTCTTGCCTTCTGTTTCATTTCAATGAAAATGCTTTCCGTCTCAACCTTTATTAAGAAGTTGCATCATAAATCTTTCTTTGCCCCCCTTGCATTTGCCACATGCTCTTTTGGTCTTAGAAATATCTGACCTAAGGAAATACCCAATGCAGGAAAAGAGGGCAGGATCTCTGTGTTCACTTAGTGCCCTGCGGGGCCTGGGTCACAGGAAAGACCCTGCTTAGAGCAGAGGGACTGACTTGGGGAGAGGCTCCAGTCTGTGATCTCTCACCAGTCACCTCACTGTTCATTTCTGCTGCTGTGCTGTTTTAAGGCAATAATACTTGCTATAAAGGCTTTTTTTCTGATTGCTTGCTATTTTTTTCCTGTCCATTAGATTTTGACTTCATTATAACCTTCCATCACCTTCTTCAGTCAAAACTATCTTATTGCTGTGACAGAAACATAAGCAACCTCTGTGAACCTTGTATTTATTCTGTATATCTGTTGTGCTGAAAGTTTGCCTTCTGCCATTCTTGAAGCATTGCCAAACAGCGAATTGTCTGCTTCTGCAAAGATCCTTATGCATACCTTGGTCACCTCCCAAGTAACACAGAGCTCCTCTCAGCTGGTGTGGAGGATGCAGTTGCCAGGGTGAACTTAGCAGACTGGTTAGAGGTGACAGCCCAGCCACCAGAAGCCTTTTCCCTGCACATCAGTGTGCCATCTGCCTAACCTTCTTTTCTGAGACTTTAACTGGACACCTCAAATTGCTAGTCTCTCTCTGAAAGACCTGAGCCATAAGCCAAGTGTATTGAATATGCAATGGGAATGAATCCGGTTACCAGCAAGCGCGGACAGTGCCCAGGGTCAGTTGAAGGTAGCTGTCAGCTTTACACAACATGTCCACTCCAGCAGCAAAGCAGCACCTTAAACTAGAAAGTCCTGGACTACTGATGGCTGAATCTTTTATGAAGATTCAGGTGGATTCTCTAGAAAAGAGTTTCTAAGAAAACCATTTAGAAACAGATGCTTTTCTGTAAGGGAAGCAATGGATTATTGCATAAGTCTCCCATTACAAGGCCAGAGGAGAGGGGGATGACTGTACCAGCTCTCCCATTTTCTGCTCCACCCCAGTTCTCAGGAAGCCAGTGAGTATGCAGTTAAACTTCAAATTAAAAAAAATGAAAAAAAAATCCTCGACATTTGGCAGCATCCAAAGTGCTGGATCAGCAGGAGTGGAGAGCAGCAAACCTCACTGCTCACGGTAACCTTTTGTAATTAGTAACTCAAGGCAGCCTTGAGGGGCCTAACCCGTTCCATGTGCTGTCGCTTGCTGACTAACACAGGTTTGAGGGACAGTCAGGGTTTTGAGAATGTTCCACATCCTGCTCGGCAAGGGAGAGACTTTTCCCTCACATCAGAGTCTGCAGAACTTGACCTCTTCTACACACCCATGTGCAGATGCTCATGCTTTGCCATGTTACTTCTCTGGTGTTGCCAAGCAGGGCTGAGGGACCATCCATAGGTGCCAGCAGCACAGGCCACCTGAAGCACAAGCTGTGCAGCTCATGGCTGGCCTGCCCTCCCTGCTCGGGGCTGCTTTTCACGGTGCCTTTCTGAGGATGTTCTGATGAAGCTTTAACTGCAAGCGTGTTAAACCTATCTCTTTGGGTTGCAGTCCAAGCATGTGGCCTTGTGCCACACACTTTTTGTCTCCTCGTACCTGAGGAAAATTTCCTTCATCCAAAAGCTGTTGGATCAGATGTGGTTAAAATGTAAGCGGGGTGAAGGGATGGCTAGATGGTGCATAAGGCTCACAGGCATGTGACTGAGGCTTGCCACCTAGATTCATGTGGAAAAGCATCTTCTGGAAAATAGATTGTTCTTCTACTTCTGTTTGTATGTTTTTGTAGAGATGGGCAGTGCGTGGAGAGGGATGCATCTCCTTTTACAAGACGTTGAATTATTGTATAACTCCGGCTAAAATAAGCAGTGATCTTGAGAAGACCATGTGATGTGATGTGATGAGTACAGAGGAAGGGTGAAGGAAGGAGAAATCCTAGCTCCTCATTCATAGGAAGAAGTTTTGTGCATCAGGACATCTGTAACTTACGAACATCCAGCTCATTAAAATATCTTGAGCAGGTCTGCAGCATTAGCTCCCTTTACAATGCCAAGCAGAAAGTCTTGGGAAGAGCTGTCTAGCTGAGAGCAATATGCAGTTTCTGCATGGAGACCTGCCCTGGTTCCCCCACACAGTAAACTTGCATCACACTTGCAGATCTGTCACTTCCCTCCTAGTCCCCTTTCTGCGTGATGTTGTGTTAAGAGCAGCCTCAGCATCTCTGAAGCTGCTGGGGTCTTTTTAATCAATGCAGC
This sequence comes from Rhea pennata, assembly GCF_028389875.1. NCBI lineage: Eukaryota > Metazoa > Chordata > Aves > Rheiformes > Rheidae > Rhea > Rhea pennata. Next base: position 7,893,243 of record NC_084680.1, read on the forward strand.
ATGAATTGTAAGCAATATCATATGTGCAGGTCAGATTTGTAGTTATGAATTGTATGTTCCTGCCCTCTCTATGAGCAGGGTCCTTGCAGCCCTTTTTCCTCATGCCAGCATCACTTTTTTTTTTTTTTTAACAATAAGCTCTACTCACCTCTTCGTTACTGTGCTCCTCGCGCTAAGGACACACAGCCTGAGTCACAGTGTCAGATTTAGTGTGCACTATGCAGTTAAAAGTGGATGCCCTAATCCTCAGCTTTCGTTTCAGATACTAATAGTTAAAGTTGACCATTGCAGGTGTATCTGGAGGAGTATCAGTCGTGCCTTGATATTCTTCTGTGTTATTATAATAGCACGTAAACATCTTGCATGGAGCCCAGTTACAGATAAGAGTTTTGTCTTTGCTACTTTCTTCTTACCCTCTCCAATGCCGATTTCTCAGAGTTGTTTGAAAACTGGTTTCTCTGTCACGCTTTGCTTAGAGGCCAGCAGTAGTTTTGCTGCTGCCTTTTGCTATACTCAGGTCCTTTTTTATAGTATACATTTCTTAACATCCAAATATTTCTTCTAAAGCAATATTTGAGTGGCTGCTTACATTTTCCAGATAGAAAACTGAAAAAAAAAAATTTTTTTTGACCTTCAAGCAAAGGTATGGTGCTGCTGTTTTCTGACAAGAGCCAAAATCAGAGCCAATCTGTTTACCGATTTAAGTGTTTTAATCCTGAACTAGATAAAAGAAGTAAAAAAAACTCAGAGAAGATGAGAACAATATGGCAGTGCCTGGAGAGTGAGCTGGGTCATACTGTTGTATCTATGGGGTTCATGCAAACTGAAGCTGTGTATAGTCGATTTTTTCTGCTTGGTTGCATTGCCAAAAAAACGGTTGGGGGGAAAGTTGTTTAGAGGAAGCAAAGTGTTGGTTGTTTGACTCAAATTAAAATACTTAAGGTTAAAAAAAATGAATAAAATTCCGTTAACTTTTTTCTGAGAACCACATTTTAATTTTGCTATTAAAAAAAAAAAAAAAAAAAAAAAAAACAAAAAAAAACTTGTTTTGAAGATGGTTCAGTGAAATGTTCTGGGAACATTCACCAAAACATTTAAGCAAATTTAGCATGAACCCATGAAATGTTTCCATCAGTGAATCTGCCTAGCTCTTAATTATTTTTCTTTTCTGGAAAAAGAAATCTTTTCCAACTCAAGACTAAACCGTTCACAATTTGATTATCCTCTGAAAGTTACTGAAGTAGTTGTAATAATTTAGACTCTCTGATAACAAGTTGGTGGATTTAGCCTGAGAAGTAGTAGACTTCCTCTCTCATGTCCTTGTAGACTTTGGCTCTGTAGCAGGAGTCCATATGTCATCCATGTGGAGTATGTTTAGACATGTAGTTCCTTGCATTTGTATAGCTTGTTCCCTTACAGGGAAGCCAAGTCTAGATGCACTCACTGTGCATGAGACAGAGTTCTTCTAATAATTATTTCTGTTGAGTCTTGTCAGTGTACCAAGTTTTTATAGTCATTCCTCCTCTGTCTTCCCAAGTAGAGAGATTTTTCCTTTCTCTGCCTCATCCTTGAACTCACCCTTTGTTGAAGTAAATCACTGAATAACTGAGATTGGAAGGGACCTCAGGAGGTCATCTGGTCCAACATCCTGCTCCAAGCAGGGCTATCATGCCATGCCAGATAACTCACATTTCCTAAAAATGCTTTGGAGATATTTACTTCTACCCAGGAGGTCAGAATCCGTTGGGATGGTCCAAAAGGGGGAAAGTCAGATTAGGAAAGGGTGTCAATCATGATGGTTCAAAGATAGGACCCCTGCGCCAATGAACACTAGCCCATCCTCTCCTGGGAATCACAGCCTAGATACAAGCTGCAGGCTGGGACTGAAGCACTACTGTAAGTTACTCTTGTTTTCTCATGGAAGGGGATTGATCTTTGATCCCAGCACTAGGATATGCTCGTGGGAGCCCTGAGTATCATTTTCTCTTCTATGGAACTTCACAAGAGAAAAGGTCCATTCATCAAAGACTAAACTAGCTCTTTTGTTCAGCTGTATTTTAACACTTCACCACTTTCATGGCTGCAGTTAGCTGCAGGAAAGTGGCTTCCATGTAAGCTTGAGAATTCATATTATTGCTCTCCTCTGCAGTTTCATTTCTCAGTGTATAATCAGTGGTGGGGAATACATGCTTTGTTCAAGATTGCTGTTGTAATCAATATGACCCTCAAGTTTGCCACCAGTTCCGGTTTGAAAGGAACTAGTGATGAGATTTTTGCTTTGCAATGCACCGTCTGGTATCTACCTGGGCAGTTTGGCCATTCTTGATACCTATTTTAACTGTCTGGTGATGTATGTCCAGGGTGATCAGGGAGGAGCAGGTGTTCCAGGAGATATCGGCTTCCAAGGAGACAAGGTAATTGTTTTCCTTTTCTCCATCAATTTTTTTCCCCTTTATAGGTAGTATAGGTTGCCACCAGCTTTCTCAGCTCCCCTTTGAGTCATGAGCCATCACAAACTGCTTTCCTCCTGCCCATAAAGAGCTAGAACTAGCTGCACACTGTTGCCAGGCTCCCTCCATTCATATAGTTCTCATTTGGGGTACTCGGGGCTCTCTAAAATTCATGTTAATATGTTGATTTTGTTGTTAATAAGCACAGTTCAGTCAGGGAAATTTTGCAGCTTTCTATAAAAAGAGCCATATCTTCCTGCAGAAGGGAAAGCGTTGGAATGGGATGGGGGTGGTAGGAATGTGTGTGGTCCAGCAGCTACAGACTCGGTGAATTTGTCTGCTCGATGCAGCAACTTAGACCCTGACCCAGTAAAGCACTTAACGTGGGGCATAAATTTTAAGCAAATGACTGCTCCCCTGTGACTACAACATGATACGAACTTCAGCTGACTGATGCTATACTTAGCACTGCGCTTGGGGCCCTGAGCCACAGCTAACTGCAGCAGTTCATGTGTTCTTCAGGGCTAAATCCAGCCCTGGCTTTAGCAGAAACAGCTCACTGATATTAATGCAGTCATTCTGGCTCCTCACAGGGGCTGAGCTTAGTCCTCAGAAACTGCTCCTCTCTCCTGCAGAAACTGGGGCTGGAGCCAGGGGAACTTGTATTTTTTTTGATGCTTCATTGTGTTTTCTGAAAAATCTTTTCTCTCTCTCTCTCTCTCTCTCTCAGGGCAGCCAGGGTTTACCTGGGGTCCCTGGGGCACGAGGGAAGCCAGGACCCCTGGTAAGTAACTGAACGTCCTTTGCTGCTTCATCTCCCTAAAGGTTCAGTGCCCAGCTGGAAAGACAGCTCAGCAGGGGTGCACTATTCTGAACAGAAAAATCAATGGCTAGTAGCCAGCTCACTTTTCTCCACGTTTTCTGAATTCTGCAGGGAAAAGTTGGTGACAAAGGTCCAGTTGGCTTTCCAGGACCACCGGGCCCTGAGGTATGTCCTACTACCTCCTTCTTAAATCTTTCCTCTCTTTGGTAACTTCTGCAGCGTCCTGTCTTTAGCTAACCTACGTGATAGGTCCTCTCTCCCCTCCCATTTTATCCCTATGGCAGTTATTCACTGTCTGCAGTTTGCTGCCCTGCTGAGAATCAGCTTTCTGTTGAACATCCACATGGTGTTTTGTTTTCGAGGCTGTTAGATGCCTATCTCCTTTCCCTGTTGGAGGTTTTTAGCGCTCAGACTGTATGCAGACAGGCCCACATAGGGTTTTGGCAAGAAGATATATGCATATAGCTAGTGCTAATTCATAGGAAACAGCAAGAGCCAAAGACTGTCTCCTGCATAGGAACCTGGCCACTGCTACCACTGACCGTGACACCTGAGAAAACCATCTCTGAGCTCCCTGATACCTTTGCTGACCCAGAAGTGGTGTGTTCTGGGGTCAGAGCCTTTGTTAACAAGAGGCAGATGGATTTGCTTTTGGACAGTAGCGTGCAAGGGCTCCAGGAATGCCCAGGCAGAAAACAACTTTGCTCTTCTGTGGGATTTTTTTTATTATTTAATCGAGGCCCACTTCTGTTCAAACCAGGAGACGGGGCAAACCTTCCATCTTATCCTCTGACCACCCTGCATTCAGATATCCTGATGTCCAGCTGCCATTCTAAGCGCTTTTCTTCCTAGTCTGTTATGTGCAAGTCCTGTATGTAATAGCTTGTCCTGTTCTTGTTCAGAAAGATCAGCCTTCGACGATTCTCTACTCTGACAAATGGCATGTCCCAGCTGATTACCTCTCCTCATCTTTTATTTTAACATCTTGGCAGTAACTCACTGCAAAGCAGAATATCCTATCATTTGCAGAGGGGAGATCTGAAGCCTAAAAAAGTAGAGAGAGATGCCTTAAAGATGTGAGAAAAGCCAATGAAGAATTGGAGTAGAGCCCCGGACTGTCTCCCAGCCACTGGATGGTCTCTGTGGACACAGATCTTCCTACTCACCATGTTGTTCGCTGGCTCCTTTGAGTTTTCAGCTGCTTTCCCAGGACTGAGCATTGAATCTTGCAGTTTGCTTCCCATCTACCCTCCTCTTTTTTGGTCCAGGGCTTCACTCCTCTCCCAGAGTGTGGTGGTATATGAGTGGCCATGAGATGGAGAGGACTGATATTAGTTCATAACCCATTCTGGGCCTGACATGTTCTTGGTTTCTCCTTCCACTGTCTATCATAGATATCCTGGAGGGTTCCTCACCCCAAAAAATAACATTTCAAGTAAAAAATGACACTTACTGCCCTTACCAAAAACGTATGTCACAGTGACACCTTAAACCCAGGATCAGCTTCCTCCAGAATATTGAGCTTTTTCTCCCTCGTAAGCGACCACACAATGTATGTAAGCTGCTGGAGAGCCACTTTCAGCATTGGCTGATGGTCTGTTTTCCCTTCATCAGTGTTCTGGTATTTTGCTAGGTCTGGAAGGGTGCTCTGTCAAGTGCTGTCACTTAACGATCTTTGCTCTTTGTTGCTATTGGAAATAACTACAGATTCCTTTGTTTTTTTTCTGTGAACTGGTGGTGGGTGGAAAGGAGTCGCTGCCTGGTTGAAGACGGCAGCTAATGAGCATGTCAGCGCCTTGCCTAATTCCTCACCTGCTTCCCTTCGCCCCTGAGGCGTGCAGTTCATTCCTCGGAGCAGTGAGATTATGCACTGATTCGCAAGGATTAATTAAAACCCAAATTGCCGTTTTTAGCTGTGTGATGACAGGAGGGCCATCAAAACAGTACCTCTGCTCAGAAGATGGACCTAAAGGCTGCTCTCGAATCAAACCGACAGCGCTGTTCCCGTTGTGTTGTTCAGTTCCCTCTAGATGCCTCGCAGTGGCCTGCACATAGACACTGCCCACAAAGGACAAATATCTCAGCACTTAGCTTTTACTTAAAACCTTTCTGTGTACTCTGGAGCTGTCTGAAAAAGTCTTTTTTTTTTTTTTTTTTTTTTTTTTTTTTTTTAGGGCTTTCCAGGAGACATTGGCCCACCAGGAGAAAATGGCCCTGAAGGCCTAAAGGTGAGTGGAGCAGAAACTGAAACTCTGTGTGGGGTGGGAACTAGCCAGGGAAAACAAAGCAGTGGGAAGGGGAGAGAGAAAAAGCCCTGGAGATTCCTGAGGATTGTCCTGGCCAGCATTTCAGCTTGGTCTGTTTGGCTTGAGGTCCCTCCAAGAGTGGGGTTTTCTTTTTTTCAATTTTTTTTCTCTAACAAAATTGACATTGGATAGTGTCCCATGGCTGTGAAAGAGACTTTCTCATTTTAATGGCCCTTCAGAGCTTATGTTTCTATTTTCTGAGTATTTTTCCCTTTGGCCCTTGCTCAGGGGAAGCCAGGAGCACGAGGTTTACCTGGGCCAAGAGGACTGCCTGGACAAGAGGTGAGTGTCCTCAGGGCTCCTAGGACCAAAAGCAGATCTAATTAGAAGAATTATGTTAACTTTTGAAGATTAATGCACACTGAAATGGCACCTGTGATTTGAAATTCTCAAGTCCTTCTGAATCTACAAGCAAGTGTTCATACTCACTGATCAGAAACCTGCAGAAGAGGAGCTTCCACTAAGTTGCAGTCCCGTAATCTTTGCTTCCAGTCGCTGCTGACATCCATTGACCCAAAACGCACTGATTTTTCTTTTAAAACCTGTTCCCCTGCACTCACCCACACCTCAAACGCATGATAATGCCCCTTTCCCTGCATATCCCTTTGCACAGGAAAAAAATTATTCTAGGCATTTTACAAAGAAGGAATCACAGCCTTGCATTCCAGTTTCAGGCCAGCATGACCAAGTTGCCTTCAACGTCCTCTAGTTGGCTAGCTAAATGCTAAGAGTGAAGTCTTGGATGTGGACTTCGAACGTGCTCTACCTTCACTGCTGCTGTTACCTGAGGTGGCTAGATCCAGGCTGTTGATTACAGCTTCTTTAGAAACATGGGCATGTTTTGAGTGAGTTGTCTGAGCCCGTACTGTGGGTTCCTGTTCAAAACGTTACTGTATTTTGAACACACTGACTTCAGTCCTGTCTTCAGCCCACCAGCTCATGCCATTTCATTACCACCACTGACCACCTAACTCAGAGCAGCTAGAACTGTGGCTGCCAAGGGTACATAATTTCTCTCTTGCTTTTAGACATTTGAGATGATTTGGGGGTAGCTTAACTGAAGATCTCCTAGAAACTGTAGGTCTGATCCTATCACATTAGAAATTGGTGTAGAGCCAAGGGAGAGGACCGAGTCCAACTGCTGTGTGAGATTTTGGGATATCTCCATCCTGCAGTTTGTCTAGTTCCATTTGAAAGTGAAAGAAAAACCTCAATACAGTTGCCAAATGTTTCGTGGGAATTTTGCAACACCCTTTTGGGGGAAAGTGGGAGGGAGGCACACAGAGCTCTGCAGCATTTGTATCCCTTGTCAAATCAAATGAAGCAAAATCCCATGAGTATGTCAAGTGTATCCCTGGGCCAAACCCAGCTCTTAATAAGCCCACCCAGCTGGTGTTGACTTCAGTGGAATTTTATGTGGCCTTTACTGGCAGGACTCAGCTTTGGGGTTTATTCCTGAGATGAGGAGGGGAGATGAGGAGCTTCAGGGAGTGCCCAAAGAAGCATTTTGCTGACAGGCCTGCCCTACAATTTGGAAGGACTCAGTTGTTAAAATTTGACAGTTGAGCATAGAGCACACAGAGTGTTTAACTGCTGGCCAGACTGCAGACCTTCCATTTTTGCTGTGTGGTGAATCTGAACTTTGTCATTATTTTGCCCTTTATCTTAATTTCTTTTCACCTCAGGGAGATGAAGGTCCCTTAGGACTACCAGGAGTCCCTGGTCCAGAGGTAGGTTTCACTGATTTTAAATGGTTTGATCTATTAGCAACTCTACTGATCTTGCAAAAGAATTAAAATAACATAAAGCATCAAACCTTCTGGTTTGGAAAGATATTTTCGCTGCTAAGATGTATTGTTTTGTCCAGGGCTTGGTCCAAATGCTTGATCAAGGATAGTTGAGAGTCATGAGTCTTTCACAGGGTGTTGAATGGGACTGTAATATTATAACACATTAATTTTGAGCAGGTAAAAGACCTTGATTAAAGTCTCATGCCTTCATACCTTGAAAAAACCCTATAACTTCTAAATAGTTCATACTCAAGATAAAGCACTTTGTCTAAAAACCATCTCTGTCATGATCCCCAATATTTGGTTCCTTGATTTATAGCATCTTTTCAATGAAAGCAGGGAAATACTGGTTTGAAGGGAGGAAAAGCAAGAAAAAAGAGACAGTACTCTGAAGTAGAGCACTTTCCATCTCTGTATCACTTAAAACATTGTGATATATCGCAGAAACAAAGTGAGAGAAGCAAAAATAACGTTATTACATTTGCGTGCTTGCCAGCTTAGTGTTTTGTAATGGTTATGTGCATAATTACCATTGTAAAATATCTTGTAATGTGGTAACTGTGCTGAGAGCTTCTCTATGGATCAGGAAAGAAATGTTTTATCTTAGATTGGCTCTCTATGTTCCAATGGATACTTTTGTTGCTTTCTGGAGAAACACAGCAAATCCAGTTACTTCAGTGCCTTGACCAACATAAAAAATATTCTTCTAACCAGAGGGAACATGGACCTTTTGGTCTGCAGATTTCATCCTGCTTTGCAGTAGGTGTGAATGTCAGCCTGGCTTCCTCCAACTGCAAGGACATTCCTGTTCCCCAGTCCTCTCTAGATGCCAGGGGTAGAGCCTGTAAGGACTATCTCATACTTACATGTCTCAGTCCTAGCCCTCACTAGCAAAGTATCAACCTTAGATACCCAAGTTGTTAGTGTCCTTACAGATATTGCTGTAAAAAAACTGCTGTAAGTTGAAGAAATCGGGCTGAACGCAGCATGTAATTACCTAGAGGGCAGTGACAAAGCTCTTGGCTTGGTTGATTATAGTCCACACATAATGTTACTGATGCAGAACTTAAGTAATGGAACCTAGTTGAGTAACGGAGCCTAGAAATGGGCTTGTCCTTGCAGTAGTGGTCTGGACACGTTCTCCATGGGTCAAATGGAGTGCCGCTAGAGACACAGTGCTTTCCTCTCACGTTGCGTCAGCATCAGGGAGGACTACTCTATCTTTGGTGCCCTGGGTTCACTGGAAACTTTGCTTGAAAGCTGCACTTTGTTATATGTTTATGGATGCACTGCTATAAACAAGGGCAGCTGCAACAGTTATTACTTAGTTTTTATATTTATTGTTCTTCTCTATGTTTCAGGGTCGACCTGGCCGGAAGGGGTTTCCAGGAAGACCTGGTCCTGATGGTTCAAAGGTGAGAAAGGAGTTTGCTCGTGATGAGAGAAGTGGAAGGCAGAAGAGGGAAGGGGAAGCTTCAACTTTAACATGCTCTAAGCCTAAGGTTTTGTTCCAACTGGTGGGGGAGTTGAGGATTTCTCTGAATTTGGGGGTCTTGGCCCCTGGTTGGTTTCTTCCACAGAAAGAAAGACAGGGCATTTTTTAAAGCCATGTGCTTTATTATAAACAAGTGTGTTCCTCCTTTGATATTAACCACCACCACCCCCATCGTCTCATCTTTTTTTTTTTTTCGTTGCTTCTCCACGTTTTGTTCTAAAACAATGCACATCTTTCCTATCTTTGCTGCCTAATTAGCAGCAGGAGCCATCCCAGGGCAGCCCACTCCATAAACCCATACTCAAAAGGAAAGAGAAAACCCAACAAAAACAACCTCTTCAAACAGTAAATAGCAAAAATGTGGTCTGGCAGCACATCTGGAGTATCTGCATACTGAGAAAATACAGCTGCTGTCACCCAAGGACAATACTGCTTAGCTGTGCCTCTGGCCTCCAGATAGCCAGCCCTGGGGTATTCAACCGGCCTTTGAGTACTGCCATGGCCTGCCCTTATCCCTGGCAGCTTTGAAATTCTCCTCCCCTTGCTTTTCTCTCCATGTCTCATTTCTCTCATCTCTGGATTTCTTTCCTGCTGCACTGTGCTTATGTAGGTTGCTCCTGTGGTTTTCGTGTAGACACTCCATGTGAGCAGTAATGTGCCTACACTTGAGATTTCGCAAGAGCAGAATCAGGGTGCAACATTGCCTGGGAACATTTTGGAGTCTCCTTCTCTGGAGATCTTCAAGGCCCGCCTGGATGCAGCCCTGTCTAACATGCTCTAGGTGACCCTGCTGAGCAGAGAGGTTGGACTAGATGATCTCCAGAGGTCCCTTCCAACCTTACTGGTCCTATGATTCGGGTTGTCCTTTATGCTTGTGATCCTTCCACTGGCAGGTGAATCCTCTGGATCCCCTCTGCTTTATCATTCCGTAACTACACCACCCCATGGTGTCCACACTCTTGCTTCCTCTATATGTTCCTCAAATTCTTTGGTTAATTATAATCCTTTCCTGTTCTCTTCCTACTCATGACTTGTTTCTATGTCATGTTTCACTCATTCATTCGGATAGAAACATTAGAGGGTAGAAACACTGCAGCTCCAGGAGCATCCCTGATGAGAACTCATGCCTTACTAGATGTGGGAATAAACCAACCAGGACTAGGCTGTGCTACAAAAAAACAGGCAGATTATAATTCAATATCTGAACTTGGCTTTGTGTAGGTTATTTCACCGCAGCTGTTGCTTTTTGGGGCATTTCACTCCATGTTTGTGTCAGCTATGATTCTTGCTTTGAATTATCTTTCAAGTCACATTGGTTTTGTAAGAGGTTGTTTCTTGCTGTTCTTCCACAGTTCACATAAAGCAGCCCAAGCAATGGGTCTGCAAAGAACTGGGGCAATATAACTCAAAAAATCTTGCTGATGCACATCCCGAGTGCGGCTTACCTGCACCTGGAAGAAGCACATAACTGTTCATGTCATCAACACCGTCGTGTTGTCCTTAGGGTCTGATTTGGAGCAGTGAGTAACCAGAGTGCCATGTCTCTCCTTGTCATACAGGGTGAGCCAGGAAACCGTGGCCGACCAGGGAAAGTTGGTGAGCAGGTAAACTCCTTGTTTTCCTTCTCTATTTGATGATCTTGTGTGTCTGCCATCCCCTGGGAGCCCAGGGTGCAGGCAGAGGACAGCAACCAGGTGATTCTGGCCACTTCAGACCTGTCAGAGTCCCAGCACTCAAGCTCTGATGTAGGAAATGTTTCCTTTAGTTCTACTGAAGCCTCATGATGAGTAACACCAACAGTGGCCTTGATGTCTATTTTAAACTGGAGGTTTTCCCATAGGCAGGGTGCTCTGGTAAAGTCACAGTTGACTGACGTGCTCTAGTACTGGCAGTATTATAATACATGTGAGCTGTTGTGCTTTATCAAGTGGTTGAATTGTCAAGGAAGCAAAGTCGTTGTAACAAAAGATTATGGATTTTGGTATTTCTCTTCAAGGGCAATTTTCAGGCTTTGTCCACCTGGGTTTTGAGGACAGAACTCTCTGCTTTGAGGTGCTGAACTCCCTTGACTCCCACTGGATTTTCTGGGAGCAGAGGAGACGGCACCTGAAAGAACCAGGCCTGGGGGGAAGAGACACTGAGCCAGATTTTGTTCTACTGCAAGAGAGAACCTTCTGCCTAGGAAGCAGGGGATGTGTCTTGTCTCTGTAGGCTTCAGGGGAACCGCAGATGCGAGGAAAAAGAAACAATTGCTTCACGTATCTGTGGCTGAAACCAACTACCTCATCCACCAGCAACCATGAAATTGCAGCTACGGAGCCTCTAACACGTTCTCTGCATTCCTGTATGACCAGAACAGGTTGAATGTAGCAGCTGGTCCCAGCAAGGAGGCATTGCTTCTCAGCACAGCTATCCTTCTCAGCACTGTCCCTGCCTGATAGTCAGCAAGTTCGGTTAGGCTTGGTTAGCTTGCCAGCAACTCTGGCTCTTCATTATCTTCTGCCCAGCACCTGGGGGTCTCTTATCTTGGTTTTCTGACCAAGCTTGTCCAAGAAGCCAGAATGGATCATTTTCATTTCTGGCAATCTGATGGGCCTTAATGCTGATTGAAGATGGTCATTTCTTTGGGAGAATTAGAGCTGTTTCTGAGTTACAGTTAATTACTCTACAAAGAGCAACAACTGAAGAAACAAAGTTGCTGCGCACATGTGAGCTAAGGGCCCAATTTCTCTTTGCAGCTCTGTCACCTTCTGCACAATGTGGAGCACCATCTTCCAGTACTCTATGTCACAGGTCCCCCTCTACAGAGCGCACATGATGGAGCTGCTCTCCCATGTGGGGCCCAACAAGATGAGAAATTCTGCTGGCAGGGAACACCTTGCTCTGAACACTGCTCAGTAGGACACCCAATCTCAGACAGTACCTATCGATGCTATTGCATTACAGTTAGCAATGATTGTTTAGAAGTGCTTTGAGATACTTAACAAGACGTTGCCATTGAAGGACAAAGTACCAGTATGATTATTATTCTTTAACGTCCCTTGAGACTGACCTTGGATGAAAACTGTAGGCACTGTTCACTGAAAAGAAAACACAGCTGGCCTCTGCTGACACTGAAACCAGCACAGTGGTATGAAAGCTGCCTGTATTATTTTTAGTCAATTAGTCTCTGTCTAGAAAAATCACCCTGAAAGAATTTCCATTTCCTTACCAGTTAAGTCATTAGAACAAAAATGTCACACCAGGTTGGTGGGAAATAACCTCCTTTCCCATCACACCTTTGCAAAACAATGCTGGAGTGTTGGGGTTTAATTCCTCCCTCTACCCAAGCATCAGCATTTGGTGTTGGGGCTAGGCTGTTTTTTTGCAAGGCTCTGGGAGACTGGGCTGACAAGGTCACTCAGCGCTGAAAGACTGACCTTCACCCCCAAAGGGGTGCCTTTTTTTCTCTGTTGGACACCTAGATATGCATATCCATAGGCACAAAATGAGTGGTGACATTTTTCAAACTTGCTGCTCTATCCTTCGTATGAGTTCCCTCTGGCTGGAAACCCTCAGCATAAACAACTGAAAAGTGATCACCCATTCATCTCATTGGAGCACTCTCTTCCCCTTCTTATGGACATCTGTTTAGGCAAACATGGGAGTTTTTGAAAGGTTTCCAATGATACTTGAGCTGTCGCTGGGAAGACAGAGTTTTTAAGCCACAGGGCAGCCTCTGATGCATTGTTTTCCATTGCAAAGACACTGACTCAGGACATTCATTCATAAGATGCTTGTTGTCTTCAAATACTGGAAGGACTCCAGCTGCTGGGCTCCCCTGTACCCTGGAAATGTGTGATTTAACCCTTTCTTGCCAGTAGATGGAGGCAGAAGAATGTGATGAACGCAGTGCCTTCAGCCCAGGCCACCAGCCTTCCTGTTGCAGAGCTGGTAACACAAAGCAGGAGGATGTTGCCTCAGCATCTGTATCTGAGGCTCAGCACGGCAGGAGAGGAAACACCCTGCTGGAGACAGAACAGCATACTGGGGACAGGTGCCTCAAGCCCATGGACCCCCCATCTTCTCTGTGCTAGGAGCTGAAAAGGTCAGTGACAGACTATGCCAGCTGAAAGTGGTTGAGGTTGACTTCCTCCTTAACAGGAATGAGGAGGTCCTGTCACAGCAGGAACATCTTATTGAATCCCATGTCCTGCACAAGACAAGTGAGCACCCTGTTCATGCACAGTTTTGTTAGGTTCCGCCACAAACCCATCACTCTTTGGTGGGAAGGGCTGTCGCTCCTTGGTCGCTTGGTGATGGAAATTGCATCTATGTAATGTACTGCGTTGCCTGTTTCTTGGGGTGGTGTTGGACTTCTGAGCACCTTAATTTTAGCTGCCCCCTGTCCTTACCCATCACTCTGACACAGCTTCATTGTACCTCTTTCTTCAAAGGAGAACCGTGATTTCCCGCTGTCAGATATTGTTCTAAGAAAATATGTGCCTGAGGAAACCAACACCATCAGTTCATCTCCTTGATGTAGTTTCCTTGCAGTGCTCTTACAGATGAGGGTTGTGCTGTACTCTTAGTTTTGCAGTTGGGATTTAACATGTAAAGATGCAGATGGACTTGGTCAAGGTCAGACAGGTAGCTGATATCAGAGCAGGGAAATGCACCATCATTTCCCACATCGGAGAAATGCTTTTCCCAAGCATTTACCTTTCCCTCCGAGGTGCCTCTTTCTGGACTACAGACCTCTCGTTCATGGATTTACCAGCACTCGAGCACACAGAGCTTCTTTGATCTGCCAAGACATTTTGTCAGTGTTGCAACATTTCCTTCATTCGTTTCTCATAGGGAAGTGGGAGCCCAACGTGGCCCCGCGGTACAGCTGAGCTTTGGTGCACAGAGGGTTAAACTGCATGGATTTTCTATGCGGGTCAGAGCGTCCTCCCTTAAACTGTGATATTTACTGTTTTACTTTCCCTTTCTTTCATCTGAATGGGAGGATTGTACATTTACTCCCTCCATCCTTTGTCCCTGGTTTGTTTTGTTTTGAGTTCTAGCGAACCAGTAAAATAGAAAGGGCCATGATCGGTTCCTGCTGGGAGCAACTGGCTGTCCCATCCCTGGGAGACCCTGCTCATGCTGGGCTCGCCTTTCGGTTTTTCTCTCAAATGGGCTATGATTTATGCAAGGCTTCATTGCTGACTTGCTCTCTGTTGATGTAGCCAAGAGAGGGGGCTTAATTATGACAGGGCTGGACAATAAATGGAGAAAGCCAGACAGGAGTTAAGAATTACAATCTGCCAGTTCTCCCCCTTTTTCTCCCCCCCCCCAAACTCCCCAGCAACTTTTTAACAATCTACATCTCTTTTCTGCCATGCCTTTGGCTGGGGAATACAGCAGACTGAATCATGAGCAACATGTTGAACTCCCCGTCTAATATAAATGTTTTACATTCCTTCCTGTATACTATGGGCTGTTATCGGGGCAGCCACCACTGCTGGGACTTCACGTGCATCATTACGCATGCTGCTTGGAGTCCTGTTTGATGCAGGGCTTTTCAACCCTAGGAACCTGGGAAAATACCTTATGCCACAGCCGTTTTAGCGTAGTGACCGCACTTCAAGTTTACTTTGATTTAATAAGTGTCATCTGTGGCTTTTCTGGTTCTTGAAACCTAAATCTTTTGCTGCTTGTGCTCCCTTCGGTGTCTGCCCCATTTTGGCTGGTGAGGAAAGTTGTTATCCAGTCTTCTCTAGTTGTTTCATATACTCCCCATAAGTTACCAAGATTTATTTTGCCTAGACATATCTATTTCGTTTTACGTCTGGTTGCAGACACGACAGCATTAGTTAATTTAGCCCAGAGCAGAGCGTTGGCTGCAAACGCTACAGAGCTACTGTGCTGGAAGTGTGTTCGTCTCGCAGAGTCCCTAACTCCCGTCTCCCCACGGTGACACCATGGGGTGCTCCTTTTCTGGGTACACAAGGAGAAGTGAAATCTTCCCTTGAACTGGAACACAATGTACCACCACAGACAGAATTGTCTCCTGTTTCTGGAGTGAAAACCAGGCCAAAAATTTTGGCTTTGCTCCTCCTCCGTCCTGCCGTTTACCAGCGCAGCAGGTGCAGTGTTTGCCTCTACCCTGCTTGTGTTGGCAGCGCCGGCAGCTTTCTGCACAAGCTGCGATAACAAATGGCACATCTGTGACGGAGCGCGGGGTCTCGGGAGGGTGCTCGGTTTGCCGCTCTGCTTGGCATGTTGTAATCAGGGTGCAGCAGACCATCTGCAGAGCACCACCAGGTTGGCCAGGAAACACAACCAGTCTATCTCATTTTATGACCCAGATTCCTTAGAGACTTCATAGGATAGGAGTTGATACTGCTGTGGACAGTGTATCTAAAATCCACTGCCTTTAATCCTGAGTTTGGGTAGGAAATGCTACACCTGTAACCTCTCCAAAGTATTTTTGAAACACTGTTTGTTTGAGTGGCAACAGTGCACAGATTTGCTGCAAGAGCAGAGATCTCTGTCTGTTTGTAGTGGACCGACCTAAGATAAACCAGAAACATCTTAGAGAGCTTCATCTTGTTGCTCTGTCATTCTTTCCTCTGCCTTAAAGTTTGCCTTTGTTGTGGCCTTGGGCTACTGGAAATTTTCAGTAACTGGAAACGGTTATCAGCTATGTATCTGCACTTGTGTCTAATTGAAAGATAATTGTTTCAGCAGCCTTCAGCAATGCCACCCAGTGGCAAACCTGCATATGCAGATGATGTAAATTTGCCTCTTCTCCATTCCGTTCCTGCATTGGGTAATCTGCTAGAGATGAGCACTGCTTTGCTCTCACACATGTTGTCTATTTTGCCTGATCTCAGTGAAATACTTGTGCATTGGTAGTACTTCAGCTGTGGACACAGCAAAGACTATTGCAGTGCAGTGTCAGAAGGCTTCGTAACATCCAGCTCCTGCCTGGAGAGGAGAGCTTTCCTGGTATTAGCTGTCTTCCTGTGGTTAATCCAGTTTTCCATCGCATCACGGTGGCATGCTGCTTTCCTAGACCATTTCTGGAAGAATTTCTAATGCGAGCATCTAACTCCAGGCTGCAAGATATCCACTGAGCTCTTTGCCTTCTGCATAGTTTTTCTCCAAACACTTTTTTGCCCAGACATTGCTCCTGTGCCGGAGCATTACAATGGCTCTCCCAGAGCGGAGAATGTGCGTGTGGCTGCTCTTTGGGAGAGGTGAGGGCATTCGAGTGAGGCATGCTTTCCCGGAGCCCATCTGCCTGCCCCATTGAGGAGCTCCTGTTTGCAATGACATTCGAAGGATGGTGTTTAATTGCACTATGTAAGGAGGGTTAATGCACAAAGTCTCTTGGTATTTGGAGTTGTCATCAGAAGTTATTCCCCATAAAAGTCACTAGAGTGTGACCCATGGTGAATCTTATGTCTCTAAGCAGGATCTACTGAGCCCCACACTTGGGAATAGCAATGGAGGTGGTTATTAGATGACAGAACTTCACACTGTGCATGCGACTTTATGGAGACGGTTGCTTTTCACAGCTGTGGAAGCTGCATAACCTGTAAGCAGGCTGCAGTCGTGGCTCTGTTCTCCTCTATCTCCATGGTATCTTTAACACTCTCTCAAAGTGCAGGTGGAAACTGAACCACAGCAATGCAGAGATCACAAGTAGCTGCTCTACAGAGAGCAGCCGTGTGTCTCTGGCCAGCCAGGAAAGGAGAAAGAAATGAAACCAGGAATATAGAGAGGAAACCTTTGCTCTCTCTCTTACTGTTCCCCAGGAAGGGGGATTGCAGGGTTAAAAACTCTCCCTTCTTTGACACCATCCTCCAGAAGACTGGCTTGCTTCTGTAGCTTTTTGCCCTGCTGTAGTTGTGTGTGCTGAATATTTTCTTGAGCAAATCTTTCACTTGAAAACCTCCTTGATTTTGAAGTGAATAGGTGAGGTGCATTGGCAGAGAGGAAATTTCAATTTCTCACAAAGGTTTCAAATGATTTAAAAATGAAGATGAGTGGGGTGATGTTAAAACTGTTGGGAATAAGGTGGAAAATCCATTTCCCATTTTCTTTGACTTGCTCAACAACCACCTCCCAGTAGCAGCAAGGCTATTGCCTAAAATCAAACAAGCCAGAGCATGGCTTAAATCGGCACCACCCCTGCCAACTGGGCAGGTTATGAAGTGTTTCAACAGGAGATGAATCCCTTTAGTTACAGATTAATTGGAGGATTTAAATGTAGATATATATCTACCAGTGGCCCTTGATGGGATTAGGGACTAAGGGGTCCACGATGGTTTCTGAGCGGTGTGACAGATTTGCTGCCCTGCTGGCCCCTCTCTGGCGGTGCCCCCAGACCTTTATTCCCTACTGACATCCTAACAACATGACATTACCAGAGCAAAATTAGTTTGTGCGGGGATTTGAAACAGTTCAGATTAAACCAGAAGAAATCTACCCAACGCAGCAGTTAAAATGATGATAACTACCAGCATCTGTGTAACACAGGAGCTCCTGCTATCAAAGGTCTTGGGGAATCTGCATTGACATTTTAGGAAATAGTTGCGAAACAAAGCCACGCTATGGACTGGGCCTTGCTACGAAACGTGCTTAACTCGTCCCCTATATTATGTGTTGTGGCTTTTGCAGATCCTCGTGCTGCCGTTCCAGCTGGCTCCTAAAGCAGAACCAGCTGTGGAGTTAGACGTTCCCATGGCCGGGAGCAACTCTGTCCGCTCTGGTAGCCAGTAGGAATTACTGAGCAGTATATGAGGGATGCTGTGCTGTTTCAGCCGGCAAGGTAGACCAAATAAACTGTTTATTCTCCCTGCAAATAAAACAAAATTAATTGTGCTTATTTTTTTCCTTAGGGTCTAATGGGTTTCATTGGTCCAGTAGGGGAGCCTGGAATAGTGGGAGAAAAGGTAAGATTAATTGCAGCAAATTTGTTGTTATAACTTTTGCAGGATGGAGGAGACTGAGGTATGGGAAATACTGAAATGATTTAAATTGTCCTGTCACTGCAACACCCAGCTGGGATTGTAGCAGGTCTGAGCCAGGGGGTCTGAGCTAGTCTTGGACCAGTCAAAAGTGATCCACTTCGCATTTAGGAATTAGCATGCGCTCATCCTCCAAGGAGATGCTGTCAAATATTCTCTGAAAATACAAATTATTTAAGTTCCATTCATTTGTAATCTTCCAGAAAGCTTGTATTTAACAGTCCCTCCTGGTTTTGATCCCCCCCAATGCTGGGAACGGATGACCCCCTGTGCCCTGAATCCCTGGTCAAGGGAGGAGTCCTTGGAGTCTAGGTTGCAGACAGATTTGCTCAGAGATGTGTTCCCAGGCCCACAGTGAGTTGCCAAGGGGTTGCAGAGAACGGGGCTGAGCTTGCAGTGACTGGGAGTGCTTAGCAAATTCTCAGGTGCAGAGAAAGTAGGAGAAGGCAGCAGTGTAAACAAGCACAGGCTGGTCCAAGTTCTTCCCTCTTTATCTGACAAGGACCTTCCTGTCCGCATGCCCCTGGGGTTGCACTGGGCATGCTATTAAGGGTTGGTGCCCTCTTGTGTACAGTCTAGATACATGCTTCCTTCAAGGAGAAAAATGACTTTATTTTCCATTAAAAGTAAATGACTGCTAATTCCTTTTTTCTTAGAGAATAAAATTTTATTTGAGGGTAGCTTCTAAAGACAAATTGTCTATATCGCTTGTTATATTTCAGTTGCAGAGTGCTGGTTTTCATTGGTGGTTTAATTATTCACAGTCCAGCCGTAAAGATAGTAGAAAGCATAAAATGATGCATTCCACACATCAGTTCTTTCTCTCTCTTTTATTACTTCAAGCTCCGTTCTCTGGGTAACAATGTCAAGACTCTGTGACAGTTACACTGTGTTCGCTGTAAAGGCATTTTATTTTTTGTCAGCAGCAGACATGGGCAAGTCCTTTGCAGGGGCTGTTGTCTATGTTGAGGCAGTAACAGAAGCAGGCACAATCTGAACTGTCAAGATACACAAGAAGTAAAAGGAACTGCATGCTCTGGACTCCATTTTAGAGAAGGCTAACAGAGGATTAAAGAATCTGTGATACATCCAAAGTGGTTACATAGAAAATCAATGCCTGAGTTGTCTCTAGGGCTTAATGGCAGCTGCAGCCCTGCACTGAAAGGGGGAATGAGAATCTGCAATGCAGGACACATGGGAAGACCCTCTTCCCACCCCAGTAAATCCCCATATGACCCTATGACTTCCACACCAATGTCTTCCCCACAGAAACCATCCTCATGTTGCAGCTCAGCTCTGTAACTGTGACTGTGTTACATCAGTGTCAGGGCAAACTCAGGCTGTCCTCTGAAAATGTAGGAGATCCTCAGCACAGCTGTGATTTCTATCAGGCTTCTCCTTCTCTACCAAGACAAACTTACAGATGACAAAAATAACTATCATCAAATCAAAATTTCAACCAGGCCTCCAGTTGGCATGACATCCTACAGCTTACTACATTGCTGTGAGCTAAATGAAGTGGGAAATATACTTTCATTAGACGTAGCTGAGTCAGCAATCTTCATCTAGAGAGCTGCAAAACTTAAGGCTGAAGCCAGTAGAATTCAAAAATGATCAAAGAAAACAATACAGCTAATACTTAATAAAATCCATGCATTCATGAAAAAAAATCTTCACTGGTTTACAAAGGCCAACTGGTGACAGTGCACACTCTGGAGTTTGTTTTTAATAAGATGCTTAAAATCTGGTGAATCTGCTGTCCTTACACTGTAGCTGTTGGAAGGTAGGTCAGATTTTGGGCGTAAACTACTTGGCACCATTTGCTAACTCCTCCTTCCTCACCCCTGAACACACAAATGTAGCACACCTGATTCCCAGTGCATTACTGGGATTGCAGGAGAGAGTACAGGCAGTGGCAGTGGGAATTGCCATCCTCTCCAAGGAGTAGTTAACAGCTCATCACTAGAGCTGTGCCTGCGACTCGCCCTTGCATCAGCAGGCCACAGTAGTACTCCCCAAGGCTTACACTTCACCTCCAGCTCTTGGCTGATCCAAAGACCCGTGGATGTACTGAGAGGAAGTGAGATGTTCTGTACACGGGGGAAAAGGAAAGACTTTTCAGAATTAATGAGTGATTAATGGAGATATCCAGCTCTGGACACACACATCCCAAAACACTGGCCTCCATATCATGGTGGCTTGCACTGTGGACTCCATGTGAACCACAGAACGGGCAGTCCCTGTTCCAAAATGCTTAGTCTTCTGAAAGCATTACCCATCTATTCTAGGCAGCTTCTCTGCATTCCCTGATCTGAGTTGCTTGGGCAGCTATCATTCTTTAACTACTCTGATGAGACAGAGACTTGAAATAGTGACTATTTTTTATTGGAAGCTTTTTTGATAGAAATCTGACAATATAGACCACAATGCATGGATCTGTTAGTTGTTTCATTGCTCTATGTCCCTGTTGCTGCCAGCTCAGAGTGCTTGTTGATGAAATTACTTGCTCTTCTCTGTGTGCATTTGTCCTTCCCAGGGTGACCGTGGCTCGGTGGGACCCCCAGGCCCTCCAGGAGTCAAGGGGTCGATGGTAAGGAGTAAGTCTGCATTCTCTCGCTCTTGCTGCTACCTGTCAGACCAGGCCCTGCCTCTCTCTCTGCCCTCGCAAAGGGCACAGCTCCTCCTGATCTTCAGGTTAAATGAGAATAGCTGTAAGTTCTTCTTGTCTCTGTGGAGGTGGGAGGGTCTATTTGACTGCGTGGATATTGAGGTGTAACCTCTCCCCATCACACAGTAGTATTTTCTTCAGAGAAACATTGTTTTTTGATGTGTGCTCTGCACCTTCATCAGTTGAGGACCTGTTGCATCAAATAGCAATAACTAGGAACTGCAAGTTTCGGCACCTGAAAGATCGCCCACTTCTGAGCATCCTGGCTACTGAAAAGACTTCTAGAGCTTTCAGAGCAGGAATTTCCAAGCCTTCCTTGCTCATATCCCAACACACTACCAATGGCAGCTGCAGATGCTGAGTTGCTTGGGCAGCGCTGCCATACCATTTTGCTGTGCTGTGGGCACTGCCATTTGAGGACACCTCTTAGAAATTATCAGAGGGCATCCCACTCCTTGCGTGCCGTAGTGCAAGACCCAAAGACAGATTTTCTTATTTCAGCCCATGCTATCCTGGGCTGTTCAGAAAATCTAGCTGCTTATATTGCCAGCAAAGTTGAAGCTGGGCTTTGGACACTCTGGTCATCACCAACTGCCCCTAAGCTCTTTTACCCTGGCAAATAACTGGCGTGCCTGACTTTACAAGCAAGCAGTAGTGCCATTTTTCTGCCTTCCCAGTTGGAGGAAGAAGGGTTGAGCTGATCCAAGGAATTCATACCAGGCATATTGTTCTTACTTTCCTTTCAGGGGCACCCCGGAGCACCAGGAGGAGTGGGTTTTCCTGGAATCCCTGGACCAACAGTAAGTAAAGACTGTAATCACCTTGTAATACCACACATCAAAATCAGCATCCTCTATCCTAGGCCTTCAAGGTCTGAGTCAAACAACCATGTCCCAGCTGCTTTGAGTTTGAAGAACAGTTTATGATCAAAGAGATACTGGGGAAGGAGCAGGGCAATGGGCTGAGGGGGGAGCAACATGGAAGGAGATGCTCAAAAGGAAAAAAAATGTTTAATCTGAACCTTCGTAGGTCATTTCCCTAATGGTGTGGTCTAAAACTCACTATCCAGCCTTGCTCTTTTAGCAGAACTCAAGCTCTTTAGCTCAAGGCACTACTGCAAGGTCCTCTGCTCTTTCTGCTGGGAGTTGCCAGCAGTACCGTGGTCACATTGTGTGGTGCAGTGACCGTATCATGCCGTGCTGTGACTGCATCGTGCCGTAACTGCATCGTGCCATGACTGCACTGTACCGTGACTGCATCGTGCCTTTTCAGAGCCCCGCGCTGGAATGAGTGGGGGCAGTGGAGCAGCTGCCCCAGACATGCCCTCCATCTGGAAGTGCTCATCCACTAAATGTGCAGCTGTGGCCGGAGCGTGCAATTGGTGTGGAGGTAGATCTTAGTCTGGCTCCAGATTCTCACAGCCCTTGTTTAGACGGTAGTCTAGCTCTTCCAGCAGCACAAACGCCACCGGGTGAAGGCGGTGCGTGTCACTTGCTGGAATTAGTAGAAAGGCAGCTCTGGGGGGGTACGAGGAATGGATTTCGCTCACTGTGTGAATTCTCACAATGTGGTTAATTGGGAGGAAGATCGCTGTAGTGAAATGCCTGGGCAGTGCCAAAGGTTCAGCCTCCGGATTAGTGGCAGCTCTGCCCACTGCGGGGAGCTCCGGGCACTGTCCCTGGTGGCTGCAGCCGGCTGCCAACCAGGGAGAGGTTTTATGGTTGCGAGTCTACAGAGGTGAAGGGAAGGGTCTGAGGTCAAGCAGCACCTAAGGGTGACCAGGGTGACCTAAGGGTGACCTGCTGCCTGCAGTCCCCAGCGGTAAGCTGCTGTCTGGCCCCTTATAGCAGTGCTTGTGCTCACTGTTGACCAGAAAATTAAGAGGAGGGGGATGGATATCTCTAGATGGTCCTTATTTAGCAACTTTCCTAGCCCATCAGCTGCTGTATGACTTGGGATGTCCAGAGCATTAGGCAGGTGCCCTGCTTACTCCATGGCCATGGGGCACTGGACTGGACGTGAGTCCATCTCTTAGCCAAGGCAGGTTCTGCACTAGCCTTGTGGGAAGAGTTCCCGGTTCCCAAAACGAAACTAGTGTACTACTAACTAGTACTTTTAATTAAGGTTGAATTTTGTCTTGCATTGCTGAGGCATGATGATAACAGCGTGAGTAAAGGCATCAGCCCAAACCAGAGATGCTGAAACCTCTCTGCAGAGCTCTGGGAACCCCTAGGTCCTTCAGCTTCCTTCGATGCCCTGTTCTCCTGCAGGAAAATAACCAGCAGGTTCGTCCAAGCAAAACGTTTCCTCCAAGAGCATATTTTAAAAAGTCATAATTCAGTAAGTCAAACTTCCCAGCAAGGCCAGTAAATCAAATAATCCCCTAATATTAAATCCCCACTCTTATTAATTCCAGCTGTTTCTGTCTATTTCTCCACCAAACAACCCTTCCTCGTTTGCTTCTTAAGCCAGACCTGTGGCATGCTGCTGCTGTTGTTTGTGTTCAGCTGCAAAAATCTTTAGGAGATGAAGCAAAGCAGTGAACCTCAGAAGCTCTTGATGGCTGGTTAATTCAGTAAAGGGTGGCTGGGAATGGGAAGCAAAGGTACAGTAAATGGTAGGAAACTCTGACCTTCGTTTCAGCTCAGTGTGACTTGTCCTTGAAACTCTGAGCGTGGGATCTGGTTGCTTCTCTCAAAATTTTGCCATCACAATGAATGTTTATATGCATGTTTTTTCCTAAACTATTTGGGATACGCAGAGACTTCCAGTAGAATATTCCAAATACCAACAGAGTATTTCATTTCAGTATGTGTTTATCTTAAAAGATCCCTATAAAATATGCATCTGACACATCTGCTCCTTGTCTGTGCCAGTCCCTGCTGACCTCACCAGCAAAACTGAGATTTACTATGATTACAAATATAGCTACAGTACAACTAACTAGGTTCTTTTCCATCTTGAGTGCTAACAGCTAAGCATTTGTATTTGGGACTTACATGCCATGCAGAATGATAGCTCGGTTCCAAAAGCAAAATCCTTATTAGTGGCAGCAATACAAGCAGTAGGAAGATCACAGTTCAATTTTATTGCAATCCTTGGTGGAATTTGCAGGGCTGTCGGTTGGCAAAAGCTATTAATATATAAATAGCAAATCTCAATGCGGAATTTTTGAGAGAGTAAGAATGGAATGTGTCATTTGGAGTTTTTTTCTGACAGCAGAAAGGCACCAACTTCAGATACAGTTTTTAAAGTTATAATATAGAAAGAAATCCTGTTAATTGAATACATCCTTTAATTTTTGAAACTCATAAATACTGTAACAGAAGAAAGGTCATTTAATTTTCTCTGAATTTCCTGTTTGAATGTTAATGAATCAAGTGTGTACAAGTCCTGGATAAAAGAAAACCCGAAACCTCTGTGTACGTAGGAGAAGAACAGGAACAACACTGACAGGCTAAATGAAATTAGCATCTGTCTGCCAGTATGAATATTTATACAGCACTAACAGTATGACACTTGAAAATAAAATCAGTGTTTGGCTGAAAAGCTCGGACTTCAATACCTAAGATGAGGTGTCTGATTTTTGTATTTGGACAACTGAAAACCAGACCTTGGTTATTATTATTTTTGTACAGATACTGAACAACAGCTGCTTTTATTAGCTTCAGAGGGAATTCTTGATGTTTAACTTCTCTTTGAATCATGCCACTTACACAGACAACAGGCTGCAGATACTTAAGGATACAAATCTCAGCCAGGGCCCTTGGCCTGAATGTTGATAATCCAAAAAAACAATCAGTGAGTCCAAAAAAGACCAGTTACAGGGAAGCAAAATGGGTGATGTTTTGGCAAAGTTCAGTGGGCCAACCTGCTGGTCACAGGTCTGCGCCTGAGACTCCTGCAGCTCACATGGTGACATGGGGTCTTGCTGATGGCTGCTGCTCTCCACCTTCTGCATCTTCAGTTTGTTTCCTTTTCCTCTCCCAGGGTCCAGCGGGAGTCCGTGGTGCACCAGGGATAAGAGGGATGAAAGGCCTCAGGGTAAGCACTTTCTATGAGCTCTTACCCCTCTCTTCTTTCTGACGACTGACGAGCAGTCTGGTGGAGTAGTTCCAGAGTGTGAAGATGAGCAGTAGTGGGGAAACCATCTACGCAGCCAGATTTTTGCTGCATAGACCTTCTGCACTGTTTGAAGCAAGTCTTAGGAGGAACATGAATGCAAGTCGTGCATGGACAGAGAGGGGTGTCCAAGCGTAGCATTCCTAGGGAAGATATCCAGCTTGTGTTTCCCAACCAGCTCCAGTGTCACACAGGCATTATAGACATTTCAGGTGAGTATGGTGAAGATTTAGTCTGATGAGGATGGATCTGAGCTGGGGAAAGGGGTGCAGGTAGAAGACTAGAAAAGGTGCCTTTGTTGTAAGAGGACAGAGAGCAGATGAGATGTTGAAGTGTTGTGATTTGACTGGAGGCAGTTAAAGCAGGAAACAGAATTAAGAGATGAAGCAGTCAAAAATAGAGCTGACAAGGCACTGGACAGCCTATCCTTCCTACGTCTCCCATTTCCATCTCGTTGGATGCGTACCTTTTGGCAAAGTTCTGCAGGCTTGTGGGAAAGGTGTGTTTTTGTGTATCAGATGGAGCAAATTACAGCATGTTCCATGTCCTCCCATGCGTTTGTCCAACCAGTAATACAAGGCTGTGATTTTATCTCTAGATTTAAAGAGTACTGCACTGCTGAGGTGTGTGTGAATCCTTGTTCTGCCTTGAGACAACAGGCCCCTCGCCTGCACTGACTCGTGATACTAGCTAGCATCTCTTGCAGCACTACAAGTATATATTTCGCAGGCACTCTGTGTGAGCTAATGTGCAGTTTTTCCTGCTCTGTTTGAGTGACAGCTGCTGTTAGAATTACTACTAGACCTGCTAAAGTTGCTTGCTTTCCTGGCTGTGATATCCAACCTGTATCCCACTGAGCTTCTCAATCTTCCTCCTTCTTCAACAGGATATTTACTGCAAGAGCATCTCTGCTTTGAGTTGTTTCCCCTTGCACAGCTGGTTTACAAAGCAGTATTAGTGAGTGCACATGGGTTCAGCTGAAAGCCTCAACGACAATGTATTTTGCATTTCTTCCTCCAAGGATCTTCTCAGATTTATTTCCATGTTTCATTTTTCAAAGATGTGGGCTGGAGTTAACCATATGTTTTACCTACCCCCATTCTACATTTCTACCACAACTCCTGCTTGGGGAATTCAGGACAGCCAAGGATTGCTTATGTTTTCCTATAGTAAAGCTAATACTCTCTTCAAATAGCTGGGACCAGGCGAGAGGAAGTGGAATAACCAACTAGAAAGCTTTATAACCGCGGAGTTATGTACCCTGGAACTGTTTTAGGCTTTCAAGGCACAGCTAGAAGGACACCAAAAACATCCAAGCCTGGCAGATGCTTATCAAGATTCAGCTTTTAACTCGTGGCTGGGAAGAGTTTCCTTGCTGTTATTCACCTTGATGGGAAAGCCCATGGCTGTCACTCCCCAGCTCTGCTCTCTGAAGGTCCCTTGGAGAGTTAAGGTTTCTTTGGGTTACACAGCAGCAATTAATTGAGCAGTTTGGGCTATCCATGAGCATGACAGATGAGAAACTGGAGATGCTTTTTCATAGGAGGCTTTGAATGAACTGGGAAAATATCTCTAAGGTAAAACTACAGCACAGAGCTGAATGTGAAATGCCTTCTGAATGAATCGTGGCGTGCTGGCTATGTGGGCTCTGGGAGAGGTGAGTCCTTGGAGAATATCAGACAATTCTGCTAGTGTCTTTAATGTATGCAGTGACAGAGCCGAAGTCCCAGCATTACCTTCTCCCAGCTGCCAACATGGGATGCCAGCTGCGTCCCCTGGCACCAAGCCTGTCTGTATATCCTTGCTCTATAATTCTGGAGACTTAATCTGGTGTAGGAAGGCTGATACTGTAAGGACCATCACAACTCATGCCTGGAGGAGTTCTTGCTTCTATTTCTCTTGCATTTTCTTTCTCCTTCTCTCCACACTCTCAGAAGATTTTCTACACGTGTAGGATTCTGTGTTTGCTTAGTCTGTCTACTGTTCAGCCTCTTGGTTTTCTCAGGATGAGAAAATGATCCCCTAACTGTAATTTCAGACATTACCCTTTGCAATATTCTGTCTATCCCAGTTTACAAAAGGGATGTAATTCAATTCAGAGTGGAAACATTAATGCAGGCTCCACCAGATGTTTGTGGATTCCAAGAGCTATGTTTGTGGATACTTCATTAAAGTAATTTCACTTTTGAAAGAAAACATAAATAGCAAATATGGTTTTGATTGTAAAAAAACAATGGGTTCTTTGGGGGGTCTGTATTTAAGATGTGATAGCTTTTGTGCTGTCAAGATATAAGTATAAATTTATAAGAAGCAAATGCTTTAAAAATTTCAGTCATGACAAGGCTGTTGTTCCTTCCCCTGTCTTTGCTTAGCCCATCAAACTGATAGTGAACAACCTTTGTGCACCAGTGCAGTTTTCCCCTGTACTCTTGCCTAAGGACAGAAAACTTGGATATGTGAATCCAGGCTTGTTTCTCTTCAGCCCTGCTCAGCATAGCAGGTAGTCATGGGCTTAATGTTCAACTAATGAGAGTTATGCATGTGTTTAAGCCTAATTGTTTAACTGAATCCAGGTTTAAATTTGGAGACAGGTGATGCTGCCAGTGCCTTTCCCGGTGCCGTTTCTCCCTTTCCCTGTACACACTGTACCCATGCAAAAAGCCTGCAAGCTGATTTCCCACCAAAATGTTTGAAAGATTCTTCCTTGGAGAGAAGGCCAGGAGATCCCTGTCTCTGAGGGCAGCAGGACAGCTGGCAGATGGCCGTGGGGAGAGCTTTGGGTTGCTTCTGGTTGGAAACATGTCTCCATTTATGTTCTCTGGAGCTCTCTGGCTTAAGCTGGCGAAGTGCAGCACATCACTGAAGGCACTGTGATTGATGGACAGTATTGCCAAGGACACTTGCACCCAGGTAAAGCCGGTGGGAGACACAGGAGTGATGAGCCTCCAGATGTTTGGCATCTTTTATGAGGGTGCCTTTCTTTGCAAAGGCTGGCTCTTGTCCAAACTTACTGCTGCTTCACAGCTTCCCTGAGTCCACTTTCCTCAAAATAGTCTTCCCAGTGACAGCCTCCAAGTCTGTGACCTACTGAAAACTCCTCCTTGCACCATCAGTGCTACCTCCCAGACACTCCAGGACAGTGCCAGGGAAAACAAATCCTACTTTGCAAATGAATCATCAAAGCAGAGTGTTCACAGTATATGCGAACGCTCATTTCTATTAATCAGCTTCTCGCAGCAGGAACAAGTCTGACATCCACATCCTTGACATGAGCTCAGCCCAGATTCTGACTGAGAATCCCCACAGAAGGCTAAATATCCTCTGGAGCCATGACTGTATGAGGCACCTTGCAAAGCTCAACTTGAAATGTGTATGACAATCCTGCCCTGTCCTTCTGACCAAGCTGCTGTCAATATTCATGGGATTTTATCCTCTCGCTGGAAGGAATGCTGTGAACTGACTCAGGGGACTCAAAAGAGCTTTTCAAAGCTCTGAGCATATTTTTGTTTCTGCTCTGCCACTCAGTCATCAAGCTCTTGCATTAACTGTTGCCCGGACAAAGCCTACAAGACTAGATAAAGTGCACATCTTCACTCCCAGCCATCTGCCTTCCTGTCTGGGTGTGGAACTGCTGCCAGTCTGATACGAGATGTGGTGCTCTGCAGCCTCACTGACTGCAAGGATTTGTTAAATTGAGGAATTTGTGAAGTGATGTTATGTAAGCATACCTGAAATTAGATGCTTATGCCAGGATGATTGAGAAGCTGTTCATGGAGAAAAAAATGGAGGTATATTGTTTTGCTCCCGGGGATCTTTTTGGTTGACTGAAAAAGCATTAGAAGCATTTGAGGAAAAGTTAGCTACAGCTCTCTAAGATCTTTGAGGTAGGTGAGTGTATTGGAAGAGAGAATCTCTAAGCAAAGGAAATGACTTTGATTTCCCATGCCGCATGCATTGGATACTTTGGGTCATCTCTATGCAGTCTCTATAAGATGTCCCCATTCCTTATTAGACATTTCCAGACAGTAAACCCATATTTGGACTTTAAATTCAGATACTGAAATCTCGGATTGAGTGTCTGAATCCACTTGACCACATTATGTGTTGTTGCCAAAAGGGTAAGGACACGGCCAGCAGCAGAGGTGACATTTAAGGTCTGTTCTCTTCCCATTCACGTGTTGTGCCTACAGCCGGTGAGATCTTCCAGCTTCGGCCGATGGTTGCTTTCTATTTGGCCAGACTGTGAAAGTGAAATATCAGTGTTTGGATCAAGGGGAAAGGAGGAAGCTTTGGGTTTCTAGAAAGGAGCTACTGACTGTGTCTTTGTGCTCCTGGGGTTGTCAGGGGTTGTTACTCCCTCCCTTTGAGCTCTGTATCCTGTATCCATTTCAACAAGGGAAAATGCAGCACTGCTCTGTGGAAACACCTCATGGAATATTTAGCTCTATTCTACAGGAACGTTATCTACATTAGCATTAGGGAATGTCTCTCCTGACTTACAGGGACCAGCAGTAAACCTGAGCTGCGTAGCCTGGAGCTGAATTCTCCAGTTTGTGAGATGACAATGTTCCCATCTAGCCAATATCGTAACTTTGTTTAGTCTAGCATGGCTGATAGTGCTGTGCAGTAGTGGAGGTCTCTAAGGGTAATGTTGTCTAGGTCTGTGTACTTGCCAGTATTGCTGCACTGTGACCTGTTTTGCTGCTGTTCCTGGAGCCTACGTTTAAAAGAGACTAATGATTATAGGGGCAGAATGTGACTGCAGGTGAGACTTGCAAGGACTTACACTGGCCTTCTACTGTGTAGCTTAGTGAGGACCCATGCAGGGATTACAGAGAGAAATGTGCCCACATAAGGTGCTGAAAGTAGAATTTAAAAAGTGCAGGAGTGCTGGTGCCGGGCTTTGCACAGCCTTGAGGATCTCTCTGTGTGTGACCTGGGCAGGTTACGCTGAGATGGACATAACAACGCCTTTGAGCTGCATGTTCACGTCCAACTTGGGTGAAGTAGTTAAGCAGGTTCTCAAACGCTCCATCAGCCACAAACCTGTAATTCCCTGTTCCTCAGCTGCCCATGTGCACAGGGAAGGCCAGTTTTTGATTTAAGTCTCCTTTATTCCTGTTTACATTGTAAAGCTTCTCAGAGCTTGCACTGTTTGTACAGCCTTGGCCCAGCATGACCTCTCCTGAGCTGCATAACAGCCTTATAAATACTAACATAAACTTAAAAAAAAAAAAAAAAAGCTTCCTTCGCTGTTTCAAGGCCCCCTAGAGATGCTGACAGCAGTGATAAAAGCATATTTTTTTGCTGCAACCTCCTTACTCCCCTCTTCAGAGGGGTCTCTGCTGTGCGTGTCCATAGGGGGAGCAGTCCCTGAGAGGACTCTGCGCACTCGACCTGGTCCCTTGCCCCTGCTCCGTGCAGGCATGCCCAGCCTGGCTGTCAATTTGGAAGCCCAAAGGAGCCAAGGGGAGTCAAGGGAGGTGCACTCAGCCGGGCCGGCAAGGCCGAGAGCCTGGGTCCGCAGGAGGGACGCCTTGGGCTACGCATCGCGGCGGCTGGCATGGGATGCTCGCTCGAGCGCTGCCAGGACCTCACTTGCTCGTCTCTAACTGGCTTTGTCAGGAAAAGAGAGTTTAAAAGATTTAACTAATTGGCTAAGTGTAGCCTTTCCTGTCAGGGTGAATTAGGGGAAGGCTTTATTCTGGGTTTTGGCCCAGGCGGCTGGGGAAGATGAAGCTTACAACATGCATTGGTGAACGCAGGGTCACTTTCTCCTTCTTTAGGTCAGCTGCTGATGAGATGTGCTGTGATGGGATTAGCCAGGTGACCGCTGTGAAGTAGGGTTGCCCTGGCAGATCCTGCAGTGCTGGTGACGGGGCTCTGCTGGAAGAAAAGAGGATACTCCAAAACTTCCCAGCCAGCCCTGGCAGGCCGGGCCATGGGGAGCTGTGGCCTTTGCCACCTTTGCTGTCTCCACCCAGTCCAGAGAGACCTGGCACCGTTGCCAGGGCTGGCAAAGGAATTGGACAGAGCAGATAAGATACACAACTGGTCTGGAGGAGCTGTGCCTTTCCTTTCCACCCACAGGCTCTTATGTGTCTCTCTAACGAGCCCTCGTGTTGAAGGAGAGTTGTGGTTCTTCACATTATGAGGCTCCGTTCAGCATGCCCTGTCATCATATATTGTAGTTGCTGCTGTGAAATGGTTGTGATGCCCACCCTAGGCCAGGAAGAGAATCCAGGGACTGTCCAGCTGGAGTCATTCTTTGGACTGACCCACTTTTCTTTCAGGGTTTGCTTCCACACAGTAACTTCTGCTATGGGAAGCCTGCTGCATGCCTTTCTGTGCGTGTGCTAGAAGAAGACCCCTCCCAGCACTGTTGGGTTGCACACGCATGCCCCCCTTAGCTTCACCAGCAGCATTCATTGTGGGATGGAGACCTTGAGTCATCATAGTCATTTTCATATCCTGCTTCCTTCTGGTCTCTGATCTCTCCTCCTGCAACACTGTGGCCAGGCTATTGAATCCTTCCCTTCTGCACTTCTTTGTGACAAGCAGGTCACTCCATCATCTTGGACAGTAAAGACATAATTGCACAAATTATCTGAACAGCCGAGGAAGGGAACAGTTTGTTTTCCTTGGCCATAGCAGGGAGGGCAACTTGCAGGATTCAGTCACATCCAGGGAGATTTTCGGTGAGGTGTTATGAGAAGCTTTCAGGTAAAACAAAATGCCACAAGTTGCTGGGAGGAGGTGATCTGTCCTTTGCTGTTTATTTTCAGAGCAGGTTAGCTGCGTGTCTGCCAGCAAAGATGTAGGTAGCTCTGATCCTACCTCTGAGCAGAGGGCTAGTTGAGCCCACTTCCAGCTATGGCTTTTGGTGGCAACATGCCTTGCTGCCGTGCTGGCGCCACATACGTGTTGGCACTCCCCTTCGCTTTGGGCAGCCCAATGTCCAGCTCAGGCAGGTCTCTGTAGTGCTTTTGCTCAGTTGCTGGGTCTCTGAGATGCCACAGGCAGCTCCTGAAACTCCTCCAAGCACTGTTCTCCCACTACTCTCATTTACAGAGCTGTCTGGGCTGAAGCCATCAGCAGCCCTGTTTTTAAATGACCTACTGTCTTACATCACTGTTCTTTGAGGTTTATAGGGGTGTTGTTTAACAAAACTTTACTGGTCTTTACTGCTCTCTGGTTTGGTGGCTGGCATGAGCCAGGGCATTTAGGATTTCAAGCTGGTGAGAGCAGCCTTTATGTTAGTGTAGCAAAGCATCGATCCGTGTAACACCCCGTTTGGTTGTGCCGTTCCTGTCTGGTGCACAGTCCCTCTCTGTCCATCTGTCCTGGAGACCAGGCTGAGCATTCTTCAGCACTGTGTCGTATTGGCATGCAATACAGGCTTTTGGTTATTTCATCTCTGGTACGCTCAGTGGCACAGGGTTTTGCCAAGCTCAGTAGAAGGTTTTGCATTATTTTATATTGACAGTGTTTGTCTACTGTAATAATTTGGCTGTGTATCCTATGCATCTTCTGCTATTACACTGCCTTTCTTTGTGAGTCTCCCTCTTTGCCTGTCCTAGTGGAGTTGCTTTTCTAACGCACTGGCTCCCTAACCCTGTTATTACTTTTGGCACTCAGTGTGCATCCCGATTAAGCACGTTGGCTCCTGTTTTCTCTATTTCCACATTGGCCTGCTCTCTGAATTCCTCTTACCATTGCACTCTAGCACCGTGCTCTGTTATTATTTATTATTTATATTGCAGTAGCGCCTTAGAGTCTCAGCTGAGATCGTGGCCTGATTACGAGCGTGCCGTGCGTTAATACAGCCTCTTAATATGCTCCTTTTCGCCTGTTTCACTTCTCCTGACTGTGGTTCTCTTTGGTATCTGCCAGCATCACAAACCATTTTCTGGGACTCAGACAGTGCAGAGGGGTCTGTGTTCAGCTCCTCTGAGATTAGTATGAAAGCTAAGTGCATAGTTAGCCGTTCTTCAGGACCGGGGCTTTCCTCGCCTGTCACCCACTGGAAGAACAAGCTCACCTCTTCCTTGAGGATCCCCGAGCTGTGCCATGAGCTGCTTGATTTTAGCTGTTCAGGGCCGGAGTCGCTTGCTGCCTGGGCAGCTGGCAACTCAGCTAGCAGGAGTGTGCTGCCCTGGCCCCGTCCACCTCGTGAGGCTCTCGTGCGTGTCAGACGCACGCACGCACTCAGGTGCGGACGCCTGGTACATGACTGTACTTGCCAAAGTGGCCCAGCCAGTCACACTCCTCCCCAGCATGCATATGCATGAGCACCTGGTCTGATTCGTAACAGCAGCCAGCTGCTTAAATAGCAGGTAACTGCTAGGAAAGGTCTGCCAGGAAATCTGTGCAGTTCTCTGGGAGCAGCTTGGGGCCCCGGACGGTTGTTAACGTGCTGTATGGTGGGGGATTGTGGCTTTATCGCCTTGATCGTGACTGTGAGGCAATGTGGTATGCCAAGGGTTAAGGGTAGGGGTAGCTGGAAAAGCTGGGTTTCTAGGGAGGAAGTTGGATACCAGTGGGGCTAGAACTGTGAGTTCATGCATAGCAAAACTGTCGACATTTAAGGTCTGAAAACACAACTGTTCCTGGCCTACTTTTCTCCTCTGGCTTTGGTTTTGGGAATGGTGTTTGGTTTAGCAGAAATAAAAAGGTACTTTGGTGCTGCATGCTAGTAAATGTTAAGAAACGAAATGGAACAAAACAAAGTAGTGCTCTTTTGAGCACGGCTCCGAGTTGCTGTGCACAGCCCAGCCAGGCTTTACCAGGACTACTCTCACAGAACTTTTTGGTGGTCAAAGAGGTAGGGTGACTGCTGTGCTTCCAGGTGAACCATATACTTTGTGCACAAATCCTACAGGGAGAAGGCTTAGCCCAGGAGAAGAGCAGAGGCACCCCAACTTCAACCTCTTGGAGCCTCAGCCACCCTCCGCTGCTTGTAAAGCCCTGGTGTCCTGGGGGGCAGGAGCGCAAGGCCAGCCAAGGTGGTTGAGGCTGGAGCCATAACCAATCTCCTTGTGCAAACCACACTCTTCACTGGGCAAGGGGGGCATGATGGGTCACCAGGACAGGAGGTTTGGGAGCCAGGCAGAAATCTAATGCCCTCTGGGGAGATGGAAGGGATCAGGGTGCAACAGAGAAGCTGGGATGCCTCCCTGCAACCTAACCCAGGCTTTGCTGTACGAGAGACACACCTGCTGCTGGCACTAGCAGGGGATTCTTCGCTCTCCTCCCTTTTCCTTTCTTATTTTTGCTTCTCTTTTGCCTTTTCGTAGGGTGCCAGAGGGCCTGATGGGCCAGTAGGCGAGCCAGGGTCACGAGGTGTCAAGGTGAGTGCTAGCAGATGGCCAGGTTGGCTGAGACTGCTCTTAGCCATGTTGTAAAACACCCTGGACGGGATCACAGTCATGTCCTCCTTCAGGAACAGGGGATGCTCAATAGCTCCACGAGGAACAGGCAACAGCAACAAGTCCATCGTGCAGCAGGAGCAAAACCTGTCCACACGGACATCAGGGCCTTTGCTGCTGTGATCTAGACCCCCAAACACAGAACTCCCCCTCCACAGCTGTCAGTGAGCTGCTGCTAAAGTAATGGAGTCCTCCACAGGAAAGGGAATAGCTTAGCTGGCAGAGAGTGCTCTGAACTGTTAGCTCAGAATCTTGCACAGAAATCATACCAATTTAACACAGCTGGTAAAGCATAACCCTACCGAATGCACCTCTGTGCTGATGTACTTCATGTCAGTTAGATTAGGATGGGAAAAAGCACATGGCAGGAGTTGCCTGGTACAAAGAGAGCCTGGCAGATAGCTGCCTGAACAGAGCCCTGCTCCTTGGCAGGCTCTGGGACAGCTAGCTGGGAGAACTGGACCCTTGTCCTACCACTGAATGTCACCAGGCTCCATGTGTCTTCCCTGCACACAATTGTGAATGCAATTTAGATGGGAAATCTGCCTTACTTTGTGCCCTGCCAGGCAAGGTTGTGCTGAGTCTCTGGAGATTTGCACCTTCCTCCAAAGCAGTGTTTGCCAAAAGAAACATTAGGTCATGCGGCTCATCCCCAAAACTCCCCATTGATTGGGGTGTTCCTCAGGGCAGGGTGCTGGGCATTTGGCCCTTTCAGAGCTGCAGGGAATTGGAGGGGACATCTGATGCAAGTCCTCCTCAAATGCAAGAGCAGGTAGGCTGGGACAGAAGAGCATCGTCAGTACAGGTCATACTTCTGCCAACATGTCTCTTTTTCCGTTGCAGGGACATCCAGGGGAGCCCGGCAGACTGGGGCCGGATGGGCTGCAGGTATGTCCCCTGTGAGAGCTGGTACCTGCCAAAGCTGGCTTGGTGTCAAACCCCGCTGTGGGTATCCACATGCACATGATGGCCAGGGAATTGCAGCTTCTCCTGGCCAGTGATACACGTGCCTCAGCACATTCCCAGCTGCTCATCACCGTAACTGTGTGTTCACAGGGGAAGATAGGAGAGACTGGGGAGACAGGAGCACGTGGCTTCCCAGTAAGTTTCATCACTTCTGCTTCCTTTTTTAACTTTGGTTTCACACTGGTCCTTAAGTTTTGGGTCCTGGTCCAGCAGGAAAGACTTGGGCAATATCTCATGGTTCAGGCTATGGGGCCACCCCTCTGCTCCTCTTACTGCATTTGCAATGGATGTTATATGCTGAGAGGAATGAGACTGTTACAGGGCTGGAGCTGACCTTGGTGTGTTTAATTTTTTCCAGGGTATCCAAGGACCTTCCGGACCCCCAGGAGCGAAAGGGGCTCCAGGCGACCCGGCAAGTGTCTTATCATCCTCTCTTCATCTGTCCCTCCTCCCACCCACCCTCACACACACACCCCCGCACACAGACAGACACTTCTTTTTTTTTTTCTTTTTTCCCTCCGTCTGGCTCTCCCCCTCTATCTTTTCCCACTCCAAGCTTCTCTGTCCCTGCCAACTCCAGCATGGTCAGAGATGTGAAAGATTTGGCTAGAGTCCTGGGAGACATAAGGAAAGAGAAGATCAGACCCCTGGAAAGCAAAAAGAGGCCATAGATCAACCAGGGAGAGTGTAGGATGCAGCTGGGGCTGGATTGCTGAAGGGAAGGAAGGAAAGAAGGGAAGCGTTGAGTCTGGGAAAGGGTTAGTGTAACACGAGGAGTTGGGCTTGGCTGGCAGGTAGAGCTGAAAGGGGACCAGGACGAGTCAGAAGGCTGATGGAGTCAGAAATGAGCCGGCAGGTTTGAGAAAAGCTCTGGGAGATGAAGACATAGACCTGAGGGAAGGCCAACAAGACCATCTGAGCAGGAGGAAATGGTCATGTGCTCTCTGCATCCATGGGGACTGACCTGGACTATGAAGAGAGAGGGTAAACTAGACATTTTTAAGTTACCAACTGCAACTGTTTCAGGTTGGAGCTAGCAAGATCAAGGGCGTTCTGAGCTGTTGTTTGCCTGTTAAGGTGCCTCTTGGTCTCTGTACCTCACTGACTGTCTCTTGCACACTGCATAGATCTGCTGTGACAGGAGGGAAGCAGTGTTTCATCTTACAGGCCACAAAAGTGATAGCCTTTCAGAAATGAAAACAGTTGTATGAAGAGAGTCTTGTGTTTCTGTTTTTCAGGGACCGCAAGGACCACAGGGGCCACCTGGGCCTTTGGGAGAAATCGGGCATAAGGTAGGTCTGATCTTCACTCCTATTTCTTCTCCCCTCACACCAGGAGTGGCAGGACAGGAGGGATGAGTAAGTGTGCAGAGGCCCATCCTCCCACCCCCCAGGGACACCAACGGGAAGGATTTCCCACAGGTCAACTTCCAAAGCAAACAGCGAAAACCAGAAATTTGAGCCTTGTTTTCATCAAAGGCAGACCACAGAAACCCAACTAGCAGATAGGCAGATCCATCTGCATAACGAAACATTTTGAAGCTCTTAACAAGCGTGTCACAGGCCCTCGATGTGCCAGGGACCACATTTCCATACCACCATGCAGAGTCGGGGCACAAACGCAGCAACAGTTCAGACTGCAAACTGGTCTTTTCTCTCCCACTCCTAGCTGGTCCTGTTGTGCTCGAATACAGTTTTGTCAGCCAGCTCAGGCTGCTGTGGCAGTCCATCGCAGGTTGCTGTGGCTGGCGGAGGAGGCTCAGAAAAATGCCTTTGCTGCTGGCTTGTGGCTTTTTAAATTGTCGTTGCTGTGAAGCAATGGCACAAACGCACCATGTGGCAGGAGCAGCTGTCAGACGGTGCCCCAGTGGACTGCGGGAGATGCCTCCATGGGCTCCCCCTAACTCTTCTGCAGTCTCAGGCTGGTCTGACCCTCTTACAGACCTGATCAAATCTACCAGTTCTTCTCGTGCAGCTCCTTTCCCTAAGTCCTGATCTGTTATATAGTTGAGATGTTTCACTTGGTTATGAAAACAGCAGTGAAGGTGTCTTTTAATACAGCCTGCTGCAAAGTATGAGAGTCACGAAAGTTTCCATTCTCATGGCTGCTAGACTGGATGCAGCAAGCTCTCAGCATGGTAAACCACACTGGGGAGCTGGAAAGCTGCTACTGAGACACTTTGGATGTTGCCAAACAAGAAAGTACAGAGCTTTATTCAAATCAGTCTCTCTTCCAGGAGCCTTTCTCTGCGCAGGCACCACTGGAGAAACCAAAGCAAGATCTTCTGCTTTCACTAGGGCATGAATTTTCTCATTGCCTGACTTGACCAGTTGTTGGTAAACGCAGCACACACCCTGCTCCCTCCTCAGCCTGAATCCGTTTCAGCAAGCTAGGAACTGGCTTTATTCCTTGGGCAGCTGGGTGCTCCCATGACTATGTGCTCTTACCTTCTTTCTTCTTAGTTGCACAGAGTTGCAAGTAAGCCACTCAAATCCTGTCAACACAAGCTTTGCTATCCCATCTTTGGTCTGATGATGGGTGGGTTTCTAATCCAGGTCTTGGTGCTGGGATGTGTGCTGGCTCATACAGCCAGAGAACATGGGTGATGGATGTCAAGGTTAATCTGTCTCCCTTTAGCTGTACTGGAACTAGCAGCACTGTTGCCCTCTGCCTCTCACTGATGCCTGGGGCAATGGTTCAGTGCAAAGCTGTGTCATCTAGGGCAGCTGTTCCTGCAAAGGAGGGGCAGTTCACCACATGTGCAGACCCTGCAGCCGTGTTAATTCTTACTCCTAACCAAGATAAGATGGGTGGCACAGAGGCTGCGCTTAGCCCCGCTGTAATGGGTAATGGTTGGTCTTAGGAAACAGTCATTGGAGAGTAGGAGCACAGCTGGACAGTTTTGTTACCCACTGTATTAGCCAGCCCGCTGAACCCTTATAAATGGCTTTCAAATCTAATCAGGTACTTCTTCCCATCTTTCCTAACTAGTGCCAACACTGCTCCCCAGCGTGGTTACTAACCTCAGAAAGCAGAGGGACTGGGAGGAATTAGAGAGAGGTGGCTTGGCAGAGGAGGCCAGGAGGTTGCAGCAGGCTTGAGGAAAGGGGAGGCATGAGAGATGAGCACAACCATCACGGGAACAGGACACCAGGGGTTCTTGACCTCTTTGATGCTGCGTACCCTGAGCCAGCTCCAGCGAAGTAATTACATTGCAGCCAGGGCTCTGCTAAAGGAATTATGTCTTTGATCTTACTTTTTACTTGGTTACAATGGGGTTTTTCACCATCTGGGTTTTTTTTTTCTCCTCCCCCCACCAGGGACCACCTGGTTCAATGGGACAACCTGGCCTTGCAGGTGAACCTGGCATGAAGGTAAGAAAAAAGCCTTAGTGTAATTTTTCTGCCAGAGCGAGGAGCAATAATAGCCACTTCTGTTCCTGCCATGAGAGGGTAGCCTTGCAGGTTCACCATCCAGCAGCCAAAACAGACAGTGCAATCAACACAGATCAAATTTAAAATAAATAATAAAAAAAAAATTTTTTTAAGGTTAACTTTAAGCTCTTGGTTACAAATTCCTGGACCCCATGTCCATACCGGAGGGGGATGCCGTCAGTATGGGGAGACGCACTGTTCCAGACATCTCCTGCCTCTAGAGCTGGCAAACCCTGTGAAAACGAAGCTTGAATCTTTCACAGGTGTGAAATCTGAGCAGTGAAGGGAGTCCTTGAGACCCAGAGATCTGACAGCTTCTAGTTTGAAATAACAAGGGTCTTGAGACATTCCCAAGTTTAAAAATACCCTCAGATGAGGTCCTGCCGCACTTTCCAAGCCTTGGCTACCTGGGGACTGAACTCCACCAATGGTTATTGGGGAGAAAGTGCCCTGCTCCAGAGCCATGAAAGCACCTTCTTGTCCACATGGAAAGGCCTGTAAAAAAAAAAAAAAAAAAAAAAAGAAGAAGAAGAAGAAGAAGAAAAAGAAAAAAGAAAAAGAAAAGAATCTCCTTGTTTGAATAAGATCCCGTGCTGAGCAGCGCAGAGGGGTTTTTATTTTATTCTGCCCCCCTCCCCACTTCATTTGAAGGATCACTCCTGTGTGGAGAGCTTTGAATGAACTGCATTTGGAGATTAAATGCAATTTCCTCTTTGCTGTTCTTCACTCCCCACCCCCACCCCCGTCCTTTGCCATGTTTTCCTTGGCAAATCTTCTGACACTTCAACGGAGCTACTGTGTCTTTGGCGCCCTGATACTGCGCTGGTGTTTCAGCTCCTGTGCTCCTGGCTGCCCCTCAGCACCTTCGCTGCTCTGCCCGGGAATGGCTTTGCACCGGGCATCTGCGGGCCCCCAGCGAGAGCTCTCCTCCCGCTCCCGGGGGAGCAGGCGCGATGGGCGCAGCGTCCACTGCTGAGCCTCGCGGAGCAGGACCGCTGCCCGCAGCCGAGCGCGGCGCTGACCCAGCGCCGGGGGGCATTGCAGGGCCTCTGGAGTCTGCTGTGAAATGCAGAGGGAAGTCAGGAAGCATTTTCTGGCAGTGCAAAAGTTTCAAACACCCCTTTACCCGCTGTCGGTACAACGTGCTGGGAAGTCACAGAACGACAGTCTCTTGCTGGCTGGGAGGTGCTGGGACATGCTGGGGTTGCTCTGGGCAATTCCTTGCAGGTATATATGCTGCAGGGCAAGATGTATGGGCAGGTCAGACTTCCTTCCCCTTCTAACTCTACCAGTGCATTTCTTGTGCTCTGCTCCTTGCAAAGCAGCTAGTTTGGACAGGCACACATGGAGGGTAACTGCCTGTTGTACCCCCAGCAGTAAATCAGAACCTTACAGCATTTCCACAAGGGGCATTTTTTTTTTTCTGCCAGCTCCAGACACCTTCAGCTCACTTGTTGCTGTGCCACCAAAAATTCAGGTTCTTCTCTGCCTGTCCTAGCCATGCAGGGCCTCAAAGAGCTGCTTGCTCTCTCCTGGTTGTGTAGTGTTGCAGTGCTACATTGCACTCTGGCGTTGCTGCCTTTCCTGCTAAAGGGCGATGCTGAGGGAACGTCCTTTGGTTTTGCAGCTGCAGGCATCAGCCACCACTCGTTGATCCTCTGTCCTGTTGGATATCATTGCAATAGAGCCTCTGAGGTGCACGCTGGCCACAGAGACTGCCCTGTAAGCAGAGGGGCTGGTGATGCCGAGTTGTCCCTTGGGACCTCCCCCCTTTGCAGACTGAAGTGAAGGTGTTTGAGAAAAGGAAAGGGAACATCAAAGTGGGGGGGCTGAAATGGGAAGTGCCATCAGCAAACAGTTTGTCTCCATGTCTGTGGTTCTTTCTTTTTAGGGTGATCCTGGACAGTTGGGAGTCCCTGGAGAGCAAGGCCTCATTGGTCAAAGAGTGAGTACAGTCCCCTTCCAGCTGGACTCTCTGCTGTATCATTTCCCCCAGGCACTCTGTTCCCTGTTTGCCCACAGCCTGGGCAGAGAAGCCTTCTTCTGGGAATCTCGTAACCCTTCTGTCCCTTGTTCCTTCTCTGTCATGACGGAAATACCTTCCTCACAGAGCCTGTAAGTTTGCGCTCGCCAGCGTAGACGAGCCTCTCTGATGCTTCAGAGCTGGTGACTATCACAGCCCCGGTCAGTCACCTGGATGTGCTGCTGGAATTTAAAGCTCACAGGGACCTCTGAAAATAGTCCAAGGGACGATCGCAATATCCTGGCCATTTTCTCTCAATAAAAACAGTTGTGCAGGAGCTACCGATGAGAAAGGAAGGCTCCTCGCTGCCCAGCCCGCCTGCACCCGCCACTTGGCAGAGTGCTTTGACAACCTGGAGTGTGAAAGGGGCAGCGTGGAAACAGGCCCGTGCTGTCTGCACGCTGTGCGCGACCTGGGAGCGTGCAGCCTTCCAGAGGCAGGAGAACGCTCCGGCAGAAGGCTGGCATTAACCAGGGGAACACTGGCTGCACTGTGCGTGCCAGGCAGGGGATGAATGCGTGGACTGAAGCCGGCGAGGGCTCTCGTCCCTTCTTGGAACTAAAGTCAGTTGTTGGAGCAGGACGGGGAAGCCCCAGGTTAAATGAGCACGGACTGAATTCCCTTTTCAACCCAGGGAAAGAGGTCTTTCGGCAGGCCAGTGGTGAGGTTTGTGGAGGAGAAAATACGGCTCAAAATAAAGCAAGAGGCTGCACTCTTTTCTTGCTCCGGGAAGAGCTTGTTTGGTGTTAGGGCACAGGCAGGACGAGTGTCCTCAACCACACTGACCCGCGCAGAGCCTGTGCGCCGCGCACGGGCTCCACCTGCACCGAGGGCACCAGCACGGAGATGACACCGCAGGCTCCCACCGCTGCAGCACCTCCGTGCCGCTCTGCAACGAGTCGGCTGCCAAAAGCATGGAAACCAAAACGAGGTTTGGACACGGCCTTATGTCTGTTTGCTCCTCTGTCTTGCAGGGAG
Organism: Rhea pennata; assembly: GCF_028389875.1. NCBI lineage: Eukaryota > Metazoa > Chordata > Aves > Rheiformes > Rheidae > Rhea > Rhea pennata. Next base: position 7,934,731 of record NC_084680.1, read on the forward strand.
AATCAGGGCTGGAGGGGGACAGCGGACCGCCCGGGCCGGATGGTGTTAAGGTAAACCTTACTGCTGTGCCCGGTTTCAGCGGCCGCGCAACCTCTGTGTGCTCAGGTTCGCGGCGTTCCCGTCGGCAGGGAGCGGGGGCACTGGAAGCCAAGGGGGTTACTGGGATTATTGCATCTGTGCAAAAGGCCTTTGCCCTGCTCCCCTTGCTGGGCAGGATGCGGCCCCAGTGTCACTGTTAGAGGCACGGGAGGGTTTGGGGGTCCAGACTGGGCCAGCACTTTACCTCCTGCCGAGTATTTCTGTTTCACCTTGCTGAGCCTCCCGCTCCCAGCTTCTGCTGAGGGTTTTGGCCCTGAGCCCAGAGGCCTTTGAGCCCGTCTCTGGGCTCTCACCATCAGGTCCCTCTGGCCGGACTGTCTGCCCGTTCTGTAAACAGCCCGTGGTGGGAAGGACCTAGCGGCGACACGCGTCCCCGGCTGCGCTCAGGCCGGCTCCCGCGGGCGCTTGCCATCCGCCGGCAGCCTCTCACCACCCGGCGCTGCGTTTGCGGTTGGAGAGCCCCGCCAGGCTGGGTTATTTCAGCTGGGCTTTTTCTCCTCTCGGTGGTTAGAGCCACCGCAGTGCTGGCTCCCAGCAGCTCTTACATCCCTCACTGCGCATCCTATAAAGATTTAACCTGCAGCCTAGCCCTCAGGAACGGCCACGCTTACTTCCCCGGTCAGATTTCTCCCATTCCCTGGAGGTGCTGCCCTCAGCCAGAGGTTACCCTGCTTGTTCCAAGAGGCACTCTCTGAAATCCCCATCGCGGGGTCTGCCGCCTCCTTTAATCCCAATCTTCGTCCCTCCCTGCTGGCCAACGGTGACGTTTGCCAGTGCCAGTGACGTGCTGACGCAGGCGGCCTTGCTCCGCCGCGAGGCTCGTCAGCCGCGCAGAGGTGGGACCTGCCACCTCGGCCGTTTTCGCTCCCACGCCAAGGTCTCTGCTGCCGTCCAGTGCGGCCAGCGTGGCCTAGGGCTTACGTGCCGGTAGATCTCAGCGCCGAGCAACTGGTGGATGCTGGATGTTATTTTCAAGCTCCATAAAAGACTCTCCCTGCCCTAAAGAATCGTTTGTTAGGTTTTTACTTAGAGAACTGGGAATCACCTGGGGACTAAGTTCAATGCACGCTATGTTCAGTCCTTTTATTACCGGCTTCCCCCTGCTAAAACCGCTGCTTCTCGCACCGGCGCAGCGTGCTCAGCGAGCCGTAGTCACGGCAGGGCTGCGGGGGTGATTAATTTTTTCCACTGCTTGTTCCTCCTGTGATCTCTCCTGCTTATTGTGCATTTTTGCTGATGCGTTTTTCCGTAGATGAAATCTTTCTCCTCTCTGCTCGTTTCTGTTGTTGTTACTCCTTTCAAAGCTGCACTAGGTTTTGCTTGTTCTTGGAGCAGTTAGTTCCTAGGACCGTTTCCGTCCCTTTAGGGGACTTAGTTTAACCAGACATCTCCCCGAGTCAGCCTGGCATGGGGAGAGGCCTGGCACGGCTCGCAGCGTGCCACTCTGCAACTCTGTTGATAGTTGCAGCCTTGGGAAATCTGGGGTTCAGCAGGCTCTGTGACAGGCAAGGCATTTTGATGCAAAGTTGTCCCTTGTCTGGTATCCCCTCACTTCTCAGATTCATGCGGTGATTTATTCTGAAATAAGAACTGAGGATTTTTTTTTTCCTGCAAGTTCACATATTGTCCAGTTTAAGCTGGGTAAAGCTTGGCTTTTTACAAAGGACTCCTCGTGTTTCACTGCTCTACCCACATTTTTGGCATGTGATCAGATCTCCAAAAAGGTCAAGTTCTTTAAAGTCTATTTTCCAACAATTTGTCTGGTTTATTTGAGTTTGCAGATTAAATTTCCAACTAATCAGGAATTCCTGCTCCTGGCAGGGGAAATCAAGAGTCGTCCATCATTCTGCCCCGCACCACTGACCATAACATTGTTCGCGAGCAAAGAAACCAGATCCTCTTCCTCTTGGCAACGTCCCAAGTGCTTACTCAGGTCTCACGTTGCCTCGTGTACGGAGGAGCCGTAAGGCTGCTACCTTGTCTTTGGAACAGGACTCTGATCTCTGTGCTTGCGCGACCGGCCAGTCCACGCAGGCCAACAACTGTTCCGTGGAAAGAAAGAGCAGCCGGTCCCACAACAATACTGTTTACTGCTTCGTTCTGGTTAAACTATTTGCCACGTGTCTCTATTTTTGCTTATCTCTGAATGTCAGACTGAAAGATTCCTCCTTAAAGACAGTGAAGATTTTTGTATTCTTTTACTGTATCTTACCCCTCCGTCCCCAAGGGGTCTTGAACCAAACTAGATCTTTTCGACCTAAACGTGCCTCTGGACAGTAGAGCCCCGGCCTGCGACACAAGCTTAGTTTAACCAGGAGAGACGTGACTGTGCTCTCGCTAACGCAGCTGCAAATCAAGAACCACTCCATCAGGATGGGTTGGTCACACCAGTGTCGGTGCTGCTGTGAGTACAGAACTGGTTCTTTTGGTTGTCTCCATAAAATTTTGCACCATCAATTCTAAGAGCAGTGATTGGACATGATACCTACTGCTCCAACCACAAATCTTTCACAGGGGCAAGATGACATTGTTTTGCAGAGTGTTTTATTGGGCTGCTTCCCGCTTAACAGCAAGTGCCAAATGGCCGATCCTAACAAACGTGTCCCAGTAAAAATCTTAAGAGTCTTGAGCTCAGGGCTTCTGGATGAAGCAAGGGAGTCTCTTAGACTTGTCTGCCTGTCTCATTCACATGGGAGGCTCAGACCTTATTGCAGGAGGAGCAAAAGCTTCCAATTACCCTGTGTAATGGGGGAGTTCCTCCTCCTGCAGCCAAGAGACTTAAAAAAAAAAAAAAAAAAAGAAAGAAAGAAAGAAAGAAAAGAAAAAAAGAAAAAAGGTTTTGGTCATTTTGTTAAATGTCAAGTGTATTATGACTCAACCTCATTCATCCTTTTCCTTGCAGGCTCTCTTCCTTTCAGACTCCTGAAATATTAATTACATGGTGTTTTTTTCCTTGCAAGAGCCGTGTACAGTGACCCGTGTGTTGTGTGGGTATGAAAAGCTCACTCCCTCCTCTCTTCCACAGGGAGACAAAGGAGAGCAAGGCCTGGAAGGAGAGAAAGGCGAGAAAGGCAACGAAGGGCTGAAAGGGAAAGAAGGGCCTCCTGGATATCCGGGAATCACAGGTGTCCGAGTGAGTCTGAGAAACCAGCCTGCTCGTCTCCGGCGGCCGGTCCGTGGGGTTCCTGTCGCGACTAGCGCGCTCCTCCCCGGGCTGCACGGCCTGGGTCTGCAAAACCCAGGCTCTCGAGGGCGTGACGAGTACCAGCCCAAGAGCGTTCCTGTTGGTAGGAGCGCCGCACGCAGGTTTCCAGGCTGGCGGTTTTATCCTGCCCCAAAAGAATCAGCGAAGAGCGCTGGGTGCGCTTGTCTAAACGCCTGCGTGTGCGATGGCTTTAACGCTCCTCGTGGCTTGGGAGGAGGGTCCAGGTGTGTCGCACGTGCCCTGCTGGGTAGAGCTAGCTGCAGGAGGCTTCGTGGGCTCCAGCTCGCGCAGCAGGGCACAGCCGGCCCCCGCTGAGCTCTGGGCTGCAAGTGCAGGGTAGCACTTTTGTCCTTTTGCAAAAGGAGGAGAAAAGAAAGCTTGCAGTGTTGCGTCTGGAAGGCTGGATTTCATTTAAACCTAGCGAGAAATGCACATAGGCCTTGTTTTTCACTCTGCTCGCTCTCCTCTTCCTAAGGACATCAGTTACTGTAGATGTTAATTCTCCTGTAACAGGACATGCCACACTGCAGCAAACACCTGGTAGTTCCAGAGGAAGATGCAGGGAGTAAACCAGAATCCCCTGCTACGGCAGGAAATGGTCTGAGATGCGGCTTGTCCCAAGTGTGTCATAAGTATGTTATTTTTTGCAAAACTTTAAATCCAAGAGAAGGACTGGACTTTTAATGAGGATGCAGATTTGCGGTGTGGTCTGCCCCAGGTTTTGCGTAGGCCTTGGGACAGGTCGCACAGTCTTCGTGTGCGTCTCTGCTGCGTCTGCAGGATGCGCCACCCCGCAGGGTATTAAGCAGGGGTGTCCTGAGGGCTGCAAGGAGCTGAGTTTCCTCAGGCCATTACAGGGCCAGGGCAGGAGAGGCAGCGGGACAACCCCGGAGCCCCGGGTGATGCTCTCTCTTGCTGCTGAAGCATGTTGTTTTTCCCTTTGGTGATATTGTGGCTGGCTAAAAAGGAAGGCAGGAAGAAGGGTGTGAGGAGATGGAAGCAGCAAAGGGCTTGGATTTATGTTATTTTTGGGTTGAGGTTGGGATTTTGAGCACTGACTCGACTAGAAAGTGGAAACATTGGCTTAATACCTCTGCGCCGCTCCGCAACACCATAAAAGTGCAGAATGAGGCTGTAGTTCAGCCCCAAATAAAGCCATACTTGGCCACGAGTCCCCGTACCCACAGGGAGCTCTGGGCAGAACTGGGACCATACCATGGGCGCTGGGTGGTATCTAACATCCCAGCTCCCTTTGCAGCTTGGCATGGCTAAATGTCCAGCCTCAGCACACAGCCTTCCATGCGCTGTACTTCTGGCTGGTTCATGTGTTTATATTGTGCATGTTTAAGAACCAATAAAAATACTAAAATTATGAAAAAGCCATATTAAGTTATAGCATATAAAATATAGATTCTCGCAGATTCCATCTCTGCTGTTTGCCAGCATGTCCCTGGGAACATGATGCCATTTTCTGTTTTACTTTAGGGAAAAAAGAAAAAAAAAAGTCATTGAGCCAAGATTCCTGCTCATAATCACTCCCTTTTGTTTTTGTTTTTTTTTTTTTAACTGCAGAGTGCTATATTTCCATCTACTATTTTAATATGCTTCCTTATGTCTGAACTCCAGTAGACTTTGAGCCCCACATAAGATCCAGATAGCATTGCCTCCTTTGCCAAATGCCTGGCCAATACCTAATTTATAGGCTGGTGTTCCTGTACTCGCTGAGGTAATTTAAAGATGGAAGTCCTCTGACAGAAGTACAAATGATTTTTCTCTGTCAGTATTTTGAGGTTTTTTTATCCAAGCCTCCCATGGAGAAAATGCACAAATACTAGTGGGATCTTTCTGAGGTTTCTGCCAAAATAAAGTTTGCAGACTAGAGGTGCGAACCACTAGAGATAACTGTAATCCCCTCCTTTTCAAAAGTGTTGGAAGCTGGAATATAAAATCAACCCATCCTCTACAAGACGGATGCCCCAAAGCCCACCTCAGGCACAGCCAGCCACAAAAGCCTGTAATAGGAAGAGGTTTTTCAAAGCTGATGGACAAAGATAACATCCCATCAGGGAAAGCTTGTGAAGATGTTCTCCTAACGGCAAGGCTGCATGGTGGCAAATTCCCATGCCGGCTTCCTAGAGAACTGCCCCATAGCGTGGCACTGCCGGTGCAAGGCGTGGGGGCACGTGCGCTGCGGGGAGGAGGCACGCGCGTCTCATTTGTGTGTGTGCTGCAGACCCGGGGTATTTACACGCTGTGCATGTTGCGTATGTTTTTAATACAGCTGATGTGATAAGCTTGATAGCAATATCGATTTAGATGGCTTTAAAGAAATCTTCATCTTTAGCTATTGCATCTTCATCTAATCTCTTCTGGAATGGTACCCAGGAGTCCTTCCATTTGTGTTTCACTGCACTCCGTGCTCGGATCCATCGTTTTTACCCTGGGCTAGAGACAGTAGTTTCTGCTCCAATGTTGTTGAGGTATCCTACTCACATAGAGATGGGGCAGGGGAGGTGTTACTGCTTCTGTGCCGCTAGTGGAAGTGAATGCACACACACGTGTGCATGGATTTGTCTAGTTACCTGTATCAAACTGACATACAAACTGACCTAGAGCTGTCAGAAAGCCCAGTGTCTAGTTGACCTTCCTTCTGGAAGAAGTTCATGTAAGCTCCTGGAAGCCGCTGCCCATCCGTAGTCAGGAACATAGAGACAACGTTCTCCAGGGCTTTGGTTTGGTCCTGCACTGCCCTTTGCACTGGCAGTGGAGGGGCGTGTGCAGAGATTGCCTTCCGTGGCCCCTAGAAATACTCTTTTCAGCCCAAATCCTTACAGCTGCGCTGTTTTTTGGGTTTTTTTTTTGTTTTGTTTTTTTTGAAGAAATCTCCTTAACACCAGGGATGTGTTTAGTCCTAATCTTTATTTTGCTTAAGTTTAAAGGAATGTGACACTTCAGTATCAAGCATCCTCTGACAGATGTGGGAAATAGGACGGTTGATTGCTCTGAAATGATCTGACTTTACTTCTGGTACATTCGCCGTCCTTTCTGCACATATGCCTTGGGGGGAAGGCTGGGTGTTGGCAGCTCCCAGGGAGCTGCCGAGTGGGTAGAAGCAGGGGAGCTTGGCAGGGCACATCCGAACTCGCACACCCCGCTTGGCAATGGACCAGCATGACGGATGGAAAGAGGTAGCAGTTTCTTTGGTCTGAACAGTCTCCGAGATCCCTAGTGAAGGAGCTTTCTGAGGCACATTCAGAGGTGCTAAAGCTGGAAGGAAGCGTAAAAGATCTCCTCGGCCCTTTTGGGTCATGCAGAGGAGACACTTTGATCTGGCAGGCCCAAGTCTAGCTTTAGCAAGCAAGATTTTATTTTCTAGAAAGCCATCCCAGTGCTGATACAACGTTATCGACCGAGCTCAATCTAGCTTCCCTGGGTGCCCGAGAAACACTTTTCAAAGATCATTAGCTTTATCTTGGCTCAGCCATCTCCAGTATTAACATATCCGAAAATCGGTTTGCACTGCGTTTTGAAATCGCAAACAAAAGCAGCAGGGAGGCCCCAGCCGCGTCTCCAGGGGTAGTTTGTACGTGTTTCAAAACCAGCAGATTTCAGCAAACAAACCTGGCAACCACCATGAGCTGCGAGTCTCACAGCTGTGGCTGGCAGGACTCGAGGCAGCTGGAGCTGTGAAACACAAGTATCCTCTATCTTTTGGTCACTTTGTCCAAGTTCACACTGCTCCGTTCAGCTCTGGTTCCTACTCAGCAGAGGGACAGGCCAGTTGCCCCTCTGGTAGTAAGAAGGAAGTCAGAGCATCTAACCCGTTACGACCCAGCTGAATGCAGCATCCAGTTGAGGTTTTAAAACACACGGCAGAGATTTGCACCTCTTGGAAGCTGCTCTCCTAAGTATCACCAACTCCTAGTGGTTTCCTTTAATGCCAACTTTTTACTTTCACTTAATCTTGACTCTTTTCTGCACTGGGCCACTGGACCTTTGGTTTGCTGCTTTTCTCTGTCGTGGCCTGTACGAGCAGTGAGAAGCTGATAATCTCTGGCCTTCGCAGAGTGCCAGGGAGTGTTTGGGGCCTCTCAGGTCAGAGTCTGGAGACACAGGTCCTGACGGGCCGGGGTCACCAGCATGGGCAGCGGGAGCAAGAATCATCCCCTGGAGATCCAGGCTCTCCATATGAACAAGGCAGGACGCGGACGCATCTCCGTAGTTTGTGGGAGACCAGAAGACTGAACAGCGCTTCGAAGCCTGGTGTGCACCCACGCCGCAGGCGTCGCAGGGTAGTCTGCCAAAATACAGAACAAATTCACCTGTTAACCGCTAACTGTGTGAGGGGGTAGTACGACGGTGCCTGAAATATCCAGATGACATTGTTAGACTGCAACGTAGACTTGCAGCGGATCCTGGCCGCCTTGTCCATCCTGCTCTTTGCAACAGAGGAGAAGAGTCAAAATTTGAAGTTGCTGGTATGTAACCAGCACGCTGGACACAGGCAAGTGGTCACTGAGAGTAACTCACCCTCTGAAAGTGCTCTGCTCTGCTGTTGCCCCTCTTGATCTGCACAAAATACAGCCTGTTTTCCTTAGAGGCCAACTGATCAGCCGGTGGCTGTGTGAAAGGCCCAAGCCAGTTGGCAGGAGCGAGGTGGTGGATTTCCAGCTGCTCTCTGTAGCTGTGCACTGTGGTTTTCGTAATGTGCTGGTCGTCACACAAGGCGGACATCTGATAGCAAGGTTTTTACAATTCCAGGAAAGGAACTGGAGAGCCTGTAGGTAATGAAATACAACGTGCTCCAAAACAAGAAAATCCCTCATTGTTCAGCAAAACTGGGAGCTGAGTCTTTTTCCACTTCCTTTTTAACCTGAAATCCTATCTGCAGTGCTGTTCAAGCCACATCAGGAGACAGAAGGCCTTTGAGCCAGATCCTCCAGTGGTATAAATGGACAGAAACGGTTACATCAGAGCAAACCCGGCTGGTGCGCTCCCTGCTGCACCGTGCACGTGTGCACCGAGAGAGCTCCAAGGGCTGGTGAATTCCTTTGCTAAAGCACCACCGGGTCCAAAGTCCTTTTGTTTCCTCTCCCTGGCTGGATTTGTCCAAAGCAGAGAGGACAAAATAACAAAAGCGCACTGGGGTGCATATCTGAGAAGGTTTTTGGGGTGAACTCGCCGGGATCTCAACCCTTTGAGAAGGACAAAGCTGCTGTGCCGCCTGGTGCGGGGTGCTGAGATCTCGTGGCTCCAGCGCTGAGTGCAGCTACCTCACTCTCAATGGCCGCAACTCCGTGCACAGCGCTAGGCCAAGTCCCAAGGACAGGATCCTTCCCATCAACTTACACAACATATTCTTGTTTCTGTCTCCGTTATCTACGGGCTAAAATCCTGAAGCAGAAGGAAGACGTGCGCTGGCCTTCTGCTCTGAGCTAGGGGAGCTGCTGCAGAAACACCACGCTCTGGTCGCAGCAGAGCTGGGGCCGGTTCCTGGGCTCTGTTACGCGGAGATAGAGAGGGAGCAAGCTCGCCTCTGAAACACCGCTCCATGAGAACGTTGTCCAGACACCACTTACAGCAGAATTTGTCCTAGAGTATTTTTATTGGTCTTTGTTCTTTTCTGTTTCCTGCTGCTGAAAACATGATTCAAAGATTTTCTTTTTTTTCAACAAAGTGCTTCGCTCTACTGCCACTGGATCCAGCCGTTCACTCCAAGCACATGAACTCAGTGACAGCTGGCAGCGCCACACCGCTAGCATGGCATTTGCTTCCTGAAAACACTGAGGCTGCCGAAGAACAATCCTGGAGTCACTTCTGGTTTTAATCTGTTGTCCATGCAGGAATCTGTACTTTTTTTTTTTTTTTTTTTTTTTTTTTGATAATGCGCTGAGCTGGTTTTTTCCTGGAAAAGCTATTTTTCATGCCATGGTCTATGGGCTCTCTGTGGGGCTCGTACTGAAGGAAGCATCTTCAACTCCCTCAACTGCAGGACGTGGGGTTATTCTCTGACAGCGCTGGAAGGAACGGAGAATGCGGGCCATGTGTTTGGGGAGGTGTTGCGACAGAGCCATGTGGGAGGAAGGACACAACAGAAAATACTTTTCCTGCCTGCAGCCTGCCCTGTCCTTTCAGTAGCTGCTACGTCAGCAGGGCCAGTTCCCATGCTGGAGTTGAGTTTCTATAGCCGAACGCTTGGCCATGCTATGTCATTATGTAATAGCCTTGGAGCTTTTGTGTGTCGTTACTAGTGTGGACAAACATCCAACAAAGCCATGAGTAGGTACTTTGCCTTGCATCAAAAATCAAAGGGGAATGAAGTTGCTTAGGAAGGAAGTCAAATGCGCTTAAGCTCTTTGCTTTGACTAGGGCCAGAGCAAGGGCCAGGGTGAGTGCCGCTCCGCGCAGACGAAGCCCACGGGTCTCTTTCCTTCCGTACTGGAAGCAGCATTGTAATCCCTGTGCAATGCTGCCTCTAGCTGCAATCAGCTTCTCCGATTGCTATAATAATCAGTACATCTCTGGTGGCCCCAGGTTCGGTCTCTTCTCTGGAAGTCTAAACATGTCATCTTATGGGGAGGAATGTGCTGGGTTTTGTTGTTTGAGGGTTTTATTGTTTGGTTTTTTTTTTTTTTCTCTCTCTCTCTCTCTCTTGTTTGCTACTCTGGTATCTGGCTCAGCCCATCAAATCCATTGAAACCTTTGGAGCAGCCTGTGGTGGCCTCCGAGCACGAGGAAGCCTGCAATGACTCACTGCGTTTCCCCAGTCCCAGGGGAAAGGCTGCTTGCAGGCGAGTGTGGCTGGCGTTGTGCAGCCAGGAGGGGCCGTTCGCCCTTGCAGTGAATCAGCCGGCTCTGCCTGGTCTTTCTGCTGCTCAGGGAGGCAGGCTGATCCCAGCTGGTCTTTGTTTAGAGTTAATAGGAGTTGAAATGAGCCAGAATTTGAAATAAATCCCATTGACTTGGCACAGTTTCTTTCCTGACTCAGACGAAGGAGACGTACTTTCTGTGCATTTACTGCAAGATTCTCCTCCTTATTGAGAAAGAGGATTTCATTCCCCTCCTCTTCCTCAGCCCCGGGGCATTTATGTCCTTCAGAAGGAAGATATTAACCCCTATTGTTTGGAGGAAAGAAAAAAGATGCAAGACTTGTTAGTGCAGATAGGAGTTATACTCCCCAAATGCTCGCCATATTCTTTCTTTCCTGCTCCTCAGCTTCCATAAAGGCTCATTCTTCGGAGTGTTTTGGTGTCTTCTTGTGTGAAAGTTTCACAGTCTAGTGAAGGTGATACTTTTCCTGCACCTCCTATCCATCAAGCCACCTTTTGGCGGCACCTTTGCATCCTGTGCTGCTTTAGAGATGAGGAAATAGAGACAGAGAGAAAAAAAATGAATTTTCCCAGACAATAGACTAGGGGCAGTTTAGGGCTATCAGACCAAACCGAACCAGCTCAAAGCATGCAGTGCTGCTCTGCACCCAGTTTCTTTGCTGCCTTATGCTGTGACTGCCTAGAAAAAAAGACAAGCTCTGTGTCCACTCTGATAGACTTTCCCTTCCGTGAAACCAAGAGTCACGTATTTCAGAAGAGCATGAGCTCAGAGAGCAACCTCTGCATGCAAATGAGAACTTCCACTAAAGAAGGGAGTTTTAGGTATGAGATTTCGGGTTGGATTCCACGTTTCAAGCTGAGGAATTCAACTGTAAGGGAAGTTGCAGTGATTTTAGCTGTAGTCTTTCCATCTGAGCTCCTTTTGTAGGATTTCTCCATTCTGCTTTTTCTTTGAATTCATCCAGCCAGCTCTACCTGCGCTCACCCTGCTGGTTTCCACAAGCTAGCCAATGGCCCTTTTTCTCCCTGTGATTCCAAGTAAAGTCCTCTGAACCCTAAAGTACAATCAGGTCTTTCTTCTCAAAAACAGTTGAGTCAGGAGCTGCTGCCATGCCTCCTCCTCTCCCAAACTACGGCTAGGAGGAGAGATTATGAAATATGTTTCTTATAAATCTGAAACATTTATGTCTTCGAATGCCCAGCCCCAATAATCCCACTAATTTCCTGAGTGCTTGTGAACTGTCCTCTATGGGGGGAGGCTTCTCTCGATCAAAGTTTATTAAGTAGAGTTTCTCATATGGAGACATTGCTGAGCAGTAGGAAATGATATAGGGCTTTTTCATTTCCCTTTAAATGAGCTGGTTGGCTGGACCTTGAACAAACTTGGGCATGGTCTTACTATGTTTCTTGCTTTACTGCCTTTATTGCTGCTTTAGTTTTTCTGCCTTTCCTACTTCCTGTGCCTCAAAATACCACTTTTTTTTTCCTTCACCATTGGCCCTTTTTTCTCTTTACTCAGTAGTTGTGTTTTGGTTCTTCTATTTCTTCCTGTCTCATTTTTGGTAGAGAAGAGCAGCCCCCCACCCCACCCCGAGGCCTTCACTCACTGGCATCCAGAAACTTTGAAAATGTGTTTCTGCTTCACAACAGTCCTGAGTAGTCCTGGACCGACCTGAGGTAGGGCTAGCACAGCGTCTCCCCAGACACTGTGCCCTCGTAGTGCTTCACTCCTGTGCTATGCTGCAAGTCTGCAGGAAAAATAGAAATTTGTCATCTGAAGTGCCAAAAGCCACAGCTCTCCTTAACCAAACCAGCCTGGTGAGACGCACCTTGGTTACCACTCCCCGAGATCTAGTGCATGAACCAAAGCACCACTAAATGTAGGGGAAGCTGGGTCTGGATTTCAGCCTTGTTGTTAGCTCCATTTGAGGCGCATCTATCCACAGTTCATCCAGCTTCCTTACTTTGTTTCTCTGGATGTTCTTGCTGTAACATGGATTTCAACGGTTGATGCTTTGAGAATTTAAAGCTGGGCTGCTCATCTATTTGCTCCCGGTAACATTATTGCTGAGCTGTGCCAGAGACCAAACCTCATTGCCAAAGCCATCAGCAGCCAAAAGTGCCATTTTCTTTCCTGAAAACCTAATCAATTTGGAATCATTGGAAAATAAACTGTCTGTTCTTTTCCTGGGGAAACATCTGATGCCATTTTAAAAAACATATAAAATTGGGTTCTTAGTGAAGCTGGCAATGAAATTTTAAACAAGATAAACCTAAGATTATAATTTTTGGTTTCTTTGGTTATTTTGGCATACCTGAAAGCACACGACCTTGTAAAACTGCTGCATCCCACAGTCCCAGGTCAGAAATACCATCATCTTCTGGAGGCACTGGCATGCATATCCAATAAGGAGTTGCAGTATATAACGAGAAATAGCCATTTAAAAATAATCCTACTCATAGAAGAAGCTTGGAAAGAAGATTTATTTTTTCAGCAAACCAGTAACCTAAAGCATACAACAAATTGTGTACAAACCCTAAGAATAGAAAGCCTCAAGTATTTAGTGCCTTAGTACGCTTGCCCAACTGATTTGAATCCAGCAAAAGGAGCTTAGGAATGAATTATTCTTTATATAGAGATTTTTCTGTATTTTCTGTCCCTCCTTATTTCTGTCTCTGCTAAAGAAGGAAGCCTGGAAACTGTACATCGCAGTGAAATAGGTACCAGAAGATGCTAGATTTGCGATGTGGCTTGGTGGTCCTAGATGAAGTTACAATCACAGTGAATTTGATTTTTTCAAAATTCTTGTTGTCTGCTCTGGCCCCATTCTTCACATCTCCACCTGGAGAGAAGAGTCTGAAGAATGGAGGGGGGAAAAAAAATCTGATCTTTTCAAGAGCTTCCCAAGCTGGTGATGGGCTTGCCATGGTATCTGTGTGTTGTGTGGCACGTGATTTCTGGGAACTGTGTATGTGCCTTGTGAACAGCCAGGATTGCAATGGATGGCAACCACATCTGACACATCACAATCAGATACCACGTATCTGGGAACCCTAGGTCAACACTGAACTGCCTGGAAATACATCTGGACAAAATTTCTGCACAGTTAGAAAAAGCACGTCCAGGAAAATCAGACATACGGTAGCCTTCCCACTCACCAGCAGGGCTGTGCTGGCCAAAATCATAGAAAGCATGCTGGTAGAGCACAGAAATATCCTTTGCTGATGTAGCTTACTCCATTTGAAGAGATGGTTTGGGCTGCAAGATCCAAGCCGTGTCTCTGCTGATGGTGTTGCCAGTGTGGTTTGACTCATTTATTTACACCAGTGAAGCTTTTAACCAGTAGACAAGACCTAACAACAGTGAGGGAAGCTCAAACTAAGATCTCTGTGGCTTACTGGGAGTGACAGCTGGTCTCACAGCTATTGCTGACAAGATTTAGAGATGCTGCCAGGTTTTTTCTTCCTGCAATGAAGGTGACATACCCCAGCTGAAGGATTCAGCAGAGCCTTCTGAAGTGGATGAATGTCATTGCTCAGTGAGGCCAATGGGTCGTAAGGGGACAAGCTGATACAGAGAGTTTAGCAGAGCTTCAGTGGAAGATATATCCAGATGGGGAGGAACCAGTCTGTATTTACAGTTCTTCTGATACAGCCATGAGATGCCTGTGACCTCCCCTTTGTAGGAAGGAGTCTACCTTCCCTGCACATTCATAAAAGAATGTGTTTGATCAACACATCAGCGTTTGTATTTTTTATGTGCATTACAATTCCTCCTCATCATGGAGAGGCAGATGCAAGTAATGTGGCAGTTTTTGTTTCAGGAGATGCTACAGCATAGCAATTCAGGAGCATATATGAGATGTGCAAAATTGCTCTGCTGGTGAAGATCAAGAACTTGGCCATCACCAGGGCCGGGAACATGAAAATTGGGCTTTCTCCTATTTGCAAGGAATTTCTATTGTCTGTTCTTTCAAAAGATCCTAGTGCGTAGTCCAAGGAGACTGATGGAGAAATATAACTAATTAGAAATCCCAGTTATGTCTTTACACGTTCATGTCTTGCTTTGACATTAAACCTTTGTGAGTCATACCACTGTTCACTCTCCAAGCCTGCAAGCTGCTAAGCCTCGCAGCACTGCTGCAGAGCTGGGTCTGCAAGCATCACTGTCGCTTTGCAACACAAATACCCACTGATAAATGGGGAAGTGATCTAGTAGCACATCCCATAGAGAGTTGATTACAGAGCTAGTTATGGATGACCGTTTCCCAGTCTGCTGCTTTTATTAGTGATGGCTTCTTTGTTTGGCTGCCAAAAGTGTAAATTACTGGTGTGACACTGGCTGCTTGGCACATCACGCTCGTCACAGCTGAGCGGCCACTCAGCTTCAGTGAGAAACTAACTCCGAAAGTGCGCTCTTGGAAACTGGGAGCAAAAATAGTGAGCACATATACGAGCGGTATAGAAGGGACAAATCGCATATTCCCGAGCTGAGAAACTGTCCTTTGTGGAGCTCTAACAGCACTGGCAAGGTGGGCTCTTGCAATGTTTGACTTTGTAGAACGGAGCTATTCCCTGCGGGGAAGTGAAGAGCTGACACAATTGTTTAGGGCTATAAAAGCCTGAATTGCTCCTTTGTGTTAAGAGCAAGCACTTATGAGGCCTGTGTTTCAGATGAGAGTGAAAACCCTCAGATATGGCTAACTTTGTGAGTTACTTTTGTTTAGCTAAGATACTGATACTTTTCTGTGACTTCAAGAGTTGTGAAAATAATACCTTCTTAAGCATGAGCCAGGAGTTCAGAGGGAGAGATGCTGTGCTGGTGTGTAGATGCTGCTGAAAAGCGTGTTGCCATTGCCAAAAACCATGAATTGTTTTTTTCAGGAATACTTCTGTTTCTTTTTGTCAAATCCAAAATCTGTTGTCTGCCCTGTGGCCAACAGGATCAAACGCTGAGAAAATGAACTCTCTGGGGTCCCTAAAGAGAGAGAGCTATATTTAGCTGCTCATCGCAGCCAGTTTGTGTCCTGTGTGTGCAAGGATGGGTCACAGGTTCTGCTGCTGCATGTGAGACACTAATGCTCAGTGCACAAAGCAAGCCAATATTTCTGTCTCATTGCTATAGCTTCCACCTGAAACTTTGCATCCAAGTCCATTTCTAAAAATCAGTATATTGTGGTTTCTGTTTTATATGTGCTATGTATTGCAGTAATAATAATACAAATAGAGGAGAAGATTATGCATTGTAAGCAGAAAGTTGTGCATGGCAGATAAATAGAAAATGAAACAACTATTCCCCCATGGAATAGGATGGGATGGATGAGGATGCTGTCGGGTTGTGAGCACCAGGGATGGGTCATTGGGGTGGCTGGAACGGATGTCTTTGCTTTCCCATTCCAATGGCTCTTCTTGCTCTCCTAGGGACCAGAAGGGAAACCAGGAAAACAGGGAGAAAAGGGCAAACCTGGCCAGAAGGTAGGAACATCTCCTATTCTTTATGTTTCCTTCTCTGGTCTCCCTTTCTTTGCTCATCTTTGATGTTTTTCTGTAGAAGGAGCTTCACTCTGTAGTGATGCCTGTGCTTTTATTCTGCAGGGCAGCAAGGGTTTTCAGGGGCAACTCGGCGAGACAGGATCTCCAGGGAAGGAGGGGCCAAAGGGGAACCAAGGCCCTAAAGGATCCCGAGGTACCCTGGGACCTATGGTGAGAAGAGCTCTGCAAACGGTTGAACACAACATGCAGAAATGTGACTAGTGGTGGTGGGCACAAGCCCAAATTGAAAGAGAGAGCTGAACAGAGACTTCAGAGCACAGGGAGTAAAACATCGCTAGAGGGGTTTAATTTACCAAACCAGCTTATCACACGCTCTTGAGCTGCACAGGAGAGTCTCCCAAGAGTTGGCTTTGTTGGTGTCCCATGAACACTGTTCACATTACACTGTGGCAGTTCTTCACAACTCCCCGGACAGGTTGAAATACTGAAGACAGTTCTTGAGAAGGGTGAGCTGAGAAGCTATTTTTTGCTCAGAGCTCTCCCTTTGAGACTGCACACTCATGGTGAGAGCTGCTTCCAAGTCAAACAGTGCTGTTATAAGGAACTCTGCCTTGGACTTGTGCCCTGTCTCTACACCCACTCCTGATCTGCTTATCTAAAACATTTGCAGCAAGAAGTAGTACAGCATGGGGAAGGGTTTGAGTTGGGGACTGAAGGTGAGGCTTTCGGAGGGAACAGCAGTGGTATGGCAGAGGTGAAGAAAGTTAATTTGCTTTAGGAACATAAGATGAACAAGTCAAGAGAGCAGCAGTAATAGCAAATACCTCCTCACATGTTACATACTCGTACAGAAACTTCTTGCTCTTATTTTGGTAGAACTTAGTGAAAGAGCAGGAGGGAAAACAGTTATTTATGAACCAAGAACGGTTGTTTCAGAACAGTAGCAAATGAGCGATGGAGTAACAGTTCTGCTGATAGTATTTTCCTGCATTAAAATTATGGCTGCCCAGCATATCCTCCCTTCGTATTCTTTGGCAAAGTCTCCATGGATTATTTCACAGGGAAGCAAAGCAGTATCTGAGTAGCAGTCTGTTGGACTGAACATGCCTCTGCAGTCTCTCTCAAGAAGGCTTTCTTCCACACTAGATGGGATTAGCAAGATTATTTGAGACTACCAAGGCAAAAGCACCTCATTGGTCAGGGGAGCAGATGACCACACTGAAAGGCTCCCATGCAATGCTGAGTGTTACTTTCAGCAGCTTAGTGCACCCCATGCTTGCTGGGGTAACATCTGCAACCTGTTTTGATGATGCTTTCTGTGCTTGCCTCTCCAGGGTGCTCCAGGAAGGATGGGTGTTCAAGGAGAACCAGGTTTAAAGGGTTACCAGGTAAATTTTTTGTTTTCATTCTTCAGTTTCTAGCTGCCCTCAAATACAGTCAAACTGTTACTCTAGGATGCAAAATTTCTCTTAAAATAAGGTCTGTTTCCAATCCTGTGCTGAGCTCAGTTTAGCTTTCTCTCCAGTTTTGGTTTGCATCATGAAGACGTCTCCAAACCGTTTCCTCTGCTGTGCAGTGCATGTCCCTCCAGTACTGAGATGTGCAGTGCAGGGCTCATGAGAGTTAGCAGTAAGCCAGGGAGGACCTTTAGACAAATAGTTCTTTTTTTTTCCTCACATGATGTCTGCTCTCCCCAGGGGCATGCAGGACCACCAGGGCCAGCTGGACCACCAGGGCCAAAGGGGGAGAAGGTAAGATTGCAGAGTTTAGCCTTCTCCTCTCTGGCATGCATGAGCCAGTGCTGCTGTGCTCTGACCTCAGCACCAAAACTCAGCCCCAGGAGATTCATGTGAATGGCATTTGCACAGACCAGTCACAGGCCATGTGGACAGGAACAGTGGCATCCTGAGACAAAATCATAAGTCTGTGTTGTTGTCACTGAAAGACAATCTCAAAATAACCACCTTCACTAGAAAGAGCACTAGGTTTGCTGTGTCTTCACTTAAGTTACCGTACATGAGTTGCACTGCTGTAGCTGTGCCATGCACATCACTTGTGAGATGACATGGTATAGCCAACTTGCTGTAACGGAGGTTTAGGTGTTGTGTTACTTCATGTTGGTCACAGACAAAGCGTGTTGGCATGGGAGTTTCTGTAGCTGAGCTGATGGACGCTGTTACGCTGCTGTAACGCGAGCACGTGTGGGAGCTCCTGTTCCTTTTCTGCTGGGAGGGTGAGCTGTGAAGTGCTTTCTCAGCCTGGTGTGCCATCCAGGCAGGGCGGGGATCCCACCTACGTATTACCCGCTGGGGCTCTGCAAATCGGTGCCTGGACACCTGTGCCACTAGCACGTACTGACACCACGTGCCCTTGTGCCTGCAGAAGAGCCAGCAGGCAGGCGTACTGGGGACTTGTGTTTCTGCTTTACACAAATTCTGCTCAATCTCCAAGACAAAAGAAAGCAGGTCAGCAGCTTCTTGGTACCAGGTCAGAACACGCGGCACAAACTAGCTGATCTTCAGCAAGCAGATCTGTGGGCAAATCGGCTGATAGAGCTTTGTAAGCGAGGCAGGACTGGCCTCCTCTCCACTGCCCTTGCCCCATTTCTTTCGTTCCGTCCCACGTCCTCGATTGTCCACCCACGCGCCTCAGCGAGCCCCTTCCCGCAGCTCGGCTGAGTCAGAGCTGTTACTCCACAGCAGTGTTCCCCTTGCATTTTTCCCCTTTTGCTGAGTCAGCACGGTTGTAACCAGTTCAGGCTGGAGAAGTGACTCACGTTTTAATGGTTTCCTGTCGGCATAGCTTGCTGCTCTGTGCTCCGAGGACAATCCCCACTGGCTTTGGCTGTACTCACAGGGCTCCTGCAGCCAGCCATGTGTCTTCAGTAGCAGCAATGCTTTCTTCCCCGGTATGGGAAGGGATGTGATAGCAATGGGAAGTGGATTTGGGGTCTCCATCACATGAAAAGGCGTGTGAACTCATTCCTGGTTTTTCACCACTGTCGCCACGGCTGAGCAAGCTCTTGGCATTCCCTCCACACTGGTGATCTGCACGTGGGTGGGACTGCAGACCTACCTGTGCAAGCAGGAGTTTCGTTGCTTATAAATGGAGTTCTTGAGACTTGGAGAAGAGATCTCAAGGGCTCATCTTTGCCTTGGCTTTGAATGCATCTTTTCAGCTTAATGTCAGGACAGCCGATTTATGCTTGCTCTGCCTGGAGGCTCTTTGTGCAGGAGGGAATCTCAGTGCTGTAGCAGTGGGGCAGACGAACTGTTGCATTCAGCTGATATTCACGTGTGTCAGAAATTTTGCTTTGGGGATGAACAATATTTGTGTTACTTTTTCTCTCCTATTTCTTAATGCTGAAATGTGTCTATGGCACAGGAACAGCTGGTAGTGGTCCTGTTGCTTTTCATCTCCATCACTGCTATACTGAATTTCTTCTGTATTTCCAGCCTGTCTAGTGCTGTCCCATCTGCTGTCTTAGCTGCACTTCTAGCTTTTCCAGACTTCAGCAGCTCTCCTGAGGTGCTAAGTGGCAACTGTTAACCAAGCATCACCAGCTCAGATTAATAAAGTGAGAGTTCATGGCCAAGCACGTTGTCTGTTGAGAGCCTGGCCAGAGATTTCTCACAATCTCACTATGGAAATTTGAGCATCCCGGAAAAAATCTGTGAGTAGTGACTACCAAAAGCAATTAGCCGTTGCCTTTAAAGCAGGAGGAATAAGAGAGGTGCAGATATTTATCTCTGTTGTTTAAACTGCAGTTGCTGCCTTTTTTAATCCCTCTTCATTCAAAATTGTCATCTTGAAAGCTCCCATTGTTTCAGTATCAAATAGTCTGCAAGTCATTAATCTGAAGTCCTCAGTGAAACAGTCTTCTCTTCACCGGAGCTGATTTGACAGAGCTGCCTGTGCTACTCCGCTCACCTAGTTGCAACAAAAATTCCCAGCCTGTAGCTCCTGCGTTTGGTGAAGTGCGACACGCTCGTGAAGTCTCAGCTGTGAAGGGAGTCAGACTCAAGGAGATACAAATCCTGTTTTCCCCAGGCAATGCTCTTACTGTCTGGATTGGAAATGGCTTTGGGGATTAAGCCTGGCTAGAGCCCCTTCCATTCCTGCAGTGGTAGAAGATGTATTAGGGACGTATTCTACCAGTGAGCAGCTGCCAAGGGTTTGGACTGACAACAGTTGGGATCCACAGAAAAAAGCAATCACAGGGTACCTGCAAGAGTAAAAGGCAGTGGCTGTACCTATCTAGAAGAACATTCTTCTCCAGACGGACACTAGAGGAGCACTCCCTGAGATGTAACATGGATCTTTGGTTATCAGGGAGCAGATAGCTCGGCCCAGGATGATAAAATGAATTCTGCATGTAATTATCTAAGCTGAAGCCGAGCAAAAACACCAGAGCATCTAATGCCTTCTGCTGAGAGCACTCAGGTCTGTTAATGTCCATCATTGTTCATCTTCACTGAAAGACAGGTCTGTTGACACAGTGCTGCTGGGAGACCGGCTCTGGCTGAACAAGGGAGCCCAGCATCACGTGCTGACTCACCAGCACCACTTCCTGCAGCATCCAGGTGCTCTACAAGGTCTTACATTGAAGTTCTCTCATCTGTTCTTCCTTCATACCTCCTAAGATTTGCCTGAATCCAAGACTAAAGGTAGGAAGCATCCTTCCCTCTGGATCCCTGTAACTTCAGACACACATGCAAGCATTAAAATGAAAGACTGAATCTGAAAACCGAAGAGGAAATGGAGATGGGACCATGACAGCTCTGTGATTTTTAAACACCATTATGAGTTTAGCTTTGCTGAGGAAGGAGAGTATTTAATGGTGGAGAAGGTCTTCCCTTTTCCAGAGAAGTAAGTGGAGGCATTATGGTGGAATCCAGCCCCGTTGTGCCATCCCAGCCAGCTATTCTGCTGCATTTAATACATTTACAGCTCCACAAAGGGGCCTTGCTCAGAGCAGACGCCTGCATTTGGCAGCTGCTTAAAGCAGTCCAGATGGGATCCTTTTAAAAATTACAAACTGGTGTATCTCACTTTGGGACAGGAGCCAGCAACAACAAGCCTTCCCTTCTTCTCCATGCATTTTCCATTTGTATCCCAACATGTTTACTTTTCTGCCCTTTACTCTAACTTTTTTTTTTTTCACTGCAACTTTCCAGAAAATTAGCACAGACCTTTCATCTCCCTCCTGAGCAGCTGAGGTATCAGGAAGTCCTGGAGGAACCCAGCCTCATAGTCCTAGAGCTGAGCAGCTCTGCAGGATTTTCTTTGTCAGAAGACAGGATGAGATTGGGAGGGGAATTACACTCAAGGAGACTAAAGCTTCTCCACTCCGCTTTGTAGAGGAAGTCTGCAAGTCTCGATGCTCTTTAAAGCTCTGCAGAAGTGTGAGCTTTCTTTGTGTTCATCACACCCACGATGGAAAGGTGTTCACATCCTGTTTGAGCAGAAGCAATCAGTGGCAAGACTTCCACATATCAATATTTATGCTATGATTTTTTTTTTCTTGAGATTTGAGAAATGTGGGAGCTTTGTTTCCCTTCTATTATGCATTCTTTTGATAGTGGCTAGAAAGCAAACCAGGTGCCAGGTATTCAGCTGCAGCCTTCAACTGGCAAGTTCATTAATACTAGAGATTTGTTGGCAGAGATTGTTAGACATTATTTTTCTTTATCTCTGCTCTGCCACCCAAATCTCCCATTCACATTGCTCAGTGTAAGATTTGCAAGCAGTTCTGGCACACTTTCTTCCTATATATTTATTTTATCAAGATACTTGCCCCCAAACCCACAGAACTGTGCTGAAGTTCACCACCTAGCACATTATCTCCTAATGAAGATATAACTATCACTTGCAAGTATGTTTAAAATCCTAGCAACATTCATCCAACAAGTGTTGCAGCAGCCATGAAAGAAAATGCCATTATCATCTATTTGTAATGGAGGCATATAGATCAAGCTCTTTGCAATCTATTGAGGGTTACTGCAAGAGATTTTGCCAAACCTCAAGAAATTTTATTATACCAAGCTGTGAATGTTGATACTGGTGCCCAGCCCCAGTGAGAAGTCAGCGTGGATCAACATGTCCCCCTCAACAGTGGCACAGCTCTGATTCCAAGCAATGGGCCCAGTTCCTACAGAAAACAAGCCGTCAGCTCCACTGTCAAAGAGGATTTTCACTGCTCGTCACTTGCTGCTCCGGATGTGTCATTATCAAACGTCACATGTGAAGCATCCTAAACACCTTCTCCCAGGGCCTGGATCACTGAGGCACTACCCAAGCACCCTTACCATCAGCAGCTCCAAATTGAACAGAAAATGAGAGTGGTAGAGAGAAAATGAAAGACTTTCATCATAAGAACATCAGAAAAGGCTGATACAGCCACTGAGAATTGCATAAATCTGCAAAAACCTTGGCTCTGCATAACTGATTTTGTAGATTTGGATGTTCAAGGCTCTAGGAGCACCCCAAGTAATCTAAACACAGCAGCTCCACAGTGCCAGAATCCCCCAGACTGTCTTTCTCCAGTAGCTGCAACATCAAAGAGGCTGGGAAACATGTTCTTCCTAAGCAGCCAGAGTGCCAGAGACTCAGTGATATGAAGCAGCCAAAAACCAGAGAAGCTGGAATGTAGCTGTCTTCTATGGGGAGCTGAGAAACCGCTGTCTCTGAGCTGGACTCCAGAGAAAATAGGACACCATGACCCCAAGTGACTTATACAACTGATTTTTTTTTTAAAAAAAAAAAGAATATTTGTGCTGAGAGTCTTGAAGGATCTTTCTGTAGATGTTTTAGAGAGACCTCAGTTAAAAGTAATCTGGGTGATGTTACCTACCAGCCAAATCACGAGCTCTGAGCTCTTGCTCGGGAGCACCCCATCCATGAGTGGAATTTCTCATGCAGTGTGTGAGAAGGGAGTGTATGAGTGTGTAAGGAACTGAGTCTTACCTGACCGATCATTAGAAGAGCCCATAGTGGTGGCACACAACCAGGGAGAGCATCAAGACCACCCTTGTTCCCTTGACAGCACACGCAGCACTCGGTGAGGGTGGGAAAATGCTTAACTGTTGGCAATAAAATTCAGAGACGGAGAACTATTTCCCTTATTGTCTTAATTACATGCTTCTTGTTTTAGGAATTGTTGAAAATAATTCTTTGCACCTTGTTCTGTGGGGAGGGCAGTTAAACCAGGCAGGAAAAAAAATCAGAGAAACTGGAAAAGCACTGCAAAAAGTCAGTATACTCTGGGTTATGAAACAAAAAATTAACGCAGGCTTCCTTTAGATGAAGAACTGTTAAATTCAGCAGAGGCTTTGGTTTAGGTTCCCATGATATGAAAGGATTGGTTCAAGTCTGGACAGAAGCACCTGCCATATATGCTGTCGTCTATATTAATACTAATGTATTTTTATTTACAGGGAGAACAAGGTGACGATGGGAAGGTAGAAGGCCCGCAAGGACCACCGGGAGACAGAGTAAGATATTAAATCCTTTCTCTGATCAATCCTGGCCTGACTTCTGCAGGTGTACTAGCTGAGGTGCTTCTGTACTTGTAGAACATGCAGGAGCTATGCATATTCTGTGGATGACAGGTTTTTTGCACTGACCTTAAACCTTTGCTGTGTTTTTGTAGGGTCCCATTGGTGACAGAGGTGATCGAGGGGAGCCCGGAGACCCCGGTTACCCTGTGAGTCTTTTTCCCAAGATGTGATTCAGAAAGTGATCGTCTTGGGGAAGTGCTTCCAGTCTGCATCAGACCACAGGACATCCATCCTTTGCCCAGCCCTCACAATTTATAACCGACTGTATTCCCTTGTCCACTGCTGCACATGGTTGTATTTCAAACAAGAATGAGATATTCAGTTATCTTTACCTGAAGTGGTAAAAATTTTGCTGAAGGCAAATTGTAGGTCCTGAAGATCAGCATCTCATAATGCCATGCACCTGCTCACTAGACTGAAAGAATGAGCAGGACCATTTCATTAGAGATATTTGTAATTATCAAGGAAATACCCTGGGAAACATGTATACAAGATAGGTCATGTCAGTGCTGGACAGCATTCAAGACTAGTATGCCCATGGCTGTAGACTCAAGGCCAAACACTTTCATTAGAGGATCTCTATTAACTTAGAGTCTTGGAAGCTTCCAAAAGCCTCTTTATCAGGATTTCTCTCAGAAGCAAGACCAGAGTTATGAATGAATCTCTTGCGCTGCTGATGTCCTCTTTGTGGAACATCTACAGCTAGTTTGTGCTGATCTGAAAAGGCTCTTGGGACTAAGCCTTATCTCCATCCAAAAGCAACTAGTCAAAGCAACTTATTACAGTAATGCACAGAACGGTCTTAATTCATTACCTTCAGATGTCTTCCTTCAGCAGTGCTGCTCTCTTTTCTGTAGGGCAGCAGTGTCCAAGCATTCATTTAGAATAACGCTGTGTGTATTTAGGGATGCATTAGAAAGCCTATCTTCTTGCTTAGACAGTGACTAGCAGTCTCTCTCTGCTGCCTCTTTCAAGAACACTGTGCTGAGTCTCAGGAGCAGAGGGAGAGGGAATGTCCGGAGTCAGAGGTGAGCCTGAGAAATGAGTAAGGCCACCTGTGTCAGGGAAGGAATTCCAAGATAGAAATTGAGCTGTTAAGCATCCTATAGCCTACATGGAGCATTGCTTACCTGGGAGGAATTTGCCTGTGTTACAGTACCCACAAGCTTCACTCTTCCCAAATTAACAGAATGCAGCTACATGCGTCTTTCCCTATCCCATACATGTTAGCATCCGTTGTTATTCCCCATTGCCAACAAAGTACCCAAGAACAAACTAATGTTCCCTTTCTCTTTTTATTCAAGGGTCAAGAAGGGCTCGATGGAGAAAGAGGAAAACCTGGACAGCAAGGTTTACCTGTAAGAGATACTGCTTTATTGTAAGCTACTCAATGTGAGATGCATGTGAAAAAACAGGTGCAAAAGGCAAGGAAGGTAGGAAGAGCTGCAGTAGGAAATACATGCATTCTTTGTAAGGCTTCTAGGAAGAATTACAGATTTTATTTTGGGGTTTAAATCTTAGTGCTCTGTCATATAGCTTAGAAATGGGTAAAACTGCTATGTTCACCAATTGAGTTAATTTATTTGAGAGGTGGTAGTCCCTCAGAATGTCAGGGACGGAAGCAGGAGCTTTAAATTTTCTTCAGAAAAGGACCGTTAGAAACATGCAGAAAGAAGCTGAAGTGGAAGGGATCTGCAGGTGTGTCCTTACTTGCCACCTTCTCTTTGGCATTAGTCCAGAAATTGCATGTTTTGCCTCTTTGCCAATAGCAGATTCCCATGACACAGACAGACACACAAGATTGGATGACCAGAAGAACGTTTGGAGAAGCGTGTGTGTAAGGAAGAGAGCGGTTAGCAGTTCATGAAACATCCCCTGTGCCTCACTCCTCCATAGGCAGCTCTCTAGTATCTGGCCTCCAGGCTAAACCAAGAAAAGGGCTGCAGCGTGCAAAAGGGAGGTACTACAAACACCAGAGATGTATTCACTACATAAATCCCTATTTTTACATATAGCTTGTACAATACCTTTCTCAAACTAGACTCCTTCCTGTCTGCTTCTCAGCATTGTTTTCCAGGAACAATCTGGGCTTTAGTGATGACTTCTCCAAACACAAACACTGTCCAAGCGAGGGAGCGCATCACTTCTTCAAATGACACCCTCCGTAGTGCTCTCTGGAGACATTTTTCCCCAGGAGGCCTGTCTGAGCACAGCCTGTACCCCTGAATTGTTTTTGCAGAGTCAAATGTTGTCAGAGGCACAAAAAATGCTGTTCATTATACTTCATGCAAGGTACTGCCAGAAGAGAAATTCAAGCAGATTTTTCTTGCTCATCTGTTCTAGGGGGATCCTGGACCACCAGGCCAGCCAGGAGCAAAGGGATCCAAAGGTGATGTGGTAGGTTTCAGCAGGGTGGATTTATGGTGTCCCAAGTTTAAAGAAAATACGTAATTAATAGGACTCTCGTGTTTTTCCCCACCATGTGTGATTTGGCCTATGGTTTATGCCTAGAAGGACTATGGAGGACCTAGTGGGGGGGCAGTAAACATGTATTTGAGCGTCTAAGCCCAATAGTTTGTTGGTTTTATGTTGCTGGAGAAAATCAAGACAATTACAGCTCCAGCATGGGTGAATCTCGGGCAGGTCCTAAGTCATTGCCTTGGGTTGTGTCTTTTTCCCATACCACTGTGTTTGCTGCCTCCAGCTGGCTTTCCTGTCTCTAAGGAGATTTGAGCCAGGCAAATGTCTCACTCCCTCATTTGAACCATAATTTTTTCTGGCTTGAAACTTTCCAAATTTGGAGTCTAGTTACCCTTATAGTTCTTATGCTTCTTGAGGATTCTGCCCCTCTTAACCTTTTGCCCTTACTGAGCAAGAAAACACATCACACACAGTTCTTTAAAGGTTTGTCCTGATACCTTCTCCTACCTCCATATTTGGCTGAAATGGCAGCTTGCTAATTATTCTCATTTGTCCAGGACTTTATTTGCTAAAACATAAGCATGTGACCTCAATACTCAACAAATTACATCTGCCAAGAGGGAGCAGGAAGGGTTTTTAATCTGACCCCACTGGCTTAATGCTAGAAGATAGTCTAACCTACAGCAAGTGTTTTTGGCAAAGAGTATCCCAGGTGATAAGATAAATTAACCCTACTCACCAGTGGATGATCCAAAACTGCCTTTGGGTCTGCTGAGTAGCAGAGGAAGCCTAGGAGTATACCCTAGGTGTATTTCTTCTGCAGCTGGCCCAGTCCTCTGCCGAACAATGCACAGAAAATGCAGTTCTTTAATTTAGAAATATATTAGTACGTGATCTCACTAAGACAGCCCTAGTGAAGGTGATGAGGCTGAGTTTTCTGTTCATTCTGCAGAAATGAATCCTTTCTATCCCTAATAAACCGCAGGATTGTTTCTTTTACCTCTTTATTCACAAAGCAGAGTTGCAGGTTTTAGACACAGGACACTTATCGTTTCAGTTTCACTTAACTTTTCAACAAAGACGGAGTTACTAGCAGGGAAGAGGCTCAGAGCAGCCCTTACTGAGTGCCCTGCAGAAAGTTTACTCGTTGCTCAGTTCTGTGCTGTGCTGTCAAGGAACTGAGAGAGGACACAGGTTTGAAGCATCTTGTTCTAATGTTTGCCAGTGCACTGAGTCCTTCCTCGAGTTCATCCTGCTTTATTTGTCCTCATCTGCTCTGTATTAGGAA
Organism: Rhea pennata; assembly: GCF_028389875.1. Classification (NCBI taxonomy): domain Eukaryota; kingdom Metazoa; phylum Chordata; class Aves; order Rheiformes; family Rheidae; genus Rhea; species Rhea pennata. Next base: position 7,961,626 of record NC_084680.1, read on the forward strand.
AATGTAGGTCCTTGCCTTCTAGCTATTCATTCCTGCCCTAGAACTCGCAAGACATACGAAGAACCGCTTGTAATAAAACCAATAGCAATTCATCTCCCAGTGCTGCAGCAACTGGCTTTATAAATCTCCTTTTTATAAAACTCTTTTCAAACATTATCCAAAGCACACCCTGAAATCAGGCTTCAAAGTGGGGTTGTGTTAGAACTGCTGCAATTTTAGATGTTTTTCTTTTTTTTTTGTTTGCAGGGTCAAAAGGGAAAGCAAGGAGCACGGGGCAGTGCAGGGAGCAGAGGCTCACCGGTAGGTAAAGATTCAATTTCTGCCCCAGCAAGTGCTGTGCAGACACCTCCATCATTAACACCTTTGTGATTTTAGGGCACCCTTGGGCTACCAGGACCTAGAGGAGTGGTGGGCAGGCAGGGTCAAGAGGGTGCCCCTGGAGTGGACGGAGTGCCTGGGAAGGATGGTGTGCCTGGGATGCTGGTGAGTTTGCAATTGTAGTTTTATAGCACCAAATGCAATAAGAGCTAGAAAAAAAAATTAATGCAGGAAAAGTGGATATAGTCCAGCTATAGATTATTTTATGTGCTATATTAATAGTATATAAAGCTATATAGCTATCCAGCTATTTTATATGCAGCCAGAGTGGATCATGTGTTGCTCTTAATACCACACACGCACATGGAGGCAGGCAGATGCCTTTGCACAGCCAAGTCTGTAAGCAAACCAATGCTTCTGGCATGACAAACAGATGCTTATGTGCACAGACCTCTCTACATGTATCTGCAAATCCACCCATGCCCAGATGTGTGCTTGCTTGTTGAGGACAGAATCACAACGCTCTCCTGTCCCTACAAAAGGAGATGTGCATAGGTGGAGAAAGTGTCTTGTTTCCCTAACCTCTCCTGTGTTTCATTTCTAGGGAGAGCAGGGAGATGATGGGGAAGAAGGTGTCACAGGGATGTCAGGCAAAAGAGGGAACCCTGGCATAGCAGGACTCCCAGGAGCACAGGGACCACCAGGATTTAAGGTGAGTTTTTGGCTCCGTAAGATATTGCTCCTAGTAATTCACTCTGTGAACTTGGCTTCCTAGGGTTTTTAATCTAGAGTTTGGATTCTCCAGGGTCTAATAAAGTTTGAACTCCTGCTGCCATCTTTCACTTAGCTGGAGGCTTAACGAGTCTTTCTCATGATCCAGCCATCTACTTTCCTGAAATCTACAGCAGCTAATATCCTGAAGACATTTATTCATTTGTCGAAGTTCACAAAGTTCTGTTGTCTCTGGATACACGTACCCACACTACAAACACTCCAGCCTCATTTCAGGAGATACCCAGGAAAATAATGTGGCCTTGGAGAACTTGCAGTGGCCCTGCCTGTAGGAAGTCTGGACAGATGACTCTGTTGGGAACTTGGGAGTCCTCCAGCTGCTGCCCTGTGAGGCCTGAACTGCTGATGGGAAGTGTGCACTGCTTGTTTTTAGCATATACTTACAGGATTGCACTTGCTAGACCAATATGGGCTTGGGCATTGTGCTGGGCATGAAGAGGCAGGGAAAACCTTCTTTAGTGACCTTGGGATTTCTTACTGGTCCTTATCCTGGTGCAGGTAGGCCATAGGATAGAAACTGGACCAACAGCAATTCAGCCATTTGTAGAAAGACAGTATGAATGGAAAGGCTTCAGCTGGGTCTGGGGAGACTATCAGGTCTGATTTAAATTACGTCTACCATGTCACTCTTAAACTGTCACTTGCTGCCCTCCAGCTGCCTTGGGTAGAATAACAGGCTGTTACCAAAAATGACTGAAAGACCCTTGAGTAGTTGTGCCAGGGTCACACCCTTGCTGCTGGGGAGTTTGTTGCCTCTTTTCCAGAGCCTGAGCACTCACTTTTTTAGCTCCTCTATCCTAGTCTGCCCCAGATTTGTGTAGCTGGATTTGCTTTGCTCCTGGGGCTTTTGCAAGGCCAAGAGCTGTGGCACAAAGTGTGGTGCTGGGTCTCAGGCACCTCTTTGCTATCCTTCAGTTGCAGAGTTGGTGCCAGGGAAGATGTTGGCTTTGTAGCCTTTGAGTTAAGGTCCTCCAGCTGAAACCTTGGAATGTCTTCAACATTTTAGATGGATTAATCATCAATTACTATGAGAAACTGCAGGGCAGGACAGGCAGTATACAGAAGCGCAAATGGAAGTTGAAGTTCTCAGCTCCAATCAGGCAGTACAGCTCTGCTGACAGCTCCTGCTCTGCGTGGAGCACAGGAGGAGACACAGCCATACCCATCACTGGTCTCACAATGTGCATCCCACAATAATCTGCCTTAGCAGACCTGAGGGATCTCCTGATGAAACTATGTTGTTTGTGCCTAACTGTGCCTAACTTTCCATCTATGGCTATTTCAGCTGAATGTTGCTATTTTTATCCCCTGTCCTTAGGAATTACTTGGATTCTCTTATTTTTAGGGTGAAAGAGGATTGCCTGGGCAGACTGGCCAAACAGGGAAGCGAGGATCACCAGGTGGTACAGGGCTTCCAGGGAGCCCGGGTGACCCAGGACCCAAAGGACAGCCGGTTAGTGATCAACTGAAATGATCAGAGCTGCTTTTACACTGTCTTCTGTATGAAAAGGAAGCAGATCTGCGGGCCCGGATAGCAAGGTTGACCCAAGGACAGTCTCTTACCGAAGAATTCCTACTTGGCTTGCCTGTCAGCATAGTTTTCTCCAGTGTGCACACTTTCCTGCTCTTCACTGCTCACTTGTGCAGGAGATGTCTATCCCATGTCCACATTCCCTGAGACAGCACAGTCGCACTGTTCACGTCCTCATCGTTCCTGTGATAAAGCTGTGTTAAGTGCTGGTAGTTGGTCCACAGAACCATATCAAACGGGCTCCACGATAGTGTTTTTGATGAGAAATGTTAAGATAAGGACATGTGGAAGTGTTGAGAGCTGGAAGTGGACCGTGTAATCCAAACCATCCAGAAGGTGCAGAGGGGAGCTAGTTGCTCTGTTGGGACTGTACAGGAAATCTGGGAGCAGATAGATATCCTGGTGCAGTTTCTTGGGCAATGGAGCTGTGAGGTCAGAGCACAGTGGGGGAAATACTGAGAGTCTTCTGTTGAAGCAGAAGTTAAATGCCCACACCTATTCCCCAGGCAGGCTCCTAATTCTTAGTGATTTTATCTATTTTACCAGCAGGATTGTCTAACTTAGCACTGATGTGTCACAGTTCCTCAGAGAGGCTATACTGGAAAAGCTTAAGCTATTTAGATTGGGACCTCTTTAGGTCAGGAATAGTTCTTACAGTGTGCAGAGGAGACTATAACTACTTAACTTCTTTAGAATCACTTATTGTGATACTTACAGAAACCCTGAAGCAGGAACCATTTTAAATCCCTTATCTGCTCTGTCTCTTCTATCTGTTCAACATCTTTGCAGCAGTGGGGTTTCCAGCCATCTGAAACATGCAGGCATGTGCAACCACTCCCTTTCCACAACAGTCTAAGCATCTCAAGAACACGACCACCAACAGAAGATGTAGTTAAGCCAAGAATATAAAACTAACATTAGGAGAAGAAAGATTAGGATTGATGTGAAGCAAAGGCCAAGGACAGCTCAGGTTATCGTTGATTGGGAGCAAGCTACCTTTCTCCCCGTTCTCCGCACACAGTACCGTGGGATGCTTCATGCGCCTGTGGGAAAGCCATCGCTGGCTTAACCCATGTGTGTGACCGATGCATCACAGGGCTCAGGGCGGTGACTAATTCACATCCCTTGGGCTCAGAGAGGTTTTGTGACCCACAGCGTGGTGGGACTCTTTGACCAGTTGTATTGACTTTGTGACATTGTGTTGCTAAAGGGCAAGGCTGCCTGCATGATGGAATACGTTTATTTCTGTAAAAGTTGTGGGTTTCTGGGCCATGTGACAGTAAGAGTGAACCCCTCATTACACTTGGGAGCTGTGATCACAACAGGGCTAGATCTGATCTGGCTGCCTGTGGTAATGACTCCGTGAAAACACGGACCTAAATAAGTATCTTGAGTTGTGATAGATGTTTTTGACTGGCACACAGATTGTGCCCAACTACCTCACTTAAAGGCCATTTCTATGTTTGTTTATTTTGTATCAAACTTTGAGGTGGCAGTATTCATGCAAGCTGAAAGGTACTAGCCAACAGCATAAGAAAATCATTTTTTCTCTTCTGGGCACAAGTGGTAAATTCATTTGCCCAATACTGTAGTTGCTTACCCTGCAGTAAAAATATCGATCAGGTAGGCTGGGCTGAGGTGACTCTGTGATCTTAGACTTCTCTAAAACCCTTCTGACTTCTCATTCACTTTTGCCCCAGATTTCTCTAGAAGGAGGGCTTGGTTGGTTCTCCTAACACAGGAAAGACCTTAGCCCTCCATTAGTAGCATGTTTGCTTTCCAGAATCCCTAAATGGGCAATTAAATCATTTTGTATCCTTGGAAAGTTTCTTACATTCTACCGATTCCAACCAAGGCCATTCTTGCCAAGCAGTTTCTCACTACTGTGGCAGGAAAACTTCCCAACAGAGGTGTATAGATTGACTCTGGAATAGCCTTGTAATAGAGGTGGTGGAAACCCCATTTCTTGAGTCATCTACAACTGGGCTGAACGAGACATTGTAAAACATCCTGTAAAGTACAATCCAGCATAGTCACATAGTCCAGCCAAGAGGCCAAACAAGTCTTTTCCATCCCTTAAGTTCCTAAGACTGTAGATGAGTCATCCGGTGCATGTTTCTATCTTTTTTTTTTTTTAACAGTGAATCATTTTGCATTTTGACATCTGGGAAGCCTGCAACTATCAAAGGACATATATCTTAAAAGTGATGAAATGAGGGTGTTTGTATAAAAGCATTCTACCCGATGTGGTTTTTTTTATTTTGAGAGTGCATGCTATGTGCTAATCCAGGCTTGGTGGTCTTCCAAATATCCTTTTTTTTTTTTTTTTTTTTTTTTTTTGAGAAATTGAGCAAAAATCCCAGCAGGGTTGAAATGGAAAAGAATTGGGGAATATGCACAGTTATCCTGGTTCTGAGGGGGAGTTTCTGTTGTAAGAACGTGCACTTTTTGATGGCTTGAGTGAGTAGAGTTTGAAATTATCCTTTAGTTGGTTGGTCCAGTTGATATTAGAATAAAAGAAAAGCTTGCTTTAAAGGGTTCTGAGGCCGGTGTTTGCAGTGTGGAGGATGTCCAGGACTGATGCTGGAGTGGATGCTCTCTATCCTGCTTCTGCTGACTATGCTCCAAGCTCTCTTCTTTTATCTCCAGCACCTTGAGAGAAGAGAATCATTGGTAACATCTTAATCAAACCAGAGAAGCTGTTCTGAGAGGAGGAGGATTGACTTTTAGTCTGTAACCCAACGGAAATTCAAGGAGAAATCAGATTAGATTGCATCAAAAACAATTTAGGTTGGATATTAAGGGAAGTTTTAGCAGTAAGAGCACTGATACACTGGCACTGTTGTAGGGAGTGGATGAAATCTCTTTCACCATCAATGTTTCAGGACAAACTAGCCAAGCATCTACTGGAAATACTTTAGGTACACCTCTTATCTAGGGTGAGAAAGGGGCTAAGTCCATGAGACCTGTTGCTGCTTCTAGCCTGACACTCATGTAACTCCGCCTTCAGATTTCCTTTGTACTTTTTGTCTCATTGATTCTGTTTGGATTGAAAAATACTATTTGATTTCTCTTTCCCTGAAACTCCTGAACTTTTGGAGTGACTTTGAGTAACCAGCCATTCAATGTTGACTTACTGGTTCCCTTTGTTCTTTTATTTGTCTTGGCTGTCATTTCCAGGGAGACTTTGGTGAGGCGGGATTTCCAGGCATTGCAGGCATGTTTGGACCAAAGGTAAGAGAATATCTTGTGACTTGTTGGGTTTTTTACCCTCTTTTTACTGAGGACAGACAATGCAATACTTACTGCAAATTCTTCATTAGTCACTTTGCAGAAACCATTGAAACTAAGCCATGATTCCACCTTTCTGTAGTTTATGCATCCTCATTTCTGAAATAATCCTTGAGTGCACGTTTACACATGCTTTGATGGCACTTTGTCCTGTTAAAATGGGTAATAACTGAGGGAAAATGGCTCTCCTGTACCCTGGAGTTGTTCTGCCCCCTTGAATTTCTTTTTTTGCTCTTGCATTGTAAGAAGACATCTTCAGTTTCAGTCATCAGTCTGAGTCTGTGATGCTGATATGTGCTCCTGATGTTGAGTCTTGGCTTGAAATTTAGACTCATTTTGTCCTGTGCCCTGGATAGAGTTTCTCAGGGAATGGGTGACCAGTCTGTTTTCTGAGGAGAGCAAAGGACTTGCAAAACAGAAACAAGAAAAGAATTTTTTTAATATTTGGACCTTCCCATTCCTTAGAGGTAGCACCTCTGTCCAAGTAGCAGAGCTGCAAGCAAAGGCCAAAACATTGGGTGCATTCATTACCGGGACGTGTCATGTCATTTTTGCTTGCAGGGGCCCCCAGGAGACCTTGGTTTCAAAGGCATTCAGGGACCACGTGGGCCGCCTGGTCTCATGGTGAGTGGTTTTCGGTTTGTTTTGTTTGGGAGGATTTTTCTTCCTTCCTCCGTCCTCTATTTCTCTAAGGCTACAGAGTGCTATAACAAGCACAGTGCAGCGGTTCACTGGGGAGCTAGAACACAAGTCACGGCCACAGTACCAGCTCTAAACCACCCAAACACAGCTGTAGCTGACCACACGTGCACAAGGCTATGCTGCCATTGGAGACAGTTGTGCTTTTATGTGCGGCCGAAATCTTTCTATTTTTGTAATGTCTGAGGTTTCAGCTGGGCTGTGACAACCATACGATGAAGGCTCATGTCTTTGGGCCTGTCTTGGAAATGGGTTTGTTTCAGCAACAGGGAATACAATGATCATGGCACTGAAAAGTTGCAAGAGATTCAGTGTTTTTACTGGGTCAAACTTGGTAAAAATGACTGCTAGTTCCCACATGATCATTCATGCATATCTTTTCTTTCCTAGGGAAAAGAAGGAATTATTGGTCCACTTGGAATTCTGGGTCCCACGGGAAGTCCAGTAAGTATCTGCCTCTGCCTTTTTTTTTTTTTTTTTTTTTTTTTTTTTTTTTTTTTTGTATTTTTTAGAAGAGCATAGTATTTAAGATCCAAGCTGCTAAAGGCCAGTATAAGTAAATCCCAGGTCCTGCTCTAACGGGTGAAACAAAATAAGCTTTTGAAGATGAGCAGCTTGAGAGGAGTGCAGATTTAGTCCCTGGCTGCATATATACTGTGTGATGGAGGGAGGATTATTAACTTATAAGTGAGGAGCAACTCTATTGAAGTGTGAGTTTAGGGATGGAAAGGATCAGACAAAAAGGCAAGAATGTTATTTAGAAGGTTTTTTCAAAAGAAGTGTAAGCAAGTTGCCAGATTTTCCAACGAGCTCAGCCTGGGAGGCCCCAGGGAAAAAAAAATCTGATAAAAGTATTAAACTGGGAACAGCTGGATTCTGGGAAGTGTTGAAAAATCCACCCTGGGATGCCTACCCTGCCTGCCCTAAAACGCCAAAGGCACTGAACACAGACTAAAGTTCAGGTCAATGCTTCATAAAAACATGAGAATAAAGTTACTCAAAGCTCGGTAGAAAGAAGCTGATGTTGACAGAAGTAAAAACCAGTAAGATTAAGTAACTCAGATGCTGTCCATGCTTTGGACTCATGGGTAGAAGTGCCTAAAAGGAAGCAAGTGGCTCCTGCTGTTCCCAGCAGGCAAGAAAGGTAGGGACGCCGTGCCCTGCAGCCGCAAGGGAAAGCTTCCCATCCCCTTGCTCCATGTGCACTTTAGCTTGCAGGATCCTGTCTGCTAGACACTGCTCTTCATTTATTCCATATTTACTCTATGAAATGTCCAGTAATAGCTTCCTCCTTCCCCCAGGGGTTGGTGGGGGGGGGTGGATGGGAACCTGAGCTAATTTGCCTAGAGATGTGCTTGGGTCTTTGGAAAGAGCTGCTAGGTGGCAATGCCTCTTAGCATCGGCAGCTAGCGATTGCTGATCGTGCTCTCATTGTGTGTGTGAAACAGGGTCCGAAGGGAGACAAAGGCAGCCGTGGAGAAACGGTAAGCGCTGTTCCACATCCTGGAATGCATCCTGGTGTTAAGAGGTTCTTCTGTTACTTGAGTGAGGGAGAGTCACGCTGGGCTCTGCTGGACCCACATTTACTCTGGCTCAGTGCTGCGACGTCAGTCTCTCACATGGGACAGACAGGCACATCTAGGCAGATGCGTACACCTGTACACACACACGTGCATGCACATACACACACATTCTGCTATTAAAATTCCAGTGTGCTTAATCCAATCACACAGCAAAAGATACTGTTTTACAGATGACTGCTGTACCTACAGGAACAAAGCACAGTGAATGGCAGAGCAAAAAGGAGCACGCTGTCCCCACCAGTAGCAGGGGGACCTGCCAGTGTCTTGCATAGCAGTTAGCATTGGCTGCAGCCTCCTTTTTACTTACTGTTGCCTCTGTCCTTCCATGGCAGCACACAGCCCTTGCCAAGGCACATTGTGAGCAACAGGATTGTGCGGGGAGATTTTTATTAATGTCCATCTTCTGACAGCTGCTTCCAATTTTTTTCTGCAGGGTCTGCAAGGTCCAAGGGTGAGTATTTGACATCACTTTTTCTGATTATTCTCTTTTATTTAAAATGGTTGGCTTTAGCAAATAAAAAAAACTGGAGGGCAGGTAACTGTGCATACAGGGAAAGTGGTAAGTACCTGGGGATTTGACAGGAATGTTAGGGAACCATAGGGCTAGGAGCAAGAGAGACAGTAGGAATGGGAGCAGGTGCAGACAGATGCATCAAAGTTGGGAGATAGGAAGCAGGGCAAGCTCTTGTTTCCAGAAGGGTCTGAGAGAGATGATGCTGTAAAATGTCAAAAATCTGGAGGATTTCATCAGAGACTAGACTCATTTTGGTGACAGCCATGATAAATGGAAATACAAACTGGAGACATTTCACTAACTGATGCCATTCTGTCCTTAGGGTCCTCCAGGCCCACGAGGACACCCTGGCCCTCCGGTATGTATATGTGGAAAAAGTTCAAAGACGTTATTGAAACAAGCTAAAATTATTGCAGTGATACTCTCCAGAGGGACTGCTCACTCACTGAAAATTATAGTTTAGCCCCATTCCTCGTATGCAAAAATGTGCACGCGTGAATGGACTAGTGTTTATTGCACTTAACTACAAACCATCTCCAAGCATTTTATAGAGACAGCATTGTTGCCTCTCTCACTAGTTTGCTTTAGGAACTCCAGAGGAAAGAGCATTTCAAAAGGACATGAAAGACTATCTTTGCAATAGTAATTGCCTTTCTGGCTGATGCCCCTTTTTTTTTGCTTTGGTTTCTAGGGACCGCCAGGAATTCCAGCTTCATTTGTAAGTTGCTGTTTTCTATATGCTTACTAATGATGGTAATAAGGCACACAGAGCCAAGATGCTGATAGGACTTCAAGAAAAGCCTGCTGGGATCCTGAAGATCCACTCAGGTCCAGCGAGAGATGCCGCATTAGCAGAGCAACACTTGCATCATACCCCTAGACAGAGAAGCGTTTGCTTGCCTCGGGGAATGCTCACCTTCTAACAATCACGCTCACTATGTTTTTCACCCCCTACTAGCAACAAGATGGCTTTGGTGCAGCTTTCCAGTCGCTAATCGACTCGAACACTGCGCTCAAGACAGAGGTACGAGGGTGCTTTTGAACTTAGTGGCCTTCACCGCAGCAGTAGGCTGGGAACGGTCACAAGCCTATTTGTTCTTTCCCTGTGTTTAAGGCCAACATACGCAAAGCTCTGAACAGTCTTCCATTCTCACAGAATAACTGAGGTTTATGCATACAACGATCCAATTAAAGGACATGGTTTAGTTGTGTTAATTGTTTTTGAAACTTCCAACTTGATGCCTTTTCTAAGCAGTTCAGAGATCGCCCTGTTCAGGGCGAGGCAAGAGCTGCTGGCTCACTGCTCACATTGCAGTGCTGCCAGTCTTTGGCCCACTCAGCTTTCCTCTGGATAAAGCAGAAACCCTTGTTGCTACAGCACCTAGTTCCCCCCCCCCCCCGCCCCCACAAGGCACCCATGAGCCATGCTAAGGACTCACCTCTGACCCTTCCTCCCGTTCTCCCCAGGGTTACCAACATCCAGAACTTCTGATGCTGGACCATGGAGGGGAGATCTTTAAGACTCTACACTACCTCAGCAACCTCATTCAGAGCATCAAACGACCCCTGGGAACCAAAGAGAACCCTGCACGCATCTGTCGAGACCTCATGAACTGTGAACAGAAGATGAATGATGGTAGGAAGCCCTGTGTGTACAAAAGCCACTTCCTTCCATAGGGCCTTTTAGTGTCATTCAAACTGATCTCCTACCCTGCGACCAGTGATGCATTAGGTAGGTCCTATGCACAGGAAAGGCTAAGAGTTCTTGTTAATCTCCAAATCATCCATTTTCTCAGGTACCTACTGGATTGACCCAAATCTTGGCTGTTCCTCAGACACCATACAGGTCATCTGTAACTTCACCAATGGTGGACAGACTTGTCTCAACCCCATCACTGTCTCCAAGGTAGACACCAGCATTGTACTTCCCATACCACTATCACTATTATAAAAGATTTGTTAATAAAACAGTTACGTTATCTCAGGATACTGGACAGTGACCACTATAACTATATACCCTCAATAACAGAGCATGCTGATTTATGCTTGAGGCAGAGTTACTGCAGTTGTTACATTCAGGACTGCTCTCATGCAGTTAAAAAATACGTGACTTTTGCCAAGACAAAGCAGTACATCTCCAGCAATGTTTAATTAACCCATAACCTTAATAGAGGCCAGTAATTTTGCAAACATGTTGCTCCCAAATGCATTGTTGAATTTGATTTATGTTCAGGTCACTCTTGCATTTTGTCTTCTACAAGCAACTGAAAAAGTAAGGTCAGCTTAAATATACATCTTTGCTGAAATTAATGTTACAGGATTTCTCTGAAATAGCCTTTGGATTTCTCTTGTGGAAGTTTATGTACCAAAAAACACCAATAGTGATATTTGGTTTCACCTGCTCTCCCCCCCTAGACCCTGTTGCTTTGCTTCTTTGCAAAAAAGAAGTTTCGAATTTGAACTTTGCATTAATTTCCTCCTACTTAGGACCTCCCATTCTGTTTTGAAGAGTGAATGGCCTGCTATGTCCCCATGAAAATTTTCCAAACTGACTTTGCATCTGGCCCTTTTGCCTGTACTCAGACCAGAACCATTTTAGATATCAGACATCCTTGTGCACTCTCCTCTAGACTTAAGTAGAGAACAGGAAATGTTTTTGTTGCCGTTTCTTGGCTAAATGTACCAGTAGCTCCCTCGCACTTTTGCGGAGGGTACGAGCTAATGTCTGTCACCTTCACAGCTGGATTTTGACGTCGGTAGAGTCCAGATGAACTTCCTTCGCCTTCTGAGCTCAGAGGTTGTCCAGCACATAACCATCCATTGCCTGAATACTTCCGTGTGGCGGGAAGGCTCATCTGAAAAACCTTCAGAAAAAGCCGTGCGCTTTAAGGCCTGGAATGGACAGATGTTTGAGGCAGGAGGACAGCTCAAGCCAGAAGTGGCAGCTGATGATTGCAAGGTATGTTGTCCTGAAAGAGAGGAGAGATCAAGAGGCCGTGCTGATTAATGCCTAGAAACATCAAGCTGAACCAGCATAGTGCGCAAAACAAGGCTCAAGTTATGCTTATGCTTCTTGCTCTGTGACCACTGCCAAAAAAGGGAGAAAGACTCTAGTTTACCTGTTAAGAACTTTGATTTTGTAGTCCAGCATGCTATAGCACCTCCTATTAAGGAGATGATTGCCTTCAAATAGAAAACTCTTCCAAATTTAAGTGTCATAGTACCGCCACTGAAATAACAGAAGGGGATATCAGCACTAAAAGGCAGTGGTCTCAGCTCTCGCCTGATCTCACGCTGAGTTGAGAGCGGTGTGTTTGCATTTTGGGTTCACTGCATTAGGTGGTTCACATTTTGCGGTGCTGTTTCAAGCTCAGTTTCCATCAACTTGAAGTGGATAAAGAGCTCCCAAAAATGCTTTCTGAGCCTCACACCAGACCTGCTCTGTCTGCAGGGCAGCCCCCTGCATCATGCAGGGCTTTTCAACCATATACCTTAGTGAAATGTTTTCCTCTCCAACAAGATCTTTTCCACCGGTTAATCAGTTTTTTTTCTATCTTGCTCCCTCCCTGCATAGATCAAGGACGGACGCTGGCATCGGACTCTCTTTTCGTTTCGGACCCAGGACCCTCACCAGCTGCCAATTGTCAACATCTACAACCTTCCCCCATCCGAGCCAGGAAAGCAGTATCACCTCGAAGTTGGCCCCGTGTGCTTCCTTTGAACAAAGCCATCAAAACTGGGCTTCAAGGCTTTGCCCCCCATTTTTGGCCTACGTCTTTACACAGGGTCTCCCATCTCTCCGCGGCGAGGACAGCTGGGCTGTACCATTTGGGTCCGCTGTTGCTCTAACCTTTGGCTCAAGGTCTCAAAGAACCCGTGATCTACTGAATTCAGCAGATTCTTGAAAGGAGGAATAACAAGGCCGTAGGGGAAACGGGTGTCAGTCGGGACGTGAACAGTGAAAAGGGATCAGGGGACTAGATGTTGCAAGCAGTTCCACACACACAAAGCTTTTTCCATGACCAAAGAAGAAAATATTGAGAGAAACCTCAAGAAACTTGCAGTGTGCATTTTTGGGTTGGGGGGAGGGGGAGAAGGGGGTTCCTCCATTTTGGCTTACCTGGTTCCTGAGTTACCAAATGTTCTTTCCATTGAAAAGTAATTAAATGATAGAGCTTCCCTCTCAGAGCTTGTCACCTTCTGGACGGCCATGTGCTGCATCAGGCTCTCCCAGGCGGAGCTGCAAGTTGAATCTGGCTGCTCTGTGTGCCGGAAGCATTTTGATGTGCAATATTAGAAGAAACAAAAAAAATATATATTATATTATTTAAAAGCAAAAAGGAAAAAAAAAGAAAGAAAAAAAACCTAAGTTCCTCCTTCCATGGATGAGTTTAATAAATGTCCCTTCTCACGCGTGGTGTTGGGGTAGAGGAGAGTCCCAAAGGTGAAAGGGGAGAATGGAAGGAGGAGAGGGGAAGAGATGATTGGTGCTAAAATAGAGAGAGCGAGAGGATGGGCTCGTCTGATTTGTTTCTACCTCTCACTGTGAAATCTCTGGTGCTTTTAAAAAAGTGTGTTATTTTATATATATAACTTTAAACTATTTAAGGTTGTGAAGGTGCTACAATGTCTTGCCACAGACCCAAAAACCCCACAGGACCATCTCTCGGGGAAGAGAGGCGGTCATGATCTACAGCTATATCAGAGAAACGGTCACCTTTAAAGGGCTCCTTTGATTGCCATGGATGTCAGTGACGCACAACAACTCAGTGCGTCCATAATAACCTACCAGCTGTTTTAAAAGCAAATTGCTTTTTTTAGGGAAAAAAGAACAACAACAACAACAAAAAAAAACAGCACTTCACTGCTTTGGGAGAGGAGTGAGGGATACAGCTCATCCGCGGATGCTGTAAGCATTAAGCCTCAGCGAGCGCTCTGGTTTGAGGCAGGTGTCATGTAACTAGTTTTGCTGTATTTGCGTTGGCCACATGTCCGTGCCGGCTCTCGCACGCAGTGATTTCCTGGTCTAATCTCGTATTTAAAACCCCAGCTCTGCCACCCTTTTGTCTGGCCCCCTGTCAAGACTGAAATGATGGTACCGTGTTTCAGAACCCAGCCGGGCTTGGAGGGGTTTTGTTTTGTTAAGTTTTGTAGAAATCTAGTCTCTATATGTAAATTTGGAGGATTTTTTTTTTTAAAGAGGATAATTATGGTAATCTTTAATTCTATATAAGGAATAATATTGATGTAATCGGAGCTGTACTGTATCAGAAACGCTTCAGTGCCTGTTTGGAGTTTTCATGTCTCATACGGACGATGGATTTTATTTTTTTGAGGAAAAAAAAATATATATATATGTGAGTCTCTCTTTGTGTATTCTTTTTACTACTGCCTCTAGTTTTTTTTTTTTGTTTGTTCGTTTGTTTGTTTTTTGAAAAAAGAAAAATGATTGGGAAGGTAAACAAGAGCGATCTCAAATACCTCACCCCGCGGCGCTCGGCCCCCGCTCAGAAATACCTCGCCGCGGCGCGGGGCCGGCTCGCTGCCGTCGCCGCCGAGCGCCCTTCGCTCGCTCCTTCCCCTTCGGCGTGCGGCTTCGCGCGCACACGTTCTCTGCTGGGTCGTCCTCTCTCAGCCTCAGTTTTGTGTGTTTCTTGAGGTTAAAGCTTTTTTTTTTTTTTCCCCCCACATCTTTTTTTTTTCCCCCTCTCTTTTTTGGTCTTTAAATAAATAAATATTTAAAACTGAAGCAATGAAACAGGACTTCCATGGTTTTTCTTTGCTTCTTTGCGAGAAGCCGTCAGCGGGCGAGAGGCGCAGCAGCAGCAGCACCCCTTGCCCCAGGGGCCACCAAGCCGCCCGGACCCCCACCCCACCCCGGGGATGCTCGGCAGCACCCGAGGCCGCACGAGCCCCAAAAGCCTCCTCCTGCGGCCGGTCACCTAAACTAACCTGCCCGGCCACTGGCCGCGACGCGGAGCTGCCCGCGAGGAGATCGCGGCGCTGAGCTGAAAACTACCTACGTCGCTCCAAGCTGATTTTTTGAAACCTGTTTTAGTCCCGTGAAGAGGGGGGTGCCCCAGCCCCAGCCCCAGCCCGGCGGCAAGCGCCGCTGCCCCGCGCCGCGCTCCGGCTGCCGCCCCGCTGTGCGCGTCACGGGGCTCGGCGGCCCGGCAGGGCAGAGCCCTGTTCGTTCGGCCGCGGGTTGCACAAGTTCCCGGCAGCGCGGGGCAGGGGCGGCCGGGCGCCGCGCGGAGGGACCCCCGTGCCCGGGCGGCTGCTGCGGGCCCGGCTGCTCTCGCACGGGCCGGGGGGTCGCCCGCCGGCCGCCCGGCCTCCGCCGCACCGCTTGCGGCCAGGCAAAACACGGTTTCGTTCACTACCCACAGCAAACGCACTTAATTACGGGGTTCCCAGCCTTGCTACTCCCAATGAACGGAGAGATTTGGGCTGACTGTAATGTTTTTTTTTTTTTTTTTTTTTTTAAGTCCCAGCTCGGCGCACGGGTCACCCCCTCGCCCCGTGCACCCCCCTGGCCGCGCCGGGTCCCCGCCGACGCCGCTCCGGCGGCTGGCGCGCTGCTTGGCCGAACACCGGCAGAAGTCACCCGCAGCGTGCGAGAACAAAAGCTCCTGGCAGCGGAACGGCCTCGCGCCTTTTCCGCCTGAGAAACTCGGCCATTTGCGCGTTTAACCTCGCTATTGCTTCACCCCCCACCCCCACCCCCCCCCCCCCCATGCAAACAGCGGCGAGGTTAAGCAAGGGGACGGTCGCGGCCGCGGTACATAAGGGCCCGCGGCGGCCCGGCAGCGGGCCCGGCCGTCTCCGCTCGCCGCCGTCGCCATGCTGGCCGGCCTGGCCGTCGCCGTCGCCGTGGGGCTGGCGCTGGCGGCCGAGCCGCCGGGCTGCGCCCCACTGGTCCCGGCCACGCTGGACAACGAGACCCTGGCTGGGGTAAGGCGGACGCGCCGGCGGGGTCCCGGCCGCTCCGCCGCGGGGCGAGGATCGCCGGGGCCGGCGGAGGAGCCGGAGCGGCGCGCGGCCGCCCCAGCCCGCTCGTCCCCCCTCTGCTCGTTCCCACAGCTCCTGGGCGAGTGGATCTACCTCGTGGGCTCCTCCAAGTACCCGCCTCACCTCCAGGAGCTGCAGGCGCTGAAGCACGCCATTTTCTTCTTCCATCCCGGCGACCACGAGGACGAGCTCGGCGTCACCGAGATCATGCGAATGTAAGGACGACGACGACGACGCAGCCTCCCGCCGAGGCGCCGCGGCCCCCGGGTTCCCCCCCACCCCTCGCCCCATCCCCTCCTGCCCCCCTCCCTCCCCGGGGGCTCCCCTCGGCTCCGTCCCCTGGGGGACATCCACCGCCGGGGGCGGAAACGAGGGGGGAGCCCAGATACCGCCCGGCGCTATATCTGGGCCGGCCCCGGAGCGCGCTCACCCCGCGGGGCCCCCGCGCCGTCCCCCAGGAACGAGACCTGCGTCACCAGGAACTCCAGCAAGATCCACATCTTCCGGCACAACGGCACGCTGGCGCACGGTAAGCCCCGGCCGGGACCCCCCGCGCCCCGGCCGCCCCGGCCGGCGGCTCCCTCACGCCTCTCTGCCCCTCGGCAGTCGACGGCCAGGTGGTGGCCACGGCGGAGCTCATCAGGAGCGACAAGGACCTGCTCATCCTGAAGCACATCAACGATGGCTTCCCGGGCCTGAGCCTCTCGGGTGAGCAGCGCCGCGCCGTGCCCGGCGAGCGCGGGGCGCCCCAAAGGCCTCAGAGTCGGCTGTATTAAGCGCTTTTATTTATTTATCCCCCCCCCCCCAACCAGCGCGCTCCCACAACGTGAGCAAGGAGCAGCTGGAGGAGTTCAGAGCGCAGCTGGCGTGCCACAAGTTCGACGACAACGAAATCTTCCTGGCTTCCGAAAAGGTGCCATTTCCCACGCCCCCAACCCACCCCAGGGCCCCCCACGGCCGGAACGGGCGCCGCGGTCCCGGCGAGCCGCGGCGCCAACGCCAGCCTTTCTCCCCCCAAGGACGCGTGTCCCCTGCCCGGAGAGCAGCCGGATGAAGACGGCGAGGCAGCGCCGCAGCCGGCCTAGCCCCGGCCCCGTGCATCGGCCTCCTCCTCCTCCTGCCCCGCACAGCGCAGCGCTGTGCACAACCTCGGGACTCGCCGTCCGGCACCTCAGGGTTTTTGTTTTTCCCTTTCTTAAGACACGCAGAACGCCCCTTTCCTGGCGAAACCCGCTGGTTTCTCCTGCTCTTTTTCCGAAATAAACCCGCACGCGATGAAAGCCCGGCGCGGGGGCACGGCCGGGGGCTTCCCGGCACGGCGGGACGCGCCGGACAGCGGCGCCAGCGCCAGGCCCCGGGAGCACCGCGCGGCCGGGCGCTGCACCCGGCGGGGCTTTCCCCTTTCTGCAGCACTGCTTCCCGTAAAAAAAAAAAGAAAAAAAAGTAATAAAAAATCTGGCCGCTGGCCAGCGCGAACCGGGGAGCTGGCTCCTCCCTTTCGAGGCCATGGCAATTCCTCCGTCGCCGTGGGGCAGAGTGTCGAGGAGCGGGGCCGGACCCCCACCCCGGCAGCTGCTCCCGCCAGCGCGATCCCACCCGCTCGTTCCTACCCCATGGACTTTCCCCACTGCAAAAGGCGGCCGGAGACCTCGGAGGGGCACACGAGCCGCGTCGCGTGTCTTAATTAACGGCAAGACCCGAAATCCCCGAGAGAGGGGTGCAGCGACCTCACCTGCCACCTCGCTGCCTGAAACCTCCGCGGGCAGCTCCGGCCACCGGCGCACCACGTCCCCATCGCACCCCGGGACCCGCAGGGCCCCCCCCAGCCCTATTTGTACCTCCTCCCTTGGAAAAGGCAGCTCAGAGCCCCACTTCTCCGGGCAGGAGGAGGCCCCTAAGGGACCCCCCGAGCAGAGTCCCCTCCACTCGCCCGTTCCACCAACGCACGTGGCCGTAAAACACGTGGAGGGGTGGGGGGCACGCTGCGGCACGCAGCGACACCGCCTGAAGCGCCCATAAAACCCGTGAAGCAATGCCTCGCCGGGAACAGGGCGCAAACCTGCCCTCATCCGCGAGGAAGGAAACGGGCCCCTTTCTAAGGGTATTGCACAATCCTTCTGGGAAAGGAGGGCAAAGCTCCCGGCGTGTTTCGAAGGACTGATTAAGCCTCCCACTCCAAATATTATTTCCTATTCCTTGAGGAAATCAGGTGAAGCAGTGCAGCAAGAAAGCAGCACTGACCCATTTTGCAAAAGCTCCGTCGGTCTGAACGGCCCAGGTGACAGTTTCTGCACTTTTAATTCCACCGCAAACGCAGGCAGAAAGCCAGAGCCCCACAGCAGCACCCGAGGGAGAGACGCACGTGCTGCCGAGGGCGATACGGCGGCGTCCTCCAGACCCGAGGGGTTTCCCTCGGCTCCCCACAGCTTCTCCAGGCATTCAACACCAGTATTTCAGTGTCGGTGCCCCTCTGCCAGCCACCATGCCACAGGTGCTGCATGTCCCAGAGCCGGTGGCTCGGGAGAGCAGAGCTTACTGCCTCTGGCTCCTTTGCCTTAAAAAAATATATATACTTAAATATTCCCCCAAAATCCTAAATATTCCAACCTCCAACGCTTTTCTCCCAAAGCCGAGACCGCAGCAGCCATGGCGGGGGAGCAGATGGGGTGCAGCACCCGAGCCCTCAGCATGCCACCACCCCAGGTCAGCATAGCCTGCAAAACCTTCAACTCTAAAAGAGCTCCAGTTGCCTTTGAACTTGCTTTTTTGGCCCCCAGAGGAGACATGTGCCAATGAGTTCACAGAATAGCAGGTTGTAAATGCGGTTTGGGAAGATTTACCCAAGGCACAGCCCTCGCTTTGTCTCAGGCAGAGCCCCGCGCGGCTACGGGCGAAGCAACAGCAACTTCTGAAACAGAGGGGCACTTTTGGCCTTGGCTTTAGCCACAAACTCTTGATCGCTCAGGAGATCAGAAGAAGGCCACACTGCTCCTGCCACTCGTTAAACAGAGGAGTACAACCTGCCAACTCCGCACCCCCCTCCCATAGAAACAGGGCTTTTCTTTCAGCGCTTTCCATCCAAACGTTACCCAGACCCAACCCTAACCCAGGAAAGAGTCTGCCACCCAACCTAAGAATTTTTAGTCCTACAAATAACCTTGTATCCAAACCAGCTTGACAGGGCTCCTGTTTCCAAAGGGGTGTGAGAAAACCTTACCTTTTCTTCTCTCATGCCAGCTGCTCTCTTGCTCAAGGAAATGCTGAGCTTCCAACTGCACCTAAAAACCCTCTTCTGAGCAGTCAGATCAGATCAGACACAACCTCCTACAGCCTCCGGGTTTTTCTTCCAGAAAATCTCCCACTATTTCACACAAATGCTAGGGGAACACACACATTTCCAAACCTGCTCGTGATCAGCAGTGAGGCAGCCAGGGGCTCCTTGGCCAACAAGGGTCACCTGGGGAGCCCAGAGCCTGCCCCAAGGAGTTAACGGGAAGCAGCTGCAAACCTAGAGGGCCACAGAGCCACCTGGATCACATTTAAATTTGTGTAAGATGGACAAAGCCTTGAGAAAGCCAAGATGACTGGAATTGTTGAGGACTGTTTGCCCTTAAAAGTGCTGGTGCAATGCCTGCTAGCCAAGGAGGGTTTCTGTTCCCTACCAAGGTGCAGGATGTCACATCTTAAGAATTGAAATTAAACCAGTTAACAAACACAAAATAGATTTATGCA
This sequence comes from Rhea pennata, assembly GCF_028389875.1. NCBI lineage: Eukaryota > Metazoa > Chordata > Aves > Rheiformes > Rheidae > Rhea > Rhea pennata. The sequence continues at coordinate 7,981,097 of NC_084680.1, forward strand.
ACCTTTGTCATCAAGAAGAAGGAAACACGAGTGAGCAGTGCAGTAGAGCAGAGAGACAGCAATTCTGTCTGAAGTATTAGCAGAACTTAAACCATGTTGATTCAGAGTGCCTCAGTAGTATAATATTTTTACCTAAGTCTCAAAAACACTGAGTGCCCCTTGCTCTTATTGAGCAAGTTGGTTAAGAACAGCTTTGCTCCAGAAACCCAGTTTCTTCTTTACAGTACAGACTTAGAAAACAGCACCAGCAGCAGCTCAGGGCCCCAGCTCTGCAATCTGGAGCAGCAGAGAGAGCCTGCACCTTCTCCAGACCCCAGTGTCCAACTACTGCCAGAGCTGCATGACTCGAACACCCACCAACCTTCCCGATGCAGGCTGCAGGGGAACCATTCAACAGGAGAGGATTGAGCTTGCTTTAGGAGCATTTTTTAGACTTATCATCAGATAAAAACAAGAACCACCATTTTCTTCTCTTGCATCAGAAAAGTCCCTTCTGCTGGTGCAGTGACAGCTGGATTTATTTCATTACTGATTGTGCTTTTGGAAGGAGCTGTGTCAAATGCAAGAAATCGAAAAGGCAACAACCAACACACAGAGCCCTTGGCTGCAAGCACAGTCACATCTTTGGAAAACCCCGAAGCCTGAGAGTGCTGGTAACTGCTAACACTCAGTCAACAAACACTTTGCTCCAGTGTGGTGCATTTTGATGATGAGATGCCAGAGCTGATGTCTGCTGAAGAGATCAGAAGTTGGACTTGCAAGAAGAAATTTAATGTTTGATTTACCTTGTGTACAATTAAATTAGTATTTGGGGGTGTGGGGGAGAGAAAAAAGACATAACTTTGAGCAATCAGGGATCCAGGACAAGGTGACATTTGGAAGCTTTTTCAGCACTGACTCAGTCCTTCCAGCTTGGAAGAGAGCTCTACTAAAAACAGCGTGTAGAGTGAGCAGTAACAGAGACTAACCAGAAGAGGGCAATCCCTTACTTTTTGTTGTTGTTGTTGATGTTTGTTTGTTTGTTTTAAAAAGGAGCCTGCCAAGCATTCAATGAGTAGCCAAAATACCTGGAAGGCTGGAAGAGTAAGCTTTAACTGGGCAGTCTAAAGAGGAAGGTAATAAGGCTCAGCTAGGAGCAACCATCTAATTCTCTTGATAACTTGATTGCCAGAAACAGTTCAGCTGGGGCAGATGTTCCTTCTTAAACCCTTTGAACCAAACTAGAGATCTCTGAGGTTGTCCACGACAAGATTTGCAGTGTAGAATGACAACACTGACAGCTTCCACTCCTGCCAAAAGGGGAAGGGTGTTAACCCCATCCAAGCTGGGGTTTTACTTCTTTGAAGAAGAGTGTCATGTTTCCCCATTTCCCAATAAGCTCAGCACGTTGGCTGTAGGAAGGCTCAAATGCCAAGATCGCTGCGCCACTATGCAGCACTCCAAGCCCATATTCCTGCTCTCCCTCAGTCCTGCACAGCCCTGCACTTGTCAGATCCTCACGTTCAATCCATTAATGCAGCCCCCCAGACCCCCGAAGGAGGGAAGTGCTGTTGCTCTGTGTTCGTGAAAGGCAAGGCAAGGTTTAAAAAAAGACAGTGTTTTTACTGCATGTCTGGAAGGTAATTCAGTCTCAGTTCGAACCTAGTAATTAAGCACTGAAAATATCCTTCTTCCTTAAAAAGGAAGAAAAGACAAGCCATAGGGAACATAGTGAAGAGCCTCCTCCCCTCTCTGCAGTACTTGCATGTCCTTGCTACTAAGGCTGAGTTTATAGGGCATCATCCAAGCGCAGGGCCCTGGCATCCCTAGGATGAAAGTGAGCTGTGTGAAGTGCAATCCAGATTTCCCACCCCGCAGGCAGAAGGGCACGGGTACCTGGGCAGCCTCCCTTCAAACATACCTTCATCAGCTTGTGACAGACAGACTTAACCCCCACCTCAGGAAGTCAGACAGTTGAAGGGTAGCAGAGGGCAACAGTATTAGATAGGATGCTGCCAACAGCCTTGAGTGCTGCAGTCTAGAGAAGGCTGATAAGCGTCTCAGCTGACTGGAGCTGACACCATGGGAAAAGAGCGTCTCAGATTACAAGGACCTGGTCTTTATGAGTAGATTTACAGATGAGTAAGAGCCTTGAGTTACAACTGCAGACATAAGCAACTAGTAATCCCCTAGTCTGGTACCCACAGAAAATTTTAAACCAAATCAGAAGCCACTTTCACAAACAGCTATGGTTTTGAATGGCCTTCAAAGATAGCTCATAAAAAAAAGGGGGGGGGGGTACAAAGCCTTTAGTCTTGAAAGCCCTAAGCCTGGTTCTTTCAAGAGCATAACTGGACTGCCAAGTTTTCAGCTTTTCTAGGAAACTCGGTACTCGGGGAAAGAAAAAGTAGTCTATGAACAGAGGAGCAAGATTCAGCAGTGCTCACAGAGATATTTCAACAGCATCTGAACATTCATGACTCCTCACTGCCACCATTAGCCTTGATCTTGGTTATGCCGTTGTTTTCCTTTAACAAGGAATCTGTCCTCTCAGGTCCGGGTCCCAGGTAGGGCAAATCATTCCCAGGGTCAGCAAGCTGTGAATCTTTCCAGGAAGAGCCTGGCCACAGACAGCACTATTAACACATACTGAGTAAGAGACACAGGCAGGCAACATCTCTTTGACAGACCTTTATTAGCAGACTGTTCCCTACATGAAGAATCTGAGTTAGATTTGCATTATAACAATTTGTGGTTACAGCTACAGAGACAGTTGTCATTTTGCATTGATTTTTGCACTCTGAATATTCCCATTAGGCCACACTGGTAAGAAGGAGCCACTGCAGAATTTATGGCAGATCTCAAAAAAGGGGGGGATGGAAAAAAAATCGTATCAGTAATCTAGATACCAGGTTAGGTTTCCACATGGCTAACTACTGACAACACTGGATAGTCAATGTAGAAAAGCTCACCTGGAAGGCTCTCCACAAACCACCAAAATATGTCAGCCAAAAAGCAGCTGCTGAATGCTAACAAATCCCTTCCCAATTTCCCAAACTTCTCCACAGTGCCCGTTGCCATGTGAAAAGCACTGGCTCAGCAGTGGGATCTGCTGACTCAGCTTCAAAGCACAACCGCAGCAGCTTGTGTCCAAATCCAAGTTTCTTTCCATCTCTCTGGAAAGATGTACTTTTTTTTTTTTTTTTAGTCCCTGAGATTTCTCCCCTCCCCCCTTACCTAATAATTCCCCAAAAATCCTCTCAATTAGCCGTTGTGCCATCCAACATGCACAGACCTTCTACTTCCCAACTTCGGCCATCCACCTGAAACCCACTCAGCCACATACAGAGGCAATTCCAAAATAAGGCAAGCCTCACATTGCACCATCTTCTCCTCATCCCAATGGACTGCCTCCTCACTAGTTCCCTTCTCTCCCATGGCTTCTTACTGCAGAATTTCTCTGGGCTGAGGTCCTCTAGCAACAACCCCAGATGTGGGAAAGGCAGCTCAAGCCCCAGAGAGAAGGAACACTAGTGACTTCAGCGTCCTTCCCCACAACTCAGCTGTGTGATGTAACAGAACAAACAGAGAACTTTTAAAAACAGGAGAAACACAAGCACAGTAACAATATTTAAACAAGTCTATAAAAATAGTTTGACATAACTCTGTTCAAATAAATACAAAATAAATATGCTTTAAGCAGTAAAACAGTGGAATGCAACGCTGGTCCATTTTGCCCAAAATGAAAAGTTGAATGAGGATCTCCCAGGCCTCAGAAGCCTGATCCTAACAACTAAAGTAGCCCATAATGCAGCCAGAGAAATTTTAAAGCCATCTCTTTCCCTTAGCCTTATGAAAAGCACCCTTTGAAAGAAAAGCAAGCAGTTGTCTCCAGGACTGAAAATGCACCTCTCCCAATGACAACTAGCCCCTCTTCCAAACACCCCTTCCCACAGCAGATGTACTCCTGGCTTGGAGACTCCATCCCTCTAATGCAAACCTGAACAATCACTCTACAAAGAGGTCTAAAGAGATAGATAGCAGCGTAGGCACAGGGTTTGGAAAAGGTCCATCATCTAGCCTTGGCACCAGGTAGAAAGAAATTCAGAGATCCATGCAATGCTGCACAGGGGCTCTTGTGCTGTGCTGGGAGCACAACTGCACAAGAGCAGTGAAATATTGTCATTTATTCATGTCACTAAAGCCATGCATCAAGGTGCCAGTCCATCCAGGGCTCTCTAGCCTTCTTCCCCTTTCCAAGCCCCTGCTGAGTATAAGACAAGCCAGTTCCAGCATGCAAAGGATACAGGCATGCAGGCTCTAGTCTGCTGCTTCTGTTAGTAAGTGCATCTTGTTAGTGGATTTATGAGACACACTTAAACCTATAAAAAAATAAATAATCCTAATTCTTGACCAGGCTGGCCTAAGTAATCTTCAGCCTGACTGGATTAAACCACTGCCCACCAGCCCTCAAAAAAACAGTATAGTTCAAAGTTACATTTCATGTCAAGTTTTGGAAGCAGAACATGAATGTCTCCTACCCAAAAGAATATATGTAAACATAATAAACAAGCCTGGTGTGGCAGCAGCTCCTACACAAGGTTTTTACAAATTTAAACAGTGGGTAGGAAGTTAAACAACTGAATGGAAAAGAAGCTCTTTCAGCAAGTCAGAAGGTGCTCATCCACTGGCAAACAGCTCTGTACATGTAATATGCTGAAAGCAGACCTGTTCCCCAAATCCTTGCTACTTTGTTATACTGCTGGGAACTGACACCAGCAATTCACACACTTAGGTTCTCCCAGCAGCAGATCTCTTTGTCTCCCAAAAGCCCCAACAAAAAGGGCCACATGATAGTTTATGAAAGCTCCAAGTAGCAAGATGGCAAAGGACACCAGATCCTCCCCTCACCCTTACTGACTCACACACTATCTGAGATTTCACAGCTTTGCTTAGTCAGCTTAGTGTCAACACATTCACAGAATGAGAGATGGCTATACGTCTTGGGATTACAGCCCAAGATTTCAGAGTTCAAAGTCCTCAGCATCTCCTGGTCACCGTGACTGCACACCCAGAGTCATCTTCAAGTTTTCATAAACCACGTAGCTGATGCTTACAGCTGGGATCACCTTCATAAAGTTCGGGGCTAGACCTCGGTAGAGACCAAATGCTCCCTCCGTCTTCAGAATGTGTTTGAACAGTCCCCTCATTGTCACTTCTGGAGCACCCTCAACTGAAGCTGCAATGGGAAAAGCAACCATAAACAACATAGCCTACCTGGTAAAACACTTCAAAGAAAGACCCATCTCAAAGAGCAGTTTTGATTCATGCATGTTCACAGACCAAAGGTGTTTCATGAGGGACAGCAACTGACTAAGCAGCAAGACATGGCTATGCTACACATCACAGCCATTTTCCTAAACCGCTCTTCAGAGGCCTTCGCCCCAAAACTCTGAGTTTATTGTCCTGGAGGTGCCTGATTCCAAATGCTAAGGGCAGCACAAAGTCCATTGTCCTCTTGCAGTGTGGCAAACAGCTACTGTTCAGGCTAATTAAGGCTGCTGTTGCAATGTTTACACTAGCAGACCTTTACCCTGCTCAGACAGTAACAGCAGTTCACACACTACTCCAGAGTTCCCAGAAGTTCTTACCTTGAGCCTGCATGCGTGTCCTCACTAGAGCCAAGGGATAACTGGCAAGCTGTCCACATGTACTAGAGATGGTGCCACAGGCCAACAGAACAAAAACTCCAGGATCAGCACTGTTGACAGCATAGCGTTGCAGCCAGGCATTTTTTAGTGTCTGGAGGAAACAAGCCAGATGTTAGCAACGAAGATGTAATCAGAAGGATATCAGATTACTTAAGATCAGTCTAGAATAAGAGGCACAGGGAAGTATGTACAGTTTCAGCCTGCAGCATCAGGCTTCTCAGATCTTCTTGAATTACTGCTACCTAGGGGGCAAAAAAAACCTTCCTTGATTTTCTATCTCAAATCTCTTAAAAAAATATATATACATATATATATATATATATATATACACACACATATATATATATAATAAATAAGGGACCATGCATGGTGTTGAAAGGAAAGGAAAATCCACTGTACTGGATTATCTTTCAGGCCATTTGGGCTAAAATCCACTTGTGTTCTCTAAGACTTATCAGGAAAGCTTTAAAAATTTAATCAATCTTCTATAGTAACTGACAGGTGTGAAAGTGATAAAACTATGCAAGTAGCACAGACTAACAAAGGGTTAAAGGCTTCATACCTCATAGACTGCCAGGTCAATACCAGCATATGGAATGATTCCTAGCATATTGGGGATGTAGCCTTTGTAGAATGCAGCCATTCCTTCCTTTGACAGGATGTTTTTGGCACAGTCCAACATGCCTGAATATTGTCCTGTCTTTCGTAGAGCCATCCGTGTTTTCAGAACCTAGAAGACAAGAATAAATGCCGTGAAGACCAACAAAAGCATCAATGGGAGGGAAAGGTAGAGCCAATGTTATTCTTAGAAGAAAGAGTGCTAGGAGTACAGCAAGTGACATGTAAGCAGCGTTACTTAGCATCATCTTCAAGAACCCATTAAGCAAGCTATCATAGAGCTGATGTTCTACCCTTATTTTCCCATCTCGGCACCTTTCCATGAACCCTCGTGGACTGCACTACCTGCCTTACCTCCATTGGGTAGATGCTGCTCTGCGCAATGGCCCCAGCCAGAGAACCAGCTAACAGTCGCTCATGAATCCTCAGCATTTCCTGGTCAGTACCAATGAACCTCTTAATCTGCAGGGGTAAAGAAGCAAAAAAACATTGAGGCTCACTGATTGTATCCCAGCCTTCCTCTTTCTCATGAGGCAGATCAAAACCTTGTCCTATCACAGACCCCTCTGCAGTGAGGCTTCTCCATGCTCTTTTACTGACCTGCTCATAGGCCATGAATTTAATGGCAGATTCTGGTGCTATCTTCAACACATTAATGCCATTCCCCCGCCACAGTGACCTTGTTCCACCCTCTCGGATCATTTGAGTAAAACCGCCAATGATGCACATGTTGTTACTGCGGGAGGCATGAACCTGGAGGAGAGAGAGAGCACAAGCTTGGATCAGCTCCAGTCCTGATTACGACAGTACTACGTTCTTCCGTAATCCTGGGACAAAAGGGCACTTTTTATTTGCCCAGAGATTTACCAAGGCTTTAATCCCTTCCAGATAACTTTTACAATAGGAAAGCAAGCCTCTTTTCCTTTTTGCAAAGCCTGATGTTAGTTGACCAATGAATTTAATCAATATCTCCCTCTGGAATGGGAAGAAGGGTGAAATTAGCAACTCCCATACCTAGCCTAGGGCTAGCTACCCAGAATGATCAACTTCTCAGCTGACTCAAGAGCAGGTACAATGACAAAGCAGTTTAAAATAATTTTTTGTAATTCCTTTCTAATATTGCTTATACTTATATTAAGTTCCAGCTTCATCACTGACCAGCACAGCTACTTTCTTCTGGGTCTTTCAAGGGAACACAAGACTTGAACCCATTTCAACAAAATCCAAGTTCTCCAGTACTCTAAACTGCAAAGCTCTATTGACAATTCTAGTATATCCATCTCCCTAAACCTTCTCTACATCTTTTCTAGTCAGTGAAGAAAAACTTTTGAACATGACTTTAACAACTCAAATAATTCAAAAAGCTTTCAAAAAATGCCAACATAGGAGCAAGGTGATTGATCCCAGCCCAAGTGCTGTACTGTGCTGACGGACATTATCATCTCCTAGGCATCAGTTGGGCCACAAAAGTAAATCAAAGAATCAGCCAGGGTATTCAGACAAACTGAAATTGTTCCATCATACCTGCATGAGCACTTTCAGGCGGTCCAAGGGAGCTGTGCAGGTTCTGGACACTGCACCTGCGCCTCCACCTGCAACCAGGTGTCTCCACCACATTCCTGTCTGCCTCTCTTCCACTGTGAACTCATCAGGGACAGTCAAATTCTCTCCTACATCAAAGATCTGCAAAAGCATAAGGTGTCAAAAAGTGTTTGATCATCCAGCAATCTTGCCAAAGTTTTATTGCTCTTTATCAGCGCTAAATGTTGAAGCACTAAATATGCTTATTTCAAATCAGCAGCTTATCTATAACTGTTAGCTGCTGTATCTAGCTGCAGGCAATGCCACTGCTAGAGAACACTCAGCATGTCACAAGCAGACCCTTCGCATTTAGAGATTTCTGTCCAGGAAGCTGGAAACTGCTGAACACTTACCTGTATTAAAATACTGTGGATCACACTAATGAACAAAATGATTAACTATGGGCAGCCGCATGGGGAAAAAGCTGGACCACTCTGGAATCTTCTGAGCTTACAGCTAGCTTAATCTTGTTACAAGCTATACATAACATATTAGATAAATATCTCCAGGAAGGACGGCTGCCTGTTATATCAGTTTATCAGTTTCTAGTCTTGACAGGTTCTGAACTAGCAGAAGCTGGCCAGTGGTATGAGCTTTCAGAGGTGTAAGCAAAGTGAACAAGCTCACCAGCCTGCAGAACGTGCAGTTGTTATCACGTGTGCCAGGGATAGATGGCAAAAAACAGGACAGGACAGGAAGTGATTTGGCTTCTAGGGCTACAAGACAGCTACTGAACCATGAAGAGAAAGATAGACAGTGCTGATAGCACTCCTGAGGGCTAGAACTCTCATGAAAAAGCTGGGAAAAGATTAAGACCTATTAGGGAGGAGGTATCATTTCTTACCGTAGAATGCTTCCAGTACAGGATGATTTCAGGAATGTTCTCCACTGGGTGCAACAGGTGATAGTCTCGCCACTCGTTCCAATCAATTGTCATTGTCCCGTTTTTATCCATGCTAAAAAGATTTACCAGGAGATGAGCACAGACTCCCACAGGAGACCAATTCCTCCTCCCCTTCCCTTTTAGTACTCAGGCCTATAACAAAAGTCTTTGCAAAGCAGCTACCAAAAGCCTTCTAGAGAAAGACACAAGACAAAGTTAGGGAATCTTCACCAAACAATACAGGGAGTCAAGACATGGGCTCCCTTTTCTTCCTCTCTCCCCATTAACTGAACCATAGGAGTTGTTGCTCCCCCTCCTACCAAAGTTAGACCAACATAACTGACACTGAAGGGAAAGTAATACTTACTAGGTGACAGGACCCCAGAAGTGTCCCGTCCTTATTCTGACAGACAGGCAAACAGACAGAGGGAAGGTTGCAGAGGAAAGAAAGAGGAAAAAACAGCACAAATAAGTGGTTGTTCACATGTTAGTGCCACATGCATAAAGCACTCAGCATTTCCATATAGCAACTGCACAGTCTCTCTCCAAAGCAGCAAGCTCAGGGCAACAGGACAATCAGACAGGGATGCAAAGAGGGTCAGGTGTAAGCCCCTTCCCACAACAGGGCAGCAAGATAGATTCTGACAGTAACTCTCCATAACGCATTACACCACCATAAGTTTTAATTCATGAAAAATCAAGATGAAGAATAAGCAAAAAGGGAGAAGCCAAAGTCTCTGGAAAGTATGTGCAGGGCAGAATGAGGAGACATGTACCATATCCTTACACTTCCATCTAACTTCCTCTGTTCGGTAAAACATAAGAACCAGCTGAATCCTCACCTCTTGAGTATTTTCTCAGCCTGCTGCTCAGAGATCTTGACTCCCAGATCCCGAAGAGACTGCACAATCTCCTGGGCATCAATACGGCCTGCAAAGATAAGTCACTGAACTCAAGTATATGTACTATAAGCTAACATAATCAGATGTACTATTCGTGAATATGAGAAAGGTGTTTACCATCATTCTTCTTATCCAAACTCTTGAAGACCAGTCTCAGCTTCTTCTCGTGATCTTGGAGATAGTGAACAAACTCCTCAAAGTCCAGTTGCCCATCAAGATCTTTGTCTCCAGCCTTCACGATTTTCTGTTGGGAAGATAATCAAACTGTCAGCTCCTCAGTTCAGACAGATTTGACCCTTCTTCCACCATACCTAAAGATCATTTCCTAGATGACTTGGCTTTCCAACTAGAAAGTAGCAGACAGACCTATGATAACTCTAAAAGTTTAAATGCAGCTGTAGCGCAGAAGAAAAGTCACCTGCTTCCAGGTAGCCCTCTCCCAAAGCTAGTTGCACAGACCAAATACCTCATGTTCCTATCAGGGTACTTTGCTAGTATCATGTATCTAATCTCAGACCTGTATCTTGTATAACACCCTGCATAACACAGTTAAAGAACCTCCACATGGATGAAATTTTAGGCAAATCTGTTGCCTCATAAGCGAGCCACAAAACTTCAGACAATAAAAACGCCTGAATGAGAGGAGGAATTTCATGCCCCATATGATGCTTAAAGTAGTAAGCTACCTCTGGCAACAGCCAGCTCCAACCAGAAAAAAGCTGTGCAGCTCCAGTGGACGCAGCCAGAGATAAAAAAAAAAAAACTCCTATGAACTGGTTTAGGTATCCTGCAGGTATGTGCTTTAACTATAGAAGTTCCTGTGAGATAAATTTAGAACAAGAAAAGGCTTTTAATAGGACACGGCTTAGAATAAGATCAGACTGTCAGACATCTGGGACAACGCAGAGAACTGAAGAATTAACTGCACTCCTCGTGAGGCAACAGCATATGGACCGTCCTATCTGAGGACACATAGCTGCTCATTAACAGGGCAGGTGATCTCTAGACCACAGGAATGTGGCTCAGGGAGTTCCTACTCCCTTTCTCGTTCAGTCGGTTTCTTTTGACAGCCTAAAAGTCTTTTTCAACATGAATCAGTGACCAACACTAGACAAGGTGCAATTCAGTCCATTTCACCCATATTCTGGTCTTAACTCTTGTAATGTCTATGCGAACAACAGGTGGGCCGTTCAGGGAGCTCTGAACTAGAAATCAAACATCATACTAACCCTCTATTCACCAGTATTTAGGTAGACCTCAGCTTATTACGATATTTCCTCTGTCTGTGAGGGCACAGCCTTTCATAAGCCATGAGCCTTTACTTCAGTGCCGTATTAAGCGATGTTAATACTAAGAACTTCACCTTCAACATTCTGTTGTCTCCCTCCTGCCCTATCAATAAGGTCACTTTAGCCCTGATGCTATTAAGATTATCCCTAATCATTTTATGAACCTGAAGTTAGGGAGTGCTGTTCCAGCCACAGTGACCTTTGAGATGTACGCAGTATTCTTAAGCTGTAGTTTCTCATATGACTGTTGTAAAGTTCACAGATGACCCCACATTCAACTTGTAGGCTAAAGATAGGCACCTCTCACATGTCAGCAGACTGGCCTTCAAAAGCTGATTCAGGGCTTCCCTCTAACTGGTAACCCCCAACCCGTTCACAGCCATTCGTAACTCAGAGGCACTATGAAAGAGCTGCAACCGTGCAACCGCTCCCGTACTCTCAGTACTCCCCTAACAACAGTAGGGATGTTTAATGCGTGATAGAAAACTGCATCTGACAAAAGCAGTCCTGCTCAGCTAGCCTTGCCCCTCCAAATTCACACAGCAAAAATGCTGCAAGTGTGTAGAAGAGTAACTTGCAAAGGCAGCACAGTTACTTCCCTGCATGGGCAAAGGATGAGGATGCCAAGCTCCCAGCATCTTCTCCAGAGACACAAACAAATATCTCCCCATACCTCTTTGCCTTTAATAGCAAATACAAAAACCACCAGAGATTTTTAGTTTGTACCCTGTAGACAGAGCTGCTCATCAACAGTTATGCTTGCTGCAGATGTTCCTGCGGTCACCTGCATAACACACTGCTCCTGTTGCACACTTTGGGACTCCCAAGTGCATCTTTAAGTCTGCTACCTCCCCATTTAGCGTGCGCAAAGATATGAAAAGAGCCTACCAGCTTTGGTGTTTAATAATCACTTGTCTGTGCTCTTGGCAGCACGGTCACGGGTATCATGCCAGTAGCATCACCTTGAAACAAAGGTCTGTGATCCAGAACCTAGAGACCCCTCCACAGACCTCCCTTTTACAGAGAGGGGAAGCAGTCATGCACAGCCTCTCCTAATTAGGTCTATCCACTACTGCCGAACAGTTTGCACTGAACAAGCCTCTGGCTAAGAGCACACATCCGCTCACCTTCGTCTGGGTCAAAACCACATCAGTTTGAGTTAACATAAGATTACACACTTCCCGTCAGAAGTGGGACAGAGGGAGGGGTGCAGAAAAGGAAGAGGATGTGAAAAGTTGAGTCAGTTAAAGCTGAGGAATCCCCAGTTCAGAAAAACCCTTTTAATATTTAGCTGGATTCAAAAATCAACCGGTTTAAACAGTCTTATAGGTACAGAGCTGTGTGAAATTCAAACTGAAGAAATCAAAAAGAAAAAAGGACCATTCTTACCACTGCAGCAACTTCTGCCAAGCGGCTGAAGAAACCTGCCCAGGCTGTATCTACCCATTAACACCACGGCTGTAATGAGCTTCCCCACCCCCCCCCAATCAGCTAGCCACTTTGGGCATTTCAGAATATCACTGTATTGCTCCCTCCCTGCCCTCCCATGAGGTCTTCCCTCTCGGCCATACCTGCTTCCACTGGCGGTAGGTGGAGAACTCCTGGGAGGGAATGAAGAGGCTGAGTCGGAAGATAGATTTGAGTTCAGCCGGCAACCCCTTCGACTCAAAGTATTCGAACTCCGTCTGGGACTCCCCTAACATAGGCACGTACAGACAGAGACAGAGCATCTTTGAGCCGGAGACTCAGCTGCCTCCTATTCAGACAGACAGGGAAGGGAAGCAAAACTGAATGATTCCCCTGAGCTAATTTCAGTGCGTGGTGGAAAGGAAATGCTAGCGAGTCTCATGACACACGCCTATGAGCTATGCCGGCTCCGGCGCTATTGGCTGTACAAGCCCTGCCCTTCTACTTAAAAAGGAAGCTGGAGTCGCACAGTCCCACCCGCTGCTGCCAGCCAGACACCGGATCCGGCGGAGGCATGTGAGCTGCCTCCCCTTGCTCAACAGCAGGCTCCCATTAAGCCTCGGAGCCCTTACATCACCCTCGCAGCAAGTTAACTCTTCCTGGCTTCTCATCCAGCCCAAGAGGCTTTGGGCCACATGCGAGATGTTCACCTGCCGTCCCTTCCATCAAATCAGTCCTCTCTGATCCTGTTCTCATCCTTCTAGGGGTTTATGTGCACAGCGCAGTAGGAACCAGTTTGGATCATAAACTCTCCCATCATGAAACAAAGGGATTGTCACCGTCTTCCTCTTCACTTCCCCAAAACTCTTCCTCTAAACCACACTAGAGGACAGGATACCATCCACTTACTGCTTTCCTACCCCATTGGGGACACAGAGCTTCAACAAAAGCCTCAAAAATCCGTTTTTGTTAAGATTGCTTGGCTGTGCCAGAGCTGAATGACTTTGAGTTGAGAGTTAAAAAAAAAAAAAAAAAAAAAAAAAAAAGTGCCTGCTAGGAGCAGGCAACCCATGTATGTATCAAGTTCTGCTTCGCAGCACTCAGGAATTATTAATGTAGTAAATGAAGTGTTTGGAGGTCTGCCATTAAGCTGCATACCAAAGAAATCATCAAAATCAAGGGCAGGCTTCAGAATAGACCTAGTCGCTTCGAAGCGTAGCCAAGCGTCCACACAGCAGTTACGACAGCGTGCCAGTTTTTTCTCCTCTCCCAGCAGCAATTAAACATTTCAATTGATCATGCATTATAATGAAAAGTTGCCTGTGCAGAACATTTTCCAGTTTCTACCATTTAACAGTTTAACTACGTTGTAAGTGAGTCTGAGCTTCACAGAGAATAGGTCAGGCTGAAGAGGGGGGTGGCACATGCATCGTTAACTGTGGATATAATTACAGGCTTCCGAACATTTAGTGTTGTTCGATGCATGGGATAACACTCAGCGCTACAGTGGGGATAACGAAGGAAAAGCACGTCAGGCTGGGAATTCTGCTCAGTTACAGGACTCCCAGTTGTAACGTGACATGTAAAACAAAGTTGCGGCCTCAATATTTGCCAAGAGAGGTTACCGTATGAGAGAGATGCGAGAATAAATAACTGATAACCAGTTCTCCAAAACACCATAATCCTGTCTGCGCTTGAAGTAACTAAGCATGTTTGCTAAACTGGTCTAAGCCAGCCCAGCTAACAGCTTTCCCTGCCTCTGCGGACGCAGCAACGTTATCTTGTGTTTGCTCTGTTTGAGCAGGTTGCCCGGCCAGTGCAAAGTTCATTAAGCATTCTCCTCCTCGGGTCCTAATGCACAAGGGGCCTTTACATCTTTACCATGGTATTTTGTTCTTCAGATTTAAAAAAAGTCCTTAGCTGTTTGCAGAACTGCACGTCGATTACATGAATTGGGAATATTTAATCTGAGGCTTTATTTCACAGATTTTTAAAAAAGCTTAATAGAACACGACTCGTAGCCGTTTGGTACCCCTGAGCACCACGACCTCCACAGGGCTCTCACGCCCTCCCCCAGCCATCTCGCCTACCATGCCACCAGCGCCGCGTTACCTAACCGGGCTTAACCTACTCCCTTGCTGACGTCTCTCTGCACAAAATACCACGATCTTCTCAGGGAATCCAGATCCTCTTAAAGATCAGCTGCAGCAGCTCGCGATTTACCTGCCAACAGCCCAGCCCAGCCTTCCCACCAAGCCTTGCCGCAAGCACCAGCCCAACGGCACCCAGGGCTGGCCGAAAGCAAAGGCCTTTGGCAGCCTGACCGAGGCCAGCGGCCTCCCCCCACCGGCCTCGGGTATTAAGTGAGCAAATTAACTTCAGATTTGCTCCAGCGAGCATTAAGACCCTCCGCGCTCCTTCCCACAAGCTGCCACGCATCATTGTTAGAGCTGCTTGGCAGCTCCGTTGCCATGCCAACATGATGCAGATTTTCCTAATAAACTCCATCCACAGTTGGCAGCTAGAGACAAAAGGCAAAATCTGCACATTTTAGGAAAGAAAGTCCTTCTACCTACGTCAGAGGAAACGAGAGAGGTAATGAGGCTAAGAAAGTGGATTTTAAGCAGGGTATTAATTACAGGACAGTGAGCTAAGAAGGAGAGAGAGATTGTAAGTGAAGTTTATACCAGCTACTATAGTCATAATGAAAGGAATTAAAAAAAAAAAATTTAGCAAGCTTGTAGAGTTCGTTAAACGAACAGAATGGCAAGCCTAGAAGTACTACGGCTAGACAGCCCTGCAGAGCTGCAGTGCTCAGCGCGGCTCGGACGCAGCGAGCAGGGGTCCCGGCGGCCTCGCGCTGCGGCCAGGCCCGCGCCCCGACCCCTGCGGGGTGTCCAGCTGTGTCAGCCAGTCCTAGGGACTACGCACACTACATCCTTTAACAGCAGACTGTCTTTTCTCTGACAAACCAAGGACAGGGCAGAGAGCCATGAAGAAAACTGCAAACTCATTTTCCAGTTTCTTCACAGGATCTGGCTTAGTTAAATGCTGCCTGAGTTATGCATTTCAACATCCTGCCATTTAAATGTTAACCTCTCCAAGTTACTTGTACTCTGCTAGGCATCTGCTTCATCACCAATTTGCTACATCAGTTCCAGAATGCACCTCCCAAAGACAGGATGCAGCCATACAAGGAGCAGGAGAAGTACGCTGTTTAGTTTAGAATTTGCTTTAGTAAGAAAACCCACACCTCTAAAAATATCAAGTGCCAGATTGGGCTGCAGCCAGTTACAGTGTCACAACTCCATTAACTAACATCCTCCCTCAGAGGCAAAATAGTTTTCTGGACAAGTACTGCATGGGCCAGAGAGGACCACCATTGCTCAAAGTGTTCAGTAGGTCCTGCCTAGCATTTCCTGCTGACTGATATTTTTAATTTCTAGAAACTAGCTTATAATTAATTGCACAGAACAGAAAGTCCTAACAAATCACAGACTAAGAGTGTAAAGGGTATGAAGGGAAGGCAGTTAATCATTTAAGAGACCCCAACAGAGTAAAGAGCAGCAGTTAACCAAGGCTATGCAAGGGGAAGGCAGACATTAGATTAGTATTTGATGTAGAAATAACCACTCCAGGAAAGGTGACCTCTTCCCTGACAACACAGAGATCCAAAGTTACAAGTCCACATGACGACACCGGGGCAGATCATCCCTCTCCTCTGCACACATATCCAGGAGCCAACACATCGCATAACGATGTTTTCTCCCAAACACAGGAGCAACCTCACCCTGAAATGGTTACCCTTAACGGAGAACCTGAGCAGGAACACACCAACGAGTGAGGACTGAACAGCCCTGATAAGAAACACCTCTGACCAAGTTCATCAATATTGTAAATCCCTGACAATACCTAAATTGTCAATGCGTGATGCTTCATGTTTTTAGCAGATAAGTAGAGGCATTTGTATGAAACAAAGTGACAGACCCGTTAAGAGACTTATCCCAAGGTCATAGACATTCAGTGGCAGAGAACAAATCCCTGCATCTCCCACATTTTCTTTAAACACCAAATAACAGTTGTTGCTCATGGTAATTTAGAATCAATGCCTGATGCTGTATTAGATTTTTTCCAGCACTTCTCCTGAAGATGCATAATTAGAACACAGATACATGATCAAGCACAAACAAGCCATTGCAGCTTAACAAGTTACTGTCCTTCAGCCGATCCACAGGATGCAGTGTTAACCTATCTGAATGGTAAGGTAAAACATATTTGCATAATCCTCAGCTGAAGCGCTTTACAATGTCTTACTTTACAACCAGGGCAGGCTAAAATTAGTCACAGCCTTCTAGCAGATGGGCAGTTACTGCCTAAGCTGCAGTAACTCAATTCCATTTTATCACGTCATTATTTTTATCACATGCCCTACACATCTCTCCATTAGCCAATTTCAGGGTTCCTATATAGCAAAGCTTCCCAAGGTCCCACGGGAAAAGGGGAGATTGGCATCAGCTTCCTCCTCCTTTCAGAAAAAGCTTCATTTGCAGGTGTGAACAGACTGACTCTCCCCGACTGTAGGGCTATTGTTCCCCTGGAAGATACCAGAGATCTTCAGCCGCACTCTTCCAAGGTTTTCATCACAACCTCCTTTGGCTCTCTGAGCTTCTGTCCTTTCTCAACCTCTGTGCACAAAAGTCCTCTTCATTTCAACATGTACACGTTTCTCTTTTGGAAAAGATGCACGCTGCTAACTGCTAATGGTAGAAATGAAGGCAAAAGTCCCTGCAGATTTCTCAGTCCGATTCAGACAGGGAGTGGCTTTCATTCTCCACAACGTGAAACGCCACCCTGCCCATTTCCATCCAAACTATCGGCAGAAAGGACTTTAATCCCCCGTATGGCTTCAATCTGCCCATCCCCATTTTGGAGAGAAAGCTTATAGCAACAGCTATGCCTGATTCCTATCGCATAGGCTGGATCCTGCAAGTCACCCACCATTACCACTGCTGCACCCTCCCACAGTATTACTATTCGGGGCTGCCACCACTTGCAGGGGTTATGCCTCACTCTCTCCCCTCTAATCCCTGGTCATGCCTTTGGTCATGAGCCACATGTAGTCACCACTGACTGCACCATCCTCGGGAGGGCTGAACAGCATTGCCTCCCCCGCGGAAATAAACTCGAATCACATTCAGCCAATATTGTGCCATGACTGCAGGCACTAAACTAAGGAGCTTTTGTTCGCCTCCCCCCAGCCAAAGCCTCCGCACTTACTCTCCACCTATTGTGCGCACCCACCACATCCCCTCTTCTCCCACCCCTCGGGAAGTTTCCAGCTTCACACAGATTTCGGACTCTCCCCGTTCCCCAGGGACAGGCTTTCCTGTCTTCCAGGCTGTGCCATTCAAAGAACACTGTCAGTTACTTATTTGCTCAAAACATCCTGATTCCTTGGACTTCCCAGCAGACTGCTAAATTACCAAAGACCCATTCTAGAACATTTTAGGAGCTCTTTTGATCCTCTGCCAGTCTCCAGTGCAGGGAAGGACTCCCCATTAACCTGCACTATCATCCCCTGCCCTCTCAGTTATGCTTATTACAAGTTACCAAGGAACCTTCAGAACCACCCATATTCCCTCATGCCCCTAAAAAGCAATTTTATCCTAAAAAAAAAAAAAAAAAAAAATCATGTCTAAAAGGCTAGGTCATCTCTTCTCTTCCTAGTCATGCCACTGGTCCCCCCACACACACATTTGCCTTTTTAGCAAGCACACACCTTGGACCCTGCTCCTTTTTCCTGTTCCCCTCACTGCCCCCCCAACACACACACACACACAGTGGCTATTTGCACACTCTCTCCGCACCCCCCTACTCGCAGCAGACCACACACTCTGCTAGCATGTGCACCAGCCCCCTGTTCAGGCCCCCTAGATATCCCGTTACCTTTGGAAAATGCTCTGCGGGTCCAACCACCAGTAGGATAGTTGGTCTCCTTTCAGTGGGATCAGTCCCTCTGTCCTGTGGCTTCCCCAACATCTTTGGCCCTTTCTCCCCGGGGCCTGGAAGTGGGGTCGTGTTTCTGGCCTCATCCTCTTTTTCATCTGCAGGACCTTGGCATATGGCCCTGGGAAGGAAGCTAGACAGAAAATGCCAAAGGGTCTGCAGCATTGCTGCTCCAGTGAGCGTCCCAGACAGGGAAACCCTGCGCACTCGGTAGCTGCCTGCTGCCAAGGATGATGTGACTGCACTACCAAGCACCCCGAGATGGGAATCGGCACGGCAGCCAGCAGGAGGTTCAACCCAGCAACTCCACAGGCTCAGATTCTTTACAGACCGCTCCTGCAGACGCTTCCTGCCTTTTGAAATTGCTGCTACTGCAGTCGTGCCTGGCCTGACAAGCAGTTCATTGTACAAGAGCCTCAGAAATCTGATGGCAAGAGACAAAGCACAAGACCTCTGGCACGGAGAAGCCAAGACGCTGAGCTTTGGAGAACGCTTAGGCAGAAAAGCTGAGACGTTGCGCTTAAGAGGAGAGCTAAAAAAAATTAAAACAAAAAAAACAAAAAACCCTCTCTGAGAGAAGCTGCTCAGAGAAGCTGCTCAGAGCTGCCAATTAACCTGCGCTTGCCAGCTCATCCTAACAGCACATCAAACGAGGAGCCAGGCTGAGCAGCCAGGCTGCGTCCCCACTGCAGCAGGACGCAGCCAATCGTCGCTCCCAACACTGCGGCGCTCCGGAGCGAGGCAGCGCGCGCAGCCCCGGCGGGAGCGCGCCCCGCGCGCAGCAGGCGCCCCGCAGAGGAGCGCGCCCGCCGCCTGCCTGCCAGCCTCCACCAGGCGGGTACAGGCAGAGAGCCCGCCTCGGGCGGCTGCCCGCAGCGCGTGAACCACAGCCCGGGGCAACTCACCAGCACAGGGCTGTCCAGAGCGTTCAGGGACCTGCAGCTCTTTGTCAGAGCAGCAGATGGTCCTCCAGAGAGGAGCCGGCTTTTCCCAAACGTGGCTGAGTTAACCTCTAACTGCACCCCCTCCCTTTGCTCTGTTATAGTCTCATCCATCTTTACAACAGTGCTTTGGTGTTACATTATCCTTCTGCCATTTGGCTTTCAGCACAACGCAGCAACACACTTGCACAGCACTTGTGTTCTTATTCCTCTATGCAAGACCCAATTTGCTGTGGTTTAACTACCGCCAATTAGTTAAACACCCCATCAGCAGAGCTCTGGTCTGTTCAAAAGTACACTCAAATGCAGAATTACTTAAGCAGCAGATCAGGCCAGAACAAGTATACATTGCCATAAATCCCAGAGCACACGACGTTCCCTGAAGTTCTGTAAGGGTGCCACATTTTCCTCTGCTGTCCCGGGAGCAGCCGCAGGATGCTCAACATCCCTGGCTGCGAGGTTGCCTGCAGGGACCGGCGTGGCGTGTCCACCGGAGGTGCAGCCAGCACGCAGCCTCCCGACGGGGGGACCCCGGGGAAAGTGAACCCACCTGCGCGCAACTGAACCGCCCGCATCTGGCCGGCACAACAGCAGGCTGGAGACAGTAAGGGTGCATTTTCTAAAGTACCGACAACCGACTTCTTCGTACTAGATTTTGCTTCTCTTCTCCACCTGCAGAAAGAGGGCATTATATGCCTCACTTTTCAAGGTACTACAAGTTTTCTGTAAGACAGCAGAGTTTCCTTCACACAAAGGATACAGAAATACAGACCACAGCTTCCATGACCTAAAGCTGCTCGCACACAGTAACATGGAGAGATCTAGTGCACACAGCTGACCTCCATTTTCAGCTGTTGACAGCAACACACTGTAGGAAACTTTTGCATTACAGATATTGGGCTTGAAATTAGAATCCAAAAACTGGAAGAACTACAAGCTTTAAGGAGTTACCTTTTTGCAAATAAATTTGAGAGGAACACCACGAACGTGTTTCTTGGGACTTACTAATGCTGAATTCCTCTGACCAGCCCAAGTAATGGAAAAAGTGAGAGACAAGTATACAGAAGATTTCACACTAAAAAAAGAATTCTTCTGCAAATGTATTTCAAGTTACTCAAGAGAAAAATGCTGTTTAACTTTCAGCTCTGCACGTAGTACCCAGTACAAAGTTAGGGGGGGGGGGTTTACTGTAAAATTGACACAAAAAAAAAAATCACAAAAAAGAAAAATTACAATGTACATACATCTGCAGTGTTACAGGAAATAACACTGGTGAGGAAGGGGCAGGGAAATCCCCTTTCTTCCTCCTGGGAGCAGCACAGTAGTTCTGCTTGAGATGTAGTCACAAGCCCAGGTTTGGGGACGAGTAAAAAGGAATGAAATGTTATCGTCATGCCTTGATTATTCTAAGCTGTTGCTAGTCATCATAGCTAAAACACAAATTAAATTAAAGGGTCTGACTCACTGCATTTCAGAAGTATTTGATATTTTAGATTAAAATTTGTAACACTGCCACGCCACAGGAGGAACAAAGCTGATTTTCTAAACTGAGCACAACTCTTCAAAATCAGCTTTTCTTAGCCTAAGGCTATAGTTTCACAAGCAGGGAACTGATCTTACTGACACTAAAAGAGGATGTCTCCTACATCCATACCAACTCTCCCTCTGTGTTTACCTTGCTTCCACACTCCTGTGAGCTCCTTTACCTCACTGACTCAGACCAAAAAAAAAAAAAAAAAAAAAAAAAAAAAAAAAAAAAAAAACAGCGCTTTCCACTGGGGTAACAAATTGATTTCGTTCATGGAAGGGGTCCAAAACATATCAGAGCCTGTGGAAAGGGCATGAGAGTTGCATACTGTGGCAGGAGCAGCAGGCAGCCAGACTAGCTCAGCTGCTTACAGCACAAGATACAAAGGCAATGCACACAAGCGGGATATTGCATTTGTCTTCACTGGTCACTTAATGATGGGTTGCTGCTCAGAAGGACCTGCTAAACCAGCTAAAATAACTATTTTTTGACCCAGCAATCTCTGCATGAACAAAGATGGGGGTCCCCGCCATACACACACCACTAACCATATGCTAATATTATATAGAAAAACTGCTAAAAGAGTGTCAGGTAGTCTGTGCAAGAAGCTACATGCCTATAGTGCAATTAAAGCAGAAACTCAGCAATGCTTCCTTGGCCCTTATCCTCACAAAAAAAAAAAAAAAAAAAAACTCAAAGGAATTCTTCCACTGCACTAATCCACATAGCTCCTTGAGGACACACAGACTTTTCTAATATTTAGAAGCAAGCACGTCTTTAACTGAGTGAGGATTTTTATTAGGTCAGAACAATAAAGCTAGTAATGGCAAGATGATTATAGCTGGAGGCAAGGCAATTGCTTTCCTACAAGGGATTTGTACAAAAATATTACCCTGAAGTGACACCAAGAAGCCAATCATTCACACACAAAGAGATGCAACAGATACAGGGAGCAGCACCCAAACTATTAAACAAAGAAAGTGATCATGAACAAAAACTCCTTTTTTTTTCCTAGAAATCTTGAACTGATAATAGGCCTCACCAAACAGCTTGCCAGAACTGGAGTTCATTAGGAGAGAGCCAGCCCTTCAATTCCAGCTGCTTCCACGAATCTAGCTCGAGATTGAAGACAAAAGCACCAAAAATGATCTTAAAACCAGCACTGAGACAGCATACCAGTCTCTGGAAACAGAATGTGTCTATGTCAGCTGGTCTCAGAATCCTACGTCAAGCTGGATATTCATTAGATATCTGGAGGAGAAAATGACAAAGTCAAGCAATCTATCCAAACAGAGACAAAGAAAAGGAGGGAGCAAGAGAATAATGTGCTTTGCTTAATTAAAACCATATTTTCCTCAGTACTGCAAATTGTAAAAGGAAGGTTCTGCTGTTGTGTAGCAAAAACACAGCATTTATATCCTATTCCGTCAGGCATTTTGATACCTGTGGAGTCTGAGATAGGGTTTTCAGACAGTCACTCCTTTCCAGCCTCATAGATGGAAAGCCAGAAATTCAGTCTCAGACTATTGCCTTAACGAATAGCTTCTAGAAGACTTTTGCATCAATGCGCAGTGTTTTTCAGCAAGAATCTGAGTCTCATCACCAGACAATGAGCTAACACTTAAAAAATGTGGGCGGGAGGGTGAAGAGAGAGGGGAGGGGGGCCAAAGGAAGCTATTGTAGAAGCAATGATTCTTCTGCTCCTCCGGTGCAGTAAGAGCTGCCGCTGCAGTCGCCATCTCCAGTTCCTTAAGTGACCCCACAGGACTCAGCAGTGACTCATCTGGTTTCAGAGTTCTCCAGGAAACACCCTCAGAAGGGCTGCCTGTGAGCCTGCAATCCAGAGATACCAGACTAGCTCCTCAGACCTGGTCTGGGCCAAGCATGACTCTTCTAATCACCTCTTATCTTTTTAACTATAATTTCTGAAAGGCAGAACATAACACAAGAACTTTCCACTCTTTAGAGAGCAGAAGTAAACCCTGCACAGTACTTCTGGCATCATTCAATAAAATCTAGATATCCTGGCCACTGCTGCTTAGATAATTACTGTTACTACATTCAGCTATGTTAATACATTAAGGTGACACAAAGCATAGTTCAGTGAGTGCTACAAAGAAACCCAGGTCACCTCTTCACAGGAACCCTGGCACAAGTGAGTAGCTATTCCAGTTGATAAACTAAGGCCAGTGCCAAATACACAGACACAAAGATAGCATAACATGGAGGAGAAGGATATACAGCCAAAGTCCAGAACAGTAAGTTCCCACTAAGGTCACATCAGATCACGTGAAGAACTGGGGACTGACCAAGAGAAAGGGCATCCTCAGTACTCAGAAATCGAAAAGCCATCTTCCTGCTGCACCAGTCAGTTAAACAGGCACATGCCACATACTGCAAAGAGCTAAACATCAGGAAAATAGCTTGCGTGAAATGATTCTCCTTTTGTAGCCTGGGACCTCAAGCTGCCCTCAAGCATGGTCCTTGTTCTCTCAAAAATCAGGCTTAGTGTAGATTCAGCTTTACCTTCCCATGCAGCTCATGACCTAACCACTTAAGTTCTTACAGCAGAAATCTCCACTCTGAACCAATTCAGCTGCCAGAAACTCTCCTGCAGCTTGCTACACGGAACTTATAAAAACTAAGACGTCTCAATTGCCATCCTATATTGATGTTAGCGATCCCAGCTATCCTCCCTTCCTCAAGACAAAGCCTGGAGCATCATTCAAGTGTGCTCATGCCCCACATTCAGAGGCACAAGTGTAGCGATCAAATATGAACAAGAACAAAGACTCATTTACCGTTTATTGCAAGTAGGTCTGAGAAAGAAAGATGCCTCCTCCTCATTCCCCTCCCAACGGCAGACTAGGTTATAATATATGCGACAGAGCATGGGACTGCAACAATCACCATTTTATAGCGCTCTCAAGAGACCAAAGTCCTTATTATAATGTTGATGTAATTTTATTAACACATCAACCATCTAAAGATTCTGCTCAGCATCCAGTCCAATTCTTCACCTTTTTAAAAAATTAAAAAAGAAAAGTACCACCAACTGGTATTTTGAAGTCTTTCTTTTTAAAAAGAAAGAAAAAAAAAGAAGAAAGTATTTCTCTCAAATTTATTTTTTCCTACCTGAGCTCCCTCATACAAGATTAAGGAGATATTTCCTTCTACTTACTGAGTAGAAACTAGCCCTGTTAAATACTTCATGCCACAAATATTTTGAAAGACCAAAACCCCACTGCATATTCTACATAGGCACAGACAATTTATTTGGATCAGTTTTGTTTCTTTTCACCCAAACTCTGCAGATTAACCAAGTTATCCTACAAGCATTACCTCTGCTACAGAATTCAGAATATACACTTTCCTGCAAGGAACATAACACTACAAGACCATGTCAGTAACGTACAGGAGGCACTATCTGCAAAATAGATTCTCACCACACGTGAGTCAAAGGTGCACACGTGAGTCAAGTCAAAGGTGCAGTTACATCCTACAAAGGTCAGACGCGTATCCTTAATTCATTATCACCATCTGTAAATAGGACAAAGGTCTGAACTAAATACGCCTGAGAACCACGGGACTTCTCCAGTTTGCTGCCAGGCAGGATACAGGGCGATCCTGTAAGAATATTTCAGGATCGCATATCTCAGGAGCTACATATCTGGTCCAGTACGTACAGAGGCATAAGGCTACACTAAAAAAAGTTTATCTTCCCTATAAATGATTAATTGTGGATCAGGCAAGGATAAGCTTTTCTTGTGTAACTTTGCACTCAAAAATTCCTTTCCTGCCTATGCCATTGAACGCTGGGTAGCCATGCACTGCCAGATTTATACATCAATTATAAATAAAATATAAAATATTAATAAAATATAAAATCAACATCAGGCATTGAGACATGCCTGATGACCAAGCCTGAGCAGTACACTGAAGACTCCCACCAATGCTGTGCTGGAGTCCCTCATCTCTGGCATCCCTCTCTGCTCGTCCTCCCCAGAAGACTTCTGGGTGAAGACAGAATGGTCAATGCAGACAGCCAGTATGCCAGGTAGTTCCGCCAGACAGTCACTGTCACAGGGCAACCCTCTAGCCTGGCTGAGTCTTAGCGTTATGAGACTACCGGCCAAGTCTGCTAATAACTGACCTTGTAGCTGAAAAGTTTACTTGGGCCAAAGCCAGTCATTTCTTATCAAAGTTTTTGCAGTCACTGTCAGAACATCATTTGATTGATTACAAGGAGTTCATTCTGCATCTTCAGTATACCTAAATCAGAGAAGATAACAGAACACAGAGTTCACACTAACTCATCTGCTTCCCACAAGTTTAAAGGCATTACCTGTGACTCAAACACTGACCTAACAATTCTACTCAGCTCGCACCCTGTTTCCCAAGTGCATGAGAAAAGGGCCTTCTTCAAACCACACAACTCATAACATACCAAGAGCAAGAACAGGCCTCCATTCCCTACAGACTCAATAAATACAATCTTTCTTGCTTGCTATTTTAAAGCACATTATACACAAACATGGGGAGTTATTTAACATGCTATTAACACAAGGTGAAACTGCTTTCAAAACTGGTTCAGTGTATCCAAATTAGGCCCTTGGGAGAAGTCAGAAGATAGGTGGTTGAGAAGCTGCTAGCAAATATCTTACAACAGAAAGAAGGCTGTCAACTGGGATTTCAAAAGGTAACACTGCTTCACTTGTTTGATTTTGACCTTATGTTGTTCAACCCTTAAAGATGAATTATGAGCTCCAAAACTGCCTCAGCAGGATTCAAGACACACAAACCATAAAGAGGTTGTATTAAAGTGTATACAGCATTTGAGAGATACTACAGTCTGACAGCATGTGAATTTTATTCTTTCATCTTAAAAAAAAAAAAAAAAAAAAAAGCTTTTAACTCAGTAAAAATTCAGGTCTTCTCTTATAGGCATAATCATTTGTTTCTAGATGATTGTGAATGGAAAGGAAGTCAAGGCATTGCACAGAATAAGATTCCCTTCTTCCTCTGTCCCTTATAATTGCTGAGAATTTTAGTAGGTTATGCTTAGTATCATTAATACAGAGTATTCCAAAAAGCTTGCAGAGTAAAATAGTTACAGAAAGAGAGCCTAAAACAAAGATTAAAGTAGAGGTATGACAGAAAAGAAATCATTTATCAGAAATTAAAAAAGATTTAATTTTATGATTGCATTGCTAAAAAATGATTTTTAAATGATCTTTTTTAATGATTGCAATTGCTATAAAAAAAAAAAAAAAACATTTCTCAATCTATCCATCGCAGATTCACTTGCAAAAGAGCTAACTGATAAACTATCACAGAAAACAGTACAGACACAATGTTCTCCAAGAGCTAGAAGAGTCCAAGATCCATACTTCAAAAACAGAGTCATTCTGAGGAGCCTGAAGCAAACCGAGCCCTGCAGAGTCTGGCTGCAGCAGTGCAGTTATGCTTCTCCAGTACCCGAGAAGTGAATAATACAACTCATGTGGATGTTTGGACAGCTGGAACTTGAAGATCAAGGAGGACATATCAGGCAAAGAAAGAGGTGATGATTTCAGCAGAAGAGAAGCTGAGGTAGTTTCACAGAGGAAAGCTGGTATGAAGGCAGCAATAGGCAGAGTCATATGAGTTCAGGAGAAAAAAAAAGTATCACAAGATCAAGGACGACATCAGAATTATGGCAGAGGCAAATGGACAGTTATAACTGAAAAGAGACAAGGGTTATGTTTGCTTTGTTTCTTAGAGCTGAGAGAATTAGTCCATCAGAAGATATTCAGCAACACAACAGAAGAGGTTACAGCAGACCAAGTGCACCACTTCAGTCTGTATC
Source organism: Rhea pennata (assembly GCF_028389875.1). Lineage (NCBI taxonomy): Eukaryota > Metazoa > Chordata > Aves > Rheiformes > Rheidae > Rhea > Rhea pennata. Next base: position 8,007,790 of record NC_084680.1, read on the forward strand.
TAGATGCTGGGATCAATTCCACCAGTTCAATTGTCTGGAACTTCCGCAGCAAAGATGAAGCCTTAGAATAGCACTCCAGTCCTGCAGTTAATTAGGATCGGTAGGAGAACAATCATATTAGCAAATACACAAATACATTCTTTTAATAGTACATCCTTACAACAATACAACACCAGTTATAATGGAGAAAATGCAGTCTGGGTTCAACTAGCCATACTTCCATTAAGTTCATATTTTCAGTTCTAGAAGTCTATATATAGATTTTCATAAGTGAAATCAAGAAGTAGTGTTAACAATAAAACATTTTGGAGGTAGATGAAAATTAAGTAGTAAAAGAGCATCCCTCTGCACAGCATAATGAGAAAGCCTTTTATTCATCTGGTTGTTTTCTTTGAGCAGTAAGGCAATAAAGTACGTGATTTGTTTTGTGCTAACCAGCACAAACAAGTATTTCTTTAGAAGGCATACTGACTTGGCATACTGTATTTGTCAGACATTTTAAAAGTAACAACACGGTTTAAAAAGGGGGGGGGGCATTATTTACATAAGCAAAGTCCACCCCGAAGGACACACATACAGCTCCATTCTCACCCCCACCACTGAAGGCCGCCTCTGAAACAGAAAGCGGCAGTTTTCCAAGAATGCTAGAAAGAGTCTTATCTTGGTAAGAACTATCAAGTGCTGAAATTATTAAAGGAGCCAAAATGTTGCTCATTTTCTTTTCGCATTGCAGGCTAAAGCTATTATTGTTACCACAAGGACTTTTAGCTTATTAACGTAGAGAGATTAGCAACTTGCAGCTAAGATCAGTGATAACCTGACATTTGAGCCTAATATTTTCTGAATTCACCTTCCAAACACTAGAAGGTAGCTCCCATACGAAATGTACTGTTACATGGAAGAAAAAAAGAAATAGGGGCCAGAGTAACAGAGTATTTTACTAATCAAAAGCAATGCATGTGATTTATGCCTGCATTTGTCTCCAAACACCACGCCTATGAAAAGGTTTTCATTTTGACCGTTAAGCATTTTTTTTGAATATAACTTCACATTAGTGACCCCAGTTGTTGAAAGATCATTTCTTGCTAAGGATGTGGGACAAAGAAAGAATGATTTAATAGCAGAACTGCTGGGAAGCAGGAAGTTTATTCATTTTTTCCCCTAGAAATTAAATAAGGTGGGAGCTTTCTAGCCAGCTCTCTGAGGACTGTTTTCACAGGTCAAACTAGAACTCAAAAGTTTTGAACTCTGCATCCTCATTCCTAATAGATGCATTTTACACTGCTGAACAGGATGCTCCGCAACACTAACAATGCTTTACAAACTCTATTCATCTAACCATCACTTCCTGCATAGTGGAAGAGTAGGAAGGATAAATGTGGCTCTGAGAAAAGTGCTGAGAGGAAGTAAAGGACAGAGGGACAATATTGACAGACAAGGACTTCTGCAGAAGTACATGCTAGTCAAGGAGCATCCAGACAGCATTTCCCTAAGACAGAGTAGTTTCAAACCGTGCAAAATGTTTTTTCTCTGCTGTTCCTGAAGCCTAGCAAACAAAGAAAGTATTTACTGGAAAGTAAAAATGCATTTCGTTTCATAGCATATCCTCCTAGCTTGGAAAATGTCAGACTGGATTGAATAACACACCCAGGAAGGGATTGCAAATTGAGATATGCATGCAGACGTAAGCACAGAACATTCCAGTGGATGAAACAGAGACTTTTCCAGAGTTAAGGGATTCAGTGCCCATGAGTGGCAGCAGCTCAACATTTCACAGGCCATGCACAGGTGATTTATGTTACAATCATATTTCATTACCAAAGCACACAGTGCAGAAAATCACCATGGCACTAAGATTATTTTTAGAAACAACAGTACTAAACTACTTGCAAGATCTTGACATTGCCAAAGAATCTCATGCTTTAAAGCAACAAAGAAAATGCCAACCCATCTCCCCTAAAAATTTAAAAATTAAGATGCTGGGGAGTCAAAGTTAAAAAGCAACTAGAAGCTTTGAAAAGGATGGATGTATACAGTTAAAGCCACTCAAACAAGTTGTGTCACCACTCCCAACACAGGGAGAAAAGAAGCTGAATTAGATGTCTTTTCTGTGACTCAAAAGTTATCCTTAAACTACTCTCTTCCTGCAAGATTTAGGCACTCTGAGATCATCCATCTCTGACTGCATCCATATTTCTTGATGTATTAACAGGTGAGGATACTCAGCATTTTTATGATCCTGCAGGTAACATACAAGAGGCCACACAGTGCAGCCTCTTTTTTCTTAAAAAAAAAAAAAAAAAGAAGAAGAAGAAGTGTGCACTGAGGACGAGGACAAGCTTATTACTCTGATTCCTAAACACCTACGTTACACTAACTAGAATATTGCAACATAATTTATGTTGAACCTTGAAACCTAGAATCTTCACTGTACAGCATCACATAAAAAAAAGCTGTATGACCACAAAAGAGCACAGCTTCCAGTACTGAAGCAGAAAGTCAGTGTGATGCGTATTTTGTATGTCACATGCAAACTATACAAACAGAGCAGCCTTCTCATCCTTGAGTTGCTCACAACCCCTTAAAGTAATTAGGGAAGTGAATTTAGCATATATAAACTATCTTGGGATTATACAAGTAAGAACCTGGTGCCAAAGCGAGGAAATACAATGAAAACTGCATGACAGCCTGAGTGCACCTATCCCTTCATTCCTTCAAAAGTTTAAATAAGCATGCAAGCTTCCTACTGCTCAGGCTTGGAGGAAGGAGATTATTTTATGGTTCTTTGTGCAAGCAATAGGTTTGCAATCTCAGGTCTCTTCAGTTAATAAATACACAAACCTGTAGCTAGCAAGGAAGTGAGTTCCTCCAGCATCAGCTGGATCAGTAGAGCTGCTTTTAGGAAAACACAGGGGCTGGAAATGCCCAAGAACTCCGTGCAGGGCAAAGCAGGCAGCTGCACCTCCCCGGACGCGCACGCCTGTTCTCACTCCAGGCCCTTCCTGCTAAGCATCAGGACCACAGGGAGATAAGAGGATGCAAGTGTCGGCATGCAACGGCCAGGCGCCTGCTGCCACGACGAGCCCACAGGGGTCCCCGGCCCCGGCCGAGGCGCGGCCACCGCCTCCCCGAAGTGGTGCTCGGAGCCCCCGGCCCGCCCGGCAGCACTGCCCCGGCCCGGCTCACCAGCACGTCCAGCTCGGTGCGGTGCAGCCCGAGGCGGCCCAAGCCCTCGGCCAGGTCGTGGATGCAGAGCGCGCCGTCGCGGTTCACGTCGAGCTTCTGGAAGAGGGCGCGGAGCCGCCGGTCCTGCTCGGAGGCCTCGCACAGAGAACGCCCGCAGGGGCTCGCGCTCCCGCCGCCGCCGCCGCCTTCCGCCCCCGGTACGGGCGCCGCGGCGGCGGCGGCGCGGGGGGAGCCGCAGGGGCAGAGGACGCCGCTCACGACCGGGGCGGCCAGCGAGCGCCGCGCCCCCGGCATCGTCCCGCCGCCGCCCAACCGCCCGGCACGCGCGCCCGACGCCGGCAAATGGCGGCGCTTCCGCCGCCGACGCCGCGAGGCATCGACACTGCCCGCTTCCGCCTTCGCGCCACGCGCCGCGGCCGCCACGTGACACGCCGCCTCGGCCAATCGCAGCGGCATGCGCGCCGGCGTCGGCGGACACTCCCCCTCCCACACCCCCCTGCCTCCACGCGCTCGCCGCCGGGCAGGCGGGGGCTAACGTCAGGCGGCCGCCTTCCTCTCCGCCAATGGGAGCAGAGCGCCGCGGAAGGGGGCGGTACAACATCACCAAGAGAGCTCCCATTGCTTAAATCCGCGGGAGGAGGCGGAATAAAGGATTCATCGCTCCAATCACATGGAAGCCAGCAGTAAGTTTAATCTTGACGGACGTGGCACGTACCCAATAGCTTACACAGCAGAGGGTGGTGCTGTTTTGATGGAAGTACCCAATGGAATCAGGGCGGTGGAAGTTGTGGGTGGGCCCCGCCGCTCGCAGACCGCACGCAGGCCCAGTAGCCCGAGGCAAGCAGCGGGGCGGGGCAGTTTCTCGCCCCCCCACGACGGGCGGCGCGGCAGGCCAATGGCAGCGCGGCGGCGCCCGCGGGAGGCGAGACGTCCGCTTGACAGGCAGGAGTGCGGCCCAATCAGGCGGGGCAGGAAAGGGGGCTGATTCTGGAAGCCATTACGCCAGTGTCGCAGGGTGGAGGCCGTTGAGCGGGGCCTGCTGGGCGGCTGCGGTACGCAATTTGCGTATCGTTGGCTGTGGAAAGGGGGGGAGCTGGGGGGGACTGGCACCTCTGGGCCCTGAGGGGCCTCGGGGCCCCCCCCGTCGTCCCTGGCCCAGGGGGTCAGCAGGCCTGGGGGGCCCTGCTGCACCTCTGCCCTGCCCAGCCTCCCCCTGGTCCCCCTGGGCCCAGCCCGGCCCCCACGGCCTCCAGGTGCCCCCCAGTGCCAGTCCCTGGGTGCCCCCCCATGGCCATGGCGTCGCCCCCGGCGCCCCCCGCCAAGAAGCGGAAGATGAACTTCTCGGAGCGGGAGGTGGAGATCATCGTGGAGGAGCTTGAGCGGGGCAAGCACCTCCTCATCAACCACTTCAACGCCGGCGTGCCGCTGGCCGCCAAGGCCGCAGCCTGGCACGACATCCTGCGCCGCGTCAACGCCGTCGCCACCTGCCACCGCGAGCTCCCCGAGGTCAAGAAGAAGTGGTCCGACCTCAAGACCGAGGTGCGGCGCAAAGTGGCCCAAGTCCGAGCTGCCATGGAAGGAGGCGAGAGCCAGAACGGCAACGGCAACGGGCCAGAGAGTGAAGACCCGACGGGCGCCGCTACCACCCCGGTCATCCTCACCCCCATGCAGCAACGCATCTGCAACCTGCTGGGAGAAGCCACCATCATCAGTTTGCCGAGTGGGGACTGCAGTGCAAGTGACGGTACCGAGATACCCATCACCGCTTCTGCCACCACTGTCACCCTGACCCAGAGTGAGTGCTGCACCCACTGAAGATGCTCTGTGCTGAACTGGAAGATCAAAAGGGGGCCCCTGGCACCCTTCATGAGGAGACCAGGATCCTTGTGCAGGGAAGCCCCCATCAGAAGGAAGCCTCTGCATCTGTGTAATGAAAATGCCATTCCCAATGCGTCCTTGTGCTGTAGGGGAGCAGTTGCAAGATATGCACGTACTGAACGTCAGCTTTAGTAGCTGGGGTTGGCAGTAGGCACAAGGAAAACAAGTATTCTTTGAACCTTGCAGGTTGGGCCCCTTCTCTGGGGACAAGAGCAGAGGAAGAAACATCTCCAAGGCTGGCTTCCTCCTCTGCCTCAAACAAGAGCTGACTTTCTAACAAATGCCATTTTGGTTTTCTTTCTCTGTGTGATGTTTGGTTAATGCCACTCGGAAAGATCATTCTGAATCAGAGGCTGAGAAGTGATTTTGTCTAGATTGTCTGTTGTATGCCCTATTCCTTTGGAGCCTGGTTTGTATAGCCTAGAAGGAAGCTGAGATGAGGGTGGGTGGAGTAGACTTAAACGGATCATTTTGTGCATTCACTGTTCAGTCTATGTTATCTCCCTGAACAGGCAATAAAGTCCTGTTATATTAATTGAATAGACCTGTAGATAAAAATACCCGTATTGCAGCTACTTCTTACGCCCTTTCTTTCCTTTGTTCTCAGTTCCTGCAGAGACAACCTACCACAGTCTAGAGGATGGAGTTGTGGAGTACTGCACTACAGAAGCCCCCACGACAGTTACTGCTGAAGCACCCTTGGAGATGATGGCACATCAACACGAAGTGTCTGCAAAGCCTCAGGAGCTGAAAAGCCGAATTGCCCTGAACTCAGCCAAGCTCTTGCAGGAGCAGCGAGTGACCAACTTGCATGTGAAGGAGATAGCCCAGCACCTGGAGCAGCAGAATGACTTGCTTCAGATGATTCGTCGTTCTCAGGAGGTGCAGGCGTGCGCACAGGAGCGACAGGCACAAGCGATGGAAGGAACACAGGCTGCACTGAGTGCCCTCATCCAGGTCCTCCGCCCCATGATTAAGGACTTCCGTCGATTTTTGCAGAGCAATACACCCAGTCCTTCCGTGACTGCTGACCCCAGCCAGACTGGGCAGCAAGATGGCATTATCCAGTGAAAGAAACACTGATGGGACTTCTTTTCTGGAAAAACTGCCTGTGCTGCTGTTGGACACATGGAGTCAAGGGATGATAGCTCTTGTCAATGTGAAATGGCTCGCCTTAGACTCTTAATACTGAGCCTAAACAGCTTTCTATCTCTGCTAATCTTATGCTAATCTGCCTTTTCAGATTCATCATACAGAGTGGTAGCAGAATGTGTAATAAACCAGGAACTTAATGTTGATTGCTTTAGTTCCTCAAAAAATAGATTTATAAAAAAAGACAAATATTTTTTTATTTCTGTTTGAAAAAAACTCTCCTAAAAGTGACACCTCTCTCTTTCTCTCTCAAGATCTGTAGCCTTTAAGTGACTTCTAATGTGGAGAGTCTTGTTATATCCCAGTGTGGAAGCTGCCAAGGTACAGTTAACATAAACTGTAGCGCAGGGTAATTAATGCATTTCTGTCTCTTGCTGAAAGCATTTACTGCAATGTGGTACCTGAGGTGGAGCAACCTTCTCTCTTTGCTAAGAGTTTGTGGATACTGCTCTTGGAGCATGAAATCCGGCCCACGCAGAAGACCAGCACCAAGCTTATATACAGTTTAAATCCCATCCACATCCCCTGAGGGTATAAATGAGATTAAATTAGTGCATACACCTCATGTTCTGTCTGTGTGCAGTGATAAAATTTCACTTTAAACTTAACAGAGGTGCTGAAAAATTCTTCTCTTTGCTCCCTAGATACTCTCCTGGGATATGCATTGGAAATAATGTATTAGCTGTCTCAGCATAGTTAATAGACAAGAACATGTATGAATTTCATTCAGGTGGGTTTACAGGTGAGACTCCACCTCTATCTCATGCTAGGCCTGCATAGTTGGTCATCTCTAATAACTTAATCCATCAAAGTGAACCTGGACTACGGAGCTTCAGCCAAGCAGTAATTCCCAGCAACCTTTATTTAGGAGTTTGAGTGGATTTTTGGAGCATTACTTTGTTTTGCTGGGGTGGGAAGGGTGTCCGTTTTGTACTTTTTAGGAGCCAAAAGCAAGTTTAGCAGTTCTTAATTAGTCCTGCTGGATGACTTTGGTTTGCATTCTGAGAAACGGGCCTGGGATTCGCCTCACCTATTTTCTTACCATTATATTGGAAAATAACATTTGCAGCCACTTCTCTCTCTGATGTGTTCAAGCTATTAGGCTTGATCCTAAATAAGAAAGGATAATTTCATAGGGTGGTAAATGTGATTGCTATAGACTTGCAGTGACTTTGTAAACTTTAAAACAAGGTGATTTTAGATGATGAGCTCCACTTGTATGTGCATGGAAGCAGACTTCAAAAAAAAAGGGAAGAAAAAAACATAGCTCTTTTCTCCCCATGCCTTGCAAAGTATGTCATGCTTATGGGCTTATTGCTTGCCAAGTGTTCCTTTTGGAATGGAACTTTTTTAGAGCTGGTATCTGCTTGCTGTTAAATCTTGAGGACTGAGGAGATGGTGAACAAAGACTGATGAGGGATTGAATTTGCACAATCAAATTATAAACATTACATAACCCTTTATGGTGGAATACTGATGGGAGACCCCTGGTTAGAGCAGCAGGTGAACTGGCTGTCGCTGCCTGTCTCTGGCCAGCACTAATCTCCTCTCCTCTGCAAGTCTTGACTCCTGATGGAGGAATGAAGAACAACGCGGTTGACCTGTGGAAGACTCCTGACCCTCTCCCGCTGACATCTCTGTGCTGAGTCAGGACAGCATCAGCTGCGTCTTCCCACCTTCTCTGGCATTCAGTCGCATGAGTAAAGCTTGCCTGACTCTCAGACTTTATGGAATTAAATCAATTGCTCAATTGAAATTTATTTTTAAAGCTGAAAACTATGTCATATGTTTTGTTTTACCTCATTTGTGTAATGAACTCTCCTTTACAAATATGAATTTTAATAAAAATTTACATTTTTGGTAAACGTGCTGTTTCAGTTCCTCAGCTTGCTCCAGGGAAATACTGCTTCATGAAAACAAGTTTGCAACGCAGAGTATTCAGTCAGCAAAGGCAAAGAAAGTTGCAAACAGCCAAGTGGTAATTTTTTCTCTTGTTCATGAGCTTTTCAGCCTTTTATTTACATAATTATGGTCTTTTTTTTTCAAATAATAGCTTTTACAGCCTTACCTCGTGGCACTTGTGTGTGATAGATTACCAAAGTATACTAATCTTCCAACTGCTCTGGATGTACTACGATAGCCCAAAGTGATGGATGAATTACTGGCCTTTGGATTTAAATTGCAGTGTTATTTTTTTTCAGTGACTAAGCACTTAAACTGTTTTATTGTTTCATACAAGTCAATGCTTTGCCCTTGGAACCACCCATTTTCTTGTCTTTTCTGGATAAATACAGAGCTTAGTCAAGCCAGTAGCGTTCAGGTATAAATTCCATGTACACATTTTTGTCTCATTAAAAAGATGTAGCAACATTTTAAATATAGGGCAAGCACCAAGGGCTTGGTCGTTGCTCATGTCAAAGTCATCAAACTTCAGAAGGAAGGAAGCAAATGTGTCCCTCTGTGACCACAAGGCAGGCAAGAAAGTGTCAGATACTGGCAGAGAGAGACACTGAAGGTTCATAAGAGGTTAAACAGAAGAGGTTTAGTAAAGAATTTACACTCCAAGCTGCATGGGGAGCCCCAGGAACCGCAAGGAGGGGTCACCGATGGGAGGCTGTTGGAGGCACAGGTTGGACACCCGGACTGGACTTGACTTGTTCATAAGGGCCCCTTAAATCTCCTAGAACCATTTCCTTATCTCAGCTGTGCTAACCTTGAGCAGCTACTGCGCAGGAAGCAGCTAGACGTTGTTGACCAAGTGGAATATGCATGCCTGGCCCTGATGGGAATTTGGTCAGCGTGTAGTTTCATATGCTGGGGCTGCCATCACGGACTCAGCCAGTCACTGACTCCTCGGAGGGCCAGATCTTCCACACATGTTCTCATGACATAGAATGAATACCATGCGGAGGGTCTCGGTCGTTACCTATGACAAGGTCATCAAACTTCAGAAGGCAGGAAGAAAATGTTGTCCTCCAAAGTCAAAACCAGGCAGGAAGAGGGAACAGGGCACTTACAGTGCTACTATACATGCAGGGTTTTAACTAATTATAGAACTTGTGCCCAAGCAGGACAAAAACAGAAATGAAATCTCACAAGTGTTTGTGTGTGCTCCTTTATTGCTCTTTTTACATCTAGAGCTACGTATTCAGCAGCCAGAGTGAATACAGCTGTTCAGACAGCACAGAGATGTTCTACGGCCGGGTGCACTGGAGGGGAGAGAGCAGAGCAGGGCAGCAGCAGGCAGCTTTGCAACTCTCTGGCTGCTGGAGAAATGAAATAGTCTGTTTGGTGGAGGACACCAGTGACTCAGAAGACAAACTTGCAGCAATTGTCAGAGTGGCCTAACTGCTTGCAGCACCACTAGCCACCTCGAGAGCAAAAATCCGGTTTTAAAGCTCAGCTAGCGAGTGACAACGTGTGGCTCAGTTGCAGCTTTCCAGGAGATGGCAGTGCACAACGAGGCAAGGTGCAGGCATCCTGCGCAGCAAGTCTTCAGTAAAGTCTCTTGCACTGTGAAGCCCTGGCAGGGTGGTCCCAGAGATGAACCTTTTCATCCAGACCTTTTGTAATCATACATGATCCTCTCACTGTTGAATCTTTTTGGGGCTGAAAATATAAAATCATAAAATATATCAATCATACTTATATGTCAGTATCCCACGTGTACGGTGCACTTCAGTAGCTACATCACAATTCTGGGAGCTGATGCCTGCAAAGGGACAGACTGACATCATCTGCATATTCATCTAAATTACTTTTATCTCCCCCAGCGTATTTTTAAGTTTGTCAAGCCAGTTCTCGCAAAGCATTCTTCTGATGTTTTTCTGTTGATGTCTGAGAGGTTATTGCCAGCAAAAGTGTGATCTGTTGTGTTTAAATATGAAAATCTAAGCATTTTAATTTAAGATGCCCTGTCTTTCTTGAAAGCACCTGACAAGAAGCTTCACATGAATGATCAGCACAGCTTCCAGATTGCATTTTATGAGTAAGAATGAAACTCAAGTAACCTGCAAACTGGGCTCATGAGCCCTACAGTCGCAGTGCTGCAAGGCACTTTGTCACAGGTGCCCAGGCCCAGTAAGGATGGTTTCTGCTGGCTGTACTGCCTGGGATCTCAAATTAGGGGTGACAGCAGCAGTCTTGGGGGCTGCAACCAGAAAAATGGAACCCGCTGGAGAGTGCTGTGCTACCACTGCCAATGCACCTCGGCCCTGGAGAGCGCTGAAGGTGACACCTGGGCTGTAGACACAGGACAACGTTTAATAAACCTGTCAGGCCTCAAAGCAAAGCGCATTCCAGTTTGAAGATTTTGGAAGGGGCAAACCAGCTCCCTTGCTGCTGATAGGGCCTCCCAGGAGCAACGGGAGAGCCCTGCTGCACTTTCCTAAGAAACACTGGGAGGATACGGAAACCAGTAAACAAAAAAAAAAGCCAAACAGCAGGATTTTCAGGTCTGGCTGCATGCTTGGAGAAAGGAATCCACTGACTCCACTTCATACTCTTGTGCTCCCTTTCCTCCGCAGATAACAGGATTCCCAGTCCCTGCAAGTCAGAAGCCCACTATGGAGGTGTTTTCTTTGCACGCACAACAGCAATCCCAGCCTGGCAGAGAAAGTGAAATGATCCCTGGCCTTTATTATGACATGTTCGGTTAAATATGGAACTAATAAAAAATAGAAACAGATCAAAGAGGAGCTTATAGCCTATTATTAAATTAAGCTGAGAAGATACAAGCTTAGAGTAACCCTGTATCATAGGATAATCCTGTCTAATGGAGATGGATACACATCTCCCTTTGCACAGTTTCCAACAGCCTGCGCAATACAGATGGGGCTCAAATCACTGCAGCACCCTGCCTCACGGGCCTGTCCATGCAGCCTGTGCTTGCGGCGTACACCACAGCCAGCAGCTGCACCCTACCCTCCTTTGGGGGCTCTCCTGGCCCGGGGATCCCCCGGAGATCTTGGAGAAGTACCTGCTGTGGATGCCCGACCGCAGCTCCTACCACAGTTTCATAGAGCAGGTGCACCGCAGGTGTTCGGCCACTAGCAGCGCAAAGAATGTATTTACAGCGTAAAGCGTTTGTGATAGTCTTTCTTTTTTCTTTATTTTTTTTTCATATGACGAGACTGAAAGCCTACTAAAGCCATTTTAACAGAGGTTACTACATATGTAATAGAGGAGATCCATTATTGTGTTTACATGGTTGTAGCAACTGTATATAATTTAGTTTTCAAATTTTCATCATTTGGCTGCTAGGACAAGTGTATTTGCCTGATGATATTTTCCAGAGGAACAAACAGATGATGTAGTTTATAGGGCTTGATGATTTACTCATGTATCTGGGATTCCTCTGGGCTTAGAGATAGAATTAGATGACTTACCAAATGCTTTACAGAATCTATCTCAATTCACTCCACTTCACTGAGTTTTGCACGTTTTGAACTGATCTTGTCTCATTTCTTCCTTGCTTATTTATCTCAGTGCTCCAAGCTGGGAGTAGAGGAAGAATGCAGGAGGCAGGAAAGCCATTTCTGTCCCTGATCACACCTCAGGTATGGAGGGGAGCAGAGAGCACGGATCTCAGCCCCTCGCTGGTGAGTCACAGCTCTTCAGTGATAGCAGGGGTGAAGCCCAGCCCGAAGCAGAGCCCAAGCTGATAAAATAGCCAGAGCTGATAAGGTAGTGCCCTGTGCCAGCAAAAGTTGAGGCAGCACTCGGGAGAGGCAGCAGAAAAGGCTTAGGTCTAGAAGTGCGTGGGTGAGGACCCGGCTGATGTTCATGGAGCAGAGGTGAGGAGGTGTGCACAAGGGAGCTAAGGCAGTAGTAGAGCAATCACCAGCATGGGAAGATCTGCACCTGGGGCAGGTAAAATTAACATATATCAGACTATCCCGCTCACATGCATGGCCCCTTACTGAATGGTTTAGACTGGATCAGATAATAGAGAGCGAGCAGAGTGGTGGATGGACGGAGCTAAACTGCTCTCCGGTCTGAAAGAAATAGGGGACTACTATCCCTGTGTTGCAAGATTTGGAAGAATTAGAGACTCCCAGGTGCTATCAGCATCCAGTCTACTTCCCATGTTCCCTCTGTGGTACCTCCACGGGGCTTAGACTAACTCACTGACTCCAGCATCTCTCTCAGCCGGGCACATCAGAGGCATTTGGCAAAGTACTGTCCCTTTAAAAATGTGAATTTGACCGGAAACAATTATGCAGTATAAACACAGAAAAATCAACAGGGTGAATTTCTAACTAATAAAGATTTAATCTCAAAGTCATGAGACTGCCTTTGTTAGGAAAATATACATACCCCTGAGAATCCAACTACAGTTGCTATATTACACACTGTTTAGCAGTTCACTGGGCATTTTTCCAAATCTGTTTATTTTTAACATCAGCCACATTATTCAATTAATTATAAAAACACTGAAGTTTTCAAGAGATGTTTCTGATAAAAATGCGTGAGAACAGCAGGGATTAAAATCTCTGTAAACTTTAGCATTCAGGCCTGTTGCTATAAACAATGAGAGAAGTCCTCCAAGGAGGTTATTTATCAGAGTGAATCATCCCAGATAACAGAAAGCCTCCTCCCACACCACAAACAGAAGGATCATGTGTCCTTCCTCCAGCGATGGAAGCAAATATCGATGTGTCTGTCAAGGTGTTCAGGGTAGAGAATGAGAAGCGCAAAGGACTGGGCTGGATTCTTTAGACGCTTCCCATATTCGACCTTCCCAGTCTGACAAATACTAAGTATCAAGCTGACAGAGTCCTTCCCAAGAAACCAAGAAACAGAAAGCAAAAACCAACCCATGTCTGCCAAAGTCTTGTGACCTTACAACCACTAGGTATCAACCGACAGCATGGCTTCAACCTCTGCTTTTGAGAACAGCCTCTCCAAACCCTGCTGTATGGGAAAACTGACGTCTCCCACAGCAGCTTCATTGTGCCGGTATGGGAGAAATGTATTCCCAGCCCTAAGCCTGTGTATGTGATCAACCTAGCAAGTAACAGCCATCCTAACAAAGAGTTTGGTCTAATCCAACCTTTAACTTTCACCCAGGCCAACTGCTGTGTGGTTTTCCTATCGGATTTTTTTCTGAAAAGGTTCACGTTGTGGTATTATTGAGAGCTCTGATACTGTCTGCGTGGATGACAAAGATTAAAGGCATGGGATCCGGGCATCAAAGCTCGGCTAAGGGAGCTGTGCTGGTAAAGAGCAGCGCGGGGGCCCTAACGGCTGGAAAACGGGCTGCTGGGGACAGCCCGGGGCACGGCCGCAGCAAGGGCTCCTCGTGGGGCGCTCCGGGCGGCAAGGGGCAGCGCTGAAGGGGACGCGGAGCCCGCGCCCGCCACGGCTGCCCCCTCCCGAGGGCCGGCGCCCGCCACCCCCTCAGCGAACCGCCGCCGCCCCCCTGCCCCGCTGAGGCGACACCCGCGCCGCCGCAGCGCCGCGCGCTTCCCGCCCGCCCCCGAGCCGGGGGGCGGGACTAAGCACGAACCGACAGCCTCCTCCTCCCATCCCCGCTCGTCCTTCCCCGCCCCCTGCCGGGGCAGCCAATCAAAGACCGCCCCCCGGCCCGCCTCCTTGCTGCTGCCCAATCGGGTGGCGCCACTCTCGCGCTCCCCTCCCCCCTCCCGGGACGGAAGGCGGCGGGGGGGTTGCGTAGTGTCGGGTCGGTATTCCCGAAGCGCCGTGGTGGCTTTGCTCTGCCTGGCGGCTGCCTGCGCCGTTGGCGTAGCGGCCGCACTTGGCGTAGCGCTGGCAGCGGTGGCCGTGGCGGGGAGCAGCGGTGGCCGTGGCGGCCGTGTGAGGCGAGGGCAGGAGGTGCGAGCGGGCCGCGCCGCGGGCAGGGCCGCGCCGCGGGCTGGGGGTGCGGCCGGGAAGCGGGCTGGGAGCTGCCCGCAGCTCAGCTCGGGGTTTGGGGGCCGGGAGGTGGGCTCCGACCTGACCGTGGCTCGGTGCGTGGGCTGCGTGGCGGGCTGAGAGCGGGCTGCAGCTCAGTGCATGGGCCAGGATGTGGGCTGAGACCTGGCTCCGTGTGTGGGCCAGTAGGAGGGCTGAGACCCAGCAGCAGCTCCGTGCATGGGCCGGTGGGTAGGCTGAGACCCGGCGGCAGCCCAGTGCACGGCCGGTAGGTGGGCTGAGACCCGGCGGCAGCTCAGTGCATGGCCAGCGGGTGGGCTGAGACCCAGCGGCAGCTCAGTGCATGGCAGGCGGGCAGGCTGAGACCTGGAGGTGGCTCAGTACATGGTCCCTGAGGCCCACAGATGGGCTGAGACCTGGCTGCAGTTCGCTGCATGGTTCGTGGGGCTGGGAGGTGAGCTAAGACCTGCCTGTGGCTGAGTGCATGGGCTGGAGGGTGGGCTGAGACCTCACCAGATTCAGTACGTGGTCCAGGAGCTGGGCTGAGACCTGACTGCAGACTAGTGCATGCTATAGGGGTGCCAGGAGACAAGCTGTGGCCTCGTCACAGCCGAGTGCATAGTCCGTGGGGTCCAGAGGTGGGTTGAAACTTGTCCCCATCTTAATGCATGATCTAGGGGGCTGGAAGGTGGCTGAGACCTAGCTGCAGCCCCGTGCATGGGCAGGCAGGGCTCCTCGAGGGGCTCGTGCTGTGAAGCAGTTAGCAGGCGGCTGCAGGGGAGCAGCCCTCTGCTGAGCTCCTCAGAGCAGACCCCTGCAAGTGTGGTCTGCTGGCTTTAACAGCAAATTAAATAAATAAATAGATAGATAAAAACAGCAAGGAGCAGGAGATTTTCTTGGGTTAATTCACAGTCACTAATTCTTAGTACATGCAAGGATTGTTTACTGCTCAGTGGATAAAACCTCGTCTTCTTTAGATGCTAATCAGCTTTTGGCCTCACGGGCTTAGGTGCTGCATAAATATATAGTGAAATGAAAGTCGCTGGCCCAAAAAATGAACTGGAGAGAACTGTTTGGAGTAGACCTGATGCTAAGGGAAGGCAGCTCAACTCAGTGGGCCTGGCTATTGGACGGTCAGATGACCTGATTCAGTTGTTATGCTGGGTAATCTGGAGCAGACTGCTTTTTCTTTCTTTTTTTTTCCTTCTTTTTTTTTTCTTTTCCTCTGTGCTGGTTTATCTATAAGATATAGGTGCTAACACTTAGTGCTGGTTAGAAAAACAGAAAAGAAACATTTTTTTATTTCTTGAGACTGTTTTACTTGCTGTTATTAGACTGTATGTTAAACTAATCTTGCTCTGTAAATTGCTTCTGAAGATAAGTGAAAATAGGTTTAAAAGAACAGATTTTTTTATTAACCACTTTGCAAAACAGACGCTACAAGGGGAGTGACAACAGTGAGGCTTGCTATAGGCAAGAAGGAGGGAAAGGGTGTTGGGGCCAGGCTAATTGGGGCCATACTTCTTGAGGCTGGTATGAATCTGGACTCAATGTTACCCATCCAAACAGGTTTTAGAGGAGGAGGAGCCTAAGAGTGGCTGGGACTAATTTACTCGTTTCCCTCCCAAAGGCTGACCTAAAGACCTGTAAGAAGTGGTTGCACAAGAAGAGGAGGTAGAAGCTGGCAGCTTTCTGAATGAGCAGCCCACAGACCTAAGGCTTCTTCAGAGACACAAGATGACTTCCTATGAGAGATGCTTTCTGGAGGAATTCTGTTGAAGACAGAGCACTGTAGCCTCAAACTGGGACAGCTCCTGCTGGTCTGGAGCTGAGACTTATTTTTCTCCCTTCTTTTTTCCCTTGGAGATGTTGCAGAGATACAATCTGTCCTCTTCCTCCCCACCTGAAGCCTGTCGTGGCAATGATCCCACAGCCAGACCCAACCACCAAAGAGAGGAGGATTGTGCGTTTGAAGCTGGGCCGTCATTGTAACTGAACTGGAATTTACTCCCTGCTTACACTCCTGGAACGACCTCTGCCGTTCCCCTGTTTGTCTGTGTGTGTTTTGAGCTGCTCCTCCCTAATCTTGTTTGGAATTCCTGGTCCTTCCACACTGAATCTGCCCATGGCTTTCCTGATGAAGAAAAAGAAATTCAAATTTCAGACAAGCTTCACTCTAGAAGAGCTGACTGCTGTCCCCTTTGTGAATGGGGTTCTGTTCTGCAAAATCAGGCTGCTAGATGGAGGAGACTTTGCTAGCTTATCTAGCAGGTAAGAAGCTAACTGGCTGTTCTTTTCCTGCTTTTTCTGCACTTGAATGGTTCGCCATATGGCTACCGCTTGCCTGCCCCTTGATGTGATTTTAATAGTTTTGTTTTAGGGCCCTACATGCCACATCATTCTCCAGAGAAGGGGAAGAATGTAGCTGGAGAGCTCTGAGCCTGGTTACTGTTGTATGATCAGAGCTGGACTGAATTTTCAGAGACTTGGAGGGTGGGGTTTGCACCCCCTGAAAGGGGTTAGTGTTTGTTGATGAAAACTTTTTTCTTCTCTCTCTTCCCCTCTCCCCCTCTCACTTTTTTTTCCTGCTGCCTGACCAAAGTTTTCACAAGCTATTTTAGACCTTGCGCTATACTGCTTTCATGCCTGACTTGAAATTCAGCTCTGTAGGAGGGTGCATCTAAATTGAGCAAATGGACCCTTCTAACTTTGCACTCCTCTTTTGCTTCTGAACTACTGCTCTTGGTAAGAGTGGAAGTAGCTTGCTTTGCATTGCAAATTGCTGTGCAAGGGAAAACTGCTGCCTAGAGTCAAAGTTGTCAGTGTTAAAGACACAGTTGATCTTCTGGAACAAATGTCATTGAGTTTCTAGGTTTATAGTTGCTTTTCTTTTTTTTTTTTTTTTTTTTTTAAGTGATCTGTCATATAGGGACCATTCCACTGCACCTTTTTAAGATTGTCCTGCCACTTTTTCTCTGACTCCTTCAGGAAAATCTGTCCCTTCTCTTGCTACTAATTGCTAATAAAAACCTGCTTTCTTTCCAACTGTGCACGTAGATTATCACCTAGCAGTATGCAAATACAAATTCCGTAACAGCCTGGACTTGCTTTATTTCTGCCTCAAGATGTGAAAGAAGCCTTCAGTGGCTCTCAAAACTTGTTTTTTTACTTTCCTAAGTGACTACTCATTTTTAAAGGTACAGTGTTTGTTTGTGCTAGTTGATAACTTCTTTATCCCAGAAGTAAAGGTTGGTTTGTCTGATTTTCCCCTTTGGGGTACTATACACTAGGTATGTAAGAGCCTTCTCAATCTAGAAGAGGCGATTTTACTGAGGAAGTGTAAAACATTTCTGTCTTGCAAACAGAAGTGGGAAAGGATTGCTGTAAGCTTGGTTTTAATTCCAGAGACATAGTGCAACCTCATCTATAGCTTATGGAAACTGTGGGCATAGAATACCTCTAAAAATGGACTTAAATTTATCTTTTGAAGAAAGTCTACCAAAAGAGCTTTCCCTTACAGTCTTCTCCCCTGAGGCTAGATCCTTGGGTTTGGTTTAAGCAACTTATCTAAGGAATTCAAACAGTATATGAACTTGGAAAGAAATTAACCCCTCTGCTTCCTGGAGTCATAATAAAATGAGCTTGACTGGAGAGTGTCTTAGGAAAAGCTTGTTCTTAGAAGTGTCAGTCTCTATCTCCTCGTCCATGAAGGCAGTATCCAGAAGTGCAGCACTGCTGTCCACTGATGCTGCCAGCCATATGGGTTGTTGTTTTCCGAGCTGGCTGAGGTTCAGCAGTTCTCTCAGTGCACAGTGTGTTGCAGACTGCAGATGTGTTCCAGCAGCGAAATCATCTGTAATTTAAACTAAACACATACATTACCTTCAACTGGCTTTATTACTTATCCTCTAGCAAAAGGGGAAGTAGGCTGTTAGGTTTGCTGCCTTTCCCCTAACCTGTCTGTAGCGTAACTGAAAGCACATGGAAACCTGTTCCTGCTTGGAAAGTTACAGGTCTCAGTGGTATTGAGTCATTTGACCTTTTCCAAATATTTTCCCCCATTGCAGTTAGAGCAATTGCAAGAAGGGTGAATTTCCAGGAACAGTAAAGAGAAGAGTTACCATGTGGCAAGGCCACCAGATCATGCCTTGGCTCTGCTCTAAACTACTGTAGTCATCTTTCCATGACCTTTTTGAAGTTCTCAGCATCTGGGGAAAGATTAAAGGGAAATAGATGCTGTGTCCATGTTGTATTAGAAGTCTGTGCATCGTTTAGGATCTGTGATTGTTTCTCTGAAGTCAAACACTTTCAGAAGTTTTTGAGTGCATTTGAAGTTGTAAGGTTGGTCAAGTCTTCCTATGATGAGCTGCTTGCTTAAAAAAAAAGTTCTGGTGTTTGCTCTGCAATGCATTCAAGCCTCCTTTTCCATCTGTGGCCGTCTGAGGTGTGTAACTTATCAAGCAGAACAACAACTCTTGTTCCCCATGAGTTTTCAGGGAATTGATCTGAACAAGGTGTCCCACGTCATTTCGAGTCTGTAAACGGGGAGGGGGGGGGGGAGAAATAGTTTGAAGAAACTCCCATAGGACAAGCTAAATCAATTTGGGGTATTTTTCCAATTAAGTGACCTGTGATGCAGAAAGGAGAGTGTTGTCTCTGAAGAGCCTTATCTTCTCAGGCAGATTTCTTCATGATATTTTCCACAGACACTTATCTGGGGGGCCCATGCACTACTGTGGAGAGAAGCGAGATTATGATATATCTGACCGTTGCTAGATGGCTTTGGGTTAAGTTGCCTGGCCTCCGAGTAGAGCAGAAGTTGGAAGCTGTGTTGCCAGCTCGCTGGGCCCATCCTTGTTCCAAGTCCACTTGAGGCTGAGTTGTGTATCCATGCTACAGCCTCGCGCCATGGAGCTGGAGAGGCCTGTTAGGGGTTGTGGGGCGTGTGGGGCGGATTCCGGACGGGGAAAGTGAACGCCCTGAGTTGGGACCCCCTCCCGGCTCTGATGGAGCGGCTGGCCCTCTGCTTGCCGGGGCCGAAGCAAAACTGCCTGCTGAAGAAGGGAACCTGTCTGAAATGCATTAAGACTTAACACTCTTAGGAATTCAGAGCATTCTGGAAAAGATCCAAGTCCTGTCAGCACATTCAGCTGGCTTCAGGATCTGTCTCTGGGTTTTTTTTTCTTTTTCTTTCAGGCAGGTACATTCCCCCCCACCACCGTCTGTCTTTTCCACACACACACACACGCTTGCTGCGTTTAGGCCTTGCACAAGACCATGGGTATTTTAGTGACTGCAGTTTAAACCATAAATTTCCTTTCCCTCTTCTTTCTAAAGTTTCCATCTTACTGCTGCTCTGAAGGGTCCTCTGAGGATAAGATTTATCTTATCGGTTTCAGTATATGTTGCTCATGAAAAACATCTATTGTTTGTCAGTTTATTGCTCCCCTGTTGAGTTACAGGAGTCAATGCTCTGAAAATGCATCTGAGGCATGGGAAGGCCAAACAGGTGCTGTATTTTCCCATGGAGAAGTACCACTACAGCCCTTGAAAAGTATTAATCCAGATACTTAAATAGCACAATCACCAGTGAATTCAAGTGCCTCCCAAATATCTTTAAAAATAGAAGGCGCAGAGCACTAGTAATGTATTCATGGCATCCGTTTTGTGAAGCAGATGGGCTGCTGCGTTTTGTACCAATTTGAAGCTTTCTGAGGGTTTGTGTATCTTTGTTCCTAGAGAGATGATACAATAGCCTCATCTGGAGAGCTCGGATCTGTGGATCAGCGTAGGCGGGCCTCTCTCTGATGGGATGAGGAAGAATTTTCTAGCCACTTGCTGGTGGAAGTGGAATCTCTGTGGCTATGTGGATGTCTAAAAGGGGCCTAAAGCTGGAGGCTGATGTAGTTAGTAAGCTTGTGTCTTTGGACATTGTAAAAGAGGAAGATTTGTTTAAATTTTTTCCCCTTTGCTAACAATATCAATTAATGCTGAGTGACAGCCAGATGTACTTAACCTCAATGTTGGCTGTTTTTTTAGCTGTTTTGGCAGAGAGTATTGCTTATGTGTGATGTAAAGGAAGTGAAAGCCAGGTGTTATCCGCATACTTCTGACATTTCATCCTATATGTTCCATTGGCTTGCCAATGGTTTCACTCTGGTATTTCTAGATTTGAAGGAAGGGATTGTACTCAGAGAGTCCATGGCTGAGTGTAGAGGAAAGACCATTTGGCAAGGATCAAGCCATCATCCATGTTGTCTTCTGAAGGCAAGAAACCTTATGTACCTAATCAGTCAGCGTTTCCATTGATCTCTGGGGGTTGTATTTCCTTAGAACATGTTTTTCAAGCATGTGTAGCATTTCAGCTTGGTTGTATGATCCTGGCACTCTCACACCAGTTCAAAATAGAGAGAGTGTTTTGTCTTCTGCAGCTTAGCAGCTGTTTGCGTGCAGGCTTGAGTGGAGGAGTCATGATCTGGGGAGAGCTCACCTGATTAGGGTGGTCTGTCTTCAAAGTATTCCAGTGCTGTAGCCTGGGGTGAGAAAGTTCTGACTTACTTAGTCTCATGACTTTTCATTGAGTAAGAGCGAAAGGCCACTTCCTACGCTGCATGCGTTTTGAGTAAAGTTGCACCGAGAAAACCAAAAGAAAATATTGGTATTTGGGGAGGCACCTCCATACTGATAGTTCCACATGAATTAGGCAAGCTTTTGTGTAACAGTAGCTTTGTCTTTCTTATAAGTACAGCTTTAAAGCTACCTGATTTGCTCAGCTGGTACAATGCAAAGTGTGATAGAGGGCAGACCTTGATTGTAGCTCCCGAGGGCTCTATCAGTCCACGTTTTAGAATGACTGGGTCATTCACTTTGTCATCTGCTAGAGCATGTTTGTGCTGGTGTGGTCTGATAACTTCTTTTAAAAGAGCTTTTGTTGCAAACATGTCTGAAAATGAAGGCCTTCCCTGTATATAAATGTATTACAAATATATAGATTGAGAGAGCGAGTCTTTAATGCTCTGGAGCAGCTTCTTTCAATTACACGTGCTAAAATCTTGCTTTTTTGGCTGCAGCCTCGAGAATGGGCTGAGGGGGGTTAGTGGAGGGGGAGGTATTTGAATGCAGCCTCTAGGAATGATTTGCAAGAAAACATAACCTAATTCAAGATAATATTAAGATATCATATCTGCACTATCTGCGTTGTGAAAATCATGGAGAGAAATTAGGCAGCAAAAATGAGAAGAAGGTTTTCTGTAAGGTCAGGTCAGCTGTGCAGCTCGCCTGCAGGAACACTGGATGAGGTTTAACTTCTGGTAAGTAAAAGGTGTTGGAAAAATGCAGTGCAGAAGTGATAGAGCAATGCAAGAGTGGTTGCCAGGCATGAACTGTCTTAAGCTGCTGGGCATCTGCAGTGCTTTTCTTCCACCTTTTCTGGGCTCTGGCGGCTACACCTGCAGAGCCAGACAGCAGAAGGCTTCACAGTGGGTTGATTGTTTTAATGTCAGACTTGCCTCTTCCTGTCCCAAGTCACAACTTTAGAACCCGTTACAAGACGGGCAGAATTACATTAAAACTTTCCTGCTCTGGGGGCTGTGTCCGGCTGTGTGAAGAATAGGCTCTGCAGGTGCTGTAGCCACGGCTGCCTGTTCCGCCTACTGTTCCTGAGGTGGGGACTGCTGTGTTGACCGTAAACTGTAATCTAAAGCTCCGTGACTGATACGCTGTGTGTACAGCATCAGTAAATATATTCACATACAGTCTGTTTTTTAACTTCCCCCTCCATAGCTGATCCTGAATTAGCATTGATTTGACAGCTAATCTTAGCAGCAGCCTTATCTGTGTGACTCCAAGCAGCCCTTGGCTTGAAAAATTACTCACTGGAAATTAGTGCTCTACTTTGAGACTGGGGCCCAGTGGCCTACTTGTTTTATAGCGTGGCAGCACTATGCGCTCCGTTCGACTGGAGGCAAGGGGAGGTAGGAGAGCTTCCCTCCTGCCTCCCCTTTAAGACATGTATTTATTTCTGAAATAACAGGAGAAAGCATAAATGGGGGACTCCAGGCTGTTTTATTCTCCAGGTTCCTTAGCAGTCATCAGTGTTGACTCTAGCTTGGTAGCTGTATTTTTGAGGAATCTGTGCATGGCTTCGGGAGCCTGTGGTCTTGCTGCACTGTTGTTGGCATTTCAGTAGGTTATAAGTTGCCACTGGCAAGCTGTTCTGGTACCAGTTTCTAGATAAATGAGGTGGGCACAGATTTTCTTTTTTCTTTTTTCTTTTTTCTTTTTTTTTTTTTTTTCTCCTCAGGAATTTGCATTTGCTATTGAGTATTTCAGGAAGAGACTTCAGTTTCTCCCTCAGATCTCTTTCACCTATATGCTCCCAAGCATGAAGACTAGTGTAGTGGGCTCTTGCAACGTTTGCCATCACATGCACACACTTGACTACAGGGTCTCGTTCATGCAAGGACATGGATGGATGTGGCTCAGTGTGTGGCCTCCTTTTTCAAACAGGATATGCTCTGCATCCTCTGTGGGCTAGCTACCAGCTCCACACTATCAGAGCTGGGGTTGCAGCATCCTCTGAAGTGGGTCAGGAATTATTTTGAAGCTTTGTCTATTTATATAATAAACCATAGGTCTTTAGGAGTGTCCTGCAGCAACATTTGGATCTGCTTGTTTCTTTTGCAGGGGCCTGTGACCTCATATCTATACCTTCATGTAGTAAAGGTGCTCTGTGTTATTTCAGGTGGCTGCATGTGTTACCGCACCCTCGCACTAGCTGCTGATCCTTCAGGCTACAAGGCTTTTTTATTTTGGTTTATTCATGCTTTTCCTTTGTGCACTTGCTGGGAGGCATGATACGCCTCACTGTCTTAACTCCTGACTTGGCGTCATGATCTCTCTGGTACCATACAGTGGGACTCAGCGTCTCATTTCAGTGCCTGGGTTTGAAAGCCTCTTCCCACTAGGCGAACAGTTGTGCCTGTGTTTACTGGATGAACAGCCTTGTTGTTTGTTGCATTTTTAATCTGCTGATGGGCACGAAAGGGAATTGTTCTGCAGCACTCGAATTTGCTGATCGTCATGGATGTCGCTTTCACGTGCTTCTCATGAGTCTCCTGGGTAGTTCAACTGATAAAGGCTGAGCTGAGGAAAAGATGAAGGAAATGGGACGGGGTTATGGGAGTGAGGAAGAAGATGAAGAGGAAATGCATAGAGACTAGAGGGTTGGGAGGAGGCAAATGTTGAAGCGACAGGATGTTCTGTATAAGCTATAGCATATACAGCCCGTGTGTAACGGATGCTTTCCCTGCAGACACAAAGTAGCTGAGCTGGCGAGAAAGCAGGATTAAGCCTTTCCTTTGGCTGAGTGTATCAGTAGTTCATTAGTGAGAGGAGGCCTTGAAGAAGGCCCTGTGTTATACAAGGAGATGGCACTGAAGCTAAAAATACTTTTACTGCTGCATGCTAAATAAGAAATGAACAGTCTGTCAAGCTGTAGAGCACTGAGGTTGCTTACATGGAAGGAAGGAAGGGAGTATGTGGATGTAATGTTCTGGCAGGACTGGAAAGCTGTAGCATTAAATAGCAGTTCAGCTTTAGAGACCTAGAGATTATCATCCCTGTATGTGGTTGATAAGTAGCCCAAAATGTGCTCTCTGAAATCAAAAGCTAAAGCTAGAAAACTTTATTTTGAGACTGTCCCTTTGTAGAGCTGCATGTTAGCCTGAATGAGGCAAGTCACTTCTCTTAGCGTTCAGTGAACAAAACGTAGACAGTCAGATGTAAGGCCTTGTTCAGTGTCTTTCAGAACTTACCAAATGTTAGGCTCCAGCCTGGCTTTGCAGTGGAAAAGCAGAACAAGGATTCCTTAACAGCGAACCTTGTAAAAAGTGTGTAGCCTCAGGGTTTCAATTTAGGATAGTTGCATACCTCCATTTTGCTTCTGGAATAAAACTTGCATGAAATGACTGCTGCAAGATGTTTCCCTAATGGATATTGGGTTAATGATCAACAGGAGCTTCCTCAGCCGGCTGTCACCTGAGAGACCAGTTAGCACTCACCTACCGGTGCTCTTGCACTGCAGCTGGAGCCTTCATTCCTCATGAACTGCACGTCATGACTGTAACTAGTACAAAACTTGGTGGCCAAAATTAACTCTGAAGGTTTCTGATCACCTTGTTGTCTGTACAGTCACTTTTTTTTTTTTCCCCTCCCAGTCCATTAGGGATAACATTGGTCATCAAAATAAGAGTGCTCGTGTTCAGGAGATGGGGAAGGAAAGACTTGTCCAGAAAAACGCAGGCTTGGGGAGGGGAGCCTGGGGGAAGACCTTGTGTCAGACTCTGTCAGGTATTATCTGTACTTAAAACAGCAAAGCTGAGGTTCGCTATGGAAGAGACCCACTCCTGGGGTTTTCAGTGGGTTTGCTTTGTTGCACTTATGTGCATGCATGGTTTTTGGTGGGGGGAGAGGGGTTGCCTGTTTGGTTGTGTTTTTATCATAGTTTTTCTATTTCTCTTGATAATTCCTCTTCATTGTGTTATGTAGTTTATGCCTGCATGTTTCTGAGTATGAGCGAAGAAGGTAGGGCATTTATAATGTGGAGCTCTTTCCAGGTCTCTTAATGCTCCGTTGCACTAGAAGGAAGCAAGAGCTTGAGCACTGCAACCCTGTCGAGTCCAGTGTCCCGTTTCCAGCCTAAGTAGTAACGAATGTTTCAGAGAGAGGCTTCTTGCTCATGTTACAGATAATTATGGAGTAACCTCTCTGCAGGAAAGCTCTCCTCCTGGCTTCTGAGAGTCCTTGATGTGTTTTATTTTATTGGTAGCCCTAGGTGATTGCATCTGTGTAAAGGTTGAATTCTTTTCAAGTATTCAACATCAGCTCATGTTTTGCCCTCAATAGCCTGCAGTGCTCATTGCCCCAAGGGAAAATCTGTGTTGTAGAGGAATATATTTTCCTGTGTATTTTTTACATTTGCTACCTTTCTGCTTTGTTCAATACCCTCTTGCCTCTATACCAGGGGCAGCTGGTTGTCCTCTGTTTAAACAATGTTCTCTTTAAGATCAGTTTCTGATGTAAGGTTATAGCAATGGCTCTTCTTGCTCTTTATGTAAGCTTGACTGTTCTTCCAAAACGAATCTGTATGTTGTCTTTCTTCCAGAAACTGATTCACACTCATCTCCAATGTCACTTGCTCACAATAGTGGCAAATCAAGGACATGTATCTGAATATAGTTGGTAGTGACAGCCACGGAGGAGGTAAATACTCTCTTATCCTCAAAAACCTTCTTCTGGGAGTAGAGCAGTGGGAGCCTATTCTAACGTCTCCCAACAGGGTAAGCGGCACAAACTGCTGTAACAAAACACAGAATTCTCCAGTGTTCTGTTGTTAACCAAGATGTAATATATGAAATTACCTTATTTGGAGAACTTCTTTTTCTGAAGCTGTGGTTCTAGAGGAGCAAAAGCTAATCTGAGTGCTGTGTCTCAGTCCCTCTTTCCCTGCCTTCAGTCCCCCTTTCTCTTCCCTCCTCATTTTGGCATCTGACCTGGCTGTTTCACTGTTACAGACAGAAAACTTAGACAAAAGACAGTTTGTGGTTTTCTGCCAGCTTTGCATATTGGAGCAACATAATGCTGGATCTGGCACACTCCAGAGTCAGGGCAACAGAGAGAGATGGGAAAGAGAATCAGGGCAGGCAGCGTCCGAATCTCAGCCCGAACGTGGTGAGGAGTCAAGGATGCAGCATGTTTTACGTTCTGCAGCCTTTCATGAATTGCAGACCTCTTCTACAGAATAGCCTTTAGCTGATGAACTGCAGCCGCGGTAGAGACCAATGAAAGCGCCTGAAGTTTTGTGAGAACATGCTCATACCTTGTGTCCTCAAAAGTCAGTGACCTGGTTTGTACAGCTGAACAAATCCTGTAAAAAAGGAGATGTCGAGGAACACCTGTGTTCTTAATGGAATGAAAAAGCTGATGTTAATGTGTAAAGGGCTTTCTCCTCCACTATTGTGTTGTTTTTTGTCTAAATGTGTACCGTGTAAGAGTGATTCATAGTAGAACATGTCTGGGCATAATAGGGTGTTACCTCTTGGGTAACTAAGCTTACTTCTAGCACTGGGGTTAACTTGAGACAGCTTACTTACTAAAGGACTCTCCAGCATACTTGAGCCAAATTGCAATGACGTTACATTGCACAGTATTAACGAAGTCACTCCAGAAATGAACTTGGCCTCATATGAGGGTTAATTTACACTATAAGGGCTTCTCTGGTACAGCTATATTGGCAAACTCTCCTGTTTGAAACAAGGTGATACTGGCAGAAAATGTCACTTAACTAATCTGGCTTCAGCATGTCTTTGTGTTCCATATATTTCCCTTATTGGCAAAAAAATTCCAGTAGAAATACGTGCCACTTGCGTCAAGGATTTTGCTCCTAGTCTTATGTCAATTCCCTGCATGGTTCTCATTTCTCAGATTTACTGTCCCAGCAAAATACTGGAATATTGAGTTGACCCGTGTCTTTCCTAGTTTTCATCTTGTAGGCGGTGTTGTGTTTTTTTCGGTTTGTTTTGTTTTGAAAGGTAACATTCTTTTATAAGAGCATTTTGTTTACAAACACAGCTTTCTTGCATCATGGAGTTGTAGCCGTCTCTCATACCCTGTGTAGTACGAATATTATCCGAGTTCCCCCTTCAGATTCCACATTGCTGTCTTTTTTCACTAAGAGTTTAAATTTAGACAGCAAAGGGCAAATCTGGAATTGCTTAGAATGACAGCTGACACTTTTGGGATGAATAAAATTTTATAAATATATCAGCAGTGGATAATCAATGAATCTTCATTTTGCTTCTACACTCTGCCACAAGTGAAAAGGCTTTGCAGCCTATGGCAGGTTCTGGAAACATGTCTTGCCTCAGAAATATGGTGAGTTAATCCACCTTACTCTTGGAAGCATCTGTGTAGAACCCAAGAGTATTTTCTGAAGCTCTCTGGACCTTCTGAAGCTTTATGTCCTTTATCTGCAGAGGTGCAGGGGAAATTGCAATAGTGTCCAAGGGCAAATCCGCCCTGGGGAGGTCGGGAGTTCTAGGGAGGAGGGTTGTGGGTTTTGTTGTTGTTGATTTTCCCCTCCTGACTTTTGTTTTGTGTTTTACTGTGCAGTTTTCTTGGTAATCAGTCTAAATCCCCCCTCCATCTGTGCCTTCCTTTCCCTGGTCACGTGGAGTTCTCTCAACTTTGGTTTGCTAAGCCTCTGTGACTCCGGCTGACTTGGCTGGAAGCGTAGGTAAGAGTTCAGGAGCTGTTCTTAGTTAAACTGTTAACATGCCTATTTTGTACACAGAGCACAATTGGATTGTTCAGTGGTCACAGTTGGGGAAATCAGGTCTGAAAGATCTTTTTTCAGCCCAGAATTAGGCAAGTTCTTCAGAATTTAGGCGACGTGAGTTGTAAATCAGCCCAGTCTGCTGCAGCACAAAGCAGCCACAGGAGCGACAGGAATAACGCTTCCTAGACAGACTGGAGAATGCAGCGCCAGAACACAATAACCTGCGTGTCGTAGCTTATGCCTGACCCGGGCAGACCCAGTGAAATCTGCAATGCAGATCTGTTGTTGCACCTTGTCTACCCAAAATCCTTGTGAATTTGCTTATGAGAAGAAAAGTGCTAGTGATGGGTTTTGGCAGCCTGGCACATGGTTCTTTCTTGGCTAATCCAGCTCCAACTTAGTCTATCCGAACAATAGGAGTAGGAGTTGGCGTGGTGATTCAGTACATGATCAGAGTTCAGAAAAAGCAAATGCGTCTTTCAGTGTTCAATATACACGTTATTACCGACTCGTATTTCAATAGCTGAGTCATCCATCCAGTTACTCCTTCCTTTTGCACTTTTGAGTTTGATTCTTCTCTGCTTGTGATGTTTTTGTTCCTGGCACGCATCCCTGGCCTCTGACCAAAAAGAACTTGTGCTGCATAGATGTGGCAAGAAGTCCTTGGATATGTGTGCCTTCGTGTTGGTCCGTCTTCAGCACAGTATGTAACAGTAGATGTATTGCACAGTATTCACTGTTACAGTCCCTTCTTGTCGCTGTTTTCCTGGGGTCCGACTTTTCTTCTTTGCTTCAAGTGACAATGTGTAAGTTATGAACACTTCAGAGCGGACTGAGTCTTTTGTGCATGTCGTGTCTGTAAAGTGCCATGTATACATCCTTTATTGCAGTGTAGCTCAGTCTGTTAGAATATTTTCCCCTTGCCTTCTCCCTACTCCACCCTTGCTTGCCCTTCCAAAACTCATCTGATTTGTTCTATAGCTTAAGTTTTAAAGGTCCGTTATTCTGCGACTTTTCTTTTTTCATCATTTGGCACTGTTTTTCATTATGCAGATTGTTCTGTAGTGTTCAGTAATTGGCTACTTGCTGTTTTTTTAATAACGTGTTGTTTCTAGTAGTATTTCTCTTAGCATATTTCATGTTTGGAGGTTTTAAGTTTTGGATACCATGAGTGGTTGAAAATAGTCTTTTTCTAAAATACACACCTCTGGCCTAAGGTTTTAGAAGGCCTGGATGTGCTGGACAGCGTGCCTCCCCTGTACAGTGAGTTGGAGTATGTCAGATATACTGTACTGGAAAGCTTTTGCCTATGGGACGTTCCACATGAGGTATAGGGTTTCATAGCTGTCATTTATAAAAGACACATGTCTGGATGCATGTGACTGGAGGCCAGGCATAACTGAAGCGCTGCCTGTCAAAGAAGCTGTTAACCGTACAGCTAGGAGTGCTTATGCTGCAGAGTTTTCTCCTGGTGATTGACTGCTACCCCAGTTCCCCAGTGGGTATTATAACTGCCTGACCTGTGTTAGGGGACCTTTATCAAAATTGATCACCACCTTGGAGGGAACTGTAATGTGCAGTTCAAAAGCTGTGCTGCTTTGGAAGTAGGCATCTTATGGCCTCAATCTCATTTCCAGAAAAAGTCAGTCGTTTACCTATTAGATGCCAGCTTATATTTTAGGAGGCCTTCTAAACTGTTCTTTGTATCATATTTTTATTTCATGCTAGCTTTGCTGGGTTTTGCTCCAGTTCTTTCCTCACCTGCCTTTCAGATCTTTGGCACTGTCTTGTTTTCTAGTGAAACAGTCTTGACCACTTCTTACCTTGGTATCTCAACTGTAGTTGAAAATTCTTCCATTAACGTTTTCTTTCCTGTCCAGTTGCTGTTAACCCTTTTGACTGGAGAGTGGACAAATCCACGAAAACAGGGATTATTCAAGTGGTTCTATTAACTATATAAGTGAAATCTGCTTTCCTGTGCTGACTTTCCCCCGTGCACTATCCTTCCCTGTTCTCTCATTCCTTCCCCCCTTAAAGGCCACCAAACTGCCTGGGAAGTGGATGTTTGTCCATGTCCTGGAGCAGGGCAGAAATGAGCAACTGTTGATGAAGCCCCTGTTAGAGCTCACCTTGCTCCCCCAAAAACGCACTTCATTCAGCATTTAGAGAGCCTATCCATAGCTTGGCTCTGGGACAAATGAAGAACTAAGTGGATAGGTGTAAGCTCCGGCTTAGACAGGGATGTGAATAGGTAGGCTCATCTACCATGGTTCATCAACGGGGGTTTTACAGGGATGCACGGGTGAACTTTGCGAGTATGTGGTGGATGTGGTGACCTTAATAGCTCTTGCTCAAAACAGTTGCAGTGAAACATCCAAATAAGACTTGTTTCAAATGACAAAGGCTTGCTTAGTTCTCTTAGTAACACAGTTTACATCATCTGTCTCTGAGCCATTTTTCCATCATAACTGCTAATGTCTGCTACACAACAAGCAGCGCTTGTCAGCTGGAGAATACGGGGTTGTTTGCAGAGGGAGGGGGCCATTCAGCTATTCGGGTTGGCTGTTGTTCTGGTAAGTGATGTAAGCCTGGTCAAAACAGAGCAACTTTATTGTTGAGAGTTAGTAGCTGTCCTTTCTATTCCTTCTGGTCAGGAACGACAGAGTCTCTCCATGTAATCAACTTGCCATCAAGGGGCTTGCACACCTCCAGATATTAAACCATCGTTGGATTTCAAAGCATTGTATATTCAGCTGCTTTTTACTAACGTATACAGTGTTCCCCAATGGATATGGTGTCATATGTCTCATTCCTGGGATATATTTCCACTGAATTTCCCATTGCCCCACCTGGTTGCTGTGTCTTGTTTGCTTTCACTTTCTACCTGCGTTTGGCATGCTTGAGCTTGACAACAGGTAAAGATAGGGCAGTGCTAGCCTTTACTGGTGTAGTATATTCCCACGATGCTGATCGTGCATCTTGTTTGCTGGGGTGTTTTTTTGTTTGTTTGTTTTTCTCCTCCACCTTCCATTTCTGTGCAAGGCATCTGGATAGCAAAGCCTCAGAGCTGCAGTTTCCTTTAATAATACCTGTGCTGGAGTTAAGTGCACTGTCCTAAGCTCACTATTTGAGTGTACCTACAGCTTTTGGATAATAACTCTAAACCAACCAATGGCTAGATGAAGGCTGACTTTCTATTACATATATTTTCATTTATCTTGATATTTTCTGTGCTTTATAGATAGAGATTGGGCCCCCTTTTTGTAGGGGGACCTACTGGTTTTGTAGGCTGGTGTATGTGTTGGAGTGTGACAAATGCAGCTGTGGAAATGCTGGTTACTGACTTAGAAGTCAGATTCAAAACAGGTTTTTCTGGGGTTGTTCATGGGCCTTACCAAAAGTCTCTCTTACTCTACAGCTTTGAACTAGATAACCTGGCTAAAATAGTTACCACCTGACTGAGTTTGTCTGGAGCATAACTCCTAGCGAAGGGAAGGTTAGAGTTCCTCCTCTAATTCAGCCTCTGGAAGTGCTCAGGAGTCGGTTAGGAGCCTTAGAGGTATCTTTCTCTGCAGCTGAAAGCAGAGCCAAGGTACAAGGGTAAAGAAATGCTGCGGGAGATGGGTGATTTTTCCCTTGCTGCAATCTCCTGATGCCTCCCGCGCTCTTTCCCTGTGGTTCTGGGGAATGCTCATGGAGTGCCGGCACTGAGGTTGCTCTTTTACCTTCCTCCCCCAAAGACTGACGGCTGCTGGAGCGTGTCAGTGCCGCCGAAGATCTCTTCTCAGTCTACTGCGCTTAAATGAGTGTGAGTTGCAGCTTAGCTCCATGGCCTTTTTACAACGGCGTCGTTACCTTTCTCGTGCCTTATCGGATCAAGATGTTTCTTCAATGATGTTGCCCTCCTGAATGAAGTGGTGAAGCAGCAAGGAGAGTGGAGAATACCATCTGCTACAAGCAAGGGGAGGATTAGTTCTGCTTGAAGGATCTGACCCAGATCCACATCTTAGCAAGTGGGGGGTGACAGCGAGTATGTGGATTTGGCATCAGAAATAGTAACGCATGTCCCTTGCCCTTACTGTAAATGAGGAGGAGGGAACCTGAGTAAAAAGCTCTTTGCGTTCGTTTGTCTGTACCCTATCTAATTCAGCCTGAGATTTTTCCCACATCTGCTCCTGCATGTGAAACATCAGACTGGAACACATTGCTCTACTGAAACGTTTGGCATTAGAAAACTATTTTTGGTTGTCTTTGTTTTCCTGGTAAGCGTATGGCCTTTTTATGAAGTTTTATACTTCTAAGTGGCTTTTATTATCATTACTGCCATAAAGTAAAAGTGAAACATCTGCTTTTCTAAATGTTTCAACAGGGCAAAAATATTTCAGCAGATTGTGTGTCTGTAAACAGAAGGTTTAATCTGTCTGGGCTTCTAATGTTTCCCCTGCTAGGCTTTACATAGGACAGAGACCCACACTAGTCAAAAACGGCATGTATTTTATATATGGCCTTTTTCTAAAAGTGTTTCCTCCGTGTTGGTTTTAGCTAACTTGCAGAAAGCCACAAAGCTAACTATGAACGTAACAGTGCTGCTCTGTCCGTGGCATGGAAATCGGTCGGTAAACGCCTCTTCCGTGAAATCTGTTGCTTCGCTCCTGCCAACTCCAGAGCTGCAGCAAGAATACGTGTAAGGTCTGAGCCCAAAGAGGCCCTGTAGCTTTCCCAAAGTATGCCGTTGCTTCTGTATTGGGATATAAAGGTAGATAAACCAGTGGGCTGTTGCTGTGCATGCTTCCCATGTGTAGATCCATGCCACCCTATGGCGAAACACCTTCTGTAGGCGCTCTGTGAGCAGTAGGTGTAGGCCCTCGTTACGGGGAGGGTGGTAGCTAGGAGGACGCAGCCAACTGTCCCTTCTGGCTAGTCGGGGGCTTGTAGGCCGCTGCTGGAGAGCCGAAGGATTTGAAGTCCCCAAAAAAGCTTTCTCTGGAATTCCACTTTTCACAAAAACTGATGCAAGCTTGGACTGGTTTGTTTTGAGGTGGTATATTTAGGCCTGGGAGAGTAATTACACAGCTTTGGATAAGTCTTTAGTCAGAAGGGGGCAAAGCTTAGCTTGGCAGGAGTTCAGACTTCTGGCAGAATGGTAACAGACAGCTTTTTAAAATAAAACTTCTGAAGACCTGTTGAGTTGGCACCTAGTATGAGGCATCAGTCTGATCTATTCCTGGCTCCTTAAATACAGAGTAAAATTTAAAATTAGACACTTCTGGTTTTAAGCCGATAGTTTCTGCTTTGCTTTTAGGTGCCTTGTGATTAAGATGGAAGGAAACGCCTCTCTCAATGCATCCGTCACCACACTTCTTGTATTTGGTTAGCTTCTGTGAGGTGGTTCCTGACTGTACATCAGAGGATGAAACTGCTTCTCATCTGAGGCTACTTTTTTTTGGTTGTTTCTGGGGAGTTTATGTGTTCTCTGATTACCGACCTAACGATAGCTTGATGGGAGGCGGATAGACAAAGCCCACTCGAAGCCTATTGCCTTCCCACCTGCCATCTTTAGGAAATGTGGAACTGATACATTTTTTAAGAGTTTAGCTTGAAACAGTAGTGCTGTTTCTTGCTTGTCTGATGATATGGACCTGACCCCTACCTCTAAAATAAACTCATTTAAAAAAAAAAGTGTTGAAAGAAGAGGCTTGTGACTGGAAAGCAGCTCTGAATTTTATCTTGTAAACTTTCTGTCCTGTGCAGAAGGCATGCAAGGCCCCAGGCTATGCGTGCACCTGCAGGCCTGGGTCTTGTCCGCGGTACTCTGTGACGATTCCCCCCGAAATCCTTCTCCTGTGTCTTTCCTAATCGCCTGCGCAGTGCAGTGTGTGCAGGAGAAGCGTTGGAGGGCCAACATGCCTTCGTAATGACAAGCAGAATGTCTGCTAGCAGAGCTTATGCTAACAACAAATTAGCTGTGAAGGAGCTCTTTATCACTAATCAGTACTTCTTACCACATTTTGAAGTAATTTGCTTTCATTGGACTTAACAGCAAACCAGCAGATGCTTAATCATAGTTGCGTTGTAATGCAAGAGAAATCATGAGTAAGGAAACTCAAACATTGGAGCAGTTCTTGCAGATCTAAGGAACTAAGCAGCTGTGGGGAGCCGTGAGCATGTGGCTTTTTTTGTTCAGGAGTGTGAATTGTATTGTGCTAAAGCTTAGTCACTTAAACATTATCTTGTGACAGGAGTTAGAGCTCCTAAACATGTTTGTGAACTAGATTTGTAGCAATAGGCTATTGTACCTGTACCGACTCGAAGATCATGCAGTTCTAGCCGCCTTCCAAGATTCATTTTGAAGTTCTGGCATAACTTCAGCAAAATTAGCATTGGCCTGGCTCTGCAGAATAGCAGGTCCTTTTCAGAGGAAAGGAGAAGACTCTGCTGCTGAAATGTTCAGTATTTTTTGCATCTAAGATATGTTCCCTGCGTTTCTGAAGCATATACCTGTTTGCAAGCATTTTTCTGATCTGATGGATTCTATTTCATCTGTCTCTGAAATTTCCTTCCATTCCTGATTACTGCTATGTCGAGTTTAACATATCTGAAATTTAACTTGACAAAGTAGGCTGGGTCAATGAATATTTTATTATATACAAAGCCTTTTTAATCCTTCTGGAAGTGTGTCTTCTGTCTGCAGGTGTTGCAATGAGTTGAGTGGAGGAATGAGGACCAGATCTTATCTTGAATTAACCCCAGATTCAAGGGTGTTCCTGCCCGTCGCCCCTGCACTTAGATACCTAACTTTTCAATAACTTAGCCTTAGCTCTATATGAAAGGAGTTTAAGTTTACTGCCTGGAGGCAATTGCTGCCTTCTGTTTTCCATGTTTTAGGTGGGGATGATCAGCGTTACAGAGGATTATGCCTTGTAGCTATTTGTCAGCTACTCTTTTTCTCGTTCTCTGCCGCGTTTACCTTAGCCAGCATATTCACGTCCCACAGAAGTAGATCAGAGGGCTAGAAGGGGGACCTGGATTGAGATCCAGTCCCTGGTATCTTGTGTCGTGTTACAGTCATCGCAAGATTACAGAAATGACTGCTGGGTTGTGCCCTGGTTTCTGTTCCTTCCTTCCCAGAACAGGGCTGAAGCAATATTAAGACTGATCTTTCTTCCCCTCGCCACCAGTCTCTGTATCTTGCTGCTGTGCCTGTGTCTCATAGGTTTGGGAAGTTTCCCTCTCCCTACTAAAAAAGAGTTTATCTGGTGCCCTTGCTCCTTTGTCCTGTGCCAAGAGACAAGGTAAGAGTGATATGCAAACTCCCTAGCTAATAGCTGTCGATAGCACTGCATTTGCTCTCCCAGCCTCATTATTTGGAGATCTTAATTGGCTCAGGGCCAAGATCTGAGCTATAAATGGATCAGGCTGGGCTTCCTTGCCTGCAGAGGATCAGTCGGTAATGAGAGCCTTGTGGAAGGCCCCCACACCTCCTCTCCATGCTTGTTTGAACCCTCCTGCTTTGCAAGGCTAAATTCAGCTTCCTCTGAGGGCTTTGCAGAAGCGAAAACTACCTGCAGCAGCTTTTGCACTCAGGAGGCCTCACTCTTTTCTCTTCGCTGTTTCAAACTACACTTAGTTCATACGTTTCTTGGCTCACTGGGGTAGTCTAGTAAGAGGCTATGTAAGGAAAATCACCTTTTCTCTGCCCAGCACAGTTTC
Organism: Rhea pennata; assembly: GCF_028389875.1. NCBI lineage: Eukaryota > Metazoa > Chordata > Aves > Rheiformes > Rheidae > Rhea > Rhea pennata. The sequence continues at coordinate 8,042,927 of NC_084680.1, forward strand.
TTTTGCAGTCACAATCTGAAACACTTGCACTGTTTGAAGCACAGTCTTCAGGGTCCTTGTCTGCTTGTGCCTAAGAGCACTTCCACGTGCGTTTTTGTCCTCCTTGGAGCTGGCAGTTCGCATTGGCTCGCTCCCAGCGTAAGGAGCACGATGACTGCCTAGAAAGGACAAGCAGTCCGGGACAGATAGCATGCTTGCTGTACAAAAGGCCGTACAAAACTGGCACATTGTTGTAGGAAGATAAGCTTGAGAACTTGCAGCCCAGTTCACTAATGAAGTTTGGCTCTGTCCCTACCGGACAATAAATTGAGCTAAACCAGTTAAGCAGGAAAAGTTGAAGAGCTTGTGAGAGCTTTAAAGGTAAATGTTGATGAGGTGATTAGTCTAGCCTGTAACCTAAATAGAATTTTTATCTACATTGACTAGTGAAATTGCTTGCTAGTGCCATAACACTCTGGTGCAGTTTCAGGTGGTGTGCAGTGAGTTATGTTGCAAAAAGATCTTTGCAGACCAGGTTGCCAGTCATTAAAAAAAAATAAGAAGAAAGAAACACTTTAATAGCTGGGATTGCTTTGACTTTGTACCTTTTTTGAGGGCTATGTTTTCTTGAATTCCCATAGAGAAGAAGTTCAGGAAAACTGTGTCCGCTGGAAAAAGAAATTCACCTTCGTGTGTAAAATGAGTGCCAACCCAGCCACAGGGCTCCTGGACCCCTGCATCTGCCGAGTATCTGTCCGAAAGGTGAGCATCTAGCTTCTGTTTCTGGCAGGCACTGCCACCTGACAATGTCTGTATTGGCATTAGTTTCTAGTTCCTTTTTTGTGACAAAATTTGCATAAACAGTGGTAGGAAGGAAGATTGTTTGGGCTAGGGTGTAAACTGAAAGGAGTGCTTGCAGCCTCTCTCCCCAGCAAAGATGTTTGGTGGAGGGTGGGAGGGACCAGGGCCATGGTACCCTTGAGAGAGAGGTTTGTGAAATCCTGAGAGCAAATTCCAGTATTGATTAATGACTTTCCCCCTGTTTCCCAAGCATATATAATAACTTCTTTTCCTGTTTGTTTTGTCTCCCGTTATAGGAGCTGAAGGGTGGAAAAACCTACTCCAAGGTAAGAGCAAAGAAAGGGCAAATGTGGCAGAGTGATGATCAGTCTTGTGTTTTGCTAGTGCTTTATGTCTGTTAGAAACCAATGGTTGAATGGTCAGAAAGCAGCATGATTGCTGTCTGAAACAGCCTGGAGAAACATTTTCAGTTTAAGCCTGAGTTAAGTGATTGTCTAAAAAAATTGACTTGCTGGGATAGGATCCAGATTGCACTAGATGTGGATTTGAGAAGGGGGTTGGGAAGATGATCTGCGTGTCCTCAGACTTTGGGGAAGTTCTGAGTCAGATGTGAACTCTCTGGCTTCTGGCCACCCTTAGCTAATAAAGAAATACTGACTCCAATTCTCTTCTCTGGAACACGGTAACCAGCTGTGGTAGGTACCTCGCTGCATTGTGAGCACAAGCAGGAATTTGCTGTGGAAATCATTGCCTTCCAAAGCACAGGGGACCTCGAGGCAAAAACAAATTGATAAGCAGGGATGTTATTCCTTCTTCCTCTATTCTCTTGTTCACGCCACGTGACAGACAATGAGTTGGATTCTACCCTCTCTCCTCTGTTCTGGAACAGGAGACAGTGTTAGCTTAAAAGCTGAGCTTGTGCAAAGCCTGTAACCACACTTATTTGAAAATGAATTGCTGATGCTAGTTTCAGATAAACAGACGTTCGGATCAGACACAGGCTTCTAAGAATTTCTTCTAAGCAGTATCGTTCCTGAGGCCATGGATGTAACAGGCTTTGCGGGGTCCTACGTACTGTCGTACTGTCTGGGTTGAGGGCAGTGTTGCTGCCCACACTGTTCCTTTTCTGTGGTTAATTAGGACATGGGTCTCTGGGGCCATTAACTTCTCTTTCACTAAATTCACACTAAGTCGGGGGTTATTCCTCCATTCTGCAGAGCTGCCAGCCCAGTAAGGGAGCAGCATAGCTGGAAGAAGAGACGTGCCTGTGAGACACAATAAATGCATCAGCTCATTCCTCCTCTACTGTCTATCCTGAAACTTCCCACAATATTTAGAAATGCAGAATTTAAAGAAGCCCAAAGGCACATCTTCACAGTGGAGTTAACCTGAGCTATTATTCAGGCAGTGCTCTAACCTACTTCAATTTTACTCAGTCTCCAGTTGAATTTAGTGGCATTTAAAAAAAAATTTAGTTGCTCCAACCCAGAGTTAGAGGCCAAAACTCAAGTAATTGTCTTGTCTTGGGCTGATATCTTGCTTGGTCTCCTGTTAAGAGGTGGAACAGCTCACTTGGATGCAATAGTCCTTTAGTATCTTTCCACAGCTCCTTCTAGACAGGTAAATTCTCCTAGAATTCAACAGAAGAGCATCTGAGCATTTTGGCAGCTCAGAGACCAGGGATGTCATTGCAGAGGGGGTGATTATGCATTGCAGTCTTGGCATCTGGACCAGACTCGCCCAAATCCTTTTCCAGGCAGGTCTTCATCGCAGAATCAAGTTACTTGGCATTCCTAATGTTTCTAGCAGAAGTTGACATTGTGTGTTCATGCTTTAACGTGGATCTGTCTTTCCATTCCTAAACAGTAAGTCCTCACCTTTTTAAGCTATACTCATTCAATTAAAATCACCTCTAATTATGGTAGTAGATGTTGAGGAAAATGCAACTTGTGAATGGCCTCTCTGATCCCTCTCTAGCAAGGACTAAGAGTCATTTAGCTGTTTGTGTGCAAGGCTGTTTGTGCCTGTCTAGAAGTTGAATTTCCATAGACTTACTCACCTTTCAGTTTGACGTTAATGTCACTTCAGTGTCAGAGGTTATAGAGCGGGAGCCAACAGGAAGAACTGATAAAGCAGAAACTTTTTCCCCGAGCCGGAAGAAAACACCATCAGCTGGCTGGAAAACTGAGGAAACTATTCTGAAAGGTTACATCTGAAAACATCCTTTTGTTAAGGGATCCTTCCTCCATCTACTGGGAGTCTGCTTCCTGAAAAAAGCTTCTGACCTCAGCATGCCATATAGGTCATTGCAGCCTTCTCCCACACTGTCTTCTGATCTCCACCTTCTTACGGAGGAGGTCTTGGAGTGTGTTAGCGCTTTGGCAGAGGAAGCGGCAGTTGGATCTGGGCTGCTCCTATGCCATGTTGCTCTGCTGATGTGGTCATGTTGTGTTCCCACTGCCTTCCAACTCTGTCACACTGAAGTCACATTAGCATTGCAGATCGCTCTGAGCTTTCCTGTCCTATTTTTCTTTGAAAGATAAAAAAAAAATAATAATCACTGTTTTTCTTCTATTGATGAATTTTCAGCAAGCAATGTGGCCCTTGGCTTAGAAGAGTTACTATGAGATTGTGGAACAACTACAGCAAAGACTGGAAAAAGCTTGAGTTAAGGGAATTTTGAAGTAGGGAGAAAAGAGGGAGTTAAGTTAGGGTGGGTTTTTCCTTCCTTTTTCTGTTGAAGAAATGTTCCTTCCTCCCCCACTTTACCACTTTATTTTATCATTTATCTAGTGCAGGCATGTCCTGGCTATGGTTTAGACTTTTGCTTTGGAGCAATAGAAGCCAGAGTTGTTATGTGAGCCTGTGGCTTGTGTTGTAATTCCCGATCAGCTCACACGGTTGACCGAGCACCACATTTCCTCAGGGCTGTGCTTGCTGACTGAGGCTCACAGTTCAGTTTTATCATCCAGGTGTCACACCAGGGTAAAACAAATGTACTGTCACACACAATACAACAGCTAACTCAGAGGGTTTTTTGCCTCCCTTATGTTTTCTCGACGTTTTCATGGAAGCTGACCTGTCTGTAGAAGCGATACGAGCTTTCTGTGTTTTTTCCAGACTGTTTGGTCAAATCTAGGTACAGAATCTCTTTCTGATCCAATTAGATGAGACAACTGACTTTTCTCACAACAGCTCTGAGTGAAAGAAGCTGTGATTTATTCTGTGAGAAAAGGAATCAGAGAAACAAAACTACTCTTCATTGTACTCATCTTTACTGCTGAAGCATCAATAACCTCTTTGGATTTGCCTGTCATCACCAACTTTCTCTCCTCTTCCCTACTCAATTTTGTCTTGCATTTTCATGTACTTGGTTCCTTTGTTTTGTTAGAGGAAAAAGCCCCCAGCTAAATCTGTCCAAAGATTTCTTTTCCTTTCTGCCTCTCAAACGTCCCACTTGCTTGTTAGATCCTCCAGATGTTGAGAAATCTCTGCTGCAAGAGTACCCCAGCCCAGCAGCTGCCCTGTGGGATAACAGGACAACCCCGTGCCCTGCTGCGTGGCTCTGGAGTTGCACAACTGAATCGCCACACCTGGACTGACTTCCAAATTGCTGTCCTGAACGTCTGTGTTTTGCTTCTCAGGACAGGGTCACTGTCAGCTGCAGCAATATCCGTTTGTCTCCTGGTTCACATGCTCCGGAGCATTCTGGGATGGCCCGATACAAAGACTGCCTTATGTTTGCATATGTGATTCTGTTTTTTCCACATCATTGACCTAGTGCCTTCCATGTCCTTGGTTATGCAATGGCTGCAGGACGGTTAACACTGTCCTGGCCAGAGCTACAGCTGCGTTTCCTTCCTCCGCACGGGGCTTCCTGCAGGCTTCTGAATGTTCACCTGACTCAGGATTAAGTGTGGTCTTTCCAATCCTCAAGTATAAGAGATCCTTGTAACCACAACCGTGTGGCAGCTTGTGCAGGCTCATGCTTCTGCCTGACTTCACAGATATGTTGTTTCCCTTTGGTCTGTGTGACACACACTATTTTTCTGTTGAGTGATTTTATTTTATTTTTTCCTTCTCCCCTCGCCATTATTTTCTTGGCTACAGCTGGGCTTTGCTGATCTAAATCTGGCAGAATTTGCGGGCTCTGGATCCACTGTCCGTTGCTGTTTGCTGGAAGGATATGATACAAAGAACACCCGACAAGACAACTCTATCCTAAAGGTACAGCAGTCAGTACTGCCACAGCAGGAATCCTACTGTTGAACTCAGAAAGATTGTTGCCAGAATGCAGTGCTAGGCCTGAAAGAAAATCCTGTTATATACCAATGTGGAACTTCTCGGCCGCAAAACAGTTTGATTTTATGCTGCTAGTCTGATTTGGGAAGTTTCCCATTATCCTTGGTATTTTGGCGTGTGTATTGGTGACCCTCAATAGCACTTTTTCATCAAGGAAAGTGTGAACAGAGAAAAAGGTCTGAAGCACATTCTTAGGCTTGCAGGCTGCTGTCCCACTGCTGCAACAAGGAGTTAGTGATGGCAGTGCTTGGGACAGAGAGGGGAAGTATCTTGCTAAATCCACAAAGTTGTTTGTTTGGGTGGGTTTTTTTTGTTTGTTTGTTTGTTTGAGAGAGCGGAATTAGGTCTTCATAATCTCTCCACGTAGACCTTGATCTCCTGGCCGTGGTGAAGTGAGAAGCCTCCTGCAGCATGACTAATGACCTGCCTTGTCCCTTCTCTCTAGGTCACGATCGGGATGTCCCTGCTCTCAGGAGACCCCTGCTTCAAAACGTGAGTTTCTAGGTGCTCGTCCTGTTCTGGGGAGATGAGGACACCTCTTTCCTTTGCAGATCTTTGTTGGAGACTAATTGCTGGGAAGTGGGAAAAAATGTCCCTAGGATTCAGAAGTACCGGGAAAGTCTTGAAACTGGTTCGATTGCTGAATCAGCCAGAGTAGCATAGCCAGACTGTGCAATTGCTTTGTTCGTGTTCTCTGCTCTGTTTTACCTAGCTGTGAAAAGGAAGTGTCTGCTACAGGGTTGGGGGGCCTGAATGTCTGAATCAGCGATAACATCTACAGATGCTAGATGTGAGGGGTCACCTGCAAAGGTCTACTAAATTGTGTGTCAGTTTTAACTACTGCTATATGAGGTGGAGGAAAAAGTATTTTTCATACCTCTTTTTTACCCTTAAATATGATTTCCCAGTCCCTTGGATTCTGTCAAAGGACTGGGAAGGAAACAGTCGTGCTTGTGTCAGTTAAGATTTGGAAACTAATGGGTGTTGATAACAAACCTCAGTGTTTTAAATCAGTGGTGGAAACTCTCATAGTTCTGAGGTTGGTCGGTGACAAAACTTGGGTGACCTTGGAGAAGGAAAAGGTCAGCGAAGAAAAAGTTTTAGAAACAGATACATTTCAGCATTTGTGTAATAATATCATACAAGATAAAATGTTGAATCAAAACAGCAGAAAAAATACTGCAACACTGAAACATTTTAATTCCTCGTTTCTTCTATAGGGACCTGGGCTCACAGTTTATATTAATTAGTAGAGAAACTGCAATCCAGTAATTTTATTTTAAAGCGTCACTATAAGAAAGAGTAAATGCATTTAAGCTATGAAGGGGTTTTGTTGCTTTAGGAGTTGTTAGGGAATCAGCTAACAGATATACTAGCAAAATGAACCTTTATGTGTAAAGTAGCAAGACTTTGCAGTCCGAGCCAGTCTGCCATAGTGTGCTATAAACTGGACTATATACAGCAAGATTGCTGTGTACAAATGAAAACATTTTGCATTGATTTAGAACAGTATAAAGGAAGAAAGCTTTACCTTAAGGTCATTTCTTGTAGCAGCAATGTTCTGTACTAAAAGGTCTAATTTTAGGAGCTAGCTTAAAGTGGATAAATTATCTTGCATTCTTATTAAGCAATGCCATTTAATTCTTAACTCAATTTATTTTGTGAATGACTTTCCATAGTGCCGCAGCACTTTGAGACTTTCAAAGCCTAAATGCAGTGTCATCTAATTCTGAAAAATTTCTGCTTCAGAAGGAAGTTTAATAAGAAAGGTTTGAATATCTTAAACCGTAAGTTGGTAACAGTAACAGATGTTTTAGATTTAGGTTACTATGTCTGACAGTAAATAATAAATACCTGGTGCACTTTCACTATGAAAGAAATTTCCACATACGAAGTGCCTGAAAGATATATTACATTGAATGTAAATATCAATTTAATATAAGTAGGGTCAGTCTGAAAGTCAAACCTCTGTATTTTCTTCCTGGATTTTTTGTAGTCATCCCCATCTTTTCTTTATATGTTGATGGTGTGCATATATCTAAAAGTTGAATGTTTGCACGTAGAATAGCCGTTGATCAGTAGGGCTTTTGCAAAATGACACGCCTTAGAGCATTAGGCAGGAATTAAACTGTGCTGGAAAGTCGGTCCAGATTGTGCTCCCTGAGCACTTACTTTCTGCAGCGCTCTAATGACCCTTTTCACGGGTATCGTGCAGTTGGGGAGAACAATCTGTTTGCCTGCCCTGACAGACACGCAGGCTTCTCTGGCAGCTGCTGCAGGAGCAGTTTGCTTAAGACTGGAAGTGCCTTATTAACCTGTGAAGCAAAGCCCCTAAAGTACCCAGCTGCATGTAAATCACTGATAATATGATTAGGGAGCTTTTTTCCCTGTGGAAGGCATGCTGTGGGTTTCCTGAAACCTTTACAGCAGTTTTGCTGCCCATATGAAATGTTTTTAGCACTGTGTTCTTTCTCTCAAAATACTGAAAGATCCTCTAATGTAGCATCTTCTTTCATTCACGTCAGAGCTCCAAGTGAGACAAATAAAAGTTTTTCTTTCTCGCTCTTCACTTAAAAAGCGTAGTATAATCAGTTAGTTGCAGTTTAGACTTCAGGCTACAGGAAAGTTAGGGTTCCAGCAGGAATATTAACTTTGCCACACTGCACATGCCATGGCTTCTACCCAAAAACACTTCTGGAGGAAGGGAGGGAGTTCCAGGCGCTTGCAGTTCTATCCTGGAGTCAGCATTTACAAAGGGATGTTGAGAGCATGCAGAATAACCAGAAAAAATAATTTTGACAGCTGGAAAAATACTTTAGTCTCACTGAAAGGGAGTTTAATCTCCAGCTGAAAAATGGAAATGTTATTTGATCATTGTAAAAATACTTTTATGAGTATGTTGAAGTTGCTGGGATAAAAGGCTCATTTGATCTAAGTCAGAAAGGTGTAATGAAAGAGTGCTGGAATTTAGAGTTAGACAAAAGCAAATCAGTTCCTGTTTGTGAGTCTACTGGAACGTGCTGTGGGAGGGCAGCTCTTGACGTTTTTTTCTTGAGGATTCTGCAGTCTAAGAGGCTAAGAGCTTGTGGTCTTGTATAAATTATTGGAGGACCCTTTTTGCCTTCATTTACCTTGGAGACTTGCTTTTCCTCTAAAATGCCAACTTGGTCATCCAGATGCATTATGAGATAGATAAGATCCAAACTTTGCATGTAGGAAAGCAACAGCAAATATCATGGCCAGCTGCAGAACCTGCCGGCTCTCCTCCTGCCTCCCGAAGGGCAGGGTGCCGGCGGGAGTGGGGGGGGATCCTCTTTATAGGCCCCAGTGAAAGTGCCAGTGTGGTAGGGTGATTCCCGGTCCCTACCTACTTGTTTATAACGTTCTTCACTTTTGATTACAGGCCTCCTTCCACTGCTAAATCCATCACCATACCGGGACAGGACTCCACCCTGCAGCTGACCTGTAAGGGTGAGGGAACCACAAGCAGCAACAGCAGTTCAGCCACTATTGGCTCTCTCCGTCAGACCAAGCCAAGACCTACCATTCTTAGCTCCGGTATGATTGCCCATCCTGGAGGCTCATGCAATGCTTGGCTGTCCCTGGACTCTGTTTTGTTTTTCCCCAGCAACTGCAAACACAGAAATTCTTTAATTTTCCGTGTCCCCCCTCCCCGCCCCACCTAACTCCTTTGCTCATTAAAAAAGATTAAGAAAAACAAAACCATCTATTAAATCTAATTGTGGAGAGGAAGCATGAATCTTTGCAGCATGCGTACTTCTGTTACGGGAGATAAAGCAGTTTGTTCTTGTTGCTGAAGATTTAATAATTCATGTATTGCATTCATTCCTGCTTTCTCTTATGTTTAGTGACACTTAGCATTGTTCTCCACTCAGCTATTCTGTTGCTGTTATCTTCTAGAAAAGTTCCTCTGCAGGTTTCAGTGGTTGGTTAGAGAGCTAATGGCCTTGTTCCAGCTGCTGATGCAGAGTTCTTTGGCTTCTGTATGAGCCCATTTTCAAGGGCAATCTACTTTCCCATAGCTTTTTTTCCCCCAGCACAGTCCAAATATGCAAGCAGATAGGTACACACTGCACCAAAATAACACTCTAGTCACATTACCTCTGTGACTTAGCACAGTGTGCGAGTGTTCGTAATAAACCTGATATGTTACGCTTGTGCAGTCTTTAGATAAACTTTCTGAAAGAGAGCACAGGCTGGAGTGATGGCAAGGAACAGAGGTAATGCTGAGGTTTCTGTACCAAGTTCGGATGCAGTTTAAGTGGCATGGAGTCTCTCACAGATGATAGAAGGGGAAATGTAGTAACAGGAGAAGCACCCAAATGGAAGGTGTAATACTTTACTGCCAGTGGCCTTTCTTTGCTTTTTTATTCTTAGCTTAATGCTTTTAACTATGGATAGCTTCAGATACTACCTATCTTTCTAGGTTCTTCTTAGTGCTTGTAAATTCAGGTGTTAGATGCTAGAGTTAGTGCTAAGCTTGGTAGAGAAGATTGTTGCCTAGCTCCTATACTCACCACAGCTGTTTCTAAGTTCTATGTTAGCCTGTATAGCAAGGCTCTGCCGACAGGCTTGCCCTTTCCTTAATCTAGTGTTCCAAGATAAGCCTCCAGTCTGAGGCAGGGGGGCAATGTGCTGACTTGGTTACAGTATAACTGAAGTGCCCTGTTGTTTCTTGGCAGGTGTCCTGGAAGAACCAGATCAGAATCTGTCCAGTCCAGAGGAAGTCTTCCACTCAGGGCACTCGCGAAACTCTAGCTACGCCAGCCAGCAGTCCAAAATCTCTGGTAATCATAGATCCATGAGGCTCTACCATCATCAGACCCATTCTTTTCGCTCCCCTGCAAAAAGCTTTTAGAGTGATTTGCATCCCTGTCTCTATCACTAAACTCTGTAATCCGACTTCTGAGTTTTTGGTTTTTGTGACTACATATGAGTTTCTGTGTATGAACCTAAGTCTATGGGAGCAGAAATGCTGATCTGGAGCTGCCCTGCCTGTTAACTGTGCTACTGGTAGGGGGTGTAGATCTGTTTTGTAATCACTCTGCATCTGCAGGCTACAGCACGGAGCACTCCCGTTCTTCTAGTATGTCCGACCTGACCCATCGCCGGAATACCTCCACCAGCAGCAGTGCATCTGGAGGACTTAGTATGACGGTGGAGTGTCCCGAGGGAGAGCGGGATCACAAACTAGAGAAGCCACCTCGGCCCCCCAGACCTGGCCTTCTGCTGGATAGACCCTCCCGGTATGTAACTGGAGCAAAGCCCTTTCTCTGGGAAGGCAAGATTGAAAGTACAAAGACTCTTTTGTCTTCAAGCAGCGGTAAATTTGAGGAAGCCATTGGAAACGATGCTATTGCTGAAGAAAGCAGGAGAGTATCCTAAAGTCTGTCGTGAAAGTATGGTCAACTTTTCCCTTTATTTTCTCTCCCCAGGAGGAAAAAGGATTCAGTGGAGAGTCATCCAACCAGAGTGGATGACACTAGGATTGATGCTGATGATATAGTGGAGAAAATAATGCAGAGTCAGGACTTCACAGATGTCAGCAATACTGAAGGTGAGGAGATGAGTCTCAGAGGGGAGGTCTGGCTGTTGCTGTAGTAAAGCTGCTGAGCTTTTACGCTCAGGATCTGATTTGTCAGATGCTCCCTTCCCTTTTGACAGTAACTTGGTTTCAGTGCTTGTTAGATGTTTCTACAATTGATAAACTGTGGATCTGAGAGCTGTGCATCCATTTGTAAACAGCACTTGTTGCTGTTCTATAGACTGCAACTGAGGTGGAACACCAGCTTAAATATACAGGATGGTCAGGAAGGGAATACTGATTCCTCACGGCAGTGGAAATGGGTTGCATCAGTTCTCTGAGCTGCTGTGGTAGCCTTTGTCCAGGGTCATCCCAAAAGTATTTAAAGTAGGAGAGCACAACTGGAGGGGAAACAGCGCATGTCTTGGCAAAAAGAATGGAAGAAAGATGGATTGCAACATGTTTGTGATCAGGCTTCTCTGAAGGAGCGTGAGAAGAGGTTTTCTCCCTTGCAGTCACAGCATTTATTAAGAGAACTAAAAGTAGTAATACAACTGCCTTTGTTTTAATTCTCCAGTTTAGGCTAGAAATCAATCTAATCATCCCTTTTATCTAGTTGTGGCTTTAGCCAGGTCTTAAACCCTTACTATTAGTAACTATAGTTTACCCATTAGTCACCTCAAATGATTGCATACTACAACCCTCTTTTTAATACAGAGTTTTACACCCCACTCAGTGTGGGTTAAAACTAGACTGAATATAGCTGCTACTTATCAGCAGGACAGGCTGGATTTCCTCTCCAATGATGACCCTATGATACAGTATGGGGCCCCACATCATATGTCCAGATGCTTTTAAACTGGCCAAGAACTTAAATCAGTGTAATTGTCTTAAAAGAAGAAGCTGTAGTAATGTGATAGAATTAATTTCTCTGCGTTTACTCTTCCAAAGCTTAATGCTGTGGTTGATTTATACGTGAGGATCCTTTTTAAAGCAAGAAGAGGAGTTCCCAGGGGCACTGTTACTGTGGGAACACCACTAAGTGTGCCCATGCATTCGCAGAAGTGGACTTATTCCCTTGCTGAACATTGTGTAATGCAGCTGGTGGGGGAGGGCATGCCTGGTGATCATCAGTAGTTCTAGATTTTGATATTTCTTGCTTCTCTATCTGCAGACAGTAACCTAAGGTTGTTCGTAAGCAGAGATGGAACAACTACATTGAGTGGTATTCAGTTGGGAAACAGGTAGGTTTCCTGAAAGGTTGGCAGACAGTGGGGCTGCAGAGAATATTAGTTAGCTCTTTGTACCCAGGGAACTTTCACCTTTGCTCCAGGAGAGATTTCTAAATGTCATGTGGCTTTATTCCTACATCAATGTCCCCATATCCCTCTGGTGACAGACTACAGCTGCACTGGAGTATGCATGCAGTTTTCAGCAGAAGCTCAGAGGGATAATTCAATCTTAGCTGTTAGATCCAAGAACAGAAGTAAGAAGAAGGAGTAAAAGGACAAAATGGTGGAGGTTTGTCCCTGTTTGCTCCTTTGCTCAACTGAAGGCAGGAATTGAAGGCTTTGCCTCCTGCTGGACTGCAGCAAAAATGCAACAGCCTCGTTTATTGTCCCTTCTCACTCCCCTATCCATGTCCTTCAAGGGCTGGTTCTCTTATAAAAGACTTCTGGAAAAAACGTAATCAGTCAAATAAAACTTTGTCTTGCCACAATAACTTTTAATGCAGTGTCTTGGCTAGTTGCATTTGCTAAGTTTTATAGCACCTTTTGAGGTAAGAACACAACATGGTAAATGCAAAGATGTGCCAACCTCAGTGGCAAGGCTGGGAGCTGAGCCTTTTCTGGCTCTTTTTCTCTCAGCCCCTTTCCTCTCTCCTTTAGAAGGATTGATGTGTTACACCCAGCTCTTTCAAATGGTCTAGTGTTAGCTTGCCACGTAGCTGTCTGTTTTGTGTTATGTAGGTTGACTTCTTGCCAGACTGAATAGTTATTTTCAGGATTTTGTGTGGGGTTAGAGTAGGATGTTCCTAAGTGGAGAGCTCTGAAACAGAACTTGTTTGCCGAAAGGGACTAAGGAAAACAACCTGGCTTTCTCATCTTCTTCCCCTCCACCCCCTTAGGGTCTCATCTGGAGTTTACGAGCCAGTGGTGATTGAAACCCACTAAATGTGAAGAACCGGGTAGAGCTGCTGGAAACGGACCCCCTACCCAGTCTGCTGCCACATGGATGCCAATCTTTACCTCTCTTCATGCAGCATTCCAGAAGGGATTTTTCCACACCCCTCCCCATACATTTGCACTGCAGAACTACTCCGAGACCACTCCAAATCACGCACTTTCCCTGTGTTGGCATTACCTTCCTCCACTTCCAGTTCTTCCAGTGCCTGCCCTCCCCATGTTCTGATGAGATTCAAGGTATCTGTTGGGGTTATCCTTACTCGTAGAGGACTTTGCTCTTTTGGAGTCCCTCACTTCACACATTCATTCACAACAGGAGATTTCTCAGCTTCTGTCTCCCCAAACCATTGGGTTATACCACTGTGAACTCTTGAAACCACTGGGGGAGGAGGGAATCATTCTAACCAAACTGAGAGCTGCTTTTTGGTGACATGATGAGATAGCTACTTGCAGGATGCTTTATTCCACCAATTCTACAAGGGAACGTCACCTTCCTAGGTAACAGTTTTACTGAGCAAAGTATGCTGTGGTGTGCACTTCACCTTCCTACCCTTCAAATCCCCAAACATCCTCTTCTCATAGGAAATATCTCCCAAAAGTGCATTTCCAAAAACTACTGCAATCCATATGGGAGTTGAGAAATGGTTAAATGCTAATGCTTGTTATACCACTAACTGTATTACCCCCTTCCACTGCTGGGCATGGAAGGGCAGGGTTCATCTATTAGCATTAGCAAGAGCACTTTAGAGGTTCCAGATTTTACGTGGAGGAGGCTTGTACTTGCTGTTCCGGGAGCATAATCTGTGTTCCCTGGACTGACTCAGCAAATGGTCACTGTTGAGGCTTGGAATACAAAGCCTCCTTTTTGGCTCAGGAAGGGAACTGCCTTTCTTGGACCATGAAAAAGAATCTTGTTATCTGATAACCCTCTCCTGGGCCGGAGCACGATGCAGTTGACTGTAGTGGTCTCCGTTGTGGTGATGATTAACGTTGTCTCTCTTGGCCTGGGCCAGAAAGGGAATTGCTGTTGGTTGACCTTTCCTGCCCTGTCAGCAGGGATCTTTGCTTGATGTGGTTCCTTTCAGGGCTGGGGAGAAGCTCTGACTACGGCAAGATGAAGCCTCCATCTTTGCCTTCAAAGGTAGTATGGATGTTTTCTGCCATGTTAACCACAGCAGCTGTTCTTACCTGCTCTGTGGCAAGTGAATTTTTCTGATAAGGCTTCAAACTGTTTTCTGGTTGATCTTTCAATTGCTCTTCTTTTTTTGATTTCTGCAGTTGTCTTACACTGTAGCTGCCTCTTTTCCTTGCAGTGTGTGATGGAGAATTTAGTCTTTCAGCTCTCACTTATAGATTCTCCTGGCAGCTGAATTGCAAATGAGGATCTATGCAGACTCCAGCCATGGGCTGTCAGCAGGCTGTGCTTGCAGCTCTTCCTGTACAGAAACTTTCAGCCTATAAGCTATTTCTGTGTAGTACCCTTTCCTCTTCGCTGTTGTATTGTGGTAGCACTCAGCAGCCATACACTTTGAGTGGTGGCACACTCCAAGGCATGGCTAGGAATGTGCCCTGCTCTGGCACACATGTGCGTGCACACTCACTCGTGCACACACCTGTCCCATTTGGTAAGGAAAGCCTTGTAACAGATCACATTGTTGTTCACATTCTAGTTATTATGAAGGCTTTTTTTAAAAAAGAAACAAAAAAAAAAAAAAAAAAAAAAAAGATTGTGGTCTCTATGACCAGAACACATGCAGATGAGCTACTAGAAAAGGGGATTTGGCAGAAGATTATAAGAAACCAGAAATGAAAGCGCCTTGCTTTCTTGCCCTGCAAGCATGGAGATGGCTGCATGGAGAGGGTGCTAGGCAGTGTAGCAAAGCTATACAGCTGCTTACTCTGTTTTTGTGGTTTCTCTACTCAAGTCAGTAGATTTCTTTTTATAGTTGGACAGACCACACATAGGATGTGAATTTTTTCACCCCTTCTCCCTTTCCCTCCAAAGGCAATTAAATTTGGATCAGGGCAAGAAGGGGTATGGCAACACCTTGGTTTGGTTTAATGTAGGGAAGCATTATTGGATCTTTTGAGTCTGTCTAAAGCAAAAGCTCTTTCACGCTTGCTGGTGTATTTAACGGTGATTTCTTCATTCAGTCTGGGTAGTTTTGTCACTCACTAGCAGGCTGGTGAGTTCCCTGCTTGGTCTGGGTGAGATGTGCACTGTTCTTGGGATGCTGCATGTTTACAGGAGAGGGAGAACTGGTGGCTTTTCTCTCTTCCTGGGCCTCTGCCAGAAAGCTAGGACTCACCTGACCCCCTGTTCAGGTCGATGCAAGGGCAGTAGTACTCTCAGACTGTAATGTGTGTTGTTCTGTCTGGAGATAGCCATAGCAGGAGCCAAGGGGCAGGCTGCTACCAAGCACAGAGCACCTGCTGCTCCCCGGGGGCCAGGGAAGCCCTTCTGGAAATCGGGTCCAGCGTGCTGTCAGTGTGGCAACAGCAAAAAATAGGCCTTGAAAGGGGCAAAAATAACCCAGGAAAGAGGCCAAACCCAGCTCAGTTCTGCTGCTTTGCTTCTCTTCCCATGAAAAACGATGGTAGTCGCTGTCAGAGCAATTGGGAACCCAGGGCTCTCTTTCTGGCCTCCAACGGGTGAGTCTGCTGCTCTGAGATGCTTGCTACTAAGCACGTCCTAAGTCCCCTGTGACACAGAAGAAGGAATATCTTTCCAGTGAGGCAGAAGAGGAAGCAGTTGAGCTGTTCAGAAAGCTGGTCTTCATCTTCCCCAGGCTGGCGAAGGCGTAACTTGCTCTGTCCACATAGCAGTGGCCAATTTGGACATGTCTCTGGCTTCTCTTCCAGCTTGGTGCATCACTGCTCGCGTTCCCGATAACTATGTCTCATAGGGTGTCTCTTTCTTGTTTCCACATTATTGGCTCCACAGATCCTGGTTTGTAAGTAGCTTTTTAGCTCTCCTGACGCTCATTTTGAAGAAGAAAGCGGCCCTAGTCGTTCAGCCTAGCACAGCACAGCCAGGGCTGGAGTACCCCGCACAGACAGACCTGTGTAGAGAGGTAGGAGCAGTCTACTTCTATTTCTAGATTTCACACTGAGCTCCAGCCACGCATCCCGTCACAGGCGATGCCCAGCAGTTCCTGGCTGGTGGTGGGTGCACCTCGTGGTGCTGAAGGAGGCTGGCGTGGACCTGGGGCCGCTTGGCTGGCTGACTTGCTGCCGTCTCTTGCGAAGCTGCGCTCGTGAGCGTTTTTTCCTTGCGGCATTGCTGCCATCTGTTCCTTGTTGGACTTTGAAAATTTAAGCAGCGAATCAGTTTCCAGACCCAAACCACAGGCTAGTTTCCTTTGTTTTTGTTTTTTGGGTTTTTTTTTTGTCTTGAAATTTATTGAATTTTTTTATAAACCCAGCAGGCTGGTGTTTTTTGACTGCATTATTGTTTCATTGATATTTTATTCCTGAGGGGCTGAGGGGAGACTTTGCTCCCCATGTTGTTTCCCTTCTCAGGGGATTCAGAGATGAATTAGAAAAGTTAAAGGACCTTATTGGCAAGACTTTGCATCCCCTGCATCTCTGCCAGTGGCAAGCAGGGCTGCTCATTCCAAGCTGACCCTAGGAGGGCAGAGCTGGCTCTCTGCTTTGGTCTTGGGGCCAGGTGAAACACGGGCTCTGCTCTCCCAGTTCCTGGACCTCTAGTTGGTGAAAATCCCCTGCAAACAGTTGGAAAATCAGTATAATTTTTTACTAACTTTTTTTTTAAAAAAACAATATAAAATGAGTGAATATTAAAAAGAAGATAGTTGTGGATCAGTGAAGGAGATAGGCTTTCAGTTGGAAATGGTGATGGAGAAAAGGGGGAGAAGGATGTTGCTCCTACATCTTTTTTTGTATGGTTGGCACTTTAAAAGGGGGCCGTCATGCTGTCCTGACCCTAGGCGTAAGGGACAGCCAAATTCATAATCTCTTCCCCCTCATTGCCACATCACTCTGACCCTTATGGAAAGTTAAGTCCTTTTAAACGTTTGTTTCAGTTTTTAGAGGGTTCTGAACTGGGCTGTGACCCACAGAAACATATTTCATTCAAATCTTAATAGGAGGGGTTGACTTTTTTATTTATTTTGTTGTTGCTGTTTCTTTTTAAACTGGTGGTTGTGCAGCTGGACTCTGCACGCGTTGTTGTGAACCTCTGGGAAACCTCACTCCAGGTACGCTAGAGCACCTCGGTCGACCGCCCCTCCTGGAGAGGGGCCCCAATCCTGCCCTCCCCTCCACGCTGCCTTTACCTTGGGAGCTGTGAAGCCATCCTCTGCCCCTCCTTCCCCGACCCCCTGCCACCCCACCTTGTCTCTAGCTGTGGTCAAAGCCCTGTAGACAGGGCAGGTCCCTGGGGACAAGTTACTGCAAACACTGCCTGGCAGCAAGTGTTTGTACCGAAAAGCCACTTCCTCACTGGGGATTCGTTGTGCAAAATTTGCCCCCCACACCCCGCTGCCCTCCCGAGAGCTGCATCGTCCATCAGCCCACCTTCGCGATCCTAACCCAATCTCTTCCATGTCACTGTCGCCCCTACACGTCGGGAGGGAGCCAACATGGAAACCTGGGAAACACAAGGAATTTGGATGAAGCTTTGAGCTGGAGGTGTGGCTGAGCCTCTTAACTTGCCTCAAATAGAAGAAATAATGGTAGAGCCCGTATTTTTGTGGGGGAGGGAGGGGAAGGGGAGATCCTTTTATTTTCTTGAAAGTTATTGAGCTTGGTGATCTTCAGATGAGGTGCGCACTTGATTTATATCAGATTCTATAGAGAGATCACTGATATTTTTGGAAAGGGAATGGGTCTATGCAAACTTCCAAAATTGCTTGAAAGATAGTTTAACATTTTTTTACTTTGAAATCTAAAGATAAATCTAACTTTTGTCTTAAAAGCAGAAGTGTGTTTAGAAAGAGAAGCTACTTCACTGCTCTATTTTGATGATGATTCTTGGAAAGTTTAGGCTGGAGGGAATGACTATTTTTCACCATTTTTATCTTGCTCCTCTAGTTTCATTTCTTTTTCTAATGGAATGCTGTGCCGTCTTTGATTCAACAGATTGTGTTTGTATTTTCTGTATCTGGTTCCTAACGTAGAGAAATAACATATATGAGGAAATCATTATAATGTCAAATGTTGTTATGGTTTGGGGGAAAATAAAGGTTTTTTGGTACTTCATACTGATTCTTCTTGGGCTTTTTTTGCTTGTTGTGTGTGTGTGTGTGTGTGTATGCGTGTGTGTCCTTTGGTTTCAAAAATATCTGCTAAGAAAGCAAAGGAGTCAGGTGCTGGCATGCAGAGCCCAGGAATAGGATTTGGCTTCCGCCCTCCAGGATTTCCTTGGCAGCTGTGCTGCAATGGATATGGAGATCCCTGCCAACCTTCCCTGATGGCATGAGAAGTGGGTGGGGAGGGGGCACAGCCTGAAATCCAAGGGGAAGGTGAGCTGGCACGAAGGCAACTTGCCAGCAACATCTCATGTGCCCGAACGCCGTGTCCAAGCAGAGGACACGTGTTTGAAGGGCCTCATCCTGGTGCAGTCCCAGGACCTGCTGCTGGCTGCAAAGGTTGGAGGGGAGCTGTGACGAGGAGGGAGCCGCTGGGCCCAGGCAGAGGCTGGGGCAGTTTCACCAGCTCTGTCAAAGCCTCAGCGGTGTGCTCTGAACATCTGCCCCTTTCCCTCTGCTGCCTCCCCTTCCTTGGAGGATCCCCGTCAGCCTTCAGCTGTTTGCTCCCCTTCCTTGGAGGATCCCCGTCGGCCCTCAGCTGTTTGCCCTTGCTTTTCCTTTTCCTCCAGGTGCAGTGCGCACATGGAGGAATCGCTCTGTGACACAGGATGCAAGCATCTCGTGTTTTGGAGCTGTTTTTCAGCTAGTTGGCTTTGAGATGAGTCACCTCCATCAAAACTCACAGGCATCAGGAGTTGCTAGAAATTAAAACAAGATCAACTGAGTGATCAGTGAGGCTGAGTGGACGCCTGTGGGAAGAGCTCGCTTCAGGCTGGAGAGCGAATGATGGAAAGAGGGGTCTTGCTTTCATGGGCCAGAAACTGAAGTGACGGAGGTTTCTTTGGCTTCGTTCCTGTGGCAAGATGTAACGCAGGCGGCCGCGGGGCTTTTCCAACACATTATCCTCCTGTTTACATGTTTGCTTTCTTCTCACGGCCCTGTGCAACTACAAACTGAGGGGTCATTGGCAAAGACCGCTGCTTAAAGATTTTTTTTTTAAAAAAAAAAGACGTCTACATGGTAGTAGTTCAGAGCAGATTTTTCTAGGGAGTTTTGTGTTTTTCCATAAATCTGCTCGCATCGCCTGCGGCTGTGATCGTGATCCCGGGCACCTCCGGCTCGATGTATCCCGGCAGGGCCCGGGTCGGCCGGCGGCGGCGCGGGGCAAGCAGCAGGCTCGCGCGGAGGGAGGAGGCCGAGTGGAGCCGCGGCCTCCCTCGGAGGAGGACGAGGGGCCTTGCGGGACCCGGCGGCCGCCCCGCGGGGGGCAGAGCGGCGCCCGGCCCGGCCCGGCCCGGCCCGGCGGCCCCGCGGGCGAGCAGAGCGGGGTCCGGCCTCCCCGGCTGCGGCGCTCGGGAGCTTTAAAAATTGCCCAGTAGCGAATTAAATGGGAGATTTAAAATTTATATTATTAATAAATAAAACTGTGTTGATATTGAAATTAAAGCGTAATCATGATTACTGCCCTAAACCGTAAATTCAAAGGTAGGACGAACAGTGGCCTGAAGGAGCCACGGCCAGAGCCCTGCGGCCCCGGACTACATCACCCGTCGTGCCCCGGGCGAGGCGCGCCTACATTTCCCATAATGCTGCGGGCCGGAGCCCGCCCGCCCGCCCCCGCTGATTGGCTGTCTGTCGCCGAGCGTGGCGGCCAGGCTGGGGCCCTGCCCGCTGATTGGCTGGCGCCTCCCGGAAGAGCGCTGCTGGCGGGGAAGGAGCTCGGGGCTGCCCGTCGCCATGGTGAGTGGGGGTGTGGGCGTCTGCTGCCCCCTCCCTGGGGGGCCGGGGGCTGCTGAGGGATCCGCCGCCCCCTCCCTGTGGGGAGGGATCCGCCGTCTGTGGGGCAGTTGAGGGATCGGCTGCCCGCGCTCTGTGGGGCGGGGGGGGTCGCTGCCCGCTCTGCTTTGCCTTGCAAGCGCCGTTTCCCACTTGATCTCCTCGGGTGTCAGGAGCGCGGAGGAGTGCGGCCAGCTGGGAGTGCCGGCCGCCCTCCCCCGCACCTGCCCCAGGAGCGCCGAGCAGTTGGGGTGGGCAGGGACCTCTGGAGAGCGCTTGGTCCAGCGCCTGCTCGAGCAGGGTCAGCTGGTGCGGGTTGCCCGGGGCTGTGTCCGGTTGGGTTTTGAACCCCCCAAGGATGGGGACTCCACAGCCTCTCTGGGCAACAGGTTCCAGGGTTCAGCCACCTGCACATGAAGAAGTGCTCTCTCATGTTGAGGCGGAATTGCCTGTGCTTCATTTTGTGCCCGTTGCTTCTTATACTGTCACTGGGCACCACAAGAGTCTGACCCTGTCCTTTTGACACCCTCCCATCAGAAACTTGTACGTACTGATAAGACTCCCCCTGAGCCGTCCCTTCTCCAGGCTGAACAGTCCCAGCTCCCTCTGTCCGTCCTTGTATGAGAGGTGCTCCAGGCCCTTAATCATCTAACTCCATTGAACCCAAGTCTGTCTTGTACTGGGTAGCCCAGCTCCGGACTCAGCACTCGAAGTGTGGCCTCACCAGGGCTGAGTAGAGGGGCAGGATCACCTCTCTTGCTTGCTGGCAATGCTCTTCCTAATGCAGCCCATGATCCCATTGGCCTTCTTGGCCACAAGGGCATATTGCTGGCACATATCCAATGTGGTGTTCACCAGAACCCTGAGGTCCTTCTCTGCAAAGCTGCTGTCAGGTGTTTTGGCCCCAGCCTGTCTTGGTGCAAGGGGTTATCCTCTGCGGGTGCAGGACTCTGCACCTCCCTTTCTTGAACTTTATGAAGTTCCTCTCTGCCCATTTCTCCAGCCTGTAGAGGTCCCCGTGACAGGCAGCATAGTCCCCTGGTGTATCAGCCACTCCTCCCTGTTCGGTCCCAGCTCTCTCACTCCTGTAGCTGTAGTGCCCGGCAGCCCAGGGTGACCTGGCTCCATGATGAATGGCCCTTTGAGCTCCTTTGGAGCTAGTGAGCCTCAGCATAGAATCAGTACGGTTGGAAGTGACCTCTGGAGATCATCTAGTCCAACCCCCGAATGAGTGGCCCATGTCCATTCTTGACCCGCTGGTGTTACAGTGGAGCTGGGTCATGACTCATGCTGTTAACACTGGGCACTAAGAACGCACTGAGTGTTAAGACTACTCTAAAGCTGAGGAGGGAGGCAATTTAGAAGGGGCCAAACTGAAGCCTGGAGTACCTGCCTCTGACAAGCTCCGGGGTTTTCACCGTGTTAAATGTTCAGGCTCTTGATTTTGCTTGTTCCTCAGGAAGTAACCCAAATACCACAATTCCTCCTTAAGTTTGGTGCTTCCTGCATTGCAGGCTTATGGATAGAGAGACTGAAATCCCTCAAACCCCCCTGCAGTGTCTAGGCTTTTCCAGGGTTCCCTAGCTGATGAAGTGATCGGACCATGTAGCTTGAAGCCTGCTGAAGCTCAGCAGAGGGTTGTGTTGGTGCAGGCTGGGAGTCAGTACTTCAAAGCACTTGGTCAGAGTCGCTGGAGTGTGCAACTTGTGTGTCTGCTGTAGTGGCAAGACACAAAATCCATGACCGCTCCAGAGGAGGAGGGTGTGGCTGTTCTCACTGAAGTGCTTTTGATAAATCATTTTTGCTACATTTTTCCATTTTTTTTCCAAAGCTGTAGCCATACATTCTTCTAAGCTGGGGTACAATAAATAGGATGTGCCCATTAACTGCTTCTGCTCAGACACTGCAAAGTGATGATCCTGCTCTGACTGTCTCTTACTTTACAGGCCACAGCAACAGACCGGGTGGTTGGATTTGGCTTGGTAGCCTTCAGCCTTGTTCTCTTTGTTTATTACACCATCTGGATCATCATACTGGTATGGGTCTTGCTCTGCCTGTTGTAATCTCAGGAACTTTGCTGCTATGTTCACCTAGACTTTATTTAGGTGCTCGTGTGTCCTTCTATCTGAAAGAACTCTGTTTTGCCAGCTTCTTGGTGAAAAATGTCAGTGTAGTATTTCCTGTAGTTTGCTGGTTCACACCTTACCCTTTCTAGGTGTACTTGCCCTTATCTGGGTAAGATCAAGCTTAGATTCTGCCACTTGCCCTGAGCTGACCTCACCTGAACTGTCATCAAGAGCTAAAGCTTAGCTGTTCTGGAGGTGTCGGATAAGGACTGTTGTCATTAGTGCTCACTTTGGCTGTCTTTGGATTCCTAGTTTTGGTGGGAGGTGACAGAGGGAAATATAAAAAGAGATTCTACTTACTAAATCTGGAGCCCAGCAGGGAGAAGAATTTAGGGAATGTGGAGCTCTAGAAAATTGGAGAGAGCCTGACAGTTTGTCTGCTTTCCCAGACACATCAGCTGAGGTAATGAGTGGTATCTCCCTGGAAATCCAGGCAAGAAATGTCTCCCTGTGAGCTTTGCAGGTGCGAGAGGTCTGGTTCAGCTTTGGGCTGATGTCTGAATTCCGAGCAGCTTCCCCTCTAAGCTCTGAGAGTTTTGGATTCCCCTCTACAGTCTGCTTACTCTGTTGTCTAATATGTATAGATAGAGTTTGTAATCTTAGGAGCTCTATACCTATATTCTCTGCTACCTAGAAACTATTATACTGCCTTCTAGTGTCCAAAGTATTCCATTTCTTCAGCTTATGAATCCTGGCAGGATCTCCATGAAACAAATCCAGTGCTATCTGTTCCATTTTACAAACACTAGAAAGTTCAGGGATTTGGTATGTTCAGCACCAAGCAGGACATCAGTCACTGCCCGGCGTGAAGCCCTGAGCTGTGGGGCTCCTGTGCCCGTGCTGGGCAGAGCCACTCTCATGCTTTGTGCTCCCTGCACTGCTGACCACTGAAGTACTTTGCTGCTCTTTTGTTACCGTGTTCTCTGCAGCTGCAGTGCTGTTGCGCAGTGGCCCTAGCTACATGCAGCTCTAGTCACCCTCTTTCTTTTTTTAAGGCATCTTTTCTAGCCTAATGTTTCTATCCTGCTTTGGAAACCACAAAGCTGCAGGTGTTGGGGACTGGCCATAGTGCTGAGCCCACCTGCTGATTCCTCTCTGTTTTCTGCAGCCATTTATCGACAGCGACCATGGGATCCATCAGTACTTCTTGCCCAGGGAGTATGCTGTTATTATCCCTGTGGTAGCTGGGCTCCTGCTGCTGCTATTTATAGGTGAGTGTTATCTCTGTAGTTTTAGTTAGAAGTTTCTAAATTAGAAAAAGAGAAGAGAGTTGCAAGCAGGTTAGCTGATGCATGATGCTTGTGAGATGCTCTTGAAGCAAGAGCTCAGCGCAGCACTAGGCCTGCGGGATAGGCTCTGGTGGTGCATGTGTGTGCGCACACATCTGCAACTCCAATTGTTTGAGCTTGTGGAGTTGTTTCTCTCTGCTGAGGTTCTGTTTCTCACTACAGTGTGTTTCAAAAGCGCTTGTAACTGGAAATTTTCGATTGAATCTGTCCTCTTTCTCATGGTAGGCATTTTCGTAATGATTGTGATGTGGAAGAACAGGAAACCTGCAAAGAAATTGGACTGAAGGCCCAACTGAGAGAGCTGAGAAGAAGGCATCCACCTCACAACATCTTAGCCAGGGAAAGACTTTGCCTGCAGCACCAGGCAGATACCTCTTCCAAAACTCTCTCCTTTAGTAGAAAGGATGCTGAGCTGGCTGCTCTCTCTCCAGCATTCCTACCTGAAGAGGCATGACCTGGTGTAATTTACTGCTTACGGACCAAAGGGAAGCAAATCTCTGACCTACAGGAGCCATCCAGAAAGGGACCATGACTCCAGCTATGACAGATCTGCTCCTCAGCTGGGGCCACATGTAGTGGTGACGGCTTTAGCCTGTGCTGCGGGGGGAGAGCAGTCAGGGCACATCTCTGAACTGTCAGGTGCTCAGCCTCTGGGAAGTTCTCCTCTGCTCTTCCTGTGTCCAGTAGTTTGTTCCTAATGGGCTTTTACATATGGTTTGTTGAGGTTTTAATTGGATTCAAGATGTAGAGGAAAGAAAGAAGACTATTAGCTTGCAGAAGGCAGACTTGCCTTCCCCCTTTGCCTCCAGGAAGGGCTAATTGTGGTTCCTGGTGGGCTCACGTTTATGAAGAGGCTCCCCTGTGAGGCTGGCTTGGCAGAGGATCAGGACAGGGCCATTTTCTGCTGTTCTCTGGCAGGACTGCCTGCAACCCCTCCTGCAGATGTCCAGCTGAGGGGGTGAGGAGGAGGTTGTGCCCTGGACTGCAAAGGAAGCATTTGGCTTCTCCGCTAATGAATGCAGTTCCAACCACTGCTGTCAGCCACTGGCTTGGTTCCTGCCCTTGGCAAGGCTCTGCTCACCAGCATGGTTGGGGCCAAGCAGACAGGCCTGCAGAGCTCCATCCTCCCATTATGGAGTTTCTTCTCCTGGCAACAGCTTCTGCCCTGAGGTGTGCAGCCTTGGCATGTCCTTCAAACTGCAATGAGCTGGAATCACCCTCAATAAAGGTCTGCAAGATCTTGATCTCTGTTCTCCTGTGTTGAGTGCACAGGTGCAGCAGGCCTGCAGGAAAGCAGGGGTGGATTCTCCTCCCCATTACTGGAGCTGCTGTGCCTGGCAATGCCCAGTCTTGTTCGGAAAGGTGCTGCCAGTGTCCACAGGTTCTCCTTGGCCCTCATTCTGCTGGTGCAGCCCAGCAGTGGAAGAATCGGGGCCATCAGGTGGTGAAGATGCAGCTGGGTCAAAAATACCTGCCTCTCCCCTGCCTTTGCTGTGTCTGGCAGCAGGAATGGAGGCAGGTGCCATCCCTTGGGAGCAAAGCAGTGGAGTCAGGCAAGAGCCTGTCATAGGGTCACCCAGCCAAATGCAATGACAGGGAGTCCCGTAGGAGGAAGAGGTGAAACCCCAGTGAGATGACAGGCAGGAAGGAGCCAGAGAGAACCTGGCCAGGGCTGTCACTGATGTACGCAGCCTATTGCAGACTTACTGACCCTGTGGTGCTGGGGAGGGTTGTCCTACCCAAGCTGAGGTAGCTCCAGCTTCCGCGATGCAACAGGACCCTTGGGTCCTTCTTGCACATACTGTGAACTTCCCCTACAAGGTAGCAGTGTTTCCTATCGTCCTTCATCCCTCTGGGGAGCACTGCTGATCGTTAGGAGACCCCCCCGCCCCGGGGTACTGCGGGTTTAAGGACCCCGGCCGTGTTTTAACTTGCTGTGTGGCTGGAGCTCGAAGGTGATAGAAGGCAAGTCTCCAGCTGGAGCTTGCTTTCTCTTTGGAGCTCATGCAGAGGCTGCCAGGCTGCAGCCAGCCATGCTCATGTGCTGCCGGTGCCCTCCGCAGAGCCACCTCCCTGAGGCTGAGTGCTCCATCTCTTCCTCATCTGCATCTCGCTGCTTCTCCTTCTCCCTTTGTGAAATCTCCAGCTCCTCTTCCCGGCTTCTCAGCGCACTGGAAATAGCTCCAGCCAGCCCCATGAAGATGAGTTTGTGCTGACGCAGAGGTGCTTCACAGAGGAAAGCAAAAGGGGGGGGGGGATCAGTCATGTCTCTTACGAGTTTTCCCAGCCTGCCAGGTCCAGAGCTGTGCTCCCTCCCTCCCCCACAGCTCTCCTGCCTCCGGCTGCCTCCAGGACCGGGTCCCTGCGCCTGCTCTCCTGGCCCCAGGGAGCTGGTGTGCGTCACCACGGCCTGCCCAGGGCGCGCTGCCAGCAGCGCGGTGGGCGCCTCCGAGGAGCCCAGGTAAGAGCAGCGGGGCAGAGGCTGGCTCTGGGGCAGGCAGGAGCCCGCTGGGCGCCCGGCGCTGGGAGGGTTTGGAGCAGTTGCTTCCCCCTTTTCGGGTGGGTGGTCAGCGGTTGCTTCGCGTGGACCCCGTGGGGAGCAGCGGCCGCTCGTGCCCAGCCGCCCTGGCGCCCAGGAGGGGCTGGAGACCCGGCCTCCGCCCCGGGGAGCGCCGTCGCCGAGGGCCACGATGGGGGCTTGCCCACGGGCACCGGCTGGGGAGCGAGCGGGACCCCAAGCCCCAGTGGCTGCCTCGCCCCAGCCCCTGCGATGCCGCTGCCCCTGCCTCAGTTTCCCCAGCGCTGGGGGTGCCCTACAGCCCGGGCCAGGCTGCAGAGAGGAGGCGTTAACTCCTGTGGGTGCCGGCAGGGAACTTGCCGAGTGTCCTCAGCGCAGCCCCAGCCCTTAACCCTTGCTCGCCTGCACCAGCCTCCCCCAGGAGCCCTCCCAGGGCCTGGGGATGGGGCGGGCGGACAGGGCGACGTCCAAAGGGGGAAGGGGCTCTCTGGGGCAAGCCCGCCCGCGTGGGCTCCGTCGCCTGGGCCCTGCCCCACTGCCGCATCCCCAGTGCTGATGTCACCCGTGGGTGGCCGCGGCAGGCAGCGTGCCAGGGCGGGCAGGCTGGGCGCCGGGCAGGAGCTTCGGCGGGCCAGGGGCCGCGGGGGACCCGCTGCGTCCCCGGGCCCCGTCGCCAGCGGGAGCGAGGAGCCAAGGATGCGGTGGTGAGCGGCCGCGGGGGGAGGAGGAGGAGGAGGAGGAGAGGCAGGGAGTAGCCCCGCGGCAGGGGCGCGGGGAGCACGGCTGCGGGCCGAGGTAGGTGAGAGGGCTGGGGCCATCCTCCCCCCCCCCCCCCCCCCCGGCCTTGCAAAATCCTCCCTGCGGGCAGGAAGGAGGGGAGGGAGCACGTGCAGCCCCGCGCTGGAGCCGGGGCCGGCTCCCAGCGGGTCTGATGCTGCGCAGGCTCCATCCTCGGGGTCTCCCCTGCCCGCGGTGCCCGCGGCAGCGAGCGATACCCTGCGGCGACGCCGCGATACTCCCCGTCCCCGCGGTTCCCCCGCAGCGGGGCCGGCCGTGCCCTCCCGGGGGGCGTTTTGGGATGGGTTCCTGCCCGGAGTCCCCACCGGGGTAGCAGCTGTCTCGCGAGGCCCCCGGGGGCATGCGAGGACGAGGACGGGCGCCGGCGGCTCCGGAACAGTGTGGGCACAAAGCCGGGCGGCTCCGCGGGCGCCCCGGTTCCGGAGCGCCCCGGCGGGGAGCAGCGGCCGCGGCCGGCACCGGCCCCGCCAGGGCCCCCACCCCGGCTCACCTCGCGGCCCGGCAGAGCCCCCCAAAGCGCCGCTCGCCCCGCGGTGCCCGTGCCCTCCTCACCCCCCTCCCTGTCCTGCCAGCGTCCCCAGCCCCACGGCAGCCCCAACGGCGGGACCCCGCGGGGACGACGGCGCCCGGCACAAGGACTGACGCCGCGGAGGCCCGACGCTGCCCGGGAGCCATGGTGAGCGTGTGGGGCCGGGGCCGGGGCTGAGCCCCCCGGCCCTGCTCCGGGCCCCGCTCCCGCCTCCGGCAGCGCCGGCGCCCTCTCGGGAAGGAGCCCCGGGACGGCTCCGGCCCCGGCCGAGCGTCCCGCGGGGTCCCCCCCAGGCGGAGGCGGAGGCGGCCCCGGCCGAGGGCCGCCCGCCGGCCCGGAGGCGCTGGCTCTTCTGGCGGCTGCACCCGCGCTGGAAGCTCCTGGGCGTCTTCGAGATCGACGCCGAGCACGAGTTTTACGGGCTGACCTGCCGGCTGCGAGCGGGGCTCGGCGCGGCCGCCCAGGCCGCCATCGACCACCCGCCGGCGGTGAGGCGCCGCGCGGGGCGGCCGCGGTGGGGTGGGGTGTGGGGTGGGGGGGACGCACGGCCCGAGCCGCCCCGCGGGGAAACGGAGGCCGCGGGGGCGAGGGCCGGGCGCTCACGGCGCCGCGTCCGCGCCAGGAGCGTCCCGGCGAAGGCGACTGCGCGGCGGTGCTCAAGCAGCCCCACGAGGTGAGGGGACGGCGGCGGGGGCGCGGCGGCCGGGCGGCTCGGCGGCGCCCGGTGCCAGCGCCGCCCGCCCGCCCGCAGGGCTTCGAGCTGCGGACGTACGCGGCGCCGGCGTTCGCCCGCCTCCGGCGCTCGCTGGGGCTGCCCGAGGAGGAGTACCAGGCGTCGCTGAGCTCCCGCGGGCCCTACCTCCAGTTCATCAGCAACTCCAAGAGCTCGGCCGACTTCTTCCTCACGTGAGCGCCCGCCGCCGGCACGGCTCCCGGGGGACCCCGAGGGCCAGGGAGCCCCGCGGGGGCTGCGGGGCACGGCAGCGCCCGCCTGCCGGCGCCCCTGCCCGCCCCTGCGCAGCCAGGCCCGCGGGCACACCGGCGCCCGCCCCGGCACGTCCCTGCGCGCTCACGCGCGCCCGTGCCCACGTGCATCCTGATGCCCACCGATGGGTGCCCACGCACACCCGTGCCCACAGGCACACCAGCTCCCACCCCGGCACGTCCCTGCACGCTCACGCGCGCCCGTGCCCACATGCATCCTGATGCCCACCGATGGGTGCCCACGCACACCCGTGCCCGCAGGCGCACCAGCTCCCACCCCGGCACGTCCCTGCACGCTCACGCGCGCCCGTGCCCACGTGCATCCTGATGCCCACCGATGGGTGCCCACGCACACCCGTGCCCGCAGGCGCACCAGCTCCCACCCCGGCACGTCCCTGCACGCTCACGCGCGCCCGTGCCCACGTGCATCCTGATGCCCACCGATGGGTGCCCACGCACACCCGTGCCCGCAGGCGCACCAGCGCCCGCCCCAGCACGTCCCTGCATGCTCACGCGCACCAGTGCCCACGTGCATCCTGATGCCCACCGATGGGTGCCCACGCACACCCGTGCCCACAGGCACACCAGCGCCCGCCCCGGCACATCCCTGCACGCTCACGCGCGCCCGTGCCCATGTGCATCCTGATGCCCACCGATGGGTGCCCACGCACACCCGTGCCCACGGGCGCAGCAGCACCCACCCTGCGTGCTCACGCTCGCCAGCACCCGTGCCCTAGCCCCAGGGAGAGGCAGCGTCCCGCGGCCCGAGCGGTCCCGGTCAGGGACCCCTCGCCCTCCGCCTCCCCGAGCGCCCGCGGCCTCCTCTCGCCCCAGGCACGACAAACGCTTCTTCCTGAAGACGCAGAACAAGCGGGAGATCCGGTTCCTCCTCTCCAACCTGCCCCGGTACCTGCAGCACCTCGAGAGATACCCCCACTCGCTCCTGGTCCGCTTCCTGGGTGAGCTGGGGCCGCGGCGGCCCCGGGGCGCAGGTCCTGGTCCGCGTTTCAGGGGCGCCAGCGCCAGCAGCGGGAGAGGGGCGGGGGTGCGCGCTGGGGGCGGTGGGCGAGCGGTGCTGAGCGCCTGCCCGGCCCCTCACCGCGTCCCGCCTCCCCGCAGGGGTTCACAGCATCATCCTGCCCCGACAGAAGAAGGTAGGTGCGGGCGGCCGGCGCCGCGCCGCCCCGGCGCCGCCTGTGCCCGCCTCACGCCCGCCCTCGCCCCTCTCCGCCAGAAATACTTCATCATCATGCAGAGCGTCTTCTACCCCGACGAGAGGATCCTGGAACGGTGAGGCCTGTCCCGGGCGCGCGGTGTCCATCTGTCCCGGGGCAACTGGCATCCATCTGTCCTGGCGTGCCTCCTGTCCCTCTGGCCAGTGGTGTCTGGTGTCCATCCGTCCTGGTGTGTCCCCTGTCCATCTGGCCAGTGGTGTCTGGTGTCCATCTGTCCTGGTGTGCCCTGTGTCTGCTTGCCCTAGGGTGCCCCATGTCCATCTGTCCTGCTGTTCCCAGTGTCCATCCACCCCATAGTGCCCGGAGCCATCTGCCCTGGTGCACCCATGTCTGCCTGCCCCAGGGTGCCCCGTGTCCATCTGTCCTTGGTGCCCAGTATCTGTCTGTCCTGGTGTACTGGGTGCCTCTCTGTCCCAGGATACCCAGTGTCCATCTGTCCTACACTCCCAAGTGTCCATCTATCCTACACTCCCAAGTGTCCATCTATCCTGGTGTGCCCAGTGTCCATTTGTCCCGGTGTGCCCAGTGCCTGTCTGTCCCAGGACACCCAGCGTCCACCTGTCCTTGGTCCCCAATGTCCATCTGTCCTGGGGCAGCGCATGTCCATCTGTCCTTGGTGCCTGGTGCCCATCTGTCCCCGGTGCGCAGTCTCCACCTGCCCTGGGACAGCCCGACCCCGCTCCGTGGGGCACCACGCTGCAGGGCAGGGGGCCCGTGGGGCGGCGCGGGGCGGGGGGGCCCGAGCCACGAGCCACCGCGCAGGTACGACATCAAGGGCTGCTGGGTGAACCGCTGGGCCGAGCCGGCCCCCGAGGGCAGCCCGGCCGTCGTGGTGCTGAAGGACCGCAACTTCGAGGGCAAAACCATCGCCCTGGGTAAGGCGGGCGGCGGGCAGGCGGCCGGGAGCCCGGCGGCGGCGGCGAGGGGCCGGCGCTGAGGGTGCCCCCGCGCCCGCAGGCGCCCAGCGGCCCTGGCTGCTCCGGCAGCTGGAGCTCGACAGCCGCTTCCTGGAGGAGCTGCGGGTGCTCGACTACAGCCTGCTGCTGGCCCTGCAGCCGCTGCACGCCGACGAGAAGCAGCCGCCCGGGCTCGCCCTGGCCAGCCTCGTCGTCCGCGCCGCCCAGTAGGTGCCCAGGGGCCGAGCGCGGGGGCCGGCTCCACGCCGCGGCCCGGCCGCCGCTCACGCCACCGGCCCCCGCGCAGGTCCGTGGAGCAGAGCGCGGCGCCGGCGCGGGAGCCGGGCGCCCGCATCGCCGCCCAGCACCGGCGCCTGCTGCCGGCCAGCAGGAACCCGCTGCACGTGCTGGACGGGCCGCAGCTCCGCTACTTCGTGGGCATCGTCGACCTCTTCACCGTCTACGGCTGCCGCAAGCGGCTCGAGCACCTCTGGAAGAGCATCCGCTACCGGGGCCAGTCCTTCTCCACCGTCTGCCCCGCCGAGTACGCCCGGCGGCTCCGCCGCTGGGTGGAAACGCACACGCTGTGAGCGCGCCCGCCGCGAGCTGCCGCAGCATCGCCCCCGGCCCCGGGCGGGAGCGCCCGCGGCTCGCCCCCAAAGCCTTCGGTTCCCGCGCCCGAGACCGCACCAGCTTTCTCCTAAGAGCCGCACGGGACCGGCACGGGGGGCCTGGCGTGCGTCGAGCGCGCTAGGTCTCAGCCGCAGCACTGGAAACGCTCCTCCGGGCGCTGTCCCGCACCGAGGCCGTCAGCAGCACCCGGCACGCCTGGGAACTGCGCTGCGCCCGAGCGGCCCGCGGGCGTCATGGCCTATGGCTGCGCTACCGGGGGGCTCTTCCCCCACCCGCGTCCCGTAGAGCACGCCGCGCCGTGTCCCCGCTTCGTGCCTCAGTTTCCCTGCCCCGTTCCTGGGTGCAGCCGCTGCCCCAGCGCCTCCGTCGTTCCCGTACGCCGTGCCCATCCTGGGAGCAGGCTCTGCCGGATGGGAAAGCAGGGACGAGCCGGCACGGAGAAACCGAGCAGCCCCCGCCCCAGCGCAGGTCATTGCCGGCAGCCGCAAATGTCCAACCCGAGAGCCGGGACACCCCCGCGCTGGCGCCCCGGGGGGCAGAAAGCATCAGCTCTGGCTTTGAGTGGCCTTATGGATTAAAAAAGATCCGCTACGGAGGGGTGGCAGGACTGGCTGCGTGTTTCCTACCCGGGCGACCCCACGGGCAAGGGTTCCCCCCCGGCGGAAGGAAGCGATGAGCCCGCTCGCCCGGCGGGAAGCCGAAACCGCCCGCCGAGAGCTCGGCGCCCGGCGCCGCTCGCCGCGCGCCTCTCCCGTGCCCGCGCAGGAGGAGCCCGGCCCTGCCGCCACCTCCGCTCTGCCTTCCGCGGGCGGCGGCCGGGCGCAGGGTGGGCACCGGCCTCGAGGCTGCGCCCGGTGTTTCCCCGGCCGCAGCGAGGGGAAACGTCCAACGCGCCGCGGGGGCCGGAGGCGCCTGCTCCGGGGACGCGGCCCGGCCCTGCGCAGCGGGCGGGCTCCGGGGGGCTCCGGGGGGTGCTGGGGGGTGCCGGGGGGTCCCGGGGCTCCGTCCCCGGGGCACGTGGCCGCGGCGGGGCGGGGCCGGCTCAGCCCCGCCCCCAGCCCCGCCCCCAGCCCCGCCCCCAGCCCCGCCCCGGCGGCGCGATGCGGGGCCCGGCGGCCGCGGGGCCCGGGCAGCGGCGGCTCTGCGCTCGCCGCCGCCGCCGCCGGGGCGGTAAGTGGCGCCGGGCAGCGCGGAAACGGCGCCCGGCTGCTGCCCCCGCTCCGGGCCGGCCCCACCGCTGGAGTCCGGCCTGGCCCGGCGCGGCCCGGCGCGGCGAGCGGGCTGCCTTCCGCGGCGGGGAAACCGGGCACGGGGGCTTGCGGGGGGGGTCCCGGGCGCGGGGGAAGGTCCTGGGAATGGGGAGGCCGTGGGGGGTTGCTCGGGCACGGGGGGCCGGGGGGGTCCCGAGGGGTCCTGGGCACGGGGGTTCCAGGAATGGGAGGCCATGGGGGGTTGCTCATGCACGGGGGGTCTCGGATACGGGGGTCCTGGACACGGGGGGGGGAGTCCCGGGAGGTCCCAGGCATGGGGGGGTCCCGGGCACAGGGGATTTCAGGGGGTCCCGGAGGTAGGGGGGAACTGAGCACTGGGGGGGGGGGGGATCAAGGCCGGGGAAGTCTCGAGGAGC
Organism: Rhea pennata; assembly: GCF_028389875.1. NCBI lineage: Eukaryota > Metazoa > Chordata > Aves > Rheiformes > Rheidae > Rhea > Rhea pennata. The sequence goes on from NC_084680.1 coordinate 8,075,424, forward strand.
CCCAGATGTGGAGGGGGGGGGTCCCAGGAATGGGGAGTCCCAGGCAAGGGGGAGGTTCCCAAGCCTAGGGTGGTCCCCGGTACAGTGGGGGTCCCAGGCATGGGGGGGAGCCCAGGAATGGGGAGGCCATGGAGGGTTGCTCAGGCATGGGGGGGTCTTGGGAATGGGGATCCTGAGCCCAAGCGGGTCCCAGGCGCGGGGGAACCCTGGGGGAGGGGGGTATGTCCCAGCCAGGCCGGATTTCCCTGGGTGCGGGGGTTTTCCTGCAATTCGGCGCGGCCGGCCGATCCCGCTCTGCACGCAGGCCGCGAGCCCGGACGCTCCGGATAACCCGCGCCCCGAAGGATGAGGACGCTGGTGAGTGCTCTCCTTCCTCCGGCTGGGGTTGGGGGGGGGGGGAGGGGGGGTCTGCCTGGCCCGCCGGCGCGAGGCTGCTACCCGCCGCCGGACCCCCCCGCCACCGGGACGACCCCGGCCACCTCTCCTCGCAGGTCCAGCTCTCCCTCAGCCTGGCGTCCCTGGCCGCCGTCTCCGTGCTCTACGTCCTGCTCTGCTCCCGCGCCTGCCTGCGGATGTGCTGCCTGCCCGCCGGCGGGCTGGCGAGCCCCCCGCACGCGGCGCCCCGCGCGCTCGCCTTCCTCGGCTACAGCCGCGTCCCCGACGGCGAGGTGCGCGGGGACGGGCAGCGCGGCCCCTGACCATCCCCACCCCGCACCGTGCCTCAGTTTCCCCTCCTGGGAGAAGGGTGAACCGGAGGCTGCGGCAGCTCCCGCTGTTGCCGGAGGGAAGGGAAAAGCGTTGAACCGCCGCTGGGGGGAGGAGAGGGGCCGCAGAGGGGCTCCCCGGCCCACCGCCCGTCTCGCCCGCAGCCGCTGGCCAGAGCGCCGTGCCGCCGCTGCGCCCTCGTCTCCAGCTCGGGGCAGATGCTGGGCTCGCGCCTGGGCAAGGCCATCGACGGCGAGGAGTGCGTGCTGCGCATGAACCACGCGCCCACCGCGGGCTACGAGGAGGACGTGGGGGCGCGCAGCACCGTCCGGGTGGTGTCGCACACCAGCGTCCCGCTGCTCCTGAGGAACCAGCCCTACTTCTTCAAGCAGTCCCAGGAGACCATCTACGTCGTCTGGGGGCCCGCGAAGAAGATGAGCCGGGAGAAGGCGGGCCCGACCTACCGGGCGCTGCTGAAGGTGGTGGAGAAGTATCCCAGGCTGCAGATCTACACGCTCACCGAGCAGAAGATGGCCTACTGCGACGACGTCTTCCAGAACGAGACCGGCAAGAACAGGTACGCGGGCCCCGCTCCTTGCCCTGCCCCAGGGCCGCCCGGCGGGCATCTCTCCAGCCTTTGGGCCGTCGCTGCTGGCCCCGCAGGTTTTCTCCAAGTGGGGAAAAGGGCTAAAATGGAGGTTCGGGCTGTCCCGCTTCCTCCGTCACCGCAGTCCCGGGCTGCCCCACGGGCCTTGGGAGATGCCCCAGCGCCGTCACCGTGCTTTGCAGGATGAAATCCGGCTCCTTCCTGAGCACGGGCTGGTTCACCATGATCCTGGCCATGGAGCTGTGCGAGCGGATCGTGGTCTTCGGCATGGTCAACGATACCTACTGCAGGTGTGGAGGGGGGGCCGGGCCGGGCCGGGGGGCCGGCGCCACGGCACAGCTGGGAGGCGCGGGGCCCGGCTGGGCGCCCCGCTCAGTCTCCCACTGCACCCGGCAGGGAGAAGAACCGCTCCAGCGTACCTTACCACTACTTCGAAAAGGGCCGACTGGACGAGTGCAAAACCTACCTGGCCCACGAGCGAGCCCCCCGCGCCGGGCACCGCTTCATCACTGAGAAAGCCGTCTTCTCCCGCTGGGCCAGGAAGAGGAACATCGTCTTCACGCACCCCTCCTGGGCGGGCGGCTAGGGCCCGCCGCCGCCGCAGCTTCCCGCCTGCTCTTGTTCTCCTAAGACGTTGTCTCAGCTCTGCCGATGCCACATTTTAAAGCCTTTTTCCCTCCCCTGCAGTGGGGGATTTTGGTCGCAGCCTCCGCGGGGCTGGTTCGGAGGGGCTGGGAGCGGCGCTGCACGCCGCCGCCGGCTCTGACCCAAGGCGATTGCGGAGGTTTTCCACCTCTAAAGCCAGGATGAATGTTTAATACGGGACTGAACATTTACACAGTTAGGTTCCAGCGTGACGCAGGGCAGGAAACGTTGGCGTCCTCCCGGGACGCAAACTGGTGCCTCTTCCAGGGATGAAATTTCAGCGCGGTCCGTGCCCCGCACGTGGCGGAGCCGTGGGGCCGGGGTGAGCGGAGCCTCCCACGTCCTGCCCTCCTGCAACGGCCTCAAACTGGTACGTTTTGCTAGCGGTGAGCAAAACTCGGTGCTCGCGGAGCTTCCCGCGGGGGGGCGAACGGGGCGTTTCCCGTTTGAGGCAGCATTTCCCTGTCTTGGCCCAGCTTTCAGCCCATCCTGGGGCCGCGCAGCTGGGAACGGGACCCGTGGGGGTCCCGCACCGCCGCACCGCCTCTGCCTCCCCCCTCTTCCCCGGCAGCCGCTCCCGCCGTGGGCACGGAGCCCTGCACCCCCCGAGCCAGAGAAGCTGGGGGCTGCGTGTGCCCAGGGAGCTCCGTGTTGCCTTGTCACAAGTGCCCTTGGATTCAGACCAAAGCAAATGTGCTCATTAAAAGCATTTTTAACTCCTCACTGGGTGTGTTTGTGCAAACGGGGCATCTGACAGGGTGCCCAAAGGCTTGGGCACCCACCCGCACCCCAAGGTCCTCCCGCCCGGCAGTGCCCTGACGTAGGAAATTCCCGCTGGGGCAGGAAAGCAGGTCCCCGAGGAGGTATGCGGGCGGCCGAGCGGCAGGGAAAGGGAGATTTCTGCTTGCTCCCTCTTCAGCTGACCCCTGTCGAAGTCAAGGGAACGAGAAGGACGATTTGGGTCCCCGAGCAGAGCTGCTGCTTGGGGAGCTGCCAGAAAACCCTCGCTGTGGATGGAAGCGAGCAAAAACCTCTCTGCCAGGGCCTCAGGCAGCAAAGGGGATCTTTAATGCAATGGAGCCAAAAGCCCTCTGGATGGGCACATGGGGCACGCAGGCTCCCGTTAATGCCGGCAGCAGAGCCTCCCACGCCCCAAGAAATCAATGATGGAGCCCTTGGAGCAGCACAACCAGGCACGGGCCACGGGCATCTGAAAAACGAGCCGCTGCTCCCTGGCAGCAGGGTGCTGTGCCAGCGGCCTTGGCGCACGCCGGGCTGAGCGAGCCGCCGCCGCTCCCGCGCGCTGCTTTTCCGCCGGAGGGGCTCGAAGCGCCTTTGCGGGCGCCGTGCACCGAGGGGATGATCCGCCCGGCAGCGCCGAGGACCGGAGCACCCCGGAGCCGTCCCGCACCGAGCGGGAGCGGGGCCTCGCCGCCGCGGCCCCCCTCGCACCGCGCGTTCTCCCTCCGCTAAAGCCTCCCCCCTCCCTTCCCCCTCCCCAGTGCGCGGCCCCGGGCGGGGCCGCGGGCGGCGCTAGGACCCCGCGGCGGCGGCGGCGGCCGGGCCGGCAGCGCGGCGCAGTGCGGAGCGGCGCGGAGGGGCCGCGGTGAGAGCGCGCGGGGCGGCGGCGGCGCCGGGGCCGGGGCCGGGGCCGGGGCCGGGGCCGGGGCGGCTTTGCCGCGCTCCGGGGCAGGGCTGCGCCCGGCTGCCGGGGTCTGCGCCGCGGAGCAGCGGGAGGATTGCGCCCTGCTGCGCGGGAGGGTTTCCGCGGCCGAGGATGCGGGCGGGTGCGCGTCCCGAGGAGGAAAGGCTTTGCGCGTAGCGGGGGGGGTGGGAGGATTTGCTGCCCCAGGGCTGCACCCCCAGGAAGGGGGAGCTGCACCGGGCCCCGGCTCGGTCTGGAATTGCGCGCCCCGGGGGGGGGGGTCTGGGGCAGGATTGCAGCCGGGGGTGCGGGAGGCCTTGCATCCTGGGAGCGCGGGGGAGGCTGTGCGCTTCCAAGGATGCGGGAGGATTTGCATCCGGGGCTGGGATTTGCACACAGCGGTGCGGGAGGGTTTGCAAGGAGGGGGCAGCTGCACCAGGCCCGTCCTGGTTTGCCGAGCTGCGAGCGCTGCTGGGAGCGCGGGCGGGCGGCGGGTGGGGGGGAGCCGGCAGAGTGGCGCACGGCGGGGCGGGGGGGGGGTTTGCAGCAGCGGGGACCCGGTCTGGATCAGCCTTCTCGGCCCGGCAGGGCCCCGGTGGAGCAGCGATGTGACCCCCGGGGAGCCGCGATGGCCGTGCCACCCACAGCAGGGGCCTGGGACCACCACGCAGCGCCCGCAACGCATGAGGAGGAGGAGGAGACGGTGCCCACCGCGCCGCTCGCCACTCTCTGCAGATGAGACCCCTCGCCCAGGTAGGGCCCCCGGGGTCCCCGCTGCGCCGGGGACTGGCTCTGCCCGCTGGCTCCTCGGGCGGCGTTCGCGGGGGCGGCCGATAGCCCGAACGCTGCTGAGCGATGGGGATGGAGCGAAACGCGGGTGCAGGGACCTGCTGCCATGGGTGCCCATGGGGAAGCCCCTCAGCACCAGAAAAATTAGCCGTTGCTTGGGCTGTCCAGGACAGGTTGGCATCTGTCGGGCCAGCAGCACCTGCTTTGAGATAGCTCCGGGGTCCCCCATCCCCTCCAGACGTGGGAGAGTTGAATCCAGCTTGCTGCGATATTTTCCATCCCGGCTCCTCCCCAGTTAATTAGTACAGAGCCCCCCACACACTTTTTTTTTTTTTCTTTTTAATTTCCAATTACTCTGAGTTTCACAGCGGAGGAAGAGCAGTGACTCACTAAAGCGGACTTCAAAAAATAAATTGGGTCGGGCTGCCTGCCGCGAGCCTGGGGAGAGCCGGGGGGGGCAACGGCTCCTGCGTCCCCGCCGGGCGAGCGCCCGTGGGTGCCCGCGGGCGGCCGGCGGAGAAGAGGTTTCCTCCCGGTTTCTGGCTGGATCTGAGCCAATGTGTGAGCTGAGCTGGGCAGGTCTCAGCCGTGCCCGCGGGTCGCTGGGCACCGGGATGCGGCTGGCAGGCGCCCGCGTCGCGCGCCCTCCGCCGGGATCTGTCCTGCCCGTCGGCGTCTCCTCCGCGTTTGTTTTAATGGGATTTTGCTTCGGGAGCCCAATCGACTTAGAGGGGGTGGAGGCAACAGCGGGGTCTCCCGTCACGTTCCCTCCCGCATCGGGTATTTGTTTGAGTGGCTTTTGCTTGCGCCGCCGACGGGATAAGCCGTCCCCGGAGCTCAGCCTGGCTCCGGGCTTCTCCCACGGCGAGGCGGCTTCGCTTGCTCTGTCCAGCCCCGTCCCCGCTCCGCCGCCGCGGCCTTGACCTTCCCTCCGTGCCCCGCGGCAGTGGGGCCCCGCGCGGCTCGCGGCCGCCCCACGGCGCGCCCGGGGCCCCGGCAGCGCTCTCCTGTAACCCTCGATTTTATAAGCCGATCTGCCGGAGAGCTAATCCAATTTTGCAGCCAGCGCGGGCGTTCCCGGCGAGCCGGGCCCCGCGGGCAGCTCGTCGCGCCACGGCGGCGCGAGGGCGGCCCGTCCCCGTCTCTAATTTTAATTAACAGCGGAGGAGGGTGAGGCCGAGTGGGAGGAAATTTGGACGAGCCCGGTCCGCGTGGGAGCGAGGAGAGGGGGGCGGCGTGGGGCCGGGCGGGGGACGGACGGACGGGGACGCGCGGAGTGACCCCCGTCCCGCCGGCCGTTGCAGGTGCTCGCGCTCCGCCGGCGATCGCTCCGCGCTGAGCTCGGCACAGAGACATGAGCGGCAGCACGGTGAGAGCCCCCGGGCGCGCGCGGGAGCAGCCCCCGAGCACCCGCCCGCGGGCAGAGCCCGCGCCGAAGCCTCTCCCCGGCTCCCGCTGCCCGGGAAGGGCCGCTCGGGGCCGTGGCACCGCTCGGGGCCGCGGGGCTCCGGGCTCGGCGCCGCGGGAAAAAGACCCTCGGCCCGCGGGAGGCGCCTGCAGGGCCGGAGCGCGGGTGCGAGCGGCCGCTTTGCCCTCGGCGGGGGGAACGTGCCGTCCGGTGCCGCCCCGGGGCCCTGTCCCGTGTTATTTTTTCACATCCCAAATCTGCTGAGCGCGGGCGGAGGGAGGATTCGAGCTGCCGAGCGTTGGCGGCGCCGGGCCGGCTGCCAGGAGCGGCCGGGTTTTGGCGACGAAAGCGCCATTTCCAGTGAAATCGGCTTCCCGCAAAGCGGGGCGAGCGGGTCTGGGTGCCGGGTCTGGGTGCTGGGGGGCGGTGCCGGGGGTCAGTGCCGGGGGGGCCCGCGGCTGCTGACGCTCTTGCCCGCGCGCCCGCAGGGCCAGCGCGCCGCCGTCCTCGTGGCCCTCTTCGCCCTGGTCACGCTGCTGATCATCTACAGCTCGAGCAGCGGGAACGAGGTCTTCCGCTACGGCCCGCTGCGGGGCAGGGCCCGCCGGCCCCCCAACCTCAAGAAATGGGGGGTCCAAACCGGGTACCTGCCCGTCTGCGGGAACAAGGTGCGAGGCGGGGCCCCGGGCGGGGGGCCGGGCGGGGGCGGCCGGCGCTGCCTCCGGCCGAAGCGTCCCGCGCCCGCGGGGCCCGGCGGGCGAAGGTGGTGCCACCCCGTCCCAGCGCCGCCCCTGCCCGTCCCCGCGGCAGCGGCGGTGCCCTGAGCACAGCCTGGCTTTGGGACAGCGAGTGCTTTTGTCCTCGTGCTGGGACGCAGGCGTCGAGCAGCGCCGGGGGGGGGGGGGACCCGGGGACGCGGGAGATTCCCGCGGCGCTGCGGACGGCGCTCACGGCGCTCGTCTCCCCCAGACCCTGACTTCCCACTGCCACCAGTGCGTCATCGTCACCAGCTCCAGCCACCTCCTGGGCAGCCGCCTGGGCCCGGAGATCGACCGGGCCGAGTGCACCATCCGCATGAACGATGCCCCCACCACGGGCTACGAGGCGGACGTGGGCAGCAAGACCAGCTTCCGGGTGGTGGCTCACTCCAGCGTCTACCGCGTGCTGAAGAGGCCGCAGGAGTTCGTCAACAAGACCCCGGAGACCGTGTTCATCTTCTGGGGGCCGCCGGCCAAGATGCAGAAGAGCCTGCTGAAGATCATCCAGCGCCTCAGCGTGTCCTTCCCCAACACGACGGCCTACGTCGTCTCCCCGGGGCGCATGAAGCAGTTTGACGACTTGTTCCGGGGAGAGACGGGGAAGGACAGGTACCTCGGAGGGGCTCTCCGGACCTCGCCGGCGGGTCCCCGCGGTGGAGCCGGCTCCCCGGGGGGCGGGGGGTCCCCTCGGGCGGGCGAGGGACCCCGGGGGGCTCGCTGCGTCCGCGGTGACGTAGCTCCGTCTCCGCTGCCCCTTCCCGGTTCCTCTGCCCGCTGGGCGCCAGGGAGAAGTCGCGGTCGTGGCTCAGCACCGGCTGGTTCACCATGGTGATCGCGGTGGAGCTCTGCGACAACGTCCACGTGTACGGCATGGTGCCGCCCAACTACTGCAGGTAAGGGCAGCGCGGCGCCGGCGCCGGCCCCGGCTCCGGCCCCGGCTCCGGCGCCCTCACGCCGCGCTCGGCGCCCCCGCAGCGGGCGGCCCCGGCCCCGGCGCCTGCCGTACCACTACTACGAGCCGAAGGGCCCCGACGAGTGCACCACGTACCTGCACAACGAGCGGAGCCGCCGCGGCAACCACCACCGCTTCATCACCGAGAAGCGGGTCTTCGCCGCCTGGGCCGCCCTCTACAACATCACCTTCTCGCACCCGGCCTGGGCGTAGCGGCGGCCCCCGCCGCGGCAGGCGCGCGGCCCAAAGCCGCCTTTTCTTTCTTTTCTTTTTTTTGCACCGGATGACGGACGTTTTGGTGGGTTTTTCTCTTTTCCCGCCTGCTGGCCCTCGTGGTCCTATTGCTTTTTATTTTTTTTTCTTCCTTTTCCTAAGAAAAACTCGACTCGCCGTGTCACTGGATGCAAAGCGGTTGCACCCAAAGGGGCTCGGACCCCCCCCCCCACACACGCTGCCCAGGGCTGGGTGCCAGCAGGCACGGGCTGGGGGGGTCGGAGATTTTTTTATATTATTATTAATTCCTCAGCAGCAGGGAAGTAACTTAGGGGGTGTCCCTGGGGCGGCGGGGCCCCGCAGCCGCCCGGCGGAGGGTGGCTCCGTGCCTCAGTTTCCCCGTGGTAGCCACGGAGCCGGCGGCAGCGGGGGGGTCGCCAGCGCCAGGGCCAGTTGCGGGGGGCCGGCACGGCGCCCACGTTTTGTAAGCGATTTGTACAGGAATAAATATTGCTACGGTCTGTCACCTCGGGCTCTGCCTCCGGGCTGCGGCGTGGGGCCGGGGGGGCCGGGAGAGGGGCGATGCCCCGGGGATGGGCGCCGTCGGGGGCTGCAGGGATGGAGGGTGCGAGGTGCCCCGCGAGCGGGGAGGCAGCGGGAGCCCCCAAACTGGCGGGTCTCAGCACCGCCCTACCGGTCCCGAGCGGCTGCAGCACCTTTCCCTGCCTGGCCCTCACCCTGGCATCCCGGCGTCGCCTCTGTGGCCTCCGCTCTGGGCGGCTTTGCCTGGGGGGGGGGGGGAACGGAGCCACGGAGGGCGGGGGGGGGTCATGGGGTGCCTGTGCAGTGGGGATCCCCCGTCCCGGGGCTCTGCATCCCTCCGGCCCCCCAAGGGTTAACTGCCCCCCCCCCCCGGGCCGCGATTTGGGGTTCGGGCTGCCCGTGGGGCCCCTCCGAGGGGAACCGGCAGCCGTCAGCGGTGGCCGGGGGGGCAATGCCATTCGGAGGGCTGTGATGGGGGGGGGCAGCGGCGGAGCCCCCCAGGCCCTGGCGGCTCGGGTCCCTCCCCCCCCCCCAAGCCCCCGCCGCCCGGCCCGGTGCCGCCGGTGCCGCGGTGCAGCCGGGCGTCCGCGCGGCCCGCTCGCCCGGCGGCTCCCGGCGATCCCCCTCCCGGCATGCAGCGCGGCCGCGCCGCCGTGCGGCTCCGCCGTCTGTGTATATATAGATATATGCGTCCATATATATAGCGGTCACGGCAGCCGGGCAGGACGGCCGGCTGCGGCGAGCCCGACCCGCCGCTCGCTGACCCCCCAGCGCGGCTCCAGCCCGGCACCCCCAGGTCAGTGGCCAGGCCGGGCGCGCGGCGGGGGGCCGCGGCGGCGCCATTCCCCCCCCCCAAAAAACACCACCGCCTCCAGCCACCCCAGGGCTCCCCCCGCGCCTGCTCCGGCCGCGGCTCCCGCATCCCTGCATCCCTGCTCCGGGGCGACCCCCCCCCCCCACCACGGCCCCCTCCCGGTGGGTCCCCCCGGCCCCGGGCGGCAGCGAGCGGCTGCTCCCTCGCTGCAAGCGTTTTCTCCGGCCGGCTGCCCGCCGCCGCCGGGGCCGTCTCTGTGCACCGCCGGCGAGGTGGGGGGGGACCGGGACCGCCGGGGCCGTGACCTTGGGGGTCGTTTGAGCATCCATGCCTCGGTTTCCCTCCCTCCCCCATTGGCAGGGGAGGGGGCAAAACCCACTCGCTCCTGCACCCAGCTGGGCTGGATTTGCTGGGAGCACCCATGGGTGGGGGGGGAGGGTCCCACGCCAAACGGGCCCGCGGGGGGTCCGCAGCGCGGCGTGCAGGGCGCTGAGCACCCTGCCCGCCTCAGCATCGCCCGCGCCGGGGGCACCTGGGGACAGCACCTCGGCAACATTTACGCCCGGCCAAACTTAGCCGCCTGCCCTTTGCAGCCTGGAAGGCGACCCCGCGGCGCGGCGGCACCGAGGCCGTGCCGGGGGAGGCCGTGCCGGGGGAGGCCGTGCCGGGGGGAGGCCGTGCCGGGGGAGGCCGTGCCCGGCGCGCGCCGCGCCGGCCGGTCGGTCTGGTTTGGGGAGGCCGGGGCGACGCGGCGCGGGTGCTGCAGGGCTGGGTGCGGGGGACGCCGGCCGGCCCGCGGCACGGCGCCACGGTAGAGCCGCTCGGCCCCTTTTCCCTTGCAGCCTGCAGCTCTCCGGAGCCCGGACCGCCGCAGCATGTCGGCAGGTGAGCGGGCCCCGCGCCGCCGGCGGTCCCCCCCCCGCAGCGTCCCTCCGGCCCCTCAGGCGCCCCGCGTCCCCCGGCCAGCCGCTTGGCTCCGGCCCAGCCGCAGGGATCGCCGGCTGCCGGAGGAGCTGAAATTTCAGAAGGCTGTAACCGGGAGACGGCGGAGAGCGGCGCTGGGGCGCCTCCGCCTTATTTTTAGCTCTCCTCCCTCAGCCTTGCAGCGGCCGGGCATTGCCCCCACGCTGCCGCCCTGCCAGGTGGGAAAGAGCCACTCCGGTGCCAAGAGGCTCCAGCGCTAGGAGCCTCCAGCACTGGGAGGCTCTGGAAGGGGGGTGCTTTGGCACTGGGAGGCTTCAGCGGTGGGATGCTCCAATCATGGGAGGCTCTGGTGGTGGGATGTTCCATTGATGGGAGGCTCTGGGGGTGGGATGCGTCAGCAGTGGGATGCTCCAACGATGGGATGCTCTGGTGGTGGGATGCTCCAATGGTGGGATGCTCCAATGATGGGAGGCTCCGGTGGTGGGATGCTCCGGTGGTGGGATGCTCCGTTGATGGGAGGCTCTGGGGGTGGGATGCTCCATTGATGGGATGCTCCGGTGGTGGGATGCTCCATTGATGGGAGGCTCTGGGGGTGGGATGCGTCAGCAGTGGGATGCTCCAACGATGGGATGCTCTGGTGGTGGGATGCTCCAATGGTGGGATGCTCCAATGATGGGAGACTCCGGTGGTGGGATGCTCCGGTGGTGGGATGCTCCATTGATGGGAGGCTCTGGTGGTGGGATGCTCCAGTGGTGGGATGCTCCGTTGATGGGAGGCTCTGGGGGTGGGATGCTCCATTGATGGGATGCTCCGGTGGTGGGATGTTCCAATGGTGGGATGCTCCATTGATGGGATGCTCTGGGGGTGGGATGCTCCATGGTGGGATACTCCAGCACTGAGATACTCCAGTGCTGGGATGCTCTGGCAGTGGGGTGCTCCAGTGGTGGGATGCTCCAGTAGTGGGACGCTCCAGTACTGGGATACTCCAGCAGTGGGATGCTCCAATGAGGGGATGCTCTGGTGTGGAGATGCTCTGGTGCAGGGATGCTCCGATACTGGGATGCTCCCACAGGGACAAGGCTGTTAGTGCTCCCCATCTCCCATCCGTGTGCCCAGCCCCAGCCCCTCAGACCAATTCTGGGGACGATCCGGGTGTCAGGAAGGTGCTGGGGGCAGCGTGCCAGCTTGTGCCGCACCATGCGTGCTGAGCGTGCCACTGTGCCGGGCAGGGTGGCCCCGGGAAGCCCTGCCAGCCCCCAGCCCCGCGGCACCCTTGGGCCCGAAGTCGTTGCTGGCGACCGTCACCGGGGCGCCGGGGAGCCAGCGGGATTCCACCTCGGCACGGCCGAGCCGGCAGGGCCGCCGCGGGCCGGGGCAGCGGGCCGGGGCGCCATGGGGGCAATGTGCTCCTGCCTGGGCGACTCGGCCGCTCAGGCCGGCCGAGGTGACGGGGGCAAGGGGGGCTTGGGGCCTCCCCCAGCCCGGGGGGGCAGTTCAGCCTCTGCTTGACTGAGTCCGGTTTTTCTGTTTTCTTCCCCCCCCCAGAAAAACTCAAGCATCACAAAATCATCTTCGTGGTGGGTAAGTCGGCGGCCGGCCGGTGCGGGGAGCGAGGCCGACGGCAGAGCCCCGGCCTCCCGCCAGAGGGGTCGGGACCGCGGGGAGCAGCCCGCTGTGCAAGGGCTGCTCGAAAATTTGGGACCTGCACAAACTGCCGGGGTTTCTGCAGCCGCACACACCCTGGGGTGCTCCCAGCCCGGCTCCCCGGGGATGCCCCGGGTGCCAGTGCTCGGGGACCCTGTCTCTCTGGGTGCTGGAGGCTCCCTGTGGATCTGCACTGCCTTTTCCAGCCTCCATCCCAGCTCTTTCACCCTGCTGTGACTTACAGGTGGCCCCGGCTCGGGAAAGGGGACGCAGTGCGAGAAGATCGTGCAGAAGTATGGGTACACCCACCTCTCCACCGGAGACCTGCTGCGTGCCGAGGTCAGCTCCGGCTCCGAGCGGGGCAAGAAGCTGAAAGCCATCATGGAGAAAGGCGAGCTGGTGCCCCTGGTGAGCCTGCGCGGTGGAGGGGCCCGCTGGGACACCCCGAGCTGGAGAAGCAGGCCCATGGGCGCTAGCGGTGGGAACACCGGTGGTGCTGCTGATGGTCAGCACGAGGCCTGGGGTTGCCTTGGTCCCCATCGCTCCAGAGCCCTGGGTTAGCAGCAGGGCTTGGGGGATGCTGGGTGATGGGGTGGGGACACGTTGTCCCCATGACATCTTGTCCTCCCCCGGCTTCCAGGACACGGTGCTGGACATGCTGCGGGATGCCATGGTGGCCAAAGCAGATGTGTCCAAGGGCTTCCTGATTGACGGCTACCCCCGCGAGGTGAAGCAGGGAGAGGAGTTCGAGAAGAAGGTGAGGGGCTGGCGGTGGCCCTGCTTGTGGGGACACCACCACGGACCCGCACAGAGGGGGACATCCATGCCCATGGCCGTGTCCCAGCCCCTGGTGACATCTGCCTCCCCTCCACCCACAGATCGGCCCCCCGACGCTGCTGCTCTACGTGGACGCAGGGAAGGAGACGATGGTCAAGCGGCTGCTGAAGCGGGGCGAGACCAGCGGGCGGGTGGACGACAACGAGGAGACCATCAAGAAGCGCCTCGAGACGTACTACAAGGCCACGGAGCCCGTCATCACCTTCTACAAGAGCAGGGGCATCGTCCGCCAGGTGATCTTTGATCTGCCAGCTGTCCCCGCCACGGCGTGGGCTCCCTGCCTCCTTTGGGGGTCCCTGGCCGCTGCGGGTGCTTGGTCCCCCCCGGAGATGTCTCCTCCTTGGGGCGGGGGGGGGGGAAGCCTTAGCCGTACCCTAGCCCATCCGTAAGCCAAACTTTGTCCCCAAAAAGCGACGCCCCCCCCCGCCTCCACCCCCTCAGCAGGCAGCTCCCGCCCCCCCCCCCGCCTGACCGCGTCCCCCCGTCCGCTCGCGCAGCTCAACGCCGAGGGCACCGTGGACGAGGTCTTCCAGCAGGTCTGCTCCCACCTGGACGCGCTGTAGGCGGCCGCGGGGCGGCTGCCCCCCGGCCCGGCCCGCCGCCCCCCGCCCGCACGCGCTCCGGCTCGGCGGCAGAGACAGCGGAAGAGGCTTTATCCTGTTTTCGTGGACAGAGCCGCGCGGAGGAAATTTCAAGGACATTGTGTTTGGCTCTTTCCCGTCTCTCCCCAGTAAAGTTCACTTTAATGAGCCCAGACTTTATCTTTTTTCTTCTGCCGCAGGAAATGAGTTTTTCTTTCCAGACATTTTTTATCCCCCCCCCTTCCCCTCCGCACACCCCTCTCTGAGGCTGATTAAGGGCAGGAAACGGGCTGTTTATCCCGCCGGGTGGCATCGCGGCCGGGGCGGCGGCGGCGGGACACCGCGCTCCGCGGGACGGCCCGGGCCCCGGCCCCCAGCCCCGCGCGCACCTGCCTCGGCCGGCGGCCGCCCGGAGCCGCGGCGGCGGAGCCCGGCGGGCGTTTCGGCCGCGGGCTCTGCCCGGATGCCCGGGGGTCTTCCCGGACGCGGGGCTGCCGCCCGCCGGGTTACGGCGCGGGCAGGAGGCGGCAGAGCCGTGACCTCGGCCGGCCCCGGCCCCGCTCGCCTGCGGGCGAAGAGCGAAGCGCCGGGCGGGAGGCAGCCGAAGCCGAGACGGTGGCGAGGGAGGAAGCGATCCGGGTTGGAGGCGGGTGGTGGAAAAAAAAGAAAATCCCCAAGGAAAAAGCTGACGCCGCCGGGTGCCGCCGGCCCTCCTCCCCGGCGTGGTTTGGGCGAAGCCGCGGCCGCCCCGCGCGCCGTCGCCAGCAGCCGCCGCGCCGGGGGGCAGGGGGTGCGGGAGGGCGGGGGGCTGCGCGGTGCCGGCCCGGCCCGGCCCGGAGCACCCGCCGTCCCCAGGAGATGGCAGTGCTCCATCACGGCGGGACGGCGGGACGGCGCCGGCGACGCGTCCCCGGGCACGGCCGGGACAGGCCTTGCCGTCTCGCCGCCTCCCCTCTCGCCCTCCCCCCCCCCCCCCGGGCGCCCCGTCCATCCGAGCAGGCGTTCCTGCCCCGGCTCCCGCGGCGGGGAGCAGCTCCGGAGGGGCTCGAGCCCGTCCTGCCGAGCACCCGGCCGCGCATTTCGGGGTGCCCCCCCCTCCCCGCCCCCCGCCGCCGTGCCCCCCGCCAGCACCGCGGTATATGGGGAAACTGAGGCACGGCGCTTGGGCCAAGTGCCCCCCTCGACCCCGCGGCGGATGGGGAAGAGGGGGGGTCCCATCCGGCCCCGCGGCGCCGAGCGCACACGCGGTGGGCAGCCCTCCGGCCCTCCCCGACCTCCCGGCAAGGCTCCAGGCCTCCGCGAAGCGGCATTTCCTCCCCGGGCTTGGCAGGCGTTCGGCTCCGCGGACCCTCCTCTAAAAGGGAGTTGATTTCCTGCCGCCGCAGGTCATCAGCCCGAGCGCGGCGCCGGGCTCGCACACTCGGGCGCTGCCGCCGCCGCCGCCGCCGCCGAGGCTGGAGCGGAGAAGCCTCCCCTGCCTCCGCCTCCGCGTCCTCGGCCGCAGCGCGAGGCCGCGCGGCCCGCCGGGGACCCCCGCGGCCTGCCAGGGACCCCCGCGGCCCGGCCCTCCCGCCTGGACACGGGCTAGGGGCAGCGGCAGCCGCCCGGGCGGGCAGCATGGGCGTCCCGCCGCCGCTGCTGCCGCTGCTGCCGCTGCTGCTGCTGTGCTGCGCGCCCGGCCGCGCCGGTGAGTGCTGCCGCGGGGCACGGGGCTGCCGGGCAGGACGGGGGGATTTGCCCTCCACCCCCTCCCTTTTTTCTTCTTCTTCTTCCTTCTTCTTTTTCTTTTTTTTTTGCTGTTTTTGTCCCCCCCCCCCCTTCCCGGGTGCAGCAAGCGGCGTCCGTCCGCCCCGGGGTGCCACCTCCACGGGCCGGGCAGAGGGTGCGAGGCGGGCCGTGGCGGGGCCTCGGCAAGGTCCCGGCACGGGGAGGGGGCGGGAAGCCCGCGATCGGAGCGGAGCCCTCGGTAAATCCGTGCCGCCGGAGCCAGGCCGCCGAGAGCCGGAGTTTCACAGCGGAAACGGCGTTGTGCAATGCCGGGAACGGGAGGGAGGGCGGCAGCAAGCGCCGAGCGCGGTGCCCCCAGCGCCGTCCCCGGCGCCGTCCCCACGCCGGGGCCGCCGAAGGCCCCCCCAGCGCCGCGGCGGAGGGGGGGACGGAAACCGCCAGCGGTGCAACGCGCGGGGCCGAGGAGCAGCGGTGCCTGGGCCGGTCCCGGCTGCGTTCCCTCGCGCCAGGGGAAAAGAAACGCCGCTCCGGCGGCGAGGCGGCCGGGCCCCGCCGCGGGGCAGCCGCCGGCCCCACCGCGGGGCAGCCGCCGGCCCCACGGAGCGCCGTGGTTGCACGCAGCCACGGGCCAGGGGCTTTTCTGCTGGGGAGGGGGGGGAGCCAAAGCGGCCGCGGTGCCCCCCGGGCCCAGGAGCCGCGGGGCCGCGGGTGTCGCGAAGGTGTCCCCGCCTCGGCCATCGCCCGCGCGGGGAGCTGGGCGCCGCGCCGGGGTCGGGCCCGGCCGCGATGTCCCTGCTGCCCGGCCCGGCCCGTGGGCCCTGCCACCTGCCCGCCCCGGTGGCGGCTCGCTGCTCACCTGTGCTGGGGCCATACGGTCCCCGTGCCATGCAGCTGGGCCATACAGTCCCTGTGCCATACAGTCTCTGACCTGCATAGATGTGCCAGATGGTCCCTGTCCTGTGTAGCTCTGCCGTACAGTCCCTACCCTATATAGCTGTGCTATACAGTCCCCATCCTATGTAGTTGTGCCAGAGTCCCTGTCCTGCGTAGCTGTGCCATATAGGCCCTGTCCTAGGTAGGTGTGCCATAGGGTCCCTATTTGCATAGCTGTGCCATACAGTCCCTGTCCTACATAGTTGTGCCATATAGGCCCTCTCCTAGCTGGCTATACAGTCCCCATCCTAGGTAGCTGTGCCATTTGGTCCCTATCCTACGTAGCTGTGCTATACAGTCCCTGTCCTGCGTAGCTGTGCCATACAGTCCCTGTCCTAGGTAGCTGTGCCATTCGGTCCCTATCCTACGTAGCTGTGCTATACAGTCCCTGTCCTGCGTAGCTGTGCCATACAGTCCCTGTCCTAGGTAGCTGTGCCATTCGGTTCCTATCCTACGTAGCTGTGCTATACAGTCCCTGTCCTATGTAGCTGTGCCATATAGGCCCTGTCCTATCTAGCTGTGCTATATAGTCCCTGTCCTACGTGGCTGTGCCATACAGTCCCTGTCCTATCTGGCTGTGCTATACAGTCCCCGTCCTATGTAGCTGTGCTGTAGGGGCCCCGTCCTACCTACCTGTGCCATACAGCTCCTGTGCTACATGGTGGTGCCACACGGCCTCCATGCCGCACAGCTGTGCCTACAGTCCCTGTGCCACACGGTCCCTGTCGTACATAGCTGTGCCATACAGTCCCTGTGCCATACAGTCCCTGTCCCACGTAGCTGTGCCGTACTGTCCTTGTCCCACGTCGCTGCGCCATATGGCCCTCGCCCTATGCAGCTGTGCCGTGCAGACCCTGTCCCCCCAGCTGTGCTGCCTGGTGCCTGTCCCATGCGGCTACGCCATAAGGTCCCTGTCCTGTGTAGCCACACGTGCCGTACAGGCCCTGTCCCGCGCAGCCGTGCCATAGGGGCCCCGTGCTGCGCAGCCGTGCCGGGCCATCCCTGGCCCGCGTGCCTGTGCCATACGACCCGTGCTGCGCAGCTGTGCCAAACGGGCCGCGTGCGGTCCGGCTCCGAGCCGAGGCTCTGCAGCCGGGGGACGCAGCAGCGCCTGGCAAACACGGGGAGGTGCGGAGCGCCCCGCGCGCCTGCCCCAGCAGCAGTCCCGGCCGCAGCGCTGAGCTCCTCACGCCGGAGTCTCACCGGGTGCGAATGCAGTCGGGGATCCCCGACGGCCGCGCTGCATCTGCCGGAAACTGCGGTGCCGGGCGGGTGCCAGTGCTGGTGCCGGTGCCGGCGCGTCCGCCCGGTTCGGGAGAGCCCCCAGCGCCACCTTCGCGCAAGACGGCGCCAGCCCCGGGCCGCAGCAGCTCGCGCCGGAGGGCCCCGGGCCCCGCAGGGCGCCCGGCCCCGCGCGGCCGCCCGGCCCCGCGCCCCGCGCGCATTGTTCTCCCTCCGCTTTGTTTGCTCGGGGGCGCTTTGATCTGGTGCAAAAAAACAGGAATTTCCCCCCGCCGCCCCGGGTCGCCGTCTCGCCATCCCCAGAGCCACGCGCCGGGGAGACGCGGCGGGACCTTCCCAGGTCCCTATTCTCGTCTGGGCAGCAGCGAGGGCGGGAAGGAGACGGGAAAAAAATAATGTGAATTTTCTATTTTTCTTCTCCTTTTTTTTTTTTTTTTTTTTTTCTCGCGAGTACAAAAATAAATGTGCCCTTATCTGATTGACCCCAGGGCCGGAGGCCGGGCCCAGCTGAGCGCCGTTATCTGATCATGACATAATGCTGGAGACGGTGCCCCGGGGCCCCGGCGGCGCTGGTGCCCCGGGGCCCTCCTCGGCCGGCGCCCCTGCGCCCGGCGCGGGGGGCGAGCGCGGGGCCGCGGCGAGCTGTGCCGCGGCCGGGGCGCATCCGTTTCGGGGGATGCCCCGGGGTGCCGGGGAGGTGGGGGGGGGCACGGCGCAGGGGAAGAGGGACGCTGCCTGCGGCGCCCAGATAAGCCGCTGTTTATCTTGCTCGCGATGCCGGCGGCCGCGCGGGCCGTCTCCGCGGGGCGGGAGGAAGCGCGGGACAATAGGTGGGCGAGAGGCAGCGTCGCGGAGCAGCCCTGCGCCCTGACCCGGCGCGCCGCGGGACGCCCCCCCGCTCCGCCGCGCGCAGCCGCCGGCCGCAGCCAGGCATCTGCGGCCTCGGGGCTTCGAACGGCTGCGTGCACCCAGGATTTGCCCCGGCGGCGGCCCGGGGGCCCCGCTCGGCTCGCCGGCGCGGGAGGACGCGCCCGGCGCTGCACGGCTTCCCCGGGGCCGCGCCGCGGAGAAGCCGCCGGGTCGGGGAAGGCCGAGCGCGAGGTTTGGCACGAGGCGGTGCCGAGCGAGGACGGCGGGTTTTTTCCAAACCGGATTCGAGGTTGATTAGCGCGTGGCCGCTCCGCTGTGGGGCGGGGGGGGGGGAGAGAGGGGGAGGATCTGGCTTCCCGACACCTCTGCGGAAGCGGCGAGCATGTCCCCACGCCAACAAACAGCGGATCATCCCGGGGCGGCCGCGAGACGGCCCCCGGGGCTGGCGCTGCAGGGGCGCGTCGCCCCCGCTGCCGCCTCCCGTCTGGCACCCTGCGCCCCGGCCTCCCTGTCCCCGCCGACGGTGACTTGTCGCTTGTTTTCCCGCAGACCCCAGAAGAGCCGTCGGCTGTGACCTGCAGCCGGTGACGGAGCCACTCGTCACTCTGTCCTACGCCACGGGCACGGTGCCCAGGGGCTGCGTGAGCAGCAGCTCGCTGAAGACGGCCCAGGAGGTGCACATCCTCAGCATCGCGGCGTCCAAGGTGAGCGAGCCGGGCTGCCGTCGGCAGGGCTCGGGACTCGCCGGCCCGGTGCCATCCTCCTGCTCCCCGTCTGATGGGAACGCCTCACCCCGGGCTCTTTGCAGCCCTGCTTCCCAGGCCAAGGGTGCTGAGTCCCAGCAGGGCACGGAGCCGTGCAGCGCCGTGCGCCCAGACGCGGTGCCGGGCAGAGCCGGGGAGCACCGTGCGCCTGGACACGGAGCTGTGCGGGTCTGGGGAGCGCCGTGAGCCCGGACACAGCGCGGTTCTGGAGCTGGGAGTGCCGTGAGCCCGCACACAGCACGGTCCGACCTGGCTGTCAAAACTGCAACGGCTTCCTCTAAACGAGGAGCAGCACAGGAAAACAGATTGACCTTTCCCGTAATGCTTTTCCCTTGCATTGCTGCGCTTCCCCTCCCAGCTGAAGCTGGAGGGGGGGCTGTCACTCAGGTGGGACATTCAGCTCTTTCAAAGCCACTTTTGTATTCAGCCCACAGTGCAGGGACCGTCCCCCGCCCTGGGCATCGCAGGAAGCCCCCATTTCCCGCACCTGCGTCTCCCCGGAGCTGGTTCCCCCCTCCTCCCCCCCGCACCATCTCCTCCCGGCATCCCCACGGCTCGACGCCCCCCCCCCCCCCCCCCCCCGCGCCGAGGTGCAGCCTCTCCACGTGCTCCCTGGATAACCGACCTCTTCCCCTTCCCTAGCCCCTTCTCCGCCACCCCTGCTTGGCCTTTCCACGCCAGGTCGGAGCACCGGGCAGCGCCGTCTCCCGGGAAGAGCCGGCTGCCTGCCCGCCTCGACGCCATGCGCCCAGAGCCGCCTGCGTCCCCGGCATCGCGCCCAGGCGCCGTGCCCGCTGAGGGCAAGGCTGGCCCACGCGATGCAGCCCCTACCGCGCGATTTTTTTTACATTTTCCTCCTCCCAGCGCCCCAGGGAAGGCGTCCTGCCCGGAGGCCGCCGGAGCAGGCAAAACCTCGGCCGGACGGAGCGGCGCGTAAATAAGCAGCGGGGCTGGGGTCCCCCCTGGGTGGCGGGGGGACAAGGACTGATGTCAGGGCTGTGGCATCCAGACAGCCGGCACCGAGCCCTGCCGCGCGCGCGGGGAGCCGGCCGCGACCAGGCTCCGCTTATAGAAGAATTACTGGAAGCCGATTTCTATAAGCAGATCGCGGCGAAGCGAGAAAAAAAAAAAAACATAAAAATATAGAAAAAAGGCTGCCCCGGACTACAAGAAAACCTCCCTCGGCCCGGCGGGCCCGAAACAATGGAGCGCCGCAAAACGCGCGGCGGTAAAAATAGCCGCCGGCTCCTCCTCGCCGGCCGCTGGGGCCACCCGGCGTCCCCGGCCACCCACGCGGTGACGTTGGGCCGGGCCGGCGTTGGACGCTGGCGGCCAGCGTGCCAGCCCCGTGCCGCGGCGCGGCTGGCCGGCCGGGCTGCCGCGGGGGGCCGCAGGCGGGAAGCGCGGAGCCCACCAGCCCCACGGGAAAGCGGCCGGGAGCGGCGGTGGCGGCAGCGCTCCCTCCCTCCCTCCCTCCCGGTCTCCGGCCGCCCCGGCTCATTGTTCGGCTCCGGGTAGTTTTCCATGCCCACCGCCTTGCTCGGCGCTTTGCGAGCGGTGATTCAGGCGGCCGTTTCCAAACTTAGCGCCTGGCGCTTCGGCTCCCAGCCTGGCTTTCCGGCTGGAGGCGGCCGGGCAGCGCGGCCCCGCCAAGCTGCGGGTGCTGCGGCTGCACCGCGCGGTCCCCGCCGTGGGGATGCTCGTGTCCCCGGTGAGGGATGCTCTGGTCCCTGATGTCGGGCTGTCCTTGACCCCAACGCCGGGATGCTCCGGTCCCTCCCGTGGGCGCAGCAGTGGGTGTTTGCCGCCCTCTGGAGCAGGTACCCGTCCAAGCGGTGTCTGCAGACACCCCTCCAAAGGCCAAGCCGAAGCCCAGCCAGGACTGCCTCCCGCGTGGCTCGTTTGCAGGTCCCACCAGCGGGACGCGTCTCCTGCCCCGGTGCCCGCAGCGCTGCCCGCGGGAGCCTCGCTCCGGCTGCTGCCTTGTGCCCCCGTGCGCCGCTCGGACACGGGGCAGCGAGGAGGGGACGGCGAGGGGCCCCGCGCCGTGCCACAGCGATAACCCTCTCCCCGTCCTGCCCCGCAGGCCTCCGCGTTTACGCTCAACGTGTTGGTGGTGCCGCGAGCCGGCGGCTGCACGCGGCGAGCGGTGCTCATCCTGCGCTGCGCGAGGTGCTCGGCCACCGTGACCTCGCTGTGCCCGAACCTGCTCGTCCGCACGGTGAGCGCAGCCCCGCCGGGGGCCGGGGGGGAGCCCACCAGGCTCGCCCAGGCAGCAGGGCTGGCGGAAGGGTGCAGGGGGGCTGGGGTGCTGCGAGCCGTCCAGCCTGCGGGTGCTTTCCTGGTGGGAAGAGGCTGGAAGGGGTGCAACATGGGGCTGAAGCACGCGGCATCCCTGGAGGTGTTTGGGGGTACCCACCGGGAGGCCCCTAAAATTCAGGGACGGCCACGCTGGGGGGACGCTCTTGGCAAAGACGATGCTTTTTCTGTCCCCGGGGGCCGTGGGGCCGCCAGATGCCCCCCTCCTCCACTGGCTCGCCGCCCCTCACCACCTCTCGGCGCCCCACGTACTTCCCCCCGCTGCGGCCAGGGGCGTCGGCACGGCCAGGCGTGGGGGGCCGAGGGGCCGCGCGGGGCCGCTGGCCGCGGATCTGAGCGCGGGGCAGGCTGGGCAGCGAATGACGCACGGCACTTGAAAAAGCTCCCGTTTCCTCCGGGAGGAAGGTCAGGGATGGGATTTGGCTCCAGCCAGCGGAGCCGGGGCCGGGCGCTTTGTTAGCAAAATAAACCTCCGGCTTTGTTTGCAGCTAATAATAAAGCGGGTCGAGCTCCCCGCGTGCCGCCGGCCGCCCATGCTGCGCCCAGCCCGCGGCCGCCCCCCAAGCCCCGCTCATCCGGGGGGGGGACCCGCGCCTGCCCTTGCAGGAGGCCTCCAGAGACGCCTGCTCGCTTTGACTCCAAACCAACGTCCGTCGTGCAAGGAAAAAAAAAAAAAAAGGCACAGGCGTCTGCGTGCCGGCTCCCCCAGTTTTGGGGCGGGCTCGGCAGCGGGCCCCGCGCCGCCGGCTCACGTCGCCCCTCGCTTTGCAGAACGCCAGCCTGAGCCCAGTGGCCAACGTGTCCTTGCTGGGCCTGGAGCTCCCCGAGGACGCCGGGGAGCGGGAGCTGCTGCAGTGGGCCCGGGGCACCTACGGGGGCATCACATCCTACAGCGAGCTGCGGGACCCCCGCTACGTCCTCCTCCGCCTGGGCGAAGGTGCGTGGGGGTGCCGTGGTCGGAAATGAGCAGCTGGGCTTTTTCGGGTCCCGAAGGCTGAAAAGGCGCCTCGGCGCGATGCAGTCATGGAGGAAGGGGGCTCGAGGGAGGTGCCGCGAGCATCCCCCAGCGTGGCACCTCCGTCTCGGGGCCGGCCAAAGCATCCCCGCCCAGCGCCGGCCCCGCTCCTTTCCCCGCAGACAGCGGCAGCCCCGAGGAGTGCGTCCCGCAGGAGCGCTTCAACGCCACGCAGCACCTCGAGACCGAGGTCTTCTTCCACGGGATGAAGGGCTGCTCGAGCGGCACCGCCAAGAGCACCAGGGCCCACATTGTCCGGCTGCAGTCCGACCACAGGTACGGTGCCGCCGGCAGCGCCCCGGCTGCCCCCCGCCACCGGCAGCCCTCTCCCAGCACCAGCGAGGCCACCAGGGAGGCTGATGCTGGGGGTCTCTTGGTTTCTCAGCTCCACCATCACGGAGGTGAACCTGTCACTGAGCTGCACTGAGGCGGCCATGAGGAACCAGATCCTCATCCTGCAGAGCCGGGTCAACCTCACCTGGTCCCTGTCCGTGAACAACTGCCACATACAGTTCCTGGTACAGCCGGGCTGCACGCGCCTCTGCAGCCCCCGCCGGCTCGTGTTTCCCCCCTCGGCGGCCTCTGGGAAGGGGGTTGCAAGATACCAAGTAGATGCTTGCAGCAGGGCGGGCGGTAGGACGGGACGTGGCAGCTCCCTTGGGAGACAGGGTACAGGGACGTGGCAGCATCCTGGGGGGCATCCTGCCTCTGCCTGGGCCAGTGCAGAGCCCGAAGAGGGTGCGGTGCCATGGATGAGCTCTGCACCAAGCACCCATGTGGCCTCAGCACCATGCCGGTAATGCTGGAGCTGCTCTAGATGGCCCATTTCTGCCGGAGGTTTCCTGCCCCGCAGTGTGGCTGCTCCAGGCTCCCTGGGGTACTCCAGCTGGGTTTCCTCCTTGGTCTCTGCCTCCCCAAATCCTCTATGCATCAGTTCAGCCCCTGCCTTGGCAGCGATTTCTGCCCCATGGTGGAGAAGAACCAGATGCAATCCCTGACGTGGTCCAGCTCCAGCCATGGTAGCTACTCATGGCCCAATGCAACTTCAGCATGGCCCCCATCCCTCCTGAGCCCCTGCCGCTCTGTCCCCTGCAGGTATCCGGCACCTACAGGATCGCAGCCATGTCCCCGAAGCTGCTGAAGGGAGAGGTGCTGCCAGACACGGAGCAGGGCCTCATCGCCATGGCCTTCGAGAAGAACTACGGAGTCATCGCCTCCTACTCCACCATCCCCCTCAGCACCCGCGTGACCCTGGAGATCCAGGAGCACGGTGAGCCCACCGGCCGGGGCACGGGGCGGCCCGCTGCCGCGGCCCCCTCCTGCTCAGCCCGCCCGTCCCCTCCCCGCAGACGTGGCCAAGGAGCCCCCCGCGACGCCGACCCCCACGTCGCCCCCCTCCGACATGTTGTCCCACACCCTGCTCCTCATGCTGCAGCCCTGGAAGTGCACGGACGACACCATGGAGATCGTCATCGCCCGGTCCCACCTGGAGGTGAGGGGGAGAGGGCCCCTCCAACCCTCGCGCGTCACCCTGGGCTACGGCCTGGGCGCGGGGAGGCGGCGGCCGGGCGCGGGACCTCTCCCCCGCCACCGCCGCCGCCGCCGCCTCCGCGAGGGCTGCTGACGCGCGCCCGGTGCTTTGCCCCCAGCCCATCAAGGACGTGGTGAACATCACCCTGCGGGACATCAGCTGCCAGGCGGAGAAGAACGCCACCCACTTCATGCTGAGAACCCCGCTGAGCCACTGCGGCACCTCGCTGGAGAGCAAGGGCCACGCCAACAACGAGGTGAGCGCGGCCCCGGTGCGGCGCGGCGCCGCCCCGGCTGACGCCGGCCCTTGACGCCTTCCTCCCTTCCCCGGCAGCTCATCCTCAGCCTGTCCAAGGGCTCGTCCCTGCGGAGCGTGCCGGTAAGCGCGGCGGCGGTGGCGGCGGCGGTGGTGGTGGGCTGCGCTGGGGTGGTCCCCGGGCCGGGGGGGGGGGGTCAGCGCCCGTTTCTGCCCGCAGGTGCCCTTCCAGTGCAAGATCCCCCGGGAGCTCTTCCTGCGCCTCTTCCCCACGGCCGCCTTCGAGGCGCCCCAGACGGAGCTGGAGGTGAACAAGGAGGCCTACCTGCAGGTACGGGCCGCGGGGGCGGGCAGGGGGCGGCGGGGGGCCGGCGGGCCTCGCTGACGGCGGCCCCGCCGCAGGCCTCCATGCGCTGGGAGGACTACCCGGCCGACCTGCAGCTCAAGGAGTGCTGGCTGGAGGCGCCGGGCGCCGAGCCGCTGCTCCTGGTGCTGGCCAACAAGGCGCAGGGCTCCGGCGTGGCCGCCCTGGAGGGCTCCCCCAGCAGCCGGGTGCGCAAGGTCTGGCGCTTCCGCTTCACCTACGCCGTCCCCGAGGGAGGCCGCGTGCCCTTCTCCGCCAGCCTCGCCTGCAAAGCCGGCGTGCAGGTCAGCGCCAGGACACCCCCCCTCCCGCCGCCGCCGCCGCCGCGCCTCGGCTTCCCCCAGCGGCGGCCGGACCCTCTCCCCCAAATCCGCCCCCCTCCCTCCATCCCTTCACCCCCGCGCCGGCGCCGCCCGGCTCCGGGCCGGCCCGGCTCTCACGGTGCCGCTCCGCCTCGGCAGAACACCACCATCTTCGAGAAGGTCCTGGAGGTGACGGTGAAGGACGTGTGGCGGCCGCAGAACAGTGAGTGTGGGGTGGGAGCCGGGTGGGGGGAGGACAGCACCGGGCGGCCCGTCGGACCCGCCGCCGCCGCCGCCGCCGCCGGGGCCCCGCGCGGCGCCCTGGCCCTCACGGCGCCCGTCCTCCCCGCAGACCGAGGCCTGGGGCTGGCCGCCGTCCTGGGCATCACCTTCGGGGCCTTCCTCATCGGGGCGCTCCTCACCGCCGTGCTCTGGTACATCTACTCGCACACCCGTGAGTACGCGCAGCCCGGCGCCGGGATGCAGGGGGAGAGCGGGCTGGCGGGGGGGTGCGTGTGGGGACACACGCGTCCTCCCGACCCTCCCTCCCTCCCCGGGCTCCAGCACACCCACGCGTCCGGCGAGCGCCGCTGGGCTCTCGCCTCCGTATCGGCCGAGCCGCCCCGCCAGCGCCCGCGCCGCCCGAGAACGGCGCCGCTCGGTGCATCCCCCGAGCCCGGCACATCCCAAGGCGGTGCTGGGTTTTCCTGGCCTCCATCCCACGCCAGGACCCACCGCGCCTCTGCTCGGGATGCAGCCGGGCAAAACCCATCGGCGCCGCAGGGCTCGCATCCAGGATGAGCCGTTGCAGGGACGGCTTGGGGGCTGGGGGGGGGGTCTTTTCTCTTTTTCTTTTTTTTCCCTTCATGGTTTCTTTTCCGCCCCCTCCGCCGGCCCCGCGCTGACTTGCGACGTAATCCAGGTCCCATCTCCAAAACGCAGCCGGTTTCCGCCACGGCGCCGGCCTCGGAGAGCAGCAGCACCAACCACAGCATCGGCAGCACCCAGAGCACCCCCTGCTCCACCAGCAGCATGGCTTGACGCCCGCCGGGCTCCTCCTCGCCCGCCTCCCCGCTGCCAACGGCTGAGCACCCCGCGGGGCCACTGCGTGTTCGGCAACGCCCGGCTCCCACCCGCGGGACTTCGGGGCACGGCGGCGCGGCCCTCCGGCACCGTTAAGCCTTTTTTCTCTCCCCAAAAAACTAAGGGGTGCCGGACAGGGAGGGGGGTGTCCCGCCGCTGCCGTTATGCATTCAATGAATGGTTTGGCTTCACCAGGGCGGCGGGTGCCAGCGTCCTCCCCCCCATCCCACCCAACCGCCCTGGGCCCCTATGGGGAGGCGGAGAGGGAAGATAGGGGCAAAAAAGGGGCCTCCCGTGCCCCAAGCACCGGGACGCTCCCCCGGGGGCTTTCCCAGCTCCAGCGACACCAGGCGACGCCCCCCACGAAGGCATCGGCCCCGGGCTCAGAGCAGCACGAGGTTTATTGGTTTTGGACTGCAGCAAGGCGGACGGCGCGTGGCGCCTTGCCGCTCCTCTCCAAACTAGGCGATTTGTATAAAACAAAAAATATATATTAAAAAAAAAAGGAAAAAAAAAAAGGGGGGGGGAGGCCTCCCATCCAACCCATCTTCTGGTCAAAGTTGCAAACTCTTAATAAAAATCTACCCTATGTTAAATTAGTCACGACTCCATAAAGTTTAAACCTCGCAGCATCGTCTGCAATCAATGCCCACGGCTACAGGCAGCCTGGCAAGTGGGGCTCGAGCACCGCCGCGAGGAGGGGCACATCCACAACCCCCCAAAAACCTGGCTGCAGCCCTCCCTGGGTGCCAGGACCCCGACATGGAGCAGTGCGGACGCAGGCCCCCCCCCCCGCTCTAAGCCAAGCTCGCCCCAAAATCCCGACCGGAGCGCGGCCCTGGCAAAGCCAGCGCGGGCGGCGCAGTGGCAACAAAAGGCACTGGGTGAAACAGGGTGAAACGTGCTTGGGGGGGTCGAATTGGCAGAGAAAAGGTTTCAACCTTCCCTCCGTGCCCCCGGCGAGGGGCGTGGCGGCTCCCAGCCCCACGGAGGGCAGAGGCGGGGGGGAAAGGCAGGCGAACAGCCGGGACGAGGCAGGGAGGAGATGCGGGTGTGGGGTCGGGGGGGAGCAGCCGGAGGGCCGAGCCCGGCTGCGGCGACGCTTCCGCGGGGTCCCTGCCCCGGAGGGTCCCCCGGCCGCCTCCGCGCTCTGTGCAGGGAAGAGGCGGCCCTTCAAGTAAAAGGAGGTGCAAAAACAAAAACGAACCGCCCCAGCGCCCCGCTACTGGGAGAGCGCCGGGTCGAGCAGCTTGAGGACGCCCCCGACGAGGTGGAGGCTGCCCGTGACGAGGACGCGGATGACGGCGGCCTCCTGCAGCAGCACGGCCCCGCTGCTGGCCACGGGGTGCGGGTGGGCCCCCTTGGCGACGGGCGCCGGCACGTGGGGGTCCCGGCCCTGCGCGATCCACTGCAGCGCGTGGGAGATGCAGGGGAAGACCAGCGAGTTGGAGTTGAGCGGCCGCTCCGCGGAGGGCACCAGGAGCAGGGCTCCCCGCACTGGGTCCGGCTTCAGCAGGCCGCCCACCTCGAGCGGTGCCGAGAGCCAGAGGTCCTGGCCCACCTTCTCCTCCATGAGCTGCGTCCACGTCTTCTGGTTCTCCAGGCAGCGGGTCAGGGCGCTCTCCAGCGTCACGTTGAAGTTCTGCTGGTCTGCACGAGATGGAGAGGGTCAGGGCCTCCTCGACCCAGCAATGGAGCCACACGGCTGCCACGGCGGCCTGGGAATTGCCAAGGTCCCTGGCTGTGCCCGCAACATGCCCCACCACCAGCCACCTCCGCACTGGTCCCGGCTGGCTCCAAGCACGGCACCCTGCAGACCCGGACACTCACCCGCGTTGCCCACCACTGACACCTCCGTAAAGTTGGGGC
Source organism: Rhea pennata (assembly GCF_028389875.1). Lineage (NCBI taxonomy): Eukaryota > Metazoa > Chordata > Aves > Rheiformes > Rheidae > Rhea > Rhea pennata. Next base: position 8,102,764 of record NC_084680.1, read on the forward strand.
AGAAGACGGCGTAGTCAAACTGGCAGGGCTGGGGTGGGAGAGAGGGCGGTCAGCACGGCTCGGCAGCCGCAGCGGAGCCGGGATTCGCGCCAGGAACCACCTCGGCCCGGCGGGGCTTCTCGGGCAGTTTGGAGCGGGCAGCTGGGATGCCGGGGTTTTTCCGAGCGTGGGGGAGAGCAACCCGCCCGCGAAGCCCCGGGACGCCGGCCGCCGCGGGGAAAGGCCGCGGGCGCAGCGCCCAGCGTGGCGCGGGACAGACGGACGGACAGACAGCGCAGGGCGTCAGCTCCACCTCGTGGCGCCAAGCAGGAGGCGAGAGCGGGTCCCGGCGGCTGGCGGGGCCGGAGCCGCCGCGGGCGGTCAGCAAGGGGCAGGCGGCCCCTCCGCGAGCCCCCTTCGCGTCGTCCGCCCCGCAGATCTCACCAGCAGGAGCTTCAGCAGCGCCGCCGTGTCCCGATCCCCCGTGGCGTTGAAGAGCAGCACGCGCACCTCGGAGCCGCTGCGGAGGACGACGGTCTGCTGGCGGCTGGCCTCCCGCCCCGCGCCTCACCCCGGGGCCCCGCCAGCCCCCCCCACCCCCCCAGAGCAGCACGGCGGGCGCCCCACGCCCCCCTCGCCCGCCGCCGCCGCCGCCGCCTTACTCCGGGCGCTTGTCCTCGTTGAGGGCGGCCTGGCGGAACCAGCGGACGCAGGCCTGGACGCTGCTGGTGGTGTGGGCGCCGTCGACGTACCAGGCGACGGGGCCGTGGGGCAGCACCTGCGTGCGGCCCGGCCACTCGGCCTCGCGCAGCCCTGGGGGGCGGAGGAGCGAGGGGCTGGGCGCCCGCCGCGGCTGCCCCCCCGGCCGGCAGCGGGGCCGCCCCCGCCGCCCCCCGCGCCCCCCGCGCGCCGCCCCCCGCGCTCTACCTCGGAGCATGGCGGCGGCGGGGCGGAAGGCGGGCGCCGCGGGCACCGGCCGTCTCGCCTCCGGGGCCGGCGGCAAGTCCTGCAGCTCGCCGACACCTGCCGGGGAAGGGCGTCCGGCTGAGACGCGGCCCCCCGGCCCCGTGCCCCGCGCCGCCCGCCCCGCGCCGCCGTCTTACCCTCGTGGCCCCGGCGCCGCAGCCAGGCCCGCGCGAGCTGCAGGGCCAGCGCCGCGTTGGAGCGCTGGTGGTCGCCCGCCAGCCCCAGCGCCAGCGCGCGGCCGTCCTCCTCGAAGGCGTCCAGCTCCGGGCACAGGTAGAGCGGGCACTGCCGGGAGCGGAGGCTGAGCGCGGCCCGCCGGGGCCCCCGCCGCCCGCCCGCCCGCCCGCCCGCCCGGCGGACTCACCGCGCGCTCGCGGGCACGGTCCCGCAGCACCTCCAGCGGCCGCTCGGGCTGCGCCACCGTGAACGCCGGCACGCCGGGCTGCGAAGGACACGCGACGGGGGTCAGCGCCGCGGCGGCCGGCAGCGAAGCCCGCGGGAGGGACCATCGGGGCCGGCTACCTTGAAGATGCCGCCTTTCTGCCAGGCAATCTTCTCCAGGGTGTCCCCCAGGATGCTGGTGTGGTCGATGCCCAGCGAGGAGACCCCGCACACCACGGGCTTCCTGGGGACGGGCAGCGCGTGAGCCGCCGGGCTCCGGCCCCGCGCCGCACGAGGCGGACGCCAGGCGCGGGCGCCTCCGGGGACGCGCGGCGCCTGGCCTCGGCGCTCCTACCTGATGATATTGGTGCAGTCGTAGGCGCCGCCGATGCCGACCTCCACCACCGCCAGGTCCACCTGGGGACGGACGGACGCAGGAGCGGTTACAGGGCCACCGAGATCTCAGCTGGATTCGGCCTCGATGACCTGCTCCACGCTCAAACGAGCTCTGCCCCAACCACAGCCCGACCCGGCCACCCCGAGGTCCACGTTGCAACACGGCCCCCCGCCACCTACCTTCTCCTGCAGGAAGACGTGAAAGGCCATGATGGTGAGGAAGCGGAAGTAGGCCGGCATGCTGGCGCGCGCCGGGTCCTGCGGGACAGGCGTGGTGTGAAGGAGGGACACGCGGTGGCAGTGACCCCAGCTCCGCTCCCAAACCGGAGGTGCGTGGCGAGCCAGGGATCACCCCAACGCCCCTTTCCCCACCCCGCGTGGGGGAACTGAGGCACGGGCCATGAACTGGCTGCAAAGCAACAACTTGGCCCCGGCCAACACTGGGAGCAAACAGCATCGGGAGGCTCCGAAGGACCGGAAACCCCGAAGCAGCCAGCGCAGGGCACCTAGTTCCCCGAAACGACGTCCCCACCTTGGTCTGCTCCAGCCGGTTGTACACGAGCCAGAAGTACTTGCTGAAGAGCTCCTTGCTGATGGGCTGCCCGTTGATGCGGATCCTCTCGCGCACTTGCACCAGGTGGGGGGAGCTGGGGGGCGGGAGGACTCAGTGAGGCCCGGCCCCCGGCTCCCCTCGAACCCCCCGGCCGCTGCTGCCCACCTGTAAAACCCCGTCCTGAGCCCGTAGCCGCGGAGCACGCGCTCCGTGAAGGCGCACGCCGAGCCCTGCAGGAGACGGCAGCGTCAGCCCTTCTCGGCACCGAGGGGTCCCCGGGCGCCGGCGCCGCCGAGCCCGCGCCGGGGCGCCGGCCCCGAGCGCCCGCCGCCCTCACCTTGCCCTTCGTCCCCGTGACGTGGATGATGTTCAGTCGATCCAGGTCCTCGACCTGCCGGAGGTCAACGAACCCGTGAGATCCCCCTGGCAGCCGGGGCCGGGGCGCACCGGGGCGCCGGCGCGGCCGCTCTCACCTGCAGCCCGCTGCGCTCCAAAAAGCCCTTCATGGCGTCCAGCTGGGCTTGGGGGTCACCGCGCTCCCGCTTCACCTGCTCCAGGTAGCTGGCGTTGGTCTGCAGCGTGTTGAGGGTCCGGATGGCGTCCTGAAATGGGGCCGGGCGGTCAGGCACGGGCGCCGCAGCCCCTCGGGCCACCGCGTGCAGCTCGGCCCTGGCGCGCAGCACCGGTGCCTCGGCCATGGCGTCTCTCGCCGCCACGCCGGCGCCGGGCTACTTATCGGCGAGGGCTCGGCGGGCAGCGCCGGACAGGCGCTCGCCCCTCCTCCAGGTGCTGGGGGGGGGGCCGTGGGGGCAAGGGGCAGTGGTGAGGCCCCGCACCGCGCACGTGCCGCCGAGGCGGGATGCCCCGTCCTGCCCCCGGGGCCAGGAGGGATGCCCCGTCCTGCCCGAGCCCCCCCTGCACCCTGCAATCACCAACTCGGCGGCGCAATCGCAGCTGCTTTTAGACACGCAGCCAGAAGTCGCCCGCGCAGCAACAGCACAGCACGTGCTCGGCCCACGAGCCCCGGAGCGAGGGCTAAAAGCGACGCAGAAGACGATGGGGGTCCCTGGGGCGGACCGGACACCGCTGCAGGGCCGGACAGCGATGCGGCGCAGGGTGGGCGGCTGCGAACGGGACAAGCGGGGACGCAGCAGCCTCCCCGAGCGCCTCCAGCCGGTGCAGCCAGCAGCAGCGCTTGCCCCGGCTGCGCTTCCAGCTCCAGCGAGCCGCAGAGGTAGAAAAAGCTCTTTTCTCCTTGGATCGCCTTGCAGTCTCTCGCAGGCGGAGGACAGCCAGCGTCCCGGAGATCCACGTGCACGCAGCCCGTGAGGACACGCGCACGTGATCCCAACCCCTGGGACGCCCTGCACTCTGTAACCGATTCGCAAGCGTAACCTGTTGCCGGCGAGCCACCTTACGCACCAGGGCTCGAGTCGCCATAATGCTACGCGCGAGCAGCGGAGGTCTGCAGGGTGCGAGTCAAGCGCTAGCTATCGCCAGCAGAAACAAGTGAAAATTTGAAAGCACAGGTCTGTACAACCCCAGGAGCTCAGGGCTCTCACTGCAGCCCTGGAGCAGGCAGTCCTGGGAGACAGGCATTCCCAGAGGCCAAAACGCAACGGCAGCTGTCCCAGCCAGGCCTCCTGCGCCAGGAGGCGTGCAGGGACGCATGCTGCACGTGAGCTGTCAACACCGGAGCCACCCACCGGTCCCACAGCCCCCCACCCACCCTACGGCTGTCACCTGCTCACAGCCTTCAGTTTGGGAGCAGATCCCCCCTATCCTGGTATCACAGAGACCTTTCTGAGGGGTTCAGAGCTCCATGAGGAAGGGCCCTGGGGAGCCCCATGGCCTGGCCCTACCTGCCAGCCCCTGCAGCACTGCAGGGCAGAGAAGGGTCTGTGCCCTGGGGAGTGAAGCCCACCAGCCCCTTCCAACAGCTGCAGCCCCCTGTGAGGCCCTGCATGCTCTGTGCACTGCGCCGGTCTGCAGGGCGGCCCCACCTTGTGCAATGCCCCTGCCCCCCCATTGCACAGTCCTTCCCCGTACAATGCTCCTGCCCCCATTGCACGGTCCTGCACTATGCAATGCCCCTGTCCCTCATTGCACAGACAGCCCTGCCCCATACAACACCCCTGTCCCCCATTGCATGGCCCTGCCCCATGCAATGTCCCTGCCCCAACTGCACATCCCTGCCCCGTGCAATGCCCCTGTCCCAACTGCACGGCCCTGCCCCATGCAACGCCCCTGCACCCCATTGCATGGTCCTGTCCCACGCAATGCCCTTGCCCCCACTGCACGGCCCTGCCCCGTGCAACGTCCCTGCCCCTCATTGCTTGGTCCTGCCCCATGCAACGCTCCCGTCCCCCACTGCACATCCCCGCCCCGTGCAACGCTTCCATCCCCCACTGCACATCCTCGCCCCATGCAACGCTCCCGTCCCCCACTGCACATCCCTGCCCCGTGCAGCGCTTCCGTCCCCCGCTGCACATCCCCGCCCCGTGCAACGCTCCTGTGCCCCGCTGCACATCCCCGCCCCGTGCAACGCTCCTATGCCCCGCTGCACATCCCTGCCCCGTGCAACGCTCCTGTGCCCCACTGCACATCCCATCCCCGTGCAACGCTCCTGTGCCCCGCTGCACATCCCCGCCCCATGCAACGCTCCTGTGCCCCACTGCACATACCCGCCCCGTGCAACGCTCCTGTGCCCCACTGCACATCCTCGCCCCGTGCAACGCTTCCGTCCCCCACTGCACATCCCTGCCCCGTGCAACGCTCCCGTCCCCCGCTGCACATCCCCGCCCCGTGCAACGCCCCCAGCCCCTGGGACGCTCCTGCCCGGCGCACTGCTCCCGGCCCGCACTGCCCAGGCCGGGCAGGGCCCCGGTCGGGCGGGAGCCCCCCCGCCCCCGGGCGCGCCGGCCCGGGCCCCCTCGCCGAGCCCCGGCCCCGCGGCGGCACCTGGTAGTCCACGGCGGGGGCGCGCGCCGGGCGCGTGCTGTAGCGGCTCCCGGCCGCCGCCGCCACCCGCAGCGCGCAGCGCAGCGCGCGGAGCCCCCGCGCGCCCATCGCGCCGCGCGCGCGTCCTGCCGGGAGGCGCCGCGCGGCCCCACGTGGAGCGGGGGCGGGGCCGCCCCGGGGCCATCTTTGAGCGGGGCGGGGCGCGGCCCCGCCGCCACGTCGGAGGAGGGGGGAAGGCGGCCGCCATCTTTGAGAGGGGCAGGGGCGGGAGGCGGCGGCGGCGGCCCCCTCCGCGCCGCGCCCGCGGGCCGGCAGGAGCCGGGCCGCTCCTCCAAGGGAGGCACCTCTTCCTCCGAGGAGCTTTCCTAGACAACGGGGCGCCGAGGGGGGCCCGCAGCCCCCGCAGCGCAGCGACGAGGCGGTCCTGGGCGTAGCGTCAGGCTTGCCCCGGTTTGCTCAGTGCCTCCGAGCGCCGGGCGCCCAGGAGGAGCAAGACCCCAGCTCTGCCCCTCTCATTCCTTTCCCGAGGCGGCACGGTTAAACGTGTGGGCTCTGGAAGAGCAAAGCGAGCTGCTCGGGGACGCGCAGGACACGGGAACTCTCAAACGCGGAGCTAGCGCAGGCGGTCACAGCACTACCCTCACGGAAGACACGGCGGACCAGCTGGGCCGCTTTCGAACAGAAGAGACGCTCCGGCCAGGCACTGCCTTTGCTCCTGTATTAACCTGCTGCAACACCTGCACTATTCACAGTTAATTGCAGTAAACCTCCCACCCATTAAAGCCATTTTCTGTGTCAGCACAAGAGCAGACAGAGTCAGGCAACTCATATAAAAGGGAGCTCTGTCAAGGGGAGTAATGCTTGTCTGGATTTGAATCTGCTTGTCTGTCTCAGCAGATCAAAGATGTACTGCTTCACAGCACTCCAGCCAGTTTCTCCATTTGGTGGGGGGGGGAGGAAATTAAGGAATTACACATGGGAAAAATAATGATTTGGAACAGGAGCATGTTTATTCATAACTGGCAGAAGTTATCAGTCTTATTGCTTGCAACCAACTTCATTTTTCCAAACAGACTGTGTCCCCCCAGCTGGACACTATTTCAGAGCCCCACATCAAGACAGATTTACCTTATATACGTCCTTTATCATCTTCACTTTCTGTTCTGAAAATAGTCCGCTCATCACCGCTTCCTGCTCCAAGATCTCAGGCAAGCAATGTGGCTTTTGCCATTAGTCTAGTTAACGGACAACCTATCAAATGCCAAAGGTTATCATCCACTGTGTTTTGGACACGTTACTCATTTAAAAGACTTGGGACCCGTGTGGCACTCTGAGAAGATAACCAGCTGCAGCTGACAAATTATGGAAGACTAAATGTTCAGAGTGAATTCATTGGCTGCAGCAGTCTGAAGGAGCACCAGCTACGTACAATTCAGTCTTAACAAGCTCTGGCAGGACATGGTGAACACACCATCACAGTGTACCTGTCTATCCTCTGCATCTGGAGAAGGCAACAATCTTACTCTAGACTCATGCAAAGAGCTCCAGGACAGTGGAGTAGACATGCGAGGATTTGTAGGAGCAGCTGCGCTCTCCTGGCCTGGCTTTGCCAGCACTATCACACTACTGTAAAACTCCTGCAGGCAGCTGGACAGCAGACCTGCGCCTCGGAGCACCTCTGAGAACCCATGCCCAGACTGAGTGCAGCACTTCCAACTCCCTTCCAGATCTAACCTACTACCACAGTTAGCACTGTGGAGAAAAGCACATAAAAAGTTAGATGTGCTTGACAAGAACCTTAATTGCAGTTTACAATCAAAAAAGCATGGCTACTGAGGGCTGTTACTGAGACTGACGATCCCACCCTAAATCCTGGCTGAATGGAGCAGCCAGCTCTGTCACCCACTGCTCTGGTTTGCCCAATAAGTCCCCTTCTGGTCTAATGCCCAGGTAACAGTGAAAGGTAATGCTACTGTCGTAGAGTGACTCTGCCTGCCCCACTCACATTAGTCAGAGGCACCTGCCTCATCCTACTTCAACCCTTCAAACAGTGCTCAAAGGATGTGCCATAAAGAAACTATAATAACCAACTCAGAGATCTGAGAAAGTTCCCAGTAGGGCCCCTGTCTGGTCCATGGTAGCTGTTCCCCTAGTCCTGCTGGCCACAGCACCATTTGCTAAGAGCCTCAGAGCTCTGGCAATGACTGAGCCTCCTTCTCCATCACTGGGTCCATAACAATTGATCCACAAAATTCATGTAACCAATGCACAGGTTGCTTCAAGAGGGCCAAGGCTCTGTCAAAGCAGCAGAGAAACAACCCTGGGCTTGCATGTCTCACCTCCCCACTCACACACACAATCACACAGCTCGCCTGTCGCAGCTCCTCTGTAACAGAGCTGCTGTGCAAGGAGAAGAGACAACAGAGCTTGGTTAAAACCAGCAGGCACTTTGCCTTGAAGTAAGTCCTTTCCCAGACAGACAGACCCCACTGGGGCATCCCTATTCAACGCACCCCATAGGAGAGCCCCACCAGGACTCCACTGAGGAAGTCCCCACTCAAAACACCCTGTCAAATTCGGTCTGGTTGGTAGCAGTAGGGTTCCTGCCCTGGTTAGCTGGCTGCTGGGGCATGTGCCCGCCCCTCCTGCGTGGTGGGGCCAGGTACTCAAACATAGACTGGTTGTGGGTGGAGAGCATGTTTTTGAGGTCCGAGGGCATAGGGTCTGACCAGAAGAAGTCATGGTTCAGTGCGTCATCACTGTCAATCCTCTGGGCAGGATCCAGCACCAGTAGCTTGTCGATGAGGTCGAGTGCATAGGGGTCTTTGACATAGGCTTTCAGGCGATCCTTGACCTTGCGCTTCTGGCCCTTGGGGAGATCCAGCTTCTGGTACAGCTCATATTTGTCCACATTTGGCCAAACCTGGAGCAGGGGGTGTGGGGGTGGGAAGGTCAGGGAGAAATAGTTACAGAGAGGACAAATTGTTTTTGATGCTAATGCCCTCAGGCAAACTAGGGCAAGCTCTGCTGAGAGAACAATGCTATTTTATAACCTCCAAGCCAGCAGACTTTGTTCCCACAGCACGAAGGAGGCACTTTACTGCCAAGGGAGAGGGCAATGCACTTTGCTAAAGCCTGGAGGCACGTGGACAAGTAAGAACAGAGCCATGCCATTGCCGGAACAGCGTACCGCGCAGCACTTCTGAGGATGTTTCAGAATTTCCCCGATTCTCACACCACAGAGCTACTAGAGAATGTGGCTTAGGCCAACTACGACATCCAGAAAGGTTGAGGGACAAAAATCTATTGCTAAATAACAACCTGAATGTATGTGGCACCTTTTATCCTTCAAAAGGAAAGCCTGCTGCTGTCACCACTATTTATCTCAACCTAGTCTAGAGAGACCACAGGAAGTATTTAAATACAAAAGAAAGCACCTTAAATGCATGTAACACAGGCATTAGGCCTCTGCGGCCGGATGCACATCAGGGCTTACCTATAGCACCCCACTTGATTACAGCCCTGGCCAAGAGATCTCTTTAGGCTCAATCTCCCACAAGAGGGCAGGACTAGCTCCATTTAAATAAAGAGCTGTCCCAAGAAAGGGCTGACCACCAAGCTGATGCCAAATATCGCAAGCTAGAATTAGAGGTGACTGGTGCAAAATACCTCAGACAGACCCCTCAACACAGACCAAAAATCCCCTTTATCTACCATGAAATATTGAGGGTGTTTATCTAAGAGACAATGCCCAGCACGGATTAGAACAGATTCCTACACATGATCTTCTGTTCTTTCACATCCTGTGGGGCCAACATCTAATCTGTATCCTGATCCCTCCCGACTCTAAGACAAGGACACCACTTCCTCATCTCAAAAGGGGTCTAGGAGGCCAAATTCACCTTTCTGTGTCTGGGAGGTAGAGAACAAGTAGTAGCACAGTGGGAGTTTATGCAGAGCAGCAGGGAGAGTGCAGTGCCCAGCTGGGCACTCAGCTCACAGGAGTAAACAGTATTTGTGGGAGGAGACTGCCTGGCCTCCCAGCCAGCAGCAGGCATGTTCGAGCAGTGGGTTCACACAGCAGCCAGTGCACAGGGCAGGAAGGAGGGCCAGAAACACCTGGTCTCAATCCCTGCCCATGCCACTACCTCCCTCCTCATCCCGTCCCTGTCCCCCCAGGTTCCCCACAGCTGTCACACTCACCTCTGGCGTGATGGATCCGCAGAGCTGGCTGATGAGGGTGAGCTGGTGCTGCTCCGTGTTCCCCTGCATGATGGGGCTGCGGGTCCACATCTCTGCCATGATGCAGCCTCCACCCCAGAGGTCAATGGGGGGGCCATAGTCTCGCTCCCCTAAACAGAGATGCTGCATTTAGTCACTTGCAGAAAGAGAGTGGAAGAGAAGCTGGTGGAGCTCATCGCCTCCTACCTAGGAGCAGCTCTGGTGGGCGGTACCACAGAGTCACTACCCGGTTGGTGTAGCGGTTCGGCTGGCTGTTTTTAGCCAGGCTGAAAGCTCGAGCCAGCCCAAAGTCTGCTAGCTTCAGGACTCCATCCCGCGTGATCAGGACATTCGCAGCTTTCATGTCCCGATGCAAGATCTGTATGGGAACAGACACGGAAAGGTTAAGGCATCAAGGCATCCTCCCGGGGCAGCCTGGTGCCAGCAGTACATTCAAACTGTAGAGGCAAAGGACAAGGAAGGATCATCCTCCAGCCTGAGCCAAGACACCGGCTCCTTGGAAGGCAACATGGAGAGCAGGGTGGACCTCAGACCACAGCACAGATCTGGCCCATTACCTTGTTCCTGTGGATGTAGTAAAGTCCATTCAATAGCATCTGCATAACTTTCTTGATCTCTGAGAGTGTGAACTTGACGTGGGCGTTGCTGAGAAGGCCAGCCAGGTCATGCTCACAGAAATCAAACACAAGGTAGATACTTCCCTTACAGCGGTTGTATGGAGAGGCTACAAGAGAGGCAAGGAAGGACTATCAGTGAGGGACCCTTGTTCCCATCACAGCTCCTCCTGACCTCCATCCAACCTCAGTGCTCAAGCACTGCTCACTAGGGCACAGTGAGCTCACCTCAGGGCACAGGAACACAGAGGAACAGAGACACCCCACACACCTCGAGGATCCTTTATAAGGAGACACTAAGATAGCACAAGCCGCAATGGAAAAACAAGGGATAAGGATCAGAGGATTCAATTGCAGGAGGCAGACAAGGACATGAAAATCCTTGAGAGTTTCATTTGTATGTTTGCAATGCAGCAGCTCTGAGGTTTCCTCCCTACAAGCTGTGGCCAGTGGCTGCACCTACTGGAGCTACCAGCCAAGCACTATCGCTGCATCAGTGTCAGAGGAGGCAAAGGCAGCCCTAGGACAAGTGCAGAAAGACAGACTTTTCTAACACAACATTAGAAAGTGCAGTTTGCTGCAACCTCATACAGTATATATAACAACGGAGTGATCTAGTGAGAATGATTTAGATCTCCAATTTCAATTTAAAGTCAATAACAGGAAACCTCAAATGAAGCAATCAAGCCTTGTTCTTAGAGCATATGTGCAAAAGATTATGAAAAAAAGGCTGATTTTCATCAGCTGTAATCAGCAAAATATGCTGATCAGCAACTAAAAACGGAAAATGACAGTCAAGTTCAGCCTTCACCGTAAACACAGTGCTTTCCTCTTCTAACCAGAAGGCTGCACAACCAGAAAGCGACAGTCAAGTTTAGCCTTCACAGTAAACAGTGTTTTCTTCTTCTAACCAGAAGGCTGCTAGATCAGATAGGTAGTTCTTTACATAGGTAAGGTGTACCTTAATACACCTTTCCAATATAAAAAAGAGAAAAGCTTGAATTTCAATAACAGTAAATAAAACATTCCTATTTCACTTGGAACTGAGGTCAAGGTGGATTTGGAAGGAAACTCAAATTCAAACCAAAAGCGAACAATTTACACATCTACAAAATATATCTATCTTAAACACACAATATCAACTGCTTTAATCACACAACAAATCAAAAACAAAACAAAAATATTGTTAATGGTGAATGATGTTTCTGCTCATAGATGTTAATTCCAAATCTCAGACAGCAATCTATATGCGATGGAGTACTGGAGGGACTTCAGACCAGTGACTTCTACCAGTTCAGTGGCTGGACATTAAAAAAAAAAAAAGTTATCGGCAGATTCACACCACTTTCATTTTTATTTTACTGAAATGACCGACTGGAGCATCTCAGCCTTTACTGTCAGCTATCACTTTCAAAACTATTTTTCCAATACAAAACCATATAAGAAAATGATATATAAAAATTTGCCAATTGTTTAATACCAATTTCATTAGAAATTAAGCAAGGCAACGTGCATTAAGCATACCGGTCACACAGAGGAGGCACGCTGCTTCCCCCAGGGACAGCCTGTAACGAAGGGGGTGGAAGAACAGCTCAGCATGCAGTGACTGAACTGCTCCACATTGAATCAGAGTGCTTTGAATACAGCCCTCAAAGTATGAGCAGTTACTGTCACGCACAAAAGGAGAGCAAGAAAGTCTCCAGCTGGTGCTGTGTCATCAGCTCAAAGCTATCAAGAAGTGTCACACACAAACGCAGAGAGGGATGGCTCCAGCTCGTGACAGAGTGATCAGCTACAAAAAGCCACAAAACTAGCTCCAGGCTGAGACCCCTGTGTTTCACACTCCTCTCCAGTACTAGTTTATTTAAAGCCTCTCGTACAGGAGTTTCCCAACACACGCTGCATTCACTGCCACAGCACACGTGCATTCTAGTAGGACTGACAATAGTTTATTCCGATCAAACTGCCGCACAATTCTCTCTTAACTCATGCAGAAGCACTGCTTTCAAAGATGGGTGTACTGCCACCTTAAATCACAGATGGAGAAAGAGGCCCACGCTAAGGCAGACGACCCCACTCCCTGCCACAGAACACCAGCTTTTTCAGCAAAAGAAAGCCAACAACCACTTCAGCAAGCAGTCAGTGCAAGCGTGCTACCTTTGGTCCTGCAGATTTCTATGAGGTTCACCACATTCTCGTGCTTGAGCAGCTGGAGGATTTTAATCTCTCGCAGGGCTGTGATGGGGAACTGGAAAGGAGAAATAGAGAACACTGATTAGGAGTGTAGGAAACCAGGCCACAGCTGCCTAGAGAACCAGGAGAGATGTGATCACGGCAGCACAGCAGGGGACCGGCTTGAGCAGCACGCTGACAAGTCACTTAAGGGCAAGCAGATCTTTGAAAGATGAAGTCAACATTGAGACTGTCATGATTTATTTCCCGCCACACCAGATCCTCTCCTCCGAGGAGTGTTTCAGACGGCCGATCCTGCTCTCGGCACCCAGAGGCCGCAGCATATCAAGTCCCTGGATGACAGGGCTCTTCCTCTCCAGCCATCATATTACAAACACCACAAGACAAAAAGATAGATACCTGCCTGAACAATGTCTTAGGGCACCGTTAGTGAGAGAAATTCTGCCCCAAGACAGAGGTTTCTGGGCGACACCAGAGTGCACTCAGCACGCAGACCCCCCTCCTCTCCTCACTTCGCACTTATGTAACAGGTTGCTGTGTACAGCCCCAGGCGACCCGCACAGCGGGCTCCCTAGCCCGTCCTGTTTACTTGGTTACTGTCTCCTAGTTCGCCCCATCTCTCTGCACACTCTCAGCATATGCCTTTTGCGTGGTCCCTAGCACAGCCAGTACAGTCAGTGCCTCAGTCAGCTCCTCCATGAACAACAGCCAGTGCAGTGCCCCACGCTGGGGGCAAGCAGGTTTCATACAGGTGTACAAACCTCCCCAGCAGCCATCAGGGGCAGCTCAGCCACCCCGCAGCTACCACGCTGCGCTGGGCGTTACGCAGCTTTGTGGCCAACATTTACCCTCCAGGGGTAGGGCAGCCACGAGATACAATGTTATCACAGTATCAACACCAGAGGAAAAAGACCACAGGGCTGAGATCTTGCCCACATCCTTAAAGGTTCCACATCTGGCATGTTATAGCAGTAAATATTGCTAAAGAAGTACAACAGGCGCTGACGTCCGACAGCATGACAGCGCATCTCTGCCCTCCCAGAGATCAGCCTTAACCTCTGAGCCCCCAGTCCTTTCCCCCAATACAGCACAGCTCTACTCCCCACACTTACCCCTTCCTTCTCATTTTCCATCAACACTTTCTTCAGCGCTACTTTCTTGCCTGTTTGACGATGTTTTGCTTTGAAAACTTCCCTGGAAAAACAGAAACATATGAGCACAGCAAGAAGAGAAAGAGCCGGGTATTACGTACAAGGAGCAAGACCAAACAAAACACTTTATAGCTCCACGGAGACAGCTCTGTGCTGAGCCATCATCCAGCCCAGCCAGGTCCCGTTCAGGCCAAGGGTCACCAAGACTGGCTGATACAATGCAGAGCCCAGAGCAAGGGCATGCACAGCTCAATGGCCCCAGGAAAACGGTGGGCAAAGTGTCTCACATCCCCAGGCCAGTGGGAGAAATGGATGAATTCTGAAAGATTTTTTGGACTCCAGGCAATAGCGATCTCAGATACTGTGGTGGAAAAATACAGTGTGAGGCTGGACTCTTTCAGAAACTGTGGGAGGGTGCTCAAAAACAGCAGCACAACAGAATGAGGGAAAAGTCTCTGCTCCTTCCTGCCCTATGTGTCTCCAGGGCAAACCTCTTCTCCCACCAGCAGCCCAAAGCCTAGGACAGACAGAAAGGGGACTAGAGGTGGGAGAAGGAGCCGGAAGGAGGAGGCTCAGGGGCCACATTGCTTCCCTGGGGCCAGAGCAGTGACCAGGAAAAGGCCACTCAAGCTGGGGCACTCGGATCCCAGCTCCATGGTTTGGGGGGGGGGGGGCAGAGGACAGGCCAGGAGAGGGGGGCTGGTCTTGGGGGAGGCTGGTCCCGACGGGGCTAAAGGGCTGGTATTGGCATGGGGGGAACGAAGAGGCCGGTCCCGGGGAGGCAACCCCGGGGGAAGCTGGAGGGGTGCGGGGGACCCGAGGGGGAGCTGGGCCTGGGGAGAGAAGCGGGGGAGGAAGTACGGGCCGCGGCCTGGGCTCCGGGCCGCCGGCGGGCGGGGCGGGCAGGGCCCGGCGGCGGAGGGCGGCGACGCTCACCCGAAGGTGCCCTGCCCGATCTTGGCCAACTTCTCGTACTTGGAGACCTCATCGCAGAAGGGGCACTCCACCATGTCGTACTGCTTGGCCATGCCGGCCGGCCGGCCGCCCCGCTCCCCTCCCTCCTTCCCTTCCCTTCCTTCCCCTCCGGCTTCCGCTTCCGCCACGCTCCTTCCGCCCGCCGCCGCGCGGGATCCTGGGACTTGTAGTCCGCGGCGGCCGCCATGTTGCGGGGGACGCCTCGCACCCGCCACCCTCCCGCCCAGGGGAAGTGACACCGACACAGCCCAGCGCAGCCCGCTGCGGGCCGGGGTGGGGGGGCGCCGCGGCCCCGCGGCCGCTTGGGTCCCACCGTGTCTCCCCAAAGACGGGCTGCGCCCCAGTGGGCCGCCCCTCGCCCTCCTCGCCAGCGGTTGCCACTGGGCCCGTGCTGACGCTGTCCTGCTGTATCGTGTCCCTGACAGAACATGTTTGTGCCCCGCAGGGCTGGCAAGGGGTGGGGGGGGATTACGGTCCCCCCCAAAACCCTCTCCTCCCTGCGGGGTCCTGCTTCGCCTCCCGGAAGGGCTGCCCGGCGCTCGGTAGCCGTCGCGGCTGCCGCGAGGCAGCTCGGCTCCCCCAGCCCGAGCAGCGGCACGGGAGCGCCGGGGAAAGGGGAACCGCTTTGGGCCCAGGGGTTTCGCATGTCGCGATCCGGCAGGAAGGTGCCTCGGAGAGCTGAGAAACCGCCCGGCCTTCCCGAGGCGGCAGCGCAGACCAGCGATGCCAGAAGACCGGCCAAAGGGCCGCGGCGCCGTCCTCCCCCCGGCTGCACCAGTGCAAACATGCTGGGAAACCCCCAGTCCTGCCTCTGGGACCTGCGCCCCCGCGATGCCCTCGTTCGAGTGCCGAAAAATCATCTGGGGACTATTTTAAAGTGTTGCCCAAGGTGGGCGCAAGCGGGGACCGCAGAGCCGGTGACAGCGGTCGGGAGGAAACGCTGAGCGATCGAGAGAGCGCGCGCGAGGCGGAGGGCACAGGAAGGGAGGAGCGGGGCAGGGAAGGGCTTGAAGTTTATAAACTCATCTGTCCCGGTCCCGGCCGCCGCGGCCATGGCCGAGAGCCAGAAACGAGGGGGCTTCAAGAAATTCAGTGAGTGGCTGCGGGGCGGTGGGGGCAGGTGTCGCGGTGCTCGCCTGGGCAGCCCGGCGGGGACCAGGCGTGCAAGAGAGGGTGAGGGCGAGTGTGAGCGCGTGCTCGCACGCTCCTGCGGGTCCCCACGGCCGGGGACTTTCGGAGGCCAGGCAGGCTCCGGTTTCGTTCGGACTCGGGTCCACGGGGGGCGAGAGCGTTTGGAGATTTCCATCCCCGTGCTGCAGAGCAACCCCAAGTGCTGCTTGCTCGGGGACTGGGTGCTGGGACTAATCTGCCACCGCCCAGTGCTGCACTGGGACTGGCAGATCCCCCAATCCTGCCGGGGATTTTGACTCCCTGGATCACATATCTTCGGGAATATTTACCCCTAGCTGCAAAGGCTGCGGGTGCCGCAGGGGGTGAGAGTGGATGAGCCAGGCTTCAGAGGGGGAGGGTGAATCCTAGCGGATTTAGCAAGGATCTCACCCGGAGCTGCGCACGGGGCCGAAACACTCTCGGAGGAAGCTGCTCGGTGCCCTCCGGGAGCAAAGTTTGCTCTATCTCATGGCCCTCGGGTTTTCCCCCGAGCCCTCGGAGGCAGCTCCAGCGGGTTGTCAGCCCGTCGGCCCCACGTGCCCCCTTCCCAGCAGAAGGGAGCTGGAGCCAGCCCTCGCTGCTGCTCCCTGCGATCCCGCCGGCTCCACGTGCTGGGAGCTGCGCGGGAGCCGTGCTCTCCCGCTCCCCCGGCCTTGGATGCTGGATGTCTCCCACGGCCCGTCCGAGCTGGGATTTACTTTCGCAGTGGGAGTCGGGGGGAGCAGTTCTGTGGTCGTATTTTTTAATGGCGAGGCCGTATTTTTTCCGCTGTGTAGATGCGCCTGTGGGCTCGGCACGGCCTCTTCTGCTCCCTTTCGCCCCTGTCAAGGCAGGGGCACCCGCAGGGCGACGGAGGCACCTGGGCTCCCCGCACAGCTCTGCTACTGCTTACGGCTTCCTGTCTTGACAAATTCGCCTTTCCTGGAGGGGAAGAGGCTTTGCAGAGCCCTGCTGGGTAAACGTTGCAAAACCCCCCAGGGGCGCCCAGAAAAGCAGAGCTGCAGCCGGGAACACGGCCCGGCGCACCCAGCGTGTCCCCTCTCCCCCTGGCTCCCCTGGCCCGTGGCGGGGGACGGTGCCAGCTGTGGGCTTGCAGCATGCCAGCCCGCGGAGCCGAGCTGGGGGCCGAGGTGTGAAATGCAAAGGCAGCCCGCTGCGGTTATAAATACATCTCCGCGCTCAGCTCTTGCAGCTGGCTGCTGGGAGCCGCAGAAGAGGCTGCGAGGGGCTCGGCGCGCGCCGGGCCGAGGGAGCAGGGAGGTTGCCTCCCGCCCGCGGCTGGCGCGGCGGCCCCAGCCCCTGCCCGCCCACGAGAGCTCGCCCGCGCCGGGACAGGCCCTGTGTGGCTGGGGAGATGCTGCACGTCCCTGCTCTCCGCCCGGCGCCCCGGCTGCCCCCGAGGCAGTGAGCCGAGTGACCCGCCAGGGACGGGAGAAGGCCGGGTCCCGCTGCCACCGGGGAGCAGCTGGATTTCCCAGCCACGCAGGGGCTTCCCGAGCACAGGCTCTTCCTCCACCCCGGCAGCTGCAGCGGGGGAGCACCGCCACCAGATTTGCCAGGCCACGGCGGGGACATTTGCTCCCCGAGGGACGGGGATGGAGCTCCCGGGGTCGCGGGCAGTGCTGCCCTGTGCAGCGAGGACGGCCCCAGCCGTGGGACCGCGGCGCCTCTCTGCTTCCTGTGCTCCGCGGCAGACAGAGCAGGGCTCAGCCGCGGGGGAAACCGAGGCACGGCAGGGGAGAGCAAAGCAGCGCTCGGCAGCCGAGCAAGCGCAGGCACGCAGCTGCAAGGCGGTGCACCAAGCCACGCTGCCGCCGCCGTCCCCCAGGGGGTCCCCGGGGTGGTGGGCTTGGTGGGCTGCGGTGGTGACGCAGGATGCGCCGGGGCTGCGCTGGGGCAGCCTGGGAGCCACGGGACCCCCTGTGCTGGCCGTAACCCCGTTTCCACCTCTCCTCTCTCCGTGCCAGAGTTCTTCAAGTTCAAGGGCTTTGGGAGCCTGAGCAGCATCCCCCGAACCTTCACCCTGCGGCGCGTGTCCGTCGCCCCCAGCTACCCCGAGAGCCTGGGCCCGGGGCTCCCCGTGGCCCATGGCTTCCTGGAGGAGCCCTTCGACAGCACCCAGGATGATCTGCACACGATGCCCAAGAGCCCCGGGCCCTACGCCAGGTCCTCGGACATGTACAGCCACATGGGCACCATGCCCAGGCAGAACCTGGGCAAGGCGAGGAAGAGCCCGGGCAAAGCCAAGAGCTCCCAGAGCAGCCACGAGAAAAACACCGCGGGCACCAAAGCCCCCGGCACATCCCCGCTGCCCGTCCCCGAGTCCCCCGAGACGCCCAGCGCGCCCGGCTCGCACCCATGCCCAGCGGCTGGGAAAGCGGAGCAGCAGGAGGAAGAGGCTCTGCCCTCAGAGGCGCCGGGTGCAGCCACGGCCAAGAGCGACCGGGAGCTTTCGGGGACCATCTCTTGCCACGAGCCGGCGGCACCGAGCTGCAGCGCGGCCCCACTGCCTGCCGCCGTGCCTCGGAGAGCGGAGAGCTCCGGAGGCGATCTGCTGGGAAAGGAGCACGAGCAGCGCCGCGAGAGCCCCCCGCGCAGGTGAGGGGCGCTCGGCTCCCGGCCGCGGTGCTGCCCGGCGCGCAGGGCTCGAGCTGCCCCCCCGGCCCCGCCCCCCCCCGGCGCTCGCACTGCCCGCGGGATGCACCTGGCAGATGTGCCGGCCAGCCAAACCGCGCCGTGGCCCGGGGTCGGAGGCTCCATGAGAACAAGGTTTCCTGTGGGATTTCTGCTCCCCCCCGTTTCCGGCCGGGAGGGAAACATCTCGCGGCCTCGCTTGGTCTGGGCTTCCCGTCGCACTGCTGGCGGCTCCCCTCCAGCTCCAGCTTTGCCGCAGGTCTGGTAGCGACACGTACCAGCGCGGAGCGCCCCAGTGTGCGCCCTCCGTTCTGCCTCCAGCTCGTTCTTCTCTTTTTCCTTCCTCCCATCCTTCTTCCCCCCTGAACAGCACCAGAGCAATCCCCAGAAACCACCCGCCGTTCCCACTTCTCTCCCTGGCCATAAAACTCCCTCCCCAGCTCAGGCCAAGGGGGAGGCAGCGCGGTGGGCACCGGGGAGCCCTCCCGCCTGGCCACGCTCCCCTGGGCTTTGCGGCACGGGGAAACTCCCCGCATGGAGCCGGGAGCCGGCGTCGCATCGGGGCGAAGTGTGAGCGTGCAAAGAGGAGCAGGACCAAGCGCCGTGGGGCTCTGCCCCTCGGCCGGTCTCTCTGAGATGAGTTGGCTCCTTCGGAGGGTTTGGCGTGCACGTTCCATGGAAGGGTCATAACGCCCTGCCCATCACCTGGGCATCTGGGCATGAGGGTTCAAACCCGTCCCCAGTGCCGCAGCACGTGTGGGACTGCACTGGGGGCCGACGTGCCTTTCCGCCGCGAGCGAGAGCCCTTCGCACCGGCCCCTCTTCGGCCCGATCCAGCTCTCCCGTAAGCCGCTTTGCCCCCGCCGCGGCCCGGCGCCCCTTTCCCGCGCCCCGGTCCCGCGCCGTTCGGCCCCGGTCCCGCGGGCTGCTCAGGCGGCTTGCGCCAGGGAGGCTCCGCGCGGTGCCAGGAGCAGCGGGACGGAGAGGAATTTCTCCCGGCGGTGGGAGCCGGCATTCCTCGCCGGGCGCGAAGGGAGGGCCGGAGGAGGGCTGGGACGGGAAGGAGGAGGGTCCGCCGGCGCCGCCGCCACCGCCTCACGCGCCCCGAAGTCCGGCGCTCAGAGCTGGGCAGGAGCTCGCCCGCGAGAGTTTCTGCCCGTCTGGAGCGGAGGCGTCCGCGGCGCTCGGCAGGGCAGATGACAGAGGTGGGCAGGAGGATTTGCCCCCTGGGCCGCGGCAGGTAAGCCCCCCGGCCTGCGGGCGACGGGGACGCGTGGCCCCCGCGCCCGGCGGAGGTGCCGGGGAGGGGTGGGGGGGGGCCGGGGCAGAGGGGCCGCGGGACGGTGGGCAGGGGCTTGGCTTGGGGCAGGCACAAAACGCTCCGAGGGCTCGCAAAGCCACGGGGAGGCCGGGATGCCGCCGGAGCCGCCGCTCGGCCGCTGGCGCCCCCGGCCCGCGGCGAGGCTTCGCTCATGGAAAGAGCGAGCGCATCGGCTGCGGCCGCCGAAACCGCAGGCAGCCGGGAGCCGGCGCCAGGGCCGAGCGGCTCAGGGCTGCGGGTGGCCCGGCGGGCCGCGAGGAGCGGGGGGACGAGCGCGGAGCCCCAGCGGCTCCGCTGGAGCGGGGAGCCCCCGAAAGGCAGGGACCAGGAGCCCCTCTGCGTTGCCTGGGGCTCCCCAACGGGGAACACGGCCGAGGCCTTCGCTGGGGAAACCGAGGCACGAGAGCACGCGGGGCAGGGCTTGGGGTCGGGGGGCTTCTGCCGCCCTGTCCTCTGCCGCGGGGCCCCTGGGCAGTGACAGAGCCACCGGGGCCCTTCCGGAGCCCGGCTGGTCCGGGGCCGGGGCACGGCGAGACGGAGCCGCTCCCGGGATGGCGCGCCAGCGGGGCAGCGAGCGGACGGACGTGACTCGACTTCCCTCCGGGCGAGGGCTGTGCACGGGAAATCCCGCTTCCCGCCGCCCCGCGCCGCCCCGGGGCCCTCTGCAGCCCTTTCGCCCGGCCGCCCCCAGCAAGGCGGCTCCGGGCTCCCGGCGCGGGGCGGGGGCGGTGAGGGAAACTGAGGCACCGCGTGCCCCAGCTCGGCTGCGCCCACGCCGGCGTGCCCAGGGCGGCAGAGCCGGAGCCTGGAGGAAGAGCCGGAGCTCCGGACCACACAAGCACCCCGGGAGTGTCCCCCGCAGGCAACCCGGTGCTCAGCCCGGTGCTCAGCCCGGGCGGGAGCGCTTGCAAGCCGCTGTGATGCCTCTGCGAGCCCCAGAGCTGCTGGCAGTAACCCCAAGCCGCCGTGTCGTGCCAGTAGCACCAGGTCCCCAGCCGCCCCTCGGCCGCGGCCCCGGCGGAGCAGCAGGGTCGCGCTCCGAAAGCAGCCCTGGAATTTCTCCCAGGCGCTCGGCTGCCCCCCAAAATGCCGTTTCCTCCAGGAATGCACCGAGCCGGGTGCCCCCCTGGCCTGGCGCCGCCGCTGCCCCCCTCTGCCGGCGAGAGCCCGGTCCCCGGCAGGGCCCCTCCTCGCCACCGCCGCGCAGGGCACTCAGCGCCGTTTCCCAGCTGCTCTCATGCTCCCGATTTCCTGCCCGGAGGCCCCCCGTCCTCCTGCCTTTTTTTTTTCTCACGGATTTCCCATGTGAAAGGCGGACAGGCCGGAGAGGCAGCGCCGGGGCCGGGCACGCCGCCGCGGGGAGCCCCCTGCTCCCTCGTGGCCCCCCCAAGCCCCTCCTGCGCCTTTTCCACCCTAAATGAGCCCTTTCCAGCCCCTTTCTTTCCCCTTCTGAGCAGGCCGGTGAGGGAAACCGTCGCTGCAGCGCGGGCTTGGGGAGGGAGAGCGGGATTTGCCGGGCAGATGCCGTGGGCGCCGCAGCTCCCACCGGGGCTGGCAGCGCCCGCTGGCACGGCGCGCGCACCCGGCGGATGCCCCGCAGGGTCCCGTCTAGCAGCCGGCACCGCGGCAGTGCCGTTCCCCTCCGGGCCAGGCATTTCCGACGCCAACCGCAGCCCCGCGGGAGGCTGCAGAGGAGCAGGGCGGCTCGGCGGCCGTCCCGCCGCCCCGGCGAGGCGGCTCGGGCCCCCGCGCGCCCGCTGGCCCCACGGAGCCGAGAGCTTCCCCGTTACGGCCCCGATGCACCCGCAGCATCTCAGCAGGGCCAGAGGGGCGACGCGGGAGGAGCCCCCAGCGCCGAGCTCCTGCGCACAGCGAGCGCAGGCTGGGCTGGCGCCCGGGGCCCCCAGTGTCTCCCAGTATAACGCGGGGCGTCTGGTGCCGGGGCGGCCGCGCTGGTGGCTGTAAGTGCTAGGTGGAGCGAAGCAGCTCCTGGCAGGGACGGGGCGTCCCGGGGCTGTGACGCCGGCTGGATTCGGTTATTTCTTAGCTACAGCTGCCTGCTCTCGCGCTGGCGTCCCGCCATCGAAGGGCCATTGCGGCGGCCCCGTGCTGGGGCAGGGGACAGGGCACAGGGTTCTGCTTAAAGAAGTCTGGATTTTTGTATTTTGTTCTTCAAGTTGAGAACCTGAGGGGAAAACATTGGCTTGTCTGCAAATCCCAGCTCTGAGCGTTACTGCCTCTCTTCTCCTCTCGAGCTTTGTTTTTCCCTTTGGGCTCATCTGTATTGAGACGCACCTGGAGCCACAAGGGCGTAAAAGGCAGTAGCAGCATTGCTGCACGTTCAGGAAAGACCAGCAGCCTTCTGTGGCCCCCATAAACTAACAGCACAGAAACTGCCCGATCAACTGGGTCCTGAAGCTGTTGGGTGGGTTATCGTTAGGGTTAAGAGTGAACATGTCGCTGAGGAGAACTGAGGTTTCTGTTGCGTGTATTGCTGGGGAGAGCAAATCTGCTTGCAAACTCAGCCAGGACGTTGCAGTTTTCCCCAGCTTCAGTGAAAGTTTGGTTTCTGCAAGGTTGTGCGAGGCCGTAGAGCAGCAGCCAGAGACGGCCGATACCGGATCCTCCGCGCTTCCCCAGCCCGCACCTCCTGGTGCCCGGCGGGGCGGCCGGGGAAGCAGGACGGCCTGGAGGAAACATCTTCCCGGACAGCATGTCCCTAAAACACCCAGTGCCCAGAAGGGCCGTGGGAACACGGGGCGGACAGGAACGGGGCCAGGTCCTCGCCGCCCCGGCACGCTCCCCCAGGACCGGGACCGGGACCCGTGTGCTCCCCGCCCGGCCGCTGGGTCTCCCGGCTCGGCTCACGTGGTCCCAAGCCGATTTGAGGCGAGATCCTCTGAAAAGGCCTCGTTCACCCCTGATCGCGTTAGGGAGGCTAAGCGCTGTGCCGGGAGCGGGCGCACCGCAGCCAGCAAAGGTGCCGGGGCTCCGGGAGCCTCTCCCAAAATCAGGGAGCAAAGCCCGCCTTGCTCACCCCCGCCTGTGCCACCACCCCCTTTAACCCAGCCCTCACGAGTTACTGCCATTTACTTACTTGTTTTTGTTTTTTTTCCCTCCTTTTCTAGCCCCCACGATGGCCTGGAGTCCAGCAGCGAATACGTGAAGGTAGGACGCAGCCTGCCCCAGCCGGGGGGGGGGGGGGTCCCTCTCCGTGGGTGTCAGTGGTGGTGGCACACGCCCCGGGCCTCCCGGCTCCCGGTGGCTCTCTGTGGGTGTCAGTGGTGGTGGGACCCAGGTCCCAGGTCAGCTCCGCTCGCCTGGTCCCACCGTGCGGCCGCACGCCCGAGCCCCGCGCGGCACCGGGCGCAGAGCAGCTTCGCAGCCGCAGTGAAGCCCCGGTGAGACGCGGAGCTGGAGCCGGCGCGTGGTCCAGGCCTGCCGGGACCCCCGGAGCCGGCTCTCTTTGGCTGCGGGAAAAATTTCCCGCTAGAAATGGCAACGCGGGGGGAGATGCGAGGCAGACGCGGTCCCGTCCAGCCCGACGTCGCTCCCGCGGGAGCTGCCCGTGCTCCGCGATACGACTTGCTACGGCAGCAGACGCAGGGGCTGCCTCCTGCCGCCGCCCCCGCGGAGGAGAGGAAGGGCTTGGGCCGCTTGCGTAGCCGTCCCACGAAAGCCGGCGTAAATCTCTCCAAATCTCTTGCTTATCCTCCAGCAAACTATTAACATTCCTGAGGACTCTTCATGTCTGGCCAGAAATTCATTAGCGAGGCGCCTGGCTCCGGAGGAGAGCAGGCCTCTCGCAGGAGGCTGCTGGCACGTCGGTGCGGGCAGGCGCGGGGTGGTGGCCACAGCGATACGGGGTGGGAAGGGCCCGTTTGAATCCCTCCTGCTCGGTAGGGTGCTGTCATGTGATGGCCTTTTGGGGGTCCGTTCAAAAAGGCCTGGTGCCTCTTGTGTCCGGTTCCCTGGTGGGGACGTGTTTCCTTCATGCAAAGCCACTGGCCAAACAATTTGGCTGTTGACTGGGTGGCCAAGTCGTTACAGAGCCCTGACCCTTCATCTCTGGGACATGGGTCTCTTGAAGATGGCTGTAGTGGGACATCGAATGGTGGAAACCTGTGGTGCTGGCAGTGAACAGCAGGCTCAGGAGAGCCTTGACTGGACTCGGAGCCCATCTACCTCTCCTAAGGGTGGTCCATCACAGCCCAGGTCCATCCCCATTAGTGATGAACTCAAGAGCACGATGTTTGAGGTCTGTCAACACACAGCTGCCAGCAGCAGGTCAGACATGGTGGCTTTTTGATGTGGTAGTGGGACCTCCCAGGGCAGTGATCGCCTAGGCTGGGGCATCCCTCCTCTCTGACACGACCTTCAGGGAGGTGGGAACGGCAGGCCATCACTGGGAGCTCATATGGCTGGAAACGGGGCACTTGGGTGAGAGAGGAGGCTCCGACTGTACTCCATCAGCTGGAGGCCTGGTGTGGGGCACCTTGGCATGTGCGGAGAAGCCCCCGTTCACAAGGGCAGGTCCTGCAAGAGGGGTCAAGCTGCACCTCGGTGTGGTTTCCCTTGTCCCGTCCCTGTGTGCACCCAGAGGCAGATGCGTTTTACGGCTTGTGAGTTAGCAGACTAAAACAGCACAGGTGTGGGGCAAAGGGACTTCAGGGTCAAGCTGTCTTGGTGAGCCAGAAGTCCCTGCTGCCCAGGCAGGTGCCAGCTGAGCGGAGGTGCTGGTGGACGTGCTCCTATAGCTCCTGGAAGGGGAGCTGCAAAGGCAACTCCACTCCATAGCGGCAGATGATACAACGAAGGGCAGTGGCCAGAAACTGCAGCCTGCAAGGTTTGCACCAGGCATCAGAAGAAACTTTCTTTCCTCCAAGGTGGGAGCAATTTTCCCTGTTCAAAACCCTGGCACTCTGGCATTGGCCTCGTCCTGCTGGTGTCCGGACACCTGTGGCACCATGTGTGATTTATCCCTGTCTTCCCTTTAGCCCTGGAAGCGACTGATGGCTGCTGTGACAGCAGCTATTTTAGTCAAATAAATAAGTAATCACTTAGAGCGTGAGCAGTCGAGAGGATGGGGGCACTGGGGCTGGCTGCAGGCGCTGCGCTTGGCTGGGCGCCCACATCCCGGGGTGGCCAGGGCTCCTCAGCACCTGGCAGTGTCTGGCCCGGGGGCCCACGGGATCGGGGTGGGAAGGTCCCTGCTGGCTGGGATGCTCGGGAGCCAGGGGGAACGCGGGCTATCCCAGGGCCCGGCCCTGGAAGAGCTGCTGGGAGATGCTGTCTGCTAGGCCAACGCTGAATTCGCAGCCCTGTTGGCTCTTGCTCGGGGCCTGCTCCTGCCGCGGATACCGCCGGCTCCGTGCGGCGTGCGGAGCAGCGCAGGGAGAGCAAAGCCGGCACCAGGACCCGGCAGGTAGGAGCCAGGGGGCACGGGGCTGCCTGTGCCCCAACCGAACCCCGCTGCGCCCCTCTCTGGCAGCAGCGCTGTGGTTTGGCAGCGCCGCGGGACGCCTTTGCCCTGGGTGACAGCTCCGGTATCTCCACGCCGTGGTTAGACGTACAGTGCCAGATCGAGAAGGTAGGGAGGATTAGATAGAGAGGATCGATAAGCTCTTGGTAACGAACGTGCTTTAAGGATAACCTAAGGGCTGATGTTTCCAAGCTGCCTGGGAGACCCGCGCCTCCAGCCCCATTCGTTTAATCCCCAGCTGGGTGCAGATTTGTGGCAGCTCCGTCCAGCCTGGCCTTGGCCCTCACGGATGTGACGGCAGGGAGCTGTAAAACCACGTTACCTTCAGGAGAGCTGCGGCCCTGAAAGCCGTCGCGGCCAGAAACCTGTCGAAGGTGGCCAGCTTCCCGCGCGCCTGCAAAATCTTGCACTGCCGGGCCAGCCCCGGACCAGCCCGAGAGGTGCGGGAGGCCGGCGAGGCTCCCGCTCGGGCCGTCAGCGGGGAGCCTCCGGGCTGCCGCGGGAGGGAAGCAGCCAAACCTGTCGCGGAGGAGAAGCCTTTGCAGGAATATGATTCACAGTTGGCTTCGTTCGGAGTGGCCGGTCGCAGCACGCTGCCGTCTGCTCCGTCCCTCGGCCCCGCGCGAGGCAGGAGGAGAGCCGGTGCTCTCTGCTCCCGCCCCAGCCGGGCCCGAGACGCCGGCGGGGAGGCGCAGTGTTCGTGCTCCCTTCCTGGCTGCTTTCTCCTTCCCCGAGGACACAAGGGGCTCGTTCGAATGAGCGGGTGGGGAGCCTTTCCGCTTGCCTGGGTCACGGCGGGGGAAGAGCTCCGAGCTCGCAGCGTCCTCCAGGGCGGGGGCTCGACAGGGAAGAGGGGGCATCGGTACCCTGGGGCCAGGGCTGCGCGTTGCAGGTGGCTCTTGCTGGCAGTTGCCAGAGTTGTTCTCTGCTGGGATGGGCATCAGTCCACGTGCCTTCTTTGGGAGCTCGCGGGCTGAGTACGACGGTCCAGGATTGACTGTCACATCCCCTTGCACTAATTGCTGGAGAGAAGCAAAGAAAGGACATAGCGAGGGGAGTGCGTTTGCCAGGGCCGAGGAGCAATTCCGGGGCGCTGGAGCCAAAACCAGTGCAGGCAGGCGTCCCCAGCCCTGCTCCCGCTGCGCCGTGGGCAAAACCGCTGATCCTATTGCCAGGGCTCCCCGCAGAAAGCAGCCCGGGCTGCGACGAGTGGAAAAGCCACCAGGGACGAGGGGTCCGATCCAGCGACGCCAGCCTGCGCCTGCCTGGGCAGCGTGTGCAGAACTGTGGCCTCAGCAGGGAGAGGTGCTCGCAGCGGGTCTGCGGAGAGCTGGCGGCATGGGAACACGCAGCACCTGGAGCAGGTCTAAATCCGAGCAGTGCCGGTGCCGGACAGACCAAACAACTGAGTGGGGACCAGGTCAGGGATGTGCAAAACTCACTGCTGGGCTCTGGGGCATCCCCCTGCCCCGGCACATCCCTGCCCTGGCGCAAGCGCCAGAGCCGGGCGCGGGGAGCTGGGCGCTGGGCGGACGGAGCCGACCGCCGGGGCTGTTCCCACAGTCGCTAAATCCGAGCCCAGGCCAGCTGGGGCTGCAGTTCCGGGCTAGGGGGCCGGGCAAGCACGTCGGCATCTTCCCACTCCCCCACGCTCCACCACAGCTTGCCAGGCTCCTGCGATGCTTTGAGTCACCGGCGCTGCCGCGTGCATCCCCTGTCGCGAAACCCTGGCCTTAATTAAACCAAAGCAGAACCTTAATTAAACGCAACTTAGACACGGCCTATGAGGGAAGCAGACAGGCGGCCCCCTGCCCCACGGCCGGGGTCTCTCCCCCCCCCAAAACACTGGGGCTGGGGGGGAGCAGGATGGGGACATCCCCCAGGAGAGCAAGGAAGGGGAGAAGGGATGAGGAGGGTGATGGGGGCAGCGAAGGCAGATGAGGCAGGCAAGAGGGTACAAGGCAGGGCACCCCTGCCCCCGCGTGTGGCAGCGGGGGAGAGCAGGCAGGTTTGGGGTGGGGGATGAGGTGCGCCACAGCACTGGGGGGGTGTGCAGGGGAGCTGGGGGGTGCTGGGTCCCCTCAGAGGTGTGGGGAGATGTGGAGTGCCAGGGCCTCCTAGGGCTGTGGAGGCAGATGTGGGGTGCCAGGGCCTCCCAGGGCTGTGGGGGCCGGGGGTGCTGGTTCCCCTTGGAGGGAGGGGGGGGATGTGGAGAGCCAGCCACCCCCCAGGGATGCACAGGGAAACGTGGGGCACCGATTCCCTTGGTGGTGTGTGGGGCCAGGGATGCATGTGCCCCCAGGATGTGTGTGTAGAGTCGGAGGTGCTGGTGCCCCCCAGGTGCACGTGGGGCCGGGGGGGGCCAGTGCCCCCGAGGTGCGTGCAGGGCCGGGGGGGCCGGTGCCCCCGAAGTGCGTGCAGGGCCGAGGGAGCCAGTGTCCCCGAGGTGCACGTGGGGCCGGGGGGGCCGAGGCCCCCGAGGAGCACGTGGGGCCAGGGGCTGGTGTCCCCCAGGTGCACGTGGGGCCGGGGGGGCCGGTGCCCCCGAGGTGCACGTGGGGCCGGGGGGGGCCGGTGCCCCCGAGGTGCACGTGGGACCGGGGGGGCCGAGGCCCCCGAGGTGCACGTGGGGCCAGGGGCTGGTGTCCCCCAGGTGCACGTGGGGCCAGGGGGGCCGGTGCCCCCGAGGTGCACGTGGGGCCGGGGGGCCGGGGCCGGCGGGCCCGGCGGGGCGGGCCGGGGGCCGGGCCGGGGCGGTGCTGCCGGCCGCGGCGCCGCCTCCCGCCGCCGCCAAGGGATGAGGTAATCGGGGAAGCGGCTGAAATTGAAGCCCGGCGGCGGCGGCGGCGGGTGGCAGCCCGGGCCGTGCCGGGCCGGGCCGGGGCAGCCCGGGCCGGCGGGGCCGCGCCGCGCCATGACGGAGCGCTGCAGCCTCTGGAGCGCCCTGTCGGCGGCCGCCTGCTGCTTCTACCGCGGCTCCTTCATGCAGGTGCAGGTGAGCGGGGCCGGGGGGGCGGCCCCGCCGCCGCCGCCGCCGGCGCAGGGACGCGGCCGGGGGAAGCCGCACGTCGGGGGCGAGCGGGCTCCGGGGCCGCCGCACTCCCTCCGCCCGGCAGCGCTGACCTTGGCGGGGCCGCGGCTGCGCCGGGGCTGCGGGGCGGGCGGCGCGCCGGGGCGGGCGGCGCGGCTCCCCCGCGGCCGCTCGCCTCGGAGGGGCCCGGGCCGACGCTCTGCCCTCGGCTCCAGCGTCGCGGGCGGACGGGAGGAGAGCGCCGGGTGCTTTTGTAAACGCGAAGCGAGGGTGTAGGAGGCGAGCCCCCGCCAGGGCCAGCGCCTGGGGCAGGGGCCGCCGCAGCCCCCCTGGACCTGCCTGTCCGCAGGGTGGGAGGAAGCACAAGGGCCTCTGAACGGAGCCCTCCCGCCTGCAGGAGGGCACGTGCGGGAAGCGTTTAGCTTCCCCGCGAAGCCACCGCGCGTCTCCAAGGGTGTCCTGGGAGCGTTCAGCAGGCGCGGAGGAGCCTCTCGGGCCGAAGGGAAGCGTGGCTCCTTGGCTCCTCTGTGCGTGTGCTGCACTGCCCAGGTTTGACTTTGGTTAGAAAAAGCCAAGATCTGGTTGTCACCTGTCCTGTGACACTTCCAGCACTGGCACTGTCTAGGCACAAGTCCAGGTGTCCTATTTTTGGACTCCTGCATTTGCACAGGTTGAGGAAGAGCAAAGCGCTAGGAATCGGTTGCTTCGTTCCCACGCGTTCCAAGTTAGAGCGAAGGCTGAGCAGAGCTGTTGAGGATTGCAAGAGCCAAGCAGGCTCTGGTCTGAAGGAAGAGCTATCAGCATGCTGCAAGTTAAGTGGGTGAGGAGAGCGCCGAGCAGAGAGCCAAGCGAGCTGGCAGGCTCCTTCAGTACTCCTGTTCAGCGCTCGAGGTGCGGAGTTTTGGAGATTATGCCGGGTAGGACGGAGCCCAGAAGTGGCAGTTCAAGTCTTGTCATGATTGTTGCTGATCTCAGGCTAAAGCCGGGCACCTTGATTTCGGGTGGGGAGGGAGGAGAAAAGCGGGAGAGCTGCTTCTGGCTGTGCCAAGACCACCAAGTAGCCGAGGGGGAGCACCCCCAGCCCAGCAGCGCCAGGGCGCGGGGATTACAAGGTGCTTCCAGCGAGCTGCTGCTGGAACAAGGCAGAGACAGGTGGGCGCCTGGTCCTGGCCACGGAGAGAGTCCAAAGCGAAGCGCTGCGCGCTCACCTGGCTCCGCCACATCTTTTGCCATCTATTTGTGTCCGAGTGCGCACAGCAAACACACGCTGAAGTCCCCATGAATGACTGGAGCGCTTCCAGCTGACAGCCGCATCCCTGCTCGCCGCCAATGGCGGAGCACCCAGCCTGGGAAGCACTGACATCATTTCTGGCCAATGGCAGCTCTGAAAAGGGATGCAGCAGCCGCGGCCGCCGTCTTGGAGTGAGATAACTAATATATAGATGGATGGAAATGTGTGTACACACACGCCCCGTCGCTGCACCAGGGACCTGCTCCCCCAGGGCGGCCTCAGCACCGCAGGCTCCGCCGGCCGCGCTCGTCCCACCTTACGGCACCCGGCTGCACCCCACCCCGGCCAGCCTGGCGTAACCGCTCCAGAGCTGCCACAAGGGATCCAGGTGGGGGAGAGGAGAGCCATTGGGTAGCCGGGACCAGCCCCGGGCAGGGATTTGAACACCCTTGGGTCAGGGTCTGTCTTCACCAGGGAACGGCAGAGACGTGGCGGACGCAGGAGGTGCATTCGGTGACCCGTGTCAGGGATGGATGGGCTGGTGCCACCCTGGAGGCCACCCAGATGCCCCGAGTCATTGCGAGACAGGACAGGGGAACAAACTATTCCTTTTTCCAGTAGGCACCAACAGACATAGGACCAACCTGTTCACGCAGATCAAGAGCGAGCCCGTACCAAGCAGAGGTTTCACAGCGGCTGGTTCACGCTGGGGTTTCCATGTCATGGTCGCTAGGGATGGACTAGCGGTTCCTGGGCACACGGAGAGGTCGGACAGGGCCAGCGGGCAGCCGGGCAAGCACGGCACTCCTGCACGCACACCGGCCACTGGCGTGGCGAAATTTCGCTGTAAGACACCGGAATGAAGTAGCCTGTTGCCAAGTACTCGTGAGCGAGGGGGAGCGTGAGACCCTTTACCCGATTCTGGGGCTCTCCCCATGCACCTGCCCCAAATGGCCTCTTACTCTTCTTCCTCTCGATTCTGCTTTCTAGGCCTTGCAACTGCTGTCAGCAACAAGTCAGGGGAAAAAAAAAACTACCAAAGGGGCTAGGATTTCCCTAACAAGGGTCCCAGCAAGGGAAGGCACGGGAGCAGGAGGGAACACAAGGGCGTTTTTCGCCTTTAGGACAGCAAAGAGGTGCGAGCAGCGGCCGAGCTCGGGGCAGGAGCGGAGGACGGGGCGAGGGGCACCTCACTGCCCCAGCTGACTGCAGCCGCGGCTCCGAGATTTGGGAGCGGAGAGCGAGGAAGCAGACTGCAAATCCCTGCTGTTTCAAAACAGCACTTCTATAAGCCCAGTGCTAGCCTTTGAAGCTGTCCGTATACCAGACGGAGCCACGGCTGCCGTTTTACCCAGACCGCCGCCGCCGGCGGGGCCCGGCCCCCCAGCTCTCGCCCTCGGGCAAGCCAAGGAACCTGCCTCCCGGCGGGGGCCGCCCCGTTGCACGGCGGCGCCGGAGGATTCCCCGGCGCCGCAGCGGAGCCCATCAGGGCTCCAAACGTGACGGAGGAGCTCTCCTTTCTCGGCCAAGCCATCTTGGCTGCTGGTTGGGATTCCTCAAGCAGCGCTTGGCATGGTCTCTGGCAGCTTGTGAGCTGGTTTGTCTGGTCCAGAGAACTGCTCTAATCCCAGCTCCCCCCCGCGCGGCTGGAAGAGGCCGAGCGGGAGCCCAGCGCCGCGCGCTCGGTCTAGATCCCAAGGCAGTCGAGGCCGTTTGCCCGCACCCACCGTGCTATTACGCGGGAGCCCGCATCAGGCCGCGCGTCTTCTGACGTCCTCTTGGCACAGCTGAGAAGGGCACCGCTCGGCCCCCGCAGCTCGGCGCTCGAACGTCCGGTTGCACGCTCCCGCCGGCGCTCGGCTGGCCCGGATGGCCGGTGCCCACGCGGCGCCTCCTGGCCGGCCGGCACAGCAGCCCCCTCCGCGGCTCGCTACCGAGCGGAGCGGCGGAGAGCCCGCCGCTGGGCCCGGGGGCTGCGGTAACGGAGCACCGCTCCGTAGCGCACGGGCTGCTCGTGCCGGTGGCTTCGGGCGAGCTCGGCTCCCGCATGGAGCAGGGAGCAGCCCCGCAGCAGCGTCGCGCCCAGCATCTCTCGGGGCTCCCAGCGGTGGCTTCTCGGTGGCCCTGCAAGGTCCCCGGCGGTGGGACGCGGCAGCTCCCGTGCCTCTCCCCAGCCTCCTGTTCCTTCCTGCTAGACTTGCACCTGGCTGCTGGCACCGACGGCAGCCGGCGGCTGCCCAAATCCCGGCTTGGAGACGCCGGGCACCGCTCAGCTGGGTTTGTTTGTTATCCGGCATATTCGCATGTGGGGGATTTGGGGCAAACCCAGCTGCACGACGCGGCGCAGCAGGCGCTAATCCCCTCTCCGGGGGCGGCGGGGGGGCTGCTCCAAACCGCTCCGGGCTCAGCACGGGCGGCCTTTGCCAGCTCCTTCCCTGCTGCAGACTGAGGGCCTGAGCGCAGGCTCTCCCGGAGGCAGAGGGGAACCGAAGCAGCAGCAGCCGTGCCCCAGGCTCAAAGCTCAGAGCAGCGGCCGCCCCCGGAGAGGCTCCGGAGGCTCCTCGCGCCGCCGGAGCCGGGGAGGGAGCTGCGGCGAGCGGGCGGCCACAGCAACGGCGTCCACTCGGCTCCCCGGACCTCAGCTGCAGCCGCCGGCACCGTCTGCTTTCACCGGGTTCAGGCTGCGGTGGCGAGCGCGCGGGCGCCCCGTCGGGGGCCCCTTGGGTGCAGGCAGCAGGACCCTCTCGCATGGAGGGCGTCGGGGGTCTCCGCTGCGGCGGAGCGCGTCCACGCCGGGGGCTCGTTCCTCCGCCTGGAGGCAGGTGCCCACGGCCAGAGTCGGAGGAGCGAGCCTGAATCCCATCCCTAGCGTTTCCACAGGCTGCTACCACCATCCCGCACCCCGAGACTCGCTGGGTGGGAAGGGAGAGCGGCAAAGCGGATGCCGGCTGGCGAGCGCGAGCCCGGGAGAGTTGGGCTGCGTCGCACGGCCGCTCGCAGCCTGCTTCCCCATCCCCGGGGCAGCATCGCTGTAGCGGCTTTCCCCAGCCAAGCCGGACAACAGGGAGCTCCGTGTCCTCCCTGGCCTCTCTAGGTGTGGGAGAGCCAGAAGTCCGAGACCTCCAGGGTCAGCAGCTGCCCCATGGAGATGGACAGTGGGGAAAGAAACCTGCCGAGGGAGTTTGTTGAAGCCCCGGGAAGAGGAACAGCCTCCGCCTGGCGCGCTGCCGAGCAGGGCTAGGGGACGAGCGCAGTGGTCTGAGGCTGGAGACCCCTGTGCCATCCTCGGCCTTGCTCTGCCCCCCAGCACTGGAGGAGCGGGGGGAGCCAGCGCGGGGTGGAGAGGAGGACAAGCCACCAGGCTCGAGGCAGATCCCCCGTTTCCATGGGGCTGTGCAGCCCCTGCCACGCCAGGGGAGCGGGCACCGCGTGAGGCCGGCCACGAGCACCAGCCTGCACCTTCAGCAGCACCGGAGCGGTGCCACCAGGCATCGGCTTCAAGCCTGTGCCCGTCCTCAGAGACGCCAGCTTGATCCTGCCTTAACGGGGAGCCAAGGAGCTGGGCCAGCACGCGGTCCCTCCTCGCACCGGCACGGCCACCAGAGGTGGGGCTAGGCCACGGCCTGCCCCACTCGCAGCCGTGCGCCCTACCGAGCGGCTGGTGGCCCGTAAGCCCTCCAAGACACAGGTCCACCAGCACAACAGGGCGCCCTGGGAGCCCCCCAAGCAGCCCTGGCCCACGGCAGGGCCACGGGCCTCCTCGCAGGCCAGCGAGCACGTGCCGGGACACAAGCGGATCCCGGGCGTCCTGGCTGCACCGGGCAACGCGGTGCTGCTGAGGCAGAGCGGCGAGGTGACAGCGAGCTTGGGGCTGGCGCCGGCTCGGAGCTGACCCACGAGCCCGGGAGGAAACACGAGCCCCATACGCTGCGCAAGGAGCGCAGGAACCGCGGGGCGATGCTCGCGGCCCCAGACAGCATCCGGGGACTTGCCGTCCTCAGCTGCCTTCTGGGGACCCTCTCCGGCACGGGCAGCGGGTAGCAGCCCAGCCGGTCGGAGACATGACGCCATCGCTCCCCTCTCTCCAGGGGGAGGGAGGGGGCGAATCGCATCCTTTAGGCTCAGGTGCACCAGTGCTGGTAAAAGCTCATTTTGATGCAGAAGGTTCCCTTCGCATGTGTCATTACTATTCATGCCACCACCAGGCTAAACAGAGCCGAGTTAACCCTTGGGAGGAGGGACCGTGGCAGATGCTTCCAGGAGGAGACAGACTTCCTCCTGGAAGAGCGGTTCTGCCCGGGGGATGCGCGTGTCGATAAGCAGCCGGCGCAGGCTCCTGAGCTCCTGCCACCGGTGCTGCGTTTGGGGCAGGCGGCGCAGCAGAGCGGTACGGACAGTTTGCCACAGGCTGATCATCAGCGAGTGGTTTCACCTGCTAAGTAGGGACCACACTCAGCTCTGAGGGAAGAGCCCTCGGGGGACGCGGTGCCCAGGCTCCATGGGGACGCGCTGACAGATCCTGCGGCCGTGGGGGGGAAGCTCATCCTGGTAGCAGTACCCGACCTTCCGCAGTCGCATCACCCCCCACCCTCGTGCTTCACCGCGAGCGAGCAGGCACGTGGGGGGATCACCCGTCCCCCAGGGGACACGTCTGCGCCCGTCCCCAGGCGGGCGGCCTCACCGGTCCCCGTGCAAGAGGAAAGCCCTGCGGTCCCGCGGCGGCATCCTGCTTGGTCGCCGCTCGGCTCGTCGCCTCCGGGGCTCGCGCTGCTCCCTGCTCACCCCAGCGCGTTGCCAGCCCCATCCCGGCGGGCAGAAGCAGCCCGGGACGGCAGCCCGCCGCCGCCGCGGTGCCAGCGCTCGTGCCGCGGGGCAGCGCCAGGTGGGGGGACACGCACTGGCGGCGGACAGGGAGGAAGGGCGAGCGCTGGCACATCGCTCCTTCCCGAGCGCCCTCCCGGCTTCGCTCACCGACAGCTCTGCTGCCCTGGCCAGGCCGGTCTCTGCCCCGACGCTGCCTCCCGCCACCCTCCCACGGGGAAAGGGGGAGCCGGGGGGGGGGGCTTACAGGGATGGTGATGCCCCTCAGGGAGGGCAAGGGCCCCCCTGACACTCTCTCCTCCTCCATAGTTCTCCAAGGAAAAATACATCCTCGACTCGTCACCCGAGAAGCTGCACAAGGAGCTGGAAGAGGAGCTGAAGCTGAGCAGCGCCGACCTGCGCAGCCACGCTTGGTACCACGGCCGCATCCCGCGGGAGGTGAGGGCAGCAGGACGGGTTGCTTCGGGCTCCGCCGGGTTGGGCCGTTCCCCAGGGGAGCGCCCCGAGGCCGCGCCGAACCGCCGCCCCTCCCCGGGGCCCTCCGCGCCTGTCCGCCGTGGGCGAGACGCGCCACGGCGGCCCGGCCCGAGGCGAGCGCCGGTGCGGTTCGCTCGCTCACGCGTCGCCAGGGGAGCGGGCCACCGAGCCGAAAGGCCTCCGGCCCCTCGCAGAGGCGCGAGCTAACGCTCCCGAGCTGCGACACCCCCTGCCCAGTCCCCGTACCGCGAGCGCGAGGCCCCGGGAGCGGAGCCGTGCCTGAGCTGCCGTGCCTCGTCCCCGCCAGGTGTCGGAGAGCCTGGTGCAGAGGAACGGGGACTTCCTCATCCGCGACTCGCTCACCAGCCTGGGCGACTACGTGCTGACGTGCCGCTGGCGCAATGAGCCCCTCCACTTCAAGATCAACAAAGTGACAGTGAAGTCCAGCGATGGCCATACCCGCATCCAGTACCTCTTCGAGCAGGAGAGCTTCGACAACGTGCCCGCCCTCGTCCGCTTCTACGTAGGCAACTGCAGGGCCATCTCGGAGCAGAGCGGGGCCATCGTCTACTGCCCCATCAACCGCACCTTCCCGCTGCGCTACCTGGAGGCCAGCTACGGACTCGCCAACGGGAAACATGGGGGGTCCCACAGCCCCACCACCCAGAAAGGGGGGCACATAAAGCGCAGAAGCATCACCATGACGGACGGCCTGACAGCAGACAAAATCACCAGGGCTGAGGGGTGCCCAACCAGGTGAGGACACGGTCACAGCTTAGCTGGGCTGAGGGTCAGCCCCTGCAGAAGGGGCAGAGCCACCAGCTCCACTGGTGCTATGCAGCAACGTAGGGCTTGGGCATGGGAACTGTGTCACTGCTCGGGCACAGTATGACCAGGAGGGAAGAAACTGGTGCCCAGCTGGGCCTGGAGGGTTCTCCAAGGCCAGCCATGCCGAGTTACCAAAGCAGACATGACTTTAGCATCCTAGGCCATAAGCCAGAGGGTTTTTACAATCACCCAGTCCAGAATTATCAACCTGCTGAAGCAAGGGAGTAGCGTTTTCCCAGGCAGATGCAAGAGCAGAGCCTGTCCCAGCCCCCAAGGAGGCACTCGCTGTGCTACATTTGAAGGGCCCTTTTAGTCAAGGCCACCAGTTCAGCTGGAGCATTTGCTAGGAGTTACCAAGTGGAGCTGCAGGCTTGCAAAGCTGCACCAGGAGGGGTCTGTGTACCCCACCAGAGCCTCCCATGAGGTGGTCACCAGCCCACCGCTTTCCAAGAGGTTCAGCCAGTCCAAGCACACTGCGCCTCAAGGGCTGTGTTTTCTCAGCTTGCCTGTCGCTAGTGCAAAGTTTTCTTTAGAGCAACCCCCTCCAAGTGCCTGCAGGCTCCGAGTGCCTCTCGGAAACCTTGAAACAGTTTGGGCTTCTCCCAAGCTGGGGAAAGACACGACCTTCGCATGGCTTTCTTTTGGCAGCCCAGATTGCCCCCTGAAAGGAAGGGGAAGGCAGAGAACCCCAAGTGCAGAATCGCGGAGAGGCCAAGCAGGGTCTCCCACACCCATCCCGTATCCCCATGCCAGGGACGGCTACGGGAGCAGGCTCTCAGCCTGTCCGTGAATCAAGCTGCTTTCTCACCCCTGCCCCAGCCCTCTCGGTCCAAGGGCAGGGTAAGAGACACAACAGCAGGAGACAGTCAGCCAATACAGGAGGGAAAAGGAAAACACTTGGGTTTCCAGAGAAGCATACGTATTTCCAGCAGGAAAGCCTAGTTCCATCAGTCTTTCCTCATTGCTCATTTTGCCCCAAACCTCTTATCGCCGTGGCTGCTCCCCACCTCCGCCCACCGCAGGGGCGCAGCGCTCAAGACCCAACACATCCCGGCAGCCCAGGCCTCACCCGCGCCGGGGAGGGCGGCGTAACTACCCGCCGGGCCCCCTTGCAACACCCCGCTCGCTCGGCCCGCTGTGGCGACAGCCCCAGCGTCGACTCCCGGGGCTCGCGGCTCCCTCCCCGCGCTCACGCTCTGCCCCGCGCCGTGCTCAACGCTGCGGGCTGCCTTCGGCGGGGGACGAGCAGGTCACAAGCGTTTGCCGTCTCTCCCAAACTCCGAGCTGCAGCGACACTGCTCGTCTAGCACATCGCACAGGTCTCAGGTGGAAATACAGAGCAGCACACCCGCTACCAGGCAGCGCCTCGGAAAGAAGACTGCCCCCAGCTATTTCTTTACTCAGCTCATTTCCCCACAGCAAGCAGGGAGCCCCCCCAGCTCTCCCCCAGCAGTACCTTTGCCTTGGAGCACCTCCTCCCCTCCTCCTCCTCCTGCTCCTTCAACCTCCCCCAAGGGCTGGGCTGTCCCTGATTTATACAGGCACGGAGCCCTTCCGCTCCCAGCTGCCTGGAGGGGCCGCTCGTTGCTCCAGCTGAACTCGTTACTGATTCCCCAGCGCGAACAGCCCCCCCAGCCCCGGCTGCCAGCACCGTCAGGGTGTCAGGACCATTCCAAGCCAAACACCAGTTCCTCTCTTGTTGCAGGAGCACTTTGATTCAGAGAACCAGTGTCAGGTCCCACAGCTGCGGCAGCGGGAGGAGGGAGACCCGTGACACCCCCGGGGGAGGTGGAGAGGCCCCCTCGGGGCCTGTCCGGTCCCTCTTCGCGGTGACTAACCCGTCCCATCTCCTCCCACCGTTCCCCAGCGTGTCCCTACCGCACCACAGAGACATCATTCGCAACTGCGCCGTCAGCATGGACCAGATCCAGGACCTCCACTCCCCGATGTCCCCCATCTCCGAGAACCCAGCGTCGCCCGCCTACAGCACGGGTAGGAAGCACCCCTGCATCCTCCTGGGGGGACGATGGGGATGGAGGTTGGGCAGGACTTGATGTTGGTGTGATGCCAGGGATGTGGGGAGGCAGCTGGAGCTGCCTGGCAAAGAGGAGCCCCAGGGCACGGAGCGCTGGCCTAAATACCCGCTCCGTACAGCTCCCTCGCTCCTTGCTGCTGAAACGCTGTCCAGCTCTTTGCACAGCCAGCTGTCCCGAAAGGGGCTTGACCGGAGCTGCAGCACCAGCAGTGCTGCTGTGACTTCAGCCAGTCCTCAGCGGCCTCACAGCAGGGACCGTACCCTGTCCTGGGAGCGGCTGCAAGTCCTGTCGCAAGGACCCTTTGGACAGCAGGGCTTTCCCTGAGTGCAGCCTCCCCGGGCTGTCGCATCCCTGGGGCCTGAGCTGGCGCCCCAAGAGCGTGCGTATCTCTAAGCTCTGCTAACGGGGTCTCTCCTGCTCCCTGCAGTTACACGGCTAAAGCCACATACCTCCCAAGCAGCCGGGATCGCTCCAGCCTCTCCGGTCATAAGAAGATCCAGCGAGCCCCAGCTGTGCCCAGGAACCAACAGCAAACCTCTGCCAGACCCTGCCCACAGCGCCCACTCCACTCCCTGCCACGGGTACGCCCGCGCGTCCCCCTCGCCCTCCGTGA
The DNA here is from genome assembly GCF_028389875.1 of Rhea pennata. Taxonomy (NCBI): domain Eukaryota; kingdom Metazoa; phylum Chordata; class Aves; order Rheiformes; family Rheidae; genus Rhea; species Rhea pennata. The sequence goes on from NC_084680.1 coordinate 8,140,819, forward strand.
ACAGCTACAGCGACCCAGACACGGGGCATTACTGCCAGCTCCACCCCACCTCGCTCATCAACAGAGAACGGCCAGCTCACGACACCAAGCAGCTCCCAGCAAAGAGCTACGTGGAGAGGCTAAAGGTGGAGGAAGGACAGAGAGGGACTGTGGAGAACGGCTCTGGCGAAGCAGAGGCAGGGCAGCGGCTGAAGGGAGAGCTGGACTTCCTGGGCTTTGTGCCCCCCACCATGGAGATGAGCTCGTCCTTCAACCCCGCAGCCTTCCAGTCCCTGCTCATCCCGCTGGAGAACAAGCCCCTGGAGATGGCCGTGCTCAAGAAGGTCAAAGAGCTGCTGGCAGAGGTGGATGCGAAGACGCTCGCCAAACACATCACCAAAGTGGACTGCCAGGTATGGCCGGGGCCAGGCAGGAGGGACGGGCAGCGCCGCCCGCCGTTCGCTCCCTCCCTGCCAGGGGCTCAGAGACCCGGAGCCAGGGTTGGCGTGGGACCGCAGCATCCCCCGAGCACCGAGCACCCCTCAGCACAGAGCATCCCAGCACAGCTCTGCCAGCCCTGCATCTGCCCCAGGCAGGCAGAGGCCAGGCTGAGGGCGAAGCCGGGGCCGGGAGGGGGGCAGACCGCCTGAGGCCCCTTTGGCCTCTCCTTAATTAGCAGAGGCCTAATCTGCTCTCCTCTTTCTTGCAGGTCGCTAGGATACTGGGTGTTACTACGGAGATGCAGCGGCTCATGGGGGTGAGCTCTGGCATGGAGCTGCTCACCCTGCCCCACGGCCACCAGCTCCGGCTCGACCTGCTGGAACGGTACGGCACGAGGGGCGCCGGCCGCGGGGCCCCCGCACACCACGGCCCTGCCAGGCCTGGCGGGGGTCCCGCCGCGCCTCCCGGGATGCAGGAACCCCCGGCGCGGCCGCGGCTGAGCATCCCCGCAGCTTGGAGTCGGACCCGGCCCCTCCGTGCCCCCGTGCTGACTCCCGGTCTCTCCCCGCGGCAGGTTTCACACCATGTCCATCATGATCGCCGTGGACATCCTGGGCTGCACGGGCAGCACGGAGGAGAGGGCAGCCCTGCTGCACAAATCCATCCAGCTGGCCGCCGAGCTCAAGAGCACCATGGGGAACATGTTCAGTTTTGCTGCTGTGATGAACGCGCTGGAAATGACGCAGGTACCGGGACACTCCGTTCATCCGCCTGGCCCGGGCTCGGCCCCCTTCTCCCAAATCTCCGTGTCCTACGGGCTCCGACACCTTCCCACCGGGCTCGGAGAGGGGAGAAAATGTCAAGGGAAAGGCGTGGGGCCACATCCGCGGGGGTGTAGGCAGCGAAGGGGAAGAGCTGCCCCTGCTCGGAGCACGCAGCCGCGTCCCGCCGGGATCCGATTGTTTCGTGGCGGTTGGGTTTTTTTGTTCCTGGGAGGAAATGAATCTGCCCTCCGGTACAACACAAACCAGTCTCAAGGCCGCCGCGGCGGCAGCAGCAGCAGCAGCGTCTCCGGGCCACGCTGCTCCCTTTGGAAGATGAAAGGAGATTAAAATTCAATTTTAAAAGGAGCCCAGCTGGGAAGTCTTGCTTCCTGCCGGCACGAAGGAGGTGGAGGGGCTGCCCTCTCCCGCTGCCTCCCGGCAGCTCATCCTCCCGGCCGCTGCGGCGCAGGGAAGCTGCCGTCCAGGGCCGTCGAGGCGGGAGAAATACTGAAGCCGGTATCGTGCGGCAGGGACGTGCGAGTCTCCGGCCGAGAGGCTTCCAGGGCTGGTGGGAAGAGGCTGGCGAGGGCACCGGCGCGTAGGCGGCCGGGGAGAGCCAGGGCGGGCGAGGGCCGCGCTGCCCGCCGAGCGCTGCCCGCGCGTCCCGCTTTCAGATCGCGCGGCTGGAGCAGACCTGGATGGCGCTGCGGCAGCGGCACACGGAGGGGGCGATCCTCTACGAGAAGAAGCTCAAGCCGTTCCTGAAAAGCCTGAACGAAGGGAAAGGTAACGGGAGCGACTCCGCCGCCTCTCGCCCACCTGGTCCCGGCTGCGCGGGGCTGGGACGGGAGCGCTGCAGCCGGCCAGGCTGGGGGGATCGAGCACAGCGCGATCTCCAGCGCCCCATCGCTTCTGGGGCGCAGCTGCACCCGAAAGCCTCTCCGGCAGGGCTGGAGGCAGGTGGGGAGGGAAGCGCGGGCGGCACGGACCAGCCCTCCCGCCTCGCTGGGACACGGGCCAGCCAAGGGGCTGCGGCCGGCGCTCAGGGCGTCTCTCTCCGCAGAAGGGCCGCCGCTGACCAACACCACTTTTCCTCACGTCATGCCCCTCATCGCTCTCCTGGAGCGGGACGACGCTCTCTCGGAGAGCCCCGAGCCCTGGGAGAACACGGACAACGGCGTGGAGGTGGTCATGGCCCACCTGGAGGCGGCGCGGATGGTGGCTCACCACGGGGGCCTCTACCGCACCAACGCCGAGGTGAAGCTGCAGGGTAAGCGAGCGCGGGGACGGGCCGGCAGCTGCGGCCCGGCGTCCCCCGGGAGCCCCTTCCCCCTCACTGCATCCCCCGGGCAGGTGAGGGAGACGAGGGAGCGTGGGGTTCACGCTGCCCCGGGGGTGCTTCTGCCCCACGCCACGCACCGGCCCGCAGACCGGCTGGTGGGGCCCCGACAAAACCCCCGTCTTAGTCCATGCGTCTGAGCCCAAGCGCGTCGCTGCCGGCCCACCCGAGCTGGGCGCAGCTCCCAGGCCCGTCCCCGGCGCGCCTGGGCCTGACGCGCGTCCTCCGCAGGTTTCCAGAGCAAAGCCGAGCTCCTGGAGATCTTCAGCACCGAGTTCCAGCTGCGGCTGCTCTGGGGCAGCCGCGGGGCCGAGAGCAGCCAGGCCGAGCGCTACGAGAAGTTCGACAAGGTCCTCACGGCGCTGTCCCATAAGCTGGAGCCCGCCGTGCGCTTCAGCGAGCTGTAACCCCCGCCGGGGACGCGAGAGAGACCGGGGCGCCGCGGGGAGCGCCGCGGGCCGTGGCTCCGTCCCCACCGCGGCTGCGGGGAAGGGGCCGGGCGCCCCGCGGGGCCTGAGGAGGCCGAGGGGTGTCCACGGCGGGCGCGGGGCAGCGGGTGGGGGGATGAAGCGGAGGGCGCCTCTGGAAAGGCGTCTCCCACCGGCAGCCACCCCCGCTGCACGGCTCGCCCAGCCGCCCGCGTGGGAGCGGCGGGGCTGGAGAGCGCTGCAGTCCCTGGACGGGATCCGCGTGGGGCCCCTCGCGCTACGCAGCCCCCTGCCCTTTGGTTTCAGCTTTTTCTGGTTTCCGTCTTGGTCAAGGCCTCTGACTCGTGCTTGTAAATACGTTTCCGCGACCGCTTCGTGATGTACAGACTCGCGCAGGACGTTTCGTGTTGTAAATAATTCGGCTCATTCATTTTGTTGTGTAAATACGTGTACAGAGCTCATGGGTTCGGTTCTTACATACAATAAACTTTTATGCTCTTCCTCAAGAGGATGTCCTCTCCTGGAGGGGCAGGTCTAAGGGGGGCGGGAGGGCTGGAGGTGCCCCCCTGCCGCCCGGGGCTGGGGGCCGGGAGGAGCGGGCAGACCCCTAGGGCGCTCCCACGGCCCCCCGCACCCCGCGACCCCTGCACAGCCCGGGCCCCGCAGCAGGGGGCCGCCCGGGCCGCCGCCCGAGGGCATCGCCACGCCCCCGGGCTTTGGCCACGCCCCTGGCCCTTGGCCACGCCCCTGGCCCTTGGCCACGCCCCGAGCCTTGGTCCCACCCCTGCATTCCGCCCTTCCCCCCCCCCACGATTGGCCGCCTTAGCCCCGCCTCCCCGAGCCCTGCCCTCTGCCTTTAGCGCTTGCCGACCCCGCCCCCCGCGCCTTGGCCCCGCCCCTCGGGCCCCGCCCCGCCCCCGCGCCGCGCGGGGCAGGCCGGGAGCTGTAGTGTGTGCCGGGTGCCGGAGCGGGGCGGCCGGCATGGCCGCCGCCACTGCGGGCCCGGGCGCGGCGGCCGCGCTGGCGCTGGCGCTGCTGGCGGCCGCCGCCCGCCCCGCCACCGCCGCCTGGGACCTGCAGGCGCTGCGCTGCGGCTTCTCGGCGGCCTGCGAGTGCGGCTTCGAGCCCGACCTGCGCGGTCAGCGGGGGCGGCGGGCCCTGGGGCGCGGGACGGCGGGGGTCCCTGAGGCGCGGGGGGGGGGAGCCCCTGGGGATGCGGGTCCCTAGGAGCAGCAGGGGGTCCCGGGGCGGGGGTCCCCGGGGCGAGGGCCGTGGCAGCCGGGAGGTGCCCGCGGGGAGATGCGAGGCGGGACTGGGCGTCTCTCCAGGAGCCTCTTCCGAGCGGGGCACCGGCTGAGGCGCCCGGGCAGGGGCTGCCCGCAGGCCCGGCACGGACGGGGACTGGGCGCGAGGGGCTGCGCAGGGCAGGGCTCAGGGCCCGGCCGCCCACGCAGGGGCGCGTCCGGCCCGCTGCGAGGGGGCGCCAGGGCGCGGAGCGGGGCAGGGGCCGAGGAAGGGCTGGACGAGTGCGTCTCTGCCCGGGCGGCCTCTCGAGGGACGGCGCCCACGGATCAGCACCCTCAGCCTGGGGTAGTTTCCTGTTTCTGCCCTTTCGGGAGACAGTTCTCCATGCTGGTTCACAGAGATGGAACTAGGGAAGCACCCCTCAGAGACAGGCACCGCTGCATTACTGTTTTTGAGGTAAGAGCTATTAATCCTGCATTTTCTAAATCTTGGATTTCTTCCAGGTCTGGAGTGTGATTTGGCAATGAATCTGGTGGGACAGCCCCTCGTGAAGCAGCAGGTGATGAAAGGAGTGAGAGAGTTTCTGGAGAACCAGAACCCTGTGAAACCCCTTGTGATGTCCTTCCACGGCTGGACTGGGACTGGCAAAACCTATGTGAGCACCATGCTCATCCGCCACCTCTTTCGGGATGGACTCCAGAGCCCGTATGTCCACCAGTTCTCTCCAATAGCACACTTCCCTCATCACGAGCAGATAGAGCAGTACAAGGTAAGCGTTGCTTCTCAACGCTACCCTACTTACTTTTCTTTGGCCATGTCTATTTTTATCAGTACAGATGCATTAAGCCCATTTCCTGAAGTGCAATAGGAATAAAGCTCTTTCTTTGTTTTACTCTCTCAGACAGACATGGTGAAGCGAGTGGCTCCATGAACTGTCTGAAGGATTCACTGATGCACTCAGTTATCATTTCCAGCTTCCCAGCAGCAGTCCTCACTGTGATCATGGTCTCATTCTTTAAATATTTACACAGCTCTTTGAACACACACTACAGACAAATGCGCTTCATGCAGTGGCTTTCATCTGAAGTTTTCCCATTGCTTTCCAAACAGCTCAATAGCTGTGCATACCCATGCATCACTGGATTTTGTAATTCCCTCCTCACACAGCAAGCAGGTTCCTAAATACAATACCAGCTCTACACTCTTAACCATTCCACCACACGTCTCAAGATTGAGAAAGGCCAGAAATCAAAACAAAGGTTGGCTGATGAACTCCTGAGAGTGGGGAACCAGTATACCTGGATGTTTTCTTTTCTGGGCATTCAGAGAATTTATTTGTTGAGTCTGTAGAAGAAATGCATTCAGTAAAGTAAACCTCACACTGAGAAAAGTGCTTCAATTAAGACTTATACAAGCCTCCAGGAAAGTTGAGAATTTATGCACAGGTTGGCGTCTATACTGGACTAGCTTCAGCCCTAATAGAGAGAGCCAGGGCTCTTCTGGTTCACTGGAGGCACATGTTTTTGTACCAGAAGAGGAACTGGCAGAAAGCATAAGTCCCCAGTAGTACTCAGTAGCTGGGAGCTGCACAGAAACACAGGGAAAGAGAAAAGAACATGCAGAACTGTGGGAATCTGATTACTCAACTTTAGTTCACTGCCTCCTTCATACTGCTTCTTTAAATCTGTAATAAAAGATCTATAATCAGTTGGTAAAGCAGGTAAATCTAAAATAGAGGAGGCTTCCTCAGTCCTAGCTGTTCCTGCTCTGAGCAGGTGGTACTGCGCAGGGACAAGCTGTTCTTAACAATTACTGTTTTCAGCACCATTAACTCCATTTGAGCTCACGTCTCAGTTTTCGCTCAGTGGTAGTTCAAGCCTCCCTCACCCTCAGGTACATCAGCGCCTTATGGCTTGATGGATATTTTTCCTAGGAGGACCTGAAGCACTGGATCCAAGGGAACTTGACAAACTGTGGACGATCTGCTTTTCTCTTTGATGAGATGGACAAGATGCACCCGGGTCTGATCGATGTGATCATGCCATTCCTGGGACCTTCGTGGGTTGTTTACGGGACCAACTACCGCAAAGCAATTTTCATTTTCATAAGGTGAGAGAGGCCCCTCTGTGTCAAGCATATTCATGTCACAGTATCCCAGCACAATGCCTATAATTTGCACAGAGGTTGGTATGTACTTCAGAGCATGCTTGTTTTGCTTTTCTTTCTCCTAGTCTTGAGCCTCTGCAAATGGCAAGAGACTCTATTTTGTTGTAAATAAGCAAAAAGTAGGAGAGTCTGAAAGCACTCCACTGTTCTTGTTGTTTGGCTGCCTTTACAGGATTTGCTTTAGGCCAGGCAGCTGCAAGTACCTAGACTGCACACATGGCTACCAGAGAGTGTCAGATGCTGCCTCTGCCCTGTAACACCATTTCTCTGGATATGTCAACTAAGCATCTTACTCTTTTGCAGCAATGCAGGAGGAGAACAGATTAAGGAAATGACACTGGATCTCTGGCATGCCCACAAGGATCGTGAGGAGATCAGCCTGCAGGATATGGAATCAGCCATCTCAAAATCTATTTTTGAAAATCCTCAGAGTGAGTGTCTCAGAGAGATGTTTTCTGCAGGGAGCAGAGCCCAGCAGAGGGAGCCAGGCCCCATTCCACCCAGCCCACTAACACCCTCTGGCATATCCCAAGCAGGGAGAAAGGGCTAGGGGCTGTGGAGAGGGAACTGTGGTCACCTCAAGGTTTCCCTGGTGGAGGGAAGGAACAGCCCAGATTCCTACACCAGCAGACCTGTTACCATGCTTAGCTAAGTTCTGTTGGACATGAGGGGTGTTTACAACCAAGAGATGGCAGACAAAGTGTACTCACTGAAAAAGTACCAAGTACCACCAATACATGCTACCTATCTAGATCTCCTTGCTTTGCCCTTGTCTAGGCAGGGTCCTATCACAGGGAGGAGCTTGAAGTCTGACTGATCAGGCTAAAAACCACCATTCCCGGAGAACAACAAATCTGTTTTGCAGCAGAGGCCAACAGATGGGTACAGCCCTCACCGCACACAAAACTGGAGCAGTAGATCTCTCTTCAGATTTTGGCTTCACACAAAGCAGCTCTTTGAATTCCAAGAACTGCAAAGACTCTCTAAAGGTAAAACCTTTTGTCTATTCCTTTGCTTTTGCAGGTGGATTCTGGAAATCTGGGATCATTAATGAACATCTCATTGATTTTGTTGTGCCCTTCCTCCCACTGAAGCACCACCATGTAAAGCAATGCGTCATCAATGAACTCATCCAGCAAGGCCTAGAAGTACGTCAGGATGTCGTCCAGGAAGTGGCTGACAGCATCCCCTACTTCCCAGAGGAAGAGAAAATATTTTCATCAACAGGCTGCAAAACAGTAGCCTCTCGGATCAGTTTTTTCATCTAGCCACTGGCAAGGACTCTCCTCCGAAGCTGCATGTGGACTCTACAGCAGATCAGACATGACCAGCCCCCTCAGGAGACAACGTACATGCAGCCTTGCTCAGATTCATAGGATTTAGGATGTATATTGAGCTGTTAAAATGCATAGGACTGAAGGGATAAGCACGAGGAGCTACACATTATCTCCCAGTAGCATGAGTGCTCTTCCTGCTGAACTCACCTCTCCAGCCCCAAGGAGGCAGCTGCAGGATACGATTGTGGGAGCAAATACAAGTGATGTGACTTAAAGCACTTTACTGATTTATTTTTTGGCCAAGTGAAGGTAGATACTGAGCAGCGCAATGCACCATGAAAGACATGCTGTGACTAAGAAGAGAAGATGCCAAGAGGGATAGTAGTAACAGGGAGGTTTCTCACCTGTTCCTATCTGTGGCTCTCCCTTCTCCTGGCAGCTATTGAGGTCTAATCCACTGAGATTCTGAACCTAGAAAAGGCTTTTTTTATCTACAGCATTTTAACAATATTTATTTTTTCTTTTTTAGTGCGACTGTCTGCCTCAGTTCCTTGGTGCCGTGTGAAAACACTGGTGTTCTGACACCTGCAACACTGGCCTATAAAAATCTTTGAAAACATAGTGAAATGTGCTTTTCAGGGAAGTTTTAGAGCCAACTTCTTTCCTGTTTCCTTTCACTGTGAATAGATGCTGGTAAAGCCCAGTATCAGCATCAACCAGAGTACGTGTGTAATGAGGGAAAAGGCAACACCTGACCTCCTGAGAGCCCAGCTCTTCCAGCCATCCCCTTTGTCCATCTTCCCCAGACAGCCTAAAGGATTTCTCTGCAACCAACTGGGAGAGAAGACATCTTGCTTGTCTTCCCAGCTACAAGAAATTTGAATCCTACCTCCAGAGAAGACAGCAGTGTTGCTAATGGTTTTGAAAGTTCTTTTTATTCAGTGATTATTGCTCCAGCAGGCTGAGAAGTTCTTGCTGTGGTGAACTGCTGAGCCTCTTGCATATACCTTCTGCTGGTCAGATCCCACAGGCTTTGGCAGGACCAAAATCCTTTCAGCTTCTGGAAAGCACCACTTACAACGAGGGGACCTGAGGATAATGCGGAGATTAGTACTGTTGCGCACGGGGCACACAGCACTGTTGGCCTTTGCCTCCTGTTTTAATCCCCCCCCCATGCCGACAAGTTACTGAAGTACAGGTCAGAGGAAACCGAATCAATCACTCTCCGGGACCACGTTGCCCGATGGATGAGTGAACAGGCACATTTATGAAAGTCCCCAATGCTCCTTTTGGGCTGGGGGTCTCTGCCCTACTCTGAAACAAGCTGCCAGCTTGTTACCTCCATTCCAGCTTCCCTCCAGGGCCTGACCTTGGGCGACAGCAATGTCGGACACTATCCAAACGCTGCCTGGGAGCCAGTCCACGGACAGATGCAAATACCTTGCCTCTTTCAAAAATGTGATGCATTTCTAATTTTAAAATAAATCCTTTATGAAATAAATGGTTGAGGAACAGTCACTGATTACAGGATTGGATTACTGACTGTAGCTAGTGCAGAAGGACATAAAAGACGTGCAGTTGCCCAGAAACAGCTGCCCAGCGCGCTAGGACTTTGGGGATTTAGGGGAGAGTTGGCCTTTTAATTAGGTAACTAGAAACCAGACCTTTCCCTGGGGAGGAAGTGAAATTGCAGTAACTCAGTCAGCTGTACTCTGCAGAGGGGCCAGTGTAGGTACAGGAAAGCTGCTGGGTCTGTCTGCCACAGCTGCACACAGAGCCCTTTTTTCCCCCTGCAGAGTGCACCTATGCGTCTCACAAAGTCACTCCAGAAGCTTTCTGGGTGCTACAAAGCTGTGGCCAGGCTCATGCACTGAGCAGAAGCTACTTCTGGCCCAGCGTGGAATGCAGCAGGTTCGATTTCAGCCCTGTGCCAGTCTCCTGCTAGAAGTGAAGAACCAAAGGCTAAAGAAAGCCATTCACTTATCACTGGCTTCCAGCAGAGCAGAGGCTGATGGGAATAACCCCCAGGCAAATGCAGGTTTTGGCAGAACTGGCTTGCTTTTTCTGGAAAACACCACAATGCCAAGGTTGCGCCAGGCAGACGTAGACCCTCACCTCCATCCTCACATGGAGGGCACAAAGAGGTGTATGAATGCATCTGTCTCCCACTGAACTCCCTACATGATACCCCAATAACCTGTACCCCCTGCTAACACAGCACCCTGCGTGCTTGCTCGCTCACACGGGTCGCTATCCTTCCACAGGTGACCAGCTCCTCATACAGCTCATAGTCTGACGTGCAGCGGCTGATGCTATTCCCACAGTCCTGCCAGGTTCCCCTGGCTTCCTCTTGCTCTACCACTTCCTTCGGATCATCCTGTAGCATGACTGGTGGCCTGGGGACAAGTATCAATGCAGAAGTAACACCATAGCCTAATACTCAGACACTTTATACAAAAGGACCCAGTAGAAACAAGACTCCTGCTTGGAGCTAGCTTCCAAGGCCACATGTAGACAGCCAGCAAGCCACTGTCACCTTTCCGGAGCATAAAGGGGCAAAATCAGTTTCTGACAAGGAAAATAATTCATCATTTGGCTCTGAAGGCAGCAGAAACATGTAACTTCATACAAAATAAACAAAACCTTCCCTCTCCGAGGTTGAGCACTCCACTCTTGGAGTCAACAGCATTAGCAGACTAATGCCCAAGATAAACTACCCACTCTGGCACACACCTACTGCGTCTGTTGCACTGGGTGGGATCAGCCAAAACTGCGGGTTTCGGAGGGCACAGGAGCTTTTTCTCCAAGGTTTCTTTAGCGAGGCGTCCAGTCTCACTCCTAAGCACAGCCTGGACAGTCTTTCTTGGAAAGAGGTAGTTTACGAGGGAAAGGACCTGCAGTGGCAACAAGACAAGACCCAAATCTCCTCCCAACATACCTGCACTCATGGAAAAAAAACTCTTCTCCACAGTCAGCGCTAAGCACTGAGCCATTAGGTTTCCACTGTCACAGACAACCACCTGCCTTACACCATCAGCAACGGACTTGCCAGCCCCACTGGGACCTGCCCAGCCAGCACCTGCCCAAATGGGAAGCCTGGGTTTCATTGCAAAAAAAATACCAAATCTATCAAAACTAGCCAGGGAAAAGCATGCTGCTGCCCTCAGCTGTGCCGCGGTTGGCAACAGCAGTGTGAGGACATGCTCCCCTTATCACAGCCAGCTGCACGAGGGCTTCTGCCCTTAGTTACATTCAAAGAAACAGGAAAGTGAAAATAAGCAGCAGGAAAAAAGCCTTCCTGATAACTATAACGCGTTATTGTTGTAAAACCCAAGCTATAAACATTACTGCTTCACTTGGAGCTGTGCTCTGGTAGGACCCTTGACCCCCAGCTGCCGACTCCTCCTGATGCAGGACAGAAACACCACACTTGCCCCAAACCACCTAACAGATAGCCAAGGCAATGGGCTGGGAGCATCACCCGCAGCCCAAGACAGGCATCAGGAAGCGGTGTCAGTGCTGTACCTCACCGTCAGCGGGGTCAAGCCACAGACTTAGCACAACATCCTCCTTCGCACCTTCCACTCTGCCCTGGCGCACGCGGGTCCTGGCCCGGCACAGGTAGTACAGTGGTTTGTGGGGGTCATACTTGATGGCTGCAGAGAAGCGAGCTTCTGCCTGCTGGTACTGCCTGCGAGGGGACAGGAAAGTGCGCTCTGCAGCTTGCGCACCACAAGCCCTCCAGCGCCACGGCAGATCACACCAACCCTCCTGCTCACCTCATAGCTAAGTCCTGCTGGCCCTGCTCATGCAGCACCATTGCAATCCGTCTCCGCACACCCCAGTCCCCCGGGCTCAGCTCCAGCGCCTGCTGGTAATCTGCTAGCGCATAGCCCAGCTCCCTCAGGCGAAGGAAACAGTCTGGAGCAAAGCAGTGTTAGAGTATCAGTAGATGAGAGCGGCTGGGGTCTGGCTTTGGGCCCTGGGCTTTGTCTGCACCCATGGGGGAACACGAGCTCCTTGTGTCCAGCCCAGCACAGCCACAAAGGTGTCAGAGGCATTAGACAAATGCTCAGTGCTCCAGCAGCTGGGAGACGCAGCCCAGCCTGGAAGGCAGCAGCCGTTCTCGGCTGTGCCCCACCGGAGACCACCAGCAGCAAATCTCAGCAAGCGTGGTGGGAGGCACAACTGCAGCACCCTCACCCTTGGGACCCTGCTCCAACCCCTAGACACACTGAGCTCTGGCCCAGCCACCTGCCTCCTCTGTTGACGTAGAGACCCTTCTCCCTCTTCTCCTCTCGCAGAGCCTTGCCAAGGAGCCTCACAGCCTCATCGAAGAGGCCCAGGGCGTAGCAGCGCACAGCGCAGTCGTTGTAGGTCAGCACCAGCTGCCGCCAAGCCTCCTGGGCCTCAGGGCCCCCCTCAGCACCTAGCTCCCTCGCCCTGGCAAAGTCCTCACAAGCCGCGCTGAAGTTCTTGAGCCGCCTGAGGAGGGTCCCTCTGTGAGGGAGGGACAAAACCAGCACAGCTAAGAAGCCAGTGGGGCCAACTAGCTGCAGCCAGGGCCAGGGCCACGCACTCACTACCTCAGGATGAAGAAGTCAGCAGCCAAGGGATCACTCTCAATGGCAAAGGTGATCTTGAACAGGGCTCCTCGCAGGTCCCCACACAGAGCCTTCGTCACTGCCTCGGCCTTGGCCTCCTGGCCTCGCCTCAGCAGCCTCTGCTTCAGAGCATGGGCAGCTCCGTGCTGTGGCTCCAGCTCCAGGGCCTGCTGAATGTCCTGGTGACACAGGGCCAGCTGCCCAGGAGGCCAGGTACCATCAGGACCTGGTACTCTCCACAGCATCCCCAGTCACCAGGAAGTGACCCAAGGTCCCTCACACAGATCTGGCCAGCGCAGAGGTCAGTGTGTTCCAAGTCTACCAGGGCTTTCTGATAGATACAGCTCTAAATCCCAACCTCAGTGAGGCAAGAACCATGTCACTAAACAGGCCATGAGGTGACATCATTGCTGACACAGCACGGATAAGACCAAGGTCTTCCCATGTCTCCTGCTTCCCTGTCACATCTCTCTGCACACAGGCATCCCATAACTCCAAATCCAAACAGCTTCACCCAGTCAAAGCTGCTCCAGACACCACAGTGGAGGGGAGCAATGCCTCCTGGCAGAGCCCCTGAGCAAGGCTGACACAGCATTGCATCCCCCTGCCACACAGTGTGAAAGGGACCAGAAGGCCATACCTGCCCAAAGCGCTCATAGAACGATGCACGGAGCACATACAGATCAGGGTTCCTCACGTCTTCCTCCAGATCTCTGTTAATCATCTGGAGGCACTCCGGGAACTTGTTGAGGGCAGCTAGACACATGATGCTGCAAGACAGGATGGGCAAAGGTGGAGGGGAACCCACCACAGCACCACCCAGCTAAACGGCCTTGTGCCATCCCTGGTTTACCTTCTCTGGCGAAACACCCTGCAGTGAGGCTGCAGCTCAGCTGCCCTTGTGAAGGCCTCCAGGGCCTCACAGTAGAGCTCCTGGTCGAGCAGACATCGGCCCTGCAGAAACACCCCACCAATTGGCCACAGCACACAGCTGTGGATGGGGAAAGGGAAGTGGTGGCTCACTTGCAGGTCAAGGACCAGGGCCAGGCGTGCCAGGCAGGGCTGCTGCTGCGCAGGGTCCAGAGCGAGCGCCTTCCTGAAGTTCAGTATGGCTGACTGGAAGTCACAGAGCTGGAGGAAGGCCTCTGCCCGCTGCTGGTACAGCTCTGCCTGCACCATGGACACCCTCAGTGCATTTTGCACCCCAGCTTATTCCTGCTCCAGCTACCCAGGACCAGCCCAGTAAAGAGGATACCACCATAGTGAACAGCATCCTGGAGCCAGACATTGGTGTTACAGCTGGCCTGAGCTGTGTCGCATCCCATCACCTGCTCCCAGCCTGAGGCATCTGTCCCCCAGCCCTGTGGAGATCCTTTACCCTCTGTGGATCCAAGTTGATAGCTTTTGAATAGCAAATGATGGCTTCCTCCCACTGGCCACGGGAGGAGAAGTCTAGCCCTTTCTGCCAGCTGCAGAGAAGAAAAAGCCGTAAGCTAGGTCCAGCCACATGCTGACAGACTGGGGATCATCATGCAGCTTCCACCAGGAGCTGAACAAACCCTGCTCCATAGGCAGGGTCAGGGCCCACCTGGGGCTGGGGACTGGCCAGAGGACCACATGACCCCACTGCCCAGATGTCCCCTCAGGACTTGACCACTGGCAAGGACAGTTCAAGAGTAGAACATAACAGGCACAAACAAGGGAAATATGAGGACTCACTGCTCCTGCATCCTGTCCCGCACAATCGCAGGGAGACATCTCGCTTCCCGGGGGCCCTCAACGCTGCGCAGACACTGGCTGGGCCTGAAGATCCTCTCCAAGGACCTCTCCCAGCCTTCCTGTAGCTCCTCTTCTGGCACTGCAGTTGCAAATAGCCCCTCTGCCTCCATCTCTGCCACACCTGGGGGGACAGTGCCACTGCTCATCCACTCCCCCCAGGTGACATCTGCCCCCAGCCCCACTCTCAGGCCCCAGTAACTCCCCCGCCCCAACTGACTCTAGCTTTGCTCCCTCCAACTTGCCCCCATCCCTGGGCCCCAGGAGCTGGGCTGGCTCCAAGCAGCCCCTGGGGCCAGAGAAGGAGAGGTCCCACCTTGTCCTGCCCAGGCAGCGCCAGCCACCTGGGGCCCCCCGCTCGGAGGCTATCCCAGCCCGTCGCTTCCAGGCGTTGCTAGGCAGGAACACGGGCGGGAGCCAGAGCACCGCGGTGCAGGGGGCAGCGCACACCCCACCCGCTCACCCACATCCTCAGTGGGCGCCCTAGCAACGCCCAGAGCGGAGGGCAGAGGGCAAGGGAAGGGCCACAGCACCCCCAACACAGGCAGATTGGCACTCAAGGTGCTGCAGCACCACCGCCTTCCGTTTCCACCTCCCACCCCGGCCCAGGGCTCCATGGGGTGCCCCGTGCACCGACCCCACTGCCGGCAGGCCCGGGCACGCAGAGGGCGGCTGGACGCGTTCGCCCGCTGCCACCAAGCACGGAGCGGCTGCTCAGCGCGGCCCAGGCCTGGGAAGGGGCCGAGTAAAGCCAGGCCAGAGCGGCCAGCTTGACCCCGACATGGGCTGCCCCAACGGTTGGGCCTCAGCCACCAGGAAAGGGACGGGAGGGGACGGGCCGAGGAGGAGCCGCTGCAGGACAGGGGACAAGGCAGCCCCCCAGCTCTCCTCCCGCCTGCCCTTAAGTAAGATGGCGGCTCTGCCCTTAAGAAAGATGGCGGCGGCGCGCGGGGCGGAGCGGCGCTCGGCCATTGGCGGCGGCGCGCGGGGCGGGGCGGCGGCGCGCGGGGCGGGGCGGGGCTGGGGGCGGGGCTGGCCGGGCGGCATGCAGGCGGCGCGGCGCGCGCGCTCCCTCGTGAGCCGGGCGGGGCCGCGCGTCCTGGTGGGGCCGCGGGCGGGGGCGGGGGCGAGGGCGGGGCTGGGGGCGCCGAGGGGGCCGGGGGGGGATCGGGGCTGGGGGAGCCCTGGGGAGCGGGGCTGGAGGGGAGCGGGGTGGGAGAGCCCTGGGGAGCGGGGCTGGGGGAGCCCTGGGGAGCGGGGCTGGAGGGGAGCGGGGTGGGAGAGCCCTGGGGAGCGGGGCTGGAGGGGAGCGGGGTGGGAGAGCCCTGGGGAGCGGGGCTGGGAGAGCCCTGGGGAGCGGGGCTGGAGGGGATCGGGGTGGGAGAGCCCTGGGGAGCGGGGCTGGGGGAGCCCAGGGGAGCGGGGCTGGAGGGGAGCGGGGTGGGAGAGCCCTGGGGAGCGGGGCTGGGAGAGCCCTGGGGAGCGGGGCTGGAGGGGATCGGGGTGGGAGAGCCCTGGGGAACGGGGCTGGAGGGGAGCGGGGTGGGAGAGCCCTGGGGAGCGGGGCTGGGAGAGCCCTGGGGAGCGGGGCTGGAGGGGAGCGGGGTGGGAGAGCCCTGGGGAGCGGGGCTGGGAGAGCCCTGGGGAGCGGGGCTGGAGGGGAGCGGGGTGGGAGAGCCCTGGGGAGCGGGGCTGGGAGAGCCCTGGGGAGCGGGGCTGGAGGGGAGCGGGGTGGGAGAGCCCTGGGGAGCGGGGCTGGGGGAGCCCAGGGGAGTGGGGCTGGAGGGGAGTGGGGTGGGAGAGCCCTGGGGAGCGGGGCTGGGAGAGCCCTGGGGAGCGGGGCTGGAGGGGAGCGGGGTGGGAGAGCCCTGGGGAGCGGGGCTGGGAGAGCCCTGGGGAGCGGGGCTGGAGGGGAGCGGGGTGGGAGAGCCCTGGGGAGCGGGGCTGGGGGTGAGCGGGGCTGGGGGAGCCCAGGGGAGTGGGGCTGGAGGGGAGCGGGGTGGGAGAGCCCTGGGGAGCGGGGCTGGGGGGAGCCCTGGGGAGCGGGGCTGGGGGTGAGCGGGGCTGGGGGAGCCCAGGGGAGCGGGGCTGGAGGGGAGCGGGGTGGGAGAGCCCTGGGGAGCGGGGCTGGGAGAGCCCTGGGGAGCGGGGCTGGAGGGGAGCGGGGCGGGAGAGCCCTGGGGAGCGGGGCTGGGAGAGCCCAGGGGAGCGGGGCTGGAGGGGATCGGGATGGGAGAGCCCTGGGGAGCGGGGCTGGGGGAGCCCAGGGGAGTGGGGCTGGAGGGGAGCGGGGTGGGAGAGCCCTGGGGAGCGGGGCTGGGGGTGAGCGGGGCTGGGGGAGCCCAGGGGAGCGGGGCTGGAGGGGAGCGGGGTGGGGGAGCCCTGGGGAGCGGGGGTGGGGGAGCCCAGGGGAGCGGGGCTGGAGGGGAGCGGGGTGGGGGAGCCCTGGGGAGCGGGGGTGGGGGAGCCCAGGGGAGCGGGGCTGGAGGGGATCGAGTCTAAGGGGAAGCAAATCTGGGGGAGCCCTGGGGGATCGGGATGGAGGGGAGCGGGGATGGAGGGAGCAGGTCTGGGGAAGCAGCTGGGGGGTCCTGTCTGGAGGGGAGTGGGTATGGAGAGAGCGGGTCTGGGGAAGCACCAGGGGGATGGAGTTGGGGGGAGCAGGGGGCTGACGGCCCGGCCGTGGTGTGGGGCAGGTGGCAGGCCTGGGCAACTATGGGCTGCGAGGGACGCGGCACAGTGTGGGCATGGCCGTGCTGGACCGGCTCGCCGGGCAGCTGGCGGTGGCCGACCAGTGGCGAGCGGACGGGCAGTGTTGCGCTGACGTGGCCGTGGCCACGGCGCACGGCGTGGAGCTGGTGCTGCTCAAGCCACGGAGGCTGATGAACCTCAACGGGCTCAGCGTCGCCTGTGCCGGTGAGCAGCTCAGCATCGCCCCTCAGGGCCAGCCCAGTGGGGCTCGCAGATCCCTGGGATGCTCTGGGGCTTCTGCTATCTCAGCCCAGGGCCACGCTTTCTGCCCTGGGTCTGCTGTGCCCCTCAGACTCCCCCCCCCCCCCCCCCCCCGCAGAGGTTTTCTCTCTACACCCATCTCCCCCTCAGCTCATAGAGGGACACAGTCCTGAGCTAGCTGCTAGATGGCCCGGCAGTGTGAGGGAACTGGCTGGTTGCAGAGGAGCCCAGGCTCCTCCACATACCACCACACCACCAGCTTCCATGCCAGCCCTGCTGTGTCCGCCTGCCCTGCAGTCCACGGTCCCTTCAGCCCCACTTCATGGTCCCAGGGCACAGTGAACCAGTCCTCCCTCGCTTCCTGGACATATTTGTTTGTTTGTTTTTTCTAAAGCCAAGATGTACAACCTGAGCCCAAAAGACATTTACCTGGTTCACGACGACCTGGACAAGGCCCTGGGGAAGGTGGCAATCAAGCTGGGAGGCAGCGCAAGGTATGGGAGAGAGGAAGGGTAGAACAGCAACATCCCAGCAGCTCTCTAAGCCACTCTTATGACCCATGGCCCAGGCTTTACCTGTGCAACCTGATTTGGGGCCTTGCCGTGCTCCTGTAGGCACCAGGGCAGTTCCTGGCCACATACCGACAGTGCTTGCAGCCCCAGCGCCAAGCCCTGGGTCTGATCCCAGCTACAGAGGCAACAGCTGGCTGTTTGGGCAGCCTCTCAATTCCCGTCCTGGCAGAGAAAAGGCAGGAAGCATCCTGGAGGTGGCCCAGGAGGTGGATCCAGCCCATCAGCCGCACCACATGGACTTCATGTAGTACACCAGGGCCTGATGCCTCCACTCTGCCAGCCCCAGCTCAGCTCCTGAATCAGCCCCAAGACATTTAACTTAGGAACTCTTCCGCTGTGGGAGAGACAAGTGGGGCAGTGATAGTGCTGGAAACTGCTTCCATCCTGGTTGCAGCTGGGTTGCTCAAACTCAGCAGCTGCTGCCCAGAAGGGTGCTGTGCCATGGTGCTCAGTTGCATGTGCACCAGCTGCAGCAAGAGCCAAGACGCCCAGTACGTGCTGTCCCAACCCTGCTTCTCTTCATTCCCCCCACAGCCAGCCGCTCTCAACCCCAGGGTGCTCGGATGTGCCTGCAGAGGCGCAGGAGCTGCATGGCTGGCACAGACCATGTCTCCAGGTCCCTGCAGTGCGGGATCCTGAGCACCATCCCATGGAGGGGAGGGGGGTCTCTCACAGACTATCGGTGGGTTTTCTTCTCTCCGTAGGGGACACAACGGGGTTCGATCCTGCATCAGCGCTCTGCACTCCAACGTGAGTGGGCTCTTGGGGCAGGGGATCTGTCCTGCCCCTGCCCGCCTTGGTGCTGGCTTGCCATGCCCCTGCCCCAGGGCCCCCACTCCCTTGGACAAGCCCCATCCCCCTTCCCACCAGCCCTTTGCTCGTTCCCCCCCTTCCCTCCGCCTGTGCTTCCCAGAGGGCCTGATGTTGGCTTCGCCCCTGCTGAGGACATGGAAACAATTAGCTCCAGTGGATCCGCCTGGCCTAGCAGGAGCCTGGGGCCCAGCAGAGCCCGACAAAAGCCTCTTCCCAAAGTCCTGTTTTTTGGAACAGGGCCTGAAACCAGCCCAGGGGAAAGTGGGGAGGCCCATTTCCCTCACTGTCACCCAGGCCATCTCCCCTGTGCAGCACTGTCCCTCGTCCTCTCAAGCTGCTCAGAGCTAGCTCCACGGCCTCTGGGTTCCTATCCCGACTTGTGTGCCAAGGCCTGCAAGCTTCTGCTGTACTGCTGTGCTGGGGGCAGCTCCCTTCTCAGCCTGGCCCCTTGAGCTGCCTGCTGGTGGGGGCCATCTGCCAGCAGCTCCACCAGATGTTCCTTCTTCCTCAACAGGAGATGACACGGCTCAGGGTTGGCATCGGGCGGCCAGAGGGCGGAACGACAGTGACCTGCTACGTCCTGGGCCCATTCAACAGCAGGGAGCAGGAGATGCTGCAGCACGTTCTGAGCCAGGCAGCCACTTGCCTGCTGGAGCACATCCTGCAGAGGAGCGCATCCAGGGGAGAGCCAGGGGACAGGGGGTGACACTAATCCTTGACGACCTGCGTGGCTGATGGATAGGGTGCTCTGGGCTTTCCTGAGTGACCATGATGCCAAGCAGAGTGGGATTTGCCAGGCATCCTGGCAGGACACTAGGACAGTCTCAGTCCAGCCCCAATCTATTCACTTGTACGGATGGATCCAGACAGCTCCTGTGCACAGACCTCTGCAATGGCTTTAAAAGCAGTTTTGCACAGACATGAAATAAACCCCCAGCCCCAGTTCTGCCCTGCTCCTTCATCTACAGGGCAAGGTCCTGTTGTTGTCTCCCCTGCGCTGCCAGCTGAACTCCGGCTATCACTGGTTGCTGAGCTGGTCCAGGCTGGAGCTCTGGGCGTCTTCCTGTCCATCTTGCAGACTAAAGTCATCATTGGCTGTAGGCACAGTTCAAATGCGGCAGAGAGGGGACATGTTTGCACTCTAAGGCTCAAGTCCATGTTTCTGTCCCTGTTCTCCCAGACCAGGCTGGAGGAAAACTTCCAGAGGGGAAGGGATGGGCAATGGGAGGCAGACAGCCCCTCCTAAGGGTTCCCCCAGCTCTACCTGGTACGTCACCTTCAGGCTGCGGCAGGGGCATGGGCGGTTCCAGAAGGGGTAGCCTGTGAAGGTGGCTGGAGCCTCTCAGTATAGGCATGAGGTGGGACACAAGTAGCTGCATCCTGAAGGGCGTCTTGTTAGACATCCCAGGGAATACTCTTGGGGGCAAAACTGGATGCAGCTGGCTGGAGCTGCAGGGCCAGAGGGGAGAGCAGGCACTCAGGGAAGGGAGGGGATGGAGGTAGTGTGGCCCCCGTGTGCAGGCTTTGAGCCCTGCAGAGGGGGCCTGAGCAGGGTCCTGCTCAAAGTGCCAGGAGGATGCGTGCACGCAGGAGAGGGGGGCAGCGTACCTCCTTTTAGGTGCGTTTAGCTCACAGGTCTTGCTTTCCTTCAAAGCCAGCAGCAGCCCTGCAGCTGGGGACTCTGACAGCTCCTGCATCATCAGCCTGTTCCGCAGTTTGGCCCAGTGCTGGGATTTTCCCATCTTCTCCGACGGCCTCTGCACAGGGACAAGTGCTTGCTGCAATAACCCTTGGGCTCCAACCCAGCAGGCAAAGTCACTGGTTCCAGTGGGATCCTGGGAGCTATTTCCTTGTGCTGGGGCTCAGCCCCAGGGGCTGCAGCCTCTCACCTCCCTGAGGTCCCTGCTGCTGCCTCTGCCCTTGCTCAGAATGCTCTCCCTGCTCCACACGCGCCCCATCTCCCTTGAGGCCCTGCGCTGGTGCTGCTCTTCAGGCATCATCTTCCCCACTGTTGCTCGTGAGTCCTCCTCGCAGCTGCAGCAGCAGAAAGGACAGGGACGTGCATGGCCTCAAGTAAGGGAGCCACCAGCGCCCCACATCACACCTAGCTTTGCGGTGGGCAACACCATGGAGCTGCTGAGCCCGGCCAGGCTGGGAGCCAGTGTTGGTGCCCCCTGCGTGCCCAGGTCTGCCTTTCCTTCCTTCCTCTGCTCCAGCTTTTTGGAGCTATTTCTCCCTCAGGAAAATGCTGACTGCAAGGGCTTTAGCAAAGGTGCGTGGGGGGGTAAAGGGGATCCCCTTTTGAGTGTTGTGTCCCTCTTTTCATCCTCATGGTAATTCTCCTGTTCTGACTTCTGTAGGCTCCAAAATCATTTTGGCCTCATTGAAAAACAGTGGAAATTGAGAACTGCCTGGAATTTTATACCTCACCAACACGAGATCTACTCTCACTGAGCTGAAGCAATTGGCTGAGAAGTTTGGGGGCTGTCCTCACATTTTTTAAGTTATTTTTTTTTCTCTCTCTCTCTCTAAAACTGGAGTTTTCAACAGTTGGGAAAATTCTGGCTCCTCCTGGCAAGATCTGTTGTAGGTCTCATGCCAGACAAGGCAGCCCAAGGAACAGTTTCTCCCCACACACACACCAGTGCTGCTTCCCAAAGGCCCTGGGCTCCGTTTGTCAGGTCCTGTCTGGGCTACTTAGCCTGCAAGGTCTGCTGGGTCCGGTGTGCGGAGCGAGCAGTCTCTCACCCACCTCCCAGCAGGCACTGGAACGGACTGGGGAGCCTTGCTGGGTCACACGTACCGCAGTGCCGCAGCTGCTTCCTTCAGCTGCTCCAGCTGGCTCTGGACCTTCTTCCACTCCGTCTCATCCCCCAGCCCCTGCAGCATCTCACATAACGCGGTTAGCATCGAGATCACCTGCAAGCGGGAGACGGGCAAAGAGGCAGAGGATGGATGTCCCCAACCTCCCATCACCTCTCCACCCTGCCAAGCCACCCTAGCCTGCACTCGCTTGCCCTTCCATACACACTGTCTCCCCACAGCAAAGCTGCTCCAGTACTCAGAGCGCCCCGATACCGGCTCCCTGGGGAGAGGGGGATGGATGCTGCACATGGTTATGTCAGCCCCTTTGCTCCCCAGCGACCCCTCCCTGGGATGTAGGCTGGGACCTTGCGGTTGCAGACCATGCGCTTGGCCATTTCCTTCTCCCTGTCCTCCAGAAGATCCACTTGGATTTTCAGGTCACTCATGACTGCCTGGAGCTGTTCGTTATCCTTCAGAAGATCCCTGTTGTAGTTGTTCAGCCGGCCCAGCTGGGCCCTGAGGGCCACATTCTCCTGGATGACCTGCTGAGTGGTCTCATTCATCCTCCTGTGCGTCTCAGTTGCCAAAGCTTCCACTCGCTGCTCCATCTCCTTCATCAGGCTGTGAAGAAAAGAGGGCACGTCCCCCCAAACCATGAGTGAAGAGAGCAGCCCACCTTCACTGTGCTAAGGCTGCAGCTCCTCCCAGGTGTACCCACCATCCTGCCAGGACAGGGGCTCACTCCATCCCTCAGGGCACTTTCCTGAGCACCTCCATGTCACCCCCTCTTCCAGCCCTGATTCTCCTGATGGCCTGGGAAAGCACTTTCCCACAGCCCTGGCTGCAGGGAAACTGAGGCATAGCACAGTGACAGGAACAGGCAGGAGCAGAGCTTGGGGAAGCCTCCCATCCCCAGACAAACCTCTCCTTGTCCAGCATTGCTTTCTGCTCCAGGCTCTTGACTATGACCTCGTGCTTCTCCTCTTCCTTTTTCAGTTGCTCTTCCAGGGATGTGATTTTGGCCTTGAGCTGTCTGTTTTGTAACCTGAGCTCTTCCACCTGCTCACCTGCCAAAGAGGTCTGGAGAGGTCCCTCCGGCCAAGCCTGCTGCAGGGTGCCAACAGCCACAGCAGCGACAGCGCTTGCAGCGAGCTGGGAAGCTGCACCCACCCTGGGGATCATGGCAACCGAGCTGCCCTCAGCACCCACCCGGCTGCTAGTCTGATGCCGAAAGGAGCACCCAGGTGCCAGGCAGGGGTGGAGAGATGGGGTGGAGAGATGGGGTGGAGAGATGGGGTGGCACTAGGGGTCTGGCAAGGACTCGGATCTCCCCCAGCTCCCCAGGGAAGGGCTTGGTTGCAGCATTTCTAAGGAAACTACTCCTCCACTCCAGGCAGCCCTTGGTTTTCAGCCAGACGTTGCCCTGCGGAGCATTTGCTTGCTCCGGGGAGCTGAGGTTTAGCACCACGCAAGTGCAGGCTCTTGAAAAGCAAACACCTCCCTCTGAACCTGGCCAGGCTGGTTGGTGCCCAGCAGGTCTCAGCTGCACGTGCTGGTGCTCGAGCTGGTGTCAGGCTTTGGGTCGGGGAGGCTCAGCCTCCCCCAGGGAGGAGCCCGGGCCACGAAGGAAGGAGCGAAGGGCAGCCCTGACGCGGCACGTTACTTAGCAGCGACTTCTCAGCCGTGAGCTTCTCTTGGAGCTCCTGGGTGACGCGGTACGCCTCGGCGAGCTGCGCCTCCAAGGCCTCCCGGTCGGGCTCGCCGGGCTCGTCCGGCAGCGGCTCGCGGTCGCAGAGGGCAGCGATGCTGTCCTCCCGCCGGCACAGGGCCGCCAGCAGCGCCGCCTCCGCCTCCCGCTGCTGCTCCAGCACCTGCTCCAGCTTCTCCAGCGGCACGGCCTGGCCGCTCGCCATCGCCGGGGACGCCATCAAGAGGCGCCGCGCGCCAGTCCCGTCCTGCCCGGCCGAGCGGGCAGCTCCCGGGCCGCGGGAGAGGTGGGCCCGGCCCCCGTGAAGGACGTCCCCGCCGAGCCCCGCGGCCCCACCAGCCCCGCTCCCCTCGGGCCGGGGCGACGAGGATGGCCACCACAGCGACGAGGATGGCCACCACGGCAACGGGGATGGCCACCGCGGCGACGGCCCCAGCACTCCGGCCCCGGCAACGCGAGCCCCCGGCGGCAGCTCGCCGCAGCCGGACCTCCACCACCCCCTTGCTTACGAGGGGGTTTCCCCACCCATGCAGCCCCTGCGCCCGGGACCAGCTCGCCCAGTTTAAAGCCCTGGCCACACCAGCGCACGCTGCACCACCACGGCGTCCCGCTCTCGCCCCTGGTGCCCGCACAGCCAGCCTCTGCCCCCTGCCCCGGGGAGGCCGAGGGAGGCCGGGGCAGGTGGTGCCGCCGCAGCCCCCTCCTCCTTCTCCCACCCCAGTTTCCTCCTTCCCTTCGCCCTTGACAGGTTTTGCTCCCAAGTGGATGATCCCCCACTGAGGGACCGCCAAGCCCTCGCCGAGGGACACGCCAGCGGACACCACGGGGGGGCAAAGCTGTTCAGCCAGGCAACCCCCCCCCCCGGGCACGGCACAGCATGGCAGCTCAAAAAAAAAAAAAAGTCTGGTTTAATCCTCCCTGGGCTTCAGCCCCAATGTGACGCTGGCAAGGGCCAAGCCTGGATGGTGGCAAGGGGCAAAGCCTGCCACCTCGTGAGTGATCTGCAGATCCACGTGCAATGTCCAAGGAGCAACGAAAGAAACGGTAAGATTCAGCCCATGCCCCCGGCTCAACCAGCAGCCAGAAAAACAACCCCCAGAGTCCGGACGGGCAGGAGATGGTGGAGTTTTGCATTGCTCCGGACAGTCCTGCCCTCCCAGGGAGATGTGTCCCCAGGAGGGATGCAGCATTGTGGTCCACAAGTCCCTCCACCAAGCACAGGAAGAGCTCTGAGGTCTCACTCAGAGCCAGGGGGACAAACCCTGTGTCAGGGCCTGCCCCGTGCAGAGTCTGCAGGACCCTGCGGGGTCCAGCCAGGGCGACTGCGTCTCTCACCCACGAACCAGCAGGATCAACCGCGGGGCTGTGGCCCGTGACCTTCCCACCTTGGTCACAGCGTCGCACCCCTAGGAAGAAAGGAAAAGCACCGCGTTAGTGTTTAAGGCCAGGCTGGTCGCAGAGGGACAACCCACCCCTGCCACCCCCACCAGCCCAGCTTTTGATCCTGGAGGCACCGCGGCGCTCGGGGCCAGCAACCCGCCGCGGGCGCTCGCCTGCCGAGCCCGTCGCGCTGGGGCTGGAAGCTCTTCCCACCTTCCCACTCGCTTTGACTCTTCGCCAGCCAGCCAAGGTCACTTCGCACGCCCGGCGTGAAAAACCAAACTCCCCGGCCGCCGCAGCACGCGCCGCCCCGGCTCTGCCTCCGCGCGGCTCCCCGCAGCCCCAGCCCCGGCCCCGGGAAGGAGCCGCCGGGCAGCTCCCAGCAGGGCAGCGGCGAAACAGGGCCCTGCTGGCTTGCGAGCTCCCGCGCCGCCCGGCTGCCCCGGCCCTCGGACGCGTCCGCGCCGGGACTAAAGGCCAAGGGCGGGTTGCTTTGCAGCCTCCCCCGGTCTGGCTGCTCCCGGGGCGGCTCTCGCTGCCAGCACTAGCAACCTCAGACAGCAGGACCGTGTCAGGGAAAGTCTGACCCAGCGTTAACCGTGCCGGCGCCGCCTTCGGGCGCAGCGAACCCGGGACGCCCGGCTCCCCGCACGGACCGCCCTGGGAAACGCGGCCCCTGGCGCAGGGGCACCCGTTTTAACGCGTGCGGGAGAGCAAACGAAGACAAGGACCTTTGGGGTGAAACATGCCCCTACAAGAGGCCCCAGCACCCTTCAAGCTAATGTGACTTTTGCACAAGGTGAAGGAGTTTTTTCCCTTCCTTGCTTGACTGAGAGAGGCACAGAGACGGGGCCAGCAGGAATACGGCCTCTTGGTCCCCTCTAGCCCCACTCAGGGCACTCGGGACCGCACCAGGGACCGCACAGCCACGAGCTGTGCCTTGGCCCTCTCCTGCCTCAGTTTCCCTGCCTGGAAGAGAAGGTGCCTTGTCTCCGCTCCCTGGTGCTCCAAGACTGGCAGGGAGAAGGGGTAGAGACAGGCAGCGAAAAGAAACCAGGAGGCTGAGCCGCATCCCAACACAGCGCTCGGAGGGAGACGCTTTCCGG
This sequence comes from Rhea pennata, assembly GCF_028389875.1. Taxonomy (NCBI): domain Eukaryota; kingdom Metazoa; phylum Chordata; class Aves; order Rheiformes; family Rheidae; genus Rhea; species Rhea pennata. Next base: position 8,166,174 of record NC_084680.1, read on the forward strand.
CCGCTCCGTCCCCCGGCGGCGAGGAGGAGGGGATCGGAGAGGCGCCCCGCGGCTGCTCCCGCAGGCCTCGCTCACCGTCAGAGCTCGTCGCGGGCGGCCGAGCGGAGCGAGTGGCCCGCGCCGCCCCGCGAGTCCTTCAGGGTCTTCCGCGAGCCGTTCCAGCCCGTCTCCTTGGAGTCGTCGTCCCAGATGGTGGAGGTCTCCGTGTCGCTCAGCCAGTTGCTGTCCCCGGCGTAGTGGGTGGGATACACCAGGAGGGGGTGAGCCGAATACACCAGCAGGTCCCGCGGGGCGAAATGCCGCTTGTAGTCCTCGCTGGGGAAGGCAGGGCGGACGCGGGAGAACGCATCCAAACACGGAGCGCGGCGAGGAAGGGGCTGGGAAAGGGGGACCGACCGCCCGGAGCTGGGGCAGCCACCGCCCGGGGCGGGCGACGGCGAGGAAGGCGCCTGCCCCAACGCCCGGAGAAGGGGTCCCGGGAAAAGCGAGGCGCTGGGCCGCGCGGCCTCCCGCCGCCCCCCGAGCCCTCCCCGGCTCTGAGGCAACGTCTCAAACCGCGGCCAAGGCGCCGCGCCGGGGCCAGGCCGGCCGGGGAGCTCCCCCCTCACCCACCCCCGCCGCCATCGCCCTCCCCGCGCCCGGCTGGGGAGCAGCGCCCGGCTCGGGCGGAGGGAGCGCGGCGGCGCGGCTTCGGCTCGCGCGCGGGGCGCCCGGCTGCCCCTGGTTCACATCCGTCCGTGTCCCCCCCCCCCCAAACCAGCCTCCCTTTCCGGCGGGTCCCGGCACCGCCGAGCCACGGGGCTGAGATCCCCGGCTCCATCCGCGCCGCCGGCCCCACCGCCACCTTCCCCGCGCCGGCACGGGGCCATTTTCCAGCGGCCGGCGGCCAAGCGGCACCCTGGGGGGAATGAGCTCATGCAGGCAGATGTTTTTCTTCGGCGTGAGTAACACCAGGGAGGACGGGGCGACGGAGGAGAAGAAACACGTGTTCCTCGGCCACTGCGGCCCCCTCCTCCTCCTCCTCCTCCTTACTTGGGGTGCTTGTCGTACATGATGGGCAGGAACTCGTCCACCGGCAGCATTTTGGAGAGGGGCTCGGCGGCCAGGAGCTTCCGGGCGCCGCGGCGGGAGATGGCGTAGGCCAAGGTCCAGTAGGAGTAGCTGGCCACCACCAGGTTTCGCACGCCCTCCACGGGCGCCTCGTCCTCGGCGTTCACCTGCTTCCGGCCCAGGTAGCTGCGGGCGAGCGGTGAGGGCCGCCGTGGGCGCCCCACGCCTCGGCCCCCGCGCCGCCCCGGCCCCCCGCACCTACATGAGGTCCCAGTCCCGCTGCGCCCGCTCCAGCTCCTCCATGAGCCGCCGCAGCCGCGCCGGGAAGGAAACCTCGAAGCGCACGTCGTCCTCGAAGACCACCGACCGCTCCAGCCCCCGGGACGCGATCTGCGGGGAGGGCGGCGTGGCGTGAGCCCCCCCAGCCCAGTCCCCCAGCCGGCCCCCCAGCCCGGCCCCCTACCTCCTTCCAGACGTTGTAGTGGCTGAGGAAGCAGCCGACCTCGCCCTTGGTGAGCGTGCGGCCGGAGAAGGGGTCGTAGTAGCCCGGCAGCAGGTCTACGCCCAGCACCTTGATGTCGCTGCTGTTGAGGGCGCTGCGAGGCGAGGGGCCGCGTCGGCGAGAGCCTGCTCGGCTGGGCCTGCCCCCCGGCGCGGGGACGCGTCCCGCCGCCGCCGCCCCCCGCCCGCGGTCACCTGCCGTCCACGGCGTCCACCACCCGCGGGGCGATCTCCAGCTCCCGCAGCGAGTCCAGCATCCGCCGGCGCCGGTCCGGCCTCCGCACCAGGTTGATGAGGAAAATCTAGGGAGGAAGCAGAGAGTCTCGCCAAGGGAGGGGGGCACGGCACCCCACAGCCGTGGGGAGCCACCCGGCTGCCTCCTTGGTGGGGAGATGCTCTGCGGCAGGACGCCTGATAGGGGAGCAGGAGGAGGGACGGACGGAGGGACCGGAGGGACGCGCGGACGCCGGGGGGTCCCTCAGGCGCTCACCTCATCGAAGCCCATCTTGGTGAGCGGCTTGGGCAGGAGGGAAATGTGCCTGGAGCGCTGCATGGGGGGCCCGTCCACTGCGGGGAGACGGGACGTGGGGCTGGGGGGGACTCGGCCGCGGCCATGGCCCCACCGCCGGGACCGACCCCGGCTGGCAGCACCCCCGAGCCGACAGAGCCAGGCAGCCCCACGCAGCGCGCGCAGGCAGCAGTGGGGTGAGCCCCAGCTCGGGGCGGGGGACGTCCCCAGGGGTCCCTTCACCCGCGGGCGCTCACCCATGGCTTCCAGCGTGAGATGCACAAAGTTGACGCGCTCGTCCTCCAGCGTCTGGTGGGCCTTCACAGGGACGTTGATGTAGCCGAAGCGCTGCTGGTTGCACACGTGGACCTCCACACCTGCCGGACGGCGTGGGTGAGCACCCTCGGCCAGCGGCCCCGCCGCCCGCCCTGGCACCGCCACGATCCTCCCGTGGGCCACCAGCACCTCACCGGCGGCCTGGCACGAGTAGGCAAAGACGATGATATCATCGAAGGACCAGGTGTAGTTGGGGTGGGGAGGGTAGAAGGCCAGCCGGGACGTCTCCTCCTTCCGCAGGTCGATCAGGAACGTGGCGTAAACCATGGGGACAGCGAAGCAGCCTACGCGCTGGCGGTTCTTGGTGGGGAAGTAGTCGGCCGTCCGGCGGTAGTACCCCTACGACGCACATTGGCATGATGCCTCGACCATCCCATGGGCTCCTCCATCCCACACTACAGCACACGGCAGCAAGGGGAGCCGCAGAGATGCTGTTCCTGAGGACATGGAGCAGCATGGCACGGGGGAAAACACCAGTGGGGCTCTCTGGGGCATGCAGCAGCCCTGCAGAGTGAGCCAGGCGCCCACAGCATACCTGGGGCGTTATCCCGCACCAGAAGTTGGAGTAGTAGGTCTGGGAGTCCAGCATGGGGGCGACCACTGACTTGTTCTGCGCCATGAGGAACTTGAGGGTCTGGTTGTTGGTCAGGATGCTGTCCGTGTCCACAAACTAGGGGCAAAACACACATCCCGCAGGTCCGGATCTGCCACCCTCAGCCACAACTCCCATCTGCCACCTCCTACACGGTGGCATTTGCCCTGGACACGGGAGGCACAAATGGCTGTGGGGGGATGTCAGGGGCACGGTCCTGCTCGCCCCGTTTCCAGTTTCCTCACCAGGATGTAATCAGCCCGCTGCTCCCGGGCGAAGGTCAGAGCCTCCTGCTTGAGCCGCATGAGGTTTTCATAGCGTTTGTCGCTCCAGTGCTTGGGACCGAGTTCGTCAGGGTAGGAGCTGCACCGGGGAAAGCAGGGGTTAAAACAGCGGCCGCCGGGAACATCTAAACTCGGTGCACACCGCGTGCCGGCCGGCTGAGTCAGCTCAGCCAGGGGCAGCGTCTGATCTGCCTCGCTGCAGGCTCGTTCTGGCAGCGGCCGCGCTCCGGAGCGGAGGGGATGGGTGGGTGGGTGGGTGCCCTCTCCCAGCCCCCCAGCCCCGGGTCCGTCCTTGCGGGCGACACGGCTCTGCGGGCAGGGAGAAGGGGGGAAACCCGAGCCCAGGGCGGCTTCGCGGTCGGGTCGGCTTCCCCGGCAAGCGCATTCCAGGCGGAGGGGCTGGGTGGAAACAGGCTCTCGCTGTCTGCAGCTAGGTCCGGGGCCTCCCGCCCCGAGCGAGCCCGGGGCGGACCCATGCCGCCAGCCTGGGCACTCGCCCAGCGGCTCTGGGGAGCACACGCAGCCCGGGCACTATGCTGTGCTGGAGACAGACCTCTGCCATGCCAAGACACAAATGATTTTCAATGCCACCAGCGAGCTGGCACCCAGAGCCCATCCTAAACCAGGCCAGAACTGCCCCAGGCTAGAGGAGGGCAACGGAGCATCTTCTGCAAAAAGCTCTGCAGGGATCAAACACCCCCATATAAGGAAACGCAACGGGGAGAGGCTGCAGGAGGAGGAGGTGCAAGGCACCAAGGTCTTGCAGCCTGCGTCTTGCAGCCGGCCGCTGCTCCAGGCCCTTCCCCGGCAGCCGGGTAGGGAGCCGGACAGGGCCCTGCAGCCTCACCTGGGCTCCTCCTCCGCGCGCCACTGCACCGAGTGGTAGTCCTTCCCCACAGCCGTGAGCCATTCCCGCAGCATCGCCGTGGTGTTGTCTGAGTTGTGGTCTGTCACGCACCTGGGGAAGAGGCAGAGACGTCAGCTCAGCTCTGGCCCAGCCCTGTATCCTGGCCCCAAACGGCCCCCCTCCATCCCGTGGGATTCAAGGAGGTCCCTGTATCGAAAAGAAGCGGATGGGGCTCAGCGCCTCCTCATCACAAACACGTGTCACGGCCCAGCGAGCGGCAGGGCAAAGAGATCGGGCTGCCCGGTCTAACACCCACTGCACAGGTCGCCTGGTCACTGGGTGCCTCAGTTTCCCTCTGTACAGCAGGGCTTTGCCCATCCCTGCAAAGGCAGCTGAGAGCTAGCTCAGGGGAAGGCAGTGGACAAGGAAACGGGCAGGTTAACCCAGCTCCAGGGGGCAGGATTGGTGCCCATCACAGCCCCCACCTCCAGACAGCACCGGCAGCCCGAAGACGTGGCTCCCCCCCCAAAGGGAGCCGAACAAGCCCCTCTTCCCAGCGCTGTAAACGCTTCTAGAGCCGAGACGCTGACACCAGCAAACGAAGGAAGCGGCATTTGCTTGGAAAATTAACATGTAATTTGAAGTAATCCCGACGGCGCTTGCAGGAGAGGGCACACAGAGGGGTAATTTCTTCCAAATTGCCGCCTTGCCGGCCACAGCTCCGGACAGTGCACGCCGGCCTGCGGCCACCGGCTCTCCTTTCTCCTCGGCCCATCCTTCTCCCAGGCCCAAATTAGCTCATGCCGAGCTTTGCCTTCCCAGTCCCAGCCCCGCCGCCTCCCACCCCGGACCAGCGCGGGCTGGGGCAGAGGACGGACACTCCCTCCCCGTCCGTCCGCACACCGCATTGCGCCGACCGGCTCCAGCGCTGTTCGCCCGGGAGCCGCTCGGAGGGGAGGCTCCGACCGAGCTGAGCCCCACATCGCGCCGGTGGCGGCCCCACAGCCCCCAGCCCCTGCGAGGGGGCCGAGCGGCACTAGCTCTCCAGCAGACCACACTCCAGACCCCCCCCCCCGGAGCAGGGGCAGAGCCGGGGCTGCCGGCTCCCGCGTGCCGCTCGGGGCTCGGCGGCAGCAGCACGGAGACGCACGCAGATGGCAAAGAAATCAGATGCTCTTAAAAAGCGCCGTTCGGCCCCGCCGGCCAGAGCAGGCTCCCGGGGGCCCCGGCAGAGCGGACGGCCCTCGCCGGGCGCACAGCACCCACTGGGTGACTCCCGCCACGGCCCAAGCATCCCGCACCCGCTCCGGCCGGGACCCTCCGCCCCAGCCGGCCCGCCGCAAGGACGGGCTAGGCGGAGGGGAACGGGGACTCCTCTCCCAGCCGCCACCCCCGGCACCGGGAAGGGGTTTTGGGGGGGAGGGGGATCCTTGGGAAAGAGGAGGGACGGGACCAAGCCCTGCGCGGGGTGGGGGCGGCGTTTCGTGCTGATGTGGACAGTGTTCCCCCCCCCGGGCTCCCTTCCCCTCGCCGGCCCCACAACTTTGGGAGGGGAAAGGCGGTGGGGTGAGGGGGGAGGGATTTCCTGCCTCTGGGGCCAGAGGGGCAGTGCCCCAGCACTGGCTGCGCTGTGGGGCAGCCCCCCCAGCAGGGCCGGTCCCCCTCTCCCCAGAGTGCCCAGCAGGTCCCCCACACCGGGCAGTGCCACCCTGTGCTGGGTGCATTCCCAGCCCTCCGGTAGGGCACTTACCTCCGGGGTCCCTGCTCCCCCAGGGATCCCCGTGACCCACAGGGGTCCCCATTTCCCCCCCCCCCGGGTCCCCACCCTCTCCTGTCCCCCCCCCGGGTCCCTGTTCCCTCCAGAGATCCCTGTTACCCCTGCAATAGTCCCCATTGCCCGTAGGGTCCCCCCAGGGTCCCTGTTACCCCCGTGGTCCCTCCAGGACCCCCATCTCCCAGTTACCCCTGTTACCCCATGGCCCCCGTACCCCACAAGGTCCCCATCAGCCCAGAGTCCCCCTTCCCCAGGCTCCCCACTGCCTCCCCACGGTCCCTGCTATCCCCACGGTCCCCACTACCCACCCCGATCCCTTCAGGACCTCCGTGTCCCACAGGGTCCCCGTCACCCCTCTTCCCCCCAGGCTCACTATTACCCCGGGGTCCCCATTCCCCCAAATCTCCCTTCCCCCTAGGGTCCCTCCAGCGTCCCCAGCGCCTCCGCAGCCCCCCGACGCTCCCTGTTATCCCCGGGGTCCCTCCAGCCCCCCCGACGGCACCCGCTTCCCCGGGGGCCCCGCATCGCCCCGGGGGCCCCGCCGCCCCCCGGGGGGCCCCGCCGCCCCTCACCACAGGGCGGTGCTGGCGGCGGGGAAGTCCAGGCGCTCCAGGGCGCCGAGGCAGTGCGGGAGCGAGTGCTGCGCGTTGCGGGCCAGCAGCGCCAGCACCAGCCGCGGCGGCGCGGGGCCGGGGCCGGGGCCGGGGCCGGGGCTGGCGGGGCCCGGGGGGGCCGCGCCCGGCGCCGGCGCCGGCAGCAGCAGCAGCAGCGGCAGCAGCGGCAGCGGCAGCGGCAGGAGGGCGCGGAGCGGCCCCGCGGCGCCCATGGCGGAGCGCGGAGCGCGGCGGCGGGCGGGGACGGGGCGGGCTGAGACCCAGCGCACTCAGCGCACCCCCCGCCCCCGGCCCGGCCCCCGCTCCCCTCCCTCCCTCCCTCCATCCCTCCCTCCCTCCCTGCGGGACCCCCGTGGCGAGGGGACCCCGCTGCGGGGGGAGCCCGCATCAGGCTTGCACTCACCCCCCCCAGCGTTCCCCCCCTCCAAAAATATATATATATACACATAACACCCCCAAATACCCCCTGGCCGGGCGGGAGCTTGCTTTCCACCCAGGCAGGGTGTTGCAGCCAGGGCGCAGGGCACCGCGAGCCCCGCGAGCATCCCGCGAGCTCGGCCCCGGCGCAGCGGGGCGCCGGCCCGTCAGCACCCCGGGGCGCGCGCCCCCGGCGCGAAGGGCCTGCCGCAGGCACGTCGGCAACGCGGCCAAGCAGCCCCGTGGCCTTGGAAACATCCAGCCAAAAATGCTGGTTAACCACCAGATCCGTAAACAGCGTCGTCAGCTCCCGGAGCAAGCACCGGCTGGGAAGACGGCCGGATCCCCGGGAGGAACCGCCGCGTGCGCCCGCGCGGCCGGCTCCAGCGCGGGCTGCGCCCGGCCCGACCTTCGCGCCGGCCCCGGCCGCTGCGGCTCCGTCGCCCCGCACCGCGTCTTGGCTCGACTCCCGGCAATCTCTGAAAAGGCACCAGACACGGAGTGATCGCAGGGGGCTTGGGGAGGAGGAAAGTTTCCCGCAGCCCCTGGGAGAAATGACCCAAAAGCAGAAACGGAAAAGACGAGAGGGAAAGCGCCCGGCACGCGCTGGGTCCGGCCTGCCGCGTTTCCTTCCTTGCCGGCAGCTCCATCCCGGGAAGGGAAAACCCAGGGCGCTGGGAGCCGGGGCTGGAGGCAGCGCTGTTCCCAGGGACGCAGTTTCCCCATCTCCCAGCTCTCCTTCGTTCCTGGGCGTTAATTATGCCCCCGTGGGGGGGAGTTTCGGCCGAGTGGGAAACCGGTACTTCTCCCTGCTCCGTACGGACACCAGCATCCGTGGGATGGAAGATGCTCCGAGGGCTGGTGGCAGCGGGATCTCAGGGACCCCGTCAGCTCCGGAGGGAGCCCCTCACCCAGGGGTGCTGCTGGGTGGCCCGGGGGGGTGGCCAGGAGAAGAGCGGGGACCTCTGCTGCCCTTGGAGGTCCCATCCCCGCAGGCCGGCAGCCTCCTGCCGCGCAGCCGGCTGCTGCCATCTCCCGGTCCCGAGCGCCGCTGCCGCGCGCCCGCTCGGCCTTGCGGCGACGCAGCCCCAGGGCGCAGGGGTCCCCCGTGGGGGGGGGTCCCAGCGGGGCCGGCCCCACGGCCGATCCCCCCTCCCCCCCCGCGCCGCAGCCGCCACAGCCCTCCGCTGCCCCGAGCGCCCGGGGATGGGCACGCGGCTCTCGCGCTGCAGAGGTTGTTCAGCGCCAGAAATAAATACGGGGCGGGGGGGGGGGGGGCTGTTCAGGGGCCTGGGGCCCCGAAATGCCAAGCAGGGCCCTGCCGAGGCTGCAGCCCGGCGAGTCAGGCAGCAGCTCCAGCTCCCTTCTGCCAGGCGAAGGAAGGGGCAGCGTTCTGCACCGCGCCGTGGGGAAACTGAGGCACGGGCAGGGCTGGGCTGCAGCCGGCACGAGGCCAGGCAGCCCTCTGCCTCGCCTTGCTCCGCTGAAATCGCAGTCATTCCTAACAGAGAATAATTACAATTTTTCCCCCTTTTCCTGACACAGCTGAAGAGGGCAGGGTAGAGCTGGCAAGGCCTGGGCGTGGATACGCCCTGTGTGCGTGTAACACCACATGCACACGCACCCTCGTGTGTGCTGCACACACAGCCCGTGCACACCCACACCCATGCACACTCCTCATGTGCACACACACACAGCCCGTGTGCACACAGGCTGTATACATGCACACATCTCCTGCGTGCACACATACTGCGTGCATGTAGCCCACAGTGTGCACACACACTGCATGCACACACACCCCATTTGCACACACACCCCATGTGCACACATACTGCATGCATGCAGCCCACAGCGCACGCCCACCCCCATTTGCACACACACTGCATGCACACTCACTGCATGCACACACACCCTGCATGTACACATACTGCATGCACGCAGCCCACAGTGCACACACCCGTATTTGCACACACACTGCATGCACACACGCCCGACATGCACACATACTGCATGCACGCAGCCCACAGTGCACACACGTACTGCATGCACACACACCCCCTGTGTGCACACACTCTCCATGCCTGCGCACACGCTGTGTGCACACACAGCACATGCACACGCCAGGCTGGCTACCTTCGGCCTCCCAGCATATCTCATGCACGGTAAAATAAACCGCTTTCAGACACCGCTCAGCTGTGCTTTAAACGACACCTCGCGAGCGAGTTTTGGCCGTGCAACTAAGCAGCCCGCGCGAGCCCAGGCCGTCACCGACGCTGCCTGCCGGCGGGCCCGCGGCATGGTCCTGGGGGGCAGCCGCTTGCCAGGCTCCGCGCTGCCCGGTGCCTGCCCCGTTGGCACTGCAGGGCCGGGTCGTGGGCGCTCGCCGGCTCCATGGCACCTGCAAGACCGGCGGTGGCGTGAGACACCCTGGCCCGGGTGGAAACCACGCAGCTCCGGAGCGCAGCCCGCGCTGGGAAAGCCCCCAAGCACCTTGCCTAGCCATTTCTGAAGTCCCAAACGCATTCGGCCGGGCCGTGAAATCTCCTTTTGCATGGAATTGCTATTATTTTTATTTTTTGTTCAGCCTCTCGCTGCAAAGCAGCCGCGGGGCGCTGCGTCTGCCGGAGATGCCGGCCCGGCTCCGGCCGGCGCGGGGACCGGCAGGTGGTGCCCGCGGCCCGGCCTGGGCGCCGGGCGCAGGATTGGTCCCAAGCAGGAGCTGGCCCAGCCCAGGCATCCCTCCACGTCCCGCTGCAAAGAGCAGCCGGCAGCGATTCCCCCGTCTCGCTGCAGAAGGACGTGCCGGGGAGGCCGGGGCCGGGGGGGGGGGGGGGAATGGGGCACCCCACATCCCCCCCCTGCACCCGTCGGGACCGCGCCAAGCGGCACCGAGCCGGGCTGGGCCCCGGAGCCCCCCGAGACGGGGGTGAAACCCCATCCGGCCGCCCAGAGACGCTAGCGCTGGCTGGAGTCCCGTCAGCGCAGTATGTTTTTTTGGAGGCCGAAAGTCTCTTTGGGACGTGGGGCTGCGGTTCGCGGGCCGTTTCCGGCCTCCCTTCTCCACCCCTTCCTTTAAAGGTTCTAGGTTTTCCATCCAAACCTTTGAAAAACCCTTGGTTGCCCAAACGTCACTTTTTTTTTCTCATTTAAAAGGCTCCGAGGTGGCCGCAGAAAACAAAGTAAAACGCGCGCAGGGCAACGGGAAACGCGGCGGGCGCTCGAGCCCCCCGGGCTGCCCGCGGCCCTTCGCGCCCCCGCGCCGGGGCCGGGGCAGGCGGGACGAACCGGGGAGGCGGCGGGGGCCGGGGGCCGGGGGGGGGGGTCCCGAGCCGGCGGGGCCGGCGCCTCCCGCCAGCCGCTCCGGCGTTTCGGCGGGGGCCGGCCGGAGCCCGGGCGGCCGGCGCGATGCCCGTCCGTGCGTTCCCGGGCGCTGAGCGCCGGGGCGGCCGTGGAAGGGCCGTGCCAGGCCCCTGCTGCCGGGGGGGGGGGGGGGGGGGGACGGGGACGGGGACGGGGACGGGGACACAACGTTGGCAGTGATGGAGAGTAGGTGTTTGAAAAGGTTTTGTTTTTCGGCTGACCCGCCGAGCCGGCGTGACCCCGCGGCCCCCCCCCAGCCACCCCTGCTCCTCCGTCCCAATAGAAACCGGGCACATTCCTGACCTCGGGGGGGAAAAGTTTAAAAACTCCTAGCGAGGAGACAATGCCGGTGCGGTGGCATTGATTTAGGGGCGCCTCTTTCCATCACAAAGGCGAGACAAAGGCGCTCGGCGCTGGGAAAGGCCCTTCGGCTCCCGGCTCAGGAGCGGGGCTGCGTTATTGTGCGCCGGGAGCCGTCCTTACGCACAGGGCCAGCGGCGAGTTGGGTCCCCAGCCGTCCCACTGGGTCCTACCAGATTTTACCAGGTCCCATCTGATCCAGCCAGGTCCCACCGGGTCCTATTAGGTCTCACCAGGTCCCGCCAGGTCCTCATGAGTGACACCAGGTCCCACCAGATCCTACCAGCTCCTATTGGGTCCCACCAGATCCTACTAGATCCCCTCAGGTCCCGCCAGGTCACCATGTGTCCCACCAGATCCTAGTGGGTCCCATCAGGTCCCACAGGGTCGCACTGGGTCTCACCAGGTCTATACCAGCTCCTCTCAGGTCCCACCAAATCCTACCAGGTCCTACCAAATCCCAGTGGGTCCCATCAAGTCCCACTGGTTCCCACTAGGTCTCACCAGGTCCCATGGGGTTGCACTGGGTCCCAACAGGTCCCACTGGGTCCTGTTGGGTCCCACCAGGCCCCTTCAGATTCCGATGGGTCTCCTAGGGCCCATTCGTTCCCACTAGGTCGGTCCAGCCAGGTCCCATTGGGTTGCACTGGGTCCCACCAGGTCCTGCTGGGTCCTATTGGGTCCCACCAGATCCCACCAGGCCCCACCAGCTCCCAGTGGGTCCCCTAGGTCCCACCAGGTCCCACTGGAGCTGCTGTCCTAACCCTGCAACCCACTCCTCACCCTCCCCGCCGCAGGGACATGGGTCCCCCAGGGACCATGGCCGGTGCCTTCGTGGGGTGCCATCGTCACCAGGGGGGACCAGCCGCAGCGGGGAGGTGGGCTCCCTCCACGTCCCCCCACGGCCCCTCGGGGCCAAGCCGAGGGCTCCCGGAGCCCCCAGGCGCCGGCGGGGAGCTCGGAGCCGCCCCGGGCCAGGGGGCTTCGGCCGGGACCGGCCACCCCGGCAGCGCCGCTCGCCCGCGGCAGCCGTCCCGGCCGGACAGCCCGGAGCCGGGCGCGCGGGCCGGGCCGGACGAGGACGCGCCGGCCACCGCCCGCGCTGCCTGGCAGCGCCGGCCCCTCGCCGGGATATCGGGGGACGGGTCCGCAGGCACGAGGACGAGGGACGAGGGATGAGGGACGGCTCTGTGCGCGCCTCAAAGGGGCTTTGTGCGCCCCGGGGCCCGCGGGCGCCCGGCACCGCGCGCCGGCACGGGCACCGCGCCGGGAGCCGCCGGCACCGGCAGCCTCGCGCCCGCGGCCGCCCCCTCCCGCTGCCCCTCCGCCAGCCCTGTGGCCTCGGCAAAAGCCCCCCGGAAAAAGCCCGGAAAGCGCTCCAGAAGACGCCCGACTTACGGTGTCCTCTGCCCGCAGAGCCCAGACCCGTCTCCCGACGGCTTCCCAGTGCCGCCGGGCTCCGAGGCTGCACCGAGACGGTGGCTTTATTTTTTTAACAGGAGAAATATTTTTCTCCAGTTGCTGGAGGATCTTCCGAGGGAAAAAAAAAAAAAAAAAAAAGCTGGAAACAAGTTCATTGGCTTTTTTTTACCCTCTCTCTCTCCTTGCCCTATTTTTTTTTTATTTTTATTTTTTCCCTTTTTCCTGGCAGCCCGGGGAGGAAGGGAGCTGCCAAGGTGATGCTTTTTGGAAAGAGGGGAGCGCTGCTGAGAGAGGCACCCACGGCCGGGGGAGCCCGGGGAAAACTCGGCGCCTTCTCCGGGCTCCCGGCTAGCGGAGGGAGGGAGGGAGGGAGGGAGGGCGGCCGCCCCGGCCGGGGCTCGCGGCCCGGCGGCAGGTGGAGGGAGCGCGAGGCCGCGCGCCGGCTAAACCCCGGTGACATCATGGGGTAGTGGGTTTTTTTTTCTTTCTTTTAATTTTTCTTCTTTTTTTTTCTCCAAGACGAAATTTAATTTGCAGACGACTTCCTCCGCCGCCTGCGCACTTCCAGGCTTTACAGCAAAGCAAATTCCTCCGAAGGGCGCCGAGGCTCAGCAAGCAAATGGAGGGGCTGAGCGCCCCCCCCCCCAAAAAAAAAAAAAAGCTAAAAAAAAGAAAAAAAAAAAACAGACCCCCAACCCCGCACGGGGCCGGGGGCTCGGGGGGCCGCTCCGGGGTTACGGGGCGCTGCGGCGGGCCGAGGGCGGCTCCGGCGCCGGGGCGGGCTCCCGCGGGGCTCCGGGCGGCCCGGCCCCGCGCTCCCCGACCCGCCGGCCCGGCTTTCCCCTCGTCCCTCTTCATTTTGTTTAGCAACTTGTCAGGTTTTCCATAAAGGAGGGGGAAAGATCAAGCCGATCTTTTCATCAGTGTGGGAAAAAAAGTATCTCGCTAATCCATATTTATTGGTGTGAGGAGCCGGGGGGGGGGTACCCTGATGGTCAGGAGCGAGGGACAGAAGGGACAGTTTAAGGCTGCCCTTTTCGGCGAGGTCACATGTCACCAAAAATCTTTTGGTTGTCTTTGGATTGGTTACATTCTGTTCTCTTTTTTTTCAATTGAGGTTGCCAAGCAACTGGCTAAGACCAGCCAAGATATTTTCTTTATTACAAGTGGAGCAGAAAGCAGCAAGGAGGAGAGAGATAAAAAAAAAAAAAAAAAGAAGAAGAAGAAGAAGAAGAAGAAAAGAGGGACGAGAAGAAGTTTAGACAATTAACATTTATAGGATCACATAACTTCATTAACTCGGCCGAGATTTGGCAAAGAGACTTTTTTTATTAAAAAAAAAAAAAAAAAAAAAAAAAGGCAAGCCGGGGTGTCGGGGCTGCGGGGAGCGTTTAGGAATTAAAGCCAGTTAAAAGGCCGGCAGGTCCAGCCGCTAAAACAATGCCGGAGCGGCCGGAGCGCGGCGACGGCTTCCCCCGCCGGCGGACACGGCTCCGACCTGCCCAGGACGCCGCAGCTCCCAGGGACCCTCCAGGGCAGCGCCGGGTCCCCGAGGCGCCGATGGTGCTTTTTTTTTTTTTTTTTTTTTTTTCCTTCTCCACCCCCCCCCCAAAAAAAGCCTGATTTCTTTTGATTTTTGCACTCCTAGGAAATGGGGTTATTATTAATAACACTAGCAGGGAGGCGCAAGGAGGCAGGGAGGCGCGCGCAGCACGCTCCTGCGGCCAGCGAGCCCGGCCCCTCCGGCGCGCGCGGAGCTGAGGTTTCCTCCCCGGAGCCGCCGTCTCCCCCCGCCGCGGAGCGGGCAGGGGCTGCCCGGGGCCGCGGTGGTCCCGCGCGCGGCGATGCTTTCCCGCGGGTTTTGCCTCCCTGGGGTTAACCGCAGGTGCCCGGCTTGCAAAAACCCTCCCCGAGCAGCGGGGAAGGAGCCTCCTCCGGGCAAAGCATCCCTGCCTCCGGGCCGGCCCCGGGTCGCGGATTCCTGCCCCCCCCTCCCCCGGGAAGCCCCCGGGGAACCAGCAGAGCTAAGGGCCGGGGTTGGGTTTGCCAGCCCGCCCGGAGCCCAGCGGCCGGGGGACACCAGCCACCCAAGGGTGGCCTCATGCTGCACCAGCCCGGGTGCCACGCTGCCCCCAGCCCGGGAGCCCATCGGCCGTGGCCTCGGGCAGTGCCGCTTCGAGCATCCTCGGGGCTGCGGAGGTGCCGCTTCCCCAGCACGACCGGTTCTGCTCCCCACGTGGCCGGTCCCTGCGAGGAGGAGACAGGGCAGAGCGAGGGAGGCCAGCCAGCAAGGCCCCCCGCTTTTCACCGCAGCTGCGGGGACCCCGCCGCGCCCGGGGGTCCCCGGCGGGCCGGGGGCTGGGTGTCTCGGGGCCGGGGGTGCCCGGGGGCAGGGGGAAGCAGGCGATGCCCTGGCTCTCTCCCGGCCGGAGCCCGCAGCTGCCGGCCTCCAAGTCACTAATATTCATTAGGGGGAAACAATGAGTGTTATTTATCGGAGGTGCTTTCGCTGCCGTGGGGGGCTGGGGGGCAGGTGACCCCAGGGCCCCCCGGGGACCCTGGCAGGACGCCCCCCCCCCCGGGCAGTGCCACCCCCTCGCCCGCAGCAGCAGTGCCAGGGGCGTCCCCAGGGCTCTGGCCGGGCCCAAGCCAGGGCTCGGTGGCACCGGGGGTGGGGGGGCTCGACGGGACCCCCGGGTGGTGGTGTGGGGGGGGGAGGAGGCAAACCCCGGCAGAGGCAGCGTGGGGAGACCCCCGTGCGCCAGGGCGGCGGGGCCGGCGGGCCGGGCCGAGCCGGGCCGAGCCGAGCCGGGCCGAGCCGGGCCGGGCCGGCGCTGCCGTGTGGGAGCTGTGTCTTTAAGAGATGGCTGGCTCCAGGTTGCAGCTGCTGTTTCTGTGCTATAGAGACAGTGGAGATTCATTACTCCTAAAACACAATGGGCATTTATCACCCCGTGGTGTTATTCAAATCCAGTACCAATTGAAGGTCATCCCCATTCTTTTCTCGCCGGCTCTGCAACACATTTATTGTTGTGCCGTTCAACTAAAAGCCCGGCCCGGCCCCGGCGCAGCCCGCAGAGCCCCGGCGTGCGCATCCCTCCCGGGCGGATTCGGGACCCTCCCGGGTGGATACAACGTGCAGGACGAGGGGGCAGCGCCGGCGCGGCGCGGCGCGGCTGCCGCGGGAGGCGGCGCAGGTGCGGCGCGGGCGGCCGCCGGCCCCGCGCTCGCCCCGCGTTTGCCCCGCGGAGCCGCCGCCGCCGCCGCCGCTTTGCCTCGCCCCGTGGGAAGCGGCGGCCCCCGCGGGGCGCCCGCCGCAAGCCGGGCCGGGGGGCTGCGGGCCGCGCCGCGGGGCAGCGCCGGGGCAAAGCGCCGGGACTGGGCCGGGCGCCGGGATTCCCCCTCGCCGGGAAATGGCCCCAACTCCGTGGGAGCCGGTCGGTGAGAAGGGGCTGGGGGGAACGAGCCTGGATATTTTTTTCTTTTTTTTTTTTCTTTTTTTTTTTGGGGGGGGTGTTTTGTTTTCTCCCCCCCCCCCCCCGATCTGTGCGTTTGTAAATCTCGGCGATTTTAAAGTGCCTGAATTTTGAGGGCAGTTCGGCTGGAATTGGTCACATCTCCGAGGCAGGACCGGGGCGGCCGCAGCGCGGGGCCGGGGCCCCCGGCGAAACCCCCGGGGCTGCCGGGGGGCCCGAGCCCCGCGGCGGCAGCGCCGAGCCTCTGCTCGCACCCGAGCTGCTCCGCGAGGGATGAATTGCCAGTTTTCGCTTTCTGGCTTATTTTTCCTCTTCATATTGCTTTAATTTTTGCTTTTTTTTAAAAAAGAGGCTGAATTATTATTATCATTATTATTATTTATTATTTTTAGGAAGAGTAAGAAGGGAGTTGATAAAAATGAAATCCCTCGCTGTGCAATTAAATTGAAATCAGGATGAGAAGCATCGCGGCTGGGTTAGAAACTTGTTGGGGCCGGAGCAGCAGCTCTTTCCAGCTCCGCGCCGGCTCCGGCAGGGCCGAGGACCGGGCACCGGGGCCGGAGTGCGGCCGGCGGCAGCTCCGTGCCCACTCTGTACCCGCGTGTGTTTGTTTTCCAGGCTCCAGCCGGATCCCCCAGAAGATCCTGCGAGCCCGGGACAGGAATCTCTGCTCCTGATTGTCCAAACGCAATTCTTGTGCGATGGAGACATACGAACCAAGAATTGTGTCTGGACATCTGTAGCAGAGATTTCAACTTCGCCGGCTGGGCTTCAGGAAGGTGATTTGAGGCAGAAAAAAAAGGACCTTTCTCCCCAGACTCCATCTCAGCAAGGTAATAATTTTCTGGGCTGCCGAAAGGTGCAGGTGCCTGTGTAAGCCTAAATATAATTTCAAGGAAACTAAATAAATACGAGTGGCGATTCCTCACCTCTCAGCTCTGCCGGGCGTTTCAGTCCTAATGCGTCAAATATCCGCCGGGTCAAGCGCCGCTCGCGGGCTCCTCGCAGACGCGGCACCCCGGAGCCGCGCGGGGAGCCGGGCTGAGCCCACCACCTCCCCGGGTGCCGCCGGGCGGTGGGAGGGCACCGGCACCGGCGCTTTGCCGGGAAGCTGCAGGGAAGGAGCAGAGTGCGGCAGGCAGCTTCAGCCCTGCGGCTCTTTTTTGGTTTATCTTTTTTTTTCTTTTTTTTTCCCCTCTTAATTGCATTTTAATTTAATTTAATTCCGTGCTCCGCGGTGGGGACCTCTCTCCGTCAGGGGCCAAAGCAGGTGGTTTCCCCTGTGGGAGGGAAAGGCGAGCGGGGGATCCCTGGCTGCACGGCCCGCAGCTCCCCGCCGGCCAGGACCTCCTCCTCCTCCTCGCCGGAGGAAGGCAGCTGCAGCCCTGCGGAGGCCGTGCTGGCTGCGCCGAGTCTCTGCGGCGCCGGCCAACGCGCCGCCGCCACCGCCGCGCTCGGGCAGCGGGCGAGCTCGGCCTGGCTCCTTCCAGCGCCCGCCCCGGGCCGGGGGACCCAGCAGCGGGCGGCCTAGGGCTGCAGGAAGGGATGGCACCAGCACGGAGCAGCTAGGGAGAGAGCATCAAGCGGCCCTGCCCCGGGAGGCCGCCGCCGCCAGCGTCTCCGCCGCGGAAAGGAGCCGGGCGGGAGTGGAAGCGGAGGGCTGCTGCGGTCCGACATCCTCCTCCAGCCCCAACCGGAGCGGCCCCCATTAAACCGCAATCCGGAGGCTTCGAACAGTGAGGCTTTATGACTCCGCAAGCCAAGCGACTCTGTCGGGGCTGCCAAGGAAACCCAGGAGGAGGAGGGAAGCATTACAAGACCCGAGCAAAATTTCACCAAGAGCCGATGTAGGACAAAGCTTGAGGCAAAGAAGGTTTTAAAAGGCTTTTATTTCGAAAACTTTTGTTGCAGGATTTTGCTACATCCTTATTCCCCACTCCCCTCACCCAGCTTCCCTCACCTTAGTATTTCCAGCTTTTCTAGCAATGATTGGCAGCTTTTACTACAGCGGGAGCTAATCCATCCGGGTCTACCTGCGCTGGTAAGGGGAATAACGCTTCCCAAAGAAGGAGCTCGTCCTACCATGAACAAACAGCTCGGGGAGGGGAAATGAGAACAGAATAGTCCAGCCTAAGGCAAAAATGCAGTTTAGAAGCAGGGCAGACAGCAGAGCAGATTAACCTGCCTTTCCCCGCTGGGTTTTAGGCCTGTTTCAAGTTGCACACCACATAGGTTTGCTGCTTTCCAGCCGGTCCCTACCGTCACCTGGAATCCCCTTTCCACCGCCCCGGCGCGCCTTGCACGGGGCTCGCCCGCAAAGCCAACCGCGGGTGACTCCGGGGAAGAGAAGAGTCTTTGGCCCGGGCCATTTACAAATGGAGCAAGCTGGACTCAAGTTGCGGCAGCTGGATTTGAAAAGGCTGAATATTATTTCATTACCAATAATGTTCTCTGAAGTTAATGTTTCTCAGATGAAACAGCATCATAGCCCACGGGTACTTTTAGTTACACAGGCTACGGCAGGGTAAACACGCCAGAGGGGAGAAGTCAGACGAGGGAAGCTTTTTGCGACACCCTCTCCCCATCAGACAGAATAACTCCTCTGTCCGGTGCAGGACAGGAACGGCTCGGTGCGGTGACCACGCGCGGTGGCAGGGCCAGCCTGCCTGAGCAAAGGCTGGTGCAGCGCGCTGGTCACTGCAGCTGCGGGAGGTCCAGGACAGGGCAGGACAGGGAGCAGATCAGCTCCGAGATGTCCGGAGAGCAGCCCACGGAGGAGGCGAGCCCTCGGCCCCGGCAGACCCGCTGCTCAGACAGGAGCGCTGCAGTCGGGCTAAACCACGTGCTCTAGAAGCCGTGTATAAACCCAGGTGAGAAGGACGGAGGGGAGCATGAGAAGGACCACGGAAGAAATTTGCTCAGCACGTTTCAGACCTCTTGGCACCGGCACTATCTGCTCTGACCCTCCCCTGCGCTCCCATCAGGGCCGGCAGGCTGGCCAGTCCGTCCGTCCATCCAAGGAAACTTCTGGAAAACCGAACGGCATCCCTGTCCTAGCCGCACCGCGCACGCTCACTTCCACTGCGCTCCCAGGACTTCCTCAGAGCACGCAATAAGAAGCCTCCCCCTCCCACTGACGGAAGGGGTTAAAAGCCACTTTCTTTCTTTCCAGGTTTCGGCGTTTTTGCTGTGCGTTTCGAGCCCTAGCGGTTCCCCGGCCAGGCCTTCCCGGGCTCCCACCCTCCTCGGGCTGGTGACGAGAGACGTCCCCGCAGAGGACATGCACCCACCAAAGCAAGCAGCCGGGGCCGCGGGAACCTGCCCTACGCAGCGTCGGGCTCCGCACCTCGCCAGAAGCAACGCAGCTCCCCAGCGCTCCGTGTACGCACAGAATGAAACGAAGGCTGCTGAATTCTGTCCATCACGTTGACAGAAACATTGACGTTGTTGCCCTTACCAACCTCTACCGTCTTGGGCCAGGCATGGGTTTATTTACCCCCGGACCAAATGGTTATAAATCGATATTGTTCACTGGCTAGTACTTCACCCTCCTTTGGCTCAGGTATGAAGGAGGCATAAGGCATCAGAAAAACAAACTCAAAAAGCATAATGTTTCTCTCCCACTTCCCATGGATAATTAGCAAGACAAGTGCAGAGCCACTGCAGAGGTCGCTCAAGCTGTAATCTCCACCAGCTCATGGAAAAGCTAGTGAAGTTATCTTTTGTTTCCTTGCATTTCATGTCCCACTCTTCCCCAATCACTTTGTGGCTTGGTGCAGAGGCTATACAAAGACACTCTAATAAATAAGCATTGTGTGGAAAAGAATCCCCGCTTCCGGCACCAAAGCTGAGGCATCCCAGCCTTGCTACAAAGCAGCACAACTCCCCCAGAATGTCTCGCTGCCTGAAAAGACACATCATTCTACACAATTTTCAGTGCCCCTCTTCCTTCTGTCAAGGGAAAATAAAGTCCCACATGCAGCTGGTGCTCTCTGCTTGCTATGGTACCTGGAAGCGCAGTCGGGAGAGGTGAAAGGAGAAGCAAAAGATGGACGTGGTTGTGGTGCACAGCAGGCTGCATGTTGGCAGGGTTTTATTTGGATGTCTAGTAACAAGTGAACTCGTTAGGAAGATGTGGAGCCATGGACAGTTCAAGAGAGATTTGAGTGGGTTTAGGTTTTGGGTTGGGTTTTTTTTGCCCAGGGGTTTGGATTTAAGTCCTCTTGTTTTTCCAGGGTTCACCCGCCGTGTAATGTTGAGATGAAAAGCACATTATCCTGGTCCTGGAGTTTATAATCCAGCTCACCCTGCAGGCCAAGAAAAAAAAAAAAGAAAAATGGTTTGAATGTCACTTCGAAATACTAACTGCAAAGAGAAAGCAGCTCATAAAAAGATGGGGAGCGTTGGGGAGTGCAGAGGGGAAAGACTGAGGTTTTAGCCTTAAAGGAAGCAAAGGTGAGAGATCAGACAGGGAGCTGACACGCATTATCCCAGGAACATGCCGCTTTCTGGACCATGGTATTGACAGAACAGGTGGTTGCCTAAGGCAGGAAAATAGTGACTGTTTATTGTCTGAGCTCAACAGTGCACTGAGAAGGGAAGATACCAGCCAGTTTGGGTAGAAATCTCCCTGGCGTTGTCTTCCCAGCTATGCAACCACCTTACGTTGGTGCAGGGGATCTGGCAACTGCCCAGGGCTCTGACACTGTGTGGTACCCACCAAGTTTTTATCTCAAATGCGGGTGAAAGCAGCACAGCTCCCAGAGGTGTAAAGCCTGTTGCTAGAGATCAGGGAATATGGGTGATCTCTTTTCAGACACCAACTGGCTGATGAGACTCAGCAGGTTAGGTAACGGCTCCAGGCTTTTGAACAGCCACTGTGGCACAATACATGGTGAGAGATCTCAGTCCACCCCTTTCCCCTCAAATATTAGATGCTTTGCTTTGGGCAAGAATCAGAAATAGCTTCTCTGAGAGCAATCACAAAACAGACAGAGCAGTATTTTCAACATAGAAAGTCAAACTGAAGGAGTACAGACCATTAGCTCCCAGTCTGCGTCGTTGATGAGCACCAAAATTCCTGGCCTCCTGCAGAAGACAGAGAAATAATTAGGATATAGGGCTGCTAAAAAAGCTTCACAAATAGTTAAGAACAAGGGATTTAAAAGCACAGATCACAAGCTGACTGCATGTAAAACCAAAGAGAAAAAGGAATCCTAGCACGGAGGTGGAAACAGGTACAGTCTGTGCACTTTGTAGATCAAATAAAGGGGAGGCAGAAGCAATCCCAGAGCTCATTTGAATCAAAATGCACCATTCCTGAGGATGCTCCAAGATGACTACATTTCCGTACAATGTAGAAAAGCCAGGTAATTAAAACCCACACACCACAGTCGAGCACAGAGAGCTCAGTGCGGAGGTAGGGGAAGCTATTCCGGTGCCCCTACCAAAGGCAGTAAACACCCAGATCCACTCAGAGCCCATGATTACAGGCAAAGGGATTCCCCCTCTTTGATCTTCAGTGTCCTGCAATTGTCTCTCCTGTTACCAGGGGACCTGGCACACGCTTCAGCTCACAAAGATCCGTGACGAATGCTAAACACCCCCAGCGCCACCCCGCAGTCAGGGATGGCTTGCACAGCTCACTCTGCTCCATTTCTCTTGCCTTTTTTTTTTTTCCTTCCACAAGATTGGCCCCATTTTGACAATAAAAATACATTTCCCAGAAGAAATATATGTTGGCACTTCTCCGAGTGACTGCTTCAGTCCCAGTGATGTCAGCAGGGAACGGACAGACCTGCTAAAACTCTTGGAGTTGAGGCTACATGTGCTACCAGTGCTCCAGGTGACAACATGGAGAACACAAAGCATATGTGTTTCTGCTTCAGATTTAAGGATCTGGGGTGAGAGCTGAGAAAGACAGACATGCTCGCTCTGGAGCACTGTGAGATTTAGCTTGGAATTCCTTCCAAATCAATGGGACACCCTCCTCATCATCACTTTAACATATCCCATATTTCCATAGGCATTAACTTCCTTCTTGCAACCAGCATGAAAAACGTATCCCAAACCACAGGGATCAACAGACAGAGAAACACGAGAAAGATGCACAGCATTTGTACTTACACAGAATCCCCTTGTATAAATAATTCCGGTCGTTCTTTCAACAAATTCTGTTTGATCCACTTTAGCAGGTTTCTGATATCCCCTGAAAGGAGAAAGGATAGCAGTTTACAGACTAGCTGATGGCTCCTAGCTGATGCCAGAACAAAGTGACTGTCCACAAAAGAGTGGGTGAGGAACACGCAGGGTAGGTGGGGATAGCTGCAAACCTTCACTAGCAAGAAACTGCAAAACAGAACTGTCCCTTATTAGCACCTAATGTGCACCCCTGAATCAAGGGAGCTCAAAGCCGCAGGAGCCCTGCCCCAGACTCTACAGTATAGCAGAAAAGGTTTGCTCCTTCCCAGAAAAAGGGCAATTCAAGGAACAGTGATCTTCGGTTGAACGACAAAGTACAGCTCTTTAGGGGAGTAACAGAAGGAAGCCCTCAAGCTCGTCCAGATCAGCATTCACCAGGAAGGGCTGCCTCTTTCAACGAGCACACGTGCACACGTTATATGCATCCCCACAAAGAATTAATGCAGAATTAATGCTGAGAAGTCAAACCAGCAGGAGATTCCAGATGTTAATATTTCCTCAACACATCCCACGTCCTGTATATTTTGTTATTGCCTAACAAACTTGCATTTAACTGCATGTGTGTTTAATTAGATTTAAAAAATCCAAAGAAACAAGCCTAACTATCTAAAAGGAATACGTGGTGGTCATTAGTACCAAAACTAGCATGCGTTGTTGGAAACAAGAGCTCCACTACACGAACACGTGTGTAACTGTGCATTAAACATAAACGCACTGGTCGTGGCGGTTGTATTTTGGACACTTGTAATATCCTTTGGCATCACACCTGCTGTCGTAGCCGTGTGTTCCCCACGCTGTGCCTTCTGCCTCTGCACAAGCCACTCTCCCACTACACTTTGGGCAAAGAGCTCCTTTATTAAAGCTCAGCCTTATCTTTCCATTTCAGTAGGTGACAGGAAGGATTTGTCTTCATGTAAAAGGAGGAGGAGACACTGCTGGCGGGTTTTTATAGTATCAATTTTACTTCGTGAGGCAAAAACAATTTCTTTAGTGATAGCATCAGTTAATTTCCTATTGGAGAGGTGAGAAGCAACAGAGGGGGAGAATAATCCGTTACAGGGTTTAGAGAAGCTGACAAATTACAATGTGGAGTTCTCCTGCATTTGCCTCTATATTTCACTGTTCCACAAACCACTTCATCATTCTGAATCCACAATCAGTTATTCTCCCGGGGCTCCTTTAAACAGCCCTTTGAAAGCCCCCGAAGAGTTGTGTTTGTTTTAGAGGCACGAGGAAGCTTTCCGAACGCGCAGATCCACCAGCGAGGGCTGGAGCCCCTTTCGGCAGCACGAGCAGGGACGGCGGATGGGTTTCCACGTCTCCCTCACGTGTGATAACCCAGTTCTAGTCACAGGAAACCTTTTCACACACCTCTCGCAGACAGAGCTAAAATTAAAACCCAGCATCCTATTCCCTGTGCGTTAGCTTCATGACCAGCAAAAATAAATGCTCTGCAGCAGCAGGCAGAAGCTCTGCCTTAAACCGGGATATGACGGGATCAAGGGTGCTGCCCAGGACAGAGCAAAGTCTCCCCCATCATTTCTGCCACACCAGTGCCTTCCTTTGCATCAAGGATGAAACCGTCCTGCTGTAGGCAGGTGCGCGTCTAGGCAGCGGGGACGTGCCTGACCGCAGCAGATGGGGCCTTTTACCCAGGGACAGCGGGCAGGAGCTCCTCTGTGATCCCCTCCGCTTCCCAGGCCGCAGCGGCACGGGATCGCAGGCTCCCTCCGCGGCACTTCAGGCTCACTGCTGCCTGGGGGAACACCAGGTATCGCCGCCCCTGGAAAGGGGATGGCTCTGATCACAACACAGGGATCCGCTTTGCGCCCTAAACCTGCCCACTGAACTGCATCCCCTGCCTGGGGCCGACCCACGACTCCCTAGAGTGATAGGTGGTTCAGAGCACAGAATCAACCATTTTTCCGTTGCTTTCCTAGCAACATGCACCGGAGGCGGTGAGAGCCACCCAGCAGCCGCACCGCGCCGGCCGCTCAGCCCCTGGAACAGGAGGAGTTCGCTGTATTTGCCTTCCACCGAAAAGCGCTGCCGCAACGCAAAGCCCTCAGGATCTCCCACCCAAACGGCTCCCGCGCTCCGTCACCGAGAAAGGAAAGCCGTAGAGGAAGAAAGATGGAGAGAAGCCTTCAGGAGAAGGAGGGGGACACGAAGGGGACACCAGCCCCAGCACAATGACGCCGGCGAGCTGTTTCATATTTATGCACGAGGCACTTGCGGCAGGGCGCGCACAATGAGCCGTGCCGTACACCAGTCGCCGTGGATGCAATAAGCAGCCCTTTCCTCTGGGACTTTTCAGGAGAGATCATTTAAACAGAAACACGCGGCGCCGGCTGGATGAAACACAGCCACCGAGAAGCAGCTTGGAGGAAGGGGCGAGAGGACTGATTTATTTGAGGCTGCACTGGAAGATTCCCTCACCCCTACTCTAGCCACAATAAATGTTATTTTCAGCCCCACCTGAGCCTACATTCATTTACTCCTCCCCTAGAAGTCACGTACACACATACTGAAGAATTAGTAGGAAGAAAACTGTGTATGCCTGGAGCTTCCCTGCTGCAAACAGCAATGAAAATTAAGACTCCTTCCCCACAGCCAACCTGAAGACATACTCTCAGCTGCTTTCTCAGCAATGATTTTTTGCCCACCCTCATGTCTTTACATTTTGTATGCCAGTATTACCAGAGCAAATCAATTATAAAGGATGAAAAATGACCAGAACCACACCAAAACCATCTCCCCCAAGTAGGATACTGAAAGGGAACAAGATTACTTATATTGTGAGTGGTTTGTGGAGAAGTCATCTCGCAGTTCAGTCTGGATCAACAACTCGGGATCCTATATGTTATCCTAACGGAAATAACAAGAAGGAAATTGTAGCACAACTGCTCATCTCTTTTTACTGATGTTCGGATCCTTCCCAAGACCTTTTCTTCGTGACACCGTGCTACAAGTCTAACCCAGGTTTCCAGTTCCTCGGGCTGAGGATTTGCTGTGCAAACATCAGGCCCTCTAGATATAACATAAAAGAAGGAAAAAATACCAGCCTGGCCAGGCGTCACATCCACTGACAAGTTAAACCGTCGCTACCAACATAGCAATTTTATACTCCTGTTGTGCTAAGGCTGGACCCTATCTCCAGGGCAGAGGCATGTGCTGTTTACAGGAGTGGAGCTGAGCTGTGCGTGCTGGCACTTGGCGGTGACAGGCGACCATGCGTTTTGGCCCAAGAGTGAGGTTCAGACGGTTGCTCAGATGATCCAGCGTTTCTCCCCAAGGTCACCAGTTCAATCCAGCTCATCGCAATGATGACATGTATTTATTACTACTGCACAGCCTCCGTGAAATCCCTTTGGTAGCCTGCTCCATCCCCTTCACAGCAGACAAATATCCACACCACAAAATCCACTCTAATTATCATTGACTGCCCTCACCACTGGCGGTGTCAGCAGAGAAGCCTCAGCAAATGGGCCAAGGAAGCTGAACTATCCTCAAACTGCAAAGGAGGGGCTGAAGCACATGGTAGGAAAGCCTGGTCTCATTTGTACACAGAGACAGCTTCTGTTGCCTGTACAACAGTACAAATCCCTCCAAATTCTCAGGAAAAAATAATCTAAAGTTAATTAAAAAAAGAAAAAACGGCAAACATTTGAGAAAACTGCTTAGTTCAAGTGCACAGATGGGAGCTCAAATCCACAATACATGCATAAAACAAATCACCCAGTGAAACACAGCTCAGGAAAACGAAGGATGTGCTTGCAGTGACACAAAGTCACTGGCTTGTCACACCAGCGGACAGGATGCAAAAGCTGCAGTGAGCGTGCACACAAAAACCCAACAGCATCGGCTCATTTTCAGCCCAGCTGCGTTATAAATGTTCCTGATTGTGGCAGGAAGAACTGCAGAGCCCGCTCAGCGCTCTCACATATCCTCTGAGGCCTGATCTTCTGTATTATCCCAACTGTTCATTGATGAAGAATCTGCTGAGCTTCCCCTGCAAGAGAAATGAAGCTAGGACTC
Source organism: Rhea pennata (assembly GCF_028389875.1). Taxonomy (NCBI): domain Eukaryota; kingdom Metazoa; phylum Chordata; class Aves; order Rheiformes; family Rheidae; genus Rhea; species Rhea pennata. Next base: position 8,191,954 of record NC_084680.1, read on the forward strand.
CATTTTAGTATTGCCTGGAACAAAAGCCTGGGTTCATTTGCACCCTCAAAACCAAGGCTGAAATCCATAGATCTTTCCCAGCTCAATAAAACCTCCTGGGCCTGACAGATTCATCAGTGATAACTCAGCAAAGAGGGCGCTCACTGTGTGCAGAGAGAAAACAGGTGCCTAGAATAAGAAACATCAAGCTGGATGTTACACTAGAAAAACCTCACACTGAACTGATAAATGTGCAGAAACGCAGAAGGATTTTGTGCAACTGTAATATTGGTTGACAAGAACACACAACTCTGTTACCAGGGAGCTGCACAGGTCACTGGCAGATTCACGTACATTCATGCAATGCCCAGACACCTCCATATCCTCCACCTTAAAATCCACATACAAACCAGTGCACAGTGCAAAATGCCTGGAAGGGCATCCAGAGGATGTAATTACTGCCATATTCTTGCCTTGGCTGCAAAACTGAGAGTTTATTTCAGGCAAATAGGGGATCCCTATAAAGGCCTAACCATGGAAAATTCCCTTCTGGTCTGTAATAAATAAGATATATGCAGCACTGGTCACTAAGGGGTCAGTGCCACAAGAGCACAGGCAGTTTTCCCGGGCCGCCTTGCGGATACCTCCCTGTGGGGTACCATTTCTTTGACCCAGAATAAGATCATTTATCATACTGACCGTGGCTGAGCTCCAATTTGCTGAGGTCACTAACTCTGGACGAGCGCCGCTCCACCCCCATTCTCAGCCACCGGCCTGTAACCATGACAAAGCCCCTTCCCGGCCGCTCCTCTCCCATTATTCCCGCTGCCTGCATGGAAATGTGTGGAAAGACAATCTGTAACCCCCTTTCGCCTCTTCAGCAGCTTGTTTTTAAAACAGGCAAACTCGCTCCTGATACCTGCCGCCCCTCCAGGTGAACGCCTTCGCCGTGCTTTTGCGTTTTAAGGCACTCCTGGAATCCGTTCTCCCAGAAAGCTCGTCACAAAACTGGGCCGAAAGGATTCTTCAGGCTCCTCCAGTCCCCCATTCGACATACGAATCATTCACCAAAGCTGACAAAGGTGTGCGATAAACTGCAGAAGAAGAACGGGAACAGCATATATAAACGGAGTCGCAGGCAAACAGGTTCAGTGCTACGCAGAGGGAGCAGCAAGGCTGAGAAGAGCAAAACCCATTTTCTCTGACGAGCGCACAAGCCAATCCTGACACATACTGGAGTGGGCAGTGAGTTACGTGCTATGAAAAAAATTAGAGGGTAACTACAGCCAGACATAAGAGAATCCCAATCATTGCTCTCATCTGCTCTTGTACACAACAGGAGACCATCAAGGCCTTGGCTTCTGTAATTTTTAATTGCATTACGACATCCCATTCTCCAGTCTCAGCTTAGTAATACTCTTCTCTACTCTCTTCTATCCACACGATGGGAAGACATCACCAGGGTCTTTCATAATCCGCCTGTTAACAGAGTGAAGACTCATATCCCAGCCATCACCCAGTAGCTCTCAGACACGAGATTTTTTCACAACTCACATGAACTGGAGAAGAGCTGCCTGGAATCTTTAATTCCCCACAGTTTGGTAGCAGGAGAACACAAGTTCAAGGGATCTCCAATCCCATTTACTAGTCAGTAGCAAGTCTCCAGATCCATCAGCTCCTGTCACAGGAAAGCAGCTCGGAGCTGATCCTCAGGGTAAACCTAATCCCTACACATTTCCAAAGTCAGAGCATCTAATCCTATAACACCCAATGCTATTGTCACTTCAGGCTCCCAAATAAATGCCAGTGCACCAAACTGTCTCTTTTAATTAGGATCACAGATCACTAGTGCTGGTCCAGGGTCTTGCCTCTTGTTCAAAATTGTCAAAGGAAGGAACCAGGGAGAGCCTCAAAGCTGTATTCCACAGGCAGAAAAGGGCTGGATTGGGGATCACAGACATCAAAAATAATATCTTGTTGACAGTTCTGTAATTTTATCCTCCTACCCATGCAGAATTATTCTCTACAAAAGACCATCCTGAGTTCTGCCCACTCAGATTTTAAAAAGCTTGAGCAACATAGGCCTTCTACTAAAACCCCAACAAGACTGTGCCATGGTCTAACAGTTCTTGCAATTAAGAATCTTCCTACTACGCAGTCCAAAATCCCATTTCTTCATTCCTCCCTATCAATCTTTGCTACCCATGACATTGCACCACCCCAGCTACTCTCTGTCCTTCCCCGTGATAAAGGAGATACCTCACCTCATCACTTTTCCATTCATTTATCCTGCTTAACCTTGAACTGTTGCTGGATAATTTTTTTTAAGCTGCTCAGGAAGACAATTCAAAGAATGCATTACCGACTGCAGGTATAAAGCTTGGCTGAAACCCATCACACTGAATTTTCCCCTCTTGCATTTTCCTGACTTCTGGGTTTTTCTGTGTGTGCAGGCACACGGAGCATTGAAATGGAAAACCTTATCGTTATCACAAGGGACTACACAGAGCTCATGTGAGACCAAAGAGTTCACAAAGAAACGTGACTGCTCATGCAGAGAAGATGCAGAGGGATTTCCCGGCGGCCTGGCACTGTCCTGCTCACAGGGAATCCCCTGGGCCCAGCTCACTCTGGCACTGCCAGCAGGATACCGCAGCTCCTTGAAGTCAGCTCCTCACCCCCTTTCCAGCCTCGCTGGTGGCCAGCATCCTCTCTGACTGTTGGGGTGAATCAGTCTCGAATCTCACTAGCTGTCGTGATTTTATTCTTCTAAATACAGAAATCACGCGGCGCCCAGTCCTTGCCTCTCACTTTCAGGCTAAGATTTGCTTTGCTATTATTAGACTCTCACCCATGGCAAGCACCATTAAACCGATTCCTGTCCACCCAAGCCAGCCACCCCCACGGATACTCCAAGCCCCTCAGTCTTACTTGAAAGGGGAAAAGAAAGGGCCAGTGAGATGATCAGGGTAGGGGGGGAAGGGGGGGAGGATTTACAAGTGAATGGAGGTAAGAATGGAGCAGTTTGTGGGATAAAGGGGCTGCAGAGGGAGCTTTACAGATGTGCAGAGGGACGGCGGCTCATTGTTTAATTAAGCAGAAAGTGGCTCTTTTGAAAAGCAATTTTGCACAGGAGCTCTGAGCTCAGCAAACAACTCCTGTGAGTGAGGGCAGGAGGAGAAAGGAACAGCTGGCCCGGAGCCGTGTGAACCGCATGCTAAGCGGTTTAAAGGGCCCGGATCCTCCTCCCCGGCCCTGCTCCGCTGCCACCCTCTGAACAGCGCTGTCACCACAGCAAATCCCACCAAGAGAAAAGAGGGAGCAGGGCGGGGGGGCTGGCACGGAAAGGTTATCCAACTAGGTGTCCGCACTGCAGTACAGCGGCTGGGAGGGAGGGTGGAAAAGCCAGGCTTTGTTACCGCACGGATTTGCTCACACACAAGAGCCGGGTCCTCTGTGCCTGGGAAGCTCCTTTCACAATGACCTGGGATGAGCCGATCCGGTAACGCTGCTCCTCGGCCTTCCGGGAGGGCGCTGGGGCTGCTCCTGCGAGGATCTGAACCGGTCCGGCTTTTCCTTAGAAAAAGGACCTGCTCCTTGCGCAGAAGCGAGCATCGCCCCGCCGGGAGGGCCCCCCGGAAACGGCGCGCACCGGCAGCCCCGCGGCGGGGCGGCGCGCGGGAGGCTCGGCCCGCAGCCGGGGCGCCCGTGGCGGGCAGCGCGCACCCGCAGCGGCACCCCCGCGGCACCGCCCCGGGCTCCTGGTGCCGCAGGCCTGGCTGCACGCGCCGAGCGCAGGAAAGAGCGCTGGGAGCCAGGGCTGAACTCTGCCTCTGGTCTAGGCTGGGGTCCCACTGTGGGTAACCCACCGAGCCTCCTTTTTCTTGCCAACAAATATATAATTACCTGCCGGAGAAAAATGCATGAGCAGGGGAAAAACCCCGGAGTCCTTTGAGAACTGGAAGTGCCATATGCTGTGGTTAAAAAGGATTGGATTGCATGAAATTCCATTAAGTTATATTTTATTATTGTTCTTCCAATAAGTCCCTACATTACCAAAAATATTTTTATTCCCCCCCCCCTTTTTTTTTTTTTTTTTTGGAGTGAGTTTAAAAACATTAGGAATAATAAGCACAGCAATAAAAGCATTCCAGAACAGTAATAACTTATTAACTGCTAAATACTACCCAGCCATCGTACTGGGCGTTTACAGACAACCGACGCCAACTTTCACTCTTGATTTTACACATTGCTTTGGCATAGGTCCCCAGTCAATTCTGAACACACAACATGCTGTATTTTTTAAGCCACTCTGCCTGTAACACAGGTCTGATCTCCGGGAGATCCCCAGGCTCTTTTCCGATATGATGAATGCTCCCAACTCCCCAGCAATCCTCCATGCTGCACACAACAAGGCCTCTGGAAAGCGAAGCTCCTGAGGAGCATACCATGCTCTTCTCTGTAGGGATTTTCACATAAGCAGCACTCATCAGATTATTTTAATTTCCCTCTAAAAAATCTGATTAGCAACAGGGTTTTTCCCTAGGGTTTTGGTAACGGGAAACCACAAACAATTACCAAAACACACAAATTAAAAATTTATGATTCCAAATTGTGCGTGCCAAAATAGAGAAAATTCTTGACTGCTCCAGCAAGTCCGGGCAATCACTGCTGACCTTTGTTACCACTGCTCCAAAAATACAGATCCGATCACCAAAACCACAGGAGACGTTCCCTTACAGCTGGAATCAGAAGTCCTGTGACCTGCAGCTGAGTAGCCTGCAGCACAATCACTGCACTTTGTAAACAGCCTCAACCCTCTGATACAACATCCAGTAGAGAGCACAGCAGTAAGGTTTTGTAAACACTCTTCGTCAGCATGACACCACTGATCTAAACCTGAAATTACCACAAGGGTTAAACAATCTCTGTTATTTCCTACCCCTCCAACAGAGTCAATGCAATTCGCATGGCCATAGACAAATCCACCACTGTGAGTCCCAGCGAGATGGAGGAAGGAGCTCCGACATTGCTTGCAGAGCAGTCATACAATGATCTATTTGATTACTGAAGCACTTGGTTAAATTACTGTGGCTTGTTTCAGGAGGAGGCTGCCAAATACATTTTCAGTTTTTAATTTAGGGTTTCTCTCTTTTATGCTCCATTGTCTCTAATAGCCTCTTAGATGCTTGAAAATAAAGTTGATTTCCCTGCCAATTTAATCCTCTCTCCAAGTGACAAATATCGTTATTCCCTCTGCCGCTTTCTCCCACACACACTGTTTTTATGCAGAATAAGCCAACAGGGCATTAGTGCTTTTAGATTCTCTAACAGCATTATCAATGAGATCAAAATATTCGGCAATTTGGGGCAAGATTCTTGTTTAACTAGAGGTCTTCTTTTTGCAGCAGCTCTAGAAGATTACACAGTCCTGCATAAAGTGCAGCTTATGTAAAACTATCTGCCTGTACAGATATATCACAACTTTTTAAATTCCTAGTTGGCAGCAACTTAAACATGCAGGCTAAACCAGCTCCACTTTGGAAATTAGGAACTGCTGTTTTACTGACGTTGTAAGGATACAAAAAGCCCCTTGGATAACAAAAGTAGGTCTTGCCACATGCCTATACCCCTAGTGGCTTGCTCTGGTCCCATTTGCAGATTCCTCCCTTTTGCCTTTCCTAAATCCCCTGAGGAGCCCATCTCCAGGCATCAGAAAAGGACAAAGAATCAAATCTCAAAAAAGTTAAATGGATTTTGAATCCACCCACTTTCCACCTAGTGTCTCTTATCAGGAAATTAAGGATATGACCATATACTAATTTGTTAAAAGAACATTACTGTCATTCTGAGAACACTGCCCTTGTCAAATATGGAGGACAGGCTGTTTTACTCACTTAAGTGTTTGTATGTATTTGTTCAGTAATTTTCTATCTCTATTCATCTCTGGGATATATATATATATAAACACCTAAACAATTAAAATATAGCTAAGCCCAACGTCACAGCGAGAAGCTGCTCCTCAGCAAAAAGGAGGACAAAGACAAAAATAATCTAGAAAGAAAGACAGAGTGAGTAAGAGAGGCCAAAATGGCCAAAAGTGAGCTTCACAGCTAACGAAATCAGTTAAAATAGGATTATTAAGTGCAGGTCTTCAAGCAGTATTCATACTACAGATCTTTCCCCAGACTATTAGGTGATGAACATACAGGGTAAGGTGAGCAAGGAACAGGCAGCAGTGTGTACAGCTGAAACGGTTGTTTCTCTAATCAGTGTAATTCTGGCTGCACGACAGCAAGAATCACATCATTAGACATATCTTTATTTACCTAGAGATGCTGAATTACACTTCCTTACTGTGAATGAGCATGGCAGTAGGTACACTACAAAATTGCACTGATTTACCCATTTCTTATTCTCTCATGTTTCTGATCCAATTCTGCAGATTTCTCAGCTCTACAACACAATTCTTAACTGGAATATTATGACGAGTGGCTCCAGTGATTCCTTATGGGGCAATTTCAGACATTAACTTCATGCCTGTCTGCCTCATCCTTATGCTGGATGTAACTATCCCAGTAGCAGAAGCTACAGAATTCAGTGTCAGCTCCTCGGGCAGTGCAATCCACAACCAGCCCTATAACTGAAACCAACCTGTCATTCAATGCACACGAGAACATCAGACTGACAATTACAGGAGTTGAAATGCAGACACTGTCCATTCTGCAGCTCCTGTTACAGGGATAGCAGCATCTGAAAAACAAGGCAGCATGAAAAACCTGAAGCAACAATCTCTTATATGAATCTGGAATGAACTACTGAAGACCATGGGTTTGAACCCTGAAACAAGGCCAGATCTTCAGGGAGAGGTTTATTCTGTAGGATAAATACAGCTTCTAGTGAAGTCTACAGAAGTCTTCCCATCCACTTCAAATGGGAATGGATTAGGCCACATGCAACGCCAGCACGGACATCCATCGGGCTAGAAGAATCATTCTTTGGCAGCAATTCTCTCCTTCCCCTGACAGAAATAAACAACTCTTCTAACAACCCCTCCTTCCTGAGTATCGATCATGGTTTGAACGCAGTGGGCATCAGTGAGTACCGTAAACTTACAGAACACTAAAGAAAATGATACTCCAGCCCCAAAAGTTTAAAAAACAATGAATCAGTGTTTTGGCATTCTTTAACACATTCCATCTAAGGATCTTAAGTATTTTAATAGTGCTAGAATTTAATGTTGGAACTCTCTTGTGATACATGAGAGTATTGCTACTACTTCAGTAGCAACAGGGGAAAGATAAGCAACATGACTAAACTCACAAAGCAAATCAGCATCAGACAAAAGGGTGGAAATCAAGTTTCTAGATTCCCAGTCTCCGTCGTTAATCACAAGATAACACACTATTTTAGTGTGTTTTCACACATCATATTGGAATTACACATATTTATGTCCAAGCATCAAAAGTGTTCGTACCAATCTCTAATGACTAGGCATGAGAGGAACACTTCTGGCATCAGTGTTCACAACACATAGATTATGGTATTAACTATTCATGAGATATTAGTCGTTAACATTCACTGATTATAATCCCACTGTCAAATAGCATAAAGTGTTTCTAGCTGGTAGAATTCAAAACATACCTGTGGCAAAATTATGTTGCAACTGAAGTATGCATACACATAAGGAGAAACAAGAGAGTTAGTACAACACTTCTCTGTATTGATATTCCAGATCATGAAACAGAAATTATCACTGCTCATCGCTTGGATACCCAAGTTTTTAGCTTAACAGCATCTTATTTTTTATTGCAGGGAAGACTATATGCAATATGTCGAGCGTCATGTTCAAGCATTAGCTTTGCCATTTGCAACTATCTAGTTAATTTAAAACAATTATATCAACTTAAAGTCAAATGAGTAGATAAAATACATTCATATTACTTTCCTATACACACACATCTATATAATACACATATACGCACATGCATATGTATATGTCTCTTGGAAATCATAAAACAGGGTAAGGAAAAGAAGAAGCGAGAACAGGTTAAGGTAGTTTCAAACAGCAGTTAAGATAAACGTAGACTTGCTGAAAACACTCAAGAGGTTGTTGTCTGTTCAGGAGGAGCGAGGCAAAAGCCTTAAGCAAGGGCTCGGTTCATAATAGCTTAGAGGATAGGAAAGGCATTCAGACTACTTCTGCTTTGTATTTACTTTGAGGACCAACACTGTCTGCCAAGCAATCTGATCAATAGCATGTCTGAAATTGCTTTTAGAACACATTAATTCTCTTTGTAAACTAACTAAACTGCTGTACAAACTGGCATCGTTGTGCACATGAATTTCATTTGCTGTCATACTTTCAACTTATCTAAAAATTTCTGATACTCACAAGGCTCTGGTTGACAGGGCAAGGTCACCTGATGTTTTTTAACACCATCAAATAAGAGTTCTGCACCACCTCTGAAATGGAAAGAACAAGCTACTGAGTTTTTGCTTTATCTTCAGAAGAAAGATATTCCAAAAGTGGCAATTTACATAGATGCCACAATAGAGAAAGGAAATGACACAGACTGTATTTCATACTGGATTCTCTGTCAGTTTTCCTCCCACAAACTGCAAGTTCTTAGGGGAAGCTGATGTCTCCTATTGCAATCACATTTCTCAGCCACAGGCCAGAACCCCGTTGTGCCAGGCATCTTCCCAACAGAACAGGAAGATGGCAACTGTCCCAGAGAGCTTACAAACTGTCGTGCAGCACCTAGTGCAGAGCCTTCCCTTTCCTTCGAACTATCAGCACTGCTTCAATTCAAATAATATTAAAGACACCACACTATAGCCAACGCCACTCTCCTACAGCACCTTTCAGTCAGAAGTCTCAAGGCGTTCCACAAAACGTGAAAATCGTAACATCTTTGTGGAATAAATGTTTCTCCAGTTTCCACTTGCAAACAGAAAGAGGAAATGACTCATACAAGGTTACATAGCAAGTCAGATGCAGAGCCAGGAATCCTTGAGTCCTGGCAACCCCTTCTTGAATTAGCTACTACAAAGCATTCCCTCTCAGGATAAATTTGAGCACTGCGAGAAGCATACAGAACAAGCAACAATGATTACAAAATAGCTAAATAAATAAATAGATTCTCCTCCACTGAACAACCTGGTTAGAAGTCCCTTTCCCGACATTCAGATCTTACTAGGGGACTGGCCTTAGACAACAGTGAAATTGTCTCTGGAACCACAGCTCTTCACAAGAGAACTAGAATGAGCAAAATACAGAATATGGACAAGTACAGCCCGTCCTCAACTTGGAAAAACTGGGATTTCAATTCTGTCTCGGTACTTAATTTCCTCAGGCACTTCAAAAAAATTTCAGTTTCGTAACTGCAATTTAACAACCCTTAGCTGGCTCCCCGCGTATATCTGTTTTCTAGAAAAAGAACAACTCCCGAAGTCTTGAGCTTTACAAGCATAGGTCAGTTTACCAGATGTTGTGCAGCTGCGGGCTAAATTAAGTCTTAGAAGAAGTTTACAAAACTTCACCCTTTGACTGGAGGAATAGATAAGAAACAGGGATGCTACAGTAAGGCACAGGAGACAAGCACAGTATGAGCTCTTGACTCCAGACTGAACAGGAAGGCCAAAGTTTCAACAATCAGGAAATTCAAAAAGGCAACTCAACAGATTACTGGATACTCTGCTGAGACAGACAAATGACCACTCCCTTTCAAAGGGCATTTAATTGTATTAAAATGTCCCTCCAATTTAAATTTAGATTACTTTAGATAACATTTCTTACAAAAATACTTTCAGGAAGTCTTTACTGGTACCTTGCATCTCTCAAAAATTAACTCAGTAAATTATTCATAAAAATGTCATTACCTAAATAGCAACAAAAATGCACCCATACGTTACTGAGTTCCTTTAAATTCAATATCTAAAAATGTCGTACTAGGTTTTCTTGGCTCTGCAATGGCAGAGCACAACAGAACCCTTGTTATGCCATCAGCAGCATTACTTATATGCAGCAGCTCTCCTAAAGGGCACTCTGTTGGTGTTCTTCCACCAGCTCACAAAAAATAGTTATCTGAAAATTGAAGCAGCAATTATTACCATGAGCTGAGATTCACGCAAGAGAACAAGTCACAGTAATTATATGAAAAACATTTTTTTATGCAATGAAAACAAGGTCACGCTTTGTTACAGGGGGAAATGTAGATTGCAAGATAAGGTCCTTCTGTAATGCACTAGCTGTGGAGAACTCAGCTGTGAGTTGTACATAGAGAGCTCATTTATGCATTTCCAAGGGAAGCAAAAATGCACCTCGCTCTTCTGGGAAAATTAGGAGAGTTATTGCAGCTGGAAGCGGGAAAGACTGAGGAAAGGGTTCTTAAGGAGAGGGTATTTAAAGGGTTATGACATTTCTGTGTCTGTGAAGGGGTGGGAAAATCAAGTAAATAGCTGCCTTTTAGCTCTTGCTAAAAGGGGGCTTTAACAACCTAGCACAGGAATAGTCGCAAACATTCACAGACTTCCAGGGCAAAGGCCTTTTAAGCGATGCAGATACTACAGCAACGAAGACACGACAGCAACGAAGACGTGAAAACTAAAATACTATACAGAACTCTGCTGCTTTACGTTAAGAAGAAGAATTAAAAGGAAAACCAGAGCGTACGTGCCGGCCGGCACCCAGCCCACGCAGGCACACAGAAACACGCCGAAACACAAGCGGGAGGTTTTATTACTCATTTTAATCAGTAAGAGACGGCTAAAAGAGTAGAGGGAGAGACTTGCCAGGCAGGTACCCGCGGCGGTGCCGGGCACCTGCCGCCCCGCGCCGGACGCTGCGAGGCCGCGCAGGCCCGGCCCCAGGGCAGCTCCGGGACGGCGCAGGCGGGCGGCGCCCGAGCTCGGCGGCGCGGCCGGGCCCCGGGGCCTTCGGTGGCGCTGTGCTGCGCCGGGCTGGGACGGCCGCCGTCCCGCCGCGCCTCGGAGCCGCGGCCCCCCCCGGCCCCGGCCCTCCGCCCGCCCCGCGCCGCCGCCGCTCGCGCTCACCCGAACTCCACCTGCAGCGACACGGGCGCCGCCATCTTGGCGGCGGAGGCGGCGGGCGGGGGACGGCGCGCAGCGGCCGCGCCGGAAGTGCCGCGCCGGCTTCCGGGCGCGCCGCGTTGCCTGGCAACGGCTAAGGCGGGGTGCGGCAAATGGCGGCGGCGACCTGAGGGCGCGGTGCTGCGGGTGCCCCGGCGCTGCCCCAGGCCTCGCCGCTGCCCGGGCCTGGCCGGGGGGCAGCAGTCACCTGCTTTGAGCTGGAGCCGGGAGCTAGGGCTTGCCTGGCCTAGAGGGTTTCTCAATTAATTCGACGATGACCAAAACCTAAAGGCCACAATCCTGCAATCTGCTGTGAGCACACTCTTCTCTGGGTTATTCTGCCTCGATTTTCAGAAGAGATGTACGCTAAACTCCTATTTCAGACTTTCAACTAGTTACTCTGCTTTAAATTGCCATCTCACTTTGTCCGGAGTCATTTTTCACATGGAGAACATCCCAGCGGTGCAAGGGGAAGGGGCTCTATCAGACACCCGCCAGTAGCGGAGCCAACCTGACCTTCACCTCCTGTCTTGCAGTGACATTTAAATTTTTAGTAGGGAAGCAGAAATGGCCAGGCTGGATCAGATTAATGACCGCTCCCCCTGCCACCACCATCGAAAGATGTGTTTCAGCACGTCAGAAACCGCACGGCAAATCAGTGTCCTGTTCTGTCCGCTGCCACCTTTCCTCGCAAGCTCATCGCCGAAGCAACAGAGCACCTTCCAGTACCGCATTAAACAACATGGCTAACATCTGTCATCTGTTTGTTTTCTCCTCCCATCCCCAGAGGGAGAAGCGTGTACAAGGGGGCTGGGTGCAGCCGTGTTGGTGACAGCTGGGCTGTGCGGTGGCGCAGGCTCTTCCCCTCCGCGTGACATGGAGCACACGCTGTACCAGGCAGCGCTGGTGGAAAGACTGCAGCCCCTTAACCCTCCCTTCTCTGTCCCTCCACTCAGTGGAGCGCCTGGGTTTGAATATAAATAATACACATACACATAGCCACAATGGATCCAGAAATGTAATATATACACATATGCATAGTGCGTTATATGTATCGGGCATAAATTTACACAGACAGACTGTTCTACGTTTATGCTAAAGAGGGTCAAAGTATGTCTAACCCTGAGAGCAGAAGGTGATGGGGTTTGTAATGGTCTTTTGTTCTCAGCAGAGATCAGTCTCCAGGCTGGACCGGGGCCCCAAGAAAGGCCTGTCTCCTGCACAGATGAGTGCTGCCGTTACTGCTGGGGTTACATTATGCCAGAGGCATGGAGCCATTGACCATGGTCTTCATCCAAATATTCTAGTTGGATTTTAGGTATCTCTAAGTCCCTATAGCTTTGGTTATCTCAGATATACAGTCCAGGATGTTGAACTAATTGTGTGGGAAACTGGCTGAGGAAAAGAAAACATTAGACAAAAATCTTATTTATTTGCACTTCAGAAATGGCTTGGGCACTATATATGTAGAGGATCTGGTAATCTGGATTCCACGTCAGTGTTTGTAGTTGTATATGAGCTATTCTGCTATTCTTCCTTCCAAAAATAATTTTTGAGGCCAAGTAATAAAAGAACTGGTTCCTAAATGACTCTCAATTCCTGAATAATAGAAATACAACAGAATATTACAGATTTAGTGTTAGTGCTTCTCTATAAGAGCTAAAAGAAATAAATACAAAAAAGAAAACAGTAATAATAAATGTCAATTTGGCTAATTCAAGCATTCAAATCTGGTTACCATAACAATTGTCCTGGAAAAATAGCCAGTGATCACATGAGATATAGTAGACATTTTTATGGCTATTGTGTGTGGGGAAAGAGGAGCAATTCTTGTCTCCATACAGGGTGCTGAAATCAGAGCATCAGCCAATTCTCTGGCATATGTTTGGGGATGGGGAAAGAAATTGTATAATCTCCTTGGGAAAGTGTAGTGCTGACACTGTTATTTCTAAAGTGCTGTAAACATAGATGGTATTTGATAAACAAGTACATAAAGAAAAACTACACAAAGACAAGGTTTCCTCCTTGAGGAACACACTTCCCTCTTGGTCAAGCTCAGGGAGGTCTCCCTGTGACTGAATTAAGCTAAACCTTTTATACTAAATTTCCCATGCTAAATCTCCCACTTGCATCCAAGCGAAGGACTTCCCTGCGAGAGCCAGGGCTGGGCAGGACCTGGTATGCCCAGCTGGCTGGTGCCACGCACTTACCCCAGCCAAAAGGGGGCAAGAAGCAGCCGACCAGACTTGCCCCGCTCCAGCTACACCCAGCTTTCCCCACCCACAAACACAACAGTGCCAAACAAAAGAGCAGGTTGGAAATTGAGCCATGCAATAGAGTTTTTTTTTTTTTTTTTTTTTTTTTTTTTGTCTCAGGCCTGGCTTTTTCTTGTTCTTTGGGCGCTTTTCTCTCCCTTCGAGGACAGAGGGGACATTCCTCCAGCCCTCTGCCAAGGGTTTATTCCGGAGGAAACGGTTTGGTTTGCCAACGCGTTTTACAGGCAAACGTAGTTTATAAATACAAGGGGGCCCGGCGTTACAAGGAAGCATTTTATCAAGGCGCCTCAAATTGACGATTCAATTATTTTTCAATAAAACATCAGGGGAATGCACAAACAGCTGCTCACGTCCTTCCCTGCAGCAAGTCAGACTGCAGTGGGAAGAATAGCTGGCGAAAGGGGAGCCATGGCTGGAGCGGGAACAATGGGATTCCTCGCTCGGGGCTTTGTTTGATTTCCCCGTCGCAGTTTTGAACTCCCTCCGTCAGCAGGAGAAAGGAGCAGGGGGGTAGGAAGGGGAGAGGGGGAAGCAGGCAGAGGGGAAGGAGGGTCAGGGGGAGTTAAAGCCTTTTGCAGCCTTTCTCTACCATTCATGTGGTAATTGGGTGTCAAGCAGAGATCAGTAAGATGGAGCCCGGCCTCTGTGCCCGGGTTAAACTGCAGCAGAAAGAAAGCGGGAGCTGAACCGATGGAGGCCTGAATGTCATTAGGGCGGGAGGAAGCGCCTCTCCCCCAGGAGCCCTTCTGCCGGGCGCTGGGCCGGGGCGGCCGCTTCCCATTGAGGGCAGCCCTGAAAGCAGCCAGACAAAGCGCCCGGGCGGCCGCACAATGCCGCGCCGCCGGCTCTGCCTTCAATGGGCCGCTCTAAACAGGCGTTTAACCTTCAGAATAGCTGAAAGCGATACTCAAAGCGGAGCGCGGGGCTCGCCCGCCGCCGTTAGCCTCTTCCTGCGGCCCAGCCGGAGGCCGCTCGCGCGGCCCGGAGGCCCCCGCCGCCCCGGCCCCGCCGCGGTCACTCGCGGTCCCCGCTCCTCGTCCGCGGGGTGCGCGCGGGACGTGGGACGGGGCCCGGCCCCCGCAGGTCCGGGGCGAACGCGGCGCGGCGGGAGGACGCGTCCCTCCCGCTTCTCCGGCCGGCGAGGGCTGAGCCAGGCCGCGAGTCCCCGCCGGAGCGGGGCGATGCCCACCGCCCTCCTCGGCGGTTATCGGCGCTGCCCGGCCCGGCCCCGGTGACCCGAGCTGCCCCAAGCTCTCCCGGGGCTCGGCCTCGCGCCGTTTGGGCCAACGGGAGGGAGTTTGGGGTTATTTCGGACGGTCGCCAGACCAGAAGGGACCGGCGAAGGCTCGTCGCCCTCCCCGCTCCTCGCCCCGCCGGGCAGCCCGGGCCGTCCCGTGCTGTTTACTCCTTCCAGAGCAGGAGCTGAGGAGCAAACAGCCGTGAAGACGCTCGTGTCCCTAGCGAAGCCTTTCTGCTCGAAGGAGGAGAGGCGCCGTCCCCTCTGCGGTTTCAGAGGAATCCCCTGCAGCGCGGCAGCCTTCAACCGGGAGGCGGCAGCGGCGCCGCAGCCCGAGGCTGCTCTTGGTTGCGCTGGAACCGCTCAGGGGAATCACGTATTTACATTTCTAAAGAGTGCACCAAAGGACAGGCCACTGCTTTAGTCCAGAATATTTCCCCCAGCCACTGCTCAAAGGCAAGGCTAGCTCGGCAGTGCCCGCGGTGCCGCTGCGTGGCTCCCGCACGTGCAGAGTGTCGGGGGAGGCCCGAAGACCTCCAAGTCTTCAAAGATTGTCTCGGACCTTCTCTGCAGCAGAAATTAATTTCACCAGAAAGGTCCTGAGCATCCTGCAGAAACCCTGCCTGCAGTTAGGCTCAAATATTCTCTTTGCACACCAAGCATGGCTTGGCTGAGCTAGGACCTAGAGCTGGCGGGAGAAGCTGACTAGAGACAGTATTACCACGTTATTTTTCGTAACGTTAATATTATTGTCACTGTCCAGGATGAAGGATCTGCGGGAAGCAATCATCTCCACGGTGAAAAGTACATTTGGTTTGCAAAGCTCTTTAGTTTTGCTCAAATTCATAGGCTAATAATAACCCAGGAAGGGGTTTTAATGTTTTCTTTTCTTCATACAAACAGCTTTCTACAAAATTTTAATTAAAAAAGAATAATACCTCATACTTTTTATATAGTACTTTTATCTATATACAGCTGTTGAGCCAGACTTGCGCTTATTGATCAAAGGAGAGAGATAAGTCTCACAAGGTGCTTCTAAGCACAGCAAGGGGATTCAATTAGCTTCTTCCTTAAAAAACAAAACAAAACAAAAAACAAATAAAAAGAAATAGAAAATCGGAATAAGACTATGCCCTGGCTGCTTCTTTCCAAACACTACCCTGCTGAAAGCGTTTTGTCCCAGCATTGATTTCTGAATCAGTAACGCACTTGGGCTCATGTACCTGGGCTAACTGCTGCGGTGGCACTTGGGCCTATGCTTATTTTTTTCCTGGGGAAGTGAGACTTTAAAAAGGCCCCGTGGCTTCAACCCAGAGCTGACACAAGCCAGTGGAAAAACTCTAATTGGTTTATCTGGGTTTTGTAGCAAATCTCAAGGCATTGCCAAGTACGACACAACCATCCTCGGTAAAGACAACAACGGTATGTGAATTATACCCTGCCAGCAGGCTTCCAGCAGGGAAAAGAGCTATTACTTTTAACCCTCTAAATGTTAAAGATTGGCACCTTAGAGCCTTCCCGTCCCAGCCTGTGGGACGCACAGGACCTGGGTGAAGGGCAGACAAGCTCCCTGAGCTCTCTGCTACGGTGCAGCCAGCTCTCAGGCCCTCGGCTGGCTCTGTATCTGTGAGGGCTAAATCCTGCCCTCTGCAAATGGGCCTCAGCTGCAAGTACAAGCCCCATGTATCCCCCCAGACCAACAGTACAAACCAGTCATCCTTTACGTCACCTTACTTGCAAATAAGTAATTGCCATACTTTCGTAAGTGTCCCATACTATTTGCACCTTCATTTAACATGCAATGCCCCTGATCACAGAGTTCACTTATAGGGCTTTATTTATTTATTTATTTATTGCCTTTTTTTTTTTTTTTTTTTTTTTTTTTTTTTTTTTTTTACGATAAACAGCTTTTATAGACATGGAAATAAAGCGCTAAACCTTTCACTGTGGCACCTTTCCCTGCCTCTTCTAAGAGCAGCTTTATACATAAGGAAGCACAGCTCTTTCTTCCAGGGAAGGAGAAAAGCACTCCCACTTCTCCCAGTACCATCCCAAACCACACGTCTCCTGCCAGCAGACCCTGAGAGACTGACTTCAGTGAGGTCAAACTTTCTCTTCTTCCTTTAGGAAAGACTCAGCAAACCTGGCAGCTCCGGTTGCGTGGAAGCCAGCGTTTGATTGAAACCACGGGTCTGGGATACCTCAGTGTCACCAAAGGAGACTTTGGCCATCTTCTGCAATAGGGGTGCCAGGACATGGGATGGAGGGGAATGAACAGGACTGCCTGTGGTTTCCACTAGGTTCAAAGCCAGCACTGTCATCTGTGCCCAAAACTCCTGTCAGACAGGATCCAATCTGTCCCCAGGTGGGTACCTTGCCATCCCCAGGAGCGGAGAGACAGGGCAGCTCCCAGCTCTGCCCTCACAGCACCCCGGGGGGCTGTGACTGACATCCTGGGGCACCGGAGGAGGTCCCTCAACGTGAGATGACATTCGCTGTGCCCAGTCCGCCCTCCTCTGGCAGCTGCAAGAGGAGCAGCATCCAAAAGCAGGACACAAGCGTCTGCAGAGCAGTCACCGCTGCGCTCCCTGCACCTTGCGAGGGGCGGCATTTCCACCAGCCCTGCAGCAGCCACCCCAAGGCCTGCCGACACCAATGGGCCCTTAAATGCAACCCCTCTGCAGGCAAAGCCTCCTTCTGCAAAGGCTCAAGCCTGCCAGCACCGCAGGGCAGGGGGGCTGAGGCCAACCTTCTCCCTGGGGCTGTTCTCAAGGGAGCCGTGGAGAGCTGCTTGGGGACACAGGCTGTCCCAGGAGCATCTGCTCTGCTGCTGCACCCTGCAGAGAAGAACCGAGCGATCTCGCGCACCCACAACCCCGCACTCCTCCCCATCCTCACTATGCACTGTTATAGAGAAGGCCTAATGGCTCCAGGCTAGACCTTGCCCAGAATAGGGGATTTTACCACAAAAATTAAAAGGTCTTTGCTGTACTCACACAAATTTTGCTCTATAAAATTTGCAGTTTGGAGATACTGGAGAACGTATGGTTTTGAACGTGTCAGAAGGTGCATCTGCTATATAAAAGATACAGATTTCCAGCTCTCTTCCCACAGCATGTCTCCTCAGCATGCTTCATCCAGACTACCGTATGACATTTCACTCCGGTACCTATGGACCATGAAGGGGCCTGTTTCTCCTGTCCTCCCCACCTTCCTCAGAAGGTGGATGCAGAAGGTTTTAAAGATGGGTCTGGCAGTGAGGGAAGAGAAAGGAGAATGGGAAAAAGCTTGTCAGGGAAGTCAGAAACTGGAGCTGGGAGATTAAGCTTGGCCCAACATGGAGACAGGAAGCAGCAGGTAGAAGAACAAGGGGACAGAAAAGGAGAGAAAAAGAGCCAGACTGGTCGAGGTACACAGGGAAAACTGGGCCAGGCTGGAGAAACTGGGATGGCAACACTGGGGACAAGACAGGGAGAAAGGGGGAGTGGGGAGTAGGCAGAGGGGTCTGGAGAGGGTCTGGTCAACAGGTTGTTCTGATACAAGGCAAAGGGCTTGCCTCACCCTGCCCTGAGATGGGCTAGACAAACCCAGGACAGGAAGGTTGTGCTCCAGAGTGGCAGTTCCCAGTTCTCGAACTGGCAGAGTCCCTTGCCTCCCCAACACAGCAGGACTGAGCAAGTAAGAGGTAGGAAACTCTAGCGTAGCCCATACTCGCATTTAATTGTGAGGACAGGACAGACTGGGGCAGGCAGGTATGTTGGTGTGGAAGCACAGCTAAAAGAGCAGACACACACTGCCCTTGCAAGACACACATGTCATTTTCAAGTGTAACTCTGCTAAAAGCATCGAACAAACCGTTAAAAAAAAAAAAGAAGATAACCCAACCCAGAGTTTTCTCTGAAACAGATGTTTCTGCATGGTCTCCAAGGGCTGGAATCAGACATTGCTGCTAAGGCTGTTTCACATCGGACACAACGCAGGGAATTCACATAGCGCAAGTCAGGTGTTTAACACAGACATTTCAGTTCGGAGGCCAGTCTCCTGCTGGGGAGGTGGAGAGGGACTCTTGCAGGAGGAGACGCAGAGATTGTTAAGTCAGGCTCTCACAGAGACCACCCTCTGGAGGAGTTTCTCCCCTAGGCAAGTTGCCTCCCACGTCCACGGCCCAGCCATCGCAGCAGGAAAGCCCCTAGAGCCGCTCCATGTTTCTGAGGCGCTGAGTACGACTAAGCAAAGCCAAGCCAGGCCCTCCATTCCCACTCTCCCACCTGCTCTCTGCAAGGAAGAAAGTGCACGAAACAAGGCTGCATCCACAAACGGTGGAAGAAAGAGACCCAGAGAAGTGTCCGTAAGACAGCAGAGTTCGCTCACATCCTTCACCATCCAGCAAGGCCACAGGGACACACATGGCTGCGCCCACGTTGGAAGAGGAGACTCAGTCCCAGATGAGAGTGTCCCGTCTCCCTGTGAGAGAAAAGGGCTCTCCAAGAGAGGACAGGTCTGGGATGTCCCTCCACCTACTGCACAAACCCGAGACACATTCAAAAGTAAGGACAATAAATTAAGATTGGAGGAAAAAAAAAGTCAGCATGTATAATATATATGCGTGTATATATACATACACACACACACATACTATATATATATATATATATACTTATATATATATAATGTGTGTGTATAATGTGCGTGTGATTGTGAAAAATAGAAATGTTATCCCCAGGAGAGAGCAAGGCATGGCAGAAACACCTCCCTGTCCCTCCCCTGGAACCCAGCACTATCCTGCTCCCGATTCACAGCAGAAACACGACACCAGCGGGCCACGCAGAGGGTGGGGGTTGCGCCTGGCACCCCGCTTCCCTCTGCCAGCCAGGGCCCTGCACCAGGGAGGAGCTGGCTGCTTAATGGAGGAGGAGGGGGGAAAGAGCCCAGCACTGGTCCCTTCATGGCCTGCATGAGGAAGGGCTGCTGCAGGCAGAAAAAGGGAGGGGGAAGACAGGAAAAACAAAATGGAATGGAAAGGGCACCCCATCCCTCCTCAACTGGCTGGGGACATGCCCCTCCCGTGGCACGGGACCACCACCACTGTACCAATTAGAAAATAAAGCCATAATGAGTCTATGCTTTGGTATGTAACCATCTCCCACCCCTCTGTCACCCCTGCATTCCCCCCAACCCGCTGTCAAACTCGTCAAACAAAATCTCTAGCGTGCCTTTATATCGCTCCTTGAACCTTTTCTTCCCCAGCGCCTGCCCTGCCCCCCTCCTCCCCCGCAGGACTTGGGGAGGTGCCTTGCTCGAGCCCCACTGGTTACAGCTTCTGCTGTCCCGACTGGATCCTGCTGAACGCTTCCTGGTCCAGGGGCAGGTAGTGGCCTTGCCTGGAGTCCAGGAAGTACAACCTGTCCTTCACTAGCACAGGGTCAAAGCCCTCCTTGCGCAGCTCCATCTTCTGGAATTTGTAAGTGCCTGGAGTGGGGAGAGAAGACGGAAGAAGGAGTTATGGGTGCATGCACTCCCATCACCACCCGGTCGTGCTGCCGTGCCTTGCTTCATGCCCCAACCTGTGTGGCACACAGCTGGGACAGGGAGGCCAGCTCCCAGCTGCCGATGTCACCTCGAGACACCCCAGCACCAGTCATCACCCCCAGACCACAGCCTCGCACTCCTACTTCTCCAAGCCATCAGAAGAAGCGGAGAGGCCAGGAGGACTCTGCAGGGCAGACCTGCTCCAACTCATCCCAACCCTGCTGCAGATCAGCCTCCATACCCAAGCGAGGCAGACTGAGCAGCTGTGCCCTCCTCCCTGCACAAAAGCACACGCCATGGCTCACTTGTCTTGGAGACCTCGTGCAGAAATCGCAGGAAGACGGGCCGCGCGTACAGCGGCAGAGCCTTTTTCAGCTCACCAGCAAAGCTCTCCAGGTCACAGGAGTTCTCGGGGTCAGCGATGGCTGCCATTCCTGCCTTCCCTTCAATCCCTGCAGGACAGAAAAGAAGGGAGAGTATCCTATGGGACACACTGTTCCTGTCCCTGCAGTATTGTCTCCATCTGTCCCACGCCAGCGAGGCCACTCACAAACACCCTGCATTGGCATGTCCAGCTGTGTCACTGCCCTGCGGCTAAGGGTACCAGCGACACCCAGTGGTCACAGTCACCTCCTCCCAGAGGAGGCACCAGCAGCCTGTCCAGGAAGAATGCAAGGTTCTTCCAAAGCAGTCAGAATCAGATCAAACCTCAGCTGGAGAGAAGATTCCCACTAGTCACACTCCCAGTGGCTTCTCTCTGGCTTGTTGACACAGAACCTCAGTCCAGTGTCTTGCAAAAGGACCTACAGGTCTGGACACGCAGGATATGTTCACATTCAGGTGTTACAGGCCTGCCTCCACTAAGCAGCCTCTTCCACTCCAGTTACCTGGGATCTCCACCCCGTAAACAACAACGTCTGTCAAGTTGAGGATGCGGCTCAGTGTCCCCTCCACCTCTGTAGTGGAGACGTTCTCCCCCTTCCAGCGAAATGTGTCCCCAGTGCGGTCCCGGAAGTACATGTAACCGTATTTGTCCATGACCAGGACGTCCCCTATGGCAGAGTAAATGGGCAAAAAATGGGTCAGAGGGGCTAAGAGCTCCCCCAAAGCATCTCAGGGCAGTGCCACTAGCCTGGGACAGCCTGGAGTGGGGAAAGTGAGGCTCAAAGACCCTAGCTCTTCTCCACTCACCAACTTGGAGGTAACAGGACTGCATGGGCCTGGCAAAGCCAGGTCACACAACCCTCAATCCCACCTAAAAAAATCCCTCCTCCTCTCTTAGCAGACGTGGCAGGGCCCTGCTCGCCTCACCTGTGAGATAGGCAGCATCCCCCTTTGAAAAAACATCCTTGGCGATTTTCTTGTTGGTGGCTGACTGATTCAGGTAGCCATCAAAGTGCTGCAAGGGGTTGCTCTTGACAATGCGGCCCACCAGCTGCCCCGGCTCCCCTGCAGGGAGAGAAAAGGGAATGAACAGGGGGAAGCAACAACTCAGATCCAAAGGAAAAGGATTTCCAACAGGGCTGGTGAGAATCTGCCTGAGCAGAGACTCAAGACTAGCTAAAATACCCTGAAGTATCTAACACAAGACTCACATATTTCCCCAGTTGCCCTCACCTGGTTTGCAGGGGATACAGACACCATCTGGCCCCCGGATCAGCTCCATGGTGTCTTCATCCACCTTCACCAAGCCGATGGGGTACACACCTGGCAGGATCCTACTGTTGAAGCCACAGGACCCAACCTAGGACAGAAGGTGCTCAGAGCCATGGGCAGCAGGGATGTCTCTCCCACCTCATGCCTGCTGCCCACCCACATCCGGGACACCAGAGAGCTGGCACCACACAAGAACAGCCAAAATGCCTCCAGGCAGACAGTAACCCACTTAAGTCTCCAACCCTGTCCAGGCCAGCAGGAACCCTCTGGGGCACAGAGAGGGCAGCAGAGCCTTACATTGCTGTCGAAGTTGCCCAAGCTGCAGTTGCATTCAGTGGCCCCGTAGAACTCAGCCACCTGGGCGATGCCAAAGCGGGCCATGAACTCTCGCCAGATGGAGGCTCGCAGCCCATTGCCCAGCGCCATGCGCACCCGGTGCTGCCGCTCCACCTCCTGGTATGGCTGGTTCAGCAGGTAACGGCAGATCTCACCAATGTACTGCACAATCTGGGGTAAACAGGGAACAAGGACAAACTAGGATCTTCCCCCAGGCTCCAAGGTCTTTTTGAGGGTGGTCCTCAGGGAGGGCAGGGAAGGAACAACTAGCCCATGGTCCCCTGAAGAGGCCATGGCAAAACCCAGGAGGTCCTGCTAGCTTGTCTCCCATCTATTCCTGCTTGACTACCCCCCACCCACCACCAACCTGGGGTACCCTCCTCCAGTCTGTAAAACCTATCCCAGACATTGTGGTGAATGTTGGAGCACAGGAATGGCTTGGATACGTGGAGTTATCACCCCAGGTGGGAAGGACACAGCCCCACCACCTTGAAAGGCAGTGCAGGACACAGGCAGAGCTGATAAAGGCTGCCCTATCTTCCAGCAGACAACACAGGTCCCCAGGTTTCTCTCCCCAGCCCCCGTGGTTTGGTGGTCCCTTGCCTCATGACCTCACCGTACAGTTGTATTTCACACAGTCCTCCCAAAAGTGTGAGGCTGAGAACTTCTTGCGGATGACAATTGTCATGCCCTGCAGCAGGCACTGCCCAACTCCCACAATGTTCCCTGTGGAGAGACAGCCAGAGGGGCTTTCAGTCCCCAAATCCCTCCAGCCCAACCAGTACAGGGAGAGGCTTGGCAGGGCAGGTCTCAAAGCACGTAAGTGTTTATCTAGGTAAGGCCCCCAGGACCACAGGTACTGGGAAGGGTACACAAGGGCAGAGTGACAGCAAGATCTGCAACAGCACTTTGTACCCAGACATCCCAGTGAATCTCAGCCAGCTAGGTGGGCACTGCTTCCCCATCGCCATTACTCTGCAGATGGAGCAGCAATAAGGTACAGCTATCCCAAGCTGGGCTAGAAGCTGGGGTTAAAAAACAAACAAACAAAAAAAAAACCACCTACGCCCCACTCTAAAGGTCAGTCTGATCATTCCCAGCTCCCAGAGAAAGAGGAAAGCCTCAGATCAGACAGGCAGCACCCCCACCGGCAGCTGGGCTCTCCTTGGCACAGAGTATCACTGCTGTGCCAGCCTCCAGCCTGTGCCCTAGGTTCGGCAGAAGGGAAGAGACAGCCCATGCAAGCAGGGCTCCACGTGGCACGCGTCACCTGCAGCATGGTAGAGTGGGAGGCAGTCATACATCACATCATCGGGCCTCATGCGGAAACCGTAATAAACTAAGCTGGACATGCGGAAGTACCTGGGGAGGAGGATGAAGGGGCACGTCAGCAGCAGGGCCAGAGGCTCTGTGCTAGCACGGCGCAGAGCTCGGCCCTCTTCCTCCCTGGAGCCCCCAGCTACTGCCTTACCTGCAGTTCACCACAATGGCAGCCTTGGGCATTCCTGTGGTGCCAGAGGTGTAGATGTAGAAGAGCTTATCTGGAAAGTGAAGAAGAGACAGAATCACATACCCAGTGCCACTATATCCTCTCTAAGAGCTGGCTGGACGAGGAGATGGGAACAAGACAAATTTATACACTGCGGTCACACCAGGTGAACCAAACATGACAGCACCAAGAGCATGCTGGGGTTCCTCCTAGGCAGGATCAGGCCTATTGGACAGATGGTGGGGAACCACACAATGCTGCCTCACAGGGAAGGTTGGCCTTCAGACACCAGAGTAAGACCCATTTCAAATGTCCCAAGTCCTGTTGCAGAAGTCTGCCATTGGCCTCCCAAGCAGGCACTGTTGCCAGTGAGGACACAGCCAACCAATGTTGTAGCCAGCTGATCCACAGAAACACCACCATGAGTGTGCCCCTCAAAAGCTGACCACATACCAAGGAAGCCCTTCTCAGGAGGGGTTGGCTGGACCTGCTGGGCCGTCTCCAAAAGGGGATCCAGGTGTTTTGCACCAGGAATTGCTGACTTGGGGCTTCCTTCACCAGACCAGAAGAGATGAATGGATTTCTCCAGGGAGGGCTGCACTTCCTGCATGGCTAGGAAAGCAAAGAGGGGAGATGGAGGAAGACCACAGCACGGATATGGCACAGAGCGACCCTGCCCTTTCAAAAGTCTCAGGGAGACGATGCCCCAAGTAGCAGTACCCTGACTGGGCTCTGCAGCGTCTGAAAGGTCTGACAACCTTTCCAGGTAGATATTGTTCCCCATGCCTAACAGAAGCTGGGGCCACAGCCTAAGCCTCTTCAGAGGCTAGAAGAGCCTGTTCTTCTACTCTCCTCCCAACCAGTGGGAGCCAATTTAGCCAGAAGAGGTCTGTTGACACTATCAACCTCAGAGGTGTGGGCTGAAACAAATGAGGAGCTGGAGCCAAGTTGCTGCAGGGATGTGGCTAAGAGCCACAAGAGCAAAGGTAGGCTCGTCCCATGCAGCAGGACAGGCCGAGGCCAGCCCTGGGCTTCATGCAGGGAACAGACCCTGGAGAGGCACAAGGGAAGAGCCTCACACCCAGGCAGGACTCCTTCGGAACCAGAGAGAGCACTGAACCCAGATTCTGCCCATCTCCAGCTGCCACTCATTGGCCAAAAGGAAAAAAAAGCCACCCACAAAAACAGATCCAATTCCTGGATAACTCAATTGTCCACTGTCTTCCACAAGAACAGAGACCTCTCTGCCCTATGGTGGGTAGGAAAGGGGCACTAAGCCCAAAGCCCTAGCCCCCTCCCTCCACGATGCCCCTAGCCTGGATAACTCCTGAAGCATCTGCCTGCCCCCTCACCTTCCATCATCTCTACCCCAAAAATCACAGCCTTGGAGTTGGAGATGGTGATGCAGTGCAGCAAGGCCTCCATGCGCAGATGGGAATTCACAAGGGCTGTCTCCACCCCAATCTTGGCCAAGCCAAGCCACAGCCCTACGTACTGGTTGCGGGATTCCATGAACAGAGCCACCACATCACCAGAGCGGAAGCCTTGTCCACGGAAGAAATTCGCCACACGGTTGGAGTACTCATCCAGCTGCCGGAAGGTCCAGCTCTCGCCCGTGCCTTGGAATATGAGTGCTGTCTTCTCTGGATACTTGCTTGCTGTCTTTTGGAAGATCTTGGCAATGGTATTTTTCTCCCTCACATGCCTCCACACCTGCCACTTCACCCGCAACAGGACCAGCCCCGTGCTGCCAAAGGAAGGGGAGCAAGAAGGCAGCAGCTCAGTGGCCCCTGTAGAAGCACTTCTCCTAGCAAAGCCAGAAATGCAGCACAGTAGAGCACAGTAACCTTGCCAGGAGCTGGAATAGCCCAGCCTGCTACAGGCCTTGTTCTAGGTCAGCAGGTGCTCTGGGTGCTCCCCTGAACAGTATGGACATAGCTGGGGCAGACAAGCCCTCTGTAAGGATGCTTATAGTCAGGAACTGATGGCAGCCAGGAAGCATGGGCTTTGGGGGGCTGCAGACAGGGATATCTCCCCCTTCAAAAGCATATCTTTGAGCCTCAGATGCTCTCCAAGAGGTGCCATCACCCCCTCCCCCCAACAGGAGTTGGCATACTCTGGCACTGGCTCGGAGCCGACTCTGCCACCCAGTGCCACGCCAGCAGCTTAAGGGATGGGGTGAAGTACAAGGACAAGGACAGTCACTGGACTTTAGAGCTCAGCTGAAATCTATCTTTCCTAGGAAAACTTTGCCCAAGGGTTTGCCGCCATCTGGGCTTGGCAGAGGGAGATCTCCTTCCAGATGCACCAGGAGCCAGCAGGGACCCAGGGCTGTGCAGGGAGCTGGGGGTAGCACTCACACACACCAGGGCAGAGCAGCGGGCCAGGGTGGGGGCCCATCCCAGCCAGGACACCTACGTGAGGTCTCTCCGTATTGTCTTTAAGAATATGAGGAGGAATTTCCATCCACCGGACCCCAGGTAGAAGACAAAGAGAGCAGGGATGGCCAGGGCCCAGGACAACTCCAGGCTGACCCTAAAGAACAGCAGCAGCACTGCGAGGGCAGCCAGACGCAGCATCATGGCCTGTAGAGAGAGAAAAACCACAGATCTCGACCAACTCACACTGGACTCCACAATAACAGACCTATGGGGCAAGGGATGCATTAGCAGCCCCTGATTTCCTGGAAAAGGCCCCTGAGTCACTGTTCTTCCTCACAGTGAAGATTTAACTCAGCAGGCCAGATCTCCCGCTGGTGTAACTCTATCAGACGCTGGAGATGGGCTCCGATTAAGCCATTGGCACCACACTGGTTCACGCCAGCCAAGAGCCTGGCCATTCCTTCCCAGGGAGCTCCACAGCTGCAGCCCAGCTGCATACCAACCAGGGACGCTGACTCAGGCCAGCAGCCTGAGATCTTGGATCAAGTTACTTTACAGCTGTGGGAGCAGAGTTAGGGCACAGGACCCTGTGCAGATATTTAGGATGCACCAGGGTGATGTGAGGCGGGGCAAGCTCAGCTCCCTCACCCATATCCCAGGAAAAACCCAGCCTCAAATTCCTCCTTACCCCAAGGATCCCTCTGTCCCTCTAACTCAGTCCTCCCAGGCCCTCAGCAAGCATCAGCTATCCTGTAAGCCTGGCTCCAGGATGGCCACCACAGCTGGTTGGAGAGCTCAGCCTCACGTGCTCCCCAACACAGCTCAAACAGGAACAGGGACAGGAAACTCAGTCCTCTGAGCTCTGCTCATGTTTGTAAATTCTCTGTCGGCGGGCAGTTTCCTGGCCTGGCTCTGCTGGAGATGCTGCCAGAGCAAATCTGGGGCAATGAGGCCAAATACAGGAATGCCCTCGCCTTGGATACCTGCCCAGGGTACAGCAGGCAGAACAGGGTTATCTCTGCTGCCAGGAGTACCCAGACCTCCACATCATGCCATGAGCCAGCAGCTCAGTCTATGGTATTTCTGCCCCCTAACAAGCAGCATCTCTGTCTCCATCCCAAACGTTGCTCCCAGCCTCACTGAGAGCCATCAGGCTCTTTTCTGGTAGCAGCATCAGAGGAAAGCAACAGTGATGAGACCTCTAACCTCACCAACCCAAGGTCTCTTAGATAAAACTGGCCCTTCCTGGCATGGACACAGGTCAAAAAGGAAGGAAACAGCCATGTAATTTCCCTTTTCCTCTTGAGGATGAATTTACTGTTCCCAAGCTGACAGCCCTGGGTCTCCATAGGTGGGAGAGCCGGGAGCCGCATATGCAGCCAGCTTTCACTTCGGCTGCTCCCCAGTCTTCAGGATGGGGACAAGGGCTGCTCTGTGCAGCAGCCCCAGCAGTATGATGGAGCCTCTGTGGACTTGATAGGAGATGCAGGAGGGGCCGGAGCCAAGGCAGCACCACACTGTCACCAAGCCTTAGCATGTCATGCAGGCTGTCTTGCATCCAAGCCATACCACCTAGGAGCAGGCAGGCTTCTAGCAATGTATCAGAGCCCCTGGATGCTGCTGCAAGGTGTGGGGACTGGGGACATCCCCCAATCCACAACCCCCCTCATGTCAGTGGCCTCCAAGCTTTCTCCACAAACAGCTCCTACGCTCAAGGTCCCCAGCCCACAGCCAGGTCCCTCAGCCTTTTAACAGAGCAGGACCCCCTGCCTATTCACCCAGGATCCTCTTTATGCAGTTAAACAGGGTAGCTCTTAGATCACCACCAAACTACTAGGCCTCAGTCAAGAACTGAGCCCTTCATTACACACTCCGCATTGGGGAGACAGTCATGGAAAGACATCAGAGCTCCAGTCTGAAGAAGAGACAGGCCCCTGTTATCCGCTGCTCCCATCTCTCCCTCATCTCAGCCTGCCAAGTGGACGAGGCCTGGTGCCTCCCGCCAAGAGACAGCCCGTGCACTAGTGCCAGAGGCAGTGGGGCTGGAGGTCCTGCCGTTAAGGATTCAGGTCTTGTTTGGCTGCACCAGCACAGAGAAAACTAAGGCCTGTATGTAGCTCTGCAGGGAGCTAGTACAATAGCCACTGCAGGGATTCATCACCCGGGCAGAGAAGAAACCTGAGGAGAGCTGGAGAAAAGGATCAGCCCAGGGAACACGCGAGAGCAGGTCACAGGATGGGTGCAGGCCAGAGACCTGCAGCTTCATCGCCTGCCTCCAGCACTAATGGCCAGAGAGGCTTGGGAAGGCGCTGGAGGCTCCCTGGAGGCAGCTCCCTGGAAAGAAGGACATTTCCTCAACATTTCCAGGGGGACTGAGGCCCCATGAGGGACCCTAAGCCCACCACCCCCAGACGGTGCCCCGCTCCCAGCATCTCCACCTCGAGGAGGCAGCTCTCACACCTGCATCCTCCACCCCCTGGTCAAACCTAAGTTGGGCGGCAAGTGGCAGCTCAGGAGCTGGGACTCGGCCTGACCAGCGGGTCCAAAGGCAGGACCCATCCGGCCACCTCCGAGAAGCCTACAGAGATCCTGCAGACTCCAGGGGACCTCCAGCAGCTGGGTCAAAAAAAAAAAAAAAAAGGACATCTCAAGCCGCATAAACGGCTGCAAAGGGCTGCAAAGGGGCGCAGCAGCTGCGGGCGCCCCGCCGAGCCGGAGCCCCCCGCGGGAGGCACCTGGCACGGCGGATGGGAGGAAGGCGCGGGCCACGGGCGGAGGCCCCGGCGCGGCGGCACCGATGGCGGGCGCCTCAGACGGAGCGGCCGCGCCGGGCAAGGCCGCGCCGCCGCCGCCGGGGCCCCGCGCCGCCCGCCCGTCGCGCCGGGGGCTGCAGCAGCGGGAGCCGCATCGCCCCGGCCCGCCGGTGCCCGGCCGCCGCGGGACCCCGCGAGCAGACCGGGAGCGACGCGCGGGGAGGCAGCGAGGGAAGGCGGGAGGGCGCCGCGCTCTTACCGGGCTCCGGTGCGCTCCGCTGCGGCCCGGCCACCTGCGCCGCCGCCGGGAGCGGGAGCGGGAGCGGGGCCGGAGCGCGGCCGGGCGCGGGCGGCGGCGGCGCGGCGCGGGGCGGGGCGGGGCGGCGCGGGGCGGGCGCGCCGCGCGGCACGCCGGGAGCTGTAGTCCCGCCCGGCGCCGCCGCCGCGGCCCGCGGCGCCGCCCCGCGCCCGCGCCCGCGCTCCCGGCTCCGCGCCCGGCCCCGCGCCCGGCCGCGCTGCACCCCGGCGTCGGGGCGGGCCGCGCCGCGCCGCGCCGGGCGGCGGCGCCGCCAGGAAGAGGCGGCGAGGGCGGCGGGGCAGTCCGACGGCTCTGTGGCGCAATGGATAGCGCATTGGACTTCTAGCGCGGTGACGGGAGTCATTCAAAGGTTGTGGGTTCGAGTCCCACCAGAGTCGCATTTTGCCAGCGACGCGGCGCCCGCGTTTTGGGGCCGCGCTGCGGCGGCCGCTTTCGGGCCGCGGGTCCCCCCGGGGCCGGGGGCGCTCGCTGGGCGGGGGGCGCCGCTTAACCCCCCTGCCACGTCCTGGTGCGAGGACCCAGGGAAAGCCCCGTCGCTCGCCGTTTTTTTTTAAATGCAGTGCTGGAGGGGGATGCTCCTGCAGGAGCGGGTTGTTTCCTTTTTTAAAATGGGTCAATTCCAGGGCAAGAATTTCACGGGGAAACAGCAGGGAAAAGAAGTCAGTATGTGTGTGCATGTGCAGGAACACGCTCATCAGCGTCAGGTTCCCTGCGCGTGGGCAGCCCTCTCCCGCCTCCACTCCGCAGGGGTCCAGGCGTGTGAAAGCTCTGTCCGGCCCCAGCGGCAAGCGGGAGATGCGGCCCTGCAGGCCGGGCGCTGGGGGATCACCGTGCCACGGGGATGCCGGTCATTCCGCTGGAGGGACGTGGAAGGAGCCGATTCTCCTTCCTCTGCCACATCCTATTTCCTGGAGGAGACGAGGCTTGCGCCAGCTGTGCTGATGTCAGCACGAGGAGCTGGACCAGATGTGGCCTGGATGTGGCAGGACGAGGCTGTTCCAGGCCTGGAAGTGAAACCCCAGTGTTTTTTTTTTTTTTTTTTTTTTTTTTTGGTGGATTTTGTATACTATTTTAGAAGAAAATAAATCTTTATTTGTCCAGATGCAAAACTGAACTAGCCCCACATTTCCGAGCAAGCCAGCACCACGCTGACACAGGATGCCCAGCATATCTTTGACTCCATCAGCACCCCCAAAGTCACTCTCCACCACAGTGATGTGGCAAAACTGGAAGGCTGACAGACGAAACCCTCGCTTCCTCAAAGGGATCTGCCTGCCCCGCGCCACCGCAGCACAGCACTGGCTGTCCGGGGCCCGGACGCAGCATGGGTGTCGCACGGGGTGCCCTGAACCTCGTTCCTGGCCGCGGAGCAGGGGCTGGTGCCGGGCCACCCCTCGGCCAGCTGCTGCCTGTCTGCAGCTAAACACGTCCCGAAAGAAAACGCGCTTTGGTGCGGCTTGTGTCTGACCTGTGAAAATCCTCCGAGCGCGTTCCCTCGGTTGCACCTAACTCGCGCCTTTATTTTCACAGACTCGGAAAGCGATGGCTGTGGCAATCGGAGCTGCAGCGACAGTTCAGCAATTCTGCTGAGCAGAGGAGGATTAAAACGATACTGCACCCCATTGACATAATGCTGGCACCAGCCCCCGAGCAACCCACGGCCCATTACGACCTGCACTGCTGCAAACGTGGCAAGGAGCTGCCGCCGGCGTCACACGCTCTAAATAAACCCGGACTGCAGCAAAACTCTCTTTCGTGACCATCGTTTCCTGCATTTCCTTTGCTGTGGCTCATGGCTGAAAAATAGATTATTTCCTAAACTATGAGAAATAACCTTAAGATCATGGCCTAGTGTTTTTGTTAGCAAGCGACGCTGCCTGCCACGCGGGACAGCGGCACGCGCGCGGGGAAGGCGGGTGGTCACGCTCGTGCACACGCTGCATCAACGGGGCAATCACCAGCTCCTGAGGCATCTCCCAGTCAGGGAGGGCACCAGCCCTCACGTGGACTCAGGTCATAGACGTGGAAGAGAGAAAAAAAGCCGCCCAGTGGCAGGGTGGGCTGAGGAAGAAGCTGAAATCCAGAGGCAGCCAGGGGCGAGTCGGGGGAGAAGGGAGCAAGGCAGGCCCTCGGCCCCAGGGACCGCTCGGAAGCGCAGCCCCAAAACAAGTTTAGCTCCTGCTGCAGGCGCTCAGGGCGAGAGCATCGCCCGCTCCACCGTCCCGGGGCAGGGCTGCTGAAGCTCTCGCCTCCTGCTGCCGCTGCCTCGCTGAAGGGCCCGGGGGAAAGCACTCCTCCACCCCAGCGCCCCTTCCCTCTCCCCAAAGCACCAGCATCAGGAGCTCAGGAACCCTCCCGCCCCCGCAGTCTGGTTCTGCCCCTGCCCAGGTCTTTGCGCAACGACCACGGTAAGAAAGCGTTCACGCAGCCAAGCGCCTGCAAACCTCATCTGGAAAGATGCTGATCTGAGAGCAGGACCAGGGTTTTTTTTTTTGCAGTCGGCAGCACCGGTGAGCCCCGGGCAGCTCTGTGCTCAGGCTCCCCAGGGACGCGCGCCACACACGCGCCCTGCCGCCCTCCTTCCGGCTCCAGCCGCGGACAAAGAACAGGCCTGGCTGGAGTGAAAAAGGGATGAGGGCTCACGTCCCACCTCCCGCTGGAAGCGGCGGTGGGGGGCGGCATGCAAGAGGGGGATAATCAACCACAAGCTCCACCACAAATTTTATTAACCGCAAAAGGAATTTGAACACAGCAAACCTCCACGTACAAAGACCCACCTGCCTCACGGCTCTGTCTTAGTACCTGACAGCTCTACAATCCAGCCAGCGGCAGCCTGGAGACCCGTTTAATTAACGGAGACAGCGCTCAGCTCCCAGCCACAGCTCAGTGTGAATGGCCCAAGGAGCCTCAGCTCTGCTCCCCAAAGATTCAGCCCCTTATTCCCAATCACGCTGTTTTGCTGCCAAAAGAAGGGGGATGGTTCCTATTGAAAACCCAGTGCAATCATACAGATTTCAGCCTTTTCGCTGCAGAGGGTCTGCAAGGGGCAGGGCAGCCCAGGATCTCCTCTCGAGCAGCAGCTCCAACAGAGATAACACCCAGAGATATTTCTCTGCCTGCTTTCAGCGAGAAAAGGGAAGTCGGGCAGAGCCACTCAGCCATCGGCCAAAGCGCACACAGTACTTCCAACACCCACGTCCTCGCCACGTGTCAAGACAAGTTCACTGTGCTGAAAGAGCTCCTCGAGTGCATCTCCGAGCTGCTCCTGCAGGCGTTTGCTCACTGCGTGGTCGCCAAGGCATGAGACACATCCCCTATTGCTCAGCAGCAGGAGGCCAGAGGTAGCACCAGTGCAGGATCAGCTCTCGCTGGTGCAGGCACCTAACCTACCCCGGGCTGCTTTGTAAATCAACTGGTTTAGCTCCAGTCCAGGGCTGCTCTAAGACTTTAAGGTTTGAGCTTCCCAGGGAGGGAGGGGAGGACAGATTTACCTACAGAGCTTTACAGTTGCAATAGGCCAGGAGTAGTTTGCTCTGGTCTGCTTTAAGCCAATTCTGCTCCCTTCTCTCCCCATCCCAGTGTTTTGGAGCATCAGCCTCAGAGCACTGCTGCCAGGGGGACCCAAGCAGCCAAACCCCGCTGGCACAGGCACAGCAGGACTTGCCATCTCTCCATTGAATCACAAATGGCAGAAGGGTCAAGTTCCGCTACGGCACGGGGAGGTGCAACTTGGCTTCCATCAACAGCACGGAGCCAGCTCTTGACAGGGCAAAACACAGCCATCAGGCCCGTGGTGGCTGGTAGCAGAGCCAAGCTGTGCTCCTGCAGCAGCAGGAGATGAAACGCTGCAGGGGAGCGGTTGTTGTTTGCCAGTTGGGGATCCCCCATTCCCTCCCCAATCCTTGGGCTCTCACACTCGAACTGCCGGGGGAGGGAAGATGCCAATCTCCTCCCGCAGGGACTCCACTGTCTGTTCCCAGCGCCGCTCATAGTAGATGTTGAGGATACAGTTGGCATTGTACCCACTCCGAATTGCCCAAGGAATCAGCTCCGTAGCCAGGACCTGCAGCTTTCTGGAACAAAAAGGGTTGAAAGAGTTTGATTTGCTTCTCCAAGTCCCCATCCCAGGCAGATGCCAATGCCACATGCCCATAGCACTCTCTATACCACAAGCTCCTCCACCCTTCTAGCAATCCTGCTGCTTATCGCACAGGGAAACTGAGCACTGAAGAGGACAGTGGGCTGGGCAGGTCACAGTCAGAAGCAAATCCAAGACCAGAATGGAGGTTAATACGTAATCCCCACACTGTGCTGAGCCACCAAAACAGATGTGTTGCGGCAGGGAAGAGCTGTCAGCACGGTAAGAGTCCTGCTGGCTCTGAACATGTGCCCAGCCAGCAGGGCAGCCAAGCCGGGCATCCCTCCCCCTGCCCGGCGCAGCAGGGAGAGGAACGCTGGAAGCAGATGAAGAATCATCTCGTGCTTCAGCGACCAGGCAAAGCCAAGCCTCCCCCAACCACCGTTTCCCTGGGCCACGATGGCAGAGCAGCAGGTACACATCAGGGATTCCCGTCCGTCTCCCTGCTGCAGACTGGCAGTGTCACCCTTCGTTCCTCAGAGGACACCGGAAAGCATCGCCAAGGCTGGCACCTCCCCAGGGCAGACGCTCCCTCCTCAGCGGATCACGTTAGTGCCTACCGTGCATTGAGACGAACAGGGCCGAACACCGCGCCCAGGATGCACATGGGCAGCCCTGTCTGGATAGCTTCGAACCATTTCACCACGACCTCCCCTGGAAGGACACGCGTCAGCAGCCACGGCACACTGGTCAAGGGCTAGACAGGGCTGTGCAGCCCTACAAAGTGCATTGCGAGATCTGCCCCATTCACAAGAGCGGCTGCACAGCTGTCCCCTTCACCAGCACAGCAGGATTCAGGAACGCAACCCAGCCCCTAAGTCTGGCTGCTCTCTGCAGCTCTGGCTACAGCCTCACCCCACATCAGGGCATAACGGATCGTTATTACCCCTCAAAAGGGATGGCCCAGGCTTCTGGGAAAGCAATACTGAACAGTCAATGCCCCACTAGCTTGGGAAAGGCCTGGCTGGGCAGGCCTGGCTCCTTCAGACCCTTAGCAAAGCTCCACGCCAGCCTCATCCTCCCACACGGCTCTCCCCATCTCTCAGTTGCGAAAGACCTTTTTCAAACACTGCCATATCTCAGCCAAAGCCTGCTTAAGAGACCTGAAACGCTGGTTCCCACAGGCTCATCAGCAAGGCTCAGCCTGTTACTTGCTACTGAGTCACACGCAAAAGCAGAGCAAAGGGCACAGCGATGTGCAGATAAGAACCAGCCAGGAACCC
This sequence comes from Rhea pennata, assembly GCF_028389875.1. Taxonomy (NCBI): domain Eukaryota; kingdom Metazoa; phylum Chordata; class Aves; order Rheiformes; family Rheidae; genus Rhea; species Rhea pennata. Next base: position 8,226,364 of record NC_084680.1, read on the forward strand.
TCCACACTTCTGCCTTTACTCAGAGCTTGCAAAACCACCCTCCCTTGGTCCCACCCTCGCTGCTGGGCTGCAAGCACCCACCCACCCAGCGACTGCCTGTGCCCAGGGCTCTGAGATTGCCTCTCCCAGCAGGGGAAAGGTGATGGAGGGCAGATGTCCAAGGCCCATGGCCTCTCGGTCACCAGCAAGGCAGGGCAGTGATAATGCACACCCCTCTAGGCTGGGGATCAGGGAGTCCAACCTGCCCAGCCTGTTCAACCTCCAGGAGAGGTGGCCAAGCGCCATCACTGGGATTTCACGGAACAGACCTCTGAGTCCCGGCACTGATCTGAGCCCCCTCCTGCCTCCCTGCTCAGCTTTGTGCCCCCCCCCCCACTCCTGGCCCACCTCTGCTCACCTAGCATGTTGGTTGGCATGCCCAGGAGGGTGTGCATCAGGTCGTGGACTTCCCGGTACCTCTGGATCACATATGCCAGCTCTTCATCATCGACAAACTTGGCTGGCATCCGTGTGTCCGGAGAAACCTTCTGTAAATCCAGAGAGGCCCAGTTCAGCCCCCTCCAAAACTCAAGGTTCTGCTTTTACTTTCTAATGAACAGCAGTTTCCAGCCCCATCCATCAGAACATCTTCCAGACATACAGGCCTGCACAGCATCAGTGACATCTCCACTGTCATCCAACACCCACCATCACAGCCCAACCTCCTGAGCACCAGTTCGTCAAGCCCTTTCACTTTCTGGGAGCTTTACTGGTTCCTCTGACTCCAAGCTCCCTCTGGTGCTCATGCATGCTCCTGGCACAGAGGTCAATTACAGCTGTTTGTGCCCTGCAAAATCCCGCACTCACATTGTCCTCCAAAAACCGGATGTATTCTCGGCCCAGTGTGCCATCTGGCAACCCCCGCAGCCAGTTCAGGTCCAAGGTGGAGAGACGGATGCGAGGGCGCTCCCTGAAAGCGAAAAGCAAGTCACTAAGTCTCCCAGTGAAACCCTTATACCTGGATGACCTGGAGAAAAACCGATCCTAGAAACCCCCATCCCCTGTCTCTGTCCTTCCTGAGCATTCTCCTTGCACGGACCTTGGCCAGCCCCTGCAGGGACAGCACCATCCTCATTTCTGCTGCTGACAGTAGGGCACAAAATGTTTAAAGGAACAGCCTGAAGCCTTGGCAAGAACAGAGCTCTCATCTTGCTCCCCTTCAGCAACTCTGGTTGGAAATGCATCAATCTTTTATGCACAGTGCCTCTGAATTGCTGCCCTGCTGGCTGGCAGCCTGCCACAGCTCGCCCCAGCAACAGCGTGGTCCAGGGGAGCAGGTTCTTCATTGACCCTGCAACGCAGCCAGAACTTCAAAGAAACGACCCTGAAAAGGGGAGTGATTTTGTTCTAAACACAGATGGAGTTTCTCTCCTGCTTGGGTTTTCACCAAGAGCCATGTGGCAGCCGTGCACAGACAGGTCTCCTGTTCAGGCTGTTGGCAAACAGGTACTGTGAAGCCCTGGAACTAAACAAAAGCTCCTTCACTTCTGTCCACAGAAGAAACTCTTCCCCTCATAAAAGCCTTGCAGCGGATCAAGTTGCTGCTCAGCTCCTAAAGTGGAGACAGCAGGGAGACAAGCAGGACTTGCAAGAGCTTTCCCCTGGCTGCAGGCACTTCCTTGTTCTTTCGGTGTCAGAGGGACTTCATCAATTTAAAGGATTAAAAAAAATTGTTTTTTTTAAAAAAAAGTCGTGTGTGTACAAATCAGACTGCTGCAAATCCCCATAACACCAGTGGGGCAAGGAATAGGTGGGAATTTCCCTCTTCCTTGGTATCTCACTGTCCTCTCCCTGAGCAGTTTCTCTAGGGCTCAGCCCCCTCTCCTGGTGCTCTGCATGCTTTGCTGCGTTAGTGTCCAAAGCCCCAGGCAGGATTAGGCTGCTCTGCACAAACACACAACAAAAAGCAGCCTTTCCCCCAGCGAGTTCATGGTACAGTCGGAACCACATGCACCACAGGCAGCAGATATAACAAGCAACGAGAAGGGAGAAGGAAAGTAAACAAGCAGTAAGCTGATCTTGGTTCACGATGTCCGTCCCAGTGCTCAGCCTTGCTGTGCTCAACAACTCCCTGCAGACATGGAAGCAAAAGTGATCAAGACTTATCAAAAAATGACATGAGAAGTACCCTTATTTCATAGCTTAGAGAGGTGCCATGGGTACCTGGAAAGAAAGCACAGAGCTGTCTAAAAGGAAACTGGACAAGCAATGAAGAAGTCTTTGATGCGAGGAGATGGAGCAGACACGAGGGAGAAAAATCACCACATCCATGGATTTCATCGCAGCTAAGAGAGAAGGCACCTACCAGTGACAGCACCAAAGCAGAACAGACAGACATCAGAGCTTGAACTAGGCCTGGGCTCCTGTGGCTTTTGCGCTGTTGTTCTTAGATTTGCCATAGGGCTCTTACGATGGTTAAGATAAAGCAAAATAAACAACCTGGAGAATAAAAACTAACTCAACGCCCGTGTCCCTGCTGGGACAGGGAGTGCAGGGCTCTCCCTTTGCAGGGCCCCAGGTACGCGCTGGGCAGGTGCCTCTCTCCCCACCACAAACCACGGACGCAGAGAGACGGACGCGGACGGACGCACTGGAGGATGCGGCAGCCTTCGGGATCGCGTTTCATTCTGTCTCGCAGGTCCGGCAGGACAAGGCAACCCGTTGTCTCCCCGAGGACTGCCACCATGTCTGCAAGAGAGACCAGGCAGTGACCCGAGAGCACCAGGCCTGGTTATTTCCGCGACGCCCAGCTCTCCTCGCCTTTCGGGCGAGACGAGGCAACGCTCCGGCCGGGACCGCGCAGCGAGCTGGCGGCACGCAGAGGCGCCCGGGGTCGGCGCTAAGCCCGGCCTGCCCGTCTCGGCGTCGCGCTGCTCGGCCCGACCCGCCGCCGGGGCCGGCGGCACCGCGGGCCTGGCGCGAGGCGTCGGGGGGCTCGGGGGACCCCTCTCCCTCGCAGCCCCGGCGCGGGTGCTTCCCCCGCCAGTAACCGTCTCACCCAGCAGGACGGGGAGGGCGAAATGCCCCGAGAAACCCCCGGCAGGGCCTCGGGGCCGGAGCCGCTGCGGGACGAGCCGCCCCGGCGCGGCTTACCGTGCCTGTAGGGGTCCCGCAGAGCCGCCGCCGCCGCGCCGGCGGCCAGCAGCGCCTTCTGCAGCGGGCTCGTGGGGACGTGCCCGGGGTAGAGCCGCTCCCCCGCGGGGCTCCGCCGCGCCGCGCCCGCCCGGAGGCCCCGCAGGGCCGCGCGAGCGGGCGGCGGCGGCGGCTCCGGGCGCCCGTCGCGGCGGCACCAGGACGAGGCCCCGCGAGGGAGCCGCCACCCGCCGGGGGAGCCGCCGCCCGCCGCCGCCGCCGCCCGCCGCAGCCGCGCCAGCATCGCGCCGGAAGCGCCGCGCCGCGCCGGGGCGGAGCGGGGCGGAAGATGGCGGCGGCGGGCGGGCTGCCGGCCGGGCTCTTCGCCGTGTTCAAGCCGCCGGGGGTGGCGTGGGAGCGCGTGCGCGGCGCCGTGGAGACGCGGCTGCTGCGCGGTGAGCGGGGCGGCGGCGGCGGTGCTCACCCCCCCCCCCCCCCAGCCCCGCTCCTCACCGCCCTCCCCGTCCCGCAGAGCTGAACGCGGCGGCGCGGCGGCCCCCGCGGCTCCACGTCCGCTTCCTGCCGGGCGGCGGCGGCGGCGGCGGCGCGGCCCCGGGCCTGGTGGCCGCCCGCGTGCCGCTGCTGGCCGAGCACCGCCTGGGTAAGAGCCGCCGCGGGGGCGGGCGGGCGTCGAGCCCGGCCCCGACCTCCCCCCTTTCCCCCCCCCCCCTCCAACCTCGGCTTCTCTCCCCGCAGTCACCGGCCCGAGGTTCCGGCGGCTGAAGATGGGCGCGGGGCACCGGCTGGACGCGAAGGCCTCGGGGGTGTTGGGTAGGTCCGGCCGGCCGGCGCCCCCTCCCCCGGTGGGACCCTAGGTCACCCCAGCCGTGGGTGCGGGCTCCTCGTAGCTTCGGCCGCGGGCAGCGGTTTGGGCGTCCAGCGGCCTTTCCCAGCCGCGACTTCTAGGACGCGAGTTTGTCCCCCCCCGTCCACGGCAGGAGGGAAAGGAAGCGCGCCGTAGCCGTGCAGCGCTGCCTCCGTGCTCCCGCAGAAGCGGTTTCCGCCGTCTCTTGCGTTTCAGTGCTCGGCATCGGCCACGGGAACAAGCTGCTCACTGATATGTACAACTGCCATCTGACTAAGGTACGTGGCGGCTCTGAGCAGGCTCGGAAGGACGGCGGGCAACGTCCCGCTCGATTCCTGCCCTGTGGCCCCAAACTGGCCTTGTTAGAAACAGCAGCAGCAAAGAGGAGGTAAATGTGAGTTACTGATGCGCATGGCATGGACAAACACTGAGAACGATGGTAAGAAACATTCCTTTAGAGGCTATTTTCTATGCAGCCATGGTGCGTCTTAAAAGTCTTCAAATGAGACCGCAGGAACATCAAGGAACTGCTTCAAGGAGGAAGAGGTTGTGTTGCTGTCTCGAGGTTGTTGTGATCCTATTTGTGAGCTTCAAACCCACCAGCACTTTTGAGAGCTTTTCTGGGTCCAGTATTTCATCCTTTGCGTGAGCACGTAGCCCAGACCTATGTCCAAAGCAGGCCTCTCTCTCAGTGCAGCAGCAGCACAGCCTGTGTTTTCTAGCAGCTGCACAGTAGAATGTGCAATTTCTTGCAGTCTTTCTTCCATAAATTGCATTCTTTCTTCTTCTTGAAGGTTTACACTGTTGGTGGGCTATTTGGTAAGGCCACAGATGACTTCTCAGATACAGGGAAGCTAGTAGAGAAGACAACATTTGGTAAGAAACTGATGTGTTTTAAAAAAAAAACCTCAGAATGTAAAACAAATGGCATTCCAACTAGAAGCAAAACATTCAATCGGGTAAACTGTACCATGATAAAAGGTATTCCTTAAATGCTTTCTAATCTTTATTCATGCACGCAGCCCTGTTAGTCCATATGCGCAAAATACAACTGCAGGACACGCAGCCAACGAGAGTCCTGATTACACTGGTTGCTACTGGAATGGACGGGACCTAGATCTCCTTATAAACCGTATTTAGAGATAGTGGTTATAAACTTTCATTGAATTAAACTCTCTAAACATCTGATAGGAGAAACTGGAGCCAACATTTTGAACTCAATTAAAAAAAAATCTTTGTTTTGTAGTCAAAGGCTATGCTACTTTGTGTACTGGCATGATACAGTGAGTAAAAATGACTCCTCTTTATTGAAACTACCTTTCAGAGGTTCTTATCAGCCTATTTAGATGTAAACACCTGCCAAAGAAATAGTAATATCCTGGTGGCACATTTCAGGCTTCTGTCTGTCTCCAGTTTCTGGATGGGTAACTGAGAATTTGTTTCTACCTTAATATTTGCAGATCATATCACAAGGGAAAAGCTGGAACGGATTCTTGCTGTCATTCAAGGAACAAATCATAAGGCCCTATTGACGTATGTATCCAGCTGGGAAATGCAGCTGACCTGACTGCTTTTTGCTAGTCTTCAAAACCAATTAGATGATTTTCTGTGCCATAAAGAGAGTATTTAAAAGTTGGAATCCTAGACAGGAACAGAGAGAAGTTACTTTAAGTGCTCTGTGCTCTGGTGGAAAGCTGCAATTAAAAAGTCTCTTTATTGCATTCTGAAATCTGCACTTATGTTTAGAGCTATTAGCTACATTGGGACCTACAAAAATGTTTTGTAGACTTGGTCGAGTACCTCCCTTCCAAACTCTGCTATCTTAGTGCCTTGTCTTACATATACTATAGCATAAAGGCATGTGCAAAACTTAACACAGGCAGTTTTAAGAATAAAAATTGCAGCTCTGCTTTGTTGTGAATTGAGGTATTGTGAATCTAGTTGGAGAGGTGTACTACATGTCTGCTTCGCTCCTTTTTTTCTTTTTCCAGGTATTCTAATATTGATATGAAAACTCAAGAGGCGTATGAGCTGGCTGTCAAAGGGTTAATTCGCCCCGCAGTAAAAAGCCCTCCGATAATCACAGTAATTCGATGCCTCCAGTTTACTCTTCCAGAATTCCAACTGGGTAGGACTGGCGGGAATCCTGTGTACTTATTATAACAAATTAGTCGATAAACTTCAATTTCTTATTAGTGACATATGCAAAGTGAGTTGAGGAGAACTGTGGAAGAAAATTCTTCCTTATCTCAATATTTTAGCGTAATGTTCAAGACTTAGGCTTGGCTTGCTTTTCTGGAGTCGGTTTCCTACTCTTCACAATTTGACTTATTTAATAAGGTACCTATTTTTATTCACTTTGAAATACCTAAATCTCTGTATTGGTCTCCTGTATCTATGGGTTTGTTTTCTAAAATATTCACCCTTGGCTGGATATCCTGCAATACTCCAGAAAATCATGACTTACCTGTGCTGTATCTTAAATAGTCCTTTATGCTGAAAGGACTAGTTCAGCAGTACTGTGTCCTGTAAGTGATGTCTGGATTTACAGACGAGGTTTGGGTTTGGGTGACTGCTTTGCTTCTTCTGAAGGAATCTCTCTCTTCTAGAAATCCACTGTTTGCATGAGACTCAGCAGTACCTCCGAAAAATAGTTCATGAGATTGGTCTGGAGCTGAAATCATCCGCAGTGTGCACACAAGTGCGAAGAATCCGTGATGGTGTTTTCACACTGGATGATGCTCTCCTGAGAACACACTGGAACCTACAGAGTATCCAGAATGCAATTTGGGACTGTCAGCTTAAAGTGAAAGCCGAGATAGAGAAAACACTAGGCCCTTGAGATAAAAGTGTTCTTCGTAAGACAGACCGAGATGGCCCAGGCTGCGGACAGCTGAGCGTATGCGACGGAGGGAACATCCACAAGCGATCTCTGTAACACAATAACGCAGCTACATGCTGACAGAATGATGGACAGCAGAAGGAAAGAGGTTAATTGCAGTTCACTTCTACCCTTTCCTTGAGATGACTTTAATCAGAGGCATTTTTTTTTTCATTGACAGGCTGTAAAATTTTTTGTAAACATTTCATTAACAGGAGTTGCTGTGCCAAAATTCCTGTTGACTTTGGGAACAGCAGGTTGCTAAGGGATATAAAAACCTCTCTCCAAATTTTTTAGCAGCAGGAAAGTGTGTCATACAGAGCTGTATTCCCTTTATTGCACAGAGTTGTTTGTTCCTTGCAACTAGCACCATAACTTAACTACTTCATGAATTTTCCCTGTGTTCTTGTAGCACAGTATTTTCTGTGCGTTAGCCTTGCTTTCAGACACATAAGAGCTCAAAATCGATCAATTTAAAAAAGGGATGTGCAGGAGAAAACATGGCTTACATAAACAACCAGAGAAAACAGTTATATCCAACATAAGCAGGGAGGGAAAGAGGCTTGGGATAGGGGACTGATGCATAAGATACGAACGCAAGAAACAGAACTAAAAGTGACATAAGGGGAAAGAGGCTCTTTCTTGGCTTGGTGCTTATAGAAGAGTACAGTGACTCAAAGATTGCATATTGCCCTATTTGATTTTGGTTTTTGGCTGAGGAACTAAAGTTGTTCAGGGGTGTATGGTATCCTACACTTTAACAGCTGCATGCAGACGTTGTCTTGTGGGTTCTACCCTTCAGCAAAAACCTGTACTACAGTCTGTTCTCTGTCTAAGCAGAAGGACTTAACAGAGTTAACATACTCTTTCTAAATCTAAATTAAAATCTGAAGGTATACTTTTTACATTATTTTTCCGTTAAGGTACAAGAAGCGACTCTGGGACAAGTAGTAAGGGAGTCTGTGATGAAGGAATTGTCTTAAGTGGTAGATTCCAGTCCTGTCCTGGAGTATGTCAGAAGTAATTAACTTCAGCCCTGAAGTCTTTCAGTTGTTCCAGGTCTCCTTGCACCGTAGTGTAAAGAGCAGCCAAAGCAGGCACGGAGTATAGCTGCCGCCACGTGGCATATTGTTGTGCCAACTGCAGAGCCGCAGAGACTTGCCAAGGGCAGTTTGCTCTTATTTCAGCTGGCTGGTTTTCTGTGCGTTCATCCTCTGTGCACAAGGGATCAAGATCAGGGCACCTTCCCTGGGTAGATGTCTTGTGTAAACCAGTCATTGCAGAAGCCTGATATAAGAGCCATGCAGAACACTTTCACAGCTAGAGCTGCAAATTTTAACCCTAATGTTCCTACAAAAACAGGAAGAACACAGACTTCAGTCCTTTCATTAGCTTCCAACACCTTAAGTAACTTTGGTAGTGGAATGTACTTTCTACCATATGGCTTGCACCTAACACAGAACGAAGGACTTTCTGTACGTACTTCCCCTTGCAAGAAGAATTTTCAGTTGCTCATGCCATTGCTAAATTAACATTTTGGTTGGAATATTCCAGGCTAAACTAACTCTTCTGCATAAATATTTTATATATATATATATACACACACACACACATATACACACACATATATGTGTATCAGCCAAAACAGAAATGTGGGTTTGAAAACAAAGCTGACCATTTGTCAGTTTTAGCATTCTTGTGATTTCTTTTCTCTTCAAAGCTACTCCAAAAACAATACAGGAGCTTTCTAGACTTGGCAAGAGGCGATTATAATGGGAAGGGCATACCTGTAACCATCCCCATGAGAGTCCATTCTTACATGGCCACAGTAAATATTCCTCAGAGAAGTGCAGTTGCACATCAGCAGAGGCTTGCTTGAATGTATCACGGAATAGGCAAACTTTGTCTCCCCGCTTTAGATCCCTTTCCCAGCACTTCTGTGGCAAAATAAGTTACTTACTAGTCATGCTTCTGTGCCAGGCTCAGAACTGAGAGTACAAAATTAATTCTCTGCTCTTAGCAGCAACCTTTGTGACTCTTCTGATCTCCAAGCTCTATGAAGACAGATTGATTTGATCTGAATTTGGATGTAAAAGCAGACTGCAACAAAGGCCTGAGTGGAGACAAGGGGGAAACTTACTTGACAGGAAGATTTTAGAAGTAGGAAGGGGCAGAAGGACATCAAGCTTGAGTGAAGAAGGAATGACGGACCTGCAGTCATTACAGCACTTTATCATACAGAGCTGCACAAAGTAGCCAAATTTAGGTTGTACGGTCACCCTCAGTCCTAACACCTGACACTGAAACATTAATACTCAACATAATTCTGTGTGTAGGGCACCGCTCACTTTCACAGTGACTCTGCATTTAGAAATAAGCAAAATTCTCCACCGATTCATTACTGATACCAGTACTGCTACATTGTCTCCATTAAGAGTCCTCAGAAAAAAATCTGAATAATAGATATTAGTTGTCTCAGAATATAATTTAAGAATTTGTTCTCAGGTTCTTTTATTGTTTTATAGGTCCTTAAATGGAATTGCTGAGAAATGTGATAGCTGCTTTATTCAGACTAGACAATTTAATATATCACATTTTGCTGTTTATTTACTACAGAAATGATTCAAAACTTCTAGATATTAGATCAGTGAAGTACAAAAATGCAGAGAACCCAAACTTCCCAAATCTGATCATTCAAAAAAAAAAAAAAAAACCCCACCCCAAAACAAAACAAAAAAAAATCTCCACACATACACACTTCAACCTTCTTCCCTCCCCACTTCAGAGGTGATAGTTGCTTGAAAAGAAAATCCATTGTATAGTCTTTTATCCTCACTTCCTCTATCCATTCATTAGAAGCTGTTTCCACCCGCATATTAGCATTTCCAGATAGCCTCACGATGTTCTAGAGAAGCAAAACGCAGTGGAAAGGGATTCAACATCAACCTTAAATTATAACCCTTCCTATGGGAAAAAAAGTAGTGCTGATCAGGAAGTAGACAAACTGAAATTATAAAAAATACCACATCTACAACATCTGTTTTCCACAAACAGGAAATGGTTAACAACTCATGTTCCAAAGCCTCTTAGGAAATTAGGAATAAAAGAGGGCTGTTAACATACACTCTCTTGAAAGTCTACACACTTCTAAGGCCGCCTTTTATCAATTTTAAATAGGTATGACACCAAAACATAATGGCCCAATAATAGACATCTTTGCAGGACACTGTAGTCTTCAGGTTCAATACTAGTCGCTAAGCTCCAAGTCATATTCAGGGTACAGTTGCTTTGTTGTAACCCCTCGAATAACAGCTAGAACAGAAAGAAACACCATTACTTCCATTAAATGAAGGAGTAGCTTAGTCACAAGGGTTGCATTTTGCATCCATTAACCCCTAACTATCCTAGAATCTCCCATAGCTAGGAAACCAATTAAAAATTTTGTAGCTATGCCTCCTTCTTGCCCCATTTTTTAAACATGTAAAGAACTGACAAAATAAACTAGTAAGATGTATCAAATTTTGATAACCCATAACATAATACACCAATTGGCAATTATTTTGTACACTGCTCAGAGTATGTCTAGTTCCAAAAAGATTCCAAGGAAATAATGACAGAATTATTTGTGCTTGCACAAGTGATTTAGTAAGAAGCCTAGACTTGAAGAATCTTTAAAATAAGCTAGACCTTCACAGTGTAGCAGCTTCTTACTAGCTAGATGAAAAAAAATTTACTAAGTTGTTCAACAGCATTTCCTTCCTTACCCAACTTGCCTAACAGCATCTGCCCAGCATCTTTAATATCATTATACTCATGGAGTAGAGAGATGTGTGTTTCCAATTCTTCTAGACTGTAGCCTCTGTAACAACAAATCCAGGAAAGTTAGAAAAACGACGGAGTAACCACTGCTGTTATAATAATGAGCGATGCTGCTATTGAACAAACATAGCAAGGATATGTGAGATATCAGAACTTGCCATATCAAAAACAGAGACTAAAAGCATAAGGTACAGTTGTTAAAACGATAAACATGAAAACTACAAGGAATAGATCCTCATCGAAACTTCTCAAAGAAAACCCTACATAGTTCTTAGAATCAAGGAGAAATGAGTAAGCTGGGTAAATTCAGGTAATACATCTCTCTACCCATTAGCCAGGGAAAAAAAAGAAAAAAAAAAAAGGAGAGAGGAAAAAAAAAGAAGGGTCGTTTATCCTTGAGGCTTAAGAGAAACCAAGCAGCTTTTGGAATTGATTTCATTGTTCTATAATTTCCCTAACCTGCTTTAGGCACTACACACATTACGTTAGAAGATGTATACACTCACTACGTATAACCCCCAGATGTTCCCCTGTTTGAACAGCATTTTTTTTTTTCTTCAAACCAATTTGAAAATTCTCAAGATAGTTTGAGAAAATTCTGGAGATCACATAATGTGTCATAAGCAATCACACTAAAGCAGCTGAACTATCCTGTATGTGGCACCCATCATGCCAAAATGTTCTGCAGGACATTTACTTCTCAGAAAAACACCCCTATATCTTGAACACAAAGGTCAATACTTCAAACCATTCACCTCGAACACAGAGCCCAAATGAACTTCCCACCCACATGGAACAAGGGAAACTGTTTAATCTGGGACTAAATTTGGTAGGTCATAAGTCACGATCTCCATTTTAAATCCCATACGAAAAGTACTTTTGGTAACAGGACATGTTGTAGCATCCCAGTGATTAAAATTTTTCACTCCCAATTTACAGAAACATCTGAGGTTAAGTTAAAAGTCTTCTTATCTCAACTCTAATTAAAACTCTTTTTTGCTTTACCAAGTAAGCAGAAAAGATAATTTTTTTGTTGTCTTTAACTGGTCCCATAATTCAAACAATACTGTAACGAGCATCATATAACAATACGATAAAACAATCATCTAACAGGTCAGCTCTTAGTTCTAACTCCTGGACCGTGTTCAGTTTTAAAAACAAAAGTACTGAGGCCTCACACTGAACACTGAGCTTGCCAAGAACATACTCAGACAAGAATTGTGCAATTTCCTGGTCTAGAGCAAGGTCTTTCTGTTTCAGCTCTTTAATTTCATACTGCAGGGCTTCTGCACTGGCTCCATTAGGTTGGCAGGACTTCGGAGAGGGGACCTGTAGAACACAGAACACATTTAACATTCCACTAACTCAGGGAAAAAAAAGGGGGGGGGGAAGAGGGATGTGGGAAGGGAGACACCCAAGCAAAGTATTTCTCAAGATCTTTAATGTCAGCCTGCCCTATTTAGCTTATGACATACCTTATTCCACAGCTTTTTGTGCATTCACAGTGCTAAGTGAAAGATTACAATTTGGCCTTTCAAAAAACCTCCCAGGATGTTGAACACTGACACAACTCCAGGCTTTCAGTTTACTCAAGAGATGCTGTTGAGCAGTTTAGATGTCAATTTACACTGATAAATCACTAAGGCAACAAGCAATTTCACTCTCCAGGAAAAACAGCTATTGCTGTGCCAGCTTGAACCATCACAAACACTGGGACCAACTGCTGTTTCAGCTGAGAGACCAGTGATTAAAACAGGCCATAGGAACTGAATTATCACTATGTAAGTCATGTCTCTGCGCAGTTATAAAACCATGTAGACAAAGCAGCAGCCAGGAAGGCTGTTTAGCTGCCCACGGAGCTGAGGGAGGGCGCTGCACACCGCCAGGTTTCTTCGGATGGGGAGAAGACTCCGTGTGAGGGAAAGCGGCTCCCAGCAAGCCGCGCCTTACGCCGCTCTCCCGGAGAGGAAAAGCCCCCGGAGGCCTCTGCGGGGGGGTGGGGGGGCTGGACCGCCGCACCCCCCCCCCAACACCCGCAGCAGGGCGGGGACTCACCGGCGACTTGAAACCGGCCGTGCCGCTTCGCCGGGCGCCACCGGGGGTCCTGGGCAAAGCAGAGGGAGGCGCCGCGTGAGTGCCGGGGCCGCTGCGAGGGCCCGGAAAGGGGGGCAAGGGACCGGGAACGCGCTCCTACCTCCTCGGGAGAGGCCGGGGCGGGGGGTGGCTCCCGCTGCGCCCCGCGCCCGGCGGGGACCCCGGTGGCGGCGGCGGCTCCTCCAGGGCGGCCGCCTCACACCGCGCCGCGCCGCGGCCCGCCGGGAGCCGTAGTCCCGCCGCCGCGGTGCCCGCCGGGAGTTGTAGTCCCACCGCCGCGGTGCCTGCCGGGAGCTGTAGTCCCACTGCCGCGGTGCCTGCCGGGAGCCGTAGTCCGGCCGCCGCGCGGCCCGCCGGGAGCCGTAGTCTTCCCCGCGCCCCGCGGCGGGGACCCGCTCCCCGAAGCGGCAGCGGTGTATTTCCCCCCTTTGAAACAGATGAAATTTGAGGCGGGACAGAGCACAAGCACGCAAATAACCCCTGTGAGAAGCTCATCCGCTGACAGTCAGTGCTTTCAGAAGTGCCTCTGAGTCTTTCGGGCTCCACAGCCTTGTTTCTGCGAGGCAGCGCACAGCGCGTTTCCCTTAGGCGACGGCTCAGCGGTGCCTCGGGGACGTGGCTCAAGCCCGTATTTTCCTAGAAGAAACCTGCCACAGTCAGTGCCACCAGCTGCAGCACTCGTCGTGCCCAGCTGGGCTCTGCGGTGGCCTACAAGGAGGGAAGCTGAGAGGCCACCACCACTCCGAGGTGCTCTTCAATCGTCCTCCGAGATCTCCCAGCCTGCAAACCCCTGGCTGGATGTTCCCCCGGGGCCCCGAGCAGAGGTCAGGTAGGATGTGAACAGCAGCAGCCTGAAGCAAAAACAAAGTCGAAAGTAAGATATAAATCATCAAGCTTGGCCACCTGAGCCACATCCAGCCGCCCCACCTGCATGTCCGTCCCTAGCCATCGTCTGCTTCACCTCCTCTGAGAAGGCGTAGGAAATAAGAAGGCTCACATCTTGCTCCTTGGTTTGGTGCAGAAAGTTTCCTTCCCCGCTGCGAAAGGTAAACAACCCTCTGTGCGGTGCCAACTGCTGGCAACAGGCGCTTTACATCCCCCGGCCGACTGCGTGCGCCAAGTCCTGCTGTTGCCACGCTCGGAAGGTCAAAGGAGTTAAGAATGGGATTGCAAAGCAGCAAAAAGCGACCGCCTTTACTAGCCCCAGCTTCAAAGGGGGAGCGCAGGCATGGGAGCGACGCTCGCGAAGCGGGCGGCTATACAGAGGGGCCGCCGCAGGACGAGGGCCGCCGCCCCGCTGCCACCGGCCCTTCCCCTCCAGCGCCGAGCCGCGGCGCTTCTCCAGCGGGGCCGGCGGGGCTCGGGGGGCAGGAGGGAGGCGGCTCGTCCCGTCCGCCCCCGTCGCCGGGGCCGCCCCCGCAGCGAGGGCCGGGCCGGCGGCGGCGGCGGGGCCGGGGCGGAGCCTGGCGGCCGCCTGCGCCGCTCGCCCTGCGCCGGCTGACGTGGCCCGGGCCCGGCTCGGACATGGCGGACGGCAGCAGGCAGAGCAAGCTGGCCGCGGCCAAGAAGAAGGTGCGGGGCGGAGGGGGGAAGGCGGGAGGGCGGCGGGGGCCCGCACGCCCCGCACCGCGCCGGGCCGGGCCGCGGGGCCGCGGGCCGGGCGCGCCGCGGAGCCCCCTCCCTCGCCGCGGAGGGGCTGAGGCGCGGCGCGGTGCCATTTTGGGCCCCGCCGCGCAGCGGGGTCGCCGCCGTCACCTTGGGCGCGGGCGGGCGGCGGCGCCGCTGCTCCCCGCCGCCGCGCTCCGGCCGCGCTGGCGCCGCGGGGCGGAGCGGGCGCTTCGCGCGGGCGCTGCGCGCTCGCTCCCGCCCGGCGCGGAGGGGCTCGGCCGCGCCGCCGACGTGCTGGAGGGCGCAGGGAGGTGCGATGTACGGCCCGTCTGTCTAGCTTTTCCTAGGCCAGTCCAAGCCGTTTTTGTGAACTAAACCGTTAATTTGTCTAAAAATTGCGTTTCTCCCCTCAGTTGGGGGTTGCAGTGTGCGTGGTAGCACGCTGTCCCTCCGGGAGGCCTGTCCTTCTGCTCCTCAAACTCTTTGACAGAATGGAGGATCTTTTTCCCTCGCTGTTCGAGATCCCCCGTTGTTGATTTTACCTTATTGCTCTTGCTTATAACCCTAAAAGAAATTTAAAATAAAATCTCCTTGCTGTTGCAGCAAAGGATGTCAAATTCTCTCTTTCCCATGACTAAACTTCATTCACTGCATAGCAAAGTTGCACATCTGCAGCTCTGAGCATCCTGTCCCCAACCCATCGCACCAGTTCTTTCTTTAGCCTTATCAGCTTGTTCTGAATCTTTTCGGAGAAACTCTGAAGACATTTTCCTATGTCTTTATGCCTTTTCACCCCGTGATCTTTTTATTTGTTGTTTGTTGACATTATACCCATAGAAGGCATGTTCCATTTGGACTTCAAATTCTTCTTTTTTTTCACAGCTGAAGGAATACCAGCAGAAGAATAGCCCTGGAGCAACTGCTGGAGCCAAGAAAAAACGAAAAACTAAAGAAGGAAGTAGACCCGAGACTCCCACAAATGACGACCGACAGTCTCCAGAGAACGTGAGTATTTCACTCTTTCTCCCAAATCATTTGCCCCCCCCCCCGTTGTTCTTTGGTTTCCCAAACAACCTGCCTACAGCTGGAGGAGGGTTTTGCCAGCGTAACATATGAATGGTTTAGATGCTGGTACTACCGGTTTATGAAGTGAACTACAATGGTTAGTGACTAAAATCACTGGAAGGTGCACGCTAGAGTCAGGCTTTATGGCGAAGCAGTGTTTGATCACACAAGGATACAGTGCAACCCTGGATATGTCCAGAGCTGTTGTTTTGTGATGTATCCTCCTAATGAGCCGGAGGGTGCCAGCTTCTGTGGCTACCTTTGATTGGTATTTTCTCTCTGTCCTTTTCTGAGCCATTTCTCTTTCCACTTTTCTTTCGCCTCCTTTAGATTCAGAACATTCTGAAGGTGCTGGTGTCAGACCTTAACCGCTCCAATGGGGTAGCCATACCCTCATTGGACAAGAGGAAGGTGAGGCAGTGCTCCGCGTCCCTCTCGGTGACTTGCTGTCCCTACTGCATGCTTCCGATTCTGCTCAAACTGACTTTGATTTTCGGGTGGAGCTTTGTTCTGACGCATCTGCTGTCAGTTGCTTGAGTTTTGTTGCCGTTTTCATTAACATGGAGCTATTTCTCAACATGCCTTTCCATTGTTTGTGAGTGTGTGTTTCCTTCAAGTTTGTGTCAAACTTAACATGTAAAGAAGTAAACCTTGTCAAGATTTTTTCCTTGAGACAGTCAAGCCTTGCGGAATACCAGGAATTTTGTGTGAGGCAATGAACAATGAGTGACTGCCTTTACTATGTAATGTGTTTCCAACAAGTTGTAGCAAAGGGGCATAAAAACCTGTCTGGCACTAGGAAAAGGCAGTATTTTCTCAGTCTCTATTTTTCCTGTTTTGGATGTCACTGCTTTATTTCCCAGTGCCTTGTTTCTGAAGGGCATGTTTCTGCTCATCTCTAATCAAGGAGCTGCCACGAGTAAGCTATGCAGTTATTCCAGCCAACTCATTTTATGATGGGTGATGAAACTTGCACAGGTGATGCACACTCTGGCAAGTACTATGGTTTTAAATATATTTAGGCAGGAAGTCAGATACTTCAAGTCAAGCATTTACAGCCTTCAGTGTCTTCATGTTCCCTAGCCCTTAAAGATGAAAGGGAATGAAATACTCCAGTAAGCAATAAAAATGTGTTCAGGAGCAAACTTGCAAAAAATAACCATTTCTTTTACATAATCAGTTTACTTAAACAAAGCTAAAAACATGATAGAAACTCAGGAAAGTCAAATTTTATAGTTCAGAATTTTGTTGTACTAAAGCTCTGCTTTCCATCTTCACTTGGGTGCACCATCATTTTGATTGCATACTTTCCCACCCTCGTTTTCAAGTCTAGTTGTCACAGAATAAACCATTTATTGTATTTCCTGCATATCCACTTCTCTCCAGCAATAAATTTAGCTCCAGTAGATGGTTGCAGGTGAGGATGGCTGTTTCAGTGCTTCTGCTGAGATGGCACTTAGTCTTGAAATGAAGGCCTCACTGTGTCTACAGTTTTAGTTCTATTCTGAAAATGGAGAACTTATTACTTCTATTCATCTTTGTTTTCCTTTTTTCCCCCTCAGCTTCCTCAGCATGGAGAAGTATGTTTTGATCTGATTAACTATTACAGATGTTCTTTTATCTTGGAATTTGTGGATTATTATTTGTGCAGCTTTAAAAATAACTTGAAAACTAATCTTTAATTGCCATCTGTAATGAAAGAGTGGATTTCTCTTTCCAGTTATTATCTTTGAAAAAATCCTGAGTCAGGGAAATGCTGTACAGAAACTCACTTGATGCTAATAGAGCAGAAAAGCTATCATTAGCATCTGAGCTAATGTTGCCATTGGTGTCTTAATGTGAGGCAGACCCCTCGCATCTCATCCAGTTCAGCCTTCTGGTTGTGAAACACAGAAAACTGAACAAAATAGGATCCATTTCTTTTTGCACAAAGGCTCCTACTATGTGCTAGGCAAGGCAGAATTAATAAATTTTTATTCTATTTTATTAGAACTTCACAATTCATCATTTCCAAATAAGTATTTTGCTCCTCACTCTTTTTGTCTCCAGTGAATTAAGTTGTTTGGGTTTTTTTATTGTTATTTCAAAACTTTTTATTTTGGGAGCAGAAGGAAGGAATTCTTGTGGCTAAAATGTTACTGGTTGTTGCACTTTGAAGCATTTGAAGGAAAAACTAAGGAAATGTTTTTGAGATGTATTAGGGAAGATATTCCTTCTGCCTGTCTGATGTTCTACGTTGGCAAGTTTTTCAACTAAAAGAGGTGAATTAGCTGGAAGAAGTCAGGGAGTTCCTGACCTTCTTATCAGCACCTAACATATGTTGCTCTGTGAGAGCACAAGTATCTGTCCTGCTAAAAAGAATATAAAAAATCGTTTTATTTCCCTCTGCAATCTTCCAGCTCACTGCTTTCATTAAATCTGTCCTGTTACTGTATTCTCCTGCTGTTTGATTCATAAATGAAGTGCTGAGCAAGCACGTCGGGAATACCAGGATCCTCCCCTGTCCTTCCAAGTAGTCATGGAGGAGGGAGAGAAGCTACAGAGACATTAGTTTCCTCTGAACTGTCAAGGAAGCGACTGATGTAAGAGGAAACTGTCTGGGAATTGCAGTAAGCAAATATATATTGCAGTATATTTCTGGGGTTGAATGTTGATAGTAGCTTATCTCATTTGTTTTGTAGTGTTGTAAGACAATGACTTACTAAAGCTAGGTGATGAAATGTAACAAATAGTCATAAAATATTAGAATACTGCTCTGGGCCTTTATGAGTATCTCTGATGTTGTTTAAGACAGATGAGAAATTGCCCATTTCACCGTGGTTTGGTAGAGCTGTCATCAGATACTACTGATTCTCCCACACAGGCAGGATGAGAATTGTACAGAAATCATTTTTGGGCCTCTTTTTAGATTCTTCTGGTCATGGCATTCATAGGTCCAGCAGGGCCATGGGCACCTGCTTCCAGCCATGCTGAATTTGGCCTGTTCGTAAATCCCTGTTCCTAATTCTGTGGTTCCTAGTGTGCCACAAGTTTTACTGAGTGTAAGGCAGAGCATTTGAGTGACTAGTGCAGTTTTTAAGTAGTCACTAACTTGTTCTCTTTCCATCTTAATTTGCATATAATGAACAGTGTTTTCCCCAGAGACATCTTGAAGGTGGTGCTTTTCAAGCACAGTGACTATATCTGACTTTGCCCTTCTTCAGCTCTTGGCAGATCCTTTCTAATAAACCTAGCATGCACGCTTGGAGTTGGGTGATGTTACTGCCCACGTTAAGGAAGTGCATTTGATTATGGGATATCAGTAATTAAGACTGATTCTAATAGGGCTTATGGGACTGAGAGAATAGGGCACAATGTTTGTTAATCATGGTTTGATATGTTCACCTCTTTGCTCTGGGAAGAATATGAATTAATTTTCACATGTTTCTAAATGATCAATTGTTCGCTTTTGTCTAGTTTTCAGGGAGACCACAAAGTGATGTTCATGTGTGTTTCCATTCATCTTACATGTAGGCTGTAATTCCTGTGATGTGTTTTGTGACAGGCATACTTTGACAGTGATGTTGCCACTCACAATGCTGAGCAGCTTGCTGCCGATGTCCCTGTGCTATCTAACAGCAACAGTCTGCCTAGTTGTGGTTCTGTTCTGCCTGCTCCTGCGAGCATGCAGCTGACACAGGTTTGTGAATTTCTCATAGTGAATATTGCCATGTTAGTTAGTGATACCACTTCTTTCACTGAGAACATCTTCATAAATACAACAAGACTAGCAGAGAAGTTTTCCTATAAAAAATACTGCATTCTTCACTCTCCATATACTCATCTGTGAGGGTGAAGAGAATATTAGCAAGCACATGCCCTTGCTTCTTCCAGTGTTCCTATTTTCTGTCCTCTTCTCTCCCATTAGCAGAAAGTGTCCGTAATAAGACAGAAGGTCACCAGCTGGAGCAATTTGCATTTCCTTATGCTTTTTAAAGATTCAGTTGAAAGTTTTCCAGTAGTGTTGATTATACTGATAAACAACAAAAGCAAACATTAAGCCTGTAAGATTTAAGGCTCTTCATCATTCCAAGGAACCTGGGCTCTCAACACTAAGAAATTATGTGCAAGTCAGGATTGACTGGATGTTCTTGAGTATTTAATTGGAAAACAGTAATTATAGGGGATGTGGAACTTGAGTGCAAGGGTGCTTGAGTCTGCCTTAGTGACACATTCACAGATGTGACTCCCATCTTTTTTACAGGCTTGTAAATTTTTGTGTTTTGCTCCACAGATTAATGAAGGTGAAGATCATAAAAATGCTTTGGATGAGAATAGGTGAGTGTCTGTGTTTGTTTAATAAACAGCTTTGCAACAGGATTCCAAAATGTCCAGCAAGTTAAAATCGTATTATTCCGTCTGCTGTTCTGACTAGGGCAGTTCTCTGAAAAGGACTTTTATCCAAAGGAATAATTGTTTATCTTTGTTCCCAGGTCTCTGTCATCAACAGAAAGTCTCCGCCAATTGTCCGAACAACTCAATGGCCTTGTTTCTCAGGTATGGCCTCATTTTGTTCCATTTTTCCTGTTAATTCTTGCGATGTCTGACATGGGGTTTCAAGCAGTCAGCTCAAGAAACTTCAGTATGGAGGTGTCTGCAGTAGTACTACTGAACAATGAGATATTTAAGCAGTGAGAAGCAAAAACACTTGTTTTAGGAATGTGAAATTTCAGCAGTAGGAAGAAGAGCAGAGTGGGATGAATGAACAGCGTGTATTCATGGGAAGATGTATTCTTGATTTAGTGGCAAAGTATATCTGCATAATTCACCTCAGCTTGTCAAGTGAGGAGTCTGCATCTATCCTTAGCCAGAAAAGTATGTTTTCTTTGCATGTGTGTGGTACTTGAAAGTGAAAGGTGCTATGAGAAGATTTTTTGGTTTTGATAGTTCGTTCTAACTTAGTGGTTTGTTGCCTTGGGAAATAGAACTGACTTATTTGATTGGTTTTCTTCTAGTCTACATCATATGTGAATGGAGAAAGTGCTGTTTCTTCCACAAATATTAAGGAAATGGAAGTAAGTTTTCCTTGGTCCGTGATATTCCCCCCCTCACTTGCTACTGCTGATTGTTTATTGGGATTCTTTGTTTACAGTGGTGTTAATGAGGCCTAATTGAACACATATTTCACATATGTTCTTGTGCTGTAATGGCTGTGGTCAGCAGTTGGAGACAGGTATTTAAGGTGTTTCCAGTTTGGGGACTGGGGATAATCTGGCCTCCATGCAACTGTAGTCGTTAATTCTGATTTCATTTTTATGTAGAAGTGAGGCCTTAGTTGGAATGGATACAGTATCTTGTCATCCCAGCTACTTCCATTGAAAGTGTCTTTTGTTTGTTTGTAGAATCTGATTGTATCAAACTGTGATAATGATTTATTCTTGTCTTGTGTAATTATTGCTTTTTCCTCCCCTCCTCCTCTTCTGCCCCTCCTTTTTCTCCTCCTGTCTGCATGTGCCCATCAGACACGTTATCAGGAGCTGGCAGTAGCCCTAGATTCCAGCAATCTAACTAACAAACAGCTCATTACAAAGATAGAGGAACTGGTAAGAAACAATCCAACCGACCAGTTTGTCATTGTCTTTGCTGCTCCTCATGCTCTCTGGGTGTCTGCAAAGTTTTCAGTTCTCTTATAGTGCCACAAAGAAAGCTGCGTACACAACACTGTAAGGAACAAAAACGGGCTATGTTGGAAAACCTGTTAAGAGGATGAAAGTCTAAAGCTACTTTTGAATGCATTAGCTCATCTAAGGAATGAGAAGCAAAGTTTTTGGGGGGTTTGTTCAGTTAACTGTGTTCTGTTGATCTCATGCTTTCCCTAGATGATAAGCATCATGATAAAACAGCTATACTGGTCTTGTTCTGAATCTTGTTCTGAAATTTAATGGAAACAGAATGCTGGTACCGGCAGTATTGTGAAAACCTGTTTCTGCAGGTGGTGATGCTGTTCTAAATATATTGGCAGAGTGGAGCAATAAGTCTAGGAGAGAGCCTGGGGCTGGTTTCTGATCATATCCTCAGCTTCTCCGGCACTATGAATGAACTGCTTTGTCCTGCAGCTTGCATGGGTTGCTGTTTCTGCTGCCATTTAAAAGCATGTTGCTTTAACTCTGCAAGAAATTTAGCTAAAAGGATTTGTTTCACTCTGAAAAGAGCCTTGCTTGGTTTGAAATGCTTTTCCTCATTTTGTTCTCCCTTCAGACTATTCCTTTTCCAAAGTTCAGCATTTTCCAATGTATCCCATGAGCCCACTTGTTATGTTGTTTTATTTTAGTTTGTTTTTTCTTTTTTGTTGTTCCGTTCTCTTCATTTTCCTCTTTCAGCCAGGCTGGAGAGGTACCTCGTATGGGGCACTGCCCATCCAGGGTTCCCCCTGTTTGCCTGCTTTCTGACAGGCAAATGAAGTGATCTCTCACCTGGAATTATGTAGGGCCTTTGTTGCATTTGTGGTCTTGCCTTTGCTTGTCTTGGTTATTTGTTTTGCACTGGCTTTGCTAGGATCAAAGCCTCTGATTCATTACCCTTCCATCAGTAGTCGTGTTTCAAAACATGTTGTAGTAGTAGTAAAGAAACAGGTTGGCCAAAGCCCATTCTTTGGGAAGGGAGAAAAGCAGGGCTCTGAGAAACTACCACGGTGACAACAGCAGCAAATGGCACCCCCTCCACCTCCCTGAATCAGCAGCACTCTGCCCCAGATTTAGGACAGTTTGTGTAGCAGTCTGTGCAGAGAGGTGCCACTTTTGTCTCCTTCACCCCATATCTAAGGATGTGCTATGTATGGTCAGTGTACCTCCAAATACATTATCTGTAAAACTGAAAGTGGTTGGGACAGAATCATCCCTTTTCTCAGCATTTGGCCTCAGCTTTTTTCCCCACAAGCTTTTGCAGAGGCCTGCCAACAAAAGTGCAACTCTGCATGCCTTCAAGGGCAGTTACTATGTGGGAAAAAGATCTAGGGTTCTCAGCTGAAGGAAAAGCCTATGATTTCTCTAATGCATTTTTGGTGATCCTAATATGCCAGGATTGCAGTAATAAACTTTTAAGTGTGGGAAGTAAGTTTAATTAGAGATGGTAGACGTGCAGATGTAAACATTCAGGGGTTTGAGTAGTAGTAGTTGAGCTAGAACTGTGGTAGAGTACTAAGCAGTGAAAAACATATCTGGCATATAAAGTGTATTAGTGTATTGAGCCCCAAATCTATCATTTTTAATGGCTGAAATAAACTCTTTAGTAACATCTACAGAAAGGATAATGGAAAATCTCTTTGCCTTAATTAGGCATGTGTCCTGCTTGGTTAAAGTGCAAATATGTTTACTGATTTCAGCAGTATGAGACTATTTGCTCTTAATACTGATACATTCATTTTTTCCTCCTGTAGAAACAGCAGAACCAAGAAGCAATGAATCAGCTGGAGAAGGTAAAAGGTGTTCCATTTTTGGATAGATACCATAATACATATTTACTTCTCCATAGAGTAGAAGGCATAGAGGGCTGTGACACAAGCATATGTGATCGTGTCTTATGCTAGATTCTGTTCCATTTGTAGCATAGGGTTGAATATCTTGGCTTCCTAAGATAGGCCTGGCAGGTAGCTTTCTTACTTTGACAAAAGCTAGTTCTTAAATGAATGAGGATTGGAGGGCCTGGGTAGATGCAGTAGGTTATAGTTTAAGTCCTCCCTGGTAGTTTGCATTCCAGACATTGCCACGTTTATGCTAGCATAAGGAACCTCTCATTGCTCTATTAGGGTGGATAATTACTGAGGTAGTTCAAATTATGAAGACTGAAGTAGATCTTTAAAAATACTGGTATCAGTTAGATGCTGGAACTACTGCCAATTAATTGCTGCTTTTTCTAATATGAATTAAAATAAAAAAAAGTTAAATATTTAAATTTTTGTGTTAATAGGCATTATTTGTTTATACAGGAAAAGAAGGAGTTTGAACAGAAATTTTCTAAAGAGCAAGCAGCACTGCGGGAACAGTTGCAAGTAAGGCAGGGTCTCCATTTCATAATATCACCTCTTTTACCTTAATTGTTTTCTGGATTGCTGACCACTCACAGTCTTCATCCTGAAAGCCATGTGCATCCATTCTTTCAGGAAAGCTGGGAGAGTCAGTCAGCCAGGCTCTGTAATTAACTGCAGCACCTCTTCAGCTTTCGTGAACTACCCTTTAGTGGCAACACTGGTCTTGTAGTTCCAAGCAAAGAAATTTTGCACTGAGCTGACTTTTCCTTTTCTGAAGGTTCATATTCAGACTATTGGAATTCTAGTTTCTGAGAAGTCTGAGTTGCAGACGGCCCTTGGGCATACTCAACAAGCTGCACGGCAGAAATCAGGTAATCATCTCTAGACACTCTAACTCAAGCTGTTCGTTAAACTGGATTGCAAATCACAGGCATGATAATTGCTGGCAGCCAGCTTACAACACTTGCTGACTCCTTAATGAGCAATATTTGGCACCATCACTGCTTCTGTCATTATAGCTTCCCCCAAATCAGAGCATGTTAATCCCATTGCAGTTGAGGTTCTTTTGTGCATAACTAAAGTCCTGTCAGCGCTTTTTTGGGCTGGTGACAACCCCAGACTGTTCCTTTCTCACTCTTTCCTGATTTCTTTTAAACTTTGTTCTCCTATCTCTGCCCTCCCTCTGCCCTTCCCTCACAGCTGTCATGTTAATGTTCATTTTACCTGAGCTTTTAATTCACAACTAAATTTGAGCAATTTATTCTATTAGACAAAATAAACATATTGCCTACCAGCCTGCAAAGGAGGTTTCATCATCTCCCTCTAAAAGTGAGGAGGGTAGTTACAGAGAGCTTTACAGCCCGATGTTGCTAGTGTATCATCAGGAGAGCCAGGAATGGAACCAGGTCTCCTGGTTTGCAGAGCTCTGTGCTACATTTTCTGAAGTGTTTAATAGCTTGTTAACAAGGTAAAAAGTGCTGTTCAGCCAGTTCCAAAAAGCTCTTTGCAGGCTGGTCTCAATTGACTCTGCTCTGAATTGTTCAGGAGAAGCTGAGGACCTTGCTGCTCGTTTGCAGTCATCTCGACAGAGGGTAGCAGAGCTAGAACGCACCTTGTCCTCCATCTCTATGCAACAGAAACAGTCGGAGAAGGTAAGAGTCAACTCTGTTTATGCTTAACAAGCAGCTCTGCTTTTTGCTGTTTGCTTATCACTGCAATGCTGTGAAGTCTATATAGTCCATGATTAGTGAAGAGCAGAAATTAGCCCTGTTAGCAAAGTCCTCTATTCTCTATTATCAAGGCAGACTTCATTCAGTTTTCTGTAACCTCTAATCATACGGTCCAGTTGCTGTCTTCAGATCTGGCACTTCACCTCATTAGTCTTGCCAGCTCCAAACAACAGAAGCCTAACTGAGACCACCTCTCAGGAAGGTCGCCATCAAACAGACACTTTAGTATTGATACTAATCCAAAAGTTTGCAAAAAATAACCTCATGGTCAGTTAGTAGCACTACATTTGAAAAGACTGAACAGATGAATTCCTGGCAAATTTTTCCTTTGTGCAAAGTCTGGTGGGGTGCTTGGCTGCAGCACTAGCCAGCCTACTACAGCTATAGAGGAGGTTCCAGCCAAACCTGTCCTGAGGATTTTGCTTAAGTTTTGGCCTTATCCATATTAGCTGATCTGCTAAAGATGAAAGTAGGTAATTGTTGAACATTTTGTTTGTTTGATTCATCTCCAGATTCTAGCTTAACAGCAATTTTTTTTCCCCAGCATAGTAAAGAGTTAGTGAAGGAGCGGGACAATCTGAAACTGGAACTGTACAAACAGAGGTGAGTCCATTCTACGTGTTACTGCAAAGGTGGTGCCAGCTTCTTATAAAGAAGTCTTCATAACAGATGATATTGGTCCCCATTTTTAGCACGCAACTGGTCTTCCTTCCACAGAAGGGATGTTGCAGAGATAATGGTTTCAAACTCTTCTCAGTAGTGTCACAAAATATAACAAGGGGAACTGACCACATGTGATCACTTGGGGGACTGGGTATTCATGGAGGGGGGAAAAGTCATTAGGTGTGTAGTACAGCATTGGAACATGTTGCCTAGGGAGACTGTAGCATCTCCATCTTTGGAAGTTTTCAAGACTTGGATATATAGAGCTGTGGTTGACCAGAATCAGTGTTAGCAGTAGTGTTGTTTTAAGTGGGAGGTTGGATGAGATGACCTTCAGAGGTTCTTTCCAACCATCACTTCCATGATTATAGCTGCTAAGAAGAACTGATCGTAAATTTATGACATGGGCATCTGCAAACTTGTGGCAAATATATAAAGCATTGCCATTATGTTTTGTTTGTTTGTGTTGGTTTCTTTCTTTCAGCAAAGGTAGTGAGGAGCTAAAGCAGCAGAACTCAGAACTGTCAGAGAAACTCCGCTCCATGGTTTCTGAGAACTCAGCCATGAAGCTAGATATGGAGGATTTGCATAAGAAACTGGAAATGGCTGAACTGATGATCCAACAGGTGACCATAATACTTTTAGGATGTGGGTGCAGATTGTGCTGATCATTGTAAGGCTTTGTTTCTGACAGTGGGGGTAAAATTTAACTATTTTTCCAAGGAAAGCCACAAAATTTTATGAAGACGTTCTCTTAGTAGAAGGCTTTCAGTGAGGCCTATGAGGAATAGAAAGTGTACGCTCCATGGAGTTGGAGTAGTAGATTCAAAGACATTGTGACAGTGGTCCACTAAAAGAATGTTATATGATATGAGGGTGAGCAGACATACTAAGTGTGAAAGTATGGTGTCTTTTCCTATTTTCCTGCTTATATCTGTGTCCAGCCTTTTGGTTACCCAGCTATTATGCCGTCCCATTGAGAAACCAGTTAAGCAGGGGTGTTGTTTGAACCCCTAGCAGAGAGAGGGGAATTGGATAATAGCAGCTCTTAGTGGTTCAGAGAGCAAGTTCAGGGTTAAGGTGAGCCAAAGAGGGGAAAAAAATGTTCTTTTTCTTAGAGAGTGGCTTAGGTTACCCTTGAAATAAAGCCAGTTGCTACTCTTCTGGGTAAAGTACTGTGTGGTAACTGAACCAGTCTTGTTACTTAGTCTGCTGACATATCTCAGACAGTGGCTTTAAGTTTATGATGCATTTGACAACTTCAAGGTTGCAAGATTTTATACCATCTGATGTGTCAGTATAATATCGGCTCCAGAACTACGCAAAGTTTGAGACGTACCATTTGACGAAAGCATATTTTCTTTATACATTCAAAAAAATGTAAAAATGTTAAGGAGGAGCTCCCCACTTAAGCCTGTCCTACAGAGCTGAGATCTAAGCTTTTTGATCTTTGATCTCCACATTTGTTTTTTTCCTCATTCAACTTCACTGTTAGTTGGAGCACTTTTAAGAACTATATAGGTAACAACATGGATGTTTCTGTAAGAGAAGAGGTTGCACAGAAATTAAATATTAATATATAACAAATATTACAAATTATGTAACTATATATAACGTTGAATAGTATTGTATTATGGTGAATATATATAATCAATTGTATATTAACATTTTCCATAACTTTTTGATTTTTGTGGGCAGTTCTCAAATCAGTCAGGAAGTCTGGATGCCAACCAACAGTTGCAGGTAGCACTAGAGGAGAGGGCAAGCCTGGAAACTCAAATTGCTCAGGTAAGAGGTTGTATGGAATATATTGATGATCCAAATCCTGACTTCTGTAAAGAAACCCGTGTGGTAGAAGGATGCAGCCTGAGCTTTGCATTAACACTGGTTTCTTCAGCTTTAACCCCTAAACAGTCACTGATAAGTGTATTTAGTTGATACAATTTTCTTTGTATTTCTGTTTCTTTGTTTTGAACAGCTCTCAGAGTCACTTCACCAGCTGCAGGCAGAAAGAGATCAGTATGTAGAGAAACTGAAGGAGGAGGGAAGCATTTGGCAGCAGCGGGTACAACAGCTCTCTGAGCAGGTAATATCAGAGGTAGTGTCATAGCTGCATTTGATTAACACAGTCAGGATGAAGTGCATTGTGAGCATCGTTTTAACTTACTACTTATGTGGCTGTGCAGGTCCACACAATGGCAGAGGAGAAAGAGAAGCATATGACCCAAATTCGAGAGCTAGAAGCCAGTGTTACAGAACTGTTGAGCAAATCAGGTAGGGCTTCTGAAATGAGGTTTCATATTGCAGAGTTCCAGCAGGTTACCTGCAGGTTACCTACACACTATGCATGAACTTCTGCACACTAGGCACAAGTAGATCTGATGCTCTGAAATCATGAAGACAGCTGATCCTAGCAAACAACAAATGAACTATTTCAAGGAATTAACCAGCAGTCTGTTCTTTAATTTGCCTATACTGTTTCTAGTATCTGACCACACTCTCAGCGTCTGTGGCCCCCTGTATGGCCAGGAGATTGAGAAGACAGAGGTATGCTGTTACTTGGACTGTGAGGGAGTTAGCAGCATGCAGCAGGAAGCTGCACTTGGTTTTGGGATTTTTTTTTCTCCTTCATTCCTCTCAATGCCCTGCTCCTTCTGTAGCAAGGACTGGATACTGGAGCTGGCGATATATTCTGGTTCATAAAGCCATACAGGTTGTGTAACGCTGTGTTACACAAGTGATCCAGCCCTTTGACTGAGCTGCTTTTGATTCCATTTCCTCAACAGTTAAGCCCACGGATATTGAGGCTTCCTCACCGGCAGGGCCCACAGAAGCTGAGCTGAGTCTGCAGGAAGAGGTCCAGCGGCTGCAGCAAGAGAAGGAGGAACTGCATGGGCAGTACCAGGCCCAGGTCCGGGACAATGAGCAGCTGAGCCACCTCAACAGGGAGCAGGAGGAGCGGCTGCTGGAGCTCGAGAAGGCTGTGCAGCGCTACAGTGAGGAGTCTGTGGACAGACAGCAGATCCTGGAGAGCATGCAGAGTGACAAGGCCACAATCAGTAGGGCTCTGAGCCAAAACCGGGAGCTGAAGGAGCAGCTGGCTGAACTGCAGAATGGATTTGTCAAACTGGTAGGTCTCTCTTGCCACTACTTCCATTATTGATGCACTTCTGTTAGAGCACAGGTGTAAGAGCCTGGCAGAAGCATTATCCATCTTGTCCTCTGGGGCCATGGCTACTCTATTTTCTGTGATACATCTTGAGGTGCCAGGAGGTTCCCTACAGTTCTTTACTCCCTCAGGTGCTCTGGTAGATGGACCAGTATCTCTGTCCAGAGCAGTTTCCCTTTTCCTCCCCTACTAGTCAGGCTGTTCCTTTTCCTAAATGCTCCTCTTGCCTTTTACCCTGGAAGAGACCTGTTCTCTGTTCCCTGTATTTGCTCATGAGGAAATTCTCTTAGCAGTCTTCTCTCCTGCTGCTGTTATTCTTATGTTTCTTGGAGCTGAATCATTATTCTGGCTTCTTTCCTTTCAGTATAACAGCTTCCTCTCTTGGGCCCTGACAAACTGACCAGTGGCCTGACCACTGTTTTTCTTTAGTCCTTTCTGAGCTCCTCTTCTTGTTTTTGAACGTTTATGGCTCTGTTAGGAATTTCTATACTGTCCATCTGCTTGGGAGCTGACAGGCTCTGCCATGTGCCAGGCCTCTTCCCTGGCACTGCCCCAACACTCAGGCTCTTTGCTTGCTCTTCTCCTGAGTTCTGAACTTTATTTATTTATTTATTTACTGCCCTGAGCAGTCAGTTGATGGCCCAAGTACAGCTGTTCACACTTCAGAATACTACAAGGGTCTGCACCCAGTATAGTCAGGAATTTTATAAAAGGTGGTATGTGGGTTGTTGGGTAGTTTTCTTACATGATGGCCTTGGATTCTTGCAGACAAATGAAAACATGGAGGTTACAAGTGCCCTACAGTCAGAGCAACATGTAAAGAAAGAGCTGGCCAAGAAGCTTGGGCAGCTACAAGAGAACCTGGAGGAGCTCAAAGAGACGGTAAGGAAGTGCAGTGGAATGGCAGGGCAGGAATGTACTCCTTTATACAATGCAGAGCTAGCAATTTACCAAACTTTGATGAAAAGGTGGAAATCAGTATTTTAGTGATCAAGCTGGAATCCTTCCCTCATCATCTGCTGTCTGTTACGGAGGTCTGGGGACAGATGGTGGCTGACTGCCTGGTTGGTGGTTTTGGGGCAGTGTTGACCTTTTGGATCATGACACATGGCTTAGCTTTTCTGACATGAGTAAAAAAGTGGTGTCCATTGGTGCAGTCTGGTGAGAGGAACAAGCCTCACTTCCAGTGCTGGAAAAAAAAACAGCACTGGGTGGTGATGTTACAGAGAGACTCTGCCAGCTAGCAACATTAACTGCAGCAGTGCTGAACTTCTGGTGATGTTTTGATCTTGTTGTATTAGCTGGAACTGAAAACACAGGAAGCTCGGGGACTGCAGGACCAGCGGGACCAGTACTACAGCCACTTACAACAGTACACTGTGGCATACCAGCAGCTAGCTGCTGAGAAAGAGGAACTGCACAAGCAGTACTTGCTTCAGACACAGCTAATGGATCGGCTACAGCATGAGGAAGTTCAGGGGAAGGTGACTGTGGAAATGCACCTGAAGGAGCTGCAGCAGACTAAGGTAATAGTAATAAAGGGCAAGTGGAAAGACTGGAGGCTTAACTACATTGTACTCTGTAAATTATAGGTGAAAGATAGGTGTTTGGAGCAGAAGCACTGTTTTTTCTGCTGCTACTGCTTGAAGATCTGGTGATTCTTCCAGTCTGGTTTGTCCAGGTTTTGGTGTAGAGCACTTTGAGTGATTTGCTGCTTTTCTTCCACAGGAAAGTCTGGAAGCTGTTGCTAAGGAAAACAAAGAGCTGCAGGCCCAGATCAGTCAGTTAGCAGCAGAGCTGGATGGCAGGATGTTGCACCGAGTAGAAGGTGAGTAGCTGCAGATGATCTCCAGAGAGTAGGTAGAGCTGGGCTCTTTGGGGTATTACTTCTTTGTTCACTTTCCTCTTTTTACAGGAGATGGAGTTGAAAGTGAAGCAATGATTGAAGAAAACCAAAAATCTTCATTTGTGATCCCAGAGAACTTTGAAAGCCACGAAGAAATGGTGGGTTTTAATGGGTAGTAACAAATGCCTTTGTTTTTAGTTGTAAACGTGCAGAGTTTGAATTGCAGAGAGCGTGTGCAGGGAATAAACTGTTTACCAGCTGTGATCACTACCAGCTGAGGCACAGTAACGAGAGAAGTGTAATGATCCCCTGTGCAGAGAAGCAAGCGACCAAGACCAAGTTATCGTGGGAGCTCAGATTTAATCTGCCGAGAAGCAATGATTCATAGTATTCAAAAATGAGAAGAGATGCCATAGTTGCTGCCTAGTTTATTTCCAGGCCAGTTACTTAGTACCTCAGTTTCCTGCCCATAAATAAAATGTGGTAAATTTAGCAGTTAGTCCTGAGATGCACAATTGCTCATGCTTCACACAGGAGAAACCCTAAAGTGAAGACTCTGTAATTCTTTCTAGGTTGCTTTCTTGACATCTGCCATGTCCCAAGTGGAGAAGGAGCGAGAAGATATGAGCCAACAGCTAGCTGCTCAGAAACAGCAATGCAGAAGCCTCCTGCAGCAAATAGCAGCTCTTAGGCAGGAGCAGCAACAAAATGTCACACTGAGTGGAGGTAAAGCTTGGTGTGGTTTGCAGACAGTGTGAATATGGAGGCACATCTTGGCCAGCTGGCTCTGGCCTCTGTGAAGCAGGGCGAGTGCATCGTGCCCAAGGAGGAACCATAAATTACACATCTCCCTTGCAGATTCCACTGTGGATACTGTTCCAGTGGAGGTTCATGAGGCTTTGAAAACTGCCATGGAAAAACTACAGGTGAGCAAAGGCTCTCATCTCCTCTCAGTCCTACTGCCCTTCCTAATTAGACTTTAATCCCATGTCAGACCTGATCTAACAGCACATAAAAACAAACTGCATGGGGATAAATAGCTAATGTATGTTCCATAATAATATGTTGCTTCCTAGAAAGCTTATCAAATCACTTGGACCTGTCTGAGTATGACTGGAGTTGGGCTGACCCAGCAGAAAGTCAGAGGGCTCTTTGTTCCATCAGCCCCTCTGCTTCCCAGGATATAGGGAGATGCTTCCTAATACCTTCTGTAGCTCACTTTTCTTCATTCCTTTTTACCACCAAATATGAGAGAAATGGAAAAGGAAGCGCAATTTGTTCCTTATGCTCAGACCAATATGAATGGAGAGTGGTGTTTATAAGGCATGTATTCCCTGTATGTGAGTAGATCAGGTGATTGATACTGATTCTGTGTTCAGTCCCGTTTCACAGACTTGATGCGTGAGAAAGCTGATCTGAAGGAACGTCTAGAAGAGCTAGAACATCGCTGCATACAGCTATCTGGGGAAACAGACACCATTGGTACGTTTAGGCAATGCGTGTTCAAGCTAAAGCTTGCTCAGTGCATTATTTGTGTAACAGAGCATCCTCAATAACTCTTGGAGTGGAGCCCTGCAACAACTAAGCAGTTCAAGTGTCCTAATGTTGCCCACTTAGGCCAGACCTCATTCCAGGGTTGGATTTCCTGGATCCTACTGCCACAGAATTTGTACGCTGACTGTAAGGCTTATATCCAAATCTCACTAACACTTTTTCCTTATGCTCTTCTTGTGTTCCAGGGGAATATATTGCATTATACCAGAGTCAAAGGGCTATCCTCAAACAGCGGCACCAAGAGAAAGAGGAGTACATCAGCAGGTTGGCTCAGGATAAGGAAGAGATGAAGGCAAGGAACCTGTTCTGTAGCAGTACTCCAAGTAGGGCGCACAATAATAGGCAGGCCTGGGATGACTTGCAGACTCTAAACCTTCGCTTGGTGTTCTTCAGCTAAGTTTAACTTTGAAGGTGCTAATTTTGTGATAGAGGCAGAACAATAAACTTTAAGTACCTGAGGATGGCACCTGACCCTAGGGGGTTCAAGCCTACCAGGTGTCATGAGCGCCTCCTTAGAGGCTCTGAGGAAACTGCTCTGTGGAGAACTGGCTGCTACTGTTTGCAAGGGGATCTGATCTGCCTACAGCTGAGCACAGTTGACGTGGAAATGTAGTTTCTGTGGCCATAGGCATATGCGTGTTTCATAGATTTTTTCCTTTACCTTGGTGCAGGTGAAGTTACTGGAGCTGCAGGACTTGGTGATGCGTCTGGTTGGGGAAAGAAATGAATGGTATGGCAAGTATGTGGCAGCTGCTCAGAACCCAGAGCTGTTAGCAAGCCAGAATGAGAGTATGCTTCCAGTGGAGAGGCGCATTGAACTGAATGCTACTGATGGAGAAGGTGAGCAGTAGCCAGAACAAGTTACAAACCCTGAGGTTTTGGTGTTGCGTATAGATAGGAAGCATTACCTCCCTACCTTTTCTGTGTTCCTTACAGGATTACGAGAAGTGAGTTTATCAGATGAACCAGAACAAGAAGCTGTTCTTCATCAATCCAGTTTCTCCCCTATTGACAGTAAAGCTACTCAACCAAACCAAGAGGACCCCACAGCAAAGCAAATAATGCAGCTTCTCAGAGAAATCCAGAACCCTCAGGAGAGGCTGGGCTCCCTGCTAGAAAACCCCTGCATTCCCTTCTTCTACCGTGCTGATGAGAATGATGAGGTCAAAATCATGGTGGTTTAAGTGACACTAATCTTATTTTCAGCAATTTTCTATGAGCCTGTAAGGGCCTAAACTGACTTGTACTTGCCCTGTACCTCTGCCCAGTGCCCTTGGTCAGAACAGGTATCTGCTTTAAAGACATGAAGAAAGAGGGATTGCATCAGATGGAACTCAAGCGTCAGACCTCATCTTCCTTCCCTCCCCTTTCTTCTGTTACTTGGTGGGCTCAGAGTGCAGGTGGACTGGAAGTGCTCACGGGAGGCAGCTGGGCCAGCACTTCCCCTGAGCCAGACGCAGATTCGGGGAAAGGGGATTCCACGATTTCTGGCAGAATTACTTGATTGCTTTTCCTGTATCCCCCACCCCGCATCAGGACTCTGCTGCTGGCAGCCAGCTTCACAGCAGTGACTCCGTTCCATCAGTCGTGACTGCAGTCTGCCTCGTTCCTTCCAAGGCTCCCAGAGTAACTCGCTCTGGTAACAAACTCTTTGGATTCTAAACAGTTGGTTTTGTTGCACACCATGTATCTTAAAACTTCCCACCTTCCTCTGCAGCCTGCCTTGTATACTGTATCTGAAACCAGCCTTGCCACTCTTAAACAGCCAAAAGATACAGGCTTCTGGCAACCTAGGCAGCACTACAGAAACATTTATTCTCATTAGCTAGGGGGAAGGGATCTAGGGTTGCCTTTTGAGTCCTTTTGGTTACTTGATAAAGCTTTACGTGGATGATTGGGAGTGGGGTGGAAATGTAACTGCACTTTGAAGGATAATGTTTCACTTGTACGTGTCTGAAAGTTTTATTTATTAAAAATGGGAGAAATGAGTAAAAGGAAATGACTTAATAAACATGCTTTGTTTTGAGTTTCTGGACTGTGCAGTTCTGGCTCTCCATCACTTAAATTTCTCCCCTTTTGGTAAGGAAGATGCTAGTTTAGTGCATTAGATACACAGTGGGTAGAATTTAACCATCTCTGTCCTATGCGTAAATACCTGGGATGCTATCGGTACTAGAGACAGCACCTGGCAGTGCCCTGAAGCAGCAGGCTAAACCCTAACAAAGAGCAAAACGTGTTGGGAAGTAGCAGCAAAGCACATCCCTTGGGTGTGCAAGGCACATGGCAAAGTGAACTGCATGTGGGTATCTTTGAACTCAATGCAGGTTTCAGGCTGAAACTACCTGCAGTTATCAGTAAGGTTAGCAGGCCCAGCAACAGCCCCTGAAGGAGGACCGCTAGGGTACTTAACTGGATCTGACTATCACAGCTGCGCGATCCAAGTGCACTAGCCTGGGCTAGTGACTTAGGTTACTGCTGAAGCAGCGCGTACTTCTATCAGACCGCGAGATGCAAGCACAGGAACGCAGTATTGATTTGGGGGTTGTCAGCCACAACAAAAATTAGAACATTCATGCCTTCCTCTATAGCTGAGTTGGTCAAACTTCCTTTTTTGTCAGCATGGTAAAAGGAACTTTTCTTCTACCACCAAAAGCAGACAAGAACATTTAAGATTGATGTTGATTTCTGTATAGAACTGAAAAATAGGGTAAATGAAACAAAACTTGTGTTCTCCTGAATCCACCAGGAGAAGATGCTGTTTTTTGAACAAACTCATTTGAACAGCCCTTGTGTTGTCTGTGTTACTGGCACATGTAATGTGCCAAGGCACAACACTAGCGCTGTGGGCTCCCAAGCTCCTAGCTGCATGGGTCTGTGTACATAGTATACCTGTGTAATATTCTGTATATTCGTTGAAAAGAGACTAGCCTTTTGCAGTGTTCATACCTGCCCAAGCTGCTCGTAGCCTGTATCATAAAAATAACTGTAATGGGCAGGGCTGTGATTTAATACAGAGCATTACTGTTAAAAATGGAATAAATATTTATTGGGTGTTTTAGTCCAAGACTGTGAATGAGAAAAGACTATTGAAGCTTTGCAGTCTGCCGCAGAGGTGACCTAATCCTGTTACAAATCTGCTTTCTTTCTGAATAAACTTATTCAGATGGGCACTGACTATATGTATTTCTTCTGTTCAAATCACTTAAGAGACTTGGTCAGAAAAATGAAATAAAATAAGTACATAAATAAAAAGCTAGCCCACCTCTAGAGACTCCTGCTCTGGCACTGATGCCCCTTTTCACTGTTCTGTACACAGACTCAGACCAGTCTTCCTGAAGGGATGTTGTTACATCTTACTGCTTAACCATTTGAGACTTCTACTGCTTTTATAGGATGATTTATTTTTCAAGTGGAGAAGCGGAAGGTTTTTTTTTTTTTTTAAGAGTCAGGTACTACGCTTGTTATTGGAGTCCATTGGGGCTATTTTATAAACTACTAAGAGCCTCCCAAAAAGTGATGAGCGCTCTTAATTTTTATTTACAACAATATAGTAGGCTAACCTAAGGGCAGGGGTGGCCCCTCTCTGCAGAGGCAAAGTCCTGCCTTTGTACCCTTACTGGTATAATCTCATTCCATATAAGCCAGTACCACACATTATATAATGATTTGTGGATTTTAATAATATTCTTTAGCCTGCTACTGCTGCAGATCAACAAATGCTTAAGTTTAAGGTAACTGTTAGCAGAGACATTTTTATCTTGTTCAGTATTTTACTTTTTACCCTGTTCTGTTTGGAAGTGTTTCCCCGACCTGGGTAGGATTTTATCTTGCCCAGTCAGAGTAGCTGGTATTCTCATCAGAATATATCTAACCTTTGGCAACCAGCAGATCAGAGGCTTCTTATTTTTCAAAATGAGGCTCTAACATTTAATTGAAGAAATATGTAGTTTCAGCTTTAACGGTACCATAACCATAGGGTTATAAGCCACCCTATATGCAATCCCAGGGACACACTGACCAGTTTCAGTGACAGAAAAACTAGAGCAGTGTAGGGCAAGCAATGGTTATTAGCAATGGTTATTGCCTCAGTTGTGGGGATGCTGAAGTTACATCCTGTAAAAACATGCAAGGATAGAAATAGCTGGAACACACATAGGAAGGAATCACTAGATACCTAGTCTGGTCCCCCAGCCCACACTAGTGTCAACTATGCATAAGAAGTTCAAAAGATTTTTAGCTTATTAAAGTCTTAGTACGGAGACTCCACATGTAAGACAACCAGCTAGCTGGCAGCACTCAGTGCTGCATCGGTCAGCAGTACTAAAGGGATATAAAACACATCTGCAATCCCAATGCTCGTGGATATTTTTCACAGCAAGAAGTGCTCGAACCCTGTTAAACCATGACATAAGGAATCCGCTGCAACT
The DNA here is from genome assembly GCF_028389875.1 of Rhea pennata. Classification (NCBI taxonomy): domain Eukaryota; kingdom Metazoa; phylum Chordata; class Aves; order Rheiformes; family Rheidae; genus Rhea; species Rhea pennata. The sequence goes on from NC_084680.1 coordinate 8,262,700, forward strand.
GTTGGTGCAACAGTGCTAAATTCAAGGATTATGGTGAAACATGGCTGCTGTTAGAGTAAGAAATAAAACTGGCCTAAGACCTATGGCACTGCTTTGGCATAGAGACAGCAGTAATAAGGTTTACCCATTTTACCGCAGGACATAAATACCATCTCAGATTAAAAGCAAGTATTAAGTAAAAGCTGGCCATGCATGTTTTATACCACCTACTTAGCCTGTACTTCAGATATGGCCCCAGCAGATACCGCTGGCCAGAGAAATTCTCCAACTCCACACCTGCTTGCTGTGTTTCATAAATAGGGCTGTGCAAAATACCCTTTTAAGAGCCAAGCAATCTGGTATGCAACACTCCCACCTTATGTACGTCCAGTCACTGGAGCACCTCCATGCACTTTCCTTTACAAGGGAGAAAGTTAACTTCAACATCTGATGAACTTTTTCACTCTATTGCAGCTCCTGGACAGCAGTGTCGATGCAGATCTGCTTTAAGTCCCTTATTAGTGATAACATCTGCATGCACATGTATCTTTTTAAGTTCTATGGGATGAAAAGATTAGGTTATTATAATTACAGTCTGAAAACCACCCAGAAAAAGAACAAGAGAGAGATGGTTTTATTCTAGTCATAGAGTCCTTCATTATACAGAAATGATACTTTATTTCATTCAATAAACAAGAGTGACAGGTAGATCACAAACTGCATCACAGCTACTACCAGCACTGAGACAGTTCACCCACAAGTCTGGGGTAATACAGTAACCCAACTGCACACAGCAGAGAATTTAACAATCAGCTCAAAAATTCAACGTCAGGATTTGGTTAATTTTGGGGTGTAATATATATATATGTATGTATATAGATATTCTTTCCCTACTTAAGTATTTCCTAAAATCCACATGGAAGCACAAATGGCTTTAAACACCTGGACATATATAGATTTTTGATCTTATATATATATTTATAGATATTTATAACAGTAAAGATATGTTTCTCATTACTACAATATACTTGTTTTAACTCCTTTAAGCAGCTGGGAGAGAAAAAAAAACAGTTTCACTACAGTCACATCTGATGTGTGTGTATGTGTCACAAAATACAAACAGAACAAGCCATGAATGAGATTCGAGTCAGACCATTCCAGGACAGAACAGCTAAGAGGCAGGCAGAGAGTCTCAGAGGGAGCAGGCCTACATGTCAAATGGTGGTTTTGGACTCTCCGGGCGGGAGGGACTGGCCTTACTTGGCCGGCTGGAATTCAAAGATAAAAAAAAAAAAAAGAAGAAAAAAAAGAAAAAGAAAAGAAAAAAGAAAAGGGGAAGGGAAGGAAAAGGGGAAGAAGCGGTAAAACAATAGTTAAAACACAGAAAGAAACCAGCATCAGAACAACAGAGGATCCAGAAGAGAAGTCAAAGGCAATAGCACTGAAATAAGGTGACTTAAAGCTGAATCAGACCCTTTTGAGGGCCTGTAACATAGGTGGCTCATTTAGCTCTGGTAGAGACATGACATCTGAAATGTACAGGGTTGATAGATTTTTAATTATTAATTTTTTAATACATGTAACATGAAAAGTAAAAACCAAACCTTAAGATGAATTGTGATCAACAACAGTTACAAGTTTCCCCAAACACGTACCATCCACATGCAAGAAAAGGCTACGGAAGTCACCACGGTACCCAAAAAACACTGAAAGATGTGCTTATTCAAAGCAGAAATATTTTCAACAAAACATTACACAGCAAACTCCCTGAAAAACATTTGCTTGTCGTTCGCAAGGGGGGAGCAGCGTATCTATTGCCCCCTCCCAGCTGGGTTCAGCAAAGTCAGCCACGAGAGAGGAAGCGAGACAAATGCTGGCAGCAGCCAGCAGTTCGCCAGCAGCGTTTCCTCAGCTATTCCGGAGAGCCGAGCGCGGGCAGGTCCACGGGCCCCCCGCACCGAGGTGTGCGCGCTATCTCAGCCCTTGGGCTAGCAGGACTATGCCGAGCCATCGGGTTCCCCCCTTCTTGTTCTCCCCGCCTCGCTTTGAGATAAAGTTGATTGCACCGTTCCCAACGTGAGTTTTTGCACCTTAGAAGTAATCTAATACACAGGACATTTAATCTGTTCCTAACAGCGTCACGTGTTTTGAACGTATTTTTTCTGTTACGCCACGCTTTTGTCTTCTTAACTACAAGAAAAAATAGCTACAGAGCTACAGATCGGTCCTAGGTGCTACAGCTAACTGATGCAGGCAGGACACTTATCCAGGGTAGACCAGGCAGATGAAACACCTGGATGGACAGCTGCCACTTGGACTTAAGGACGTGCCTGCAGCTGATCACTCCAAGGAGCCTGTGCACTTCAGGGATCCATGCCACTGAATGAAGGCTACTCTACACTCACAAAGCAATACAGGACGCACGAGTGAAGACGAAGAGCTCGATCACTAGGCTAGTGCTTTACGACACACCGGGAAGGGGCGGTGGGAGGCAGAGATGTGGGATGGATGAGAGGAGTGACTGTGGCTGTGGAAGGGAGGGTGGAATGGGGAAGCCGCCAGCACGGCATTCGTCGCCAGCTGTCTACAGCCTCGAGTTATAAATCTAAGAGGGACGGTTCAGCCGGTCGGATTATGGTAGGTCGAGTAGGTGAGGCAGGGCCCCTTCTGCTGTGAAAAAGCAGAAAACAAAAACAAGAGAACACACACTGTGGTTAGCACAGCAATCGCAGTCACAATCACGCATGCTTCTCCACCTCACCCAAGCCAGCAAGAGTGAAAACCCAGCCGGGGCACAGCCCTGCACACCAGTGCTGCCCCATAGAGGAGACATAGAGCTTAATTCAGGCCTCACATCAAAATCCCTGCCCAGCATAGATCATCAGTAAAGGAATCTGCTGCACAGCTTGTTTTGCTTTCCCTCTGCAAATCTGGAAGTCAGATTTATTGCCAGTGGCTGAACTGGCTCTGGAATGAGAGTTGAGAAGCATGGACAACAGAGAGCTCCTGTATCAAGCACATGGTAGTCACACAGCATGGATGGGGTCCTCTGAGAGGCACTGTCAGAGGTTCCTGGCAGTTTGGAGGAGCACCTTCTTCCCAAAAGCCTTAGATTTCCTATTCCTATGCATGATACTGATCTTTGATATTAGGGTCAAACTTGCTGCTTTCAGCTCACTAGCTCTGGGACCCAGCAAATGCAGTTTCCACTGACTTTAACGGGACTTTGGCCATTGCAATTCAGTTGCCTTTCAGCTCTCCTGCTAGTGTTTTAGCTAGGTAAACGGGCAGCAATTTAATCCACGCAGAGGGCAAACAGTTAAGTGTTCCAGGATCTCCTTCCGTAAGGGACTGGCAAGAAACAAAAATCTGGAAAAAACAAGGACAAAAACCCCATTGCCTCTCTCAACCCATTACTTGAAAGACTCCTTCAGGTTCAATACAAGCTTTAAGAAAGTCTATACATAATCAAAGAGTGCTCTGGAAGTCAGCAAGCCTAATCTACATTTTTCCCTGCAGTGTCTGCAATGTAAACAGCACCAAGATAGTGTATTGTAAGTGACAACTTAAACTGCTCAGCAGAAAGCCAGAGTAGTTTCACAGTCCAAAATGCCTGAAGTGCAAAGAGCAAAGAAAATAGGATGCAGACCAAAGAGAGGAAGAATTAGAACTGATCAAGCAGAATCCAGAGGTATAAAATTAAGGCCTCAACATTTCCACACTGGCAAGTTTTACGCTAACTTAGGTTACAGAAAATCAACTGACTGCTGGAAACAAAAGACCTCCCAGTATAAGAGTTTCTTCCCCTCCAGGAGTGAGGGTAGGTAGGAGGAAACAGAGGGAAAGAGGAAGGTATTTACACTGGTGCATCTTCTAGAAGTAGAGAAGTCTTGTTTCACACTGACAGCAAGTCTACAATGCCGTTGGTACCAGAGGAGCTATATTTCTACGAATTTCATTTTAGCAAATGTACAACTCTAGAGAGCAACTCTGTAGCTTATCCGATCTTAGTAGAATTTACTGCTCTGCATCTATTAAGTCCCAGATCCCCACCAAAACAATCACAACTATTTGTTCCTTGCCTTGTATAAGGACACATTAAAAAAGCTTCAGAAAGTAAAACGCTTCCAAACATTTTTTCCTTGACTGTAAGTGCAAGTGTAGTGGCAACTGTAAGACCCCATGTCAGCATGTCATTCCCAAATTACTCTTCCAGTCAGGCAAACAAGGATAGAATTAAATTAACCTGAAAACTACAACCATCTTGGAAGGATACTGAAGTAACACTATCACCCAGAAGAAACACTTGCAATGAGGTGTTATGGCTTGGAGAGCCTGTGATGTTGAGCTTCACGACACGCGGGATCCATGCATTCTCTCTCAAGGGTGCTCATGGTGTAGTAGCAGCCAAGTAGCCATCTAACAACTGCTACTGACACTGGAACAAGTCCTACAGACCTCAGCAGTATATAGGTTTGATCTTTAGTGAGACGCTGCTGCGCCGTCATGTGTGTTGGATCAGTGTTTTTCAAGATGCTGAAAGGGCTTTTTGCATTTCAGGTGTTTGGACAGGTTGCCCTGACAGTCTCTCTGGATTCAAATGAAAAGGATGCTTGAAGTCACTGGACTACACAACATGTTCTGGCAATAGCAGCCGCTTGACCCCACTAAAATAAGTCAGGGCTGAAAGAAAAGCACAAATCATTTCCAGATAGATAGCCTGCTTCTTTGTAATGCACTATGATCGCTTTGCACAGATACTCATTCCTCTCATGACTCATAGATGCAGGGGCTGGCACCAGCGCTGTCAGTTTTTAAGTTACAGATTTTTTTTTTTCCTTTCTGCTCAAATTGTTTGGAGGATTTCTTGAGCCCTTTGGAGGATCTGGCTGGTAAGGCTACAGAAGGCTGAGAACTGTTTCCCAAGCACAAAAAAAGGGATGAAGATGTTCTCTCAAAGAGGCAAGATTTACCCCAACGTACTGTTTCAGTTTGTCAGAGTTAAGCGACTTCAATGAAGGAGGGCTTGGCTAGCAACTGTGTCAGGACAAGGAACAAAATGCCGTTCTCCAGGAAGCCCCTGGCAGTTTCCAGCACAAGGGAAGCAAAATCTGAATCCTGGCACAAGCCTGAGGAGACCAGTTACACTGACTGCCCTTTTCCTTTAAAGCTAGTCTTTCAAACCATATCCAAAGAGCAACATTGACCTGGTTCTGGAAGCACGGTTTCTAGGAAGCAAGAGGGTAATCATAATTTCTGCTCAGGAGGACTTGACCAAGACTGCAACACAGTACATTTACTCTCTTAAGCTGCAGAAGTCTGCTGTCAAAAGTTTATGACGACTTCATTATTACTTTTTTCCCCCTTGGTGCTCTTCACACCAGATTAAGAGCAGAGAATGCCCCTTAACAGCGAGTCCCAGAACAAAGTACGGACAACAGCAAATCTCTTTTCTGACGTTTCTCACCAAGATGCATGTTTCCAAGGCTGCCAGAGATGTCTGCAGTCAGCAGAGGATTGGAGGAAATTTCTGATTGCTCCAACATCTCTGCAGTATGTCATCAACAAGGAGGGCTGGCAGATGACGTCCCCAAACAACTCGTCAATCACCGAACAATCACCGCATTGGGCTGATGCGATGTGGCACCTCTCGGCTTTAACAGCAGTTACATGCAGCAGTAACAGTCACCACTCGCCGTAAGACGAGCTAGCTGCAAACTGGCAGGCTCGCTGGTAGCTGCAAAGTCCTGGCCTCACACGGGGGGCTGAACCTGTGCTATTCCTGTGCAGGTACTGACCTCAGCGCACACACTCCCCCAGCCGTCACACCAGCAGCTGCAGGAGCCACAAGAGCTGCGGTTGCTCCATCGCCCAGAGCCAGACCTCTCACTTGGAGAAACGGCATCCATGCAGACAGGGAGAGCTGGCCTGAATCCAGCCCACAGCCACCCTGTGCAGCCCTCGCTTGCCACTTTGTCAGTTAGGGCTGGAAGGTCCCGGGAAAAGGGCTCAGGAGAATCTGACAGACCTCCCTCTTCACCCTCCCACTCTTCTCCCCATCACTGTTAACAGGACACAGAAGAGTTGGTCCTTGAATGCTAGGCTAATGCCTGCCCCGACACCTTACTGTGTTGCTGAACAACAGTGAAAAACACAGGGTGAGACAGGAAAGGGAAACAGGCAGGAGCCCAGGGCAGGAGGCCTTGGGGGCTACAGGTCACTAACCACTTCCTCACTCGGGGCGGGATGCTGAGGAGGGAGCAGGGTCCGAATGGAAGCTGAAGAGAAAAATTGAGAAGGAAAAGGGCCAACAGGAGAACGAGCAAAGGAAGTTTGCTTTTAACTGCAAGGATGGGAAATCAGGATAACAGGGAGTATTCAATGTCGGAGCAGAGTCGCTCTGTACTCAGACACTGAAGTCCTGATATTAATGACCCAAACTCCTCCCGACTTCCATGAGCACCATGGACACAGCAAGGAGTGGAGCACTTCTCCAAGCAAACACTGGAGTATAAGAAGAGGAGTCTGAACTAACAGCTCCCCAACTCTCAGTCTCAAGGCTAAACATAACTGACAGATGAAAACCAGATCAAAACGGAGTTCATTCATTCCATCTCCTAGTCAGCGTGGATTTAAGCCAAATGAAAGATGCACGCTGTTTAGACCTTGAACCAGAACTCACTCCCCCATCCCCACTCCTCTACCCGCAGGCAGAGGAAGGTTCCTCTAATGACCTTCATTCAGCAACTGAGGCTCTTCCAGCTCCCTGCAGCTCCAGCAGCTGCTGTCTCTGATCAGCCAGCTTCTCTGTTCAAGACTCCTCCCTTTACGAGATCCTGGCAGAGGTGGTTCTTTGGACAAGGGACTCTGTCACTAATACAGGAGCTAGGCAGCACAGGCAAGCTGCAGAGCAAGAGTGATGGAGGATGGGGACACACTGACTCATGCATTGCGGGGAAAGTGCAGAACGTACCGTGGCCGCCAGTCCTCAGGGGTCACTGATAGTGATTCTGAAAGACAACACGAAATCAACATGGCAGTTCAGACAGTTCAAGGCAGAAGCCACGCAGACTGTCGGGAAGGTGGAACAGAGACAGGCGTGCGCTTGCACAGACAGAGGCACACTCGCATCCCTCCGCCCCAGAGCTGGGCACGAGCGTGCACCGCTGGGCAGGGCTGCGCTCAGACTCTCGCATGCACTCTCATTCGCAGCCTCATCCTCGCACGCATCCACAACCCCACGGCATCGCACGCGGGGCCACGTTCAGAGTCCTCCTTCTATTCACACACCCGCCGGCTGTTGCTCGCTCTGCCACACAGCCAGACATGCGCCAAGCGCAGACATGTGTCGGGGCTGACAGAGACCCCAAGCATGTTCACACCTGCTCAAACTCTGTCTGGGCACTGAGGCTGGGGGCCGACTTTCTCTCAGTGAGGATTCACATCTTTTGACTAGTGCTGAAACAAACAGCTCAGGAAAGAGGGAGATAATATGCTGTCCTGAGCCTGCAGTACCACTCGAGGGGAGAAGCAGGAGAAGATTTGTATTTTAGAGGCCACAAACCACAAGATCAGCTAGTCTGACCTCCTAAATAACTCAAGTCATAAGAATTGCATGACATTATCCTTGTAGTGGTGCTGATCACTTTATCTTTCTTTCTTGGATACATCAAAGGATGAAGAACCTGCTAGTGCCTTCAGCAAGCTTCTCCAATGGTTAAGGCATTCTCCCTAAATCAACAAATTTACAAAAGCTTTAATCCATGTACATAAACCATTTTGATCTGCCGTAATAGTTTGCTCTCCCATTAAGTTGGCTGGATATGGTTTTCTTTCACAGATTGAAATGTCATGCACAGCCCCCAGTAGGTATACAGTCAGAATACAGTTCTTGTACACAAGCAGAACCTTATGTAGTTTCTAACTGTCAACTCCCCAAAGCATATATATTTGGCAATATAGACTTCTGCAGCAGACTGAAAAACTGCTACATCTGGGGGTAGGGGCAAGACCTGTTTTAGCTGTACCTACTTTTACTCAGGAAAACCTTCCTGCAAAAGGGAAGAACCACAGGGCTCTTGTATGTGAAAGTATACACATCTATTCAATTATGTTTATGAGGAAGAAGCCGAGCAACACTGTCTTTCAGTTCATCATACAAAATCAGATGCTCGCACAAACTGAAGGCACAAACATACTGCTGTGTTGACACCAGTGTGCATATACATGCAGAAGTATGCTCAGCATTACCATGCACCTGTGGTTCACTATCTTATAGCACCAACTGCTACAACAAAGCCCACTTACTACCTACAAGAGCTCCATTTCACACTAAAGCAAAGTAGTAAAGTCCAGTTAGCAAGGGAAATGATAGGTATTAAAAAAAAGCAACAATGGAGATGGCATTTGTTCACCCATGGCAGAAAGACCCAAGTCCAGGTGCTAGCAGGAAATGTTTTTATTCTATATACAGGAGAGGAAGATAGAGAGTCCCTTGCCATTGGAATTTCTGTTCATCAGCGAACTCAAATGACAAGTTGCATATCAGGATCTGGAGGAGTCTATGAACAACTGGAAGAATCAAAGAGCGGAATCATAACAAGCATAAACTTCACAGCTTCTGGAATTACTTCCTCAGCTTCAGATCAAGGCAGTCAGTAGCACGCAATCCAGCCTACCATCTCTCCTTCAAAAGGAAGAGACTACTCATTTAACTATGAAATATTCTTTCCTCTACTCCACTGTAGTTCCCATTCTTCCTCTAAATCTTTCTAGTCCATGAAAAAGGGATCAGCCAGAAGAGCCATGAAGGTAGACTACAGATTCTTTAAGAGAGGCCAATACTGTCCAGCCCACTTGGGAAATCCTATCATGACAATCAGGTATATAGAATATTTTTCATGAGTGAAAAAATGAAATTGAGTGGGGAAAGATGAAGACAGAGAAATATGCAAGAAATATACTAAAAACAAAGGAATTAACAGTATATGGAAAAGCAGGATCACAATAAGCAAAAGTCAAAAATACACAGCAGAAGCATGCTGACATCCACAGACGCCACTAGCAGGACTGCAGTCTCTGGGCCAGAGGCAAATACAGATAGGTCATTGTGGGAACTACATCAAGGCACAGAAGGAAGACTAGGGCAGAGGTACCAAGAAAGAAAAACCATTTGCACACAGAGCCAAAAACTGGTCTACAGTCTCTTTGGACCCACCCACTTCTGGGCTGGATACAGCCTGGCAGAGAAAACTTCCTCTCCAAGCAGGTAGTGCCTGGTGTGAGCTAGGGCACTATCACAGAGGGAAGACCAAAGAGTCGCTGCCATATACCATCACCGCCACAGCACTCTGGGTGTTTTCATAGAAAAGTGAAAAGCTCCAGACACATGCTACTGGCACCCACTGGAGAGCAGTTCTTTCCACACAAGGGAAGCATTTCGTTATGCATGTCATTTGGGAATTTCTGGTTATGTTCATTCTTTACTCTGCCATTACTTTCACCCTCATAGGGAGATCAGCCACCCAACATGAAAACATTCCTGGTTATAGATTGCTTTCTAAGTTCTCCCTAGGAAAACGTGCAAAGTTGCACAGGCTACAGTCCCTTATTACTCTGAAGTGTATATAAAGTGATTGAATAGGAAGGGGATTAAATTTCCTAATAAGAAAGCAAAGCTGTGTCATTTGAACCTCTAGGCTGGAAAATGTGCTCAAGTTTATTGCAGAAGCAATAAACATGTCCACACACAAAGAGCAAAATTCAATTTCTCCCACCAGTGATCTCGCAATATTCTCCTAGCCAAAAAGCATCTAGACATCCTAGATGAAACCTGCTCTAACTCACCTTGAAACATCCTGCATCAGGAGAAAAAGGCAACTTCAGACTTTCGGACTCCCTACACAGAAGGGAGCTGCCTTGAAAGGTGTATGCTCACTCCAGTCCTGTAATTTTTTAGTGACTTCTCATACTTGTGAGCAGAGGTGTTGATATAATTGCTTTAATACACCTGTCAGCACAGAGTCCTCTTCCCCCAACTTCTGAGTGCAGGTTTGTGCAGAGAAGAGATCACCTCTCTACTCCTGAGAGCTGCCTCTGCATCGTCTCACACGTACAATGAAACCTCAGTGGACAGAGATGCTCTGGCCTATTTAACAAAATTTCCACAGCCAAAGACTTAACTCACACCAAGCCTTCTATTCCCATCCTATGAACCAGGCAGGTGAAGTACTGCCAAAGTTGCAACCCCAAAACTGGACATCCTCCACCTCCCTGCAGAGCAGCCTCTCAGGACTTACCTGGGAACACCAGGAGGAGCACGGTTAGGCCGAGAAGGAACCTGAGGTGGGGGCCCAAAGGGATCAGGAGAGGCACCTGGCCTGGAGGGCACAGGGGGGGCACCACCCAGCGTGGACCCACCAGCAGGAGGTGGCCCAGGAGCTGGGCCTCGGGACCCAGGTCTGGCGGGTGGAACAGCGGGAGCTCTCCTCTGAGGAGTGGGGCTGGACGTAGGAGACCTAACAAACAAAGAAAAAAGATTCAACTGCAACAGGCCTGGGATGCCACCACCAGGTCCCCATATGTTGCCTTCACTGTTCCTTCTTTAGTCTTGTGTCACTTCACACACCTTCCTTTGGTTTTCCAAGGACCATACTAGGCTCCAGCTTGCTTTCAAAGCTACTTCAGGCCCCATCTAATCTAAAGGTTTAGCTGTCTCCACATCATCTGTAAAACTGTAGTAATCTTAGTTTTCAAGGCCTAGAAGCCTTGCAATGCAAACTCCGAGAGCTCTTCATCCTCTAGGAGAAGAGGGGAGGAAGATTCCCTGTCCCAGTAGGAGGCCCCAGCTAGCCAGTAAAGAGGCATCAGGCAGGTCTGTGGGGCTCTCCCCCTGAGCCTCTGGTACCTGCGTCCAGATGGTACGCTTTGCACCTGCAGCCAAGAGTCGTCCACCGGTGGGGGCATAGGGGTGCTGATAGTGCTGGTGTTGATGTCCCCGATGATGTTGAGGGCCTCTTTCAGGGCATGGTACATGCGCAGCATTTCGTCACGCCGCTGGGCCTGCTCTGCTGATTCCTCCATCAGTGTGTTTTGGTCACCACAGGAGTACAGGTTTGCCAGCAGCTCCGAATGGATAAAGTCCTTGGTCTGTAAAGGACAATGAAGAGAGGGTCAGTTTCCACCTTTTTGTTTCCCCCAGAAACCTCCATTCTATCCCCACCTCCTCCTTTTGAGCTGCCTTTAGTTTTTCTTCATTCTTTCTTCCCCTCTCTATTTTTCCCCTTCTCCAAGTCTCCCCCTCTCCATGGTGCAGTAAGTACATTGTTTATCATGAGGTGCATGATCGTCTTCGGCATGAGGTCTCTGATGGTTTTGTTGACAATTGCCATGTAGGAATCCACCAAGTTCCTGATAGTTTCCACTTGTCTTTCTAGCTGAGGGTCCATAGAATGCATAAAATTGTCTGATCCATTCTCCTCTGTTTCACTTGCCTGCAAAGAAAGGGAGAAAAAGGTTAGCTCTTCAGTGCAATATAAAATTAGTATTTTGTGACATAGCTAAGTGAAGGAGATAAAGAAACATGCAGGAAGTACATGCTACAAACAAAACATTTAAACTTCCATTTTGAGCTGTGATTGCCAGGGCACAGCTCAGCTTCTATAGACTTCTCCAGGTCAGATCCAAGGGATACTAACAGTGAAGTTGCCTTTCATAGGAAGTTACTACACAAAGGTGAAAGGCAATCAGAATTCTTGACTAATATTCATAGGCACTGGCTCTAGTGAACATTCAAAGCTATATTTTTACTTATAAAGCTATAGATTCCTAAAAGATTTTTCATTTGAGCAGTTTTTCATGCTCAAGTTCAGTTTATATATGATAATCACTCACCATAAATTAAGCCTCAAGGGCTGATACATTGCATCTTTATCCTCATTACACAAATGAGGAAACAGATACAGAGAGATAAAATAACTGCTCAGTCAGACTGTAGGTTGGTGGAATAACCTAGAAGAAAATCTTCCAAATCACCTAACTGTAAATCCTGCATCTTAAAATTGCAACTTTTCTTCCATACTAAGCAGAAGAATCTTTTCACTTCTGCCTGAAATGTATCATTTAGCTTTCTGTAATGCAAAACCTGGTATGTGCTGTTTGACAGCAAACTATCTCCAAAGCACATCCATTCTGGAATAATTTCAAAGCAGATAAAGCATGAAAGTCTTTCCTGTGTTTCTCAATGTACTATTAAAAAAAAAAAAAAAAAAGATTTTATAAGAAAATCTCTCATTTAAACTGCTGTAGTCTGAAGGACTTGCAGCAGCATAGGAAACTGCATTATCATCATTTATTTTGGAGAACAAAATAGACAAGAAAGGGCAAATTCTTTTCTCCATTTGAGCTTTTCCTAAGAGAATCTTGCATAGTCTCAAAGGAATAGAAGGTTTTACAATCTGAGAAACATAAGATAAAGCAAGTGGAAGTCAAACAGGATGACTCAAAAAATGAGGATCAAAAAAAAAACAAAACCAAAAATAAGTTTTCATTGAGATTCAGGAATCATACAAAAAGGGAGAAATAAAAAGAAATAAAAAGAGAAAAAAGGAAAACTCAAATCAAGAACAGAAACAAATGGCAGCAGTCCAACAGAAGGTACAAAGAGGGAGAAGAAGCAAATGTCTCTCAGGAAATAGTGACAAAAGGAAAAAAAACAAAAAACAAAAGAACTATCTGGCAAGAACCCCAGGGGACAACACGGGCAGAAAGGATGAAACTTACTTTGTCCTTGTCCTGGCAGGCCAGTTTGAGCACATGTAAAAAAAAATAAAACAAAAAGGGACAAAAATAAAAAAAAGAACTTTAGTTGGTCTCAGAGTTTGGAGAAGAACCTCTTCATAGCACTGAACAGAGATGACCATACGCACCAAAAACGTAAGTACCTACATTACCCTAGAACACAAACAAATGAACTGTTTACCTAAATTGAAAATCAGAACAGGAACCTTTGCAAAGGAAATTACATTATTAGCAATGAAGGGCAAGTTACTTACCTACAAAGGCTATTTGTTACTCCTTACATAGGCAACTGAGAGTGTCATAAACCAGAGATCACTGTTCCTATGTCAAGCCACTCAATTTCCTCACCAATATATGGCACATGTCCTTTATGAGCATACATTTAGGATGCCTAGTCTGGTCCAAAGCCTATCTGAAGTCATGTCACTGACAAGGCCCAATGTCTCCAAATCCCAATTTATGTTTCTTAATCTCATATCAGTTTGTCAGGAAATTAAGACAAAAAAAAAATTAATTGCTAAAAGGGATTTAAAAAAAAATCCTTCCTGATTGGGAAGGGGAAAGATGAATAGGAAAACAACTCCTGAAAAGCTAAGAGGCTCCTAACCTGGCTGTACAGCAACAATACTGAGCAGGAACGCTGTCTTTGCAGACACAAACCACCTAGTAGTGAGGTGGTTAAACACCCTCCTTATGTTAGGACATGACCGCCATCCCCAGTAAAACTATGAGTTTTATTATCAAAAGAACAAGAGCACTAGAAGGGTTCATCAAGGTAGTCTTTGCCTACTTTCTCTCCCCTTTAAAGTTGCCAGTTGTGTTATCCAGAATTTCCTCAAGTCCTTGAGAAAATAACAAAATTTTAGATTTGTTCCACAATATCCCCAGCCCAGGAAAGAGGCAAAACCTTCACAGGCTTATTTTTAAACTCTAGAGGATGCACATCAGTTATCCTCCCCAAGATGCATGCTCTGTTCCTTCCCATCCTGTTACTATGACTGTTACTTACCCCAACACGCTCTGGGTAGACTCCTGCACGAAGAAAGGAAGCTTTCCAGCTATCTACCTCCTCCTGGGTTTCACAGGCCAGCTCCAGCTGCCGGTAGTCCTTGTAAACATTCCTAGAAGACAAACATTTTACCTTTTTCCATAGCAAAACAGGTATTTGTCCATATTTGACAAAGATGTTAAGGGACCAGCCTATTCTCTTAACTTTCAGTCCCTTCCTAGTATCTTCTTGATGACCCTACAGAGGGGAAATGAAATGAATTTTTCATGAGCAAGTTCAAGTGTCACTGCTAAGTTCCTTCTCAAGACTCAGCCTTGAAAACTGGAGTTTTCAATGATCTGATGGGGCCTGAAAGAGATCCCCCTTTCAGTTCTACTCACTGCTAGACTTCTCCAACCAAAGTCCCTCATGGCCCATGGCTTTCCCTATTTGCTCACTTAAAAAAAAAATATAAATACATATTCCAGCCATGGGCAGTCCCAGGAAACTGCACCAAATAGCTGAAAACTACGGTCACACTGCAGTGCATGTTTTCGTGGAGAAAGAAAATGGAACATAGCTGTAAAACTAGAAAGAATGAAACCAGACTTCTCTTAACAAGGCTTCCTCCTAATAATCATCTCTAAAGGACATGCATATCCTCCTTGGACTCCATCTAGTTTTATAAAATATATTATCTCTGGGTTCAACAGCTTGGTGAGTCTGGAGATGTTAGCGCACCTTTGTTCAGTGTTGAAGAGGGCAAAGATGTGTTTGCTGGACATGAAACCCTTCTCAACATCTCGCAGTTTCAGGTTATCCACTGGTAACATATACTTCTTCTCCTTCTCCTGAAAAGGGGATCAGTAACAAGTCACTCACTGCTCCAAAGTCCCTAATCATTCAGTAACGCAGACTCCATATCAGCACTGGGGAGGCATTCCCAAATTAGGTTCCCTGCTCCCATATCCCCATATCCCAGAAAAAGAGATCTCTTAAACAAAACAAAAAACAAGGTTTGCCCATCCTGACCACTTCTGGGCCATGGCCCAACAGCCCTGCTCCTGTAACTCCTCCAGGGGAAAGCCCACAGCAGGGCACTCTGCCCCAGTTCTCCCACACTGCAGTCAATACCAAGGTCCTTGCCACATGGCTCCCTCTTCTTGGCACAGGGTCAGTCATCACACCAAGGCCCTCATGGACAGTTTGACACCCAGAACACATCTATCTGGAAAAGGCTTCTCATACCTACTCTCAGGAGGACACTAACGCAGCCCTGCTGTGCTGCCTCACCAAGAAGATGGTCCAAGGGGGCTCAGGGGCTAGTTCTCCTGTTACCCCGACACGTAAGTCCAAAGCTTGACATCTCCTTCCCCTCCAAAAACAAAAACACAACCCACACATACACCCCCAAACAGAGCACCCTCCGCTAACCTTACCCCATTAGGGAAGTAGTCAAAGAGCCCCTCAGGCTCCATGAAAAAGTAGCAAGAGCAGCACCCCACTCCCCACACAATGGGGAAGCCCCATTCCCTCCATCTCCCAAAGCTGTTGGTAAAACCCATGGCCCCAAACACCAGCTCCCTATACTCCCTCGCAAATGTGCCTCCCACGCCTGCTGTGGCACCCCCTCAAAGCTCAGCCAGCAGGAGACATGCCAGCCCTGCTCCAACAGTCCAGGAGCAGATCGTCACTTGCTCCATATTATGACTCACTTGCCACCAGGAAGGACCCTCAGCATGAGTCCCGTTATCTCTTCAAGTCAGTCTGCCACACAGCTCTCTGCCACATTGTCATCTCTTCAGTTTCATTACTAAAACCTATGTTCCAGGTCCAAAAAGAGCCAGTCACTTGATACAGAAACTGATTTGACACACAAGTTAAGGACTGTATCAACTTGAATTCATCTCTAAGCTCACTGCTGTGCTCTACCCTATCACTATCCTACACTCTAGAGGGGCTCACAGTAGCTCAAAGTATTATTAAGCAAGAATAAATATGCATCAGCAGATCAAAGGGCAGCTCTGATTGCAATAATGCAGGATACTGTAAGGCTGTCTAAAGGCCTCTTATGTTAAAAATGATCAACTAACTGCCCTCACTAATGAAAATCTCATGCTCTGAGCAGTTGGAAGCTCAAGCAAAATAGACACTTTATCATCTGGCGAATGTTAAAACCCCAAATCTAGAACTCTAGAAGGGACTAGTCTCAGATATCTTCAAGCAACCATCTTCCAGAGCAATAACATCCACAGCCTTACGGTTTGGTTCCCATCAGATACTCCCAACCAAACACATACAACAAGGCGCCAACACCAAATCCAACATTTTTGGTCCTAGGTGCCCCCTTTAACAAAAGGAAAACTGCAAACTTTAATTTTGACATTAACATTCAGAAACTAAGCCAGAAGTCATTTTCTCCCTTTAGTTTCAAATCTGAATCTACAGCAAATTAACAGAAGTGAGTTTGGTTTGAGGTCCCCATTTTACACATCTAGTTCCCAGCTGGATATTATACCCCAAAATAACAAAAGAGGGAGCCATCACACTGATCTCCAGAAGGCAGAAAGCAACTATCAAATACTGGTGGAAGTATGGCATATGCATGTGCATGTGTGACTGTCCTCTTCTGAGCATCTAGTGTGTCTGTAAAGCTCTCTTGACTGGAAACAATAAATTGTGATTGCTCACAGGGGAAATGAGAAGAAAAGACTGTCTATGAGCAAAGATGCTAAAAATCTAACAAGAGAAAGGCAGGGCAGAGCAGCAGCAAAGGACGGCAAAGGTGCGGAGCTCAAACGCTCAGAGGATGGCAAGTCCAGCCTAATGTTGTGTTAACTCTCAGTTAAATTGACTTGAGTTTGCCAAGGGTACCAAGCCCCGCACAGCTCAGACATGCCCTAAAGATCAAACTATACTGGTCCACTACAACATTTACGTTACAAGGACGTCCTAGAAACCAGTATCTAGAAAAATACAGCAAGCTATCACTTGTGTAGCTACCACCCCCCCCCCCCCATTCTCTTCCACTGAAGACTCTGGGCTATAAAAGCAAGAGAAGTCTTCAGTTCCAGCTCTCTCTTACTTTCAGGTATTACTGTGCTGCTTCAGGCTGAACTGGTATCCAAGAAGTGCAGCACACTGCTTAGCCCCTATGCAAGCTGGCCCATGCCACTGCAACTTTACTCCCTTCACACCACTTCTATGGGGGCACTGAGCTAGTCAAAAATAACCAATGAGGAAAGCTATCTGGGAAAAGCTGTTCCATAGTGTTAGAACCATATAATTTCATAGAAATTTAGCAATAAAGTCATTCCAAAAAAGAGTCAGTTGATAACGGCATCCCATGTCCCAGATGTGGAAACATATGCTCTTCACCAGGGTTTTGTCTTTCACCTCTTCAGAGCTCTTGCATAAATCCTCCCATGCAATCAAGACAACACTATCTCCGCACACTGATCTTCCCATGTATCAGAGGCAAGACCTATACATCTGTCTGCCAGCATAAAGTTTCAGCTCTCTGGCTCAGAGGTAGCAACAGCAATCAAAGGGAGGACACTGGTGCAAGGCAACAGCCCCCCAGTCCATGCAGTTTGCAGGGCAATGTGCAGGGCAATGCACAGTGCAAGGAGCCCCTGCTGCTCTCCATCTCCCCACACCTCCCCCCTTTGAGTCCCACTTCAGTCTTTCCAGCTTCTCAGTTTTCAGTCCAGCCTGTTTTATATCAACACTCTGACTTCATTTCCTGAATGCAGAGACAGGAAAGTGTGGAATGAGCTGCCAAGGGCTGAGCCTCTCAAAACTTTGGCTGAGCCTTCTGCCCATATGTTAGCAATCTGGCAGTATGTGCTCTGGCTGAACAGCATCCTGGCCAAAAGGGGAAGAGGGTTTCTCTCTCTAGCTTAACAGTCATGGAAGGGGAAGAGTAAGAAGAGGAAGAAGAGCCAGCATACACTGAGATGGGAAAGGGAGGTTGTGGAATACTATATTCAAAGCCTTCAGCTTGATCCCAAGAGGCTTATATTGCTCATAAGGCATCTCCTCTTGGCCATGAGACAAAAAACAAGCAGAAAAAAACCCCACAGACAGAACTATTGCTCAGCAACAGAATATAGGTTCTGTGAAATGAGTGCCTTGGCTGTGAATTAATCTGTACAGCCATGAGGCCAAGGAGAGGTAGAGAAATGATAGAAGCACTCAGACTGGCAGTATGAAACAAAACATGAATGCTGAAATAGTGACTGAGAATACTGTGGACACAGGGTTAGCTATCCCTAACACAAGCTACTGTTCCTAATGGGAGTCGCATCACTTGCATGAAGAACTACAGAAAGAGATGACTGCAAACTACTCTCACAGGCAGGATAACCGCCTAAGGATTACTGCCTCACCCCCAACAGTGTTGACAGCCACAGGGCTCTGTTCTTCACACCTACCACAAGACGACATTGCGGGGGGGGGGGGGGGGGGGAGGATCAGGATCCAGCTGTGAGTGTTAAACATAACAGCATGGGAAGAGAGAGGGATGCTTCAGTTGCAGTTTGATGACCCTACACATACCTTTATTGTGGCCAAGTTCAAGAGACTGGCTTTTGCCAGAGGCAGTAAGGGTTTGCATTATCATCTAAATATTCACTGCTATCCTTTAAGTAATAGCCCAAGAAATCCAGAAAACTCGAAAGCCGGATAGAGCCATAGTAGTTCCTTCATTCAACTGGGCTTTCTCAACAGCAAGTTAAATTTTCCTACTCTTGCACACATGTGAAGTGAAGCCGACAGATGCATGTGTAGGCTCCCCTAAGGTTAGAAATTGGCACTTACAGTAAAGAAAGTAATTGATAGAATTATTAGGTCTCAGTTTGAGTTTGGAGCACAGATAAACTAATTAAAGGTTTCCCTGTAGCTGTTATGACAAACACCACTTTTTGCACAGAAACAAGGGTCTGTGCTATGGGAGAAGGAGCACTACCTCTGTTTTAATAGGTAGCCCCCTGAAATTAGAAGCAATTCATCAGGCTTAAACCTCTTAGTCTCCTTTCCTTTTTTTTTTGCAAGATGTAAGAAGTGCTGTGGGTAAATAAATCTGCCCCAGAGATGGCTGAAACTGAGTCAACTCATTTTTATGCAATTCACAGAGAACATTTTGGAGCCTCCTGCAGTAAGAGCCTATGCAAGTGGAAAAATATTAGTGTGTATGTTCTCAATTACAATACTAAAGTTGGTTAGGCACTTCAACTAGAGCCCCCCTAAGCAAGATCCTGCCAACCATTCATCAACCTCTTGCCTTTGCATAGAAAATGCACATTAAAAGAGCTATATTCCCAAGCTGTGATTTTTCCAGGAAGCCCCAGTCACTTATAATATGCATGTCTCAAGAACATCTTCCCAACACAGTCCATCTGCCTCAGTTTTTCCCCTTAGAGCATAATTTACTGGGCACTGCGTGGTCACTGCTCCAAGCTGTGATGCAGCTGTAATGGCTTGTTTACATAGGAAAGCTGCATTGGTTTAACATCACACCCTAAGATTTTAAGCTGATTTACTTCAAAAGCTCTGTAGATACTAGACCTGGACTCACGGGATTAAATGCAACCACCAGCACTGGCTCTGTCAGGACTGCAATAGTAGTCAACTGCATGCATGTTCCTCACCTGCTCAAAACTGCAAAGACAGACATCAGCTGAAATAATATGCAGATTTAAACATGTAGCTAGTGCAAGGATGACCAAGGCCAGCTGCCTTCACCCCTTGCAGGCCATCAGAAGGTGCATCAGAAAGCACAGGCAGAAAAGGGACCACTGTGCCCAGACCTCTACTGCAGCAACTTCTATAAGGTCAGTGTTGCAAAGGACCGGCACACGCTCCTTCCCACATCTGCCCCTGCACCAGGGCAGAAATGAACCACCTCCAAGTATTTAACTTGCTTTGGTGAGGCAAAGCATGACACACACACACAGTGTCGCATACCCCTGGGAAAAGGGGAGGCTCAGTTATTCTTCCCCAGTGCATAGTTAGGGCCAAAGTGGGAGTTCTGGGAATTCATATTTTTTGCCATAAAATTTTTAGTGTCCACCAGTATACACACAAGAAAAAGGGATCCTGGAAGAGAGCCGTACGGCATACATAAAGCCCTCTTTATCCCTGCAGTATCAGGGAGAAAGGGAGCAAACCACACAGGCTAGAGAACATCTGGAATCGCTACATGAGAGCCAAGCACCGCAGAAGGAGACTGCATTCCTCAAGTTTCCAGGCGAGGTAGGGAACCTTCCTTTCCCCCGCGCAACCTTATCCGTCAGACGGCTCACTTCCTGCCAACCTCCGGCCTTCCCAGCAGCCAGCAAGCTCCTCCCTCGAGTCTAGTTAGCTTTCCACTGCCACGTCAATTGAGGCAGAAGGACAGAAGGGAAGCAAGAAGGGAGGGAGTAAAAACCAGAAGAAGGAGGGAAGGCTCAGCGAGTGCCAGACGTGGTGGGGGGAGAAAAGGAGGGGATGCGGATTGCTCCTGCAGTAGCTGGGGGCTAGCTGCAAAGGCAACTGGCCAAGGCGGGTCAAAGGACTCTTGTTGAGGACTTGGAAGCAAAGGCTGGTCTTGTTTGCACTTTGCTCTGGACCCCAGGCAAGGGCTGTTTTGCAGGACAGCACTGGGCCGGAGGACATGAAGGCGCATGGAGCCTGGGAATCCTCCCACCCAGCACCAACTGCCGTGCCAGATGCAAGGGGGAGAATAAGGGTTGAATGAAGCAATGAATTCTGCACACCTGGGCGACAGCCAAAGCTTCAGCGTTTCCTCCCTGAACAGCAGTAATTGATTGTTATTTCCCTCCTCCCTCTTTCCACAAAGGTGCAGCATGCCCCAGGTGGAAACCTGGTGCCAGCCTCCCGACACCAGCGCTGGAAGAGAAAAGGGCTTGGAAGTTGGCTCGAATCTGGAAACACGCAGGAAGCAACATCTTTTCTTCCCAGCTGCCAAAGGAGGATGTTTCTTCAATCAGGACCTGGACTTTCTCTCACCCATCTCTGTACCCAAAACCCCATCCCAAAGGCAGGGAGGGGAAAGGACTAATAAGCTGCTGATAGCCGGAGAGCAGATCACAGAGGCTCCACTCCGTCTGCCCAGTGTTCAGACTACCTGTTCAGGACTACGAGATTGTACAGTAGTCTGCACATTGGTTAGGCTGTGCTGGGATACACCACACACTGCCAGTGCTGCACGGGGACGGAAATACCTGCACGGCAGAGGGACACGCTTGGAGAGGGTGGGCTGGGGGCAGCTGCATGCAAACTTCACCTGTCCATTACCTTGCAAGGATATAACCCTTTGGGACCATGCTTGACGATCACTTCTACCTGCCTCTTCACCAGCTTACTCACACCCCACCTGTCATTCCTCCTCCCTCCTCTCTATTCCCTTCTTAGCAATCTTTTCTTTCAGTTTTATGCACTTGTCCGAGGAATAGATGTGTTCAAGACTGCTCGTTTCATATGCTGAACTTTGCCATAAAATGCACAGATAAAGAAAAGGGCCTGAATGAGTTATAGCCGCACTGCGTCTTGCTGCCTGGGAAGGGTGGATTGAGCAGAGAAAAGCAACTGAAGAAAGGGGATTTCACGTCATGAAGAATGCTGACCATTAATAAAGAAAAACCCACAAAGGACAGAAAGCTGGAGGTTTGAATGCTCTGGAAGTTGTGTTTGCTTTGATGTTTGTCTGGAAAAGAAAGATGAGAAACAGTGAGTGAAAGAACAAATAAGGTCTAAGTAAGACAAAAAGAGTAAGATATTGTTCATGATAAAACATGCATGTGTGCAATTAAAAAATTCCAGAGGATGCAAAGAGAAAGAATATGTTTCAGAGAACTCTCCAGACCTGTGTGAAAGTGGCATAGGATGAACCTCAGAGTAAACATAATTCTATGGTCTTGAAATGAACTAGGTTCAAAAACTGAGTTGCAGCTGGACCAGTCACAGCCACTACACTGTTACAGCAACTTTCAGATGACTTGGGGGGCTTTAAGCATTAGAGTAAAGATAGGATTTCTAAGGCTGAGTTGGGCCTTAAGGACACAAATTGCTTAGTGTGGGGTGGGAAAGACAATCTCATCATTATTTATTTTTAATTAAAATCAGGTAGAAGTCACTAGCAGCAAAGTATGTGACCTTATTCACAGTCATTAGACTGTCACTCTTTCCCCTAGACAGGAGAAAGTACCTTTCTACTTCAAGCAAAAGGAAAGGAAGCATGGGGACAGCAAAAGAGCCCAAGCACTGGTCCAGCAGGAATCAGTACAACGCATAAAGAATATGAAGTATTTCCCCATCACACACACATCTGAAAGTGCCTAAAGCTGCACCCTCCCCTCCTGTATACACACACCCCTCAAATGCACTGACGCTCATCACACCGCAGTACTCTTACACAAGCAAATAAGGCCATATTCCTCTCATGCAGTCACCTGTTATTACAAGCCCCAAAATTCTAGTACATGATTTACCTGAGTAAGGACAGAAGGTCCCATCTGCACTGTACATTCACACAAATTCCCAAAGGAAGCAGCAGGTAATATCCACTTGCCTATGCAAACACTCCTGCACACAGAAGCACACACAGGCACTCCAGCAGAAATGGTCACTCTTGCAGAATGGAGAGCGCAGGGGTCCCCTCCAGCAGGCATTAAGCTTTACTAGTGGGAACCACTAAGCACAGTGTTCACTACAGCTTATCCATGAGCATCACCAGCAACTCTAGCCTAGCTCACTGCCCCGCTTTCCCTGCGGAGCGGGGAAGCCCTGCAGAGAAGAGGGCGCTGGGGCTTTCGTAAAGGATTCAGGCAGAAGGACTTGTCTAATTCAGTTCTTGCATTGTGCCTGCAGCGGCGCTCACTCAGCGGCTAGCCAGCATGCTGGAGCGCTGCTGCTCCAGGCCTGAGGAGCCGGCGGCCTCCCTGAGCGAGGGGATCGTGCTCCGCATCAGCAGCGGGCACCAGAGCGGAGCTCCTCCCCGCCTCCCCCCCAGCCGGCGCGACCCCACCTCGCGCAGGCACCTCTGAAGGGTCTCCAGGTCTCGGGCGGCCAGCGCTACGTGCGGCCGCTTTCCACGGGGCCAGCGTTTGACTCATTGAAAGGAGACAGGAAGAAAAACAGAACCCAAACACACACACATTAAAAAAAAAAAACAACAAAAAAAAAAACCTTGGCAGCCAGGCAGAGTGGGGAGCCAGCTTTCCACCCCCGCTGGCCCGCTCTCTCCCTTCCCCCTGCGTGGCCCAGCACACTCCATCAGGCCCCTCCAGAGCACCAGCAGCCCTGGCCTCGCTAACGTGCGACGCTGGGCCCTTTGAGACATTTTAAGTTTCAGTTCATTTCTTCAGAGGGGAATTAAAAACAAGCGAGCCTTGCCGAAAGGCTGGTATTTCACTAACGGGGTCCAGATGTCTCCAACGCTCAGACTCCGGGTCCAGGCTCACGAAGCGGGGCAGGGAGCCCACTCCCCCCCCGGCTCGCCAGCGGGGCTAACCCAGCCTTCACCCCGATCCCAGCGCACACCCGTTCCCCCCGCGCCTTCCCCCAACTCCGCCGCGGGCGCTTCCATCCGCACAGGACACACTCGCTTCTCTCATTTCCTCTGGACGGCTGCCAGAGCTCTGGGGAAGCGGGGCAAGAGAGCCCACAGGAGTCGAGCTGGGAAGGAGGGGGGCAGCTTGGTCTGCCCATAGCTTAAGTGAAGAAGGATCATAGTATACAGCCTTTAAAAAAAAAAAAAAAAAAAACACAACACAAGAGGATTGCAGGAGCCTTGGTGGATGCCAGGCCTCCTTCTGAACTGGTGGCGAAGGAGTGAACTGGGACAGACCGACAGGGGAACCTTGTTCGACAGAGGGCCGTGAGCCGTAGCGGGCTCCGAGCTGGAGCCAGCTTCCACGGGACCAAGGTTTAGCACGGGGAGCCCCGTGCTCACGGCTCTCCAAGCTGTCCCTCAAACGCACTGACTTTTAGCCCCACTCCGCTACAGAGTCCAGGGGGAAGCTGCTTCCTTTCCTCTCAGCAGTGGCCACAGATGAAGAAGTTGAACTTGAGGTGGGGAAAGGGGGAAAATAAGAAATAAAAACTTCCCCTCCTTTCCCCTCTGCTCCCACCCAGTTAAAAACAAAGGCTCCTTTCTCAGAAGCTGCTCGAGCCTCGGCAGCACTGGGTCTCCTGTGTTTGTTTAAGAGATGCTGGCTGGCAGGGTACCGCTTTAATTAGGCAGCTCTACCTCTCGCTATACAGAAGGGAAGTGCTGTAGACCTCCAGCTGCTCCTCACCCCCAAAGCTGCCCTCTCTCAGGAGGGAATGGACACCCCACCCTTACCCCGTCAACTGGAATCTATCAACAGCTTACGCATCCTTGCTGCAGCCCTCCCACTCCCCCGGGGAGGAATGGGCAGCTCTGATCATCTCTGCAATACGGATGTAGCAGCTGGCTTTGATTTAAACTTCTCGATGTTTATAACTATCCGACCTGCATAAGTAACCTGGAGGAAAGCAAAGCATCTCCAAGCAGCTCTGAACGCAAAGGTCTTACAGCAGAGACACACTGATGTAGCAAAAGCTATTTCAGTGCCTGGTTCTTTAATTATGAGATTGCTGCCTGCCCAGCCATAGCAGCACTACAGCAGTCTCCATGCAGAAAATGATATTTGGAGGCTGACTCATCACCATCTGTCATCATTTCCACCTGCTGAAAGTGGACAGACCCACTGAAATCAGAAAGAGAAGAATGTGGGTCTGCCCTCACCTCTCCCTCCCCCCAGAAAATCACAATAAGGACAAGCCAATTTCTTTATCTGGAGTCAGAAGTGCCAATCAGCTCAATATATGGGCTACAGTGTACTACACTCCCTCACATCCTCTAGCATACTGAATGGGGGTAAGCCTTTTAGTTATGTACTTACCAAAGCCATCCTGCTATGCTTTTCTCTACTCAAAGTAAACCCACAGGACAACTGTCTACCTTTGTCTTGAACAGGAAGCAACACACCATTGACAGCTGACAATGATAATTTCAGCTGGGACACAGCTCTAGCATCTTGCATCTCATTTCCTACTAAAGCAGAAAGACACTAGAGCACAATGCCAGGATTCCTAATATTGAATCATTTCTGAACAACTCTGCAGAGTAGGTCCATGTTACTATCAGTGATTTTCCACACACTGTACTTTTAATAAGTAATACTCTGACCACTCACAATTCAAGAAATTTTACAAATACAAGCTAACTGGCCTATTCAATACACAAATCTTAAGAAGAAATATTCTTGCTTTGCAGCTGTGGCAAACTGAATCCTGGAGAGATTACACAACTTGTCCAGAGTTAGAAAGAGCCAGCATCTGAGCTGCAGCTTTAGCTCCACAGCTCCTGCTGCTGTGCGCAGAAAGGAGATGGCTTTTTTCCTGACAGATGCATCAAAATCTCTGCCACACTCCTTCAAAGAATTCACCGTGGCTATTCCAGAAATACCAAAAAGGCCAGATCTCAGAGCTGACCCATCACTCCCTTGAACACAGCTGCCACAGCAAGCCAGAAGAAGGTCAAATTCATTCCAACTGTCTGTCAACTTTCTGCTGAGCTAGGGCTTCAAGCACAGATGTTACCAAATGAGTTTCCCTTTGTGTGTTAAGAAAGCCACATTCAGATCAATACACAACTGTTCAGCAGTGGCGAGACCGCAGGGAACAGGCCTAAGGACGATTTCAGCTTATGTCACAAGCTGCACGGAAGGAGACACTCAGTACTCAGATATACTTATAACATCCAGAGAACTGAAGGCCTCATCAGATGCTCAGTTCCCCCAAGACTCAAGTCACATAGCTGAGTTACTCACCTCATCATCCTTATACCAGGAGAGATTCTCCGCTGTCAGGACAAACCAATACTCCTTAGAGCCACCCTTCATGATCCCGATGTTGTTGATGGTGAGCCAGCCCTTTCGGATCACCTAAGGGGACAGAAGTAGCAAGCATTAACAAGAATCCTAAAAGCTTGGCCTTAGGTGACAGGGGAAAGAGCAGGGTATCCCTACACACAGAACAGCAGAGAAAGACAAGGAACATCATGCTCTCTGCTGCTGCCAAAAGAGCCCCCAAACTCAACTGGCCTAGGGCTCAAAACAGCCAGGAACAGTATAAAAAGGAGGCAGGAAGGAACCTGGCTGTGCTATGCATTATACCCTCTGCCAAGGGGGGAGAGATGCAGGAAGAACCGCATCAGAGAGCGCCTCAGGCACTGGCACAACCTGCAAGCACCAGATCACCGCAAAACACCCAGAAAAGGCCATGCCTAGAGAAAATCAAGCCAGCAGCAAACTCTTTGGCATGCTGCACTCAGGGAGCTCTTCACCCAACTCAGGGGTGGGGGTATACAGGGACTAGTTCAAGAGGAAGATATGGGTGAGCAGATCTGAAAGGGTTTAGTCTAGCAACAAGGAGACATTAAGTATGAAGGAACAAAATGGTGCATCTGGAATCAGTACCTTGGACTTCAGCGGACCCATGTATTTGAATACTCACACTAGTTTAGGGCAGTACAAGTTCCTACACTTCTGGTTTGCAGAGAAGCCAGGCTACTACTCTCTAGGGCATTCCAGCTCACTATGTGCTGTTTAGAAACTCACATGTGCAGTAATCAAATACAAGTATGCATCAGCTTAAACACATCAGCCTTTTGCACATATTACTGCTCTGTTAACACCCAGATACATATGTATGTACACATATGTACCCTGTTATATGCATATGCTTGTTGAAAACAAGCTAGCATTGAAAAATCATGCAACTGCACTACATATTAGCAAGCTGCACTGGGTGAGTAACCTACCATGGAGGCACACAATCCTTTTGACTGCCAATCTATCCCAAAAAAGCTAAATGTAGAAACACTGCATCTTATCTCATAATCAAGCTAGGCCTCTTCTCTTTGTGGACAGGAGGGGGCAGTGAAACAGAACCCCAGATCCCTAGATTACTGCTTTTCATCTCCACCCACTCACACAATCTATCAGCAGCTCTGAAATTTTCTTTAACATACTACCTTTGCACCTCATTTCTGTTTCACCTGTGTCTGTTACCAGCTCTTTCCCTCTCCTTGTTCAGCAGCAGAGGAAATACTTTGTCTGTGCACTGTTCTTGTCTTCCCAGATGCAACATTAATGTTCATTAGCACACCCTGCTGAGTGGCCTTCTACTCACCAGGATCTCATCCTGCAAAGGGGAACCATAGCAACAGCAGCAGAGCAGAGAGCAGTAGAGGAGTAAAGAGAGGAGAGATTGTTACTAGGAAAGCTGGAGCAGGAGAAGAGAGGCTCAAAAATAAAATAAAATAAATTGGAACTAATACCAAATTTTTTTATCCTAAGTGCTTAAAAAAACCAAAAACAAACAAACAAACAAAAAAAAACCACACACACACACACCAAATAAAGTCTGATAGAAGGAAAAGCCCAAGCACTTTACAGGTAGATCCAGAGCTTGTCCTTTGAGTTATTTTACACCATGCAGCTTTTCAGTAGATATACTGCAGAGGATGCAGTACAGAGCTGCTCCAAGATCCCATGAAGCAGGTAAGTTAGGAAGCTTGGCTGGCCAACTATCTGCCTGTCAACAGCACTGAAACTGCCTGCCCATCTGTGTGCAGTGAAAGGTGGTCAAAAATGTTATAAGACTATGCATGTTAGAAGCGAAGGCCTTTAAAAAGAGCAACAGAGGAAAGCATTTGCTTCCATTCTTTACAAGCTGCTTGTAAGGCCTTGCTTCTACAGGATCTTCTAGTCTAGATAACCCTGTCATTTCCCCAAAAGTCTGGGAGACGAAGGTGTCATTAGCCCTTTAATTTTTCAATTGCATGTGCACTCCTTACAGTTTCTACAGGAAGAAGGAACTCCTTCTCCACTGCCGCCTACTCCCAAGGGCATATTGTTACATACCCAGTGCAGCTTTGGCTACAGAGCGCTCTTTGCCTCCACCTCCAAAGGTTTTAAGCCTTTCCAGTGAAACTTTCCAGAAGAAAGCCTGTGACCTCTTTTGAAATCCCCTTCCAGAAAGTAGATACCATCAACAGAAAAAGACAACTAGAAAAGGCAAGTCCATATTGACTGAAGCAGTTCAGCTCTGGCAGTGGCAGGGGGATTGTAGAAGGGAGCTTAACCCAGTTTTAAGCAGCTTATGAATCCGAGTCTTCATCTATGATATCCCAAGTGATTGCTACCCTTCACCTCAGCAGAGGAGATGGCTGTAGAAGGGAAGAGAGGACCCAGGGATGTAAGAAACTATTATGTATGTCTACCATTAGCCAGAAAACAGCAGTAAGCTTACATGAGATGTTGTACACTCTTCTGATCGTGCAAGTGGAACACCCTTGCAAGACTAGAGCTTAATGATCACGGGTCCGTTTCCCTCTACAACATTGCCCCTTTGTTGTTCCTACATGCTCAGCTCTTCCTGACCACAGCAAGTCCAAAATGCTATCCTCTAGGTATAAATAGGGGTTTGATAAAAAATTAGAGCACTGCTGCATCCAGCTCAGCACTTGTCCACCTGGTAGCTTCCAGGTAGAAAACACATCTTCCTCCTTGCAGCAGTGAATGAGATGAAACTTGGCCTACCTGGTTGCCAGCTGCCTTCTTCTTGCTCATCTGGCTGCTCCTCTGCTGAGCACTGCAAACAACAGCAGAGACATTCAAAACCTCTCAGGCTCTCCTGGATCACCTGAATCCTGCTCCCACCAGAGAGCTGCTACAGTGAGTTCATGCCCCTCACCACTGGCTTCCAAGCCTTGACAACCCCATCTATCTCCATCTGCTCTTTCAGCCTGGCCTGATCTTCTCATTCCCATCTGAACCATGCCTGGGCCACTAACTCTCCACAGCTTCTGGCTTTTTCCCCTAGACGTAACCCTACACCTTTCAAGCATCCCTCTGTTCCCCATCAGCAAATGGTCTAAGCAGCTTTGCAATATGGAGCCACTGAAGAGAGTAGTGATACTGAGACTGAGCTGTATGTTGAGACCACACTATCTATGCCTGGGCCTCTGCAACCCATTTACTGGAGCAGTTACAGGACAGGGCCACAGGGAACACACACAGAGGAGAGGAGGCAGTAGGATATCAGTACTTACTTGGCAAAGCCAATGAAATCCTCATGGTTTGTGTTCATGTAAGCCAGCTCGATATCTATTAGAAGCATGACCTGCCAAACGAGAGGCACAGACAGAGCAGATAAAACACCAGTGACCAACACTGTGAATAGTCAGGGGCAGACAGAGCCTTGTACGTTCCTCCTCTGATCAGCCAGAGGCTCCAGGCTCAGAGCCCAGCTTCAAATCCAAAATCAGAGAGGCATCTCTGGCCCAGGGCATCCCCTCAAAAGCTGTCCTCCTCCCCATCTACCCACCCCCCTTACACATGCTCCTGAGCCCCTACCTGATCCTTGGTCCTGCCCTCTCTTTCCCGGATGTGGGTAGTAACAATCCTCTCCATCTCTTCACGCAGGTGAGGGTACTGGCTGAGCTGCAGGAGAGAGAGCACACGTGCACATGGGAAAGGGAGGCATAAGGGGGGAATAACCCCCTGCATGTAAGCATGCACACACACACTCTGCAATCAGACATTTTAAAGGCAAAGTTCTGGAAAGCTGGACTTGCAGACAGATTTGCCAAGTTCCTTGGGGTCTGTTGGGGCAAGGCTCTCGCTCCCTTTCATGCTGAGCTTCACAGAAAAGCCCTTTAAACTCTTAGTGCAACTGTTCCATCTCATGGGAGATCTGCTCCAAACCCACCTCACACTTCCTGGTACAAGGCTTGTCTCAAACTCCACATGTGAACACACTTGTTGTTTGTTTGGTTTTTCCCACTAAACTGAGCCATTTCTCTAGACGTTCAGCATCCCACTAGATAAGTAGGTGAATGAACCCTGCTGCTACAGCCTGCTGAATCCTATAGGAAGTCTCCCTGGGAAAAATAGTGGATTTCATTTCTCATTTGCTGAGACACTACGGTAAAGCATCCAGCCCTCCTTGTTAACACCTGCGAGCAGAGACAGAGGCTCTGACCAACTTAAGGGGACTGGTCTTCAAGGACCATTGTGCTCTGGGCATCCTGACACTGCTTCTACCTGCTCTCCAGCTATGTTGGGGCAGGATCACACAGCTGGGGCTTATGTTTGTGTCACACTTACACCACATTTTCCCACATTATGGAGTGAGGGGTGGTATAAGGAAGATTCATTCCTGAGCAGACTGAGAAGGAAATGGAAGGACATTATTGCCTGTAGTTCAAGAGAAAATATCCATAGAGATCACACAAGAGAAACCTCTTTCAGAATGTGCACCCTGAAAGCCCTCTGGCATTCAGATATCTGTCTCGGAGCAGAGTAATAGTATAACAAGGACACTTGGTCTGGCTAAAAATCTAAAGGACTTTGGCTATTGCCTTCAACAGGATCAGGCTTCACTGCCAAATCTCAGCCAGCAATAGGAGGTTACTTCAGCATCATTCAAGTCAATAACTGCAATAAAAAAGTCATTTAATGCAAGTCCCGTGGCTTCCGAGTCAGGATTATTTCTCATTTAAGTATGTTCAGCTCTGCCATGACCGGTGCAGTAGCTTCTGAAGACTTTAGCAACAGTAATAGTTAAGGCCCTTCATCTGTGAAGCTATGCTTACTAAGCTGCATGATAAAATCTCTCTCTACTCTTTACAATAGCACATGACACCATCTTACTGAAGCCTAGTAGAGAATGCAATGTACCTAGGTTCATAAGCCTCCATCAATTTCAGTGGCAGCACCTAAAAGCCATCTCAGATCACACCTAGACTCAGAAATAATATTCATTCTCCAGCCCCAGGATCTAGTCTTTCCTCCCTCTTTTCCTATCCTGTGAAATCACTTCCTCCGTTATTTCTAATCAACTTTAGTTTGACTACAGTAACAAACATCATTTCCTGGTATCTTCCATTATACTCCCTCACAGGGTATATTAAGACAAACAAACAAAACCTCATTTGCCTCCAGTCTGTATTGCATGAGTTTTGTTTCTCCAATTTACATGATATCATCCTTGTTCCACATACATAAGCAACTGCAACATGCTCAAAGAAACTGGTTCAAGACACACAGCATCACTGCTGGAAGTCAGATCTTATGCCAACTTGAGCAACAATTTTCCTAACTTCTCACTACAAACATTCTCAGACCCTCTTAACATTCTTAAAAAAAAAAAATCAGAGGAGTTCCAGTAACCTGAAACTGAAGTTGAGAACTAACTTTCATATTGCCTATTTTCAAATGTGATGTCTGTCTGAATGCCAGTGACCCTACAGAGGCAGGGAAAAAACAAGTGGAAATTAGTATTCCCCACCACCACCTTGTCTTTGAAAGGGCAAACGGGGTGTTCTCTATGATCTTTATGGTTCAGGCAGCTGGTTGCTTCAGAGACATACAGGCAAAGCTTCCTGTTTCCCTTGGGAGGTTGACAAAGGATAGATGGGCAAGTTATGTCAAACAGACAAAAACAGGAAGTCGGGAAACCTCTAAGCAAGTCTCAGCTTCTTTGCTTCAAGTTAAGAAAAAAAAAATAAAAAAAATATACACCACCTCTACCACCCACACACCCAAACAACCCAAAGGCAAACAAAGGGTGCAAATGATTTGGATTTTATTCAGAACCCAGGTCATCCAGCAAGCTATATGCAAAATAAATTGACAGCATTGATCCTCGTGCAGGAGCTTCCAACCCCCAGCATGCATAGAAGCAAAGGTGGGCAAGGGAAAAGGACACAGACACCAGCCACAAGATGTCACACCCACTAGGCAACATGCAGGAGGGCACAGAGGGACAGGGAGATAACACGAGCAGTACAAACAGCACCCAGAAACGCCATGACTCTGAAAGACAGGAGAGCAGGTGACCCTTCAAGAGGCTAAGTCTGCCAGCTGGGATCATTTACCAGCTCAAGGGGGCTTTCAGTCCTGTTTCAGCTGCATTTTCCTGTTCAATCAATACAAGCTCCTGACCCTCTTTGAAAAACAATTCATCCCAATGCTCATTAGATCCCTCTTTTGCAAGTTCCAAGAGTCCCTGCAAGCGCACTGAAGATTTCTACCTCTAGTGGAAAGGGAAGCTGAGTTGTGAGACCTTTCTGCACTAGTGAGATGCTGCAATGCAGTCTAGCACAGAAGGTTTCTGCTTTTGGAAGAGCACTCGCTAGAATGCTATCCTCCTGAATGCAAATGTCTGCATACTTACACCATCTCCATTTATTTCAAAGCTACTCTCCATTTAATCAATGGCAAGAAATTCAGCATCAGGCCAGGCAAGAGAGCTCTTAATGGCTTTCTTCTCTTTAGTCCTCAACTTTGCCTAAAATTCAAGAGATAGTCAACTGCAAATCTTTGCACAGAGGGAAGCTGTACTTCTGTAGCACTCAAGAACAGATAGGTTTGACTCCTGTGTTCTTTATTCATACCACCTTATTATTCCATTGATGCAGCTTTACCAACCACATGTACAAAGATCCCTTCACCAACTGGGGTGAAACAAAATAATTGTGACAGTATATGACAACAACAACACACAATACTTTAAGACAGCACCAAAGTCATTAAGGTAATTCAAGAGGTGCTAGCCCAAGCTGTTGTCCTTCAAGAAGTCTTACAGGATCTTCAGCAAGCTCAGAAGTCTATCACCCAAAAGACAGCATCAGTCCACAACACAGCTGTTACAGGAGGACTGTAACTGCCTTATTGCTAGTATCAGTTCCTAAGCAGCCTTTTCCAAATGCCTCCCTGAACAGCACATGCTCTTGTCCAGGTCAGGCAGTTGAGGCTGATGCAAGGTAACAAACACTGCATACCAGTGAGTGCCCCCACACAGCTGGGCCCCTTTGCTTTATGCCATTAGCAGCCTGTCTGCAAGATACCTTCTAAGTGGCCTATGCGCACTTTCAGGTATTTCCTGACCTCTTTCAGAGGGATATATAGGCAAGATTAGTCTTCGCTTAACACATGTAAACTTTTGACTTCAAGCATTACTAAAGCCTCTCTTATTTTCTAATACTACTGCTAGTTGGCTTCATTCAGGTATTTATTTCTCATCTGTATTTAACATCTGCCTCCCTCGCCTCTCAGACTTTTTTTACAGCCATTAGTCTGTAAAGTAAAAAATACCACTGCTACCATCAGCTAGCTTCCTTGCAGGACATCTTGCTTGCATCACTCTGAAATACACCCACCAGGTCCTCTACTATGTCATGCATTAAAAATTCATGGAGAGCGAGTGAGTGAGTGGCCAGCACCTCTAATAAGGTGGTCCAATAAAGCAACTAAAATTCAGTACTCTTGGTTTTCATGATCCTTCTCCCCTCCCATCTGTCCCCACCTACAGCAGATACATTTCCAGCCAGATGCAGAAAAACAGTGTAAATAAAGCCACTGATATCAAAAAACCCACAAAGAGAAACAGTCTGGAGAGTTACTCTGCATTGCCGTGATCTGGCAACAGTAGGAGAAATAGACTGGGCAGAACTCAGGGCTTGTCAGAGATGTCTCCGTAACGGGCAGGAGATGAGCTCTGCATCCTTAAGTACAACTAGACCTCATTAGTTCAGCTCTTGCCTTCATTCTGAACTCAAACCAGTCCCGATCTTCCCTTCCTTCCCAATTTAGGATTATGTCAGTGAGCCCAGATAAATTGCAATCCTCTTCTGCAGAGTTGTAAGTCTTAAAATATATAGCAGAACAGGCCTTTCCATCTCAGTCCCCAGAAGAACCCACTACTGTTTTGCTATGGACAGGTTTCTGGCCTCTCACTGGCATATTTAACATGAAATAATTGCCACGTGTCCTTTATTTTCAGGAGGCATGTGGTGCCCTCTCCTGGAGAAAACTAGCCTGGGAAACAAACCCACTCTTGCCCCAGCCTCTGAGCAGTAAATTCATTTAAAATCCTGCATTTCACTCAGAGGCATTTTTCCCCTCTCTACTTACAGCTGTCCTCTGCTAGCCTAAGGCTTCTCCTCTGTTGGGTTATAGCATACAAGCAAGAGCATCCACACTACCTCACAGCAAGCATAGCCTATGGAGCAAGAGATCAGCAGGAAAATGATGCAGAGGGTGTAAGAGACAGAGGTCTTGCTGACACCATCTACCTTTGACAGAGCATTTTGCACCTCAAACTTTCAACTGATTGCTGCTTTGTGTATGATATTATTTAACATAACTGCAGACATAGCAGAAGCCTGCAGATCACTCACGCTGTGGGGGATGTAATGTCTATTTCTGGCTTTTTACCATTTCCTAGTGTATCTGGATTTCTAAGGGGGCCACTGCAAAAACAAATGAAAAGTTCCAAATATGCAGGCAGTGGCAGAGCAAACATGGTTTGTGACAGGGGTTAATCCACACTGAATCAGGCAGAGGAAGAGGAGGGCAGGACACAAAGCAATCCACTGGATCTAGCTCACTTCTTGGCTAAAGAGCCCATCAGCCAATACCCACTTTCTTTGGCCTGCTTTTAATTGCAACTGCTCCAGTGCCTACTATAGACTGCTGCCATCCTTTAGATACATCTTTACAGGTATTTACTCTAACTAGCTTGCTGTGGTTCCTGCAGTGCATGTGAGAAAATAGCATGAGTGTGTGTGGAAAGGAGGGGGCATCATCCTTTCTTTGAATTTTTGGTTTCTTTACCTTTTCGCTACACTTTCTGATGGTGGATGTGAGCTCACTCACTACCATATCCACACACTTCAGACTCGGCTCCTTCAACTTCTGCACCTGCTTTTTCACTATGGCTTCAAAAGCGAGGTCAGGCGTGAAGAGACCCGTTCTGCATGGCAAGGGCAGGGTGGGAAGAAGCAACGAGGAAGAAAAGAGCGAAGCAGAGAAAGAGCAGGAGATAAGAGGAAATAGGAGGAAGGGAAAGGGAAAAAGAGAGAAAACACAAGGCAAAATGAGAAGTGAGATTTTGGTTCACTCCATTAGTTCATTGAACCAGGTGAGCATTGTTATGGGGCCTGTGCACTGCCAAGTATCAGGAGAGTCTACAGGCAGATGGAAGAGGCAGAGGGGAAGGAAGAAAGAGCAGCTGGGCTGGTGAAATGGTGAGCTGTTAAGAGCAAGATGAATGAATTGAAATCCCCAGGGAGTAAGTCTTTTTTTTTTTTTTTTTTTTTTTTTTTTTTTTTTTAACAGAATAATGTTCCTTTGCATTTTAAGGTAAATCTGCTTACCACAGTGAGCCACTGACTCTTTTCCTAGAGACTCACCATGTCTCTTTTTCCTTTGTCTCAGGCATTCCCCCTTCCCACAAGGGTTATCCCCTTCCGCTTTCCTTACTCCAGCTGCAGGAGGCCTGAACAGGAGCCAAGTTAAGGCTTGCAAAGTCTGTCACTTGCGTCTGGTTTTGGCAGCAGGAAAGCTGATCTGAATGGACATCTTGCTTGGTTGCAGGGGTTCAGACAAACTGCTCTATTTCTGGAGCATCTTTTGTCTCACTTACCTTCCCTGCAGTAGTAACTTCCTCAATAAGAATAATCAGATGTACACAGTATTTAGGAAAATGCAAACAAGGCATTCATAGCTTGTACATAACATCAGTTTTGTCCCAGCTAGCCTGTAACATCAGACTGATACAAGACAGTCAAAGTTTTTAGGGAAATGTAGTATCACTGGAAATTAGTATAAATGGCCTGCATTCTCAGTGGCTCCACTAATAAAAGGAGAAAGTCCACAGAAACTGAAGTTTTTGAAACATAGTCAAGACTAATCAAATTCAAGGCTATTACTGCACATAAAGAAGTTTTTCAGCACATCTTTAACTCTTTTAAGCTTCTACTAGGGTGCTTTTCGTAACACAATCTCAGACATTGCTTTTAATATGATATATTAGTGCTTTCAAGGGGGTGTTGTCCACTTAATAAGAACACCCTGCAGCATAGGGTTAATAGTTAAATCTGAATTGCCTACAGCTGCAAATAACCACATCATTTAAATTAAATAATTGCTCATTCACCTTACCATCCTGCACATCTCCAGATAGCACCTGCAAGACACCAAGACTCACTGCTCTATTAAAATGCTCTGCAACACATACTACAAGACTGGCAACTAATTTGTCATTAAAGCAAGAGTGTTGGGATATGTGATAGGATTCAGCTTCACCCAAAGGCCTCTCTCTGGTTGCCAACAAAGCCTCTTTTGAGCAAAGCGGGGGCATTTGCAGAGTTATGTTCACACCCTCTGACTCAAAACTATTTCCTACTTAACCAGCCAGCCAGCTAAACTCTATATAGACTCAATTATTACTTCCCTTTACTATCTGGCCCTGGAAGCAAGGCACTCTGAGGCAGCCTTGCACCTAAAAAGTCCCTTCAAGCACCTGAATACCACCCGAGTGACACTATTTTTTTTTCTTAAGAAACAAACAAAAACTGTGACTCCTGGCACACACAAAACAACCAGCATTGAAAAAATCAATGATCAGATTTCTAGCAATGAGACCCAAACAAGAAAGGGAGCATCTTAATCCTGCACCTGCAACCTTTTCAGCCCTGTCCCTCGCATCTCTCATTCTTCACGTCCCACCCATTTGCACTTGTCACCTGGCGACCTGAGGAACCCACTGCTGTCAGAGAAAACAGCATCTTTACTAGTGTTTTTTTTTAATCAGGTAAAATGGAAACAAAGAAAGAAAAGATGAAGAAAAGCAGAAAATGGAGGAAAAGAAGCAGAGGGAGACAGAATGAATGGGAGGTTTTTGAATAGCAACTGATGGGTGGTGAACAAACCAAGAGAAGCTGCAGGGGGCATGAAAAAGGAGGGCCCTCCTGATCTCGTTAGCAGGCGACTCTGGATACTTGGCAGCCTGAGGGCCGGTGCTTACCTGTCGCCAGGCTCTAATGGCAATTTTCTGGGTGCTTCCACAGTCACACACCCCAAGAGAGGACAGCAGGACAGAAAAAGGAAGCTCCTCCAGCACTCTAGAAACCTGAGCAATCTCTCGCTGCAGGCACTTTGCTTTCCCAGTCTACCCTGGTGGGCAGAGTATGTGTCTGCACACCTGAGCCCTTCTGCAGAGGCTCCTGGCCTTAAGGGCTGCTGTCGCTTGCAGAAACACCTGAGCGTCACCACTTGGGCACCTCTTTCTCTTTGCAAAGACAAGACGTCCAACTCCCCAGGCACCTCCTGCAATGCCCATTTACCTGCACCTGAAAAGCCAGTGGTGATTCCAGTCTGTGGTGCCCATGCTACCTCCTAACTCAGGTGTCCTTTCACCAGTACCTGTCCCTGTCTGAAGCAGCAAGCCATGGCTGAGAGGAACAGCAGGTGTCTTCCCATCTGTCTGCTGCTGCTTTTCAACCCCAACCACAGAAACAGGCAGCCATATCCAGATAGCAGAGTTACAGCCAGTTCCCCCACCCACCGCTCTGTTGAAGCCCAGCACGGGACCCAGAGGGCACAGCCCGCAGTCTTCCCTCTCTCAAAAGGGGCAGCAGGAGCCCAACGGTGGATGGACTAACTTGCTTCTTCTCAGCCATGTGCCGCTCGTCCAGAACAGGATATGGACCAAGCCAACCAGAAACCAAGCCAAACACCACAGGAATGTTTCCCTGCGACACAGCCCACAGCTGTTAACTACTGCAGCCTCCAATGTTCAGCTCCACACACCCAGCACCGACACTGAAGTCTAGCTCCAGATTAACCCACCCTGAATTCCACGTGCACAGAAGGGGTAAAATTTAAATTCCAGCTTCTGGCTTGGAAAACAAAGCCAGAAACTAATTTTAAAGTCATAAATAGCTCCATAAGAAGAAACAACCCTGGCTTTGGAAGGAATCAGAAGTCATGCTACAAAGCAGGAGGTGGGGGACATTTCCAGCATCCCCTCAGCTCCAGCACTGCAGGAGAGCCAGGCCACGGCCCACGTGCCGCAGCGCTTCCCTTTCTGTTTGGCTTGTTGGCTGGATCGCCCCAGGCTGGTTCCACTCAGGTCTAGTCATGCTGAGGAGGTGGTTAGAAACACCGAGCTTCACGGCAGGCAAGGCCCTGCCTGGGGCCGCAGTGCTGTGCCGTAGCCAGCGAGCAGTGGGAAGGGGTCAGCTCCATGCTGCCTCCGGTTACCTTCTTGGTGCACTGTCTAACGGTATTGATTAACTCCGAAATGACCATGTCCACGCATTTCAGGCAAGGCTCTTTAATCTTCTTCACCTGCTTTTTCACAATGGTCTCAAAGGCCATGTCAGGTGTGAAGAGACCGGTTCTAAACACCCAGGGTGGGGGGCGAGACAAGGCAGGAGGGGGAGAAGGGGCAAGGAGAACGTCACAGCATTACATACACATCTCTGAGCAGGCACCGCCATCGCTGACACCCAGCACGTGGGGCCGAGGGCATGTCACACCCCTCGCACGAGCCCCGACTGAAGTCCTTGGAAAAGGGAGGGTGCTTGGCACCTTCTGAGACGGAGGCACTGCGGACAGCATCACCCCGGCCCTTGCTAGACACCAGCACCAGGTGGCCGTTTCACCTCAGCCACCATTTCGCCTCTGGCATCAAGCCACCATTTTACCTCAGCCGCTGTTTCACGGCCAGGCCTGAGGGAGGTGGGGGCTGAGCCCCTCCACAGCACATTTTACCTTGGAGGTGTGCAGCAGGTGAGAGGCCTTTTCTTAATGATTTGGACACTAATATGTTTGATCCCCTCTCTCAAACTCAGCTAGTGACTAAGCTTAAAAAAAATAATAAAAAAAAAAAAGTAGATCAATATCTGCTTGCACCCCAGCACGCAGGAAGGGCACGGAGAGGCGCCAGGCTCCAGCTGCTTTCCTGGGAGCAGGAGTTGGTGTCTCAAGCTTGCACCTTCTGACCATTAATCTCCCTGGCGAGGAACGCAGGCATGTTCTCACCTGCATGGGACTCGCTCCCACCTGCGCCACTGGGACCCTGGTGCTGGGCGCCCCAAGCCTCCCTCAAATCTCTAGCAGTTGAGGTGCTCAGCGCCAGGTAACTATTTTGAACAGTGGTTAATATGGGGAGACAGCAGGCAAACAAACTTTTAAAACTAAATGAAGTAGAAGTAGGGGCTTGCATCCCTCCCTCTCTCTTTTCTTATACCAAAACCCAAGGAGTGGGAAAATAACTGATCACCAAGGCAGTTTTACCTTTTGGGTTTCTGTGACTCTCATATGGAAAAGAGAAAGCACAGCTGACTTGAATGACTATCCCTACTTCCAAATTCAAGCCTGCTCGAGCTGCTGGAGGGCCTAGGAAGGCAATCCTTCCCCTCTGGCTGACCTACCGTACCTCCGCAGTCTTCAACTCCACTCGGAAGGTCTAGAGGTATTTACTAGACAGCCAGTGGTCTGCCTAGTGCATGATACGTGCCTTATACCATGGATGTTCTTGATGGCGTAGCTAATCTCCCGTCGCAGCTCCTTCTCATCAAACTCCATCTGCACCAAGAGAAAGTTTTAGTCAGAATCAGTCTGACCCTTCTATTTAAGTGCACACGCAAACGGGATACACAACAGCATGCACTACAGAGAAAGGAGCCATGCCAAGCTATGTGTACCACTGTCATGAGACAGATGAGATACTGGCCCCAAAGCTGGATATTGAGCACATCTATAAGGCTGCTGTTGCCAATATAAGCACCCTGGACAAATGTGAATAGCCAAGGGCCTATATTTACAGATGCCAAGCCCAAGAAGCTCCCATGGACAACATGGTGTCTCCTTAGAGACAAAGGAATGAGACTGAATTGCTAGATTGCAGTCTAAAACAAACTGGTTTGTCCCCTGTGATTTAGCATAAGCTTTGCTCTCTCTCCTCTTCTTCAATGAGGACCTTAGAAATGTATTATCCAATACAAGGCAGGCTCTATATCATTCCCACCTTGAGGCCACTGATAGAGAAACAGATGTTTCCCCAGGTATATCATACATCCTCTTTTCTGCGTCATTCATTTGAGTTAGGGAAACTTTAGGGCCCAGTCTGGTGCTGACAATCAAGGAATCAGTTTCAGCACTACCTGCACTACAGGCAATTCAGTCTGGAAAACAGCCAACACTCCATATCTGCAAGGACATTCAGACATTGTTTTGCTATTATCTGTGTCAAGGGAAGTTACTCTGCACACTTCATTTAGCATTCAGATGATTTAAGCCAGACAAACATTTTCTGCTAAGTAGAAGGAGAAAGTTTAAGTTTTGTCACAAGGACAAGGGCTTAATGGGGAAAGGTCAACACTGTAAAAAGGCTCCAGCAAAGGAGAGAAGACAACAAGAAATGAAGAAGGGTGTAATAAAAAGAAAGGCAAAATAAAAATTAGTGGTCAGTTAAAGGGAAGACAGCTGATGAAAGATGCCAAGAGAGGTAAATAGCCAGACAGAAGAGAGGTGATAGACAACAGGCAAAGAGAAAAATTGGATCTCAGCGGCCAGTTGCACCTTCACCAGTTCAAAGGGAAAACGCTCATGGAAGATGCGGTTAATCCTAGCTCCTCCTGACAGCTCATAGGTATCAATTTGGTCTCCAGAGCCTTCAATGCGTTTCTCAAAGTCCACAGCAAACTGCTGGACCATCCTAAAGTAAACAAAAAGAATGAAGCAGAACACATGGCTAAGCAGTTTCTCCAAAGGGGCCTGCAGGTGAGGTCACTTACTGAAGCAGAGCTTTGGTCTTGCGAGCAGGGTCATCAGGGCGGAAGTTCTTGTACTCTTCCACCTCCTTCTCAATGGACAGAAGCTGGCTCTGGAGCTTGTTCCGCAGCCCTGGCAAGGTGTCACGGATGTGGTTGGTCAATTGCTGTGCAGGAAGAAGGTTTAGTAAGATAAACTTGTACATGGTTACTGGGAAAATTTTGCTACTTCAGCAGAAAGATGAAAGCTCTTCAATTGCTCTGTGTTCAATTCCTTTGAGTATTCCTAATAACAAGTCTATCCCAGGGACAGATATTAGTCATAGGCTGGGTGAATTCTGCCTCCAGCTCCTGCCCATATCACCTCTCCATTCTTGACCTTCATTTTACCCTCAAATCTGCCCTTCTAGCATAGTCCAAGCCTCCCATTCATACAAACCTGTCATCTCAAACCCAGGATTAAGTTATACTTACAAGCATCAGCCTCTGTCACTTACACCAGGGTAAGGCTATTCTGTCCACAGGTTAGCACACCACTGACACTCATCTCTGCAGCTTGACTGCAGCACACTGGAGGGTAGTGGTTAAGCCATTTGTCACCAGTAAGTAACAAGGCAAGGTTGAAGGAGTCAAAGCTACTGGTAAGGCTCTAAAAAGAGGCCTTCCACAGAGCACAGCTATAGAACACTCCAAATGTAACTGGGGGGCCAGAGGGTGAGAATAAAAACCAGAGTGCTTCTTCTCCAGGGAGTATTTCAAGGGAACAAAAAAGAAAGCAACAATAAGTTGCTATTACATGAAACAGGAGATGAAACAGCCTTAATAGAAGAAAAAAATTACTACTACCAGTATCATTTTTTTTTATTTCATATTGGGGAAAAAAAAATCTTTGCAGCTTACTATTAGGCATAGAATTCATTAGAGGTTTAGAAGAAATTTTCTGGCAAATCAAAAATCTTTTTGTTAGTGCAGATCCAGATGAACTCCATGAACTGACTATTAATTTTGCACCAGTACCACTGAAAAAAAAATAAAGCAGTGCTTTGCCTTTAGAGTATAAGCTCAATTATCACCCTTAATGTGTTTCACTGTATCAGTGTTATCCCAATCAGGCATACTTCATAAGACCTGGCACTGGAATTCTTTTTACAATGCAGAAAAGGAAAGAGTCAACCAAACCTCAACAAGGCTCACTGGTAAAACAGGGATTGAGAGAGAGCCCTCTTCCAGACAATTGTAAGTATTTCTCAAGCTTGTTGACCAAGAATTGTAGGATTTTGATTTTCAGCATTTTTCACATCTCAGAAGCCCTGATGACCAGCCTAGCCACAGTTTTGTGACACAGTAGGTGGCAGTTCCCAACTGGTGATAGTACCTGGTTCAGTACTTTCTGCAGGTAGGGAGTTCCCATGCGATCAGCCATGTGTCTGTAGGCTGGGTGGGAGAGAAAGAATTTTCTCTCTGCAGCCAGGGCAGCCTGAATGTCCTTCTTGCCATCAATGTCTTTCTGACTTCTGTTGACTACACCAATATAACCTGGAAGAGTTGGGGTTAGAGATCAGATGGCTGCAAGAATGAGAACATAAAGGGGAGTCCAAGCTTGAGGAGAAAGTTAGATAGCTGGCAACGCAGTAAGAGGGAGACTCTAATAACAACTAATTACTAGCAAACAATTAGAAGAGTTTAAAACTATAATTTTCTCTGAAGAAAATAGGTTTGGTACTTAGTATGCAGAATAAGAATATAACTGTGTAACTGAGAATTATTTTATGTATTACTTTGTTCCCCCAAAGTAGTAAGGAAAAAGAATTTACAGATTATTGAAGAATAAGGCCACATTTCTGCTAGAACTCCAGATCAAGATGCAAATACCTAAAGAGTTTGCATTAACAAAGCTGAGTTAACTCAGCCCTTTCCCCCAACTTTTCTTGACTTTGGCTTGGAACAGAGATGGCTTAATGACAAGTTATAGCAGAAGTTCTAGGAACACCAAAGGAAGGGGATGAAGCCAGAGTTCTTTACACAGGGAAGATGCAGGCAGGAAATCACGAGCAAAGCAAAAGAAACCATACCTCTACGAAGAGGAAGCAATTTATTTTCTAATACATCTCGTGCATCAGTTCCTTCATCCATAAGATCCAGTTTAGTGATGACTCCAATAGTGCGTTGCCCTATTAGAAGCCCACAAGCATACTTGATCAAGCAGCAAACGACTCCTGTAAGTTCTCTTAACAGAGAAAATACTATACATTGCCCAACTTGGCTCCTCAAGGGCTCTTGGACACATGAGATTCCCACCACACCCAAAAGGCCATGAAACCAAACCAGATAATGGAGGTCAGTTCTGAGTTAAACGCTGCTGAAATGCCCACATGCTATGCCACAACAGAGAGGAAGTTCAGTGCAAAGTTTCCTGCTTAGTTACTACATTCACCAGACAGATTGTGGATGAGTAAAAGTGAACAAAAGGAAGTCCTTTACCCCTTCAGGAATAAGTCAAGGACAACGGAAAAGATTAAACAACAACAACAAAATATATTGTATAAAGCCTTGCTGACACTCACAGCCACCTCTCAGAAGGTGGTATGTCAGTGAACACACAACCCAAGTCAGGAGATGAAAGCCCACAGCTACTGGGATAGTCACAACCAAAAGATAAAAGGAGAATTATTGCCTCTGGCAATGAGGCAGCGTCATACTAAAATATTAGTATTTAGCAATTAGCAATGTCATGCTAAAGTAAGAAACAGATGTACCTTGAGGATCCACCTCCTTTGCAATCTTCAGAGCATCAGAGTTGGCCAGATCAGAGTTGGCTGGGGATACCGCCAGGATGAGGCAGTTCTCTTTGGTGACAAACTGCATGAGCATATCTCGGATCTGGAACTCAATGTCAGGGGGCTGATCCCCCACTGGGACTTTTGTCATACCTGGTAGGTCCACCAAGGTCAGGTTCAGGACTAGGTACAGAAAACAATAGGAGAAAACGTAAGTGAGAGCTGAGGTAGGACTGTCCAGGTCTGTAAGGAATACCTGTAGCTGTAATGTCTCCAACACACAATAGGTATGACAGGTACACACACAATTCAGAAGCACATAGAGTTTTCTAGTTATCTTTTGTTACTGCTTAGTAACAATTAATTCAATATGGAGACTAGAAGTGGAACCCAGAAGGCAGAACATGGCATCAGAATTCCAAGGGAGTCTAGAGCAAGGAGTCTTGAGATCTGCTGTTTGACTTGCTGCAAGGCTCTGAAAGGTTCTGGTTCTCCACATGTCCATTCTCTTATCCATAAAATGAGGTTAATAACATCTCACAAGGCTATTGCAAATCTGTGAGGTAATGATAAAGGATAGCTTCTTTAGCAGAAGAGGGGCTCTAGGGACTATCAACACCTTGTTTGTCAGTGTTTATACTGAATGACTCCAAGACTGACTCAGCTGGAGAGCAGCACCATACTTGCAGCCTGAGTTCTGTAGCATAACTGTCCAGAGCTGCTACAGTTTTCTCATCTTTTGTCATTCCCTTTAAATTACTTGTTTTCAGACTGATCAAGGGAATTCTGTGTCCTCAAAGTCCTTCCATATATGCTACACTAGAGGAAAGAGATGATCGTAACTCCTGTCACTGCACAGCATAGACTGGAGGAATCAAGAGAGTTGGTTCCACTCATTAAGGAGTGCTCCCAGGATTAACAGGCTCAGTCACACATCCCTTATTCCCTTATTCAAGCAGTGGTAGTGTCAAAGTCAGCCGGGCCTTCTCCTGAAGGACCATAACATGCAGCCTTATAATTGTTTAATTCTCCTGTTGAGAAAAAGCCATGCTCAAGTCCTACCCAGCCAACTGCTGATGAAGCACCAAGCTGCTACTCTACAAATGACACCCAAGCA
The DNA here is from genome assembly GCF_028389875.1 of Rhea pennata. Classification (NCBI taxonomy): domain Eukaryota; kingdom Metazoa; phylum Chordata; class Aves; order Rheiformes; family Rheidae; genus Rhea; species Rhea pennata. The sequence goes on from NC_084680.1 coordinate 8,307,024, forward strand.
GCTGTTCACATTTAAAAAGCTGACAAATCTGGGACCATTGTTAGAGCAGAATTCTTCCACTGAAAATGAATGGCATATGATATTGGCACTACCAAGAGAGAACTAAGCAAACAATGCCAACAGAAGACAAATGCTCTTGAGGAAAGCCACCCCTCTCCCTTTTGCATCAACACTTTTGTTGAATTTCTTGTACGCAGTAAAGCGGTACCAAAAAGTGGGGGGAGACAGCAGCTCTTTACAGCAAAGGGCATGCTGATTGAATAGAGCTGTCCCTTGAGGAGCAAGTTACTTCTGAAGACAGTTGTTTCAGGGAGAGGTCTTTTGCTGGCAGTCAGATGTTTCAACTGGAGAAAGTGAAAGACTAGAATGTAGCAGACAAAAATCCTTCCAGAAATATGGCAAAGGTTGGCAGTTTGGTACAGCATGGCCCAGGTACACAAAAAAAGAAAAAAAAAATCCAAATACTCTCCATTTCATCTCTCTTCTTTCCATCTTTGCTTCATGACAAAGCAACAATCTGCCTCACCTACCTCCTGACTTCAGATGCTGCATAAGGACTCACCATGGGGAGAGTAGACTCGGAGATTGATGGGCACAGGAGAAATCCCTTTGTTGGAGCCAGTAACACGATCTGTTTCAGCCTCAATCTCCAAGCGAACCTCTTCGAAATCAGTGAATTTCTTTCCTTTGCAGTGAAGGAATTCGCCATATTCTAATTAAACAGAAGCAAAGAGTCAGAAATAGTCTTTGGAGTCAGAGTAACATCCAGTTTTTTTAAATGAAGATGTAATGTACTGGAGCAAAACAAAACAAAAACAATAAAACAGTTGAAGAAAAAGTCTGGCAAGGGCCTCATGCACTAGAACCTGGCAGGTTGCAAAGAAGTATCTGCAATCATGTCATCTGATCAACAGCTGAGAGCCTACATGAGTTCAAGAGCTTCCCAATCCAGCTTGTATCCCAGTAAAGGTGGCATCCTCATTTGTCCTCATTCAACTGATAATCCAAGTCTTTCTCTATTGGAACTAAGTAAGCTTAGTATTCACTTGCCTGTAGGCATGACTGCCACAACTGCAGTAGGAGTTACCTTGGTACTGAGGAGAGCGTGGGCTAGCTCAGTATTAAAGTGCTAGGGGTAAATAACAATCTCATGCAATGAGAAGAGAACCACAGAGAGAGAGCGCGCAAAGAAAACTTCAGAAAAGGCAGGTGCTTTTAGTCCTTGAATAGACTAACCAATGCAAGAACCCTCTGTTTCAATCAAAAAACCCACCCTATTTCAAATTGCCTCACTATTTAAGACAAGTGGACTGCTGTGAAAAGGCCAAATTCACCTTGTAAGGGAGGAAAGGCACCCTGAAACATTCACTCACCAGCTTTTGTATGAGACCTTTAACTAGGTAAGACTAATAAAAACATCCCTGCAAGAAAGGAGCAAAAACAGTGAACTGCTTCAAAGATCAGCCACAAAACTCTGCTAGAATTGTTCCTCTCCAGATCCCAGTGTTCTTACACTGGGTTTTCAGGGCACTAAAATCATCTCAGTCCCTTATTTCAGGAGATAATCAGCAGGGCCCTCCTAGCCTTTTCGGTCTTATCCACTCATAAAAGTCACAGCTGTAGAGATAAAGGAAAATCATAACAACTATATGCATGAAACTGCCTAACAAATTCAAATAAGATGATTGAAAAGTGTTTTGCATCTGAATATTTAATCCATCAGATATTAAACAGGCAGAACTAAAAACCAGCTGCAGGTCATTTTTAGTGAGGAAAATTTTCATATACTTTTTCACACTAAGCAGAGTCGCTGATCAAACAGCATCTTTCTGGACTAAGACAGCAATCCAGTTGGACACACAGGCGAGGCAGCTCACATACCTGTACTGGAGTTCACCAGCTGCAGGACCAGTGGGCGTCTGGTTACGATGCCAGATCCACGTGGCAAAAAGTCCCTGAAATGAAATAAGAAGTTTCAGGTGACAGCGATTTTTTCCTTCCCTTTCCATGGCCTCTCTGCTTTTATAAGCATTCATGGATTCTAACAGGGCACATCTCAGACATGGGTGTGAGAGAGTTTAAGGCACTTGAAGGAGGATGAAGAACTGTAGTTTTGAAGAAGCTTATACCCTCCTTGGCACATCCCCTCCTATCTTATCTCTAACAGGTATAGCTCTCTTAGCCAAAGTTTCAGACTAAAGAGCCCTTTTAATCCAGCTACTGTATTTTAGAAAAATTAATCTAGATTTCATCAGAAAGATAAAGAAGTTAAAGCAGCAGAGGCTGAAAACTAACATGCCTCCTTTTGACAAATCACAGCTACCCGAGGTAGGACAAAAAGCAACACACAAATACAGCTCACACCCTGCGCTTTTAAGGTTGAGAAGATACTGCATTATGCCAGTGTGCAAACAGCATGCGATCCATCTGAAGCAGAATAAAGAGCAGCCAAAGGCTTGCCTCCACCCAGGACTTCTCCTGGCTCCCTACTACTGCCAAGGCAAAAGCAGCAGCAGTTTCCTCCTAAATTTCACGAGAGCCCTGAAGTTTTCTGCATTCCAAGTAATTTCAAAGGAAGGAAGCGCCTCTCTATCCTTTTCCCCCCTAATGCTGACTTAGCAGCCACAGCCCACAAGCTCTCCTTTGCTTTTTTCAATCCAAATGCTTCTTTAAGCAAAGCTAGGCATGCTCATTGCATCTGCTGATGACCTTGTTAGTTTGTGGCCTGGTTTTCAAGTGCTCAGCTGTTCATGTGGCTCTTCAAGAGCCATAGAGCATTTCTGAAAACATGATCAATTTGCTTCCTTGCCCAGTGGGAAAAGCATCACTTGAAAATCTGATGCCTACAGCATGGATTTGGTTTTCTTTTTTTTAAATAAAGTCCTGCCTACATTGCTTGGATTCATACCTCCCTTGGTAGCAGTGGCAGTGAATAATTTGCTAATTTCAGCAGATTCCTACTGCTCTGGTGAAAGGGAAATCCAAGCCCCTCAGTTCTGAGTGTTATTTTCTTGCTCTTGTCCTGAGTGAGCTTATACTAACAAAGCAAAAATGAGGAATGAGCTTCTGTTTCAACATATCAGACAAGAACTGGAACAGTTTGGTTTCAGCTCCTGGTTTGGCCACCGATTTCCAGTGCAAGTTCTTCTATTTCTCTGCACCTTCCTTTCCTCTGCTATGAAAATAATTCCCCATCTGTGGGCTATCAGAATAGCACAGTAATATCAGAAGTACCTCAAGTATAGAGAGGGCAAGGAGGCACCCTACAATATCTCACAACTCAAAAACATCTGCTCTCAGTTAGTATAAGTCTGGAATAATCCAACCTCTGGTGCAAATCTACACCAGCTGAAATAAGAATGTAAGCCATTATCATTATTTCAGGCCTTACAAAGAGTTAACTGGGGTTCGTCTTTCATTTGCTTTTCAAATAATCTGGCTCTAGTTTTTTCCATTCCAGCAAGATTAACCCTGGAATCTTTGGGGCATTGCATCATTCTAGCAGCTTTCTGCTGTCTCAGCTCTATTCCTACAGATGTCTGTGGTCAATATGTGAAATAAAGTACTATTCTAGCATCAAGTTTTAGCATAAGTAGTCACAAATACAGAGTCGCACCAACTTGCTTTGAATCAATTATACTTAAGGAAGAGGTATCCATTACCACAGATTCCTTTTTTAGCACAGAGACAGTACTCAAGCTACTGAACTCCAGCTTGCAATATCGGATCCTACTTTACCATAGGAAAAGCAGCCACTTGCATTTACATGCAGGAGCTCTCTAGGAATCGAATTTCTCCTCATGTTGATCTCCAGCTTTTCCTGAGGCTTTCCTGCTCTGGCCAAAATTCTGACTTCTATTGTGCTTGTCACAGCTACAAAAGAAAAATTGAGGGAAAGGTGGATGGAAAAACCTGTGTGGAATCTGGATTCTGGCATTATAGAAAAATAATCTAATTTACCACATAAACTGATCAACTCTAGCAATTCCACCCTTCTAAATATTAAGTACTATGCTACTTTACCATGAGCTGAAAGAACATGTTTATCATGTTATTAACTTAGTATTTTGCCCTTTTGGAGTTTTTCATAATCACATGCTGGTTAAGTCCAACAAACTTCACATAACGATATTACTAAAGACATATTTTCTCAGTTCCTCATGATGTAAAATTACACACTTCCTAGTCTTCGGAATCTAAGGCTTGTCTACATGGAGACATTTACCAGGAAAATAATACCACTATAGTTATACTGATGTTAAAATAAGTCAGTGAGAGTATGTACGCCAGGATTTGTGCTGGCAGAACTTCAGGGAGAAAGCTATGCTATCACTATTCTTCTGTCAAGTCTCTCTTCATAGAGATGGCTGAAGATTTGTTATTCAAATCTATAGCTGGTCACCCAAATCAGCAGTTTTAGTGCTGTTTTAATTCCAAGTGAAGATATGTGCAAATTGATCCCTAACAACAAGAAATGAATGTGTATTCTTATCCACAAGCTATTGGGAGGTGCATACAGTCCAACCCGCAAGCCTTTTCTACAACTGACTATCTGAATTATGGGAGAAAAACTGACAAGAGCTTTATAAAACTGATGCACTACCTCCCTATTACATCCATGTTATTTCCTATTCTTTCATTCATCTTGTTTCTCACTGCAGTCTGTTGGACAGACTTGGTTTTCCTCCTCCTGCTCAGGCTAAGCCTTTAAATGATAGACACTAAAAAGTAAAGATTAGTAAATTCTGCAACAAGCTGGCTGGGTGCCAGGGAGAATGCAGTGTTAAGGATCCTTGCCTGCCCTCTTTGAGGAGGCAGAATAAATTGCTTCTGCCAGCTGCAATGACAGAGCCTGTATGGCATGGCAACAAGCCCAGCCCAGCTTTTGAGTCCATTTAGCAGTAAAGGGGGAAAAGATATACATGAACACATATTGTGTTCTCCAGAAAAAGGGGCACAAGTGATGAAACTAAATCAGAAACAGAGAATCAATACAATTAAACTTCAGATGAGTTGGGCAGACAAGAGCTGAAGGGTTAGATAAACTGGCTTGTTCAATTCCATCACTGGCTGGAGTGAGGGCAGGAGGTATAGAACATGTCTTCAGAGATAACATGCTGTAGGGCTCCGAGCTCTGGAATGACACAGCAACTTCTAGTATGATATCAAAAAGTAGCCTCAGTACATACATCACTACAAAGCGTGGTGCCTGAAATAGGATATTCGGTTAGGTTAAGAGCACCAGCTTCCTGTTTTTCCTCATCTATTTTCCACCATGAGAACTGAAAATTATTTTTGTTGTTTCATTTATGATGTGCAGAAGTGGCAGGACAACCTTTGATTTCAAAGCTTGTAAGCAGGAATAGCACCCTATCCCACTTTTTCCAGCTAGGTTTCAAACACAGTATAAAGGAGACAGGGAAGCAGCTACACAGAGAAGTTACATTCAAGCAATAGAGATACTTACCTTGCTTATATCTTTGGCTTACTATTGACGGAAAAATCACCATCAAGACATTGAACCATCAGTTCTAGTAATGCTACTCCAAGCAGTTTATCAAAGCTGGAAAATGAGACTCAGATCAACTACATTCTCTAACTGCCAGCCAGGGGAAGACATGCTTGTTCATATTCCATATTCTGAGATCTCTTATTAATTGCTATCAGAGGAAGAATACTGAGCTAAGTAAATTCTTGGTCTGAAGAGGGATAGCTCTCCTCTTCTAAGCCAAGGATGAGAGCTAAGGGAAACAAAACTTGGTTGGTCTCAAGCAGAAAAGTTTCAGGCAGAGAAATGACATGAAAAACGTCCCTTGTTATATCTTGTATTGTTCACTTCTGAAGAGCTTACACATGTTCTCAACCAGCATTCCAGCTACCTCAGGGCAAACCTAATCACATGATGCCCTCTAGTCTTATTTCTATTTTAGTATGCATAGCTGCATTAAAATAGAGATTTGGGTTGAAAGCTTGCATTAGCAACGCAACAGCCAAAAGATGTTTGAGGGACAGAAAACAGAATCTAGCTGTTACTGTAGAGCAACACTCAAACAAAATTGAAACATGTCAAGATACTAAAACCTATAAAACATATACATTTTGTTGTATATGTGCAACAAAACACACATAATCAGGGCATTGGTGGGTGGCAGTGTCCTACAAGTTTCTTAACACACACACACACACACACCCCCTATACTAAAATCCTCTATGTATTAGGTATCTTGGGACCCTCCAGAATAAAAAGGTAGCATTAAAGATGGAACAAGCAGATGTTTGCTCTATAAACAAATACCATTTTGGCCCATGTGGTACAGAAGATTAGAAGTTAAAGGTCACATAGACCAAAGATGTTTCCTTTGCGCCAGTCGTAAAACATAGGGGATGCATTGAACGCTACAAGCAGTTTGTCCTAGTGTTGTACAGAAAGGGAAGGGAAATTTTATTAAAGGTAGACAAAAAGTCAGGAAATACACCCACATAAGCAGTCTAGGACTTCCTGAAGAGATGGGCACTGAAACTCTCAAAGTTGCTTGTGTTTATTCACTGCTACTACACTGAGGAAAATGAGACTGCCTCCATTAAAAGGAGAAACTTGTCTGAGATAATTTTCTGTAATAGGACCACATTTGTTCCTAAAGGATACATACCGTTTGCTAGTAAAAAAAATAAAATAAAATAAAAAAAACTCACGCGCGCGCACACACATCTGTTTTTACCCCTTTGGTCAAAGACTTTGGTCAAAGAAATAATCTCAATCTGATGCCTTCTTGTTAAACAAGAGGTAATTAAACCTTTGGAGAGGAACTAATCTTTCAGCATCACAGTGATCATCATGATGATCATCTCGGGCATATTGTGCCTGGCTCACCTGCTTTGTTAGGACTAATCATCTCAAACCTGATAAACAAAAAGGAAAAAAGGGATTGCATGAGCAAGTCTGTCCCTTCTTGCTTTGCTAGAAGGGAATCAGTTCACTGTTCTGGTTTTGTACTTTAAAGCTTAGAGATTCTCCACAACAGCAGCATTTAATCCCAGCAATACAACATTTGCAGTTCACCTGCCTGTGCTCGTCACCATGCCATTCTGTTGTTACAGTCCTGTCTTCCCAACAGTGTGGGAAGATAATAGATGCTAACTGCATCCCTGCATATCAGCTCCAACAGCACCTGCTTCTCAACAGATGATCTTCCACTGCAAATCTGACTGTTGTGCCTTCACCTTCCATCATATGCAAGCAGAAGAGCACCTCTTTCTGGTATCCACCTTCACATTGCACATAGAAACCTGCCTACTTGTAGCAGCTCATCACTTTAACAAAGGCCTCTTGAGATTTATGGAAAGATCAGGATGTAGTGCTGACCAAGAAATTTCATTTTGCTCATAAACATACCCCTGAGAGGAGACTGAGACACAGATCTTAGGGGACAGGCCATGAGAAAGATCCAGTAGGAAAAACTTCCTTACTGCTCATACATTCTAGAAGCTTTAATATGGCCAGGACAAGGCAGCTTATTGCAATCCATTATGTGGTAGTATAAATACATTTTTGAGCCCAGATGTCAACCTAGGAAGAATTCAATTCCAAAACAGGAAGACTTGCATAAAACCTGCACAGGCTGACCCAAGAGCATTTGTCAGCTCACAGGATGGACAGCTAGGACTCTTAAACTTATTAAGATTAATGTTAATTTTTGTCCGTTTTTTATTGAGCCTTTTGAACAAATTATTCTGCACCACAGAATTAAAATATTTGCAGCTTCTGCATCCACTGTCAACCTGTATTTCTGAAAGAACTTTGACACAGTGCACCTCTGTGAAGACTAGTTTTAGCAAAGAAAAATTAAATGGACTTGAAGTAACAGCAGAACTCATAACAGTCAGCAGTAGAAGCAAGCCCATGATTCTGTTCTTCTAAGACCAAATGCTTCCACTAACACCTTCCTTTCCTCCAGTGAAGTTGGAAGGCTTGCAAAGCTGTCTATAGTGGGCTTTGAAATATGAATCAGGTCCTAGTCTAGATACAACCAATCCAGAATCCCTGTTTTTCAGTGTTCGTCTTTTGAGATTCTTGAACTGAATGCACTAGAGAAGGTAAAGCCTCAATTAAAAAGCCAAAGCAGCTGCTTATGAAGACATAAAAGAAACTCCAAAGAAAGTAGAGTGATCACTACTATCTGATCATTTTATTTCCATTTGATTTCTTATTAACTATTTGTCTAAGTAGGGTATTAGGGGATGCTATTATAGCCCAGTTTGGACTGTATTAGTTTCAGGAAATAGAGATTCAGCTGCTTCTGGTTTTTAAGCCCAGTATTTGTTTTCTGTATTCTGGTGGTGCCCAAGGACAGTAACTAGATCAGAACATCACTGCACAATACATTTTGCCACTACACCAACAAATGCAGTTTCTGCTCCTACAGATTTTGCAGTCTAGTTACACAATTCAGATGTGTTCCTGCTTTTAAGGACAGAACTACCTTTGCTTCATCTGTCAAGTCTTGTAGTTGAACATCCATCATTCACACATCTAGATCAGCAAGAGTTCTCCATTTTAACTCACTGCATGGCACCATGCATTAAAGAATCTCAATAAAATCTAGAGGAACGAAGGTTTTTGACCTACAACTTCCCTGATAATTGTACCAAATGGCAACATTTACATCTTCTTGATATAAGCATTTTTATCAACAGCTTACACATCTCAACTGCACTTCATCTCACAGCACAGCAGCTATGTTTTCAAACATTCTTACTCCATCATGTCTCTCTAAAACGGATCTTTAAAACACAGGCTGATACCTATAAGACATATATCAGTCACAGAATACCTGTAAGGCACAAAATGTTTAGTACCAATGTTACTGACTGCTAAAAATAAGTATCTCAGAAATGGTAAGTTTTCCATTTCTTAAAGACCAACTCAAGCCTGGCTCTCCTTCATAACAGATACTTTTAGTTCTGCCAAAAGGTAGGGAAAGGTAGCACAGCACTCTGCCTTGAAAGCATTTATCTGGTCTCTGATTCTTCAAATGACACGCAAGTATCTTCATAAGTAACTAACTCATATGTGGCACAAGAGTAAGGGCAAGCTTGGTTTTCCTTCTGCCACCTAACAGGCTAATAAGAAAGCTGCGTTACAGATTTAGATTCTTCTCTCCTGTCGACTGCGCAGCTAGAGTCCTAGGAGCTCTCATCTACCCTGAAGCGCTACTCGATCAACAGTAACAGCAACAACAACAAAAAACCAACACTCAGACCAACTTGAACAGCAATAATTTAAAAATGGGTATATTACGAAGAAAGCACCCAACTTGTTATTCTAATACTTTTTCCTTACTTGGGCACCATAATCATAGAGCACATCTAAGACTCATTCCTAAGTAGCCATGTTCTTTCCATGAAGGATAGCACTTCCATACTCAGAGAAGCTTCAGTCAGGGAATATCTATTATTTATCTGTAAATCTCCAGACCGCAGTGAGTTTAGCCGTGACCCAGGGTGAAAGAGCAAATTCATAACCACTTGGTATAAATTTCTTAGAATGTAATATGGTACTGGTCACACGATGGATACAACAGAGCTTTATTTATACATGCAAGTACTCCATATTCTATCATACTGGCAATGTTACTGTATACAATGATTCATTATTTAAGAATACAATTGTGAAAAATAAAGACAGGCAACAGTTCATGGGTATAATATACACATGTTAGCAGAAAGAAAAACAAAACAGAAGAAGGCCTCTCACTGCCTTGTACCTTGAGTTGCTATTTAGAGCACTGTAAAGTGAGGTTAACACTATTGTGCTGACTTGGAGCAGTTACAGCGGCTGCGCTGAGCAATTCTTGGACCCAAACCGTATCTCCAACATCTAGACGTTCTTCCCCAATACAGTTCTCCAGATCAGTAGCCAAGAAGGGCCAAACAGACTTCTTTTGGAGCTTGCCTTACATCAGATGAGTTCCCAGCGACTGTTAGACCAGCTTCACAGGTGCTATCCTATCCAGCACTGCAAAGCACTAGTATAAGCTGGACCCATTCATAGCATACTACTGAACAATTTACACACAAGAGTCAGGAGGGATGCAGAATAACTAGAAAGTCCCCTAAGTTTGCAGCTTCTTGTATTCCCCTATCTGCATCGAGTCCTTTTATTCCTTTGCACAGTCTTGCAGTTGATACTAATACAGGTCCCTGCAAATACGGGGCGGGGGGCATTTTGTTGGAGATGCCTCTGTTAAGATTTTATGCACAGACTGAGGCATTGTAGTCTTCAAACATGGGGAAAAAAATAACTGTGCTAATTCACTGTACAAAACAAAAATATAAATGTAGAAATAGAACCTGTTATCTACGACAAACACACATTCTGCTCCAGAACTGACCTTATGATATTCACTGCAAGAATCACCTTTCTCTGTTTCGTTGTTGTTCTCCTTTTACAATTGAATAGGATGTATAATATTTTGGAGCTCCACTACATCTTTTTCCTTTGCTATGCTCTCACTTTATTCAAAAGAAGAAGAAGCAGCACGTTGAGAATTACATGAAGTAAATAAAATCACATGAGCAAGCTACATCTACTGCAAAAGGAAAAAAAAAACAACAAAAACAAAAAAAACCACCACACACACACACTCCACATCACATACTTTATGCCAAGAAGATAGGAAGCCTTGCACCTTACAGACCTCCCTCTCCAAGAGAACCCAGCTCTGTGGAAAGCTGGATTGATAGCTGTTTAAAAGCCTACACAGACTAGATTTAGTGAGTGTAATCCAGGTCCTAGTGAACAAGCATAATAGTGGGGTTTTGTCCACTGATATGTGGGAATAAATGATTTGCATAAACAGCCTCCAAGAGCCAACAGCTGAATGAGCTTCCATCTCAACCACACATTGAGATGGGTTCTCTTCTTGATATGGGACACAGCAAAATTGTCTGGCCACTGATCTAGATCTATAGAGATGACATAAGAAGGGGACAGAAGGATAGTTTGAATTGTGTGAAGAAGTTTTTGGTGAAGTATACATCTTTTTCCTACAGAACAGGAGAAAGCCTCTGTCACTGAAAGGCACTGCGATATTTTACATGCTCTTGTAGGACTCCCGCTCTCCAAATGCTCTCAACATCAAAAATGTTAATCAAAATTGAGTGCCCCACTCAGAACTTATTTGTTGAAGTAAGGATGGGCTAAAAGGGCTCAGCCAACTAAGCAGAAGATAGGCCCAGTGTAGTGGGTGGTTCAAACCGCAGCACCTTTATAAGCAACACTACTGAAGTGAAAGGAAACTGCATAGTAATTTTTGCCTGAATGTTAGCTTAGAAACAGCTCTTCTTTCCCTTGCCCTACCCCTCCCATCAAATCTCTTCCAGAGTGTACTACATTTTGCTTCTCTGGCTTATCTCTGACTGCACACACTAGCTCCCAAGAGTCATTACAGTCATTTCCTCTTTCTTACACTTCACATCTCCTATCTTTGTAACTCACTCAGCCCCCTTCCTGCACGTGCCTCTATGTAGGTCTCTGGAACCAATGGGATAAGATAAAAAGTGTTTTTATTATTATTTATTGTTTATTTTGATTTGAATCCTTAGAGTTGATTTCTGTTTCATGCTCCACTAGCTTCAGGGTAAGTCAAAATCTGGACAAGAACTGCATGCATTGTGCCAAGTCATAGCTGCACCAGAGACTGATGCAGCTGATGCAGAATTAGAGCTTCGTGCTTGTATTGCCTTCACAGTGCAAGAAAATCCAACGAAGTTAGAAGCATTCTTAGGGTATTCTGCTTTCTTCTGACAGCCTGTGGGCCTGCCAGCCTGTACCAGAGTGAACACAGTTGAGAGTTTACCCCAGGGATTTCTGCTGCTGTATGCCTAAAGTAATTTCAGGGAAGCGAGCATTACCCTAGCTTTATGTCAGCAGACCTTACAGCAGGATCTGGCTTTACTTTTCAAGAAGTTCTATGTATTTTTAGATGACCTGAAAGGAAGGAGAGATGTTGCCATGTTCTTCTGATGCCCCCCTGTACTGAACTCAAAACCATGAGTTACTGCATTCAATCACCTTGTTAGCTGCGCTACAAAGCATACAGCAAGGACTTTTGATAGAGCTGCACTCCATCCTCAACTCCACCTACACAACATGCACTAAAGCCTCTGTACACAGTGCAGAGGGGCAGAAATGGAATTTCTCTCCCTTTGAGAAGGTCACATAGCTCCTGTACCATATTTGTAAGACGAGGAAGAAAATAGGCAAGTGTGCCTCTAGCTACTGTTTTTTTTTCCCCTTCTTGCTAATTGTATAGAGAAAAAGTGAATCAATTAAAAGAAAAAAGGAGAGGAAATCAGTGGATAATTGCAGTAAAAGCATGCTATTGTGGCTGCTCATGGACCTAGTAACAGCCCTAGAAAAGCCACACAACTTTTGTGGTGAAAATACAAAACAGCAAAGAAAAAAAATGCAATGATCACATATGAAGAGTGCACAGTCCTCAGAATCTTGAAAAATAAATGCTTCCTATGAAAATGGGCTTCTGGGCACTCCTCTAATGAGCAGGTCTAGGCTTGAAGTCACTGCCCTCCTCCCTTCATCAAGGGAAGAAGCTCAAACACCAGCACTGCCCCTTTGCCAGCCTTCCATGGTCTGCTTTCCTCTCAGCTAGAAATCTAAGCTTTCCATTTCAAAATTATCACTGTGGCCTAGATGGACAAGTGCCCTTAGGAGATGAGAAAGTCTGTGGTATAAGAGGTCTAAGCCAGCCTTTTCTGAAAGGTCAGCACTAGACTCTAATACAAGGGCACAGGACCCATTTAGAGAGACCCAATACTGCAGACCAGTATGAATAAAAGATTTTTAGTAAGTATTGTTTTTCATTAGAACCTGAAGGATGTTTGTAATCTTGCTTTGACTCCTAAGATTAGCTTTCACTTTAGCAAAAAGGTTTTAAGAACATCCTTAGTCATAGGACATCAGGTGCTGGGGCTTTCTGAAAAAAAAAGGACACCACATATCACAAGATATGTATTAATCTCAGCAACAAGCAAAACTTGAAGCCTGTCTGAAAGATCTCAGCTCCTCCTAGTCCTTGCAGGCACCACAGATAGCTCCAAGCTCTTGCCTAGAGGACCACGTGCTGAAGTGTGAGCATAACCATCTTCAAAGATCCAAGCAGAATATACAGGCACAGCTGCCTGAAGTGTCATTCACCCTCCTTTCTGACCATTAGCAACCAAGGTTAATTTTTTTGCTTCCAAGTGCCATGGAGGGCTGTGACCCTGGGAATCCTGGCACACAACCACAGTGCCTTGCGTTATCATCGTGGAGGAAGACTGCAATGGGGAGAGATTGGATCCACATGCTCCTCTCCTAGCTGTGATCACTGACTAGATAGATAATCCCTTCATGGGCTGCTGCCCTACAATTGCAGTACAGCAATCAATCCAATCCAAGAGCCAGAACCAGGCCCAGGGGGATAATTCTCCTCCTACAACCCTACAACATGGTGAAATCTACTTGTTTCCATAGAAACAAATCAGTTTGATGTCCACATTGTCCCTGCATCGCTCACTGCCATATATCAGCCTCAAGCTGCTGAGGCCAAGATATTTAAGCAAGCATCTACAGGTGTAAGTCAAGAGATCACAAGAGGAGGAATTCCAGGCTCATTAAACCCACTGTCTCACCTGAGATGCCACTTATTTCAACTGATGTCTGCTGCAAGAGAATTAACCAGGAACATCCTTTCCCTCCTCCATTTTGAGGATTGACTTATCTGCCAGATCTCCCCCGCAGATGGGTTAGTCCTGAATACACAAGGACATAAAACACAGATGGGAAAGGCATACAGGACATTTCAGCACCTCAAATGCACTTGTGAGCCAATTTTCTCTTTGTATTTTTGCAGATAACAAGTATAAAGGGATTTTCTTGTTTGAAGCTCCACATTTTACTGAGGAGGATTATTTAGAGTAGTACAGCCTACAGTGCAATGCCTGGTCTCAAAAAGTCACTGCCCATTATAGCAAATGCCGCATTGACTCTAGGCTGCAGCACTGCAAAAGCAAGAATCTTGAGACTAGAAATGCAGCACTGCTGCTATGCAGCTTCCTCTGGGATCTTTGGAGGAATAAAAAGTGAAGTCCTGATACGGCTTGCTGCTGTGGGATATTCAAGGTAAAGAAGAACAGAGCACTGATCCCACATGACAGTATCGGGAACTCAAGGGAATAAACAGCCCAGCATATTCTGAATGGATGTGGCAACAAGGATTACACATTTGTGGAAAATGAAACTTCGATCTCAAGGCTGGCAATTCTAGAGGGAAAAACAAGGCTGGTTTCACTTTAGGGGATCAGCATCTTCAACTTGATTTAAAAACACACACGCACAAAAAGAAATTAAAAAATACATAGTATTGGACCTAAGTAGTGATACTAGGATTCAAGGAATTGTGAGTATAGCACTGTCTGGGTCCAGAGAACTGTCCGTAACATCCTCCTAAATAAGCTCAGGAAGTGTGGGTTAGATGAGTGGAGTGAGGTGGATTGAGAACTGGCTGAAAGGCAGAGCTCAGAGGGTTGTCATCAGTGGCGTGGAGTCCAGTTGGAGGCCTATGACTAGTGGCGTCCGCCAGGGCTCAGTACCGGCTCCCATCCTGTTCAACTTTTTCATCAATGACCTGGATGAGGGGACAGAGTGCCTCCTCAGCAAGTTTGCTGGTGATACCAAGCTGGGAGGAGTGGCTGAGACACCAGAGGGCTGTGCTGCCATTCAGAGAGACCTGGACAGGCTGGAGAGCTGGGCAGAGAGGAACCTCCTGAGGTTCAACAAGGGCAAGTGCAGAGTCCTGCACCTAGGGAAAAATAACCCTAGGCACCAGGACAAGCTGGGGGCTGACCTTCTGGAGAGCAGCTCTGCAAAGAAGGACCTGGGAGTGCTGGTGGATGACAAGTTGACCATGAGCCAGCAATGTGCCCTTGTGGCCAAGAAGGCCAGTGGTCTCCTGGGGTGCATTAGGAAGACTGTTGCCAGCAGGTGGAGGGAGGTGATCCTGCCCCTCTCCTCAGCCCTGGTGAGGCCTCATCTCGAGTACTGTGTCCAGTTCTGGGCTCCCTGGTACAAGAGAGACATGGAGCTACTGGACAGAGTCCAGCATAGGGCTACAAGGATGATCAGAGGGCTGGAGCATCTGCCCTTTGAGGAAAGGCTGCTTCTCTTCACCCTGGGGAAGAGAAGACTGAGGGGGGATCTTCTCAATGTGTATAAGTATCTGAAGGGAGGGTGTCAAGGGGACAGGGCCAAACTCTTTTCAGTTGCCCCGTGTGACAGGACAAGAGGCAATGGGCAGAAATTGAAGCACAGGAAGTTCCGCCTGAACGTGAGGGGGAATTTCTTCACTGTGAGAGTGACAGAGCACTGGAACAGGTTGCCCAGAGAGGTTGTGGAGTCTCCTTCTCTGGAGATATTCAAGGCCCGTCTGGATGCAACCCTGTCTAACATGCTGTAGGTGACCATGCTGAGCAGGGAGGTTGGACTAGATGATCTCCAGAGGTCCCTTCCAACCTTACTGATTCTATGATAACTGAAGAACCACAGTAATAGGAAACACTGCACCAGCACGATCCATCCCAGAAGCTCTAAGACCCTTCTACCTGCCAGGCTGATTTTTCAACAAATATAGCGTGATTGCATATTTTCCTTCTATTCTCACCGAAAAATATACACACTGGCAAAAGCCACCGTGTACATAGTTTATTCTATCATGTGCCTTAGCTTGCAAGGCTTTATCTTCAGAATCTGCAACTTCCAGACAACAGTCTCAAGGAGGACAATATTAGGCATCAGCAACACCCTAGAATATCAAATTAACCTCATCCTCATGGCAATAGTGAAGAAATCTATTCTTTTTTAAGGGCCATAAAGGTAAGTCCATGACCCAGCATCTTTGCTTGTCTTCTCAAGCTGCACTGAGTTGTCATAATTCTGCAGTAACACTGCTCTGCTTTGGCACAAACAAACCTACTGACAAATCTTTATCATAACAGAAGACAGTTGCAGCCCTGCAAAACATGACCTGTACAGCATCTGCAACTTGAGGGGGGAGAAAACAAAAGGACAAGAGGTACAATAAAAGTTCAGAGAAGAATACCTGATGGGAAGGCACAGCCACAATAACACACCAGGATTAACATGTGCTAAGACTGCTGAACAACAGGCTGACCTTGCTATTTCCCACTATCAGTATCCTAATTTGTCCTAGCTCTCAGGAGTCCGGCTGCAGTTGAGTCTAGACTCAAAATTGTCCTGCAGTGAAGACTCTCCTGTGTCAAGGGATATCATTAGGTTGTGCAGAAATTATTAATATTCAAGGCATTCATTACATCAAGACTCAACTCCTGGAACACTATTTTCCAGCCTCTGGTAAATGGAAGCTTGCTTCTTAGAACCTCTAAGACACTGGACAAAGAAGGGGTTTTATCCCCCTTTTTTGCCATTCCCTCCTTTTGGAGAGGAAATATAGTATAATGACAGACTCTAAGATACCAAAGACTCATGGGCAAGTGGTATCTTAGATTTATCATCAAAATTCTTCTACCTCTGGAGTCGTCCTATTTGCTGCAAGACCTAAAAGGGGAACTAACAAAGCTTGAGGCACGTTCCATCACTGCAGTATGACACTTCTGCTCACAGTCAGCGGCGAGTGCTAGGAAAGGATACTGTCTCCCCATAGCCTGAATGCCTTTATGGGGTTACACAGAACTGGAAGGGTCTACTGGAAAAGGCAGAATCACTTTGATGAGCCCAGTAATAAGAACCTAAAGGGAAGCTGTATGAGGAAAGCAGCAGAGATCAAGTCATGAGGTACTATCACATACTTTTCTTGCATCAGAGGTAAGAGGTGGAATGTATTGTGGACAGTAAGGTAGACTGATTCCCTATAAAACAGTCCAGGCAGGAAGGACAGAGTTCTGCAGGGTAATGAGGTCAGGCAACACTCAGGGATCCTGCTGAAGCTGTTTGAGGCGCATGGCTGTCCTGCAGAGGGCATTTAAGATGCTGATGTGCATCTCTATTCTGCCTGGAGAAGTAGTATGCAGGAACAGCGCCAGGCTCCTTGGTATACACTGCACCTCTGCAGTTTCAGATATAATTAGGATCACCCTGGCTGGAAACATGGTGCAGAGACACTGCTTCTTAAGCCCTTGAAGAAGAGCAAACCAACAGACTGTGTTCCAACAGCTCTAGCTCAGAGAAAGTCAGAGGCATTAAACTGTACTTAAACACACTCCAAACACTTTTCAAGTTACACAGAAGGGCAAGTTGTATCAATAGCTCCAGGAGAGAAGGCATTCTGTCTCTCTGGCTGGCCCTACCTAAGCAGATGCCTCTGCCAGAGTATATCCTTTCCAGTCAACCAGTAGGACAGCCTTTCTCATGTCCTAGGGAATATTTTCACCTCTTTGGTTAACTTTGGGGCAGGGGCCACAAGAAATGACAAAAAAAGCAAGTTTCTATACAGATATACAAGCACAGGATTTCTAAAGGGGTCCAAATATTCATGGATAGCATTTTGGGGTTTTAAAATTCAAAAAGCAGGAGGAGGGTTAAATCCAACATTGTATGTTCATGGGCACTCTGAATCTATAGGGAAATTGTGGTGTAATGACCGGGACAATCAGGTCAGTCTTCTGGAATTCCATTCCTTTCCCTGTTCACCACAGGAAAAGTATTTGATTCCCTTCCCCTGATATTCTCCCACTTCAAACCAATAAACTGATTTCTAATAGCATTTGGTTTTGCCTGTCCAGGTGTCCAGTTTGAAATCAAAGTTATCCAAATAGCAGATTCCAAAAGGTAAGTGCTAAGGTAGTGCCTCACTTTTTTTTTTTTTTTTTTTTTTTGGTCTAAATCTTCTTTAAATAGGCTATAAGATTTCATATAGGGAATGGACCTCCTTCTCCAATATGAGTTTAGAGTGCCAGGTAACTTGCAGGCCTGGCATAACAAATGCATCACGTGTGAACACGCATAAACAGAGTGATCCTTAGAAACAGGAACACCAGATCAAAGTAGCATAGCCTGAACGGAAAGAGAAATTCTGCTAGGATCTCTTCTGAGAACCGCACTGATATAGTAGAGGTAATCTGAGTTTCAGCACTGGAGCTGCAGCATCAGCTCTGCGGCATGACACACGTCATGCACCAACCCCTAGAGGTTGCTCTACACTTCTGTACGTACCAATCCCCTCCTCACCTCTAGCGATAACCCCGCTGCGACAGATCTCCTCAAGGCCAGCACCATGCCCAGGCAATTCCCAGCTATTCATAGAGGAGCTTCTATTAAAAGTAAAAGCACAATCAGCTTAAGAAACAGCTAGAGATTACCCAAGAGATCACAGCAGCTCGAAAGAGAGAAAACCTAATGTGTATTAGAATCAGATGGCCCCCTCTTGACTCATAATAGTGCAAGCTGCTCTGAATATACCTCAAGCAAGTTAGTGAAGCTAAATACTAGTATTAAATTAAAAAAATAGAGCTTCATTTTCTACAAGCCCAGTTTTAAACAGGGCATCAGGTATACTCCCCTGCTGATAGTTGTTCAGCGAGCTGTTCAGTGAGCATTCAGGTGGCAAAGTTATTTTCATTATAAGCCCCTGTTCATAGAGGTTTATAATTACCTGGGTAAGAAAGTGCTCTCCGAGCTGAAGCAGCCTGTTGATTTGTTGCCAGAGCTCTGAGCCAGATTCTAAAGAATTTACTGTCTTTACACAGGCAAGAGTGGCGGGAAAGCAAAGGGGAACTGAAAAAAGACTTCAAAATCTTGCCCTAATGAATCTTCCTTGTGCCTAGAAATTCAGCACAGTCTTCCCCAGCCCTGATCCCCTGCCTCAAAAAAGTTTTTCCTAGTGCTCTCCCAGGTGGATTAGCTCTGCTGTACAAATGCTTGCAGATGTTGAGAACTGTCTACCCTGCATCCCTGTAGACTTCTGCCTGTTGATGCTTTGAGAATGTTTGTTACTCTGAGAAACTGCTCCATGATACACTTACAGTTTATGCTTAATGTTTACAGAGCTTTTGAGCAATATTGCCTAGCTCTTCAGCCAAAATCCAAAACAGTATCAGCTTAATATCCGCTATGTCTTCTCTCAGGCAGCACATATATTACCCTGGCCCGTCTTATTTCAAGATTCAGTTTCACTGCCACAAAGTGTCTGCACCAGCATAGCAAGACAAGAGCCCAGCAATCTGCGTGCTTGTTATGGGAACATTAACTCCTCACCCCTCAGAGCAGCTGCAACAACGCAACCTAAAGCCCTAAGAAACAGGAAAGGGAGTGTTAAAGGGGACTCTGCTGAGGCAATAGATTATTAAAATAGTATTTTTGCCCTAGAGACCCAAGTTCAATCCCTGTTTCAGTCATAAGTGAGGAACTGGGTTTATCCCAAACCTCATTTAGTATAACTTACTGTTCAGCATGACTGCAGTAGAAGCATTTTAGCGGGGCTTATAGTTTTGGGACACATGCCATTTCTTAGGAAGGGAAAGGTTCATGAGACAAGTTTTGCTATTCTTTACATTTGTCTCCCGAAGCACTTAGAAAACCACAGGCATCAACATTAGAAATGGATGTTTTCATTACAAAAGCTACACTGCTCTTTTGCTAGTTTGATATTATGTCTAGGGCTCCAGGAGAAGCCACACACATCACAAGACTTGCAGAAAAGTGGCAGAAGCTGGCAAATTTGCTTCCAGTCAGCAAGAAGAGTTCAAAGAGTTCACATAACATCTGCTTCCAACACTTTCAAGAACATATCATGCTAAACTGCAAGGGACTGAAGCACCATCCCGCTTCCAGCTGGTTACGGTTGGGCCTGCCAGAGCTTTGAGAACGTCTAACATAGCCAAGAGCAATTGGAGGCAGTGCTGGATCTCAGACTTGGGGCTTGTTCTTCCTGAACCACGTCTTGAAGGAAAAAAAAGCAGCATCTACTACAGTCAGCTTTGGAACTGTGATAGGTCTGAAGGCCACACTGGAAACAACCATCAGCAAGTAACTTTGTTGCTCCATTCTCCCATGTATATAGAAGAGCTTAAGACAATTATGAGTGACTTTACATTAGACTACTATAAGTTACAACATTCACTCATAGGAATCCCCCTCAAAAAAAAAAAAAAAAAAAAAAAGCTAGACACAAGTGTAAAGTATCAACAAGTGTCCCAGAATAATTAAATATTTAACACTAAGTTGTGCTCTCAGCTGCCAACTCTTGCCTGCCCCTCAGTAAACACTGAAAAGTTGTCTCAGTCCTCTTTTCATAGCCACACCAATATTTATAGTAGTTAGTCCTGAGAAAGACATCCAATACTAAACTTTATCAAATCACCTAAAAATAAGCATGATGCATGCTTTAGAAGTGCCATGGATAGTAAATAAAGAGCATTTTGGAGCTTCCAGCTCCAGTCCTCCTTGCATAGTCTGACCCCTCCAGGCCTGATCAGACCAGAGTGTTTAAAATCTGGCCAGAGCATTTAAAGTCACTCCAGGCAAAGCTCGAGGCTCACTTCTTCATAGGGCCTGCACTAATCATTCCTGCCTGGAGACTCAGATAATCCACCAGTTTTGATTCATCTGACAAACGATGACAGGAAAGGAGGTAAAGGCCATACCGCAACAGGTATTGAAACACAAGCTCCAAGGAGTCCGCAGTCTGCACAGCTCCTTTGCACCTGTGAAAGACTATGCCCCAAAATTAAATACTACCAATGCATCTAGGGCAGTCTCACGTTTCCCAATGATTTCTAAGAGAACCCTGAGCCCTCAAAGCCAGCATATAGTCTCTGTCAGCAGTCAAAGAGGGCTGTTTCATTCCCGACTTCTTTGCAGAGCAGACCTAAGCAACCGGTGACATTTGATACCAGAGGGTGAATGAGACTGCACAAACGGCTGAAGCTCCCATCAAACCACGGCAGTGGAGAAGGCAGTTCTTCCAAAGCACTCAGGCAAGCACCAGTGCATCCTCTTTGCAGGGTTTGAATTTATTGTTAAGAATTTTTTTTTTTACTTCACAATTAACCTTTTCCAGTGTTATTTCAAGTGCTAACTAATGCTACAAGTCTACATGACATGATATTTTGTCAGACCTACAAAAGGAAGGCTGATACCCTCTCCTTCCTACAAATGGATAAAAAGGTGCAAAGAAATTAGTCACTCGGGAACTTTGCTTCAGAGCTGAGAACACAACTCGGTCTCAAGGCCACACAGGCCCATGTGCCTGTTATCACACAGATGGCCTCCCTTTAACCTGAGCTTCCACGCTCAGTCGGGAAGTGCAAAACCAGGTCCGAGATCCGAAAGAACTAAGTTCAAGTGCAATGAGAAACTCCCCTAGCAGTGGGCTATTTCCCCACCATGCATGACTGAATTTCTATTTTTCACAGATTGTTTTAGTTCTCCTCCCAACGAACAGGGCTCTGACTCATACACTTAGACTTTTGAGACGGAGAAGGGAAGTATTACACCCAAAGATACTTCTTTTTTTTAAGTCGCTTTTTCAGAAAGGAGGTTTACTGAGCACTCTGGTAGTAAATTTCCTTTCACACCTCAAAACCGATTTTTTGCACTGGGCATTCAGGCAGAACACCACATACTTTTAGGCAACTGCCTACCCACCCCCTCTTGAATCATGCTCTTGATTTTGCCACTTAAATGCACTGTATGAAACAAAAATCTGAGTATTGGCTCACATGGGTGGAGCACACATGGGTTTGGCTTCTGTCTAACACACACATTGCTCAAGGCACCACCATAAGTTTTACCCCAGCAGGTAGAATACAGCAAGAACTAAGTTTTCTTTGATTCACTTATGCTAAATTGCAAACCTCTTCTGTTTCCCCTCAGAAGGGTTCATCATAAATGCTACGAAAGTCTCACTTGGAAGCTTTTATTTTTAATTTTTTTTAATTTATTTTTTTTTTAACTTCACACTTGGAAAGCCAGGCAGCAGCTTCAAGTTAAGCACAAAGTAGGGATGTTCAGTAATTCACTAGCTCAGGAATGGGGTTTGCTTCCTGCCGTAGGATAACATTTTCAGAAGCTGCCTCAGATATGAGGCGCCTCAGACAGACTCCCACACCTTCTATTTAAGGCTAGCGGAGCTCTGCCTGCTCAGACCGTCTGGAGATGTCAGGTTCAAGGACTTGTTTGACATCTCCAGCTAGCTATTACACTAAGACTTTTGAAAACAGTCAGTAGCCTTAAAAAAAAATAAAATAAAAAGTCTGCCTTTTCCTACTGCCTTTTCCTATCTTCATGTCAGTGTAAACTGACTGTGGGCAGTCTTACAAGCATTTAGTGTTTTGTGGTTTGGGTTTTTTTTTTTTTTTTTTTTTTTTTTTTTTTTTTTTTTTTTTTTACTCCAATGACAGGAGCAGATAACTATTTTAGCATAAGGGAAGGTTTTCAAGTACTATGACTTCTATTCCCTAAAAGAAAACATACACACACACACACACCACTTACTACCTCAGGGTACTGTAAGGATTAATTAATGCTTCAAATGTTTTAAGATTCTCAGCATGAGGGTTATTATGGTAACAAGGAAGAGTCCACAACAGCAAATAAGGTATCCTTCTGGCATGCTAGCTATCAGATGATGAATTCCAGAAATAAGGCAACATGCAATTTTCACAGACTGGTAGGTCTGCGCAAAGTTACTGTGCATCACCTTTTCCTTGTGTTAATTTTGACACACTCTGACACATGCCGTGAGGATGTCTCTTTTCCCAGTGAGTACAAGGCCAATAGGCAGTTCCCAAAACAGCATGAGATCATCCCTAAGGAGTTAAGCTGAAGAATACAGTCAGTGAGGTCTGCAGAGAACACTGAACTGCTGCAAGAAGCAGAAAAGATTTTAAAAACTTGTATTTATTTGAGCCTTCCCCCATAACATTCACACAAGTAGTCAGAGAACAAATCATATGGGCAGACACTGCTCCATCCACAGAGGTTGAGATCTATGCATTTTTTTTCCTCCTTACAGCCATCCATGTTACATTATGATTTAATTATGCATCTCTCCCTAATGTTCTTCCTCCCACAAGTGTTTACTGGGAGCTATATACATTTCTCTTAAGTTAAATCATTTTCTCTTGTGGTCTATTGTAACACACTATCCATTTCCCACATTCCACTCTTTCCTTTCCTCTCTAATTAACCTGATAAGTGAAATACGTTCTTTACTGAAGACTAAAGGCTCACTGCTATTTGAAGGATTACTACTAGACCATGATGTATTTCACTAGAAGGCAGAGTCCTACTCCTGGCTTTGGCATTATCCTCTGTAAGCTTAGATAGGTCATTTCCCCCTAAAATGCTTACTACTTTAACCTGCAGTACATAAATATATTTGTGAGCTGGCCAAATACTGTTATCATACAGTTTTTTAGGATAAGTGTCTCATAAGTCTCTCCACAAGCGTTTGGGGCATGTAAAAGTATCTCAAAGCAGAACAAAATAATTATATTTAAGGACACCTTCTGTGGTGCAGGCCAAGAGCAAATGAGTGTCTCCTTGCTCAATTTAAAATCTACCATTAGAGCACTGCATTGATGCTCAGCATTACCCAGTATAGTGGACACTCAATCTGTAAGCAACATAGCTATGATTTTTAAATTTAATCCATCAGTTCTTTCATGCAGCAGTCAGTAAGCTCATGAAGCTACTGTGGCAGAAGCCCAAGTAATATAAAGAGTGAAGATTATTGATAAAACAGCTCTCATGCAGTATCCAAAAATGCCAGGTATCTGCACTATCTCCTAGGCATCCCTATGAGCTTTTTCACTTCTAGACACTGTTGACATTTCTGAAGGTATTTTGCTGGAGAAGCTTCCCACAAGAAAGCAAAGTGTGCACTACCAAAGTAGTATTCCCTTATCATATGTTGGGGGTGTGAGTATTTATACGGCTGGAGGAGATTGAGACATGAAGACATTCAGTTGTTCCTGAAAGTTTTTATTTACCAGAAGCCAAACTAAAACTCATGACTTCAAGATCTAGCTTTGCATTTTCAGTACGCCACACAGCAAGGCAAAGACACAGTTCTAACATGCTGCCTTGCCCTTGTCGAGTTTTGTCAAAGCAATTACAGAAGCACAAGCTACCAATCTGAGTAGGTACTTGTACTTAGCATTTTTCCTCCTCTTTTATGCATGCTAGCTCATACTACAAGAACACTTTTTTCCATTGCTGGGATTTCAATCTGCTAGGAGAGGCCAGGTTAGCACCACACAGCTGAGTTAGGGTCTGTACCTGCCCTCATTATCCTTCAGCAATTTGCTGAGAATCCCCCCAGAGACAGTTTTTCTTTTTAAGTAAAAAAATACACCAATAAAACTTCATCAGAGGAGGGAATTTCATTGCCCTAACACCCACCTAGCTTGTTCCAGCTATCTGTATTTAACAAGCAAATGCAAGTATCTAATGCACCTCTACAAAAGCCGCATCATTTAGCTTTACTGTTCAGCGCTATGCTACATTACATACAGAGATGCAGACACCTTTATACAGCATGGTAAATACACATGCTTCCTCCTCCAGAGCCAAAGCCCTCCTGATGATCAGGTGATGTATGAACATCAGCTAATTCAGCATGTACCATCAGACCCTGGAGACAGACTGCTAAGTACCCCTGTTTGGTTTGGGGTATAGAAGTTTCTAAGAGAGAAGGATGCTTTTGAGGCTAATGCTCAGGTCTGAGACCAAATATAACTCCAGATTCAGCTTCCATAGCTTTGAGACAGCCTAGCTTCCTTGACCAGAAATGAGATGGTCTCATCTCCATTCAAGTCCCTCCACCTACTGTTCACAGGCCTTAGTCATTCCCTTCTCAACAGCCCCCTTAGACCATCTGTTCTGCAGAAGTCAGAGGTGCCTTGTTTTCTCCACAACAAGCAATGCAGCTGTCCTAACAGGGCTGAGCAGCACGCTGCCTTGGATCAGTCCACAAGAACACAGCATACAGGCATTTATGCAGCCATCTGAACATAGTCCAGTGCTTTCAGTTTTCCCTGTTCATAAAGCACAGTTAACAGTAATACTCCCACAAATCCAGAATTTGTGCAGCAGTGCTTTGAAATCTTATTTAAAATGAAGCACCAGCATTTGCTATTTATTTTCACATGGCAAAATAAGAGCAGTATGAACATAAACGGATTTTAGAAACAACTTTGTCTTGTACATCTCCCCTTATCTGTCCTTTGGGCTCTCTCAAGTTAGATGAACACATTTTTTTCTTTTTTTAATATATATATATAATCAGAGCAATTTTGCTATCACTGGTGCCAAGCCTAAGGCCTTCTAAATAAAGAAAGGGGTGGCAGGCGGGATGTAGCAAGATCATAAGCATGGGCTAAATGACCCCCTGAGGTCCCTTCCAACCTGAATTAGCCTATGTGCCTATGACAACACCAGCAGGAAATGCCTACAGCTGACCAGATTAACCTTCCTTCCTGTTGCGAGGCCCAGCATAAACCAGTCCACAAAGAGGTATGTCACCTGCCTGACTTCCACCCGGCTTCTCTCACATCTTCAACGATTATAACACTGTCAGCTGGTATCCTAGTCACCATGCTGAGTCCCCGGCAGCAAAAGCACACATAGCAGCCACATCGACATCTGGTATTATAAATACAGGCTCTGCATTGTTGGGTAATCCGTTAACAGCAGAGTAAGTAACACTGAAAGAGTAATTAGCAGCAACTAATAAGCCATTGCATTCAGAGGGAGAAAGAAATCTGGTGAGACATGAGACTAAACACTGATTGCATTCAGCACTGCTCCTTCATGCTTTGAGGTTTCCAGCATACGTGGGATTTAGTGCTACTGCAGGATGCCAGCGGCAACCTAGACTGAAGTCCTGCACAGTCTCATGCGTGGCCTGGCACTGGGGAGGACTGTGCCGCTCTGCTGCATGGACATGCCCTGACTGCAATTTGAAAGAAGTCCCTCATGCACTGAGGGGGAGAAATCAGCCTGGACCAGGCCTCCAGTCCCTCAAGTGCCCCCATCAAACAGACAGGTCAGTACCAACAGCACCTGTATTTGTTCCTGCACAAGTTTTCATCCGCTCAGAGAAAAACTCATCAGCACTTGCATCCACTGTGCAGCGAGCAGCTGCTAAGCAAGAGCTGCTCCACCATCTCAATACCAATCCGGAGCAGTGACATGTCATGTCCACACTACAGCAATAATCATATTTGTACACAGTAAATCTATGCACAATTTCTCTTAGGCCTGTTCAGACAAAAAAGTAATCCACGCCATGAGGAGCCACATTTATTCTAGATATGATTTCCACAGCTTCCTACCACAGTTTAAGATCTACACAAAAAGGAAAA
Organism: Rhea pennata; assembly: GCF_028389875.1. NCBI lineage: Eukaryota > Metazoa > Chordata > Aves > Rheiformes > Rheidae > Rhea > Rhea pennata. The sequence goes on from NC_084680.1 coordinate 8,333,427, forward strand.
GGGCAATATATCACAGCAGGACCCAATCATTATTTTAACAGCATGGTTCTTGTAGCATACACACATACATTTTTGTGGCAATAAGTCTCATATTACCAGTCTCTAAACTAATCAGCACTTGAGTATCAAATGAAGAAAGACGTCTTTCCTTTTTCATTTTTCCTCTTTCCATTTTCACATCAATTATTTCTCTAAATGCTTTTCTACAGCCTGTTTCACCCAGGCCTCCCTGCTTCTGCTCAAGGGACCCTTCATAAATTCATTTTCTAAAAGCCATGGCACTATAACATGCTGCTTCGGAGACAGCTGATGGGACATGGTGAGGTCACAAGTTCTCTTGGGATAGGGATCATTAGAAAGAGATAGAAGACAATTTACTTCGTTTGCTCTCCGCCAGGTGGGTAAACTCCCCAGTTCTCAATTGCTGTTAGTGGAGATGCACCAAGGATGGATATATCCCCTCCTGTTTGCTCAATCTAAAAGAAGGGGACAGCAAACTCCGATTCACCGGCTGTCCTTAGAAGAACCATTCTCTGGCTCAACAGCCGTACATTATATATTACGCCACTGCAGCAGTGCCTGCATAGATCCTCTAAAAAGGATTTACTAGGTTAGACTGCCAGTAGCTAGAAAGCATGAAAACAGCAGAGCCAACAGGTGAACCACAGCTTTGCTTACATTTTTTTGAGGACCTGTTTTCCCTTTCTTCTTAGCAAGCTATAGTAGAGCAAGTCTTTCCCTTTAGGGGCAGGAATCATTTTCTTCTACATTTACAAACAAGTAGGTCCTGGCTTATGACCTGGCATTCAGTAAAATTACAGTATTTCTGGAAGGTCCTTCCCCTGGCGCAGTCCCCAGGAGCCTTGGAAGGTGCTGCATGGACTGTCAGAAGGCAGCTAGTGCAGATCTCCAGCCTTTGAATGCATATTTATGTGCTAAAACTAAAACAAAATAATTCTGGCTATGCTTTTCCACCAGATAGAACCACTGTACCCTTTCCCTAATACATTTAGTGCACACTGCACTCATGGCCCAAGCCTACGACACACACAGGTCCAGAATTTGGGGACGCTCGCAGATAAACAAGCAATTCACACAACACTGCAGCCCCTTCAACGGTGGAAGAGCTCTGCAAGCCATTTATTAACAAACAGCTCCCACAGAAAGAAAAAGTGGGGGTTTGGGGAGGGTGGGAGGAGAAACAACGTGCAATAGAGGTTGTCACAAATAGCTTGCAAGAAAAGAAAAAAAAAGCCACACAAACATCTGACCAGGCAATGGCAGCAGGAGCTGGTTTTAAGATAAGTCACCCGCAGCCTGCACCTTGATCATAGCTGAAGGGAGAGCTTGATAACTAACCCGTGTAGCTGGGATTGCAATTATTTAACGAGGCCAGACACAAGCTGGGGAACAACCCCCCTTCCCCAGGTGTTGTGTGTCTGCACCAGGAGCGGGGAGCCGGGCCGGGCGGGCTGCAGATGATGAATGTGAAGGTCACGGAAGGGAAGGCAGCAGAACCGTGTCTGTCGCAAAATGGGGGGATTGGAGCAGATAGCAGAAAGATAACCCCGTCCTTCCTCCAGCTTCCCTGCGGCTCCTGACATGGCACCCGCGATGGAGGACAGCGGAGCCGGGCTGGGAGGGGATTAAACTTAAACCCCACCACGACCAGCCCTGGCTTTCTGCAGCCGCATCCACCGCCGGGGCAGCCCGGGCCGCCGCCAAACCGCGCAAAAACGCGGCTCGGGGGCGATTTCCCCCACGTTTCTGCCCCCCCCCCCCAGCCCCCTTCCCTTATATAACAGCCGGGCAGGGGCTGCCCCCGGGCACCGCGGCTCGGCCCGCTCGGTGCGGAGACCTGCTCCGCGCACCGCAACGCCCGCGGAGCCGGCTGCGCTGCGCCGCGCCTGCACACGCACCCAGCCGCGCTGCCCCCCACGCACACGCACCCAGCCGCGCTGCCCCTTCGCTGCCCCCCATGCACCCAGCGGCGCTGCCCCCGCGCATGCATCCAGCGGCGCTGCCCCCGCACTGCCCCCCGTGCACCCAGCGGCTCCGTCCCTGCACATGCAGCCAGCGGCTCCGTCCCTGCACCGCACCGGCCGCGCACACGCGAGCGCCGGCTGCGCCCCTGCACCGCACTGCCCCCGCACGCAGCCGCTCTGCCCCCGCAGCCGGCAGCCCTGCGCGGGACGCGGACGCCGCGCTCCGGGGATGGCGGGAGGTGGGGGACACACGACACTTTACCTCCCCACGAAATTCTCCAGCACGGAGCTCTTGCCGGCGCTCTGCCCCCCCACCACGGCGATCTGCGGCAGGTCCAGGTTGGCGTTCTGGCCGATGGCGGCGAAGGCATCCTGCAGCCGGTTGACCAGGGGGATGAGATCCTCCATCCCGCGGTTCCCCATGGCTGCGGCGCTGCTCCGGCACCTCGCGCCGCCGAGGGGGCAGAGCCGCGCCGCGGCGCCCCACGCTCTCTCCGGCGGGACCTGCCCGCCCGCACCGCGCTCGGCTCCGCGCTGCCGCCCGGCTCGGCTCGGCTCGGCTCGGCTCGCCGCCGCTAGGGGGGGGCCGCGGGCGCCGGCGCCCCGCAGCACGCTGGGAGTTGTAGTGCGGGGGGAGGGGGCGCCCCGCCGCGCGTTCTGCGCCCCACAGCGAAGCCCGGCGCCATCTTAGCCCGCCCCGCGCTCCCCGAAACGGGGGCTGCCCCAGGCCGCCGCGGCCGTGCACCCCCGCGCCCGCGGTCGGGCGGCCGTGCCGGCGCTGTGTCTGTGTAGAGGGGCCTCGGCTGAGGTACGGCACGGTTCGGTCCGCGTACCTGTGCCGTTTGGTCACCGTAGCTCCTCGGTTCGCAGCTGGCCGTCGCGCCGACGCACCGGTGCGGGTTAGGTGCTTACACCTGCACGGTTCGGTCCCTGTACCTCTGCGGCTCGCTCGGTGCATCTGCGTGGTTCAGCCGTGACGCCTGTAGGGTCTGGAGAGCGTCCGCGGGCAGCCAGACCGGTGCAGTTCGGCCACTGTACCTGCATGGTTTGGATGCCACCGCTGTACACCTGAGCTGACGCGCCCGAATGGTTTGGTCGTCACACCCGTACGATTCATCTGACAAAACTGTGCAGCTTGGTTATTATAAACGTACAGTTTGGTCACTGTGCCTCTACGGTTTGTCGATACACCTGCGTGGTTTGGTCGATATACCTGTACGTGAGGGCTTTGTGCCGGGGGGCACCTGTGGAACGGCCAGAATATGAGCAATACTTGGCACAATGAAACCAGAGGCTTGCAAAACTGCTTCTGCGTTCCTGCTGCTTGATTTTCATTGAGACATGGATAAAAAACTCATAGATTCCTGTTTACGGCTGCAGAACAGTAGATGTTGCTGCCATTGCTATCATTGATTTACGTTTGATGAGCACATCTTACGTGCTTCCATCGTCTTAAAATTAATTTGTCTACACTAAAGAGGAAACTTTGGTTTTAGGTTTTTTAAAGGGTTATTTTTTATAATGTGAGTCCATATTTGACTTGAAAGTGTACCAGTGAAAACAAGTGTGTTCAGAAAAGAAACCGATGGCTAGTGGTGACTCAAGAGAATAGAGTATGCTGCATTTCAAACACTTCTTCGTCCAAGCTATCCGGGACTCTTGTTCACAGCTTAGATACAGCTGGAGGTGGGTGGGGGAAGGAATAACAACACTGCAACAGATTTTGAGCTTTATTTTTCATTGTAAACAGCCACTCTTTAATTATAATGGTTCTAAGCAAAATTTCACAGATCCGTCAAATGTAATCTATGCAGAAATGCCTGAGTATGCAGAGAAATTGGAACAACTGCTGTGAGGGGTGAATTTACCTCATTTGTGTCAGTGAAGATGCCCAAGGAAAATGCTTTGAAAATGTCACCAGCATTCAGGTAAGAAAGCTGAGGGAGGGAGTGAAAGCTGCTCCGTCTGTGTGGGTAACATTACTGTAGGACACGTGTGGGTTGTTTTAGGGGCTGTCAATGCTAATTTTTTCCATTCAGCAAATTGCCCAATAGATCCAAGCAGAAACAAGCTTCAGAAATGCAAGAGAGGCTGTGGACAAATGAGCATCTGAGCTATTCTGTTCACTTTTGTCAAAGGAACCTGTAGAAAGGACATGGCTTTTCTTTCAAAAGTTGGTACCTCTCCCTTGTTAGCAAAGGAAGGCAAAAATAACAAGAGTATGCCAGACTTAAAAAAAAAATGGTGTCATATTCCTCCCTGGTCAGAGCTGACGTTCAAGGCATTTTCAGATCATGAGGATCTTTAAAGTTTTACCCCCAAAACCGTAAGAGGAAGGTTGTCCTTTGCCAGTGGTTGCTGTAACCTGCAGTTAACCTGCATAGCCCCGATTTTAATGCAGGGGAAATTTGCCCAGCTTATCTCATTGTGATGATGTCAGATAACATAGCGGCATTTCCCATCTAGCTAGTGTCTAAAGGGCTTTGACTTGCCTCCCTTCCCTGCCCCTCTGCCCCCATGAATCCACACCTGCCTTTAATATTCCCATAAAATGCAATCATATTTGATTATGGCTATCAACATTTTTGCTAACAATATAACCATCAAACTATAAATATTGGATTTCACTTCCATCTGGCTCTTTAGCATTCTAAGCAGGTATTTTGCTCTAAGTGAGACCATTTTAATCCAGAAATTATCATTCAGGATGATACCATTCTCTGGAAGAGCTAAAATTCAATTAATACATTCTTTTTGTACCGAGAAAGGTTTGTGAAATAACATTGAAAGCACACTACATCAACAGCTGACATTCAAAACCGGAAAAAAAAGCAGGATTCATGTTGTCAGAGTTGGGGATCTAGTGCAGCAGAAAGGGTGCAGCAACACTTTTTTGCAGGTATTCTTTGAGGTAGTCTGTCTCCAATTTTATTTTTCTATAAAAGTGCTATTTAGATCTCAGGAAACATATGGCCCATCATTTAGGGGTTTGGTCTAATCTACTGAGGTCTCAAGGGGCAAAAGTGCACTGCAGACACTGTAGGGAATTAACAGACTTCTCCAAGCAGATAAGAAAGGCAGAAAAGGGGGGGGGGAAGAGTGTTAAAATTCTGCAGAAATGTTGTCAAACTTTGCACAGATTTTTTCTCTGCAGATCATTATAAGCCTAACACTGTAAGATGCACAAAGTATGTTCCTGCTTCTCCTCTTTCGCAGATGCACTCATAAGTAAATGAGGATACATGTATGACTGCAGCATTACCCTCATGAGAACTCATTAATATTGTGGAGTCTGTCTAAGCAATCCTACAGCCGTTGTAATCATACCCCTTAAAGAGCAGGGAGACCCGAACTCAAGCCTCAAAGAGATTTGATTTTAAGAAGCTTTAGAAACCTACACCTCCCACTGATGAAAATGAGAACTGCAGGCACTCAGAATCCCCATCCTAAGGCCTTCCATTTTCTCTCCTGCAAGAACTGTGATTTGTAAGGATGTTAGCAACAGACAGGCCTTCTGATTCTGCAGTACCTCCTTCCTATGACTTAGCAGCTTGTAGCAGCCATAGGAGAAAAACAGTTATGTGATCATACTTCATGGGAGATACTGAAATATAGGAGAGATCTGGAGATAAAAAAGACTTTACAAACAGGAACAGACAGGAAAAATCTATTTGTGTCTACCTTTAAAAGCCTTGAGATATGTAAGCAAAGAAAAACTAAGAGAAAGACTTTTTTTCCAAGGTGTTGTAAATATTTCTGCCCATACTTTAATATGAATCCCCTAAAAATGCACCTGAGCATAGTTATATCTGTTTCCATGTATTGCTATCAACGTAAAAACAATATATCCAGTCCTGCGAGAAGAAAGAATAAAAAGCATGGAATATAATTACCTTACAAGTCTCCTAGTCATCTGCAAACTATTTCTCAGAAGTACAGATGCCCCACAGTTCCCGTTGACCCCAGCAAGAACTATGAATGTTCAGAATATTTCACAGTGGATCATGAACTGGATGCTCCTGGTCCTTCGGTTTCGTAAGAAATATTTATAAATAGAATTAAGAATATAAACTCCAAAAAGGATCAGAGATAGGATTGTCACTATATGTATCAATATGGAATATATTATACAGCTAATGAATAGTTAAAAAACAATAAAATTAACCTCCTAAATTGTTTCTAGCTCTGTAGGCAGCTTTACATAGTCATATAAATTTTTAAGTACAAGTTTTGTGCTTTAGCATCATTGATGCTTTGTAGTGTCAATTGCTCAGAAGGAAAGGTCCCTCTCTAGTATTCCTATTTGTTGGAAAAGCTATTTGAAAGAGAAGCAGCCTATATTTTTGCAATTTTCAAATAAGTAGTTTGTCTTTCTATGATAAAACAGTGAAATGCTTTCTTATTTTCTATTGTGAAACAGGAAATCTGCTGAACTGGTCTAAGAATCCCTCAAAAAGAGGTTAAAAAAAAAATTAATTTAGTGTACAAGACACCAGGTCAGGTTTATTTTTTTTTTTTGGTGTAACTCCACAGAAGTCAGAATATAGTCCATCAGGAGAGGGATCTGGACATGGATGTGTGTTTAAATATTTTAAAAGCAGCAAACCTGAGTTCACTCGGCTTTCTACATCCAGAGAGAAGATACAAGATAGTGACAGAAATATATTTTACCCTGTGAGACTGAAAATCATTGATAGAAGCTGTTTGGCCATGTGGCATAAAGGGTGTAAAAGATGTATGTTAGTTTATATGCTGTGGGCTTGTCCTGTCAGTCAGGAAATATTGGGAACAGGCTTCTAAAGCAACAGAGCAAAGATTGGATGCAAGTATCTTAATGCACAGATCATCTTGCTTTAAAATACTGTGTGCTACTGCTTTCATGTATCTGAGTATAGCATTCCTACATATAAAACAGACGTGGAAAATAGCAGAACTCCAGTAGTTAATATCAGCACTTAAGAGCAGAGCTAGTGAAACACGAAATCAAATGTTCCCTATTCTTTAAATGGATAGGCCCCAAAAGCAGAGGGGTACTGCTTTTAAGTACTTTAAAGTTCCATAGATCTTTTTCTCCAGGTTGGGAGGTTCAAAGATATTAAGGTAGGAACTCCTGTCATATCCTAGTAAAATGGGTAACGCCATCCTTGCAGATTTCAGTTACAAATATAGGCACCTCCATTTCTTGGTGCTGTCATAGGCACTAAGAAACTGAGACTGTGGAAACCAGAGACTGCTTTTGAAAATTCAGTTGCGTGCATCTCCACCAAGGGTTTGATAGCAAGTCTTCCTCAAAGCCAAAATTAAAAAATATACAATTGTACAATCCAGTCTTGTTCTGTAAATTGGAAATGTCTAGCCCCATTTCCTGTGCTGTTAACTTACACCCTGTGCGTGACCTTCAGACTTAATGGTGTGATTTGCTAAATCTAGAGCCTTCTGTTCTGGGTTCATTTAAACCATCTCTAGCAGTTGTGATAAGCACTTCTGATGCATACATCTCTGAAGATCAACCTTTGGAATGTAGGTTGATAAAACTGCAGGTGTTTTTGCTTTACAGTTAGTTCTACAACCTTAGTTCTGTCTTTTGGGTGTCCAGCTAGCACAGGGGCTAGCTGGGCATCTGTAAAATCATAAATGAACCCCTTGTCTCATCACTGCAAACTAGTCAGACTGGTAGTTTCTGTAATAGCTAACTTATAGGAGCAAAAATGATAATTTATGTGAAATGATTTGAAATAGACTCCACATATGTTTTCTACTCCATGTACGTGTTCCCTGGGATGATGCTTAAGCTTTAATGCTTAACCGGAGAGCATTTGCTCTGTGTGCAGACAGCTTTGACTGCCTGGATAAAGGACTCTGGGCATTATCCCAGCCGGTCATTGGTTAATACAGATGGTCATCTCCAAATTGATTATTGTAAAATCAGGACAGTATGAAAAGACCCGAAGGAAAAGTCAGCATACACTGCTTTGTTGAAAAGTATTAATGATAAGTGTTTATCACCAATGATTGTGTTCAGCTTGCAATACTTTCAGCTAAAAATCAATCCTGCAGCCTTTAATGATACAAATAGTCTTTATTGGCATGAATGATAAGACTATTTATACAGTAATTATTGCAGGTTGCATTCTCTAGAACAGCAAACAGCTGAATGCATCTTTGCCCGAGCTAGGTTTCATATAAGAAGAAATGACAGTCACAGGATTTTTTTTTCCATATAGTGGCAACGTGTATCGGATAAACACTTAAATATTAATTCGCTACTTTTGGAAAAGTGCCACAGGAAACATTTTGCTGCAAACTCTACCCCCCCCCCCAAAAAAAAAAATAAAATAAAAAAGGAACAGATGGACTTGCTAAAAAGTAATCTCAAGCTACAATGGAGAATAATATTGCAATAATCCCTGTGTGCTTTCTTGCAGGTTCTCGTGGCAGGTTCGCCAAGACGTGAGCACAGCAAATGGCCACAGAGGGTGCTGGGTTGGGTCGTTTTATTTTCCGACTCTGCGAGACAGGTAGCAGAGATTCCCCCGGACCGTCTGAAAAACCCAAGCAGACGCCCAGCAGTGTGGGCCGCGAGGTGCTGCCCCTCCTGAGCCGTCCTCGGCCCTGGCCAGGCGGAGCCCGTCCCCTCCGGGCGCCCCCCGGGCCATCGGGGCCGCCCTGCCGCGGAGCTGCCCCGCGGCGGCGGCTGCCGCTGCCCTCGGCGGGAAGATGGAGGCGGCGGCCGGCGGGGCGGGGCGGGGAGGGGAAGGGAAGGGAAGGGAAGGGAAGGGAAGGAAGGGCCGCGCGGGGAGGCCCCGCCGCGGAGCGGAGCCGAGCGGGGCGGGCGGGAGCGCGTTTCGGAGGTGGGGTTTGGGAACCTCCTCCGGCGGCTGCCGCTCGCCGTGACCCCGAGGGGAAGGAGGAGGAGGAGGAGGAGGCGGAGGAGGAGGAGGAGGAAGGGGGGGGATCGGCTCCGTGAATGAATGGGCGGCGGCGGCTCCCCTGCTCAATGGCTGCTAGGCTGATACGCACCAGCCCCGCAGCCGGTGCCTCCCTCGCCCTCCCGTGTTTTGTCTCAGGCTCGCCCTGCTCGGGGCTCCCCAGACATGTTCAACCAGCAGCAGTTCCAGCAGCAGCTGCTGCAGCTCCAGCACCTCCTCCAGCAGCAGCAGCAGCACCACCACCACCACCACCCCCCGGCGCAGCAGGGAGGCCGGTAAGCGCCGCTACGCGAGGCCGGGGATCGCGGGCCTGGCGCCGGGGGACCCGCTCTCCCCCGGCTCCCTCCGGCCCTCCTCGCCCCGCGGAGGCCGGAGCCGGCTCTGGCGCGGCGCCCGCCCTTCCCCGGCGAGGAAGGCGACAAAGGGAGGCGGGGGCCGCCGGGGCGGGGGGGCGCCGAGGGAAGCGGGACCACGGCAGCGGCGCGGGGGGCTGGGGGGAGCGAGGCGAGAAGGGCCCCGGGGGCGGCGGCGGAGGCCGCGGTGAGGGGCGTTACAGCGCGGCGCCGGCCGCGTCTCTCCTCGGCGGGCGTGGGGGAGGCGCGCGGGGCCGCTCGTCGCGCTGCGCTGCGCTGCGCTCGCTGAGGGACGGAGCGCGGCGCGGGGCGGGTCGCGACCAGCGAGATGCCCCGAAGTCAAGTGTCTCCCCTTCGGGCGGAGGAGGGGGCTCGGACAGCACCCAGGCTGTTGGGGGCGGGCGTCCGAGGGGCGCTCAGCTAAGAGAGATGAGAGGAAAATGCCTTTTCCTGCTCACATGTATATACGCGTCTCGCGGAACCTTATTAAATAGATTATATTGCAGTGATTGAGCTTCCTTTCAGATGTATCTCTTTTTCCTTTTGCTGCATCTCCCACTCAGAATGAGATTACCGGATGCTCTTTAGGCAACTTATTTCTGCCATGAGACTCACTCAGTTGAGGATACGAGGGCGAGTGGAGGGGGCCTGTGGATTTGTTTGTTTGTTTTGGTAAAAGAAAATGACATCTGCAAGCCATAAAAGGGCAAATAAGCAGTGTTTTTCTAAAACATAGAAGAGAGAAAACAACTATTCTTATCTGAGAGCAGTTCTTATCTAAGAACGGTTGTCCATGATGAGCCAAGATATGTACAACTGATAGAAAATCCCTGAAATGATCTGCTTATTTACAGTTACTGTTCTCTCAAAAGCCTTATGTGCTGGAAATTCAAAGCAATGGGATGTGAATTTAAGGTGAAAGTTGGTTCATTATTTAATAGTGATAATATTTATTTGTATAACAAATAGGTTTTAGAGCTAAAAGTGGGAATCTTTCTGGTCTACTGGAAATAGAGATGTCTCTTAAATCTTTCCTTCACTTTTATCTGTCCCGTACTATATGCAAAGTTGCCCTTATACTGAAAATGTTAGTATGCGGCCGACTAAGAGAGAGCATGACTGCATCTTATTCTTTAAAAATATAGCTTTTCCAGAATAAATTGCTTAGCTCTGGGATTGGAATAATATCGAGAAGCAAACATGAAGTTTAACTGCTAAAAATACTGTTAAGAGTTGTTTTTTGTTGCTTTTTTGTTTTTTGTTTTTATCAGCCTGGATATTTTGATCCGTGTTTGTACCTTTTTACAGCCCTGACAGATTTAGCTGTGTCAGCAGTAGTTGTTAGAGGTAGGCCTGACCTTGTAATCGCCTAGAGAAATGCATGCCAGTTTCTTCAAGCTTTTCTCTCCCGTCTGCTCCACCCTCTTTAGGACTGGAGAGTCCCTTTCGGCTCATTTCTTCCCCCTTATGTTTTAAATATGAAGCCCTTGCTTTATTTTACTCTTCCATACTTGCAGTTAGGGGGCACCATTTACAATTGTGACCTGTCTGGCTCTGTGAGGGAGGTGTAAATTTTGGAAAATGTGCTTTAGGCTATTAAGAAAACTCTGGTTTTTTAGAACTTTTTTTTTTTTTTTGTTTATTTGTTAAGTGTAGTTGCTGATCTAAATCACTAGTTTCCAGTGATGAGCTGCTGCATAATTCTGGAGATCTGCAGTCAGCTCCTGAGCTTTTTTTGTGCTACTTGACAGGTTTTATGTGGGCTTGGTGCTGAGGAGTTCTCTCTGACCTCAAATTCCTTGATAGACAATCTGTCAGCTTTGGAAATTCCAGGAGAGTGGAAGAAAGAGGATACAGTGTTGGTGTACAGTATCTTTTAATGCATGTATATGAGCATTTCAGCTGTTCTTTGCTCCTCTGTTTTATACTTGTTCAAATTAAATTGAAGGGTAGTTCTTACTGGATTGGTATGATTAATACCTTCTTTTCCAGGGGTTTACCACCACCACAGCAGCAACAGATGCTGAGCTTACGGGCAACGAATCAACCATCACTACTCAATGCCAATCCTATGCTTCAGCGGGCCTTACTCATGCAACAGATGCAAGGTACTGTCGTTATGGGAGACGCTTACTTAGTGCAGCTATTTAATCACCCTTCATGGACTGAAACCATAGTATGGCTAGTTCTTGCTGAAGCACTGCAGTCTCTGTATTTGGCAGTTCTGTTTGTCTCCTTTTTTTTTTGTCTTCAAATTTGTTGATAGTCCGTATCATAGAGGTTCTTCAGCTGTTGAAAATCTCATGTGCCCAAATGTTCACAACTGGAAACAAAAATAGAAGTTATCAGTTTAGATACTCGATATTTGTTTTAGAAAAGCCTTCCCTTTTAGAAGTGGTACTAGAGTATTTTTCACTTGAATATATTTAGATAAAATACTTAATTTTAATTGTTTATTTGTCTTTCTCAGGTGGGAAGGTTAAATAGTTTCTTCTGTTGTCTGTTACATATGCACTAATATTCTTTGCAGAAAGAGATATTGATTTTTCTCTAAGCCTAGTGAAGTAGAGACAAATAAAGTGTATCATGGTGAGAAATAGTTTGGGTTTCAATTGTCATGTGAAATTTTGGTTATCTCAAATGACTGCCAGTTTGTATGGTGGATAATGTCACTGTTCTTCCATCTTATGTTTTCAAAGCAAGTAAAATTTTGCTGGATTTGATATATTTTCAAAACAAATTTAGGAAGCTGCCGTAATAGTATGCTAATGTGAAGGTATTAAGAATAAAGCTATGATTTTTTTTTAATTCTATTTTAACCTCGTAGCTCTTTTCAACAGAAGAAAATCAGTATATAGGGATAGTTTTAAATTACCTAGGTTAGATTAATGACTAGAATTTTTTGTCTTGCTTGTGAATCATGCCCAGATGTGAACACAATAGATTTATTCTGCATGTTGTTAACTTGCCTTTTGTTCTCTCTTGCCCGTTTAATGAGAGGGCTCTCTAGTGACTCCAGTGGCTCTCTACAGATCTCTCTCCGGTTGTAGGGAAACTGGCAGTGATTAAAGGACAAACCACTTACTGAAGATTAACATGTGTATTTGTGTCAGGAAAAAGTTTGAATCCACTTTAGTCAGTCATATTCCTTTTGATACCTTTGATGTTAGCATAGGCTGAGCTTTTCTCTAAAGGAGAATCTTTTATTGAGAAGCTGTATAGGAATAGTGTGCCGAGGACCAGAGGCAAGTTAGATACATCAGGAGGACAAAGTGTATTAATGACTGCTCAATTAATGACATTCTTATCTAGTGTTGTTTCTTTTTCTTTTCATTCTTACTTGCTACATTGAATTGTGACTTGTCTTTTGATAATCTATATCAGCTAGCCATGGGTAGCATGTAGTGTAGTTAGTGTTCACTACAGCCCTTCTTAGGGATCTGAATTTTTTGGTCACTCAGATTTGGGTTACATGTAAGAATATCTAATGCTGTAGTATTTCTGTACCCAAGAAACACCAACATAAATAATTCAGTGACTGCATGTGGCTTCAGCAGTGGGAATAGGAAAAAATAAATAATCTTGAAATGGAGGTACAGTTCTTCAAAGGTACTAAATGAGGAGCAGCAGCTAATTTATTGCTAAATACATATTTTAATACACTTTCATGTTTTTGCAGTAAGAGATTACTTATGATAAATAAGAAGAGATTAAATTGCTTTTAAAGACAAACATGAGGGAAGTACTTCCTATTGTGTTGCAGCCTTTAAACAGTGTAGCTTGGCTTTTCAGATTTTTGGGTGCTGATCTCTAAACTTCTCTGGCCTGATCTTAACAGCTACTAGCAGACAAGATTTGCACTAATTTGAGAGAAATAAACAACAGGAGTATAAATGCTGGTTTCCAGAAAGATGCACAGCTGCTGAAGATGAGGCTGAGGCATCTGTGTACCTCTATTCCTTCACCCCTAAAATGGGGATTGCAAAGACTGCCTTCATGGAAAAATTGTTGCAACTTAGTTAATAGTCTGTGGATGCTGAAGAGAACTGTTCAGAAAGCAGACTATTATAATTGGAAATGGCAGCGTCTCAAGTGTCTGAGTTGAGGCTGACATGTTGAGCTTGTATGATAACCAGGTGGCAGAGAGGACTGAAATCTCGTATTTGAAAAGTCCAGTGTTATTTTAAAGGAAATGTTGTTGCTGGCCTGTGTTAAATAGTGTCCATATTATGGCTTGAGCTGCCAGCTGCACAAATGTGGGATGACTTTTTCCTTTTTGCAGAGAATTTCTGTAAAATGAGACCTTGTTTTGTTGTGAACACAAGCACCAGTGTGCTCAGATTAAGTAATTGCTCTAATGATCGAAGTCTGCAGTGACAATCATGAATAATAGCCCAATGCATAGTAATAGTTACTATGACGTGAGATTGCTGGATGGGGGCAAAAAGGGTAAAGTATAGAGCACTCATAAGTGCCCAGAAAAGCACAGTGTCTTGTGTGGGGGAGCTTTGCCCCTCTTGCCCTGCTGCTCGTATGAGTGGGAGATTTTCTCTCTCCTTTGCACTTCAGGTTGGTGATGTACCATATGTTTGCATTTGTAGGAAACTTGCGTGGATTTAACATGACAGCCCCAGCACTGCAGCAGTTTTTCCCTCAGGCTACAAGACATTCCCTCCTGGGGCCACCACCTGTTGGGGTCTCGTTAAAGCCCACACGGCTGGGCTTCCCCAGCCTTCCCTTCCAACGGCAGAACCGGATTTTTCGCAAGGTGGGGTTGTGATTTCCAACTGTTTGGGAGCTTTGTGCTCTTCTTGCATTTGCAGTAATTGGCTGTATTGTGGATGAGAATAAAAGAGAAAGGAGAAAGCCTTAGAATGAAAACTGCTTTAGCACCATGCTGCTGACATCGTCCTTCCCTAAGGTTCTTGTGGTCCATATTTACATTTATGATGCAAAGGTTTCTTGTCCTTTCTTGCCCAGGACCAAGAATTTCTCATAGCAGAACTGTTTAGATCTAAAATAAAAGGAACCTTTAGAAGTATCTACTTCAAAGTAATTACAGTAGAAGAAATTCTGGCTGAGTATTTTGCACTTTACTTCACAGAGGCTGGAGTGCTGCCCTTTAGTCTCCTAGAGCAGCACCCATAAAGCCTCATTCTGCCTGGGAACTGAACAAGCTGATGACAAATGCCTATTATAAGAGGTTGGGATATATCACTCCAGGCTGCTGTTCCCAAATGACTTGCTACATGGACAAGTCACTGTGCCTCTTTGGGCTTTTTTTAAGATCAGGATCATACCTATTCATGAGGGTGTCATGAAACTTAATTGCTGAATGCTTAAAACATTTTGGAGGAATCCTGACTGAATGCTGCTGTATAGTAGCAGAGCTTTTGGAGTACCAAAACTGCAGCTTGTTTTTCCCCTTTGACTTGCCTCTTACTCCTTCTACTGTGAAGACCTCTTTTGTCCTAAATCTATTCTTCAGTTAGTTGACCATCACTTCTCTTCTTTTAAGATTAACTTTTGTATGTCCAATCCCATTCTGTCAAAAAGATGTGCTGAATAAAGTAGCTTTCCACTCTTGGACTGTCTTTTCTCCAGAGGGAAAAAGAGTAGTAGTTATTTGGGACTCTTCTTCCTCTCAGCCGAAGCATATCTTGACAGGGTCTTTCTGAAGCAACCCTGCTCTCTGTAGCAGCAGGGTCTCCTACAGCTGCTATTTAAAGCACCAAACAAATTAAAGGGGTGTTTGTGGTCTGGAATTCAAGTGCATTGCTCTGTTCAGCTATGTAAACTTGCTTGAAGCAAGAAAGTCCAATGTAAACCATGTATATCCCCCTCCTCCCTTCTTCACCATGTGTTGGAATATCCCAAAGTAAGACTCTGGTGCTTTAGGTGACATGTTGAGTTTGTGGAAGGACAGAGAGCCGGCTGTGAAACTCTCTGCCTATTGCAGGATTTTCAGAGGGTCCCTGACAGGAAGCGAGAACTAGATCCAGGTTCTTCGTCTCAGACGCAAGGTGATGAGAAAATGGAAATCC
This sequence comes from Rhea pennata, assembly GCF_028389875.1. Lineage (NCBI taxonomy): Eukaryota > Metazoa > Chordata > Aves > Rheiformes > Rheidae > Rhea > Rhea pennata. The sequence continues at coordinate 8,348,738 of NC_084680.1, forward strand.
CAGAGGAAGTGCAAGCAGGGTCAGAGCAGAACAACTCCTCACCCTCCACAGGTAAGAGGGAGCCTGTAGTAAAACAAATGCATCTAGGCATGATAAAGAATCTCTTGACTATTTTTGCAGACTGGAGATGGTTTTAGTCTTACTCAGCTACTCTTCTCTGTAATTGTAAATATCTGAACTGCCTGGGGGAGTTCTCTGCTGTGTGCTTCATGTATCCTTTTTACTTGGATTTTTCTTTTTTCTTTTTTCTTTATTTTTTTTAATAAACTGACTCCATATCTCTTGCATGTAAGCCTCTCAGAAGTCACTTTGACAGTGAGCCCCTTTTAAAATGGTGAGAGAAAAAAAACTATCTTGAAATTAAAGCTTCTACATTTCCTTATGCATGCTGAACTCAACATGTCATGGAATCAAACACACATAAAGCAAAACCAGTTGCAATCAACGTTTTAAGGAAGAGATGAGTTGAAAGAATACTTGAATTCTGGTTGTCAGAATGAAAACTTTACAGTTTCTGATACGATAAAGACATGGGAATGTGATCTTTGATTGAAGAGTGCACAATCTAAAAATGTAGGCAAATGGTGAGGTTGCGACTAGTGAACTTGTTCATATGCACTGGGAAAAACTACTGAATTAGTTTCAGATTGATGTCTTACCTTGGTATGTATTAAAGTTCCTAAGGTCTGTGTTCTCCTCACCTACGTATAGCACTAAGGCTGCTTAGTGGACAGAAACACAGATCTCTTCCTGGGCCATGCCTCTTACAGTGACATCTGCAATAGAACTCCATCTCTTAGATTATTATTAATTTCTTGAATTAGCTAACCTTGTCACTGTCATTTGCAAAATCAGAATAATCAAATGGATAGTATTACTTACTCTTAACATAATTTTATTGGCATTGGCCATTCTGTCAGGGAACATGCTTTCCTAAGGAGATCTTCTGTTTTCCTACAGAGCCAAGAACTCCAACAGAATCTGTGTTGAACATTGAGCCTGCAGCAAAGAGACTGAAGAGGTATTTATTGAATACATTATTAAAATAGTCATTAGCTGTAGAATTGTTGTCTAATTTTATTTTTCAGTAATTTGGGCAGTACTGTACTGGCCTGATGTCTGACATTTGAAAAGTATTTTAGATGTTCATGGACAACTCAGAAAATCTTACAGTGTTTGCTGAAATTTAGGGGGTTGTAGGGATTCCTCCTGATGGTGACCCAGCAAGGGGAATGAAAAATAAGAGATGCATCTTGTAAGCATGTAACATAATGGAGTGTGGTCATTTGTTCCCCTGCCTGAGTTCCTGTAAGAAGCAGAGTTCTTTTCCGTTTTAATATATTTCTCTAATTTTCCTGCCAAAATGCTAAAAGAGAAGTGAGCAGGCAGGTATCAGCAGAGAGGAAAAGCTTTGGAATAAGCAGGTTAAAGCAGGTATGGGAGAGGGTAATTTATTTTTAGGGATGAGAAGGGGAAGGGAATTAATACTCCTTAGTTCTCGGGCCTCTATCCATGAGTGTTGGGTCCTGTATCTTCTGAAAAGATTGTACTGCCAGTCCCCCTGTATCTTGGGTATAAATAAACAAAGGCACTCCTGTTATCTTCGAGGGAGGAACAGCGCGCAGGCCTGCCGGCCATAGCAGGCCCGTTTGGCATTCCCCACTTCTCCGACTGGTACACGAAGGGACAGCCAAGGCTGTGTTGCCATCTAGCGGGAGGGGCCTGTTATGTAGCTCCTTATGCCATCTGTGCGGTGCTGCGTCTCTCCCAGAACTGTCCCTGTTACGCTTGTGCAGTGGGAGCAGAGGAGGAGGGAGGGAATGAAGATTTCTGGAGGCACTGATTTGAGAGCTCTCCAACATATGTTAATGCTTATGAGTCAGGACTCCTGGGTCCTCTTATCTTCCCTGTTAGCAATTCACTCTGTAATTTCGGACAAGTTTCTTCACCTCTTTCTCTAATAGCTAGCTTTGGGGAGAATATTCCAGGATTAATTTGATGTTCAGATATTGATCATGTAAAACATAAAAAATGATAAATATTATGTAGTCAGGGATCATTGTGAATTATGGATTCTATGAATTAGCAAGAAAGTGAATATATTCAGTTGAAGCTCAGATGAATGCATTTAAGCATTTGCTTTGTTAATTTGTTTGCCAAAGCTAATTTAATTTTAATTACATTAATATTTAATAGAGTATTAATTAAACTACTGTTATATACATTGAAAAAAGAATGAAGTCTAAGGAATGATGGTTCTCACTGCAGCAAGCCTGCTACTAGGAGAATCCATTCCTAAACAGCAGTTAGGGGCTGCTAGGTTTGCTGTATGTATTATAGTTGATATTTAATTAGAATAGATCCTTCCTTATTTCTTTAGGAAGTGTTTCAGTTTACTTACTATGATGGATCTCTGAAAAAGATAGTTTACCGTTCTCATATTGCCCTTCATTGATGAGGATAGATCTCCCTCATTCACATCACATATTTTTCCTTTCTTGTTTCATTCTGTCATTTCACTTTGGCCAGGAGTACCGGACTCCTCCTTCATTTCAGGTTTTTCCCATTCCTGCCTTTTCTCCTACATGCCATCTATATGGCTGAAACAACATCCTCGTTCCAGGGCAGAAAGCCCTCATCATCTTTAAATCCACCTTGAACACCCACTTCTTCTAGCATGGCCTGACAAGTATCCATGTAATATCATTTCCTCCTTAGCTCCGGCTTGTGATGGTTTTTGCTCCCCTAGATCTGAGTTTAGACTGCAAACCCTTGCCCTGGAGTGCTGTCACCATCTGTGTGTGGTATGGTGTTAAGCCTGCTGGCAGCACTTGACAAATAATGCCAGCAACTCTTGTTTTCTTCATGTTTACACTGCCCAAACCCTGCTGCATATTTATAGCTGTGTAACCCAGTTACATTATCACTTATCAATCTGATAAATTATGCGGTGTATGTGTGTTTGGATCATTGGATTCAGTACCTGCACTGTCTGCATTCTTGCTTGCGCGGAATGTTGCAGGCAACAGTCACTTGGCAGAATACCACTAGCTGGTGGGATATAGGGCTGGCCTGAGAAAAGACATTCAAGCTGTGGTGAAGTGTTAGTCCTGATGGAGACATGAGGGATAGAGAAAGATACTTTAAAGCAGATTTTGTGCCCTTCGTCAGGCAACCATTTATTCTTACCAGTCCCCTCAGGATCTTTTTTCTTCTTAGAGCAGATCAGCAATAACAAAGAAAACAAAGCAAACTCATTTGATATATATCTTGTCCAAACAAACTTCCTGCAAAAGCAGAACTGTGGGGACTCTAGAGTGAAACATAACTGGTAAAAATACAGCAGCCAGTTATGATGAAATCCCTGTAAGACATAACTGAGAACCTCTTTGGTTCTGACAGATCTCTCCTTGTTCCTTTCTTCCAGCTATCCCTCATACACAGAGCAGCCTGGAATAATGTCCAGATACTGCAATTTCCCTGCAGGTCACTGAGACAGGAATGAGTTCTCAGAGGTCTTACTCAGAATATTTCCTGTATGAGATTATTCCTCTTTATCTCTCATGCAGGAGAGGGCTGTTATCCAAAGAATGAGTTCTGACAACTTTGGATGGATTATTTGGCTGCTGTTTCTGAATCTGTTCTATAATGCCCACTCTGCATTAGTTTTGTGTGTTTGTTTATTTTTTGTCAAATCCCTGCTTGAAATACCACTTCCAATAGTTTACTTATTTGAGGGAGTTTAGTGGAGAGCATGGTGGTTTAAACCCCAGCCTGTATATTGGTGTGTCTTTGAACCTCTTGGTCTGTGACATGGCAAATAAGGTTATTCTCTTGATATCTTTGAAGCGTGACGGAAGAATCTACATTAGAGGATGCAGCAGGCAGCAAGGAAGCAGGAGAGTCGAGCACACATGTCCAAGCTGATGGTGAGTTGTTGGGCACCATGTCCGTAGATGTTTGTGTTTTTAAGGCGCTCCTTTCTGAAACTGCACTTAACACTCAGCATCTGTAGGTCCCATGAGCCTCTTCAGAAATGTCCTCCTCCAACCATGTAGGATGGAGGAAGGAGAAGAATATCTAGGAAACGTATTTGAACATAGTACCCTAAAAGCTGTTGTTGTAGCCTACCAAATGCAAGTGATGGGAAGAGTTTTCCTCTTTGATAAGGATTCTTTGGAAAAAGGCTTATAGACTAGGCTTGTGGCCAAACATCACTGTGAGCAGCAATCCCTGACTTCATTCACCTGCTGCTTTGTTTCTTTCTGTGGTTGTTTTGTTTTAAGGCAGCTAAAAGAATTCTCTGTTTCTAGGTACAGATAGGGTGAAGGAGTACACAGCTGAAGACCTCTCTAAAGAGAGGAAATTCTCTGAGGAACCAAAGGTCCCTGAGGTGGGTAGACACTACTCCATGCAGACTAACTGGGACAGAACATACAGCCTCCCCCTCCATTGCAGAGATCCCTGTTGACACTGGGAATAAGATAGCACCCACAGAGCCTGTTATACCAAATGCCTTTCCCATGCAACAGACATTAACCTGGGTCCTTAAGTTGTGTAAACTGTGAAAACAGATAAAGATTTAGCCATTTTTTCCTGAATCAGATTTGATAGTCTTCCATAACTGGATATATTTGTGGCTTAGTGATCTTTCAGATCTGTCATCCTGCCCTTGTTTGATTGGTTCCATCTTCCATTGGGTGTGGTGCAGAATTGCCTTTAGTTCAGCAATGGAGAAGCATGAGCTGATAGCATCTCTTACCAAGATACTGTTGCTCCAGTCTCCATGGACAGGATAATATAGTGTCTGCAGAAGCTATAGCAACAACTGCCTGTACTAACAAGCCTGTTACTAATGACATGGGCATTGCTGATCTAGCAGTGTTGGGAGAAGGAGTGTGTATAAGGGTCTTTTTGATCAGCCTCCTGTGCATTCAAGCATAAATGCATTTTCTTAATGGATAGGGAGCACAGGTTGCATTTAAAAAGCAAGGTAAAATCTGTAGTTTTTCCTACAGAGGGATTGGAATCAGTCTTGACCTTTTATTTTGGCAGGTATTGAGCTCCGGAGGTTCACTGAAAGTGACTATCCAGCAGAGCAGTGAGAGCAGAGCTATCAGTACAACAGCTTTGAAACCAGGGCACTGGACCTGTGAGGTGGGCACAGCTGATCCTAGCCCTGAATCAGTCCTTAAATTCTACTGTTACATCTGCAAGACTGACTGCTGCAGTCAGCAGGTATAAATCATCAGGTCTGATGGGAATGGGAGGGACAAGGGAAAGAACTGGATGGCCAGCTGCCATGGGGAAGACATGCAGCAGGAGACATGTTAGCAAGAGCTCATGCTTTAGGAACAAGGAGCATAAGAAAAGCTCTCGAGCAGGAGATAAAAACTTGTTCTAAGCAGCTGGCAAGCAACGTGCTAGAGAACCAGTGTGGGTGGACCCACAGGCAACCATGCTCTTAAGCTTTTATACCAATTCATTGTTACACATCAGTCAAGAGAATGGAAAGCATAGCTCATACTTGTTATTTTTCTGTATTTTGAATTCATCTATATGACTTTCTCCTAACTTACCTCTTAGAATTTCCAATCCCACATGGCTGGGATTCAACACCAGCAGCGACTTGGGGAGATTCAACACATGAGCAATGTTTGTTTTGTCTCTCTACTGCCCATGGTGAAGGAGCGGAAGATGCTGACAGAGAAAGATGGGTAGGTGTTGGTGTTTTATAGAAAACAAAATCTGAACGTGGACCTAACAAAATTTTTGTGTGGACCCACAAAGGTTGCAAAATTCCTCACTGTATCAGTGTTACGGGTGGTAAAGTGCAAAATCCTTGTAGTTTCTTGGACTTTAATCTCTTTCAAGCAAATCTACTGCTGAAGAACTCCAGTGTTGACATCAACCTGCTGTGTAGTTTTTCATACAGCTTGGAGATTTGTTTTGACTGGTGCCTTTTTGTCAACATGAGTTACATGAAGATGTATGAGTGGCAGGGAAGGAGCGAAGATAAATACCAGTCTGTGAAGATAGGTATGCTTAGGAAAATAATGCTGAGAACAGATTGCAGGCTGCAGTATTCCTTGGAGAATGTAAAAAGGTGTGACTTATATCTCTGTTCTCACTTCAGAGAGACCCAGCAACGATGGTGTAACACTTGTCAGATACACTTCACAGGGGATCTAATCAAACATCGCAGGACCCAAGAACACAAGGTATGCTATGTTTGTTAACATAGCATGAATTTCTTCTTTGTCCTGACCTTTCATGGAGATTGAGTGGAAGTGTCTCACATCTCGTTTTCCACAAGCAGCAAGGGAAAGATGATTGGAGAGGAGAGATGCATGGGAAGTTCTGCCTGTAATATTCTCACTGCCTGAGGGCAAGGCCATATTACCTGCTGTCTCTGAACACTGGTGTTGGTTGAACCACCAGGTGTCATACTAAATTAATACCGCCTGAAGCACCTTTGGGTTGTGGTTTTGTTTTAATTTTTTTCTGAATAAGTATGGTCTGTCATCTTCTTGTATGCACAGATACTTACCTAATCAATTATAATTGAATAGAGGAATATTTGGTGGGCAGTGTGTAAATATTCAAGTTAAAATTTGGGCAGGACACCATAGTTACTGGCTCCTAGGGGACAAGTGCAAGGACACCTTTTATAAACCATGTATGTTCTGCTCTGCACATACATTCTCCATCTCTTTGGCAGTAGGGATCCATTTCTGCTGTAAAGACGACTCATTTTTGTGGTCTCCCTGTTCTAGGAAGGGCTGTGACTTTGTTTCAGTGAAGATTTATCTGCATTTCTCCTAAAGTGATGCCTCTTGTGACTTACTGGATCTTCTCGTCCCTCTTTCCTCAGTTGGCCAAACGCTCACTCCGTCCTTTTTGCACTGTCTGCAGTCGCCACTTCAAGACCCCTCGCAAGTTTGTGGAGCATATGAAATCCCCTGAGCACAAACAGAAAGCCAAAGAGGTAATATTACCTGAGGAGAGATCTGTGCAGCATTGGAGGCAGCTGTGCTGTAGAGCATGTTAACTTTCAGATTTCCTGACTAAGATGACGAAGAAGGCATGCATTTCTTCCAGCCCTGTTCTTCTCATCTTTGTCTGGAGTTCCATTATCAGAACTTAAAGAAATGAAGGAAAAAAGGGCAAGGTTTGGATGCGTCTAGAAGCAAGATAGCTTTGTCCCTCTCTTGCAGCCTCATCTAGGCATCAAATGCAGTTTGTTCAGCCATCGGGTGTCTTCCTTGGTCAGGTGGAGTGTGCAAAGTTGGTCTGATCTTTCTTTTCTGTACCTGATAGGTGAGGCTGGGAGAGAAGGAGCTGGGCAGCCCAGAAGATTCGGAGGAGTTAATTACAGTGGATGCTGTTGGCTGTTTTGAAGACGATGAGGAGGAGGAGGAGGAGGAAGAGGGAGCTGGTGAGGAGGAAGACCTTGATGTAGTGCTGGTAGAGAATGAAGATTCTGCTGCCAAGCAGGTATGCCATGACAAAGGAGAAAGTCTGATCTGAGAATCTGCTCTGGGCTCTTGTAATTTAGTTGGTCTTTGCTGACTGAGCTAAGGATTTCAATTGTCCAGCGGGAGGATGAGGACTCTGGGATTCTTCCAGAGCACACAGGATGTGCAAAAGAGACCCATACACTACTCATGGGATGGAGAAGGGTTTTTCTACTATGCTGTGCAGTTTCTACTGGTGTTTTCGAACATTATCTTGCTGCTGAAGAGCAGAAGCAACTTGTTTATTTGAGAGGACAGATTTCTGACAAAGATGTTGTCATAGTTTCTTGGAGTAACCCAGCAGCAGCTTAGTTCTGTAGCATGTATATGTGTGGAGATTTACTTGACAAGTATTGTTTTCCCAGTAGAGAACAATTATCAAGAGCAGGTACATGGCTAAGGTGCTTCACAGTTGGAGTGCTGGAGGCATTTTAAATCCTTGTAATGAAGTGGTCTCCCGACACTGAATATTTTTAGTTGTCCCTAACCAGATGCTGTGCAACTCCTTCTCTGGTACCTGAATCCTCTGGTTTGCTCCCAGGTTTAACAGTAAAAAAACTACAGGCTCAGGAAGGGAATTGGTGTAGGTGCACTAGGCACTAACATTCTTCTGCTTTCCAGACTGGGCTGAAAGAAGTGACTCTGGAGGATTACGAAGGAAGTGAGAAGTACTGTCCAGATACAGCCTATGGTAAGCAAGCACACTTAAGCACTGGGGCCCACAAAGCCTTCTCTGGTCACAGTTATAAGAAAGAATTGTATCTACCTACTGTTGTAATGAGTTGTTGAGCCATACTGCTCCAGCATCTGCGTCAGACTGGTGCAGGTCACTGCTGCCTGGAGAAAGAGCCAAACATTGCTCTCTTGCTCAGTGGTAAACATAAGGATATGATTGATGTTTGTCAGCTACCTTTCGTCTTTTAGGAAGAAAAGATGAGAGCCAGTTATTTTAGCAAGGTAGGGAACAGAACAAGTAGGGCAGGAGAAGTACTGAGGAAAGATAGCAAATAAAGGATGCTCTGGAAAGAGGATGTAGCCTGAGAGCATGTTGATCAGAACATTTTCCAGCAGAAATGCAGCATTTATAGAGATACTGAGCAGTGCTGACAGTATCGAGCTCTCTGCCAGAGCCCAGACTGTGCATGTTTCCTCTGCTTCAGAACCCCCACGCTCTACCTAGTGGCTGTTCAGACACGTTTCTGAACTGGTGGGCAGTGTTGCCTCCAGATGGCTGTCTCCAGTCCCCACCATGTAAGCAGCTCTGACTTCAAACCTCTAATGGCCACTCATGTTGTGAGGAGGGCAGCTCTGCAGAGGCTGTTTGGTGCCCAAGGAGAGCTCTGTTTACACCAATTTTCCACATTGCTGTAACCTTCCACTATCATGTGGCAGATGGAATAATGATTCATGCTGTGAATGTTCTCTGCGTGTTCCTCTTGCGCGCCTGCTGTCTTCTGCTTGGTTTGATCCCATTACACTAGATCACATGTTCTCTGTAGTTTTCCATTGTATTCTTTTTTCTTTTCTTTTCTTTTTTATTTCTTCTTTTTACTCTGTTTAGTTTCTTTGCTCTGGTAGCCAGATTTCTCTCTGAATATCAGCCACACAGCCGTTCTGTGGTAAGATAAGATATTCAGCAAGTCATCTTGCAAATCCCTGATTAACAGAAGCAAAGCTTTACATTTTTATTCCCCCCACCACCACCTTTAATTTCCCTTTAACATACTTTCATTATTTTGAGTTCCATTCAATGTGATCTGTGATTTCCCTTCCCCTCCCGTTTCGCAGGCCTGGATTTTCTGGTCCCCGTCGCAGGTTACCTCTGCAGGCTGTGTCACAAATTCTACCATAGCGACTCTGCTGCCCGGCTCGCACACTGCAAGTCCCTGATGCATTTTGAGAACTTTCAGGTTAGACCCTTTGGCAATTGCATGGCCTGGCATTTGTTACCCCTGTGCGTGTCTCTTCAGTGACTCCTCCACGTTAGCTGTCTTGTCTTCAGTTGATTTCCATCATCCTTGATGTCCATCATGCCACAGCTTTCCCTGATGTGCTCTGTGCTTGTCTCCATCACCCCTGTAGATTGAAAACCAGTCCAGTCCTGCTTCCCAGCTACTGCTGCTGTCATCTTGTTGCCCATTTCTAGCTGGAAATCTTTCTCAGAGTGTCTGCTCTGTTTGCTGAACCTGTGGAGTCTCTCATTCAAATCTAGGCATCTTCTTTTCTCTGTTAGAAAGATTAAAGGTGGGTCAAAATGGGGAAAGAGCTAGACAGAAAGAGGCTGTTCAAGAAAGTTGGTACATACACATCTTTTTCATGTGATGCTACACTGACTGCAGGAACAGCTCCTTTAACTGGAATTGCAGGTGTGGTTCATCCATAAGGGGTCAGGTAATATCAGATAAACATCTTAAAAATGTGGAAGTAAACATTACAGCACTATTTAGATGATGAAAACTACAAGCCAGGTGCCAGTGAGAGTCCATTTGGGCCCTAAGGTTCAACTTGTAGCAGGAAGTTAGTCAGTTTGTCTGCTGCCTTTTCTAGAAACTCCTTAGCACAAACCTTGGCCAACTGATGCTGCTGCTTTGCTTTACTGGCTCCATCTGAAGAAGCAGTAATGCCCCTATTGCCCCCTTGCTGCTTTCCTATGTGGGACCTTTCCCTACTGAGCTGGTCTGGAGTCTGCCTTCATCATTCTGTCTTTGTTGACTTGCCGTGGGTGAGGGGCTGGATTAGTGTCTCATGCTGGGTATGCAGGACTTGTACCATCTGTACTCTCTCCCTTTGGTGACCACTGCTGGGCCCTGCCTGTGTAGGAGAGTGGTATTCCCTGACCCTGCTAAGAGAGGTTCCACTGTAACCTTGTCTTCTGCCTGCACCCCAAACCTGCCTGAACAAAAGCTGTTGTGCTTCCCTACCACAGATACATTCAGTCTTTGTTGTATCGTAGTAGTTTCTGGCTAATCTTCAGACAGGTTAACTGTTCCCAGTCTGCTGTTGCTGCCTACAACAAAGGCTGGGGTTGCTGCAGAAATCAGCACTTAGAGCTGTGGATTTGGAATGGCAAATAGCTGGAGAAGACTACAGCTATTCCTTCAGGGGTTGCTCATCCTCTCTCACTCCTGCTAGTCACTTCTGGAACAAAACTTTCCTGCCCTACTTTAGATCAGCTTGGAGTGAAACTGCAGCAGCAGTGTGTATGCCTCCCTTCTGGCCCATTTAGAGCTGATCGGGCACCCTTCAAATGGATGTTTTAGTGACCTGGAAGGACAAGAGTCCAACCCTAAATATCTCCAGACAGATAACTATTCATCTTGACTGCCTAGAGGCCTCAGAGTTGTCACAGTTTGAGTTAAATCCCTTCCAGTTTCTGAGGTTGAAAGAATTTTTTCTCATCAGATTAGCTCAGCAAAGGGTTTTGAAACAGAGAATTGCCTGCTGGTGAGGGAGTTCACAGCATCACTCTGAAAACAAACCAGCATGCTTGTGCCTAGCTAAAGTTTGGTTCAAAGTTATGACTCAACTGATCTAGCCCCAGTGTGTAATGGTATCCAGCCTCTCACTCTATTCAGAGCACTAGGGAACAGAAACTGTCAGTTATTCTCCTCCCCCTTCTGAAACCAACCTATAGTAGTTCTGGGAAAACTTTTTAAAATGAAACTGAATGAATGTTGCAAACAAATAGTAGCCATGGCCCTGACCATACTTTTATTATATGTGATACTTCTGAGTTGTTAGAAGTGAGGAATATAATACCCTGCCCATGAAAAGAATCCTATGATTTGAGGAAATGGAAAGAAAAGCCTGCAGTGATAAATTGAATTAAAATGTAAAGCTGGCTGTCTGAAGCACCTTAATTCCACATTGTAGACTGCAGTAACACTCCTTACACAGTGGTGAAAGCCAGTACACTCAAAATAGTTTCTTTAAATTGTTAGGTGTAATGGTAGTGCCAGTTCAAGGGACCTTTTAGCAGAAAGCTGAAAGTGAGTTGATGGTGAAGGGAACTGCTGTGGAAAAGAAAAAGCCTTGTTTTGTTCCCTTAGTTCAAAATCTGTCTGGGACTTGAAGACCAGCTTTTTCATGCATATCAGATACCAGTAGCAGAGCTACTGCTTTTCTGAAATCCAGTCCAGAGAGAGTGGCCTTGTTTATCTCTTTACAGACCACTGCTGTGGTAGCTAGTGTAAATGAGTCATTTTATTGATAATATGCTTAACTGCATTCTAGAGAAAATCTCTGTACCTTGTAGCAAGAAGATATTCTTGATATCGTAGTATTCCCAAAAACAGCTTCACTGAAGGGCTCTCTGATCCTCGTGCATAGGGCAGTGTGACTGCACAGATTATATCAGCAGAATGAAAAATCTTAAGCTTTCAACTTAAATCTTGCTGTGGTGGTTAAACATTCTTCTCATGGTGGTTAAATCACTCCTCTCTAGCTAAGGACAGCCCATAGTCACGTGTGTCCAGGATACATGTCCAGAGCTGAATCTTGGCAGTGGCTGGGCAAGAGTTCTCATTTTTTTAGTGTTGTATCTACAAAATCCCTGATTGAGATGAACAGTTATCAAAACATGATTTTGTCTCAGGAGCTACATGTCATGCACTTACTCAGCATTAAGTAATGCAAGAGAGAGTTAAATTTCTAATATCAGCACTTTTCCTCACAGGAGCTAACCCTTCTCTGTTCAAAAGGCTCAGCAGCCAGGCCAGGAGAGCTGCTGAGACAGTATGCACCTTTGCAGATTCTAGCTGTCACTCACTGCTGTCTTTGTACAGGTTTTCCTGGACCAGCTGCTACTTGCTGCAGTAACTGGGCTGGGCTTATCTCTTACAGTGGTTTATTTATGTTTGCAGAGATACAAGGCAGCAAGGCATCGTGCCCCAGCTGCCTACCCCGAGGCTCCTTTGCATTCCCAGGGCTCCAGCTCCCAATTGCTGGGTGATCAGAAACAGCCTCCTACTACAGCTGCCGATACCAGCAAGAAGATGAATGCTGATCACGGGATAGGCAAGGAAGGTACAGAGTTGTCGGCAGTACAAGAACCAGCTTCACAGTCTCCAGAGGGTAAGGATGAGCTGGCCACCTCTGTAGCAGAGGACAAAAGTCTAGCCAGCAAGACTCATGACATGTGTGGAGTCATGGTTGTAGAAGAAGGAAATCTACAGGAGGAGAACAAGTCCGCTACCACTAGTGCCGATTGCTTGCTCCTTGAAGAGAGCTGCACCGTAGGGGAGCTGTTGGGACATGCTGAGTGTAAGGAGGAAGAAGGCATTGGAGCCAGGCAAAGTGAAGGCACAGACAACTGCCAGGATCCAGGGAGTGGAGGGGGGTTAGAACGGAATGAGGCAGCAAACACAGGCCAGGAGGAAGCAGCTGAGCCTTCCTCTGTTGCCAAAGGTGAGGCAGCCAGTCTTACCTCTGCTGGGTGCAGGCGCTCTACTAGGCGCAAGCCCAGATAGAATGGCCTTAAAGGGAGAGCCCTTTACCCATGATATTTGCTGGAAATGTTTATTTTCGGAGTCTTTTAATAGAGCGAAAACCTTCAACTTTACTGCTGTTTTTATTTTAAGAATAAAATAAGCCTGGCTTTAGCGTGTCTAATACAGAATGGTGTTGACTATTACTCGTACAGTTGGGATACATTAGTTCTGTGGAAAGACTGAGGCTTGGGTTGTTGAACCTGAAAGAAGGTGGTGATCTGATTTTCATAGAGACAAGGTTCAGGGATTAGATGGACGTACTCTGATTTTTCCCCTAAGAAACCTCTGTAGCTCCTTTCAGTTTCCTTTCCAGTTAGAAAGGTAGTTAATCTCGATTGTATGTCCAGTTGAGACATTCTGCTCCTCAAACAAGTTCTCTTTCAAGGATGCGCACTCCTGGACCAGGACTGTATCCTGAGCTAGGCAAGGATGTGTGTCTTGGTCATCTGTTAACAGTACAAGACTTAAGACGGTCTGTTTTCATATTGAAGGCTTTAGGAACAAATTTTGTTTCAAAACCTTTTAATAAAACAATTATTTTTTTAAATAAATAACTTCCTAACTTCCCCAAAAAACTTTTAACTGTACAAAAGTAGAACAATGTAGTAAGATTCACTTTACCATGTTGGCTCCAGGCCATTCTGACAGGTTCGTAAGACTTCAGACCACAAAGCTCAATGCATACTCTTGCCAAATGTACATGGAGCACTGTTCACAGCCCATGGCAGGCAGACCCCATCTCCTTTCTCTATACAGCTGTCATTGTGGTGGGAGCTAACCACCTGCTATGCTTCTCTCTAAGGCCTGAGACCTTAATGGCGGCTTAAGGAGGTAGGCAGCTGCCAATTACAACAGTCAAAAACATCACAGCAGTGGCTTGTCTCATCTGCTTGGAAGGGGATAGAAGAGCCTGGTCTAAGATGTCTGCAAGTGTTTTTTACATCACATTTTACATCACATTGCAGAACGTAGAGGTGAATACCAGGACACAACCACAGGAAGGGACACATAACAGGTAGGAAGTACTCTTCTATTCGAGTTTTACGTTAAATCAGCAACGAGTAGATGTCCCCTTAGTGATAATAACTGACAGGTTGTGGCCAGTCAACTAGGCAGCAGGCTCTGCCTGCTAATCTTGCACATTGTCTCCCATATTCTGCTGCTCACTTTGCTGCTGCTGCTGGAACTCCAGGCGGGTCTGGCGGTTGGACTCGAGCAGTTCTTTCAAGCAGGCATGTAGATAATCGTTCTTCTCCTCCAGGTGATCCAAGCAAGAGTTGATCTGGTCTAGCATGGAGTTTATTGCTGCGTATTCTAAAGGAAAGGGAAATGAGAGACTGAACAATGTTAAGTTCTCTTACTGCAGTCAGTTAAGGCAGCAACAGCTCTTGTAAAACATGCCTACAGCATTTTGGCCATGCCTTACCTGCCATAGGTTCAGTGAAGTAAAATGTAACTGAATCCTGGCTGTATTGTGTTCACTGATCAAATGAGACCAATGGGAAAGCAAGACTGGTAACAAGATCGAAGGCAAATAACCTGTGCACAGTGAAACGCATTCTGAGCGCATCCGACAGCCTTTGATCTCTTACATAAATAGCTCATCCCAGGCTGACGGCTAATGTGCAGGGATCTGCAACTGAACTAAATAAATCCCAAGGACAACTAAGCCTTTTTAGCAGCCTTAGGGATCATCTTTCCTGATGAGAATGCAAGCATTTGGGGAGCATATCAGAGAGTTTACATTCTGTAAATTACTTGTTTAAGGCTTCCAGGCTGAGTTGTGTCTCACAAGGGCCTGGTTTGGGTCAGGCAGCCAAAACAGGAGAGTCTTTACTGTGGCAGAAGCTGGGATGAGACCTGAAGATGCCACAGAGCCACACCAGTTTCCAAAGTGAAATAACTGTGGAACACCAAGTCCATCCACAGCATTTTCATGCACCATTAAGACTTTGGGTATTTCAAGTTAAAAACAGAAGAAATTCATTCAAAATGATCCTGTTAGATTTATGCAACCTAATAGACAAATTGAATAGTGAAGTGGAAGTTGGTTCCCTAGTTACAGTTTCTTACTTAAAGCGCTTGTTTCAAGTACAGAATTGTTAGTCCCAATACAGTGGCATTTCACAGCAATGTGTGTTAATACTGTTAATCAGATGAAGATAGCTGTGTTGTTGCGATAAAAAAACCCTGCTTTTGAATTGCTCCAAGCAATATCCATGCAATCTTGGAGAAAAACAAAAAGCCACACTGGAAAACCAGACAAGATAAACCTCTGCTGACAAGTTAATTAGGAACTGGAAGTCTGGCATGAGCTGGAAACCCAGGGGTTACAGTAGACCTCAGGAGGAACCGGTCTCACATTCCCTTCCGAAGATGCACAGGCTAAGCAAGCATGGGAGGAAGGCGTCAAGCTGTGTGATCGATGAGCTGAGGCCTGTGGGGACTATGGGCTGCAGGAGAGGAAGAGACCTGCATAAGTGAGACAAGTTCACACCTCCCCAGCTGCGGCTGGCTGTTCTCCACCAGATTCCTCTGAGCAGCTGGGAGAGCTTTAGAGCCAAGTGTAATACACACAAAGCACCTGACTGGAACAGCACTCTGAAGTAACAGAGAACAGAGAAAATGAGGAGGAGGAGGTGCTCTGGGTACCTTTCTAGTGAGCTCTGAGAGGTGAGCATTTGAGCCATGCTGAAAAATTGCTGAGCTCACAAGCCTGGCTTTACCCTGCTCAGCTGCTGAGCCCTGGTGCCCTTGTGGGCAAAGTGCCCAGAGCCCTGGCACACACTAGACCCTGATGAGTAAAGTCAGTTACTTTCATCATTTTCTAACTGGTGTCACACCAAGCCCATACATACTGACCAGTCTCCTGTTGGGAAATCAAAGAAGTGATCCTGAGTTTTCCCTCAACTAAATCAGTAATATCTACAGATCATTATAACTAGATAGTGTGCACAAAACCTCAGCTAATTACAAACAGAATAGCCTAATGTAGAGACTTGATGTAAATCATATTTAGTGACTTTCTCCATCCATCCACTGCATCTCTTAGCTCTTTAAGAAATTTGAAACACAAATCGCTGTTGGATGATGTGGTGCTGTTACCATTCTTGGGGTACTACAGCAACAGAAATGCTCCTCCTGTCACTGTGAGATGGTCACCCAGAACAACAAGATTCACCTGTGCAGGTCAGGTCTGTGCTTGCTGGAAACTCAATGATCTTTGGGGAAAGGGAAAGCAAAGCTTCACTCTTCCCCACGTTCAAGAGGAGAGCAGCTATGTGCTTACTCTTCAAAAGACTTCTGATGTTAAGAATGACCTCTACATACCCATTTGAGCTCTACTATTTTCTCGTTTCCTCCATCCATTTTTTGTTTAACTGCTCAGGACAGTATCAAAAATGTCATACTTCGGCATTGCAAAGTGACTGAAAGTGGAATCTGCCAAGCTGATTACATTAGTTTTTCCACCCACAATTACTTCATCCAGATCCACCCATGCGATCTCTCCTGTGGGTTCAAAATCTGAACATCCTTTTTCCTTGGTCATCAAGGCTTGTACCCTAACAAAAGCGCTAAATCATCTTTTCACACACACACAAAAAAAGAACCAACTCAATGCAACATGCAAGAGCTGCCATGCTGCACTGGGGGAAGGAATCATCTCCTCCACCTCGGCCTATGTAACCACAAGGTCATCAGACGAGTCCTGGCAAGCACTAGGTCTGGTTTCGGAAAACTAATAAACAGAGTTCACTGGCAAGCGTTAATCCCCAAGGCAGTGACTTGCAGCAATAAATCTAGAAAAAGGCTAACCCTACAGTTAGCGCAAACAACGCGAGGCAGCGAGGGGGGATGCGGCCTCCCTGGGCGCAGGGCCAGGCAGGGCAGCCCGGTCTGGCTGGACCCCACGGCCCCCACCCACCTTCCTCCCCGAAGCTGTCATCGTCGCCGCCGTCGTCCCGCCCGGCTGCGCCCGCCGTCACGTGCGGCTCCCCGTTAGGCCCCGACATGGCGCTGCAACGGCGGGACGGCGCGATGGAACGTGCCGGAACGCCGAGAGCGGGCGTTGGAACGCTTTGGAACGCCTCGACTGCGTGTTAGAACGCCGGGGGTGGGGCGCCCGCTGGGCGCGGCAGAACGCCGGAGCGCTGGCCAATGGGAGAGCTCCGCGCCGCGCTCGTCACGCAGCCCGGCCGGCGGCGCTGAGGTAAAGCCCACTATTAGGGTCAGGGCGCCCCGCGCGCAGCTGCCGCCGTTTTCGCGGTGTTTTCCTCAAAGACTCCCGGCTCATTCGTCAAGAGACCCCGGCCACAGCGGACAGGCGGCACAGCGCGGGCATCACCGGCGCTTTTACTGCCCCGCGCGCAGGCCCGCGCAGCGGGGGCCGCCGTTGCTCGCTCCTCCCCTCCTTCCCTGTGAGGAGCCGCGGAGCCGTTGGCCCGCGGCAGGTGGGTCGGGCTCGCCGGGCGCCGTGAGCCGCCCCGAGGTCACCTTCAAATCTCTTCCTCGAGAGAATAAGCGCAGTTTACTTTGCCGTTCCTTATCACTGGCCCCACCTGGGGATGTCTCATTGCTCCATTTATTTTCGTCCTCGGAGAGCTGTCTCTGGGATGAAAATAACTTGCAATTAAAGCGCTCAGTTGAGCGGTGCTCCTGAGGTAAACCTGCTTCGAGGGCCCCATAATTAAGTGGGTATTGGGGGCGAAGAAGAAAGGAAAGGTCGTGTCCTCATTTAACGTGGCAGCCAGTTCTCATCGTGTCTCCAGCGCAACCCAACTGCGCGCTGCCGAGCTGGACCCCGTGCTGGGCCCTTAGTGGACATTAACGTCAGGCACATTACGCGTCTAACCGCCGGCTTTGTCACCGGAGAAGCTCCGTACAGCAAAGCGCGCTGCGCCTGTGGGTCTTACAGCGCTTCACAAGGGAGGGATTGCGCTGTATGGACTCGCCGAGCACAAAACCGCGCCCGCCATTTTGGGGGGGGGGGGGGGGAAGGTGCAGCCTTCCCCGCCCCGCGGCGGCGCGGTCCCTTTAAGCGCCCCCCCTCCCCCCCCCCGCCCCCACGCCCGGTCTCGCGCAGCGCCGGGAACATGGCCGCCGCCGCCGGCAGGACTTGGCGCGCTGCGGCGCTGCTGCCGCCCTGGCGGCTGCGGGCTCCGCGCCGCGCTTACGGCGCCGCGGAGGACGGCGGCGGGCCGGGCGGCCGCGGCCGCCTGCTGCTGGGCGCTGCCTTTGCGCTGGGCGGCGGCGCCGGCCTCTACCAGGTGGCGCGGCACCGCCTGCGGGAGCACTCGGCCGCTGAGGTAACGCGCCGCCGCCGGGCCCCGCCGCCCTTCACCGCGCGGGGCTGGCTGCGAGGCGCCGCCCGGGGAGGCCCTGCTGTGGCTGGAGACCCTGAGGAGACGGGCTGGGGGAAGGCGTGGGGCAGCTGCTGCAGTGAGGAAAGGCCTTCAGATAAGGCAGAAGTGGCCCCAGGCTTATCCTCAGTGAAGGAGTGCTTGTTAGAAAGGCAGCGC
Organism: Rhea pennata; assembly: GCF_028389875.1. Classification (NCBI taxonomy): domain Eukaryota; kingdom Metazoa; phylum Chordata; class Aves; order Rheiformes; family Rheidae; genus Rhea; species Rhea pennata. The sequence continues at coordinate 8,367,263 of NC_084680.1, forward strand.
TTGCTGGGGAGGGGAGGTGTTGCCTGTTAGCTGGGTTTTTTTTTTCCAGCACCCTTGTAGGATTGTGTAACCAAACAAATTACCTATGAGAAGCAAGGTGAGGTGACTGCGTGTGTTTTATAATATATGACATAACGAGCACAGTCTGTCAGACTGGGCTGCAGCATCGCAACATTGCTGCGAAGCGTCCTTGGCCTGGTGCTTTGTTATCTGTGCTACCCCGGTTCTCCTTGTCTCCAGTTAAGCGTACGTTGGTTATTTCCAGAAATCTGAGATTTGGCAGTTGCATGCCTAAAGTCATTATTTTCTGGCAGATTTTTAGCACTGTGTTTTTGTAATCAACCAAACTGTGTTGTACTACTACCACATGCGGTTTTGTGATGAAAGGAGCGTCTCTGTCTATTCTCTCCCACTCCATGCACTTCAGAGAGAGTATTGGGTAGGCTTGCTAATCCAGAAAAGTGTTTTCATTTTGATTTGTTTTAAATGCTGCTAAAATACTGTTGTGTTTTTCTTTAGTTTCCAAATTGTGCGTAGAGGATTTAAACTATCGATTTTTACTTTTTAAATTTTTTTTCCTATGCCTAGGGGTTTCCAGCAGGATAAATGTTTTGAAAAACAGATATTTGGTCCAAATAGGAGAATATTTGGAATACTATTTGAAGAAAGCATCTATTAGCCACAATATTCTGATGATCAGATGAAACTGAAAGTTGACAGCTACAATTTCCTTATAAAAAGAAAGCTAGATGGAAGATAGCATATTAATATTCTTAGTAGGAAATACAAACTTGTGGTCTCTTCCTTCCCCAGTTGCCTGAAGGGAGCCTGCAGCTCACCCTCTATCAGTATAAAACATGTCCTTTCTGCAGTAAAGTCCGAGCCTTTCTTGATTATCATGAGTTGCCCTACGAAACTGTAGAAGTGAACCCAATAATGAGGAAAGAGATCAAATTTTCTTCCTACAGAAAGGTGCCTATCCTGCTAGCCAATGCTGGGAGTCCTCTGGTAAGTTGGAAAATAGTTTCAACTATTTTGAAAGCATGCTTGATTTCCTGAGTAGCACTAGATTTGTGCCTCTTTATCACGTAAAGATTATACTGTAAATCATCTTTTGTTCTCTTATGAGCCTAAGATTTGTTTCTTGCTTTGTGATCTCCTATCTGTTGGCCTTATTAGAGTTGTTTTTGTTTGTCTCTTTCGTCCAAGACCCATTGGTTTGTGTAATCATTCTATAATCCAGTGATTATATAGCTCCTAAAAGCCATGTTTTTTGGACATGTTTTTTGTACCAGACCGTAATGGGGACAGCCTATATCTTATGGGAAAAGGATAAGGACTTAAGAAAACTGAAGACTTAAGTGTATGTGTGTGCCCCTAATGTTGCTTTTCCTTCTTTGCTGCCAAGAGCCTAAACCTGCTAGTATTGCTGTTATACTTAGCCCTTGGGTCGCCTGTTGTCAGAATGAAAGACAGACTCAGAAATGATCACCACAGAAGAGATCTCAGTGTAGGGCTGCCTATGAAAATGCATGGGGAAGAAGTGACTGCAGTATTGAAACCTCAGATGCTGGGGTAAAGACGTTGAAGAACTTTTCATTTCACCAAGAACTTCTTTTTAAAATTTGTATTAATTCTGTTTTTCAGCAATTGAATGATTCTTCAGTGATCATCAGTGCAATAAAGACCTATCTTATTTCCAAGTAAGAAAACAGGATGATGGAAGAAGAGTTGAATCTGAATGGCTGTAGCAGACTGGAGATTAGAACACCCTCTCACAGATAGCTCATTTGTTTCTTGTTCATCTTAATGTTGGAAGCTCTGGGTATTTGGCTCAGTTGACCTGATCCTAGGCTATAATGGTGTGGATAATGCATGTATATGTTGGGGTGTGTGTATGGGTATGAAAAAGTTTGGCTTTTACCTTTCAGAACTTTTTCACCTGTGAAATTCTTTTTGCACAAATATAACCTAAACCTTGGCTAGGGTTAGTCCCAGAGCTAAACTTGCATTTAGCTAGTGATAACATCTAGACTGCAATCTGCTATGCTTGTGACCTGTCCTTTGCTCTCAGGCTGCAAAACGCTAGAGAATCATAGTAGGCTTTATGCCTGCAAAAACTTGCACTGCTGTCCCATCTGACAAAGAGAAATGTAATGTGCACTGATAACAACATTATTTGCCAGTAACTATTCCAGAATCTTTTTAAAACTCATTTCAAATAGAATTTGGTACCTCATGCTTATTTTTAGAACAATGCATTTTAAAGTGTGCATCATCTGATGTGTGTTTGCTCTTACACATTTGTGTAGCAGCCAGAGCAGGTACTAACTGTGTTTCTGTCCTCAGGCGGAAGAGTTTAGAAGAGATTGTGTCCTTTTATCCTCCTATGAAAACTGTGACTGAGCAAGGCAAGGAGACATTAGAATATGGGAATAAATACTGGCTCATGCTGGATGAAACAGAGACAAAGCAAGTCTATCCCGTTAAAGAAATTAGAGTGTAAGTGCTCTTAAATTTCTGGGTCTCCCAAGTAGGGTCACAGCCTGTTCCAGGTGTCTTCAGGGATGGTGCAGTCTTGCTGATGCTGCTACTGACAGCTCCTGCCACATCCCCTTTCCTCTGCTTGGTAGCTAGAGTTGTGCTTCTTACACAATTTGAAACAATGGTGTTAGCATGGCCATAATGGTGGGAACCATTATGTCTAACTCCTGAGATGCCTCCAGTTTCCTTCTTTGCCTTTTCTGTGTGCTGCAGAGGAATGCTAATTTTTTGTGAGCGTACTTGCCACTCTAGTTTCCCTAGTGTGAAGAGGAGTTAGTGGTCTATCTTAGTCTTATTTTTGGTTTGAGATTGGAGTAGCTTTGCCAAAGATGATGCTGCTGAGTATGTATCGGAGAGATCATTGGAGCAGAAGGCTGGGCAGGAGCTTGTGACACTCTCATCCATGGCACAATCTCTAGCTAATGTCACTGTGATGCTAGATGACCCCTGTAGCCCTGCATGTGTACCTCATTCACTGAAAAGTCTCTCTTGAATACCTGCAGGGAAGAAATGAAGTGGAGAAAATGGGCAGACGATTGGCTTGTTCACCTCATCTCCCCCAATGTTTACCGTACCCCTAGGGAAGCCTTGGCATCTTTTGATTACATTGTCCGTGAGGGGAAGTTCGGCACTGTGGAAGGTTTCTTTGCAAAGTACATGGGGGCCGTGGCCATGTTCTTCATTAGCAAGAGGTTGAAGAAAAGGTTAGTACCACCAGGCACCAAGTAAATGAACAGAATAGCCCCTCATCATGTTGCTTTTAACCTCCTTAGCTGTGAGCTCCAGATGTCAAAGTGTGGAATCTCAGTGTTTTAGTCCAAACCATTTAATCCTGTACAAATAATAGCAGCACTTCTTTGAAGGTACTGAACCCCTCTACTCTTCTACATGTACAGTACTACCTATTACTCACTAGCTATCCCCTTCTGTCTCTGAACTGCCTTCTGAATTCCCAGGCGGGGACCAGCCCTTGATATTAGAGATGATGAAAGGTTAAAGTAAGAAACAAACTAGTTAGAAAACACCAGATTTTCTCTCTTTACCTAGACATCACCTTCAAGATAATGTCCGAGAAGACTTATATGAAGCAGTTAATGAGTGGGTAAAAGCTGTTGGCAAACATCGACCATTCATGGGTGGCAACCAGCCTAACCTTGCTGATTTGGTAAGAGGTTAATTTATGTATCTGTAGTTAAGTATATGACAAGATTGTGCAGTTCATTCATATGAAATAGTAAATACAAATATAGAGAAGGTAAGTTACATGAGATACATTTTCAGTGTTCTTTTTTATACAGTAACATAATTCCCACCTGAAGAGAACTTGGGAGGTGCAAACACTGCTCAGTGTTTTCATCTTTGAAAGATGAGTGTGGTTTGTGTGCTTTTTTTTTTTTTTTTTTTTTTTTCCTGCTCTGGGGGAAATGTTCTCTAAGCATGTACTTTACAAATGATGAGAACATCTGGAGGTGATGTTACTAATCTTTTGGGAGCATGATGGAAGCTGTTTACAAATGGAGTCACTGATCTGGCTAGTGGATGTTGGTTAATAAAACCTCACACCTGCACAGGACTTGCTTAGGTTCAGTGCTTTTGGAATTTCCTTTGCAGCAACAGTGCAGAGCGGAACATAATTAATCTCCTGCACTAGCAGTCCTCCATGGAATGCAAGTGAAGCATTTCATAACAGGGATTGATGCAGAGATAGCATTAGCTTTTTTCCTATAACAGTAGGTAGCTCCTGACCTTTTCTTATTATTTCCTCATGCAGAAACATGCTTATTCCTACCATCTGTTTGTATATTCACAATCTTCTTTGCTTATCAAACCAGTAGAATAGATGGATGACAGGGAAAGAGCCTTTTTAGCTCAGCTGTTGAGGTACCTGCATCAGTATTTTAAGGCATTTTCCACTCTTGACTGTTTTCAGTGTTGTTTTCAATCTTTATCCTCTGGCACAGGCAGTATATGGGGTCCTCAGAGTCATGGAAGGATTGGAAGCATTTGATGACATGATGGTTAACACCAAGATTCAGCCTTGGTACCAACGCATGGAGGAAGTTGTACAAAAAAATGAATTTACAATCTGATGTGGACTGCAGCTGCCTTCCTGAAATACTTGCATGGGAAAAGCTTCAGAAGGAAAGGCATTTCATTTTTTAACAGAGTTTAAAATGAGCTGGTCACACCTCATGGATGACATGCAGGCACAGAGACTGCCCCATTTACAGCAGTAAGTCTCAGTGAGCAGAAGGGATCCAACTGTGCATAACCTTGAATATGATATTTAGAAGGACAAGGACAGGTAAAAGGGGTCTTGGACACTGCAGTATTCTGCAGTTCAATCCAAGCTTCTTTACAGCAAACAGGCTGCTTCTAGGTGAGAGCCATGCTCAGAGCAGGTTGCTGTGAAAGCAAACCACTCTCTTGACTAGCAAATGTTACAGCCATATCAAATATGATACGTCTGAGCAGCTTTTGCTTCAGGCTGTCTTCCTCCACTCATCCATATCACCTTAAAACGTTTTCCTGACTGGGGCACTAGATACTAAATTTTTAACTGACAATTTTTCCTGCAATAGAGTTCCACAAATTTTTCCTGCAATAGAGTTCCACAAGCCTAGTGCTGTGGGAACTGCAGGAGTCCACGGTACTAGGAGAGGCATCCTTCCTTTGACAGAAAAGATGCTGCACTCCACAGACAATACGCTTTTGCTCTTCCATGTAAACGGTTCTTTTGTACCTGACCCTGTATGGTCTGCGAGGATAAAGACCTGCTTCTCTTCACGTGCCCTGTGCAATACCTGTGAATTCTTCTTACCTTATTGCTTTGCCCAGAGAGCACACCCTACGCAGAAGAATTGCTAATGCACAGGAATTATTTAAAAGGTTTGTCTTGCATAAAATCTGCCTGGAAATACCCCTGAAAGTCATTTTTTTTCCTGTTCTGGAAAGAACAGGATTAAGAGAAACCCGTGTGCCTAGGGGCTTTCTAGATGTCTTGTAATGCAAAACCAGCAAAGGATTTGCTGTTGGAGCAACTGGCGTAGGACTGTCACTAGGTACTACTGTGCAATATGAAATCTATTGAGCTATGCCAGCTAGAAAGGCCTGGTGTGTTCATGGGAGGCACCGTAGGTTTGGGAGTGAGTGATCCTCTCTGCAGCTGGAGGCCGATGAGCAGGGGATGCCTTCTAAAGAAACTGGTGCTTGGAGAAATTATGGGTGCAGCTGAAATCTGTTTGCAAAATAGGTATTTGCACTGTGGGGTTTGGGGGGGAGGCGTGGAGTGTGGGTGGGGGAAAGGACCTTTCTTTGGTCTAAGAATGGATGTCGAGTTTTATTTTTGCGAATGTACAGAATGAGTAGAGGTGGCAGCAGGAAAATTACCTACGAATTCAGTTGGGGGGGGGGGGGGGAAGGATGATGCGTGCAGTAAAAACCAGCTCTTTCCGTTGCCTTGTGCCTCGCTAGAGTCGTTTATTAAAGCTGTCCTGTACTGGAAGTCGTGTTCCTCGGTTCCTTCGGTGCTTCGCCCGGGCCGGCGGGGCGCTGCCGGCGGCGGGGCGCTGCCGGGGGGGGATCGCGGGGGCCGGGCGGGGCGGGGCGGGGCGGCGGCGGCGCGCGTTGCCATGGCGCCGGGGCGGCGCCCTTGTGAGGCGGGGCCGCGTCACGGGGGCCTTTGAATCGCCCAATGGCGGAGCCGCGGGCGGCGGCGCGGCGGCGCCCCCGGAAGTGCGGCGGCGCCTGCTGCCCCTGGTGCTGCCTCCCGCCGCCCGCCTCGCCCCGGCCGCGGGGTCTCCATGGCAGCCTCGCCGCCGACGCCGAGGACCTCCTGAGGCGGCGGCTGCGGGCCTCGCTCGGCTCTGCACGGTGAGGGGCTGGGAGCGGGGCGGGCGCGGGCTCCGCGCCGTGTGGCCGCGGCCCCTCGCCTCGGCCGGCGCGGGAGCCCTGCGGCGGGCCGGGCCGGGCCCGTGCCGGCCGGCAGAGCCGGAGCTCAGCCGCCCCGTTGCTGGGACAAGCCGGGCGGTGGCGTTTGAATCGGCTGGAGGAAGTGGAAGAGCTCTCGGCAGCCCCCGCCAGGCGCCAACACGCCCTTCTGCCTTCTGTTCCCCTTCTCCCGACGCGGGGAGTTTTAAAAACCGGGGTCTGGCAGAGAAAGCTCCCGATCTGCTCCTTGCTCTGCGCTCAGCCTGTCGAGTGTTTGGCTGACAGCTTGGCCACAGCAGCAGAGCAGGTTCCTCCGATATTGGGCTTCCTGCTCTGTTGCCAACGGAGTAGAACTTGCCTCATTATGACTCCTTTTTTGCTTCACTGCTCAGCTCTACTGATGTAACTCCCCAGTGCGTTCCAGACTAACAAACCCTTGTTAGCATCTCTAATTCTGAAGTACCATAGTGATCTAACAAGATCCTATATCCTTTTCTCACTAACATGCAGGACAGGATATTTCCGACTGCTTTTCTGGCATTCGTTGTCGTGGTGTTTATGTAGCCCCCCCTTTCCTGTCATGTCAATTAATTGCAGTAATGAGCATATAAGAACAGCAGCATTATATACTTTTCTCTGTGGCACTAATGACTCATTTAAGTGAAGCTCTTAATGACTTTGAAGGTTCTGCTTCTGATGTCTATTGCTTGTACTACTTGAGTTAGTAATAAACTTAAATGTTAACAAAAACCAGACGCGGTGTTGATAGTTTTACTTAGAGCAGGTTATTACAGGAACGTAGGCAGGCTGAAAAATTAATCGAACTATAATGAATGATATGATCTAGCAAAAGTATTGTACAAAAACCTGCTTTGCCACCAGGTAGTGCTTTACTTGTAACACTGTTCTTATGTAGCAAATTGTGAATAAGTCGTTTCCTAACACTAGCTAACGAAGCCTGGTTTCCTATGGGTTGTGTCACACACACTCTAATAACTCTGCTTTGTCTACCTCCCCCCAATGCAAACTAGTCCTTTTGAGCTTCCTCTTCCATCACTATTATTTCTTCAAGTCCTCTAAGTATTAGCAGGAAAGAAGCTGCTTAAGTTGTAGCTGACCCCAGTTTGATGTATGCTGATTAACCATTTAGACAGGTTATTTGTGGGCAATATAGTGCTGAGGACCCATATTACAGGCTTTTCTTCAGCAGGAGCACTAATTTGGATCCATCTCCTCGGCCTACAAAACTGTGTGAAACTAAATTGAATACAAGGTCCCCATATTTCTCTCAAGTTTTGCAGAATTGGTTGACGATGCCAAAAGTTATCGAGGATGTGTTTGGGAGGGAAGGAGGATGGATAGGTGCCCTAGAACTGTTAAAACCTCGTTTCCTTACAGAACTAGTTAAAAATTGCACTTAGAATTTGAAAGTCTATAGTTGTTGGAGTCAGGTTACCTTGCGACATTGTACAAAACACTTTCCATCGTTTAAAATGACATTCATCAGCAAAATGTAAGGAGTGATAATCTCAACTCTTCCCTCGTTCCATGCTTGTCAGGCAGAGGATGAGCTGACACACTAGCTCTGTTGTTTAGGCTTATACATTTGATGTGTTTGAGTCTGCATGTTGCCTTACAGTGAAGGGAGTAGGGATGCTCAGAAATTGGCATCCTTTTTTATTAGTGGTTATTCTATTACTTCTGTCTCAGGTTTCCCTCACCCATCAAGAATGAAATGACTTCAGTCTCTGCACAGAGAACACTGTCAAGAGGAACTGAAAGTTTGTCAATAACTGTAAGTAATTACACCTAGGCTGATAAGAACCTTTTTGCCAGTATCAGGTTAGTATTGCTAGTGGATTTTTTGTAAGATTTGCAATTGCTTTATATTAAAGAACAATAACCTCAAACAAACCAAAGGATCATGCTTAAAACTGATTACTTTAACCTTGTATTTCCAGGCTTTTCTATTTTGTGTTAGGCATTGATTAAGGTAATGCATGCAATTAGTGTGTGAATTTGTAAATATGTGCATCACTGAGAAATAATGTGAACAACAAAAAAAGAACATCTGCTGTGATCCAAAAGCTTTTAAGCATTTGCTTAACTTCAAAAAGATTGCTTGGAGTTAAGCACACATGAAAGAGTTTACAGTTCAGGGCTGCAGATCTGAAGGTTTCCTGTTCATTTTTCTTAGTTAAACTATGAAATTAATTCCTCTCTGCCCCATAACATTTCTGTTCAGGAATCAGCTGAGGTTGGTTACCAGCTCTTGGTTTGCTTACTTGTTTTTAAAACTTTGAACTCCAATGACTCTTACAGACACTCTTTCAGCCTAACTGTAGTTGGTCTTTGATAGCCATGTTAAAAGAAGGACAATACCAGAAGCTGAGAAATGATTTGTATTATTCCTAGTTTTACAGCAGAACAGCACGCAGTTCAAAATGGCAGATGCTACTGAAAGGAAGCTTCAGCTTTAGCCAAGGCTGGCCGTTGTTGCTCTCTGCCACACAGGGAAATGTTGTTATTTCCAGTTTCCTTATTCACAGGTTTCCTTTCACTGTATTACCCTTTCCCGTTTGTGGGAGAAGAGCCATGAAGAACCGTTCCTCATCTCCCCCTTTGCACGTCCATGTGGATGAAAACACCCCTGTCCATGTCCATATTAAAAAGGGTCAGAAAACAACACCTGCAAAATGCCAGGTAGGAGTGTGTAGCTGGGTGGTTGTCCTCTGCAAATGAGGAAAGTGGAGGGTCCTAGAAACACCACACAATCTTCAAGGTCTGTTTTTACTTTTATGTTAGAACTGTAAAACTCATTGCCTTGGTAGCTATACTGATATTCAGTGGTGAATTTTCAGTAGCATTTTCTACGACTAAGATTTTTTAAGTATGATACAGAATATGTATCCTACTTAGTTTTCATGGCTTGTTTTATAATGTTTAAATGTATTGTGAGAAGTGCTACTTCTGATGCTTTTTAGATAATACTTAAAAAGAATCTTACAAATATTTAAACTTTGCATTACGCAGTTCTCTGCATCATCATTTAGGTAAGTATATTTGAGTAGCTCCTTAGCCATGACAAAGCTTGAAATAAAATTAATCTTTTAGTGTTGAATCCTATTGAACAGAAGCTTTTGTATATCTGTTAATAGAACATCTCCCTGTCCTTTTGGCTGAAGCAGGGGGAAGTCCGGCTCCAATGGTGTGCGGCTTTGGGGATTTTTTTCCCTCTTATTTTTCCTGAATTTGTGCCCTGATAATCAAACGTTTAGGTTTTTTGACTTCATCCTCAAACTCTTCCTTTAAAAACAAACAACTACCCCCCCTAAAACAACAACAACAACAACCCTCCCTCCTCCCCCCCAAAAAAGGAGGGGAATAATAGCTGAGCATTTCACATTCCCTCTGGATTGTATTAAATTAAGTATATATTTAGAAAAAAAGGGTCCAGATTTAAACCAACTTCTTGCACCTTCTTATTTTGCTGACCTATCTAACAAAGAGGATTTCTTGGTAGCCTTATCTACAATAGACTAGAAGGTGATAGTGAAGTAAATTTGCTAGTTAAGTGATAGACTCTCTTGTGGCTGGCTGGAGTTTATACAAAAGTTTTCTCAAAACATGATGAAAGTTGCCAGCTCATTCTTCCTTGTATCTGCAGATGTTCTGCCCTAAATCCTCTGTTAATTTATCTGTGTGCTTGTTGCCAGTGGCAAATACCATAATGGGATAAGGGCTGACAGTGAAATCAATGCCGCCTCCTAGCAAATTTCTTGGGAGCTACTTTGGAATATCAGATTTTTCTCGTTTAAGGTTATAAGTGTGTGAAAACGCCTTTTTTTTTTTTTTTTTTTTTTTTTTTTTTTTTTTTTTGTAGTTAGAGCACCTCAAACTCAGTTCAAATAAACACTTGGACCAGAAAGCTGGTAAAACAGTTCAGGGGCTTTTCATAACCAATTAGAACTGCATTATTCTTTTTTTTTTTTTTTTCTGGTAGGGCTGCTGTCAAATGTTACAGCTGCTGTTTTCTGAGATGAGTTCAGGATGGAGAAGGGATCTCCCAGGTCATTCCTTCAGCACATAAATGGATTGTATTACAGTATTTTTTTTTTTGTGGGTATCTCCACGCAGAGGACCCTTGGTGGTTTTTTGGTTTGTTTATTCGTTCCCTCCCCACGTACCCCCCTCGCCTGCCAGGTGACTTGGGTTCTCGTTGCGTCACAGGCGCAGCGTCCCCCGTGATGTCACAGGGTTGCTGTGTGATAAATAGGAAGCATGTGCTCCGTCTGGCCATCCTGACAACTGAATGTGCCGTAACCCTTCCTTCTGGCTGGTGTTACCCTGCTGTGACAGCTGCTTGCTCATCTGAGCTGAGCTGCCTGATCTGATGTATCATGTGAAACACTAGGTGATATTTTCGCATGCCTGAGCTTTCATTTTTTTTATATAGCACTGAAGGTTTTAAAGGTTCCTGTAAAGTCTGTGACTTATCTCATTTTCTCTTTCCCTTTCTTTAGCAAAAGCACAAACAGAAAACAAAAGGGGATACTGTGAGCATGCGCCGAAATGTCCGGGTGAAAACTAAGGCCCCCTGGCTACCCCCAGGCAAAACATCTGTCCGGGAGTCCACCTACAAATGGGAGGTATGGCTGATTCTGCTTCCTTTTTAAAGCAAACTTTCAGGTTTATCTGAGGTTGAAGAAAGCAGTCGGGTAATGTCAAGCTAGAGGAAGCTGCACTCATCTGAAAGAAGGGCACTGTCACCTTCCATCCATATTGTCTCTTGTACTAATGGCTTATGCTAGATGAGAATTTGAACTTTCATTGTTTCTTCTTCTTTTTCCTGTTTGAATGTTAAACCAACCCCCATATTTGCTAGATTTAGCCTCCCTGTGTTCTTGACCTTTCCCTGATGGGCATGAAAGAGCTTTGGGAGGAGTTTTGGGGAGAAGTTAAGGTTATAACATTGTTTATAACTTTATATTAAACAAAAAAAATCTGCTCTTTATTGCTTTTCTATCAGGGACCAACTCACCGCCTAGAAATTACACCTTCAGATTCGGAAAAACTGTTGTCAGTATTGCGCCTGAGTGACCTCTCTACAGATGAGGAGGATGCTGTTTGCTGCAAAATGAATGAATATGAAAAGAAGATCGATAGCTTGATGAATGTTGTGGGAACACTGAAGAATGAGGTGAGGAGATGTGTAGAGATCTACAGGCTCAGGCTTTGTAGCTGATCGTTTGGCAAGAGGAGGCTAGAGGCTGGAATCCTGTCTTGGGAGCATGGAAGGCTTAAAGAGATCATTTTGATCTGTTTAGAAGAGCTGATCCACATAGTGAGAAATTCACTAATGTCTACTATGAAACATTTATTGCTTTATCCATTTAAAAATGTTTTGCTGTGCTTCAGTTCTGAAATAATCTTGCTCCTGGTCAAGCCTAAAATCTGAAAACTGGTCATTTCAGAAAGGGAAAAATAATTGCATGATGATATTTTATTGTTGGTGAATCCACTTATTCAACAAGACTGTTTATTCTGATTTTCTTTCCAAGTATGCAACACAGCAATGTTGTGTTCTCCAGCTAAGCAGCCTAAGCACTTGACAGCATTTAAGAAATGGATAGAAGAGATTCCCAGACTCTATAAGATGCTCTATAGTGGGAACAAACTGCAGTTTTTTCCCTCTAAGTTTACACTAAGGGTACCAGATCTGTATTCTTGTTGCAGTATTCAAAACTGCATGAAAGTCAAGACAAAAAACAAAAATAGGATTTGAGTCAAGGATTCTTATAGCAATTTTTTCTATTTCATTTATACTACAAAATCTAATGGAATTACTTGCATGATTATAAAACAAAAATTAATTTTAGTACATTTAATACATGATTTGAATCTAAATGTTTTGTGGTGTTACTTAAACAAATTCATGATGCAATATCACATTCATTTTCTTAACGTTACTTCTGTACAAGTCAGGGAATCTCCAGTGACCTTTTCTGCCGTGTAAAGAAACAAGCGTGGTGCACTGATTAAAATCCCCTCTATATTCTCTCGTCCTGTACATCTTCAACTGTTTGTAGTGCTCCTAACTGCCAAATGGGATGTGCATGTGATTCATGAGGAGTAGTAGTCAACTTCTAAGCCCCCTTCAGCAGTCTAAGCCCTCTTGAGCAGTCTGTCCGCAGCTCCCACCGTTCTACCAGCAGTGACACTGAGCTTTCACAAGACCTCTTAGGAAACCCAGACTTAAGGTGTTGGAAATGAGATACCAGGGACTGTTTTGATTGGTTTCACTCAGTCTTACTCCAGGCTCCATCTCCCAAAGCAGTAGTGGGACCATGAAAGCTCTGGCCATCTTCAGCCTGTGAACTGCTACTTGAGCTCATTCCCTATTTGGTCTGAGGTCTGTCACATATCTCATGGCTGATTACAATTTTTGGTGCGTAACTTAAAGCCAGGAAGCTTGAATCTCCCTGTGTTTGTGGGATACAAGGTATTTCCAGGCAATAAGTAAAGTATGCCCCATGTGAACTATCTGGAAGTATCCAGACAAAAAAAATACGTGGTCTCTTGCTATTGCTATTTGCTATTTAAATAGCTGGCTCATTAGTTTGAGATGTATACCACTCTAAAAGCAGCTGTTTTGTCTCAAGCTCTATTTAAAAGTATCTTTATCAGGCCAAGATGCAAAAACAGGAGGAACAGCAGCAACGGACAAAGCGTCTCCTTGAGGAGCAGAAAGAAGAACTGGATGAGGTCACTCAAGAGCTGGTGGAAACAGAACATGAGAACACGCTGCTCAGGCGTAATATTGAGCGCATGAAAGAGGAGAAAGATCTGACTGTGTAAGCTGTAGTTCTCCATTGTTACTGCAAACAGTGATATTTACAGGGCACTTACCTCCTTCATTATTAACATCACTTAAAGTTATTGTTTGTACCCTAGATCTGGATGGCAGTATTGCTGAAGAATTGACATTCTTGGGGGGTTTTTTTGGTTGTACTTGAGAAAGGTGACTTCAGATGGCAACAGCTGCAGAGAAGAGCTTTAGCATGATTATTAGAATTAAGAAAAACATTTTGAGAGTAACTTGAAAGAGGTTGGCTTGAATGGCCTGCTAGAGGTCATCCTGACTCTGTTACTAATATTTTAAAGGTCAAGAGATGTTTGGGTTATAACAATATTAGTTCAAGAATAAATGAATAAATGTGGAGCTGGAAATCTGAGGAGGATTTTTGGCCTTTGTGGAAATTGTACTGAGACAAGAGGACAGCCTCTGGGAGGATGGAATCATTTTCTCTTGGTGACCCTAAAGGTCCCTTTCAGTCTGATGTACTTATATCTGCCGTGTGTCTGAAGAATTAGGGAAGCTTGTGTTTCTAGGGAGACACTGGTGTTGTGAGAGGATCTTACTTTTCCCTTAAGAAAGATCACTTGGAAGTCAATACTGTGTATATTTCTTTTCTGAAAACTCTGAATACTTCTGAGACTTACAAGTACCTACTAAAAACTTTGAGCTGTAGATTTTGGTGTGCTTTCCTGTTTCCATGTTCAGCCATTGCTCATTTGTAGCCATTCTGGTAATGACTTAAGTGCCCAGAAAAAACAGCATTATGTTCAGGATTAATATTGTGTGCGTACTTTAGTATAAGCCCCACTTGTTCCCTCTAAATTCCTTTCATAATTGAGTTCCTAGCAAGTGCCTGGAGTCTACTGGCTTCTATCAGAACAACATCCATACTGAAAGAGGGTGAATCTTAGGTGGTACTTCTTTAAAGCTACTGTACTCATGTTAAAGGGATTTTATCTGTTTTAGCCCTGAGAACAGTATATCCACAGTGGCTGGTACATCTGTCACAGCTACTTGTTGCTCTAATGGCTGAATTCTCATTACAGGCTACAGAAAAAGTGTTTGCAGCGTGAGAAAGAGTGTCTAATGTCCAAGCTGAGTGAAGCAGAGAGGGATGGAGCAGCTGCAGCTAAACAGATCCATGCTCTGAAAGATACAATTGGGAGACTCAACACTGTAGGTGTTGGATGTTTTTGTTCTTGCCTTTATTATGTTGTCCTGTTATATAGCTGAATCAAAACTGTAATGCTGGTGTTGCTGATCCAGAGAAACATAAAGAAAAGAGTGATTTAACATGCTTAAGATGTTTACTAAACCTTTTTGGAATTGAGGTGTTTATTTGCAGCATCCCAATGCCCTTCTGTACATATGGTGATGACTGTTGTGCTGCCTTATGCTCATGTCAGCTTCATAGCTTAATTCCAGACTTTGAGACGTTGCATATGAGCACATCTCCCTTTTTTAGGAGAAACACATGAGCAGCTCAGATATTAACACACTGACAAGACAAAAAGAGCTGCTGCTACAGAAACTGAGCACCTTTGAAGAAACCAACCGGACACTCCGAGAACTTCTTAAAGAGCAGCAAAACCGGGAGGTGAGCAATGCTGTGTGCTTGAACTTGGGCATCTACAGGAGGCAAATACAGTCTTGTGGCCTGAAAATAGAACTTGAGTTTTTAACTTTGCTTTTAACTGTTGTTCCCAACCCTGCTGCTGATCCTGTGTGATAAAGGATGGATTTTTTCATTATCTCTGCCTACTTCAGTAAACTAAGACTGACTGGCTGTAAGTCTTTTACAGCATTAAAAGGTAAAGGCTCTACTGCCTTGCCAACTCTTTCTTATCTGGATACAGCTGTATTTGCTAGTCTTAGACTTGTATCTGTACAATATCCCCTTTGGTTATGTATTCGGCTTTTCCACCAACACTTCTGCTAATCATGCTAATCTGAAATATTACTGCTATAGTTTTGTTGCTGGAAGTCTGAGAACTAGATACATCCTTAGCTAATAGCAGTATAAGGATGTTCAGAACTTTATTTTCACAAGCTGGACTGTACAATGTACAGAATGGAATTGCTATTATTCCTGTAGCTTATATTCCACTTGAGTAAAAGCAGGCCAATGATAACAATTTTATCAGCTACTAGTGAGCATGGAGAAAAGAACTGATTGACTCTTCGTGAGTTTCCCTCAATCACAAGTGAGTTTTGAAAGATCTTAGGTTGTTATTTGCTTTATAATATCATCCTTGATGAGGAAAAGAGAAAGAGCTTTCTGGGATTTGTGATATTGTGTAAAACATGTAGCCAAACTAATGCTTCTTGGTATCTTCTAAGAATTGCTGCTGCAACAGGAGGGAAATGGTTGATTTCCCCAGTTCCATCTAAAGAATCTGTAAAATACTGATTTGCTTTGGAAGGCTGGTTCTTAGTGAATAAAAAGTGAACGTGGCTTTTTAGTTAACAATTTTTCTTGCATATTTGTCTTGTAGAAGGATGCTCAGAAGATACTGGAGCAACAGGGAACACTATTGAAAAGGCTAGCTGACTCAGATGCAGAGAAAGTGGTAAGCAAACCAAATTCATTTTTTCCACGGAATGATAAAGCAGAGATACCTAAAATTGCAAACTCTTCTTTGTCTAGTGTTCAGCCACCAAGTCTTGAACCAATATTTTTTTTTCTTTTTTTTTTAAAGGCATTTGTTCTAGTCAAAGGCACTACATAACAACCTACTATGTTTCAAGGTGGATAGATTTTCATAGCCATAAGAGTACTGCTATGATTTACAGTATTCAACTATAAAGGAGAAGAGTGCTGGTGCTTCTTAGTACAAACATAAATGATTCTGCTTACCTTTCCTTACGGTACTGAATGTACAGAGCAGGAATTGTGCTATATGTGTCTTTAAGAAGAAATCTCTGGGGGTGGGGAAGAAAAATCATAGAATCAGTAAGGTTGGAAGGGACCTCTGGAGATCATCTAGTCCAACCTCCCTGCTCAGCAGGGTCACCTACAGCATGTTAGACAGGGTTGCATCCAGGCGGGCCTTGAATATCTCCAGAGAAGGAGACTCCACAACCTCTCTGGGCAACCTGTTCCAGTGCTCTGTCACTCTCACAGTGAAGAAATTCTCCCTCAGGTTCAGGCGGAACTTCCTGTATCCACCATCAAAATACCCCTGACAGCTGGGATAGAATTCTTCAGCTTTCAGTATGGAAATCATCTTATTCTTAGAGATAGTAAAGCACAAAGAGGGCAAGTTTTCAGTCCCTGCTTCTGACACTGAATGAGTGAGTGAGCTGGTGCCAGTTTTTGTTGCCTTATATATAAATTGAAAAGTAGTTCTCGCATTGCCAGAAGTTTCTAAACTCTCTTGGAGACACGAGCAGTGCCCTTTTTTGACTGCGGAGTATATCGTGCCATTAGGTTCTGGTTCTTGGCTGGATATCTTGGGACCTGTTACCCAACTGTATGTGCTTCCCTTCTGCTTTCTGCTTGAGAAGAATTGAGACTGTTTTTTCTAGCCTGAGGAAGCTGTTGCTGTGGATACCAGATTGAGTGTGTTGTGCATCAGAGGGTCTCGGGAGGGAAGCAATTACACCTCTTTCCCTCTCCCTGCCCACCTATATGTTTTTTACTTAAAATCTGAATGGTATTTGTTTTCTAGCAACTCCAGATGATGCTTCAGGAGAAAGAAAAAGAATTGGATGAACTTACTGTTCAAGTACAGACAGAGAAGGTAGTTTCCTCCTTCTGTTCTCCTCTCCCTGGTCTACCTTCCGGTTCTGCAGAGGCATGGATATTCCAAAACATAGGTCTGGACTTGCAGACAATTATTCTTTAAGGGATCAGATGACTGGCTTCCTTAAGACCAGATAGCCACCTGGTTACCATACAGTTGTGGATTTAATATTCTATTAGTAAAACACCCATCACAAAGATGAACAGATAGTATTCTCTTTTTACCTGGGCTTATCAATGAATTGCCTTTCTGTCTAAGGTTCTGCTGGTCTCTAATGTCAAATTTCAGTCTGTTTCTCTGTATAGGAAGTAGAAGGGAGATGTGATGGAAGAGACCAAATGTGAAGGATATTTTATCCTAGAACAAATCTTTCAGGCTAGTCATCCACATGTGTAAAAGAAATGATTGCTCATTTGTTGTTCCTCTGGGGACAGCAAAAAGGAGCTGGTGAGGATCCATCTGAGGAAAGTGGGGGTGGCTGGAGATGGTATCAGACTTCTTCACTGAATGGTCACATATGAGAAAGCATTTCTTCTACTTGTTTACCTAGAAGAAAAGAGTGTGGTTTTATTTATTTCATATTTAGGACCAGGCAAAGACAGCATGTGAACTCTCCAAATCTATGGAGGCTGTAAGAGGCCATTTACAAGCACAGCTGCGAAATAAAGAAGCTGAAAACAACCGTCTGACTATCCAGATCCGGGTATGTTTTCAGTGGTCTCTAGGAGTTGTCTTTTCATTTACATTCATAAGCCAAATCCACTGACAAAGGAAATAGAATTCACCACTATTTTTCTGTGTCTAGTAGACTGAAATACTATCTGGTGCCATTTATGCTGTGTTAATGTACAATGTGCTTCTCAGCTGAAGAAACAGAAGAAAAATCTGTTTATTTCTGATGACATGAGGCAAAATCATAAGCTAAGGGCAATGCATTTATTAGAATTTTTTTCCGTGTTAATTAGTATGTAATCACTTAAAAGATGGCTTTGGTTAAATCAGGCACCAAGACACATTGTAAACCATTTAATTTGCTTTCTTGGCAAAATGCTGTGTCATGAATTCCTGTATTTGGTTGCACTCAATGAGGAGGAGACTGTTCCCCTGGTTTATCTTGATTTAAAGTCTTATGCTTAACATATCTATTGATATAAAGAACATAACTGTGTTAATGGTTTGGAAGAGCTTTTATTTTGTTAAGCAGTATAACTGAATATAGCAATATTATTATACGTGAGCATTTCACTTAAAACGAGAATGTTCTCAGGTAGCTCAAAAGGCTGGCAAGCCGTTATCCGTCTTGGTCAGGAGAAGTCAGTATTCTGGACAGACGCTCATGAAAAAAGAAATGAAGGCTCTTGCAGAAACCCTACAACTAGCAAGAAAAATTGAGATAAATTTAGTCTGAAGTACTGAGAGGTCAATAGAGTTGCACTCCTTTAAATTAGGTTGCTGTTTGCCTCATTTCGTTCCACTTTGAGAGGCATTTGAGAGTCTACTTTATGATTTTGATATGTGAAATCTTTTGTATCAAGGTGAAAATACTGGATATAACTTCTGGTTTTGAAACTTCCTAGATACTACATGAGTTACAAAAGTGCTCTCTCCTAAAGGATTTCTTAGTTTTGGCACTTTTGAACTTCATTTTTTCCTATATTGTTATTTTGTAACTTGCAGTGAAAGGAGTTGTTTCTATGTGGCTAGAATCGGCTGTGACCTTTCTATTTTAAAGCGAACAGCATTGGAATTTAATATATAGCTTTTTCAGCATTATAGAGCTCATGCTGGCTTATTTCAGTATTAGGACAAGACTGTGTAAATGAAATGAGATTACAAGCACGTTCAGACTGAAGGTTTGAGGGCTTGTGTCCTTGTCTCTTCACTATCGCTAGGAAATTAGTTGACCATTTGAGGATTTGGATATAAGGTAGTTATTCCCAGTGGTGTGTTTCCTCCCCACTGCAGAATCTGGAGCGCAATGGAGCTCAGCATAAGGTAGAAGTGGAACATATCATGGAACAACTGAAAGAGGTAAGGCAGAAGGCAGACCGTGATAAGGAGGCCCTGAAGAAAGCTATCCGTGCACAGAAAGACCGGGCAGAGCGGAGTGAGGAGTATGCAGAGCAACTGAATGTCCAACTGGCAGAAAAGGTACCTGATAGTAAGGGGAGGAGAGATGTCACTTCAGATCATGCATCTAAATCCTTGACTTCTGGTAGCAGCCCTGGGGAGAGAATCTGCTTTCAACTAACGAGATTTATTTTTGTCCTGATGCTTTGGCCCATTTATGCTAAGTTTAGAACAAATCCAGTTTTCTGAGCTGTCGCTATTCAATGCAGTAACTTAGGACAAGGGAATAATTTGGGTCATTCTAAACTAACAGATGTGATTTTTCACCTGATTCTCTAGTACCATCTGAGGGTTGATGAAAGCCAACAAAGCCTTGTGGTTTTGGCTGGAAATTCTGAATGGGATTGGCTGTTAATAATAAGCTATCCAGAGCAGAAAAGTATAAACAGAAATGCACTGAAACTTCCTATTGAAAAAATGGCCAAAGGATATCAAAGAAAAGCAGAAAGTAGGGTGAAAACAAATCGAAAAGGAGCACAGACATGATGCTACCTTGTTCTTCCCTGGTTTTGGAATTCCAGGGACCAGAGCCTCTAGTGAAATCTTAAGCATGCTTTATATTTCTGATAATTGATTTGCTGCTTTCAAAGAAGGTTCTCCTTTCCCTGCTGATGTGTGTGCTGGCTGGCATTAATGTTTTTGGAGAATGGCCTTCTGTAAAGGATCAGGAAGAATTAAAATAAATCTCTTTGATAACTAAAAGTCTCAGTGAAATCTCTACGCATATCAGTATTTTAGCATACTGTCTGCATATCCTGTGTACAGTTACATTCTTGTCACTCTTGCTCTTTTCCTCATGTACTGTGTTTCCCTGTTTTGACAGGACAGTTACGTTGCTGAAGCACTGTCTACTCTAGAGTCCTGGAGGAGTCGTTACAACAAAGTTGTGAAGGACAAGAGCGACCTTGAACTGGAAATTATTATGCTGAACAGGTTAAAAAAAAATAGTGTGGAGAAACTTGGAGAAATGGGGATGAGTTCCTAGTTCAAGAATGAGTCAATGGAACTTCCAAGATTGTCTGTAAATATCCAAGCAAAGCCATTACTATCTAAGGGTCAGAACAGAGGTTGGAGAGAGAGAGAGAGAGAGAGAGAGAGAGAGAGAGAGAGATGTGGCTTCTGCTGCTGGCTTGCCACAACAAAGGCTTGATTTAAGGGCTTTCTGACCCTTAGACCTCTCCATTCCTTTGCCTTTTTGTGATGCTTTAAAATAATTTAGGTTAAAGATTAACCTCAATTAACAGTCTCCTTTTGAGATGTTTGAGATCCTTGAATGAAAGGGGTTAGACGTTACAGGCAGTATAGTTCATGCCAGTTTTCTCATGAAGGTAAATAAATCTGTCAGTATCACTGCAATATAGTTGTTGCTGCAGGAAGAAAAAAAAAGTAGGTGTGTGGCAGGAGAGAAGTTCCTCTTTATCCTGCCCATCTTGGGGGCAACGCATCTGAACTCCAGGTGACAATTCCAGTGAATTTCTAGTAGTCAAGGAGATCAAGGGAGAGTGTAGCAACATAAAATATAGGTGTGCATACCTCCACAGAGGGGAAGCTGAAGGGGTAGGGAAGAGCCATGCTTCTTAAGCTAACGTTCAAGGATGAGGAGTCTTGTTTTTTTTAAGGGTTAATTTTATTTGTATGGCAGCCGTATTACAGACTTGTTGGAAGAGCAGAAAACCCTGGAGGACAAGATGCGAGAGGACAGAGAGGTTTTGGTGGATAAACTGCATCGACAGGCCACAGAGACCACTTCTTTCAAAATGGAGAATGAAAGGCTAAAGGTCAGCGATTCCAGAGTTTATAGCTGAAAAGCTAGAACAAAAGGGAGAAATTATAAGTTGCTCTGCCTCTGGGGACAGAGGTGAATTGCACCCACTGCTGCCAATTAGTTTAGAATCAGTTTCACCATAAGCTGAGTAGGACAGGGCAAGCAGGCTGGGAAGAGACACAAGAAAGAGAAAAAGTGAGCAGTCTGGAAGGACTGGATTTCTTCAGCCTTTTGGGTGGGAATATATCTCATCCCAAGTCCTGTACCTTCCAGCTGAGATCTTGCATCTTGTAATGATGCTGCTGGCCAGAGATTTAAAAACTGTAGTTCATCTAGAGAATGGCAGTCTCCATAACATCCCTCTTATCTTTGGTGATCTGGTAGGTGAACAATATAATTTTCCTCATGGAAAGCTAGGCATCTCTCCAAATAGAGTGGTCCTAGTCCAAGTAGTACAGTTCATTCAGTCAAATGTAGAATCAGGATAGAAAGACTGTACATTCCTTCCAAAGCCACGTGCTTTGGTGTAAATTTGGCAATTCATTGGACTCTGGAAAGCTTGGCTAACTTAAACCAACAAAAATTTATTCTCCTTAGTTTAGACAGTCTTAGCCATCTAGTGTGGTGGTTACTTCCAAGCACTGACTGGAAGATGTTTTCTTTTTTCAGGCTAGTGTGGTCCCAATGGAAGAAAAGCTGAACCAAGCACACATGGAGGTGCAGCAGCTCAAGAGCTCTCTAAAGAATTATGAAGGGTTGATTGAAACCTACAAGTCACAGGTGCGTATCTTACCCAGTCCTTCAGCCCTTACACAAAAGTGTTTTCTCCTCTTCCTGTTATGGCTTTTTTGCTGCTTTGCCTTAACCCTTTGTCTGCTCTTGGAGGATATGGAGTTTCATATATTTTTGGTCCTTGTTTCTCTATTTGTCTGGGTCTTTTTTTCTTTTCTTTTTTGTTTGTTTTCAAATGGCAGCATTCAGACTGTTGTGTGCCATATACCAAACTGTGTTCCTCAGTATGTGTTGATAATTAAGTCATCAGAAAGAGCTGATTCTACCAGTAGAGATCTCGATTAATGGAGGAAAAAAAGGCTTTAATTTTTTTTTCTTAAATGATAAAGTAAAGCAGTCATATTCAGATGCTCTTTATTGCTCTTCACTGTGCCAAGTACTGTTCCTTGGCTGCTGCTTTTGGTATTTGCATATTGTGATGGTAGGAAGATGAGGCAAAAGGAAGAAAAGGTTTGGTGGAAAGCCCAAGCGATCCAGGTGAGAGAGGCAGAAAGTGGGGTCATGCCTAGTACTACAAGAATCCTGTTGCTGTTCCTTGTACAGTTTTAATTACTCCAAAACATAGCACATTTTTTGAAAACTGTAATAGGTAAATTATGTGTGGGTTTTTTGTATGCCCAGGTGTTGAAGAACAGAATGGAAGCAGATGATGTCACAGCAAAATTGGAGATCTGTGATAAAGAGAACAAGACACTGAAGAATGAAATGAACAAAGAGATTGAACTGGTAATTATTTCTCTAACAGACTGATATGTTTGCAAATGTTCATAGATCCACCCAGTTCTTAATATAGTGAAAAACAGCCGCAACTAGGGAATAAAAGGGTTTATTTTCCATCTGAGTTTTCATTTTTCATTAGTTTGGCTCAGGGGACTGTTCATTCTGCAAAATCAATTGAACATTTAGCAACCTCTTTTGACTGTATGTTGTCCTTCAGAGGTGTTTAAATTGCTTAGTAAGCCTTTTGCTGCATAAGTGGTGGTTTAGAGCAGTGAACTCTGTAGATTGCACCATTGTCTGTTGTGGAACAACTTTCCTCAGAAAAGAGCTTGTATGTCTAGTAAAACTGAAGCCCAGGATCCTGAATGCTGAATGTTCTCTGTCCATAGGACATGCCCAATCTTAAGAGAGAGCCTACAGGAGTAGGATGAGACCCTAGGCTTTGAACTCCAGTACTTGCCAAATATCCACAATGTGTCATTGTGGCAGCCAAAGAAAAAAAAAAAGCTCCACTGAAGTTAAAAACTAGTCCGGACCATTTCAGTGTCTCACATTCTCCTCTTTGTCTGTCCTGTAGGCTCGTCAGCAGTTCCAGAGCCAGCTTGCTGAGCTAGAAAAGCTCCCCGAGATCTTGAAGATCACGGAGACACGGCTGGCAGAATGCCAGGACCAGCTTCAGAGTTATGAGAAGAAGAACGCGGACCTGTCTGTAATGATTACAGATCTTCGTCAGCGGGTAAGAGACTGGCAGAAAGTACCTGCAGCACAGCAATCTTCGAGTCCGAGATCAAGATGAATTTCTAAACACAGGAAGGTTCAGACTTCGTCTCTGTTCATGTCTCATTGAAATAATTAAACGTGCACTGCAAAATAAAGATGTGTGCCTGTCTTTGTGTAAGATAGCAGCATAGCTCATAGATTTCCTTGCTATGTAAAAGGTTTCTAATCACTTAGTGTGGGATATAATTGGAATTTGGATAGTAGTAATGGTAAGCCTTGCAAATACCAACACTCACTTCTGTTATTTTCATCATTTTTTCAGCTTTTTCTCATGCAATTTTCTACTGAAACTGCGGTCCTAACCTTGTTTTCTCACAGTGATTTCAGGTTGTTTTTTCAATCCTTGTTCTTTGTCCGTAGGAGGTATGCAGGTATTGCAGGCATAGCTTCCACAGCTATGCTTCAAGACACAGTGAATAATCCTGCTTTACTTTGATTTGCTTGGAGTTACTAACTTGCCTAGTATTTCAAGCTCTAATATTTTTGCAAGTTGCTGTCATGCATATGGCTGCTTTTAATCTGTGTGCTTTACTATTTATGCTTACAGGTGACTGCTCTCTATGCAAGCACTTAGACCTGGCTGCTCATTTGTGATGTTGAAGAATTGGTCCAGAAATTAACTAGAAGCACCAACAAACTGGACATCTAGTGCTTTGCTCTTCTATCCACTGTTCCTTTTCTAGGACTCTCCAGAAATCATGAATTGGGCATGTTGCTTTCTGGAGAGCTGTATACATTTTAGGTGGTTGGCCATGTGTATGTAGTGACTATTCTGTAAAGTAATTAATTACTGTAATTTTTAGATTGAGCTCCAGGGGGACAAAATGGAGATGACGAGAGAGAGGTATCAATCTGCCCAGGAGGAGAATAAGCAGCTCACCTTGAAAGTGGAGGAGCTGGAAAGGTTAGAAGTAATAGACGCTCTTGTTTTCTTAATTTTCCCTCTCCATCCTCTTCCCATTGTTTTTTCAGGGGACTGAAACAGCTTCTGATTGATCTTGTTGCTCCAGTCCCCCACTCGCCTCCAGGATTTTTGTACATTCACCTATCCCACAAGGATCTCTAATTAGTAACTATCCACTAGAGAGTGAGTTACAGGTTTTTGAAGCACTTCTTAACTAATGTTGTCAGAAAGGATTGTTGCTTAAAGCAGACAAGCCAGCTCCTAATCCGATCTAGCCTGGCAGTTCTGAGGTTACTAAATATTATGGTGTTTTTACCTGTGCTAATAAATACCTTTTAGTGATGATATCTAGGAAAAGGCAAGTCTGTGAATACTCTGTATGTCCCTCGACCTTTGAAATTCTAATTTGAGAAATGGAGAAGTGTTTCTGGGGCTTCTGACCTTTTGAGGGGGAATAGAATCTCTTCACAGACTACTCAGTGACCTGACAAAAAGGCAAACTGAAACACACTTCATTTAAAATGAATAGGTTTCCTTCTCTTGTTGTCTTAACATAGAAAACTACAGACGACGAGTGCCCAGAACATAGAATTCCTTCAGGTCATAGCAAAACGTGAAGAGTCGATCCACCAATGTCAGCTGCGGTTAGAGGAGAAGACCCGTGAATGTAGCTCTTTGGCACGTCAGCTGGAGATGGCCATTGAGGATGCCAAAAGACAAGTAAGTAATTCCTTGTGTTTGTGAATCTTCCCAAAATTACTTAGACTGTAAAAAAAGGAATAGTGAGAACACTGGAAATACCTCTTCAGCCTATCACGAAATTCCTGAAAATCACTGCATATGCAGTAAAATACGATCAAGAAATCGTCAGCTCTTAAACCTTCCAGAAAGACAACCCTGCTCTGCAGTTTGCAACAAGAGAGAGGAAAGCACTAGACCGAGGTGCTGCTTATGTATGAGAACTTGTCCTGTTAAAATTTATAGGCAGTTATGGGCAATGGAATAGTGTAAAATCATTCTTCCAGAGACAAACCTTCAACAAAGTCATGTTCTATTACATGTAGGTGGAACAAACACGAGAACGAGCAGCATCTAGAGAGAAGGCAGCCCAGTCCAAGATTTTGGATTTAGAGACCCAGCTGAGTAGGACTAAAACAGAGCTGAACCAGTTGCGTCGGAGCAAAGACGATGTGAGTGATTCACAAGAGATACTCTTGCTGTTCTGGTAGTGTCCTGGCAGCTACTGGAGTTCATAAACCAAGTTCCTATGGGCACATTGCAAAAGACATGCAGAGCTTTTTCTTGTGTCCAAATGTGACATGCTGTCCTGTCTCCATGACAGATGTGTGACATGACATGTCTGTTATGTTATGAACTTGGGAATATGGAGTCTCCTTCTCTTCATTGCTTACAGCAGTGATTTAAATGAAATTGCTCTAAATTTGTTTGCATAAAACCCAGACCTTTCTTATGTTCAGACAAGATTTGTACCAGATGATATGGAGTGATGTCTCAACTCCAACTTTGTTCACTGCGATGGGTTATGTGAGAACGGGCAGCTATTTCTCTTCTGGAAGAAAGAATTTCTTATGACTGAAGGGAGATCTTTCATAATCTCCCATGTACCCTGCCTGTTTACTTGAATTTTACTTGGAATTGGGCTGATACATGGATCAGCTCAAGTGCTTCTTTAGACAAAAATGTGCCTTATTCTCCAAAACTAGAGTTAATCAGTTTAAAAGGCCCTATTGATTAGTTGTGTTGTCTCCTGTTTTTATCAGCAGGTTCATGACTGGAGTTGGGAATGAGCAGAACAAATTATAAATATCATAATATTATGTGTGCCATCCACTGCTGTGTTAATTCTTCCAGTCCTCAGCACTTTTGGGGAACAGCTTAAGGTTAATGTAACTAGGATGAACATTGCTATCTTTTGTGCTAAGTTTTGTGCTTCTTTTGTGCAGGCAGAGCGCCGGTATGAAAGCCGCCTACAGGACTTAAAGGATCGGTTGGAGCAGTCAGAGAGCACCAACCGCAGCATGCAAAACTATGTCCAGTTCCTCAAGTCTTCCTATGCCAATGTTTTTGGAGAAAGTGCCTTGCTGAGCTCCTCCACCCGCTCTCGTTCTTCTCCATGAGGACAGTGCTCTCCCAGCCCCACTGCTATTAAGCAGAGAAGGAGCTCTATTTCAAAGCCATATCTTATCTGCAATATTGGTTGCCATTTCAGGGTAGGGAGAAGTTTTCATATTTTTCTTGCACCATGAGATGGTAAAATGATGGTGGTATATGCCCGAAGTGTAGGGTACTGGCAATACTGGTTTGGTATCGGACATTGGCATCACGCCATAAACTGTGCCCCCAAACCAGATGGTTTTAAACATACAGAAATGGTCATTTTAATCCCATAAGGTCCTTATGGTTTCAGCTCTTAAAACCTGCCTGTGGTTTTAGTTGAGCATGTTAATGTTTTTAGGGGTCTTTTCATTTTCATGCATCTTTCTTCATTCTCTGTGTGTTAGAGGGATCATGTTTCTGTTTTTTTTTTCTTGTAATCTTTTTTTTTTTTTTTTAACCTGTTGCACATTGATACAACGATGGTGGGAGAGGGTCCTCCCACTGGAAGCGCAAAGCTGAAAATAACTTAAGTGCCTGAGCTCTACATTTGCAAAAGATTATCTCCCAAACAACCACCCTATTTGTAAATGGTTTTATACCAGAAGCAATGAATGTTATTTGCACTTGATTTTGTATGCTCTAATCCTCAGCTTTTGTCCCGAGCGTGATCTTAATGCATATTAGAGCTTCTAACTTGCTTTATTCCCTCAAAGCCAATTTCCTGATCCCAATCATCCCCAGAACTGAGCCAAAACTATCTGAAATCAAAGGAAAGATTCTTGTGTAATCTCAACGGGACTTGAATTGGGGTCTCAGAGTGATGCCATGGGATTTGGGAGTGCGCGTGAAACGCTGGCATGGTCTTAATTTAATGCTCAATTTAAGAGCAGCTTTATTTCTGCTCAGCTTACTCACTGAGCCAGGCTGCGCCTTCTCTGGGAAAACCAGGTGTTTAGTGCATCGACTCCCTAAAGCTCACGGGCTCTCCAGTGCCCTGTTCCTTACGGTAAATGGTTCCTAGGGGGAGAAAAATAAACATAATTGGTTTTATTTTCATCTCTTTTGTCTTCTATTTATGTGCGATGCAGTCATTAAGCAGTATTTGCCATAAGGATTTTTCTAAGTTAATCATTACTTGAGAGTTTTGTTATTTTGGGTGCATGTGTGTAACAAAAAAAAATAATAAAGGTGCTATGGAAAAGCGAAAGTAAGTTACCTTTCACTGGTGTTACGTAGCGGATTTCCTCCTCTTTTGTGAAGGAGTCGGCGCCTTCCCGGGGCAGCCTCGAACCCGCAGCCCCGCGCTCGGAACGGCCGAGGGGCGGGGCGGGGCCTCCCGCCGCCGCCAAGGGCGGAAGCGGCTGGCCGTGCCCCGGAAGCGGAAGGGCGGGGCGAGGCGGTGCCGCTGCTCGGCGCGGCCGTTGCTGAGGGAGGCGGGCAGCCATGCAGCCGCGGCGGCTCCGCTGGGAGACCCTGGCGGCCCTGCGCACCTCCAGCAAGGGCCAGCTGATCTACTGCCGCCGCTGGCTGCACGACGAGGTGAGGGCTCGGCTCGGCTCGGCTCGGCGGCCGCGGTTGCCGGCTCTTGCGCTGGGCTGGGTCGGGGTGTCGCAGCGGGGTCCTGCCGCCCCGTGAGGGTGCGGGCGCAGCGTGGATAAAGGCTGCAGAAGGAAAAGGCGAACGCGGTGCTGGAGCTGGGATCCTAACGCGCCTGCTGAGCTGCGCAAACGTTCCCCGTCTCGGCTCCTTTATTAAGCTGTTAACGAGACGCTGCTTTCCTGGCGCTTTGCGTGTTTACGGAGAAGGCTGTCTCCCGCAGGATATCTTGGAAGGATGCATGGCTCCTCTCATGCTGTCCTCTTACTCCGGCTGGGTCCTGGACAGGGTGGTTGGGCAGTCAGCCCGAGAAGCGGCACCCTCCAGAAGTTCAACGCCCGAGGAATCCACTCCTCACTCAGACCAGTCCTCTCTCGAGAAGGCCGTTTCTTCTGCCAGCCAGCAGGGCTTTTCACCGCTTCCATCTGCGGTGCCAAGTGGAGTAAAGGTAGCTGTCTAACTAGCCCATGTGTGAGCAGCTATAAGAAGAATTATGCCAGTTTGTTGCCATGACGTGTTTGATAAAGATTGTTTGGTGATCTCTTAATTTGTTTGTGGGGAAAACGTGCTCAACTTTGACCTTTTTTAGCTTAACAAGGAGAAAATAAAATTGAAAATACTAAGATTCTGATATAGTAATGTTTCACTGTAGGTGAAAAGCAAGCTTTTTTTTTTTTTTTTTTGTGGTAACTAAGAAAAACTTAGTTGGAACAGTATAGCTATATAGATTATTAACATGAGCTTTATCCATATGGAAGAATAAGGCCACACAGTAGGATCAGACCTGTTGAGACGTACGTGAGTACACCTTGGTTTCTCTTTTGCCTGTTCTCTGGAGTCTTTTTCCAGACTCCAAGAGAGCAGGTCCAGAGACCAAGTCAGTCTCTAGTGTGTTAGAGTTTTCTTTTATAAGGCAAAACAGAAGGAAACTGGGCAGTGAGTAGTTCAGTTGTAAACATGAGATTGATGAAGCACATGAAAAGGAAGCAAATGTATATTGCTGTGTATTAAATGATGATTTAATTATATGACAGTGGTATTAAGCTTAAACAACAAAGTTTTGCATCCTTTTGGCCCCATTTAGAGTTATGAAGTATCTTTTGAGGAAAACATCTTAGTGAGGCAACAAGACATGATCAAAGTTAAGACAGAGAGGCTGAAGACTTTTCCTAAACAATAAATTTGAAGCAGAAACCTCTCTTGGCTTCCTTCAGCATAACACTCTCGCTGATGTTAGAGGGAAGCTGAGAAGTCCGGCCTCTCTGGGTTACAGTTGCCTTTGTGACTGCCCCATAGGCTGTTGGTGTCTCTTGAGAATGCTCAAAATTTGGAGATTATACTAATGGGGTGTGTAACTGCCCTGAAGAGTTGTATGGTGTTTGACTCTGTCTGTTTCTCTGCAAATAACATGCAGTTTAAGAGACTTGACTTACCTGGTTTCCTTCATAAGTTTCTGATGTTATAATCAATCACCAATTTTGCTCATACACTGACTGTGCAGGGAAATGAAGATCTCCATCTCTTGGAAATGGATCAGGAAGTCTTCCCAAACATTCTGCCCTCCAAAGTTACGGAAGTTGAAGGCTATATTCGGATGTATGAAGAGATGCACAGGTTGAAAGGAAAGGTAAAAAGAAGGGTGCACATGAATTATAGGAGAGCTATATAAAGAAATGTAACAATACGCTGGTAGATATAGTAGGACAGTTATTTAGTCTGTTATTTCTGGTATTTTTGCAATCTGCAGGAGGGGCTAAGGCAGCGTCAGGAGCAGCAAGAGCAGATGGTGAGGGCAGTGTATGACCTGGCAAGTGAACAACTGAAGCGCTTTGATGAACTGAAGGAGCTAAAGCAGCATCAGGAATTCCAGGATCTGCGAGAAGTAATGGAGAAGAGGTGAGATTAGCTCTAATATGTAGTATCTTTAAAATGTTATAGCCCACTCTTGTTTTCAGAGTTTAATCAAATGAGGGTTAATTCTGGGGCCTAACAATCTACCCTAGTCACCGATGCTCAAAAATGTCATCTGCTGCTTTTCTTACATTAACTATCCTGGTACTGTTGGCTTTTCAGAGTAGATCTCTAGCTGCTTCTGAGGTTTCAATGGTTAGAGGAAGACTGTATTTATCGGACAATTAACATTCCTCTAGCATTGCTTAAAAGTAGCTTGTATGTGTTTGTATTTTGTTTTCTTCATGTCCTGAATATAATAATCACCTTCTGACTTTATGTATTTTAGCTCTAAGGAAGCTCAGGGACAGCAAGAGAAGTTGAAAGAAGAACATCGACACAGAGCAAAGGTCTGAGACTTGTAAGAATTTTCATAAGAGAGAGCGACTGCTCGGTGGGAACTGGAAAGACTACTTCATTTATACATCTGCATAGCTAACATCCCTGGAATGAGAATTTATTTTCTGGTGCTTAGACGCCTGCTGTGGCACAGTAAAGGCACATATGTTGTAGGAGCACGAGAGTGGAGCCTTTATCTGGGGACTAACAATTCTGTTCCAAGTTTGCTGATGTTAGCACTTGAGCTAGGGCTTTTCTCTCAATATGTGACCAGTCAAGACATTGTCTGTAATGGATAAGGCTTTATTCTTCAGAGGTTAGTTTGCCTTTCCTACTTTGCTAGTGATAGACTCTTTTCCCTCTTATATAGAATAGAGCATTCTGATGTTCTTGTGCATATCCTTACAGCTTTGTCTGCTGCTTTCTTTGGGAGAACTTGAAAATAGTTTTGTGTTTTGTATTGTCCTGGCTTCTAGGATATCAAACAGTCTAAAATTTCCCCCGAATCTGTTTTTTTCTCCTGCTCTGTGGCTCCATATATGCTATAGGCAGCAAAATTTTTCAGCTGTACTACTGTAGGCTTTCTAGTACTTCTGTGCTGGGAATTCAAACCAGGACTGGTGAAAAGATTACTGTGTTTTTTTTTTTCCCTATATGCACTTGTCTTCATGGAAACAGGAAAGATCTGTAAAGCTGGAATTATTTAAATACTTTTTCTGTTGTGTCTTTCTCTCTCCAGATATTAAACCTAAAATTACGTGAGGCAGAGCAACAGAGGCAGCGTCAGGAGGAGCTGGAGCGTTTGCGTAAGGAGGAAGGCCAGGAGAGATTGCGTCGCCTTTATTCTATCCAGGAGGAGGTGCTGCAGCTTAACCAGCAGATTGATCCCAATTACAGACACAAGGACCTGCCAAAAATCGATCTTTCTGTGTATAGTAATCGTGGCAACCAGATCTGTGGGCTGGTGTCAGGACTCATCCGCACCACTAGTGAGGTGGGGGCTGATTTTAACTTTATTTGTCATTGCTTTTTAAAACTTCTGGAATTGTCTTCAAAGGTATCTTTTTAGGAGGCCATTAAATAAGAAGTTGTTACAGAAAAGTTTTTAGATATGCTTCCTTTAAAGCAGCTAATTTCAAAGGAGAATTCTCTTCTGTTGCACTATAGCTGTAACCTTGAAAATGACTTAGAAAATTACATGAAGATTTCTACAGGAGGAAGACTGAATACTGAAATGCTGTAAACTATTGATGCTGTAAAGTTCTGTTTGGAGACACCATGAAGTGGTTCATAATTTGTTAAAGAGAAATACCAAATATATTGTGACATTCCTGTACTTGCAAGCTTTCTCAAGTAACTAGGTTTTCTTATCAAATTTCTCTATGTAAAAGTGGAACACAGAGCTTAAAAAATGAGACCCTAAAATAAGGCTAATCTTCTGTTCCAGTGTGTCTCAGCCATCTTCCTGTGGAGGAAGCAGCCTGGACTTTGCATTGGGGTTCCATTTTATGTATTTGAAGGCGTGGTACTCATTTTTGTTATCCTAAATCTTGTGAGGACTAACCCTGGACTAAGACCCTATTATGATTATCCTTGTATACAAATAAATGAGAGAAACTTCTTTTCACCAAAGACAATAAAATGTATAGTTGGTTCCGGGACTACCTAAAGGCTAATGCTTTGAAAGCTCCTTCTTCTTACTCTTGGTCTATGTGTAGTAGAGCTAAAGATTGATGTTATATTGCCTTTTCTGTTTCTTGACAGAGAGGCTTCCCTACTCAAGCAGATGTGGCCAATACTGAACGAGCACTGCAGGAAATGCGAGGGTTGATATCTAGCATGCAGCAAGAAATTGCTGCTGCTGTGGAAGAAAAAAAGAGGAAGGATGAAGAGGAGGAGAAAGAGAAGCAGAAAGAGTTACTGAAAAAAGAGCAGATGACAGCTCAGACTCCTGCCCCAGCACAGCATTCAGGGGGAAAGCAGCAGAGGGAAGGTTGGTGAAGGCCTCCTTTTTCCTTTTTCTTCCTTTGCTTTCCTTTCCTTGTCACACGCTGTTTAGCTGTTAGGCTAACTACTACTGCATAACCTTACTGTTGTGATGATGTGCCTTCTGGTAGCCTTCACTTTCTTAGCACAATTAGCAAAATGGGTATGGGACTGCTGGCAGCAAACTTTGTCAGAGAAACTGATGCAGCATAAACTGACTGTATTAACTGGATCAAAAACTGCTCTTCCTAGACGTATGCAGTGTAATAGAAAACCAGAGAATAACACTGTGGCTTCTTACAAGGGCAGATGGATCCTGCGTAGTACTACAAACATACAGGGAAAGATCACTGAAATAATTTCCTTTTTGGTCATAGTTTAAGTTCAGAAATTCTACATATATAAGCTACTAGGCTGAAAAACAGGGACTCACCTATAGTATGCAGAGTTATTGTTAATTTATAACCATAACTTTCTAGACTGAATTCTGGAAAAAAAAAGTGCTTGTAGCTGTTGGCTCTTCGCAATTTTCCTAAGTTTTCTTTTAGATCTTCTAGTGTTGGGGGGATTTCTTAATCCTCTGCCATTTCTTTTCTAATATTAGGACTTCAAGTTAAAGCGGAAGAAAGTACTATGCAGTGGTACCAGCAGCTTCAAGATGCTGCTGACAAGTGCATTGCTTCCTTCAGTGCAATCAGCAACTGCAAAGACAACAACGAGGTATGAGCAAATGATAACCCTGTTGAAGAGTGGATTTATTCATCTCCAGCGGAAGTAGGACAGCTTTCAGTAAAAACAGAGACAAAAATTCTGACTTAGCAGCCTCTATTAATATAGTCTGCTTATCCAAACTGTCAGAGTAATAATCATGAAGAAATGTTTTAATTGTCTGTTGAAGAAAATCAGTTTCTTCAAGTGGGTCAGCAGGCTTTCCAAAAGGTGCTGTTGAGCAGAATTCTAACCTGTTTTGGGGGTTGTGCAGTTTGAAACTGTAGCAGACAAGTAATCTGGTTAGGCTGCTATAGAGTCTTAAAAAACAATGGTGTGTGCTAACTCCAGTGGAATACTTGTCAGAACTCTTCTGTTTTTTATTTTAATTTATAATCCATTTTTTTGTCAAGTAGGTTTATTGAGTCCTTTATATCTTAATATTACTAAAACCTTTAGACAGAAAAATTTTGATGGGTTCTGAACATTTGTATGTTACTGTTTCTTAATAATTTTTAGTTATGTTCATTCATCATGCATTCCACAGTAGAATAATCTATATTCATTGAAGGCTTGAACATTTATTCAGAATGCAAATGAAGCAAAATCTGTTAGATACTGTGCATTCCATCTTTCTCTGCCAGTACATCACATATGTTTGAAGATCCAGTAGATCTTCCTTAAGGCAAGGCTAAGCTAGCTGTCTCCTTTCATCCTGTTGGAGGCTTCTTTAGCTCTTAAAAATTGTATGTACAAGAACCGGGCATCATCTTGTCTTCGTGAGGGTTTTGTATTCGTTACATTGCAGATCTTCAAGGTACAAATGTTAAATTAAATCATAGCTATTCCAGAGATGAACGTCTTGACCTCGGTTCCGTGAGGAATAGACTGTGTAGTACTTTGAGTGGGTTTAATTTCTCTAAAGATGAGCAGGATTTAGGGCTGAATTCTTCCTTTCAGAATTTGGCACACAAGGCATGTATCATCCCTATGAAAATCTGCCTCTTGATCAGATGTCTTGTCTGTAAAGTTTTCAACAGTATCTTATGTTCTTCTGCAGGTGAAGAAGATTAAAATGGACTTGCAGAAAGCAGCTACGATCCCTGTGAGCCAGATCTCTAGTATAGCAGGTCAGGAAAACACCAAGAATGGAATCCATTTGAGATACAGTTTCCTGTAATGATTTTAGTAGGACCCAATGTAGCCAATATTTCTGCATTACATCTACACTAGGGAGCTAGTATACCTACAGTTCGGTCTTTTGCAGCATAATGTTTGCTTGTGTTTTAAAGGTCTGTTGCATCTCTTAGAGGCATCTTGCTTGATCATGATTCAGTGGTTTTAATCAGATGTGGCAGACAAGCTGTCTTGAGGTGTCTTGCCTTTCAGGATGTTGATCTAGTTTTTGTGAAGCTGATGTGGTCTGCCTAAGGCTTTTTAACTGTTTCCTAATCTTCTGTGTTTGCATTTTTGATGTATTCACAGGCTCTCAACTGAGAGAGATATTTGACAAGATCAATAACCTGCTCTCCGGAAAGTCTGTTCAGAGTGGAGGGCGAACTGTATCAGTGACTCAGCATCCACAGGGTCTGGATTTTGTTTATTACAAACTTGCAGAGAAATTTGTCGTGAGTAATTGCTTGCTTTATTGAGGTGATGAAGATAGCTACTACTTTTTTTTGTTTGGATATTGTTCTGTCTCTTACTACTAAGAACAAATTTACTAAGAGTTTAGCTTGCATGTGTTAAGTGTTAATGCTCATACTGATTAGAGGAAGTGCTTTTTGGAGAAAGAAATGAAAGAACTTTTTTCATCTTTCCCTTCTCCATTCCACCTCCCATGTTTCGTCCTTTTTTAGGAGGCAGAACTGTGCTAAATTCCACAGTTATATGTTACATATCCTTAAATAGTTAGGTACATTGTTAGTAGAACAGATTGATATTTGTACCTGTACACAATTGTATGTATGCTCAATTGTACATATGCTCAAAACCTTGCATATTGGCAAAACTAGGGAGAAGAAGACACTGCTGAGCTCCAGCAGGCAAGCTTCTGTCCCTGTTGTCTACCTAGCACTTTCCAAAAAAGAAAGTGCTATTTTTTGAAGTTGCTTTTGGAAGTTGGCAGTACTTTTTTCTATTACTTTTGCCAAATTTGGGCCATTTGAGACTTGCTTTTGTTCCTGCACTGACAAAATACATGCAAAAATTAGCCCATGGAGTAAAATTTGTAAACATTTTAAAACGGTTGTTTGGAGTGAGAACTTCTGTGCAGCCTCGTGCATTGTGCCCGTAGTTGCCAACTCCTTTTTTTCCTCCGGAGCAGAAATTTATTGGCATCCTTCTCTGTGGAAGCTGAGGACGTAGGCCTTATCAGCCTTTCTGTGGGTGGCTACATAGTCATGAAGCCTTTAGTAGAAGCTAAATACCAAATGAAGAAGAAGGAGAAAAAAAAATGTTGTCTGAGAAGTGGCTTGAAGGGATGGGGAGTGACTTTTCCGTCTCCTCTAACTCAGAATCAAGGAGAAGAAGAAGTAGCTTCTCACCATGAGGCAGCTTTCCCAATTGCTGTGGTGGCTTCAGGAATCTGGGAAATACACCCTCGAGTTGGAGACCTGTTTTTAGCTCATCTGCACAAAAAGTGTCCCTACTCTGTGCCATTTTATCCTGCATTCAAAGATGGGACTTCTTTGGAAGAGTATCAGAGGTAACTTTCTTACTAGAGTCCTTCAACATGAATGCTGCAAGGGCAAAGACTGTCTTCTCCTGAGTGAACTCCACTTTTCCCCATCTTTAATTACTTAGGCACAGTGACATGCTGCCATAGACTCTGGAGATTCACTCACAAGTGTGCAGCTCCCCTGACCCTGCACCCTTGGAGGATGCTGTGTCCTTCAGCTATGGAAGTGTTTTTAGGGGTAATGGATGCTCTTTTGTTTCTTCTTCATTGTCCTTCTCAAAAAAACAATTGATACCCATAGAAACAGCTTGATTCAAGTTGAAGTGTCCAGTACAGAATCTGAAGATTCTGATGTGGTACAAAATAGTGGAATGTATGATCCAGAGTGCAATGATCAGCCTTGCATGGTTCTGGAGAATTCTTATTCTCAGTACGGTTGACTTAATATAAGTTCAGAACTGCAGGGGCACAAGTGAAAATATTTTACTCTATTAATACTGGAACCTTTTTTAATACTTAGGATGCTTGGATATCAAGTTAAGGATTCTAAGATAGAACAGCAAGATAATTTCCTTAAACGGATGTCAGGAATGATTCGTCTTTATGCTGCTGTCATTCAACTCCGGTGGCCTTATGGAAACAGACAAGGGGTACGTATGTGTGCGGCTTCATTACTCTTACTTCTAAACGTATTGTGAGCATGATTTGCAGTTGAACTGTGGTGAACTTAAACCAGCTGGCAATATATTTGAAGGGAGAGGATCATAACCATAATCAACAAAGCAATGCAAAAGCAAAGCTATTTGTAATGTAGACCTTTACTTACTTCTTTTATATTTTCGTAACAATCATGTTTTATATATGGCTATTGTAAAATAACTTTATAAAGGAGAAAGTAAACCGGAAATTTTCTATTTTGATAACAGTATTCTGGAAGTTATAAAGTGAGTGACAGGTTTTTGTTGCTTTATAGACCCATCCTCACGGGCTGAACCATGGATGGCGGTGGCTTGCTCAGATGTTGAATATGGAGCCTCTGGCAGATGTGACAGCAACACTTCTCTTTGATTTTCTAGAGGTAAATGATGTTCTAGTACGAGTCTGCTTAGCAGCAGCAGAGCACTGAAAAGTGTACTTGAGCAAGCATATTTAAGGGTAGGGAGAAGGAAAGTCTTGCTTGTTTTCTGTGACAAGATGGTAAAGTAGATTGCTAGTGGTTAAAGGGATGCAAATTGGTGATATTTTGGTGTCTGATGAGGTTGCTGGGTTAGGTGAGATTCATTGTAATTTTTAACAGTGGTTTCTTTAACTTGTCCATATATCTTCACAAAAGAACATGAGTATTTTAGGGTTCTTCCAATAACAGCTTTGGAGCTGAATGATTTTTAAAAAATGAAATTTACCTAGAGCACATGCAGCTTCTGTTGTTATATTTGTTCTTGTGTAAGGCTACTGGTATTTTAGTTAAAATCCTACAAGTATAAGGTCTGCTAATCACTTGGTATCAGTTTGTACAATGCAATGCAGAACAGTAGGTCCTGAGGCCTTCCCACCTGAATTACTTGATTAAAACAGGATGATTTTTTTCGTGTTGGAAGCGACAGAGCGTTTATATATGTGTATATATAATATATATATATATTTATATATTATATATGTAAATTTATATCCTGGGGTATAGGACTATGTCAAATAAGAGCCAAAGTTGAGGGCTGAAGTCAGGGAAGAGAAACATTGTCAAATAGAAGCATCTTCTGTGCTTATCAAATGTCTTCTGAAGAATTTCAGAAGAAGAAATGAAAAAGTAAAGTAGAAAGTGAAATACACTATAAGGATTCAGCAAGTTGTGGTGAAGTTTGAGGTAGTTTAAATTGAAGTTGTAAATTTTCCTGTAAATTGACTGCATGGAGAAAGTTGATGAACTCTTACTGCAATAATCAAGATGGGGGAAATGACCACAGTATGTGCTAGCAAATGGTATTAAGGGAGGCTTTTATTTTTGAAGGGAGACTGGAGTAAGAG
Organism: Rhea pennata; assembly: GCF_028389875.1. Lineage (NCBI taxonomy): Eukaryota > Metazoa > Chordata > Aves > Rheiformes > Rheidae > Rhea > Rhea pennata. The sequence continues at coordinate 8,404,832 of NC_084680.1, forward strand.
GAAAAATAATATAAATTGGTGTCAATGACTCTGTGTGGTCAATAAGAAAAGGTGATTATGTTAGTAATACTGTAAATTACAGGCTTTGCTTGCTTTATAGTAGGTATAGATGTATTTTAAAATGTTTTTCTCCAGACATTTTAAAGCCTAAGTGATTGATATCGAGCAGGTTCGTTGAAGTTGTCATGCTAGTCTGAGACCTAGTTCTGGAATCTGGTCTCTGTGCATTTCTGTACCGTAGGTGTGTGGCAACGCCCTCATGAAACAGTATCAGGTCCAATTCTGGAAAATGATGTTGCTCATCCGAGAAGACTATTTCCCAAGGTATGATATCTGTTGTTAGGAAAGTGAATAATCTTTCTTTCTCTTTCTTATTATGAGTGTTTGTTTTTAAATGACTCTTCTGCCTTCCGCTGCCTCTGCCGTTTTTTTCCCTCTTTTCCCCTCCCCTTCCCATGCCCTTTGTAAATTGAACTCAAGTTTCTAAGTACCTTCTGGAACATGCTGATCTTTTTGCAGGATTGAAGCAATTACCAGCTCTGGACAAATGGGCTCTTTAATGCGTTTCAAGCAGTTCTTGGAGGTAAAAGCAGTTTCCTCAGTTTTCCAAGCTTTTCTTTTCTCCTCCATTTTGGTGTACACATCATTTTGATGATGAGGCCAGTGCTGCTTGCAGCATACCTGATAGTCCAAATCTGTGACTGTCATGTAACCTTTTGGTTACATGACTTTTTGGTTATTGAGTTCACTTAATTTTGATGGTAGTTATGATAGCCAACATCTCCTTTCTTTCCTACCTCACGTGTAATTTTCTCAGTGAAAACTGCTTGCAGTGAGAGGAGACATAAAGGTGGAGGAGGATTCTGCTGAGTCATTTCTGTAGCAGCTCCTTTTCATCAGAAAATGATGCCTGCTTTTGTGCTATCTGTTGTTCTGGTTAGGTGTACAAGGAAGCAGGCATTTTGAACTGCTCTTTGTAGCCTCTATTTAGTACTGTATTCTATATGGATCTCTATTTAAATAAAGTTTACAAAGCCGTCAATTATCTAAATTGCTTTGTGAATGTTGACTTAGATCGTAATATTAAAATACGATAGCCTCAGTGTTTGTACTTTCATTTTAAAGTTAGTTTTAATACATCTTACTAGTAATATTTCAAATGTTTGCAGAAGAACTGCCAAAACTCATGATAAGAAATAGTTTACTATAAAATAATTGGAATTTAGGTTGTTCTGTGTTTCCCCTCATCATCTCGATGTTTCATGTTTCTATTTAAAACGTCTGTTGAATTGTTTGATAACACATTGATCAAACTCCTTGTTCAAATTATTTCAGTCAGTGACAATTTTCAGACAGATTTGATTAATACTTTGCATTTTGTTCCTCTCTGAAAAGTATTTAAGAACGAAAAAAAATTCCTATATACTTGCATTTCACCATTCCCACGTTGGTGGGCACAGAGATTTCTAGGATAATTTCTTCCTATTGTTTGAAATTGCTAATGCTAGTTCTAAGACACGTTTCTCTTCTGTTGTTTTTTTTCTGTCCCTGTCTTTGGCAGAAATGTCTACAGCAGAAGGAAATTCCATTACCAAAGGGCTCTCTGCATCCTTCCTTTTGGAGGTCATAAATCAGGTCGTGTTTCATCCTCCTTGGATGTCAGCACTTTCAGACCTGGCTTCCTGTTTACATGTAGCGGCAAAATAAAATTATGTGTATTTAGAGGGAAGATGAACATATATTTAATCAATCTGTTAATGTTTATTTCATCAAGTTTTAATGTTGGGCAGAACACCAGTAACTCTGTAATTGATTGAAAATAATTGGAAGTTATCCGTTGCTTTGGATTTTTGTAAGTTTTTGTATGGTAAATTATGGAAAATAGAAGATTTTTCCTCCATCTGTTTAAATATGCAGAAGATGCTTTAAATATTATATTATGATCACCTTCTCTGAGCCTTAGAGTTTAAAGACACCTGGACTGAAATCTTGCTCAGTGCTATTCTGTACACGGAAGTGGAAATACCTCAAGGCCTTATGAAGTCTTAAGATAGTAATCAATCTCAGAAACTTAGTAGTAAAACTTTTTATTTTATATTTAATATACCTAGTTTTTATAATTCAGTTTTAATTTTGTTGCTATCTTGTGCAGAAGTATATGTATACATCTTAAAGCTACAGAGATTGGTAAAGATATTTGGCCTAACAGTGTTGACTTTCACCTCCGTTGAATGTAACTTTGCTCCAAGAGGCAATATACTTAAATTAAGAGAGCTATTTTTAAGAGCTTTGCATGTATAATAACTTCATGGGGGAAGAACAGAGTTCCTGGAATTACAGAAATTCTGTGTTCATTATCCATCACATGGATGGAAGCTTACTATCCATTTTATTAAATTAAAAAAAAAAAAGGCAGGGAAATGGTGTTCGTTTTGTCATTTGCTACATTGCTGATGTTCTGCCTTTGTTTGAGGTGGAAACTGTATGCTTGGGTTGCCCAAGGTGAAGTACTTAATAGTTTTTATAAAAGGTTTTCTTATGTAAATGGGATTTCTTCCTTATCGATGTTACGGCATTTTATGTATCAAGTACTGTAATACTTTTATACTAATGGTGAATTATTCTGAGAATAGTTCATTCTAGAAATATGTTTAAATTAATACTAAGTTTGATTTTTTTTTTAACCTGAAGTTGATACAGTTTGTTTTTCTGTAGCTATTAAACATGGAGGTCAAGAAAATCTGTGGCTGTGGTGAATTCAGAAGATAGTGTTAGAGGGAACAAGGTGGAGGGATATCTGTGTTTAATTTGTAGATGTACTGCTCTTGAATTATTTTGATAGCCTCCAAGATGGGAAAATTTGCTTCCAAGTTCTAGAAGTCAATGCCTGCTTTTGCAAAACACTCTTGCAAGCCAGAATTATCTTTGTTTTTTAACTAGATCAATTTTATTAGGTTTAGAGATTTTACAATTTGAAAGTGCAGAAATTGTGTGCCATATACGAATCTGATTTCATGTTTTATATAGACTTTGAAGTCTCTGAGAAAAGATTGACATATGCATTTAATTCAGATCTTCAAAACCTTGAAGCATAGGAAGTTGCTCAAATTTTAAAATTGGTAAATAAATCTGATTCATAGTAATGTAGCTATTTGTAAACTGACTCTGGAATTCATTAGACAAGCATTATTGCTGATTTCTCTAGGATGCTGGAAACCTTCAGTTATTACTTTTGCCAGATAATACTTCAATAGCTCCATTAATATCTTTGCAAATTTTCAACTTTTTGTATACTGAGCTGAGATGTCTTAATTCCATTTTACATGTCTACAATTTTGTTGGAGACTTACTGAACCAAGGTAGTTGGTGCTGTCTGTTATAAACAATTTTCTGCCTGTTTCAAAACACAAGGAGTGAGATTTGATCATATATAAGACACAACAGCTTTCTTCTTTCAGGCTTATAGCTTTCATTTATATTTTGAGGGGAATGGAAGTATGTATCTTTATAAGTAGCATAAGCATAGTATCCTCTGCCTCTGTAAAGGACACTGATAATATTATTTCATAAACTTTAATATGCATTTTTAACTGAATAATAAATGTGGTTGCAAAAAGATCATAATAAAAATATTTTTAGATGTCGCTTAAGGTCATATCTAGTGCTTGAACTGACGGTTGACTCATACCTGCTTTTGTTGTTCAGCTGTTTTGAATGTTAGCTGTTTGGCATTAGGAAGATGCAGTGGATGGGTCTTATGCATGTATTAAAATAATCTATTTTCGTAGGCCTATTCATTTCAAATACCACCAGCGAGAGCCTCTCAGATGTGGATAAAACTGTGTTGAGGATGAGAGGCAATAAAATTGCTACGGCTCATACTCCTTGGAGACAATAGTCCCAGGCAGCCCTGCACCTTCTGATGCAATGACAGTGGAGGAGTTTCTTCTATTTAAGTACTTGAATAAAAGAAGTGCTTTTAACTCAAAAATCACTAAAACCCACTCACTGTGTTGGTCCTATAAAGATAGTATTTTAGCTGTCTTGCCTGGCCTTTAAAAACATTTTTAAAGGGAGATTAGAGTAAACCTACTTTGGGGTGACTATTTTAAACATCTCCTGTCTGCTAAAGGCTTATTTTCTTTTGAACTTATGCAGTGGCTGTTTAAAAATAGATTTCTTTTGCCCGGTACGAGCATTTGCACCCTTTTGATGTTCTGTCCTTGTCAGGCTTGTCATCTTGACATTGCATGCAGGCTTTAAAAGAAAGCCGTCATGCCATGTATACACATGCATTTTTTTATATAATGTAAAACTGATGAGGCTGCTGCTTTATGTCCAAAGCCTGAGTCTGGCTCAATCCTTTAAATTTTAAAATCTGTAACTAGGTCTCTGCTTTTTTGCACCTCCAGCAGCTGGGGGGGGGGGGGGGGAGCGAAGAACCAAAATCGTTTCCATGCTGCAGCACCATTTAAAATAATTTTCCCAGTGCTGCCTTGAATCGTTGAAAGCGCCGAGGGGGCACCCCGGGGGCTCCCCCCTCCGCTCCGTACCCCGTGCACCAGCCTCGGTGCAGCGGGTCCCCCCGCCCCCGGCCCGCTCCCCGCCGGCTTCACCTTGCATCACCCCGATCCGCCCCTCGGCTCTTTCCGGAATCGCTCGGCTCCGTCCGGAACTCTTCGGCCTGCGCCGGCCGCCGCATGCGCAGCCTCGTGCGTTCGGCAGCCTCCGGCCTGCTCGCGGCCTACGGGTGGGCGGGGCCTTCCCTCCCCCACCCGCTACCGATCCTTTCCGAAGCTCTTCGGCCCTTTCCGCCGGCAGGGAGCCCGTTCTGCGGCGCTGACGTCATCTCCGGCCACACTATAAAAAGGCCGGCGCGGGCGGCGCGTCGTGTCCGTATCGGAGGGGCGGAGGGCGCGGAGCCGGCGGGGCAGGCCCCTTCGCGCCGACCCGGTGAGGCGGCGGGGAGGAGGGGAGGGCGCCGCGCTCGGGGGCGGCCGAGGGTCGCGCTTCGCCTTTACCCGGACGCGCTCGGGGGGAGGGAGCCCTCTGCCTCCCCCCTCCCCTCCCCCCGCGCTGCGGAGACAGGTGTAGGGCGGCCGCGGAGGCTGCGGGCGCCGCCGCCGCCGCCCTGAGGCCGCCCCGCGCCGGCCCCGGCGTGCCGCGGCTCCTGCCCCGGGGCCGCTTATCGCGGGCGGCGCCGCCCGGGGTCTCCGTGCGGGGAGGGGGAGGGGCGGGCGGGCTCCGCCCTGGGCAGCTCGGGGCCGCGGCCGGAATTTCATTCAGCGCCGCGGGGAGCGGTGACAGCGACCCCTGGGCCGCGCGGAAGGAGCCGCCGGCTCCCGCCGCGCCCGGCCCTCTGCTCTCCCCTTGGCGGCAAAGCGCTGCCTCCCCCCTGAGGTAAAACCTCCGCGGGGCTCGGGCGGAGGGGACCTGGCGCCGCCAGCCCGGCTCTGCCCGAGCTCGGGAGAGGCAGCGAGGTGCGTGCGAGGGGGCGAAGACGGGAGCGGGGGAGGGGAGCGGGGCCGGGGCGGCTGCGGAGCCCCCGCGGGCAGCGCTCAGCTCCCGGCCGCGCCGGGGACCCCGGGACCGGCCCTCCCCGGCCCTGCGTGGGGTGCCCGTGTCGGGCAGGCGCCGCGTTCCTGCGTGGGAGACGCCGCGTTTTCCCTCTGCCGCTGAGGCTTTTCCTCCTCCTAGCGTGAATCAAAGACGCGACAGCCCCATGTTTTCCTTATTTATTGCCCCCGTAGGACTTAACCTGGTTAGAATGATACAAATCTGCGTCCGTAGGTCGTAAATACCTACCAGTGCAGGATGTTTTGCCCTAATAATTAAGGAAAAACAGAAGCATTATCGCGGTACGTTTTTTCGGCTGGCCTGCGCTCCAGTTCAGGATTTTTAGTAGCTGTTTTATGATAAAACAGCTGCGTTTTTCCAGCCTTTAAAACGTACGTGAGTGTTGAGCGGTCTCTCATGCATATTTAAAGAGGTTCTGAACAGCGGTTGTCTGGAGATGGCGAATGAACACATTGGGGGAAAAAAACAGTCTGAAATGGTTCTGTATCTTTCTGGGGTTTTTTTTGTTCAGCTTTTTGTTTTCAGCGAAGTGCCAGAAGATTCTGATGGCAGCAGTCTCTGGAAGGCCTTGGTTGGGGTTTCGGGTTTGTTCAGAACAAATATGAAATCACTTTTCGTGCCTTTATGCATTTAAATGCAATCAGCAGATCAGTTTTTCTGTGAAATCTTCGTTTGTCATTGTTTATAAATTGTGCACAGAAAATAACAAACAAAGAGGTTGAAAATAGGAAGCTTTCTGCTGCATTGTGTGCAGGATCCAGAACTGTAGTAATGGAATCATTAAGCTGCATAAAATACTTGAAAGAGGGTAGCAGGTTACATTCTTCACATGAAGTAATTTATTTCCATTCCTGTTGGAAAATAAATTGTACATCTGGATAGGCCGCATTGAAGTTCAATGGGCTATCTCTTTTTGGTTTTTTATTTTTATTTTTCAAAAAAGTTATTATGCTTCTGCGAGCTCTGAGATTGATGAATATAAGCAAGCATATTTTTCTTTGCTGCTTTTCTTTTTTTTTTTAAACAGCAGTAATGACAAAAATCTAGAATGTCAGAGTGTCCTTAAAGGCTTATTTATGATTTTCTCCTGCAAACAAGAAAGGTTGCAGAAGCCTTAAACCCTTTAGGAGAGGATGATGCCTCTTTGTGTAAAATTCCTAATTCTCAACTATTACATTTATAACTGATCCTAGTAATTTAATACAAATAACTTAGTTTCTTTATTGCCTTAGTTTTACCTTTTTAATGTATTTATGTGGTTTTAATTGTTTTATTCATGAATACATTGCATTTTGGGGAAAGTAATTGATTCCACTATATCGGGGCAAATAATACGAATTTCTTCCTCTTCTCCTCTGCGTGGTAGTATACCGTAGGAGTTTGTTTTTTCCATTTGTCCCAGGAGTGTAGGCAGTGGAAAAATGGGGTGGAGCAGACTGCAGATGCTATTGATGGTGATTGCCAAGTGTAGTCCAGCAATGTGCTCCCGTTGCTGACCATGGATCAAATAAAGTGGCAAGCTGCCTTCTCGCTGCTGCAACTGATCCACATTAAGCTATGCAAATGCCATGATAGATATGCACTAGCTTTAGCAAGCACAAAGACATGTAACTGCAGTTGCCCACGAACTGTTTCAGGAATTACGGTGTACTGATGGGGAAAATGCAGTTAGGGATGCAAGGAATTTTTCATCTAAAAATCCAGTGAGTTAGGTCTGCGTGGCTGTTGCCAGCCATGTAACGATGCATCTCAAAAAAAATTGTCACAACTGCTACTTGTCCTTTTTTAACATGATAATTGAATGTGAACATCTTTGTAGATATTTATATTTGAAACCTTCTCATTAAATTTGTTTGTATCTTTAAATTAAGCCACCCTATCTTATTACTCTAGCAAGAAATGTCATTTGCCAAATCCGATGACTTTACTTTTTGTTTTGACCTTCAGATTATGACACTGTATTTTTAAATTAACTGGAAAGGTTAGTACATTCCAATGTCAGTTTTAATTAAGTTTTACTGCTGATAACTTTAACCTTTTTGCATGGGGAAGCCAGCCTCTCACAAATAGCTTGTATAATAGTAACTCCAAATCGTTATATGTGGCAAGGAACCAAAAAGAAGGTATGAAGTGTGTACTGTGGTTGAATATGTATTTTGAAGAGGAAAAAGAAAAAACAAACAGTGTCCTTACCTAGTAGTTAGCTGAATGTTATCTTGATTTCCCCCTCCCTTTTAGACTCTGCATTCCTTCATCATGTTGTCATCGTTTCGTAAAGTCAAAGTCCAGGTATTTTACGTAATGCATGAAGTGTCATCGCATATTTATCATCGCATTGCCTGCCTTTATTGCAGTGACCTATTTGTAACATAAGCTATTCATTTGAGAATTTGAACTACACACAGCACAGAAGTATAGCAGGTGCTTTATTTATACTTCAGTGTTGATTCTGATCTGGCTTTCCTCTAATATTTCAGATTTCCTAATTTCTTTCTGTGATGCATGATGTGTGAATGTTTTGTGAACCTGTTATAGTTCAGTATGATCAGCTGTTGATGTGGGTTGATTTTTCTGAGATTTGTTGCTTTAAAGAGTTCTTGAGGAATATCTTTTTAGTTATAGCTTCTAAAAACTGACCTCGGTATGGCTTATGCTCTAGAACATTATACATTTAAATTTGGGTCTCTGTTTCTACATCTCCAGAGTTTCTGTTCAGTGATGGTAAAATAAGTAGGATGGATGCATCAAACTTTAGTTGGATAATACAGACAACTAGATTTTATTTTGAAATAATAGTAATATAAATGCCTATACTACAGTTAAAACTGTAGTGAAAGATAATGTGGTAGAAATGGAAAGCGCTGGGGTTAATTATATGGTATCACATTATTTGTAAGCGCTGGATTTCTGCAATGCAGTCAAGGTAATTTGCTTTCTCAGGAGCTTCAGTGCAGAGTGCAGTGCCTGCCAGCTCTGCGTAGTTTCATCAAAGGTCTGTGGTGATACTGAAAACAAAACTAAACCCCCCCAAAATGGTACATAAAGGTAACAAATTTAGATAGGCAGTTCAGCTGTGTTACGCAGCTTCATCAATTTAGATGCTCTTATGTGACTAGGAGAATTAAAATTTAAAAAGTAGATGCATGAAGATGAATGTTTATAAATCTTCCATATTTTACAGGTACATAGTTAAGGCTGTACACAAGCCCTCAAATCAATGTAAATCGATAGCTTTGCAGCCTGCTTCAATTCACATATACTTTTTTTTATTGCTATAGTTTCTTGTGTCCCTGTAATACATCCTTAGTTTTTTAGGATGTGTTTCGATTTTACCTGCTCTGTGGTTAGTTTATATGCGCCTATAGCATTAACCAGTGGCTTAACACATCTTGGGTTTTTAATACTGGTTTGATTCTTTAGGTGACATTTCTTAACAGTAACCAGGAGTATTTGGACCTAGGATTTTGCTGCAGTTATTCTACCATTGAGATTTCCTTATTTTTGCTTTTAATCTTTAACAAAAAAAATTACTGGTTATTAATTCCTTCTCAGTACCATTTAAAATATGTAGTATAGGGTATATGATATCATACCCTTCAGTTACTTCTTTGTAACACAATATGCTCTTGAAAATCCCTTCGTAATGCCAAGAGATAGTGTCCCTGCTGCGTGTACTTTCCAGAAGCTCAGTTTTATTTACCCGAAGTATTGGTACATACTAAGCACTAAACCAAGCAGTAATGGTGATTCTGTGCTTGAGACAGACGTAGTGGCTTACTTTTTATTTAGCATTTTGAGGAAGCTGCAAGTGGAGCAAATGAAAGTTAGAAAAACGTATGCTATTTTTTTTCCTCTGTTGTTCTTGCCTTATAAAGATTATTTTCACATCCAATGTTAGAATTTAAGCTCTTTTGCTTAGGAAAAAAAATCAGCAATTCATATTCTTCCTCAAAGAGGGAAACAGGAGAGAGTAGCTAATATTAGAGTTAAATGTTCTTTTGACAGAGCTTATGATGCCTAATATTGATGAGTGCAAAAAAATGTAACAAGTTGCTCTGTGTGTGCATATTTGGGAAGCAGGAAGAATATTGGCACATTAGTCATATTACAGGGTATTACTAGGAGTACATATGCTGAACACGCATAACACATCAAGACTTGTTTTAAGTAAACGACATTATTTTACTACGTTTTAAACGACATTATTTTACTACGTTTTAAGATAGTGATCTTTATATACTGATATCTGATTGCTTGTCAGGCGGAGAGTAGTTTAATTTCTCAAGCTTAGTGTAATTGTTTTAAAAATATACTAAAATCTTCTATATACCACTGAATGTAGTTTGCATTCAAGTTTTTAAATCCCTGAAAACATGTTTTGGTAAGGGAAATGCTGACAGCTCCGGTGTGTGTCTGCCCTGATGGCATTGCTGTAATTCCTGTTTAACCCCCCTTGATACAACTGTTTCTGAACTTGAATGATGTTGCTGACATCATGGTTGTTGCACTGCAGTGTCTGTAAATATCTGAGGCTGTGTATTGCCATTCAGAAGTTTAGCGTACCTTTTATGTAAGTTTTCTGGGGAAGATGGGCAATTTATATTGAAGGGTGAGAGTAATAAATAAGTGCTTTTCTTTTCTTTCCCCCCCCACCCTCCACCTCCCAAATTGTATTCCACTTTTTGATGTTTTTGGTAAAAGCACCACCCCAGTGGGATAGTGCAAAGGAGCATTGCTGATATTTTTTTTTTTTTTTTTTTAGATAGAGTCAAGCTGATTAGTGGTTTTTCTAGAGTTAGTTTTACAACATAAAGTGTTGGTAGGTGCCTTCGAAACTGCTAAGGCAGATGTGCTGGTCTGGAGATGTCTTTCTGCGTAACGATGTAGCTCTGCGGACGGCTGAGGTTTTCGGTAGGAAACAACCCCTGTCGTTCGGCCTCCCTGCGCCGCCTCGAAATTTTGCTCCCTCCGAGCTTATCAGGCGGGCGCAGGCTGCGCCGGGAGGGGCCGCCCGCAGCAGCGCCGAGGCGGGGATGCCTCCGCGCGCGGGCCCCGTCCCCCCGGACGGGCTGGCTGTTCACCTGCATCTGAATTCAAACAATATTTTTTTTTTTGCGTTGAGAGCATAAAACGTAACTTCTTGTTAGGGGGTCCCACGGTAAGACGACAGAGGTGTCACAGGGGAAAGTTGGTGCCTTTTAACGGTGCGAGTGAACCACAAAGCTTTAGAAACACGTTGGAGATGACTTCGTTTTGAGAGGGATACTGCAGTCCTGGCACGAAAACACTGGGTACAGGCTGCATCATCCTGCAGCGTTGATGAGTTTTGAGCTCAGAGCTCCCTAGCGACTGCCGATCGTGTCTTGGCAGAGCAGAGACTCGCTGACGTCAGCTGCAGGAAAGAACAGTCTATTATTGCTAGACCAAAGCACTTCTTTTACAATTGACTAGCTCGACTTAGTGTAGTTATAAAAAGAGTCTTTCTTTTAACAAATTCCAGCAGAAAGATGAGCCGGTTTGCATGGCAGGAGGCCATTACAGAATATCTTCTATTTGTAAATAATACGTATATATAATTATTTGGGCTGTGGAGGGCATTTTTAATAGTGAAATGTAAGTTGACAGCAGAAGGCTTTAGGCTGTTCCAAAGACTGACTAGGGTTTCGTTTTTTCCGGTAATGTAGATAACTAGAGCAGAGAGGTAGGATACAGCTGCACAACACCTTTAGACTGACTGCAACTTTGTTCTTTGTGAACACAATTTAATAAATAAGTAATTGTTGGCCAAATCCAAACACAATGTAACAGCACAGAAAAGGACATTTTTAGCCATAACTTACTCATATTTTACTCGCCCTCTTTCTGGAGGGGAAAAAGCTATGTTTGAAACAGCATTGAAAAAGCAGCTTATTTCTTAGGAAAGTGAATCTGTAGCTGAGCTCAAGTTACATTCAGGATTTTGATCTTTAAATATTCAAGTATGCTAATCAAGTGCAGCCTTTGGTGCTGCTGTCAGGTGGAACGTGGACTTCGTTGCTATAATACAGTCTACGCGTTCTTTTTTTTTTCTCTTTGCCATCTTCTGATGGTAGCGAGTGGAACGCCTGGGCTTGGATGAGAAAACACAGCTGAGTTTTCTTTCCTTCCTTAAAGTGCCGCAATGCAGTCGGGGCTCAGAGTTCGCTGGAGGGAGGACGGCTGCTGACACGGCTGCCCTGTTGCAGGGTGTGACTCTGGGAAGCGCGCTCTGGAATGCGCGAATTCGCCCCCGTGCGTTCCTCTCTATCAGATGGTCCCTTTACAGCTGCCGGGATCCAACAGAAAGCACAGCCAGCCGATGGAGTTGTTCACAAAATTGTGCAAGATAGGTGACTAATTAAAGCCGTGCAGCTAGCAACTAAATAACAATTTTTTGTTCAACGGCACATTTTAGAGATTGCCCACCTTTCTCGAAATGCAGCTGTGCACTTGGTTTCTTTTTTTATTATTGATATGATTGAAGCTGACATCCAGCTTGGTGCTTACAGAATTTATAGTGAAAGTATCAAGTGAGCTATATGTGTAAACACTTGTACTTCAAGGCATTAATTGCCTAATTGTTCCAGCACAGAGTATTTGTTGCAACAGCTTCTTGATGTGCATAATGAGTTAAATGAGTAAATATTCAGACTCCATTGACAATAACAAGTACTGCTTTTCAGTTTGTGTTACAACTCTGTTCTAGTGTGTAGATTTCTCATTGAAAATCAAATCATCTTTGAAAGTTTAAGAACTGAAAATTAAGTTACCACAGTTGTGTTAGAAAGTAGATGAAGCAGAACAGGAGTCACTTCTTTGCTGTCTATGGTAACAATAACAATTTTTAATGTATAAAGCAATGGAAAAGGATTTTTCAGTCAGTGGTCAGGGAAGAGTCATTAGTTATACAAAACACTTTAAATTCTTTGTCTTTTTAAGAACTCAACTACGGTGTGAGCATGCTGTGTTGGCTTTGAAAGATTGTGTAGGGAATGACAGTACTTTAACTTCTTTAACTGAGAACAGGATATGTGCGCGCACACATAGACATACGTGTACGGAGCAGTTAGCTCATCTTTAAACAGTAATATTCTCGAGTTTATCTAAAACAATGATTTAAAATAAAATACTTCCAGATTTTCTGTTTGAGATATATATATTTTATATACATGCCTATACATGTGTGTATATATATGCGCGCACACATACAAGCATGCATGCACCCCCCCCACACACACATTTTTAAATTTGTATTAGACGTTTGCATGCTGCAGTTTGGGATGATGTAGCATTTATATTGCAGGGTAGGTAGACCACAACCATATTTTTACAAAACAAGTAGCTGCTAAATGTATTTAAGTCTCATGACTTTTTTTTTTTTGCTAGAAGCATGTTTTTATATTTGTCCATATACATGCGTGTGTGCACACCTACCCGCCCTCCCACCAATCACCTCTCACTCACATGCACAGAGTAAGACTTAAGTAAACTATGCGTAAGTTTAGAAAACAGGCTTTTCTTACGCAGATCTCTTCCTATACTACTTTTTTATATTACAAGCCAAATGTTAACTGAGTTTTTTTTGGCTTTCAGAAGATGGATCCAAGCGGGGTAAAAGTGTTGGAAACAGCGGAAGACATCCAAGAAAGACGTCAACAAGTTTTGGACCGTTACCACAGGTTCAAGGAACTATCTTCTCTAAGGCGCCAAAAACTTGAAGATTCCTATCGATTCCAGTTTTTCCAGCGTGATGCGGATGAGCTTGAAAAATGGATCCAAGAGAAACTTCAGATAGCATCTGATGAAAATTACAAAGACCCAAGCAATTTACAGGTAAGTCTTACTCCTGTTTTATGTTTTTATGTTGACTTGACATACCAGGTCAACTAGAGCAGATGAAACAAATGCTTAAGTGTATCTTGAACTGAGAGTGGTGAAGAGACATAGATGGAAATATTCATGCACCTGCAAAGTGTTCTTCAAAAGTTTGACTCCTTTGCTGATATAATTGAAATATTTCTAATAATGGATTAGACACTAAATCAACATGCAAAAAGTTACTCAGTGCAATGTAGTGAAAAACAGCTTTGTTTGTTTTTAGGATTCATTAGGCATTTTAGCACTGTAAATGAACATGAATTAATTTTTATTGTTTGCACACACGCGCACACACATGCATGCGCACACACACACAAAAAGGATATTTGTAGAAAATTGGCTTGTGTGGGTGGAACTAGCTGAATGGGCTCCCAAATGTTTGAACATTCTGAAGTAAAAGAGCAAACACAATAATGAAATAACTCAAGTTGGGATGTTTGAATCCACCCAGGAAGTGTGTTGTACAACAATGATTTCAACTGTGCTATTTTATTCCTTGTTTGAGTTGGTACTAAATCTGTATAAAATACACTAAAAACTTTAATACTGGGAAAATGTAGAGGAGGTTTGTGCACCAAACCTGAGTCGTGTTCTTTGATGTTTTACTTTTAGGGGAAGCTACAGAAGCACCAAGCCTTTGAAGCTGAGGTTCAGGCCAATTCAGGGGCTATTGTTAAACTGGATGAGGCTGGAAATCAGATGATTAATGAAGGGCATTTTGCATCAGAAACCATAAGAGTGAGTTTTAAAACTTTCTGGCCTCTTAGAAGGTTTTTCTTAAACAATTTGTGCAGATGATATGGGTAACTGTAGGTTTTAAAACGCTCTAAAATTCTACAGTTATTTGATTAGTGAAATCACAGAAGAATTTCTATTGTAAAGGTTACAGGTATTTTTCTCTTTCACTGAGCACCTAGTTTTTATCTCTCTTTTGAATCCAAGTCTTCAGCAAGTATCTATCTACAGGGTCCAGGAACTTGGATTGGAAAATTGTCAGTAATTTAGTAACTTGCTGAAAAGCACATGTCAAATGATGAATTATACTTGTGGTTCTTCCCAAGGTGGCACACTATCAAGAAGCAGCAAATTCACAAGGCCCCATGTCAGAACACTACACTTCTTGCTTGTATATAGCACTTCAACTTTTCTGCAATAATCATAGTAATACAAGCAACCATATTAATAAACTTCAAAGGTCTTATTTCTATTTCCAAACTGTAACCCAGATCGCCTCTTTAGTGATTTTAACACTTTGTTTAAATTGTACTGAGCATACATCCTATTATTCTTAAATTTGTGTTCCACAGCTTTTCTAAAATGTCTAAGTACCGTACTCTCCCTGCTCAGTTTATCCATCTGTAAACATCTCTTAGGACAACTACTTCCCCAATAGCAGGAAATAAACTTTCTTCAAATCCTCTAGTTTTTTTTTTTTTTTTTTTTTTTTTTTTTTTTTTTTTTTTTTTTTTTTTTTTTTTTTTAATAGAATTGTCATCGCATTACACAGGTCAGAAGATTCTAAGAGAACGGGAAGGAAAAAAAAAAAAAAAACTTTGCTGTTACACTAAAGTTCAGATTTGACCAAATTTGGATGATGACTCGCTATTTTAAAAATATAAAACAAGCTAGAAATTTGGTTGACAACTTAATTTGACAAGTGCCTTTATCCCTTCTCTTATTTACTCTTGTTTTTCTCTGGAAAAGTTAGTGTTTTCTTTCTTATTTCTAGGGTTGCTTTACATAAACACGTATGTGTGCCTCACTAGTATATGGTTATTTTTATTTTCCATGCACCAACTTCTTTTCTAGAACTCATTTTTCTTAAATCTGCTATTTTTAGGCCTCTGGTAAGTTGTTTCAGTATTGGTTATAGCTGCATTTTCTTTAATGCAAGAGCCTTTAAAGTTGTTCAAAGCTCTTTCCATTACAAGAACTGAATGTGAGCTTGTAAAACTTCTCAAAAAGAGAACTGCTTTGATGTTTTTGTAGTGATTATCAAACTCACTGATACTTTAATTATTTTATTGAATGTAAGAAAAGGGTGGTGACTGACAAAAGCAGAAATAGGTCTTTTATATGGTCTGTAATAAAACAAAATAAGTTATCCTTATTTTAGAAATCTCATTGTGCATTTTGATAATGTAATCTGTACTACAAATGGGAAAAGTGTTTTCAGTTGGGTGATCTTGATAGTCTTGTGTCTTGGCTTTGCTCTTCAATGCAAGTTCTTATTCATGTTCTATGTAGAGTGGTAATTTGTCTTTTAATGGTTTAGTCTTTCACGCCATACAGGACTGCCCAGCGCCCAATAGTAACTGCTACTCAAGTTGGGTGCCACATACGAGTAGGTGAAACTCCTGGCTGTGCAGTGGAACTTTCTTTTGCAATGTGTGCTTTCTTCCATTGACAACAGTTTGCACTGTTACTTTGGGCAGCTCTGGGAATTTGAGTGGTTTGAGCTGCTTCTTTCCTTGAAATCTACGTAATTGAACTTTCTAAATAGATTAAATAAGTATCCGCCCTGTCAGACATTCAAAAGCTTCTCTAGCATGAGTTTCAGATCTTGATGCACAAAGCATTATAAATGATGGGTGGAGCAGGTACTTTCCTGTTTTGCAAGTTGTGTGTCTGTGTGGTGGTGGTGTTTTTCTTTCTAGCTGTCTTGCAAGGCTTATGGTCTCTCCCAAATGTTTTGAAAGGCAGAGTGCAGCCAGAGACTCAGTGCTAAAACTAGTAATTGCTCCTAGTATTTCAGTATTATATTACTTAACAATGTTGACTAAGTATGTTGACTGACTAATGCTAAGAGAAATGGTTAGCAAATACTGCAAAGTGGTACAAATTTGACTTGAAACAGTATACTAATTTAGATAAAAATATATCCCAGAAAACTCACTCGCTGGGAGTTAACTTCCATTTAAAAGAATGAGCATTTGATGGAGATAGCAATTTTTTGATCTGACTTCACCCTAGCATAGAATTCTAATCAAATTTTGTCTCCAAATGTTTACCCCATAAATAGTTATATAAACACCTGTTTGATAGCTTCATTAATTAACAACAAGTGTTTAAATACTCAGTTCAGTAATTTTCAACTTGTACTCTACTCCTGTGTTACCTCATCATGTATCATTTGAAAGCTAAGCTTTAGAACATTAAAAGGAGGCTTTACCCGAAGTTTAAGGACAGAAAAGGAGTATAACTGCTCTGCAAAACTTAATCATCTTTGAAACAGGATTTAAATGTTAACATCGTATTGTTCTAGACTCGACTGCAGGAGCTTCACCGACTATGGGAATTACTGCTGGAAAAAATGAGAGAGAAAGGAGTCAAATTGTTGCAGGCACAGAAGCTGGTGCAGTACTTAAGAGAATGTGAAGATGTCTTGGACTGGATCAATGACAAGGCATGTTATCTGCATTTACTGTATTTTTGATGGGAACTTTGATTTGTCATGTGGAATTTTTTTATGAACATTGTTGCTGTAGTTCATGTACTCACCAGAGAGCTTTTAAATGTGGCTACACATTTTATTGAGGTTATTTATGTTGTATAAGCAATAGATATGCAAACCATTCTTTCTTTTGCAGCCACAAGAAAGGTATTAGACTGAGTGAGAGGAATCTGTATTTGGAAAGCATATTAAATATAATCAATTTCCTCCTTTGCTTTAAGGAGACCTTCATATTTCTCATAGTAGCTGAAATTTCTGTAAAGTGAAATCTATAGCCTGTAAAAACAATTTTTTTGTAATAAATGTTCTAAGTGAGCAGTTAGAAAGCACCCAGCCTTGCCACCAAACAGTATGTACATAATTGCATATGATTGGAATATCTTTAGATATATGTTGCAAGGAAATTTTCTGAAAGAGAACTGGTTGTTTTTGACTGCTTTGAACTCTGAAGAAACAGACCACAAACCACAGTATCGAGTAAAACAGCCACAAAATGATCATCCTGGTTTTCTTAATAAAGGCTTGCTATTTTCTCTCATTGTGGGTTGGAACTGTAAATCCTACATAACTATTGCTGAGTATGACAGTGGATTTTTTCATAAAGAAAACTCATATTGAGACCCTATAGCAATTATCCATAAATAATCCAAAAATGTAAACAAATTATTGTCAGCATATGTATTCCTTAATAGTATGGCCAGTTATTTTGTTGCTTTGAAGTTTGTTTGTGGGGTTTTTTTTCTGTTCTTATGCATTTTTTTTCAGTTTTGTAGGTTGTTGTAGGAATGATCATCATGCACAGAAACCTAAAACATGATAGTGGAACAAATAATAGTTAGTTATTTGAAAAATGAATAAAAGCAAACAAGATAGAAAACAACCCCCTTAGTGAACTTGTATGTTTTCCCTAATAAAGATGTTTTTATTTGCGGGGTATTTGGGGTGTAAGTGAGGATATTCTTTTTTTTTAAAGATGTAGTTTTGTAGGAATATCTTGCTAACTTAGTGTCATTAAAATTACCTTTAAAATATAATGATTGTAACTATATTTGAACTATTTAAAATGGAGACAATTTGCCTCATGATTCCTGGTAGTGATGGTAGTGATTTCTCTTAGGTTATGTTGAAATTGACTGTTATTTTTTTCCTCCACATGCTAGGAAGCAATAGTGACCTCAGAAGAGCTTGGCCAGGACTTGGAGCATGTTGAGGTTCTGCAAAAGAAATTCGAAGAGTTTCAGACAGACCTAGCAGCTCATGAGGAAAGAGTAAATGAAGTGAACCAGTTTGCTGGTAAACTTATCCAGGTAAATGTTCATGTGTGTTGAAAACTTCTGGCAAGTCGGAAACTTGTTCTCTTGCCCTCCTCCTTATGTATCAGACTCTTATAGTTTATTCTCTGTGTGCCTAGAGACCTGGCTCTCTTAATCTTGAATGGGTATCATTCAATTCAGTTATTCTTCTGCTGAGTAGCTTAAATAACTCTGTCTCAACTGAGGCAGTACCTGCAAATGTGGCAGTAGTAAGTTTGTAAGTTTGTAAGTAGTAAGTTTGAAACTGTCATATTTGAAGTTAAATGCATTTCCCCTGGGCACAATTAGTGTATCTTCTGTTCTTGTATATCATCTGGGGCTTGGGCAAGGATGTAGACAGGCAGGAAGTATTGCATTGCAGGAGAAAAATAGATACTATTTCAGCCCTCTTTACGTTAACTAATTAATGCGTAGAAAAACATAGGCTATTGTAAGAGTATTGCATATTTACAGTGTTGTTTCAGGAAAACCATAGGTCTGAGAGATCAGATGAAAAGTGTAATAATTATACATTGATCTCTTGCAAAGTAGAAGTGTTTCCAAGATTTGTTGATAGATACAAAACCATGGAGCATATGAAAATAACATTTTTTTTTTCCTTTGCTCATTAGGAACAACACCCTGAAGAACAACTGATAAAGTCCAAACAGGATGAAGTAAATGCAAGCTGGCAACGTCTTAAGGGGCTTGCCCTTCAGAGGCAAGGAAAACTCTTTGGGGCAGCTGAAGTTCAACGCTTCAACAGGTATCAACTTGGTTGGGTCTACTGAAGAGATGTAATACTTGTGCTGATGTCTAATGATCCATTCAGCTACGTATTATGAGAAGAAAACTACCATCCTCTGTTATATTTATGCTTTATTCTTTATGACTGTGAAAGGAGAACCTTATTGTTCTCAAGTTCACATAGGAGAGTTGTTCTGATTTAGCTTTTCAAAGCTTTGTGATTCCAGTCATCCTTACTAGGTGACAGTTTTGCCACCCTTTCCTCTGTCTGAGAGCTACTTCCCATAATTCCATCCTAGATGAGCATTAAAGCGTTGAAAGAGGTGGTCCTCAGCAGACTGTAACTCTAGTTGCTCTGGGGGTCTTTGAGCAATGCCCTGGTATCCTTGTCTGCTGTTCGTGGCATTTTGAAATTTACTGGAATGAAGGTTGAGAAAAGACCTTGGTGCAGTGTGAGAAACAGGCCTGTTAGGTGATGGTGCTCACTGGTGCTATAGTTTATTTGCATCTGATGACACCATCAGAAAAATGGCCAGCCTATCTTTGAGTTGGCTGCAATGTTGATATATGTTTGTATTGCCGGTAAGTCTGTGTAAGTGGAAACATCCTCCTTTCTTCCCCTCCCCATAAAAGATCGTGTGTATTCAATTTGTGCTGCTTTTTGAAGGGATGTGGATGAAACTATCAGCTGGATTAAGGAGAAGGGGCAGTTGATGGCATCAGATGATTTTGGCAGAGACTTAGCCAGTGTGCAGGCTTTGTTGCGTAAGCATGAAGGTCTGGAAAGAGATCTTGCAGCTCTTGAAGATAAGGTACCCATAAGAAATTCATTTTACCTACAAAATTATTTAACTTGCTTGTAAAAGGCTAGAAGCTTACTTGCTGTTTGTGACGGGGTCTAGGTAAAGGCTCTTTGCACAGAAGCTGACCGTTTGCAGCAGTCTCACCCAATAAATGCCTCTCAAATTCAAGTGAAACGGGAGGAGCTGATTGCCAACTGGGAACAAATCCGAACTCTGGCAGCAGAAAGGCATGCTCGCCTTAATGACTCCTACAGGTAGGAATGTTGTCTTGCTGAAATAACTCCTTACTTCCTTAGTCAAATTTGGTAGAGGGCTGTTGGAAGGAAAAGAAAGGGAGGTAATCCCCAAAGTTTTTGGATGATTCTGATGTTTTCAGAAACAGTCTCATTCACTAAATTATATTTTTTCAGTGATTCTAATAGATACGTGTTTTTCATACAAATTTGTGTACTATAACTTTTGCTCATTCACTGGATATGAATTTATTGTTACTCTGTGAAGGCTGAAGTATGGTGTATTGTTTTATGTATTGTCCCAGACTATATGAAATACCAGACTCTTCTGTGATAGTTGCTTTGTTGTGGGATTTTTCTTCATTTAGTCTTGTTCCTATATAAATCTGGTTGTCTTAAGAAACATAAATTATTAGATCGTTGTTAAGAAGCCGTACTAAAAATAAACTCTTCCTGATATGATGGTCAGTTTGCATCCTTTCTATTTTTGTACTATTTGTTCTCTCTCGTGATGCAAGATTGGTGGTAGTGGCCCACAAAGTAAAAATTTCTTTTGCCTTTGCTGTCATAATCTCTTCAGATCAATTAACAGCAAATTTAAAAGGGAAACAGAAACAGATCACATCCGCTGATAAGCGTTAAGCGCATCCTGAAGGCAAAGAACAATGAAGACAATACTGAAAGGAATGAGTTTTTAAGACTGAGGCATGTGCAGTTGAAATTTTTTGTCAGTTTTTCCCTGCCACTTCTCTCCCCGCCTCCATATGCTGTGTTTGTCACAGGAGCAGTGCTGTGGGCCATTCTGAAACACTCTGCTTGACATATCTTTTGATTTCTGTTGCCTTCAACACACAGGCTTGTAATTCAGTATATTCTGTGTACTTTCAGTATAGGTTGTGTGCAAAACATGTGTTTGAGAACTAGGGAAAGTTATCTCCCTTGATTTTAAACCTAGCATTTTTCTAATTTTAGAAGACTTCTTTCTTGGACTGAAAACACTTTTATTTACTTAATAATATTGCTTTTTGATGTTGTCTTAATTTGTTCCTGAGGAACAGCTTTTACATTTGTAATTCCTTATCTTTAAAGTTGAGGATAGTGAAACCAACCATTTTTCCTTCTGTTTTCCCCAGGCTGCAGCGCTTTCTTGCAGACTTTCGGGACCTCACTAGCTGGGTGACTGAAATGAAGGCCCTGATAAATGCTGATGAACTTGCCAATGATGTAGCTGGAGCAGAAGCCCTTCTAGATAGACATCAGGAACATAAGGTATACTGGTTAGACAGTCAAATCTGATCAATAATCCTCAGGGACAGGTTTGTATGTCTAACACAATCTCTGAATCAGAATTGGTAATGTTGTATCACTATAATCCTTCGATCATGCAACTAAAAACACTAGATTGCTATCTATTCTGATTTAAGATTTCTTTTTTAACTTTGTGGTTCTTGGTAGTGGGTAGATAAACTAATGAATTAGTATTTAAGAATGTTTAAAAATAGTAAGACCTGACAGCAGTCACTTGGGCTGATGACTGACTTAGTTTCCCATCATGAGGGATTGCTCTAAATAAGAGTAAGTGTGACCTGACACCAACCTTTCGTTTCTGTTCAACATCTGCATTGTAAGGCTATACGTTTGATTTTAGTTTCCATGTTCAGTGTAATGTATTTAAAGATTAAACGTTTTATCAGTCAGGTAACCAGACTGTTGTCTCTGTTATTTTAATTAGTGGTCTAGCAACAGCATGCTATTTTCAATAGCAGTCTTTGTGTTCTGATATTCTAATTTAAGATAAATTTTTGAAAGTGACTTACATCCCCTTCCCTAGGGAGAAATTGATGCCCATGAAGATAGCTTCAAATCCGCTGATGAGTCTGGTCAGGCTTTGCTTGCTGCTGGGCACTACGCTTCTGATGAAGTTAAAGAAAAGGTAGGTTGGTCAGTTGGAGAGCAAAAGCTCCTAGAAGAATTTTAAAAGTCTCATTTTTCAGCATCACTTAAATTAAAAGTTTATTTCATGTTAAGATCTAGAGGTGCAAACTATTATCACTCTAGGTTGAAGAGTTTCTTTCATTAACTTAAGTGATGTGTATAAGCTGAGAAAAGACTCAACTATCTGATGATGATGGTGTCAGTAATAGGAGAATGATTCTAGTACCTGAGAAGTCTTTTCTAGTCCTGTGTTAACCACCTTTTAAAGTTTTGACTTGATTTTATGTTGAGATTGAAATTAACTAGTCTGTTAAATTAAGTGATTATACATGCCTCTTCCCAATCCCATAGCTAACCATCCTCTCAGATGAAAGAGCTGCCTTGCTAGAACTATGGGAGCTTCGCAGACAACAGTATGAACAGTGCATGGACCTGCAGCTCTTCTACAGAGACACTGAACAAGTTGACAACTGGATGAGCAAACAAGAAGTGAGTGCAAATTTTTGAACTCTCCAGATATGGTTGATTTTTCGCTTCTGAAGTTTTTTGTGGACTTTAATAAACAGCCTTTATAAGTGGCAATGACTGCCACTATGTGTTGTGATTTAGTGAACAAGATATTTTGTAGCCCTGCCCAAGCTGCCACAATGAGATTTTCTATCTAATACTGGAACTATTAGTTGTGATGAATTGACTTGAGATTACTTTTTTTGTGTGCTAACACAATTTTTGAATAGGCAGCTAAAACAAAATTTTCAGGATCTTTGGTTTTTAGAGGTGTACGAAGACCACCATCCCAATATATCATCCTTCGCTTTCTTACAATGTCGTATGGTAGTAAGTACTGCTGTCTGTACTCGAGTTGACTTTTAGAGCAGCTGAGGAAAGAAACAAAAATCAATGCTGTGTTTGTTTCTTTACTGTAGGCATTTCTGCTGAATGAAGACCTTGGTGATTCTCTGGATAGTGTTGAGGCTCTTTTAAAGAAGCATGAGGACTTTGAGAAATCACTAAGTGCCCAAGAGGAGAAAATCACAGTAAGACATTTACATTATGTGATCACTAAATAGACAAGAAATAAAAATAAGTGAACACATCGATTGGGTAGGAGACGTTGGTGGGGCATGACAGAGGAGGATGGAGTTTGCTCTGGAGAACGATTCACTGTGATAAATGTGATGTGTGTATTCTCTGTAAAATGGAACACTGATAGTGGAAAAGGTAGGCTTCCTTGCTGTCTCAGATCTGAGTAACCAAGTACTTGCATATCTTGGCAATGCATATATGGATGCTAAATTGTCAAAAATGTGCCCTCATCCATAATGAGCTGATAGTGCAGATGAAGAATTTCAACGGTAGTTACCTTAATGCTTGTTTTTATATTTTTTAAATTTTATTGTGGTAAACTTTCAAGAACTAGTTTACTGAGTAAATAATTGCTTGTGCAAGTTATGTCAAGTGAATGGAAAACTCTTTTGTCTTTAGGCTCTAGATGAGTTTGCTACTAAACTGATTCAGAATAACCATTATGCCATGGATGATGTTGCTACACGCAGAGATGCTGTAAGTATTTAAAATAGATTTGGACTTCAGACTTTAAAATGAAAAAGCAGAACGTTATTTGAAAGTTGGGAATACAGTGAAGAAGTAACATGCGTATAGTACAAGTCAGTGGAGTTCTTCCCAAAGTACATATACAGTGGTGGTTCTTATGAGCTTAAGAATTTAGTAATCTTTGCTTTTTTTTTTTTTTTTTTTTCAGCTGCTGAGCCGCCGAAATGCTCTTCATGAAAGAGCTATGTACCGCCGTGCCCAACTGGCAGATTCTTTCCATCTGCAGCAGTTTTTCCGGGACTCTGATGAGCTAAAGAGTTGGGTTAATGAAAAAATGAAAACGGCAACAGATGAGGCTTACAAGGTAAAACCAAAGACAAATGCCTGAATAATTATAAGGCAATATCAATGTCAGCCAAAACGTTGCTGATGTAGGCAGTATTAATGGCAACAGAAGGAATTGTAGTTCTCCCTGACTCCCAGAAGGATTGTCCCATCATGGTGCAATTGTGCTCATTCAATAGCTTAAATGTTCTAATTTCAAAGGTATATTTGTGGTAGCAATTCTTCTGTCATCTTGGCATATATGAACGTAATTTTTAAAATCCTTCAGGGATTTATGGATACTAATTCTAGACTGGAGGGTTCTTTTTCTTTCTTCATCTGTAGGATCCATCAAACCTGCAGGGTAAAGTTCAGAAACATCAGGCTTTTGAAGCAGAACTTTCTGCTAATCAGAGTCGTATTGATGCACTGGAGAAAGCTGGCCAGAAGTTGATTGATGTCAATCACTATGCATCTGATGAAGTGGCAGCTCGCATGAATGAAGTTATCGACTTGTGGAATAAACTTCGGGAGGCCACGAGGCTCAAAGGTGAGACCTACTTAGGAGAGTGTGGACAATGCTTTCTCTAAAGAGTCTAGCCTGTAGAAGATGGGAAGTGCAATGAGGTGGAAAACTCGAATCATCTTTTCTCTTCGTTCTGTCTACTCAGGAACAAAACTATGTGAAGCCAATCAGCAGCAGCAGTTCAATCGCAATGTGGAAGATATCGAGCTGTGGCTATATGAAGTAGAAGGACACTTGGCTTCTGATGATTACGGAAAAGATCTTACTAATGTTCAGAATCTTCAGAAGAAACATGCCCTTCTGGAGGCAGATGTTGCTGCCCATCAGGTAAGGACAACAGTCTGTCTTCCTTTTCTCTGAGGTTTGATCACCTGAAAATATGCACTCCAGAGACTTTAGGAGATAGTAATAAGAATATGCATTTGCATGAAAAATTTGTAGTTTCTAGCTTTACAGTTTACTTATTAGAACTAATTTTGAACTGAAGTATAAATTATACGTGTCTCAGAATATCTTCATGGCTTTGACAAAAAAAATATATATTTTTAAGATAGTTGCATATTGTTAACTGCTGATAGCACAGCATTGTCCTGTGCAGTGACACTTCCAACACCGAGTATCAGCTTAAGGAGGTATGCTGCATTTTGCCTAGGAAATAATTTCTCCAAATCACTTGGGTTTAGACTACATTTGCAAACAGCTTATTTGCATCTGAGTCACTTTTATACAGCTCTATTGTGAAAATGGGAAGTGGAGAAGACAGGTTTTGTTTGTTTGTTTTAATAATGTAGAAGTCTATAGCAAGTGGTTCCTACCTTTGCAGATGATCTTTAAGAGAACTAAATCCATGGCAAAAAAAATCGATAGAATCCAGATTCCAGCAATTGTTAATTTTCAGTTTTTCAGTTGAAAAATGACTTATGTTGGCTATTCTCAAACTAAATTAACATATCTGTAAAGATGTTGAAATTTCATAAAAGCTTTTGTATCTTTTGTTTTTGAAATTACCAGTTTAAAAGCAGTTATGTTTACGTAATCTGTTGAATATTATCCAGGACATAATTATTGCCCAAAATTATTGCACTAACAACGTGTGGCTGAGATTCTCTTCCTCTGTCACAGTATAAAATATTATCGAAGACCTGAAAATCCTGTCCGAATATTTTTGGTCCCTGAACATAGCAAGCATAATAAAAGCCTTGAAACGTTGCAGTGATTCTGACCTAATGCTATTGCTGATTTGATTTTAGGATCGTATAGATGGCATTACTATCCAGGCACGCCAGTTCCAAGATGCTGGACATTTTGATGCTGACAATATCAAGAAGAAACAAGAAGCTTTAGTAGCTCGTTATGAAGCTCTGAAGGATCCTATGGTAGCTCGCAAGCAGAAACTTGCAGATTCTCTTCGCCTACAGCAGCTTTTCCGTGACATTGAAGATGAAGAGACCTGGATTAGGGAGAAAGAACCTATTGCAGCCTCCACAAACCGAGGTTGGTCCACCCTGATATCTGCAGGATTTAGATAATGGAATTGCTCCATTATAACTTGTCTCTTTGTAGGACGTTCCCTGGCAATTTCTGATTTATTTATTTATTTATTTATTTTGGTAAGTAATAGTGCATGCATTTACCTGTTTGCTGTGACTCATGATTCTTTTCCTGTTACATTACTTGTACAGTTATGGTGGGTAACTCAATTTGCATAGTGCTCTGTCTGGATTGTGATACTTTTTCTGTAAGTTAGTCTACCAATGGTTACAGCTTCTTAAAAATTTTTGTTTAGTCTAGTGACTCTAAATG
Source organism: Rhea pennata (assembly GCF_028389875.1). Classification (NCBI taxonomy): domain Eukaryota; kingdom Metazoa; phylum Chordata; class Aves; order Rheiformes; family Rheidae; genus Rhea; species Rhea pennata. The sequence goes on from NC_084680.1 coordinate 8,430,976, forward strand.
AGCTAATCAACTGTCTTGTATCTTTCAGGAAAGGACTTAATTGGTGTCCAGAATCTGCTAAAGAAGCATCAGGCTTTGCAGGCAGAAATTGCAGGCCATGAGCCCCGCATTAAAGCAGTCACCCAGAAGGGGAATGCTATGGTGGAAGAGGGTGTGTCTCAATATTTTAATTCTTTATCTTTTAGAAACACGAAATTCTTTGTACTGTGCTTTGTTCTCTTACTCTGTACAAATAAATGTCCCTGCTTGTTTTCATCTGGGATTTTAAGAGTCTTGTATTCAGGGACTCTGTGCCTATGATATTGGGCCTCTGTTTTTGTGAGATGTGTTAAAGACTTGTATCTGTGGCACACAATCATGATGTGAGAAATAATCCTGCACAAAGCCAGTGAGAGCCAATCATGTTTTATATAAGTATGTATCTTTATTTCTGACTCAACATTCTTAACTTCTGGGATTCAGAATGCATGTCTGAAATGATATTTGTCTGCTGTAGAAACTGTTTCTGGAAAGAGATGGCCTTTCTTGTTTCATAATTGAGAAGAAATGTTACGACGTAGCTTGCTTTGTTCTTGATTCAAATATTCCTAGTACAATTTGATTGACAGGTACAGTGTTCTCCAGCCTGTGCCAAAAGGACAAGCTGAATTATGCTTTCATTATTCTAGTCAGAATAGCTAGAGAGGTTTACAGAGGTCTAACCTATGTGACTTTTTAGGAAGTGCAAGTAATGTTTTTGTCTGTATTATTCATATTTTTATGTTCTTCAGGGCCCTCTCTTTTTATCTTTCTGTTACCTAGGACATTTTGCTGCAGAAGATGTGAAAGCCAAATTGAATGAACTAAACCAAAAATGGGACTCTCTGAAAGCTAAGGCATCACAGCGTCGACAAGATCTAGAGGACTCCCTACAAGCTCAGCAGTACTTTGCTGATGCTAATGAGGCTGAATCCTGGATGAGGGAAAAAGAGCCCATTGTAGGCAGCACAGATTATGGGAAGGACGAAGACTCTGCTGAGGTATGTTACACTGTTGTTTGAATCAGTTTTGTGCATGGAGAGTGTGGATTTTATCCAGTGGTAAAGAAAGTAGGGTGCTACGCTGGTTTCAGAACCCCCATGAAAAAGGGTGGAAGATTCTTCCTTCAAGCTGAATTTTGGATCAAAAGATGGTGTGATAGTTGTTTTCTGTCTTAGTTGTTGTTGTGCATGGTATTTTGCTGCTCAGTATGTTAAACCAATTGCAAAGAAAATTTGCATTATATGGACTGTATAACAGGATAAAGTGTAATGAGATTAGTATCAGTAAATTGTTAATATGTTGCATTTCATTGAGTCCTGTTTCAGTAATGCGCTGGGTCTGAAAGTAACTTTATTTAAACTAAGAGTTATTTTATTAGTATTGTTCTGTGGCCAAAAGCCACATTCCAAACGCTGCAGACTGATAATTGCGTTGAAAGTAAGTGCAGTTTAAAGGCATGATTTCAGCCTTGTGCTATTTTCAGAGTGATATGTTGTAGTCCTGGTCAGAACAAAAGAATGTTTCTGAGATAAGGTAGAGGAAAGGCACCAGAAGCATTAGGACCACTATCTAGCCTGTGAATAAATAGAAATAGTTATTCTCATGAGAGTCACAAGACTTTGAAGAACCCACATTCTCCATGTGTAGGACTAAAATATGTTTTTTAAAGCTAAGTAGCATTTGTAAAAATGGCTAGGGGTACATACTGGTTTTATTGTTTGGTTTCAGGCTCTTCTGAAGAAACATGAAGCTTTGATGTCTGATCTTTCTGCTTATGGCAGTAGCATACAGGCACTAAGGGAGCAGGCCCAGTCATGCAGGGTAAGGAAAGATGCTAATCGTGTTGCTAAAAATCTTGGGTCAACAAATCATAAAGAAAAAGCTTGATAACAGTTGTCATTGAGAATGTACTGCAGACTGTACTGTTCTTTTTTTTCCCCCTATAACTAAGTTAGTGGTCCTTTTTCATAATCATAACAGACAGCTATGTTGCACTGGAAGGAAACAGAATGATGTGGTGATTTTCAGTGTTCAAGTCCAGACGGCACCTAAAAACAAGCCTGTCGTGTATGTATTTCATCAAAAGTCATTTTAAAGGATTACAGTAGTTTTAACTAAGGCTGAAATGTTTTTTTTTTTAGGACAATTACATTGATTATAATTAACGTTTAACAATTTCTCTATCTTAACTCTGCTTTATCTTTGTTAGCAACAAGTTGCTCCCACAGATGATGAAACAGGAAAAGAGCTTGTCCTGGCCCTTTATGATTACCAGGAGAAGAGTCCGCGGGAGGTGACTATGAAAAAGGGAGATATCCTGACCCTACTCAACAGCACTAACAAGGTGTGCTCTTACCTTCTGTTTTTCTGAGCTACTTGGCTCGCTCACTTTTGTGTGTTTGGCTGAGTAGTGTTCTTAAACAAGACCATTCAAAGAAGTGAAAGCATTTGCACGCTTAGTCCATGTTCCCATTCTACACTTTGGCATACCTCTTCAACTCATTCTCGTGACTCCTTTGTAGGTGCCAGCTTTGCTAAGTCGGACGAACAACATTGTTTTTGTATGCTCTAGGGCATGTGTCTGTGAGGACTTCTTGACCAAAAACAAAGGGAGAATTTGGAGTAAGACCTAGATTCTTCAAAATGCAGTTTGTTTGAAATGACCTCTATAAAAAGAGCAAACTGTTAAGATCGTTGGTGGTTTTCCTGTGTTAGTAGAAGCCTCTAATTTCCCAGCTTTCTGTTGGAGACCCTACTTTACACTTGCCTAATACTGGTCATGTTTTTCTTTTTGTTCAGGACTGGTGGAAGGTTGAAGTTAATGACCGTCAGGGCTTTGTACCTGCTGCCTATGTGAAAAAATTAGATCCTGCCCAGTCTGCATCCCGAGAGAATCTCCTGGAAGAGCAAGGCAGCATAGCGATACGACAGGAGCAAATTGACAACCAGTAAGATATAACTGATAAGATATCAGAACCACCCAGCACTTACTGGCTTAGCCTTTGCCTTTCTCATTTGCCAGAAGTTTAAGTTGATATATCTCACGCTAGAGAGGAATTAAATGGAGCAAAACTGGAGGCTCCTTTACCAGAGACACTTTATTGAGGTTTTTTATTCTTATTCTAGATTTTCCTGTTGCTTCTCCCATTTTTTAACTGTAAAATTCATGACACTTGAACTCAACTTACTGTCTGACTTCAATATTTTATGTGTTCCTTTTGTTGTTGTACCTAACGACTTAAACTTGTTCGTTAGTTATATCTGTCCTAAGCAGCTCTTGTATTTGTAGTCGTCACTTCTTACCGTGTGATCTGTTTTGAAATGCTTTCTTAATTTTGGTTACATAAAGTACAGTACCCTCCCTATATAGGGCTGCCTCTGCAGGTGACCTGCCTAGGACCTGTGGCTATTTTAGCACTAGCTCGTTGCTTTTTTCTTAAAACATAGTGCCGTTATTTGTTGCTGTTAGGAGGGTTAAAACTTCTCTCCCCTGCCCCCCTTTTTTAGTTAAAAAAAATAATAATGATGATGATAAATAAAGGGGAATTTGCTATTGCAAGTGGAGAAAGCTGCATGACTGGTTGCTAATAACCTCTTAAAACACATGGTAATTGTAGATTAGTTTGAGTGAGGGCTGTAGGTGGTAGATGTGGGCTACAGGCTCATCTTATCAAGCTACTTGGAAGCTAAAGTTGAAAGTTCTGTGTATACTCCCATCTGTTTTCACAGTTACGCTGTCACTTTTGTGTGAATTTTTCCCCACTCAGTTGTTTTGAGTCACCAGTTATTAAAATGACATACAATGATTACTTACCTTAGTGCTAGATTTTTTTTTTATTTTTATTTTATTTTTTTAAAAAATAATACAGCTCATGCTAGTGAGAAGAAAGGATGCTTGGATAATTGTGACACAGTTCAGGGTTTTAATAACGTGTAACTTTCTTACGGGTTTGCGTGATACTTCTAAGAACTAGAACAGGAGTTACCTTATTTGGAGCCAAGGAGAGAGAACCCAACCCTTCAGTTTTAAATCAAATGGCACAAGGATCAGGAAATGAGGAGACCTTATAGAGAGAGTTCAGCTGTACTGATGAGGTTTCCTTATGTGATTCACATTCCTGGTCTGACTTGCTGCATTTGCTTTTGAATGACACCTATTTTTCTCCATTTAAATGTGAACTCTTAACCATCTCCTACCACAGACAACCCATGGATGGAGCTACTGCTTTCATTATTTTTGTTAATCTGACTAATTTTTTGCATGCATTTGCTGTGCTCCCTCTGTCTGTGCAGGACTCTCATAACTAAGGAAGTCGGCAGTGTATCTCTGCGTATGAAACAGGTCGAAGAACTGTGAGTAGGATTAGCCCTTTCTAAACCATTCTGTCTCCATGCTGTCACTGCTCATTCTGCCTTTGTTTCTTTCTTTGGGAAAGCTGCTCCAAAGAGACATGAAGGAAGCAATTTCTGCAATGTGAATTATTCTAGTGTAGATGAGTACCCTGGTATGTGTTTCATGTGTTCTTTAAAGTTAGCCATCCAGCCAGCTGCTTATCTTGTTGGCCACCTGTGCATTGCTAAATTGGTGATGGTGGTGTTTTCCATTATACTGATTTTGCTTACCAAATAACACTTTAGTAAATATCTAGACTGTTTTTTTTAAGTGCATATCTTGTGTTATCTGTTTGATGTAAAAATACTGCATTTATATATGTGTGTATAAATATATATATATGGACACACGCGCACACACACACACACACACACCTCCTTCTGTTCCTCCCTTCTTCCCTCCCTGTGTATAGCATATTGCATATGAATGCCTTACATGTTGGAAAAGCTGAGGTTATCATAGTTAAAATAACATTTATACTGGGTAGTCAAAAAGCATTAGTTTATTTATATAGGATGATTGTTCGTTATTGTAACGTTAACTTAATTTTAAAACTTGTGTTCAAATCTGCTGGAAAAAAACATAAACTTTGTGTTATGTTCTTGAAAGTTGCCAGGCGATCCAAAGGAATAGTGTTTCCTGGCTGTGCGTCACTGTTTTTTCGTAGGGGACATTTCTTGAGAATCCATAATGAAAGCATTTTGTGTTAACCTCTGTGAACTGTTGCAAAGTAAGTTTGAGAGATTTGCTTCTAAAGGGATTTGGCCCCAGATTCTCTACGAGCTTTAGAAGTATTTTAATACCTAAAATTGTATGCAGTAAGCCAGGCTTTAAAACTTAGTGTTTCCTGCATACAATAGTTCATTCAGGTCAGAGTAGAATGCTTCCATTCAAACCTAATATGGAAAGATTCCTAGTTCCTTTCTATTTGGTCTTAATTTCAGGAATTGAAAGGAAACCATGAAGACCACTTCATGGAAAGACCTAGAGCTAATTATCAGTTTCATGTATAGACACTCTTGTCCAAGGCATAAAGGCTTTTCTTCAACAGACTATCACCTCTGAGTAAGGGGTTAGGAAAATGCTACCTCTTCTAATCGGGAGGTGTGACTGACTACCTGTGTGCTCTAAGGTGACAAGTGAAAACATTGTACAGCTGCCCTTTCCCCATTTGAGGTGTCTCAGCAATGTCTTGTATTAACTGATTTAATAACCTCAAAATGGACATCATCTTCATGGCTTAATAAAGAGAATTAGTTGCTGCAGTTACTCACTGTACTAGATCAACCTACAATCTGATTCAGTATGTAAAAAGCATGTAAGTGCAGCTAGAATTTTTCATCTTCCAGAAGACTTAACATATGGTGATAATGAGTGTTAAGGGTGGCTTTTTTGAGCGCAGATTCTTTAAAAATAGGCATTATGCTTGTAATGCTAATGAGATTTGTAATTTAATATCAATAATAACTGCAAAAATTCTGTTGGCTTTTTAAGCCAGTAGCTTTAGAAATATCTTGCAGGATTGTCTGCGTCTCGTTGGTTGATAGTGATCAAACAGGAGACTTTAATCTTGTGCATTTTAAGAGTGATGCAGTTATACTTCTGTGTTGATTCATGTTATTTCATATTTATTCTAATGTAAACAAGGAGTAGTTTCACTGATACTGGGAATTACACAGATAGAAAAACAGCACAAGTAAAATCAGGTAGGTGAATTTCCCACACATGTGAAGGTATTGGTATTATCAGAGTAGTATCATCTCAGAAAAGTATTCAGCAGATTTTTGCCCCGAGTAATGGCTAGGTGAGATACTTGGTGTCCAACAGCTGTGAGCCTAGGGGATCTTAATCTCATGATAAACTTGATATGTTATAGAAAAATACTTTCTCAGAAAGTAGGCACTGCTTCTTGTGTACCATTTAACCTTGCACTGCAGTGCTGTTGCAGCTTAAGAGCATACCCTGAAATAAGCTGTGGTTTAGGTTTTGCCCTTGCCCACTGGAAGTTTTTTTTCATTTGGAAGGTCTTGTTTCAGTGTACTTCCCCGTGTATAGGGGAAAGACATACAATACAGTTCTACAGTTTACATATACCTAATCACATACAAATAGATCATTCTGTAGAACAGTATGTAGACTTGCAGGGATTTCTCGCATCTTTAATGCTACCAGTACAGATTTAATTACTGTGACTTTGCTCATATAAATCTGACTGTCCCCCTGCCTTTCTTTTCTGCTTGTTCCAGGTATCATTCTCTTCTTGAGCTGGGAGAAAAACGTAAAGGCATGCTAGAAAAAAGCTGCAAGAAATTTATGCTTTTCCGTGAGGCTAATGAGCTTCAGCAGTGGATCAATGAAAAGGAAGCTGCACTCACAAATGAGGAAGTTGGTGCTGATCTGGAGCAAGTGGAGGTGCTGCAGAAGAAGTTTGATGATTTTCAGAAGGTATGTTGTAATGCCGAATAACCTATGTTTATCTTAGGCTTTTCTCCTCCAATTTTCTAATTATGTATCTATGATGATTCTTTCATCACTGAGTATACTTGAAAAAGAAACATATTTCTCACACAAACCAAAGTATTTTATTTATTCTGGACCATGTGAGAATAGAGAAGAACCCACGTTTGAAGGCATCTTCAGTTTGGTTACAGTTTCCAGGTTGCTAAATGCTTCCCAGCTACCTGCCTTCTTTTGCAACAGTTTCCTTCTATGCAGAGTATAACCTCCATTTAAGCTATTCATCTTCCGAAGTGTGTTTTAATTCTCATTTGTAGTGTTTTGTAAGATATGAAAAAATAATAGTCTACTTCAAAGTGCTGGTTGTCTTTGGATGTTGGATCACTTTTTTCCCTTCTTCCAATGTATGCAGTCCTTGTGCTTAGAATAAATGAGAAAGAATTGCTTGGGCAGATATATTTGTTCTGTCCACTTTAGTAAGACGCTGCATACTGAAATGCAGAGACACTTGACCTTCTGCATTGGAAAAGCCGTTGATTTGATAATTCTGTGGACATTATTACAACCGCAGCTTGTAGGTTAGCTAACAATTTGAGCCGGCCTAATATTGTAGGTGAGAAGAGGATACTTTTAAAAATAAATAAATAAGCTAGTGATTGAACTTAAACTGTGACACTCCTTAAACCTTAAAATCTAAATGCCATTTCCCCACTGTTGCTTTTTAAACAGCTTCCTTTTCTGCTTTATAGTCTGTTTGTCTGGATGTATTTGAGAGTATTAATAAAATTACTTTTTAAGTTGCTTTACTTTTAGCTTATTTAACCAGTAATATGGATGATGGTTTTCAGTCTTCATCTGGGTAATGCTATTATCCCTGACAGTTTCAAAGTTAATTCTGTTGCTGATCATTAATTAATTTTGTGTGTGGAAAACTGATAGTGTGTTTCTTTAATCTCTTGATACTGACAGCTGGGATTTCTCAGTATAGGTTCTCACATGTTGCATGTTCACTGGTAACTGTAAAGATCAAGTGGGCTAAATTCCTGATATTACAGCCTGGGTACTTTTTGGCACCTCTACTTGTGTAAACTTGATCCACATGCTTTGCTAATGTGAATGTTCATTTTGTGATATTTTGCTGTTCTGTGCAGGATTTAAAAGCTAATGAATCACGTCTGAAGGAGATAAACAAGGTTGCAAATGATCTGGAATCAGAAGGGTTAATGGCAGATGAAGTACAAGCAGTGCAACAACAGGTCTGCCTTTCGTTCTGATTTAAGTCTAATGCTGTCGAGAGGCAAAAGAATTTCTTCCTCTTTGCTATCTTTTCCATTGTCTTCCCCTTTTTCATGTAAAGATTTGCTGCAAGAATCCAGATGTTCATTTCTGCTCTTTGGTCTGATATTACTGTTATTCTAACAAGGCACTTAATGCTCCTTGTAGTCTGGCCATCAAAAGTTTACCTTTTGAACTTCCTTTTTAAATAGTACTACAGGAAACAGCACTATCTATAGCTTTTTCTTCCTTCTTTTTTTTTCTTTTCCTTTCCTGTAAGGATTTCCATGATATTAAAAGTCATGGAGAGTCCATGCATTAATCTTGCTTCATGTAAATTGAAAATATTCGCCTTCATTTCATCACAGTTAAATGTGAATAATGCTTAAAAGAAAAAAAAGAAAGAAAAAAAAACACCCCTAATTAACTGCTTTTTTTAATCACTATTTTTTGCTGAGTTTTTGCATACGTTTCTCTTTCTGTAAATAATTGTATCCAGTATTAGCAGAATATCGAAGCAGCTTTTCTATTTTTGATCTCTGATATGTTATTGTAGATTATTGAGTAGTTGGATTCCCATTTCTGCTGCGCATTTAGGTGGTATGAGCACTATTTGGGTTAACATTCTGATAACAAATCTGTAGAGGAAGCTGTCTCAAAGGATGGCAGCATATCTTCTGATATCTTCCTTTCTGAAAACCAGTAAAATTTTCATAGCCATTCTGAAGAAAATAACTAATGGCTTCTGTTTTTCCATTGCAGGAGGTCTATGGTATGATGCCCAGGGTAAGTGTTAATTTCTGAGATGGTGTGGCGATTATAATGATAGGGAAGGTACAAGGTAAAAGTTCAGCCATAATCGTAGTTCGTTTCCATGAAGGAACTCATTCTAGATAATGACTTTGAATGGATATAAAAAGATTATCTTTGATCCATTTATTCCCCACTACCTTCCTCCTCCCCCCCCCCCCGAAAACCAGCGCAGAGCAGCATAACCCTAAATGATGCAAATGCTGATTTGCAGCAATTGATTTACTGTATCAAGGAATGAACATGGAGAACTATCTCAAGGATTTTTAATATTTCTTATAGTTTTAGATTTCTCTTTTTTTCTTCATATGCTCAAAGTTGTGTCTTCACATTTTCAAACAGGATGAAACTGATTCTAAGACAGCTTCTCCTTGGAAGGTAGGTGTCGTTATTTAGTGGCATGCCAAACAGGAAAATAAACCAAGAACTACAGCATATCATGGACCATGCACCCTCTCATGTGCCCTCCTTTTGTCCTTAAGAAAATTGACAAAGTGGTGTCCTAGTCTTAGCAAGCATTTGAATTGATAATGGTTTAGGGTTAGAGAATTTCATTTTGCTTTATTTCAACAAGCATGTTGCAAAAACCTATGGAGTATTGGCTAGGAATTCACCTTTATGTACTTGTGTACAGATTCTCTATTGGTCTCTAAAGATGCCGTATAGGTACCACTCTCTCTTTTTTTCTTTTTCTTCTTTTTTTTTTCTTTTGCTTAACACCTAAGCACCTAAGCAAAGTGATTTTTAGTTCAACTTTCGATTTTGGGGTATGGTCATGAAGATAACTGAGACAGTAGCAGAATTGCTGTAGCCATAGAAATTGCTGATAATACAGGCAGACTTCTTAAACTTCTCTGCAAGGTGACTCTTTTTTGCTTAGAGGCCATACTATTAAGACAAACTGCAGCTTTTATGCCAACATCTTAAACTATTACAGCAGTCATTGGATGCAAAGTCTTCCCCATTTACTTGGCATTAATTCTCTTTTTATCTAGCGACCAGAAAGAAAGAAATGTTTTTATTCCTGAAAGTCAAAGCCATTTATATCAGTATTCCTATAAGAAGGAATATGCCCTATGTATAGCAGTGTCTTTGTCTTCCATCATTCATCTGTAGCTCATCTTCTACAAGAGTAGAGGAAAACTTTATCCACTCGTTGGTGGTTTACAGTGGAATAGCTGTTACCCATTGATGAATGAAAATATTTTGATTGTTTTTGACGTTATCAAACACTGTGCTTTCCTCTGTAAAATTTCATTCCCATGTTTCATGTCTTACATCCACCCTCTTAGACTTAACTGCTTGCATGTATTTTAAACTGTATACATAGAGAAAAAACAGCTGAATATGCTTTCATTTGACATTATTGTAGAAGATGTAGCCTTTTCAACAAGATTTATAAAGTGTTTTTTTGATTAAATCTGTACATTGATAAATATGTTCATTGAGTGGTTGTCTCATAGTAACTTAGCGCACTGTAAGTTCTTCTCTGTGCATGTCTGCAAAGGGATGAATTTTGAAAGCAATGCATCTTTTTCAGAAAAAGACATTGCACATCGGAGGGAATTAGTTATCTTTTTGATGAGCCTTCGCCAATTTTGAATGTCATCTTGTGCTCCAGAAGGGCTTGAGTTAACTGTTCAGATGATTTTGCAAACAAAGAAAAAGGGAAAAAAAAAATGTCAGAAGCTGAACAGTTTGGCAATTAATGTTCTCTGTCCACAGGACTGAGTTTTGGGGGATTTTTTAATCACCATATCAAATGTTGCATTTAATTTTTTCTGTCCTCATTAAGGCTATTGTTGCTTGTTTGAATTTGCACTTCGCTTTGTTTAAACTGCACAAGATAATAATCATATTGTAAATTACTAAGTATTTTGAGTCTATTATTTTAAATATTGCAGATTATTATTTTAGTTGTTTTTTTACTTATGTTTATTTTCTTATTGTTTACTTTCTGTTTCATATTAAACAGTGTATTCAAAACTGTATTTTAAAGAAGTGTTTAAAGAGTTCAACAGTTTCCATGGAAACTTAAAATCTAGGGTATTTCTTTTTTTCCTGTGTTCTGTAAAGTTGATATAGGCCAAGTCATTATGGATTTTTAAGGCATTTGAATCTGATTTTGGCGCTCATAAGTAGGATGTGACTTTTAATGCTACTTTTATTTCTGCCTTTTCATATAGTCTGCACGCTTGATGGTACACACTGTGGCAACCTTTAACTCCATCAAGGTAATAGAATAGCTTTTTGAAATGAATTCACAAGCTGAGAACTTTGTTTCACCCTCCCTTTCCTCCTTGTGTCTCAAACTTTTTTATAAATCCTTTTGGATGAACTCATAGAAAGAATTATGGAAATACAGCCTGAGAGGCAAATGCTGTATCAGGATGTTAATAATCTGTTTTTCCATCCTGGGAGAAACCCTTACAATGCTTTTATTTTGCTAGGTTACTTGAATTTGTGTATTCTTGTGGAGTTAAGCAGAACAGAGTAACTGAATGCCCAGAAATCCTGTAGCTAGATATTCCCCTGTAGTTAAAGGTCAGTCTTGACCTTTTATTTTATTGACTGCTTGATGAAATTTGCTTACATAAGCTAGAATCCTGAGGTGCAGCTCTTTTAGGAAGTATTCCAGTATTGCTTTTTTAAAAAAACAAAAAACAAAACAACAACAACAAAAAAAAAAAAAACATTTAGCAGACCCCTGAAATAAAGCCTGTAAAGATGGGGATGAAGGAGGAGTTGTTAATATGTTTACAGAAGTCAGCAGAATGAAAAAAGCTGGGGGATCATTGTTTCAACTATCTATTTTTAGGTCAGCTGAAGTACAGGTTTACAAGATTCTTTGAAGGAGAAGCTGAAACATTTTTGTACCTTCAGAGAAGGGTTGTTGTAAAAGCATGGTGAACAAAATGTTGTTGGATAGTAAATTTTTCTGTTTGACATCATAAGGCTTCAGTGAGCCCAACATAAGAGTTTCTTTTTTAAACAAAAATGCTAGAAAGTATACGCTTGTAACATCAGTGTTTCTTTTCGTGCAGGAATTGAATGAGCGCTGGAGATCTCTGCAGCAGTTGGCAGAGGAACGAAGTCAGCTGCTGGGCAGTGCTCATGAAGTCCAGAGGTTCCACAGGTGGGATGTTCATGTCATATTTGGTCTTAATAAAATAGATTATAAGATCCGAAACATACTGGGACCTATTCGAAACAACTCACGTTTCAACCCCCAGCTTGTTCAGTAGAAGTTGAACCAGCTAGTGGAGCAACAAGAATTCTTCATGTGCTTGCTAGAAAAAGAAAAGCTAGTTAACATGAAAGCATAGAAGTGCTGAGGGGTTGAGAGACCTGGGCTACTGTCCTGTTTTGCCAAAGTTTGTCTGTATCATCTTGGAAAATCGACTTAATGGCGCTGTCAGATACTTGAGCTTTTCTGGAAATAGGTGACTTGGCAGGTAACAAAGATTCTAGGATGGCTTTCATTTTGGTTCTCTTTTTGCCTTCCCTTTGCTCAAATCAGAGATGCTGATGAAACAAAAGAATGGATAGAGGAGAAAAATCAAGCATTAAATACAGACAATTATGGACATGACTTGGCCAGTGTGCAAGCTCTGCAGCGCAAACATGAAGGCTTTGAGAGAGACTTGGCAGCTCTTGGAGACAAGGTGAGATTAAAAGGGAGACAAAACCAAGAGCTGCTTCTCTTTACCCAGCAGAAATGACCTAACTATAGAAAAGAGGTTTTTTTGTTTTCATTCATTTCATTTTATTCTTCTTTCTCTAATTTTAGGTGAATTCTCTTGGTGAGACTGCCCAGCGTCTGATCCAGTCACATCCAGAATCTGCTGAAGATCTCCAAGAAAAATGTACTGAGTTGAACCAGGCTTGGAACAGTCTGGGAAAACGTGCTGATCAGCGCAAAGAGAAGCTTGGAGATTCTCATGACCTGCAGCGTTTCCTCAGTGATTTCAGGTAAGGACCACACCCTGTGGTCTCACGTATGTTACTTGTGAAGTGTATATGGTTCACTGTTCCACAGGAATATTTCCAGGGTGGGTTGGAAAAGGAACTATTTTTCCTATTCTGTTTTACTTCAATGGAGAGAAAGAAAAAATCTCTATTAATATGTGTTTACAGGGACCTTATGTCTTGGATCAATGGAATCCGGAGCCTAGTGTCCTCAGATGAACTTGCAAAGGATGTGACTGGAGCTGAGGCTTTACTGGAAAGGCACCAGGTGTGTGAAAGATCCTAAGTATATATAAGCATTTATAAAAAAACATCAACAGATGTAGGTTTTTTTTTTTTCCTGAGACTTCCCTTTTACAGTTCTAAAAATAGATCAATTCTGTCTCTTGCAGGAACACCGCACTGAAATCGATGCCAGGGCTGGCACTTTCCAGGCATTTGAACAATTTGGACAACAGCTTCTGGCTCATGGACATTATGCTAGCCCAGAGATCAAGGAAAAACTGGATATTCTAGATCAAGAGCGCACAGACCTAGAGAAGGCCTGGGTCCAGCGCAGAATGATGCTAGACCAATGTCTAGAACTACAGGTACTCTGCTGGATTTTAAAGAAGAAAAAGAATTTCTCCTTCCATAAGGATTTTTGTTTCATAGTGATGAGTAGTGTTTGTGGTCTGTCTGTCTAATGCTTTGGAGTTTTTTCTCCTTAGCTGTTTCATCGGGACTGTGAACAGGCTGAAAATTGGATGGCTGCCCGAGAAGCTTTCCTAAGTACAGAAGATAAAGGAGACTCCTTAGACAGCGTGGAGGCGCTCATCAAGAAACATGAAGATTTCGATAAAGCAATCAATGTCCAGGTGAGGAATATAGATAAAGCGAGGGGAAAGTAGTTCAGTGTTTCGTATGCAAGTTATTAACAAAAGATGTGCTTAATCACCATGTATGACTTCATGGTTCTAAATACTTAGTTCTACAGAACCTACAGCAGTTTACAAGTCGCTACTGCAGACAGGGATGTATTGATGCATTTCATTGCCCACAGCTATAGTGTAGAAATAATGGCAAGTATTTGTTTAAATCGATTACTGACTTGAAGTGGATTTTTTTTTTTCCGATGGAAAAAGGTAAGTATATTTTCAGCTCCTCCTAGGAGAAAACTGCCTGCTTTTGTTGAGAGATCATACTACTTTATCTTGAAGTCCAAAAGATACTTCTCTCCTAGCTGCTACAGATGAAAGGGAGTCCTAAGCTGAATACTGCAGTGCTGCAGAAGGTGCTCTTCCTTTAGACTCACATTTACAATAATGTATATTAATTAAAAAAAAAAAAAAGTCTTGTTCCATTCCTAACCTTGATCATCACTTGTATAAGGTAGTACAATTCTAATTAATGGCTTCTGTTTTGAATAGGAAGAGAAAATTGCTGTCTTGCAGTCTTTTGCTGACCAGCTGATTTCTGCTGATCATTATGCAAAAGGAGTCATTGCTAACAGACGCAACGAGGTTCTGGACAGGTCAGTGCACTGATTACCCTGTTAGATGGGATGCAGATACTGACTAAAATAAACATTCTTTGATGTCAGTTTTGTAGCTCTTGAACATTATGCCATGTGCAATCTTATTTTTTCATGTTATGCATGTATTTAATTGTGTACAGGTGGCTTCGTCTGAAAGCTCAAATGATTGAAAAGAGATCTAAGCTGGGAGAATCTCAGACTCTCCAACAATTCAGTCGTGATGTGGATGAAGTGGAAGCCTGGATCAGTGAAAAGCTCCAAACTGCAAGTGATGAATCATATAAGGATCCTACAAATATCCAGGTAAATGTGTTTTTCAGCTCAAAAATCAGAACAAAAACTGTAACTCTACTAAGTACACCTTTTCTCTAAAGAATATGCTCAGAGGAATCCTTATTCCTTGATAAGAGAATAATGCATCGTGTTGGGCACAGTCTCCCTTTTATGAGGAGAAAGTGGAAGTTGCATTATGCATGAAATAAGGCCCAATATAGAACTCACTAGTTGATGTATATAGTCAATAAGATATGTAGGATCCACAGCAGCAAGCTTTCTGAAGAAATCTCTGAGAACATACTGTCTTTTTCATAGCATCTAGTTAATAAAATAAGGAAATGGAGTTCCCAGGTCTCATCTCTGTCTGATGTTCTAAAATGTGAGGTCTCATTCATTTTTCAGTATTAAAGAATAATTATGTAAGTTACTGCGTATGTCTTAATACTGACTTATGAGGTAGTATGAATGTACTGAACTACTTTTCTCGATCTGTTTTATAGCTTTCCAAACTGCTGGTAAGTTTTGTAGTTTGGACTAGCCCTGGTACGTGAATTCATTTTCTTTGTATAGCTTACGTGTGAGCACAAGGTCTGGTTGCAGTCTGTTGCTCCATCCATGAGTTCATCCAATCTCTTTGTTTGCTAATAGTTATTGACATGCATCCAGGTACAGCTATTGATCTTCGTGTTATGGATGTGGCTTTTTTTGTTAATGCCTCTTCAGCATCATTTATTTACGTATTTGTTTTGCAGGTGTGTTCTGCATGATCTGTTTCAATTGTGGTACATTAGATTAGTAATGATTGGGGGGGTTTTAGTAGTTAGTCCGTATTAAAATTGGTTGCTATTCTCCTTTTTCAGAAGTTTGGCAGTTGGGTCCCTCCTTTTCCTTGTTGGAGGAGTTATGATAATTAACCCATGATGTGATGTCAACTCTGTCAGCTTGTGTTTGTAAAATTAAAATTGCTAGAAGTGGAGGATTCAGTTAAAGGTGATAGACCTGGTGGAGTAAAATGAGGATACGTGGAGGGAGAAGTCAGAACAAAGGAAAGAGGGGAGGAAGCAACCTAGAGAAAGGAAGGAGAGAAGCACCGTGTTTATCACTTTAGGCTGTGGTACATCAGGTTTTATTTTCCTTTTTAGAAAAATTTGAATGATTTATATTTAAAAGAAAGTCTTGTTTGTTGCACTAGTAATTATGTGGAGATACGCAATTGGCAGCTTTGTGTTACTTTTTAATTGAATTTTACATGTTGGTGAACTTAACTTTAGAGGATATGTTTTCATAATCTCAGCACAAGGGATTAGCAGTTTCCAAGATAAAGCAGTTCATGCAGAATTTCTTATGCCAGTGTTGTACTATTTTCCATCTTTTATTTTTAATCTAACATTTCCTTTCATTCCATTCTCTCAGGGCATTGTATGCCCATGTCCAGTGTTACTAGCATTTCTAGTTAATGCTTATAAAATCTGTCTTGTCATTTTTGTGCTGCTGTTATCTTCCTGGTGAGTGAATGGATGCGTGTATATGTGAGAGAGGATTGTGCATTTCCTCCCATAGCAAGGCTCCTATTGTTCTCATGGTGCTCTCAGTTCAGCAGAGGAGAATTTTCAGCAAGTACTTAAAAGTTTTTTGTAGTGTTTTTTCTGACTGTTAATTCAGGATTTCAAGATATGTGGTCACACGTCACTTTGACTAATACCAAACTGTGCAGAAAAGAAGTTCTGGAACAGTGTTTTCTCCTCAATACCTATTAATTAGGGAGGGAAGTAGAAACTTGTAAAACTAACAGGAGTAGAAAGCATGATCAACTGTGCTTCCGCTTATATATATAATAAAATTCCTGCTTTCTAGAGGTGATGGCAATGTAAATGAAAAACTTCTACTTGAATAATGCCTAAACCTAATACTAGGAATGTTTTTTGAGCATCTGTAAAATGCAAGAGACACTGTCTGGAGTTATAAATGTCAGCTTAGTGACAATTTGTTGGATCAAAGCCAGGTTAATGGAAGAGAGTTATTATTTGAGTGAGCAAATAATACTCTAACTGAGAGAGAGAGAGAGAGAGAGAACTTCTTTAGGTCAGACTATGCACGGACTTCTGTCCATAAATAGTCGTGCTCTCTTGTCAGACTATGAGAACAACTTAGGAGCCCTTTGTCCAGTGTCTTGAGAGTTTTGTTTTGTCATATTCAGAGCAAACATCAGAAACATCAGGCCTTTGAAGCTGAGCTCCATGCCAATGCAGATCGGATCCGTGGAGTCATTGATATGGGGAACTCTCTGATTGAAAGAGGAGCATGTGCTGGCAGTGAGGATGCTGTGAAGGTAAATACAAAAAGTCTAAAAAGATTTACTTTGTTTAAGCTTTGATTTAGCTGTTTGGATAGTTGTGAGCTTTTTCCCTTGAAAAAAAGACTGTACAATAAAAATCAGGAGAATCATTTTACTTCATTCTTAAGAGCAAGAGAAGTTTCCTGATTCTACAATCAGAATGTAAAAGTTAAACTGAACTATAGCGAGGCAATGTTGAAATAGTGACTATATAATTTGCATACCTGGAAATAGCAGCCAAATTTTTTCCTTATTCTGGCGTTGCATTTGTTAGAACTTTTTGTTTTGTTTTTATAGCATTTTTCTTTTCTATTTTGTAACAGGCACGCCTAGCTGCTTTGGCTGACCAATGGCAATTCCTGGTGCAGAAGTCAGCAGAGAAGAGTCAGAAGCTCAAAGAAGCTAACAAACAACAGAATTTCAATACTGGAATCAAGGACTTTGATTTCTGGCTTTCTGAGGTAAACTGTCTGATAGTGTGATTATTCATTCGTGGGATTTGTTTTTTCTAATTCCAGATTCCCTTTGCTTATCTTAGATTTTCTAGAATATAGTACATCTTTAAGTGAGTTTCGATCTTTTTGAAAAATATATTTATTATGAAATTCTGAAAAACCTAAAAATTTTGTGGATGTTTTTAATATTACTGTTTATGTAATATCTGACAAGTGAAACAGTTGATGCAGCAAAGGTTTGTCCATGTTGTTGAAAATTGAGGAGAAAATTGATTTGCATAATCTTAAATGCCTTATATCTGAAGTGTTGGTGAAGATTCAGCACACAACTCATCCTCCATTCCCGTTTTCTTTACTCCCTCCCCCCAAGGTGGAGGCTCTCTTGGCATCTGAAGACTATGGGAAGGACTTGGCATCTGTTAACAACCTTCTGAAGAAGCACCAGTTACTGGAAGCTGATATATCTGCTCATGAGGTACCGTATTCTCTTTTAATTTTGAAAGATAAATCATAGTAATCAGCAAATTCTACAGATTAAATTTGCTTCTATCTGTGCTGCATTCATAAACCTGTTGACTGCATTCATAAACCTGTTGAAACGTGTTTTCCTAATACAAATTGGCTCTGCACAGCAGTAAGCTTTTCATTGCTGTACTGAGATAACAAACACTGAAATGAGATCCGTGTTGTTCACACACCTCTTTACCTTTACACCTCTTTTTGTTGTTTCTAGGATCGTCTGAAAGACTTGAATAGTCAAGCTGACAGCTTGATGACAAGCAGTGCTTTCGATACTTCCCAAGTAAAGGATAAACGTGACACTATTAATGGACGCTTTCAGAGGATCAAGAGTATGGCAGCTGCCCGCCGTGCAAAGCTGAACGAGTCCCACCGTTTGCATCAGTTTTTCCGCGATATGGATGACGAGGAGTCCTGGATCAAGTATGTATTTTGGAAGTTCTAGGTGTTGGCATGAGGACACATGCTTATTATCAGCTTGCTAACAACATTCATAGTCTGTAGTATGGTTTTATACCTTGCTTTTCCACAGACGTGTGCCTACACAAGAAATTTTTTGCCTCCCAGTCAGAGAAAACGATATTCAAATTGGCTTCAGCATTAGTCTGTGTGGACCTTTTACCTACAGTTTTCTTTGGCTAGACCCTAATAAGAAAAGCTCTTTGCTGAAAAGCTAATGTGCTTTAACACTGGACCAGATAACTGTAATTTGACTCTAGTCTTTTTGAGAAAATGCCAAATTGAACCTTACTTCTTCAATTCCAAATATTTATAAGTTTTTCTTTTTGTTGTTGTTGTTTTAGTTTAATGTAGTTAATAAACAAGCACATATTGGTGCTAATATCTTAGGGGAGGAGAAAAAGATATGAGCCTGATACAAGTTGTTCACATTAGAGCACTACTTTGTCATGCTTCTAAAAAAAGAACAGCAAGTAAACTTAACAAAGGTAGCTACTTTCTTAGAAAGGAAACATAATACAGAGAAACTCTATCCTTTGCACACAACCATAAAGGAGTATGAGGCCTTCTGCCTTTCCTTCTTTCTCCCCAGACTATTTTAAATGTACTGCTTGGAGTCAGCTGCTGTTGATTGATAATTCATGTATATAGTGAAAAACACCGCCTCATTTGCAGAGATTGGTTTGTTTTTCCCTATCCTATGTCCTCTGTGTGATAAATTATTTGAAAGATTGTTAACTTCTAAATACAAGGAACTTTTATTTGACGCTTTACACTGCTGCTTTCCTGTAAAATATATAATGCCCTTTAAACTCAGTCATTGTATTCTAGGATGTTCCTCATTCCGATAAATACAAAGACGCTTGCTCTGGTTGTGAAGTTTGACTTGCGTAAGAAATTTTCAAATTTTGTATCTGTCTTTTGAATTTAGAGAGAAGAAACTGCTGGTTAGCTCAGAGGACTACGGCAGAGACCTAACTGGTGTGCAGAACCTTAGGAAAAAACACAAGCGCTTAGAAGCAGAATTAGCTGCCCATGAGCCTGCTATACAGGTAAAGAAAATCTGTCAAGAATTTCTATATTGGCCCTATAAGAAATCTTTTGTTGTATTTTAGTGATAAATGATTCAAATATAAAATTTCAAGTGGAAAAAATGCCTTTTGTCGTAAAAGTCAGTATATGCTTAGAGACATATTTCAGAATTTGTGTACTAGATGATTGAGATTATGTATCAGACAACAGGCATCATTCTGATGCCCTTGTAGCTACTACTGTCTGAAGAACATGAGATTAAGAAAAGACTTTGTTAGGCTACAGCAAGCAGTCATTTTTAAAGAAGTGGCAGGAAGTTATTCCATGTATAAACTTGCTATCTCTATGCTAAACCCACAAATATATCTGAACTAGAGAAATTAAAAATTCACTTGTTGTTATATAAGGATGATTTGATACAAGAAAACCCATAAGAGATTTGTAGGAATCAGTTACAATGCACAAGAAGAGAGGAAGTGATGTTCTAATAACTGTGTACTTGTCTGTTCTTCAGGGTGTTTTAGATACTGGGAAGAAGCTTTCAGATGATAACACAATCGGAAAGGAGGAGATACAACAGAGACTGGCTCAGTTTGTGGATCACTGGAAAGAGTTAAAACAGTTGGCAGCTGCTCGGTGTGTGAGACTCAACTTTCTGTAAAATGCAATACAAATAAAACAGCTACAGGAACTTATAATAATCAAATTTACTGAATTTCAGATTTTTAGGTATAGGTCATTAGTAATACCATGCAGTAGCACCTGTCATTGATGACAGGCTCTAGGCAACTGTTGGAAGAGTTTTAATGATAATGTTCATTAGTAGAGTTCCTGAGTCTTTTTAAATAGGCCTAGGGTTTGTATATAAGTCCTTTTCTTGGTCCACTTGAAAACTCTAGGCTTTTAAATTAATTAGCCTTAATCCCCCACCAGGATGTTTTTCTGAAAGAAACTATTGGCAGCAGATGATTCATTGCAGTCATATAGCTGCAGGCTTTTGTAGCCTGGAGAATTTCTAGAGCTGATGATATTGCAGTGCACTGCTGGAGGAGAGAAGTGTGAATGATTGTATGTTAGGGTTGAACCTTTGTTCGTTCCCAGGTTCTCTGCTGTTGTAATTTGCTTTTACATCTTACATCTAAAAGTGGTAGAGCAGTGTAAAAGCAGCACTTTGGCTAATTTTGCCTTTCCTTTCCCATACAGAGGTCAGCGCCTAGAGGAATCTCTGGAGTACCAGCAGTTTGTAGCAAATGTTGAGGAAGAAGAAGCCTGGATTAATGAGAAAATGACATTGGTAGCTAGTGAGGATTATGGGGACACGCTTGCTGCTATCCAGGTACGGAGAAAGTTGTCATTTCCGTTATTATCGCACTATTGTTGGCTAGACCTTGATGGACCATTCCAAGTGAAGCAGGACTGTGATGAGAGGCTTAAGATGCTCTGGAGAGGCTTTTAGTATGTTTTAACGACATAGCATGCCTTACTGGACTTCACGCATTTAGTTGTATTCAAGCACTTCAGAGAGCTTTCTTTATCTGGATTTGTTTGCCATTTGCTTTAAGTTTTGTTAAATAGTGTGTAGGAAAAGATTTGACACTAGTCTGAAATAATTTATCTCTACATGAAGAGCTCTTTTCCTGAAGAGAATCAACTTTTCTAAGAAATACAGCAAAGATAAAAGGAAAATTAGCTTAAAGGGGTATTAGAAGTTGTATCTAGGTATCTTTTGCCCACAAAGGGGGAGCGGGGAGTTGTGTTAATGAGGTAAGGTTAATAGTTTGGTTAGAAAAATTTATTTTAAAAAAAAAAAAATTTACTTTTAAAAATACTTTCTATGCATTGTATTTGCAGGGTTTGCTGAAAAAGCATGAAGCATTTGAGACTGACTTCACTGTACACAAAGACAGAGTGAACGATGTTTGTGCTAACGGAGAGGATCTCATTAAAAAGGTGAATATAAACTGATAAAGAAAAACCTTTGAAGGCTACCCAGGATCTTTTCATGTCCAAGTAGACTCATTTTTCTCCCAGGATTGATTTGTCATCTATTTTATCTCTTACTTTTGCAGTCTGAATAAAACTCAGTCTGAAAAGAATTCTTATTCAGTTTTTGCAACTGATTTTTTTTTCTCCTGAACTTTTTTTTTTTCCTCCTGCCATGTAGAACAATCACCATGAGGAGAACATTACTGCCAAGATGAAGGGCCTCAGAGGCAAGGTGTCAGATCTGGAGAAGGCTGCAGCTCAGAGGAAGGCCAAGTTGGATGAGAACTCTGCCTTCCTCCAGTTCAACTGGAAAGCAGATGTGGTAGAGTCATGGATAGGTATGTCCTATAATGAGGCACAGTGCATTGTCATAAAGGAACTGAAATGCTCCTTCATTCCAAAAGATCTCAGGTAGTTTCTCAATTACTGTTGTAATGAGGAGACATAATCCCAAAGTACTCAACAGTGCTCTACCTGATACTTTAATTTATGTTGTTGGGGTAATTATTTCATCAGAACATGAAGCTTTCCCCTGATTAGGCATAGAGGTAACAGAGTACTGTGTCCAGTTCTGGGCTTCCCAGTGCAAGAGAGACATGGAACTACTGGAGAGAGTCCAGCGTAGGGCTATGAGGATGATTAGAGCACTGGAGCATCTCCCCTGTGAGGAAAGGCTATGAGAGCTGGGCCTGTTTAGCCTGAAGAAGAGATGACTGTGAGGGGATCTTATCAATGTCTATAAATGCCTTAAGAGAGGGTGTCAAGGGGATGGGGCGTGACTGTTTTCAGTGGTGCCCAGCAACCACACAAGAGACAACGGGCACAAACTGAAACACAGGAAGTTCCACCTGAATATAAGGAGAAACTTCTTTACTATGAGGGTGACAGAGCACTGGAACAGGTTGCCCAGAGAGGTTGTGGAGTCTCCTTCTCTGGAGATACTCAAAACACTCCTGGACACGATCCTGTCCAATGTGCTATAGGTGACCCTGCTTCAGCGGGGGGGTTGAACTAGATGATCTCCAGAAGTCCTTTACAACCTCAACCGTTCTGTGATTTGGGAAGAAGAGATGTTGATGTTCTTACTTGTTTCATTTCCCAGGTGAGAAGGAGAATAGTCTGAAGACAGATGATTATGGACGTGACCTTTCCTCTGTACAGACACTGCTCACTAAACAGGTTAGTGCTAATGCTGCTTCCAGCCTTGTAAGAACACGTGAATGCTTCTGGAATATACAAGAATTCAAAGAATTTGGCATTTACATGGTTAATCTAAAATAGTTCATTCTTTTTTAATGTTACAGGAAACTTTCGATGCTGGACTTCAAGCTTTCCAGCAGGAGGGAATTGCAAACATCACTGCACTGAAAGACCAGCTACTAGCTGCCAAACATATCCAGTCAAAGGCCATTGAGGCTCGGCATGCTTCTTTGATGAAACGCTGGAATCAGCTGCTTGCTAATTCTGCTGCCAGGAAAAAGAAACTCTTGGAGGCCCAGGAGCATTTCAGGAAGGTGAGCACCCAGACCTTGTGGCTACCAAAATCTAATCATCATCATTGAAAAAACTCACAACACCGTCAGCTTATACAACTTTTTCCATTTACAACTAGTAATTGTGCAAATGGGGATTATTCATAAGTTTTGAGATACTTGCAAGAAATGAGTAATAAAGGCAAATGATCATTTATTCTTGTTAACTACAAATCATCTCACATAGTGCATTACTGCATAACTGAACAAACTGAATTGTTTTCTCTTTTCAAGGTTGAGGATCTATTCCTGACTTTTGCAAAGAAGGCATCTGCCTTCAACAGCTGGTTTGAGAACGCTGAAGAGGACCTGACGGATCCTGTGCGCTGCAACTCTCTAGAAGAAATCAAAGCACTGCGAGAAGCTCACGATGCTTTCCGTTCTTCACTCAGTTCTGCCCAAGCTGACTTCAACCAGCTAGCTGAGCTTGATCGCCAGATCAAGAGCTTCCGTGTAGCCTCCAACCCATATACCTGGTTTACTATGGAGGCTCTCGAAGAAACCTGGAGGAATCTGCAGAAAATCATCAAGGCAAGTCAAAGAGAATTTTCACAGCTTATGATCTTTCAAGTCTTCCCTGGAAATTGTCCCTCCAAGATAATCAGTAGAAGAGCGCAGCACTTTAGAGGAGAGAAAATAAAAAAACACCCAAACCCCACAAATGGAGCAAAGAAGAATTTCCATTACCTGTATACTTGTGCTGCTGTTCAGTTGTTCTCACAGTCCTCCATTTGTATCCTTTTGAAAGGAACCAAAACATGTCCTGTATTTCCTAATTGTAAGATACAGCTAACATCCTTACTGTACAGTAATGTAACTGCTACATGAATTCAAATTCTCAAGACTTTAACAGGAATATTCTGTGTTGTAGCTTTAGATTATTTTGTGTAGCTATCCAAGACAACCTTTGAGTCCTCAGCCTTGCTTTGAGCTCCAGAATTGTGCTGGTGTGCAGCTCTTCATCCTGTAACAAAAAGCAAAATTAAGATAATCACATTAATTCTCCATTTGAAGTTATTTTTGTTCGTTTCTCAGGAACGAGAACTGGAGCTGCAGAAGGAACAGCGACGACAGGAAGAGAATGACAAATTGCGCCAGGAGTTTGCTCAGCATGCTAATGCTTTCCATCAGTGGATTCAGGAGACGAGGTATAGTTTGTCTTGGGAGGAGCTGCCCTTAGAGAATTCCTCAGATAAGACTTGTATCCATCTTATATATACTTCTCTAAAGTCAGTCTAAGTTGTAAGTGTCTTCTGCTGAAAAACTGAGTTATTGAGCACTTGTTCATTTCCTGCAGCTAGGATTTGAGGGAGGAGCAGTTAGAGGAAATCCGTGAAACACAAGGCTATAAACATGTTTTTGCTTCTGAATTCATTTTCCTGCAGTGATTCAGTTGTCCAAGACTTGGCTCTTCTCCAGTTATTCCTGAACTAGTCTGCAGTACAACCGGGGGGAAAAAACAAATAGCTAGAAGCTGACCACGTAAAGTGCCAACTTCACTTTAACTTAGAAGTGTAACTTTTGTTAACGTTCCTTCTGTATTGATTATTACATTAGAAATCTCACTGGAGCTTCAGCAGAGAAAGACCGTGAAAAAAGCTTAAGGCTACATGATAAATGGTTTTCCAGTGGTACTGTGTAATAATATCTATGCCTAGGGAGAGGCAGTAAAGATTTAACAACTGCTTTGGAAATAAAGTATCTTAAGACTAAGAACTACAGTGAACTGAAGAGCATGTTTCTAGAAAACAGAGGTAGCTATGCTCAGACTTTACTGTTAGCCAATTCTGACGCGCATTCTTTGTGATTACGAGGAGGTAAGTTCAGTTTTTGTGTAATCCTGTGATTATCTGTCTCTGTGTTCACAAATAGTTCTATATGTGGCTTCATGAAATGCTGAAATATAAGTATGATTTTTAACTTTTGATGTTTGCTTCCATCCGAATCTCTGTCCCTCTCTCACTGTCTTGTCTCTGTCCTGCTGCCTGATGTTTGGATCTTCACATTCTTCAGGACTTACCTGCTAGATGGGTTAGTATCGGATTTTATATCTTTAAAAATTTGATGTGTTCTGCTCTGTTTCCTTCTGTCATTGCATTGCTTATGAAAGCTGCACTGAACCCCCTTTTATTTGAAAAGAGCAATCCGTAGCTGAGGTGCATAGACATAATGAAACGAGATTCTGGAGTAGGTTAAATAAATATAAACCTGTAAGAACATTATTATTATCCAGTCAGAAGTAGAAAAAAGTATTAATGGGTTCCTAATGGCACACTCATGGAAGTCCTTACTTTTGTTCTTCCTTTCCTCGGGGGTTTGCACAAGAAAATGCTCTTAATCTGATGAGGTGGGGAAGAACATAATATAATTTGCACTTGTCTTTGGGAAACAGCTGACACTACTGATTTTCCAGCATTCATAGATTTGCTTAGTGAAACAAACCTATCCATTATAACTGTTTTTGGAACATTTAAAGCTCTAAAGTTATTGACTGGCTTTTGCAAGGGAGAGGGAAGAATCCTATGAAAAATGTTGTTGAAATTGTGCATCTTAAAACTTCATGGAATTCAAATATTAACTGTCTCTTTTTTTAACTTGCCTCATAACTGTGCTCCAGAGTAGGTTTTCCTTTCACAGAAAGGAATTATAGCTTGATAGCCGCAGACAAAACCTTTCAATGTGGACCCCCCAACTTGCCTGGATTTGCAGGCAGTCTGATGCGTGCACATGTAAGAAATACAAAATGCCCTGTTGGTGTCCGCAGGAATAGTTCCTGATGAGGATGAAGGACCAGCTTGACTGTTGGTCAAAAAGCAGAAAGAATAAAATCAGAAATGTCTTCTGACTACCAAAACCTCTGAGAAGGGTGTCTCTCCAGCTAAACTTGCTCAGTACTAAAAATCAGCCACACAATGTAAGCTTTGTAACAAGCTATAATATAAAATGTTAACAAATACTCTGAGCCTGGTGCAGAGGCTGATGTGTTGGCCCTGTGTATAGTGCTGGAGAGGAAGCAGGGGCCTTTCTCATAAACAGAGGCAGACTTTTCATAATAAAAGGGTGGAATTGTTTGCAGATAACTGTGCTTCTTATGTGCTCTGTAATGATCACAATGTCTTGTGTCCCGCTGTTTCTACCAGATAAAAATAATTTGCCCCATTTTTGTCGTACGGTTTAATGGAACTGAGCAGATTTTCCTGGAACGGGTGCTGAATTCTCTGCTCTTTTGTAGAGTAATGTTGCAGATTAGTTCTGGTATCCAAGAACGAGCTAATAGAAAGGAGCTATTTACTAAAAGATGTGGGGTCAGGGTTCAAAACCAGTATGCCGAGCTCTTTTGTTGAACAAATTACCAGAAGGCTACTGATATGCAAGGCAGAGTTTGTCCTTAATTCTGCGTGAATAGATTAAAAATGCAGGCTTAGAACTAAGGGGCATTGGCTGGGCTTAGCCGCCTTTGGCTAGAGGGGAGGCAGCGTTCGGAGAAGCTTCGAGATTAGCAGAGCTGTCCTACATACACCTCGCTTCTCAGCGTGCCGCAGCTATTTGTGTGCTGCCTGGCGTTGCCTATGGGAGGATTTCTTGGGGGAGGGGAGAGTTGCCTTTAACGAAGCAGTAAATGAGTTAACTGTGAGCCTGTGTTTCTTTTCTTCCCCTTTTTTTGTAACTTACGCAAAAACAGTTAATTGTGTGTGTGTGCACGCAAGCAGCCTTTGAGTATTTTCCCTTCATTCAGTAATTGCTTGCTTGCTGGGTGGTGGTGCCGGCTTGGAGTGTGGCTCCGTTGCAGTGGCCGTGTTTGGGCATGTTCGTTCTTCTCTGTTCTTTCTTCTTCCTTTTTGGAATTTACCTGGTTTATTTTCTTTGACTAGCATAGCATATCGTCGTGTCATTCGTGTCTATCAGTATGAAGTTGGGGATGATCTATCTGGAAGGTTTTTTTTCCTTGTATTTTCTTACCTCACTTTTGGTTTTCAAATGCACTCTTAATTCTAAGGCTCGCTTTCCTTCTAACTAACTTTCACTGCTTAGAGATGCTTGAAGGTTTGTTTCCCTGTTGATGTTGCCCTTCCACGGTGGGTTCCCAGCCTCCTGCTCAGGGCTGCGGGCGTGCGCTTCATCTCTTTAAACGCGCGTTCTGAGCCTTAACCGTGTGGTGAGAAACACGCAGATGTTTGGTGCATTTTCATTGCTACAGGGTGATTCAGCACTTGAAACCCTCCTCTCGAGAAGCTCAGGAGCATTTAGGAGGAGGATAAGTTTTGGTGGGAGCAAGAATGTTTTAGCAACAGGAACTTAAATTCCCCAAGGTCATAAACACAAGAGCCCATCTCCGTAGTGCCCACACTTGCTGTCTGTACACAGGTCATTTGGTAGGAACTCTCACCATAAATATTGGAAGGATAGAGGTTCGTAAAAACTGCTGCTGAACTTTGCTTAGGATCTAAAGGAAAAAAAGCAACATTCAGAGGCTTTCTGTGGCTAGTCCATGTGAAGTGGATCTTGGAGCCCACGACCACAGTGGATTTTTTTGGTTTTTGTTTTTTGTCTTATTTTTTTTCCTGCTCATGTCAGGTGCCGCTGTACACCAAGCAGCTCAGCGTGGAACTCTGGCTGGGATAAGTGGTGTGCTGCCTTAGCTTCTCTGGGCGCAGGATGGGAGAGGCGGGGAGGGAAAAGCAACGTTCCACCCAGCACTGCAATGTAGTGGAGGTCTTCAGTTCTGTAGCGGTTCTGCCATACTAAGATCATGTTTAAACCAAACCAGTAGTTTTCAAGAGGTCTTTTTCCATATTTCCCCTCCTTTCTAGAGCCCTTGTATCTTACCAGCAAATACAGCTCCAGTGAATCACCTGTAGTTTGTGTGTGTGTGTGTGTTGAGCACAGTGGAGTGGGGCAGGACTGCACCAAGTTTCTAATTTCATTAGGTCTGATACAGTGGGTGCTTTGGATTTGGCATGAAGTGTGGCTACTGATCGTGTTGCCTTTCAAATGGGGCTAGAAATTAACTACATAAAGAAATAAAATCTAACCAAGATGTACCTGCGTCTGCCTTAGGTAGGATGAGTCAGAGTCAAACAAAACACAAAACTAGTGTTAAATATCTAGAGGAGAATTTTACTGCTGTAAGAAGGACTGTTAATTTCAAGCCCCACCTGCCATTCTGGATAGGATAAGTGCTCTCTCTCACTGCGACTCTGTGTTTAGGTCTTGTATGGTGGAGGAGTCGGGAACGCTGGAATCACAGTTGGAAGCTACTAAGGTAAGCAGCGCTCACCTATTGTCAAACACATTTCCCAAGAGATACTTGGGACCGCAGGGCAAGAATTGAAACGTGTAATTAAATGTTAAAGTCTTAATGATATATTTTTGAATACTGAGGAGATGGTTGGGATTATCTATTTACATATTTGATGTCTACTTATATTACAAGCCATTAAATAGTACTCTAACATAGTTTTCTCTTTTTGTTCTTCTTTTCTAAATGAGTGGCATAGAGCAGATGGGATACAGTATTTTCAGAACTTTTCATAATAGATTTTTGTCTCAAGAACTTGTTTCCAGACCCTGTCGGTACATGAAGAAGATACTGTTTTGAGTACTGTTTTACAGATCATAGTGTGTGTGTGTGTGTGTATGTGTATATATGTAAATATGTAATCCCAGCAGACAATGATAGCAGTTTAATAGCATGTAGAATGCACATGAGCCTGTGTTTTTAACACGCTTGCTTTTTTTTTTTGCATTCTTCTTTGCTCTCCTAATAGCGCAAACACCAGGAGATTCGAGCTATGAGGAGCCAGCTGAAGAAGATTGAGGATCTTGGAGCAGCTATGGAAGAGGCACTTATCTTGGACAACAAATACACAGAACACAGCACTGTGGGGCTGGCGCAGCAGTGGGACCAGCTTGACCAGCTGGGAATGAGAATGCAGCACAATCTAGAGCAGCAGATACAAGCCCGGTACTACCTGCTGCCTCTGCAGGCTAAAGCGTGCCGAGCTCAGGGGTGGGGGGTAAAAGATGACACATCCGTCTGTCTGAAACTAAAGCTCTACATGGTCTATGCTGATGCATCTCTTCTGTGTTGTGGCTAATCTGTACAGCAGTGTAGAAAGCCTGAGAATCCCCACCATCTCCTGGCCTCCTTCGGGGGGTGCAGCTGGGAGTTTGGGAAACAGTTCCTGTTGGTGATCAGCAATAACAACATTGCGCAGAATTGGTGATTCTGTTGAGCTGTGGTTGATGTAATGTATTGTCTAATCATTTGTCCTCGCCTTTAACATGGGGGTAGATTGGCTTGGGGTAGACTAACTGCAGCGGAGTTCTGTGACTTAGGAACCGCTCACTAGCTTTGTTTCTTCCTTTTCAGAAACACAACTGGAGTCACCGAGGAGGCCCTGAAGGAGTTCAGCATGATGTTCAAGTGAGTTGCAGGGAAAACATGCCAGAGGATTGCTTGTGAGATACTTCTGGCACATGTATGGCCCCTATTCACAGTTAGGATTATCTGACTGATCTGTTTGCAGCTCCTTTACTGTCTGCTCAATTTTGTGCTGAGCTGCTCTGATCTCTGCCAGATGGCAAGAGCCTCCAGCTATGCTTGCTGCTGGCTGGGTACAGCCACACTGGAGGCTCTGCTGCGTGCATTTGTTTGTGAGCACAGTGGTGAAGGAACCATCAATGCCAAAGTATCCCATCTGGCGGGTACAGCTGGGTTTTTTTGCTGCTTTTTAAGCAATGTAAAGAACTTGTACTTACGTCTTACATATGTTAGATAGGAAAAGCTTATTGACTCAAACTCATCTGTCCAGAACAGTGGACTGGTTATAATCTGTTCCAGTTTTCAGCTGGCTGTGTAGCTTTCAGTCACATACTACAAAGACTGACGCTTAAAACATGAGTTTTTGTTTTTGTTTTTAGGCACTTCGACAAGGATAAATCTGGACGTCTTAACCACCAAGAGTTTAAGTCTTGCTTGCGCTCTCTTGGATATGACCTTCCTATGGTTGAGGAGGGAGAGCCAGACCCTGAGTTTGAGTCTATTCTTGACACTGTAGATCCGAATAGGTATGTGGGTTGGGACGTTTTATTTTTCTGCTGCAAAATGTTGTATCAGTATCGCTTGTTTTTGGCTGGGAAGTCTGTCACAGGCTGAGAGCTTTGGTTGTGTCTTGTTATGGAGAGGCTGTGGTTGTTTTCGTACTAATTCATGTGAAAGGGTCTCCATGAAGGTACGACTAACATTTGTGAAAGAGAAATTTAGTTTAGGAAATGGAGTTCCTGTAGTCTCTCATGTTAGACTTTTCACTGCTCCCAGAACACCTAAGTCTGCTCTCAAAAGGATACGTCTGGAAGAGTGGGCTTCTGAGTATTACCGGATGGCAGTGTTCTCACGCCGTTTGTTTCACCGGCAGGGATGGACATGTCTCACTGCAGGAGTACATGGCATTTATGATCAGCAGGGAAACAGAGAATGTGAAGTCTAGCGAGGAGATTGAGAGTGCTTTCCGTGCCCTCAGTTCAGAGGGGAAGCCCTATGTGACCAAGGAGGAACTCTACCAAGTAAGTATCGATTGTGGCTCACGGGGGGGACGGATGGATGGTTCCTGTTCGCAAAGACCAGCACTTGCTCGTTGCTGGGAGGTTCATGTCACTATAGCTGAGTCAAGCTCTCAGTCTGTAGAAGTGTCCTCTGCAGCAAACGGAGAAGTGATGGTAGTGATCCTACCCAGCTGCCGCCTTGGCTATATGGAGGAAGAGGAAAAGCTTTAACCAAAGCCAAGTAACTACTCAGGTTAAGTGAAAAGAAGAAAGAACTACTTTGGTTAAGTTTTTGCTTTTTTAAAAAATAAATAAATAAATAAAGCAGGGGGAGAATCGGGGTGAGGAGGTTACTCAAAGGTTACTCAGAGGCCTGGGAAGGGAGTGTATTCACAGCGCCTGTCCTTGGAAACTTGCACTTTCCTTTAATTGTTTGGTAGATTAGAGAGAGACGTTTCTCCAGACTGATTCAGAGGAGGAACTTAAGCATCTAAGCTTAGACAGCATGAACACCTCCCTCTCATTTCCCTGCCAAGGCAGCAAGTTTTTCCTGTCTGAATCCCACCAACTGGCAGAGAAATAAAGAGCTTGCTGTCCTTCCTCATATCAGTTACCTGTTCTGTCTTCTCCTTGGTGGGAAGACTCAGGTCAAACCTTCCAACCTTTAACCAAATAGTGCAAACAGAAACAGCCAGAACGTTTCCATGCCAGTCGTAGCTCTGGCTTCTGCTCCAAGCTGCGTGCCTCTGGGAACGGGAGGGCTGCCTGTAAATGCTCCATCTACAGCTGCAAAGCGCCTGTCTCTGCCTCAGCACCATCTTTGTCTTTCAGAACCTGACCAGGGAACAAGCCGATTACTGCATTTCTCACATGAAGCCCTACATGGATGGCAAGGGCAGAGAACTTCCTTCTTCGTACGATTACATAGAATTTACACGTTCACTTTTTGTGAATTGATACAAAACACTAGTACCAAAAGATGCAAAGAACATGCTCACGTTTGCCGACTATAGCTCTGCATGCGTCTCTTTGTGCTCTACAATAATCAATGTTACTTTATGATGTAACCTTAAACTGCTTAGCTTAAAACTCTCTTAGGGAAAACAAACATATTGCAGTGTGCTTCAATAAAAGTTATTGGTCCAAATATATTATCTTGTGTTTAATGGTTAAATACAAATTCAGCTGTTGTTTGAATGAAACTCCAGCTGTCAGGTGTGTTCTACAGGCCAACTCTATGGAGGAGGTAAATGGGCAACTTTTTCTGGAGTCAGAGTTGTAACAGGCTTCAAAGAGCTGGTTGTGTTGCTGTCTCAGTCTGTGACCTCACTTGCCAGCTGCTCCAGGTGATTCATTTCCCGGGGTCCCTGCTCAGTAAAGTCAGAACTGAGCTGCCAGACTTTGACTGTACCAGTGGCATCTCCTGCTGCCAAGAGCTGAGTTTGCTTGGCGTTGAATTCTAAACAGTACACGGGGCTCTCGGCTGTGGTCTGCTTTATGGAAACAGCAGGCTTCTGGGAGCTCTTCTCAAAGTCAAACAGATGCACGTCTCCTTTAAAACACAAATACTTATCGTTACGTCCGTTTTGTGCAATAGCCTTTGTTTCTGAGAACAGTAGATTAGAAATTCCTTAGTTTGGCACTTGTAGTGGTTTGTTTTGTTTTGACCTGTTCTCCCTTCCCTCTGACATTGTCTAAGTGACTGACACTTGCCATCGCTGCAAGACAGCGCAGATTTCTCATTCCACTGTCAGAGAGAGCTGAAACTAGCTTGCCAAAGTTCTGTGAAATATCCATTCCTTAACTCAAATATATTCGGGGCAATTTTCTAAGAAGGTTTTGTTTTAAACTAATAGTAGTAGAAGTAAATGCCAAAAACCAAGAAAGCTGGAAATAAGTTTTAGCTGCAGTAATCTTGCCATGCTACATCTGTAAACTTACAAGTGAGCAGCTCTGGCTAATAGCAATAATGGTATGATCAAAACTGAAAAATAACTGCTACTGAAGTCCTGGACTTAGAAATGACTCCATTATACTAATGGTATGGTACAAACAATGGTGATTGCTCTCAATGGAATGCTAATCAGTATAATTGACTTGTATTAATTAAGAAATATCCAGCACAAAACTTTAACTTTCTGCCTTAAGAACAGGCACTTACAGATACTTGCCTTCACCAGAAGCTGCTGCGAAGACCAGTGGTCGTACTGGAGACCATTGTACACAGAAGAGGTATTTTTTTGATAACTGAACAGAAATGAGGGGCTGCGCCTGCAACATGGAATGTAAGTGAACATGTCCATCAGTCCCACAGCTCAGAAAGAGATTCCTGGAAAAAGGAAGAAACACTTTATAGGCTGTATGAAAGGTTATAGAGTAAAACTCACTCAAGAAGGATGACCTGGGCCAGTGTTACTGTTTTTTAAAGGTCTGAATGTTTATCTTAAAGCAGCGATTCCCAAGCTGTACTTTGGCGCACGGCCTACAGCTGGTCTGCAGCAGCATAGCTTTGTTAGTGCTTTCAATTAAGATTAATGAGGGCTCATGTTGTCCACTGAGTATTGATGGTGGTTTGTGGGCCAGAGATGCCTGGGAACTGCTGATCTAGAGAGAGAGAGAGACATTGTTAGTCATGTTTGTCTAATGCAAATTAAATGCAAACCTGGGCTGTCAGCATGGCTTGTGGCCTCTTAAATGGATGGTTGGTTAACTGCAGGCAGAGATGCGAACTTTTAATTAAAAAAACTCAGGCAGCTACCAGTAGGATTTGTGAGAGGCACATCACTTTAGTGCTGATGAAGTAAGTTACTGTTCTTCAGCACCTTCCCTTGACTCAAACTGCTCTTTAGTATTAACATAACTTGAACGAGCCTAAAGAGAAGTGTTATGGTCTACACTGGCTGGAGTGGACACACTGTTTAGTGTTATTCGGGTTCTGCTCCCATGGAGCATATTCAAGTGGGCAGCTTCACCAGCACTAACAACTGTGTTTCTGCTGTCCTGGGAAGTTACTTTGTCAAAATCAAGATGCTAGGTGACCCTTTTGTGGATCTTGGCCCCAGGTAACTTGAAAAAGATGTTTAGAGCCAGTAATTTGTAAACTAGCATACGATAATACCAGTGTGTGCTTTTATAGCGCTTGCCTGTGGAAGGGCGAGCAGCTCACGGAGTACACTGGTCCACCATGCGGGGAGAAGGCGAGCTCTGCTGGGGCCCTGAGGGGAACAGAACTGCCTGTCCACCGGAGAGCCTTGGTCTCTACTGCTGTGGAGCACTTCAGGGAATAGCCGCCTTCCACGCCGACAACGAACACGCGAGGATCAAAGTGCGAAAAAGAGAGCGAGGTCACACCCACAGCAGCCTCTCCCCACATGAGCTAAAAGAAAAAGACAAACCTACAGTCTCCAGTGTAGCATACGTGTGGCCACAGCAGTGTAAACCAGTCTGTCAAGGATCCAATGAGGTGTTTGCTGCACAACTGGCACCAGCTCTGATATCTGTAGCACTGTCCAGCCTTTAATCCCTACAGCATCCTCCAACAAGGGGATTTGCGTGACTTAATAGTACAAACAAGCAAGTTTTCCATCCTAGCATTTTTGCTTTAGAACCGGCTGTCGCCAGTCTTTGAAGGAGCAATTTCAGTATGAGAAGGGAGATGGGGATCAAGGGTTAGCAAGGCTCTAAAGAGAAGCCTTTACCTTGCCCTTCTCATGTGAAGGGTGTGCCCTTCCACTGGGCTCCAGAGTTAGTGTTTTTTGTCAAATTGTTACTGAAAAAACAGAAAATAAACCTCCTTAACACCAGTGTAGCGTTAAGAAGGCCTCTCTGAACTGCCAAACTCACCTTCTTCAGCTGAATGCTGCGAGGGATCTGCTGAGCCACCATGGCAAATCCTTCGGCCAAGGTCAGCCGACCATCTCGCTCCTCTTGCCATACCAGGATCTTTCCATCTGTGGATGCGCTCAACAGCTGAAAGTGGTTCCTGTGCTTTGCATCTGGTAACCAGTTAACCTGCTCCAAACACAAGTTCAGGCGGAGGGGGAAACTGTCAGAACCGCCACACACACACACTCAGCAACCTGCCGTCTACTGGCCCAGCAAGACAACGCAGGAACAGCGCCAGGTGATGTTCGGTAATCTTGGTATCAAACCAGGTTGTACTAGGCACTTGCACACAGATGTATGTTAGGAGAGAAATGCATTCAAGTGTTGAGGGCTGGATTTTATATTTTGATTTCTGCACGTCACCTGCCAGCCTTTTCTGTGTATTTATAGCACTTTTGCCCAGCTACAAACTGCATTTTCCCAACTTTCAGATGCTAAAATACAGAGACTGCTTAAAGTGACAGCTCCAAAGTCACAGTGCCCCAAAGGAGGCCAAAAAGCACTACTTTTTGTTTTTAAACAAATCCCTTAATTCAGGCTAATCATTAGCAAATTTTTGTCCTTCAAGGTCTAAGCAAACTCTGTCTCAACACGAAGATCCTAGAGCAGTTACAGAAAGCCAGCAGTTTGCAGTAGAAGAGCAGACCTAGAAGTATTAAGCATGACTGAAAATGAGAAGATAATTTTAGCTATCAGGAAAGGCTCAGTGAATTGCACTCAGGTATAAGTCAGGGAGCT
The DNA here is from genome assembly GCF_028389875.1 of Rhea pennata. Taxonomy (NCBI): domain Eukaryota; kingdom Metazoa; phylum Chordata; class Aves; order Rheiformes; family Rheidae; genus Rhea; species Rhea pennata. The sequence continues at coordinate 8,466,179 of NC_084680.1, forward strand.
CTAAAGGCTTAGTCAAACTACTAGTGAAGTCAGACTGCAAGAACAAATAGTGATCCTTTGTGTAGCTTTAAGCTCCTAAGGAGCGGTGCTAATTTGCTACTTGTATCTGTAAGACTGCAAATATTGTTGGCTTCATCTGCCCCACTAAGCAGTTACAACGTAGAATGGGCCGACTCTTCATTTATCCTGACCAGTGAGAAGTTATTTTTACAGGTAAAGTGTCCTATTCAGCAAATACTTGTTCAGTGGCATAGCTGTGCCTTTAGACTGGGGGGAAAAATAGCCAACTGAGCCAATTAAGAGAGACCACAACTACTGAAACATAGCAGCCTGCCTGAGAGCTTCAGGTGAAGCACTGGGAATTTGCATAAGAGCTGAAGGAATGAAACAGCAACGGCAGCTCTCCCCTTCCCAACGATATCTGCTGTGGATATTCTCTGTCACCTTATAGACTGGATCAGTGTGTGTATCATCTGTCATCCCTGTCCTCAAGATCAAGGGGTCTTCTGTTCTGCTGGTATCCCACACCACCACTTCTCCACTGAAAAGTCCACCTAAAAAAAGGAAAAACAAACCAATAAAACATAAGTAAGGCCTAGCAGTATATAACATGAATAATGCAATGGGCAATTTGTGCTGTTATTAGAATAGAACTGTGGATGATGTTTCTCATTGCACAGGGTTGCCAGCGAGCATGACGAGATCTGGGATGAGCAGTCCTAAACAGAAAGGCACAGGAACACAACTGAATGTGGAAACATGGCCATAGAGAGGGCACAGCCAGCCCTCGTGTAGGAGGACATGTCGCTACTGAAATAAGTATGTTCTTCCTGCTTATAACCCAAGCTGAACTGGCCTTTACCATATCTCTCTGAGATGATTTAAAGGCAGACATCCCTGAAAAAGAGGTTAGTCTCAGAGTCTAGAAGCAACAAGCATTTATGTGTACTAGTAAGTGTTAGTTCCATTGGGTAAGGAGCTACAATAACGTTACTTTTGCAATAAACCTTCGGTTGAGCCTAAAGGAAAAAAAAAAAAAAAAAAGGATGCAAACTACAGGAAACATGGAAACATTTCAAATAAAATCTAAAGCAAGAGCAACTCACCAGCAATTAGTGAAGGCTGAGAGGGATGGAAAGCCAGGCACAGGACAGAACTGGGAACATCCACCACTAGGTCAGGGCGTTGTGGATTCAACCCTCTTCTGTCCAGATTCCAGGTACAAATATAGGATTTTTCTGTGCCCCAGTCCCCATCATCGAACCTAAACAAGAGAAGGCTACATCTCATCTTGTGTGTTACAGCCAGACTCTGAGTCCAGAGGAGCTTTGCTATGTTCCATTCATCATTTAAGCCTGTGCTATTTTGTGGATAAAAGGAAAACTGAGATCAAGAAATCATGAGGTTATGAAACTTCTTTGCAGGTTAGTATATTTACAGTGCCTGTCAGTGCACCTACAGGTCAAAGTGCCTGCAAGTAAATCTCAGCTATGATTCACTATTCCAAGAGCTATTAACTGTTCAAATAAGGGGAACAATCTAAGGGGCACATTACAGAAAGTTGCTATGAATATTTGGAAAGCAAAACCTAAAGAGACCAAAGAAAGTTTAAGTTAAAGCACTCAAAGATCCAGAATCTGAGAACACACAGAGAGGAAATGTCTTGCCTGGAGAACTGATAAGGGTTGAAAAAGCTTACTGAATCTTTCCTGACCTGAGAGAAGCAGCATGATTTGAAGTCTGGATGCCCACACACAAACACGGAACTTTCTTTACAACCACCAAATGGCGTTGGTTACTGCACACAAATCATGCTGTGCACTCCAGCTCTACAAATTTCAATAATACATGTTTTTCACAAATAAGTGGCTCTCACGAATCTTTTCATCTGGGGTTTCTAAGAGACATCTGCCACTCTACTTTCTTTGTTATTCATAGCTGTTTCATTCATTGCATACTTATCAAAATGTAACCCTCTTTTGACAAGGGACAGAACAAATCCAAAATAACGACTACTACAAGCCATCTGCCCAGAGCAGAAGTAACAAGACAGCTGCACGTTTACCACTCTAGATCCCAGTGAATGCCTGTGGTGTTACTCTTTTCTGAAGTTAAAGGTTTCCCAAATGAAGGTACTTTGAGCTAGCGTATCTGAAAAGTTGTTCAGATAAGTACGGGTAATGGTAAGTAGTTGGTTTGGTGGAGGGTGCTGGCAGAGGGCCTACTTGTAGTATTTCCATGTTCTCTGTCATTAGCACCACATTGACATGATGTCTCATCTTGCTGCAAGGAAATGACATGAAGGTCACAGATCCAGAGAACAGCAAATGGCCAGGACAGGAAGCAGTTGTTTTGAGCCTGACCTCTACTGCCTTTATTTGATGCTCCTAATTCTTGTATTGAGGGAGTGTTTGAGATAGATAAAAAATAAAAAAGAGCAATTCTTCATGCAATGAGCAGCTGATTTGTGAAACTCCTTATTAAAAGATGTGGCAGATTCTAAAAGCTTAAACAGATTCAAAGAGAGACTGCACCTCTCTGCTCATGGAAGTGAAGTCTACTGAGAGTAACTGTGCACACAGAAACCACATTCTAATTTGAAAGTAGCTGTAGGCTGGGAGAGTAGAAGGGGCAAGTAACATACATGTTTGTCCTGTTTTATTCTTCCCTATGCATTCACTCATGGATGCTCTTTCTGTGGGGCTTTTAGTTTAAGAAAACAGTAGCAGAAGGAAGAAAAGAATAAGGGTAGCAGTAAGACACAGAAAAGAGATGCTGCTAAAGATACCTCTTGGATTAAACGAATGTTTTGTCCAACCCTCGTTTTAGAGTGGGCCTACATCTTCTTAAACGATTGTTAGAACATGTCCATGGCATTAGGCGCATGTGTGAAAAGATGCCAGGTGCATCTGATGTGCTAAGAGACCACATTAAAACAACAAGATATTCAATGAAGATAAGCATATATTTCCAAACCTTACCCACACATATTTGCAAATGCATCTGCTCTTTACATTTTCTTTCCAAACAGAATTTATCTGGAAACAAATCAGTAAGAACATACATGTATCCATTTTCTAAATAATAATAATAATAATTAAAATTTAAGATTGCCCTAAGACTTGGGGTTTTTTTGAATGTGGATTAGGTTTGTCAATGTGAACAAGGTTTATCTATGTCTGGTTTGTTATTGTAGACAAAGTAAACATATCTAAAACTCAAGTCAATCTGAAATGTCACATCAACCTCAGTCACTCTCAATCCACTCAGATACTCACCGGCCATACGAACACGCAACAACAGATCCTGTTGCATTCCACGAGACACTGGTGACCTGCAGTTTTTGATCCTGAGCCTCTGGATATGACAACGTATGCAAACACAACACCTAGGAGAGATCAAAACCCAGCACTGAATCTCTTTGACTATATAGAGAGGATCTCTCTTTTGCTTCAGCATATGAGCCTATGGTCAGAACCTTATACAGCATATAGCTATATAAGCAAAAAAGAAGCTCAATTTCTACTGGGAGAAATAATCTCCATATGACCCTATCAAAACAACCGTCTTTTTGTAATTACCATTCATACACTGCACACTCCAGGGACTGCAAGACAAGTCTGGAAGGCCAGATCACAAGGACTTAACAGCAGCTTGTTGCACTCACTGAGCTTAACAAGCAGTGGTTTGAAAATGACTGTACCAACATGTACAGGCAGATACAAATTGCCTCACTCCTGAACACCATACACTAAACAAATACAATCCAAATAGGAAGAGCTGCCAAATCACTGACTTCAATTGTTCCTAGACAACTACTAGCCTAGTACACTCTAAAGGGGCTATTGGAAACTGAACATACGCCTATACCAACTGGAGGCTTCCTTCTCACAAAGCTGCTGCAACAGAATCACTAACAGCAAGAACAGTTTTACCAAGTAAGGTCATGCTGCAAGCAAAAGAAAAAAAGCTGAAGAAAAAGACTAAAAATTTCTAATTATTAAAATCCTAGTAGTGAGAAACAGAACAATGCTAGTAGTAACAAACAGAACTAATGCATTAGAGCCATTGCGACCAGCTCTGCTTTGGTAATGACAAGGATCTGAACTCTGTCAACTTACTGTTTCATTCTGATCTGTCCAGTTCACTTCAAAGCCATCGAAGGCGTGACTTTTCCAGTTTTTATTTAGCTCTTTGATAACAACATCCTCCACTCTCTGAACGAATGATAACAGGCGAGTGTAATCTACTTGGACTTCTTGATGGAAGTCTTGGGCTGCATCTTTACTTTGATCAGTCTGCACACCAGCATCTCGGTTCATACAAGACTGCACTGAAGCTTCTGCTGTTGAAATTTTCCCAGTCTGGCAGCTTTTCTAGTAAAAGAAGACAAGCACTCTACAATCCAAACATAAAGAGTGGCACACAAGACACTATTTATCGCTTTGTAGAGACATTCAAACATATTTGCACATCTCTGGCTCACGGTTTAAGCAGGGTCTAACTGCCTGGATGTTGTTTATGTATTTATGTCCTTCACGTCATCGGGTATCAGACAGAGATACCTCAATGCTAGTTAAATAGGGGCAGTGCGCTCTGCCTCGCAGGACAGGGAGGATGAGCAAAAACGGAAACACAGCGAGTGTTCAGAAGGGACAGCTGACCACGACGGCGGCGGCTGTTCGGGGGTCGCAGCGAGTCCTGCCGCAGCTGCGCGGGGATCTGCCACCGTCGCAAGGGGCCAAACCAGGGCAACCCGCAGAGCGGCAGCTGCGCGGCCGAGCCAGTGGCATTGCGGGCCCACCCGCCGCCGGCTCTGCCCCGGGGCCGGGCACCGGCAGGGGTGGAAAGTCCCCCGGAGGGAGGTCTCCGTGCCGGGCCGCGCCGAGGGCCCTCTCACCCACCGGGCCGCGCCGGGGCCCGCCGCCCCCGCAGCGGGAGGGGGAAGGAGCGGCCCCGCGGTATAAGAGCTGCAGAGCGAGCCCAGAGCCGTCCCGGGGGCTTCTCACCGCCTCGCAGCGCGCGCTCCGGGCGCGTCTCCACAGCGACCCCACGTCGGCGCTCCCCGCCGTCCCGTCCGCGAACATGGCGGCGGCGAGCGGGGGTCGCGGCGTCACGCGGCCCCCGAAGAGCCCCCGCAGCCGCCAGCCCCGCCGGTTCCCATGGCAACGGGGAAGGCGCCGTGGGATGACGTCACCCCGAGCGACAGGGCCGCTGGCCCGCCTGGCGGTAACGGACTAGGGCGGGTGCCATGTCGGTGAAGGGCGTGGGGGCTCAGCGCTGCGCGGGCGGCAGCTTCGCTTCGGGAAGGGGCTCTGCGGGCACTGAGTCGGCGCCGCAGCCGCCATCTTTGCGAAGGCCGAGGAGGGGGCAGGCTCTGGCGTTTGCGGCGGGGGTTTCTCCATGCCCCGGGGCCGGCAGCCAGCGGCGCGCCCGCTTGGGGCCCGCAGCGGTGCCTGACGCAGCGCCGCGGGGGAGCAAGGAGAGGCGGGCGGCGGGAGCTGCGGGTGCCAGCACTCAAGATGGCGGAGCGGGGCGCAGCGAGGCAGAGCGCGGGCGGGCCGGGCCGGGCCGGGGCGGCGTGCGGGGGCCGCGATGCGGGGGGAGCCGTGTGCGAGGACACGGCGGGTGTTCAGCGAGCGGAGGCGCGAAGAGCCTGCAGGGTGAGCGCCGCAAGCCGCCTGCCCCGCGGCTGCTGCGGAGGGTCCCTCAGCGCTGTTTGGAAACGCGCCTGGAGCTCCAGTCGGGTGCGCGCTCCCCCCCTCGGAGGATGAATTATTCATACTTGGTAGAAGCATTTTTAATTACCCGGCTTTAACTAGTGTGCGCGGTGCCTGCTTACCAACGAAGTGGGCAGGGGAATCGACCCTGAAGGCGTATGTGGAGACCTGTGTGTGTTCTGACTTCCCTTCGCGTTACGGGCTTTGGTTTCGGTGAGGGCCTTACGGTCGTTTGCGTGGTGTGCGAATTGCTATTCAAATTCCACTCCCAGGTGGCTGAAAACCAGCTCCCTTGTCCGACTTGGGCGCTTCTCATCCTTGGAGTTGAGAACACAGAAAGTCCTATCTTTTGGGGAGCCTGGGGTAGTTAACCTGAGGCAGCGCCTGCCCGCGGATGCAGTTACAGATGGATAAAGGTCACGCTGCTTACTTGTGCAGGAACATGGACTGGTATCGCAGCTTCTGTTAAGTAGCTACTGCTTAGCATGTATAGCTGTGCTTAGAGAGTTTATTCGGGCTGTAACTCTACTGGAACAACTTAATGATGAACACACTGGCTAAATTTAGCCCTGACATAAACAGGCACAGATGCACCGACTTTGGTGGAGTTATTCCTGCTATTGCTGGGAAGGAGTTTGGCCTGCAAGTCGGAATCAGAATAACGGGACACCGAATGGGCGCTCTTGAGAAGGGACGTAGTCCCCCTTCAGCACGCGTGAATCCACATATGCCAGAGCAGAGCTCTGTACAGCAGTGCTTCTGAGGAGTTTAAAACACTTAACAAGCTCATATGATGAAGTATTGGAGCCATTTTCTGGATAGTGAAACTGAAGCAGAAAGTGGTTGTTCAGTGGCCCTTCTATCAGAAAGGAGAAGGGTGGAAAAAAAAGACAGCAGTGTTGTGGGACTGAAGTTTCCAGATTTCAGTCCTCTGCTATATATCTTCTGTGCTTCTCCCCTAGTTCATGGAGACGTTCATAGTACTTTGGAGTGCAGTTAAGAATGTAGAAAAACGCTTTTCTGGGTTACCAATGGTCCTTTTTAGCTCTGCTGTCTGTCTCTGATTAGCACAGGAGTTAACCTTATAATTGTCAGGGTCTAAGCTCTGAGTTCCAGTTCAGCCTCTCCTGTGCTGGGACGTAGCTGATGCAAGTGAAGCCCTGATAGTAGCAATAGGAGCCTGCTATTTAGTGACAGGATGTGAGCCTGACTGCTTTCTGCAGTCTCTTCCCCTTGCAGGCCCCTGGCATTTCTATTTATTTATTTATGATTGTCCTACAGAAAAATAGGATAGATGGGACTCTTGCTCTGACCCAGAAGGGTATTTCTAATGTCCTTGTTTTACAGTATGGCTTATGTTTTATCAGTTCAAAGTTCTGGGCATGAGTTAGAATGCTGAATGGTGAAGTTTCCTTTGCTCTCCTTTTCTATCAGTTTTAACACAAGTGAAACATCAAAAGCTAAAACTGAATTAACTGCCCTTCAGATTTTTAACCAGGTTTCTGTTGCTGTGGGTTTAACACTACTATTACTTACTTCATTCCTCCTCCTGCTGCTCTTCCCACTTTTAACATCCATTCACAAAGCAACTTTAAACTATAAGAGTAAGCAATGCACTGCTTTTGTCACAGCAGAATTACTGTCCTTTCTCTCCCTTCCATCTCATAGTGTATTCATTCAGGAACTAGACTGATGTATCATAGAACAGTGCTGTGTTCTGGTTATTGCTGAGATCCTAGTATAGCACTTTGAGATATGCTTATTTTTAAAAAGTTCAGTGGATTGCCCTGTTTGAAGATGCAAAACAGGGACAAGATGATTTGCCCCTTAATGACGGAAATAAATATATTTCTATTCAAATTCAACAACCCATTAAAAATATGTAAAGTGAGCTTTGTGTGAAGGGTTCTTTTATTGCAAATAGCAAGTGCAGAAGGTAGAGGGTTTTTTTTTTTGTTTTGTTTTTTTTATCCCAATTTACTGTATGTTGAATAACTGGTACTAAATATTTGAACCTGACAGCACAGTGGGTTTAAGTTCCTAATCCTCAAAAGAGTTATTTATAATCTATAAATGGATCATCTTCAGTCATCACTAACTTAATTGGCATGATTTAGAACTGCAAAGGAATATTACTGTTTGGTAAAAGAGTAAATATTACAAGCATAAATTTGCATACAGTCTGCATACTAATAACAATTCTAAGCTTAGAGTGCAATTTAAAAATAACTAACTTGTCACAGTGTTTGTTTTTTTTTTTTGAGATGATAAAGTGAAGTAATAAAACTGGAACTTGACTATATGAAACAGACCAAAAATAAACAAAAAATCTTTCTACAAGTAATATACAAAGCTACTGCAAAGATAGTACATATTCCCCCATAAAATGCTGCATGTCTGAACTATTTCTTGCCTGAGGATGAGAAATGAACAAACATTTCTCCTACTCAACAAACAAAACTCTGGAAGAAGACAGTTCTAAAAAAGTGCTGTTTAATTCTTCTTTATTTGCATATCTCTGATTTGCTGGAGTGTCAATATGTTGACAGTATTTCAATAAATCATCTTTTTGGTTGTTTTTTTTTTCCCCCTTCACATAGCATCATCAGATGCATAAATATTTGTTTTGACATAGTAACACTACACTGAAAATAAGGTAAAATCAGGGATAATTGGGAGAGGATTTTTACTAGCCTGGGGCTAGAAAGTCTTTCAAAAGTGGATATTACTATAGTACTGATCTGTGCTTTCTTTTCTTTGTAGTTCTCAAGAAATAAGTATTAGTAAATTTTCACTTTTGTATAATGAAGCAGATGCATCAGAAAACAACCAAGAACAGGAGAAGACTGATGAATTACTGGGGAAAAGAACTGGGAAAGAAAGAATGAGGTGTAACAAAGTGTGCACACTGGGGATGTGGTTTCTATGGCCTGATTCAAAACAAATATTCTAAGTTAAATCTCACTAAAAATCCACCCATTGGTGGGTGCAGTAGCTGCCTTATATTTCAGATAACTGAAACAGCTGAGTTCTCTTGTGCTTCCAGATAGCTGAAACAGCAGTTTCTACCCAAAGTGTACAGCAACATACCTGACCCTTCAGCTTGTACACCTTCCCCCCCACCTCAAACAGATGCAACAACATGCACAGTGGAAACAAGAATAGAGTGTCTGGCCATGAGAAAGAGCTCTTGGGGGCTTACACTGGCAGCAAGTGGCTTGAAAGGGGAACAAAGACATTGCCTTTTTTGATTGATGCTTCTACTGTTCGGAGGAACAGAGCTTCTTACATATTTTCATGTATAACTCCCATGCATGCACAGACACATGCACTCAAACTCTCCAAACAATACAAAAGAGTTATATCAAAGCAGCATTTCACTCCAGGACCAATTTTTCTCCCCTGAATGGAATAACCAGCAATACCCAGTTCTCTTTCCCCAATCGTTCTCTTCAAGCCCCTACACTATTGTATCACATAGCATGACAAATTTGATTTGGATGAGGCATGGGAACTTAAGTGTATTGCCTTTGAATTTGTTAGAGGAAGCAATATAGATTATGCTGACATTTTGTGCTCATTACTAAGGTTCAGAGTACCTGAACAGGTAGTAAGGTCTGTTATTCCAGAGATTATCCCACAACGCTTTGACCATCTTTGGCTTGAATATTCATACTATACTGGGTTTCTTTTTGCATTCTGTGATTGAAGCACTTCTGAGCCAGGACTAGGAGTCTTGAAATCAGATTCACTGCATCATTAAACCACAACTCAAAATTTTGGCTAACTATGCAGATTACAAAATGGGTACAATAGCAAGAGTTGTTGGGAAACCGTAGCATGAAAGAGGAAAGAGTGGGATAGGGAGAGCTCAGTGTCAAAATGATTTGCCTTTGGAACAACCTATAAATATGCTATAAGCCACTTGCAAAAGCACCACTATCATCACCATCACACTGGCATTTTATGTATTTATAGGTGGCAGATTAAACATACCAGCAGTTGCTCAGGATAACTTGGAGTCATATTGCTTAAGGTCTCTGTGACAGTTGTTCTCCTTCCAGGACAAGCTGCTGCACAGTAATATTTTCCCCACTTTCTTTTTGCCTTAGAGTGGTTTTTGTTTTTTAAGATAAAAATTTGTTTCTGATTATTTGAGGTAATATTTGTGTTCCTCTGTTTTTGATATGAGAGTGGAGATGATTAACTCATTTCTAAATGCATCTTTCCACTGACTCCTATACTGTTTAATTTTAAACTAGATCTCGAGTGTCGTTTGCTTTAGAAAGAGATTGTTTGCTCTACTGATCGAGACATTAGTGTCACAGAGGCTTTGAGGCTTGTGTTAAATGGGAATATTCCCCAGAGAAGAATAATCAAGATGGAACAAGTGTGAAAGGCAAGAGGACAGATAAGCAGATACTGTCTAAATGGGGGGGGGGGAGAAGGAGTAGAACTCTCCTTGTGTCTGTAGCACTATTGAAAAGCAAATCCCTCTTTCCATTAGATTCACTAATAGTTAGATATAATCCATTCCAGAAAGTTTTACTGACAGCAGCCTCCCATCATGCTACTGTAGATGGTGAAAATGTAGCATATAGTGATGGTGAAATGAGGAAAACTTAAGGTGCGAAAGTTAGATAACTTGTGAAATCATTCTGGGAATTTATGGCAGAACAAAGAATAGGCCCCAAGTTCTGAACTTCAGACTAGTGTTTCAAATTATATCTGATAAAAAGTTTTATGGATATGCTTGCTGAAATGCACATCTTATTTCTTAAGAGATTTGATTTAAAAATCAAGTGTTCATGCATTCACTAAAACTGAAGGGAAGAAAAATCACGACAACTATGCAATACTCAGAACATGGCATCTGTGCAGCCAACTGGATGCTCAAAAGCTTAATGAGGTTCAAGTCCTTGCATGGATTCGAGAGTGTGTGGCCTAAAGCTGTGTGAATCCATCCAGCTATTGCTTCTCCAGTACCATTCATAAAAGGCACACAGATATTCTCTAATTTCTGACCTCTTTTATCCCAAGTATCCTCCTGTAATGCTGTACTTCTTGCTTTGAAAACCATGCTTTTAAATTTGTCAGAAGACATGTTGGCTTGTTTCTGAAGTTCTGATACATATAGACATGATTTAAAAGTAGTCTGTCACTGCTAAGGTCATAGGTCTACTATGCTTTGTAGAAATAGAATTTTGGTATTTGTTTCCCCTTAAACTTTGTAAATATTACTTTTTTTTCTTAATACAGTACAAGTATTACCTATCCCATATCAATTCCTATCTTAATGATGAGAGGGAAAGATTTTAGCCAGATATCACCAGAATAGGAAGGTGCGTAAGGAAAGCCTGCTGTATTGCAGGTGTCAGCAAGCTACTGTAGGGGCGCAAAGACCATGTGCAGGCAGATTTTTAATGGCAAATAAGAGCTGGCAGAGAGCCGAGATCCATGACATATTGAAAGAGGCATCTGTGAAAGGCTGAAGATCCCAATTCCTGGCTGTCATGATGCTCCAAAATTGGTGGCAGCTGGGAGCCTCTGCCTTGGACAGAGGCAAGATGCTATCAATAAGGTGATTATCAGTGTCTCTCTCTTTTTAAACACAGCATCCCCTTGTTCCTGCTGAGTTTATACCAGCATGCTCACCATCTAATCTCAGAAATAAAAATACAATCTGGCATGCCACTCCTGAAAGGTAGCAGACCCTTTGCAGCACTAACAACATGGCATAAGGCCCTGGGATCCCTTAAATTAATCCCACATTCAATAATCATGCACAACTAAAAATGATTTATCTGTTCCATGCATCAGTTCACCAACTCATTCTATGTCTACAGTACATAAAACAGTTGTTAGGATGTTGTTTGATATGTATAAAGCACCTGGCTATCTAAAAGCACTGCACACAGGTATTACTCATCTGAGTAGAACTGATTCTTCTTTGTAGAACTGCTGTTTCTAAAAGTATATTCAGAAATATGTAGTTACATTCTGCTCAGAATTATCACAGTTAGACTGATATAAAGCAAAAGTTGCCTGACAGTTTTTGATTGCTCTTAAGATAAAATTTATATATATGAATGTATGTATTTAATTTCAATCATCCAATTTTAATCTTACATGCATATATATACACTGAATGAGACCTAATCAGTACATAAATTATGCGCCCAGCAAAGCTTTTAAGAGTGAAGAATGAAATCATGTTCCTACTATAATGTTAGCAAACACAGTAGAAAAGACAGTCTTATGCAAAAACTTCTTTTACTGATGAAAACTTCCATCACCATTTAGAAAGTTTGCATATTGTCAGTTTATTTAGACCAGCAGAATCTTTCTGCACTTAGTCTGAAAGTCAGTTTTGAAATGGCAAATAATAATATCTCATTTTGATTAGTCGGTTATCCTGAAGATGACCAGTATCCCAAAGGATATTAGAAGACATTATACAAACACAGAGCAACCCTAAAAAAATTACATAAACAAAAACACAGCAATTCTACAACATTATGCACAGCAGAAAGATTATCATCTTGTCAAAAGTACATGGAAGATTAAAGGAAGCAGAATATCCTGTATAGACAAACTGGATACAACAATGTGTGTGTTTCTACTACTGCAAAAAAATGCTGAGTGATTTGTAATGATGAATTTCTTTTTAATCTTCTCTGAAAGAGCACCTTTATACCTTTTAGCAAGATTGTATGATAGTAGCCTGTTATTGAGGAGTAACAGAATGACCCACCAGCATATCCAGCTTGTGTAATTTTTTTTCTTTAGTGTGTATGTAGGGAGTCCAAGTAGTGACCTCAGTCTAACTTAAGAAAAGAAGAAATCAGTGTGAGATTGTGACAAAACAGGGCACAAGAGGGCATGAATGCAGCTCTCTGGAGAAATGTAAAAGACACTATTGCATGAACTACGTGCCAGTTCTGTAACTCCATGCAGCTTAAGCCTATTGAAATAAATATTCATAAAATGGAGTGGTGGGGTGGGGTGGGAGCATGCATTGGCATGAAGTCTGGAGCTGAAATGCTGTGTTAGAGGCAATAGGAGAAGAGTGCTATAAACTGGCTGTGATCCTCAAATTAAAAAAAAAAAAAAAAAAAAAAAAAAAAAAAAAAAAAAACCTCTGGAAACATCTTAATGCCAAAACTTGTGACATCGTTCATTCCTGTTTTTCTTTTGTCCTTAATTTTCCATTTAATCAAGTGATTCAAACTTTTCCTACTTGTGCTACCAGTTGTGGAAGCCTAAATGTTGCCTACAAGCATTTTTATTTTGCTCCTTTCCATCCTGCCAAACTCCTGCTTATACAACAGCCTATACCTTTAATAACACCAGTACAGCTGCATCAATACTAAAACCCATATTTCTTAGCATCAACAAGGCCTGAGAGAACTTGCTGCAGTGCTGAGATGTGGCAGGAGGCAATTTATAAGGAATTAACTCTGACAGTCACTTTATACAGCTGATTTTCAAAGATCTGGGCACTAAAGATGTGTTAATGAGGCTACTGAGGCTTCATAATTAATTATGTTAGCATCTCTTTGTTACTCTCTAGAACAGTAGTGCCGGGTTGACATTTCAATAGGAGTCTGGTAGTATTCTTTGTTATTATTATCCAGGAGTACAGTTATACCTTAGCTCCCAGAGGGCAATGTTGCATGTAAATGCCTCTGTGAATTGCAGGAGTCTTTGGATCTCAGTAAAAGCCCTTGAAGGAGACACTGTTGGATACTGAATGGATGTCAGTAAAATTTTTCTAGTCTGGAATCTCTCTTCAGATATGGACTCTCCTCCCCTTTCATTTCTCCTATCCCTTCCCTCCCCCTTTCCTTTCTACCGTGCTGGTCCTTCTCACAAGGCTTAAGAACAGCAATATCCAGTATTTTCTGAATGTTTAGTTCTAAACATCTAAAAGAAGGAATACTGACATGAACAAAAAGTGAACAGAGTAATCTGAAAATGGGGAATATCTTCACATGCTTGAATTTCCAGGGCAATAAAACTAATGCTGCCAGAAGGGATCACAGAAGTGGTGATAACAGATGTACAGTTGTGGTGGGAGGGAAATGGTCTCTACTTTTTTTTTTCCTCCTAACAAAGAGGTTTTGCCCCTCTTTGTAAATGCAGATGAAATTATTTTCCAGTCATACCATTGCGAAAACAAACATGAAGTTGAAAGGTATTTCCTTTTTATGCTTCTGAGATTAGTTATTTTTGAATCTAAAAGAAGATGACCATGTCACTGATGTGAAATTCTGCTATGAAAACTTTTACATCACCTGAGATGACAGTTCTGCTATTTCCATATATTGGTATGTTCTGCTTGCTTGTATTTAAACAAAGCTAACAAAGAAAAATGTTGTTTTTCACACTAGCTACAACTGCAACTTTGTCAGAGTTAGGCTAAGTTAAGGGCACAGTGACAAACATATCTGCTAAGAAAACAAGATTTGGACAACCTGTTCCTTACCCTCTTCTCATTCATTCCTGTCTTCAAGTGATGCTCTTTCTTCTAACATTGTTCATGCACCTGTAACAGGTCTGAGTTAAAAACAGATCTTTTTATGTGGATTGCTTAATTGAAATGGGTTTCCTGATTCAGTTTAACATGGGGCTGGACAAAAAAAATTCACTAGTACAATTCAAGGACAATGTGACAGGGAAGAGAGGAGGAATGTATGGCAGGGAATGCATAGGCAGGGACTTCTGCTGAAAAACACTGTCAAACTATGCCCAGAAAGACTTCACCTTCTTCCAAGCCAGAACCATCTTTTTGTTTTGCGTTCAGATAGCACCTTGCACAAAGGAATCTTAAGAGCTCTCAGGACTCTCAGAGCTACTGCAATACCAACAAATAATAAGCATTCCTACAGATCGACACAATTAACTAAATTCCACTTGCAGATCTTCATTGCTGGCAACATGCATTTTATGTAGTCAAAGTTGGAGACTAGTTCTATTCCTGAGTGCTGTCTCTGGTTCTGAGAGGACATTAAGCTAACCTATCAATAAAAGATTTTTTTCCCAGAGAGCTTTGTCAAAGTACATTTAAAAATAGTTAAATGTAATCTCAGGTGAAAGCAATAGTATGTACAATATATTATTAGCAAAAACCTGTATATGACAGATTCCAACTTTTTTTTTTGTCACTATCCTCCTAAGACTTAAGACATACTGCAAATATCTGAATAATGCCAACTTGAAACTAAAGAATCTTAAATGTCTTCACTCTTCACTGAGCAATATTCTGTGCGTTTATTTTAACTTAATATTTCCCAGATAGAAACAGAGGTGCCCCCCCCCGAGAATTAAAATACCAATAGTTGCTCTCCATAACAAGGGAAGTCTTTCATGATTCCCACAAAAACAGCTGCCACTTGGTAACAGAGAGAATGGACAGAATATGCATAGAGTAAAACTGTAGTCTTTGCTGCTATTCTTGAGGGATCAAATCCTGAGGTGTTACTCAATCTGTTAACCTGGCTCCCTCTTAATTTTCCCATGAGTGGAGAGGAGAGAGACTCATTTGAAAGTCTCTTTCTGGAAAACCTGCCGATGAACAAAGTATAGTTTGTCCCAGACCTCTACAGTATTCTACTTCCAACTGCTTAGTTATCCTAAAACTTCATATCAGCATTCATACAAGCTATAATACTGTAGCTTCTGCCCATCTTGATCTGTATCTGCTGTGTGTAGTTAGAAAGATTCCATCTAGGATTAGACCTCTGCCTTAGCTGTGATGAAATTATAGCCTTTCTTGAGAGAGAACATCACTGAAAGAAACGCGACTAGTAGCTATTTCCCCATGTGAATTATGTCAGGGCATTCTACGTACAAGGGTGGTTGGCCTGGCTACTCCAGAATAACTCCAAGTAAAAATATTGCAGTATTCCAGTTTGAAAGTGTCGTTCTACCTAGGAATATCTCTTCTTTTAAGTGGTCCTTTCTTCCAATAAATTTTTAGAGCATTCATCACTCAGGAAGGTATGTAGTAAAATGACATCTATAAATAACAGAAATACAAAACTAATCACAACACATCATGTAATCAGTAGATGATTCCAGGTAAACAACTTGTTCTTCAGACATCTGCTATAAAACTGTTCAAGCTGCATTAAATTTGGTTAAAATCTTCCAGTGTCTCAGCACATGATGAATTGGCCCTAATACTGTCCTGCAAAACTAGTAATTGTGTAACACTACTGCTAAGTTTAGAACATCCCTTGGTGTGATGGCATTTAATAAAATCTAAATATCTGCCTTGTAATACCCTGCAGGTGTTGCAGATATTGAAGGGCCATATTTACATATGCCATTTCATGTTTTCAACAAAAGCTTTTGTACATTTCAGATCCTGACTGGGACTGCAAACTCCTTTCAGGGCACAGAATGATGTCCACATCTGGAAGCAGTGGTAACACATTTGGGCACCAAGTTGATTATTTAAAGACTTCTGTTTTTAAAAACCGCAATTTAATAGTGCTGGATTAATAACAGTATCTATGTATGTGTCTGATGCCACAGTCAATCAGCAGTTACAGATGTAGGCTCCATCTGAGCCAAGAATCAGGACAACATTAACATCTGAGATATATAATCTGGATGAAAGTCAAGGAGAAGGGGTAACCACTCCAATTAAATGACTCTTTGGGCAGGGACTCTTCACTCTATTGTGAAGAAGGAGAGAGAGAGAGAGAGAATGGGGACATCTTTCACAATAGAGTATAATTTAATAGTGAATTTTAAAATAAGCAAATTCACCTTCTATTCTGGAAGACACAGATCAATTCCCTACGCTATTCACAACAGTACACCATTTTCACAGCAGTGCAGATGGCTTACATGAAAAATATGAATAAAACTCATCAGTACCTCTGTATCTTAAAAGCTTATATCTCACATTCAGAAGTGCCTTAAGTTTAACTGACTTTGAATTTCATTTATTTTTTTTAATATTTTGACTGCCTCTGTGTCTCAAGCATCTGAGAACAAGTGTTACATGACCATCTAGCTCTCCATAGATTATAGGCAAATGCTTTGCTAATTTGAAAATGCTGGTATAGGAAAAGTAAAAATTGGATTTAGTTAACTGTCTAATGAGAACCTAAAAAAATTCAGAGTATCACTGAATTTATTAACTACATAATACTAGTCACTCCCTGTTGTCTGTGTTACTGAATCACCATGCTGCTTGAAAGGCAGTTATCAACTCAGAAATATTTTCATCCAAGGGTTTAGACTGCACCAACTGTGAGGACACGTGGAAGATTCTTCAGTCATTATCTAACCATTCAGTCCCCATGTGAGTGCCTGACTAGGAAGGTCTGTGACTACTGGAGATGAATAAACAGTTGGAGGGGAGGTATTTGCCTGTTTAATGTATGTGCCAAACTGTCTTTCCAGGGTCATGGAGACTTGGCAATTCCTGGGGGATGTCAAACTGATTACACACAGCAAACCAGCCGGAGCGTCTCTGCCTGCTGCTCAGAGTAAGCACTGATACGGCAGTCAGACTTTACTATCAAGTACATCCTTATGTGTTCTAGAGATGTTTTGCAGCCTTCACCTCACTGGGGTACTAAGTAATTTAAAAGCTTTTGTATACCTTAAAAATTTTTGTCTTGTATTCCAAGTGGGTAGGGGGAGGGTCTTTGTTCCTAGTATATAGCCTGAACCTGCAAGTTCTTTATGGAGGACCAGGCTCCCAGCATAGATGTGTAATTTTTAAGCAGTTGTTTTCATTTTAGCAGCATGTGAAATGATCCTTGTTTCATATTTTTCTTCCATAATTTCTGTAAAGGCTGCGAGTTCTTGGAGATGGAAGGCTCTATAAAAATGTAAGTTGCTATTAATTATATAGATTTTTTCATAACTTTATGTATGCTCATTTGTTATGGCACAAATATTTAGAAGAAAATTTACTCTTCTTTTCTTCACATCATTACATTGTATTTGAGAGGATTTAGCACGTTTTCCTGTTTCACTCCCCAAATCAGAAGTCTGTTTAAAATTCACATCTGACCTAACATTCCATAAACTAAGCATGATTATGAATTATGTCTCTCTCTTGTAGCAGTATACCTAGCTAAGGAAAGAGATATTATAAGAACTGAGCTTTTATATTAAGGAGCAAATCTGAGATCATCTTTATGAAAATTTTTTTCCTTGTTCTTGAAAACATGTATGATATCTTATTTTGAATCAATTACAGAGTAGGATGGTAGTCCCCTTGTCCTGGCAAAACTCCAGTACAGTGACTATATGCTTATTAAGTAAGTCCCCCTGAAGTCTCAGCTGGAGAGCTTTTTTATTTTCTTCCTATCTTTAACTGAAAAATAAGACTGTTGTTTAAGAGCAGTGATATTCCACATATCAGCAATAAGTAAAGTGATTTCTGCAAATACGTTTCCCTATTTTGGAATCCTTCAGAATCAAAATAATTAATTATTACTTTTATACTCTGTGTAAATTCTAAGGCCATTAATCATTATAAACTGCCCCCAAAACCCCAGATACCCATAAAGAAAACTGGAAACAAATTCTCTTTACTTGCCTACCAATGTCACTGCCATTCTAATGGCTGCAAAGATCTAATTCCCTTACTTGTCAGCACTGGAGTGCCCTTGCAGTGAATGTGAAAAATGCCAGATACAATATATTTTTTTGCAGCTTTAACCACACAACACAAAGCTCAAACAAGAGCAGGAATACTGCATATATTACATAATTATGTATTTTGTTATATATTATTACATAATTATAATTATACAATTATATTACATATAACCTGTAACATTGAGGGAAAAGAGCTATTTGTGATGAAGGCAGAATAGGCATTTAGATAGCGTAATTCAGGAAAAAAATGTTACTGTCCTATTATATTTGATGAAGTCAGAAATGAGAAAAGCCTTTAAGGAGAAGGTGAGAGAATGGGGACATCATTGTCTCTAATTACATCAACATATCCCCTGTATCATAGGAGTATAACTACATTCTAACCTCAACAGTTATTCAAGGCCTAAAATTGCCTTAAATGTCAGGTGCAGGGAATGAAAAATGTTGGAAAGCAGTGAAAGGAGGTTACTATTTGTACCTATTAAACTCCTAATGCTTATATTTTTTTTAGGATCAGCGATATTAAACACATAGTTGCCTATGAAGTGTCACGGGTTGTTTCTGAAAAAATCTTGTAAAACAGCAGAAAATTCATGTACCACCAAGGCTTTATAGTGCCTAGTTGCCATTTTCTTTCTAATAAAATTAGATGGACCTTTAGGTACTAAAACAGAAGAACAGTTCCAGACTAAGCTGATATTTGTGCTGCTGCTTGCTTCTTCACAAATTTGAGTCATGCTCCTCCTGAGCATACATGTTAACAATGCAGCAAGAACAAGCAGTGAATCAGTTCAGCTGCAAAAGCTGCTGTGTGCTCCACTCTCATCCTTCCTAAGGCTCAAACTATTCCAACTCAGTGGCTTAGTTTTACTTCTTTGTATCTCTATAAAGCAAGATGCAAAAAGCTATTGATTTGTTCTGGGAGGAGAGTGCAGAGAAGACATTATTCTGTGAATTGTTGTCAAATTCTTTGAGCCAATCCCAGGAACATATAAGCACCTGTTGTTTTGAGACATTTCATGACACGTGCCCAGAACTTGGACCACAGTTGAACTGTTTAAGTGAGGTTCTCTTACAAAAAGCAGAAAAGACAGGCTGTTAAAGTAATTTTAACTAGTCATTCTGAGTAGAAGGATGTATGATTGGAGAAGGAGTGCTGATGGTAACGTAATTTTCCTGTCAGGAAGAAAACTGAGGAAGAGTTAGGATAAAAGTTTTACTAGGAAGCCAGGAACAGCACATCATAAGTGCTAAATGAAAGACAACAAGCGAAGCAGGACAGAAAGTAACACTCTGAAAGGACCGTCATTCCTCTTAAGCAAAATCTTTGCTTTCTCTTACTGCATAGAGAGCATGGGTTTGTATTTTCTTTCTCAAAATCAAATATATAAAAATTGACTCCCTTCTAATTAATGCATTCTGTTTTCTCATATAATAGCTAGTTTTAGGGTAGGATAAACAAATCCTTGGGTTATTTTAAACAGAATGGCAGTTAAGGTTCAAGATTCCTTGATTTCAGATACATCAGTGGAATACAGTAATCACGTATTTCAGAGATACCTAGTAATTTATAGAATAAATAAGGGAATCTGGTATGGCGCAAGCATATGCCGCTTTGATCATTATATTCCTACTAGAAATTGACTTTCAAATATAAGGCCCATATTTTCAGATATTTGTGGTCCTTCACAGACTACTGAATACAATAAATAGTAAATTACAGGAGATTAAAGAGGAAAGTCAAACAGATAAAACTGCATAACAGAGAGGCTTCAGGGAAACCTGAAGGAAGAAAACCAAACGAGCTTACCTTTTTTAAATGTAGTCATCCATATTAATCAAGCTTGGGAGATTCAGACAGAGCATGAGAAGTTTTTCAGTGTGATGGGTTTCAGGAAGGCCTTGAGACAGGAGTCGATAATTCTGCATTTCTAACACTGCAGTGTTGCTTTTTGCATCCAGCAGTTAACAGAGCTCATTGCAGAAATTACTGCTGTAGGTGAAAGCACAGGACTAATAGATGGCAATTCCTCTCTCCTGCTATTTGCATGAGGAAGCACAATATGAATTGCAGACATGCCATAGCAATTGTGGGTGGCAATGGAAGCAAAGACATAGCTGGTGGGAAGTGACAGCTGGAAGTACAAAAGGAAAAGCAATTGGGATTAGGAAGCAAAGCACTAATGGGGTTTTTAAAGACAGAAACAACAGGTGGGAGTAGGAATCAGAAAACTAGAGTAAGTCAGCTGAGGAGGCAGGGAACTCTTCCAAGCCCTATTCAATAGTATATCGGAAGGGTAACTTGAAGAGGAGGCAAGGAAAGGAAACAAGAAGAAATAGAATATAGTCCGACTGGAAAGCTAATGACAAAAGGCAAGTTCCTACTTTATCAAAGCTGCATTTGTCTCTTAATCTTACCATGATATTCATCTGAGAATGATATGCTGCGTTTTTTCATAGAAGAGTAGCTCAGCTGTTACTTTAAGTGTAAAACAGACCTAACTAACTATGAGACTGCAATGAGCTCTTCCACGACAGGTGGAAAGAGGCAAAAAGGGTTATTTTAAGACTGCTAGCTCTTGGTGTTGTGGCAGGTGTGCTGGCAGGCAGCTGGGCTCCATGACCTTCTGGAGTTCCCACATTAACTGAGTGGGCTGGCTGTGACTGACAGGGCCACCGTGCCCTTAAAATGTAACTGTAACATCTGAAGTTACCACCTTGGCTCATGTTCCAGCTCTGAAAGGCAGCGCTCGCCCTTCCACACCGCAACGAGACCGGAGCCGCTGCGTCCCCACAAGCCGTGGCCGGGGTGGAGGGCAGAGCTCACCTCGAGCTCCCTCTCTGGGAGTTGCTGGCGCCGCCTCCGGAGGGTCACCCCCTCCCTCCCTCCCCCCTGCAGGCAGAGACAGCGGCAGTTGGCGAACGGCGATTTTCGTCTCCCCCGGGGGCCGCCTCAGGCAGTGCCGCCGCGCGGCGACGATGAAGGCGCGCTGCCGCCCGCGGGAAGTAACGGCCGCGGCGCGCGCACGCATGCGCGCGCGCCCTCCACTCCCCACAGGCACACCTGTGCGCGCCACCGCCCTGCTCCACCCCCCCCCCCCCCCGCTCCACCCCCCCCCCCCCCGCTCCTTCTCCCGCCTCTTGCGCCGTCCTCTGTGTCTCCGCAACAAGCCCCGCCCCCCCCGCTCCCTCTCAGGGCGCTAGGCGCGGCCAATGGGCGCCCAGCGTGGGGTGGTCGGCGGGGGCGGGGCCTGCGAGGGCTCGCTCTGCGGCTGCGCGCGGGCCGCCCGTCGTGGGGAGGCGGTGTCCGCGCGTGCGCCGAGCGGGGCTCTTGCCCTCTCCCGAGGAGGCGAGAGGGGCGCGCCTGCGCCTTCTGCCTCCCGCTCCCCCGCGCCCGGGAGAGGGGCCTGCTGCGCTTGCGCGCTGCGGCCGCTGCCCCCCCCCCCCCGTGCCCCGGGGGGGGGGTTGCTGCGCATGCGCGCCGCGCTGCCCGCCCCTCGCCAGCAGCAGCAGCAGCAGCAGGAGGAGGAGGAGGCGGCGGTGGTGGTGGTGGTGATTCTGGCTGTGGAGAGCGTGAGGCAGTGCGAGCGCCGCTGCCGCCCCTGTTATCCGGGAGCCCCAGGTCCGGGTGGAGGAGGCGGGAGCGCCCCGGCGGCGGAGGGAGCCCGAGCGGTGGCAGCAGCAGCAGCAGCAGCAGGAGGAGTCTGTGCCCGGCCCCCCTCCGCTCAGTCCCGTTACAGCCCCCTCCCTCCGCGCTCCCCTCCGCAGCCACCAACATGTCGGCGCCGGCGGCCAAAGTCAGTAAGAAGGAGCTGAACTCCAACCACGATGGGGCCGACGAGACCTCAGGTGAGGCCGGGCCGGGAGCGGGAAGGGAATGGCGGCAGCCGCCGCGGCCTCCGCCTCGCACCGCGCCGCACCGACCGCCATTTTCCCCAGCCACACGGGCCGCGGCCGGGCCGGAGGCGGGAAGAGCGCGGGGTCGGCCGGGCGGATGTGCAGGCCCCAGCAGCAGCAGGAGGAGGCCATGTTAGCGCCCTTTTGTCTCCGCTCCCCGGCCCGGCCTCCTTCCCCACGGGCGCAGGCGGGGCCGGGCGGGGGGCGCTGCGGCCTTGGCGGAGCAGCGGGACCCCCACCCCCCACCCCCCTCCCGGAGCAGCATCCGCGGAGCCTCATTGTGCTCCGCCGCCGCCGCCATGATGCTTTGCCGCCTCCTGGTCTCGGCGCCGCCGCGGCCGCGTGGTGCTGCCCCGCCGCGCGGCGATGGAGCGGCGCCGGCTGCGCCGCCGGGGCCTGCCAGCCCGGGGAGCCACGCGGTGGCCGGGCGGCGCGGCGGTGGAGCCGCCCGCCGCTCCCCACGTGCCATCGCGGCCGCCGCGGGCTTTCGAAAGGTCGCCGCTCCGCCGCCGCGCCGCGGGTTTGCTCCCGGCCGCCGCCGGGGGAAGGGCACGGTGCTCTCCTTCCTCCTCCCGTGAAGTCCGCCGCGCCGCGCCGCGCCCGCTCGCACACGTGCTTGCTGCTGCACCTGGCCGCCCCTGCGGAGTGCGAGGGGGTCGCGCATCCGTCCGCGCGGCCGGGGGGCGGCCCGGCGTAGGGACTCCGCGGGCAGAGCTGTCCCCGAGCGCGGCGCTGAGCCGTGCGGGAAACTTACCGGGGGAGGAGTGAGCGTGCTGCACTGCTCCAGCTACTTCCCACTGCCGTTCATTCATCTTCCAGCGCGATAGGTAAACAGCCCCTCTTCAATCGAGACCTTTGCCAAACTTTGCTGAGGGGATGTTCTGGTTAGAAAATAGCTGCTAAACCATGATTTTGAAGTTTTTTTCGTATAACTGTCCTTTTGAATGTGCCTTTTGGTTTTTAGAAGGTGCTACGTTCCTAGTAACATTATTTCCATTGATATTGCTGTCCTCACTAAATTATTTAGTACTTGCATGTTGCTTCAAATGTATTGGACTTGGTGTGACTTACAACTTTTTCATTAAATTATTAATCTATTATAGTACACTTATAACTCAAGCTGATTTGTAAAACCATACAGAGGAATGAATGTGAGCTGAGAATTTTTGTGGCATACTCGAGTTTGGTTCAACAAACTTTTAAGTGCTTAAGTTATAGCTCACACTGGAAGCAGCTAAAGTTTTATGGGGCCTACTAACCATTATGAAACCTAATAGAAACATCTATATACTTCCAAAGTAGATCTCTAGGAGATATATTATGGGAAAAATCTCCAGGTGATTTGTTTCACCCTGGAATTAAGGGGTTTTGATGCATTTTTCATTCTTTTTCAGAAAAAGAGCAACAGGAAGCAATTGAACACATTGATGAAGTACAGAATGAAATAGACAGGTAACCTTTAAAAAACTTTCAAAGTGTTTTAGCAACAGTTAAAATACATTTTTTTTAAACCCACCTAGTTAAGTATTTCTCAGTAGTAGATCTCACTTTTCAAACTCCTCCAGGAAGTACTTATGTTTTGACCTGGTTAGATAAAAAGGGTATTTGTGTGTGATTAAAAATTTTAAGCACTATCCATGTTTCTTGTTTGCAGATTATAATCTGTATAATTTAAAAAGTGGAACTTGATTTTAAATCATCTGAACTGCCATAGTGATTTTATAAGAGATTTGCTTTTTCAAGTTAACACATGCCATTTTACAAAAGTGTGTTAATCTTTGTGAATAGAACTGAAAATTTCCTTAAAAATAGCTTTTATTATAAATATTTTTACTGTATATCTCTGTGCTTATAATAGCTAGAAAATATCACTGGAATATTAATTCTGTAGCTCACAACTCCAGGTTCTGTGTCTATATTTTGCTGGATCTTACTTTCCTGCACAGTGTCCTAGAGCAAATGAATATTGGGACCATAGAAGCAGCTGAAGTATCAGGGCTCTCTCTTCTTAGAAAACCAGTTACGAGTTATGTCTTAAGATTCTATTTGTGTGAGATACAAACTTTCTTTGGTTTAGTCATACTTGCCTGACTAAAAGTTATAAAGAGCAAGTGATAGCATTATACGCTATCATTCTACAGGTGTTTTGCAGAGAAAATGTTTAAGAGCTAAAATACTACTTTGCTTCACACTAAGGGTCTGACCCTTTTCGTTGTGCTGCAATACATACTATTTGTTAAGAATGCTTCATTAAAATCAATAAGACTGCTTCTAGTAGTATGTTTTTGTTTTTAATAGCGTTTACTGGTTTGGGCTTCAGGTTTCAGCCCTCGTTTGTTGAGCGTGTTTGGTTGGCTGGCTAGTTTAACTGTATCATTAGTAGTTAGCTGAAAACTGAATGGATTTATTTCTTTAAATTTCAGTTTTCTCTCTTCAGTTTTCTCACTGTGGCTAACATGTCTCTCTATTACAGACTGAATGAACAAGCCAGTGAGGAAATTTTGAAAGTAGAACAGAAATACAACAAACTCCGCCAACCATTCTTCCAGAAGAGGTCAGAATTGATCGCCAAAATCCCAAATTTCTGGGTAACAACATTTGTCAACCACCCACAAGGTATATTCTCAATACTTTTTTTTTTTTCCTCTGCAGGTTTGATTTCAGTGTTTGCTTGTTATGTGGGTCTTAACAGATCTAAGAGTTTTTAAAGTTGTCACTGGGCATACATTGAAATAGAAGCCTGCTTCATATGCAAACACTTCCTTGTCCTAGAGTTTATTTCTGTAAGCTTTATACCTCTTGCATTTGATGGAATATCTAGCACTAGAATACTGTGGTAGTTGTTTAAAATAAGGGAGGAAAACGAGAAGTTTCCTGCTTTTCTCCTTGAATTGACTCTTAAAAAAAATCTCTCTTTTTTTTTTTTTTTTTTTTTTTTTTTTTGGTTGGTGGTGAGCCTCTTAGGACTAGTGATAAACTGTTTTTAAGGAAACAAAACCAAGCCTTGTAGACTGCTTGGATTGGGCAGACCAAGTTCTAAGGGTAGATATATTCAGAAGCTTTTGCTGTTTTATGTTGCACTATAGCAAGCAAATGTAAAATTATCACCTTAGCAAAATCACAGAAATGCTAGTAGTTTCTTGATTGTTACCTGTTTAAAAAAAAGGGGGGGGGGCTAGAACATGTTGACTCTAGCGAGTGTGTGTTTTTTCAAATCTTGCTTAGAGTTAACTTACAGTTCATCTCCATGACAAAAATTTCATAGTTTTGTTAACATGAGGTTACTGGTTTTGTTTTAGTATCTGCACTGCTGGGGGAGGAAGATGAGGAGGCACTGCATTATTTGACCAGAGTTGAGGTGACAGAATTCGAAGATATCAAATCAGGTTACAGAATAGATTTTGTAAGTATGTTAAATATTCCTTGACTTGCAGTTTTACCACTTTCTTGAATGTAATTATGTATTAGGCTATAGTTTATAATATAATCTGTAGTTAATTCATGTAGGATCTATTTTGACTTGGTGTGTGTGTTACATGGTTCCAACTCTTCACTTTCAACTCTGCAGTATTTTGATGAGAATCCATACTTTGAAAATAAAGTTCTCTCCAAAGAGTTTCACCTGAATGAAAGCGGAGACCCATCTTCAAAATCAACTGAGATCAAATGGAAATCTGGGAAGGTATGTACCTGTGCCGTTGAGAGAGAATTGCTGTTCTATTCCACACAACCATTTTCACCGTTATGCTCATCTACTAGGTAGCTGATGCGAACTATTTTCTTTCCCTCTCCAATCCATTCCTCATTTTCTGCTTATATAGTTCATGCCTACTTTGCCAAGTTTGGAATATACTGTGTACCTACCTGGATATCTGTAGCTAGTTTTCTTGCTTAGTCTAGCACCATCAGTGAAAGTACAAGTATGGCCAGATGGAGAGATTAATGATTACTTTAGCTTGTCTCTCTTTGGAGTGGATCTAGACAGTAGGTGGTGGTGTTTCCTTAAGATAACTGTTAAATTACGAATTCTTAGGCTAGCAGGGTTTGGGGACAGAGGTCAGGGTGTGGTGTCTGGATTGTGGGTGGGTTTTTTTTTTTTTTTCCTTCCTTTCCAGACACCATGTCTTTGGACAAGTTGCAACCACAAGGCAATGTGGGCATATCTTTTATCTAGATAGTATTCAAATTAAATTAGTTTTCTATAGTTAGATTCTATAATAGTTGGGAGCACTTTCGTGTCATCCTGAAGGTTTTGACAGCAGAACTTAGAAGTAGAGCTGAGGGTTGCAGTTAAACTGCTGCTTATTTTGTCACCTTCAGACCAAGAAGAAAAAATCATCTCTTTTTCATTGAGAACTAGAACTATTCCAGAAGTTACAGTCCAGTACAACCTAACTGAATGATCTGTACAACATACTACAAAATGCATGCAAATTCTGGTATTATTCATTCTACAATGTAGACTTACAAATGTTAAGATTCTGACAAGAAAAATACTAGACCAAAGGCTGAAAGAAAGCATGGATTTAGATAGTGGCTATTCATCATCTTTTCAGATTTAAGGGAACACATTGTTGATACTTCTAGGGTAAGGTGGTAGGTGGCAGAACTCATTTGTATGTTCTTGGGACCAGATATTTTAGTGGTTTGTGTGGTGTTCTGCATTTCCTGCAAAGAATGGCCTGAAAATTTTAAAGGAGAGAATCTTAGGATAAGAAGGATGGGAAGTTCTTTATCCTACTGTTGAGTTGGATGAAGACAGAGCTTAGATGCCTGGAGACTGAGTGAGTGTTTCTTAAAACATGTGTGCATATAGCAGTTGAGCATTTAGACTTTGAGAAGTCTTAATATTTCATTAATCACTTGTCACACTTGCGCTTCTGTGTGGTGGGGAAGCATGAATAAAACCAAAGGTCCTGTTGAGTTTTCAGTATTTCAGTGGAAACTGTTAAAGAAAACAGAGGTGTTTTTCTGTTGCTGGGTCCTGTTCATGATAAATGCAGTTAGGCCCATGTGGCTGAGTGGTGTCTTTTGCTGTGTGAGCCTTTTGGGTCTTGAATGTTTCCTAAACATTTTCCCCTGAAAAATGGAGTAAATGACTTCTTGTGGTTGTTCAGCCAAGTACTTTTCTAAATGGTGCTTGTTTAAAAAATGGCCATGCAGAGAGCATTTCTTTAGGGAATTTCTTGTTCTTTCCAGGATTTGACAAAGCGTTCAAGCCAGACACAAAACAAAGCCAGTAGGAAGAGGCAGCATGAAGAGCCAGAAAGTTTCTTTACTTGGTTCACCGACCACTCTGATGCAGGGGCTGATGAACTAGGAGAAGTCATCAAGGATGACATCTGGCCAAATCCATTACAGTACTACTTGGTAACTATAGCACTGAGCTGTTTATCCATAGCCATGATAGTGCTGTGCAAGTAAAAGTGAATTTGATCACTGTAGTTAATGTTGCATATGTGTCTTTAAGGTTCCTGATATGGATGACGAAGAAGGGGAAGGAGAGGAGGACGATGATGATGATGAAGAGGAAGAAGGATTGGAGGATATTGATGAAGAAGGTGATGAAGATGAGGGGGAGGAAGATGAAGATGATGATGAGGGAGAGGAAGGAGAGGTAAACTCTATCCCTTATTCTTTCCATTTCTCTGGTCTATGAGTATTGAGTAGACTTATAAGAGGAACTTTCTTGTAAGAACAATGAGCAATTGTAACAAAGGTAAAATAGTTCTTTGCATTCTGTACAATCACTCATAAAGTTTTTTGAGAGGAAAAACAGAACTGTTAACTGCCTTAACTTCCAGGGTAGTGAGAAGCATGTTTGTGGGTATGAAAGTACAGATGAGTAGCTTTAGTAAACTTGGTAGAAAAAGTGCTCTAGAAGAATTAGAATTTTAGTGTCTGGTCTAGTTTAATTAAATTCTTACTAACTAGTGAACATTCTAGCAAGACTGTACTTCTAATTAGCTTTTATTGATGTATCTAGTTCTGTCATCCTCCCACCTATTAGTTTATTTTGGCTCATAGTCAGCTACATAAGAAATCTCTCTCTGAGTTCAGGAATTTGAAATTTCCTTTAGTAGTAAGTTGTATTCCAGAGACAGCATTCAAGATTTTAGTAATACAAACCTTAGAACTTTTTTGGTAATTGGACATGATGAGTCTTAATTTCAGCAGCAAAAATTACTTTTGTTGAGATATAATACTGTTCTAGATGGTCTTTGCATGCAAAATATTGGGCTGCATTGTGTTACTAAGCATGTTAGCATCTGAAAGATTAAGTATTTTACCCTTCAAAGTTTGAAAGGGGAAGGGAGGGAGTCAAGCAAACCTTTAACTTTTTTAGATGTTAAATTTATATTAATGTTTGTAGCAATTCTAAGTCCAGTAGTAACTGACTCCTATGTACATAATCACAGTAAGTGTTACTCCTCTTCCATGAAGAGGAGGAGAGAGAAACTTTACAGCATCTTATGAGTAATAGCATAGGGCTATAGTCTCTATAGTGTAGCAAAACATTCTGGTTATTGCATTTGAAAGTCAGTGTAATGCAAGTTTAGTGATTGTATTTTTTAATTGTTGCTTATCTTTCAACAGGAGGATGAAGGAGAAGATGACTAATTGAACACTGATGGATTCCACCCCTGCCCCCCTTTTTACCTTTTTAATTTTTCTCCAGTCCCTGGGAGCAAGTTGCTGTCTTTTTTTTCTTGTGCTCAGTCGCCTTGTTCTCTTGAGGTCTCTTTTTCTCTCCTCTACACCATGGTTCACAATTTATTTTGGGGGAAATATCTTGAGCAGAATGCAGTGGAAAAGAATCTACCAGTTTCTGTTTCAAGTTCCTTTTTATCCCTTTCTGTCTCAAAACAAAAACTGTTATGGAATCAACACACCATGTTCTGTGGGAAAAAAGAAAACCTTCTGCTCCCTTCACTCTGCTGGAAGCTGAAGAGTGCTAGGCCCCTGTGTAGTAGTGCATAGAATCTAGCTTTTTTCCTTCTTTCTCTGTATATTGGGCTCAGAGATTACACTGTGTCTCTATGTGAATATGGACAGTTAGCATTTACCAACATGTATCTGTCTACTTTCTCTTGTTTAAAAAAATTAAAAAATAAAAAAAAAATGGGGTTATAGAAGGTCAGCGGGGGTGGGTTTCAGATGTTTGGGTGGGTTAAGTGGGCATTTTGACAACATGGCTTCTTCTCCTTTGGCATGTTTAATTGTGATGTTTAACAAACATCCTTGCAGTTTAAGATGACACTTTTAAAATAAAATCTTCTCCTAATGATGACTTTGAGCCCTGCCACTTGATGGAGAATCAGCAGAACCTGTAGGATCTTATTTGGAATTGACATTCTCTATTGTAATTTTGTTCTTGTTTATTTTTAAATTCTTTTTTTTTTTTTTTTTTTTTTTTTGTTTCACTGGAAAGGAAAGAAAGATGCTCAGTTTTAAACGTTAAAGTGTACAAGTTGCTTTGTTACAATAAAACTAAATGTGTACACAAAGGGACTGGTTGGTCTTCACTGAAAAAACAGTTTTAATAACCTATTTTGAACTTGCTTATAGTTTCTTACTTTTTGGCATTTGGTCAGGATTTGTGTATTGCAAAGCAATCTTGTGGTTGCATGGACAGATCATCAGTTTAATTGGTTTCCATTATTTTGCTATTTGGAAAGTTTCATTTAGTAGTTACTACTGCATGTTCTGTCTCTCTTGAATTGCCCAGCTCTTTAAGACAGGGCCATGGATGTATATGTCGTGTGTGAATGTAGATGTTGATATTCACATTTTGCAACAAGAAAAAATCACTTGATTCTTTTTAGTAGCAATGTGCCGTACTATATCTCCAGTAAATGAGTAAAAAGATCATTCAAGCTGAAAATAAAAAGACCAAAGGTTTGAGGTTCCCCAGTAAGAAGAGTCTTTTCAGCTGGAAATAACTAAATCTTAAAAGTGTAAGCTAATTTGGGGGCTGTTTAAAAGACCAAGGTTTTTAGTGAAGCTCGAATAAGTATAAGGAAGTTGCTACTTTACTGCTTCATTTCCTTGGTAGTGACCTGCCTTTATGCTTTATAGATAAACTGTACTTTTTAAGAGATTGCATTTGAGTAACTTAAAACAATTTCAGTTAGAAATTGTGGTTCTAATACTCCAAAAAGTGTAATGAAACTTGTTTTACCATGGTATGCATTTGAAAATATTTAATTTGTTTTATCAGCTAACCTCAAATGGCTAGTTCTCTTTGGATGTATAGAAAAGACTGTCTTCTGGGAAGACTTGCTGTTACGTTCTGTGGTTCCTTCTTCCCAGAACTTGCTATAGTCAAATACAGCATTTTTCTGGACACTTAAGAATGCACTTTGCGAAACAAGATTAATCTCTATTTGATGCATGCCCAAATAACATGGGAGAAAGAAGTGTTCTGTACGTGTCTGATTCAGTTTGGATACAATCCAGTTGTTGGAGACAACACAATGTCTGTATGTGATCAATGCAAAATGAGACAACCATCTACTTTTTTCCATCTCAGCAAACGCTTCTGCCCTTGATCTTACTGTTCTCAAAGTAAAATGCTAACTGGTAATAGTTTCTTACTATCTACAGAGAAAGAATTAAAACTATGAAGTTATAAATTTTAAATTCCTTTTTATTCCTTTTTGAAGTCTACTTTCTGTTGTGGTGGAGGGTAAATGCATTATTAGTTGCTCTGATGGCTCATGAATGTCACTTAATTTTTATGTAATCCTAATTGATAGTAATTTTTTAAGGAAAGAAGCTTTTCCTAATCTTGTTTTAATGCTTTAGGAAAAATGCTGCGCCACTGTTGTTACAGCCCTCCCTCACTAGCACAAAACCTATGAAAACTGTTTTGAAAGTAATCAGTTCCATGATCTGTTACGATCACCGTGAGCAAGAAATGAGGACTGGATAATTAAGTGCAACACTTTAGACTGTTACACAATCTTTAGGATTGTACAGGGTAATTAAATCACCCTTGCTGGTGTACTGATAATACTGAATTTCCTGTGAAACTTCTGGGTTTGCTCCTTGCAATGGCTGAAGAGTAAATCTTTTGGGCTATATTTTTTATGTGTAATCTCAATTGTTTTCTAGCAATGGAAATCGGTAGCGATTAGCACATTTCTTTGCAACACTGAAGTATTACATATGGCCATCATGTGCTCCGACTCTTGGCTTAATGTCCAATTTCTCTAAATATATGTAACAAGTACCCATTTTTACTTGATTTTAATTTTTATATGCATATAAAAGCATTTAAAGGTAGAACTCCACCTTGGGTAAGAACGGGGGGTTTTATTTGTATTAAACATCTACGATTTCCCAATACTGTTTCGAGTTCCTTGCATCCAGTAATCTTGTTGAGTGAAACTTGTCACAGGTGGAAGCTGAATTCAGGCTCTGTGACCTCAGTTTGCAGAGCAATGGTTAGAATACAGAAATGGAGGCAGTTGGATGATAAGTTATTGTGTTGTGGGCTGCGTGACTTACATAAGGCTTCGGGTTATTTGAAGTTTAATTGCTATCAAATGGCATCTTTTGCCTGTAATTCCTAGTGCCAAAGGTAAGCAAATATATCCATGGGTGTGTAAATATAGTTAGAAAGTTCTTTTTAACAGATTATCTGTGTGCTTGTTTGTAATTGTTGACAGTTTTTTGTCCTTGCAAACAATAATTATCTGAGTCAACTTCAATCAGTCACTTATGCCATTCATCTGAATCTATAAGCTTCTATTTGCTCTACTTTTAAAAAGGTGCATAAAGGTAGTACTTTGTTTATCCAATAGTAGTGCTCCTGAATTTTGAAATCATGCTTTCTTATTTTCTTTTTTCTTTTTTTTCTTTTTTTTCTTTTTTTTTCCAAAAGGACAGAACTGAATGAAAAGAAACTAATTTCTCTGATGTACCTTCAAACTCTCTTTCTGGTTAAAGGAATTAAAATACTTCTTACTGTTGTTTGATGTTACTGTTTCTAAGATTTTTTTCTTGTTCCAAAAAGAGTGAGCCTCTCATTCTTCATTCCTCTTAATGCGTGACCCCAGTAATGCTCACTTTCTATGAATTTCAGATGCCCAGCACAGTAACAGTGAAATGAGGTGGAATAAGGAGCTTGCTTACTCCAGGGAAAGATCTATGCTTAATCTCTTGCCTTTCCTCTCTTGTCTCACAAAGTTCCAGTTCTCATCCTTTCCCTTGATCATCACCCCCTCCTCCAAACAACTGTTTCGGTGGAGGGAGTCATCTAGGACATAGCTCCTGGGGAAGGGGTGGGAGGGGGACAGCAGGAGCTGTCAGAGGCATTGAGGATTTTTGAGGACCAGAGCTGCAGTAGTGACGCTGCCTCCTTGCATGCTGGCCTGGGAGGCATGCAGTCTTTTTCCTGGCTTGCTCACGAGCAAGGTGTCTCTTACTTCCTGCTCCCTCTGTGCGAGTCTTCTGCGCTGCTGCTGCAGTAAAGCTGCCAGGGTCTGTACACAGAAACTAGTGCACCCTGGGGCAGGCACCTGCTCTGTCCAGCAGCAGCTGCAGTGCAGAGCTGGTGAGTCCAACACAGCTGACAGTTAAAGTGAGGTGAGAGTGAAATTTTCACTTTCCAGCCCTTGGTGGGGGCACCTGTCAGCACTCATGAGCATGCAGGCAAAACAGTGAGAGCAGGGGTGAGTATGTTTGTGTTGGGGGAGGCAGGAGGCTTTCTTGGGGCTGCAAGTCACCTATGAGTTGTTCCCATACATGCCGCTTTTCCTGCAGGCTGAGCATTTGCCAGGAGTTGCTGGATCAAAAGCAGGGCATGCTTTGACTCCTGCTGCTCCTCCAAGAGGTCTTCACAAAAGATCAGACAACTCAATCTGGGGACCACCTCTGCATGCCTGTTGGAAAACAGTCTGTCCTCTGGGGCCAGTCACATGCTCCTGCCTTCCAGCAATTATTTACTTTACTTGAGTGGGAACCACACTTGGCATGGCTTGTTTGGGGCCAAGAGTGTCCTGGGAACCAGGAGGAGTCCTGTTCTGCTGGCCAGAGCTTGAGTACTAACACCTGCTCACGGCACCTGCTAACTACCTCTCTGCTGGGCAAGTGCTTGGTGCTCCCCAGCAGCAGCAGTGTCCCATGGGATGGAGAACCGAGCAAGGGGGAAATGCCTAGCCTGCGTGCTGGCTGCTTCTGCCTGTGGGATCTGCAGAGAGTGCACCGCATTACAAACAGCAGCAGGTTCCAGAAGGGTTTATAACAGTAAGGGCCTGTGCTGGCCTTTATGGGCTCATATTAGGCTCTACAGACTCCTATGGTCTCATATGGGCTTGTGCCTGGCTTATATGGGTCTGTGCAAGGCTCTCTGGGCTTCTACAGGCTCATGCCAGGCTGTGTGGGATCCTATGGACTCATCCCAGGCTCCAGGGGCTAGCATGGGTCTGTGCCAGGTTCTATAGGTTCCTATGGGCTTGTACGGGCTTGTGCCTGGCTTGTACAGGCCTAGGCTGAGCTCGTACAGGCCTGTGCCAGGCTCTACAGGCTCATACAAGTGTGTACCAGGCTCTATGGGCTCCTATAGGCCTGTGCCTGGCTCGTGCCAGGCTCCAAGGGGCTCATGTAGGCTTGTGCCAGGTCCTACGGGGCTCACACAGGGCTGAAGCAGGCTCTGTGGGCTCACAGAGGCTAATGCTGGGCTCTCTGGGCCTCTGCTGGGTACGATGGGCTTGTATGGGCTCATGCCAGGCTCAGTGGCCTTGTACAGGCCAGTGCCAATCTCTGTGGGCTTGTACCGGGTTGTGCTGTGCTCTGCAGGTTTGTATGGATCTGTTCCAGGCTCATACAGGCTCTTGCTGTGCTTTACAGGCTCATACGGACCTGTGCTGGACTCCAAGGGCTTGTGCTGAGCTCTCCCGCCTCACATATCCAAGGCACTTGCCTTGTTAACAACAGCAGCATGTTTTTAATACACCTTTGCTGTATTAATTCAACTTGATTAAGCTAGATTTAAAATTTTAATTTTTCTGGTGATTTCCTTTTATTAATAACTTACAAATGCTTATGTTAGAAAACCTGTTCTAATTAAATCAAAAGAAAACAAACATTTATATTTCTAGGTATATTTTTAAATGTGTGTGTGTGAATACTGTTAACTCTAGATTACTTTCTGACTCGGAAGTTGCATATTGCTCCAGGATAGAAAAAGCGTATGATTGCAATAACAAGTAACATTGTGTAATACTGCTGAGGAGGGGTCTTGGAAGTGGACGCCTCCACTATTCGAAAGCAGTATCTTCTTGGTTTAAACATTGGGCCTGCGACACACTGCATATCAATGCCGCGTGACACTGTGACATTGCAGCAGCGGGTGTTTTTTTTTATGCACGTTAGGTAGGCCTCTTGTCGGCCTGTCAATGCTTTTGGGTTATTTTTAACTCAAATATGCAGCTGAAGCCCAATATCTTAATCCTGGGTCCAGAGGGGGAGTGTTGCAGAGGAAAAGTCAGTCAATAGGCAGCACTAGAGGCAGGTATTGCCTCTTTTCCAGCATCCTGCCTGAAGGAGAGTCGCAGTAATTGTCTCCCCTACGAACAGGTATTCAAAGTTGTAAGTCAGTCTGTAGCACTAAAACTGAAATCCACCTATCTTCTCAGCATGGCACATTGGGCCTCGCCTGGCACCAGCCACGGGGCTTTTTCACCACGGTGCCAGGCTCCCACTTGGAGGGGATGTGAGGAAACCAGCAGCGCCCGAGTTAAGATCTGCCGCTCTGAAAATCCCTGTGATTTTGGCGCAAACTCGCGCTTCCTGGGGCCACCGAGGGCAGGGACCCCCTAAAGCCGCTCCGTCACCGCCAGGGAGCTCGGCGGCGGCAGCTACCGCCGTCTCCTCAGCGCCCGACCCGGCCCGCCTCCCTCTGCCCCCCCTCGGCGCCGCTCCCGGCTTGGCCCGGGCGCCTTCCCGCCGCGCCGCTTCCTCCCCTCCCCTCCCCTCCCCTCCCCTCCCCTCCCCTCCGCGGCGCCGGGAGGCCGCGAGAGGGCGCTGGCGGCGAGGCCGCAGTTTGAAAAAGCGCCGGTTGCGGGCGGCGCGCGCGGCAATGGCGGCGGGCGGCGCGCAGGTGAGCGGGGCGCGCGCGCGGGGCTGGGCGAGGCGGCCGGGCTCCCCCGGGAACGCTCCCGCTCTCCGAAGAAACGGCGTTCGGGCGAAATCCGCTGCCCGCTGAGAAAAACCTCCCTGCTCAGCACCGAGGGGTCGTGGGAGGAGCGGCCGTTCGGGCTGAGTGAGGGGAAGCAGCCAGCCCCCTCGCCGGGGAAGGCGTTACTGTCCGGAACGAGCCTCCCAGAGTGAGGGAAGGTGCCTTCTGCTTTGAGGAATTTTCAGACTAATCTGGAAAAAAAAAAAAAAAAAAGAGTGAGAAGAAGAAATGGTCCTGGGGAGTGCTGCACCAAGCGGTGCTGGGTGCTAGCCCTGTGGCTGCCCGGGTGCTGCCCAGCTCGGGGGCTTCTCTGGTACCAAAGTTACCAGTAGTTGTGTAACCGTTAAGAAAAATTATAACGGGCACCAGCTCCCGACATGGCTGCGATCGCCCTTTTCAGCATCGAGCGGTGATTTCCCCCCCCCCCCCCCTTACGGAGCGGATGCAGTTGGTGCAAGTGCCCCCCATTCAGGCTTCCTCGCAGAAGTTGGGCAAAAGGTGTGATTTAAAGTGTCTCGGTGAGCGAACGTGCCTCGGCGAGGGAAATCAGTTCGCAAATTAATTAACGTGCCGTTGGTGCAGCTGTAAAGGCTGGACCCACTCTGGGCTCAGTGCAGGTGAAGCTTGGGGCTGGGCTGGCCACAGCAGCCTAAGCGATGGGGTCTCTGTGGGCTGCAGGCCTCGGTGCAGCTTTGATGCCACTTAAATCTTTGCTAGCTGGGAAGCAGTCCAGGCGTTTCAGTACGGTGTGAAGGACCGACCTTCTCCTGGAGCCCGCCAGCAGCAGTGGCAGCGTCCAAGCACCCCGCCAACATTTCTGAATCCGCTTGCAAAATGTATCAACCTTGGTGCAAAATCAGCTTTCTCGTCTTCCTCGGTGTTTTATCTGCCTGGTGCAAGTGGTGTCTGTGTTATGGTACCTTCCAACGGATGGAGGAGAAGAAAGGCTCAGTGAGATGTGCCGTGCTTATTCTAAATTTATATAGAAAATGAGCACGATGCATTATCTGGCATTCAGGCTAGCCCTTGTCAGAGAGTGATACAGGAGAAAACTTGTCTAGCAGCTGTCTAGTCTGTCCCTGTTTGTGAATCAATACCCAGGTCTGTGGATTCAGGACCATTTTCAGCATTATCTTGCACCAGCTACTTGTTCTATCCAGAGGGTAGATCCAGCAGATCCAGAGGGTGGATTGCTTATGTCCATTTGCATGGTTGGAGAGAAAATAAATCTGTATGCTTTTCCTAATATTTATTTAAATGAGAATTACAAATAAACTCCTTTTAGTCACTTACTACAAACAGGATAAAGAGCTTTCTGATTCTCCAGCTTATAGTTAATAAAGGTTGACTGTGACTCAGGAACTCCATGAGTCAAGTTCTTCCTCCTGAAACTTTGGATGTTTTTCAAAGCTCTGGCTTAATTCCTGGCTTTACTAATTGGGCGAGAACTTCCTGGAATCAGGATGTTAGTCTGAAACTTTTTGTTTTGTTACCGATCTGAACAACTCCTATTTTGGCTATTTTGTGTCTGTTGCAGACCCAACTTGGTTTTAGGCCAATTTTAAAAATAGATTTTTTCCCCCTTCTTCTTCTTTAATTTAATTATTTTACCATTACACTGAAATTGTAGCAAAAACGCATCAAGAAGTTTGTTTGAATCTTTGAGATACTTAACAAAATATGTTAATAATGTGATTAAATAATTGTATATTACTGTGTGAATGGTGTGGGCTTTGGAGGCATAGCATATTCTTAAAAAGCTGTAAAATATATGAGCAATACAAAAACAGTGAGGTTTATTGTTAGAAATGTGGTCAACTGATTAAAGAATCTGAAAGCAAGTCAGGATTCCTGAGTTCTGTCTTTAGTCACTGACACGCTCACACTGCTTGATGTTAAGTCAGTTAGTGTAGAGGAGCTTGACTGCTACACTTTTGCATTTAAGTGGGGAATATGATGAGTAATTGGAGTTAAGCTGATAGTATAGTAATTGCTATGAATGCCTTAAAGGCACTCCTCCTGTTTAAGAGAAAAGTGTAAGCACTTGCTTAGATCTTTTTGTTCCACTGTCAGGTAGCTCTTTGTGGATGAAGCTTTCCCAGCTCTTGTCCGAGTCCAGTGTGTGATATACCTGTGCTGCTGTTGCCTATGATTTGTATGTTTGGAGTCTGTAAACTCTGTCCAGAGCTATTGCTGAGGCACATTTCACCAGAACAAAAAATTATATAAAACAAAGCCAAGAACTGAGTGCTGCTAATACAACTCAAAATAACCAACTTTTTAAAGAAACCTTACTGCATGTGAATCGCAGGTAGAATAAACATTAGAACAACAGTCTGGTTAACTTTTTGAATGCAGCTGAAAGTAAAGCTGACTCCTTTGCTTGTTCGGTTATAAAAACAGATGTAGGTTTTGCGTTTTTCTTCTTCAGGGATCATAGCTGGGAGATAATGCATGGTTGTGACATTTGTAAAATGCTCCAACTG
The DNA here is from genome assembly GCF_028389875.1 of Rhea pennata. Classification (NCBI taxonomy): domain Eukaryota; kingdom Metazoa; phylum Chordata; class Aves; order Rheiformes; family Rheidae; genus Rhea; species Rhea pennata. The sequence goes on from NC_084680.1 coordinate 8,504,101, forward strand.
GTTATTTGGTAGATGTCTTTGGAGAGTCAGTGTCAAGATGTGTTCAGGTAAAGATCTGTTTCTATTATGTAATACCAGAAAAACTTACTGTAGGCAAGTAACAACTGACTTTTGATACTCATGTGACATAGCTGTATATAGACATTAAATAAAAAGAAGGCAAGTCTGATAAGGGTTTGTCTTCATTATGATTTAAAACAAAATTAAGTCAGGTTAAGATCAAATCTGTGCTAAGACCTGTGGAATATAAATCCAGGTCTTGCCTTCTTCAAAAATTGGTAAAAAGGTTGGCTTCAGAATTTGTCTGAACCATTCTCTAAATTAAAAGAAGTAGTAGAATATTATGGGCGTATTGCTGTATCTTAAAAATGGTTGAATGGTGTTATATCTAATCCTCTTGCTCAATACTGCTTAATTGCAGGGCAGCTGTCTCTTGCAGCTGGGAAATGGGGTGAACTTAATGGATCCAAGCTTTCAGCAAAAACTGGAGGGTGAGAAGGAACTAATTCGTCGAGCTATTCAGAAAGAACTGAAAATTAAAGAGGGAGCAGAAAACCTGCGCAAAGTGACAACAGACAAGAAGAATCTTGTGCATATAGAGCATGTTCTGAAATCCTCCAACCAGAAACTGGAACAACTGCACTGGGAACTTCAGGAACTTAATGCAAGGATTGTAATAACAGAAAAGGAGGGGAGTAAGACAGGTAGGTTTTGGGTCATGATTGACATGCATATCTGCTTAGATAGCTTCAGCACTGAAGGCCTTCATGTCAAGGGCTCATGAGTATTGAGAGTTTTTGCAGTGGATACTCAGCTGATGAAATTAACTGCAGTAAAAAGTTGGGATTGGGGTAGTCAAGTTGAAAGGAGGTAATGCAAGATCAGTGTGGGCAGAGGACCAGCTGAAAGTGTGGGGTGTGGACAATGTTCAGGAGTAGGCTGTAGAGGGAATTGAAGAGGTTTAAATAGAATTTCTGGGCAGTCGAACATCCAAGTACCTTATGGGAGGAATGAGTGTAAATTTGGAAGAGTGCTTGTTAATACTGGGTCACCAGTAAACTAGGAAATACTTACAGGTATGAGCCTGAGCTTCATTTGAAATAGTATTTTAAAGCTAGTTTTGTAGGTGAGCTCTTTTTATACCTTCTTCTATAGCCTCATATTTTATAGATTGACTAATCTATAATTGAGTGAGATGACACAGGAAAAGATGACTAATGGTATTGATTGTGTTGTTGCACAGATGGCTCTTTATCTCCAGACCCTTGTCTCTGGGAAAGGAACCCAGACCCCATGGCAAGGAGGATTGAAGCTTTGAAAAGGCAGCTGCATGTTGAAATGAAAGTGAAACAAGGAGCTGAGAATATGATCCAGCTGTATTCAAATGCAACACCCAAGGTAAGAAGGAATAAACCACCTTGTGGGAATAAGGATTCCTGGAACACAATTTGTATTTAAAGTCTTAAGCACAAGCTCTGTCTGGTAATTGGTATATGAAAGAAATCCATTTGTGAAGCCTACTTGACTGAATCCTGGCTTTGCATTTTGGTGTTCAGCATTGTGACAGCGTGTCATGTTACTGCATGGAACAACTTGCATTAGACTTGTTGCAACGTGTTAACAGATTTCAAGAGCTTAATGGAGATCGAAAAGGAATTGGATGGCACACATCTTATGCGTCAAGAGCTTAAGCCAATTTCTAACTAGTGGATGTTAGCAGAAGGCTTTTCTGAAAGGATGGTTTATTCCACTTCTGCTTGTGATGTGGTTGTCTCTGCCTTTTTATGAAGTATCTGGTAGTGATCAATGTCAGAGAAGGGTTATTAGATTGGACAGACTGCTGTAATCTGTCAGTTTTGACTCTTTTAGTTTTTCTGACACAGCAGATACTATTGCACTTCTGCTCTTGAATACGTTTAATGGTATTAATCATACAAGTGGGAATCATGTAGCTAGATGTTAGTTGTCTAAGCTTCTTTGTAGTCTCAGTGAAAAGTGGTAGGCTCCTACAAAGAGTACCTTGTCCTGTTGTTCTGAGATGAATGGTCCTTTGGAAAGCCCTACCTCTTCCCTACTAACTACAGGCTCTAAATGATTGCTTTAGTCTAGATGACTAACTTAGTTGACTGAATGCCACCCTAGAAGTGTTAATAGGGAGGAATAACCCCATGCACAAGTACAGGCTGGGGGCTGACCTGCTGGAAAGCAGCTCTGCAGAGAAGGATGGCAGACAAGTTAACCACAAGGCAGTGATGTGCCCTTGTAGCCAAGAAGGCCAGTGGTATCCTGGGGGGCATTAGGAAGAATGTTGCCAGCAGGTTGAGGGAGGTGATCCTCCTCCTCTACTCAGCCCTGGTGAAGCCACATCTGGAGTAATGTGCCCAGTTCTGGGCTTCCCAGTGCAAGAGAGACATGGAACTACTGGAGAGAGTCCAGCGTAGGGCTATAAAGATGATTAGACCACTGGAGCATCTCTCTTATGAGGAAAGGCTGCAAGAGCTGGGCCTGATTAGCCTGGGGAAGAGAAGACTGAGGGGGGATCTTACCAATGTCTGTAAGTACCTGAAGGGAGGGTGTCAAGAGGAGGGGGCCGGACTCTTTTCAGTGGTGCCAAGTGATAGGGCAAGAGGCAACAGGCACAAACTGAAACAAAGGAAGTTACACCTGACTATAAGAGAAACTTCTTATTGCATCTAACCTCAGTGTTCATGGTGACTCTAAGTTAGAGGCAGATTTGAACTGGAGAGAGGTATCTCATAGGAAATAGCATGACAGAAGTACTATCTCTAGAGAAACTGTTTCAACAACTGTTTCAAGCCTGGGAAGATGGTGAGGGCAATGTAAGAGGTACATTCAATCACTGACATCAGAAAAGAAGGTACAAAAGTGTTGGTGTTGTGCACTGAGTTAGTGTGATGTTTTGATAGGCTAGGTAGTTTAGGATAGAACACATCAAGTGGTATCTCTTTGTGTGAGAGAGATCTTCAGGGATTTACTGGCTATTCATTCCACTTACTGAGTTTGGCATAATCATATTTAAAAATTAAAGGGATAATTAAAAAAAAATCCAAGCTTATTATGAAGCTTAATTCAATAAGACCAGCTATGTAGAGGGCTGTAATACGTTCCAAATCTCTGCTCACACAACTCTCTAAGCACAATTGACCCGTGAGCCACAAGTCTCAATGACTGCAAGATGGACATATCTGGGAGGCAGACCCTGTCCCCTAGCAACTCAACCATTTTCCATTGGTATCATAGTCCAGCAAAAACTCCTTGACCTGTACTTTCCCTCTATAAATGGAGGTAGGTATCTTAAAGCCGTTGGTCCTCGACATTGTTTCCTTTGCAGAATTGCTTATGTATGATATATCACGATCATTTATGACCCTTCTTTCAGGTACCATCTCATTGTCATCTGTGAACACATCACTGTACATAATCTGTTTTTTAATGAGTATGGTCCTCTCCTTCCATATGTGTTTGGTCTTTTTTGTTTTTGATTTTTTTCTTGGCAGGAGCGGAAGCTGTTGGCTACAGCTCGGCAAATGCTTCAGGACAGCAAGACAAAGATTGAAATAATCCGTATGCACATTGTGAAGGTGTCTCAGTCAGCAGAAGGGATAGAGGATGCAGTGGATCCAGCAGGTAAGGTGTTTTAATTAATTGATAAATCTTGGCACAGATGTGGCCAAAGCCCAGGATCCCAAATACTTGATCAGTTTGTATCCTTGCCATATTTTATCTCCAAAATGGCCAGTGAGGACGGGGACCACCATCAGTGCTTTGGAGCTGCGCATTGAGGAGCTGAGACATCACCTGCGCATTGAAGCTGCTGTAGCTGAGGGGGCAAAAAATGTGCTAAAGATCCTAGGAGGGAGTCGGGTGCAGGATCGCAAGTTTTTGGCTGAGGTAAGCATTTGTTCAGACCTTCTAAAGAGGGCTGTTTCATGCCTTATGCCTTAATGATTTAGGATGAATGAGTAGAGATAAGTCATTAACTAAGAGTTATGAATCTGGGAAATTCATGGCTGTCTGTGAGGATCCCCTGATTGGGATCACTTTCCCTTCTAGGTATAATATGCCTTGCTTTGGTGAAATTCCTCACCAAAGTCTGGAAGTGAGTCTGATGGTGTTTCAGGGTCTGTGGGAAAATACTCCCTCTTATTTTCTATTAGTAAGATATTAGTCTTTTTCTGAGGCTGACTTTAGTAAAGTCCATTTAAAAAAAAAATACCAGGGCCAGGGCTGTTAATTCAAAATTTTTGCCTATTCTGTATTATACTTCATATTGCTAGGCTCAGGGTCGCTTGCAAGAGTCCTCTCAGAAGATTGATCTGCTGCGCTTGTCGTTGGAACATCAGCTTAGTGAGCTTTCTCCTGATCACCCAAAGCGAGCACTCATCAAGCAGGAACTAGTAAATACTTCTTCCCTGGGAGCTCAGCGTGGCAACGTGCAACCTACTTCAGTCATCAAACCTACAGCTCTTACAGGTACCTAAATCCTGCATGATGTGTTGTTGTGGGGAGGATGTTGAAAAGAATGAGTTGAATTTCTCCTTATTATTGTGATGCCTCTTTTCATATGGACATTTGATTTTTCTGGGAACTGGATTTATTTCTTCTAGGTCAGTAAAAGCTTTTCAATGGTATGGATTTGCAAACTATTAGTAATCTGGGATACATTTGAGCTGCTAACTAGGAAGTCATGAACCTGAGAAGTTCTTGGCCCTTTGTGATGACAGGCTGACTGGAATCACTTTGCTGTTTTAGGAATAATATTTTTTTGCTCTGATGAAATTCCTCAGGCACACTGGAAGTGAGACTGATGGGGTGTCAGAATCTCCTGGAAAATGTTCCAGGACGTTCCCGAATGGCTAGTTCTTCTCCCATATGTGGCAGCCCAAGTGATCTGAGGTCCCTTACTCGAACACGAGTTGGCCTGGGTATCCACGGCCGGAGCAGTGCAGGAAAGTACCTGCGGAACGAAGAGCCATGTAGTGAGTATGGGGTTCCCTGTTGAATTGTGAGTGGTGTTTTGGGGCATGGGGATCTCATCTGGATACTACATTAGCCTGATATAAGTGTAATTGTGAGAAATCTGTTTTCTGCAAGCTTGAGAGACAATGGATCACGTTGTACCTAATCCTTCCCGAACTCTTATTTTTCTTCTTTGTCCAGATGAAGTCCTTGCTGTGCTCAAAGTGGACAATAAAGTGGTTGGTCAAACAAACTGGGGACCAGTTAATAACCAGGCATGGGATCAGAGCTTTGTCATTGAGTTGGACCGGGTAAGACTGCCTTAGATTCCTCTGTGTTGTATTTGTTTTTCTGTTTCACCTTACTTGGTTTGCTCATTTAGTTGCTATTCCATTTGCTTCAACTCTATATTGGCGCTTTCTCCTTATCCTTTTTTGTGCCAGTTATCTTTGTCTTCCCCCCCCAAGGCAATGCATCTCTGGCAGAGCTTCAGCCTGAACAGCATCTGTTGTCCCTCTCTCCCTATTTGAGTGGTTTTATTTCATCTCACCAGCAAAATGTCTCTCTTGGAGATTTCTGAAATGGGGAGCAAGGGCAGCTATCTCCAAAAGGGTCTGTAGCTGGGAAAGTCTGAAAAGATCAGAAAAATTGGGGAAATAGAAGGATTAAAGAAGTTCTTCCTTGCATTGTTTATTGAATTTTTACAGGGTAAAGAAAAAGATCTGTTCTGAAAGTTGCCTGGGGAAAAGCTGTGTGTCTGTGCATGTGTCTCTGTGTGTCTAGGCACATGTATGTGCCCCATCGCCAGAGCATGGGTCAGGATGTGACTGCTACTTCCCCCCCTACCCTTTTCTTTTTCTCTCCAGTCTCGTGAGCTAGAAATTGCAGTTTATTGGAGGGACTGGAGAGAACTATGTGCAGTGAAGTTTTTACGTTTGGATGATTTCCTTGATAACAAACGCCATGGGATGTGTCTCTCCCTTGAACCCCAAGGAGTACTTTTTGCAGAGGTACAGATTTCAGCTTTGTTTCTTTTTCAGAGAAGCCTGTCTGTTTAGGGTGTCTCCTGCCCTGAAATCAGTTGCTCAGCTCAGGATGCAAGGAGTGAAAGGAGCAATAATCTGGAAGGGCAGAATGGCACCTGAAATCCTCTAGAATGTAAGGATCATTATCACATATAAGAACAAGGAGCAACATGATATAATAGGATGTACACATGCCATAACCTGGAGTGACTCTTCAGCAGCTGCTCTGTAATTACATGAGTGCTCTGTGAAATCCATTGTTTTTTTATTTGCTTTCATTATGAGTCATTGGTGATGCTTTAATTAAACATATGGCTTAATGGTCATATTGAATTATAGACTGTAGAATCAAAGGGCCAGATTCCCTCTGGGTATGCTTATTTTGTCATCTTTCTGAAGCTAATAATAAAGAGCTTGAAGTCTCATCAGTGAAGAAATCATCCACATAATCCCTTAAAAGCCTCACTACTTTCTCTGTGTTATGATAAAAGTTTCTGGTCACCTCTCCAAAAGTAGGAGGATGACTTCATACTTCCATTTTGCTCTGTTTCGTTTATTTGTTTATTTCTATGGGCTAAGTGCATTACGGCAGGGGTTTTTTTATGCATGGCTTTGGGAATTAGTATAACTTTAGGATATGAATTGCTCTTCATTTTTTAGGTTTTCTGCATTTCAGGTAGCACAAAATTCCAGTATTTAAAACCACAGTTGAAAAACACAGTTGAGATGTTTAGAGGGTGAAGCTAAAATAACACAGTCTGTCTGCAGGAGTGACATCTCACTTGGCAAATATATATAAACGGAGAGCTTGATGAGAAAGCAGGCATGTATGCAAGTTTGTGCTCACAGGGTAAATGAAGTGTCCTAACAAATCCCCTTTACTCCTCTGACAGGTGATGTTTTGTAATCCTGTCATTGAGAGAAGGCCCAGACTGCAGCGACAGAAACGCATTTTCCCCAAACAGAAAGGTAAACTGCTAGAGAACTGACTGCTTACTCATAAGGGTGAGAGGGCTGAGGGCTAAGGTTTGCAGTAACAGGCTGGCATGCACTCCCTTCCCCTTAAATTTGTGAGACACATTAAAATGGTTGCTGATTATTGTGTGCCAGTAGGTGGGCTTCATTAGAATGTGGAAGCTTGTCCTGCCGCAAAAAAGTGCAGGCAGCCTGGCTGCAGTATGATATGTAATGTTGTGATATTGCAGCAGTATTTCTACTCATAATTAACAGTGTCAGGAAGATATAATTACTAGCTTTTAAACAGACTTCTTAGCAATATCCAGTACTTAAGCTGTGCTAATTTAACCAGCTATGCTCCTACTGATGAAAGAACAGATATTGGAGGATTTTCTGGAAAACTCCAAATTATAGAAGACTGTAGCATGAACGAGCCATTGATTGTCAAAGCTTTAGAGTTGGCATTTCAGTCAGATTAAAAGCTTAGGGTCTTTAATAACTTATTTACTTGCTTTTATCTGCACACTTTTTCCTATTAGTCTAGATAAGGTAAGACTTTTATATAGTGAGGGCTCTTGGCAGCCAGGATACACTACACGTTATGTTTTTATTCTTCAAGAGGTAAAAATAATTAAAAGATCAGGTGTTAATGTTTGTGAGATGTTTTCAGAAACTTTCAGTTAACAGGCTGCATGATTAAAATGCAGTGTAAAAATAGAAGAAAATTTGGCTAAAATAAAATATTTTTTAGTATCTTATGTAACCTTTACTTGAGGATTATGTTATGATGTTATAGGGAGCCAAACTTGATGGAACAAATCTACTATTTCACCTATCACTATTAAATGTTCTTCTCCAAGAGAAGCCTGTTTTCCTAAGGTGGGCTGCCTTTTTGAGTAACGCATGAGTATTTGATGGAAAAGATAATTTAACAATTCATGGCATTGTAATTTGTGCATTGTAACCTCATTGGTGTTTGGATGCTGACTCTTCCAGGGAAAGAATTTCTCAGAGCTTCTCAATTGAACATAAATGTTGCAGCTTGGGGTCGCCTGATGATGAGTTTCCTCCCTCCATGTAGTTCCATGAGCAGTCTGAGCCCCTCGTTTCATGATCCCATTCATACCAACTTCTCTCCAGTTCCTTTGCAAAGTCCTATTGATTCAGTGTCCAAGCTGACTAGGTAAGACCCATTCCGATTATTCTATGCCTATTCCAGATTGTCATCTAGGAATAGGTCTTAAAATACAGTTGCAGCTTTCTATAATGGTGGAAGTTTTTTTTGTGAAACTTAATTCACAATTTTAAGAAAAGCCAATCATAGAATCGTAGAATGGTAAGGTTGGAAGGGACCTTTGGAGATCATCTAGTCCAACCCTCAGCATAGCCCGTATGGGGACTGAACCCTTGACCTTGGCATTAGCAGCACTACGCTACTACTGAGCTAATGCTGCCTGAAATTATGTGGTTTTGGTGAGATGTTTGTTACAGCATGGCTAGTTATGGTTGATGGTTACCAACTGGACTGTTTTCCAGGATTACTATCATACTGAGCAGTATATTCCTGACCAGGGGAACTTTAGCATCTTTCTTATCTTTTGCAGTAAGAACTGTAGGTGGTGGTAAGTAAATGCCATGATAAAGAAGAAACCAAAACAGATTCTCCAAAGTTGTTTTATATACACAGAAAGATGTTCTAGTTCTGCACTGTAAGGGAAGGAAAATTCCACTCATTCAGTGTTTTTTACCTGCACAATAACTGAGCTCTATGCAAGGTCACAATGTGATTGTTATGGTTAAAAACATACTCTTCTTTCATGGAGTTACATGTACCCCAACCATGAGCCTAACATATTGTTCAAAAGTTACATAAATAAGCTTTTGAATATTCTATAGACGCTCTAAATAATAGTTTCTCTAAAATTGGTGAAATTATTTGTTAGAGAATCAGCCATTCTGTGGAAGAGACTATTTCTACTGATCCACAAGATCTTGAAAAGAAAAAAAAAAAAAAAGAGATCAAGTCAACTACTGTGATGCTGTTAGAATCCAAGTTTGTTTCAAGTTCTTGATCAGAGAATTGCTTATTTCTAAGTACATATCCAGCATTAATTTTATAACATCAGAAGTCTAGTGTTGGAACAGAAGACATCAACAGCTTAATTTAACCATCAGCAGCATATTGGCTCATTTTCTTTTAATTTCAAGGAGCATATTTCTTTTTGATATTTCATAGACTTGTGATGTGAATCAAGGAGTCCTCTTGTCCGATGTGTTGGAATGAACTAAATTTTGTTATATAGCTTCCAGTGATATATCTGTGCCTGTGTACAACATTGTGTTCCAAGGCAATCACCTTAAACTTTGTCTTATAAATGCAGTGACTTTCCTGTGGCTAAGCTTTCGTTTGATGATGAAGCTCCACCCAAGTCTCCATGCTTTTTTCTGACGGCCAGCTCCAAAGAATCAACACCATCTTCTGCAGACTCTCCGGTAATCATCTGGGTCAATAGGGAGTTTTTTATTTTTCTTCCAAGGCTCAGTAATTTTTAACTTTTTTTTGGAGAAATTTTGGAGAAGTACTGGAGAAATTAGCTATACTTCATGCAAGTACCTCCTTATTAGCTAACTTACTTCCAGAGATTGAGTCCAATGAGTTATTTTGGCATGGAGTTTGCAGGAAAGTACTGCATCTATATATATAATTCTGCTTCTCCAGGAAAGGCAACTTATAACAATAGTTAAACTAACATATATATATATAAATAAAAAACTATTATTATAAGTTGCCTTTCCTGGAGAAGCAAAATGGGTATGAAACACTATTATTATGGTTCAGACAATTCACTGGTGTATGGAATAGTCTTATGCAGCCACAGATGATCTGTTTTCATGTTGCTCTTTCCCAGCAAAGGTGACAACTAATTGCACCATAGCAAGGACTTGTCTGTGGTCATGCTGGATGGGGACACAGGAAGAAATTAGGATGTGAGTGTTCAGGTCTGATTTGGTGATTCCAGAGAATGACATAGTGTAACTTTCTCTTTGTTCCTAGTGTTTGAAGAGGCTGCATGTTGAGGAAAAGTATTGCAATTCCAGTCTAACAGGATTTCCAATCCAGGCATCTCTAAGGTAGAGGTGGACAGCATGAGCTGTCTTGGGTCACAAATTAAAGAGGCATCGGGCTGAAATATTTGAGCTATACTGTACTATACAGTACAGTTTAATAGGTGATTTTAGAAGAAGTTAACTGTCTTCAAGTGGTTCCTCATGTTTAAGTGTTGGAAGTTTTCTGGTGTAGTGTATTTAGACATGTCTGAATTTGAAGTAGAGTATCTCAAAAACACTTCTGGTACTCCTTACACTCTTCTGTTTCTACTAGTATGCAATATGTATCGTCTTTCATTACATAAGGAGGCGTAAAACAATAAGTTGTTTATAGTCTATGGCATTTATGTGTAAAAATGTATACAACAAGGATACATAGTAGTAAATACACCTAAATCAGGGCAAGAGTGCATGTGTGTATGTAAGAGTGTGTGTGTGTGTGTGTGTGTGTGTGTTAACTTGTATACAACAAGGGTATACAGTTGTAAATATATCTAAAACAGGACAAGTAAAAAAATAATAATAATATTGGTGAACAAATACTGACTGAAAAAGCGCATACAACAAAATTTATCTAAGCTATTCTTATAGTTTAAATATTTTGTATGTGGGATTACAGAATTGCATTCATAAGGTCATAATCGCTTCTGAGGAGTCTGATTTTCTTTAGCAAAGTGCAGTCAGGCCACCTATCTATGTCCTCGCTGAGAAAACTGAGGAGAGAGTACATACAGAGCCCTTCATTTCACTCACCGGAGGAGTATGGAATGTCTGCTCCCTTTTAAAGATGTCCCTAGACTAAAGCTTTTGGATGCTTTTTTATTATTCTTTCCAAGTGATTCTGCAGCCTGAGTTTCTTTGATAACACCTTATGGCTGACATAACATTCTAAAAGCATCCCTGTATTCAGCTACATATTTTGTTTTCCAGCAACATCTTATGTCTGTTGTTATCCCCTGTTTCATTTCCAGTTCCCTTCTGAGAGCTTCTTATCTCAGTATCCTGCTGGCACTTGATATGTACGTGCTCATGTCCGATTATCACAATTGCTGTTGAGCCTGCTGAAAGGAATGTAGGCAAAATTGAATTTTATTACCCTAAGAGTGGGAAGTAACAGAGAGAGTGAGTGTTGGAGAGGCAGAATTGTTACTCCTGTTACCAGAAGGGATGGAAGGTAGGGACTGCTACTGCTGGGAGCAGTTTCTTCAACTTCCTGCTCCCTTCTTCAGAGGGAAGCAAGCCTACTTTCCAGCATTTCAGCCTAGGAAAGGATAGCTGAGGCAGCTCTTTGCTTTGCCTGTTCTCTATGCAGAGCTGCTTCTCCATTACAAATACATGCTCCTTTGGTAACTGTTTCTGCATCTTTTGGGTATTGACTCAGCATTTTTTCTTCTGTTTACCTGCAGGAAAAGGGCAGTTCAGCTTGAGGATTTTCACTGTATTGCCATGCTAGGACGTGGACACTTTGGGAAGGTAGGGTAGAAATGCAGGCTCTATGGAGGAGAGTGATAGGAGTGTGAGTGTGAAGATGGGTTTCTGTCTCAGAGTCCGAATACAAATGTAGTACCAAGAGGTTTGTTGCAATGCAGATATACAGAACAAACCTAACCCAAACACAGAAGCAGTTAATGCTCCTGTCAACAGTCAAAACTCCTGAGGAGTTTCTGCTTTAAAACCTGGATGAAACTCTCTGGGGATTGACAAAATCATTTCATAAAGCCCATAAATATCCTTCTTTTTATTATAAACTGCAATCATTAGTGAAATAGCTTCTTTGGTAAAAACTGCATGCCTAGCTGCTTGCTGTGAGAGTTCTGAAATGTTCTCAAAGCACTGGGCACCTATGATATTGCTGTTTCTGAAAATAATGTAACTTAGTGGCATCCTTATGGACCACTGCAGCACAGGGAGCAGAAAAGTCTTTGGAGTTGCTTGAGCTTGGTTTTGAGAATGACTGGAGTGGATGAAAGTAATTTGTGACAAGAAGGTGTTAATGTAATCCAGTGAGGAAATATCAGAACTGTTTGGAGTACAGCATTTCTGTTATCTTTCAGGTGCTTCTGGCCCAATACAAAGTGACTGGGAAGCTGTATGCTATCAAAGCCTTGAAGAAAAAAGATATTATTAACAGGGATGAAATTGATAGGTGAGCTTTGTTTAGAGATGGTACTATTGCCAGATGCTGCAGTGTCACACCTGTAGTCAACTGTTAGTAGGTATGATGCCTGCGTCTTGATACTGTTAAGGTTATGAGTGGCCTTAAAACTAAAAGCAGAAATAGCAGGAAGCTTATAACAGTGCTACTTCCTAGCTTCTGATGGAATAACACTCACCTGAAGAACAGACTAAAACACAAATATTTATCTTTTGTATAATAATATAATATTTATCTTATATATATCCTTGAATAAGACCACTTTTTTATTTCTGCAGCGTAAGGTGTGAAGATTTCCTCCTTCATTCTGTCTTTATCAAAACAGAACTTTCTGCCAACCTTTAACATTGACATCTTCATTCTTTGAATCCTGGCAGCTTGAACTGTGAGAAGCGAATCTTTGAAGTGGTCAATTCTTCTGATCATCCATTCCTTCTGAACATGTTTGCCTGTTTTCAGACACCTCATCATGCTTGTTTTGTAATGGAATATACCCCGGGTGGTGATCTTATGATGCGCATACATGAAGATATCTTTCCAGAGCATACAGCACGGTGAGTTAGAGTTAGTCTAGTTTCCAGGCACTATAAATTTTTAACGTGGTTCTCATATATCTTTCCTGATAACTATTTCTCTTTTCTAGGTTTTATACAGCCTGTGTAGTCTTGGGGCTCCAGTTCTTGCATGGGAAGAAAATTATTTATAGGTAATACAGCAAAGAATGAAGTATAAGACATTTCAGTGACCTGAAAATGTATTTTTCCTGTAGCTACATGTCTGGAGCTCACTATCTTGCTAGGGTTTCTGATCCTTCTGTCTATTTTCCCCATCTTATGTTGCTATCGATGCATGTTCATCATTCATGTCTTCGTTACCTGAGGTAAAGAAAGTCATCTAGGAGATACTCATCTGACATGTTGCAGGTGATTCATCTTCTGTGACATGTTGATACGTTCTGGAGGGGTGGGGGGTGCCTGTAAGTCATTGCTTTCTTTCTGATTGGGACAGTTGAGTAGTTTTCCTGTTGTTGTGGGATGCCCTCTTAGCAGATGAATAAGCCCCCCTGGCTCTAAGCTGCTTTGTGAGCCTTTTGTTAAGAGGAAAATGTCAGCAAAATAGCCTTTGGGGGGGGGGGGGGAATCTTTCAAATATTATTTAATTAATTTTATTCTCTTTAGTAACATCTAGTTTCTGTCTCTTGCAAAAAAGCTGTTGTATGGCAATCCTCAGACTTCATTCACTGTTTTCTTTCCCTTCCTTTGCCCACAGGGATCTGAAATTGGATAATCTGCTTTTAGATGCTGAAGGCTTTGTGAAGATTGCAGATTTCGGACTGTGTAAGGAAGGTGAGTCATTCTGGTGAAGCCAAAGTTGAGCCATCCGGATGAATTTTAGGATCTGCACTCAGGTAATGTGTTTGCAAATACAAATACTGAAGTGGCTCTGTTTAACTGTTGTATTTATTCCTGTCTAAAGAAATCTCATCTATCTGGCCATAATGAACCTGAAAGGAGTATTTTGGCTTCTGCTCTTCAGGAAACTTATCAAGGAGTTTACAGTGTACTTGTTTCCCCAAAGGAGCTAGGGTATAGGGTAGCACAAGATGTGTTCCTGAGTGAGCAGTGGGGTCTCCAGGAAGTTTCCTTGTTTTTGCTGTTTTTTTTTTTTTTTTTTTTTTTTAAGCATTGTCTATATATTTCTTTGATTTTTCTAAGGTGAGACCTAAGAGTTGTGGGGATCCTCAGGCTCCATTCTTCCTAAATGACATTTACAAGCATAGCTGAGAGCTCTTGCATAGTTAAGGACATTAGTTTATCAATATGGCTTTCAAAGGGTAGGACTGCATGTGATACATTTAGAAATGCATGTGCTGGATTTTACAACACTTTTTTTTTTCCTTTTCCTTTTTCTTTTCTGCCTCTCCCTACAGGAATGGGTTTTGGAGACCATACAAACACCTTCTGTGGCACTCCTGAATTCCTGGCTCCAGAAGTCCTGACAGACGTTTCATACACTCGGGCAGTAGACTGGTGGGGATTGGGTGTACTCATTTATGAGATGCTTGTTGGTGAGGTAAGACCACCTTTCTCTAACAGCATCTCACCAAGCAGTCTTGGGGAAGATTGTACCTGATCATAGGAAGTAAAATTTTGGTGAAAGTGGCCAACAGCCATTCAGATATTTAAAAATAACTTCAGGCATGTTTGGGAGTTCCTCATGCATTTAAATTATGAGTTTTCTAATTGTTGTTTTTATTTATTTATTTTTGAAAACAGTTCTAGTAGTCTTACCCTGGCCTTTTGGTTATTAAAATTTAATATTTCTATCACATTTTTCTCGTTTGTAGTGCCTGCCAAACGCTAGTTAATCTTTACAACTTCCTCCTATGCTCATCTCTGTTTTGTAGCAAGAAACAGGTGCTATGTGAGTTAAGTAATAAAATGTCACAATTGCAGTCACCATTCCCTGGAGATGATGAGGAAGAAGTCTTTGACAGTATTGTCAATGATGAAGTCCGATATCCACGATTCCTTTCATCTGAGGCACTTTCTATAATCTGCAAGGTAATGGGCTAGGGATTTTTTAGCATCTTGAGAAATTTGCATTTATCATAAGTAGATCCAGAGGGGACATTCACTATTCGGGCCAGATAGCATCTGTGTGTGTAATGTAGAGCTGCCTACACAGGCTAAGGAAATATTTAAAATTTACACATGTAGTTATTTTCCCTTTATTTTTTTTTTTTTTTCTTTCTACACAAATGCTACTCTTCTGGCTAAGGATGACTAAGCAGGCTTATTACTGAGGCCTGTTGCTGCTAATTTTAAAATGGAGAAGCATTGCTTCAAGGGCAGGAATATCAGAGTAATTTGGAGATGGTTTGATCAGTTTTTAAATAAGAGCTGTTCATCATGTGTGCACAATTAAAATGAGATGCTACATGCAGTTTATAGCAGCTATCGTATTGATATTAGCAAGTTGTTTACAAGGTACTAGTCTGAGCTATTGCCGGCAGTTTTAAGACCTTGCCGCAAAGGGAGTATGGCAAGACACTGAAGGCTCCCATCTCCTTCTCTGCCCCCACCCCAGAGTATTATTTCTGCCCATCCTTGTTCCAGTTGTTTAATTTTGGACTGATTTTTTTTTCAGCTGCTTCAGAAATGTCCAGAGCGTAGACTGGGAGCAGGGGAAAGAGATGCAGAAGAGATTAAAATCCAAGCTTTTTTTAAGGTAGAAGCTCCCTTTATTCCGCCCCTTCAGCTCTTGTATTTAAGCTGAGAATGATTTGCCTTTCTGTTGGTGATGAGGCAAATTTCCATTAGTTATCAGTTATATCTTAATGGCAGCTTCTGTTGCACCTTGTTGCTCTAGTTAGGAATAAATGTTTCAAGTCATGTTGGAAATGACATTCCCCCAAGAGTTTACTGGGATCTGTAAGCTTCCAAGACCAGTTTGTTATTTCCAGTTGTGCTACTTTTACATACAAATACACCTACCTTATCAGCCATCAGCAAATATCCCTTTTTATATCAAACTGCAACAGTCAAAGATGCTGTCTAGTGATGACAATGATTGCCAGTTACTCTATTTGATGGCACCTGCACTTGCAGGATGTACATGAGTCATAAGAGAAATTGAGGTTAAAGATGCATTTGCTTTGGTTCAAGGGTGCATAGCCATCTAGGCAAAGATGTTACTAGAAGTTATTAGACTCACAGCATCTGGCTGGCTTTGCACTGGAGTAAACGAAGAGCTCTTAATGTTGGCACAAGTTGCTATGTAAATCTGCTGATGTGCCTGGCCATGGCTGCAGTTTAGTTTTGTCCTTACTGAGTATAGTTTGAACTGTAGTATGTTCTGATGCATAGTCTATGTTAGAATAGCATAGCATAGGCTATGTAGAAAGTGGAATTTTTTAGTTTTGTTTTGTTTTTTTTTTTTTGGGGGGGGGGCTTTGGGGATTTTTTTTTTTTTTGTGCTTAGTAGAAATTATGACTTGTTGCAAATGATTTGGGAGACAGGCTGCAATCCTTCCTCTTTCTACTGCATATTTCGTAAATAATCTTAGTGTCAATCTGGCCTGTTCGCTTTGTTCTTTACAGGAAGTTGATTGGGATGCCTTGTTTGCCAGGAAAGTGAAGCCCCCTTTTGTGCCCACTTTAAGAGCGCCAACTGACATTAGCAACTTTGATGAAGAGTTTACCTCGCAACAGCCCATTCTGACTCCTCCAGAGGAGGTTGCTCTCCTAACTCGTAAGGAGCAGGCTATCTTCAAGGATTTTGACTTTGTCTCTACGGATCTTTTAGATGTTTGACTGCTGTGGTGTAAGAAATCTGAACAAGTTGTTACCATCATGAGTTTCTAGAGACAACTTGACATGGCAATGGAAAAGTCAAAAGAATTCGTAGAAGTGGTGGTGCTGATGACCCTAGGAAGAGTGTCTTACAAACTGAGTTGTTCTACTGTGTTTCACTTTCAGTTTTTGGAGATACTGAATGGATATTGAAGGGATATTGAATGTGAATAACCTTAAGTAGTAGTCCATTTTTGACTGAGTGTCATCTGCCGCCATTGAATAGGTATGGAAATTTGGAATTTAAACTAGACTTAATGAAATCAAATCTTCTCTGCATCCCAGGTTACTCTTTGCAAAGAGCCTCAGTAAGTGGCATAGCTCTTAAGTGGCCTAACAACAGGGGGAGTTACTATATCCTGCCTGTTTTCTAGAAGAGATATGCAGTGTTTCTCTGTGTAATGTTTCTTTTTTATCCATTCCTGTTCATAGGTATGTATGCAAGGGACGGAATGGATTTTAGTACAACCAATGAAGTTTGGTAATAATCCAAATGAACTATCTTAAGGAAAAAAACTTCTACTTATCTGATGATGCTAAATGTTAGCTATTGTTTTTAATGGTAAAAACCTCACAGCTTTGCACATGCTATTTTTTTTGAAAATAAAGATACTTTTCCTTATAATGAAGTCATAACTTTTCATCTCCTTGGTGTTAGTTAGCTGAATGTGTTTCAGATTAGGACCATCAATGTTCTGCTCAACAGAAAAGGTTTTGGTTTTTCTGTGTAAATATCATGGTAGTATTTTCTTTCTTCTTTCCTTCTTTCTCATTCCAGTTGTCTGGACATACTGCATGATGTGATCACTTATCACATCCAAATGATTGCAGGCAAGTTTTCTCATGATGTTTCTATCTATGCATAGTTCTGTATCTTTTTTGGAATAGCTAATATAATGACAATTTTATTGTTGGAAAATGAATAAGCTTAAGTTAATTTGTCTGGTAACCTATCATGTGTAGTTAATGCTTGATAAAGATGCATTTTCTTCTCTTATTCATTATATTAGCTTGTAGAGCAAAAGAAGGAAGGGTATCTAGAAAGGAAATATTTCACTAAAAAGAACTAGGCACATATAGCTATTACTCTTTGGTTTATCTTCAACAGAGGTAGACAGAAGCTGAACTCTCATTAACTGTGCTATTTCTGGAGATAAGGCTGGAGTGCAGCCAGTGAGTAACCCTCATTAGACCAGCCTTGGTATAAGTGCTTCAGGATTCAGAGAGGTAAGAACAGTAAGAGTATATATTACTGTATAACAGAAATCACACTATTCCTATTTCCTATTGTCAGAGCCAAGTGCAATTGCTGGAAATTCCAGAGTATCCTTTCAACCTCCTGCTTCTGCCATGTAGTGTAAGGCAGGATATGCATCTTCTTCACCTTTGTTTAAACAGTAATGGTTGGTTTGTTTCTGGTGCCTATAGTGCTGTTTTGTGGCTGTTTTAAGGCCAGGGCTACGATAAAGATGCAGAGTGAGTTGTTAGTACAGGTGAAGCTTAGAACTTGGGGTTCAAAGGAAGAGGCATAAAGAACCACAAAAGGTATATTTAATCTTTTAATAGTTTATAGTAGAGTAAAAAGACTATAATTTACCATCCACAAGCATTTAACAAAGAATCACCAAACAGAGTAGTAATGTGTTTTGAGTATCATTTGTCTGATAACTGAAGAACCAGTAATTGCTAAGTGGCAGATGAGCCATAGTTTGGTAGATGCTACACTGATACGGATAAATTACACAATCCTTTAGGGATTGTACATCGTTATGATGGAAAGAAATTCTTGAATGTTTTGACAGCCCTCTGGGAAGAGCTTCTGCCCTGAACAAACCAGACTGGACATAAATTACAAGCTCTGGAACTGGCCAAAAAATGGGATCCTCCAGCTGTTTTTATGGTGCTTTTGGATTATAGCGCTTTATCAGTGACTCTGCACTTCCCTTTCCTGAGTGCTCATCAACCCTGAGTGCATCCTACTGGCTTGCTATATGCGCTCCTGAATTGGTGTTAACTCCTGAGTTAAGGAATTCAAGGCACAAAATAACTTTAACTAAGACTTTTTTACTGAAAAAAAAAAAAGTTGTGACTAAAGTTTGCATCGCAGGCTTTTTTGCTTTTAAAGCTGAGAGGAGAGGTGCTTATCCCAGCCTTCTTTGTAGTCCTTCATGGAAACTTGAAGTGTGAACTATTACAATGGAAAACAAGTAATCTTGCTCCTATCCTAAAAAGCTCTTGACACCCCCCAAGACCACAGAAATAAATAGGACCTAGAATCTTTCCTCACATTGAAACTTTGTATTCTTTTTTTAAAATTTTACTAAGATGTTGAGGTAGCAGTATTACCACTAGTGTTACTTGAGCAATGCAAGAATTAACACCTCCACTATTAGTTTAGTATTTTTCCTGTCTGTATATATAGTAAATTAAGTAAAGGCTCTTTGCCCCAGAAGCTACAATAAAGGCTAAGGCATGAAGCTCTCTGCAGAAATAACGTGGTAGGCAAGAGTTGCTTTTGTGTCCAGTAAAACGTGAATGGCATCATTCTTAGCCAGATGCATTTGAAATAGTGTCTGGACTGTGTACAGTTTTCTTTTTTTTAAGTTGATGCTGCTGTTAGGAAGTGAGTCAGGGCATGACAAAGTATTAGGCTAATTCTCAGATAAAGTTTGTGCCTTAAAGCTGTTTCTTATACACATTAACATTGTCACAAAGATTTGAGGCTTAATAAGCCTGTAAGACTTAAGCATGTATTCAAAATTAAATTTGCTTTTGACTCTGTATTTACTCAAAATTTTTCAGTTTGTCCAGCACTACTGACAAGGCATGGTGGTTCTCATAGTGAGAACTATGTTGAAGAAAGGCCACATTATATTATATTGAATTACATTGATTCTGGCTCACTTGTTTGTAACAGCTGCTCTTTCCTAGCAGCAATACAAAAGGGAAACTTTAGGGAGCAGAAGTGCATGTACCTTTTCACACTATTCTTGCATTTCTTCTGAAGAGATCTGGACGCAGTTAACAAAAAGGAAGTAAATTTAGAGAGAGACTTTTGCTTAGTCCAAAAAAAAAAATCTGACCTTCCCAGAACCAATGCCTTTCCTTTAACAGTGCTATTCATATATAAAGGATAATCTTGATTATCGTTCTTGAAATGTAATTTGCTTTTATGGATGGGCAGGCTGTGGAACAAGTTGTATAGTTCATTATATACTTAAGTTCCATGCAAGGAAACAGCAGCACTTATGTTAGTAAAACGTCATCCAGCAACCTGCAGTTGTGTTGGCATGTTACTAAGTAGGTCCTACTGTGACTAGACAAGTTCACTGTCCCTGTGAAAGTAGATTTTCTCCCATGCAGTGAAGTGGCATGAACAGAAGAATCTCCAAAGGTTGAGGATTACCCCTTGGTCAAAGGGATTCTCCAACTCTGAGTGTTTCAGGTAGGAGATGCGATGATGTGACATGAATTCCCAGGTGGTGGTGTTGCATGAGACCAGGTAGAGGTGTGAAATAAGCAGCAATAGGACTACAATTGTGAATATGACTATCAGGAGGAAGGACATGATGAGGAAAATGTTATGCTGCAGCCAGTCCCAGGATGGTTCAAAGTAGAGACCTGACCTTTCAATTCAAAGAGAAACACGCTCAAGGTTAAAGAGGTAAAACTAAATTACATAAGCCAAACAAACATGATAGAACATTTAAGTTTGATTCACAAATAGTGAACTTCTGATATACTACAGAGATGTTAATATGCTATAAACTCTTAAGAGACTGCAGCAGTGGTGACTTAAAATCTAAGAAGTTTAAAAGAAGCTGGTTTTCCTAAATGAGATAAGTAATCTTCTTCAGTTAATTCCTGTCCTGAACAGGTGTACGGCTGAAAGCCACTTAGAGTTTCCAGTACTTCAATTTGTAAATTAAAGATTGTATTACAGTAAATGAGGCAAAATTCATTAGGTTAATAATTCTGTTAAGCTTAAAGCAGAGATGAGCAACAAAACCCAAATCATCAAATTCTGCTTAATTATGGATCAGCTACTTCTTAAAGAGAAGGGGCTCTGTCTGCGTTATTCCTCAGCAGATTAGGGGTCTCGGAGCTGATCAGTATGCAAAAGAAGGTGAAGATGCAAAGTTAATCTAATCACTGCTCTGTTCTGCACAAAACCTTCAGTAGGGCTGTAGGAGCACCAAAAGGAGTGGCCAAACTGCTGCCTTCATAACTTACCAAGCAATATACCAAGCCCACAGCAGAACTACAAGCTGCACACTCAAGTAGACTATGAAGAGAGGGTGATTCCTCTCTCCTACACAGTTCTCAATCCAGGGACAGTGATGGTCATAACGCCGGACACAGTGCTGGCACAGCTGGCAGTGCTTGGCTCGCATTGGTTGCTGCAGAAGAAACAAAACACTAGCAGTAGTCCACTCCTGTTCAACTCCGTTTTGTAGAAAAGAGCATCATGCAAAACTGTCCTATTTTACAGCAAGGTAGTCCCCAAACCCCACTCCCTCTTGAGATTAAGGTACAACATAAACATGACTAGAACATGGGGATTATGATTCTTTGGTGCAAATCCAAAGGGATGAGATTCAAATTAAATGACTCTCCTGCACCTATACATTTTCTTTATTAACTACTTATAGGGGAAGCCTAGTGTGGGAAGTAGGGAAATGCAGCCAATCAGTTTATTCAAATAGCCTGTAGCTATTCAGGAAAGCATGAGCAGTTGAGGTGAAAAACTAGGACCACTGCTATTGAATGAGTGTGCAGGCATCAGATGTCTTTAGGGGACTGCATAGAGGAGGGAAGCATGTCTACTACTGTATGAGCACAAGGCACTTGGACAGGAAAGCAGCTCAAGTAATAGGGCAGAGAAGGTGAAAGATACGGCTGAGGAAAGTAATGTGGATGTGCCTCCTAGGATTTGTTCCCTGAAGCCAGTTTATCCTCTTGCAACAAGGTTATTTCTTTTGGCAGATACTCTTCAGAAATTCATGGAAGGTGGGATAGTACTGGATTTTCCTTAAACTGATAAGAAGCACTTTGAAAACAGGCATTTCTAGGCTTTAGGCAATCTCTTTGAAGAACTAATTAATTGTTCTGATTTTTCTATTCATGCTATGTTTTACAGTTCAGGTTAATGTTTTGTTGTTTCTAGGCTTTCAAACAAGCTCACAGCTACTAGCAGTTATTATAAGTTGTGTTTATTTGCCTTTCTGACTCTCTGTCAAAATGTCCTCAAGATGAGCTTTTTTGACAATACAACAAGGTCTGACTGATGTGACAATAAGAATGTAGAATATAATTTTCTCATGGTGGAATAGAGCAAAAGCAGATACTTGTTTCTATAAGTTAGGGACTTTTTTCAACTTTGGAACATGAGCACATGTGCCAATTTCCATCGTTGCATTTTTAGTTGCATAATCCACCTGGATCACTTTTCAGTTTAGGATTGTACTTGAAAGCCATTTGCTAGTTTTATTTGCTTTTGCTGTGATCTTTTTTTTCAGCAAGAGAGTGATGCTGTGACAGAATTAGTCAGATCTGCAATGCCCCCAAATCACAGAACAGTGAGGAGCAATGGCTGAGCAGGAAAACACAGGCATCACCGCTGTACAAAGATGTTGTTAAAGGATACAAACTTTCTAATTAGCCATTCCTTTCTAGAACGTCAGGAATACCTACCTTCACCATGCAGTAGCCACAACGCCGCATCTTAACATTGCTTGGAAGTGCAGGTGTCACCATACTTTGTTCTTCAGTCTTTCCTGGCTACAAAAAAGACAGAGGGAGTGACTAAGGATGCTTCCTGTGCTGCTGTCTGAAGTAACAGCAGCTATTAGCCCATTTGGCATGACTGAGCTGTCTGGATCCTTTTACTTCATGAATATACAGTGCTTGTTATCTCTTATCATGAGGAATAATTCCTGGAGAAGTACAGAAGCTGCTGTGTAAGTACTGTTCCGTGACTCTCCACTTCAGATAGTTAAGTTATAGCCAGAGAGAACAAGTTACTATAACCATTCAAATGAATGCTTGTGTTCAGGCAGAAATAATTGTTGATAAGATACCACCTGGATCCCTAAATTACATTCTGGAACATAAACAAGCAAAATTAGACTCTGCTTCCAAACACAATCATGTGCTTTCAGGAAAAGCAGTGTTACTTATTCATAATCCAGTCATTTATATTAATGGTAGAAGGCTAAAACTGAGAACACATGTTGCTTTTGTCCTACACAGTCACTAAGGCAGTAAAGCTGGCGTAGGCTACCTCTCAGTTGCTGTAACTTTGCACCTTCATTTACCTTGCTGTTACCTGTTTCTGTGTCTGCTCTCTTAGAGGACAACAGATCTGTAAACAGCTCAATAAATAGAGCTGCCAGGAGTCCTTCCTTCCAAGCTTGCTGTTCAATTAGCAGCGCTGTTGGCACACACAAGGCCTGTATGCGCTCTACCACAGGACACTGCAGCCTCGGAGGCTGGAGAACACCTGCACTGAGGCGGCGCAGCGTGCTTACAAAGGGAGAGTGCTCTTAAAGAGGCACTTAAAGTCTGGGTGAGTCCTACTGTTTTTGCAGAATATGAACCAGAGACTCTTAACCTTAATCCCCGAAGGTCTGTGCTATCTTTCTTTCATGCTAAATGCAACAGAAACAGTTTCAGACTGTTCTTATCTAGCACAGTAGGGAAAAGAGGGGAAAAGGAAGACAAAAAGCCTAGAGCCTTTTATAGTCCCACCGTTTTCATTTTTATGAATTTAATGATTTACCTGGACTTCCTCGTCTGCCTGCACAAAACCCGGATCCATGAGGGACACCTTAAAGTAGAGCAGGACGGAGCACAGAACCAGCAGGACAAAGACCAGAGGCTGCAGCAGCTCGCCATGCTCCTCTTGCCTTTGCAGGTCTGTAAGTACCCCCAAAAAACAGGAGAGCAGTCATTCCGTGCAAAAAGCGTAGGGATTTTCTCCCTGCCTCGAGCGAAGGAGTCACGCAGCTTAGCGTCCGGGGCGCATCTGCGCAGCCCGGGAATTGATGAGTAAAGGGAATTAATGCTGTGATTTAGTGCCGGTTCCCGCCCGAGGTGTGTAACAGGGGAAGATAACCACGCTGCGAGGCTCGCCGCCTCCCCCGGCCCCTGGCAGCGCTTCGCCGCCGCTCAGCCCGCGCCTTCCCCCGCCGGCTGCTGGGCGGCGCCGGAGGTAACGCGGCCGCTGGAGCCGCCCCCGGCGCCGGGCAAACACCGCGGGACGTGGAGGGAAAGGGAAGGAGCGGGGATGGGGAGGAGGCGGGGGGGGGGGGGGGGGGGGGGGGGGGGGGAAGCGGCCGCCGCGGCGTCGCCTCAGCGCAGCGGGCGGCGCGGCCTCACCTGTGCGGTGCAGCAGCAGCCCCAGCGCCACGGCCGCGCTGAGGGCCGAGTGCACCGCCCGCAGCCCGCCGGCCCCCATGGCGCCCGCCGGCCCGGAAGGGCGGGCAGCGCCGCCGCGGGCGGGGCCGGGCCCGGCGGCCGTTGGGCGGTGTCGCCGGCGCGGCCCTCCCGCCACCCGGGCTCCTCTCTCCCCCCCACCCCGAGCCGCCTGCCCGGCAGGGGTTCGCCCCGCGGGGTGGCCCTGGGCCTCGGGGCGCTTCGCTACGTTGTTAGGTGCCTTGACAGCAGCGGGGGGAACTGGGCACGTCTGGAGAACAGTTCTCCGTGGAAAGCGAACATCTCGAAGTAGTTGATCTGCGCTTTAGATGTGCTTCTCTCTCTTGCTAGCAATAGAAAAGCCAAGATGACTAGCTTAGGTGTACACGTTTGCACTTTGAGTGGCTGTCTGTTGAGGGGAGATGAATCTCACCACAGGCCTACAAAAGCTTTGAAATCAGTGGTTTATCTCAAGCTCTTCAATTCTAGCATAGATGCATCTTTGCTGCTCTTTTTTTTTTTTTTTTTTTTTTTTTTTTCATTTTTGTTACCCTCCTTCTCAGTAAAAGCTTGGAAGAAAAGTATTCCTTGTAATTTATCCTCCAGCACCTGGAAAGCAGGCAATTCCTTGGTACTGTTTAATGATAAATTGGGTATGTAGCAGCATTTATGATTATTTCAGTCTGCGTTTTAGATTTTTTTTTTTTTTTTTGTGACCACCTGCTCATTCCTGCAGAGCACCAGGCCCCACAGGTCACTTGAATTGTTTATGCAAGAGAAAGTGTTGAAATGTTGACAAAAATTATAGTCTAACTTTACCTTCCCCAAAATCATTCAAATCCCTTTTTATTTTATTCCCCCCCCCCGGCCCAGGTAAATGCAAGAGCTACAGAAATCCTCTCTTAGAAACCTCGTAGACTGGACCAGTGCTGGTTAAGCCTCGTACTAGAAGTTCAGAGACCATCCTGCCTCCTGCATGCTTTAAATATCCTAACAATGTTTCTGTTCCTTTAATTGCAAAGGAAGCCTTTCAGAACAGTAGGAAGCTCAGCACAGTAACACCAGACTCTGTCTACAAGCAGAAAAAAAGGTGAGTAGTGTCTTTCTGTTTATCTTAGAGAGATCTAAAAGCTAAAGCTTAATGAAGGCAATTTAAGTAGTAACAGTATTACCCATTTCAAAGTAGAAACATTCTAATATTCCAGAATAATTTGTCCTAAGGAATGTATTCTCTTCCTCTTTGTGATTGGAATAATTTGGGGTGTGTTATGCTTTTTATCTTTCCTTAAGGCTTTGAAACCTGTCTTACAGAAATCAGAGTTTATCTCTCTCTTAAGGGTTTCAGCCTAATGACTGTCTGGTGGAAATTAGGCTTAGTTCCAGAAAGCCTCTATTAGCAGGTTTCTGAGGAGAGAATCTAGATTCGTATGGCATGTACCCAGCTCGAAATTTCATGCTGCTGGAAGCATGTACCCTTACAATGATGCATTTTCAGTTCCCTAGAGGCAATTCAGTTTCAGAGCATTCCTTCTCCTGTTTAATCCACTTAAACTCTCTAAAGTATCAGACTCTATGGTGACCACTGAATTCCCTGGGAGCTGAACTCCTGCAGGATCAGGCTCTTAAGAAGAAACTCATGCTGGCATTAAAGCAGATTGACTGTTTGTTTTAAACTAGAAATCTTTTAAGCTAGAAGTCTTAAGCTAAAAGTTTAAGCTAGAAGTCTTTTCTTAAGTATTCAGTTTCTGCCAGTTACAAAGCTTAGATTCACAGATCCATTACAGAATTTAGTAACAATCTGTAAATGAAATATTGTTCTGATTTGTTTTCCTCTCACATTGTATCATAATGATACTCTCTTCCTTTGTGCCTCCTTTCTATTGAAAAACAAAACTACATCCCCTGGAGTGGTGAAAGCAACTGCATCATCAACACAAGGCAGTTCTTTCCATTTTTAATGAAATATATGACAGCAAAAGAACAAGTAAAGTACCTAAATAAACCATATTCATAGACCAAAGGAATAAGACATTGTTAAGCACTAGGTTTAATGCGCAACAGGTATCCCAATGGATACAACAGAAAAAATAATTCATTCAGAATTGTAAGGAAGCAACATTTGTGTATTACTGTGTTTTTGCTTGGTTTCACCATGTAAAAGCATTTGAACCAGGCTTCTCAACATTAGGCAAATCAATGGACAGAGTAAAAGCAGCAACTTGCTCATTATAACTGAGATTATTTTCTTGAACCAAAACAAGGAAAGATGTATTTGGCTAGCTTAAAAACTTTTTTTTTTTTAAAAAAAAACAAAAAACCAAGAAATAAATTAGAGAGCAATTTTGTGATAATTATTTGAAATCAAAATATATTCTGTTAAAGTGAAGTGTTTCAGTTCAGGAAATCTTACTTATTCCTTTTTCAAAGTGCTGCCTTCTCAGCCAGCATCTATGTCACTTTTCGTCCATCACTGACAATTGTTAACATTGGTGCTTCATACCCTCTGGTTGTTGTGGAGACCAGCTGTTTTCTTACTTTTAATTCTTTTTTTCCAGCACAAGCCATCATTTAACAGCTGAGCTATGTCAGGCTTCTCCCTCAGCAATCGCAAGACCATGTCAATTCTTCAAATTAGTGCCTATCTCTTCTGCCCTTCTTACTCCAGTGATTGGAGGGGAAGAGGTTCACAGCTCCAGAACTTTTCCTCATCATCATCTTTTGCAGAGACCAAAGCGATCCCAACAGGAGCCCAGTGCAGGTAACAAGCTGGGTAGGGTTCAGTACTGAACAGATAGCATTTGAGCCAGCAGGTAGGTACAGGGTGATAACAACCATGATGCAGATGGGACAGATTTGTGGTGTTACTAATAGCCATGGCCTTTAGTCCTTAACCTTCTTGGCTTGGTCCAGATGAGCAAGTCAGTTTCTCCCACAGATTTTGTAAAATGGAAGTACCAGCTTGTTCTCTTACCTATTCCAGACAAAATGGCAAACATCTGACATCTGACTCAGGACTGCAGTGTCATTGATCTGGGCCACTGAGACAAGGAGACGCCCTCCAGGCAAGAAGGAAATTACTTACAGAGGTTTCCTTTGTTGGCACAGTCTCTGCAGACAACTACTGAGTTGTGCTCATGCTCTGCCAATGCTAAGCTATTGAATAGTAAATGAAATGTAGGAGTGAAAACATGAAAGCATAAGAGTGTGAAGGGGACAGCTACAGAACACAAGGTGTTCTTCTGCCATATCTAAACATGTTATGAACAGCTTTTCAGCCTGATTTTCATTTGGTAGATATAACCACATTCTAGTGTTCTGGGAAGGATTGGTCCTTAGCTCTTTAATTCTCTCTGTGCAATTAAGTCTCCTGGTTCATTCCTTTGTTCCAGCAAAGCTGGAAGGACTGAGAAGCTTCTGTATAGTTAACTGGTGAGCATTTCAGGGTATCCAGCTTCCCCTTTTCATGTAAGACCTTCATAAAAATCTTCCACTTTGCTCTCCCCTTTGCAGAATACTGATGTGATGGCTGGAGACAACTGTCTTGTTCTGTCCTGAGCATTGTGTTTACAGCAGCAATTCGTTAGCTCCTCTTTGCCTCCAAAAAGTGCTTCAGGTCATGGCACACTCCTTAAGCCTAAGGTTCAACAACTCCTTTTGTTTCACAATTAGGGAAACTGAAGTACAATGTAGTTTCAAACTTCAAATCTTAGGCATTCCTGGATTAAGCTCAGATATTTGAGGACACCTTTCTCTCTTTTGCTCCTTACTGAAAGGGAAACGTTATTTGCCATCTCACAGAACTTACTGGCTTGAAGAAATAGAAACTTGTAGCCAAAGCTCTCCAACAGGGATGCTATTTGTTTTTTTAGTGCTGTCTCTGTAGTTGATCTTGCTGGTGGCCTAACTGAAAAGCTTCCCTTTCCCCCTGGGAGCAGTGACAGACTTCATAAAGCTAAGCTCTTCTTTCAGGATGGCCCAACTGACTTCCTTAATCTCCATGTTGTTTTTAATTCTCATTAAGGTGCAGCATGCCTAGAAGGCTCTGTAGGACTTGCCTGATGATATATGAGCAGTGAGGATCGAGTTTTTTTTTTTTTTTTTTTTTTTTTTAATATATATATATATACATTGTTAAATAAATGTTTTATATAGCTTGGAACTGGTTGGTTTGGGCTTCTGCAGTCCAGCTGCAGCAGGTGGGACTTCAGTAATGACCAAACTTATAGGGGGTACAAGATTGAAGAAACTCAGACCCCTTAAGTCCTGATCTAGATTGAACCAAGCCATCATTAACCTTGGTGCAGTTTTGCCAAAAATCTCAGGGTGAAACCTAGTTGTTTGGCTCTGGTTACAGTGCAAGGCTGAATTCTGCTCCAGCTGAAAACTCCTGAGCTCCAGCTGACTCTCCATCATGGCAGCTGCATGCTGGGGACACAGGTTTTTGATACCTGTCGTATTTGTGATGTGTCCCTTCTGCTCCACTCCCACCTCCCCAACATAGTCAGAATCCTGAGTGCTTTTGTCACTTAAGATTTTGGTGCTAGCAGCTTTTACTATATGGGCATTAAAGAAGAAGAAAGCCTCTTGGGCACTGTCACATGAAGCAACTTAAAAATGACAGCACTAAATGGAAAATAAAATGAGCAAAGCCTGACTCCTCTGATGCATGGAGGCTACTCAGCAGTATTCGCAGCCTCTCTTAGATTTGCATCTATGAGAAAGATTAACAAGCATTACATGGAAATCAGATCTTAAAATCAGCTTCCCTGTCTCAAAGCTTGTACAGACACAAATTCTTGAGGAATAATAATAAGAGAGAGAAAAATACATTTGAATCAAATGACTGCAAAAAAGTGTAATTTGTCAAGTTTTGCAAATCATAAGAAAACAATTCAAAAGTGACACAAAAAATATGTATTTAAAAATACTTAAAGAAAAAAATACAGAGCTCACAATATCAAAACAAATGACATGGTTAAAAAGAGAAAAAAAAAGATATTGAGTAACACCATGTTGGCAGAAAAAGTAAACCTCTGCAAGGCAGCTGTGTCCTGTCATTTAAAGTGTCAGTTTGCATCTCTAGGAGCTCCCTATAATGTGCTCAGCAATGACAGCATTAACTGAGCATTAGAAGAACCTGTCATAGCAGCAAGTCAAATCTGAGAGCAATGTATATGAGGGTAGAGAGCAGTGAGGTTTACTGTGCTATCTCAGAGGCCCGAAATGTCCTAATTCTCATGGCCATGATTTTCTCTTGTTGCTACCAGTCATAAAATCCGTTCCAAGGTTAGAAGGTTTGTGAATCATGAAAGAGCTATGACAAGCAGAGGGCTCTTAAGCATGGTTTGCACAATGTGGTATTGAAAGCCTGGCTGTGAGATAAACCTTGGCCTTTGCCTTCTTGAACCATTATAATCTGGAGTGTCTTACAGGTGAAGAACACTTTAGTGGGACTCTCATCTCCATCAAGAGCAATGGTGCTGGTATGAGTGGAACTGCACTGGTTAGTGCTGGTGAGAGTCAGGTAAGAATAGGGCCTTTTGTACCTCAGAAGAGGGGGAAGGAAAACGCTTGGGGTGGAACAAGAGGTGCTATCTCATGGGATCACCCACCAAAGAGTGCCTGGAGACTCTCCAGTCTCAAGAGGATGTCAGCACTTCCAAATACAGCATTTGTGCTTTCTACAGGGGGAGACCAATTTGCCACTGAACGTGGGTATCTCTAATGCAGACCAAAGAAGAATAAAACCCTTCCAGTCCATTACTGGAACTTGCACAAATGTTACAAGCTGCTCTTGCCTAGGGCCTAGTAGAGCTTATCACGATGAACAGAAACCCACTCTCTGGCATTTGTAGCCCTTCCCCATAAAACAGAACACAACTAAAAAAAATGGTGAAGGACTGTAATTAAGATATGTAGCCCTTTGTGAACAAACCTTGTTCCTGGTTGCACAGGTTCACTTGAGAGAAATCTCTTTGTTGCCAAAGATGTGCAAATGGAGCTGGTCATCCCTGAACTTATGAGTCTGGGTCAGCTGATAGATCCTACTGTACTGCCAAGGGGACAAAACAGAACTCTTGACATCAACAGGAATGTTTTACTTCTGATAGACCACATACAGTTAGCAGTGCTTCCACTAACATGAATCTTCTATAAAAACCCATATGGGAATGAATAGACTTGAAAAAAAAACTTTCTTCTCTGTTTGCACTATTTACAAATATTATTAAGAAGGTCAGTCCATTTGGTCTAACTCTCTGGTATCAAATCCCCCAACTTCTCTAAGCAAATAAATAACTTATCGCTGCCTGTAACCCCATTCAGTGGCCAATGCCAATTCAGGACTGGTGTTCTTGTGGACATTATAGGACCTCATGCAATACAGCCAAAGGAATTTTCTAAAAAGTGGGAAATTAAAAATGTCATGCTAGTGATCACACAACTAGGTCTTCAAGCTCATGGTCATTTGAGGCTTTCTGTGTGGTCTAAAAAAAGGTTAAGAGATACATAATGTAGTTGTCTGGTTTTTGGTTTTTTTATACAGAAGTCATACACACAAAACTTCAATCTGAAACTTCATAACGAAAAAGTCCACTAATTTAATGAAAGCATTTTGTTGTGCAAAAAGTCCCTCCCCCCTCCCCTGTTCACCTTCATCTACTGAGGGTCTCACACACACACATAAAGTTTCCTTCCAACAGCCAAGTTGGTAAGAAAGAGTCCTCCCTATATACAGTGAATTAGAGAGAAGCTGGATACAGTGCTGGCAAGAGGCACTAGATGATTGCCTCTATCTGGAAGTGTCCATGTTCTCCTCCTTAAAGTTACTGCAGTGCTCTATAACTTTCCTATGGATAAAACAAGGACAAGGAGAGAGGGTTTAGTTAAAAGCTTATCATGTTACAGCTCTGGGCCAATAACAGTAACATAAGGAACTGTCCAACAGTGTGATCTCTATGTAAATGTATATTGCTTACACTAAGCAGTCTTTCCTGAGATATGCATCAACCAATATTTGAGTCTAAACCAGTACACTCCACAAAAGCAGTTTAGAGCTCAAAACTGCAGTTCATCTCCTCTGAACTGAAAGCCATGTTAGCATACATCCAGATCTGTATGTGACCATTCATTCATCACCCCCATACCCAAATAATCAGATAACTTTGAATCGCATCAGGAAACACATATATACAAAAATATGTCATTAATTCTTCTGTCATCTGTCCTTGCTTTTGCATTTGGGAATTTACCCTTCTTGTGGTGTCCCATCACCTTTTCACTTTCTAATCCATACGCAATCTGCTTAAGCTGTAATAGTATTCTGCTGTCTTCTGTAGGCTTTTGTCACCTCCAGCATTTAGCAACCCTTCAGTTATAGTGAACATCGGCTGCCCACCCAAAAGGCATGTGTTCCCATATAATCCCTACATCTCTTTTATATTCTTCCTGCAGGTATGAAATTATGGCTCTCAGATTGTCAGTGATTAGAATCTGCAACTGGTGTTTAAAACTCTGAAAGCATGACTCCAAAGGAAGGTCAGATAAGAAAGGTAAATTGGGGAAGCTCATGCAGGTGGAGCTCTCTCCACCTTTTTAAAATTCTCTGATTTTAACTGTACAGTCAGCTTTTCTGGTGACAGACTGGTATGATGCTGAACAAGGAGCCCACACAAGTATGGAGAAGAGTGATGACTGGAGACTATTAGCATAAGAGATGTAACTAGCAAATCTGGTTCTCCTGACCAACAAGCCACTTCTACAACCCATTTGCCTAGTGTCCCTCAAACCTGTCTGTGTACCAGCCATCAGTTTGTGTACTGCCCCCCCCCCCCCCCAGAATCTCTCTAGGCTCCTGCTTCCATACTCTTATTTTTGCTTGTCACTCATGTTTGCTTCAGCCCTCATACACATCAGTACAGGCCTTTATTTGGTAGCCTTATTTGATGTGGAGAAATAAAAACAAAGCTGAAGCTAAACTGGATGTTTGATGACAGCACATCATTATTTTCCTACCGGGCCATTTCCTTGGTCTCTTGCCGTGCTGAAGCCATTTTAATCATGTCCTTCAGAAGGGGAATCCCACCTTCTTTGATCAGCAGTGGGCAGTACTTGTCAGCTGCAGAGAAAAGAATAAAACAGGTCCCTGTGAACCTTCACAGAGGTGGGAGACAGGGTGGCAGAAGGGGAGCTTGCTGCATGAGAAATCACAACATTTTTTTTTATGGAGTCAGCTTGTTCCAGGTAGCCTGGTTATGTGCACAGCAGACACAGAATCAATGAGAATGTAAGAATGTGGCCAGAAGGATGGAAACATTTAAGGTACTTGCTACACACTACATTTCATTGTTTTTGTTCTGGCTGTGCTGCCTGGGCATTCCTGCACCATTCAAAGAATGTTCTCTCTACCTACATACAGTTAAATTGGGAAGGTGTCTTCTTCTAACAAACTCAGGTTCACAACCCCAACTTTTCCAGTGAAGTGAACGTGTTTTTCTAAAACATGTTTTCCAGTGAAGTGAAAGTGTTTTTCTGGAGTTTTTCTAAAGTAGAACTTACGGTAGACGGAGACCAGGTTATACAGTGCCCAGGTTGCCCAGTGCTGGCTGACTGGAGAGATCCCTTGTGGAAGGAGTCGAAGAATTGGTTCGAATGACCTGCACAGAAATATTGTGTAAGTGAAAAATTCAAAGGCTGCTTCTTTCAGCAGCTTTGGCACTCAAAACAGTACAAACTCTGTGCTCATACATACCACAACAGTAAATCCCACTGGCATATCAAAGACTGTGGCATCAAAGAGTAAGCCTGTGTCACATGGCAGTACTGGCAGGCTTACAGGCCCTACCAACTTAGCATAAACATGCTGCCCAGAGAAACAGGTGCGAATGATTCAACTGAGTCCGGGAACTAATTTCTATGTTGTGTCAGTCATTTCCTTATGACAGCTGAAACCCAGCAGCACTGATCATTCTGTAGAGCAGCCAGAATAAGATTACACCCAGCCAAAGCTGGCTGCTCACGTGCAATGACTTCTCTGTTTCTTCTGGCCACAATAATGTGTCCACACTGCAACTCAAGCACTGGAATACCACTCATTCTGGATCCTTGCCCAGCACTGTGGGAATAGAGAGTACCTGATGCCTTCTTACTGGAAGAGCTTTAGAGGATTCCACCAGTTCTATTAACTTTTGAAATGATTTCTAGGAACTGTGTTTAAATATCCCCCAGAGAAGACTGAAAGCTACAGTGATTCATGTGACTTTCAGAAGGAAATAGACTTAAAGAGGTTAAAAAGGACAGAAGTCTCAGAAAACAAAATAGGTGGTCTCAGAGAGTCAGATCATGGGTTTCCTTAATTATGCAATTTTACCAAAAAGACATGCAGCAGAAATTCTGTTGGGCTCCCACATTTCTCCCATAGGAACTGCCAAACAAGGTGTCTAATTTCAGTAGCCTATATGACACACTTTAAAGGAAGAGGTAAAATTCTTACTACAGAAATGTCCGTAAGGATATTTCTCCTTCATCCTAGGCAGAGCTGGGCTGTGCCTCTTTCCTCCTGTCTGCTGCTGCTTGTTTCCTGTGACAATACTAGCTCTTGGGTAAGTGGGCCAGGCTTCTCTCTTTCTCACCTGTAATTGATATTTCTTCTGGAGTTGATGTCCCAGCTCTGGATAGCTGCCCACATCCTCTTTACTACTTCTTCTCGGTGTGGCTCACATATACCCCAAGCCTCTGGACCATCAAACATGATATGGGAGAGCACACCACAGGCATTATAGGATACCTCAATCCCATCTGCTTTGCTCTCCAACAGGTTGCTACAAAGACAAAAGAAATCATTTAAAGGTGCCTGAACAACCTTACTCTGCATTTCACAGACATAAAAGCATCGTGACTTTGATCTCTACCAGAGATGATCACTGCAGGAAGTATCTCTGTCCTGAAATGGGCACAGTACTCTTCAGGGACTCAATTTGTCACTAGTACTTGTATCCTACCTAAGCCATGCAATCCAAGCTGTCTTATGCTTTCCTTTTAGCTTTTTTTTTCCCTGAATGGGAAAGCAAGCCGATGCATCAAATGTTTAAAAGTTTCCAGGTGATTCAACAGCAGAGCCCCAGCACATTTACCCTGCCTGAGCTCAGCTGTTTGTCAGAGGCATTCACCTGAACACACTGATGAACTGGGAGGTCATAAGCTGTGGGCGGAGCTCTTTCACCTCTGCTACATTGCCCAGGAGTCCCAGCATGTTGCGGTGCAGCTCCTGTTTCTCTGGGAATTCCTAAGAGAAGAAGAGGTGGGATTATACAAAAGCAGGACTGCGAGTGACACTGAGAACAAACCACTCTGGAGAAAGATTGTGCAGTGCATCTAGAAAGGCTGAGTATTTTTGAGTAGTCAGCAATGTTTTTTCTAGCAGATCTCTAATGGGATCTCTATCATTCAAATTATTTGAAATGAGAGAATCAATCACTGCTGCCCTGCTTTGGGCAGACTGTGTTTTTAAGTATAGAATAGGGGAAAAAGAAGGATGATGTGTATGAGAAAGTAAATTTCTCTGATCTACTGGGTGGATGGCTGTGAAAAATAAACTGACAAAATATGCAGGTTTTTATAGTAGGGCTGATTATGCATCAGTTCAGTCAGGGATTGTGCCCAGGCACCTGTATCTCTACTATTAATACCGGTATTCTTCTGGAGGAAACGAGAAATACTTACTTTCAAGCACTCCAAGAAGAGTTTCATGCCACTGTAGTTGAGGAACATCTCACAGTTATCAGGGGTCTCATCAGTGATGTTCCAGAGGGCACTCCAGGAGAACTCCATCACCTGATCACACTATGGAGCCAAAAAGATATGGGCAGAAACAGAGCTTTGCTGATGTGTCAGCCTAGTGCAAACCAAGTACTTGTACTTCATCTCTGGCATCACCTCAGAGAGCTTCATGGCTAAGAAGACCTTGTTGTTTGCTTTAAGATTGTTGGTGAGTGGATTTTTTTTTTATTGTTGTTTTTGCCTCTCTGCTACCTTCCCCCTTCCTCCTTGCAGAGGATATCCTACAGCACCAGCTGAGATGTCTGGTGTTTGGTAGAAAAGTAGGGCTGGCATACTGGACTGATCACCATGTCTGTGTGTATATTTGGGGGAGAAACACTCACCATTTTATCAGCCAGCTTCTTCTGAATCAGCTTTAGCATTGTCTGTGGGCAGAGGAAGGAGAAGAGTGAGAACAGTTCAGATATCACAGAGCTAAAACTGACACCTTTAGGCAGTGCAGGGCTGGCTACAGCCAACTGTAATTTTATGCAGTCTAAGAATTTGACTCTTTGTAGAAAATCTAATTGGTATCTCTTCCTCTGATTCAGTGGGACTGGATTATATTCAGTGTTGCAGGTATTTACAGAGCTGAACTATGTCAGAGTGCCTGAGCTGTTGAGTTTACAGTCAAATCTGTCATAATGTGTGTTAGAAAGTTAGAAATGTGGTAATTTTATCAGAGCAATTGCCTAAGGTGGTATTTGGAAAGCAGTAGGATATGAGTGAACATGAACTGGGAAGCTGGTGCAAACTCAGGGATGATGCTGAAGGAGCTTGGTAAAAGATTGTACCAGTTCCAGAGATTATAATGTAGTGTAGTGAAGAGGGAAGGTATTGGGTCATGCTGCTTCCCTGCTCTCATGCAGAGTCTATCTGTGAGATTCTGATTTCCAGTGCTGGCAAGCCAGTAAGAGATATCACAGGGAGGGACAGGTGCCAGGAGAGCTTAGTACTGCTGGGACATGAGTTCCCTCTTGTGATGCTGTAAGGTTGAATCACTGGCTGGATGTGCTTGGTGGACTGCTGCATGGGAATTGCGGTAGCCTAGGATAAGTATAAGCAGACACCTTGGGACCATACCAACCATGACAAAACCCATCTTGCCCACAGCTTCTTTATGATCGTTGTCCACCTGGCAGACCAGAGCATTACAAAGATGTACGGCGATGCGCTGGATAGACTCGTCCTGCCGGCTTTGGTTGAGGATGTTCAGCAGCAGTTCATTGACTCGGCGGTACTGGAACTCCAGCTCCTCAGGGATGCTGAAATTGCACAGTGTGAGGCAGCAGTTCCGCTGTACCTAGGACAAGAGCAAGCAGGCGCTGTGCTGGGAGACTAAGAAAACATTATCCCATCACCTCATGTTCCCTTGCTGTTTAGTACTGAAACCACTTTCTTGCCTAAATAATACCACTGAAATTTCCGTTACCCTCATATCTATTACTGTGCTTTATCTGCACCCTCCCTTTTCTCTTTTACTGTCATTCTAGTATCACACAATCACCTAGTCTCATCACTTTGTTGCCTATAAACTCTCCGTGCAGGAATTGCCACTCTACAACCTAGTGGCACTGTACTCTATGATGTCAGCTAGCTAGCAGTACAGTGCCTTAGAATAATATTACTTTCTGCAGATTCAAGGGCCCCAGTGCATGCACATCTTAATCTCTTATTACCACAATTGGTGCTAAGTGTCTATGCTGTGGGCTATATGTACCCTTTGACCCACTATCATCACTTAAAAAGGAGCCTTGCTATCATCACTTGCTTCCTCTGGTTCTGGAGATCATCACATAGAGGAGTGCCCTGCATGTAATCCCCATTACAGAGTGAAGGCAAGGAGCAGATCTGGACAACAGCTTTTCTAATGCTTGCCTTGGTGAATATCCTGGAGGCTCAGAAGGCCTAGATGCTACATTGGGCTAAAGACAGAAGACGGGGAAGGCAGGACTATAGGAAGGAGGATGGGCTGCTCTTACTGTGACTTCCTGGTAGGACTCCATGCCATTCAGTACCACCTGGATGACTTGATGCCGCAGCTTCACGCTTTGCTCCATGCGGTATTCGGAGTTGGTCAGGTAAAACAGTGCTGCACTGCCTGTTACCTGGATGTTTTTGTCATCCTTGTGGCACTTGAGGGCTGTGATCACCAGCTGCAGAGAAGCAACATGAACCTTCAGTGCCACTGACTGGCTGCTGAGTCTCAGTGTGACTGTTAACAGCTATGTGGGGCAAAGACTGTTACAAGCCTGCTAGGAGTGCTCTATAAGGAATCTCATAAAGTCAAGGTACCCAGTTCCACTGCACAACTGGAACTTTCTCCTGAACGACCTGACATGGTGTCCCAGGGTAGGGAAAGGGCTGGGCTTGGAAAGTTTCCCTTGTGAGGGTGAAGTAAATGCTAGCATGGGCTCACCTGGAGGGCTCGCAGTAGCTGGCTGCAGCGCTCGATACGGGCAATGTCAAAAAGGAGGTTGATGGCCCTGGAAGTGATTTCTGGTCGGTGTTCAGTGTAAGCCTCAATAGCATTCAGAACCTGCTCTTCATTCTTGTCCCCGCTCACCTGGCACAGAGGCAAAAATGTCGGGGGAAAAAGGGATGAGGGAGGAAAGCCAGCATGAGAAGGTATCTTTGAGGGTAAATCTAGAAGGTCAAAATGTGCAACTTCTTCCTGTCCTGCTGGTAGGACTTGGCCCAAGATGGGAGCAAAGGAGCTGAGTCACTTCTCTGCCCAGAGGGACAAGAAATGGCCCCTTCAGGCCAGGAAGATGCTATTCACAAGCAGAACTCCTCTTGTCTTAAATCCTTGTTTTGTAGCACTAGATGCTCTGCTGCTTCAAGTAGGGTGATTTTTCCCAGGCCCTCCCCTAAGAGGCATATATTTTCCCCTTATGAAAACTGTGAGTTGCAGGTCTTGCCTTCTGGCAGCTTTCCTGCATTACCAAGTGGCTATTGAAAGGTAAGAGCTCAGTTGTCACACCTTAGAGCCCAAGAACTCCACTCTGCTGGCAGCCAATGATTTTTCATTTTCTTTGAACTTCCACCAACTACTCACTGCCAATATTGTTGCTGCCTCATTACCTTGTAAGCTGGAATATGTGTCAGGCGGCAGAGAGATGTTTCAAAAAGGCCCAAGAACTGGAGTGGTCGTTTCAGACCCCGGAAGGGAGCAATGCTGCTCTTTGCTGGTTCAATGCTGAGAAAAGAAAAGATCAGTCGTGTTGGTACCCTGCTTTTTCAGCACTCTCCTGCCACAGGGACAGCTATCTGCTCTTCATTCGCTCTGACTGCACTGCTTGATAACTGGAGTGACATCAGCTACATTCAGTTATACACCAGCCAAATTCTCCTAAAGATAACACCAACCTTTTTTTTTTTTTTCCAGGTGGTCCTGACTGAAGGAGTAAATGTGTTGAACAGAAATAGCATTAAGAATTCAGGCAGACAGAATACAGCTCTCCCAGACAAAATTTGTCTTGGAAATTTGCTAGCTGTGGTAAACACTTCCTCTTAGGAAAGGGCTGTAGATTGCACTGATCCAAACAAGCTGGGAACTTGACTGCGTGTCATTTGATAGACACATCAGTCTGCTTCTGTGCTCATGCAAGAACAATTGTTTTGTTGCCATGTTTTTTATTGACCAGGGGCCAGTGTTTCCTTTCACCAGCTTTGGAAAGGAGCCAATACTGTCCCACTTGCTTGCTTTTGTTCTTAAGTGCCCAGGGATAGGACGGCAGAGCTCTTGGTTAACCTGGAAAACCAGACTTCCAAGTGTGTCCCCACCAAGGTGCACTGAGATTTTCAAAGGCTGATTTGCCTGGCATCAAGGTCAAATCTGGAAATCAGCTTTCAGATACTAAGTTTCTAGAATGCCCAGTTCTCCTATAAACATTCATGTATTGAATCAGTGCAGAAATGCCTCAGAAGATCCTGGACTTTGGCTGGGGTAAGAATGTTTTGTGTAGAAAATGTGTAAAGGGGTTTAGAGTCCTTTCAGAGGCAATACAAACTAGTGCTAGAGATCCCTGGAAGGGTATGTATGGAAAAGAAGAGCTGAAATACTTCTTCAGATATATGTGAAAGACAGGTAGGATGAACTCTTTATTACCTTCAAATACTTGTCTTACCTGTGTCACATACAGGAATCACAACTAACTGATTCCCATACTAGTTTTTAGCATCAGGGAGAATTAGCAACAGTTGTATCTTGCTTTTTAATATTAATTAGACCTAAAGAATTTGAAAGCTCAGAGAGAACTGTCCTTAATTCAGCTTTGGCAAAACTTTCTATCCAAGCATCCATCAGTAATTGCTGTTTCCTCACCTTGTCTGGCCCATCTTCTCCTCCATGCTTGGGATAGTGCAGTTCTCCAGCATGGTGTGCCCTGAGATATCGAGCGAAGTGAGGTTTACCAAGTTTTCCACAAACAGGTTTAGAACCCGCCGGGTCAGCTTGAATTTGTAGTAACTGGACAGATGGTCTCGGGAGATATCCAAGTGCCTGCAAATGACAGAGAGCAGCTCACGGCCTGGAAAGCATCAGCTGGGACTTCCCCCACTACACTGGGGAAAGGTAAGAAGCCAAGGTGTGTGGGGTTTTTTTGTTGTTGTTGTTGTTTTTCAAACTTCTCCTTCTTTCTCTCCACGATACAGGAACATGGTTCTGTAGGATCTGGCAGCAGGATCTGGCTTGTGTCTAACCATAGTCACAGACATCTGGTAGAAGCCTACTCAGAATGCAACACCATGAGTCATTTGGCCACACCACCACAAAGGTAATTGCTCTAGGCTCAGGACCTGCCTTTCCCAAGCTCTATCACAGTAGCCACCTGAGCATTTCTACCTGTAGATTAAGATGCGTGGGAAGATCTTTGAATCCCCCAAAGCGTATGTTGCCTCATCCCACAAATTAAGTTATACAAGTTTTTGTATGTTCTGCAATCTTGTATTTTTTTCCACCTCAGGCTATTACTCTCTATTTAGTTCATTTATCTTTAGGTATTTAAATGCTTATGCTTTGGCAGGCTTCTGATGCTACAGGAGTTGTGGGACAACTTAACCAACTCCCATATGCAAGTGGTGCCCCTGACAAGTCTGCTCTACAGGGCCTGCTCTGACCTGCCAAGCAGTAGCTAAGACTCCCTGGGAAAGATTTTCTAAACTACCTAAGACAGGAGCCAATGTCCTGTTTATAAAAATGACTTCTACATATTGTGGACCATGTTTCACTAAAAATCATCAGGAGTTGAACTAAGTTGCTCAGACTTAGAAATTGTCCAGGAGATATTCTGAGACTTCTAGGTCATGTGTAAGCATGGTACCCTCTAGTGTTTGCAGCCAGTAGAGTCAGTATTAAAGCCACTGGAAAGTATCCTTTGCTTGAATAGTAAGGCCCCTCTTTTTACTTCAGAAAGGTCTGGATCCCTTTCCTGATACCATTGTGTAGCTTGATGAGCAACTGTCTCAACTCTTTCAGGAAGTCATTCCACTGTCAGTACAGTTAGGTCCTGAGTGCCTGTTTATTTAGACTGCTCTTCCCCTTGGTTGCTCAATCCAAGCACAGTGTGCTTACAGAGAGTAGAGCTAGGCTTAAACTTTGGACATTACTGTTTGACCAGTGGTTTCAAGGATTGAATTTCACAGCATGATTATCACTATACCCACACCTGTGTACATCCACAGCTATTTTTCCAATCTCTCAGATGTTCTGTTTAACTTTTTAAGGGAGTTTCTGCTATGTGAATGGGCTTGATGTCAGTTTGCAAGCAAAACCCAGGCTGGTTTTAGATATTTCAGCTGTATAGTGAGTGAATGACTGAGCTTGTTTATGGGAGAGTTTGTAACTTGAAAGCAGTTGTGGGTCACTCTCAGTTAATGGGCAGGTAACCCATTCCCAAGAGATCTGCATGGCTCCTATCTGTGGGAAAAGGATAAAGAAGGAAGAAGAGGTCTGCTGACCTGAGCTTACGGAGCTGTGCGATCACTTGGATGTGCTCCTCTGAAAGGTCCATGTTGTAAAGCACTAAAGAAACCAGACTGTCCTTCCACTGGGTCAGAAATCCCACATCATTCAGCTGAATCCCAGAGAGATCAAGAGCTGCAAGGGAGGCCAAAGGCCGAAGCAATGTCTCCACATTTACCCCCTCAATCAAGCGGCCAAGGTTCAGGAAGCGCAAGCGGCTAAAGCCTTCAAAAGTAAAGTCCTTAACTAAGACCTGGCGAGTGGGGTTCACCAAACAGTCATCTTCACAGCCTCCAGGGTTCTCCTCCTCATAGAAGATATTACAGCAGCCAAAGAGGCTAAGGGAGATAAGTGTGTGGCTGAAGCTCACCAAGGTTTGCAGGCTTTTGGCTGTCAGCTTCTCACAGTTAGTCAAGTAGAGCTCAACAAGATCCTGGAAGATGGGAAATCAAAGTTAGAAATACTTCACAGGTGGAATGCCCACCCTGTTCTTTACACTCCTGCTGGGAGAAGCCTGAGGCCAGGTATCAAGTGACTTGGCCTGTGTCCCCATCCCATTCCCAACAGGAGCTTTGGGATCTGAGGAGGGAGATGCAGAGGTTCTCCCAAAGGAAGAATCTGGATGAGGAAAGATGGAGTCCTAGGAATCTCAGGATGCCTGGAGTTCTAGCTGCCCACATGTCAGTGCTGCTATGTGACGTGACAACTAGAGGCTGTCACTGCAATACCACCTGCTTTCTGATAGCCTCCAGGTCCTGGTCCTGCACAATCTGTTCCCGCAGGTGGATCCGAGCTAGCCTGGTGCTCCGTGGATCAGAGAACAAGGTGAAGAAGCTTTCATGCGGTTCAAAGATGCTGTCTGTCTTCACCAACTCCACATACCTGTATCAAGGGCAATGATGTTAGCACAGCATTACACAAAGGCTCAGCTACAGTTCTATCATCTGTGCTGGTCATGGAAAAACGTAACTGAGTATGTGAGCACATGCAGACTCCCTACTGACCATCCAGAATAGCCTTTGGGGTAATGGAACTAAGCAATAATTTCTTCTTGCACTAGCTAACAACCTTCTTACACAAAACTAACAACCCTTAGGAAAACCTCAGAGGTAGAGATTTCTGCAAGGTCATACATATATTTCTGAGCAAACTGATTCTGGCAAGTATGGACATCAGGACTTTTCTTTCTTACCTCTAAAGCTAGTAATTTTATTTTTTTTCATTTTCAGAAAATTAGCTGGCCAAGGTTCTCTTCCAGAATCCTTGGGCAGTAGTTCAGCCAAGACAGACTGTGATGGCCAAGTTATAAATCTCTGGAAGCAGGTTGCTTGGTAAAGCTACAGCTTGAAGCAGGTTGCTTGGTAAAGTTATAGGAGTAGCAGCCTCAAAATGCAACTTCTGCTAGCACATTGTGCTCTTTATTTCCCTACCATGAGAGTTTTAATGCTTCAGTGGTGGGGAAATGGGAAGGCTTCTTTGTTACTACTGATGCTCTTGGAACACACAATGACTTTTTTCACACTGGGTTTATCTATGTAGGGAAAGGTGAGTGGCAAAATTAGAAAAGCATATATTGGTACATTAACCCTTGGGAACACTTCCTTCTGATGTTAATACAGAGCCAAATTTCCAATATGAGGATCAAACAGAAGAAAAATGCCCCATTAATTCCTTCACATATTTTTCCTTGCATCCTTCTCATCACTGTTTCTTAAAGAACTTTGTTCCCCCTTCCCTGGACTCCTGGCTCCTTCCCAAATGAGAAAAAAACTGCTCCACAGGCCTGAGACATACTCATTGACAAGTTTGTCACAAATCTCGCTTGGCAAGAAGATGTCAGGATGAAGCCGGAGTGTTTCATTGTCTAGTAGGTAGCAGAGAGTCCCCTCCAAGTTGCGAAGGCAGTAATCTGTGCACAAGGTCATTAGCGACTCCGGGCTGTCAGATGCCATCTTGAAGGAAGTAATTGGAAGGGGAAGTGTAGAAGGAAGCTTTTGATTCAGAAGATCCTCCACGCAAAGGGAATTCCAGGGTGAATTTACAGGAACATCATGACAGCTATAAGCAGAGGGAAAGAAAGATGCATTGAGAAAGGGACATTGGAAGTGTTCTGCAAAGCTGCTCTACCAGTGGGATGTTGACAGTTGTATTTACAGCCAAGTACTTGCTGACATCAAGAGAACCTGTAGTGTTTTGGCTTCTCAGGGAGCGTGCCCTTAATTCTTTGGTATCTCCACTCCCCTGTTGGTAAACAAGGGATAATATGACGGTGAAGTTTCTGGGGCATTGCAGGAATGAGTTAATACGAAACGCATTTGGTAATGAGGCTACACAGCGAGAGAATGTTTCCTCACT
The DNA here is from genome assembly GCF_028389875.1 of Rhea pennata. Classification (NCBI taxonomy): domain Eukaryota; kingdom Metazoa; phylum Chordata; class Aves; order Rheiformes; family Rheidae; genus Rhea; species Rhea pennata. The sequence goes on from NC_084680.1 coordinate 8,547,232, forward strand.
GCCAGGGTTATCTGGCTGATAAAGGGTGTCTGAAAGGGAAGTAGCAGAAACCATGCTGCTTTGTTCCCTTCAGACTGCGCTGGATGAACCACCACAAAACTTACCGTGGGGAAGATTCTTTGTATACACCAAATGGGATATGGTAGCCCCATATCTTGTGCCTGTAATTCTGTTTGCCATCATTCCAAGTCAATTTTCATGTTTAAGCTGAATGTTTCTTTGCAGCTCCAAGCCAGCAGCTTTGTGCAACTCCTTGAATTAGAACACGAAGCAAACCAGAAGCCAGAGGAAAACATACTGACTGGTTTGGCTTTCCTTTCCAGGTGCAGTGAAAAGGAAGGTTTATGTCAGGACATCTATGCATGCAGCTCCCTGGGACTTGCCCACCTAAACCATTCTGAACTGTCATAAAAATAAAAAGTACGGGTGAAAGAACTAGAAGAAGGCAAGGGGCTTTCTTTTCCCTTTCTTATTCTTTCATAGTGGATAAAGAAGGAGGGAGAATTAGGGGAAGATGTATGTATTTTTTTAATTGTGTGACTAATACAAACACTTGCTCCCTGGCACTGAACGAGGGTTTGTTGAGGCCTTGAGGTTTTCAGAAGTGACTCAAGAATGAAAACTCCACTTCTCTTTCACAGGGTCAAATCACATTAGAAGCAACCCTAATGTGAGCCCTTTTAAATATCTTCATGCACACACATAAATTATATTTGAAATGTTTATTTTTGAGGTAAAGTCTGTGCCTTTTCAACTGTTGTATCCCTACTCGTAGTCAGGAAACCAGTGCCATGGAGCCAGTTGCCCCTCTCTGCATCATGGTTGAGTAGACATTGCTGTCGAAGTTGTTGCAAAATGTTTTTAACTATATCTCCAATCTCTTATCTTCATCTTGTGGCTGCAAAGAACAGGATACTTGTCTGTCTCCTGCTCTCTGCTTCGGAGAATTCCTTTAAAGTCTCCTGTGCTCTTTTCTTCATTCCTGCAGTATCATAACAATACAGGGTGTAAGAGTTGAATTCAGTTCCTCACTATAATCACTGTCTCCAAAGGCACCCTGGATGGACTGGGCACCCTACTCCCTCAGAGATGCTTTCAGATGCTCTGTTCAGCTGCTGCTTGGGCCATGACACTATTAGAAAGGATCAGTTAAAACTGAGGATGAGGTAACCTTTCAAATTCAGGCACCAAATGGTCTCTGTGGGAGACAAGAGCACAGCTGTGCCTGAGCCTGCCTGGCAGCCCGGGCTCCCAGCCTTCTGATCCCTCCCTTTGCTGTGGAGTGGATTTCTGTGCAAACATGAGGGCAGCACGAGTTGCAAATCAAAGCTCTTTTCTTCTTTCCGTGTCTCATTAATTCTCCTTTTGAGGGTGTGCTTTAGCGCCAGAGACAAAGAGTTGGCCAAGAAATTAACCCAACACAAAAAGCAACTGCTCAAGAAAGCAGGCAGCGATCAGCAGATCTGCTCTTTGCTCAGCAATAGAGGAATTGCCATGCTAGATCACCCCTGCCTACCCCAGGCCTTGCATCTCCAGGCCAAACCCTGTTCTAGTGTAATTGGATGAAACTTTATTGACAAAAACAGGACCAGTAGTGAATTTGACTTGTGTTTTGGCTTTTCTTGAACTTGATCAATAACTTCTCCTTCCTATATGCATCTGCAGGCAACTGGCAGGATCGTGTTTTAATCCTAGAACTCCTTATGACCCACTGTGTTCTGACCTAGAACTTTCAACAGCCCTTACAGTAGGAATCTCAGGCAGGTTCTCTGCTGCTCTTAGCTCAAGAGGCAGAAAGGTCTCCAAGCAAAAGCAGATGCAGACAGTTGAGAACAATTACATAAAACCCAGAAATCATAAAAATTGTACATAACATCCAGACGGGAGACAGTTTAAAAGGTGTAACCTGCTTGTCTGGGTCACTGAATCCTGAGCCATAGTCATAACATAAAATTACAGCTTTCCAAGGGTGCCTTTATAACTTGGAGACCTTTGTGATATATGCGGTACCAAGAACTAAAGTAAGATGGTGTATCTGAAAAAGAAGGCAATCCATAACGAACAGTCCTCTGCTTTGTAGTGACGTCAGGAGAAAAGTCAAGGACTACACAGGCCATTGGCTGCAGAGGATTGTTGCACTGGCAGTTTCCTCCAGGTCTTGACTAGAGGGTTGCAGATAGGAGGAAACTGTCCTGTGCTCAGCACTGTGTCTGTTCTGGGGATGAATCGGCTTTGCTTCCAGAACAAGTCCCTCTCACAGATTTTGCCTGAAGCTTGCTGGGGAGAACCTTTCTAGAAAGGCAAGATCAACAGGAATACCTGAACAAGCAGGGAAACGCATTTCTGTAGTATTCCTACCAGCTCACCTACGCTATCAGACTGGAGGTCCCTGGAGCCAGTGTTCTTCCACTGTTTACTACTGCTAGCCAGAGACCTCAAAACAAATTCCCATTAACAACTTGTTATCACATGCAGCTGGAAAAGGCCAGTGCTTGGGACTTGTCCAAGCAGCTTAGAGCACTAAAGGGCAAAGACTGCCTTTCTGTGGCTCTGACAATCCTCTAGGGCCCCTCTCTTGAGATGATCACAATATAGCTGTTTGATCCTAGCCCTTTAGAAATCAGCTGCACTTTTAACTTCTGAGGTCCCTGTGATTCACCAAAAAAATCTTGTACAGAAGGTTATTATAGAAGGGAAGTGGTTAAACTCTCCCAGTAAAATAACATCAAAGAAGAGCTTTCACCCTTGTGATTTATTACCCATATTAGAGTAACACCCAGAGCTACAGCTGAGACTGCGGTTCTTTTGTACAAGACATAATACAAGCTAGTCCCTCCTCTGAGAAGTTCTAAATAGACTCAAGATGTGACATGTGGGCAGGGGGAGACAGAAGTAAGAGTGCCAATAGTGGGACTGCACTGATGAATGTTCTCGCTAGATGTAAGCTCAGTGTGCTTTGTTGATAAAAATAAATGAACTAGAGATGCTGACAAATCATTAACATTTGCCTAATCATTATCCTCAGGCAACTTTCCACAGGCAGTAGATCAGCAAGTTCCCTGCCTACCAGACTGTCACCAGTGCTGTCTAGTGCATGTGTTTTGAAGGATCACAACAGATACATTAAAGATGCAGAAAATTCAAGCAAAGGAATCGAGAAGGCATCAGAACTATGGCTGCCAGTCCTTTTAGCAATTTATTTCTCCATCAGATTCCCTGTCATCTTCACGCACAAAGGAACTCAGTGCCTTGGAGACAAGAGAGCAGGCATACAAAAGCTGGTATACCAAACTACCCCCAGAAGGAGTCCTGTCAGTGGAGTAATAGCACTCTCCCACCATCCATGGACCTAAAGAAAACTGCATACCATGAAATGCAGCTTTAGTCTCCCCCATCACCAGCCTTCCAGATCCAGACAGTCTCTCCTGCAAGTATTGCTTATTTGTGAGCTACATCTGTATTTTTAAGGTGTTTCTGGCTTCGCTGGCCTGGTGCTGCTCTTTGCACTATTTGGGATGCCTGTGCCAATAATTATCTACGTTGGATTTCATACTGATCTTCTCTCTTTCACTCTCTCTCTCTCTCCTTCAGTCTGCTGCCTGAAGCCTAGCCAGACCCGCTGTGGCTCCATGCCAACCACATACCATTTACGCTGTCACTACAAAAATGACTGGCCGAAATGAAAGCTGAGTTTTTCAGCATCATGGACTTATCCAAGAATAAGGCAAACAAAAAACACTGGCAGAGATTGATTATAAAGAAGGACTTAAAAAAACCCAGATTTAATGTAAACACAGAGTTTGGCACAGGTTAGATTTTGAGGGAAAACTGCACTGTCATTTTGTTCAGCATCTTGCAGCTGCAAATCATTGCATTTTTATTACCTCATGGGTCACTGCAACTGCTGCAACCACCCCTGGTTTACAGTAGGACAACCGAAGTAGGAATAAATTGAACTACTCACAGTGGCTGAGCAAAGCTTCAAATTCTGAAACTCCTGCCTGGCCAGATCACACAAGACGTTGCAAAGGAGGCGACTCGTGCAAGACAGGAAACACACTGACCTTTGTACCTGCCTGCGGTGAAAACGTTCCTTTCGGATTGATGAATTATATTGCGGATATTCTCTCCGAAAGGTCACCCACCCACGAAGCCATCTCCGGGAGCCCTCGGATTACCGCTCCCGGTGCGCTGGGCAGCCGGCACGGCCGGACCGCCACGGTCTCCGACAGCCCTGGGGACTCCTTCCCCGACCTGCGGACGGGGTCTGGTCAGAGGGGCGAGCGACCCCTCCGCCCGCCGGCGCGCCGTGCCCGCTCCCGAGGCGTTTCAAGCGAGGTCACCCCGCGCGGCGGCGCCGCCACCCCCAGGGAGCTGCTGCCGGAGCCCGGCTGGTCTCGGCAGGCCGCGGCGGGGGCGGACGGCGGCGGGAGCCCCAGGCGGTCCGGCCGGGGGCGGCGGCTCAGCAGCGGGCCCGGGGCGGAGCGGGGAGGGGGCGGCGCCACTCACCGGCGCGGCGGAGGGGGGTGGGGGCAGTCCCGGCTGGGGCCGGCTCCGCTCCCGGGGCGGGCAGCGCTCCGCGGCCTCCTCGGCCCGCTGCCCCCGCCGCGGCCTCCGCTGTCAACAAACCCCGCCGTCACTTCCGCCAGCCGGGCCGCCCCGCGCCGGAAGCGGCGCCGCCTTCCCCCCGGAAACACCGGCCCGCCCGGAACGCTCGGGGCCCTGCCCACGGTTCCTGCCCGCCCTCGCAGCCTGGCGTCACCGAGCTGCGATGTGATGTCACGAGTGCGGTTATCTGCCCTCGTGGCCCAGGTCCGGCGCTCGCTGCGATGACGTCGCGGAGCGCCGCCGTGACGTCACGTGGTGTCACGGCCCGCGTCAGGGCTGCTCGTGTCGGCGCTCGGCCGTGTCAGCTCCCGCGGCCCGTCCCGGCCCGCCCCTCGCCGCCCCGCGGCCTCCCCGGCGCCGCGGGCGGGGCCTCCCGGCCCGCCTCAACGGCCGCGCCGGGCTGCGGCCGCGCCTGCCCGCGGCAGCTTCAAGCAGCGCTTGACGCCGGCTGGGCGTTGGGCGCCCCCCGGGGCCGTTTCGTCCCCGCACCCTCGCGGAGCGGGCGCCGGGGCGAGCGGGGAGCAGGGCGGCCGCCGCCGCCGCCGGCCCCGGGCCGCGAACGCGCCTGGGAGCGGCGTCGCCGCGGCGCCTTTTCCCCGCCAAGGCAGGGGCGAAGCGGGGGGGAAACGCGGCGCCCCCCCACCTCCGAGGGGGGGCGTGGTCTGTGGAGGGGGCGTGGCATATGGATCGGGGGCGTGGTCTACTGAAAGGGGGCGCGGTCACCCGGAGCCCCGCCCATGGGCCCGGGGCGGGGGCGGGGCCTGCGGAGCCCCGCCCCCCGCCTCCCCTCCTCCCGCGGGCTGGGTTTCCAGCCGGAGCGTTTAGGCGGCGCGCGGGCAGGGGGTGCGGGGGGTCGCCATGTCGCGGCTGCACCGGAGCAGGTAGGTCCCGCGGCGGCCCGGTCCGGCCCGGCGCTTCCCCTTCCCTCGCCCCGTGTGGGGCGGCGGGCGGGACTGAGGGGGGCCTGGGCTGAGCTGAGGGGGGCCCGGCGGCCGTTGGGCCGTTACTAACCGCCGCCCCCGCCGGCGGCTCCCGGGCCCGCTCCCCGCAGGATCGCGGACTTCCAGGAGGTGCTGGGCGAACCCACGGTGGCGCTGGCCAAGCTGCGCGACCTCTGCTTCAGCGGTGAGTGGCCCCGGCCCGGGCGGAGCGTCCGGGCGCGCTGCGGCCGGCCGCGGCCTGGCGAGGGGGTTCGCGGCGGCTCTGGCCGGTGCTGCCCCCGCGGGGCTGGGCCTGCCGCAAGGCCCCGAGCAGGGCGTCAGGCTCCGGATCAGCCCGGCCGGCGCGGTTCGTCTCTGCGGTTGCCAAGTAACCCGGTGCAAAGCGTTTAAGGAAGCGGCAGGTGTCAGAAATCTGTGCCCGGCAGGTGGGCCCTGGCGATGCCGAGCTGGCGGGCTGTCCGGCGTGGTGGTGTGCCCCTCTCCGTCGGCCGGGGTCTTCATGTGCAAGCTTCCAGGCCGACCCTTCCTTTGCCCTCCTTCTGGAGCTCTTGTGGGTCTTGTTGCTTCTGCTCTGTGCCAGCTGCGTGGTCTCCTGTCCCCCTGTGCCCATGGTGCTTCCAGTGCTTGCTGTAGGCACCCTCCTCTGTGAGCGGTGCCAGCAGGTTTGGCATCGAGTATAACCCCCTAGGAAACCCCCTTTGGAAACTTCTTACCCATGGGGAGAAAAAGTGCTCTCTTGCTGTTTACATGGTGGTGCCAGCAAACTGTAGTGAGAAGGCTGGGGCTAACGTAACTGTCTCTCTGCCTGATGTTTCACAGGAATCCCTTTTGATGGTGGGCTGCGCTGCCTGTGCTGGAAGGTGGGTTTTGCTTGGGGTGCTTTTGTTTCCTGCAAGTGAGGCTTTGGGCTGCTCAAGTACAGAAAATATTTTTGGGCACATAAAATCATAATCAAAAGTGAAAATCCAGAACTCAAAATCCACTCTAAGCCAGCAGTAGACTGCAGAGATTAGCACTGGCCCAGCAGCAATAGGATGTCCTCATAGGACAAGCATTATTTTGCCATCTGCTCTTTGCACTAACACAGTATCAAGCTAGGAGTGCCAACTTGACCAGATTTGCTATTGACCAGCCATACGAATAGGCCTATTTTGAGAACCTCTCCATGAGATACTGCTGGCTGTACCTTGGCAAAGTACTAGCCTTTCTGGAGAAAGCTCCTAGTTGTTTGAGAGAGCCACTTCTAGCTGCTGTGTTTAATTTGCTGATCTTGCAGATCTAATAGTTCCTACTCTGGAGACTGATATTTGTGCATCTTTCTTCTGCACAGATACTCTTGAACTACCTCCCTTTAGAGAAAGCCTTATGGAGCTCTTTGCTGAAGAAGCAGAGGTGAGGAGATCTATACTTGTTCCTCTATTTCTAATGATAGCTGTAGAGAAGTGGAATGGGTCCTTAAATAATTAAGTACCTACATAAAATGAAGTGTTCTCATGTAGAATGTATTGTTCTGTAGACTGTCTTGTGGGGTTGATGGATTGACCTCTTACTTGAACTCAAGTGAAGAGCAGAAAAATATTTTCTGGCTAGCAGGGTGGCACAGAAAGATCTGTTTGAACTCGATCTGGGTACTTGCATTGATTTAATCTTCTATTTCATCACAAATTCCCATTTTTCTTGTTAAGGGATCTGTATTCTCAGTTCCTGAAGGAAATGATTATCCAGCCTGGGATTGCCAAAGCCAACCTGGGTGTTTCCAGGGAAGATGTGACCTTAGAAGATCATGTAAGTGCTGTTCAGCTTTTATGTTGCAGAAGGTTCCCCAGAGTTATGATTGTTCTCTGGAGTTATGATATGTTGCTCTGGACTTAAACTCCTAGGCTGCTCTTGGCTCAGTTTTCAGACTATTTTGCCCTGCTAGCAGGAGGGAATGTTCCTAGGTACCAGTTCTGCACTTCTGTCTTAGTAGTCTTCAGCCTGAATTACTGCCAAAGCACCAGTAGTTCTCAAGAGAACTTTTCTCAACTATGCATATCCCTTCTCCCCTTCTTTGGAGCTGGCTGCTCAGTCTGTGGATCCTCTGGAGAACAGGAGATGGCCACAAGAGGTGCTTCTAATAAGGATATGTTCCCTTGGGAAGTCATTTTCATGGATAGATGCAGAACAGGCTACCTTGAATGGAGGCTGTAAAAGAAGCAGCAGAGTTGAATTGGACTATGATCATGGGAGGCAGGAGACTCATTTATTTCTAGTTCTGTTGCTGACTGTGTGATTCTCCTTATTTTTTAACTTTTGCTGTATCTCCTGGCTTTGGCTTTTCTGAAAGTGCTATTAAGAGTGTATGTGTTAAGGGAAGGGGTAAAGGAACTGATCAGATGAGACTATGAAGTGGTACAACTGCTTGCATGTCTTGTCCTGAATGTGAACTCCTCTGCTGGTGCACAGTCGTCTGTGCTGCTGTGATCTCTGGAGGGCTTGGTGTTGTAACTAGCATGTTACAACATGCTAACAATGATAACGTTAACACTAGGTATAAAGACTGTGACCATTGTAGGAGGGGGAACTGCAGTCAGGAATCCTGTTCACACAGGATGGGATACCTGATTTTTGTGAATAAAGACATTAAAAGACAGGGGGGAAAAAAAGAGATTGAACGTGTTGGTTTCTGCCTGTCTTAAGTGAATCTGCATCCTCATCTGTTTCACAGTGATGCACTTACTGTCTGAAGAAACAATGCTGAATGTAGCTAATAAGAGCAAAGATTAAACCTGGGTGCTAGGAGAGTGCTAGTACTGGCCTGTAGAGGGTCAGCACAAACATTAAATCTGTGTGTATTTACTGAGGATTTGGTACAAGCGGAACATGTTTGTTCTGTTGTTTATTTCTTTAGCCCCTCAATCCAAATCCAGACAGCCGATGGAATACCTACTTCAAGGATAATGAAGTGCTTCTCCAGATCGACAAAGATGTCAGGTGTGTGAGGCATAATGACTCAGGTTTCTGAACCAGAATGTTTCAGTTAACATTTTGTACTTTGAAAATGAAGTTTAATATTAAACCAAGCCTCCTGTTTCAGATAGGGCGCATACTTCCTTCTTCTTATACTTGATTTCCTCTTGTATCCATTCTAGGAGGTTGTACCCTGACATGGCATTCTTCCAGCGGCCGACAGACTACCCGTGCCTCTTAATCCTGGACCCTCAAAATGAGTTTGAGACGCTGCGTAAGCGGGTAGAGCAGACCACACTCAAGTCACAGACAGTGGCGCGAAACCGCAGTGGGGTTACAAATGTAAGATCTATGTGAAGGCTGCCCATAGGGCAAGGCATCATAGTTGATAAGGGGAAGGGCATTTGTTAGGCTCTTTTCTCTGTCTATCTTTGCTTGCTTGGGGGAATTATGCTAATATTCTAGCTGATATTTTGTATTCTAGTAGCTAGACAGTTGTAAAGAACTAGCTGATATTCCTGACAGCTTGTAAGGAATTATAGGTGTATCTAATCTTAAGGTTTTTAAGAAAATCTAAGGTTTTTCTTCTCAACCTCTGGTAGAAGTAAGAGTTGCAGGAAGATATCAATATATTATGCCTTACCTATATATCTTTCTGCATGGGAGCAAGACACTGAAGAGCAAATTTGCTGAAGTTAAATTTTCATAGTCTTTCAGAACTGGATTTCATACTGCTGGAGTTAGGAAGAAAAGAGCTGGGTATCTGCTGAAACATGTGTTGGCTTTTCCCTCTCTTATGAGTATTACCATGTTAACTGTTGGGGAAGGTAGCTTGCTAGTATTACAGCTTTGTTCTCTTTCTTCCATTATTACCAAAGTGGAACTGCTACATTTTCTTACTGCATGGGTATGGGTTATGCTATGATTTGGGAGACTGTCTGTCGCTGTTGAGACTGGTTCGTTCTTCAAACATAGCCAACACTAAGACTTCAGTGCCGTTGTGCTTCCAAGTTACCTGTCTTCATTTTGTGAATACCTGCCTGCTTAGCGTATGCTGCCCAAATCTTTTGGGGAGCTATGTGTATTAAGAGCCAAGCTTGTCATGTGTAAGAAGCTGTCTGTACCAGCTGGTTACCCTGGATCAGCCCTAGTCTTACCTTGCTCTTCAGGTGAGCTCCCCTCTTAAAACACCTCCTAATTCTCTGAGCGAGTATGAAGTTCTGCCCAATGGCTGTGAAGCTCACTGGGAAGTGGTGGAGCGAATCCTGTTCATCTATGCCAAGCTGAACCCTGGGATAGCGTACGTTCAGGGGATGAATGAAATAGTGGGGCCTCTTTACTACACCTTTGCTACAGATCCTAACAGCGAGTGGAAAGGTGAGAGACTGTTTCAGCCACTTGGTAGTGGCTGTGATACTGCATGTTCTCGGGGTAAAGAACTGGTTCAGGAACGGGACTGTCTTAAGGGAACTCTGACATGTAGCGATAGGCTGCTGGGGGGGGACGGGGGGGACTGATCTGCAGGGAATGATTACTGATCTGAGTTAGTGCCCAGCTGAGGCTCAGTAAAGATCATACTGGGAGCTTTGAAACTCAGGGAAGAGGGTTATGTTACAGGAGGGACAGAAAACTATCAAAACACCAAAATACTGATAGTATATTTCAAGTGATCGGGGGGGGAAAAAAAAGTGAATAGGGCAAGGGATGAGGAATTTCTAGGACCCTAGTGAACTGACAGAAAGCCAGTGGGATTTGAATAATAAGGATATGGGAAGTGACTGTGTTTTTGTTTGGTTTTTGCATGGATGTAAATTGCACTTTCTTACTGAAACTTAAGTGGCTTGTAAGCTGTACATGCCTTAAAAGAGGATGGAATGGGAGAACTTGCCCTGTTATTCCTATTTCACTGGAGCTCTGAGGGTGTTTGCAAGCAGCAGGGAGAGCAGATGGCGTTCTCATGCACAGATAACTGGTTCCCAACCCCATGTCATGAAGACCGTGTGTTTGACAGAGGGTCTGTGTTTGCTTTGGTTCTGTAGACATTTTTTTTAGCCAAAAAAAGGCTGTGTCTAAATTTGTCCCAGACCAAACGAGCCAAGATCTTGTTGGCTCTACTGCTTGAATCCAGTACAGCAGCCAGGTTATTGAGCAAGAGCAGTTCTAAGTCTGGGTGCCTCTGTCTGTGATGCTCCCTCTATTCTTGTATCATCTTTTTCAGAGCATGCTGAAGCAGACACATTTTTCTGCTTTACCAACCTAATGGCTGAGATTCGGGACAACTTCATTAAGAGCTTGGATGATTCTCAGTGTGGCATTACCTACAAAATGGAGAAGGTTTATTCAACCCTGAAGGAGAAAGATGTGGAGCTGTACTTGAAACTGGTGAGGAACTAGGTGTTTCTCTGAGTCTTGGTTGGAATGTGAGGAGTGGGACTTAACAGTGAATCAACCTTGTTAAACTGTTACTATGCTTGAATAGAAAGGTTGAGAGAGTGTATAAAGAACTTTGCCCATAGGCAAAGGCTGTCTTATCTGCGGGCTGAAACAGTCTCTCCTTGGATTAAGCTCAGAGTGAGCTGACACAGCAAAGCTTTCCTCCCATGCCTGGCTGTGAAAGCAAACAATGTTGCAAAGCTGCTAGCTGTGACTGAAGCAACTTGGCCATGATCCTTGGTCACCTGTGTTGAAGCTTAGTTGGAACTGGAGTCTGTATTTTCTTCCTGTCAGTAGGCCAAGCATGAGTTTTCCTGTAAAGCTCTTTTGGAAACTGAGGTTACAGGGCTTGAGTCTGTCTTTTTAATTACCCCAAAAAAAGTCCTACCTCTGTTGCCACTGAATGCCCTAACAGCACTGACTTAACCTACCTGGAGATCACTATAGAAGTAAACTGAAATCCAGCAAGTTGGACCATCCTGCCCATCTAAGGCTATCATTTTTCTTCATCCAAGGACTTCTGAGTGCTTTGGGTTGTTTGCATGTTGTGGTAGAGGGATGGTAGAAAATCTGGAAGGCAGCTTTTGCTGAAAATAACCTGAGTCTTATAGTTCAATTAATGTGAAAGTCCAAGGAGAATTTGGGAGGAAAAGCTGCTCTTACTGACAGCATTCACCAAATCATGTTGATATTTCTTGCATTTAGAGAAATCAGGATGTGTTTCTTGTATAATCCAAAACTCCGTCTGTTAGCACAGTGACTACAGTGTTGGTTGAAGGCTGATTCAGTGGGGAGAAAATAAACTGCTTACTGTTTGGCCAGCAGGAAATGGTCTTGGCAGTGTTGCAGCTAGACCTGGATTGTCAGGATCCTGAACTCATTTGACCTTGCTTAAATTTATGGTCCTTTAGTTTTGACAGTAGAAAACAAGTTACAAGCTAAAATTCCTTATGATATCTTTTACTGGGCATCAGTATGAGCTCTGGTCCATCTTTTTTTCTTTCTGCAAAGAGTAAACTTTTGATAAATACAGGACTTCTGGAAAGGAGAGGCAATCCTGATCAAACTAGCCCCTCTGCTAGAGAGGGAGGGCTGTAGCTTTGGAGATAAGTGCTGTTCAAATGGGAACATTAAGATTGCTTAGGAAGTTTAAGTGGACTAACCCAAACAGTGCCTTTAGGAAAGGAAAGGTTCCTTTACTCCACGTCTTAGAGAGGAGTGTTTTCTGACTTGTCTATAGACATAGAGTATGGTGGCACTGAAGAACTGTCTCTTTTGATCCAACTTAAGTGTGAGAGCCTTCAAAGGAGGCAGTGGACTTGCTGATGCTGCAGTTGGCAGTCTGGAGCTGTATCAGGGTGGAGATGGGGATAGAAACATGGGGTGCATCTCTTACTTGTAGGGAGCTGGCCAAGAGCACGTACTCATTCTTTGCCTGGTGCATGTCTGACAGCAAGAACAGAACATCAAACCTCAATTCTTTGCCTTCCGCTGGCTGACGCTGCTCTTGTCCCAAGAGTTCCTGCTGCCAGATGTCATCCGTATCTGGGACTCCCTCTTTGCTGATGACAAGCGCTTTGATTTTCTTCTGCTCGTCTGTTGTGCCATGTTGACGTAAGTATAGAGATAGCAGCTCTTTCCCGCCCTTTTCTTTCCCTCCTTTACCTAAATTCATGGATCCAGGAGTCTTCTGCAGGCACATGTTAATGCATCTGGTGAATGGGCTATACTCGTCTGTCTCAATGATGGAGAAAATGTTCTCAAAAGCATTTATAAAGGCACTCTGTGGCCCATTTTTAAAGCTTCTCTGTTAAGAATCACAAGTAGCTGGATTAATTTCCATCTTTCAGACTAATCCGGGATCAGTTGCTGGAAGGAGACTTCACTCTGAACATGAGGCTGCTACAGGTAAGAATTAAATACAGCAGGGACAGGAAGCAATTTGAAAAGCTCTTGAAATAGTACTGTGAGAGAGCATGATGACCCAGGATATGGTGGGAGAATGCCTGGGTAAAGAGAGATACTGGATTTCTGATGGTTGCATGCAGAAAAATCTTAAGCTTGGTATTACAGCATGCCTAATACTGGAAGTGTGAGTCTTTTGCACACTGTAGTCCCCACCAATCACTGGGAAACTAACCTCACTTAAGACAACTGGCTTCTTTAACTGCTTGAGCTTTCTTGGTGGTGATGTCTGTCTGTCTCTGCTCCCCATACTGCTAACTGGGTTTTCAGTTCCTTGTGCAGAAAGTGGCTGTACACTATCAGTTTTGTTTTCCTAGCTTTGTCTGGATCTCTTCTCCTTCTCACCTCCCCCCCCCCCCAACCTTTTTTGTTATGTCTGAGTGCTACAACAGTAGTGGCCCAGTTTCAGAGAGTAATGTTCCTTCTCTGGTCTTCTGTTTGTGAGATACAGCACTGCTGTCTGAAGTCCAGCACCACCATTAAAATGAAGCCTTCTTTCACTTATGCATCCTTCATACCCTACAAAGAACTTCTGTTCTTAGACTGGAGTTTTTTTAACCTTGTTTTGGTTTGCAGATAACTGAATATTTTCCAGCAAAGATGTGAAACCCTTTGTAACAGTCTGAAACTTGTTGGCAAGTGGCTTTTGTTTAGTTCTGAAGCCTGTGAGAGCCCAAGGTTGAAAACACCTGTACTGAACAGTAGGATATCTCTGATTCTGCCAGTTCCTGCTTTAGGTTGTGCAAGGTACTGGTTTTGATAAAGCTTTCTGGCATGAAGATAGTACTTGTGTCAAGCCAACTTAGCTGTACCCTTGGAGGAGGGGAAAAAAAGCAAAACACCTTCCTGAAGGGTATTCAGGCTTGATCAGTTACAAAATAAGCCAGGAAACAGTTAGTTGGTAGGAGAGTAACTGAACATGATAATACTTAACTTCAAGCTTGGGGGTGTTAGTCAGTATGGCCAAGAATGCATTTGCATCTCTTCATTTCTTTTATGCAGGATTATCCTATCTCTGATGTTCACCTAATTTTGAAGAAGGCAAAGGAACTTCAGGATTCCAAATAGTCCATGAGCCTGACAAAAGTGTTAGAGAAACTGCATGTCAGTGGATCCTAGGAGATGCCCCCGTACAGTGTGGTGCATTAATGCTCCTAGAGGTCTCTGCAGGACTTCACGTTTTGTGTTTTGGCATCTAGCCACCTTGAAGATTTCCTTCTATTTATTAGGTCAAGGATTGAATAATTCCCCGTCTACTTGGGTCTTGCACTCCATATTTTTCAAATCTCAAATGCCTCCGTACTGCCAAAAGCAGTTCTTTGTATCTTTTTTTTTAATGACTTTAATTCTGGGGAGAAAGAAACCATCTATCTGCTTATCCCCCAAGTCCTGTGGGATGAAATTCTTCTGCATTATGGAAGTATGCTCATGTGGAGTAACCTCTGATGAGGAGGGGACAGGCTGGATCCAGTGAAGTTGGTGGATGAGTATAAGAGGATCTTTCTCCTGTAAATAGAATGTATCCCACTGAAGTCATTCATCCTGCTGTTCACGTAGCTTCAGGATTCTTCTCCTTTGTGTGGCACCTGGCCATCACTGGGATGTGCAAAAAGGAATACTGCATCAGCTTTTGGCGAGTGTCATCTGACATCCAGCTGTTTGGACTTCATCACATGGGAGAGAGACCTTGAGAAGCTGAGTTGGCTGGACACAGTTACAGCTGGCTGCTTTGTGCACTGAATTTGCCTGAATCCAGAGCCGCCTTATCAAGAAGGTCTCCTTGGAAGATAGACTATGGTGGTTTTAATCAATGAGGGAAGTGTAGTTTGATTAAGTTGAGCCTTATTACGCACAGCCTTAGAGCAGGAGGTTGTTGCTGCAGGGAGGCTGAGACCTCTAGCTGTCTGATCAGCGGCTGCAAAACTGCTTTCCTAGCTCTGAACTGGAGGATATCCAGCTACAATCATGATTCTGAAACACAAGAAAGGGCATCTAGTTGCATGCTGTGAAGGCAGCTGTATTTAGGGGCTTATCCTGGCATGACACTGGGGTTTTCTGCCTCGGTGACTTGCATAATACTGCCCTGCATAAGCTGTGGTCACAGTAACCTTGAAACTGTCTAACAGTGCTTCTTGCCAGGAGGAGGTTTTTGCTTTTAGGTCAGACCCGTACCATGTCTTTTTCTGGTGTAATCCAGTGGGGATACAAGCATTTCAGTCACTAGCTTACTCCTGGAGATGGTCCACTTCTCTGTGAACCAGTCCTACTGGAGTGACTGTCCTGAATTTGTCCCTCTTGAAAGGGAAACTGATACATTTCAAATTCAGTCGGTCAGGCTTAGGTGAATGAGAAACATTAACCTGCAGGAATGTCAAACTGATCAGAAATCAAAATCCTCATAGGGAGGGACTGGAGCACCCAAGTGCTCCAACTGTGCAAAAGCTCTTGAGTGAACACTAATCCAGCATGCTTTACTTTTTGCTGTGCTGGCTCATTTCTGCATAGCTGTTTGACACTGCACTTTTCTGTATTTATGGGTGCTGATTTGCTAAAGGTCAGTCTTTTACTTTCTAAGATCTGCTTATGCTGTTGATGGCCTAGAAGGGCTCTAGTAAGAGGGGTGTTGCCAGCCTTCAGCTTTTGTACTCGTGTTATTTCCTTCACCTAAGGCGGGTTCTTTACAGGCTACTGTAATTTTTACAAGCATAGGTGTGGAGACCAGAGGACAGGTTGAAACACATGATTATGTTCTTGTTAGCAATCCTAAGCATTTTTTCTGACTCTTCAGAAGATGCTCTAGTGACACAGGTGCAGCCAGGTGCTGCTGCTGTGGTGGAGCATGAGCAACTGTAAGATTTAAACAATCTGTAGCTAATGCCTATGGCTAACGGTATCCCTCTGTGTTGTAATCCTTTCTAGAGGGTAGATTTTTCCTCCAAGAAATATGGAACTGATAGAACAGAAGAGCTGTGTGGTGGAGCATCCTGCCTGCTCTGAACCACTGGATGGATGTTCTTCCTGCCTCCTATGACTGAGCTGTTCTAGCGGGTCTCATGGTCTCAGCTCTTAGGTACCCTACACTAGAGAGGCCAGTTGTTGGACCTTTTATGACTAAACAGCCAGCTGGCAGACATAAATGTAGAACTGGCAGATGAAACTCCTAGGCAGAATTGGACCTCCTACAAAATGCTTCTGCCTCTGAACTGCTGTAAATATTGTTGCTCTCTTACATTCCATGCACAAGTCCCAGAATACCTGGGCTGTCTGGTTCAGGTCCCCCTAGTAAGCGCTGGGTCTTCCTAAGCTGTGTTTTTCACTGCTAACAGGAGCATCCACAAGGGTTTCTTCTCTGAATGTCTAGAAGTCTCCTTAAAATAACCTGAAAAGGCAGCAGGTCAATCAAGATTAAAAGATTGCTTACTGATGAACTTCTGCTTGTTCTCAGAGTAGTATTTGGGCCCTGAGGTTGATTCCCACTGCAGTGGAGTTGCTGCAGCTCTGACTCAAGTGTTGGACTGTAGATTACAAACACTTGAGAGAAGACAGCAGGGAGGCTGCTCTTCGCTTAACAGTGCAGAAGGCTCTCGGTGGAGGCAGTGTGCAGCCTTTTTCATTCCTAGGTTTTAAAGGGTTTCTAGTACCTTTCTTTAAGAGCAGAAGTGTGTTTCCTGAGAGGAGAAAAGCTTTTGGTTCTCCTGATGAGTGACCTTGGCTTCGTTCCTCAAGACTGTTCATGATTTTGTTAAGGTCAGGCAGCATTAAGTAGCCTATGGTGGTTCCTTGCTTGTGTGGCCAAGTAATGACTGCTCCATGCTTGAGACAATTCCACATCTGGTTTCTCCTGTAGCAGATTAGGGATGAGAGCAGCAAGACTGGCTGAAGCAGCAGTTCCTAGAGGCTGAAGGTGTTAGTCTGTGGTGCCTTGAGGACATCTTGCTTTGTAGGGGTGTAAATAGAGGAAGTTTAAAGATCTCTTACTAAGCGTTCTTCACAGGCAGGGCTACTACCAACCAGGGGAAGGGGGACCCTTTCTTAGGAGGCAAAATAGAAGACTATGCTGGATGTGGGAAGAGATAGTCCTTGCTTATGAGGAAAAGATCCATTCTACCCTTCTTTCACCTTGGTATCATTTGGGCCTCTGGAAATTTTGCAGCTTTGACAGTAAGGTAGAAAAAACAGTATATGAGATTGAGTAGTCAGTTGTGATCACTCAGAATACTGATTTTTTTGAGTTCACATTTTGTGACCCAATGCAGAATTACTCAGTTTGGCAGTGAGTGGAATGAGGGTTGTAGCCTGCTTTAGGGGAGTCTGGGGTATCTGGGAAAGCAGAGGCTATTTTCCCTTAATGAGTGTCAGTGATTTTGTTTTAGCCTTGCACTTTTTAGCTTGAAATGCCCTTTCCCAGAAAAAGCAAGTGATCAATCTGGTAGTTTTTTCAGAATAACACTTTTTATGTTGGCTGGAAAGAACTGTGTCAGAACAAGCTATAGAGAACATTTCCTTATTCTAAAACTCCTTCTTTTAGGCTACATTTTAAACACTATTTTTTGGTAATGTTTCCTTTAGCTAAGCTTTGTGCAAACATCTCTTGGTGGTGTGACTCACCTTGTTGAGCTTGGAGTTAATGCTGCTACGTGTGATAACTACAGTATTTCTCAGTGTCCTCTTCAGTAGAGACTGAGGGGACCCGAGAGACCCTGCCCCGGGGGCGGCAGGAGTCCGCCGCGGCAGGCAGAGCCTTGGAGCCCGCCGCAGGTTCGCGTGTCCGAGCTCATCTCTCGCCGTGCTGTGCTTGCGCTCGCTGAGCCTGCCGCTGCCCGTCCTGCAGAGCCAGAGCACGGCCCGGGAGCGGGGAGAGCCGGCGGAGCCTCGGCTTTTCCCGGGGAGCACCCTAGGGGCCGTGCGGCAGCTCGGAGCGCTCCACCGGGGCGGCCGAGAGCGGGGCGTGCGCAGGGGCCCGCGGCGGCGCGGGCGAGCGGCTCGCCTCCAGCCGGAGCAGGGAGCGGGCGCTCCGCGCTGCTCCGCTAGCTGTCCGCGCTCCGGTTTTGTGCCGCCCCCGCCCCGGCGCTGCCGCCCCCCGGCGCTGCCCCGCTTCGCCCTAACAAAATGGTTTCTTCGCGCGCCCGCGCGCCGGACCTTTCGCTGCGGCTCGCCGCCCGCGGCGCCCTCTAGCCCTTAAAGGGGCGATGCCGCCGCGCTGGGGCAGCCCGCGCTGGCGCGGGCGGCGGCCGCCGCCCGTTTAAGAGGCGGCCGCCGCGGCGCGGGGTCCGGCCATGCTGCGGGGCCGCTGGCTGCTGCCCGGGGCCTCGCTGGCCCTGGGCGCCGGGCTGGGCGCGGCGCTCGCGGCGCGGCGGCGCGGCGAGGCCGGCGGCGGCCGTGGGGGGCTGCTGGGCCGCCTGCCCGTGGTGCCGGTGCTGGCGGCCGCCGCGCCGCCGCTGCCCGCCGGCTCGGGCCGCGCCGAGCTCGCCAAGTACGGGCTGCCGGGGCTGGCGCAGCTGCGGAGCCGCGAGTCCTACGTGCTGTGCTACGACCCGCGGAGCCGCAGCGCGCTCTGGGTCATCGAGCAGCTCAACCGCGACACGCTGCACGGCGCCTCCGACCGCGCCGCCTGCGACTTCCAGGAGGACGACTCGGTGCACGAGTACCACCGCGCCACCAACGCCGACTACCGCGGCAGCGGCTTCGACCGCGGCCACCTGGCCGCTGCCGCCAACCACAAGTGGAGCCAGAAGGCCATGCGGGACACCTTCTACCTGAGCAACGTCGCCCCGCAGGTAGGGCCCCGCCGCCGCGCCTCGTCCGCGCGGCCGTCTCCCTAGCAGCCCTGACAAAGCGGGACTAAAAGCGATTAAATTCACGCGGGGTGTAGCGAAACTGAGATGTTGATCCCGCAAGCGCGCCTCCCTCGCCATCAGAAAGGCCCCGATTTGCTTCAGCCCCACGTGTTGCAGGAATGAAGTTAAATACTTGGAGAAATGCCCACAAAAATGAGGGCCTGAAGTCTGCAGGGCCTGTTCCTGGGGGGTGAACTGGGACCTCTCCTTAGCTTCCAGAGCAGAGATGACGGTTGTGGCCTTTTCTGTAAAGTGCTCAGGGCACTGCTGAGAAGTGTTAGACAGAAGTCACGTGTTGTTATTAGGAGAATTCTGAACAACGAGGAGATCCCCTGGTGACCGACTTTCCTGTCTGCATTGCCCTGGTTGCATTTCTAGGTTCCCCATTTAAACCAGAATGCCTGGAATAACCTCGAGAAGTACTGCAGAAGCTTGGCCAGGAACAACAAGAATGTATACGTCTGCACAGGCCCTCTTTTTCTGCCCAGGTAAATACGAGGGCCATACTGGGACCACACTCAAGCGGCGCATCGTGCTGCGGAATTAAACTAGGCTGAGGGTTTGCCCTTCCCTGAGTGTGCACCCCAACAGAAGTGAGCTGCCCAGGTCAGTACGGAAGTCCTGCTGTGCGCAGAGGGCCTGCGGACAGGTGCTTTGTTAGAGTCGGGATTAGTTTGCGTATTTCCAATTTAGTAGATTTCTTCAGGAGTAGGTAGGTTGGACCTCTCCCTGGCAGGATCCAGCTCTGTGACCATTGCCTAGCTGCCATAATTGAACAGTGGCATCTACACTAGTACTGCTTTCTTGAGACACAATGCAGTGCTTTTATTTGCAGTCTCTAGTAATCTAGCAGTATGTAACTGCAGATTAGATTGTAGAGGCATTAGCCCTTCACTGCAGTTTAAAACTTCTAGGTTTTATTTTATAGTCTAGTTCTGCTTGTGAGAGCATAACTTTATTTGCTAAGATCTTTGTAGCATTGAGAAGAGCAGTTTCCACAAGTTGAAATGTCTTCAGCAGCAGAAAACAGCTTGGAAAGGGTGGGGAAGTGATTTGGAGGAGCAGATCTGATGCACTACTGAACCTATGCATGTGACAGCCTCTGTTTCAGTGCCTTTTTTACATCCCTAACACAGCTGCAGGTCTGCCCTCTGCCGTGTTGGAGTGGGGGACTCGGGTGGTACTAGAGGGCTGAGGAGGTAGATGCGGGACCAGGCCAGGAGGTAGCAGTAACAGGTCATCACTGTTGATGCAGGATGGAAGCGGATGGGAAGATGTATGTCAAATACCAAGTGATCGGGAAGAACCATGTGGCTGTCCCTACCCATTTCTTCAAGGTGGTCATTCTGGAGAAGGAGAGTGGGGAGATTGAGTTGCGCTCCTACGTGATGCCCAACAGCCCTGTGGATGAGCACATACCACTTGAACGATTCTTGGTTCCCATCGAGAGCATTGAGCGGGCCTCGGGGCTCCTGTTTGTCCCCAACATCTTGAAGAAGACAAATAACTTGAAAGCTATCACAGCTGGGAACAAGCATTGAACCTGACTAAACAAATTAAGGTATCCTCTGGCAGGGACTGTGACAGCAGTAGATAGCAGATTTGTGTTTCCTTGTGCAATCATAAATGTGCTGAATTAGAGTCAAATCAATGCTTCTCTGCATGAAACTGGAGGAGGGGAAATACTGAAATGCATGTGCAAGGCCAGTCTCAGTGGCAGGTCCTACAGGAGGTTCCTGAGCCCTTGACACTGTAGTAACATCTCCAGGATTTGCCCGCAAACTGCAGTACCAAGGATGCTCCTGTAAATTATTCCCTTTGAGTTGTGTGTCGCATTAAGAGACAAAGGGAAGTTACTTAATTTCAGGTATTTGGCAGGGAAGGATAGGCGCAAGATGGGTACAAGGGGAAGTCCCTGCCTTTCTGTGGCCAAAGCATTGTATAATCTGTTTTCTTTTAGAAGATGGTTTTAGCAGTAAAGCTTTGAAAACTCAGGGTATTGACTGTTTTTTATCTGCTCTTACCAAAGCTCCGAATGCTTAAAGATTAAGGAGGAGGACAGAGCCAGCTTTTCCAGCTGTTTTCCTGCTTGATCTCACTGTAAATAGTTTAAGACCCATCATTGGAGCCAACTGTTACAAGATGTGCTTATGTGCTTTAGCTCTGAGGCCCTACTGCAGCTCCAGCCCTTCCTGCTGTTGGAGGGATGAAGCCCATGAGATAAAGGGGAGGCTAGGGTCATCAAGCTAACTATGGGACAGGAACAGCTTCCTGGCATAAGGATTGTATTTTGACTTCCTTATGCTGACTTAACACTTTTAAAAATGTGAAGTCCACAGGGCTCCAGCAGCACTGACAGTGCAGATCTCTGCAGACTGGGCGTTCGTCCTCTGTATCAAGATCCCCGCATACAGATTTTGAGGCAGATGAGGTTTGATACTGTTTTATTCCCCAGACATCTGAATTGAGTCTGTTACCAGGTTTGTCCCATGTGGCTGAGAAGCAGCAGCCAGTTCCGTTATCTGGACCACACAGGCAGGAGAGCTCAGGCTTGCTGGTCCCAGCACAAATCAGCACTTAGTCTAGCTGCACCGTCAGCTTTTGTCACATTGCGTCTTTAGCTTTCCCCAAGCTCAGCCCTTCCAGGCTCTTGGAGTGATTTGCCCAGTACCTGGCACTTCAGTCCACAGCTGATGGCAAGGTCAGTGGTTCTCCTTCCCTTGGCTGTCACTGGGTGTCTTTAGAGCCTTGTCGATGTGAGGTCTCAGCGAAGACAGAGAGATCAGCAGTGCTTCCTGCAACAGACCGAATGTTGTGCTTGTAGCACAACTCACTGCCACAGAGGCAGAAGCACAGCGCTGCTGCGTGCACACAGGCATCGCGCCCCACGACACTGTTATCCACCTGCCCTACCTCTGTCCTGATGGTTCGGCTGCCTTGGCTAGGACAAGTGTTCAGGTAGAAGTCAAACAAAACGCTTGGGTCAGTGACCTCCAGGTTTGGGTCTGCATCAACCCCAGCTTCCAAGCCCTGAAGACCTCCAAACACAACCAGGGCATGCCTAAAGGAAAGCAAAGGGACAGGATTAGAGGGGAGACCGGCTCTCACCCCTGTACCAAGGCAGAAGCTATAAGGCTCTCTGTGACTGCAGGAGCCAGGCTGCCATTCTGCACCAGTCGCTGCTGAGGAGAGCAAGCAGGCCTAGGCAGAGGCTACACGTACCTAAAGGAGGGGAGAGTGACCTGGTCCACAGAGCTCCCCCGCTCCGAGGTCCCAATAGAGAGGTCGTAGCCTTCCTTGAAAGGACACTCAGAGAAGACAGCACCTGGGAAACAAATGCAGTGAGCAATTATTTACGTGGTGCCCTCAGCCATGCTGCAGGTCCTTGGCCAGTTTCAAAGGCTCCTCAGATGAGTGGCAGCAGCAGAAAGGGAATTGCTTTTCAGTGTCGCTAGTACATCTGAAGGTGCAATAAACGCAGGGCCGCTGTCCCTATTTCCTAGGTCATCCCCCTAGATGCAGGGGGTCTCCTAGCACCTTTCTCACCCATAGTACCTTTCCCTGAAAGCTCAAACAGGCACCAAGAGCTGGCCTTTGGCTAAAGGAGAAGGAGCATCTTCGTTTGCCTTAGACTCAATACAGCAAGGCAGCACCTTTTCTTTTGATAGATCTCTGTACACTCTCTGCCAGAGGCTTTTAAATTTCAGAGCTTATGGTTTGCCTAGGAGGTCCAATCAATCAGAAGACAGTGGAAAAAAGATTTTGCAGGGCTCTTGAGCTCAAATGTCACTGCTTGCTTTGATGTAAAGAAGCAGAAGGTAAGTAACAGGGAGATGGAGATAAAGAATACTGGTTCTTGTCTGTGTTGCTACTATTGCTAGTAGCATTTGGAACAAGGGTGAGCAGAGTTCCAGGACAGAATATTGGTGGGTGAATGGGATGATTCATTCCCCAAGCTTTATCCCTCAAACTGGTATGGAAGCCTAGGCAGGGTGAGGCTAGCTTCTGCTGCAGGGCAGTGAATGCCTGAAAACACTTACTCAGGCAGGAGGCGAGGCGGACACTGTAACCCCAGTACAAGCCTGACACTGTCCGAGGGTGATGTGAGGACACCACGGTGCCTTTCCGCACTTTACTGTCTGAAAGGGAAGCAAAAAGATTAATAACCTCTTGTGCTCTCCTCATGAGAGCTGGGTTTGACCAGCTACATACTGAGATTTCTCCTGGGGAAAGGCCTTGATGCATAACCAAGAACCACCACCTTGAGCCCACTCTGGACAGCGTGCAAGTGTGCTTGGGCTACTGTCAGCCAAAGAGCTGCCAACCCTTTGCAGTAAACTAGGGAGGTGTGGTAAGGACGTCATTAAAACTGTGTGGGGGGTGAAAGGGGCATGCAGAGCTGTTGGGTATCTTCAAGTATCAGTAATTGAAGGCTGTCATCAAAGGACCAACTCCTGCAGGACCAAGTCCACAGATGCTGGCAGAAGCAGTGGATTACCTGGATTCTGGGGTTCTTCCAAGCGCACGGTGACTCGCAGACCAGGATCCAGCTGCCTGTCAATCCGCACCTCCTGCAGTGACAGTCACCAGCAGTGTCAGGCAGCCTGAAGGTACTGGGGGAAGCAGGGAGGGAAGGGACCCCTCTATGAGAGGAGAAGCCTATTCTAGCCTGGAGCTGGAAGCAGGAGCTCTGTGGCAATGGCCTGTGTGCTTTGTGCAGCGCAGAGCAAGCTCAATGTGGCTCAGACCACCAGTCAGCTACGAAGCGACTTTCCAATACTTTTTTGCTGCCCAAAGGCCCACCTCCAGCAATGGACATGACGTACTGCAACAGGCAGGTCTGTTAGGACTCGACAGTGGAAGCTACAAATGTTAACAAGCCGGAAGGGAGGGGGAAAGCGACAACGCTGAACTCCACCGCAGCCCACTATGAAATGGGGCCTTCAGAAACCCAGCGGTACCCACCCTGCCTGCTTCAACTCTCCCAGAGAGACAAGGGGAAGCCATTTAGGGATCTGTGGGTTACACGCACACACACCTTCCTCATCCCACAGTTGACAAAAGAGCCTCTGCCTGGCTTGGTTGGCCGGTCCAACACCACACCTTCTCGATACTCTGAATCCTCGTCCACCCGCATATGGTGGGGGCTGTCCAGGGGATTCAGCAGCCCTAGAACAGTACAGAAGAAAATAACAGCTGAAAGCAGGACACAAACTCAGGGAACACATGCAAGTTCAACGGCTCTGCTGTTCCCTCCCTCTCTAGTCCAGTGTACCAAGGCAGCTCAGCTAGCTTGCACCCTTCTGTGGGGAAAAGCTTTCCAACTTTTTGTATGATGTTCAGAGCAAGAGCCACAACTCAGGAAAGGGAAAGTCAACAGTTTGAGGTGGAAGCAGTAGGATTCTTACCTGCAAACTGTAGATCCTCATGTTTTGGAAAAAAGGATTTCCTCAAGTACCTGATAACAGGGAAGGTTCAAATGTGAAAACAGTTTCAAAGGAATTCAGGCCTCAATTTAACCCTTTACTGACTCAAAGGAGCTGCATGCTCCTTTGCGTTCTTAGCTCCTTGGTCTCTCTCTAAGGAACTGAGCAGGTTGTATCCTGCATTCAGTACTGCTCTTTCAGTTAAACTCATGAACGAGACATGTGAAACAATCAGATCCTGTGTTTCTGCAGCATGGTATGACATAAAGAGTCTGGATCCTGCTTCTGTAATCTCTAGCATGAGATGCCCATAGAAATGGGCTGATAGCCAAACCTAATGTCAATCTGGTGTACAGCCCGACCACGCTGGACTTACTGAGGGCACTCCAAGTACTGCAGGATCCGTGCCAGCTGCACACAAGCCTTGCCTCTCTTCCCAATTCCTTCAAACTCCCCCTCCACGCTCCTGAAAGAGAAGGAGAGCAACCTGTAAACTTAATCTGAGAATAGCAGCATTTCCTCGCTAGAAGTAAATAGGTCCTCTTCTAAAAGAACTAGCTCGAGATGTAGACTGGTAACAAAGACAGAATTTCAAATCTGACCTAAGTCAAAGGTCTTTTTCAGTTTTGTTTTATCTTTAATCTTAGTCTATTTGCCTTTGATACAAGCTGGTAGTTGAATGCTATAGAGATGGATGCTATAGGATTGCAGGGCTTGGCCAGTTAGCACAAATGCAGGTCCAAGTAAAAGGCCAAACAGGAATTCACCATCCAAAAGGACACAGACAATGTTCCCATGACTTCACAGCAAGATTTAAGAAGCAGGTAGGAGAACTTGATCTCCTGCTACCCTGTCCTTCCCATACTGGGATAAATGACTCTGGCTTCTAAGGCAGTTAGGCCAGTGGCAAAGGGATCCCTGCAATCCTGGCATGTATAGAAGGTTCAAGCATTTGCTTGAGGTATGTTCTCAACATAAGATTAGAGAAATATAAAGCACAAAGGTAAGGTTTTCTAGGGAACAAGGCAGCTCATCCTTACTTTACATCTTCTCCGTGCTCATCAAATACTACAATCTCATCCACACAGAAGATGGCACAGGCCCGAGCAATCTGTCCAGCAAGGTACGTCCGCAGCTCCGGGGACTGGGCGTTGTTCAGGATAGAGCCTGGCAGGGCAACACTCAGGGTGTAGTGACACCCTGGGGAACAGAATGCAGTTAGAGAAGAGCCATAGCTTGACAGCTACATCTCTATCATTTTATTCGCTTCAGTTGGAATAGGTGTGGGAGAAATGAGAGCAACTTATATTTCTTAGATTTTAACCATCGGTTTCCTGCTAATAAAAGTCTCTCTTGCAATGCCCGCTATGTTATGTTGATGCCTGTTGACAGTTGAGGATTGATCTATACATAATATACATGTATATCATGATTGATATGATTGATCTATACATGAAGCTGAGCCTCACCTTTCTTGTAGATATGTACAACTGTCACAAAGAAGAGTTTTTTTGACTTTTAACGACCAAGTCTTTTCCCAGCCCTTGCACCCAGGCCTAAAACCAGCTGACAGCAGCATTACCTTTATCTTCCTTCTGCTCCTCTTCCTTTTCAGCCTGTTGTTTCTCTGCGAGCTCCTGCATCCTCTGCTTTTCCAGTTTCTTCAGTAGCTTTATTTCCTTCCATTTTTTCTTCTCTGCTTTCCCTGGGAGAGAAGCAGCTCATTTTAAATAACGAGCTGCCAGGACGGAGGTGGGCAGAGCGGATGCGCAAAGGGACGGAAAAGGGGACCGGACAACAAGAGGGGCCGCGGAGCAGACCGGGACGGCTCCCGAACAACCGGCCCGGCCCCTGCTTCGCCCTCCACCCCGCGCCACGGCCCGGCCTTACGCTCCTGCTTCCAGCGCCGCCAGTCCACCTTCCTCTCCACGCCCTGTGGAGACAGCGGCCGTTACCGGCGACCGTTACCGCGTGGCCGGCGGGCGGCGATGACGCACGCACGCGCCCCCCCCCGCGCCCACCTGCACCTCCTTGGGCCGCTTCGCCCCGCTGTCCGCCATCGCCGGCCCGCGCTCGCCGGCCACGCCCCCTCGCGGCGCTGATTGGGCGGGGGCTGGTCATGACTGGGTCACGTGAAGCAGAACTGAGCCAATGGCCCAGCGGGTGGGGGAGGTTACTGCTGGCCGCTTAAGCCTCTGGGCGGTCTGCCTGGCTAAGCAGGAGCTGCCTCGTTCCGCAGGAGGATGGGTGACCTGTGGGGGCACACAGGCTTGGGGTGGCGGGGGTGGATGCAGGCAAACTTGCTGAGGTCTGCGACAGCAGTGGAGGGGCTCCAGATCCAGCCACCTGCGCCTGCCTGTATGGCCACAAGCACTGCATATGTGGTGTAGGACTGGTGGGGACTGGTGTCCATTGTGCCCCTTGCAGGGTGTCTCGTGGCCTAGGACAGGAGCTGACATGCACAGGGTGCTGCAATTAACCTTCATGCCAGTAATCTAATCTCATGGTTGTTTACTTGTTTTCAGTGATCGTAATTCTTTGGCACGTACATGGCAGCAGAAAGGGCCTGAAGTGGTGCCCTTGCCCGACCTGGCCGTGGCAGGACAGCGAGCTGCCTCCTCAGCGGGAGGGAGTGCAGCTCTCGCTCCTGAGGAGGAACAGTACCAATGGCCACAGCCCAACACAGAGAACCTGCAGGAGCAGCCACCCACCAGCCCAGCGAGCAGGAGGAAGAGCTAGCACCGTGGTGCTCAGTGCAGGGCACGCGTTGCGTGGGGTATGGCGGCTGGCCTCCAGGAGAACTGCATCGGCCGCATCCTCACGACAGAGAAACTTATTCCTCGATAATTGAAGTAATTCAACTTTAATAATTTAATCACTACAAATTCTTACTGTGACATCTGTTACATACAACTTGTGCATGAGTTAAGATGCCGTTTTACATTCTTCTCCAGGTTTAAAGCAAAAATGACCTGTCGGAAGGCTGCTGCTGTTGTGCGACCGGCCGCCGGCTCGGCAGTGGGAGCGCGCGACGGGCACGCTGAGCCGCTCTCCCTCGGCACCGCCCTGTCGCCCGCCCGCACCCTGCGCGTCTCCCCTTCCTCCCCGCTGCTGCCGGTGCTCCTCAGAGCCCCGAAGGTTTTGCTTTGCTCTCTGAGCTGCCCTGACAAAGCGCCAGACAGCATCAGCTCTCGGCGCTCACAATCACGGCCTGATTTTGCAGATCACGGGAATGAACCCGCTGGCGGGCAGTGACGCCGTGCGATCCCGTGGGGTGCTCTCGGAAACACCATCCTGGGGGCACGAGGGTGGGACCCCGGGGCTGGGTGAGCCGCCCTTTGGCATCACCTTAAACGTCGGTCTTGAAACGCCTTCCCAGAAAGGGGTGGTGGAGAAGACCCCAGGAGCCATCCTTACCTCGGGTGGTGCCGGACGGGTGCTGGAGTGGGGCCGTGACGGCTTCAGGCGTAAGGAGAAGCGATATAAATTACGGCTGGCGCACGCAGAGGCTCCCCTGTCCCTGGGACCGGCACAACCACTTCGCAGTGACGGAAAGCGTGCCCCAGGCCTGCGCCTGGCAAACCCCGTCTGCCCGACAGAAAGCGTGGTCGAAAGCGCAAAGAATAAGGATGATGCAAAGTCCACAGGCAAGCAGAGGACCCGGAGGGAGAGCGGGACGTGGCGGATGGGGCTGGAGGGGAGCCGGCGTCACTGTCCACAGCCTTCAGGGGCCGGTTTTCTCCTGTTTCCATTTTTGCAGTATATCACTTGCCGCCTTCAGGGTGGCTTCCTCCTAAACGAACACCACAGGCTGCGTCAGTGACTTCCAGCCAGCTCCCCTTCCCCTCGCTGCCTTCGTCGTTTACATAAATAGCTGGTTTTCATCCCAGGACACCACAGACGGCTGGCGTTCGGGATGATACGGGCACGGCCACCTCCGGAGCATGGACGGCAGCCGCGAGGCAGAGAAAAGCACGTCGGAAAGCTCCCTGCCCGGACCGAGAAACGTGGGACCCGGCTAAGTGCCGCTGAGGCACCATGAAAACAGCCCTGATGCTTCCCCCGGGGCCTCGCTTCCCTTCGCGCCGCCGCCGCTGCCTCACCTTGGCGAAGCAGAAGCGGATGAAGCGGCTGTAGTCGTTCTTGTGGGGCCCGGAGTAGAAAGCGGAGAGCGGGATGGCGGCGAGGCCCTGGCGGGGCGGCGGTGGGGAGAGCGACATGGCGCCGGGGTCTCCTGGCGGGCGGGCCGGCGCCAAGGCAGCGGACGGCGCGTTAATTTACCTTGTTCTTGACCATCCACTTGGCGAACCTGGAGTCGTAGGGCTCCTCGGAGCCGGGGGCGTCGGGGACGTCGGACGCTGGGGGGAGAAGCGCGGCGGCGCCGAGGCTGGGAGCGCGGCCGGCGCCCTGCCGAGCCCCAGGCCCGTGGCGGCGGCCGCCCCGCTCCCCGCCGGGGGCGGCCGGGCGACTCACCGAAGGCGGAGATGTCCGCGACCAAGAAGTAGGTGCCCTCGGGCACGATGGGCGTCATGCCCGCGGCGTCCAGGCTCCGCACCAGCCGGTCTCTCTTCCCCTGCAGCTCCCGCGCCAGGCGGACGAAGTAGCCGTCCGCTTGCCCGCGGCGCTCGAGCTCCCTGCGGAAACCCTCCGCCACGGCCTCCTGCGGGCGGCGAGGCGCTGCTTGGGGTCCCGGCGCGCCCCGGGGGCGCCCGGCGGCCGCCCCGAGCCCAGCTCGCGGCCTCCGAGCGCCCCCGCCCCGCGGCTCCGTACCTGGGCGGCCGTGGCGCAGTGGTACACGCTGTTCTGGTGCACGGTGCGCAGGTGCCGCAGCAGCCCTGACGGCCCCACGATCCAGCCCACCTGCGGCCGGCCGCGAGGAGGAGGAGGAGGAGGAGGAGGAGGAGGAAGGAGTTGAGTCACGGGGAACCTGCCCGGCCTCGGCCGCTCGCCGGGGCCGGCGCGGAGGGCCTCACCTTCCATCCCGTGGCGCTGAAGGTTTTCCCGGCGCTGCTGATGCTGATGGTGCGGTCCCACATTCCCGGCAGGGTGGCTGGTGGGAAAACGGGAGAGAGAAAGCGATGGCGGAGCTCACGGCGCTCACTTCTCTCCGTAATTAAGTGTTTTCGTATCCGTGTGGCCGGCCCCATCACGCTCCTGGTCGTACTGCAAAGGGAAGAACAGGCCTCAGAAGCCATGCCAAAATGGAGGTCCCAAAGCTAGAGATGCAGAGAAAACCGTGGTTTTTCAAGCTACGGGCAAAAATTGTGTGGGAGCCGGAGGGCTCCATGCTCCGCATCTCATGCCGTGATACCAGCTCTCTCGTTCCTCTCCTTGGTGCTGGAAGTTGGGACTCAAGTTTAAGACCCGGTTTGGAGGCCAAGACGAAGGTGCAGCAAAGCACTCCCGAGGGCGACGCGTGCCCGGTGCGGCAGCGGGACGCGGCCCTTCCCAGGACGGCAGGTTGCTGCAGGGGGGCGCGAGGAGGCAGGGACCCCCCGGCGCGGCGCTGCAGCCGGAGCAGGCGCCGAGGCTCGCGCACGCGTACCCATGCGGATGTGCTCCTTCCCGTCGTAGACCAGCCACTCGTACACTTCGTCGCTGATGCACAGGGCGTCGTGCTTC
Organism: Rhea pennata; assembly: GCF_028389875.1. Taxonomy (NCBI): domain Eukaryota; kingdom Metazoa; phylum Chordata; class Aves; order Rheiformes; family Rheidae; genus Rhea; species Rhea pennata. The sequence goes on from NC_084680.1 coordinate 8,577,013, forward strand.
ACGCACAGCTCCGCGATGAGCTCCAGCTCCCCTCGGCTGAACACCTGCGCCGGGCAGCGGGGATGCAGCAGGGACGGGCACCGGCCAAAATCATCGCACGGGGCAGAGCTGCTGCCCGAACGAAGGACCAGGCTTCCCGTCCCAGAAGAGCGAGCGCCGTGCGCGTTGTGCGCCCACCACCCGCTAGCACCCTCGCCGCTTCCTGGCCCTGCGCTGCAAGCCCCGCAGCGTTACCTTGCCCAGCGGGTTGTTGGGCGAGTTCAGGACGATGGCTTTAGTCCGTTCACCGAACTTCGAAGCCAGTTCGGCCGGGTCCAGCTGCCAGTCTGCGCTAGACATGAGTTGTCCCGCTTTCGGCGCTTTCTGGAGAGCACGGAGGGGAGACGGTGATCTACGCCAGCCCGCCGCGGCGGGCGGCTCCATGCCCTGCTTTGCCGCGCTGCCGCTCTGCTCCCCGCGGTGGTGGCTTCGCTCCGACCCGCTCACCGGTCTCAGTGGGACGAACACGGGTGTCCCACCAGCCATCTTCACCATTGGCTCGTAGCAGTCGAAGAAGGGCTCGATGATTATCACCTGGAAGGAAGAGGCAGCTCAGCACCCTCCTGGCCCCACTCAGCCCTGACGGGAAGGCAGGGACAGGGAATTTAAATCCTTGAATTACTGCAAAACAGAGATCCTGCATTGCCAGGATCAGGGAAGAACGGTATCACTCAGGGCAAAAAGTGGATTTTGGCCTTATGCAGAAGTGAGAAAGTGCAGTAGAGCCCTGTGGCTGAGATGCTTTTTCTTCAGCAGCTCAAATACCTGAGGACAGGGATATACGAAATCTTTTCTGTTCTGCAGAAGGACTCTGAAAACCTGCCTGTGGCCCCAGGCAGAGCCACGGCCAGGAGGGGCTCTCCGGGGCGAAGGCTGCCTGTGCAGCAAGCCCATGTCCTCCCTTACCTCATCGCCTTCATCGACGAGGGCCTGGAAGCAGCAGAAAAGGGCCTGGTACGCCCCCACGGTCACCATCACGTTGGTCAGAGGGTCCAGCTCTCGCCCAAGCAGCTTCCCAAAAAACTGGGCTAGGATCTCCACCAGCGGAGGGTGGCCCTGCGGGGCGAGAGGGGGCGGCTGGGCTCGGGGCGCCGCGGACGCCTGCGCCAACGCCGACGAGCCCTTCGGAGGGGTCTGGGCACCGAGCGCCCCGTTGCTGAGCGCCCGGGGGGTCCTCCAGCCTGGACACCTCCAGTGCTTCGCCAAGCAAGGGGCTACGGCCCCGCGCTCGGGGAGCCGGAGGCTGGAAGCGTGTTTTGTTTGCGGGCTGGACACCGTGCGTCTGCAGGGGATGTTTCTGCCACCCTTTTCCAGCTCCTCGTCCCCAGCAAACACAAATTGGGGAGCAGAGCAGCTGGGGGCGGGGTGTCCCAGCTGGAGCCAGCCTGGGTGCCCAGCTGACGTGCCCTTTCTTGGGGCGCAGGAGCTTGTTTCGACCGCAGGGCGAGCGGCCGCGGGCCAGGGGAGCGGGGAGCGCCACGCACGAAGGCTCGGGTGTACTGGTGCAGCGCGTGGTTCTCCCCGCTGACGGCTCTCACGAACGCCTCCCTCAAGAAGTCCGGCGGGGGGAAGTCGGGAAAGCCCTGGCCCAGGTTCACTGTGGCGTAGGTGGTGGCCAGCTTTACAAACTCCACCCTGGGGAGAGGAAAGAGCAAGAAAGTCGAGCGCTTGCCGAGGCTCTGGGCAGCGAGGCGGGTGCCGCTCCCGCGAAGCCGTCGCGCCGTTTGCAGGTGGACAGGAGCCATCGGGGCAGCAGCCCCGCGGCAGGGCCGGTCCCTGACCCGTCCCCGAGCTCCCACCAAGCACAGGTCATTTCACCAGCAGAGCTCTCCAAGGTTTTCAAGCTAGTCAAAACCTAGCGGCTGGAGGCTGTGTGCTGCAGGAGGCTCACCTCGCTGCTCCTGTCCCCCAGAGCCACCCACCAGCAGCTGGTGGCCCCGAACCGAGCACCGCAGGGCTTTGAGGATGGCCCGGGGCTGTGCTGCTGCGCAGCTGCAGCGGTCTCTGCCTGCCGTTAGGCTGCCTAAAACCACATTTACCACCAGGGTAAACCAGGGGCAGCCCAGCGGCCGGGCAACTCACCAGATATTCTTATCCAGGCCCTCCAGCCTCCGAGCTTGCACCGGCCTTGACATTTTTGCCTGCAGAGAGAGACAGTGAGTTTGAAGCTTTCATTGATGGCAGTGAGACCGTGTCCGAAGGGGCCGTGGTCTCCCCGGGACTGTTTTTCCCCAACACTTCACAGGTTGTTGCTGCCCGGTCTGGGAGCAGCGATGCTGAGGCAGCGGCTTCCAGGAGGAGCTTTGAGCATTTTTTCACAAAACAGAAGAGCAGAAGAAGCGTGCGTGCTGCCTGGGTAGCCAGCAATGCCTTAAACCTCACTTTCAGTTGGTGCCAGGGTCAAAGGAGCTCAGCCAGGCTGTAATGGTGCATAGCTCCAGACCCCAGGCTTTCACCTTCCTTAGCATCTCCTTTTCTCCCTCAGGACCTCCTTGTTCTCTGCAGACCACATCCCATTTCCCTAAAAGACCAAACTTAATTTTTATTCCGTGCTGCTCTGGTTTGTAGCAGAAGTAGTATTTGCTCCTTCATCCTGCTGGAGCCCTTGGTAAAGGTAGGTGCTCTAGATCCTAAACTAAATGCTGGTTCTCTGCACCTAAATTTCATAGCAAAAGAAGCCAGCACCCGAGCACAGGCAAGTAGGGTGCAGCCAGAGTCTGCTGGGCGGCTGATGCCCAGGGACACCGCGGTACCGTTTCCCCGACAGCTATCTAATGCCCAGACGTGCTATGGCTGGGAAAGGGCTGAAGAAGGACAGTAGGCATCGTTTAGAGCAAACGCCTCCATCCGGTTGGGATGAATACGCTGGGAGAAAGCACAAGTGCTTGATGGGGAATTTATCATTAAGATGATGAAAACCAGCGTTGCTGGCAGCAGAGGCAGAATTTAGTAACACTGCAGCACATGAGACGGGATAGCTAGGAAGTGAGGGGCCTGGAAACCAGGGACAAGCGATGGTCAGCACCCTGGGAAAAGCCAGCATGAGGCTCGCAGGGGGTGTCACCGCTGCAACGAGCTGAGAAAACCATCCTTGCCCCAGCAGACGCAATGCCTCTGAGCAGAGAAGCGGAGGGCACCTGGCAGCGGCGGACACGTGAGACGAGGAGGGATGTGAGAGGGAAAGCCCTGTGCCCTGCTGCCAGCTTGCCGCACTGGGAAGGCTGGAGGATGCGGGGTCCCCGCCATCCCCAGGCTGGCCCGCGGCCTCGGGGCACCCCATTTACCTGCTCGCCCCCACGGTTCCCGCTGGGCTGCGCCAGCAGTTGAGAAATGCCCCGCCGGTGTTTTGCTGCAAGGTTTTCAGCTTTCTATCTCGCCGCAGCCCTTGCTGGGGGTTTTGCACCGAGTCGCCGATAAGCCCTGCGTCCCTACGCGCAGCGGTGGACTCTGAGCGGCCCCACGGTGCCGGGCACGGTGCCGAGGGTGAGCAGGAGTGGCTGTGCCTGGAGGGACGGGCAGGCCACACCGCTCCCCCAGCCCGATGCCTGCTCTTTCTGCGCAAGCTCAGGGATACTGCAGTCAACAGGACCTGGTGTCCAAGCTGATGTTGGCGGGCATAGAAGGGTTAATGACTTAGGAAGTATAAGAAAGTTGGAGGTTAAATATTAACAGCTCTGTGGTGCTGTCCTCTTGTGGTGGGGTTGCTGCTGGCCGCCACACGCGATTTCCTTGCTCTGCCTGCTGGAGGGGGGATGCTGATACTGTCCCAGCCCGAGAAGCTTTAGTGGAAGAGACCTTTAGGTGAAGCAATACCCAAAGCAGCTAGCTTTTTTTCCATATAAGAGATATTCTCTTGCTTCTGAGACGTTCCCTTTAAACAGGATACCTGGAAATAACCGAGCACGGGGGTGACTGTGTCAGCACAGCTTTTCCTGCAGTGCCCCTCCGCCACGGCTGGCTCCCTGGGCCAGCATTCGGTGCAACGAGCTCCGTGGGCGCCGCACCACTAAAGCCTGAGCAAGGGACCAGGCTAAGGCCAGACTGGTCCTGTTTCAGTACCTCACTGAAGTGTAAGCTGTGTCCAACGCCGTTCGTCCTCTCCAGCAAGACGTGCCGCAGAGACGGCCCCGCTCTCCGGAGCATGCCACGGCTCCTGCTGCCTCACTCCGGCGGGCACGGACCTGCGTTTCCCCCGGACACAGAACAGCGGGGTGAAATAATCATTGCACAACCACACGCACAACGCAAAGCCTCTGCGCACCGGGGCACCCCGTGCAGGCTGCTCCTGAGCCCCAAAGCCGTGGTCATGCTGCCGCCCCTGGAGGCTGGGGGCCACCCTCTCTGGGGAGGCTCAGCTAAGGGGAAGGAAGCAGAAAGGAGAAGGAGGGACAAAATGCTCTGTGTGTTGCTGCTGCGATGTCAGTGATGGGATGGCACCCTGTACCTGTGATGCACACAGAAGCAGGATCCCATCTGCTGTGGTCCCCAGTGCTTCTCACCCTTCCTCTCCCTGCAGCACCTTCAGCTTCCTCGTCCCGCAGCCCTGGATAAACCTGGCCCTTTGGCGGTCCTGCACTGCGCAGGGGCTGCCCCCAGCCCCAACATACCGACCAAATTGCCCTTTCGTCTTCCTGCACATTCTTAAGGATCAAAAAAGCAAAGCAACAGTCCTGCTGTTTTAGAGCAGCACAGGCCACCCCTCAGCCACTGCAGCTTCAGCCTTTTTAGTAGCAGGTTTTTTTTCTGGTTAGTTAGATGTTTGCATCCACTTCCAAAGGGACTTTGGTATTTAGGTTTCATTCAAGGTGCGAAAGTGATTTCTGAGCCTCATACAGCCTTTTTCTCTACCACATCCTCATCTGTTCTACAGCATTGCTTAAACACACAGTAAAAAACCTAAAAGCTAAAAAAGAGTTGGCTTGCTGCTTTGTTTAATACTTTAGATAAAAAGGGTGAGTGTGGAGGATGCATGCTCTAGGTTGACCAGCCACACATTAAATTTCCCAGCTGCTGAACAATAAATTAAAACAGGTTTGAAAGTGGCTGCCCCACAGGTAAGTTGACATACCTGCTAAATGCACTTCTTGTCCTTACATGCAGGACGAGAGTCTCCTCACTTTTGCATTTTGTGTTTTTTCTGACATGAGTGCAAAGTGGGTGTCAGCTGAGACTGGTGGCATTTTACATCTCTTTACTCAGGTGGGAAAAAAACAACTTATGGAAAACATGGGCCATAGCATAATCTTGCTGGGAACTGCAAAAATCCTCAGGGCGGGTGCGCTGGGAGGTGGGGGATGCTGCTTTGGGGTGCAGCACGACTGCCCGCTGGAGCGAGGGGACCAACCCTGCCGGGCTGCAGTGAAACTGGGAGGGCAAATAGGGCTTCCTCGCACTGCAGCAAACGAAGGAGCTGGGCTGAGACGTGTCTGCAGGGCTCGTGCCCCAGGACTCATGCAAAGCGCTTGCAGCAGCGCTGAATCCGAGCAGCCCGAGCGAGGCCAGGGCAGGCGGCGAGGCAAAGCCGAAAAGCCTGCAAAGGGGGGCGAGGGAGCCTGTGGCCGGCGGGGTGCAGGGGACAGAGCACGCGGAGGATTTTGGAGGTGACGGCTGTAAGGTCACCTCGGGGGACGGTCACTCACACCCTCTGGCCTGCTGGCTTGGTGGCGGCAGCGAGGGCGGACGCAGAGCGGCAGCCGGCGAGCGGGCGCCCCTCGGCGCAAAGCCTCGTGAGGAACGGTGTGGGGGGGGGAACCTGACTTACACCCAGCGGGGCCGGTCTACTTTAGGCTGCAAATGTCCGGCACCGGTCCCTTTGCACACATGCTGCTATCCCTGTGCATCCGAAAGGCTTCGTCCGCAGCGATGACTTCCTGGGAGGAGTCTGGGAGGCTGCAGGAGTGTGGGAGTCGAGCTGCAACACTCAGATGGGGAAAACCGTACCGGGCAAAAGGCCACCCCTGGCCGCTCTCTGAAGCACCGGGGCAACGGAGGTGACAGTTTTATTTTAAAGCAAACAGCTGGAGCGTTCAGTAGAGCTCTCCTGTACAGAAGTTGGATCCAGGGCTGCTGGAGTACCTTGCTGCCCAGATAACCCAGAGTATTGTTCAGATGCAGGCTCACGGTAGTCTAATTATAGTGGGATAATTATTGCAGGGTGGCTGTAATTACTTTGGCATGGCAATGGCAGGAAATTTCCCTATGAGTGAAACCTTCCGTGATTTTGCAAAAAGTCATTTTGCTAGGTACTCTAAAAAAATCCCACCTTGCAGGTTTAGGATTATTAGAGATGGGATTGAAGGTACAGAAGGTGACCGCATTCTCGTTAGGTTTGTTGGAGGTTAATGACCGGCACGCTAGCCTTCTCTCCACTTCCCTTTTCCCTTTGCACCAGGGCTTTATGTGCACTGATGAATCAGGCCTTGGGGCTCTCTCGAGAGTGAGTAATTGCAGGAACAAGTGAGCCACAGAGAAAAGAAGCAGTGGGCATCTGCCGTGCCAAAGGCTCCCGGCTCCCGACCCGCCGTGGGAGCTTCCCTGCCATGACTAAGCACGGAGGGAATTTCTGTGCTGGCAGATGCAGACTCTTTGTTTTTTAAACATCTGTTTAACGCAAACACTGTAATAAGTGCTCGGAAGGAAACTCATGTTTGCTTCCGTAAGAGTTGGCTCGGCACATCTGGAGCCAGTCTGGCAGCTCCCTGCCCTTTCCTCGCCCCTCTGCCTCGCGGTCTTGCTTTGCCTCCTCCTCCCCCCAGTCTTGCACCATCCACAGTTGCTGTTTAACCCCGAGCTGAGCTGACTTAACCTGCTAAAGGAGCAGGAAGCTAACCTGGCAGAAACGTAGAAGGTTTCTGTCAAGTCAGTGAGCTGAAGCGGCTGAGGGCAGGGTACGAGCGTGAGAGCCGCTGCAAGGAAATACAGGTGTGGGCAGAGAAGGAGGGAAGAAGAGTGGCATGAGCCCTTCTCCGCCTTTGGCAGCATCCAGCCCTTGTCTTGCTTCACCAGGACCGTGTAACTCCACCTTAGCGTCCCGCTGAAGTGCCACAGAAAGCACTGCTGGATCCTACGCATGGAGCTGCTGGGAGGAAAGGGCACTGTTTGACCTTCCCAAAGTTTGTACCATAACTCAAGGAAAATTAGCACCTTCCTTATCTTCAGGTCACCTTGATTTAACAAATCACAGAATCACAATACATACAGACACGAGCAATTTTTCCTCTTCCTAATGTTATATTTAAAGAAAAATAATCACGTGGGCTGGTTGGTGGCCACAGCTGTGCCCTCGGGCAGGTGGGACCATGGTTTCCCTGGGACCGGTCCCACGCTGATGGCAGCAGCGGGCCACTACGACCTGTAACGTTCCTAGAAAGCCACGGATAGGCCTGTCGGATAACAGCTAGCGCTGTGATCGGTGGTATATGCACATTAAAAGTGGCTGCGCTCAACCCCCGGGAGCTGCCTCCTGCGCCCTAACGAAAGCGTAATGAATGCCTTTGAATGGCGCTGTATGAATTTTTTAAAGAAATGCTGCTGCCCGGCGCTCTCAAATGAGTCAGCCGAAGGAAAACAAGCATTAGTGAATCAGCCGCCTTTTTGGACACCACAAAGCAGCGGCTGGATACGTCCTCCGGGCGCAGCCGACGTGCTATTCCCGAGGCGAGGGCAACGAGCGCCGCGTTTGCAGGCGGCCGAGCTCGGGGAGCTGGTGCGAGGGAGGACGGACTGGACCGGCGCTTTCCAAACGCTCCGCTTCGAAAACTGCAAGCAGGTCGGTTCTTACGGACGAGGCAGTAGAACAGGCTTGCAGTGGCGTTGGCGCGCGTGTGAGGAGCGAGCGGGGCAACGGCGCCTGGACTCTGCACCGTCCCCGCGTGCCTCACTCGGCGCAGCTGCGGCTAATCTCAGCCATTTACGACCCAAGTAAAGGGCTAACGTACAAGCTTTTTGTGCTGTTAGTAACGTGGCCACTTTGACATTTAAAATAAACATGTGCTTGCCCCCGTGGGTGAGCCGTGCTTTGCCCACCGGGTTTCGCTCGCGAGGCCCCCGAGGCCTCTGGCGTCGCTGGGATGTTTTTGGAGGTCAGGAAGGAGCCTCACACCCATCCTATGCCCACGCCTTGGGGAACATTGTATTTAATAATTCATATGATAAACCTTATCGAAGAGGTCAATCTCTTTTTATGAGACAAAACAAGCCTTTGTGGGCTCCAAAAAACTACTGTTCAGGCCCCTCCGGGTCTCCTGGGGTGAGGCACGAACGGTGGCGGCCCCTTTAAGAGACTCACCATTTTGCGCCTTGCCCTGCACAAAGATGGTGCCGTCGCCCTCGCTGCCCCTTCCGCCTCACTCTCTCCCCCGCCCCCGCCACCATAAATGTCCGCCGCGCTTCGCGCGCGCCTCTGGTTGCGCCCTGCCCAAAGATGGCCGTGCCCGCTCCCAAGATGGCGGCGCCCGCCCGCCCTGCTCACTAACGGCGGCGGGCCGGGCTGATGGCCACGCCATGCCGGGCGGGTGAGGTCAATTCCGGGGTGGGGCCGCCGCGGGGCGGTCAGGGGCGAACAAAAGGAGCCGGAGCCGGTGTGAGGGAGAGAGGGGAGGAAGGGGCCGAGGCGAGGCGGCGCGGCCAGGCTAGGTGCGTGCCGGCGGGGGCGGCGCCGCGGCGGGGTCGGGGTCGGCACTGCGGCGCGTCTGCCGCCGCGCTGCGCTGCGCTCCGCGGCGCGTCCCGCGGGCGGGGCGGCGGGCGCGGGGCGCAGCCCTGAGGCGAGGGCAGCGGCGGGGCGGCCGGCGAAGGGATTTGCTGACTAACGGGGCAGCGGTTCGCTTCCTCCGCGCCCCGGCGGGGCTGGGGGCAGCTGGGGCCGCGGCGGGGGAGGAGCGCGGCCTCCTTCCCCTCACCTCTGAGGTGGTTTGTGGGCGCCCGAGGGCGGCAGTGAGGTGCTCTGGGTTGAGACTGGTGTTGCGGCCACCCCGCGAGAGGAGCACGGTGCGGTGGTCAGGGACTGCTCTCCTTTAAACGCGTCCTTTGCGGTGCTTTGTCGCAGCTGGGGTAGAGAAGCTCTGGCGTAAGAGCCTGGGGACCCCCGTGAAGTCCATCAGCCTTATTGGTAACTTTGCAGTTAGGAGGGGTGTGTTCTTGGATCAAGCATCTTCTCACTGCTGTGTTTTTCCACTCACGTCTCTTCCTCTTCCAGTGCTTCTTTCCCTCGTCTTGACCAAATGCTCCCCGAGGTCCTGCAGTCCTCTCCTGTGTAGCTAGGAGGCCCGAAGGTTGAGCAGTCTCCCAAAGCCTGGCTCTCTTGTCTGTTTTCCTATGCTGACATGCAGGAGAAAAATAAAAATGCAGTTGTGATTCTAGTTGTGCTAAACTGCTACTACTTGAAAAAGAATCATATTGATAGATGTGGAGGAGAAAGGGCACAGTTGTTTGAATCCAAAGTGGTAAGGAAGTACTGCCTTTTCAGAAAGGCTTCTGACAGTAACATTTGAAATTATCAGGCTAGCAAGTAGGTAGTAAAGCTGAGTAGTCCTCCCCATCTGAGAAATTCTGCTCTCTTGCAGGAGGTTAATCAGTCTTTTAGGCTTAGAATAGTAGCATTCAGTGTCTCCTTCAGCTGGGTCTGCGGTACCTGTTTTTTGATATTTCTGGAATAACCGATGCTGGAGAATCCTTTCTAGGAGTTTCAGTTCTTAGTTTGTAACTTATCCCTCTAGTTCTGAAGAGATCTCTTCATGGTTCCCTGTGACCCTCTGAGTTGTTCTTTGTCTTGGACATCCTTTCCCAAGCTTTTATATAATGTGTTCCCTTTGAATTTTGACTTTCCCTTCTTTACTGATAACTTCTGTTTCATTTCAGGAAGTTGTTCCCATGGCGTGTGGGGAATGCAACGTTTCAGCACCCACTCAGGATCCAGCACGCAGGGACATCATCTTCTTCCAGCACAGAGGCCTGAAGTACAGATAGCAGAACCAAGCTGCAGGGTAAGGGCTACAGGAGAGCTCTTGAGTGGAGTGATAAAGCAGGGGAATTGCCAAGATACTACTTGAATGCAGTTGCAAAGCACAAGGCAGTGATGAGATGACTGATAAGGAGCAAAAAGGAAAGGGGGTTAATAAGAGGATGATGTGAGGAGAGTTTTGGTAGGCTAAATCTGTAAACCCTTAGTTGCTGCTTAAGATAGGGAGAGAGTTAAGGAACTGAGCGCTGTATGAAGTAGAAATTGACTATTACATTTGCGCACACATCTAACTCCTGGCTATATAAACACACCAACTCAGTCTTCTCATTGCACTAAACAGTAGGTACTTGAAAGCTGTCTGCAGTCCAGTAAATGGGCTGGTGACTGCTATGTAAAAGGAATACATTTGAGAAGTAGCAAGCAGTGTTCAGATTATTAATGTTCTTCCGTCCTCGGAAGCACAACCTTTGCATTGTTGTACAGGCAGCTTCTAGACAATTTTTTCATCGTGCACTTAAAGGAATGTACTGACTAATCTCCTGTGTGGGTGTTGGTTGGGCAATGTCAGAAGCTAGTTGCAAGAAACTCCATTTCTCCTTGGTTTTCTATTAAGATAGTAATAAATGGTGTTACGGAAATCTCTGCTCATCTCTAACATACATGCTGCTGTTTAGATTGGGTATATTCTGAGCAGCTAGAGGTGCAGTATATTGCTTCCAGAATATAAGCATGCTTAAGACTTGTATAACTAATGTTCTGGTTAGCATCTAACAGTTCATTGATTCTTTGTTTTCCATACTGATTTGAAAAATTTTAACATTTTTCCTGTAGGTCAAAGATAAAGTATAAATAGTTCCTTGAAATATAGTAAAAGCCAGATGTTAGAAGTTAATATTTCCATTGGAAATGTGGAGCACTGGAAGCCTTTCAGTTATGACTTACTGAATCCTTTGAGTTAATTACATTCTAGTAAATGCTGGAGGAGAGGTGTTCTGTGGTTCAGGGAGCTCTGTGCTGTGGATTTTTTATAAAAGCAGCAGAGTTCAAGTGTGTAACTTACTGTATGATCAGAGCAGGCTTAATTACAGAGAACACTATGTAACTCTTCTACATTCTGGAGGAGGATTTTGTTTTGTGGAGTATTTATAAAAGAGAAGTAAAACTAATTTCTGGTGTTAAATTGAGCCTAACTGATATCTAGAAAAATAGCAGTATCAGGGGAATGGTGGTAGAGCATAGATGGGAGGGTTTATGCATGTTGTGTGGGGCTTCTTAGTATAGGTGATGCTTACTATTGTTTTGGTAATGATTAAAAATAAGTGTACTCAGCTGTAAAGTAGTGCGCCTCCTCCCTGTGTGTTTCCAAGTGTTTTGAGAATTAGGCTAACATATGCACACTACTCCTGAACAGGAGTTTAACTGCTTACCTTTACATGGATTGAAGAGGCTATCTTGAAAGCTTTCAAGCAGTTTTTTTCCTTAGTGCATATATTTTGTATTGTAACTTAAAATCTGTTTGATGTAGCTGAGTTATACATGGTTTTTGCAGCTGTCAAGCTGCATTTGAGATTAAAAGCTATTCAGTTGTGACCTCACTGCCAAAATAATAGTGCTTCCTTCTCCTTGTGTACTAAGCATTGTTAATGTTTGATTATAGAATTACCTTGGCAATTCACACAGCTCCTCCTTTGTGACAAACTTGCAAGCTGCTTCTATAGCTACAGTCTACCTTTGTGCACAATAAAACTGTGGTACTGGACTCTTTATCTGGCTTTCCTTTAGAGTCTAGGTGATCAAGCATTAGGTGGTCCATCCCTTATCAACTAAGGCAGCCAGAAAATATTCTGATCTGGAAGTTGGTCATTGTTTTTGGATTACTTTAGATGTCACTGCTTTGGAGCTTGTGGTCCTGAAGGTGTAAAGCTTATAGGGTAGGGAAAATAGGTGAACATGTGCTTATTTCTTTTCCTTGGCAGGCTGAGGTTAATATCAACTGTGCTGACAGTTGATGTCTTATCAAGCTTGAAAACTAGATGATGAGCTGGTTAAGATGAAAGAAGATTCAGCTGAGAGAAGTGAGAGAAATAAGGAAAGTTACTAAGGAATGTTTCCAAAGACAAAGGGTGGACAGAGCAGAGCTGTGAAGTATCAAGCTAGAGATCAAAGAAATCAAGACCCTAGATTCAAAGTGAACAAAAGCTCTAAAGCAAGGATAATCTTCATTCTCAGACTCAATGTGCACAAAATCTAAGATGGAAACAGTTTGCCTTTTTTCTCTTTTCTTGTATGTCTCTCTCTAATGTTGGGGTTTAATACTGAATAGCCTCTTCCAGGAACTGAGGAGGGGTTTAAAGCTGCTCTGGTTATTCCAAGTTAATGCTGCTGCTGTCTCTTAGCTTAAGTAGTTACTAACAGTTAATTAAATCACTTAACATTAGTCAGTAAAGGGAAGTGTTTCTTAGTGTTCTGTTGGAATAGGGCAGGCATATTTTTTCTAAGACAAGCTCCAGTGCTCTTTCCTTGAAGCATCTTTTCTGTTGTGAAAAGGAAATTAATTTTAGATTGGAAGCCTGTGACCACATACATTCATAATTTATAAGCTGATGCAGATGTTTTTTCTGGTTTGCATCTTTGTAGTAAGTCATCTGATAGCTATGTCAGTGATACAGCTATGTATACACAAGTGCTCTCTGCTCCAAGTTTCAATGATTCGGATAACTTTAGACTCCATTCTGTTCCTAGCAGCGGGGAAAAGTGTTGTTGGAAGTCAGAAGATGGGGCAGGCCAAGCCTGGTCTCGAGCATTGGTGGTTCTCATAGCACAGATCTTCCTTGAACTTGCTAGGACAGACTTGCTTGTGTGATAGTGAATTGGAGCTGTTGCACTATGCTATTAAGATGAGAATGGGCTGTCAATCTTGCCTCTGAAAGGAAGAATGTTCTAAGATGTGGCTCTTAAGATGCTTAAGCAAGTGCTATCCATGCTGTAGATGAGATTATTCTTTTTCATGAGCTTGAATAAGTGTTACTCAGTCTTACAGTCATACTGCATCCTGCTGCATCTTGTGACATGGGTGGGGCTGCATGTTGCATATAGCTGGTGCGTGGTTATGTGAAAACCAACCTGCTTTGCTCTCAGCATTGGGTTTGCAGGCTGTCCCAGTAAGTGAAGAATGTAAGTGATGTGGCAGCCACTGTTCTGCTATTTCATCCACTATTTAGATGTAACACATTCACTTTTCCATCTCAGAAGACACTTTATTCCCCAGGAGAGATTTTTTTATTGAAGAAAGAGTCTGATGTAGGGATGCTAGTTTGTCAGTCAGAGCCCAGGCTCCTGTCTTATCTCTTTTCTTGGACTTTTCCAGTTGATTTTATGGCTGTCCCTGTACTTGGAAGCTTTTTTGAGGGATGCAGCAACTCCATGGTTCATTCCCCCCCCCCCCCGCCCCCTTCTTAGCCTAACACATAGGGGAGGAGATGTAGAAATTGCTGAGCCCATTTCTGACCTGAAAGGCTTTTGTTTCCTGATGCTCAAAGAGGTTTGTCCTGCCCTCCTTCAGGATTTCAGGTGGCAGCATGCTGGAGAAGGAAGCTCTGCTCTATTGAAATCTTGTAACATGTTGTAGCTTGTCAATAGTCAGCACTATAGTCTTAACGATATCAAGGTTTTTCTTTTCCCTGTCCGCCTCTGAGGCGGTCAGCACATGAACTGGGCTTATGAGAGGTAAGAAATTCTGTTAGTAATATTGCACTTCTCAGCACACAAGCTGAGAAGAAAGCCACAGAGAACTAAGAATAATCGTGGTGGGAACTAAAGAGCTGCAAGTGTCCAACCTGCAGTGCAATCTTCTCTGTTTATCTCAAATTGCACTGCAAGACTGACTCATTGGAAGCTGAATCCTGCTAAAGGTAAGGACGCTGCTGATTTTAGGGAGGTCTGGGAAATAAGGTATGGAAACTTAGGACATCCTTGGGCATGTCATGAGATTTTTGATATAGTCCTGTTTTCCCCAATAACTCCATTAGTAACAGAAGGGCCAAGAGAAGGAAGGAGGAAAGAGGAGGCTAGATCAAGTATTCAGTAAATGAGTCAAGCTGACAAACTAGCCAGTGAAACCAGTGATGTTTCTGTTCCCTTTATCCCTAGCTGGATATGCTGATTAGCAATTGCAGACAGGAATTTCAAGCATAGCTCAGTCAGGTGTCTTAGCCATAAAAATCAGTCTTCATTTGTCTGGACTGGTTGGTTTGGGGTAAAGGAATTATGTTGTCTGAATTAGAGAATGCTTGTGCTTCTGCAGCAGTTGCTTTGTTACTATCTTGAACTTGTTAAATTATTACAGGATTTTTGGAGTTTGTGGAAAGGATTGCTTCTGTCAGTCTTTATCTGGCAAGATATGTGCTACTGTAGGAGGTCTTTGGCAGCCAGATATGTTCAATCTTGTTTCTGTGATTTTACTGTTTAGGTATGGTGTGCTCAGGATGTCCCTGTTCTTGTAACATGAGTGATTATCTTTCTCTTCCAGGTGTCTAGTATAACATGGGATTAGCACTTGGTGATGCTCGTGGTTGGTTGAAGGCTGGGTAGGTTTGGCAGGCTGATTATGTAAGTCTAAAAGTGTTGTTTCTTCTGTATTGTCAGCCTGTTTAGCACGAATGGTGAGGCTCTGCCACAGATGGTAGGTAGGTGCCCAGCAGGTTGCAGGGATGGTCATACTGGCCTAGCTTGCTCTTACTGAGTAGACACTGCTTTTTACTACTTACTACTTTGTTCCTGAAATTATCAGGGCTTGAAGCACAGATGTTCTACCTATCAGTTTGAGTTTAATGAAATCAGCTTGCCTTTAGATCTGAATAAAACAGTCTTTCAAGCTCATTATTAATGCTTTCCATGTGGCAGAGTTAACGATGCTATAAAACAAATAATTTGTTAGCTCAACTGGAAATGTCTACAGCTTGATATACAGATCTCCTTCACCAAGTCTGTCCTGACACAGTGTTTCTTTCCCAGTTGTGACTGTACCTGTCCATAAGCTGCTTCACTACAAGCTGCGGTTGTTGGGACTCTGAAGCATTGTGAAAACTGCAGAGATGTCTTGCATAGCTGTGATATGCATGTGAGGGGCAGCCTTAACATGTTACTGCCTGAGAATTTCTCTAGCTGTGTTACATGGGAGCTGAAGTGTCAGCCTAGTCTCTGGATGGACCTCTGTAGCGAACTGTTTACTTTTCTTTGGGGTCTGTCCTGCTCAGTTCATGCCTTCTGTGCTCAGTCTTCTGTGAGGCCAAATGTTAGAGCTTCTGTAAAGTGACCCCTAGTTTTATTGCTCTTCATCTGTGACTTGAACAGTATCTCCCCTGCTGCCAAGAGGAGTGGGGACTTGCTGTGAATGTCCTTCTCTTCCTTTAGTGACCTTGTCATTGTTACTGAAAGGCAGAGGTTTCCTGCTCCACCCTACAGGGATCTAATTGCTAACATTGAGCATTAATAGACTATAGCATGGGGCAGGCTGAACACATTCAGAGGAGTGATTTGTTACCTTTCTTGTAGGTGCACAATGTAAAGGGAGATTTCCTACCCCATGTGACTGGGTAAAGAAAGAATTAGTGAGCCTGCTGCACTCACTTTTGGGTTTCCTTTTTAGTCATCTTGAGATACAAATTGGAGTGAACACTTTGATACAGTTAACTCGTTGTCAGAAGAAATGCCGTATCCTGGATTGGGCAAAACTAGTTACTGAGCACTACGGCTTCAGTATGAAAAGGCCTTGGCCTTAGGCATGAGGCCCTGGTGCCTGAAAAGGTCTTCCTTATTTCGTAAGCCTACAAGGAGGTGATTATGAAGGGCTTAACAATTAGAATCATAGAATGGAAGGGACCTCTGGAGATCGTCTAGTCCAACCCTCCCCATAGCCTGTATGGGGATTGAACCCGTGACCTTGGCGTTAGCAGCACCATGCTCTAACCAACTGAGCTAAACCTGCAAAAGTTTCCCTTCTGGGAGTGAGGGAGCAAAGAGGAAGAATTTCTTGGGAAAAGCTGTGTGTGTGTGTGTGTGTGTGTGTGTGTGTGTGTGTGTGTGTGTGTGTTCTTCCTCCCCTTCCCCCCCCCCCCCCCAAGTAGGGTAGGAGGAGTAAAGAGTTGAAGTGGGGAGCAGTTCTTCCATGAGCAGTATCATTTTTCTCACTGCATGTTCCTGCAAGGAAAAGAGGAATAGGATCCTGTATATGAATCTGATATTCATATAGGCACAGGTGGATCTGAGAAGCTGAGCTGTGTCAAGAATAACTGTTCCAGCAGATGTCTGCAGCAGCATTTGGTGTTCCTCTATTGGTAAGCTTTCTAGGTTTTCTCTTATATGGACTGGAAGAGCAAGACTTCTCTGTCTTCCTGTTTAAAGTGGAGGGGATTCACAGGGTAATAGGGAGGGTTGTATGTGTGCTTGTTTTGGATTTTATTTTTTTTTTTTTTTTTGAGACAGCAGTATGTTAACCATCCTGCTCTGACTCTCAAACGTTTCAGAAGCTGAACCTAATTCCTGGTTTGTCTATGAATTATTTCAGTCTTGTTTTCCTGGCCTGTATAATAGGAGTCCTTAAAGTCCTTGTGTAGCGGGATGAAATAGATGGGTAAGGGTACTGGGATAGTATAGAACTTCTGTCAGTAATGATTAAAAACCTCTATCAGATTCTCCAGCAGAAAATCCAGGTATAAAATTTTTGATTCTGAATCTGAATTTTCCCATCTGTATGGACAAACTAAGGACACACATTACCAGGAACTGTGATGCAGACAGCCTTTAACATCCAACATCATTCTAGGTGTCCTGGTGTGCAGGGGGAGTAAAGAACAATTATGAACCCCTTTTTATCTTGGGTTTAGTATTTGTGTAGTATGTACAGGCAGCACTTCTCAAAGCTATCTTACGAACAAACTCTCTGTACAATGGGTGACGAGCGTATTCAGACAAGAAGGCTGAGGCAGACGGTTCCTTGCTGAGGGCCTTTCAGCAAGCTAACAACAGAGCCGGGAGAGGGGCTCTGAACTGACGTGCCTCTCATTCTAGCAGCTCAGGTGCTGTTCAGAAGACAGTTTTGCCAGTTCTTTCCTGTTGCTGTGAATGTGTAATCCTCTTGTCCTAATCTGATCAATGTAGCCCATTCTGCATAGCAAAGTGACTGGCATGCCTGGTCCTCTGCAGCTCTGTTTTGGACAAGACAGCAGTTGCTTCTGACAGTGCTGTGTATGGCTGTTTTCATCCCTTATTTCTGCATCCTGTGCCAGGATTATGAGTTACTGGCTGAGAAATAGATTTATTTACTGTTATGCGTTGTCTTACTGAACTTCTAAAACAAATATTGCCCTATTGTCTTTCAAAATTCCTCTTTCACCAAAAAAGGGTGGA
The DNA here is from genome assembly GCF_028389875.1 of Rhea pennata. NCBI lineage: Eukaryota > Metazoa > Chordata > Aves > Rheiformes > Rheidae > Rhea > Rhea pennata. The sequence continues at coordinate 8,594,418 of NC_084680.1, forward strand.
GAAAATCCCCTCAGTCTGTCTCTTGTAATGGATTAATATAATATTGGAACTGGATGGACAGAAAGACAAATGCTTCCTTGAGGGTGGCTGTCATCTGTCACAAGCTACCACCTTCTAGCTGCTTGCAATCTTCCCAATAGCACTAAGTCCAGCTTGGCATTTTACCATTTATTGTTGTAAACAGCAAACCAGGAAGCAGGATTCTGTACTTAGCCTCTAGGGAATGTGGTGCTTTGAATGCATACTGGGAAGGACTTCCTTTGCAGTTTTCTACTAGAAGTTCATTTTTAACTACAAATTTAAATTCCACAAAAGCAGATACTGTAGGCACCCTACTTGTCAAGGAAACCTTCTTACAAGGCAGTGGTGTACAGAAAAACTTGCTTTCAAGCCTGCAGTCCCACAAGACTTGTCAGTACTGTCTGCACAAATGTTATCTTGGCACTTGCTCTGTTTTATTGGTGGGCTTCTCAAAATGACTGAAAGATTAGTTCTGATCCTACTCCTGAACTTTGCTAGCAGCTGTGATATGATTTTTTTCCTTTGTGTCATTGTGTTTAGAACAAGTTACAATGACTTCATGATCTTGGCTTATGATACCTGGCAGATTTTGGGGAAAATTTTGAGCTCAGTTATCTGTTCATCAGTTGGGCTTCCAGGTTTTCTCCAGTTTGTGGGAGAATGTGCTTAAAGCTGTATCTGAAAATCTGAATCACTGAAGGACAAAAATCCTGCCATAAGGTTTCTGCTTCCCAGAACCTTTTGAGTTCCCTTGTGATGCTTAAATCCCAGATGAGGTGAACTCTGGTAGGTGGGAGTGGTTGGTCAGGGAAGTGAATCTTATTTTGTTTCCCCCTTCCTTTACTTCTGAAGTAAATAAGAGAGCAAGAAAGTAAAGAACAGATGTTACAGGATTTCAGTATCAAATCTATGACAGGGAAAGTAACTAATTTCTCCTTGGAGAATTAATGCAAAGGGGAAAAAGCCAAAATTCCTTGCGAAAGGCATCGTATCAGATAACTGTTTACTTTTTTTATTTTAAAGCTTGTTTTATCCCCTGTGATGAAGTGTCAGTGAAAATGTTTTAAGAATTACAGCTATAATGCATGTAGATCTTCTTCCACACCTCTGCAGTTTGAGAACAATACAAATAGGGAATTATTTTCTCTCTCTGTAAAACAGTAAGAAGCTCAGGATAAGTATGTTGTTGTGCATGAATTTTGGTCTTTTCTAACCATTCTGGCAAATTCCTTCATCCCTGCAGTATAATCCCTGGATTCAATAGCAGGGGAAACTTCCAAATACTGGCCTGGCAGGGAAGTGTAAGTCTGTTGAGCTTTCCTTAAATGAGAATGCTTTTTATCCCATCGACTGTTAATGAGAGGTGCCAGTTCTGATCGCTTGTGACAGAGGCCGTCTGTCAGGGAAGAAGACAACAAACTTAACTTCACAGCCTCAGCCTTAGCAAATTGCTCTCCAGGTAGCCTCATTCATTTGTCTCCAAGCGATTTGAAATTGGCACTGTCCTAATTCCAGTGTTGCTGTGCCAGACTTAATAAAATGTGAGCTCTCTTGAAAAGTGGAGGAAAACAGTTTAAGCCAGTAATGCTTTCTAATTTCCTTTCAGGTGAGCCATGATTCCAGTCACTGAACTGCGCTACTTTGCTGACACTCAGCCAGCATACCGCATCCTGAAGCCATGGTGGGATGTCTTCACAGACTACATTTCCATAGTGATGCTCATGATTGCTGTGTTTGGAGGGACACTTCAGGTCACCCAAGACAAAATGATTTGTTTGCCCTGTAAATGGGTAACCAAAGACTCTTGCAATGACTCTGTCAGAGGCTGGATAACTGTAACCCCAGAGCGTACATACTATAACTATAGTCTTGTTCCCTCTACTGACACAGGGCCTACAGGGATTCGATATGATTTGGACCGGCACCAGTATAACTATGTGGATGCTGTGTGTTATGAGAACCGCCTTCACTGGTTTGCCAAGTATTTTCCTTATCTGGTGCTGCTACATACTCTCATTTTTCTGGCTTGTAGCAATTTCTGGTTCAAATTCCCAAGGACCAGCTCCAAGCTGGAGCATTTTGTGTCTATTCTGCTGAAGTGTTTTGACTCTCCATGGACAACGAGGGCATTATCTGAGACAGTGGTGGAAGAGAGTGACACCAAACCAGCCTTTGGGAAAATGAATGGCTCGATGGACAAGAAATCCTCCACAGTCAGTGAGGATGTGGAAGCCACTGTTCCCATGCTACAGAGAACAAAGTCTCGAATTGAGCAAGGGATTGTGGACAGATCTGAGACAGGTGTCTTGGACAAGAAGGAAGGGGAACAGGCCAAAGCATTGTTTGAGAAAGTGAAAAAGTTCCGCACGCATGTGGAAGAAGGAGACATAGTATATCGCCTCTATATGAGACAAACCATTATCAAAGTGATCAAATTCATTCTGATCATCTGCTATACTGTCTACTATGTCAACAACATAACATTTGATGTTGACTGTAAAGTGGACATTGAGAGCTTGACTGGCTACCGGATGTACCGCTGTGCTCATCCCCTGGCCACTCTCTTCAAAATTTTGGCATCTTTCTACATAAGCTTGGTAATATTCTATGGCTTGATCTGCATGTATACTCTCTGGTGGATGCTGAGGCGATCGCTTAAGAAATATTCCTTTGAGTCCATCCGGGAGGAGAGCAGCTACAGTGATATTCCTGATGTGAAAAATGATTTTGCTTTTATGCTGCATCTGATTGATCAGTATGACCCCCTGTACTCCAAGCGCTTTGCTGTCTTTCTGTCAGAGGTGAGTGAAAACAAACTGCGGCAGCTGAACCTCAACAATGAGTGGACTCTGGAGAAGCTGCGTCAGAGGATCACCAAGAACTCCCAGGATAAGCTGGAGCTGCATCTCTTTATGTTGAGTGGCATACCTGACACAGTCTTTGACCTCATTGAGCTGGAGGTCTTGAAACTGGAGCTTATCCCTGATGTCACTATTCCCCCAAGCATTGCCCAGCTCACTAGCCTTAAGGAGCTGTGGCTCTACCACACAGCTGCCAAAATTGAGGCTCCAGCCCTTGCCTTCTTGAGAGAGAATTTGAAATCTCTCCATATCAAGTTCACAGACATCAAGGAGATTCCTCTTTGGATTTATAGCCTGAAGACACTAGAGGAGCTTCACCTGACAGGGAATCTGAGTGCTGAAAACAACCGGTACATTGTGATAGATGGCTTGAGGGAATTGAAGAGGCTGAAGGTGTTGAGGCTCAAGAGTAACCTCACTAAGCTGCCACAGGTGGTGACAGATGTTGGTGTGCATCTTCAGAAGTTATCCATCAACAATGAAGGCACCAAGCTCATTGTCCTCAACAGCCTTAAGAAAATGGTCAACCTGACAGAGCTGGAGCTGATCCGTTGTGACCTGGAACGCATTCCTCACTCTATCTTTAGCCTCCACAACCTCCAGGAGATAGACCTGAAGGACAATAACCTCAAGACCATTGAAGAAATCATCAGCTTCCAGCACTTACATCGTCTCACTTGCCTTAAATTGTGGTACAACCACATTGCCTACATCCCCATGCAGATAGGCAATCTCACCAATTTAGAGCGCCTTTACCTGAATCGTAACAAGATAGAAAAGATCCCCACTCAGCTCTTTTATTGCCGGAAACTTCGATATTTAGATCTTAGCCACAACAATTTGACTTCCATACCTGCAGATATTGGACTTCTTCAAAACCTGCAGAACCTGGCTGTGACAGCCAACAGGGTAAGTGAGCAGGAAGCTGAGAGTTGCTTGTGTGAGCAACTCTCTGGCACTTCTGTTATCTGTGTGATTAAATGTGCTACAAGAGAATGTGAAATACTCAGCACTGCTTTTCACCTTCAGAGAGAAACAAAAGCTTATCTAAGGTGAAACATTAATAACTCCAGGGGCAATTCTTTTTCAAACAGTTCTTGTTCTGTACTGTTTCCTCTCTTAACAGTGGAACAGCTTTTAAGTGGCACTCTGAAGGATTTCATAAATCCTTTGTTGTTGTTTCTCTGCAGTGGAAGTTTGTATTCTCTAGACTGACACTGGCTTTAGGCTTAAAAGGGAGATCTGAGAAACTGTAGTCCTGTAGTCTTAATCTACACTTACATACTCGACTGTGTACAAACACTGTAACAGTAGCCATCTAGGCAAGGCATGTCTGGCTTACAAATTTGTATATAGTATTGTGCATTTGTGGGGAATACTCGTACAGTTCAGTCATAACATACGCTTCACATTTGAGAAGTTGCGTATAGGCAGACTTAAAAATGGTCCTAATTTGGAGAGAGCAAAACTGTCTTCTGCAGTGTCATTATTCAGTATAGTGAACTAAATCAGGTTTGTTAATTGCCAGTCAGGTGAATGTGTGTGTACTATGGCAATGCACTAACTTCCAGAGAGTAGGGAGAATAGGATGGCATCTTGATATGCCTGAATTATGGCTGTGGGTTTCCTTGGGTAATCCCAAGTGGGTAAGAAGTTGTCCTGATATCTAAATGCAAGAAAAGTTAGAGATGACCAGATATACAGTGATGCCTGATCTCTGCCGGAGTGATTTCTTGGCTTGTATGGGGTTTGTTTAAAGCAAACTATATCTGAGGCTTTTTTCCTGCACTGTTATTCCTGAGTGATTAAGGATACCTCTGACGTGTCACAGATCAGTCTGTGCATTAAGATGAATGTCTCATTGAAGTATTTGTTCATTCTGTCTGCAAATTCCTGTGAGGCTTTTTTGCTAGAAATGTGTTAACAAGATGTTTTTCTGTTGGACTTTATCACCTGAAGTTGCAAAAGGCTCCAATATAATTGTATAAAGAGCAGCCAGATCTGATTAGTGGCTTGTAGGGTCTTCTGGGAATATGCAGTAGAATTGGCTCTGAGCATTTCTAGCTTCCGCTGCCATAATTCAAGACCCTTACTGCTATTTGGCAAGATGCAATTTGACAGCATTCAGTCAAGGATACCTGTCAGAGGTGAACAAAGCAGCTCCAGTATTGTTTGGCTTTTCGTAGGGAAAATGCACTCTAATGAAGTATGGAATTTCTGATGTGATTCAGTATTAAATAGGGTTCTGGAACTCCAGCCAGCATTTTAAAGTTAATAACTAAAAGTTTCAAGTCTGTTTTCTGTCATTGAACTGAGCAGAAAAGCAGCAGCCAGTCAACTATTTCAGTTTAACAACTGCTCAGTCAGTTTAACCCACCTATACAAACAGATGCAGAGCTATCCAGCCTGCTAGTGCTCATGAAACACTGGTAAACTTCCCAGTATGCACACCTGTTGCATTAGGTTAAAAGCCAAGATATTTTCTTAAGGCAAGCATGGTTAATATGGGCAGTTCCTGAGGATGGCATTCAGCAAAGCGGAGGGAGCTTTAAAGACTCTAAGATACTGTCTAGAACATGCATAATTCTATACCACTTGTCTTCTGGCAGCCTTTCTAACACAGCTTCCTGAGGGTTAATTTGCTGTATATCCTCTGCAGTCTTCAGGTGGAGCCTTTGATGGATGAAGAGGAGTTTGAGGCAGCTCCATTTTCTGCAGCACAGCATAGCACCACCCATTTCCCTGTGCAAAGACACTAATGCAATAGGAAGGCTGGAGCAGCCTGTGCTATAGTGTGGTCTGAAGCAAAAGATGGCAAGGACCCAGTGAAAGAGCTAAGCAGTTCTTATCACCTGTAGGTGCGTGAGCAAGGCCACAATTATCTGAGCAGTCAGAGCCCTAGGGTACTTCCAGTGACAGTGGAAAACACAAGGGGCTGGTAGACTGGCATTTCCCAAGGCCAGGAATTCTGACTTGTATTCCATTAGCACAACAGTCTTAGCAAAAAGATCCTCCTGGAGTTGACTGGTACCAGTGTACTGTTCTGGGATGCAGGCCGTACTATAACACACTGCTTCCTTCCGAAACCAGTCCTTGCCCCTTAAATAACTATTACTTTCAAGAGTCTGTGATCCTTTAATTGCATGTTACTGTTTGCATAACATTTGATATACAAATAACAGTGATTTAATTAATCTGTCTTTAATTGGTTTTGTCTCATTATCTTGACTTTTTCCTGGACTCCATCTCATTCAAAATGGACTATGGTTTAATTTAGCAATGAGTGATACTGTGCATAATTCAAGTTCTAAAATGGTGCGGTTCTGTTTAAAGACAAATTATAACCTTTATGATGAGACTTTGAATGAAGGGAAGAATCCTGAATTGCTTCATTTAGTTCATAGCCTAGTGTTTATTGAATGTTACAGTGTTATTCCTTGAAATTTACTTAGAAGGAAGAGTGGACTATTAAATGGCTTTAACAGGAATAAATGTTATCTTTTAAATGAGTGACTTTTAAAATTACTAATTTTTGCAGTCCTTCTGGTGGAAAGCAGAAGTTCCCTTAGGAAAGAAGCAGATGACTGAAAAGCAGTGCTCTGTATACCCTGAAGCATTCTGTGAGGTTTTTCTTGTGAGCACGTGTCCTATTTGCTGGTGACTTTGATTTCTTTTTCAGATTGAGAGTCTCCCGCCAGAGCTCTTCCAGTGCAGGAAGCTGAGGACCTTGAACCTAGGGAACAATGTGCTGCAGTCACTTCCATCTCGGGTTGGGGAGCTGACAAATCTATCGCAGATAGAGCTGCGGGGGAACCGCTTGGAGTGCCTGCCAGTGGAGCTGGGGGAATGTCCTCTGCTGAAGCGCAGTGGGCTTGTTGTGGAGGAGGACCTATTCAACACATTGCCCTTGGAGGTCAAGGAGCGGCTGTGGAGGGCAGACAAAGAACAAGCCTGAGCCCCTGAAAGGAGGGGAAAAACCTCTGACCAACTAGAAGGAAACAAAAGGCCATTCCAATCCTTTTCCCAAAATCCTCCCCTTTCCCCCTTCAATAACTACCAGACTTGCCAAGGAGTCCCTGAACAAACATGGCTCTGAGGGAGGCTGATTCTTGCCTCAGATGCAGGATGGGGGAAGCTTGGGATCTCGAAGAGATTCAAGGCAGATTGGGTAGCTCCTGAGCAAGGGCCAGTGGGAGTAAGAGGTGCTGCTGTTCTTCTGGACAGGTAGTAGGGTGAGGTGGATGGTGCTGGTAAATGGAAATGGCCTCTAAATAGAGGCAAAAATATGTTGATTACTGCATTGCCCTGAGTGGGGCTCGTAAGTGTCAACGACTGAGTGTTCAGTGTTCTGCAAGCAAAGACCAAGAGTTCAGGAAGCCTCTTGAACCTTCCTCTCTTTGACACCTGATTCTGCTCCTTCCTAACTGAACGGTTCATTTAGTGAGGCCCCACAGTGGGGTGAGATGGGAGACAGCCGGCTGATTTTTATGTAGATGCTGGCAGTGGGATTTTGAGGGGGGATAAATTCATGTCAGACATCAGATTGGATGCAGGATCCCTTTCCATGTTACTAATTGTCTTTTCCCCCCTTGTGCTCCACACCTTCCCCTCCGCCCCTAGGCGAAGAACCAAAACCCCCTCACCTCCACTGCTCATTTGAGATTGCACTATTTTATCAGCTTCAAGTCACTTGTACTGACAAATAGATCCCATAGCATATTTCTCTAAATGGTGTGCTGGAAGCACTAATGGAAATATTTCCACAGCCTTATCCAGAACAGGCTTGTGTATACTCAGATTTTTGTGAAATGAGTTGTAGTTCAAGTGGAAGATAAGATCTGGATTAAAAGCAGTAGGACTGTCTCACTTACTCTGCCAGAAGCATCAAGTTGCTTCAAGATGTTGGCTTTTAAAGCTTTTAAAACTACTTTTAAGTTCCTGATATTTTGTCATGTATCAAATATAAACATGACTAGGCCAGTGTGTCAGGGTCTCCCCTGGGGTTGGTGTGTATAGTAAAGAAGAATGCTCAGGTTTCCTCAGTGCCTCCTCCCCCACTAAGTTGTTAGATGCTTTGCCAGTATTTTTCATGAACACAATCTATGGAGCTGCTTGATTGTTCTTTTTCTTTTTTCTTTTTTTTTTTTTTCCTTTAATGGCTGCCAGTACCTGTTACACCTCTTGTCCTAAATAAGAGGTTAATGCTGGTTGAATTTGGTGCTGGAAAGGAAACCTGTCTTCCTATTTCTTCCCCTTTTCATTTCTCCCAGTGTTAAGGAGCAGTAGGAGAATCCTTTGTGGACTGAGCTCCTCTAGATCCCTGGGACAGAGCAGTTTGAAACAAGTCTGACTTGTTTGATATTGTTTGACAGAAACCCCTTCTGCATTGGCAGAGGTAGATTACTGTGTAATAGCTACTGATAATCATGTCCTCAAGGTGAGGTGGTTAAGGCGTGCCTACAATACACCCTAAATCTGCCTTTTTTTTCCTTCTGAAGGAAGAGGAGGCTCATGGACCTGCAGGTCCAGGTTGCAGTACTCCTTGTTAAGCCAACAGGCTGGCTCTGAGGTGGAGTTCTGCAAGCTGAGGCATGAAGCACTTGGAGGCCTCCCATGAGTTACAAAGGGGGAAGCTGCAGCCATCTCCAGACTGGTTCCCTGCAAACTTGGGTATCTTTGGATGTTTGGGCAATAGGGCACACTACGACTTACCTTCATCAGATGTAATATATGAAATTTACACACTAAACATGCTGAAACCATGGACAATGTTAACTGGGCTCTGGATTTGTTGATGTTCAGATGCTTAAATAAAGCTATGTTAAAGTCTAGGAAATCTGTTTATAAAACCGCTTTTAAGAGATGTAAATTCTGCCTTTGTTAGTCTATTCATTATAAAGTTTAAACAGTCCAAGGGAATAAGATTAAATCTCTGTCTAGAAGGCAAGGTACTGTAAAAACTCTTGTCTCTGTTCCTAACAGGGTTGTTAGCATGTTGAAATTTTATTAGAGTTGGGACCACTGGTAAAAGGATGAGAGGAAAACAGTTTTCCAAAGTGTACTGTATCAGAGCAAATGCTGAGGTTTGGAAGTGTTGGTGCTGATGCTTCTTGGGCTGGACACATTCCATTTGCACTAGTGTTTTGGATCAGCACAGGACAAATTGCTAGATGGACTTAAGTAAAGAAGGCTTCAGGCTTAGGTGCAGTAAGACTGCTTTCCAGGCAGTTCCTCATGGTGGGCATGGAGACTGTTTGGATGGCAGAAGAAACTTTTTCCTTACTCTGTGCCAAATGAAAATGCTGAAGAGTGATGGTAACTGAGGAGAGGCTTGAACTCATGCTGAGTTCAAGGCCACTGGGTAATCTGGTTACAGTGCAACATGCATTTTAGTCTAGGCAGGGCTGAAAGGGGCAGTGCCCCTTGTAGAATTTTAACCTAGCTTACAGGAGCAGAGATTTCTCCAGTGGGCCTGGATCATTATAGATGAGCGTTCTGACTCTTGCTTCTAGATGTGTTCCTAGTTATACAAGCTGACAATTAGGCAGCTGGATTAGAGGTTTCTATAGGCAGCTCCTGAAAGTATGCTTCAGTGCTTCTAGAAGCTTGCAAGTCTCCTGAACTGCTGTGTATCTCAATGCTGAATACATAGGACAAGCAGATGGTAGGCTGTTTTGCTAGAGAGGAGACTGTCTCCTACAAATAATAGAGCTTTACTCCTGCTGCTTGCTCAGTAGGGACTGCCCTAGGCCTGACTGAGCTCTATGGAGCAATTGTAAGACAAGTCAGTATTGACCATGCATGGAAACCCTAGCTTTTTGCTGCTCTTCAAATATTTCAGGCTCAGTATTTCAACAGTGGCTGCTAAGGCTGGAGATAGCTTCCTGTGTGGCAAAACGGGAAGGAGCAGTCTGATAACTTGTTGCGCTGGAAACGGGTGCTATAAAGATACATTGCTGCTCTGCAAGAAAGTGCTACGTACTACTTACTCTTGACATGTTTCTTCCTCTTCCCCCAGCATCCATCAGTATAGATGCTGATTGCAGAGTATGTCTCGTACCAGGAGACCGAAGAAGCTTGATATTTTCAAGGATAAGGTCAAAACTGAGCTCCTGAGCACATTTACTGCACAGGACTCCTACAAAACTTGTGCCACAGCAGAGTGAGTCGCTCCTCACTTCCCATACCTGTCTGGATTGCTCAGTCTTTGAAGGATGAGTTTACATCAGCAGTCCTTCCTCATTTGCAAGTGTTCAATTTATCTACTACTTTTTCCTTTAGTCATTTTCAAATGGAACCCTAGTTTTCCTGACACTGCTCTCCCCACTGAGTGGGGGGAGAGAGGTGGGAGGATTGTTCTACTTAAGCAGACGATCAGCAGTCTGGTCAATGACTTGTTTTCTGGACCCTTTTCAAAGGTCTGCTGTAGTAGCGAGCCAGATTATCTATTAGCTGGTAAGCCATAAAACAAATTAGAACAGTTTCTTTAATAGCACTGCTGAGCTGAAGAAGTTCTTGGAGCCCCCTGTAGATCATAAGCACACTCATCTCATGTTAGGAACCAAAGTTAGTAAAACGGGATTCTACCTTTCATGCCAAATTCCTTGCAGCACAATAGGCTGCAGCGAATAGATTGGAACTAAATATAAGGCAAAGGATACCAAGCAATTAAATGTGTTAAATTTTGCTGTATCTCTGAAACTATGCACTGGAATATTAGCTGAAGTTTTTCCTGTTTTTAATGTCTTTTTCTGAATTTACCGTATGGTCAACAGTTAATTAAGCTGGAATGAACTGACTTTGCCAGTCTGAACTGTTAAATAGCTGTTGCAGTTACCTTTCAAGATGTGATGTTCTTTAGTATTAATTGTCGCTTCCTGAGAATGTCCTACCTCATTTTTTCTTATCACCATTCATACACTCCATTTATCTTGCTTCATTTTTAATTAAGTTCTTGTTGTTCGTTACCGTAAATAGTGCTAAGTAGCTTTTCACTGCTGAGCCACAGTGATTTTTTTCTGAATGTTTCTAGGAATTCTGAAAATAACATCCTTTGTGATGGATGAGGTGTATTGGGAGGAAGGCAGAGAAAGGCTCAAATATTGTTTCAACAGCTCTGACATTGTTTTCTTTTTCAAGCCATTTTTTCACACTCAGTTTGGAAAGGGACTTGCGTGTTTTGAGTTCTTTAAAATGTTTTGTTTTTTTTTTTCTTGTCTTTCAAAGGAAGGGTAATTCTTTTCATTAATAGCTGGTGCCTTCTCTAGAGATGCATTAACTTTTCCACTGAGACACTCACTCCTAGTATATTAGTCTCTGGCTGAAGCCAGCTGTTCCCTCTGATTCTTTCAACCATGGAGAGAGTTCTCAGATGTTGGTGTGTTTCCTCTTGCTGAAGAACAAAATGTCATACCTTAAACAGTAGCATTGTCTACTCTGAAATGTTACTTAAGGTAAGGCTGAATGAGTGCTGGCTAGTAGAATTATCACTTAAGCCTCAGTTTAATTATTTTTCCTCATTGCATTTTAAAACAACAAATGTTTTTCCACTGCTAGATGTGCAGTGGATTCTGTAGCTTTACTAAAACTACATGTGCCAAAAGAGTGATTTTTGTCCTACTGGCACTCTAACAATGCATGAAGGAGAACTTCACTGGACAAGAACATTGGACTTGGACTTTTTTCCCTCCATCATCTTTCCAGCTCCAAGGGCACCATTAAACTGCTTTAGTAGTGTGAAACCCTCTAGAAATCTCATCTCTGAAATCCCTTTTTAAAAGCAGCTGTACTTGAATTGCTGGACCCTAATGCCTAAAGTGAAATAGAATTCATGCAGAGGCTTAATTTGTGATTTCGGGAAATACCCTTCCCTTCCCTTCCCCTCTCTCTTTTTCCTTTAAAGGAAGTTTCTTGAACAATAGGGGATTTTTTTTTCTAGAGGGAAACCTAATGAGAAGGGGGCTAGTGGGTCTGAGTCATCTTTTACAGCTGACAGATGTGTCCATTTCATTAGGACACTACTCATGGCTTAAACATCGTTCACTCCCTTTCTGTAAGTGTACTAACAGGGCTGTGGTTTGGCATCTGAGACCTGCAACTTGGTGTAACATTTCAGAATTGTGACATTCACTCTGTGTGGGAATATGTTTGGGCAGCTGATCAACAGCACCTCCACCTTACGCCCGGAAGGCTGCTATTGTTTTCTCTGAAAGACTTGTAAGACTGGACACTTTAACAAAATAAAAGTTTTAACTTTTAATTTGCATTTTCCTTTTCATGTCTGCTTTCTTTCAAGTCTTCTGTATATGAAGGCACTTAGCCTTTGAAGATCTCATTGCTCAGAAGACGAATGCTAATAATCTCTGCTGTTGTGTTGGATTACTGTCTTTTAGTCTTTGCTTATTATGTGAGCCATTCTGTATTAAAATCTTTCTGAAGAAGGAAAAAAATAAAGTAGGTGTATGGCGAAAGAGCTACTACTTGATGGCAAGATCGGACTACCTGTACTGCCTTGCATATATTTCACTGTCACTTTAACAAATGACTGGAAGTGTAAATTGTGAAAAACAAGCGTTGGAGTGTTGTCTGCTCAGTCCTACAGAAACTCGCTTGGGTTTTTAAAATGTATGTTGTGCTCTTCCTCCCTAGGAAGAGCACGGGGACTGAGATGGGGACTGAAGACAGTGGGGAAAACTGCTTGTTGCCATAGAAATAGTGCCTTCAGCCAACTACTGGTAAACAGATTATTTTAGCGTGTTTCTTAGCTGTCTGCTTACCCCATGCACTACTTCCCCCCCCCAGCTGAAAACACTGACAGATACTTCTTTCCTAATTTACTGCTTATGATGTATTACAGAGAATTCTGATTCAGCCCATAACTTTCAAAGATGATTTGAGTTTCTATGCAGTTCCCTGTATGAGAAAGTTATTTCTCTTGCCTTCCCTTGCTTCCTTTGTAGAAGACTGCAGTGATTTTGGTCTCACTTCAGTTGCAGAAAATGAGAGCAGGCTGTGCAACATGAAAGGTGCTAGTCTGGTGCTGTTTATTGGCACTGGGCTTTAATTAAGTGCTTAGAACTGAACTAAGAAAGGAAAGGACAAAATGCCTCTTGTCATCTAAAGCTCATTTGGACTGAGGCTGCCTTGGCAAGGATTTGCTAGCTCTTTGAATAGTTGAGGAAAAGGAAAGAATGAAAAGTACTATCGGAGAAGACTATTTCCTGGAAGACTAACATGTTGATGGGGAAAGACCCCAAAGATAAAGAGGTGATGTCTCTGTTTTTAATCTAGATAAATACAGGTTTTCCATGTAGCTCACTGAAAAGTATAGACTGAAGATGCGATGTAGTCAGTTGGAATTCTAACTTTATTCAGCTATAGTCCTCTACCCTTACCATATGGTAAGCTCTTAACTTGATTAAAAAAAAAAAAAAAGTTTCCATGTCTTGTATCTAATTACAATAAAGATTCTCTTAACAGAAAAATACCTGAAAACACCTAGAAAATTTCTGAAGCCGCTGGTAACTTGGGAGAAAGGACTATTCTACAGGAAAACAAACACTCCAATATCTATGCCATTTCTGATAGATAGTACAATACTATTTAATACAATATAAATACTTATTATGTTATCCTTGTTCCCATACTCCTTGTTTTTCATGGAAATATTCACCTGTTCTTCATATCAGAGACTTCAGGAGAGGTGATAAGGGATCTAGCTTATGTTTTTGCTTGCCTAAGAAGCCTGGCAGCTCCAATGCAGTGGTCTTGGCCAGAGTGCTGAGCTGCTTAAACTGGTGCTGGAGAGCTGGCAAACTGATTTGGCTCCAAACCCTATCAATAGGAATTATTATTGAGGAGGAAATTAGGATAATTGCAGCAGTCAAAAAGGCAGTTGAAGCACTTGAGCAACCCAGCAACAGGCAAAGCACGTGTTCCAGGTGGCATGTTCCTGTGTGCAGACACAGGATGGGCTTTGGCAGCCTCTGAAGGAGTTTGCTGAAATGCAGTGTTGTTATGGACTTGTCAGGAGAAAACATTGTTAATTGTCTGCAACGGAGCTCTTGCAGGGGGAGGAATGGAAGAGAAAGGGCACCATTTCCCAGTTCTGTCTGTCTGTACTTTCGACCTTCCTTATTTAAACTTACTGCAAGAGAAGGTATTTACACATTTCTTTTTAAGTTTTGGGGGGCATTACCTAAGGGTTTCTTTCTTGCTCAAAAACTCTGTCTAAGCCTCAAAGTAGGAGCGTGGCCGGTGCGGCAAAGGACTGGAGAAAGCCTAAGAATAAGCACTAATGAACGCTCCTGTTACCAAGATTGTTTGCTTTTCCCTGTTTATGCAGCCAGCTGTCTTCTGATGATTCTTATGTCGATGTGTTATGATCTGCTTTTTATACCACTCATTTGTAAAGCAATCTGTAGACTGAACAGGAAAACTGTGGTTTACTGTTGTGCATAAACACTGGAACAGTTTCTGAAGTTGTCAAGTGTGTGTGAGGTGGGGAGGCGAGGAGATGACGTGCTAAATTGCTGAAAAAATACTAGGCATGAGAAGTATGTGACATTAATAAAGCAGATAAATGACAGACTGAGGAGTAGCATGGGAGCGTGTGTAAAAGGTATGTTTGTCCAGGATCGGTATTTCTCAAGCAGGTAACGTAACGAGTGGTGAGGTCCTTTCTAGGTCTCCTTGCAGGCAATAGCTACAGCAGGCTTTTTCCGTTGGTTACGCAGCTTTCTAAGACAGCTTAGCTTCATCTTCCTGTTAGTGAGACTCCTGTAACAGGAGCACGTGAGGGACTACTACCATGAGTATTTTTGTTTTGCAGCATTGGAGGTTGAGTGCCCTCCGCCTTCATAGTCTAGCAATTAAATTCTCTTGCAGACTTTAGCTTTTGTAACAACCAAATTCACACCTACTTGTGTTCAGAGAAAAGTTTGAAAGCAATCTGTAAAGATTAAAAAGTGAAACAAAGCATTTTCACTAGAAACTACTTCCTATTCAAACTTAAAAAATATATATTATCCAGAGTTGATTTCCTTGCAGAGTAGTGGACTTTATTTATTTATTTTATTTATTTTTTTTTCCAGACAGTATTTCTTTCCCATGATTTTCTCCATTGCTAGCAAGTGAGTTTGGAAGTAAATACCTTCCTGCAAGCATTTTGTACTCCTTCAATTTGTTTTTGGCTACACAACTAATACATAAAAGGATCTCCATGATGTTATTGCTTTGCCTGTCCTTTCAGGGAACGTTTTAAGCGTTTCCTACAAAAGCCAAATGCATTTTTCTCTGGAGAGAAAAATAATCTTCCCTGGGGATTCTTGTTACATGGGAAGAATGTACTGGCACTGAGCGCCACCGCTAGGTTGGCATCTATTGTTTGCTCTGCCTTTTAGAGCTAGTTTTTGCACTTAAATCTCTCTTTGGTATAAACTGTGGCTCTTGGCTTACCTATTTACATGTACATTTGGAGCTCCAGGACAGCAACGCAGGCAACTGAAGCTGAAAATCACCATCGAGCACCTGTGAATGAAATGTCAGATAATGTTCTGTAAGAAGTTTGCTGAATCCTTAGCAAAAGCCCTTTAGCATTAACCCTTTCAGTATAATACATGTTGTCTCTTGGGCTACTGAATTTCCTTCCAGATGAGTGAACTAAACTGCCAGCAGGACTTGCTGACTGTGAGCAAAAAGTGCCTTGTGAGGGTTTTTATTGTCACTTACGTGAAGAGGCCTCTTCAGTGGCCTTTTAGTTTTTTGTTTGTGTTTGTTTCCCCAATCATACTTGCATCTTATTTTAGCAACCTTATTTTAGTTTATTCTACTGCTGTGTATGTGACTTAACTATTCTAGTTTCTTACCTGGGTTACAGAACAGCAATTTCTCCTTAGAGTTGAGGAATGAATCAAGTTTGTGATTGCATGACATAAACTTGAGAATGTTTTCGTGATGCTGGAGTTGTACCAGGAGCTGAGGTGAAGCTCTGCAGCCCTACGTGTCCCTACCAGGAGCAACTGGCTGGAGTCGGGAACAAATTCCTCAAGAGGCAGCTCCTCCAGCCATGCAGCAGTTCCCCTGCTCAGTGCTTGCTCTTATCACATGCTGCTAGAAGGGTCACGTGAAGAGGCGGGGAGTCAGCTCTGCAGAGCCTTGGTGGGTTTGCGGTGCTGCTGGTGGGCTACTGGGAGCTTCTGCCTCTGATGGCTTTTGTAACTGCGAATCTGATCCAAAAGGTAAGAGAAGAGACCGAGGAATTACACCCTGGGTGTTTATAGGGCAGGTCAGTCACTGTACTTGTAAGACATAGCCACTACTACTTAACCAATGAATAGATCTAGCAAAGATCTGCTTCACAAAGGCTTTATGTTCTTCTCAGCTTCTTGTATTATATTTGAGTATGTGAGGACCCTGTTGTGGCTATGAACTTTTCCGAGGGGGCAGCTTGTCTTGCAGAACGCTCTGAAGAATTTCCCTCTCTTGCACTTCTGTTTTTCCTGCTTAGCTCTCATCCCGGAAGCTGAAATCTGCCTATCAAAGGATAATCTCTAAGGTATTCTATATAAAGAAACAGTAGTGTCAACACAGTTCACTTGCTTTTATAAGGGACTGTGTAGTCAACCATGAGAAATCACCAAGGGATTTTTACTTAAAAGAAAATAACTTTTTTCCAGCTTGTAGATGAGTCTTTTTCTAATTTAGAATCCAGGTATGACTGCTCTGTTAATTTTAGCCGAGTTTACAGTTTAATTGTTGCTAGTCATGTTTCTTTTAGAAAAGATATCTATAAGCCACAAAGATACTAGCAATTGTATCTTCTCTGGTTTCAGCAGCCTGTTAGACTGAGGAGTTGAAATAATGTTGTTCTTAACTGTATGAAATCTGAGCCTGTGAATGAATTATTTTTATGCAGTAGAAACCCCTTTTGAAATAAAAGATTAAGACAACACTGAAACGCTCCTTAACGGATGAAACCATAAAGAGCAAACATACCAGTTGTAGTACATAGGTTAGTGTTGGACTAGAGCAACTGAAAGTGTAATCACACCTTCATCAAATACATAGTCTGAAGAGCAAGGTGTCTATTTTATCTACTACCTAGTGTCCTGGTGCAGAGATGAAGCTGAGATATTTTTACAATAAGCTGAGGCACAGTGAAAGGCCAGAAATGTATTCTCTTGCTTTTTACTACTTTCTCCAAAGACCCTGGAGGAGCGCAGTTGCCCCATCTCCCTCTGAACTCCAGTGCTCTCTTCCAGTTCCACGAGGATGGCTTCCTTGTGCTGGAGCATTTCTTCACAGCGGAGGAGTGTGACAGCATGAGGAATCAGATTCAGAGAGTTATAGCCGAGATGGAAGTGCCGCCGCACTGCCGCACGGAGTTCTCCACCAAAGAGAAGGAGCAGCTCCAGGCGCAGGTACCGGCAAGGGCAAGGCTGCCCCTGTTAGTTCTGGAGGAGGAAAGGGAAAAGGCAAACTCCTGGGATGGATGAGCTGATAGAAGACAACATGTTTGAAACTAGCTTCTCAGAGTGGTGGTGGTCCTATCAGAGGGTGAAAGAGAAGACCACCGATGTGGCTCTGCTGTGCTCTCAGCTGCAACAATTGCTCCTGACAGCCGTAGCAGCTCTTGCAGATAGTTGTGCTGCATTTGTTCTACACACAGCCGTGGAAAATAACTTGTTCTCTGTAAGAGTGACAACTAGCAAAAGAAAAACATGAGTAGCCCACGTGCATGCATCATTCTTGTAAAGCGCTAATTAGTGCCAAGAAACTTAATACCGTGGAAAGTCTTAAAAGTTTGATTTCTGCTTTGTTTCTGTGGCGGCTTGATGGGAAAAAGATGCAGGTAAGTAAATCTCTAATGGGAAGGTTTGTGCATGTATTTATAAGGATATTGTCTTTACTGGGCTCTTATTCCTGGCAGGGTAGCTCAGATTATTTCCTAACCAGTGGAGACAAGATTAGATTCTTCTTTGAGAAAGGCATTTTGGATGAGAAAGGTAAGTTCCAACCTAAGTTATCCGTAGTAGGTGCAGTGAAGGGATAGGAGAAGGCTGAGGGAAGAGACAGGGAAGAGTTTCAGCTCTGTGGACTATTCTTGCTTTGCATACCCTGTTAAATTCTTATTTTGTTTCTTAGGTAACTTTCTCATTCCAAAGGAGAAATCTATCAGCAAGATTGGCCATGGTAGGTTGAAATAGTGGTGTTTTGATGGGGGTGATAAGAGATATAGTTTTCAGAAATGAGGATTTCTCCAGACCTACCTATTATGAATAATTTTGGTCATTTGAGTTTAAAACTTTCTTGCTACATATCTGACTTCCTCTGTGTTCTGCTGCTTCTCATTGTGCTCCATCAGGACCACTGCATGCAATATTGCAAAAATCATCCCCTTTTGCTATTAAGGTGACATAACTTCTTTCTTTGCAACCCCATGTTGGTTTGGTCTGGGTTTCTGCATTAAGTTCTTCAACTCAATTTCTGTACATGTCAGTTTTTGTTTTTTCCCATGTGCCTCTACCACTATCTCTGCAATTCTCTCCATGCTGAGAGAACTGCAGAGCTCTCACCCTCAGGAGTCAAAAGATCTCAAAGTTTTCATCAAATCCCTCTTCAGAAAGTAATTCTAGGAGGTTTTTCAGTTATGCATAGCACAGAGTCACTGACATGCAGAAGTTTGGACTTCAGTCCTTGTGTATCTTACTTAAGAGACTGATCTAACAAATTTACTGCCTAAGACTGTTCACATTCAGTATACTTCAAACTGTCTTCCATGTCCTGTACTCTAGTGTGTTGCCAACACTCTCTTACCTCCTTTGGTGTTGCCAACAGTTTCTTTACTTTTCCAGGTGTCAGTTTATGACTTATTTCCTCTTTCTCAGCTACTGAACATGCATTTTCATCCCTTTTCAAACAATACATGGAAAATGCAAGCAAGATTCAGTACATCTCTAATCACATGAACTTTGTCCAGATTTTACTGCACTGAATTTGAGAAGTCAGTACTGAGAGTTCTAATTTCTGTGGTCTTCTCAAGAGAGCGACATTCTTAAGCAGAAAATCGTCTTCCCGCAACCCTCCTGCCATTCTGTTACACTTCAGCTTTACCCCAGGGGAAGTGTAAACAACTGCAGATGCCTGCTTAACCCTTCAAGGCTCCTCTTGACTTATTTTTCCTGTAATTACTCCTTTTACTAGAGTCTGGCTTCTTCCCTTGCTCTGTAGCAGCCCCTGCTGGAATAAGTACACTGTTCTAGCTGCAAGTTTTATCACAGCTGAGTGTGAACCAGAATTTGAGGGATTTACCTTAAATTTTGGCCAGGGTTGGAGTACAGCAAGTTTACGTGCACAAACAGTGCTGCACTGCCGGTTGTGGTTCTCTGCCTAAGGGAACTGAGGGTGACCCCTGGCTCTTCTTCGCAGAGTTTATAATCTTGTTGTTGTAGATAACCAAGAACTGTGTTTTTACAAAGAGTAAATTGAGATACTATCACCCTTCTGCCTTGGGGTCATTTATAGTAATAATCATGTTACAATTTTGTATAATGTGATATTTAATCACATAATACTTGGATCTTTTTCACTCTTAGCTATACACTATTTCTTATATATCTGCAGTTTGCTGCCAGTGAATGATTAGGTTTTTGGTCTCTAAGGAAGATTGTTCAAATCTGCAAGCATCAGATCACCTTAGACATGATGATAATTCACATATATAACATCCATTAATGGGAGGGCTGAAAGTTTCTGGTTGTGACTTATGTTGCTCATAGACAGCATCTAAATTCCCTTCTGTCAATGAAATCTTCAGTCTGAGTCTTTTCTTTCCCCTTAGCTTTACATGCTTATGATCCAGTCTTCAAGCAAATCACTCACTCCACCAAGGTGCAGGTAAGCTGTTACTATTTCCCACAGCTGCCTGGAAAAAAAAATAATAGGAGAGTTGACTTTAATATTCTAGACTCCAAAGCAGAGTCACTTTTGTCTGTAAAAGAAAATCTAAATATTTTTCAAAGAATAATGTAGTGTGCAAAAAACCCAACAAACATGTAAATTCTGGAAAGTTTGGAGGTTTTTTGTTTTGTTTTTAAGGATCTGGCAAGAAAACTAGGCCTTGAGAGACCAGTAATTGTGCAAAGCATGTATATCTTCAAGGTACAGTAATTCAAGTCTCCTTGTCACTCAAGAAATAAGACACTGTTTTATTTGGGAAGCTGTGAAACTATTTTCTTCACAGACATTTTCTTATTCTTGCAGCAACCTGGCATTGGTGGTGAAGGTGAGTTTCATATTATCTCTGTATGACACTGCAGATAATATTTCATCGGGAAAGGAGGGGGGCAGAATCGGAATAGAGTTTGAGGGGGTTTTTAGTGTCCTGAATCAAGATTTATAGGAGAGGGCATCTACTTTCCAGAAGTATTTCTACATCATGTGTGACATGGCCAGAAGGCTGATTTTACATTTGCAGCAGGTTGAAAGGTGGTATTATAGTATATGGCTTTAATGCGTACGCTAGATGAGAAGCAAGCGTGCAGTCCTTCTGGCAGCTTTGAGTTCTGCAGGCTTCCAAAGACAGTAACCGATATCTTTTGTTCCAGTGACTCCACACCAGGATGCCACATTTCTATACACAGAGCCCCTAGGCAGGGTCCTGGGCTTCTGGATTGCACTGGAGGATGCCATGCAGGAGAATGGCTGCTTATGGTTCATTCCTGGCTCTCACACCAGTAAGATTTATGCTGTTTTGGTGTATGCTATGAAATGCACTCTCCTTTTTTACTTGATGGTGGAAAGTAATGTGGATTGTAATGGGTTATCTGCATCAGATGGTATCTCTAGAAGCAGAGTGCCTTTTTGTTTGCTGAAATGGCACTTTTATTTATTACAAGGTATTTTGCACTGTGCTGTTGTCAAATCTACAATCACGTTATTCAGCAGACAATTATCTGCCTCATTTTGCTCTTGGCCACTAGTCCATGAGAAGAGCTCAATATTAAAAAAAATGTTTTTGATTTAAAAACAAAACAACTTTGATAGTATACGTGACTGACACTGTGCTAAATTTTAACTTGAAACCTGGCCTAGAAACAAAGAATCTAAGGCACCAGGGCAAGGAAAGACAGCAACTTCCTGAATTTTTAGTTATTCTAGAATCTGTATGTTAAAGTTCATTAAAACTGCTTGTGAATCTTTTCCGTAGCTGCCTTCTGAGAGATTTGGACTCTTGCCTTGCCAGGCCACTGAGATTTAAGACCGTTATGAAATTAAGGTTTTAAACTACCAACCACTTTCTTCCTGCAGTGAAACAGTCCCTTGGTATCTATGTTAATGCTCCTTCCACAGGTTTTCACTGCTGCCTTGAACATGTTGATCAAGCCTCATCTGGGATGCCAACAGTAATTTTCCTTATGCCTTCCAGAGTAGGAATAAACAGAGAAACCACCCTCTCCCCTCCTGTGCACCCCCCCCAAAAAAAGTGTTTCTCCTCAAAGTTGCATCCCCTTAAAAAAAAAAATCCTATTTTTGTTGCCATGAGTAATGGCCAATAACATTTTTACCCAGATAATGCTATTTGAGGGTGATTAAAGTCCATTTGAGGGTAATAAAAGTCCTCTTCCATACACAACTGTCAAATACTAGTCTGAATTTCTGTAAACAAGAGAGCCTCCATAGCCTATGCATGGATCGTTCACGTAGTATCTGTTGTGACTGATGGAAGATGCCATATACTTCTAACCACTGTTGGGTTACTAGCACAGTTTTGTGCTTATTTCACTATCTATAGGGCATACTTCTTAGCTTCAAACTGTTGCTCACCTAAGCGTTTGCTCACACTGCTCTTAATATTTTAAGACACTCATAAATTTTGGAGTCAACTGCACTCAGATTGCAATTTATGCTGTTATAGAATGGAGAAATGGACCAAAGGTTGGCCTTGCACGAGTGTATGACCATGTGTGTTGCTGCAGGCCTGTGTTGCAATATCCAGAACGAGCCAGGAAGGCAAACAAAAGGCAGCTGCATCACTTTCTGCCACAGCTGGAATACTCTAAATCTTTGCTTAATGGGAAAAAAAAATACTAAGGAAAGAATGGAATAAACCACAGTAATAAGGTTCCAATCAGTGCCAAGAGAAATCACAGATGTTCCACAGCTATGTAAAATCCAGTTAGCTTTTAAATTTTTGTGCATGTTTGTTCTGTGGATTTCAGGCGGTATTACCCGGAGAATGGTCCGTGCCCCACCAGGTACCTCAACACGTGTGCAGTTTGTAGGGTCAGAGCTGACCTATGACGACAACCAATTCATACCTGTGCCTATAAGTAAAGGTAACGCTCCCCCTTCCAAAATAAGACCTCCCAACTTGGAGTTTCCCTTATGTTGATCATCATTTTTAAAGGTAGCCCTGAATTTTTGGAAACAAAACAAAAACACAATAGACTTCTTTCAAACAGGTGGGCTTATTCTTATCCATGGTGAAGTTGTCCATAAGAGTGAACTGAACAGGTCAGAATTTTCTCGCCATGCCTTCACCTTCCATGTGATGGAAGCCAAAGACACCAGCTGGAGCAAAGAGAACTGGTAAGGTCACTTTTGTAACAGGTAGCTGAGGAAACTAGAGCCTTTTCAATGTAATAGCCAAGATAAACCATTCCTGGTTTTCTTGCATGTCACACCAGCAGCACAACGCTGTCAATACATGCAGGAAGTTGTTCTCTGTGTTAGGTAGGGCTATGCTGGCCAAAGCTTTGTTTAAATAAATGCTGATTAGCTTCCCAGTATGATCTCTGAGTATAAACTCAAATTTTCTATCAGCCCAATTGCAGTACTAGTCCTAAGACTTTAGGCTTTAGGACTCCTTTTTCTAGTTCAGGAGCAAGTATGGCTCCCTACAGCTTTCAGCACCTTCTCAGGAGAGATGAGTACTGTCTCCACTGATTGGCATTCCCTAGTGTTGTACAGCTGGATCTGCTTGATTTCAACCAGTGATTAAAAAAAAAAAAAAACCCTCACTTGCAATACCCAATTGCAGAACAACAGGCAACGGTTTCTTGGGAGCAGAACAAAATTTAAGAAAACAAAGAATGAGAAGCATGTTCCTTAAAAGCTTTTATTAGCTAAACTTTTTAACTTGTCAAATCTTGGTGTTTTTAATGATTTATCTAGGTCACATGCAATAAGCAGGTGGGGCTAGGGGAAAAAAATCCCACATTTAAAATTCAGTGTTTTTTGTCTCATAAGACTATGCAATCAGTTACATGCCTTGGGGTGCTTCCTAATTAAAACAACTGAGTGCTGGGAAGACAGAACTACTTAGTTTGTAATGTTCAAACTGGAAAGTTCTAAATGTCTGCTTTTTACCCTTGCTAGCCAGGCATTGTCTGTACTGGATCCTGCCCCGGGGGCAAGTTTCTGTCAGTAGTACCTAAGTTAGTATTGATTTCACATTGGAACTGGAATAGCCTCTGAAGTTTTGTTTTTAACTCTTCTTTACTTTGTAGGCTGCAGCCAACTCCTGAACTGCCTTTTCCATCACTCTACACCTGAAACTAGTGTTTCTGGAGTCAAATATTTGATCAATATTCCTTTCTAATCACTTGTTCCTGTCCCCTTAAACTATAACTTTCTGTAGATCAGCTCTCAAGACTCATTTTATCCTCTGCTCAGAAAGAGGCATCTTCAGACAGCTGAATAAGCCACATTAGACAGCATGAGCCCTACTAGCACTGACAATAGTCTCCCAGTTCTTTTGGTAAAGAAACTTCTTCAGTCTGGAGAACAGACCTGTAAAGACCATTGCACCTTGACTGTGGGACCAGTTAAGAAGAAATACTTCTTGAAGACACTTAGTATTTTCTTCTAGTTTAGTTTAGTCCGGAGCTTATGTCTTGTGTGTACTTGGTCGAGTTTATCCCAGCTACACAGGTGAATCTATATTGTGAAGCTAGCTGACCTTTAGCCCTAGATCTGTCTTGCTGCTTGAATAATGCTAACTAAAAACAATCCTATTGTAGGCAAAATGCAGCAGGGAGTCTACTTGCATAATCATTCTTCTGACTACTTCTGGCAAATTGCACTGAGCGTTTGATCTCTACCTTGTTAATTAAAAATATTACAGATCTTAAGGATTCATGCTGAAGTTCTGAAGACAAATTCAGGAACTCATAACATTTAAATAAAAGAAATGGAAATCCTCATTTTCTATTCATTCATATCTTCTCTGAGGAGGACATCATGGAACCACGATGTTATAGTTCCATGGAAACATCCTTGGAAACATGCTCTAGGTGCCCCTGCTTGAGTGGGGGGGGCTAGATGATCTAGATGAGGTCCCTTCCAACCTCAACCCTTCTGTGATTGTGAACCTTCTCCCAATATACTAGCCCAGAGCAAAGATACATGACAACTGCTTTTGACTCTTAACATGCACAAGACCAAGTACTAGCCCAAAAATCCCAACAAAAACAAACCTATAGGAGATGAAACCCAAAGAATGTTACATAAATTACATTGGTGGCAAGCTCATGCCTGTATCTTAAACCAAACAGAAGCCACATAGATTTAATTATATTGGCACTGGTGTGCTGGTGCAACCCTGAGTTATGAGCCTGGACTCATCAGTGCATTAACTACAGTGTTGTAATCTCAAGACTGCTCAGAGCCTTGGCAGTGAGCTTGTATTTTCTTGCCAAAGACGGTGTAGATGTGCCTGTAGCTGCTGTAACATTCAACCCTCCTTTGATTTGTTACTTAGCCATTTATTGGTGTTGTCACTGACTAGCTAAACTACGGTGGTTGCCATTTCTAACTAAATGAGCCTGTATCATAGGAGTCAAACCTGTGGGAGTATGCTCTACCTGGTACAAATGATGCAAAATGCATCATTAGTTATTTTTTAAATACCTAATACGTACATGGAGAGTTGCTGCTCTTTGGCTACATGCTTTTTATGTTCTCAAATGTATTATAGCTGACAACATGATTTAGTTCAGCTCAGCAGAGCACATGCAGCATTTTTAAGAAATTGCAGTAGATGGTATCTCTCTCAATAGCTCTCGGTATTTTAGAGATGCCAGATTTGTAACAGCTTGGAAGTGCTGCATTATGTACTGATAAACTAAAGAAGAGAATGTAGGGAATGTGGAGAAGGAAGAAAGATTGTAGAAATGAAATGCTGTCATTAATACTTTTAAGCACTCTCATGTAGTCACGAGTTAAGTTCCCCCCCAGCAAATTTCTGTGGCCAGCCAAACAAATAGAGCAAAACCAAGACAGAAGTCAGCAGATGAAGTACTTCATCTCCTAAACATTTCCTTTTCCCCCCCTTTTACTTTTTGAGTGCTTAGTATCAATTGAATATTTTGAAATCATGCTCTTAAAGAATAAGAAAAAGACAACATGCAGTCTTGGGAAGAAAAGAACAGGGATTTAAAGAAGAATAAAGCTGCAGGCAACACCTTGTTTCCAATGGAGACTGAAGTAGCAAGAAAACTGTATGCAAGTGGGTACCAAGACAGCAGAAAGGCTGGACAGCAGTCATATGGCTGATCAATAATTAACTTTTATGGCTGAGCTGTTTGATAAACAGTTCACGTATTGTGGATCAGTTCAACTCTAACACCAAGGAATGCACTGCCAAGATAGTCTAGGACTAATCTTTACATTTAACCCCCCGCTTTTTTTTCCTTAGACATTTTGGATAAACGCTGATCCAGATTTCTCTTAACCTAGCAATCAAAACCTGTATAAATGCAGTCTGAAATGTATTAAGGAGATTAAGAACTGTAATACTTCATTTCCTTTTTTTCTAGTTAAATGTAAGTTTTACTTTAAGCTTGATGCAAAAAACCAAAATTGCACAAATAGAATAAAATCCAAAACTTTTAAGTTGTTTTTAGAAATGATATAAAGAAAACTAAGCCAGACCTGCCAGTGCCCAGTTAGATTAGATTAATCTTGCTCTGCTGAATGCAGAATGGACTTAAAAATACCCCTTTTTTTTTTTTTTTTTAAATCTTATATTCTCTGTCAAAGGAAATTGGTTTGGAAGCAAGGCTCCAGTTCTTGTTGACTTGTTCTTTTCAAGAGTATATTGTCTGCCTCTAGTATTTGTCTGACATGAAATAGCCAAATTAAGTTTGTTTTTTAGCAAGAAGTTTCCTTTCATCCCTTTGGGCTTTGCTGGGCAACGCAGAATAGGTTTCTTTCTACTGGAGGAGTTAATCTCTTAGAATAGCACCTTTCTGCTGAGTAATGTTTGTCCTCTGATTATATGTACCACTACCTGCCACTTACAAAAATTTCTGCTGCAAGTATGTAAAGAAAACCAAAAACTCTAGACTGAATTTGCAGGACTTAGGGTTATGTGTGAAGGAAAATTGTCCTGTGCAATTACTGAGTCTGGTTCCCTAGTAAGAGTATCTGAAAGTCTATTACTTATTACTAAAACCATGGTTGAATTATTTTTGAAATTCTCAGGAAAAGCAACATCAAATCTCAAGAGTCCCACCCAGGCAAGAGGGAGATTGGGCAATGCTGCCTCTCAGCTATTCAAGTCCTGGCTTGTTCCAGGGACAAGTGCAATCTGTGTTAGATTCTTGGACCAGTTTTGCTGGCTCTTTCTGCTGGCCCAGAGCACTTGTTTTACCCCACCCCTTGGTCTAATTCTCACCCACATAGTCTTACAGTTACAGCTGCATGAGAGGACTGTATAAGGTATCTTGGACTTGAATTAAACTTTAGGGAAAAGTCTATTGTCATCCCTCTATATGAATAACTATTGCCAGAACTTAACTCCATCCTTCACACAGGAATCCTGGAATGCAAATTTCTTAAGTATTTCCCAGGGAAATGGAAAAAGGCAGGGAACATAGGAAGTTACACACTGTTCTAATTGAATAGCTGGCAAGAAGTGATTCTCAAGATAGAAGTGTTTAAATATATATATATATATATATATATATATATATATATATATATATATATTGCCATGGAAGAGTAGCTGTAATTTTAAATTGACAGAACTAGGTGGCTGTACTCAATTTATCAACAGAAATGTCCTCATAAATGATTTTTGATTACACAGCCAACTGGAAAACTACTTCATGGCAATTTAAGCTGAAAAAAAATGTTGGAAGTGGAGAACTGTAGTAGTACTAGAGAATTATGCTGACTTTAACATACTTTCTGCCCTCATTTAATGCGCAAATAATTTTTCAGTGAGTTTGCTTAGATTTTTCCCTTCTACTAAATAGTGCTCCAAATGAATTCAGAGATCAAAATCTTGAAAAGGTAAAACGTTTTTCTTGTTACATAAACCTACAGAGCTAAACTGCAGACTCTTGTCAGTATTGTCTGGAATAAAGTCTCCTGCATTCTCCAACATTGCCACCCCCCTCTGAAAAGCTTAGTCCTAGAGCTACTGTATTTGAAGTCACACTAACGCATTGCAATGATACGGCTTTTGTTGATGGTAACTGGATGCATTAGGACAGTCCTAGTCACTGTGGAGTAGGTAGCGACCACTATCATGATAAAAGCCTTGAATAGTGCTTATATAGAAATGCAATAATACCAGGATGGCAGGACTCAGTATAGTAGAAAAGTTTTATAAACTGGCTCTTATGCACTGCAGAGGTAGCAAAATAAGAAAGGTTTGATTATTTTTTTTCCTCTACTTGACTTACCTCTTTTTTTTTCCCCCTTTACTCTCTCTGCCTCTGGATACCCAGAAGAGACTTAAAAATAGTGTTTGTGGTTTAGTAATCAAATTAATAACAGTATTTGTGTTCCTGTGAGGAGATAAAACAACTCTCGCCATTTTAAACGGGGAAAAAACAGGAGACCAAAACAAAGCCTTTATTTTAAATAGTGCTTTTCCATTTCTGTTTAACAATTTTACCTGCTGTGCCAAATGTAGCATTTAGATAGGTTTTGAACTTTCAATACGGTGCATATTCTATTACCACTTTTCTCTAGAAAGGGAGAAACCTTTGTTTCTGGAAACGGTTCTAAGCCATTAACATTATCTGGAGGTAGAGAG
Source organism: Rhea pennata (assembly GCF_028389875.1). NCBI lineage: Eukaryota > Metazoa > Chordata > Aves > Rheiformes > Rheidae > Rhea > Rhea pennata. The sequence goes on from NC_084680.1 coordinate 8,622,351, forward strand.
GCAACAGCAGATTATCTATTTGGGTAGTATAAGCTTCCAAAAGAGAAACTAAGCTCACAGACCCCAGAATCCAGGCATAGCTAGAGTTCAAATTCACACTGCTGTCAAAGATCAGAATAAGAGCCACAGCAATGATCTGAGCAAAAATAGCTGTCATTGTCCCTTCAAAGGTCTTCTTTGTTCCTGGCCATTTGATTTCCCCCAGGGTACTGCCAAAAACTGAAGCCATCGTGTCTCCTACCCCTACTGCCAGTACGCCAGAATAGGGGACTAATGCTCCTGCCCCAGACAAGATACCTTTAGGAGCACAAGGTCTTGGAAACAACCACACTGGGAGGGACATGCCAAGAAGAAGATAAATATGAGTCAAGATTAGAGGTCCGCTGTCTCGTTCATCCAAGAAGAGAGACAGTAAATGCCTAAGGGTTTGGCCAAATGGTTTGATCCTAAAGTATCGAATGTACTCCAAGAAGATAAACACTGCCAGACACAATACTGCAGCAATGTAGAGAAGCTGGCGGTCATAGATCAGTCCAGGGACATAAGTAGCTACAACAATGAAATGGAAGTATTTCCTGGTTATGGTTGAGGCCTGGTGTTTTTTAGATTCAGATGATCTTTTAGCATTCTGGTAGAAAACCACACCACATGCTGAAGCAGCCAACATTGTCCAATATACAATAAGGTAAACTCTTGTCTGCGTCTGAAATAGAAACTGGAGTAGCCAGAACAAAGGATTCTTCTGAATCAGCCGGTAAAGCCAAGGCATGATGACTCCTAGGCCTAATACTGCTGTCATCATGTGGAAAAACATGGAGGAGATCCAGGTACCCGAATCCATGAAAATGAAGAGAACAGTGAAAAAAATCCCAAGAAGAACAACTCCAACAACTGCCACCAGAAGGAAAAAGTCTATGGGATCACCTCTGCTCTCAACTACGTTCAGCGAGCGTTTAATGAGCTGATTGAGCACAAAACTTATACCCTCAAGAACTAACAATGCTTCTCCAGGAGTAAAACATCGAGGCAACAAGTAAAGCAAGATCATACTGAGGTAGACAAAAATTAGCAGCACTTCTAGGACCTCTATCACTTCTGAAACTGTCAAAGAGTGCTTCATGGTATAGATAATTATACTGCCAGCGATACCAGTAAGTATGCAAGTGTTGGTTGGCACAGGTTTCGTGATGCCAACCGCTATTACAGACAGAAAGAGAGCAATCAACATGCCAGTGGAAGCTACAACTAAGCCAAAACGTTCGAAGTATACGATGCCAGCAGACTTGCATCTCTCTTTCATCACTATCCCCAACAAGGGGATGACCATGCTAGCTGGTAGGAGGCCACTGTTCGCTGCTGTACGAAACTGGAATACAGCCCCACCCAGCTGGAGCAGGTGGTCCCATTTGAATTGGACATAAAAAGCCTGGACAGCAAGAGCTATAGCACACCAGGAATACCGGTCCCACACCACCATGTGCACGCACAGAACAATGATGAACACGATCAGGGATTCCACCAGCACTGGCTTGTTTAACATGATTCCAGTCCGACGTGGCTCAAGCTTTCAAAATCTTTCTTACGAGTCCCAAATATTCTCAACAGTGATCCATCAGTAAGAATTCCCTTTCATCCTACTGCAATTCCTATTAAAAAAAGAACAAACAATTAAAGCAACTGCTAGAAAAAGTAAAGCTTCCACACAGCTCTGTTGTTCTTAAGCTCAGTTTAAACTGATAGCCATGGGCAAACTATTAATGGCAACACATAGCCAAATGAAAAAAAAGATAGAGAAAGGATCAGCCAAAATTTTTATCACAAGTTTATATCCATCTTGATATATTGGCAATATTCTATATGTTGTAGCAATACAGATTAACCATTGTGTAGCTTAGTAAATTAGATTGATTTATTCATGTTCATCTCTAAGGAAAGATACTGGCTTCTGTTTCTCCTTAACTTATGTCATGTCACAGCCTCTCTTTGATTCCAGCTATCTCAACTGCAAATGAGAGCTGTGCATCTCTCTTTTACATAGAGCCTGCATCTCTACTGACTCGCAATGTTCTTAGTGTTAGTCTGTCATTAATGACTTCTGAAAAGATTAGCAAACCCAACATTTATTTGGGACTCATCCCCAAAATGCATCATCACCTTATAGAAATGATTTATTTAGCTAACTGCTAGTAGTTACGCACCATTTTCTTGACCTTCTTCAACAATAAGTAAACTTTGTAACACGTTCTTTATCATGACATAAAGCTGTAATTGCTTCCTATATTCCCTCGCTCCCATGTCTTATTTACTTTGACTGGATTTACATCACTTCACCTTCTCAGGATCGAGTCTCACAGCCACTGACAGCTGCATCACAAACTAATCATTCCCTTAAACCTTTGGACTATAAGATAAATGGTTGATATTATCAGCCAAACATGCAATGATTCTATTACGTTAAGTTAAATCTTATCTCTCAAAGTATTGCGGACGCTCTCAATATTGTGCAATTCTCACCAGGATTTATAGTTTTCTGGTAATACGTATTGCTCCTTATCTGTGATTTGATATTATATTGTAGCTATACGTAAGCCAAAGACATAATACTAACATCTCCCTTGAGTTCTTCGAAGATATTAGTTTTTCACATTTCTATTGGTAATAGAATGGCTGACCCAGGTGCATATAACCCTCTCTATCCTGCCTACTGTATGCTGATAAGATATCTCCAGTTGGACAATTTGAATAACTTATTTTCTGGCCCATCCTTAAGTTGATCAGCAGTAAAATCCTATCAAGTTCTCCTCTCCACTCTCATTACTTATAGCTACATTAACTCCCTCATGGAAAGCTATCAGTTTATATCCAGAATTCTGTTTCTGGTTTCCACCCAGTGCTGACTGGTGTCACCTGATTATAATGCTGATACAGATTTTATTAGCAACATTATTACTGGTTGACTATCACAGTTCATATTGCCAAACTCCTTTATATTGTGGGTCTGGAGAATATTTTTATTTATGACATCTCTGTACTGAAAATTCTTACTTTAAGTTTTAAATAGCTTCCCTCTTGGTATCTTTATCAGTACAGCCTGAAATACTCAATTACCAAACCTAATAATATTACATTTAGTGTTGCTATACATCTAGATCAAGCCAAATGTAATCTCTCTCCCATAACAACTGCTTTTTGAAATAAAGGAGAAGAATTAATCACGCAGTCAACAAAAATAGAGTTGGCATGGGCCATATGACCAACAGTGGTTTTGTGGTTCCCACTCTTCGCTGTTTCTGGGCATGTTGGGGGGAAAAAAAGAGAGAGAGAGAAAAAAAAGAAAAGCTTAACGCTTACTTGAGAAGAGTTTGGCCAAAGACAGAAGAGAGTTCCTACTCAGCTTGGCTGCTTTAGGGTTGCAGCCCAGCTCTTGGGGCAGTAACTCCACAGGCCAGCTTCACCCTAGCAGGCAGCCCGCCGGGGGGGCTCTGAGAGGAACCTTCACAACGCAGCTTTTCCCCTTCGGCGCAGCGGCGTTTGACAGCCGCTGACCTGTAGCTGCGGCACGATGCATCTCGCTGCCGGATCGCCTCATCCGGTACCCGCGGCAGCTCCCCCTCCCTGTCCTCGCGAGGGAAACTCAGCGCATTCCGCCTCCTCGCGCACGGAAAGGGGCCTCTCGCTCCCAGCTCCCAACAATTTTGAGTGTTTTCTGGCCGTTTCGGGTCTAGCTTCCCCTACCCCAGCTCCTCCTGTCCCCCGCGGGCTCCCGCTCCGCTCCGTTCCGCCCTTCCCCGCGGCGACGCCCCCCCTCCCTGGGCCCCGCTCGGCAGCTCAGCCCGGGGCTCGCCGAGAGGCCGCAGCCTCCTGCCGCCGCCCGCCCCGCGCTCACCTCGCAGGACGCCGCCATCTTGCCGCTGGCGCCCGTCACATGACCAAGCCCGCCGCGGGAGGGGGGGGTGTGTGTGTGTGTGGGGGGGGGACACCGGGAGGCGGAGCGGCGGCTCCGCCACGTGACGCTGACGGCGGGAGGGGGAGGGAGCACCCGCTCCGCGCGGCGGGTCACGTGAGAGGGGAGCGAAGATGGCGGCGGGAGGGCTGTGCGCGAGGTGCGGGGACGCGGCGGCCGTTGCTGCGGCGGGGGGAGGGGCGGCGGGGGGAGCACCGGCCCGCGCCGCGCGCGCGCGCGTGGGTCCCCCCTCCCGAGGTGGGGGGGAGGGCCGCGCGCGTTGGGGGGGGGGGGGCAGCGGCGGCGGGGAGAGGGCAGTTAACGGCCGCGGGGCCCGCGCCGGCCTGGCCCCGCCCCCCGCGCGCGCAGTGGGGCCCCGCCCGCCGCTGAGGGACCCCCACGACGGGGCGGGGGGGAGTGTCACACCCGGCCCAGTCTGCGCCATTTCCCCCTCCGTCCCACGCGCGGCTGCGGAGCCAGGTGTTGGGCAGAGTCTTCCGGGAGCTCTGTGATTCCTGGGGTGTTTTTTGGGTCGGGGAGGGGGGCACAAGCAGTGCTGCCGAGGAAATTGTGGCCCGCCCGCTTAGCCGGCGGGTCTCCCCTCATGCCCTCAGAGCTGAGCGTGGAAGCTCTTGGTGGGTCGTGCCCACCCAATATCCCTCAGTGGGCCACGGCTATTTTTTTCCCTCTTCAAAACTTAGCCATCGTTAGTAGTGATTTTTTTTTTTAAGCATTTCATGTTTCTTTTATTCTGCCATAATGTAAAACATGAAGTGCTAAGTAGAACTGCTGATAACAAACTGTCTGCCAAACTAACGTCTTGATTTATGCTGAAGTTTTCAAAGTTATCTATCAGACTTCTTTTAAGTCATAGTTATTCACGTGAAGAGCATAGTTTTCACATTTTTTGAAGAACTGAACCCTTTGCAAATATAAAATTAAAGTAGCAGAGGCGTGGAAGATGCGCACAGGAAGCTATTTTTTTGATGACATCCTGGTCTAGTGATCGCTTTAGATTGGTACCGTCTCCTGTCTTGTGCCTTGACATATATTATAATACTTTTAGACTTAGAAAGTTCCTAGAAGTCTGATTACAGTAATTACTCCCAAGTGCTAATGGGGACGGGAACACCACTGTTACATATGACCACGTTAAAAGAGCTTTCTTAGATGTCTTACAGTCTAATTAATCAACTGGCAACAGTCAAGTGTTTTAATCGCAGAAGAGGTTTGGATGGAACGAAAATGGGAAAGGTTGGCTGTGCTATACTGATGCTCTGTTCTGCAGAGTGATTCTTTTCTTGGTAAAAGTCTGTGGCTTTTCAGCGCTCTGTGTGGGCTGAAGAAGTTGCACCCACAGCTGATTGCCAGCCCAGGTCAGGAGAGGTTCTTTAGCTGTTACACAGGGAGATGCGTGTAGCTATCAAGGAAATTAGCAGGTAGAAATTATGTTGATAGTTCTGCTGAAAATTGTAGAACATGTAATCCATTTAATAGCAGGATGTGTCAGAAGTTACTGATGGCTTTTACTGTCATAGTGAGTTCTTTCGAAGATACTATTCCAGAAATAAGTTAGTTTTTTTGTTTGTTTGTTTGTTTGCAAGAATTGTTGTGCAAGGTTTTGCAGCACAGTCTTTCCATGATGAGTTGTGCTTTTTAACTCCTGATTTATTTTATATTGCTAACAGATGATCAGTTAGCTTTAAGTTCCTGAAGTGTTCTATTTGAATAGCAACTTTTTGCAGAGCTGTTTTAGGGAGATTGCTCTTTCTGGTTTGCATATGCCTGAGTTAGGATTTGATCTGTAACGCTTTATAGCACACAGTGGCTTTCCGACAAAGTTCTAAGGAAACAGGAAGAAATAATAAGTTCAGGTTTAATGCTCTGAAGAACTGAGGCAAATATTCTACCTTATGTAAAAGTGTTGCAATTTTTCACTTCACTCAGTTTTATTTTCCACTTGGAGTGGTGGAGGAAACTATTATAAAGGAATTTGTTTGGAGGAGAGCAACAAATGAAATTGAATAAAATATTGCTCTCTACTTTAACTAGGTTTCCTCTTACTATCCTCAAATGTCAAAGTAGCAAAATCAGATTGAGCTAATAAACTGATATAATCTACTGCTTCCTTAATACGAGTTTTCATGTTTACTTATACCACTCTAACGTGATCTGCTTCAAGTAAATGGCAACTTTAAAAAGGTGTAAGCTAAATAAAAACCAGAAACAGTGTTCATTAGTAAAATACTCTCTACCTTTTCCCTTTGTTTATAGGAGCAGCAGAGAATTGTGGACTATTCTTCTGGGCAGATCAGCTTTAAGAGAGCCAGTAAGTCTGTGTCTTGCTAAGCAGGTTTGCCTGTCACTGAATGGACCTCATGGCTTAAATGCATCATTTGTGCAGCTGTTTGAATATTAGTGAAAATATGTTTTGCTGCTTTTCCCTCTTCCTCAGTGCGATTTTTTTTCCCTCTTTCTCCACTCCTTATTTTTCCACTCCTTGTTTATAGCTGCTTCATGAACTTCTACCTGGAAGGGTGTATGTGAAAAGGTGGTTCCTTTTCTGAAGCGGACACAAGTGCTACTTTCTAGACTGGCTGGCCTGGGGTATTCATGAGTGGTACAGCCTGCTTCCTTATTTTCTGGAACGGAGCCCGTGCTTTCAAGAATATGCCCAGAGGTTGGAAATCCAAATGTGTTTCTGAACCTAGTCCATTGCCTCTTCTTTCCTCCCGCTTCCCATGATTAGGCAAGGCAGCAAGCTTTCTCATACAATATGCACCTTGAATCAGAGCCTGAATCATAGATGCTCTTGTTGTTCGTCTTGTGTTGTTCCTGTCTCTTCGTGGTGGTGGTGGAATTACTTTGCCTAGTTTAAATTAAGCAAATCTGATACTTGGAAGGGTATGCTGAGGAATCTGCTCAGTAGTATTTGTTTCTTTTTTTAGGCTCAGATTGCAGCAGAATTGAACAAACATTGGCAGAGGCTGTTAGAGGGGCTTTCATACTACAAACCTCCAAGGTATAGTAATTGCCCAATTTTAGAAATTAACCTCCAACTTCTAAAACGGGATCTACTAATAGGTAGAGAAGAATATTGGAATATTTCTCTCTGATTACATAAAATAGATCTTTATTCTCTTGCATGATATGAGATTTCAAGAGAGGAGTAAAAAAATAAAGTACTTCTATTCAAATAACATTTTAGTACATGAAATGTATGCTAGAGAGAAGTTACAGTGATTTCTGCTCATTACTAATGTTAGGTAGCTCTCAGCCCTTGCATCTACTAAACTGCAGTGGTCAGATGCAAGTATGCATCCTGCAGAAAAGTAGCTCCTCTTGACATTTAGTCATCTCGGAAAGATATCCAGAGTCCCTCACTGGAAAAGAAGAAATGAATGTTCTACATTTATTATAGTAATAGGATAATAGTGTTGAATTTCATCTGATGGGAAGATTTACAAATTAGTATTGTTTTAAATATTGAAAAGCCCTTGAAAGTAAACAAAAGCTAAGTTTAAACTGATAAAATTGAAAATTTAAAACTAAACCTTTTTAGTTCATTCATTGAGATTACTGCATTTTAATGACTAAAATTTCTTTTTTTCTTTAGCACAACTTCAGCAGAAAAAATAAAAGCTGATAAAGATGTAGCTGCTCCATTAAAAGAATTGGGTTTGAGGGTCAGCAAGTTTTTGGTGAGTGAGGATGCTATTCTATTTATTTTTTTTTTACCCTTGCACTTGATTATATTGTTACTGGGATTACTTTTTTGTGTAAGTCTTCTTGATGTTGAATAGAGGCAAACTTAAGTTCATTTCAATTTAAAATAATCTAAAAGGTGTTGTAAGTACATGTTCAGGCTTTAGGTTTTTGAAGGGATTATTAACCGAGGTGCTTTTGCTTTCCTGGGTAACCTAAAAAAGGGAGGAGAGGGCAGCTCTTCAGAAGCAGTCACCCTCTTCTGGTCTTTCAAGACATCTGGTCTAAGAAGGACTCCCTGGCTAAAAACTTACATCCCTCAAATTAGTTGCCATGTCTGAAAATACTGGCTGATTACCTGCAAGGTTATGTTCATTCAAGCCAAAAGTTAGAATTAGGTGGTTGGTGGTGGTACCTTTATTGAGTCACATTACTCTCCTTTTGCTGAAGTTGAACTAGCTACATCTAAGTCATATCAAAGCTTATTTGTTCTGCTTTAAACAAAACTACTGATTGAAGCGAGTAACAACCTGAGAAGCAAAAATTTTCTTTTGATGTATTTTGGAAATTGTTGAAGAGAAGAGCTGCCTGAATATTTTGAGTGAGTCATCATCATTAATGAATTTAGCTGCATTTTATTCATTTCAGAGCGTCTCTCTCTCTGTCTTTCAGGGTCTGGATGAAGAGCAGAGTGTGCAGTTGTTACAGTGTTATCTTCAGGAAGATTACAGAGGGACGAGGGACTCCTTGAAGGTCTGTAGCTCATGTCTATGTTCTATTTACTCGACATCTTTCCTGAATCCCAGTAGTTCAGTGATGAATATGGTCACATGCAAGTCTGAGTAATGATTTGGAAATGGCTTTGTAGCCTTTGTTCTCTGAACCTGTAACGGTCAAGTGCTTTACAGAAGTTTGATACTAGATAACCAGGCCTATCTTTCTAGTACCTCATTCTGCTTTCTTTGAGTCTCTTTGTGAGGACTCATCTTTTCTCTCTATCACAGAATACATGAAAGCTACAGATTTTTAAAGGAGAATGAGCACAGTTGAAGAGCAAACATTTAGTTGCAAATGCAAGTTTTGGCTTTGTACTTTTGAAATCTGTCTTTCCAAAAGAAATGGAGAGAAAATTTGTCTCACGTTGCTTTCAGTCCTTTTTGTGAGTAGGTATTTTATCAGCGGGTGTTTCTGAAGTGAGTAACTCCATATTTTGTTGTGTTTTACTTACAGACTGTTCTTCAGGATGAAAGGCAGAGTCAGGCTCTGATGCTCAAGGTTAGTCATTTCCATTTGTATTTTGTTTTGAAAAGATCTATTGACAGAGAACCAGCTTTATTTATATGAGTTCAGAAAAGCTTGGAATGATTAAGCTATTCTTTCATATAAACAGCAAATTTTGGAAGGTACTTATGAAACAGGGATATACATACAGATTTGAACAGCATTAGTAGTTGCTATAGAAATTTTAGGCTTAATGCCAGGGAATTTAGCAGACATACTTCCAAGTTTTCCAAAGCTTGCAAGCTTATGCACTGTTATATGAAATGACCACTCTGAAATGGGACTGATGGTCATACCTGACTTAGGATCATGAGGAGTGAGAGAACATCTGCCCCTTTTTTGAGAGATCATTTCTCCCTCTTCTGAGCTTTCTTAGTTAGCAGTGTAATTATAGTCATGTCCCCGTGGACATGTTTTATTCAGTTCTTTAAAGTTAATTAAATATTTTTTTCAGATAACTTAAAACTGCGTATAAGCATGTTTTGAAACTCCAGCTATAGTAATATTTGAGCACTGTATATTCTTGTGTTGAATGCCTTGGCAGTATATGGGAGAGGATATAGAATCCCATATTGATACTGATGGCACTGTATGTTCACAGCTTGCTGACTATTACTATGAAGAGAGGATCTGTATTCTGCGCTGCGTCCTCCACCTACTCACTTATTTTCAGGATGAGAGGCACCCTTATACAGTGAGTACAGGAATGTTTTCCTGGGTATGATCTCAGTGAATAGGCTAAATCTGTAAGTTACATAGCAATTGCCCACCTGTAACTGTAATAAGCATATGAGTGTGCACGTGAGAAGTTCTTTTATTTATTCTTTTTTAAGGCACAATACTTTCAGTGTGTTGAAAAGTTGGACAAGGAACTGGTTCCTAATTACCGGAAGCAGTTTGAAGAGTTGTACAAAGCAGAAGCTCCTACGTGGGAAACACATGGAAATCTCATGGTATTTTGTTTCTTGCTATTATTTGTGAATATTATAAAGTCTTTTTGTATATATAGTTTGCTGGAAATTGAATATGTGCCAATGCTGTTAAAAAGGATGCATTTCTGGTCTATGAAACCTGAAAAAATTTTCCCTTTAAAGGAACATACTTTTGCTCAGGAGCAAAAGGAGATGTTTGAAACATATTCTTCCTTGTAACAAATCTATTGATAGAGCTAGGCCAACAGATCCATTTTTCTGCATCAGCATGCTCTCTGTTAACAGTGGGACAGAAGAGCAGGTTTCCTTGCCATTGGTACAAGCCACTTATTTCACAAGCTATTGAAATGCCTCAGCATGTCTTGGTTTCTGGTTGCTTTGACTGATCTCTGAACTTCAACCTGTAATAGTAGGACCTTTTTCTGTGCAGACAGAACGTCAAATTTCCCGTTGGTTTGTGCAATGTCTCCGTGAACAGTCCATGCTCCTGGAAGTCATCTTCCTCTATTATGCATACTTTGAAATGGCACCTGATGAGCTTCTGGCATTTGCAAAGATGTTCAAAGAACAAGGATTTGGCACTAGACAAACAAACAGACACTTGGTAGATGAAAGCATGGATCACTTGGTGGACCGTATTGGGTAATTACCATACATATTTGTGGACTTGAGTGTGGAGCAGAACAGTTGTTTTCTTCAGTATGAAAGTATTTATAATTCTTGCTGCTCCCTCCCAGCATCACCAGTATTTCGAGCAAGAAAATTGTGATGAGAGTAAAATTGACTTTTCTGGTCATACTAGGCATGTGTGGCAAAATGAAGGTATAGTTGCAAAGTAAAGAGGCATATGTGTACTAGCTTTAGTCTAGCTTCATTAGTAAGATTAGCAATGAAGACCCAGTGTCATTAATAGTTAGATTGGCTAGTGTGAAGTTGCATGTTCACCATCCTTGTTGTGCTTGTAGTCTGGATGCTGTCTGAGTGGAGGCTAGCACACCCACTCTGATCTGTACTGTTAACTGCGATGCCTCAGTTCAAGCTGTTAGGGATTTGCTTACAAAAACAGCAATAATATCTTCACTTTGCTGTATAAGGCTTAACTTAAGCTTCAGCTAGAAGGAATGAAAATGCTGTCAGAGGACGAGAAAGAGCTATCTTGAAATTTCTTTTTTTCCTTTATATTTTTTTTGTCTGTTCAACTAGGCATGATAGTTTGGAAGATTTTAGTCTCTCATATACTGGCATTTTGAGATCAAGAATTTGGATTAACTGCTCAATTTCATGCAATTTCTACTTGCTTCAAAGTATTGCTGGAGAAATGTGAACTATAGATTGTTCTTGGACTGTTTATCCATCTTTTCTATGCTGAATTCTTAAATAACTCCTGCTTTCAGATACTTCAGCGCTCTTATTCTGGTGGAAGGCATGGAAATAGACTCCCTCCATGAGCGTGCTTTGGATGACAGGACAGAGGAGCACAAGTTAGCCAATAATGAGCATATCCACCAGGTAAGCCGCTGGCAAAATGAGCCCTGGGTAGGCCTAACAGTATGGAACTTATTGTAGTTATCCAAGCAGTGCTGTTAACAGATTATATCTCGAAGTTCATGATTGTTGGACCTGTTGATTGAGTCTATATAACATTCTGGGACAATTATGAAGGAAACTAATTCTTCTTCTGCATGCTTTCTTGGTTATCTTGGGCCTTTCTTTGAAGAAAGGTGGGAGCAAAGAAATAGTGCAAACTTGCCAGAAGGGGATGAAAGATAATATTTGTATTGAATGAGATACTTGGAACAGAGAACGCCTGAGACTAGAACAACCATGAGCCGATGAACTATGCAGAAATCAAGACCAAGGTTTCAACTAGGTATAACTTGATTCATGACATGTTTGAGATAATTATCGGCAAAGGAAAGGTGACTGTTAGTGCTAAGACACAATCAACTGTATACTTGCTGAGCATGAGTTTAAGACAGATTTGATTGTTCTGCTTCTGCCTTGTCTTTGAGCAGGAAATGGACAATCAGCTGCTGCAGTTAGGGGATGTCTCGCATCACGCGCCTGTGCTTTTGGCTTGGGCTCTGCTCCGTCACACTGTAAACCCAGAAGAGTCAACAAACGTGATCAGGAGAATGGGCAGCACTGCTATCCAGCTGAGCGTGTTCCAGTATCTGACAAAGCTTCTCCGATCACTGAGCAGTGGAGGGAAGAATGTGAGTTTCTTTATAATCTTATTTTTTGGCTCTTTGAAGGTTTTTAATGGCTAGTGATGTAAAGATGTGGTGAGAAGCAGATAATTTAGGACCCGTGTTCTTTCAATCTAAATTTGTTTTTAAGCAGAGCATGTAGTAAGTGAACAGTGTATGATGCACATCTTATCATCTCATCTGCTTTCAGTGAAGAGCAGAAAGCAAATTTAAATTAAACAGATTTTTATGCCTGAAGAATAAATAAAAATTACTTTTGTAAGTCAAGGAACTGTGTCTCATTTGAACAGAACAGACTGCATTTAATCAAGTTTGTTGATTTGCCAGTATGGGTGTACCTGCTGTTGTAGATCTTGATTATCACTGTGCACCATTTCCCCTATATAGTTTCAGTCCATAATGCAATGTATGAGTATACTACTTTGTAGGCAGAAACCAGGGAAAGTAAATCCTTTCTATTTCTCTAAACACCAAGTATTTCTTTATATGATATTTTGAAGAAGCTTCTGATGGTAATGGTAGTGGCAACATTTCTCAGTTTAGAGAAATCTTTCATGTTATGTTTCCTATTTTACTGCCTCTCTGCTGACTGCAGCATCAAGGTATGAAAGAGGCAGTTATTCAGGTATGCCCATGGTCCTAAAAGGAGATCGAGTACTGTTACAGTGTGTTCTGTACTTCATAGTCGTTCCTATAATGGTCTTGTGTGTTCTTTCTTTCCAGTGTACTGCCAGCACAGCTTGCATGTGTATTTATGGGCTACTTTCTTTTGTCCTGACATCGCTGGAATTGCATACATTAGGCAATCAGCAGGTAAGGATCCAACACACATTTTGTCCATTATCTAATGTAAAATAACCTGTTGTAACTGACATTAACTACTTATGTGAAATGTTAATCCTGCATTTGAAACAGCAAGCTTTATGATTTATATATCTCTAAAAGAGTGATTTACTATTTTTCCTCCTCCATTTATGCAATATAAACTTGATGAACACCTCCGCATACTGACAGATTATTAATGAAAGATAGTGAGCCTTAGAGTTTTGAAACTATTTGCTGATGGGTTATTTCTAAAAGAATGGAAATAATACATGCTCAGGTCCCAAGTCTGGGAAGACTTCATGCAGCCCTCTGCAGATATAGCAGTCATATCTGACTTTGGCTAGTCTGTTCATTGTTAATGAGTGTAGCATTAGACCGATTGTTCTGGGTTTGGATGTTCTAGATCTTTCCCTCTGTTTTGAATAGAGGAAGTAATTCCGTTTTGGTGAATAAACATGAAAACTTAAATTCTAAGAATGTGACAAAATTTAGTTGGGATGAAAGCCCTCGGTGTAAAATAACTTTTGTTTTCTCCTTCCTCTCTTTCTTTGAAGGATATAATTGAGGCAGCATGTGAAGTTCTGGCAGCTTCCAGCATTCCTCAGCTCTTCTGGAAGTCGGTGAGTGTGTTTGAAGATTCTTTGGCCTACCTTGCTTGGACTTAAAACCTGACTGAAGAAGATCCCTTTTAGGAAAGGAAGAGACTGGTCATATGTAGTTAGTTTCTAGGAGGCCCTAAGGTATCTATCTTTGTTTTACTTTTGCCCTTTCCTGCCTTTTAGGTACAGCCTTGGCTTTACTCTTGAAGGATACTGGAACAAGTCTTAATATAGGTGATAGTTTAAACCAGAGTTGGAATTGCAAGGATTGAACTAACTGCTGGCAAAAGCATCATGCTTATTTTTTATTTTCACAGAATTAGGATGATATGTGATGCATTATAGTCTTACTTCCTGCCTTGTACTTGCACACTGCCTCATGCTTTAGTCCGTGCAAGGACTGGAGTGATACTTTTTGCATGATTAATGTTAAATGTACAACTTAAAAAGGAAAAATATCCTTGTGTTATACTGAGACTGTTTTAGTATTTCTTTTTAGTAATAAAACATTTACTTTGTGTTTCCACCACCAGGAACCAACCGCAGGTCTTGGTATTATCCTGGACAGTGTGTGTGGGATGTTTCCCCATCTTCTTACTCCTCTCCTTCAGCTGCTCCAAGCCCTTGTGTCAGATAAATCTACTGCCAAAAAGGTACAGGATCTCTCTTAGCATTTGGGAGATGATTTGTTTCTAGGCAGGGATAGTGTGCTGTGTGATAGTTTCACTGATGTGTGATTTCTTTCTTTCCAGTACAAATGTGTATCACAGTTGAAGCCTTAGATAACATATATCAAACTTCTGCCAAAGGACAGTTGTTAAGACTCCTTTTTTGTCCTTCGTTGTTGCTAGACAATGAGGGGACCTGTTCCCTGACTTTTAGGAAGCTTTTCGGCTCTAATGGATGAAGATTAAGACACACTCTATTTTCAAGTTGTACTTCATTCATAATTGGTTCTGGATTCTTTGGTCAGACTTGTCTGGACAGGTGGACTTAAAATAGAGTTTTGGTAGGATTGGAAGGTTAGAGGGATATTGTGGGTGTTGAGAAAACTTATGTATTCCTAAAAATGACCTAGCTGATTTATTTTTGAGCCATTCTAGTTCTTTGGCTGTATTCTTTAAGCTCTCTCTGTGTGCAGGTATACAGTTTTCTGGATAAAATGTCATTCTATATTGAACTGTACAAGCATAAACCTCCTGATGTGATCTCTCATGAAGATGGCACACTTTGGCGAAGACAGGCTCCAAAGCTCCTCTATCCTCTTGGTAGGGGAACTGCATTTAACCTTTACTTATTCAAGTTTGGAGGATTTAGTTCTTTAAACTGTCTTCTAACTCATGGGGAATTTCATGACAACTTTATTTCACTTCCTCCTCCTTCAATCCTTAGGGCTAGGCCAAACAAATCTGCGGATACCTCAGGGAACAGTGGGCCAAGTGATGCTGGACGATCGTGCTTATTTGGTACGATGGGAGTATTCCTACAGCAGCTGGACACTATTCACCTGTGAAATTGAGATGCTGCTCCATGTTGTATCAACAGCAGGTAGGACGTGTTAAGAATTGGGGGTATGAAAGAGAAATAAGTATGTTTGTTAATTGGTATTGGTTTGAGGTTAATAGAAGGACTGTGCAGCTCTAAGTACTTTTTATACATTTTTCACCTCACAATGTTTGTCTGATATTGTCTCAGTCATCATGATGAGGTGACAGCTTTGGAATACAGCAGTGTATGGAGGTTCTGATTAAGCAAGGGAGGAAAATACTGGAAAAAAGTATAGAGAAGGAGGTAGGTTTGTAGGAGAGAGATTATGGAAGAGGGAGAGAAAAGTCAAATGCAACAGGAAGATGAAAGATCTTGGAACGCTTGTCCAGAAACTTGTTTTTGTATTATGATAATTCTGTAAAATTTATTGGAACAATGCTAAGCACATGTGGAACAGATGAGATAAATTTTAGATGACGGAAAAGTTTAGATAGACTAAAATAAAAATATTTTGTGTTATGGGAATAGATCCAAGGGATGTGTAAAGATTAATGTGCATTTCTCCATATTTGGTGGTTGCTTAAGTGTGATTAATTCTAAAGGTAATGTTCTTCACCCAGATGTGATTCAGCATTGCCAGAGGGTAAAGCCTATCATTGATCTGGTACATAAAGTCATCAGCACAGATGTATCAATAGCAGATTGTCTTCTACCGATCACATCGCGAATCTACATGCTCCTGCAGAGGTAAGTCACTAGCAGCTGAAGTTCCTGAGAAGATATAGCAGGAAGAATAATCAATTATACCAATTTGGTTAAAAGCTTTGCAAGAGGTGTCATGCCTGATTCAGGTGTGAGGCAGAAGTGGCAAGTCTAGACTGAAATTCTAGATTCTAGTTTCTGTATTGTATCTGATTAGGTTTTATGAGTGTGTACTTCAGTGAGAAATGCACCTTTTTGATCAAAACAGTAATACGCAGGCTAGACCACAGGTGGCAGTGCATTTTATCCATAACACTTCTCTTTCCTAGGCTAACAACTGTAATCTCTCCCCCTGTGGATGTTATTGCTTCTTGTGTCAACTGTTTGACAGTACTGGCTGCTCGGATGCCAGCCAAAGTAAGGAAATGACCTTCTAGATTTTCTAGAACTGAGCACTAATAGACATGTATTTGTGAACAAGAGAGAATATCTGTACTACTTTTCTTGCAGGTTTGGACTGACCTTCACCATACGGGCTTCTTGCCATTTGTTGCCAGTCCAGTGTCTAGTATGAATCATATGATTAGGTAATTCAAAAAAAATTTTTTTTGCCTAAACTTTTCATAACAAAGTGTAAATCCTTTTTCTCAGTATGAAATCTGAGGTTCACGAAATCCATGCATGTGACATGCCTTAGCTCATGGAAGGGCAGAGAGCTGGCAAAAGCTTTGCTACTGGTTCAATTTTACAAGAAAAGCTGGGATTCTTCGATTGAAGTGTGATTCCTGGGAAGATCATCTAAAATTTCTTGGCATTTCAGCATCTCTACCTCATGTAATCTGGAATTTCCTTATGTTTGTCAGATTAAAATCTTAAATAGGGAGCCATGAAATAAAGTCTGCTGCCACACAGTGGAAAAACAAACTCAGTAATATTTGATAGAACAGTGAGCCCTGGAGCTCTTCAGCACTGATGTTGCCTGTTGTTTTCACCCATGCAGACAGTCATTTGGACTGTCAGATGTGTAAAACTTCAGCCTAGGTCTCTCTTGCTTTCTCTTTCTTCACGGATTCTGTTATTTTGCACTGTATGTGAATAGATTGCATGCAACTGTAAAGCAATAGTTTCATGACAGAAAGTGCTTAAATAACAAATTTATTTTTAGCAGTGGGGAGGAATGTGCTGAATTTTGAGTTGAGAGTAAGATTCATCTTAATCAAAATAGAGGATATAGCCCTGAGGAGAGGCAAAATACAGCATCTTAAAGTGCATAGGATCTATGCTGTTCTGAACCAGTCCCTTCTTACTTGGGATCATACTTTCTTGTAACTGGTAGGAGATGAAGTAATTTAGGTTATACAGGTGCACCCTCTGTCCTGAAGCAGATTCGTGCTATTCATACCATGAACCCTCTTGCTCATTTCACAGTGCGGAAGGGATGAATGCTGGGGGCTATGGAAACCTACTGATGAGCATAGAACAGCCTCAAGGAGAGTACAGCGTTACCATCTCCTTCCTGAACCTGATCACAACTCTCGTCCGGGTGAGTGCTTCTAGAGTGGTCTGCATGTGAAGTCAGCCGTACGCTGTTGTGATAGGAAAGTGAAATGCAGCAGATGCCCTATGCAGTGGGTATCTTTGGGTAATAATTACTTCACATTGCCCTTCATGCTATTGTTTTTTTCCTGTGTAGTCTGATTCTCTCTCTCTCTCTCAGGAAAAAAAAAATTCATCTGATCTGCTAGGAAACATAATTTTCATGTGTGAGTTCGTAAATCTGTAAACCCCCCTGCTCAGTACTTTCCTCATACATCAAGAAGAGATGTAGAAACTGAAATATCTTTTTACAAAATATTTCATATCTTCTTAACCAGAAGCAGAACAATAACATTTCTGTCTTTCCTAGGGACAACTTGGTAGCACCCAGAGCCAGGGGCTTGTGCCCTGCATTGTGTTTGTCCTGAAGGAGATGTTACCAAATTACCACAAATGGCGCTATAACTCCCACGGAGTAAGAGAGAAAATTGGTAAGGATGGTGAGATTTTTCTTGGGAGTGGGAGGGAGGAAGGATTAACTGTTTTACTGGAGAGAATATTGATTTTATTTTTCTCCTCTTTTTTATAAGACCTTCTCTGGAAGCTATTTGGGGATTGCTTTGTGCATTATCGGTGTTGTAAGATGCTGAGAATTTATTTGAAGATGTTAGGAACATGGCAACAACTTTTCCTGAAAGCTGAGTAGTTGTTTACTCTCTGTTTTAGGATGCCTGATACTGCAGCTGATCCATGCTATACTGAATTTATGCCCTGAAATGGATCCTCGCAGCGGGTAAGATGGGCCATGTATTTCCGATCTGCAATAAGCTCATTTACAGTGCAAAAAGACTCTGTTACTGCCTTTTTTGTTTCAAATTTTAACTAAATTATTAGGAGCGAACTGGTGTGATTGTGTAGTGCTGATTTCAGCCCTTGTCTGTGTTACTGAGTTCAGGAAGAATAGAAAAAATTTAAGGATAGAGTAAACCACATTGCTTTTCAGAACACCTGATGAAGAAATAGAAAATGGTAGGTAGGTTCCCCAAGAAAGATTACCATCCACTTTCATATTTGGTATACCCACTCTGAAGAAAGTAGAAGGGAGAAGAAAATAGGGTGTTGAGGGGGATGTAGAAATTCACAGAGGCTACTTTGTGGTAGTTCAGTTGGTACTAGGTGAGAAAATACTCTTAAGTGCTCCTAATGATGACGTCCTGTGTCATTCATGTCCCACAGCAATGCCCCCAGCCTTCAATCCTTGTGCATCTTCAGTCTGGCCAACACTGAAGCAGGGCAAGCTGTTATTAACATCATGGGAATCGGTGTGGACACTATTGATCTGGTAATGGCTTCCCAGTCTAGTAGGTGAGTTGGGTGTATCCCTTCAGTAGCCTGAGGAAAGAAGCAACAGATAATACTTGAAATGTAGCTTTAACTTGATCAGTCTTAGCTGGGCATCAGCATAGCAGCTAGCTAAAGCAAACTGCCTCATATGTTCCTGAGGACAAGCCTTCTGTTTGTCCTAGACCTGCATGTAGTCTTTGTTGTACACTCTCCATTTCATGCAGTTGCTTTTGTTTTCTATTTTACTTAGCTTAACTGACATTTGGAGCATGTCAGTGGATGTAAATGTGCTCAATTTTTTAAATATTTGCTACCATTAACTTTTTTTCATAAAGAATTCTCTTGAGTTCAACTTATAAGAATGAATAAATGAATGAATTAGAAGCAAGAGGGTTATAGCTGATGTTGCAACATCTGTGTCTTCAATTTACACCAGAGTCCAAGTAAAGCTATTGTTAGGAATAAATCATTTCAATGAATTAGTATTATGAATGTGTTATAACAAAGCTTGAACTGTGATTTTAGAAAGTGCTAGGGATGATCACTCCTTTCAAGTTGGAGTCTGAAGGCAGCTTGAAGTGCTCTTGAAATCAACTGTATTGAAGTCTTTTCTAGTACCAAGAGTGTTAATTTCCTTATGGTTCTCACAGAGGCTTGATACTTTTGCCTTAGCTGTGTTTGAATCCCTCCCCTTTCGTCTGTTCTCTTTTCCTAGCTAACTTTACTCAACACGCAAACACAACCTAACTTGCCAATGGGTTGTTTCTGGGAATGTTTGCTATTTTTTTTCTTTCACAACAAAAGATTGGAAGGGAATTCAGGTTTACTAAGAGAAAAATGAGATCTATTTGTAAAGCCTTTTTTGGCTTTTTCTCTAGAATGTTTATCTGATAAGGAAAATATTAATGAAAATAGTATACTTAGAGCCAGTTTAATTTCTTCATCCAATTTGGATACATTATAATTTCTGTGAGATTGATTCTGGAAATGTTTCTACCTATGTCCTAACAGATATAAAATCTCTGAGTCCAGAAAAAAGAAAAAGAAAGTGACAATAGACTGTCAGACTATTTTAATTTTTTCTTATTTGACACTGAACATTGAGGGCTGACTAAAAATATTTTTTGTGTGTGTTATGGGGATTTGTATTTCAACAGCTGTTATGTGGTGATATGAGAGACTGAGTAGAGATGTCTTATAACCCTGCCTGAGAGCATATAGAATTTACTCTTCAAATGTTGTGCAAGTAATAAATGTCAATTTTCAACTCAATTACTTACTTTGGTTTCTTTTTGGAAACAGTGATGAGTCACAAGGCCAAGGTCAACTGCTGATACAAACAGTTAAGCTGGCATTCTCAGTCACCAATAATGTCATCCGGTTGAAACCTCCCTCTAGTGTAGTGTCTCCATTAGAACAGGCACTTACTCAGCATGGTATGTATTTCTGCATGGGACAGCTCAGGAAGCTGTGCTTTTCTGTTATATGCAGATAATCAGAATGTGTTTCTTTACAAGCATATTTGAGATTTGAAGGTTCCAAAAAGTGCTCTGTAGTGATTGGTGAAGGTCCTTTCTCCCTTCTCTAAGGCATTATTCTCCTCTAAGACAGCTTCTAAAGTATTAAACAAACATGGCTTGGTTTTGCAGCTTGGTAATGAGATGGGTGTGAAGCACGTAGCAAATCAGTTGCCATTAGTACCTCTGGCTGAACCCATGCCTTATTCTTTTGGAAGATTGAGCTAATTTTCACCTTCCACTATTGAAATCATTGGTAAATAATTACATCTTACTACAGATTCTTCTCTTCGATTTTATTTGTCTTTTCTTCAGGTGCTCATGGAAACAATCTTATTGCAGTCTTGGCCAAATATATCTACCACAAACATGACCCTGCACTTCCACGTCTTGCCATCCAATTGCTGAAACGACTGGCTACGGTAAGACAAAGCTTATTCAAGGTCTCCTTTGCTTTTCTCCTTTTGACTGATTCCAGCACTGAAACTCTTTCAGGATAACTTTTTCAGGCTCATTTGTGTACATATTGCAAATCTATTGAAAGCTGCATGAACTGAAACTTTGCAGTTTTACCATGCTCCTTGAGAAATAAGAGAGAGGAGAATTGCCAAAGAGGAAATTTTTTATCAGTTTGCAAGTTTCTTTCTACTTAATGAAAATAACTGTTGTTTTTTAATTCTCTCACTTCTATTCCTAGATTCAATATAAAATATTTTGGAGTTTCAATTTAAAATGCAGATCACCTTTATAATAGAGGGAAACAGCACTCTGTAGAGTTTGATTGTCCATGTCTCTGACATTCCTTTCCTTTTGCAGGTTGCTCCCATGTCGGTTTATGCCTGCCTTGGTAGTGATGCTGCTGCCATCCGTGATGCCTTCCTGACTCGCCTGCAGAGCAAGATTGAGGATATGCGTATTAAAGTCATGATTCTGGAATTCCTCACGGTTGCAGTGGAGACACAACCTGGGCTCATTGAACTGTTCCTGAACTTGGAAGTAAAGGATGGCAATGATGGGTCAAAGGTAGAATAGCAGATACCTGCCCAGGGCCTTACTCATTTTTAATCTAAATTAGTCTAAAATCCATTTATAGCAGTCTTATGGAATCAGTCTCTAAATTCTAACAGGCAACCTGGTATGCCTAATGTAAATGCAGCATGTGCTTACAGTTGATGGATGTGCTGCTATCCCAGCTTCACCTTTCCTTACAAGCAAAGAGAAGCTTTTCCCAAGGTCTCAAAGCAGATAATGAATTAACATACAAATGGCTAAATTGGGTGAGACCAAAGATCACTCTCTTTCTTGACTCTGACAATAAGCAGTCAATGGAAAAGCTGAAGATTGAGATCCACGAATAGTATGTTTTCCAGAACACTCACTCAATCTCAAGTGCTTTGCAGTTCAATGTCTTCTTGGAGTGGGCCTTTTAGAAGGCACTTGGTCTTATTAAGTCTCAGCATATCTCATTTTTAGTTTTCCTGTCTTTGAGCTACCTACTCTGTGGAAATAGTTATTTATTTCTCTCTAAGGTGTACACAGAAAGTATGCCTGTACCACATACTCAGGATTTACTTGCTTGTGTACTGTTTAAATACCAATGAGCAACATTCTGCCTTAGGGGTGCCTATATAGCAGTTCTATGGAGAAGTAAGCTCTCTTATTTCATTTTGCTTTAGGAATTCAGCTTAGGAGAGTGGAGTTGCCTCCAAGTTGTCTTAGAGCTGATAGACTCCAAACAACAGGAGAGGTACTGGTGCCCTCCCCTCTTGCATCGGGCTGCCATTGCCTTCTTGCATGCCCTGTGGCAGGATCGCCGAGATAGCGCCATGCTAGTTCTGAGGACCAAGTGAGTTGTTTTCTACAGTGCACTTTGCTTTCTTTCTTTTCCCCTGTAACATTTTTCCTTAGTTCATCAGGCTTTTCAGAGACAATCACATCGTAGTCCTGGTGCGCACTAGTAAGGGTGTGCAACATGTGGGCATTGTACTTGAGCTCTGTGGTAGTCTCTTGGGAAAGGAAATGAGAAGCCTGTATGTGCATATTCTGAAGTGACTGTATTTCAATGAGTTTCTTTTACACAGAGCTACATGAGCTTTTGTTTAGCTAAAGTGTATTTTCTGTGAAGTCTGGAACAGTCAAGATACTGTTAGGAATGTGGCATAGGAGAGAGAGCTGATATTACTTCTGTATATATCTTTTAGGCCAAAGTTTTGGGAAAACTTAACCAATCCTCTCTTTGGGACACTTTCTCCCCCTTCAGAAACATCAGAGGTGAGTTGCATCTGAACAAAATGAAGGTAGTTTTGTGCTTTTCAGAGTGGATTTCCAAGTGTTGTGAGTGGCTCTTCCTTACATTTGCAGCTTTCTAAAAAGAGATATGATCGGTTGGTTTAAACATAGGCAGGAGTTGAAGCATATGCTTTCTGGGATTGCAGGGACTGGCTGTACAGCCGTGGACTAATTATTGAAATCTGCTCTTTGTTAACGTATGAAACAAAGATAATATGACCCTAGCATCTGTGATAAGACTTAGTATATGAGCTCTCTGCAAAGACTAAGTATCCTGTGTATAGCTTATCCGTACTATGTTTTGTGTGCTTTTTGGCAAAAGAAACTCTCTTTTCTAGGCGTAGATCAGGCTGACTAGTAGCACAGAAGAATCCATTAGATTTTTGTTGCCTCTCCTTTTTGGGGGAGTTTCCCCCTTCATTAAGAAGGTCCTGGGCTCTCATTCATTTCCAGTGTGAGTTTGAATAGACCATTCATTCCCTATTGTCACTAGTCCCCGGTCAATGACATAACATTATTACTATAATGGGAGAAAAATCTCCTGGGAAACTGGAATATTAATGACCCGAAGTGGATGAATAGGGATAAATTAAGAGTTCCAGTCACCCTGCAGAGTAAGATGCTCAGATCTTGCTTTTATTTTGTTTATAGCTCAGTGTGTTGGACACCTGTGCCTTAATCATGAAAATCATCTGCCTGGAGATCTACTATGTTGTCAAGTGAGTCTTTGATAGTCTCTCCTTCATCCCAGTTGTTTTAATTATATAAACTGTGTGTGTTAAATTTTGAGAGACTATGCAGGGTTTGAGGGTGTTGATATGGTACACATGATTCTTTGGAAACATGGGAGGAACAGTGATTTATAAACAGATTATAAACATGCATTTGAATTTCCTCTAATCATCAGTTACAAAGAATGCTTCTGTAGTCTGTAGAGGAGAACATTAGTATTTTCTTTTTATCCTGGAATGAAAATGTTTAGTATTTATAAAAAAACTATTTGTGAACTAAGCTAAATGTGCCTGCTATCGTGATTGGTGAATAATATTTTAGTAATTTTCTCCTAGCCAGGTTACTGCCATTTAATATATTGAAAAGTCAGGATTAACTAAAACCTCTGCTTAAAAAAAAAAAAAAAAAAAATACGTTTTCTTCAGGGTTCGTCTTTTTCCTTCACATTTGATACAAAAGGTGGGATTCCCTGTACAGGTCTAATATGTGGAATAACCTTCACTTGCAAGCTGTGTCCTTGGCTTTCCTGCCTGAATCTCAGAAGGCGTATATTTTCTGACCACAGAATAAATGAAGATAACTTCTCCTCTTGATTTGGTCAGGGGCTCACTGGATCAGTCCCTGAAAGACACGCTGAAGAATTTCTCCACCAAAAAGCGCTTTGCTTATTGGTCAGAATATGTGAAGTTACTGGCAGATCATGTGGCAGAGACGGAGGGTAGCAGCTGTGCCTCCATGACAGAATATCAGATGCTGATCTCAGCCTGGCGAATGTTGCTGATTATTTCTACTAGCCATGTAAGACCTACCTTAGTATTTTTTCCTCTTACTTTTCAGGATAATCTGAAATTAACATTTTGAATAATGTAATGTCAACTTCTCAGGGCCAGATAAATATGGCATAATGAAGAAGCCGCTGTTTTTTTCAGTTATTTTGTATGTATGCTTACAACGCAAGTTGGCACGAGCATTGTACAAGAGAATAGTTAGAGTAGATGGTGTTTTACTGTTTGACCAAAATGAGTATATTGTCTATCTGAGCAGAGGAGGCAGGTAGTGAATAATTTTTATAGTGATTCTAAGTAATTCTGTGATCCCAAGGAGATTTTGCTGAGTTGAGCGAGATAGGGATATGTGATGAGGGAAATTAGTCATTATCATCTTTTTGTCAACTGTTTATAGAATACTTCTGTGACTTCTACAAAATTGCATCATTCAACAAATATAAAGTTTAGTGAATTCTTTTTGTGTAACAAATTAAACATTAACAGTGGGCTAATGTTAGATTAGAAAAAAAGTTGCATCGTTTGTTATATTTGTTTAAACTCCTCTCTGTCTTTGTGCATCTTAGGCAGATATAATGCATCTGACTGATTCTGCAGTCCATCAGCAACTGTTTCTGGATGTGCTAAATGGGACCAAGGTTTTGGTAGGTGCTAGTACTTCTTAGTTCTTAAATTTCCTAATCATCAATTGCTCATCTCCTTTGTACTAAGAGAAGTTCCATTTCTGCAGCTGCTTGCTGTTAGAGGTTTTCTAAATTCTGTGAAATCAAACTGAATGAAAGTCTCTCTGAATTAACAAGCTTCATATAAATCTTTTTTTTCTGTGCTTCATTCTCATCATCACTGGGTGGCCCTGCAGAGGGTCTTGAGTAGGAATCCCACAATGCTACTACTTGTTGAAAAACTTGGTCATTTGGTGGTGGTGTTTGAGGTGTTAGACTCTTTCTGGTAATTATTGCAACTGTAACTCTTGGGCTGTCTCTTTCTAGCTTCTGGTTCCCATGTCAGTGTCCTGTCTGCAGCTGGGGTCCATGTTATGTACTCTTCTTCTGATCCTGCTCAAACAGTGGAAGAGGTAGGTGTGGATCATTATTAGTCACGGCTAAATATAAAAACTTGGGAGATTGTGTTCAAGTGTTTTGCTGTAGTGAGTTTCCCTTAGTGATTTGTGGAGGAAACTGATGCCTTATAAGGGGATTCTCTTTTTTTGGGGTGGTGGTAGTGGTGGTGTTTGCAATATTGATACTTTGTTGCTGAAATATCTTGTCAAACAAGATTTTGCAAACTTGCAAGCCTATCAAAGAAGCTTTTGTGAGTCCTGCATTCTCACTCTATTGTGGAATGTCTTTAATGAGATCCAGGTGATGGTTTAAAGTTTACCTGAATAATTGCTTTTATTTATGTGTATCATATAACTATGATCCACACAGTTCAGTCAAGCCAATATATTTATTGAGGAATCATGTCTAATCTGAAGAGCTCTCCCTTTTTATTGTCAGCGAGTTGGGTTCTGTGGATAAAATCATAAACTCCTTGACGCAGATTCTGGAGGGAGTACTACAGGCAGATCAGCAGATGATGGAGAAGACCAAAGCCAAAGTGTTCTCAGCTCTCATCACTGTGTTGCAAATGAAGGAGATGAAAGGTAAGGTGGTATAGCAGTATCAAGAGCATGGCTGCCACAGCTGAATACACTATTATTACTAGTGTTTCCAAAATAAAAATGTGTGTTGTATTATTTGTAGTGCAGGATGCTGAATATAGTCACCAGCCTGTGGGACTTCTCTGCATTTGTTTTTCTTTCTTGTTTTAGCTAGTTTCAGAAGGAGGTGAGCTTTTATTATTCACAGTGTGTGCGCCTTTCCCTTCTCCTGTCTTTCCACAGCAATAAGCCCTATGCTTGACTAGTTTGACAGAGATCTCAGAGCTGTTTTAAGTTCCTACATGTTTGTGAAAACAGCTCAGCAGATATGGGAGAGACATCCTAGTAATGTCATCTCACAAAGCTGAGTGTAGAGCTTTTTAGATTCATATATGAATTACCTGTGAGAGATAATGAGTGATCCAAACATAGGACAATCTTCTGGGGATACATTTCACTACAAACCAGAGAAACAAATCTGGTTATTATTTCTGTCACTGTTGGGACATCTTCCGTTGCAGTAGTACTTGAAGACTGTCACTGGAATCTGGACTAGGTGCTATGCAGATATAAAGACAGTTGTGGTGTTGAGAGGTATATCAGCTTACCTTTTTGTGTAGTCCTTATCCTGTTGCTTGGGTTCTGCAAGCCCATCTCTTTTAGAAAATAATTCAAGTAGAAAGCTGAGAGTTTTAATTCTATGAATGTTTTTGTTTGCTAATGAATTTGAGTCTGCAGTAATGGTGGGAAAAGGAAGTGCAATTTATTATGTTTTTGATGAAAATTTAGTATTATAAGGGCTCTCAGAACATAGACTGCACCCATGACCCTGTACCACCAATCTGGAGACATATGTAGGAAATGTAGTAGTGAGCAGTTATAGAATAACCTTCCCATAATAACGTTTGGTTTGTGCTCTGAAATGTCATGGGTTTATACAACTTCTTAGGGCAACTGCATGTTCTTATGGTCAAATGACCGTCTAATCTCTTATTATGTCCTCCTAAGCTTAATCATCTAACATAGTCACAGTTCCTTGCATTCTGTTTTGTAAGTTTTGAAATGAAAACAGAATAAATACTAATTCTAAGAAATGTGGCCCCAGTGATGTTATCAATTAAACTGGAAACCTAAGTACAAGGATTGTGTTAACTGTTTTCTATTCTGTGTCTGTCACAGTGAATGATATCCCACAGTACTCCCAGCTGGTGCTCAGTGTGTGTGAGACACTTCAAGATGAGGTCATTGCGCTTTTTGATCAGACGCGGAACAGCCTGACCTCTGGAGATGCTACAGATGATAAGGACAGCATGGAAACAGATGATGCCTCCCGAGTTAAACACAAGGACCAGCGAGATGGGGTAAAGGACCTGTTCATCTGCTTTATAACCATGTGTTTTTGTTTTTGTTTTTTTTAAGAGAAAAGTTCTGTGTATGTTTGGAACAACTCTCCCTTACAACCTGCTACCTGCAAGGAAGCTTTGAGAGTTCCTACCTCAGAATTACTTCATGTTTTTTGGCCTTTGTCATCTTGAGAAGTTGGCTGTTGCTACTTCTATTTCAGATCTGTCCTAAGAAACTGTCACAACTGCTAATACAGTCATGAAGTATGCAGAGTATAATGTGAGGAGTACCAGATGCCCTAATTGATGACTCTTGAGAATAGTTGCATTTCAGACTGTGTTAGTAAATACTTTCAAGATTTTTTTTTCTTAGTATACAGGCCTATAGCTTCTTCTCCTCCTTTCCTTGTCACTCTAGGTGTGTGTTCTCGGTCTGCATCTGGCAAAAGAACTCTGTGAAGTTGATGAAGATGGAGACTACTGGCTACAGATTACTAGGAAAGTCCCTGTGCTTCCTACCATCTTTGCTGCCCTAGAGATCAGCTTGAGAGTTAAGCAAAATCTTCACTTCACAGAGGCCTCATTACATTTACTGCTGACCTTAGCAAGGACACAACAGGTGAGAGATGCAAAGAAATGAGAGCATATTGCTATGAGTTTTAGATAGGAGCCACATCTCATTATATTGTCTATGATGCAACTAAATGATAATTTTTAGATAAAAGATTTCTTTGGAGACTGGCAAGCAGTAGGTCTTGCGTGGATGTCTGACTGATTTTCCTTGTTCTTCCTGATAATGGAATGTCTCGGATGGAAGAACTGAGCCAGCCAGAGCAGATGTTTTTCCTGAATATATTCTTCTGCAAGGCAAATTAAACTCCCTAGCTAAAACAGCACTGAGTGTTGGAATCTGCTCTCTCATTAGTTGCAGTAAAGCATTACTTATCTGTTGCAAATTCAACTTTTTGTAGGATTTCAGGAGAAAGCAAGGTCTTTCCAAAGCCAGACCTTTTTGAAAATTAGATATATACCAAACCAGTTGATATGGAAATGGGTTCATGGTACAGTTATGCAGATTAGTGTTTGCAGTAAGAACAGTTTGTGCTTTTCTTGACGCTGAATTTTTGAGTAACATGTAAGAATTGTGTGTGGATGAAAGTTCTCTAAAAGAAGAGTGGCAATACAAAGGACAGAAATATCTGATGCGAGGGGAGTCTCTTTGGTCTGAGAGAGGAAGGACGTGCAAATTTTAACAGTAATTTGTTCTGTGTCTTGTAGGGCGCAGCAGCGGTGGCTGGAGCTGGTGTCACACAGAGTGTCTGCCTGCCCCTCTTGAGTGTGTACCAGCTTAGCAGTAACGGAGCCATTCAGGTGGGTGCTACTTCTTCTGGGTGGGAACACACTAGGAGAGCTCTGCCTTGCGCTGCCTTGCCCTGGTTTACTGGCTGTAGCTGGAGAGGAGCCTATAAGGCCTGGGAGGGCAGCATCTGCCCCTAGAGTGTGGGCATTTCCTAAAAATATTTAAGGGATGTGCCTCACTGAGCAGAGGTGTAAGTCAGTCATTTGTTTTTGGTTTTTGTCTGGTCTGTTCAGACATCTGCTTCATCTCGAAAATCTCTGGATGCCCCCTCTTGGCCTGGGGTCTATCGTCTCTCCATGTCATTGATGGAACGTCTTCTTAAGACACTTAGATACAACTTCCTGACAGAAGCCATGGACTTTGTGGGTGTCCATCAAGAGAGGATTCTTCAGGTAGGTCATGTACTTCCTTTGAGGTGGTTCACTTAGCTTCTGTGTTACAACAGCTGTGGAAACGTGTCAGAAACTATAGAAATATTGAAAAGACACAGCTCCTGTCTCAGAAAGCTTTACAGTAGAAATAATTGAATAGTGGGAGAAGGAGAATAGCATACAAGCCATGCAGTCAGCCAGGGATAACTGTTAAGATAGTTGTTAGAGCGTGGATGCTCAGCATTTGTACATCCTTTTTACTGTCGAGGTTATAACTTTGCTTCTTAATATACCTACTGAACAGTGTAACAAAAGAGAGGATTTGCTGAGAACTTAGTTTATAACCATTTGCTTTGAAAAGAAGAGTGAGAGCTATTCTTAGAAATGGTCTCAGTTCAGACTTGCTCAGGTGATGAAAACACTGTGGTCAGGGTTCAGTCACCACGCAGGTGGGCAAGCGCTCATGTCCCGCAAAACTGAAATCCGTGTATCGGCTGAATTGTGTCAGTGCAGATTTGGTGAAGAATCCTTTATGCAAGTATGTGCTGTATGTAAGCATGCTCCATAAACAAAAAGCTGTCTTCTCATGTGTCAGCATGCCTGTGAAATGCATTGACCCCGACTAAGAACGTGGTGTGCCAGGGGTCTAGAATCCACATGCTGTGTAGCTGCTTTCATTTTGTCAAAATGCGTTTTCTGTGTCTAAGGTCAAACTCAGGCATCTTCAGTTTTTGCTTCTAGGGGGAGGAAGGGACTTTTTGTGTTTTAACTGCCGTTGTTCTGATTTTCTTCTTTCTCGTCCTCCAGTGCCTGAATGCAGTACGGACTGTACAGAGCTTGGCCTGCCTGGAAGAGGCTGATCACACTGTTGGCTTCATTCTCCAGCTCTCAAATTTCACGAAAGAATGGCATTTTCATCTACCACAGCTTATGAGGGATACGCAGGTAGGAATCAGGATACTGCTGTGGGTAATACATTGCCTTGGAGTACAGGGAGCTGTATATATTTAAGAGAAAATAGTGCTACCTTGTCTTTTTATTACTGCTCTTTTAATAGGAACTATTGCTGAAGTCCATTTAAATAAGTCTCTGCTGTAAAGTGAAGTCCTCTATATTGTCTGAATTGAGTAAGGAAAGGTGGTTGTTGGAGACAGAGATATGGTTGCTTGGAAATGTAGCTTGGAGAATTCAATGTCTTGCTCTCAGTCCTCAGTGCCAGGTGCCTCCAAGAAAATACTTTGGTTATAGTAGTGTATAATCTGATCTTGTTAGACTGATGCATGGAATGATTGTGTGAATGTGCGAATGGGATTTGACCTTTTGAGATCGTTTCTCTCTCACCTTGTATATTTTAGGTGAATTTGTGTTACCTGTGTCAGGCCTGCACCTCTCTCCTGCATAGTCGCAAAATGCTCCAGCACTATTTACAGGTGAGAATGGGGACCCTAAACCAAACTGAAGTTTCGAGGTGTTGCACGCCCACATTCCCCATCAGAAGGCTCAATATCCAGGCTCTGTTTCCACTGTGAATGCTGACATTCATCAGACTGGAAGTTTAGTAGCTAGGACTTGCATCTCTCCACGGCAAAATGGAGAATTGCAAAGAATAGTCTAGGCTCTAAAAACTCTAGACTGTAGATTGGTACTACAGAAACAGCAGCCATGCTGTGCAGCGAGAGCGCTACATTGCTGTGGTTCCCTATGGTGTCTTTTCTAATGAATTAAGACATGATGTTGACCTGGTGTCCTTGGTTTGATTTAATTTGGATAAGAGAGACAGCTTTGGGGGAATCCTTATGTGGATGTGAGGTGCAGAGGATGATTGCTGTGATGTGCCATTTCAGCGTGACTAAGGCTTGGTGTGCTGGTTAGCGATTCCTTTCCCAGAATGCGGAACAACAGCCGCCGCTGCCGCCGCCGCTTCCCAGCAATGCAGTGCCTCCTCTGTGCGCTAAGCATGAATTCTCTTGCTTCTAGCACGTGAAAAGGTTTAGGTATCTTACTTCTGCATTCCTTTTGCTAGTAACATTTTTTCCTGAAAGGGCTGGCTTTCATACAAAGCAGTCACATCTATATTCAAATCTCTTTTCTTTCTTCCATTCTCCGCAGACAAAAAATGGTGACTCTCTTCCATCAAGTGTGACTCCACGAGTACAGCGTAACCCCCAAGCCTCCTCCAGACATCCCAGCCCTGAATCAGAGGCAGCAGAGCAGAAGGCGTTGCTTACGGTGCAGTACAGCCTCCTGAAAATCCTCAGCAAATCTCTTGCTGCCTTGCGTCATTTTACCCCTGATGTCTGCCAGATCCTCCTTGATCAGGTAAAGAAAGAAGAGAGGTACTGCTCTCTTAAAGGGGAAGTTTCCAGCATCCCAAATGATGCTCTAGGTCTGTGAAGTGTTTGAGAGAATGACCCTGCTTTTACCTCTGTCTGCTGTCCTACAGAAAGCAGGAAGGCAGCACATAAGGAATCCCCTTAGGAATCAGGCGCTGCTCAGGAAGCAGGGCTTGTATGAGCTTTCATGTGGTCTGTTCAGCGCAACGTTGCGTACTGGCGCAGGCTAATAACCCGGCTAGATTTGTATCTTAGGTATATCACCCTTCAGAAAAGGCATCCTTCTTTTTCCGTCCGCTTGTGAGCAGAGCAGCTGGTCTGCTTGTGCAGTACTGTACGGAGTACTCTGCTGCTCCAGCAGTATACTTGAGATTTGGGAACTGACCTCAGTGCTTCAAGTTGTCCATACAAAAAGTGTGATATAAGGACACCATATTCGTATCACTATGACAATAACATACTCATGGCCTCTGGAGTCACTCACTCTTCTCTTTTTTTCTTTTCCCCACAGTCACTGGACCTTGCTGAATACAATGTGCTCTTTGTTTTGAGTTTCACCACACCAGCCTTTGATTCAGATGTTGCACCCTCCTTTGGGACCCTCCTTGCCACGGTTAATGTGGCCCTTAACATGTTGGGAGAGGTACTAGCCAGTTCTCTGTTTGGGAGAGCACAACAGTTGGAATGATGTCAGAGCACTTACTCAGCTGATATTTTGAAGAATAGGAATATTTCCTCTATTTTATCCCTAATGTCTTTCTTTTTTTTCCCCTCTAAGCTGGATAAGAAGAAGGAACCTTTTCCTCAAGCTGCAGGGTTGAATATGCAAGAGGGAACCAAAACCCTCAAGTAAGTTTCTAACTCCTTTATTTAGTCGTGGTTGACGAACAGAAACCACTGTTCCTCAGATCGAATCAAGATCCAGAGGCATTAGTGGGACTTCTGAGCTTCTTGTCCTGAGTAAAACAAAGCAGCTCAGGTAGCCCATCAGAGTCTCTCCAAAGCAAGCAAAGATTTTTTTGAGGAGGATGTGAGAAGCCATCCTATCCTGTGTCAGCTACTGAAGACACAGGTAAAGAGTAAATGTTTATTTACCAGTACATTTCAGTACAAATCAGACTTCTTGTTGGCCACTGGGTATTTCTGCTCTGCAGATCATAGCTTTGGATATCTCTGCTTGAGCAGAATCTGAACACTAACAGCATTCCCTCATATGTGCTTTGTGTGTGAAGTCTTTCTAAGAGCATGTCACCTTGAAACTGGAATAGTGCTGATCTGTTTGGCTCCTGCTGATTGGCATTTCTTTGCACAGGTCTCTACTCATGTTTACAATGGAAAACTGTTTCTACCTGCTCATCTCCCAGGCAGTTCGGTACTTGAGGGACCCAGCTGTGCACCCCCGTGACAAGCAGCGGATGAAACAGGAGCTCAGCTCCGAGCTGGTAAGCAGCTTGTTACATCCTCTCTGGCTGTTCAGTGTAAATGTCTTGTGGGTAAAGGTCACTTATCTTCAACTGCCTATTATAACCTATTACCCTGCGTGAATCAACAGCCTCAGGTCATCCTGGGCTGTGCCCCCTGGTGCCTGTCCCTGTGCCACGGGCACCTTATTCGGGGAGCGAGAGGTGGGGTGAAGCGCATGCGTTCGGAGGACGCTAACTCGTTGTCTGCTTCTCGTTTCAGAGTACGCTGCTCTCCAGCCTGTCTCGTTACTTCCGCCGCGGTGGCCCCTCTTCACCTGCCAGTGGGGTTCTTCCCTCTCCCCAGGGAAAGTCTGCTTCCAAGCTGGGTCCTGAGGGGCAGGAGCCTTTGTTCCAGCTCGTGCAGGCCTTTGTCAGGCATGTGCAGAGATAGGTCCTATCCTGCCTCTGCCTCCCTTTTCAGGACCTGCACCAGAATGATTCATGTCCACCACAGAAGGCATCACCCTTGACAGAGCTCGTAACAAGGACTGGGAAAGGGAGGGAGGCCTGATCTGGGCATGTTGTAAACTGAGCTGTAACATCAGCAGCAAGATCCTGTTGAACTCTTGCAACCCAGTAGCACAGTGAATGTAAAGAAATCTGGGAGCAGCTCTTCAAAATGATCAGCCCATGTGCACACCCTGCTGGCTCCATCTGCTAGAGCATCCTGGCTGGGTACAAGTGCTGAACAGTGGAAATCTTTATTTTTATAGCTTGTACCAAAGCTGGGGAAGCTGTGGCTGGATGGAGAGAGGGGACAAACTTTCCTCTGGGCATTAACTCTGCTCTCAGTACCAGGTGCAATTGGCCTCTCCCTAGCAGTCAGTTAAGGCACAACCAAGGGATCAGCCAGCAATTCAGAGACCATCTTTCTACTGCTATTTTTGTACTGAATGGTTCAAGGCAAGATGGTGTATGTGTGCTCACGCCTTCCCTCCACCCAGCAGTCTGTGTGTTATGTGTGTTTCTGAAGAGCAAGGCCTCACTTAAAAGGTTTTTAAGGCAAAATTCCATTGCTCCAGTCTTGCAGTTTTTTGTAACTGTGCCCTATTTATACTGATATTAAAACCTTTATAGACAGCAGCTGGATTCATGGTTTTGTATTGGTCATAGCAGCCTGTAGTACCAGCCTCTGCATCTTTTGTGTAGCAGTTCAGCTTTGTCAATTAAAAACTCAGAGCCTCTAACTCAGAGGGGCTAAATACAAGCTAACAGTGATGCTGTGGGTGACAATCCAGATACTGTTTGAAGTGATTATAATCAAAGGTTGATTCCTGCAGTTTTCCGACACCCACTCCCTTTCTCTTCCTCTCATGTTGGGGAACTTGTAGGAGGTTTTCAGCTGGCATGACTATAAAATACTCCTCAGGGGATGATTTTCTACCCACTATGGTGTAGACCCTGAACACAGATTGCCTTGTACACAGGACCATACCCATTGCAGCATCGGGACAGTGCAGGTTCAAGCTAGAGGGAAGACTTGGAATTGTGTAGAGTGAAGTAGCATTGTGCTCTTGCATCATTCTCAAGCTGATCATCAAACTCTGTAGGGTTCTGAGGTTCAATGGATGATGGAGATGATAGTAAGGGAAGGTCAGCTATTATTGCTTAAAATAAAGCTGGGTGTGAGCTCTGAAATCCAGAAAGGTTTTCTAAGGTAAGAAATCAAATTTCATTGTAGCTGTGAGCTCGTAACCTACCAGTTCTTTCCTAAAGAGACATCTGATTACTTTTTAAAGTGTTTTAAGATGGTTTTAGGAGACTAAATTGGAAAAAAAAAAAGTTATGTTGCTTTAGATTATGTTGCATTGAGATTGTCCTTTTTCTTTTTTTTCTTTTTTTAAGCTTAAGTAGTAGAGATATTCTAGCACAATTGTCTGATCTAGTTTTAGTTGCTCTGAAGGCTTCACAGAGATTTGAACTAGCTGGCTGGAGTAAATTGATCTTAAAGTGGAAGGGAGAGGAGCTTGATTTGATGTTGTTTGGATGACAGTGCTCAGCAGGTGGCTATGGATAACTGGGGTTACCTGTAACACTTAGCCCTTTCTGCCACAGGGGAGCTACATGTGAATGTGGAGATGAAAGATGAAGTGTACAGAAAAGATAGCGAATTGGTGACAGGCATCCATGAGTATGGGAAATAAAAAGAGAATTCAGTACTTCTAATCAAGATCAGTAGTATTTACAGCTGATAAATTAATAAATTGTTAAATCTAATTGATTAAGCAGAGTGTTAAGGTGAAATTTGGTGGTGCTAGGCAGGTGGCCATAGACACTTCAAAAAGCAGCATTTCACCCTGGAATTGCCCCTGTTTCTGTATCTGCCCCTCAGCCACAAAGTGGTATAAAGCTGCTTTAAGTGACAAGGAGCTCACTGTGAAGCCTTCAAGTAAGCTGGGCAGCATAAAAGTGTCATCTTTCTGCAGAGCCAGTTACTTCCATACCTGCGTTAGAAGTAGCACTGGAATGTCCTTGTGCTCTTTCTGATGCACAGGGATAGGAGCGCTGCTGTCGGAAACGACTTCCTTCTCGCTCTTCCGAGGGAAGCGACACCAGTTGCTGCATCGTTCAACTCTTCTGCTGGTTTTGCTGAAGCGGTTCTCCCTTTTTCATTTAATACACCAGGGAGACGCATAACAGGGCTACTACTGGGCTGAGGGAAGAGATGCATACTAGAGGATGAAAGAGGCAGAAATAGAGCTATAAAAGGGTAAAACTGTGGCAGCTGTAATTCTGGTAGTTGTAAAACTAACTAAAATAGCATGATTTAACTCTCTATTCCCTTTCGAGTTTGTTAGCTATAGAAGAAGAGCTAGTGCTACATTACAGAGCATTGTAACAGCTTCTCTTCCCAGGATTTCCTTCCATCCCTTCTTTCTAAGCTGAGTACTAGGGATAAGTCTTTAAGTTAGCAACAGATCTAGTTTCCATAACAACAAAAAGGGTTGTTAAATCCAGTGCAGCATTTCCAGTTTCTCAGCAAAGTCATAATGCTATTTTTGCTTCAGGTTAAGGAGGAGCTGTTGTTTATCTTAGAGTTCATCAATCTGTAGTACAACCAAGACTTGTAATTTGGGAAAGGAACTGAAAAAAACATTAACAAGTTTAAGGCATGTTGAGAGTTTCAGCTGGGACAGGAACAACGAGGGAATTTGTTTGCTTTTACCCAACTTCCAAGCCTACACCACCAGTATGGCTCAGCTCCCCGCAGCATGCATCCCTTTCCCTCCCTGCTGGTGCTGCTTTTCAGTGCAAGCTGCAGTCACGTGGCTGGAAAGCAAGAGCAGCTGTGAACCCACACAGGACACTGAAGCAGGAGGTCAGGCAGTTTGTTTATTGGCAAATAAGTGCTGAAAACCATGAGCCCTACATACACAGGTGCTCTGTGCCCTGTTACATTAGAGTGGTCACAATACCATTGGGAAAAGTGCAAAAGATCAATAACCAAGCAAAGGGAGTGTCTGACATACCAAGAGGAGGGGAGTGAACAGAGAACTTGGTGCAGGTGAGCGTTTCTCTTCAATCCAGCTTGAGCTGAAAACTGGTTACGCAGTAGTTGGGAGTCCTTTAGTTGAGCTCTACCTCCGAAGCTCATAATAGGATTAAAAGGCCTACCCACCTAACGGCTCCCCCGTGAGCTAAGCCACCACAACCACCAAGGGCAGCCCGGACTGTTTAATGGGAAGAAGGTGAGAAAAGCAGAATTGTAGTTGCCTCTGTGTATGGCCAAGAACAGCTTATTGTTGGAGATACAAGAGCACGTGGGACTACCCCATACTATTCTAGGATGCACCAGGTCTGTTCACTGCTGAGATGGGAGAGGAAAGCATTAGTTAAAATCAGTGATCTAGGGGGAAAATAAAGTCAGGCTAAAACACACTGAAAGAAGAGCCTGGACTATTAACACAAAGTGCACACCTTGTGAAAAGGCTTGTAAACTCTTCGCAGGCTAAGAGCAGTTTTTCAGAGGAAATGCAAGCAAGATGCATGGTTCCTTGCACTGAGGTCTCCTTTTTGACACACCGACCCTCTGTTTTTAAGTTAGTTTTCTCATTCAAGTCCCCTTCCAGCTTCCTAGCTCAGTTCTACATTGAAGCCATCAGGCACCGCTGAGTTAAGCATGGCTCTTAAGGCCTTGCCTTACTGTTCTTCTACAGGTGAGCAAGATAGTTCTGTTTAATGGGCTTTTAACTCATAATTCTGCTTCCTTTCCTTAACAGAGTTGGTGGGACACTCCCCCACTGGAATGCTTGATGATTTGATTCAGGCAATTCTACTGCTGAAGAACAGAGGATGGAGGAGGAGACAGGCACTAACCAACACCAAACACAAGGGAAGTGTAACAAACTCCATGAGCAGCTGCTGAAGGAGACAGTTTGCTGGCTCTGGGAATGCCACTGCAATAAACAAGACTAGGATAGGGTAGAAAAAGGAAATCAAGGAATCTTGCATCATCAAGATTAACCTCAAAGCAGGCTGCACTGGTGGTTAATGAATTCAATGCTGGGTGCCATTAGCCCTTTCCCCAAACCCTACTATAACAGTTTTACCACTTCTTTCCCACAATTCCCATATTAGCAATGGAGTGTCAACCCTGAAGAGAGCAATGGTCTCTGATGAAGAAATCCACATTAGAAGTGCCAGGAGATGAGAGGTGCATTCTGCTTGTACATTCTTCCTGGAGACGTTTAACTTAACAGTTCCAAGTAAGTGACAGGAACTTTTCCTTTCTGGTTCCCTCTTTCCCCTATGAGCCAGTCTGGGTCCATGCCTGGCAGGCTGTACACAGTGATCATCTGGGGAGAGAAGACAACATAGACAGGACCTTATTCTGCAGACACAGCCAAGACAGTCAGATGTGTACTAAAAGAATCAGTTAATTCCTAAAGTTCATTTAGCAGGATCTGTGCCCTATCCCTGGAGCCTCCCTGGAGCTATTTCCAGCTATACCAGAAGATCTACAGGAATCCATCCAGTGATGTTCCAGCTGCCTTTTAATCCTCTGAAGTGGCCTAAGGAATTCTTTGATACAGAGTGGCTTAATGTTGCTATATCATCCCTTGTGAACACAGTTCAATCCGGTCACCAGAAGAGCTTGGAACTGCTGAATTGCCTTTGTTCTCAGGCCTCTACCCAGTAGCTTATCCTATTCTACTCGCATATAAGCTACCTAGGTTTGAGAGTCCCTGTGAAGATACTAGATGCTGGGCAGAGTATTTTGTTAGCTGGGTACAACTAGGCTCCAGAAGGAACAGAAGAGTTACTGTGGTAATATTCTTAAATACCAAATGGCTATGAGCTCAGTGCAACTAAAAATGGATACTAGTGTCAAGGAAGAGGTTATCAGCAGTTCCATAAAACAGGATTTTTAGAGGCAGAAAAAGTAACCAAGACCTTGTTGAGCCTACAACTGGGCTGCTTATTAAAAAAAAACAACAAACAACAACAACAAAAACAACCAACCTCATCTGCAAGAAGTGCCAGTTCACTGCTGTCAGCTGCTTCGTAGTCGTAGAGGACTCTGGCCTTCCGTGTCCCACTGGCAGGAGGCTTCACTTCATTTGGGTTCAGCACACCCTCTGCCACAGTATTAGGCACCCCAACAATTGTGGGCACAACTGGAATGGTAGGCACAGCAGGGACAGTGGCAGCAGCAACAGCTGGAGGAGAGGTGGCAGCTGCAGGAGATGTGGATTCTGCGTTGCCTACAAACGTGCCTGAAAATCTTACACAGGGAAGAGAAGTGTGTGGGGGAGAAAACTTCAGTAAGGATCTAGCATGAGAAACCATGAAAGCTAAACTGCAGAGGAGACAACACTCAAGAGTTCCAGCTGCCAGCTATAATAGGTTTATGCTTCGCCTTGAAATGGGGAAGGGCACTTAGTTCTCAGGACCTGAGACTATCCAACAGGTACTATTTGTGTGCTTAATTTTTTTCCAGTATCCTGTTACAGGACTGGTATCTAACTTGCAGTTGATGATTTACCTACTCAGATCACATTTAAAAGGAGCATTATGCTTTACTAAAGTCACATGTGGACAGCTCTTGTTTCTATTAGAGATGCACTACACCTTTATAGCATACCTAGATCCAGAGCAGAAGTGCAGTTGTGTCCACAGGAGTCACTGATAGTGGTGGCTGGAGAGGGCTGGCCAGAGGATGCCCCCCGCACTCGAATACGAGACTGTGGGACAGCACCAGAGGTGGGGCTGGGTAGGTGCTATTCTTGGCTCTGCAGCTGTCTTACTGAGTCCCTTGTGCCGTGTGTCCTGGCTCTGGTCTCACGTGCTCTGTCTTATCTGTCTAGCCTGCCGCTTCCTCATCATTGTTGCTGTTAAGCTGGACACCACGCTTGGAGGCTTTCTGGGATCTCTAAGTAGCAATGGTAACTGAGTCAGGTCTTGATTATTTGTAGAGTGCAGCTGCACCCTTTGCTGGCCTTTGTAGCAAGTCTGCAGAGACCAGTCTAGCACTGTATCCTTAAAACTTGCTGGTTCCTGTGAGGATTAGAGCAGCCACAGTTTGGCTGAGAAAAGAGCTCTTAGAGCCTATTGTGGGTGGCATTTAACTTACTTACATTTCTCCTTTGGAACTGCAAGCATGGAAAGGAAAGCAAGAGGGAGTAGTGAGTAGTCATAGAAGGCCACCGGCCCCTCCTGGGTACCATTGCCACGCTGATGTAACTGGGTAACAGACAAAATAGCCCTACCCACCCCCACGAGACGTGCAGCCAGTGCACAGAATTAGTTACTGCTGCAGCTGATCACACAGGCTGGTTGCTTGGCAGCAGGAATTTGTCTCCAGTGTGATTTAATTTAGAGGAGTGTTCTGTCTTGCCTTCATGTGTTTAAATGAAGGCATAAAACCCCAATGAAACCCATGGCTGTAAATGCAATACTAAAGGGATTGGTCACCATTCCCTAAGCTCAGGAGCTCGTACAGGGCTTTCAAGATTCTGCCCAATGTTACGTTGTGGGATGGGGAAAGGTCTGAACTAGTGGTAAGTGGATGCGAGAACTACCAGCACTGCTTTGTCTCACCTGCCCAGTTGCTTCTGCAGGTCCAGCATGTACTGGTAACACTGAGCATAGTAGTTTGTCTGAGACTCCACAAACTCATGGAGACAGCGAAGATGATTCACCTGGAAGGAGATGGGCCAATAGCTGGTCTGAGTTTGGGGGCTGGGGCACCAGAACCCTCTTCCTGTACTACCTACCCCCAAGAGAAGCAGACTCATGTGGGCCAGTATTTAGAAGAGTTACTTGGTTGAACACATGCATTTGTCAAGTCTGGGGATGCTGCGTAGACCCAGGGTGACCTTAGACAGGTAGCTTCTACTGGTGCTCTTATACCACCTGTGTGGCTAGTCCACAGCTCTAATGAGGGAAGAACAAGATTCTTCTAGCCTGGAAATGCACTGAGGACTGCAGAACTGCTGGCATCACAGTTGCACTACTTCTGCATGCCTCTATCCTTTCTCTTTTAGGAGGTTGCACCCAAATTTATGGCCTCTTCTACCTCTGCTCCCAACATAGGCCTCACCATCCTCTTGGCATCCTTCTAGAAATGAGCTGGGAGTCACTGCAGTCCCTGTAACCCTCCCCCTGTCAGCTAGGAAGACTCACATGTGTACTGTTGATCCCTTCTAGCAGGAGACGTGTCACCTCTGCCTGTCGATCAAACTCAGTCTGAGTGAGCCGCAGCTCATGTTCAGCCTGCAAGACAGAGGAGAGGGGGCTCAAGACAGCACAAGGCAGGGACCCCTGTGCTGCCTCTTCCAGGGAGAGGCAACCCTCCCCTCCTCCCCTTTTTGGCACTTAGACGACTGTATTGTTGGCTCAGTAGGATCCACATGCACCTGCAATACTGACCAACAGCCACAAGACACCCTAGCTTGGGATCCCAGGGATCTCTGGCTGTATTTCAACTTGATTCCTTCTGGATCCCAAATGTGATCACTGCTGTTCATGGAATGGCAGCTGAAGACCGATGCATCAAGCTAAGAAGCTCCTACCCTTGCACAACTAGAGCATGAAGAGGCTTTATCATTCCTGAGGTATGTGGAAGGCCAGTCTCATGCCATCACCTGACCTATTAGTGTCTGCTATAGAAGGCCACCTAAAAGTGTACACCCAATGCTGCCAGTCATTGCTGTCCTCTCCAGAGTGGTCAGTGGGATCAGGACAGTTGTCCCAGTCACAGTGGGTGTGCTGCTGCAGAGTACCATTGTGCAGCTCTCCTGAACTCCTCTCCTATGCCTGTAGACTTAGAGAACATGAATGTCCTTAAGTTTCTCACCAAAAGTTGCACTTTGCTTTTTTTTTTCCCTCTCTTTTTTCTTTCTCTCTCTCTCTTTTTTTTTTTTTTTTTTTTTTTTTTTTTTTAATCACCACAGAAAACAGGCTGAGGCCAGGTAGCATTTACCAAATGGGTATTACTAACTAACTACACTGTAACGGAGATGACCATCCCACTCCGACTCCAGTCTAAGGCTCTCCTTTGAAGCTTATTCTGTGCTAAAGAGAGTTAAACAATGGTTATTAAAAGGCAGCTATGAAGCAGACATCAGGAATTCAGAGGTAGATTGGCACTTGAAACACTCTTTACAAAGGAGATGATGATAAACCATCTCTCCCACACCAAAAGATGGCATATTTATATTATGGCAGTTTTGTAGTATCAGAATACCCAGATGGATCCTTGCAAAGAGAAGTGCTCCAGAAGTGCTAGAGCAGTCAGATGCTCTAGGGCCTGCTCTCCCCTCCCCATTGCCAAAGGGAAAAGGGTGGCCAACAGGCACGGTTGGTCTCTCTAGCATGCATCATTCCTTAACAGCACCATGTGAAACATGCCACATGTTAGGACATGGCAGTTTCCTTAGACTGACAGCACTATTGCTGAAGCAATAGTTGCAGTTCATGAACTGCAGCTTAATGGATAGTTAATGGGAAGAGCAGTAAGGGGGTCTGCACGCCCCTTCCCCTCCGCCAGTGACGTGCAGCCTGTCTTGGTGCAGTGGCTCTTGTGTGGCTCCAGTTGTGGGACAGAGCATATTTTGCTGGCTTTGAAATGCCCTGATCGTTCTGGCGCAGGAGTCGTTTGTCTGGAATTGCCCCTAGGGAGCTAATTCAGACTGGCCGATAGCCTCAGAGCAGAGGCCACATTGCAGTGGCGTTTCTGAGCAGGTCACCCTAGAGAAGCCCCAGTTTTCTCAGATGAGCAAGCCAAAGGAACTCTTTTGGGCCATTATGCCTCATATCTCATGTTACCAGTACTGTTGGACAGCTAGGCTAGAACAAAGAAATGCTTCGACTGGCTTCTAATCAGATTTTATCTATTTTAAGCTACAACTGATCTATTTTCTTGCATCCTCTGTTTGGAAGGGATTATTTAAGGGAAAGGGGAGATCTAACAGGAAACATCAGTACAATGCCTTATTAAGCATAGAGAGTTTTTTTTTTTCTTTTTTTTTTCCCCCTCCTTTCTTCAGTGAGCAGAGAATTCTGTCATGGCAGAGCTATTTGAAGCTTGTTGTGCCAGGCAGCTCCAGCTCCATTTACCGCTGCCTGGGATTTGACCCATTGCATCTCTCTGCTAGCTATGAGTTACAGGATGCGCTTTCCCATATAGCCAGCATTGGATGGTGAGCTGGGAGGTCCCTTCCAGTCCTGTGCTTCTCCAACACACTGAGAAGTTTGCTGACTCCATCAGCACTTTGGTCTGCTCCACCCAGGACCAGAGGAGCATAGCCTTGCATACTTACAGCTGACACCCACCAGCCCATTTATTTGCGTTACTGAGAAGAATCTAAAATACAGGGTGAGCTGGTTCAAAAACAGCCAGTCTGCTTTCATGATGCATTTAGACTAAGGCAGTAGTAGGTTATCATGCACAGCATGCAGGAATATGCCATACTACCACCTTGCAGTTCAGGCTAGCATCTGCTGAGGGTCCTTGAGGAAGGAAGATAATGGGATCCCAGAAGCCCTGTACCATACCAGAACTCCACACAGAGCTCACCATGGTCTCTAGGCTACTAGCAGCCCTTCATCCATCTTCATGGATGGAGAAGCACACTCCCCTTGAGGAATCCAGGAAGTAAACAAGATCTGGGGCTCGGCCTTGATGGATCCATTCGGAAGCGGCTCACCCGGAGTCAGCTCCCAGACAAGCCCTGAACCTGCTGCTCTGCCCTCCCGACAGGTCTGCTCCTGCCCTCAGCTAGGGCTGTTCATGGGGAGACCCTTCATCTGTGCTTCAGCATCGCTCAGAGCATTTATTCAGACTCTGGGACAAGCAGGCAAGGGGCTATTAGAGGCCAATGCAAGGCACATGCAAATCAGAGCAGGCAGGGCCTTTGCTACAGGAGCAGAGCTGAATCACCATTGCAGTGCATCAGCTCTGCTCCCAAGTCACTGGTGCTGGGCTCTCAGAGCTGCCTTTTATCACACACACACTCACACGCATACACCAACCCATCCCTGGTCTGCCTGGGAAGTCTCTCACACTAGATACAGCCAAATGACCTAGGGGCAGGGCTCTTCCCAACCTGCTATCAGAATCAGATCGAACCATATAGCTTGAAAATCAGGAAGGGGGCTGACGACAGCAACATCCCACTGATCCTCCCCCCTACATATGTGCATGCACACACACACACACAGGAGTTAGCACCACCTCCCACCCCTAACACCACTAGCACACCCAGGTTGAGCACCGTTATTCAGCTAGATACTTACTTTTTCCACCTCGTCGCTCCAAAGCTGTGGGGGGGCCACAGAGCAACAGGAAAGGAGATCAGTGTTGGAGA
Organism: Rhea pennata; assembly: GCF_028389875.1. Lineage (NCBI taxonomy): Eukaryota > Metazoa > Chordata > Aves > Rheiformes > Rheidae > Rhea > Rhea pennata. Next base: position 8,665,562 of record NC_084680.1, read on the forward strand.
TGTCGAGAAGCACTCAGCATTAACACCAATTGGCAAGGATGCTCCATGGACGCAGAAGGCCAACTCCGGGAACGAGCTAGCCCTTCACCCAGCAGCAGCTGCCAGCTCAATGCTCCCTCACTTCTTTCCTACTCCCCTGAGCTCAGTTTTGCAGTGGGAGAGCAAGTCCGTGCTGCTGGAGCCAGTGCTCCAGCGCTGCTCCCTGCCAGGGCTTTCACAATAACAGCATTCAGCGGCCTCCAGGAAGAACAGGATTAAGCAGCAGATGTGCAGGGAGCACAAGCTGCCTGGGAGTTCTCTGAACGGCCTGCAGAGGTTGGTGTTGAAGAACAGCCCTTGTAAGCTTGGGGAGAGGCAGACAGGCTGCTTGAGCCCACAGTAGGGCAGGATGGCATGAATAGCCTGGCAGATGCTACCATAATCCAGACAGAGGCCAGTATTCCTCACCCACTGGTCTAGAGAGCTCAGGTTAACGGGGTCTTAATCCAGCTAGCCCACAGCTACCCAGTGGGCGTGTTTAGGTACAAAAAGATGTAACTGGATGTGACCTTTGAACCAGACAAATCATCTTCAAGCTATTCCCACTGCTTTCCTTCCTGGATGCTTTCTTCCAGCCCCATCCATGAAGGCAGGAATACCTGCCCTACACCTGAGGGCAGGCAGCTATTCCTTGGAAATGCTTCCCCCAGCTGAAGTTTCCCAACCCCTTTCAGCATCACCTACAAGAGAATTTGTACAGTGCAACGCTGCCAGCTGCTTGCTGGGATCTGGCTCCAGGACATGAAACAATCGACAACAGAGAGAGTCACGCACAGCAACGGGAAAGGGAGAGAAGAGGCAGAAAAACACATTGATCCTTCCCAGAGGGTCCTCAGCCTGGCCTTTCCTCAACATACAACCCCCCTCAGCCCTGGCCCTGTGAAGAGGAAATCACTGTGGATCAACTGGAAGTGCACCAACCTGACTACACCCCACATCAGTGGCTTTCACTTTTTACACCCCACATTCTTTAAGGCTTTCAACTTCACTCTCAGGTGTCACCTTGAGTTACCTTTGCAGGTCAAAGAAGTTCACCATAGCATAGTTGAGTTGTTCCTGTGTTAGTCACCTCAGAGCTGTTGCTTCTTGCCCTATCAGCACCAGCAGTGCCCCAGTGAACAGCACGAGGCTGTAGAAGCACCAGCCAGAGCTGCAGCACTGGGATCATATGTGGTTCTCCCCACCTCTCTGCTGCCCAGCATGGAGATAGGGGCTACAGTCCTAAGCCATCCTACCTGAGAAATACCCTCCACCAACACAGGGAAAGGGACCACATGCTAGATGTTGTGGTGTTGGAGAGAGAATGCTCCATTCAGGCCCAGGATCTCCCTCTGCTGAGCCTTGCTGGGGTCACTTACCAGCAACAGCCCTCAGGTGAGCTGCGGTAGCCTCAGGTGCAGAAGCAGCTTCAGCAAGGCAATATAAGGAGCATCTGCAGGTGGTGCCTACACCAGTGAATGGCTGAAGCAGGAAGTGGTTATGTCAGTTGTCGGCATCTTCAGTTCCCATTTTGGATCCTATCCTTTGGCCCGTGGCTCGTTCCTGAGGTATGTAGCCTGTTTGGCACCTCTTCCGTTGCTTGAGGGGAGTTACTGCAGCCTGTTCCCATCTAATCTAGCAAGCTGTTCCTGTTGCAGGGCTAAGGTAGCTGTGTACTGAGACTAGATGTTTTCTGACTTTCAGATGGATGTTTTGTTATTGCAAGTCAGAAGTTGGCTCAAATAAGGTCCAGGCAATTTTAGCTGTGCTTGGGGACACAACTCCCTTCCTCCGCTCTGCATAAGGGCCCTTCCTGCAGAAGGCAGATGGTGAGAAGATCCTCATAGGTAACCAAGAAGCAGGTCCTAGCCTGAACTGCTGCTCTGGTGCAAGGTATATGGTAGCCTTATGCCAAAGGTGCAATGTGGGCTTAGTACTCAGGCAACACAGAAGCCTCTTCACACTTCCTAAAGGTCTTCCTACTTTAAGCTCTGAAGATAGGCCATTTAGTCCCTGCAGTACTTAAGTACTATTATGTTCTTATCTAGATTTGTTCTACTTCTGTTGGACTTCCTGAAACAGTTTCCACCTCTGTTCCTGTGGTGCTTTCAGGCAGTTTTGCTTTGCCCAGATTTATCTCTGGGTTAAGGCACTGTGTTGCTCTAGTCAGAAGTAGTTCAGAAAGCTCATGAAACAGAACAGGGCCATGACTTGCATCTCTTCTGTGTTCCACCCCAGGCCTCATCTTATGCCAGAGGAACCCTCTTTAAAGTACTCAATATGTTTTTCTTGATATCATTTCTAGGAATTTAGAGCATGGCAAGGGGAAGGATCTGAGGGAAAGGAATACTTAGGCTTATGCAGTCCATGAATACCCTCCTACACAGCAACAAAAGATCAGTGTGGGAGAGAGAAATGGCTCCTCAGCCTCCAACTCATACACAACCAGGCTGAGACAAGGCCCCTCCTTGACTCCAGGTGCATCCATTTCTAAGCCTTCACATTACAGAAGACAAAAATAAAACCTTGTTATCCACTTCTCCAAAAGTCAAGGTAAGTTTAGAATCAAAATCCAAGTTCAGCTGGCCTTGCCCACTGTTTAGAGGACATAAGCTAGGAAACAGCTGACTTGCTTGCTCACCTGCAAGACAAAGCTGTTACCATGTTACCCATAAGCAATCCCTCCCTCCAGAAGGGAGCAGATCTCAAAAGCAAGGTTAGCAGCAACCACTGCTTCACATTCTCAGTGTGTACTGACAGCCAAGTAGCACAATGGACTCTGGCCTGGAAGAAAAGCAGAGCAACAGCATGGAGAGCTCCTACCCTGCTGCGGTGCCTGGCCCTTTGGGATGAATGCTGGGATTAGAGAGCTTGTTGCAAAGTAGTTTTGCCACAGAGCTGGAGAGCAGTCTGGGCCCAGCTTATTTCTCACTAGTAAGAGAGACACCAATTTTGTATCAGTCACCCTGCTCATGCAGACTTGGTCCAAGGTGGCACTTTGACCACTGATTGCAGCCTCTAAGGGAGGTAGTTTTGGAAGTCACAAGGACTACTACTGGCTAGGGTGTTTGCCACAAGGACTCCTGATAGAGGTACTGCAACCAGTAAGTGATCAAGGTCAGTGTTGGCTGTTTATCTAGGGCCCTGGAGTTCACTGACCCCTATCACTGTTGCTGTCAGAGCTTCCCTAGCAGCGCTCTAAAGGCTGACCACTCAGCTGGGCAGAGACATACCAGAGCAGACACCTGTGGGCTTAAAAATATCCATATCCCATGTCATGTTACTGTGCTTGCCACCTGCTTCCTCAAAATAGTTCTATAATACAACAGACAAACTTGCAGTTAGGTGGCCACTACATATGTGAAAGCTCAAGTGAGCATTTGTACGCTCTGCAAGATGCTGCATGTTACTAATGCTTGTTTTCAATCTGTTTTAGAAAGACTCAGGGGATCAGTAGGTTACACTGATCTAATCAGAGCAGTTCAGAGGCAAGGAAAGCCTAGTTTCTCTCCCCTTTCTCCAAGAGCTCAGTTTTAGTCCATTATTGCAATATCTCCTGTCCATGGAGCAGACTTCTTCCCAGCAGAGAGGACAGAGCCACAGGGTGATTGCTAACTGCTGTGCTAGAAGAGGTGGGGACTGAGCAACTGCTGCAGCATCCCCAGTAGCTGAGGGCAACTGAGTAGAAAGAAGCTTCTTTCTAAGGAGCCTTGTCACCCAGCCAGTCACTCCTTTTGTACAAAGCTATTTCTGATCCCAGTATCACTCTCCAAGAAGGTCAGGACAGATCCCCCTGGGAACTAACACTGATGCTATCAGCCAAACATGTCTTTCTGCAAATGGGATGTTGCCCGTTAACCAAAGCCAACTTGCTACTGTGAGATTTTTGGGTTGCTAGTAGGCTGGAGTGTCTTTTTCCACATCTGCAGATCCCCCTCCCCAGCCCTTCTGCCCCATTATTTTTCTATTAATGGGCATCAGTGTTGTTCTGGATACTATTTAGGAAGCAAGATGGTCAGTTTTCAACATTTTAACGAGAAATGTGACATCACATAATGGGAAGCCACAAGCACAGCACAAAGTCAATTGCTTGACCATAACCACTGAGTGCAACACACTAGAGATGCAGCAGGCTATGCACCCCCTGCACATCTGGCTGCGTTACAGCCACCGAGGACTGCCACCAGCAGGCTAGGCCTCAAGTTGAAAGAAAAATGGACCTCTATTTGCAGAATAGATAAGCCTGTATCATCATCCTGCTGGGTTACTGGTACCATGGGTGGCAGAGGGACTCTCTTCACCTTTTCATTTCTTGATCACTCTCCAAGGCCTCTAAGCACGGACACTACAACACTGATCAGGCGGTCACACATGTGATGTTACCAGTGTTATGGCTGGAACCACTCAGAAAGACTAACTCTTCCAAGTAGATTTCCTTCCAATTGCTCTGCTAGCAATAAAAACACATGTTCCCACTGGAAACAGGAAAAAAGGTGTGGAGAGAAACTGGAAAGCAAGCCAAACAGCAAAGTGCCAAACCCTGACAATGCACCTCCGCTGGGGTGGATCTGCATTCTTAAGGTTGAGTCAGGAGTCCTAGGCAGCCCATGTCACATTAAAATGTTGAAAACGGCAGAGCACTAGGTCTGAGTTGAAACTGAGTGAAGAGAGGGGCAGGAAGAGGTTGGAGAGGCAATATCTAGGAGGAGGCAATCTTACCGCTGATGCGCTGGCGGAGAGAACGTAATTACGAGGTCTAGTCTCCTGAAAGTCAGGCACAGCCTAGTGGGGGGGGAATAGAGTTTCATGTACAAGTCATGCAGAAGAGCCAATAGGAGTCAGTTGGGTAACAGATGGAGAAAGGGGCCAGTGTTTCCCTGTCTGTGCAGGGAGCTTAGTCCAATTTCCTTGAGACAGCAGGAGGGAGGTCTCCAGACAGCTTGGGCAGTGATGCATAGAAGCTCCCCAAGGTGGATGCCAGGCTTGTGCAAAAAGAGATGGACTGGCTCATGCAGTCACACTAGATTAGTTCCACCCAATACTTCAACAGATGTTTCTACTGTTAGAAACTCTGCCTGTACTTACAGCTATTTGCTCAAACAGTAGCCAGAGTGGAGATGAGACAATTCTAAATGCATTTCCCATTCCCTTGCAGTCAGAAGGTTGCTCATCTCACTGTCTCAGCTCAGTGGGGAAGACCTTTCTCATCTTTGCTTTGCACCACTTTCTAGAAGCATCCCTGTACAGGGCCTTGGCCTTTAAGTGAACGTATTTACTAGCATCAGAGCATGCTGTCCACAGTGCCTCTTAAAGAGGGAAAATAAACAGGCAGAAGAGAGACACTGACTCATCTACTTTTTTACTCGCACCAAGCCTCTAGGCATGTTTCTATCTATCAGGTTCAATTCTTCTATTTTCAGCAAGGGCCTTGGCTTGGCCAAAGTAGATCTAGTCCAAGGCTTTACTGCTGTCCAAAGACAGCACACATTCTGCAGCCTGGAGGTCAGAAAACCACCAAGCCACCTTCTCCACAGCTAAATGCCTGTCCTGGAACAAGAAGGCTTAAGCACTCCAGAGATTTTTTCATCACTGGAAACACAAATGATCCAGTCCACCCCAACAAGCAGTGTGGGTTCACTAACCAATATATGACATGCTCTATTTAGCTGAATTCAGTTTAGGCCTCCTTTTAGGATGGCATTTGCTGTTAGTGTCACTCAAAGAGTGAATCCAGCCTGTTAGCTTATATCAGGACTATCAGTGCAGTGGATCATGGAATGGTCCCGGTCAGCTTTTATTCTGCAGCAAGCTGGGGCGCAAGGCCAGCACACAAACCAGCTGTAACTCCAGTTAGATCTCTATAAGTCTCTTGGGCCCCACACCTCCTCTCCCTGGTTAATCTCTGTGCAGCTCACCCAGATCTACTTAAACAAGCTGACCTGATTTGCTGGGAGCTGCAGCAGCCCTGAGCAGCCTGCTGAAATGAGTGACCAGTGTGTGGAAAAGCAGTCAGACAGTCCCAACAAGATGAGATTTTAACCATCTAGGAGTTAAGGGGAGGGCAGGAGAAAGGAATATGGAGGAGTGATTCCTATTAAGGAGTCAGGCCTGAGTATAGGGAGAAAAATGCATCAGAGATATTTGAGGTTGTTACAGTGATGAGGCTTGATTCCTCCCCATGAGGAGAGTGGATGTTCCACAGAAGTAGCTTTTTCTTTTGTTTTAAAGATCAGAAACAACTTAGAAACCTCTCCTCCCATTCCCTGGTCTCCAGGAGTCCCCAAACCAGTCATATAGCACATGGGATGAAGGAGGCAAGCTGCTCTTTCACTCCTATGCACGGGAAAGTTGTATTTGCAAGCAGTGGTCAAATGGACCCCTCCCTTCCCCCTTTCACCTTTATAATGGAGAAAACAGGCAGAGCCCTGGAGCCTGGATGACAGAACACCACCACAACCAGATCAACCTGCCCATCATTGTCTCTGGACTGCCTCTACTCCAGGAGAGGGACTTGCTACCCAACCTCCTCCTGCCCAGAGCTGGAGGAGCCTGAGCAGGTCTTTACACAAGACCCTGCCTCCCTTGAGCACTGCTTGCAAGCAGCGATAATGGGACCCAGTGCATGCTCCAGAGGGGCTGCAGGCAGCTGACAGATGCTCTTGTCTTTCTGGGGCACTTTTCCCAGGCCACTGTAGCCTTGACCGCATTCAATATATGCTCCAGGGCCAGCCCCTACATGATAAGGGAGATAGGAATTTTTGCTTAAAATGGGAAAGAGACAATGAGAGGTGTTTAAAAAAAAAAATCACAGCACTGTTAGCACAGTCAATACTCACATCTCCCTCACACTGAGCAAATTACAGAGAAACAAAACAAAAAGGTTAGTAAACAAAACAGCATTAACAGGAAGGACAAAGCACAAAGTCCAAGGGAAATGCATAAGCCCAGACACTCGAATAGCAGCTCGCAGGTCTGGGCAGCAGCCCACTTGGAGGATCAGTCATGAGACAGAAGCTGTGGGAACACAAGTTTGCACTACACAGGGGAAGAGCAGCAAGAGACTAGTGAGCTGGGAGAGATGCAGCAATTTGGGCCAGCTTGGCTGGAGAGGAGGTGCAACAGAGGACTCCAGGCATGTTACAGGGATGACAGTGGTCTAATCACGTGCTAACATGCCTAGTTGCCCAGGGCAGCAGTTCTCCCCTCCATGCTGGGAACTTCCACTCATGCTTTGTCCTCTGGTAGTCAGCGAGGCAGCCCTGAGGCTGGCAATCCTGCTTTTAAGCTAGGCTAGGTAAGTGATGAGAGCCCACAACAGCAGCTGAGGTTGTTGTTCTGTTGTAGTGACCTCTGTTTGAAAAAAGCAGTCATATGTGGGCAACTGCACTGCTGGAACACAGCTCAGACACAGCTTGGACTAACGCCTTGGAAAGCCTCAGACTGACTCTACACCCTGCTGCTCCAGGGGCAGACCAGGTTGTTTTTACAGTTTCAGGGAACCCCTTGCCTAAAGGTATGGCCTTTCAGATGCAGCTGAAAGGCCCTTAGATCAATTCATGTAGGAAGCAAGGCAAAGAGGGAAGGGGTCAACAGAGGAAGCACAGGAGGTGTTTGAATTTCTACTCTGACTTCAGCCTAAAATAAAGCAGTGGCCAGTATTTCCCTTTGTGACTGGGGGACTGTCCCCTTCAGGAGGGGAACTGGGGATCCCTGAAGTTACCCTCAGTGGACCTGGGAGACCTGACTGCTTAAAGGCAGCTTTTTCATTTTTTTCTCTAGTGCCTTTGATTACCCACAGCCTTGTTCAGACCTTCCCACATAGGCATGAGTGCTGTTAGCCTCTGTCAGACCTGCTGATGAAGGCTGCTGAGCTTAGCATGCCTTCCCCGCACTGAGTGTACACAGAGCTGGAGAGAAGGGAAAGTACCAAGGAACCAGCCATCCAGGGAGCCGCAAGGCCGGAGTCCCAGCCAAGCAGGTGTCTAGAAAATGGGCTCCCAGGTGGGTATCCTAGTGCATCCCAAGGACTGCCTGACAAGGATTTCTGCTTGTTTTGATCATACTTCTTTGCCAGTTGAGCTCCTGGCCCCAGGCTAGAAGCAAAACTTGGCAAGTCTTTGTGCCAGAGTAGTACAGGATGGGGCAGTCTGTTTCAACAAGGCCCTCTGGGAAGTCTGTCAGTGCACAACTACCTGTCAGTACCTCCTGTCACCCTGCCTCTGCCTGGAGAGAACAGAGCTCTAGGAGGTACCTCAGGCCCAGGAAGCATCATCAAGCTGACAGATCTTGTCAGCCTCATCAAATGAGCACTTTGCAGCCTACACCCCTACTGCTCAGGCCTGCAGATAGCAGGATACTGGCTAGCTTACCAGTCCCTTCCGCTCCACAGCGACCTGGGAGCTTTGCTAGTTTACCAGCTGTTAATTTCCTGAGGGCAAGACCAGCCTGTAACTAGACAGTGCCATGAATTATGTCACTGGAGAAGCTGGAGAAACAGCTTCTTGGTAGACAGTCTGATTCTGGTCACCATCCACAGGCTCCCCTGGCACTCCTGCATGAAGAGGCTGAGTTGGCAGAATAGATAGTTTGAAATTCTGGGATTCCTGTGGAGGCCCAACTTGCTTTCCCCTTACACATCTTCCAGCTCAGCTCTTTTGGCTTGCTTGGAGACCTCAAGGGAGGTTTTTCAACAAGTCCTCAAAAGATGTAGGCATTTAGTTACTAGCACAAGTCACACAGTCAAAATTTGAGCATGCAGGAGCCACTATCAGAAAGCAGGAGCTTGTGTCAAGTGGGAGTGTCCAGATTTTGAAAGCTCAGAATTAACTTGTTGAAACAGCTATGGCACATGGCTCCTACAGCCAGCTCCCTTATACACCAGGCTGATTCCTCCTCCAGCCTTGCAGGAACCCCCACCCATGCCTGCCAGGGTCAGGATTCAGTAGTGCAGCCTGACTGTGGTTCTGAGGACACGTGGCATTGCTGATGAGAGTCAAACCCCAGGGCCAGAAGGACAGAGAGGGGAATAAGGGGAGAAATTACCGCTGCTTTTGCCTCGGCAGCTTTGGCTTTCTTCAGCCTGGCCTTGCAGGCATCTAGATCCAGACGGCGGTTCTGCAGGATCCTCCGCTCTTTCTGAAAGGGACAGAAGAGGGGACTAGAGTAGGTTGCTTACGAACTGTTGGGGAGGAAAGGGACAAAGTATCATCTAAAAATCAAGTCTTTTTCCTTGGAAGCGAGAGAAAAGCAGTTGCTATGTTTGCCCAGCTAGCGTGGGTCATGGGTCTTGATGGCCAGAGGGATACAGGCTAACCTGGAGACAGGGCTATGGGCTGGTGGTGCCCACCAAGCTGCAAAGGTCAGGAATACCCCGTGTACATCAAATAGCAGCCCTTTGGCACAGCAGGGGGCAGCCCACTGAAGGTCCAGGATTGGGTTCCTGTTCTCCTATCCTCCCTTTCTCCAAGGGGAGGTTAGATGTGGAGTCCTCCTTTCTGACAGGGAAGGAGGATGGGTTCTTCTGGCACTGTTTCCCTCTCCACCCACTCTTCATGTATCTGGTGATCTGATAAGCTCCCCTTTCTTGCTACTATACTTACAGAAATAGTTCGCCAATCCCCCTCTAGGAAGTTGCGCAGTGGGGTCAGGAAGCTGATGGATGCAGAGTGGATGAAGTCCCGTTCTGCTGCACCTAAGCGCCTTTGGGTCTCTCCAACTTTTATCAAGGTCTTCCCTGCAATGATGGGAGCTTTTAAGTCCAGGAGAAACCAATTAACATTATGTTGGCTTCAGCCAGCTCACCCAGGGCTAACAGGCTCCAATGTTGTGGGACAGAAAGCACAGTTTACCATGCCTGAACAAGGTGACCATGTCCGTACATATTAGCTACACAGTCCTATCTGCAATCTGCTGTTCACCACTCCCAGTGCAACTCTGATCTTATCCGTCTGTTGACGCACTTATTCCACTGCCAGAAACATATGACAGCCCAGAGTTCTGGGTAGAATGATCTCTGTCTGACCCATAAAAAGATATACCCAGGGTTGGAACAGAGGCACAGAAAAAAAATAGCAAAATAAAAGCCATCAAAGTGGGAAAAAATAGTTGATTAGGACCCAGCTCAGACAGTGTTGGCTATAGATGCAGTTACAGCAGTTCTGCCTGCAACAGGACTCACTATTGAACAGCTATTGATTTTGGAGAGCAGTAACAAAGCTCACAGCAGAGGCAAGGGCGGCTGGAATTTAAGGCAGTGTTTCTGAGCACGTCTGCTGCTTAAAGAAGCCTTAAGTTCCTCCAGGAAGGGGAAACTGATAGGTTTTAAGGGCGCAAAAAAAAAAAGTACTGTGTGATTAGGAAGGGGGCTGTTGAGGGCTGTTGCCAAGCAGCAGCATTCATAAGTATGCTTTTCTGTTCTCTTATAGCTGGAGAGAGAGTCTCCCCTCCACTTGCAGGACATACTTAAAGGATAATTTTGTTCCTGTTCTCTCAGTGGAACTAAAAACTCCTTTTAGACAGTCAAGTTGGATAAACCATTCAGCATAACTTCTTGTTCATGCTAGGTTAGAAAGCCATAGACATAGGAAAACGTTCCTGTACCTTGTTCCACTAGCTAATGTGGAGCAGCATCTCTGTTTCCCCTCCAGTCTGCCAGACTTCAGGACTATAGTAGGGGTGGGGGGCCCTCCTCCCTACCCCAGCACAAATGATGCTTTACTGCAGAGTAAGACCATCTTCCTATCAAGATGGGCCATTTGCTGCTGTGCTAGAGACCTTTCTCTGGTATCTGCTCTGATACACTACTAAGGTAGGTAGCTAGGTGTGGGGCAGACCAGCCTGCTCACTTGCAGGAAGCAAACTGCAGAAATTTGGACCCAAAACAGTAACGGGGGCAACCTCTTAGGACAGGATAACTTTTAGGGCTTAATCATGCTGACTTACCATAAGGTGTCCCCGGTCCAAAGTCATTAGCTGCCTCTGTCATGTACTGTGCCAGCAGCTCCCCATTGGTGACCCGGGAAGGCACCTTCCGGTCAAGCTTCTCATAGAGGAATTCTTCTACTCTGGCACCTGGAATGAGGATGCCACTGGCTGTTACAGGATAGGGGACAGACATGGGCCCTGGAAGTGGCATTCATGGTGGTCCACCCCACATAGTCCTCCAATATGCATTGGACAGCAAGCCCCACCACTAGGAGAAAGTGTTCCCTCTTTCCAACCACCTCCTGGTCCTCAGGAGCACTGCCAGGCTATGTAATGCAGCTAGTCATCTTAGCTGCCTGGGGAGAAAGGACAAGCCCTGCAGAAAGAGGTTGTTTCCAACCCCCACAGCCTGAATGGATCAGGGCTCTCTGCCAGAGCACATCTTTTAACCTTGTTTGAATTGCAACAAGGACATTGTACCCTTCAATGTACCCTCCCTTTAGAAGGACCTGGGCTTACTAGGGTTTGGCTGTAGCAGAACCTCAGTCTGACGCAAAATCTTCTCTGTCCAATTCTTAGTGCAGTCTGCCCTGGCCAGAAGGTTTTCGAAGTGAGCATCTAGTTCAGTCTTCTCAGCTTGGCCCAGCTTTTCTTCTGTAAACTGCAGGAAGGAGGTGTTCATTAGAAGGTTTGTTCTATTACAGCAAAGTTGCAATCTGCTACAGATTTAAGAGATACTGAGGCCTGCTGTACGCATCTGTCTTAAAGTGGAGCTAAAAAGTTTTCAAGGTATCATTCTTTGCTCTCAAGCATCTTTCAGAGGAAGGGGGCTTTTTTTTTTCCCTCCTCCTCCAAGAATGAAGCAAGCACCGAGCTAAGATAGGCCAGGTTTGAGATGTGTTCCAGCATAAACAACTTCTAATGAGGGAAGGGGTCTAATACAGTAAAACTGGAGTATTTTTGTAAGTTGTGTACACATTTAAACATGACAGATTCCTCCCTTCATGCAGCCGAATAAACTACCCTTCAGGTGAGGCAAGGTGCCAACCCCCTTCAGCTCCTACTAAGCAATTCTGTGTCCTGCAAACCGAAAGGAATTAGAAATGCTACCATCAACTCACAAGTCAGGCTTTCTTCCCATCTTATTAGACAACCGCACACACCTGTTTTACTACAGGGCTTGGGTGCCATCTGATAGCCATCAGATCAACAGTATCCAAGTACTACCTCCCAGCTCATCTCCTGCCTTGCTAGCAGTGAGCTGTGAACTGAGGACCTGAGGTTTAAGCAGGCTCAAATTCAGGATTGAAAGTGGAAATGCTTCCACTAAGTAGCAGTTCTTCAGCTTTTGCTCTAGGCTATGTGCTAGCTGGGCAGGCTCTGTAAGTACAGGGTACCGAAACACTGGTGTCTGATTTTTCTCAGCATCCAGATTCATACTGGCAGACTCCCCCTCTCTGCAATTCCTGTAAGTTTAAAATTAGCAGCAAGGAAAAGCAGGCTGTGCAGGTCTTCAGTGTTTTCACACTGGGCAATGACATTGATATGCAAGATTTATCAGTCTGGAGGAATCAGTGTCGGATGGTAGTACACTCTCCTGTTGCTTCCCCGTGATATCTGAAAGACCACCCTATTCCCTCTTCCCAGCCCCATTTTTCATTTCCTCCTCTGAAGTTGGTCAATTTAATCACATTAAGCACAACGTTAGCAGTTTTGTTATCTGACATTTATTGTGTCGAGCATAGGAACAGCTAGTGTAAACTATGATGCATCCAAAGCCATTGAGTCAACCTCAGAGCCGAAGTCTCCTCTGAGATTCACCCAATGTGGAGAAGCACAATGTTGTCATATAATACAAAAAAAGCCCTGCAGTTATCACCTGTCCTGATGGAGGTTGGTGACTTTGTACAGAACAGACTCTGTCTTCCTGCTTTTGATGGAAGCCAGCATCTTGTTGGATCACACCAGGAAGACCCCTTCAGACAGCTATCCTACATGGGATCCTACAGACTTTGCAACAATCCTTGTTGCTGGCCTCTGGTGCCACTGCTCAGTTGTCAGAGCACGGTACAGCACAGTACCAGGCACAGCTGCCAGAAGCTTAGAGCCTGGCTGAGAAACTTCTAGTTTAAACATGCTCCTGCCTGAGCTGCTGATGGTATCCCTTCTGCCCTCATGTATCCCACAGCTCAGTTCTAGATGAGCTAAGAACCTCTTTTCATGGGGTCTTGGTCTGGTGCCCACTACCCCTCCCAAGAGGCTTTCTGGCAAGCTCCACTCCCACGGCTGCAGAAAGCCAAGTCGCCGAAGAGCCCCGGCTTTGTTCACATCCAGAACAATGCTGAGGACAAGGTGAGATAACAAGGGGGCCCAAACCCAACACGGGAGGAGGGCATGCAGGCAGACAAGCCATTAGGAGTCGTGTTGCCAGCCATGTGCAAATGTTACTAGATGTCTGAGATATGCCAACCCTGCAGGTCTGTTTACACAGTGACCTGTTTGGGCAGGATCATGCTACCACCAGAGAATTGTTGTGTGGGATTTGTCCAAGACTGACACTGAATTGCAAGGGCAGTTCCACTCCACCTCGCAGCCTGGTAAGGCCAGGCGAGCTGCAGGGCCTTGCACAGCTATGGATTGTTTCAATAATCCTTCTCAGTACCAGCAGGTCCTGGTTAGCCTGGCACTTATTTTCAGTTCAGTCTTGCCAGGGCCCGTGGCTATCGTTGAACACTGCTAAAAGCAGATTCAAGACAAGAGGGCACTGTGCAGTACCCAGCTTCTAATATTGTCTTGGGGAGGAAAGGGGGAGCACACAACCATCGGGCATACGTGAACAGCTGACAAGGCTCCTTTTCCTCTGTAGCTGTTGGAAGTCTGGTACCTGTTTTCAGACTCACCCAGGGTGGATTGAGTCACAGCCATGTAGCAAACTGGGACTTCCCAGGTATTTGGCTCCAATACTCAAGTCATCTGTTTAAGAGCCTTTTTTTTTTTAACAAGCCAAGACTCTTTAATGCAAGCATATAAGTCTCCCTCACTCCTTTTTCTAAGGCAGCTTTGAGATCTCATTTCTACGTCCTGCAGTTCAGACACTCTGCACCAGCATCTGCCCTAGAGCTGTCAGGCCTTAGCAGAGTTTCTCATCAGCAGGTTTTAGTCAGCTTCTTGCAGCATTGCTGCAGAGTCAGTTCACTGCTGAAGCCCTCCAGCAGCTCTGCAGTGCTATAGCCAGGCTCCTGAATCACTCCAGCCGTGGGGTTCTTTGCTATAGTCACAGGCAGCAGCTCCAAGCATCACTCTGCTGTTCTCTGCAACCTTTCTCTTCTTCCAGTGCACTGAAAGCTTGGGTCACTCATGCAGCACATGGCCAGGAAACAGCCAGGACAATCTCACTCAGCTCTTATCTCGAGTGAGGTGCTAGAGCTGTTTGTCTCTCAAGAAGGCTGAGGACGGCAGTCGTGGTCACTGCAAGCCTAGGTTATGCCAGAAAGGGAGGATGCGCAGGAATTTGAGTCACAGCCTATGGATGTAAAAGGTCAGGCCAGAAAAATCTCTTACTCAGGCTTCCTTGCAGAGTTGGAAAACAGGGCACAAACATCAGGAAGTGGGTGCAAGGTTACAGCAGGCTATAAGCTCACATACAGGGAGGCTGTTGCTCAATTTTCATCCAATTCCTTTAGCACTCCCTCATCACTGCCTAGAAGTTGCAGTGTTGCAAGGTTCAGACCTGGGCATAGTTGGCAGTTTTCAGATGAATCTGAGCATTCATCCAACTACACAGCATGAATGGGAATGTGTGATCAGGGCAAGGGAGAACAGGACCACATCTTTAAGTAAGACTGGATGAAGCTTTTCATGAAAGCACAGCCATTGAAGGAGATCTCAGAACTTGTATCAACTTATCCTATGAGCTGATTCTTTCTAATATCTGGTGTAAGTGGAGATCTAAGCTTTCAAGTAGCAACAGGTCTCAGCTGCTGGTGCCCTCTTACACAGCTCCGTAAGTAAATGCCCCTGATGAAAAGGATGTTGGAAGAACAGAAGCTTCTTAAGCTGGCTACTTAAACCCTGTAAGTGCAGGGAGAGCACCTTGTTTGGAGGACTTGTTTCTAGAAATCTGCTTTCATAATGCTTTCAGAAATTCGATTCCATTTTTCCTTCCCACTGGCAGGCATAAAATTTGATAGTGGGGTTGAGAGTTGTGGAAAAACAAACAAGCTGATCTTAAAGCTTTGTCTGTTTAAAAAAAAAAGACAGATTTAAAATATTTTATCTTGCTGCTTCTCTGCTAGAAGCATTGCTGATTTCTGCAGCTCCAAATACTCCACCAGATGCTTTCAAACTGAAACCCTATTTAATTGTATCAAAGGTGCATCAGTCACCTATGGGCTTGGTTCACACCCACCTGGGAGAGAGCCAGGGCAGGCAGAGCACATGCAGCAGCTGGGGAGAACCCTGAGCACTTCAGTCCTGCTGTAATAGGACTAGACCTTTTGCATCTATTTTCTAGAACCTAATGGTTGGGGGAACAGTCCAGCCCTGAACCAATGTCAGGATTTGCATCCTGGGATCACATGCCAGATCCACGGTGGTTAGAGACTCCACTGATAACACCCTGCAGGAAGCATCCCTGCAGCTGGCCCAGCTGAGCACTAGTTCTGTTTTTGTGCAGGGAAGCTGAAGAGGTGATTAATAATGCAGGGCAGCCTTTTGTTGAGCGCCACACTCACTCTCCAGGAAGAGAGGAGCTGTGCTGCGTTCCAGGGCATCAATAATTCAGCCAAAGGTTGGGTTTCCTCTGGGAGGCTTGACTAGCCAGCAGGAACACTAGATGCATTATCAGGGTCTATGTGGACAAGCAGGATGGCAAATCAGCAGAGCAATACTTGGAACAGGCAAAGATTGCAAAAGAAACAAGACCACGTGGGACTGCAGTTAGGGCAGCTGCCTAGGGTCACAGCTTGGAGGAAACTTCCTCTTTCCCCTACAAGAGTTGGTAGAAATGCTACTGGGATGTCAGGAGGGTAAGTGGGGCTGAGCTGGACAGGCCCCTCTGCTCTACTGCTAAAACATCAGAGAGGCTGTGCCTGCAACTCTAATGACTTAGGCATCGAGGCTAGGCTTTAGGAATAGCACATGCCTTGCTTTCTTTTCTGAAAGCATTAGCACCTTTTGCCATTTTAAATAGAGGGAAATGGAATTTCAGTGCTTCCACTGGCTTATGTCAGCACTACATCTGTTTTGCACAATACAGCACAAGTTAGACTTGTTCAGAAAAATCATAGACTTGTAAGAGATGCATCTCTCCTCCAGCAGGCCCACACCTGTACACAGGGAGCTCTAAGAGTGGCTGTAGCCTCCTTGTAGAGTGTGTGATGGCAGAGTTCAGGCCCTTGTACCATTTTCGAGGTCTCCAGCTTTTCCGGCTAGACATTGCTTGTCAGACATTATAGGGTAACAGTGTTCCACCTTAAATAACAAGGCTCAAACCATGGCCAGGAGTCTTAAATCAGCAATTCCATCTTCTGCACCTGCCAGTAGATTTGGGCCAGTGAATTTCCTGAAGCCTAGCAACAGCTTCATAATGCCCAGGTTATTGCAACATTTGCTCTTCTGTTGGTCAGAGGCATGAAAGAATCAGTTTAGGCAAGTCTACCTCCTACCTTGTACAGTGTCACATCAGAAAAGAAGCCATAACCATTCAGCATCTAAAAAGCTACTTGAATTGCAACTGCTCTGGACTAAACACAGAATATGCTTCAAGCATTTGGTCACCTGGAGTCAGAGAAGCTAGGATGTGAGCCAAGTGAAACTGTCAGAGGACAGAAGGAAGCCATTAACAGGACAGCTTTACTAACTCTGGAGCAAGGCATTTAGGAGAGAAAAAAAATAATCCTGTGGTCATATGTATCCACAAACGTGTTCTGGCCTGTACCTCTTGCCTTCAAACCCCCTTTTCTTTAGTCACATCCTGTTCTTATTTCACATTTTAAAGTGCTCAGTAGCCAAGCCATTAACACCAGTAAGTTCATGTCAGCAGAGCTAAAAGTCTATCTTATTGCTCGAGTTCAGAAAGATGGGAGAGTCTTTTTAGTAGTAATTACATTATCTTGCAGCTCCTCGAGACTGACTTACTCTATCAGTGGGATAAGCACCCAAAAGCCATACTCATGCTTGGGCAATTTCACCCAGAGCCAGCTTCCATTAGGACTGATAAGAGACAGGCACCTACGTTATTTCCAGACACCCAAGCCTGGCTTGCTGCCTGTCTAGAGCAGCCACCCAGTGTGTTACCTTTAAGGCAACAGATGCCAGCTCTGTAGGCAAGTTGGAGCTCTTACCATAGCCCTCTGCAGAGGTTTGGGAATCAGCCCCGCTTACAGATCATTGGAAAGTCCAGCTATGCAGGTGAAAAGGCCTTAGTTTTCCTTAAGGAAAAAGCCAATGGTCTGTTTGAAGTTTGTCTACAGGTGCTGGAGCAGAAGCTATTAGGGCCCAAGTGCTGCATCCTCTCTGAGGGGGTAATTGGATAGGACTGGTGATGTGTCAGTACAGCACATCCTTGAGTGAGATGCTGAGTCCTAAAACAGCTTTTTATCCTTGCAGCTTCCCAAGCCTAGAAGCTTTTCTTCTACTTCTCAAGGCAGCAGAGTTGACTGCATCTTCCTGCTCTGTTCCATCCCCAAAACTTATGCCATGGGGTCCCTAGACACTGCCTTGTCAGGGAACCAACACACAATCCTAGGAAGACAGTCAATGCTTATACAGCTTTGGGGAGATATTGCACAGCTTTTGTCACGGCCACCTCTATTCTGCTCATGCTCGAGATGGGTATGGGCTTGTCCACTTGAGAACACAAGCCCTCCAGAACGCTAGCTTCTCCTCGGGTAGGAGTCCCATTAACTGGTGCCTGAGCTGGGAAAAGTCACGTAACGAGACTAATGGTATTTTTTGCCTCTGGCCAGGTCAAAACTAGGTCAAAATCTTTCCTGCTCATCAGCCAGTGCATGCATCAGGTTGTACTTGACAGATTTCAAAGCAGGGTTGCTTCTGCACTAAGTCTTGGGAAGCCACCTCAGAGGCTGTGTACCAACCCAGTTCTGCCTCTTTTGCCCCCTCGCCTTAGCAGGGGGAGCAATGCCACAGCACCTCTTCCAGTACAAGTTAAGCTCTCTGTGTTGGCCAGACATCTCAGCCAGACAGTAACAGCTAATGCCGTCTGAACGGCACGGCACATTACGGCCGATCCATTTATCTCCCAGTCGCTGCAGTTCCGGTAAAGCATCACTTTGTTAAATGCCTGGAGCTGAAGGAAGCATCCCCAGTGCTATAGAAAATTGAGCTTATTCTAGACAGGTCTTATTCCTCTCTTGGAAGAGCTGCTGTGCTCAGATGACTGCTAAAATCTAATCCTCATTGCCAATAGCAGACCTAAATTGTCATTTGTTTCTTTGTGCAGATAGGGCAACGCTCAACCGTGCCAGTCACAGAGCTCTATGGGGAGAGCACAAATCTGGTTATTTTCCTCAGCAACTGCATTTCATGAGATGGTTCTCGGCATCAGTGATCCATATTCTCCCAGTCTGCCCTACTTACACAAACACCAGCACACACTCCTCAAGTACCAGTGCCCTATGACACTTTGTTTCAAGTAATTACTACTGTAATTAATCATGGGGCTACTCATATGTAGAATGATATGGAGTAGGTGTAGCAGGCTGGAGCCACTATTTATAAGTGCTCCCTGCTCTAGAATCACTGTGTGCAGACACTGTTCCCATGCCTGTCTCCTTCCTACGCCTTGTAGGAGTCTCTGATAAATGGTTAGCTTCAATAGGGCTTCTAATGCTGTAGAGAAATCAAATCTTTTCTTCCTTTCTTTTGTTACCAAGATCATTTGCATGAGAACAGCATCTAAGCTCTCCATCTGCTCCATATTTTGCACCTGTAGTTAATATTTCTCTTTTCATAACATATGACTCATTGACACAATAACAGGAGGTGATATCTGTTTACAGGAGACCAGCTTCTAAGAGAGCCTGAATTACTCTGTTGCACAGAAGGCTTGGAACAAGACAGCCCTGTTCTGGATGTTTATCAACTCCCACAGAACAGGCAGAACAAAAAGCCCAGTCCCAGAGTCACCAGCTGAATTTCAGTTCTCAGGTAGGATCCCAACAAACTCCAAACCGCCCTCTCCTCCTCCTGCCCATCCAAGGACAACTCTCCCGTTATGCCCAAGGAGCAGATGCGCTCAGCAGCCACATCTCACCACCTGTAGCACACCCAGTGCTTCCTGCGTAGCCAAGTTTCTTCGGCCTCCAGCCCCCGCCAGCTGCAGGGGGTCACTGCATCCCCAGCAAGCTCCTAGTATTCAGCCCTGGTGCCAGCTGAGCAGCAGCTCAGTCTCCAGAGCCCTTTCCCGCCGCGGTCACAGCGCTGCGTTTCGGCAGGTCTGGGAGCTGCTGCCGCCCAGCCCGGCGGCCGGCCCAGGACCGCCCAGCTACGAGCGCACCGCCGCTGCGGCCCCGTGCCCAGCAGGAGGGCTCGGCTCCCACGCGAGCCCGCCCGCTGGCGCTGGCGATCAGCTCGAGGGTCACTTGCAAGATGAGCTTTTAGGAACCACCACCGTTAGACAGCAGTTATCGCCGAAATCCCCCTTCTCCTCCCTGCCACAAAGGGGGGGGGGAGAGAATAAAATCCGTTTATCATCAGAAGCCTCCCTGGGGCTGTTTTTTATCCACCTTTACGATGCCCTGGACGCCCCCTCATCGGGGGGGGGGCGGAGCAACGCTGTCCGGCTTTGCTCCTGCTCGCGGCTACCCAGCACCGCCCCAAGCCATCGGCGCCCCGGGGGTCACCGCTCCGGGCCGCACCCCCCCGCCGGCTGCGGGCACGGAGGAGGCGGCCGCGGCGCCGCAGCCCTTCCCGGCCGCCGAGGGAGGCGGCGGGGGCCGCGGCTCGGCCTCGCGCCGGGCCCCGCGCCTCAGCGGCGGCCCCCGCTCACCTGCACGGCCCGCGAGAAGAAGACGCCCGCGTCCGACGCCAGCTTCTTCACGTTGAAGTCCATGATGGGCGCCGCGAGCCGCCCCCGCCGTCGCGGCGGCCGCCGCGCAGCCCGCCCTTTATAGCGCCGATCGATGCCCTCCTCGCGCCGCGCCGCTGCCTCTTAAAAGGGCCGCGGCAGCTCCCCCCCCCCCCCCCCCCCGCCACCACCGAGTGTCTCGCAGCGCTTCTCCAGCCGTGCGGGCGGCCTGGCGCGATAAGCGGAGGGAGAAAGCGTTGCAGGAGGCAGTAGGCTGGGATCTGCGCTCGCCGGGGAGCGACTCAGGAGGTGGGGCCGCTAGCGGAGAGCACGGCCCCTTTAAGCAGGGCCCGTCGCCTCGAGCGGAGCTGTCAAGTGCCACCGAATGGGCGCTCGCGCCACCCCACCCCTTCCCGCCCCGCGGCCGCTCGGCTCTCGCCGCTCAACCGCACTCGCCGCCGCAGCCCCCGGCCGGGCCCGGCGAAGCCACCCGATTGGTCCTCGGGGAGGCAGCTCGCCGCGCGGATTGGCTCGCAGCGCCGGGGGGTGGTGTCCCCGCCCCCCGCCGCGGCAGGCCCCGCCCCCTGCTAGGGTAGGCTGCGGCGCGGGGGAAGGAGAAGCTGCCCTTCCGCGGCCATGGCGCGCGGCGGGGGGAGAAGGCGCCTCGCGGGGCGGCGCGCGCCCCCCCGCCACGGTGAGTGGTGCCGCCCGTGCTCCCGTGGGAGCCAAGCCGGGCGGGCCGCACCATCACTGCGGGGTGGGGGGAGAGGGGAGCGACCGGGTTCTCTCGGGGACGAGGACTCCCCCCGCAGGGATGCGGGGGGTTGTCCCGGGGTGCGAGAGGTCCGGGGATTCCCGGGCTTCGGGGGCACCATGGACTCCCCCAGGCAGAGCCGATGTGCAGGCGGTGCAGGTGGTAGAGGGGATGCGCGGTGGGGGGGCGGAGGGCCCGGGGAGCCCCCCCCCCCCGGGTGCGTGGGTGCGAGGAGCTCGGGGAGCCCCGGCCGCGCCCTGGGGAGCACCCTGCGTGGGACGTGCCTGGCACCGCGCTCTGGTGCTGACACCCCCGTGGCCTGGGTTGCGGGCATCGCCTTGCCCTGAGAGAGCCCCCCGGGGGGGGGGGCAGGGCTCTGGCGAGGTGCCCCGGGACGGTGGGATGTCCCTGGTGCCGCGCGCGTCCCCCCACCAGCCGGACACGGTAACCTCCAGGCCGGGTTCTGTTCCCAGGATTTCTCACCGGCCGCATCTCCGCTCTGGGCGATGCGCTGCGTTTAACCTTGCACTGAGAGCCCATCATGTGAGCCTGGTCCCTGCTGGCTCCAGCCACCTTGAGATGTGCTTCCGAATGTTTCCAGATGCGGCTCCCAGGTGGAGTCAGGCTCTCCTGAAGGGCTCTGAAATCTTGGGTCTAAGGTCACTGCAAGCGTGTGGTCAGGTAGGAGCAGGCAGTTATCAGGCAGCTTTAAAGCACAGGGTGGGTTTAGCTTGTCAGGGTGGGAGGACACCGGAGCACGGCCCGGGCTGGACTGCAGGCTGCACGCAGGTAGGTGCAGCGTCACCCGGCTGCGGTGGAGGTGGCTCACGGGAAAGGCTGGCTGGGCAGAGTGACAGGGCCAAAGTGTTTCTAACTTTGTTGCATTTAAAAGATACCCCTAGGTTTCAACATGTTCTTTGGTAGCTCCGTCCTTGACGTGAAGCATGCCAGTCCTCCCCAGCTCCCAGCATGGCCAGCAAAGCTCTGCTTAAACCCTCGCTGCTTTGAAACCTCTGGGCACCACCTCTGGCTGGTGACTTTTGAGTAGGTCTTCGATGCGGTCACAAAATTGAGGGGGAGCAGAGTATTGCCAATTAAAGTGTACACATGTTTTTTTGAAATAAGGAGTTTTTTATGTGAGAACTGCAAAAAAATTCCCTGCAACTGCATGCAGCCACTTTTGGTGCACGTGGAAGTCTCTGGCGTAGTCTCAACTATCAAATTCAAGGATGCTTGGTCTCCTGGGCTCCTGCTGTGAAGCAGTTTGAGAATTCGCCCCCATGGTTAATAGGAGAAGCAGAAACTGCTGCTCTCTGTGAGAAAACACTTTAGCTTTACTGTTTGGTGCTAACTATGTTACTGCTCTGAGCCTGGTCTGAATTCAGAAGTGCTGCACAGAGATGTGTGGACATTCCCTTCACTCACCTATTTCTCTCTCTTTGTGCAGGAAGAGGATTGCTGGATGAAGACTAACCCTAGGACTCAGAGTCAGATGTCAAAGGCAAGTTGGGTTTTCTTGTGAGCAGCTGACAGCATCTACAAGTCCTGTTCCTTGTGGTGGCTCCCGAAGGTGCCGAGGTCCTCATTCAGACATGGCATTTCAAAGGACAGAGGGGATGTCCATCATCCAGGCCTTGGCGATGACTGTGGCGGAGATCCCCGTGTTTGTTTACACGACATTTGGACAGGTACAAGAAGCAGAAAAGGCTTTTTTCTGTCTGGTTCCTTGGATTTTCTCTTTGTGGGTTGCCTGCAGAGAAAGAAAAGTCAACTTTAGTTGAGAGGGACAGAGGCACAGTGGGGTGATACTAGCAGAACTTGACAATTTTCATGCATCCCATCCAAGGAGAACCTTTGGGTTCAACCCTTCTCATCTTCAAAGGCACTAAAACAAAATTTTGGTTTTAAAAATGACTAATTATTTCCCATTGGTAATAATGCAACACTTAGGGCAACAAAGCTCAGCTGTATAAAGGGGTTTCAGAGCTGGATCTGGATAACTTGGATCTCATCTGTTACGGGCTGTAGGCAAACTTTTCAAGGTGCACGTTGAGACTGTGTTCTCCAGGCTCTGTCAAAATGAGGCTACACATTTTCTTTGCTATTAAGTAGTAGTTGTATAGTAGGGGATGAGTTTTGTGGGTGGCAGAGAGAATGCCAAGGGGTCTGTTATGTTTAAGACTGCTTTAAAGATAAAGGGGTGGTGGAATTAGTTTTTCATTGTTGCTCTTTCATATCTTTTGTGTTTAAAGTCTGTCTTCTCTCAGCTGCGGCTTTCTCCAGGCCTGCGTAAGGTGCTGTTTGCCACAGCTCTCGGGACAGTTGCCTTGGCTCTTGCAGCTCATCAGTTGAAACGTCGTCGGCGTCGGAAGAAACAAATTGCTCCGGAGAAAGGTGGCATTAAGCCTGGAGGGATAACAGTGCCCATCTTGCCAACTAGAAGGATCCCTTCCGTGAAGAAAGGTTGGCCTTGCAAAAAGGGGGGGGGGAACCCCAAAGCTTTAAGTGAGAGTGCAAAGAGAATATTATTAAAGTAGCATTCAAGGAAAGAGGGTGTACAGGGAGCGATGGGATCACGGACAGTTGCAGGGCAAATGAGAGGAGAGGAAGACAAAGCAGTTTCTGTGTAGTGCATCAACACAAAATGAAATTAAGAACCTGAAACAGAGTGCCATGGATACAGAGTTAGTGGAAGAAAGAGAGAGACCCTTTACAAAGGTTTGTAATTCCCATCCCCCTTCGCACAGAAAGACTATGGACCTGCTAGCCATGCTCTCCCCCAGCAGTAACAGCTGCGAGCATGAGGTGACCTGGTTCTGTATTGATCTTGGCAATGCTGGGATGACGCCTGACCCGTGGGTCCTGTGCACAGCCGCCTCGGTGGGGCTGGATGGCAAAGGAGGTGGTGGCGTGGGATGGGCTGGGGATGTGGGAGTGTTCCTCCAGCTCCGAGCTGGGCTCCCTGACCTTGGGCAACTTCTTCACCTGCTTGTTTTGGTTTTGGGGTAAGACTGACCCAGCTGCCTGCCAAAGCACTGTAGGGATTAAGCATTAATGTTGTGAATGTATAAAAATCTTTCAGCGTGTTTAATAATATCCAAGAGAGCACCATTATCTGTGCGGGCAGCTGCTACGTCAGTGCTCTGCCGGGCCCAAGGGAAGCTGGAGGAGTTTGTCTCCTTGATACTTTCTGTTTGTACTTGCCTTCTTTCATCCACAGAGGTGAATATTCATCCCACAACCCCACTGATCCTGACTTTCTCAATGTCTTAAATGGAGAATACAGCAGATCCATGACTCATTTCCAGGTGTTGGATGCTGCTGTAAAGTCACACTTGACAGGGTGCTGTTCCCCTCCCTATTCACAGTGGCAGCAAATCCCTTTTGCTTCGTACTAGGTTTTCCTGCAACTGCAGTAGTTCCCTACTGGAACTGTGCTTTCTTGCAGGGGCCACATGTGCACTAGTGCTTGGTGGGACAGCAAGTGGCAGGAGAGCCTGCCTCCATTCTCTGTGTGCATAGGCCAGCAAGCCTAAAAACCTGTTTTTGTGTGACCTTCCCAACTGCAGGATACTCCAGCAAGAGAGTCCAGAGTCCTGGCAGCAAGAGCAATGACACACTCAGCGGGATTTCCTCCATTGAGCCCAGCAAACATTCCAGTTCCTCCCACAGCCTTGCCTCGGTAAGGAGCCTTCTTGGAGGTGCTGGGAGAAGCAGGGCTAGTAGGTGTGTATGTACCTGCTTCTGGCAAGATCACTGTGTTCTTGGGCTTGCACTGACCAAACCTTTGAAAGCAGAACAGGTTATGGTGTAATTAGAGGGCAAGTCCCAATAATAACTTCACAGTGACTGTCTGGAGTCAGGATTCAGGCACCTGACCTGAAATCAGAGCAGCATCTTCCTGTGGCCAGGAGCCCTGAGTATAGCCCACTTCTTTACCAGTTGTGAGGGGCCGCAGCGGGGGGGACTTGCAAGTGGGATATGGCCATGATCCCTCAGGGCTCTCCCTGCTCCCTCAAGGAGTGGGGCTAGGTTGCAGCTGGGTCTCAGAGCAGTAGGGTAGCTCATCTGTTTCCATCCATGTCAGAGGTTTTGTGTGGCTCAGCAGTCCCCTGGCTAGCACAGCCCTCCTGCCTCTATATGGGCTGGTCACAGGTTGACCAACATGGAGCTAGAGCAGGAGACCACAGTGGATATTTCAGAGGATGTTTTGGGCTGTCCTGAGCTACCAGAGGCAGAGAGAAAACTTTATAGCACTTTATAGGTCTTAGTTTGGATTGGAAGCTGAGAAACGTGGGCACTGTAACCTGTGTGGATGCTCAAGTCCAGCAGGGATGCTCTAAAGGTGCTTAGAATTGTATAAAACTGTTTTTTAAAAGCAAGTTAACTACCAAAACCAGCTAGCTCCATTCAGGAAACGGAGCAGTGCGGGAACATGGCCTCGCAGTTTTTCTACCTTTTCTAAAGCCAAGAACAACCTATAAATACAGGTATTTCTATGATTCTATGATTCTATGATTTCAGGCTTGACTAATCAGGAGAAGCCATAACTGCTTACTTCCACCTCTTTGGGACCAAAGGCAGAAGCACTGGGGAGCCTTTGTGGCTTCAGTCCCCATTGCTCAAAACCTCTCATATTCCCATGGGAGTAGCAGGCAGCACAAGCAGCACTCCGCTCTGCAGCTTCGTGCACAGCAACATACCTTCTTGGCGTCACCTGCGGGAACACCCATGTGCTCTGTCAATGTGAGCTGAGACTGGTTAGCAGTGCTGGGACAGGAAAGGGAAAAATCACCCCTTTGAAGGGAGCTATCTGCCAGCAAAGCCCTGCAGTATGTGCAGGTATTGCTTTATTTTAGCTTGTCCTGCCTGGGTAAAACACTAGAAACTGGCCAAAAACTCCTGCTGGCCGTGGTGAGCCTCCAGCAGGCGGCAGTGTTGGCACAGCGCTGGGCGTGCGGTGCTCTGTGTGCAGCCATGCGCTGGCACTGCCCTGGGGGAACTGGGATAAAGTGGGAAGGTTCCTGAGACATGTCAGTGCAGACTAGGCTGTATCCAGCCTGGCCTTTCCTCATCCAGATGCTCTCACATCCATTTAATTCTCCTGTGACCTCTCCCTTCCCGCAGAGTAGTCAGGGCTTTATAGCACTGAAGTGTCTTTCCCTTTTTTCAGACCTGAGGAGGAATTTGTTGATCAAATGCAATGTTTACAGGTTATCTGTAATCTTGGCAGATGAGAAACAATTACAAAACCAGCAAACCAGCCCTGAGCTTTGGAGCCACTGTTTCCCAGCTTACCTAGTGAATTTGGTTGTGGCAGAGGGGTGGGGAGACAGCAGCAAAAGCCTGCCCCTTTTAGCTTTGTAACTTTGTCATAATCCCTTGGGGGACATAACTGCTGACTTCCATGACAAGCAAATGCACCAGTTCAAAACCTGCTATCCATGTTTGTGAACTAGGATCTCTAAATTTTTGCTGAGATCCAGGTTAGAAAACTCTAAATTCATGTTTTCCACTACTTATGCATGGGTGAGGGTAAAAATCTAGAAAGAATTCTCTTTCTATACCCATTTCTCATGGTGCAGGAACAGAGTTTCTGTGACGTTGTACCTGTTACTTTTATGTTGAGGGGGAAAACAGCTCATCTTTCACGCAATTGCAGTTTCTGCATGCTTTCCTCTGCTTCCCTATGTTCTTCCTTGCCATCTGGTAAATAAGTCAGCAGCAGTGAAGTGCTGACGTGCAGTTCTGGATCTCAGGGTGATTTATTAACATTCCACAAAGATTAATCGATGGAGGAAGGGCAAGAGCACATCTGTGAGCTCTTCACTGTAGCTTGTTCTCTTAACATCAGGCTCACGTTTGGACGTCTTCCACTAAGCCATAGGGACTGGAAACCTTTTCTTTCTGTCTGTGTTTAAATTAAAAAACCATCCTACACAGAAGCTGGGATTTAGCGGAATCTGAACGCACTGTGTAGGTCACCAGCATGTCCTGGCTGGGACAGCTTCAGCCTGAGCCAGGGCTGAGCACCAGTTCCTTAAAGGTTGGGAGACAGCGGGTGGGTCAAGCAGTTTCTAACAGTCCAGTACATTTGCACCTTCTTACTTAATTGAGGGAGAAGATAGATCTAATCAGACATGGCAGTTTTGGAAGGCAGTAGAGACCTCCAGAACTGGCTTTGCATGGCTGTTTCATCGTAGATGGAGTGAGACAGTGTCCGGTTCTCCTCCCCAGAGCACAGCTGTGAGCTTGCAACCCTGTTGCTAGCATGCTCTGGCCCCTTATCTTAGGCTCTGGGCTTGCACAAATAAGGTAGGTGGATTCCCCCTAAACCAGAAGGGTGATCTTAAGCACTGTAATTACAAAGATGTAATAAGATGCCTGCTTGAGATAAGAGTTTCATATTGACCTAAAACTAATCCACAAGTTAAGGGATCTTCTAAGAACCCTTTTCATAAAATGACTATCCAGATTTTCACCAGCTCTTCTGAGCTGGAGGAGCTTCTTGAACAGCTTGGATTGAGCATTTTCTTGTTGTTGTAAGAAGTTGAAGATTAAATTCCCCTTGCCAGAAAGGTGATGTGAATTAGCCTTTGGGAACACTTTTTTTTTCTTCCATCTTGTTTTGAAGCAAACTGAGTGATCTCTTCCCTTCTGCTTCCCTGTCCCTTGCTACAGAGTAATGCCCCAATTTGTTTGGCTCAGCCTTTCTTAAAAAAAACAACTCTGGAAGTGAAAATTCAGATTTACCCCTTTCCTCTCTTTCAGACTTCCCCTTCCCTGAAATCACTTGTTTCTCTTTGTTATTACTAAGCAGTACTTTGCCAAATTCCTATTTTTCCATTATACGAGACAGTTCATAGTCGTCATTCATTGTATGATGAGAAAAAAGCAATCTGTGTAAGCTCTGGGAGGGAAAACAAAGTAAAAAGCAGTTTAACTGATACATTTGACATGATATGGCTGCCAATAACTATCCAATCACAGGTTATGCAAACACTGAGCATTGATAGGGTTTGAACACACCATTTTGCTGTGTCAGACTTAAAAGACGTTTATGCACCAGTGTGAAATTTGGAGGTTGAAAAGTTGCAATGTGGATTTTAGTGCTCAGCCCTCCCACGAGGAGGCCTGACTACAAGGAGGAGAGCAGAAACTCCCCTGACTGAAGTCTTCAGCTGTGTTTTTGCCAAATATCTCTTCCTTTGTTTGGATTGTGGTTGTTTCTCCTGCTGTCAGCTTTTTTTTTTTTTTTTTTTTTTTTTTTTGAGAGCTGGGGCCAACATGTACTTCCTGTCAAAATCCCTGTGCCCTTGTAGCAATTGCCTTGGAGTTTTCTGTGGCTGTTTGTCTCCATCAGTGCTATCGTAGCTGGTGCTTACAGCTGTACAGCTGGTGATGCTAGTGATGCCTCACTGTAAGTTGGTTCGGAAAGTATTTCCCCCATAGCTCTCTGAGCTTGCAGGCATTGTTGTGCTGAGTGGAGAAGGGGGGGGTACTTCTCATCTCACCTGCACCTCTCCATGCTTGGCAGCTCTTGATAGTGTTGTGCAAACCCCAAAGAGAAAGGGTTGGTTTGAACAGGATCACAGTGATAACCCACTGTCTTTGGGGGCAATCCAGGAGATAGAGTGAGCTAAGCCAACAGCTCCCTACTCCTGCTCCGATGTTTTCTTCCTATGCCTATTTCCAGCCATGCATGTTGTTACTCCCCATGCCCTGTCTGGTGCTGCCAAAGATCTCCAAAACCAATTCAGCTCCCTGAGCCAGGAAAAAGAGGATTGTTTTTGCTGGATTAGAGAATTGAACTGGCTCATAGAAAGGCCCATGAGCTGGCACAAGGCTGGACTGCAGCTGCAAGCAGGGTGAAGGTTTTCAGATGGGCTCAGCTGCAGGTGGAATAGCAGCCTGAACTGTCAATACCTTCCGCTTCAAAAGCAAGGGAGTACAGATACTGGGCAGTCATTGGGATGGACATGGGGAAGGGGAAGTAGCTTATCGTTCAGGTTTATCTGGTTGTGGTGGTTGTAGGGTGGTTTCATTGCTGATTCTGCCCTTAGAGAGAATTCAAAAGGCTTTTGCTGCTCCTCGCTCTCTTCCTGCAGATAGTAGCAGTGAATTCTTCGAGTCCAACGCCAGCATCGGCAGGTCTGTGGGAGGCCCAGGCAACAACGGATGCTGGAGCAGCTGGTGATTCTAGTGCAGAAAGCCTCTACGTTCAAGGTAAACAAGAACAAGGGTAACTTCACCTGGGAGGGTCATTCCTTTTTGCAAGAGCAGAAATAGTATGTGAATTCTCATTGAGTAATACTGGCACCATGTGGATGTGCCTCTGTGCTCAGATCAGAAGCTCTCTCCCATCCTCGACTTAAACTCAGGCTCTTGATAGCTACAAAATCCCACTTGCACTTAGAGAACAACAGATGCAAGTTTCCCTGTTTCTTTAGTGAATAATTTCCTTCCAACCTACTGTTCTTCAACAACAGGTCGTCCATGGCTCTTGTGCAGAGAACAGTATTTTGAAAGTAATGTGGTCAATGTTTTAATCATTTTGGGGGTATTCTTGTTAACTTCTAATCCAAATTAAACCACATTTAACAAGGGAAAGGACTAGAATAAATATAATCTTCCTCATCAGTTTGGGAGAGGCTTCCCTTTTTGCTGGACTCCTGAGTGAGTGACGACTCACTGTATCACTCTGTTCCTACGCGGTTCTGTGATCTCATGGCTTGCGTTTGGTCACATCGCCAGGCATGGAGCTGTTTGAGGAGGCCCTGCAGAAGTGGGAGCAAGCGTTGACCATCCGGCAGAGGGACAATGCTAGTACCAGCACCCCGATACCCTGGGACAGCAGGAAACACCAAGAGTCCATGTCCGAGGACATCCCAGAGGTAGGTCCTCACTTTTCCCTTGCTTTTGCCAACTGGGGAATATGCTGAAACGTCAGACTGGATATTAGAACCAGTAATGAGTAGGAGATTAAACACTGAAGAGCAAATTCAAGACAGAGTTGGGCCAGACTCTGTTTAAGAGCTGTCTGTATCTGCAGCTTGCTTATCCAGTGTGAGTGGGTGTGTTTTTAATTTCTTCTTCTTCTTCTTCTTCTTCTTCTTCCTTTTTTTTTTTAAGTCTCTCCCCCTCACTCTCTAGTGTTTCTGCCCACCTTCTAGAATCAACATTTCATGTCAGTTGCTGTCATGTGACTTATCAGACAGCAGTCTCATGTAGGAAAAGGGTGTAACAAATACATCACCTGAGAGGAAAAAATAGCTTTTTGCCTGGTGATGTTGTGTCTCTAGCTTACCAACACATTTGTAAGTGGAGATCTTGATTGTTGCTATTGCTTCCTAGGGAGCTGGGAGGAGAAGCAGAGGCCAGCTGCCCCTGTGCATTAATGAGTAAAGCTAAGGGATAACTCGGCAGGGGCTAAATGTGCCATTTGCTGAGCAAATGGGGCAGGGAGACGGGTAACTCCTTCTACCTACAGCTGCAGAGTGAGTATTTTAGGACAGTACCCTTTTGTCTTGGACCTGAGGACTATGCTGGGAAGATAAAAGGGGAGATCCAAACTAGAAAGGCTCAGTGGTGACCACAGAGCTAAAAAGAGAGCAGCTGTAACCCAGGATTAGCAGAAGAGCTAAACTGCGAACTCTGCAGGAGTCTGTGTTGGTGAAAGATGTTCCCAGGCTCTTATAAACAGGGCCTGGTGCACTAAGTATGTGGGATGTTTGTCTTCTGTGGTGGATAATATTTATCCATGTCGAATCTGGATTCTCTTCTTGCTGTCTCTCCTTGAAGCGTCCTATAGTGTTTCTACAACTGCCTTAAAAACAGTTGCTTCATTATCAAAACAGATTTTATGCTTCTTGTTAATGCTTCTGTCTGCTGGGTGAGATATTCATGCAGACACAGGGGTATGAAGGCAAGATGCTGCGTAAGTTTTGTTATTCTCCTTCATTTGTTTTTGTCCCCCTGTCCTAACAGCAAACTTTGCTTATGCCCAGCACCTTAATCCAAGGACTCTTATTCTGTTGTCCAGCTCTGGATACTCTGTTGTATTCAGTACAGAGTTTTCTGATATAAACAAATGTTCCCTCTTGAAATTAGGTAAAAGTTGCAAGTAAAGAGAATTAAGTGATCTGTAATTCATTAAAAGGCCTGTTTTTCTGGATGGCAGGTTAAAGTTCTTTTTTTCTTTTTTAAAAAGAAAAACAAAATATACTGTGAAGCTAAAAATGCCAGTGTTTGTGTAGGCTATGTAGAAGCTTCTCTCTTCCCTTGCATTATTAGCTGTATTGTAGGATTAATGAATTCTGATTTTTTTTAACAGTTAATCTCCAAGCTGTAAATCCCATTTAACTGAAAATTTCTTTCTATATTTGTGCTATCAAGCTGTCTTTGTCCGGTGAGATAATTAACAGTGGCATTTGTGTATGTTCAAGGAGGAGTCCCAGAAAAGGGAGTTTGCTGAGAAGCTGGAGTCCCTCTTGCATCGAGCCTATCACCTGCAGGAAGAGTTTGGGTCTTCGCTTCCATCGGACAGCATGTTGCTGGATTTGGGTGAGCTGGGTATGGGTGCTGGGTTAGCAGTTAATCAGAAGGACTGCTTTTCTCTATATATTTTTATGTCTTTTCTATAAGCCTGGCAATGAAGTGGTGACAAAAGAGCTGTATGGGAGAGTGAGAGGGAGAGCGCAGTGGCCAAGAGCAATAATAGTCCATATAGTCTCTAGCACATACATTTTTTCCCTCTTCTCCAGAGAAGACTCTAATGCTTCCATTGACTGACGGGTCACTACGTCTTCGGACAGATGATGAAGAGAGCTCAATTTCTGAGGACTCCTTTTTCTCTGCGGCAGAGGTGACTTGAGTTGCCAGCTGTATGTAACAGACCAGCTGCTGGGAGGGGAGCCACAAAGACAGTGGATCCAAATGCATCTTGCTAGAGGAAGATGATAAAACATGGAGCAGCAGCCCCAGGCTGAGGCTTTGGAGGTTCACGTTGGACTTTAGGAAAAGCTATTGCACTAGAAGAATGGTGCAGCCCTCCCTATAAAGGCCTGGGACTGTCACTCCCTGGAATTTTTCAAATTTTTTCTGGACCAAACCATGATTGACCTGATGTTGGCAGCAGTCCTGCTTCAAGTGGGAAGTTGGCCTAGAAAACACTGGAGGTCCTTTCCAACCAACATTTCCATGTCATTTTACTGTCTACTCTAGAAAATGTGCCTTAACAGCTAGAAAAGTACTGTAAATCTAACATAATGTGGCTGGGTTGTGTAGATGTTTTAGAGGATATAGAGCTTTGTCAGGGCTGAGATAACTTTAAAACTGGTGGGCAAAGAAATATCTTTGCCTGAAATACAGAGTTTACTTACAAGAGTTTGCCAGTTGAAGAAGGCACATCTTGCTTGTGCGCAGTCTTTGCATATTTGCAAATACTTAACAAGATCATTTTGTTCTTCCCATGTCTCCTGCTATCTTTACAGCTCTTTGACTCTCTTCATTTTGAGGAAATACCATTCCATCTTTCTAAGCCAGTAGCTGCGTATGAAGAAGCTTTGCAGTTAGTGAAAGAAGGGAAGGTTGCGTGCCGGACGCTGAGGTGAGGTGCTGGGTGGAGCCTTGGGTCATTGCGTCAAAGCTCCTTTCAGCAGTGCAGACACAGTGTTTGCCTTAGAGTAGCCCTGAAACTGGAATAATCCGGTGGGGCAGGGGGCTCTTAGCATCTTTCCTGCTGGTTTGGCCCTCTCAGAGGACTAGCCCCAGATTTTAGGACATGCATGTTAAGAAATAGGGTAGTTGTCTCAGGAAATCAGTAGTGAGAAATATTAACTGTTCTGTGTGGCTGCACTGTAGCAGCCTTCGGAGAGGCCTTGTAGCCCCCTGGTGCACTGTAGGAAAGGGAATGTAGTTGTTACTTTCTCCTAGGTAGAGACTGAGATTTTTTTTAGGGGTCTCAGGTGTTAAGCAAACGGGTGTCAGGAAAGCTGAAATGTATGTAATCCTTCCCTTTTCCCTCTAGGACAGAGCTTCTAGGCTGCTACAGTGATCAGGATTTCCTAGCGAAGCTGCACTGCATCAGGCAGGCCTTCCAGGTAAGAATGCCTCAGCCATGCTACTTGTGGTTGGCTGTCCTCAAGCTGGCGGGTTCTCGTGGCAAGTGGCTCTCAGCAGCACCTTCTTCTCTGCCACCCATACAGCAGTGAAGCCTTTACCCCTCTACAGCAAGTAAAAGCAGAAACAGCAGCAGTAGCTCAAGCTTCCCTTGTTTTGCTCTGTAATCCTGGCCCGATCAATTTGATCTGGAGAGGGAGAAGATCTCCTGTTGTCCGTGCCCAGCTCCACAGTGGCTATATGGCTACTAACTTTGTTCATTACAGTTCTGGGAAGGGAAAATTTAGGAAATTCAGAGCTGTACCAAAGCTGCTGCTTCCATTTGGGAGATTTCCACACTAACTGGGCCAGATTCAAACCTCTGCAGTGGAGGAGCAAGGTTCCTGTCTCCTCACTCCAATTCCCTTGCTTGCGAAGTATTTCTAGAGCCTAAACAGAGGGGTCTTGGCCCCCTACTGACAGCCAGTGGCTTCCATGCCTGTGTTATTGCTGCTTCCAGTCTTCCAGCCTAATTTTGAATTTCTCCATGGAGAAAGCAGTTTTGCTTTCTGGACTCCAGCCGGTTAAAGGCTAATGGTACTAGTGTATGCAGCACCGCACTGCTTCCTATCCTATTCTGTCCTTTTTTTTTTTTTTTTTTTTTCGCTCCAAACTCAGGATTCACACAGGCCAAGGAGTTCACAGGAGAATTCTTGTGTTCCCTTTGCAGGAGCTACTGAAGGATGAAAGCAACCAGCTATTTTTTGGGGAGGTTGGGAAGCAAATGGTGACAGGACTAATGACAAAAGCTGAAAAGGTAGGAAGTTTGTATGATCACTCAGCTGTGTCATGTGAACACAGGGAGTTGTGTTCCTCCATCCCATCCTAGAGCTGTGCTGAAAGGAGAACACTTCATCTTCTGTTCTGGTCACCATTATGAGAAATAAGATGTATGTGGTTTTGTTTAACCAGATTCTCTTGTAAGTGGCTCTGTGCAGCTCCAGTCCACAGCTCGATACTATGCCTCATTGGAGAGAAGAGAGGGTACAGAGGGCATCAACTGTCATCCTCCCCAGGAATATGGGAGAGGGAGAAGATAAACCACCTTTGCATCAACTGTGTGCCAGTTCTCAGATCACTGGTTTAGTCACTAGACATCCTCTAAACAGGGAGATGGTGATTTACACAGTGGAAAAAGTGATTCTTACTGGAACCACTTTGTGTATTGGTGCCTCTAACCACTTCCTTGAAGAGAGTTGAGCAATATAGGTGTTTGCAGTCACAGCAGCAGAGCTGGGACTGTCCAAGCCTCTCAGAAACTAATTCTCTCTTTTTGCAAAGCATATTTCGGCTAAAAACTTTGGCCAGGGCCACTTTTTTCTTTTTTTTTTAAACTCAAAATTGATTGGTCAAATTTTGGTGAAATGTCCACACAAGTGTTACCTTCTGATTCCCCCCCCCCCCCCCCTTCTGCTCTCTCCTAGAATCCCAAAGGTTTTCTGGAAAGCTATGAAGAGATGCTGCATTATGCACTGAAGCAAGAGACCTGGCCAACCACTCAGCAGGAGTTGGAGGGAAGAGGGGTTAGTAAAGACTTTCTAGAAAATTGCAGGAGTTGGAGTAACGAATATGTAGGAATGGTTCAGGAGTGAAAGAACTGCTGCTGAAATATTATTTTGCAATTGTACACTGGAGGGTGAGGGAAGTATTGGGATGTTTAAACTTCGTGGCAAATCAGGGTATGTAGTGGACTACTCGAATATATAGGTAAGGAATTACCTCTAACTAGGACTAAGATTGCCTTCAACAATGTCAGCAGTGACAGATTAAAAAAAAAATAAAACAGAAAAACCCTCAAAGCTCTGTAGAGCCATTTTTTTGTGAAGGGCACAGCTATGTAAGATTTGTTTGCCTTTTCCTGGACACAAGATTAGTAAGCCCCTGGGCCAGTCCCTCTCTGATGCCCTGAGTTCTGGCTACTGATCTGAATGAACACAGTTCATCCTTTTATGTCCATGGCAAACTTCTGTTCATTCTGTTTTGCAGTTTCAAACCAAAAGAATAAGTTCATCTCCTAGATGGTCCCTTTATAAGCCAGTTTCCTTTACAGACTCTTCTGTTCTCTGGCAGGTGGTGTGCATGAGCTTCTTTGATATTGTGCTGGATTTCATCCTCATGGATGCTTTTGAGGACCTGGAGAACCCTCCCTCCTCTGTGCTGGCTGTGCTGCGCAACCGCTGGCTCTCCGACAGCTTCAAGGAGACGGTGTGTGAATTGGGTAGACCTTGCTGAGAGCATGGGATCACAGTGCCCAAGCTAGAGAAGGGTATAACTTCAGCTGTTCTGGCTGAGCTGAATTTTCCCTTTAAAAATAACTTGCCTTCCTAAAACTCCAAGCAGCAGACTTCTGGAACATATAAATTGTTTACAGGAAAACTTTCCTTTGAAAGCAGCTGGGTTAGACTTACTTCTCTAGCAGCCATTATCAGTGATGTCATGGAGATGTTAAAAGATAACAATGTATATTTTCATGAGTGAGAATAAGAGGATCAAAACATGGGGAAAAAGTATTTTCTTTGCAGCTGGCCAGTCATTCTGGTGGTATCTCAGTAGACGCTGAGGCATGAATAGCAGCACTTTCTTTCAGTCCTGGGCAGATGCAAATATAAGAATAATTAGTTTTGAGGATGGAGAAGATGCTGGTTGGGAAGTACCTTCCAAGAGTTATCTGATTACAGTCTGAATGCTGGGGTTTTTGCCAGCTGTGCCAGATTGTATTAGCGGTCTTCAAACACACTCTGGCTGATCTGCATAGGATCTGGACTGGCCAAATTTGCTTCCAGTTCTCTTAGATTTTGTAACTAATTTTAGAGTTGTTGGCCACAAAAGGGCCATCACGCTGGCAATACGTTGGTGAATGTTTTTTTCTTCTTTCTTTTGGAAAGTAAACCCAGTAGGTGACTGTCTCTCTTCCTTAATTGTAGGCCCTAGCAACTGCCTGCTGGTCAGTTCTGAAAGCAAAAAGGAGGCTTCTGATGGTAAGTAAAATAAATTAAAATGGAAAGAATGTAGTGTAGCTGAAGCTGAAAAGATATAACCTGAATCTTGCCTTAATACAACACCTAGGTGGTCAAGAGTGAACTGAATCGTATTCTTTGTGATGCTTAAGAGCGCTGGGGTTCTGCTGTCATGTCTTTGCCCCAGTACGCAACAATTCTTACTGAATTAGTTCTGAGTTTATTCTCCATTTTTCTTAATGTGAGGATTCAAAAAAATGTTCCCTACATGGTATTCTGTCTCCTTGCTTACAGTTCTGTAGGAATAGCCACAGAAAACAAGGACTGCTGTTGAATTGTAGTTTCCTTGCTGGCAGTGCAGTGCACTCTTGCACTTCTCTGCTTCCAAGCACTGCCAGTTAACCAGCTTTTGCTTAATGCATTTCCCTTAAACCTGTGGCTTCTTCAGGTCTCACAGTAGATGAGTTCATGGACCTGGAGAACAGGAAACTGCAGCTTCGCAACCCCAGTTGTGCCTCAGGGCCTGTGGCACCTGGCAAGTTTTCAACTCCTATCTCGCAACCAGATGGTATGACTGGGTTTGCCTCATGAGATGATGCAAAGCGTAATGAGAGCTTTGGAAGGTGGCCTGGCACTATCATGCAGTAGCTCTGTTGGCTCTTGATGTAGCACTAGTCACTTCATTCTGGAGAAGCTTAGATATTTGTATGCTCTTTCTTGTGTTAGACCAGAGACTATAATCTCCGGTCTACAAAAACTGCCTGATAGTTGCCTTCAATTTTCTTCAACTTACTTTTCTCCTGGAATAGTAGTTTAGAAACATGAATATAGAAAGCTCTAGTAATCCTTCAAGGGTTCTAAAAGATAAATGTAATTCTACTAGAAGAGATGTTCTGTGTAGCTCTTCAGTTACTGAAATGCTGTGCTTTCTGGCATGGAATTTGGTAGATTATATGGAATAAGCTGGTAATTTTGTCTGAGAGCTGAGAGATATCAGGTTTTCCTTCCTTGTGGCAGGTACCAGATGGCTTTATTTCTCATTTCTACTCCGTATCGGAGCATGTCAGTCCTGTTTTAGCCTTTGGTTTTCTGGGGCCCAAACAGCAGCTATCTGAAGTCTGTGCTTTCTTCAAGGTAAGCTGACTTTTCTGTACCTTGTCTATGTGTGAGTCCTACTGTCCTGTGGCTTAAAGCTTACAGATTGGTGCTTTTGATGGCTTGTTTTGACTGAAATACTACTAAGAAACTTGGCTCTGTACAAAAGCCTTCTAAATATCTCTGATTTTTGAAATGCAGATTGCTGAATTAAGGTTGATTAAAAATTCCCATCATGTTTCACCATGGCTGATAGCAAAAAGAGGTTTGATGAGATCACTTTGTACCATTGTATTGGAAAAGAATAAGGGTATATATGCATATGCTGAAAGAATAAGTTGCCTAAGAATAAGTTGCCATGTGCATAAGATGCATGTGCATCTTACAAGTTACACATTTGTTCATAAAACCTAAATCCATTTTTATTGTTGATGAAATTGTGAGAGGCTGATTCTGCATTCATAGAATATTTGCAGTGGATAGTGCCAAAGAGATTAGTATTGCATTTCTGACTTTAGGAGCTCTGCTGTCCTGTATGATAGCCACAGAATAATACACAGCCTGAAGTGGATCTTTACTTGCTGGTGGACATGCAAAATTCCTTATAGGATTCTCTGCTTGCTGCAGTCCGGGCAGTTGGTATTGGAAAGTGTGAGGGAAGGTCTCCTTACTGTCAGCCTTCCTTGTATCTTTGCAGCACCAAATAGTACAATACCTGAAGGATATGTTTGATCTGGACAACGTGAGATACACAACAGTTCAGTCGCTGGCCGAAGACATTTTGCAGCTCTCACGACGGCGCAGTGAGATCCTCTTGGGGTATTTGGGCACTGAGACCTCCCCTGAGATGAATGGCACACTTCCTGGTGAAAATGAACCACTAAAAGAGCTCATCTGACGTCAATCAGGGTGGAAAAAGAGTTTCATACAAGAACACTTTTCCTCACAGAAGTGGCTAAAACTACCTACAATGGTCAGTGGTGGCAGCAAGACTATCTCAACACACAGCAACCTGGTGGGACCTTCTGCTTTCTGTAGCCGGTAGTGTTTGCTGGGATGGATCCTGGACCACTTGCCAGCTTATGGTTTGAATTTCTTCTTTGTTCCATCTTCGTGTTCTTTTTTATTATTATTATTATTATTATTAATGTATCATATGAACCATGAACTGCCTGGGCCCAGATTTTTGCCCAACGTATGTATGTACTTGTTCCTCCCATGCAGTATCTGGGAGATATTTCCTGATGTTTATGATCACATGGGGAAGCAGGAACATCACTGGTAAATTCTCCACTTCACCTTTGGGTCCTCAAAGATAATTTATGGGGATTTGTTTGCTTTGGGAATTTTTAACGTTATTTCTCTGCACATGAGATGTGTAGACACATCTCTACAGACATTACTGCTGATTTTATCTTATGTTTTAACACATGGAATGTGACTAGCAGAGATTTTTTTCTCCCAGTGAGGAGGAAATACTTCTGTAAAGCACTGAAGTAAAATTCAGACTTACATAACCAGTCTGAAGCTCTAAGGGAGTTGGTCTGCTTCCTCTGTGTTGCTGTTCTTTGCAGGCCAGATGACTGGCTCTGTATTGCGGTCATCCTCACATAGGAGACTGCTGAAGTCTGTGTTTGTTTCTAAGGCAAACTAGTGTGAGGAGGGGGTGGATTTGTATCCTGCCTGTGCACGCACAAACTATTTAACATCCATCAAAGTGCCTTGCTCTGTTTCAGAATTGGCCAGTAACAGTTTTCATGAAGTACACAAGAAGAGACCTGAGTCTGGTGTTGATTGCTGTTATGCATAAGGCAGTAAGAGATGTAGCTGTTGGATGTGATGCAGAAAAATGACTATGTGTGCGAGTAGCTGGAGAGCTGGGGTCAAGCTGCTAGAGAGGAAACAATTTCTAGTATGTAATTCACCTGTAGTAAAAAATATAATATAGTTTTGGGTAGATACTAAATGCATGTGTAGTGTGTCCTTGCAGTGCTGAGAAGGGCTCTGCTTAAATGTTGTGATAATGACTTCAGAACTGGCACCTGAAATCTGGCTGCTTTTGATCGGTGCTGAGTTGGATGCTAGTGTAAGGTAGAAGCATTTGAGTGAGCTGGCCTTGAGGCAGTCCTGGGTTTTGTATGAGACTTGCAGTGATGTGCTTAGTCCTCTAATTATAATGCCACAGATGAAGGCAGAGGGTGCTGCCTGCCTTTTCTTCTGTTTTAGTTCACATATAGTCCCAAATCCCAACCTCAGATTGACGAGGTATTCAGGGAGAAGAAAATGGGGACTTTCACAACACAAGGCTTCACTTTTTTTCCAAAATGATTTGTTACCCCTTGTGTCTATCCCAGGTAATGGGCATAAGTCTTATCCAGCTATGTTTTTGTAAGAGGAAAACTTAAGAATCTGGAGTTTCCGTAGAAGGGGAAAGTCAGTGCATGGACTTGGAGAATATAAATCTTTTCTTTTTTCCTCTTCAGATCTCTGAAGTGAATTCTGCTGCTAAAAGCAGGAAGGAAATAAGCAGGGAAAAAGTAAACAAGAAGGTATGAAATGAGTAGATAATGCTCCTGAGACTCTTGCAAGAAGGCAAGCGTAGAGCATGTAGCACCTGCTGCTCTACAAGCACAACAGACTGATGTGGCATATCCTGAAGACTAGATTAATGCAATAAACAAGAAAATGATGAGGTAAAGTCAGGAAGACTAGTCTTTGGTAAAGCTTCATGCAATAAACTGTTATGAGAAGGATTTAAAGGACAGTAATTGAAACTAGGAGAGGTTTCTGAGGTGTCTTGCTCCTGCCATCATGCAGTGAAAAGAAGAAACAGAGGATGTTGTGTTAGTATGTCATACCTGTTTCACGTGGACTGTGATTCAAAAGTATGTTAAATTCTGAAAGCAAGTTACTTTGCCAAAAATATTTTATAATGCTCTGTGCTCTTGTATGGCTGGTTTAGAAGAAAGAGTAACTTCAGCAGCTTTGTATAGTAGTTAAGAAGATGCTAAAATGTGAATATTAATGTAATAAGCTAGATTGTAATTCTAAAGAATCAGTGCTGTTCATTTCAGACTTTAGAGTTGTTTATGTGTATTTATTCACTGCTTTGAATGTCTTTAGGCCTTGGTGCTTGGGGCAGCCTGCCTGCCTTGTGTAAGGACAAAAACACTGGTGGCTGACTTTGGTCTTTTCATGTCCTCACAGGACAGGATACTAAAACAGGGTCTCCATGAAGCAAATGCTAATTTGCCTTATGGCTTTTTAAGCTAAGAAACGGTAAATTCTTAGTCAGTCAAATGGAAGTAAGACACTTCTATTACGGTTTTATTCTCTTCCTTAGCCACTATTCCAAATAGGTATGCTGCTCTTCCAGTGAAGGTGAAGAGGAATCTTCCTCAAGAGCGCTTAGAGCTTTTTGAAGGTTGAGTTTCCTCCCTCCCCCTGCCAACACTAACTTGTTCCTGCAAAAGTTAAGAAGGTCTGCTGAGACAAACTGATTTTTCCCTTTACTGGGGAAGAAGTGAAGGTTTTCTGAAAGTCCCCTTTGTATTTTGTTACTGCTCTTTCTCCCTCCCCTAGTAAAATGCATTGCAGCTAGAAAGGAAAAGCAAAAGAAAGAGGTGTCTGCAAGCTTTAAAGAATGCTGTTCAGATCACTGGGTTCAAAAGAGGTGTTCCTGTGCGAGAAGCTCTCCCTGACCTGAAGGGTTTGGTAAGTAAACTGCTGCATTAAGCTCCTCCCGACATGAACCCAAGTTGGAGTTCATGCTGTTCCCACTGACCCTTCCAGAGCAGAGCTTGTCTGAAATAGCAGCCACCTCACACACATCTGTTTTGCAGGGTAGAGTAAAAGGTTATAGGTGAGCACTTGTCTGCCCTCCAGCTTAGTAAGGTATCACTACATTTTTTTTTTTTTTTTTAACCAGCATATTGTGTTTAGAACAAAGGAAATACTTCAGTATTAGTAGCAGATGAGATATATATTTGGGTAGAATCTCTAGAGATAAGGTATTTGCCTCTGTTATAATGAACCCTTATTCTCAAGGGGTTAAATCATTCTGGGCTGACACTTGCAAGATTTTAACACTGATGGGGATTTAAAATGGCTTAGCGGCTATAAAATGAAATCTTTCAATAGTTTCTGAAGAGAATTCCAAATATGCATGACTTTCAATCTTTGTGGAGGTTATTTTAACAAGCTTCACTAGTGGTTAAAGTATCTACTCAATACTTTAGTATGTATTTAGAGACTACACCAAATGGCTCTAAAAGGGTCTTTATGATCTTTAAATCACAATTATATTAATAAAAAAATTATGAAGAAAAACCTACTTGTTCTATGTATGAGATCAGTGTGGCTTTGAAGAGCATGACTTGTGCTGCCTCATACAAGGAGGTGGTAAAGCAGAATTTTATTTACCCTTTTCAGTAGAACATTCCTCTGCTATATCTGAAACTAATGAATGTAAACTTGTGCCTATTTTTATTTGCTTTCCTAAAGGTGTAAAGATCCCGTTCTTGTTTCACTTCTTTCTTTTTCTTTGCAGCTATTTTTTTAAATACCTCTAATCTTAGGATGTGGGCATTAAAACAAGTCAAATAAAACTTCACAATCTTGTTTTTTATTTCTAAATGTGTTAGTGAGGCTTGCTATAAGCTCTCAGTCTCAGTTTTCTGATTTAGATGACAGTTCTGGTGATACCTCTTATGTTAGATGGCATAAAACAAGGCTCTTTCTTCCTTGAGTCAAAATGCTAAACTTAAAACAAGTAAAGTCTGAGGGTTTTGTTTGCATGGGTAGTCTTAATGGTACTATAAAGACAAGTCTTTAGATGAAGGGAGCTAGAAAATAAACAAAACAACTCATTGTACTTCTGGCAATGGTTGAAAATTCTGGTGTTACATTTTTCAGATTTCTTTTTCAGTAGTGGTTTGATTGTGTTTGGGTGTGGTGTGGACTATGCTAGCAAGCTGTGATAGAGTGATAACAGAAATCCTAATAAGGGGCAGAATCACTTAAACATTGTCCAAGTTCTTATAGTATGCTTATCAGCCTCCCGAACTATGTGAAAGAAACCCAGACTAAAGACTGTGGCTTGATATCAGAGTTGCCCATCTGCTGAGCTCTGCAAGAAACTCATCTTATTCTTTTGAAGCAATTACAGTATGTTTAAATACTTTCCTTTTCAAGTGATAATGAAACCAGATTGAATCAGATAAGTTGTTTGCTTCCATAGTGATTAAGATTTCATCCATACCCTAAAAAAAAAAAGCCTCTGTTAGCATTACAGTTAACCTGTCATGAACTATATGATATATGCAAATAAAACATGCATGAGTTGTTTCATGCCACAGCCTGAATGTCAGTTGGAAGAGTTAAAAAGGGAGTTTCTCCTCGTTTCCATGGTGCCAGTCTGTATACTCATTACATCTTCAGAGCAGCTTCATGCTTTCTTATGCTGAAAGAACAGAGCAAAGGCTGCTCTTTGTATTGACACTTTATTCTTATATTCAGGAAGGAGTGGGTGAATACAGCAATGAAGCCCACAATTTTCAGTACTTGTCATGGTACATAGATCAAATGTAATCCACTCCGCCAGCATAACTTTATATTCTGGCACTTTCAATAGCTTGGAAAGGTAGAGATTTATTTAACTTGAATAATGAAAGCAGTAAATCATTCATGCTACCTTTTATCAGTCTTCTGAAATAAACCCAACTTCTGCAGTAAATATTTATTCTTTCTTTCCAAATAATAGGACCTTAATGCTATTTTTCTTCTTGGAAT
Organism: Rhea pennata; assembly: GCF_028389875.1. Classification (NCBI taxonomy): domain Eukaryota; kingdom Metazoa; phylum Chordata; class Aves; order Rheiformes; family Rheidae; genus Rhea; species Rhea pennata. Next base: position 8,708,286 of record NC_084680.1, read on the forward strand.
GCCAGGAAGAGTGTCAGTTTTATGGGGCAGTTACAATTAATTGGACAGAAATGTAATTGATATCTGAAAACAGTTATCTTACAACAGTACGAAAAGATGGAGCATTCTCTATATTCTGAAATCTTCAAGATGAGCAGCGTTAAGGGATAGAAATTCTAGCCCATGCACTTTCTCACCATCTAAAAATCCAAAGCAAATCCTTGCCTCTTACCTAGGTTCGTAACTTCCCACGCTACTCTTGCATCTTTGTTTTCTGTAATTTCTTTTTAACTTGAATGAGCTTTGGTTTGGGGCTCAATGCATATTTGCTTTCTGCAAGCTTTTCTGTATATTGTTGCTAACTAATCTCTCTTTTGAAGTGCTGCACTGTGTGTGTTCCGCTTCTCGCTCATGTCCCTTAGGTAACATTATTATGCTGCATAAAATACAGGTCCTCAAAGTGGGTGTTTTCAGTGGTCAGAGGTGTAAAACCCGTATTGCCTGAACTAGGTGTTTCCAGGCATCTGCAATACTCTTTTAAAGGACACACAGAGCACCACCACCAGCAGCCTGCTTTCTCTTGAGATCCTGCAAGGGACTTACGCTCATGCTTTATTTTTGCATGCATGTACACACATGTGCTATCCAGAAAGCTGCTGGTCCTTTACAGAACTATGAAGTAGATGTGGCTATAAAAATCCATCTTCTTCCTGTTGTTAAATACAGATAAAATAGATGTTTTCAACAGATCTTAGAACGTGTTACACAAAATAATCTTGCTATGTACTATTAACTGTAAAAATATAATTTACAAAATGAACACTTCAATTTTTAAAATTTAACTCTCACCAATGTAAATGGTGACATGAGAGGAAGAGAAGTTCCTGGCGTGGTTTGGTTTTCATTCTTTGGCTTGTGCTTTGACAAGCGGACCAGAAGGGGAGGGAACCCTTTGCACTGCCATCCCCTAAACTTTCCCTTCCCAGGCCCGAGCCCTTAGTGGGAAGAATGAAAGGTGGGATGGGGGAAAAAGATCCATGATGTGGGAGCAGGACAAGTACAAGAAGTGAGGCTTGTACCACGGCCTGACACCCCCAGCGTGAGGCTGGGAGTGTGGGGAAGGCAGGAGGGTAGTGCCTGCTGGGTGGGCGCACTGCCCACCCCTAGCCCTGCTCTGGCACACGCTGCCTCGGGGCCGGCCCGGCCGTGGCGTCTCAGGGTGGTGCTGGTGTCCCAAGGCGCCGCGGCGCGGGGAAGGGAGCGGAGGCCATTTTAACGACCGCGTTGCCAACAAGCCCCCTTCCTCAGCCCCCAGGGCCAACCGCCCCAGCCGCGCTGCTGATTGGCTAAGAGAGCGCGGGAATGCGAGCTGGTGATTGGCTAATCTGCATTATTCCGCTCGCCAATGAGCGCGGCGGCTGACGCCCGCCTTTCTCCCGATTGGTTTTGTCGCTACCTGCGCCCCCCTTGTATTGGGCAGCGACGCTAGTAGCCTATTGGCTCTGCTGCTCCCCGAGTTGGATTTTTAATTGGGTGGCTATGGGTTGGCCGGTGCCTCACCTGCCACGCTGTGTTATTGGGCCACCGCTCTCAGCACCCCCGCCCATTGGTCGCACCGCCCCGTAAGTGCGCTCCGATTGGCTGTGGTGGCCCGGCCCGGTATCCGGGTAAGATGGCCGCAGTCGGAGAGTGCTCGCTCCCCGCTCCATGGCGGCCGGTCTCCTTTATTCACGTCGAATATCCCGCAGGTAACGCTCCGCTTCCCGGCCCGCGCGGCCTCCCCGGCGGCGGCACTGCTCCCCGCGACGGGCCCCGCCCGCCACTCCACGGCAGCGCTGAGGGCTGGGCTGGCAGCTGCGAGATAGTGAGCCATTGAGCCGCTACCGTGAGGCGGCGAAGCGCGCCTGCGCACTGGGGCGGTGGGACTCGCTGCCAAATAGTGCTCCGCGGCGAGTGTGTGTGTGTGTGTGTGTGTGTGTGTGTGTGTGTGTGTGTGTGTGTGTGTGTGTGTGTGTGTGTGTGTGTGTGTGTGTGTGTGTGTGTGTGTGTGTGTGTGTGTGTGTGTGTGTAAGTGTAAACTTGGCGAGGCGCTGGGCTCTAGGGGCTGCTGAGCCCCATGTGGTGAAGGGCGCCGGGGGGGGGGGGGGAGAGGGACACGCCTGGCCTGGCCTGGCCTGGCCTGGCCTGGCCTTCCCCTGCTGCCCTCCCCTCACCCCAGCGCTCCCTCGCCTCCCTCTGGCGTTGTCTCACCGCTTCGTTTGGGGGCAGCGCCGCGCTGCGGGGCGGGAGGCGCCCGGGGAGCAGCCACCCCGGGTGTCTCGCAGGGCCGCTTGTGGCCGAGCGCCTCTTTGGGGTGGGTGGGTGGTGGGGAGGCTGGTGGGTCCTGTGTGGGATGAGCTGTCCTGGCTGGTGAAGGGTCTGTGCCCTGTCCTCTCGGCGCTGCGTGCTGGTGGCCCAGCCCAGGCTGTGGGAGGGTGAATGCTGAGTGTGCAAGGGCAAGCTGGGTCACTGTGCACACAGGAGCTGCCTAGGCAGAGTCCTGTTTGAACAGTGGTCTTCACAAGCTCCTCTTCAGGTGCAGTGCCTGTGCTGTTTGCTTCTTCTGGTAAGATGGGGGAAAAAAACTCTAGTTTTTGGCTGCTTGTTACAATCGAAGAATATTTAAAAACAAACAAACCCCCCCCCAAAAAAAAACAGTATATGAAGTGTCAGTCCTGGCAGTGTGGTCCAAACCAGATTTGGTGTTAAGACAGTTCTTTGTATTGCTAGTTCTTATATCAAGTTCATAACTTGTCATAAAGTGTTGCTGCAAGTCTTATTTCAATAACTAGATTTTATTTCCTGATGAACACCCCTCTCACTAGTGCAATACCTGAAGCTTCTAGAGTGCTTAGGGATCCTCTGGGCTGGAGAAGACTTGCAGCATGACGGCACTAAAATCTGGCATTGAAAGTACAGTTTTATCTCTTAAATATGGCTGCTTTATTATGATTTCTGTGATGCTTTGTATGAAAGATCTATGCTTCCTTTTCTTTCTTGCACTTTCCTTCCCTTTGTGCATTCTTCTTCTGTCTTTTTCCCTTCTTTAATATATCAATGTGAGGGTTTGAGAATTGGGTTGGGGGGGGGGAGAGAGGGAATAATTTTTCCAATAGCACTGGTACATTTGTCTGTGCACCTCATCTCCTTAGTCAAGTCTGGCAGTATACCCAGAGTGTTCTGTACACTATTTGTTGGATTGATTGTGGAAGAGGCATTTTGAAACGGACAGGTTTTGGCCCACCAGGGTTATCTTGCAGATCTTAAGGGGTGTAATGTAACTCCTTTATTTTCTGTCTATATTGCTTGCTTTTATGATAGCAAAATGGAGAAGATGACTGAGTTTCCCTGGCTGAGGGAGAGAATTACCAACAAGATTAGAGTTATGTTTTTTTAGGGAATTAGTATTTTATTGGTGTTGGATAAAACAGATAATTATGGAAGCCTATAAAATGGAGACAAAGGATTATAACTTTAGACTAAGCTAAGTAAAGACACTTCTATATCTCCAGCCTTTTTTTAGAAAAGTGAGTCGTGTTAAGATGTCAGGTGATACTTTTATCTGGACTTGGGAAAAAGTGTTTTAACTTCATTTAGAAAGTTGTTTGTGTTCTGTCTGTGTAGGTCTTAAATCTAGGTCTGTGAAGTGTCTAGATAATACGTATTTATGAAAGAATAATGCTGGCAACATCCTCGGTATAATGGAGTTAATGTAACCTTGTGCTGATAGAGAGGGGTCAGAATGAGAAATAGATACTGCTTCTACCAGTGTGAATTATTAAACTGTTTTGGCATGTCATATGCTGTTGTGTGGCAGACTCTTTTCTTCCCCTCCTTTCTCTTTCCCTTTGCTTTCTGTTGGTGATCCCAGAGAGACTGCTGGCCTTGAGTGCAGCATGCTGAGCCACTGTGGCAACTGGTTCTTAAAATCTCTTATCTTTTAAAGGCTTTCAGTGCAGAACTGCTGTTATTCCAGCTTTCATTTGCCATGAGTGATGCTTCCTCTCACTGTGACCGGTTGAGAAGTAGTCACTGCTGATTTCTGTGTGTGCTGGATGAAGTTAGCTCTTAAGCTTCTGCTTGTAACTGCGATGGGAAGAGAACTCCAGAAAGGTGCTCATCCGCCCTGTCTTTATCTAGCATTTCCTTATCAGTAGTGATATAATTCAGACATAGTACTGAACACTGAAAAACCATTTTTACTGCTTGTGTGGCTGCTCAGTTCTTTGGGGACTTCTGTGGTGTTAACTTTGCGCGAGATCAGACGAGAAGCAGCAGATAACCATTGGTTGAGTCAACTGCAGACTGGCATAAGCAATGCTGTCTTTAAGGAATAGGTGAAAACTATTAATGATCTCAAACCTAGAGAGAAGAAAACAGCAGTGGCAGCATTATTTGACAACACGTTAAGGCATATGGCTTAAGAGGATAGACTTTAAAGATATTGTCCTGATAGCACGTTTGGAAATAGTTGGTCCTGGAGCTGTTCCTATTGGCAACTGTACTCGATGAGACCAGAGGATAATTTGGCATAGTGTTAAGGCCCTGATAGGAGCCAGTAACAGATGCTTCATGGAAAAGGTATGAGGAGTACGTATGCAGCAGTAATCCTTCCGTGTGTGTCTTTCCAGTAATCAGCTGGTGACTGCATCAAAATGGTTATCTCCTTTGATTGATCTGTAAAAGCTATGTATTCTGTGAATATATCTGATTGCTTTTTGAACTCATTTTTGATGTGGATATCCTCAATGTCTTTGGCACTGAGTTTTGCAGCTTTTAATTAAAAGTTGTTTTCTTCTCTGCTTTTAAGTCTGCTGGTCACTAATTTCATTGAACACCCTCTATTTTATCTGCAACGAGAGATAACAAATACTTTACTTCTTCCCCCCCGCCCCCAATATCTCTCATGATGCTTGGGGGACTATTATATCCTCTCTGTCCTCCTGTCTCAGTTAAAAATCTGAGTTCAATATTTCTTGAATGGATACTGTTCTGTACTGGTTGTTTTTGTCCCCTTTTTATTTACCTTTTGTGTTTACTTTTCTTTAGATGATATGACCAGAGTCACATAGTAAATTCTTAGTGTTGCAGCAGTAACTTTTTCTTTTCCTCTCTCAAACGTTTCATTGCCTTTTTAACTGCCAGAGTGCGTTGGATTGTTCTATAATGATATCAGCTAACACCAAGTCAGACATCTTCTGTTTGATAACAACTAAACTAAATTCCGTCAGTGTGCGTGTATAATTAGGATTGTTTTTTTTTTCCTATATGCACTACTTCGTGCAAAATAACTTCGCAGTCTTAAAACTCATCTTCAATGACTTCCTGTCTGTAGGTTGAGTTTCACTGGAGAAATGTTGAGTTCCTGGTTTGTCTGGATTTTTTTAATTTAAAAACAGCAAAACAAAAAATCGCCGTCTCTTCAGTGCAGCTGGGATTCTTGAAGCTCTGGGACTTTGGACCTCTGGGCTCCTCAGTACAAGAGCAACACGGAACTACTGGAGAGAGTCTAGCGTAGGGCTGGATGATTAGGTGACTGGAGCATCTCTCTTGTGAAGAAGATGCTGTGAGAGCTGGGCCTGTTTAGCCTGGAGAAGAGAAGACTGAGAGAGGATCTTATCAAAGCCTACAAATACCTTAAGGGAGGGTGTCAAGAGGATAGGGCCAGACTCTTTTCAGTAGTGCCAGGTGACAAGACAAGAGGCAACGGGCACAAATGGGAACGCAGGAAGTTCCAGCTGAACGTAAGGAGGAATTTCTTCACTGTGAGGGTGACAGAACACTGGAACAGGTTGCCCAGAGAGGTTGTGGAGTCTTCTTCTCTGGAGATATTCAAAACCTTCCTGGATGCAATCCTGTGCAAAGTGTTCCAGGTGACCCTGCTTGAGCAGGGGGGGGGTTGGAGTAGATCTCCAGAGGTCCCTTCCAACCTCAACCATTTTGTGATTTTTGTCTGGGACATAACTCTTTAAGGGGAGAAAAGAGAAACCTGGCATGGTAAATCCTTTCATTGTTGAAGGACAGAGAATCTTGCTGTTTCCTTACATAGGAAGGATGACTTACCAAGGACAGGCAGAGCTGGAGAACCAAGTGTGCAGAGCCAACTAATTGGTGAAAAGATGAATCTGAAAAAAAAAGGTGTATGCAAACATGAGTGTGTGTACTTTTGCTGAGCTGTTTTTGTTGCTGTTCAGTATAAGCATGTGTAGCATTCTTTAAGAATGCTTGTCCTAATAATCCTTGTTGTGATTTGTTTGGGGCAGTGGCTGTGCAGTTAGGGCTCATCTCATAGCTAACTAATACCTGAAGGAAACAGAAATTGTTCAGTTGTGTCTGTCTGTCCCTCCATTTTTGCGCTAGGTATTGAGTCTGATCTTGCTGTGGAAGAGTCATGTCTAATATATGCCTTTTATACCATAACTTAAAGCCTCCCTAAATGTATTTTGCTGACCCTATCCTGATGCCACAAGCTGTGGCACAAGTAGAAGAAATAATGATCCATCATGAATATTTACTGGGATACGTGAAAGCACTGCATGTTGTCTGTGCGTCTTGCACATGTATGTCTCGTCAAGAACATACAACCAGCAGAGCTGCCACAGATAGGTGCTTTAATAGGAAGCAGTGGTGGCAGTGGTAAAGCTAGATCTTGTGGTAGGATGTGGTTAGAGTGCTATTGATTCACTTTTTTTTTTGTTTTTTTTTTTTGTTTTTTGTTTTTACATGCAGGGTAAGCTAATGTGGTAAACCCTGGCTATTTCTACTGGATGCAGGAAGGATGCTGGGTAAAATGTTGAATTAGATCAGAAGCAGATACTGAATGAAGTCTGAAGAAATGGTGTGCTTCAAAGGAAATACTATTCATTCTTGAGTGCCTAAAATTGAGGTACTTTGGTTTAGGTATGTGTGTGTGTATATATATATATTCATATATATATTTTAAAAAAGTAACTTCCATCCTGAGCCCCAAATAACATCTGGAGAAGGCTGGAAAAAAGGGAGGGGGGGGGAAGCAAGCTTTGTATTAAATAGGTTTTCCTCTTACGTTCTACCAGAGGTTTTGATGATTTGGGTAGGTTTTTTTTTTTTTTTTTTTTCTTACTGGTTGTAGGAGCTTCTTTAACATTTCTAAGTTTAGCAAAATTAATTTTTAAAAAAGGCAAGGAGGCTAGGATCTGCTTGCTAGATCTGTCTGGATGTCATACTGTTAGGGCTCCTGTGACTGCCCTTTCCCTAAGAATCGGTCTCCGAACGCACTGGAGCGTGAGAGTAGATAGAAGTGACATAACTAGCCGTGCTCTGAGGCTCCGGGAGCGCTGCGTGGCGATGGGAGCTGGCCTTTCTGTCGGAGCTCACCGTGTTTGCGTTCTTCACTCGGAATTTCCAGTCATTTCAGAGGTGGTGTAGCTTAATGTGCTGATGTAGTGAATACATTTGACAGTATTGAATTTTTGGTGTAGCTCCCAGGAAATAACAAAACTGTTGCTTTCAGATAATGCACATCTGCTTATTTGCCTGCTCCCCTAGAAGGGGAGGCTCTAGAAATGTTTCTCTTTGACTGCTGTTAGCTACAGTAATGCAGAATACTATTAATACTCTCTGCATTCTAGTCTAAATGGATGGAGCTGAAACGTTTGGGGAGCTGCCGTGTGCCTGAGTAAAGGGCTGGTACTCTGCCTGGAGGCAGGAGCTGGAAGTGTTGGTAGGGTTTCTGCTTCTCAGCCTTGGGTTCAAATGCAGATTGTGTGCAGCTGAAGGCTGGATGACTTGATTCATTGGGGATAATATATGATAATGTAGAGGAGGATTTTGAGTTTGACATGACTGATGCTATTTAAGTTAAAGTCTGCTTCCTCATGTATTCTTGCACAGATGGCAGAAGAAGTAAAATTTTCCTGAAAAGGCAAATAATCTGGTTTGGTTTCTACTTGACAAAACTATGGCTTTTAGTCTTAAAGAGAAATTCTTTATGTACTGTGGGTTAATGGAGTGAATGATCTGAAATATGGTGATTCCTGAATGAGGAATTATCTCTAGTTGATAACACTGGAATTGAGACTACTGGGAAGCATTTTCAAAGCTTTCAGGTTAATCTTGGTTGCCTGTTGGTTCTCTTCTTCAGCTTGTGGTGACTTTCTCATCATTTAAGACTATCATTTTGTAGGGTGTCTGACTTGTGTAAAACTGTAAGGGGCCTGATTCTCCATTGCCAGCTAACTGACTGTCACTTACCTCAATTTTGCATTTCTGTAATATATTGTTATTCTGATTTGGTAGCATTTGGCACTCACTTAACAGCTGGGTAAATGCTGCATATCTTTCAGGAAAAGAGTACTGGTTCAGTGTCTTCTAATGCTTCTCTTTCTTTAAGAAAAGCCCCCAAAAGCCCTCACTCCTATGACAACCCAGTGCTGTTAGGGTTTTTTCCTCCAGCTCTTCCAAATTTCCCTGGCATTATAAATTAAAACTCTTTAAAATTCTTTCACATAGTTGGTTTCCAAATCTAACGTGGAGTTGAGCATTTAAGAGGAGTCCGTGGTGGATACCTCAGGTAGCCACAACCAGGTGCCAGCGTTAGCAGCAGCATGACCTTTGTATCAGTGCGGTAACTTTTCAGTTGCGATAGTGAAAGGCTGAGGCTAAAGTCCATTGCGCCAAGTGCTGCTTGAAAATATGGGTGCGTGGGTTGTGGAGACTTGGTATCTTGCAGTGGAATTGATCTAGGAATGAGTCCAATGCTTGGCCTTGCAGAGGCATCCTGTTTCCTTTTGAGAGGAGGGAGGAAAGATCGTAAATTTGTGGGAGGACTGATCCTTCTGTGTTCAGTGATGAGATGGAGAAGATCTAGTCTCCGCGATACAAAGTCCCCTGTCTCTTAAACCGCTCCCTGAGTTTGTACTGCATTTATTAGAGTGTCTGCTGCCTTTAAGGGTTTGCTGGTAGCTTGCTCTTTCTCCTGATGGAGAACTGTTGATCTCAAAGTGAAATGGGTCTGGTAGCTTTCTGTTTCTCTGCATTTATGCTAACATCTTCTCGCTAAATACTTTTGTATGTGCCCTTTTTTCAAGGAACAGATGGACAAAATCTTGTGTGGCTGTTCTTTACTGTTTGCCTGTGTCTGATCGTTCGGAATAAGGTGCTTTGGGGTCCCTTGCATCCTCTTGTCAGCCCCGTTGCTGCTGCCAGGCCCTCCCTGGGAGTGGACTAGCTCCTTGGGGTGGAGGCCCATAGTCACTTCTGTATGGTACAAGTGGGGCTGCTGGTAAAAAGTAGGCTCCTTTTCTTCCTTTTTCTTTCCTCCTATGCTTAGCTATTTAATTCCTCTCTATTTTGCTAATGGTAGTGTTCGTGCAGACACATGGTGATACAGATTAGGGAGCTGAAAACTAACCCATTTTAGGAAGGGAAGTGGAAAGATTTGTTTGGGGAGGATTTGCTGGTAATTTCTGGCACAGAGAGGCAGTAAGTGAGAGGGAGGGAAAGATGCTGCCGCTTTCACAGAAGCCTCCGCTTGTGTTGGATTAAAGTGACTTGTGGGCCCACACTGGTGGTCGTTGCAAATTAGCTAATGGTAATATCTGCTGAATGATGCCAGGCTCCTCTCATCCCTTCTCTCAAACCTGAGTGTAAACGCTACTGCCTTCCCTGCCTTGCTTCTCACAGGCTGGAGCAGGAATAACCAGTCTGCAAAACAGTCTTGTCGCTTTCCTACTGCAGTGTTGAAACTATCCCTCTGCTTTCAGTGAGTTGGGGCACCAGCTGACCCAAGTCCTGGAGGCAGGCAAGTATGTATAAAGTTCAAACCGACTTGTTTCTTTCTGTTTGTCTTGTTTTTTGTTTCCCTAGGTGATTTCTCTGGTCAGCTTTTAGCTTATTTGAGTCTTGGTCCAACATTCATTATTGTTGGTTTTGTAACACTCATCATATTCAAGAGGGAGCTTCACACGGTGAGTCCTCCTCTTTCTTCCCAGCATCATCTTATGGCAAAAAAATCTTTCTTTACGACCTGCTGCTCTTGAATTTGCTTTATTTCTGGGGGTGGAGGGAGGTGTCTTTAAAGAGCAAGTTTAGATAACAGTGATCTTTCTTGTCAAAGAACTGCAGGAGATACTGTCAGCTGTAGCAGGTTATAAGACTGTTCAGCCTTTCACTTCTTGACTCTGCTATGTTTTAGGCATCGTCTATCCACAAGCATCAGTGAGAGAAGACTGAAACTTTATTTAAAAAAAACAAACAGTGTTTCAGAGTGCAAATTAATATTTCTTTCCTCTCCTGAGATCCAGTAGGATCATAGCACTAGTAGGGTCTTCCAAGATGGACAAAATATGCAGGTGCTGCAGGAAGTAGTGTCTGTAACTCAGTAGTATGTACTTTCTCTAGACATTGAGGCAGAAAATGGGATGTAAAATAAAATCCATAGATTTCCAAGGTAGTGGAGATGTCTAAAGGCAACTTCCTTGCTGTGCTCTGAACACTAGGGACAGAAGACTCTTGCTCCTTTCCAAATGAGCAGAAAGGGATTTTTTTTTTTTTTTTTGTCCTACCTAATGCTTTCTCTCTCTGCCCCGACAGGTAGTTGAGAATCAATCTCATAGCTCAGGGCATAGACTGAAAAGCTACTTTGTTGCCTGAAATAAGATTGAGCAGAAGGGAGGCAGAGCACAATCACCAGACAGGATTTTGGTAACAGCGGAAGGGATAACTTAGGGGTGGAGTGTGGATTATGGAATTGAATAGTAAAATCAAATGTTACTAGCTTGCCAGAATCCAGGATACAACTTCTCATTGTAGGCTAAAGACAGCAATTTCAAGATGGAAATTTTCTTGGGGGGAAAGCCAGAACACCTAAAAATCCATCTTTTTAGCTGTTTACCAAAATAGTGATGTGTGCACTCCCCCTGTTGGTCAGTTAAAAAAAAAAAATCATTATCCATTCAAATATTTCCTGTTTGAAAATGCAATTTTCTGCAGTTGCTGGTGGAAGTGTACTAAAGCAATGGCTGTAACTGCTATATAGTATCATTTTTCTTTTCTTTTTCCCTGAGAGTCATTTACTGAAGAGATGTGTGCACACAATGTGTTGTCAGGTGTACAAAGTAGGCTGAAAAAATGCTTTTCTTTCTTAGCTATAGAATTCTGAGATTGTTGGGTTTTTTTTAGCTCTAATAGACAAGAAAGAAAACTGGAAACTTATGACTTGCAGGCCAGATTTATCAACAAAAAAAAAAGTAGCTGGTCCTTTTAAATAGGATGACGCAGCTGTTTTGCCTTCACAGATCTCTTTCTTGGGAGGGCTGGCTTTCAATGAAGGAGTGAACTGGTTAATAAAAATTGTTATCCGGGAGCCACGGCCCTGCGAAGGTATAGTATGGCCCATTTGTGTCACGGTCCGTGTTTTTGTTTTGTTTTTTTCATTTTGTTTGAATGGAGCAACAATAGTATGGAGATTTAGAGAGTATTTTCCCCTTTGCCTCATGTTGGCTTTGGATATTTGGGTGTAGAGGGCTGGCAGGGCCATCTGAACAGAGACACATCCTGTTAACTCAGGCACATGTGCTCCAGCAGAGTGGTCAGCTTCACCTTTGGAGTGTTCTGGCTGCTGTGTACAGAACAGACCTTGACCAAACTCTTTCTTCTTCTCTTCCCAGAAACCCATTCAACAGTGACCACAAAATATGGGATGCCATCCAGCCACTCCCAGTTCATGTGGTTTTTCTCTGTCTATTCATTTCTGTTCCTTTATTTAAGGTAAAAACTCACTGTCAGGTTTTGGTTGGTAGCATGTTGAAACACTTCAGTAGATGGCTTCCTTGCTGTGTGCCCCTCTTCCTGTTTAGTTGTATAGCAGAATTGAATTGGAGGACCTATATGATTTGCTGTGTGGCTAGAGAGGATGAAACATGCCTATTTCAATCTAAATGTAGGACTTTTAGTTGCAGTTGCTAGAAAGTGAAAGGTAAGGCTGTGCCTCCTGACGCAAGCCCCACTGTGAGTGCGTCTGAAAACAGGTTGTGGATTTGCTCTTTGAGCCTTGATGTATTGACCCTCCAGTGTGAGAGGAAAGGGGGAATAGGGAGGAAGAAAGAAGAGTCACTTTCTTATGAGTCTTCTCTGTTTTGTCAGTGAGGTTGTCTGCAGTCTTTCAGGTAATATATGTTGCTTACTTGCATGATCTTTTACTTTATTCACCGTACTAAGTAGTACTTTTTTTGAGGGGGGAGGAGGCTGTGCTTTTCTGAAATTCTCTCCGGGGTATGGCTCTGTCTTGCAGTTCCTAGTGTGGAGGAAGACAAAACTCCCAGTTCCTTCTAGCTCTGTGGATGACAGAGGACTTGATCTTGGCTCCTTGTTGCATATTCTGTGTGTGCCTTTCATACCAGTTCTGCTAACTGAGCGTTCTGCCTTCCATCACAATAATCCCTATTAACAATTGGAGAGAGAAGTAGGGCTCTCTGTGTTCTCTAACTGTTGCCAGTGGGATAAACTGATGCCAAGATGGTATCGAGTTGCCCATGACCGCATTGGAGTAGAGCTTTTCTAGGGTTTCAGGCATAGTGAGCATAGGTGTATGGACTGGTCAGCTCTCTGGCATGGTGTTAATGGCTTTCTATCTCTTTCAGAATGCACCAAACAAACAATGCGAGGTTTCTGGATTTACTATGGCGACATGTGCTGTCCATCTGCCTTGTGACAGTGGCTTTGCTAGTCTCATATAGTAGGTATGGAGCAATTGTTTGTCTTGCACACTTGTACAGTCTTGTGGCCTTTAACAGCAGCAGACCTGGCACTCTGTATCCTGCACTTCTGATTTAATTCTTGGTGATCATGTTGGACAAATAAGAGCTTTGGAGAGGTTGCAGTGTTGCCATGAGCCCCCTTGTATAAGCATATAAAGGTGCTACGTGTGGGGAGCTGCACAGAAGCGCTTCTGAAACCCAAGATCAGCTGAATGTATATCAAATTCTTATTGGCTCCATTGCCACGCTCCAGACTCCTGCCTAGCTCTTTTCAGCACTAATCACAAAAGCATTTCACCATGTCTTGGCACACCAGTTTCTGTAGCACGTGGACTGCTTACAGCTGACCCAATCTGATTGTGTTTGTTTGAGCATTAGTTAATAAAACATTTATAGCTGTTTTACATGCAAGATTTAGTTATATTAAGATGAATCAAGAAAACGAAATTTTGATAATGAAGTTTATTCCCTTCAGTAGATTTAAAAAAAAAACATAATGAGATCCAGTGGCTGGAAATCAGACAGATTCAGGCTAGAAATAAGGCCAGGTTTTCCACAGAAAAACAATTACCTATTGGCACTGACTGTGTACTAGAGCTGATTCCTTATTACTGGTTATTTTAAAAACTCTGACAGGACACTTTTTATAAAAAAGATATGGTCTAACTCAGAAAAGTAATTTGAGGAAATCTGGTGGTTGTGTGGAAGGAAAGAATTCTGAATGTGACTCATGCAGCTTGTGTGCAGGGGTAACTTAACACATTAATACCACTTTCTGACTGGCTGCAATCACAACAAGTGCTCTGTAGTAGTGCAGCCTTCATACTGTCACATTTGAGTAGCAAAACATGGGGGTGAAAATGCTCTGTTCTTGAAAGCCGTTGAGCCACAGCTTTGATTTGGAGGAGCCTTGTCCTGGTTTTGGCTCGGAAGAAATCTTTTGTAGGAACCAACAGCAATACTTCTACTAATCCACTGATCTGTTGGGAAGAATATAGAGGGTTAAGTGCAAACTGGAAGTGCTTTAAGCTGAAAATGCTGTAGCAGGAAAGGCACAGTTTCTTTCCCCCTCCCTCCGGCATTTTCACAAACATCTGCTTTTAACATCTGGGGGATAGCTTGCTCTGAAATTTAGAGGATCCAGTGGAACATCAGCCCTTGAGTCCTGCCTCCTCTTGTTTGAAAGCCTAGCTGGTAACTTTCTCTTCTACTGCAGGGTTTATTTGCTATACCACACCTGGAGCCAAGTCTTATATGGAGGTGTGGCAGGAAGCATCATGGCCATAGCCTGGTTTGCCTTCACACAAGAGATACTAACTCCTCTCTTCCCAAGGATAGCTGCATGGTAAGTCTTTATTCTGTTAAGTTTATTCCTGCGAGTCTGCATTGCTTAGGTCTGTTTTGTCTATTAAGCAAGTCCCTTAGAATAGGATAATGACAGTGGTGCAGCTGAACTTCCTGGCAAGAAAAGATTTTTGTGATCAACCAGACTAGTTGTACCTTACATCTGAAAGAAGACAAATGCTAGGGAACTTAAGCCTCTAAAACTTAGTTGTAGTGGTGCAAGTCCTCATTGTAAGCAGGTTGCTACAAACTCTTAAGTTATGAATGTTAGAAATGGGAACAGGGATTCCTGGACTCCGTTCCAGCTTTGTCTACTGCACTGTCTATGTTTCTTTGTGTGTGTGTGTGTGTGTATACAAGGGATATCCTTGCCTTACGGGGAGTGGAAAGGGGGGAAGGTTTCGGAAGCTGGTACGTTTCTAAAGTTCTGCTAAAGTTGCGAAGTGTGGCAAAGTGTTGGAGGAAGACACAATACTAAGAAGTAGCTTTCAAGTAGATAAGGCCTTTCTTAATGCTTGATGACCTAGTGAAATTGCAGTCCCATTTAAATTTAATGGAGCCAGGAAACCTTCTATAAGAAAAGGAAAAGAGTATATGTATGTGTATATATAGTCCCTGATTAAATTTAATGAGGCATCTTCTTTGCAGACTGAAGGGTAACAGAATATTAATGTTAAGACTGGACTACTTCTGTGCTATGTTTTATTCTGATCAAAACTGTGTGTGGGGAGGGAGTCTAATTACTTCCGCTTCTCCACCACGTTACTCTTTCAGGCCTATTTCAGAGTTCTTTTTAATCCGAGACACCAGCCTGATTCCTAATATCCTGTGGTTTGAATACACAGTCACGAGAGCAGAGGCAAGGTAAGAGACCTGATGGCTTGAGGGGGGAAGAGCTGTAGTTGGTTTGCCTTGTCAGCTGTAGCTATCAATTGCTTTATTTTTCAGTATGTAGATAGCTTCTGTGGATAGAATAGTGTAGAGCGAAGGAAGACCAAACTGTGGGTTAACTGTGCCTTCTGGAAAGTGAGTCTGTTGGGGTGTGTTGCAGTTGATAAATGTTGCATGAGGAAGTTAATATTTTGACTCCTTAGCCTGTGTTCTGTATAGACAAATGTTTATAGTTTTACATCCACATATAAACTTGGTGCACACTTGGACAGAGTGGCTATTGTAGGACTGTAAACCATAGGAGGGATTGATTTCCCTGCAGAGTATAATGGAGGCAGCCTTATCTTTGTGGAGATGAGCAGATTCTGACTTTAATCCTTTTGTCTTGCCCAATGGTTTGCCACAATACCCTGCGATGGGGTTAAGGGCCACCTTTCTCACCCTGCCCTCTCTCTGTTGCTGTTGCAGAAACAGACAGCGCAAGCTGGGTACGAAGCTCCAGTGACTCGGGAAGCGTGTGGACCAGAGTGCACGTTCTAGTTGAGAAAGACAAGAGCAAAGACAAGGGAGCAGCAAGGAGCCTTTTAACAGATGGACCAAAGGAACAGGCAGGGACCATACCCAAAACCTGAAAGCCTTTGCTCTGCTTTAGCAGCTAGCTGGATGCTCCCTGATGCATGTGGGACCGTGCAGGAGTAAAAACTCATTTTCAATACAGATGCACATTGCCGGTTGGAATATACCATCATGTCTGCGTCAGGGGAGGGGGGAAAAATGCCTGGTGTCTTGTTCGGGGGAGGGGAAAACCAAAAACAAATGATTTGTGAGTCTTTTTTTCTCTCAGCATGAAATATACACACTATTTATTTATTTTTTTAAATCGAACTATTACTTTTGGGGTGGGTGAAGCGTTGATTGTGCGTTTTGTTTTGCTTTTTGTTTTTTTTCTTTGGAAGAAGATGACAAAACTAATATCAAGTTGATCGTGCTTAATTAGGACTTTTAATTTTTAAAAATCCTTGGGGGGATGACTAGAATGGGGGTGACTAGGTGGAAGGGAGAGGAAGGCTTTCTTTCCTTTCTGCAGCCATTTTGGGAGATCATAATCAATTCCAACTGCACTTTGTACACACAGGAGGAGAGTACTAAAGATTTGCTTTTAATGCTAGTGATGGTTCTGCAGGGAAGCCTGCACAGATTCCATTAAGGGGAGTGTGTGTGTGCGTGTGTGTGTATAACAGAAAAAAATGAAATATACTAACTTTTTTTCCACTGCTGCTCCTGTTGTGTAATTAGCAAGATTTTTTTTTTCTTAGAATCTCTTTTAGGTGGCAAGACTACCATATGCCTCTCATGCTTACCCTATCTCTTCCTTTATACTTTTATTATCTCAGGGTTGCCGTGGTCTGTACAGTTGTTGTACTTAGTGTGCTATTGATGGTGCTGGAAAGCCACTTGATTTTAAGCAACGTGATGCTCCAAAAAGTCAGCCCAAAGCCTTACAAAATTCAGTTGTTAACCCCTGCCTTAAACTCTGGATTTTCTGTTTGTTTTGGTTTTTGTTAAAGCTTCAAGGGTAGACATTTTTTAAGAATGAATAAGATGACAACTTAAACTAGCTCAGCTGCTGTCTGAATTATTTGTGAAGAGTCCTGTTTGAATCCAACGATGAACTTAAGGCAGTGAGGTTGTCCTAGCAGCTACTCCTACTTGTTATGATGGCTTGGTCTTGGTTTTGCAATAGTAACCTTGAATGCTGGTCTCCTACAAGTAGGTTCCGTTCTTACTGTGTTAGAGCAGTACTCTTCCTTCTTGCTTTCCGATTCGTTGTTTGCTGGTTGGCTCGCTGGACGCCATGTCTCTGGGAACGTGCCCAGCAGCTCTGCATGCTGGTGACACCTAGAGCTTCTGTTGTCCATCAGTTAATGTGGCAAGGGCTATACTCAAAGTGCTTCAGGGCTGTGCATGGACACTTTCTGTATTTCTCATATAATGCAACGGTTCAAGTGTTACTACAGAGAAATACTTATTCAAAGCGTAGTTGACTTGAACCGTCACAGATAAAGGTCAGCTTCTGAACTGGCTCAAAGGTCGTCTCTGTGCCTTTGGTACAGTCCTGTGGGCCGAGGTAAAATGACTGTCTCAGTCTTGCTGCCTGTTTTGGTATCTCCACTCTGAAGAGATTCCTGCATTATAAAGATGCTTGAAGTGGGATGCGTTTCACTTTGATATTTAAAGTTTTCATCTGTGCCTGTTGCCATAGGAGTGTTTGTGCTCATACAGAGTGGGAGTTGGCTGCTGTAGAAACCGTTGGACAACCAGAGTTAACTGGTTCTCTATCAGAAAGCGTTAACTGTTTTTTATCTAGATCAGAAATGAAAGCCACTTACATTCCTGTGTTTAAGTATCTCTTGAGTAGCAAACTCTGAAATCATTTTTCAGTTGTTTTATTTTTTCACGCAACATGAGCAGTGCTGTTTCTGTTAACATTGGAAGGACCTGAGCACTGGATCTGCTTTGAAGGTGCATCAGAATAAAGAGAAATCTTGCAGCTTTTACAGGGATGTTAGATGTGGCTTAGAATAGCTCTATTAAAATGAGAACAGGGCATCAGGAAGGGCATGTGACATGGCAGTACCATATGTTTGAGTCTGAAAACTGATACTAATTACTTATTTCTTGCAAAGCCAATTTATTCTTTGTTCTTTGCTTAAGTTAACTTACAAAGGAAGAGAGGGGATTGCAGCTCCTTTTCCTAGAAACAAGCAGATTGCTTCAAGAGCAGCTAGCATCTCCTTAGCCTCTTCTATAGCAACTGTTGTAAAAGACAGCTGGAAAAACTATGTGTATAAATGCTGATTGAGAACCAGAGCACAGGGGAGAAGTTTCATCTCCTTACAGGCAACAGTGTAGTGTATAAGGCTGTACCACTTCATGTTACCTTCAAACCCAAGCTTCCTACACTGATGCTTGGGAGTAAAGGAAAAGAAGAGCTCTTGTAAGAGGTGGTAATAAACTCTCCATTGTTCTTTGCTAGTTGTTGTAATCTGCATCTTCTGCCTACTTCTGCTGTACCTTTCTAGCAAGCTTTGCAGTACTTGGAATAGTTCTTTAGTGAGCCCATGTATTTTCTTAACTCAGTGATGCTGTGTGGAAAAGATCTCAGCCTTACCTTATCTTATGCTTGTATGAAGCCTCCTGCCTCTAGTTTTCTGAAACAAAATATTTTCTTTGGAATACATGGCTTTGCAAGCAGTTGCTTTCTATTTTCTCCCCTGTATTCAAGAGCTGGATGGAGATGATAAAAGGAAGGTGATAGACCACTGTGGTTCGTTGTTCTTGCAGTCCCCACAAACATTCTCTTAGAAAGGTAGTCATGCCACTTCTGCAATTTAAGGAGATTTAAGCCTTCATAGCACTTTTCTGTTTATTGTGTTTAAGTTCATTGGAGGAACACTTCAAATTTTTGCACAACATGATTATACTATCAAAACAGTATTCAATACAGCTAACCAGCAAGCATGCAAACACTACTAGGCTGTGTCATAAATTGCACTCATACCCCAAGAGTTAGTTGAATGTTTTCAATCTATGCATTTCTTTATTTGCACCAAATCAGTAGTTTTTCCAGAACTTAGGTTCTTAGCCTTAAGACTCTGGACATCTCTTGAGAAAGAACCAGTCAAAAACATGGAGGGGAATAGTATTTTGCAAGTAGACACTGAAAAAATCAAGAAGGGCTAAGTCAGAAGGACATCACAACTTAGAACTTGGACGATAAGAATTTTTTTAAAGGAAAAACTTTGTAATGGTTTTAGTGTCCTTTTGAGCATTTCAAAAAAAAAAAAAAAAGTATCTGAATTTCAGCTCCACATATCACTAAGGATGCATAAAATTATTTAAGAATCTTGTGTATTTCAGTGTGATACTGTGCTTCTTGCAGCTGTACTCTGCTGAAGCTAGTGAGATAATCCAGATTTAGATCCAAGACTAAAGCAAACAAATCTTCCGATACATTCACAGCAGAGCAGACTTTTGTTTAATCTTTAATAGGCATCTTCCTTTGAGAGCCTTCCCCTTTGATAAGAAACAGAAAAGGGTCAGTCTCAAATACCTATGTGGTGATACTGTAGTATCAGTAGTTGAAGGCACTGTAGGCAGGGAAAATAATTAATCCCCTATTACAAAGGTTTTCAGTTAAGCAGGGAGGATTATTTCATCAAATATATATATAATAAATTTTTCAGAGTAAAAGGCTCCTTAAAACCAGATTTTATTCCAGCAAGGTATAGTATATGAAGTTTTTACATAATCACTTAAATCTTGATAACACCGAGAATCCTGTTTGTAGTTTTAATTTAATTTGTAGTGGAGGAGTCGGCAGGGATGTCTGTTTCCAGGTTTGTTGTGCTCCCATTGTTTTTAGACTATCTTATTGCATTCAGGATTCTTCTATAAAATCAACAAAATCTAAGTCCATGTAGATGATATGAAAGTGGCAGTTCATACAATCACTGGCTGTGCAGGTGAGTTTCAGTTAAATTTTCCTTTTTAAGGTTTATTTAGGTTTAAGATAAAGCTTTGAAATAACACCCTTATTTAAAAAAGCCAAATGCATAATAGTTTTGGCTTGTGTCTTTTAAGAAGCAGATCAGATTGCGCTCTCTTCTAAAAAGGCTTAGTGCAAGCTTTTCACATATTTACCAAGGCACTTTGTCAATGTCCCTTGCTGGCCTATGACCAGAGAAGTGGCAGTTACAATTGGATACTTCCCTGTAACAAAATAGGCCATCAAACTCCTATTGTTTCTTGTTTATGGTGGTGTCTCAGCAGCCACATTGTGAAGTGTGCAAATAAATATTAAGTCCCTGCGGCAGAAATAGCACTGATTTCTTCGCTCCCATATGGTTTTTACATACTGCTATATAAAAGGATAGCTGGGAGCTTAGATTCTGGCAGACTCACATGAGTTCTTGTAAGCACTACTTCCAATGCCAAAACTGTAATTTTTATATAATCTTCTAATTTCTCAAGTTTGTCAACCTAACATAAAAATACTGTCATGATATTATCTCTCACAAAATAGAGCTAGTACAAATCTGAGTAACATTAAAGCAAGAAAAAGCCAAGAGTAGCAGAAAAAAATGCTGCACTGCTACTGTGAGAACAATGACTGCCACAGTGAACAAACATCTATGCTGCCTGCAAGTTCTCTGCTTTATTCCTGCTTTTCAAGATCTTTTGCCTTGTTACAGCAGAATGATGTGGAAGAAGGGTGGTTCTGCAACTGTTCTTCCTTTGGCTCTAACAGCTTTGAACCGAGTAGGCCAGAAATGAAAGTGTATTCTGGAGCTTCTGATCAGAAACACTGTTTTATGCAAACTTAAGCATAATATGTTATGCAAAGATGTTGCCTCTGACAGCAAGGTGTAAAAGTAGTGTTATAGATTAAAAATGCGTGTCATGAAGGAGACCATCCATGTGGTCTTTTGTAAACAGAAGGTCAATGTTCTGCTGAAGGTCAATGTTCTGCTTTTCTTCCTTAACTCCAAAGAAAGGTGCAATAAGGCGAGTTAGACAGCAGTCCTGCTAAAGATATAGAGGCAAGCCCTTCTCATCTCCACAATCACTGATGTATATAAAGCTAAATCTAGCAAAACCTGTGTGAGAGATGTTTTACAGAAGCTTATTGGGGGAGGGGGAAGCTTTAATCTGAGCCTGAAGATCAGTAGCTAGGACCACAGCAGCATGCTTAACAAAAAACCTTTAGCTTGTAGTGGTAATCTGTTAGTAGGGCAGTGCAACAGAAAGGAGATCACATGCCTTTAGAGCATGTGATGGTCAGGGGCCTGGGATAGTGCAGTGCGCTCTTAAAAAAAAAAAAAAAAAAAAAAAATATCTGCTCTGATATAGAGAACTTCTCTCCCCTTGCCAAAGTTCAGTTGCTGGAGCGGCATAAAATTCTTTAGTCAAGGTTGAAAGATGCAGATTCTTCAAAAGCCTAAACCAGCAAAAAGACTTGGTCTTAGAATAGTTCCATCATGTAATAAACATCGTTCCCTAGTCTTCCTGGAGAACTATTTTTCTTACCAAATGGATTTAGATACTGATAAGTACTGTGCTTTCTGTATTCCTCTACAGTAAATTCCATAAAACGATCATGCTTCAGTCCTCTCTGAGGACGGGAAGGTGCACTCTGCAGTAACAGGAGAGGAACAGTCAGTTCCACCTTGGATTAAGACAGTGTTTCCTCTTGCTGCACAGTCTAGTAATACGTGTAGATGGCCGTTCCGTAATCTGTTGCTGAAAACATGGTAGATCTCTCCTAGGATTCTGTTGACCAAACAATCCCCTCAACCATTTTCTGAGGAACTGGGAACTTGAGTGCATGAGAGCGCCCCTTTTGGGCTTTTGCATCATATTTGCCTCTTACAGTTTGGATTTCGGAGTAGACTGGAGCAACATCCTCATGTCTAGCAGTGCCTTCTCAAGATAATGTGCTATGCGAGCTGCATTGGTATCAGCACAGCTGTTGAATGCTGAAATTGCAAAATTGATATGTTCTGCCATAGGGTTGTAACAGACTCCATAGCCATCTGGAACCACAGGACCAAAACACATCACACAGTCTGTCTTTGCTGGGACCTGTGGAGACAATGTGATTAAAAACTTCTATCCAGCCAGAGACAACATGTAGACAGCAAACAATAACTGTAAAGAGAAAAAACTGCCATCTCATGGAAATGCTCTAGAAGAGGGGCTTTTGGTCAGTCCCAAATACTAGCATACACATGCTGCACTCTGCCACTTAGTAGCAATGTGCTCATATGCTTCTGCAAAGGAGCACTGCTTGCCAAGATGAGCTTGTAGTAAGTCATAAAGAAAGGTGTATGAGTAAGAACCACAGCGTAGGTGATCAATGTAAAGCTTTTTAGGCATCTAATTGGTATCCCATGCAGGTAGACACTAAAACACTTCTGGTGATCTTGGCCTTTGGCTCTGCTAGTGTTTTGAGAGGGCTGGGAAGGGCTGTGGCAGCTATAATCCCATAAAGATGCAGTTAGTCTTGGAAACAGGCTTAAGAATTTTAATTCTTAAGTGGGGATTTGTTCCTAACAGAAAGAGATGATGGAGAACAGTAGAAAAGAGAGAGACAAAGCAGAGAATCAAAGAGTTTTTGTTTTCTGTTTTTTCACTCAGATGAGTCCTACCTGGCTGGTTGAGAGATTGAAGTGCATTGCAACAGCATATGCTGTGTCCATGAACAGTTCAGGTATGCTCACTAGGTCCTCAATAGCTTGAAGCTTCAAGCCTAACAGGTGGCGGTCTATTGCATTCCCCCTAATTGCCTGTAAGGAAAAAAAAGACTAGATGAGAGCCTATATAGCGGGCAAGCAAGCAACTATCCCCTTCTTTGTGGGGGGACAGATGGACACATCTCAGTCTCTTGATGAGTAAAGTTAGAAGAAAACTACATCTTGCCTTTAGGATCAATAGTCAGTCTTGTTCGTGAAGACTGAAATCAAACATCCCAGTGAAATCAATCTTACAGTTCCTGCCTATGGGGCTTCTGGTTTAAGAGGTCCTTGAGCAGCTATGGCATTTCTCAGCAACAGTGCTGGTGAGAGGTGGAGCTATTTTGATATTTGATTCTGTCCTTCAGGCCAGTCACCAAGGACACTTGAACAACTATCCTGGGAGGAATCATTCAGTCAAGTCAGTTCCCTAGAGCTCTGTCAAATCAGAGTTAGTCCTATGCAAGAACATGAATGGCCAGATTGCTATGCTGGCATATTGAACGCTCTTAAGGTCTCTTCTTCCACCAGAACCTTCGTGCTATTCAGAACCCCAACCCTGGCTGCATAGAGGACACTCACCAGATCAGTGTATTCCCTGTGGGCCTGAGTAGCTCTCCTCAGCAAGTCTGCTTTCTCCTGGTCCTGAGGAGAACACACAGACCGGGCTGTTAGTTTTTCTACAGAACAGATGACCTTATTTTGGCTGTCCTTTTAGGATGGAAGATGTATCTGCTCTCTGTATCTGTATTAAGCTAATGTTACTTTTCAAACCATTTTGTCTGGCTGAGTTGCTTCATTCCGAATGGAGTTCTCTGTCTATGAGTAGTGGAACTTAGTTTGAGTGACTAAACAAGTACTTGGACATGCTACATTTTGGTGTGATTAGAAATCTCCACATGTAGTTTCCTTGCTATGAGTACATACAAAAAGAAAACCAAATGAAATCCAAGGTGTATAACTATATACACCAAGCTACATTTTAAAACCAGCTTTTTATCAGATGCAGTTCTGGTTAGCTGAAACCAGCTGGCCCAGGATTACCCAAATAGGCAGCTTTATGCCTTTTCTGGAGTGCAGTCCTGTCACCCCACTTTGATATCCTCACCGATTTGTTAGGGTTGTCCATTGCTTGCACAAACTTAAGAGAGTCCACAGAGGTGGAGCGGATAGTGTCTGTGCGGCCCAGACGGAACATCCTTAGTGATGCACTCTCATATGTGGCACAGGCATGGCCATACATCCTGGGAGATGAAGAAAGGCATAGGAGTGAGTTTGCATTGACAGGAATACCCTCTTGTAGAGCAAAAGAGGCTGTTTTTTGGTGTTGTGTTTTTGGTTGGTTTTGGTGGAGTAGGGGGAGGGTTGAGAGCTGATCCCTGAAGCATTTCTACCAAGATTTTACACGCTACTTTGAGCAAATTTCATTTGTTCCTTGGCATCCAACACAGATGAGATGCTCCAACCCAGTGCATACGGGGGAAAAAACAGGGTCTAAGAGTCTGCATAGGCCTATACAATCACAACAGGCCATGACATCCTGCTGTTGACTTGGCTATGACACCTTTAGCAGATTCGGATAGTGGAGTTTGATGCTGAAGGGTGAAGAAGTTGAAAAGCTACTTACTGATGATCTTACCTGTAATATGCTAGCTGCAAGGCCTGCTGGATAAAAGCATCAGGACTTATCTTCTCTGATTTGGGGAAGTTTTTCCCAAAGTGATGAAAGACCATGACTTTCACATCCAGGTCTTGGACCATTCTGCAAGAAAAGCAAACAAAAATGTTCCCTTGTGTGTTGCCTGTCCTGTATGCCTGTAACATAAGGGTAAGGACTTCACTTTCACAAGGCTCAGACAGAATTTGGTTATGATCTGCACAGGGATAGAGGGCTCTGTCTTGTGCAGGCTTTGTGCAACAGGATAAAGCCCTTTGTTAGGCAACACAGTGGAGGTGAGTTTTTTTTTTTGTTTGTTTTTTTTTTTTTTTTTTTGGCCATTGCTGAAAGTATACCAGGTTAGATGGGCTCATGTCTCTGCATGCTCCGGCATCTCTAGTTAGATCTAATAAAACCTTCTTTTTCCCACTAAAGTGGGATGGGTAAGCAGTCACCTCTTTTCAGCATTTTTGCTGAATTTTCTCCTGGCAGATGGCTTTAGTGTGCTTTTTGTTAAGATTCAATGCTGACCTAAGAAGTCACTGGGAAAACTCCCTGGCTGCAGTGAGGAAAGCCTCTTGCCTAAACCACTGACATATTCTAAAGAGGGACATGAAGTGATCTCAGTCACTTGCCAGACTTCTTTACTGCTTCATACTCACATGTTGAGGTTCTGCTTTGCCTTCTCTATGTCAGTCTTGATTTCTGGTGTGATGTTAAACCGCAGCTTCTTGGGCATTGGCAGAGGAACCATAGGCGATCTTATCAGCTCTGGCTTCTTCCTGCATGAAGAAGTGGTTGTGAAGCCATTTAACCAGACCTTTGACAGTAGGCTTGACGCAGCAGAATTCTGGACAAAAATGCTCAACAGAGAGCACCTTGTGATGCTTGTCGTGTGCTGAAAAATTCTTCACAGTGCCATTACAAAGTTTTTTTAATTTGGGTTTTTTTTGTGGGTGTATGTTCATTTACATTTTTTTTTTTTTCTGGAAGGGCATAAATGAAATCTCTTCTGTGTATTCCACCCAGAGGAACAGCTTTGCCATGCAAAAGTCCTGTCAACTCTGAAAAGTGGTTTCCCTCCCACCTTAAGCAGTAGCAAAAAAATGCTTATATGAGCTGGGCTTACTCAATCCTGATCATAAACAAAAGCACTGCAATAACTAATCAGCAGACTCTTACCCCCTAGGAGTTTGCTCTGGAGGAATGGTAGGCTGCAAAGAGTATATTCTTGGGGAGCAGGTGGTTTAAAACCTATCTCCAAAGTAGAGGGAAAATATAGGTAGCAGGACTCACGTGTACTCCACGATGTGATCCAGAAGAGCAACAATGGGTGGGCCTTCTGAGGGAGCATGCTCATATACAAGACCACAGGAGCCGTCTTCAGCAATGATGAACTATGAAAGCAGTATGAGAGGACACAACAGTGAAGAGAGACATCGAATGTGAAGCAGGAGTTATCCTGAGAGGGGTTTTATTATCTAACTGTTCTGAAGCAGAATGGATAGTGATCTTATTCCTGCATGCTGGAAAGGTAACATATTAGGGTTTCATTTAGCAGAACAGCAATGGAAGTCCTCCAGTGAGCCTAAGAGGATCCGATACCACCATTACATGGACTTGCAGAAATTATGCAGCTAGAAGAATGTGCCTGATGTGTATTGGTGAACTTGGTGCTTTGGCAATATGGACTAGTTCAATGGGTTTGATTTACTTAGAAGCTCACATAATACAGGAATAATATTGCCTTGTGCTGACTTACCCCTATTTTTCAATTAGCTGAAACATTAAAGCTTTATTCCATCAATGAGGAGTTCCAAACAGGAACAAAACAGCTGAAAACATTAGGAAGCATTCAGCTGATATGGGAAGAATCCCTTTAAAGCACACTACTACTGTCTAGGAGTCAGGACAGATCAACTAATACAGAAGGAGAAACTCGAATAGCAGCTGCTCTTGAAGGATCCTGACAAGACTGAAGGGAGAAGAGATCAGAGGGATACTGCAGGATGGCAGCTGATGCTTGGAAAAAAACCTGGGTAGCGTCTGGCAGAGACAGGAAAAGTGACAAGCCTGGGGGAAATATAAGAAACAGACCTCCCTATGTTTGGGCTGCTTCCAAGCAGACAAGGCATTGTTCACCACAGGCAGAAAATTGATTTACAAGGAACATAAAGAAGAGCTATGCTGAACAAGGCTGCACTGAACAAGCGTAGGCAGAGGCAGTGAAAGAACTGAAAAAAATCCCTGAGGCAGGAAGGAATGCTTGTGGTGACTGCAAGTGAAACCAGAAGATCTTATACTGTCAGCCTCCACCTCGCCACCCTATTTCTCCACTCTGTTATGAGGAAAGCTTTCCTGCAAAAGGTTTCTGGGGTCTCTTAGATGTTTGTAGTCTAAGGAAAAAGCATTGTCTCCAGACCCATGTCTTCAGTATCTCTACTGCGTCAGCGCTTACTTGAAGGGTTTTGTCAAACCATCGGTTCCCGCTGTTCCAGCGACTGCCTCCACCATGCAGCATCTGAGCAGCCACACGGCTCTTGTAGATGTCCTCAGACACACGGGGCATTGGGGCATCAAGGCAGACCGTAAAAATGCTCTTCTCAATTGTACGCACAGATTCCTTGTTAGTCTTATCTGGGACGGAAAGGGAATAGAAAATAACAAAGAGGAGTTGAAAAAAAATGTTTTAATTGGAGGGAGACTGAAATTTGAAAGAGCAGGATTGAAGGACCTGGTATTGGATCTTTACTGTACTTCAATGCAATATTGGTCATGTAGGAGTCTATACACTTACTAAAACTGTATGTAGTTGGGTTGTTACAGATGGGAGCATGTTACAGTCACACTCCTTTTGGCATGGTTCTTACATCCCACCCATTTGTAAGGCAAAAAACTCTTATGATTTCAGGTCAGTTAGTGAGCCAGGCTTCACACTTCACCCATGTAGCTTCCAAAAACAGAAATCGCAATGTTTTGCAATGAATTAAGTTGCTGTTTTGGGGGAAGAAGCTCACGTATCTGTCCAGAACAAGCTTCCAAAGGCTTTTCAAAGTAAAGAGCCAAACAGAGCACAGTGGGGAGGTTGGCAGTTGGTGTTTGTTAGTACTTGCGTGGGAGGGGCTGCACAGACCTTTAAGAAGGTTGTTGTAGGCTTTTGCCCAGCTGTTTCGGTGGTTGGTGGTGAGGATCCCAACAGGCTCTTTGTTCGTTTGGAGGGAGGTGTTCCAGATCTTCTCCAGCTGAATGAAGAGCTGGTCAGTGGTAAGGGGACTTCCATCACTGTTGTAAACATCCAACTCAAAGAACTGAAGATGAGAAGAACGGACAAGGACAGAGAGAGAAAATGGGAGATCCCTATTGTCCAGCCCCAGAATCAAGGAGCAGCCTTCTTTCTTTGAAGAGGTAAGAACAGACCTAGGAATATGGCTTACAAGGAGACCTTTAAAAGCTGCTCAGAATTGAAAGACCCGAGTCCAACTTTCCTTGCAGGGCATAAATACAGTCAGGGTTTTAAGGAGCTCAGAAAACACTGTAACAAGGGTCAATACCTAAGAGGAATTCCCATTTCTGAGACTTGTCCATGGTGGCAGGGTTCATTATCCCCTTTCCACCTGCAATTCCCAATTCCAGACCTGAACTGTTAAATCTGGGCTTTCAAAGACAAATTGGAGGGACAAGAAACAGAAGAGAGGACAGAGACCTTTTCTGTCCTGCAGTCCCTTGTTCTCACAGTACAATCCCAGATTTCTGCCCGCTGAGGCCAAAGGGGCTAAAGGAAGCAGAAATAAATCCCTGGTAAGACAAGCTTTGTGGATTGTTCCCTTTCCTCTGGCACAGTCAGCTGAAAGCTGCATTCAAACTAACCTCCTTGAAAGCCATACCTGGAAGTTGTGAACCACCGTGATGTGTCTGGACTGCTTTTTGCCTTTGGCATAGTTGACAATGGAGTCCCGCTTGGGCCCGGGAATGCGGCAGGATGACAGGATCTGGTAGTACTGGTTCATGCAGAGGGGCTTCCCACCCATGTACTCCACTGGGAGGGTCTCACTGCAGAAAACAGTAAGGTAAGGAAAGAGGGAATGAAGGACAGCAGTGAAAAGTCCTGCACTCCCCATACAAGACAGGCTTAGCCATCCATCCAGCTATGACCCACTCCAGCAAGGCTTAAACATGTGGGTGCAGGTAGTCTAAGGGGGTGCATTCCTTCCCATTCCCACCAGCCACCTTAGCAGGGTCTACAGAAAGAGTCTGTTTGCTGGCCTTTCACTTAGAAAGGGAAAAAATCACTATCCTGTCTTATAAATGCATATAAACATGTTTGGGGGGATGTAACATAAATAAGCCATGTTCAATAGAGGCTGGTTGGGGCTCAGAAGAGAATGGGTAGGGAGGAACAAGTTTCTCCAGAGCTCATCCTGGCTAGCCTGGAGTTGAGAAACACCAGAAACCTAAAGATGACGCACACATTCCTGCTGTCTGAGCTGCAACTTACTGTTTGTTAAAGTATGTAACCATACAGGACTGTCAGTCAGGTTCACTGCCTCTTAAGTGTGCACACGTGCCAATGTAAGTATTAAGGTAAACAGAGCATGAAGAGAGAAAAGTAAATTTGCTTTCTTCCAGTAACGATGACCTTGGCAGTGAGCAGTGATGTTGATTACAGTATCTCTCTTCAGATATGTTCTGTTTTCCTTTGGTTTTCTATTTGAGATGGAGAGGTATGGACTGAGCTCAGCCTCTCTATGGCAGTAAGGAACACTCAAAGTTTGGAGGGTTCTTAACTCACTTGTCAATCATTGTCTTGAAATCCAGGACACCCTCGATGAGCTTGGCAGCAAACCTGGAAAACAACTGAACGTAGTCAGTAGAGATACAATCCCAGAACAGCTGGAACTGAGCTGAGCAGGGCTCTGCTCTTCAGGTTCAGCCTTTCTGCCAAGTCCCCACTGTGTGCATCTTTGGATAGCTGATGAAGCCGCTCTGAATTTGAGATTCAAGATTGCTGGATAGTCCTATCACATAGCACTTCAATATTTCTTGTATAACCAAGGAAGCCTGGACAACCTTCAGGAAAGTAGGTTCAGTCCAGATGCCTAAATAACCCCTTAACAGTAGCACTGTTTGCGGATGTGTTGTGATTTTTGACACCCCTAGTTCTGAGTCTTAGCATTAAAACTAACTGAAAAGTGGACTTCTGCCTTTCCTTGGCCAGGGGCCACCTCTGAGTTTCAGGCTAAGATGCAGCTCTATTTCCCTGTGTCCAAGACTCACCACTGCTGACTTACTGTTCCTACCCAATAAACGTGCTGCTAACGCAACCCTAAAACCATTCCTCTGGCTTCGATGGAGCTGAAACACAGACGTGCTACATGCTAGCACTGAGGCGTTGTGCTTGCTACGATCAATGTGTACACCACCAAATCCAACTCCCAGCAGGGAGGGAGTCTCCAACAAGCCGCATCAGACTGCTTGGCTTGGGAGTGACAGGTTGGACTTCTCTAATCTAGGAGCTCCCACCCACACACAGGAGGAAGGAGGCCACTGTGAAAAGAGGCTGCAGTCAGCTGAGCTCCAAAGGCATTAAAGTGGCAGGAACAGTTAGCGTTTGCAGGCAGTGTCATCTTGATTTGTTCAGCCTCCCCATCTCTAGTAAAGATCAAAGGACGTAACTCCAAGAGACTAAAGGTTATTAAATAAAACACACATCCTCTCAAGTAGTTTTCAATGAAAACTTCCCAGCTTTATTGCAAAAACTTGAGAAAGTAAAACAGCTAGGAAACAAAAGTGAGAGAGCTTGTATTCTTTTCCAGAATTGAAAAAAATTGAAACAGCCTAGGAGCATAGCTAGAGCTTGAGGGGGAGATCTGCGGAGAAATTAGTTAGTTGGCTTGTTTTCAGTCTGCAGTGTTAATCTCCCAGATTAAGAATTGGAGAACTCCACTTTTTAAATTTGCATTCTGGTTTCTGAATCCTTTGTCTCAAGTCATGCTGTAAAATTTATTTCTGCAGCTGCAAACTGCACAGTCATGCTTTTAAATTTTGTTTTACATGGGAGTTCAGATTCTCGTGCTTCTGCTTGATTCCACCATTGGGACTCCAAGTAACGCTCAACATCTTGTCTTCCATTTGGATGACTACAAAGTGAATTATGTGATCTAGAGCTTTAACATAGGATGTTTAGTCTTGCACTTCCTAGGAAGGCTCACCCTGTACACCCCTTGTCATATGTGGACAGGAGGAATTTGTTCTTGCCCTCACTCTCCCCGGGCTGGTATTGTATTTTTGATCTGCTGGAGTAGTGATGACTGGTTATTGTGGAAAAGGTAACCCTGTGTAAAGGCCAACAGTGCGTTTTGTGGCTAGAGTTTGATATGTGCACGTGATGGCTGTTAAAAATTAAACGCAGCCCATGAGGAAGAGATGATATGAATCCGAGGCAGGTTCATGAAGGAGTGAGAGGATCCACTGTGTGCTTGGTGGTGGCAGTGGGGTAGTCTCAGCTGTGGGACACTGCAAGGCTCATTAGCAGAAGTGAGCCAGAAACATGGCAGTGTTTGATAGCACAGAAGAGCTGGGAGTGGAGAGAGGCTGGTCTTCTATAAATCCAGAAGTTAATTGACACAGGAGAGGACAGTCCCCTGCAGGAGCAGTCTGAATGACAGCAGCAGGCTCCCCCCATCTCTAGAGACTGGCAGACTCCAGAGGCATTTCTGTATGGTCTCTCAGTGCCTGGGCTACTTTTTATCTTTTTATGCTTCTTTCAGCTGTATGCACAATCTTAGTGCCTCCTAGTATTTAGTGTGTCTATCCATGCAGAGATCTGTGCTACAGCAAAGACCTAAACCTACGTTTTGACTCCCAGTTTAGTGCCTGAACCACTGAATGGTTCTTTTTTCCCTCCCAGTGAGCTATTTAGTCTGGTGCAATTGGGAACTTCCTTACAGCCCGGCAGTCTTTCCTTACAACCCTCCTTCCCAGCACAGACAGCTATCAAATTTGGGGACCACATGCTAATTACTTCCTTTCCTATCCAGCCTGAATACCTTCCTCCCTGTCCAGCAGAGAGAGCACATCTCATCCGAAATCTCGAGGGAGCAGAAAAGGACTTTACCTGAGCTGACCTTGTCGATCCAGAAAATCCTGCTTAGGTAAAACCACGCCTGGGCTGGAGTGAACCACAACTGGCAGGCGATACTCCAAGTAAGCTGTCTTCAGCCACCAGTCAGAGAGCTGGGACGGAGAAAGGTAACACGCAGGCATGCTATCTGCTGCTGTTCGGTCCAAGCCCAGCTGAACAGCCATAACATCCTGCCCCCAGCTCTGTCCCGCACTTTGCAAACGCTTTGAGTTTTATGCTTTGCATAGGTAAGACAACTGAGGGATCTAGGTGCAGGGCTGGAACAGAGAGTTTCTTACTTCTTGGGGCAGCTGTGTGATGCTAACAGGTTTAGGGGCTTCAGCAGCCACAGACAGGGTCAGTGACTCCCTGTCTTGCCATGTATCTCTCTGCAAACCCAAGTCCTGGAGAGAAGCTCATGCAGCTTGGAAACATGAGCAGGCAACTGGTTGGGAAGATGAAGCCATAAAAACACAAATGCTGGTGGATGCACCCAGGACTTTGGAGAGGTGTGCGTCAGACCTCCACCCTTTCTAATCACAGCCCAGGGACACAGTCCTGACCTACCCAGTTCTCCATCTTCTTGGCTCTTCTCTCCAGGCCTTTCTGCAGCCTCTCCCCAACGCCGCCCGGTCTGCGGAACTCAGTCACCAGCTCCTGTGTGTGGTTCCACTCCTCCTCACTAATGATGGGCTGCAGAGCCTGCAGGTAACGGTCCAAGGTCTGCTGCAGTGGTGGCACTGGGAGACTGGGCAATGCTTCCTGGTGAAGTAGGAATCTGCCTGGGATCTTGCCTAAAGCTGTTGGTTTCAGCAGGCCATACGGCCTGGCCTGCAAAGCACAGAGAAAACACTGAGAGAAAACTTCCTCCCATTGTGAACAAGGCAGCAAATAATCTCCATCCCAACCTCTTGGAGGACACATAGATGTCTCAGCATAGGAGCAGAGCACTCAGAAGCACAAATGCAAGACATAGGTCTACTGATCACATGCTAGAGATGATCATAGGACATGCAGAAAAACTACAAAAGAGGAACTAGATCTCCCAAGTTACTGATTTTCAGCTCATTAGAAGAAATGCTGCCAGGATAATGATGCATTTGCCACTTTCTGGGCACCTTCAAGCTGCGTCTCCATATATTTGACAAAGCTAAACCCTTCATCCCACAGTAAGTGGAAAGAAAGCAAGCTATGGAAGAAATATTAATCTTGGGTATTGCCAAAAGTTTCATTCCTTCTTAAAATGCACAACAACATAAGATCAGAAAGGTAAGCAGAACTCTTGTGCTAAATCTAACTACACAGTGGGCTTTTAGGAGGCAGAAATCAGTTAAAGTGAATCAAGTCTGGGATGAAATTAAAATCCCCCTTCTCTGGCTGTCCAGGGAGTGTACAGAACCAATGATCATCAGGGAAGGGAAGGAAAGGCTTATTATGATGTGCAGGCTTTGCGGCAATGCTCCTTTATAGTACTAGGGATCCTCCCAGTTACTGGAGGACTCAGCTATATTAGAAGATCCTCTATCCAGTTATACTGGTGTGGGCCTGGCCTAAGTACAGACACCTTCAGGGATGGAGCAGGGAGAGCAGTCTAGGAAACTGTGGGTGATGCCAACAGTCCCCTAGAATCAGACTGGGACATGTGGGTGTGAAAACCTTAAAAAGCAGCACATCCATCTTCCCAGAGAAATGCAACAGTGCAAAACCCATTGCTAACCAGGAAATGAACTTTCCAGTTTTCTCCTCAGGTTCAAAAATATCCCCTTGGGTCAGCAGGGTTGGACACTCTTCTGCTTGAAGGTATTTAAATTGTACTCTAGAGGTTTGTGTTCCCTCTGCTCCTCCCCCTCTGTTAGATATTGTGAATCAAACACTCTCCTACAGGACTCTGAACTTTGTACTGAGGATGCAAAGGCAGCGAGAACATGCCCTTTGATTTCCAAGGCAATGAGAAAATGCCCCCCCTCCCTCCAGAGGTAGTGCAGAGAAGTAGAAAGAAAAGCCCAAATCTGCAGGGTGACAAAGTTTTCTCCATGGTGCTGAGCCCCCAGAGAAAATACTCTGTGTTTCTTGTAGAACCTGGCAAGAACTAGGAGATCACAATTTAGAGAAGGAAGGTTTTTTTTAAAAAAAAAAGAGCAAGTGTGAGAGAGAGAGAAAAGGGAATTACTGAACTATGAAAGCAGAGCAGGGTTGGGAAGAAATGAAGGGGGTTAATCGTGGCAGCGAAGGGATACTGTACCTTCTCTGTTTGTTCCTGCTTCCTATCCATGGCTGGGAGGACAGAAAAGATCGTAAACCTCTCCCTCGGCCTGCCTCGGTTTCTTCTTCCACCTGACAGTGCGCTGCCCGTGCAGGGAGTCACCTCATTAGCAAACTGCCACACGACTGCTCTGTTCAAAAGGCTCAAGGCCAGACCCAGGCCTGGGAGAGGCCGGGGTAATAAAGCATCAGGCTGCATCAAATGCCATGAAGGCGTCTTTCCATAAAGCCCTCCCTCGGCTGTACGTGCCACACTACCTCGCTGTCGTTCGCTGATCAGTACACGTGTTAGCAGAGGGCAGAGTCTCTCTTTGATCTGCGGCTCTGGGCTTACAGCCGTGGCAGAGGTGCGGACACTGGGAAGTCATCCCATCAGTTTGCAGGAGCAAAGGCTTTTCCTTTAGCCTCTCCCTGGTGTGTGAAGCTACAGCAGCTGTTCTGAGACAAGCCAGAACATCTCTGGACAAGAGAGACCCTAATTTATGGCCTGAAAGCAGGTGGCTTTCTGGGCTGTCATCACATGGGATGAGCCATAGGGAGCACTTCTGGCAGCAATGGGGAATTTGCTCCTTTTGCTCAGACTGTCAGCAAAAGTGGCCAGAAGGAATGTCAGATGGGGACAACTCTCTAGCAGGAATTGGACCATAACCCAGCACCACTGTAGACAGATTAGCTGGAGATGGGAGCAAATTCAGTTTGGGGACCAAAGGTGGTATCTTACTAACCTCATCCACTGTGCACATATGATTGTTATTGCAAACTGGGACTTTGGGGAATTCTAGGTTGTCAAACACTTAAAAAAAACCCAACCACCCCAAAAAAAACTCCAAAGTAGGGCAACAACAGAATGAGCATGCACAGGGAATATCACACCCTCCTCAGTGTCTAATTTAGTTAAACGAGAAGGCAGACATAAGCAGTCTTTGACGTAGCTACGATCCATCTAGTATCATGATTCCAAGCAGTTTCAGACTGGACTGACCCTGGACTAACGGCGAAAATCCCAAATCAAATTATTTGAAAATACTGCGCGTTAGGATGCGGGACAGGCTCGCGCCCTGCCCTTCTTGCGCTTCTGCTTGTTCGTTCTGCCGTGTTGGGCGGGAGGAGGGACAGCGCCCGCGGCTGAGCAGAGGCCGCAGCCAGCTGGCAGCAAAAAGCCCACCGCTGCCCACGAGCGAGCGGGGGGAAACCAACGCGGGGAGCAGCAGCGGGGCCCGCGGCCGCCTCCAGCGCGCAGGCTGGCGGCGCTCCCAAGCGAGGCGGCTGACCTTCCCCAGCGCCCGCAGCCTGCCCGCGAGGAACCGCGGGGCGGTATCTGACTTCGCACAACGTTTCAGCGTTGGCTGACAGGGATCCGTGTGTCTCTACTTTATTTTTATTTTTATTTTTTTTTTTGAGGCCGGGCACCCCTCAAACCCGGGACAACCAGCCCTGCCCGTGCCCCGAGGGCGCCTCCTCGGCCCGGGACGAGCGCGCGTCCCCCGCGAGCAGCCGCCCAGCCCGGCCGCGGGGCTCGCAGCTCCTCGCTCGCACGGAAAGGCGCGTTTCAAGGCTGCAGGGCTTGAGCCGCGCCGCGCCGAGCCGAGCCGAGCCGCGCCGCAGACACCCACCCCGGGAGGGCCCGGCTGGGCCGCGCGGCGGCGTCGCCGGCCGCCACCTCCCGCTCGGCCGCCGCCGGGCCCGCTCCAGGCGCTGAACCCACCCCCGCCCCCCGGGCGGAGCCCGCCTCTCGCACTTACCGCAGCCCTCGCCACGAAGGCCAGCATGGCTCCGCGCCCGCCCGCCGGCCCCGGCCCCGGCCTCGCCTCCCGCCCGCCGCAAGGACACCTGCGACACCGGGCGCCGCTGCCCCGCCGCCCCGCTCGGCCGCCAGGGGGCGGGGCCGCCCCGCCGCCATCTTGGAGTGGGGCGAAGCGCGCGCCGCCATCTTGAGGAGGGGCAAGGCGCCGCTGGCGGCAAAGGTACTGGCGCTGTCCGGGCGTGAGGCTCCCCCGGCAGCCGCTGGCTCCTGTGGACAAGGCGGGGGGAGGCTTGTCCTGCCCGCTGAGACCCTCCTCCGCTCCTGTTCGCGCACCGTCCCTCCCCACCGCGCTGGGCGCTGTAGCGCCCCGCACAAACATGGCCTCCGGCGGTCCTGTGTGGGCATAGGAGCCTGTGCCCCTCACAAGCATGGCGGCGCGGGCAACGACGGTGGCTCGGAGGGGGCCAAGCTGCCCGCTTGTCAAACTGCCCGCTTGTCAGCGGGCCCCGGGAGCCGTGGGGCCGGGCGCCTTGCCCTGCTCAAAGATGGCTGACGGCGGCCTCGGCTTGTCGGGAGGTGAGAGGTGAAAGGTGACAACGGCGGGTGGCCTGGCTCCAGGAAGATGGCAGAGAGCGAGCGGCAGGCAGGTGAGGGGCAGCCGGTCCCCCTCCACCCCCTAGCCGAGGTGGGGGGCGGTTGTGTGGCCCATGGGATGGGGGCTGTGCTGGGGGCCTTCGGGGGATGTCTGCAAGGCTGAGGTGCCCGAGCCCCATAGGCTGTGGGGGCTAAGGGGGGCCAGGCCCCACAGGGTATGAGGAAGCTCAGAGTCGAGAGGTATCTGGGCCCTAGAGGGTATGGGGAGGATTGGGGTCCCGGGGTGTCTGGCACCCATAGGTTATGGAGGGGATTGGAGTCAGGTGGGGCTGGGCCCTATAGGATATGGAAGGGATTGGGGTAAGGGGCTGTGTGGGCCCCATAGGGTATGGGGCAGATTGGAGTGGGGGGGAGGTTTGGGTCCCATCGTGTATGGGGGGGATTGGGGTCAGGGATGTGTGTGGGCCCCATAACACAACCGTGGTGGTGATGGGGCAGGAAGTGGGTGCTTGCTGTTGAGGTAGGGAGAGGACTCCACTGCTTGTTGGGGCTCCCTGCCCCATGGGCTGGGCTGAGGCACTTTGAGGCATGGGGAGCCCTAGAAACTCCCCCAAAGCGTAGCTGTCCCCCTTCCTTCCTCTGGACTGGTGCTTCTTCAGCAGTAAACTGCTGGTGCAATGCAGGCCTTGTGGTGGTGCTGCTGTTAATATGTTATTTCCCCTAAAAGAGGGAAGTTCAGGCTGGTGCCCTCTGTGGGGTCTATGCCCCAAAGCAGGGAACCAGAGGGGAGGAAGAGTGTGATGGGGGTGTGGGTGTCTGCCTCGCACATCCCCCAGGTCAAGGTGTTTGGGATCTAGGCTACCAGAGCAGTCGGAGTCCAAGCTCTTGGTCAGATGTAGTCCATCTTTTGTGCCTCAGTTTCCTGTTGATGAACTAGGATAGATTTATGTATCTCCTAGGAGTGCTGTGGAGCTTCAGAGATGTGTCATATAAGTGAAAAGGTGTACATAGATCTTTGCGCAAATGCCCACAAGTAATTGAAAAGTAGCAGTTTTCACTGTTGTGTTCCTCCCCGCTGACTGCTGCTATCTTACATCTGGCCACTGAAGGGTTCTCAGCGACGGTTTTGTATATTCAGCTCTTCTAATGGTCTGATACAAAGAGCAGACATAGAGCAAAACTCCAGCAGCTCTCCCTTGTCTGTGCTGAAATGGGCAGTGTTTGCTCTTGTAGGAAGTCTGTCAGTCAGATGAATTTGATGTTTTGGGTTTGTTTCCTGCCCTCCCATGCCAATAAGACCGGAAGTGCCTTCTTTGTCAAAGTCGTATCTTATCAAAAAAATAACCTTTTCTGCTCCTGTCTCCATTATGTCATTGTGTTTAGACTTCTACTTATGTATTACTTTTATAATATTATAACCCCTGCAGGCTTTATTTTTTATTTTATTTTTTTTCCCTCTTAAAAACATCTCTGGTTGCTTCCCCCAGAGGAAGTGCACAAAGTGTGCATAAGAAGTGCTGGTTAAGAAACAAATGTGAAGAGATAAAAAAAAAAAAAAAAATTTGTGAGACAGAGCTTGGACTAACAGCTGGATCCTTGTGATCTAGGCCACTGCCTTGACCATGCCTCTGGTCTTTACGTATGATCTGTATTAACAGACAAGTCAGTGTTAGCCTTTTTGTATACCGCTACTCTGGAGTTCTTTATCATGTTCATGTTATAAACTGTTTTAAAAAAACAGCTCCATGATTGTGATGCTAGTTATTGCAAGGAGTTTGTTGTGTTTTCAGAAGAGACATACATGTCTTTCATTTAAATTCCTCACACATTGTTCCTCTCATCTTTGTAGCTGAGACTTTAACTTACGAACAAGAGTAAACGGAATGCCTTTCTGCAATGCCAATCCTGGGCAGGTGATGAGACTGTGTTAGTTTTGTAGATGTGGAGCTTGAGAGGCAGGAAGTTAAATGACTTTCTAAGGTTATGTGATGAGTCTGTGGTAGAGTTCTGTGATCTGCTTGTTAGATAGCACTGCTCTGCTAGACAGAAGGGAAAGAGCTGCTGACATTTCTCAGAGCGTTTTCTATGTAAACGCAACTTAAAATATTTTTAAGGAGTTCAGCTTTGCTGGCGTGTGTTATAGAGCCAGTGCCTGAACTTGTCATACTGTGGAGAGCAGTCGCTAAAGCGTTTCCAGGGTGGCTGATGCTGAAAAAACAGCTTCAGATTTTCTAGAATTAAAATGAATTAGGTGACTCTGAGAGAATTCAAAAAATCACGTTAACAGCCAGTTTCCTTAACTATGGCCTGCTGCATTGCCTCTTGCTGTTAAAGTTTTGCTTATAAAATCACGATGCAAATTGCCTTTAACCTTGTGGAGCATTTCTGGCTCTGCAGTGTCCTGGTGCAGGACTGCCGGCTGAGAGCAGAGCCAGCGCTCACCTGAGCTGGGGAAGGAGTGACCCTTCAGGCAGGGTTGAGTCCTTGGTTTGGATGCTCAGGGGAAGAGCTAATCTAATGCATTAACAATGTGCATTCACATTAAATATTACATCCTGGGCTCTTGGAGAGCTTTAAAATTAAATGACCTTCATAGCTTGCACTTGGGTGATGCTGTTGCCCTGCCTCCTCGAAGTCCCTGTGCTGCTTGGACTGGGGACCGGCGCTCTGGATTGCGCTGGGCTGAGCGCCATCTATTGAATTGTTCCAGCTTTTTCTTTGCAAGAGTTGTGCTTTTTAGGGGACTGCAGTTCTGGCTTAAAATCTTCAAACCAAAGTACAGGTAGTTTGTTAGGAGAGTTCAGGGCTTCTCCCTGACCTGAAGCTTGTCTTCGCTGGAGAGAGATAAGTTATCCAGCTGGACCTTGACTTTGTTTGCTCCTGCAACAACCTCTCTATTTTAATGGGAAGTGCATCTTTAGCAGTGAGAACAAAGCATAGTGCAACTTTTTGATGCCTTGCAGTATCCTTGGGGTATGTTACCAGGGACTGAGAGATTATTGCTGGATGAGTGGGACTTTGTGGGTTAACAGTGCAAGCGGGGACAGATTTGATCACTCTCTCTCCTGAGAAATGCACATTGATTTCTAAGGAAGGGCTCACATTAGAGGACTTTTTTTTTTCCTTCTCCACTGGTTCTTTTTTACCTCTCTTTTGTATGTCCTAGGCACCTCTGAGGAGGTGGCTCCTCAACTCCAGCAGAGCTTCATGATCCCCAAAAAGGAGATAAACATGGTTTCTGACATGGCCAAATGGAAGCGCTCTCAGGTATGTGTCTGGGCTCAGGGAGAATTGGTAGGTGCTTATTGCATTCCAGTGGCAGCCAGGTCTGGCCTAGTAACAGCCACGAGGTAAAAGGGATTTGGGCAAGTAACGAGAAACTAATTGATTTACCTTTTAAAGGAGAAGAGGCAAATTGGCTGTTTGTAGGAAAATAATTTGACAATGAAGTGCAGAATCCGATAAAGGAAGGAGCCAGGAGCCAGGGAGAGCCAAAGAGGCTTGAGAGTGACCAGAAAATTATCCCTATTCTATTCCAACAGGCTAGCCTAGAAACTGATAACTATTTTATCTTGTCTAGCCTGTACATCATGTCAAAACTGGATTTACACAGCATTGTTTGAACTCCAGCTTGAACATGGTCCAGCTGTGTGGCCCTCTAGTAGCAGCAGGGCTGAGTTAGTTCCTGGGGCCTTCCCCACCTTATTGTGTTGGAAAGGGCTCTAGAGCTGAGACCTTCAGTTTCCTGAATAGTATTTATTTATTGTATATGTGGGGCTGGCAGAACAGGCCTCTGCCTTTGAGGGATCAAGGTGATGATCCAAACTTGTTCCTCCTGCTGGCCCTGCCTTTTAGGAACAAGTTCTTACATAATGACTGATCTATGATGACTTAAAAGAAGCTTAAATTATAGCAAGGTCTCAAGAAAACTCATGGCTGCTACTTCCTTTGTGAAATCTCCTGGGCTTAAAGTCTCTCTCCTGATCAGGGTTTCTGTGCAAGTGAGTCTGAAGGAGGGAGAGATGACAACATGCTAGTCAGGGGGATTTGAAGACTTCAGTTGCTGAGCTGCTC
Organism: Rhea pennata; assembly: GCF_028389875.1. Classification (NCBI taxonomy): domain Eukaryota; kingdom Metazoa; phylum Chordata; class Aves; order Rheiformes; family Rheidae; genus Rhea; species Rhea pennata. Next base: position 8,748,022 of record NC_084680.1, read on the forward strand.
TGGATATGATGCTTCAAAACTAGCGAATTTAGAGGAGAGCAGAGAGGAACTTGGGCAGTTGCCCACTTCTCCGTTGTGTATGCATATGGGAGAAAAGTTGAAGGAAGAAGGAGGAGATAATGGCTCAGGTCTGGGAGAGGCAGTTCAGAACAGGATGTCCAGACAGGACTGAGACTCTGCAGAGCTGGGAGTTTGAATTTGATCTGATAAGAGGGGGGCAGCTGGGGGAGGATATCAGGGGAAGTGTGAACTTTCTTAAGATTCTTCTCTCTGCAGTTTCTTCACTGATGCAGAGTTCTTAGTGCAATCACCATCACCCTGAAGGACTGCAAAAAAAAAGCAGTAACTTCATAGCAAGCCCTGCATCCTGGATTTCCTCAGGGAATCAGTGTTGTGTGTTGGGAAGGGTTCCTTCTGTAGGAGAGTGCTCCCGTGCTGTACTGTTGGTCCAAACAAACTGTTCAGTAATGCCTTGCTCTCTTGGATGTGTTTGCAGGCTTATGCAGATTACATGGGCTTCATCCTCACCCTGAATGAAGGTGTCAAGGGCAAGAAGCTGACCTGTGAATACAAAGTCTCAGAGGTAGGAGAAGGTTGGATCCTCTTGTTTCTCCTTTTCTTCTGCTTTTTCTGGACTCTATAGTGAATGTTTCCTAGGTGAGGAATGAATTGGTGTCTTATCTGGGGGACAGGGAGAATAAATGCATTTGGGCTGTGCTTGGAGATGTGAGCATCAGCCCACAGTGCTTCCTCCAGGATGCAGAGGCTCTGTGCTTGCCTGCTGGATGAGAAATCAAGCAAGTTGCAAGTGGACAGAAGCTGAGGGTGAGGAGGAAGATGCAGAAAGAATGTGTTTTGACGCAGTTTGGCTTTGACCAGTGATGTTTTTTGAAGATGCAGCCAACTAGCTGCAGCCAAAAGACTGAGACCTCTGTAGTATTCCTGCTTCTCCTATTGCCTTTCTGTGTGACCTTGGGCAAGTCACTTACCTCCTTGTGCTTGGGCTTCCTCATTGCTCAGACTGCACTCAAGGTGCTGATCTCCCGGGCCCATGCTGTACTGAGGTTTGACTTGTCAGCATCAGTGGGTGCAAGCTTGAGGCAGGTCCTTGGTTGGGCCTGCTGTGCCAAGTGTGCTCGGAGTTAGAGGTCTGAAGAGTGCGAGGGTGAAGTGAGTTAGGGCAGTACATTTAGCCTATGGGGCAGGATTGCTTTTTCGAATGCGTTTAGCAGAAACGGTCGTTTTTTCCTTTGTGCCAGTGTGACTGGCACCTGGCCCTCTCTGGTGCCATAGCTGGTTTTAATGCCCCTTCCCCTTACCAGGCCGCAGTGAAAGAAGGCAGAGCCCATTGAGCATCATTTGGAGTCAGAGCTGGGATAGAGAGTGAAGTCAGAGGGAAGAGCAGCCTTCCTCACTGGCATTATTGCCTGGACTCAGCTGTGTTTACTTCTTGAGGTCACGCTAGTGTTGCAGTGGTCTGCAGTGGACATGCTGGCTGCCAGTTTGGCTTCCATGCTGCGTCCTGAGTTGTTCCGCCTTGCTCTGTGTTGCAACAAAGATTCTAGGGTGTCTCTGCTCTTCAGACTTGCTGATGTGCCAAAAAGCTGGGAATGATCTGTTTAAAGATGACTTGGACAGAGTGGGAAGCAGATTGGGCCATGCCTATTTACAGCTTTATTCTGGTGTGGAAAGGCAGCCTACAACGATCTTTAATCTAGTCATTTATGTTTGAAACAGGCACATTAAGTCCAACCTTCCCTTCAAGGAGCAAGTGTGTGAATGAGAAAGTTGCTTGTAGTTCACAGGAGGGATCAGGGATAATGAATCTCTTTCTAACAGGTTTTCTGGCTACCTTTTGCTCCTTCAATTCACTAGAATTTGCTGGTCTGAGGTGCTTCCTTCAAATGCCACTCTCCTTTCAACTGTTTGTATTTCACCTTTTGAGTTTTGTTTTTGTCATTATCTCTCTCAGTCATTCACGGATGAGTTCTAGGGAAACAAGGCATGAAAAAGGAGCAAAACAATGAAGAAAAAAACCCCACTCTCTTCCTCCAAATCCTTTGAACTGTGGGCTGTCTCAGAGAAGCTGTGTTAGGGCTGCATCCATGCAGCAGATTCCTCTTGGAACGAATATGTTCCATCCACGGTCCCAGTACAGGTGATGATCAGACATGATCTTGACCACTTGGGAAGTGGTAGTGAATGTGTCTTTTCCCCTTGCCCTGTGAAGAGCAGAAACCTGTGACTTGAGGCACAGGTGGAGCGTCCCCTGGGTCGCCTTGTTGATGAGGTTGCCTGTTCATAAGGGCTCGTTTGTAGATCAAACTGCTTGTCTTTGCTTTTAAAGGCTCAGCCCCTTGTGGCCTCTGCTTGCATCTCTGCTCTGCTTTCTTCTCTTTTGCTGTACCTGCTACTGATGTGCTTTTATGCTGTCCCATCTTACTCCCTGATCAAATGGTGGAGACGCCTTCCTTCGGCAAATGACCTCCTGGAATCCTTTCTGCTGAATGCGTATCCTCTTTGTGACTTACTGGTGCTGCTTTAGCAAAGAAGAAATAAAGTATGGTCTGCTCTGCTTCGAGAGAGCTGGCTTAATGGTTTCCAGAGTAGTGTGTGTCAATACCAAACTGTGCAGTCAAGTGAGGTTGGATTCTGTGGGGCTGAGCCCCTTCTGAGAATTGCTGAGCTTGCTCTGCTCTTACTGAAAATGGACAAGTTGTTGGGGGCTGAGCTGGTGGCTTGGCTCTGCTTGGCTTATCAGGGAGTCCTACTGCGTAGAGCTGTCTGGAGCGTGGTTGGAGGCATCTGAGAAGTGGCGATAGCTGAGCTGTTGTTCAGGGCTCCACCATAGCCCCTGTGTCTGGCACAGAGTTTCACGACTGGTGGGCCGTGGCCTGCCCTCCTCTCCTGGAGGGAGCGCTTTCACCCGGTGAGCTGGGCAGCAGCTGCTGGGGCTGCAGCCTGGGCCACCACTTCTACGCACTGACTTTGATCGGAGGAACAGTGCAGCAAAGAGGAGGTTACTGTAGCCACGCAGACAACAGACCTTCCCTCTAAATGGCGTGCTTCCGGAGGAACTGGGGGAAACTGGTTGTCTGTTTGGCTTGCCCTGGTTCCAGGAGGGAAGCAGCAAGTGTCCTCATGTCAGCAGCTCCCCACCTGGGCACGGGCTGAGGAGCCCAATGGGCAGGCTTGGTCTCTGCGAGCAGCGCTGGCTGGTGATGCCACCTCAGCACCTCTCTCTGCCTGGCCTTTGCTCTTGAGAGATGCTGACAGGTCTCTGCTCTGTAGGAGACTTTGTGATTTGCCTTTGGGACTGGTGGCAGGCTCGGGGTCAAGGGGATGCAAAATCAGCACAACGGAAAGAGCAAGGAGAGCGGGCAGCGAGGGGGGGGGGGAAGGCTGCCCTTGCTTTGATCACTGTAAAGGTAAAGCAAAAATAGAGCTTAAAAACCTAGCCAGGCAAGAGAGGGCTGCAGGGGTGCTGCTGGTCGTGTTCCCGTAAGCTCTGCTCTTTCCCCCGTGCCCCGTGCCCAGGGTCAGCCCTGGCTGCACGAGTTTCCTCTGCTGGACAATGGGAAGCTGCTGCTTTTAATAACCCCCTTTTCAAAGGGCCTTGAGCCCAAAATGAGCCACATCTCTTTAATTATTTATTGGTAGGCTGAGGCAGCAGCTGGGTCCTGCTCTCCCCTGTTCAGTGGGGCTGGGCTTTTAATCCCTTTAAAGCGAGCGAGCGGGGAAGGGAGGCTCGACTCTCCCTCACGCTCCCTGGGGCCTGCGGGCAGATCTGGGGAGGGGGAAGGAGGCAGCTCTTGCCAGCCATTTATCCAGGCAGCGCTGAGCCCTCGGTGAGAGGGGTTTGAAATACGGGAGCTGCTCGTAATGAGCTGCTGCTGCTGCTGGGGGATAAATCACCAGCACGATTTAATTATTCAATACAACCCAGTGCTGGGGATGCTGTTGCTTAATTGGAGGGGAGCGCAGTAGGCAGGCAGGGGTGGAGCTGACTCCAGACCTGACCCAGGGCAGTGGGGAGATGCTGGGTTTGTGAAGAATTTGGGCCAGCTGAAAGAGAAGGGGTTGCGCTGCCTCACTCTGCACAAATCCTGGGCACTAGCTGGTTACTGGTTCTGACTTGCACCCTCACAAGGGCACCCAGCGCTTCTGGCCTGCTGTCTCTGTTTGCCCACCTGCACTTGGGGCTTTTCGTGTTCCTGGTGTGCTCGAGTCCCAGCCTCTAGCCTGGTTGCCAGCTGGATTTCCAAGGTCCCTCTGGGTGGAGCCCTCCTCCCGCTGCTCCCGCTCTCTGCTTTACCCTCACCGTGTCCTCGGCTTCCAAGGAGCTGTCAGTGCAGGAGGCTGAGCCTGCTATGAGACCCGTCCCCTTCCCTTCTTGGGAGCAGAGATGATGGGGAGCAATTCGAGGCTGGTTCAGCAGCAGCCCAGCTCTGCCTTGCCTGCTCTCCTCCCCCATCCCCTTCAAGTGGCACTTCAAGGGCTAGAAACTTGCTGGGCTCGGCTGTTTCCTCCTCCTCCCGGCAGGCAGCATGAAGAATTGAACCACAGCCCAGGAGACCAGCCAGCTTCATATGGTCGATGCCTCCAGCAAAGTCAAACCAGCCTCTGTTTCTGCTGTCCTTTTTGTCCCCTTGATGGAGGAATCCCCTCTCGAGACAGCGGAGCCTACCTTGCCCGGGGCCTGGCCAGCCGCTGCGGCAGCTGCCGGCTCTCCAGCTCCTTCGAGTCAGGCAAGGAGAATCCCAGATCCTCTGGCCAGCTCGACTGGTTGTTGACAGAGCTTCCTAAAGCTGTTAGGAGCTGCTTCGAGTGCTGCCCCCAGTTTGGATGGCAGTCTTGCTGTGGTGCTGCCTTTCAACACGTGGTGCCATAGCTGTTCCCCGACTGCATGGGCAAGGCATGCAGGAGGCTACGTGCGTTAGCCGATCCTGGTAGTGACAGTACGGCTTGAGATGCTGTGCTGTGTGGCCTGTTGCTCTGTGCATCTTCGCCTTTTTCTTCGTGGTCATGGCAGTGCCTCCTCCAGTCTCTGCCTCTCCTATGTCCTGCACAGGTTCCTCACTTTCTGCTTTTGGTATGGGGTGTAGGAAAGATAACTTTGCTGTCCTGCTGGTTCCTTTGTCTTCCCACCAGCTTCATGCTCTTACTAGGGCATTTCTCAAGGTCCACGTACTTCTTACCTGTGCTCTGATGAGAGCACTGGTGGGCAAACCAGACTGTCTCTTCCTAGGGATGGGTTGTATGTTGTCTATATGTCTATTGGCTAGGTGCCTTGTGCACTTGTGCTGTAATGCTGGGTTGGAGCCCCCTTAGCAGTCTAGCTGGTACAAAGTTGAAGCCACAGGAATCATGCCTAAAAGGCTTAATTAAGATTAGACTCCGCTGTGTGAGGTGCCTTACAAATGATAAGACCATCTCTGTTAGTCCTGGCTCCTAAGAGACACTTCAGGACAAAGATTAGAGGCCCCGAGAGGGGATGTATACATGCAAGACCACGTAAGCAGCCATGGATGAGGATAGACTATAAATACTGTGCTGTATCCCATGGGACACATAGGACTGTAAAGGTGCAGCTCTTCGGTTTTGTGTTGGAGATCCCTTAATTAGGTAGCACTTCTGCCCCTGCTTCTCTGTCTTGTATGTCCTACACGTACGAGCTTGCTTTACATCATCTGCCGGAGGTTTTAGAGTGTGATGCTGTTGCAGCCCATGAAAGCTGTATGGGCTACTGGAGAGCCTGCCTCAGGCTGCTTTTTTTATTGGACTGATCTTGTAGGGGAAAGGAGGTTTGGCCGGGCCCCTTTACATTTCAGGTAGAGTTGGCACGTCACATTCCTGCTTCCCACCCATGGGAAGAATGGCATTAGCTATAAAGACCCCAGTCTAGGGCAAAGATATGAGAGCCTGAGGGACTGCTTTATTTTGTGTCACTGTAGCCCCTCATCTTCTTTGTCTCTGTAGCCCATTGAAAAACTGGTGGCTCTTCTGAACACCCTCGACAGATGGATCGATGAAACTCCACCAGTGGATCAACCTTCTCGCTTTGGGAACAAAGCCTTTAGGACCTGGTACGCCAAACTGGACCAGGTGAGCATGTCTTTCATCTGTACTATTATGTTCAGCTCCTATGGAAAAGCAGTATGTCCAGTAGTGGTAGCAGAACGGCTGCATCCCTCTGTGGTAGTCAGGCAATCTGTAGAGGAGTTGCATAGTCTCTGATAAGCAGTGGAGTGGTCTACCTCTTGATATGCATCACTTACTCCTGATCTGGTGCTGTCTTTACTTCTTATGAGAGCAGAGGCTCCATGTAAATACTCCTAGCTGGGTTGCTCTGAATGTCATTCCAAAGAACTCCTTTGCTCTGTAACTACTCGCCGTGTCTGCTAGCTGATAGGTGACACAGAAGATCAGAGGAAGGTTGTAAAACTCCCTGACTTTCTTCAGCTCAGAGCACTTGCCCTGTACTGAACTCTGAAGCTGGCAGAGGCAGAGTCCAGGCAGCAATGTGCTTGCAGGTGGTTTTCTGCTCTTTCATTCTTGAGATGCCTCAGTGTGTAACTGGGCTGATGTGCCTCGATGCTGAAGTCCTTTTTTTCCCCAAAGGCTGCATGTGTCCCGAGTAAGCATCAGGCGAAGCTCTCCCCACATCGCTCTGTGGAGGTGACCTCTTCAGTAGGAGAGTTTATGCCTCAGTCAGGCTGGCCCTGGGTGCTGTAGGAGTGCACCACTGCAGCTCCTTCTCTATCTTGCTGTGCGACACTTTGTGCGAGCAGAGGACATGCTCTCGGGAACTGCGGCAGCTCTGTGCTCACTCAAGGGGGTCGTCTTTTGTCTTTCAGGAAGCAGAAAAGTTGGTGGCAACAGTGATCCCCAAGCCTTTAGCTGACGCTGCACCGGAGGTAGCAGTGTACCTGAAGGAATCGGTGGGGAACTCCACTCGCATTGACTACGGCACAGGTACCCTGGCACGTAGGCTGCCCAAGACTGGGTTCCCTAGGGCAGCCACCCTTTGCATCCTGATGCTGGATTTATTTAAATACACTATATCCACTGTTTTTAGTGCCAAGGCCAGAAGTTGCCCATCTTCCTTCTTGGGCCTCCTAATCCTGTGTCCAGTATGAGCTCTGAATGGGGCACAGAGAGAGCTGGGGCTGGGAACTGGGCTGTACTGGAGCTACGACACCCTTCTCATGTTTCATCCAAGCACCGCAAACTGCTTGCAAATGTGATTGCACGAAACTGAACTAGAGTGGGAAACAAGCTTGCGTCCAGTGGGAAGAGGCTTGAGTTCTGGTGTTTCCTAGGAGTGGCATCATTGCTTAAATAAAGACTTTAAAATCTGAATGCAGACACTTTTTTTCCACCTAAGAAAATACAGAGTTACAGGCTGGGGTAACCACACTGGCTTCAGTTAGACATAAATCCAGAATTGTTGATGGTGAAACTACATGGTTACTCCACACTCTGCCCCTTTGTTTAGAGGGCAGACGTGCTGAAAAGAGCCCTCGGCAAAAGGCATGAGTAGGACACTGAGGGAGCTGGGAAACACGACTTTGGAAATGGTTAGAAGGATGAAGTGCGGAGACTGAGCAGTGCCTTGCCAGGAGAGCTGCAGCTCGCTGGCACCAGGGGGAGATGTTGTCCTTGGAAAGGGACCTGGTGGCTGAGATTTTGTCAGCTCAGGGAATAAAATTCAGTCTTTCCTCCCCTCCTGTGTGTCCTGAGCCAGGGGCCCATGTCTTAGATCCCAGTGGCTAGATTGTAGGTGCAGTTTATTCCTACACTGGCAGCTGCATTTTTTTATGAAGTGAAGCTGCTTATCTTGTACTCTCCCTTGTTCTATGGTCCCTTCCTCTGAAGGACATTGCTCTGTTTTTGCTGGTTGCCTTTTTCTCCTTGCTGTTGGCTGAAGGACAGAGCTGCAGAGCCCCAGCCACTGATCCCAGTACCTTCTGGGAGGGGCTGTTTCCAACACTGGCGTGGCATCTGCATCCTTCTGAAACAGATATTTCTGAAGCAGGAGGAAATCCGTTTACCTGCAGATGTAAAGTTCTCTCACATCTCCAGAGCAGACGGTTCTGCAGTGTTCCACTTCCCCTGCTTTGCTGAGCTCCTAGGAAAGGCCCTGCCTTTCTCCCAGCACACCCCATGTTGGAGCTGATTTTCCTCAAAAACTCTTCTCTTTCCCCAAATTAATAGTGATCTTACAAATGTCTAGAAGGCACTTTGGCTGGGTGTTGTGTGGGAATGAAATGTCAGCTTGTGTCATTAATAGGCAGCACCTTAGGGACAGCTGAGTGAGGCTTTTGCCCTGGGAATGTGGCTGTTGTGATTTCTAAAGAGCTGTTGTGGTGCCTACAGAAGGTTTACCCAAGGGATTGGAAACACCTATGTCATGTCTCTTCATCTTTTCTTAACTTCAGGGCATGAAGCTGCATTTGCGGCCTTTCTCTGTTGCCTCTGCAAAATCGGTGTTCTCAGAGTGGATGACCAGATGGCCATTGTCTTTAAAGTGTTTAACAGGTGAGATAACAGGAGAAGAGCTAGAAGCATTGGGTCATTTGCGGGTCAGATTTGATAGTGTCCCCTTCCAGCTATCTGAGATGTTTGAGATGTTACCACTTGTTCTATACATCAGTCTCTTCCTGTAGTCTGGGCAGGTTGTGCACCCTTTCTTTCCCTTGTCAGTACCTATTTGGAAGTAAGAAATAGTAAGATGATCCTCCTTCTAGGATATGATCTGGGAAAATCAGGATCCTTCTAGGCAGGTATATGCATAATAAAGAACATGAGCTCTTTATGGAAGAGCTTGCTGACCTAGGGAAGAAGGGCAGAGTAGAAAACTACCTTTGAATATAAACGTAGACAATTTAAAATTAGGAAGCAGACGTACTTTTTAATGGAGCATATCATTACCCACGATGACAATCTCCAAAGAGTCTGGTGGCACCTTGTCTGTTAGAGGCTGGTTGTCTTTTTGGAAAGTTTTTTAGTTGAACCCAAGTTATCAAGCTCTGCAGAGGCATCTGGGTGAAGTTCTGTGGTTTGTGATTAACAGGAATGTCTGACCAGGGGATCTAATGTCTCTTCAGACATTAAAAACACCCCAAAATCTGTGAAACTGAGAGACATCCACTGCTACTTCAGAGGTGTTTCCAACCCAGGAGATGGAGATAGTAGTGATGAAATCGGTGAAATGGACATTTGGAGTCCAGAGATCTAATCCCAGATGTAGCATTTATTGGTGGCATGGAAATGATTTCCCTCAGTGGTTCTTCCTTGCATTAATTTTCCACCTGAAAAATGGAAGTAGCAGTTGCCATACAGTAGAAAGCTTTCTGAGCTCTTTTGGAGGTTACTGAAGGAGAGTGAAGTACCAATATTCTCAGATAACAGGGGGAATGGGGAAAGATCTTCATCAGCATAAGACACTGTGGATAATATAAACCTCTGTCACTAGCTTTCTTAGAGAATTCAATGTAAAAAAAAAAGATTTTTAACTGAATCGGGCTCTTCTGTTGGGTCAAAAAAAAAATGGGCTTGAGGCCCTCTAAGAGTAGATGGTCTCTTTGTTGGATCTCCCTCTTGTTCAATGGAGGGAGAAGCCTGAACTTACTGACTGTAGTCCAAAAGACCGCTTTATCTTAACTCTGCTTTTCCCCTTTTGTTTCAGGTACCTAGAAGTGATGCGGAAACTTCAGAAGACCTACAGAATGGAACCTGCTGGCAGCCAGGGTGTGTGGGGCTTGGATGACTTCCAGTTTCTACCTTTCATATGGGGCAGTTCCCAACTAATAGGTAATAATAAAAATCTACTACTGTCCCAACCTCCCTTCTGTCTTGTTGGTCTTGGTTGCAGGGATGCTGAAACATACCACTAATTTTTAAGTATAAATGTGATCAGTTTATGTATAATACAGTGGAAGAGTTTGCTTGGGGCTCAAAAATTCTGTTTTCAGTCTTCCAAATGACACAAGTTGCTTAGGTTGGGAGATGGAAGGTTACTTTGTACAGTACATCTGTCTTTATTGCAATGACTGCTAGGGTTTTGTTTGTTTTTTAAGATAGGAGAATAGTGTTTTTTCTGTTAGGAAACACACTTTCCACCCTGATGAGTTTACCTGTTGCCCTTATTGCAAGGGATCTAGAGTGGAAGCTGGGAGATGATTTGAAAGGGAACAACTTTGTACTACCTTCTGAAAAACCTCTATTGGGAGGATCATGGTGCCTGTGGAAGATGGATAGGAAAAGACCTGACTGCTTGAATTTGGTCTCAGAAAAGGGGGTTCTATCTAGGTTGCTTCCTGTTTTCTTTTTCTCTTTAGACCACCCAAATCTGGAGCCTCGGCACTTTGTTGATGAGAAGGTGGTAAATGAAAACCATAAGGACTTCATGTTCCTGGAGTGCATTCTCTTCATTACAGAGGTGAGGGCTGGGAAGTCCGTCCCAGACGGAAGTTCTCTTGATGATAGACACTTTACCTGTAGCTTTCTCTTCCTCCTTTGCTTGTTTGTTTGCTTTCATGGAACTTTATGGATGAGCTGTTGTTGCCTCCTTGAGGTGCTCTCCTTGAATGAGTTGAACAGAGATGTTGAGAGAAAAGTATAATTAAGCCAGATGGGCTGTGGATTGCTACTGAAGGGAGCTCTAACAAAAGCAAACAAATAGCCTTGGATCATCATTTGGGTCAGTCAGTGAAAACTTGGATAGGGAAGACTGGTGCCTGCATGTGTGCTGGGAAGATAAGGTGGGAGCTGCAAAATGGCTGTGCTTGCAAAGATAACCTCCCTCCCCTCCAGCCATTTGGCCCTGCCTAGCAGGCTGTGAGCTTTCCCTTCCTTACGGCAGGCTCCCAGACTTCCACGCAACCTTGTCTCCTCCAGATCTGGCAAGACTCTGCCATAAAAGTTGCAAAAAATGTGCATTTCTGTAAACTATTAAGAGGAGAGAGTGCTGAAGTTAACCTAGCTGGCAGCACCATCAGGACCGTGTTTTTGCTCAAGGACTCTAGGGTCCCTGAGCAAGGGACTGGCGATATTCGGTGTGTTGCCAGCCACAGGCAGTGTTTCTAAATAAGGGAGTTCACAGCTTCCGCCCTTCACTGCAGTGAATGACCTGACTGTTTTTACTGTCCCCCTTGCTGCAAGCTCTGGGCAGAGAGAGCAAGAACCACATGCTCTGTTCTGTTGAGGGATTTCTTGTCTCTGGCAAGAAGGAGTTGATGTGATTAATTCTGAAGGATAGAGTGCAGTTCTTTCTCTTCGTTACATTTGCTTTTTCCCCCTCCTCGCCTCCCTAAATTGGTGATGAGATGAGAAGGGAGGTTACAGAATATGTATTTAGACTTTCATGTAGAAAACTTTCATAGGAGCCTTTGGCCCAAACCCCAGGAGGTGCTGAGTCAAGTCCTACTGGATTTGATACAGTTTGTTGGTACCTATCAGCTCATAGGATTTAACCCTTAATGCAGACTTTAAACTGTGCTGTGGATAGTAAAGAGGCACTGGCTGAAGACACAGAGATGAGGACAGGAAATCTGTTCTTGCTTCATCCTCACTGGAAGCAGGAGCCAAGATGCTCTAAGATTTATTTCAATTTGGGGCTGTGTAATGTACTTACAGCACACTAACCCGAAAAGTATAAATCTCATGATGTTTGTGGAAAATTCTGCAGTTTACGGATGACGTGTAAAGTTTAAAATCCACAGCAACACAGTGCTTCTAGTCACTTTGCTTTTGCCTGCAAAACTTTGCTTTTTGGTAGGCTTTCTTAATATGTGATTTCACTTCTTTTTCCACCCATGCATTCGTAAGTGATGGTGGAATCCAGCTCTGCAGCTGAGCTGCTCAGTGCCACCTGGTGGTAGGAAAACCTGCTCTTGGTCCCTCCTAGTGTGAGCCGCTAAAGAATTGGAACAACCTGGGTTACCCGGGTTATCCGATGCAGGATATTTCCAACCTGTTTTCATGGGAATACTTCTCACTTTTTAAAAAAAAATTTTGCTTTCAAAATTTGATTTTCTTTTTCAAACTCCAGGAAAGGTTGCTGCTGCCACTAGGGGGGGCTGAGACAGCCTCTAATGCCTGCTTTCTCTCCAAAATCAACAACAAAACAAACAAAATATCAGGGAAAAAAGATAGACGAGATTAAAGACTTTAAATTAAGAATTTTCTTCCGAGCTTTTCAGTTGGAAGGTCCCCTGCTTTAAAGGTATTATTTAAACAGATAGCAAATACCACCACAGTTCCTACACGGGGTCTAGTACATCTGCTGGGAGAACAACTCTTGTTTCAGCAAACCTTGGCCAAGGTGGGTTATTTTCTTTTAATCAGGAGTACGTTCTCTTGAGCAGATATTTTTTCTCAGCCTCTGGGTGACGTTTCAGGGTTGTGAATATATAGTGTCGTGGTGTTTGCCACGTGTATGTTTAAACCTCGGACTCTTAAAGTAACAGCGAGATGATGTCCGGCGTGAACCCGCTCAAACATTCCCCTTGGCGCACCACCCCGCGCTGCACGCGGACGCGGCAGCCAGCCTTACGCAAGCTCGCCTGCTGTTGGGAAATCTGTCAGGTGGTTTGTGACCTGAGCGCTTGGATTTTTTTTTTTTTTATTTTTTTAATAAGATGAGGTTCACTGAGCTGCCTGGGATTTGGGCTGTTGCCCCCCGCCGCCTGGCACCGCGTTTTGCCCAAGCGTGCTCCAGGGCTGAAAGCAGGGTGCTTACGACATTCATAGGTATGAGGATGAAGATGGTTTGGGAGCTGCGTTCACGGTGCCTGACGCAATACGAGTGGTGAACGGAGCTGCCATGCTGGCAGTAACGGGCAGGTTGGGTGCGTTTGCACCCTGTAAGCATCAAAGAGAGGTGCTGGGGTACGACCGGCTCGTCTCACGAGCTCTGCGTGGGAGTCGCGCGGTGGAGCGGTGAAAGCAGCCGGGCGCGCGCTCGGAGCCGCGCCGTCTTTGAAGGAAAAAACCGAGGACCCGGCGCCGCCTGCCACTGAGCCGAGGGGAACGCGAGCCTGTTGGAAGCAGCGCGCTCGTGCCGGGCGCCCCGGCGCCGCAGCGATCCCCTCGGCCCCGCGATGCCGTTTCCCACGCGCCCGCCGAGCCCGAGCGCCCGCGGCCCGCTGGGGCTGCGCGCCGAGGCGCGGGGCGGCCGGGCGCTGGGTCGCTTTAAGAGCCAAGGGCAGGCAGCAAGAATTTCGGTTTCAATCTGGCTTCTAAATTTGGAGGTTTGGGAAGGGAGAGCTCGGATTTCGGCTGGAAGGGAAGGAGCTGACAGGAAAGCACTGCCTCAGCCGTCCCCCTCCCCCAGTTACTGACAGAGGAACCATTTACAAAAGGCTGATTCTCTTGGGAACGGAGAGGCAGGAACGCAGCGTCTGTGAGTAATTTCCTGCTCAATATGGCTGCTCTGACTCACTCCATTCCCCTGGGGTCACTGCGGGACTGCAGCGCTCTTGCTGTCTCTCTTTTTCTCTCTCCAGCTCGCTCCTTTTCTCCTTCTTCTCCTTTTGTGGCTGGAACGAGCTAGTTTTCCCCCTCTTTGTCCCGCTTCGCCTCCCTCCGCAGGTCGAGGCAATAGCAAAGGCCTCTCCCGCGGGGCGCCCCGGCGTCGGGGGGCCGCGGGCAGAGCCGTGCCGGGTGCTCGCGGAGCCCCAGCCCTCGCCGGCCTCTTCCGAGCGCTCCAGCGCCGTCCGCTCTTACCTGCCCCGGCTCGAGGGGGGCAAGAAAAGCTCGGCGGGGGCTGAGGCGAGCCGCGCTCGCGGGGATGCCGCCGAGGCGCACGCGGCCGGCTCTCCCGCATGCGGGACACCTTCCGTGCGAACCGCCCGGCGGCGGGTTCGCCGGCGCTCGAGGCTCGGCCGCGTGCTCTCGGGCCGCGGCGCGGCGCCCCGGCGGCGCCTGCGCCCTCCCCGCCGCTGCCCCGCCACGTGCGCTCGGGTGCCCGCCGCTGCCAAATCCTCGAGCTCGGTACCGCCCCGGCTCTGCGGGATAACGTTCCGCTTTGTGCATCTGCGCGTTTCATCTCGTGTCTGCGAGGAAAACACGCCCCGCGGAGGGGAGCGGGAACGGCTTAGCGGCTCATCAGTCATCGCCCGGCTCGCAAGAGCCGCGAAGAGGAAGCGGAGATGGGGCTGCGCTCTCCTTGCGGCTGCTCGGGGCAGGCAGAGCCACCGTCCTGCGACCCACAGCGCTGCAGCCCCGAGGTCAGCGGGGGCGAAGCACGTTCTCTGAGCAGCATTTTCCCCCTCTTTTCCTCCTCTTCTGCTGCCTTTGTTGCAGACTGATGCCACGGCGCAGACCTCGAGAGCAATTTCCCAAAGCGGATTCCTCGGCCTTTCCTTCCTTCTAGCAGGCAGAGGTCTGGGTTCGAAGCTCTTCTCCCACCCTCGCTCTAGGCCCGCGCGCGGGCGGAGGGAAGGGGTTAGCTGCTTAAACCCCAGCCCAAGTCGAGACCCGGAGTCCAAGAGATTCCTGCCTCCCCACGCTCCTTTTCAGCGTGAGCTTCAGCCTTGTGGTTTCTGATGTCATGGGAAATTTGCTCAGTCGAAATGGCTGCGTTATATTTCTTTTTCTCCCTGAGGGTCTGTTTTTGTTCATGGAGGGGAGGAGAGGCAGCTACTCGGGGAATCTACATGCAACTGGCTGTGGTTGCGGCTTCCCTTCCCCCCCTGCCCCCAAGCCCCTCTCCCTGCGAGGAGAAAGGCTGGAGTTTAGGGAAAAAAAAAAATCAGTGTCTGCTGCAAGCTGGCAACTCGCAGCTCTGGAGCCCGTTTGCAGAGGGGGACTCGAGTGCGGCTGCCGTCCGCTCCGCTCCTGCCTCCCCCGCAGCTCGAGGCAGGTGCGGAGTGGGCTGCGGACGCTAGAGCTGCTGCCAACCTGCGCTGCCCTCTGTATTCAGGGAAGGCAGCGGCCGTTGTCGCTGCTGCTTGTTGTTGATCTGAATGGGGAATGAGTCATTTTCTTGGAAAGCCCAGCAGTGCTGCGCTGGGAGGTTTCTGGGTAGAATAGGAACAGCGTTGAGCCAAGCTCTACTGGGGGGGGGGAATGGGAGTTGTGTGTGTGTGTGTGTGTTTTTTTAATGCAGTTATTAAAAAGGAGGTGTGTAGAGCGAGATCTGATTAGAAGAAAAGTGTGGCAAGAAAAAGATTTAGCGTTGTCCAGGAGGGGGGAGCTGAATTGCCACTACTTAATGCGATGTGGCTGCCGCAGGAGGCAGTGCGGAAGGACAGAGGGAGGGGACGGCGCAGCGAGGTGCTTGCTGCGTGGGTCACGGTGCCTGGTGGGAATGTTTGCTTGGAGAGACTGTGATCGTGAGTCACTGCCGGTGCGCAAACTTCCCGGCTGGCCGAGCTCCCTCAGCCCCTCTCTGGATCTCTTTCAGATGAAGACGGGCCCCTTCGCTGAGCACTCCAACCAGCTCTGGAACATCAGCGCGGTACCTTCCTGGTCCAAGGTGAACCAGGGCCTCATCCGCATGTACAAGGCAGAGGTGAGCACCGTGGGCAGCGGGAGGCTGAGTCAGCCTTGCCTGCTTGGCTGTACGACTCCTCCCTTCCACTTCACTGCAGATCAGCTCTGCTGCTGCCTGCATGCCTGCTCCTTGGCCTAGGATCCCTTTCATGGCCAGTTGCTGGCCCTCGCTGAATGTGGCTCGGGTGCCCTTGGCTTGCATCCCATGCAGGTGCTGCTGGCTGGAAGGAGGCTCCTGCCTGCCCTGTGTTTGCCCCAAAACCAGTCCCTGAACTGTCCTTTCCTTGCAGACGTGACTCTGCCATTGCTTGTCTTTCCATTATGAAAGTTGCAAGTGTCTGAATTAGGGCCAATATCTTGACATGATTATTTTTCTGGTCCCTGCACTGCAATTGCTCCAATTGGAGGCAAATTAGTTTAAGTTTTCATTACTTGTTTCAAGAAATCCAGAGCAGCCCGAACACTTGCTATGGACCTCACCTTGCTGCGAGTCCTGTCTGGGCAGCCAAGGCTGTGGCTATCTACCACAGCTAGGCCAGCCTCCATCCTCTAGAGCACTGCTGGCACTGCCCCAAAAGGCTTTCCTGGTGAACCCTGACTTGGGGAACTGGGCATTTTGGCTGTCCCTTATCTCTCCTTCCTGTTAGAGCTAACCCTGAACTTGAGGAAGCAGGACAGGAACTGCCACATCTGGGCCTCCTGAGGGAGCTGGCTGAGAGGCAGCTTCTCTTGCTGGGAAGGCCAGGGCCATACTGGCTATGCAGGGAGATGCTGGCTTTGCTAGATGCTCCCGAAGGAGGAAGGACAGCACAGCTGGTCCTGGAAGCAAGCCAGTCCCCAAAAGTAAGGCTTGAAAGAGTCAGTCCTATACCCTGTGGTCTCTGGTTAGGTGAGCCATGCTCCTGTTTCTGGACCATAAGGTGGAGGCTTGGTGGGCAGCTCCACTCAGGCCCAGCGCACAAAGGGGTTAACTGCGCCAAAGTGGCGCGCTCCCTCCCCCACCCCTTCCTCTGCACTTCACATCCTGTGTTTAGGTTCCAGGCCACATACCTCTCTAATCTGTGAGGTGTCACTCCCAGGCCCGGCGGCTCCTTCCGCCCTCAGCTCAGCTTTCCTTCAGCAGCCTCCAAGGAGTGGAGCTGGGCTGGGGGTCAACCCCTGCAGCTCCTCAGCTGGGTGCCTCTGTGCTGTTCCTCCCAGTTTGCCCTGGCCCAGAGCTTTGTTGCTGGCCGGAGGTGTTGCCTGTTGGGGAAACCCCAGGTTGGATGCTCTCATATGGAAATTGGGGGGTCTGGAGGGAAGGCCCCAGCCCTGAGAGCACTGTTAAAGTCAAATGTAGGTTCTCTAACCTCTAAAGCCTGAGCAAAGCCTGCTGCTGCCTTTACATCCCTGTCTTGGTCATCTGTCTCCTTTGGGCTGATTCCTTCCTATGCTGTTCAAGTGCTCCCATCTGGCACTCCACGTGCCCTGTACCATGTGGGTGCTCCCGCCTTGTGTACTGTGTACTCTGCAGGAGGTGGTCTGCCCACAGTGCACTGTGCATGTCTGCTCACGTCTTGGGGTCACCACATTCTGACAGATACACTTGGGCCGCTGGGGACAGCACAGCCTTGGGATCATCTGAAGGGGATTATAATGTATGTTCCTTCTCCTGGGAAAAGCTCTGGCCATTTCTAGCTGCACTGAAGGCTCCAGCATTGACTGTTTGTGTGACATGGTCTTCTCTGGAGGCCTTGACCTCGTCTAAGTAGCAGATGACATTATGGACGCTGATGTAGGCTAAGAAACTATTGACTATGGCCCAAACTGCTGCATGGCTTAAATTTAGCCTTTTGTTCAAATAATGCCTGCAGATCTTTGAGGAATATTAGTCTCATTTCCTAAGCATGTAGCTCTTGCACAGCAGAGCGCTCTTTTGACACTGCACTGTGCCTCTGCTCACCTGGGACGGAGGAGAGGAGAGAGGGACTCCGGCTGAAGAGTCAGCACTGATTCCTTGTATTTGTTCTGAGGAGTCTACCGCTCCACAGCTGACTCATGTGGTTCTTGCTAGCTTGGGAGAAGAGAGAAGCGTGAAGATGGCAGTGTAGTAGGGCAGAGCTTTTTGTTATGGGTGTGCTTGGCCATGCAGTTTTGACCAGCACATTTGCAACTAGAGGATCTTTTTGAATGATATTTTGGGAAGGACCTGATATTTGGGAATCACCGAGGCTTCTTCCTTCGAAAAGGGAATCCTTTTAGGGTGTCTCAGACTAGGCATGCACAGTCACTCTTGAATATCTTGTCTATTTGCTACTGGCTCTTGCAAGTTTCTGCCTGCTGTTTCCAGCTGTGTTGTCTTTGCCTTCTCAGTCTCTCTCCTATTACCTACTGCCAACTTTAGCAGAAGGTAAGTGAGCTAGCAGCCCCCAACTGCTGACTTGAGTCTTTGTCCAGCTCAAGGCAGGCAGCTTCTGTTGACAGTTTGTGGCAGCAAAGAGGTGGTAGATTTGTGTTTGTGGTGTTGCTTTATGTCTGAATGGCTAGAGTGAGAACAAGATTTCCCCCTGTCCCCTTCCATCTCCACACTCTAATCACTTGTTGCAATTAGATCAGATGAAATCTGGAGGCTCCAGCCAGTGATGTTCCAGCTCCTTAGCACTTCTGGGGGTAACTGAGAAGTGCTTGGTAGCCTGACCGTGCCAACTGTGGTCAGGCTTGAGTGGAGCCAGTAGAGTGAAAGGGTCACTCAATAGAAGCTGGCTAGGAGAAATCAAATCTTTACGTGCAGTCAACCTTCATTTGGTAGAAGTGGGGCAATTCCCAGGCTTGGCTTGTTTAAGAAGCAGTCTGGCCACTTTGTCTCTTCTCTGTCTCCTCTATGGGGATGACTTTAAGCAGCCAACACAAAGCCCAGATGAGTCCATGTGACTGGGAGCTCTTGTCTGGATCCAGGCACTCCAGGGTGCTTGCTTCAAGGTCTATGGATGGGCAAGAGATTAAAGACAACATGTCTTCTGCTCTGTATGTTTATGAAATCTCAAATGTGTCTAGTTATAATATAAATGTAATGGGTGAAGAAGAGTTCCCTTGGAAGTGCAAGGGCTTTTCTTATTCTCTCCATCAAAGGCGAGTGAAGAAGTCAACAGAATGGAGTGTGGTTACAGCAGCAGCCTTGATGTTTTCCCCTGAGACTGCTTTTGAGTCTCCTGACCTTTCCTTCTCTGCTGCAGTCAGATAGGAAATACTTTCCATTGTAACAAATCTAGTCCCAGTTCCATCTTTAAAGGTTGAACTTGATGCATGAATCTAGCTTCCTCAGTCGAGTCCCAAGCAGGCTTTCAGCACAATAGGGATGATGAGAAGAAAGAATAAACCTGTCCTTCCAAGCGCAGCATGTTAGTGTGTGAGATGCATCAGTTTCACCTACAAGTGGTGGGAGGAGGGTCCTGTTTCTTGGCACCTCTAATAATCCGGTAAATTTGTGCTAGTCCTGCTGGATGTAGGAAGAGGAATTTCTCTGCTTGCCTACTCTTGGGCAATCAGTATGTTTGCTAGGGTGGATACCAGTTCTTCCCAGTAGTGGCAAAGATGTTTCATTAGGAGCCCTAACCAGTTCAGTCTTCCATGGGACTTCTTGGAGCTACTTGGGATGCCGTTTTTAGCCATCAGTATCCCAAAGATATATTTCCCCATCCTTCTTTCACGCCACTGTGTTCCAACACTGCATCCTCTGAGGGTTCCTCTATCACTGGTTGTGCTGGGAGATGGTGGCTGCTCTGCCTCATGCATTGGAAAGCTTTGAAGGTGATGTGCCCTAATGGGTACAAGACTTGCTTCTTTTTGGTGCCCTGCCCTGGAGGTTTCCTGCATAGCTCTTATTCCTCAGGAATGGGTGCAGCCATGCTGTACTTTTGCCATTGCCAAATTTGTTTTTGGCTCCAGAGTGCTTGCAAGCAGTTCAGTTATACTAGAAGTTACCTGACCTCTGTCTCGAACTGGAATACCACAGGCCTGGGCTTCTGAGCGCAAATCCCACTGCTTCCCCATGACGCCAGCACGTGGGCAAGCTGCCTGCCACTGGCTGTGCCCTGCATTGGGGTAAAGGGCTGCCCTCAGCACACCAGGTCCTCCCTATCGCCAGAGCCAGTGTCTCAGCACTCACTAGGGTCTCCTCTCTGCAGCGGGTCCAGCTTGGCTCCATGGAGGGCACGAGGCTCTTTTATGTGGAATGGATTGTTGTGACTAATGGGTGGCTCTTGCCTCCCTTCAGTATGAAGGAATGATGCTTTGAAAGAAGTACCTAGAGGAACAGGCCGTGCATCTCATCTCTGGGGCCTGCCTGGGAGGCTGTTGGTTACAGGCAGAAGCTGGTATGGCCCTGATACCTTCTCGTGGTTGGGTCTGCAGCCAGTGGGTAACTGGAGGTGTCTACCTGATGCAGCAAGGAGTCTGCTGTGTACCGTCCCATCCTACCCCTGAGCAGATGCTACTTGTGCCAAGGACTTGCTGACTTGCTAGGACTAGATAGACTTCTATTAATTGTTTTTCTTACAGGTAGCTGCTGTGCTTTGCATGTACTTCATGTCTGCTCTAGAATAGGACTCCCATAAGCAGGTTCATGCCTCAACTAGGGCAGGGGAAAGGCTCTTCTTCCAAGACACAGAGCGCTTGTGTTTCTTTTCTCCTTGTCATACTATGTCATCTAGGGAGACAGTGAGAAGGTGGCCACAGTCTTGTTAGCTGTGCCTCCAGAACCCTTGTAGATGAGTCCCCATTGCAGCCCAGTGATGTGATGTACAACCCTCCTGTTTAGCACAGGGTTTTAGGGCTAACATGGGTGATATTAGTGAGATGTAGATGATTGATTGACACACGTTTTGTTGAAGTTTGCGTGGCTGGAGCTGAGCCTGGACAGGGTGTTCGAGGCTATGTGTGGGTTTTGGGCAGTCTAAATCTGTAATGACTCAAGAAAACACAACTTGAAGGGCTATGCCAGGCATGTTCTGGCAAACTTTGATGTGGTTATAGACCACAGTCACTGGCCTTCCTGCCCTGACAGAAAGGTGAGCAGGAGGGGATGTATGCTTAGAGGCTGGTTCTTCTGGCACAGAGCCCTGTCTTAGCTGAAATCCCTAGAGAAAGCTGAGCTCAGCTACTTTATAATGGACATGTGTGATTGAGCTGTCATCCATACCCTGTCTATCCTTACTCTGCGATGGGGGTGGGAATTTCAGGAAAGAAGGTTAGCTCGGAAGGCAGAGGTCTTAAACCATAGCAGCCAAATCAGCAGTGTTTCTTTACCAAAGACTTGAGAGTCTGGAAGGCAATTTGAGCAGTCCTTCATGACTGCAAGATGGTGCCTCAAATCTAGAGTGTGAGCACCATTCTGGGAAAGGAGAGTCTTTTCCCAAGGAGGTTTCTGCCGTTCTCAAGGGATATGTAGGGTGAAGCTCTTCAAAGAGATCAGCTAAAGCAGTGAGGAGTGGCTGATGTAAATATGCCTCCTCTGCTCGTGCTCCAGGCTGAATTTTGTCAAGGCTTGGGCTTAAGGGAAGGGGACGAGGATACAAAGTGTTCCTGGACTAAAGAGCCTGGTGGAAGCTAGTGGTGAGAGACATCAGTTTGATCCCACATACAAGCCGCTGCTCTGCCTAAAGCTGAGCTGAGCTATCCTGTGCTCACTGCCTCCTGACCCTGGCGGCAGGATGTGGCTCTGACTGTGTGTTTAAGGTGGAAATGTCTCCTGAATTCATCCCTCTTTATCTCCCCTCCTGCAGTGCTTGGAGAAGTTTCCTGTGATCCAGCACTTCAAGTTTGGCAGCCTGCTCCCCATCCAGCCTGTGACGTCCTAAGGATGCTGCAGGAGGAGTCGAGGCAGCGGAGGCATAGCGCGGCGCTCTTCCTCTTCCCCTCACCCCTTCCTCATCACCTGGCCTGCCGCACAGCCCATCCATTCCTGCACATCCTCATCGGCAACCACAGATCCAAAGCACTCTTCGGCCTTGCACGGGAGACGGGACTAAGAGCGACTCCTCCTGCAAGTCCCCGCCATGGGGATCTCTCACAAGTGACCAAGCCAGGGCTGTGCTTCTCCGCCCTGCCGTGGGCAGCTGGACTCCTGTCTGCGGATCTGGGCATGCAAACAGGGTTTGAGCAGGGGCTGCCTCGTGGAGAAGGCCTTCTGCTTTCCTTCCTGGGAGGAAGGGGGTGGGGAGGGGAGGAAGGCACGGGTATATGTTCTGGGCAGCAGTAACTGCAATTTCCCGTTTCAATTTCACTGAAGTTTCCTGTTGGTGTTTGGTTTGGGAAACCACTGTGAGGGGTGAGGTGTGAGCCTGCACCTGTTTGTATGCAGCCGCCTTTGCTTGCATGGGGTGTTCTTAAAAGGGTAAAGGAAGTTGTAGGGAAGGTCAGTGGGTTGCTGGAAGCCCAGGGTGACATCTCTCCCTTATTCTGGGTAAGGAAAGCCATCTTCCTCCTCCCTCCATCTCTCCTGCAGGGTTCCCTGAGTCTTCCTTTCACATCACCATCTCTTCTCTAAGGTGAAGCTAGGAGCCTTGTGGGCTGCAGGGATCTAAACTGGCTCCATAACTGGAGCCAAGGTCTCCAGAAGGCCCCAGCTCTGTGGGAGTGGCTATGCAAAGACACAGCTTGAGCAGAGCTGGGTCAGGCTCCCTCCCCTCTGTAGTGGGGACAAAACCTCACATGTTCTTACACATTCGTTGCTGTTTAGGGATCAGGTGGGTCCTGCCCTGCCTTCTGCACTGCCCTTTTCCTTTTAGGCGCTTTGCTGCCCTGCAGCTGGGCTGGCCTCAATGGCACGAGGTGACTGTGGCTGCTACTGCTTGGTCATAAATTGCAGTCACAGCCCCATAGCAAAGGGATTTTCCCATGAAGCAGCATGTTCCCCAGCACTTTCAGGGAGGCATGCCCAGAGCAAAGGCACCATGGGGGCAAGCATGCAGCTTTACATATATTTATAAAACAGTGCTAAAGCACATAAATAGACGAGGACAACTATTTACATCTGGAGAAAGCTCTTTCCTTTCCTCATTGTCTGCTGGTGCTGCTGTACTGGTCCTCAGATGGAGGGACCACACATCCAGTACCACGAGCAGCAGCGTCCGGAAGGCAGGTGAATGAATGGGGACACGATCCAGACCATACTGACACTATTACTAGGAGGGCAGAAGCTATTGGTGGTGAGTTTGAGAGGAGCTGTCATGTCCACATGTCTGACCAAGGTGCTCTACAAGTTCCGGCTGGTGGTGGGGGCTCTTTCTCCTTGGGGTTCCCATGCTGGATGTGGAGGTGAGAATGATCTGGCCCAGTGTTTGCTGGATGTTGGGGACAGCGGGGATCCTTTCCCTGGCATTGTCCTGGGCTGCACAGAGGGGGCTGGTGCTACCTTCAGTCAGGCTGCTCAGCTTTTGGTGCTGCACTGCTTTACTGTTACTGTTGGGGGGGAGCCTGTTTTCATTTCTCTTTTTTTATTTATTTTTTTAACTATTTTTCGCTGCCAGACCTAGCTACGTGCTCTTATAAAAGGTTCTCTCAGATGCTATGGGGAGGGAGAGCAAGAAGAGTCTAAGAGGCAGTGAGATGCAGGTGTCTGTAGAGCTAAAGCAGAGCTTTCTATCTGGCACTGCTACTGTCCTGTCTCCTCCACTGCTTGGCCAGGGGCAGTTTGTCATCTGTGTGGGACAGTAGCAAGCTTTCTACCTAAAGCAACTTTACAGAATTGCATTTTAAATGGAAGTGAAGGAGACTCAAGTTAAGTCTTACTCCTAAATCATTCATGGGATGTGTGTGTCAATTTGGCTTTCTAAATAAATCCACTCGAGGAGTGGTGCTGCCTTGCTTCTTGGGACCTGAGTGGTCTGTTTCTGGCGGAGCAGTTCAGCAGCCCCAACCTGGAGCAGGAAACTCGGGCTTCTCGGTCTTTGTCCTCTCTCCCTGCTGATGGCTTTTGACAAGTGCCACGAGGCTGCAAACAGCTGTACAGCATCTGGGCAGTGCTGGTTTTCAAGGTTTCTCAAAGCTTCCCTGGGGATTTGAACTTGTCTCTCCCAGTAATTTTATGGAAATGGGGCTTCTGTGTAAAAAGGTGAATGGAAAGGTTGACACCCACACTCCAGATGCAGGGAGGGACACCAAGGATGTGACACAGAGCACCAGAAAAAGGGTAGGGAGGTGTTTCCTTCCACTGCAGCTGCATCCAGTATGTGTACCTGGGCTTGGGACTTCCCAAGGAAGTAGGAAGAGGCTTATGTGGAGCTCTGTTTCTTGCTTGCCTGAGTCTGCATATTTGTCCTATTAGGGATTTTTGGACCTTATGCAGTTAATTCATGTTTGGATCGCATCAACCCACTTGGGACGTGCCTCCTGTAGCGTGACAGTTGGCTGCTCATGTTCCTCCAACTCCCACCAGCATCCACCGCTGGCCCACGGGGCTCTGCTCCTCTCTCAGTAGGTCTGCATATGTAGCAGTGCCCAGGGCTGCTCGATGTCTAAAGCAGTGCTCCCCCACCTCCAATGTTGTGGTTTTAATTAAAATCCCTGTGTTTTGCACCGGTGACTGTGTTGGTCTCTCTTGGACTAGAGTTTGCTCCTGCTTTGGGGTCCTTTGGGAGCTGAGCCAGCAAAGCTGGTGGCTGTAGCCTTTGGCAGGGGGTAGAGGCTTTCTGGAAGCACTTGATGTTTTGGTGGTTGGTCTTTTCTTTGCACCAAAACTGACTTATTTAACTGCATGAAGCATCTATATTCAGACTGATTTTATATCCTTGCTGGTCTATCTCTTTCTGTCATACATTGTTTTATTTATTTCACTTCTTTGATATGTCCAGTCTCCCTCTCTCACACGTTGGACCTGGAAGGTGGGTAATGTGTGAAGCCTGCTATAGGCTAGCAAATACCTCTTGAAGATTGGACACTCTCAAAACCAAAGCATGCATGAGTCTTGATCCTGGGGCAAGATGAGAACTGGAACCCTTTTTCTTAAGATGTTTTTCCTGTCCTGCTGACTCAGGACTTCCAGCACCAGTTGAGCTCAGCGATTTTGTCGGATTTTTACGGAAAATTGTGCCTGGATCTTCTCAGGATCAGCTGGAGCTAGTAGATGTCTAACAAATGCTAGTTTTCTTGTCACTAGGTTACATCCCTTCCTTCCACACAGGCCAACTGTGAGTATGTGTTGCTAAAAGTGGAAGCAGACTGGAGGGCTGGATGGTGAACACTAAATGTTATCTTGGATCCCAAATGTTTTCCTTGAAGGTACCTGAATTTGTCATAAAAGTGTCCCCTGGTGAGTGTGACGCACTAGTGAAGGGGAAGCAGGCATGACGTAGTCTGGGTTTCTCCCCTGTCTTGCCTCCCAGCCAATGCAGGTTTTCAAACAGTGTTCAGAACTGGACTCTTTGGGGTTGAAACCCCCTTGGCTAGTTCATGAGAGGGTCCATCCAACAGCTGCCACGCATTCCCTTGGGCAGGATGCCTTTTGCAAATCGCCCTCAACCTTCCTCTGTCTCTCTCCTCGCAGCTCTTCTTTGTAAATGATCATTCATCACAGCGAGTAATAAATGAAGAGTTGAGAGAAGCAGCCTCGTACAATGATAGTAGTAAAAGAATAAAAAAAAAAAAAAAATGGGAGCGTCTCATGCCATTGTTGCTGTGTTAACTTGTCCCTGGTGTGTGGCTGAATTCCATTATGTAGCGCTGGGTTCCCGCAATAAAACAAAGACATCTCTGCTGCAGGACCAGGATTTGTCAAGTAGTGAGATCCTTGCTGGCGGTTTTCAAGATAAAGACGTGTTTCATACCCCAAGGAACTTGGTTTTGAACCACATGATAGCACTGGGGCTGGCAGAAGCTGGCCACTTCAGAGTACCTAAAACCTGGGTCTGATCCGCTCTAGAAAGTTAGATGTCACCAGAAGCAGTAAAAAGCTTGGAAGAAGATGGGGCTCACCAGCCATGGGAAGGGCATGCAGAGCAAGGAAGGAACAGTGATGTTGACGGCAGAGACAGCACCGTGTCGCTCTAACTACATTGACTTGCCGCCTTCAGAGAGGAAAAACTGCGCAGGAGAGAGGCAGAAATGGGCAGGGCGAGAGATGACGGACTTGGCAGTACGGATAACTGCTCACTTAACCAAGGTCAGACTCCACCACTGTGAACACGTCAATGTGGATCCTCCACGATGGAGAAGCACATGGAGGGTCCTATCACTGCCTTGAGGAAGAACTGTCCAGGCCAAGACGCAGAATCTGGTAGGGCTTTCAGAAGTTGTTTCATGCTCTAATAGCAAAGAGGAGAGATTTCAGACCTTTAATGTGACAGACGCAGCTTCTTCGGTAGGTGAATGCTCAGCAATCTTCTCATTGACGTCAGGACAAACTCCTTCAGTGTCCTGGGATCAGTCTCATCTTTCTCTGTCACCTATCTTGTACAAATTGTGCCAAACTAGGATTAGCTAAACTGGAAAAGGGCTGCATCCAAATCAGGTAGGATTTAGGCTGAGACATGGCAGGCACCTTCCACTTGGAGCTCTTCTCATTGTGAAGAGCACAATGCTGAGAGCAGGCCCCAAGGTTAGAAAAGGCTTTTGAGGGGGTGGAGTAGGTGCTTTAGGTTGCTATAAAAAGACTGGGCTTGGGAATGTCCACATCGGCTGGCGGTACACAGCATGTAAATACAGTTGTTGCTAAAATTGGAACAAGTCACTCCCCATATTCCCAGCTGCAACTGTAACATGGATAATAAATAACATCAAAATCCCTCATTACAATTTGAGATCCTCGCTGTCTGCAAACCCGTGGAAATGTGGCGGGTCTCCCGTGGGAACTACAGTGTGGGGCTCTGATTCAGCGGGGCACTTGAGTGCATTTTTAAGTCCTGCTGGGCAAGTGCTCACTTTCTTTTATAAAAATGGATTAAGGATGTGCTTAAGGATTTGCTGAGTCCATAAATGGAGGAAGGAGAGAAAGCAGAGAAGCAGTTCCTTATCAGGTCTTATGTTTCTAAGACACCTGGGAGAAATAAACCCAAGTAGACTGTACAGCAAAAGTCAAGATACCCAAATTATCTATTTTCACATGAATTACTCCCAATTTTATGTGTGGAAACTGGCTTTTTGGAGACCATGAGGTCTACAGTGTTGAAGCCCAATTTGGGGTGGTTGCATAGCTTTAGGCCATTTTGCGTACACAGAATTAATGAGGTTCGCCAGCACTGTGCTTTCACAGCCTTAACGTAGAAACAACAGTTTGGTTTCAGCTAGAAATGGTAATACGGCTAAAGGAAATATATGATATGCTCTCGCTAAAGGGGCAAACCATTCCGATGTTTCTAAGAGTCAATGTGTCCTATAATGGCTATGAACTGCATAAAATTGGCTGGTGTGGTGGTTATAAAGAAATTCCAGATGGATATTCTCTAAATTCTTTTATTGGTTACTAGCTGATCTCTGAAAGTGAATGTTCTGTGAAGTGTCTTCCATTTTTTGTGTTCAGAGCATATACCTTTAAAAATATTAGTTTAGGTATTACATCTCCCCTTTGAAAAAAATCCCTTGTAGGCAAGAATAAAAGTTACAAAAAGGCTGTTACAGAGATCATCAACTCTCTATTAGATAGCTTGGAATATGCTCCACTAGCACCAGAGTTTAGTCTTCTCCAAATTACTGTAGAGGATTTGACTGTATCTTGCTGATCCATCCACATTTTAATTTCCTCTGCACGGATACATATTGCAGGATGCTGGAAATCCCCAAGCCCACTGGAGCTGCAAGACTGGATGTTTCATCCTGTAACACCAATAAAATGTTAATGCATACTAATAGCAACAGCAAAGGGGTTTATGGAGCGAGCTTGGAAGTATTTTATAATTGCCAGGGTATCCGTGTCACAGAGAATTTGGGGTTAAAGTCATCAAGCATTGCACTTTGTCAGCACAGGCCCCCCTCCACCTCCCCCAAAACACCTCAAACCTATGAATTTTTTGTCATTAAAGGTGGAATAAGGGAGGTGATTCCTGGGGGACAGTCTCAACCATAAATTACGTGTATGTGAGAGTGCTGCCCAGTGCTTTGGACAGATTCAAATGATGTGGGCTCAGTTTGCTACTCTTATTGCGGAGCCCCGCTGTAACCTTCACGAAGGGCAGTGCCTCAGTTTCCCACCTGTAGACCAAGAAAAGGACACTGTCCTGCTTTGGAAATCCAGGCATGAGGGCGGTTAAGTACGTAACTAAAATGGAAGGAGGGAAGTGGTGCAGCATTAGCTGGGCTCCCTGCATGTTTCGCACTGGTATTGACGGCACCTGCTCGCGTTTCAGCTCGGCTCAGCCCAGCCTGGTAGCGAGTCCTCGTTTGCTGCTCCCTGCAGATACCAAAGATCAACAGATCTGAGCTCTGCGTTGGGGGGAAAAGCTTCGCTCCATCATGCAGCTTGTCCCGGGGCTGCTCTCGCTGGAGCTGTCGGCCTTTGGCTGCACCATCGTCCCGCCTGTCCCCACTGCGCGTCTCTGGGGTGCTCCGATTGCCGCCCGCCGGCGGTGGAGGACGGCACAAGCCCGTCGTGGTGGCATCCTGGCGGAAGCATCGCCGTGGGAGCCGCTGATCCCGCTCAGCTGGCACCGCGATTTCTCATGCCGCACCGGAGCGCTTGGGCTCAGCGGTCCAGGGGCCGACCAGGAAGAGCCTGGATGAGCATGGAGCTGCTTATTTTCACGCAAATGCTCCAAAACCTGGGAATTGTCCGGAGTCTATAGATCCTGAGCCAAGGTACGAGCCAGAGGCATTGCCTAAACCGCGAGACAACGGCAGGCCCAGCTGAAGAAGCTCTCCGTGTAGATGCTCCTGCAACGGCGCCAGGCTGAGTTACTCCATCTGTCGCGCCGGGGGGACAAACCGAAGGCCGAGCCCTCCCCCCCATCGCTTCCCGTCTCCGAGCTGCAGGAACGAGCCCAGCGAACAGCCTGGCGTAAGCTGGGGTCTCTTCTGGTCTTTTTAACCATGTTCTTGCCTTCTGGTTCAGGACGGAGCGGAAGAGCTGGGACGTTTGTGGTGCCGCAGAGAACGCGAGCGCGGCCTTTCCTGGGAGGAGGGGAGCCAGCCGGCGTGGGAGGTGGGTCCCAGCCTGGTGAGCCCACCGGGCTTTCGGGGAGCAGGGAGGGCGCCAGGTCCCTGCCTGGCCCCCGTACGAGGCCTTCCCGCATCCCGGCCCGGCTCCTGCTGGAAGCCGCCTGCTAAGCGCCGCTTTCCCGTCCCTTACGTGGACACAGGGCTCCCGCGGGAGAAGCCGTCCCACGGCGCCCGCGTTTGGGGCTTTTGCTCTCCAGCCCCGACGCAAACGTAGTAAGAGGCTTCTGCCAAGGTGCTCTGGAGCCGGGCAGCCGACGGGACCTGGGTCTCCTAGCGGCGCGCTCCCGCCCGGCCGCCCCGTTTGCAGACGGGGGCTTGGGAGGAGGCGGCGGCTCTCGGGCAGCACCACGTCTCCCCTGCGCACGCGGCGGCGGAGGGGAAGGGAAGCGCAGGAGCTGGCGCTTGTTTTGTTTGGGCTCGCTAGGGAAAAAACAGATGCTGGAGCGATGCGGGGCGCAGGGCGCTTTGCAAAGAGGGGGGAAAACCCGTGCAGGATTCCATCAGGGAGAGGCCTTCGGGGGCTGGGAAATAGGCGCTTTTGCGAGCAAACGGTCATCTTTCAAAGCAGAACCTTCCCCGTTTCCAGTTTCAAAATTCTATTCACATCAACATCCACTTTCATGTTGTAAAACCTGGGGAAAAAAGAAAAAAAGCAGCTATTCACAGATTTCGATGCAAAAGCCTCATTTAAGAGAGGAAAGGGGAGGGGGGAGCAACGCTTTTTAGGTAGCTTAAACAACCCAATCCCCCAAAGTGAGAAACTGTGGAAGCGGTCAGGGACCCAGGAGCAGGCCTGCCCGGCCCCGCGGCTGCGAAGCGAAGCGAAGCGGCCCTTAGCTTTCCGCCCCGTCCTTAACGGATGCGGCTTTCGCTTTACCCCAGTTAGGAAGAATTAAAAGCGGAGTCGGTCGGGATCGGCTTCGGAAGCGCTTCTCCCCGCAGCCGCCGTCGGCGCTTCTTGCGTCCGAGAGCCGGGAGCAGGGGGCACCGTGCAGCCGCCGCGCGGGAGCCGCGCTCCGGCCTCGGGCCGCCTGTCCCGCCTGCGCACGCCGGCAGCCCAGAAGGGACGTC
The DNA here is from genome assembly GCF_028389875.1 of Rhea pennata. Lineage (NCBI taxonomy): Eukaryota > Metazoa > Chordata > Aves > Rheiformes > Rheidae > Rhea > Rhea pennata. The sequence continues at coordinate 8,777,716 of NC_084680.1, forward strand.
CTGCATCCCGCAAAAGCGACCGGAGGTGGGGATGGAGGAGCAGGGACGTTTCGGGGTGCCTGGTGCAGCGGGGCCGGCAGAGCCCCCCGAGGCCGCGGAGCACAGGTAAGCCCGCTCCCGGTCCGGGTCATTCGGCTGAGCCGCGGCGTCCCCGCGATGGGCACGCGAGCGGTTGGGCTTTGGGGCTTCCCGGCAGACGGGGACGGGAGGTTCCTCCAGGAGACCCCCGGCTCAGGCTTTGGTGGGAGGGGGTCTGGCCTCTGCTGAGAGCTCGACGCGGAACCGGGCCCGTCCGCTCCCCGCCGCGCGTCTCCGCGCGGTGCCGTCGGCAAAACGCGGCGCTGGGGCCGGCGGAGGCCCGACTCCGGGAGCAGCGTCCATCAGCAAATCTATAAGCAGGATATAGAACGGCGAAACGTGAATAATTACCGCTCGGGTGCTAATTACGCGGCCTGAGACCGAACCCAACGTACCAACCGCCCCGCCAGCCGGAGCGGCCCCTCCGCCGAGCCGCCGCGTCCCCCGGGCCGCTCGCGCCGGGGTCTCCGTGCGGCAGCGGGTCGAACACCCGCTGGCGCCTGCGGACGCCCGGACGCCTTCTCTGCTCGCTCGCGTTTGAACTGGGGAGCCGGGAAGGGGCCGGCCGGACCCGCGGGGCGCAGGGCGGAGGGGAGGGAGCCGGCGCCGGTGGGCAGAGCCGCATCCGGACACGCGGGGTGAATTTCTGCCCCTGCCCCGGAGCCTTGCGGCAACCTCGGGCGCCTCCAAGGAGCTTTTCTGTGTTGCGAGAGCCTGATCCCAGCTTAACACCTCCGGGAGCCCCCGTAGCGTGCAGGGACCCCCCCGAGGGGGAGTGAGCACCCCCAGCCCCGGGCGGCTCATCCCCGACACCCGAGGGAGGTGGAGGAGGCCGCCGGCAGCGTCTCGCCGTCGCGGCCGGGTCCCGGTGCCGTTCGCCGCTCCGCGTTTCGCGGGAAAGGGGCTTGGGCCGGGGGGGTGCCACCCCCCTTGCAGGCTCAGCGTTCCTGGCAGCATGATTAATTTATCGGGTGCGTATGAATATGCAGATGCGACGCCGCTTCCCAGGTGCCGCGCGCAGCGCCGAGGCCGGGCAGTGGGGTCGTCGCCACCCCGGGCTTAGGCAGAGAAATGTCATGTACTGGGAGGGGGGGAAGGGGAGGGAAATAAATAGATAACTCGGTGCGGAGAACGGCTGAGTCCCTGCGGCTCTGCGGGGCCGCGGGATCTTTCCTGCACCTCTTACTGCCAGGGATTTGCGTCTGCGTCCCCATCGCGCGCGTGCCCCGTCCCCCACCCCGGCGAGGGGGGCGAAGCCTCTCGGGCAATTTGGGTCTTTGCGATTCTTTGCAAGCAACTTTCGCCCCGAGCTGCGGAGAGGGCCGGTGCCCGGGGCAGCGCGCGGGACGCAGGCCGGCGGCCTCCCGGGGGACCGTCCCCCTTCCGCTGGAGACGGAGCCCCGCAGCGCACGCCGCGGCCCCCCCCGGCCCTGCTAGTCCCGCTGCCCCCGGGGCCCCGTCCGGCTGCCGCCAGCCCCCGGGAGGAACCGGGACCGGGGCTGGGGCCGCGGGGGTCCCGGGCTCCTCCCGGGTGGCCAGCGTATGATATTTGTGGGGGGTTTGGGGTGTTTTTATTTGTTTTGTCGCCCAAGCTGAGGCCCAGCTGCCCCCGGGCCTGGCCCCCCGCGCATTCGCCGCCTCCCGCCGCAATACAGGGTGCAATAGGGATGGGGGTTTTCGGGGGGGCGGGGAGGGCAGCCCCGGGAATGGGAGGGGGCCACCCTGCAGGGCAGAGGGGCCCCCGGGGGGGGGGACCGTCTCCTCCCCCCCCCCGCCCGGACCCTCAGCCAGCCCCGGCCGGCGGGGGGGGCGCTCCCGGCCCCAGGGCCGCCCCGTCGGGGCGCTGCGGCCCCCGCGGCGGGCGCTAGGGGGCGCCGTGGGCGCGGGCGCGTTTTGGGGGGCCCGGCCCGCCCCCCCCTTCCCCCCCCCCCCCAGGCACAGCCGGGACCGCGCAGTGCTGCGCGGGGTGCGCGTCCCGCCTGCGCGGCTTTAGCCTGCGCTGCGCGTGGCGCGCGGTGGTGCTGCCCCCCCCCCCCAAAAAAAAAAAAAAAAAAAAAAAAAACGAAAACAGGTTTTGGGCCGCTTCTCCGTGGGAAGGGGGAAGGTCGCGGTTCGGCGGCGATGCGCGGCCGCGGATGCGCGCGGTGGTTTGGTTGCGTGTCGGTCTGCGGGCGGAGGGAGCCCGGAGATGCCGCGGGGGTGCGGAGAGGAGCAGCACCAGCTGTCGGGTTTGCGCCGAGCACTGAAAAACTGCAGCTTTTTTTTGCACGGGGTTTAAAATAACAACAACAACAAAAAAAAAAAAAAAAAAAAAAAAAAAAAAAACCCAAGTCCTCTCCCGTTCTGGGGTCAGCCTGTAGGTGGGTCAGGAGCTTTCACTGCCTTCATTCATTTGGCTTAAAGGAGGAGGAAGGAAGGGGGAAAAAAAAGACAAAAACCCCAACACGCACCACCAAGTGGCACAGAGCAGTGATAACAAACTCGAACTTAAAAAAAAAAAAAAAAAAAAAAAAAAAAAAAAAAAAAACTTCCCGAGCGCATCGGGGGCCGCGGAGCGAGCGCTGCCCAGGTGCCCGCGGCCGCGCAGCGCCGGGGAGGAGCCCGGCGGCCGCCCCGTCCCACCTGGGAACGCGCCGCGGCACCTCCGAGCGCAGCGGGCGCCTTTTGTTAGCTCCGCGGATCCCGGGAAACCGGGCGAAGGCGTTTTTCTGGGGTCGGGGTTGGGGGGGGGGGGGAAGGGGTGGCGGGGTCATCCTGTCTCTGCAACCCCCCCCCCTTCCCGGTGCGGAGAGCAAGTGGCGGCTTGGCAGAGGGGCTGCTGCAATGACAAGAAAAGCGAGGGCACGCCAACTTTATAATCGACTTTTTATTAAGGTTATAAATTTAAACAAATCTGAACAGTTTTACCCGGTGATATACAATTCCATATGCACAAAAATACAGGCTTACAAACAAAGAAAAAAAAGAAAAAAAAAAGAAAGAAAACCCAACAGACCGTTTGGCAAAGCATCCTCAGTTACACACAGTGCTGATACCGTGAAGTTGGGAGTGGGCAGGCTGCAAAAAAAACAAGGGGGGGGACCAGAAAACCCACCTTTTTACAACAAAAGGTTTTTCCTCTTAAAAAACAAAAAAAAAATCAGAAGACTCTACAGGAGACAGATGTCTTCACAAGACCAAACAATGCTGGTTTTATGATTTTGGAAGGCTGAAACCAGAGCAGTTGAACTTAAAGAGGACTGAGCGAAGAGACCCGGCACGGCCCGGGGGAGGCGGGAGCAGCGCCGCGCGGTTACCTGCGGCGGCCGCCGGCCCGGGGGGGCCCCGCCCGGCCCCGGCCCCGGCCCCCCCCCGCCCCGCCGCCGCCGCCGGGGCTCTCGCAGCGCTACGGCGATGCCCTGGCGCAAGCGGCGGGGAGCACAGGTCACCTCGCACACGTTTCTGCTGCGAGCAAAGTTGAGATGTTTGTTTCTGCCCTTTTTTTTGTTGTTTGTTTGTTTGTTTCTCTCAAGAAACGCACAAATGCAAACGGGGAAAGGCCGTTTTCTCCCCGACGCCCCCCAAAGCAGAGGTGAGCTGCGGGAGGAGGAGGGAGGGCAACCGAGGGATCCCGGCTGAACCGCTCCGGGCGGGGAAGAGGCGAGGCCGGCGGGGCCGGGCCGGGCCGGGCCGCGGCTCTCACGTGGCGCCGGCGGCCCCGGGCAGCCCGCAGCGGCGGGAGCCCCGAGCGGACACAAAGAGGATTATTTAAATGGGTGCTTCGGTTTTCCCCTTGCTGTTGTTTGCTTTTTCTTTTTGTGTGTGTGTGTTTTTATTTTTCTCTCTCATCTCTGCAAAAATAAAGTCCCAAGATCTTAGATTTTGTTTTCTTTATTGTACAATTTATAAAACACTAGCGTGGCTCTGCCCTCCCTCCCGTCCCCCCCTCCGCCCCGCGCGCCCCCCGCCCCCCTCGCCCCAGCCCCCCCGCTTTTGTCTCGGGGTCCCCCCGGAGCCGGGGTCCCCCGCATCGCGCCCGCTCCTCCCCGCTCCTCTCTAAAACGCGACGATGGCCCGAGTCCAGGCTCCCAGGCTCGCCAGCGCCTGCTTGCTGCACAGCTGCCCGTTGAGGGGCTGCTCCGAGTCCGCCTGCTGCCGGCTCACCAGCCCCGTGAAACCGGAGCCGAAGATGGAGATCAAGTTGGAGATGTTGGAAGAGTCCTGCGGGTGCTCGGCGCTGTACTCCTCGAAGCGGGCGCGCTTGGTGCACGGGGCGAAGGGGGGGCCGCCCGCCACCCCGCCTCCCCCCGGCTCCCCTTCCTCCACCCCCTCCTCTTCCTCCTGCCCCGGGTAATACTTGCGCTTGGTGCCCGGCGTGGGCGGCGGGGAGGCGAGCCCCGGTGCCGGCTGGCAGCAGCAGGGGCACTGCGAGCAGCAGTCCTGGTGCAAGTAGCCGTTCTCCACCGTGGTCACGACGTGAGTGTCCAAATCCAGCACGGTGGTGCGGCTGCTACAGTGCGACGCGCCGCCGCCCGCGAAGTCACAGCCGGCGGCGTAGAGCAGCCCCGGGGGCGCGCTGCTGCCGCCGCCGGGGCCGGCGCTGCCGGCGGCCCGGTAGAAGGCGGCGGACGAGTCTCTGCAGGGCGCTCGCTGCAGCTCCGGGGGCGCCGCGCACACGGGCCCCTCCAGCAGCTCCGCGCCGCCCCGCGCGGCCGCGCAGCTCCGCGCCTCGCGGTCCTGCGCGTCGGCGGGCAGCGGGAGCGCCGCCAGCTCCGGCGGGGCGGCGGCGGCGGGCGGCGGGCAGGCGGCGGGCATGGCGAGGAGCGGGGCGCCGTCGGGGTAGTGCTGCTGGCGGCGGTAGAGCTCGGCGTAGCGCTCGCTCAGGTAGAGCTGCCGGGCGTTGCGGAGCACATAGGAGACGAGCAGGTTCTTGTGGAGCTTGATGCCGCCTCGCTGCGTGCGGGAGCTGTGGATCTTCCGCAGGGAAATACTGATCAAACTCTGCGCATCGAGGGTGCACTCCATCCTCCTCCGGCCCCTCAGCATCTGCTCTCGCCACCCTCGCAGCCAGACACCCCGGGCCGCATCCACACGCCAGCCGGGGAGGGTGGAGAGGGTTGCAAAAAGGAGGATAAAAGAGGTAGGGGAAGGGGGGAAAAAAAGAGGGAGGGGGAAGGGGAAGGGGGGGGAAAAAAGCTCGAGGTTGCTGGAGGGGGAAAAAATAGAGGGGTGTCTTCAGGGGGTGGTCAGCGCGCGGAGCAGAGCGGGCATCGCCGTGCGCCCCGGCGGCTGCGGCGGCGGCTGCTGCTCGTCGCTGCTGCTGCTGCGCTCCGTGCAGGCTCGGCGCGTGCAGGCACCGCCACCAGCGCCGCGCGCGCCCGCCCGCGCGCCGCCCCCTCCGCGCGCGCCGCCCCGCCCGCCGCGCGGGCCCCACCCCCGGCCCCGCCTCCCGCCGCCCCCTCCCCCGGCGGCCGGTACCTGGCGTGCAGCGGCACTGAGCCCCCGCCCGCCCAGCCCCCGCCTTTTATAGCGCCGCGCCGGCCCCGCCCCGCCCCCCGGCGCGGGCGGCCAACGGGGAGGCGGCGGGCGGCGTGACGGGCGGGCGCGGCGGCCAATAGCGCGAAGGCGGGTCCTTTGTGCCGTTCAAACGCCGCCAGGCGCGCTGTGGCGGCCGCTTCGCGGGAGGGCGGCGGCGGCGGCGGGGCGGCCGGCGGGGCGGCCGGGCAGTGCAAAGGGAAGGAGCGGGTTTTGCAAGGTCCCGCGGGCCGTGCAATGAGGCCCCGCTTGGAAAGGTGTAGTGCGAGATGGCGGGCAGTGGCGGGGGGCCTCCCTTTTAGCACCGCTCTGCCTCATGCCCCGCGGGCTGCCTGTGCTCACCCTGACGCCTCCCGTGGGAGCACCACGCCCCCAGAGCCCTTCCTGGACCGGGTCATCCCCTCCCCCCAGTAGCCCCCTGACCGTGGTACACCCCTGTCCCCCAAACTGCCCCCACTTGTGACCGGGGACACCCCCATTGCCCCCATTGAGCCTGGGGCTCCCCCCAGTTACCCCGGGAGCCCCCCAATGTGCGCTGCAGCTGGACGTGCCCCCCCCTCCCCAGTGGGGGCTGAGGGGTGTCCCTGCCCCTCTGCACGGGGGGCGCTGGGAGCCCCCCTCAGCCTGCCCCCTTCCCTGTGTCCCCCAGGCAGGGGGACACACACCCTCACCCCGCTTCTCCGGCCTGGCGAGCGCCCGGCTGCGCGCCCCGGCTTGCAGAGGTCTTCCCCCGTGCGGGAGGGAGCAGGGCCGTGCACCAGCCGCTGCTAATAACGGGCTCCAACCCCCCTGCTTTTCCCCCTGTTTGCGGGAGCAGGGCTGTGCATTGGCCGCTGCTAATAACAGGATCCAATCCCACCTGTTTTTCCCCCAATGCAACAGCAGGGCTGTGCGTCGGCTGCTGCTAATAACGGGCTCCAGTCCCACCTGGCACCCAGCAGCCCCGAACGCGCGGTGCAGCAGGGCGCCCTGCGAGGAGAGAGGGCTCCGGCCGGGGTGGCCGGGGCGAGGGCGAGCCCGTGGGCTGCCGGGCCTGGGGGACGGGGTGCCCCCGCGCGCCGAGGGACGCCGCTGTGCGCCCGCGGAGCGGCGGTGCCGGTGGCACGGAGGAGGGCAGGTAAGAGCCTGCGGTGGGCGCCGCGCTGGCGGGGGGACGGGGGGCACGTTGGATTTATGCCCTGGGGTGGCCGTGCCCGGCGGTCCGCTCGCTGCGGCGCGGAGCCCTGTGGGCTTGGGCGCTGCACCCTCACCTCCGATGAGGGCCGGTCCCTCCAGCGTGGGCTCGGGGGTGGGAGCTGCCAATCTGCAGCTTCCTGGAGAGCGCGAGCGCATTTCTTGCACAGGGCGAGGGGGCTGCAAAGACGCTGCTGAAATTGCATCCTCTCCCCCTCCTGCATGGGGTGAATCGCTCTGGTTCCTGTGCTTGCTCTGCGGCCCGGACGAGCTCTGCTGGCTCAGCTCATCCGTGTCCTCCAGCACCTCTGCTGTGAAGAGTTAGTTTCGCCCAAGGAATCCAGAGCAAGCCTGGTGCTATGGAGGATTTTTTCCCTGTGGAAGGGCCCTGGGGGATTCCAGCTGGGCCGGGATGGCTCGTTGCCCCCTGAGACCCAGGCTGGCCTAAGTCATTCCTTGCTTGTGGAGCAGCTTCACAGTCTGTCCTCAGCCATGCAAACAGGGTGAACGACCCGCTGTGCATTCCCAAGCTCATGTAGGATCCTCTTGACCCGGTTTCCTCATCTGTAAAATGGAAAATAATCACAGTCCTGTCCTTAGGCTGGCTGGGGCTAAAGGCTGTGGGCATGGGCAGCATCTGAGATGTGGGATTACACCATCTCCTTCCTCTCCTCCACCAGTCTCTCTCCCTTGCAGCCCTTCCTTGCTGCAGATCGGTCTTCTCAAAGCTGTTTGCTGTTGTGCTGCTGTTGGAGGTGGCGCTCCAGGGTGGTGACACCCGATGCTGGTCTGCACAGATAACTCAGGGGACAGTGGGGTTGGGGTTTGGGGCAGATTGCACCAGCCTGGGCAGTGGGCCATCGGCCAGCCACCGCAGCGGTGGTGCTGGGCCACATGGACATCGCCAGCCGCAAAACACCGCCTCGGCATGCGTCCTTGAGCTCCCGCTCGCCATCCCGCCTTGGCTCAGACGTGCAGCGTGGCCTCAGGAGGCCGCTCAGCGGTGGCTTTTGGCTCGTCGCGCGGCCCTGCTTGCCTCGGCGGTGTCGGGCCGTGGGCTCGAGCGCGGGGTCGGGTGGACTTTGCGGGGCCCCGCGTGGGCAGAGCCGGCCGCCGCAGCGGCGCCGGGTTAATCCGGGCGCAGGGCGCTGGTCCGGGTGCTGGGGACCTCGTGGAGGCCGGTGCGTGCTCAGGGCCGCTGGGGCGCCGCGGGGCAATCCCAGCTCGGGAGAAGGACCGTCAGAGAAGGGCCCTCTGCTGTAGCTGTCTGAGGAGCTTCGTGGCACCGAGAACCCAAGAGCACAGTAGGAGCCTCTAGGAGACGGAGACGGAATTAAAACCTTAATCTTATTTACACTCCGGGTAATTGATATAATGTCTATAAAACATGGGCCGGATCCTCTAGCCAGCCGCCGGGCGCTGCAGGCCGCCTCTCCTGGCGGGCGCGAGCGTTTTGTTTGCGCGCGCGGTGGCTTAATCCCGCAGCCGGGACAGACTGTGCTCCGGGAAAAGCTGTGCTGCCGCAGTTTGGCCTGTGAACTCCCAAGTCTCCTGGAGACGGGAATCTGGCCGGTACCTCTCTCGGCACACGACCGTAAGCTCCGCTTTTCTGAAAGCGGACGACGAGTTCGGTCCATTTGCTGGCTCCGTTTGGTACCTGCCTCCTGGGCTCCTTCCCCAAGAATATCGGTCTGTGCTGGGGTTTGTGCACCCTTCCCACGGGAAAGGGCTCTAAGGACCCTACTGCTGCAGGGGGGGTGTAGTCTGAAACCATCTTGGTTAAATGTAATCGCAGCTTTTAACTGGCCGTTAAGTGGTGAGCACCATTACTTCCCCCAAAGGAGAGGAGAACAGGCCCTGTAGCTGGGCCAGGATTTGCTGTCTAACTCCTGGAGGGCTGTAGCTGCACCTTCCTCTGCATAAATGCCGCCGGTCCTTGGGGCCGGACCGCGGTGCCGGGGCGGTGGGGCCGGCCCCGGGCTGCGGATGGTGCAGATGTATTGCAGCAGGTTCAGTTCTGCTGATTTGCTGGTGCCAGCTCCGGCCTCGCAGCCGTCGATCCGGCGGCAGGCTCCAGCAGCGAACCTGGCGGTACACTGCTCTCAGCTGCAGAGTAAACAAGCTGGCAAGAGAAACCATTTTGCTTCAGCTAGTAGGAGAAACCCTTTTTAGGTAGCACTTCCAACTGGCAATACTCTCCTTTATTAACCCCCTCCTTCCCTTCCCAATGAAACACGATGTTGCAGTGGTCAGAAATTGGGCGCTGTCCGGTCCAGGTTTGCCACCCAGAGCAACGAACGCAGATGTGAATTTACTGCTTGATATTCCAATTCTAGAGCAATTTCCCCTTGAGCTCCAGTCCTAGGCCTGGCGTTGCCCAGCTTTTTTCAGATGAAGAAGTGGACGCATCTGAGCATTAGTTGAAAGATGAGTTTTTTGGGTGCACCTAGAACTTGACTCTCTGGAGACACATCTGCGAGTTGTTGAGTTGCGGGTGCCTGGCGTGCCTGAGAAGGAGCCTGCTCTTCAGGCTCACTTATTACTACTCAGGCACCCCAAGCTAGTGGGAAAACAAGCCAAACAAGGTTGCAGGCTGAGCTCCGGGAGCAGGGCTGGCCGCCGCTGCCTCGTCCTGTCGGCTCTGTGGGCTGTGGCGCGTATCTGCATCGACCGAGCCGGCTGTGGGCAAGGCTGTCGCCCCACTTCACCGTTAGCTCTTTCTTGCAGGTCTGGGTCTGTTGGCATGTCAGTCTTATCCGCAGTCAGACAGTTTGTAGCAAACCCTGAGAAAAGAGTGAGGAAGAGAGATCGAAAAAATCACCCGTTTTAATTATTCTTGCTCCTTGCTTTTAAACTGGGGAGCTGTATAACACCCCCCCAAGCACCAGTGGCATGGTGTGAAGAAGTGCTCAGTTCTTTGATCTTGTCCGCACCTACCTAACTTCACTGGCTCATTTCCTTGATTTCTGTTGCACGGAAGCTGTTCTTCACTGTGGCTCTGGGTGGAGGCTGTACTTGTGTGGCTCCTGGTGCCTACAAACGCTCCCCGGGGCTTCCTGATGCTCCTGCCGAGGTGCTGGGAGGTCTCTGTGGTGGGGAGTTGCCTGACTCTTGCCTCTTTCTTTGACTAATCCTGGGCAGGTGGATTGAGGAGGTGATGGCTGCCACAATCTTACGGCTGGTGCCTCTGCAGTGGGTCCTGCTTGTCCCATGGTGAGCTGGCAAATCCTGGCAGAATTGGCCACCTGGTGACATGACCCAGCAGAGAAGGGAGTCCCTGCCTGCACTGCTGTTTTTTAGTCCATGCATCCTTTTGCCACTGGCTTGCTGTGCCCACGAGCCCATCTGTGTTAGCAGATCTGTTCCTTGCCAAGGGACAGCTGTCAGGATAGTTGGGAGCTGCATGTTTAGAAGCTGCCTTTCTGGGAAGGGGGGGGGATGAGTGGTGTCCCCTCACCTCCAGGGAGCTGGTCTTTTGCATCCTGGACTGGGTGCTCCCCAGAACCCTACTGTCCTCCAGAGCTCAGCACTGTTCCCTGATGGGGACTTGCTGGGGCAGGAGGGATCCCAGGAGCTCCTCTGCCACCGTGCAAAGCAGCTCCCCAGGGCGTCTTGCAGGGGATCTTGCGTCAGTGGCATCTGTGCATCTTCCCTAAAATTTCTGATGCTGCTGCAGAGGTCAGTGTACCTGCAGTCTCTGCTCCGCTTACATGTGATGAAGTCTTGCTAGAGAAGGGCAAATTCCTACCCGCTGTTGTTTGTGCTGGGTCCAGGTGTGCTCTGTGGGGTGGCTGGTAGCAATGAGCAACCAGAAGGGGCTCTAGATGCTCTGCTAGCTGATGTTTGCAGTGGCATCGAGCTCAGCCGGCTGCAGGGCTGACTGGTTCCAAACTGGGTCAGCTGCCTAGATGTTTTCTTTGGCACAGCTTTGCCAAAGCCAGAAATGGTGCTGGAAATGAGTGTTTTTCTGTCCATGGGTGCTGGCAAGGGCCTAGGCCCTGCTGCCTGCAGGACTGGGCATGCCTAGGTCCTGCATGGCGTGTGGACCTGTGTTCTGTGTCTGGCATGGGGCTCTGGCCTAGATCTCCTCTTCTGCATGGAGATGAGGCCATGGGCCAGCAGCTCCTCTGGGGAGTGTGCAGTGGGGCTTTGTCCCTCAAACATGCAGTGCTTTCTCCGTACTAACCTCCCATTGTTGTGAAATTACTGTGGGGTGCAAGAAGCAAAAATGAAACCCCAAGTATGGGACTACCAACCCTTTGGTTTGGGAGGCCCTGCAAGAAAGTGCTGGCAGATGGAAAAAGTCGGGAGGACCTGTCCGGCTCCAAATGGAGGGTGTTCGGCATTCAGCTCCTTTTAGCACATCTGGTTACCCGTGTAAATGGTACCTGTAAATCAGGTAGCTGAACAATAGCAACTAGGGCTTTTGCCTCCTTCTCCTCTCTAGCTGCACCAGAAAGCCACCAGGAGAACCATACTGGGGCCCTTCTTCAGACAGGGGAAGAATTGAGCTCACTTCTAGTGTGAAGTTCACTGTTTCCTCAGTTTCTGTTAAACCTGGCTGTGCTCACTGCTTGCTGTCAAATGGGAAAGCCAGAGCCTCAGGGCTGCAGGGTGGTCGATGTAGATCCCTTATCTGTTGGCTTGTGGGGTCACCTGGGGGGATGCTTTGAGCTGTGGTGGCTCTTGAGTTACGGACGGGAATAAAAAAAACCCATCTGGATCATGCGGACAGGCTGACATTAGGCTAAAGATTGACTCTGAGCTCCATCCCCACCTGGGAAACATGCTTCTGTCTCTGTGGTCTGGCTGCAGACCGAGCAGCCAGGATCCCTCCCTGTGCTGGTGTTGTGGTGCTTAGTTGGGTCATCCCAGGGAGAAGCCAGGAAAAGTGTCTTAGGTTGTTTGATGCATTTGGCAGCAGGGTCTTCAAGTGGATTTTGTTGGAGGCCATGGTTGTGACTGCCATCTCCTCGGAGAAAGCAAGGCCCGGCTGGGTGCTGCACCCAGTTGATGACAACTGGCTCCTGGACTCGCTGCTGAGGTCCCTGAGTGCTGCTTTCCAGAGGGATGGGATGCCCCAGGCAACCAGGGTTGTTCACTGGGCTGTGGTATCTGATAACAACCTCATTTAATTGCCAGGTCTAATACCCTAAAGTCTTTAACGTTGCTTACCTGAGGATTGATCCTTGTGTTTGGTTTGATCCCATGTTATAACTGCAAATGTGGTGGCACTGGAACACAGTCCGCACCCCAGCTGAGAAGTCCATCTCCAGCAGCAGCATGGAAGATGGATGTTATCTGCGGATCCCTTTCGCAGCTGTCCCAAAAGGAGCAGAACGGGACTTGGTGGGGGCTGAGTGGCACCTGCAGCTGGGCTCCTGCTGGTAACGGGAGCAGTGGGCTCTTCGAGGAGAACAAGGAACAGGCTGTTACGTGGCAACTGGAGGTCCTGGAAGCCAGGCACGGCGGGTCTAGGACTGAGCGTGACTCTCTGCCTCCGTTTCCCCTCTCACCTATGCTGCCTTGTGGTTTTTAGATGCTGATTTGTGCAGGGCAGGGCCCCATCCTACAGTGCAGGCGGCGGCTGCCTCTGAGGGGCCTTGGGCGACTCTGGCGACAGGATTTACCCCTCTCCGACGGGGCGCTCGCCCCGGTGCCACGCCAGGACTCGCTGTGCCGGGCTGCGATGCTTGGCTTTGACTGCGACCGAAAGAGCAGCTCCTTCCCCCGTTCCTCGCGCCGGCAGTGAGCAGGGCTGGGGAGATGGGAGGCTGTTGGAGCAAAAACTGGAGCGTTGGTGGGACCTCACCCGCCTGGACTCCGGGACCCAGCCGTGGTGGGGGTCCCCTTCCTCTAAGCGACCCGAAGCGTGCGTAATTAGTGCAGCCAGCTGAGACGGGGCTCCGAAACAGTTAATCGCTGCCCGCCTGTGCTGGAAACGGCAGCCTCCCCAGCGCGGAGGGGAGGCGGGCGCCCCGCCATGTCCTGCGGGAGGAGGATGCCGCTCGAGGACTACAATCCCCGGCAGGGAGGCAGACCCCCGCGGCGGCCCGGGGGATGCCGGGACTGGTAGTCCGGGCCTGGCGCGGGGGTCCCCGCTGTCACTCGTGGCTGGGGCGGGGGGACCCGGAGGGAATGTGCAGTCTCGGGGAGGAGCCAGCGTGTTCACCCACTTTGTTGTTAAATACCTTAAAGGAGCAGCGGCTGTGCGGAGCGAGCTCCCTAGCGGAGCCGCGCAACCCGGGCCGTGGGCTTTTTAAAGATAAAAATCACCGGGATGGCCTTTGTTATTAACGAGCTTTCCGGAGCTCAGTAACTCCTTCGGCGCCTCGGCGTCCGCAGCCCTGGCTGCCGGCGGCGGGCCTGCGTCGCCGGGGGCTGCGCGTGCACGGCTGGACCAGCGCACGTCCGGCTGGACCAGCGCACGTCCTGCGTCCCCTCCAGAGCCGCCGCCTCCTGGTGCGCCGTCCCTGGGAGCCTGGTGCTGCTGGGAGGGGGGTGACGAACAAGCCGGCCCTCTCCAGGCCAAGGCAAACCGGTGCCGGGGCTGTTTCCTCGCCGGGGAGCCTCCCCGCTTCTGGGAAGAGCTGGCTCGCGAGCCCTGCAGCTAAAGAGCTCTCGAGTGAAGCCCAGAGCAGCGACGGCGTGGGCAGTGATGCAGATTTCTCATGCCATGGTGGCATAGCCGTGACCTGGAGATTTCTCTCCCGGCATAATTCAGTCTGGCACATGGTGCCTCCAGCCGAACACCCTGGCCTGGCCCTGGCATGTGCCCAGCCAGACACCCACATCAAAGCAACCAAGATTTGTCTGGCACCTTGCCAGCAGCTACCTCTAGACAGCTTGTGCAAACCTGGAGGGAGATGACAGCTAAGCATCCAACCCTTGGCAGCTCCAGCCTGTGCTGGAGCAGCCGGGGATGCCTTGCGCACGGGGCAAACGCTCGCGTTGTCAGGGGCTCACTGACGGCACGTGGGGGCAGCTGGGGCTGTCAGCGGGAGCTGACCGTGCCGGGATGCAGCTGTGCGAGGGACCCTGTGCCGGGAATGTGACGCTGGGGGGGCTGAGGAACGCTCGCCCCCGTGGAGCAGGCCAGCTTTGTCCAACGGCTCAGGATCATGCTACCCTTTTCTTGCTGTCCTCGCCTTGGCACTCCGCTGAGGCTCGGCGGAGGGGAGTAAAATCCCTCTGCCAGGCAAATGAGCTGGAGAGGGGCTGCTGGAGAACAGCACAGGAACATTGCTGACTGGAAAAGCAGGAATAACCACCGAAACACGACTGGCAGGGAGGGCTCTCACGCTGCAGGGAGCAAGCACCAGCTGAGCTGGCTGGCGCTGGGTGATGCTCGGGGCAGATGCTCCAGGCCTGCCTGTGCTGCCTGTGGTCACACACGGCTGCTCACCCTTGGGCTCCTGGTGACCTGACGGGAAGGGTTTCGGTGGCAAGGAGGAGCCCTGCACTCTTGGTTGAGCTTTTTTGCTGTTGGGAGCAGCTCAGCCTCCTCGCAGCCCAGGGGATTGGCTGCTTGCCTGTTGAGGGGCCGCATTCAATCCTCTTTTCCTCCTGGCTGCAGGTGTTGGAGAGAGTATTGGGCACGTCTGTTCCTGTCTGGAGTTGGGCTCAAACTGGCCTTTGCTGGGATTCAGGCTCCTGTCCATACTGCTTCTAGCCTGGTGCCCAGCCCAGAGCCTGTTGCTGCACAGCCGGCAGCAAGCAGAGCTGCTCGTCTTACTGTGAGTCAGGGTTATGCGGGCAAAGTTATTACCCAGAGCAGAAGAACTGTTCACTGGGGTGCAGAAACCTCCTGCTGCAGGAATGTCACCATGGGCTGCAGCCCTGCAGAGGTTGCATCTAACCATGGATCTGTGGGTGCCGGGACCCAGCTCCGCGGTGTGCCCGGGGCTTGGGTGGTTGGAGAGGATGACCCAGGGAGGCTCTGACCTCCCAAGCCTGTTGAGGGCAGTGAAAGAACCCTTCAGGGCTGCATTGGAGCCTGGATCAGGCCCCTTTTCCATGCAGGAGGGAGCAGTGGAGTGGGAGAGGCTGCCTGGGGTGAGCTGCCAGCCGCTGTATCCAGCGAGGAGTCCCTTGTGTTTGGGTGCAGGGAGCTCACGTGGCTGCACCAGCCTGTTGTGTCCTGGATGCTGAAATAACAGGCGAGTGGAGGGTACATCCTCCGGTGGGGCTGGGCCGTAGCGGCGGGTCGTACAGAGCAACGGGTGCATCCTTTAAGGCAAGATGTGAACAAAGGAGATGTGTCGGAGGAAACTATTTGTCTTGTCTGGATGCAGGGGACGGGCTGGTGGGTTACCCTCGCATCTCCTGCTGTCCCTGCCTGCTCTCCCGGGGGGCCGCTCGGGTGCTGAGTGTGGTGGTGCGTGCCACGCAGTGGGCTGTGCAGCGCAGGTCACGGACGTGCTGCGTGGCCTCGGGCCCCTCGCTTAGTCCACGTGCTCCCTGCGCCCCTCGGTGCTGCAGTTGCCTCGTGCAGAGCAAACGGCTCCTGTGGATGCGCCTGTGCCGTGCGAGGCTGGCTGAGCCTTGGTACACGGTCTGGGGGGGCTCACGGGCTGCGCGGGGACCCTGTGAAGCCCTCCGGGGTTTGGGAGGGGAGGAACGAGAAAGCCTCCCTGCAGGCCTGTCTAGCTTAGCTGCTTGCTCCGTTTTGCTTTTCACCGCTTCTCTGCTGTTCGGGAGCCTTGCACCAGCTGCCTCACGGCTGCCTAATGCGTTGTGATGGCCGTGCCGCAGCCGGCGCCTCGGAGGAGCCCCGTGCTGAGGCCTGCTGAGGTGGGCTCCCCTCCGTGTCCCTGTGCTGATCGTTCCTGACGCAGCCCTGCTCTCTGGCGTGCGCATCCTGCTCCCCACCAGAGCCCGGGCCCCTCCTGCTCCAGCGTTAGAGCAAAAGCCCGAAAGGGTGAAACGCAGTTGCTGGTGGAGGTGGCGGGAACTGCGGATTGGGAGCCCTGGAGGTAAAACCGTTTGCAAACAGCTCCTGGCGCCGTGCTGCGTTGCGCACTGGCCTGACTTTCCCATGCACGCAGGCCTTCCTGAGGCTGCAGGGAACTTTTCCCACTGTGGAAAAGGCAAGCCTCTGGCCAGAAATGAAATCTGGCTAACATTGCTAGGCTAGTGTTGCTAGAGGAGCTAAGAGCCAAGCAACTGCATCCACAGGAACCTCAATTCTTCCCTTATCCCTTTGCACGTCGAAGTTAATTGCATTTCCAACTGACACATCAAGCTGTCCTGCCACAGTCATCTGCAGCAAAGTCAGCGCATAGTGGTTGCTCCAGGATATAAACCTCACCTCTGGTGTCTTGCTCTCTTGGGGGGATAACCTCTTTCTCAGGCCTGTTTGTGCTATGGCCAGGTTTTAGGAGCCCAGGGCTCAAGCTGAGTGTGTTGCGAGGTCTTTACGGGTGTCTCTCGGAGGTGAGACTTGTCAGGCTCAAGTAATGGATGAAATTTTTTTAATGGGTGTTCAGCAGCCACTGTGGAGATGCTTAAGGGCATACATTTTTTAAGAGCAAAATGGATGTTAAGCTCTCAAAAATAAATCCTAAGTCTCTCTAGCTTGGGTTTCCCAAGGTATTGGTGGCTTGCTTGAAAATCAGGGAACTAGTGAAATGAAATAAAAGGTATTTAGGTGGTGCTGAGCACCAATGTGAAGCTTCTGCTTTCTTTGTGCACCACTCTCCCCACAGTGAGTGGTGACAGGCTCTAAAACCCAGAAGACTTCATGGATGGAACCTAGAGAGTCTGGTCCAAACTGGCATTGCGGTTTTCCTGCTAAAATACAGTGAGCAGAGCCTGGGTATGTTAGGTGGAGAAGCAGCTTCATCCCTGCTAGTAAGAGAGCAGGAAGACCCTGGGCCGAGCCGCCCTGCCCAAAGCATCTTGTGGGGAGCTGGTGAGGGAGCTGGGATGAGCTGGGACTTCCTGCTTCCACCCAGCAGCAGGAGCCTCCTCTTGCACTTGCTGCGGATGAGCCTTTCCCAGGGAGAAGCGGCAGCCCCATGCCCAGTGTAGGAGTGAGGGCACTGTGCGGTGTTTTCCTCCTCCGCTCTTGCAGCGCCAGGAGCTGCGGAGGCAGGAGAGAGGCTCTGCCCCTGCCTGGAGCAGTGCCTGGAGGCTGGGAAGTTGGGAGGGATCTGCTCCCTCCGTCCCAGGCTGCCGTTACCCTCGGGCCGGGAAGCAGAGCCGCTCCTTCTCTCTCGAAATGCACCGCGATGCCGAGGGGAGCAGGAAGCGGAGGATCGCCGTCCTGGCATGGGCTGCGCTGCCGAGGGTGCTGGGAAGCCGGCAGCCCAAGACTTGTTGCTGTCTCCTCCTGCCGCTGGAGCAGGGGGGAGGATGGCGGCTCCGAGAGCACCGAGCTCCCCGCTTGTCTCTCCTGCTGCCCGGGGAGGCTGGCTCAGGGCAGGTGGGACCAGCGCCGATCCCCATGCACAACCCTGCGTCCCGGGAGGCAGCGGGTGAACGCGAGCGCTGGCGTCCTGCAACGCGGTGCCGTGGCGTTGCTCGTGCCAGCTCCGCTCCCGAGTCTGGCTGGAAGCGCTCCCGCCTTTCCCTGGAGGTCACCTCTGTCGTGGCCGTGCTCTCCGGGGTCGGCTCGTTCCTGCCGAGAGCTTGGTCCTTTTTTGTAGCGCGTTTCCACGAGGTGTGCCCTGCGAACGCCTTCCCTCGGGCTGCCCTAGCGGTATTTGGCGATGAGCAAGGCCGGTGCCTTCAGGGTGGCAGCACTGTCTCATCTGACCGAGTGGGGCTCCAAGATGGACCCTGAGTGACTTGTGCCAAGTCTTTCTGTTCCTTGTCTGGATTTGAGGGCAGGTGTTGACCTGCTCGGAGATGACAGGCCCCGAAGCAGGCCGTCATTTTTCTGTTGCCTCGCTGGCAGAAGGAAGCCGGTAAAATGTAACATTTGGGGAAGATCAGTAAAAGAATGGCTGGCTGTAGTGCTGGTTGATGCAGAAGCTTTACCTGCTGCTTCAGTAGTTCAGTTTAACCCTACGACTCTAGTGCTCATAGTGATCAGCATGTAATCTAGTGGAAACTGGAAAACCGTATTTTTCTGATATGGAAAAGTAAATACCAAAATGGGACTGTGGCCTTGCTAGTGGCCTGAGAACATCTCCTAGAGAAAGTGTCCTTGAATGACAGAGCACCAGAAATTCTCGGGGAGGGACTGTACTGGGTCTCTTCCAGTGCTGACAGCCAAGGCTTTTGATGAATGAGTGTGCCGTTCTCTGCTTCTTCGTTGGTGGGACATGTGCAGGCTGAAATAACCTTGTGTCTGCTCAAAGGGCTGTTGTAGTGGAGTCTGTGAGGGGCTAGTGGTGCAATCACCCCAAAGGTGGCTCTGGATGCTCTGCCCCCAGCACTCCCATGCCGTGCCCTGGGAGAACATTGCAGCTAACCCAGAGGAAGAAAAGCTCTGGCCAAGCCTCCTCTAAAAGCCCTGAGGAATGAGACTTTCGCTGTTCTTTGAGAATGTGAACTGTGATAGCACTGAGAGCTCGGGCAGGATGCTAGGGTGAGATTTGAGCAGACCCTGGTTGCCTCCTTATTTGGTTTATTTGCTTTGCACGTCTGGATCTTTATTCCTGCTTCTCCTCCAGCCTGCTCTGAGCACCAGTCACCTTGGTTCAGGCTCGGAGGGTGTTTTGGGGTGATTGCTGTTCCTGCCAGCCCAGCTGCTGCGGGCTGCTCCGAGGCCCCAGCAGCTCTGCTCTGCGAGAGGAAGGATGGTGGATTTGGATTCCCGGTTATTAAAGAGGAGTGTTTGCAGAAGCCCTTCTGCTTCCGCTTCACGACAGGTACCCAGGATTACCTGCCCTGTGACCTTATCTCTGCTCTAGCTCCCAAGTTGCTACCACAGCAGTGAAGGAAACCTGGAGCTGCTTCGTCGGTAATCCCTGACTCAGCCGCTGTCAGGGCAGGCACAGGTGTGCTCAGATCTCAAGCGCAGCCCTAGGCCACGCGGGGTGTAGGAGCCTCTGTCGTGTTTGTCTGCGGCTGAGGTTGAGCATCGCCACTGGTGCCTTGCTTTCCAGGAGCTGCCAGAATCTGGCCCAGGGACAGCTGAAGTGCAGATCTGGAGTGGTTGTGGGGTGGGAGAATATCATCCTACAGAGCATGAGCTTGCTAGTTCTCTGGGCTCCCAGCCGTTCTTGCTGCTGCCTTGAGGGTAGAGGACAAGAGGGAGGGAGCAGGGGCCTCTGCTCCTTGCTACAGCTGCACCAGGCTCTCTGCAGCTCTGAGACACAGCAGCTCTTCCCCAGATGGAGGACAGGGCCTTGGGGGTATTTGCCGTCTGCTGCTTTGCTGCCTAAGAAGGTCCAGAGGCTGTTTTGCACTGCTGCTCTGCTGTTAACCATTGAATTGCACCAAAAACGTGCTCCCCCCGTTATCCCTGAAGATGGGTGCAGATGACTCACCTTCTGACATGTACGTGATCTATGCGCTCTTGGCTCTTGTCTCTTCCTGGGCAGCTGGCAGGTTATTTTTGGTTCTGGAGTGGCCCAGATCTAGTTTCTGTTAGGGTGAGTCCCTGCCCAGTGCAGCACTTACATCTCCTGCGCTCGCGGGAGGTGAGACGTCCCGGCTCCTTCCACCAGCGTGTTGGCCTGAGCCTGCTGGGGCTGCTCCAGCATTCACCTGTCGAAGGGCTGGCCCGGTGTCTCCATGAAATGGCTGTGGAGAAGGGAACTTAGGGTAGGGCCAAGGAGACTCACCTGGATGCAGCAATCCTGGAAACCCAATCTCTAGGACCCTTTGCGGGGAGAGAGACAGGCAGGAGCAGCTGGGCCATTGCAGGGCTTGGAAATCCAAGCCAGTGCCTACTCACGTGCTTCGCCCTTGGCTTGCAGGCTAGGGGAATGGCAGCCCCCTTCCCCTCCGCTCCTGGCCTCCCGCCCAGGTCCTGCAGCAGAACCCCCTGCAGAAGGGACAAAGGGTGGGCTGAAGAGCTTGCTGGTGGCATCTTCAACGCTGGGGAGATGCCAGGGATCTCCTGCTCTGTTCCTCCTTGACAAAGGCTCGCGGTGGGAAATGTAGGTGCTGCTATTTGGCTATTTCAGTGCAAGGACATCCCTCCTCTCAAGCTGCTCCTCCAACCTTTTAGATGTTTGAGCTGTTCCTTAAAATCAAGTTTTGTCCTGGCAGTCCTGGAGCACTGGCTTATTCCGTTGCAATAGGGTGCTGTTTAAGGCATCCCCCCCCGTCCTCACTCTGGGGTGCTGTGGGGTCCCCACTTACTGTGGGGGAAAGCCGAGGGCAAATGCAATCAAACAGGGTTTTCTCTGGGTTAGGTGTGGGTCGAATGTTTACCGTATCCTGCTTGGTCACTGTGGCACGCACGGGGAAGCGTGCCTGCTCGTTTCCCTGCTGGTGGGGAGCTGCAGGAGAGCAGGGCTCTGCTGTGGACCCCTGCCCCTGAGCAAGCTGCATCCTTTGCAGTGCTTCCCTGCTCCTTCTCTGGACACTGTTTCCATGCCCACCGGCTGTCCAAAGAGGAGAGCAGGACTAAAATCTGGGGAGGACGGTGGGGGTCGAGGGACAGCCGAGTGCCCGGCACTATGCTGTGGGAGAGGCAAGGGAAGCACCTCTGCCCTGCCTGAATTTGTCCACTTCCCTCTGGTTTCACACTCTGGATGTTAACTGCCCTCGTCTGCTCGCCTCTCTGCGCGTGCTGCTTTCTCCGGGCTGCTCGTGTTTGCCTGGTTCTGGGGGCTGCACGCTGAACTTCCAGGAGAAAACGTGTGATCTGGGCCTTGGGGCTGGGAGCGTGCACATGCAAGGTGGCAGCTGGCAGGGGCACGGTTCGATGTGGGTGTCAGAGCTGCCAGGGGTGACGTCCTCGGGTGCTGGGGGGAGGACTCAGAGACAGGCTCCAGTTTGCTATGTGGGTTTGGGCAGCTGTCAGAAATTGGGCGTTTGTGGGCTGCAAGGATATTATATGCAGCAAGGTGTGCTGGGGGAGATCCCCAAAACCTCTAGGGATAATAACAGTAAAAAAAACCTGCGGCGATGGGCAGGTCATCTCATCCCCTGCCAGGGTCGGAAACAACTCCCATACTCCTAGTCCTTGCCATGCGCCCTGATGCAGCTCCTGAGCTGGGCCAACTTTCTTTCGCTGAAGCCTGTCGGATGCTGACGACTTGCGGTGATCCCAGCCGTGTGCCCTTTCCTTGGAAAGGGAGTGCCAACGCTTCCGCCCACGCTCCCGCTCATCCCCTTTCAACACGTGCCGAGCGCGTAACCTGGCGTTTCTCTTCGCTCTTGGCAGAGCCTGGATCTGTTTCCTGTCTAAACGTGGGGCTCCTGTTGTAGGTTAATAGGCCTCTGCTCTCCTCTTCCAATCTCCCCATTTTTCTCCTGTCATGGGGTTTCTGGACCTTCCTCCCTAGACTGTCCTTGCCCTTAATCTGCATCACTGGCTCATGCCAGCTTTTCTTCATGTAAGCTATTTGTCCATACAGCATGAGGGTCTCAAATGCCACTCAAATCAGAACTGAATCAACTGTGAATAGGTTTAAACTTACTAATCAGGAGCAGGATAAAAATCAAATAGATGCCATATCTCCTTCCACTGTCTGTGTGCCTGGTTTTCTTTGTTGCAGCTAACTGGGGGAAAGAAAATAGGCTTGTTATGAAAGCATCAGATCCAAACTGCCTCCAATTCTCTTAATCTGAAAAGGTAGAAAAGATGCAAAGAAGGCGGCTTGTGGGGGCTGGGGCTGCTGCAGATGGGAATAGTGAGAGGCAGAGGCTGCAGCTCTGTTGCCCTGTGTTGGCTGTGTTGTGTGCAGAGAGCATCCAGCCTCTGCTGGTGCCGAGAGGTTCGGCGTGGATGGCTTTGTCCAGCTGTTGCTCCCCACTGAAGCTCTTGTGGAGGACAAGCTGCCTCCTTGTGCTATGGCACAGCCTGGTTTTTGGTTGTACACATGGAGCGTGTCTTGCCCCTCTGTGCTGGTCTGTGGCATGCTTCTTCCTTGGCTTGGCAGGGAAGAGCCCAGTCTCTGTCCGACTGGGCAAATATCACCTGAGCTGAGTGTCAAATATGAATGCATAAAGCAAAATCTTTGGTGTGAAGCATCGTAGGGTGTAATGCCACTGAGAGAGCTCCTGGGGCTGGTGGCAGGGCTGCGTTGTCCACAAAGCTGCTAGCAGTGATGTGCTGCTGAGCAGGCAAGGGGAGAGATGATGGGTTTTCTCTCCTCGCTAAGCTGATTTCCAGGAGCTCTGCTTTTGGGTTAGGGCTTCTTGGTGGAGAGCTGAATCCCAGCCCCACAAATTCCCGAACAGGCAGTGGGGACAGTGCAGCACCGAGGGCAGAACCCCGGCCTCTGTGTGGGTTTTGGTGCACGCTGGCCCCGCTGCACGTGTTGGGGACTGCCTGGCCTCTTTGCTTGGGGGGCCCAAACCCTACAGCTCCCCATCAGCTCTTCTTCACGTCCAAATCCTCCTCCTGTCTCTGACTCGGCTGAAAAACCCAGAGCACCAAGCTGCAGGTGGATGGAGAAACTGATGTCCCCAACCAAAACCAGCAGCAGGGAGGGGATGGCATTTTTGCATCCTCTGCAAATGCCTGTCTCCACGGCTGGTCCCCACGGGTTGTCTGTGCCGATGCCTCTCCTCCATGGTGCGACTCTGGGTCCCACCAGAGCCTCCTGTCCAGCTCGGGGCTCTCCGGCTGTGTGGGCCTGCCTGCCCTGGGTGTGGGAGCTCGCAGAAGCCTGTGGCTAGGCTGGAGTTCGGCATGAGTGTGATGTGAACTCAGGCTTCCCTTTTGAAGTTTGACACCCGGGATTTTCCCCACCCGCTAGGAGGACTGAAGACAAAAAAACCCCAGAGAATTAAAAAGGAGAGGGAAAAAAGGGAGCCTCTTTAAACTACTGGTGGGGACATGTCAAGGAAGCAGAAGTTAAAAAGGGGCTGGGGGGAGGGATTTTGTGTGCATCTGGCTGGCCGGCCAGCTCTGACTCACCAACACGTGCAGGTACAACCCTGCTGCTGGCTGCAGCCTGTTTTTGGGTTGAGCCTTGCTTGCAAGGCAAAGCTGAGAGGGGTTTGCAGAGGCAGGAGGGAAGCAGAAAAAGGGAGCAGCTATTGCAGCTCACGCTTGGTTGCTTGGCGTGTGACAGCCCCCTATCACATCCCCTCTTTCACCTCCTGCAGTTATTTCCCCTGCCCAGCTGCATCCCCCAGGAAGGGTCTGAAGCCCAATTTCTCCTGTCTCCCAGACCCTGGATGGGAGCTGGCCTCCTGGTTGCAGCTGGGGGTGTAGTTCCTGCACTGCATGTGCACTTGGCATCATCTCTTGCTCCCATGCTGGCAGCCTGACCTCTTAGGGCCCAACTTCGGCATCCTCAATGCCTTGCACTGTGGGCAGTTCTGCAGAAGCTGGTGGGGCTAATCCTGCAAGGGGTAGGTGGGCTGCCTTGTGTGAATCAAGAAAGGCAGGATCTGGCCCCACTGATTGAAGGTTTGGAGGATTAGACTGCCTTAACAGAGCCTCATTCCGCCTGTCAGATCAGACGGAAACCCCAAGGGCAGACTGCAAGGGCGTGGAGCTGAGGCTCCTCTTTGCGGAGGTAGGATGAGAACATTTTCTGGTCCTACCTGTCTGGTTTAGCACTCCTAGCTGGGGCTTGGAGATCCAAAACGGAGCTTGATCTGACAGGCTATGACTTTTTATTATTATTACTACTTGAAACTTCTGAAACTGCTAAGTAGTAACTTGTGCCCAAGTTCACCTGATAGACCTGATCCATCAGGGATGTGGTGGTGGACATAAGGTTGTGCGAGTGTTGGATGTGATCCCAGTGTGCCAGTGGAAATGCTAGTGCAGCTCTGAATGAGACCTGGAAAGACAGCCACGTGATCTCACCCTGTCCTTCATGATCCAGCCAGCCATGGACCTTGGATTTAGACTGTAGATTTGAAGTCAAAGCTTCAAGGGTTTGAAGCCAGCTGCCTTTGGCATCCCAAAACCCCGACTTGACTCACACTTAGAGTACAGCATGCCTCATCTTTCTGAGAAATGAACATTTTGTGTGGCTGAGGGCAGCCAGATGGGGCCTGCTGGAGAGGAAGGGTCTGTCCAGGCCCTGCCACAGCCTGAGGCAAGGCCAGCTATGGCAGCACCTGTGCAAAACAGCGCTTTGTCCAATTTGTTCTTCCTTTGCCGAGAGTACAGACAAAGAGTGAAATTTCAGTCCCCAATACCATCCTTTACCCCATGCTATGGAGAGGGAGGGGAAAGAGGCCCTTGTCAGAATCTGCTATGATCACGAGTGACCCTGCATCTCATTCGGGATCTAGAAAGTAGAGAGCAAGAGGGTTCAGTGGAAGGCACTCTGCCTGCCTGACTCCAGAGAGACCTAACCTTTGGGACTGAGATTATAAACACTTGTCTCGTGGTCCTGTCTCTCCAAGAACAAGCAACCATGCAGGCTCTATATAGCTTTCTCCAGCCTTTATAAAGTGTCTGAGGTCCAGAAGGACTCTGTAGCTACCAGGAGAAGGTGCTGAATGCTGGCAGTACATGCAGGAGGGGGGGAATCTGTGACCAGATGACTACCCGGCCTGAGATACCCCAATGAGAACTTGCAGCAGCTCCAGATAGCCACCTTTCTATGTCAGCTTTATGAGGTTAGCTCTGTGGGGTGTCATGGCCAGCTCCTGGAGTGAAAAGAGCTGCTGAGGTCTTCTCCGTGTCAGGAGGACAAATGGTGGTGTCAGGGCAGTACAGAGCTTTGTATCTAGGTGAACGCCACTTGATGAAGAGAACCATCTATCTCTTGTAGAGAAGTGCTGTGTAATCTGAATGTAGCTGGAATGCTGCTCTACCATCACCCCCAAAGCTCTGGTGCCTTCGTCTTCCCTCCTTGCTGGCCATGTGTGGCCATCACAAGGGCCTACTATCTTGTTGCAGTTGCAGGCAGGGCTTTGGCCTGCACTCAGCTGGCTCATGACTTTGCCCCTGTGAATGTCATGGACCACTTCTCTTTTAGGAACTTGCAACTTGCAAGGTTGCAAAACAGAGCAACCTCTGGCCTCTGAAGACATCCTGCCCTTGGTGTGGCAGCCATACCAGATGCTGAGCTCCAGAGAGCATCACCGAAATCCCTGTTTCAGCTGGAGCTCCTTGCTCCTATCCTCTTGGGAAGGATGCTGAACAGTAGTCACTGCTTGTGAGAGCTATGTTAGTGCATGTCTGAAGGAGAGAGCTGCTGGGCCACGTACTAGAGGGGAACACAGAGCTTCGTCCTTGCTCTTGATCCCAGGGCTATGAACCACAGAGTAACAGAGGGAGGGATGTGGCTGTTCCACCAAGGATGCAATAAATGTGCTGGGATCCTGCTGTTAGATACCAGCGCTTTGCATGTTTCCACACAGTGGGAGTATGCTTTGCAGGTGGTACGTAGACAACTGCTGTCCCTGTGCCGTGGGTGCATTACTTTAGGTGGAAAGCAGCCTGGTCCATGCCATTAGCACATTGCACAAAAGGGGAGTTGATTTGGGGAAGGCTGCCTGCGCTTAGCAGATGGGTTGAAATGGAAGGGGTTGCTTCCAAGACAGCCGTTGCTGGAAATTAGGCTTGCACAGCTCTGGGTGTGGGGGTAAAAGGTGGGAGATGATGCATGATAGTCACGAAATTTAGGAGAGCATAATTTTGTTGATATCTCCTGCACATTGTCCTAGATTTTGTTCATGGCCCACAGCCCTGGTCCTGACCATGCCTGTGAGTTTTGAGGCATGTGCATCTGTGTACATGGCAGGAGATTCTTCCTCTTCACCTCCCCTTACATCCCTGAGACCGTTAATCTTTCATGCTGCCTAACCAGACCCCTTGGAGAAGAAGCTGGTTATTTAGCCCCTTCTCCTTGCACTTCTCACTGCCCACATTTCTTGGACCCTGATGCCTGGTGGCCACCTCTGTAATGCATCTGTGAAGCTTGTTATCTGCCCTGTACAGTTTTTCCTGGTGAGAAGGAGAGATGACACCGCAAAGGCTCCAGCTTTGCTCACAAGGATCTGCCAATGCCTGGGTAGCTCTCCCCAACCTGGCCTGGCTTATGTAGGTGTTGGTGCTCTGTCCAGATCCTGGACAAGGTTAGAGGATGTTGTCCCTGAATAGTTTGGTCCTGAGATAGTGAAGGTCCTGGAGGGCAGGGCAGCTGCTCTGCTCATGGTCAAAGCGTAAGGGATCAAGGTGTCCCTTGCACTGAGACCTATAGAGGATGGAGGATCCTTAAAAGCTGAGCGGCTTTAAGGCTTACCCTACATTTCTTTGGGGCAGGCTGGTCCTTCCCTGTCCTCTCCTAATGTCCTGAGAAGGCTCAGCTTATTGCAGCTGGGACCCTACCTGAAACTAAACCCAAGAGGGAAAAAGCCTCCCAAAGTTCCCAGCTGGCCTCGTGCCCAGTGCAAAGGGGATGGCAAGGTGAGGCTGTTCATCTTGCCGATGCTGTAAAGGAGAGGGGGAAGGAAGAGGGGATGGATCTGCAAACGAGGGAGCACCCGAGCTTGCCAGCAAGCCTCCGGGCTGCTGCGTGTGCAGGAACTGCTGATCTTGCAAACAGGCCGTCGCCATCTCCCGCGCGTGTTCCTCCGAGGAGCGTGGCTGCGTGTGCGTGCATGCAGCTGAGCACCCACGCCTTTCCGCGTGTAACTCAAAGGGAAACCAGCTCCTCTCCCTCCTGAAGCGGTTGTGCTTTGGGCTCTGGCATGGAGGACAGGGTGCCCAGGAGAGGAGGGCTGCCAGCAGGCTGCTCTCCCCATACTAGGGTCTACCTCCTCCAGTGGTTTCTTACACGTCTGGGACTGATCTGCTTTGTGTAGCTGGGGTTAGGGGGAGGGAGGAAGAAGCTGATTGTGCAACTGCTCGTGGAAGGCAAATGTGCGAGGAGTGGGAATGTGGCAGCACAGACGAGGGGGCGCCTGTTCCTGTGCCAGGGCACCTTCGAGGGGGACCTGCGTGCTACCTGTGCTGGGTGGATCAGCCCTCTCCCAGAGCAGACACTGAGCTCGGCGCTGCTGAGACGCAGGAAGTGGTGTCCCCTGAATCCCCCTCCCTCTCCCCATGTAGTGTGGCTTACAGTTTGCAGTAAACCCTAGAAATGCCTCGTCCTAGAACTCTGCCTTCTGCCAACTTCTTTTATCAGATCTAGTGCTTTTGCCTACAGCCAGCAGCTGTAAGGATGGAGATGGGGGGAACAGACTGCTGTTAGGCTGCTCTCTTGCCTGTAGCCTGTTTGCATTCATGATTGCATCTGTGCATTAAAGTGCTTTGAGCTCCTTGTTACCAAAGTGCAGTCTCTGAGTTATAACGAGTCACTCGTGGGAGCTGGGACTGGGAGAGATGAACCGCCATCCTGCTGAACTGAGACAGAGCCTGACAACAGGCACCACTGCCTGGAAACGGTGGGCAAAGGCTTTATTGACCACTGGAGGTCACTTTTTCAATAATGCAGTACAATCCAACTTTATTTTGTCAGTACCTTTCATGCAAGCTGCTCCCAAGCTGCTCAGCAGATCAAGCGCAAAGGGAGGGAGAGGAAATGCTTTTCTCAGAGCCGGGGAGACGGAGGCTGCTGAGACAGCACGGGGTGCACGGGAGAAGGCTCTTGTGCTTCAGGGAAGAGCTGGAGGAGGCGAAGAGCATGAAATGAAGCAGCCCGATCCTGCTCCCCTGTGCTGTAGATGCACCTTCAGGCTCTTCATAAGCAAAGGAGCGTGTTTGGCCCAGGGTGGCTGGGGAGGCAGCAGAGATGCTGGGGAGGGAAGGGAGCTCTACGCGGGTGAGCTGCGCGCAGCGAGGCAGGGGGCTGCATGGGGAGGGCCGGCCTGCGTTTCTCAGCCGGAGAAAGGCAGCTCTTGGGAAATGAAGGCTCTAGAGCAGTGTGGTCAGGAATCCAGCTTGCTGCAGCTGTTTTCTTCTCCTAGAGCGAGGGAGTTTCAGAAACCCTGTAACTTGGGCTCGCGAAAGGGCTCGGTCACAGGAAGCCAGGGCAGGCTTGAGCTGTTTTCCGCCGACAAGTTGTACCTGAATCATGCTCCTTCGCTCCCCGCGTGGTGCGGAGCTGCTCCTGGGAGGAGGCTGTAACCCGCCCGGCTGTGCTGCCCTGCTGCTGCAGGCGTCGAGGCGAGGTTTCTGCCCAGGCCAGCTCTCTGCGAGGGCTTGGTGCCTCTTCCCAGCCCAGTTCAGGCAAATTCCTAAGCTCTGTCTCTGGACACAGGCAAATCCCAGCAGGAGCTGAGTGGGGCTGTGGGGGGAGAGAGTCTCTGGGCACCTTGAAATCCCTCTTGGGAACAAGCAGGGATGTCTTGGGACTGCCTGCTGCCAGCAACGGCTGCATTTGCAAAAGGGCTGGGGGAGTTTGTGTGCTGAGGAGGAGCAGAGGCCCCGAGCACAGGCAGGGTGGAGGTTAGGGGTGGGAAACCCAGCAAAACCCCTTTGCTGAGAGTCAGCCGTGATGTCTGATGCGTGAGCCCTTCTGTTTTGCTCTGTGCTTCCCTCTCACAGTGACGCGCAGTTTCTAGGCCTGGAGCTGAGCGGCTTGTGGTGCTGGCTGTGCCCGCTGTGGATGTGGTCCATGGGAAAGGCACCGTGTGTACGCCAAACCTTTCTGAAAGTTTTCTTCCTCTTGAGAAGCTTTCAAGCAAGGAGAGGATGCTTTTCATCTGCATTTCTTCCACCTCCTGCCATCATCATCTTGTTTAGGAGGGAAAGGGAGCAGAGGGAACCCCTCAGCCTCGCTGCCGGGCTGCGGGCAGCACCGTCGGGGCAGGAGGGAGAGGCGCGGTGCTGCTTGATGTTTCTGGAAAGCTTGATGCTACGTGGAGCGGGAGCGAGTCACAGCTCTGCTCGGCTTCGTGGCCCACAGCCTGCTGCCCATGACGGCTGCGAGAGGACTGGCGGCGGCACAGACAGGGCTGAGCCTGGCCCCCCGCGCTAACCTGCTGCGTGCGAGGCAGGCGACAGCCCCGTTCGCGGGGAGGACAGGAAGGAAGGGAGGGGAAGCTCCCCTCGTGCATATTTGGGGTGCTTAGGCTGAAATTCTCTCCTGCCTGGCGAAGCCGAGGGCTCCTCTTGCCTCATCTGTGGCTGGTGGCAGCTGCTTCAAAGAAAAGTTGGGTTTTAGCAGGACTTTGTCAAGCCTGAGTTCCTCTTGGCATCGCTTGGCATTGGGAGAAATTTGGTCTTCTCATGTTCCTTCTTGCCATACTGGTTTTAGAAGAAGCTGCTCCTACCAGACTTGCCCTGCAGGACCTGCTCTTCTCTGCCATGCTTTGGGGACCTGCCATGCCGCTTCCCCAGAGCCCTGAGGGGCCACAGCTGTGTCCAGGCTGCAGACCCCCAAGGCAGACAACTGTGTTGTCTCGTGTGAGTCACAGTGATGGTGCTTGTTAAACTAGACGTCCTCCAGTTCTGCAGGGAAGCCTTAATTCTGGAGCAGCTTGTTCAGGCGCTGATGTTTCCGTCATTACTGAACAGGATCATTGAAATGAGCAGATTTGGTGAATTGGGCTAACTTGAGATATCATTCCTCTTTGAGAGGTGGCAAGGGAATAACTGGTTTTCGTATTCATTTCTTCTACAGGCTGGGGAAGAAGGGGTGGATTTGTGTTGTGTTTGGAGAGCTGGGGTTCAGTCTCTGCTCTGCGGCGATGTGCCTGGCTTCAGCCCTCCATCTCTCACACGGGGACTTCATCTCCTGGAGTGGCAAATCCCACTGCACAGCTGAGAGCCAAAACTGCTTGTCCCTTATGTGAGGTCCCTGAGGCCGAAGGGCTTCAGCGCTCCCAGTTTGCACTGCCCCTCGGGAGACTGGGCCGCTCCTGTGGCAGGGGATCGCTCCCGTGCCGGAGCCCGCTCTCCCCAAATTGCTGCAGGGGCCAGACGTGCGAGGACTGTGAGCATATCACTGCCAAAGCAGATGTGACTCGGAAGACACGTTGGAGCAAATATTTAAAGACCCATTTTTATAAAGCCACTTTTTGGCCTATAAACCGCCCGCCCCACGGCTCCCGGTGCTATTGCTGTCCACTCCACTGTCTGCTGTTCCCGCCGCTCAGCCGCGCCACCGTCCAGCAGGGCTCGGCCAAACGTGCTGCGTTTGTTTAGTGCTGGACTTTTCTCCCTCCTCCCTCACCTCAGGGTTTAATTAATTAATTAAATTATTTTTGCAAAGGGATTTTTCTGCTTTCGGCAGAATGGGACAAGAAGTGATTACTCTAGCGAGGGAGACTGCATCCTTGCCAGCCTTGTGGCTCTCTCCTCCCTGCTCATGCAACAGTTTCTATATTCTTGGCTCCGGTTCCTGGGGCAGTATATGGTGAAACTCCTGCGGGGATTGCTCCCTCCCTGTGCTTCATCCAAGCCCCTGCTTTAGGGATAGATCAGGAGAGAAGGCCAAAGGGATGTTGTTAGGGAGGACTGAGTCTTGCTTTAAACCCTCCATTACTACCCTACGGGCTTCCTGGGATCAGGCAAACATCAGGGTTTGATGGTAATGTTCAGCAGATGTCTTCCCACTGCCTCAAATGCATTTTGCAAAGGACCATGAAGTCCATGTCCCCAGGGGTTGGACAGGCTGTGGTCTCCATGTCCTCTTTTGCTCCAGAATACGTCAGGTAGAAGTGTTAGGTCCTCCAGAATGATTCTTGACTTGTTTATCCAATGTAGAGTGGTTTCTGGTTTGCTCTTCCCTTCACTGATGTTGTCTTTCAGCCTGGATCCCATGGAGCCAAGAACTGACGTGTCTGCTAACACTGGCAGCTCTGCTTCTGAATGAGAAAAAGAAAAATAAATAGCATCTCAAATTGCAGCTTGTATGCAATGGGCCAGATTTCTGCTCTCTCTTTACAGCTCTGTGACTCTGTGTAGTTGCTTCTGACTTGCATCTGCAGTGAAAGCAAGATGATAATTGGACCTAGGGACATTTTGGGATCGACCCAATTTAATCTCCCAGTGTTTCCATTTCTGCCTTCTGTTAAACCTGGCTCAAAGTCTCCTAGGAGAGTTGG
Source organism: Rhea pennata (assembly GCF_028389875.1). Taxonomy (NCBI): domain Eukaryota; kingdom Metazoa; phylum Chordata; class Aves; order Rheiformes; family Rheidae; genus Rhea; species Rhea pennata. The sequence goes on from NC_084680.1 coordinate 8,808,520, forward strand.
TAACATAACTCACTGGTGTCTCTGCAGTGCTTTGAGATCCTCAGATACAAATACTTACAAAAGCTTTCAATAGCACTTATTAACTCCCTCTGGAATGGAAGTCCAAAGCAAGAGGAAATTCACAATTGATAAGAAAAGGCATGTTGGTGTGTTAGGTTAAACCCAGCATTATGCCCTCTAATTATGTAGTGGTGGCCTAGGCTGCTAGAGTAACTGGTAAAGGTGGAATGGTTGTGCTCGGCTGGAGAGAACCAGGCCTTGATTTAGTGCCTGATGAGATCAAGGAGCCTTTGATTTCAATGGGTATTGAATCAGGCACTGCCAGATCAAATAGGCTAATCAGATAATAACTTCAGATCGTCTGACATAGATTCATACTCCTGAGCTGGGGCAGGCAGAGTAAATTGGGCAGCCAACTGGCAAGCCTGTGCGAGCCTTTGGGCAGACAGCTTGTCCCTAATGAAATCGGATGTCCCGTTTTAGACTGGTGGCAAGACATTCTGGTGTCTGGGATGGGGTATGGGTCAGGCACCATCCCTCCAAGCCAGGAGATTCAAGGTGAGCCTGTGTCCTGAGAGAGGGCTAATTGCAGAGGCTGCCTACATAGGCTAACATGCAGGCTAATGGCTGGAGGAAGTAAGGTGGGAGAGGAATTTGCTGAGGTGATCTTGTGTTGTTAATCCCATGCTTCAAGACTTCTACGGGCTTCCTACAAGGAAGGAGTTTTTTCTTTTCAGCCCTTGGTGCATCAAGTGGGCACCTGAAATCATTTCTACTGTCTTCTAAAGCAATAGGGAGATTGGGCATAGCATGAAGCATGCTATAAAGGGAAGGATGTGCTGAATGTCCAGGATGCCTGTTCTGGGGGTGGTTGTGTATAAGCATAAAGCTCGAGCTTCCCGGTATTGAATCCAACTGTGTTGGCAGGAAACCTGTTCTGTGGCATGCGACATGATTCCTGTCCGAAGATCCTCTGGGAATTTTGCCCCTCTTTTGCAGAAATATGGGATATTACCAGTGTGCTTCATTTCTCCTGCTCTTTACTTGTGGCTTGGTAGCACTGTAGGTTTTGGTCTTTTTTCATTTGGCAGTGTCTGGGAATGTGTGTGGTGGTGAGCAGGGGTTTGGAGGAGGTATTCTGTGGTGGGATATGCACCTCTGATGTGATTACTATACTGGTGAGGGTGCTGTGTTGGGACAACTGTGGCTGGTGCAGTGTGGCTGGCTCTGGAGCAGCTCTTGCAGCAAACACCTGAAGCGCTGGGGCAGCTGTTCTTAGTCTGTACTTCAGGGGACTCACTCTGCATGGACTGGTAGGTTTGAGGTGCATGGGATGACACGTCAGATCTCATCTCATCTCTGACCTTGTAGATGAACATCTTTGAATGTGCTGCTTTGCAAGGGTTGGAGCTTGCAAAGCCTGGTTCTTCTGGCTTTGTCTAGCAGTAGGATATTAAACTATGAGCTCCATTTTTGATGGTTGTTCTTTTTTGTTCCCTTGTGATTGGGGAAAAATCAGTGTGTTGGTCTGAGTGTATACCGCGATGTCTAAGCAGTGAGTTTGCACTCCAGCCTCTCCTGTAATGTCTTTCTGTGATTGCAGGAATTTTATCTCTAAGGTCTCCACCTGCCCTGATAAACTTGTCTGGAAATGGGTCAGTAGGTTTGTAAGTTCTGGGGAGATACAGTGTGATCATATCAGCCTTATACCTTAAAAGAAGCAGGGCAAAGTCAAATTCAAGGCAACAATGAAAACTTGGAGAGGACCAAAGAGAAGAGGCAGTGGATTAGCAGATGCAGAAATCCCTGTGGGTCCTACCAAGTATTTTGCAAGTGTTAAATGTTGAATAAAATATAGTGTCTGAGAGATCAGATCCCTGGGTATTCCCTCTAGGCATGGAGACCCTGGATTGAATACCTCTTCAGTGAATCATCTTTTGGCACTATCAGACCAGAGATCTGGCACAGGGTTCTCCCTGTGTGCAACTGGCTCCTGGATGTGATACTGGTTCCAGACTACTATGGCAAATCCCTTGAAGACGACATGCACATAGCATCATCCAGCTTTCCATTACTAAAAGCTTCATTTCCTGAATACTTGGATTCAGCAGCAGTGAACAAAGCCCTTTGGGATGGCCTGAGCACCCTGAGCTGTGGTTTTCAGAGGAGGGGACAAACAATAGGGTTTTGGCAGGAACATGCTCTGTTCCTGTATTGTCTCCAGAAGGGCTTGGGGGAGACCAGCCTGTGAAACTCACTGCACAAAAGCATCTCTTGAGTTTGCAAGGCACTTGGGGGGCTCTCTGAGATCTTGATCACCATGTGGCTGTTTTGCCAGGTCCTTCACTGTGAGTTGAGAGGTGAGTGACTGGCAGCCTAAGAAGATAAAAAGAGATCAATACAGAGGAAGGAACTGGTTGCCAAGGGGTTTCCATGAAGGATACTGATGGGCATATGTGGCACAGGCAGGTGAGGATCTATACAGGAGAAATCTTACAAGGAAAACCTATGAAGGGAGATGGTCCGGTTAGATTTGTGCTTGCCTTTTTCCTGTAATCGATCACTGGAGACTCTTCCAAAGAGGGGAACAAACACTAAGGGAATGAAAAGATTTTTTCATAGGTTGCAAGAAGAGTGTGGTGGGAGGGAGAGGACTATGCAGCCTTCGTTATGTTGTGATAATGCGTCATCTTCTCCCATGAGGCTGGTCCAGGGACATGCTGTGAAGAAGAATTATGTCCCTGCCCATTTTGCTTATTTTAGGGACTCAAATGTTGGAGGTAGCTGGTATGGGGAATGCTTGGCTGCGTCCTTCATTTGGAATTGAGGAGTAGGAGAGAATCCATGTGCAAAGTGGAGCTGCCGATGCAGTGTTTGAAGAGCTGTGGAGTTACTAGGAGGGGGAGCGCATTTACAATCATATCTCCTCCGATAAATCATTACAGTCTGGGCCTTCCTATCCCCTTGGGCAGCTGTATGCTTGTGTTTGAGAGAAAACCCCAAAAGCCCCGAGGACTGATGCCTGCTCTGGTCTGCCCAGCCTTGTACCAATGCAACTGCTACTTATACCAGAAACGGTGTTTAAAGCATAAGTAAAGCAGATCTCGTCTGCACTGGCTGCTTTGCTACTTCAGTGCTTTGAGTGCAGACAGCAAGCTGTTCCTGCGCGTGGGATACCGTTACTGCTAGGAAAGCTATTCTCTTTCAGGAGAGAGAAATGAGCTGTGCAAAAAGAAGGCACGTCTTGTATCAATAGGCATCAGCTGCCAGTTCAACCAGTACGCGGTGATACTGCTGCCTGGGCCTGCCTCAGTGGGTTTGATACGGGCTTGTTTTTGATGTGGGCAACCCTAAATTCTCCCTTGGGACTGCTGGGTCGTGCTGGGGTTGGCGGAGACTCGCCCCGGCCGCTGCGAGGGACTGTGGGGGGGAACCTGCAGCAGCTATTGCGCTAGGAGCGGAGGACGCTGGCGCGTCGCAGCGGTGTCGGAAGGGGTGTCCCAATGCTGTTCCCAAGGCCTTTTTACCTATTCTGGCCTGGAAAGATCAAGGTCTTAGAAAAGACTTGGATTGCTATTTGGACCTCTTTATTCTCTTTAACTTTTTTTCCTTGGGTGGTGTTTGAAGCTTGCCGAGGATGCTGCCCTCGCGCTGCGCAGGAAAGGGACTTCTCAGCCCTTAACTTGTATCTTTCAGGAGGAAACTCCTGGGAGTTTAAAAAGAAATGTTGTCACCGACCTTCCTTTTGGAAAATTTCAGCTCCCGGTGGAGGTGCCCGCGTGTCAGGCAGAGCCCTTGAAGTCGCAGGCCGGGCGGAGGGTGCCGGAGCGCCTCAGCGCTTTCGCTCGAGGGCTCCGATCTTCAGGAGAGCGGAGCCGGCGGCACGCCGAGCCTCGGGAAGGCTGGCCCTTTCCTGAGCGCCCCTGCCGCTGCCCGCATCTCCCGCAAATCTGGGACCTGCTGAAGTGCGGCCGCCTGGACGCCGGCGCGCGCTCGGCACCGTCCCGGGCTGTCCGGAGGGTGGGTGCGTGTGCGGGTGCTGCGGCTCCTGCGATCCCCCGGCCCGTTTCGGAGCCGGGGGCCGGCCGTATTGCCGCGGCTCTGGAGTTCAGCGCCGGGGAACAAGCCGAGGCCGAGGAAGCCGAGAGATTTTTGGCGGCGGGCGCTGCGGCACGGGGGTGAGAGAGGCGAGGTGAGAGGCTACGAAGCGTCTCCCACCCCTTCCGAAAAGTAATAAATAATTAATTCCCCCCCCCCCACCACCCCTCCAAGGCCTGGCAAGGAGATCGGAGCAGGACGGGTCTCGCGTGAGGAGCGCCCCGGCCGGGGGGGCCGGCGTTGCCTCCCCGCCGCCGGCCCCGGCGCGGGCCCCGCACCCTGCCGGATGCCGGGGAGCCGGCGGGCCGGCGCGGCCCGGCTCCCGGCCCCGCACAATGGGGCCTTTGAGGGCTGGGGCCGGGGGCAGGCTCGGCCGGCGGCCGCGGGCTGCGGCCGGGCGGCAGCTGAGGCGCGCTTGTTCCACCCCGGCCCAGCTGCAGCCAAAAATAGGAGCCCGGTGGCCGTCCAGAGGCCGCGGCTTGTTTGCGCGTGGGGTTTTCTGTGCGGTATTTATGGCCCAGAGTTGAGGGGGCAGGAAATGAAGGAAGGGGCTGGCAGCTGAGTGAACTTTATTTTTATTTTTTTTCTTTATTTTTTTTCTTGATTTTATTTTATTTTTATTTTTTAAGGAGGGAAGGACTGCTGGTATTTTTATTTCCCCCTCCCTTATGCCTCCTGGCAGACTCGGAGCCCCGCCGAGGCCGGGCAAAGGGGCATCGGCCCCGCGGTGCCCGGCCGGGCGCCGCCGCTCGTCCCACACCGCGAGCGGGGGCAAGGCTGGCGAGATGCTTTAACCGCGGCGCGTGGGGCTTCAAGCCCCGTTCGCTCATGAGAACGGCGGCTGGCGAAGCCACCCGGCTGTCCCCGTCCGTAGGCGTTTGCCCGTGTCCCTGTGCCGTCCCGATCGCTGACCCGGGCCTCCTGCCCGGCTTTCGGAGCCGCTTCCCGCGCGGTGGGGTGAGCGTGGGTGTCCGCAGATCGCGTCTCCCCCTTCCTCGCTCTCCAGACGCCCCCCGAGCTGCTCTCCTGGCACCGAAATGGCTGCTGTCTGGCTCCTGAAGGCACAGAGCATCTGCCGTGCCCCGTGCCTGAAAGCTGGGCCTCGTGCGCGGCGCCGTCCGCCTGCGGATTTAAGGGCTCGACGCGAGACGTCTGAAGACATGGTCGGGGTCGGAGCCCACGTGGGGTCGTGCTGCTGAAAATGGGAGAAATGCCCGTGCCGGGAGCTGCGTAAAATTAATTCAGTGCCAGGATCAGCTCGTTAGCCGACCGTGCCGGTCCGAATCTTGCCCTCGGAGGCGTGTGCGTTGCCGCCAGTGACATCAACCTAAGGACGCTGCCCAGCACAGCCGGCGATGGGGTTCGTTCGGCCTGTTTACACGCACGTTGCGAAAGGAATTGCAGGATCGATTGCCGCGCACGGCAGCGGGAGCGGCGGGGGCCCGTCCCGTCTGCAGGCAAACCGCCGGGCAGAGCAAGGCAAAGCTTGGCCGCGGCGTCCCGCCGGTTACCTCGCCGAGGTCCCCGCGCGCGGCACAGCGCGCCCGCGGCTCTGCCGCCCGCCCCCGTGGAAACCAAACCATCACTGCGAGCCGCGCAGCCGGCGGGCGAGATTTTGGGGCGGAAAGCCCGGATCGGCGTCCCCTTCGCCTCGCGATCGTCCCCACCCGGGGCGTCATTGGAGGCGGCTTGGTGGAGCCCTGGCTGGTCCCCACCTGCGCCCGCACGCGCGCGCGCCGGAGCACGGCATCCGCGCCCCCCGCGGCGCGGCCGAGCCTGCGCGGTGGCTGCCGTTTCTATGGTTACCGCAGCTCCCGGGCCCGGGAAGAGCAGTTGGATGCTGGAGCTGGCAGGACCGACGTCTCCCTCTGGATCAGCCAGGAACTTGACAGGGAGTCGGGGTGTGTGTGCACGCGTGAGAGCGACGGAGCGCAAGACAAAGAAAGGAGGAGAGCAGGAGGGGGGGGGAGCCCAGTGTGTCCTGGGGGCCAGCGTTGCCCCCAACAGCTTATCCTCTGAACAGGCTTCAAAAAAGAATAAAAAGCGTGTGTGTGTGCGGGGGTGGGGGGGGATGGATGATGAGAAAATTGCGGTTCTGGTGCTCGCATGGAGGTGACATTTGTTGTAGCATCTATAACTGTCAAATCAAGAAACCCAAAACACATGGAAGTTTGAACCGCTGACGGAGCCTGACTGTTCCTACCCCCGTCTTGTTTTGCTCCCCTGAGGTCCCACCAGGGAACGCCGGGGCTGAGCTCCCTGCCCAGTGCACCCATGCACGAGGCTGCAGCTGAGCTCAGCGTTTGCAGTAAAAGACCCTTTTCTGCTCCATCCCCTCATCTGCCCTCCCCCAAATACAAACAGCGCCTGCAAAACCAGATTCAGCCTTTCGATACTGGGCACGGGACTTGTAAAGCCCTTTCCGGCTCGGCCACTTCATCGCCTCTAAGCTCCTGGCAGACAGGGAAGCGCCGCAGAAATGTGTGTGCTGTAATAGGCATCTTTATCCCTGCAGTTATGGCCAGGGTGTGGGGATAGGAATGAAAATAACTAGGCCAAAAGCTTGGGAGATGAAGGGCCCTCGTCCTGACCTGCTCGGGAGGTAACTGGGAGCACAGGTCTCCCCACGCTTTCCAGGTGAGGAAGGCTCCTAGGCAAGGGAGCTCTCGGCCAGCCCCGAGCCTGTCAGACTGGCTCTCCCGTCTCCCTGGGGCAGCTCCTGGCACCGAGGCTCCACCAGGCGAGCGGCTGCGAGGGGGTATGGCTGCGTCTGACTTAGAGAGGAGGGGGCAGAGAGGCAGGGGAAGGGATTTGTAGGGTCCTGGTGGTTCCTGGGGCCGCCACGCTGCAAAAAATCCCCATAAAGCCGAGCAGCTCTTCTGTGTGGTGGGTTTGCACCAGGAGCAGGGGCTGCCCGAAGGCAGAGCTGCCTGCTCCGCCTCTGTCGCCTGTGGGGCTGGTCGCTCCTGAGTCCGTGTGGGTGGCGTTGGGGTGGCGAGTCTCTTCTGCACCCCATGGCACGCAGGGCCAGGCTGGCTACTCAACCTCATTACGGAGAGGAGAGGCGGCGGCGCCTCGGGAGACGTTGCATGACTTCTCTGAAGCTGTGGCCTAGTTTCGAGCAAATCGTTCCCCTTCTCTGCCCATCCACCCTGTCCTCTCGCCTGGCCCACGCTCTCCCGTCACCACTTGCATTCCTGCCCCACACTGGAGCATCTTGCTGGGCTGAGACCTGATTCACCCGTACAAAATATCCCCGACTGGTTAGCTGGGCTCGTTACCAGCTCTTGGGTAAGGTTTGGCCTTCTTATTCAGCAGTTTGGTTGCAGTTGGAAAGGCTCCCTCCTGCCAAGAGTAGGGGCAGCAGCTGTCTCTGTGGCTGGATGAGGACCATTTGTGTTTGCCTGTGATTCTGAGCCTCTCTACCATGCATGGAAGCATGTACAAATCTCAGCCTGGATTCATCAGGGCTTAGTTTGTGCTGGGTGTTCCCACGTCCTAGCTTAGGATTTGGTGGTAATATTCAAATTGCATCATGTCTGTGACAGCACTGTACATTATGTAAGAACCCATGCTTGTGCCAAATTAGCATGAAACATCATCTGCTTGTGTACTGAAAGGTCTTGGCCACCTTTTGGGGTACTGTGATCATTCACAGTGGTTTTCTTTGATCATGCAAGAGGATGGAGGCAAAGGCAGAAGCAACCCTCTTCACCAGACTGATGACAGTCACCCTTTTCCATCAAGGATGAGGAAACTGTTGGTGTTGGGACAGGTTGGTGGCAAAGCCAGGCCATGGAGCAAAGAGGCTGGTGGAGGGTAGCATGGCACTGCAGGACAGAATCATGCTGAGGGTGCCCTGAGAGCCATTGCTGGAGCAATAGTGTAGCTATGTTTCTGTAAGGGTGTCACTGTGGAGGCATCTGAGGGGGTGCTGCAGTAACATGTTGTGGTGCCGAACACTTGACTAGCGCAACATATACAAACTGCCACTCTGCCTCACTTGCTCTGCGTGGGTCCTGTATCCTTTGGGTGGGATCGGTGGATTTGTACAGCACCTTGCACAGTGACAGACAGATCCTGGATGGTAGTCCAGGGTCCCTTGACAAAAGTAGATGAAAAACGCAGATGCCTGCAGCGCTTGATGCTGTGTCCAAGCACTGATGGGACCTCCTGCAGCCCCGTGGGGAGGGTATATGGGCTCCCCTCCACGGAGGTGGTGGGGCAGGGCAAGATGCAGCTCTTTGCCCCAGACCCTGCACTGCAGACTCCCAGTGCTGCCCTTGCAGCCCTAGCGAGCAGCAATGGATGCTCTGGCCCCAGGAGCGAGCATGTTCCAGCCTGGCAATTCCCAGGCCACTGTCATTACCGGCCTTCTTGTTGGAGATGATGGTGGGAGGCAAAGGACAGGGTGTCTGGAGCCCCCCAGCTCTCTGAATCACCTGCTCAGCCCGTCAGTTGCTGGGACTTGCAGCTGCCTAAGCTGTGTTTACCATTCCTCATTCCCTTTTCTCCCTTCTCCCCAGGCAGATTAAAGGGAGACAAGAAAGGGCAGATGCAGCTCCCCCTCGACAAGTTGCTGCAGGTGAGGCGGGAGCTGCTTGGCACGCACACCTGAGCCACCTGGCCTCTCTGCTGCATTAACCATTTTGTGCACCTGGGCAGAAGGTGTGCGGCAGAGGCTCTGGGCAGCTTGCCAGGGGATGTGTGGGAGCAGGGGTTCAGGGATGCTTCAGGGAGAGGGAACGGCTTTAGCAAGGATCCTCTTCCTGGAGCAGATGTAGAGCTGGGCCGCTCCCAGTCTGGGTCGGTGGCTCAAGGCGGCCCTTGGAAACGGAGCATCAGGACCATAGTCTTCATGTTACCCTTCCCTGCTTACACTGTGCAGAATGGAGCCGCCAGAGAACAGGCCCATCGCGGGGGAAGCGTTAGCAGAGCAGATCCTTTCGCTCCCCTGTGCCTGGGCAAGAAGTACCAGAGCTGATCCTGGCCCATGGCTCATGGCTCATCAGCTGGGCTAGACCCAGACTGGTCCCTGTAAGAGACATGGCCCGACTTGATGTGGAAACTGGCCTCTCCAGGGGCACCTCACATTTCACGTATGGGATCAGCCGACCTGAAATGCTATCCCCATGCTTTTCCTGGATTTCAGTGCATCTGTGTGGGTGGCAGCAGGAGCAACCTCTCTCGGAGCTGATTGCAGTTCTGTCTACATGAAAGCTACTTGGAAAGTAGCCTGATTTTATGAAAGAACAAAACTTTTATTGAAAATAAGACTTTTCCCCTCTCCGATTTATTTTCCTTGTCATGAAGGCATCATGGTCACTCTGTTGAAGAAAACGAAACCCAGTTTTAGTTCGTGTTCCTAGTTATGTTTGAAATACCATTAAGAATATCCCTGGATTGATTATGAGACCAGACAAAGGGCAAAAATACTTGACTGATTTATATTTCAAACCTCTCTTACCCCACTCATCTGCCTGGAGCTCCAAACCCACAAGCACCTTACCTCCAAGGAAAGGAATATTTTGCACGTGAGCTAATTTGGGTTAAATTCAAGGTTATTTCTACTCGCTGCAGGCAAATGTCATTGGGCACCTTTTGGGGTCTCTCTGCTGTTCCCAAGTAGTTTCCTGGAGAAACAGTAGGAAGCTGAACATGTACGTACATCTCCAAAGCACTTGGGTATTTCCAAGTGATGCAACTTCAGATTCCTTCCCTGCCCTCCCCCTCCCCCTTCTCTTCAAAACCCTTTTTGGCCTCAAAGATTGGCTTGGGGGAGTTGTAACCGTTTTAGACTTTTTGAGGCAGAGCCTTGCACAGAGGGAGGCAGTGGGTAGCCCTGGGAGAGGGCCGTGCAGGCAGGCTGGCTCTGAAGGAAGCTGACCCTTTGGGGATGGGAAGCCTCTTGCTGCAGCCCGTAGGGGCTGCCTGTGACTCTGGGGCCAACTGTGTAAGCACCCGCATGGCTGGGACCCATCAGTAGGTGAGAAATAATGTCAGGTTTTTGCATGCTAGCTAAAACACGTAGATCAGGCTGAGGAACATGGTCTTTTGTGTGGGAGTCCTACTGCCTTTCTCTAAGGATGCTCCCTGATCTCTGTGTTAAAACAACAGTTCAAGTCATCCCCTGCTTAGATGCTCCTTGAAACTTGGTCATTGCTCGATGGAAGTACCTGGCTTTCTCCCTGGCCATTGCTTCTGATTGCCTGTGTCAGCATGACACAGCAGCACAGCTTTTATCTGGCTGGATGCTCTGGAGCAAGGTCTTGCTTACTGAGGCTTTCGTGCAGGCTGTTCTCCCCCAGAACCTGAACGTGCTGGACAACTTTTGCCAATAAACCACCACAGGGATGGACCATTCAGGTTTAGCCTATCCTCCTGCCCTGTGACCAGCTGGCAGGGGTGTCAAACATGACTTGTCTCTGTGGACAAAGTCATGCTCAACATCACTGTAATTAATCTGATTCCTTGAGGTCGTGATTCTAACACGACCTAATTGTCTTGGAGAGGAAACGCCCTCTGGATCGCACAGTGTCTTCTAGCAGATGTAGGTAGTGTGTGAAACCACAGCCTAGGAAACAGCTGTGCATGGAGGTGGATCCTGACCCTGTGCTCTCGCGCTGGTGTGGGGACTCCCAGGGTCGCTTTACAGTGAGTGAGTGGCTTCTGCTCGGTAAGGAAAGATGGGGACCTGCCTTTTTATTGCCCACTTTCCTAAGAGGGAAACAGCCCTGTCTTCTCAAGAAGGGAAAACGGAGAAAAAGCTTGTTTATTGCTTGGGAAAGATATGAGTGGGAAGGCTCTGCCTTGTGATTTATCCTAGTGGGATCTGAGACTGGAATGGGGAGCTCAGAGAAGAGAAGGAGAGATGTTTTCCTCTCCAGAAAAATCTTATAAGAAGAAAAGTCCTGCTCTCCTGCTGTATAGGACAAAACCTTCTGAAAAAAAACCCAGAAATTTCCGCAGAGGCCAGGCTTTCCAAGCCTTGTCCCAGAATAACCAGAGACAGTGTCTCTAGCACTTGTGTGGGCTGAGGGAACCCAAGTTCAACCCCTTGACTCTCGATTTAGGACTGATGTGTTGTTTGTGCTAAAGGCTATCTGTCTGCTCATGTGCAGCTTTGACAAACTCCATCCTCTGCCACACAGACATTCCCAGCAAATGTCTCACTGAGGTCCCACTGTTCCCCATGAAAGCTCTCCTCTTCATCTTGGTGTAACTGGCTTTGTGGACATAAGTCCGTCTCTGAGAATGACTGAACCAGTTTTGCTGGGGCAGGGGGAACCAGGTCGTCAGATAGCCTTCAAAGGGACATCATTTTGAGGCCAGGTTTGGGGCCTGGCCTCCAGGTCCAATATGGGTAAGCAGAAGCTGTTTCCCTTATGCTGTGATATACTGATCCTGGAGGCCAGTGATGTGGCTGGAGTTACTCTGTGTCTTCTCCCATTGCGCCCCAATGGCTCTGCCCTTGCAAAGAGGCACATGCGGTGGAAGAGATGGGAACTCCAGTATCTTTGTTCTCTATTTCCTCTGCTTGGAGACAGCAGTGCTTTTATTTCCTGAGTGGCCGCAGCTTGTTAGATGGGCGAAACCCTGTGCTTTCTGGGCCCTTGCAGTCATTTTGTCTCCTTACACCCACAGGTCTCCATGGGGTCCGGATCTCACTATTCCTCCTGCTGTCACGCTCCTAAAGCCTTAAAGGAAGGGGTTTGGGCCCAGCTCCGTGCGTGCACCTCGTTGTTTGCAGGGAAGGAGAGTCCTGGTGACGAGGCCGGGATCCGAAACAAGCCGAGCGTTTGTTTTGTAGCCCCGTACGTGGCAGCGTGGCTAAATGCACAGGCAGATTTGAAGGCACGGTCGTTTAGCTACACTGGGAACGCCTGGTTCCAGGCATGCTTATTTCACAGACTTTAGTTGCACATTTCCTGGGCAGCGGTTTTGCAAATGTAATTCTGCAGGTAGGCTTTGCGGGACCAAGCAGAGGACGGCTCGTGCAGGCGGGATGGCCGGGAGCTAGGTGCTGTTGGTGGGCTAGCGAGCGAAGGGACACGAAAGCTGCTTCTCCATGCGCGTTGTGGGTTTCATGTTGTTTTGTTTTCCCCTTCCAAATGAAGAGTCAGAAAACATCTGAGACCAATATTGGGACAGAGTGGGAGGAAAGGGAGATTTTAAGGTCCCGTTCAAGTTAAGGGGGCCTTTTTCTCTACTAATTATGAACTCATTTCTGTAGTTTTGTTTGTAAGGGGCACAGTTTGGCTCTCACTGACTTTAACAGAAGCAAAGCCTGACCAAAGGGGCTTTCAGTGCAAGAGAGACTCTCCGTAAGAGGAGATTCAACTTTATCTCTTAATGGGTCCATTCTGTTGCCTGTTAATGGGTCAAATGTTGGAGCTCTGACTCAGCCTGAACTTTCAGTGGCTTTTGCACCTGGAGATTTAAATATCTGTCTGCAGGGGAGGTGAACAGCAAACAGCATCCCTAGCTGCAACTCCTTAGGACGTTACCTCCCCCTTTTTCCCCTCCAGCTGTTTATTATTTCCCTCCCCGCCGCTGCCTCCCACCGCCACACTGAGTCAGAAGAATGGGACATGAACGCTCCCACCTCAGCCGCTTCAGTACAAAGTCTGGCAGCAGCTTCCTTTCAGCTCCTGGGGAAAAGGGGGTTTCAGCAAAGCTGCCAGCCTTTGCCCAGGAGCCATGGAGGAGAGCGCGAGAGCGGCTCCACCGACGCCACACCGGCAGCGGGAGCCTCCGGCACAAGGGAGCAGATGAACAAGCTGCTGGGGGTGGCAGCAGTGATGATAACATCTGGACCCACCCGATGAGAGCACATCTCCCCATGCTGTAAGTGTAGGGTTGGGACCTTTTGGTGCCGAGCTGCCTCTGCTCCCACTGAGTTCAGCAAGAGTTCAGGGTGCTCAGCCTCTCGCAGGAGTGGGGTCGTGCACGTCGTCAGCGCCGGGTTGGAGAGGAGCTGCACCCGAGAGAGCGCTCTGGGACTGCTGCCTGCCGGGCTGGGCGAGTCTCTTTTGGGTCGTTCCTGCCACGTTTGCAGATGCAGCCTTTGCAAAGCATATTCCAATGCAAGAGGGAGTCCACTGGAGCCAACTGTTGAGCTGCAATGCTCTTCCTGGGATGAGAGGGTGGCTAAAAAGCCCCAAATGGTCCTTTAAGAAGAGCAATTGTAAAAACCAGAGAGTCTCAGGGGAACTGGAGCTTCCCCTTTCTTCCCTTTGCTGGCTGGAGGGGGGCTGAGAGCAAAGCACCCCATGGATCCACGCAGGGCTCTGCCGTGGAGACGGTGTTGTCGCCCTGTGGCAGCTGGGGAGACATCGGTGCTCTGCCTGCTCCCTCTTCCCTCTCGTTCATCTCTCTTTCCTCCTCCTGTGCCCCCCCATCCTCCCCCCTAGCCTCAATCCAGCATTAAAATCTCAGGGCAAATCCTGCTAAACAGGGAGCTTTAGCCCGGCTACTTCCCTGCTCCCGCTGCTCTCTCGCTCCCTTTGCCGTTTCTGGCCTGCTGGGTTTTGTGTTTCAGTTGTTATAAATAAAGCTCCAGGCACTGATTTGGGTATACAATGACACCTTGTGTTATTAGACAGCACAGGACAGACTTTGCAAGGGGAGCCTGCTCTCCCGCCCTCGCTCTCGGCGGCTGCCTGCCGTTCGCGGAAAGCCTCGCGCGGCGCCGGGGCCGTGGCAGCAGGTGCTTCTGCTTCCCGGCCGCTGCTTCAAACCGCAGCTCCTGGCGAAAAGGGAGGATGGCAGCCCCTGCTCGGGCTTGCGTGGGTTTAAAAACAGGTGGGAGGGGGAGAGGATTTTGCATTTATAAAGAGGAGTGTGGCTAAGGGTGATGGTGCAAGCTGGGGATGGACAAGGAAGGGCAGAGAGCTGGGCTCCCGCGGTTCTGCGCCCCGAAACGGTGGAGGGGAGGTGTTTGCAGAAGCGAAGCCGGGTCCGGCATTGCCACCCATCACCTCAGCCTTGCCGGGGGAGACGTGGGTCGAGGCAGCGAGCGCTGCGGGCGCAGAGCTGCCTCTCGCCGTGCTCACGGAGCAGCTCCGAGCCCAGGGCTTTGACCGGGGCTCCCCAGCTCTCCTGGACAGGCTGCAGCGTGCGCCCCAAATCGCCCCTCCCTGTGGTGCTGGGGGGACTTCCCCCCAGGCAGGACTTGACCCTGCAGCCTTCTCTCCCAGCTCCGTCTGAGTGCGGATGGGAAACCGAGGGGGAAGCTGGGTCCCGTGTGCCGGGCTTTGGCTTCATCCCAGCTTTTTCTCTCTCGCTACCCTGCTTTGGTAGCAGTGGTGTGCGGGAGGGTGGTGTCCTCGGAGGACGGCGGGGAAGGATGATGGACTGCCATCGCGGCGGCTTGTAGGAGGTGAGGGGCAGCAACCGCTTGAGCCGCGGGCAGGTGAGGAGCTGGCTTGACAACTCCCGTGAAGCTTGAGTGCTGCTCTGTTGTCCTGGATATGACTCCATCTCTTTTATTTTTCCTTGGCTTAAGTCAGAAGGGCAAATGGTGTGGATTTCTGCTTGGAGCATCCAAAAGAAGATGTCACAGAGCTCCAAAATGCACTTGACTAAACTGGTTTTATCTGCTCCCTTGGGACCCACTTTGCACCCAGGCCTGAGTGGCCTGAGGGATCTGTAAAGCTGAGTTTTGGGGACTGGACCCTCAAGCAGCTCTTCCTAGGGATTTTCTGTGTTTCAGAGGCCTTCTTATCTCTGGAAGGGAGGAGAGCAGGTCTCTGGGTGCCCAGGCTGGGGAGTCTTTGAGGCAGTGGTTTAAAGGAAGATAAATAAAAGTCCAGTTTGCAGAGTTAGGAATCTGACCGCTTTCATCAGTGCTGACTTGACTGGTACAGCTTATTTTAATTCCTTTTAAAGTCTTCCTTACATTTTTGGAAGTGTTTTTTTTTTGTTGTTGTTAGCTCTGCTAACTGGTTCTGATGATTACAGTTTTACTACAGTTTAGTGCATATTTTCAACCATATTTGAAAAGTTGATGAAAATACTGAAATGGGGAATCCCCCCCGGGAAAATCCTCTTTTTTTGTTTCCCTTTTTCTTTCTCCCCCCCTCCCCCCCATTGCCTCCAGCTTTGGGTTGCAAGCAAATGTTAGCCTAGAACATTTTCTGGCCAGATGAGTGGTCATTCCCACTTGACAGCTGTTGTGATGGTCATGAAGTCGACTTGGATTGCTGTTTGCAAATTGCCCCTACCAACCCCTTGTGAGCAAAAATTTGCAATTGCATTGCTGCCAAGATAACTGCTCTTCTCCTCTCTTACCCCCTTCCTCCCCACCTCTCATAAAAGAAAGTAAGATCATTTTGCACATGGGTTTTGTTCTGTTTTTTTACTGTTGTGTTCACTCATCTTGTGGAGGTGCAGACTTGAGCAGGAGGTACTAGAAACCCCCTTCTGTGTTTTGTGATGCCCATGTTACTTTATAAGGTAAATAATCCAAACAGTCCAATAAAATTCCAATGTTCTGGGCATTAATAAAGTAATGGCGATATCTAACATATGCAGTAAAGCTGCTATTCCAGAGCCCTAGGCCTACTTTAGTAGCTATAACAGGAGTGAATAAGATCTTTTCCTGCTTTTATTTATATACATATAATATCAAATATTACTGAGTTTTTGCTTGTTAATGTTAGCCAAAGGGGTTAGGAGATATAAAAAGGGATTTTGCAAACATATCAGGGGAAAAAGAGCAAACGTAGGCCCATTAATAAATGAGGGAACTGAATTCAGCAATGATATTGAAGTGACTAAGTTACTGAGCTGCTTTTAAAATTGGTCTCTAGTAAAATCCGTGGAGACAATTAGGAGACCTTGTCAGATACAATCATGGGCTCCAAAATAGAAAAGCAACCCATAAGGGAATAGACAGGCCAAGTGGAATATTGGAATGAAGCCAGAGGCTGTTGCACTCAGTGGAAAGATTCCCGTTGCCTCCACATCTCTGGCTCCGGGAAGGTTTGCCAGTGGGTCAGGGAGATGGCCCCACTGTCTGGGGGTTAGCTCACATCATGCCTGGGCTGTGGGTGCACATTTTGGGGAGCTGTGAAACGTGAGCTGGGATCCGAAAGCCCAGGGCACAAGTCTTCGATGGAGAAAAGTAATCTGATATGAGCAGTTTCTATCTGGTCGCGCAATGTGAGTCTCCAGCAAAGGAGTGGGGTTGACAGTGAGGAGAGAACTGGTGTTTAAATGGATCCTAGCACCTCAAGTTAGAACATTGCTTCTGCGGTATCTGCATCAGTGCTCTAGGAGGTAACAGGGCTAAGAGCAGTTAGCAAGACTGGTTGGAAAGAGCAAGTCACAGCAAGCGTGATGGCTTTTTAGTTGATATGAGTAGCCCAAGGAGCTCAATGGTCATAACACTCTATAGCCAGTTTTACCCAAGCAATTTGTACAGTATCTCCTGGTACCTCACTGGAAATGTAAGCAGACATGGGTAGAAATATTATAGTGAGGTTCTGTAAATGAAAGATTTAGATGAACAGACATAGACTCAGTGATGGGGAAGCATCCAGCACTTGTCCAAGGCTTTGATTGCAGACCCTGTTTCATTTAGCAGGCCACATCCTCCAACATGGAAGGACTTTGCTCAGCAGAGTCCACATTTCTGTTTACAGCTCTCTCCCAGGTCATGTGAATGTGTTCATTAGATGCGGAAAGATGGAGAAGCTGAAAATGCCAGGGAGGAAAAAAAATGCAGAGAGACTGGGAAGGTTAGATCTAAGGAGGCAGAAACAACCATGGATCTGGAAAATGGCTGTGGATGTCTCTCTGACAGATCTAGAAGCAAAGATCTTGAAAAAACATCTGAAAAGCTGAAGGACTTAGAAAAAATGGCACCACAGACTAGAGAGTACAGTATAAGCACTGGTCCAGGTGGCCTTGGGAAAGGCCCAGTTCCTTGACTTCTGTGAAGCCAACAGTGGTCATCACAGAATGGCTAAGAGCTTCTGTTGTGCATGTCTTGCGTAAGTGCCAGTTCTATTCTTTGGTATTTTTGGACCAACACATCCTGAGGCCACGTCAGACAACACTGGAGACAGTATCCTGTTTGTTTCTCTCTCGCTCATGCTCACAACACTGTTTTCTAGTGCCCAAGCCTGGGCACTGCAGTGACATTCATGTGAAGATCCATCGGGAAGAGAGTTGGAGAAAAGCACCATAATGATATAGAGCCTGAGGGACAAGATTAGAAGAAGAGGTTAAAAATGCTCATGCTCTGGCTTCTGCAGCCTCCTTTGCATGGATGTCTATGATGAGTGGGTACAACCAAAGTCCTGAGTGTAGTCTTCATTAATGAAGCATATTGGAGGCTGTTGCTGTCCTTTGTAGGAGAAGGTTGTAAATGCAAGGAAAGAGGCTTGGGGGGAACCCAGCCTTTAAAATTTCAAACCAGGGTAGAAGCAATGATGTGATTGAATTGAATAAAGAATGAACCTGAATAGTGGGTAAAAACACAAACGAACCAGCAGCAGGGAAGAGTCTTTCAAACAGAAAGCTGGCAGTGCCAGGTTGGAATTGTTTAAAATACCGTTATGCAAAGCTGAGATTTAAAGATGTTTTGCAGGAATGTGGTGAAGGGGTAGGTTTACACTGACATTTTCTCATAGCTTACCCCGAATTCCTTTGGCTAAACCTGTAGGCATCAGTGGCCTCAGCTGTTGGGGGCTCAGCCGCTGAGTGTGTCTGTGCTGGGCTCTGTGCGGGGTCTGGAGAGGTGAAGGATGGTGAAGTGCAAGAGCGGTGTAGCTGCACGGCTCAGCGAGGTTCATGGCTTGGTCCTGCTGTCCTTCCTGCCCAAGACTAGCTCCCTTGGAGTTCCCCAACTTCTCTGAAATGAGAGGAAGGTTGTTTGGATTTTGTTTGTTTTGTTTTGTGCAGAAGGATGGGGATTTGGGATCTGAGTTTGATTCCCAGCTTGTGGGCTGTTAAGTAAATAGCTAAAGCTCTGATGCTCAGTTCTGCTGGTTCTGTAATGGGGATAAATGCTTTCTCCCCTGCTTTCTCCGCGCTATCTTCATGTGGTCTCATCCAGTGCCCACTGAAGTTACTGCCGTGGTTCCTGCTTCCCTGATTCTGCATTACATTGGCCTTTAAATTGTGAGCGGTGGGAGGGGAAAGCTGGGACCATGGAGCCCAGATCTCGGGAGAAACATTGCTCCCATTAACAGCCTGAAACCACCTGTTGAGAATGTTTGAAGGCCGCTGGATGTGTTTCTTCGAGTGTTGTGTGTGTGTTTGTTTGTTACAAAATTTCAGCAGAGTCAAGAGTGGTGTAAAGAGATTCTCCTGGGAATGGAAAACTATTTAGGAATAATTTCTTGATTTTTTTTTTGTGGTGGTCTTGTGAGGAGGAGGATCCCTAGAAGTATAATGAGCAAAGCAGTTCTTTATTTGCAGGTATGAGAAAAGACCACAGCTTCCCACGTGGCAGGGGCTGGGGCTGCTGATGCAGAGGTCGGCGGTGTCCGTAGCGCTGGAGAGATACTTCAGCCACCTCACTCAAACCTTCCTTCTGCTTTATCCTCTCTTGGCCCATCGGTCTCTGTTTCCCTTCCTCTTCAGCTTTCTCTCATGCCTTTTATTCTGCAGCTGCCCTGCACTCAGCTTTCCTTTCTCTGCTCCACGCAAACACGTTTAACCCCCCCCCCCCGACCCCTTTCTCTGCCGTTGTCTGCGGTTGTGCTTTCCTGCCTCCCCGTCCCCTGCTCCGGGGATACGGTAGGCACCCGCCCCGGAGCTGTGCCCATGCCCTGCAGCCAGCGTTGCCCCACGGGGGATTTGGCCGGCTACGCGGCGGCGCCGGCAGCCAGCCCTTTCTTAGCATGTCACTCGTGAGGCTGTCTTTTTTTTTTTTTTTTTTTTTTTTTCCTTGTCGTGTGACTAAAGTTTGTGTGAATTTGTTCTGGTTTAAATGTAAAAAATGCATTTGAGAGAGAGAGAGGCATGCAGACCTCACCCTTAAAGCCCAACCCATCTCCAGTCCAAGCCTCCTTCCAAAAGAAAAGGCAAATAAGAAGAACCTGATCCTTATTTCTTCCAAACCTTATGATTTATAGCCAGCCTTTTGGGCTTATCTTTGGTAGGGGGCTGCCAGATAGTGCTAAACTTCTGGAGGATACACGTTTCCAGCGACTCTTCTCTCCTCCATGAGTTTTCTGTGCTTTCCCCCTCTCCTGCTAGCTCCTCTCCCTGTTTCCCACTGCTTTCTCTGCTGCTCTCACTCCAACCTCGGGAGAGCTCCCCGAAGAAGACATGCAGCCAGAGAACAGCTGTGGAGCCAGAGGAGATGGAGAGGGAGCGGGGTGGCCGGAGCTGGGCTCCTCGCCTTGGCATGAAGAGCTGCATGGTGGCCTCGTGGACACTACAGATGCTTAATCTCACATGTGCCCATTTTAAGAGTAGGAAAGCATCAACTGGCCCTTGTCATCTTCTCTCCCAGCGTTGCCTCCTTTTTTGAGGTGGCCCCACGTGGCTAACCAGGGAAGCCACCTAGCTCTGCGAGGGGACAAATCCTGGATTTGCAGAGCCTGTAGCATGTGGCTGAATTATACCCGATTTGGCCCCTTTTCTCTCTGCAGAGAACTGGCTGAATGTGAGTGTGCTGGAGATGTCCTGAAGAGAAGGTAGCTAGTTCTCCTGTACTGCTCACGCACATGTGTGTGCGTAAGGGGATTTGTAGCTTCTTCTTTCCCCCCACCCCTGCTCGAGGTGACATATTTCCATGGTGGCCTGAAAGGAGCCAGCCACCCGCTTTCACCTTGCATGGGGGACCGTGAAGGTCTCCCGTCGGGAGCCCGGCACTGCTTTGCAGTCTGTGCTCTGCGCTGCTCCCTGCTCCAGCCTGCCTGAGACAGGAGCTCGCTGGAGAGCCGGCGAGAAAAGAGGCTGCAGCAAAGATGGAACAAACAGAATTTTTTTTTGCATCTAGAGGGGGAAGCACAGAGCTAAAAATAAAACGGGAAGATCAGTATCTGTCAGGCTGACGGCGGATTGGCTCTTTGGAAATGCATGTAATTACCAGGCTGTAGGTAGACATTTGCATGGAGCGAATAGCAAGCTACTGAGACAAGGTTATGCTTTAACCTTTAAGTCCTGAATCTGCTGGAAAACTAAGACAGAACTGCAGGAAATTAACTTAAATTAATAGAGTGGTTGTGACTGTGCCACATGTTCCTTTGGTGCATGTCACTTAACGGCATGAAGTGTCTTTCTGCCCCTGCACCCTGGCTCCTGGCGGAAGGAGGTGCTTTGGAAGCAAGTTTGTTTTGTGTGGATCTCCTCCCTTGTTTGAAGGGTTCAAACTTGACTGGGGAGAGAAGCTGTGGCTTTTTGTGGTCCATGTCCCTCCTTTCTTGGGCATCCTTTGACTCAGCAGGCTCTGAAGTGGTTGAAGGAATTTGGGCTAAAGGAGCTGCCTTGGTGGGTGCTGTGGGGTGGGGTGGTGGGTGCAGGTGAAACCCAGCTGTACTGATTCATGGCTCCCAGTTGTGAGGGTCGGAGTAGGGCAGGGTCGTCTCGCGAACGCTTACAGCTCAAGCTATATGTACATAACTGTGAGCTCTGTTCAATACTGAAATTGTACCGATTAGAGCAAAGGGGGTCGCTTTGTGTGGGTGTCTCTGTGGGTATGCAGTGCCTAGCAGTGGGTTCAAAGTTCAAAGCTGGTCCGGTGAAAATCACACACTACAACAGCAGTTGCAGGAGGAGCAGAAGCTAAACTAAAAACATGCCTGTATGCTCCCACCCTGGGCTCTCACCAAGGCTCCAGATGCTCTCAGTGTTCACACTACCTTCTTACTCACAGGAGACCTTGCTCTCTTACTGCTGCCCATTATCGGTGTAGGGCCTTAGGAGTTAGGGATGTATGGTGCTGGGAGGAGAGGGGGGCTTTGCCTCCAGGAGGGGTAAGGGAGATACCATGGCTTATATTTCTCTCTCCCATGTGGCTCAACCAGTAGAGCTGCTACTATGGTGAGGAGTCCTGTGAGATGTGGATATGAACAGCTGAGTCGAGCTGAAGATGGAAGGGAAGCAGGCTGAAAAATGAGAGCCTTTGAAGCCAACAGTGACACCCTTCCTTCTGTTGTCAGCAGGCTGCCTTGATCCATGGAGGCGGTTTGGAGCATGAGGATTTTGCTGGCTTCTTCTCTAGCTGTGATGACCAGGCAATGCCTGTTTCAAAAAATGCCTTTTCTCCTCTAGCTGGGATGTAGGGATTTTGTCCACTATATTGATCCCATTGCTTGGCTCAACGTGCCAGGATTTCTGTGATTTCAAGCAGAAGCTGAAAGTAGAAACAGTATAGTGGGGCCAGCTGGTACAGAGCATGACCGCTCACCTCCCCAAAGGGCTAGGCCACCGGGAACTCAAGCTGCTCCATTGGCTTCCCATCAGCTGCTGGAGCCAATTTAAGGCTCCAGTCCTAATCTTCAAAGCGACTAATGGAGGAAGTGCCAATGGCATCAAAAGCTGAGTTTTGTTCTGTGAGCAGCACAAGCTGTTCCTCTGAGACGGTCCAGAGCATGAAGGCTGGGATACAACCTAGGAGAGCAACTTCAGCTGGCTGGATGGGGCAAGGATGGCCAGGGGCCTGGCTCTTGGGATTCTGGGATTTTGGGCTGGTTCTTTGCTCTGGGTGACCTTGGGCTCAGGTTCAAGTCTCTGAATGCCATAGAGTCCCCAAGCCTGGTGCTTTGAGTGAAGTTTAGGCAGTGAGAAGTTGGGTCTTTGTTTCTCTGTGCCTCCAGTGACCCATCTGTGAGACACAGATAAGTGCTGCCTTGTTTTATTGGGAAGTTAGAGGAAAAGCGTGTTATAGACTGAGAGAACTGTGAATTCAGTGACAGCCTAGGATGTACCTTAGGTGTGGAAAGCAAATCTTCTGGGTGAGACTATGGTATTGTAACTGTCATTAAGGAATAACCCATCTTCTTCTGCGTGCTCTCTTAGCAAATGAAGGGACCTTCGTCCCTCTGGCTGGACATCAAACCCAGCAGGTGTCTGATCCCCAAGGAAGCACTGCCAGCGACTCTGGATCTTGGTGCATGGGGTGACATCTGATGTGGAAGGTGCCTGTGAGCTGCGGCAATGACCCGGAGTAAAATCCAAAGGCTGGACCTGGCCGTCCTCATTACTGTGCTGCTGGAGCGTGGTCTCAGTGCACTCCTGAAAACCCCACTGATTTCTCTGCTGCTCTTGCCCTAGTCCTTAATGAACTTGAAATTGTCTTAGGTTTGGTGCCCTTCTCGGGCAAGGCCCGGATTCTCTTATGGTTGCAGCTGGGGCTATTTTTGTGGCCGGGAGGTCAAAGCCATACAAACTCACAGATTTGCCTTGGTTATGTACAAACAACCTCCCCTTTTTGTTGGCTTGCTTCCCTTTCTCCCAACTGCCATACTTTTTGTCTTTTAATTTCTGTCTGCTTTTAGCAGATGATGATACTGGGGTGAGGAAGCCACACTTCTCCAAAAGCCATTGCAAGACCAGGACCTAGGCTGGGAAATGTATTGGGCCAAGACTCTCTCTGCCAAACGAAGGCAGAGTTCTTCTGCCTGGCAGTTGGGAAATGGAGGAACAAGTTGTGGTGACTGGGAGGCACAAAAGTGGGCCAGAAGGGCTATTTCAAAAGAAGTAGACATGTATGAGGGTTGACTCTCCCTGGCCCTGAGTTCCTTTCATGCCTATCTGGTTGCTGAAAAAGAGAGTTAAAGTAGGTATGCATCCATTTAAAAGATGTTCTGCTTTGTGGCTTCTTTACAATGAGAGAGTGGCATAAAAGGGACATCAGGCTCAGATCTGCCATTGTGTTTTGTTCCCAACTCCAGCTAAGGCACCTGCCTACCTGGACCTCTACTACAAATGGGATTTGGAGCTCCTTTCTCCCAAATCCACCCCTGTGGATTGACAGTATTGAAGTCTTGAAGCTGTCCTGAAGCCAGCTCTTGGAAAACGTTCCCTGCCCAGGGAACACCCCATGCAATGAACACTTTGGAAATCTTCCTTTGATGGTTTCTTCTCCACCTTTTTGGAAATCCCCCTCTTAGATGCCTTTCTGTTTGAACTCATTATTTTTTCCAGCCCTTCAGCCAGTGGTGTTTTCAAGACAGGATGTTCCAGTTTTTTCCTATGCTGTACCCTGAGTTGACTGCAGGCATCTCCTGCATGCAACATAGACAGATCTTGAAGAAAGCCAGTTGTGCCCCAAATTCAGTTGGTTGTTTTTCGGGTTCTGTCAGTTGGCCTGATAAAAGCTATGGTCTCTCCCTGCAAATTCTGTCTGCCTTGGATCCTTGCTCTTTTTATGGACACTGGGTCCTCATCAGTAAGCAGAAAGCAAGAGCCCTTCTGTTCTTTACAGCAGCAAAAGTCAGAATTTAACGCGATCAGATATTTTGGAAGAAGAGAGGGAACTCTGACACAGCTCATGGAAAGAGAGGAGGCTGCAGCAAGAATAGCCATCACATTTTCTAGGGTGGCTTTGTCTAGCAAGCAAAGAGAGTGGTTTGTCATCGACACTTGTCTGTCTGTCATAACAGGCTGCATGTTCCCACAGGCTTTACCATTACTTTGTCATCTCCTTCCTTGGTTCCTACTTTTGTGGACTGCTTGGGAAGTCCAGGGGGAATTGTCCTTGGAGCGCAGCTACCAGAGAGTGCCCCAGGGCACAGAGGGACAATGGAGAAGCTCCACCCCAGGGCCTCCATGGCCGTTCACGCATGTGTGCCTGAACCGCTTGGGATGCAGCTGCTGAACTGCTGCCGTTTGTGGTATGGTGGTTTGAAGCACATTTCAGTTGGCTTTAAAATGCCATTCTGTAAACTTGATCCCAGCAATACAGTGTGCAGTGTGGTGTGTCCATATCTACCTGAACTAGTTTTAAATTAGCTTGATCTGGTCTTGGTAGCAGAGCATGAAGGACTGGCCATGTTGGTTAAGATCGGGTTTAACTAGCACTTTGCCCAGCAAGAGCAGGGAGATGGTGAGGGACTGCACGTAAGAAATGTGCTGATGGGCAGTCTCAAAGAGAACATCATCTCCAACAATTTCCACTCAGAAGCCTCCTGAGCAAGATGCCCTATCTGTGTCATTGTGTTTGGATAGCTCTGATGGTTTTATTTTTCATGGCTGGGGCTACTTGCTTTCCAAGCCTGCTCCTCTGAACTCCCACCGCCCCCCATGGTGCCGTGCAGTGCAGCCTGCGCCGCCGCATGCAACGCATCCCCAGCGTCTCCCCTGGGCTTTGCGCTCCCGCACTGTGCCCTACCCATCGCCCGACTGCAGCCGCAGCCAGGCTGTGGTCTAGATGTACTCAATGATTGTTAGATGAAGCCAGCTAACAGGATCTAACGCCGCAACTTCAAATCCGTGCCTAGGCAAGCCTGAGAAAGCTGGGAGTGTTGCGGATGTGCAGCTCGCCGGGGCTTGAGCACCAAGCGCTTGGTCCGGTCTTGGGCTGCGCGTCCTTGCAACTCTGACACAACGATACATTTTGTTTTTGTAGAAATGAACCAAAAGAATGAGGGGAAGTGCTTACAAACTCATTTTTAATGAAGGTCCTGACTTGTGGACAGATCTTTTGTCCAGATATGAATGTATTTATGCCGGTGGCACCTTGCCATTAATGCAGCGACTTACACATTTGTAATGTGATATTGGTGTATACAAGCGAGGCTGGAGTACAAAAGACTGAGAGATCAGGGTTTGGCCTTTCCTTCCCCTGTTCTTCATGGGCTTACACTGGCTGATACCAGCTGGGAGAACGTGCCTTTATTTTTCTTTGATTTTTTTTTAAGAAGGAACACTATGTTCCAGCAATTCAGTGTTTATAGCTGAGGGACCCTTGCATGAGGGGTGCCTGGTGGGTAGCACCTGGTGTGCTGAAACCCTCATATCTCTAGTCTCTGAGCTTCACTATGTAGAGATGGTGGAAAGAAGATGAAAATCCCAGCTTTCGTCTTTTGTCACCAATAGCACCTGAAGGAATCTGTGCTATTTTTACTGTTTGTTTTCATTTCTCCCCTCCCCTTTTAACTATGCACCTTAGCATTTTCTATGGGCTCTGTCACTGGGATATCTCCATTTGGACATTGAAATAGGTTGCTCGGCTGGGTGGCTGGTTAGAATAAAGTTATTTGTACTCTACAGCCCCATTTTCTACCATCATGCTGCAGTTACTGGAGTGCTGGTCCTGCAGGGAAACACTTGCTTCTTTTAAACAAATGGTTTCCTTTGGAATTAAAAAATAGTTTATGGAAACATTTCTGTGGGCCTTTGATTATTAATTTATTATGAAAGGTCTAGTTCTGTTTTATAAAAATACAAAAACTTAATTTTAGAAGACCTAAATTTGGAGGCAACTTTTGAACTGAAACTTTCATGTGTGTGTGTTTCTTTTTAAATGACAAATCCGCCTTCTCCTTGCTCTGTGTTATGTGGTCAGTCCTGTTGGGCCTGATCTGACTGTGCTTAAACTGGAGGAAACCAAGCAGAACCGTGTATCGGTGTCGGTGATCCGATCGCAGCCGGGAGGGCCCCGTGGCCCCAGGGCTGGCGTACGCCCGGTGCCCTGCGCGCTCCGCTTGTGTCTGCTGAAGCCGGCAGGCTCAGCCCTGGGTTTCAGCGACGTTACCTGCGCTGCAAAGGACTTTGTCCAATTTTTCCAAAAAGAAGAAAAAAAAAGAGAGAAAAAAAATGCTTGCTTTCATTTTTGAGCCATAAATGTGTTTTTTCAAGACCAAGCAAAGTATTGCCACTGTAGCTGGAAACTGCTCGGACCAAGCCGATTTCCAACAGGGCTGGCACAGCCCTGCCCAGGGCCTTTTCAGGTCCGTCCTCTGGCTTCAAGGGACACCTGGTAGCCGCTCTTTCGCGGACAGACCCACCGGCTGCGGAGCTGGTGCGGTGCCTCGCGTGGGACAGCAGAGCCCAAACACCTTCGGGGGGTGTCAGAGAAATTGGGCTGAGAGGGGGGCCGGGAGCCGCGCACGGCCGCCCGGGCTTTCCCGGGCACGTGAGGACGGGAACCGGCTGGCCGAGGGTCTCGGCGGGTGCAAAGAGCCACGTGCAGATACGGGGCGGTAGCGATCGCTCGCCGCTCGCAGAGGTCTCTGCGCTCTGCCATCGCCTTGCGTTTGCTGCCGGGGAGAGCCAGCGCGGGGGCAGCGAGCGTGGCGTACCGTGAATTCACCCCCTCGGCTTCTCTCCTTGGCCCGCGTGCCCCGGCGCAGAGGTGCCTTAGCCGGATGGCTGCGGCGCCAGGCGGGCTGCTCCAACCGGTCTTGGAGCTGCAGGTAGGTTCCCACGTCCCTACCCGAGAGCAGAACCTGATCTCCAGGGCTTTCTCCGTCACCCGCGTTCGTGAGAAACCCCCCTCACCATCGCGGCTTTAAGCACCGTGGGTGCGAAACACCCGCGCTCCCTTTGGTGCAGAATAAACCTTGCCAACTTGTGGCCGTCCCTTGGGTCCCCTCCGTGGCCCTGCTGAGACCATCCGTGCCAGCGCCTTGGAGCAGGGCTCTCGGCCCCGGGGGGGGGGGGGCCCTGCATCGCCTGGGGCTCTGCTGGCTCCTGGGAGGGTTTATGGCTTTTGGCCAGGGGTGGATTGTCCCCTGCCTCCCTGCCAGGCCATGGGAAGGGGAAGGGGAGGGCTGCATTCCCAGGGATTATTTAGGAGGATTGTTTAGGGGAAGGGGGGGATGTGGACTCAGATGCTTGGCCTTTGGGCAGAGTGCTCTCTCCCACTGCCTTCAACCTCTCGGGAGCCGGCGGAAGCTTTGCTGTAGCAGGGAAGGGGTTAAGGCTTCCTCGCGCCTGGCCTGGGAGCCGCCGTGGGCTGCAGCGTTCCCCTTCCGGGGCTGCCGGCGCTGAGGTTTGCAGGAATGTGTGCAATGCGGAGCTGGCTGGGGGAGGCAGGCCCGCGAGCGCCGAGCCCTCGCGGAGAGCCTGGGAGAGCGGGCTGCCTTCCCGGCACGGCCTCCCAGCCCCCGGCTCTTTGCTTCAGCGCTGAGTGATGGGGCTGAGCTTCGGGGACCTGCTGAGAGAGCAAAACCTCGCGGGTGGGAGAGGGGCTGAGGCACCCAGCACCAGTCCTGCTTCCCCCGGCGTCAGCATTTGCCAGAGCTCCAGCACTTTACCTGCCCGAGACACTCTTGCACGGGGGAACGTCTCTGGGCACGTCCTTGTGCTGGCCCAAGGTTTCGCAGCTCCTCTGCTCATCTGAGGTGGCTTTGCCTCTGCAGTGCCAGGGGCTGGGGATCGGAGGGTGGCTGCCCCCGTGGGGTTAAACCAGACAGGAGGTCCCTGAAACACGGGAAGCTGTGTTTCACGAGGGCTCCCGCTTCCCCGGGCAGGGGAGAGGGTTTACTGCAGACGCAGCTGGGAGCTGGAAAACTGCAGCAACAGCAGCAGTGTTCCAGCTGAAACACAGCTAGAAGCCTTGAAGGTAGCTGCAGGTTGCCTGGAGTTCTCTCTGCAACAAAAATTTATATCCCCTATATTACTGGGGAAAAGCGAACAAAGAAACGTGTCCCCAAATGAGAACATGGTGTCACTGGGAGAAATCCCACAGCACGAGTGAGACCTCTGGTTTGCTCTCAGGGCTATTAACTCCTTGGTGGAAGGGCAATGTTTTCATTGCTAAATTTTCACATAAATTGCTTTTGGGTATTCCTGAAGAACTGTGTTTGCAGGTTGCCTAATTTAGGCAAATGGCAGGAGTAAGCTTTCACTCTGGAGCTTTCTGAAGTTCAGCCGGGCTTCCTCCGACCAGAGAGTGGCTTGCTGCCAGCTGCTCCCCATACGCTCTTCCACCACCCAAAATGTTTGTTGTTGCACAAGGACTGTGTTTTGCCTTTGATCTTCATGCAACGCTGCCATTGACGTTGGCAGGGACTGTCTTGCAGACCAAGGATGTTATACGGTGCTAATTTTGTAGTCTCAGATAACGGAGCCTCTCTAAAAATGTCATTTGGGGCCGTTTGTGGGGTGAGTTTGACATCTCTTGACTACTGCTGGGACATGGGTCCTGCGCGAGGACCTAGCAGGCGCTGCTATCTTGCTGGCAGCCGCCGCTACGGGGTGTGTTACGCTGCATCACTGGGGAAGTTAATGGACATTTCTCAGCAAAAGAATTTCCATTTTTCTACTGTCCCTTAATCTACCCCAAACTGATAAATAAAAAGTCTTTGGCCTTTGATTGCTCTAGGCTGTCAGACTTGTGCCAAAATAAGATCAGTCAAAAAGAGAATAAATGTGGGCAGTTTTGTTTTTGGATTATGGCTACACCATAGCTTTCTTATTAACTCAAATTAAGTTAAAAAAGGAAATTGATTTAACCAAGAGAGGCTTTTCAGATGCCAGTGGCAATAGTCTTGATTGTTTTTTTTTCTTCTCTGCATGAACAATTATCAAATTAACCTCTTTTGATATGAGCCTTATATCAACACAATCGCTAATATATTTACACTTGCCAAATGACAACTTTTGAATAAGTTGTTTTGCTGTTGTTTTGTTGAACTCTGCTTTCTTTTGCCTTCCTGTTTCTCTGAGGAGGCCGGGGTTGTGTTTCTGGGTGGAAACCTGTGGGTTCCCTCTTTGAGATCCTCCTCACTGCCCTTTCATGGGAGCATTGTTATTGCAAAAGTTTAATCAAAGTATAATTAGCTTCGCTAAATATTTATATATTGTCACTTGCTATTGGGAGTGGAGCCGCTCTTGTGCAGGGTGCCATATAAACACGCATGTGTGGCTGGGCAAACCCTCCCCAGCATGTTTGTGTCCGTAAATCCCCCGCAGATGAGGAGGAGGGGACGGACCGTGCAGCGTGCAAGCACACGGGCAGCTCAGCCTGTGCACATGGCCACTGTATTCCTCCTTGTTTTCCTTTTTTTCTTAAAGGGAGTAGGGCCTCTGCGATCCAGCCTGTGCGCGTGTGCGTACGTGTCTCTCTCGTTCTCTGTTTGTTCCCGCCTCCCCCCATTTTTCACCCAGCTACAAGTTTCAATTATGTTTGGCTGAAGGGGAGAGCTCTGGGATCCCTCCCGCAGGTCTTGTGAAAACGGGTGGGTGGGTAAAGAGGAAAGACTCTAAAGCATGATTACAGCATGTGAACTCAACCCTTATGAGACACCAGAGAATCCACACTGGCAAGCGCTACTCGGAAGCAGGTTTTGTTTGCCGTTTCACTCAGAGACCATCTTCTTTGGAGGGGTTGGAGGTTGGAAGGGAAGCAGAAGACCATTAAAAGCTGCTGCACTATCGTTGGCTTGGTGGCCACGGCAGAAGCAGTATTTCTGGGGGCAGTGGGGAAGGTTTGCTGAACACCAGGCAGGTGCTGGCAGCATTTTCACCTTTCAGGTCCTTTGGGCTATAGACGAAAAGGCAGGTGGCTGTGAGTCAGCGACCTATAAGCAGGCATTTAGATTAGATCTGGCCATAGCAGCGGTAGCTGGGAAGGGGAGGAGAAGTGAGGCTCCAGACAGCATTTCCCACAGGAGCAAAGCTGGCTCGGAGGTGTGGTTTGGCCAGGAGGAGGTGGTGCCTGAAGGAGCAGGACATGATGCTTGAGTGGGAGGTATTTCTACTAGTCTGTAGCCTCGGGACCTTGGGGATGGACAGCAGAGTTTGGCAAGCTCTTGGCTTTCCAGAGGAACGTTGCTGGGAGGATGTGATGCAAAACAGCAGTTGCTGATGAGTCCTCTTCTCCTTCCCAGCATGAGCTTCACACCTTTGCTGGCTTGGAGTGAACCAAAGTTTGAACTGGACTCAATCCTCACTGTCCCCACCTGCTCCTGCAGTACATAACCTCTGCTCACCTTTGCTTTCCGTGTACACCTAGTATTTTTTATCACTGTGGTTGGGAAGTGAGACCCGACATAAGTAAATATATTGACAGCCTGCTTTTAGCCAGCACTGAATGTAAATTATCTCATTTGAACAAGGCTAATGCAGAATCAAGCCGTTGGTCCCAAATAACTCATGTAAGTGCAGATGAGAAATATTCATGGCATCTTCACTCTCAGCATATTGCTTTTATCTTTGTGGTTCCTTGAGTGGCAATAGAAAAGTTACTGATTTTGCACTTTCTATGCATCTGAACCTGAAGACTTTGAAATCGGTAGGTTTGTCTGCCTGATTTGCCTTGTTAGATCCATACCCTTGCAGGCACCTAGGAATGATCTACTTTATAAAACCTATTGCACTTACTTGTCCCCTTGGTTGTAATGTCCTGCCTTAGGTACATCCTTAACCAGGACATTGGAGAAAGTGGAGGTGAGGCTGCGCTGGGTCCCTCCAGCTCAATGTAGATTGTGGGCTTGGGAGCTGCTTGTGAAAAGACCAACAAAACCTCTGGGACTGGTGCATGCATGTGCAGCGCTATGTCATGACTGTGCAGCACAGGCAGTTAGTGTGTGGTAGGACAGATGCAAAGCTCCATCAGGCCAGCAGAGAGACTCCCTGTGACTTTGGCCCAAAGCTGTTTCCAGGAGCCGGTCAGTCTGTCCAGGCTCAGTGCCTCACTCTCTAGAGCTTGCTGTAACCAAGGTTGTGTCCAAGGCCAGAGAAGGACATGGCACTTAGCACACCCTTTTTCAATGTATGACAGTATGAGATAGTATGCAGAAGATAGGTTTCTTCAACACATCCAGAGGTAACTTATTTCCTGCGTGGATTTCCTTCAGATCCTCAGCCTGGCTGAGGTTGTTTCAGGGAGGTCTGCTGTCCTTGCCTGAGGGCTTGGCCATGGCATGCAGAGGTGGGAAGATCTTGCTTTAAGTCAAGCAGGGAGTTGTGTTGTAGGTTTGGGATGGGGTAGCGGGGTCTTGCAAACTCTCCTTCTCTTGGTGCTGTGATGGTTGGAGGAGGGCCAAAGATCCAGTCTGGCCTACCATACCCAGGGCAAGGGCAACAGCTGGAGATGGAAACTCCAGGCAGAGTCTTGCCGTCCTACGTGAAAACCTTTGTACAGCAGGTCTTTGAGAGCAAAGGCAGAAGGTTGGATTGTCTCAAAACCTTGACCGTGTTTGCACGCAGACGTCTTTCTGGCTTTGCTTTTCACTCCGTAACAGGTTTTTCCCTTTAAGAAGGCAGAAGATTGATTCCCTTGCAGGGCGCATCGCCGAGGCGAGCCATGTCCAAATGGTTTGCACGTCTGCATTTTTTACTGCTCTCGTTTAATATGTATGCAAATGCAGTCTCTCCTGTCCTCACTCTCTGTGTGGGTTTGCACAGTCAGGAGCACATTCCCATTACTGCTGCCCATCTCCTGCTCTGCTCTGCATTTGAGGAGACTGCCTTTGAAACACTGATAGATGGAGGTGCAAGGGAAAACGAGAGAAATGACGGATTTTCGTAATTTCTTTGCTGGGGAGGGTGGAGGCGGGAGGAGTTTGGAAACCAGAGGAGGGAGGTTTAAATATATGCAAAATTGTTTATTGGAGAAGGGGGGGGGGCCTCCCACCCTGAGAGTCAGAGAGCGTATTTCGTATGCTGTTCCATTTTCAGAGCGTCAGCTCAGAGGATTTTAGCTGGAGGTTAAGGAAAAATTCCGGCACCAGCAATAATCTTATGATAGCAGAAATATTCAGCTTTTGTGTCGTAATTAAAATCAGGGCTTCGGTCCTGGAAAGCAGTGTTGGCTTTCTTTTCAGTAAATAATGGACAAGATGTCCGGAGTTGTTCCCTGCAAAGGGGCAGTGTTTGGCTATTGCTGTTTTCTTTTCCTACCATTTTTAATAGCTGTATTTTTTCCAAAGTACTTCAAAATTGGCACCTGTGAAACTTGGATGCTCACATATCCAGAGCTCTGTTTGCATAAGTAAAATGGGAAATAGTGTGCTCCAGCTAAAGCCAAAACATGGGAAACAACCTTTGGAAATGTGGCCAAAAGAAGAGTAGTTTTTCCTGTCTCCAAGTGATGGTGTTTTTCTGACTTATGTTGTTCAAAGCTGAAGTCTCCAGTTTCTGCATCTTCTTGGAGGTAACCAGGAAGCCTGAAGAGGTCCTGGCTTTTGGTGTGGAAAGCAGGGGGGGGGATGTTTTCCCATCATTGTCCAGAGGATCCTGGGGATAAACTGAGGTTCAGCGAGTGCATCCCAACCGCTTCACATGAACGACATTCCATGAAACTTCAGTCCCCTTAATGCTGAAGGATCAGCTTTGCAGGTATATTTTAGGCATCTGGTAGCATTTTCTATTTTCATTTTTAAGCATAAGGTACCTTTAAAACCTGGCTAGTTTTAAACCTCATTATAGAGGGCCAAAGCCTTAATTTACCGAGCTCCTGTGGATAGGCAGGCACGTGCCCAGGGATGCAGGCTGCGGCGTGGGAGAGCTGGAGGCCACGTGCCGTAGTCCTGCTCCCTGCCCCAGCCGCTCGGTGGCCGTGGACAGCCTGCTGCTGCACTGAACTCTGGGGCTCTGTGTGGAGCACTGATAATAGGGCTAAAGCTAGAGCTTTTCCAGCCTCCTCCAAGAGTTTATAGATACCCCCCGCCCCAATACGCTTCTTTCTTTCCTCTCTGGAAGCCAAAGTGGTGCTTGCAACCGCTGTGCACAGGGGGAAACCCTTCTCGTGCAATACAAACTTGTCAGATATGTTTACTTTTGCTTCTCCAAGTTTTGCAATAGCGTTTTGTGTCTCAGTAGCTCTGGACGTTGTGAAACCCTTTCCATGCAATGTCATGCCTATGCCCCCGTGTCTGCGACGGGAAAGGCAGGAGCCAAAGCAGTGGCACAGCCCGGCAGGACGCGGACCTCGCGCCATGACTCCGGTCTGTAAAACTGTCACCAACCTTGTTTCTGATGCAGAGGACTATTCCTTCTGTTTCTCTTTTCTTCCCATCCGTTTTGGGAGGCTCTTTCTGCCCCTTATTGACTCCTGCATTGTCAGATGCAGCCCAGGGCCTGCGCGCCCGGGGCGAGGTGCAGCGGTGCTGTGAACAGCTGCAGCTCGGACGCTCTTGGCTGAAGTGTGTCCCTTAGTCCCCTTGTGCAATGCATTTGCTAAGAAGTAAATATCCTGCGCTGTTGTGTCCTTGCTCTGATGAATTTGTGTGGCTTGTGATCTCTGCCTCCAAACTTCCCCTATTACAATTGTTTTTTAACAGTTTCTTTGTATCGGCGAGTAGATTCATGGAGCCTTTTTACTTCCTTCATCTTAAATTGTCCTCTACACAACTAAGAAACCATTCTGACTAGGTTTTGATGTTGTTGTCGCCCAACAGATGTCTGGGTGGTTAAAGTGCCCCCTGAGTACAAGTATCCTGTGTTTGCAAGCGCTTTGATAGTTGGTTCAGGAATCTTTTTGTTCTTTCTTTCCCTCCTTGAGTCCTGGGGGTCTGTAGCAGATGCCAGCTGCAGTTTCGCCTTTGTTTTCTCTTCCCGATATCCGTGCCCACAGTGTTATCCCTCTACCCTCTCCACTATCAGATTAGTTTATCTCATTCTTGTAAGCACCTCTGACACATGCAGCCATGTAAAGGAGTGATGAGCACACTGGTGCTGGTGGTGTCTCCGTGGTTCTCCAGCGCACCTCACCAGCGTGGCTGGACAGCACTTACAGCCAAGGGGACATGTTACCTGCCATGAGTAGCAGTAATAGCAAAACCAAGGCCAGGTAGCTCCTCTCCTCTGCTTGTAGATAAGCTGTAACTGCTTTCTGGCATTGCCATGAATAGGAAGCCAGGACCCATTTTGTCTCTGTGCTCTGAGCCATGTCACTACAACCCTCTTTTCATTACTTTTCCTCTCCATTGGTCTGTGTCTCCAGCATCTCTCCTTGTATCCTGAACTTGTCCACTGCCACTTAAGGTCTTCAGTGTTACATGCTGCTTGTTATCGTTTCCTTTGCTCCCTGCCTTGTTCTGGGTTTTCTGTTTTTTCCATGTGATCCAGAAACCCTCTATATTATTCTGTTCTTCCTCCCCATTGCAAACCTGTATTTCAGTTTCATCTTTCATGAGAAAGTCTAAGACTGAAGGTAAAATGTGATAACAGCCTTCAAAAATACGTCAGTCGTTGCTGCAAGCAGGATAGGAATAAACTATTCTCTGGGTCCGACTGGGTAGGATGAGAAATTATGGGCTTGAACCATAACGCAAGGGAGATTTAGGTTTGATGTTCAGATATCTCACGGTTGAAGCACCAGAGGAGACTCTGGGAGGCTGGGAGTTGCTGGAGAGGCAGGTCAGACAAGCCTCTGTCAGGAACAGCTGAAGGGGAGTGGAGGGTAGCAGGGTGATCTAGATGAGCATTTTTCATCCTCTGCAGCCCTCTTGCCTCCTGTTCCATGTGCTGGAAGCCTTTAGCTAGGCAAGGAGCTTTTGTGGCTTGTTCTGCCAGGCTCAGCTCTTTTTCTCTTCTTGCTTTTCACCACTGTTGCAGCAATTCTAGCTAGTGCCATTGCAGCAAGCCTGGAAATAACCATGGCAAACCTCTGTTCCACAGACTTCTGCTTCATGCATGGTGGTTCTTTACAGACCTTGTATGTTGGGGGAGATGATGGCAGCTGCAATCAGAGCACTGGGACATGCAGGAGTGACCAGAATACATGATTTTTGCTGCCCCTAAAAGGGTCAGGATAACATCAGAGTCTGGGAGCTTCTTTGATAGATGCTGCTCAGGGTCTTTGATGGCAACCCACTGTGAGCTTTGCAGAAGGGTGTTGTGTGCACTTGTGTGCACGTGTGTGTATGTAAGGGTGGAAACATGAAGGTGAGCGCGGTTCCTGGAAGCGGTGTGTCAGTAGGCGGTGCAGGGCTCAGCAGTCAGCTCGGCCATGTGTGGGAATGCATGAGCCTAAGGATCTGTGGCTCCTCAGCGGGTGTAGCAGCGGGATAGGACCTGTCCGGCTGTCTTTGCTCAGGTGCCTTCCTCAGCAGGTGCAAGAAGATACTGGTGGCTGTGGATCAGGGGATGCGGGGAGAGGTGGCAAGAGAGAGCTCCTGCTTGGACGGGGCAGCCTGGTGCGTTGCCAGAGCTGTGTGTCCCCCACGGCCTGAGAAGGACGTTGCAGGGCATCAACGAGCCCGATGGAAACTGCTGCCTTCACTGAAACGAAATCTGAGAGAAATGGGAGTCGGAGGGCTCCTTCCCACCCCAGCCCCTTGGTGACCCGCGTGGGTTTTGCCCGCCGCCGGACCCCGCGCCTCGGCCCCCTTCGCGGCTCCCTGACAGCAGAGGCGGGCAGGGAGAAACAGGCAGATGAATAATTTATTACAACGATGCAAAATAGGGTTTTTAAGCTCTCCCCCTATAAATATTTATTTTGATTAGTTAGCACCGCGGCTGCATTTCTCTCCTGCTCCTCTCCTGCCCGTTTCCCTTTCCGAAGCCCCCGGCAGCCTTGCAACTACCCCACTTCCACCCGAGCGCTTGCTTTTCCTTCCC
This sequence comes from Rhea pennata, assembly GCF_028389875.1. Classification (NCBI taxonomy): domain Eukaryota; kingdom Metazoa; phylum Chordata; class Aves; order Rheiformes; family Rheidae; genus Rhea; species Rhea pennata. Next base: position 8,844,037 of record NC_084680.1, read on the forward strand.
TCTGTCCGTCTGCCTCTCCCACGCTTGCTTTGCACCTGATCGGCACCCGGTGCCAAGCGTTTCCCGGGGAAGAGAAAAAAAACTCGCCGGCGCGCGTGCGCTCACCCCGAAGTGGGGAGGGGGAAAAAAAGAACCGCGGAAACCCGCAGAGGCGCGCGCACACGCACGCGAAACCCCGCTGAAGCCTCCGAAGGGTGGAGGTTGTTTCTGTGGCAACGGCGCGGGGACTGGCGGCGGCGCGGGCCGCGGCGGAGCCCGGTGATGGACGAGCCGCTGCCGGGCGTGCGGGAGCGCGCGGGCCTCTGCCGACCCCGCGCCCGGCGGCCCCTCGACGCCGGGAGCCCTGCTGCTCCAGAAGGTGCCCCTGCCCCTTTGGAAAGGACCAGGCGCCTGGTTCTCCGTACGGAGATCCTCCGAAATCCCCCCCAAAGCAACGCGCGGTGAATTGCTTCGTGTTTCGTCCCCTAGGTACAGGCTTGGATGCTGCTTTGCAGGCGCCGGGGGTTGTGCACGGGTGGGCAGAGACCCCCCAGCCGCCAGCTCTGTGCTTTAAATCCAAGGCCCGCCTCGGCGTGGGCGCTGCCTTCTCCTGCCCGGGGAGCTCCCGTCCCGCCAGCCTGCGAGAGCAAAGCGGGGCGATTTTGTGGTACAAAAATCACCCGGGCCTGGCACGACGAGCCACCTCTAAGCAAAAGCGGGCTTTGGGGAAGGAGCGGGGGACAGGCTGCCCCGGGCCAGCTGCGGGAGGCGAGACGCGGCGCGCGGGCCCGGCGGGGACCCGGACACGGGTTCCTGCAGAGGACAGCACCTCTGGCTGAGAGCAGCGTGTTCCCGGTTTCCAGCGGTAACGGATAAACCTTTGCTCCGGGAAGAGGGACTGTGACGCAGCCCATGGCAGTGAAGTCTCTTAAAAGCCAGTCTCGTTGCTGTTATGTTAATTATTAATAGGATGTGGGGAAGAAAAGACTGGAAACCCCCAACGGTTTGAGTCAAGCTGCCACTTCATCTGTGCCTGGCAGAGCGGACCTGGCTTTCCCCTGGCCGTAGGGGAGAGTCCCAGGTGCCTTTTCCCGTGGCTTTGGCCCATGTGTCAGGAGCACAAGGACCAGAGGTTAATGGAGAGGCTCCAAGACCTGGAGCCGTCGGAGCAACTGAGGAGCTAAATGAGCTCTGTGGGTCTCAGCTTCATCCTTAGCAAAGATCTACCCACCCGAAGGGGGGCAGAGTCTCCTTTTAGCATGGTCCTGGGATCGCAGCACCCATCAGGACCCAGGTGCTGGAGCCTGCTGCCCCAGACCGGCCTGGGGAGCCCTGCCGAGGTGCGTGGGCAGGATGGGACCCCAAGATGGTGCTCGGACCACAAGGATTTAGTGGGTCAGAGCTGGGGTATCTCAGCAAAGCGATCTGATTGAAAAGCAAGCCAATGTGGAATTTGCACCCCAAATCCCTGAGGACCTGGCCGAGGGTTTCTTCCCTCAAATCTGGCCGAGGGTTTTGGGGATACCTCCGTCGAATGGGAAACCAGGAGGTGTTTCCATGGAAACTGGCAGTGAGTCTGCGGGGAGGGAGCTGGGTTTGGCCCCGCCGCGCTGAGCTGGGGCTTCCGTCGGCTCTGCCGAAGCCGCGCGCGGCCGGGGGAGCCGCCGGCCTGGCCGGGGGAGCCGCCGGCCCGGCCGAGGGCCCCCGCGGAGGGAGCCGGCGGTGCCCTGGCAGCAGGGCTCGCAGCCGAGGGAAGCCTTGCTCCGCGCTTGGTTCTCCACGCGGGGCAAAGGTCCCAGACTGGGCTGCGGAGCAGGGGCAGGAGACGCCCGCGGATGCCTCGAGGCCAGCCCCGCTCCCAGCGCCGTCTGGACCTCGCTCCCCTTGCCCAGGGCTCTCCTCTCGCCCCGTCCCCCCTGCTCTGCTGTCTTCCTCCCTGCCTCATTCCCTTTCTCTCACTTTTCCCCCCTTTCTCCGCCTCCCCTCCCGACTCCTCGGCAGGGCATTGATTTTTCCATCCGTCAGCGAAACGCCTGAGGAAAATGAAAGAGCATCTTCGTGATCGATCAGGAGAACTCTTCAGCCTGGGGTCAGCAAGGGTTTGAATCCGCTGCTCCCCCGGCATATAATTACCCCCGGCTCCCCGGAGCGGGGCCTTGCACCGTGCCCGCGGGGCGCGCGTGCGGGCTTTTGCCATCAGCAGAGCTCCGCTTCGGGCCGGGGTCTGCGCGCGCCGGGTCTGCTGCGCGAAGGTGGGCAGCTTTGAAGCTGCAGGTTTAAAGAAGCTAAAGGAAATCCGGTAGATCTGGGTGCCCAGCTCCCTGCTTGCTTTTGACCGTCTCCCTTGGCGGGAGCGTCGGCCGGGCGCGCTGCGCGTTCGCACCGCGCTGCCGGCGGCCCGGGGGCGCCTTTCTGCGGGCCAGCGTTTGCCCCCCGTCAGCACGCAGGGCCCCGGCGATCCCGCAGCTTGCTCCGCTCCCCCGGCGAGGCAGCGTAGGGAACAGCTCAGGGAGTTTCTCGTTCCTCCGTGGGGGCAGCTGCTCGCAAACGTTGACTTCTTCGTGGCAACCGTCGTGAGTCACGCAGCGAGCCGGAGGGCGACGTCGGTGCCTGCGCCCGCTCTGCGCCCGCGGACGGTTGCCTGGACCCGCGCCGGTGGCCTGCGCGGAGGCGTAGGTAGCTCTCCGTGCAGCTCCCCGGTTTCGGGTGCCCGGGGTCTCCGGAGCTCGCGTGTGGCGCCGCGGGGCTCTGCGGGCGAAGCGGGGACGCGCGGGCGCTGCTGCGGCCGGGAGCGCTTTGCGTTGCGATACGGCAGCGAAGCTTCGCCCGTCGGACTCGTCTGGAGGAGGGAGCCCTGGAGCCCGCCAGCGCTGCCGGTGCTGCGAGCGGCTCCGCGCCAACCTCCGTCCCTCTCCCTCCGGCTGCTGCTGACGTCGCCAGGCTCCACGGAGGTCCCCGGCCAGGGCCCAGCGCTCCCCGTGGTGGGTCACGGGCGTCTCAGCTAACGGGTCTCTCCCGGGCAGAGGCAGGGGGAAAGCATCCCTCCCGAGAGGCCAGCAGCGAAATGAGGACACCGAGGGGGAAATGGGAGTCCAGGCTCTGCTCGCTCATCCCGCCTGGCCTGGGCAGGGGTTGTGCCCTCCCACTGCCTCCACCGGGGTTGCCAGCCCTTCACCCCTCGGTCTGCAGAGATCTGGGGGTGGTTGGAGAGCCACGCTGTGTGCGAGCCCCGCGGCTCCAGGAGTGCTGCCGTTACGCGGGAGCTCGCCTCCGTTCGATTGCTCGCCCCGGTTCCCACACCAGCCCCGGGATCACATGCTCACGGAAAGAGGTCGGGACAGAAGAGCCGTGGCAGGGAAGGAAAGCAGGGCCATGCCGTGCCATCCTGCTCCCATCGCAGCCAGCTGAGACCAGACCGGCTGGAGCGCTGCAGGGGAAGGAGAGTGGAAGGGCCCTTGGCGCTGGCTTTCTCCCTCGCAGCCAGCAGGCGTAAGTTTGCTCCAGCATGGATGAGTTACAGATGTGCTGATAGCAGCCAGCCGAGCGCTGCCGCTGCCGTGGCAGAGCTGGTTGTGGAGTGGTAGGTAAGGCTGAACCGAGGTATCTGTTTCACAGATAACGCCTTATGCTGAACAGCTGAAACAGCTGCATCCTGGTTTTGTTGGAAAGTTTATTTTACAGCATGCAGTACAAACAGCTTACCCCGCGGCCCCGGTAAAGCCTCGACAAAAAGCCTCATCTGGGCAGGATCCTTTGCTCGGTGTAATTTGGCATCAGCCAGGGGAACTTTGCGTAACCTGTGAGTGTTGCATCCCAACACAGATATGGATCTAACCCAGTTTCCTTAAATCTGTGTTGCTCCATTGATAGTAAGGGAGAGAGGCTGATTTATGCAAGCGGGGAATCTGGGATTTTTCCTTTATTCTGTGCAAATATGCTGTGCTTTGGTGAGCTTTTGCTAGGTAAGATCACTGCTGGGGTCAGTGCAGGAGATGGAGAGGGGACTCCTGGCATCTCTCTGTTGCTCTGCCACCTTCTTGCTGACCGACCTCGGTCTTACGTCCCTTGGCCTTCCTTCTGCCTCCTCGCTCTCAGGTTGTAAAATGAAGATAAAATACTAGCTCACTTGCTGGGGAGCTTGCAGGCCAATTAAGAAGTGCTCGCTAATTAAAGTGAGCCCCTCTGTTGCTGTTCATATCCCATACCCGTCAGTGGGGCGTTGGAAAGCTCTGGGATGCCGGAGTGGAAGGTTGCGACAGAGACAAAACAATATGCTCTAAGACGGCTGAACAGAAAGTGAATCCATGTGTTAATCTGGGAAAAGGAGTGTGAAAATAGCTGCAAATCCGTCATGACTTTGTTGCAGTTTCTCCCAGATAGGATGCAGACAGGAAAAATGTCGGTCCCACCATTGAGCCTTCTTGGCACCTGGTGGCCCCGCACGGCCGCTCAGGGCCAGACTGTTACTGAACGAACCTAAGGCCAATGCAGGAGGAGCAAAATAACGTCAGCGCGAAACGAGCCCTGTCGCGTGGCTGGGCTTCACGCGGGCTGCTCACGATTTGGGTGGAAGGGGTTAATAGTAATGAGAGCAGCAAATGGCTTAGGAAGCACAGGGGGTCCCCGCTGGGCCTCTCCGGGCTGACTTTAACCCGGACCGGTTGGGCAGAGGCGGCTTTGTGGAGCTGCCCATGGTTTGGGAGAGGGGCTGGCACGCGTCGCCCGCTTGCACTAGACGCTGCTCGCTGGCGCGGTGCTGTCTGGCTCGCAGCACCTTCTGCGAGCCGCGCGGGCGTTCGGGGGGCTGGGAGGGGACCGAAGGCGTTGAGCACGGCCTCCGGTAGCAGCACGCCCCGACGATGGGGCGCAGAGAGCCGGGCCCCTCCCTGGCTGCCCAGCTGCCTTTCGGCTCATGCTCATCTAATTAAACAGCAGCCTGGAGTGGCTGAAAGCAGGGCAGCGGGAGAGCTAAGGTTTTTATCCAATAGGTTCCCGTCTCTAGCTCGGGAACCAGAAGAAAAACCCTTTTCATATTGGCAGATCAATAAGCAGGTGGTGTTTCCCCCTCCTCCTTCCCTCTCACCTCTGGAGCTCCCTGTTCCCCCCACCAGCTGGGGGTGCTTTTTGGAGCTATCCCCAGAGCAAGGTGGGGATCTGCACCCAGGGCACTTTGCAGCGTGCCTTGGTCAAACCTGGGTCACTCCTGTCCTTGCGTTGCTGGGGGAAACCCGGAGAGCCTGTGGTTTCATTCTGACCCTTTTCTCTCCCTTCACCTTGGTTTCATTCTGTTCCCAGTGAAAACAGCAGCAAAACTTATGTTGGCATCAGAGTGGGGCAAGTTCCCTCCTTAAGGGAGGATTTTTGATCAGAAATGTCTCTGAGGAAGCAGTTGCTTTCTCCTCTTGCTGAGGCTGTCAGCAAAGCTACAGCACTGTGAACCGGGGCAGGATTTGACCAGCAACTTTTGCACTGCTTGCTTAGGTACAAGCAAGGGTTAACAAGAAGCAACATTTTATTTTGCTTTGCATCTTTGGTCTCTGGAAGGAGATGCTCTTCCTTTTGCTTCGGCTGTTGTAAATGCATTCTTCTTCCCAAGGTGTCTTCTGAAAATTAGCTCCAGAATGTCGTCAGCGGTGGAGAAATGATTATGGAAAAGCAGCTGTCCATCCCCTCCTGCCAGCTCCCAGTGAGACAGCAGGAGGGGTGACGGCTCCTTTGGGTGCTTGCTGCTGGCAGCAGATTTTGTAGTAACCGATTCCAAGCTCTGGTATAAGTAGGCAGAGTCGAGCTCTGGCCTTTTCCATCACATCTCAATGCACTGGAGGCGAGAAATGGAGGTTGTGCAGCGTCCAACTCAGTGAAACCTGCAACCACGGCCAGTGGAAACGGCAGAGGTGGCCCTGGTGGGCAGAGGAAGCTCTCCCTGGTGTGATCCCCATATCACAGCTCTCTCTCCTGATTGCACCCCTCAACCAACAAGCACGTTTTCCTTAGTTTGCCACCTCCAGCCTTGTGCCCGGGAGTTGCCTTGGGTACATTGCTACTTGAGTGTTTTGCCTGTGCTGGGCGGCACTGGGGTCGGGTCCCGCACAGGCAGAGCGCCAGTGCCTGCAACCGGGCAGGTATCCATGAACGCGGCGCCCGCCGTGAGCATTCGTGCCAGCGCTCGGCTCTGCAGTGGGTCCATATAAACTTAGCCAGAGCTCGGTTTTTGCCTGCAGGATATTCCCGTTGATTAGGAGAGGGTTCAATAATAGGAATTTTATAGCAGAAACCGTTCAAGAGGCGGCCGAGCAGGAGACACGTCATGGGGCTGTAGGTCCACGGGGTGGGCAGGGAGCAGGGAGGGTTTTGGAGGGGCAGAGCAGCCCTGCGTGTGTCCCTGGTGGTCCTCGCAGAATGAATCCCACCCTCGAATGATCCTTTGGGCTGCAGCTTGCATGGAAAAGATCTGCTGTGGCGACCGAGTGGTTTTCTGCTGTGCAGAGCTTGACCCCATGCTGTCACTGAACATTTTTTTAACAGTAAGTTGCACAAATTTTCCCCCAAATGTCAGCCTGGAAGGGGACTTGTTTAGCTTCTTTATTGTTTATCCCCATAAGAGAGAAATCGCTGTCCTATTTCTTCCTGCAAAAATGGAGGATTTGAAAGCAGGATGGAGGCGAGAGGAGCTGGCTGTGCTGAAACCAAGGGTGTCCGCCTCCGGCTGGCCATGCTGGGGCTGTCAGCACCAGGGTGACCCGGCAGCTGTGAGCTCCCTGGTGTGGGCTCGGATGGTACCGCGAGGGCATTGCTGGGACCTGGGGTGCAGGTATTTTGCCCCAGAGACCTTACAATCTCGGAGGAAGACGGGCCAGCATTTAGGTTACCGGCTCTCTGTCCTTCGCCTGGTGCCTCTGTCGTTAGTGAGTAACCAAATTTATTAGCCTTGTTCCTGCGCCAGGCTTCAAACGCTGCTGAGCAGCTGAGCCTGGTGCTGGATGGCAAAAATGTCTCGGGATGCTTCGGCCAAGAAGGAGGTGAGCTCCACACCTGATAACAGGGGAGCCCTGTCGCAGCCGGATGCAAGCTCTTTCTCAGCGTTCCCCCTCCCTGCCTTCCCCCAGTCCTAGCCTTAGGCCAAGCAGGGAAAATCCTTCAGCAGGACCCCAGCTGGGTCTGCTCGCTGCAGTCTTTCCATAGCAACAGTCCATCAGGGGGTCGGAGTCAGCAGTGAAAAATTCTGCCCCCCTCCTTCCCTCGCCTTGCCTCCCAGTCGCTATTTTGATTGCATTCCTGGGGAGCTGGGCTGCAGATGTGGTCTCCTTATCTTGGGAAGGTCTGAGTCAGTTTTTCCCTGTGTGACGGAGCAGGCAGCTGAGGTCTGGAGCGAGGAATAAATAGATCCCAAAGCATGCCAAGGATGTCTTTCAGTGGGGAGAAGGTGATGGGGCCAGGAGCCTTCACAGCCGGGATGCCGGGCTTGCGGTGCTCACGTGGCATGGCACCTATGTGTGACACATGGGAAATGTCCCTGCAGAGCAGCTTTCATACCTCCTTGACATCTTGGCCAAGGAAAATATAATCAGTCTAGGAGTACCCATGCTGTGGGCTGGATCCTGGTCCGAGGAAGACCCGAGGAGTGTGTCCACGGGGGAGGAAGTGCATTCCCCCCCCCCCCCCCCAGCACATATCCAAGATGCCTGCACTTGCCCCTCTCCATTACACCACCTGGATAGCTGTACGTATTCAAGAAACCAAGAGCAGAATCTGGCCCCAGGAACCAGATACATTTGTTCAGCGAGTCTGCCATGCGCTGCCGTGAGCGGATCTGCATCCAGGCACTGTCTGCACAGGTCAGAGTGCAGCGTCCTTGATGCTGCAGCTACCCAGCTCCAGCGTGAAGGCTGGAGGTGATACAGTCAGGCTGAGTGTGTCCGCTGTTTGCTTTACATAAACGGGGAGTTTGCTTTCTTTCCTTCCTCGTGCTGGCTGGCTGGTGGAAATGATGTCCTCTGATTGCTTTTCTGCTCAAGCAGCTCATTGCTGAATGCTTCACCATGGAGATGTGATGTTTCTGTGTGCTGTTGGGGAACAGTGGAGCCCTGGCGACCAGTCTGGGTTTCACGCTAGGAGCTGCGCTCCTTCTATAAACCAGGACCCAGTCTGATTGGAGCCGAGGAAAGGTCTTGGGGAAGGCGCTATTGGCAATATCTGAAGCATTAGAACCCTCCGTAGGTCAGGCACTGAATAATCATCCATCCAGCTTAAGAAAAAAATTAACCACATTAAATGTTAAACAAATTGCAAATTTTCCTTCTGTTGCTGAGATTGAGGCTCAGATTTTCCATCATTTCCCCAAAGCTCTGTAGCTCACTGAGCAGTTTTGCTTTGTTGTCCCTTTTATTTTGTTTTTTATTTTTTCTACATGAGAACAGGGTTTCTTGTGTAGTCCCCTGCTCCGGGAGCTGGTGATTAAAGGCTCTCAGGGCAGGAAAGACCTTTAGGGATGGAGGGCAGGAAAAGCAGGGCCCAGAAGAGGCCAGGATGCCCGGGGCTGGCTCACAGCGGGGTGACCACGTCCCCCGGGCACCCCATCTCCCCGCCGCAGTGGGACCTCGGGGCAGCAGTGCTTGGTTTCACCCACACTGGGAGACCTGTGGGCCCCACGCGGGACTGGTCAGGCACTCCGGGTGTCCCCTGCCGTCGGGGCCAGGGCCAGCTCGAACCAGAGGAGCTGGCATCGAATCTCTCCGTCTCGGAGCTGCGCGCGGCAGCCAGGAGCCAGGGCTCGGGAGAGGGTTGCTATAGCAACAGCTGCCACTCACTCCCCATCTTGGATGTAAATTAGTTACGATTTTATTAGTGTGCAGAATTTCAAGAGGCCAGAGCTGGTGGAGAGGCCTGCTAAATTCATGACAGCAGTGTGCAAGGAGCGGGCAGGCAGGCGCCGGTGCAGGGCGCCTCCCCTGTGCTGCATTGAGGAGCATCTTTAGGAGTTTGGACCGAGGCAAGTTTGGGGGTTTCTGAATTGCCCGACACCCTGTGCTTTGCCCTGGCAGCCGCTAACGAGCCCTTGCATTCCAGGGCTCGGGCGCGAGGCTGGAGATAGGGTGCAGAGACAGAGAGGGCTACGTCGGCTCCCTGGCGCGACGAGATTCGAGGTTGCTGCGAGATGGAGGACGAGCCCTGCGTTTTCTTAATGGACAGTAAGAGAGGTTGGCATTGAGTGGCCGCGGCTCGAGGGAGAGCGCCGGGTGCCGCCACACCGCGCGCCGGGGCCCCGGGCCCTTCCCAGGCTGCACCGGCTGCAAAGGCAGACGAGCGCAGGGCGGAGGCGATGCTGGCGGAGGCATGTCAGTTTGCACATCTTATGTCTGAAGATTTTTGCTTCTTTTAAATTTTCCATGCTGTGTAGCCACTCTTGCCACCAGGCTTTGAGAGGGAGGGAGTTAGAGTTGTGTATAGACGCTTCTGAGTGACTTGGATTTACACCAGGAAAAGATGGGAGCTGATGCGTGCTGATTTACGTCAGGTGGGGAGCCAGCCCAGCCTGGGTAGTTGCTGCAGAGTCAGCTTACATTGCTCCATTTGCTCAGTTTGATGGCCCTGTGTGTCCCCTGCTAATGGGTTTTCCTGGGGCCGTTTGTCCATGCTGCTTTATGGCCCTCACTCTAATCACCATTGGGTATCTCACACCCAGGCAGCCAAACCTCACAGGTCCCTTCCCCACAGCAGAATATTTTGGTGTGAGTTTGGCTCTGAGAAAAGAAGAGCCTGAGGAATGTGCTTGCTGATTCTCCTCTGCAAACACAGCTCAAGGAGCTGCTCCAATCCCAGGTCTTGATGGCTTCCTAAATTGAGGTGCTGAGGGTGCATGAGGAGGGCATGAGGAGGTCCATAGCTATGTGCAACACAGATCAGACCTCTCTGAAAGGCTATTTGCCAGATCCTTATTAACTCACTGGTGGCCTGCAAGTGTGTATGCTCCCAGAAACCTGGCCAGGGTGTTTGGTGTCCATCTCCTCTTGGCTTACCTGGAAGACCAGAAAAGAGAATGCTGTGGGGCAGTTTCCCTCTGCCAGTTCATGGACCTGACCCTGATGAAGAAAATACTGTTAAATATGAAAGCCTGAAGTGCTCTCTGGACTCCTGGTAGCCCTTTTGTTTCTTGAACCTCTACTGGGAAGACCAACAAGGACAGGTTGATGGTGATGAGTCTGATTGATAACATATTCATGGGAAACTAGTCTTGTTATTAGTTACAGTTGCTAGAGCAGCACTTTGAGGCTGCAGGCAGGGCTGGGCCCTCAGGATTGCGTCCTGGATAAGTATGTAAGATGCTCCTGGTTTCACACATCTTACAATCCATTTAGAAGTGGGTAGGTAAAGAAAGAAAACAGCCTAATAATGGGCTAACATGGGAACACTTGGAGCATCAACCGGCTAGAACTGGGGAGGTGCTTTCAGGCACTGGCCCAGGCAACTTTGAGATCCTGAGGTGGAAATTTCCCATTAACAACCTGTTGAGCCATCCCTTTTGCAAAGTGGTTCCTACAGAGTGCTGACGGTGTGTGAGACCTTCTCAAGTGACTGCAGCTGATACACTATTGCCTCTAGAGGGTTTTCAATTAGCAGCTTGATGCTGAAGCTATATGGTGATCCAGCGGAGATGCTGGGGGCTAGCAACTGTCTTCTGAGTCAAAAAGGTGGGGAACCAGGGCTGCTTCTTGGGAACTGTGGGAAGTATTGAAGTGGGGTTCCTGCCTGGGTGTTCACAGCTGCTATCGGAAGGGCCCCTTGGGTGTCTCATCTCCCTGGGCAATGGGAGCTGCAACACAGCAGGTTCTTAGATAGGATCAGCTGCTGCTTAAACTTCCTCGTGGACATCTAGATTTTTGAAAGAGCTAGAGCTCATTTAATCCTGACTCTGTGAGGGAAAAAATGGTTCTGGTTATGAATGCTGATCTGTTGGGAACTATCCTCTTCACCTCCTCAAATGTAAGCAAATAAGAAATGGTTGTAATGCTAGTTACTGCCCTGAGAAAGTCTGGTGTAAAATTTGTGTGATAAAACCTTAATTTGTATTTGCTTTCTAGTTTCTGAGTGTCTAGGAGCACCTCAACTCATATTTTCAATATTTTTCCTCTAACCATGGGGGCTGAGATTTGTTGTTGTTGCTGTTAACGGAAGCTGAGATTTCTTCCATATTCTTGGGACTCTGAGAGCCGAGGCTTTATGGAAGTCAATAGGTTTCACAACACCTTGTGGTAATGTTGCGATATTTGCCAACTCCAGGTTATTAATTGGATGGTGATGTGTAAGATATGTACATAATGTAGATGTAATATGAATATGCTTGTGTGCAGCAAAGAAAAAGAGCTGGGAAAGTTCTCGAGACACTAAGAGTGAGGAGCAGGGTGGGCTGGCTGGCGACTGTCTATTTGATTTAAAAAACAAACAAACAGAGTTTTGATGCTTTGGGAGCTTGTCCTTCTGAAGAACAAATTATAAAGGGGTGACTGATGCTCGGTTTGGCTGGACAGTGCTGGGTCTGCATGGGTCAAAGAAGGAGTTTTCCCACTCAGTCATGTGCAAGTGAGGCTGGTTAATATGTAGCTGGGTCAGTTTGCAATTTTGGAGGGGGATCCTCTTGGGCTAATCTATAAATACTGATGATGACGATGTATTTACTATAAAATCCTCTTTCTTTTCCTGTATGGTGTTCATGACTGTCCTCTGGGCTTGTAAGGCACTTTGATTCCCCCCTCCCCTTCAATGTACTGTGGAAACATTAATTAACCAGAAAAATAGTTGTTATTCAGGAACCGACCTGGTATAACAGATTGCTCCGGTACTGTGAAAATAGCCAGTTCAGGCTCAGAGAAACTTGTGGAGGTGGTGCCACCCGGCTGGGCTGGGGCCGGGCCGTGGGCAGCCTCTTCCCACGGAGATCTCCCTCCTCCGGCCCTTCCGTGGGGGGTAACCGCGAGCCCCGCGAAGCGATGGCAGGGGCTGCGTGTCCCTTTAGGGCCACGGGCTGTGTTTTGCCTGCCCTCCTCCCTGCCTGACGCTCAGGGGAGGGGTTTCTCCCCAGCAGACCAAGGGTCAGCACGGTGAAGGGTGCCCCTGGATGACTGCTTTTTGCTCTTCCAGTCTGCAAACTTCACTGAATCTGGGAACGTTTTTCCTTGTAATTTTAACCCCTCCTCCCCTCCTTTCCTCCAAAGAATTGTCAAGGCATAAGGCATCAGCAATGCTGATGCTGCACGTTAGGCTTAGCAGGACTCTCGGCTCTGCCCAAACGCCGCGTTAGCACCACTGATGCCTGCTAGAAAGTGCAGCCTCTGAGGCAGGGGGTTTGCTTGCAAGATAAATTGTCTTTTTTTTTTTTTTTTTTTTTTTTTTGTAGAGAAGCATGTCCTAAGCATGATTCAAATGCCAAATATGCTGATAATGCACCTTGAAACAGATCCACAGGGACTTTGCAGCAGTGTTTTGGATGCTACTGTGAATAGAAAAGAAATTAGGTGAAGCATGGGGTGACTGGGCTGCTGCACTCTGTGCAGGTGGGTTGGTGCCAGTGTGGAAGGCGTAACACAGGACTGAACTGGAAGTGTTAGTGGAGAAGAGGACCCTGGGGTGTGATTTTGGTGTTCAGGACAGGATTTGACCCCTGTGAGACACGGAATGGCAGCACAGGCCGTGTTAGCCAGGAGATGAGCACCAGAGGCTCTGTCTTTGGTGCCTTTTGGTAGAGTTCAGGCTTCAGATCTCTGGGCCGAGTGACTCTGAGCCAGTTGTGTCTGTCCATAACATTTGTGGGACAGAGTACGAGTCTGCCTAGCACATGGAAAGTAATCTGTCGGTCTGCCTCTGAGTGGAAGGAGACCTTCTATCATTGGAAGGCCTCTATCATTGCAATGGTTTCCAAAATTAGACCGAGATCCTGTAAGCTGTGTGTTTTCATGGTGACCCGTCAGCTTCCAGGCTGTGGATGTGCTTCTCGGTTGTCGTTGCAGAGCTGGTGGCTTTGGACAGGCTGTTGCTCTTCTTGATGTCTGCTGGGGACCATGCAAACCTACTGTAGAAAGTGACGATTGCTTGATGCCTGCTGTTAATCAGTGTCTTGAAGGATGATCATCCCCAAGAGCAGTGAGTTTTGTCTAAATTTGCAGTAAAGGGAGGGGGTGGGGGCTGTAAATGCCTCATGACACCTGAGTGACCTCCTCGGGTTTGGGAGGATGAGGCCCTGAGTGTGCACCCTGGAGGCACCGGTTCAGAAGACTGACCTTTGCTAAATGCAGACAATCACGTGCTAACCCTCAAGCATGTCCTTAAATTCAAGCACACACTTAAAGTCTATTTTCTTCAATGGAACTGAAGTGCATGGTTAAGTATGTTCCCATTCCCAGGCCTCAGATAGGGTAACGATGGCTGCAGAGAAGACTACTGGGTAAACGAGGAGGTTGTGCCACAACGGAGGGTATGAGCTCGTCCTCTTGCAGAAAGGATTAGCTTGGGGTTCAGGGCTTGCAGCCCTAGGAATCAGGCTGTGGGTCTGTCCTGCCTCTCACCTCAAAAAGCCTCCTTGCACTGTCCCTCCTTACCCCAGGCTCGTGGCGTAGCTGAAGACCACCTCCTGCACGCGGGAGGAGAGGGGTCACCTGGCCCGGTCATGGGAAATGGTCTCATGCTTCAGTGCCTCAAACCAAACCAGAAATGCCGAGTGCTCCCCTTGCTTTATCCTGCCCTTTCTCAGCTCGTCATCCCCTCTCCCCGCGGCCCGCCGCTCCTTCCCTGTGCTGCCAGCCTGCTTTGCCTGCAGAGCGAAAGTGTGTGGCCCAGATATTTTACTTCACATCAGCACAAACCTGACCTGGCTCTCCCACAAGTCGGGCCTCTGATGGGCACAGTCACCCGGCACGAGCAGAGCAAGCATCGCTGCTGGGTTTTCTGGGGAGACCTCCGGGCGCCTCTGCCCAGCGCCTGGCGTTGCGGTGGCAGCCGCACATCTGGCTCGTCGGGTCTCGCTGCGAAGCTGAAGCCCGCGATCGGCTCCGAGTGCAGCAACAGCAGCCTCTGCTTTTCCACACGTCGGTATTTTTAGCTCTGCTGTGCATTAGCGTGCAGGAGCTCAAACTGCGAAGCCTGGCTGAGGTTTTATCTGTTGTGACAGCCCTTAGGGCTGTAGTCAGACACTCTCTCTCTCTTGCGCTCTCTCTCGCTCTCTCTCTCTCGCTCTCCTTTTCCTTTTTCTTTTCTTTCTTCTTCTTCTTTTTTTTTTTTTTTTTAAGTTTGCAGCTCGGGTCTGCTCTCTTGCTGTGGATACTCTGCCCAGCTGTCAAGACAGGCAAAGATGGAAAATGGGGTCCAAAATGTGGTGTGAGCCCTTCTATGCGGAGGCTTCATTGAAGTCCTTTCTGTATTTTTCCATTCCTTCTCGTTGCTGTTGGGGCTGTGGGGATCTGAGCTGATGTGGCAGGATTAGGTGCTGTCTCACTCTGCTGCTCTGCGCCAAAGGGTCTCCAAAAAGCTGTGCTGACCGATGGCTGTGCAACTACCAGGACACTAAAGCAGAGGACTGGGCAGCCTGGTTCAGCGTGTGCCCACCAGAGCTCGGCAGGCAGCAGGGGTGTATTGCTGCCTCTTTCTGCAAACACCTTGCACCTGCCATGGCATTTTGGAGCATGAATGTTGCCCCTTCCAGGGCAGCTTCAGGCTCCAGGCAGCCCTGCAAGCAGGAGGGCCACCCTGGAGCATCAGCCAGAAATCAAAGTTCCCTCTGGGTCTCTCTCAATCCTTTTTCTGTTTTTTGTTTGTTTGTTTTTAAACATGCCTAAGTGACATGCCTGACCTCCATCAACAGCATTGGACCCATGAATCCACTGTCCTATCTGGTTCTGCACAAACACTCAACGCTTTTGTTTGGGTTCTAAGGAGAATTGTCTCCATCACTACTTTTCCTGGACCCCCCAAGCCATTCTGGAGGAGAATGACTTTCTCCCAGCCTCCAGGGCGTTGCACAAATGCAAGTTGTCTCCTTCCTACCCGAGTGCCTCTGCCAAATCAGCTAGAAAATGGATAGTAGACAGGCAGCGTTAGTGATGCCATTTCAGCAGAGCGAGGAACTGAGGCTCTGACCTAGGATTAGACTTTCCAGCAGGCTCACCATCCTGCCTGCCATGCCAGGCTCTGCGTGGGTGAGGCTAGGCCCACGCTGGAGCAGAAATTGCCTGAAAATCTGGTGTCCCTGGAACTTGTCCAAGGTCATGGAGGAAGTCAGTGACAGAGCCAGGAACTGAATCTAGCTTCCTGTCCTACATGTCCGGCCTTCCCCTTTAACCCTTAGCACATCTCAGTTTCAGGTCACTCCTCGTTGTCGTTTTGTATTACAGTCATTCCCTACGTTGTATTGTATTTTTATTATTATTATTAATCACTCAACAGAGGTAGATAGTTACGGTATATCTTTGTTGTATTTCCTCAAAATCTATTAAATTCTTGTCATTGCTCCCAGGACATAAGGGAAGTAGCAGCTGAAGGATGCTGTCTGTGTGAGTGTGGAATACAGTCTAATTAGGGATGGCCATGGAGTCTGCTGGAGCTTTCTCAAGCCTTGCACTCAAGTCTCGGGATGTCTGTATCAGTCCTGGTGTCTCCTGAACTCACTGGAGCAGGGACCCCATGCAGGGATGACTGGGTGCTTGCTGTGCTGTGAACCCCTGGAGACAACAGCTCTCCACTTGGCATTGTGCTGTTTCCATCAGTAGCATGGTCTTTGTAGGTGGTACCCTGAAGTCAGCTGGTGGTGGTGGAAGTGGGATTTGTGTTTGCTCTTGGCACTAATTTTGATCCTAGATTTGTGCAGCAGCCTGGGGAAAGGCTGCCCACAGATCGCTGTATCTACAGAAGAGGTTGCATTCAGCCCTCCCCTCCAGGCGATGCTGGCGCAAGTGCGTCTCTGTTGGATGCATGCAGAAAGCCTTTCTGCGAGTAGGCGGGTATGCTCGGAAGCCGAAGGGGCTGGAGGGGAGATGGAGATGGGAGAGATGTGCTCCATAGGGAGAGGGTCCACGCTGCATTTCTTTCCAGAGTCACATCATTTATGAGTGCAGCAGGTTCAGAGGGTTGTGGCTTCTGAATCTTGGTCCAAGCTGCTGTAGTTGGTGCCGACAGAAAATAAAAGGCTGCAGCTGCAGATTGGAGGATGCTGTGGGTACTGCGGGCTGCAGTCGCTCAATCTTGTGATCTAATTATCTGGGTATAAACCCGAAGAGGGAGCACAAGATGTCTCCCAGCCTTCCCGCTTCATTTGCATTGGTGAGGAGTGAGTGGCCTGCATCTCAGGTAGCTTTTCAAATTAACTATCCCCATGTCATGTTTGTTCTGTCCTTCCCCAACAATTCCTCCGTTTTTTTCCTGACATCAGCCAATACCAAATACCATGGGGACTAACTTCATAATCCTCCTGGAGCAGAAATCTCTGGAAATACATGGTACTTCTGCTCCTTTGCAGAGAGCTTCCAGGGATGAGGATTGCAGCAGGGTGTACTGAGTTCTGATACGATGGTGTTTTCCTAGCGCAGATTGGTTGTGTGATATGCAAGTCCCATTTCCTCAGAGCTGGTAGCAGCTAGAGCATGGCAGGCACCTTCGTGCAGAGCTTGGGAGCTCTGTTGCTGGAGGGAGGCAGCCGGAGTTTGAGCATCACCTACAAGGAGCCCCAGCGCCGTGGGATGGGGCTGCTGTCTTCCTCCTCTACCTCCCCTCCCTCCCCAGTTTCCTGGGGCAAAGCCTACTCGCAGCTCCAGGGAAAGAACGCAGCTACTCTGAATCATCAAAGAAACTCCATATGGTCCAAGAGCCCAGGCACAGAGCTGCTTAATCCTCTCTGTACTCTTCCCCTCTCCAAAGGGACCTGGTAAATGGCAGCTGGAGCTGCCTCCTGGGCTCCTGGTGTGCACAGGAGTGTGGAGCACCCTCTGCCATCAGGTGGAGGGTGTCAGCATGGGGCCAAGCAGGAGCCCACTCTGCAGGTGCATGGTAAGCAGCAATCCTTGTTCCAGGGAGGCTGACATCTGAATAGCTAGATGAGCTCTGGGAGAATTGAGGTCTTACTGGTTTAAATTTCCAGATGTCAATCTGAGAGATTGAGGACTTTTATTTTCTTTTATATATATATATATATATATATATATAAATATATATATTGGAGGAATGGGAGGTGGTATTTTAGGTGCTTTTAAATTTCGAAAATACCTTGTGGCATCCATGTTAATTTATCCTCCTGTATTAACAAAAGTCCTTATAGATTGCTAAACACCTTTTTAAAAACTGGGCTGTAAAAAGTTCTCCCATGGAAGATGACAGCAGAGCCCAGAAGCAGGTGAGCATCTCACGTACAGTGATGCTCCATGTGCTCGGGATGCCTGCTGCTAGGTGACATCTCCCTCC
Source organism: Rhea pennata (assembly GCF_028389875.1). Taxonomy (NCBI): domain Eukaryota; kingdom Metazoa; phylum Chordata; class Aves; order Rheiformes; family Rheidae; genus Rhea; species Rhea pennata. The sequence continues at coordinate 8,861,452 of NC_084680.1, forward strand.
TCATGCCCACTAAACCCTACGCATGCTGTCAGAAGGGCTGCTCGGGCACACCAGGTCTCCCTGCCCTGGCTTGGGTCTAGGGAGGAGACAGGATATGGGCAGAGCTCAGACAGACGTGAGCCTGATCTGGCAGCGAGTGCTGCAGAGGTGTTTTCTCCTGCCATCTCAGGTGCTGGAGCTTTCCATGCTGCGCTCACACCTGGAAACAGCTGGCTCTTCCCAATCCTGCTCCTTTCTGCCCTTGCTTCAGAGCTGTCTGGAGCTCGCTGCAGATCTGACACCTTTGCGCTGCCGGGAGTTTGATCTCCAACTGCTTCGCAGCCCCTTTGCTCATGTGGGCAAGGAGAGAGGGGCTGAGAAAGCAGGGAAGAGAGATGAACAGCAGGAGAAAGTCTTCAGGGAGGGGATGGGGGAAGCATGAGGGAAAGAAGGGGGGGAAGTGAGAACAGAGAGGAGGAGGGAAAAAGGATGCTGCCTTGTCTGTTTTCAGATTTATATTGGTTGAATTGCACTGGTTTAGCTAAAAGTGGTGCAGAGCTGCCTTCCCCTCCCCTTTCCTCCAAGCAGGCACTCATATTTTGGGTTGAATGCCTTAATTCACTTCAGCTTCAACCTGCTCCTAATTGACGTAAACCACTCTGAAAGAAGCTTGGCATCCAGAGCAAGTGTCTGCAGCAGTTGCAGGACTGCACCTTAAGTTAAGTCCGGGCGATTCTGCACATAAGGAAACCTTGAGCCTGGAGCAGATGCCTGTGGGGATAGGTGCATGCCAGAAGCTGAGCAGTCCTCAGCCCTGTGCTTCTTTGAGTTGCTCTTCTCCATCGTGGTTTCGATCTGACCTTGAGCAACTTGGGACTTGGGGGTGGGGAGCTTCAAGTTGGTGGGAATTGACTGTCGGAAGAATTCCTGTTCCTTTTGATTCCTTTCTCCTCCGTCCCTCTTCTCCCACTGCAGATGTCTGCTGTAAAACAGAAAGAAAAAAAAATCCCAAATGTCGTGGTAACGTTTACTGGAGGGCTGTTTCTGCTGCACATCTGATATGTATGACAAGGTCAGATTAACCCAGCCTCTGATTTCCAACCGCAGCTCTTCGGAAGGCACAAAAAAACAATGCAAAACAACCCAAAGGAACTCCTCCGTCCTGGTGGAGAGCTGGCGGGCGGGATGAGGTAACGGTGCTCGGTGCTGGGCAGTCTGCAGGGACGCATGAGCCCCATCCTTGATGTTTAAGGTTGGGTCTTTCTAAGGGCAAACGCAACGTTGTGATATTAAATGGGAAGAAGATATCTAACCCTGCAGGATGCTCTCAAAACCCCTCTCTTCCTTGTGGCTGGCTCTGTCATCATGCCTGGATGTGCTGTTGGAGCCGGAGGCAGGAAGGACTTTCTCTCTTCTTCACGTTCCCTCTCCTTCTAGCTTCTCTGCTTCCTCCATTGCCATTTTGGTCTCCCTACGTCTCTCTCTCCCTCTGTTGAACTGAGGATATTAAACCCTGAGTCACCCATGGTTCTGGCTCAGCTACTTTTTTTAATGAGAAATTTAGCCTTTTTTAGTTGTTGGTCGTAGAAAATAAGGCAGTAAAGGACCTCTGGAGACTGTCAGATGTAGTCCATTTGGAGAAGGAGACAAGCCTGTAAAAGTGTTTGTCCAACTTGCCCTCTTCGGAGAGGGTCTCTCACCCTGTACACGTCTTCTCCTGTGTTTCTGCACTCTTTGCCTAAGATCATCTCCAAACACCTAACCTGGATCTACTTGTCTTTCCCCCGCTGGATATAGAAAATATCGGTCACGGTCCTCTTTGAAACGGCGTTTTACGCCTTGGAAAATGGTTCTCAACCCTGTGTAGATGAGCTTCGCCCCGGCTGCCCCCCTTCCCAACCCGTCCCGTTCCCAGAGCACGGTGACCAAACCCTAAGGACTGATGAGCTCTTAGGAGACCAGCTGGGCGCCGGCTTTGTCACCGGCCTTGCCGCGGAGCCCTGTCGTCCCCGGGGCGGTCGAAGCCGAGGCGATGCCGCCGAGCCGAGCCCCCTTCCGCAGGGAGCGTGTCCCGGGGACGGCGGGCCGGGCGCTCCCCCGTGTCGCCCCCTTTTTTTGGCCGTGGCCAGGGGGACCCGGCCGGCAAAAGCTGCCGGTGGCCGGCAGCGCCCGCCCTGCAGTGGGCGAAGGCACCTGGCAGCGGCCCCGTGAATCAGGCCGGGAGCCGGGAAAAGGGGGCGCGGGGAGAGAGAGAGAGAGCAGAAAACCGGGGCAGGAGGAGGAGGAGGAGGAGGAGGAGGAAGAGGAGGGAGGCGCAGCCCAGCCCAGCGCCGGGGAGCGGGAGCGAACGGCGTTGCCATGGCGATGCGGCGCAGGAAACGGCACCGACTAGCCTGGCGCTGGGCTGAGGCCTGCGGGAGCGCGCGGCCCCCGGCGCCCGCCGCCCCGGGATTTTTTCCCCCTATTTTGATTTTTTCCTTTTATTTTTATTTTATTTTTTTCTCTCTCTCTCCTCCCCGGCTATCGCTCCTGTTGAGCGCGGTTGGGGCCTCCGGCGCCTTGGCCCGCGCGCTGCAAGGTGGGGCCTTCGTCTCCGCGTCTCCGGAGCGGGGCTTTGCCAGGAGAGGTGTCACCGTCTGAGCCGAGAAACTTCCAGGGCGCTTGGTGCAACGTGGGTTTTGCTACCTCGGTTCTGGGGGGGGGCACTGGCTGGCTCATCTGTCATCTCCTGGAAGGTGATGCCCAGTTTTGGGGGAGGAAGGAGGTTTTGTTCCACGCACTGGGTTGTTTTCCTTTTTGGCAAAGTGATGCTCTGTAACCACGATGAGTCATTTCCCCTCCATGAGTCAAACTTGGGCCTCTTGCAGGGTATAAATTGGGAGTAACTGTTGTGGCAAAGGAAGAGAGACCTGGCCGGTAATGTTGGCCTGGCAGAGGTCCGCACTGGTTGCGAGAATGAAGAAGAGTATGTCCTGGTGCAAAGTCTTGGGGGTGCTTCCCCACGAGGCACCATCGCCCACCAGTTCCCGCTGCTTTATCGATAGCGAACGTTTCCCTTAAAGACCCAGATCAAGGAGTCTGATGACCACGTGGAGGTCTCAGCTTTCAAAAGTAAAGGTAGTCTTTCCGCCTCCCGTGGCTGCGGAGAAAGGAACAAGGGGAAATGTGACCTCTTAAAAGATCAGAAAGCAGAAGGCACGGTAGAGCCACCCCAAGCAGCACGCTTCAGGCGCCTCGTGGTTTTCACGCCACCCTCCTAACTTTGTGTCGAGCTCGATAACCACACGTGAAAGCCCGAGGCTGGCAGTGCTGCAGATGTGGAGCTCCTGCCGCTTTCTTTCCTCCCGTTCCCTTCTCCCCCTTTTCCCTTTGTCTCCTTTGCAGCAAGCGCTAGTGCTGTGCCTGGCTGTATGTGTCTGTGAGTGCGCGCCAGGCTGCCCGAGCTCCTGCAGGTGTGCTTGTGTCTTGGTAGCTCCATGTACACGAGCGTGTTTGTTGGTGCAAGTCTTTGCCAGCATTTGTGCGGCGTGTGCCTGTGCATTTCCCTTTCTCCTACCACTTGTGGGGCTTTTACTCCAGGAGGTTTTTCTCTCACCTTCTTCCTGAGCTAGAAGCAGCTATTACGACGTCTCCAGCTTTTCCCTGCCTTTGTGCCTGTTCACAACATCAGCCTGTGGTCTCTAATAACTCGTGCTGATGCTTGGTATCCAGATGGCCCGGTTAATAAAGCTCAGAGCAGTAAATCTCCGTTCGTTCTTGTTGCCAGCCTCACCATCCCTCGCTGTGGCCCTGACCATCACCTTGCAGCAGGCTGAGTAGATTGAGTGCTCTGTGGGCTGTAATCACCTGCCTGACCCTGATGGAGTTCGCCCACCCTCAGACACCCAATACTCATGGCTAGGTGTTGGGATGGAGACTGTCATCTACAGCCTCCTTTGGAGGGGATTGATAGTAAGGACTTAATTTTTGCTGGTTGAGCCCAGACTGACCATCAGTCCCCATTGCCACCCAGGCATGGCTGCCTGGGAAGGTGGCCGTGCATCTTGTGCCTGTCTGTGGCATGTGGCTGTTGGGGGAAGCTATGCGTGTGCTTGGGGGGTGTGTGTGTGCTTGCACATCGTGAGGTCGGGCATACGGCGTGGGTGCGAAGCATGCACCTCGCAAGGAATGGACATGCACGTGCAGGCACAGGCATGTACTTCGTTTATATAGGTGCTGCCTGGCATGGGCAGACATGGGGATTTGCACGTGTGTGCCAGGCTGGTGCTAGTGTTTCTCTAGAAAGCAATAGCTGCACGGTCATCCCTGCACAGCTTGCCAGTGCACACCTACCTGTGTGCCAACGGCAGCGATCCTCCTGGCACGGAGGAGAGCATTCAGGCCTTTTGGGCTCTTGTGCAGTTATTTTGGGGGTTGGCTCCTCTTACAGGCTGCTGGGGCACTTGCTCCCTTCCCTGTAATTTCCAACAGCTTTTTTTAGACAACCCGGCTCTTGCTTGCAAAGGAGGTGCCGCGATATCTTTAGACGCAGCTGGAAGCTCAGAGGCGAGGCCGCATGGCTGGCCGGCTCCTTGTGCATCGCCCAACAGCAACGATGGCTTCGTTCCCTTGTCCCTAGCCCTGGGGCTGCCCTCACTGCCCCGCAGCCCAAATCGATCTCTCTAAAAGGGGTCACCTCCTCCGAGGGGCTAGGGCACTGCAGTGGGTCACCTTCTCACGGAGGCCTACGGGTGGGAGGAAGGGGGAGGCACGACTTGGGGGGATTGCCAGGTAATTGGAGTCTTAATGTGAAAGCTGCATAATGTTGAGGAAGCAGAAAGCTGCTGAGATTGAAAGACTGAGTCGGGGTGCGAGCTCGCACGTCGGGTTCGGTGCTGGGAGGAAAGGTGCTGCATAAAGAGTGGACCTGATGCATTAGCTGTGCCCTGTGAGTGTCCTGTCTCTGTCCTCGTCCCTCGGTCTGTCCGTGGCTGGTGCCCCAAGCAGTGTGGTGCTGGTGGGGGATTGCAGCGTCTCTGTAATGGCCCGGGCACGCTGCCGCCAACTGCTCGAGCTGCTACTGCAGTGAGTGCTCCGATTTTGGCTGCATTCCTGCTCTCCTGCCATTTCTGCTTCCTCCGTTCTTTTTCTGCTCTCAGAGACATGTTGCTTGGAGAGGGAGAATATCTTCAGAAGAAGATTTTTTTTTCCTCCCTCTCCAGAGGGGAAAGAATAGCAGGAGCTGAGGACACACAGCCACCTGTCTGCAGGTGCTCTCTGTGCTCCCTCCCTGCTTGGGAAACCACTTATTTCTGTCTCACTCTACTATTTTGAAAATTAACATTTCTATGTGGTCTAAATATTAAGCATAGCTTGGCTCAAAGTTCGCTTAAACCAGGAATGGACAAATATCTGAAGGTCATAAATGCCTGGTTGAGTAATTATTTAGAGTGGTCTAAGGGATGTAACCATGGGTAATGGGATGAAATAAAGAGAGGAAAATGTAGCATAGTTATCAGAAAATTCTCCCTGATGCCGTGCTCAGTGCTAGAGTGGGAAACGTACAGGTCCTTGGTAAGTCCTAAGGCGCGAGTGGGTGATGGCAGGATTGATATGTGAAATGATGGGAAAGCCCCCACAGAGCAGTGGTGAATGCCCATCTCCCGAGACTCTTGAGGCTCGGCTTCACAAAGCGGTTGGACCACGGGCCGTAGAGTGCTGGGGTGGGCAAGAAGCTGTTTCACTGACAGATGAGACCAAATGGCTATAAATTGCCCAGGAATAATTTAAGGTGAAAACTGAGGCGCTGCTTTCTGGCAAAGGGAGGGACGAGGCAGTGGGGCAGGCGAGGAAGCCTTGCAGGCATTGGGTGCGGCAACCCCCAGGCAAGTCTAAATTCCTCTACGATGTGCGCGAGCAGACCAGTCCGTTTCATCACCTCCGGTATTGTACTACTGCTGGAAGTGAAAGCCCGAGGAGAGCAGCGAACTTCCTTGGAAAACATTTAGACATTCCCCAGCACATCTGGAGAGTTTCTTCTTACCTCAGTGGATGATGTATCTTGTAAGGCTTATATCTGTTGGTATATTTAGTGAAAATATACCTCAAGGAATTGCTTGTATTGATTTGAGGGATGGGCTGAATTACCTCTGTGGTCATTTCTGTCTGGGCTGGTGCATTCTTCGAGCTGGCTGCGTTTCTGCCTGGTGGAAGGCACAAAAGCCTTTGTGTGATGGGTACTGTGCATCTAAGATGGGTTATTCTGATTTTATTTCCCTGACTTTATAAACTAACTAAAAGAAAAATTAAAACAGTGTGCTGTTTTCAAAATGCTTTTTGTGCTGCTGAGGATGGTGTTTCAGGAGGATCCTCCCTCCCTGGATTATCACGCACCCAATGCAGGACGTTGAGACGTGAGCTTTTTGTGCTTGAGCTTTCTCCTTTCTAAATGGACAGTTGAAAGATGTCTTGGAAGGACACAGGGAGATCAAGAGTTCCGAGTATGAGGAGCAAGGCCAGGAGCTGACATGGTCCTTCCTGGTGTCATGTTCAGCTTATCTTTACTCAAGTATGTGTGAGTGCTGGAAGGAGGGAGGATTGCTTATGGCCTTGGTACCGTGCCTGGAGAGGAGGATGGGCTATTCTGGGACAGACAGACTATCTCTGACTGTAGGAAGTGAGGAAGGAGGGAGTGACTTTGGGGCTGTTTTGTGAAGGTTTTAGTATTGCCCAAGTATCCAAAGTGTCACCCTCCTGGGGACTTCTGGGGGAGGAATCCACCTCCCATACTTGCAGCTCTCTGCTCGGAGCTGTGCATCCAGACTTCCAGTATGGCCGGTGGAGCAAAACATCTGGGGCATGATTCATCCATCCAAAGGTAGATGCGTAAACTGGGCTGGGTGATTCATGCAAGTCTCTCTGCTGACTTTCCTAGGAGGTGAGGCTAGTGCAACTTCCAAAGCAGATGAGATCCATCCCTGGGAGCCCTTGGCCAGTCCCAGCCCTCCCTGGAGGGTCTGTGCACAGGGTACACGTGGGCGACAGGCTGCAGTGGGAGAGTCATGCCTCAGCAGCTTCCTCCTCCTCCGGATGCCGGCAGTAGTGGGGCGGGGAGCAAGGCTGTGCGCCTTTGCCCTTCCCCATGGGTTGTGAGGGCTCCCACCTGCCTGTCCACATCCCCCTGCACCCTGCTGTTGCCCCGCTGTTGCATTGCCTTCTAACAGCTTAGACAGGGACTATTTGGAGCCCCTTGTGAACCTCAGCCGCTTCCTGCGATTTGGTCCTGCCACCTCATTGTCCTGGGAGCTCAGCAAATGGGCTCAAAATGTCAAATCTGGTGGTTGTCCTTAGGACACCCTCATTTTTCCAGCCTCCTTCTAGGTAGGGATATTAACCACTTACTCCCACTCGCTGTTTTCTATCACTTAGCTGCTTCCTGCTCCCTGACAATATTTTACATCTCACCCAGTAACGCTTGGTTTCCTTAAGAGCGTCTCATGTGGGATTTTATGAAAGGCTTTAGGACAATCCCAATAAATTATATCTGCTGATTTTCCTTTATCCATTGTTTTGTTGATTCCATCAGAAATCTTCTCCCAGAGCGGACATGCATGCTTTGCCTTTTAGAAGCTGTCCCAGTTGTTCCATTTCTATCTTGTCTGTTTAATGTTTCAATTAATTTTTCTGGTATTGAATTATTGTTCTGAATAGCTCTCAAAAGGGACAATCCGGGGAGTAACATTGGCTTTTATTTTGTCTAGGATTTGAATGTAAGAATTGTAGTTTCTGGTGTCAAGAAGCACCTCGCCGGCTGTGACACCAAGAGGGGATGCTATCAGTTGGACATTTGCAGAAGTGGCATGGAGATTGAGACATCTTCCCAATCTTACGGAAGAGTGGGAGTTTGCTTCCCTAATAGCAGCAAGAGGATATGTCTAAACCGATCCAGGCTCCAAAAGAGCCTTGGTTGCGTTGGAGCAGAGATGCATGAGGCTGCTTGTTGCCTGTGAAGGCTCAGTTAGCTGAGCCCCGCGTTGGTCCAGCTTCGTCCTTGAAACCCAAAGAACGGGAGTTTGCTGCCAGCCTGGCTGCCGTGGGTTGCACAGCACAAAACTAGGAGGAGGAAGAAAAAACAGCCAGCCAAGGGTTAATCATTTCCATTGCAATTGTGTCATCTCTTTGGGGACCTCTCGCTCATTTTGCGAGCGGCCGCTGAAAGCCGAGGCGTGGGGGCTCTTTCTTATTCAGCTGCACGCAGCTTCAGAAGCACCGGACAGCCGCACAGCTGTGCTCAGCCGCCTTGGCCTTGCAGATGGCTGGAGAAAAGGATTTGTGTGCGCGCGTGTGCTTGCGTGTGCATGTGTGTGTGTCTCTGAAACCTAATTGTCTGCTGTCTAATCCGTCAGCCAGGGGGACAGCTTGCACAAGCCCCTTCCAGGCAGGCTGATAAATGCAGCTCTGCCAGGCCCCTTTGCGCTGTAGTTTGGTTTAATTGGTATTGCTACGTGCACGGACTCTGCGCCACTGCCTTCGCGTGCGTAAGGGACGCTGTGCTCGGTGGGGTGTGCAGCCGCTCTTCCGAGGGATGGACCTGTGTATCTGGCCTGGCTCTTGGTTGGGGCCCTGGGATACGGCGTTTGGCAGTGACGTCAGGGTAACCCAGGGCTGGACTGAATGATGTTAGGGGTGACTCCGTATTAGATTAAAACAGTAACGTTAATGGATGAATTTTCAGCAGCAAGGAGTAGTCCTGCTCTTACGGCCTTTGTAACCTGGCGGGTTTAGTACCTCCTGAGATTGGGCTGTAAGTACACTGGGCTTCTGAGATTTCAGGATTGCATGGGGTTGATGTCAGCCCCTGGGCTGAGAGAGGACATCTGCAGCCTTCGTGGGCTTTGGATCCAGCCTGTGCCTGCACGCATGTAAAGACTGAAGTGGCCGTATGGAGTGGCAGCAAAGGCCCAGCCAGCACCTGCACGATCCCAGCGAGGCCAGCAGCGACCCTGGGGCAACGGTGTCAAGAAGCCTTCCTTGCCCTCCTCCCAGCCCGGCGCCAGCGGCAGCTCAGGGACTCCCTGAGCCAGAGCGGTGTTTTGTCTTTAACAGCCCTCAATGGATTTCCCATGAATTTGTCTAGCTGATTTTTGTAAACATGTAAACTTTAATCATCCCAAGGGTCCTGCAGCAAGGACTTCCACTGCTTACCATATACCTCATGAAGAACCCGCTCCTCTTGTTTCTTTTGAACCTGTTTCCTCTTAATGTTATTGGATATCTCTTAATTCTTTTATTGGGAGATGCAGTGAACAATCAATCTTGGTTCAACTTCTTGAGGCCACAAATATGCCTCTTTAGCTGCTTGTTTTCCTGGCTGAAATCTTCCCATGGTCTAATTTTTTGTTCATCCTAGTGTGTACCTTTTTCCAGCACTGCTGATGATGTTAGGACTCTGCATGTGGTCACGTTCTCATTAGTTATGTAATTAAAGGTGATGTCACGATCACAGTATTTGGCATTTGCATCGGCATTGGTTGCTTAGTGCATGTTGATGTCAGGAGATCTTTGTGTTCTGCCCAGCAGTGACATGGAGCTGCTCATTGTCAGCGTGGGGTTTTAGAGTAATAATATTTTGCCTATGAGTTGCCTACTTGAAAGGAACCATGACAATAATCATTATTTATCAGGAATCATTTATTGTGTTTTGCAGGATATTCCTGATTTAAATGAGGGATGTGTCTATGTCACTTCATCCCCAAAATTCAGTCATGTTCAAGGTGGTATCCAGCAACTCTTCCATACTAAATGCACATCAGGTTTCAGGACAGGTGTTGTATCATTTCCAGGTGGGAGATTTTTAGAATCACAGACTCTGGCTACCTGTGTCGCAATCCGACTGGGTGCCAAAATCTCCTTTATGGTCAAAAAGTCACTTGATGATACTCAAAAGCTTTAAGACCAGGGCTTTAAGTTCAGCTGGAAAGACAGGTCCTCTGACAAAAGAGTATCCCTGGCGTCTGTGCTGGGCTTGCTGCTGTGGGAGGTGGCAGGGGACTACCCCAACACAGGCAGGACTCAGCTTGGCCTCTGCTGGGGACCTGAGCGTGTCCCACCATCACCCAGCCACAAGCCAGCAGTGCAGGGATGAGCACTAAGGGAAAGCAAGCTATGGGTCTGCGAGCCTGGCGCTGTAGGTCTAGATGAACGGAGCAGGCAGAATCCATAGGAAAAGGCATGGGAAATCTGACAGCAGCGGGGTGGCAGTAGTCATCTGCAGCATCCCATAGCGAAGGAAGCTTGGCTCTGCTGGTTGTGGTGCACCAAGACACAGCAGCTTGGAGATGTGGGTGCCCCAGGATTTTGCGAGAGTGGGTGCAGGAACGGGGTTTTGAAACCCGCAGCTGCCCCATCCTGGGCTGTGCAGCGGCCTCGCCGTGGAGGCCCGCACCTCCTGCGGTGGTGACGGGTACCCGCGGCTGCCCGGTGCCCCTCGCGCGCTGGGGAGGGTTGCGTGGCTCATAAACCTACCCCAGCCCACCTCCCGGCCCTCCCGCTGCTCTCCTGCTTTCCCAGCTCTCTTCCTCCTCCCTCTCCGTTTCTCCCTTTGCCCTCTCTTTGCTTCTCTTTCTCTCCACACCTGCTCCTCTCCTTCCCTCCCCTTTTCTCTTTCCTTCTCCTCCTCCCCTTGCTTCTCTCTCTATCCTCTTATCTCATCCCCCTTGTTTTTCTCTTCTCTGCCTGTCCGGCTGATTTACATGCATGCTGCGTTGAAGCAGCTCAGCTGGATCTAATGCCTCCTGCCGCGAGGAGAAGGGCTGTCTCCGGACCCGGTGCAGCGCTTCCCTGTGCCGGGAAAGGGAGGCGCTCTGCCTGGCCCAGTGCCTGGGCCAACACTTTGGCCCTTTTTTGCCTTGCTTTTGTGGCCTGGCCTTCCTGGGATGGTGCGCAGGAGAGTGCACGCCCGCCAGCTCCTGAGGGGGCTTTAGAGCCTGTAGTGCCAGCGAAGACCCTGGGACAAGCTACCTCTGGCTGCTTGATCCTGCTTCCTTCCCTTGTACTGTCTTCTCCCATTCTTCCTTGCACATCTGCAGCCCCACTTGCTCTCAGCTCTCTTCTTCTGCTTGCTCTCCCTCATCTCTCCTTTTACCCTTCCTTCCATCCTGCTTTACCACCACTGCCCTCCTTGCTCCCTTCATCATCTCTTCTGTCAAGTGCCCAGCTTGCGTCCCTGTGCTCTGCTCGGGTCCCCTCCAGCCTCCCCTTGGTGGCCACTGCCCCTCGGCCCATGGAATGAGCTCCCGAGCGTGCAGACGGTACCAACGAGCCTGGCCCACATGCGAGTGCGGAGAGCAGCGCTAGGGAACATGATGGGGGCAATGTGGGAGGTGGCTGTGGGTCACCTCATCCTGTTCTTCTCCTCTTGGGAGGATCCGAGAGGAGAGACCAGAAAGGCTCCAGCCAGCTGGAAAGCTTGGGGCTGGCTTTTTCCAGTTGATATCACTACCATGGTGTTTGTAATGTTGACCTGAAAATTTGATGCTGAATATTCCTGGTGGAGCCTCTGGTTTCCCTGTTCTTCTAAGGGAGAATATAAAACTGCTAGACTTGAATGAAGTTGGTGACAGGGACTCAGTGTGTGCACCCAGACCTGGGTGCCTGGGTGGAAGGCAGCTTTCCTCCACCCTGGTGTGCTGGTAAATCATGGGCTCTGCTCCTTGCACCCGCTGTGCATGGAGCTCACATCGAAGGCCACGCGTTGTTTGCTGATGGCTCTAATCACTTAGGTTTCCATTCTGCTGATTTGCATTTCCATAAGAGGAAGATGCCCTGATTAATATCCCCTCAGAAGAGCTTTATTGCAGTGGCTCCTGCCTCTCTAATTGGAAAGTGGTCTTAACCTTTCACACAAATGGCTGCTCCGTTCCCTGCCTATTGGAAAACCCTGGGAAGGGTCTCACTAGCCCTGTGCTATTTCAGGGGGATCTGTGGGACGTTTGGGGAATCTATCTCTGCCTCCAAACTGGGGCAGGGATTCATCTATCCAAACGGGGCTTTCATGGGTGTCATGCCCATGACACCAGGAGATGTGACCATCTCCAGCAGAGCAGGAGAAGCTGAGAGAGGAAGTGGAGTATGGGGATGTGCTGGGATGACCCAAGTCTTCCCGAGACCAGCGAGCACCTGCTAGCTCTGGGTGAGCAGGTTGTGCTCCAAGCTCAGATCACGCACTAATTCACGTCCAATTGGAGAGTGCGTTCCTGCTCTCTGTTATGCCGAAGGAGCTGCTCCTCGTTCACCATCATGCAGGTCGGAGGTAGAATCTGACCCAGCAGCCCTGGGAGCTACAGCTACAGCTGCTGCTCCCCAAGGAGTCCCAGACCCACCACTAAAACAGCGCTGGCTGCTTGAAAGCCTGTTTTGTGCTTAGCTGCTTTGTGATCTTCAAAGGCTCCACATGCGCAAGGAAATGAGACCTCGTGGCTATTCTTCCAGCGCAGTCCCTGATCCAGGCTTGCAGGTGGTTTATCCCTGATGTGTGCTGCTCCCCTCCTCTCAGCACCATCCTACACGTTGTCCTACAGCTCTGCTTTGGGGTGCAGGACCCTGGGATGCCCCAGAAGTGGCATGAAGTTGCTGCTGCTTCTTGCGCTGTCCCATGGCGCTGGAGGAAAGGGCGCTGGGAGAAGGGCCAGCAGAGGCTTGCCTGACTTTGTCCTGGTCGATCTTCTCACTGGGTTTCCCAGCAACACACCTGCCCCAAGGCTGGCAGCTGCCTGCATCCAAGCAGGTGCCTGGGATCCTTTGGCGTGCATGGCTGCTTGCTCCCTGCCTCTGGCCGGGGCCGGCGTCTCGGCTCCCCGTGGAGGCCACCGCGGGAGCGGGCTCTGGCCAGCCTCGCAGCAAGGCTGCTGCTTTGCTGCGTGCACCTTGAGCTGGGAATGTGGCTCTTTTGTTAAGAACTCGACTTGCCTCCCAGGTGCTTTTACCTCCCCTTCCTACATCTCTCTCTCCTTTCGAGGTTAGAAAAGTGATTTTTTTTTTTATTTTTTTAATTTTACTATTTAAGCTGGTTTAGCGTCTGCAGCAATGAGTGTTCCTGATAAACAGCCTGGGAGATCCAGAGAATAATCTCTCAGCTTGGTGACGGCAGAGGCGCATATCACAGCTGCTGGCAGCACGCAAAAAGCTGTCCTCATCTGCTGCGTGCTCTATCAGCCCAGGGAGGGGAAAAATTGCCTCAGTCCTTAATCACAGAATTTGAAATCCCAGCTAGTTTGCACCATTTATTTCCGTGGGTTTGCAGCATTGGTTTTAGCCTCTAAGAGAAAGGAAGATAGTTTCCACCCTCCAAGACCACCCTTTGCATGTAACCGCCCGCGAGGCCAGAGGGATATTTTTAGGCCTTGGGGGCTATTTTTAGGGGGAGGTGATTTGATGCAAAGGCCGCCCTGAGCCCACGTGTGCCGCAGCAGGTCTCCACTGTGCCGCGCAGCCTGGTTTGTCACTCCCTCCCTTGCCCTGTTTTGGTGTCTTGAGTGTCTCTCCAGCCCTGGTGTGGTGACAGAGATGTTGGAGGTGGCCCAGCCATGCCAGGTCCATGCATGGACAAGGCCACCGAGGCAGGGGACAGCAGCACAGGGCTGGTGGAAAAAGCTTGGTGATGGAAGGGCACCTCCGGCTTTTAGGCCGGCTGTGACTGATTTAATCTGTTTACGGCGCTCTTGGCCAGGCTGGCAGCCCACCTGCCATCCCCATGCACTGACACCTCGCTCACATGGGAATTATTGGCTTTGCCCCTTGCTGGGGCCATGGCTAGAAAATCCGCATCCTAGAAGTCTCTTTAGATGTGGACCTCAAGGACGCCTCCCCTCCTGCCCCACAGAACACATCATGGGATCTTTTTTCTTTGAGAGGGTCAGGAGAAAGCTGTATTTTTAGGCTGAAGTCACCAAACCCTGTTGGAACGGGCTGTTGTGTGGTCCGAAGGTTTGTGTAGCGCTGTTCTGGTCACTTGGAGGATGTGCACTGAATGCCATGCTTGTCAGTCCCCTGGTCCTGGAGCAGTTCCCAAAGAGGTGTCAGGGAAATACTGTAAAAAGGGTGGATGAAAGGACAGAAGAATATGGAGAAGGGCCAGAGATGCTTCGTTCTGGTCTCAAATAAACACCAGGGAGAAAGCAAGCTGCTCAAACTTGTCACTGCATCATAGCCAGGGTCAAGCAAAGCACTGGGTTTGTGGCATGGGGATAACCAGCGAGGCTGGCACCGATGTATTTGCATTGTCCAGGAAAAACGATAGACTAGTGCTGAACTGCAAGACGCTGCAGCCAAGCAGGCAGCATCTGCAACGAACCTCCATTTAGAGCACGTGAGACATGAAGCAGCAACGTCTGCCAATGGGCCCCAGGTAGTGGCTGCAGGCGTAAGGGTTTTGGGGTGACGTAGGAGAACGTACGTACCCCAATAACCCCGCGGTCGCTGCAACCCAACAGGCGGCTGCCAAGCGGAGTCAGGCTGGAAGGTGCCTCTTAACAGCGGGTGCGGAGCGAGACTCTGATCTGCGCTTAGCGCGGCTGCGTTGCAGGATGGCGCCGGCGAACGTGGGCTGTCACTTTTGACAGTTTGCTCAACATCACATTGGAAACGCAAACGCCCGCCATGGTAGAGACTGGTGTCAGAGTCACTGGAGACTTACTTTAATGAGACAGATAAGGCAAAATCAAACGCAAAGGAAGATACGGGGCTGGGGGAGCTGTCTTAAATACGACGCCGTGGTTTTTCTCTGGGAGAAGCAGCAGTTGCAAATGGCAGCAGCGTCGCTGGAGAGGTGATCGTAGGGGATGGTTATCTCACCTGGGCAGAGAGAAGGCAGGTCCTTTCCGGTGCCGTTTGGAAAAACCCTCCTCCCGCGTGTGTCCAAGGGTGAGATACGAAGCAGAGCCTCATGTCACACCTACCCGTCCTGAGGCACGTGACCGATTCTGTATTTACCCTCGTCGTCCCCTCGGGGCTCCCCTGTCCTTTCCCTCCAGTCGTCCGTGCTCTGGGGTGGGTTTCGAAGCGCTGAAGCGAGAGCGAGTGCTTTGCTGGCCGCGTCCCACGGGCTGACGGGAACCACGCGCTGACTGCAGCAGAGCTGCCGCGGCCGTCCGGGCTGCTGGCAGTTTATTAGAAACTTTCCATCGAGTTCAGAACATCTGAGCTGTTTCTGTAAAGATCCCGTGCCCTTTCAGAAGGCAGGGAAGGGGATGCTGCTCCAGTCGTGCCTGCTCCTGAGCAGAGAGAGTTTAACACAAAAAAAACCCCTCCTGGTTTTGAACAAAAACGCTCAGGCATCGACTAGCAACGTGAGCAGCATTGCTCAGGCAAATGGTGTTTACACCCCGAAGCCTTCAGACTTTCGAGCTCTCACCTGCGTCTCTGCAGAAACCCCTTGAGAAAATGTTACCGAACAAGGCAATATTTGGGTGGATAAATTGCCTAGAACAAATGAGCTAGAATTCATAGGATGCCATTCTTCATGTAATTAATATGTCACTCTTCAAGCAATCCCTGGGGAAAGGGCACACCCTGGAGAGGGAGACCCCCAGTCTGGCCGGGCTTGGAGACCGCTGGGTTGGGCTGTGCTCCCCGGGCTGAGCGTTGCAGCTGCAAACTCGCAACGCTCCCGCTTGCACGCGCTGCAGGGGTTTCTTGCCGTTCCTTCCCGTGCACACAATGGGAATCACAAACAGCAGCGATGCAAGTTTTTTTTTTGCTTTTCTTTCTTCAGACCCCAGGTGGAGGGAAGGGGCGATTTTGGCAATGCTTTAAGCTCGGCTGGTAAAATGGGGTGATGAGAAGGAGGCTTGGGGCTGCGTTTTTCTGCTGCTGCGTCCTGGCACAGGCTCACGGGAGCCGATTCCTCTGCCAAAGGCGTTTTGGGACATGTACCCTCAAGTCATCCTTGTTAGTCCCTCTTATGGCAGAGCTATTTCTGCCTCAACTTTCCAGCAAGCTGCCTCCAATGCTTCCCAGTCTAAAACCGTGCTGGTTTAGAGAGCTAGTTTCGCCCCCCCCCTTCCCTTTGGATGTCTCATTTGCATACATTTGCATAGCACACAGGTTGCTGGGAGGGGAGGAGGAGCTGGAGGAGCTTTATTCCTTCTCCCCTCCCCAGCAAAATTGTATTTATTCATTTAAATGTGGTGCTCCGCCGTTGCTAAGCGGGCTCGCTGCTCGCTGCGGTCCTGCTGGACGGCGGCCGCCCGCGAGGGGAGGCCAGGGCAGGGTTGGACGCGCTGGAGCCGCCCGAGCCTGAAAGCCCTCGGCCCCACTCGTTCCCTGTTTCCAAAAACTAACTTCCCCTGCTGGGCCCTCCCCGCTCCCAAGCCACCACTGCGTGTCCCAGTGTCGCCTTCCTGCCACCATGGAAAAAAAATCCTCCCCCCGTGCGCCAGTAGAGTGTCTTCCTGCGCTGGAGACTGATGTGTTTTGGAGGTGGTGCTGGGGTGAGGGAACTGACTTCTCAGGTCTGGGGTTTTGCCGTTGCCGACCAAGTTGGCAATGCAAACAACCCACCTTCCCCTCCAAAATCTGGGCAGCCAGAGCGCTTGGGTTTTGGCAGCGCATCTTCTCTTCCAGGGACACTCTCAGTGTAAAATGCTGTTAGGATCAAAGACAATTTGGGTGTAAACCTGCTGGAGTAGGCACTTGCTCTAGGCCCGTGCTGGCCTGTGTTTCCACGACGTCTCCTCTGTCACATCCTGCTTCTGGCTCAAAGCTCTCACCATCTGGCCCGGGCAGGTGTCCCAAGGCTTCCTCACCCCTGCTGCTCCTGTGTTGGGATGGGCTCGTGGAAGGGAAGCTCTGGGTTTTCGCCCTGGGTTGCTGGTTTCCTTTCCCCAGCACTCTGCTAGGCTTGCACTCTCCTGTATGGACCCTGTGGGGGTGTGGTCCCTTCCCCCAGTTGTCCTGAAGGGCTGGCCCAGTCTCCCATCCTTGGGATTTGTGGTGTTACAAATGGGAACAGCTTTTGGGGGGTGAGGGGGGAGCAAAACCTGTCAATAAGCAGCAAACCCTTTCCCTTGGGATACGTTTCATCGACCCTGGCAACAGCCCTTCCCATCCTGTTTGTCCTGAGCTTGGGGAAGGGGGGGACCTGGAGACCCTTGATTTCCATCCTGCCTAGAGCCCTACTCCTGTTTAGGGGAGGGGGCAGCTGGTGCTAACACGTTAGCTGGGATGTGGCAACCCACAAACTACCCCAGCCCTGTTGCCGTGCTCAACCATGAGTGTGAACCGCTGGGAATCGTACTATCAAGCTGATGAGCAGCAGCTATTTAAGTCTCGGTGTCTTGGTTCCTACTGTTGCCTGTGTTCTTGCTTGTACGTGAGGTTTGCCTTATGGGCCATCATTTCTGCTCTTCTTCTGAGTTACAGTTACCATGAGCTCTTTCACGGATCTCCCACGAACATACCCCACACTGAGGGAATCCAAGGTGTGCTTGCAAACTAAACTAAACTCATGCAGCCCCCCAACCTAATGTGTCCATTGCTTTCCACATAAGTTGTGTTTCTTCCTGGGTGGCTAATGTGACCCACACTGAAATGAGAGCACGTGTCACATAGAAGGAAACCCAGTGGGTGCCCTTGCATATGTGTCACTTTAGCTGGGCTCTTGGAGCTTGCAAGGAGCATGGTTGGACAGCTGTGAGCGAGGTGGCAATGCTGCAACCACCCGCCAGGGCAGGCACATGGTCCCGTGGTCCATGGTAATGCCAGACATTTGGCTGCCCCATGGCAGCATGCCTGGGCCTGGGCAGCTTGCTATGCCATGGGAACTTCTTGAACTCATCGCTTGCAATTCTCTGACCATCCCAAGCAGTCAATAGTCATGGTGGGGTCTGCATGCACATAAAGTTGATCTTTGTAAAAAATATTTAAATAAGTGGGTCCAACCAACTCCTCTGTCTGATTCTTTGCCCTTCTTGGCCTCAGGCAATTCCCTTAGGTCTTTGCTATGATGTTGTTTGCTGTAAGAGGGATTAAATCAAGATATCTATTTACTGACCTACCAAGATGGAATGGAAAGTTAGCAGAACATCAACGTTGGGGTATTGGGCTATCACCATCTGTGCTGCATGAACTGTGGGCTCAATCAATCTTGAATTCTTCCTCCCCCAGGACAAGAGGAGGAAGAGAGACCAGCCCATGTGCATGGTTTGGAAAGATAGACTGGGGAAGGCAATGGCTGACTGTCAGTGTGAGGGACGAGGGGAGGTAAGACAGGACTGTTCCTCAACAAGACGGGGTGCTGATGCCAGGGTGGGAAGAAGGCCGACAGCAGAACCGCATAGCCGCCTGGAACGTCTCGCACCTGGCTGGAGCTTTAATTTTTTATGCTAACTCCTGTTTGCAATGACCGTGGTATTCTGGTTCCTGTTATTTAAGAGCGCCGAGGCGAGTTAGTGAGCTGCTGGCTGTGCTAAGAGCTGCATGTAAGCAGGCAAGGTGAAGGGCTGACAGGCTGTGGCTGGCTCAGCACAGCTCCACTGCGAACAACCCCACCGTCTCTGAGCTCCACGGAGGCAACCAGGCAGGGCAGGCGAGGGAGGGCTGTGCTCTGCCCTCACCAGCCTCAGGCTGGGGAAGCTAGATCTGGGCAGTGAACGCGTTGGGGCTTTGCAGACCTCGGTGCTGGAGATCTTTAAGATCTGGGCTCAGCTCATCAAAATCCAGAACCAACTTTGGGGTGACTACTGCAGTTACCCCATCAGCCTGGATGCCCTCGAGTTTCGCTGCAGCCTGTCTCCAGCACTGGCTCCCGGTGTGGACGTGGACCGCTCTTTGCTCCGGTGCCCTCTTGCTCGAGGAGCTTTCCAAGCAGCACGGCTCAGAGGCTGTTTGTCTTCAGCTTGACCGTTCCTCCGCCTCCCCCGCCCTGTCTCCTCCACTTCCTCATTCTCAGTGTCGGGTTGAGCAAGAACAGAGCGGAGCCTCCTCGGGATCAGGGTGAGGCCGTGGGGGCCTTGAGTTCCAAGTTCCTTTTTTTTTTTTCTCCCCCTTCTTTGCTGTACACACAAAGCTGGGCTATGATGAAACTCCAGCCCTGTCTCAGTTGCAGCGTTCATGCACAGCACATGCTGGAAATAATTGTCCTTGGTAGAGCTCTGCAAGCTGCAGAATGATTTAACTGAAAAGAGGTGGAAAGGGCTTTTATTTCTACACGCTGTGCTTTAGTCTCATGCCAGCCCCAGGTTCGTCTACAAGGTGGATGGGAGGCAGACGTGAGCTCGGGCCCTCTGCACCCCAAGCCGTGGGCCATGAGCCAGCCCTGACCCAAAAGCTGTGTGACCGTGTCCATGTAGTGCCGAGCCTGAGTTAAGGTATCTGCTGTTCAGCAGCACTTATTACCTTGGGCTGGACATGGCTTTGATCTGTTCAAGCTCAAGCAGAGCAAGCCGTGTCTGCCTGCAACGTGCCGTGGAGCATCGGCACCGGAGTGGGCTCAGTACAAACCCTCCTGGGAAGCGCCCTATTGATTTTTCCAAATTTGGGATCAGGTGCTGCAGTGGGAATTTCAGTAGGTGCCAGGTCCTGCTATGGCAAATATGTTGGGTGCACACTGTATGCAGGCTATTCCTCCAAACCTGGCCTTTTATTTACGTGCCTTAACTAAATAGCCAATGATTTAGTACGTCTCACTTTACGTTTTCTAGCTGTGCAAGCTAGCTGATGAATGCCTGCTAGTAATGTCCAGTCCTCCACATTATTCTGATAGGCACAGAAAAGCATGGTAGCCTGAAAGGGGAGGATTGACTCTGGATCCAGGTCCCGAAGTTTTGGAGATGTTTAGATGAAGGATTTTGTTTGAGCTGCTTTAAGGAAAGGAGCAGCACATGGAAAGGAGTATTGCACACTCAGCACCATTCAGGATATAGCTCATTCTTCTCATATTTTGCTCGTGATTCAGACTTCTCTTCTCTTCTCTTCTCTTCTCTTCTCTTCTCTTCTCTTCTCTTCTCTTCTCTTCTCTTTTTCACAAAATAGCGTAGCAGAATTTGTCAGACTTTTTTTCTCTTTGGTGGAATATTTGTCCATAAAAACATTTGGTTTTCTTCAAGCTCGCTTCGTTTTCCAAATGGCCAACCCAGTCCTCTATAAATCTCCATAGTTTTCTGCCATTGGTCACCAGGGATCTCTATTTTTGCCTGTGTCGGCTGACTTAGCTCTTTGCGGTTGGTCAAGGTCAGATGTGGCAGTTTCCCGATCCAATTGGGTAAAAGCCCAGATCCTTTTGCCATGAAAGCTCACGGCTGGTGGTACAACCATCCATCCCTTGGTGAGCACCTGCTTGCCACTGCTTTTTTGGTTTTACCAGCTTCTGTTTCCTGAAGAAGTGCCAGTCAGGGCGAGGAGGAAGAGTACATGCAACCTCTAAATCTGTTTTCTCCTACCGACTCAGTAAGATGTGATCTCATGTGTGTTCCTCGGAGCGGTGCAGGAGGCGGCTCTTGCATTATTTACTCTGCTCTGGAGATGGAGCCAGACTTGACCTGGTCTAATTCAGCTGCAGTCAGTAGAGCTGGGGGCGAACCGCTCCTAGCAATGCCATCGGAGTCGATGGGCGCGGGGTCAGATTTCTTCCTGGCGTAATTCTCGTGCTTCAGCAGAGCCCGGCCACGCTCCCCTCGGTGCGGTCTGAGCCGCGCTCAGCGGGGGTGAGTGCAGCTTCCCCGCGCGGCCGCCGGCGGGGAGGCTGCGTGCCCGGGTGGCTCGAGCCGGGCCGGGAGGCGAGCCCGTCCGGCGCGCTCGGTAGCCGGGCAGAGCCAAATTCTTGACTTTTGGCCCTTTGGAGCGCGCCGGTCGCCCTGGGGAAGGCGTGGGGCGGGACGGGGCAGGCTTGGGGTGCGTTTTTTGTCCCCCCCCGCTCCCCTCGCCCATGGGAATGGTCCCAGCGAGACCCTCTGCGCGGTAGCGAAGGACTGGGCCCCCCTCCTTGCTCATTAACGGTGGTGACCGTTGGACGGGTCCGGGGGTGCCGGTGCTGGGGGACCCCTTCCTCCTGCACAGACGTAATCACCCCTGCGGGAAAACCTCCGGCGCTGGGTTTCTGTGCCCCCCCCCAAAAAAAAAACACAACCCCAATTCCTGCATCCCCCCAAACCGCACTCTCCCTGGCTGCTTTTATTTCTAACCTCGGCTCGCTTTGCCTCTCCTCCCCTCCCTTCCTTCGCTCCATCTCCCTCCCTCCCTCTCTCTGGGGGGAAAAAAGGTCATTGCGCAAATGATTAGTCAGAGCTCAGTTGCTGTAGCAACCAGCTGCTGTAACTGGGACAGGCATGCATCGAGGACAACGGAGAGGTCGACCATTAGCGCGGGCTGGCGAGCCCAGCCTTTGTATCCGCTTTCAAGAGGCGGCGAGCGAGCGTGGCGGCCCACGGCCCCCCGCTCCGCTCCGCTCCGCGCGGCGCGCCGAGCCCCCGGCCCGGCCGCTCGAGCCGCCGTCACGAGCTTCCTTCCGCGCGCCGTTCCCGGCTTCGCGCTCGCCGGCGGAGCCCACGCGGCCCGGAGGTTCGCCGGCGGCTCCTTTCGGCTTCGCGGGGCCCCCGGCCCGGCGCGGCTGCTCCGGCCGGCCGGCCGGCGGGTTGCTTCCCCCCTCGGCGCGGGGGAGCTGGTGGTGCCGCTCCGAGCAGGGGTGCAGGGCTCCAGGGCCTCTCGCGATGGCCCTCGCCTCGGGCCGAGTCTCCCGGTCCTGCAGGAGCGACCAGGCGTTCGCTGCGTGCTGCCTATTGCCGTTTCGAGACGACTGAGGTCCCTCTGCCTTTGCCTCAGCTGAGGAGTCTCTAAATCCTCTGTGTCCTTCCCCAAGCTCTGCCCCAGCCTGGCCTTGGCAGCAGCCCTTCGGGGGGAGCAGGGATGGGGCACATCCGTGGGGGGTATCAAGGGGTTTTCCCGTGGAGGCTGCTGGATGCAGCCGGGCTGGGGTGGCCTTTGTGATCAGCCCCAAGCCCAGCCCATGCAGAGGGACCGAGCAAGGCCAACCACAGCGGTGGGACGCTGTGCCAAGCTACAACACTGGGGAGGCTGGAGAGGGGACCTCATTTCTTTCTGTGCACTGGGCAGTGCTGGCTGGTTTCAAGCAGCTTGAGCTAGCTTCAGTTCTTGGACAACCACATCCTACAGTCTCTCTCGCGCTAGACCTGGTCTTCTACCAGTGAGGTGGACAAGGGAGGGCTGCACCAAGCTGCAGCACTTTTCTGAGCCCTCTGCAGCACCACTTCTTCCTTATGCAGGCCCTAAAACCTTGCTGCATGTGCCCTTCAGAGGAGTGGGATCTGCTGGGACCATGTGGAGTCTCCAGGTGGGCACAGGACAGGGCTCCAGGGGAGCCCGCGAGGGAATCAGACCCTGCAGGAGCCAGCCTGTTGCTGGGCTGGTAGGTCTGACTGCTGTTAAGTAGCTGTGACCTCCTCGAGGAGAGCAGAACAAAGCCATGCTATTCAATGGACTCGTGCTTCAGGGCAAGGAGAGCTGGAGAGTCTTCTCCATGCAAGCCTGGGGTGAGCAGGGATCCCTTTCCATCGCTTGTGAGCAGGTATCAGCCTGCCCGGGCGTGGGGTGCGGGAGCCCTGCCGTCTGCTGCCTGTCTGCGTTTCTGCTCTTTGCCTCGCACATCAGTCCTTTGGGGTCTGAATACTGCTGTAGCTGTTAGCATGCACCGCGTGGCTCTTTGCACAAGCTGCTCCTCGCTCCGTGCGTGTCCAGCAATGATTTGGGGCTGTGTTGTCTGGGGTGGGTATGGAGGGAAGATGGGCCTGTGCTTGCAGAGTGCTTCGAGATCCCCAGAGGGAAAGTGCTAAAGAAGAATAAAGTGTTGTAGCAGTTTGAAGCTGGTATCAGCACTGCTGGGATGGGACGTAAAACCTCAACAGAAGCATCTGGGAAAGCAGAGTGGGCTCTGGGCAGGATTTCAGGAGTGTCTTGGGTTTCTTGTTCAAGTCTGAGCTCTGTGCATCCATCTCAGAAGCTTTAAGGTGGTGTCCTCAGGCCTAGGACATGATTTAGTCTGAGTATGTGGGAACAGCAGGATGCAGAAAATGGCTTCCAATAAACATGCTTCCTTTGGAAGAGGAGGGAAATTGCTGAGATGTGCTACAAGTCTTCTAACTATCCTGGGTCTCCTCTTGATTACAAAGAGAGAGACAGCCCTGCACTGTGGCTGGGAAACAGGGACCCACCCTTGGACTTGGCAGCATTTGTGGCCGCACTTCTGAGCCCCGATTTCCCAGCTCCCCATCGCCATGGATGGGGAGGGTGCCACGTGCTGTGCCTTGCCTACCAGAGCACTGCTGCTCCCCTCCGTTTGGCTAGCTCTGGAGATTTACCTTGGCTTGCGGCATCTCCTTTCCCTAAAGCCTTGGCTTTTGAAGTTGTGTGATTATGGAGCACTGTCAGGGTTTTTTGCTGTTTTAAGGGTTTCTTACCTCATGGTTGCAGAGAAGGACTTAGCTGCGTGACATAAGAGTGGCCTAAAGGCTCAAAAGCCAACATGGAAATAAAAACAAGCCTACTGGACTCCTTTCTTTTTTCTTGCAAATCTCATTATTGTAAAGGCTTTTGTCTGATTTTTTCTAGGGTTGCCTGGAAATCTTTAGATCTGAATGCTCTGAGCTGGCCATATTGTTTCTGTATATTATTTACCTTCCATATTGTAGTCATATTTTCCTTTGGAGGTGGTGAGTAAAACATGCAGTTTCAGACTAGCTGACTAATATTTCAGGTTATCAAAGATGACAAAGAAAGAATGAATGAATGTAAGGCCTCCAGGAGAGGGACAAACAGCCCAGTGACTCATTCTAACAATCCACATTTGAGCCTGAAAACAAAAAAATGGTGCCTGCTTCTTGCTGCCTCTTTCAGTGGGCCAGGAGACTACTTCCAACTGGGCCGGGCCGCTCTGCTTTTAGTTACGGGCTGGCACTTGGCATTGCCACTCTTTTGCTCTACATCTCGCATCTTCAGCAGCCTGAGATTGTATTGTATGTTGAACCTCCTCTTCTACAACTTTGTCTGAAACCTTAGGGAACAATTTGCACCTTTGCAATGTCCTGCAGCCCTTGAGTCCTGCCATTTCAGTACGTGTTGTGTGAAAAGGGATTCCTTTGCTTTTACCTGATCTGTCCTCTGGCCTGCCCTGTGTTGATAGGGAATGGTTCCTGGTGGTATGGGCGCTCTGCGAAGTGAGGAGGGCTGGCATGGGTAGGAGAGAACATTTAGGCTTTTCTCCCTACAGATGATGTCCCATAGGGGCTTCAGGCGAGGCGTGCTCTCTGTGATGAGTTGGGAGCACAGGATTATAGACAGCTTATTGGTTGGAAGTGACAGTGGAGGGAAGGGCTGAAGGCATCCTTGTCCATCAAAGGGACTCAGAGTTACCAGGCCCTGCGGCAGAGGTGAATGCAGTCTGAGGGTAGAGCAAAGCTTTAATGCCATTTGGCAAAGCTCTGTTTGAGGTCTCATTCATACCACTTTTGTACCACCACTGTACTGCATTTGATTGGGAACTATCCAGGGAGCAGGATGGCATTTGCAAATCTCCTTTGCAGAGCACCCCGAGAGCAGGGTAGGATGTGACGCTGGCTGACCAAACCTCTCTGCTGGACCCTGAGCTCTGGTCTCACAGCTTCATGGACAAGTGTGTGCACAGGATATCCTGAGTGTGGGATGCAGGGACACAGCTGAGACACACTTTGGAGATCTGGGTTCTCCCGTCAGTTCTGCTGATGACCTACTCTGCCTCTTCTTCCTTCTTGAAAAGAGCTGCAATAACCCTGGCTCCACCAGTGCAACCAGTGGATACAGCTGGCTAGTGAGCATAGTGTCCATTTGTGCTGAGTCTGGATTTAAAGTATTAGATGGGCAAATAAGCACAAACAGGAAAGGAGTGAAGCCTTTCCTTTGGTTTTATTCTCTTAATAAGCTTTTACTCCTCCACAGAAATGTAGTTGTGAGTATTTGTCAGTGATTGCCATCGAAACAGGAGAAAATCTATAACCTGGGGTCAGGCCCCCTTTCCAGGCGTTCATGTCATGAGATTCCCTCCACCTCCCCTCTAAAACCACAGGGAACAGCCCTTGTGCTCAGCATTTCATCTTGCTGACATTGTTCTGCTGTAGCCTTTGTCCGCGAGGTCTCCAGTGGATGTTAGTTGTCGGTGGTGAAGAGCTGGAGTTGCATCCTGGAGATGCCACGGGTCTGAGGAACTAAAAGTGACCCTGTTGCTGCTGAACCCCTGACGGATTAGTCCCACTGTGCCACGTTGTGCAGGCTCGAATCGACGGTGCTCCCGGTATGTACCCTGCCGTGACTGGTGTCCGACGATGCTCTTCACTGGAGTACGTCAAGGGAAATCCACCACAGAGTTAATGCATGCTCCAGTTTCAGTCGTTCTTTTTGTTAACGTTTTTGGCCTCGTGCCACTTGGAAAATGCAGGCAGTGAGTGCTACAGGCCAACTGGGAATTTTTTCAACAAAATGGCTTGTCATTGGAAAGGACAGTTTGCCCAAATGGGAAGCATTTTGCTATCACGTATTAATGTGGTGGTCACTCAATGTGGGGAGAAGCCCAGCTGCTCTTGCTGGCATATAATTCAATTTTCCCTTCACTGAGGGTGCCAAGGGAGCATTAGGAAGTAACTCACTCCCAAAGACCACTGGGGATCTAGGGATTTTGCTAGTGCTTTGGTAGATCTCTGTTTAATGCGTTAGTGGATGGGTGCTGGGCTTGCAAGGCCCAGGAGAGATCCTGCCCCCACATGAGACATTTGGAGTTTGCCGTTGATTCAGTGAAGTCTCTCACGGGCTGGATGGGTAATTCAGTGTCCTTAAAAACTCACCCCATCATCTGCTGTGGCAACCTCTGCATGGATGGCGATACCTGCTCATGGCTGAGAACTGAATTTGATCTGGCCCTGGGGACACAGGCAAACACTGAAAGTTGGGTGGGCTGAAAAAGGAGAAAGCACCTCTGCCCAACCTGGGCCTGGTCCAGGCTTCAATTGGCTTTAGTTAAGCATAGCATTGAGAAAGGACTTCTGGATTTAGGCATCTCCATTTTCTGTCCTTGCAGAAATGCGTTTCACATAGCCTTTGCTTCCTCCTGGCTGCTCGTTATCTTTAACAGCGTTTCTGCCTCCTCTCAGTCTTGCACTGTTCAAGGCTGCTGGTGCAAGCTCAGCTTTTGGCTTATACCAGTTCACTTGAGCGGTACTCTGTGTAAGTCAGGTAGGGGTTATTTCTTGTGTCTGTGCAAAAAATCACTGAGAGAGGAGCCGAGGGGGTGGGATGCCCGTGTCCTGCCCCCTGCTGCGCTGGGCACCTGGATCCCGCCGGAGCTCCGGTGCAAGGAGACCTGACTTTGGCCTTCCTGGCTTCTTCACCCGGGCACAGATGAGACCTCAAAGGCTCGGAGCCGCGTGGGGAGAGCGTGCCCGCGTGGGGGAGCTGTACCTGCCTGCGAGGGGCCGGGCCTGGCCCAGCTCTTCGACAGTAGGCAGGAAAACCACGTCCGTGTGGGATCGAGCATCCAAACGGCACAAGGGGAATGACGCAGCAAAGGTGAAATATCAAAGGGAGAAGGGAAGTGCATGGCAGGAGGAAGGGAAATGGATGAGAGAATAGCCGGATCTGACCTCACCGGGGCGCGAGCAGGGTGGGGAGACCGACCGCCCGGATGAAAGGGAAACGGGAAAAGGATACGGCTGGGACAGGCCACGGCGGGCAGCCCCGCCGCAGCCCCGCGGCCGCCTTGGTGCTCCGGCTCGGCGCTGCCCCGCGCCGGGCGCGTCCCGCGGGCAGCCGCCCGGCTGCACCTTGGCCTTGCTCGCCAGACCGGGCTCGCTGCACATTTCAGGACACGGCAGAGCCGGCTTCAGGGAGCCCCGGCTCGTTTTAGGAAAGCGCGGGGCAGATTGCGAGCTTCGAGCCTTCCCGGCGCCCGGCAGCGTCGCGGCCGTCAGGGCCGCCTGCTGAGACGCGGCACCAGCCATCCCCGGGTAGCCGCCGTCCTTTCAAGCGCTTTCGGCTGTGCCTGGGGACGGCTGGCATTTTTTTGCCTGTAAAGTTTTATTTTTAGCAGAAAAACCAGCCTTTAAAAACAAATGCGTGCAAACTTCTCGTGAAAAATTCTCAACAAAATGGGATTTTTTTTCTTCTTCGCAAAATCTCTGACATTTCTACGTGAAGGTTTTCTCCTGCCTCTCTGCTTTCCCCCTCAGTCTGCAGTGAATTTTTTTCCTTTTCTAAGTTGCCCTGTTTTCGTCCCTAAGAAATGCTTTTTCAGGACAAGAAATAGCAAATATAGGAACTGTTTTTTTCTGAAATGTTCCCTATTTTTTGAAAAGAGATGGAAAACATAGTTGAAAATTTTACAGAAAAATGCCAGTAAAATAGAAATTAATTATTTCAGTTGCCCTCCCCCAATTTTTTGAACTAATTCTGGCTTAGTCTAAACTTCTGGAGTGGAAGGAGTGGGCCAATAAGTGTCAAAGAGCAGCTCTTAACTCTTTTTTTATTTAAGGGGAAAGACTTTTCCATTGAAGTTAAGGTCTACAAGACCCTCTTCCTTTTGGGCTGGAGAGGAGTCCTGAGAGCTCATGAAGTTGTTGCTATCCAAAAGCGAACAGCTGGAAGGCTGCTCGGTTCTTCTGCAGTGGCTGATGGTGGGACATGGAGAAATCATGTGGGCTTTGCAGAGTCCATCCCTGGGGACAGATGAGGGCTGCAGGAAGGCTGGGATCGACCTGTCAGTAAGTCAGAGTAGATGTGAGGGCTCTGGAGCAGCACATGAGAAACCACAAGTCCTGAGGTCCGTGCCCAGCTCTTCAGCATGCTTGCTGGGTGATTTGGGGAAGTCCCGTATTTCCTCTTTGCCTTCGTTTTCCTTCCTGAGAACAAGCAATGCTTTCTTTGCGTTTGTGGGCTTAGTTAGTTAATACCTTTTGAGTGCTCTGAGTTGCCACAGGGATTTGATCTGCCACTGCAGTGATTGGATGGGTGCAAAGGACAATATTTTTCCTCCTAGGTTAGAAGAGCAGCTACTGGTTCATAGGAGTTGAAGGCACCAGAGGTGCAGGTGCTTCTGTCCTCAAAAATGAGGGTTATCTGCACCCTCTGGCACCCAGAAATGGCAGCATCCAAACCCACAGCCACATTTCAGAAGTTTATGCCTCGTGGTGCATCTGAGAGGGTCTTATCCAACCCAGCTGGGCCAGCTCTAGAGAGTTCATGCTACTTACCTGGGGATGTGGCATCCCTGGATAGTGCTCATGGCCCTTATGGATATGTACTCAGCCCATTTTTGCTGGTACTGGAGACTGCAAATTTTGTGGAGTCAATATAACGAAATGGTTGGGGATCTTGAAGGCTGCAGCAGCACCTTCCACTCTGAAAGTCTGGACTCTGCAGTACCGTAGACCTAATTTTGCCACCCAAATTAACATTGTTTCCCCAAAATCCCATCAGAGCAGATGGTGCTGCACTGCCTGGTGTATCCCCTTCCATCAGCTCAGGAGGGAGTTTGCTGGGGGACGTCTTGGGAAGGGTCTCATGCTTGTGTGCATAGCTTGTGGGAGCTGCTATGAATCTCTCTTCCCAAACAGTAGTGGAAATATCGCCGCTCGGAGGAGGTGGCTGTCTGCAGCCCATGTGGAAGCCTTGCAACCCCCAGCTATGCGAAGTCAGGGCAAGGAAGGGAAGCAAAGCAAACACACTTCGTCCAGGCAATTTATTTTGTGCCGGGGTAAGGGAATTTTCTTTTTGCCTCAGACATGCGATGAGTGTGTTACTCAGTCATGACTCGAGAACTTGTGAGCAATAAAGTCATCCCAAAGTCTGCCAAAAAAATCTTCTTAGCACACCCACCTCATCACACGTTCCCACTGTAGATACTTCAGTGTGATCTGCCGCTGAAATGTGGCCACCTCTAGGGAAGGATGAGGTGGCCATCCAACAGCTTGCAGTGATGGCCAATGGACAAAACAATGTGGCCAGTGCTGGGGACCATTTGCCAGCAGCAATACAAAGTTGGTGGCTGGGGTTCGCTCCCAAATCCAGGAGAAAGCAGGGTTGGAAGGGGTCTGGAGAGGCTGTCTAGTCTGGCGTGATTAATTTTCTCCCACAGTCTGGGCTGGATCTCAGGTTTGGGATGCTGGTTTTGACCTTCTGGGGCAAGTGAGACCAATCTTAGTGGCACTGCACATTTCCTCCTGAAACCTCCATGTGGTGGAGAGCCGTGGGGCATCATCCATGGAGACCTCTGCAAAAGGGACCTTCACGAGCAGCTCATGGAAGGCCTCCAGCCTCTGTGAGCTCTTGGGTCTACCCATGGGGCCTGAGCCGACACAGCTGGTGTTGGCTGGACATGAGGTTTTGGGGCTGCAGAGCCCCAAATTGGCCCCTCCTGCTATTCGGGATGTAGCTGGAGGTGGCAAACGGTGGTGTTGCACCTCTTCCAGGCTGGGTGGTGGTGGTGGTGGTGGGGGATAATGGGATTTGCTGGCGATGGGAGTCCAGCTTTGGGGAGATAAGAAACAACCCTGTGTCGAGCACTGACGGGGTGGGGGGCGGGCGGGATGCAAGGGTGAGGGACACCATCGGCAGCATCCCCTCCCACGTCCCCTCTCGCCCAGGGGAGCCAGGTCTGGGCAGGAGCCCGTTGCCTGAATTGCTGGGGTAAAAACTGCCTCTGCACTCGCCTCCTCTCCCCCCCCCCTTCCCAGCGACGAGGCTTTTAATAATTGATGGGCTGATAAATAATAGATCTTGTATTTGCTCCCTCGCTTTCCTGCGCCGGGGTGTGCGCGCTCGCAGCCTGGCGGTGCTGCATTAGGGTTACGGGGACGGGTGCGCGCGCGCGTGTGTGCGTGTGCGTGTGTGTGCGCGTGTGTCGGCCCGGGGAAGGGAGCTCTGCAGCGGGGAGAGCATTCCGGGGAGATAAAGGGCTGGTTTGATGTGTGCTCATGTGGCGGGGCTGTTTTGCCTTGCATGCCTTTCTCTTTTGCTTTATTTTTTTCCTGGAGTGAAGCCTGGCGCCAGCAGTCTGGAACCAGCCTGACAAGCTTTTGAGTTATGGAAAGGGGGAGGAGGGGGGAGGAGAGAGAAAGAGGGAGCGAGAGAGGCAGGGAGGAGGAGGGCGAAGGGAGAGGGAGGCAGCTGGGATGGGGATTATTAGGGGAGAACAAGGCGGCTGGGCTGGGGGCTTGCGGGGAGGGGGCAGAGCTGGCTTCGAGCAAATGGTTCAAAGGCGATTTTTGCATGGGGGGGGGAGAGGGGGAATTGAGTCATTTTGGGCATGAAACGCAAACCTCGCCGCGTCAAGGAACAAGGAAGTTTTTTAAAGCGCCAATTAAAGGGCTTGGAGAGGTCCGGGGCTTTTAAACAGCCTTGGAGGGGGGGTCCTGGCCGGCGTTCAGGCTGCCGTCCCATCAGGACATTCCTTTCTGCTGAACGCTGCTGCTCCCGGCCCTCTCCTCCTCCTCCTCCTCCTCCTCCTCCTCTCCCAAGCTGCCGTCGAATCCTTTCCAAGCCCCGCGTCCGAACCCGGGGAACTTTGCTCCGTTTCATCTCGCGCCGCCTGCCTCCCCCCGCTCCCCGTTCCCCGGGCTGCGCGCAGCGCTTTGATCCCATGCCGCTCGCAGGGAGAGCCCAGGGACCGCGGGGCTCCAGGCGGCCCGCGGCCTCGCGGGCGAGCTCCCCTCCGCAGGCGAGCTCCCCTCCGCCGGCCCCTGGCTGCCGCTGCCGAGAGTCGCCCTGATAGATGGAGACCCCCCGTCCGCCTCCGTCCTGCTGCCCGGCGCCGAGAGCCGGCGGGGGGCCAAGGGCACGTCGCCCGGTGGCGGGAGCACGCTCCCCGAACGCAGAGGGTGCAAATACCCCGCGGGCGCTGGGGTGCTCTGAGCGAGGAGGTGGGTGCCAGGCAGCGAGGGCTGCAAGGCACGGGCACGCCGGGGCCCACGAGGGCTAGCGCCGCGCAGCACCCATCGGGAGGGCTGCTCACGAACGGCTCCAGCAGCTTTTGTCACACCGCCAGAAGCACGTCCAGAGTCCCATGCAAGCGTGCAATCAGGAGAAGCCTGCTCGAGCGGGGTTATTGCAGGAGAGGGTGGAAGAGCCCCATGGCACGTCCCCCCCACCGATCTCGCAGCGTACCGCGCGCGCCCGGCGGTGCCAAGCGCGGTAGCTTCTCCGCTGCAACCCTCCGCGCCCCTGCCTCGGAGAGGGGAGCGGGCCGCGGCGCGCCGGTGAAGCGGCTTGCCTGGGCTCCAGGGGGAAATTCAGAGCTCTGGAGAGGGGACCGGGATTTGGAGCTGGCTTTTCAGGGGCTTTGTTTTGTTTGGTTTCAGCGCAGCCTATTTAACTCCGATGACTGGCAAATGTTTGGGAGAAAGGAGCTCTTTGTTAAAGACTGAACAGCCTCAGGTCTTTAAGTCAGCCTGTGTGAAGAGCCGGTATGTGGGCTCTGAGAAGTTGAGACATCCTAGGGAAGGGCAGATTTCACATTGCTCATACCTCTAAAGGGGAAAATGAGAGGTAGGGGTTCATAAATCCGGCTTCCAAACAAAATCACAACTAAAACCCCTGTGAAGCACCACCACTGTCTGCCAAGCCTTTGTCTTCGTAGAAGAGATGGAAGAGTGAACACCCAGTTTTCTGAAATCTCCATTACAGGTTGCCTACAAGCCGCAGTGTTCAGAAAAAAATACTTCTTTCTCTGTGTTTCCAGGAAGCAAAATGTTGCCCTCCGCTGTTTGCAACATATCTGGAACACAGAGCTTGCAATGTCGGAGCCCGATCGGTGCTTTGCTCCGATACCACGTCACCGGTGGTGGACGGAGCTGGGTGATTCAGAGGGTGACAACTCTGACCTAGCCTATAGGTGCTGTGGGTGGCAGTTCAGCACGGATCTACGAGAGACCCTTGCTCAGCTGCTGCATCCAAACGCCCCTAAGGGAGTTTCCTCGGCTCGCAGGGTGATTGCTCCCACCCTGACACGTGAGCGCAGGACTGAAACCTGGTGCTTGCGGGACTGGGTGCAGCTCTGGCTTTGCTTCTGACTGAGGTGGGTCCTTTGAAGACCAGTCTCCTTGCAGGGCGTTTCATGGAATAACAACCCCAAGCAGCCAAGTTGCACATTCTTAATCCAAATTCCTTGATTTTCTCCCTTTCCTCTGTTTCCCTTGGTGACTATTTAATTTCTTTTTCCATTTTATTTTCCTAATTTCTTATCTTCTTTCTCTCTACTGAAGCATGCTGGTAAGCTTGTCCTCCACCTCCTCCTTGGCAGAGATACAACACAGGCTGATCCATAACATGGGTAGGTTTTCATAGACCATATAAAATGTTGAGAGTCCTAAACGAGTACATGGAATAATTGATTAGGAAACTGAGGCACAGACTCCTTATCTGGGTGAAATGAAGTTGGCTTTTAGGGCAGAAGTCTTTGCTAGATGACACCGTTTCCCTTGGAAACCTACTCGCCTTTGCAGATCAGGTCCCTTTGGGCTCTTTGCATCTCTAACTCGAGACACTGCTGAGAGGGAGACAACCCTCTTCTGCTTCTCCTAGCCAAGAAGGGCGCAGGCGCAATGGCACTTCCTGAGCGCAGAACTGGGGATGACGATGGGGACGGAGCCCCGCGGGCCATCACCAGCCAAGCGCCTTGCTGCTCGCACGAGAGCGCAGCGTGCTGGAGGCAGCGGGCGGAAATAAAACGTAATTCTGGGCTGCTGGAGCTGAGGAGAGAGAGAGATGAGTCTCGGTGAGGTTCCTCTTCCCAGCGCCAGCCTCACCTTTCATATTCTAATGCCTTGCCTTTGCCTGATTTGTGAGCTCTCGGGAGTCCTGCTGGGAATTCGCTCTCACGGAGGCACACGCCGCCGTCCCTCGGTAAATTACACAGAGATATAATGAAGGAGGAGAAATCAGTTACTCTGTGACTGCGACTCCCCAGGGGACCTTAATTCAAATATTTGTGGAGCTGAGCAAGTGGGGCGTCGGGGAGCCGCGGAGCTGGAGTGTCTCTCGACAGGTTTCTCGCAGGTGGTTGATGCAGGGGGCACGAGGGCGGGGATGGCGAGGCAGTGCTCCGGGCTGCCGGATCCATCCCCAGTGGCACTTTTGGCTCTTGCAGGTGCTTTGGGTGTTGCAAGCTAAGAGGGAAGGTGCTGGGGAAAGTTGGGACCTTGATTCGGTTGCAGAGCATGGTGCCACAGTTGCATGGGTCTGCTCTGTGCCTGGTGGCTGCAAGCAATGTGGGGTGATGGGGGGGATCCACCCATGTCCCACAGATCTAAGTGAACGAGTGAGACCAAATTTCCCCAGGCCCCAGCACCCTGGGCAGAGCTGGGGGGAGGGGGGGTTCAACCCCCTTGCTGACTGCACCCAAGACCACTAGGTCTGATTTTATCCCATGGTAGCTGCTCGGCCATGCCTAGTGGCAAGGTCATGGCATGCTTTCGTCCACTTCAGCCCGACAACGGCTGCTTGGAGAGCCGGGGAGTGCTCATCTCTGAGTGGGGTGGGGGCTCAGATCCTTCCACGTGGAGCGTGATGGAGAGGAGCTGAGGGTGGTGGCATCCACCTGGTCCAACTGTCTTTGCCGTTCAGAGCTGCCTTCACACTAGCGGCTGTGCCATTGCCTGAGCTCTCCGAAATACTGCTGTTGCCGGCGATGATGCGACCAAGTGTGCACGTACACAGCGTTCCTTCTCCCGCCGCCCGGGTGCACGCGTGCTCCGCGCATGCCTGCGTGCACGCATGCAAACTGTCCTGTTTGACACGGGGCCTCTCTGCTAATGTGCTGGCGTCACGCACCCAATGCACTGGGGTCCCATACGCGTGCACACATGTCGCTCCAAACCGGAGCGGCACCCGAGGCACGTAAGTTGTGTCTCTGGGTGCCAGGGCTCTCGCACGCTGTTGGGGCAATCCCACGGCCACCCCTGCAAACCTCGCTGCGCCGGGCACGTGCGCAAGGCACGCGCAGCCTGCCCCCAGTGCAGCTCAGCTCCTTGCACGCGCAGCGCCTTTGGTTCGGCGTGCACACACGGCTGTGTACGGATCTGCGGCACACCAACTGTTGGGAAGGGGGAAAAAAAACAGATTCAACTGAGAGAGAAAGAGGGAGAGGTGGGGGGAGAGAGAGAGAGAGAGAATGACAGACTGCAATCCCCCTTGAGTGCCTAGCCTCATGAATATTAATAAGGTGGTAATTAAAATGCAGGGACACAGCAGGACGGATGCAGGCACTGCCTTCGGAGCGCTGGGAACGGGGGGAGCGCGTCTTTCCAGGCAGGTTTTGATTCCGTTCTCTGATGAAAAGAAGAAAACGGAGCCTTCAACTTTAATCAGTTTAGTGTTTTTTTGACACGACATATCTTTAATTGCTGATATTTCTGCTCTTCCCAAAGCCGACTCTACCGTCTCCAGTCTAACCAGAGATAACGAACCACAATGAAGTGCCGTGGGTTCGTGCCGTATTTATGCCTCGACTTGTTTGCTACTTTCCCGGGGTTTCACTTCTTCGCCTTGGGTCGGTGGGCATGGTCCTGCTGCCGACCGACTCTGCAGTGAGGAGCGGGCGCTGCAAAATGCCACCCGGCAACTCTTCGTCTAACCCTCCTCCTGCACCCAACCCTCCCCTCATGGTGGTGAAAACCTGCCTTTTTTGGGTGCTGACCCACTTTCCCCTTCTAGGCCATGGAGATGATAAGAAGGTGACCCTCCATTTTCACACCGTGAGGTTGATGTTCGGACTTTTAACGCCACCTGGCCTGTGTAGCAGGGTGCAGAGATTGGGACCCTGGGATGGTGGGAAGGAGAACGTTGTATCGAATTGGAGAGTGAGTCTTGGGAGGAGAAACACCCTTTTCCTTCTCCAGAGAAGGTTCCTCCGTTGCTGAATTGCTGGTGGCACTACTGCAGATGCCCCAGCACTGGAGGAATGAAGAAGCTTAAGTCTCCTTTATTAACCAGGATTTTGAGGTCAGGTAAGGGTCCTCTGGAGGAAGAGCAGGAGAGGCTCAGAGGTCCGTAAGCAAGGAGAACTGATGCGTTCATCTCTCTTGGAGGAGACTGCTAGTCTGGTGGGTCTGGTCCATTGATGGAGGACCATCATTGCTGGGAAAATGAATGGAGAGCATAGGCTGATGTCCAAAAAGAACATCCTGGGTCTGGAAATTGGACCAGATCAATCTGAAGCAGGGATTTAGGCAAGAGGTTTTGGCAAAATGGAAAAAAAAAAAAAAAAAAGCCAAAATACCCCATACTAGTACAAATATTTTTTTAGGTCAAGCCAGAATGTTTGATTTGGCCTAAAATGTTTTGTTTAGTTTAGTTTGAGGATTGCTTAAGTTATTTTTTAGACCTCTTCTTTTACATTGAGATCATTTTCTGAACTACAGAAAACAGGATTTGTTTTGAATTAAAAAGGTTCTTCTAGAAAATGCCCAAATAAAACAATTCATCATATAAGCAATGGAAGGAGATGGTTTGACATCTTCAAAACCTTCTCCCCTCCCTAACACTATTTTTTCTTTTTCATTCCAAACTATTTTTCAACTTCACCTCAATTTCTGAATGATTTATCCTTTCTGAATCTCCCAATTTTTGGTAAATTTACTATTCCTCTAAAACCAGACAAACGTGAACCCCCTCAGATCCTAGAAGCATGTCAGAGACTGAGTGGAGCACAATGCCAAGTCCTCCTTACAGCTCCAAAGCTGGTGCCTCCATGCCACGCTTGGAGTTGGCCATGTAAAGACACCCCATGTGTTCTGGGGAATGGAGGCAGATTGGGGAAAGAGAAGAAACTTCTTGTTCCATCGTTGAGATACTTCATTGCCTGGAGAGTGACTGTGATGTTTCAGGAGGTCACTGTGATGTGGGTCCAGAGAGGAGGATCACTAGGAGGATCTCCTGCTCCTTAGGCTAAACTACAATCTTATGCTCACATTTGTCCTTCCCAAGCTTTGGAGCTTTCTCTCCCCTGGGAGTGTGTCCTTGTGCTTTGCTGACCTGCAGCGTGATATCCCTGCCTGCATGGAGAGATGGAAAAGCAGAGGTGGAGCTTCCTAGAGCCCTTGAGATTTTACTCCCTATCTTTGCAGGGATCTTTGCTTGGAGATGGAGGGCAGCTCCACCAGTAGTTGAAAGAGGGAAAAAATCTAGATATATTTGAGCCGTGAATGGAAGTCCATGGGTCAGCATCAGAGCTATCTGCATAATGGGGTCTTCTCCACCATGCATCTTCCCTTAGGCATGTGGGATGCTCTTGCTCATATGCAGGACATGCAGTTGCCTTTTCTTTAGAGCAGCCTCCAGCCCCTCCTGGGAGACGAATGCTGCGTGTCCATGGCGTACGGCATGGCTCGTGGAGCTAGTTGTGGGGGCACGCTCCGGGCGCAGGCTGGCGCCAGCCTTCCTACCCAGCTCACGGACGTGCTGGGTTTGGTGGAGCATCGCTCTGCTGCCATGGAGGTTGCTGGGGAACAGCGAGGGGGAAGAAGCAGAGAAAGAGCAAGGAATATTTTGACTGCAACATCAGTGTCCTCAGGAAGCGAGCGGCACTCTCTGGCTGCACCTTTGGTGAGCTCGGCTCCCATCCCTCGGCCCTTCCTTGCTGTCCTCGTGCTCCTCCCGGGCAGGTCGGTGTCTCACGCCGATTCTTTGGGGCTCTTGCCCAGAGAAGTGTAGCAGTTTGCTCAGCACTGGCAGTCTGTGATGCTGGTGTGAGCTGTTGCCCGAAGAAGGAGAGGTGGCTTACACCTCCCACCATATCCCTCCATCTCGCTGGGGAAATACCCCCTCCCGAGCTCTGCAGCCGTGCGGGGCAGCCTTGATCCGCTGGGAACCTCTAGGAACTCAATTAATGTTTCTAAAACATTAATTTGGTGGTGTAAAACGGGAGGGAGAAAAGTGGGTTCCCTTTGCTTGAGACATCAGCGTGACTCTGCGCGCCCTAAAGGGTGAGCTGACACCGAGATCGATGGGTGAACGGCCACAAAGCCAATGAGACTACGTGGATTGTTGCCCGCTGGGATCCTGCCGTGATTTTTAATGCATTTTGGTGGAGCTGAGTGTTTATTTGCTTGACCCTTCATGCCTTGTAATAGGCTGGGCACCACCGCTCGGTGTGGATGTCTGCCCTGGAGCAGGTCATTTCTCAGGGAGGCTCTTGCAAGGGCTTTGCTTGGTGTTGTTGGAGCTCGGAAACGTAAGGGTGTGCTGGAGTCCCCATCGATGGGGAGGGCAGCACGAGGAAGGGACTGGGGAACGGGGAGGGGAGCCACGGCGAGGACAGCAGCTGTGCAGAGGGGCCAGCGCCTTGGGAAAACACAGCCAAAGCCAGGGGAAGTGGTGGAAAAACAAATTATAGCTGCTTTGGGTGTCGTTTTCAGTGGAGAAAAATCATTTCTCCTTCCTTTTCTTCCCTCCTTCTATTCCTTCATCCTGTCCTTTTCCTGTCCCTTTCCTGCAGTGCTAAAACAGCTGGTCTGAGGCAGAGGTAGGGAAGAAGAGCGGAAGGCCTAGCCGGGGTCTGAACCCTCCTTCTCCCCAAAGCTCTCACGCTGCCATCAAACGGGTGCTGAAAAAAAACACGGGGAGAAGTCAGCTTCTCCATGCCGACAGCACCGGTGGGGCAGACCGCAGGCACAGCGACAGGACGGGCCCCGGGTGCCGCTGCGGAGAAGCAGCCGCTGCCTCGCGGCACGCAGCGTCTGCCCCCGCCGTCCCTAGTCACATCCTGCTTGCGCCGGCTCGTGTCTCATCCTGCTGCCCGGAGTTTCTCAACCCGCTTTGCCTCTGCCAGCGGTTCCTGGCTGCCGAGGTTTCTGCCGAGGGGCAGAGCAGGGGGCGGAGGGTCAGTCGGCCGCCGAGCCTGGGGAGCGACGGCTCTGCCGCGGCGGCAGCACCGGCAGGATCCGGGCTGCGGAGACGGCCGCCGCCGGCGATGCTGTGGCAGGGAGAAGGAGCCCAGCTCGACTCTGCGGTCCCAGGCTGAGCCGCTCTTGGGCCCTGCAGCGAAAGCAACGCCGGAGCTCCAGCCTGCCGCGTTTTGCAGCAGAACTGCCATCTAAGGGAGCGCAGGGAGAGGCGGCATCCTCCTCCTCCAGCTTCCTTCTCCTCTGCGTGCCACGCGGCGTCTGCTGGAGCCCGCTCTGCGGGGCGTCCCGGCACCCAAGGGGCTGCTCGGGGTCCCTGCCTCGTGTCCGGTGCCCTTGCCTCCTCCGAGGGACGTACTCGCAGCTCGCCCTGCCCAGCAGCCGCCTCCGGCAAAGGCAGCACCTTCCTCCGGGAGGGCCCGTGCCCCGGCACCGGAGCCGCCCGGCCGCGTCGGCCGGAGCGAGCGGGCTGGCGGCCGCGGGGCCCGCGTCTCGCGGCAGCCTTGGCCTTTCTGCCCCCAAAGTCCTTCTGCGCTGGCCCGGAGATTTCGAGGAGAGCTTTGGGGGGAGCAGGGAGGCCACCCCCGGCCGTCGGCGGGGTCCGCTCTCGCCTCTGCCCCCGACCTCGGTCAAGGCTTCGTGCTGGGGTTGCGCCCAGGCCCCCCGCTCCTCTGGGCGGCCGCGAAGCTGAATCGCCTGGCGCTCGGGGGCTGCGGGCGCGAGGGAGGAGAGTGGAGGGGGGGCCCTGTAAACACCTGCTTTTTCGGCCAGTACGTGGAGACGGGGGACACGGGGGAGCTTTTCCCCCGACGTGGCCCCGGGTGCTTCTCGCGCAGGCCCGACAGCGCCTTTGCTCGCTGCCCCCTACCCGCCGCGCTCGGGCCGAGGGCTCTTTGCTCCGGCTGGCGGCGCGGCCGAGGCCCGCGGCGAGCCGCGTGCTGGATGCCGCCTTGCCTTACCGACGGCGCGTCGCCCGCGCCGCCGCCGCCGCTCCCGGCTGCCGGGGCCGGGCCCGCCGCTCGCCCGGCGCGCTGGCATCCTGCCGCGGCGCAGCCGCTCCGCCGCCTGGGCCGCGCAATGGTTAAATTCCTTTCCAGCTGAGCTGGCAAGCAGAGCCCGAGCACATTAGTCAGCTCCCTGCAGGGGGTGGGAGGGGGACGGAGGGAGGCAGAGGAGGGGCTGGAGCCGGGCCCCAGCGCCCCGCTAGTCTCCCGGGCCGAGGGCAGGGAGGCAGGCGCAGCAGGAGCTGCTGCTTCCCAGAAACTTGATTATTTTTAACCCAGGAAGACGCAAGGAAGGAAAGGAGAGGAGGGGAGGGGAAAAAAAAACCCCAAAGGCGAGGAGGGGGGGAGCATGGAGGAACTGGCAGACAAGCAGTTGGCAGTACCGGGCGGCTTTGCAGAGGCGGCGGAGGCCGTGCTAGGGCGCAGGTATGGCCAGGGCCTGCCAGCTGCGCCCCCCTCCCACCCCCCGCCGCCCGTCCCCACCGCCGGGACCCAGCGCGAGGTGCCCGCGGCCGCAGCGGGAGAGCCGAGGCTCGCACCGGCATCGCCGCTGGTGCCCCAGGTCTCTGCCGTGCGGGGGGCTTGCTGGGTACCCTGGGGAAAGGGGACTCCCCAGGTTGCTCTGGAAGGTGGGTCGGGCTGTTGGACGGAGGGAAATTCTCCATTTATGGGCTGCTAGAGAGCACATGGAGGAGAAAATAAGGTCTTAACTTCTTTCATCGCTTGACAAGGACTAGGTGGGAGTCTGGCATCCCACTGCCGGGATGTCTCGGTGGCGCTTGCATTGCAATACCTTGTTGTGTTTGGTCTGAGATATAAAGCTCTGGATCAGTAGTTTGAAAACCTGGCAGATCTTCAGGGAACCAATGCTTTGCCCAAACCCAGGAGCCCTGCAGAGATGCAGTATGAGCTAGCGGCTTTGCAGCTCTGACGGTTCATGTTACAGGTCTTGGTTGCTCTTGGCCCAGCCCAGGGTCAGTGGAGGTTGGCAGAAAGCTCCCACTGATTGCCGAACGTGTTTTGGCCATGCTCACAAGGTGAAAAACAGCTGACACCCCTACAGATCGAGTATCTGTATTATTGTAGCACGCACACTTGCTTGTAAACTAAGGGTCTATCACTGCTGGAACATCAGTGTGAAGAGTTACAAGCGCTGAGTCCTTTCGTAAAATGTCTTCCTTGGTAAAAATCCTCCTTCTCCGAGCTTTCTTCTGCCACTCTCCTGGGCTTGACCTACTTACCTGGCCATGCTGCCGAGGCTGGGCACGGCGGGCTGGGAGCTGGCTCTCTCTGCTCTGGCCAAGAGGCCTACGAGTTGCTGAGTCCATGTGGACTCCCCCAGGCTATTACAAGTCCTGAAGGCTTTCAGTGCTCTTCCCTCATTTCTCCTCAGTTGTCTTCATCGTTTTGTCCTTGAATGACCAACAGAAGGGGTGCCAGAGTTGCTTGCATGGGGTTGTGCAATAGTTCGGGGAACAGTAGGCTGTGATTCATCCGGGGACAGAGAAGCCTGCTGCAGCGCTGGCAGTGCCAAAGGGACGCCCCGCGGTGGTTTTCCACTGTTGAGCAGCTCCAGAGTATCTGACAATGAGGATTCCTGTACTTCAGGTCTGCAGAGCAAAGCCTTGCAGGGCTGGATACGTGGCTTAGATGGAGAGCAGTTGGGAGCTGGAGGCTCCATCCCTAAACCACTGATGATGCCTGCAGCCAGGCCACTGAGTCATCCCCAGCGGGTGGTTTGATGAAGGCTGTGACAGCTTGCAAGGCAGCTTGGCACCATAGTGTGTCAAGGAGGGGAGGGCACCCACCATGGGAGGGTACCTGGACAGGATGCAAGCAGACGGGAGAGCCAGTGCTTTCCTCTTGCAGCCCCTCACTTGGGTAGCCCGGCACCAAGAAACAGCCTTGTCACCAGCAGAAAGGACTATGGCTGGTTAAAATAAACCATGCCAGGGGCTCAAGTGTGTCCCTGTTTTGCTATCATAGCCCTTCGTGGAACTTCTGCTGTTGCCTCCTCTGGTCTGCAGCAGTGGCCAGATCCTGCATGAGACTGATTTTATCCATCCAACAGCATCAGTGCCATGTACTCAGAGGAGAAGTCCTCAGTTTACCAAACGTGATGAGGCCTGGTCAGAGAAGAGTTCTTTCTCCCAAAATACAGATAGATGACAACAAAGAAACCATTCAGCTGAGACAGCTTTGGTTTGCACCAGGGATCTGGCACCTCTCAAAATGCATCCCGCCCTGGCAGAGAGCTTGGTCCGTTTTGGGGTTTT
This sequence comes from Rhea pennata, assembly GCF_028389875.1. Lineage (NCBI taxonomy): Eukaryota > Metazoa > Chordata > Aves > Rheiformes > Rheidae > Rhea > Rhea pennata. The sequence goes on from NC_084680.1 coordinate 8,902,612, forward strand.
AGCAATAAAATGTTTTGACAGAAGGTGCCTCTGCTCTGAGGGTCCAGGTGGGACTTGCTGAATGCCAAGTGCCCTGTTGAAGGCCACCGAGCAATGTTCCCCAACTGCAGCTGAGCATGCTGGAGCCCAGCGAGCTGCTTTGGCCACTGCGCACTCCCTGGGGTGGTCGCCTTCACTGCTACTGCCTCCTGCTTTGGTCTCTGCGTCGCCTGCCGGGATCACTAGGCAAGAAAACACGTCCAACCTGCTGGGTATTCCCTTGTGCCTCCTTTCTCATCATTAAAAGTGCTAATTAAACCTGAGCTGTGCTCCTGCGACGTAAAGGATTGGTTGCTTTTCCCCAGCAGGCTCGCCGGGGTGCCTGCCGGGACCGGCATGAAGGTGCCGTCACCCTCGCGCCCTGCCCCAGGGCAGCTGTGGACCAGGTCGCTTTGGCCAAACTGCTTGCCCAACTGGTTGCTCCTTGCACCTGTATCTTCAAGACGAAGCTCTGGAGCTGGGGCATGCCCTTGAGGGTGTTCGTCTCCAGGGCGGCCCCATGGACTCTCAAAAACCAAAGGGTGGTCGGCTCGCGCGAGACCGGCCTCAGCAGCTCGGCTGGAGGTGTGCCAGGCCCAGGCCACGTTTCCAGCGGCACCGTGCCCTAGGGAAGGGCAAGAACAGGGCAGGCTGCAAGACCTGCGTGGGGCTTTCCGAGCCGCCGACTGCTTTCGGCATAGGGGTTTTCCTGGCCCTGGCGTGGTTTGTCCAGGTCGTAACAGCTGGTGGGTCCCTCCTCCGAGTACCTGGCTCCCCTCGAGCCGTTTAGTGGGGCATTGCAGCGCCTGCTGCCACCGGCTGCTGGGTGCCGGCTTCTGCTCCCGCGGGCCCGGCGTGGTGTGTGCGGCAGCGACGCAGTGCGTGAACTTCCCTCGTGGCCTCGTCCTCTCCGAGGTATTCAGGTCTGGTTCTCACCGGGGCAGCCTCGGTGGGCACAACATGGATATTTGCAGCGGAAAGGGGAAATTCCTGACTCTGGACCAGTTCTTGGCTTTAATTTCCTCCTGAGAGGCTCAGCCCCACCCCGGACCTCCAAAGGCAAAGAAGCCCCTCCGAGGGCAAAGGGCCTGCGAGGGGAGAGGGTCTGGCAGCTCCTCTGAGAGCAGCGGGGAGGCAGCACGGAGAAGGGACTGGAGAGGCAGGGAGAGGGAATGCTTTTCTCCCCGCGACTTTGCAGGAGTGACCTCCATTCCTTCCCTCAAACCCAACGGAGCTGAAGAGCTTTCCCATCGGACCAGGGGGCTTCAGGGTCCCGAAGCAGGAGGAAGGTGCCCTGCGCTATCGCTGGGCGTTTCGTGTCCCCTCCGCCGGACCTTTTTGAGGCAGGGGGAGGCTCCTTGGCAGGACTGGGCATCGCCTGGCTCCACCACCACCCCCTTGCAGGTTGGCTGCGTCTCCCCCGGCCACCGAGGGCACCCGGGGCGGCTGTCTGCCGGGGGCGAGGGGTGGCGGAGGGCCCTCCGAAGAGCCCCCTGCGCTGGGAGGGGGACGGGCTCTCCGCTGGCAGGGTGGGGTTTTTTTTCCCCCTCTTTCTCGCTCTTTGTTAAGCTCCTTTCAGCTGAAATGGCAATGCCTGGGTGTTCTGCGCTGACAATAATTGCTGCAGTCTAGACACTGTCTGGTATGAGGCACCGGGAATCAAAGAGGCCCCTTCTCTCGCTGTTACTTTCACACATGCTGCCTCGCTCGGGCTCCTTCCTTCTCCTTCTCCCATGTTCCCTTGGTCTCTGCCTATTTTTTTTTTTTTATTGCTCCCCTCTATCTGTCTCTCGCAGGGAGAGAGGAGAAGCGTCAGCATCTTCCCCCCCACGCGCTCTCCCTCTCTGCCGTCTGTTCCTCTCTCCCTCGCGCTCCCTCTCTCTCCCCTTTTCTCATCTGTCTCCGCTCTCTCCTTCCTCCACTCTTACCTTTATGCTATTCCCTTCCTCCCAAAGTTAGCAGCGAAGCGAGGGGAGGGGGGCTGGCGGTGCTGGGGGGGGTTAACTCCTTCCTCGCCCCAGCCTTCCTCCAGCCCGGGCTCAGCGTTTCTCGGCTGACGTCCCCCCGCCGCCCAGCCACCGAGCCCCTCGCCTGGGGCACGCGGTGCCCTGCGGCTCCGGCCTGCCGGGCTCCTCCCTGCGCCATGGGACCCCTCGCCGGAGCCGCGACGCCTGGCCGGCCTGGTCCAGCTCGGACACAACCTCGTCCCCGGCAGCGGGATGCTCTACGCGGATGCTCTTCGCGCCGTCGTTCCCGCGCGCCGTGGCTGCCCAGCGAGGTGTCCCGAGCGGCTGGGAGCCCTGCGCAGGGAGCCGCGGCAGCCGCCTCCGTCTCAGGGCTCATTCTCCGAAGAAGTCGCGAGTTTGGTTTAAGGCAAGAGGCTGTTTCCCAGGCACGGTGGCTCCGGGACCCCAGGCAGCAGGAGGGTGCTGCTCTGCAGCAGGGCTCTGCCGCTCCTGCTGCCGGGGACCACCTCTGCGCTCCCCATCCCACGTGCTGGACCGCGGGGCCGGTGCGCCCAGCGCTGGTGCCGTTGCTGTTGCGCTGGGGCAGACTCCGGGCAATGCCTCCCCAGCAAAGCGGCTGCACAGCCGCAGGCTCCGGGCGTGTTCGGGAGCTGCTGCAGCTCCTCTATGCCCAAGCCCTTGGCTAGGGAGAAGGCGACTGATCCAGGAGCTCTGCTCGCAGAGCTGGCACGCTGCCCTCCGCCCCGCAGCGCCCTGCTCGCCCGGCCTGGGCCCCCGCCGTCGTTTTGCAGTCTCCGCAACGCTGCCTCAAGCAAGCCTCTAAACGTTGCCTGAATACTGGCTGGGACCAGGATTTCTCCTGGCCACAAGGCAACCCATCCTTGCATCCTTGGGGACTTCGCTGCATTGCAACCCAAGAGGAGATGGTTTTCCAGTCCTCCACGCCCAGCAAAGTGGTGTAGGCAGCGCCGCTCCAAGGGCTGAGCTGCCTGAGCTGCCGTGTGGCTCGCAGCACCCTGAAACGGCCCCGTGCCTGCGAGCCGGGCTCCGGCCAGGCTCTGCGGGTAGCTGCAGGGATACCGTGTGGCCACTTGCAGTTGCACTCCGTGGAATTAGGCTCTTCCGTTGTAATGCTATTAACAGACCGTTTCTGGCTTGATTCTGGACTTCTGTTAACCCCTGATCCCTGCGTGAAAGACCCTTTTTCCATACAGCTCAGCCAAGTTCTTTGTTTTCAACCCCTGTCAAATCTCATCAAATGAGGTATCCTAAAGCCTGTCTTTCAGCCAGGGAAACTGAGGCAAGAGGTGGCGAACTCCTTTGGTCGGTCTGCAGCCATGGCTGCAGCGACGTCTGCGGGAACACGTGGTGGAGCCCAGCTTTCGCACGGCACGGGACGCCTGCAGCAGCAGAGCAGCTCGCTCGGCCGCGCGCGGGCTCAGCGCCTCTCCCCGCCGCCCGCCCTGCGACCTCGCAGCCCAGCGCGCCATGGCCCAGCATCGCGGTGGTGGCCGTACTGCTTGCTTACCACGGAAAAGTCGCATTAGGAAAGTATGCGATGTATTTTTAACCATCTATAATGCAATTTAGCAGCTGGAAACAAGGACGAAAGCCAACCCCGTGCAACCAGCCAGATCTCCACTGTCCACGAGCAAGTGCTCCATGGACTTGATGATTTTTTTACAGTTGGAAACCTTGTTTGGGAGAAGGCAGGGAACAGGCTTGTCCTTGAGACAGGCTCTGCCTCAAGGAAGGTGGCAAATGCAGAATGAGGCCAGAGGGCCCAGCAGCTCCCAAGTGCGACAGACTTGTCCCCAAACGCCACTGTGCTGTGTGTATCGGTGCTTGTTGAGCACTCCAGCTGGGTCTTATTCCCTGAAGAGCTGCATGTCCTGGCTATGCTTTGGGATTGGGATTGGGATTTGCCTGATCTAGCAATGGGTATTATGGCAAGGTTTCTGGAAGCTGAGCTCTTTGAAACATCTGGTCTGCACTGGAGGCACTTGATATATGAAAAATCAGCCCCTGCTGTCCCCAGTCCTGGCTCCCGCTTCACGTGCAGGTTCCTGTTGTGCTCTGGGGCTGGATTTGCTGGGAAGGGCAGTGTAACCAGGCTGCACCGCTGCCCCGCAGGGTGAGCACCGCGGGAGGCAGCGTCCCTGCCTGCCCGGCCCCAGCAGCGCTGCGGCGCCTTGTTCTGCGTGCAGGGAGGTTGCCCTGCGGGTCTGCGCTACGAGCAGGACGCAGGACTCGGCCGCGTGGCCCAACGTGCTGAGCCGGGCGGCCGCGAAGCAGCTGCTGCGCTGCAGCCCGAGGCCGCCGCCTCTCCGTCCGTCTGTCTTGCTGCCGTCCCAAGGCAGCTGGGCAGCTCCTGCCTTCCACGTGCGCCGAGATCCTGCCGTGAGGGGTGCAAATTGCTGCCATTCGCATTCCTCGTTCCCAGCCAGACGCGCTGCTCCTCCTCCAGCAATATGTCTTGAACACGACCGAACCGTAATGGGGATCCTCTGCGGAGCCCAGCTCATTGTGGGAGAGCAGCAGGTTTTCCTTGGGGCATCTCAGTTTGCTGTCTCCAAACATCCGGATCATTTTGGAGCAAGTCGCTGCCATCAGCTCTCGGTGTTACCCCAGCGTCCTTCTCCTTGGAGGGTTTCTCCTCTCCCTCAAGGTCCCCAAGACTTAGAGAGCCTTAGCGAGCAGCTCCCCAGCCATGGCTTGGTGGGAAAGCCCCAGTGCTGAGGGACAGGCAAGGAGCTGGTTTTCCCCTCGCTCGTGAGGGGGGTGGAAGCTGACTGCAACTGGTTTGGATTTTCAACTGTAAAATCGAGCCATGGGACAGCTTGGCGGCTTGCAGCTCAAAGCCGGCGTCGCCCCCGGGACGCTCAGAGTGGCTCTTCTGCACGCACCTTTGGGGCAGTTCGGTGCCAGCTCCCCGCGGCTGGTAGCCGCTGCCTTTTGGTGCCGGTGGTGGCAGAAGGAGCCGCCGGGTGCTTACGGGCCTCCGGCTGCGATGGCTCCCTCTCGCGCCGCTCTCGCCCCGCGGCCGGGCGCCCTGCCGCGGCCTGCACGGAGCGGGCTGCCGAGCCGGGACTCCTGGGTCCGTTCCGGCGCGAGGGAGGTGCCGGTGGTGCGCAAAGCTCAAGCCTGCCCCGGAGCGGGGCTTAAACCAGGCTGGTCGCCGGGGACAAAGCAGCAGAGGAAACCCAGGCGTGGAGAAGGGAGACAACTTGTTGACGGTCATCCCTAGGCCAATGGCAGGAGTAAAATCCAGGTGGGCTGAGCTAGTCCTTGGTTTGCATTCATTTACATGCCTCCCATTGCTAAAAATAATCTCTCCAAACCCTTGGTATATCTCAGAGGAGCTGCTGGTAGTTGTCTCCTTCTGCCACGGCTTTCCCCAGTGCAACTGGGATAGCGCCATGAGAAAGGTGGAGGGCAACGAAAGATGAGGGATGAGCGTTTTCTTCCCGGTGGTTCCCTGCTGCAGGCGGCGGCTCGCGCGGGCACGGACTGCTGCCTGCACGCCCCAGCAGCACCTGGGCGTTAACTTTATTTTATGAGCCTCTCTCCGTTATCTGGAATAGTTTCCCGAAGCCCCCAGGGGTCTTGCGAGCCGCAGGGCAGCCGTGGGGCTGGTTTGCACCTCGGACAAGGAGCCCTGGGGAGCTGCGGGGTCCCCTTTGCCCTTGGAGCGTCCTGCAGCACGGAGCCGCGGCTGAGCCCCGCTGGATGGAGAGGGGATGCCGCTGAATGCTGGCTGATAAGGCAAAGGGCCTTCCTTTTGGGGCTTATCTCCAAATCCTAATGAAAACCGACACAAAGGGAGAAGCTGGGGACGTCGGTGGGTGAGGATTCGCGCCCAGGCAGAGCGACGGGTACCGAGGCTGGAGATGCTGCGCCGGCACAGGGCAGGGCTTGCTGTCGGGCCAGCTCCGGAGCAGGAAAGCAGCCCGGAGGGATGCAAGACCGTTTGCAAACTTGGAGGAAAAAAGCCAAGGAAGCGCCCCCGTTGGGTCCCGCACCTGGGAAGAGCAGCCTGGCTGGGGCGGCTGCGATCCCGCCCCGAGCCCGCCGGCACCCTGAAGCTGCGAATCCTCCCGAGATTTAGTTAGGGGCTCAGTGAGGAAGAAAAACCTTGAAACCAAGGAAACGGAGGAGACAAGAAGGAAAATGTCAGCGCCTGCGTGGCGGAGCGAGCCGGCTCCGACCCCCTGGGGCGCCGGTGGGTGCTGCCCGTGCTGGCCGGACCCCTCCTGCCACAGGCGGGGGGCAAAGAGGTGATGTTTTTATGCCTGGATTTTGTCGAAGTCGCGGGGGCAGGTGCTGGGTGGCCACGAGTGCGGATGGCAAGGGGAGGATTTCTGTCCGGAGGGAGGGCGGCACCGCATCGCTTGCGAGCGCTTCAGTAACGGCTTCCTCTCTTGTGCTGTCCTCCCTCCTTCCTTCCTTCCTTCCTTCCCTCCCTCGTGGCACGAACGGAGCGGTGCTTATAGCTTCGGATGCAATACAAAACGGAGGAGGCGGAAGCTCTCCCGGACGGCGTGTTGTCACCTGGAGCCATCGCCGACTGCTGCACGTTGTGCTCCGCGGAGGGTCTTGGGGCCACTTGACCACCTTCTGCGGCCACCGCTGTGGGAGACTCCGGGGCCGGGGTGCCAGAGGGATGGTGGCCTCGGGGACCAGAGCTGTTCTGGGGACGCCGTGGGGGCAGAGAGCAGCTTGTGGGACACAGAGGTCCCACCAGGAGCTGGACTTCCCAGACACAAACTAATATTCCCAGAGCAAAATTTATGGAAGAATGAGGCTGGGAAAAACTCAGGATAAGAAGTGTGTGTGTGTGGGGAGGGGGGGATGCAGTCATGCCTGTGCCAAGCACGATAAATCACACCATTTCAGACCGAAGGCTCCATCGAAGGGAATTCTTCCTCGCCAGATTTGGAAATTTCCCCCAAACAACCTCAGTTTTCCCCACCAAGGCGGCAGGGTCACGAGATCCCGATCGCTGCAGGCGCGAAGCCGCGGCTGCGGAGCCAGGCGGCGTCGAGGAGGATTTTGGCGACCCGTGGCAAACGGTGACGGGGTGGGGTGGGCAGAACCCGTTTCCCCCCCACCCACCCACCCTGCTCCGGCGTCCCTGTCGCCTATCGCGCCCGCCCTTCTCCCTGCCCCGGCGGCCCCGTCTCGCCGCCCCTCTCCCCGCGGCTGCCTCGCCAGGCGCTCCGGCTCCGGCTCCGGCACAGCCGCCGTTGTGCTGGGGGAGCGTAACTTGATATTTTCCTGCGCGTCCCCCAGAGGGTTTTTTCCATTACACAGGCAGCGCAGGATGGAGCTGCCTGCGCGCCCGCTCGCCCGGCTCCCCCGCCTGCAACCTCTGGCACCGCTTTTCCAGCGGCACATTGTGCAAATGTAACCTTTCGGCAAGCCACTCCTCCGGCAGGAAGCCGTGGGGCCCGGAGCTTTTGCCAGGAACGCAGCCGGTTCGGAGCTGGAAGGCAGCCCGTTAATCAGAGCCGGCTGACAGCAAAGCACACATCCTGGGCAACAGATTTGCGCTCCCTCTCCCGCGCTCGCGCTGCCTCGCCTTCCCGGTCCTGCCTCGCTCCCGCCATCGCCAGCTCAGCTGCGCTTGCTGCCGTGCCATGCCTGCCTCTCCCCCTCCTCCTCCTCCTCCTCCTCCTCCTCCTCCTCCTCCTCCTCCGGCGCGCTCCAGCGGCTGCCTGGATTTGCTCCCCGGGCGCTTTCCCGGCGCGCCGGCTCTTTGCAGCGGGCTGGTTTCCTCCCTCGCCGCGAGCCGTGTCGCTCGCTACCGGGGCGCTTGGGCTCCCCGCCAGCCCCGCGGCGGGACGCGGCGCCTCGGGGCCGGCGTTTTCCTCGGCATGAGGCGAGATTTCAGCTTCCTGCCGAATTTACCAAAACTCGGGGCTCTTGGAGCGCGGGGGCCTCGGCTCTCGCGGCCTCGCCCGCTCTCCGCGCGTCGCTCGGCCCCGAGCGCCCGCTGCTCCGGGCCCTGGCCGCGGCTGCGGCGCGTTTGCTCCGGGCGCGCGCCGTCCGGGAGCAGATGGCCGTTTTCTCAAGCGAAGCCGTTACTCCAAGTCGCTCGCCGAGGCAGCGGCGGCTCAGGCGAGCCCGGGCCCCCCTGCGAAGCCATCCTTTGCTCTCCCCAGCTGCCCGGCCCCCCCCCGTGCTCGTCGCGATGCGCCCGGAGCTCGGCCGCCTCCTCGTCCCGCTCGGCCTCGGCGTTAGCGCCCGGGGGCGGCCCGGGACCCCCGTGCGCGGCCGGCCGCCGGCGGGGCCGGGGGAGGGAGGGCTGCCAAGGGCTAACGGAGGGCGCCACGCTTTGCAATTCGGCAGTGTCGCCTCAGAGAGGTCTTTTCTGGGGCAAAAAAGTTGGGGAGGGGGAATTCTTTTGGCTGATAGTCAAGAAACCCCCCTTGATTTGAACGAAGAAACCCCCAGTGCTGGCCTCAACCCACCTCCCCTTTCAGAGAGATGTACAAAAAAAAAAAAAAGAAAAAAGAAAGAGAGCCGAAATTAACTAAAAGCAATGATGAGGCTCAAAATGAACCCTTCGGGAACCAAACCCTGGCTTTGCCCTGGGCCAGCGCATTTCTCTGGGGACCATTTTGGGTAGGAAACAGGATCAGTTCAGATGTTGCCCGTTGTTCCTGCTTCACACCAGGAATTACAACAAGGAAAAAAAAAAAAGCAGGCCTTTTTGTGCTGAAAGTGTGAAAGCGTCCCCCGGATGGGCGGCAACGCTGGGCGCCAGCCCCAGCTCTCCCTTCATGCCCCGTCCCACTGGGGCCGCGAAGTAGGCGCTGGTCCAGCCTCCCCGGGCTGCTGCGGTCGACCCCGCCATCCCCACGCCGGGACGTGCAGAGCCCGTTTCGGACCAAAAAAAAAAAAAAAAAAGCCTCTGCTTGCCTGGTTTCCTGCTGCGATATCTCCCCCCACTGGGCCTGGCAGCTTATCTTGGGGTGGGAGAGGCCCCGAGACACCCTCGGCGGCCGGGAGTCCCATAGGGACAGATGCCGGTGGGGTGCAGGGGGTGAAGCTTTGCAAAGCGGCCGGGTGCTGGGAGTGAAGCTCGGCCCAGTGGGGCGGATTTGGGCGGGGGGGGGGGGGGGTGCAGCCCCGGCTCGAGGAGCCCCATCCGATGTGGGGCCAGAGCCCTGCATCTCCCCGTGACTTCTTCTACTTCTTCTTCATTGCCGGACACGTGCGCCCGGGACGGGGGAGCCTCCCGCGGGGAGCAGCCGCCGCGCCGGGGCGAGAGCCCAGACCTGCTGCCGTCCTCCCAGGCCTCTCCAGCAATCCCGGGCAAATTCCTGCATGGAGAAAGCCCCGAGGGCCGCGGCGGCAGCCGGTGCGAGCAGAGGAGGAGGCAGCGGGACGCGGGGCTCGCCGGCGGGCAGAGCAGCCCCGCGGCCAAGCGCCGCGCTTGTCACCCAGACAAGCGATCAATAACTAATTTCACTGCAGCAGCAGCGCGGGTTTTTTTCCAATAATTGTGAGCCGGCGGTTGGGAATGAGGCTCTCAGCACCGCTCCACACTAACCTGCACCCGATCAATCGCCACACCACTGGGGCAGCAGGAAAACTCATTTTTCTCTTCTTCCCTCTCTCCCACCTCCCTCCCGCTCCGGCCCTCCTCCTCCTCCCGGCGCGGCGTTGGCAGAAGCTCGTTCTGCCTGCGCGGCGGGCTCCGGCCCCGCGCGCCCGGGATGCGGGCTCCGGCTTCCCCCAGCCCCCGGGGCGCTCTGCCGAGTCACCGCTCCTCCCCGCTGGGATGAGGAGCTCCGGCCGCCCCGGCTGCAGGCTGCTCCGGGATGCCTTTGCGTGGCCCCCGCGCAGCCCTCCGGTTCTCTAGCACCGCGGTGTGTGTGTGTGTGTGTGGGGGGGGTCTCGAGGGCTTCGTCCTTTGCGCGTGGTTGGTCCGAGCTGACGCTGGGAGACTTGCTGAGGTCCTTCCCTAGCTGTTATTTACCCCTTCCGCTTCTGCAACCCTTCCGTGCCTCAGTTTCCCCGGCGCCCTGGAGCCGGGGGAGGCTCTGCCCGACGCCTCCGGCGGGTTTCGGACGAGGCGAGGCCTCGGCGGTGGGCTTGTCCCTGCAGCGGCTCCCGGGCCCGGGCTCGCTTAGCGCCCGGGAGCACCGAGCGTCCCTGGGAAGGATGCCGGGCCCCACGGCTAACGGTGGCCAGCGCTTGACGAAGCCGCCGCTTACGAACCCACCCCCTCCCCCGGGCCCGTCTCCCTGGGTTGAGCCCCCCGCTCGCCCCGGCTCCCGCGGAGCATCCCTAGGGATTAACCACCGCCTCAGCCGCGGAGCGCCGGGCCGTGCCTGCGCAATTCCAGCGTTTGATTTCTTGCCTTGAAGGCACCTGTTGGTCGTGGTCCTCGCCGGGCGATGGAGCCTCTGGGACGGCCTGGGCCGTCGAAGCGAGGCTGCCATCGCGGCGTAAAGCCTCCGTGCCGCGGGCGCCCCGTTTCCGCCAGCTTCCCGGGCTCGGCCCGGAGGAGGCTTCGCCCTGGGAAGGCTTGGGGGGGGGGGGGGGTCGGAGCCGCGAGTTTGGGAGCGCTCCTCTCCCCCGGCCCGGGCCGCCCGGCGTTTCGGCAGGCCGCCGGGCCCCGGGGCTTAGCCGGCCGAGCCGCCGGGCCGGTGGCCGCTTCCCGCCGCCGCCCCCGGTTCTCCGCACGTCCCGGGGCTCCGAGGGCGGCGGGAAGGGGCAGGCCGGGGGGGGGGGGTCTCCCCGGCCCCGCTGCCCACGCGGCTCCTTTAAGGCAGCCAGAGGCAGCTCCAGCGAGGAGCTCAAGGTCACAGCGGGAAACCTGCGGACTTGGCAGAGAGAGACGGAGGGAGGGAGGGAAGGAGCCCGGGATAACAACGCGGCCGCAGCCCCGAGCCCGGGCCGGGAGCGCGGAGGAGCCGGCGGGCCCCGAGGCGAAGCGATCCCGGCCGAGGAAAGCTCGGCACCGCTGTAACTCGCTCCCGGCCGGTGCTGCGGGCTCCCGGGACGGCTCCGGGGCCCCGGGCAGCTGCACTGGAGCGATCGCTTTCTTCAAAAAAAAAAAAAAAGAAAAAAATTACCATAACCCCCCCCCAAATGAACGGCAAAAAGCGCCGCTGGCGGGTTGCAGAGCGGGGAGGGCGGCCGGGGCGGTCGGCGCTAAGCAAACGGGAGCGAAGGCTCCCCGGGGCGCTCCGGGAGCGGGCTCCTGCCGGCGCTGCGGCCTCCTCCTCGCTCCCGGGCGGCCCTCGGCCGGGCGCCTTCGCTTCTTCTAGCTCCCAGGGCTAAAACGTTTTAGGGAGAGAGGGAAAAAAACTGAGAAAACAGCCTGGCTGTTTCCACGCTTGGCTGCAGGGTGGCCGGCAGTGATGCTCGGTGATTTCCAGCCGCTTTGCCCCCCACCCGCCGTCCTGCCTTTACCCTCTCCGCAGCTCCACCGGCAGCCACCGGCCCCGGCGCGGCTGCAATTAAAGCGCTGCTGGCCGGTACCGCCAGCGCGGCGGAGGGAAGGGGGCTCTCGTGGTGACCACTGTCCTTCGGTTTTAATTGAAGCCAGCGGCCCCGAGCGAAGCCGCCCGCACGTGCAGCAGCACCAACCCACCTGCGCCCACGGGGCCTGGCGGGGCTTAACCATTTCCTTCCTGGATACGGGCTCCGGGCTCTCCTCCCGGGTCTGCAGCTTGGGAAATGAAATCAGCTCTGATTGGGAAGTGCAACTAACCCCACCAAGCCCAGCAAAATGAGGAAAAAGAAACCCAGCAGAAAAAACAGTTCATAAGCTGGAACGGAAGAGGAACGTTAAAACCTCCCTGCTCTGTCATCTTTGCAAGCCCGGAGCTCGTCCCCGTTCGGCAAGCGCGGCGAGCGCGAGCCTTGCGCGGCTGCCTGGCGTTGGCAAGAGCTGCGATGGTGGTTTGGTGCTCGGCTGCGGGGAAGAGGTGGCAGCTGAGACGAGAAACTCGGGGCCGGGGGTATTTTTAGTGGCAGTTTTGCAAGTGTTAATTAACAGGAGAGTAAACGCTCATGCTGGGCTGACACGAACTGCACTGCCCCGGGCTGCTCTGTCTCCGTGGCTGGGTCGCTTTGCCGGCTCTGCCCCCTGCGCCGGACCGTGCCTGGCGGCGACCCCACCGCGCTGGGCTTCCCCGCGCCGGCGAGCCGGGCCTCGGTGCCCGAGAGCAGGGCCAAGAGACGGAGGCCCGGGAGGCTGCACCACCGGGCAGCGAGGCAGGGTGAGTTTTGGCCGATCAGCGCCGACACACCAACAAGGTTTTCTGGCATTGCAGAATTGGCCCAGCTGAGCTCTGCTGCTGCTCAGGCTGCAGCGTTTGTGCGACGTGACCGTACAGCTCCAAGCGCACACGAGCTGCTGCCCGTAGCCGCTGCTGCGATGCGCAGAATAAAAGCGGCTCAGCCGCCGCCGTCCGAATTAGCGGCGTGGGCAAGGCTGTGTTAGCCACACGAACCGGGCGGCACGGCTGCCCATCTCGCGCCGCTGAGACCGCAGGGGGCAGCACGTCCGTAGCCAAAAGCGGACTTTGAAGCTTGTTTTTTGGCCCTTTCACGTGATGCAGAAGTTGACGCCACTCTAAAAACAGCCGGCGTTGCGGTGGTGCAGCCCGAGCTCACAGGAGACGGTGCTGTGCGCGGAGGGGCTGGCGGCGGCACTTGTTTGGGTTGAAAACAAGAATCTCAGAGGTGTAGCTTTGATTAAGGTGCATTTTTTAAAAAAAATACTTAAAAAACGCTTAAAAGTTTATGAGGAAACGGTGCATGGCAAGCGCGAGCACCCCGATCGGTGGCGCTCACCGGCTGTGCGGCGGGGAGCCTCTCCGTGCCTTGCCCCCACTGCCACCCACCCAACGGCAGCTTGAACCATAGAGACCTGCAAGAGAGCCCAGAAAGTCAACCACGGCACACAGGGTCCCAGCACCCAGCGGGCTGTGGCGAGGGCAGGGGGTTGCACCCTTTGGGGCCCAGGGGGACAAGATGAAGACGGGCCTGCTCGCCCTGCGAGCTCGGGCTCGTGCCGCTCAGAGCGCAGCGCGAGCGAGCGGGGAGAGCGCGGCAGCCGGGATCCGTGCAAGGCGGACGGTGTCCTGCCTGCAATGTGGTGCAAGCTGGAGGGTTCCAGGAAGCTGTGGACCACCAGCCGGGCCGAGCGCAGCTCGGGGACGCCGCAGCGTCACCTCCCCGCTCGGCTGGGGACCGGGAGGAGGGCTGCGGGCAGCTGGGGGGATGCGTGCACGAACCTCCTGAGTGAGGCTTTTAAAGCTTTCCAGGGAGGGAGAAGCGTTCAGTCAGGCCAGATCCAGGCCAGGTTTTCCTCCTTTTTTCTCCTCTAAAATGCAAGCTTGGAGGAGCTCGCTACCTGCCTGACACCCCTGCTTGCTTGCCTGGAGCCTCCTCCAGCAAGCCCTGCTCACCTGGGACGCGGTGGGGCGTGTGAGGCTGCCTGCCGTGCCCACTGACGCCCAGATAAGTGCCTGCTGCTCACTGAGAGCCAGGGAAACTGCTCAGTGCACACGCTGAATCCCCAGGGTGCTCACTGCAGCCTCCAGCGTGCTCACTGCAGCCCCCAGAGTGCTCACCGCATCCCCCAGTGTGCTCACTGCACCCTCCAGCGTGCTCACCACATCCCTAGCGTGCTCACTGCATCCCCCAGCATGCTCACTGCATCCCCAGCGTGCTCACCGCATCCCCAGCATGCTCACTGCATTCCCCAGCATGCTCACTGCAGCCCCCAGCATGCTCACTGCATCCCCAGCATGCTCACTGCAGCCCCCAGTGTGCTCACCGCAGCCCCCAGAGTGCTCACCGCATCCCCTGGTGTGCTCACTGCATCCCCAGTGTGCTCACTGCACCCCCAGCATGCTCACCGCAGCCCCAGTGTGCTCCCTGCATCCCCAGCATGCTCACTGCATCCCCCAGTGTGCTCACCGCACCCCCCCCCCGTGTGCGCTGTGCATCCTCCCATGCGGTAGGAACTCCAGGTTTTGGGAACTCAGTTTTCCCATCCTAACAGCCCCCCCTCCCAACTCCTTCAGCTCCAACAGCAGCTTCAATGTCCCCTATGCCCCATCCCACCTGCTAACTGGGTCTCCTGGGGTGCACCAAGAGCTGGACCCCCAAAACCTGGGGGGAACGCTGGCAGCTGCTGGGCTCAGCAGAGGGGCCCCGAGGCAGCGGCGAGGGCAGGCGCCCGCATCCGCAGCGGCCACCCGTGCAAACCCAGGGCACGCCGCCGGCGCATGCCACGCACCCAGGCACCCGGAGGAGCCTCTGCCCCGTGCACGAGTCCTTGCACACACACATGCACGCACACACACAAACACGGGCTGTGAAAGGCGGGATCCCGCGCTCTCCTCTCCTCGCTTTTGCCGCGGGCAGCGGCGAGCAGCTTGAGCCGGCGCCAGCCCCCGGAGCTGCAACCGCGCTGCAGCGGGAGGGCTGAGCCGGGGGTCGGCGCGGGAGGGCGCGCGCTGCCGCTCGCTCCTGCAGCCTGCGGGTCGCTGAGCCCGGAGGGGAGCTGGTGCGCGGCGCCCTGAGGGTCGGATCCTGCGGGATCCAGCGCTCCTGCCCCACAGCCATGTCCCGGCTGCACCAGTCACGCTGCATTAACGCGCCAGTGGGAAGCACGCGGCGTAAAACCGGCAAGGCTGGAAGTGCCCCGCTGGGTCCGGCAGCCCCGGCCCCGCTGAGCCCGCTCCCGGAGGCTGTGCCCCAGCCGCCCGCCTCTGCGGGCTCTGCGTTGCTGCGCTTTTGCTGATATTATTTGCAGGGGAAACACGCTTGGGCGAGAAACCGTGGCCCTGTCGCAGGCTTTCTGCTTGGGTTGGTTCCCCAAACATCACATTGCAAAGTTGCTCTGTAGCGGCTTGGTTCCTATCCTGGAATTTTAATTTAGTTAGTTGAGTTCTTTAAACAGCGTGAACTTGCTAAGTGCTTTGCATATTTTATACTCCTGAGTAACATTTATCAAGCAGAAAGTACAATTAATCAAATAGGGGCGCTTTTGTAGCTCGGAGTAGCTTGTATTCGCTCTCTTCTCTCCCTGTCACTCGCTTTCCTCTGCGGCTGCCCTTCCTCTTCCTCGCCGCGCTCCCCTGCGGCTCCCCCTCGCCCCGCTCAGACCTCCCTGCTGGGGGGTGATGCAGAGACGTGTGCGATGCCCGGAGGTCACGCGCCGCCGCGTGCGCCGGGCGGGCACGCGCGTCCGCACCGGCGGGGAGGGGGGGGGAGAAGGGGCGGCTGGGCGGGCGACAGGACGGGTCGCCGCGGGGCAACGCCGGGAGCGGGCTACGGCCCGCGAGACAGCGGGGCTGGTGGGTGGGAGCTAACCCCGAGGCACGCGCGGGCTTCGGCGCCACGGCACCGCGGGGCTCGCCTTGCGAACGGCGTGTGCGGCGCTGCTCGCCTCCTCTCCGTGATGACAGTGCAAAATTAGGTAGAAGCAATAAATCAGAAAAGGATGATAAGGGTGATTAAGCACTTTTTTTTTTTTTTTTTTTTTGCACCGTGGCGAGGGGTTTCGGTGGGCCTCGGCCCTGTCTGGGCCGTGGGCACACATGGTGCCGCGCTGCCCTAGGAGGGGTGCAAGAAGGTGCTTTCTGCAGCCACCTCTGGAGTTTGGGGCTGCCTGGTTTGTTCTTGAAGGTCCTCAAGGCCTGGGGGTCCTTGGGTGTTTGCCCAGCACCTACCACTGCACCGGAGCTGCTGCTGGAGGCTGGAGGGCGTCACGGAGACCCTTCCTCCCCAGCGTCATTCAAGAGATAGAGCAAACTCGAAAACTGTAGGTCTGGGCAGCCTCGTGCTGCCAACCATGGGACCGGGGACGTGGTGGGACGCAGGACCTGGGACACCCTTTGTGAGACCAGAGCCAGGGAAACGCAGCTCGGCTTGGCCGCAGGGCTCATGTGCCTCGGTCCCGGCCGCTGCATGGAGGTGGGATCCTCGCAGCAGGCCGGCAAAGCCATCGGCTAAGGGCCCGGTGAGCCAAGGGAAACTCAACTAGTTTCTCTTTCTGCTATTTTTTTTTTCTCTTAACTTTCAGCCATGCTCTGTTGACTTAGTAATAATATTAAAACAAAATCAAAGGGAACATTTGCAAGTGAGATTTGCCCGGGGTTCAATTAAACTGCTGCAACTGGCACGAAGGGGCCGGTGCGGTGCCCAGCCCCGGAGGACGCGGGCAGAGACGGATGCTCCTTCCCCTGGTGCTGCTGCTGTGAAGGGCCTCGGTTGGCGGGAGGTGGGAGGGGGCGAGCTTGGTTTAATGGAGAAGGTCTTCATGCACCCAACCTCCCTCTCCCGTTGCAGTGTGGGCAAGGCCTCGGGCTGGTGCTTTGCACGCGGCTTTGCAGGGCTGAGATGGAGCGTGTGCTGCCCAGGCTCGTTGAGAAATTGCCCTTGAGACGGGGGATCGGCTCAGCAGAGCAGGATAAAGTTTCCCCCAGCAGCATGATGCCTGCACAAGCAGGGCACCCAGGCGCTCTGCACCCAGGAGCCAGTGTGCCCCGATGCAGCTGCAGGGGAGTTTGCAAGGGCAGCATTTGTGGGGGGGGGGGGGGGATGAAATGAAATGCTTTGAACAGAAAACAGGATCCTTTCTGGTTTGCAAAGCGAAAAAACAGACCCCACTCACCGTGCCACATGGATGCTCTCCAGCCAAGGGGACGCGGGTGCCCCACAGCCCGCTCAAAACCCCGGTGACAACCAGTGTGAGTCAATGGCCATTGGTGGGTTCAAAGAGTGGAAAACTGATGGTTATGGGCCCTTCTGGTGAACGCAGGGCCCTGTCCATGCTTGGCCCCCGGCTTTTCATCACGCGCCCCCTCCCAAGTCATCTCACCTCCGGAGAGGGCAGCTGGGTTTTTGGAGCTGTTGCTCTACGCTCAAATCCCTCCCCAGGTAGATCCTCATTTCTTTAAGATCTGGAAAGCAAAATAGGAAAAGCTGTGCTTTCCGGGCTTGAAGACACTTTCGCTGCATCCTGAACTCAGCAGATGATGAAACACATCGAAAGGAGGGGGGAAAGCCCTTTTTTAAATTGTAAAAATCACTCTCTGGCTTTGAGACTTGGTACAGAATCGCAGCCAAAGGCAAGGCAGATGAGTTATAAATCTCCACGCCTGCCACCGTCGCTCAGCAGCACTTCTGGCCCGTGGCTGTCACCCCTGTCTCGGGCCGCTGCCCTCGCTGGCCACTGCAGGTGGGTGCCTGAGAGCCCCTGCGTGACACCTGCTTGGCCAAACGAGGGAGTTTTTGCCTTCATTTTCTGCACAGGCACCATGGAAAGACGGCAGGGAGCTCGGGAGCTGAGGCCAAGTCCTGGCCTCTTAGCTGCGCCCGGGGCTTTTGGATGGCTGTGGGGTGCTTTGTGGTCCCTTGATCTCTTCTGGACCCAGTAAGACTCTTTGGACCGTGCTGGGGGGTGCAGTCGGTGCCGTCTGCGTGGGACGGCCCCTGCTCCTGCGACCGGGCCGTCCTGCCCACGGGCGGTCTTCGGCGCTGTCCCCGGCACTGTCTCACTGCATCGGCCGATTTCGTGCAGGTTTTGTTCCTGCGGGTTTTGTGCAAATCGGTGCGTGGATGAAGGCGGGAGCCGGGCCCAGTGCTCGGCAGAGGGAAAGGCTTCAGGGGTGAGACTAACCCTGTATCAGCCGCCAGAGGACCCACACTGGCCTCGTTTCTCCGCGGACAGACACATCTGCAGCTGACCTGGCTTCCCTGGCTGCTGGCAGAGGAGCCTCCTCCAGCCACGCACCCGCCGCCAGACACCCCTATTTTGGGTACTCCAGGCCACGGAGTCTCTGTCCTGTGATTCCTGAGTTTTGAATGGAAAAAGAAAACCTGCAGGTGTGAGTGTGCAGGGGGGACGCCGGGAAAGGCCGTTCTCCCATCGCCGTCCCCGCAGAGATCCCTCCCTGCACCGCTTGGTGCCCCGCCGCGGCCAGAGCCCGGGGTGGCTGGGCGCCCGCGAGCCGAGCACGGGCCTGGAGGGACGAGGACTGGGCCACGGCACCGTGGATCCCATGGTTGGAGGGCTGGCTGCCAGGTGCTGCTGGGTGCTGGTAGTGGGTGCTGGTTACCAGGTACCGGGCTGGTACCAGCTGCTGGGTGGGTACGAGGTACCAGGTGCTGGTAGCGGGTGCCAGGTGCTGGTACTGGGTGAGGTATGCCACTACTGGGTGTCAGCTGTGTGCAGTGGGTACAGGGTGCCAGTACCAGGCGTTGGGTGCTGGTACTGGGTACCAGTGCCAGTAGCAGGTACTGGGTGCCAGTGGGTGTCGCTTGCTGGTACTGGTAGCAGGTGCTGGGTGCCGGTACCGGGTGCTGGTGGGTGTTGGGTGCTGGTACCGGTAGCAGGTGTTGGGTGCTGGTACCGGGTGCTGGTACCGGGTGTCAGGTGCCGGTGGGTGTCAGGTGCCGGTACAGGTAGCAGGTACTGGATGCCAGTACCGGGTGCCAGTGGGTGTTGGGTGCTGGTACCAGGTGCCGGTACCGGTGCCGGTAGCGGGTGCTGATACCGGGTGCAGGTAGCGGGTGCCGGTGGGTAGCAGGTGCCAGTACCGGTGCCAGTAGCGGGTACCAGTGCTGGTACCGGTAGCGGGTGCAGGTACTGGGTGCAGGTGCCGGCAGCGGGTGCCGGTGCCGGGTGCAGGTACCGGGTGCAGGTACCGGTGCCGGCAGCGGGTGGCGGCGCGGGGCCGCGGCGCAAAGGCGGGACAACAGCGCCCCCCGGCGGCGGCGCGGCGGCACCGCGGGACGCGCCGGGGCCGGGCCGGGCCGGGCCGGGCCAAGGGCACCTTCGGGGGCCGCCGAGGGGGTGCAGGGGGCCGAGGCTGCCCCCCCCCCCCCCGCCCCGCACGGGGACCCGCGGGGTTCCCCGCGCGTTTCCCGGCCCGGGCGCGGACGCTCCGGGCTCCCGCGCCGCTTCCTGCCCCCCGCGGGCGGGCGGTACCGGCCCCCTCGCCGCGGCCCCCTCGCCGCGGCCCCCCCGCCGCGGCCCCCCCGCCCCTCCGCCGCTCGCCGCGTTTCCCACGGTCCTCGTCACCCTTGCAGGTCATTAGCAAAGGTGTTAATTAGGCAGAGCACCGGGAGACACCCGGGAGCCCGTGCCCCCAGCGCAGCACCCTCCTCCGTTAAAGCCTTTCCGGGCTGTTTCAGGGCAGAATTTTCTCCCGCGCCGGCCGGACCCGCCGCTTCCCCTCCGCCTGCCGATCCTGCAGCCCCGGCGGGACGGCCGGCCGCGCGCGGAGCGCAGCCCCCTTCCCCGCCTCGGGGCGGCGCAGAGCCTGGGCAGCCTGGCGGCGGGCCGAGCCGGGCCGAGCCGAGCCGGGCCGGGCCGAGCCGGGCCGGGCCGAGCCAGCGCCGCTCGGGACACCCCTGCACGGGCGCACGTCGGAGCGCGCAACACGGCACGGCGGGTCGCCCTTCCCTCTGCGATGGCCCCGGGGCCACCGCATGGACCGCCAGTGCGCCCCAGTGCGCCCCAGTGCGCCCCAGCACCCCCGCAGCGCCGCGCACCGCGCGGGGAGCCCCCGCCCCGCCCCCCCCCCACCGCGGGAAACCGGAGGGGGGCGGGACCCGCACCCAGCAGTGACCTCACAGTGACGTCACAGCGAGCGTCGCGCCCGTGGAACGCGGCGCCCGCCGTGCCGCCGCCTGATTGGCCGCCGGGGCTGCCCGTCACCGCCAGGTGGCTGCGGTGTCGCCAACCGCCCCGACCCAAGGTAACCGGCGCGGGGCCCCCCCGGGGCGGCGCCCCCCCCCCCCGCCCCCCACGGCCGCGGCCGCGCGGGGCCCAACCCCACGGCGAGGGGAAGGCGGCGGCGCGGGGAGGGCGCCGCGTGGGCAGCGCGGAGCGGGGGGGGGGGGGGCGGCGGGGGGGGGAGTGACGGGAGCCGGGGGCGGGGGGGGGGCAGGGTCTGCACCCCCCCCCCACGCAGCAGGGACCCCCATCCCGGCCCCTGCCACCACCCCCCCCACACGCCCCGGGGGGGCGGATCGGGCTCCGGCCCCCCCACGTGGCTCCAGGCCGCAGACCGCCCCCCTCCCCACCGGCAAAGCTGGGGGGTTTGGGGAGAAATAGCTGCGTTTTCGGCCTTTCCCCAGGAGCCACCCCCGGAGCACTAGATCCCCCTCCCCGCAGCCTGCAAAGGGGCCCGGTGCTCGGAGAGCCGGGGGGGCCCCGTGGGCTGGTGCGACCCCCCCGCGCCCGCCGTCAGGCCGAGCCGCTTCGCGCCGGCCTCCGCGACCGCACGGCCTCCACGCGGCCCGGGCGGGCGCTCGCCTTGCTCCGGCGTCCCGCTGCGCGCTCCCGGCCCGTGCCCCCCCCCCCCCCCCTTGGAAACGTTCCCTGGAGAGCTGCGGGGCTGCATCCCAGCCGGGATAACCTGCTTCCCCAGGCCCAGCCGGCGCCGTGAGCTGCCGGGCAGATCTGCAACGGGGGCGCGGAGGCTGCTGCGGGGCGGCGGGACGGGGCGTGCGACGGGGGCCACAGACGGCGCGCTGCAGCCTCCACGGTCTGCTGCAGCCTCCCCGGCGCGCTGCAGCCTCCCCGACCTGCTGCAGCCTCCCCGGCACGCTGCAGCCTCCCCGGCGCGCTGCAGCCTCCACACCCTGCTGCAGCCTCCCCAGCGCGCTGCAGCCTCCCCGGCGCGCTGCAGCCTCCCCGACCTGCTGCAGCCTCCCCGGCGCGCTGCAGCCTCCCCGGCGCGCTGCAGCCTCCACGGTCTGCTGCAGCCTCCCCGGCGCGCTGCAGCCTCCCCGGCACGCTGCAGCCTCCACGGTCTGCTGCAGCCTCCCCAGCGCGCTGCAGCCTCCACACCCTGCTGCAGCCTCCCCGGCGCGCTGCAGCCTCCCCGACCTGCTGCAACCTCCCTGGCACGCTGCAGCCTCCCCGGCACGCTGCAGCCTCCGTGGCCAGCTGCAGCCTCCCCGGCGCGCTGCAACTGCCATGGTGTGCTGCAGCCTCCCCGGCCTGCTGCAGCCTCCCCGGCACACTGCAGCCTCCCCGGCCAGCTGCAGCCTCCTCGGCACGCTGCAGCCTCCGCGGCCTGCTGCAGCCTCCCTGGCGCGCTGCAACCTCCCCGGCGCGCTCCACTCCCTCCGCTGCGTTCCCGCCCGGGCGGGCACACGGACGGATCCTCGCGGGCTGCAGCGGGGAGGCGAAGCGGCCGGCTGCACGTGGCGGAGCGCTCCGGTCGCCCGCGTCCCTGCCCAGGCGGAAGGCGGGGAGCAGGCGCCGGCGGGCGGGTGCTGCCTGCTGGTCCCTGATAGCGCTTATCCGGCATCGCCGCAGGGCGCGGGGGCTGTGGCGGCTCCGGCAGGCCTGGCCCTGCCCCACGGTGCCCCTTCTTCCTCGGGGGCAGGAGCCTGATGGGGTCTTGACCAACATCCCTGGCGTCCCTGAGGGATGTAGTGGTCCTGGTCGCTGAGCTGAGAGGAGAAGAGGGGCTGGAAAACCTGGAAGGGAACGTTGCCTGCAGGACCAACCTCAGGGCAGCTCGGTGCAGGCACCCTGCCCACAGGTTTAGACATGCCCATGCGGGTACCCACCAGCCCCACGGTGGAGCGAGGGAGCAGGATTTGCCCTGCGGGGTCGGCAGTAAGGGTCAGCGTGGGCCCTGGTCCCCAGACCGCCCCGCGGGGAGCCTCCGTGGTCGGGGCGGTGGGATACTCACCTCCGGCTTCCTGGGCCCGCGATCTCTCCGGTGATGGGAACGCTTCATTCGCCCTTGCGGGACTAAGCGAGTGATTCAGTCCCGTATTTTTTTTTCCCTAGATCACAGAACAGACCTGCTCTGGGCACCACCAAAACAAGCTGGATTCGAAGCGGTGAGCTAAAGGTGAGATGCATCATAACCAACTTCCCAGGCTTCGCCCTCTTCCCAGCTCCTCCTCTGCTCTTTCCTCAGGCTGTTTGAAACCATAGAAAGACACTGAAGCAGCTTAGAAAAGGTTTTGTGTTTAATGGGATATTTGCCAGCAACTGCAAGCCACAAACACTATATATTTCTTTATTTGTAAAGGTATTTGAAGTCCTTGAATTTACCCTTTGGCCACCTTAAATCTGGTTTCTAATCCCCAGCGCATTTAATCAAATCCACAGTGGTTTGAATTATGAGATGTCTTGGGGGGAATTTATAGCTCGTATTGCTGATTATACCTTGACTTTATTATATTCCAAATATCTAACTTATGGTCATGGCTGAGATTTACAATCCTCAGGTAGGTGCTTAGAGTAACTTTTAGCAACTCCAGATGTAATTGGAAGTGACTGATGGGGCTGTCAATACAGATAAACATGTAATCTATAAGATGTTAATGCTCTTAAGGCAAGGATAGAGGAGGCAGAATAGGTGAAGATGGTGGAGCGGTCTCCAAAAAAAGCAGAACTAGGTATGTTGCTGAGCAAGACTCTGAGATTGCTGGTCTGGCTGAGACATCCCTGCCTGGGAGGGAGTTTTGGGCTTGTTGGTCTCCAGCAGGTAGCAAGAGGGAGATCTTTTGTTCCTTTGCCCTCTCACCCAGAATGTTTTTAGGGTTTGAAATACTCCTGGGGAGGAAACAAGGGAAGTTAAACAGAAGTCCCAGGTACTCAGAGAGCTGATCCCTCCACCATACCATTGGTGATGCCTTCCCCACTGCAGGGCTTGTGAGGAGCTCTCCTCGATTGGAACGGGAGGTCCACGCAGAGCCCCTCCGTTTGCTGCCATCTGCATCCGGCCCCAGACAGGTCACTCAGGGGAGCTGCAGGGCATGGTGTGCACATCTGTTCCCAATCTGACTTGCGGTTTGTCCCCTACCCTCCTGTCTCTGAGGAGCAGTGAGTCTCACGCAGGCGTGTGTCCCTTGGCCAGCATGACAAGTGAGGTGGTGGAGAATGAGTTTGAGTTTTACTCCAAGGCGGAGAAGTACTGGAAGGACGTGCCTGCCACAGTGGATGGCATGTTGGGGGGCTACGGCCATATCTCCAGCATTGACATCAACAGCTCCAGGAAGTTCTTGCAGAGATTTCTACGGGTAAGTAGCTCTGCTCTGGCTCATCCTTGAGCAGAAGGTCATGGTCTATCATGCTTCCAAAGACCTATCCTTTCCCAGCCTGGAACTGGACTCTTCTCCTGTAGGTGGGATTCTCCATTTTCCACATGCTGCGAGAGCTTTGCTGTGCAGCGGGTTCCCCTGGCCCTAAGCAGCTAACCCTATCCCTGTCCATCAGGGAGTGACCCTCTGCCAGCCAGGGCTTCAGCAAAGGAGTCTTGTCACAAAAGAGATGGAGCAGTTGAGACCCAGACAGCCCATGGAGCCCATGTTTCCCTGCTGTGGCCCATGCCCCAGCCTTATGCCACAAAGTTGCCCCATTTATCTACTGCATGCCCTGGGTACCTCACAAGGTTTGATTCAGGCCCGTGTGGTTGTCATTCCAGGATGGTCCCAACCGGACTGGAACAACGTGTGCTCTGGACTGCGGGGCGGGCATCGGTCGGATCACCAAGCGGCTGCTGCTGCCCCTCTTCAAGACTGTGGACATGGTGGACGTGACAGAGGACTTCCTCACTAAGGCCAGGAGCTACCTGGGAGAGGAGGGCAGGCGGGTGCGAAACTATTTCTGCTGTGGCCTCCAGGACTTCAGCCCCGAACCCAACTCCTATGATGTCATCTGGATCCAGTGGGTCATTGGTGAGAGTCACTCACCTTGCAGGGCCTGTCCAATGTCCAGCTTCTCTTGAAGGGCTGGTGCCTCGCCCATGAGGGAGGGATTTGGGGGAGAAGAGCACAGACTGCTGTTACGATGAGTGTGGATTGGTCAGGAACCTGCATCCCCCATCCTTGCTCCATGTAGAGTGGATAGGAGGGCATTGCCAGACCCAGGAAGGCTGGACCAGAAGTGGGATGGAGCTAGATAGAGCCCACGGGACACAAGTTAGACATCCCAAGGCTAAAGATTTTGCCAGCAGCAAACAGCTCATGTATTTGGCTGCCTGGATCAGGAGGGATCCCAGCAGCAGCCCCCCCCCCCTTCTCTGCTCATACAACATGCTGCCCAGGGGTCCTGCCCAATAGGGATCCTGCCCCCAGTAATCCCATGCTCACTCAGCACCCTCTAATGCCTGCTCTGACCCTCCAGGACACCTCACTGACAACCACCTCTCCGACTTTCTGAAGAGGTGTCGCGCTGGCCTGCGGCCCAATGGCATTGTGGTCATCAAGGACAACATGGCTCAGGAGGGGGTGATCATGGACGATGTGGACAGCAGCGTCTGCCGAGACCTGGATGTGGTGCGTAAGATCATCCGCCGAGCTGGGCTACACCTCCTGGCTGAGGAGCGCCAGGAGAACTTTCCTGATGAGATCTACCATGTCTACACCTTTGCCATGAGATGAAGGCAGCCAGCGGTGGCGGGGAGGTCTCTCCTGGGCCAGCTCAGAGCACAGGCCCAGCACAGGCAGTTCCTGCCAGGGTCTGGAAGGGTGAGGACCACGCCTTCACCACAGGTGGCGGATGGTGGCAAGGGCTCCCTCTTTGCAGTGCTGGTGGCAAGGACGGGGCTTTGTCTTCCAAGTTGCTGCTGTTTGTGAGAAGAGATGTTTGCCAAATACATTTTCCTGCTGTTGCACTTCTGCACGCGGGCTCCGTCAAATGCAACGTGTTAGCTTGATGCTGTGCTTGGAGGCTCTGCATGTGGGTGCCTGATGTCTCTGGAAGCAAGAAAGCCCCCCTCGCAAGAGCTGTGCCCCTGGGCACCAGCAGATTGCTGAGTGTGGTTGGTCAGAGCTCCCTGCTAGCTAACAGGAGCTCAGAGCATTCCTTGCTAGGACATTTGACCCTTTCCCACTTGTGAACTCATTGCTGCCCGTCTGCTGCTGCTCACAGGCAGGTAATGGCTTAAGTCGGCAGCAGGTTGGGTATGGTGAGGAGAAATCCCTGGTGTTTGCCTCAAGGTGGATTGGGGAGGTAAAAACAGTTTTTTCCTGGG
The DNA here is from genome assembly GCF_028389875.1 of Rhea pennata. Taxonomy (NCBI): domain Eukaryota; kingdom Metazoa; phylum Chordata; class Aves; order Rheiformes; family Rheidae; genus Rhea; species Rhea pennata. Next base: position 8,927,591 of record NC_084680.1, read on the forward strand.
GCTCTGTGGGGGCCTCTCCTTTAAACCCAACAGCAGGTCTTCCACATCTGCCAGCAACACAGGAGACAGATGTGAGCTGGGCCCAGATCCCCTACATCCTGCTCCAGGGACAGGGCTATCCCCGGCAAGGCTGTGCCTTTCCTCCAAACAGGCAGCTGAAACGCTTGGATCAGCCCCGGCGACCCGAAGGGGAGAGCCATCACGCTCTGGGCACTCACGGGAACCAGCTCCCGGGCCCAGCTCTGAGGAGATTTCAGGGCCACCCACCCGGCAGGGGCAATTGGGTCCATAGCAGTTACGGCCCCTCAGCAGGAGCACGCGGGGCTGCCGCACTGTAAAGCGAGTGCAAGCCCCCACATCAGTGGGGACACAGCAGGATCTTCAAGGGTGATTTGGAGCAGGCGCCCCAGAAAACTGCATCTACTACTCGGGGCAGCAGCCACTGCTGCCGATTGCTGCTCTAAGCAGCCTTCGGACCCGCCAGCCCGTTATCACAGGCTCACGCTGCCAGCCAGCACACGCGCTCGAATCCTGCAGCGCTAGAGCTGCTCCCCTTCAACGCCCAGCGCTGTTATCCCGAGCGCCTGGCGCTGTCTCCTCATTTGCCATCACGAGATACTTTGCCCAAGTCAGACCACAGACTTGTGCCAACCTAACACAACACAACACTTGCCCAACTGCGTGTGTCAGGTGGGCTAGCCCCCACACAGACCCCGATTACAAACCTTCCCTCCAGCTGGGCTCACATGTAACTGCATCTGATTCTTCTACATCTCCAAAAAAAACTGCCAGGTGAGGAGCAGGCAGCCTCAGTGTGTTCTCCTCCACCCAACCTTTCCCACAGAAACAAACCCCTTGTTGCTATTATAAAAGGCCTCATTTAATTGCTCGTTTTCCATTCCAGACACAGGGGAGTATATGATCACTTAAAAAAAAAAAAAAAAAGAGAGAGAAAAAAACCCACTGATTTATCAGGATGTACAGCTCCAACTCTGTGGGGTGAGAGAAGGTTAAAAAAAATCCAAATGCTGCCAGGAGGGCAATGTGCAGAAACAACCCTTCTGCAGCCAAACTTCACTTGTTGATCCCAGACCCATTTGCTATCAATTGTACCTGCTCAGAATAGACTTTTCCTCTCTTGATCCTCTTCTGTGTCTGTCCCTCATGGTTAAAAAAAGGAGAGGGGGGCTGAGCTCTACAGCCAGGCTTTGGCACTTCAGAAGGAACCAGATGCCTAGAAGTGGAGCCAGATGGTTGCGACAGGGCTGCCACATGGGACCTCCACGTGCAGCTCCAGAGGCTGGAGCTTCCAGTAGCAGCCTGGCAAGCTAGAAGGACACAGAGCCCTGCAGCTATTTCTTGTTGCTGGGAAGGAGGCATTGAAAACCAAGGGCCTGGGAGCAGTTAGCAGGAGAACAGAGAGGACCATGTAACAGGCCAAAGAACAGGGAGGCACAAGGCACTGAGCAGAGCTGGCAGCCCATTTCTCATCCTTGCACAAGTAACATACGACAGAACCAAGTAACAGCCGCTTCTCCATTTGTTTTGGAGCACATCGTCTGAGATGTCCTTGATTGATCCTCTTCTGTGTCAGGAAAATGGGGAGCTCCCAGCAAAAACTCAAGCAGCCAGGCTGCCAGTGCCAACCCCCTTCTCTTTCATCCCCTCCATGCTCCTGGTTTCAGACACCAAGGCAAGCAAGGAATGCATCCATGTCCACCCAGAACATGCCTTCACCATGGCTGCTCCCTTCAACAAGACTGGAGGCACAAAACCAGGGTGGAGGCCAGCATCTCCTGCAGGACAGACCACACAGGGCCTGACCCAGGGCATCTCTGCCCACTGCTGTTCTGCCTCCAGGATGGGGAGCAAACTTTTCTCAGCCTCCTGAGGTGCCTCCTGACTCCACCACCCACTTAAGGCACTGCTTCACCCATCCCAAACCTGGCAGAGCTGGGAAGAGAGGGAAAAAGCTGCTTGTCCAGTCATACCATCCCCAACTGCTCCACTGGTCCTACCAGGCCTCTTCTGAAAATCCAGCCCTCTACCCCAGTATTCAGCTTCCCCGATGCCCAGGGACTCTTTTCACTGCGCAGGAGCTATAACGCTCTACCTGCCTGCTCAAAATGCACAGAGCAGCGAGGCCTCCACAGGACATGCAGCTCTGTGTGAAAAAGCACACCCCCAAAACACAGCAGAGAGACTCTGGGGACAGCACAGGCCAAACTGTGGGCACGGGGAGAGCAGCATTTCTTGCTGTGGAGAAAGCAGGTCCAGAGCAAGGGTTTGCTGGCTGTCCTGGAAGAGGCACCATGATCAGAGGTGGGGAGATAGAGAGGCACTGGTTGGGCTCAGAGGTCCTCATGCTCAACAGCAGCATGGTCAATGAGAAGGTACCACTTTAGCCTGTCTGGAAGAGGTAGGGCCTTGATTTTGACATCCACCGGCCATGGTTTAAGGCGCTGTCGGATAAACACCCGGCAGAGATGTTTCAGCCCCTGTGGGGAATGCTCCAGTTGCTTCAAAGAGCAGAAAAGAGTCCTGATCTTCTCCCCATGGTACCTGCAGCTGCTGGTGTTGACCTCAAAGTTGGTGGGCAGCTGAATGGCTTGTGAACTAGCCATCATGAGCTCTAGCAGAATCTGACCCTTCTGGATGAGGTCTGTGGAGAAGCTGTCATCTTCAGAGACACTGAGGTGAGAGCAGAGGCACTCAAAGACAATGTGGAAGCCTGACCAGCACGAGGGGCCGTGAAGGGAGCAGTTGTATGCAGCGCCCGACTCCAGCAGGAAACGCAGCAGCAGGAAGTGGCGCTTGAAGCTTTTGAAGCAGAGGTGGGTGAGGGACTCGGGGGCCGGGCACTCACTGGGGTCAGCACCATGGGCCAGCAGCAGCTGGGTGACACGAAAGCAGAAGCGACTGATCACCTGCGCCTCCTCTGTGTTGCTGCACACCATCTCTCCCAGCAGGAAGATGATGTAGGTGAAGACAGTGTCACCATCTTTGGTGGTGGCCCTGACATCCGCACCTGAAGGGACAGAGAACATAGCCAGCATTTTGGAGAAAGAGGACACACTGCAAACACAGGCACGGACAGATTCATGGGAGGCACCAAGGGGGCTGTAATTTCCCCTCCATTACCACTAGGAGGGCCAATGCAGCACTCAAATGCCTCACGCATCCATCATACAACAGCTGCACCCGGCACGGAGCTGAAAGCAAGAGCACAGCCACAGCACTTCTTGGCAGAGTAGCATCTCAAACCAAAGCACGAGCCCCCACAGAGCATTCTCCCAAGTCTCTGACACCTGACACTGAATCCACCTCTCTTCTCCTAACAGAGAGGAGGCCCAGGAAAGCACAAGAGTTACAAGTATCTGTCTTGCCTGGAGGAACAGCTTCCCCACAGCCTGCCTCAGCAGCACAGAAACTACTCAAAACTTTACATCCAGACAAGACTGTTCCTCCATGGTGTGAAGAGCCCAACATGTGTGCCATAAGGAGCCACACTGCAGGTGTGGAGTTGTCCTTGGAGCATCCTTTGGAAAGAGTACAGCAAAGGAGGCCAGGACGGCACTAACTCTGTCACCACTGGGCTTTAGTCTTGCTCAAGTGGGAACATAAAGAAGTTGGGAGGGCAGTGTGAGGTGCTGTACAAAGAATCAGCTGGCTCTAGGCCTGGAGGAGTCATGGGTTGAGAGAGTAGAAGGTTGCTCTTACCTCCTTCCAACAGGAGACGGATGCTGTCAGTGTTGTGGATCTGGACACCATCACTGCTAGCCAGGGCGTGCAACAATGCTGTCTTTCCTGTGATGGAGCAGTCACAGTCAGCTGAGTGAAAACAGTGCTTCAGCTAAAGAGAAACACCCACTCCAAAAAGCAGGAGGGAACACAACCCACCCCACCAACCAGATGGTTAACCATGGGGAGAGAAACAGCCCTTCTCCTTCCAGCAGGCTCCCACTGGTCCTGTGCTGGTAGACAGATGCAAGGATGGGGAGATGGGCCACATGTGCAGGGCTGGTGGTGGCACTAGAGGGCACACCGGCTGTAGCACAGTGGGTTTGGGAGTGTATGGACACCACAAGGCTATGGGGACACAGCCCTATCCTACAGTGCAGGGCATGGGCTGTTCCCAATAGTCTGGGAAGAGCTGGGTTTCAGTCTCCTTCTGCACCAGACACAGCCAAGATGCAAGGATAAAACAGAGCATCAGAGCTTTTACAACCTGCACCCAACTTCCAATACAGTTTATGCCCAGACAGTGTTTGCAGCAGCGAAGAACCTGAATCCTCTGCCCTGCTCTAGCGCACCACACTGGCTGCCTGCTTAGAGCACCCAGGCTGGGGGAGCTGAAGGGGAACACAGACCGTTTTTGTCTGCTGCATTGACATCGGCCCCCAGCTGAAGGAGACGCTGGAGGCAGGGCATCCGCTCAGGCTCCTCACTGGCCAGATCGAGAGGACTGCTCTCATGAATCTGCATGGAGCAAGAGAGAAAGAAGATTAATAAACATCAAAAACTATTCGCGAGCTCAGCTGGTAAGTCTCTGCCTTACCATGACCAATACAAGAGCATAATTCACCACCCCCAAAACCAAATGGAAAATCCCTCTGGTGTGTCCAGAGGACGGGTTGGTCTGCCCCAACTCCTCCCCACCCCCGTCCATCGCTCTGTGGCAGAAGTGGGTTTGCCCAGCCAAAGGCTGCATGAACCTCTGCCACCATATCACCACAGCACTATGGGCAACTTGCACGGGAGGACGCCAAGGGGAAGCGACATCCATGAAGCCCTGATGTGGAGCAGGAAGGGCTGCGCTCACAGGTCAGGGTCTTGCAGCAAAATCTCAAGTTGACTCAGTCTGACCATGCCCAGGCATGGAAGTCCGTACCCGGTCTCTACGGTTGATGTCAGCCCCATGGTGCACCAGGAGCTCCACCATATCTGGCTGGTTGCGGAGCACTGCGATGTGCAGAGGGGTGTAGTAGGTGACTGGATCTGAGGACACAAAACTACATTGTCAGAGAAAGCTAAGGGCCTTCCCCAGAACAGCTTTAACATCCTTCAAAAGGCAGTAAACAGGGCAGCTGGGGGAGGCACCGAGAAAACAGAAATGCCTGCAAAAGCACAACTGATATAAACAAGCCAGAGCCTACTTTTGAAATGGCTCCACCCATCCTGAAAGCCCTCAATGCAGCAAACTGGCTTCCAAGTTCCTGACTGCAGTCAGGAGACTGAACAGGCGTTCTCAGAAGGCTGTCACCCTTCTGCAGGCAATGCCACAAAGCCCCCCTCTGCCTTGGCTGCCAGGAGGACAGTGCCCCCTGCTCATGGCTTGCCATGCAGTGCCTCACCAGGCATGGAGCAGCAGCTCCATCCTGCTACTGGGACCAAAGTCACAGGGAAGGGCTTTCAGCTACACCAGTGGTGGCTGCTCAAAGTTTCATCTGCACTCAATCACTTCTTGGAGACCACCATGTAACAACTGTCCCAGTTAGAAACACCGAAGCTACAGCATACTCGTGCCAGTAGCTGCTGCAGGGTTTGTCAGCCAGCTCCGAGGCTCCCATCCTGGTAATTGCATCCTCTTTGTCATTAACAGAAAACAAACACAAACTTTTAGGCAAGGAAGAGTATGCTAAGAAAACAAACAGTAATCAGAGATCAGAAGCACATGAGCAGCCCAGATCATTCAGAGAGCAGCTGGGACAGGGAGTACTTCCAACTCATCCTCAAGGCTGGGTTTGGGCAGCAGCTGCTTTAAGGTGCATCCATGCTACTCCCAGCAAAGGAAGGGATCCGAGGCCTGAGCTGGCTGTGACCCCCCTTTCTGCCCCGGCTATCAGCACTGCTCAGGGCAGCCTCTCACACTGGGTCCTTCTGCCTCGCTGCAGGAGTGGACCCAAGTGCAGCCCCCTTCTCGACTGCCTTACCTTCAAAGCTGAGGTCAGCCCCGAACTCCAGGAGGATTTCTGCTGCGGGGACAAAGCCCAGCTCGGTGACCTTCAGCAGGGCATAGCTCACACCTTCCTGATAAAAAGGGGAGTGCGTCTCCCTCTCCAAGACTCGTCTCACAGCAGACAGCCGGCTCCTCTCACTGCCCAGAGAGGCAGCGCTTGAGACACACAGAAGCAAATGGTTACTCAGTTGAACGGTGTGCGCCTCTCAGGCACGTTTACATGCATCAGAGCAGCACCAGGGAGGAAGAATGAGCTCTGGTATCTCCTCATGTCTCATAACCTCTAGGTATTGCTCCCTTCCAACACACTGCAAGGAAGTGGTACATTTTACCATGCCCCCGCTCTCTGACCTGCTAGCTGTGGGGATACACATCAGTGTCAGGGCTACTGCTTGACCCCAGTTTAGGTTTTGTTGCCATGGGTCAGGCAGAAAGGATTGCTCCTGAGGAGCACACGCAGCCCCTGTGTTTGCTCCGCTCCAGCCTCACGTTCCTAAAGAGCGACAGCAGAGAGGAAGGTGCCCAGGACAATCTGCCCACAGAGACCTGCGTTTACACAGCTACCTCCAGCCTCGGCTGAATCACTGAGCTCCAGCTACGACTTACTAAATGACCCGGTGAGCGTTTGCCCCCTGAGCTCTGCCAAAGTTACCTCTCGAGAGTGCTCTGTCTTTCTGTATCTGGTATTGCCAGTAGCCCCAAGATCTCATCTACCAGGGGCTGATACTCGAAGATGATTCTGCGGAAGCCATGCAAGAAAGGCATCGTGCTCTGCGCACCAACCAGCCAGGGGCCTCCAGCATGGCCCGGGTGTCTTCTCCCACTCAGGAATCAGGCAGGCAGATCCTGGCAGTGCCTGGTCTCCATAGGATTTTCCCTCCTTTTAAAACAAAAAAGCCTTCCTAGCAGTTTTTGCATTTACAAAAAAAAAAAACAAACAAACTGACCACAGCCTGCCTTTCTCCCTCCTTAGAGGCTTCTAAGGGGAAAAAAAAGAACTGGAGCAGCGGAGCTCCTCCCACACGGCAACAAGGTGTTTTCATCTCAGGTCATCGCCCTGCATGGAGAGCCACAAAATGGGAGGTGCCCGTTGCAGACCGCAAATGGCCCAGGCAGGGGGGGTCAGGGTAGGGCACGTTTGCAACAGCTCGGCCACAAGCCCCCCTCTGGGCAGAGTCCCCCCCGCAAGGGCAGCCCCACGCCCCAGGTGCTGCTCTCCCAGCACCAGCCTGCCCAATGGCTCAGCGGCAGCAGCCCATGGGGACAAGTCCCCAAACGCTCCACACCCTCTCCAGGCCAGCCGGGGCTCCCCTAAATCCCACCACACCCCGTGGGGCAAGGCTGAGGGGCCCTACAACCCCCTGCACCCTACAGGGGCAAGCCCAGTACCCCCAACAGCCGGGGGGGGGGGGGGGGAAGAGAGCCCAAGGGGGCAAGCCCGGAGCCCCTCAAGCCCCTGGCACGCTGGGGGGACAAGCCCACGGAGCCCCCAAACCTCACGAGGACAAGCCCGCAGGCCCCTACAGGCCCCCGGACCTCCACGGCAGCAAACCCGCAGGCGCCGTCCTCCCACGCGAGGGGAAGAGGCGGCGGGGAGGGGGGGACCAGCTGAGACCGCCCCAACTCATCGCACCTCCCGCGCGGCGCTGCCTCCCCCGAGAGCGGGCCGCGGAGATGGGGGGCGGGGGGAAGGACAGCGCCGGCCGCGCGGTGCCCCCCGCTCCCTCGCCGGCCAGGCCCGGCCCGGCCTGGCCGCGCGGTGCCGCCCGCCCCGCCGGCCCGGGAGCCCCGCCGCAGCCCGCCGCCCTCACCTGCCACCGCCCGCCGGAAGCGGAAGCTGCCGGTGGTGCCGGGTGGGGGCGTGGCCCGGGTGGGGGCGTGGCTTTTGTAGGGGGCGTGGTCTGGGGGGCGCGACCTGGAGGGGGCGTGGCCTGGGAGGAGGCGTGGTCTGGGGGCGCGGCCTGTAGGGGGCGTGGCCTGGGAGGAGGCGTGGTCTGGGGGCGCGGCCTGGAGGGGGCGTGGCGCTGCGGCGCGGCCGCCAGGGGGCGGCAGCGGCAGCGAGCGGCGCCGGCAGGAGCGCGCCCACGGGGGCGCGGGAGCGCGCGCGAGGCGGGAGCGCCCGCGCGTGCACGCGCAAGGGGCCCGCCGCCGTGCCCGCGCTGCCCTGCCGGCGCCCGCCCGCCGGGCGCCTCGTTGCGCCTCCTTTCCGTGCCGCCCTAGGGTGCTTCGCGCCCAGGGGCCAGGCCGCTGCCTCCGGGCTCCTCGCGGCTGCTTCGGGGCTCCGCCGCCTGCCCGCGGCCGGGGTGCTGCCGAGCTGCCCCACGCGGAGGCTGCGGCAGGTCCCCGTCGACGGCCCTGCCCTGGCCGCCGGAGCCCCGACGCTCCCGGGCGCCGCGGGTGGCTGCCGGCTCCCGGCGCTCCCCCAGGCTTGGGCACCTCCAGCTGCCCCGCGGCCCCGCCAGGAACGGCTCGGAAATGCGGCCCCGATGGGCTGCAAAGGGCTGGTGGTGCGAGGGAGAGAGAGGGCAGCTAGTCGGGCCAGCAACCTTCCCCTTCCCTTCCCCTTCCCCTTCCCTTCCCCTTCCCCTTCCCTTTCCCCTTCCCCTTCCCCTTCCCCTTCTCTCCCTTTCCCCTTTTTCATTTCCTTCTCTCCTTCTCTTCCCCATCCACTTCCCCATCCCCTGCCTTCCCTGTCCACATCCCCTTCCCTGTTCCGTTCTCCTTCCCATTCCCCATCCCCATCTCCTTCCTCTTCCCTTTCTCTTCTCTCCGCCGCTTTCTCTTGCACCTTCCCGCTCTCCGCTTCGCTCTGCCGGGAGCCCGGGCCGGAGGCGAAGGCGAGCTCCCGCGTGCTGCCGTCTGTCCCGCACCCCCGCGGGCTCCCGCCGCCCCGGCCCTCGCTCCCGCCGGCGCTTCCCGCCGGGAAGGCGCCGACCGCCTGTTCCCGACGGCCCGTGCGCCCGGCCCTGCCGCCCGGCGCAGCGCAGGCGTGCCGGGGCTGCCGGGGCAACCGTTATCCCGGGATTTACTGGCATCATCATCCTCATTGTTATTTTTATTGTTACTGCGGTGGAGCGTCCAGGCGCGCGGCGCGCCGCGGAGCCGCAACGCGGCCGCCTCGGCTCTCTTGCTTGCATATTCATTTTATTCCGGTGGAGGGTTTCCAAATTCCGGCGTGCGGCCCGGGGCAGGGGGCCGCGCTGTGGGGTGTTTTTTCCGACGCGCCGTCACGCCACCTCCCGCGTCCCCCCTTTGCCTTTCCCGCGGGAAGCATCCCGGCGCCCCAGCAGCGCCGTGGGCCCGGGGGTTCCTCTTCCTCCTCCTCCTCCTCCTTGGCGTGGAGGTGCTTCCCGCCCCGCCGGAGCGGAGCCGTCCTTAGGTTGCATCGGGCACGGAGGTTGGGGCGTGCGGGCGGGAGCCGCATCCAGGCTGGGGCTCTGCCCCCCGGGAGGGATGGGAAACGGAGGCCGTCCCCGCGTTCCCAGTGCCTCCTTCCCGCACCCCGGACCCTCCGGAGCGGGGGAGCGCAGGCCGCTCGGCCGGGCTCCCGCCAGCCCCGCGGAGCCTCTGCCCCAGGGCCGGGAAACGCAGGCACGGCATTCCAGCGCGGAAGCATTTCACGAATTTGCCCCCCACTGCCCCCGTCCAACAACCCCCCCCGGCTGGCGAGGAGGCTTTGGGGCTCCGGAGCGGTGCCAAAAACTGGATCAAAACCAGCCCTGGGAGGTGTCGAGCCCGCGGAGACCCCAGGGGATAAACGCCTTCCCGAGCCGCGGCCGGCGAGGCCGAGGCCGCGGGGGTCCCGGCGTGCCGGAGCCCCTTTCCCGTGGCGTCCGGGCTTCGCCGCGGGCGGCTCCCCAGCCCGGAGCGGGAGCGCCGCGTTCCCGCGCGAGGCGACCAGCGCCGGCGTTGCAAATGAAAACGACGCCGGCGCCGTCAGCGCTCGGTGCCCGGCTGGAATAACAGCGGCGGGATCTGCCCCCTTCCTCCCCATCTCCTTGGCGGGGCGGACTCGGAAGAATGCGAGTTGGCTATCCATCAGGGAGACAGAGCAAGAGTGAGCCGAAGAAAGAGGGGCATTTTAGGAGGAAAGCCAGGGAAATTTGATCATTAAGAAATCCTCCTGGCTGTCTGGGGGAATTTAATTAAATTGCTGGAAAGGGCTGTGAGCACATCTGGATCCAATATGTGGAGCTTTGATTTTTTTCTTTCTTTCTTTCTTTCCTTTTTTTTTTTTTTTTTTAGTTCACTCTTTTCCCATCTCACTGTTGAAGGAGGTGGGGGGGGGAATAAAAGGGAAATAGCAGAGCCACGGAGTATTGGTTCATCTGGGACTGGGATTCCTGGCAGGGAAAGAAAGAGAGAGAGGGAGAAAGAAAGACAGAGCGAAAGAGAGAAACAGAGGGAAGAAGAAATCTGGGAGAAAAACCTCCACCGAGGGCCTGGCTGGGGGGTTTATAACGCCTCCGGCTATTAAGACAAGTAGCTGTTAGGGCATGGGGGGAGCTAGGAGAGCCGGAGCGGGAGGGGAAGGAGCAAGGATCTATCCCAGGGCAAACAGCACGTTCTGGGAGGGACAGCGGGAGAAGTGGGAATTGCTCCGTGGGTCAAGAAATGCCATTCCCACACAAGCGAGGGCGGGATGCGGCCCGGCCCCAGCGCGGAGGCGTCGTGCCCGGCGCATGGGGCAGATGAGGGAGGGGGTCTCCCGGTGAGACCCGCCGCCCCTGCACCCCAAAACCCACCGCTCGGCCTCACCGGAGCGCAGGCCAGCACAGCCCAGCACCCTCAGCACCAGGGCGGGCACCCAGCCGGGCCCCCCGTCGCCGCGGGGATCCCCAGGGCTCCAGCTCGGCTTGCCGGCAAACCCCGGGCACGGATGCCTTTGGCAGCAGGAGGCAGCTACGAGCATCTCCGGACAAAATCACGGCTGCAGGCGGTGGCGGGGCACTGCTCTCCTCTTGCGGCAGCCCCGCCACGGGTGCTGGCTGAGACAACCTGGGCGCTGGGGTGCTCTGGCCAAGAAAAGCTTCCCTGGCACTGAACCCCCCAAGGCCCAGGCTGCCCCCAGTCCAGCTGGGAGTGTGCAGTGCTTGCAGAGGGAGTGCAATGCTTGCAGGGGGTGCACAACTCTTGCAGGGGGAGTGCCACGCTTGCAGGGGGTGCACAACACTTCCCGGGGGGGTGCAATGCTTGCAGAGGGAGTGCAATGCTTGCGGGGGGTGCACAACTCTTGCAGGGGGGGTGCACAGCTCTTGCAGGGGGAGTGCAATACTTGCAGGGGGTGCACAGCTCTTGCAGGGGGTGCACAACACTTGCGGGGGGTGCACAATGCTTCCAGAGGGAGTGCAATGTTTGCAGGGGGTGCACAACGCTTGCAGGCGGCCGCACAGCAGCCGCCCGCGCCCCGTCGCCGCGCCGAGCCTGCAGGCTGGGTGCCCGTCCCCGGCAGCTCTGCCCTCGGCTCCCGGCCGCCCTCGGCCCCGGGGAGGATGCCGTGCTGGGCTGGCGCGTTTCCAACCGGAGCGCACTGCGCACCAGGCCTGGGCACGCGGCAGCTCCCCCGCAGAGCTCGCCGCACGGCTCGGGCTCCTCCCGGGAGGGTCGGAGGAGCTTTTCCTCGAGGAAAGGGCGGCCGCGAGCTTGAAGAAGAGGCCGACGTGCCCGCGGGGCCGGTGGGCGCCGCGGGCGGGCGGCGGGACGGGGCGGACGCCGACCCCGGGGGTGCTGCGGGGACGCGGCGCGCTGGGGAGCCCTGGGCAGGCGCGAGGCAGTGGCACGGCCCGAGGGACCTGTGAGGAAACCCCTCGGGGGACACGGACCAGGCTCCCAAGGGGGGGGTCTTTTTTATTCTAACAGAGAAAAAAATGAAGGACTGATAAACAGAAAGACGTTCGTCTTAAGGGCTGCAAAACGCACCCGTTGCCTCCCTAGCGCAGACGGCCCTCGCGGCCCGTCGGTTCAGCCATGCTGGCATTTTCTTTTTTTCTTTTTCTTTCTTTCTTTCTTTCTTTTTTTTTTTTTTTAAGAAGATCTTGCACAGGAGAGTTAGGAACCGACAGGAGAGGGGCTTGCAAACAAATGGGTCTGGCTCTAGAGGCCTCGTGTGGCTGGCGGAGTTTAAAAAAATGATGCTTGGGGGGAAAAAAAAAAAAGTCAGATCCTACAGTTAAAAAGGAAATTGCATTAATACAGATTGTTTTATTTTAAAAAAGCAAACCCTGACCTCTACTTCAAAAAAGTCATTAGACATTCTCCTTCTGAAAGGCCGACAGGGGATATTACTGAAAGGCCAGTTAATTTCTCAATGACTTACTGTTCCTGCTCTGCTCATGGAAATGTGTAAAGAGTCGGAGGGTAATTTAAGGCACCCTGCAGAAAGGTGTGTAAATCTTTGCATGTCTAAAGAAACTTTACCAGACCGCTAGGATTGGGAAAAAGAAAATGCTTTTTTTTTTTTTTTTTTTTTAACTTTCCTTTGGAACTCTGATCCCCTTTGATCATAAAAAAGGTCATATTTCACCCAAAAAAATATCAGCAATCACAGGGCCCGAGGAAGTGCGAACCCAAGGGGGTTTCGCCGACGATTATTCCCCCTGTTTAATTATTTAATGCCACGAACCGAGAAGAAGAAGGCTTTTCCCCGGGAAAAGCCAGACGGTTCAAGAATAAGGTCTGGCCGAGGGCAAGGAGGAGGAAGAGGGTTATAAACGCGGCCGAGCAAGGCAGGGGGGAGGCAGGTCCCGGCCAGGCTGCGTCGCCCTGCAAAATAATCGCCGCAAGATGTTCGCGGCCCGGAGGAGACCCGGGCCGAGGGGCGAAGCCGGGGTGTCTCCGCGGGCAGAGGCGCGAGCTGCTACCCGGGCTCGTTCCCGGTTATCCCACGGGAATAGTCTGTCCCCGGCGGCCGCTTGCACCGCGCGCGCAAGGGGCCCCGCGGCACCCGGCGCTGCTCCCCCGCGTCCCGGCGGGATCGGAAAGCGGCCTGGCCCCGGCGCCCCGTTTACACGGCGAGAAGGAGGGCTAAGCCTGGAGCCGACTCCACTTTCTGTATCAGAAATTCGGGGCAGCAGATCCAAGAGTCGGATCGAGTGAAGAGGGAGGGGGGGAGGTTGGACCGGCGCCTTCGGACACGCAGGGAGCCTCCGCGGACCTGGAGAGAGCCAAAATCTGCTTTCGGCTCCCCCCCCCTTCCAGCACGCAGAGCTCCGGGAAGCCGCTTCCCCGGCAGGACGATCGGATCTGGCAGCGCCGGCTCCCGCGACGCCCCGGCAGCCTGCGGCTCGGAGGAGAAGGAGCGCAAGGAAAGCTCTCGGCAAAGGCTGAGCCAGCTCGGCGGGGGCTCGCCTCGCCGGGCTGCGGCGCGCGGCGCTGGAGGAGATGTTTACGAGCTCGGAGCGGGGCCGGAGGAGCCGCTCTCGCCGGGAGCGCGGGAGGCGAAGCCTCGGCGCGCGCAGCCCCGGCCAGATGTGCCTGCAGCCACGCGCGGGCGGGCACCGGGGAGGCTGCGACCAGCAGCCTGCAGTCCAGAGCAAGGAATAAGACTCATTAACCTCTTCCATTTCTGCTCGTCACCCCGAGCCCAGCCCTCGCCGGACACCGGCAGCCAGCCCCAGCCGCTGGTTTCTGTCCCCCCCGCCACCTCCTCCATCCATCCATATATATATGTTTAATTTTTAAGGAGGAAAAACTCCTTTTTCCTCTCCCGGTGGCTGGTTTTCATTAGGGAGGTTTCTTTGCAACCCCAAGGGAAGCAGCCTATGAGTTTTTAACTGTGGTGCAGGACGTAATTATCTCATTAAGGCGGGAGAGCCGGGCTTTTCCCGGGAGAGGCGACCTTGCGGCGAGGTTGATGGGGGGCCGGGGGCGGGAGGGGGGCCACGTCCCCCGCTCGCCCGCGGGTCGCCTCTGCCTGCAGCCCTGCTTGGGGCCGGCCGGAGGCAGCCCCTCTGCCCCCAGCCCTTCCCCACGGAGGCTTGCCGCGGCACAGCCACTTACACTTGTTGATAGAAGCACTTAAACTGGGGGGGGGGGGATGTGGAAGGGGTGAAAAAAAAAAAGGAAGTAAAGCAGTTTTTCCTCCCTCTCTGCCCCCCCCCCTTTTTTTTTTTTTTTTGGCGTGCGTTGGCTGCCGGCGGCGCTCGGCCCCTGGCAGGGGGGCAGGTCGCCGTGCCGGGGGGCGAGGGGCCGCCCCGCTCGGCTCCGAGCAGGGGCGTTTGTTTGAACAGCTCCAGAGCAAAGAGCAAGGGAAGAAAGTTTGGGCTGGGAGCGTGGTTTTTTTTTCCCCAGACGTCAGCACAAGGCGGAACAGGGGCTGGGGAGGGAGCCGGACTCACAGGGCAGCTGTGACTTTTTTTTTCTTTTTTCCCCCCCCTTTTTAATTATTATTATTTTTGGTGGGGGGTGGAGGAGGGGAAGGGGGCCGGGGAGCGGCCCGGCACCTCGGGGTGGGCTGCGGGCTGGGGGTGGGAGCCATGGACTCGGCGCCAGCCTTCGCCATGGACAAGCCGTTCGCCCCCAGCGCCGTGCGCGGCCCGGAGCCTCCCGAAAATCCCCAAAGCCGGAAAAACTTCAGCGTGAGCCACCTCCTCGACCTGGAGGAGGTGGCGGCCGGCATGAACGGGGGCCCCCCCGCCGGCCCCCCGCCCGCCGGCGGCGGCAAGGCCATGCCGGAGCCGTCGGGAGGCAGCAGCGGCAGCGAGGCAGCGCCCCAGGACGGTGAGTCCCGCCGGCGCCGGCTCGCACCCCCCGCGCCGGCAGCCCCGGGGTGGGATGGGGTGCCCTCCCCCCCCCGACACACCTCGATTTTGGGTGCCCCCCTCCCCGCCGTGCCGGCCTGCGCGGCCGCAGCGCCGGCGGCCCGTGCGCAGCGCCGAGCACAGCGGACAAAGGGCAGCGCCCGGCGGGGCTGAGCATCCCCCCGCCGCGGCGCCGGGAGTCCCGGGGCGCCCAGGCCTCGGTGGGTGGAGGGGCTGGAGCAAGCTGGGACACCCCCCCCCCCGGCCCGTTTGCCGGGTGCGACTCTCCCGGGAGTATTTTGGGGCACCCCCGATGCACCCCCCGCCTGCAGCGATGTGACAGGGGAGCAACTCACGGGGTCTAAGCCCCCCCTTCCTTGCCTTGCACCCAGGGGTGCCGGAGCCGCAGTCCCTTTCGGGTGCTGGGCGGGGGCGATGGGCCTGGCCGGGGGCGCGGATCCGCCGCCGGGCTCCGGCCCGGGCTCAGGCCGTCGGTGCGCGCTCGGGCTGCGCCCGCGGGCACCGGCGCCGCCGCCGCCCCGACGGCCGCGGCAGAGGGACCCCGCGCCGGGGGACGGGGACCGCGCCGGGGGGGGGGGGAGCGGGAGCCCGCACCGGCTGCCTCCCCGCCAGGACCTGCGGGCTCTCCCGGGCTCCCCGCCGCGGGGCCGGGCCCCGGGAGCGGCGGCGGCGGCCGGCGGGGCCGCGGAGCCGGCACCGAGCGGGACCTTCCCCGGCTCCCGCCGCGCGCACGTCCGCGGCCGCCGGCAGCGGCCCGGGGCAGCGGGACGGAGCTGGGCCGGGGGGGGACAGAGCCGGCCCGCTGTCCGTGCGCTCCCCTCGGGACAGAGCCGGGCCGGGAGGAGCCGGCTGGGCCCCCGGTGCCCAGCTGGGGCGCAGGGTGCCGGGAGCGGGTCCCATCCTGCCCCCGGGACCTGCCTTCACCCTTCCCGCGGGCTCAGACGGGGGGCTGGAAAAGAGACGGTGAAAGACGGGAATCCCGGGGTTTGGTTCTGGGCAGGACGCGCGTCTTTAACGGGGCAAACCCCGCGCCGGGATGCGCGCAGTGCGCCGCGCCGAGCCGCGCCGGCTGCGGTGCTCCGCGCCCCGCGCCCCGCTCCGGCGGCCCCGCGGCTCTGCGCCGGCGGCCCCGGCGCGCTGCGCAGGCTGCGGCGGGCCCGGCGCCCCGGCCGCGGCGCAGCGCGGGGGCCGGAGCTCGGGGCGGTGGGGGGCGAGGAAGACTCGGGCCGTCCCCGAGATGAAGCCCCGGAGTGGGAGCACCGGGAGGCCCCCAGAGCCGGGTGCCTACTGAGGGGAGCGGAGGGGGCAGCAGCGGGGAGCCGGCGATGGAGAGCGAGCGATGGGGGATCATAGGGGATGGGGATGTGGACCCGGCGTGATGCCTGCTAGTGGGGGTCTCCACGGGGGGCCCATGCCGAGGGGACCAGGCGAGCATCCTCCAAACCTGCCCCTGGGCCGGGCAGCAGCGTCTGGCGGCCCAGGCTCCGGCATCGACTCCAGGCTTGTTTTCTGCCGTGCTCTGGGGTGCTGATGGCACCAACCCCAGCATGGGTGAGGGGTACACAGCCACCCTGGGAGCTGCACAGCCCGCAGTGAGGGGCTCCTGGCCGGAAACCCCGCTCCCGCACGGGGTGCACCCCATGTTCCCTCCCGCTGATCTTGCATCGTGTGTGCACAGAGTCTGCAGCATCTCTCTCGCACTCACATTACTCCCTGCACAGTCCCCCCCTCCACAGAGAAAGCCCCTCTGGCCCCCCCTCACCCTGCCCTTTGCTCACAGTTGGAGATGCTAACGGTGAAGCCCAGCACCAATTTCTGGGATGGCAGCTGGTATTTTTGATGTTATTTTCCACTTTCCCTCCGCTTCCCTCGGGTTTTGTGTGCTTCTCGGATTGCCTTTGGGGACGGTGGAGAGGTTGTCGCCCGGCGCTGGGACCATTCGGGGGACTGTGTGCATCAGGGCAGCTCCAAGGAATCCTACCTGGCCCACAGCAGCCAGCCCATCTCACAGGGCTGTTAAAAACCCTCTCCCAAAATCCCAGTGCACCCCAAAGGCACTCAGTGGGGCACAGGGATGTGAGTACCGGAGAGAGTGGCATGGGGCCTGCCTGATCCCTGCAAGCCTGTTTTTCATCCCCAAAAGCTGATTCCTCCCAGATCAGAGGCTCTGTGTTGTCCTGCTGCTCCCAGCACCGCTGCACCACGGGGGATGTTTCCTGGTGGCACCTGTTTTCCACGAGGACACGGGATGGGGACAGAGCCAGCCAGCACTCGGGACGCTCCGACAAGCCATCCTGCGAGAGGGAGTATTTCTCCCAATCATTCCACCTGGGGGAGAAAATACCTGGGCAATGGGAACTAAAAGCAGCCAGTGGGAAGATGAACAAGGAAATGGGGAGAGGAAAGCTCTGCAAGTGCAAGCGTGGGCTTTGAGACCCCTCATGCACCGGCCCTGCCTAACCCGGGACGCAGCTTCCCAGGTCAAGAAAAGGAGACTCGAAATACCACGCAAGTGCCCTGCCTTTGCGAGCATCGGCCTTTTGCTCCCCATCTGCAACGTTTTCAGCACCAGCGTGATGACAGCAAAGGAACTTTTACTGGTAACGTTATCTTTTATTGGCATCCTAAAGTGAAACAGGCCCTCGGCGTTTTCTTTCATTTTCCCCTTCCCCACCAGGTTTTTTCCTCACCAGATGCACGGTTTGAGTCCCCCCGGTCGCTGGCAAACGGGTTTATTCTCAACGCAAACGATCCCTGTTACCTGAGCATCTCCCCGCAGGCAGGATGGGGCTCCGCAGTCCGGCCGAGGAGCAGCTCTCCGGGGTCGTCGCGCCGGCTCGGCTGCCGCGGAGCCGTCTGCCCCCGCTGCCCGGCGTGGGGCTGCCGCTGCGCCCGGTCCCGCGGCCCTCCCCGCGGAGCGCTTCTCCCACGACACCCAGGAACCGCGGGCAGGGCAGGAGCGCAGCGGTGGCGGCAGGGGGGTGGCGAGGGCTCGTCCCCGCCGTCCCCCCACCCAGCGCCGCGCAGCGGCAGCCACCCCCCCCCAAACCTTCCACGCAACTTCTGAGGTCTTGAAAGCTTGTTCACCTCCTTTCATTAGACTAACAAATAACGTGTAACGCGAAACATCTGTTAACAACAGCCCTTAATGTTCTCAAGATGATAAAGCAGGAGGGTAATTTCAGCCAGCAGCCCTGACTGATGGCTGTGCAGACAATGAACCCGCGGTGCCGCCCGGGCACGGGAGCGGGAGCCGGGCGCATGGGAGCGGGAGCCGGGCGCGGGCCCCGCCGGGCGCCGTGGGGCCGCCTGGCAGCTCAGCAGGAGCCGCTTTCGTCGCGGTGGGGTTTGGTCCCCCCCGTGGCCCCTTTTGCAGGGGGATGCTCCGGGCTGGCACAACCCCCACCCCCACCCCCACTTCCAGCCCCATCCGCTGTAGTGGTCCGGCTGCTCCCACCGGTGACCCAGCACCCGGGTGGCAGCGCCGGGTGCCCCGGCTGCGAGAGCGGTGGGGAGGCAGCGTTGCTCCTGCCGCGGAGCACGGGGCAGGTTGCTGCGAGAGGAGAGGCCGCATTGGAGGGGGCAGTGGGATGGAGATGCTGTTACAGCAAATTGGTCCTAATTGTGTAAACGAGGGCAAATTCAAAGGGTGAAGCAGGCTGGGGAGGAGCAATATGTGGATGCAAGTGCAGAGGGAGGGCAGGGGTTTGGTGCAGGAGAGGAAAGTGGGAAGGGACTTGCTTTTGGGCTCAAGCCCTGGCTTGCAGGGTGCTTTAGGGCTGCGCCTTTCCCACTGTCGCTGCAGGCAGCGAGGTGCAGCTCAGCGCCTGTTCGTGTGGCCCGGCTGCCCCAGCTGCAAGCGAAAGCCGCGGCATTAGCTCGCGGCCGACCCTGATGCAGGATAGCGCTGCCGGACGCGCCCTGGCCGTCCCTCGGCCGGCACGGAGAGATAACTGCGTCTCCAGGGCCCATAGCCCCAGCATCCTGCGGTGGGGCGGTCGGGGCCGGAGGCCTGGGTGCAGCGGGTGCAATCTCAGCTGTGAGATCAGGCTCCACCGAGGAGCTGGACGTGCTCCACCCAGCTGGTGCCAGCCCCAAAGCAGTGCCGGAAAGGTGCCGTACCCCCGTGCCGGGGAGGCTGTCGGAGGTTTCCCAGCTGCTCGGGGCGGCAGCGTGGGGCTGGGGCGCCGCTTGGACGCGGGGCTGCGGTCGGTACCTGCCGGGGAGGGAGGAGGCTTCGAGCCCTGGGCTCAGGCCTTTGATACACGTCGTTGCATCCAAGGAGGCAAACGCAGAGTTTTGTCCCCTAAGAACGAGCAGGTGGGGTCCCTGCTGCAGCAGCGCCCGGGGGGGGCACCCCGAGCCCCCACAGAGGCACAGTGCTGCTGCTGCGCCCCCCCCAGCCTAGGGGAAGAACTGAGATTTGCAAAAACAGGGGGGAAAGGAATATTGCTTCGGCCTGTGAAATAGCTGTGCACCAGCGCTGGGACACGACCTGCTGTCGGGCAGCAAGTGCCTGAGCCGGGGGCTCTGCGGGGGGGGTGCCCGGCCTGGCAGCGGAGAGGAGGGGCGACACGGGCCGGCTTGTGCCCCAGCCTTGCACTTGCCTAACGACTGATGCCTGCAGGTCCCTGGCGGAGCATCCGTCCGTGCGCGCTGAGCAATCGCCAGTTATCCGTGGCTGCGCCGCCGGTGCCGCCGCCGGCAGAGCTCCCCGCCCCGGCCCGCCTCCCCGGCCCTCCGCGTTTGACGTGTCCCCGCTCCCGGAGCCAACTTCCCGCTGCTCGGAAGGGGCCGAGCGCACGGGAGGCGGGAGGTCCCCGCCGGCACCGCGCAGCCGGGCTGCTCCCTCCCCGATTCGGGACCCCCCCAGGCTCTCCCGCGCCAAAGCTGCTCTTATATACATATATATATATATATGTGCGTGTGCGTGTGTATACATATGTGTGTGTATATATATATAAATATATATATAAAAATATGCACACGCACACATATATATATATCTCCATCTTTGGGTGCTGCTACACCAGGGCCGGGCAGGTGTGGGGTGGTGGAGGCGCCCGGCCGGCCGCGGCGCGGCTGGGCACCGGCAGAGCCCAGGTCCGCGCGGGCCCGAGGGGGCTCCCGGCTCGGGGGTCTCGGCCGGCACCGCCGCTCCCCGGCTGCCTGCGCTCCTGCCGCCGCGCAGCGCTCGCCGTCCCGCTGCTCCCCACCCGAGCCCGGGGTGCGTCACGTTTCCCCCCCCCCTCCTTGCCCCGCGACACTGCTGTGATTTTCTGCCCTCCGGGTCCCCTGCGAGCCGGGTTTTCGGTGGGGACGGCGGGCCGGGACGCCACTTCCCACCTCCCCTACGCAACAGGGAAAAGCCGCAGGTGCGCAGGGTGCGGAAGGTGCCGCTCGCCCCCGGCCGGGGACGCCGGGGCGGCCGCGGGGACCTAAGCACCTTGTCCGTCCCCCCACCCCGGGCTGTTGTGTCTAGCTCGAGCGGGAACAGCTCAGTGGAAGAGTATTTCCCCTCTCCTTTTGGGCTGTTATTTCAGGGAACAGGGCTGATTCACAGGAAAAATATGAAATTTCGACTCCGCACAGCCAAGATGGGCGAATTTCAACGAATCAGCATTTTAAGAGCGCCTGGGCGTGTGTCTGGAGCTGGGAGGCTGATGAGATGATTTAGGGCTTCGAGGCTGCCTCATCTGCAACCTTTCCTCCGGCACGGGGCCGAGCTCTGGGGGTCGATCCGCCCCAGGCCAGGCGACTGCCCCCGGGCTCAGCCCGCCGCTTCGGGGTGCCGCAGAGCCTGGTACCCAGGGCCTCGGCGCAGCGCCAGGACGGCATCCTTCGGCCGTGGAGGCAAGTGGAAGACCTCGAGCATCCTTTAAAACGCCGCGGGGCTTAGGTTGGCTTCACCTTGGATGGGTGTTTTCCCAGCTGGAAAAAAAAAAAAAAAAGTAACTGGGAATGGGGAGAAAGCGGTCGCCCATCCGGGGCACTGGGCAGAGCTGGGGCGCTGGAGCCCGGAGCCATCGCCTCCCTGGCCGAAGGATGCTGCCCTGGAGCTGGGGAGGCAGGAAAGCGGCTGCTTTTGCTATAAAAAAAGGCTTGAGTTGGGTTTGCAAAGCAGTTTTCAGACGCCCGTTCGCCAGGCACAGGGTGCGCGGTTTTCACCGGACGCCCCGATATTTCTACTAACTTAAAAAAAAGGGGGGGGGGAAATACCACTTTCAAAACATTCCCGGCATTCGCGGGGCGGGAAGCGACCTTCTCCAGCCTTGCCCCGGAGCAACGCGTCCTCCCCCCCTGCCCAGCTCCGCGCCGGGCATCTCCCCGCGCGGCGCCGCCGATGCCGCGGCCGCCCGGCGGCCCCCCGGGCCGGAGGTGTTAATGCAGCCGGAGGCTTAACGAGGCCGCGGAGGCGCCGGGCGGCGGGGAGGGCGGCGGGGAGGGCGGCGGGGGGCCGCCGGCCCGCGGGGCCGGGCCCGGCCCGTCCTCCGGAGAGCCGCAGCGCCAGCCACCTCCTCCCCCCCCCCCTTCCCTCCTTCTTCCCCCTTTGGAGTGCGTATAATAAAGCAGCTTTTCAGCTGCGGCTGCAGCGATAGATCAGGACGAATTGTATGAGTCTATTAAAGCCTGTGTGTCTCCGAATGGAGACTGCGGCTAAGCCAGGCGCCAGGCTCGCGCACCGAACCAGATGTGCGGAGGCGCCATCCTTTCCAGCCACTGAATCTGAGCGGCTGCAGCCTTCACACGCAAGGAAACTGGAGTGCACATGGCAGGGGAGCCGGGGGAGCGCCTGCGAGCACATGGCAGCCCCGGCGCAAGCCCGGCCGGCGGGAGGGGGCAGAGCCCCGGCCCCGGCCCGCCTGGCGGGGAAATAACCGAGCCAAACTTGGGCTGGGGTGCGGGGAGCATCCGAGATGCAAAGCTGGACGAGAAGTGTCTCTGCAGGCAGCCGTGCTTCCCTGAGCTGGGTGCTGCGCTCCGAGCTGTGCGGGCACTGATGGGGGGGGGATTGCACTGCACCCTGAGCGGTGCAGGCATGATGGGGGGATTGCACTGCGCCCCGAGCTGTGTGGGGCACTGATGGGGGGGGGGAGATTGCAATGCACCCTGAGCTGTGCAGGCACTGATTGGGGGGGGGGAGATTGCAATGCACCCTGAGCTGTGCAGGCACTGATTGGGGGGGGGGGGGATTGCACTGCACCCCGAGCTGTGTGGGGCACTGATGGGGGGGGGGATTGCACTGCACCCTGAGCGGTGCAGGCATGATGGGGGGGATTGCACTGCACCCCAAGCTGTGTGGGGCACTGATGGGGGGGGGATTGCACTGCACCCTGAGCGGTGCAGGCATGATGGGGGGGTTGCACTGCGCCCCAAGCTGTGTGGGGCACTGATGGGGGGGGATTGCACTGCACCCTGAGCGGTGCAGGCATGATGGGGGGGATTGCACTGCGCCCAAAGCTGTGTGGGGCACTGATGGGGGGGGGATTGCACTGCACCCTGAGTGGTGCAGGCATGATGGGGGGATTGCACTGCACCCTGAGCTGTGTGGGGCACTGATGGAGGGGGGGAATTGCACTGCACCCTGAGCTGTGCAGGTCATTGCAATGGGGGGGGGATTGTGTTGCACCCCGAGTCATGCAGGGCATTACACTGGGTGTAGGGGCGGACCCGAAGCTGTGCAAGGCGGTCGTGGGCATTGACAGGGGTGCAACTTCCTGCGCCCCAAGCCACGCAGGGCGCTGGCGGAGGTGGATTGAGTGCACCAGGCAGGGCACTGCGGCGGGGCAGGGAGGGCCTTGCACAGCGCCCGGAGCTGGGTGAGCCTTCGCAGCGGGCCGGGGCGGAGGGGGAGCGGCGCTGCCCGCTGAGCTGCGCGGGGCATTGCAGCACGGGGGCTGCAGCGGCGCTGCGGGAGAGCCCGCAGCGGCGGCGGCGGACTGCAAATAGCTCTGGGCAGGTGCTGTGGAGCAAAGAGCCTGCCCCAAAGACTTGCCCAACCGGCCTAGCAGCAGCAGAGGCGGGGAGCGAGCAGGCCCCGGGGGCGGGCTGGGTCACCGGGCGACTCCTCGCGTGCCGGCAGCTCCCACCCCAAGCACACCGGCACCCCGAGCCTCGTCCCGCTGCCCGCTGCAGCCCGGTACGGGGCAAGGCGAGCCGCAGGGACAGCCGCCCTTGCAAGATGCCAAGACGCTTCTGGAGCTGTGCCTCTGTGCGGCCCCCCACCCCCCCGCGCCAAACCGCCTGGGACGCCCCCGCCGCCACCACAACCGTCACCGCGAGCCGGGAGCACCAGCTGCAACCGCTGGCGCGGCAGCGGGGTCCCCTTCGGCACCCACCCGCCTGCTTGGGGCCAGGCGGGTTTTGGGGCGAAGCCCGCCGTGCGCCGGCCCCCTGAGAGCCGCGCAGCCCCCTGTGCCGTGCCGTGCCGCGCCACGCTGTGCCGTGCCGTGCCGTGCTGCCAGTGAGGGCAGAGGCTGCCGGGATGCTCGCTTCTCACCGTTTTCACTTTTGCAGCCTGGACCGGCCACATGGCTGCAATTTAGGGGCTGTAAATACCCCAGGGGAATTTTAAAATTAAAAAAGAAATAACTATTTTTGTTTAAATCAGAAGAAATTTAGGCGCTGCTATTGGTGGTAGAGGTTTAGACAACGTAAAGCAAGTGTCCAAACTAACCTAGCAAGCACCGTCCCGCTGCAGAGCACTTTGCGCGGTTCCTGCAACACGACGCGTTTATTGATCAGGTTTTAAGTCCCACCGGGGTTCGTAGGAGAGCGGCGGGGAGGCGCCGGCCGCCCCCATCCCGCACGCCAGCCCCGCGGGCGCGCGTGCCCCGTGCCTGCTAAAACCGGTGCATTTTCTGCTGCAAGCTCGAGCTGATGCGCTTGCCGGGCTCGTGACATCGGGGCTGCGGGCACTAATCCTGCGGGGTGCTGAGGGCCAGGTCCTGAAACCGCGGTGGTGCCGCCGCGGTAGGAGGGGCGGGACGCGTCCCGGCTCGAGGGGCAGACGGCAGCGCCGGAGGCTTTCGCCCGGGCGGCCCCGTGCTGGCGTCCCCTGCGGCGCCTGCCCGGCCGGGTTTCGGCCTTGCGTGATTTTTCCCGCAGAGGGACGGACGGACGGATGGACGGGTGCAGGGAGCCGAGAGCGGAGGAGAGGAGGGGCTGGAAGGGTTTTGCGTTATCCCGGTTTTGCATTAAAGGTTGCTCCGCCGGGGAGCGGGGCAGCGCCGAGCGGCGCCCCGGGACCCTGCGGACGGGGCTCCCTCGCCCTCCCGGGGCTCCGTCTTACCCTGGAAACGGTTAAACGGGCTGGTTAAAGCACACGCACGAAGAAAAAGGGGAAAAAAAAAAAAAGATACAAGCCACTTATTAAAATGAATGTTTTACAATAAATTTGGCGAGGGGCCACGAACCTCAAATGAAAACCAGACCGCAGGACAACAACCCCCGTTGCTGGCGAGGCTTCCCGGAGCGCCCGCCTCGTCCCCCCGGCAGGCCCGCGGCAGCGCCCGCCCGCCGGCCCCCTCGGGCTCCCGGCGGCCGCGGGCGCGCGGCGCCTGCCGATGCACCGGGCGCCCGGCGGCGTCTCCGCCGGCACGGGGAGAAAGGCCCGGTTGGCCCTCAAAAAACAAAAAACAAAAAAAAAAAAAAAAAAAAGAGAAGCGGCGGGTTTGGGGGTGGGCCGGGGAACGGGCCGCGGTCGGAGCCCGGCGCCGCCGCCGGCCCCGGGGCAGCGGGGTTTTGTGCCGTCCCCTTGCCTCCGCCTTGGCAGTGACCCTAACGCAATTAGGCCTGCGCGTTAACCGGGAGGGCCGGTGTTGGGTTTCAGAGCCAGATGCCACTTGGGGCTGGCTTGCTTTGGGCTTTTGCTTATTAAATTTCAAGAAACCACTTTTTTTTTTTTTTTTTTTTTTTGGAGCAGGATGGTGGTGGGGGGGGGGATCGCCGTGCCAGGGGGCTCTGGCGGGGGGGGGGGGGCCGGCCCTGGGCGCCGCATTCCTGCGCCGCGGCGGGCTGAGCGCTCTTAATTTTTTGAAACACCCTGCAAAAAAATCGCGGCGAGCTTTCGACATCGTAAGGGGCAGGGGCAGCCCGCGGCCCCCGCCGGGGCTGAAACCGCCGCGCCGTTAAACGCGAGGCAGCTCGCGGCGGGGCTTTGCACCGGCGGCCGGGCGCCGCTCTCGGTGCCGGAGCTGCGCGAGGCTCGTTAGCGCTAATTAATCGCGCGTGCACCGTAGCCGGCCCGGGGAAGACGCGTCACGTGCCATGTCGGGCGGTGCGGTGAGGACGACGGGGCCGCCGCCGCGGCCGGGTGCGCGGGCTGGGCGCAGGCGGCCGGGGCCGGCCGGGCGGTCGGCGCCCGGGCCCGGGCGTCAGGGCCCCGGCCGCAGCCGCGGTGCCGGCTCGCGCTGCTCCGGCTCAGCAAAACTGGCAGCCTGTAAAACCGTGTCAGCGTTTCAGTTTTTTCACAATTAATGAGGTGAAACATCCTCGGAAACATTTCGCTGTAATGTTTCTCCAGTAGCTGAGGCTTGCCCCGCTCTTAAATTCTTCATGCGCGCCGCTCGAGCCGAGAAAGTTTCCTTAGGACTCAGCACATTTGGACCCCCCCCGGCCTCCCCCCTGCCTCCGCGGCGCTTCTCCCCGGGAAGGCTCGCCGGGGGCCGCGGCCGCAGCGCATCCCGCGCTCGCGGCTGCGGCGGGGGGGAAAAGGGGGGGGACGGGCGGCGGAGGGACGGCCCGGGGCGCGGGGCACCGCGAGGCCGAGGCTGCGCCGGGCGGAGGCCGGGGACGCGCTGCCTCCCGACGGCGAGGGCCCGAGGACCGCGCCAGCCCCTCGCGCGCGGGGCTCTCGGGGACGGCGGCGCCGGTTCCCCGGGCTCCGGGCAGGGACGAAGGCGGCGCGCGTGTTTACGGAGAGAGACCACGGGAGAAACGAAAGACATTGTTTTTCCAAAGGATTTCTTGGCTGTAAAAGGCCTCCACCACCCCGCGGCTTCCCTGATGAAGGCCCAGCGTTAATTTGTTAAATCCACATCAAGTGCCCAGAGAACCAGTTGTTTATTTTTGCTAATTCAGCCGGCCGAGATCAAATTGGGGTTTTATTTGTTAAGGATAAACCTTAATTAATAAAAGCTATTTATTTGGTTAGAGCCGGCCGCAGCCTGAGGGTCAGATACACCATGATCATTATTTCAAGTAAAACAAACCCAAAACGTCTCTCAACGGTTTGAAAAAACGTAGAAACTTAGAGGGCTGAATTTATTTGTCTTAGGAAGAATTTACAGCTAATTCCCTGCAGGCTATTTCAACCCTTAAATTATACCCAAGAAGAAGAAGAAGAAAAAAACCCGCTGTTAGAGGAGGAGAAGGGAAGTAACTTGTACAGAAGATGTGATCACTTGACTGGGGCAGGGTGGGTGAAAAATGTAAAGCTTAAAAGGTCTTTGGCAAACTGCTCCCGCATAAATGGAACGTGTGAAATAATTTAACGGCAGAAAACCGTGGCTCTGGGTCCGTGCTGCAATGGAAAATGAAGCAAATTGGAAGGGAAGTAGCCTTGACTTTTTGCAAGGGCGCTCTGAAGTCGCTTCCCTCCCGGCAAAGTCCGCGGGGCAGCGGCAGCGGAGGGGAGAGGATATTTGCCACCCTCGCGGTCACCCACGAAAGGAGGGGGATTTTGCAGCATCCACCGGGGTGGAGAGGGCTTTCCCGCCGCCGGGATGCCAGCCGCCGGGCGGGCGGCCGGCCGGCCGAGGGCAGCTCGCCCCGCGGCGGGACGCTCCGGCCGCCGAGGAGCGGGGCGGGAGACCGGGAGGCGTTCGGCAGAGTGGGACGTTGCGGCCCCCGGAGCGCAGGCTCGCGGGCGGCCGGCGGCGTTCCCGACGCCGGCAGCGCCTGGTCGGGCCGGAGCGCAGCTGCACCGAGGGCGTTTATCGCTCGCTAATGGAGGTCGTAAGTCAAATCTGAAGCCTCGGTGGAAATCCAGTGAGAATTACCTATTTACAACACCCGCCTGCTGGCTGCACGGGAGGCGTCCAAGACCTGCCAGTTTGAGGCCCTTCCTTGGCAAGGAGACGAGCCGCAGCCCGGCAAGCGATTCCCGCAGAAAAGCCGTGAAAGCGCGGAGAAAAAGGGCAAGAGCCGGAGAGGCGGGCTCGGCTCGCGCGCCGCTCAGTCAGCACGGCTCCGACCCAGCGGCGCTGGTCCATCGCCGTCGCAAATGGTGCAAGACCGGGCGCTCCCCCCCCCCAGCTTCCCCCGACGCGGGGCGGTTTTCCTACAAACGCACGGCCCGGACTTGATCGCGTCGACGCTCCCGGCCCGGCCGGCACGGAGGGGCCCTTCGGGGCTCGGCGCGCGGCCCCCGGGGCTCGGTGCAGGGCCCTCACCCGCCCGCGAGCCCCAGGGAGGCAGCGCTGCCCGAGGCCGGGCATCGCCGCGGGGCGCACAGGGGACCCGGCGACGTCCGAGCCGCCTCCAGCACCCCGGGGCGCACGGGCACCGCGGACCCGGCTGCTGATTGACCCCCAAATTACAACTGAGAGACGCAAAGGCTCAAGTTTTTTCCATAGCTGCCCCGAGCAGGTCCTTCACGGGGCAAAAGAAACACGGTGCCGAGCTATTTTTGACTTCAATTAAGGAGTCTTATTCTTGGAGAACCGTCGGGGTGGGGAAACGCTTTCCCGTGCCTCCGCTGGAAGCAACCGCTGCAGTGGCTGTGGCCCGACCCGGCTGCGGCCGTTCGTTTTCGCGCCGCTGGTTTCTGTTAAGGTGTCTTTTCACGGAAGCTTTGCACGCCGTAAACCTGTCAGGCGGGCGCCGCCGGCAGCGAGCGCGGCGTTTCCCCGGTCCCGCAACGCCGCGGCGCGGGGAGGGCGCTGGTGCGTGAGCCGACGGGGAGGAGACGCGGCTTCGTTACCCCGTCCCGTCCTCGAGCAAGCGAGAGGGGCCGGCACATGGAGCTGGGCGCCGAGCTGCCTCCGGGCGAGAAACCAGCGGAGACGCCGCGGGGGACTCGGCGGGGAGCCGGGAGCGCCGCTGGGACGCGGCTATCTTTCCGGGAGCGTTTGGGGAAGGGTTTTGGCAGCTGGCGGCAGCCTCTGAGAGGTCCCCTGCAAGGTCCCGCGCGGTCTTGTGGTTCGGGAGCAGGATCTCCCTCGAACGCGCCGGGGGCTCGGCAGAGCACGCCGGAGCCGGGCAGCCCCGGCGCCGCAGGGACCCCGCCGCACGCGCTCCCGCTCCCGCTCCCGCTCGGCCCCGGCGCGGCTCGGCACCGCCGCTCCGGCGCGCAGCCTGCCTCTCTCCTGCTGCCGTCCGCGTCCCTTTAGCCACTGCCTTCGCCGGTTCGGGGAGATAAAAAGCGGCCGGAGATGGGACCGGAGCCCACGGAGCCAGTCTGAGAGTTAATTTAAGACAATCTTTTCACCTCATCCTTTCTTTCAGCTAAATTAAGGTGGATGAGAGAAGCCATCGCTTATGGAAAAAGTCTTATAGCCAGATTTTAAATCGTGATGAAACCAAGTGAGGGTTATAAATGTTATTTATATATTTAAAAGGGTTCTGTTGAAATCATTCCTACAAACGAGTTCAGTGGGGGACAGAAGGTGCCCTTGGTGGTCGCCTGTCCTGAACCCAGCCCCATGCTGCAATTTCCCCTGAAGCTCTGCAGGGCGGTCATAAACCCTCAAGGAAACCTCTCTTGCCCTATTAAATTTTGCAGGCCTTTCCCAGCACGGATGGTTCCCGTTTGGATCCCAGGTTCCTGGAAGGCTCAGGGACAACCATGACTTGACTTTTGTATTTTAATCCAGCAGCTCGTTAGCTTGCTGAAGGAAAACAGGACCAAAAAAGGAGCTTAACTAAAAGGGGCAACTGGAAAGCAGAGACTGGCAGAACATTTGAAACTGCAGAAACCCGGGCTGGAGGGAATTCGCGGAATTTTATTTGTGAGCCTTTAGGCATGAACCGCGGTGAAGGGCAGCCTGTGGTCTGCAGGGAACGGGCAGCCTCAAATCGGCACGTAGTTCAGACCCGGCGCTGTTCATGCATCCTTCCCCCACCAAGAGCGCCCACGTCCCAAACGCAAAAGCACCGTCCGTTACCGGCCTGGGGAGATGGCGATGGCCAGCAAAGTATCAAAAGTGCCTGGGGTTTGAAGACCAAAGAGGAGGCTCAGGAAAAGCTTTGCCCAGCTCTAACGGCTGAAGTGAGGCCATGGGAGCCAGACAGAGCTGCTTTTCTTCCCAGCCATCTCTTCCAGTCCCAGGATGCTCTCCTTGCTCCGTGGTCCCAGCAGCTTGGCCCCACCACGGCTAAAATGGTGCAGCGCCCAGGTGGGCACCCACGGATAGGACACGGGGCAGATGGCAGCGTCCAGGTTGGGCTGCCACATCCCCACGTGGGCCAGTGCCTCCTCCCCGCGTGATGCGTAGGCCCTTAATGGGTCATGGTGTTCAAGGCACCCAGCGTTCCCAGGCTCTGGCACAGATCCTCTCTAGAGAGGCAATCTGCTCTTTCCACAAGTCCACTGCCAATGCTGGAAATAAATTTAACCTTTGCTTCTCTGCCACTTTGGCTGCTGCATCCCTGGGAGTGCCTCCTGTTTGGCACTAAAATGCGGCATTGGCATAGGTCAGCAATGCATTTGAGAAAGGTGCAAGAAACTCTGCAGCAGGTAAAAATTTGGATCCTGCTTTTGGCAGAGGGGGGATTAGCCCCCAGGATAACTTGCCCACAGGCATCTGGGTCTCTCTGCTGCTCAAGGCTCATAGCAGGATGGGATAGCCCTTGACAGTGATACACTCTGGCATAAATGGACTTTAAGGACTTGATGAAGAACTTGGTGACATTTTTATGGCTTCAGTTATTCAGAATTAAGGCCCAGGTAGGTTTTTCTGGCCCTGAAGATCTTGGAACATGAAGTTTCCTCCTAACTCAACAGTTAGATGATATCTTGAAGCAGGAGAGCTAATATCCCTTCCAGTGGATTTTGTTACTTGCTCAAGTATCATCTGAAAATGCTGCACATCTATTTAATAAGTATCAAGATAGCTCATTAGCCTACAGCTTCAGCATATTCAGGGAACAATATTACCTGCCATCAGAACCTCTAGTTTTGATACAGAGCAGAAACTCCCAATATAACCCTGCTATGAATCAGAGCAATGTCATAAAAATTCAAAATTTCAAAAAATTCAAAAAATACTTTCCCACTGGTAGGTACAGATTGGATCCAGATGCTTTATTAAGGGAAAGAATAATGAAGCAGTACCTCTACACAGAAGAAAACCAGTGAGATGTATTCCCCATGAAGGCTTTACAGGCAACTAACTGGGTATCTCGGAAGACTTCATAAATTTACCTAATCTGATAATATTAGTGAAAAGAGAAGATTAATCTCAGACTGGCTGAAAGCCCAAGATCAATTCTGAGAAACCAAATTACACCCTCAGCTTCATGTTTCTGTGAGCCAACAAAGTCAGAAATGAACCCCGTGGAAGCTGAACTCCAAGTAACATGGTAGCATTGGTTCCTACCTACAAAGGGATGATTTTTCATGAGCAACTGCCTGATTACAGTCCTGTATCACCTTGCGTAGACACGCTGCAGCCAGAATTTCAGAAGCTGCTGGAGTTTGACAGCTGGGACCAAGATTTCAAAGGCTTTTTGGCTTCCAACTTCTTTTGCCATGGAAAGCTTGACCTAAACCCCTAGGAAGAGCCAAGCCCAAGGTGTATCACTGCAGAAGTGTCCTTGACAGAGGGTGGTTGTGGGATACAACTGCAGCAGTTCAGGACAAGTGCTGCTCGGCCTCGGTCAAGTCCAGGGAGACTAGTATTCAAAATCAGGCCCCGGGGAAGTTTTAATTGGACACTAAAAACCCTTAGATCTTTGCAAATTTTGATCTTAATGCTAAACTCCAGCAGATTCTGAAATAGGTTTTGATTCTCACGGTCAAAATTCATATGGTTGTATGCACATTGCTCCCTGCTCCCCATGAAATTACACATACCAGTGGATAGTATTGCTGTTAATTGAGCAGATCATTGCAGTCCTCTCAAGGAAGGCTCAAGCCTGGCCTTGCTGAGCGCGAGGAGCGCGACCCAGGCTGTCGTGCAGTGCACGCACGGGACACAGCGTCAGAAGGGTGGCACATTCGCGCACAGATCTGATCCACAAGCTGCCTCTTTTGTCTTTTCCCCAGGCGAGAGTCTGAGCCCGAGCCGCGGGGCGACTAAGAGGAAGAAAAAACAGAGGAGGAACCGCACCACATTCAACAGCAGCCAGCTCCAGGCTCTGGAGAGAGTCTTTGAGCGGACACACTACCCCGATGCCTTCGTGCGAGAAGAGCTGGCGAGGAGGGTAAACCTCAGCGAGGCAAGAGTCCAGGTGAGCAAAGGTTTGTGTGGGAGAAGAAAACACCCTCTGCCCCTTGTCTCCTTGCAAGAACAGGGACCATCCCCTCCCTCACACCAGTGTGAGCAAAATTGGGGCTGGTAGGAGGGATGTGGGGACATCTGTGCTCGCTCCTGCACCGCAAGAAACAAACTCGCATGGCCCCACTCTGTGCCCAGCCACACTAACCCCGTTCCCTCCCCTCCCAGGTCTGGTTTCAGAACCGGAGGGCCAAGTTTCGCCGAAACGAGAGGGCAATGTTGGCCAATAGATCAGCTTCACTCCTCAAATCCTACAGCCAAGAAGCAGCCATTGAACAGCCCATGGCCCCACGGCCCACTGCTCTGACCCCAGAATATCTCTCCTGGACCAGCACTTCTCCGTACAGGTAAGTCCAAGTTTTGCAGGGAGCTATGCCTTGCATAGGAAGGACAGGAGGGAGGGCATGTGCCTTGGGGCAAGTGTCTAAAGACAGCTCCCTGAGGGAACGCAGCCCTGTGCTGCTAGTGAGGACACAGGAAGTTTTATGGGAATGAAAGAGAGATGGAGGAGCTAGAAATGAAGATGGACTGGCCAAGAAGCCCATCTGGCTTTGATTTTGGAACCTGTTTCAGTGCTGGTCCCCCAGCTATGTGTCCTCCATCAACCACAGAACAGGCTTTGTGGAAGTTCCCACTGCAGATTTTCCCTACATCCATGCATCTCAGACCAGGGGCACAGTCCTCCTGAGGGATTCACTTGGCGTCATGCTGACCCTTCCCGTATCTCAGCGCAGGGGAAGTGAAACAGGTCCCTTCTTTGGTTGCCAGCTTTGGGTGTCCTGCCATCTTGTCCAAAAGCTAGAGGCAGAACTTCCTGCCACATTTTTGGAGGGGTTTCCACATGCATTCAGTGACTTAAAAATGCTAAAATCTTGACTGCTCTTGTGAAAATGTCTGCTAACAGAGAAAAGCCAATGTGGCCTGGGAAAAGAGCAAGAAAGCTCAGGTTGTCAGCAATCCCAAAATGAATGAAGCCGATGGTGCTCTTTAGCTCCAGAGCTGCCACAGGCATTGGGCTTTTCCTTGGGCAGCACTGGAATTTCATTCCTCCCACTCTCTTTCTCTTGCAGCACTGTGCCATCCTACAGCTCAAGTGGGACCGCGACACCCACCCAAGGAGTGAATATGGCCAACAGCATCGCCAGCCTACGCCTCAAAGCCAAAGAGTTCAGCCTGCATCAGAACCAGGTGCCAACTGTGAACTGACTGGGGCAAAATACCCCTGGTGCCCTCATCCAAGATATCAGTGTGGAGCTCCTGTGCCGGTCTAGAACGAACTCAGCGTCCGCCCAACCCAAATGCCACTCATCCAGTGTCTCAGCACTTCTCCTTTCCTCTTCCCTTTTGAAGGTAGAGTCAGTCCCAGTCCAAAGTGGCACATAATTATGGACACATATGGAGCAAACTTGGTTAGAAACTTGCTTTTCCACACACCCTTATAATAAAGGCTATATATACACACACATACCCCCCGCACTCTTCGAGGATAAACACACTTGCCAAGTTAACAAGAATTTGCTTCCAAACATGGAAGGATCTTGGACTATTGGTTTTGACCAATTTGGGTATCCTGCCTGGAGAGCCAAAGAGTTATTGGGTCTTCTCCTCCCACAGGGACAACAGTCAGTGGTGGGAGGATCACGACACTGCAAGAGGCTGTTGTATAGAGCCCCCTTTCCTCTGGGCTGTCGCTGCACCGCGACTGTGCAGCAATCTGACTTGCGTTACTCAATAGCGTGGCTGAAGCACGTTCACCGATTTGTACATCACCAGACTGCAATGCTTGAGAGAGACTTTTACAAGCCAATGATGCCCCCTCTGCAGTACATGTCCTTGGCTGTCCCCCTGCACCACACTGCCTGCATTTAGGAGCTACCTGTGTCAGCACAGAGCAGTGCTGTCAGGCTTTACCTGTTCCCAGAGAGGCGAGGACAGCTGGAGCATCTCGAAACACTCAATCCAAGCCTGTGAGCTCTCCTGCTAGCTGGGAGGGCATGATAGTGCTCCAAACAGACCCTGTTGCTCTGAGTCGATGAATTTGCCAGCGATTCTGCAGAGCCCCAGGTCATTGAACCGTCCCAGGGAAAGAGAAAATTGGAAAAAGCTGTTGGTTTCAGCTGAGTAGGCGGCTCCCAGCACTTCGTGCCAACGGCAAAGCAGGCTTCGTCTTCCGGAGGCACAGCCTCCCCTTCGGCAGCTCCACAGATGTGTTTAGGAGTCTGGGGCTGGCAACTCGATGGGTTTTTTTTTTATTATTATTATTATTATTCCAGAAAGGAAATGGCTTCCTCATTCCCCACCCCACCACGTAGCTGAACGAAGGGGCTCTTGATTGCAAGGTGGGATGTGGGCACTTGGGATCAGCACAGGGCCTGGGAGAGTCCTTGGTGCCCTGCTCTGGTGGGAAAGGTTTAAAATAGCCATGCTAGGGAAAGGGACCTGGACCGAGGGCCCTCAAGAGTTTCCCACCATATGGGCAACCTCACCGCAGTTACGCCACCCGGTCCTGTATCCAACACACATAGGGCTCAGCTGCAGAGAGAAGAGCCCTCAGCCTCCATCCATTCTTGGCCCTTCTGCTGAGGTTGCAACCCTCTGCTTCACCCAAACAACACCTGCTTGGATTGGGGAATTTACCCAAAACCGGAGGCCATTTCGCTGAGCTGAGATGCTCATGCGTTTCAGCAGCTGAGGGACCTGGCCCCTTGGGTGCTGCTGCCAGCAGTGCCACCCTGGGCTGCCCCAACCTCCACTCCCATCTCACTAGCATGAGGGGCCAGGGGCAGAGATGAGAGAGGAGCGTGTGGCCCCTCCACTGTGGGCTGAAGCTGTGCCTGGGCGGTCACACAGCCCCCAACACCAGGCTTTGCTGCTCCACTGAATGCAAACTCATCACAGTCAGGAGCAGAGCTCTCCTCCCCAAGTACTGTGATGGTCACTGACCCCTGTGAAGTACTGTGAAGTACTGTGACCAGAGGGGATGCAATGGACACTGCCCATCCAATCTAGGTAGAAAAAACATCTTGAATACCCACACTGTACCCCTCACCCCTGTTTCCAGGGCTGGTTATTCTCCTGGCTCTACTGAGTTGGACTGCAATGGGGAGGAAAGGGGAGATGAAGAACCCCAGAGAGCTGCAACCACAGCGAGACACGACGCAGAGACCTCACAACAGCCAAGATGCACCAAGCTGGGGAAGAAACAGAGTCACTGCAGATCAAAACATTCTCCATGAGAAACCCCACTTGGGGCAGGAGGAGGGGAATGCAGGGGTTCCTATTCCCATGGAAAGCACAGGGCTCTTTTTTCACTTACACAAGATGAAACCACAGGGATATAAATGTCATTGCCTCTTTGAGAGCATTAATGAAAATAAACCCATTTAATAGTTTGCAGATGCCATTTCTGTAAACCTAAAAAAAGCAGGGAATAAATATTTCTTCACTAAGTATCTATATGTATATATATTTGAAAACATTCACGCCTAATCTTAGGGCCTCTCCTTTGCCATGCTCTTGGCAACTTATCACAGATTGTCAGTGTCAAAGTCTCGCAGAGATGAGACACAAATTGCACCCATGGAAGGATATCAGGATGGAGGGATTATTGTAATCTAAGCTCACTCCCTCTCCTTTTTTATTTGTACATTGCAATTACTTGTAACAAGATCCATGATGGATTTTTTTTTTTTTTTTTTTTTTTTGCATGTCTATGTTTTGGAAATTTTTGTAAGGTTTTTTGTAAAAACAACTCTTGTGAAATAATGGAGGAATAAATATTTTACTGAGTAGAGATGTGTCTGCGCACACAACAGGGACGTGGCCTTTCCCTTGCTGGCTCCAGCTAGGATGATTTCCCCACCTGCCCCAGACGAGCATGGGTGGCATGGACAGGGGCGATCGACTGCTCCTGGGTGAGGATTAGCAAAGCCAGCCACCTTCCTGCCTGCAATGAGTCCGGCCAAGAGTTTATTTCCCCCAACCCTCGACTACTATTCCTTGCATTAGAGGAAGGTTTCTAGTAGGGCTTTGAGGGAAGGGGAGGGAGACATCCAGGCTGCCTTTGCAAATACAGTTCCTTGCATCATTCCTGCCCCCACTCCCTAGGGCCTGCCCCAAGGACCCGTCTCCAGCGCTGTTCCCTGGCCGGGCAAGCCAGGATCTGCACTGAGCCTCTGCTAGCCGAGCCAGGTCGGAGCAGAGGGACTGCATTGCCGCAGCCAAATTTATGGGCATTCTTCAGGCTCAGAGACCTGGAGCTGACGTTCAGAGGGGATGGAAATTTGCCTCGAGGGGCGCAGAAAACTGCCTGACGAAGGCCCCATGTTGCAGTTAATTGCAGGGCCTTGCCAGATTCATATGATTCCATTACAGGGTCATGAATATGGGATATGGAGGGGAGTGTTAGAGAAGAGGGCTCAGTTTGCTTTGCCCCTTTGCAATGCCCCTGTTTGAAGGGGGTGTTGGAGCTCAGAGCCTGCCCCACGCCAGTCGCACAGGGCTGCCCAGTTCCTGTGATGCGGGAACGCACTGTGCTCACTCTGCCATGATTCCCAGCCCCTCCCATTTCATAGCCAGGGAGCTCGTGCTAACACAGGCACCACATGCTGGGGGCTGCTATGTGTCCAGTTTTGCACACCATCTCTGGGACCAGTACCTGGAGAGCAGCATCCCCATTCCCACCCAGAGCATCTCCCTTCCTGGTACACAGACCTATACAGCCAGCTTTAGCACCAGCATCTATTCACCAAGATGAGACCAGAATTTAAGCACCCTCTGTCTCTGGGGCAGAGCAGTTTAGGCTGCGGGGCCACTTTATCCTATGAAGTCCCAGCAGCAAGGGAACGGGTTGAGACGGGACAGGACCAGGAGTAGGCTGCAGAGCCCTTTAGCACTACATTACCAGGTCAAATCCAGCATCGTAAATGGGACTGAGACCACTGACTAGGCTTCACAGCCATCAGGGCAGGCTGGCTGTTGCATGAGTCTCTTCCTCCTGGAAGGAACACTCATGGCAGAGACCACTAGAAAATTATAGTAAGACTGAGGGAGCTATAAACGGACAGCGTGGAGGGCCTACGCCTGCTGCAGGAACTGGAGGCACCTGAGAAACAGAGCTGGGTCTCTAGCACTGTCACTGCAGCCATGTCCCAGCAGTCAGGCTGACACTGGGCTTGGCATGTGAACGGGGAACAAAGTAATACTTGGGCACCTTGGAGGCCTTATCCTCCAGGCGTCTCCAGGAACTAAGCTATCGGGAAACAGGAAGGAAAGTCAGGTTCTGCATGAATAACGAGGTAAGAAGTGAAAAACAAAAGGATGGAAATAACCAACCAGCTTCTGGATTGGTGAGGGCTTCCCAAGGAGCCAAAGCCCACCGCACAGAGTGGGCACAGGGCATTCGGTCAACACGGAAGGAAAGCGGTGACGAGGCGAAGCCTGGCAGCCAAAGACAACGTTATCTGCAAAGAGCTCCAGGACCTCACCGTGCTTGAGTTACAAAACAGCAGAGGAAATGCAATGCCGAAAGGTATGAAGAAATACGCAGGGAAAAAAAAGCCTGACCCTCGCTGCCATTTCCTCGCAGGGAAGTGGGACCATCAGGCCATTGCGGAGCTCAGCAGCTGTCAAACAACGGATCGAGTGGCAGGAATTATGAGGAGAGGATGAGAAAATTAGACAGAACTCGTCCTTACAATGGCCATAGAAACCTGCAGCACAACAAAAGGCTGAAATCCATTGCTCCAGGATGTTGTGGAGATCAAAGATATGAAGTGGATTCAAAGAGGGTTAGAACTTAACGGTGTGTGGATTTCTGTGTCAGTAAAAAACAGCAGAGATTAAACTGTGTGTGCAGAAAATTGCTGTCCTGCTGAGTTCCAGAAGCAGGGAGGATTCATGTGGCAAAGGACACCCTATATTTACCTTGTTTCTTATACCTTCCTCAGTTTTCCATTGCTTCTCACTGCTGGCGGGAGGTTAAGCAGTCCCAGGCCAGCGCATCCCTATGAGCTCTGGACAGAGAGTTCCCGTTGTCCGGAGCAGCTCAGGCCAGTGCAGATCCCCCCAAAATAGCTTTTAAAAAGCATTTTCTCATCTCCAGCTCACCTCCATCATTTCCCAGTTATTTGTGTGAGAATTTGGCTTCGTCCCTCTTCCACTCAGCCACATCCCGGCCATGCAGCCACCAGTACCACTTTGTCCCTCAGGCACCAGTATAGCTGCTACTGCAGGGCTGAACAGCAATGTGGCCAGCAGACCCCACTCAAACCAACCTTTGGGGTATTGCTTATAACACTTCTGTGTCACCCTCCTCCTCCCCAACCCATCCTAAATTCCCTCTAGAGATGCAGGAAAACTGTAGCTCCTCTCATGCTTTCAGAAGAGCTCTGCTCCCAAGAGAGCTCATGGGTTCCAATGCCTCACAACAAGAGCCTCCATACTGCCACTCGCTGATGGCCTTCATGGCATATGGACCCTGTTGGACCACACAGTTGAAGAAGGATCCTTACAGTGACACATCCCCACTTTCCCCAGAGATGACTGAGACACATTACGTTTCATCCCATGTGCTGTTTCTGGCACAGCCACTCAATTGGGCATCATTCCAGGCCACTAACGGCCTGCGCTTTTGTACACCTTTCCAATCCATTCTTCAGTTCAAGGGGAGGAAAGCCAGCACATGGACACACTATAAAAGCCTTGAAAGAAGCACAAATCTCCATGTTGCAGCTACAAAGCTCTTTGTGGCCTCCAGTGCCAGACAAACAGCTCTAGGGGCAGTGGACAACTCCCAGACCAAGGGAAAGGAGAAAGATCTCAGCATAGTGCTTGGAGCTATGCTGGTGCTCAAAGCCATGATGTGTAGCTCAAGGTACCTGATACATGGTTTACCAACCTGATCTCCTAGGCGAGAAGCTGCTGCTGCCTCCCTCTCACCTGCTTCTGACTTTGCACTCCCCAAGCCTCC
Organism: Rhea pennata; assembly: GCF_028389875.1. Taxonomy (NCBI): domain Eukaryota; kingdom Metazoa; phylum Chordata; class Aves; order Rheiformes; family Rheidae; genus Rhea; species Rhea pennata. Next base: position 8,965,721 of record NC_084680.1, read on the forward strand.
CATTACTGCCTCATTTCTGCTACTGTCTTTGGCTGTCACCCAAGAGTTCCCATCACAGACCAGTGTCCTGTAATGTGAAAGCAGGATCACAAAATTGGGGTGTGGAAGAGAAAGTCCCCAAAGCCCTCCTGGTCAGCTCAATGAGCCATGGTCCCCATGCACCAGCAACATAACCATCGCCAACTGCTTCATGTTGCTCATGCTTTGTAACTATTTATTTACTCATTTAGTAAATAACATGTAGGTCACAATGATCATTTGCCCAGCCTTGTGCCTAACCTCAGGCAGAGGATGTCACCCAAGCAGCAGCCTCATGTCCTCAACATGTGGCCTCCTCTGGAGGACATCCAGCCCTGAGTTAAAAGTCCCTTAGAAGTGAAGAGTTTGCAAATCCCAGGGCAGATTGCTCCAGTGACTCATTACCATGAACTGCTGGAAATATGTCCCTTATTTCCTGCCTGAACTGTCCAAGCTTCAACTTTAGCTCCAGCTAGATCAGTGGGCTTCAACCCACGGGCTGCAGGCTCCCAGGACTCAATAGACTATTTCTAACTGCTCTGCAAACCAGAAGATAGACATGTACAGCAAGCTGCAGTTCACCGAACAGGGTCTGCTCTCCACAGGCAAGGGATTTGCAGCAAGGAGGCTGCAAATGAAAAAGAGCTCAAAGGCACTGTGCTACTTCCTCTGGTTTTTTGGCACAGAGAGATTTTTTCCTCCAGTGAAGTGGTCTGTCATGGTGTCATTCACCACCAGAACTCACCAAAAACTTTCTGTAGGAGAGCTGATGTCCATCCACACACCATGGCTCTGGTTTGGGGTTGGGAGGAAGCCTGCAAGAACATTGTTTGCAAATTGTGTTTCCTTCTCTGCAACATTTGCTTTTCAACCAGCTGAATCCCAAATGACAAATTTCAGCTAACAGAAGGACTTTCTAGCACCCCCATTTTTTATTTCTGACCCCATAGCCTGATATCTGCACATGACTTTTGGACTGATGAAAAATTGAAATTTGCCCCTGCAATATTTTAAATGAAAACAATTTTGTATTGTCATCAGCATTGGCTGCCACGGCAGTGAGACAAAACAGAGCTCACATTTTCCAGCTAGCAGGGAACTACAGGGATGCCAGCCCGTTTTTTTCCCCTCCAGAATGAATTATACAGACATCTAGCGGCTAAAACATCCTCCCTTGCCGCTACTGTCGTGCTGAATCCTTCTCCCTCTGGTGGCAAGAGGAAGGCCCATAGACCCTCTGAATCCTGCTGACACCACCTACTTTTAGATGCCAGAGAAGCATATGCACATATGACAGGAACGTGTTGTCTGCCGACAGCTGGGTGCCTCCTGTCCCGGGGGATGTGACGGTCAGCCTGAGCTCTACGCTCTGTTTGTAATGAGCATCTCCACTCTGCAATTAATATTTTACTCATTGCCACTTCAAACCCCAAAAGGAAGCAACCTGTCAGAAGTCTACAAGAAGCAGCTTGATAGTAGCTATCACTGGTGGTATAGTGCTCTGTGATAGTTTGGGAAAGAGGGAGGAGGCAAAATTCACTTTGTAGTGGTTGTTAAAAGCCAAGTAGAAACTACATGGTGACATGCAGCGTGGCTGGAAATAAGGAAGAGCTTCACATCTACCTGCTCCTCAGAGGCTGCTGGGAGCAGAGGCAAATACGAGCACCCTGTGCCTCTCAGCCTGCTCCCCTAGGAATCCGACCAGCATCTACCACCCCAAACTCCTCTGAACCCATGGGCTGATTGCACACAGGTGTGATGGGGTCACCATGGAGGAAGCCTCAGCACCATGGAAGAGGCTGGCTGTGGGCAAGAGGAGGGTGCTTGGTGTCCCCATGCAGTGGGCCCTCCCAGCCATGTCGGCTGCCACACGAGGGTGCTGCAACATCACGCATAGGAGCAGGATGTCTGCAGGGTGTCTTGCAGACTTGGGGTGCTGGGGTTCATCCAGTAGGCCTTCATGGGGATGCAGGTATTGGTGGGGACTCAGGGGTGCAGAGCCCAGACACACTCTCACTCTATTTTACCTATTTTTCCTCCCAAGGAAAGGGAGAGGTGCAGATAGCAGCAAAGTTAGGGGGGGAGAAAAAAACCCCACCTTCTCTCATTCCTCCTTTCCAACTAGCAAAGTTTGGGAGATTCCCCCCAGCCCAAACATCTGGCCACAAACATCTGGAGACCCTCCAGCACCAATGTGCCCAGACCATCATGTCATTCTGCTCCACATCTGTCCCAAGGAGCCAGGGATCCTTTGTCCAGGAAAAGGATCTCCCTTCCCCAGGAAAACCTCTGCTGCATGCTCAGTCACAGACCAGCACTGCCTGCCAGGGGTTGGTGCTGACCCAAGTGCCATGGGATGTGAGAGCACTCAGGGACAGCAGTGCACAGCCCGCATTTCAGCCCACGACTGAGCTTGCACCCTGGCAGGAGCTGCTGAGAGTACTTCATCCCCAGGCCACCTCCATCACCACTGGGCAGAAGGGAACTTTGCAAACAGGGCAGATCTCACAGTCCAGCTCCAGAGGTAAGTAGGGTAAAGCCCAGTGGATAAAGTTCTTCATGTGCCAACTTCACCCTTGTAAAGGCTAGATACAAGCAGGGAAACGTTGTTGTTTTGTCCAGGCGATTAACCTCTGGAACATCCACACTCAAAGAGTTGGTCCTTCTTGGGATACTTGGGTCCTTCTACCTACATTTTACAAGAGTACTCCTGAAGAGGAATAAATGGATTTGCACAGCAAAACTCTGCCATACAAAATGGAAAAGCCTCACATTTTCTAGAGGAAATAGGAGATATTTGGAGAGCAGAAAAGGCTCTGTGGTGTGCCATGGGGAAATATCCAAGAGGAGATCTTGGTCCCAGATCTTATGAGGGAAAAGGTCTGGATTAACAGAATAGATCTGTGGAGCCCTGTACACCATACAGGCAGAGGTAAGCCCAAAACAGAGGTGTAGGAAGAATCCTGGTGCTGAACGGGATGGAAGCGGGTGGGAGGGGAAAGTGGTTTTGGAGGAGGAAAACCAGCAAGGTGCCAGCAACTGCAGAGACCTTTGGTTTGGGAGGATGGAAGGGAAGACGTGCAGGCAGTCACACTCAAAACTTTGTAGTTCTGTGGCTCCAGTGGGTTTTGCAGTGTTACCGTTTTAGTTTGAAAACTAAATTGCTGGGACACGTAATGCACACACCAGAACTCATGCAGACTGCCAGATGCAACCACTATCCCAGCTCTGAGAGAGCTGTAAGAGATGCCAGCCAGCCACATGCTCCCCCTGTACAAAGGCTGGAGCAGGAATTTAGGTGCTCCGCTAGGTTATGTGTTATTCAGGAAATACAGTGTACTAAGATGCAAATGCACAAAACCAGATGGACAAGGAAGGCTAGTAACAGCTACTGTGCATGGCCCTGCATACAGCACATGGAAACACTGCTGAGTCAAGGCACTCTCTGGAAGAGATTTGTGGCGTAAGCAGGGAATGCCTTGCTGCTTTGAATCCTGCTCTTTTCAGAGAAGAGCTTCGCATGCACTTGTGAATAAACCCAGTCTCCTTGAGGGAAGGAGAAAGATCTCCAACTCCATCAGCTATCTCTCCTCTTCTCACCAATCCTAGGTATCAAGTCTACTGGCTGCCCTTGCCAAGCCAGCACCAGCTTTCCAGGGAATGCTTTTAACTCATCACTTCCACCTGCACACAACCACCACCACCTGCTGTACCATGGGGGGGGGGGGGTGTGGAAAGCCAGCTGACTCTTTCCAATTCTGTCTTGGGAGAGCTCTTGGTAACTCTTGGGGCTGATCAGGCAGCCTAATTAAGGGTCAGGCTCTGTCCTGCCTCCCACAAACCTCCATAACATTTCAAAATAAGCACAATGGTTGGGCCTTTCTGAAGTTTGCCTTGTGGACTTTTTCTGTTTGTTTTTTTGGAGCTGGGAGAGTTCACATTCCCAAGCTTTTCCCTGCAGCCAGTACAGCAGGGTTTATTTTTTTAATAAAAAGAAAAAAAAAAAAAAAAAAAGAAGAAGAAAGCAGAGCTTTGCATGTAATCTCAGCTTCCCTGAGCAGGGCTTCAGCCCCAAGCACTGAAAAGGGATTTTTGAGGAAGCTGAAGGAACTGGCACCTCTGTGGGCTGGAGTTTTCTCTGGCCCAGCTTTTTCCTTTCCATCCCAAAGTCTCAATTTCAGCTTCACCTCTAAACACAGCAACATGCAACATGTACTGGAGAGAGTCCATTTTATAAAGCTGTCTCCTTTCTTAACTGAAAGCAAAAAACACTGAGTAAAAGACAAATCTTCCAAGTGGAGCCATTTTATCCATCTCAATCAGCTAATGCACACAGAGATGGATCATCACCTCCCAAACATGAATGTTTTAAGAAAATAGTGGGAAAACTGGTAAATGACGTTTCTACAAGGAAAAGGATGGGGCTGCTGACTTCAAAAATATGAGAGACTCCTTTGCAAGTTGCAAGTGCAGGAAGGAGAGCAACCATGTCTTACCTGAACCTCTCCAGCCCTCCAGGATTTAAGCACCATCTTGGCTCTGCAGGGAAGAAATTCCTGGCTGACCACCGGCAAGGTACGAAGAACACTTCCTCAGAGAAAAACATCTCATGCTGAGAGCCTGCTTCTAGGGAACCGGGGCAGGAGGGAGTCAGGTGAACTCCAAACTCTGTGACAACCTGCTACTCTGGAAAGCAAAGCCAAGCACAGCTTCTTTGCAACTCCTGGTTCCCAACTCTGCTATACTGAAAGGATCAGCATACCTGTAAGGTCATGCACACTTGGAAAAGAGCTCCTCTGAAGGGCAAATGGGCTCAGAGCAAAGTGCTGACTCTTTTGGGAGTCCTGGGGCACTCTAAGTTCTGCAGTGGGTTTTAGCTAAGCATTCACAGCTGGTGAGCTGTCACACTGAGGCTGGGGCTGGCCCCAGCTGCTGCCCAGCTGCATCAGCTGCTCCCAAAGAAAGGATATATCACAGTACAATAATTTGTTTTTATTGGGAATATTTGCTTCCTGCCACCAGGATGCATATGCAGCAGCAGAGAAATATACAGAGGTTCGAGACCTTGTTCACCATGTGAGGCAAAAAAAAAGGCTTGTTAAAAAGGGTATTATCCAGACATCTGTTGAGTTGAGACAGTGTAAATGAGAAGCAGCCAAAAGCAAACTGCTGAGCCTGCAGTACTCCTTACCTTCAGTGCAAGGTGGACCTGCTTCCTCTGGAGGACAGCAGAGCACTCAGCTCCAAACCTGACCCAAGAGTTTAGTCTGAGGCCCCATCTACCATACAATTAGGAGCTACTGCACAGAAGCTGCTACCCCAGCTGCACAAGTGTTCAAAAGCATCAGATGTGATGTCCTAAAATCCAAGTTTTACCCCTTGGTTTATTCAGACAGGCGCTCAGAGAGATCTTGATAAGAGCATCTCAGAGGAAAGCTGGCTTAAGGGAAGAACTTTAGTGCTTAGGACAGGTGGAAGGGGAATCTATTTCCTGTTTGTTCTAGTTTTCCTCTGTGATTTTAGTAAAACCTTCTGACTTGCCCTCAGAGGAAGGAGGAGGCATTGAACAACAGAGGCTTCCTACCACCTTGTCCTTTAAAGGGGTGCTCCATTGCGTGCTGCTGTTTGCTGGACCAGCTCTTAGCACTTCAGGACAGCTGCACAGCAGAAATGCTTAGGAGTGTTTGTTATCCTGCAATATTCTGGTCCCAGCCTCTATTCTCCAACACAGCTGCTTTCACACGACACCACAGAACAGTGGTATCCTCCTCCTGCAGGGGTACAGCTTTGGGAGAACATTCAAAGCCACTCTACTTGTTTCCAGAGCTTTCTGCAAAAACCCACTAATCCATGCTGCACACGGCTTGGCAGCAGTGGACAACAGGAAACAGCTGAAAGAAAACACCCCCAAAGCGGTCACGGCACATTCCCCGAATAGCAAAAGGCCAATCTGCAGCCAGAGAAATGCTGCAAACAGAAGAGGAAATCTCTTGCCTGCCCAGAAGCATTTTCAAGCATTACAGGCATGTGGATGCACATATCACTCTTGGGAGTAAGCTTTGTATGCATACTGCAAAACCTCTGTTTTGTGTGAGCATCTCTGTGTTTCCAGGTGCAGTCCCTTGAGCTTTGTATGTGGGTACAGCTCTCTATGGGCTAAGCAGTTTCTGCTGGCTACCTCAGGCAAATCAGTGTTGCATCCTGCCACAATGAGCCTGAGACCAAAAGGTCAGAGCAGCCTCTTTTCCTTGTTGGCAGTCTGCGAGCAGGGCTTCACACAGAAATACATTTGTACAGTTCGTTTGCAGACCACTGATGATCACAGCTCAAGCCACAGCAAACAGAACCACATCTGCTGCTTTTTGGGACCTGCTGAAACCCTGCCACGTCCTCTGGGAGGCTTCGCTGCGATGGGCTGGCTCCTGCCTCCAGTGAGACTCCCCCAGCTCCTCCTGGAACAAAGCTGCATTTCTTGGCATGAGAAAAGAGGATGAACCGGAAGTAATGAATGCTTCTATGGCTTTACAACACCACCGCTAAGATTTAAACTTCCATATTACGCTTCCTGGCAGACACCTGCTCTGACTCTTTCTGCCTTCTCACAAGGATACAAAAACTAGTAAAACCCCTCTCTTCCCTGGAAACCAAAACTGTCCTAAAAACCAAACGGCCAGGCAGGTCAAACAAGGCCCCAAAGCCAGGCACAAGTAGGTAGTTTTGTTTTGTAAACCTCCCTGTTACTATCATGTTGTTGACTCTCCCCTGCCCTAAGAGTTTTGCAGAGCAGCTGGGACCATTGTGGCTTTTCCATTCTGATTCACGGGGTATTATTGACCACGGGGAGAGGGCACATCTTCCCCTTCCCAGCCCTCAAACGAGGCTGGCCTATTACTCAGTGAGCCTTCTTTCCTTCAATGAAACCTCTTTCTCTAGAGACCCATACCTGTGCTTTTACCCTTCCCATCCATAGCAAGGCCAAGAGAAACTTGCCTCAGGATCCCCTTCCTGCTCCAAAGGAAGAGTTTCCCCCTTTCTCTGTAGATTTCCCTGCCTAGCTACAGTAAGCAGACATCGGGATTTTATCAAGAACTGCATGGTGTATCCCTGTAGTGCAGGCTGCCTCACTGGCAGCCTATTACAGCACGTGCAGACACGCACACAGAGAACATCTGGCCCAGGTGGGGAAATCTGTGTGCTGAAGCAGCAGCAGAGAGCAGGATGAGTGGGCCCTCTGCTCTTGAAAAAGCACCACTCAGGTTTGAGCATCCAATTTTGTTCAGTGTTACCAATATGGGATTGTCGCAATGAGGATCTGCAGAGCCATGGAAAAGCAGGGCAGCTGGGCGACACTGTAGGCCACGGAGCGGGTGGGTGCTTTCAGCCGCAGAAGGTAGGCCACGGTGTGGACAATGCGCCCCACACAGAAGATGAAGAAGTGAATCCTGGCCACTGTGGGACTGGGGTTCAGCAAGGAGTAGACAGCTCCAAGGAAGAGGAAGGGAAAGATGTTCTCCATGTCGTTCCGATGGGCCCTGAAAAGAGAAACATGCTTGCTCTTTCCCACCACGCCTCCCTGCTGTCTCTTATCCTTTCTAGCCAAAATGCCCAGCCCTAGGAGCGTGGGTAGCCCTCTCTTCTGCTGGATGTGATGGAAGCATTCTCCAAGGGAGTTAGATTCCCCCTACACACATAAGCAGTGAGATTTTACACCCTGTGCCTTTCTTGAGGGGATGCTGTGCTCATAAAGCTTGCAGTAAGCTGCCCTGCGTGTCTGAGACGCCTTTGCCATAATGGATGACAGCTCAAGGGTTAGAGTTTTTAAATAAACAAAGCAAAACAAAGACCCTGCAAAGCTGCGAAAAGCTCAAGGCTGGCAGGTCGCCAGCACGACACGGCCCCAGATGTGTACGTGTTACACAATAATAAGGCAGCCTCTAGCCTGCATTTTCTCCAAAGGAGAAATTCTCAGGATATGAGTTTTGCTCCTCTTTGCAGGTGTATCCAAAGGAGACCGGTAAGAGGTGGCTCAAAGGCCCCTCTGTCCCCACGCACTGTGCTAGCATCACTTAATTGCACCATAGTGACACAAGGGTGAAAGCAGTGAAATGGGTTGTGCAATGACCTGTTTACACACATGGGGCCAAAGCCAGTGCTTTGAACGCTCTGCTTGAATATCCACCCATTTGAAAGTGATGGTACTATCTGGCAGCGTGTATGTGTACACATTGCTGCTACCAAAATAAGAGCAGACCATGATATTTGCTTAGTTTGTGTCCCTTCCTCTCCCAAGGTAAAATCAATAGCATTTCTTCAAAGCAGCTCTTTACAACAGCAGCCCCCAGCCTGTCATATGTATGGATGGGTAGATACGAGACTCTGGGTGCCTGCTACCCACTTCACCCCAGTGAAAACTGGTCCCCAAAGCAGCATGGCTTTTCTCATGCTCCCAATGTCTTTGTCCTTCTTTCTTTTGTTTCCTTACAATGCAGGAGGTTATTTCCAGCCTGCAGAGAAGAGCCCTGTCCCCTTGGCTTGACTGGAGGTCTCTAAGGTTGTGCCATGGTCACTGGGGGTGGATCTTGCAGCACAAATGGGGTCAGCCTGGAGGGTGACACAGGCACAAGGCTCGATTGCTTGAGCGTAGGCATCCAAAGCCCCTCCCTGTTTGATGTGGTCCCTGCTGCATGCCCTGGGAGCATTCAAACAGTCCCTTGCCACCCCTGTGACTCACCCTCTTCCAAGTCACAGCAGAGACTATCTCCAGCCCCAAACCACTGCCCAGCAGGAGCTGAACGCAAGGCACAGCTGGAGTCAATTTCTGCAGGAAGCCACCTCAAGCAGCTGCAGCCAAGTCAATTTGCTATGGCCTTCTCAGAGCCCTTTCAGGCACGGCTGCCCTGGCACACCTGGAAAGGTCTGAGCCAACCTGCCTGGCTGCAGCCAGCTCTGAGCTGTGTCCCCTCGTGCTGCGGGGAAGCTGGCACTGCACTGCCCAGCACAGACCTGCCCTGGCAACGAGGATCTGCTTTGTAGCTTTCTCTTGCTATCTCTGAAGGTTTCAGAAGGGCAGATGAAACTCTGATCAGAATTGCCTTGGCTTCCTGACTCTTGTGCCACAGAATGTTTAAGGGTTCACAAAGCTCAGAGAAAACTTTAAGAAATTTCTTCCCTGAAATAAAGATACTTTTTACTGCTTACAGGCCAAGATGCCTTTGCTACTCTTCTGTGCAAGCTAAGAGAAATGGCTGTGAAGTTTTACGATGCTCAGTCACAGCTCATTAGCACAGATAAAGGCCGGAACAGACCTGGCTGAAAACTGACTTTAAAAAAAGGAGAGGGGGTTATATTCCAAACCCCTCTCCCGCCCCTGAACTCAACTTCATCATGGAGGAGACACCCAGGCATCTGCCCTGGCAACAGCCCAGCCAGCAACCGCCAATTTCATCAGACTGAGGTTTGCCAAAGGTGTGGGTCAGAAACTTCCAACACCAAGCACCCAGGTTGTTGGAGGGCTCTGAGTGACTCTGTCCCCATTGCTCTGGCTCTTTCCCCAAGCACAACTGGCCTCTAGCCAGAGCGACAGAACAGTGCCAGGAGCGGCAGGAAAGGGCTCTCCCAGCAGGCCCAAGTCACCCAGCTGGCCCCAGCCTCCTCCTGCGCACAGTGATATCTGAGGACGTGAACGGAGGCTCCAGGCCCAGCAGCTGGTTCCCATCACTGCGCTGCACGAAATGAACTGTGCCTGAGCTCCAGTAACCCCTGTGCGGAGGCCTTGCTGCCCCCTTTCCCACACCAGAGCACGAGTTAACCACTGGGTCAGTGGTTACACCTGCGGGTAAACATTTCACCTCAGCCGTTCCCAACCCCAGCTCCGCTGGAGCATGAGACAGATGCACTGGCTGTTTGTAGCCAGAACAGTTACCTCAAGGCCTTTCAGATCCCCATCACCCCCACAAAAGGCACGGTGGCAAGGAACATTGTGCATCCTCTGGTAACACCACAACCCCCCGCACCTCAGTCTTCTCCACCACAACGAGGGTCATGAACATGTTTTCTTCGGATTTCAGCTCTACTAGGAGATGACAGCTATCAGCCACCCCACTGGCTCACTCCACTATGACCAAATACAAACCCCCAAGGCCTGAGCCACGGCAGAGGTTCAACAGGGCTGGAAGGATAAATGGAAGAAAGGGGAGGAGAAAAGAAAGAAAAGGCAGCTTGTCATTCCAGGGCTGACATGTAGCCAGAGGCCTCCTTAAAAGGCGAAGGGGAAACATCATAGCTGCCTGCTTTCTGTCCACAGCTCTGTTCCTACCCTGCACAGACCCAGCAGCTCCCGACAGCTGTGCTGTGGCCCCCATCCTTCCTGTTAATGCCTTAATGGAAAACCTTACTTCACCCTTGTTTGGGAGAAAGACCTGACTTTTGATTTGTCTTCACCAGGGTTGGGTACAAGTTAGCAAAGACCCACCCTGAGTACTCTAACTGGCCATGGCAAATCCCAGCCTTCCTCAGGACTTTGCTGGAGCTCCAAGAATTTATTTGTTTGGAAGTCTGTCTTTTCTGACTAATGAAAAGAGGGTTGTTATTATTATTATTAATAACATTATTTTATTTTCACTAGCAAGAGAACAGCTCATTTGCTTCTCCCTCTAAAAGGCCAGGAATTATATGGTACTTGCTGTTTTTAAACCAAATCTTGGAAACACTTCGATGTGAGCAGTGTTGTCACCCACCCATAGCAAGAGATGGCAGCTGAGGGCTTTGTAGCAACAGGACACTGTTCCATACCTGATTTCCTTTGCATAACCACCCCATGCATGTGACCTATTCCAATATTGGGGACACTCCTTCTGGGGACAGGGGCAGTAGTACAAGCTCAGGGCTCAAACACTCTGGATTTTAACCCTAGGGAACTGTGAGCCCCACTGAAGAAAGGGAAGAGAGGGAATCACCTAATTAAGTAAGGTAGAAGTTACTGCCACTGTGTCTGGCCTCTTCCTAGATCCTCAAACAGCACTGGGACCAGTCACAACCTGGTTGTGCTATGCAAGCTGTGCAAGAAACCAGGGAGATTTGGAGTCCTGTTGGAACAGGGCACAAGGAGCCTTGCGGTGGGGGTACAGGACAAAGTCCCCAGGAGACTGCAGTATCTAGGAACAGTTGAACTATGTCAGAGTTGGCCAGTGGACCCTAAACCTGGATCCTTCCTTGTTTCTTTGCTTCAGCACACACCATGCTCCCATTAAACATTAAGCTGCCCCACTGTATGAGGTCTTGCCTTGGAGCTCCAGCCATTCAACCCATTTAGGTAATTACTTAACTAATGAGCCTTTTAGCTTCTCATTGCTTCTTTGCCAGCAGCTTTGAGGGACTGCATCACAGCACAGGAGGAATTCCAGCACCGTCACTCACCTACGGCATCGCTCCACATCAGGGTCCTCACGGTAGTACTGCAGGCCTCCATTTCGCAGTGCATCCTCTGGATTAGCAAATGCCTGGAAGACAGAGTTGCAGCAGGAGGGGTGTGAGGGGACACCTTTCCAATGTGAGGCACAGGAGCTTGATTTGGGTATTTTTTACATGCAACTTTAAAATAGCAGAGTTAAAAAATAATTCATGAAGTACTAGCCCAAATGGGAGGGGCAGAGTTAATACAGCCCTTGCAGACCTAACTCCTTCACTACACCGAATGGCACAACAGAGATCGCTTTCATGCCTTATGAGATGGTCAGATCCCTTCCCAGGCCAGAAGCACAGTCCAGCTGGCCCATTCACAACATACTTGGTGGAATAACCACCTACGCTGGTTCTCATCTGGTTTGCACACACAGTTTGTAAGCTCAGACCTCTTTGGCTACAGCATTCAGAGCTGATGTTGCATGCATGTTAAGAAGATGTCAGGATAGTATTATCTATTATATTTATTACAGAAGACCTTAGCAGCAGCCAGAGCTAGGAGTCTCCACTCTAATCAACCTACTCCTTCTGATAGCTTATAATTTTGATAGCTTTACAGGCTGAAGTTTGGCCCTAACATTTTAGGAATTTCTCCCTGTCTAAGGAGACATTTCAGCCACTGCTTCTCACCCTTCAAAAACACAAGTGCAATTGCACTAATATGTCAGAGGCAAAACACAAGTTCCTGGGGATTAGGCCTGGCATATCCCAATGCATTTTCCTGAACTTCTGAAAAACCCATCCCTGCTCACAGAGCTGACCCCAAACCAAGGGCTTCAAGGGAGCTCCTAGGGTTCCTTTGCAGGCCTGATCCTAGTCCACGTCTCTCTGCACAACCCCCTTAAAAGAGAGTTTGCCAACTGCCACATGAGATCGCTTGTGGAGAAGAGCACAGAGCTTGCAGATGCGGAATGCAGCATTCAGAAGATCATCAGAAGTGACAGATAAGCTCGTCTAACTGAGACAGAAAATTCCCTGGCTGGCTTTTAACAACAGTTAGTGAGGGAAACAAGCCCTGGGGTAATCAGATCCAAAACCATTAAGCTCACAAATAAAAATTATTTTTATAGGTGCTCCCCACCTATGTCGAGAAGCTGTTCTGCAGGGACCTGGCTACACAAGACAGGTTGACTTTGCAGCCTAGAAAAGACCCTAGCACTTTCTTTAATCATGCTACAAGCCCAGACTGTCCCAGGACACAAGGTAAAAAGCCAAATCAATCAGTTTTGATGATACTACAGCACAAAAGTATCCACCTTTGTATTACGTCTGAGAGCACAAATATTTCCCTCCCACTCCATTGATACAGCTGGAAGCTCCGCAAATACTTTTAAGTAGTTTTTGTAGACAGCTGAATTTTGCCATGAGTTCAGTCTGGGTTGCAGGTGATAAAATGTCTGATTCACCTAGCAGACTGACTGCAGTCAGAGTTCCCAGCCCTCGCTGTGTTTCCCCCTGTGTCCAAGAATTATTTCCTCCAGCTATTGTTTTTACTTCCCGCAACTTTCTGTTCTCCTGGGGCATTCATGCAGGGTTTCAGCCTCTGAAAGCACAAAAGCTTTCTGCTATGCTGCAGGAATTCTTTCTCACAATTCAATGATTTGTTCTTAAATCTTTTTCATTTTTCTCCTTTCCTTCCAGACACAGCAAATTAACTGTAAACAGAGTTTCTTTCCAGAAGCAGCTCACCTGCATGGCAGTTTAGATCTGAAATTACTATTTAGATTAGGATTCAGAAATGATAAACATCAAGCTACAGATGGTAGAAACAAACAAAAAAGAGCCAAAGAAAAGCAAGATATTTATCTGCTGCAGATACAAAACAAGTTCTGCTTTCAACTTAAGTTGAATAAAACTCAACTTGCTTCAGTAAACTTTGTCAGGCTTTATAGGATTAAATTCAGAAAGGACTTGCAGAAAAGCCAAACATAAACCCATGGAAAAAGCCAGAAAAAAGAGAGAAAGGAAAAGGAAACTGGAACTTACCTTCTTTCTGAGCCTTACTTGTCCCGTAATGATGGCAACAACGTACATTTTTAAAATCAAGATTGTGCTGTAGAACATAAATGACATAAACACTTTGTTTTCCATCATTTTTGGGAAGATGGGGAGACGGTCTGTCGTCTGTAGCACTTACAGCCAGTGGAGATCTTGCTTTGGCTATGAGAGGGCTCTGTGGGAGAGGGGGAAGGAACAGCAGTGTTTAAACAGAACAGAAGCTACGACTGTTTTCTCATGGAAAGCCCACAGCCCCAGTACTCCCCTTCAGGCCGGACAGGAGTAGATGATGTGGCAGAACTCCCAACGAGCTAAAAACAAATCGAGGAACCAAGAGCAACGTGCTCCGTGCTGCAGACTGTTTCTGTTTCTCACTGCCTACTGGAAAAAACTCCATAGGGAGTTTTTGCCCCAAGCTGGGACACAACCTCCTTGACCATGGGGGCCCAGAAAACATCAGCCCATCCACAGCTCAACCTCCTGCCCTCCCTAAAAAAAACCCCACTACAATACCGATACCCCCATTTCCCACCTCTCCTTCTGTTTGTACCCAGCAGAACGGAGCTGCAAAGAGCATCAGCAGTATCATTAGTCACTCACCAGCAGTGTAGGCTCTGCTTGTCCCCCAGCTAATGAGTTGATTAATTGTGCAGCAATTGGAAGAAGGGGGAGTCAGGAAGAAGGTAGGCACCTACCTAAGCTGCATCCAGCCCTGGGTTTCTCTGCTGCTTCTGTTCCCGGCTCCTGCAGCCCACCCCTCTGTGCCAGCCCTCCCAGTGCTCTCCAGTCCCGCCCAGCGCTGGCGAGCTGGTTGAGCGGCTGTGGCCGAGGCAACCCGCCCTCCCCTTCACAGCCACCTGCTGAGTAAGAAGGGCCAGAGCTGTTCCCTGCGCCACCAACACTGGCGGCCTGTAGGCCTGGGCTGTATGTTCTGCCAGGCTGCTCCGAGTATCTCCTGTCTGGAAGGAGAGCTTCCACACTGACCGGCCTGGAAACATAGCCGGGCAGGTAGCGAACCGCAAAGCCCAAACCCGCATGCAAAAATAAAAACCAATCTGTCCATCCCCTAATACAGTTTGTGCTGCTTTCGTCCAAGAAAGAAGTGAATCAGTGGAGTTCAATACAACTTTATCCTCAGTCTAGAAAGTGGCATTTGAATTTGGAGCCAGCTTCTTCCAGCTATTGAAAACTTGTGAAGAAATAGGAAGATCTAAGTCTCTGCACAGAGGACTGCAGCTAGACTGCTCCTTGAATGCTGAGGTTTAACTCCTTCTTCCCCAGTTCTGGCCTGAGTGCTGGCAGTACCAAACCTCCTGCAAGCCTGCAGTGCAGAAGCAGATACTCTCCAAGTTTATTAATACTGAAAGGCTGGATTTGAGGTTTGGTTCCTTTACACAGCAAAAAGAGGCTTATTTCAGGCATATGAAAACTTTTGGAGGTTAAGTAGAAAATGAACATTTTTTGAGGATTTGAGCAATTTTTTTAATTAACTGACACTTTGGGGAAAAAACAAATTGTTTCAAGTCACAGAAAATCACTCAACCAGACAACTTACACAGTAGGATGATCTGGTTAGAGCATGGTGCTACTAATGCTAAGGTCATGGGTTCACTCCCCATACGGGGCTACGCTGAGGGTTGGACTAGATGATCTCCAGAGGTCCCTTCCAACCTTATGATTCTATGAAAACAACCTATTGAAGTGTTGGTACTTCTAGGATTATTTTTGTTCTTTAGGGTTTTTTTAATTGCCTATCGGGCAAAAATTATCAATTATGGCCATTCCAAGAGGGACTAGAGTAATCAAATGTAAACATCACACATAGCCCAGGACCAGCATTCAGGTCCTGTTGTTACAGACTCTGTTGCACAAGGGCAGGTCTGTCCTGAGGAATGGGACTCCGGTAGAGTCCCTCTGCCCAGGGAGGCTTGAGAGCCTTTTAGTCTGGAGTGCTGGTGTGAATATGAGGCTGCTTCATTCTCTCCTGAGATCAGTGCTGTGAAAGAGGTTTTGTTCCTCCCATTTACTGTTGCTTGCCATGGTCAGCCTCACATGTGAGCTGCGTGCTCTGGCCATCTCAGCCAAGAGGAGACCTTCCCCTGTACCCATCCGGCCCAGACTTCCTTCCTTCCATGTGAACTTGCCAGTCTACGCAACCCTTTGCTGCAGAGCAGGGCTAAGAGTTAGAAGAATTCTTCAAGCACATAATCTTTATCCAGACAGAGATCTGCAAATTCTTTACATCTGCCTCTGAATTCCCTCTGCTATTGTTGCTCTGCAGAGTCCATATGGGACAATGTTGCAAACCCCAAAATTCTGTTCCTCTCACTGTCACG
This sequence comes from Rhea pennata, assembly GCF_028389875.1. Taxonomy (NCBI): domain Eukaryota; kingdom Metazoa; phylum Chordata; class Aves; order Rheiformes; family Rheidae; genus Rhea; species Rhea pennata. Next base: position 8,981,533 of record NC_084680.1, read on the forward strand.
CACTGGCTCAGCCTCACAAGGTCCCAAATGTGCAGAGAGCCTTTGAAAAACCCTAAATGCTGAATTTCAAGGGCGGGATACTCGTGGTTGGTCACCCTGGAGTCAGAGAGGCAGCAGAACAAGTCCCAGCAGAGCCCAACGCAGTGCTCAGCAAGCAGGACGCAAATGCCTCCAACGAGCTGTTTCTGTTGGGGAGTGAGAAGGGGGTACTAGGAGACACAGCTGCTTCACAGCCACATGGATTCAAATACTGCAGTAGGGGCTGGGGCATTCATCCTCGAGCCCAGCCCTGTGTTCCCACCAGACTGCCTCCAAGTCCCAATCACATTTCCTTGGAGCTAAACAGAGTACTAGAAATGGTCATTTTGCCATTGCCAAGCAGAAGCTGTTCATGGCAAAGCCATATTCCAAATACCTTTTGTTTCCATTTCCCCTCTCTGTGAGCAAACCCGTAGGAGAGAGGGCCTTGATGATGCAAGGGACAGACTAGCCCTGCAGCAGGAAGTGAGACTTTCTCAGGCAGCCTCTTATCTGGCTCTCCTGGGAGCCTAGAGCCAGCGCAGGCAGTTGGACCCTTCACCAACGAACCATGTGCTCCAAGAAGCCACTCCAGTTTTTACCAGCTGAGCATTCAGCCCAGAGGCTCTTCAATAGAGTCCTTTTCCCTTCTTCTGTCTTCTTCTTCTTCCAAAGCAGCCCGCATGCCTCACTGAGCAGCAGGAATATGTGCAAGCTTGATACCACCTGCAGACAAGCCAGGACTTCTCCTGCTAGCCGGAAACGTACACACAGACTTTGTCCTCCTCAGCATTATTCAAGTTTTGACAGGAATCCCTGGACAATTTGCTCCAGCAACTGGCACAAATTTGAATCAAATTGACTGATCAATACAGAGTTTGTTTAGGCATAAGCCCTTAGAGCAGACTTAGACATGTGTATTGTGTGTAATGTTTGAGATCTGTTGTGTACAAAAACCTACAGTGGGCACAGGAAATTGTTTCTTCCATATATTCATGCATTTCAGCTCCCTTCACTGTGATGCAGAGCTGAACCCCAGAGGGGAGGGCTGGCGTCTATTGAGACAGCACAGAGGTGGATAGGGATGAGGAGCAGAAGGCAAATGTAACGTTCCTGGGATCCCAAATCCCACTTGATTTCTCAAATTCAGAGGCCTTCTATGGTGTCAGACATTTCCACTGCAGAATTTCACCTTCCTGGTTTCCTGGACACAGGGTAGTGCTGGCTCCCAGGAACATGTTGAACTATCCCATTAATTCAGGTGGAAGTAGGCTGTTACTGTTACCAACTTGATCCTCCTACAAGGATCATATTCTGCTAGGATAGAGCCATTACTTGAACAAGACTGCATCCTAAGAACAGTATGACCTTAAACTACGTGTGAGTGACTAACAAGAATCACAGTCAGGCTTTGAAGGGATTGAAGATTTAGTCATCAGGTTAGAATGACCCAAGAATTTGGGGGAGAAGATGAAGGGTTTTGCTAAGGTAAGAACTGGACATTGGCAGGCAGAAGGAATGAAAATTCATGTGAGAGGCTTGAGAAAAGTACTTAAAAATAAAAGCCCTTAATAATGATCCTGCTTTGAAAGGATTATTTGGAAGAATTCTGGAATAAAAATCACTCTCCACTCCCACATGGGGAGTTATTTATTCAACCAGCTGACTTATCCTAAAGTACTATAACAGCCAGAGCAGTATTATTTTTCACTATTGCTATGTGGGGGAATTTCCTAGTGGCAGCAGGACCTACATGAGCAGGATGGTTGGGCAATAAATCCTTAGCAATGGGGTATGGACATGTATGCCACGGTGGCATGGCCTGGGCTCCAGCCTGATCTCAAAGGGCAGCAATTGTAATTGTCTTGAGCAATTACAGTTCTGCTCCTAAAACTTTTCCCAAATGAGCAATTACATCTCACAGCCTGGCCAGTAAAGAGCCCGGGGGACTGTTCCAGCCTGGAGGAGACAGGTAGGCGGGCAGCACTTCTCCAATGTGCTCCATCTTGTTAGTGGAGAAGATGCATAGCCCTTTCCTGAATACAGCTAGGATTTTACTTGCCCCCAGCCTGTGGCTCAGCCCATGGCTTCAGGCAGTGCTTAGCCACATTCCTGTCTTGTTCTGATGCTACTGTGAGCACTGGTGCCCTTGTTACCTGCCTGAAGACATGCCCTGCCCCAGCGATCGCTTCCCCTTTACTGTGCCCAGCCCTTGGAAACCTGGCGGCCCATGAGCGCTGCTCTGGCTCATCAAACACAGCTATGTTTTCAAGTAAAGGCATGAGTTGTTCAGCTATTTATTAAAGAGAAATGTGCTCTACCTATGTACTCTTTAGTCTGCACAGAAGGTCACATCAACATGATGGTGATTTAACCCTTCCCATGACGCACCATCTTTCCCCCCATTGAGAAAAAGAAACCCCATTGCTCTATGTGCAAATTCCCATCCCCCAGACTCCCAGGCTCTTTGCATCATGTAGGTCAAGAGGAGGCCACAGCCTGAAAATTTATTCAACAACAAAAGCATTGGCATTAGCATCTCCTGAGATAAACAGGCTGGTTCAACCTCTCTGAAAACTCAAAACAGATTTTGTCTGTGTTGCATTTTAAAGCATTCCCCCTGCAACTCCACTGGCTGCAGCTATTTATTTGAGTGGCCTCAGAAATGAGGAATATATGAGTAGTCTCTCCCAATTAGTGCTTTGTACCCACAAAGACCAGGTGTATGATGCCCAAAGCAGGAGAAGACCTGGGGAAGTCACAAGGCTTGGATGTCTAAGGCGCTTCAGGTCTAAAGGCAGGTCTAAAGCAGAGAACAGGAGCAGAGGAAGCTGGCACTCCTCAGCCGGCCCCAGGTCAGGGACCAGGACCAGGACCGAGGGAGGCAGCGGCACGTCCTCCTGTCTCCTCCCTTGAGCTCCATCCACTAGTCCCTCCTGCCTCCCCAGGCTGCTGCCCTGCTCCCAGCCAAGCCAGGACCCACTACTCTCCTTCCCTCTCCACCATACTTAGGGGCTGCCTCAAATTGCCATAATCACATAGCTGGCGGGGGAGTCACTGCATCCCTCTTTGGTGTGCCAGCAAGGAGATACTTGCTGAAAGAGAGGCCATGAGGCTGTTAGCATGTAGGAGGCATGTTATTGTTTCTTATTCTGAGCCTTACATAGATTCACCCACAGGCTTTCTCTAAGAGGAAAGAATTCCTTGGCTACGCTGCACTTGTGTGTTTGGGGATGCAACCCAGCTGGAGGAGAGAGGCATAAGGAATTTGCTTTTCCTCTTCCCTGCTTTCTCCTAGCAATCCAACTAGTTTAAAAGTTGGCTTTCAGCAGAGCCATAACTGCTGCTCCTGCCATGGAATGAAGGTGGGAGACATAGAGGAGAGGGCTTGTGAGGGCATGTGAAGCCAGCATCTCTCTCACTTAGTCACATTGCAGCAACTCGTGATGTGTTTGTCTTCCTAAGAATTGGATCCCATCAGCTGTAAACAACAGGCAAGACCCACTTATGTTACTGCCCCAAAACAGGGAGTTTCCCAGCCAGGCTGGGAGAGAAGAGAAACAAATCCTGCTGCCAAAAATTTCAAAATTGAGAAGCACTTCTCTAGACTTTACCAAGCATTTGAAAACCTGCAAAGTAATTACAGATGCCCTGGTGGGATACTCTTTAGAGAAAGCAAAGGTAAAGGATACTGTATGGTTCTGTCTCCGCATGTTGTGCTATAAAGGAACAGGAATTGGGGAATGTTTTATAGCATTAAGACCACTGGCTCCCTAAAAGGGCTGAGAAAGAACGTAGCTGCCGTCCTAGATTTCAGCCTTACAGAGACTTGACATTCAAGAGCAGATTAGAGATCCAAAGAGAAAAGGAGAAAACAAACCCAGCCAGCCTTTCCCTTCTTCCGTGCCTGACCAAGGACTGTGATTTGATGTTATGCTGATCCTCAGGTCTCTGCTCACCCAGCAGCGGTAAGAGGTGCCCACCTTAAGAATAGGCACATTTTTTCGGCAGGTGGGTAGCTCCCATTTCCTGGGCCATTAACCTTGCCCTGAAGTCCAGGAAGAACAGCAGGCTTCAGAGCTTGCCCATTTTAAATCATTGTAAGTTCCCTTTTCAACAGAAAGGCATTTTAAAGCATCATGGAAACCTAGCACAAGAGGGAACGGAAAGGTCAGCGCTTCATTGCACTTCACTGAGAACAGCGACCCCATCCTGGACAGACCAACTCTAAGGGGAGCCTTTCTTCATGGGCTGCTGTAAAGCTTCATCCATCACAAAGTTTTCCAAAACACAGAGCTTATTTTTAAAATCTTGAGTTCTATGTCTCCCCTCAATCACCCCTAGACTAAACAGCATCAGTTCCTCCCACCCTCCCTCATAGGTCATGTTTTCTAAACCTCTTATCATGCTGATCTCTGCTAAATGCTCTTCACTCTCAGAGCAAGGTACCAGCAGGAGACAAGGGATACTAGCTGGGCAGTCCTCTTTTTATAGCAAGCCAACATGAACCACCCAAGGACCTCTGTACTCCCTGCTCATTGACTTTCATGGACAGTGTTTTCCCAGGTTGCTCACTAAAAATTGTATGACAGATACTGTGAAGTGCTTAAGTAAAAATTAAAATCATACCTGTTCCTCCTCTGCTTTTCTTTCCTCTCGTCCATGCGCCCAGTCACCCTGTCAAAGAGGAAAATATAGGCTGGTTGGATTACTCTTCATAAATGGGCTGTTTTTGCATCACCTTAGCTGGATGGTCTGTTCTCCCATTAAACTAAAGTCTAGCGCTCCCCCAGGCTCTGTTCAAGAGCAGCTTTACCAGCAGACATCAAATTCCTGGGCCCTCACAACCAGCTTCAATCCTTGCTCTGGCCCTGCTGCTCCTTTAATAAGAGTAGCAAACAGGGCCCTCATACTAATGAGGCTTGACTCAGAGAGAAGTCAGAGTTTCTCAGTGTTTTGAGGTTTCCTACAGTTTGGATGAAGTCACTAATGAACTCAGAGTTATGATCCAGATGAATTTTGAAACTTTCCCTTTTTCTTCCCCTTGCTAAAAGAGATACCCAGTGTGTCTTTTGGGCTTGCTTCAGCAGCACTGACTACATTGACTGCATTTGGGCAGCCAGAAAAAGAGTAGTCCACATAGAAACTCTGACATTATTAACAAATACTCTCTCATATTGAATGCTGAATACATCCTCACTTTAATTAGCATGTAAAGCAGGGAGCAATTCAGCTTTGTTATTTACAGTACTATCGCCTAGAAGTTTTTTTATTGTTCTGTCTTCTCAAATGCCTTTTTGCTCACAGTAGTGGGACCAGAGAGCATGATCGAGGCTACAGTCATGTCCCCAGACTGCTAAGTGGCAGACAAAGAGAAGGGAATGAAGCCTAAAGGCTCATGTCTGGACATCAGGATTTCAGAGCAGGGATTACATGCCCTGCGCAGTGCTGTGTGCATTGCACTTGGAAGTTAAATATAAACAGTGCATATTTTCCAAACTCCCAGCAAAGAAAGGGAAGGAAATGTAGGCCCCTATTACCTTCCAGAGCAATTCCCCTGACTCTATCAAGACCAGAATTTGGCCTGAATGATGGAGCAAAGAAGTAGAGAGGCCTCTCTAAGCTCCTCCACAAGCAGTGATGCTTGGACTAGCTGTTCTAAGATTTCTTCCCCATCCAAATGATCTATTAGCAAGACTCCTTAGGAACCTGCCTGGGTCCCATACTTCAATTAGTCTCCTGACTTGCAGACTACATCCGCGTGTCCATGACATGTGCTCAGAAATCTGCTTCACCCTGTGTTTATGCAACCATGACTGCACTGTGCAATCCTCTGCGAGGAGATACGTTCTCATTACAAATATTTACAGAGCAGCAGAATGCATCTGTCTGGTACAACACGTTTCTGTTGACAGTGCAGCCAACTCAGCCAAAATTGAAGAAGTGCTCACCAACTAGCAGGAGACAAGCAGTGTCTGTGTAGCTTGGCAGCCGTGGCATGGCGTAGAGAGAGGAGGCTATGGGATGCCCCAGGCACATTAGCAGGATTAGAGCCATCCCACAAGGAGAGTCAGGACAGAAGGGTGTAGAGAACAGCACCACACAGCAGTACCCTCAGGAAGGTTTGTGTGTGCGTTAGCTGGTGGGAGGGAGTGGGAAGCATTAACTCCTGTCTCCTCTGAGCTCTGTTGCAAAGTATCTTCAACAGGAGCAGGGAGCCTGCCTGGCCATATCAGATGCAGGACGACCATATTTTCAAGGTGGTACAAGCCCCTGTGGTTGTTAGCAATGGACTGAGGCTCCCTGACCCCATACACAACGCTTCACTGAGTCTTCAGAAGTCACTGGACTTCAGAATTCCTTCCTTCAGAAGGGATTAATTCAAACTCTGAATTACAAAGTTTAATACCCTTTTCTGAGAAGCTGCTGTCATAGGTGATCTAACTCTTGATAATTATATGTGTCAAGTCACTTTCCAAGCTGTTAAAATTAAATTACTTCCTGGGACAATGAGTTCCACAATGAAGCACAAATTAAGATGACAAAATATAATAATAATTTTTTAATAGGACCTGCTTCCCCTCTTGCTCATTTCATGGAGAGAGAAACAGCAGTTCAGGAAGAATTGCAGTTCTTGCTCAACTTGGTTTAGTCCACTCCTTGTTTGGTACCTGGCTGTGAAATTACTCAACCTTATCACAGTCCCATTCTCTTTCTCTTTTCTTCAAAAGCAATTTCTTCAATGTTTTTGATTATTCTAGTCATACCTTCTTATTTCCCTCATGGAAGCAAACAGATGACCAGCCTGCGACTCCCAACTGATTTCACTCCTTACTCTCCAACTGTCCTTTGGCCTCCTAATAGCTCATTTGTCTTTAAAACACTGATGCATCCTGGGCAAACCAGTCCTCACTGAGGGGTCTAGGATGACTCCACACTGAGTTATTTAGTACTCCAGAGGGGCTACTCCCAAGATGAAGGAATTCCAACTATGTTCTTACAGAAGACAGACCTGGGACACTCACGCTATAGCCATCTGGCCATAGATCTGGCTAGCTCACCTCTATTCCTTTGGGGCCTTTCTATATTCTCCAACGTGGTATCCTCGCTTGTTATGCTATTACCATAGATCTAACATTAGTCTTTTTAGAGCACTTCCATTTCCCTGTTTTCAAGCCTTCCCAAATCACTGCTAGCCACAGGGTTCCCAGCTCTCAAATATACATCTTAACAATAGCTGGAAACTAAAGTCCTGCACACAATCTCCTATTCACAGCAGAGTCCATTTTCCTCCCCATTAGACAATGCATCTCCTGGAAAAAGAATCCAACATTTTCAGACTCCTTCCTGTCCCTCCATCCTTATATAACACTGATGAATCTGTCTCTGTATCTAACGTATGGGAATGACATTTACCTATTTGTTCACATGAGGCATAAAATGAACTAGTCCTCACAGAGCACTTCAGTTGGACATTGCAAAAGTGAAATAATTAAATATAATTAAATACAACTCATCACTCTATTCATCTGTCCCTGCATAAAACAGAGGGATATATTTCCCAACACTTAGACCTAGTAACAACTGTTCATTGATCTGTTGTCAATAGACGCATCCCTCATACCGCCACAAAAACAGACACAGACATGCCTCTCCCAGTGCACAGGAGGAACGGCCTGTATGTGGCCAGCAGAGCCCGGGAACTGGAGCGAGGGGACTGGGAAAGCCACTCAGCATGCGTGATGAGGCACCACGCAGGGATGGGAGCAGGGCTGGTGCCTACAGCCTTGCTACGACAATTTATCTGCCTGTTTCTAAGAACTCTTTAATGTCCGATCTACAGAACCAGCCTGGAGCCAAAAAGGAGCTCCTCTACAGTGTGATGTTTTCCCCCTGCACTGCAGCACTCAAATAGGCTTTGACTGAAGTGTATGTTTGCAGCCACTCAGGTTCATGCTTATAACTTACAAGAAGATTCTTTCCAAACTCTCATAAACTTAGATGATTTTAAAACTTGCTGCTAGATTCTTCAGGTTTTTTGCAGTAGAACAAACCAACCAATCCAGCAAGAACCTATAAAACACTAGGATGACACTTTTTCTACCAGCAAAATGGAGAGCAGTCAGGAATGGTTCGGTGAATTCATTTTGCATAAGGTTAGTGTGGAATCAAAGTGACATCCCCAATAAAGGACTGGCAAACCTTGGTAAGGCAGAGTTTTACCCCTGGGTGATACTTCTGTAATGACAGACACAGACAGGCTGTAGAGAATATTGCCCTCCTTGGAAAATGAGCCTGAGACTGTCAACAACAAAAGGCTACATGCAGCGGGACCACCTCAGGCCCTACAAAGAAGGTTTTTTTCCAGCTGGCTGCCTAAGTCCTCCATTGTTTCACTGAGACAGTTGCACAATAGCTTGTCGTCTCAGGGTTTCACTCTGGACTGCAGAACTTGTCTGAAGAAATGCTCCCCTGGGTGGTTTCTTCACAGTTGTCCTCAGCATCAGAGACAGAAGAGACAACACACAGGTCAGAAATGGGCTGGAAAGCTTGATCTTGAGCCTAGGGGAGGATGGAGAGTTCAAGGGAGGAAAAGCTAGGCTGTGTGGTTGTCACATTCCAGACCTCCACCAACAAGTAGCACGTTGCACTCCCCACAGTTAGTCACCAAACATGAGAGACGCCTGAGCTGTCCTCTGCTGAGAGCCTCCAAACCACAGAGATGGATGGGCCTTGGGCAATTTCTGGGAAGCCTCCTCACTGCAGTATCTAGAGGGCTGAAACCACCACATCCCTTCTCAGATCAGCACAGAGCTCAAATCAGGAGATCTCATTGCTGGCGCCAAGGTTTGCAGGCTCCTGGTGCCTGTTGTTCTCTGGTTACAGACCCTCTCAGAGGCTTATAACTAACTGGGAGCCTGAGGAGGCATTGCTCTCCTTCAGCCTTTGCTGGCAAGCTGCCTGGTGCCCTTCTCTTGCCTTGCAGCCAGCTCAGCTCTGTAACCTCTACGATCCTCCAAAGGCAGTCAGGCTTGGCCTGTGAGGACAAACCTGTTACAACAGCAAATAATTACTTTCTCCTGGTGAATCTCCTTGTTCCTCAAAGCCAACTGCTAGAGCTGATCAAAACCAGGCAGAGGTCTTTATTCAGGCATGAGCTGGAGCCAGAGAAGCAGGAGTAACAGAGGCGCCACTCAGAATAGCTGCTGTGCAAGACTAATTTTAGTGATCTGTATTTACCGCTCTTCCACAGACGACGTGGGAAAGAGCAGGACATTTAGTTTTGCAAACCTCAAGCCAAACACAGCATCTGATTCTAGTCCAACCCCAAAGCTATTGAACACTTAAATACTCTTTCACCTAAGGGTCCCAAAGCATGGGATGAGGATGTCTAGTTAATAACACCACCTTATGTACATTGGCTGAAATACAAGCCATTGGCCACATCAGAGAGCCCACGACTGGAGTAAAGGCAGTGTTATTCATATCTTACAACACTTTCTCCTGTAGTAATCCTGCCCTACTATGTTAAGCATAATGTTTCCACATTTAATCAAATTTAAATTTCATGTCCTTCACTCGATTTTTATCCTCAAGCTATTACTTGCAACAGAAATCAAGTTTTAAGATAGAAGTTAATGTAGGCTAGAGTTTTACCTATTATTTCTTGTCCTCTCAATAAGAACTATTGCCACATAAACCAGACAGGCTCACGTGAGAGCTATTCTACTCCAACTGCTTCAAAGCAGCCTGGAGAACAAAACCATAAGGCAGATCCCAGCCCCAGACTGGAGCCCAGTCAAAGCCAAATAGGAACAGTCTCCAGTTTCAGATTCTGGGCTCAATTAAAAAAAAGGGGGGGGGGGAATAAAGGCAAGATTGAGATGGGTGAGATCCAAGTCTCACCACATCTCTATTTTACTGATGAGGAATCTAAAGCACAGATAATGTGACTTACCCCATGTTGTTCAGAGTTGAGTGACAGCATTCTGCCAGACCCCTGAAATCGAAATGTAGTCCCCAGATCTAATCATTAAACCACAGAGGATGGCTACACCATGAGTGTTTAGTTTACAAGTCAAAACAGAGTCTAACTGCCAGCATCCATGTGCAACCTGATAGCCCATCTACTAGCTTTATCACTTCCACTTTGTACATTATTCATCTTGCACAACACAGACCTTGAAATCAGAACTCAGAGGCAATTATGATTGTGCAGGAGCAGAGCCAGCTCTGCAGCAGCAAGGGGTGAAAAGGCCAGGCTGGTAATACACCGGGGGGGGGGGGGCACACTCTGCTTTGCTTTGTTCAGTTCCTGCCCAGTGGGTGCTTCCCTCAGTCACCAACCTGGATGGATTTGCAAGGTCCACAGGCAGCTATTGTATATTTGCACCTGGATCAGAGTAACACTATTAGAGCTTGAGCTGTTCTGTCATCTTGCTGTGCACCAGGAGACCTCCAAGCCAGCACACAAAACAGCTATTTGAGCTAATCAGAGTTCAACAAAGGCCTTCTAAACTCTTGTGCTGGAGAAAATGCAGCCTGGCTGTGTTGAAAGCTACCAGTACAAGCTCTAGTAGGCACTTTCTCCAGGTCAGCTTGGTAGACAGGACAGGAAGGCATGGGTTCTCTTCTAGCATTACCTGCCTCCTGCCTACACACTCCCACAAATCTACAAGGATTCATGCTAATACATAGATACACGCATGTGCTTGTGTCTCCAATTTCCAGCACGTCTGTCCGATTCTGCCTCACAACACATGCTGGTTGCAGATGCATACCCATTTCCCACTCCTGTTTTCCTTAAAGCACTGGTACTCAAACTCTTACTAGTAACATTCTCCAAGCTATACCTGAACCTCTTAACTCCTGGCACCAAAATGCCAAAACTTAGGAGTATGTCTATGGCATGAAAACCCATCCAAAAAATGTTAAGATTACCCAACTACAGATTAAAAAAAGTCAGTACCCTCAAAGCCTCTTTCCATGGCTTCTCCTGTTCAGGCGAAAAGAAACTTCCTGGTTTTTCTAAAGCCAGGGAACTGCCTCCCTCCATGTGTTTTTTCTCTGGAGGACAATAGGTAAAGCACACAGTGCTTTAAGGAGGAGCAGAGCCCATCTGCCTGCTGTGGCACTTAAACAGCTCCTTGTGTTTGTTCTGAGAGAGTCCTTCTCCATCTATCTATCTCATTTCTTGATTGAGTTGGGTATGACTGAAAGATCAAACAGGAGTTTCAGAAACAGGTCTCATCCTATAAAGGGCAGGGAAGTACCCTGTTAGCTTGTCACCCTGCACTCATCTATAAAATCTTTGTTTTCAAGAAGTTTCTTACAGGAGGCAAGAAATGTGAGTCAACAGCTTCCCTCATCTTCACTGGTGCCATAGATCAGCATGGCATTAAGAGAGGCTCCCCTCTTTTCATTCTTTATCAACCCTATCTGTATAGCTCTACCTGTTGAAAACCACCTGATACCTGAATAAAAATCACATTTGTCTCTCTTTGCAGAGACTGTCAGCATTCACTGTGGCCAAATAGCAAAAATTATCATTGATAAACTTTTCTCAGCTGCTGTATGTTGTCCTTGGTAGGCCAGTATTGTACCAGCATAGACCAGGTGAAGCTCTGGTCCAGGTCACCATTGCACCCAAAGGCGTAAGGTCTCTAGGACTAGTTTACTCATCCTGCTTGCACAACACTGAGCACAATGAGACTCTGCTGTGCAAATGCTTTACAAGCTCAGACAACAGGACTGTAAGGTTGTTGTAGGAAAGGACTTCTCAACTGCATTTTCTAGAAAGAGCATCTCTGCAAGCACATCAGAGTTGCACAGATAAATCAGACAGGATCAAAGGAATTATTTCACCTAACGTGTGAAAGCGTGTATGTTTTTCCCTTTACCCAATCCCTAGGCTGAACGATCTCTTTTCCCTGTCAGATGATCCTTCCTCCCACAGCACTGGAACGCACAGTGCTATAAGTGACTCTGTGATTCTGTACTGCAGACAAAGATTTTTAAACTCACCCAAATCTTAAGTAGCTTAAATTCTTGAGTAAAGATTTTAAAGAGAGACTAGAGTTGCTAATCCCTTTGCTATAAATTACCATGTTAAGATGAACTTTCACCTTCTCCAAACCTCAATTTCCATACCTGTGACAGAGCGATGACAGTCTCTTGACTTCCTAGGTGTTGCTAGAATTAGACAATGTTTGCTCAACATTAACGTAGATTTTGGTGTCTAGTGTTATTACTACCATCACATTACAGAAAGGTCAATGAACGCATTCCAGTGAGTCAGAGCCTTCCCACAGCGCTTAGTGTCATCCTTAGAGTGCAGCCAGGTTCTGTATTTGGAGAAAGCCCACCACAATTCCTCCCCTTAAAAGATCCCAATGTACGTCAGAGTGACAGCCTTTTTCCTGTATCTGCCTCATCTCTGTGTTTAGACACGCGGAACACTTGAAAGATGATGCTGAAATTAAAGCAGGGAAGGAAAACAAACCCAAGCCACACATACAGGGAAAGGAAAAAAAAAACTTCCAAAAAGTCAAAAATAAATCACACTCCTTTCAGAAAAACTCCAAACACTAGAGGGTGTCTAGACACAGCTGAAGATGGGAGAGAAGCTGTGATGGACAGATGTGTTCAGGTAGAAATTAAACTGAGTGCAGGAAAGTCAGAGGTTTCCACTTTTGGTATTGCTCCAGTTAGAAACCTTCCGTGAGATCCTCTTGCCAGTACAGCATCTCATCCCTTTTACTCATGACACTCGTGTCACCAAACCACTTTCATAAAGCACTTAGAAATACAGAGGAGCTTATGCATTCTCCCACAAAAGTTAAGACCTTTTTCTGGGAAAAACATTGGTCCAGTGACCCTACAATTCCTACCTGGAAATCTTTTGCACTTTATGGACATAAGGCAGAGCTGAAACACAGATTCCTAGCACATTGCCCCATGGCTGGAGATGTTAGGTGTCTTGGAGCTCCAACTCAAAGACAGAACTGTCAGGCATGCTGCTTTGTGATCAGGGAGCCACATTAACCAGCTGTACCCCAAATTCTGCAGGCTCTCTGCCATGGAATTGTGAGCCTACAGAGCACTGATTTTAAATCAGCAAAAAACAAATCAATCTGTGAGTGGATGACAGAAAACTTCAACACACCAAAGTCAGAGTAAGGCCAGGTAAAGCTCCCATCTGGGACTTTCTTCTCTCCATATCCCTGGCCTTAAGTGCTCTGCCTCTGCATTCCTGATCTCTCCCTTTGCAACACACCCACCCCATCACCACCTCCTCTATCACAATAGCCCTTTTACTCCTACCTACTCACTGCACATCACTCACATACTCCACCTCATACCACCCTCCCCCATCCTACATCCTCTACCTTCCCTCTGCCTGTAATTCACCTCTGCCCTTACCTCTCCTGCACCCTCACTTTCCCACCACAGTACTTCCACTTCTGATCAACACTGCAAATCACCAATACCCCAAATCAACTTTTGCACAATTAATGCTTTTTGAAGTTTTTTCCTCTCAGCTACGAATCTTCAGCAACTTCAGCCTGTGGCAGCTGATTGAAGAGGACTCACTGCTGGCTGAGCTGCCACTACCTCCCCAGCTGAAGCGGGGTGGGCAGTGGGAATACACGACAGTATGCCACTTTGGTACCTAGGGCACAAAAGGGCAGTGAGTCTGGGGCAGAGCCGATGGTCTTACCAGCACAACACAACAGGCAACAAGACATTGCACTGAGTACTGCATGTTGAGGGGTCTGTGCTCCGCTTGGAGCTTCCAGACAGCTGTTCAAGGAAATTGCCATCAGTGTCAACCTCACCACTGCTATTAGACATCTCATCCATGTCTAGGCCCAGCTTGAACCCATTTAACTTGTAAGAGATAATGAGATAACAGCATGATATGTTGCAGGTGAAGGTTACTTAAATATCCATCTGGTACCTGTTATGCAGCGTACATCCTATTGTTGTATAGGAAATATAGGCCACCTCCCTCCCATATGGAAAAGAAAAGATCTATCCTATCCATTTTCTATGCACAGATGAAGTAATTCTCCTTCTCTGTGTTGCTTCCAACATGCTGCTGTGCATTTCATATCCCTGTTTTGGGAGATGCAACCCCTTCCAGATTGGTGGCATCTCACAGAAAGACATAGAATCACAGCAAAGAATTTACTACAGACGTGCCATCATCCCCTTCATGTTATCAGTTAGAAAAGGATTCAAAACAGAGTGATTTGAGGAGAAAGGAGAAAGGCTGAATCATAAACTGTGAAGCAAATTCACTCTTTGCAAGAGAGAATCACACTTTACCCTAGAGATTCAGAGCTGACAATTCATTTTACAGTTCACTGGACCTAACTCCATGTTACCTGATGGATGGTGAAACATCTGCTTAAGTCTGTGAGGTGAGAAATGCAACCTGCTTGCACCCTTAATCCAGATGTGCAGCCAAGAGAATCTACAGGTTGCAGCTAAATAGCCTCATTTCTTTATTCAAACTCTCTATCTTCATCCAAAAGATTACTTTGGTGGTCTTAGGTACCCTGCCAAAATTGCCCATGAAGCTCTTGTCCCCCATGAAGTCTGAGCAGCCATAAGGGCTGGGTTGTCTGGTATCCCCCCAAAGCACATTTCATAACACAAATGGTCAGCTCTGGATCTTTTTGTTTTGTTTTCTTTTTTTTTTTTTTTTTTTTTTTTGTTTTGTTTTTCAGACCTGTGCTCCTCTTTCTTTTATTATGCTCAGGCAGAACTTCCTTTTTTTTTTTTTTTTTTTTTTTTTTTGTGAAAGTTGCTCTACTCTGTTATAGTCTAAAACCTTTTGCTGACACCCCATCTAGTGTTCAGCAAAGATAAATGCAGTGTCTCAACAAAACAGTTGACTGGAAAAAATCCAGCATTATTTCAGCAAAATTAACCACTTTTGTGAAAATATCGACATTTGAGTTGACTTCAACAGAGTACTGAGAGAGCCAAGGCGAAATGGAAACTTGCATAACAACTACTGACAATTCCTTCCTCTGGCCTCTGTGTATGCGGGGAGAGATTGTAGCCTGAAAGCCTGGCAACTCCACTTCTCAAGTGTGTAGCTCCTTGGCACCCCAAAGTCTGGGGGCTTTGAGGACACCCCACTACAGTCATCCAAGTCATACCAAGTCATCTTGGTAGACTACCTTGGAGTAAAGGGCCAAGACCCTAACCCATGCCAAACTCAAGACTAAAGGGCTGCTGACAGACAGAACTGTTCAAAATGGGCAACAACAGGACTTTCCGGGTACTCAGCAGTAAGCACCACAGGGCACTCAGAAAGCTGGATGTCCCTTCAGAGGCACTGATTGTTTCAAGTGAGACATCAAACCTTGAACATGTCTTGAATACTAAACAGTACAGTCAGTGTTCTTTCTAATCAGATTTTAAGAAAAAATAAGTTATTTAAAAGAGAAAAAAAATCATTGAGAAAACAAAGGCTATTTCAGTGTCCTTTCCCTTTCGCAAAGGCATTTTTCTGGGGACAGAAGGCACACTCTAAAGTCATCAGAACAAAGTATCAGCCAAGAAAACTTGATTTTAAATAGTAGCTTTTTGAATCATTCAGTTCTGTGAGATGTAGAGCTCCAGCCACTTCTACAAAAATCTTTGGGCTCTGCGATGCTAGATGTGCAGCCCACTGGGAACTAAGCCCAAAACAAATACTACGTTCTTGGCTAATCACCAGATTAGTACCTTGCTCAAGATACAATGAGGTTTTGGTCTTGTTCACCTCAAAGCTGGGAGGTGTTCTGATAAAACTCTACCAATGCAGCAACACCCTGCTCATGATAATTTCTGTTCTTAAGGAATAGTGTGGTAACTCTGTTTTCGACATTAAATCAGTAACATTCCTAGTTTACAGGAGAACTGGCTTCCATCTGCTTGAATAGCCTGAAGCCACACACTCCAGGAAGTTATTCTGCATCTTTCTGTTTTGCTTTCCTTTTCTGCTGAGCCAAACGAGCATTCAGTTCCCACCATGAAGCTTCTGAATGTTGCTGAATTCCTTATTTTCATACCCACTTTGATGCTAGCTCTGGACCCTCTCAGCACCTCGATCTTCATGGGAGGGGCTGCTGTTGCTTGGCAGCTCCTCTCCCCTTACTCCTGGCTCAAGTGCAGTCTCCTGGAGTGCTGCAATATGAAGGACACACTGAACCTCTCAGGTAAGGCAGTGGTAAGTGCATCATGAGCCAGGTCATTGGAGGGACTAGCTGGTGGTCCTTCCCTGGGGAATGAGGGCTTCCTTCTCAATGCCAGTCTTCTTCAGAGTGTTTCTGGGAAAGGTAATAGTTAGTGCCCACGGTACCTCAAGAAGGCAAGGGCTAAAAGAGCTTTTTCTATGTGTATTCATGTACGCTAGTTGTCACTGAAGCACTGGAGCATTTCCCATGCTGATGTCTTGGTTTATAATGGCAAAAGCACGCAAAAGTCTGGAGCAGAGTTTAAGGTTAAGAGCTAATGAAATAATCCCATGTCTTCATGAGATGGACATCCCAGTGGTATTCCACACCCCGATCAGTGGCTGCTTGTAATGCTATGTCAGATGAGCAGCAATTAGCAGAACTCTAAGATTCAAAACATACTGCTTTTCCTTGAGATGAACAGGCTGAATATCAAACAGTTCTCAGCGAAAGGGGAAGTTGGGCAATTCCCTGCCTGCAGGGAACTAGTAAATGATGGAGAAAAGGTTACACAATCTTTTAACCATAAATTCCTGATTTTGCCATCTGGAAATCCCCTTTCCCTTTGTCATGGGACTGCAAATAATGTTTCATTTCAGGGCTGGGCTGCAGATTTCAAAACAAACCCTCAACTGCTGGAGACCTGTGTACCTCCAGCTACTTTATATATCACTTAGCATCAGCTCTGGATTTGGCCGCTTACAAACTGGCAGTTTTCTTGGAAGTATTTTAGCCGCTGAGACACCAGTTGCAGTACTTATAATAAGAGGATATGCTGTGACAACAGAAACACACTTTTCTATAAATGTGAGGAATGTCAGATGCCACAAAACCAGTTAATGACAACTTATAACATGCAGTGAACATATCTCTGCAAATACAATCCAGCCTATCCCAAGTCTTTATAGGAGGCAGTAGCTATAATACTACCAGGATTCCTGCCTAATTCCTGCAAGCTGCTTGGTTCTCAGAAAGGCCCTAAAGAGTAATTCAAGAGTCTGTGAATTTGATTCTCTACTGATTCACAGTCTCACCATGGACTGAAGGCAGTGAATATTTGTTCTCCCCACTAGTAATTCAGCAGTAACAGAAAAAAAAAAAAAAAAAAAAGGAGGAAGAATAATATGGCATTTACTGACTCTTTTCTCCCCTCATTCCTTTAGTTTTGAAGATGGATTTGGAGCGGAAAGTCTTTGGCCAGCATCTTGCTGTCCAAATAGTTCTGAGAGCTCTGAGTGCAAATGTTTATTCCAAATGGCCCAGAAAGCCTTTGGTGATGTCCTTCCATGGCTGGACAGGAACAGGCAAATCATTTGTCAGCAGTATCATTGCAGAGAACCTCTATCAGCTTAATATACCAAGAAGGAGGTTTGTGCACCACTTCAGCACAGTACTGCATTTCCCACATGCTTCACATGTCCATCTGTATAAGGTATTTCCAACTTTATCTTATTTTTTTTGAAACAAGTTATCTGCAATTGTGAATGTAAATCCCAGATAATTTTGCCTCTTCTTACAGAAGCAGCTGCAGAATTGGATCCAGGGGAATGTCAGTGCCTGTCCAAGGTCCCTTTTTATCTTCTCTGAAATGGATCAGATGCCACATGGCCTGATAGACTCTATCATGCCATTCCTTGGCTACCATGAAGAGATTGATGGTGTTTATTATGGCAAGGCAATCTTCCTCTTCCTGAAGTAAGGAAATCCAAAGGCCATAAAAGAATTACAATTCCACAGAATCAGTAGGGGCAAATGGAGGAGCAATTGCTAATAGGTTTGCAGCTGGCCACAAGCATGGCTGAACAGCTCAAGGTCCCTTGCTGTCTGTCTTTACAGCATGTTATCAATGAACATGCCCAGCTGTCATGTCAGCCAGAAAATCTGAGTTACACTACACCATAAGGAGAAGTGAGTTGTCCTAGGGCTGAACAGGTTCCCTCTCCTCAAGTGAATGGCATATGGAGAGGCATCCATGTTGGCTTCCAAAAGTCTTGGACACACCAACTTCCCCTATGGTCAATAAATATGTTTTATCCCACTCTGTAACATGAGCAGTAGGCAGATGGGTCTTTATAGGATGGGTGGGACTCATCTAAGGAGGCTCATCAGCTCCATACACACAGAGAGGAAAGGACTCACATATTGAAAGCTTCTTGCATACAGAGATTAGGGAGGCATGATTCCTCCATGTATTATTCCTGGAAAATCTGCTTGCTGAAGGTCATCCCAGCTATGTCCATGTCACATGACTGATTTAAGTCCAAATCCTGAGCTTCGGGCTGGTGTACCTCTTGACTTGCTGTTATGTTCAAACACATGACCTACAAACACAAACACAACCTGTTTCAACACAAGGTAGTAATTAACAAGCTGACTAACAGCTTGTTAGAGAGCCTTTCAGTGACACCTGATAGTATGACCAATCCTCCCACTCTGCTGAAAAGTCAGATTCAGTAGTATAAACCACCATCCCAGAGGAGTGCTCACCCATCTGACTCCGCTTTCATCTGGAAGACAGTGTGGTCCTTGTCACTTGCCACCTCTGAGCAACACCCATCTGTATGAGTGTGCCACCTCTATTCTAGTGCAGAATCACACAGAACAACTTAAATCATTGCTCAGACAAGTAATAAAGATGGCAAAGGCACAGTTCTAATGATCCAATGAATTGCTTTCCTCACAGCAATGCCGGAGGAGATAAGATAACAGAGATTGCTCTTGATCACTGGAGAAGGCAGAAAAGAAGAGAAGAAATTTCTCTAAAGGAGTTGCAGTCTCTGATACCTGAGGAAATTTTCAGCAACATGAACAGTGAGTATCTCTGGGTTCCCAGATCTCAAGACTGCTGATGTGCAGTGTCTCCTGTAGCCTGACCATGGAAGTGCACAGAGACACACTGGCCTCCACACTTCTCAACAGTAAAGCCCTCCATTCTCTCTCGTAGGTGGTTTTTTCCAGAGTCATCTGATCCAAAAGAACCTGATTGACTATTTCATTCCTTTCCTTCCTCTTGAATATAAACATGTGAGAGAGTGTGTCCGGGAGGAGCTCCGCTTACAAGGCCACCGTGAGGATGAAGACCTCATGACAGAGATTGCCTTGGCAATGACTGACTACCCCAGCAAAGAAAGACTCTACTCTAGCAAAGGCTGCAAGACTGTGGCCTCCAGAGTGACTCTGAGCATCTAGACATTACAAAGCCAAATGCCTTGTGTTCTTGCTACAAGAATACAGCAGATGGAAGAAACAATAACTCCCTTTCCCCTCCTTGCAGTTCAGTCTACGCATTCTTCCCTGAAGGTATTTAGCCTCTTGCATATCAGAGGCAGTCTTATTCAAGAGCTCTTAAATAAATATATAGGACAATGTTACAATGGTGGTACAGAGTAAGCAGAAGAGGGACATACTTGAGTTATGAGATTTGCTCTTCTTGCCGCAGAAATGCTCTCGGACAAAAGTATTTTCAAAGGGACAACTTCCTACTTCTGTTGCAAGACTGCTTGTACCTTAAGTCCTAGCTCTGCCCTAATTAGTAAGATCTATTCATAAATAATCATTCTCAGTAATCAGATCTGCTTTGTTTTAAACCGATTTTCTCCCATCTATCTCAAAGAAATCACAAAGGAGATCAGGAACACCGTTCCTGCTTTACAGGTATGGAAACTGAAGCACAACTCATCCAACAGGCCTTGGTCAGAGGCAGTGGTCCTAGTTCAGCGTTTTCTCTACTAGGCACCAGTGCTTCACCTTGATGTACCTAGTTATCCCACACTACCTGAGCTGTTTGCATCAGAGAACACTGTGTGCCATTGCCTCTGACCAGTAAATCAAAGGGATGCAGAGAAACCCCTCATATCTCAACACTATTTCTCTTGATATCTAGGCATCAACGTTGGTTCATTTTGACTGTTATACAGCCTCCTTCTATTACAATCACCTGCTGTGACACACAGTCAGGGAAATGCCTCTCCGTGAACACCCACCTTTCTGAGAGACAGTATTTTAAAAATAAAAGATCCAGCAAGCTCTTTCTAGGATAGCACTTCTTTTGGATGTTTCAGAGTACTGCACTCATCGTAACCGCTCTGTGGTTTGCTCACTGTCTAATGCAACCATCATCAGCGGTCCCTTGTGTCTGATTGCACACTTCAGGTTGCTATGCTGATGCATCACTCCCAGGTGTGCTGGTCAAAAAAAGGGAAAAGGTTCACAGTCTTGTGACACAGGCTGAAGAAAGGTGTTAGCATCGTTATCCTCTAGGATCCTCCTGCTGTGGTGGACGGGAGGGATGGACACCGAATGCCTGCACAAAGGTGCCAAGGACAGGCCCTGCGTTTCTCTGGTGGGGGAATGACATGAGGACTGAGGCACAGAAGATGGGGCCTGGCTCGCTCTAACAGGGAGCAGGGCACAGAGGACAGGGCCTGGCTTGCTCTGAGGGGCTCGAGGTGCGGAGAACGGGCCTGGCTTGCTCCGACAGGGAGCAGGGCACAGAGGACACAGCTCTGTGGCAGGGCAGCCGCGTCCCCTCTACCCACGGTGGGCCTCCCCGGTGCCTTACCACCTCACTACCCCAGGCAGACAGCTAAGATAACGGCATTACGCTGACGTCATCCCATCACCATCACGTCACAGCCCCTCGACGTCATCAGCGGAAGGCGAGGCCGGCGCCGGCGCTCCCGGCCCCGCTCAAAGATGGCGGCGGGGGCGGGGCCAGGGCGGGGCCGCCCGCCCCAAGATGGCGGCAGGGCGGGGCCGCGGGAGCCGCCATGCCGCGGGCGCCGGCGCTGCTGTGGCTGCTGCTGCCGGGGCTGGCGGCGCTGGAACCCCTGAGCGTGGGCATCGCCATCGGCGCCGCCTCGGCGCTCACCGGTTACCTCTCCTACCCCAGCTTCTACTGCAGCTACGTGGAGTGCTGCCCCGGCGACGGGCACCGCCTCAACGCCACCGGTACCGCGCGCGGAGGGGGGGAGGGGCCGCGCCGAGCGCGGTAACCGCCGGCCGTTAACGGCCGCCCGTCGCGGGCGGGGCCGCGCTGAGCTCGCGCCTCTGCCCGCAGCGCTGAGGGCGCAGCTGGACGCGCGGCTCTTCGGGCAGCACCTGGCCAAGGAGGTGGTGCTGAAGGCGGTGGCGGGCCTCAGCCGCAACCGCAGCCCCAAGAAGCCGCTGGCGCTGTCGCTGCACGGCTGGGGCGGCACCGGCAAGAACCTCCTGAGCCAGATCATCGCCGAGCACCTGCACCCCGCCGGGCTGCGCAGCAAGTTCGTCCACCTCTTCCTGGCCACGCTGCACTTCCCGCACCAGCACCAGGTCAAGCTCTACCAGGTAACCCGGGAACCCCCTACCCCCCCGGGGGGGGGGGGTGTAGGAGCCGGTTTTGGGGGGTGGGGGGAACCACTGAGCGTGTTGCAGAAGCTCCCCAGATGCCTCCAGGCTAGAGCGCCGCAGCTGTACGCACAACCGCGTTATTTCCAGAAGTGGTGCCAAGCTCCCGAGATGGTGGTTGAACCGGTGCCTGCGTGTTCACAAAGTGCAACAGCGATGCCCCGAAATGCCAAGAAATCAAAAGCAAGAGTGGGTTTTCCGAGCACTTTCCTCTCACTGGTGCCATCTGCTGATTTCTATGATGCTCGCTGTTAGGAAAGAAACTCTGCTTTGAAGCTAAGCAACGGGAAGGTGTAACTGATCTGAGTGATTTTTTTTTTAAGTGATTTTATTCCTAGGAAGCAGATTTCTAATTTTTGTATTTTAGTGTCTGGTGTGTTGGTAGATTGGGGGTTTGTATGAAGGAAGAAACAGTGATTTTTTTTTTTTTTAAAAAAGTCTCATCTCCTGTCTCCATCTGGTTTTCATGTCTTATCCGTTCACCAAGGAGAAAGACAAAGTCACAGAAAGAGAATTCATGGGTAAATTCAGTGCCACATGTGAAAGCAATCACAATGTTTATGGCCTTCTCTTTAGAGGAAGAAGAATATAACCAGTGAGCATGTGACACCACTGAAAGGGAGTCCTCACAGTCTGTTACATACAAACCTCCTGCAGTAAATCCCCCAAAGACAGAGTTTTTCAGTGTTCTTGATCTCTCTTTTTTTTTTTTTTTTTTTGCAGGAGCAGCTGCAGAAATGGATCCAGGGCAATGTCAGTGTCTGTCCCCACTCTGTCTTCATTTTTGATGAGATGGACAAATTGCACCCAGGCCTCATTGATGCCATCAAGCCATTCTTAGATTATTATGAGCAGGTTAATGGGGTGTCTTACAGAAAAGCTGTCTTCATTTTCCTCAGGTCTGTAGCACTTTTTTCAGTTGTTTCAAGGCACTGAAATAAATCTGTATGTATATGATGACAATCATAGAATCACAGGATTGGTAAGGTTGCAAGGGACCTCTGCAGATCATCTAGTCCAGCCCTCAAATGAGTGGCCCATACGGGGATTGAACCCGCAACCTTGGCATTATTAGCACCACGCTCTAACCAGCGGAGCTAAACCTAACCCCCTAGCAATGATGTTCCTATGAGACCTGATTCAAAGTACACCAGAAGAACTGCTCCAGAGCAAAGACCCTGACTATAAACATAGAGGGGAGTACTGTGAGCCCTTGAATGGGTGGGCTTGTGGCTATAGTGGAGCAAGTCTGATGCAGTGCAGCAGAGAGCTGCAGTGTGCTAAGATTGTGAGACTGGCCCAGAGTACAGATCATATGAGAGTTCAGATTTTGGGAAAGTTCTCTGGGACGGTTGCACTGATGGCAATTCATAAGAATTGGAGCCTTGCCATAAGCTTTGGGTTAAGAGTTTCTGTTTTGGTGATTCGTCTTCAAGAAGATAAGCAATACATGTAATCAATTAAAAAGAAACCCTTGCTCAGTCTGTCTCAATTCACTGTTGTAACATTCTTTCATGAATAGCAATGCAGGTGCAAATTTAATTAATAAAGTGGCTCTTGACTTCTGGAGGAGTGGAAAGCAGAGGGAAGAGATTCAGCTGAAAGACCTGGAGCCAGTGCTTTCTGTAGGAGTCTTCAATAACAAGAACAGTAAGTCAGTTTCCCCCCAAAATATTGAATTCCTTGACTTAATAAATGCAGGGTTAATCTTCAGAGTCTGTACCTCAAAGTGCCTTGAGTTTGCTCTGCTTCCTGCATCTATGAACTTTGTACAACAATGCCCTGGCCCATTCTCCTCAGTCCCTTTGCTCCAGTGCCATGTCTCCACAACAGTGCAGAACTGGCTCTGCAGGCATGCTAAAGGGTAGCAGTGACAAATGCAAGGTATGATCCCTGATCCATCCAGCTGACTGGCACTCCTTGCTTCCTTGGCCAGCAGTTGAGGTGATCTGCTTTATGAATTCAGTGTCCTGCAGACCTTACCTTTTGTAGTCCTGATTCCAGAGAAACTTACTTATTTCCTCCCTCCACCTCTCCCAATTCCTCCAGGTGGTCTGTGGCACAGCAGTCTCATTGACAGAAACCTCATTGACTACTTTGTTCCTTTCCTGCCCCTGGAGCACAAGCACGTGAAGATGTGCATCAGGGCTGAAATGATATCCCATGGCCATGCTGTCAATGAAAACGTTGTTGAAGTGGTGATTGATGAGATGACCTTCTTCCCAAAAGAGGAGAAAATCTACTCTGATAAAGGCTGCAAGACTGTACAGGCCAAGCTGAATTTTCACTGGGACACTGTGATGAGAGATACAAAGGCTGAGGGTTGATTAGCCTTTACCTCTCCAGAGCACTTTCAAAGCTTTTTGCAATTTGTGTATTTTGCATTTAAGCTTTTTACTGCTGCAGGGAGTATGGTGAAAATCCCAGAGAGAGTTGTGTGGGCTTATTTTATTATTATTTTAAACTTGAAATCCCATTGCTCATCTCTGAACTGGCAGGTATCCAAATACTGCCTTCCTGCCCACTCCTCATAGAAAGCTTCTGAGCGAAATATATATATGTAAGGCTGGATACACTCTCTCCCACTTTATTCTCCTAAGTGCAAGGACTATTAAATGTTTCATTTTTCTTCCACAGAAAGTCTAGACTAGAGCAAAGGAGTAAAACAAAGGAATTCTTCCAGGCAGCTATACTCCCTTCCTTGTATGTGGAGGGTCTAGTTCATGGGCCAGTGAAATCAAAGGTGGTGTGGCATATTTAGGCCTACAACAGTGTCTGCAAGAGTAAATTCCTTGATGCATTGCCAGTAAGAAGCTGGCATGCTAGAAGGTGCTATTGTAGCTCTTACAGGTGGAGTCAGCTATTTTGGGACAGAAGGCCAGAATTACAGTGCACGTCTGACTGGCATCACATTATCTCCTTCAGTGATGTGGGAAGTCATGATGAGCTCAGGGATATCTGTTACTAAACAGCAGAAAAAAGGAGAAAGTAATTGCCCCTCTGCTTCTTTTGGAGGAAAAGAAATTGTGATCTTCTCTATTTTTGTAACTAAGGGGCCTAAGTGCTTTTGTGTATAACTCTAGGAGGTTAGTCTCCCTGAGCACAGGGAATCAGTTGGGGGATTAGACTGTTAAAACATACTAGATCACTGTGTTCTTCAGCAGGAAATCTTTCAAAAGGATGTGACTGTTAGAACCTGTAAGGTTAATCTGCCTGCAGGCTGCTGGACCTGAAGTCTACCAGCTCTTTAACAGTCCATCCCAACTACACCCAATAGACCAGGAATGGGTAATCCTGCTCTCATCTTGCTGGAAGACACTTTCATGGCAGAGGTAATTTTTTTGAATAGTGTAAGCAATAGAAAAACAAAGCCCTTCCTAGAGAATCATAGAGAAAGGAGTATGAAAAATTGGATCACAGAGCAACATTCCCATACCTCACTAGACAGGTACAGCTACTACTACAGCTTTAGCTTTTAAAGTTAAGGAGGGCTGTTTGGCAAGGTGAGTGACATCTTACCCCTTGGGCAAGCTGTGAAATTGGAATTTGGAAGTTTAGGAAACTAGGAAAAAATAAACTCAATTCCCTTGGCAAGGTACCCACTTAGGATGTGGCAAGCTTTAACTCTTATCCATCATTTGTGGATCAGATATCTTAGTGCAAGATAGAAGTGCCTCTCACTTATACAGGTAGATGGTAATGCGACTTAAACTGACTTGAGGGAGTAGGCTATTTTTGTGCTGCAGAATCAACTCACTTAAATTCCAACTTGTTTTAAGAAGCGATGCAGAACTTACAGGTCTCAACACTACTGCAAACTACAACTGAGAGCTTAATACTTACATTAACCTCTAAGTTAACAGTGTCAGTTTTCTTTTACAGCTTTGTGGAGTCTGTCAGATGTCTGTCAGATGTCAGCAACTGTTCACACTGATGCAATCTCTAGAGCCAAATGCTAACTAGCTGTTAACCTTGGGATGTTGGACTGTTGCTTTTCATACATAATGTTTTGCCTATTAATGATGTTCATGGGTGTAAATGCTGCAACTAGCTTCAGTTACTCTGAATGCAAAACACTTGTGCAATCTAAAACCACTACATATTACTACTGTGTTGCAGTTGGAATAAATATTGTCACTCTTCTCTCTTGCTTGAGTCATTATCAGCTACAGGAAAGTACTCGATGCAGTTTCCAGCCCAGCTACCTTGCAGTTTTAAGTTTCCTTATTCTTAAAAATTTGTTCATAATAATAGTTAAGATAAGCAGATTAAAACCTGACAAGTCATCCAAAACCACAATTATTTAACTACTGAAATTCAGTGCATGTATAAAATAAGCACCTATGGAAAAACCTTAGCTTCTGTATGTTCTGCTTTATCATTATGGCCAGGCGAATAAATCTCAGGTAGCTTGTTCAACTATTTCCCTTCTGTGCTCTGTCAGGAAAGTTGGTATTCAAGACAGGTTTTTTTTTTGCCTTGCCTCTGGCTTTCATCATCTCTCTACCAGCTGGATCATCTACAACCTCCCTGGTACTCAAAAATACCCGGTGTGTAAACTGCACCTTAATTCCAGTATGGTTAGAGCTGCTGGCATCAGCTTGCACCTCCCTGAGCAGGTAAGTGTTCGTGTTGTTGCAGACCACATTATGCTGTTTCTAATGATGCACAAAGAAATTCATTAAGGGGTGTGTATTAGAACCATAAATGGTTTTATTCAGCAGGACTTGCTCCAGAAGCTGAGCTCTGGGTCTGCACCATTCTGTATGCACAACAACTTGGGTGTTGGCCTTGTCAAACAGATGAGTCTTTAGAGGCAGATGGCCTCTCCATCAAGACAGTAACACTTCTGACAAAGGGGCTCAGGTCAGCTTGCATTTTATCTACAGTTTATCATTTATGAGCACAGCAAGAGAGCTGAGCACCTACCCTATAGAAAACCTTGAATTAAAGCAGCAGTTCCTTGTAGTGGACTTTGGCAAAAACAAACAAAAAAGTCAGCCTCACTAACAGCTCAGCTACTCTCACCAGCCAATGAACTGTTTCTCTAGGGCTTAGACCTTTCCCTATTTGACATTTTCCCTGAAGTTGTCCAGTTTCAAACAAAGTGTTAAAAAGTAATGGCCAAAGCTATCCAGTCACAGCAAGGAGGAGACAATCAGGACCTTAACTTTTGAAACCATACAGTCTAAAGAGGGGAGAGAACTGCAGGATCAAATGTTGGAGTGACTTCAAGCACACCTATTCCTTTTACCCAGATGCTGGAAATGTTCTTAGCCAAGTCTGCTGTTTTCAGGAACAGAAGAGATTCAGCAGCAAGGCAGCTTTCGGTCTTTGTCCATCACTCCTATGTCCTCTTCTGAATATTTGCTAGTATGGATAGTGCAGTGGCATGTAAAGCAGAACTAACAGTGTGTTTAATGCTGGAAGAGTCACAATACTGCTTTGTTGAACTGTGTCTTTTGATAAGTTATCCGAGAGTAGTAAAAGCTTTTTTTCATGTCTGCATTTTTCCATTATTCAGTTACAGCAAGTCATTCACTTGAATCAGTACGTCAAAGAAACCATTAAATAAGGAAGTTCAAAGCACTCCTTTGCTGACATGTACTAGGAATATATTAGTATATTATACAGCTTCAGAACAGAACTGGACGCTTACCCTTCTTACTGGCCCAGTTTTCTCCTGCAGAGAATAGTTAAAGATGCTGCTACTAGAAACAAGTGCAGCTTAAATCACAGACTACAATATTTTCAGTTACCATTTAGACAGTGGTATCATGGTGAGAGGAGACAATGAACAAGATGTTACCTACTCTAAGGCAAATTCATTTTTATAACACTGTTCAAATGAGCACATCTAAAGCTAGATTATGCTGAAGTCCTCCTCTGCAAAAAGCATGCAAATATAATTAGTACCAATGCCTAAGAAATGCAGTTTCCACTACAAACTCTAACTATCTCCCTTTCACCCAGTAACAAAGAATCACATCTCCTCTCCCTATCTATTCCCTCTGCATCCAAAAAGGGAAAGATCTGTGCTCAAGCACAGCTGAACAGCCAAAAAGGTAGTATGCTCCTCCTCAACAGGTAAGTTTATGCAAAATTAGCATCAAATCACTCAATGCAAATAAACATAAGGTAGTTAAGAAACACACTAGCAGTGAGAAACATTTATTTTGAATAGAAACTGGAATGAAAAAAAAGCCTCAGCAGTGCTCACATTAAGAAACAAGTCTGACAAACTGTTTGCAGTAATTTCAGTTGACACATTTCACCTTCCCTCTTTCCCCCCCTCCCCCCCCACAAAGGCCTTGGGACCTGTCTTCATGCCTGTCTTGAAGGCACCTAGCACTGCAAGAACAGGATTAAGGGAAAACCCTGCAAGCTAACCTTTTAGTTTTACAGTTAGATGAAGAGGAAAAACCTCTTTTCCAATTCCTTGGTGTGAGATTTACCACACATGCATGTCTCTCATCAAGTTACACCCATTTCACGAAAGCAAATCAGCAGTCAGCACACTTTTTCCTTCCAACCCAAAAAAATCATTCCTAGGGGAGCACACTGAGGACAATTTCACCCACAAGAAAATAACCGAAATAGAAACCAACTCAAAGTGGCAGTCAAGGACTTTGACTTGCTTCCTCTTTCTACTTGATGTTATTAAAGTTCTCCCTTTTGAATGCTTTTCACAAAGAGAAGTTCATATTCTTAACTTGGTTTACACAAAGGAGGCCAATATATACCACAGTTTTGAGAAAGACCATGGTACTTCATAACGCTAGACAGAAGACCATGGCCTTTTTAATGGCACAATTCCCCCCATCTTTACCAGAGAAAAGCTGTTCAAGGAGAAAATACATACACTCTACTCTTCATGTGGTTATAAGAATATTCCCATACAAGCCCAGTGAAGCCTTTCATAGACATAGTGACTCTGATTAAGATTCTCAATATTGTCTAGAGATCACTCACATCAAGCCAAAAAACAGTTAAAATGGGGTCATAATCTCAGTCTTATTATATGTGCCAATGGACTGCTAAACAGTTAATCAACACGTAATTTGAGGTAAGTCTTGGGCACTGATAGACAAAGAGCTCTCACCTTCATGAAACAGTTTTTTCTTACCTTGACAGCACAAGATCAGAGTACTTGGGAGCCGTGACTACTGACAGAATAAAAATGCAGATGCACTGCCACTTATTTACACACCAGTTAAAAATAATGTTCCTTTAAAAAAAAAAAAAGTGCTTAAAAATGAAATGTCCCGGTTTCTCCACTTTGTGATTAAGTTAATTTCCTTATTTGCAGATTGCAGCAATAAAGTATTAGAAGTCATAGTAATAATCCAGTTTGGCATACACAGTTTTACATCCTTTATCTGAATAAATTCTCTCTTCTCTGGGGAAGTAGGTCATCTCATCAGCTATTCTGGTTAAAATGTCTTCATCCACAGCATAGCCACGTGATTCAATTTCAACCCTGACACACATTTTCACATGTTTGTATTCCAGAGGCAGGAAGGGTACAAAGTAGTCAATGAGATTTCTATCAATCAAGGTGCTGTGCCAAAACCCACCTACAAAAGGAAAGGGAAGGGAGGGTTGTTAGTGCTCCTCTAGTTAAACAGTTCTATGAGTTACAAACCATAGTTCATAAGGTACAAACCACAGTAAGAGTTCACAAGTGAACTCTAACCCACAAGTGAATTAGGGCCCTGTGACAGACAAGAAAGCCCAAATACAAACCCATTCTCATAGATCGCTGTGCATAAAGTCTGAGGCAAACTCACAGACGTGATCTTTTGGAGCTCTGTTGCATGAACACTGCTCCCACGTTGTTGGTATCATACCTTCACTTCTCTCACCTATAGAAGCCCAGATTTTCCATCTCTTATATCTGCTTCCCCAGACTAGCTTGCCTTGCTCCTTTTATGGAGCTTGCATGCAGCCTTTTGAAAACAAAATACAGTAGGTTTGCTTCTTCTGCAAATATTAAAGTGTAATTATCTTAAAATCCTTTTTCATTTGGAAATCCCAGGCAAGAAAACCCAGGAAGCATTGGACTCCTCACAGCAGGTTCAGCAGGTTCCCCATAAACAGCTTCTAAAAGCTGTCTGAAGACTCCCCAGCCTCAGCAAGACAGGTGATCTAACTGGGTTGGAGGCAAGGAATCATCTTCTCCATAATAAAATGTTGTATGAGTCAAGGATTTATCAGCTAACATAATACCTAGTCTTGCTGCCTAGACTTCTTTTCTGCTCGTTTTTCCTGCAACACAAAAACATCAATAAATACAGTAGACATCCCCCAACATACGTAACCCGGAGTCCCCCAGCAAACACATCAGTGGCCAAGACACACACACACACACACACACACACACTTGCACACACACACACAGTTCCTATCAGAACCAGAATCACGGAATGGTTGAGGTGGAAAGGACTTCTGGAGATCATCTAGTCCAATCCCCCTGCTCAAGCAGGGTCACGTAGAGCACATTGGACAGGATCACATCCAGGCAGGTTTTGAATATCTCCAGAGAAGGAGACTCCACAGCCTCTCTGGGCAACCTGTTCCAGTGCTCTGTCACTCTTACAGTGAAGAAATTCCTCCTCATATTCAGATGAAACTTCCTGTGTTTCAGTTTGTGCCTGCTGCCTCTTGTCCTATCACTTGGCACCACTGAAAAGAGTCCGGCCCTCTCCTCTTGACACCCTCCCTTAAGGTATTTGTAGACATTGTAGCCCAAGACTTCGCTCAGTCTTCTCTTCTCCAGGCTAAACAGGCCCAGCTCTTGCAGTCTTTCCTCATGAGAGATGCTCCAGGCCTCTTAATCATCTTCAAAGCCCCTCCGCTAGACTCTCTCTGGTAGTTTCATGTTGCTCTTGTACCAGGGAGCCCAGCACTGGACACAGGACTCCAGGTGTAGCCTCATCAGGTCTGAATAGGGGGGCAAGATCACCTTCCTCAACCTGCTAGCAACACTCTTCCTAATGCAGTCCAGGACACCATTGGCCTTCTTGGCCACAAGTGCACATCGCTGGCTCATGGTCAACCTGCTGTCCACCAGAACTCCCAGGTCCTTATCTGCAGAGCTGCTTTCTAGCAGGTCAGACTCTTTCTCGTCTCCAGGATCTGCGATTCCTGAGGGTTGGCCTTAGCAGTAAAGGCTGAAGCAAAGAATAACTCCGGCTTCTCTGTATCCTTTGTCACCAGGGCACCCACCTCATTCAGCAGCCGGCCCATTTTCCCTAGTCTTCCGTTTGCAACTGACGTATTTGAAGAAGCCATTCTTGTCCTTGACACCCCTTGCCAGATTTAATTCCAAATGGTCCTTAGTCTTCCTCGTTGCATCCCTGCATACTCTGACAACATTTTTATATTTCTCCAGAGTGGCGTGTCCTTTTTTTTTCCACATTGTGTACTTTCTTCTTCTGTTTGAGTTTTGCCAGGAGCTCCTTGCTCATCCATACAGCTCTCCTGCCCCCTTTGCTTGACCTCCATTTCATTTTGATAGCAGTCTGTAGGCCTCAAACCTGCACCACAGCTTTTCTCTAGCTGAAAAGTGGAGCCCAGATCAAGTAGAAACCACAGCTATAACAAATGAAGGTTGTACACTAGATGCAGCATCATTTTTGCTTATAATTCTGTCTCTCATTAAATAAATCTCACTACTGTTCTAGAATATAATTTACATTTTTTACACTACAGCTGCTCATAGAGACATCACCAGCAGCTG
The DNA here is from genome assembly GCF_028389875.1 of Rhea pennata. NCBI lineage: Eukaryota > Metazoa > Chordata > Aves > Rheiformes > Rheidae > Rhea > Rhea pennata. Next base: position 9,012,913 of record NC_084680.1, read on the forward strand.
GTAAATCCACGGCTATATATTAATGTTAGCGGGATGATCTGGCAGACATCTCCAGAGGCTTCATCCAGCACCTTCCATAAGCCCAAACTTCTCTGAAAATCTTTATACTAGCTGTGGTGGCTCCCAAAAGCATGGCAAAAGCACTCAATAAACAGATACATATCTTTGTGCAAACTGGAAATGGCTGAGGAACTGTCAATCCAGACAGAGATTTACAACCCCAAAAGTAATCAAAGTTCTACTCACTATTCTTGTTATTGAAGACAGAAACAGATAGTGTGTTTTGTATATCTATGAGCTGTATATCTTCTCTTGTCTTTCCTTTTCTCCAGAAATCTAGTGCCACCTCTGTTATTTTTTCAGCTCCTGCATTGCTAAGTAAAGAAAAAACAAAAATTGTAGCTGGAGGCAGTTTTATAGTGCAGTGAGTGTACAGAATTGCAAACTTGAGAGGACGCTTCTTACCTGAGGAATATGAAGATGGCTTTCCGGTAAGACACTCCATTAAGAAGCTCATAGTAGTCCAAAAATGGTTTGATGGAGTCAATGAGTCCTGCATGCATTTTATCCATTTCATCAAATATGAAGAGTGATCTGGGACAGACACTCACATTTCCACGAATCCATGACTGCAACTGGTCCTAGGAGGCATAAAAATAAAATTATTGAAAAAGTTAATTTGAAAAGACAGAAAATAGGTCTTGTGCTGCTTACTGACTTTTGTACTGAAAGTGTCATTTCTATTATGTCACCTTAATCACGTTTTAGTGAAGAAACCAAAGGTGTTAAAAGCTACAAACACTAAACAAAATGTCATACTGGTTCTGAAAACTTAAGATTCAAAATGCAAGATACCAAGAAACAGGATGGGGTAAGCAAGAAATCTCTTCAGGGAAAAGATATTCCTGTAAACATGGCAAAAAGGAAAAATTGCACACTAGGACAAAGGATGGGTATCACCAAGGAAGAGCAACACAAAGCTAGGCCCTGTCAACCAGGCTGATTACTTTTGGCAGCACTTCGGTCTAAATGTCTTTAGGTGTCAAAACAACAAATAACTTAAATTTGCTCCCTGAAGAGCACCAGTGAGAAATTACATTTACGGAACAAGTCACTAGCATAAGTACAAACAGAAGTAAACTCTTGGCCTTGAGTTTTAACAATCCAGAAGTTAAGTGAAGGTAACTGCAAATCCTTCTTAAAACACATCACTCCTCAGAAACGCTAATATTTTGTTAGGATTTGAAGATTCTCTCACTTAAGTGTTACGTTTAAGATCAATAATGAAATAGTAAGGGGGGAAAAAGAGGGTGGGGTGGCAAATTGATCTGTTTGGCAGATGAATGAGAAGTAACTGTTCTGATCACTTTCAGTGATTCATCGCTGAGATTCCCTGTTTAATCAGTCCCTGAACCACACTAAGGCAACACAGGGAGATGACATTGGCCGTACAGCAGATAAGAAACCACAGTTCCTCCTACTGTCTCAGACAGCAAGTTTCCCAAGCAATGAATTCACTTCATAGCAAAAGCAGAAAAGGATCCATTTTATTTTAAAACAACTCAGTTGCAAAAAGGGCAACAGTAGGCTGTGAAAGATGAAAAAGATTTCCCCCATACAGAAAGCAGGTTTGTAGACTATCCTATTCCCGTTTTCAACATACACACACTGAAGACAAATACAAAATACAGTACTACTCAAACTCTGCTACCAACAATATTAGAAGAAGCCAAGAACACAGAAAATGCATGTCTGAACTGTACTGCCCCAAATGATATCCACCTGCTTACAGTACTGCACTGACACTTTCACCAGACCGACAGAACAATTACAAATACTTTTATCTGTATCTTTGAATACAGTCTTTTATAATTTTATTTCACAGCTGGGAAATAGATACATAGAAAAATTAAATAACCTACTCAGTGTGTAACAAAGGAGAAAAGTGAGGCCGTGTCTCAGACACCCTTCAGCCATCCATGGTACCTGACATACTTGAAAGCTGCCAGCTGGTTCTCCAGTGACAAATTATTATTTGTTTTTTGCACTGCCTATTACTCTATCACCCATCCGCTGCAGCCTGCTGAATACCCTTTATCATTACGCAGATCTGTACACCTAGATCTCTAGCTAAAGTATGCCGCAATGAAAATGAATTATCATTCTTCTCAAAAGAGAATCTCAAAACATATGCAGAAAACAGATTTCCATTCATGGCAAATTAGTCCTGGTGTATGTTAGGATTTATCCAATTCCACGTAGGGCGTTCCAAAACTGGCACAGGCTACATTTTACAGTGCAAAATAGCACCTAGGCTTCTAGTGCTGATTACGGTATAACTTTAACAAATCACTAGAACAGCTACTGCTGCAGAGCTGTGCTCTACTGCTGTGAGTTCCACAATGTATTCTTACCTTGTACAGACTGATGCTGTCAGCATGAGGAAAATGTAACGTAGCCACAAACTGATGGACATATTTACTCTTCAGGCCTCTTTTATAAATGCTTTCAGCAATTATCTTACTGACGAAGTTTTTGCCTGTTCCAGTCCATCCATGCAAGGACAGAGCAAGAGGCTTTTTGGGATTTGTGTTGTTCAAGAAGCCCTTCACAGCCTTTACAACCACCTTGTTCACTAGATGCTGTCCGAACAGCTTCCTGTCTAAGCTCTCTTGAAGGTCTGGAGAAAGAAAACATCACCATTAATAAAAACAGACACAACAAGTTTTAAGCTCTACCTGTTTCTAATCTGCTTTAAGGAGGGCCCGCTATCAATGCCAACGCCAGCTCGAACTCGGTCACCTTGAAGCAAGGGATCAAAGGGCTGGCCAAGCTGGAGACAGCGCACTCCGCACTGCCGCCGATCCCCACCGGGACCACGCGGGACCGCCCGCAGCCCCTTCCCCTTCCCCCCCCCCCAACGGCCTCCCCACGGCCCGCGCCCGGCGCCCGGCGCGGCCCCGCCGGGGGGAGGCGGCGCCCAGGGGCCCCGGTGCCCCCCAGGGAGCTTCTCGCCGAGGGCTCCCCCCGCCCAGTTACCGCGCTGAGGGCCCCCGACACGGCCCCAACCGCCCCCCAGGCCTCTGCAGTCGGCGCCGCGGCCGTGCCCACGGCCGCCTCCCCCCGCCCGGCCCGGCCCGGCCCGGCCCGCACCGGCGACGGCGCGCGCGTCGTGGCGCTGCAGGCAGCACTCCCTGAAGTAGCAGTAGAGGCGCGGGTAGGAGATGAAGCCGGTGAAGGCCGAGGCGGCGGCGCCGGCGATGGCGAGCCCCAGGCTGATGGGCTCCACGGCGCGCGCGGCTCCCAGCAGCGGCAGCAGCACCAGCGCCGCCGGCAGCGCGCCCCGCCGCAGCTTCATGGCCCCGCCCGGCCGCCGCCGCCGCCGCCGCCGCGCGCGCGCTTCCGCTTCCGCCGCCGCCGCCGCCGCGCGCGCGCTTCCGCCGCCGCCATCTTGGGCCCGGGCAGAGGCGGGGCCGGCGCTGAGGGCGGGCGGCCATGTTGGCAGCGCCGCCCCTGCTTGTCACGTGAAGCACCATCTTGTCGCGACATGGCGCGACCCAGCCGCGCAGGGAGCGGGCGGCGCCGCCCCCGCCGCACGGCGCCCGGGCCGAGGCTGCTCGGCTGAATGCGGTCGAGGCGTTTGTTGAGGTTCAGACCCTGGACTCAGCGAAGCAGCCAGCAGCGGCGTGTTTGCGCGGCCTCAGACCCCACGGCCCCGGCAGCCTTACAGAGGGACCTGCCTGCGTGGGGGTTTACCCTGCTGAGTTACTCGGCCTGGGATTTTTACCCCCTTTTCTGATTAAACGAAAAATTTGGGTCTGTCCCACAACTCCTCGGCCTCTTCGCTGCTCTATGACGAGACTCTTAACGCCTTCACTGCTCGGCCGTCGCCACCATGAGCGCTAAGAAACTATCTGCACGCTTCCCCGAAAGAAAAACTGTCGCTTAGGATAATTTAAAAACAATTTTATTATTTTTAAGTTCAAAATCTTGTCCCCAGGTTACCTCACATTGCATTTCCTGGGAACACATGGCTTGCACAGGTCTCAGGCCACATCAAATTCTCACCCGAAGACAGCTGAAAATTAGATTTTCCTCACATTCACACAGTTACAAACAGAACCAGCTTTCTTCTTTACAACTAAAGTAAAATGCAATGAACTGCAATAGAAATAGTTCTGCAGGGAGGAAAAGAAGCAAAACAACACTGTGCATCATAAAAAACGCATAACCTCCACTGCTCAGTATCTGCTCTCAGTCCTGGCACAGGTGAGGTGACCCAAGCAAGGCTGTGGCCAGGCACAGCTCAGCTAATGCTGAGATTTCTCCCAGCATCTTATCTGCGCTCAGAAGCTGGGCCGAAGAGCTGCAGCACTGAACACCTTGCTGCAGTATCTTACACATTCTGCACAGCAAAAGCCCTTGGGAACAAACAAGAAGTTCTCTTAGAAAGTTAATTCTAGCAAACGGGTTTTAGCCTCTACCTTTACATTTACAAGACAAACTGCATTGCTGCTTTAAAAAAGATCTCTCTGTATTTTTAAGAATGTGTAAGAATCTGTAAACAAGCTTGATTTCCCACTAAAAATTATCAACAGAAAGCTCATGTTTTTACAAAACAAGTTTTGTAACTGAAAGTAAGTTATACAAAAGATTTTACTGACTGAAGAGTTCACAATCACCTGTGAACTGATTCACTACAGGATCACAACAAGAAAAGCCTTGTAGTTAACAGCATGTGAAGGTAGTGATTCCCACCCCTTCCATGAGTCACTGACACAAGATCCAGCGCTGATGGAAAGTAAGAGCTCCTGCAAAGATTTCTGACAGTGCTCCTCATCAGTATCGCCTATTCATCTTCTTGAATTTCTCATAGTGATAATCATCTGTTGCTTTTTCATTGGGTGGACGTTTGCGATTTGGAGGAGACCCTGCAAAAGAAATACAAAAAAAATATTATTTCCTGTTCTTTCACATATGTAACAGAAAGGAGGAAATGTCTCCTTAACACTACCACTTCCCCTATGAACTCCTTTAAAGCCATACAATCAACAGCCCCTTGCTGCATGAAATCCGGTTATTCCTTTAACAGTCAATGCTCCTTAACCCAGTGCCCCTAGCTATTTCTCTCATCATACCCTCAGCAATCAAATTTGTCAATGTTTCAATCTTGACCTTGTGCTACTGCAGCTTTGGATGTCTGTAAAGACATCTTCCATCCAGATGGCTTCATGTGTGACCTAGCAGGCATATATCAAGTGCCAGACCCTCCCACTGGACTTCAAATACAGACTGCTCCACTTCCCCACTATCTCAGCACTCTCATGTTTAAGAGAAGGTAAGAAGAGCTACATCATTACTCTGTGACAGATCCCTGAAAAGTTGCAGTATCTCTACTTAAAAACATATCAGATTAGGAACTTACGCTCAGGTTCTGGCCTCTCTGTATCCCCAACTCTCAGTGGACGGGGCTTCGGTTCTTCTTTATTCCTTCTCACTGGTGCATTTAGCTCCTCATGATAAACTGAGAAAAGGAAAACATCAGATACAGAATGCTACAGTTTTTCAGTATTTGTTACAACTAAGCAGAAACAACACAACTCACAACAAGCATTCTTGTAATTAGTTTCTATGAATAATCGATACATGCAATATGGGATCCACCAAACTTCAGTAGCACCAGTTCATCAAAAGTGGTTGCAAGACTCTTCATTTCCTTTGGAACACACAAATCTGACTCCAAATCACCCCTGAAGGCGTGGTTAGACACAGCAGAAGGCTGCCTTTCCTCCAGATGGCTGCAGCATGAGTGGCTCTCCAGGAAATTAATTCCCATCTCCTGTCTAGTAAGATCTATGTTTGCTTGACCACCTGTCTGCTTTGGCAACCTACAGAATGGCTTCTCTCCATTGTAAACCAGCATTTATAATCACGGATTGGGCAGGCTTTTCCAGCACATGTTCAAGCCATAACTTTAAGAAAAACTCTTAAAATTTATGAGGCATAGTCAAGAGACTATCAAGGGAGTTCAGGAGCAGAAGGCTAAGCCAGAAGTAATAAGTCCTTCTCTTTCATGCTGACGGATGGGAAAGAAAGGCCAAGCCAGATGGGGTCTATATGAGCATCCCAGAAAAAGGAATCAGACAGCTGTTTGTGCTGATACATGAATTAATTTCTCCTGCATCTGACTGCATCCCAACTGACTGCTTCTTTTCAGCAGAAGAGCAGGTCACACCTGGGTCAAGAGAGTTATGTGAGACTTACATCTGTTGTGCTGGACATAGTTGACAGCCATGTTCGTGGGAACAAACGAAGTTTCACTGTCTTTCTTTTTGTTCTGTTGCTCTGCCAGCAGCTTGGCCTTGGCCTCTTCAGTTGAGATGATGTTTTTTATTTTTGCACTGAAAGAAAAGCAAAGAAAAAAATACTCAATTCATAGTTACAAAGGATAGCAGGCAGGCAGGCAGGCACAAAAGTTATTTTAAGTGGATGGATTTGGGGAGAGTAACAGCACTGTGATTGCACTTGATGCTTTTTTTTATAAGAGAAGAGGCAGCACTAAAAAACAGATGCTTTGTTTCAATGGGAAAAGGGAAACTCAGATCTTTATTATATCCTCTTTTGATGTAGGTGTAAACTGATCCTCCAAGAAGCTGCTAGACTGCAGTCACAGAAATCAAGAGCTTCTTCTCCTAAGTCAGTTATGGACCTGCACTGGAGCAGCCCTAGACACTGTGTAGAACACCCTATTCTAGATATTGCACTAGTTGAGAACAAGGCTCAGTCCCATCACAGGGCCAAGCTGAGGCTGTATAATCCAGATATGCCACTGCCCTGCCAATCAATGTTTTCTAGTCACTGTACCCTTCCTGGTATTTCAGGCTATAACTAATGGATCTGTGAACTACATACTCAATTCCCAGGTCCACTTCAGGAATGCCACTCAGCATCTGGTTGGACAGCATCTCTTCAGTCTTCTTGGCAGAGGAGACACGGATGTTCTCTGGCAGCTCGTACAGAGAGTCCTCGGCATTCTTAAGCTTCACCTTCTGCTCCTCATTCTCCACAATCCCTTTCCTCTTCTTCAGCTCAGTCTCAATGTATTTCATCCTGAACGCCAGCACACAAGGGACACATGGTATTTAGTTATATTTTCTGTATTCTTTTCCAGCACTGCTGAGCACAGCTGCACCACTATCCCAGCGGCTAGGAGAGAGGAATGAATAATTTCTCCAAAACCACTCAGCTAATATAAACTGCAAGAAGTAAAACATTTGCTACTCTGTCCAAGAAATGATCAGATCCTCCAAGGTCTTTCGTAAGCAGCAGGCAAGGCTGCCACTATATAATGCCATCACACTGGCTAGTCAGTTGGCATCGCCCAACTTTGTTCATGAACAGCCTTCTCCAGTCTGGCAGCCAGAAAGTGAAACAGCAAATGAAAGTTTCCAGAAGAATGAGGAAGATATCTTGGGAACTCTGAGCACCCAGGACAGAAAATAAACACACAAACAAACCAACTGTGAGAGCACACCCAGCCTCCAGTTCAACATCACAGACACAGTGCAGCACAGCTTACATGTCAGCATCTTCATCTCGCCTGTTGGTTTCAGCTGAGAAGGAAGTTCCCAAGTTTAGGTCTTCCTCTTCATTAATCCTAAATGGAAATCAGAATCTTACAGTTGTTTTTAAACTAATTTGACATGTTGTAATAAAGGTAACTAACCAAGCTGCATTATATAATAACAATGACACAATAACAATATATAATTAACACAATTGTATGATACATAATTATTAAAATAATTATTGTAATAATGTAATTGATATTGCTATATTATTCTTTGAAACAACACATCATTTGGTTAATTCACTACTAGCTGTGATTGGTGACTAGTCCAAAAAAGATTTTTGGAGCTCATATATACCCACTTGTCCTTGCCCCGTTCTTTCAGCTTTTTCATGTCCACCATGCCACCAGATTTTATTTTAAATGGGTCATCCTGTAAAACACAGAATGAGAAATCTTGAAGCTTTCCTCTAGCTTTATGCTAGTCTTCAAAATCTGGATAAAAACACAGAAAACTTACAGGTTTTAAGATGTGACATCAGTTCTATCACCAACTGGACTCCCACAGTGATCCACTGGACCACACGGATGTTTTCACATCACTATGTGAAACTGAGGTGATGAAAATAATCTAGGACTTACCACAAGTGTTGCTTCTTCTTGCAGCTTCTCCCCTACAAGCAGAGCTGCAGCACTGTCAACCAGATACAGAATGTAAATAAAATTCAGTAGAAGGAAACATATTATCAACACTACTGTGTTTCTTTACTCTTCTCTAAATCTATCAGACAATCTCAAACATTTTAGTAATACAAAATTGTCGGTCTTCCTAATCCCTCTTTATGGATAGAGGAACTATTACTGTTTCTGAGAGGTAAGAAGTTAAGGTAGACACATTTAAGTGTCTTACAGTGAGTCACCAGAATAACGAACAGAGCTCCTTGCTGGTGCACATTTCAACTCACTGGTCAATGGCACTAGATGAGAGAGGAGAGAGGGGATTTAGGATGGAGGAGATGTGAAAGCTCAGTTTAAACCCACCATTCTGTTATATGTACAGTACAGATGAAGTGGCCAATGCAGCAAATCTCTGATGACATGATACAGCTTAGAGGGCACAAGCAAGACAATGTGGTAATTTGGTAAGAAGGCAGTTCACATTAAATCTTAATCCTAATCTTCCTCTTCATGGTTGGGATAGAGACCAGACTGGCACACTGTGTCACTGTGACTGTACCTAATACACCCACTTTTCCATCCTCAGAGTACAAGAAACTCCTCTACCTGGAACACACCTTTGGTACTATTAGACATGTAGCTATTTCTACTGAATCAAGGCAAATGACAACAGAGAAGTTTACTGTTACATTACACCATCAGACAAAACACAAGTTCATCTCCTTGGTACTATATCCCTTACCTCACCCCATTAGGTCGTTTTCTGAGGCTCTGAACTTCTTTGGCTTCCTCAAGTTTTAACCTGAAGAATAAAAACATTCAGCTTAGGATTTTATGGTTTGAGTTTAATGAAGAACCAATATTTTCTGCACTAACACAGGAACTTCTAGACAGACTTTGCCCTAAACCTCTCCATAAGAGCGTTCACTTCTGTGGTTACAGACTAGATCAACAAATATTTTCCAATTGATTTTATTTAAGCAATTCTATTTATTTAAGCAATGAGAAGAACCACATGGCATCTACTGGGATACATCCCTTCAACATATTTTCCCTCAGCTGAAGAAAGAAGCATTCAAACACTGGAAGACTTTAATCTGAAGTCAATGTGGGAAGAAAGAGTCTGTTCCTGTATTTAGTCTGTTAAGATTTACAGCCAGTATTTTCCTCAGAGTAAAATAAAGAATGTCACTAAATAAGAATTTCATTAAATAAGTGTGGGACACTTTTAATCCTTCAACAATTCATGTTAGCTAATAAAATAATACAGTCATTTCTCAGGGGAAGGGGGAATGAATAAAGCAGCTGATTTTGAGCAAAACTAGCAGCAGCTTTCAAGAGAATACAGAAAAACTAAGTAGTCATCAAACTATATCGGTACAATAGTAATTAAGAAAAAAGTATTATTGAGTATCAAGTCTCTATATATGGACTTACACACATTCTTTCTTCCTTCAGATACTTAGATCTCCCTTAATAATGCATACTTTCAATATCTGCCATGAAATATGCATCATAAAATATTTTTCGGAGATAAAATAACAAGAAAAATACTGCTTTGAATGCAAAGATCTGAAAATAAAACGGACCATCAGTGAGTGCCAACTTCCAAATGGCAGAAGTGGAAGAGAAGTAATGAGCAGAAATTGTGCGCAAAGGCAGCAGGAGGCTGGTGCCAAGCACAGAGAGAGAGGCCTCAGGAGAGTCTGGGTTAGTCAACAGCGACTGAATACTGCTCTTGCTGGCTCTCATTCCCTTAAAATACGGCTTCTCATGTTGTCTTGACTAATTTGGTTGACAAACTACAAATGCAACTTTTTTCTTAGCTGCAGCCTCTCAATGGAAGGGAGGAGACAGAATGGAAAAGCTGGCAGCAAAGCAAAGGTCGGAAAGCAAGAACTAAAGCCACGACGCATCCCGCAGAGCGGGCCTGACGCCCCTCCGCGCGGCCGGAGCTCCGGCCAGGCGCAGACGCCCCCGCACGCTGCAGAGCAGAGGGAGCATCGTGCGGGCGGCCGGGACGTCTCTGCCTCGCAGCCCCGGCACGAGGGCCCAGCTGTGGCGGCGCCGCGGGGGACGGCGGTGCCGCGGGGCCGCGCGCCGGTCCCACGTGCTGCACAATGTCACGACACGGCGGCACGGCGCGACGCGGCCCGACGACGCAGCACGACGGCATCACGTAACGGCGCGACGTGATGATGCAGCGCGATGACGCGAGGCGACGATGCGACACGGCAATGCGACGGCGTGACACGACAGCGCAGGGCGACGATGCGACACGGCAATGCGACGGCATGACACGACAGTGCAGGGCGACGATGCGACACGGTGACATGATGACGTGACACGATGACGTGATGATGTGACGTGACAGCATAGGGAGATGATGTAACACGACAGCGTAAGGCGGCGATGCGACATGACAGCACAGGGTGACAGTGTGACACCGCGACGCGACGGTGTGTCACCATGATGCGACGGTGTGACACCTTGACGCGACGGTGTGTCACCGCGACACGACGGTGTGTCACCGCGACACGACGGTGTGACACCCCGACGCGACGGTGTGACACAACAGCGCAGCTTGACGATGCAGCATGACGACGCGACAGTGCGACATGGCAGTGCAGGGCAACGACGCGACACGACAATGCGACACGACGGCGGACACGAGCCCCTTTCGGGCTGCGCCGCTCCGAGCGGACCTCGCGGCCGGGCGGCCTGAGCTCGTCCCCCGTCAGCGGCGCCCCGCAGGCCCGCGCACCCCGGCCGCCATGTCGCCGGCCCCCGCCGCGTCCCCCCGCCGCGGCCGCAGCGGGCTCCCGACCCACCTGACCTCCTCGGCCACCTGCTCGTCCTCCTCCTCCTCCTCCTCGGAGCCTCGCCGGCGGCGGCGGAAGGACTTCGTGCCCGGCATGGCGCGGCGCGGCGCGGCGCCCCCTCCCTCCCCCGGCCCCGTCGCCGGGCGCGGCGCGATGGCGTCACAGGGCGGCGCCGAAGCCGCCGGCGGCCGCCGCCTGCCCTGAGGCGCTGAGGGCAGCGGCGCCTCCTCCCCCCGCCCCGGGCTGGCAGCCCGCACCGACGCCGGGGCGGGCGCTCGCCGGCGGCGCTGCCCGCTCCCCCGAGGTGAGCTCCGCTCCAGCCGCCACGCGTTGCTCGGCGCCTGCCCCGCCGCGGCTCGCAGGCCCAGGCGGCGCCGCCCTCGGGACCGAGCGCGGCCGGGGTCTCTCCCCGCCCCGCCGGTTCCTAAACCCGCCGGCGAGGGGAAGGGGGAAGCGGGGACAGGCCGCGTCCGGCAGCGGGGCCGCGAGGTGGCTTCGCCCGCGGGACCGGGCGCGGCTCGTGGCGAGGCGGAGCCGGGCGGGGGCCGGGCCGGGGGGGGCAGCGCGCGGTGCCGCAGCGCCCGCGGCGCTCGGAGCCCCCCGCGCTGCCCCCGCGCGCCCTCCCCGGCCCGGCCCGGCCCGCTCCGCCCCGCGCTGCGGCCCCGCGGCGGGGATGATGCAGCAGCGCCGCGGGGAAGGGCCGGGGCCGGGCCCGGGGCCCCGGCGGCGGCGTCCCGCAGCGTGCGCGGGGAGGGGGCGGCCCGGGGGGGGGAACACCCCAAACGGCCTCTTCTACAGACCTAGCTCCGCAGAAATGCCGTCTTTCTGTGAGCGGGGCTGTCGTTGCTCCTGTCGCTCGGTGACCGCCAGCAGTGAGACGTGGGTGCTCTGCGGCCGCCGGCGGGCCGGGTCGGCGAACACCCTCGCCTCGGCACCGCGGAGCTGAGGTGCGGCGGGTGGTTACTTGTCTCGGCAGGTTCCGCAGCGCGAGTGAGCGGATCTGGTGACTGTTTTGCGGATGAGCAGTGCAAAGGTTTTTCTTTTATTCATACAAATATTTAGTCCGTGGACTGTGCCTTGTAAGCCTGCGTGTATCGGAAATTCTTGAAAGCTGCCTGGAAGCATAAAAGCACGCAGCTGTTAGAGGTGGGGGGACCACAGGAGCGTGTTGGTGTACAGGGCAGAGACACTGGGTTTGGGCAGCAATTTCAGCAGCCGAAATGAGGTTGCAGTTACTGTGGAACTGTTCTGACGTGTTCCTGCTCTGGTTTCGCACAGAGCTCCTTGCGGAAGGCAGGCCGAAGCAGTACTCGTTTTATGGTACCTGCTTTTCCCATCGTACCCAACACGCTCTGCCAAGCGAAGCGGAGCTTTCTGTCAGTGCTTTCGTTATTAAACTCCAGCGAAAGCTCTGGGCAGAGGCTCGGGGATGTAGGGATTTGATAATTGTTTCGGAGCCTTCCCGGCTTCGTTCAGTCAGGGCTGAGAGGTGAAAATGACCTTCGTCCTGTCTTCTTCTGAAAGAGAAGCTCCAAGGGGGAAGATCAGCATGCAGTGCTGGGAAATTTGAAGGCATGTTTTTAATTCTGAGTAAGTGAGCAGTCCTGTAGAATTCAGTAAAACCATCCACATCCACAAGACTCTGCTGAGCATAGTGGGCTCTAAAACCAGTTCCTATTTAGCTTAAGCTGGTAAAGATTAAGGGGCCTGGAGTTAATTTTAAAATATTCTGTTCATTAGGCTTTCTGTGTCCCCAGGGAATGGATAAGAAATCAAGGAAGACAAAATAGCAAAGATAGCACTATTTTTCTTTTTTTTTTCTTTCTTTTTTTCTTTTTTTTCCCAGTTGGATCAGCTGATGCATTTAGGAAAAGGGGGCAGTTTTGATGAAGGGACTCAGAGCCTGAAAGTGACCCAGTTTTATATGTTAGTCAGATATCCCATGGTTTTGTCATTTGTCTTTTAAATCATCATGTTACACGACATTATTATTGTTTTTTCCTGTGAAGCTGCATGAAATTGTTCAGTAGTTCGTTAAGCATATCTTTAGATTGCTGAGTTCTTCATTACAACCACAGTTGCCTTTTCTAGTACTTGCCATGACTCCTTCCTCATCCAGTTTTGCTTTCACTGCTCCAGTTTGTTCAGTTCCGAAGAGTGCCGGAAAAATACTGTTATAAAATCGAGACCGGTGTTCTACAACCGGCAAGGCTCTAGGCAAGGTGCTTCAAGCTTTTCAGCTCCCAGCATAACTGTCACTGAAGTGACTTACCTGCTTATTGTTTTGTTACTGTCAGTGATTCAGAACACTGGAAATTCTTCCAAATGTCCTCAAAAATCGAATACAAAAGAGCAGTGATCACACTGTTGGACTTGTTCTTAACTTTTATAGTTCCTTGAAATTTTCAACTTTTTTTTAATGAAGTAGGCTTTTTATATCTGCTTGGTTTCTAGCCAGTAGTAATATTTTGGATCCTGGCCTGTTTTGTTAATATCAATTTTTCTTTTGACAGTCACAACTATGCTTATGAAGCACAAACTCTTTTTGTCTCCTTTTATTACTGCACGTTACTGAGACATGTTTACAGTTTTTCATATATGCATAGACCACCCTGAAACTATTTACTGAGCTCATAAGCATGCAGATATGAGAATTATGGGATTTGTATTGTTAGAAATCTATTTAATGGCGAATTCCCCAGAGACTGAAGATCAGTTGTAGATGTTTTAAGTCTGATTACTTCTTGACAAGGTTTATTTAAAACAGTAATTACATTTTTAGTGATTGATAAAGTAACAGAATAAAGAACCGAATGTTGTCTTTGGATCAGCATAGTATGGAGCCCCATGCCACAGTACTTGAGTCTTGAGCTGCAGGTCCCTCTGTTTTTTTTTTTGTTTTGTTTTGTTTTGTTTTTTTTTTAATCCAAGTTTCATGCAAGCAGGCTCATTAGATTTGTATCTCTTTGTGCTACATGTTGATATTTGACAACAGGAAGTAAGTGCAAATCACCACCTTTGTTTTCAATACTACCTGCGGAGCTAGGATATAAAACCTAGTTTCTAGAGGGGAAAGTCTAGTTTATCATCCTACTTTCAGCTTAATGGAGTATGGTGTGTGCATGGTATGCAAGACCAATGAAGTTATGCAAAATGTGTATGAAATAATAGGAGCTTTCCTCATTTATGAGGACTCTTCCTCACTCAGAAATGCTATTTGATCCAGACAGTCTGTGATTTTGAGATTAAGAAGAGAGTGTGTAGTGTGTCACTGTTTTAATTTTGAGGTGTAAGTTTACCATTTACAGCAAATCCAACCCTTTGGTTTGATAACATACCTGAAACTTAGTTGGCAACTGTACTTCTGAAGTTATGTCTGTGCATTTCAGAGTGCCCATCCCACATTTTAAAAATTATTAGTGCTATTTATGTGCCCCCCCCCCACCAGTGCCTTGCTCATTTACCTACCATATCATAATACTGCCGCTCAACAGTGGGTCGGAGCTGCGCTAGCTGACCTCACTGAGTCCAAGTTTAGATTTGTTTTCACCTCTTTGAATCTTAAAGATGGATTTCGTAATCTCCCGTATACTAATATATGAAGCAATCTTTCCTCCTTACAGCCTGTGAGAGGAAATTTGACATGGGACCGACCTGAACTGTCCTTTCTCGTCTTAGGCTCTTTCTGCCGCCGAGTGTGCCTTGGTGAGAATGGGGGATACAAGAGAGATCTGCCCTCACCTGGATTCCATAGGAGAGGTGACTAGGGATGATCTGCTGCTCAAATCCAAGGTACAGAATGTTCTAGTTGTTTCATTCCGTTTTAGCTTCTGTGAATGGCTTTGCATGTCTGCTTTGGGAAGAAAATGCAGCTGGTCTCCATAGGTGAGAAACAGTCTTCCTCCAGTAGTGATACGCCTTGCACGTGTCGCATACAGTAAGCCTTTGTCAATCCCATCTGGTGTCTTTTTCACTGTCATTTTGTCTTGCTCAAATGTGTCACTTATCTAACACATTGCAAAGTGTATATCTAATTGGAGGTGAAGTTTTAAGAAACAAAACACTGAGGTGAAGGCCGGGGAGAACTGTCTTATAGAATAGTTTTTCACTCTTGAAGGACTAGATCACTTAAAAGAAGGTTTGTTTGGATTTTTTGTTTATCATGATTGCAGGGAACTTGCCAGTCTTGTGGAGCTGTGGGACCAAATCTCTGGGCTTGTCTTCAGGTAAAAATAACTTACTGTTTGTGTGCATGATATGGTGGGACTTCTTTTTAAAATTTTAAAATTTCTCAACATCATAGAAATATGTTATATTAAAAAAAAAAATAAAGGAAGCCAAACGGAGTTCACAGGAGACATATCTAACAGTCTTTGATGGGATTCTGAGAAAAAAAAAGGTTCCTTAGATTAAATATTAATACTATCAGAATATGCCAAAATGTGACAGGTCTCTCCTCATAGGTGATTTCCCTCTGGTAGTCCAAGTAGGAACGAACATAATGCCCTGCACTGACTGTTGGCTGGGTCCTGCCTCTGCTGCCAACTGTGACAGGAGGCTGCAGGTGTGAGAACTCAGAAGACATTGCTCAGAGCAGTGAGGCAGAAAGGAATGACGAAGGGCTGTCCTGAATAAAATCAGAGTCGCTGTCCTGGAAGACATCAGCGTGCCATCTTGTTTGAAACAGGCCAGGTGCAGATCTGCTGTAATTGTGCCCTTTTTGGCCATAGCAGAGCTTCACTCACATATGCCAGTTTTTATCTTGATCCCTGTCACACTGACTGTCAGCAGGGGCTGCAGAGAAGTGTTTCTTGGTTGTTTGTGAACCCTATGCAAGCAGAATTGGTGAAGGATTGAAAATCTCTTGCCTCCGTGTTCCTGCACACTGCACCCGCTCTGAAGCAGGGAATTTGTCATTTGTCAGCCTTCTGAAACTGATGGATGATGGATGGATGATGAGAGGTTTTCAGCAACGTTACCAAGTCACCCCCCCCTTATCCATAAACACTGTAAGCAGCAGCTGTGGATTGTCCAGTATCTTTACCTCTTTCCCAAACAGCTGTTCCTGTTCATCCCAACTCATTATTATGGTGGTTCTCCTGTTTTAGATAGATCACTCTAGCATGAGGTGCTGCATGGTCTAGAGCAGCAGTTCCTAAACGCTTTCTCCCACAGAAATGTCACGTTCTGCTAAATTTTTTGGACTCCTTTTCACTTCCCACATAGGTGTAGACAATCCTTCCTACTTTTCAGAACTCATGATGTGTTCCCCAAAGGGGATGGAATGGGCGGTAGCTCTGTTGCTGTTGTTCACCTTGCTCCATCATCCGTTTCTGCTTCCGTCCTGCCACTTCCTTTCTTCTCTAGCAGGAGTAGAGAGAGCACAGTGCAGCAGGGGGTGGCTGTGCTGCAGTGCCCTGTTCCCTTTCTTGAAGATGTTCATGTGACATCTAATGTAGAAGAATCTGCAGTGGACCTATATTACCTGTACTAGACTCACTCTTCATCCCAAGGACCTCGTTTTGCAAAACATTTTCCTGTAGATGTCAGACTGACAGATTTTGTGCTGCCTGCCTTTCAGGGAGCATTCCTCAGTGTGTGAAGACTGAGAGGCTTTAGCTAATGACACTGTAAGACTCATTATTCATGAAAATATCATTTCTAGTCATTTCCAAAGCATACTTCTTAAAAGAAGGGGGAAAAAAAAACCCACAAGGTGATTAACTCAGATTTGCTGGGGAAGAAGAGGGTAACAAGATGATTGTAGAATCGCCAGTCTTCTTTCATCAAAGGATTTGGATTTCATTGCACACCAGAAGCAATTCAATTTTACACTGGAATGTCTAGATGTTTGGAGAACGGTGTTCCCGTTGTACTTCAGCTCCTTTCTCTCACTAGGTTGGTTGTCCTTATGTTGGTTGTGGGGAATCCTTTGCTGACCACAGCACGCTTCATGCCCAGGTGAGCATTTATGTTGTTCATCTTTAGACAGAAAGAACTGGATTTTTTTTCCATTACCTGTCTGTCCTATTCTGATAGTTTTGTGCTTCACTTTGAATTTAGCTATCAACAGATCATGTTCGTTGTTTCACTTTTAAATTTTTTGTAGGCCAAAAAGCACAACCTGACTGTGAACCTGACCACTTTCCGGGTCTGGTGTTATGCTTGTGAAAAAGAGGTTTTCTTGGACCAGCGGCTGGCAACGCATGCTCAGTCACCACCAGTAAAATTCACTGAACCGGTAGGTGTGCATGACAACGCGGCAGGAGAGCATGGTTCAGTGGGCCTGAATACTTGGCAGGATTTTTGTTTTCCTGTTGCAAAATTAGCCAAGAAGTTTCCGCTATTGTCCAGGCTTTTATTATGATAGGAACTCTTTCCCTGAAAGTGTCTAGGTGTAGTTACAGGACTAATAGGCTTGTCGTATATAGGATCCCTAAGCAAAAAAAAGCTTCCAAATTACTTGAATATCTGTGTTGTTTACTTTTTCTTTTAAAAAAAATGTTTCTAGGCCTTTCTGGGAGTATCTGTTTCTGGGAGGAATCACAGCTGTCACCTCTTTATTTTCACTGCATGGTCCATCAAATTTTTTAAACTGTCAGATTGGAAACACATGCACTAGTGACAGTGCTGTGTATTTCTGATGCCTCGTGTCATGTGCTGCTGAAGCAGTAATGGTACTGTTTCCACTCCCTCCTTGCATTAATGAGAAGAGTAGACAGTGCAATTGGTCCTTTTCTTCCCAGTGTACTTTCTTTAAGGGCTGGCTAGATGTATGTGTACAGATAGTATCTCTCACAACTCTTCTTTTAGAGCATGACTCTCACTGATGCTCTATTTCTGTGTCTTTAATCTAGGATTCTCCATTGCCTGCTCACCCTTTGAAAGCTGTTCCAATTGCAGTGGCTGATGAAGCTGAATCTGAATCAGAGGATGATGATTTGAAACCAAGAGGTAACTCTGCACCCAGCTGATGAAAAGGAGGGGAGAGTAGCTTTGCAGTCTGTAGGGCCTGCATTGAGAAGTTCCTAGTTTCAATACAAACAGAGCGCACAGCCTGCCTAGAAAGGGCCAAATTCCCTCTCCTTTGGGGAGGATTGTAGAATGCAGCAGTTCTGGAAAGTATTTCACGCCTCTCTTGTTTGTGCTTTAGGCCTTACTGGAATGAAAAATCTTGGGAACTCCTGCTACATGAATGCAGCACTTCAGGCTCTCTCTAACTGGTAGGCATTAGGGCCTTTCAGTAGAGTCTTTATACTAGACTGCACTAAACATCAGAAGTGGCACTTCTGATCCAAGATCTTCATGAATCATGCAAAGAGAAATCAGCCAGGCTAGGTGCAGAAAAGGAATATCAAAAGTATATTGTTTATTTAGGGCAATAAAAGTTTTAGAGTAGGAAACTGAACAAACAGCTGACTTATGGCTACGTATGAGATTCTTGTTTAGATGAGCACTGGAAGTAGAACTTCATAGTTCCCATTATGAGAGAAATGTATTTATCACATAGGAACGCATGCTACATCTCTTTTAGTTTCTCCAGTGATATAATTCTAACGCCCTGTATCCCAAAATATTCTGTAGACAACCTGTTTAGAAACTAACTCTAGGATCTCTTCTGTACATTGGGAAAAGATTCAGATCAGCCCTTTGAGTTTGATCAAGTTAGGAATCAAATATGCATTTAGGATCCCTTCTTCCCCAATTAAAAAAAAAAAAAAGGCATGCTTTCAAAAAGTTATGCGTTTAAGTTTTGATTAATCCTTAAGTGGAAGCAGAGGAGAAATTTCTACCTACTGAATTTTGAATTTTCTTCTTCTTCTTTTTTTTTTTTTTTTCCCCTGTAGTCCACCTCTCACACAGTTTTTTCTGGAGTGTGGTGGACTGGTCCGTACTGATAAGAAACCAGCACTGTGCAAAAGCTACCAAAAGTTGGTGTCTGAGGTCTGGCATAAGAAACGGTGAGTGGTTACCCACCAGTTTAATCTGGACAAGTTCCATTCTTCTGCATATGGCATCAGCCAAGAGGGAGTTTGAGCTTCAGTGATAAGTACATCTTCTAAGGCAGTCAGTTCAAACGCTGCGTAAATGGTATGCAAGGCTTCTTCCATCTCTAGAAGATCCCATGTCCTGTTGTTGGTGATAGAACAGGCATACTGATGTCCATGATCAAAAGAATGCATTTTTGATAGTAATGCTTTAGCAGGAAAGAGATTTGTTTATCTGACCTGTATCAGCAGGGAAGAAAAAATGGTGGGGTAAGGAAATACTCTTGGCTATTTCTGCGCATGTTCCATGTACTGACTAGCATTTACTGACACTGCTTTTGATTAGTAGAGGAATTGAAGATTTGGATTGGAAAAAGCAGTACACATCTGACACTGACATATTACAAATACGAGTGGAAAAACAGGTGACTTTTGGGGAGATGTTTGCTACTGCTTCAAATTCTAGACCAGTTCAAAGGGTGGTGTAAGATAATGTGGCTCTTTTGAAATGTGAAAACCTGGCTGGCCTATACAACTGTAATCAGCTGAAAAAAAATTAAATCAGGTTATCTGCATGGCATTGCATGTTTTGTGTTAATTGTTCATATGGGGCAAGTAAGATACAGAGCAAAACTATACTGTGTCTTTATGAAGCAAGCTGTGGACTTTGAAGCAGTATAATGTCATTTTAGTATTGATTTACCTCATTTACTGGTCCCTGGCCAGCCCACCCAGATTTTGAAATGGATATGCTGCTGTGAAATCAAACCAAGTAACTGACTGCAAAACCCTGCCCTGAAAGGAATCCATCACCTAAGACAATTCAAAGTATGGACCGAGCTTTAAGTGAAATGTGCACCAAGGAAGACCCTCTCTGGGAGGATAGACTGAAACACCTGAGAGATGTTTTCTACCTTTTAATTTGTACGTCATCCAGCTAATAAATATATGCCTAGGCTTTGCAGATGCATAATTATTTTCTGCACTCTTTAAGTAGTTACCACTCCCTGTTCTGTTGCATATTACACAAACTGGCTTCAGGCCTGATAAGCAAACTAACTTTTCTTTTTGTTTTTTTTTTCTTTGTATCTAAACAGCCCGAGTTATGTTGTTCCAAGCAGTCTATCTCATGGAATTAAGCTTGTCAACCCCATGTTCCGAGGCTATGCACAGCAGGTGGGGCCTCAACAAAACCGCTCCATTATTCCAGAGATGGTGGGGTTTTTCTTCCTGCGACAGTGGTGCTTGTGTTTGGAAACAGTAGATTGTGCTCGGGGTCATGCCCCTGCTTTGTGTCAGAGTTAGTGATCAGATAAAGCCCTCCCGTGGGATTTGGCAGACCTGGGTTCTCTTCCAGGCTCTGCCTATGGCTTGCTGGTTTCAAATCAGTGTATATTTCTGTGTCTGTTTTCTCACCTATAAATTTATGGTAGTGACCTCTTATATAAAGGGCTTTGAAATGTGTTGATATGTGCTGTATAAGAGTTAGGTATTATTTATTTATATGAGAGCTGCAAAACCTTGGATAAATCTGTACTAAAATGCTAAAAATGAGTGTTCTATGTTCATTTTCTAGGGTATTACAGAAAAACGAATCTTACCTAAAGATAGTATCTTTCTTTCTTTGAAGTTTTTTTTATCTGCAGTCTCTAGTGTTTATTCTTTAGAATAAAACCTAAACATCAAACTATGATTAGAAAATTTACAAAAGAAGTGGCAGTAGACAGTACATCTAAGCTGTGATACTGATAGCAAGTCAAAACAGTGGTTAAAAATAATGATTAATGAAAGAACTTCTATATTTATCTTTGCAAAGTATTTGAATTGGAAAACTTTCAGCTATAAAGACACAAAGTTGAAAGCAAGGCAGGGCAGGCTAAAAGCCAGGCTTCCCTAAAATAACAGAAACATCATAATTAACTGCCTGGAGTTGTCACAGTACCAGGTGGCTTTCCAGCAGGTCCTTTGATGCAACTGTATTAACTCTTTTACCAAGTATTGTAAATCTAGGAGCTTGTACCCTGACTGTTCAGTCTTTGATTTTGGTTCCATTCCTGATTATTAAAGATTTTAATCTGCCCCCTCTAAGACAGGGATCATCATGAGCAGAAGACAGTATTCATGAAAATTTGTTCTGTGGATAAGAATCTGCTGTCCTCATTAGGTTTCTCCTGTCCTCTTGCCTCTTCTCAGTGGTAATACCCTGATAAATAAGCTTGTGGTTTGCATGTTGCAGCTGCTCTCTAGTTTCTCATGGTCCTTCAGCTGAAGATGTTAAGATAAAAAGTGGGCCTTTCATCATTAGGAGCTAAAGCTGTTTGCTGAGGAGACAGGCTTGTTGTTACACCTCCAGGGTACTCTGCTTTAGAAGGGTCTCCTTGTGTTACAGAAGTGGCTAACTTTTGTGGGCAGTGTTGAAAGAGGCTGTGAATGGACCTGTCTCTGTGTTCTCTTGCCCCTTTCCCACTTCTGAGTGGACTCTTAACTAATGTGGAGTTGCTCCTGGTTTTCAGGACACTCAGGAGTTCCTGCGTTGCCTGATGGATCAGCTTCACGAAGAACTAAAAGAACCAATTGTTGCTGAGACAAGGGATTTGGATACCAGTGACCAGGACGACAAGCGAGAGGGTGACCGCAGTCCTTCGGAGGATGAGTTCCTCTCCTGTGACTCCAGCAGTGACAGGGGTGAAGGGGATGGTCAAAGCCGGACCACTGGGGGCATGGGCAACAGCTCCCTAGGAGAGACAGAGTTGTTGATCCAGGATGAAGCAGGAAGAGGTATCTCTGAGAAAGAGAGAATGAAGGACAGAAAGTTCTCCTGTGGCCATCGGCGCAGCAACTCGGAGCAGGTCGATGAGGATGCAGATGTTGATACTACCATGATGCCAGTTGATGGCAGAGCCTCCCCTGAGATGCTCCCTGTTCCTCGTCCTGCCAGTCCGTGTAGGATGTCAGGTATACACCTCTTCCAGTCATGTTATTTGTTCCAGTCATGTTATTTGTGGTAAAATGTTGTCTTCCTACAGTGGGACAGTGTTGTAGTGCAATGGCAAACAATGCACAATTTGACTACTTTTTCTGTGAGTTTCAAAAAAAAAAAAAAAAAAAAAAAACTTTACATCCAAGACTTTTTTTTCCAGTATTTCTAGCAGTATTCTGCCTTTGTGCAAAACTGCTGTAAAAAAAAAATAAAAAAAGATAAAAAAAAGAAAGAAAGAAAAAAAGAGCCAGAAAGGTGTTTAGCTGGACTAAAGTGCAATGGGGCTGAGTGGGGATTACACTTGCAGGCAGTGAGAGCTACCTCTGTCAAACCTGCAGACATTGTATTAATGCCTTTTCCTAATTTAAGGAAGAAATTTTAAATGTTTACATTGGTTTAGCTGATAGGCTGGCCTGGGAAGATGTTGGCTAAGAAAGAGAAGTGGAAAAAGATATTTGTTAATGTTAAACTATGGGCTTTGTGCAGAGAAAAGGCAGATGCACGGTTTGTGTGTGGGTCTTTTTTTCTTTTTTCTTTTTCTTTTTTTGCGTTGGGGAAAAGAGCAGCAGTTAAGTTGTAGGTGTGGAGTCACCTCCAGCTGAACATATCTGATCTTTCAACACTTCTTTATGCAAGAGCCTTACTGTGCCAACTGGCACTGAACACAGCCGTGCTGTTTATGTGGATTAAGGATACAGGAGCAAGCTGTAAAACCTAATTAGTCACAAGTGTGACAGAAATGGTGGGTTTTTTATATATAATTATTAGCTGTTCAGTATAGCTCTGTATCCATTCTTACGCATGCATTGATGGGATTGTCACCTGCCAATCTGTGCAAGTAGGACAGATAATAGATACTGCATGTGCTGGGCAAGACTCGTGCTAGAACTCAGCCCAGCTCCCAGCCCTGAGACTGGCCGCAATAGGCTGCACTTGCGTAACGCATTTTCAGCAGTGTTTTTCATCCTCCTTGTTTCCCAAGCAGAGCCTGACAACGATGCCTATGTGCGCTGCTCCTCACGCCCCTGCAGTCCAGTCCATCATGAGATGCACTCCAAGCTGTCTAGCAGTCCCCCTCGCTCCAGTCCTGCCAGGCTTGGACCTTCCTATGTACTCAAGAAAGGTAGTGCAAAGATGTCTGGCTTGTGCTGGGAGGCAAAGGGGAGCATGTAGAAGAGGAAGTGATCATTTGCAGGAGAAAGAAAGCATCCATCATGATCCTTGATTAACAATAAAAAAAAAAAAAAAAAAAAAAAAGCTGATTCCCCTGGACATTAGTGCTTTCTGAAATAGTGTTGGGCAAAGAATCCAGTAAACCTGCAGCTGAAGTCAAGCTCTGTGTACAACAGATACTCTAGTGTGCTCATATACTGGAGCCTGAAATGATTCTCCTTGTGTGCTTTGTTATTAACAAAATAGCTATGAAGGCCCAAGTACAACCTCTGTCCTTTGGAAGGGGTCTGCCAGTCTTCATCTGCCAGACTTGTACTTCATACTATGGTCTAGGGACTGTAAATGATGTTATTGAGAGTCTCCTGGCTCTTAAGTGTTTTGGGATCAATAATAGAATTAAGGCTAAAAATGTCAATCCAGTGCTGGGAGCAATGTTAGGCTTCAGGGTGAAGCCTGACTTCTGTTACTGTTAAACTGGTCTCCTCATCCCAAGCAAATTGCAGAACTAAATACTCCATCGTTGTGCGGCCTGCAAACACAATGACGTGTGCTGATACCACCATCCTTACAGCTGTTCAATAAGAGCATTCTTTCCTAAACTGTGTATTAGCCCCTTTGCTGAGGTCAGTGCAGCCACAGATGTTCTGGTCTGATAAAAAGCACTCTGTGTGCATAGGAAGGAGGGTTTGTTATTAAATAAAACAGCCATGATCAGCTAGTTCTTGGCCGAGAGTCTTCCCTAGCATAAGATACCTGGGGTACACATGGTAAATGCCAGAAAGGAAGGGACAAAGTATGCAAGCAGGTGAGTGGGAAGAGGAAATAAAAGTGTAAAGTTTAGAAGAAAATGTTGCAGGACCTCAGAAAAGCAGAGACTTTATGTGACAGAATGAGGCTTGTAAACATAAAGTAAGAGGATGAAGATGGGATTTCCAGAAACACAATTTCTGCCTGCTGAGAGCTGCTACATTTGTGTTGGTTCAGTTGGCTACCTCCTCCTCCCTTGTACCACCTGAAGCAGCAAGGTTCCCCATGTTAGTTTACAATGGGGGCTCCACAGTCTCTTTGGCATGCAAGTGGTGTCTGAACATGCAGGACAGCACTTGTCCTATGCTCCTGTTCTGTGGCTGCATGACTGCTGAGACAGGAGACTGGAAAAGAGCTCCTAGATGATGGGGCTTCCTTGTCTGTCTTTCAGCCCAGATGCAGGCTTCTGGGAAAAAGAAGAAAGAACTTCGTTATCGCAGTGTGATTTCTGACATCTTTGATGGCTCCATTCTCAGCATGGTGCAGTGCCTCACCTGTGACAGAGTGAGTCTCTTCATGGTTGTCCGTCAAAGAGCACAATCTTGTAGCTTTTGGATCTCTGCTTGGGAAACGACACTCCTACTTCCAAGTACTGTGGGATGCAGTATGCTTGCTAAAATGACAGTAGGTGGGTGAGGTGTGAGAAACCTGCCATTCCAAGAAACAGTCTGTCTCTGTAAGGGCCTGTTTGCTTATCTGTGTTACTGAGTTGGCCGGCAATATCATATTTGTATTAGAAAACTGATTGCTACACTGCAAAAAAACACGTCAAAAGTCTTCCTGCTGATGGCAGTTAAAAACAATTAACTGGGACGGGCTTCTCTTAATGTCAGCTCAGGCTTCTAGACTAGACAAAGTCCAGGCAGTGATAAAAGGTGATGAAGATCAGGTCCCAGCTCCATTATGTGCACAGGAAACCCAGGCCTCCTTCTCGGGTATTTCCAGGTTTCTACAACAGTGGAGACATTCCAGGACCTGTCACTCCCAATCCCAGGGAAGGAGGACTTGGCCAAGCTGCACTCTGCCATCTACCAAAATGTGCCAGCTAAAACAGGAGCATGTGGTGACAACTATGCCTCGCAAGGCTGGATTGCTTTCATCATGGAGTATATCCGGAGGTGTGTTCCCTAAGCAGGGCTGCTTTCTCCTGAGCTTTCCTCTGCCATGGCTAGAAGGCAGCTATCTGTAACCAGTGGTGCTTACAGCAGGAATGTCAGTTGTAACTATTCCTTGGATGAGGGCACTATCTCACAGGTCTGTTTTGGCCTTTTCACGTTAACCAGCTGCTATTGTTCCCCTTCTTCTGTCATTCCCCTTGAGACCTCTTTTGCAGCTGATAATCTTTTGCTTACATCTGCCTTCCAGAGCAGATGCATGACCAGTGTAGTTTCCCAAATCTTTTCCAGTTTGAACAATCCCAGTGGGAACCTTAGCTAAGGAGAAATCATTGCTTTCTGGGAGGCTGTAACGAGGCTAGAAGGCTGGCATAGGACCTAAAAGCTTGAAGGAAACTAAACCATTTGGGGTTTTGTAAGCCAAAGTGTCCAGCCAGTTTATGTATATTTTTTTTTTCTCTCAATCCCCTCTTCTGCAGATTTGTGGTATCCTGTATCCCTAGCTGGTTTTGGGGTCCTGTTGTGACACTAGAGGACTGTCTTGCTGCCTTTTTTGCAGCAGATGAATTGAAAGGTGAGTTAGTTTTGGTGATGAATGACAGTGCTATGGTTCCTTATCTCTTTAGATTCTTAGCTTTCTCCGTCCATTTCTTAAGCTCTAAAGGACAAACCATTTGATGTGTACACTTGTGTTGGTCGACAATTGTATACTCTTCTGCTAGCTGACTACATTCTCTTCATGCCTGCAGTTACTGGGAGAAGGGCTTGTTTTGATCTCTTCTTATCCTGGCTTCCCCACACTGGATGGAAGTGTATTATCAGAGTTGTGTGCTGCATAATGGGTGTGCTGCAATGGGTAACTGCATAGTGGCTCTTTTCATTACAGGGGACAACATGTACAGCTGTGAACGGTGTAAAAAGTAAGTTTGCATTATGCGTATTGTATTTCTGCAATGTCATTTCTCTGTCCAACTGTCAGACATTTTGCTCTGTCTTCTGCCTGAACATTTCTTCTGCTAACTGGTATGTAAAATCTGCCTTGCCTTAAGCTAGAGTTCTGACCTTCAGATACCGCTGATCTCGGGTAGAAGTGCTGGCTGTGGGGAAAAAAGAGGAGGGGTATAAATGGGAATGTGGCTTAGCAGTAATGGGGCTATTGTCATGCCTCTTCTTTCTAATACAAACTGCTCACGCTGTGCTTCATTTGATACTGCAAAGAGCCTGAATTTGTTGCTGACGAAATTCAGGATTTGTCTTGGATTTCAGAGTGAGCAAGACTGGATGCAGAACTTGGCCAGAGAGTGGCTTTGCCTTTTGGCATCCCTTTCTTCTAGAGATTTCTCACAGATAGTTTCTCTTTCTCCCTCAGACTGCGGAATGGAGTGAAGTACTGCAAAGTCCTCCGGCTACCAGAGGTGAGTAAAAGCAGCTTGTTTCCTAGTTCTCTCTTAGCTGCTGCTGTCTGAGGAGGTAAGGAGGCTAGAGGTAGAATGGAGATAGCAGTCTGTTTTGCTAGTGAAGTCCTTTATGTAGACCAGAAGAGATGTCTAAGCTGATGAGCCAGCAGATGACTAAAGAGTAAAAACCCTTGCAAAGAGCAGAGAACGTACAGAGATGCTGGTGGATCAGAGTGCCCATTAGCAACACTGCACTTTGGTGCTCTCTGTCTCTGCTCTTTCAGATTCTTTGCATCCACTTGAAACGGTTCCGGCATGAGGTGATGTATTCCTTCAAGATCAACAGTCACGTCTCCTTTCCCTTGGAAGGGCTGGATCTGCGACCTTTCCTAGCCAAGGAGTGCGTCTCCCAGATCACCACCTACGATCTCCTGTCAGTCATCTGCCATCATGGCACTGCAGGCAGTAAGTTCTTCTTTCTGGGAGTATATGCCAGAGAAGAGCAGAAGTGTGTTCCAGGGCTAGCGAACACTTTCTCTGGGATGAAGAGGGCTCTCTGCAGTGTAAGGCCTGCTCTCTCATTCCCAGGCTTGCTCAGCCTCTGCCCTTTGAGGCTGAGCAGCTTTTGACAGATTCCCTGCAGCTATTTCAGCTTTACTGCTCGGTTGGCTCAGACCCTTTCCCAGGGTTCATGCTCATTAAATAAACCCTTTTCAAGGAACACAGATCAGGGTGACAGCACCAGGCTACCCTACTCCAACAAAGCTTGCCTGAATGGGAATTCTGCTTCTTGCTTTTTCTCCTTTCTCTGCCAGTAGCTTATGGCTTATCCTTGCTGGGCTGCCAGCGTTATCCCAGGTCTGACTTTTGTCTGCACTCTGTTGCGTTTCCTCTGTTACAGGTGGGCATTACATAGCCTACTGCCAGAACGTAATCAATGGCCAGTGGTACGAGTTTGATGACCAGTATGTCACTGAAGTCCATGAGACTGTGGTACAAAATGCAGAAGCCTATGTCTTGTTCTACAGGTGAGCCCTGCCCCGAATGCAGCAGTCCCTTGCTGGTGGCAGAACACCTGGAAAGGTCTTTGGAAAACTAAAATTTCATGGATTGCTTCATTTTCTCTTCCCTTTCCTACTGAAGGAAAAGCAGTGAAGAGGCTGTGCGAGAACGCCAGAAAGTTGTGTCCCTTGCCAGCATGAAGGAGCACAGTTTACTCCAGTTCTACATCTCTCGAGAGTGGCTCAATAAATTCAACACCTTTGCTGAGCCTGGTCCTATCACCAATCACACCTTTTTGTGCTCTCATGGAGGTAAGGCACTGCTACTGGACCTGGGAATAGCATGCAACTTTCAGCTGCACCCACTGCACCCTTTTGCTGCCCGATAAATTAACAAATACAGGGGAAAAATGCTCCAGCTCCAGTCCTAATACAATGTATGCTGCAGTAGAATCCACTTAATTGGCAGAAACTCCAGCTTGCTCAGGGAGAGATAAGAGAATTACCCCATTGTCCTGCTGATCAGAGGCTGTAGTGCTGGGAAACAGCACTTCTCAGTCCCCTGGTTGTTTCCTAAAAACAAACCTATGGAAAGCAGATAAGGCAGCATTTATCTGTGTTACCTTATCAGCAAGGTTGGCCTTCAGTATTTGTTTGGAGAATGGAGCACATACTACTGGGCACAGCTGATATCAGACACGTTTTCCTGTTCTGCTTCTTGATCTGTCATGCTGGGAAGCCCTCATGTGTTTATAAATCTCCATTTGAAAATGAAGCACTTGATTAGAAATTGAAACCATTAATTGAAAAACCTCCAAAATTAATGAACTCTTGACTGTTTTCCTTCAACAGAGGAAGCAGATTCCAGAATTGGGAAGCTTTCAGTAGGAAAAATCTGCCTTTTTGTTATTTGTCTTTACCTGGCAATAACCAGTTTCCTGATTAACTCTCTTGTCTTTCATTCACAGGAATCCCTCCTAATAAATATCATTACATTGATGACCTGGTGGTGATTCTACCCCAGAATGTGTGGGAATATCTCTACAACAGGTGAGGATGTCCATTTCATTCTTCTTCCCACTGTATTGTTTAACTAGACTAGTCTGCCACCCTAGGATCTTCCCAACTCAGCAGTGACCAAGACGTGATGCCTTCTCATGGCACATTATAGGTGTAGGGTACTTGGTATGGGCAGACATATGTGGCATTTGGTAGAGCCTCCTAGTTTAGACCAAAGTGAGCCTTACCAGTGCATTGTTTTGGATCAATATTGCTGTGACCCTTGCTGTGTGGAGTAAAGTCAGTCTCATCCATCCAGAAAACAGCTGCAGATGCCCTTTCTTACCAGTACCTGGAGCAGTATAAAAATCCATCTCTGTAGGATTCAAGGTTGGGAAACACTTCCATTCTGCCACAGTTCTCCATTCCCTTCCCTCTCTTTCTGGACTCAGGTTTGGAGGTGGCCCTGCTGTGAACCATCTGTATGTGTGCTCAATTTGCCAAGTGGAGATTGAAGCACTGGCCAAACGCAGGAGAATTGAAATTGACACCTTCATCAAGGTTCGTATGGGAAGGATCTGGAGGTAATGGCAAGGGATGGAGGTAGAAATGGAGACCTTGTCACAGATGTTTAGCGGAAAACTCTTGTGCCTGCCTTCCAGAATGTGATCCACAGCATGGCTAGGACACTGATCATGGGGTTCCCCTGTGCTAACAGAATAGAGAGGGGCAGCTGGAACATGATAATGCTCTGTGTAGCTGCATAGAGACATGAACTTTGAAACCACCCTAGTCTCTTGCCTGCTCTAGTAAGCAGGAACAGGTTGTGAGGAAGGTGGTGGGATTACAGAGGTTTTGAAGAATGGCAAGGCTGCCTTTCAGTTAATGGAAGGGTCTCCCCCTGATCTCAGCAGTGACTAAATCCTTCCCTTATCTGTTCTCTGCTCTCCCAGCTGAACAAGGCTTTCCAGGCAGAGGAGTCTCCAAGTGTCATCTACTGTATTAGCATGCAGTGGTTCCGTGAGTGGGAAGCCTTTGTCAAGGGGAAGGATAACGGTAAGAAACCCGAGATCTCTGGAGTCTGTCGGTGGAATGGAAATAAGGATGTTACTTGCTGGATGCACTTCAATAAATGTTTTACCTGACTGGCATGATTGATTGATGCTGAATGGAGTTCAGTGACCAGCCACTCTGCCTGCCTGCAGATCCCTAAGGGCGAGGCAGAGATAATGAGATCTAGCTTGGGAAATAAGCTGAATCTGGTGGAAATGGAGCCTGGCAGGGTGCATCACATAGGTGTCAGAGCTCATTTCTGAGCAGCTTCTTATGGCATAAAAGTACAGTCAGGGACCATATCAGCAGTAACATCAGCCTTTTGTTTTTTTCAGTTCCCATGTAATGGAAGTGGATGTCTTTGCCCTGGAGGGTCTTGACTTTACTGTTCCAGACAGATTCCTCTGAGTACTGTTGTGGCCTTTTCTGGCCAGTCAAGAGTTCCCTTTCTGTTTGGAAATTCCTTTACTGTAGGGTTTTGTGTTTAATACCACTTTCTGTAACTAGAGCCTTGCATACCTGATGGCACTACATTGATTCTCTATATTGTTAGTATTAATGTTGAGCTTTTCCATCCATGAATAATGCCTTCTCCACACACTAGTTGGCATCAGCCACTTACAAAGCCCCCTGAACTTAATATTCCTCTAATAGGAGTACTATACAGTCTAGTAAAAGCCTTCTAAGTCTTCACTGGCTCTGCTGCCTCTGACAGATGGTCAGATGATGTGTGGAAGGCAGAATGGTTTTCTGACGTGTTTGTTCTCTTCTTACAGAACCCCCTGGACCAATAGACAACAGCAAGATTGCACTCACAAAAGCAGGTGGCCATGTGCAAGTTAAGCAGGGTAAGGCTTGTTGTATTTGCTGACTTAAAGTTTTGTTTCTAAAGCATCCATCTGTCCATTGTGAAGTAGGAACACAGCAAGATGGTTTTGTAGAGGATGACGGGCCTCGGCACATCTCTGTGCTGACTGCCCTGAGCCATCTCAACTCTCCATTTAGCAGCTCCTCATGACCTGCTTGCTGATGTGTCTTACTTTAATAAAACCTGCAGTCTCCTCTCTGTTGCTATTCCCCAAACCCTTTCCACCATAATCTTTGCCCAACATGGAGCTTCAATCTCTGTGTTGCTCTTGACTTCAGCATCTGTTGTGGTTCAGCTTGAGAAATAACTGCTTATGTTATGCTGACCTTTCCTGCCAAACAAGTAAAGATTGTATTTATACCATGGCTATCTCTCAAAACAACTGTTTCTGCTTTCCTCCTTTGCTGTAACCTCCATAGCGAAGTTCTCTACTCTCCCCGCTTGGTGCCCTGACCACTTTAAGCTGTCCCAGGTGTTTTTTCAGTCTCTTCTGGCAGCAGAAGCCAAACTGCCTGGGGCTGATGTGTCTGAGAGCATTTTTGTAGGCTCCTTGGGCTGTCAGACCTCATTCGGTGCTGTGCCTGAGAGAGAGGGTTAGGTAGGCAGGCCGTTTTATTGTGGGCTGTTGCTGCTCAGCTCCTCTTGTGGAGAATGAAGACATGATTGCAACAGGAACACAGAGCAGTTGGCTAAACTGTGATGTAGCCTCAGTGGCTTCTAGCAGCAGGTGGCACTGTAGAGGGTTGGCCAGAACTGCTGTCACTACAGCTGCAAGGTGCAGAGCTGCCTCCTTAGTAGGCGTGTTAGGGTTAGATTTGGACAGTGCAAGTTGCAGGCAGCACTCATGTCGTCCAGTGCCTCACTTTTCCTGGTGATGGGCCTAAGCAGGGAGAGGTGGTGGGAGAGGATGTTCTGCATACTGTGACAAACCAGCCTTTCTGCGTCGTGGCTACACAGAATGAGCACCTGCACTGGGGATGTCTGATTACTCCTGTTGTCCTTTTCAGGTGCTGATTACGGGCAGATCTCTGAGGAGACATGGATTTATTTAAGCACGCTATATGGAGGGGGCCCAGAAATTGCTATCAGACAGAATGTGGCCCAGGCCCAGGAACTGGAGAACCTACACGGGGAGCAGAAGATTGAAGCGGAGACCCGGGCTGTGTGAACGGTGCGGGATGGGGCAGGGAAGGTACGGCACGAAATGAATATGTCCATGCGGGGCTGAAAGGCTGGGGAATCATGAGGAGTCAAACCTCTTCCTCTGTCTGGTACTCAAAGGTGGGTGCAGTGTTCACCACCACTTCTGGGGAAGGCAGGTTTCCTCCACCATCCTTTCACGTGGTTTTGAATATAGGGACAGTACTGGAAAAGCCTGGGAGAAATCATATTTTCTGTAATTCATCTGTGCAGCCCCAGTGGATAAAGCCATGGTGGGGAGGCTGCAGCCAAACTTCACTAGGAAACATTTTGACTTGATCCCTCTCCCTTTTGTTTGCTTACGAGAAGCCAGCACTCCCAGCCTGCCCTTAGTGAACTGAATCTCTCTGCTCCTTTGCAGGTTTTGCTTCTGGCACCTTTTTTTTTTTTTAATCTTATGTATAAAGATAACAAAATGTTATTTATGTTGCCCATATGCAATGTTGCAACTAGAGAAACCTGTTTATCTGAAGCTGACTAAAGCCGCAAGGTCTCCTGATAGTTTTGTGCTGGTGATGCACAGCTAATACAACTTTCTGGTTTTGCTCCTTATCTAATTCTTGCAACTTCAGTTGCAACTAAGAAATGTTGAAAGAGGCTGTGAAAGAGGCTGTTTCTCCCCCCCACTGGCCATAGCTACATGTTCATTGTCCTGCGGAATTCTCTCCTCCTTGTGTCTGGTATTGTGTTCAGCCTGTTTTCAGAGAACAAAGCTGAAGACAAGTTCTCCTTCAAGGTGGCTTCCTACTGTACTGTTTCCTGTAAAGCTTCTGGCAGCTTTGTAGATATGGATGCAGCCTTCTAGGTATTAAGCTCACAGAGGTGGTACATGAACAGCTTAAATGCAAAGCTGTTAGATGGGCAGACATCAGAGCTGGACACAAGACAGCTGTGATGCAGACTTTAGGGTTTCTGTTGTGGTTCATCTATCTGCTTGTCCAGACACCATTCTCAGATGGACCCTGCTGTACGCCTAGCCCCGTCTACACACCTTTTATGAGAAGCAGTGGGTGGGTGAAGGGTGAGGAGGACCCTCTGAGGCATTTGTTTGCACAGAGCCTAGTCAGGTGGGTCACCTTTGGACAGGGCAGTAATTCAGCACTGAGGAAGGTGCCCAGCTGAGCAGGCCTCAGGTTCTTGAAGCAGCCTCTTAGCCTTCTTTTCTGCGAACAAGCCCCCATGTGTGTGCTAAGCTCATTTTAGTGTCTCAACACAGATCTCATTTGTGTATACAGTGGCTCATTTAATGAAAAGAAATAACTTGCGCCCCAGTTTGCTGATGGAGCCAGAGTGTCTGATTGATTAATAGGCAGAGAAGAGAGGAATGAAGATGGAAAAAGGCTAAACACTACTTCTCCCAGTAGAGCTAGTCAAATCTTCAGCTTTAAGCCAGCAAGGAACTAGTAAATTCCATGCAACTTTGCAAACCCTGGAGTGAGATTTGATGGAAGGAGAACAAGGCAAAGCTGGCAAGGCAGAGGTAGCCTCTCCCTTGGACATAAGCAAACTCTTATGTTCATAATGGTGCTGGAACCTTCATGATTCTTCACCATCAGTCTGGCCTTGATACCAGACTATAGCATGAGGCTATGACCTCCCTTGCACTTCGTGTGCTCGTCTCAAGAAGAGAAGGGGAGGGAGGAGGAGAGGAAAGCTGCTCTTTGAGTCACAGATAGGAAGTAGAAAAGGGTGTGGGAGAGAAGTTTTTTTGAAATGAAAAATGTGGCCTTCAGATTTTTTTTTTTAGACCAAATGTCTGCTACAAACAGCAAATTATTCTTTAAAAGATTCTCCGTAAATGGTTCAGCATGTTAGCTTTACTATCCTGTTTACTGGATGCTTGTATATCCCCAGCCAGGCCAGAGGGGGTCAGAGAATGAGCCACTGTTGGGATTTCTCATCGTTTTAAGCTGTCTTTGTTCACCACTGCAGCCTTCTTGGATTCTGCTGCAGAGCCTGTATGGCTGCATGTCTGTGTTGTGTCTGTGCCACTGAGAGGATGCTGTACAGATTGTAATAACACTTCTGTGCTTAAGTGTTATATTTTGTGCTGAAAAATGTGTCACAATAAATACATGTGCATTCAACAAGCTGCATGACTGCTGCCTAGGTGGCCAGAGGGGTTTGACAGCTTCCATGGAACTCAGAGCTCTAATGCAAAGATAAAAAAGAAAAATAATCAAGCATCCTGCTACTGCTGAGCAGCCTTACAGAACAGATCCTTCAGAGCAGCAGCAAGCTGCAGTAGTGCAGTCCATTAAAATCATACTGTAGTTGTTCAGACAAGGGCACCTGCTCCTTTCAGCCTCTTACAAAGACTTCCTGTTCATCTTGGGTCACTTACTCAGGTCTGGTACAGTTTCAGCTCAGTTTCTGTCTCAGGGAGCTTATGTTTTCTGGGAAGCATGTGCTGTTCGTGACCATCATTGCCAGGAAAGTAACTTGCAAAGGGAGTAGGCTTGTAGTAGCAGGAGTCCACTTCCCTTGGGAATGTTTATATGAGGCATTTACATTTAGCTTTGCTCATGGGTGTGATGCAGGCAGGAGGCTCTTGCTCCTGAGGCCCCCAAGAACCACTGTGCTCTTGCCAGCTTGTTGCCAAGTTTTACCACTCTGAGTAAGAGTAGCTGAAACAAGTAGATGATATGAACAGCAGCTCCTCACACTTGAGGGGCTGAAAGAAGTTAAGAAGGGTACTTTCCTCCTGAGTGGTGAGTGAGACTGCCTTATTAGCTGAAGCCCAAAATATCACAAGAACCAAGGCTGGTTAATAAGAATATTCAGCCTGTACGCGAGCCACTTTTAAGTCATCCTTCAAAACTTTCATCTAGCAAACAAACTCTGTAACCTCAGCAACTGCAGAACAGTTTGTAACATTCCTGGAGACATTAACAAACTCCCTTCCCCTAGGGATGGGATTATACAGTGTCTAGACAAACAACTTCAGTATTACACTAGCAAACTCCTAATTCTACTTTTTGTTATCCTCTGTTAAACACCCAATGCTTTGAAGGGTGAGTGTAGTGCTGCTTTTCTCCAGCTCTGGTAGCAGGTAGTTAAGGTATTTCTGAGCACCAATCCTGAACACAGCTAGCTGTGTGAGCCATTGAGAGCTAGACTTTATGGCCAAGATAGATCAGTTCTTTTTGCATAAACACTTCATTTTTTTCCGTATTTTATCAGGTCCCGTGCCAACTGCAGAAATGGGGAGATGAGAGAATTGTTCATGCATTGGACTGATTGAGCTAACCTCACTCTTCATATTACTTCTTTCCTTCCCCTCCAGTCTTTTGCAACTATTGGGAAGTTTACAGATACTTAAGTTCAGTTAACAGTAGGTCCTGCTTTTCTGCTGAGTAGTCAAGGCTTAGACTATGTCTCATGAACACATGAATTTGATACAACTGAAGCTGTGATACACAGAATGACAGGTACTCTGCAATACCTGCCTCTATACTCTTACTCTATAATGCATACGTGTCACATCTCAACTCGTAGAAAGTGGAGACGATAGCTCTTCCTTCAGAGATGCAGGCCAGCGTACTGTAAATCTACCCCACAGCTTACCCTCCACACACACTTGTTCATGCAGCCACAGCCTTACTCTGCAGCCCACAGCTGCCAGTGGCACCTCTCCACCCTCCTTCTGAATGACCAAAATAAATAGCATTTTGAATACTGTCTGTGACATGTTTAGGGATATGTATTTAAAGCTCATTTTATTTTCTTCCTAATAATTGCTCAGCTTGGCTTCAGCTTCCAGCCTTCATCCACTAATTTGATTGCTGTTTCTATTTAAAGCTAGCAATGCTAATACTGTTTAAGATAAAGTTAGACCCAGACTTGACACCCCCTGCTGTTCATTGTTTCCAAAAAATGCAACGACATGAAGCACATATGTCTCAGCCTTCTTTTCTCTGTACTCTTGAGCATTCTTTCTGGCAGACTGTTTCATAAACAATACTGATTTGTCCTGAATTGATAGAGATGATAATTAGTGCTGGCAAAAAACAACTGAAGTTCTGTTAAAAAAACACACACACACACACACACACACACACACACACACACACACAAAAAACCAAAACAAACAAACAAACAAACAAAAGGAAGCTGACCTTAGGAAAAAAAAATCTGTATATAGCTGCTTCAGATGAAGCCTCACTAGCCCATATTTGACTGTCAGATAATACTCAGGTTCCACCTACTCTGAGCCACACAACTGAAAATCCTCTTGGCTCCTAGATGAGGTTACTTCCAATGTGCTAGACTAACAGGTGATGGAGAAAAGCTGTCCAGAAGCTAGTCATATTTTTTGTCTCAGGTAGCAAGAGGAAGAAGAGAGTTTTAGATAATGCTCTTTAGGACAGAGATACAATTTTAGGTCAATATAGAGCTAAATTGCAAAGCATGTGTATCAGCAGAGCAGCCAGCACCATCTACAAACTCAGCACACTACTACACCGCTGCATCCAAGCAGGGGTAGGAGGGTGTGCTGCTCTCTGTGCAGTGGGGAAGTTGGATTGTGCCTAAGCTACCTGCCCAGTTTCTCCATACTTCCATGACATGCTGTTTTATACATTTTATATGTGTTTCCTGGCACAGCATTTGAGGGACCTTTTAAGGGAACCTTCCATCTGTCAGTTGAGGATCTCTTCCTCTTTGGTATAAGCTGTTTCTTTCTTCCAAAAAGAGGAAGGAAAATTTTGTCCAGCCACAGCCACAGTTATTGTGTGTTGTTAATGCTGAACAAAAACAACAAAATAAAATTAAGGTTGCCAAAGGAAGTTCACAAGTTTCATAAGCCCTGAACCATGTTCCTTATGCATGTGCACTGCCCTTTCCACAAACACTGTTTGGCTCCTTCCCCCACAGTCGGTAAGACATGTGCAAGTAGGGGCTGTCTTAGTACCTCTGTCCTGCTTCAGTCCCCTCAGCGGAACCCCACTAACTGCTGTGTTTAGCTGTTTCTTTCCATCTTGTTCATTTTGCACCAGCCAGGTGCTGGGTAGGAACGCACACTCTTCTCCCATTTGATTATCCACCTTCCCCTGAACCTGGGCTGAGAAGGGGGATAGAGGTGTACAAATGCTCAAAAGCATGTGCACAGGCTCGGGGAGCAGGGCAGCGCCTCAGTACTCATTTCAGATTCCCTCCTCTGGGCTGTGACAAGCTTCAGACATTTAAAATACAATCTATTCTTTTTGGTTTTTCCCCCTCCCTTCCTCTAAAGGAAAATAACTCAGAGCTCAAGACAACCAGCTACAGCACAGTATGTGCACAGTACCCCTAGCACCTGCAGCCCAGCAAGAGATTTCTCTGGAGCCCTTCCATGCACTATCCACCACCCCCCGCATATTAAAACTGAACTGCAAATAACCCTATCCAGACTTTTATATTATTCGCTCAGAGAAGCGAAATACATGCATGCATGCACATGCATGAACACATCACATGCTAGAGGCGCAATGCATTTAATGTCTAAACAACTATCATCAAAAAAATCTGCCAAGCCTGATCAACACACCCACTATTGGTATTAAAAGGTACAGCTCTGTCTTAAGAGGAATTGTTTTCCCCAAACTTCCAGTTCCTGTGACCTCCTACTAAAGTGAGGAAGTTAAAAACCCCCAAGAACCACTCATCTTTCCCAAGTACACCAACAGCTACAACCAGAACAACACATTTTTCTTCCTTTGCAAATAACTACATTGTTTCTGATACAGCTTGCAGAAAACACTTCATACTGTGTTCAGTGTCAGCTGGAAAGGTAAAAGTTCGGTAAAACTGCAAGTATCTCAAAGTGACCTGTTGGGAACTAGACAGGTGGGACGTAATTACTCAAGGCACTATCCTTCCTAGTGCAGACTCAAATTAATACCCCAAATATCTGAAAAATCAAGTGTAAAATTAAAAAACTAGTAAGAATTTTTCATCATTCTTCAAAAAATAGCAGCTATACACAAGCACAGCAGTGGAACTGGCTGTTTCTGCTTATTTACTGAAAATTTTTCAGCTGGACGTGAAGCCAAAGTCCATTCCATAGCTCAAGGAGAATGCTGAGAATATGAGAGAAGCCGAGAGGAGTCTCAGGCTATCCATTTTGTATCTGGCTAAACCAAAAAGACACAGCCAAATTCTCAACTGGAAATATTTGTGGTAAGGCAAAAAAGGTCAAAATGGATAAAATACCTCAACAAATCAGAGAAACAGCCCCAGCAAAAAGGCATGAGCCTTTTTTGACTGGGAAATAAGCAACAAAACCACTTTCCGTCTTCTCTGGATGACCAAAAGGGTCTAGTGAAGTTGTATTTCTGGAATTAAATGTTTATTTAAATATGTGGATGACTCTCCTTTCATTGTTACAAGGTCAATATTTGCTTTCAAATGGAAGCACTTTATTTGGTTGAATTCTGTCTCCAGAAATGAATGGGCAACACCAGAACCTTGTACATTGGCAATGAAATCACAACACTGAGATGCCACCAAAATCTAAAGTTCAGTGCTCAAACACACATACACACACATATACAAATAAAAAAGTGCTCGACATAGTCATGTTAAAATAGAATTTGGCTTCTTTTAGGTCTTTTGACACTTCAGGCAGGAAAACAAAGAGAACAATATGCATCAAACTAAATGAACTTCTGAAAAATACTCAGCATTGAACACAACTTTCAGTATCAGTAAATATGTTTCTTCTCTATTTACAGATGTTAAGAAAGGGCATTAGAGACTTTTGCTGGGGACAAGATTTCATTTTGTAGAATGTAAAGTCCACACTTCTGGGTGAGATTAGTAAATCCAAGCAGAGTTTTTATAAACCAGTCACATTTAGTCCTTTAGATTTCATAAAAGGTAAATTCTACAAAAATTACCTATTCTTTACCCTGAATAAAGGCAGCAAAATAAAGATGTATAGGCCACAACATATGACTGTTGCTAATTTTTCTTGTAGTAAGTTTTAAGATCCAGGCTTTGGGGAACTAGTTACCAAGTTTATAAAAACTCCATACATGGTCTTTTCTTTCAATGAAACGCTTTTGAAGGAAATCAGTCAGCTAAAGCTAATGCTCTTTCTAAAGCGCTATTTAGCAACACAGACATTGCAATTGTTCAAATGTTCCACACAGGCTGACAATAATATACTGTCCACCTAGATTAAATATATAAAAGCAAACTTTTATCTAATTTTTACATAGATGGCACAATAATAGGTGAAAATGAATTATTCCAGCTGCTGATTCAACAGTGCATCAGACACAAGAGAATAAAAATTACTGCAGCTAAAAATATTCAAAAGATTTTTGCACACCTGTTAACTGCTTAACCATTTAGATCCCCTGACAGAGATATGTGGGCTTTGCAAGCAACAAAGCCTTTGCACAGGTAAGTCTCAAATTTTTGTACAAAGCTACAAGTGCCAACCATGTAGATTACAATCACGGTCTGCTATCAGAGGCTCATGGATCTGAACAGTTAAGTGAACACAGTAGCAGCAATGATAAGGATGGTAATTCAATTGATTATGATCCTTCCAACTCCAGTAACACTGTAGCTGAACCACCTCAGAGTTGGCATCATCTGCTTGACAGTGCAGGCTCCTGAGCCACTTCAATTAGAGTAAAAAAAACGCAAAAAACAAAGCCCCCCCCACCTTTTGCCAACTGATGCTTGCAGATATCAAGCACCACAGTGTAACAGCTACAGTTGTAACAGTAGGAATAAGTGAGGGCCCTTGTTATCAAAAATAAAAATTGGTATTTTGAAGAGAGAGAAATGGACAAAGTTATGAACACTACATGTAACTTAAATCACAAATAACTTCATCCTGAGTGAGGAAAGACCTAAGCAATCCCCAACATGAAGAGGACGTGATTCTCAGACACATTTTTCCATGATGACCCTGCCTAAAAAAACAGCAGGCAGCAAAGCAACACACACATTTGTCTGTAAACTAAACCTGAGAGGCTTCATTTTAGGGTGACTGGCCATAGCGGCTTCATATTAATTTTTTCCCCCAATTCTGGAGGTATTACAAAAGATGAAGTTTATTAAGAGTAAGTGGGTCTTCCCTAATTATTTGTTGATCTATGAATAAATCAGGCCCTCAGGAACTATTAGTGGCAATTGACTCTTACAGGCCTCAAACAGGTATGGGATTACTGTAATAGTACTGGCAAAGACTAATGGGAAAACAATACATTTACAGCATGAAAGCTTAGAAAAAACAATCAACTCCTTTTTAGGCAGTTTAGGTCCGGATCGCGTGGTATTTGGAGGTATTACAGCTTTCTGTCCACTGCATGACGTAAGATGCAGCATCACTTATCATGCTACTTCTGCTTCAAATAAAATTATGTGAGAACAGGATGGCTGATGAGTAAGTCACAATTCCTCTCTGGCTTCTGGGTTAAGGTCCAGTCCAAGGCAAGGTGGGAGAATGAAATAAGAGTGCGGGTTCTTTTTCTAAAAAAAATCTGTTATTCAAACAGTAACTGATGAGAATGCGCAAGAGGTCATGCAAAAGAAGGCAGGTCTGAAATGCTAAAAAAACAAACCAACAAAAAATCTGCAAAGAGATTATCAACTATGAGCCATCAAATAATGTGGCCCTCAGGAAGGTGGGCGCAGGCAAGGCAACAGGGCGAGCATGCAGACTGAAACAAGAGCAAAACGGAGGTCTTTGTAACGAGCAAAATGAGGCTTCAAACCAAAATGTCAGTGTCTGTGTGCCTGTGTGTGTGTGTGTGTGTGTGTGTGATAGAGAGAGAGAGAGAGAGAGAGAGAGAAGGAGGGAGGGATAGAGAGAGAGAGAGAAAGAAAGAAAAGCAGGGGCAGAGAGAGCAAGCAGGAAAGCAAGGATACATACATGAGCTTGAAGGCTTGCAAGAAACGTCGAGGTCATGGGTATTTAATATTCATAATAAGCATCAGCCTAGATTAAAAAAATAAAGGCTGACAAGTATTAGTGACCTTTTAGGGAAAGCAGAATATTGAATAATGCATGTGCATAAATTTTTAACATCTGCAAATTCAGAGTCCAGTTCAGTTGCTGTAACACTTTTCCCAAGGGTGGCTTTTCATGTGTAGGTACCTCCTTCCCCACCTATCTGATAAGACTACCTGCAAGATTAGCAATAAAGGCACCACGTGAAAAGCTGATGGACCGGTGCATGCATTCAGACGGACTGAGGGACAAGGGAAGGTAGAAGACAGACCAGTACATGCCTGGAACACTCTGGTTACTCTTTGTATCCAAGTGCAGCCAGCAGTTCTTTGACTATGTTGGGACTGGCTAAGGAAAAGTGTTGGTTATGCTTTACAGAAAGGCTGTGCCAAGCTGGCAGAAGAGTGGGGAAGGCTGACATGTTAATCTGAGCCACAAGTAGCATGCCATAAAAAAGAGCAAGCATCTGAATGATATTGGGATGGAATTTAAATTTGAAGTTTTGAAGTGGGAACTCCAGACAAATGGGAGTCTGGTTTTCCATGGGTATGTTTTAACTGCCTGCAGGGTAAACAGACCATTTTGTTTCTCCTTCTGTGACAAGCTCGCCCCGAGGTTCTTGCACCAGCACAAACACCTTTAGGAATCTAAAACATAAGAAAGACAAAAAGAAAGAGACTGGATTAGAAAGAGACTTGGAAAAAAGGGATCCCTTAAGAGTAGGCATCGCCTGCAGGAGGTTAAAGGGAAATACAGCACCCAAGCATCTATGAGGTTACAAAGAGTTAAGGAAAGTTCCTGAACTCAGGCTTAAACTGTCAGCACTCAGAACAGTAATCATTCTCCCTCAGCCCTTCCCTCCAACATTGGAGAAAAGAACTGGGAATCCTCCCTGCAAGGAGGATGCAAACCTAAGAGCAGGACCCTGCCAGCACTTTCCCACTGCAACAATAGAGAAAACAAATGGCTTTTTTCTTTTCAACCTGTAAAGGAGGAGTAGTGCATCTGGTCAAGTGACTGCGCCAAAGAGCATGAATAATACTGAAGAATAATAAGCAGCTAACACAAGAACTTCTGCAGATGGATCCACAGTAGCTATCGGTTATACAAGCGGCTGTGAAGACCCTTCATGCTTAAGGGAAGTCCTGAAATGAACAGGTAAGCGAAAGCAGCCTCAGCCTCTAAACCTATGGTACGTCACATTCTTACAGCCACAGATTTTTGACCCAGGGTAAGTTTTCTCTGTGGTCAAATGAAACTAGGATCCCGAGGTTTCATTTGGCTAAAGAGACTGTTGTATCAAAGGGAGTATCAGATATGAGTCCAAACTCCCCTCACATTTCAGAGGGCAGTGGAATCTTTAACTCTCCTTTGTACCCACTTCCATAGCAAGAAAAGAAGAAATCCTCCAAATAGTAATATAAAAAAAGTTTTCATGAGGCCACAGCATAATATTTTTCCTGGAATTACATTTATACTTAAGTGTGGTTCTCTGTGGGGGAACTAGGTGAAAAGAAGCTCTAGGACACTTGCTTCGCATCAGTAAATTTAAACTTAAATGAATACCCATTAAAAAAACCTCACAGGAATGAGAAAATAAAATGTTTATTAGAAGAAGATACCACGGTACAGCAACCTATAAGAAGAGACCTCACAGATGATGATTTAAAAAAAGAATAGAAAAGGAACAACCACATTGGCCAGATTTAACAAACTTTTAACACAAAACAGAAGTTTCTAAATATGTCCAACCAGATGCAGGCAGCTGAACAACGGAAAAGCTTAACAACATATGAGGGATTGAGTAGTTATCAATCAAAAAGGTTAAGTAGAACAGCCAATAAAACCATTTATATATAAAAAAGAATAAAAACAGTTGGAATTCAAGTAACTTTAGTTTTTAAGTTATGTTATATACATTTTTTTTAAACTAAGAGAAATAAGAAGTATTTAACAAAAGGGATTTAAAAAAGCCACAGTTCAGTTTATAATTACTGTCTCCTAAATCATTTGGCAAGCATTAAATACTCAGATATATCCTAGATAAAAAGTGCATCAGCATAATGTTTACAGCAAGCAAAGAGCAGAGCTGCAACACTGAGACTCTCAGAGCTATCTACAAGGATTTATTTATACAATTGTGCAGAGTGGAGAGGAAAAGACCCACAACGGCAAAGGAGCCGAAATGCTAAGCATCTCACGGCGCTAACATTTGTTTCGTGAAACAGAACTTCACAAAACAGTCTCTATTCATGCCATGTCACCCAAACAGCCAGTCCTTCTACTGGAAACGAACACAGCATTTTTGTTGGGCAAAACAGGGAATTAATATAAAGACGGTATTTTATGCAAGCTCTTTTATGTATCACACTATTTCACAAGCCCTGCAACAAGCTATGGCAATGTATGCACACGGAAGTTTTGTTCCTCATCCTCTAACAGTTATAGGCTGGTGTAAGCCCAAAACCATGAGTTTCTATCCAGCAGATAGTTCTTAGTCTATACGTTTCTAGCATTTAAGGTTGTTTCCTGTGTGTATCACAAAAAGTAATGAACTGTGCTGTCTCTCATTTTTATTAGGAAGGAGAAGAGTGCTGTTTATAACTAAGTTCATACAATTGGGCCAGTATTTTCATTAGTAGTGATACTCATTTAAGATGAGAACCTACACATGCATCAGCTGAGTGATCTGTACCTAACAGTCTTTCATTGATGGAGATGTGACATGTGCATTCACGTCTTCTAAAGAAAACCTTCTGCAACAGATCTCTTAAAATAATTGTAGCAGCAAACCAGAAGAATAAAAGGTGAACAGGCCTATGCAAACCTACTCAGAGATTTTCTGGAGTGATTTGTACATCTGGAGAAAAAAAAAAGGCAAAACAAGATAGACATTACTGTTCTTTTTACGATAGGGTTTGCTAAAACCCTCTCACTGGAGATACCCTGAAAACGTCACCAACAGCCCTTATAGAAGTATTCGCAGGAATATCTGCATGAGCCAGGCTAGGTGTGCAGACTACAAATCAGAACAGTGACTGCAGCACACGACTTACCTTTGCGCCCTATCTCAGGTACAGCAGCAGTAAACCCCTGACAGCACAGACCTCGCTGATTGAAAATGCCCATCAGTTCCCAGGAGAGCTTTCACAAAGCATTTAAGCATGGCATTGCTCACGCAAAGCTACGTCAGGCTTGTGACACAGGCACAGCTTAGCCACACAAGTGGACCTCAGCCAGTATTGATTCTGTTGGCTAGGAGAGTCAAGAACATACTCAGCGCTGGTGTGAATGCTCTTACATTTCACCGTAGCTAACATTTAAAGACAACCAGCTGCCCAAACTTTTTTCCCAAAATAGGAAAGAAGTATCAAAGTTTGTAAATGCTTTAGCACTTAGTTTCATTTTCAAGAAAGTCACCATTTTGATTTTAAATATTCAAGGCTGAATAAAAACACTTCCACCGACATACTAAAACTGAATGAGAAATCTACAACGTGCAACAAGATTTGTCTTTTAAACACAGCAGTATTTTCTCCAAATCTAACTGCTACTGTGACCTCTAATAAGAAGTCCTCTTTCAGGTTTTCTTAATAAGAGATTTGAGTTTAAGAACTCTAAATATTATAGCCCCTTTATATTAGATACTCACACACATTTGGTTTTGTTACTGAAGTCCAGCAAAATTAATAGAAAAACTTAAGAATCATAAAAAACCCCCAGAGTTGGTACAGAAATGGCTGCAACCATATCAGCAGTCACTCCCAGTGCAGTCTGCATGTTTACAATTATTGAGCATAATCCTATAACTTACATAATAACATTAATATACTAATATGATTTGTTGGCTGGTGTTGTGATGCTCCTGG
This sequence comes from Rhea pennata, assembly GCF_028389875.1. Classification (NCBI taxonomy): domain Eukaryota; kingdom Metazoa; phylum Chordata; class Aves; order Rheiformes; family Rheidae; genus Rhea; species Rhea pennata. The sequence continues at coordinate 9,057,383 of NC_084680.1, forward strand.
AGTATTCTCTCCAGGAGGAAGAGTTAAAATTTTGCTAATTTCAGTTAACAGCACTTTGGCAGGACTTCTCATCCTACCCAGCGACACACTTTGCTTCATCTCCCATCCAATCTGCTGTTCTGCTCACAAATAGGTGATTGCGATAATGTTCCACTGATGTGTACCATGCTGCATATCTGAGACCAAGAAAGCCACACTTGTTTCTTAATGTTGATTTAGATGGCACACTAGCTTAGCTGTTTCAAGCAGCCCACAATGCTAACAGATTTTGCAGCAGAACAGTAACGTTGCTTACAACTACAGCCACACACAATGCATTTAATCTCCATAGGAGAGAACATAGAAATGATTAGTAGAATGTACAACCTGTGTGTGTGCATGCGCTTGCACTTTTTTGCACTCTCTTGTATCTCAACTGACCTTCTCTTTACTGACACAAATAAAAGTCTATTGGATTATGGCAAAATAAAACAAGATCCTAGGCTTTCATCTGCCACAGACATGGAGCTGAACAGTTTAATACTGAATCCAGAAACAGTAAGCTAAGCTATGGTGTTCTCCACAGAGAAAGCCTGCTCACTACTCTCCTCCTGTTGTCCGTAATCCCCAATTTGAATGCTTCAGCTTTCTTTTAAACTGGATGAAGCAACTTGTTTCACACCAAGAATTTTTAGAATCTATGAAAGACAACAACAACCTGAAGCATTAAATGACTGAGAAACCCACGCTCTACTTAACAGCAAATTTCAAACATATTTGAAAAGAGACTAAAACCTTTTGATTTCTTGGTGTACCACATTACCAGGTGCTCACGATGCTATCTTATATTCTATCCAGGATTCCCCCTATGTGAACTACCTCCTTACACAAACACCCTACTTCTGAGGTGTTAAAAGCAGCAAAGAGAAACAGAAGACATGCAAGCCTAGGCTCAGAATGTCTCCACAGATTGTACGTGAGCAGAAGATGAAACCATTACTTGTGGTTCATCTAAAATAACTGTATTTAAACTGAAATGGCAAATACATCTCAAAGACCATTTTTTGAAACGTGTTAAGGAGGGAAAGAATAAGGAATCTGCCTTAACGTCATTGTTTCACTGATTTATCAAGGATCGCAGAGTACTATCTAGACAGGTTTTGGCAAGATCTTTTTCTCCTACCAAGCACACTAACAAGCTAAATGACCACCAGTTTTGAACTCAGAAAGTCCACAGAGTACATTAGGCTCTGAATATCTACTGTAACACAGAATAGCACAATCTAAATATTTCATATATAACTTTCCACTGAATCAATTTGGGACAAACAGTTGTGAATATGGCTGAGATGTAGCTATAAGATACCACGTAGATACATAGAGAGCGCCCATAACCCTTCAAAATGGCCTTGTGTTTCCTGCACTAAGGTGGCTGTGCAATGGCAGTTACTACTGAACAAGCGCTCTCTAGGAAAAGCTGCATTTGCTCTTTAATTTTACACTATCCTTTCTTCTCTGATCAGTAAAAGCATGTTTTGCAGTACAGCAAGTCATATTAATCTGTGTACAAAATAATGCACTTTGTGGCATTGTGCAGTCCTTTAAAAGGCTCTATCTGCAACATAGAGCAGTTACAGGGTTGGATATCTCTGAAAGCAAATAAAGTAGTAAAAGTAGTATTAAATATAAGTCATAGCACCTTTGGCATTTTTGTCCAAATAGACTTCAACATATGACGTAGGGACATAACCCTCCTCATCTTCATTCCTTCGAATTCGTGTCCATCCATCACCTTTGTCTTCCTCTATTACATAGAGCATTTCTCCTTCTGCTACAGAAATTGTTCCTTCATTCTGACCTGAAAGACACAGTAATATGCAGTTTAGGAAGGCTCAAAGGGGAAACACAGAAGCAGGGGTAGGTGCTCACAGCACACTGACAATGTGCTATCATAACTTTCATTACATTATTAGCAGTATGAACAAAAACACATGACTCTGCATACAACGTGTGCTCAAAGAGCCAGAAAAACACAATCGTGGCATCAAAGAGCATCGTGGCATCACAAGATATATCAATGCCACCAGGAGAAAAAAGGCACTTGCATATCATGAACTTGAGCCTCTCCTCACAAACTATTTCTTGTAACCAATTGTCAACTTTAACCATTATTTTGTAGGGAAACAGTGATCAAAGGCTAGAATGCTTTTTTACCATAGGCAGGATAAAATTAAAAGTTATCACATATAGCATTAATAAGAGGATTTAACTCATCTTCAGCTGAGTACTGTACCCGTAAATTATATAATCTGTACATAAAAGTTCCTCCTTGCAGTGGAACTCAAACATGTAACATAACAGATTTTTCCATCGGTAACAGAAGCTCACAAAGTGCTTGGGTGATGACATGATTTGAAGCTTGTCCCCAGCAACCACTCCTAGAGAAAAAATTCTCAGGGGGACCTTCAGCATGTAGAATGAAGCACATTGAGGGAATGAAATATGTAAAACAGAAGCCAGTTATAGTCTGTTTTGTGATTCTCTTGTTGCACAGAGTGCCCATATAAGGTCGGACAAATCACTGTTTTAGTGCCCCTCTACAACACAGAATAGCAACAGAGCCTTTTGCCTTTTCTTTGTCTATTTAAACACTGCAGCGGTTAAATGAGTGTTTCCTAGTTGTACTTGTGATATGAATGAGGCAGAACAATAAATGAAGTAAGAGTAAAGGTTGAATGATACCTTCAAATGTATATAGAGCTTTACATGTTCCTATAGTGGGTAGTGGTTCTTCATCATCAAATTCATCGTCAAAATCTGTTGCAGGTACTTTCATCTCAGTCTCCTGACTTTGCTCTTCTGTGTAACTGCCATCCGGGCTGCTCAAGAGAGGAAAATACACAGCAACTATAGCAACCAGCCTCAGAAGCAAAAGGAATGACTTGGTTACCAGACTCTCAAGGCAAGGTGAGCAACTGCAGCTGGAGAAGCTTAGCAATTCCAAAGTATATTCAGAATGAGCTGTTTTCAGTAGCTGCTATCATAACAATGGGAGAGAGCAGTCATTTCTCCTCATTAAGATATGTAAAAGGCACCTCTCACCTTCACAGTAATGAGTGCAGTGGGCTATTACACATTTCATCATATTCAGAAAAGCAGCTCTTAAACTTAGTACTTTCTACATGCTAAAATTAGCACGCTAAACTAAGTTCATGGAGTGCTTGCCTTTAGTCTGGTTGCGGAATAAGCTTCTGAATGCTGCAGAGCTACAGTTTCCCTTACAGAAGGGACTTCACTAACAAGTTAAGGAAGGCAGGTTATCGGTCTGAACAGCACAGCTCTATACAGATACTGTACCTCTCCCGGTCTTGTGCACAGCTGTTTACTGCTGAAGTGTTCTGGGCTTCATACAGTCCACTCTGCCGTCGAGCCTGTTCAGTCCGCATGGGCAGCCTGCCCTCCACCTCAGCCAGCCAGCCCTGCAAAAGGAAAGCAGCAGTTTCATGTCTCTCATGTTTCAGCTTGCAAGGGGATACGCATTGCCTTTATTTCGCTGTGTTACATTTTACACTTGGACTGAGGAACTTAAAACAGAGTGTAAACAATTAAATTTTCCTTTGAATTGCAGTTGTAAGAGGGCATACAATTTGTATTCTAAGTGCATATTAAAAACATCAGTCTGGCAAAAATACCACACTCTTGCTTAAAACTTAGTTCTCTTGCAGCATGGGGTGCTGAAAGCTTAAGAGCAGCAGTTGATGACAGCTGTTCTGATGTTACTTCTCTAGTCACAATAAAGTAAAATAAGATCTGTGGCACTTTACAGTAGTCTCAATAACATCAGAAATTCAACAATCTGAGTGACTGTTGAGTGCATGATGCCTACATCTGAGGGGAAAGAGAGCAGGTCATTTTGAAAAGGATAAGCAAGTAATGGGTAATAAGGCAAGCAACTGTACGAAGCATCTAAAATTAATTGGCTATATCCATTTATGTTCATAGTGCAACTTAGTGAAGTCTTTCCTCAACTCTCTAATCATTCCACTATAATTATAATGGTATGCACTTCTAACAGCTTCAGCTATTTCAAATACTCCTTATGCTCCTGAGATTTTGCATCTCTAAGAAGCTTCCTGTTAATGGCAAACTGTTCCTTAAAGTACATTTCATCTGATGGTTTCTATCTTGCTGATAGACTTTAAATGGTGCTTTTCATTAGCATTCATCATATTTTGCACAGATAGCTGTAACGTGATGTTATTTATTAAATAAGCATCCGAATTCTTCTGGGCAGTCCAGAGAACACTATTTTTTTCATCATCCTCTACTTAGCATAATTTAATGCTAATTTTTATGGCAAATTAAACAGTAGGGTTGTTGGCTGACAATCATAAGAGATGGTGCACATCTATGTTACACAAACATGCGGAAAGACTTCAATTAAAACAAGTGCCTAAACAGCACTTACTCATACATAGGAAGAAACTGCTTCAATATACCTCTATCTGTAAAAGCACTAAGTACCCACTTATTAAGCATATGCTGAACTATTTTGTTCTGAAGCAGGGCATAGCTGTTGAGACCAGCATCACAAAAATATATTTGCTCTTCTGTACTTTCCATACCTCAAATTTCTGAACTTCTATTCGTAACTTTTCAATGTTCTGTCCAAGTTCTGCTAATCTGTGGTCCACGCTTGCTGCATCTCCCATCTGTGGGTTCTTGATATACACATCTTTCATTTTTGTTAAGGCATCTCTGACAGACAGAAGAAAAATAAAACATAAATGTTGATGCAGCTGGGAGTAAATCCCATTCTCTAAATGAGGGCAAATGAAAGGATAATAAACTGCCTTTCCATAAGTCTATGGTTAAAGCTATACCTGTCACAAAAGTAACAATATCCAGACAAGGACTGCCCTGTATAGAGCTGCCATTTATAAACTGTAACGGTAAAATTGCTCGCCAGAGGAAAATTACACATCCAGAGATGAAAAAATGGAGTGAAGTTTTACCTACAATGTGATACGAGACACACTGTGCACAGGCTGAATTTCTTCACCCCTTACATTAAAAGGAGCTCTTTATTCCCAAAGCAGCTGGTGGTTCTTCATTGCGAGTGAGGTTGCCTGAATGAGCCCTATCAACGAATTGTTAAGCCACAGAAATGTGCTGTGTCGGTGCAAACACGCAGCACATTTATACCAAAGGACTCAAGCTCTGAGGGCCCCACTTTAAGAATCTCAGCGGAAAACTGACCAAATTCCTCAGCAATGGCCTTTTGCAAGGCAAAAGAAGGAATTTAAAATATGATACTGACTTTTAGCCTGACATGTCATTTTATTTAATATTAGGATTTCCACTTGCTCTCCCTGGGGGGCAGGAAGGAAACCTTTCAATCATTGCAAGAAATGACTATTTCATCCTTCTAGATGAGTTTCTTCCCAGTTTCTGGGGCATAGACAAATGGTTGCATCATTCTTCTCCATACTACGCTGAATTTCAGTTTAGAAACTGGGACAAAGAACTGGATGTGAACCTACTAATAACAAAAATGGAGTGCTAACCAGAAATTCTTGCCTTGCCTGTTGCACATTATTTATCTTTTCCAATGAAAATCATTTTTAAGATACTTATTTCCCACTGCTTAAAATAAAGCTAAACCCAGATGGTTTGTATTTGTCACAGGGCAGCAACAGATGGACCTTGGCCTACATAACGTGACCCTGCATCCTGTTAAGTTATGCAGCATTTTTATTAGACTGTTTTTGGGGGGCTGTATTTCATATCAACTCAGATGCCAAATGCCTAGGATTTCAGAGATTTTCATTTTAGGGCTTACTGTGAGGAATGTGGTGTTGTAAGGCCAACATTAATGTAGTACACGCCCTCAGGAGCTCAGTTAGGGAAGCCTGTGGAGCTGTCACTGCAGCAATGTGCTAGCTTTGATCTGGGGCAGCTTGAGGCTTAAGTTTAAAAACAAAACAAAAAAAGCATGATGATGAATATTTTAGAGCTTAGAAATGGGTGGACTTATGAGCTGATTTCCTGTATTTGACAGAACTATTCAGCATTTCTCTAGGCAATATTTGGGGGGGGGGGAGAAGAGGAGAGGAAATGGAAGAGGAGAGAAAGGTTATTGTTAGTCCCACGACTCAAGTTAATGCTCTTTATATTTTAGTGTTTCCCACCAAACTCCTGACAATCGCTGTCCTGTGCCGGCTTTTGCTTTGCGTGAAGAGAAACTGGGAAAAAAGTGTGGGTGGCAAGGAAGTGGGACTGCTCTGTGGTTGCAGTCTTAAGGGACAATATTTCAAATATGAGTCATGATTTTTTAAAAAACTCTGTATTTAACTGCTGATGCTAATTCCTTACTCAATTATGTGGTATGTTTATTTAAAATAACCTCATTTGGCTCTGATTTTGTACTAGATTTTAACATTAGGTTACCTCAGAATCAATAAAGAGCATAAAGGAAAATCTGTATAGGCAAATGTAAGATACCACAGTAATAAAAGGCACATGTAAACAAAAGTCATACATCTATATGCTGTCTTCCTTTCCTACTCACGAGAGGAAACAAAGAAGAAATCTGGGTTATCAGACCAAAATAAGCAGGTATTTGCAAAGCAAACGAGTAGAAAATTTAGGCACATCTATACACACAAAATATCAGCAATGTTTAGGGGCAGACTAGTGTCAGAGAGAGGCTGTCCTGAAATCCTTCAGGAAGGAAATGTTCTGCCTCTTGCAAACACATCGTGCTACATCTTTAAGGTAACTGCAGGAGCCAGAACGTGAACAAACACTGTAAGTAGCAAATACAGGCTGCCAGAAACAATAAAAAATGTGTAGCTAAAAGGGCCTTGTTCTCAAACAGAATGATAAATGAAGCCTCGCAAAAAAACACATCCACAGAAGTACAGGACTCATCTCTTCTGCTTCCAGGAAACATATGCTACAGCTCAGAGTCCTAAGACATGCACCATTCAGTCAGCACTTCTGATGCTGTTATCATGCTCATAACAACCTCTCTCACTGGGATCTTCCCATGTCCAATTTTGCCTATTGTCTCCAGTGGCTTCACTTCCATCATTCCCATCTTTACACCAGGATCTTCTCATCTCACAACAGCAAAGACTGGATATGCATTAAACCCAAGGGAGAGAGCAGAAACAAGCAGAAAGCCAACTCTTCCTCCTGCTCTGACCTCTACATCAGCCCAAATTATATAACTAATATAAGAACTTGAGTTGTGGAACACATTGCAACTCCCTTGGATGTATTATATGATACCCTCTGCACCTTCTCAGAAAAGCACCTCAAACAAACCTAGAACTTAACCTAGAACTTTGTTTGTATTTGATCTTTCTTGTATTTTAGTTGTTTCCATTCTCCTAAATAAGACTACCTTTTTCATTCTTCATTGTTGAGGGCTGCCTTACCTTTGATCCATTTCCTTCTGAATGTCTCTGTTTAGTTCATCAACTTTTTGCTGAAGTTTCTTTCTTCTTTGCTCAGGTGGGAGATTGCTGAAATCTTCTGGCCCTGCTCCCTGCATAAAGTGGAATAGAGGAAAAAAAAGAGGAAAAATAAGAGCCTGAAAGAACCCATTAGAACTACATTTTGTCAACAGCTCACAGAAAAATCTGTGCAAAATTACTATGGTCTGAAGCATTGTCATTGTTTGTCTTGAGAGCGCTCAGTCCTGGAATGGTTCGGAAACTAAATGTTTTAGAAGTAATGCCAGGACCACATCCCACTTTCATAACAAACGGATAATGGGAGGCCACTAACTATAGAACGCCAGAATTGAATGGCAAAGCTGAAAATTTATTTCTGCCCTGATTTAACATCAGAAAGCAATCTTTTGTACTTTATCCAGCTCTGCTGCAGGCAACAGTGCCATAAAAGCAGTTGCTGCTTTTACTCCTGTGTCAGCTGTGTTTCACATATACACTACTAATCACAGACTCACTCTGCATAGTCAGAGCACAGCCTGCTCTGCCAGTACAGGGGTTGGGGGTGTTGGTTTAATACAGTTACTTTAGTGTCAGACTCTCCTGAACACACTTGCACAATGGAAGTGCTTCCTCTGGGCCTCTACACTTTAAAAGCACGCTGAACACTTTCCAGGATCCATGCCTCAGGCCAAAGTTTCCCAGCCTTTCTTCTCCTGTCACTTATAGCAGCGTAAGACCAGGAGTGCTATCAAAGCCACAGAATCGATCCATTTGAAATCATAACTGAAGAAAAGTCTTCAAGACTACAGCAGTTACCCTTGTGAGATCCTGCTTAAACTAAAACCCCCTTTCTGCCTTCAAACCGCTATACCTCTTCCTGACTGCTCCAACCTTGTATAGCAGACAGAAGACATATATAATGTCTATTCTATTTTCTTCAGAGTACCTCCTGTCTTTGGCTGGAAAGAAGACAAGAAGGGTGGTTTTAGTGGGTTATACTGAAGACACTTCAATGTAACTGGCTTCACCATGAAAGAATCAAGTCCACATATATAATCCCAAATTTGTACAGATTTTCATTGTTTTGGTTTCTGCTCCTTTTGTGTATCATTGCTCAGAGAGGATACTGGCACATGGAAGAAAGGGAAACAAACACTAAGTGACCAAATTCAATGGCCCAGAAGCTTACTGAAAACTTGTGATCAAAATTGCAATGCTCACCTTACTAAAACACTGAGTATCCTTTTCAGAGGAGCATGATTTAGTGGACACTTTGCCAGAAAAAGTTTTCAGACTCCTTCAACTCTCCACTGAATATGCCCCAGAGATAGCACACTTTCTTTTGCATTTACAGAACGGGCAGCTTAGAGAGAAAGCGTGCAGGTGGTCAAGGGGAGAGGAGGCAACTACAAACCAGTAGTTCCTTCCAGTCTCTTCCTCTGGCCTAGCCATTTCAAAAAGGCCAGAGAAAAGGCAAACTGAAATTGCTGCCATATTGATTTGCATTAAAAGACAGCAACTGCATCTAGCCAAGGCTTGTTTTCTTGCATAGCGGTACACTTATTTCCATTTTAAAATATAACAAGAAAGCAAATTTAAGAAAAATGAGGGAAATAAATCAATCACACTTGCATTCTAAAACTTCAGGCACAAAGTCCTAACACTTCTGAATTACTGCTTGTATTACTAGCTGTGTGTGGTACAGATAAACTCTATTTTAACTCATTCTTTAATGATGAAAATATTCTGCTTGATACTAACTCCCATACTATGTTAGACATTAGAACAACTTAACGTATTTTACAGGTAATATACACATAAAAAGAAATACATATCTTTGTAAAGTGAAGAGTTTGGATTCAGCTTTGTAGACAGAGAAACAAGTAGTTACAAAAGACTATATAACATGTTCTTTTCTGATTCTAACCGAACAGAGATGTTAGAGAATTGCCCCAGCTATACCTTAGCTGAATGTGATAGACGTAATCAAATAAACTTGGAAAAGTCTTTTCCAAAGTCAGTTTTGATTCTGCAACTCCAGTTCATTCAAAAGCCTCAGCCTGCACTAAGCTCTATATCTTTGTTCGCAATGCTTCAGACCAAAGCATTAATATTGCAAAGAAAGGCATGCCTGAGACTGAAGGTGATCTCACTGAGATTTTATTCCGTGCTCAGTAATTTCTCGTTGTAACAGAGGCTACAGTTCCTCCTCCAAAATGAGTCGTCACAGAGCTCTTCTTGCACATGCTGGGTACATTTCATGCTCTCAAGCAAAATACCCCAGGGACTTTCTCTCAAGTAGTGAAGGTTGCCTGTATTTTCCTAGAAATGCTTTACAGTGCAGCAGGGGGAGTCTGTGATATTTTTGATGTGCTGTCATAAGAACAGCACAGACAGTGCTCACTAGACATCCTTGCATGAAAGTACTGAGATTTAGGATGCAAGTTATAAACGGTGGTCACAAAATAAAGGACCATGTGAAAAAAGTGGCCATGTTTGGATCAGCTGCTGGGCTGAAACGACAAAGAGAGAAGGAGAGCTTTATCAGCTCTAGTTTGGGCTCTTTTACAGCTAGGAGCCAATAAAAGGTTACCAATAAGCCAATTTCCCCCTCCTGAGACATGCACAGGTCTCCGCGCTCTCTGCACATCTTTTGGACTTGTGAAATTTTGGGGGAAAGGGCAGGTCAGCCATTTACTTGGGAGCACGTATTCCTACGTAGGAAGGCTTGACTCAGCAGCACAACACACCTATATTGTAACCAGGAAAACAGCAAATAGAAACCCTCGGTATAAACACTTTAGACCACCAGGCCAGCGGCTTGGTAATAGCCAAAAAACAAGTAAATTGCAGAAGATTTCTATGACTTTAATCCTCAGGCCTATTGCAAGTCTTCATTAAGCAGCAACATTACTAAGGCAGCTTGAGCAAGTCACTGTTTTGTGCAGTGCAACAGCAGGGCCTGGAACATCCAGAGACAAATCAGAGCTACGTTAGGTAGCTTTAGTGTCAACATACAGCCTCAGAATAAGCTGCTATGAACAGAACAGGTCCAGAACAGTGTACTCAGGAACAGTGTGTGTGTCAGGAGAGAAATAACAGGGAGAGAGGGCCCCAAAGGCACTGACTGACAAGAACAAAGAAAACTTTCAAGCTGATGCAATTAATGAGCTACTGCCGATTCTCTGAAGCTCTTGAAATTGCAATCAGTCACTTGCGCTTCTTGCATGCCTGCATGAAGTGGGTCAGCAATAGTCACATTCTTGAGATGGGAACCAGTTAGGGCAAAGGAACATTGACAAGCTATCATAAATACATCAAGGTGTGGAATATCTCTACTCAAGCAATACAGTACCTTGAACGTAAAGTTCAGCGCACAATTTGCTTTCCCTTGTATGTTCACCCCTCCCCTTTCCAACTCAGTAGCATATTTTCTTACCGTAGCTCAAGATACCTTCCCGGCTGCATCCAAGATAGAATTTAGGATTCGTATATACATTATCACTGGCAAATTCAAATCAGACTGAGTTAACCTTCTTGGTTAAGGTTTACAGAACTTTTAATATAATTATTAGTTATTTTTCAGGACTACATAGGGCTGTAAAATGTAGGTGATAATGATACTAACTTCCAGTAATACCTGGACATGGAAAGCAACTTTGAAGCTATTTTTAGTTACACAAGAAATTTGCGTTTCTCTCTATAAATGGTCCCGCAAGCACACCGAGACCTTAAGTTTTTAAATGCTTTTATGTATACTTCATACAGTAGCAGAATTACTTGATATTATTTTCTACATTTTCATAGCCCTAGATTATAAAAATAAAAACTAAGCTATATATTAGAGTTAATGTTTTAGCAGCTTATTAGAAAGATTGAATTCTGATCACCTCTATTAGACTCCAGACCTGTGTATTCAGAGTTATCTGATAAATATCAAAAAAAGCAAAACACAAAAACAAATTTAACAATTAATTTCAGTGTCATGTCACATGTGGCACAGTGCACATTAAAACACACAGAAAATTGTGGTTAAAACACAGGATATGCATGCTGTAAATGTGCTTACCAGCTTGAGAGAAAGCTTCATGTAAAAATTGGAGAGATACAGGGGAAAAAAAGAGAGAGAGAAAAAAACAACAATGCATCAGTAGAAGAGGAACTTTTTCAGACCGACATTACAATAAGATGACACACATCCCCCTTGCCGTTGGAACGCGGAATGGGCAACACTAACAGATCTGTGCAAAAGTTCACAAGATGGGCCAACACCAGCAACCAGCTGCCATTTCCCTGGTGGAAGCAGAAAGGGAAAAGCGTTGTACCTCTACACGCGTGCTTTGCTACTGCAGATGAATACGTGGCCTGGGTTGATTTATTTACAGCTGCTATGACCACAACAGTGCTCTTCTCATTAAGGTAACATCTTTGATGCACGAAGAAAAAAAACCCAACAAACCTCAGGATTTGCAAATATATGCAAGTCACTTGAGACCAAAAATGTGCTGAAAAGCAGTCACAAGTATCAGCTGCTTTAGGCAAGGTCTTAGGCGAAGGGTACAGTAATACCTGGCCAGAATGCAGCAAAGAGGTAAGGTACTGCACTTGGACTCCTGCTGTGAAAAGCATTATGGGGTCTCCAGTGATTTCAAGGAGACAGACCCTCGCTCTCAGGCCTCTGTCCAAAGGATGATATCCCCAGGCTATTGCACTATGCACAATGTCCTCCAGGTAGTTACTTCAGATGTTTCATGTGCTTGCAGGATTCATAAGGAAATACTCATCGAATCAAATACCCTTTTGCTACATGGTCAACATCAGGACAAAGAAGGGAAAAAACCCTCTCTCTTTATATCCAAACGATTCTACGACAGCCTCCTAAGCTGCTATCCATGCTCCTTAAATGATACACGTGTCAGAATTCGTTAAAGGTTACCACATTTCCTGGTACAGAGCCAAAACACCATCTTCTAGCTACTCTGGGAAAGTAGGAGACTAAAAAGGGAGGCATGTGTTTAAAAAAGGCCAAAATCTTGCACACCACCATGGTTTGCCTCTGTGTTATATCACTTACACATGCAGCTCTCAACAGTGCTGTAGGGCTTCAAACTGACAGGTGAACAAATGCACGTGGGCAGCTGACCACCTAACTTACCTAAACCCTCTTCCAGTGTTGTAAACCTCTGTGACAGCTGCAATTCAAGAGGTTTTCCATGAGACAGGGAGACTAACAGCCTGAAAGTGCCTTTCTGTTGCGTGCCAGGGAGCCTACAATAACCGCTGTTCGAGTTTCTAAAGAGAATCAAAACTGTACCCTGCCTCCTCCTCCAGCGAGCTGCGCTGTGGCTCTGTTACCACCTCGGTGGGAATAATTGTGAAATGTTCGACCTACGCAATGAATTTGTAAATGCATAACTGGCTTTGCTCTGTGCTACAGACAAACAAAAAATGAAAGTTAGAAAACAACTCTCACTGTAGGCAATAATCGGTACTGTCAGACTTGTGCACATCTGTCCACATTCAAGATTCTGCTGCCATTTTAACACAAACAGCTCCTGGATATGGTGCTGTCACGCTTCCTGATGCTCTATTTTTAGCCAAAGCACAGTTCTTTAGGATTGGATTTAAAATAAAGGTAGCTCCATCAATGTGTTTGATAACAGGTTTAAGTATGAAATTTTTAAATATAAGCATTACCATTACTCAGTAGAATTTATACAATAATATAGGACAATCATCAAATGAAAAATATGGCTGTAAAATACATAGTGAAATATTCCACTTGAAGTGATCCATTCTGTGACAAAGCAACAATTCAGCTTCCCTCTGAGGTTTGGTCCATTGGTAAATAAATATACAGTAAAAACCACAGTGCAATAGACAAATTAACTCAGATAAGAGGCCATTGGGGGAAAAAAAAAACAATCAATTTGAGAGGGGAAATAATCATAAAAGAAGGGGAAAGAATGAGCTAAAATATATTGCTGAAAGAATTTGGTCTAGGCAGCCTTTATGTGTATAATTGCTTTAGCATTCCTGTGAACTTTAGCAGAGACATGATCAACGCAAATTAAGATTCTTGTACATTTATACAGACAACACTCATGGTGCAGAAAAAAATATTTACCTACAAAAGCACTCTATAAAAGGCACAAATGTATGCTACATGCGCTACTTTCTAAACGCTACTCACTCTAAAGCCACTACACTACTGCAAAGAACCATCTGCACTGACACTATTCTTTTGCTGTAAATTCAGCAAAATTCAAAGGGATTACAGACGCTGCATTTCCAAATTCTTACATTGTTAAGTATGATAAAAATAAAAAAAATCTTATTAATAGCATTTCCATCCAAATAGTACAGAGATTGTTATAACCAGTACAAATAACAACACAGATCATAGATTGAAAACAATCAAATACTGAAATAAGTCATTCAGTTTTCGGTTTCTGAAATATACTGATAGTTTTATGTCATTAATCCAATTTCTGTAAACAAATATAAGCAGACTGAAAATAAATCTGCATTAAACATTCACTAAATAACTATTTTTGCCAATTCTGATGGATTTTCACAGCTAGAAACTTGCTCAGCTTCTGGGAGAACAGCAGCATTTCCCCCCTCCTCCCCTTGAACAATCAAGTAATTCCATTTCTGTAAAACGAGCAAATCTGTTTCAAGCTGTCAATTTAGATCAACTCTAGCTTAGTTTTGCAGGGAAAGAATGAAGAGCCTAAGAGCCACAAGCTTCAATAACACATGAGAGAGCATGAAAGCCAGCAAGTCCATGTGTTATTGGACAGTCACAGCCACTAACCTCACTTACAGAAGACTGATCGAAATAGCCCCCAAGGCTTCCATACACACAAGAGGTAAATTTCTTTCTTAGTGGTCCTACAACAATCTCCCCTACACTCAGCCTTCTCCAAATATCAGAAGTCACAAGTCTTGATTCCATGAACTCTCAGCGTTATAGAAAGCTCAGGGAATCTTCAGAAAACTCTACAGTGCTCTACCACCAAGGCACCTAATACTCCACGTGTCATTGCACTGCTGTAAATTAGGAGGCATGGTTAACGATGGTCAAGACCATGTTCATAAAAAACCCAGATAAATAATTTAGAATAAATGCATGGAACCCACCTGCAGTACTTTTTATAGAGAGCAACTTTGCTGTAAAAGCAAAAGTTGGGACAGCCTACAATTTTAATTTAGAAATAGCACAATAGAACACAAAAATTACTTAGGATTTCTATGCTATTACCCTTGCTACACAGACAAGAGCACTTTAAGCAGGTTCCACACTAGAGTCTGAATTTCCAAGGTCCAACCATTAAGTGTGCCAATTTCAGCATTTCTGGGACTAACAGATAACTGGGAATGCACGCCACACAACGAGCTGCCACTTGCCTCTCCCCAGATTCGTGGCTTTATCTTTTACAAAGCATATTTCCACAGCACACTCCAAGGATGTTGTAAGTGGGGTTAGCGACTGTGCAGCAACGGTATGGGCTGATCACACCATACACAGACTTACAACGTATTCCCTAGCCTCAATGGCACACGTAGGGGTCCCTAAAGTCCTCTTCATGAGTTCTTTGTGAAAATACAAAGACTGTGTCTGCTGGTGAATCAGCAAGAGAAAACACATCCGTTACAGTGAATACGAGCAAAGTATCTCTTCATTTACTGCTTCTACAGCAAAAGATAGCTTGGTGTTTAACTAGCCTTTAAGTGCAAAGAGGAAACTTGCTAGCAACTAGGTAAGCGTTCAGGGAGTTCAGTATTTTCACAAGAAAAATAACTAAGTGCCATGTTTTTAAAGGCTAGCTTAAACACACCAGAGCAGAAAACATCTTCATCCAGGCTGGCATAAACCAAGGCTTTAACCACCCCAACCCTCCAGAAAACCCTGGTATTGACATAGATATATATTTATATACATACACACACACACACACACACACACACACACACACACACACACACACACTTTCTCTCTCTAAAAGAACAAGTCTTCCGATGCCCAGGGAACAGAGTAAGAGAGAGGTTGGTTTGTTTTGTTTGCTGATGCTGCGTGATCACAGACAAAGTACTAATCACTTGGGCAGACCAGAAGCTACGCGTCCGGGGAAGAGGGAAGACAGCATGACACAGAGGCAAGACGAGAGGGTAAGGGAAACGTTAACTGCTGCAATGGCAATAAAGTTTTACATTGTAATGAAGTCAACAATTTCCACTAGAAAGGAAACCACAAAAAACCCTCCACTGGGTGCAACAGGACAGCCTGGAGACTGGAACCTGATTAATGACAGTAGTAGCTGTGTCCCAGCTCCCAAACCTATCTTCTTCCCAAACGCAGCCCAGTCTGAGTTGAGAGAGGCAAAGCAGGTCTGCATAAAGCCACACAGCATAATTCAAAGGAGTAAGTTCTACCCCTGGATTTTTTTTCTTGTAGAAGTACAGCTTAAAAAAAGGTGCTGATGTTATTGCCATATGGCAGTAAAACGAAAGAACACAAAATTGATATCAAGTAGCAGACTACTGAGTTTTTTTTGTCCTCTAAATGGAATTAGAAAAAGCAGAGCAAGCATAAATGAAATTATGACTTATGTAAGCAGTTCCTCATTTTTGTACTCTTCTGGCTTTAACTTCCCTAAAGAGACAAGTTGATTTAAGTATGTTTCTTTTTTATACTGTCCTTCTAAAGAGTTATTAAACAGCACTCCCGTAAATTATGTGCAAGAAACTTTTTCCCCTCCTTTATCTAGTTTTGATCTATGTTAAGTGCTAGAGCAGTTCTGCAGTACTCTGAAATGGACATTTCTTCTACTGCTGGGGCTAGAAAAAAATAAAACTTGAGGAAAATAGGAAAATGTGATAGGAAAATCATAGACATTGACAAGAGTCAACACCTACCACTTTTTTTTTTTTTTTTTTTTTTTTAACTAAGTAGAATTTCATATTGGCAATGACCACTGATACTCATTCACATTGGCTCTTCTATATTAACCTTGCATCTGTTGTAAATTAATTGCTCAGGCATCTGTTTCCTTCTATGAAAATAAGATTCATAAGATTTTTGGTATGGGAGCAAAATTAAAACCAGATTGGGTACACGACATATCATTACTGATTACAAAATTAACTTTTAAACAGTCACCAGTGATTTTTCTGCTCTTTTAAATTTAGTAATTTCTCTTTCCAAATGCAATGTAACACACTAAACGAAAACTTCATATGGAAATTACTAAAACATACTACCTATCCAGACATGTTCTGATCTCAGCGGTATTGTGGCAGAATTATATGGGAATCTGTTCACTTGCTTATGTTTCAACGACCAAGTACAAGGCACAGTTCTGCTCCCATTGATTTTATCCTGTGAAGGTCTTGATATCTACTAGACTTGCTCACATTAAGTAGTTCCTTTTCATGCACTTCTCCCTTGGAAACAAATGCAGAAAAGGATTATGATCCAATTTGCAGTGAAATAAATTGTTACACTGATTTAGCTGGAGTTAACAGCTCAGTTCATCACAAAGCTGAGAAGGATCTGCCTCTGGATAATTGAGTTGCATAACCTAAAAAAATATTTAAAATCTCTTGAGGCCAAGTTCACAGCAAGGTGTCCATCTGGAGCGGGATTTTTGTCTCTGAACAAAAGTAGCAGTGCAAAGACACTGTTCAGATGAAACAAAATTCTTCAGTGTGCAGAGCCAAACATCCATTACGCTGCACTGTCCTGCTGGCTCCTCACATTTCCTTTCTAATAGTTGCTTCACACTTATCTATCTCTACACATATCAAACGTTCTTCTGCTAGACAGCTTTCCCCCCACTTCCTCCTGCCTAATTTCTTTAGTAAAATCACAATCCAGTACTTGCAACGCTAACTCATCCTCAAGTGCAAAATTCATATCCTTTGGGATTTTGCAAGGGGACAGAGGAGTAGAGAGGACTTAAACTGGAATTCTTATAAATAAAACTGATATGATAAGAGCAGAATTAACAGTGATACCTAGCTGTAATTTATATACAGGGGGCCATTTTGTACTAATCAGCTGAAACTAACGCCAATCACATTTGTCATTTGACAAATTAACAGGATTTGGAATTTAACAGGATTAACAGGATTTTTAATTTATTATTTTGTTTTTTAAGGCCATAAGGCACTTTCATGACCCTTCAGTATGACCCCCCTGTACAAGGCAAACCACAGCATTTCAGCTCTGGCCACAGAGGACCTACGACATGTGAACTTTATAAGTTCTCAAAAACAGACTGAGCAAGCTGCCAGAGTTTAGCAGCCTCTCCTACTCTGTATTTGTAGATGAACTAAATGGCCTGAATTTGCCCCTCTAGAAAAAGATGTTATAATCTGAACGCCTGCTTCCAGTTCTGCCAGATGACTCAAGCAGGAAAAGTATTTACATACAAACATCCTGGTGGCTAACAGAGGAAGGAAATGAAATAGAAAAAGAACATAGTTGGAAGGTTTAAACGAAGATTTAGCAAAAATCTTTCCTTTCACATTTTAACATATGTGTCAGCAGAAATTAGAGGAGATTTCAGAGAAAACTATAGGAGACTGTTCTCACTATTTCACCTTTCAAATAAGTGAGTGAAAAACCACATGGTGTGTAGTATTAGTAAGCAAATCTATACGAGGAGGTGAGAAAACTTTATAAAAGGCTCACTTAGACTTCTCTGATAAGTAAAACATATTAGAATAGCCCATCTTCAGGCAACATTAACGGCAATTAGTTATAATTGCTTTTACAGCCAAATATTCGCTAAATAAAAATTTGTACATTTGAAAAACAAATTTGTGAAGCGCCCGGAGAACTAAATTAGTAAAAGTATTTTTAGGTTGAGTTAAAAACATTCAGCACTGTTTCAAGCACTCAGTTCAGTGAACGACACACTAAGAGCATCAGACTGCAATATAAGCTCTCCCCTTCAGCAGTGCCTTCACTCTCCCAAGCATCTCATTGCTATTAAGCATGAGCAAGCCTTGCAGAAGTCAACCCACCAGAACAGCTGCCTTCGAGACACCCATGAGCAGCACACCCTCCAAACCTGCTATTAAAGCAGAATAGAAAAGACTGTTTTCCCCCTTAAGAGTCAATAAGATAAGATGCTGTGAGCCAAACTGTGTGACCAAGGGGAAGGAAGGAGGCATATTAACAGAATACACTTTATGACAGCTTAGACACTTTCGTCTTCCCCATCAAAAAGCACCAGAAGTGCCATTTTTTGGGCTCTAGTCTGAATCATACCCCATTAAATGGCAATTCCTTAGGAAAGGACTGGAAACTTTTACACAAGAAATTTGTCTATTTTCTTAATGTACTTTCCGTAACCAGATGATACAATTAAAACATTGTTTACAGCATTGTTCTCAGTTCTCTGTAGCTAACCAACACTGAAGTTCCCTAGTGAAATCATCTCTACTTTTATATTACTCCAGTCTCGAAGCCTAAATGTCAGTGCAGTCCCTGGAGCAGAACTTGGGCTTTGGAAAGTAGTTATTTCCTTGTAATTACAGTCTGCTCTAAAATATTTTAAATATTTAACCGTTGTGTCTGCTTGGTATAATTTTTATAAAAGGAAATAATTCTACAGATCCAAACCTAGGAGCCAAAGCCATACTATGCTAGCAACTTCTCAGTGCTATGTGACAGTTTGCTGGAAGAAAAACTGTTCTCTTTGAGGAAAGAAAAGTTCCATCTCAGCTGTTACTTGCTTAACGGCTACAACATAAAAGACCGCTAATGGTGGTCTGATTTAACTTACTTCAACACAAACATCCTAGTGTCAGTTCTCTAACAGTGCCCCAAGTCTCAAAAGGAAGTCACTGAAAATATGTGAATCAAGACTGCTGATCTGAGTAAGGATTGGACAGATGCTACCTCATGCCATCTTTTCTGCAGTTTGTTAGCTGCTTCTACGTATTTCTTTTTCCATAGGTGTATAATTAACTAGTAATTTGGAGTTAAGCCCTGTAAATATCAGGATATGTGTACATATATGCTTGTTAGTCTGGAATCAAGTCAAGTCATCTCATCTTACTGAAACGTTTCTCTCTCAGATGCAGTTAAGGCTCTTGGGAAGCATCAGCCCCAAACGTTTAGAGCCAACTGTAATCAACACAGCTAAGATGCAGAGAATATTAAATTCAGTTCCCTAGTGTCACTAACATGATTGCCTTGATTTAAAGGAAACCCATACCTTATAAGCTAAAGCTACTTTATTACCACCTAAAATAATTTCAGGCTTCACCTCTCACCGGTTTTATCTTAAAGAGTCAGACTTGCTAAACAAGCAAACACTCCAGCCCTTGACACTGTCTGCAAGGCACAGTCACTACCAGAAATTCTACACAGAAGCATCCCAGACCATAAAATCCAGGGAAGTGCTGTTCCTGCTACTAAAGCAAGAGATGTTCGATCTTTTCAGTGAGGTGCTTGAACTTGCCCTGAGTCAGAAGGATTATTTCCTAGAATCCTTCTTAATTTACTCTCCTCCTTTTGAAAAAGATACTGAGCTGAGTCTACCCTGCAAAGAAGGTGGTTTCTCATAGTGAAGGAGGAAACATGCAACATCAGGACTGTAG
Source organism: Rhea pennata (assembly GCF_028389875.1). Taxonomy (NCBI): domain Eukaryota; kingdom Metazoa; phylum Chordata; class Aves; order Rheiformes; family Rheidae; genus Rhea; species Rhea pennata. Next base: position 9,077,446 of record NC_084680.1, read on the forward strand.
TAAACCTCTCAATGATACTCCCCCCAAAACTCTACTGCGAATATACGTGGGGCTACTAAATTAATGACATAGTTTATCATTGTCATTTTCACGTGAGTATTACTTAATGTTGAGCTGCTCCATCCCTACTTTGGACAATCTTCCCCCTCAAAAAGAATAGGTAATTTCAGTCTGAAAGTGTATTTTTTGTGGTTTCATTGTGGCGTTTTTGACTACAAAGGACTTTCTACCTTGGGATTCCTTGGATTTGTCTGCATGTTATGATAAAACACAATGGGTTCATTCACAAAACAAAACAAGTTTTTACGAAACAGAACGTGCAATAAAAGCGCAAGAAAGAAAGAAAAGAGAAAGAGAGAGAGAGAGAGAGGTATCCAGAGGAGAACTTACCCCGCGCTTTAGGCTCCTGAAGCAGTGGATTTTAGGTTTGGAGGTCATGAACTCGTTGAAGCGATGGGAGAGGGGTTCCTTTTGCTGCTTGGGAGACTGGGGGCCGTTGGGAACAGCAGAGGGTGAGGCAGAGGCAGGGGGAGGAGGAGGGGGCTGATGGGGGGATGTTAAAAGGGACATAAGCTACGTATAAGAGATGGAGAAGTGACAGAATAAAAACCAAAATAAAAAGATAAAACACAAAACGAAAATAAGCATCAAAAACAATATTTGAAATCAGAGGAAAAAAAACAATTAAACAAATAATTAAATATTAAAGGCCATGGTTCAAAAGAGGGAGGAAAGCAGTATTTAAGAGTTGTGTTAAATGAAGAATGTGCTAAATGGGAGTTTTTAGTAAATGATGCAACAGAAGAGTAATACTAAGTATTTTGACAGGAAGCTCATGCAGACTTTTCCATGCAACGCTATCCCCACAAATTGCCCTGTCCTTGCTCTGTGGACGGCTCAGAATAATGCATATGGATAGAGCTTTCAAATACCTGAATTTAAATGGATCAGATAAGGAAGGTACCTGAGTGCCCAGTAGCGTTTCTATTATCTGGAAAACAACAAACCACATTCCTTCCTGCTTTCAAATCATACCTCTAACGTGCATCAAACTTCACTTTTAAAAATTATTCTATGAATTTGCTCAGGAGCTGTTAGTCCTGTTTTTTGCTTCTGGCTACACTGATGTAAGCACCAGAGAGATGAGTTCTCTCATAGATGCCCAATATAACAACCCATTTTGATCAGGTATATTTTTGTACTCACTGATTAGTGCAAGCAGCTTGATAAGGGTCAGAGCAACAAGGGTGAGATTAAAAAAGTGAAGCTACTCTAGGCTTGCATCAGTGTTACTGAGAACAGATTTAGTCCAGTCATCCTGATACATTCTGGTAACCCCAAGTAAATGGCTGCCATGCATTATGGTGTAAAATGTGACAATGAAATGGTCAAGAAAATGAACACATAAGTTAACACGTTTCTTTTTGTAAAAGTCAACTGCTTAGTTATGCTCAGTTAGTTATGCTAAACTAAGAATGAATCACAGCAAGTCCCTGTTCCCAGCCACCCAGCTGCTGAACCCACTACAAAGACTGAAAAGACAACGCAAATGAAAAGCCAAGGAGAGTTTTAGAAGAGTCGAAACAGTAATGCCACATGAAAGCTGCCCAAAGGTAACAATGTTAGTTAGCACACATGGCACTATGAAAGCAGTATACAATTCCTTCTCTGAGTTAGGAAGAGAAATGGACCATGGCAAAGACATCACAACTAAAGATAAATAAATATACAAACAGCAACATAATTAAAAAAATTGTACAGGAAAAAAAATTAAGATATATAAAAAAAATCTTTAAATAACCAAAGACTACAACAAAACACCATATTAAGACATTAGTTATTAATTTTCTGAAACTATTCTCTTTAAGAAAAACTGCAGTTGCCAGGATTACTAAACAAGGCAGAAGTTATTGCCTGCAAATATACTACCACCAAACTGAAGTCTGCAATTTAGTACCTTATTTTTCTTGATGAATGGCCATAACTTGCCCTTGGATTTGCCACCAAACTTCGGCTCGGATTTCCCATCCCCTCTGGAATTTGAAAGGCTGGATTCAGAGACAGTCCGCTTCATTGGCTGAGTGAAGTCCTCAAAGTCAATATCTCCTGGAGGCTCAAACCCCGATTTAAAAGCTTCTATTACCAACTGTGAATCCTAAAATGGGAGAGATGTAAAGTGTAAACATTTCATATGAAGGCTGTCACCAGATTGGTGGTATAAGAGAAAAGTACAAGGATGACAACACCCATCTGTATTGGAAACAATGTTCTCAGAGAGCACAGTCCATTCCCTGGGGAATGAACATCCTTCTAGAGCTCAGAATCAAGACAAAACTCCCCACTTTCTGCTCCAAGTTCAGTGCACTTTTTTTTGGACCTATTTCACTACCATGATGTACTTCAAAAAACAGTGAGCAAGCACATCATCTTACTGAAACAAGGTACTCTGCTGTGTAAAGCTTAATACTCCCAGATACTACAGGGACGAATGCAATTAAAAAACCCAAACAAAACACCATACTCAACCACCAACACCCTCAAACAGAACAAAGCCTCCAACTTATGTCAATCAGAATATATGGCAATTAGGAGCAACTATGGCTACAATCTCAGTTTCATGACGTATCTCTAAAAAAAAAATCTTCTACCAAAATTAAGCAGGTGAGCTTTGTTCTCAAATAGTCCATTATTCCTGTTATGAAACCCTAGTTCATTTTGCAAAAGTACCACTGAGAGCAATCATTACTTAAAATACCAATAGTTAAAGAGGGAGAGGAATAAACTCTAAGGACATAAAAAATATGTCCTTAACCATCATCAGAGGATGAGTCATTGTAGTTAACTGGAGATGATACTGAAGAAGGGTAAACTTAGGTCTCCTTATTCTAGTCTTCCACTGAGTTGTCATCTGACAACATAGTGATTCTGTTCCCCTTTGTTTTGGTTTCTCACACAAATATCAGTATTATTATACAACTATCTTTCAAAGGCTTTTTTATGTTTATTGGTGAAAGTGACTAAGAGCTTGTATCTGATGGGAGAGCGTAGAGAAGAATGAGGCCAGATTCTTCTCAGCGCTGCCCAGTGCCAGGACAAGAGGCAACAGGCACAAACTGAAGCTCAGACAACTCCATCTGAACACAAGGGAAAAAGAAAAAAACAGAAAAAAAAAAGAAAGAAAGAAAAAAAAAAAAAGTATTTCACTGTGAGGTGGCTGAACACTGGAACAGGCTGCCCAGAGAGGCTGTGGAATCTCCATCCTTGGAGATGCTCAAAACCCAGCTGGGCTCGGTCTTGGGCAACTTGCTCTAGTTGATCCTGTTTGAGCAGGGACGGTTGGACCAGGTGGTCTCCAGAGGTCCCTTCCAACTCTTCCTCTATTAAAGTCGCTTACCCTTTTGGTTTTATTAGGAGCACTAGAGGCAAGTGAGCCATACACTACATGCAGTGGTTTTGCCTTTTTTTTTTTTTTTTTTGGGGGGGGGGCAGGTATTAAGGAACACAAGAGCACTATATTGTTTTTTTCCTGCTGAGACCTACAAACACAATTAATTATACATAAATTCAGACTCAGACTTCAGCTCAGAAAACGCATTTAAACCTAACGGTCCCAGGAAAAAAAAAATAACACACTTATGACCTATTTGACTTCCTGGGAAGAAAGTTTTCTACGTTATACTTTAACAGTTTTCACTCAAAGATCATTAGAAAAATTGTGCTACAACAGGCAGATATCTCACGAGCCTCTAGAGAAGACCACAGCCATCCTGTTCAGAAAAAAGGGTGAATTTGCCATTTTGAAAGACTGATTGTATCTGTAGATAAAAATAGCATTCACAAAAAGTTGAGTGATTATCAACATATTCAGAGGCCAGGCTTTAAGCAAAAAGAGATATAGGAAAAGTTTTGTAAAAGCATCCAGGGGACTGCGAAGCAAATTAAGGCCTGGTATCCTCAGTCTATCAGGTACACTGTAAAACTCAAACAACTTTTAAGGGAAGTACACCACTTTATTTCGTCCTAGTTTGACATTAAAACTTCCTTAACTCTAAATATTTGAAGAGATATTTTAATAAAAATCATGAAAATAAGGCCAAGAAGGAAGAGAGAAGAGACCATAAATAAATAAAAACAAAGTTACATTAAATATTCTGCTGGTATCTTATCCTATGCTTAGAGCCTTTCTTTTTTTCCTCTTTTAATTGTATGGTATTCCTTCTATTTAGTCAAAAACATCCTTCCACTACAATGGGGCTAAAAATAACCAGCATGCACTGGTTATGCATTATCAAAAAGAGATAATGTCATAACAGGAACTTTCAAGTCCATAACAAATTAATTCTATCTGCTGCTAGAGCTTTCAGAAGCAAATTCTGCATTGGTTCACTTAGCAGTCACTACAGCTTACCCTTGAAATATGACCTCTGCTTTGCCTGAGCTGTTATAAAAAAAGGAGATGGAAAAGTAGTATATTAGAAACAGAGCTAACCAGTACTCCCAGCTAAACTCTGACATCTTCCACTGGTATTAGTGGGAGTTTTACATGCTTCAGAGAGGGCATAAAGCAATCCTATTTAAACAGTTGCAAATGGAGTAAGCCTAAAAGTTTGGCTGTTTTGCAAGTTGGCATGAGGCAATACTTTTCCTTCTTTGCAACTTAAATAATACAAAATATTTTCCATTTATCATTTTGGTTTTAATACCATCCAATGAAACAGGGGCTCCAGAAAGAAATGATTTCCAAGTTCCTGCTAGTACCAATAGAGGGAGGGAGCACACAGCTGGTGATGGAAAAGAGGCCTGTTAGCAGCCTGCACTTCCAAAGCTTTAATACAACTATACAACTTCATTCTTACTTGCTATTACAGCAAGTAAGTTCTGATGCTACAGATCACTGGAGTTCATAGATGCAGTACAAATCCCACCTATGTGAGGCTCAAAACAGAATGTAAAAAAAGCTCAGAGATGCCCAGATGAAGTGTAAAGTACTGCCTATTTTTTTTAATTATTTATTATTTTTAAACAGTAACCCCTTACCATCAGCTGGTAATGTTTTACTGGCAATGAAAAACATTGCAGAACTTATTTTTTTAAATCCTTCCAGCTAGAGCTGACTCATTGTTCAATACACAAGCTAAAGTGGTAAAGTGCTAGGATGAGAGCTTTCCCTGTAATTGTTTTCTCTCTGACCAATATATCCCCTGTATTTGTTATTCCACCTAAGGTCCTAGCTTCTGAATTGGAGCTAATGCATGAGGAGCAGAGCTTTCATTTACCCTCTCCCCTTCTTCAGTAATTCTGAATGTGATTTTTCTGGGTGGAAAAAGTGAAAATGAAAACCAAGAACATCAGTCAAGAGCTAAGAAAGAACTTCAAATAAGTCACTGCCTTGTATCAATTTCATGGTTTGTAAGGTCACTCATACACTTCACATTTGGTGATATTACAGTGGTGTTTTCCCAGCTGGGAAACACACATCTGTGTGGGCCCAGAATTTCACACAATGCTTCCTGCACAGCAGGCTCTTGGTTTTACTCACTGTTGTGCTAGCTATATTATCACCAGCTGTCCTTGCATTCAGCTTTCCTGGAATATGACCTCATATTCAGAATGGACTACAGCTCAGATCTAGTTAGACTTTCCTACTCAAATTATTCCAAGCTTAACAAAGATGAATAAAGGAGATAACCTTCAATTTGAACCTTTTCAGGAGAAGGAGAAACTTTCCTGTAAGCTGGAGAGTACCAAAACTTGCTTCCTAAATTTTAAGATGTGAGATGGGACTGGCTGCATCACTGCATAAAGCAGGATCAAATTTATCACCTTCTCTGTTTCTAGATTGCAACTGCTACTTTGCGAATGCTACAATGTGCATCTACGGCGACTCCTACAAAGTAGCAGGAGCTGCAAAAGGGCAGAAATAGGCATCTCTCTTCTACAGGAACCAAAGAGGTTAGAAACATCTGTTCTAGTAGATGAAAAATTCTTGATGATATTTAAGAAAAAAGAACCCTTTTGTGGTTTTCCAGTGTTTTCCAGATAGAATATGCTAAACTCTTGATTGTTCAGATGAGATAAATTTTGTTAAATACATTTTTGTTAGCACAGTGTTTACATGGTATTTAATTGTTGTTGATGCTCAAAACCATCTTGTTCTAATGTCACTTGTGTGCGCACACACACACCCCATCAATTTGACATACTGCAAGCGAGGGAAAAGAACCAACTTGAATGTAAAAATTCATCTTCATTCAAAAATCTAGCTTAAACCTTGGGTGTTTCACTGAAGGTCTCCTTAAAGGTTTCAAGCAGAGTGCAGGCCTAGGTACGAAACTAACTGTAGCAAGATTTTCATCATGCAGTGCCAAAAACGGTACCCAAACTGTACCCCAAAGGGGTACACTGTTCTAATATGCATTTCAGGGTCTCATCTCCCCCTTCTCCCACGCCCCCTCAAAACCCAGTAACTTTCATATTCCTTGGCTTTCCATTCCCATGCTGCTCTGTGCGAGAGCAACTGCTAAGCTGAAAGTAGCGTATCCATTTCAAACCCTCAGCCTAAGGCTTATGCCGCCAATTATCTGCAGTCTCCAGATTCTGGGCAATGAACAGCACAGAAAGGATTCCAGTGAAAAAGACGTATGGGAAATTCAAACAGTCAGCAAGACACATGCTGTTTGTATTTGAAGCACTAATGTGATCCATGAAAAGGGTTGATAGAGCAGGCAGACACTTCATTTACAAAGGGAGCAGATCATTTTGAAAACTGAATAGAAAACTTATTTGCCCTTGTGCTGACTGTACATCAGGAAACTCTTCATCAGTCAATACAGTTTTGTTTTACTCCTACAATAATGTTCAGTAAGTCTCAAATCTTCAAAGAAAGAATTTACTGTAAAGTAGTAAATTATGCTAGTTATATTCAACTATTTATATAGCCAACATTGTAAGTACTTCCATTATTATAAGAGCAGCAGAAATACAGATGTTTCTGCAACATTCAATGTCTGACCATTATGAAGAAAATTCATCTGTATAAGAATTGGCGATGATCAGGTATCTGGAATGATGTGCACCACTCTCCTTATTCTATGAAGAAGCCGGTTTTTCAATAACAGTATCTCAAGAAGTATTAACTCTACTGAAAGAAGAAAGTATTTCTAAAAAAAAAATGGAAAAAAGTAATATGGCAGTAGTTGCATTCCTGCACATTAAGTAGATTTGGGAAATAATCCAAGGCATGAGACACTCACTGCATGAGACAAAAGAACTTAGGACAATAATCTGTCTCTTGTTCTAGTTCTATGATTTCAGAGCCCTCATACTGTGACCTGCACCCAGGACTTAAGTCTCCATACAAAGTGATCAGCAGAAAAGATGGCAATCAACAATTCAAACAATGCAACACTTACATTCTTGTGATCAATTGATTCTGCTGCCTTTGTTATTTCATCCAGACACTTTCCAATGATGGGGATCACTTGGCGGTCAACCTCTGCAAAAGTTTTCATGGATTCACCTATCCTCACGATTCTTCTTTCTTCCATTTCTTGTATTTTCTAGAATGTTACATTTGATTTTGATCAAATATCGAAAGTAATTTCAGTTTCAATCAATCTCTCCCTAGCATATATCAGCTCCTTTTAAATTTGAGTTAAATACATTTTTAAAAACAGCCAGACTAGGACAGTTTTATCATGAAAGCAGCAATTTACATTATTCCTGCAAACATCAAAATATTATTCTCAAAGCATTCTCTGTGCTACTATAACTTGAAAGTTAATTGAAAAATTCTTATGTTAGAAAATGCTGATTGGTCAAAACCCCCACCTTAGACTTTTGTAAGGATGGCTCCTAAGGCTTTTCATGAAAAAGCTTTCCAAGGATTATGTGTTTTGTGACATGTTCTGAAAGATTATATTTTTCATTCCAAGAGAGAATCCAAATGATCAGAAAACCTAACATCCTCCCCACTCCACCCCCCAGAAGGTGATTCTTGCTTTGCAGGTAGTCCTATACATCATGTATTGTTTACACTAAATCTCAACACACACTCCCTGCTGGTCACCAGATTCAGTGTGGTGATCCCCACTATCTATTCCACAGACTTGCAGTTTAGAACACAGGGCAAGTGGATGTGGCATAACACACTTACGACAGATTATAACAGAGGACCAAAGGGCATGAGCAAAACCTGCCTGTTTCACATTAGACTGTAGGAATCTGATGGAAAGTTGTCAAATTTAACAAAAAAGATCTGCATAACCTTGAAGGAGCCAAAAGCCAACAAAAACAAAATGCTACAATTAAAGGAAACAACAGACACCATTTTCTAAAAAGTAACCATTATTTCAGCACTTAAAATACTAGAGCTTTCTAGTGCAAAAAGGATACTTCTGCAGAACTTTCAGCATACTTACCTATAAATCAGAGTGCTTATCAGATTTAGTATTAAATACACAAATACTGAAAGTAGTCTGCATGTAATGCCAGGAATAATTTATCTCAAAATTATGATTTGAAAGATCATGAAGTGAATAAGTAGATGCATTTATAACTAAAAATTTCAAGTTATAAATAAGAAAATGTCTATTTGCTGTATAAATATCAGTTATTTCTGATCAGATGATAAACATGCAACAACTTCTCTCTTGGAGAGGTTATATTTTCCACTTCTTGAATCTCATGACCCATTACAATGGAACAATCATTTAGGACCTGTGTTCCACTACATTACTCTCTCTTTATTCAAGCACAAACTCAGATCTTAAGTCAATATATATCTGATGGCTTTTTTGTTCTCGCTCTACAGTCTGTCCTAAGCATCTGAAGACATAATCAGCAAACTTAAGCCCTGACATTCACTATCACAGAGTTACTGTCATTTAGATTAAACATCTGTGAAGTCTGGTTTGAGAAGAGGTTAGAAAGGACTGTGAGGCTTTACAGATGCAAGGATACCCAGCTGACTTCTCCAACAACGCAAATAGTGCTCTCATTCCCCAGCTGCACGGACACAAGAGTTTAATAGAACAAGACTGTGAAGAACTCCAAAAAGACTACTGTAATCTGTTGTGACAATCCAATGTCTTGTAGTTCATATATTACTGATCACTTGGTATCTAGTTTAAGAGATGGAGACAATTTATCACACCAAGCTCTCTAGCTCTTGGATTGGTAAATTGCAAATAAAGTTTGCTAATGGAGAAAAAACTGACATAAAAGGAGGACAGGGTTACAGAACTGGACCAATGTGCAATACATCCCTCTCTCCTCCTCACAAGAAGAATATGGCCTACTCATGAATGCTGCCAAAGACACCCACCTGGAAGATATTTGGTATGTGTGTGTAGTAATGATCATGCTGCTCACTGTTGAACTTCTGTAGAGTTGAAGAGTATTCTGCTTTGCTGTCTTCTGCCATTTGATGTCGCAGTTGGGCTTGCTGTCTTGCCTAAAGAAATGCCAAAACAAATTCAGAATTTGTATTGTATGGAAATAAATTGTACTGCATTGCTCCTAGTGTTGCTATCCTTGCCAACAGGCCATTCAGAAACATTAGCATATGGGGCTCTGAACACTTCCACTTCTGATTTATTGCCATTTTCTGTTATCTGTTTCATCTGCTTCAAGCTTAAGGATCCAGTGTGCACTGCTGGACTTTAGTCCTCATTCTTCTGTCAAATGTAGCACAGCTTTGCCCTCTGTTAAACTGGCATATATGTCTGCCTTTAAAATTCAGAAATTTCAATTAAATCAGTGAAAATGTGGCATATGGAAAACTTGTGTTCCTAATTTGCTTAAGTAGTAACACCTCTCATCTCAGATGTACCCTCAAAATGAACATTTCTCATCATTTTCCATCTATATTAAACAAACAGCAAGTCCTTCTGCGAGATCTGTGACCAAAAACAGTCCATTTCCCCAACTAGCATGGCTCTTATTATGCTTGGTGTCTACTGATTTTTGCTTTTGTTACAACATGTCATTTCCACGAACCATTTTGTATTCCAAGAACCACCTCTCTTTCTACTACACCTAAAACACAATAAAAAAATATTGCCTCCCCCCCCCCCGCTTATGGGCTCAAACTTTCTGCATATTATGGACTCTTCTCACTCCACTTAATGCCTTGTTGGATGGCACCTGCTTTTTTCAAATGAACTACTTGCCTGTTGGCTAGCAGTATTTTTTGGGGGGAAAAGGGAAGACAGAAGGATGAGGAGGCTGTTTTTGTCTTATTTCCCATTATTTAGCACTTCACCAAGGCAGAACACCTTAATTCATGCTACCACAGTGCTGTCTGCAAAGTTCCTGTATCTACACTTCCCTGAAAAGGGCTGGCACGAACTGCACAAGGAAAGGGGGACCTGAGCAGCAGCCAAAACACAACTCCTTTCCTATTTTTACCTACACGGATGATTTGCTTTGCTACCCAGCCTAACATAGCAGAGCAGCGGGCAATTAACCTCACTTCTTTCCCTGGAACAATCTGTCCCTGAGTGACCCTTTATATATTGTCAGATCTCTCTCCACAATTTTTCTTCCCAAGGCCTTGTGTCATCTGTTTCAGTGCCCAGTATTATTCCTTTGCTGTCTCTCCATCTGTTTATTTTAGCTGCCTTCTTCCTTGCTGATGGCCTTCAGACAGAAGCTCTTCCTTCTCTTTCCTTTCTGCACAGCTTCCTGCACCCATGTGCCTTCGTTCCCCATTCTGCGTTCACTTGTTGAAGCTCCCTCTCCCACTTGTTCACAGAGCTCCCGTTCAGCCAGCCAGAGCGCTGTGGCTCATTACGCTCTTATGTGGCCCTTCGCCACCTCGCACGCTCCCCCGTCCCAGCAGAGCCTGTTCCAGGGCTGTAGAGCAAACGCTCACTCCAGGGAGGTCAAGGGGAGCTTCGCCTTTGATTTACAAGGCCAAATCCCAGGCCCGCTTAATCTAAACCCTCCCGTTCACACTAAGTTTTCAGACAGTCAATGAAGCCTCCTCACCTACTGTTGTCTACCTAACTCTGGACCAGTGCCGAGAATACTTCTTGAACGCTACCTTGCGATCATTCCCTCAATCCCAGAATAAATCCCTTTAAGAAAAGACTGCTTTAAAAAATCATTTAAAGCATTCTTGGATGTTTCAGGGAAAACAGTTCGAGAAATGACATTAACATACTCTAAGAAGGGGGCTGCCATTAAAAACTGTTCAGAATTGGGTTATCATCTCAACTGTTCCAAGCAGACAATAGTTTCCTGACAATAAATCCTTGAAATACCAAATCATGGAACATTTTAGTAACTATAACTGGAAGGTATCAAATTCTGCCAGAAGGCTTCAAATCTCAATTTTAAAGAAATAGGTTTCCCTCCCATTTGCCCAGCTCACACATCTCACCTAATAACTTATTTCACCTTAATTCAGCTATTGCTTTTGCCAGCAGTCAGTTGCAGGAATTTCCTAGATCCCCTTCATATTCTTTTTACAAAAAGAGTAATTCAAGCACAGTGAGAAAATTCTAGGTACAGGGTGCATAAATGGAGATGAAATAGTAGCATCAAATGGAAAAGACTGACTGTAACCAGGTAAATGAACCCCCAAAAGTCCCACCAGGATTTTTAATTGACCACTAACTCCCGTAAAGGGAGCATATAAAACCTCAGAAAATTTACCTGCAACAATGAAATTTCAAGAAAACATATCCTTTTTTTTTTGTGTGTGCCTAAGTGCTACATAATTTATTAAATTTTCTCATCCACACACTTGTATGAGCTACGTTGAACATGAGCGGAAAACAATACAGCTTTGTACAACAAACAAATATACCAGCAAAACAAAGTCAGCCATGGAAAGTCGGACAGCTGTAAGAGTAACGTACAGTTGTCTCCCAACCCCTTCCTCAGGACTCAGCTGCTACAGATCAATATTCATTTGTGAGGCCCATTCTCTTCAGCTACCTAAGAGCAACCCATTGTTTGAGCTGACTCTGTAGAAGGCCCAAGCCCACTTCTACTAGCTGGTGGGCCTTTTTTTTTTTTTTTTTTTTTTTTTCCCTCTCCTTTAAAACAGTACAAGTCAGGAATTTGCCCCACAACTCTATGGTTGAAACAGAAAAACAAGAAATCCGTTATTACACGTTTCAAGCCAGATCCTGCAAACATTAAGCTATCAGAGTTCATTCACATGAACATGCTCGTTGGCTGGATATGAGCAAGGGAACTCGGACCTAAACATATACAAGAGTAGACTCTCAGTTTCCAAAACTATCTTAACTGGCCCCAAATAAAAGGAGACAGTAGATGAGTAAGTAAAACTGGGCACATTCCAAAAAACAAGAATTTTGTATGAGAGTTCCAGTTATGTTTTGTTTCTCCTGGCCATTTTATGCACTTGGCAAGCTAGAAACAGCTCAAATATTTTTCCAGTGAGACATTTTGATCTTAAAATAAAAATATAAAAAAGCCTGGAATTTTTTGTATTACTTCATTGAATGTGTCACTTACTCTAACATCATCACTTTTAGTATTAACAGAATTTATTTTACTGCTAGGCTCTTGTACTCTGTTGGAAGCACAGAATGAAAAAATAAGATGGCGATGTTAAGTTTGAACACAGAGTAACAGATGCAGCAGCCTAAGGCTGCATGGAGTTACAGGAGCTTTATGGAGGGAACAGAATATTTTAGGAGCAATTTATAGTTGAGCTTAACAGAAAATAAACACCAAATACAATTTTGTCTTCTTTACTGCTCTTTACTGCACGTAGATGACTTCAGAGAGAGTATTTTTTAAGGCTTCTTGGAATTAACCTTAAAATACTTGATCTCAATGGTATTTTCTGGAGGGCAAGGCTTTGGAATAGCCAGTTTCTAGAGAACCAGACCATGACTCCAGATATGGGAGAACGACACTGTCATGCGGCTTTCAGTCAACATCCTCTTTCCTTTTAGGCAGACAGGGAGGACTGAGGAAGTGCTCAGGTTTCCAGCACCGCATACGAAACCACAATCCAGATCTTCCACAGACAGCCAGATTTCCTCTCAGCTGTAAGGGACATGTCAAGACTAGGTATTTGTCATGCAACAAGAAACATCCACTCCCCCTTTTAAAGGGGGGAAGGATGAGGTTACCTTTCTGTGTCTTGGAAAAAATCAGAAAGCAGCACATACATTCAAGGGATTTGGGGAATTCACTCTCCAAGAGTAAACCTGTAGTACTTACTACAAGAAGAAAGGCAGTTTACTTTCAAATTTCGTATTTAGCCTGAACCTACCTGTCACTTGTAAAACATATGCGTGAAAAATGTGGCAGTTTGGCAACATGATGCAACTTTGCAGGGATAGCCACTGTACATGAGGGAATGTGTCTGAAGAATTACTAACAGTGAAAGTTCTCAACAGTCCTTCCAAACATGCAGTACTATACAAGCCTTATATATTGACCTGAAATCAAAACTAATTATTTTGCCTTTGACCAGAGCTCACAAAAGTTAATAAATTAGAGAAAGAGAATATTCCTTTATGACTAGCATTGCCAATCTTAGAGGAGTGAGAAAATGCAGGCACATTGCCATGCATAACATGATGCTTCACAGAATTAAAAAGCCCAAATTGCTGTACTATGTTACTCGCATACACCTTCCTCCCCCCCCCCCCCCCCCCCCGCCAAAGTCATGTTCTATGTGAAGGGAAATTGGCGATCAAGTGCAGCATAAATTGGGGGGGCTACACTTTCTGCCATTTCAGTCTACAACAATGATAAAAAATGAAGGGTATCTTCTTGCTGAGAACAATTTTCTAAGACACATTCCAGAAACAGCAGCAGGATCAATAGACACACTGTCTTCTGGGTTTACACAGACAAAAAATGCAATTCCTCAAGGCTGTTGTGGTGGGAGTGATATGAATAACTGAAAAGGGCAGAAAAAAAGCTTTGGCTACTATTCATCTGATCCACACTGAGTGGAACAGTTCAACTTCTCAGCAATTACTCTTACCCAGAGTGGCAGAGTTTCCAGACAAAACTTTTTTAGTGAAGCTTGCTTTCTTTTTTTCTCCCTGTCCCCTCCCCTTAAAAAAGAATAACACTTGGACAGCATGCGAGACAGATCACTGCCAGGCCACTGCCTTCCAGAATAGGCCCGTCTTTGGTTAAAACCAAGATCAGACTAAAATGCAAACAGACAAAAAAAGACCTCCCCCCACACCCCCCCCAAAAAAAAAAAAAAAAAAAAAAAAAAAAAAAAAAAAAAAAAAGCATCCAAATCTTTCAAAACAAGTTAATGATAAAAGCAGACTCAGAAACACTTCACCAATTTCAGGAATGCTTTCAATTGCTTCCAGATTTTTTCAGCTGCAGCCTCTGGTCCTGCCTACACAGACACTCTCACATAGTTGCTCACTGCCACCAGCAGGCATTGTCCCCAGTGGGGCGCCTCCTGGTAGCAGCAACACTGGCAGCATTTGCAGAATCATTACGAATAGTGGGAATTCTGCCATGGACTTCAAAACAGGGCCAGGATTTCAGGCTCTGATTTACACAGCCTCCAAATCAAGCTCCATTGTTTACTATTTTGCAATAATCAGTCTGATCTCTCTGAGCTGGCAAGCAAAAAAAGGCTTTCAGGAAAACAAATTTTGAAACAAGAAAAAGCAAGGAAATAGAATGGGGAGTGCAAAAGAAGAGGTGGGAAGAAGAAAAAAGGAAAACGAAAGATCATTATTTTCAACGCTAGAAGGGATGGAAAAAAGTCTGACAGTCTGTGTATTCCTGAAATCACTTGGCTGAATATAATATACAGATGAGCAAACAGCTGACAGGGAATGGAAAGTCTTCATGATCAAACCTCAGGAAATGCTATCTATTGCACTAGCATTCCATGTAATTCTGCCAGATTATATAAGCGCACACTAACAAGCGAAATACTAGAGTAATAAAACATTGTGGAAGCACCTTTAAAAAAGTGTGTGTGTATATATTTTGCAACAAGGACTCACCTAACTATCAGTCCTATACTCATCCAACTAGTTCTGTAGCACGATTACAAACACAGCTGCTAGCTGATTAACAGAGTCTGACAGCTGGAGGTTAACTTGAACTCTTAAGCAAGCCAGCCCAAGACTTGGGATGCTTGGCTTTAGATCTTAGTTCTGCCACAGACTCCCTTGCAAAAATTTCAGTGCTTCATTTCCCATGTATAAAGCAAGGACACAGATATTTCTTTTCTATCATGTCCAATTTATCTCATCAATTTTGTTTGCAAAGTGTTCAGCACAGTCTAAAGTTACGTAATGGTCCTCTTACATAACGAAGTAAGAACAGCAGCAATTGCCACTGTGGCATTTGTCCAAAAAGTGCCACCACCAAATATACTGTTTGAAGGCCATAATGAATTAATTATACCCTGAAACCAGAAGTTTGTCTTCTTGTACAGCAGTTCTAATGCCACAAAGACTAAACATGCAAATTGCCTTGGTGACCAAACTGCTGATAGGGAAATCCTTGCTTAAGTGCAGTAGCCAGCCTGCAGCTTGGAGAAATCCACCTCCTTCAGGATAGCTAATGAAAATCTGAGTTATTGCTAAAGAAAGAGGCGCTCGCACAGTCGGGGGGAGCATATGTGGAACGAAGGGAGGAGGTGAAAAGAATAGATATTTTGGAACAGGGGCTGATAAAGTTTAAATGATTTCTGGAGAGCTGTTTAGTTGTACTAACATAAGCAAATTAAACTCTGCAGTGCATAAACATATGTATTGAATATAAATAACAAATTATTCCAAGACTGTACAACAGACTGCTTAGTTCACACTTGGAATACTGGACACAGTTCTAAATCACCTTTCTCTGGTGAAGATTTTACAAATACTGCAATGCACAGTGTATAGTCAGGGCTGAAGACAGTGGCTGATATGAAATTGCTACCATCAAAGCCCAATTTTATAGCTACAATACATTTACTGTTGCACTGAACACCTTACAGAAAATAAGGCAGTAAATCCCAATGTCTTTGCTTCAGTTTTACTTGATTCGGTTCTTAGACAGGTAAGATAGCCTATTCTAATATTTTGACAGAGAAAGAATGACTACAGACTAGTTTTCCAAAGCATCTAAGCATAAACTAATTTGCATTATCTACGAATGCTTCTTATATTACGAGAGTTGATCCTTAATTCAGAAGCACCCCCTTTCCTTCCCTATTTGCTTCACAAGGTAAATCTCCCTCCCAATAAGGCTGCATTTTAATGAAATTCTCAGTCAAATTGCTATGTAGGGCATTATTGAAGTGCACTGCTAAGAGGAAATGTAAATTTGGATGGATTTCCCTTATCTTATACTAAAACTGACTGATACTTGTTCTCCTTGATCTCTTAACACTGAACACACTATCTGCATAGGATACATAAGGGTATTATTAAATTATCCTGCTACTCCTGCTACAGTTATTAACTCTTTATTTACTAGAAATCAAAACTCATGCACTAGTCATGAGTCTAAAAGGAAAACAGCTGTTGTATCGTCACTTAATGTCACTAACGGCAAGTTGTGAACAAGACTCACTATTCCAGAAATGCAAATGACTGTCCTGAGGGACTCCCTACATTCATGTACAACATTGCCCATTAGGAAGGAAGCAGTTCCAAAAGGAGATCATCAGATGGCTGCATAACGCATAAAAATTACTTTAGGATGAACACAGTGGCCTTAAATCATGTTACCAAGGCAAGACTGCACTTGAATTGATGAGAAATTTGGCCTAAGTCACAAGCAGAGTTGCAGCAGGGTTTAGCCAGTTCCATCCACAGAGCAAAAGAAAAGCAGCTGCCTAATCAATGCATGCAAAATTCACTATGCAGAGAACATGGGGAAAATCTTATTTGCAAGGTAGAAGTTGCATAAGAAATGCAGAGGCCAGGCCCTCTCGAACTACATGCTGGACTGAGCCTTATTCACCCAGCCTGCAATTTCACTGAGACATTGGTGATGCACTTTCATAAAATCACAGCAGGCAAGGAGAAGCAAAGTCCCTGGAATTATTCACTGCAATAGGTGAAAGAATATTCACCATATTAACAACAAAAATACTGTGGAGCTTTTCCAGCTTCTATCATCTTCACACAGCATTACATTTTGTGAAGTGCTGAGAAATTCAGTATACCACTATGCACTGAGTTGAAGAAGAGAAGGAAGGAATAACACAAGCCCAGTTGTCAGAGGGCAGACAACTCAGTATCTCCTGAAAAATGAAGTCCATTAAGTGGTTCAGGTGTGCAGAAGGCAGGCACTCAAAATCTCTGCCTATGCTGCAGAGTTTACTGCTGATGGTCTTAACTGACCAAAACCTTTGTGACCTACACTGCAATAACTTGGCTCTGAGCTGAAAATATCCCTCTGTGGGTCACCTGAAAGATTTCAGTGATGCACACTGTATCTTGCTGTACCATCAGCTGTCTGCTATTCTGACAGAGTGTACTGTAAATGATGTATGAAGGACAATGTTGAAGCACAGAACAGATATTTCTCTGGGGCCTACAGCTCAGGTATCCTTCATTGTAAGGCTATGTACATTCTTATTGAAAAGACTTGTGTCAGGTAGGGCAGAAGCTGCCTATAAGCTGGGAGAACAGTTTAACAATTGACAGCATAAGTCCATTTGCAAAGGCAGGAAGATTGGTTTATTCCAGGAATCTCTCTCAATAGCAGTATTTCTACATTTATGCTCAGTAAGACCTTGCCAGTGATTCAGCTCATGTCTGCCTAATGCTATGTAAGTAGAGGTATCATCTATGGCCAAGGGAGGAGATATAGACTCTTTACACAGCATTAAAATTGGTAACGAGCACCTAGGGTCAGAATAGAGAAGAGAATGAAGCTTCAGATGTCAAGTGTAAGTATCTTTCTGTATTTACATTTACCAAACAGAAAATTAGTATCTTGGTGATACTACTTTACGAGGTTTTTAAGGCTTTATGCAAATATTAAACCACTCGGGGACACAAAAAGTCTTGGACAAGGCAGGTATGATCTTATCTGAAGCTCAGAGAGCAATGGGGAAAGTTCCTAGAGTTTTCAATAAACTTAAAATTACTTCACTTGCCTCAGTTTCTCCCTTTCAAAAAAGAACAAAAACACCCCAAAACACCATAAACACTGAAAAAAAAAAAAACAGTACATCTTGATTTGTGTTTATTAATGAACTCCTAAATGTCTCAGAGACAGCACAGGAATAAAACCATACAGTTTTCCTGTTTTTAAATATGACACAGTATGAGAACAAGAAAAGAAAGCAGCAGAAGCATTTTCAAAAAAAAAAAAAAAAAAAAAAAAAAAAAAAAAAAAAAAAAGGAATAGTACAATAATTCTGCATTTTGGAGTACGTTTGATTTCAAACTGATAGCTGACTTCCAAAAGCTCAAGCAGCTATAAGAAAATAAGGAAGCAAATTGGACAGGAAAAATCTCACCGCACCAGAAGAGATGTCAGCACATCACAGGATACGAACAAAATCTTAAAACAAACTCAGTCTTTTTGGGTGCAGGTCAAAGACTTGCTGAATACACACCAGTTGAAACAAACAAACAAAAACATTCCAGAAAAAATAAAACAAAACAAGCTACATAAACTTTATAGCAAAGTCAGGAGCTTCTCACTAGGTGACAGTTAAGGTCAAATTTGCACTTCCGTGCCTTTTGCTACCTCCTAAATCCACAAAACATTTACATTAACCTTAAAACCACTTGAGGTGGAATCCTCCTAACACAACAACAACAGAAAAATAAAAATAGGTGATTAGCCATGACTTCAGGATCGCAGTACCGGGAACTTGCACACAGCTCAGTTCATGCTGCCCAAAGCTGAAGTTAACATTATTTTCTAGTAAAACAACTCTCATCTAGGACTCCAACACATGGCTGTGCTACTCATTAGCAAATGTGCAGACCCTGCCTGATACTCAGTATCTCCTGTGAAGTACCATCCTCCCCCTCAATTGCTATGCAAATCAAAAGCAGCAAAAGCACTCATCCCCTCACAGAGTTGCCACAACCACTTCCTCTTTAAAAGCAGATTCTGTAAAATATATTTTGAAACTAAACCTTCATAAAAACCAGTTGATTCCCCTCCCTCCCCACTATTGGGTGAACTCTGCACATACTCCACTGGGTACCACGTTATCCCATAAAGATGTCAGCTTTTCAGTGACTGCAGCTCTAAAGAGAGGGAACAAACAATAGAGCACTTCCTTATATGTACACTGACTCTGCACTGGTAACAGAGGCTGTTTCCCCAAATGGTCAAAAAATTAAAGCAACTCCACTGTGGTTTTTGAAAGAGAACTCCTTTAAAAGCATACATCCCACCCCCATCCAAATGAAGCTTAACTTCTGCAGTGACACCTATAAGCTTTCCCACAGCTAGCATCAACATGTTACGTAGTTCACTTGGCTTACTTACCGCCACAGTACAGCTTTTTGCAATGCACAAGTTTTCTATCTCACTGTGCTAAACTGAACTGTCAAAACATTTGTGCCAACCTGCACTGTGCGTTCACACTTGCACATCCTCTCTGCAGATGTTGGCTACTCACAATTTGAAGGCTCAGTTCAAACATGTGAAAGGGAGCTGAAGGACTCTGAACCTACTCCTCTTTGATTTTTGCATAAAGACTGTGACCATAACTGAGATCTGAACACAGCCTTTTGCTCCGTGTAACCAACACCAAAAAAGGAGATGAGAGTAAGCAAAACTAAATATCCTGCTGTCTTTTATATCCACTACCAAACTGGGGGGCCGCAAATGTGAACAAACCCATAATGGCCATAGGAGTAGCAGAGATGGCATGTACCCTACTTGCATCAAACCTGAGCTCGTTCTGCATATGCAGTTTGGTCCTCGGTGCAGAACACCTGTACTGCCCACCCAGCCCTGCCTCCAAGTACAAACCTGAGGACCTTCACCATGCTTCTGTTAAACAGTCCTGAAGCCTGAAGAAGCAAGGAGAAAAGTAATTCTTAATTTGTTTCTCTACCACTATTCTGGTTACTTAATACTAGCAAATTGTAATATCAAGAGCTATCCCTTCGGCAAGGCTATTTTAAGGGCTGGTAAGTGGCAGCTCTATCATAGAAGTTCTTGCTGTACTTCTCAAAGGCTACTACGATTGAAAGATGGAAGTGCTAGCAATTCAGAGCCCTGTATGGTTTTCCCGTGTCAAAGCATTAGGTGTGTTAGGGAGTTGCAGTTTTATATAGCTAGATATCTGTCATTATAATCACTGAAGAATTTCAATTCTGTTACTCTAATGCATGATGTGAAAAGTAGCTCTAGTGTCTTGTCATATTTGCAGGTACAAGCTAAAATAGCCAAGGTGTCAATCTCCAGCCCAAGAAATGAGTGCAACTGATCACACTGCTTGAAGAGCGCTTTGCTCAGCCAACAAGTGAATAGTACTGCCTCTGACCACAGTCAAATCATCTGCTTTCCTGGCCTGAAGGATTTTTGGGAGCAAGACTGCAGCAACCAGGCCATAAGGGGCAAGTGAAAATCAGAAGCACTACAATAGGAAGAGGAAATAAAAAGTCATCATCTTGCTTTATTTGAAGCTGAGCAGTTTCTGCATCTCCTTGGAGCAAGTCGGAGAGAGCTGCCCCCAACAGCAGTGTTTGGTTAAACAATATCCTATTCTGCACTTGGGAGTTATGTAACAGCAGTCCCAGTCACATGGGCAAGGGGAAGCAAAGAAAGGGCATTATTCACGGCCTGACATGGATGAACCCAGTTTAACACATGCACTTAGAAAACACTGTTCTCTCTGTTCAGTAATATTATTTCACATTCCACTCGTTTTGATAACCTTTTCCTTCTCCATCCACCCCACTGACTGACAGCAAAACTGGGAAGCCAACTAACGCCTTCTCCAGAGACTAGCCAAACATCACTGCTCTAGCAGAACTAAGAGAATCACTTAATACAGATAAAGCAGTTATGATCTTTCTCTGGAACAAAAAGTGCATGTGGCATTACATTTTCAACATCCCTGTATATACATTCATCCATAAAGTACCCTGGCAAACCCAGAAGGTGATGCAGAAGAAAAAAAATAAAAGAAAAGAGAGAGAGAGAGACAGACAGACAGACAGAGGTATTTCTACTTTGATACTCAGTAACACTTCTGAGGAAGTTTTCTGAGCTACTGTCCTACTTTTAATATGTGCATCTTTGATGCTATCTTCTACCCAACTTCCATGATGCTCAGCATACTAGACACATTTTAAGTCTACACAGATCTAAGGAAAAACTCATACGACAATTTCCTAGAATTGAATTAACCAAGAGTGGAATGAAGTGGACTTTTTGAAAGCAAAACCTACAAGTTATAGTGGAAATTTTGGGCTATAAAATCATTCCTTATGTATAATTTAGTTCCCCTTCCTGCTCCTGCAGCAAAAGGTCTGGCACATTTAAACTTAGGAGCGTTTTTCCCCCCTTTTCTTTTTCTCATTAAAAGGAATCCCATGTAAACTAGATTTCAATGATAAAGATCTTCGTATAAAACAGCACCTCTGACACTACAGTCTGAACCAAGAGGAGACAAGAATTTACTGTCAAAGAGTAAAATGAAGACAGAACACTTCTAATCTGCTTTCCCACACGTGCTAAATTCTACGCTGTTTCAGGGTACACATTAAAACATGCATATAATGCCATGTTTTGACCTGCTCAAGTGTACTGTTTTCTACCTATGTGAATCAAACTTTCATGGAAGACAAAACTACCCCTACACTTTGCAACATCTTGATTAGAATTACTAATCACATCTTCTGAGCGGAACAGAAGCAACTTAAACATATCTTCTGCGTTCCCGCTTTCTTAAATTACAGGGGCATCACTGGACTTGGATGTTTAAACACTGTACATCCTTCTGCACATCTGATTCTGAATCACACCAAAGGGAGAAAACACTAGCACTGAAACATTTGAATATATGTGTAAAGTTAAGCATCAGCTCAGAAGCTTTGCTGAATTGGTGTCAATGTGCAAAAGCCACATGCAGCTCTGCAACCAGACAGCAAATGTGAAATGAAAGTAAAAGCTACATGCCATCTGTGACAAACAAGAACTCCAGGATTCTCCACAACATGAAAAGCTGTTCGGCTGTAAACCCAGCATCAGAACAGGCATCCTGGAAATATCTCACTGCAACCAATGACATCAGGACATCTGAAGTGTTGCTCAACAACGCATGAAGTCTGATTCCACCTGAATTAGACAACATGTGGGTAACTGCAAGCACCTATTGTCTTGAGAAAGTCCTCAAAAGCTAGTCCCCCACAGAATCTGGGGTTTTAGGTAAAACTGATTTTGCATAAACTTATTTGGAGCCACATCAGCTGTGTTAAACTGAGATACCATTACACTGAAGAAATCTGACTGCATCTGTTTACAATTTTTATGCAAATGCAGGTCCCTGCAGATACACCTCTATTTTTTTTTTAATCAGCCTATGAACTGACTTAAGCAAGATATTAAGCCTCAGCAGGTTTATAATACCAGCAGGACTGTGGAATTGATCCTACCACATCCACATCTACAAGTAGGCTCTCCTTCCTCTGGCTTACCTTTTCGACATCTGCTTTTGTAA
The DNA here is from genome assembly GCF_028389875.1 of Rhea pennata. Classification (NCBI taxonomy): domain Eukaryota; kingdom Metazoa; phylum Chordata; class Aves; order Rheiformes; family Rheidae; genus Rhea; species Rhea pennata. The sequence continues at coordinate 9,100,070 of NC_084680.1, forward strand.
CATTGATGTCAGCATCCATCTTCTCAAAATACTGCTGTGCTCTATCAGCTTCTTTACAATCACGTTCAAACCGCCTTTTACTCTGAAAAAGAAAAATACAAGTCTTCGCTTTGAAAAAGAAACATTATTTGAAGAAAAAACAACAACAAAAAAACCCCAAACCCCAGAAAAACTAAAAAGCAATCCTGTCCCTAAACTGGTCTGCTGCAACTATTGTAAGGAGATTTTAAGACTAGCTTGTTGATATTGGCATACAAAAAAATTGCAAAAACAAAGTTGCCATAAATACATTTTTCGCTCTAACCTTCACACATCATCAATGCGTGATGCGGTTTCCCTATTAACATCAACATCTCTTCTGCTGTAGTCTACCAAATCATTTTTTTCCTACATTCACCTCCCTCATTTTTAGAATACACAACAAGCAAGCTACTAAGATGCACACATTTGTGAGAGGGACTTCGAGTTACTATTGTCTCCTCTCCTATCCTTTTCTCCACTTACATTTTCTCACATGCTCATGCAACAAATGCTGAGGCCCAAATTCAGATGTATTTACTTTTGAGGAACAGTACCTTAACCTCGAGATGATCCTATTCCAAGTATTCAAGCAGTAGAAAGGTATTCAGCTTATAAAGAAATATCTAAGCAGGACCTTAGGGACTCTGCATTTCCAGGAATGCTCAACACACTTTTCAAGTCATATCAAATGAAATGCTACTCGTGATAAACACAGATCCTGGGGAAAGCCAAATGTACCATTAAATCAGACTCTCTCATGTCTCTCATTTTATTTAAGACAGCAGGGTTTTAAGTATCACATTTCTTCAGTTTTCAGACCTTTTATTCATATACTCTCCTTTTTCAAATGTCATCTTTGGAACCATGTCTATGAAAACAGTATAAAAATGGTTTAAATGCCACATCTCAGAAGTTTCCACTTACTGCTTCAAGTTGTTTCCAGCAAGTTTCAATATGCTGTTGTGCCTTTCGGCCATCATGGAAGTGCTGTTTAGAAAAAATAAAGAAAAGAAAAAGAAAACATTTTGAACAACAAAAGAACAGACAGCCAATTATGCTCAAGGAGCTCTAGAGATAAAACAGAAATTATTCTGACAGCTGTGTTCTGCAGCTCTGGAAAATTGAGCAGGTGTATGATGACTATCTAATGTCTCAGCAGACTGCAGATGTATATTTGCATCAATTATAGTGGTTATTTAGACAAAGTCTAATTAATCCCTTTAGCAATTCTACCTTGTATTGTTCAGTGTAACTTGTAATTATTGGTTTCCTATACTGTGAAATCTTAAGTACTTTTATCTGAAGAGGATAACTTTAGTTACTGACTGAACACTAGAGCTGAATTAAAATCTCTCTCTACACAGAATTTACTAAGATGCCACTGATTGACATATTCTAGCAACTGATGTTTGCCCTGATTTTCATTCAGTCTCAACATGAAAAATCTCTTCTTCCTAGTTACTTGCTGCCTTTGTGAAGCTGGTTATTTGTTGAAAGGTGTTCAGTACCTTGCATCCCTTCAGATACCTTCCCCTCCCATACCTTAAGATGCACATATACATTAAGGGGCTATATAAGTTCTGAAATGTCAGCTGCAAACTAAATGATAATGTTCTTTAAAACATAGGAACTTCTTACATGAACAGTGTACAGCTGCCTTTTGCAGCAAAAACCTTTTAGTTAGTTTTAAAAAAAAACTTAGTTCTTACATGATGCTCTTAATTTAAGAACCTAATACACTTTAAATATTATTCTCTCTATCTTCTAAATGCCTCACTTTTCCTGAGGAGAAGCAATTTGTTCAAGATCACTGTGTGAGTCAATGACAGCTGTAAATAGAGACCACGAATTCTAATGTAGTCCCCAGTTGACTGCTAGAACAGGCTGCTCTGCTTACAAAACATCTTTCAAAATAATTAATACAGAAAAACTAATAATAGGAAGAGAGAGAGCCTTTTCCACTGTATTATTTACTGGCAACCAGGTTATTTTATTCAAATACAAAACAGTTTCACGCAGTAAGCTTAAAGCTATAGGTTTCACACTGCTAGATAGTCCCACAATTCACCAAAATTCATACATCCTCAGGCCCATGCATCACTCATTACATACATTTTATACTACATGGTATCAGTCTGTTACATTAATAGTGACATTTCCTAGCTATTTTTCTCACTCCACCATACAAGCCAACCCTAACACATACGAGAAGCAAACTATCATAGGCTGAAAACTGTAATTCTGTCTTATGTAGTGTCCAATAGACTTCTACTGCCTTAAAATCGTGATGACCCTCAGCTTAGCTGTGTGAGCGGAAAAGCAGCACACCGCTCCGAGTGCTGTGGGTATTACCGCCCACATGTAATCCCAAACCTCTGCAAGCAGGGATGCTTACCTACTGTTGAACATAGGGGCATGCTAGAGCTTTAGTGGATAGTGTTTATCTCTATGCAAAAATTCTTGAAGAACAGAAGAGAGGCACGATGTCAGTAACACTCTTAATTATGGGTACCAGAGCACTCGCCTCTGCCTGCTGTACTCCTACCTACTGGAAACACTGAATGTGAAGCAGCCAGGCCATAAAAGGCAACGCAGCTGAACGGCTGGCAGTGCTACAGAGCCATCCTTCACCATTAACTCTGGTAACCTCTACCCACCATCCGAGGCTCCTCCAGAAACTCATTCACTGCATGGTGACACGATTTAAAAAAAAATACGTAACTATAAAACTACTGGGGTGGCAGGGAGAAGACTCCCAATGGAACGTGGTTCCTTCTCTAAATTCTCATTTCCTTTAAAGTCCATGACTGAGATACTACATCTTTCTTGCTAAAACACTTTGAAATGCTCCTCATATCAAGCCTGCCTTTGTAAAAAAAAGTTTAGGAAAACAGTCCAAAGGAACTGCAGTTTAACACTACATTTTTAAACATTTTGGTACTGAACATGGGATATGTGGAAATTTTTAACAGTGAAGCTGCATGTAAAATTACTTGGCTGCCTTCAAACTACAGTTCCTGCCTCCAGCTTTCATCATCTTTTGTGTGCTTCCCTGTTCTCTGTCTCCAGCTTTGCTGGAGAGTACGAAGAGACTTGATTTGAGAACAGCTGGCCTGTTTGAAACCTAGTACTGTCAATGATCCATAAAGATTGGGGACAGACAGACAGATCCCAACATGCCAGGTTAAATTAACAGCACACAACTGTTAAATTTATCTCACCTGGGTGGGATGACAAACTTGAACTCAAAAGCACACCAGATAACAGAACTAACATGCGTTCATATTTTTAAACCACTTTCAAGTTCACCAACAATGTAGTTTTAATCCTGCATAAGCCATTCATCCTATTTCCAAATTCACCTTTGTAAACCAAACTCTACAAGTTAAATTACACAGGAAAGAAGCAGTAAACCTGGGGAGTAAGACCATATTCTTTTCAGTTTTTGCTATTTTTAAGCAGTTCCTTTACAGGAATGGGGCAAGAACATGTAAAATGGTCATTAACGAGCATTATCAACCAGTAAAATTGAGGAAAATGTCTTATGATATAGAGTAACAGCCTGATGGATACAGGTGCATCACATTTTTAGGATTTCACTGAAATTCTGGTATTTCACCTATTTTCTAAACATATTTACAATCCAAAATTCTTTTGTGTTATCACATATACATCCTTGCTACAAGAGACAGCCACATGTAATAATAATCATAATATATATTGAGCATACTTTTATTTCTGCAAATCCTTTATCAACCGAAAATTCAAAGGCACCTAAGTGATAAGAGCTAGTACCTTCCAGCTACCTATATTTCTTCAATACCCCCATTCTATAGACAAGAAAATTGAGACAGTACGATTAAGTGATTTGCTCAAAGTCATACAGGAAGCCTCCGATTTCCTCAAACCCTGTACTATCTTCGACTTCTGCAAACTTACTTCCTTTAACAGACTTTAAAAAACAACTCCGATGCAGCGAAAGTCTTCCTGCTCTTTGTTTCAATATTTAGCAAAAAATAACTTTAAGATCAATTTTTCTTCAATGAGGTTTCAAAATAGAAGTTCTAATTAAAAAAAAAATTCTAATAAATAAAACATTAATTGGTTAATCTATACTTGGTGATTCAGAAAATTGGAACATGACAGATGGTTTAGTAAGTCATATGGAAAACTACTGTCCCTAATTAGTCATACACATTTCAGCAGCAGTAACAGTGACGTGCTTAGAGCAGTTGATAGAAGTAAAGAATATTGCCCTTCTTTCCAAAATGAATGCCCAAACTCCACCCTAATCAGGCTTTCTATTTAAAAACACTCAGATTACAAGCAAGACACCAAATTAACGCATCACACTGAACACACCAGAAGAACATCTGCAACTGTGGTGGTCATGGCAGCTTATGGATCACGATTTCCTCCAGACTTTCTTCTGTGTTCATCCCAATCAAAGCACACACAAAACAGCAGTGCCAAAAGTTTATGTTCTTAGCTCTGCTGCAGATTAAAAACAAACAGCCCCCCCCCCGCCAACAGTGAAACAGACTATGAAAAACAAAGTCCTACAACAGAAGAAAATACAAAGGGAACATGTAACAAGGAAAATATTCTTTTACAAGCACGTATTTCTCCCAAAGTGCACAACTTTCAGATGTGATAAGGCCCATGCTACAATATCAGCTCATGTGAAAAGCCACAAGCAGGTAAATTCTGTATACACTAAAGTGAAAGTTTTATTTTTACGAGTGTTCATTGCCCCATTTCCCCTAAATTCCCTTTTAATCTATACTCAGGGCATCTAAATATGCTAGCAATCACCATACCAACTTTAAGATTTCTCCAAAAAAAATATTTTATCCAAGCATTAGACCTACTAAATAGCTTAAGACACAGCGTTACCCAAAACCAGACCATACTCACTGCATGACCACTGCTGTACTCCTTTTTTGTGCGTTAAAACACAATATAACTAAGATGTTCCAGGGTACTCTGAACCATCCTTATTTGGCCACATTTTCACTGGATGTCTCCATCTGTGACTGAGCTCAGAGGGTAAGGCCCAATAATCTAGGTTTTGGGTGATCTCACAAGAGCTGTGAAGACCTGAGAGATTTTTCAGCACACTATTAAGTTGCTCATATGAAAAGACAGTGGATTAAATCAACTTTTCAGAATATAAAGATTTTTTTTATATAACCTCTTTAAATAACCTCTTAGCTCCAGAAATACCCAGTTATAGCACTGATCTGAAGTAAAGGAAGAACAGTTTTAAAAGGAACAGGGAACGCATGTAAAGACATACTGTGTGCTTAATTCCTTTTTATTTTTAAATCAACTCATACAAGTCACTGTGCCCTTTTCATTGCCATGTTGACTGGGTTTGGAACAGCTGTGGAGAAATCCTGGCTGCAGTGCACTCAAAGACAAAACTCTCATTGACTTTTGCTGGGCTCAGATTTCATCCATGGTGATCAAAATGCTGGGAGCAGCTAGTGAGTTACCTACAATACAGCGCCTGTCACTGCCAACACTATCACAATAAGGAGCAATGGGATATTTTTGCTGAACTTCCTTGGTGTACAAAAGGGTTTACATACCCACACTATTCACAAGAGCCAACAACAAAAGCTTGGTAGAAGACACCTCTTCACTTCTTCCCAACCTTTTGAGTGCATCAGTAGAGAAGCAAGATGGAGCTAAAAGTATCTTATGAAGAATATTACAATCCAGTGATTTTCCTGAGGAACAGTTGTCCAATTTTAAATGAAAGGATTGCCCGAGTCACACACAACATCAGCAAGATAACAAGGATGCTCATGCCTTATCAAAAACTGACCATGTGAAACATTTTACTCATGAGAGGCTGTAACAAAGCCGCCTTGTTTTTCTTCGGAAAGTAAACAGCAATTGACCTCATGTATTAAATTTAAGATTTGTGCATCTACAAATCTGTTTATATTAGAAGTAGACAGAAAAAAATATTTTTGTTAGTTTATATGCACAGCACATGGTTCCTTTGACTACATTCTATTTCTGAATTTTCAAGAATGATGTAGAACAATGCCTCTTCATTTTCTTTTTTTCCTGTTTTCTGCATTCAAACTAGATCATACCAAAAGAACAGTTGCCTTTGACTTTTAACTGGCACTCTCAGTTTGTACCAATAGTCACTAGAGTTTAGAACTATTAACATATTAATTCTTCCTGCAATCTAAACTCTATTTTTGTTACAAGCGATTCTTAAAACAATAACAGTGATTAAAGCATACACAGAGACTGAAATTAGAGAATACTATTCTTCCTCCAGTTTCCCAGTTTCTTTAAATTTTGCAATAAGCCTTGTTAAATGTTTTTCTTCTGACCTACAAAGACAGGAAACTGCCTCTAGAAAAGAAATCTTTGTTTCCAAGAATAGCAATATGCTCTTGAGGTCTTATCTCTCTAGTTTATAACAGTAGCATAAGCAAGACATAGTCTTGTGAACAGTGACATGAAATGCATGACTATATTTGCACACTTTTATTCTTAATATTGTGGTATAACTCCATTCTCCCGGGTCATCTTCAAAGCGAGCATTATTCTTTGTAATAGGCAATCATTACCTAGGTCTACCCTGACACAGATTATAGGAATATCTAAACCAAATTGATGTTAATTGGACCAGAATTGTCTCCTCTTGAAGTGATGCTTTTCAAGGAAAACACAGTTATAGACCACTAAGACCGAAGTTTCTCAGGCTTCAGACAAAGACTAGATCAGCTGCACAGGACAAACGGAACTTGTCACTCATGCCTACTGGGAGATAGGCCAACAGGGACAGTAAAAAAAAAAAAAAAAAAAAAAAAGCTAAAAGACACTTTGCAGCAGTAATATTTATGATAACTTGCTGTTTCATGCTATATATGACAGCTTAAGTCCTTATACAGAAATTTTACTGGAAAACTTAACTCAGAACTGAATAACTTCTTCTAAAGTATGGAGGCAACTATGCATTGTGCTCTTATTCTCAGCAGAGCAGTGCTGCCCTTCTACAGAACAGTCAAACAACTCTGCAGGAGCAAAGCTACAGGGATACTGGCAAGAGTCTGCTAGGCTAGCCTGCTCTTCGAGTGGTTCTGCTGAACCATCTGGCTTCAAGGCAGTAGGCCAGAAGGGCTGGCAATGGATTCTGTGAGCTCAAATTCAAGTACGACAGTTTGTTTGGAGCACATGTCCCCCACACTCAAACCTTTTCTATGGGACTAATCGTGTCCTTAAAAACTGTGCACTCACAACCATACTGAAGTATTGTAAGAGATCAAACCCATGGGCTTCTCAAAGGATGACTAATGTAAGTACTAAAAACTAGGGTAGAAAGAAGAAATGATGTTTTGATTTTTAAATCCTTCAGTAAGAGTTGGAATGAACAACTAGAGGCCAGTACTGTGTTCCTTTTAGTTCCTAGTAAACACTGCCTTCCAGATCTTGCAAAGTTTGGTTTTGGATCAGTGGAAAAGAAGAGATGCCATCAAAACCGAATGCCTCCATCTTCCATAAAGATGGTATCTGTGACAATTCTGTACAAGCCTTGCAGTGATAAGAAAACTAGAAGATGTACAACTGATGCCCCAACAGGCAAAGAAATACTTGGTAATTCTTTAGAATTACAGACACACTAAGATCAAGATAGTGCAAGAAGTGGTAAAAGTGAGGAACCTATACTATGGTAAGTTTCACTTCATTGGACATCTGGGAAGAACTGAAACAGCGCAAGGAGTTCTCCCTCCTACATGCTCAAACATTGCACATGAAAAACAAGCAGGATGTATGCATAGCTCCACAGTGACTGCAAGGGCAAAAAAACATCTGTAACAGTGTAAATATTCAGGTGGACTGTCCTATGGAAGAATGCATAACATCATAAAATTTGGAGCACTGATTGACCTTTGCTGCTAAAGATATTTAACTTTCACAAACAGTCTTTGACTGATTTTTCTTACAGCCCTGTTATGATCAAAACAACATCATACAATGAAGCATATGATCTGTCACAGCATAAAGGCAACCCAGAACTCTCCCAAGCTCCAAACCATGCCAGAGAAAAAAAAGGAGATATGTGTCGTTTCAACAGTGTCAAACCATTGCAAATTTGCAAACTGTCCCACTTGTTCAAGGCGTTCTCTGAAGACATCACTATCTGATTTTATAACATACGATTCGAACGGTTTGGTGACCTGACCAGAACATGTAACCCGTTTTCTCAATGCTTGGCTCAGTAGCAAAGCTCGTGTTTATTAACTGCATGCTAAATCTGTATAACATTGAACTCCCTTATCACTAATTAGCTGTCTTAAATAGGAATTAATCATGAATAATTAAAAAGCATTCAATTACCGATTTCCTCTCTTGTTTCAGCTCCTGCACATAGCGTGTTAGCTCCCCAGTGATAAGAGAGGTCATGTTCTCTGAAATTACTTCATGCTGTCCAGCATAGTCATTCATTTCATTTAAAGTAGCTAGGAAGGCTCTAGTTGATGTGTACCTGCAGAGGACAAAAACATATGTTGCTTTTAATCCCCCCTTTTTTTCCCCCCCAGGACATTCACATTGCAAAGGGAGGTTGCATTCTTCTTAAGCATTTAGTATTACTGTGCGAGACTGAACACGGATCAGCGTACACTGACTTGAAAGAATCTCCCAAAACGACACCTGCGTCATGCTGTAACAGTTCTCTGACAAATTAATCTTGATATAGACACAGTTTAACATTGGCTACTAAAATACCACAGTTTTAGAGTGATGGATGTTTTTATCAGCACAGCTCTGGGACTTCACTATTCTAAATTCTATTCACCAAATATTTTCTAGTTCTACTCTTTCAAGACCTACAATTCAGTGCACTCTGTCTGATGAGAACTAATCCCCAAAAAAGGCTAGTATAGGACAGAGAAGAAAACTTTTCAAAATCTTATTTGGATTTAGATTAGCTACAACTTACTGATAAAGTTTTCAAAAAGATACAGTGTTAGCTGGGTGCTCATTGTCTATCCACGTATTTTAGTGTCTTCTATTGTGAGATTATTTTATATGAAAAATAACCTTCAATACAACATTTTGTGTGTTATTAAAAGGAAATGAACATCTGTGCACACAATTTCAAAGATAGCAGATTATGCTACTGGCATGCACAGCACTGACTCGACAGAACTTCATTTAAATACTGCAGGACAGCTTGTGCTGGTCAACTGGAAGAGAGCAGTTTTAAGTACTACACTTGCACATACTAGAAAAACCTATTAATATTAGATGGTAGCAGTTTGCACCATTAGCAGCACCTAAAGGAGAAAAAGCAAAGCAAAAGCAGAGAGATGTAGAGCAAACAGTGGTATGAATGGGGATGGACAATGGCAGAAGAGCAAAACAGACAAAAAAAAACTGAGAACAAAAATACAATCCAGTATAACAGCCACATTTGTAGTCAGGTTATGCAGTTTCAAGAGAAATCTCCAGCTGCAGAAAATGTAGGATAAAAGCCAATGAAGTACAGATTGAACAATAAGCTTGAAAAGGCAACACTTTTAGATAATCTAAATGTAGACAGTGTTCCAAGGTATCCAAAAGTCACATGACAAACCACCAGCCATTATTCAGAGGCACTGTGGAAAATATGAGGTGAATGATATATTTAAAGGGGCAAAGGATGCACAGGATCTGCTGTGCCACATCACATGGACCATTTCATTCCGATATCCGTTTTTCCAGCAACGACAGATGTGTCCAAAAAGATCGCAGTAATAAACTCAAAATACCCATTTATAGCATAACTACCCAAAGAGAGATTTTTTCCTAATCTCAGGTGTAGATCAAAATAGGTGTATGTGCTGGGAAGATATTCTTCCTAATAACCATTCTCACAACAGTCTTTATTTGGACCCATATCCCTATAATATATAAGCTTCCTTGTGTAAACGGCAATATCTCAGGAAACAATGACATAAATAGCTCATTCCAAACAATGTTACTAAAAATAAAGAAAAAAGACAAAGCTAAGCTTGTTATCTTAGTTAATATGAATCACTAGAGGAGCTGTACACAGCAGCTAGGAGGTCTGACCCAAAAATCTAAATACAATCATACAGTCGGACCCAAATCCAAACTTGTTTGAAAGTGTTTTAAATTTTAGGGCAAAGAGCTCAAGTGTGCTCTTAGGCTCTAAAGATAGAGAGCAGCCTCCTGCAATATAAGGTTCCGAGGCTGGAATCTTCTACAATGCCTTCTTCCAAGCTGATGCATTACCAAATACTGAAGTTGAATAACTTTAAAGAAGTCAGAGTACTCCAAAGAAAAGGTTACAACTTTGGCTATGGGACTGTTCTTTGGAAGGCTTCTCCTCTGAAAAGCTATCCTAAAGACCATCTTTGCTCTCATCAAGGGCAAGTACATTCTCCACAATATATGATCTATCATCCTCCATATGCATTTCCCTAGTGTTAGTCAGTGAAGGAGCTGTGTTTTGACACTGCTGTCACTATCCGTAAGCACCACATTAGCCCTTTCCAGTAGGGAGATGCACTCTGAATACTTAAGTCAACTGTAGATAGCTGAGGCAACACGATTTCTTCCAACAGCACCAAGTCATGTGGCAACCCACTGCAGGATTCTGAAAGTGCAACTATGTCCCTTCACCTTATTCTTCAGAAATTGGCAATTTCTCCTGAGGTGTCATAATATTATCCCTTTAGCAAGTCGCTAGTCTGTGCTATCAGTCCATTTGAGTAACTTAATACTTATACAGAATGCTCAAGTTTTATGTTAGAATTAATCTAAACATTTCTGTTCCTGCTGAAGCTAATTAGAGTCTGGTCATTTACTTCCAAGAATAAGGATCATCTAGTCTGGCTGGAAATTTTTAAGGTACCTTAAAAAAAAAAAATCCCAATGCATCTAGCAACACTGACATTTAAAGAAGTAGTAGTTAACAGACCAAATCCAAGCTTCTTTGAAAATCCATTGCTAATATCTGTGGTAGAAGGCTATTTCTGCATTTATGATTTCCTTTACATCCTTACTAATTATCATTTACAGAGCCTTTGGTTTACAACTCGACTTCTAGTTCGTGACCTATCCTTTCTTTCTTCCTCCATCAATGCATGCTCACTTAGTGGTCAATCATGAACATACCTGTATTCTTCCTCCTCTTTGGAGTTCTTTTTGGGCTGGTATTTCTTTGAAAGGTTCCTAAAAATAAATACACACGTATAAATAAAATAAATTAAAAAGACATCTCCCTTAAGATAACTGGACAGCCTTTGAATGCACATACTTTCAGATACTGTGGGGTTTCAGTTTTACTTGCAGTGACTAGATATCTCATCAGAAGTATGATTCTTCAGTATGATTAGGTTTGACTGACATTGCAGTAGCACGCAGAGCACCAGGCCCCACTGTGCTTCAGTCTGTAAAACTGCAATAAAGTAACAGATTCTGAAGCTGAACAGTTCACAAATTAAGACTACATATAAAAAAAAAAAGAAAAAAAAAAAAAAAAAGAAGAAGAATTCAATAAGCCTGAGTTCCAGCTCTCCTGATGCATAATCCCCTCCACCTGATCTACGGCACAGACCCTTTTACAGTCCTTATCAATACTGGGTCTTTGGCACACAGACAAGCTATACAAACTCCACCCAGCAGAAGGTGCTATTTCATATTCAAAGACCAGCCAGCTCATTGAAGTGTGATTTGCTGCAGCAGATGACACGTACGAAGTTTGGCTGCCATTTACAGGGTACTTTCAAGCAAGAACAATAATCTCAGCAAGGCTGTGAAAAGCTGTACTAGGATAATAAACGGGAACATTTTGTGATTATCAACTGATACTGGGTAAAATCTGACTATCCAAATTAGCAGAAATGACTATTTCTTATTACTGCTAATCGAACTACTGAATCCATTCTAAGATAGTGATATGTTTTTCAACCGACCATATCTCAAATAAGAAGTTGAACATAATTCAGCATATCTGACCATCGTTACACAGCTTTCCTCTTTCTTGAGAGCCAGAACTAAACAGACCTAACCAGTGGCAAATTAAGGATTTAATTAACGGTTTAATTAACTGTCCAGCAGACCCTCAGTGCACTTTGCTTATACTTAAAACTCAAAATTACGATGCTTATTTGCAGTGTAGCACAGTGCGAACTGTGAACCTTTTACATAATGCAAAACAGAGAGCTGAAATAAATCTTATTTGGCAATTTTAAAGAAACCAGGGCAGAACTTCAGGTAAAATACAAGTAGATCATTTAAGACAAATCCGGAGCATTGTCCCATCAGTTCCACAGAAATAAACAGCTATGGTTCCTACAATAAATACCTTTTTCTTTTCTTTACCTACTCCTGCCTTTTCTTAAGAGCAGAGTTCAGCTCTAACTAAGGAAATCAGTCAGAATCAACTTAACTTCTACACGATTATACCCATTCCCTCTTTTATTTGGGAACAATAACCAGTAAGTTAGGACAGAATTTTACTGTAGCTATTCAGACATTGCTCAATGAAAAAGACTATGAAAAATGCCATCTATTGAATGGTCTGGACTGATGCTTTTACATTTAAGAGGAAAATGTGTATTTTCAATACAGTAGACTGAAATCTAAGGTAACAAAATACACCAAATTTAAGGAGATAAGCTGGCTGACTATCAGCAAGTTCTTCTGAAGTGACTGGCTGTTGCTGCTCCTACCATATAGGTTTTCAATAGTAAAGTGGGCCAACTTCTCCACAGCATTTTGTCTCAGCTCTTAACGACTTCCTACAGAAAGAGCTTCTGTCAAAATTAGTTGGGCAAGCTGTGTTATTATTTGCAGTTGTGCTTACCTATTAAAATTAATGAAGTCACACTCATCAGCACCACTGTAAATGAAAGCAAAATCTGGCCAATGAGTGTTCTGCAGTTCAAAAAACAACCAAGTAGTACTCACTTTTACCTATGTTCCCATTTTATTCTAACAAACATATTTCCTGAAGTATTTTTCTGCTAGAGATGACAAAAAAAAAAAACCCCTCTTAATTCTGATTTCAGATATTTTAACTACAGTAAACAGAAATTCATAAAGAGCAAGGCTGCTTTATTAACAGCAGTAGTAAGAATAAAACAAATTATATCAGACTATAGATGACAAGACTATTGATATATCTGTTGCAGGGTTTATGAAGAATATCGCTGAAGTCAATAATTCTATTGCAATCTCTTTCAGGCTGCTAGTAAGTAAACTAACAATATTCTGCATGATGCTTATAAGCATGCAAGAGAACAGGAAAGGGAGAAGGAGATACTGAAATTAACTGGTAAAATGAGCATGGAACTTTTCTGTGCTGGGGTACCAGGATCTTCCACACTCTGAACTCAGCCCTATTACTCTATGCCTTCCTGCAGCCAGCTAGCCCCTCTCTGTTGCACTGCTGTGAAAGGGAAAACAAGTATTTTAGCTTTATAAGGTTGTTTTAATCATTACAAAAAACATACAAATGATACTGGTGGAATCTATCTGAAGTGCTATGAAGTTTCGTTGAACTGACTACAGAGAACTCTTCAGAGGGTTCCCAGAATGTGGCCACTTGAAAGTAAGTTGTTTTTTCAGAGAGATAAGTCACTTCCTATTGTATGTTGGTTTTACAGCTAACAGGGAGACAGCAGAGCCTCTTGTCTCACCTTTCTTACATCTTTTATTCTTGCAAGGGAAAAAGCATCTGCCCAAATGGAGTTCTAGCCAAAATTCTGCCAAATTTGCAAAGAAGGTATGTTTCCTAACATTTGTCCCTACTAGAATGCCTCCAAATAAGCATGTCCATTCCATCCTCTGAAAAGAGGATGCCCTGAAACAATTAACTTTCCTCTTGTTCTGCATGTAGCAGTTTCAGTCAAAGAGTATCAGTGTGGCACTAATTCTGGAAACTGTTCTGAATAATTAAAGTTTTATAGCCTTCTTGATACACCATAGGAATGCCTGCCCATAACTGTTAAAGAGGAAAGAAAGAAGAAAAAGAAGAAAATGCCCCTAAAGACTAAACTTATTAGTTTAAACTCATTAGTTCAGACATTTTTTCCTCACACACACACACACAGAATGCACATCTCCCTGCATTGCCAGTACTGTGCTGTCCAATTAATCCTGGCATGCAGAAGTACTCTAGTCCTATGAGCTTCTGAAGTATGGACACACCTCCGGGTTAAGGCAAAAAAGACCCCTAGCAAACAGTACACTTCCACTGAAAAAGGATTCAGAAAGTGTGTGACAAGAAATAGCAACTGACTTAAACATATTTGATTCTCTATGTATTTTATAATGCATATATATGTACACACGTATATATATATTATACAGTACACACATGTATATGTAAAATATGTATTTGAGTTCTTCAGATTTTTTCTTTCTTTAGTCTTTCAGATTATTTTTAACCTGAAGTAAGAGTAGTATAGGGTTTTGACAGGGTACACACAGATATGAGAACTGATACTGAATCCAGTAAGAAGCAGTAAGAGACTCTTCTTGTATTGAAGATAAGCATGTAACTCTGCAGTACCAAGACCAGAACACTGGCACTTCCCAGGTTCAAGCCCATGAAGTCATTACACTTTCAAATCTAACAGCTAACAAAGACGCAAGTAATGCATAAAAATAAAGATCAAGAATAAAAGAGCAGTTCAGAGAAGATTCTGTGCTAGCTGCTCCACCTGTCTGTTTCTGATTCATGTTTCTATTTGCCTTTTGCTCTGCATCATTTTTTTCTGCCTTTCCAGCTTGTTTCCTCTGCTCCCTCATTTCCACTTCTTTCATATCTTTTCCTCTCTCTTTCACAGTTCATTATCAGTCAGAGGTTCTTGATTCTCAGATTATCTTGGTGTCTTAAGCACTTCTAAAAATGCCTTTGTCAAGGCTATCAGTAAGCCTCGTATTAGGCAGGCTTTTGACATGCTGACCTGCTGACACTCAGAGTTTGCATGCTATAAAGTAATAAGCGATTAGGGGGAGGAGAAAATGCAACACTGCTTCAGCACTCAGAACACAGCATCCAACATGTCAAGATCCAAAGGAAGGTCAAAACAAAATGCAGACACAGATAAACTCTATCACAGTTTTCACATCCATCCCAGCCTACCCTAGTTTAGCAAACAAACAATTATAATGTAAAACCATATGTAAGAAAACAAGTATGATAAATTTGAACCTGGCTATCAGATCAAGACTAACTGTAAATGGTACAAGCAGGACTTGAATAGTGCATGCACACTAAGGAGGTGACTTTGGGGATTTTTTTTTCCACTGGTATAGTCAAATATATCTGATGTATCCTGAACATACCTAGAGGTAAACAAAGTCTTTGATAAATATGTGCAGAATTATAAAGACAAGGGAAAAAATATTTTAAAACAGAAGCCAATTAAGCTTCAATATATGAGCAGGCTGAGATATTTATAGTCATGTATGAAGAACAGCTAGCTAGGGAGCCCAGACCAAACAGAAAACAAGTTTCACACAAGGAACTGCAGAAGTTCAGCACTTTTTCTTACACTAAAAATAAAACTTTGAGTTATATTCACCACCACAGTATCTTGTGTTAGCATTTCCCTTTTTATAGTATGCCTGCATGTTATGATGTGCAGTGATATGCTGCAGTCCTTTCATACTAAATAGATGTGATACAAATCAGAAAGGTTTGCCACAGGCCAAGGAAGATATATTAAAAGCTTTTTTTTTTTTTTTTTTTTTTAATTGCCAGGACTGTTTTATCTCAGTATTTGACAGGTCTACATTTTTGTTTTTTCTTTTACATCTCTAATTTCTTACATGGCTCCAAATGCCGTTGTATCAAAGGGCTCCTCAGGGATGAATATATTCATCCTCAAATCATAACCACAGTTGAAGGGAGAAATGCAACTATGCATGGAGATTTAAAATACAATGAGAAGAAACAAACTGACCAAGTCCATTCTGGAAGTCTGGTACAGAATAAGGAACAGAACTCTGCAGTTTGGAGTCTCAGGACACCTTCCTGTATCTGAGATTATCTCCCACTTTCCTTAATTTTTTTTTTGGTCTTCCTTGAACTCCTCACATTAAAATCCATCATCTCAGTATGTTCAATGGTTTAAGATACGTTTCCTCATTAGATAGACCAAATCACACAGATATTCCGTTGGATTTTCCCCATCCACTCAAACTATTTCAGTTCCCTCTGCCTCTGTAATTCAGTCTCTTCTTATTGCCATAGGATGCGAGTGATTTGTTCCTATACAACTCACCTTCTATTTCCTGCTTGAAAACCCTGGGGGGTGGAAACCCCCCAGGAATCCTTGGGGCATTCCCCTGACACACAACCATAAGAGCAGGGTTTTAGCAACACACCAGCTCTTTGTAAATAATAGGTCATTGTGCATCTCAAAAGCAACTCTAACACAAGCATCAAAAATTCTGATTTTTTCTTCTTCTTTGGACATTGTATTTAGATATATAGAGATCAACCAGAATCTCAAGTCTCAATCTCCACAAACACTGCGGGAAGAAAAGTAAGAGTTCTGTGCATCACAATCAAGTAGAAAACAGTACAGGACGGGCTAGGAAGCTTTAGCCCTGCATTCCCCTCCCCAGTTACCATCCATTCCCTCCTCCATCACCTTCTGCTTTATCATTGAAATAGCAACTGCCAGCCATATTGCACCATGGCCTCTCTCCACAGCAGCAGGACTGCATATTGCAGCCTCACCTAACCCTTGTTTCGGCTCCGTTTCTTCCAACTACCTGGGAAAGTAGAGCAGAAGCTATCCATTGCAGGATGTTCTTAGCTTCTATTCCCTCCCCCTTCTTCCCCATTTACACTGGATCTGACCTTCAGCAGTCTATTTTCTGGGTCTGGATCAAATTTTATGCTTACCTACAGCTTGATGGTCCAACCAGAAAAGTAGAAAATACCTATCCGGAATTTCTAGTAATATAGCTTCTTGAGATAAAACACAGAATCTCTGCTCTGTTCAACAGACACATCACAAGAACATCAGCAAGATTATACAGCTGTCGAAAGTCGAATCATATGCTTCAATCCGGCTAATTATATTGACTAAGTTTCCAAGGGCAGACTGACTTTTTGACCTGCAGTTTCACCAGCACCCATACAACAAGAGCCTTTCTTATGAATGCAAACCCTAAATTTGAATAATAATTTGCTATTAGACATTTTGCTGAATTCCTAAACCTCTTGGCCCCTTTGTGCAGTCCCAATTTCATGGAAAAAAAATACAATGGGGGGAAAAAAAACTCAAAACCTCAGCTATTTACCATGAATAAATCATGAATAAGCCCTAGTATGCTACGCTGTCACGTAAAATTTCTTTTACAAAGCATTTGATTGGTTAGCAAGGACAATAAAAGAATAGTATCTTAATTTTACCTTTCTATTCTCTAAATTAAAGTTATTCTCCAGCTAAAAGCAACCTTTATAAACCAAAAAAACTGCCATCAAAGAAATGGTGAGCTTACAGATGGGCTTAAATAGACTTATGGACTAAACAAATGCAAAGTCCTGAACTTTATTTTTCAACTTACCTAAGCTGTTTTGCATAGCTGAGTTCAATTTCTGTTCTTTCTTTTACAAACTTGATGTATTTTTCCAGAACATCAATACCCCATTGCGTGTGTTTTTCTAGGTTGTCAAACTGGTCCTGCAATGAATCAAAAAAAATAGTTTAGTCTCACTGAGCTTAGAGATAACTTTAAAAAAAATTTTCCAAAGTGCACATCACCATAAAGAATGCGCTACTAATATTTTCCATTATTACAGTTAGACCTTTTTGAAGCATAGGTTTTTTTTAATCAACTAAAGTCTATCTTTTAGTGAAAGACCAATTCAGCAACATTGTTCATGCCTCATTTTGGAACCAATTTTGTTCTGGAAATCCTGACAATTCCACTGAACACAATATTTCTAACATAAAGACATACTTAAACAGAGGATAAGAAATGAAAACTATCACTAGCATTTTATTTTATTCTAAAGAGATAATATAAATCCCATG
Organism: Rhea pennata; assembly: GCF_028389875.1. NCBI lineage: Eukaryota > Metazoa > Chordata > Aves > Rheiformes > Rheidae > Rhea > Rhea pennata. The sequence continues at coordinate 9,118,138 of NC_084680.1, forward strand.
AATTTGAGGTCTACTCCTACTTAATAATGCTGATTTTAGGCTGAAAAAAATATTTATACTTAAGACTTGTTAGTGTCATGCTTTAGAATATTGTTTAGAACAGCTGAACATCTTTCTACAGAACAAAATTTACTTCTCCTACAGCCTCATGTTTGTTTCTAAACCAGAAAACATGTTAACAAATGATATCATAAAAAAAGACATTAGCTATGTTTACAGTAAGTCTTCTTGTCTATCTCCATTTATATACAGATTCTACTTTGTTCTTCAAAATATTGCTGCCCTCAAAAACAGTCACACATACTTTCACTAAAATCTTCTTCGATCAAGAGCACTCCACAAGTCAGTCTGGGGTTTCCAAATGCCAAGAGAAATTAAGCAACCCTAAAATCCAGATTAATTATTCAGTCAACTACTTATTAATATCTGCAGAGCTCATTTAAGATTCTTACTTTTTCCAATTTACTTGCTTCAATAGCACTCAAATTCCATGTTCGTCTATACAATACAGCATTTCCAAAGTTAATGTTTCTACAATATTTCAAATGTGTTAAATTGTGCTATACTGAATACTTATCTTGACAGAAGCATGACGTAAACTAGGTCTTTAAATACCAGCCTGATTTATTTTGCATTAGGTCACTTTGTTTCACACAGTAAGATAAATATAGCTTTATGAATCTACGGTACAAAGGTTAGATTTACAGTATCTTCCAAAATCTGTACGCAGCGATAGATTTGGGCAGATGCTTAGCTGCTGTAACTAAAGCTTCTGACAGACACAGTGCTTCTTTCCATTGGCTAAAGATTTGGTGCTGTGACTTTCAGTCTGTACAGCTATCATCAGATATCATCAAACCAGTATAAACTCACTTCCCTAGATTCACAGAACAGAAATACAGATACTACTACACAATTTAGTACATGAATCTGCTTCTTCTAAGTAAATACCACTTTGCGTACTAGAACAAACAGATCTGTCTCTAAATGTAGATTAGATTGCTATCAGGAGAGATCCTACCAGGACATGACAAAATAATCACGCATACAGAAGCTGCTACTTGCTAACAAAATCATTCTAGTTGTATTTTGATTGGAAGAAATCAGAACCACATTGAAGGAAATCTTGCAAAAATCTACAAAGCAGCTAGTTATAACAGCAGGCAGAATGCTCTGGTTTAGCATAAGGAGAGTTTTGAAACCAATTCATGCAGACCAGACCAGGCTTCAGTTTAAATGAAGTTAGCTTTAGTCAACTAAAGAGGCACTGGGGGAGTACAGCAAAAGGCCAATAGTCTAAAGTTACAGAAACAGTAAAGAACTTCTAAGACCCACACGCCAGGAACTAAGAAAAAAAAACAGTTAAAGTCAACTGGAAAAGGTTCAAAGTACACGGAATAAAATCCTGATGTCCAGCAAAATAAGTCACCCTTAAATCAAAGTAATATCTTTCAGACAAAAAGAGGATGTATATATTCTGCAGAAAGGGAAGATGTGCACTAAGCCAGTATGTATTTGCATGTAGATGAACCCTTATTTCAGACTATTTCACAGCTGGGAAGAATACAAAGACAACACGGTAACATCACTAACACCACAGATCTCTTCTCTTCCTGGATGATCCAGTTCAGAAAGAAACACGGTGTGCTGTCCGTAGCACAATTCCAGCACAAAGAGTCAGCTTTTGCTCTCAGTTTCAAATATACAATCTCCAAATTTCTCAGACTCTGCTGGCACCAAGAAAGGAGTGCATAGATGGCCTTTAAGGTTTCTGATAAAGAGGACTCATAGCTAATCCAAAACCTTGCCTTCCACAATCTACATATTATTTAATATAAAAATATGCATATAAAATAAATACCCCACTAGGCAGCCAATTATCCCCCATTTACATGTATTCACATCCCCACCCGCTCTGACTTTGTAAAGGAAAATCTCAGAGAGGGTAATCAACTCGCTTCATTCCTCTATGCAAGTTGTACCACCCTTATCAGATACACCATACTAATAGCCAGACAGCAACGTAGTATCTTATAGCAGCCCTGTCCAAAGCAGAAAGGTCAGAGTTTCCCATTAGCGTGGAATGTCTTTCAAGGAGATTTTGCCCTCTAGAAGAATTAAAACTGTGCTGACTGTACAGAAGGACAGAGCAGGTTCACCCTTAAAAAGCAATCTTGGTGATGGCTCATCTATGGTTCTATTTGTTAAACAAAAATCTCTAGAAGCACAAACCTCTCTCACCACCACAACTGCCTCTATTTTCAGAGCATTATTTTGATGAAAATATGAAAAAAAAAAAAAAAATGGCTCCAGGTGGTTGATTCAGTTTGATCTGTTATCTCACAGATCAGTCTGCTGGGCTGTTTCAGTGGCCTAAGAAAGTCAAGTTTGGAGAAAAAAACTCCATGATGTGCAGTGCAGCGGTGAATACATAGCAGTGCAGCTGTCTGACAGACTAACCATGAGGAGATGCTAAGTTTCTATTTATAAAAGTGAACAAAGACATTTGTTCTGCAATGAGCTGTAACCAGAAGAACCTTAACTAGATAAAACGTAAGCATTGACCTCCACTACCACAAAGACAAGGTAAAATTTATCTCCTTTCTGTAGTTTTTCCTAGATATAGGAGTTTCTGCTATTTTCTGGGCATTGAACAGTTTTGTCCAGAGTGCCATTTCACTAAACAGCCAACGCCTCACTGTGATATTTTTATATTGGGGTCAGTTCTCTGTTTTCAATTCTCATTTTTATGTTTCTTAAGAATGCACTGTGGAAAAAAAAATGTCAGTAAAACTGGGAACAACTTTCCTTATTGAGCATGAGATTCCAAGGGAAAGCCACTGCTGTCAGAGAGAAGACCCTAACACTTACACGTCCAAATTTCATAGCTGAAGCTAGGCGAAGTCTGTATGTTAAAGCTAATGAGGCATGGGACAAGAGTACAAAATGCTTTGATTGAAAGCATAACCTTTAAATCATGCAATCCCAGACTGTGGCACACACAGTAAATGCAGAAACTACACTTGTAAAAAAGGAGATTTGAAGAGCAATTAGCAACAATATCTTGAAATAATCAACATTTTAAAGATTTCTTTAAAATGACTTCGTTATTTCCAGCAAAGTTCACTATGGAAATGTGTTACCATTTGTAATCTGAAAAGTTAAAATAAACAACTGTATCAATTTGGCCTAGTTTTAGTTGCCCAAGCAATGGCACTTTCATCTTTTTGCACAGACAGCTCCATGCATCCAAAATTTCTTAAAAGGAGACTACTAGAAAATTGAGTGAAGTTCTTTAAAACTGCTGTATTCTAGCAGTGTGTTTTATTTAAATTTTCATTGAAGTCCAGAGTTATTTCATAGCTCAAAATAATTTCTTAATTGATATTAATCCCAGCAGAAAAGAAATCACAAAGAGGGCAACATCAGAAGGTAAATCAGTTAGCACCTTGGTTACCCGAAGCACTTGCTGCATTGCATGCAATAAGCTTATACTTAAACAGCGTTTTTGAAAGTCCTCCTGGGCTTTTACAAAGGCCAATGAAGTATCAATGTCCCACTGAAAACCAGTAAGAGGCTGATGGCTAGGGATACATCTACCTTACAAAAAAGTAAGGGTGCAGCTTGAAGATTTATCTGTTCCAACTCTGAAGGAGCTTGTTCTGAGCAACCAGGAGCAACATAATCACAGCAGCACAAAGTGCACCATCCTTGCCTAGGCTGGATACACACATTCAGCAGGTAAAGTGTGCCACTACAGCTACACAGGGTCAATCACCAGCTGGAAGCTGGCTTAGGTACCTTCAAGAATTGCTGTCTCAGCTTTGGATTTCAGTCTACACATTCTCCTCTGTTTGTACAGCCGCCTCACCCCTCCAGTTAAGAATGGCATTAGAAAACAAATTCCACAAGGCTTTTACGTTCTTTGAGAAGAGCAAGAAAGCAATGCAGGAAGCATGACGCAGTGTTCCGGGAAAACACTCCCACGAGACCCCACGGTATGTGGGTGGGGATGAGGGAGGTGGAGGAAAGGTCATCTTGCACATGTTTTTTTTTATAACAGAAGCACTAAAGTCTTTTCTAGAGGCATTCTTTACCTTCCTCTGAATCAGAGACAGGCTTACACACAGCTCCCAGCATAGCCTTCATGTTATTGTCTATATTGTTTGGCCCTCCAGTCTGCCAAACCTCAAAGTTTCCCACTTCCAAGTCTCTGTACTGACTCACTCACTGCACTATCAACAGCTTATTAAAAGGAGAAGTAGACTTTTGATTGACAATCCAGATGTGCACATAACTAAACTTCTCACAGAGCTGTAAGGTATTCTTCTTCCTCAGATTCCCCTCGCTTCCCTATGACAGCTACACTAGCCAGTGCAAACGCTTCTTGCCTTCCCCAGACAATGGAGGAGTCTGAGTAGACAAGCTGACCCATGTGTGGGTGGAAAACCAGAGTTTCCCACTGCAGGAACTTTGGGGAAAAAGGAAAAAAAAAAAACCACACACCACAGTACATTCACACTTGTTCAAGCATATGTTAAGCAGTGAACAGGTATTAAAAAACAAGTAATTACCTTGAATGGGAAATGGACATCCAAACGCCTGTAAGGGCTTTGAAAATTTCATCCCTAAGGCAGCGTGTGTTTCTAACTTCATTTCTATTAATTCTCTCCTAGTATTTTTACTGTGGTCCACATAACATTTATGCATTCCTTCTGAAACTCTACTGCAAGCTCCTATACTGACAATGCTTAGAATGGAAACAGCCATGCCTATTTGTTTTTACTCATCATAACTGTTACTTAAAACTGGCAAATTCTCTCACTTCTCCACTGTTCTGTTGAAATTGCACTCCCCAGTGAAACAAAGCATTTTGGGAAGAAGAAAGGTTAGCCATTGAAAGAAAGCTTTCTTCCTATTTCTAAGCCACATAACATGAAGTGCAACTAATTACTGAGCAACAGAGAAAAAGAAAGAAAACATAATTCATTTGGTCTTTGAAAATGAGCTCAGAAAGATGCTGCTTGTTCTTTCAAGAATGCTTTCATCTATTCTGAAATAGTTCAACACAAGGCTCATACAAATCCTATGACGGATGGGACCTTAATTTGTCACTATTAGGCTTCAGCATTAAGAACTACTACAACAAAGGTGGTGGGCTCACTCTTCCCCTTCAGTTATTAGTTTCAGGCCCTCTGTAGCGAGACAGTACGTACTTCGGTGTTTCTATGCTCTTGATGTCTGGTAAGCATTACTCATAAACAGAAAGGCTAATGACTTGGAGTCAAACTTCACCAAACAGCTAGGCCAAAAGTTCTGCAATTGCAATTTGGTTTCTATTGTGAACAAAGCGTTAGATTCTGGGACACTGCCAATAACTGCTGGAATTTTTATCATAATGTCATCTGTGCAAACCTGCTCAGATCAGATGCAGGTGGCAGACTGCAGTATATCAGTAAGCAGGCTAAACTGTCCTTCTTGCTGCTGCTTTCACAGGCAACAGTGCAGGAGTGGGGAATTAGGCATGTTAGTACAGACACAAGCAGGGAAGATAGTATGCTACAAATTAATATGCTCTTTTAAATTCCATGGTTTAACAACTTTAAATGAAAAAAAAAAGAATAATAAATGATAATTCTTCACAGGCTCGGTACGCTAGCAGGATACAGTAAAGTTTACATGCACAGATACTCTGAGACCTACAACGAAGCTATATGCAAATAATAGTCTTCAGTCAAATTAATAATAAAGGAAAATACATAAACTATAGACTACTACTGCAACAGCCTTCCAGAAAGCAGAGGTGAGAGGAAAATACAAAAGCATCTCAGCATCTGTTGACTCAGCTACTACTGATGAAAGGCAACTTCCCACACAAAATTTGTCAGTTAAAGTTAGTGAAATCCTCAGTTAATGACAAATAAACAAATATCTGTTTATATATATTAAGCATGAAATGGAGCACAGGACACGAACCTTTTGCTTCATGCAGCACAGAGAAGAACTAACTGCACTATAGAAAACAAAGATGAAAAGGGATGACCATTTCTTTTTGTTCTACATTCAAATGTTGCTGTCGCTTTAATGGTTGTTTTACAGGGCAACAGAAGGACATATTACTATATACAGTTCTTGTTTACAGAACTATTCATCACATATGTTTTTCCTGTAGATTTTCCCATTTATCTGCATGCTCCACTTCATTTTATTCTTTATCTAGGGAATACATTCTTCCTGACCTCTCACCTTAAATGGGCATAGTATTTCAGCTTGAGTTAAACCAATACCTCAGAAAAATCCATCCTATTCTCCCACCTCTACTTCCTCTTAATCTCCACCTTTTAAAGTTTAATTTTAATTTGGATTTAAAATAATGCTGCCCCAGTATAATAGCAAGACCGTTTGCACAGCAAAGTGCAGCATCTGGACCAACACTATTTAATTGCTCCTGAGACCAAGCACACTCATTCCCACCCAAAAAGCCACCTTCCACAAACTCAAGAGTGACCCCTCCTGCCAATTAAGCAGAAGTACTATCTCACATGCAGGCTTCTGCCATACCCTAACCCTATCCTGATAGAAACTCCACTCAGGACAAACAAGAGGGACTCTGGGAAAAAAAAAACAGCCTGAGCATACAGCCGAGGGGGCAGCTTCAGGAGACTAAAATGGAATTTGCAGACATGCTGAGCAAGGTCAGCTGTTCTCCCATCTACAGTAAAGCCACACAGGTCCATTACCCATTAACTAAGATGCCGAGTTTGTCTTTATGCTAGTGCAGCTTACAACCTCATTAGAGAAGGCAATTCACAGCAGGCCCTAAAATGCAGTGTAAGTTGCAGAGCTCCTGACAAGGAACAGCATTGCAAAACAAGACCAAGTTTGAAAGGGGGAAAGGAGGGAGAGCAACGCCCACAGAAACAGCACAGGGTATCTCAGTTCATTAACAGGCCACTTCCACCTGCTTGACAGGTCACTGGGAGCACAGCCTAACCATTGGCATTTGTGACCCACTTTAACACCTATTACAGAAGCCTTGCAAACCTGACACTCTCAGATCACAAGAGGAAGCTTTCTGGGGTGAGTACAACCAGTGTCATCAACTGCCAGGTTTTCACACACACGGGATGTTTAACTCTCATCTGAAAGCTCAAACCATGAGCTGTACTGCTTCCTGCAGCAGCTAGGAGCCTGAGTCACTCCTGCTGCTTGGCGGCGGGTGCAGCAGAGCCTGCCTCACAGCAGCAGCTGCACAAGGCAGGGGCAGGTGCAGCTCGCGGCGGCAGCCTCCTCTCTGCTCCACGGCTGCTCTTACTACAATAGCAAACTACCACAGCCTACTCATATTGGACCCCAAACCTTCTGCCTTTGCCATCCTGGAGTCAAAATGAGCCTTTTCCTCCCCCTTAGCATGACATATCCTGCAAAGGATGTGGTGAAGCAGAGGTTGTGGTCCCTCCACAGCAACTGGGCAAATAACAACACTAACATAGCAGCCCAGAAGGAAGGTGTGAAACCCGCCACCTGAGAGGGGATGTGGTTGCTGATACTGCAGTGGCTTTCAGTAGCTGCTATGAGAGGTGAGACAAGGCAGAGGAATGATTAATTCTGGAGAGTGAGAAGGCAGAAGGAAGTGAATACCTGAACTGGAACAGGAGAGCTGATGAGCAATAGGTGACTAAAAGAAACAGCATCTGAATCAAAGGATACTAGATAGTATCGGGCAACAAGGCTGTCCTTCATGCAGTAGGAGGCCTGGCTTTCTTAGAGCAGAGAAGGTTCTGATGTAAAATTACGTTGGTTACACACCCTGGTAGGCACATGTGGGTGAACATAATGACATACACTACGTGGACTTCTGGGAGGTATTTAATTTTCATTCAGACCACTGATTTCCTGAAAAGGTTGTTACAGATGTCAACACAAGTTATTTCTTGGTATCAGTGGGAGATCAGTGGGCTCCAAAGAAAGTTGCATACATCTCTCATATGAGGAAATGTTCATCTTAGATGTCAAAATGTCACACTATTGAAAAGGAATATTATATTTTTCTTAGGAAAAAAAGCCTCACAAAAAATACATTGTTTGCAGTATCCAAAAGATACTTTTCGTAGATCACCATGCTGCAGCAGCCATTCATTTCCTTCAAATAAGGTTATATGTTTTGAGGTTTGAGGCACTGCATGACTTCACCACAATGAGAACCATGTGTCCAAAGCAGACTATTCAGAAATGAACACTCCTTTTCAAGCATACAATTCTGCTTATAAAATTCACACAAGTAATCCCAGAATGGGATGAGGTTTTGTTTTAAAGTACATTATAATGCGCAAACTACCACTTGGAAGTGAAGGATATTACAAAGCTCTTAATGGTGAAAATCTCAACTAATGCCAGAAGTAGGGTCAGAATATACCAACTATTTTGATTAAATAACTGCATTTCAGTCTTTTCTTACACACGTTCAGTTATTTAAATTGAAGGCAAATACGCAGGTGCTGCTCCTCCTTTTGATACTAGCACAATTCCATTGACTTGAACGGGCTTACTCCTAATAGACATGGAGATAAACGGAAAGCAGACTCTAGGCCTTAAAATCTAGATAATTTTCCTCAGAGTCATTAACTAAGCAAAGGCTCGTAACTGCTGAAACCTGCTAGGCCCCAGGGAGAGGATCGTTGCATCTCTCATTAGTATTAATGATACCCACACCCACGAAGCTCATTTAAAAAACAAATAAACAAAAAACAATGCTAGCCTCTTCCTCTGCTCATCCTGGGGGGAATAGGAGTGGGAAAGAGATTCAGTTTTTGCTGACAGTATCCAGAGCAGCAGACTGAAAACTGCAATGACCTAGAGGTATTCACTGTTCTGTTCCGTGTGTTATAAACGAGAGCTTTGAAAATGAGCAGATTCTGGTGTGTATCACTCTGCTGCCAGAATGGTATAAATTATGAACAGAAACAGAGCTCCACATCCGAACTGCCTCCCGCAGGAGTTGCAGCATGGTAACAATGCTAAATATATGCTGTTATTGCTCCACTAAGATTTTTCCAGTCGACAATGTTGCAACTTTTCACTGCTGCCCAGCACCATACCACTTCCCTGATTTAATACACAGCCATTCTTTTATTCTGAAATAATTTGAACAGAGGGAATTTTCGAACCAACTCCCAGTAAATCTTTTGGTGCCTGGCTATATATTTGGATTAAGTGTTGACTGATTTTCATCCTCTTTCCCCCCCCCCCCTCATTCTGTGAACCTCACCCTTAATACTACCAGCTGTTAAAACAAAGATCAACAAGATCTCTTGCCCACACAGTTTCCCCTTTGGACAACTGTGTACTAATTATTAAGAATGAACTATACAGAGTTCCTGCTTATTGCACAATAAGTAGAATAGGAAAAATAAACAAACCTACCATTACATTTAGAAGACATCAAAAAAAGAGATTCTGCCTCTTATACAACATCATACTGAGGTACAATATCTACAAGAACAACACTTCAAAAATGTAGTTGTTTGTGGTAACATATTCTGGGCAAACTAGCTTTTTGCCCAATTTCTTGGTGAACCAAGATCATGCTGGATACATCATATATAATATCTAAATGGTTCTATGCATCAAAGTAGATGATTTTGTTAATAATCTGATATCAAACCTTTTCAAATGTGAAGGCTACTCTAAGCATAGAGTTGGAGTTTAGGAACACCAAAATTTCAATCCCATTCCATTCAATGTCTTTAGAGTTATATTTGAGTACACATATAAATAAAAACCTGTTTATATAGAAATAAAAATAAATGTATAAAACCTAACAGAGTGACCACGTTAAATCTTGCAAAATAAAGTCCTTGATTCCTCTCCTTAATTGTAATGTATGTGGGCTACATTTAAAAAGAAGTTAAAGGTCTAACAATGTGCGCCTCATTCTCAATAATCTCCATTAAATAAGTCACCTGTCAGATAACTCAGAATGAGATTCAGCATGTGTGAGATTCTCTTTTCCATATAGCTGCTAATACAAAGTGGTATTTGTTCTGGTTTGTTTTTTTTTTGTTTGTTTGTTACTTTCTTTTGTGTTTTAAACGAGAGATAGCAGTCCTCACTCCTTTGACTCAACTTTACCACCTTCTTTGGTTGTCAAGTGTCTAAGGACAGGTCTACCAACCTCCACTGCATGCATGCTGTCCTTATAGAGTGTTTATGAAAAAGGCTGGAAAATAAGAATCTTGTAAAATTAATGCTATGATTTTGTTTAGCAGGAGACTGACTCCTAGAATCATTAAATGCTTTCTGTATTTTTTAATTCTGTTTAAAATCAGACCAATGGCAATACCTAGAGTCAAAAAAGTAAGGTTCCCTCTGTCCTGTCATGTGTGTCCACAGCCCTTCCCTAAAGTTCAAATCAAAAGCAAAAGTCTCTAAAGCTGACTTTTCTCTTTTTTCCTCTAAATTAAATGGAACCAACAGCTGATAAAGAATAAAGTATTCCTTTACAGATCGGGTTCAAGAAAGCATTTAATGTCTTAAATACTATGACACCCCAAATACAGTCCTAGATCTTTAAAGGGTCACTTCACACTCAGGACCAAATAAGATTACTGCTATGCCTGAAGTATTTCTATCTGACTCTACATTCTGTTTATAACCCAGAAATTAGATTTGGTGCTTCCGCTCTGATCCAAGAACTAGTTTGATCCTGAAACAGGAGACTTCAGACTTCTCCCAACCTGGCTCCCACCCCGCTTTTTTTTTTTTTTTTTTTTTTTTTTTTTTATCAGAGACATGAATCATTCAGGAAGTTTAATGCAGTATGTATAAAGAGATACTTTATATGTCTTTTCGCCAGAAAAGAATTCCAAGCACATAGTATTTTAAGTGTCTGCAAACACAGACGTAACTCCAACTTAAATTTTAAGCACAAAGTTGATCTCTTCAAAATTTCTTAAAGTCTATTCAAAAATGCATTTCATAACTCAGTACTACCACTTATAAGCCCTATATGAGGCCAAGAAGCATGGGGGAGAGGGGAGAAAACTAAAAAAAAGTGTGTGTGTGGTGGTGGTGGTGGGGGAGACGAAATGACAAATTCTGCAATGAGGCCAGAAGTAGAAAAGAAGAAGAGTTAAAGAGCAGCTAGAGAGAGACTATTTCTTAAATCTGATTTCAGGTTTGCCACACAGCTTTCTTTTCTTTTTCTTTTTAATTCAGTATGACTCAATCCTCTCTACAGTTAGGAAAATGGCAACCAAGACATTCAGCTAACATTTCATTAAGTATTTTCCTGTTACCTGTCTATTACCATTTCCCATCTCAGCTTAACTGATGCATTCTTCAGAAACGGGACTAACTTTTTTGTGCTGGACTTGCACAACTCTGCAGTACTTCTTACAGCAGGACCTTTTGTCTTTACTTAATTTGTGAGTAACAAACTAAAATATGGTCAAACAGAAACTAAGCTGCAACTTTATCATTGACATCTCTTGACAGAGATTGAAAACATCCATCTGCATGTCAAAGAATATACTGCTGCCAAATAAAGACTCTCTGATAACTACGTGCCAAGATCTTTTCTTTTGGATTAAGAAACAACATACTCGTTCTTAAATGCTTAGTTCTGTTCTGTTTCTATCCAGTTTGTCCTCAGGTACTGCGGCACAACTTCTATTAATTCTAATGTGTTAAATCAAAGCTTAAATCTGAAGAAAGTAATCGCATTTCCCTTAACCAAATAACCACTGCATAAAGCCGTTTTTTTTTTTCTCCTCAACAGAAGCCCCTCTCAGCTCTCAATAATAAGATTCTAGCAAAAATAAATGAATGCGTTGAAGTAGGTGGAATATAGGAGGGGAAATACTGAACAAAATGCTGACCCACCAGAAATACACAAAGAATTTGTTCAGCAGTGACAAGAAATAATGTAATCTGAGGCAAATTACCAAACAAACAATTAAACTACAGGCTGCAATACAAAAGAAGGTTTTCCCACACACATTTCACGTTTGCAATGGAGTCAATAGAATAGCATTCCTATAGCCAAGCCACGATGTTTTATGGATTATGATTGAGTCATCTGAGCTACTCATTCAACACAAGTTAAGATTCTAAGAAACATGAGAAAATTATAAGCATCTAAAAAGGTAAACTCCATTACACTGAACAAACATTCATACAAACAATAAAAGAGATCACATGTCACTGAGCTTTGTAAAACAAGAGGAAGAAATAAACGGTTTCCATACTATAAACATGACATTGAAACAGAACTACACAGTTTTACAATGCAATTATCTCTACTATTCATAAATCTGAAATGCCAACTAACCCATTTGAAGCAAGTGACAGCAGCAGCAAAGATATTTCAGGTCTAAACAGCAGCCCCCTTTGTGTGCAGTGCTGCCTATGCACCTAATAAAAAGAGTCCCTACTCTGAAGGAAGAATCCTCACTTTGATGCCCTACTCTGAGCAGTCCCTACTCTCCAGTAGACTGCTTCACTAGACGAACCAGGCAGAAGCGGGAAACCGCAGCACAGCAAGTAAGACAAAGTGGTTTGCTGACAGTCACACAGATTCTGTAGAAAAGGCCACACTCTTGAGTCTCAATGGACAAAGTTCCAGTTCAGTATGTTAATGAAAATAAAACTACGGTTTCTAAAAAGTAAGTAGGGCATCTATTAACTGTAAAAGCCGCCCTAGCTTGGCCCTCTGCATTACCTCCAGCCTCTCAAAGTACGATAGCCAGAAAATTTTATGGGAGCAAATCAACAATGAAATTCTCTTGTGACCAGTACAGAAGGACTTGAGAACCTTAGCATCAGGAATAATAATTAATAATAATAATAAAGTTCCACTATCCTAAGTGAGCCATACAACATCCTTTCATCCTTCAGATAAGGATGACCTCCCTCCACAGGGATATTTTGCTCATATTCCAGACTCGCAATTCTAGCTGAGCAAAATAATTCAGTTTGCTTGCTATTGTTGCATTTCCTAAAATAATCTTATGTTGTCAGGTTAGAAAACAAACCATGTGAATATTTTATAACATGCTATAATAACAATAATGATAATATGATACAGACTCGGTGCCTTCACAATGCCTGAATAAATAAGCTTCTTCACAGCATCAGTGGGAATGATACCAGTATACAGCTTTTTAATACTAATAATATAGTTTTCAGAGAGACATGAAAGAAGACATTCTAAATGATTTTAAGATAGTGCTCATCAGAGCTCATAGTAAAAGCCATATATTTCTGTCTCACCAATCTGATCATTTCTCTCCTCTGTCTCATCTCCTGGTACTGCACACTGGCCTAAGTCCAGTATTACTGAAATAAAGGACAGCACTAGAGTGTTTTTTTTTTAAAAAAAAAATCTTAAATATCAAAATAAATGCAGTTGCAACTGCTTTACATTCACTTCCCAATTTTGCACAGACTATCATTACTACTGATTCATAAATCTTGGACTGAAGGACTGATGCAACAGATAAAATCATGCTTTACCCATCTAGACAGCTTTCACTGCAATGTTTGGGCTCAATCCCTCAATAAAGACATCTATCTTAAGACCCCCCCCCCCAAAAAAAAACCACACTTTTGATTTAATATAAAAAGAGAAAGAATGATTTAGTTTCGCATCAGCTCCATTCTGGCATTTAAATACCAATTTACAAATTAAAATACTAGGTGGAGCAATGGAAAGTACGTATTAAAATATCAGGTTGATTGTATTCAGTCTCACTAAAATGATGTTATATTAGTCAATCTAACTGTAAAGAGGACTGTGTTTTCAACATGAATCACAGACAATCCACTGAGATTAAATACGTATTAAAAACACACAATAAATGTAATGCCACTGGCATTTAGGTAAAAAGCATTAATAGCAGTCTCATACAATAATAAGCCACACAATAAAATCTAGAGCACAATGAAACTCCAAGATCATTAATACTCCTAGGAAAAGATTCTTACTAACTTTGCTAAGCGTGGAATACACAACATTTTTCAAACACAAATCTCAAAATTCTTTCTAAAGCTGGCAAGGCTACAGCAGGCAGACAAGAATTTAAAACTCTTTTAAGGAGTTTAGAACTAACAAAGCTCTTGGTATTTTAGTGACATTGCAGACTCTTGTAACACTGAAGGCATTTAGAAGTGCTAGCAAATTAATATGCTGCACCAACTCATTTGGTGAACAATCTCATTCAGATCTTAAGCTGCTTGTCCTGTGTTCTGAATGTGTTAGCAGGCTGAAAAAATCTGAGGCACCACAGACAATTTCTGAAAGGGTGCTACAGTTTCTCAAGCGTAAAGCAGCTTGCTGTACTTTGGACTGATTGCAAGGACAATGATAAAAACCACAACCTCTTAAATACAAACAAAACCAAAGACCACCACATAAATCATGATGTTGTTAGTTAAAGTAATGACATGAACTAGGTAGGGTTCAATGTTAATTAAAGCTTCATAGTAAAAGCAATGGAGAGTTACTGATCAAGTTTTCAGTCAGTATCATAGCACAACATATTCTACAGAAATATTTATTAATGAAATGTTTTACTAAGACAATGTCACAGAAAAGAGTTAGAACCACTGCAGCATCACTTGTACCTGCTGCTGTGCACAAAGCACATGTGGTAAAGTCTCATGAATAAAACTACACAGCTACACAGTCCTGGTTTCCACTCTTCTCATGTTCTAGTAAGATCAAGTAGATGACTATCACCCCCTCTTCCCCCAAACCAAATAACAAACTACACACAAGAAATGGAATGCCAGCATTATAACGTGCTATTCATGTTTTCCTAACATAGCAATAACAAACCATAACATATCAAAAAGGATGGCAAACACAGTGTTGCTCTTTTCCAACCAGTATTGTGGGAGAAAATTTAACAAATGTTCACTTTACTTCCAGAAAGTAATGGATTCTCTATCTCCAAAAGTCTGTTTGGAACAAACAGTGCCCACAAATTATGTGCAAGCCTGTTACAAATTCACTTTTCCATAAGCCTGCTATTCAAAACAAGCAGCTGATAACATGGCAATAATGATGTATACAGCTGTTTCGCTTATAAAAAAATACAGCAAATAGATCAGGAGTAGACTGGCACCTTGCAAGAGAAGCATAAATTCAGGTCACCTTGTAGTTGTACTGTTCCAAAGGCAGAACAGGAAACAGCATCACAAGCAGCGTAAAATTTCAGTCACTTGGACTAATCGTTTTCCAAAGCAAGAGAAAATAACAGCCCATTTTCAGCACTACTCAACTAGAGTTGAGCTGTTGAGTCATGTGATTCAACTAGAGGAGCCTGAGCACTGAAAGTTGGAGCTCTGCTTGTCCCATTCACCTGCAGAGGAAACAAACTGGCTTTCCGGTAATGTCCAAATGTGTATTCACAATGCAAGAGCCTATGAAGAGGGATGAAGCAGTTTCCTACAATCCACTGTTTTTTAGCATGGTTGTGTAGGGTATGTCACAAGTATGCCTTTAAGGAGTAAATAATTAACTCTTTAAAATAAATAAATAAATAAAAATAAAAACCAAAAAGCCCATACTCTATCCTCTATTAGGGGTGTGTGAGTATTACCCACACGTAACTTTGAAAGTCTAGACCTGGACGGTTTTAGGTAGTTGCCATTACATATTGATATATTTCATTTTTTCAATGGTTCTTTATCTGAAGGGAATAAATTAATATATTGGATAAATAATTCTTTGAAATGCTTTAAGTAATAGCATTAAGTAACACAGCCATTCTGCTAGGAAGAAGCTGTCTGGGGAATCTATTTTCAATTGAAGACAATGCAATATAATAGATACGCTCTATTTTAATCTTTAACTTTGACTCAGTACAACAACTATTCACAAGCGTAGAATATCACAACAAGTTAGAACTTTTAAACAAATGTATTTGCAAGAGTATATTATTATTTTTCCCCAGACTGGAAGAGTTATCAGACAGATATGAGGTCTGAAACCTGCGTACCAGTTCCATATTTGTACGTGAAATGTGTTGCATCCTTCCAATCTTGCTCGTCTTTAACTCAGATCATACAGTCTGTAAGACAAGGCTCATCAATATTTGGATTACCCATTGCCTAGCACAACAAGAATGGGATCTCCAGCCACAACTACCGTGATAACTCCCCCTAGGTTCATAACAAAAGGAAGTGGGACTTCTGGAATAGCACAACCCTTCAGCAAGTTCTCCTGCACAAAGCACATTTAACAGCTAAAAGGCTGTGCCAGAGACTATGGCAAGAATGCCTGACCTGCAGGCAGGTTCCAAATAAGAACTAATCATCTGCTCCACCTCCACAGCTTCCCCATGACACTCCTATTAGACTGCAAGTCCCATTGCTATCTTCTGTCATGACAGAAAGTGCATCACTTGGATAACCAGAATAAAGGCACGCTCAACAGAAAACAAGTGCCTGCCATAGGAACACTGTAAACATGCATCTCACTTGCAATCACAGTGCTGGCATGTGTGTCCCACTGTATTATTCAGCTCTCCGCATGCTTGCTTTTTTTGACTATGTGGTGGGTGCATATCCTATGAAGAGGTCAGATCTGCAAAATGCAGTCACTGAATGACCAGAAATGTTTTCACGAAGTAAGAAGAACTGCTGGCAGTTGCCATGAGCACTATGTAAATCCAATGACATATTAAGAAAGGGATGGGAATACAGCATATTCAAATGCCTTGTCCGTGTGACCCACCAGGGACAAAAGGTTGAGCACCACTGAGCTAGGCAATACAAGTGAATATGCTTCTACAAGTCTGCACATGAATGTACGGCATGGAGAGGCCAATTTTAACAGCAAAATAAATCCTACTTCAGCAATGTACTTATTAAAATAGGTGTCTAAACGCTACAAGCAATGACATCCTGTAAATTAAACTGCTCAAAAGTCTTGCTAAATTCACTTCAAATTCATTTGCTATGGCAGTAAGGCTGTAATAGAGTATTTGGCATCATAGCAGAAGATATCAAAATCAAAGTGTTCTCATCTCTTGCATAAGAGGTGTCTAACTTTGAATACCACAGTTCATTTCAACAAACAAAACCTAAAAAAAAAAAAAAACTTTAGTCTATTATACTGAAATGCTCCAAACCATAAATCAGCAACAGAAAAGACAACAACAAAAAAAGTGACAATTTGCAATACTCACTTTCACTTATATATATAGCCTTCAAACTATAAAAGGTGACTTGAGCTAACCTTTTGAGTAATGCAAAAGACACACACAAAAAAATAATGCCTTTGAGTATAAATAATCTACTGATGGAAAGCAAAACATAAGCAGGGGGGATGACAATGGAAGACATTTAAAACAACTAGTCCTGCTGCAGAACACCAGAAAAAAGGAAATCTGTTCTCCCAGCGTTCAAGACTGAAGTGTAGGGCAAATACACATAGAATTGGAGGAGAACAGTTTCTTAATAAGGACATTGGACGCAAACGCTTTCGAAGAACATGCTTGAAATTAGGCTGAAGGTTCTGAACACTGCCCTGTCTGAACACTGCCCTGTCTTGCACAGATATTGATGCAAACAGAATGACAGATGTTCACAGAGCAGAGTCAGTATTACTAAATTAAGCACGATGATCTAAATTTCTAATTAACCTCAAAAAACACAAACAAAACAAAAAGCACAAAGACTCACAATGCAAACAGACAAAATAGATGCATAGGCTCTAAATAAAAAAGCTTAGCCTTTCACTGCTTATCTGCCTTCAATAATTCAAATTACTCAACGGGAATAAGGGCTAAAGAACAAGTTTCAGACCCCTTTTATGGTACAAAATTCAAGCTATTTCTAAAATAATAGATAAAACAGTAAAGGCAAGTAATCTAAGAAATGTTCTACAGAAGTGCAAATGTTTTGTGAAACAGCTATTTTGGTACTTATTATGATAAGGGCTTCATACTAGAAGTGGCAGTTGTAGAAAAGTAAATAATAATCCCATGATTTTATCTTCTCTCTAAAATTAAATTTATTCAAAATAACAATGGCTAAGATTCACTACACAAAATCCTAAAGGTAGATTTTTTTTCGTGTCTTTGACAGCTTCTTTCCACCTTTATCATTCCTCTCCATTATGCTTTTCTATTTAGGCTGAAGAATAACGCCAATTTTAAACTCAAATGTTCCAAAACATAAACATACAAGACAAAATATTAATCTTCAGAACGCTCATATCAGAAATGCTTAACCAGAAAGACATTTCAAGAAATAAGAGCGTCTATCATAGGCAAAAATGAATCAAGTCACTATCACAAGCATTTAGCAGTATCATCAGCCATTCAGAACAGTCATTCTCAGATTGAACTCCTCTGCAGGACCACTGACCAATGGCAACTCCAATCTCCATAAGTTGTGAAAGGAAAAGCCCATAGCCAAAGGGTGACAGTTACAACAAATCCACGTGACTTGTAGCACAACGGAGTCAAAGATCTCCAAAGCTTACGGTAGACTTACAGAATCCAACCTTGATATACAGCGGTTTTGTGGCAGAAAGTCTATCAATTCCTTGGTAATCCATTTCAATTCACCACTAAAATAAATAGAGTATGCCTTCCTCCTCTTCGCCTTTCATTCTTCCTCTTATCTATGCTTCACTTAATTCAGCTTTCATCCACTATATTTTGCTGCAACTTTGTTGTATTAAAGAGCACTCTGAACACAGGGGAAAAAGGAAAAAAAAAAAAGCCTGTTTTCTGAAGAAAAATAAACAAGAACCTCCTGTCCAACCTTTGCCTTGCATGGATTAGAGTTACTGATCATACAGCAACCAGAGCATCTGGGCACTGTTCCCTGAATGTCCCATGACTCCCCAACTATTTTATAACCCAGAGATAGACCATTTGCTTGATGAACAGTTGAGACATCTAAAAAATACGAAAGAGGATATTATATTGACTTGAATCTACCAGATGCTTTATCTGCCAAGCAGAGAAAGCAAGCTTGTCCCCTGAACCAGACTGATACAGGGGAGAGGAAAAAGAAGAAAACAAATGTTTACCCATGTATACAGAGGGCAAGGGGGAACAAAGAAAATTTCTCTTAACTTGACAAGAACATCCCCTCCCACAGCAAGGACAATGAGGTCCCTTCAGTGCTCTCAAATTGCCACAGTGACAGACCTATCTCTTAAAATAGCCTTTGGAGACCAATACATCTGGTCCAAAGGTTGACTTGAAACTGCTATTGCCCTCAGGCAATAAAGGGAAAGTAAATAGCCTATTTTCTCACAAACTTTAAAGTTTAATCTATCTTTCCCTAAAACAGAATTTTTGACCGAATTCCATCTAGCCGGAATTTCACCCACTATAAACTGGTGGGCCATGAACATGTAGGGCCAAAGAAGTTTATTATGTTAGAATGCTTTAGTAGAACATCCCCAAACCAGAGGTCAATAGAAGACAAGCATGTATATATTTCTTCAAAGTGAAGCATCTGCCAATTTTCACCAAGGACATTATGTGTGTCTTCACAGAAACTATTAATAAGAGTCACCCTCAATTATTTCAACTTTAATAAAGTCCTCAGGCCTTTTGGATATGTTTATTCTTTTATGAAAAGAATCTCAATATGCTGCAAGATGGAAAAATACTGCTTACCTGGTTTGTGCAAACTGAGGTGAAATGAGGCAAAGTGGCTAAGATCAAAGAGCAAGGCAGAAGAAATAGCATATAGTCCCCCTCCCTTTTTTTTTCTTGTTTCCTTCTTTTTTTCTGAGTATTTGTATATGAATGATATTCATGATCAGCAAGCATACCCAATAAGCTTACGTGAATATTACAATTAAGTGCTCATATGCAAGAAATACATTGAATACAACTCAGCCGTATTGCTTTATTCCTCATGGAAGTTAATTCCTGGAAAAGGAACAACTATGATTTTTTTATCCTTAAGAGACTCATTCATAATTGTAGACTAACTGCACACTGGCAGACACAGCCTTAAAACTTTGGTTAATTAAATCATAATACAATATACATAGGGACCTAGACTTCCATAGTAGCAACTGTCATGTGCATTTCCTGGCTTTTCAAGAAGTTTAAATCTGCAAATTTAGTATTTGCGTCCTATCTATTTTTGGAAATGGAACACACATACAAAGGATAGAAAAAAAGTTATTAATGCAATGCCATGAATAGAACTATATACTTCATACATTTCTTTTCTTCCCTTAGAGAATCTGAGCATTAAGCACTGCAACACACAAAGATGATGTATTAGTCCCCTTCTGTAAGGGTGATTTGTGCCTATGGCTTCTTTCTTTGTTTTGGGTTCATTTTCTGATTATTTTTAAAATTCTCCTTATCCGGGAAAGCCTCTTGAAGTGCATTAGGGCTTACACACTAGTCCCAGACTGTTTAATTTAACCCTAATACCTTGAGGAAGCTTCAGAATGGATTGCTGCTATTCTGATTTAGGAATCAATCCCACCCCCAGCTGAGAAGGTTAGATGAACTTGCCCCCAGAGGGAAATCCATGTTGCTCCACTGATCAGCAATTTCCAAGCAGAGCACATTACAATGAACAAAGAAAAAAAGTACTTAATTCTTATGTTCCAATTTTAAAATAGCATTCTGAATTTCTTCTACTTTGATTTTTTTTTTTTTTTTTTTGAAACTTGCTCAACTCTTCCAGAAGCATGGCTTCTTCTCAAGTTTTTTACTACCCTGTCAATATTACAGGCTTTTTTCTGTTCCCAGCGGTTAACTTGCAAACAAACCACAAAGACACCATTACACCAAGCCAATACCAGATTTGACATTCAAGTCAATGTAAATTTCTATGCCTATATGCATAAAACATCAACAAGTATACCACAAAAAAGTATTCTGATCTTTATGTAAATGGAATGCACTACTTTGCAACATTGTTCCTAAACATCAACTATTTCTATTGAACTACTAACAACCCCTCCCCAAAAATATTTTATGTTGTGAAGCATAGCGCAGATAAGGTTTGTTAGCCAGCACAACTTAACAGGCTCCTACAAAAATTAAATGTTGTCACTATATTTAAGCTTTCTATTCAGGACAAAGTATCTCCAAAGATCATCAACAAATACTCAGAACTCATCCAAAGATGCCTAAATTAGGTACACGTATTTCACAACAGCGTGCCTCTTGCAGAAATTGTCCTCCTCCAACCAGTACAACTTCCCTATTTCAAATCAATTATACTGAACCTCTAGAGGTTTTCAACAATTTTATATAATCATATGTAAGAGAAGTATTAGGATAAGGCAGACAAAAATCAGAGCAAAAGCCAAAATGGGAAAAGAAAACAGTCCAGGGTCATCCAGACGATGAAGAGTTGGTGTTCGTAATTCCTACTGTGCTGTCCCAGGAACAGATGCATGCTTCTGGCCTTCCAGGATTGTTTGCTGGATTAGTTACTACTTTGCATCTCACAAGATTCATGGAGCCATACAGCCACAGGAACCTTACTTTGTCTTTAAATAGCTAGGTTCCAATCTTATCCCCCCCATTCCAAAAATAAGGCTGTAAATCCCTGGGGCACTGATTTAAATAGGAACCAAGTCACACATATCATGTGATATGCACTCTCATTACCTAAAGGATAGGCTGGTGCATTTGCCCAGCTTATAATTTTGGTTTTCAGGTAAAGCATGCAACAGTAATCTCTTCTCTATGTATTGTATGGCTGGATCATCGGAAGTAGACTGCCCTCCACAAGGACCTTACATTCCCTTCTTGACCAGCTGATGACAGCAGCTTTGAGCAAAGCAACAATGAAATTACCAACCAATACATGCACTACTGAAGGGCTTGCTTAGAATTTTTCACATATCAAAAACTGAAGTAAAGCTTTGCTACAGAGTTTCTCAGCTATAATGATAGTTAAGAACATATGCCAGAAAGTACCCTCTGTGAAACACAGATCTGTCTCACTTTAAACAGCTGTAAGAAAACAAAGATTGCTGACCAGCACACACAAAGCCCTTTCCTCTAACCCTTCTTTAGGCCTTTCCCATAACAACGCATGAGCAAGCGTATCTGACTGTTACACTTGCAAGGGACAGGCAAGACAGGTGAAAATACATTTATGTAGTGCTATATCACAGTTCTCTGTTCATCCACTGCCAGTTTTCCTTTTACTACAGCAAAATCTTAGTTACATATTCTTTAATGAATGCCACTCCTATCATCCCCAAATGTGACAGATCAACAGTCCTCATGAGTGTATAAAATATTTCCCTTCCTCACTCAACCCTTGTTTGATAAAACACTTTCATTCACTTGCTGCTGCATGCCAATAATTTTTTCTTCTTTTTATAAATACAAGATAAATGTGTTAAAGCAGCTTTTTTTTGCATATGAGAAAATAGAGAGTGAAAAATACTATCTAAGTACATTTTAAATCTATTTGCTAGACAATTCCTCAAAGCTTTGTGCACAGAACGAGTGGATTTAAAACAGCAGTGCACATGCTTCTGGATAAAGTTCTCATTTTGGGATCTGGTTAAATATTCTTCCACAGTGCGTAAAGATGCAAATTGCAACCACAGAAATCAATGTGTATACACTCAAACCAGTAAGTCAACTCTATTTAGGTATTACAGACGGAGAACGAGCTGCATAAAAATAGAAAGGCTACAAAGCCAAGCATGCAAAAGGACAGCCAGGTCCCTTCACTACTTGTCTCTTCTCTGTTTCTTATCTAATCTTCATCCTTTGCCCCACACTTCCTTCCGCTTGTGCACCCATTGCGCTGCCTCCTGATCTCACCGTATTCTTGACTCAGCACTCCCAATGCCCTAATCCTATTGCACATCCCGTCTGCCAGCAAGTCACAGTATCACCTAACTCTTCTGCTCTACCCAGAAATCCAATCGCCTCACGCTTCCAGCTATACTATCTCCTCACTACCCGTTCTCTGACTTTTTGGTCTAAACTCCCTTTCTCTTCTTGAATTCATTTCCACAATTTCCTTTGCTCAGTTAGTCCCAGTTTTCTCATCCTCCCGGAGTTTACCACCAGGACCATGCCCCTTGCTAATGACAGCTGTCTCTCCTCAAATGACTCCCCACTCTGATCATTCTTGGCACATCATTCCAATCTCAGGAGGGGATTCTAGACAACCAGTTCCACATCTCTGCAACCAGATCCCAGCCTAAGCTCTACTCCTCCTCCACCACATTGAGACTCCTGAATCAGTTAGTTCCCTCTCTGCTCTCAGCACCTCCTCCCCAGTTCATCACCTTTGGGTACACATAACAGGAGAAGAACCACTCCTAGTCTGTTCAGTTCCCTTACCCTTCCCTTGCTGGCCACTGCCACAGAAATATAATTGGCTGGATGGACCTTTAGTATGACTCAGTGCAACCATGCTTTTGGACTCCCTCTTCTTCTCCCTCGTGGTCCACTTTCTCCCAATGCTGGCCTGCACTATTCCTCTCTTACATAGCCCTGATCCTATTTCTGTGTAAATGTGTTCTAACCAGCTTCCTCCTCCACACAGCTGAGTGCCAGTAAAGTCATCTGTGGGAGCACAAGAGTTGTGCGACTCCACCCTGGCCTCAAGCAGCCATTATACAGAAAGTTTGCCTTCACTTTTGCAAGGACTAGACTGAAGCATGTTCAATTACTCCGTGGGTGACTATATAGCCTGGTCCCACACAAAAACCTCCAAGGCTGAAATGTACTCAGCACACACTGGTACTTCTGAGAATTTCATCACCAATGTCTCCACTGACTATGTGCAAAGCAGTATTTTTCCAAAGACTTACAAGTTTGCCTAATTTGGGCAGATTTTCTCAGGAACGGCAAAAAGCATATCCCTGTTCAAGAGCCATTGCCTGCCAAATTTCAAAACCTTGCTCCAATCAATGGGAGCACTATAGCCTTCCAGGAAGAGAGGCACCAGCATTCAGTGTGTACAAGACACCGCTCTTGATAACAGCTGAATAATCTTGACTACACTGAAATACAAAAGATGTGAGGCATGCACACAAAAAGGAAAACTTCAGCCTGAGCACTCCAACTTGAAAAAAAAAAAAAAAAAAAAGCTACAGAAAATAGCAAACTTCAATAAAAAGTGTTAAATTACTTTCATAGTAAGACTACCATCTCTGTCTAGAATACAGGTAGAGACAGAGAAAACTGTCCAAGGCACCCAATAAGCTATTTCTCAGAGTTGATGAGAGATGAGCAAAATATCCCAAAGTTCTGCTAATAAAAAGCAGTATTCGCAGTATCTCTGTAAAAAGACCATCATTCTCCTGTCCTATAGATAGTACTCTTATCTGTATATCCACAGACCCAGTAGAACGCAAGTAAAATTTTCAAATTATAAAATGAATGGTTTTTATCAGAAAAATTGTATCTGTTGCTCAGAGAAGAGCAGCCGACCACCTTTCCCATTCAGATATATTAATACTACTAGCAGCGCTCATGCCCGCACCACTATTAAGTAAGGGCAGAATTTAACCTTATCTTAATATAGTATAGAATGCTGGAAAGAACCCCCTTTTACATTCCTATCATGTAAATTCTTAAAATTTTAAAACTTTCTTTTTAGTTACATAGCAGAAACACACAAATACTAAGCAGAAATGTCCAAATTACACACATTTAATACAAAAAACCCACCTGTGTTATTTCAGCAACAATAGCAATAATCCAATACAGCATTTCCTCAGGATTATGGACTGTCCAGATGACCATTTTAACTATACTACTCCATATTGTAAATAATCTAGAACTCTCATCTAGATTTTTTTCCACCGCTGAACCCAAAGAGAAACCTTTGAAAAATGCCAACAAATCATTCTTAATAAACTTAATTAAGGCATCAACCAGGTTAATAGGACCATGTAAACACCCAAAAAAGGGACTCATGCAAAAATCTCAGAGGGATCCAAACCACCCCAATATACCTGCTTGAGAAGCAGAAAGACTAACCCTGTCATATACCACATATACACGTATAGCATATAGGCACAACATATACAGTACTATTTTCTTTTTTGCACTTTACAGCCAAAACCATTGTTTGAAAATAACAATGATTGCAGTATGTTAAAGAGTCAAAATCTCCTTTACTTTTGCCAATTTAACTACCTCATTGTAAAAAATAATGTAAAAAATAGAAAAGCAGACTTTCTGAGGAAGGAAAGAGGAGAAATTTCATCTGAAAAGCAAAAGATGTTGTTTGAAGGGGGAAGGTTTTTTAAAAATATTTATATGAATGCTAAGAAAACTCTCAGGGCAGCTGGATTGATAGCTGGCTTAGATACATTTTATTTGAAATGCTGAAAGTGAATTTCCAAAAATTCATTAATAGGGTACCTTCCCAGTAATCAACAACAAAGACAAAAATGTAAAGCAGGTTGTTAGGCTACAGTGCAAAAATGGCTGCTGCTCTTCGTGTGGAGCATGGCTTTTGAAATTCTTTTTTAAAAGAACGTTTCACAACATGAGTAACACTAACTGGCTGCAAAGAGTCCAAGAAAGCATCATCTCATGTTTGACTACCTTCCCACATGGTTCACAAAAGTGGGGGATCTTGGGCAGCCACAATACAAATGGGAAGAGGTTGTGACTGAAAAGGGAAAGAAGTACTCTGCAGTCTTGACTCATTCTGAAAGATCGTAAATCCCCTGCTCTTTAATGAATAGGTAGAAAACATAAGAATAGGCAAGTGACAGTATTACAGAAATCCTCTTTCTTAAAAGCACAGCAGACTGGTAAATTAAATTGCTCAGACATTCATACACTAAAGACCCCTCAACTCCTTTAAAAACAAGAAGGGAATCTTTCTACTCAGTGTCTGGAATTACCAAGAGCATGTGCTCAGGGGACTCTCTCACATAACCTAGTTCTCTTACAACCCAGCTCCCACTTCAGGGAGCAACAGGGGAGTTCCCACACAACAGGTCCTTTTATTTTTTTTTTTCCAATTTTAAAAATCAACTGCTTTAATGCTGTCATAGTCCTTTCCCTTAGATTAAGTTCTAAAACACACATAGATACTTGTTGATATAGCCTGAAATACCACCCTGAGTTGGACAAATACATGAAGGTGTGCACTGCAGAATTAAGATACTGTATAATGATTTCTATAAATAATACACTCTCACTTAGTAGTAATGTGCATATACAGGTTGACCACTTAAAACAGTGTGTGATCCACTGTGGAATAAGAGCAAGAAGTTAGTGTCAGACGTTTTTGCTGCCTCAAAACCATCCAAACAACTATACAGTACTTAGCTAATGAAAAGTTTATTTTGCTTTGAAGTGCACATCTCTGGTATTCTGCATATGACTTTTACAAAGGGCCTCAGAATAAACTAGAAAGCCAAAATTATAAATGTGATGCATTTAACCCTGACCAATTTTTTTTTTTCAACCTCTCACTGTATTTGTTCTATAGGTAACTTACTCTGGGAGTACACTTCTGTGGCTGAAATTACAACCCCTTTGAAACACACAAAAATTTTAACATGCTGCCTAAATAGAAAACAAGATTCTACTAAATGCAGAGGAAAAGGAGTCAGGGATGCTAAATTCTGCCTCTAAGAGCTGTCTGAATGATGCCAAATAGGTTGTAACAATTTAGAGTCTGAGTCTGAGCTGGTATTAAAGCTCACTTTTTCAAAGGGCATTTGACATCACTTAGAAAAAGATTTTCTAGGTTGCAAATAGTTCATCCAATCATCTTTTCAAAATTAGGCGCATCACCTTAAAGAAAACCCTCTCACCACTCGTAATTCAGCATACAAGATTGAATACTTCTAATCTGTGTCCTCCTCACATCAGAGATCAGTTTCTTCTCCTTTCAGAGAAGAAACAGGTACCACCACAGGAATTGCATGTATGTTTGTCTACAGGAGCATACACATCATGGGGAGAGAATGGACCAAAGATTTAATTTTATGTAATGAACTATAGTGGTGCATATAATAAAAGTAGATGTTGGCTTAAGAAAAGAATCAATACATCAAACCTAGATCCAGCTCTGTAGATTCTCTTATAAGGAAGAAGCTGACAAGAACAGAGCTTTCCTTGAAGATCACTTTTGACTACTGAGCCCAGATAACTACACTATGTAATACCATTAAGGTCAAAACCACCTATGTACTCTAGTTTCAAAACGCGAGTCATGACTATATGTAATACTCATACCTTCTAAGTATTATTAAAGAACAATGGTACATTCAAGCAAATTTAGGAAATTTAAGATTACAGCTGCTTAAAGGCAAATTCTGTTGATGAAATAAAGATGTAAGTACTGAAAGAGGAAACACTATCAGTTACAGATAGGAAGTGGGCTTTCAAGTTCTCCGTTGCACCAGTGTTTCACTGTCTGACAATGAGCACACAGTCAACAGAACATAGTCTACAATAATTTCATTTAATATTGTGAATTAAGGCATTACTAATATTGAAAATACTCTCTATATTTTTCCCGGTTTAGAAACAATTCACATTTATAAATGGAAATGAACTTCACATAACATACCCACAAAATGCATTCTTCATACTAAAGCATCTCTGAACACTCTACAAACACAAGGCATAGCCCTCAAAATACCAGTCACGTGAAGAGCTAGCCAGCTGCGCCCTTTACTTAAGGTGGCAGCTTAAGTCCTTCGCAAATACAGAATACTCACCTTCTAAACTGGTTGAAAGGACAGCTGGTTGCAGACATCCAGTATTTTACAAAGCTCAAAGGAGATTTTGATTAAATCATGTTTTCCCCCCTCCTCAGCTCTTGACCTCTTCTTCATATTCAGAGTTAAACAAAACAAAAAAACCCACAGCATCTGCACCTCTGAAACATTCATAACAAAAAGATGAATCTCCCCACATTTAATCATTTTTATTGATGCTGTATAAGTGTTCGCCTGAAGAGCAAGTTTCTCCACAGAGAAAGGACCACTTAACCACAAATTTATATGTAGGTCCCTCAAAATGCACACAGTATGAAAAGTAATCACCAAGGAAGCTCATTTCCTTCTATACCAACTACATGGCCACAACCTTTTCTATTCAAGAGATAAAGACTCAAGTGCTGAGGTTAGTTTCAGCTTAGTTTGCTATGCAGTTCCTCCTACCACTTGTTTCACACTAAAGGACACTGGTAGGAAGTCCATGAAATCATACTTATGTTTTACTAGCTGAAGGACCATTCAGAACTGTTGATGTGCCATACTCATACCCATGTTTTTTCCTCATTACCTAATAGAGAAAAAAGTCAAGGAGATGCTTCTATAGTCTCCTGTCCCAAACGGTTAACTGAAGTTTAGTAGGGTCTGTATATTGGTATACATAACTTTTACCTACTACTTACATGAAGAGAAGCCTTTAGTAAACTAACAATTTCAAGCAGTATATTACTACCAATTTCAGGACTCAAATATGAAATACATATCTATAGATATTATTATCCTGCCCATTAGTCCCTACAGCTGACAGCTACTCTTGAACTGGGGTGAAAAACAGAGAGAGTGAGTCCTATGACTGTACTTTCTCCTTCACTCACCACCTCTCCCTCTAGAGTGTTTCAAGTACAGTAGGCAGCGACACTTCTGCAGGGACTAGGCAAACTGCACAAACAGCATAGCACACAGAGCAGCCACTGCTATCCTGTACAACCCTTACATGCTTCCATACAGGAGGAACCTTGCAAACAGACAGTTACACGAGACCTTCAGGTTTTGCTCTGTAACACTGGCTTGCTTGAAGGCCTCAGATGATCTCATTATCCTGAGCATTTAACCTGATACTGGATATAAATGCAGCAACAGTATCTCTAATACATTTAGTTGTTTGGGTCCATTTACACTCACAGGGGTAATCCTCACACAAAACTCAGAATGGAAGTTGAGATTTTACTTGAATCACAGCAGGAACTTCAGATTCGCAAAGCAGAGAAACAGAATATGCTCACAACACAGCACACAGCTA
The DNA here is from genome assembly GCF_028389875.1 of Rhea pennata. Lineage (NCBI taxonomy): Eukaryota > Metazoa > Chordata > Aves > Rheiformes > Rheidae > Rhea > Rhea pennata. Next base: position 9,147,117 of record NC_084680.1, read on the forward strand.
CAAATCTGTCCCGGGAACAGCTTACATATTGCTGAAGAGATTTTATTTCTTCTAAAGTGCAAGGCTTTCGGCAATCAGATTTTTTTTGCAGGAATAAGCAGAAATCCTACAGAACATTAGTACACGTGGATTTATGTAAGTTTTAAAGAACAATCTTGATTTTACATTTCCTTGGTTAACTTTAAAGAGGTGAACCACAAACACATACCTGGTCTGGTACACCAACACAAGCAACACTAACCTTTCTGCTACATTTCAAGTTTCTAAACTAGGTTTGGAAACACTTGTTACTGTCTCAACTTTCAATTCATCGAATGATTGCATAAAATCACATACATGTAACATCATAAAATATGTATTTGTCCTTAAAATTCCTGCTTTTAAATGTGCAGTCCCTGACTACTTAAATAAGTATTAAGGTAAATATAAACTGAATTTTGTTTAAAGAACACTATCATTAATGAACAGCAGTGGCATATATTAAATACAGGCTGTTTGTGTGATTTCTTTCCCTGTGAAGGGGAGAACATAGAGAGAAATCAGTTTTTTGGCCAGATATCCAAGGCACTAGACACTAACACATTTTTTGAAGCTCTGCCTAATATGAAATAATGCAGCTCCTACTAATTTTGCATCTAGAATCATTCAATCTGCATGCTCAATCCTTTTCCCTGGTAACCTGCTATACTTTTCAAAGTACACTGAAGATATGAAAAATGGCATTGTGGTTCTGCTGAAAACACAAAATGCAGTACTTCACCAACAAAAACTCTGAAAAAAGAAACTGTTACAAAATCAGTTCATAACTGTTACAGAATACAAATATATAACTGCAGACACACCTGCATAGGCTACATAGAATAGAAATGCCTATTTATAAGCACTGCTCTGCCCATTTGTTCTCATGCAAAAACTTCTTAGTATTGTTTGCACAGCCTTAAGAACGTAAAAATTACTTTTAAGTCGTTTTTGAGAATTCAGAACTTATTTTTCTATTAAAAAGCGTTGTAAGGACTCGTACTCATTACTTCGATTGCATTCAGATTATTTAATCTTCCCCCTTCCAAACAACTAAGATACAGAAAAAGGCAACAGCAGATTTTTCCCATAAAATTTTCCATGCAGTAGAGGTGTGTAGGGGAATTTAAATACTGATAAATCAACATAGTATCGCTGCAATTTTTTAAACAATATAAATCACCTTGCTTTCTCTGGAACATATAGCATTTGCTCCTGAATTTATTGTCCAGTTCTCACCAACTCCAACTATAACTCGAGTATAATGTCACATCAAAACGGGATGTTAACTTAACTGATTGTCAGGACAGGCCAGTAACACATCTGGGAAACACAGCAACTAGTACACCTTAAATAACCATTTTTATACTGAGACAGTTTAGAAGCTTAAATATGTTCACATCCTAAATCGCACTGAATATCATTATAAATACCCGAATGTAAGACTGAAACACTGCAGTACCTTGCAAATTCAGATGACACTCCATCACCCATTTTTCACTTCCCCATTCAAAACACTATTGCCGTTTCCCTATTTCCCTCAACTCACAGATCTGTCAAAATAAGTGCCCCCTCATGAATTTATTGGCCACGTGCAGTTTCCAATCCATTATTACAAGCCCTCTATAATAGGTTTTGCTCCATGCTCCACCATCATGCTGCCAAACATGGCTGCATCACGTCCTCTTTGTGATTGAGTATATATTTCTCTTTTGCCTTTTAAGATTACTACCTGCCTACACGGGTTTTCTCAGATTAGCAAGGGACCGTTTAAAAATTATTAGCGTTCTACTTCTCATCCCTTTTCACTGATATTTTACAGTAATGTTTCAGTGTAAACCAAACACATTTTTACTTCCCAGGTTCACTTCAAGTACGACCAAGGAGCCTACACGTTTAAACCCTCTTCACCTTGAAAACCTGTTTATTTACACACAACAGAAAACTAATAAAAACGTCCTTCCTACAAAAGAAGCGTGCAGAGGAAAAAGAAAAAAAAGCAAGGAAAGGAAATTTTATCATATGGCTTTTCTCCCCTGCAGCTCCCTCTCCTGAAATTGGACCCCCTTGTATATAAATCCACCTCTGAACCTCTCCTCCAGCCTCTTGCCGAAGCCACACACGCACGCACGCTCCAGCCGTTGCTTGGAAGCCTCTCTGCCGTCTAGAATTGCAACTCTTTGTTTCTGCGCGGCTGAGTATTTATTTCACTGAAGGAAATAAATAAGCCCCGGGTGAGAACTCCCTGCGGCCGCCGCACGTAAAACTTTCGGGGAAGGGCAGACCCCGCGGAGAGGCAGCCCTCCCGCGCCGAAAGCCTCCCTCAGGGCGCCGCAGCCCCGGGGGCGCCGGGCGCCTTCCCGCGGTGCCGCCGCCGCCGCCGCCCCGCCGCGCGGACCGTTATGACACGGGGCGGGCGGGCGCGGCGCTCCGCGGCAACGGCCGCAACGGCTTCCCCGCGCCGGCGGCGGCGGCGGCGCCCCGCGCCCGCCCGCTCACTCACCCACAGCTCCGTGCCCCAGCTCATGGCTCTCGCGGCGGCGCCGAGGGCCGGCGCTGAGGGAAGGGCGAGTCGGGGGCGCTCGGGGTCTCGCTCTTTTTCTGTCGCTCTCTCCTCCCCGCTGCGCCCGGGCTTCCTTCCCCGTCGCTCCCCGCGCTGCGGGTGCCGAGCCGGGCCCCGGCGGGGCGGAGCGGTGCGATGCGGAGCGCAGCGCGACGAGGCCGGCCGCTGCTCACCGCCGCTCCCGCCTCATCGCGCCGCAAAATGGCCCGAGCAGCGCCGCGCGGAGAGGCGGGGTGGGTGGGGGGGGCGCTTGACAGCTCCGGCGCACTGCGCAGGCGCGGCCCGAGGCCGGGAGCGGGGAGGGAGCGCACTGCGCAGGCGCGGCCGCGCACCGGCAGCTCCCCGCCCCCGTCCGGCCTCCCCCGTTTCTTGCGGCTCTCACAGCTGCTCCCCACTGTGTTTGCTATTATTATTATTTTTTAAGCAAATGTTCATGTTTTGACCATTTAGAGGGCGGCAACTGCCCAAGTGGAGGTGTTAAAAAAAAAAAAGAAAGAAAAAACCCACCCCACTATTAAAACTGACTGCAGGAATCTAGTTAGTCCTTCAAACTAGGAAATAACCCAAATCCAGCAATGTTAAATCCACCATCTGTCACCGATGCAGACAACAAGCACACAGAAAAATAATCAAATTATCTGCCTTTATACCAAAGTGGGATATTGTAGCAATTACATGGGCCTTGCAGAACGTGGTTCACCTTCTTGCCAGAGATGTAAGATTTATTTTGTGCTCATCTTCCTCTGCAACAGTATTTATTTGAGCTGCGTCACCTAATCTGATTTTATGTTCCTGCTTTTCAACTACAAGAAATTTCAAAAGGGCTTTAGATTGCTATCTTATATTTATTGCTGCATCTGTTCATGAAAGATTTATAATTGGAAAAAAAATTATTCACCAGAGGAACAAAACTATCTGCTTATGGAGGACTGGGATCCCTGTGATGTCAAAAGACAACCCTTGCTGTAGCAGCTGGTCACTGCTTAGATTTAAACTTTAAATTAATGCAGTCCTCCTTTCACTCCCTAACTCTTGGATATAAACCTACATGAGAAAGAACAAGAAGAGACCGACTTAGGAAGCAATTCTAACATTTAGAACAATAGTAAAGGCAAATGTTTTGTTAATTACTGCACTGCATTTATTTTTATCCTAGTTAGTTCAATTGATTTGAACATAACAGTAGAATGCTGCTCTTCACACAGTTACCTTTGAAAGGAGGCAGAGAGCAGGCGATGCTTTTGGTCATCCTTGAAAGTTACTACTTTTAAGGACCAACTTCATAACAATTCAAAGACACACAGTTCAATTTATTTTTGTGCAGTACTCCTTCCTGCTATTGCTAACACATTTAAATATTTGAGCCTGCCATGCTGCCTTAAGCACAACCACAGTCTTCAAAGGCCTTATACTTCCACAGACTCTCAGAGAAGGAATGCCAAAGCCCACTGTCCTTAGATGTCTGTCCATCCAGAAGAACTCATTGCAAAACCAGACAACATAGTGGTATTGGAACATTTTGAGAATTTAATCCATAAATGCTTGAATAAAAAGAGGATGTGGAGACGAAACACAGTATCATCTGAGGCAAATTTGCTCTGGAATTTCCTTTTGCACAAAGAGCTGGGAGGGGAACAAGGCAAACCTGTTACACCAGCATGGGCAGGGTAACTTGTCCACACCAAAAGAAGATAAAAAACACTTAACTAGTTATGGAAAGATAAAGGACAGAAATGCAACAGTCTTAATGAAATGCAACAGTCTTAATGATGATGGCATAGTAGAATCAGCCATCAGAAAAACAAACAAACAAAAAAAACCCAACAAAGCTATTAAAATTTGTGTGGACAGGCCTTACTATTTTTCAAGGCACAAACCAAGTAAAAATCAAGTATTTCTAGAAAGAGACTTTTCACTATTTTTGTCATTATTACTTAGTCTGCAACTCTCAAAGACAGTGACTGCCACCTACATTATTACTTTAATTTGTACAGTACCAAAACCTGCAGGGCCTGCTCTTTGGTTAGTCCCTAATTACAAATATAATTAACACTGATGTGAGTGTTACAAGTCCTTTATACTGAAATATAAAGCTAGAAGTCTCAGTAGGTCCCAGCCCCAAAAGAGTAGTTCAAAATGGCACTTAGAAAATAGATTATCTGTCTATTACTTAATTTGCAGAATCCAAATCAGAGCAATACAGAAGGTAGCAGTTTTCCCTCAATTGCAGTGAGAGCAGAAGCTTTCGGATCTGTTACCACAGTATGTGCCTATTCCTATAAATTCTGTGTTTATCTTTTCTGTAGTTACCACTCGGAGGAGTCCCAGGGGTAGACCTTAAGACCAAGCAGAAGCAATTCACTTCCTAGAAGATCAGGATTTTGTTGATTCTCTCACGTGATGATGACCAGATAGAATGGTTTCTAAATAATTTAGCAGCCAGGGGAGATAAAATAAATTTCTGAGTTACAGCTCAAGCTAATCCTTTTTTCTCTAGGCTAGTTTACTCAGTATACAAGGCAAAAAAAAAATCCAAAATTTCAAACCACTACAAGCATTTCTAACTTCCAGGATTCAAGAGGAAGAGAACACACCTTTTCCCTCCTAGAGTCATCACCCTCACAGCTGCTTCCCTTTAACTTTTATAACTCTGCCCAGATTATCCACATCTAAATCAGGAATATAGGCTTTGCTAGTAACCTCTCATGCAGTGGGACTGAAACAGCCCTAGGAAAGGAAGACAACACCCCTTTCCCTAAAGCCATCACTATTACAGCTGCTTCCTTTCTGCTCTTATAATACCACCCAGGTTATTCACATACACAGCAGGGGATCTTTGTTTTCTCGATATGCCCTGTCAGAGCCCTGAAGGTGCTAATAGGCTTTAATGGCCTGAGAGCCTCACCCGGAGCCTCCACCCACCTAGGAGCCCCATTTAAGCTCAGGCTTGAGCCTTAAGCCCTTCTGTGGGCTATGTTGTAAGAGCACTACTCCCTGGCTCAGTTATAGGTGTGTGACTGCCTAGCTGTAGGTCCTGTTGATCTGCACTCTGATCTGCAGACTGACTTTCTATGAAGACCCTGGACATGCTTCATCACTGCAGACCCATCTGGTAATCACTAGACTGTGTCTGATTCTGGTTGCTTTCAACAGGTCTCATCTTGATCTGTGGGCTGAATTCTTAGCTCAGCCTTGGATCTGCCTCATCACCATGACCTTGCTTGTTAATCAAGGCTCTTTGCAGATCCTTGCTGGTATCTCTGCCCCACTTGCCTTGCTCACAACCTGTGGCACTAGGCCCTGACTGGGGAGGCCCCTACCTTGCTAGCTGTGTTATAGTGCTCAGTTACTTGTCCCTTACAGAGCAACGCTTTGTAATATATCTTGGCTCAATGAGTACATCAGCATTTTGATATTCAATGTACTTTACTTCTAACTGAGCTGTATCTGTAGACTACATATGTGCCAAGATTTTCCTAATGCTTCTGATGCCTTCCATGCAATCTCAATAGTTGAGCCTCCCACCTGCCTGAAATGCACTTCTAACAATTCTGTGAAGGGTCCTAATGAAATGCTCAATTAGACATGAACAAAACAATGGAGGAATAAAGGAAAAAGGCAAACTTATCCTGAATGGCTAAATGCAGCTGCAAATAACTACCTGCTGGGAAGCCTATTTAGAGCGAAGTAAAGCTTGTCTGGAAGCTACAATAAATCATATTAAGGTAAAAATGAGAGCTGCTGATACAGCATGCTTGTTACATACATAGATCAGTTTGTATATTGGTAGGAATATAAATTTATAGATGTTTTTATATATTTAGAAAAATGCATAGGCAAAGAAAGTAAACATGTTGCGAATTCTAACTTTCAGATCATCTAGCCTAGGTGAGTAGGGTCTGCAAGTTACTACAATATATATCTTAATAGTTGGTGAGGAGTTACATGAGAAAAATAGAGGTCTTCAGACAGTTTCTAATCTGTGGCATAAAACTCCTGATCGTTCTTAGCAAGCATATTCACTCAGAGAAGCTCTTCAACTGAGCCAGTCTCCAAAGCTATAGCAGAAAGCCTCATGCCATTTGACCAATAAAGTAGGACTGAAACTTAGAACTGGAGCAAGGCATGAAAACCTGCACTGCTGCTACACCTGCAAGTAACTATCCACAGGAGTCATAAGCCTGTAGGGGCTCGTAGGCTGGTCTGTGAACAGGAATTATATTCATTACAATATAAAAATATTAATTGCAAGAAAATACCTGGATCAGAGGTATCTTTTCAAAACAATCTCATGTTCATAATTATGTAGACTTCATACAATCTGTGCTGTGAAGATAAGGTCAGCACAAGGCTTGAGGCTGAAAGGACATCTAGCGGCCACTAAAAGTTACTACCTGGTGACAAAATTCTATCACAAAAACCTATGTTGTGTTTTTTATTGCTTCCAGATATTTTCTGATATCAGTTCAGGTTTCTTAGAGTGATATCAAGATTTCTGTCTTTATTAAGCGTATCAAAGGAAAAGGGGGAGGGAGCAAAATTTTAAGAGATAACACCTCTGTACAAAGATGTGACCTTTTGCTTATTATAAAGGTTAAGACTATTGATTTTTCTCAACCTGTTCACCCTTTCTTCTATTTTACTACCCACTCATTCCAATCTAGTAGCTCACTAGGATCTATATGGAGAAACTTGCACAGTTGCTACTCCATACACTAAAGGGGAAAATCAGAATCCTTGAGTTTTAGGAGCTGGTGTGTCCTACAGAACTTTCTTTTGAAGGATTATATTTATTTACATTGGTGGTTTCATATATATATATATATATATATATATATATATATAAAGGTTGATAGTTTCAAAAAATTTTTAGCAATGTTTTAGCTTAAAAAAACATTTTAACTGCCCTTTTTCATGCCCCATTTGCTTCTTGTATTACCATCAATTTGAGCAACAGAAGCTACTGAAGATAGACTCTATTTGTTTGTCCTTTAATTCTAAATGGGACTACAGTTACCACTTTCAAATACTTTTCAAACAGATCAATAGTTTCAAAACCATTCTAGTAAGGAAGCAGAAAACCCTTTCATTTATGACTTTTTTTTGGGGGGGTGGGATTCACGTTTAAAATTAGTATTGTAAATCCAGCTTTAAACAGAAAGGTGGTATTTCTTCAGTTGTGTGGCGTGACTCTCAGACATCTGCTCTCATCAAAGCTCTAGGTGAGAAGCCCGAACGGGCTGGCCTATCCACTGCTGAGCTAGAAGCCACAAACCTAGACCTACCTACAAAGTATCAGCTGTTGCATGGCAAAAGACTAAAGCACGCAGGGCTGTGGCCTTCAGCTGGAACTGGGCGAGCTCCCGCTGGACTGGGGCCTCGCCGGAGCCTCCGCAGAGCAGACCCGCTGCAGGCCTGTGTGTGTGTCTGCAGTGCTGCCCCTTTGCAAGGACGGCGAGCGGGGAGGCCGAGGGCCGCCCTTGGGGGTGTGTGAGCAGGGACACGGAGGGCGGCTGCCACGGTCCCCCCTTCCCTGAGGTGACAGGGCCTCCCCGGGGGGCAGCACCGGGGCAGGGGGGTGCCGCAGCAGTGCCCATGTCGAGCACGGCCCCGGAGCGGGGAAACGGCCGGGGAGGCCCCAAACTGGCGCTGACTGGTCCCAGCCGGCGGTGACAGACCCCGAACCGGCGGCGGCTGGTCCCAGCCGGCAGCGTCAGGGCAGACGGCGCGGCCCCGCCCCCGCCGCGGGTCACGTGCCCCCTCCACCGCCCCCTTTGACCCCGGAAGTGGGGCGGGAAGAGGATGCTGATGCTGGAATAAACATGGCGGCCCGCGGCGGCGGCGCTCCGCTGTGGCGGGTCGCGGCCGTGCTGGGGCTGGCGCTGCTCTGGGCGGGCCGTGCTGCTGCCCGCGTCCATCACCTCACCCTCAAAGTAAGGCCTGCGCAGGCCCCGCCGCCTCGCCCTCCGGCAGCGCGGGTCTTGCCCCGCCCCGCCCCGGGCCGCGGCGGGGCTGCGCCGGGCTTCACCCACCCTCTGGGCCGGGGCCTCTGCCTTCACCTGCCGCCTGCCTCCGGCGCCCGGCTCCTCCTGCGGCTCGTTGAGCCCTCAGCCCGCCCTGCCGTTTGGTTCTGCTGCTTCTGCTATCCTTCCCCCTCGTGTCCTCTTATATGCATCTCGTCCCCTGCTTTTGTGCCTGTTTGTTTCTTAGTCCTGAGGAAAAGTGTGGAAGTTCCCCAGAAACGCAGTGGCTCAGGGGTGCAGATCCTTTGTGCCCCACTGATAGCGAGAGGGAAAGCTCTGTGGTGTTCTGGGCTTGCTTTGAACCTGTGTCCTGTAGTTGTCTTTCAGTCCTGATGCTGGTTACACAGCCCTGGAGGACAAAATGACTTGTTTTACCAAAGTGCTTTATTTGTGGTAATCAAGTGGTAATTAGAGCTGGAATCAGATATTGATGTTGACAGTTTTCTTAAAACGTACTGCTTCTGGTGGTACCTTGAATATGCTGGTCTTGTATCTGTGGTTAAGAAAAAGTAGTTATTCAGGGTGCTTGAGGTGTAGTGGTACAGATGGTGGCAAAGACCTGCAACTCTGGACTGCTGCTGCCTGTTGCGTTTTTGATGAAAAGCTGTGCCCTGGTTATGAACTGAGCCCTTTGGGGTGATGCTTGTCAAGGGTTTCTCTCTAGTTCATGAAGCACTCTGTGGGCCTTTCACCATAGGAGTGTTGTTTTGTTTGTTTGTTTTTGTCACTGACGGAAGCTATTTTGTTAATAGAAACACCAGAAACTAATAAAAGTTGTATATACTTTTCCTAGTAGTTTAGGGAGGGTGTGAAAACTTTCTAGGAGCCCCTCTTCAGCCTTTGGAATGCAGTGACCAACAGGAAAACATCCATGATTTGTCTCTAGGGAAGTTTCCAGAGTATGTAATTGCCTAATGCACAGCTGCGTGAATGTTATTTTACTTCAGAAAAAGAAAACTTCCCTCCAAAGCAATAAATTAAGAGAGTTGTACTAGTTGTGTTATTGTTTTGAGGAACTTGTGACCAATAGCTGAATGCTGGAAGAATTTCTCTTGAGGTTATACCCTTCCTTTCTATTAAAAAAAGAAAAAAAATCCAGATGGCCTTGAGCAAATGTTCTCAGCAGCAAACGTGGCTTCTAGTTCCTGTCATGGTATCTCTTAACTACCTAAAGTGGTTGCTAAACCTAGTTTGCTGATTTTTGTAATTAGTGGAATTGGGATATGGATTTAGCTTTGCAAGTATTTTGTGAGTTATAGCACTGACTTAACAGACACTGAGGAAAGTGCTTAATGCCTTTGTCAACCTGCTGTATAAACATGAGTTTAATTGTCAGAGTGCAGTCTCCATTTCTATTGCATATGCTGGTTTATAGTGTTTGTGTAAACATCAACCTCCAACAACGTAACCCTTTTACAAGGAAATCTCCATTCCAGTGTTCTTGCTATTGGCTCCTTGCTTTTAAGTGTGTTTTGATGCTGTGCCAAGCTACAGGCCTCAGCTTTGAGTGTGTGTTTGATTTTAGGCTTCCTCAAACAAGCCGTTATTGTTAAGTTAGTTGGAAAAGCCTTGTTCTCGAGTCTTTGTAATTAACATGCTAAGATGAAACTTTCTTTTCTGTTGGCAAAAAGCAAGCCAAAATCTGAGTAGTTTGAGTGATTTCTTGTTCTAAAAATAACCTTTTTGTATGTTTTAATAAACATGGAAAATGATTTATTTGAATCTTGCTGTTAGACTAACATGTCATCAAGGAAGATTTTTCCTGGGTAGCCTGTGTTATCAGCTTCATTAATTGAATGTGGTGTCCTTAAAATAAATAAGAGACTTTTTTTTTTAAGGAGTTTTAGAAGACTCATGGTAATTTCCAGAGGTTTCCAGAAATAACTGTCACTCCAACTGTTTCTTTTAACAAAATATGGAGTATGCTGATTATGATCTTTAGGCTTCTTAAACAGTTTGGATTTTCCTGTGCTGTAAAATATTTCACTATTATATTATGGAACTGCCTGATAATGTGACAGTGTCTTGCGCTGCACAGACAGGAGTCACTTAACCAAGCAGCAACTTTATGTCTTAACAGTCAAATGATACAATGTGGGGCCTTATCTTTTGCATAATTGCAGGGACAAACTGCTTCAGAGAATGGGGAAGTTGATCTAAATGAGGCCTTTGTCAGAAAAGCAGTTAAACTTAATGCTAGTGAGTAGTTGAACTTGCAGGTTTCCAGTGATTTGTCAAGGGGAACTCTCCAAGTGTAGCAGTTTGTGGTGTTAGCTTGATTGAAATGCGGTATCTTTGTTTATTGGCTTCCAAGGGGGAGAGGTAAAACCTCTCACTTTGTGACATTGCCAAGATTGCCATCCCATGTTAAATTATTATTTGGAGGCTATTTTTAAGTTATGTATTATGTTTTTTTTTCTGCTCATAAATGCTTCTGGCCTTTTTATATTGGTAGGTTTCAGGCTTCAGTTGCTCAAGTTTGAAAGAGTTTTAAAATCATCTGTACTGGTTTTACATAAATACATCATAAAATTCTAGCTTCTTTCTAGTATATAGGAAAATTTAGTCCATGTAATAAGCATTATCAGTTAAAGCTATCACATTACTAATGTGCTCCCAATTGGATCTTGACTAAAATGTCAAAGAAAGTGATTTCTCTGCCCATCCTGGACTATGGGCCTGAGATACTATTTTTCTTTAATCTCATTGAGAGAGTGTAGGATCACTTTTCATCCTAAAGGAGTGAAAGAATCAGGGAAAATTTTTATGAAAAATAACTGACCATTTCCTATATGGGTCTGAATGTAATCTGTTAGTGATCAGTCCCAGATCCTCTCTTCTTACAGAGGCAGGCTTAGTTGTTGAATGCATCCTGCATAAATTAAAATTCAGCATATGCTAACAGCTCAGTATTTCTGCTTCTCTGTACTGGTTCACATCTTTGCTGTAAATGTAGATCAAATTCTTCTGAACTAAGAAGCTGAGTGATTATAAATAAAAGCCAGATTTTTCCAACCTGTTAAGCCTCTTGTGAGAGGGAGACAATTATTAGCAAGGCAACATCTTGAAGCTGTCAATATGTGGAGCAATAGAGGCTCTTGGAGGGAGTGTTGCTGCTTGTCCACAAGCAGTGGCTGTGTGTGGGATCATGTAAAGCTGAAGGATTTGTGAACTAAATCTGTAAACACTAAGCACTTAAAGCTGTGATAAAACCAGGGAAGAAAGTGTATGAATTGTCTTGAATATCTCTTGGTGGGGAGCATATTAGTGAACCTGTGTAGTATATGATCTTGAACTATATAGCTTTTGCAAGTACTTTGAGTGAAGCAGCTGTCTCTGGTTATGTTTACAAGGTGTAAAACTCTAAATGGCAGGATAGCACTAATCCCCACAGCCTCCGTCAGCCAGGCAGGTGCCTCTTTGTCCAGATGTGATTAACATATACCTGCTGTAGTATCTAAAGAGCTAGTATTAATTCTGCAGTTTGAACGAGAAATTATTTTGATAGCACTACTGAATGAACCAGATGGACTCTTGTTTCAAAGATGTAAATGACCCAGAACCCAGAGAGAGTGCAACTCTGTTAAACAAAACATCTGCTGTGAGCCGTGTGTCACCAACATTTTTTTTCTCCTCTGAGCATTAAGGGAACTGTCTGGTTATTTACCAGGTGAACTTAATTCTATTAGGACTATCTCTTATTACAGCTAGACTACAGGTTAGTTGTGTCAGGATTAATGTTCTACAGTTAAGGTCTGTGATATGTATTATGTTATGTATAGGGAAAATTTGATGGAGAATTATCAAAGTTAATACTGGGGATGAGGGAAGAGAAGATACAGCTTACTATTGGAGTTAGCTTAGTCTTCTAGTACCTGGTCCAGAATAGTCTGGTTACATTTAGCAGTTGTTTTCTCTGCTTAGAGTATTCTGCAATCCAGGTATTTCTTCCTTTATAAAAATTATGACACTCAACAGAAGCTTGATACTGCAGGTATTCGGTATATTCTTTCTGGTGAAGGAAAAAGATCTTTTGACTTTTTCACCTGTAACAGGTGCGAAATAGAGATAGCAAGTTTAAGCGACTTGTAAAAGTGCTTTAGCTTGAGTTTTAAATATGCTTTTAAGTTTTTTTTTTTTTTTTTTTGTTCTGCTCCTTTCCTTCCCATTAATGATCCTGTAGAATTGAGGGCCCAAATATATACCTACTTGTTGATTGTATGAATGCCAAGTAGCAAAGGTATGACCTTTCCTCATCTGATGTGGCAGCTCTGTGTGTAACCTTTAGTGCTTTTCATGTGAGATCCCTCATGGCCTGTGTGGCAGGTGGGGTTTTTTTGCTTTTCTAAAAGCACAGTGTACTTGATCCCTTTTCATGCCTTGTGCAGCTAATAAGGGATCAATTTCTGCAGTACTTCCATCTGAGAAGGTAGGAAACTACACCACAACCAAAATGGGGAGTAGGTGAGGCGACTGGATTTCTAATGTTACAGCAAAACTAACCCAAGCTTTTGTTTGTTTATCCTATTTACAAGAGTGCACTTAGTTACATTCAAGTGATAAGTAAAGGCCTTGCTCAAAATCCTTTAGAGGAAACAGACTACATAAGGAATCTGTCCCATGTTGTACACGGTTTTCCATATGTTAGGTGCTTAACAATCCAGGCATTGATCCTGCCTAAAATATGAGATCTCATGGAGTGGTAATACACTGTGATATTTGTTACAATAGCCAAAACTCACTCTCGATTTGATAAGTGCGTTGTAGTCAACTATTTCTTCTTTAGTCTGCCAGTGTCAGTTGCTAGGTTTCAAAGAGTGTCTGCCTTGATTCATCTGCAGTTCCCTCTTTTTTGAAGCAATACTCTATTTAATCAATGGTGCCAGAAGTTTAACCTTCTTCAGACTCTTTTCTTTTGTCTCTATCAGGAGTATAGCCAGGTAATTAACAAAGACGTGTTTATTTAAAATTTTTGTCCAAGTTATTGGAAGAGTTGATTGCTTCCTGTGAAGTAGTTGGATATGTCTTACAGTATTCTGAAGAAATTTGCACTTGGGTTGCTCGGATAGATGTTTTGAGTGTGATACTTAAATGTCAGTCTCTTGTCCTCTCTTCCTCCTTAATTGCTGCTGCAGGTGACTGTGTAAGTAACTGTATGTAACTGTTGTAAACTATCTTTCTTTTCTCTTAGGATGATGTGAGGCAGAAAGTGCACCTGAATACATTTGGCTTCTTCAAGGATGGTTTCATGAAAGTCAATGTCAGCAATCTTTCACTGAAGCCACCTGCAGGCTCTGATGACAAGAGTAGCTCAGCAGTAAGTTACTTCATAAGCCCAAAGTCTGTAGTAAGCTTCCTGTAAAACTGCCTTTACACTGGTTGTTTTAACTTACTTGAGGTGTCAGCTCTTAACTGGTGCTGCAGTTGGCTCTATTTCCCATTGTTAGCCATTTGCTAGGATATGTTTATTGTCAGCTTTATCCTTGGGTGCTAACTGTTCTATTTTAAGGAGAATCTTTAATTTATCACATTCTCTACTGAACTCGCCTGAGGAGTCTATGCCTATATATAGCCTGTATTATTTAATATTTATAGGTTACCTAAGCAGTCCTGTGGTGTGGGATGATCATACTGGTGTCCTGTTGTATTCCAATACAACTTGTAACCATTATTTTAACAGGTTCCTAGTACAGTGGTTGTCCTCTGATTTTTTTTTTTTTTAGATAACTTTCACATTATTGAGTACATAGCGTATTGTATTAGTGATTTTTTAATAAAGATACTGAAATAACAGGGTAAAACAGATCTATGTTCTTATTTCTATGCATATGTCTACTTTTATTACAAAACATATTATTTTTTTCCTCAAGCAGGAACATTAGGAAGAGAAATAAAATAACAAAGCTGCAAGGAACCAGTTCAAGGAGGAACCTGGACTGGTTTGAGCTGAGCTCTAGGTTCATTGGATTTGAGCCAGATGTACTTTTTATTCTTAGTTGATATGAATGAAGCAGTGACTTTGTTGCATTGGAATAATGTTCTCTGTCTAATTAAGCAGTGAGACAAATGTCTGGTTTCTTCCTTAAACATAAGTTAGTTTGTTTCAAGAGCAGTATCTTCAACTCTTTCAGTGGTGGCTTGACTTCTGGTATTGGGAGGATCTGAGCTATTTGAATTTGATAGATTCTTCTTAATTTGCCTTTTAGGTAGGATTCAGTTTGGATCGAACAAGGAATGATGGATTCTCTACTTACCTGGTAAGAATAAAGCATGTGGACTTTCTTTGCTAAACTGGAGACATCTTGTAGTCTGCCTTACTCCAGGAATGATAGGAAAGAAAAAAGGGCTATAAACCTGAGAATTTTGTTAAGGATGATTCATTTTTATAGCTTGCTAGAACAGTAACCTCTGCCAGCGAATGAGCATGCCTCATTTGTTAACAGGAGGGCACTCAAAAAATGTTTTGGTTACGTTGCCAGGATGAAGAAGTGGATTACTGTATTTTGAAAAAGAAACCAGAGCAAGATGTTTCAGTTGTAATCTTACTTCTGGACTTCAAAAAGGAAGTGTGAGTAAATAACGTACACTATCTTTAGGTTATTTTTGTAGTTGAAGATTGGTAAGTCCTTTTTTTTAGGAGCTTGGAAAGCTGCTGTGCATGTAGTTTTATTCTGTACCCTACTCTCACATAACCTGTTAAGATGACAGTGAAAGAAAATCTAGGATATAAAGTGGTTCAAGAATGCTTGTTGTATGTTGGAGGGGTAAGGGAACATAGGACATGAGTTATGCCCTAACAATTACTGCTGAAGACATGAACTTGAAGTCCCAGGTTGCATCTGCAGCTCTTGTTGTGAACATGCTGTTTGATTCCTTGTCTTGGGTTACTTCTTTTGTGGAAATACCTTCAAGGCTAACAGCTTTATTTGAGTTTATGTGAAAACAATGTTCCTGGTTATCAAAGGTAAAGGAACTTATTTTTCTTTGGCTTTGCATGTATTTGACATAATTGTGTAGTGTCACTTCTACAGTCGTCAGTTGAACAGCAGGCTGCTGTAAGTCATGGTCTGGTGTTTTTCCTCTTCTCAGTGGTAAAAGAGGAACTCAAGACACTTAACTGTATTGTTTTGAAGATTAAGCAAGGTAATATTTATACTGTTTACACTTAACTTCCCTATGTGTGAAATGGATGAAGTTGGGCTCCGAATTTCAGACTTGAAATTGCCCCCTGACGACTGCTTAATTCTTACACTGATCAAACAGATCTCGCAGGATATCTATCCTAATGGTACTCAGGAGAGGAAACACTCAAACTTATTTCCCCTAGCAGCGTCCTTTTTTTTTTTTCCCTAAGGTAGTATTTTAATAAGAAGTTGTTTTTTTTCTTTGCTGAGAATTTGTGGATTATGACAGCCTCTTTAAGGATGTTGATTTACTTTCATTTTGTTCAAAAACTCTTTGTTCATTTAGTGTGAAAGTACGGTTCTCTGCAGAAGCTGCTGCCCTGTTACCTAAAATTTCATTCGTGTCTGAGGAAAATGTTACTGCCTTGATTACCAAGGCTCCCAAAACTACCAAACAGAGCAGTGATTCTAGCAAAACTTCTGTTGAGACGAAACAAAATCCAACCAGTGAAGGTAAGTCTGCTAAACCTGACCTGTATGTTCTCTCACTGCTAGTTTTTGGTTGATGTGCATCCAAGTGTGCTGTGGTCAGGTTCCAGGGTCCCTTTAAGCTACAGTTTGACATACAGTCCTGTGTATACCTGTACATGGCATTACTCTTCAGGCTAGTCTGTCATATTTGGTGAAGTGCAATGTGTATATTCAGTTCCGTTCATTCAATAAAGGCCTAACAAGATGGTCAGAGACCTATGGTATGTGACCTATGAGGAGGGGTTGAGATAACTGTTTCTTTTCTCTGATGAAAAGAAGGCTATGGGGGAATTTTATAGCAGCATACAACTACTCAAAAGAAGAGTTAGATGAGTGGTGGAGCCAAGCTCTTCAGTAGTGCCAAGCTGCAACCTTTGGCTGTACCCACTTTGTTAAGTTTTGGGTAACTCAGGATGTTAGGAAAAACGTAATTCCTAGGTCGTTATTACACTACTGTAGCAGGTCACATATGGAAGTTGTAAAATCTCCATCTTTTGGAGGTTTTAAACACTTGGCTAAACAAAGCCAGCACCAGCCTGATCTAGCATTGACAGTAGTCCTACTTTGAGTGTGAGGCTGAATTAGAGACCTGTACAGGTCCTTTTCAACTAACATTTGAGTCTGATCTTCCTTATCTAAAGAGAGTCAAAATCAAGTCTGTCACTTAAAAGTTATGGGGAGGGAAAAGCAACTATACCAATAACCTTTTGTGGAGGCATGCATCTTCAGACCAGCAGAGGAAACAATTTGATAATCTTTGATCTGATGGGATTAGCTCTAAACGATTCCTGTTATCCCTTCCTGGAAGAGTTCAGTAATGTAGCAGTCTGATCTGAAATGGGGTTTGATGCATCTGTCTTACTGTGTCATGTTCACAAGCTTTGATGTAAGGGAAAATAGAGTATGCTTTCTCATTTTGTACAGCTGTTCTAACAAGTCAAGAGCTAAAGCTGCCTGTCACTGAAGATAATTGATTTGCAAATCTGACAGGTCTGGTTTTGCTTTTTCATGCATTAGGAAGTATAGTATTCACGTTGACAGTGTGCTGACATACAAGAGCCAAGAGCAAAGCTTAAGTCTTGAGCTTTTGCATCTCAGTAGGGTGGAATGACCTTATGTCTGGAAAGCTTCTTATAGGGTTTGTTGAAGTGAGGCTATGAACTTTATATACTGCTTAATCAAAGTCTACCCATCAACCTAAACTCTTCAAGTTCAGAACAGATCTTGACTGAGCAAGTCACTTTTTCTTTTCTTTTTCTTTTCTTTTCTTTTTTTATTATTATTACTGGGGCCTTGCTTAGAAGAGCTAACTTTTTCCTTTCCAAGGGCTTCCATATGTTTGTCAGGACATGTGTTAATGTGCAGATTAACGTTTCTCAGTAATAACATTAAAAGTCATACAGCTGTGGACTAAAACAAAATGGCAGCCTGCATCTGATGTAGGGCACACTTCCATGTTGCTTTTATTGTGGTTGAATGTAATGGAAAGATTCCTTGGCTAAGGATTTGTGGAAAGTGTAATAGTAGGGAAGCCTATTTTAGCATTCATTCTGAATTAATCCTCAAATGCAGTTGAGGGAAGAGTCCTGGGAGAGTAAGGAGGTACTGGGGAAGAATTGCTGTTAATGATTATCTAGGAAACTGCCACGCAGAGAAGAGTAGGAGGGCTTTAGTATTAGTAATTTAGGAAAGCTGGTAGGCTGTAAGAATGTCCAAGCACAAACACTAAATGTGCCATGAATGCTTTTATCTCTAGATAAGAAGTCCAAACGAAGTACAACATCCTCTCAGGTAAGAGAGAGTATCTGCTTTTCTCTTTCAGAAAGCCTGTGGGAATGTTCCAATATAATCCCTGGCCAGGAAATGGCCATGCCACTCCTTGTTCTCGCCTCCAGTGTAAATGTACAGAGTAGTTTTGGTTGTCTGAATGGTGTAAGTAGATGTAATATTACCTGCTTAAAAATCTAAAAGTTTGTCTCTTCCTTTTCCCAGAGCATAGTAGAACAAGCACATCCTGTTCACAATGATAGAGGAACTTTTTCATTTCAGGTATGATTTCTGTTAATGTCTAAATGTCTAGTCTGAATATGTTCAGACAGTTCCCTCACTGTGCTGTTTACTGAAAAGGCCTGCAGCTCCCTACTGTAATCCCTGTTTTCTTAGTATAGATGTGTCTGACAGTTCAGTACGCTTTTCCGATGGATTCTTGGGAGTGTAAATGCTAGAAAGCTCATTGCTTGTAAAGTGCGGAGGCCGTTTTAGACTGCCTGTTGTATGGTGCAGTCCCACCAAACATCATGATCTATGACTCCCAGCGTATTGGTCTACTGCGATGCAGCTAGTATATTCAGAATTCTAACAACAAATAGCTGTAACCTGACCTGATGATTCACTTAAGGGGTGATACTCTTCTGTGTGAAATGAGATTAATGCTTTGCTTCAGCATATTGGTTCAGTTGGGGTATTTGGTTAACACAACGAACATTGAATGTGTTTAGTGTCACAGAGTTCACGTAGCTCTGAATGTTCATATAGTTGGGGAAGGAGCAGGATAGCTGCTTATGTTTTAGGGAAAATATTATGATCAAAATAATGTTATGTTTCACCATGTTAAATATAGGACACTTGTTATCTTTTGTCTATGGTGAAGAAATTAAAACGTAGATGTCTAAAGGTCTTACATTAGCAGCTTGAACAATCAGAATTAGGTGTAATGACCCTACATCTGAAATAGAGACATACCAGCAGGTATGCCAGTAGCCTCATAATATTGTTGCTGAAAGGATCCAGCTGACACAAAATGACTGACCTTTCAAGTTCCAGTGGAGACAGCTTCTTATCAAGGCAACCCCCTTGTGAATGATAAAAATACTGACTTTCCTATTCCTTTTTTCAGTTTTTTTTCAACATCAGTTCTGATAACCAAGAAGGTCTCTACAGCCTGTATTTCCATAAATGTGTTGGCAATGATGGGCAGACTAATAATCAACAGCTATTTAGTCTTGATGTGAGTATAGCTTCTAAAGTGTAATTAACTTGTTCATTTTCAGTTCCAGCTTGTATACAGAACACACTGTAGATGAGTGTATGTGGAGTGGGAAATGATTCAGAACTGTGAGTTTAATCTCTGTAGTGACATTTCTGAAGAAAGCAAATACAATAAGAAGAATTAAGATACTAGTTTTACAGAAATGTGTAGAAATTTGAAGCCTGCATGTAGGCTGAATTCAGTCAAGTTGTGACTTTGTGCTGTAGTGTGGTTGGATCTTAAACAGCTGTTTGTGTTTTGCTGCTCTTAGAGAAACCTTTTTTTTTTTCCCCCTTGGCGCAATTGCCAATATTAAACTTGCTGCTTCAGTCTAAATTATTGGTCTTCTTGAATTCAGAATTACATTGTCAATTCACTGTCATTGCTTTTTCTGGTCTAATTTAAGATGCATTTGATATTGTTAAATGCAGCCTTTTGAAAGCTATACATTACAGCATGCATCCTCTTTTTTCTTTTGAAGCAACTTGAGAGGAGTCCAAGGGTTCAGTCCAATGCTGTCTTAAGCCTCAATACATTAGAACAACTCTCATTTTCATTTCCTTGTGCTCAAACCAGCTTTTGTGCTGCTGGGTAGTGAGCTATTCTGAAATGAATCTCATTGACCAAGGTAACTTTCAGGCCCCCTGAACTGCTCTTTACTTGGTTGTGGTGATGCTAGTGCTAAGGAAAGGTGAGGGAATGTGTAGAGAGTAGAATTTTGCAGCCCTAGCTTAACTCAGCCTAAACTCCTGGAAAGTTGCTCCCTAAGGTTATGTATTGAAAAGGCTAAGTTTGTTTCATTTGCTGTTTTGTTGCTTTCACCCATCGAAGAAATGGGAAAGAAAAGAAAACCTAGATAACTAGCCTGCTTGGTTTTGTCTAATGGATAGTTTCATTGTTGAAAGTTGATCTTGATAGATTTAGTGCACTTAGCATGTATAAAGAAATAGTTTAGGGGCATAAATAAAATGTTAAATAAAGCTTCTCTTTTTTGAGTCACAGGGTAATAGGCTTGCAGCAGAGTGCTTTCTATCTCCTCACAAATGAAGAAATCCATGGTAGTAAAGCTAAGAGTGAGTTCTTACAGCTATGTAGGCTCTCTTCACATCACGAATCAGGACTATGATTAAAAAAGAAAAACCTGCCTGTTTATGCAAGGTTGTAGATGATATTTTTGAATCAAATGTGGTTGAACTCTGAAGTTTAGTATACAGACCAAGTGTTATTTGGGAAAACTCACTTTGGCTTTCTAGATTATGTTCTATAACTCAAGTACCAGAAGGAACCTCTGTCCATTCTGCTTTTCAAGGAAACTGTTATAGGAATAACTTGCAAAATGTTTTGAGATTCTTCAGGATGAAAAATTGCTTTTTTTTTTTTTTTTTTTTTTTTGAGTCTCATAAGTTACAGCTTCAGGGAAGTTATTTTTAAAGGAGTGAATTTGATTGTTGAACTGTAATTGTTAACTAAATGCTTTAGCAAAATATTTTCAACTGTACATATAACATCTTTAATATTCAGATAGAAATTACGGAAAAGAATCCTGAAAGCTACCTCTCAGCGGGTGAGATCCCACTGCCAAAACTTTACATTTCTATGGCTCTCTTCTTTTTCTTGTCTGGGACTGTGTGGATCCACATACTTCGTAAACGCAGGTAAACAAACCACTTCTGTGAGAGCAGAAGCATGAACTTAGTTCAATAGACTTTACTTGGTCCTTTTATTGTGCACCATTCACTGTCAGACTATGTTACCTGAAACTCCAAGTTTGAGTCAATCTTGTATGTTTAATCCATACAGTTTCTAGTTAAAAAGCAAGTACTTCCATCAATATCATTTTTGCAGACCATTTTTACAAAGTTAAGTCCAATGTTAAAGAAATTGTGGTGTACATATTCAAATATATTGTGAAGAAAACTGAACAGGGAACTCCTGTAATCAGTGACAAGGAGAATGTTGTTAGAAAGTAGTGCTCAGTAACAACGGGAACTTAATCAAATTCATATGGAGGATGATAGCTTACAACAGTGGGGAGTCATAAAAAAATGATTGTTGAAAGCAGTAGGATTTTCTAAGTGAAAACTGCACTTTTTAATAATTTAAAACGTAGCATCGGAAGTCAGAAACTCCTAGGATTTCATTTTAACTTTACCTCTGACTTTAGTCTGAAGTTCTCTTTGAGATCCAGTTATCTGATGATCTGAAGTTTGGTTGGTGGCCTGGTATAGTGATTTAGGAAAGGGGTTATCCATTTGAATCATCTGTAAGTTTTTCTAAAAATAGTTCTAAAAATGGCTTCTAAAAATATGATCTAAGTGTATTGGATGTTCTTATGAATTGCTATTTTTAAGTTAAACTAAGTGTTAAAGTCCTGTAAGATATCTAGCTGAAATGTTCAGGATGCTGCAAAAATTGACTGCAGCATTCAGTAAAGAAAATCCCTTTGCTCTAGTAGTTAGCTCAGCCTGGGAGTTACTGTTTGGCACTTCTAGATGATAAAGAAATACCCTTGTGAAACTAAGATATTTTAATGCTAGCTCTTTAATTGATACCTTTTTCTTCCCAGAAATGATGTGTTTAAGATTCACTGGCTAATGGCAGCCCTTCCTTTCACAAAATCTCTGTCCTTAGTGTTCCATGCGGTATGTATGTGTTCTCTGCCTCAAGTTGCTCAGCTGGAAAGTAGAAAATTGGTATCCAGGGCATGCTGTTTTAGAGAAATCTGTATCATAGCAGGAGTGTGTGTGTGTGTGTGTGTAGTGTCTTTTCTACTGAAGCTTTGGTACTGAATATCTGCTGTTCAGTGGAAATGATTCAGTTTTCATCAGCAAATTCTGACTCTGAAATACAAATTCTCACTCTGAAATACAAGTGAAATCATGGCCTGAAGCGGTGTGGCAGCAGGCATATATGTGAGGGTTGGATGAGTTCTATGAATTGTAATGCTTCAGCAATTTGAGGTCAGCCTGAAGACTTGAGTTGTGGTGCTGCTGCAGCTACATGGCTGATGGTAAGTATAGTGAATGGAGACCTTGATGAATGTCTGAAATTCAAGGCCATTACCTTAGATGACGTATTATGCCATACCATAACAGACATAACATTACAAGCTTTAATGGATTCGATACCCACAGTCTCTATTGAATTGTATTGACTCTGCCTTTCTACTGGAAAGATCTCATACGATAATGGCAAGCATGTAGTCCTGTCACGTTCATGCCAACCGTGATCTCCACCATCAAGTTCATGCTGTGATAGTTGCCGTAAACTTGAAGTTGTTAACATTTTTGGATATGGTTTCCAGTGAAGGTAAAAGCAGAAGGCCTCTAGGTACCTAATGCAAGTGAGTTTAAAAAATGAATAAAATTGATATGAATTAAGTTGAATGCAATTGATCAACTATAACGAAGTGTGGGAGCTGTGTAGGAAGGATGTAGATTGTATAAAAGGTACATTCACTAACACTTTGGAAATAAAACAAATGGGAAGTGTCTCATTGCTGCTAAACAAAATTAGAGCAGGTTGGGAGGATGTACTCTGAGATGTAACAGAACTGAGTTTGTACACACTGATGGAAACTGAAACTTGAAATGGCTCTCAGAGCACACTTATTTTATGATGGGTGGAGTGAAACACGAAAAGTTTTTATAAGATGTAACATTCTATTTTCTGCTTCCAGATCGACTATCACTACATTTCCTCTCAGGGATTTCCTATTGAAGGCTGGGCTGTTGTGTATTACATCACTCACCTGTAAGTATGTCAGAAGAATGTTTTGATGGATTCAAAGAATGAAACTGATTCCCCCCCGCCCCCAGCTTTGTCACAAGCTGGGAAATTGCTGATTCTTTGGCACTATGGTCTGAGTGACAAGACAACAATCAGCTCTGTGTGAAGGGGAAAGCTCTACTTAAAGAGGGCAGCTGCAGACAATTAGCAGTTATGTGGGTGAAGGAGTAAAAGGAGAAGAAATGCTTTGCTTTTCTTTGTTCATGCTAATATTCAAGTGTCTGATTTGTTTATGGTGTGAATGGTGAGAGGGTGCAGCTGCCAGTGTTTTTCCCATTTCACTGTGGGGAAGTGGATGATGTCCTCAGGACAAGATTGCATATATTGACAATTGTGAATGAAATCTAATATTGCTATGATACACAGTTGTAAGTGAGTATGTCTGCTTCACTGTTGTAGGATAGTAACTCCTCAAAGTTGTGGACTGCGGTGCAGTTGTTTTGGTTAGTGGCTTTAGATGACCTGGGCAGAGGAAGAAGTATGATGAAATAAGTCTCTCACTGTGGTATCTGCTTCTCTTTCAGACTGAAGGGTGCTCTTCTGTTCATTACTATTGCCCTCATTGGCACAGGCTGGGCTTTCATTAAGCACATCCTTTCAGATAAAGACAAAAAAATTTTCATGATTGTCATCCCACTTCAGGTGAGGACCAAGTTGTGTCAGTACTTGTTGTCTTGTAGGAGAACTGCTTGTGAAAACTGTAAAAGCAGTGAACCTGAAACAGTATACCATACAGTTACTACTTTCATAAACCTATCAGCCTTTACTGCGTAAGTTAGTTTCTTGCTCTTTCACTGCTCCCCAAGAAATTCTATTTCTATAATTATCCTGCTCTTCTCCCCAGATTGAGTATTTGATAATAGTGATCAGATGGTGTCAGCAAATCAACAAGTAGCTGTAAGATAGATACATTCATGCTGGGGAAAACTTGGGCTGCAAAATAGTCCTAAGGTACTAAGCAGAGACATTAGATGAAAGCTGTCACTTCTGAAATGCTTGCTCAGTGGGATTAAAGAAAGGGGAAAACAGACTTACAGGTCTATTGGTTCCGAGAGAAATATTCCCAGGATCTTCAAATGATTAGTGCCTGTCTCCTACTCCAGGACCAGAGGTAAATAGGAGGACGGTATTGTATTTGTTGTGGTACGAGGAACAGAGTTTCTGCCTTTCAGAATAGTCTCTTCCCCACTTGCAAAAACAGAAGTACATACTTAGTGTTTGGAGTCCTTATAGAACTGGGGTATGGAGTACAAAACACTGTCAATGACCAAACTGAATTATTTCCTCAATTTAGAATAATGTGTTTAGTCTGTTATCTGTGTATATGCAGAATCCGACTTCTGTATTTTAATAAATAGCTTTTGTTTCTTTTATCTCTACTGATACAGTAGCTTCAGCACAGTATATAGCAGAAAGGACTACTTTTAAATGTCAGCAGAAATAAATTCCGATCTTTTTTTCTGTGAGTCTTGTTGAGATACTGCTGAAAATGTGATTTTGACCTAGAGGTGTAGAATTATTACTGATGTTACTGAATGGGCTCTTGCAAGGATGAGGCAGCTTTTGGTGAATTGGCAGCCCATATCTAGTCTCTTCTAGGAAAGCTTCTGCAACTTTTAAACACCTCTTGTCCTGCAGGTACTGGCAAATGTGGCATACATTATCATAGAGTCAACAGAAGAGGGAACAACTGAATATGGACTGTGGAAAGAAATTCTCTTCCTGGTAGATTTGCTATGTTGTGGAGCCATTCTTTTTCCAGTGGTATGGTGAGTCACTGTATATAACGCATGGTTGCTGAGCCCTGATGGCTAGGGCTGTTCTTGAACTGATGGATACTGGCTGCTAGTTAGAGGTTAAGGAACTGCTGAAGCAAAGAAAAATCTTAATCCTTTGTGGAGTTGAATATTTCATTAGTCTCCTAAAAATGTATTAATCTTAATCTTTTTTTTTTAAATCTTGTGTTGTGGAAGACAGTTTATTTGGAAATGAGCAGGCTGTCATCTTCAGTTAAAATTTTATAGGGAGCTTATAATGGGTATCAAATCTTTTGTGCTTAGGTGCAATTTCCATGAAGGCTGGTAGGCAACCATATGATGATTCCTGAGAAATAACCTGCTTTTTTGCCCTTTTTCATCACTTGGTGGTGCTTATTTATTCTGTTACAATGCTAAAGGAAGCAATAAAGGCTGAAAGCATACAAACACCGTTAGCTATCCTCTCTAGCTTAGAGACTCCTGGCATATTTAAGGTTGAGGAGTATCAGTGGACCAATACAGGAAAAGATTCTAAACCTTTGAAAGTGGAAACAGAACTGAAAAAACAGGGACTTGATAAGTTTGAGTGATGTAAAAAGTGTGGACAAGGCAGTGCAAACAGACCATGGGTGCTTTTGAGAACTGGAACTTTTCAGAAGTGCTGGATCTCTTGCATTGAGGACTGGAGTGTTGCTTTGCTGAATGAGATTGGAAACTTATCTACTAAGTGCTAAAACAGTAGTACTGTCTATGGCTGATGCTGCCTTCAACCAGAAGCTGTGTATTTACTTGACCATTAGAAGAAATAATCCCAGAGGGAATGCTTCCATGCCTTTCCTTCCACTCTGCTTGGCAAGAAAAAGCATTGGTTATATAAAACTCCACCAAAACGTAGATAATTTGGATAAATGCTATTATTAGTTCTTGCCAGTTAGTCAGAATACTTATCTTCTAAATTCATTTTTAGTCTTAATTGAGTAAACAGCTGGATTTAAAGGAGGCAGTGTCCAGGCTACTCTAGTTCATAAAAACAGGGTATTCTTATTTTTCTTGCAGTATCTCATTTTTCTGTAATGCAGAAGGAATATAAATTCCTTGTCTAGTAAACATGTCATCACTCTAGTGTGGAACTGTTTCATAATGCATGTATATGTGTGTATATATTTGCATTATTTTGTTGTGTGTGTATATATTTACACACATACAAATATATAAAAATAGAGCAATATATATTATATACTTATAAATTCACATATTTATTTTATTGTATTTGCATATATTGCATTGTAGTATATATGTTATATTTGATATATAGTTGTATGTTTATGTATGTGTGCATATATGTTTATAAAAATGTATATATTGCTCAGTAAGCTTCAGCTTGACTTGGTAGGGTGGTTCAGTTGGACTTGCCTTCGTATTTGACCTCTGTGTGAAGACCAAACTACACAAAGCCTTAGTGGCCTTCTGCCAAGGTTGTGAAGTGTCCTCCAAGACACTTGCGTGTCAGTACCCCCTTCCTTCTTCCCCCACTCCTGTGGAAACACTGCAGTTCTTCTGGAACTGAGGACATTTGAGTGTGATAAATAACTACAGGAATACTAATTTTCATTATAGAGAGCTTTTTCCTTCCTGTGATAAAAGGAATGTTACAGTGACAGTTCTTACTGTGTAATGCCCCATATATCCTGTCTAGTGATAAGCTGGTGCAAATTTGCCCTTCGGAAAGCAGCAGTATCTAAAGGACAAATGCTTTTGGGCAAACTGTCCTGTAACTGTTTATATTGTGCAACTGGTATTTCTGCATTTACATAAACTGGCAATAAAGACTAGGACATAAATCCTGACCCTCTTTCATCTGGATAGTCCTGCTACTGCTGGTGGGATGACTCATGTGAGCAAGGTGACAGAGACATGGCCCTTGAAAATCCATTCCTGCAGAGCAGCTTCTATTACATAAGCTGCCTATGTAGACATGTAAGCTGCAATCAACTATTTAAATGAAAAGCGCTTAAAAGAGCTGTAAGATGCCAAATGCTTGGCAGAACTTTGAATACTAGCTCAGCTTACTTGAACTAGTGGAAATCATTATGCTGGAAAATGCCCCAGTTTTTCACTCTGCTCCCTCACTCCCACAGAGCTTTCTGTAGGCTGAAGTAGGCTTTAGCGGTCTGCTTTTTTTAATCACACATGCGGATAACTGCCTGACTTGAGGAGATAGTGGTGATACATATACAGAGCTAAACGCATTAATTAGGAACAAAACCTAAGCACAACAAGCTAACAAAACTGTCAGATTTCTAGAGGCTTGTGGTGAAAAGGGAGCGCTAAAATTATAGTTAACCTACCCCCTTTTTTTTATTTCTTAGGTCAATAAGACACTTACAGGAGGCTTCAGCAACAGATGGAAAAGGCAAGTAATGTAATTTTCTGTGCTGTTTTATGCTACATGCCATGAAATGTTGCCAAAATTTCAAGCACATTATATTGATTTAAAATATGTAAACTAATATATAAATCTATTCTGTTGTCACATGCTTATTTTCCTGAGTGGGCTTGTATGAGTGGCTTTTGGAAGAGGACCCTTTTCATGCATTGCCTTGACTGTTGTAACCCATACATAGAAATCAATCTTTGGTACTTGCACAGCCCTCGATACTTTTGAGCTAGACATGACATCTAGAGCAAATCATCTGACAGCTTTGCCTCTGTTCTCAGACTCAAATGTTCAGAAGCAGAACTGGAAATGAATTCCAGAATTGCTATGTACTAGTTGATCCAGACCATCTTATTTAGAGTTCTTCAGAAATCTGTCCCTATCAGGAAGGAGGGAATTAACCCTT
Source organism: Rhea pennata (assembly GCF_028389875.1). Classification (NCBI taxonomy): domain Eukaryota; kingdom Metazoa; phylum Chordata; class Aves; order Rheiformes; family Rheidae; genus Rhea; species Rhea pennata. Next base: position 9,174,793 of record NC_084680.1, read on the forward strand.
ATTATGAAACAAAACATAAATTGGCACGCACTTCTTGGCTTGAATGTTTGTACAGCAACTTAAGGGATTGCTTGGGTAGCAGTGAGTTAGTGTTTAATGTAGCAGTGAGAAATGATATGATGGGTGGGAAGTCAAGCCAAATACAGCTTCTATAGTTTCTACTTTTCTGCCTCATCCTCTCACTTCTGAAATAGCTCCTCAGCTGTTGGTTTGCAGTTGGCTGCAGATTCAATCTATGAAGCGTAGCGCTGACTTCCTTGGATGTGAGCAGCCTTTTTAGTATTCTGCATTTGATGGCTGACTGTTCTTGAAAGCTTTATTTGGAGAAGGTCCTTTGGCTCATCCTTTCTGTTCAAACCCAGTCTTATCCTTTAACTTCTGTCTCTCCTTCCTGAAGATGGCCTCTTAGCTCTAGATATTCCAGCCATTCCTTGGCTTCTGGTGAGACACTTGCATTTTAGTGCAGGTTACATCTCTGATCTATTGGATGAAGTGTAAGGTTGGGTACAGAGCTCAGCTCTGTACGGACCACAGATTAGGGCTCTTTTTCCCCATTGTGAAACTGAACAGTACTTAAAGATGAGCCCAACACTTCTGAGTTCTAGACTGGAAAAAAGTATTAATTATTACTGGATACTAATGTGAAAGAGGTTACTATTGATAATCTAACAAGAATGTTGTTACTGATCCAGTGACTTTCACAGATTAATTTGGTTTATTTTATCCTGGATTATGTTTACACTTACTACTGTTACAATGTCTGCTTAAACCTGAAACTTCTTTGAAGCAGTCACTTTCTTCCATCCAATCCACTAAGGATTTCACATATGTAAGGCCTGATTCTTGACTAAAGCCATTGTGTGCCGACTACAATACAAGTGGCTCAATCTTCATGTAACTAAAGTAGACCTGCTGTGTGGCAATGGGTTCTGTGCCTCTTCCCAGTGCTGAGAATTCAGTTTCTAGTGCATATAACTAAGCCAGAAAACCACTGGCTCTTTGTGGCCTTAAGGTGATCATACAGTCTTGCACTTGACAGTTCTTATCACAAGATGGTGCTATGGAGTTTGCTTGATTTCAAAGCATACTGACAGAAGGAGGCAAGTTAAGGCTGCCAGCGTCACGGATGTTCACCATTAAAGGTGCTTGATCTGTCCACTGTTTTTTTTTTTTTTTTTTTTTTTTTTTTTTTTTTTTGTGATGGGCAGAATCCAGATCGGAGTAAACCCAAGCCTGCTGCTGCCCTCTCATTCTGAAGGATGTATTGTAGTATATAATAGCAGTAAGAGAAAAGGTGGTCTGAGAAGAAATAGACTTATCTTTATAGCTAGTCAGTTACATATATTAGTCTCTAGGACTGTTCCTTTTGCATGGATAATGATGCTCTTGCTTGATTGCAAAGATTCTGCAAGTTCAATAATTGTGTGTTGAGAGGGACCTTATGCTGCACTAATAATAAAGGAGTAGCTAAGGAAAATAAGTGTTCCAGGTAAAACTGTGTAGACTGGCATCAAACGGTGGCCAAGACAGTCACAAAGCTGGGGCTGGCTTGTCAGACACAGTGTTCTTAAGGTATTTAGAGGCTACTTATAGGAGCCCATGAAAAGCAAGTGAACAAGATTGTGGTAACAGAAGCAGAAGATTGCCTGTTGGTGTCACCCTGCTAGTGTGCCTGGTTGAGAAAACTGAAGATGATTTGATTTGCACTGTAATAAGGTAAAATCATTCCAGTTAGGTTTATAAGTGGATAGTTTTGACTGGAGCCATATGCTCCTAATTCTGTAGACGTCTTTTTGAGGCCCTGTTCTGCAGTGGGTACTACTCATGTAGTAGTCTCTAAGTAGTCTTACCTTTTCACAAGGAAAATATGACTAGCAGAAACTCTTAAGTTTACCAGCATTTGTTTTTCTCCCACAAATGACAGTGGTTTTCTCTTTACATGGTGACAGCTAGTGGATCCTTTTACACACAGTTTAATTGCTGTACTGCCTACCCTGTGATTAGAACTTACTGAATCATGCATCTACAAATACAGCCCTAGTCAGATTGCCTGTTGTGTGCCAGGATTTATTGTCTGTTACTGCCTCAGAGGTTGCTTTTCTATTTTTCTCACACAGACTTCATTAACTTATAGAGTGGCCTGGGGAGTTATGTGCTATAAATTCAGTAGCTGTTTTTCCTGGCACTGGGTCTTCTGGTGATTTCCTCGCTGGTGAGGAAGACCGGGGAAAATGACTTCCTCGTGTCCTTCAGAAGTGCCAGCTGCAGGACTTCACAGCTCAATATCCTGGTGGTGTTTCCTGACTGTCTATCTTGTTCTCTTTCAGCCACTTTATAACCTGTCTATTAGCCAGCATCCCCCTGGGTTAAGCGCAGCCATGAGTGCGGACTGACTAGAATAGAAATGAAGTAATAGGCTGGCCTGACTACTAGTCTTTTAATCTCCATTGTAGCTAGTGCAAGGGCCTACAGCAAGCACAGCTATGTGCAGTTATTTAAAAGGCTTGTTAGAGATAGCAGTGATTTGGAGTCACTAGGTAATGTTCATTTAAACTTGATTTTAGATGATTTTCTGAAGTGGGAAAGCTAGAGGGATGGACCTAAAGCTATAACCTATCCAGGAAGACCTTACATGCACAGATACTATGCTAGTAAAATACAGGCATGTGTTTGATCTGCCTGGTTGTTTGCTTTCTTTTCTTTTTCTTTTTTCTTTCGAGGTGATTTTTAGCATAACTAAAATCTCTGACCTGTACAGGCTCATTATCCTGCAGAGCAATGGGTGTAAATATCCCATTTAATTTTTTTTAAACTTGTCACCTTCAGGCTTAAGTACCTAGCTGCACCTCTCCTGGTCTGTCACTAGATCTTCTTTCAGTTAGGAGTGTGTTGACTGTCTGTTTCTAGATCTGCATTTCAGATTTCTAGATCTTGCTTACAGACTTAAGAGAATCAACCTTGCAAACTAGGAAGTATTTGGTTGGAAGGTTGCTAAATCTGGTCTAAAGGTGTCATGAGAAAAGAGAGGGGGGATATAGTTTAGTAAACTTATTTTTGTTTGAAACTCAGGTTCCTATTCACTGTACCTCTCAAGTAACCTCCTCTTACATATAATGTCATCTGTTGCTTGAGGGAGGAATGGAAAGCTGGAAGTGCCACCACAGTGTGATTTTTTTTTTTTTTTTTTTTTTTTTTTCCCTACCCACATCTCTGTATATGAGCAAAGATGTGAAACTTGGTGCAGCCTGGTCACGAACAATTAGTAATTCTCTTGAAGCACTGCAGCATGTCAGCAGTACTGGGGAAATACATTGCAGTGTATAGCTCCCAGGCAGCATTCTCTGTATACTGTGCAGTGGGCAAATGATTTAAAGCTTTCATGTTTGCCCCCATGTCATGAAAAATCATTCTCTGTATTCAATGTTTTCCCTTTTCTGCACCATGAAAACTCTGTAAACAAAGAGCCCAGTCCTGTGTGGTGCAGATACAACCTCTGTGTAGCTGGGCTCAGCAGATGCTGGAGGTGATGGCTCTGTGGAGACCAGTGCTAAAACACCTCTGCAGCTTTTCGAGGAGGAGGAAGTTGTGCAGTGATATGTACTGCTCCAGGCAGTACGTGGACATCTTGAGCCTTGAGATAAAGCTTAGTGATTTAAATATCCAGACCTCAATAGATTGCACTGGGAAGATGCAATTTGAGAAATGGAGACCTATTATGTTCCAGTGTATTGCTTCTAGGTATCCCAGATAGCTATACAGAGTTGACATAGCAATTGCTATTGATAATTCTGCCTGTAAGAATTTATTTTGACTGTGACGGGGAACTTCTGTGCCAAATGGCTAATGTGTTTCAGAAGATTTAAGGTTAACCAGTTGTCCTCTTGCATGTGAGAAGGTGTGAGATCTTACTTGCCCAGAGTAAGAGAGCTGTTTTATCTGTTGGCTTGACCTCTCTTTTTATGGTACCAGAATGCTTTTAAGAGTACTGTAGAGAGTATAGGCCATGCTTTTGTGGGCTACTCTTGTAGTTGCCTTTTGAAGTCTAAATCCACGTATGTCTTCATTCTTAAAGGGTTTTTTTTTTTTAACTTCTGTTTATTATTTGATAATGGCAAGGTTTGAATCTCAAATGCACTAGTCAGTGTAGCGTGCAGTGCAGGAGTATTTTTAGTTGTATTCTAGGGTGTTCATTCTAGATGTATTATGGTTTGTCCTTATATACTATATTGTCTGGATTTGAGCTCCCTGTGCCCTCAGCTGCAGTCCTCTTGTTATTACATATATATACTGAAAAGGTCAGATTTATCCATCAAACTACTGTTTACTTGTGGGTGGGGATTTAGCTGATGGTCTGACCTTCTTTTTACTCATCTTCTAAGCCGTCTCAGCATTTTAAGTTGGCATACTTGGCATCTCAAAAACAGACTGGCTTCCAAAACTTTGTGGTATGCCATGTTTTGATTAATGCAGGTCAAGCTGTTGCAAGTACTGGCTATTTAAGTAAATGGAGAGGACAACTGAGAGAAACAAGGTACAAATGTTGTTACAAACCAAGGAATCAAACCTTCCTCAGAAGATGACTTACCTTTTTAATTACTGTGAAAGAGGTGGAGCACAAGTAAGCATTTGTTTGTGAAACTTTTGGTAGAGTTCTTTCTACCCTACAGTTAAGTACTGATCCTTTAAAGGAGGATTATCATGTGCACAACAAACTTGCTCAGCCTTTACTACGTGTTGTGATTGCTGCTGTATTATCACAGTTTACAGATTGAGTCTGCAAGTGATTCAAGTTGTGAATGACAGCTGCTGGCCTAGCCTCTCTGTGAGTGTTGCTCTGTCTGAACTGCCAGGCTAGGTAAACCTAAGTTTTAAATTGTTCAGCATAGCAAGACTCAACTGCTACTGTTTGGGGTGCATTCAGCCTGTAAAAAGGCAAGTCATGAGCTGCTGATTTCAAGCAATGGTGATCTTAGACTCTACCTAGAATTGTGTGTTACAAGTTTAAGGTGTTCAGAGAAACAGAATTTTGTAGGTGCACTTTAGCACTGAGGCTAGTGTCTGACAGTGGGGGAAGTTTTGCTGAAACTGAGGCAGGAGGAGGAAGACACTTAGTTGAGGTAACTGAGTAACAGCCTCTGGAGCTGGCCCTTCAGTCTTTCTACTTGGTGTTTTTCTGTCTCTTTTCCTCCTCTTACCCTTTTCTTCCACACTGAACCATTCTTGATGTCTAGGTGTAGATTTGCCAACCTATGACTCTGCTGTATTGGTTATCATGATGAGTAGGTGAGATTTCTGAGCTGTGCTCAGTCAGCTGAGAGGTGGCATTGTGGCATTTCAGCTGGCAGCCAGATCTCAGGCTTCACTATCCTTTCCTCCTATGCACTGCATGAATCAGAAAGAAATGACTCTCCAGTTTACTTAGTTGACTGTAAAGCACTGGTGGACTCGCAGTTTGAATCATAGTTGTTGAGCTGGTGCTACTTTAAGCCTGGGAATCCTCATGGCCTGTTACAGGACCAGTTGGTGGTGGTCCTTCAGAAAATACATGCATTGAGTTTAAAATAGGTCTGTCTATGTATCTATGTACAATCCTCTAAATATATTGTGTCTCTGTATGCTGTCAACATATCTTGGACTCTTGGACACCTGTTTTCACAAAAACACCAGGGGTCCACATTTGTAATTCTGCTGCACCTGTAAAAACTGACTTTCAAACCAGAATTGACAGCTGTTCCATCTGTTGTTGACCTCTGCTTGTTCCCATCAGTAAATGCTGTGTTCCTCAAGAGCTGATGTAATCTGTCCAATAAATGCAGGTTAGTCTGAGGCCTTAGCTTACATAGTTTGACTGAAATGCATGCATTTGCCATAAGAACTGTTTAGTATGCTTTCCCATTTCACTTGTAAATTGTGACTGAGGTATGAATGATAGAGGACACTGCCTAGGTGCTGAAATACTTCTGCTGCTGTTCAACAAGATGTGATAGTTCTCCAAGCCTTGATTACCTCCTAGAAAATTGCTGTCTTCTGTTGAGTACTTCCTGACCTGTTCTGTGTCTTTAGCTTCTCGGAATGACTGTGAGGTAAAGTGAAGTGCCAGGGCTTGTGGCAGGAGTGAATCAGCAGTATGTAGTTGGCTATATACAGATAGGCATTAGATAAAAGCTCTCTACTGCAGAATATACGCGTGTAAAACTTAACTCAATGAGAGCATCTTTATGCTAACTTTTGAGAGAATTCACACCACTCTAGGAATTGTCCACTGTGAAGATAGGCCAGACTAGCATATCTCAGAGCATCCAACAGTTTGTGGGACAAAGCTTCTAACCTGGAATTACTCGAGTTCTAATTCTGACCACTTGTCTATGTTATAGACAAGCATCAAAAACTGTCTCGTTTTAACAAATTTTCTAATGAGACTTTTGTGTTCTCTTGGCAGCTGCCATTAACCTAGCAAAGCTGAAGCTTTTCAGGCATTACTATGTTATGGTAAGTAAGAAACCTCTATATATGTATAGAGAGCACTTTTAAGCCTTTCAAGCGTTTTGATGGATTAATTGTTGGAAGCTACTGTAATTGATGGATGGAGTGGAGATGTTCCTAGTTCAGTAATAGTGCTGTGCTTTGATATCATGGTTGGCTGGCTTAGAATTCTCAAAGTAACTTCTGTTCTATACCTAGCGGTTGCATCCTTGTGGCTCTCCTTAAACTGGTTTCAACTATTTGTACTACTTACTAATTTCCTCTGGAGACAGCTTGAGCTCCCATCTGAATTGATGGGCTTGAATACCACACTATAAACTTGCTAAAAACTAAACTTTGGATCAAATGGTGCCTTGAGATGCAGGCATGCAGTTTCTGATGAGGTCACTGGGAGCTATGAGCATACTTCCCAAGAGAGCATAGCCTTCCTAATGGTTTCCAGCAGCCTCATTTCAGACTCTCTTATAAGTGGTAACAGTAATAAATTACAATTCTGATTCTCAAATTCTATAAGATCCTAATACTTAGGGCCGGAAGACACTTTAAATATTAGTAAGTTTGAGTCCTCTGAGTGTTCAACAAGCAGCAAAGCCTTTGGTCTAGATCTTCTGTGTTTATCAAGAAGTATAATAAGGCTAATCTGACATAATGTGTTGTCTGGGAATTTTGAGCTATTCCTCTGAAAAAAGAGGATCTGCAAGGATGATGCTATTGGTCTTGCACATGCTTTGTCCTTTTCCCTCCCACAGATTGTGTGTTACATCTACTTCACGCGGATCATTGCAATTCTCATAAAGATTGCTGTACCATTCCAGTGGAAATGGCTGTACCAGGTATTTGCCAGTAAAGGGACATACATCCACCCTGTGAATTTTAATTCCTCTATAATCTTTAAGTGTAACTGCACAAAAAAAATTCTATAATTTGTTCTACAGGTTGTAATAGAACTTCTGAAAGTGCAGTGGAGTATCCTGGCTCCTGATTTTTAGCACTAATGCCCATAGGGTGGCAGGAATATATTTAGTTTCATGTTTGTCCAGCAAGGCTGCTGGATTGTACATGAGATGTCTGAAGTAATTGCATTATTGATTTTAGTCTTTCAATTTAAAAATGTCTGAAGGAAACTAATCAAGAACATACAAAGGAGAAAAAAATTAGCTAGGTTTGCTCTGTGTAATTGAGGCCCCAGGGAGCCAGTGAAATAGGCTTTTGCTTTTCCATTTACAGGCTTTATTTGCCTAGTGACTTTTAAATACTTGGTTTCTTAATGTATAAACCAAGTAACTATGCAGGGAGTCTTTGGAATACTTTAACTATTGGAAGTACCAAAACACTTAGATGTACATATTTCTCATTTAAAAGCCAAGCCTTTCCTTAGCTATTTAAAAGCTCTAGAATGATGGCTAGAATTGTAACTATATTTAAAGTGACAGGGAAAGCTGAAAGAACAAAGCTTTGACAGCCTTTAGCCTAGGATTAATGATAACAGGATGGGAATTGCTTTGTTCATTTCTGCCATGGTACAAGGCTTCTTGACCATTAAATCTTGAATCTTATGAATGAGGAGAAATGCTTTATGACCATGAAAGATTACAAGAATAAACTTCAATTTTGTGTTTTTACTTACAGTTGCTAGATGAAATGGCTACACTTGTGTTCTTTGTCCTCACCGGGTACAAGTTCCGTCCAGCATCAGACAACCCTTATCTACAGCTCTCTCAAGATGATGAGGATGATTTGGAAATGGAAGCTGTGTAAGAGCACTCCACCACACACACTTTTTTAACCTCTTCACTTACTTTTCTCAAAGTAATGCTTAAAACCAGCTTACGTTATGTCTCTAAGAAGCCTTTCTTCCAAAAAGATTAGTATCTGCTATCATGTTTAAAGTCTGAGGCATCTGTTAAACAACCAGAGACCTGTGATACCAATAGGAAAACCTGAGCTCGGTATTGCAGTAGTGTGCAATAAGCTGATGAAACATTTCATGGGCCGAGTAAATGCCAAGTTAAGCAGCTTCTCTGTTTAATCTATGGTGTTGATCATTAGCAAATCTTATGAATTGTCATTAGTGCTATATGTTTGGCATGCTTGAAAATAAGTCCTTATGCCTTAAACAAAACAAAACATAAAACAACCTAGCAATCTACAAAATATAAATGTTCCAGTGTGTTCTGTTTTAAAAAGACCTTTTAAATGTGAGCAGCACATTAAGGTCAGTACTTCAGCAATGTTTTTTTTTGCTGGGATCTTGTGGACTTGACCAGAGGGTGAATATAGGCACCCTTATGTTACTCTTGGTCCACTATGTGCTTGCTTATGGGTTTGTGTCATACTAGTGATGCTTGTTGGCTACCTTTAAGGCCCTGATTGTCAGGGGTAACAGTATGACTCATGCAAGGTGGTGTCACTGTTGCCTTTTTGTGGGAAATTGCCTTATGGTGTAAGAACCACAGTAAGTCACTGCCCCTTTTTATATTTGGTTCGCTCTTGATGATTATGTAGAGAAGAGATTTGAGGCTGGCTGAAGAGGATTTTAAAAGCTAGCCCACTGCCTCCAGCTTCACCCAGAATGAGGAATAACTTCAGTTCCTGAGAGATCCCCAATTCCAGTGGATGTAGAGTTGCTTAAATTCCAAAAATAAGACCAAGACTTGCTAGCCTGGGTTACTGCAGTTCTCTCTGGTGTTTTCTGTGTGATCAGTGGTAGGAGCTTTTTGGGGTTCCTGTTGGCATAGTGTCCTGAGATTTTTGTACGGGTGTTTGTTTCTTTGCAGCCACTAAGCACTGCACCATTCATCTGCAAAACAACTAGAGTGTGATGTAAGGTCCCTCCCCCCTTGAAGCTGAGCTTGTAGCTTTGTAGAAACTATCTTAAGCAACTTTGAGCTGAAGAGAGAATTTTTTACTAATATTCCTCACTGTTCTATTCCTTGCTACTAAACAATAAGGTACCACAAGCACTGAGAGCTGAGTTAGTCTGGAGAAAGCATGGACTGGGACTCGAACACCCCCCCTTTCTTTGCACTGACTTTTTTCTGAGGATTTAGAAAGTGAGTAGCATTTCTGAACCTGTAATGGAAGCTGCCCTGAGAAATTCAGCATGCTGAAAGTATTGAGTACACTTTTAATTACCACAGAATTGGTTGCCTTAATAGGAACAGAGCTAACCTAAATCTCTTTAGCAGTTATGCATTTCATGCGTAATTGTAATTCATGTAGAATACAGCGTGAAGGGCTATGTGAGGAGCTTAATTCTCAGAAATGTCTTTAGAAACAAAGATCATCTTGCCAAGTGCTGGATTTTTATTTTTGTTTTGGGTCCATAAACTAATCTGGTATCACAAGCTGAATCCAACTAGTAGGCAATGACTTTAAAATCATTGTCACCTGAAGGTGTTTAGATGGCTTGTGCAGGAAGTTGCTTTCAGTTTGGGTGCTGGTAAACAAATATCCACATTAGGAAGGCACTGCCTGAACTAGAAGATGTAGCAGGATTTGTGATTGCACAAAAATGAATTATTTTTCTCCTTGGGAGATTGCCTAGTAGAGTGCTTTTCAACTCTGCATTGCATACTCAAGGAATTTTTACTTGTGTATTTTTTTTTTTTTTTCTAGGGCTATTAATCTGGTAACTTTCAGATGTGGTGAATTCACTAAGAATTCATTAAATTTAAGAGAATCTGCTATGAATAAGCCAGAACTAAGCTATTTACATATTAGCCTTAGCAAAAGAGAGCTTACTTGAAATTTGAGGATCAGAATTCCTTGTGAGCTTTTTTCCTAGTAAGGCGTTTTGCTCTTTGCCTTGAGGGTTTCTGTTGTTGTGCCTTGTGGGTTGTTCCCATAGCCTTGCTGGGATTCTTCCCATCTGATTCACTGTCAGTTTTACTCCATTTGGACACTTGGCAGGGGGCATTCTGTGGAAGAGTCCTGTTCTTCCTTCCCCAGCTGTATCAGGGAGGTTAAGTTCACACATATTTGAAAAGCATGGTGTGTACACATTCTGTGATAGGTGAAGCACTGCAGTTAGTATATTAAATTTCTTGTTGACATGGTCTTGCTGGTTCTGTTTTTGCTCTTATAAATATTGAATGTTGTTTTTGTGGGGAAAAATATCAGGGCTTATTTGAGCAAGTGACTAAGTGCCTGACAGCATCCTGACTAACAATTGTTTGAGTGTGTGTTTTGTTTCTCATGTTATAAAGTACTTGTTTTCAGAGGCTATGGCAGAAATTAAAAGCTTGCAAAATTCAGACTTCATGGTATTCTGCTGTGTCTGATTTCCAGGTTGATGTTTTACAGATGAAATGCAAAGCGCTTTACTTCATGATTGTTTTCCTCTTCCAGAGGGTTTTTGTTAAAATTAAGGTTTTTTTAAAACACTTGCTGCAGAAGCATTCATTTTCTTCAGACTCAACTGGCTTCTATGAGCAAGTGGAAGGGAGAGCTGAGGTCATGAAGCCTGTTATTCAGGCTTGCTTAAATTTCCTAGCAAAAATAGGGTGTTTTAAGTGCAGCTCTCTAGTTTATGTCTGCCTTCAGAGTACAAACTATACAAAACTGTCTGGCAGTAAATGTAAATATTGGTAAGGACAGTGTGGAAGTCTGTAGCATTTCAAGAAAAATCCAAAGACTAGATGTCTGTGACAAAGGCAGCATAATGTACAGATCTTCCTTCTGTCAGCTCATGTAACTCAAATTAAGATCAGTGAAAGTAACTTGTAACAAATTCTCAAAGTTTTTTGTTTTACACTAACAAGCCTCTGTCTCATGAGAAAGCATCCACAGCTATTATAGATCTCTCTTCCCAGTTATGCTAGACTATAGAAATTCTCCTGGTGGAGAGGAGAGTGTGACTAACCCTGAACTAAGGCTCAGTCTGTTCTTTTTCAAGTAGGGTCAATAGCCATTCATCAACAAAGTGGCTTTCTGTGTATCCTGTGCTGGGCAGCTTCTCGAGCCTGTTCTGTCTGTATGTGGGCACATCGCTGACACTTTGTTAGATTAAAGTACTCTGTTTGAAAGGGTGCAGCTGCACTTGGCAGAAAGGGCTGCCAGGCTTCCAGCCCTAATGTCACTTTTGTAGCATGAACACTAAAATATAAACAGTACAGTAGATGGGGTGGGTGAGGAAGGGGGAAAAGGAAGCAGTTTGGGTTTTATTCCTGTGGTGGTTATTCTATTAGCTTAATGAGTGTTACTTTAAATGTCAGGTACCAAAGTGTTCTGCTACGAGTCTGGGTTGAGATTATGTTCAGACACGCTTGTAGGTGCAGATATCCTCACTCGAGGAAGGATTGCAGGAAAAGCCATTAATGGTTATGTTTTTGATTCAGTAAATCTTAGGGTGCATGGAGACTAATTTTTTTTTTTTGTTTGTTTTGTTTTTTTTAAACACTCAAAGCAGCCCCAACATAGTTACTGATGTGGTGACACTGACCTACGTTTGCCTTATGTCTTGATCTGGAGTTTCTCTTTGCATTACGAGGCAACCTATTCTGTGCTGAGACTCGAGGTCTTAGTTGGTTGCTTTTCTGTACTTTGTCTCAGGTTGTGCTTCATGGCAGATTGATTCATGATGTTCTCTGCTGGAAGTGATTTTCTTCACCTTAACGCATCTTTCCCATGCTGAGATCAGTTTCTTTTGTTCAATAGCGGATCAGTTTTCACTCCAGTTTGCAATATCAGAGATGTAACTTGTGAAGGTTGGCTGCTGTCTGCCTTCCAGTGTTTCTTGTTGGATTATAAAACAGGAGAAAAAAGACAGTTGAGAGGCACCACTATGGAAGACTGAAAATGCTTCTGGATATTTAGCAATCCCTTGATGCCTTGTATTTAATGAAAAACAGTCAAAAACACTGAATTTCCAAAGCATGTACAACTATTCAGTGGAGTGTTCAAGGGACTGCTTTTCTGCCTCATTTATGACAGGTTTTTTGACCCCTTTGACAGCCACAAAAATTCTCTTGAGAGACAAAATTAGTGAAAAGGATTCATTGTATTTTAGCTGTTATTTTATGGGCTAGAAATGCAGATTGGTGAACTGCAATTGAGGAATATTTACTTGCAGTGTTGCAGGTCAGAACTGAAGTTCTGTAACTGCTCAGGGAACTAGAATGAGAATTGCAGTGCTTGATAGTGCTGTTATCCTTACTTCGCTGCATACTAACATTGTCTAAGCTGATTTAGGGAGGGAAAGGAACTGCCTGTTGTATGCGAGCGATGTTAGAAAACAGGGCCTCAAGAGCTACACTGTTTGCTGGTCATGAGACCAGGTCAATGCTCATTAGACAGATGGTCTTCAGCTCTCACTGTGGAGGAATCCACCCCCTCCATGGAGTCTTTCCCAGTGCTTTGCTAGTGTGGACTGTGTGGTAACAACTGATATGACTTTACCTGGCTGCGATTTCAGTAGGTAGTTGTTTGTCCTGTCCTGCTGTGGGCAGATAGTTCATGTTACTGCAGTAACCTCTGATTGTTTGTCTTCTGGGTGTATAATGAGTTTTCAGTTGTACTAATGTGCAGTGCTAAAATCTAGACCACATGCCAGGTGGGATCCTGCTAGCCATGAGTCAAGTGTTAGGATGACTTTGATGTCATGCAAGACACCTATTAACATATCCCAGTAATTCTGCTGGTGTGGTAGTGGCTCACTTTGTAGTCCATTGTAATCTTCAGATCTTCTCTGAAGAATTGATACTTGGCCCTTTGTTCTGTTCTGTAAGTACGAAGTTAATTATTTCTGAGGAGTAAACTTTGTAGCTGTCTTTCTGAATTGTCCCATATTTTTTCAGACCATTACTCCAATCTGCCAGGATCTTTCTGCATTCTAGTCCTGTTCTCAAATATGTAGCTCTTGATATCTTTTGCAGATTTAATAAGTTCTCTATTCCATTACCCAGGTAATTACTGAAAATATTGAGCAGAAGTGAACCGAGGACAGACCTCTTTGGAATAATGCTTAATGGTCTTTCATTTTGACAGTAAACCATTAAGCACATCTCAATATATGCTTTTCCAATTAGCTATGCATCTGCTTATGACACTTTTGTCTGGCCCATGCTTCCCTAGATTACTTAGGAAAATGTCATATGTGACGGTGGGAAAACCTCTGTGAACAGAGAAGACTTATGAGATCTACTACATGTTTTCTGTCCTAGAAAGCTTGACATATTTTTTTCTGACAAATCTATTTACTGTTTACTACTTCCTTCTTTCTCCTTTAAGCAGACTGCTTCCTTTTTCTTTTTCTCCCTTTCTAAATTTTGATAGAGAATAAAGTTATTACTTGGTCTGTACTTTTCTACTGCTTTGTCTCTTCTCTTAAACATTAGATCATCTAGACCCACTCTGTCTGAACCACTGGCGATCCCAATACTGCCACTAGTACAGAGCCACTGGATATACTGATTTTTTTGGATAGGGTATTTCTACAGTAGGTGAACACAAGCTGATATCTGATGTGAAACTAAAGGCATTATCAGAAGAGTGTATCTAAGATTATTTCTTCTCTTGAGTGATGCTGTGAAGATACTGCTAGCTAGCGTGATCAAGTAAAACAATCTTGCATGGAAAACAGCAGGTGAAAGCACATGCAGAATGAAAGCTGCATCTTAAAACTGGACAGTTTTATGCTTCCAGGCATTCCTTGTGAATGCGTTGAGCTATTGGCATTCTTATGTGGCTTTCAGTGTCCAAAATAATCTCTGCAGTACATTGTAAGAAAGAATGCTAGTATGGAATGAGAATCATATTATGCAAAAGAATGAAAACAAATGGGTTATATATGCAGATAGTCTGTTTTATTTAGCAATAGAGAAAGGTATTGGGCGGAAGGGCTTTTTGGGTAGCCAGGGTAGTTCTGAGGGTAGCGATACTGTTCTAACTGGATAAACGGATCAGTCTGCCTGATGTTTGGACAGTATTATGAGGCTTTATAGTTCAATGGTCAGATTGCCATGACAAATCTAGGCTTGGATTAGTGTAAAAGGGACGATCTCTCTATTCTGTTATCTTGCTGTTCATTGAGTAGGGTTGCTATTAACACGACTCAGTGTGCATTAAGCTAATAAAGTTGGCTTGGGACAGTGTCCACTGTGTATTTGTATAATAAATTAGACCTATTAAAAGCATAACAAATACAGAAGAAAATATTTAATGCACAGAACTAAGGATGTTCAGTTATACAGGAAATGTTTTTAAGCAGGTTGCTCAAACTTCAGTAAAAGCCAGCTGGTGTCAGTTTAACCAGACCCCCATGCTCTTTTCTCTAAAGTGCAAATAATGATAATGCTTATTCTCTTGTAGACTTTCTAATCATAGAATCAATAGGGTTGGAAAGGACCTCTGGAGATCATCTAGTCCACCCCCCTGCTCAAGCAGGGTCACCTAGAGCATGTTAGACAGGGTTGCAGCAGGTGAGCTTTGAATATCTCCAGAGAAGGAGACTCCACAACCTCTCTGGGCAACCTGTTTCAGTGCTCTGTCACTCTCAATGAAGAGATTCCTGCTGTGCTGCTAAGGCTTTCCCCAGCATTAGAAAAGGGAACTGAAACATGCTGTGGTTTCATGTGAAGAAACTTGGAAGCTGAATGCAGTTTAGACCTCGTCTATTAGCAGTTGGTCTTTGTCTTTTCGTCACCACCATAAGAGGCTTTAACTAAGGAGCTGCATTCAAGTAGAGATACAAATGTATTAATCTTCTAAACATTTGTTTTCATGCTATAGTTTCTTCTTGCCCTGATCTTCCTGTGCAGGATCCTTGTATGCAGCCTGCTACTTTTGCTTTTTTAGATCTATTGAATTGGTTGTGGGTGACTACTTCTAGAGGCAGCTTGAGGTTAAAGCAGTGTGGCATGGTTACTCTGGGCATACTGGTCAATAAGCACGAGCTGTTTTTTTTTTAAACACGCTATAGTTCATTGTGATCCGAATCCTGTAAAGTCTGAGTGGATTAACAGCAGTCTTTGGTGAAGCTCGGCAACTAGATCAGCCAGTTCTGGTGGTAGTTCTCATTGCGTAGGCAGCTCTACCAGAGCCTGGCACACCCAGTTGCTCAGGACATTACTCTTTTCTCATTACCAGGAATGAAGGGTTGGCCCTGTATCACTGCTGTGGTACCTAGTCTTGAACAGGAAGTGATAAGCTGGTCTACATAGGTCTGTCTCAGTATTAATGATGGTTGGAGAGGGCCTCAAGGCTCTCAAGGACAGCTGTCTTGCTCCCAGCTCCCATCAGTGTTGTGTCCAAGATGATACCTGTCCTGTAAAATGGTAGCAGTGGAAGAGATGGAACTTCAAGACCGCTAGCTCTGAGTGAAGAGAAGTTTGAAGGAAGTGTTATGTGTGCAGGAACACAAGCCTGGCATATTGGTGAAACGAATGTCATAGTTGAAATTCTGTTCTCTGAAATGGTGTTTCTTTTTCCTTTAGGGTGACAACTTCTGGAGTAATGGAGGGCATGAAGAAGGTCAAGAAAGTGGTGAATGGTTCAGCAGAGCCAAGGGGAGAATGGGAGAGCACGGCGTGATGGACTGGACTGGACTAAGACAGCACTTTTGGAGAAACTTTTTTAATTTATTAATATTACTCTCAGTGGAAAGGGAGCAAATGGCACCTCCCAACACTGAAACTGCAGAGTGGGGTATGTCTATGGGGAGCAAAGCAGTGCAAAAAATCTAACTATTCCTCTGATCATAAGAAAATAGGATCTCTTGGTACCTGCGAGGAGTGTGAAGCTTTCCTAGGGATTTTGGGTAGCTTTTTTTTATTATTATTATTTTTATTTTTTTTACCCCTTTCCCCCCCCCCTTCTGGGTCAGTTAGGTATTCTAGATTGTTTGCAATTGCATTCTTCAGAATGTGTTATACTAATGTGAAGAGAGACCTTCAGTGTGTATGTAAAGTATATATTTTATATAATGCATATATATATATACACACACACACATGCTATGTAACATGTATACTGGGAATTACAAAATGTCACAGAAGACAGGAAAAAAAGAGGTGCAAGTATTTCTTTGCTTTATGAACTTTCCTTTTGGCTTGGACAAAACATTGAAAAACAAATAGGAAACAATTGCAGAGAGACTAAATGGGGTATTGGATCAGATGACTTTTGCCGCTCCTCGTATCAGTAGGAGAATTGGTAAGTGTCTTGTCTAATCTGTGCAGGCATCCACTTGAATGCATCAGGTTTTCAAATGTGTTGCTATACAGGAAGCAAGCAGCTGTACTCTATCAAAAGCACTAGCCCATAGTACAATAAGTGTTGGTGTAAATTCTCCACTGTTAATGGAGTTGCTCTTGATTCACACCCACCTGACAAGAAATACACAAGGGATGTAAGATTGCTTGCTTTTTAGGAGTCTGCCATGCTATCTTAAACATTGAATTTCAAGCTGTGACTTGGAGCACTTTCATCTGCATTATGAAATATTTTTGAGATTTCGAAAGCACACTCCTTTCTGGCACCATATAAACAGTGCCTGAATCTCCACCAGAATTCTGTCTGGCAAACCAACTACAGGGTAAATCTTTGGTTCACCTTCATCTCTGCCTCTCTGGATGGCTACTTGTACCTCTCTGGCTATGTAAGGTTAGTGATAATGCTGTCTGAGATGAGCTGAATTGGTCAAAATGGAATTGTCAAAACCAGGAGACTGCAGCTCCCAGTTATAAATGGTTTTGTCAGGAAAGGAGAGGGTTGTGACCAGAGCACACTCAATATCTGGCAATATGGAAGTCTTAATGATTAGCTGCAAATTCACAGTGGAGTTTTCAGAGACATGTTACAAATACCATGTATGCTTTACCTCTAGTGCTCTGGTATTGCTGGAAAGGCAAACCAGTGCCTCTAGCTATAGCAGTTAGGCATACCAAGTGATTACTTTTTGGGAGGCTGGAGTTGTTCACTGATGTAACAGGGGATAAGCTTTAAGAAAAAGAAAAATCAAGTATGACTCATTGACCCACTGAAGCCTTAATCTTCATGTAGAAACTTAGACATATATGGTGCTGTCAAGCAGAGTGCTTCTGTCAGTGTGACAGGGATAGACAGCATTAAATAGCTTCCAGATGTGCCATCATCTCTTACTAGCTCATTAGGAATTGTTCTTTTTGTCTGAAGGGTCTAGATCTCAGAGTAACTGATGAGAGCATTTTTCATTGCTTTAAGTTTAGAAGAGGATATGTCTGTGGAATGCTGAACCACTTCTTTCTCAGTCTTGAGCAGGGATTCTAAAGCTCTTAAATGAGCAGTCTGCACTTGTTCAGGACTTGCTGTTTTAAGAGCAATGTTGCTTCTTCCTGTTGCCACTTCTCTTCCCTAGTGTTGATTCTACTGATCATGGAAATGGTAGAAGTGAAACTATTTGCTTTGATACCTGGAATTGGCTTCTTTTCAAGGGAAAAACATGAGAATAGCCCTCTTTTCTCAATACAAAATCCTCTGTTTTCCTTTTCAGCTGTAACAGCATAATAATCGTAGTAGTGATGGTTTAACTTCTGGTGTCCTTGTCTTGCAAAGACACAGCTTTAGTGGGAATAGAGTGCCTATGCTACTAGAAAGGCTGTTATGTGATCTATGAGACTTCTAGATCTTCTGTATGAAGAATTCTTCTGCATATTAAGTAGCTGAGATGTGAGGAGCTGGAGTGTAAACAAACATGTAGGCAGTCCCAGCTCATCCTACACTTAATACCTGAAAAACTGATCCTCACATTCTTTCCCCATGGAAAATATCATTATTTGCATCCAAAGGGCTACTCATACAGGCTGTAAATTCTGTTCAGAGTGGTCCACTGGAGACTTGAAGTCTGTTGGCAGTCAAGTAGGTAAGGCATAAGGATTTCCTGTCAGGAGCAGAAGTGCAATAACGCATCCTTAATCCAGACAAGATGGTGTCATAGAAACTGCTAATACATTTTATGAATGAGGTGTGAAATTCTAATGGGTGCAACTCTTCACCCACAGAGCATCAGTGGCTGTGCTGGGATCCCAGTATGTGCCACTGAGCTGGTTCCAAACAGCTGGCTATTCCATACCTCAGCATCAGTGGAGCTGCTGAGGTGGCCAGTGCTTTTTACCTTAGTCTCAGGTTTCTTTTTTATATGTGTTTTTTTTGCTAAAATTGTGTACAGTGTAGGTTTACCTACTGAATCTCTGACTCCCTAGTCAAAGGCCAAGAAATGAGTGTTTTCTGTTACCTTGTCACAAAAAGCCATGATAGGACTTTTAAAAGCGTTTTTAGAGGAAGGTGTTTCCATGTTCAGACCTGAGGTTAAATGGTCAACTATACAACCAACTTCAGCTGACATTTGATGTTGGATGCTAACCAGCAGTGCAGCAGTAACTAGCTGGGCCTAAGCATTAGTAAGGGAAAGAAAATATGGGTTTTAGGGTGAAAAAAAAGTGCTAGAAGGTTCTTACTGCAGCCATTTCAAAAGAAATTCCCCTTGTTGTATAGCAGTCCTAGGTGCATTTTTTTTTAACGTAGTTTTTAGGGTTGGGTAGTGGCTGGGACGTTGGAGGGTGGAGAGGATGGCTGCAGTTGCTCTCTTCACAGTGGAGCACATGCTGCCCCGGGACGCACCGAAGGGAGGGCTGCTTTCTCCCTCGTCGTGTCTGCATGACTAGCGAGCGCATGGCTATTTCTATTGCTAGTGAACAGCAGCAACTTAGGAGCTCTCTGGCAGGATAATTGTGGTGCTTCCTTTCAAATGCTGACTGCTGTATGTCTCGTAGGAAGCTTTACCCTTTCATGGAGAGGGAAGGTAGAAGAGCTGCTTGTGGCTGTACAGATCGCTCTGGGATACAGGCTGTCAAGCTTTCCTATCTTTGCCTTTTACTGAGATGAATGACCAAAACAATCACTGCAAGTACACAGCAGTAAAACTGACAGGAGTCCTGGGAAGGCAGGTTTGGTGCAATTCAGAATAAATGGTTATGAATGCCAGTTACATGTGTTGCTGCTATGGAGTATTCGGCACCCTCTGCAGACTAAAATGACATCAGTTCACTCTTCAGTTGCAGTGCAGCTTATGCCCCAATAAATCCCTACTGATGAAATGCAAATGCCACTGATACGCTCCTCCTTACTGCTGTAACTGTTCAGCAAGCTGTCTTCCACAGGAAACCTCCTTGCAGTGCAAATGCCAGGCTCTTGCATTCTTCAGGCTTGAAAATGTTTTTCTTGATGGTTTATCAGGAGACATTAAAAGAAAACAAGACATAATGGGGTCATCCAGAACATTGCTGCTGCTGCTTCCTCAGAATGCAGCAGATCTAGCTGAAGATGACACATACTGTCCTATTAAGCTACTCTTTCATGTTGCCATCTAGCGCAGCGTGTCATGATCTGTGCAGTGCATTGTTCAGTGTTTCTCTCCAGCTGAGTGCCCTGTTCCTGGATTTCCATTCTGGCATACCCTGGGAGCATGTTGTAAAAATTTGCTGCATTGCAGTATTTTGTCTTGGAGCTAGTAGCATGGAAGATGTATTTTTCTAAGCTAGGTGGACTCTGTAAAGTAAGCATGCATCTACCAAGTATCCTTAAGCACTGTAACATTCCTTCTGACCATGAAAAGGCACATCTTGACCAACTCCTGTGTGCACACTTAGAGGCCAATGGCAGATTATTAATATATTAACTCTTCTCTTTCCTTCTGGTATGCCTCTCATAGGGAAGAGGAATGCAGTCTGGCCAAGGACTTACAGTTGGACAAGTCTTTTGTTGTCCATTTTAGAATTTATTGGTTGCATTTGAAGCAAATACTGGGTATTTGTGAGCTCTGTTGAGCTCAATGAGAGCTGAAGTTGCATAGCTCTTAAAGAAAAAAAAAATGCAGATATTGAAGGAAGGAAACCCTTACTCCTTAAGTCTACATGGTTTGTCTCCTTCAGCTTGACCTGTAACAATAGCTAACAGACTGCAGTTAAATTAAAGCAAATGTGTTTTGTTGGTTCAGCATTGTGACTTCCATGTCAATCATAAAATGTTTCTCCATTTTTTTCACCTTTATTAAAAGAGCATGGTGATGTGGTCTACAGTAGCTGGAAGGTGCAGGAACATTTGAGACTTTATAGGAGCTACATTCTAAAATCTGTAACCTCATGTGTAACTTCAGTAACCTGAATGTTTCATGAAAACTGAGGTGGCGTTCCCCAGAGGTGCTTGACCACTGTTTCATTGTGTTCCCTGGGGCTGATAGTATTTTCCAGCAATCTAAAACGGATTAATCTGGCTTTTCTTGTAGCCACTGGCTATGATGCTGTTTTGACTTATTTATCACTTTTACCCAGCAATATTGAAAGCTGTGCACTTTCTCCCTTGTAGTTTCTTGCCTGGATATAACAATAGTCTTGTAAGAGCTCCACATGGTACATGCTTAAGGTGGCTGAAACAGGATTTAAGAAAAATGCTATTGAGATACCTTCGCTTTACATGTAGAGTGAAGGTACCAGAAGAAAAGTGGCTGGGAAAATAGTCACTCCTTATATGTTGACTGGCTCAAGAATCCATTTATGTTTGGACTGCAGCAATCCTGTAGGAAGGACAATTCCTAATAAATATTTCCCTGTGGGATTTCACTCTGTGTTCTGCTCTCTGTGTAATGAAGTAGAGCCTGACCTCCACGGTATCGGAGGCACTTCTTCCGGTAGCTAGGATACTAGAGCATTGGGGTGGTACCTGTTCTGTTAAAACAGAGGATGGGTTTGAATGGCTTTCCTTTCCCCTCAATACCTATTAATAATTAATTCTAGATCTTTTTGTGTCATTAAGCTGCTTTAGGGCACCTTGTACAATGTAGCTTTGGATTCATTTAGTAAATGACCTCCAAAAGAACTCGAAGAGACTTTTCTGTACATAGAGATCTGCTCAAGGGTTTTTGGTGGCCTGTAAATATCCTATTCTTTAGTTCACGTTCAGATGCGCAAATGGATTTTTTCAGTATTTTTTTAACTTTATTAAATGAACAGCAAACAGTATTTGAAGAGAAGCAAAATAGATGCAAATCAGGATGGTCTGTGTAGCTTGGTTTCCCTGCTGTGATGCAAATATGTAAAATAAAAATTGACTAGAAAAAAATAATGCATCTTGTTGTTTTCTGCTTCTGAATTGGTAGTGACCAAGTTGCCCCGTGGACTCCAAAGTCTGTATTTCCCCATGCCTGATTTCCATTAGCAATTCACATCTGCATCCTGAATTTCAGGCCAAATCATGAAAATTTTGTGTACCTGTCATTTACAAAAAAAAACTTCCTTTCAGTTACCCTCTTGAGTTCACTGAGGTGACTTTTTTGTGAGCTGTGAGACCTCTAGTACTATAGCTAGTTCTTGTAGGTACCTAGCTCCTCTCTTAGTTTTGTAAGTCATATACTTCAGCAGTGGTTTCCATGCTCTCAGATCAATAGTGACATGTCTCATAGCCTTGTTTCGCACAGCCTTGCGGTTTTGGGCAGGTGCATCCAGGGTTCTCTACTGCTAGCTGGCACGAGGGTCTCCTCATTTCACAAGGCTTGGTGTTGACTTGCTGTGCAATGACAAGGAGCCAGCATTTTGAGCTTTGGAGACCAGGTGTAAATTAAGAGTAGAAACTGGTATTTTAGATAATGCCCTCTGTGGATCTGGTTCGCTGTCTCCATGGAAATCTGAAGTACTGCCTTAGTGAAAGGGGCTAGTCCTTGACCTGTTTGTTTTGGGCTAGACTGAGGGTGATTTGGAGCTTTTGTAGGTGGTGGTTTCCTGAGGTGTCGTGACCTAACCATGCATTTCAGATCTGCAAACTGGTTGTGATGGCAGGAATGAAGTATTTTGGAGGATTTTTGTGAAGTGCTTTTCTTAATGTCCCTCTCTCTGAAGCATGTGCCCTTTGTCACAAACTAAAATGTTTCTTGCATTTTAACTTAGTTCTTAACTTACCACGGAGGGGTAGTGCTAAAAATGGAGTGCTTTCTCTACCCTGAAAACCTAAGCAGCCAGTTCTGCATTGCCTGGAGCCTTTGGGTGGGTGGTGTTTTTGCCATGAAACTGAGCTGTAAGAAGTACATGTTTTTTGGACTTAGTAACAACCTAAACATTCTGCTTTAGAATAAATATACCTCATGTGGTGAAGGTGATGGCCAGTTCCTCCATTGGGGTAGTCCATGTCTATTTTATGTAGGTAGTTCTTGAATATCCCATTTCTCCGTACTTGAATATCTACTGACCTTTGTGTCTCTTGTATAATTGACCTTAAAACAAGCCCACCTAATGTGATAGCAGCCAAGCTTGTCCCTGCCGCAAGTATACAGAGCTCCAGGAAAGTTGGTTGCAGTTGGCCAAAAATCATTCAGATGTAAAGACAATGTTAGGGTAGGGGTGTGTAAAGTGGGACTTAACTGTGGAAGGAGTCCCTTCAGCTCAAGACCTGGTGTAGGTTATGAGTGAAGAACCCTGGTTTCCCTGTCTGCCCGCCCGGCAGGGGGGAGGTGAAAATGAACTGCGACAGTGATCCTAAGAGATAACATGTGTTACAAGTAGGGATCATCTGCTAGACTTGCACAGCAAATAAAAATCCCGAAGAGCCCTAACAAGCCTTTCCTGAATGTGCAATGTTTGGATGTAAATTTGTATGCTCACGTTCACAGAGGTAACATTCCCCCCTTGAGGGATTTGTCACCTCGTGCCTGAAACTCTGAGCTGTCGTGATCGTTTGCCGCTCCTTGTTGTGGTCTAGCCTGTGTGCTGTCAGCTCTCTTGCTTTAGTGAGATGGTCTTCATGACTGTAAAGAACTGCCCTATCTTTAAATCTTGCCTGTACCTTCTTTTAGCTTCTGACTGACAAACTCTAATGAGCAGGAGCATGTTGGAGTGCCCTATATAGTGAGTGGTCAATAAAAACCAAATTACTTTGTACAGAAGAGGTAGTAACACAGCTGGTAGAGGCACAGCTGATCCTGATGCTAGGTCCTCAGCGAGGAGCCCAAGGCTTTCCTGTGTTAGATTGTAACAAATGCATGTCATCCACTTGTTCTTCCCCACTCCCTTCCATGGTCAATAATGTAATTTGGGGTGACCTTGCTTTGTCTTTACTGTCCTGTGAGATGGCTGAGACAGTGCATGAGATGACTCTTGTACTGCAGGGAAAAAAATAAACAGGCATGCAAGGTAGGGCTGTTACAGTGATGGTAAGTGAGCACAGGTGAAAATCAAAATGGAGTGGAAGGCTTAAAGCTCCTTTTCCTGCTCCCTCCTTGGGATGAATGTGCTGAGCTGGGCAAGAGGCTTCCAGGATCTTCAGTGAGAGGATCCCCTACAGCAGGGGGGATATATGAATATCAAGTTATTCATCAAATATATGAATAGGGTTTTTCTCATAGAAGAAACTGCACTGAGTTGCTGATCTTCTCTACCATCTTTGGTTGCAAGCTGTTTTTGTAGGGTGGCCCAGTATCCCATTGGCAGCCTACTAGCTGACAAATGCGTGTGCTCACGCCACTCTTGCTGGCAGCTGTAAAAACCAGTTGTTTGTGCCTCAGCTGCAGCATGGCTGAAAACACCTCTGCTCCCCGCGAGCTCCTCTGGATTGCTTTGTTCCTCATGAGCTCTGGGAGGTCTAAAGAAATCCCACAGCTGGCATGGCTGCAGTAAGCATTGATCTGCCTCTCCTGGGAGAAGCCAGGCTTGTTTGTGGTGGGATCGGTCTCGTTGGGAGACTGTAGCCAAATCAGAGGGACTACAAAGAGCAGCCGCAGTGATTGAGGCAAGAGAGAATTGGGCTGCAATAGGAGATTACAAGAATTAAAGCTGTAAGCTTGACTCAGTGATACTTAAAGAGAGCCGAGAAGACATAGCGTTCTGCAAAATGGCTGCATGTGGGGAAATAGCAGAAAATGGGTGGGGAATTAATTAGTGTGGTTCAAGGCCTAAGATGTGGAGAGGTGAGATGAAATGAAAGAAGGGGAAAACAAGATGTCAGGAGAAGCCTTCTGCTGGTGCATTTGGTTTGGCTGCAAAACAGTCTCCCTGGAGAAATGGAGGAAGCTCTCTGTTTCAGATAATGTACACTAGCCTGGACAAATCACTACTAAATATACTGTGGAGAACAGTCCTACATCCCCTGTGAGCTGGAATAAGTGTCTGCCTTGGTCCTTTTGCATCTGCTTATCTCTATGTGGAGTATGTTGCACATGAAATTTCTGGTTTGGGGGTTCATTCTGGTTTTACCTTTAAACTTTGCACATGCCTTGAGTCAACTCAGCTGCTACCTAGGCAGGACACCAATGTGATACGTTCAAATGAAGCTGATGTGTGTTCCCTAATCTGTATTCCTGGTAAATCAGGGCTTTAATTGTTGCAAAAGCTGAGCAGGAATATCTACTGGGATCTACCAATCCCACGATGCCTGCGTATTGCTATGAATCAGAGCAGTCTCGTGAGAAGCAACAGTGCAACCTGCTAAGGCACTGAAAAACAGGCACAAGTAGGTTTTTTTTTTTTCTTTTTTTGGCCTTTTTTTTTTTTAATTCAACATTTGTAGGGTGGGACTTGGAGGAGGAAAGCCTTGGTTGGGCAGAAGTCACTGCTGCCAGTGCACATTG
This sequence comes from Rhea pennata, assembly GCF_028389875.1. Taxonomy (NCBI): domain Eukaryota; kingdom Metazoa; phylum Chordata; class Aves; order Rheiformes; family Rheidae; genus Rhea; species Rhea pennata. The sequence goes on from NC_084680.1 coordinate 9,199,862, forward strand.
CTCACAAAGCTTACTAAAGAGGCTTGTGTCTCATCTTAAAACCAGACTGGGTCAGTAGTGACCGAACCTGGTGGCTGCCCGTCGGGCTGTTGCACGGCCGCGCTGCGAGCATGATGCACACGCAGTAGACGGACTCCACACACTGATATGCTGCTGATCTAATGTGACTCATAAGTAATCTTTGAAAGAAGCTGACTTCTGTCTGGTTCATGGCATGAAGCCCACCACAACTGTTCCGCGGCACTGTCTGTGAATGCTCTCAACCAAGGATTTAATGGACAAGGACACTGAACTACCTTCAGAGTGGAGATCTGGGCAGGAAAGCAGACAGCTGGCAGGCTTCTTCCCTGTATTCTGAAGGCTCTTTTTTTTTCTTTCCTTCTTTTTAATAATAATAAAAAAGCTTTGCTGTGCTCTGAATCCCCATTTTGCACTTTTAAGGTCACTTAAGCAAGATTTTTGTGGGGGGGGGGAGGAGGGGGTAAAGGCATCTACTGAAGCTGGTCAGTAGAATCGGAGCTCAAGTGGCCTCTCAGCACGTTGCCTGCTGAGATGCACTGCATGGGGAACAGCCTGTCCAGCCTCTTTCAGCCCTGGCTGTCCTGGTGAGCGGTGCAAGCAGCCTTGGCTGCAAAAAACTGCAGTTACCTTTACAACTGTGATCTTATCTCATGCAGATACACTTGCGCAGCATGTATTTGTTGTCATTTCAAAGAGTCTCTCATTTTCCATCTTCATGAATGTGCTGCCTGGCTTATCAAGTCTTATTTGAAGGCTCAGGGCAGTCAGGATGGGCTGCGGTTCCTTTCTGCAGGATGAGTGCGGCAGAAGCAGAAAGGAGAGCGCTTCCCCAGTTGCCAGCTGTGATTTGTGATGTGCCATGGAGCACTCACCACCTCCTCCCGCTTGGCTTTGAAAGATGGGCAAACCAGAGAAGAGCTGATTAGTTCACCACCGCGACCTGTTCCAGATTTCCACATTAGCATAATAATTACAGCCCTGGAGGATGTAAAGAGAATGCAGTCTTTAAAAAAATATATAGTAGAATTTATCAGAGGAATTAACAGCATGGCAAATTGTAGTACTCGGCACATCGGCTGCATGTGAGTCTTGAAAGACAGCTGTGGTACAGCTTTTGTACCACCGTGCTGACTTCCAGACCTTCCTCTGAGCTTGGCCATAATTTCAACATCTGCAGTTCTATTTCTTTGGAAAAGAGACCCTGCAGGACATCAACCTGCTGCCATTTACTTGACGCACTGGTATGTCCTGTTTCTGTTGTGGTTTGTCTAAGCAGTGCTATGTGTTGGCACTAAAATGCTGTCCTACTACCTAAAATTAATTTATAATGGCGACAGCCAGTAGGGCTGCTACAGTTCAAGACTCGGAGTGTTTTGGGTTATAAATTTTGATTTCTGAGAGCTTTGTAAGTATTACTCATACGTAGCTCTGTTACCAAAGCAATCACGATGCTAACCATCTGCCTGGACTTTCCAGAGCATTTGGTGTTTGACGTGCCTGGATGTGAAACTTGGGAGCCGAGCGAGCACAGCGCCGTTTCGCTGGGCCGAGCTGCAAGAGCCCACGAGCTGGTCCTCAACGCAGGGCTGCCCGCCGTCCCCTTAATCCGCCCTTTCCTTGAACTCATGCACGTGTGTAAAATTGCTGTAACTGGAGGTGAGAGCGATCCCTGCGATGCCGAGGCACAGGCGAGGGCGTCCTGGAGACCCGGCCTGCGTTCCCTGCTCGTGGCCCTTGCACCAGGCGACTGAGCTCATGTTTTTTTCAAAATCCCTCAAAAAGCAACTGTTTTTGTGACTCTTAATTCCAGTGCAAGGCGCTGAGACATTTACCCTGTGCCGAGCCTCTCGGAGGGCAAATTTGTCCCTGTATCTGTATGAGACGTGATTGAGGCCACTCTGCTCTCCGGGCCGTATCCAGCAGGACGGCGGGGTGGTCCCCCCGGGGGAGGACCGCTTCCCGAAGCACCGTGGGCGTTTGCTCTCCGTTCCAGCGATGACCACAGCTCGTCTGGTGGTGCGGCCGGCGCTGATGCCAATGATTTCTTTGGCTTTTTGTCTGACTGAATCAGATTGCTAAATGTTAATCTTAAAATAGCTGCTATTTCTGTAGCTGATATAATTAATTTTGTGCGTGTGTATGCGTGCTCCTCACCATCCCTTGGCCTTGAGACTCTGCCGCCCTGCTCCTGGCCAGTTCCCGACGTGCCTGGGACCCAGGAAGCCTCCTGCCCGGCTTGGCCTCCCGCGGCGAGGCGTAGCGCGGCGCGGGCTCTGCGCCGTGCCGGGTGCTCGGCTTTGCGGCTGGCGTCTCCGGCGCCGCATCGCTCGCTCGCGGGCTCTGTCAGTTCTGGAGAACCTTTTTGTTCCGCTTGAGCGCTTCGGGGAGGTGCAGGGAGGGTTGTTGTTTCGCTCGCAGGTCTGGGGGGTAGCGGAGGCTGCAGGGGGGCTCTGCTGCAGCTTGGCTTTGCCCCAGTCTCAGCTGCAGTGCAATCAAAAAAAGGAGAGGGAGGGGGAGAAAAAGGAAAGGGGGAGGGGAAAAGGAAAGGGAGGGGAAAAAAGGAAAGAGGGAGGAAAAAAAAAAAGAAAGGAAGGAGGAAAAAAAGGAAAAGGGGAGGGGGGAGTGGTTGAGCACAGGCTCAGAGCTGCAGGGCAGCCGGGCCCGGTGCTGCCCGCAGCACGGCTCGGGGGCAGCGGGAGGGGGGAGGCGGTGGCGCCCCCCCCCCCCCGGCCTAGCCTGGCCTGGCTCGGTCTGGCCCAGCCCAGCCTCCACGTGGCGCTTCCAGGGCTCTGCGGGGGGGAGCCGCTGCGGCCCCGGGCGGCGGTGCTGGGCAGGGTGCGCGGCGCCAGGCGGGGTGGATGCACAGGGCCTGGCACGACGCACGGCTCCGAGGAGGGTGCCCGGCGCGATGCGCAGCACGCAGCGTCTAGGAGGGTGCACAGCACCCGGCAAGGCGCGGGGCTGAACGCAGCACGCGGCATCCAGGAGGGTGGGCAGCCCGGCGCTGCACCCTGCACAACGCCCGGGGCCTGGCAGGGTGCGCGGTGCGGTGCGCGGTGCCCGGCGCCTTGCAGCTCGGAGGCTCCTGGCCCGGTGCCGGTGCAGGGTGCTCCAGGGGCAGCCCCATCCCCGGGTGCCAGCGTGGGGTTCTGGGGGGCCGGCGGCTCGGGGGGCTCCCCGCAGCCGCTGCCGTCCAGGGCTGCGCGCAGCCGCCGTGGGAAGAGCCGGGCGAAGGGCCTTCCGCTGCGAAGCCCAGAGAGCGACTGCTCCGGGCAGAGGGCCCCGACATCGCTGCCTGCACGCTGCGCTAGGCTGGTGACTGTAATTCCAGCAATTAAATCAACGCGGATGCGTTGGAAAACTCCCGCGATGGCGTCTGAGGACGCTTCTCGAGCGAGCGCAGCTCGGCGAGCCCGGGTACAGCAGAGTTCGCCGGCACACGCGTCACCTCTGAGCGTTTCACGTTCAGTTAGGCAGAGCAGCGGCCGTTGGGCCCGAGCCCGCCGGCCTCCGGAGTCTTTGCAGGCCGGGGCTGTGTTTTGCTGGCTGTGGAAATGTCACTGCATCCCAGAAAATGCCACTAGTTTCGTCACCTGAGCAATAACGGGGTTAAAGCCACTAATTAGGCAGAGGAGCTGACTGGCTTGCACAGTTGCTGATGACTTTTATCCTCTCCTCCCTGTGATCTGAGCTCTCTCTTCAGCATTCCTCGTTGGGGTGGCAGGAGAGGGTTTTAAATAGAAATAAATCCCTATTAACAGCAGTTTTGCACCAGAAGAGCTTTTTGTTAAAATGCCTAGGCTCCGAGTGGAAGGTTTGGGATGTTCTCCTTGCTTTTTATGAAAACCTCTGCAGGCCCCATCTGGGCTCGGGACACATGCTCAACTCTGCCCTGCACAGACACAAACACCCCCGCTGCAGCATGATCACAGTGCAAGTGACCACAGAAGAAGGGAAATATTGCTAAAAATTGGTATTTTGCTGGCAGGCTGCTAAGGAAATGACCTCACCAGGGCTGCACAGGGTGTCTTGCAGCAGCCCTGAGGACTGAACCGAAATCTGCTGGAGGCCCGTGCCTGAATCGCCCACGGTCCTTTCTCTCTGAAGGCCGGACGCAGATGGGTGCTGGCCGCGAAGGTGCTGCAGGGGCGACGGGAGCCTTGCTGAACCCCGCTGGTTTAGGCTGCGGATGCTGCGCGGCTCGGCGGGGTTCCTGCTGTCCATAGCGCAGCGGAGGAGCTGCGAACCCGGCCGCTGCTAGCTGTCGGCTGCCCAAGCCGGTGATAACGTTCACGAAGGACCTGGAGGTGTCTCTAAACCCTGCTGCCTTAATGAGCTCGTTTGAAAAATCTCCTTTGGGGAGCATCTCCCCGGAGAACTGAGTACCGGGCAGCCCTGGGCGGAGAGCAGGCGGCCGCGCCGCGCCGTCGCTGCTCCTCGTCCGCCGGCGCGAACAGCCGCCTGCGTTTTGCGCTGTGCTGTTCGTGGCGCTGCGGACGGGTTTTACTGTATCCAGGCAGAGATCTTTTTCCCCTCCTTGGCTGCTGACACAAACGTCCCGGCATGTCTGGGCAGCTCCAATGGGGCCTCAGTTGCAACACAGGAAGGGAGGGAAAAACCTGAATTTATTGCGTGCCTCAGGTACGGCTAACGAATGTGCGCACGCATACGCGGGGTGCTTTTATAGGGCCATAAACCCCTGGGTGATGGTGGAGGAGAGCGGAGCACTGCGGCTTTTCGCGCTTGGGCAGTCTGCAGGCTGTGCCACGAACCTGCGGCAGGTGAAACCTGCTGGGGTTTTGGACGGACCGAACGTGGGGCCCTTTGCGCTCTGCAGGCAGCGGATGAAGGCTCGCAGGAGCCCTGGGGATGGCGGGGCGGGAGCGGGGGGACCGGCCTCGAGCGCCGACGGCCGCAGGTCTCGGCCTCCCACCAAGGTTGTGCAGCGTCCCCGGGGTCCCCGGGGCGGGGGAGCGCCCGGCCCCCGGCAGCGTGTCGCGCTGGCCCTTTCCTCCGCGTCCTCTTTCGCCCGTCCGTGGCGACCGGACTCGGGTGGGGAAGCTCAGGCCGGTGTCACCGCCCCCCCCCCTTCCTCCACCTCCTCCGATTTCGGGAAAAGCGGCCGCTCTCCGCGCTTGCGGGGCGGCCGCGTCGCACGGCGGGGGCCACCCCGCGGCGGCTCCCACGCGCGGCCGCGTCCCGCGGGGGGCGGTGCCGGGGGAGGGCGGCGCGGCGCGGCGCGGGGCGGGTGCGCGTAGCGCGTAGCCAGGGACGACGGGCGGCCGCAGCGGCGCCGCTCGCTCCGCTCCGCTCCGCTCCCGGCCCAAACCCCGGCGACAGAGCCGCCCCCCCCCCCCCGGCAAGGGCGGCAGCGCGCAGCCTTTTCCCTTCCCCTCCGCGGGATGTAGCGGCGCGGAGCCGCCGCCGAGGTGACCCCCCCCCCCCAGCCCGCCCCCTCCATGCGCCGCCAGTGAGGCCGGGAGGCAGCGGGCCCCACGGCGCTGCCCGCACCGCCCGGGCTGAAGGAGCCGCCCGCCGCCATGGGGAAATCCAACAGCAAGTTGAAGCCCGAAGTTGTGGAGGAGCTGACGAGGAAAACGTACTGTGAGTAGCGCGGGGGCGCCGCGGGCCGCGCTCGGCTGCAAGCGTCGCGGCTGCGGATGGGAAATGTCTTGGGGTCCCCCCTGGTCCCTCCCCCCCCCCCCAGGCCGCGACCCCCCGCCGCCGGCCCGGCCGCCTCCCCCGGCCGCCCCGGCCCGGGTGTTGCTGCCGAGGAGCAGTGATTTTCCGCGGGCATCGGCGCTGCCGGGGCCGTTCCCCGCGCGGAGCGCGCAGGCTCCGCCGGGCTTTGTTGCGAGAATTCAGAGATTAGCCTGGGAAGGAGGAGAAAAATCGAAGAACGAAATAATTAAGGCAAGCAGCAGAGACGAGGAGAGCGGCAGGGAGCCGGAGAAACGCTCTGTTTTCTCACAAAAACAATTCTCCGCGGCCTATTTCTATGCTTCCAGTAGCTGCGGGACAAGGGCCGCATCCTGCCCTCCCGCTGTGCCCCCCCAGGGCGACGTGCCTTCCTCCTCCTCCGCCCTCTCCCGGCCCCTGCGGCTCTGAGCATCCCTTCTCCCGGGGGCTGCCGGCCCCGGGGTTTCGCTGCCAGGAGGGGGCCGCAGGCCGCCGGGGGGTTCCTCTCCCCGGCGCCTCTCTGCAGCTGGGCGGCTGCTCCCTAACCAGGGGACCGAACCGTTTGCACGGCTCGCAAAGTTTGGGTGCGTTGGTTGTTGGAGGGTTTCCTTTGTTATTTTGCTCTGAAGTGCAGAGGAGAGCCCGATGCCGAGGAGATCCCCGTTTTTCTATGAGCACCTTAACGCCAGTTTAATAACCTGATTTTCTGAGTGAGTGGCTTCCCTGTCTGAACCTCCGATCTAAGCTCATTAACGTGGCTGGTGGCTGAGCCATCCAGTTTTAGCAGAACCAGGCTCCCCCCGGCAGATGCACAAAGGGAACAAAGGCTCCGGTGGGTCGGGTTTGCCTCCCGGCTGCAGGCTGGAGAGATTCGCCCTTTGCCGAGCCGGAGAGCTGCTAACGTGTATCCAAACCTGCGAGCTCTCGCCGCTGTCATTGCTGCAGTCCCGCAGCAGCGCTTACCCAAAAAGGCAATAGCTTAGGATGCAGCAAGTTCTCCCATACGGAGAGGAGGCAATACTGGTGCATTGCACAACCCTCCGCTCAGGGCTGCTCCCTCGGCGCCGCGCAGCCGGCAGCCGGCGGGCAGGTTGCGGGGCGCAGGTCCGCGCAGCCGAACCGCGCGTGACGCTGGGGTGGGCTGGATGCCCCGGCTGGGCTTCCCCTAAGCGGCCCGGGGAGCGGCAGCGCCGCTGCGCCCGGCGCCTTGGTGTCCTCACTGCAGCTGTGACCCGCGGCGGGCGCAGCCGAGCCGGGCCCGGTATGATTACCGCCGTGCCGCAACCGCGCGTTCGGCTTGCGGCGTCCTCCGAGAGCGTCCGTTCTGCAACGGAGAGGGATCGGGGCAGAGCTGGTCCCAGCACGGGCTCATCTGCTGGGCAATATCATCCCTGCTGGGTTTTGTGGCCCCGCCACGTGCACGGGGAAGGCGTTGAGCCCCGACGGGCTCGACGTGTTTGCACACCAGGGCAGCGACGCCCTGCGTCCTGCCAGCCGCCGAGCAAGCGCGGCGCCGGCGCGGCCGTCGTCTGCCTGCACCCGAACGGCTCCTTTGCTGCATGAGGCCCTTGGCTTTGGAGCCGCTCTAGTCTCAGCCTTCGGGTGCTCTCCGCCGGGCGGGCGGGAGCGCGCTGGGAGCCCGCGGCTCCCGGCAGGCAGGCGCAGCACCGGGCCGTGCCCGCGGGACGGCGGCGCGGGGCCCGTCAGCGAGAGCTGTCGCTACCGCCGGGCTCGTGTTTGTTGAGCTCGGCTCTTTCCGCCTCTTGTCTCTGGGATTAATTACTTCTGCTGGGTGTTTCTGCGCCTTTCCCGCAGTCGCCAAGGCGAGCAGGCGTTCCCTCGGCGAGCTGGGCGCCGCGGGCGGCCCTCCCGGGCCCGTCTGAGAGCCTCTGATTTATCTCCAGACCCTGGGAGGTTGGAAAGATGCTGATTTCCTCGTCCGTTTGGGGGAACGCAGGCGCGGGGGAGATGCAGGTGTTAGTGCAGGGCTGCGCCGTGTTCTGGAGCGCGGGACCGCGCCAGGCCCCACTGCCGCGTCTAGCGGACCGGCTTGAGCAGGGGGTGCTTGCGGCTCCGTCCGGGTTACCCTAGAGGTTGGGTGGGGGAAGGTTTCGCTCCCTGGCGCTGGGCTATGTCAGCGTTTGGCCGTGTTTCGAAGCACGCGGCAGGCGGCTGCCATCGCTGCGCGCCGCCCGCGGCGGTGCCGACGGCCCTGCCTCGACGTGCTCGGAGCTGCTCCTGCGGCTCTCCCCGCTGCGGGGCTGCGGCGCGGCGGTTCACCTGCCCGTCTGGGAGCCCGGGACTGGTGGCTGTCGGAGACCCGCTCTTGGCCTCCTCCGCGGCGAGGTCCCCGTGCGCCTGTCAGCCGAGGCCGTGGTATACGGGAAGGGTTTCTCCCAGGATGGGATTTTCCTTCCATTGCATCATTTTCTACTTGCAGGATTTGAAAACAAAACCGAGCAAATAACTAAAAGCCTGCGGGACTGCGGAAGACCCTCGGCCCAGACCCTGCAGCGTGTCCCCTGGGCTCGTCCAGGGCTCGGTAGCTCCCTCCTGTGCCCTCTGGTCTGACCATTCCCTTCTGCCCTTCTGCTTTTTTTTTTTTTTTTTTTTCCTCCCCCCATTTTTTTCCTCTGGCTCTTCCCAGGTAGCAGCAATCCTGCGGGAAGTGGTTGATGGGAGCAGCCAGGAGAGGAGCTTGGGAACGTTCGTGTGCCAGGGCAGGAGCGGGGCCTGTCGGTTGTGCTAGGGACGCTGTTGGTTTGCCATCACGGGCGCAGATGAGATCCGAGAATTATTTTGCTGCTGCTTTTGCTCTTCAAGGCAGGTTGTACTGGGACCTGCTGGTAACAGGAACCTGGGAGCCTTGTCTCTTGGCTTCCCCTTCCAGTCTGCTCCTGACTTACGGTGCTGGGGGCCAGATTTTAATGATATTTGGATACCTAAAGACACAGAAGGACCCCCAGGGGCTTCCTAGAAGTGCCGGCTGCCCAAGTCCTGAGTACCTTAGAAGATCTGGCACGGCCAAGCTTGCCCATCTGCCAGGCGCTGGAGCGGCGCTGGCGAGGGGAGCCCGGGCGAAGGGGGAGGATTTGACCCGTCTCGGAGGCCGGGCTGTTGACATATAGGAGAGCGCAAGAGAAGCCAACGCTGAATGATAATAATAATGAATAATGCATTATGTAATTCTTTGTACTTCCATGGAGCCTTTCATCCAAAAGCTCCTGAAGTGCTTTGTAATCATTAATTTATTAATCCTGCCGGTGCCTGGTTGAGGTAGCTCAGCGCAGCAGCGCATTTTGTCCCAGGAGGCGATAACGCTCAGGGCTTGAAGGAGCCACCTTCGTCCCCTGATCACATCTAGCGGCCCCGATCCGGGGTGGATTTAAGCGTACGATTAACTTTAACCAGGTGCTTACGGCTCGGGGCTGCGGTCGGATCTGGGATCGTGCTCGGGAGCCTCTCTGGACTGCGACCAAAGGGCTCTGCTGAGCTGGAGGCTGAGGAGGAAGCGGGATGCTGCGACTCCCTGCAGCCTGGCAAGTGCGCCGTGCCTGGGTGCAGGATACACGTCATGGGTGGAAATAGCTTGAAGTGGGCTCCTGCTCCAGCCTCCAGAACTGCTAACACCTTTATTTTCTCTCTCTTTCTCTCTTTTTTTTTTTTTTAACGAAAGCTGCAATGCCCGTGTAATCCCGCGCGTCTGGCAGCGGGGCTGGGCCCGGCCGGGGGCGGCTTCGCCGCGCTCGGCTCCGTCCGGGCGGAAGGGCCCTGCCATGAGGGTCCGCGGGCAGGAGCGGGACGTGGGACCCCGGCGCCTCGCCGTGGGCCCGGGTGGGGGGCGGGAGGCGTGGGAGCAGCTCTCCCAGGGTGCCAGCGTGACGCCCGTGGGAACTGGGCCGTGAAGCAGGCGTGGGGAGAGGAAGATGCTCTTTTCCCCAGAGCTGCATCCCACCCACTGTGATCTGTTTTGTGTATTTTAAGCTCGCTCTGAAAATCATCGTTTTCTTCTCTTTCACACGAAGCCGCAGAGTTGGCTCTGTCGGTCAACAGTAATGCATTGAATTAACGGGCATCGGTTTAAGAGCAAACTACAAACATACTGATTTATAGCTACCGGGGCATGTGGCGGCTGGTTCAATTCTGCGGGAAAGGGAAGAAAATTCTTTAATCGCAGTCGTTTTGAGCTAGGAACGTCCCCGGTGCACCCTGGTCCGCAGGAGGCAGCGCGGGGGAGCGGACGGCGCCCGGCACCCTCGCTGCTCTCCTCGGCCGTGCTGAGAGCGCCGGTACGGGGTGCCGTCGGCCCCCGGGGCCCTTGGCGTCGCCGGGGAGCCGGGAGGATGCTCGAGGGGGCGGCGGGAGGGAGGAGCAGGGAAGGGGCGTCCGCGGAGGGGGCTGCCAAAGATCCCCCCCATTGCGGGTTTATTTTTAGCCAGTGAAGCGTTTGGCCCCAGGCACCGGTTTTCGCTGCCAGGTTGGTTCATTTTGAAATGGAGACAAGAAGGTAACCAGAAAGCCCAGTGCTTTGGCACCTACTGCCCGTCGGCAGCAGATGGTGGGTGCGATACCCGCAGGAGGAGCGGAGCGTGGAGGAGCCCCGAAGCCAGGCTGAGCCGCGGCTCCCTGCCCCGCATCACGCCCTGGGAAGGAGCCTCGCGGCTGCCGGGGGGCTGCCGGGCGGTGCGCAGGGTCCCCCCGCGGCGTGCACGGCCGTCCCTTGGGTCCGCCTCTCGGAGACGCATGCAGGCAGCCGGGGGCGCAAACCTGTCCCGGGGCACAAACCCGGCCCGAGGTGCAAACCCGGCCCGAGGTGCAAACCCAGCCCGGGGCGCAAACCCGGCCTGAGGTGCAAACCCGGCCCGGGGCGCAAACCCGGCCCGAGGTGCAAACCCGGCCCGAGGTGCAAACCCGGCCCGGGGCGCAAACCCGGCCCATGGCGCAAACCTGTCCCGGGGTGCAAACCCGGCCCGAGGTGCAAACCCGGCCCGAGGTGCAAACTCGGCCCGGGGCGCAAACCTGACCTGGGGCGCAAACCTGGCCCGTGGTGCAAACCCGTGCCGGCACCCCGGGCCGGGAGCCGGCCGGCCCCTGGGCTGCCTTGCCAAGCGGGGAGCTGCCGTCAGCCGCAGCAGCGGGTTTGCCTGCCCGCGCCGCGCGCTTGCAGCGCACCCAGTAGTACCTCCGGGCGCGTGGAGGGGGGAGCTTTGGAGGGAGGAGGCGAGCGGCCGGCGCGGCGCTGGCGCTGCAGGCAGGGAGAAGCCCCGGCTGGGGCAGCTGCTGGAGATACGCGGGGGCAGTTTGGAGCGAGGGAGCAGAGCGCAGTGGCTGCCCGGTGCTGCCCCGTGGGCAGGGTGATGGGCAGGACACGACGGGGGCTGGCTGTGATTTGAGAGCTGCAAAGCTCCCCCGGTCGGCAGCTCGCTGCGCGAGCGGTGAGGACCTAGTTTTGATGCCCCTGGCAAGCTGGGTGGAAGATGCTCTGGACAGCAGCTTCGTGGGGCTGCACGTGGGGCTCCTGCGGTCGGAGCCCCCCGGGAGCGTGAAGCAGGTTGTGGGGTCTCAGACCTGGTCCCGCTGAGCGGTGTCCGCAGCACCCAGCCCTCGCATGGCGGCGACGGGAGGAGGGAGACGGGCAGCATCCCCGGCTCCCTCTGCGGCAGAGGAGAGACCAATTTCTCCCCGTCGCCCTCGCGGCAGCTGCCTGCTGCTGCCAAGGCATCAGAAGAATCACATTTCATTTATCCACTGACATGTTAATGGATCTGCTTAACCACTCTCCTGACCTTTGCCGCTGCCGCTATAATTAAGGTTGTGAAACAAGAAGCTCTGAAGTCATCAAAGGAAGCGCCTGCCCCGGGGAGGAGCCGGCGGGCGCGTTATCGGGGCGGCGTTGGGCTGCTCGCTCCGTCCGTCCCTCCCCTGCTCGTGTTCCCGGGGCTCCTCGGAGGCGAGCGGGGCCGGCGGCTGGCCCCGTCCTTGCGGCTCCGGGGTGCTCGGAGCAGCGCTACGCGGCGGGCTCCGGCCGGGAGCAGCCCCGGACCCCCTCTCTGCGCTTCCCTTGGTGGCAGCTGCTACGGGCGCTTTGTCCTGGAGCCGTGAGTCGTGCCCTGGATGTGGTTCCCCCGGGCGCTGAGGAGGGGCTCGGGCTCGTTTCCCGTCATCTCCTGGACATTATTCTCCTTTATGGCACATTTTAGGTTTCTGAGCGGAAGGAGGGTTGTCAGCACCGTTGTGTTTCTTCTGCGCGCGGCTCTCCAGCTTCTCCTCGTTACTCCAGAGGAGCCCGCGGCGAAGCCCTGGCTCCCGAGTCCCGAGCTCCCCACGGAGGGCAGCGGAGCCGCTCCTGGGCCTGTCTGCCCGGGCCGCGGGCTCAGCTGGCCCAGGGGCGCCCCGAGACGCTGCTGCCCCCCCGTTTCGGGCTGGCCGCAGCCCCGCGGCGCTCAGGGGCCCGTCGGCACCGCCGGCGCTGCTGCCAGCCTGTGCTGCCGCGGTCTGAACGGCACGCCGGTGTGCTGGCGCGCGGTGAGCGGCCGCCGGTGCGTGTTCTGCGGGGAGGAAGGACCGAGTTTGTGCTCGAGGAATGTTCACGCTGGGATGATGCCGAGAGCAGCGGTTGCGATGGCTTTGTGCTCAACCTGCTCTTGAACACGCGTTTCGCAGAGGCAAGGGGCGGGATGTACTGGGCAAAAACTGCAGCGTTTACTGGGTTCACGCAGGAGCACCCCATTAATTTATGCATGAGCACACAATAAATGCACGCCTGAGCGCACAGTTTGCACGCGAGTGTGCAAGTGGTTTATGCATGAGCACCCAATCAATCTGTGCGTGAGTGCCCAGTTAGTTCACGCGTGAATGCCCAGTCGGTCTCTGCACGGGCATCTGATCAATGCATGCCTGCGCACCCGATCAGCGTGCGTGCGAGTGTGTGATTACACTAATAGGTGCGGGAGTGCCCAATTAATCCACACGTGAGGTCGTTCCTGCGGGAGCCCCCGAGAAATTCCCGAGCGATGCCTTTCCGCGCGAGCGCCCGGCCCGCTCCTGCACGGGCGCCCGTCTCGCCCGCGCCTGCGCGCCCGGGGGAGTTGGTGCGTGGCCGCCTGATTCGCTTACGCACGATCACCCGGGGGCCCGCGCAGGAGCGCCCCGTGGACTTGTGCATGGGAGAGCTCGCGTGTGGGCGCCCGATTTATCCGTGCACGATCGCCCGTCCAGCTCGGGCTCGGGCACCCAAGCAGTCATGCAGGAGCGCCTGGTTAATTTAACGTCGCCAGGCGTCTCGGTGGGTGACGCTGGACGCGTTGCCGTCGCGGCCTGTGGCTCGGCCGTGAAGCACAGATAAGGTTGCAAAGTGGTTTTTGCAGAGAGCCCTGCAGCGGTCGTGGGAAAACCGCCCTGCGGCTGGAAATGATTAACTTCGGTTCTGCCGGTAGCTCGGCCGTGTCCGCGGCCCCGGCCCCCCTGCGGGATCAAGGTGCTTTTATCCCGTGCAAGGTCTGCAGCGAGGGAGGGAGGCGCCGGCGACCTCGACGGCGGTATTTTCCGGTGGATGGGCTGCCCGTTGGGAGGGCAGCGGCGAAGCCTTGCAAAACCCCCCGTGTCCTGCGCTCCGTATCGCAGCGCCCACCCGGCTCCGGAGCCGCCGCGCGCCGGGGCTGAGCCTTGCCCAGCTCCCGGATGATCGGCGAGGCTTCGCCGTCCCGCGCGCCCCCTCTCCTGGCTCCTTGGCAAACACAGATTCACGGGCTCGAGCAAGGATTAACCGGAGCCGTCCTCGCGGCGCTGTCGGTCCCGGCCGCGGCTGCTGCGGGGGGACCGGGACTCCCACGGCTTTCCAGCCCCGCAGCGTCCCAGCCCTCGGCACGCTTTCGCTCCCTGCTTGCTGACGGCGGCGGGCGCCCGCGGCGCGCTCGGAGCGGCGCCCGCGCGGGTGCTGGCAGCGCGAGCCGGCGGGCGTCCCCGGCGCGCGGCCGGGGCTTCCCGCTCTGCGGCACCCGCTCCGGCGCCGCAGGTGACAGCGAGCGCTGATCCCCCGCGTTTATTTAGCACCTTTCATCCCCCGAGGATCCCGGGGCTCGCGGCATCCGCTAACGAGCCGCTGCGCGCGCTATTTATAGCCGCCGCCGGAGCGGGCGTCCCTCGGGGCCGGCGGAGCCGAGCAGCAGGTCCCGGGAAGCGGGTGCAGGTGGCGGCGGGAGAGGCCGGAGCCGCTCCGCCGCTCCGAGGGCGCCGGGGGTCGAGCCTCGGGCCGCGTCCCGCCGCGGGTTCGTCTGCAGCCGGCTCGCCGTAATCGACGGTGGCCGAAGTATCTGGAGCGCGGGGCCGGCTCGGAGAGCCCGGCGGCGACGGGCCGCGTGTCCCGCGCTCCCGGGGGCCTCTTCCCCCCCAGCCCGGGCCGCTTGGCGGTCGCCGCTGCCGCTATCCCGGCAAGCGAGCGGCTTCCTGAAGGCTGAAGAGCGGCTCAGGCGCGGTGCCGCCTCCCCGCGACGCTTTGGCCCGCGCGGCCCCGCGGCCCGTCCGGAGGGGCGGAGGCGGCGATCGCCGGACGGGTCCGCGCGGCGCCGCACGGGCCGGCGTCCCTCCGTCGGGGCAGGTCCCCCGGCGGCGCGCGGGAGCCCTGCGCGTCCCTCCCGCGGGCGCAAAGCGAGCCGGCTCCGCGCCCCTTCTCCCAGCGCGGCCCCGGTGCGGCGTTGGCGGCGTTGCTCCGGTGCTAAAAACAGGCACCGGTTGCCTAACCGCTTCCTGCCGGAGCCGAAAGGCTGCTCCTGAGCCCAAAACAGCCCGCTGGAGGAGAGGCGGCCCGACGAGAGGCGGCGAGAGGCGCCGGGGCCGGAGGGGCTGAGCTGAGCCTCCGGCCTCGGCTCCGGGCCCCCTCCTTGCCCCGCTCGCCTCCCCTGGAGCGCTGCAGAGCCCTGCCGCGTGCCTTCCTCCTCCTCCCGTCCATCGTCATCCGCCGAGCCCTGCCGTGTGCCTTCCTCCTCCTCCCGTCCATCGTCATCTGCAGAGCCCTGCCGCGTGCCTTCCTCCTCCTCCCGTCCATCGTCATCTGCAGAGCCCTGCCGTGTGCCTTCCTCCTCCCGTCCATCGTCATCCGCAGAGCCCTGCTGTGTGCCTTCCTCCTCCTCCCGTCCATCATCATCTGCCAACCCCTGCCGTGTGCCTTCCTCCTCCTCCCGTCCATCATCATCTGCAGAGCCCTGCCGTGTGCCTTCCTCCTCCCGTCCATCATCATCCGCAGAGCCCTGCCGTGTGCCTTCCTCCTCCTCCCGTCCATCATCATCTGCAGAGCCCTGCCGCGTGCCTTCCTCCTCCTCCCGTCCATCATCATCCGCAGAGCCCTGCCGTGTGCCTTCCTCCTCCTCCCGTCCATCATCATCCGCCGAGCCCTGCCGCGTGCCTTCCTCCTCCTCCCGTCCATCATCATCCGCCGAGCCCTGCCGCGTGCCTTCCTCCTCCTCCCGTCCATCATCATCCGCCGAGCCCTGCCGCGTGCCTTCCTCCTCCTCCCGTCCATCATCATCCGCCGAGCCCTGCCGCGTGCCTTCCTCCTCCTCCCATCCACTGCTCGACATCTCCCTTTTGGAGGGACGTTTCCGTGCAGCCCCTGTATTTTGGGACCGGGGGTCCGTCGGCATCGGCGTGGCTGTTGTTTCTCCCTCTGCCGGCTCAGCCTCTCTCCGGCTGGCTGCTCCGTGTCCTTCCCGGCTCCATCCTGCCCGGGGACCCTCTGTCCTTTCCCGTGTTAGCTCTTACCGTCCGACTAGACAGTCCTGCCAAAGCAAGCACCAAAATCCCTCCCGTGGCGCTGCCGGAGCCCGCGGGTGCCTTTCACGGAGCCGCGAGCGGCCCCCGGGACGCTGCCGGCGCGGCGCCGGGCGGCTGCCGGAGCCCTTCGCGCGGCGCGGGAGCCGGCAGCCGCGGCCGTCCCCCGCCAGCCCCGGCCTGCCGCAGCCCCCGCCTTTTGCGGGGCCCGTTACAGGTCTGTGCGGGGCTTTCTCGTATCCGCCGTCCGCGGGAATCGGCGCCCGTTGCCGCGGCGGGCGCCTCCTCCGAAGCTCCTTCAGGCCGCGGGAGTCGTGCGTGTTAAGCGTAAAACGGCGGCAGTCGCTGGGAAAGCTCTGAATTTCTTTTTTCTTTTCTCTTTTCCTTTCTCTTTTGCAGTTACGGAGAAGGAGGTGCAGCAGTGGTGAGTGTCCGGCCGCGGCGTGGCGTGCGGGTGAGATGCGGGGCCGGCGCGGGGCTCCGCCGCCTCCCTCGCCGCGGTCCCTTCCCTGGCGCCGAGTCCCGGCTCCTCTGCGCCGTTGCAGTCAGCCTTTCCCTGGGAGCCGGCGCGAAACCAGCCCGGGACGCGGCCCGGAGCGAACGGCAGCCTGGGTCTGCACCCGGGTCGCGGCACGAGCCCGGCCCGGCGCGGGGCTCCGCGGAGGGCTTGGAGCCCGCGGCGACGGCACCGAGCCGGCAGGCTGCCAAGGCCGGTTGCTTGCAAAAGCCTCCCGGTCGCCAGCACCTCCGCGGGCTCCCGGGCTCGCCCCCCTCGGCCTTTCGGAGCGGGCTGGGGCCGCCGGCGGCCGAGGGGTCCGGCTCCCGCCCGCGCCGCGCCGCCCCGCGCCCCAGAAGCGCCACCGCTCCCCGTTCGTCTTCCCCTCGCGCTGGGCACGCTTTTCCTGCTTCTCTCCCTTTCTCCCCCCACCCCGTGGTGAGTCACTGCTGCAGCAGCGTGAACAAACACCTTGGTTTCCCCGCTCGGAGGAGAGTGGCCGCGCGGCGGCCCGGCCCGGCTCGGCTCGGCTCGGCTCGGCTCGGCGGCTTGCAGGTCGCGCCGTGCAGCTGCCGCTCTGCTTTGGAGCAGCCCCGCTCCCCGGCCCGTGCTGCTCGCAGCCGGCGGGGCCGGGAGCGGCCGAAGCCGGGCGGGTGAGGTCGACGCGCGCGTTGCCGGTGCGCAGGCTCCGGTGTCCTCGCTGCGTGGCCGTAGGGTGGCCGGTGGCACCGGGGGCTTGCAAAGGCTCGGGCGCAGGGGAGCCTGGCTGGCAAACGGGGCGCACGCGGCGCGGTGCGTCTGCTCTGGGAGCTCTGAAGTCGCACGGAGGACGTCGGCTGTGGATTGCCGGGAGGCCAGAGGGCCGCGCTGGTCTGCGTCTGGCGGGCACGGACGCCGCGGTGCAGGGAGCGCCTGGGACGAGCCGCTGCTGGTGCTTCCCGCGACGTGGCGCGCGGCCGGGTCGAGGACGTGCCGGCAGCGATCGCCCGGGCCCGGCGCGAGCCGGCGGCCGACCTCGGCGCTGCGGATTTTTGTGGCGTTCCCCGGGCAGCAGAGGTGAACGTGGGCCTCTGAGCCCGTCACCGTGGTATCTGACCCCGCTGCTGTAACCAGTGCCCGCTGCAGTTGATGCTTCCCCTGCTCCTTACAGAGGGCCTGGGCGTTTGCGTGGTTGCTCGCTATGGTCTGGAAGTCCCACGGGTGCTTCCCGGTGCTCCCGGCTGAGCTCGCGGGCTTGGGGGGGGTCCCGGCTCCTGGAATACGTTTGGCGTGATCGTGGCTTAGGCAGAAGGTTCCCGCGTCCGGGCTTGCGGCAGGGGTTCAGAGGGAGCCCGTGGCGGCTCTGCGAGGGCGAGGAGACCCGCGGGACGCCCGTCTCCCCCCGTCTGCGCCCTCCGCAGGTACAAGGGCTTCATCAAGGACTGCCCCAGCGGACAGCTCGACGCGGCCGGCTTCCAGAAGATCTACAAGCAGTTCTTCCCCTTCGGCGACCCGACGAAATTCGCCACCTTTGTTTTCAACGTCTTCGACGAGAACAAGGCAAGCGGGCGGGCGGTGGGCGCCGGCGGGCCGAGCCCCGCGCTGCCTCCCCGCCGCCGCGCTTGCCGGGGCGGGGGAGCGGGCGGCGGCCGCGGCGCCCTCACCGCCCCGCTCTGCTCCGCCAGGACGGCAGGATCGAGTTCTCGGAGTTCATCCAGGCGCTGTCGGTCACCTCCCGGGGCACGCTGGACGAGAAGCTGAGGTGTAGGTGCTGGCGGCGCGGGGCGGGCGGCGCGGCGGCGGTGTCCCCCCCCTCCCCTCCCCGGGCGCCGGGTCCCACGCGCCTCCGCCTCGCTCTCGCTGCCAGGGGCGTTTAAGCTCTACGACTTGGACAACGACGGGTACATCACGAGGAACGAGATGCTGGACATCGTCGACGCCATTTACCAGATGGTGGTGAGAGCCGGGGCGAGCAGCGGCGGGCTGGGGGCGGACCAACGAGCCACCCCCCCCCCCCGGTGCCACAGGGGCCGCGGCGCGGGCCGGGCCGGGCCGGGCGGGGAGGGGGGAACGCAGGGGCTGCGCGCTGCCTCCGCAGGGGAACACGGTGGAGCTCCCCGAGGAGGAGAACACGCCGGAGAAGCGGGTGGATCGGATTTTCGCCATGATGGACAAGGTGAGGGGCGGGCGGGAGGGGGCCGCGGCGTTTCCGGCGGGGCTCGGGGTGGGGGGGGGGTCCCGGGCGCCGCCGCGGCCGCCCCGGCGCGGGGGGCTGAGCCGGGGGCGGGTGTTTTGCAGAACGCGGACGGGAAGCTGACGCTGCAGGAGTTCCAGGAGGGCTCCAAGGCCGACCCCTCCATCGTGCAGGCCCTCTCCCTCTACGACGGCCTCGTATAGTCCCGGCGCCGGCGGCGGTGAGTCCCGGCCCGCCACGCTCCGTCTCTCGGCCGCGCTCGGCCGGCTGCGCCCCAACCCGCCTCGGCGTCTCCCGCGGGTGGGGGCTCGCGGCCGCGCGGGGGGGACGCCGGGGCGCTCGAGCCGGCGGCGGGCCGGCGCCTCGCTCCTCGGTTTTACTCTCCCTCCCCTCGGCCGCCGCTCCCGCAGCTTCCCCGGGGGAAGAGGCTCTCCGTGCCGTCCGACCGCCTCCGAGCGAAGCTCGCCCGTCCCGCTCCGGCCTCCCTCCGCGCTGCGCGAGCAGAGGACGCCCCCGCGGCGCGGGCGCGCTGCCCCGCTCTGCGCCCCGAACCAGCCGCCGCCATTCGCCAACCGCCGCTTTTTCCGAGGAGAGAGAGAGAAAAAAAACCAAACCACAAACCCCACCACCACCACCGAAAAAAAACGAGAAAGAAAAGGCCCCGAACGGCAGTGACCGCCCGAGACTCCCGGGCTGGGGGAGGCGGCGCCCGGCGGAGGGTCCCTCCTCGCCCCCGGCGCTCCTCTGCCCTGCGGCTCCCGACGGGACCGCGGATGCGGCGGCTCCTTCGCGTCCCTCTCCCGGGAAACGGCCGCCCGGAGACGGAGCCCGAAGGTACCGGGGGCGCCCGGGGAGCCGAGGCACCGGCGGCGATCGGGAGCAAAGTCCTGGCGTCACCTGCGATGCCGGTGGCAGCCCAGCCGGCTCACTAGGGATATATATATTGTTATATTATTATTATTTTTTTTTTGTGAGACAGTATTGTGCTTTTTTTTTCTTTCCTTTTTCCCTCAGGTGGAAAAAAGTGAGGCTTTTTTTTTTTTTTTTTTTTTTTTTTTTTTTTTTTTATATATATATGCCTATCTCTCCGGTCGACCTCTTTATTTATTTGTTGTAAATGTTGCTGCTGTGTTTAGCCTCATGTGTGTCCGAACCCCTAGGTGATGATATGTAAGGTTTACATGCTCGTACGCTATTGCGGGGCGTCGGGAGCCTGCAATAACAAAGAAGCCAAAAAATCTGCCTCCCCCTCTCTGCCCACCCCCGTACACTGTGCTTCGTGGCCTGTCTGATGTTTCAAGGGGGGGCTGCAGCTTTTCTTCCTCTGCCCGCTCCCTGGTTTCCTGCATTTTTCCGTTCGCCCTGCTCCGATGCTAGCGGGGAGCGGAGGGGCCCGGCGGGGAGCCACGAAGCGGCGTGCATCCCGCTAAGGCCAAGCTCGGCTAAGGATCGCCCGGCCCAAGCTCCCAGGCAGACTGGGGCCCGTCCCGGCTCTGCTCCTCGGAGACGTCTGCGTTGGTTTTACCAGCTCAGCCTTTCTGCTGGGCGGAGCAGGGGAGCAGCCCCTGTCCAGAACTCGCAAATTTGCATTTTTTCCCCCATTTTCTTAATGCATGAAAAGTATTAACAGAGCCGAGAGTTGGGTATTGCTTTCAAACCGACTCACTTTCCTTTTTTCTTTTTTTTTGTTTGCAAACCGTGGGAACGTTGCGATTCTGCCCCGCAGCGGGGACGGGGACGGGCGGGCGGCGAGTCGAGCCCCGCGCTCGCGGTGCCCGGGGGCGCCGGCGGCGGGGACAGCGACCTCCTTCCCCCTTTCAGCCGACCGCGTTTTGTGGCCGTCGAAGGCAAAGCCGGCGCCGTGCTGCCAGCTCGTCTCCTTGCTGGCGGCGCGGTGCCGCTGCTGCTGTCCCGCCGGCTCGGGGCTTGACCGTCCTGTCTCCCCTGAGGCCGGCGGGACTCGCGCTGCGTCCGGACGCCTGCCTGCTCCCGGCATCTCCCTGCTCCTGGCATCTCCCTGCGCCCGGCATCGCCCTGCGCCCGGCATCTCCCCGGCCCAGCTCGAACCGCGGGAACCGCGCCGCCTCCCCGAAACGCCGGCGGCGAGGCGGTGCCCGGAGGGGGGGGTCGGGTGGCTCCCGGCGGGGCCGGGCCGGACTCGGCGGCCGAGCGGGGCCGGCCCTTCGCCCGGGGGAGGCTGGCGGCTCCCCGGCTCGTGCCCCGCGCCGCCGCCGGACGCAGGAGGGACTGAGCCTCTCTCCAGGACCCTGCTTTGATTTCTGCGCCGGCTGGAGCCTGGCGAGACTCCGGGATGTGGCTGCTTCCCCTGCGCCGTGGAGGACTGGGATCCTTCTGCCGTTCGCAAACCCGCGGCGCTTGGAGCTGGTTTTTCCGATGCCCGTACGAAAACGCCTTCCCCCGTCCCCGAGCGGCCCGACCTCCCGTCTCCCTCTCCGGGAAGGGGAAGCCCAGCGGGCGCTCGGAGGTGGCGCCAGCCGCCTTCCCTCGCTCCCGAAGCGCGGCCGCGGGAGCTCGCTCCGCACGCCGGTCCGCCTTGCCGGCTTCCCGACGGGAGCAGCGGCTTGGTTCGAGAGCAGGCGCAGTGCGTTTCTGCGCGGGTGGACGGGATTTGCTTCAGGGCTCGCGGACGGCGGCTGTGTTGGCGGGGCAAAAGCTAGAGCGGGGAGCGGAGGGGCCCGGCGGGGAGCCACGAAGCGGCGTGCATCCCCCTGGGAGCCCCCCGGCGCAGGCGGGGAAGTCTCTCCCCGCGTGGGAGATCCACGGATGCACCTGCTTAATTTTAAGACCTCAAGCCAGGAGTTCACGGGAGTGTTCCTGCCTCTGCTGCGGTTCCTGCCCCCGCGAGTCCCCGCATTGCAGAGCTGGGTGGTTGCTGGAAGGTGCCGCCTTGCTCTTTTCCTTGGAAACTCCTTTTCCTCGACGCTTCGTGGCCAAAATGCAACTCTTCTAGGTAGATCTTTGCAGTGCCTCAAACTTCTCTGATTCTCCTCTGCCAGACTGGTCCTTCCCTGGTGCCAATCGACATTTCCAGTGAATGTGACACCGCTGTAATTGTCTCTGCGACGAACCATCGCGCAACCTTTCAAGTAACACCCAGGCAAATGTGATCGTCGTTTGCTCGGACGCTTTCCTCTGAAAGGCTTTTAATTTTGCACTAGCTTTGCACCTCCTGGCCCGTCGTCCGAAGGACCTGCTGTACGCCAAGCCCTGCCGTGTAACGAGTCAGGCTCGGAAAGAGACCCGCCGCTCCGCAGAAGAGACCGAGCTCGCCGGTGGCGGACGGACGGACGGACGGACGGACGCTTGGCTCTTGGCGCTCGCAGCCGCCCCCAGCAGCCCTTCCTCTGCTAACAGCCGCCTGCGCTGCCTGCTGGGTTTTCCGGCAGCGGCTGATGCCGGAAGGCTTTGGGATGTAGCAGTTCCTCGGCACGACATCTCGGTCGTCCCTCAGACCTTTTAAAATATTTGCACATAAAAAAAAAAAAAAAAGAAAAAAGAAGCAAAAAATGATTTCTGCCTGTATTGAAGAGCTCTTGGCTGGTTAACGAAGACCCTGCTTGGCGGTTTTGCAGCGGTGGCACATTCTCCTGGGCGGAGGGGGCCCTTGCTGGAGCCAGGCTGGTTGCGGCTGACGCCCGCGGCGGTGGCCGGTCCCCCTCCGGGCGGCAGGGCCCGCTGAGGGGGTCTGCCCGGCCCCAGCGCTTTGCGTGCTGAGCGCCTCCAAGCAGGTCATTTAGGCCGCGGTGGTTGAACCCAGCTGAGGGTTTGGGACCGTGGCTTGGCAATGCCGCTTGTCCCTCCTGCCGGGGCGCCGAGGGCCCCCAACTCCTCGCGGAAATCATCAGGACCTGCAGCTTCTCTGCCCCACTGAAAATACGGCTTGGAGCATCCCGTGCTAGGACGTGTTGGCCTTAACCGCTCCGTGCCTCAGTTTCCCTGTCAGTAAGGTGATCCAGGGGAGCCCTTGTCGCTGCAGAGAGCACTGTGGTGTCGGTGCGAGCAGGGTGCTGGTGCACACAGGGTGCCAGTGCATACAGGGTGCCAGTGCGAGCAGGGCGCTGGTGCACGCGGGGTGCTGGTGCACGCGGGGTGCTGGTGCGCGCAGGGTGCTGGTGCGCACGGGGTGCTGGTGCACGCAGGGTGCTGGTGCATGCAGGGTGCAGCTTTCGCGGGAGTTGAGTTTGGCGGTGGCCGCCGAAAAGCGTGCGTGCGTGCAAGGAGCGGGGCAGGGAGCGGTTGCTTCACATCGCCGAACGGTTCATTTCAATCTTCTTTTTAAATCTGGTCATTATTAAAAATGAACAAACCACGAGACCCGATCTGTTGCTGTCCATGACGTTTTCCCATCCTCAGTTGCTCGATACGTGGCCGGAAAGGAGCCTGTTGCAGCCGTGGGGCCGCGCGGCGGCCGGCGGAGGCGAGGGGCCGGCCCGGTGTCCCGCCACGAGCTGTCGCTCGTCCCTGTCGGTGTTGCCCCGATAAAATGCAGTACCTGTGCTTTCCTTTATTTTCATTTTGCTGTTTGCGTGCTGCCTGCGGCTGCGTTACAACCTTTGCCGGGAGACCTGGCTTTTGTGACGGTTCCTTCCGGAGAGGAAGGATTCGGGTGAAATCTTCCTGCAATGTGCTGGGGTTTTGCAGCCCCTCCGTGTGCCATCCCGGCTGGGTCGGCTGCGGGACGGGGTCCCTCCCCGGGGCGTCCAGCCTGCGTCCCCTGCCTGGGCTGCAGCCACACGCGGCGGCTTGAGAAACATGGGAGTCGCGGTCCAAGGCGCGCTCGGAGCGGGGCTGGCGTCGCGGCGTGCTTGGGGTCTCGGGGCTTTTGACTTGGGGGTGGGGGGATCTGGTGCCCCTCCTCCGGGGTTGCTTTGGAGAGGCCAAGAGGAAGGGAGCGCCGGCTCGGGGCGTGCAGCAGCGTCCCGGCTTGCATGTCCTGCTGCCTCGTCCTGAGACGAATTCAAGAGCAAACCGAGCAAACATAACCGTTTTAATAAATAAATAAATAAAAAATACATAAAACTGCCCCAGGAACTCTGCGACAGTGGAAATAAAAGCTTAATGACAGTAACGAAGCCCCCGTGGTCTGTGATGCGTCACAAAGCCGAGCCGGGGAACGCCGGCACCCGCCGGGGTCCGGGGCGTGCGAACCGAGCCCCCCCCCCCCCGGCCCCCGGCTCCGTCCCCGCCGGCAGCCCCCTCCCCGCGTCTCGCTGAGCAATTTGGCAGGGGCTAGCGAGGGGGCCGGGGGGTTGCGAGCCGGGCTCGGGACGCGCCGTGGGATCGCGTTCGCCGTTCTGCGCCGGCGAGCCTGCCGGAGGCGTGCGCCCCCCGGCCTCGGCGCCAGCTCGGCCTCGTTTGTTTGCTCTCCTAACGAGGGCGACTAATTATTTTCGGGAGCGCGGAGGAGACGCGTGAAGGGTCGGAACAAGGCGGCTGTGTTTGCAGGGGAGGTTTTGCGCGGAGGCGCCGCAGGGGGCACCGGCGCGCTCGTCCCCGCGCCGGGGCGGGGGGAGCCAGCGGGGACGGACGTGGGGGTCCGAAATGCAGGTTTGGGGGGTGGTTTCCCGGAGGATGGGGCTGGCTTCGCCCTGCCGGCTGGGGCTGGGAGCGCCCCCCCGCCCCGCTCCCTGGGCAGGACGGGGTTAAAAGCCCAGCTAGCACAGGTGCTGCGGGACTGGGAGCACTGGTGGGCGCGGGCAGACCCTGCTGGGGTTTCCTCCTGCCGAGGCAGGATCAGGATCCGTGCGGGGGGTTAGGAAGGCTGCGGCCGCCCCCGCCATCACCTGCCGCCGGCTCCGCGGGAATTGTGCAAGAGCCGGCGGCTCGCTCGCCCGGAGCAGATGCACTGGCTCAAACGCCGCCTTTCAGGGGAGCCAGGACGGCCCCCGCCGCGCCCCCCGCTCAGCTGCGCGCCCTTGGCCGGCCCTGCCGCGGCGCCCCCGGCCAGGGCCTTGCGGCTCCCAGCTCCGGGCTCGGCCGTTTATTTATTTACTCGGCGCTTTGCGCTGCCGCTTGCCGCCCGCCTCCGCCGAGCGGGCGCTCGGGAGCCTCGCCGCGCCCCGTTGCTCGCTCCCGGGGACCCCCCGGCAGGGCGGCCGGGTCGGCTCCCCCACCGCCCCCCCCCCAGCGCAGCTGCTTTTCGCCCCCCTCCCGCGCTCCTCCGCCGCCGGGGCCTCCCCTGCCCGCCCCCCCCCCTCGCCTGCCGCCCCGTCCCGTCCCGTCCCGCCGCGGGGTGCGCGAGCGGCGCAGAGGAGGGGCGCCGGGCTGGGACGGGGGCCAGGCAATCGCATCCGCTTCCAGCTTCCCACCCACCTCCCCGCCACCGCCGGCCCCGACAGCCCTTTCCTTCCCCCGCGCGGCGGTCGTGGGTCGTGCGTCGGCAGGGATCGTCGCTCCGGGGCACCCCATGGCGAGGCGTGGGGCGCCGCTCCGCGCGGGGGCCGTGGCGGGGCTCTGGCTGCTCCTGGCCCCCGGCCTCGCCGCCGCGCCGGGGGTCACCTTGGCCTTCGTGTTCGACGTCACTGGCTCCATGTACGACGACCTGGTGCAGGTGATCGACGGCGCCTCGCGCATCCTGCAGCGGACGCTCGGCGGCGCGAAGCCCGTCCGCGACTACGCGCTGGTGCCCTTCCACGACCCAGGTGAGCCCGGCTGCAGGCTCGGCGCCGCAGCCCTTCCCCGCGAGCCGGGCTTTTCCGGGCAGGCTCGCGGCGTGCCTCGCTAAAAGCCCCACTTGCCAAAAAGCCTCGGTAAATCTGCTGCAACGCTGGCACGCTTTCTCTGCGTCCTACGCTTTGCCTTGGGGTTTTTTGTGCACATCCATAAACAGCTGCTGCTCCCCCCAAAAAGCCTGGATCCTGGCCAAGGAGACAGGAATGGGGCTCACTTTTTGTTATTTTTTATCCCCCCCTCCCCTGAAACACTGAGTTTGAATGAAAAACCGCTGGAGCCGGAGCGCGGAGGCAGCCAGTGGCCAGCGGCGGGGAGCATCCCGCGGATAGGAGAGGGCGCCCATGGGATGGGGAGAAGGGCGGACGCCTCCCGTTTCGGCAGTTGTCCTGCAGAGAGGCTCTTCCCTGAGTCGGGGGGAGCTGCGGGCCTGGGCACAGAGCTGGGCTTAATTCCCCACCTAATTGGGCTCAGGCTCAGTGCCGAGCTCAGGGCAGATGCTTAACCTTGAGTCTTGCCAAAGCCAGGACTAATGCATTTTTTTTTTTTGGGGGGGGGAAGCTTGATTAACCTGCCAATTAGCCCCATCTGTGACCAAACCCCCTTCCAGCACCCTCAAATGCAGCTGCCCTCGCAGTGCATGTGGGACAGAGCTGCTCCCAGCCCAGCAGCGCGGAGGGGAGCATGGAGGTGGGGGAGGCTGTGGGGGTCCTGCGTGGAGGTTACACAGGCGTTTTCCCTTTGGGATCTGGTCCTGGGGCATCGCTTTCCAGCCCTTGCATTCGCGTGGGTCTTGCCTACCAGGGTGTGAAACGTGGCTTTTTGGAAGACCAGCGCACTGAGTCTTTAGTCCTGCAAGAGCGTTTCAGCCGGGGCAGACGCTTGCTAATTCCTCGGGGACCCCACAGCAATCCTAAGCAAGCTGCGACTTGGGTAGCCGAGGGTGCCTGAGCGTCCCTGTCCGTAGCTGTGCCGGATGACATGTGGCAAAGCCAAACCCCATGTGGCCGCCGAGCTCGGAGACCGAGGGCGTTGAGGGACTGGGGCACTGCAAGGTCCGAGCGAGGTGCCTCTGGTGGCACCAAGGCGCACGGCCAGGTTAGGAAAGCAGCAAACAGCCGTGTTATCGAGGGCTGTGCCAGCTCAATCCTGAAGTCGAGTGACTGAAGGAACTTCTTGGAAGAAAGCTGGAAAGGGTGTTTTGGGGCAGGGAAGGTGTGTGGCTCCCAAGACGGAGGGGGCTGACGCGGCAGTGCCGTGTGCTTGCAGAGGTGGGCCCGGCGACCCTCACCACGGACCCCCGGCTCTTCCAGCAGCGCCTCCAGGAGCTCTACGTCCAGGTACGTTACTTCAGCCCACAGCGGGGCCTTGGGGTGGCCGATTACTTGGCCCTTTGCCAGTGATAGAAAGCCCAGCCCCGGCAATCCACGCGCTAAGGAAGCCTGATGAGGAATTGGTCCTGGGGCATCGCAGAGGAGCAGTTTCTCCTCTGCTCTGAGTCTGGCATCTTGCAGCCATCTGGGCTGAGCGGGGCTTGCTGATGGCCAGCAGCGCTGGGGCAGGAGCAGAGCAGGGCGGGTAATCGGCCCAGCACTGCGCCGTGCTGGAGGCACTGTCCCTGCAGCGAGGAAGAACCATCTCGTTTTGTCATTCTTCTCCCAAAACGCAAGTGTTTTCCCTAGGAACAGTTTGTACATACCCTCCACGGAGCCACAAACCTCCTCTCAAATCGCTGTTTAAAAATTGGTTTTGAAAGATGCTGCTGTGCACTGCACCCTGCCAGCAGAAATGCTCTTGGGGGATTTAATCATGTTGCACTTGTCTCTGCTCCTGCCCTGCCTCCCGTTCGCTGTTAAAGCCCCCATCCTGTTTCCCTTCAGACGCGGCCACGTTTTAGCGGGTTGCATTTGTGTGCTGGCTCCAAGAGCCGGAGGTGTAAAGCCACGACTGCAAATCATTTCACAGCCCTTGAGGGTGCAAAGCCCGGTGGAGATGGGAACTGCTCCTCGCTCTCATCTCCGAACTTGCAGCCCGCTGCCTGGGGCAGCCAGGTTATGGTGATGGGCATGAACGTTTCTGCTGAAGGTGGCTGTGGGAAGCTACTGGTGCCGCAAGTCCTAATGCGTGGTTCAACAAGCCATCGGCTCGGAGGGAGGAAAGGCTCCGCTGTGATCCTGAGCGCCCCTGTGGCGTGGTCACCCTGCCCGGCTGCGCTCAGGCTGACTCCAGCGAACCTCTGCAGCTCCTCCACACGAGCAGCTGCGGGGCAGGATCCCCCCAGGGTGTGGGCACAGGCAGGCGAGGGCTGAGTGCGGCGGAGCCTTGGTTTTGGGCCCTGCCTGGCCTGTGTCCCCCACCAAGTGCTGTCTGCTGCAGGGCGGAGGAGACTGCCCAGAGATGAGTGTTGGGGCCATCAGGTTGGCTGTGGAGGTCTCGCACCCTGGGTCCTTCATCTACGTCTTCTCGGATGCCCGGGCCAAGGACTATGAGCAGCAGGAGGAGCTGCTGCAGCTCCTGCAGCGCAAGCAGTCCCAGGTGAGCCTCCCAGCGCTGCTCCCAGGGCAGGCTCTCTCCCTGGCTGGTGGGACCAGCCCCAGCACTCATGTAAAAGCCAGCCTGTGTTGATCTTGTAGCTGCACGAAGGGTATTTAGCATCCTCCTGGCTGGGCAATATCCAGAGCCAGCGGGTACTGTTAGAAGTGCCACCCTGCTCCCTGTGATGGTGGGTGCTGGGTCCATCTGGCTTCCTGGGGTGAACAAATCTCTATGGCTGTACGTGGCACTGTGGGAGCCGTCCCTCTGGTAGGTGGTGTTTGTGCTGACGGGGGACTGCGGGGACAGGAGCCACCCTGGGTACCAAGTGTACGAGCGGATTGCGGCCACCAGCTCTGGGCAGATCTTCCACCTGGACAAGCAGCAGGTGAAGGAGGTGAGTGGAGCAGATGGGTGAAGGACGGACATGTGTCCCCACTAGCTTGGGTGGCAGCAGGCATCTTGCAGCTGGGCTCATGGGGAGGGATAGTGGCCCAGCAGCAGGCTCAAGGCTGGGAAAGGGCTCAGAGCAGCTTGGAGATGCAGCTACAAGGCTCAGATGCAGGCTGGGAGCACCAGGCACGCAGGAGAAGGATTGCTTGAGCTTATGCTGTTTCTAACATCCTTGAGCATAATATATTCTCCACTTTTGGAGACAGAATATCTGAGGAACCTGTGTTTTGACCCAGCCTGGCTACTCATGTGTTCCCCTGGGGTTAATCCTCATGCCCAAGGGACCTGCAGATTGCTTTGGGAACCTCTAAACTCCTGCTCTGGTCTGAAACTGAAGCAAGGGTCGGGGAAGATTGGTTGCTCTGGAGCATCTTCTTGACTGCCAGGCTGCTTGTGTGATCTTTGATACGAACTGACTTGTCTGCCCTGTGGCTTTCCCCTCTGTGAAAGGGAGGTGTCCACCCTGGGGACAAAAGGCCGTGAATACTGAAGACCTTGCTTTGGTCTTGGTTCCTCTGGGAATGGAGCTGGTGCTCTGAATGCAGGGAAAGGAGCTTCCCTGCTGGTTTCTGTCCTTGAAAATCTTGACTGATGCTTGTGAAGTGTTTGGAGGGCTCAGGGAAGAGCAAAGTGCTTTTCTTCTCATTACTGAGCAGCCGCTCTGAGCAGAGTCCCTGGTGAGCTCTGCCAGCCTCCCGCCCCTTTCCAGCCTCTGGCGGTTGCGTGTTTTAATGGTTTGTATTCCCCCGGGGTGAGCTAGAGGGTAATAACGTATCTCCCAGTGACTGAGCAGGAGCCATCTGGCAATAACAATTATGCCAAATTATTCAATTCCTTTTTCATTGGGAAGCGCATGCGCCTGTCTCCACTTGCAGTGAGGCAGGCTTGGTCCGGGCTGTCATCTCCTGCCCTTCCACCCCTGCTCTATCCTGTGGTGACACCCACCAGATATGATGCCTTCACAGTGGTTTGGGGCTGGACCCTGGTCCTCACAAGTTGTTTACCCCAGCCAAAGGTTTGGCCCTTGTGTCTCAATAACTGGATGCATTTTCTTAGGCTCCAGTTCAGCAGGCAAAAGCTGCAGAGACTGGTGGGACGTGTCAATTCATTGCACGATTGAGTTGTTCCTTGTGCACAGCCTTGTGTCACCACCTGACAAGCAGAACAGTGATGCTTGTTGTGGCACTGAGAGTGGTTTGGTGACATCTGGGCAGGATCCCTGGCTGCTCACAGTGGGCTGGTGAGCTGTCCTGGGGCTTTGGGAGTCTTGCAGCAATGTCGGAGTCTTGCCCTGAGATTCTGCCCCTGTGCAATACAGCCTGCAACTGAAATGATTTTTTTGAGATGGTAGTGCCCAATGGCAGGGGGATCCTGGGTTAATCTCTCTCGTGTGCCCCCAGGTGCTCAAGTGGGTGGAAGAGGCCATCCAGGCCTCCAAAGTCCACCTGCTGTCCACAGACCATGAGGTTGGCGGGGAGCATACTTGGCCTGTGCCCTTTGACTCCAGCCTGAAGAAGGTCACCATCTCCCTGAGTGGCCCTGCTCCAGAGATTGAGATCCGGGATCCTGCAGGTAGGTGCTGAAGAGAGGGGAGCAAGCAGTGGTGATGCTTTGCCGTCTGGAGAGTGAGAAATGCTTCCTGGGAAGAGCTCAAAGGATCCCAGAGGTCAGAACAAACCACAGCTGCAGACAAGGGAACTGCCAAACCCTGGTCTGGAAACTTCAATAACAAGCAATGAGCTGCAAAGCCCTCGTTAGGCACTGAAGCGTGTCTGCTCCCCTCCCCTTCCCTCTCCTCCAAGTTAGTCTTGCCTCTCATTTTAGGAGGGTTTCCTCTGCTGTCCCTCTCTTTGTGCTTTGCATCTCTGAGCTGCAGACAAAAGCCTTGATGACCAGGGACTCCTGGCTGATGACAGGCAGGACCTGAGGAAGGGATCCAGGTTGCTTATCCTAGAGGTTTGCTTGCCATTGCAGGAAAGGTCCTTGAGGAAGGCCAAGACCTGATGGAACTCCTCAGCATCCCAAACTCGGCCAAGGTGGTGACCACAGAGCCCCGTGAGCCAGGGATGTGGTTGGTCAAGGTAGGCTGGCACATTGTGCCTCTCTGGCCAGGACAGGCAATGAGATTAAGCCTGTGGGGTGCCTTTCCCCCTTTCCTTGGGCTTTCCAAATACATCGCTAGCAAGCACTTGGCTTTGTCCTGGCACCCACGGACACTGTCCCCCAACTGTCTCTTCCTGCAGGTGTAGGCTTTCCCTTTTTTTCACCACTGGTCCCACAGAAGAAGGCACAAGTGGTCTGGAAGGGGCTGACTGCCACCTTTCCCCTTGCTGCCCTCCTGTCTCTGGTGTGCAGGGTGGGTGGTGTCACCTTTCCTCCTTCTCCCACCTCTGCAAGCGTGTCCTACTTTGCTTGCAGACCCGGAGCAGTGGCCGCCATTCAGTGAGGATCACAGGTGTCAGCAATGTTAACTTTCAAGCTGGCTTCTCAACCCAGCCTGACTTTGACCCCAGCCAGCCTGGCGAGCGGCCGGTGCAGGGTAAGGCTGGTGTCGCCCAGACGCGCAGGGGCTGCGTCTGAGCGGCTTGCAGCCAAGCGCGTTGCTGGTTTTTCCTCCCTCTCTCCAGGCCTTCCCATCTCTGTGGGAGTGAACTGCACTGGCCTGAAGCCGCCTGGACACTTGCAGGAGATTGAGCTCATCAATGGCTCAGGCCACTCACTCCTCTCAGTCCCCATGCGGCCTGTCCTCAACGCCTCCTCCGGGCAGCTCTGGGTGGGCTCACAGCTCCGTGCACCCCCAGGGGATTTCCTGCTGAAGGTGAAGGGTGAAGATGCCCAGGGATACCCCTTGCACCGTCTATCTGGGGTCACCTACACTAGTGTGGTCCCTGGTGAGTGGTCAGCCCTGACCCTGGCTTTGCTCTGGCTCCTCAAAAGGCATTGAGTTGGAGCCAGAGCTTGGAAAGAAGGGAGATCTTTCCAGTACTGGGTCTGGTCTTATTTCTCACTGGATGTTTTTATCTGGTCTCCCAGTGCAACCCTTGATGAACTCCTGAGGAATGTTATCTATATGCATGTCCAACTACTTCCAGGTCTACCCAAGGTGAACATCTCCAGCAAAATCCAGGCTTATAATCGTGAGCCTCAGCTGATCTCCTGCTCCGCACAGAGCGAAATCCCTTTCCGCCTGCAG
The DNA here is from genome assembly GCF_028389875.1 of Rhea pennata. Taxonomy (NCBI): domain Eukaryota; kingdom Metazoa; phylum Chordata; class Aves; order Rheiformes; family Rheidae; genus Rhea; species Rhea pennata. Next base: position 9,230,864 of record NC_084680.1, read on the forward strand.
CTCAGCCGGGGTGGGAAGAAGCTTGGTGAAGGTGGGATCTTCAGGTGAGTCTAGTTTGGCGCTGTTGGCTCCGTGCTGGATCTGTGCAAGGAGCAGCAGCCCCAGAGCTGTGCTAGCTAGGAGCACGGTTATATGCCACCATGGGGCAAGAAGTACAAGGTGGGGTTGGTTGTGTGCTTGAAAGTTGAGAGAGTCTCTAGGCAGCAGAGAAAAATTATGAAGGATTTGCCTGTGTAATTCCATTGGTAGAGGAATGCCCATCGGCCTGAGTGCGGAGGGATGATGATTATTTTGTTTTAAACCCCAAGGATTGGAAGTGGGGTGGTGGCATGACAGCCCCAGCTCCAGTGACCCCAGGGATGGGGATTACCATGTGGTTTCATTCTCCTGTAGAGGTTTGGGGAACAGCAGCTGGCTAATTCCCACAGTCTCCAAGAGCGATGAAGGATTTTATGAGTGCACAGCCACAAGCAAGATCGGGGCAACACGGGCTCGCACCTTCGTCTCTGTAGCAGGTCAGTACTTCTCATGCTGGGTGGGATCTGGTGAATGCTTGGTGCTTTGGTGCTTGGAGATCTCTGGGTCTAGAGGTGGGGGTGGGCTTGTCATAGAGCTGTGCTCTTGATTTCCCCTTGGCTTGTTGCATTTGCAGAACCACCACCACGTCTCAAAGCCCCTGGGAACATCACAGCTCTGCCTGGCCAGGATGTAGTGTTGTCCTGTGCTGTTCTGGGTGATGGCCTGTACAATCTGACCTGGAGCTTGAATGGGAAGGCAGTGCAGCTGGAGGACAGCAGATCGAGGCTTCTGCAGAACCACTCACTGGAAATCAGCAATGTGCAGCCGGGGGATGGGGGCCAGTATGAATGTATCGCACATAATGCTCACGGTGCTGCCAGTGTCTCCATCTGGCTCTTCGTCCACGGTAGGCTGTCCCCCATGTGGGACCATGGCTTGGCTCTTGTTTTTGGCAGCAAAGTTGTGGAGTAGGCAGTGCTTTGTGGCTGGAGATTAGTTGTGCAAGGGGATTTGCAGCCCCAGGTCCTCTTAGGAGCACAAGATGAGAGAGTTTCACTCTGCTCTGATTTGGGTCCATGCTAGTCTCCCATGGGAAGGAGGAGAGGGAGCTGAATGGGTCGCATCTTGGGGCCTGAGCTCTTCTGCTCCTCCCTGGGCAGAGGCACCATGGGTGAAGGTGGACTCGAGCCCCCAGCGGTTCACCAAGGGTGAAGAGCTGAAGCTGAACTGCACAACAGGAGGCCACCCCCCACCGCGGACTATCTGGAAGCATTGGGGCAGGACCCTGGAGGAGGACGAGAGGTAATCAGCAGAGCCTGCTCCAGTGCCAGGCTTGAACACCCAGCAGCTGGCATCCCGTGGTTCCTGGAGGAATATCTTGTTTCCTGGTGTAGGGAGGGGGATGCAGGTTGTGGCAGAGGGGAATGGATGGACAGGAAGCTCTCGGAGGAGAGTCTTGTAGGAATGTCTTATGGAGTCATGTTTGTCCTCTTTAATCTTGTTGTGTCCTGTGGTCTCATCAGAGAGATGCACAGGTCAGTGGAGAAGGGTTTGCTGTGGCTCCCGGCTGTGGAGAGATGGAAGTGTTGGAATATCCCCAGCCCATGTGCCTGAGATGGTCGGCGTGCTGTCAATCTTAATTTCATATGTTTAACTTTAAGCCATCCTTCCTTACCCATGTCACTGTCCCCACCAAGGGTGATCTGAGGTGGGAAGGAGCTCTTATAAGCTCAATGTGGACTCGAGCCTCAGAATGCTATTTGTGCTTTGCCTTAACTTCTGCTTTTGGCTTCTTACCTCCCTGCTCCGCGTGAGGCTGTAAGTGCTTAACTAGACTTTGGGGAGGGCTTTTCTCTTCCCCCTCTGGATATGAAACCCCCACTCCCCAATCCTCAATGCTTTTTCCCTGGTTTAAAGCAGTCTTCTCTCCTGCAGTGGCTGACACATTTGGATTTTGGTGCAAAATTGGATCTATCAAATTCCCAGTAAACTTTTCCTGGGTGAAAGATAGCTTTAAGCTTGCTGTTTTATTTCAACACATTTTTTTTTCATCAGCTCCATTTTCATAGGGCTCACTTCTCCCTCTCTTTCTGTTTCACCCAGGGTTTTTGTCGATGCGCAGGGTACTCTGCACATCACAGTCGCAGTCCCGGCGGACGCGGGGAGCTATAGCTGCCGTGCCAGCAGCCCGCTGGGTTGGGACGAGCGAGCTGTGGCTCTGGAGTACATCGGTATCGGCTCCCCCCTCTGCTAGCACTCCTCATTTCTCCCCGAGATCCAGGCTCCCTCCTAGCAGGCAATAACCTGAAGGACTTTCTGCTCTCCCCCACGGGCACAGAGCCTCCTGCCATCCTGGCAGCGACACCCGCGGTGAAGGCCCTGGCTGGAGAAGATGTGGTCCTGGAGTGCTGGGTTTCAGGAGTCCCCCCACCCCGGATCGTCTGGTACAAAGGTGAGGCTGGGCTGGGGGACTGCTGCTCCTGGCCCTGGGGGGTTGTGAGGTCCTGGCCTCACCGGAGGCACCCCAGAACGTGGGCACTCATGTGGGGTGTCTCCCTGCGGGCAGGTGAGCAAGAGCTGGTGGTGTCCCCCGGCGGCATGCAGCGCAGCGTCCTGCAGCTCCAGGCGGTGCGGGCAGAGGACTCGGGCGAGTATATCTGCGAGGCCCTCAGCGAAGCTGGTGTCTCCTTTGACGGCGTTGTGCTGGACGTGGGGTGTAAGTCTCTTCTCCTGTTGGCAGCTTTGGAGTTGCACCTGACCACTAAAGGTGACCTCTACCTCTCTAAACAGAGTGAATAGTGGGAAAAGTACAAGGGGGCTTTGCCGAGCAAACGACATGCTGGCCAAGGAGAGGTGCAGGGGCAGCAGGTGCTGGAGGGCTGTGGGTTCGTTAGCCTTGGAGCAGGCTCCTGTGCTGGTTCCAGAGGGGTGGTGCTGGTCTGGCGGAGCTAAAACCATCTCTGAGCAACTGAGGAGGAATGAGACTTGGGGGTCGTTCCCCTGGACCGCTACTGCTGCCCTCCTTTGTGCCCTGCTCTCCCTTCCTCGATGTGTCCCAGTGCTGCCGGTGCTGCCCCTGGGCCCCGCCGTCCTCTGGGTGTCTGCGCTGTGCTGGGGCTCCAGCTGCAGCCGTGCGGCTGAGCCTGGAGGTGGTGGGGATTTCCTCGGGAGCGTTGTCCCCGAGGACCGGCGCAGCTGGTGTGGCTCAGCGCCGGCTCCCTCCGCCGTCGGTGCGGGCTGATGAAACGCTGCCGGGGGCTGATGAAACGTGGCCGGCTGCTCTCAGCGCCGCAAGCGAGCGGCGGGCAGAGAGAAGCAGGGAGCCCCTTCCTTGCAGCACAGCCCAGGTGGGATTTCAGGAGATACCAGCTCCCACCTGGGAGCAGAGGTGTGACCTGCTGTGGGAGGGACCCAGATACCAGTTTTGGTTTTGATGGCTGGGTGCAGGGCTGCAACGCCATGCCCTCGACCGCTGCTGTGGGACGCCCCAGTGCCCTGTGCGTGTGGAGGGGATGCAACCCACCTGCTCCAGGATGCCGTGCTCGGACCGTGGGCTGCAGCGCTTGTGGGGCATTCCCCTTCGCCCTGCTCGCAGCCCTTGCGCCCGGCGTTGCTCCCTGGCCGCAGAGTCCCGGCTCTGTCCGCCGCAGCTGAGGTCTGGCGGGTCACGCTGGCTCGCACCCCGGCCCTGCTCCTCGCACGGCCAGAGGGCTGCTGGCCAGCCCCTCCCTGGCCCTGGGGACCTACGCCTCCTCTCTGCTATGGATCAAACCTGTTAGGAGACCCCACTACTGCTGGACTCTCCCCTGAGCCATTACAGCACAGCGAAAGCGTTCAGCGTGGCCACGGGGGTGCAGCCCTGGCCACCGCCGCCGTGCAGGTGAGGCGGCTGCAAGCTGCCCCAGGAGCTTGCCTGGTCCCTGCTGGCCTCAGGCAGGGCACCGGGACGTGGGACAAGCTCCCTCACGACTTGATGCTAGAAAGCCTGGCCTCCTGCTCCCTGGAGCAGGATAGGGAACTGAGGTTGTCCAAGTGGATAGCTGCCTTTTTGGCTGGGTGAGGAAAGGAGGGGGTGTGCATGTCTAACAGCTGGAGCAGGAGCAAAGGCACCGTCTTGGCTGCTAGCTAGAGAGGAACAGCTATCCAAGGAGTCCATTAGCTGAGGAAACGCCGCCTCTGCTGTGCTGGTGGGCTTCTCCTGCCTGCCAGGAGCTTGGGACGGCTGCGGCTGGGTCTTTCCATGTGCCGGTGGGACCGATGGCAATGCCCCTTGCAGGGGTGTGCTGCAACCCCAAAAGCTGCCAGGCTGAAGAGGGGGAGGATAAAGGTGGCCTCCTGGGTCCAGGGGCACTGGGCCAGTGCAAGTGCAGATGGCACCAGCTCTGCCAGGGGGTGAGCACTGTGCCGCAGGGGCTGCACTTACTGCATCCTGCTTGGAGTCGCTTGGTACCGAAGTCCCACTGCTGGGCATGTTTCGGCAGGGAAGGCTGCAGCAGGTTAGCTGCTCCTCATGGAGCTCTGCTGCGAAATTGCAGTTTGATAGGGTGAGAGTCTGTGTGCAAGCAGGCTGGGGTTGCCTGAGAGCCACCAAGAGCATTCTGGCCCTGGTGAATCCCGTGCTGGGGAGGAGGCTCTGCCACATCCACATTGCAGATAGCTCCACCTCCATCATGATCCTTCCCCTTAAAGCTGCCAAAAGGACAGCCTGGAAGCAAAAACCTTGCATGGCCATGCTGCCATTCAGGAGAAACTGCAGGATCTGGTAAACCGCAGATCCACTAAACCCTTCTCTTCCTCAGCTTCATCTTCTTTCAGGTCCCAAAGCTCCTTCCCCCAGGGCTGAGGTTGCTTTTTGCCTGTGACATGGATTAGAGCTGAGCTGAGCTCAGCATAGCACGCTGCTCCTGCTAAACTTCCCATTTCAAGAAGCTATGAGTATTACTGTCTCCTTGCAGCCTTGCTGGGAGTGGTGGCTGCTGCTGGGTTTCATGAAGCCGTAGCTCCTGATGCCACGTGCCTAGCACGAATATTGACCTTCTGATTTCATGGGGAGTGTCTAGCCCTGAAAAGCCAGAAGAAATATCTCAACAGACTGAGGCAGAGAAGTTCTCTGAGAGAAGTGTGGAAATTGCAGAGGCAAATCAGAGGAGTGTAATAGCTTTGGAAGAAGTCAAACGCTTTAAGTCGATCCTGTAAATTTTCAGGTGACCCAACTTGCAGGTTTTGCAGCCTTATTTCTTCTCTGGGCTAGGGTGTGCAAGGAGCCTGATGCAGGGGAGCTGGAGCACCCTCCACCAGCGAGGCACAAAAAAGCATAGACCTGCCTGACACTCTTCTCTGCTGCTACTCTCTCCTTTAGCTGCCCCTCAATTTTCTGAGGGCCTGGAGGATGTGTCGGTCGAGATAGGGGAGAGCGTGAGCCTGCTGTGCCGCGTCGAGGGCTCTCCCCCACCATTGATTGCCTGGTCCCGGCAGGATGGGAAGCCCATGGTGGGCCAGCATGGGCTTTTTGATGTTTCCAGCCGGCTGGAGACCAATGAGCTCTTCATTGAGAGTAAGAGAGCAGCGCATGTGCCTGTCTAGTGTCCTGGGAGCGTGGGCTTGTGAAGTATCTGCTCTTCAAGCATGTTCCTGCTGCGCCTTGCACAGCCATGTCCTGCTGCCAGTTTTTTCTTGGCAGTAAGATTAGTCCCTGTGCACTTCCTTTGCAGTAGTGAAGCACTGATGCTGTAGATGTATTTGCACCTTTTACTTATTTATACTCAGTTATTTGGTTCTGGCTGGTGCTACAAGCCTCAGAGACGATGGCACAGCAGCTGGGCAGGGGAGGGTGGTTTAATCCTGGCTTGCACTTCACTGTGGGGCTCTCTGGGGCCTCCCCACTGCCTGGCTGAGATGTCTCCCCTCTGCTCCAGGTGCTTCACTGGATGACCAAGCTGTCTATATCTGTGAAGCCCAGAATGAGTTTGGGAAGATCCAAGCAGAGGTCAAGCTTGCCGTCACCGGACAAGGTTTGCTTTTACATGGCTTTATGGGTGTATTGATCCCAGTGAGGCTCATGGCACAGTTGAAGCCAATGTTGACGGCTCTGGGACCAGCAGAGCTGTGTTGTCACATCTGCTCCCGAGCTAGCTGCTGAGAATCCCTAGTGTGAACTCCCTCCCCTGGTTTGGGGTTCAAATACAGCCCTTCAATGTTACGGCTGAACGTACAGGCATGCGCTTGAACCTTGTTCACAGTTGAATATCCCCAGATTCTTGAGGGTGCTGAATTTCACTTAGGGCTTGTGCTGATCCAAGGTCTGGACCTTGGAAGAGAGGTGATCTAGAAGCTTGTGATCATTCGGTGCAACTTGTTACAACTACAGGCTCTCAGCTGGTGCTGAATGGCCTTGGGTGCTGGGGAAAGCGGGCTCTCTTGCTGGATCCAGGAAGGCAAGGAGCTGATCACGTGCTTTTCCATGTGCAGCTCCAGGTGGGAGAGGGTGGCAAGTCCCTGCAAGGTCCTCTCTGCTTTCCCTCTGGAGCCTGTCAGATGCTCGGGTTACCATGGAGGTTACCATGGAGGTTAATTTATAAAGCCGGGAAGCAGGAGATCCGCTCTCTGGAGTATTTGCAGCCAATCCAACTCCAATTAATACTACTTTCTCTTTTCTCTCTAACAGCACCGGAAATAGCTCTTGGACCTTCAGTGATCCGTGCGCTTGGAGGTCAGCCTGTCTCACTGCCCTGCGTAGTCCTGGCTGGGAAGCCTTTCCCAGCACGCCGCTGGCTGAAGCGTGGTCAGCCGGTAAGGCTTTGGGGCTTGACACCACTAGGATGGTGGGAGGATAGCTGAGAGCGTGGTCCTGGAGTGGTGGCTTTCCTGCTAGACATGGTCAGATGGGGCCTTCCTTCTGCAGGAGGAAAGATCAGCATCAAAGCTGTTGATGAAAGATGCTAGAAGAGCGTTTGAGTCCTTGACCATGGGAGGGTAATGTGGTGCTTTGCTGCATCAGGATATTCCCACTATTATTCAGGGGCCTGTTTCCAGATACATCCCCAAGACAGAACTCTAAGGTGATGTTTGAGCCCCTGGTCCGTCCCACTCTCCAGTCTCTGCTTGCACACAGGTAACCCCAGGCACCCGCTATTCCGTCCGTGCCGACGGGAGCCTCCACGTGGAGCAGGTGTCGCAGGAGGACGCAGGGAGCTACACCTGCGTGGTCACCAATGCCATCGGCTCGCACAGGCAGGATGTGTCGCTGGTTGTCCATGGTGAGTGGCAGGACACAAGGTGTTCCCGCTGCTCATCGCTGCTCTGCTTTGAATGGCAGTGAGGGGGATGGGGATGGATGCCACTTGCCTGCCCCTTCTGCCAGCTCTGTGCAGCCTGGGTAGGATGCGGCTGCGGCTTTTGGACCAAGTGAGGCTTTTCCAGCAATCTAAAAGAAAGGCTCCAATATGTCAGAGCAGGAAAACTCTGAACACAGGCTTCCAGATAAGTCCCCAGGGCAGCGTGGTGTGACTACAAAGCAGGCTTGGAAAACATCTGTTGTCTGGCAACCCTGCAGCAGCTAACTAGCCAGGACAAACGAAATTTGATTCTGGACACGTGAAATTCAATTGCTTGCTGCCAGCCAAGCTGCTGACCTGCACTTAAAACTCCAGGCTGCGTTGACAGAGAAGCACGTCCAGTCTTGTACTAAGCCTAGGAAGTACAGCAAGGTCTGTGGGCTGAATGCTCACACTGACAGAATGACAAATGTGCAGAATGCTCAAATTTTCATAGAGAGCTATTGCCTTCAGCTGGGGTGAGATTTCTGCTCCCATTTAGGTGTGATCGGTCTGAAAATCTGAGCTCTGCTGGAAAAGTGGGGGTAAACACCATAGGGAAGGAGGGGAAATCCAGCCATTATACACAGCTGAGATTCTCCTTTTTTTTGCGCTTGTACAATGGTTGTGAGATGCTCCTGAAGTGTGGCTGGAGGGATTTGTGGTCTGGGAGTGAGTTTTCTGCAGAGCCTGCTTGCAAACTCAGCTTCTTATGAGGCACAGCAGAGCTGGGGTCTTTGGCAGATGTGGCCATAGCCATGCAGCCGAGGTCCTGGCCCCAGAGAACAAGAATATTTATCTTCTATTCCCAGTTCCTCCTAGCATTGAGCTGGGCCCTGCCCTCATCACTGCCACGGAGGGAGTGGCTGTTACCCTGCATTGCAATGCCACAGGTGTGCCACCGCCTACTGTCACCTGGGCAAAGGTAGGTGCGTTCCCCCAGATGGGACACTGGCTTGAAGGGAACCGGCTCTGTGCAGGAGCAGGTTCATGTCTTGATGCCAGCCGGTTGGCGGGAGGCTGCCGGGTGTTGCTCCATGTGTTTGGACGGGATGCAGTGCAGCAGGCGAGCAGGCTGCCAGGGAGGCAGCACTCTCTGCTGGAGCCTCCTGGGGAACCGGGAGTGCTTAGGAATCTTGTCTGACATGTTCAAAGCAAAGCTCGTGCCCTCCTCTAGTGCTTGGGAAGCTCAATTCATGGGGGATTTTTGCTTTCTTTCTTCCTTCCCTTTTCCCAACAGGGCACGGAGCCTGTCTCACAGAGCCACCATTATCATCTTGGCAGCAACGGAACCCTCCTGATCCCATCACCCTACCCTGGAGATGCTGGGACCTACTTCTGCACAGCTACCAACTCTGCAGGCTCTTCCAGCCAGGAGTTGCAGCTCTCCATCAGCAGTGAGTGCCCCAGGCACCAGTGCTGGGGAAAGTGGCTCCAGAGGGTGGGTTGAGGGTGGCCAGCAGAACACCAGCCCCAGGCAATGATGAATACCTCTCTGCAGACTCACCTAGTTTCCTCGGGGGCTTTGGGCTCTTGCTTGATGAGCCTTTTTGCTTTTGCTGGACGTTGGACTTAGTGGGCCAGGATTATGGATCAGCAAGGGCTGCCGGGCAGCCGATATACTCTTGCTCTCAGCTTGTGATGCCAGTTGCATTCCCTCCCTCTCTCTATCTCCTGCTGTCTAGTGAAACCCAGGATCAGTGCGAATGGATCGCACGAGCTGTCAGACCCCATAACGATCCTGGCAGTTGTTGGACAGGAAACCATCCTGCCCTGTGAAGTTCATGGGTATCCCGCTCCCTTGGTGGTATGGACCCGGGAGTTCCAGCTGGTGCCTCTCTCCAACGCAAGGTAAGGAGGGCCACTAGCTTGTGGGTTGTGCCTTCTTGGCCTTATGTGCCATCCTGCAGGGAGTCAGGCCTGTCAGGCATGGTAACAGCTTGATATACAGCAGAGAGATGCCAAGGGGAGCAATTCTCTGGTGGACCTGCACTGCAGCAAGGCCAGGAACATCCCTGTAACAAGGTGAGGGTTGGAGAGCCCTTTCTGGACTGGCACTTTGTGGGTGCACTGGATGCCATGGTATTGTGGCTGCTTGTGTCTGTCCCAAGGCTGGCAGAGCGATGGGTCCCTGGGGGTGGCTGATCTCACTGGAAGGTACTTGACTTGTGCTTGCTACTATTCTGCATCCAGATAGCAACAGGGTACCAACAAGATGGAGCTTTTTGAATACTAAAGGACTAGGAGAGCAGTGTGGAGAAGAAGACAGGCTGTCAGGGAGGCTGAGAGTGCTGCAGCCTGCGTATTGTGCATCTGGGATGCTGTACTGGCCACCCCCGCCTTTGTTTCTTGGTCCCAACCCTGTGCCCACCAGAGATGCTGACCCCCTCTGCACTGACCAGGTCTCCATCAGCTATCGATGAGGCAGATCCTCTCTTTGCATCCTCTATGTGACTTCCAGCTAGAAGTTGCTTCTGGCTGGGGAAGCTGCTTTCTAAACATCCCTCTGCTTCCCCCGACCTCACACTTCCCAGTTTTGCAGCTGGCTTGCATTTGTGCACTGGACCAAAGCAAAGCGCTGGCTTTCAACTCTGTAGCTTGAGCTGGAAGTCTCACCTCCAGCAGACAGCTATTTGCTCACATTTACAGTAGAGAATCTTTTCTTCAGCACACTTTCTCTCTGAGGGGAAGGGGCGGCACTGTCTGTGCAGAGGAAGAGATGCTAAAGCACGCAGATGTGACGGGGAGCAGCCTGCTTGTAAGGCAGAGATGTTTGGTCCTGAGGTTATCTGAGAAGGAAACTTCTGACCCAAGTCTTCTGCAGCCCCTGCTCCTTGGAGCTGCCAGGACTGAGTACCTAGCAGGGTAGCTGTGCAGGGTGGCTCAGGGAAGGTGTCTAATGAGTGCTGCTGTTGTGTTTAATTCAATCCCCTTTCAATGTCGCTGTTGAGCCACATCCCACTTCTGCAGACAGCATCCAGGCTGCAGCAGAGCAAGTGTTTCATGGGAGGGCTCCTAGGAGCGCAGTGGGAATGCTTTGCCTCCATAAAGCCACAGCTGTCTTCAGTGCTTCGCAGAGGAGCACTGGTCTGGTTCCCTCCCTTACTTCAGCGTGCGTGTGTGTGTGTGTGTGTGTGTGTGCAGAAGGGCCTCCTGTAACCCTCTCCTGGACTAAGCTGGTTTTAGAGGGATTGCTTTGCTCCAGTGCTCAGTAGCAGTGGGTCTTTCACAGCATTTGTCTTGTGTGGGTCAGGTTCTTAATTGCCAACTGCATGTAGATATCTGGCACTCATTCACTTCGTGGGGTTTAGGCATCAAAATGCTTCTGTGTCCTAGGCCAAGGTTTGGCATAGGACCAATCCTGAGCCTCGCTGTAGCTTTGTCTGCACCAGCACATGGATTTAAGGGCTGGTTCTGCTCCAGTTGGTGATAGCTGGACAGCCATATTCACTTGCTGTCATCAGCACCAACACCATCAACAATGGACAATCATTTAAAGCCATTTGATGTGAGAAGACAACCCTGAGAGTGGTTGAATTTGTGTTTATCAAGTGTCTTGCTCTGTGACCAAGCAGACAGGAGTTTAACCTTTGGAAAATGGACCTTTGTTAATGTGTTAGCACCTCCCTGAATGGGGCACCCTAGCATCATGGGTACCTCACTCGGGTTGATCTCTTTTCTTCTGCCCCTGAAGATTGTTGTGGTTTGGGGAAATATGAAAGCATCTTGGCTTTGCCCTCCTTTTTGAGAGACTGTATTGCCTTATCATTGTTGTCTCTCTGATTTCCTGCGACTGTTTCCGGCTCCTCTGTGCTCCTTTCCCCAGCTCTGCTGAGTTCAGCTGCCTGTCTTAGTCTGCCTGAGTGATTTATGGGAATGTGCTGTTGAGGAATCTGTGGACGTGGGCTGAGATGATGTTATGTCTGTAGAGTCCAGACGATGCTGGGTCAGCACTGGTGGTGAAAGCACAGTCAGGTCCAGCTGCAGGGGCTGGGCGCTGTGGAGAGCCCCCTCACTCTTTGGGAATGACCTCCTAGCCCCTGGCCGAGGGTTACCAAGCAGCGTATTACTTTCTCTTGGCTGTCAATGTGGACCGTGTTGTTTGTGTGCAGCAGAAATTGTCAGCCAGTGCTAGCACTTATCCTCTCTCGGAAGAGCCTGCAGAGCAGGGGCTCCAGCCTAGCTGTCCTGCAGGAGTTCTCAGGGTTTCAACATCCGTTGTCTCCAGGGCATCTATGGGCAGCTCTCCTCTCATTTAGCTCCCTGGTAGATATGTTAGGAGAAAGGCTTCGTGCCAGTTTCATGCACCTTTGCAAAACCACTCTGAGGCAGGTAGAGGCTTAGCTGGAAGGGCCCTGCAGAGCCCCGCAGGAGCAGGTGACGGTGAGCCTTTGGCTCTTTGCTCCTGAAAAAAATGAACAAAGTTTTAGAACCCCAGGTGAAGCAGACATGACAATCCTTCACCGGCAAGGTGAAACGCTGGTTGTCTGTCCTCTCTCCACGTAGGTATAGTGTCCTCCCTTCAGGATCCCTCCAGCTGTCTGAGCCCCAAGTGACAGACAAGGGCCTTTACACCTGCACAGCCACAAACGCTGCAGGGAATGCCTCACTCAGCTACAGCCTGGAGGTTCAAGGTATGTGTCCTTGCACAGGCCAAGCCATGGCCTATGTGTCCAGCTTAGCAGTCTCCCCATTTTGGCTAGGCTCTTCTGATGCTGGGAGACCACACAGGTTGCTGCTTGATGTCGCAGAGGACCCTGTCATCTGACCTGGCTCTGGGTCGCTCTCTATCACATTCCTTTGCGTCTCGGTTGGCTTATGAGCCAACACACTGCTTCCTTGTATGAGCTGAGATGGCTTGGGGGGACCTGTCTGAGGTGCTGAGGTTCTGGACAGGCATATTGCTTGTTCTGAAAGCCCTGTGTGTGCCCAAGCAATGGTAAGTAATGTCACTTAACATCATTTTAAAGTGTGATGCTCAGCAGTGCTCCCACTCTGGGTTACCCTTTGGGGTCTGTACATAAAGCCAAGCTCCTTGGGACATGCCATGCTGCTGTGTCAGGCTCCCCTAGGAGCATCTGCCCACAGTGACTTAGCCTGAGATAGGAGTGGGTAGCTTTCTCATGCAACTCTGCTCCAGCGCCAGCTCCTTCACTGAGGGAAAACCTCCAGATCTGCCCAAAATGAACCTGTGGACATTTTTTGCATTTCTGTGTTGTCTCTTTCACTGTTGAACTGAAACAGGGGTCTCCATACCCCTCCACCCCTGAGAGAGCATGCTGGCCCTTGTGTCACCTAGGGAAGTTGCAGATCGTGGGCATGGCTCTTTACCTCTCCTCTCAACACAGTGTTCCCCTCCTTTCTTTCTGTCCTAGTCCCACCACGAATCCGTCCTATGCCCAAGGTCCTGCGGGTGCTGGCGGGTCTTCATCTGGAGCTGCCATGCATGGCTCATGGGGACCCTGTCCCCCACCTCAACTGGTCCAAGGATGGCCACCCCCTGAGTGTGAGCCAGGGGGGCTTTCTGGAGGGGCCTGATGGGACAATCAGCATCAGGGATGTACAAGTCTCCAACTCAGGACAGTACCGTTGCATTGCAAGCAACAGTGCAGGGCAAGATGCTGCAGAGTTGGCTCTGGAAGTGCTAGGTGAGTACCAGACATTGTGCTGCCCCCCTCCCCCCCTTCCCAAGGGGGAGCATTCTCTGGGTTGGGGCCCTGGTACCCAGCCCTGTGAGTTGTGGAGGGAGCAGTGGGTGGGAAGGGTTGAGTTTGGGCTGGTGGGGCCCTGCTGATCCCACTCTTAGGTGATTTTTTTCCCCCCAGAGCTCCCTTACCTGGAGGATGATGCAAATGTCCTGCTGGAGAGGGTTCTCCATGAGAATGTCACCATGCTGTGTCCTGTCAAGGGTAAGAGACCCTGTGGCAGGAAAGGTCCACCTCAGTCTATCCTCAAATCTGTGCATGTGGGAAATACTTAACTGTGGGCTAGTGTCCTTTCTCCCCTGCCCTTCATTAGGGATGGTGTTAATGGGGGGAATCTCACAGGTTCCCAGGTCTCTGAAGCAGATAGCCTTGTTGCCTTCACGGCAGATCAGGAGAATCACTGATGCTCTTTCATCTTCTCTTTTGCAACCCCCACATGGCTTCCCCACACCCTTTGCTAGAAAGGACCTCTTAAAAATAATTCTTCCTCAGCCCATCAGGTTCCCTTGGGAAGCCTGAGGTTTCCTTTACAGCATCTCCAGCCTGTGGAGTGTGAGCACAGGGGCAGGCTGTCCCTTGGACTCCTTGAGTGTATGGTGTCCTCTTTCCTGGGCTGTTAAGAACTCTTCCAGATGAGTTATGTTCCTTGGTCCAGGTTTGGGAATGAGCCAAAAGCTTGTATAGGCATCTTCTCTGCTTACTCATCCTCACTCCTTCCTTACTACCATGCTTTTGTCCTCCTTTCTTTGGGCTCAAGTCTGAATGCTGGCACTCACAGCTTTGGGAGCCTACGATGGAGGTGCTGCAAAAATAGCTGGTCAGCGTGAAGCTAGCAAGAATGTGCTGAAGAGCCTGTTCATGTCTGGGCAACCTCTGCAGAGTTAGTGTGTGTTATGGTCCTGCCTCCCTTGTCTCTAGCTGCCTGTGCTGCTTTCTGGCTGCTCTGGGCAAGGAAAAGCCTTGGAGCCTGCAGCAGCAGCTGGAAATGAGGAGCCTGTATTTTTTTTTTTTTTTTAATTTTTCCTTCTCCCAGCACAAAAAAAATGTGCTGCAAAAAATGGTCTGTGGGTTGGATGGTGGTGGCTGATGCAGCCATGGCTCTGCATGTGGCAGGCTGTTTCCCTGCAGTGCCTGGGCCTGCGGGTGCTGTGAGCTGCTGGGCTGCAGCGCTGCACAAGGAGCACCATCGTGTGGCTGCGATGTACCATGCAGGGGACGCCGGTGGCATGGCCCTGGGGGTTCTGTGTGCGTGTCGATGAGGCCTGCTGGCAGCTGGGGCAGAGATGAGGGGAGAGCGCATATGTGAGAAGGCGAGGGAGGAGATCTGGATCCGCGCTGTGCGGAGCTGTGCCAGCTGGGAAGGGGGATGCCCTTGAGCAGCCGTGGGGTCTCTGAAGAGGAGCAGGGAATTGCGCTAACTGTTGCCGAGTGAGGCAGCACACCGATGAAATCCCAGGCTCTGAGCATCCCAAAGGTCGATGTGGATTTTTCCGGACATTCCTTCTCCCAGCATGTTGCACAGCTGTTGGCATGGGTGAGAGACAGGGCACCTATAGACAATATGAGACTGGGTGCTCATGCAAGCCCCCATTGCCTTGCATCTACACAGGGACCCCCATGCCGTCCGTCGTCTGGCTGAAGGACTCACTGGAGGTGTTGGGCATCATGCAGGGCACTGTGGTGCTAGATGAAGGCTCGCTCATGATCCAAACTGTCCAGCCCAGTGACAGCGGGGTTTACACCTGCCTGGCAACAAATGAAGTGGGGTCCGTGAGCCGAACAACCCAGCTGCTGGTGTACGGTACGCTGGCCCCCCCGTGGGTCCTGCTAGGGAAGAGCACTCCTACGTGATGCCCCAAAACCAGGTCGGAGGCCCTGGCGGGGTTCTGTTCTGTGTCCCCAGACAGGGTGAGCACTGTCCTTGCTGCATGGATGATGAGAACCACTGACGGGGCTGGGCAGTGGGACAGGGTGGCTATTTTCTGAGCAATGTATAGGGAGCTGGGGACAGAACAGCAAGGAAGACAAATGCCATCTCAAGTCCCCACTGGTGCCACCTCTCTCTCTTTCCCCTAGCCCCACCAGAGATGGCGGGAAGTGACCATCGGGAGAACATTTCCATTGTGGCCAGCCAGCCCCTGACGCTAGATTGCAATGTTTCTGGCACCCCTGTCCCCACCATTGTGTGGTACAAGGATGAGCAGCTGGTGAGGTGCTGGAAGATGGAGTACAGGCTCATGCCTTTCTAGGGTGTGGATAGCTGTCCTTGATGCCTCCTTTCCTCCTCCTCTTTCCACAGGTGAGCGAAGGCAGAGGCCTCCGCTTCCTTCATGGGGCCCAGGCCCTCCACTTCCCCAAGGTGCGGAAGGAAGATGCCGGGTCCTACACCTGCAGAGCTAAGAACAAAGTTGGAGAGGCCCACAGACACTTCACCCTGCTTGTTCTAGGTGATTCAGATCCCCATCCCTCTGAGCATCCATGGGGTCAGGCTGGGCTTCAAAGAGCAGAGGGACAGATTGTGCAGTAGGCTGGCCAGAGGCTGACCAGTTTGCGTTGGCTGATGGTCCCTTAGGCCACTTCCAGCATTCAGGTGGCCCCAGTTGGCATAAACAGCCTTCTATCTGGGCTCTCCTGAAGCCCAGAGATGTGCAAAGTAGAAGCTGGGGCCACTGAGTATGGCTTTACTCCCTTGCCTTTGGAGTTCCTGTGCCTTGTCACTCTGACCCAGTACTGCAAGGCACTGGTTAAAATGACTAAATGCCCAACCCTCAAACTGACAGGGTCCTATGTTCTGTGTTGGTTCACATGCAGGTCTCTGTTGGGTTTGAGCATGGGTAGGAGGCCCTGGGTGGTTGCACTGAGCTTACTGTTGTCTCCTGTACCCATTCTGCTACCCCATCTCCTATGACAGCAGCACAGACAAGTGAGGAGGGTGGCAAAACCTGAGCATGCACGACATCCTCCCACCCTCCCGACCCCAGGCTTTGTGGCTTGCAGGGAGCTGTGCTTTCTTCCTGCTCAGTCTCCTCTGTTCTTCATTCCTGCCCCCCAGTCCCTCCAACAGCGTCAGGGCCCCAGTGGCCTCTCAACGTCTCTGTGCCAGTGGGCTCCGAGGCAGTGCTGGAGTGTTGGACCTCGGGGGTGCCCCCGCCCCAGGTGGAGTGGCTGAAGGATGGGCAGTAAGTGAGCTGTGGCCAAGACTCCAGCGACGCTCCCAAGGCCTCGTACCATTGCTCGGTACCCTGTGGACTCCATCCCTTGCTGTATGCTTGGTTCTGACTTCATTTTTGTACCACTTTCTCCATTGAGGCCTCTCCCCGCACTGGACTCTCACATCCAGCTCCTGGAGGAGGATCAGGTCTTGAGGATTGAGAACAGCCAGCCAAGCCACCAAGGCAGGTATCAGTGCTTAGCGTTCAACCAGGCCGGCCAGCATACAAAGGCTTTCCAACTGCACGTACTCAGTAAGTACCCGGCTGCCCTTAGCCTAATAATCCTCCTTCACGTCCAGCTCCCCAAACCTTTCACTTCCCTGACTGCCTCTGGGAAGGATGGGAGGGGATTTCACTGATGTGCAAAAGTGGGATATTGTCCTCTCAGAGAGTGGCCGGGCTGAGGTAGGAAGGCCAGTGCTGTAGGCAGCCCGGATGCCTGTGCTTGTGGGTAGATTTTGCCCCTGTGGAATGGTTCCTGCACCAAATAGCCTGGTGTGGTAAAGCAAGGTAGGCTTAGGGCAGTAGGTGTCAATGCCTGGGGGCATACAGGCATTCTGAGGTGCATTTTGAGGCCCTTGGGAGCAGTCAAATAGCCTGGGGCAGTGTGCCAGGATCTCCCCATGTCACATCTCCACCTCCATTTGCGTGGCCAGCTCCCCCCTCCATCCTGGACTCTAACGAGACGGCGGAGGTTACAGTGCTGCTGAACCACTCCAGTGAGCTGCCTTGCAAGGCACAGGGCTTGCCAGCTCCCAGCATCACATGGTTCAAAGACAGACGTCCACTTGTCTCTGGTGCAAAAACCGCCTACTTGAGAGAGGGATACATCCTGCAGCTGAACATGGCCCAGGTGACAGATGCGGGGCTGTACACTTGCCGGGCCACCAACCCCGCGGGCACAGCAGAGAGGGCTGTGAGGCTCGAGGTCTATGGTAAGGCTTGGTCCCTTCACTGGATGTGCTTGTGAAGAGGAAGACAGAGGAGCTGCCCTCCACAGCCAGCTAGGAAGCATCTATGGCTTGTTGGCTGGTGCTTTGCTTTTCCAGGGAGGCCATTTCTCTGTTGATCTTCTCTCCAGCAGCTTTGTGGTGGTGGCTGGCTATATTCATATGTGTTAGAAGTGCATTTGTAAATGCATGTTTCTGGGATGGTCTGTGAAATGGCAAATGCATTGCATGATATCGCATGTGTCTGGGAAATGGGTTGGCTTTTGGAGCTAATTTCCCCGGCACGAACTGTCTGCCCTTGGCTGCTCTGGTTCACCTGTGGCGCTGAGTTTCTACTGAGCCAGCTTGCCATTGTGTCCTTGGTTGTGTCCTGGTGTCCCCTGATGGAGCCTGACCCAAACACAGATGGCAAGTGCACCCAAGGCTCCCCATGTCACAACATGCCTCCCTTCCTGTTACTATAAGTTTGAGATGAAGTCACAGCATCTGGTTGCACACTTTGTACTCACACTCTCTTCATCTTCTCTGCCCCTGCAGTGCCACCAAATATTGACAGCATGGTTGATGAAGATCATGTGGTGGTGGTGGTGGGCCAGCCCTTGGAGCTCCACTGCTTGGCCAGTGGCAACCCCCCACCTGTCCTGACCTGGCTCAAGGATGGGCTCCCACTGTCTGAAAGCACTGGGACCCTGCTTTTGGGCAATGGCATGCTGCTGAGAGTTGAGCAGGTTTCGGAGAGCTCAGCGGGGATCTACACCTGCTTAGCCAGCAGTCCAGCAGGCGAGAGTGTGGTCCAGTACACAGTGATAGTTCAGGGTACGATGTCTGGACTCTTGCAACAGAGCCTGGGTTGGCTGGAGTGGGGAGCACAATGATTTACGGAGCAGCCAGATTTACCCCTTAAACTGTATCATCTGAGAAGGGAGGAGGGTGCAAAGATGGTGGCCTAAAACTTTAGCTTCTTTGAGAACACAGAAACATGCAATTCAGAGAAGCATCAAGTTCAGCTTTAAACTACTGCGAGTACTATTGTACCCTCCAAATCCCCAACTAGTTTTGCTTTCCCAGAGCAGCATCTTCCCCCATGCCAGGGTCTGAGGCTGGGTGGAGGGTGGTCTTTAGCCTATTGTCCTCTTTTTCTCCCAGCTCCCCCCCAGCTGCTGATCAGCAATGGGGAAAGCCATGTGACGGCGGTTGCCAATGACTCCCTGCAGATTCGCTGCCACGCCATGGGCTTCCCTGCACCCCAGGTCCAGTGAGTACCGCAGAGCTGCTGGGGGAGCCTGCTTCTATCACCTCGACCTTCCTTTAGGAGCTATGTAAGGTCCTGGGGATGCTCTGCAGCTGGGCATGCAAAGATGCTGCAGTGATCAGGAAGGGGATCAGGATTAGCGATAGGGACTCCTGGCTTGGGGTGTCCCTTAGGGCACAAGCACAGAGCTTCCCCTTTGGGAAATATCTCCCACTACCCCCTCACCAGCCCCCAGAGGATATATCCAGTAAAGAGAGGGAAGTATTCATCAGAAGAAGCCAGACAAAACTTTCCTACAGTGACTTTGTAAAGGTATGCATCCATTTCCCTTCCTTCCCCCCAGGATCTTGCACTGCCAGCACCTTTTCAGGAGATACCACACAGTCCTTGCAGTCAGCACCCTGCTGTACACCAGATCCCTCTTTGGTGGGCAGAAACAGGGTGTGAGATGAGGACTTGCTTCCTGCTCCCCTTGTTTCAGGTGGCTGAAGAATGGTCACCCTCTAGATGAGCTGGACGGAGTGGTGGTGTCTGAGGATGGCAGGACTCTGGTGATTCCCCATGTGGGGCTCAGCGATGAGGGGCTCTATGTCTGCCAGGGCAGCAATGAGGCAGGTGGAACCCAGGCGGAGGTGTGGGTATTGGTGCAAGGTGAGCAGAACATCTGGTGAGAGATGTGCTACCCTTCCTGCACACTGGGAAGAATGTGACTGGTCAAAGGGGTTGATGGGGAGAAGGAATGGAAAGTACTTACGGATGCTTCCTGGTAGAATGAATTTCCCCAGCCCCACTTTTTTTCCCTTGCCTGGCCAGAGCGTCCATCTGTCAGCATCGTGGAGGGAGAGGGCCTCAGTGTGGCCCTCCGGCAGCCAGTGACCCTTCGATGCCTGGCCACTGGCACTCCACCTCTACAGCTCAGCTGGTGGAAAGATGGGGTCCTCTTGCCTGCCACAGGCCACCTTTTCCAGGTAGGGAGGCTGTACTTGAGATGATGAGGGTCAAATACAGAAACACTGACACAGAGCTGTGTGTCAAGGCTTTTCTGCGGCAGGATTTGAGCTGAAGCTCAAACTGGTGCTAGGAAGGTGGGGCACGCAGATTAGGGCAGGTGGGGTGTCATGATGGGGTTTTGCATTCTCTGGAGCCCAGCTCAGAGCAGGTTGAGGACACAACTAATTGATGTGGCCTCCGCTATAGGCTTGCTGGGCAAACCCTGCTTTGTTAGCTGGGTTTGTTGGGCTGGCTAAATGTTTGGAGGAGAAACCTAGCCTTGGGATAGCAGATATGGGAAAACCAGGCTGGAAAGGCACATCAGAGATGTTGTAAAGGGTTCTGTGGGTAAGTGAGGCTCCCGTGAGTGAAGGAGTAAAGGTCTTTTCATGCAGTTTTGAGCAGAGGGGGTCTAGTTTGGGCTTATGTGTGACTGATGCTAACCAGGAATCCCTTCTCTTGCCTCTAGATTGAGAAGGCTGACTTGATGGATGAAGGAGTCTATTCCTGTGTTGCAGTGAACCTTGCCGGGCAGGACAAGCAAGATGTGATGGTGAAGGTCCTGGGTAAGAAAGCGGGCAGAGAGCTGAGATCCTGACAGGATGAAATATCTCTCCCTGGGGAACAAAGAAACCCAGAGAAGCAGGACCATAAATCCTGATCCTCTGCTTGCTGGCCTTCTGCTAGCAAGGCCAAGTCGGTGAGCAGCAGAGGCACTGCACAGGGGCTAGTTGCACCCGCACCAGATGTCCTGCAGCTCTTCACAGCCTAGACCTGAAGCCTTGCAAGGGAGAGTGAGACAAAGTGGTTTGTCTGGGACTAGGCATCCACCTGGGGCAGAGTGAAGCTGAGGATGTTAGTGTCATCTCCGCTGCTATGTACTTTGCATAGCAGTCCCAGAGAAGGGAGCAAGTGCAACCGTGCAGCTCCCAGCCCGTTGCTCTGTCAGCTAAGGACATGCCGCAAGTCCTCCATGTTCCTGGCCATCTCCCCCCACATGACTGCAGCTGGTGCAGGCCATACAGAGCTGATGACCATTGGTGCTGTGTTGCAGTGCCTCCAAACATTGAACCTGGTGAGGTGAACGTGACTGTCCTGGAGAACGCCACAGCATCTCTTCAGTGCCTGGCCTCTGGGGTGCCGAATCCCGGTAACTCAGTCTTCTCCCTTGGCTCCTACTTACACTTCAGTTTTCCTGGGGCTCCTCTTTCCTCTGACAATTCAGCATTGCCATTTCCAGCCCCTTGGCTCTTTGTAGACACCTTGGTGACCTCAGGGTGAGATGCTGGATACTTGTTAGGGAATAAAGGTGTTGGGGGCCAGCTAGGAAATTCAGTATTACAGCCCAAGCTTTGATGGATGGCTGAGCATGAATCCCAGAGCTTCCCTAGGTCTGAAATCCTCATCTCCTGTGCACCACGCTGGAGTACAACAGAGGAGGTGCCCGAGCCTCAGGGCTAAGGGGAAGCCCTGAGGCACAGCACACCCCTGAATAACGAAGGCCACCTGCCCCAAACATCCCCTGCACCTGTCCTGTTGGTGAAATGAGAAGGCAGTCTTGCTCCTTCCAGCTCAGCTCTCTGCTTCCCTTCCAGACATAGCCTGGTACAAGGGGCCTGAGCAGCTCTTGGCCAGGCCAGGCCTCGTCCTGTCCAGAGATGGGAAGCACTTGGAGATCCAGCATGCCCAGACCTCTGACTCTGGGAGCTATCACTGCGTGGCCTCCAATGAGGCTGGTAGCGCCGAGCTCTGGTACAGCCTGCAGGTGACCGGTGAGTCCCTTGCGAGGGGGCAAGGACTGTAGATGTCTGAGAGCTGGGTGCTGCCCACTGGCAGCCCTGTGTGTGTGCATGAGGCCAACGGGGCCAACGCAGCCTGTAGGTACATGCTTCCTCTGTCTATGGAAGATGGGTTTAGTGGAGACTCTCTTCTCTGCCCTGATTGCAGAAGGCAATGCCATCCCAGGGGGTTCCAGCCATGAAATCCTCCCCCCACCCATGTCCATCCTAGCAAATATTCCAGAAAACCAGGCCCTAAAGGCCGGTCCACATCACAGCACTCTTGGTGCACTTCTTGCCTCGGTCACCAGCCTTTCCTTCTGCATCCTGGTGTTTCTGGTGATGCTCAGTGCCTGCTTTGGCCTCTCTAGTGCCCCCACGGATCACATCTGGCCCCAGCCCTGTGACAGTGGTGATGAATGAGCCGGTGAATCTGGAGTGTGATGCCACGGGGGTCCCTGCCCCAGTTTTGTTGTGGCTGAAGGACGGCAATCCTGTGCCCAGCATGGTGGTGGATGGGCCACAGGTGAGACTCCTTGAAATGGAGCTGCTTGCTTTGCTTGCCTCCAGGCCATGCAAAGACGCTCTCCTTCCCCATTCTGACTTTTAAGAACCACGTTGCCAGGGAGGAGTGGATGCAGAATTGCCTGGACCTGCCCCTGCACTCAGTCCGGGGCTCTGCAAGGAAAGCAGGAGCTCTGCTCCTGGGCTGGGCTCCCCAGCTGAGGAGGGGAGCAGTGAGCCTGCTGCACAGAGGACAGGAAGGCCTCTGGACGCAGCAAGGCAGGCTCCGAGCAGGCTTATGCCAATCTGTTTCCCTATCCCTGTTTGCTGGCTTGCGGCCCAGCTGGCTGCATGTTTCTGGGTTTTTTTTCTGCTCATTTGGGCTCTCTCTGTTTCCGGGCCTGGGGGGAGCACAGATCATCTCTGGTGGGCACGTGCTGTCCCTGCCAACCGCTCGCCTCCTGGATTCGGGGACGTACGTGTGCGTGGCCAGCAGTGTTGTGGGAGAGGACAGGTGGGAGGCTGCCCTCGAAGTGCAATGTGAGTACTGCTCTCCCTGAGAACCTATGGGCTCTGCCGGGGTTCCCCTCTCCCTCCTTGTGACTGCTGGCCACGACGCTCAGAGGCGACGTCCGTGGCTGCTGTGGGTCCCCTTGAACAGGCTGGGAAGGGCATATGGGGCTGCTCTGCTGTCCCATGGTGAGTGCACAGAGGTGTCAGGTGCTTGGAAAGGTGGCGGGATGGGGCAGTGTGGCTGGGACACCCCAACTGAGCAGATAGTTTTGGGAAGGTGTTTCCCTGTTGATCTCCTCCGGGGGTGGTTGTTTTCCAGTGCCACCCACTGCCCTGGGCAAAGAGCAGAACATCTCCATCCTTGTCAACCAGTCTGTGTCTCTGGAGTGCTTGGCCCCTGAGGTATCTCCTCATGGTTCCCGCTGGCTGAAGGATGGGCACTTGCTCACACCAAAGCCAGGAGTGCAGCTGTCTGCGGAGGGGACCATGCTCCAGGTGATGTTTCAGAGTGCTTCAGAAGATGGGAGGGGAAATGAGGGTGCCAAGACCCTCGTCCATTCATGCCTGTTCTCAGGAGGTGGCAGATGGGGATGGGGGAGCCTCCCTTCCTACTCACCACAGCTGAAAGGGCTGTTCACAGCCCTGTCTAAGCCCTGAGCCTGCTCCTTGTCCTGAGCCCTGACAGATTCATCCAGTACCAACCCAAAATCTCCAGCTGGCTGAGGGGCTATGTGGGCTCCAGCTCTGCTGCAGCCCCTAAGAAAAGCCAGGGAGAGCGAATGCTCCAGCGTTGCTTGTTGCCACAGATCAAGAGAGCTGACGTGCAGGATGCCGGCAGGTACACCTGCGAGATGTCCAGCCACCTGGGCCACTCGGAGAATCACTACAACCTTGATGTGTGGGGTAAGGGCTGTTGCAGCTGAAATGTCCCATTAGGGGAAAATATAATACATAGACACACATGTGTGTGTATGTGTGTACAGGCATATGTATGTATAATTTACAGCTGAGGTAGTTCACTAGCTTGGAAAATATTAAGCCCAAAAGTTAATGCTCTGCAAAATGATGCAGCTGGAGCTGGTAGGGAATTCCCTACAAGAATAGGTATCAGAAGGCAAAAGCCAATGTTTGCATGAGCCTCCCTTTGGGGAGACTTCAGTGATGGTGGGGAAGAGCTGTCTTTCTAAAATTTGGCAAGAGAAAGAAAATATTTCCTTGCCTTTACCAGTGCTTCTCTGTCACTTCTTTACACTTGGACAATATAAAGGGTGCTGGAAGTATCAGCTCCTTTCCCCTGCCTGCCCAAGCCAGGAAGATGCTAATGGTTCCCAGGCTGCTGCCAAGACAGGAACCAGCCACATTCGCTTGCTTAAATCAAACACCCTTGCAGCTTTGCAGCTGGTGCAGCACGTCCTCGGCTAGCTGGAGAGCCAAAGCGGGGCCTGGCTTTTCTCAGGGATGCTTTAGGCTAGTTGGTGGAAGTGCTGCAGGCAGGTAGCCACGGAATGGAAAAAATCCAATTCTCCCAATACACATTTGTTCTTAAAATCCCTTCCTGGGGAAACGTTTGCATGTTTGGCCTGGTGTCCTGGCTCGGGTGGATTGTTTGGGTTCTGCTGTTTTTTGTTTTTCAAGCGTTTCTGGGTGTTGGGTTTTTTTCTTCCAAAAACTAATGTCTCTCCTGGGAAGGAGTTGCCATTTTCCAGCTAGCTGTAATTATAAGCAACTGAAAACAAGGGCTGATAATGGAAAGTGTTAGCTAACCTTCACTGTGAGTAGTGCTGCCTAATAAGGCTGTGTCTGGCCAACTTGAACTCAGCCTGGCTGGTGCAGGATGCTCGGTCATCCTGTGCTGTAGGCCATGTGCAGTCAAAAGTATCTTTCATATTAAATATCTGGAAAGTCAATATTATTTCCACATGGAGCCAGTGCAGAGTGGTGGTACTAGCTACTTGTGTAAGTACCAGCTACTAGCTGCTTGTGTAAGACCCAGAGGAGCCTCAAGTCAGGGATAGCGAGCAGAGACGAGTCCCCCAAGGGGCTCGACAGTGCTGTTCCCCAAGCGTGTACCACCAAGTCACCTGTCCTGGTGTCACACTTGGCTCTGTTGTCCCAGCGGCCATGCCCGAGGCCCCGTGGTAATGGAGCTGCTCCTCTTCTCTTGTGTCATGCAGTGCCCCCATCGTTCTCCTCGGCAGAGCCTGCTGCTGTGTCGGTGCTGGAAGGGCAGGTTGTTCAGCTGGTCTGCGAGTGCCATGGGATCCCCTTCCCCACTCTCACCTGGTGGAAGGATGGTAGGGTCCTTCTTCCCCTGAACTTCATCCCACCCTACCCAGATACTGACTCACCCAAGACTAGATCCTTGCAGGTGATGCCAGTTGTGTGGGATAGAAGCCCCCTGTGCTAGCAAATGTTGGGCTAGATTTCAAAGCTGTTTTAAAGCCTATGTCTTGGCTTTTTGCTGTTGACATAATTGAGCATAAAATCACTGCACACTGGTCTCCTTGGAGCAAGAAGTGTTTTCCTGTGAGCAGTATCCAGCTAACCTTTAGATGCTTATGGGTAGGGAGGTGGTCCTGCTGGGAGTCTGAGAGAGGGGTGCTATTCCTGCTTCCTTGGGCAGGCAAGATCCTCGCCACCAAGCCAGGGAGTCCGGAGCTGGTCTCTGCAGGAGGGAGGATGCTCTACATTGAGAAGATACGGCTGGTGGACAAGGGGTTGTACACGTGTGAATGCAGGAATGCTGTGGGCAGCAGCAGCAAGGAGTATCACCTAGGGGTGCATGGTGAGTCAGGGAAGGTACTGGAGACATGAAGCTCTGCTTTGGCAGCCGTGTATGCTCCTGCACGTGGATCTCGAGGCTCTGGTGCTGAGGCCTCTTCTAAGCTCTATGTCTGATCTGTCTCAATCCAGGGTCCAACTGGACCTGAAAGTTCACAGCTGTTGTACACTGCCTTGGTGTTTCTGGAAAGCATGGTGCCAGCTGGGTTGTCTTTGCCCCTCCAGCTTCCTTCTCGGCTCCAAGCTGGTCTCAGCTTGTGTTTGCTCCATCATCCCAATTGCACTAATTGCACCCACTTGGATTTGCTTTGCCTTGCTGCTGCCACCTCCACTGTACAGACCAATGGCGCTTTTATTTCTGCTTACATAAGACCTAGGGGAATGCTTACAGTTTTGCCTCTGTCCCATGTGCCTCTTGCCCACAGCGCTGCCGAGGATCCGAGGCAGCAGCAAAGCCCTGAGGAAGGTTTCTGTGGTCAAGGCTGGTGAGACGGTTTTGGAGTGCGAGGCTGTGGGAACACCACCACCCACCGTCACATGGGTGAAAGATGGGCAGCCTGTGGTGAAGGGGGACGGGCTTCTACTTACAGACCAGGGGAGGCGGCTGCGCATCCTGAAGGCGGAGGTCACTCATTCGGGACGCTACACTTGCCTGGCAACGAATGCCGTGGGGCAGGAGGAGAGGGAGTTTGATGTGGCTGTACATGGTAAGGATGCAGGCAGGGGCTTGCTGCTGGGATGTGTGGAAGCAGCAGGCTGGAGAAGGTTTGTGATGCTCCACTGCACATCTGGTAGAGTACGAGAGTGGGCAAGAAGCTGACAGGCAGAAGGGTCTTTGAACAGGAGGAAGAAGCTCCAGGCAACATAGTGGCAGAAGTGGCTCCTTCAGCTCGTAGTAGGAGGTGTCCCCCTGCCTCAGTCCAGCATCAGCAAAGATGACTGCCTTGTCACTGTTTTCCAAGGACTCAGGGAAATCCTGTGGGTCAAAGAACCATGCACTTTAGCCGGAAAAGGAGTGAGGCTGCTCAGAGCGTGTGACTGTCTTGGTGTTATATCTGTAAGCATGGGCTTGGGCAAGCAGATAAATGGCACCTACTTGCCATGAGACACCTGTCTCATAACAGCTCTGAAGTCTACAGCCTCAGGAGATGGTTACAGTCCTTCTGGGCTTTTGTCCTCAAACTATGCAAGCATGAGGATGGGAACAAGTAGGATTCTCAGTTTGCCCCCTTTGCCTCACTCTTCTGTTCTCTTGGAGGCTCTTTTGCAAATGGATGTTCATCCCTTCCTGTCCCTCCAGTTCCTCCGGAGTTCATTCAAGGAGCAGGATCAACAACCAACATTAGTGTGTCTCTTCATGGAGCCCTGATGCTGACCTGCGAGGCCTCTGGTGTTCCCCCACCCACTGTCACTTGGTTCTGGAACGGCTCTCCCATCATTACGAGCAAGCACATGCATGTGCTCTCAGGTGAGACGTGAATGCTGGACACAGCGAGGGATGAGAGCTCTGGGGTTGTGTTCCACCCTAATGGCGATAGGGTTAAATGCAACAGAGCTCCCACAGTGCAGGAGCATTGCAAGAATGAGCAGGTGTCCTGGATCAGGGCCCTGAGACCTCTTTGCTTCATGTTTCCAGGGGGCTGGATGCTGAGGCTTGCTCACACGCGAGCTCAGGATGGAGGCCTCTATTCGTGCCTGGCCAGTAATGTGGCTGGAGAGGCCAGGAGGGATTTCCACGTGGAGGTCCTTGGTAAGAAGGTGGTCTCTGCCTGCTGCAGGACTTCTGGTGGGGTATCAGAGCTTTTACCCTTCCACAGATAGGCAAAGTTAAGATTTGGTATGTTGTTGGGAGCTGCAGTCCTGGGTCTTTTGTGCCTTAGCATGTGAGCTAAGAGGCTCTTATTTGACCCAGCAAAGCTGGCCAGCTGTTGAGATCCCTAATGGCTTGTGTTCCTAGTTCCTCCTCACATTGAGGGTGTGGATGAGGAAGAGAGCATCAAAGTGCCCGAGGGTCACCCCGTCACCTGGTCCTGCCTGGCTACAGGTGAGCATTGCACAGGGGAATGGGAAAAATGCACAGACTGGAGAAGAGGCTGGGAAGCAACTCACCCAAGTCTCCCTTCTGGTGCATGGAGCAAACAGACAGTGCTCCATATGGGGTTATTCATCTTTTTGGAGGCCTCCCAGGCTTCTGTTCCAATCAATGACATACTAATAGCTAAGACTGGCTGAATAGCTTTCTTGAGATAGTTTCTGGCTTTGCAATTGGGCAGCCTGGGAAGTGGTTTGGATGCAAGGGAGGGCGCTCACACTGGGAGCTTGTTCAAGGACATAAGCTTCAATCTTTCCCAAATAGAAAATTCCTATAATGTGGTTTCCCCTTTGGCGATGGGAATAATCAATCACCTCCTACACAGGACAGCTTTATTTTCTGTCACTGGCTTGTCCAGCAGTCTCTAAAAAAACAAATCCAGACTGTGGTATTTCTGGACTTGAGTTTCTGTCCCCGCCTCCCACAAAGGCTCTAGAGCACCAGCTTAGTGACCTCACCCAGGCTGTGTGCAGATGCAGAAAAACTTTGCACAAAGGCTGAAACCTGCTTTCCACTCTGCACAGGCAACCCCCAGCCTAAGATCACCTGGCTGAAAGATGGCCATCCCCTGACTAGCCGAGATGTCTACTCCATCTCCCCCGATGGGTCTATCTTGCACATCACCCAGACCAGCCTTTCTGATGCTGGCCGCTATTCCTGCGTGGCCTCCAATTCTGTGGCAGATCAGACCAAGCACTACCTGCTATATGTTTTGGGTATGAGATGCCTTTGGATAGAGGCGGTGTCTCTGGTGTGAGTAGGGGACATGGACTTTGAGGGCTTTTTAAGGGTCTGCCCCAGGTAGGTGGTGAAGATTTCTGAGCCTCACAGCCTGCAGCATGAATTGAATTCCTGGACTAGTTATGAAACCCTCATAAGACTTGTGTGAAGGGACATAAGGGGCCCAAGACGAACTCTAGTCTAGGGTCCGTATCTGATAGTGGCTGGAGTGGGAGTGGGGGAGTGGGGAGTACTTCTGCTACGTTCCCTGGGTTTCTGGAAGGTTTCTGGAAGGTTCTGTGTTTCTGCTACGTTTCTGGGTTTCTTGTTGTCCTTCAAGGACAGCATCTGCTAAAGTTAGGTTTGTGGCTATATGTGCTGTGCATTTTGCAATGGTCAATTTAGACTCCCTCAACTTGAGTCATGTCTGTGGTGGAGGGGTAAAGCATCAGGAAGTCTAAATGGGTGCTTATGCTAAATTCTTGCCACACAAACAAGTGTCTGCCCCCACAGTCAGCCCCATGTTTCCTGGAGAGGCCCACGATGCAACCAGAGAAGATGTTACTGTGATCATCAACAACCCCATCTCCCTCATCTGTGAGGCTCTGGCCTACCCGTCTCCCAACATCACCTGGCTCAAGGACGAGATTCCCCTTGAAGCCTCTAGAAATGTTCATCTGCTCCCTGGTACTGCACTGGTGTCTAGTGGCTCTGTGCAACTGCAGATTCCCTCCTGCTGCATGGCTCAGGGGTGGGAGTGGAGCCTCTTCTGGATCTGGCTATGGTCTAGGGTGGTGAGGAGTTGCTACCCTGTAATAACCAACAGGCTCAAGCTGTTGGACAGATGCTGCTGTTTCCTGCACAGTTTGTCTGACACTAGCTAGAGCCTCCTTAGCAGCTTTGGTGAGACAGCGCTGGTTTTCATGGGCCTTAAAACTGGGCTTTAAAAGAGTATTAGACTGCCTTGGGTCAGGTTTGTAGCTGATTAGCAGATGCTTAAAGGTGTCCTCTTGTGCTGTATGGGGCTAGTTGGCTGTGAGGGGGGGAGACTCTCAGTACTCCTCCTTTGCCCAGGTGGCCATGGGCTGCAGATCCTGAATGCCCTTGAAGAGGATGCAGGCACGTACAGTTGCATCGTGACCAATGAGGCTGGGGAGGCTGTGAAGAACTACACTGTGAAGGTCCTGGGTCCGTAAGCTCTCCCTGTCCTGCATGGCTCTGGTTGTAGCCCTACAACTATAACCTGTGGCACTGCCACTTCCCTTCCAGCTGCCTCACCCCAGACCACTGCACTACCACCTTCCCTCCTGCAATTGGTGCCATCTCTGTCACCCGTGTGCCAGCACGAGGCCTCAAAAAGCCTCTAGCCTCCCTCTGAGGAGGGCAAAGAGTACTATCTGGGGCACTCTGAGGTGCTGCCTGTCGCTGTGACTGTCAGTGTGCCTGTTGGATTAGGGCAGAGCAAGGGCATTAGAGGACTATTCTCTCACCCCAGCCATGCCCCATCTCCCTACTAGTTCCTCCTTGGATTGCCAAAGATGACCCTTCAGGGGAATTTGCTGTGACAGAAGTGAAAACCAAGGTCAACAGCACCGTGACACTGGAGTGCGAATCTTGGGCTGTTCCTGAGCCAACCATCCAGTGGTACAAGGACGGGCAGGTGAGGCCCTAACCACAGGCAGGGAAGAGCTGCCCATTTTGGAAACTCTGCCGAGTAGATGTAGGGGGAAAAAAAAATACCTTTTATAAGCCCTAGTGTGTAATCCTCCTCTTTTTTTTTTTTTTTTTTTTTTTTTTTTTTTTTTTTGTAATTCATCTTCTTCATCTTCCTTCGGGGCTGGGGTTCCCACACCAGCTCCTGGTAAGTGCTGGTCACCTCCAGATCCTTAACGAAGGACAGATCCTTCAGATCAAACCAGCCAGCGTCTCAGATTCGGGGCATTACACTTGTGTTGCTACCAATGCTGTGGGTGAAGATGACAAGGACTTCAGTGTGCATATCCAAGGTGGGCTGAAGTGGAAAACTAAGTAAGTGGCTGTCCTGTGCCCAGATAAGTGGGTGTCTCAGCATGAGAGGTCCTTAGCTGGGTCCCTCATGGGAGAAGACTGAAGGAGGCAGCAAGAGGGTTCATGTATGCTGACAAATGGTATCTCACTAGGCCTGAGGCAGGTGCTCTGGTTGCAGCTGAGTGGGTGTGAGCCCCCCTTCTCTTCAGCTAACCACAGTGCTGTCCCTGTAGTGCCACCACTGTTCCAGAGGCCAAGGAGTGCCAATGAGGCCTTTGAGATCCTCTACAGGGAAGAAGACCAGGATGGGGAGGTGGTAGAGCACCGACAGGCTGTACTTGACAACCCTGCTGCGCTCTACTGTGAAACCAGTGCCATCCCACCCCCCCGGCTCACCTGGTACAAGGATGGAGAGCCGCTCTCCTCCAGCGAGGGAGTGCTGATATTGCTAGGTAATGGGCACAGTTGTCCAGCATGCAATTTGAGAGGGATGGGACTCTTGCTGGGGAGG
Organism: Rhea pennata; assembly: GCF_028389875.1. NCBI lineage: Eukaryota > Metazoa > Chordata > Aves > Rheiformes > Rheidae > Rhea > Rhea pennata. Next base: position 9,261,210 of record NC_084680.1, read on the forward strand.
TTTTCTGGAGCAGCTCTATAGGTAGAGAGCATCCGTAGTGTGTGGTGGGGCTGGATCCTGCCCCCTAGATCCCACCAGTATGCAAGGCATGGTGTTACCAGGGCCACAAAGGTGGCTGCGCACCGCAAGGTTTTGGGCCTTGCGGAGGGAGATGTGGGAGGACCCTGAGGGAGCATGCTGTTCTCTGAGGTGGCCTGCCCCACGGCTTCTGCGTCGGGGAGCCCTCCTGCCCCAACTTTGCCCTGCGCCACAGGGGGCCGGGTCCTGCAGCTCCCCGCAGTCCGGGAGGAGGATGCGGGCAGGTACACGTGTGAGGCAGCCAACGACGCGGGAGAGGACCGGATGCACTATGAGTTTGAGGTGCTGAGTGAGTATGGGAAAAGTGGGGCCTGGCCTGGGTAAGCATCATCTGTGGCAGCAGTGCTGGGCTGCACGTGGGGCAGCAGTGCTGGCAGGAGCCCTGTAACTCCCTGCTTCTTGCCGCCCTGGCCCAGCTCCCCCTGTCATCCATGGGAGCATGGAGGACCTTGTTGAGGAGGTGACCGCCACTGCCAACAGCACCATCCACTTGAAGTGCGAAGCCACTGCGAACCCGGCACCTGCAGTTTCCTGGTTCTGGAATGATGTCCCCATTGTGGCTGGCCCACGGCACCAGTTCCTGGAGGACGGCGAGGTCCTGCAGGTCAGCATCACCCTGGGGGGATACGAGAGATGCTGGGCAGAGGGATGGGGCACCTTCTCCCCTCTTGCAGAGTGCCAGTTCCCCGAGGGAGCCCAGGCAGTTCCCCAGCTTGTGGGGAGCCCCTGTGAGCCTCAGCAGGGCTCTGCTCCTCCTTTGCAGGTGGTGGCAGTGGAGGCGAGCGACGAGGGCAGCTACACATGCGTGGCTGAGAACCCAGCTGGCTCTGCTGAGAAGCACTTTGCCCTCACTGTGCAGGGTAAGTCCTCTTGGCCGACCCTTCTCCTGGTCACCACTTCACCTCCCCTCCTTCTCTGCCAGCTCGAGTCCTCCAGCGAGCCCTTGCCAGAGCCATCACAGAGCTGACGTGGCTCCTGATCTGCTTGGATGCCTTCATCCTGCTGCACTTCCCACCCCTCCTGCTTGTGCTACGCGAGGAGGCCAAGGCACAGGGGGCCTGAAAGCAAGCTTAACTGCTGGTGGCCAGAGAGCTCAGGCTGCACTGCTTGAGGTTGGGAAGGCACCTGCAGGTTTATTTAAGTGCATCACTCCAGAAAGTAAAGCAAAATTTGCTTGAAAAACCCACTATGTGCCTGCAGTTGCCCTCGGGAGCCCAGCAGCAGGGTGCTGGGGTCCGACCACAGGAGGCTCTTGGTGCGTGTTTCTTCCTCGTGCTGTTTTGGCAGGAGCACTTGGGCCATCACTGCTTTTTAAACCTCACTGCGCATCCCCAGCTCTCAAGGTGCCTGGGGAGCAAGGATCGGGGCTTGCTTGGTGTTCACATGTGGACGCCTGCCCTCTCGGGTGATCTTTGAAGAAGGCAGGGGCCAGATGTTTGCTTTTCCAGCAGTGACAGTGAGCGGGAAGTCAGTGCTCTCTGCTGGGGATGCCTGGCAGCTGGGTTTCTCCTCTGTCTGCCCATGCTCTGCTTGCTCTTGGATGCTTTTGCAGCATCTGAGCTGCCCCGTTATGTCCCAGCTCTTCTCCTAGCCGTGGACAGGCTGTGGCAGTCCGTGCCTGGTGTGTGCATGCATCACCTCACGCAGGTGAGGAAGCACGAGCTCAGCCTCAGCAGTGATGGTCGCCCTTTGCAATTATTTTTTTGGGGTGGGCCGGAGCAGAACCACCCCGGATCATGGGCGCAAACCCTGAAAGCGTTGATGGCGTTGTCGACGGCAGCGTCTCGCTGGTGTGCGATGTCCGATCCCACCCGGATGTGGAGATCATATGGTATAAGGACGGCCACATTCTGCAGCTTGGTGAGGAAGCTTTCGTCACCTCAGGTACGTCCAGATGAGTTCCCAGGGCCCGGCACAGCTGCTAGCCCGCGACAGTGGGCTCTAACTCGCCTAACAAACCACTTCGGGATACTGCATGTGGGATTCCTGAGCTAAGGTTTTCAGCCGTAACCACGTGCTAACAACTTGCTGCCGAGCAATCTTCCTCTCCCAGGAGGTCACATCTTGCAGACTGAGCTGATGTCCCCCAGGAGCTCCACACCTTCTGCTGCTGTGTCAATGCCTCGAACCTTGAAGACAGACTTTGGTTCCTTCTTTGGGTGCCTGCTGCATGGAGCTTGTGCTGGCCAGTGGGCGGACACGCCAGTTCATGAGCTCGATGTTTCGGACTTGCGCTCACCTCCTTCCCACCCCACCCCCCCCCCGCCCCGACTTGCTGCTCTTTGCTTCTTCCAGGTTTGCGCATCCTGCAGATCCCCCGTGTGCAGCTTTCCAGCACAGGCATATACATGTGCGTGGCTCTGAACGCAGCTGGCAGAGACGAGAAGCTCTTCATCCTCACTGTCCACGGTAAGCAGCAGGTACTCGACCTGCAAATCTGCCCCCGCAGGCGCCAACACCTCCCCCGCTGCCCCATCTCCTGCTGATCAGCTCTGAAGGACCTGATGGCAGCCACTGGCTGCAGGTCCCCGTGAAGGTTTCCCCCTTGCCCTTGAAGCAGCAGCACGGCTGCCCTAGTGTCCGCTTCTCTCCAGCTCCACCAGCCGAGACCCCGGTGCCGGCAGGCCCGCGGCCGGCAGTGACGGTGCATGCCGGGGACACGGCCGTACTGCGCTGCAGCTTAGAGGAGCAGCTGGGATCCACGGTCACCTGGTACAAGGATGGGCAGGAGCTGCTGGCGGCGGATGGTGGCCGCATCCTGCTGAAAGGCTGGTGGCTGGAGATAGAAAACACCCAGGTAAAGCCGCGCTGGGAAAACTGTCCTACTTGCTCTGCCGGTGCTGGGTCTGACCCAGTCCCTTCTCCTCCACCAGGGCTCGGATGAAGGGCTCTACAGCTGCTGGGTAGCCGGCACTGAAGGAGAAGCGGTGCAGACCCTCACCATCCAAGGTACAGGGGCAGAAATCCAACCTTGCCTATATATATATATATATGTATATATATATGTATGTATGTATATGTATATATAAAATATATATATTTAATATGCAGTTTTCCATCAAAACCCTGATTTTCCAAACCCAGGAATATTTTTCCTTTGGCTGTGCTGGGCCTCTTGCTCCTGAGATGCTGCTGGTGTGCAGGGATGGGGATGTGCGGGGAAGCAGGATGGTGCTGGATTCATGGCTGGGGGCGGGGAGGGGGGAGGGAATCCCGCACGCCGGGGCAGCGGGCCGCGTGCGCCGTGCGCCCAGACCCCAGCGCCTGTGCTCGCTCCTTCCCCAGTGCCCCCAGGCATCGAGGACCCGCGGCAGGAGACGCTCGACGCGGCCATGGGAAGCCCCCTCGTCCTGACGTGCGAAGTCACCGGCACGCCTGTGCCCACCGTCACCTGGCTGAAGGACGGGCGGCCACTGGGTACGAGCCGGAGAGGTGCCGTGCTGGGCTGTGGTCTCGCATGGAGCCGTCCTGCCTCAGTTTCCCCCTTTCTAATCCAGCTGCGAGAGAAGGGCAGGGTGCTGCGGGGCTCCGGTGGGGAGGAGGGAGAGGGCAAATGGGTTGGCATTTCTCCTGCCCGCTTTTAAGTGGCCTCAGCTGTGTTGTGAGGGCGAAGCGAGGGGATCTGGATGCAGGATGCGAAGTAGGAAGCTCTCTGGGTACCAGCTGTCAAGTTAGGCCCCAACATTGGCATCTGCCCACAAACTGGTGGCTCATCCCCTTCTGGGAAGCCCCAGAAAGGCGCCGTGCAGACACCGTGCCTCCCCTTTAGCCGGGTCTCGGGGCCGGGGGGAGCCCGGGTGGGGCGCGGCGGAGCAGAGCCGCTGCAGCCCCCGTCTCCTCGCAGGGAGCAGCGCGGAGCGGGGCCTGGTGTCCCGGGGCGCCCAGCTCCACCTCGGCCCCTTGCAGCCCTTCCACCAGGGCCGCTACACGTGCCTGGCGCGGGGCCCCGACGCCGAGGCGCGCAAGGACTTCCTGGTGCTGGTGCGAGGTAGGGCCCCAAGGGTCCCCCCCTTCGGAGGGGTGCGTGGCCCCAGGGAGCCTTCCTCCTCCTCCTCAGCCTCGCTCTCTTCTCGGCGTAGTGGCACCGCGGATCGTGAGCGCGGGGGTCCCCGGCGAGCACAGCGTGCTGGAGGGCAGCGGGGTGACGCTGGCGTGCCGGGCCGAGGGGCAGCCCGCCCCGCGGGTCGCCTGGCTGAAGGACGGGCAGCCCCTGGGGCTGCAGCCCCCGTCGCGCGCCCGGTGAGTCCCCCGGGGCAGCGCCGGCCCGGCACGTGGCAGGCACCGCTCCGACCGCGGCCAGGCCAGCCCAGCCCCACCCGTGCCTCAGTTTCCCCACCGGCAAACTAGTATTGCGAAGTGCACAGCGCTCCCCTGCTCCTCCAGCTGCTCCGTGCTCAGGCTGGGACTAGCAGGTCCTGGCTCTGTGCTGACCCGGATCATCCCGGGTTACATCCCGCTGTTCCCAACCATGCCATCACCCGGCTTAGGGGCTGATCTGGCCCTGTAACGTGCCCTGAGCGTGGGACCTGCAACCTCAGAGCATCTCTGTCCCCAAGCCCTGGGATGGCCGTGGGACGCGGCGGGTCACTGCCCTGGGCTCTCCCCGTGCAGGCTGGCTCCGGACGGCAGCTCTCTGCTCCTCGAGGGGCTCCGGGCCGCCGACGCGGGGGCGTACACCTGCCTGGCCCGAAACAGCGCCGGCGAAGACACGCGGCTGCACACGCTGAGCGTGCTGGGTGAGCGCGGCCGGGGCGCGCGGGGGGCATCGCCGCCGGCCGCCTGCCCCGCGCCAGCCCTCTCACCCGCTCTGCTCCCTCGCCCAGTTCCCCCCGCCATCGAGGGCGGCGGCGCGGAGGAGGTCCGCGGCGTCCTCGCCGGGCTGGTGACGCTGGAGTGCCAGGCGCGGGGCTCGCGGCCCCTGCAGCTGAGCTGGCTGAAGGACGGGCTGCCGCTCCGCCTGTCGCCCCGCGTCCGGCTGCTCTCGGCCGGGCGCACCCTCCGGTAAGCGGCCCCGGCGCCGGAGAGCTCTCGCCGGGCTGCCCGCCCTGCCGAGCCGAGCCGCGCCGTGCCGCCCCGCTGCAAGGAGCAGGAGGGCAAGCGCGGAGCTGACGCCTCCTCCTCTTCCTCGCTCCCGGCTCTGCCGACCGCCGCGTAGGATCTCTCCTGCGCAGGTTTCCGACGCCGGGCTCTACACCTGCGTCGCTGCCAACCAGGCAGGGGTGGCCGACCGCAGCTTCGTCCTGCAGATCCAGGGTATGGGGGAGCCGGGGGTTCACCGGGAATCTGGGGTCCGCAGGGGCGAGCGGGGTGGCGGGCGGCGGGCGGGTCCTGGGGCTGGTTTTACCTGCCCGGCGCAGCCCTGCGCATGCTGTCGGCTGCTGGGGTGGTCTCGTGGGCGGTGTAGTGAGGAAGGGCCAGCCTGAAAGCACGTAGGGAAGGGAGCCGAGGTGGTGATGTGTCCTCCTTCCCATCCGGGGTCACCCTGGTGGTAGACGAGCCCCTGCTGGGGAGGTCGACCTGCCTCAGGTAATTCCCAGGTATCCTGCAAGCACCTCCATGCGGGAGACCCGGCTTTGCTCCCCAGCCCCACTAATGCCCCCGGCTCCCTCCCAGTGCCCCCTGCGCTGGAGGGGACGCCAGAGAGCAGTGAGGAGCAGGCGGTGATGGCAGGCTCCGAGGTGACCTTCACCTGTGAAGCCAGCGGCTCTCCAGTGCCGGCGCTGAGCTGGCTGAAGGACGGCGAGCCCCTGGTGCTGCAGAGCACCGAGGGCTCGCGGCTGCACCTGGAGGCGGTGGGGCCGGCCGATTCGGGAGTTTACTCCTGCCGGGCTGTGAACGAGGCGGGTGAAGCCAGCAAGCACTTCCACCTGGTGGTGATGGGTACGTGTCATCTGGGAGAGGTGGCTGGCCGGAGGGAGCAAAGCACACCTTCGCACTCCTGTGGGAATTGCAGGCTGGCAGGCCCACGAGTTGCCAGCATCCCTCCACCACTGTTCATTTTTGGGAGCACCTAGGGGTTGAAAGCCCCTCTGCACCTTGCAGAGCCGCCCCATGTCGAAGCCCCAGCCCAGCCGGTTGAGCTGTCCATTGCTGCGGGTGCCCTGCTGGAGCTGACGTGTGTGGTCACCGGCGTTCCCATGCCCACTGTCACCTGGGAGAAGGACGGGCGGCTGCTGGCTGGGCCCCAGCTCACAGCTGGGAACGAGAGCACCCTGCGGATAGAGAGCACCGAGGTCATGGTTCCTCTTGCCTCATCTCCCCACTCCCCTTCTCCTTTTGCTTTTGGTGGGTTTCACCTCAATTTTCCATCTCTGGGTCTCTGGTAGGTGGCCGATGCTGGCTTGTACACCTGCCTGGCCACTAGCCCTGCTGGGGAGGACAGCAGGACCTTCCATGTCAGAGCCGAAGGTACTGCCACCCCAAAGGGGGAGGGGGCCGAGCACCATGGGGTGGGACCGGTGAGGTGGGCATGAAGCCTGGGGCATCCCGAGATGATTACGGGGGGAGTCTGGTGTGGAGTGCAGCGCTCCTGGGGAGCTGGGGGATGTGCCCAGCTCAGAGCAGGGTGTCCCCTGACCCGTGTGTCCCGCAGCACCCCCCAGCATCGCAGGGGCCGGAGAGACCCAGAGCATCGCCGCCCCGGCGGGAGGGCAGCTCACCTTGGAGTGCCCCGCGGACGCCGTGCCACCTCCCCACATCGAGTGGCACCGGGAGGGCTCCCCCCTGCAGGTGGGTGCGCTCGGGGCCAGCGGCGCCCGGGTGGTGCCACAGCCCGCCGCGCGCCAGCCCCATCACGTGGGGAAACGCCGCTGAAGGGGCTCTCTGGGGGCTGCTAGGAGGATGCTCGCACGCGGGTCCTGGCCGAGGGGCGCGTCCTGCAGATCCAGGTGCTGCTGGTGACGGACGGCGGGGAGTACAGCTGCACCGCCAGCAACGCGCTGGGGAGGACCAGCCTGAGCTTCCAGGTGGACGTTCACGGTGAGCAGTGCACCGACGCAGCGTCTAGCTCTGCCGGGGACACGCGCCGGCTCCATCCCCCTTTCGTGCAGGGATGCACGTTGCTGTGGGGCCTCCTATAGACAGGATAGTGGGAAAGGGGGAATTAGACATCGCCCAGCTCCAGATGCTGGTCTGGTCTAAATTTCTTCGTCCTCTGAGCTGTGTTTCTAACTGTTTCCCATCTCTCCCCGGCAACACTGCAGTGGCCCCGCAGATCCAGCCGGGCCCCGAGGCGGTGAGCGTGCCTGCCAACGGGTCGGCCGTGCTGCCCTGCGAGGCGGAGGGGTGGCCTGTGCCCCAGGTGACGTGGCGGAAGGATGGCCAGCTCCTGCCCCTTCACGAGAGCCCCAGGTACGAGGCTCTGCGGCGTGCGAGCCGGTTCTTGGCTGGCGCCAGCCTCTGTGTCCGCGGGCTTTGATGCGCCTGGAGCAGGGATGCTGCTGGCGAAGGGGAGCAGCCCGGCTGCGGAGAACCCCAAGGAGCCTAACGGGACTCGCTCTCCCTCCGGCAGGCTGCGGCTCCTGCCGGGAGGCTCCCTGCAGATAGACCCCGTTCAGGTCCAGGATTCGGGCAACTACTTCTGCGTGGCATCCAGCCCCGCCGGGTCTGACCGACGAGGCCTCGACCTGCAAGTCCTGGGTAGGTGGAAGAGCCAGCCGGATCCTCGGGGCTCAGCGGGCCCCTTTGAGCCTGGCTGTGCTGGATTCCTCCTGCACGCACCCTCCCTGCCACCCACCCGTGCCCCTCCAACGATGCGCCGTTGTCCTCGGCTCCTTGGTGCCCGGTGACCCCCGAGCTAACGACCTCCTCGTGCTCTTCCGCAGTCCCTCCCGCCATTGCCCCCGGGCCCTCCAACTTCACCCTGGTGGCCCAGCAGCCGGCCTCGCTGGCCTGCGAAGCCACGGGCTCCCCCGCGCCCCGCGTGACGTGGGAGAAGAACGGCCGCCCGCTGAACCCCCACCTCCCGCCCGGCGCCTACAGGTAGGGCGGCCCCGGCCGCGGAGCGTTCGCACTGCCGACGCGCGCTCTGCCCGCCGCAGGCTGCAGCCCTCGGGCTCGCTGCTCATCGCCAGCCCCGGCCTCCGGGACGAGGGGCGCTTCGAGTGCGTCGCCGCCAGCGCCGCCGGCGAGGCCCGCAAGCTCTTCCTCGTGTCCGTCCACGGTGAGCGCCCGGGGGGGCCGGCGGTCCCGTGCAAAGCCGCTTCCCTAAGGGCATTCTGCTGCGCGGGGCACGACGCGGATGTGCTTTGGCTCCCTGCTTTTGGTGGGATCCCCTCTAGCATCCGGGAGCAGGGCTGGGCAAGAGGGGACGCGGGAATACCTGCGCCCGCGCGCGCCGGCTCTGCTCCGGTGTCAGCCGCGCAGCCCGGCTCAGCTCCCTCTCCTGCCGCCCTCTCTAGTGCCCCCCACCATCGCTGACGACCTCGCGGACGTGGTCGTCGCCCGGCTGTCCCCCGCCGTCCTCACCTGCTACGCCTCCGGCGTGCCCCCGCCGGCGGTGTCCTGGAGCAAGGACGGGGCTCAGCTGGGGCGCCGCGGAGGGGGCTACCGCGTCCTGCCCACAGGTACGGGGGGCCGGGGCAGCGCGGCGGGGGGCCGGGCCGCCGTCCCCGTGCCTCCCCTCTGCCCGCCGTCTTCCCAGGCGCCTTGGAGATCGGGCAGGTGCTGCCTGCCCACGCCGGCCGCTACACCTGCACGGCGAGGAACGCCGCCGGCACGGCCCGCAAACACCTCCTGCTCACGGTGCACGGTACGGGGGGGCTGCTCCGGAGGCACCAAGGCAGGACCTTGGGGCATCTGGGCTCAGCCCGGGGGCTGGGGGAGAGGAACAGCACTCGGCAGCGTGTTCCCCATCTTCTGCTGCAGAGCCCCCCGTAGTGAAGCCCCTGCCCGGCATGGTGATGGTCATGGTCAACGCCAGCGTGGTGTTATCCTGCGAGGCGACCGGCGTCCCTCCACCGGTGATCACCTGGCAGAAGGAAGGCGTCAGCATTCCCAGAGGTGAGCTGGACCCCCAGAGCCCTGGCAGTCCCTGGGCGAGTGCAGCAGAGTCCTGGTGACGCTGCACTGCCTTCCAGCCCCTGTCCCTGATGGTGAGTTGGGTGACCGACCCGTGTCCTGGTGTGGTGCTGGGTGGCACTGCCAAGGATGCTTGCAGGAGGGGACATGTCAGCTCTGGTGACCACACCAGCCTCATTGCTTACCGGATGCCACCAAGGGCAGTCTGTGCACGTGCTGGCTGCTGGGACACTTCTGCAGGCAAAACCGTGTTGGTGCGTGGCCCGTTTGCGCACAGGCACGGCTGCTATCTCCTGGCCTTCATTCCTGCCCCGTTCCTGCAGGGCCTGGGTTCAAAATGCTCCCCAACGGGCAGCTGCACCTCCTGCGAGCCGCCGTGGAGGATGCTGGCATCTACCTGTGTGTGGCTGAAAACCCCTCGGGCACTGTCTCGGGGAGGACCAGGCTGATTGTGCAAGGTAAGGCTGCTGTCACGGCCCCTGCTTGCTCTCCTGGCTTCCTCCCTTCCACCTGGCTCCTTGCCTAGTGTCTATCAGGGTTGGGATCGTCTGGTAGCTGTCAGTCTGTCCCTGCCACAAGCATGGCTTTGCATAGGTGTTCAGGCCTCTGCCCCGCAGCTGGTTCCCTTGCCACATCGCTGTGCTACTCTGGTTAATACCCAGAACTGCCTGAGCTGCAAGGCGCGAAGCCTGCCCCCAAATCCCCCCCGAGCGCCGCCGGCTCTTGGCTCTGCCCGTTGCCTGCTGAAGGCTCTCTAGGGAAGGTGCCGGTGCACGCGATGCCCAGGACCGCCCCGAAGCTGGGCTGACGGCGCAGCGGGTCCTGGGCGCTGCTTCGCTGGCGGCTCGGGGCGCGGGGCCAGGAGCGCCGCATCCCTGCAGCAGCCGCGGTCCCTCTGCCTTCCCGCCCCCTCGCAGTGCCCCCGGCCATCGAGGCTGGCCCCGCAGAGCTGGCTGTGCTGGAGGGGCTCGAGGTCCTGCTGCCCTGCGCGGCCCGGGGCATCCCGGAGCCCCGCGTGTCCTGGAGCAGAGAGGGAGCCCCGGTGCGGGGCCGCGGCGCCACGGCCACCGTCCTGCCCTCCGGGGAGCTGCTGCTCAGGGACGTCCAGGTGAGCGTCGGCGCGGGCCCCTCCGGCGGCTACGCGTGCTGCAGAGGCCAGCGAGCCCAGAAAGAAGTCTTCTGGAGCTCGAAAGAAGGTCGAGGTCATCCTGTGCCTGCAGGGTCCCTCAGCCTGGGTTAGCAGGATTCGGTGTCGCTCGACGGCCCCGCAACCCTGACGGGGAGGGCGCGGGCGCCGTCCGCAAGAGGCGGCCGGACCCAAACCCTGACGCCTCGGGCTGTACCCGGAGGCCGGCAGAGCTGCAGCCGCGGCAGCCGGACGCGGCTCTCCCCGCGGCACGGATCCGAGCTCGCGCCCGCCCGCCTCGCTCCTCAACCCTCTCCTCCGCGCAGGAAGGGGATGCCGGGAGCTACTCCTGCACGGCGGCGAACTCGGCCGGGAAAGCCGTCCGCCGGCTCCGTCTCTCCGTCCTCACCCTCCCCACCTTCACCCGGCGGCCCGGGGACCTCATCCTGAGCCGGGGCGAGCGGCTGGAGCTGGTCTGCGCCGCGAAGGGCAACCCCGAGCCCCGCATCACCTGGACGGCCGACGGGCGGCCCGTCACCGGTGCGTGGGGGGCCGGGCGCTGGTGGGTTGGAGGAGGAGGATGCAGAGTGCGGAGGAGGAGCCCGTCCGAGGGGCAGCATCACTCTGGGGGGGCCAGTCCCCGCCGGCGCTGCGGGGGGCTGGGGGGGACCTGAGGGCGGCTTCTCCTTGCAGACGGCGTGTCGGAGCAGAGCGGCCGGAGCACGCTGCGGCGGGACGCCGTCACCCCGGCGGCCGGCGGGACCTACGCCTGCCGCGCCGAGAACAGCGCCGGCGCCGTCAGCGCCATCAGCGTCGTCCGCGTGCGGGGTAGGCGCCCGCCCGGGGTGGCCCCCCGGCCCTCTGCCCAGCCCTCCGCTTTCCCCCGAGGGAAGAGCCCGGCGCCTGCCGCGTGGAGCCCATTGGGGCCCGTGCCCTGCTGGGCTACAAAGCCCGGGGCACCGCGGGTGCCGCCGGCTCCGCATGCCTTCTCCTCCCCTTGAAGGAGGGCCCCCGAAACGCGAGCCGTCCCCCCGCCCGGGTGCCCCATCCCGGGCACCTCTCCTCCCCGCATGCGGGAGAGCCGCCCCTGCTGCTCCGCTCCCCTCGCTTTGCACCGCGTTTCGCGCTCCCTGCGCGAGCTCTGCTCTGCCCCGTCCTCCTCCGGCGCCCGCCCGTTAAACCCCGGTGTCCCGGGGGCCTTGCTGGGGCCGCGCCGGGTGCCCCACGCGCACGGCCGCTGGAGGAGCAGCCTGGGCTGCAGGGGGCCGTGCCCGGGGCTGCCGCGGGCCTCGCTCCGGCTGCTCGCAGCTCCGGCGAGGAGGTTTCTCGACACGGCATTTTTCCCCCCCTCGCCCTCGGCCCGGCAGAGCCCCAGCAGGTGCGGGGCAGCCTCGTCGGCGTCGTCAACGCCCGGGAGCTCGGCGTCGCCGCCCTCGCCGCCAGCGCACTGGACGACCCTCGCGCCGGCACGGCCGCCGTGCGCAGCAGCATCGGCAGCATCCCGGCCTCCGTCGGTGCGTGGCGGCGCGGACGCCTTCCCTCCGCCGCGGCGAGGCCCCCCACCTCGCTCCGGGGGGACGTTTGGGGGGAAAGAGGGAGACCGAACAAGCAGAAACGTGCTGCGAGCGGCCCCCCGGTTCCGTGCCCACAGATGAGGGGTGGCTGGGGGCCTCCGGGGACGGCTGCTCCCCGCTCCGGAGGGCGCTGGCTCCGCATCGATGCCTCCTCTCCTCCCGCTCCCAGGACCGCTGATGCGGGTGCTGGTGGCCGTCGTTGCCCCCGTGTACTGGTCCTTCGCGCACGCCGCGGGGGACGCCCGGAGCGGGTTCCTGCTCACCCAGGGCAGCTTCAGGCAGCGGTCGCAGGTGGAGTTTGCTACAGGTGAGGGACGTGGGGCTACGGGGAGCTGAGCTCGCCCGCCGGGTATCTGCGCCAGCCCCTCGGGGAGAGGCCCATGGCCACGGCGGGGGTTTAGGCTGTTGGTGTCCCCAGCTATTGGGTGCAGAAAGGGTTGAGAGGGGATGAGGCGTGCCCCAAGTTTCCCAGGGCTCCGGGTGCTGTCGGAGTTGAGGTGCGGGTCTCCTCGGGCTGTGCCTGGTGCTGGCGCTGCGAGGCAAAGCCGCGCTGGTGCCCAGCCGCAGCAGGGTTGCGGGCACGGGGCTCGGTGCTCTCTCCACCATCTCCCTTGCAAAAGTAACAGGAGTTTTGCGGCTCTTGCGCCTGGTCCTGGGTGGTTTAGCCTACGTATCCCCCCTGCCACTGGTCCCTGCAGGAGCTGGGGTTCGGCCCCACGCTGTCCCGAGCTTCGTGGCGGGGTCTGGAGCTGGCTGGGATCTTCCAAGCAGGAAGATCCTGGGCGGCCGCAGGTGGTGGGTGTCCCCTGAGCTCTACGAGCGTGGAGGTGAGGACAAGCTGCATGGGGAGGAGCTCAGGGGTCACACGAGGTTTAGCGGGAGAGCTGGAATTCATCGGTGCCGAGGAGCCGGGTATCTGCTAACCTGAGCTCGGGCTGGAGAGCCGGGTCTTGCGGGGAAGCCACGGGCTGCCGGTCACTGTGTCCCGCCCTGGCAGGGGAGCTCCTCCGCATCACCCACACCGCCCGGGGCTTGGACGCCGGCGGCGCTCTGCTGCTCGACACCGTGGTCAGCGGCTCCGTGCCGGAGAGCGTCGCCGAGGCCGCGGTGCTGCTGCAGGTGCCCGGGGCTGCCAGCCCCCTCCTCGCCCCCGCGGCTGGCGCCGTCTGGAAGGTGCCTCGCGTCCTGGGGGCACGGCGGGTACGCCAGGCCCTGATCCATCCCGCCGCCCGCTCTTTCACCAGGATTTCAGCGAGCGCTACGTCCAGACGGGCCCGGGGCAGCTCTACGGCGACTCGGTGCAGAGCTTCGTGCAGGAGGGGCTCCTCGCCCGCGCCCGCTGCAACCACAGCATCGAGTACGACCCCGCGCTGGGCCGGCAGCCGCTCCGGGTGCAGCACCTCCGGGCCAGGTCAGTCAGAGCCTCCTTCGACCCGGCCTCGGAGGAGCTTCTCTTCCAGCTCAGCGCCTCGCTCGATGCAGGTAACGAGGGGCCGGAGCGCTGCGGGATGGGGCGAAGGCGGCTGTTCGCGCGCCCGACGGCGGCGAAGGCCGCGTCCCTGCAGCGACGCGTTTCTCAGCCGTCTCCGCTTGCTTCCCAGGGGCGAATGGAGACGAGTGCCCAGCAGGATTTGTCCTGGGTCCTCAGCAGCTGTATTGTGTCGGTACGGACCCTTCCCTGAGGGCTGGGGGCGCTGGGTTGGCTTCTGGGTCCCCCTCGGGGCCGTGTCCCTGCGTGAGGCTGGCCAGGGGACGCAGGTGCACCGTGCGTCTTGCTGGGTGGGGTGGGGGGAGTATCCCCCCGTCTCGTCTCCCCCCCCCGTCTCGTCTCCCCCCCCCCCCCGTCTCGTCCCCCCCCCCCCCCCCCGTCTCGTCTCCCTGGCCACGACGCAGGAGCAGCTCTGGAGTAAGCACGGAGACTTTGCCCTTTGCTCGAGCCATCCACGAACGTTTAAGCGCGTGACGGCGCGCGCCCTTGCAGGGGCCGCGGTGTCCCCCCGCGCGGGGCCCGGGGCCGCCTGGCGCAGCTGCGGCTCTCCGGACGCTCCCTGGGTGCCCGGCCCGCGGCACCCACCGGCGCGGCCTCGTCCCCCTGCCTCCCGCCCCCCCCCCCCCGACTCTGCTCCCCAGATGTTGACGAATGCGCCCGGGGCTCCCACGGCTGCCGCTACCGCCAGGTCTGCGAGAACGCGCCCGGGACGTATCGCTGCGCGTGCCCTCGCGGCTACCGCTCGCAGGGCGCTGGCCGGCCGTGCTTGGGTACGAGCCGGGGTCTGAGCCGGGCAGGCTCCTGCAGGGGACGGGGCACGTGCGCGGGCGCGGGGCGCTGTGTCCCGGCCGCTTCCCGGCCTCGGCTTCCCCATCCAGCTGCAGCTCGCTGGCTCTTTCCTCCACCAGACGTGGACGAGTGCCTGCAGGTTCCTCGGCCGTGCGCCTTCGAGTGCCGTAACCTCCCGGGCAGCTACGCCTGCCTGTGCCCGCCTGGCAGAGCCCTGCTGCCGGACGGCACGGCCTGCGGCGAGCCGGCGGCGGTGGCGGGCGGCAGCCCCCCCGGACCCACCCCCGGGCGCCGGCTGCGGCCCGGCGGCCGCCTGCGGGACGCGTCCCTCCACGCCCGGCTCCTCGTGGGCCGCGGGGGGCCGGCGCCGGGGCTCGGCGTCCAGACCCCCTGCCCGCCGGGGTTCGTCAGGAGGAACGGCGCCTGCGCCGGTGAGCGCCCGCGGGTGCGGGCCGGGCGGGGATCGCTGCTGCCGCGGCAGGGCTCTGCAGGGAGCTCGGGGGCCCCGTCGTGCCCAGAAAGCCGGGGGCCCCCTCGCTCCCCTCCCTTTCCTGCCCCATCTCTTCCCCGGGCCTGGGGTCTCCCTGGGCTCGGTCGCCGGAGCGGAGGGGTGGATTTACCCGTCTCCTCCCTGCAGACCTTGACGAGTGCCAGATGCTGAACCAGTGCCAGCACGAGTGCAGGAACAGCGAGGGCAGCTACCGGTGCGCGTGCCCCGCCGGGTACCGGCTGCTGCCCAACGGCCGGACCTGCCACGGTCAGTCGGAGCCCCCGTCCCTCGGGCTGTGCCCCGCGGCGCGGCCCCGGCCCCCACGGGGACCTGGGTTTCACACTCTTGCCTTGCAGGCTGTGCCCAAACCCAGGCTGTTTGTGCCTGCGGAGCAGCCTCAGGGTCGCTCCTGGGCTCAGCGCCCGTTAAACACCCCAGCCTCCGTGCTGTGCTGGGTGCTTTTGCGTTCTTGAGTCCAGGCAGTGCAAACAAACAAACCCCAAAGCATGCAAAAAAACACGCTGAAAAAAATGCAGTGCTTTTGTACCCCAAGTGCCAAAGCATCCCCGACCCCGCTCTGCCCACAGACGTGGACGAGTGCGCCGAGGGCGCGAAGCGGTGCAGCGCCGGGCAGCTCTGCTTCAACACCCGCGGCGGTGCCCAGTGCGTGGAGGCGCCCTGCCCGGCCGGCTACCGCCGCGGCTCCAGCCCCGGGTGAGTCGGGGCCGCGGGTGCCCGGCCGGGGCCCTTTCCCCGGGGCCGTCCCGGCTCCCGCTGACCCGCCGGCTCCCGCGCAGGCTGTGTTTCCGCCGCTGCGCGCCGGACTGCGGCTCCGGCAGCCCCTCCACGCTGCAGTACAAGCTGCTCCCGCTGCCCTGGGGCGTCGCGGCCGGCCGGGACGTGCTCCACCTGGCCGCCTTCTCGCGCGGGGCCGCCCTCCGCAACGGCACCCTCTTCACCGTGCTCGAGCGGGAGCCCGGCGCCCCCTTCGCCCTGCGGGACGAGGGCGGCCGGGGCGTCGTGTCCACCCTGCGCCCGCTCCGCGCGCCCGGCACCCACCGGCTGGCGGTGCAAGCCCTGGCTCTGGGCGGGCAGCGGGCGCGCAGCGTCTTCGTCATCCTCATCTCCGTCTCGCCCTACCCCTACTGACGCGGGCCGGGGGGCCGGCGGCCAGGGATGGGGGCAGCCCGCGGCCACCCGCTGCGGGGAGGGGGACGCGCGGGGCGCTCCGGCGTTAACCGCGTAGTATCACTTTCACATCCTTACGTTCAGTCATTTTTCTTTAATTCGCTTGTTTTCTCTGCGCAGTTATTTATTTGTTCTCGCTCTCAGTAAAGGTGTTTTGTGAAAAAGCAGTGGCAGCGTTTGAAGAAAGCGGCGGTGTTCAGCCGTCAGACGGGACTTTCGGACGTTGGGGGGGGGGTTGCCTTCCCCCTTCCCCCTTCCCCCCTGCCCCCAATGCTAGCCTGGCCTTTTCCTTGGTCCCTGGGATGTGGACACCTCCCCGCGCGGCCTTGGACCGTAAGAGGAGACGGTCTGCTCGGGGCAACAGCGAAGGGCCGACGTCCGGCTTGCAAAACCCTGGGGGCCCGCAGTCCGCGGGAGCCGGACGGGGCCTCTGTGCACGGGGCCCAGGCGGAGGCCGTTCCCCAAAGCCGTTCCCAGCCCCACCGCGGGCGCAGGGGTGCTGCCTGCCCCCCGGTCCGCGTTACCTGCTGGGGGGGGGGGGCTCTGGCTGTGCCCGCTTTGCTCTGCAAAGCTGCCTCTGGCTGGAACCCCCCCCCCCCCACCCCGGGGGACTTGAAGCTCACGGACGCTGGAGAAGTCCCATAGGCGAGCCGGGACCGGCCGGGCCCGCGGCGCTGGTGCCCACCGCGGTGGTGGCACAGTGGCTCAAGGTGGGTGGCCTTGCAGCCCACGGGTGCTGGCACCCCCCCGGTGCTGCAGCCGGGTGCAGAGGAAGGGGGACGGGGAGCCGCGGGTGACGGCAAGCCCCGGGGGCACCCGGAGCAGCTCCGTAGGGAGCCGGCACTGGGCGAAACCGCCGTCCCAGCTCCACTTTCCGGGGCGCTGCTGGGGGGGGGGGGGGGGCGTGCGGCGCACGGCCCCAGGGTGCTGACAGCCCCAGGCGGGGACAGTCCCCCGGCGGCTCCGCCTGCCCACGCCTGGCTATAAGGGAGGAGGAGGAGGAAGAGGAGGATGCTCCGGGCGCTGGACTGCGCGGCAGAGGCCAGCCGGGCACCGCGGGTCCCTGCACGCAGCGGGTGAGCCGGGACGCGCCGCCGGCAGGGTGGGCACGGAGGGGCCAGCGCGGCCCCGGCCGCACCCAGGGAGGAGGGGAGCCTTTGCCGGGTGCGGGGGGACCGGTCCCCTGCGCCGTCCCCTCCCCGTCCCCCCCCCCCCCAAACCTGGGTGCTGGGCAAGGGCCAGTGCGCTCGGACCCACCGGCCTGCGCCTGGGTCGGGTGCTGCGAGCCGGAACCCCGGCTGGCACCCCAGCCCCTTCCTCGGGCCGCTCGATGGGGAGGGGGCTGCCGTGGCCAACGCCGGTGCTGTCGGCTGCCCCGGCTCGGCCGCGCTCCGCCGGGCGCGGGCTGCTTCTCCAGGCGCGCTGGGGAAGGCATTTCCACCACTTGCTAAAGTTTCAAAGTTTTTCTTGTTTTTTTCTTTCCTCTTTTACTTTTCCTGCGTTTAAAAACAAAAGCATAGTGTTTGCTCCAGCTCACGAGGAAACGGCTACGGAATAACAACCAGGGCTGAGAAAGTCCCCAGACCTTCCCTTGAGCTGTGTTTTGTTTGCTTTGATTTATTACCATGCAAGTCCGAGATTTCAGGGCTCTCCCTTCCCGGGCAGGCGGGCTTGGCACGAGCCCCGTTTCCGGAGCTGGGACCGCCGGAGCCCGGCCCCGGTTCCCTGCACCTTCCCGGGGCCGTGGCGAGGCGGCTCGGGGCTCCGCACCGCCGCTGACCACCGCGCGGAGCAGCCTCTCGGCTCCATCCAGAGCTCGCTTTTTTTTGGGTGCTTGGGGACCCTGCGCTAAATTTCCCACTGGCAAATCCAGGCTTCGTCTGAGCAGCCGGAAACGGCGGCTTTTCCTCTAACCGCCTTGGCGGCTGATGGGCAGTGCGTGAGCCGAGCGCGCCGGTTCTCGGAGCGGTTTAGCCGGCGGCAGCGACAGAGGTGCTGCAGGAGGCGGAGGGGGACCCAGTTTTGCGGAAGAGGGAGGGTGAAGGAGGGAATTTCCCAGCAAGATGCGGCCGGCGCAGCGTCACGGCCGGCCTGGCCCCTTTCGGGAACCCAAGTCTACCTTCCTGTAAACGCCCGGCGGAGGAGAAGGGAACTGCTCTGCCCACGCCCCGAGGGCGCGGGGAGGCCGGTTGCACAAGGCGGGCCGGTCGTGGGGCGCTCCGCAGCCCAGGGCGAGAGGTTTGGGGCACCGAACCGCTGCCGGCCGCTCCAGTTTCGGGGCAGTCGGACCCCTTTGCTCTTCACCAGTGAGGTGGGTTTGGCTCAGCGGCGCGCCGGGGAGCGGGGCCAGCTCCAGGCTGCGCGGGCTGGGTGCAAACGCATCCCAGCTGCGAAAGGCGTCCCGCTGGGGCGCCGCGGCCCCCCGGGAGCTGCTCCCAGAGCTGGCCCTGCTTGCGAAAGCAGGCGCAGGATCCTGCTGACTTGGCAGCTCTGGGAAAACTCACTGGGGACGGGATTTAGCCGGCTCTGCCGGGCGCCTTCCCTGGCCAAGGGTCAGCTGGCACCACGGCGCTGGGGCTCTGCGGCTTCGCAGCCCGGCCGGGGAGCTGTGGGGCAGCCCTTTGGGGCCAGGGGAGCCCAGAGCCCCTTCCTGCGGTGGCCCTGTGCCTCCCTGGCACCGGCTGGAGTCCTCGGCGAGAGGGTGAGGGGCACCCAACCCCTCTCGCGGGGGTTTCGTGCCGCCCGTTGGGCTGCAGCGGTGCGATTTGTAATAACCGTTAGGTGCTCGTCACAGAGTTTGGCTCTGGGGTGGGGATCGGGGCTGGACTATGCCTGCTTGGGGATGCAGCCGAACGCACCGGGCTACCCTGCGAGCGGCCGGGGGCCGGCGCGGGGCGGCTGGCTCCTCCGCGCCCGTCGGGTCGTGCCCGAGCGCGGCGGCGGCGGCAGCGCCGGCTGCGTCTCCGCCGTCCCGCGCCGCCGGCTCACCTCGGCTTTGCAGGGCGCTTGCGGATCGCGGCAGGGAGAGCACTCCGGCGTCGCCCCCCTCGGAGCGAAGGTAGGAGCACCGCGGGGGCCGAGACGCCGTGGCTTTTCCTATTTCCCCCCAACCCCTTTGCTGTTCCTTGCAGGTCCCCCGGGGAGGAAACGGGGGCGTTCGGACCCGCGGGTGCCCCCGGTGCGGCGGCGAGCCCCAGCCTGCAGTTTGCTGCGTGCTTCTCCCTCCCCAGGCGCAGATGCTCCCAGTGGGGAAGGGAAGGGGCTCGGCAGGGCCCTGGAGGCTCTGCAGCACCTTAACGAGTTACAGCGTTACAGCGCGCTGGGAGCCTTAATTAGCGCTTGTCCCAGGTCGGGCTGCACTGTTAACCCCTCCTTCGCCTGCGGGAGCAGCCGCCGGCCCCCGGCGCTCCATCCCCGGGGCTCCGGCTTCTCACCTGCCGGCCGCGCGCTGCCCGGGCGATCTGTGCGCGCGGCCCAGACGCTGGGGCGGGTTTCACCGCGGGGGCTGCAGCGCCCGAGAGCCTCTGCGGCCCCCCCCCCCGTCGACGGAGGGGCCGTGGCGGGCGGCCCCGACGCTGGCACCTTCCCCTCGCCTCCCCAGCGCCATGGCCGAGCGCAAGGGCACCGTGGTGCTCGCCTACAGCGGGGGCCTGGACACCTCCTGCATCCTGGTGTGGCTGAAGGAGCAGGGCTACGACGTGGTGGCCTACCTGGTGAGCCCCGGCGCCGAGCGAGCCCGCGAGCGCAGGCTGCTCGGCAGATGCCCCGTCCTGGCCTGGGCTCGCGTTTTGGGGCCACCTTTCAGGCTCAGCCTTGGTTTTTCTCCCTTCCAGGCCAACATCGGGCAAAATGAAGACTTTGTAGCGGCGCGAAAGAAAGCGCTGGCCCTGGGGGCCAAGAAGGTAACGCCGCCCCTTCCTCGGGGCACTGAGCTTCCCCGTTCCCGCGGTGGGGCCAGAGCCTCCCGGGGGAGGGAGGAGGGAGCCCTTTTCTAGAGGTTTTTGCGCCAAAGCCACCTAGAAAAGGGGAGATGATTTCTTGCTCCCAACCTTGGGTCATAACGTTCATTGCTGCAATAAATCAGTGCTTTGCTGGGAGAGATTTTTTGCCCCGTTCCCTCTACATACACAGTCAAATTTGGGAAGGTGTCGGGGGCAACATGGGATCTCCCCAGCTCTCTGGGGCCGGCGCCGTCTCCAAAGACCCTCCCGTCGCGGGCGTCTCTCTGCACCGGCAGGTCTACATCGAGGACATCAGCAGGGAGTTCGTGGAGGAGTTCATCTGGCCGGCGGTGCAGGCCAACGCGCTCTACGAGGACCGGTACCTGCTGGGCACCTCGCTGGCCCGGCCCTGCATCGCCCGCAAGCTGGTGGAGATCGCCCAGAAGGAGGGAGCCCAGTACGTCTCGCACGGTGCCACGGGCAAGGTGAGGATGGGCTGGGGGGACAGCGGGCCGGGAGCTCGCCGGAGGCAGCGGCGGAGCCTTTAATAGGGTTTGCCGCAAATCCGGGCGGCTCGGCCGCGTTTCAACACTTCCTCCGGGCGCCCGGGCCGTCCGCGACGCCCTTTCGCTTCCCCGGCTGCGGGCGGGAAGGGCTGCGGCGCGAGGCCGGGGTCGCCCGCAGCACGGGGAATTTCCCGCTTTCGACGTGCTGGGCGCAGCCGGAGCCGCTTTTAGGGCAGAGCCCCGGGAGCAGGCCCCCGCCGGCGGCTGTGCGCGGGGCGCGGCAGCCCCCGGCCTCCCCTGCTCCCTGGGGATCAGCGCCGTCCCCGCCGTCCCCGGCCTTGCCGGCAGGGCTGACGATTTGCCGCTAGAGGCGGCCAGAGACCGCGGAAACGCTGCCAGGGGCACAAGCGCCTGCACGGGAGAGAGGGGAAACGCCGGCTTGTTCCCTTCTTAGGCGCCCGCCTCCCGCGCCCACCCCGGTGCCACCCAAGGGCGCTCCCCGAGCCCCTTCCCCTCCGCTCGGCGGCCGCTCGCCAGGGCACCCTCGCGCTGCCCCCCGGCACCGGCGTCCCCCGCAGCCGGGGAGCCCGCGGAGCGGGCAGGGACCGCGGGAAAGCCGGCCCGGCCGCGCGCCCCCCCGGCCGAGGCCGCGGCACCCCGGCCACGGCCCATCCGAGGCGGCCCCGCTGCGGGAGCGGACGGGCTCGTTCTGGGCCCGCGAGGGGAAGGAGCGGACGCGTCCGCGCGTGCAGCAGTCCTGGGGGACTTTTTGGCCCGGCAGTAAACGCATCCTGCGGGCTGGGGCCCGGAGAAGGGGGGGGGGGGGGAGTCCGTGCGCCCCTCGGCACTGCTGCGAAGTCGCCTTTGGCGAGCGCTGTTCCTGCGGGAGGGCTCACAACTCCCAGGCTTGCTCCTCTCCCAAGTACGGGGCCTCGTTAGCACGGGCCAATTAAGATAAAGGAGGTTCGGCTCTATTTAACGAGTTGCTGCTGCTTCTCGGGTGCTGGTCTTCCTCCTGCCCTGCCCGCTGCCTTCGCGCATCCCCTGTCGTGCCGGATCCGGGCGGCTCCGAGCGCGGGCCGAGGGGAGCCGGGCCTCCGCCGCTTGCCCGCTTCTCTCCGGTCCTTCCCGTGCCTCGAGTGCTCCTTCCTCAACCGGCTCCCACCCGTCTTGCAATTTCTCCCCCCCCCCCCCCAACCCCGAGCGTGTCGCCCGCCTGTGTTTCAGGGCAACGACCAGGTACGCTTCGAGCTCTCCTGCTACGCTCTGTGTCCCGGCATCAAGGTAAGGTGCCCAGGCGAGCACGCCAAGCCGGGAGCCGGGCCCTGCGCGGGTCTGGCCCTAGGTTTTGGGGTGGGGAGGGGACAGGTTTTTATTTTATCTTATTTTTTTGCAGGGAGATAAAATTTTGGTGGGTGGGAGAGCAGCGCCCAGTGTCACCTCAGCACCCACGGGGAACCCTGGACTCCCAAAGGGGGCAAAAGAGGGTTTCCAGGGGGCTGGGGGGCGCGGAGGTAGGAGGAAAAACAGGAGAAACATGGTGCGGTGGGAGGAGGGCTCAGCCCGGGGATGAAGGCTGCCTGTCCTCATCCTCCTGCCCTCCCCCCAGGTCATCGCGCCGTGGAGGCTGCCTGAGTTTTATCGCCGCTTCCCAGGGCGCCGCGAGCTGATGGGCTATGCGGAGGTAGGAGATGGCACAGGTTTTTCTTCACTTTCCTTCTTTTTATTTTTTCCTTTTGTTTTTCTCCCCCCCACCCCCTTTCTAAAAGGCCCATAATTACCTGGCTGCTAATTGTAACCCGCTTCCCAAGGAACCGGTCCCGGCTCGCTGCCTTGCCTAGCAGACAAAAGCAGATACGCTCCCTTTTGTTGTCCCTTCCTTTTTGAAGTACAAGTTGCAATAAAACATATTACAAGTTTTGCATCAGGTTCCTTAAGTGCCCACCAGGGTACCTTTCTTTTTTAGCGACTTCACGGAAATGCTTGACAACTCGGCTCAATCAATCAAAAGGGAAAAGGCAGCGCTGTGCATAAACCAGAAAATTGCCTCGGGTTTTTAAATAGCTGCCGTCTCGGCGGCCTGGGCGAGACGCGGGGAGGCGAGGCGGCGGGCGCGCGGCGCTGCCCGGGCCGCGTGGAGCCGCCGCGGCCCGGCAAGGGCGCCGCGAGCGGCGGGTTGAGGATTGCGTTTGCCATCTGCTGTTTTATCGCAAAGGGGCGAGTTTACGAGAGCTTTCCATATGTTGCCAAACAAATTGGCGGCTAGGAGAGCTCTCTAAGAGCGCCGTGTTTTTATTATACGGAAAATGGAACATGTGTTTTGGGAGTTTTTCTAATTTGGACAAAAAAAAAGAAAAAAGGAAAAAGGGAAAACAAAGTGGGTTGGGGCCCTGTTCGAAGAGAAAAGGTTGAGGGTTTTCGAGACATCTTGGCCTCTGGTTATGCTCAGCCTCACCGGAAAGGGAGGCTCCTTTCCGTGCCCCGGAGGGGTAGACGTGGCAGCCGGGTCCGTGCAGCGCCTGGACGCGCTCGCCCTGCCCACTTGCTCCTCGGGAACGCGAGGATTGGGTTCCTGCAGGTCAGCGCCGGCGTCTTGGGTGCAGATTTGAGTATTTCCGCGACCTTTGCAAGGGGGTTTGGTGCCTGCGGCCAGACCCAGCCTTGCTCCTGCAAGAGGGGCTGCAGCGGTGGGTTAGGCGAGATCGAAACACCTTAGTGCAAAAGGTGAAGGTCTCCTGGGTGCTCCTGCGGGACAAGTCATCGCTCCGGCAGAGCGAGGCAAGATGATGCTAATCAGGGTTTTGCCCTGAAAATGAATCCCCCCCCCCACACACACAACTGGGGCACGCGGGGCTGCAGCGAGGCTGATGTGTGCACGCAGAGGAGTTCGGGAGCTTGGGCTTCCTGGGGAGCTGCCGAGAGAGACGATGATCCAGACTGGAAATCAGATTAATCGGGGTCTATAAGTCGTGATCCTGGGTGTGCTTGGGTCTGAAAGAAGCTCCTGTAAGTCTCGGGTGAGATGGGTGCGGGGGAAGGTGTGAGAGAGCCCCTCAGCACGAACAGGGCCGAGCACGAATTGTTGCCGCCTCGCTGAGAGCCGCTTCCCTTCTGCCTGCAGGAACGCGGCATCCCGGTGCCCGTGACTCCCGAAACGCCCTGGAGCATGGATGAAAACCTCATGCACGTCAGGTGAGAGCCCCAGCCCCAGCGGGGGCGAGCGCCCACAGCCCGCGGTCCCCGTCTCCCTCCTCTCGCTGCGCTGCCGCGTCGGCACTTTGCCCCTTTGGAAAAGCCAGGGGGGATCCCGCGATCCCGTGATGCGGCGCGCAGCGCCGGCCCCGAGCTCCCGCCTTGCTCTCGAAGGCCGCCCGGCCGCGTCGGCTGTGCCGGGGCCCGGCGCTCCCTCCGCGCGATGCCGGCGAGAGCCCCGGGAGAGCAGCAGGGCGCGTGTACCTCCGTGCCGCGCGCTCTGCCCGGCGGAGCGCGGCACCGCGGCGGGGACGGCGCGCGCCGGCGGCTGCAGCCACCTCGCGCTCCCTCTCCTCTCCTCTGCTCCGCAGCTACGAAGCCGGCGTCCTGGAGAACCCCAAGGTAAGCCGGCCGCGGGGGCCCCGGGCTGCCCGTGGTTTTGCGGCCTCGTTTGAAATCCCGCGGCGGAGGGAAGGGCCCGCCGGCGCGGCGACCCCCGCGGAGGAGCGAGCGTCGCGGGGCGAGCTGAAGGCGCAGCTAGGCAGGCGCTTGCGCCGGAGCGGCGACGGAGGGCGTTCGCGCTGGCCCCTGCCCTCGTCCCTCCGCCGCTGCCGAGGTCGGTGGCTCGGAGAAGGCTTTTGGCTGGAAAGTTGCCCCCCGCCTCCCTTTGCGCCCTGGGAAAGGGGGGGGTGCGTATTAAACCCCCCTCTGCATGGAGCCGCTCAGCAGCGTTCAGGGCTGCCAGCGCCCGCGGGAGCCGGCCGGGTGCAAGCTCTGCCCGGTGCCCGCGGGTGCGTGCAGGAGCCGGGCTGGAGGTGAGCTCTGCCCGGTGCCCGCGGGTGCCTGCAGAAGCCGGGCTGGATGTGAGCTCTGCCGGGCACCTGCCGGAGCTGTGCCCGTGGGAGCCGGGTGGGCGCAAGCTCTGCCCGGTGCCCGCGGGTACGTGCAGGAGCCAGGCTGGAGGTGAGCTCTGCCGGGCACCCGCCGGAGCTGTGCCCGTGGGAGCCGGGTGGGCGCAAGCTCTGCCCGGTGCCCGCGGGTGCCCGGTGCCTAACGGGGTGCTCGGGGCCGCCTGCCTGGTGGCCCCTGTCTTTCCAGTTCATGCTCGGGCGGGTGGGCAACGCTTGGGAGAGCTGCTCAAGCTATCCATCATCAGCGCTAATTAGGCAGCGGGGGAGAGGGGGGAGGCAGGGCGAGGAGCCGGCCGGCGCGCAGCGGCCCGCAGCCCTGCCGCTGCGTGCACTGCGCTGGGGACGGAGAAGGGTCTGGCTGCCCTCTCGCCCCTGTCCGGGGGGCTGCCAGGTGGGCAGGGGCCGTTTTACGCCTCGCAGAGCCCCCTCGGCGCTGCGCCCCTGGGCATCAGCCGCCCCGTGTCCGTCTGGGGCCGCCTCTGCGGGAGGCGGTGCGGGGACGGGGTTTGCACGCCAGCAGCCTAAAAAAGCAGGGAATGACCCGTGCCCTTCCCAGGGGGCACCGATCCGTGCCGGGTGCTGCCCTCTGCGCCCTGCTCCCCATGCTGCAGCATCTCCGCTGCCGGCACCCTGCCTCGTCCCCGGCCAAAGCCAGCTTGGAGAGCCGGGCCAGTCCAGCACAGAGCGGACCAGTTGGCCGAGCCCTTTTCGGGGCATCCTTTAGCCCCCGGGGTGCCGGAGGCCGACGGCTCCGGGGCCGCTCTCGTGCCCTTCGGCAGCAGCGCCGTCGCCGTCCCCTCCGGAGCCGGGCGGGGGAGCTGGGCCCGGGGCGCCGGGCGCGGAGCGGGCCTCGGGAGAGCCCGGGGCTCGGAGCGCGGCGCGGCCGCCCGCCCCGGAGCGCCGAGACCTGCCAAACGGCGGGATTTGAAAGCAGATGGTTGAGCTATTTTCTGCCTCTGTGAGGCCCGATTGAAGGGCAATGAGGCAGCTAATGCGGAGAAAGATAGAAATTTACTTGCTTTAACTTCATATGGCACTCTGAAAGAGTTCATTCAGTCCCGGGCACAACAATATCAGCCGGATGAATAAACCATTTGCGGCATCGATAGCTCTGCATCATGGTTTACTTCATGGACCATTTGCTTCCAATTTCTTCTCTTCTTGCCCCGTTTTTCTTGCTTCTTCCCCCCCCCTCCTTCCACACACTCTTCCTTTTTTTTTCTCTCTCTCCTTTCCCCCCCTTCCCTCTCTCGCTCCCCTTGAAAGATGACATTGCAGGACCAGCCCCCCTGCGGGGCCGGATAAATAGAAGGCATTGATACACTGCAACAAACTATTTGTCATTTGAACTGTGCTTTTAGGAGAGAGAATAAAAAGAGGACAGACTCGCCCCGTAATGATGGAATGCAAGCCAAATGTCACTTTTATTTCTATTTAGTTATTTTATTTAATAGGGGTTTTCATAGTTGCCTTAGAAAATTGGAGACTGCCTGACTTTGACTTCCAATGTTTAGTAAAGAGTTTTTAATGCTTTCTGTTTTTTTTTTCTCTCCTCCCCTCCCTCCCCCAAACCTCATCTTTTCTTTCAAACTCAAAGTTTTTCATCATCTCCAGTGGGTTTGTCTGGTTAATAAATATGATCAGGGCTAGGAGAGGCCAGATGCTGTCGAATCGAAATCTGCAGCCCATGTAACGCGCGTGTGTGTGCGGGTGCTGGCGGGGGGACGTGTGTGCACGCGCGTGCTGCTTAAATACAGGCAGAGGGGCAAAGGTAAAATCGAGCCAAGGATGCTTTTGGTGGCATGCACGTGCTTGCACGGATGGGTTTTGGGAAATAACCCTGGAGCGTTTGCGTTTCCCCCGCGCGGAGGTTTAGGCAGGGCTGCGCCCGGGCTGGCGCTGGCGGGGAAGCGGCTGCCGTCGCCCCGCTCCCTGCGGGAGTTTCTGTGCCCCGGGCTTCGCGGCGCGGCCGGAGCGGGAGCCGCGAGTCCCGGGGGCGCTGTGGGCACCGGCAGCTCACGGGGTGCGCCGGGGCGAGGGCACCGCGGGGGCCGCGCCGGGCTGGATACCCGCAAACCGGGACCGGTTGGTTTTGGCTATTTATCGGACAGAAAAATTGAAGTTTTTACTACAAGAAGTTTGTTTCCCTGCTTTGAATTTTAGATGAAAACTTTTGCAGAGAAACTAATTTTCTCATTAAAAAAAAAATCTAAAAATATTTTTGAAAGCAATCACATTTTTTTTTAACTTGTTTTCTACCTTGGTCTTTTTTCTCACTGGAACAGAAGAGAAGGGGGGCAAAAGCGAAAGGAAGAGAGTTTATATTTTAAAAAGGCAGAGCGAAGCAGGGAAGCACAGGGCAGGCTGCGCGCGGGAGCCCTTGGGTGCTGGCAGAGCTCCCAGCCGCCCGGAGGTGCCTGGGGCTCCAGCTCGCAACCGCTGGGGTTTTGTGGGAAAATGCTAATTTATTATTATTTGCAAGAGAGGATCAGTTTGGAGAAGGGCCATGGTGTGTGATGTTTGAGTGTACAGGTGCTTCCCATTGCCAAGGCTTCCCAGCGGGGGGGTCCTGGGGGCGGAAGCTGGCGGGGTGTTTTTGGGGCACATCTTTTGGTTTGTGCTGCCGTTGGCATGGTGTTAAACCAGAAAATGGCAGAGTGTTCAGCCCAAAATGGAGCCGTTCGAAACTATTGACCGGTCCAGATTAAACCAAGGGAAGAGTTTTCCTGGGCTGTCCGTTCCGAAAAGGATAGCTTTTCTTTTAAAACCTCCTGATTTTGGAAAACATGGAGAGATTGTAGGGCCAGCACAAGCGGCTTTGGCCCAGCTCTACCGTTACGATGCATGCCAGGGTGTCAGGAAGCTTTTTTTTTTTTTTCCTCTTTTTACCTTCTTGCACGTACCGCGGGGGATGCCGGCAGGCGCTCTGCGCCTCCGTGTCCCATTAGACACGCGCGTTTGCAAATGATGGGCTGAAAGCGTTTCAGGGCCACTGCGTGCCGTCGCATCCGCGCGCGGGTGTCGCAGGGGGGCCGTGCTAAATTGCAAAGCTCGCTCGGCATTTTGCTTTCCGGGACGGAAAGCCTATTTTTTTTTTCTTCCTCTTCTGGTACGTGCTTCAATTGTGGCAATTCACTGTTGTCACCTGAGCTTCCACTGGCCCAGCTCTAAAAGAGATAAGATAGCTTTTTCCTACAAATCTGGAAAATATACATAAAGGTTGATGTGTTCTGAAATGGGTTTTTGCTTTGTTGCTCTATTTTCCCCCCGTGTGTATTAACCTCGAGGACACCGTGAAAGAGCCCATGCGACTAGAGCACCTGCTGGGGTCAGGCCTCGTCATTAGTTTTTTCGGTCGGCGCGGAATAAAGCTGGCCTCGGCGGGAGCGTGCGTGCGTGCGCCCGGCCTCGCTCCGCCAAAGTCGCACTTTTTCCTGCCTGACTTGCTTCCCCGCAGCTATTCCACCTCCAGCTGTGGGGGCGTCGAAGGAAAAGATGAGATCAAGTTGAGGGGAAAAATTGTCTGATTTCTCCAGCGCTTTGTTCCCGGGGCCCCGGTGGGCTCCGGCGCGCCTTCGTGCCGGGCAGCCGGCCCGCGGTGGGATTTGGCTGGCGGGCCGGGCCGGGTGTCCCGGGGGGCGGGCAGCACGGTGAGCGCGGTGGGGGTTTCGGGGTGCCGTTCCCGCGGGGCTGGGGGACGCCGTGCCCAGGAGCCACCTTCCCTCTTCTCTTCCCCCACCAGAATCCGGCTCCCCCCGGACTCTACACTAAGACCCAGGATCCAGCCACCGCTCCGGACACCCCGGACACGCTGGAGATCGAGTTCAAGAAGGGTGAGCGCTTGCTTCGAAGCCACCTTTTTTTCCCCGGCGGGGATGCCGGCGGGCCGCGCGGCGGGGGCCAGACCTTCCTCATCCTCGCGGGCACTTCCCTGTGCGCGGGACCCCGGGGTGGGGGCCGTCTCCCGTGGGCCCGGGGCGCCTTCCCGGCCGCGGCGGGGCACCGCCGGCCTGAGCAGCGCTGCTCCGTGTTAACGATCCTCCCGGAGGACGAGGACGCCCTCCCCTGCGCCCCCGCCCCTGCCAGCCCCTAGTTAATTTATTTGAAGTTTTAATCTAATTATTAACTATTTTAAAGGCTAAGCAGCTTTCGGCAGCGGCGGCCCCGACAATGCGGGCTCTCCGGCGGGTGGACGGCGGCCAAGACCCCGGCGGCGGCCGCGAGCAGAAAGAGCCGGGCCGAGGGGAGGGCGCGGGCGGGCGCTGGGCGGGGGGGGGGGCCCGCGCCGAGAAGCGGCTTAAGGTTCATTATTGCCGCGACTTACATTTAATAGCAATTTACAACCGCGTTTATAAACCCCGGGAAAACAGGGGGGTGTTGGGCGGCGGGGGGAGCTGCCAGCCCCCCGTCACTAGACCCGGCTCTAGCGGGCGCCTCCGCGATAAAGGCTAGAAAGGGAGGCATTGAGCGCTGACTGGCAACTGATAGCGCGTTCGATGGTAATGAGGAGGGCAGATGGAGGGGGGATTAGCCTCCAACTCCGCGCCGCTGCTCTTTGTGGGCCCCGCAGCCCCCTTGTCAGCTTCCTAATACATTTATTGCTCATTTCACACCGCTAAAGAAAATGCTGCTTTCTATTCAGGGCTTTTCCCCCCCCCCCCACCTCCCCTTCTCCCTCCTGCTGCCGCCGCCACCCCGCTTCTCCTCTCCTCCTTCCCACCCAGCGCCTTTTTTTTTTTTAAAAAAAAAAAAAAAGTAATTAATTCTCGGCGCGGGGGGCTTGTGCGGGTGCGCGCGGGTGCCCGCCGGCCCCGCGCCCGCCCGCCGCTGGTGGGACAGAAGGTGCTGCGCCGGGGACAATCCCCGAGCGTGAAATTCGATTAGTTAAGGGCCTGGTTGCGATTTCACAGGCCCTAAAAAGAGAGAGATGGAGAGCGGTGGGGGGGGGGAGCGTTTTTATGGGCCTTTTTTATTTATTTATTTCGGCTTTTTCTCCTGAGGCAGGTCCCCCTTTGTCCCCCCCGCCCCGGCAGCAGCTTGGATATGCCTTTTTAAGAAGTTATTTAGAGTTCATATCTGTCACATCTATTTAGCGGGCGCGGGGCGCCGGCGGGCGGTGAGCCCGCGCCGGAGGGGCTCACCCTGCCGCCCGGCTCCGCAGGTGTCCCCGTGAAGGTCACCAACGCCGCGGACGGAGTCACCCGCCAGGCGGCCCTGGAGCTCTTCGTCTACCTGAACGAGATCGCGTAAGTGCCGCGGGCACGGGCGAAGCCGCCGGCGCGCCCGTGTCCCCGCGCCGCCCGCCAGCCACGTCCCGAGCCGCGGTCGCCCGGACGAGCCCCGTTAGGGCTCCGTTCCCCGTGCACGAGGGGTTTCTGTAGCGTGTTCCCGCGCGCGGTGCAGGGCTGCCCGGCCCCGTGGTCGGAACCGCGGGAGCCAAGCGGCACCCCGTGCAGCCCGGCTCGGCTCCCGCGGCGCGGCGCCGGCGCCTCCTCGTTCCCCGCCTGTTCGATGGTGCCCAGCGCCACCAGCCTGGTGTCCCACCTCGGCGGGCGCTCGGCTTTTTGGAGGCTTGGAGATTTGGTCGCCTGCGCGGTCCCCTTGGCCCCCTCCCGCCGCAACCGCGGCTCCTTTGGGGTTTTCTGCGCCGCGCTCGCCCCGAGCAGCTCGTCCAGCTGCGGCGGCGGAGTCCGATTCCCCCCACCGGGGAGAGTAACTGAAGTTACCTCGCGCTGGCGCGGCCTTGGCTCGGGAGCAGGCACCCACCGGGACGCCCGCTCATCCCGCCCCTTGCCAAGTGCCGCGCGGCTCCCCGGTGCCGTCCTCCTTTGTGCCTCCGCCTCTATCCCCCCGGAGCTGAATGGGAATGAACTTTTCCATGTAGTTCTCTTTTTAAATGTTAATTAAGTGGTTTTAAAATGACTTCAGCCATCATGAATACAGCTGCAGCATCGCCCTGTGTCCCCCCCCCCCCACACACACACACCATCCCCTTGCCTGGTTCGTTTTCTGGTGGCCACCAAGCCATGGCTGACTGTGGCTCTTTCCAGCCCGGGTGGTATGAGGGCAGGAGAGGGAGGTTGGCACTGGTGACAAAGCTGAGAGAGGGACGAGAAGAAAAAGTCCATCTCCGTGTAACCCATCCTATCTGGCGGACCCAGATGGCGTTCTCTGAACGGCATTGGTACCCGCTGTCCGTGGGTGTTGGGCCAGCCCTGTCCCATCCGCCTAGGGTGGCAAGCCGGGCAGGCCACCATGGCCCAGGTGGCCAGATAGCTCCGCTGGGAGCCCTGTGCCCTACAGCCAGGAGGCTGGTGCCCAGGGTTTATAAAGAGGGGCACTTCTCCCACGGCGGGGAAAAGACAGTATTTGGCTGTCGGGGGATTGCTGCCGATGCCACTGGCATGGCGGAGCTGCTCACGGGTTGTCATTTTGGGTCTGCCACCTTATTGTACCCCCAAGTGGCCTCTGGACTCCTGGCTCGGCCACCTGCTGCGAGGGCTCAGCACGTGCAGGGTGCTAGCCGCTCCGTTTCTCCTCCGCAGAGGCAAGCATGGCGTCGGGCGGATCGACATCGTGGAGAACCGCTTCATCGGGATGAAGTCCAGAGGTGAGAGGTCCTGTGTGAGGCACCTTCTCCCCTCCTGGCCCAGGCAGGTCCAGCAGCCCCGGGCTCCTCTCCTTTAAGTAGCATCAAGATCTCCCTTTTAAAGAGTTGTCTAATTGATCTCACTAACGAAGGTCCTGCCAGCATCTCAGTTGGCACCAAGCCTGGGTCATTTTGCTGGGGACAGCAGGGCTCCCGTGAGCTCCTTCCCCTTTAGGGCTTGCAGAGGGAAAAAGGTCAAGGTTTAGGCTTGACTCACTGCCGCCAACTCCCAGGATTTTTATCAGAGCTCCAAATCCTGGTGCTCTTCCTCAAGTCCCAGCTTGCAGGGTGAGGGGAACGTGAGAGACTCAGCTTGCTTTGGAAAATACTCTTTTAAGATCCTCAGTGGCACTAATCTTGTACAAAGAGTAATAGAGATACAAAGCTCAGGAGGCAAAAACAAGTCACTGATTTCTTTCTTTCTTTCTTTCTTTCTTTTTTTCTAAGCCAGTTCTTTAATTGATATATCTTTGCAGTTTTTTGCACTCTTAGTATTGATCATCCATTAGGACCCGCTTAATTGAAAATCTCCAGACGCAGAGCGCTGCCCCATTCAGAACGAACTAACGCTAATAATCATTTCCCTCTCCTTGTCCCCGTACTCCTCTATTTTAAATCTCGTTAATACCTAATTAGATGCTCTCTTTCTTTAAACTTGCCCTTTGTGGCAGGGCACGAGCAAATATTGTGATAACACTTCACAGCGGAGCGCAGCCCACCCTGCTCCCCGGCGCGGGGGCACGGGCTGCTTCACACGAGCATCAGCCACAAAAGGCGCAAAACAAAACCCCAGATCATTTGATCAGAGTTCGAATAACTGAATTAAAAAAAAATCCCAAAGAAACGCCATCCCGAACCACCCATGCACGCACGCAACCCAGTGCATTTGCATGCAGGATGCTGAGTAGTTTGTTGAAATCCCTTTTTTTTCTTTCTTTCTTTCTTTTTTCTTTTTTTTTTCTTAAGGAGCCAGTGACATGTTCTAGTGACCCTTGCAGCATTTAATAATTTCTCTAAACCCCATTTAACTGTCACGCTCGCCTGCTGCGTGTCGCTGTCAGGCGCCCGCTGCCACGGTGGTGTGTCGGCAGATGACGGCTTCGCGGGCCGCCTCCGCCGGGGCGCTGGGACGGGGGATCGGGGCATCCCGACGGCGATGCCGGGGCGCCGCGAGCCCTGGGGCTGCAGCCTGCCAGCGCGTGCTCGGAGCCAACTTTCTTCAGCCGGGCTCGGAGAGGCTCCGCACGGAGCAAGCGGGCGATCGGGGGCCCTCGGCGGCTCCCCTCGCCCCAGCGATGCCCGCTCTGCCACGGGGAAACTGAGGCATGGGCGGCCGGCGCCAGAGCCCCGCGCCGCTGCCAAGGTCCTCTGCTTCCCCGAGGGCTCCGGCAGGGTTTGCCAGGTGCCTCCTTCTCTGCCACCCCAAGGAACTGAGGAAAGGAAGGGAAAAATGTGTTTGGATTGATTACCTATTTATTTATTTATTTTTACCAAGCACCTAATTGAAATCCGTTAAGGCCTAAGGGGCAAGCCGCGCAGGGCTGCGCCAGCCGCTTGAGCCCTCTTAAACTCGATTTTTGTTGTATTTGTTTTCATGGGAGGACAGCGGCAAAGGACTCGGTGCCAGGGAGCCGTGCCGGAGCGGTCCGGCGGCTCCGCCGGAGGCTCTTGGCTGCGCACGGGGGGGCCGTCCCTGCCTCTCGTGCCTTTGCACGTCCTCATTAGCAAATTATCTTTTTAACTCCAAAGGGGGGCTAATTAAGTGAAGTAAATGAAATCCGTAGGGAGGAGGGGGCGGCCGCTGCCAAGACAGCCGAGCTCTGCCCGCAGCAAGGCGGGGGGGGGGGGGTCTCCCTCTCTTCCCCCCTCCTCGTTTTCTCTCCGATGGCCCTGCAGAGCGAGGCCGACGGCACTGAGCCCCTTCCCTGCGGCCAGCCCGTCCCAGGCGGCTCTGGGCACTGTGGCCCCCCTCGGAAAGCTTTCCCAGGGCTGTAGAAGTTGGGGGCATCGTTTAAGCCACGGGGTTACCACCACGCCCCTGTGCGGCGGTGCTGCCCGCGATGACAGTCCTCCCTCAGCGCAGCGAAATTGCTCGGATGGAGGCAAAATGACAGCGGCGGCTGCAAATTAGAAAATTTTAAGCCGCAGCAGCTGTCTCCTCTGCCGCCCCCCGTCCCGTCCTGTCCCCCCCCCCTTCCCCGGCGTAATTACGGGGTGATTGAGGCTCCGTCAGGCTGCTCTGCTGACACCTCTGTAAACACGGGGAGATGAAAATAGACACTCGGAGCCGCTGCGAGTGTCACTTTGAAGGTGTCTGTCGTCTGCGCGGCTGCGAGCGGGGCTGTCGTCTCCCCTCCCCGCCGCGCGCCGTAGCCCCTGCTCCGGCTGTCAAAGGCTCCTGCGTCCCCAGTCCTTCGGCATCAGGTTTCCGTCACGGCTTGCGTAGGGATAACGGCGAAACCGGCAGCCGGAGCGGGCACAGCGGCGCCGCGTCCCGCGGGAAAGGGGTGGGCAGGGGGGCAGCAGCAGCTGGGCACTGGACGATACCAAGCTTGCGATGAGCCCGAATTAACTTTAACACCTTTGAACGGGGAAGGAGCGGGAATAGTAATCGCGTTGCCGATGGGCTTGGCTTGGCTTGGCGACTTCCTCAAGGACTGGGCTACTCGTTGCTGAAATTGCTGCAGCTCCTGCACCTTTGCCTGGGGCCTTAGACACGCAGGGAGGGCTCACAGCTGCCTGGGCGGCCGGCTGAGCCCCCTGCTTTGGGGGGCAGGTTTGGGCTGCCGTGGTAGGTAGGGCTGAGCTGAGCTCCTGCCGCGTCCTTGGGAGCCTTGTCCGATGCCCTGAGATGGGATGGGAGACCGCATGGGAGCCTGCGCTGTCGTCCAGGGCGCCGCGTGGGGAGAGGCTGGTGCAGATTAAAGCTCCCATAGCAGCCTCCGCTCTAGGAGGGCTCCCCTCAGCCCCAAAGACGGGGGCAGCTATTGCAGGTACCATCCTGCATCGTGGTACCTGGAGAGGGGCTCGTGGCCCCTACGGAGCTGAGTGTGCGGTCAGAAAGGTCTGCGGGGTTTCTCCTCTTCAACTCCTTTAATTAAAGAGCGTGGGTGACTCGGCATCCGAAATCAGCCCTCCCGTGGCAGGGACGAGGGTTTGGCCGTCTGCGCGAGGTGCGGGGTAGACCACGATGCCCTGCCGGCTGCCCCACAGCTGTGCGGCGCCACCAAAAGCGGTTCTTTAAGGAGCTCCTTAGCCCTCCCCGGCAGACCTTTGCAGCGTGGGCCCTCGAAGGTGGCATTTCTCTTAAGTTTTATTATTACAGAGTTCAGCGTTTTTGTGTTCTGCAGGAAAAAAGACTGGTTTCTTTGTGGCACGAGCTAGCAAAGCCCAAAGCGCGGATGACCTCTGCCATTCCCGTGGCCATGCCGTAGCTCTTGGCATGGACCCCGAGCCTGGCCCGGTGCTGGGGGCCGGCAGCATGCCCTTGCTGGGAGGGAGCAGTCCCCGCGTGGGGGTGGACAGGGGAAGGGGACGGGAGAGTGGAGAACAGGAGCAGGCAGGTTATAGCCATGCCAACTGAGCGGGCATCACGGATGAGGGTTACTGTAGGTGCCTGCATCTCCATCTACTAATTTTTGCATGTGCCATGTTTAAACAAGAAGTAAACGTGTTACACGGAAAATAAGCCACAAGCAGCTGGAACAAAGGGAGCAAGGTTTCCTGCCCCGGCTTGCCAGCAAGCTTCACCCAGTCATCGCAATAATTAAATGTCCCTTCTCCGAGGTGCCTTCCCCAACCTTGAGGAGTTTGGGGGGTGGATGGGGAGGAAGCCGGGGGTCTCGCCAGCCCCAGAGGGGGTTGTGCTCCCAGCCCCCGGGTAGCGTCATCTCCGCACAGCTGACGTGCGGTGCTCTTTCTTGCCAGCGGAGGGGAGAGGAGGGTATTTCAGGCCCTGCGCTCCCCGTGCCTGTGCCCCGCGTCGTTCGTTTAATTACAGGTTTTCAGCCGCAGACCGTTGGGCACGTATCGGTGGGGGGATCGGTTCCCAAACCCTGTCATTTAGCCTCGTCAGAGTGCCTCTTCAAAGAGGGGAATCTAGAAATTTTCTCCGCAAGGTGCGGAGTGGACTGTCTCGGCCCCAGCATGAATATAATGACAGATGCATTTTGCAGCAAGCTGGGACTGAATGCGCTCGACCACAGCTCCTTCTGTCAGCCAAGTCATTATTTTTTGTCATTTGCTGACAGTTTTGGTCTCATTCGTCTCTCTCTCTTTTTCTGCTTTTCCCCCTGCCTGGAAAAATGGCTAGGTATCTATGAGACCCCAGCGGGAACGATCCTACACCATGCGCATTTAGATATTGAGGCCTTCACCATGGACCGGGAAGTAAGGAAAATCAAGCAAGGGCTCGCTTTGAAATTCTCTGAGCTGGTATACAATGGTATGTACCATCCTCCGGCCTGTCCGCTGCCTCCACAGGCTTCCCCATCCACTGCTGCTTCTTCCCAGCCCTTTTCCTTCTCCTTGCACCTGCATGAGCCCCACCACTACGAAAGGTGCAGGTCCCACTTTTTGGTTACACTTCATAGTGATGGGCTAGGGCTACAAAATGCAGGTCTGGATTTGAGGCTGTTTGTAAGAGGGGAAAAAAGATGGGTTTACTCCTGCCTAGGGTTGGTCTCTGGAGCATCCTGCCTGCTTTCATGCTGAAGAGGCTCCAAATCTTTCTTAGGAAATGATGCTGACTTGCAGGAGGGCTTGCAGGCAGGGGATGCTCCTGGCACCTCAAGCCCTGTGTCATGGCTTTGGCCTGCTTAGCATGCTTGGCTGTACCATAGACTGTTATTTGCCATCCCTTTGTCTCCCGCCCTCACATCTGCTGGAGTCATGTCTTTCCCCTTCATCTCTGGCTGCTCCTCCCTGCACCAGCCCCGTTGGCCTCTGCTGTGACCAGCATACCTGAAGGCATGTGCTGTGGCACAGGCAGCTTTCTGACCAGGAGCCTGCTCTGCTTTTGCTGTGCCCATATGAATCTGGAAAGGGTCTACTGGCCTCGAGAAAGGCTGCAAGCATGGGATCACACTTGCATCCTTAGGAGCATGGCACCCATTACTTGGGCTGCTGGGGGAAGCTGCAGGATCTCCTGGCTCTGCAGGTTGCTGTGGCCAAGGCAGAAGGTCTAGAGGTCTCACAGCCAG
Source organism: Rhea pennata (assembly GCF_028389875.1). Taxonomy (NCBI): domain Eukaryota; kingdom Metazoa; phylum Chordata; class Aves; order Rheiformes; family Rheidae; genus Rhea; species Rhea pennata. The sequence goes on from NC_084680.1 coordinate 9,297,362, forward strand.
TCCTTCAGGGCTACTGCCAATCCTGGGCCAGACATGTCCTATTTCCCCCCCTTCTCCATGGTGTGTTGTCTGTAACTAGCCTGACATGTCACAAGAGCTTCATCCCTTTTGCTAAAGCTTGTAGTGCCAGCGGTAGAGCCAGAATCTCAGCCTGAAGCAAACTGCTCTGCTCCAGGATAAGGGCATGAGCACTTCCAAACTGCGTGTTCTTGGCCTGGTAGCCATTGCCATTGACCCCCCCGCCCCCCCCCCTTCCTCGCCCCCCGCAAGATGGTGCTTTTCAAAGCCTGAGAGCTCTCCCACCAGACCAGTGAGGGGGATTTGAAAATGCTGCGGAGTTTCGGTGCAGAGAGGTTTCGAAGCAGTATGGGGTGTGTCGAGCTCTTGTCCCAGCTTGCCTGTGTGTGTCCGTCAGCCACAAACGTGCTATGCGGTGCGCAGCCCACACAGGGGCACTGCGCGTTGTGGCTTTGCGGGGGATGCTTGGATGGAGCCACACCACCAAACCAGAGCCAACTGGGGCTTCCAGGCAGCCCTGAACCAGGATGGTGTCTGACGCGGCTGCTGCTGTCACGCTGCCCGGCCCGTGCCTGCATGAGGATGGCACTGCCAAAGTGTTGCTTAGGAGCCGTGAAGGACAAGGGGTCACTTGCTGGCACCAGGAGTTGCAGGCAGCAATGAAGCCTGTTGTCCTTCATACTCCACTGCAGCCCTTCGGCTCTGCTCAGCTGCTTGCATGGGCTGAGTTTGAAGGGTCTAAGCTCAGTTCCCCTGCGCCGTGTTGATAGTGCCAGGACTGCAGGGAGGGCGGGGGCTCCGGCCAAGGCTGCTCCGCTCTGGGCTGCTCTGAGCTAGGCAGGAAAGGCAGCCCCGGAGGGGAGGTCAGCATTACCCTGGGGCCCTCTCCATGCCAAAATGCAGGGTCAGTTGGTGATGCTAAACTGGAGAAAGTGACACTCCTAAATCTTGCAGAAGTGCTCAGAGCCCTCATGCCCCATGCCTGAATACACGTTACGCTGCTCTCCGTTGCCAGCACTGGCATGTGCCCTCAGTGCCACTGCTCCACTGCAGTCCTGTGCCTACAAAGGACAATTAGTTCAGTATTAATTTTCTTGGAGATCTTTAGTCAGTGAGATTCCTGCCCTTCTTCCAAATAATACCCCTGAGACCTTTCTTGTTTGATCTGTTTCCTTTTTTCTCAGCGTCTCTGTTCCTCCCTGTATTCCTTTTCATGCTTTTCTCTCTAATGACAAGGGTTGGAGATGGGCTGTGTTACACCAGCCGGAAGATCCTCCTGAAATAACCTGACTCTGGGAGTTCAGGCTTTAGGAAAATGACATATCTGGCAGGACTGGGTCAGGCTGCCCTCCTTCCTGTACCTTCTCGTGCTGCTGGTTTCCAGTCCAGGTTCCCCATGTCCATGTTCTTGTCCTCTGAGCTTTCTTCTTGGAGGGTGCTGCTTCTTGGAAACTTGTAACATCATGTAATGGCTCTTAATGCAGGAGCTCATTTGCTGCCTAAACTTTCTTTTAAGGGCTCTGGTGTAAAAGTTTTGTGCTCCTGGCTCACAGCGGGACAAGTGCTCCCATGGCTGGGGCAGCCAAGCCAACTGCACCGGGAACAGCAGCAGAGGTGGTGGGCCATAGGGAAGTCACGATTGTCCCCCACTGCTGAGCGGGGAGAAAGAAACTCTTGAATCTCAGCCTCTTTTCATTTGCTCTCTGAAGCCTTATCTGCCTCCAGCTATTTTTATTAGACTTTGTTCTGTGTTGCCTTTTTTTTCTCCTCATTTAAGTGTAAAGCTGTTTGTTTATTTCTAAATACTTGATTGTTGTGAAGCCGCAAGATTAAAGAGCCACTTGGGTAATAGTATTTTTGTTTATCTGTCCCCACCTCTTGCAAGCAGAAAGGTTTCTGTTTCTGCAACTCCAAATGCTGTCAGAACAGAAAATAAAATGCTGAGTTTATCAGCATGTCCCTTTGGCTTTCCCGCAGGAATCACAGCTCTATTCCTGCACCAATTTCTGCAAAGCTTTCTCCAAACCAAACATTACAACATTGAAACTAATGATTAGCCTTTTTAGCTAGTAACCTTTCCATAGCGGTTGTGATAGTCACCAGGCTGCTTCAGCTTGCGGCAACAACCAGTTTGGGTATGGGAAGCATTTTTATCTGACCATTGGTGTATTTGCTAGGGCCTCCTAATACTGGGCAGCACCAGCTAGGCAAGTCCTGAGTCACACTGTGGCTCCTGTAAAAGACAGACTGAATCTGTTGAAGTGCACTGGCAGAGTGCACTGTTGCTTTTGTTACAAATGCTGGTAACCATATCATACTTTACACTGGTATTGGCTTATATTAGTAAAGTGATCTGAGCAGCAAAGTGGAAAGTGTGTCTGTGAAGGTACTAGGCACTGCAAATAAGGAAGGGGCAACCTCAAAGAGTCAAGGCTGTAGGCTGGTTTGACTCAGAGCAGAATTAAGGTTGTTTTGCATATTGCACTTGTTTTGATCTGGTGTTGTACATGCAGCTGCGTGGACTGGCTAAAAATGCCCTTTATTGTTGTGTTGTTGTATTGTGCATCCATGGTTTAGCCACTAGGCCATGGTGTGTGAATCCAGATCCAAACTGAAGCAATGTTTGGGCACGTTCAAAGCCCTTATCTCTCTACTACAGCTCACAAGCCCTGTCCCACAGCCCATCTGGGGGGTAGAGACCATCTTGCCATGTCCCTGGACATGAGTTCCACAGGTGAGGGTTTGCATAGGGTGGGAGCTCCTGCCTACGTGCATCAAGGCTTTCTCTGGGGGCACCTGCTGCCAGCATCTGGTTGCATATAACATGAGCAGAGCCTTAGTGATTTGGTTTCAATCGGGATGGCATCCAGGTGCTTTGGCCAGGACAGAGTCCATGCAGCCAAGCCTGAATGCAGGGAATAACCCGATGGTACAAACAGGCTCAAAGGCAACGCTGCCACCTGCGGTCACCTCCCACCCAAGGGTGGCTGCTGGAGGCCAGGCTTTCAAGCTCTCCTTCCTTTAACACTTCATTATTGTAACTAGTCTCTGATTTTAAGAGATTTAGTGTTTATCTTCCCCCCCACCCTGATTGATCCCATTGTGGAGATGTGGCTTTGAAGAGAGCTCCCGGTTGCTGGCAGGTATGGCCAGGTGTCTAAATGCCATTGTCTCCCGCCGGCCCTGCCTGTGCCGGCAGATTGAAACGATTAGAGCTGGGTGGCAGTTACAAAGTGGGAAGGCTATTAAGACGGATCACTTCAAGTGGGGAATTTGTTTGCAGTGGGGGGCAAGGAGGGAGGGGGCACTTCCTCACACCTGGAGTTGTCAGAGTTAGGATTTAAGTAGCTGGTTATTATTTTAATGTGTCTTGCATTTATTCCCCCACCCCTGCCTTGTTATGGGGATGCAACAGCCCTAAATCAATCCTGGTATTTGAAGAGTTTTACATTGGGCACATTCACCAAGAAGAGGGATTTATTTGCTTGTAGCTAGGCTTTCAGTCCTGTGATGCTGCTTGCCCAGTACACCTGCTTTCAGGGACGGGGTGCCTGAACCTTTCAGCCATCCAGCAAGCAGGCGTCTGAGGGGGAGGTCTGCGCTCAGACAGATGTGTGACAGCAGTGCTAGAAGCGTGCAAGAAGAAATGCCGGGGCAGAGGAAGGTGGTGTGCTGTCCCCGCATTGCAAGGAGCTTGGCCCAGACACAGAAGCCTTGGAAAGGGTTGAAGATTTCATCGGTGAGAAGTAACGACTGTCACAGCAAAGCATCAGAGCAGGCTGCAGCACCGGGTCCACTGTGGCAGGACAGGGCCAGTTCCTGTCGAAGCATCCAACATGTTCAGGTCTGCATAACTCCTGGATCTATCAGTTATAGCCGTATAGACAGGCTATAGAGACTCTCACCTGTCAACTCTGCTCCTGCACCATGTGCCGTCTGCAGGAAGGAATGTGTCTGCACAATGGCAGCACGTCCACTTGCTGCTCTCAAACCATGCAACAAGACCCAGCACATCTAACAGCAAGAGAGCAAGGACAGGGAGCTGCCACACTGGAGTCCCTGCTGCAGGGACTGTGTTTGTGCCAGCTGCACCCGGGGACGATGCACTCTGCAGTGACAGCATGACAGCAGCCCTGGAGGAGAGGTCTGTCCCCAGCTGGTCCCAACATCAGATCCCTGGGGAAGGCTGGAAAACCCTGGGACTTGCAAGAAAATGCATGCCAGCTCAGCAGGGATGGCTCCTGCGTGGACCGGGAGGGCGGCCCGGCCAGTGGGGCCAGAGGGGGCCAGCGTGCCTGGCCGCGTCACTGCAGCCCAGCTCCGGAGGGGAAACAACAAAAGCAATTGTTTGTTTCTCTAATGGCTTCGGCCTCATCCCTGAAGCCCAGCTGGGAAAGGAAAGGTGAGAGGGCACCTGTGTGTGAGCAGAGCAGGAGAGAGATTAGAGAGATAAAACTTCAGCATCACTGGAGGCTGGTGAATAGGCTCTCTTTCTCTCTATCTCCCTCTCCATCTCCCAGGCTTTATTCCAGGTCTCCGAGGGCTCCCTGGCTAATTACCCTGCTTAGTGACAGGACCGTGCACAGGAATGGCAGGCCGGACCACCGGCCCCTCTGCGCGCTTGTCCTGGCAGCGGGCTGGCGTGGAGATGCCGTGTGAAGGGTAGGCTTGCTCTGGCTGCCAGCGAAGCTGTCGTCTTTGCCGGAGCGGGTGGCATCTCCCGAGGGCTGCATTTCTGGGGGCCAGGCTTCAGCTGGGCACCTGCTTGGACATGGCGCATTTTGAGTGATGTGCATAAAACTTCCCTGGTCTTCTCCTGCGTAAAATTTCCCCGATGGTGTGAGCAGGAGGGGAGCCCAGGCACTCTGCGCGATCGGGACACCGTGGGCGCAGAGGGACAGATGTGCCTCTGCTGCGGCGGCCGGGCCAACAGCGGGAGGAAAGTGGAGCCGTGTTACCCTAGAAAGGGCCGGGGAAGGTGAGCCTACCTGGGAGCTGGCCGAGACATATGTGCCCTGATCCGAAGGCTGATAAAGCCCTGGGGTCAGGCCCCCCCGGGCTGTGTCACCTTCCGGGAGCTGTCTGCTCCGCGGGCCCCGGCGGGACCGGGAGCGTGGGAGTGGGCAGAGGGCCGTCATCCCAGGCGTGGGCGCGGGAGCCGGTGGGGCCCCGTCTCCTCCTGTCTGTCATCCAGGAATATCTGTTGCAGGGCAGGGTTTCCTTTCCCAGGGCAGCCCGGAGAGGGACACAGCAGCCAACCTGGCCGCCGGGGGTTGCTGCTGGCGCAGGCCCCCCGAACTGAGTGCGTGGTTGCTGGGGTTGAGCCCTCGGGCCTCCCCTGTGCCCACCCTGCAGGCATCGCAGGGAAGAGCTGCTCTCCTCAGCCAGGGGGCCGGCACACTCCCAGAGTTTGAGTCAGGCGGAGGCACTTAATGCCCCATGTGAAGGTGTCCATTTGCCTCCATGTGCAGGTAACTGTTTTCAAACTCATTTCACAGGCGGGAAAACTGAGGGACATCAAGGCAAAGCGATGTACTTGAGATCTCCGCAGCTCCGCGTAGCCCCCAGGCGTCCAAGCTCCTCATCTCCCTTTCCAAAACCCCCAGACCCCATCCCTTCCCTTGACACTTCTCCAGTGCCTTCCTTCCAGGACGTGGTGCGGGGTGACTGTCTCGCGTGGCCCTGGCTCTGCTGACGCTGATGCCTGCCGCCCGCAGGTTTCTGGCACAGCCCCGAGTGCGAATTCATCCGGGACTGCATCAGCCGCTCCCAGGAGCCGGTGGAGGGCAATGTGCGCCTCTCCGTCTTCAAGGGCCAGGTCTACATCTTGGGCCGAGAGTCTCCGCAGTCCCTGTACAACGAGGAGCTGGTGAGGTGAGCACCGCGAGGGCGCCGGGGCCGTCCTCCCCCGGCCAAAGCGGGTCACCGGGGTTCACGAGCCAACTGCGAGACCCCGGTGCCGGAGGGGGAAGGGGTATGTGGTGAGGAAGACTGTGGTATGGGCGAGGAAGACCACGGCACAGGGCTGGGGAGCACTTCCCCGAGCTGGCCTTGTCCTGGTGCCCGGTGCCACCAGGCCCAGCGTGGCGGAGAGCTCGGCCTGTGGTTGACACCGGCTTTAAAACAAGCCTCTGCTACGGGAAATTCCCCCAAATTGGGCTTCCCGGCGCCCTTTTGGGCTCAACTTCCCTCCAGCAAGCGCAGCCTCGAGCGGCTCAGCTGTGACGCCTGGGACGGCTTCCTCAGAGCTGAGCGCCCAGCAAAAGCACGAGCCTTGTTTTGAAGTCAATATTATTCCCTTTTTCCTCAAGCTTTTGCTTTTCTTCGTGTTGTTTCCTCGCTCGCTTGCGTGCTGCTTCCCCCCCTCCGCCCCCAGCCCTCCCTCAACCCCCTTCAATCTCTCTAAACACTTTATAAGCCATAAATATACCCGAATGAGTTTAGATCAGTCGGAGTAAATGTCAAATTATCTTCTCTCTTTCTCTTCTCTGGCTTTTTCCCCCCCCCTTCCCTCCCCTTCAAAATCAACAGCTCCTAATAATCCGTCCCAACCCTTCATTATGCTTCGCGCTCTCACTTGGAGAGATTAAATGAATAAAGTAAAAAAAAAAAAAAAAAAAAAAAAAAGTAAAAAAAAAAGGAAAAAAAAGAGGATGGAGGGGGGTGGGACTGAGGAAAAAGAGAGAGGGAGAGAAAAGCAGGGGCACTTATTCTCCCTGCGTCTCCAACCATTTTCCTTTTCTTTCTGATTTCTACATCGCTGGTTTGAAAGCCTTTGAGTGACGGCGTCACAGGAACCCGAGAGAAAGCTGTGAGAGGCAGAGCTGTGTGGAAATGCCTCTGCACAGTAGGTAGAAAGTAACGTAATTATAGAGCAGGTCAGAACCACTCGAATGAGCAAAAATAAAAGCACAGAGGTTTTTCTGTAGCCCGTCAGGGGAGGTAAAATCATTGTAAACTCCTTTTTCTTTTTTTTTTTTTTTTCCTTCTTTGCTTCTTTTAAGGTTTGCTGTTTCTGGGAAACGAGCTGTGTGTTCGGGGGATGTAGGCAGCCGTGGGAGTTGGTCGGTGCTTTGGGGCGTCGCGTGTGGCAGCCACCACTGCCGCCTCACGGCTGAGGCCGCCTCAGGGCTAACAGCTGGGAGTCTCGGGCCCTGGGGCCTGGTGACATGACATGGCACCTCCAGCCCCCGGGGCCTGGTGACATGACATCGTGTCTCTGGCCTCCAGGGCCACGACGTGGTGCTCCCGGGGCCCAGTGACACAACATGGTGCCTCCGGGGCCACAACATGGCGCCTCTGGGGCCTGGCGCCATGACATGGCGCCTCTGCCCTTTGGGGCGCAGGGACACAAGATGGCGGCTCTGGCGGGGCCCAGAGCGGGCCCTGGGGCGCTGAAGGGGCGCGATGCCCCACATTAAGTCGTTTCCTCTTCCCTGGCACCCCGAGGGGCGCTACGCTTCACCACCTTCGCCGTGGCAGCCCCCAGCCCGCTCTGGGACCCCGGCGCGGCCGTCACCGGCGCCTTTCTCTCCGCAGCATGAACGTGCAAGGCGATTACGAGCCTGCTGACGCCACCGGCTTCATCAACATCAACTCGCTCAGGTGTGTGGGTAGGGCCCGGTGCCGTGGCCTCGCCGACAGTGCCCCGACACGGCTTTTCCGGCGCCGCTCCCAGCCGGACCGGCGCGGGCAGAGCCTGGCTTCGCTGCCCGCCACGGTCACGGGCCTCCCTCCCCGCTGCACCCTGCCGGCTCCCTCCCGCCCCAGCCCCTCTCCGACGCTAACAGCCCTCCGGGAGCGAAAACCCTGCCTAATTACAGCCTTCCGGAGAGCATCCATTCTCGTTATTTTACTTATTTCTCAGGCCACGCAATGCTTTCCAACACCCCCCCTTCCCGGCCTTTAAACGCTGTGAAACATGCTGCATTTACATAATGGGCTCTTAATTTTTCTGTTGCCTGTTAACTGCTTTGTTCTCCATGATACACCATGTTCCCCCACCCCTCTAAGATAAATTAATTACATTATCCCATGGAAAGGAGAAAAAAAATATAATTAAACTGTACAGGCTTTAGCAAACGCCTGCTCTTCACGCCCCCTCATTCTGCTTAAATTAATTGAAAGGAAATGTGTGTTATTACTGTTAATTTACAATTAATTTTTTTTTAATCTGGTTTCCAGGCTAAAGGAATATCATCGTCTCCAGAGCAAGGTCACCGTAAAGCAGAATGAATAGCAATCAATCGCATGTGGGCCTCCCGCTCCCCTTTCTAATTTTTCTAAGAACTAGCACTAATTGTGGTGGTAATTTGTGATTGTAACTTGTCTCCCAGAGTCAACGCCGAGGTGATGGCTTTGTTATGGGGCGGCTGCTGCAAGTGAAATGGAATCATTAAAAAGGTGGTTGGCCAGAAGAGAAGTGGGAAAAGAAATTAAAACAGCCACGCGCTGAGTCTCTTCATTGAGAGCAGGGCTTTATTCTTTGCTTGTTTGTTTGCTCTTCTTGCGTTGAGTTGGCCAAGCGCTTCCCCAAGCCAGGCTTTGTGAAATTTGTAATGGATTAAGTGCCTCTGAAGGACGTGTGGGTTTTGTCGCTATCAGTACCTTTTTATTAAAGCAGGAAGGGGGAGAGAAATCTTCCTCCAAGCAAGGCATCTACCTGGTTTCTTCATCTGTGAATCCTGCTAGGCCAGAGGGAGCAAGGTGGGTGGGCAAGGGGGAATAAACCCGTTGCTTTGCGGCGCACTTTGTTTTTATGGTGGTTAAGAGGATTTGATTGTTCCACTTTTGTCTTCATTTTAGTGCTCAGTGATCAGACTTAGGGCTTGGGCTTTTTCAAAAAAAAGGAAAAAACACAACACACAGCCAAATACAAGGCAGAACTGTCTAGTTCCCTGCTTCAATTTGATTGAAAGAGAAGATTTCTTTCCTGTTGTGTATGCAGGCAAATAAAAGATCCCTCTGTCCCTAGGCTTAATATTTACAGCACTTTACCGTGTATCAAGTGCATTGCTGGAACAGCTTGGCAAGGGGAAGTGAAACCGGCTGAACCTGCTCTGAAATGTAAGATGGAAACAGGCAACTGCAAAGAAAACATTTTCTAACCCCTGTAAGTGCCTGGGGAGCACTCCTGCTGCATGCAGCTGGAGGGGGACGTGGAGGTTCCCCATCACCTCCAGTGCCCTCGCTGCTGGGGATGGGGAAAGGCTCAGACCTGGCTTGGGTTGGGTAGCTTGCCCCGGCTGTGAGATGTCCCCAAGGGGCTTTTCTCCCTCTGCGAGCAGAGATGCTCTCCCTTTCTGGGCTTGGAGTGCTGATGCAACTGTAGAGAGGTGGCTTGTGGGGCTGCAGCACCATGGCTGCATGGGAGTTGCTGGCCCCAATTACGTGGGAGCAGTGCTTCATGCTGCCCAGCCTGCCCCTGGTCTGGGCGCTGGACATCCAGGGAAGGCTGCTCGCAGTAATTGGGAGGTGCTGCTTTCCTGTAAAGCACTTGGCTGCAAACTAGCTCATTTCCTACCCAGAGCTTCCCTGTGCATTGTGGAGAGCAACAGCAGAGCCACCCTGCCTCCCTCCAGGGAGGGAGAATGTTTGCACCAGTGAGTTGGGCAGTCCACAGTGGGGCCACCGTCCCTCTTTGGGGATGCTCACATGTCCTTTACTCGCCCTGCTTCCTGAGCATGTAAGTGTGACAAGTTCTGACATCACAGCTGGGAAAATAACATGTTATTTTCCCAGCTTGGATATTACTTTCCCTGCTATTACTGGCAGCTACCATCTTGGGAGGAGAAAGCAGCAGAGGGTTGTCAGGCAAGGAAACAGAAATGGTTTTCTGGGCTGCTGGAACCTGTCTGACCCCCATGGGGTGGAGGAATGGAAGGATACTGTGAGGAACTGCCTGTTTTTTTTTTTTTTTTTTTTTTTTTATGTCCCATTGCTATCTACTACTCAAAGTGAGAAGTTTGAGACTGCATGTTGCAGGTCACATATAACAAGTTAAGAGTCTGGGAACCTGCCTATGGCTGGACTTCGCCTCTCTCCTCTTGTTGCTGTACATCTGTGCTGTAGTTCTCCTTCCTGCTGCCAGTGCTCTACCAGTTTCTGCTGTTATGTGGAGCCTCAGGGTTAGTTCCCCCCTTTAGCAAGGCCTGTTTCTTAGGGGTGTCTCTGCTGCAGTCTCCTCCAGCAGTTTCTTTGCTTCTCTGGTAGCTGCCTGCTTTTTTGGGGCCACTGGTTGGCACATCCAAGCTAGACAGCAAAAGCTTTCCCCAAAAGCTGCAAAGGACCCTTCACCCTCCATGACTGGGTTAGGAGAGTATCATGTAGTCTAATGCAAGAGTTAATTTCTCATAGGTTGATCCATCAGCAGGAAATCCTTGCAGAAATGTGTGGCTATACTTGGAAATCTTGTGTGACCAGCTTCCCAAATCCATGCAGCAGGTATCAGTAGTCATCATCAGTGTGCTGTTGACTGTACAAATCCTTCACCTAGGGGTGCATGCAAGAACCAGAACACAATAGAGCATGTCAACCTTATTGCTCTGACACCAGCCCACCCAAACACATCCTAAACTGGAGAGAGGGCTTGAAATGTCTTCAGGAGTCATGTTAGCTCTCCAGAACACCTGAAAAGCAAGATCAGAACCAACCTGTTGGCCTCTCATATGCTGAGGAAATGATGGTATTGACCCTTGTGAAGACAGACATGGCAGTCCTGCAAGTTGCATGTGTTTAATTGTGTCTGACAGTGTAAGCATTAACTTTGCTGTGTGCAAGTCCTCCTGGCATTGGCACAGCTTGGCAGCAATGGAGATGTAGGTGCTGGAGCTCGAAAGAGTTTAGTGCAACGGGATATCTTTTTTGCAGAAAAAATCTTATGGTAAAAGTGGCACAACAGAAGTTTCTTGCGCCAAATGCTTGAAAAATATTTGACGTGCTTTGGAAAGCCTACCTATAAGCACTGAGCTACCTCCCCCAGCTCCCAGGATTGTTAAATCATCAACAGAAAAAAGTCATTTAAACCTGAGGCCTCTAATCTCCTCAAATAGTTGTGCTCCAGCACTTTGAAGTGTGGACCCAAAGGTGCACCACAGAGTTACCCATTCCTTGCAGTATCTGTGCCAACTGGGTTGCACAAGGAGGTTGGGGCAGGATTTGTTTTGTCTGAGAGTAGACAATGATGCATAAAACAGCAGCTCTGAATCCTAACTCAGACCTGGCGAAGGACAAACTGGCTTGGAGCAGGGTAGAAGTTCACAGTGTGTTTGATTGCCATTGGAGCAGGAGTGACACAGGTCTTCTAGCTGCTGCTTCTGGTGGCTAACTGGGATAAAGGCAAAGTGTGCTGGCTGACCTGCTCGGGCACATGAGCAGGACAAGCCACATCCAGAGCAAAGGGGAGCCTGTCCTGCTCCGCAGCACCACATTGCCGCTGGGAAGTGGCCTTCTGCTCTTCATCTTTTAGTGCCCTTTCACCTTGGTGTAACCATCAGAGACTGCTGCGTTAGGATGCTTTGAGTCCAACAACGCATCTTTAATTACTTTGAATTCTCTGGTGTCAATTAGCCCTTTCTATTCCCACGATTTTGCGGTTTCTTATTCCTTTCCTTGCAGTTTGCCAGCATCCTCCAGTCCCTGGTGTGTCTAGCAATAGTGTTTCAGGCATGGCTGTAGTGGAATAGGTTCCGTCCTTGCTCAGATATTAACAGGGATAAGCTCTGGAGAGGAAAAAGCACTGGGCAAGCAAGGTTATTCATGTGATTCACAAACTACCTGGTAAATCTCCCAGCAGAAGCATTTTGGGTGTAACATTTGGGGCTTTCAAGGTGTCTGTCTTACTTGCTTCCTGCAACACCCGCCAAGTTGGTAGTGAAGCAAGGCACAGTCTGCCATACAGGCTCCAAGGACAGCTGATGTCTCCTAAGGCTTCCTGTCTTCTGGGCAGGGATGCGACTGCGGGGAGCCCAGGACTGCAGGGAAGGGACCTGCAGCCACCTTGGGTCACAGCTGGGCTTCAAAGCTCGGTGCCCTGCTGACAGGATGATATCTGCCCACTCTTTACAACATCTTCACTCAATAGTTCAAGCTCAGATCCTGCCGCTGTGCCGAGGGACTCCCAACCCTGGGACCTGACTTCGGGAGGTTGCTCCCTCTTTGTGCCCTCTCCAGCTCATCCTCTCTCACGGGTGCTGGGCAGTCGCAGGACTGCAGCATGGCCCCGCACGGCCGCAGGCTGGCAGAGCTAGGGGTGATGGGTGGCTGCCGCCGACCCAGCTGCAGGCCATGCTGCAGGGCTGATCTGCAGGCCTTGCAGGCTACAGGGAAGGGCTTGTCTGGGGTCACTGCAATCGATATCTCATCTGCAGGCTCTCCTAGCGGAAGTGATAGTATATTGGAACATGGTAATGGGTCTTGTCTAGTGGAAAAGGCTAATCTTCCCCAGCTGTACAGGATCTCTGCAGGTGTCCTTCGGCTCTCCCTGTGCTGCCACCAGCCCTGCAACAAGCCAAGGAACAGACACGTTTCTTTAAAGCTGCAGCAGTCCTATTTACTGCCAGTCTCTCCCAGCTAGGACTGGATGAAGGCAAGCTGCAAGCTGTGGCTTTTGTCCTGTGCCTGTGCACTGCCAAAAGGCAGGCAAAATCAGGGTGAAGGAAAGCCGCCTTCATTCCAGCCTCATGGTCTGCAGAGTGCTTTCCTTATCTTCCAGACAGAGGATCTGCACCTCAGAGCTCAGCTGCAGCACCCCTGTCAGGAGCATGCAGAGAGGCTGGCCACAGCAACTCAGGTTTGCCCTCCTCGGCTCCAGCTGAGCTCCCACGGCCCAGTCCTGCTGCCCCCGTCTCAAAGCAGGGAAGATGAGGGCCTTCTGGGCCCTTGCTGAGCTGGGGATGGCACTTCCCCAGGCCGAGCGTGCAGGGAGTGATGTGATCTCCTGAGTGCCGCCTGCAAGTGCAGGTAGATGGCATGCATATGTTGGGAGGAGAAGCAGGGACAAAAACTCCTTGCTGTGAATCTGGCTTTTGCAATGTGCTCACTGCCCAGTGGAGATCACTTCCCAAGGAATTTACCTTACCCATGGTGTGGGTGTTTGCGCATGTGCAGGCAGCTAGAGGAGAAGGCGATGGTGGGAGGGAGGGAAAAGAGGGGACAGGCTAAAAGCCAGCAAAGTAAGGGGCAAATCTTCCCTTCCCCTGCCTGACTGGCCTTGCTGACCTACGTCATCTTCATGTGTGGCCACATGAGCCTGTTTTTTTTTTTTTTTTTTTTTTTTTTTTTTTTTTTTTAACTGATCAACTAACACTGCATATTGTAGCCTACTGCATCACTATGGTAAAATCAATTTTCCCTTTTTCTCCACAGGTACAGGTAATTACTGGTTTTTAAGATTTAATATGCACATGGATTACTTAGCAGGCATTGCTGAAGAACTGCTCAGAGCAACATGTTGATTTGGGCAATGCATCTTGGGGGTTGGATGTGGCCACAGACATGGGATACAGAGATGCGGTTGGCACCACAGGAGAGGACACAGGAGCGGCAGCGAGTGGGGCTCAGGGCTGAGGAGATCAAGGGGCTGAGCTAGGGCCGCTTGCTGGACTGGCAACCTCCATGGCTCTGCTGAGCCATCTCCACACTGTTCTCTGTGTGGGTAGCACAGCCAGGTCCCATGCAGGTCGTGCCAGAGATCCCCTTGGCTTTGCTTGGGGCAGGGATTGTGGCTCACAAAAGGCAATAAATGATAGATGGGTGTTATGGGAAAATTCCCAGGGGATAAAAGTGACACTTTATTTCATTGGTGGAGAAAGGGATCACATGCAAGCAAAAGGGACAGCAGCAGGTAGGCGGGGAAGTCTGGTGCTCCAGACCCAGGACATCTGGGCTGCATCCTGCAGAACTTTGTCCTTGTCACTTTTTCCTCCTTGGGACTTCATTTCTCCATCTGTGAGGGGTGTGGGAGGGGACCTCGACCCACCTTTTTCTAAAGGAGAGGAAGAAAATCCTCATGTTATGCTACCAATTTTTTTTTTTTTTTTTGAACTGACAGTGGTCCCTTGGTGCCGAGGACTGCAGCACAACTGCAAGGTCCCCAGGCCAGGTGGAGACTCATGGCAGTAGGACAGGTTGCAGCGGCCCCAGGCAACCACAAGGATGCTGTTCCCCATGGCAGAGATGCCTCTAGTGGCAGTGAAATCACCGGGAAATCAAGCGAATCCACGCCAAAAGCATTTGATCCCATTAGTCTTTGGGAACGCAGCTCCAAATGGTGAATCGGAGTCCGAAAGGCGCCCTGGGCGCTGCACCCGGGTCACAGGGCGGCAGCACGGCACGGTTATTAAGTGTTTATACATTGCCAAGAGAAAGACATTCCCCCGGTGCGGTTGGGAGTTGTCGACCGGGAGCTTCCCAGGCAAGGGGGGGAGATGGCCGTCTTTGTAAACCCCTTAACAAGGTGGCTTTGTCTCCACATTTAACAAGAGTCGCTCTTGGTTCTTCCCCGGGAGTTTCCCAACGGCGGCACAGGGTCCCTGAAAGCCAGCTTTATGCTCTCGCCGGGGACGCGCGGCCGGGGGGTGGCGGGAGGAGACCGGCGGGGATCAGAGGGACACAAGGGCTCTTCTGCCCGCCCGCCCGTGACAAAAGGCTGCCCTGGGGGGACAGGGCGTCAGAGCCCAGCCTGCACGGGTGGGGGGAGACCTACGGAGGCGGCCGGCCGCGTGGGTCGGGAGCCCATCTGGTCACTGCGTGGCGGCGGGCAGCAACCCGGCCGTGTGCGGGGAGGGCGAGAGGCACATGAGAAAGCCGGTATCACCACCAGGATGGGGAAGGCATAGGTAGGTAACCGGATCTGTGGGCTGGTAGTGCCTCCTGGCCCTCGCTGCTCGTTTGCTCCAAGGGAGAGGAGAAACAGGAGGTGGCAGCCCCATGGTGGCCAACCTGTGCGCTGGGGTGTTAAACACACACGGCTCCAAGGATGACCCAATCTGAACGGTGCTGGCTCCGCACTGGCCACGTGCAGAAGAAAGTGGGACAGCTCATGAGTGGTGTTCGCTATGAGGGATCTCTTGGTAGTGGTGCAGGCCTGGAAGCTCATCTCATTTCCCTGTGCCTACGTTGGCGTCTGCCTGAGATGCCCTCTCCAGCCATCTCTCCCTTCCCCGGGGGCTCCCGACAGCCTTCACTTGGTTTAGGAGCTTTTGCTCTTTGCTAATCCCAGCAGCAAGCGCCCCATTTTGTCTCCCCCCAGCCATCTGCCTCCGCACTCTTCCTCCTACCTCAAGTCCCCCGTGCAGATTTACTATCATGCCTTAAAACCGCGTCCTAGCGCCAGGGTCAGGTGTCACGGCAGCCCCTCATCGATTTGTTTTACCTCCCCTTGGCTAAAGCACTTTGGCCCTGGCCCCGCGGCATCGCATCAGGCTTCCCCCGACCCCTCGTGCTCCCCTTGCCCACCCCAGGCTCGGGGAAACCTCTGCGAAGACCTGGGGCCGTGGGCGGGCTGCCAGCTGAGCCGCTGAACTCCGACCCCCGCGGGGCACCTAATGCATCTCCTTGGTTTATCTGAATCAATATTTCCATAAAAGCGAGGAAGAAACCCCAGGCGGGGAGGCCAAGGGGGGCCTGCTTGTTTGCAAAACTCCACGGCTGGTTTAGTGCTTTACCCCAGCGGGTTCCCTGCTGGGGCCAAGTGGAGAAGTGCTACCTCAGAGCCCAAAACCATGGGTTTTAGTCCAGATTGGGGCTTTGGGGGACTCCTTATTTCAGCAAAAGTTTGTTGCTTGCAGTGAGATGTGTTGAGACTCTGGTTGGGGGGTAGGAGGAGAAAAGGCTCTTCATGCCAAGAGGCACAAACATACGACCAAAAGTCAGTTCCTCACCCCATGCTTCTTCCAGCCTGGCTCCCTGTGCTGACCTAATTTGGGGACCAAGTGTGGCAGTGGCATGATGGGCAGTGTCTTCAGCCCATGAGGCCAGGAGCTGGAGTCATGTCAGCCTCAGCACACAGGGAGCTGCTCTGCCATGGGAGATACACATCAGCTTCCTGAGCCCAAGCAGCAGACTGCAAAAATGAGGCAAGACTGGGATGGCAATGCTCAACCCTCCCTGGCAAGCGCCCTTGTGTGGTTTGGCTACCCGCTGGGGATGCTCAAGGTACTGGGTCTCTTGCCCTTGTGTCTCCAGCTTGATTAGGGGAGTCAAGGCAGAGAAAACAAGGCTGACCCTCAAATACACGCAACCTGCAATGGTCCATGTTGAACTCACCATGCCTTCAAAACCCCTGCTGCTGCGGCCCAGCCGCAACCCGACCGTTGTTTAATGGACATGGCAAATCATCTGCTGTCAGAGTTAAGTAGGAAAGGAGTTCTCCTGCACTCCATCTGGATCGGATGGGTGATTTTAGTGTTTACAAAGCCAACGATCAATAGCCAAGAGGTGGGAAGTGCCCCCCCAGGCTTCTCAAAAAGGCTAGGATGGGAGCACAAGGTGGGAGAGGGATCCCTGCAGGTCCCCTGTTACTGGGGCAGTGATGGAGGTGGTGCGATGGTGGCACCTCCCTCATCTTAGGCACTACTAGCTGCACGGGTGGCTCACAGCTGGACACAGCTGGGCAAGCCTAGCACAGGGTAACTGCACGTATCCATTCACAGGGGCGGACGGGGAGACAGCATCCCTATAACAAGGTATGCTAAAGGAAGTTTCTCAAAGTGATGGGGAGCATCCACCCCATGGTGTCCCTGGCTTTCCCATGTGCCACGGCAGGTGCCGGCAACTCTCAGGGCTGCAGCCATGGTGGTGGCATCTCCATGGGGTGCTGCACTGGGAGCCAGGGCAGATGCAAGGCAGCACGGGCGTCCCGAGGAGAAAGCAGGGGGCTCTTGGCACCTCTGCCTTTTGCTTTCAGCTTCTCCCTCTTGCTATTTATCGGTGACTTTTGTCCTTGGCCAGCTTAGCGGCTGAAAGGGGCTGTATTATATCACACGTAGGCAGCTCCTGGGGGGAGAGGGCCGTGCTTTCTGCTCGAACAAAGCGCGGGTTGGCTAATTCCCCTCTCCTCCCGCGGCACCCGGGTCCCATCTGGTTGACACAGTTTGCTCCAGTGTCTCCTGCTATTAAGCCCCCAATTGCCTGTTTGAATCGCTCTCGCTCCCTGCTCTCCCCCCGCCACCCCGCACCCTCGGCCCCTTTTCTTGTTTTATTTTTCATTTTCCCCAAAGCCGAACAGAACTTGCTTAATAGAGTGATGTCAGATGTGTGCAAAACAGACCAATAAAACCTAATGCATCCCCCGCTTTGTCTGCCAGCCTCTCTAGTGCCTAACATTTTCCACTTGGAAAACCACTTAAAACACATCAGCAACAATCCCACACAAAACAGCCACTTGTTGGCTAATTGTGCCGAGTACCTGCGTCCTCCACATTTCGCTTTCCTGCCGGGGAGGGTCGAACCCTGCCGGAGGCCAGTGCCCCGGGCTCCCCACGGGAGCAATGGGGAGCCGAGAGCCCTCAGCACCCGCAAGGATCAGCCCCTCCGTTGCAGCGGCTGGCAGGGATGCAGGACGAGGACTTTCCTGTCCCCAGTGCTGGTGTCCTGGGCACATCCCTGAGCCTGACTAAGGCTTTGCCCCCCCCCCCCCCATGCCCTGGCAGTGATGGGGCACAGCTGGTGGAGGTTAAATGACGCTCAGGCGGGAGCCGTGGAGAGGAAATTGCTTCAAGGAGCTGGCAGGTTCCTGTCCTCCTGGTTCCCACAGTGTCTCCTGCCCTCGGGACCCTGCAGAGCTGTCCCCTGGCTGCTGCATCACCCTGACCTGCTGCTCTCCCTCCTCGTCCCGGCCAGCGTGGAGCCTGCAAGGCAACTGTGGGGAGCACCGGGATCGCGAGTGCTGGGGTCAGCCAGAGCTGGTGGTCCCGGAGGCGGGAGCAGGGCTTGAGGCCACTCTGTCATGGGAAGGCAGGATGTATCCAAGTTGCATGAGCAGATGGACCAGGTAGAGCCGCTTAGGTCTCTCTGTTGTAGCCAGGTGGCTGCTAACACCTTCCTCCAGCAATGAATCAGGCCGACCAGCTGCTGGGGCATCGAGACCCAGTGGGGAGGGAGGAGAGTGCTGGGAGTGCTTTGGTGACTGGTGACTTTTTGCTCACCGTGTGCAGTCTGGGATGATGGTTCTGGGTGCTGGAGGCCGGGGAGGTGTGAAGAGTGGCTTGCTGCCCCATGGGGGCAGGAGAAAGTTCCCCTATATATTGGAAAGCGGCTGGTGGGTTTCCATCCCTGGGAAATAGGGGCAGCCAGCAGTGATGGAGATGCAGGAGTGTGTTGGAGGGGCAGGTAAGGTTGATGTGAGAGACGATGGGTGGCATTGGTTAGGTGTCTGTGCCGGGAATGGGGCAGTGGGACCTGAACCTGGACCTAACAGAGGAGCATCCAAAAACGGCAGGTAAAAATAGAGGTACAGCCAGGGAACGGTACTCATGGGAGTCTGTGCAAACCTTTCAATGCCGTCTAGCACCCCTGGCCCACTGCAGCCGTCTCTGGCGGCCGTGTGCTGTCTCCTGCAGCTGTAGGCACCAGGACAGGTGAACAGCGGATGCAACAGCCGCTGCAAGTAGCTCTGCCCCAGAGCAGGCTTTCTCTACACTGGCCACGCACCTAAGTGGCAGGGGGAAGAAGGGGTTAAGTAGAGCCAGCAGAAATCAGAGGATTACAGGTTTGTTGCCGGACTGTCCCATCTGTCACGAGCACAAAGACGAGCCCTGTCTCGGGCTGGGCTGTCAGCAAAGAGCCCACTACATTAGGACTCCATTAGGAGAGACTAGCGGTGGGAAATGGCAGCTGTCAGGGCACTATCATTTCTCCGGTAATTCCTTGGACTCGCTTCTCAGCTGCGCTTAAATAGCAGTTCTACCTACTGGGCCAATTTTGCATTTTCTTCCTCCCACTGATCTCCTCCTTTCTTTAAAGCTGCAGCGCTCGCTCCTCGGCTTGGCTGTGTGCCGCGGCCGGGTGGCATCACTGCCCGCTGCTTCCCTGCAAGGAGAAGGGCTGGTGGTTTATAGCTTCGTGGGCATATATGGACCTGCATGCCTACCAGCCCAGTCCGCAGTGGTGGCTGCTAGCTCAGCACGGGGACTTGCTGAGTCCTGGTGGGCTGCTAGTGTAGCCTGACAGTAACATAAACTGGTGCTGGTTCAAAGCTGCCCTCCCCTTGGTGCTGGTAGCCCCACACACCTAAAGCAAGCATGCACGCAGGTCAGCCTTAGCAGGACGTCAGCATCCGGGACGTCCGTCCTAGGAAAGCCACAGCAGCGAGGCCAGTGCCTGCATGACCTTCGAGCGGTTACTCTGGGCTTGCTGCTCCAGGACCTGGGTAACTAGGGTGGGATGGAGCTCCTGCAGAGCTGTGTGGGCTGCCCTGACTTGCACAACAGCAGTGCAGGGGTCTGAGAGGGACCTCGCGACCCGCTGGCCTCCAAGGAGCGAGCTTGCGGTCTGCAAGGACGAGCCCATCGCTGCTGCTTTTCTGATCAGCTCCTTTTCCGTATTGGGCTCTGGAAGCTGTGGCCTCCTGGGCTCTGGAAGATGTTGAAGTAAGCACAAGCAGCCATCAGCTGCTATATTTTCCCCATATTATGGAGTGTCCTTCCTGTCTCCTGCATGCTGGGACTCTCTCCACGCTGCTAGATGTTTCCCAAGCTGTGCTGGTGCCTGAGCCCAGCTGCCCTCTGCATTTACTGCAGGGAGCCCTGGGGCTTGCTGGGCAGCACCACTCTGCGAGCAGGGCTGGCTGGGGCCAGCATGGCAGGACAGCACACGGGAGCAGGGCTGGAAGTGCATCTGGTGACCACAGGCTTTGCTGGAGCAGTTTTTTTCTCTAATGACCAAATCTGCCCAGTCTTTTGGCACTTAAAGATTCTCCTGGCTTGGGCTCCTTGGTATGCTGATGACCCCTTGGGGGCACGATGCTCTCCGGCGGGTGCATGGTCTTAGAATAACCATCCCTTATGTCATTGTCATGTCTGACCTAGAAATAAAATGATGGCCAACGAGGTTTTGCTGTTGGCCAACAAGGCCTGGAAACTCTCACGACATGCAGAGAGCACCCACTCCGGGAGCAGCCTTTGGGAAGCACCTCGGCATGGCCAGGACCCCTCACCATCCCCACAGAGCCTTGGCTGCATATCCAGCAGGGTCCCATGCTCACACCTCCGCGGGGAGCATTTTGGGCTGCCTGCACCATGCTCCTCGCCGCGTGTCCCGCCAGGCCCCGCGTGGCCGCCAGGGAGCCGTCACGGCAGCCGTGCTCCCTGCGGAGCCTCCTTTGCCAGCGGGCGATCAAAACAAACACTTCTGTGGGTAAGTGCATTGCAGTGGTGCTCGAAATAAATAACTAATTTCTCCCTACATGATCTCAAGGAGCAGGAGAGGCGTGAATAGCAGGGCCCGGTGTCGGGCTGACTGGACTCCCCGGTGCGGTAATTCTGAGGATGACAAACATAAGCCAAAGGAAAATGTTGAAAAATGGGCACTTCCCGCAGCCCTGAGCAAAGGAGCTATTGCAGGGTTTGGAAATAACGAAGGCAAAAAGAGGGAGAGGGGGGAATTTTCTCATTGAGACCAAGTGAAGTGCCAAACAAGCTGCTATTATGGTGGCTTTGAGAGGCACAGGGAGGGGGTGTTCAAGAGGAGACGGGGGAAGAGAGGAGGGAGAGATGGCGGGGAGAGGAGAAAGGAGAGAAGGCTGGAGGAAGGGAGACAGAGGGGAAGAAGGAGTGAGAGAGATGGGAAGACTGGGAAGAAGAGAAGAAGCGAAGAGCGAGTGGGAAGGTGTGAGGTGAAGTGTGGGAGAAGTTGTGGGATGGTGGCAGGGCCATCACGCGCGCACTCCCCGTCCCTCGCTCCGGGGTCTCCCGCAACTCCCCTTCCGTCCCCCACCCTGGTCGCTGGCCACTTTCCACCCCCCCTCACCCACCACCACCAAAAAAAATCCATCAGAAAGAAGGAAAACAAAATATCTACAGTTGTCGAGACAAGGAGAGAAAAATAGAGGCAAACATCCATAATTTTCTCTGTGGGGCTTTGCAGTAATTGAGCCATTTGGATAAAAATAAAGGCAGCAGGCCCTTTAGGTAAGAGGAGCTTTTGCAATCCAAGAAGCCTGAATTATGTGCCTTGTATCACTTGAAATCCCCCACCCCATCACCCCCCTCCGCCTCCCCCATGCGACACCAAACCACTTTTCCTTTTCTTCCTCTTCTCCTTTTTTTTCTTTCTTTTTTTTTTCTTTTTTAAGTACCCTGTCAAACGTCGTCCGATGAGAAGAGAATTTCAGCTGTCACAACTAATTTCAGAGCGCGTGTGTGTGAAGGTGTGTGTGTCTCGGGAGTGGGGACGGCGGGGGGAGAAGGGTGATGGAGGTGTAGAATCACTCCTCTTCCTTTTTTTTTTTTTTTTTTTTCTTCCCTCAAAAGGAAGATTTACATCAGAAATTTGTTTCTGGAAGTGTTTAAGGCCTGTAATTTCCTCCTTTTCATTGCTGCCTGATGTCTTCTTACTGCCTCACCTGGCTTTCTGCCCGCAGCGCAGACCCAGCGCCGCGGCCCGCGTGCCCGGATGCTGCCGCACGTCGGCGCTCCCTGCTCCGCGTGGGGCTCGCGGCTCACCCAGCCGGGGACACGAACCTCCTTGCGTGGCTTTTTCCATCATCTGGCCCATCCGAGCCCTTCCTGACCCATAGAAAGCTTCAGTGTTTTGGCTTTAGAGGAGCCCCCGACCATGCTACGGCCCAGCCACTGGGGTCTCGCTCGGTATAAATCATCTTCTCTTTTTGCAAGATTGCTCAGTCTGAGTACCTTTACCCCTCAGCCCAATTCTTACGCAGGAGGTGAGCCAAGGTGGCTCCACGAGGCATTTGCATCACTAGCTGGTGATCAAGGCTGCCAAAACTTAGTTCTCAAAGACAGCAAGGCAGCTCCAAGTGCAGTGACGGGCCTGGCAAAATGAAGACATGGGTTTTTCCTGTTTGCATCCTAGCACTGGAGACTTTTGGCTCCACATTTTGTAAGATGTTTTTCAGCCATCTTGAGGGCTGGGAACTCGAGGGTGATAGGTTGGTTTTACTTGGCTGAAATTCGCAGGTAATATCCTGTCTGCGGCAGCCACATCCTTGAGGAACCGATGCTCCAATTGCCAGACCTGTGGTGACATCCTAAGCACCGTGCTGCCAACAGGGAAGCGTGGGCTCACCAGCAGAGCCGGACTTCAGGTGCAGGCAGGCGCCAGGTTTGAGTGACATGCGTTGCAGGCCTTCGTGGCAGAGGAAAATCAGGGTCCTACCGCACTTGTGGAGCAGGGCAGGGGATATCCCTGTGCCTTGGGTGACATTTCTCTTGCTGGAGAAACAGATGCTCAGCTGTGAGATGCGCAGCAATGTGGGGAAATGGGAGGCAAGTGGGAGGAGCAGAAGATGCCCCAAGCGGAGTCTGGCGTGTGGCTGTCATTGGGCTGCGTGCAGGGGAAGCAGGGGTATTTTCGGGGGCTGCAGCAGTGGGGCCAGATCTTTGGAGGCAGATGAACAGCAGTGACTGGTTTTCTGTGTAGCAAGTCCTCACATCAGCCTGTCTCAGAGGTGTGCCAGTAGCATGCACTGCTGGAAGGGAGCAGAGAGGTGAAGGCTTCCCAAAGCCCAGGGCAAACAGGGCTCATAACACATCTCTGGTGTTCCTCAGACCTGATGGTCTGGTCCATGGGAAGCTCGAGGGGCTGCAGTCCATGGGGGAACTACTCTCGATCCTCACAACTGGGTTTTCAACATCCCTGACTCATCTCCTGAGCAAGGCGCTAGTGACCCCTGCTTGTCCCAGTGTCAGTTTTTGAGCTTCTTCATGCCCAGCTCACCACATTCAGTCTTGCCTGCCTGTGACTAGCTTGTCCATGATGCTGCTTCCAGCAGACCATCCTCAGGATGCCTCCACGCATGGCTCCAGGCAGCATTTTCTCCTGGCAGAGGCTTGCAAGGTTAGTCCCATTATGGAGCCATGGTCTCCCTGGGCAATGGGGGCCCCCAAAACATCTGTGAGGATAGGCTGTCTCATACTGTGCCTCTTGCCAAGTAGCTGACATTGGACACAGGGCTCACCATAGCACACTGGCAGCTCATAGCTACGGACACTTTGCCAGGACACTGCTGTCTCACTGAGCTACATCCTTCTTGAAGACCACAGCGCACCTACATCACTTGGATGGAAACATGCATCTCGAGGCAGTCTGGCTGCTGGTCGTCCAAGTTGGCAAAGAGTGTGGGGTCAGTGAACAAGTTGGGTGGGAGATGCTGAGCTCTCAATGAGAAAACTGAGATGACCCCTTCCCGCTCCAGGATCTGCCTAGGTAAACTAGCAGTTTGGGAAAGAGTCGTTCCAATGGCAAAAAGCTGCTGAAGTGCAGTGACAGAGTGACTGTGCTGATCTGGTTGTATCTTCCCAGCCAAATACAAAACAGCTTGGACTAGGAGAGGGAAAAGTCCCTTAATCCCACAAAGTAGTGCTTTGCAAGAGAGGAAGCTGCAAAGCAAGACAGAGCCCTGAGCCATCTCTGAGATGGCTGGAGAACTTGTGGTTGCTTGACTATGGTCTGAAGACTATGGCGAAGCTGAGGTGATACAGATACGCACAAGTGCTTGTTTTAAAACCTTTCTTCCTCCATAATGCTATGTTCCTGCTGCTATAATAAACAGTAATTTTGCTTAGGAAAGTGGTCTAAGCTTCTGAAAGGAGGAGATTTGGGTAATCGTCAAGACCCCTGGCATGAGAGGACATGACAGCCAGGAGACTGTGCATCTCTGAATAATAAAGCATGTTCTCTACCTAAAGGCTTCTGGAAGTTCACCAAAGTATTTCATGAGGCTCAGCAATTCCTTCCTACTAATGCAGAAGTAAGCGATATGCATAAAACTGGAGACAGCAACAAGCAGCAGAGAAGGAAACCAACAGAACTTCAGTAATTCAGGTCATAGTTTGAATCTGGAATTTAATACTCTGGCCTGGTAGTTTTGGGAAATTGGATCTTGGTCTAGTGAAACTCATACTATTTCAGGTTGCAGTGACATTACAGGGCAGGAAACCCAGGCATGCCGTTTCCTAGGATTTGACTTAGCTGCAACAGATACAAGCAGCCCTGACATACAGTCCCACATGGGCTACATTAAATGAACAAATATGTAAAATACTTCAGGATCTGCAGCATTCAATGCCATAGTCAAATAGGAGCTGCTATTTCGGGCTCATCTTGTAAACTCAGCCAAAAATGAAGTCTGCTGTGGGCTGTAATTTAGGAGATACCATCTCTCACCCTTTCATGCATATGCACCTGGGTGGGGATATTTTAGGTCAAGGCTCCTATGATTCTAAGCTGGGGTGGCCGATCAACAGCATATTGGCAGATCTGGCCTCCTAGCCCGTTTAATGGTGGCATCAATTCCCTCCTTTTGCTTCCCTCACACTGTTTGTAGACCCAAAGCCTGCTGCCTTTTATCTTTCCTTCTCGTGCGATAAGACATGTCCTTATCACAGGATGAGGCGGTATTGTGATATGGCTGGAGGATACATGACCATTCAGTCTCATAACGAGTGTGTGTTTGATCACCCGATAGGACTTGCACCTACGAAGCAGATCGTGTGACATGGATGGCTATATACTGGCTGCACGATAGCTGCGTGTCCTCTTATACAACAGGGAAGAGGCCACCATAACCGGCCTCCAGTGCCTCAGGAAGAGGTGGTGTGGCCATCCCAAGAGAAACAGCGCGTACCCGCAGCTGTCGTGTCCGATAGCCACATCTGCATACAAAAGTTATCCAGAGAACATGCCACTGCTGCTCTGCAGGAGCCTAAATGAGGCTCGCACACAGTTAGACCCACGGGAAGTGCCACTATCAGTCAGATGTCAAGGACTGTTGGTGCATGCAGTAAGGGTTGTGCGTTAGTGCCTTGATCTAGGAACTATCTTTGAATGTTCTTTGCATTAATCCTTGACTAACTGGTCCTTGCATCATCCTGAGGTTTCCTACTTGTTCCTTGCAGTGGGAGGGTTTTGTGACTAAGAAATGAATCAGATCTTGGGGATTTGGCCCAGAGGATGTAGGCGGTGCCAAAACATCTTGCAGAGCTCAAATTACTTTTGGAACAGGACATTTAATAAAAACGGCATTGCTCTCTGAACAGGCCTGCACCCCACACTGCTGCACTTAGTTAAAAATCTTAAGACCCCACTGCGATGTCTCCTGCAGACAGGCGGTACTTGTCGGGATTGCGCTTGCAGGCGGTGATGATGATGTGTCCCTCCCAAGGAGTAAAACTGCAGTAAAACTGTTCGTGTTCAAGGACACAGTAAAATTCCAGTCTGGATCTAAACTATAACAGCCTGATCCTGCCTGTCAGTGTAGTGTATCTAACTCTGATCGCAGTGCCCCACGACAGCCAAGCACCTCCTAACAGGCTCAGCATGGCTCTGCTTTGGAAACCACATTCCTCAAAGAAATGCAGGAAAATAAGACATGGAAACAGGCATTCTGGGACAATATTTTCACAGAAGGTGTTGAACACTGACTGCTATGAGGGTGCTTTGGCAGACGGTGGCCACTCCTACAGCAGGAGCACAGACAGCAGAGAAACACGTGCAGCCAGGCAGCGATGGCACAACCAGGCACGGTTAAGAATCTTGCAGGAACAGAAAGAGCAGTTTAGGTTTAGAGGCTCTAGGCTGTATTTTGCTGCCATGCAAAGTGCTTTCTCCTCTTGTTCGGTGCTGCAGACACCAGGACTGACAATATGAGGCACGAATGAACCCATCCAAAGCGCACAGGCAGCAGTAGCTAAGCACCACTGCACGCACCAAGCATGGTGCCACGTGTTGTGGGGGGAGAGGGGCAGTACGGGTGGGTTTTGGTTTGCTACCCGAATCCCGGGGGGCCTGGGGCAGGGCAGGTCCCTGGGCCGTGCTGCTGGCGCTGCCTCACGCCCCAGGAGAGGGAAGCGCGGGAGGCCGGTGTGCACAAGGAGGAAACGGGGTTTTGGAGGCCAGCGCACCAGCGAGAGGGGGTCACGCTGTCAGGCTGCGCGCCTCGCGGGCCCCGGCACGCTGCGGAGGCCGCGTTGCGGGGCTCATGCCGCAGCAAACCTTAGAAAAGTCGTGGTGGGGCCGTGCTCGCCCTCCGCCTCGGTTCGGCCCGGGGCGGCGTTTCCATGGGGCGCCGCGCGGCTGGCTGGGCGCGCCGCGGCCACCCTCCCCGAGGCCCTTGCGGGGGGTGTTTAGGCTGGCGGGTGGTGTTTTTGTTGGCAAAGCCGAACGGGCTGTGGGCGCAGTGTGGGTTAGCAGCGTGGGGCGCCCCCCCAGCCAGCCCTGTCGCTATGGGGCGCGCCGACCCAGCAGCGAACGGTGGGGTCTCCCCTCAGCGCAGGCCCTGCCTCCCCATGGGGCTGGCTGCCCCACCATGGCTCAACACCCCCTGCCCCACCAGCGCCTCCCCACACCACAGGCCTTATCCCCTCCCATGGGGCTCCCCATAGCAAGGCCCTATCCCCCCCCCAGGGGGCTCCTCCAGCCCTGCCCCTGCCATGGGGCTCTCCCCACCATGGGGCTCCCCACAGCCCTGCCCCTGCCACGGGGCTCTCCCTGCCGTGGAGCTCCCCACAGCAAGGCTCTGCCCCTGCCATGGGGCTCTCCCCGCCGTGGGGCTCCCCACAGCCCTGCCCCTGCCATGGGGCTCTCCCCACCGTGGGGCTTCCCACAGCCCTGCCCCTGCCATGGGGCTCTCCCCGCCGTGGGGCTCCCCACAGCCCTGCCCCTGCCATGGGGCTCTCCCCGCCGTGGGGCTCCCCACAGCCCTGCCCCTGCCACGGGGCTCTCCCCACCGTGGGGCTCCCCACAGCCCTGCCCCTGCCATGGGGCTCTCCCCACCGTGGGGCTCCCCACAGCAAGGCTCTGCCCCTGCCATGGGGCTCTCCCCGCCGTGGGGCTCCCCACAGCCCTGCCCCTGCCATGGGGCTCTCCCCACCGTGGGGCTTCCCACAGCCCTGCCCCTGCCATGGGGCTCTCCCCACCGTGGGGCTCCCCACAGCAAGGCTCTGCCCCCCCCCTTCGTGGGGGGTGGGCTGCACGTGAGCGGCCGTGACGTCACGGTGCGAGCCCCCCGGCCCCGCCCCGCGCTGCCCTCCCCCGTCCCGGCGTCCCCTGCCCTCCCCCCTCGTCCGGCCCCACTTCCGCCGGAAGTGGGGGGCTCTTTCCCTTTCCGGGTGCGGGTCCCCGGGCGGAGCGGCGGGACGGCGCGGCGGCGGCGGCGGGCGGGCGCGGGGCGCGTGTCATGGCGGAGCTGGCGCAGGGGCAGAGCGCAGCGCCCGTGGGGATCAAGCCCGAGGGGTTCGTCGACGCCCTGCACCGGGTCCGGCAGGTAACCGCCGGCTGGCGAGCCCCGCCGCGGGGCCGGGAGGAGGCCGCGGCGCCGCCGCTAGGCCGCGGGGCTGAGGCTAGGCGAGGAGCCGCCGGGAGGGGGAGGGTCGCGGCGCCGTTGCTCTCTCCCGGGAGCCCGGGGCCAGAGGCTCCTCTCAGCCGGCCCTGGCAGGGCCCGTGGCTGCGACTGACCCTTCCGGGCCGCTGGGAGGGGAGCAGGCCGCGGGGCGGCCGGCGGAGGGGCTGGGGCGGCCGCGGGGCTCGCCTGATGGTCTCTGTGCCGCATGGGTTGAGGCCAGGGCTTGTGACATGGCAAAAGCACTGCTTCTCGGTGAAGGAGGCAGTTTGCTGCTTGTGGGAGCTCTCCTCTGCCAAACTGCATTTTTAAACTTTGTAATGAGTAGGGGTGAGCTATCGCTAATTTATTTTTTAAACAAATCCTTAATTGTGCTCTAAACTAGTCAATAGAAACTCTAGCAGAAGGAAAGCTTTGCTTCTCCTCTTCAGAGGAAGAGGGAAGGGAGTGTGAATTACTCTCCAAAGCAATCTCAGAGCTTTTGCAGTGTTGAACTGGAAACTCTAGAAGAAAGACATGAGCCCTGCAAAAATCAATGCTCCTTTATTTAGTATAGGATACTGCAAACATTTTGTGCTCCTAAGTTTGTGAAAAGTGGCTTCGGAAACAGGAAGCTGTTGCTTGGCAAACTTTGCTTGCTGTACAAATTTTGTGACTCTTCATCACTTTTCTTGTTCCATGTTTGTCACAGGTGTTAATTCCAGCTTTGAACAAGTTGCTCTTTACTTGTGCTTAGTAACTGCGCATAATATGCAACAAGGTACGACTCACTGCTAGGACCAAGGCCCACCTGATGCTTGAAGACTCTGACTTTACTGTCTTTCCAATGTTACAGGCAAAGTGAGAGAATCTCCTTCTGTTGCCCAGCCTTCCTTTTTTTTTTCGTTTAACTGAGACGCTTGTGAAGAAAGAAAGCTGGACCAGGAGACCTTTCAAGCGATCATTCTAATGGAACTTAAGTGGCTTATGGTCGCTTGTGGCTTGGTTGTGAATTGGTATGGCAGCAGATGCTTGTTCTGTGCTGTCTTCAGTAAACTGTACAGAAGCAGTAGCTGTCCTAGATGAATGTGTTGCACCTTTCCAGAAGAACACACAAGCTAGTTTGCTCTTCACCTGTTGATTTAAAGCCTTATATCTAAGCTTACATATTGTGGTATGTAGCAGACAAGTTACGTATTAGCTGTGTTCCAGATGAGGCCACATGTCACATTTTTCAGTGTCTGACAAAGCACTGTGTCCTTGATGGTATGTGATGTCTGAAAGGTTTGCTAATAGTCCAGGATTATCTACGTGATGCGGTTGAATTGGAAAGTATTGCAGCTGCGTTTGTCTTGACTTGGTCTTCTATTACTGAAGCTCTTTAATTGCAAAAATATCTCATTGAATATCTGGTATTTTCTGCCTGTTAGCAGTTGAATAATCTTTGAACAACCTGGTTAGATAGAAGAAAATAATCCATTATTTGCTGATCAGTTGCAGCTTGTTGAAACTATTTTGTGAGTGTATGAAAAGTGCCATGGTATATGCCACTCACCTGATCAGTAAGAGATTAAAGTGGAGTGTCTAGGACTGTGTTAAACTGAAATGCAGAGCTACCTGAAAATTGGTTCTGATCTATCTTGTATGATTGCTGTTGTCAAATTCCTAGAGAAAGTTAGGGTGCCTTGTATGTCCATATATGAAAGAGACAGAAATAATTCCATAATTTTTTTATGGTTATTTACTCTGATTTTGTTGGTCTTACTGGTTAAATTCTTTGTACTGTGATGTATGTGTTGGGTTTCCTTGAATGTGTTGGGGAAGCTTCAGAACCTTCAAGGCTGCAAACTTCAAGTCAGGCACTATAGTGTAGCGATCTCTGTGGTATCTTTCTCACTAAAAAAACTGTGTGAGAAATGTGAGCTGTACATGTGCTCTTGTGAGTGCAGTTGCCTACATTTTTGCAGTGAGTTGCATGCTGCCTGATGAATGTGATTTTCATTAATATTTGTGGAATGAAAAGACTCATTTGCAAGTGCAAAACCATATTTTGCCTTTGTTTCCCTTCCTTCTGTTCTCCTCCTCCTGGAAATCCTTGATTTAATCTAGTTCCGTAGAGGCTTTGTAGGGGATTAGGTAGTCTTCTACTGCCCAGGTATGACAGGACTAAATAATTGTCATTGAGGACTTGTTATTGAATACAAATTAAGATGATCTTAGTTCCCAAATGGACAGATATTTACCTCAACAAACCTAGCAATTTGAGATGAACTTTTTTGACTGAGAACTAGGTGGGATGTAAGGCAGTTACTCCTAACATTTCTCTGGTGGTGATGGCAGAGCTTTCATTAAATATGTTTAATATTTGCCTGAGCTACACTGATCTGGTAGGTAGGTGTCAAGTATTTTAGTACTTATAACCAGTGTCATAGCCTTTTCTTGAGTATTTCTTTTGCTGTAAGGGAGGGAGATAGAGGAAGAAAAATTTCAGTGTTAGTTCTTGTTTCCCCAGTGTGAGCATGGCATCCCTGGTTTGACATCTGAACTCTTTCAAAGTTTAATCTGACACTTAAGATTAGAATTCAAATATATTAAATTCAGTTCTCATGAGGATCATAATACTGAACTTGAGCTACAGCATACAGTGCTTGATTATTAATAATAACTAAACTATTCAGGATAGCAAAGACTTTGCTGATCAGTCACAGGAACTGCATTCTTCAAAGGCATTGTGAAGTGAGCTGACATAAGAACTCTAATACTTTCAAAAGAGGTAACACATACGTTGCTTTTGATGTTTGCAGTGGACTTGCTTGGACTTCTGTATAGTTTTAAAATGTCTGAGGTATAATAAAAAGCACTTTTACAAATGAATGCTAAGGCTTTGAGGTAGGCTGTCTTGCTTCTTCTGGACTGCGTCTCATTTGAGTGGATTAACTTGGAGCTCGTATGCAGTGATTAGTCTGTACATTGAAGCAGCTGATCTTAGGCAGAGTGGCTTTTCTGCCACTTTTTGGAGTGGGGTAGAGGGAGAGGATGTTTGTGCTCCTTTTGATTTATGAATAGGAAAATAAGCAGAACTGCTGGCTCTTTGGACAGTCTTTGAGGCTTATTCTCGTTAACAGAACAGTGTCTTGCTTGGTTCATGCCTCTCTCCTGTTCTCCTTGGCAGTTTTATTTTCAGTACAACACATTAATTTGCAGGACTAATTGATTCCCTCTTTGTATATGTCCTTCTTGTAATCTGTTTTACGTATTGTCTGAATCTGAATGTCTCGGAATGGTGAAAAGAAGAAAGGCTATAGCCTGCTAAGCCTGTAGGGTGTTGTCTTCGGTACCTTGGAAGCAGGTGAATGGCCTGAGACTTACTGTGAGTTTTATCAGGTCTTGCATCTAAAATCTCTTTAATATCAAGCTTCCACTTCTAATTTTCTGCAGGAAGGAGAAAGGATTTAAGACTTTATTCTCTTTATTCCCCTTTGGACTATTCTTTCAGATCATCCTCAAAAAGATTTAGGGTAAATTATTTGCTATTATTGTAGCATTTAGGAAAACCATTTGTGACATAGCAGTTAAACAACTGTGGATGGTTTTCCCGCTCCTGCAGTGCTCTGGAGAAATGGCTGTTGTGCTAAGTTGAGGATTCTGCGTGATAAATGGGAAGAGTAGCAGCAGCACTAGAATTGTCTAAAGATTCAGATGACAGTGCTTCACTTTTTTCACATCCTGCTAATATCTGGAATTTGTGATATTATTAGTTACTGTTCTTTTTCAGAGTGGCCTGGAAAGCTGCTTCCCTGAAGCTAGGCATTTCTTTTGAAAGCTGAATTCTGCAAATACTGGTGGTGTGGGTCTTGTGTCTGGCAAATAAGTTTAATTTCTGAAAGAATTTAGATTACCATTTTAAAGGGGGCTAAAGGTATAGGAGGATAGAAATGCAAGACATAGCAAGAAAAAAAAAAAGAATACTTAAACAATAGCAGAGCTTTCCATTTGCATCAGTGGCTTCATTTTATCTTTCTCTTAAATTGCAAAGCACACACAACTTCCCCATGCTCTGCCACCCCCAACTTTACTATTGCAGTTCTGTAGGTCAGGTTTGTACTGTGTCCTTTAAAGTGTTGTTGGGAGAGTCTAATTTTGGGGGGATTCAATGCAGCAACAGTTCCATGGTAGTGAGGCTTTTCCCATTGTGTTTTAGAGTTCAACAGAATAAATGTATTGTTTTTTTAAAAAAAAAAAAAAAAAAAAAAAAAAAAAAGAAGCCTGATGACTGACATGCTGGGGGACAAAAGCGATGGCTAGCAGTACATTACTCAAGGTCATTTAGTCAGATAAGAGCTAGGTCTGCTTACTTTTGCTATGTTCTAACTTTTCTGCTTATCTCCCGGCAGAACCTGTAGTAAAAACTGAAGTTCCCATTGTAAGTTAAACATAAGAAGTTGAAACTTGTTTTAACTGCTATATCTACCTTAAAAGCTTAATGCTTAATTTTGCAGGGTATTTCTTCTACTACAGTGAGATGGTTTGTTGTCTGTGTGTAAGCCAGTGGCATCTGGGAGGCTTTCGAGATAAAGGTGTACTCTTTTTTTTTTTTTTTTTTTTTTTTTTTTTTTTTTTTTTTTAAGTGAAAATGGTGCTGGCTCTCTTATTTTGACCTTTCCTGTGAGGGTTACATACAGGGAGATAGTTGTGCAGTACACAAGGGTGGGATTTGTAATATTTTCCTACTCCAGGAACCGACAGCCTTAGTGCCAGTGATCTATTTGTTCACACCTTTATGCTTCATGCCAGCTTCCTTCTGTAGGCCAGCTTCGGATATCTACAGACTTTTCTTCCCCTTGAGTGTGGGATTACAGATCCAAACTATCAGCTTACAGTGCTCTCTCTCCCAAGTAAATACCTACTAACAGGAAGAAAGTTCATGAAGGGCATGTTAAAATCGAATGTTCCAAAACATGTCAGGGTATGTTACACCTGACACAGTCCCTTTAGTGTAAGTTTGGATTGTAAGTTAGGATGTGAAAGCTGTTAATAAATTGTTTTAAATTATTTTTAAAACTTTATTTTTCAGTATTGAAGTGGTCAGGAAGCATCTATGCTCTTTGTACCTTCATTAAACTCTTCTGCATCCCGTATGTAAGGGGAAACCATGTAGGTAAAGGACTAGAATCATGGATGAGATGTAGCATTCAGCATAAAAGTAAGGCATCACTTGACACGCTATAGTATGGAATGGATAAGGGCTGCTCTGTGCTAATGCTTTCAGAATTGTATTTTTGTGGACTTACCAGTTTTTGAAAAGCATCTTGGGCATCAGCATCTTCATCAAAAAGCATTGCTGCATGATCACTGTGCTAAAACTATGTTAAAACTGAATGTCACTTCCTCTTTGACAGGCCTTATGTTGGCTTCACCTTGTGCTTAACTGTCCAGTGTTATATTTTCAAGTATTCATCCAAAGAAGTGGTCAAAATCTTGTGGGTAAAAGCAGGAAGTCAAGATTGTGTTCTCAAGGTCCTGGCATTTCTGATACATTGAGGTGGTTGTCTATCTGAAGGAGGACAGGAGAGAATGAAGTATGAGAAGAAAATCGTCCAAACTTGGAGCCCTTTTCATGCAAGGCGTAAAAGAGAATGTTTTCTTTTCTAGTTTCTTTCTAAAAGCAGTGCCCTCAATCCATAGAGGTTATTTCAAATAGATTTTTTTCACTACGGTGTAGTTCTTAATCTTGGACAACTGTTTATTCCACTGTAGCAGTTGATAGTGTCAACAACCTGAGTTTTTGAACTGTCTTTTTGTTGCAATAAAACTTTAAAATTTTAGAAACACCTTTTTGTCATTTGCCCTTGGCTACATTTAAAGCATATCTGTATAAAATGCTTTTTTTGTCTGTTCTTATTGCTTATTCTCTGTTGAAATCCCAATTATAATATAGTAATATAAAATTGATTGATGTGAAAATGCTTGATGGAAGATTTAGTCCAGAGGGGGAATAAGTGGAAAGAGCAATCAGACCTCTAATAAAGATCCTATTCAGTGATTTTTGCTTTGTTGGGAGGGGAGGAAAACAATGTAGAACACAATATGCTCATATTTGGAACAATGTAGAATACAACATGCTTATATTTATTCTGCAACTTCTTTATCTTGTACTTGCTTTTTAAAGCAGGATGTCTCAATGAAGGCAAGGGGTGCTGTGAGGCTTCACTTTGCGTGTCCCTGACGGGTATTAACTCAGGTGCAGTGCTGAACTAATGTGCCTTTATGGTTTCCATACCAGAGTTGGCTTGCATCCAGTTAGCTTGGAGTGCAGGTGAAAGAGCTTACTTCTGTCAGCATCCATCCATCTAGATGTCTCCCAAATGTCATTAGAGATGAGCTTAACTTTTCACTTTTATTAAATGATATTTATATCTCTCCACTTGTTTTATTTGTTTAACTTGGTCCCTTGCTGTGATACCTGAATGTCTCTTCTTTCCTGCAGATATCCTTGTTGCATTTTAGTTTGGTGGAGAATGGTTGTTAACCCCTACAAAAAGGCTGGAAGCTGAGGAACAGCCAGTGTTAGTCATGTTTGTGCTATATTGACCTCCACAGCAAGTTGAAACTAATTCTAGACCTACTAGCTTATTTTTCATACAGTAAACAGACTGATGCAGTCCCTGTATAACAGGGAGATGCCCAGCCTGTCCTTGTGCTGCGTATTTTCATGTTCTCCTCCCTGTGTAGTCTCCCCCTCAGGCAGATGTGCAAGTGTGCATTTCTAAATTTCTGGATATCCATAAATGCAGCAGGAAGCGTATTTTCTCCTATGTGGCTGTGGTGATGGCAGCTTCTCCAAGACAAAGTTGGTGAGCTTGTTTGAGCTTTTCTTCTGGCTAGATCCTGCTTTTCTGCTGTTCTTTGAATGAACCAGCCTAAATACAATATTCTAGGGACTAAATACATATTCATGATGAGGAAGGGGAGCTAGGTGAATGTAATCTTAATGAAACAAATACAAAAAGCAAACATAAAGCTGTTTACTTTACAAATAAAGCACTGCTTTTTTGCAACTGTGTTACAAAAGCACCTGTATAGAAAATAACTGAGAGAAGACTAGACTGGGGTAAATGCTTTCCTGGAAGAAAGGGTTTAGCTGTGGTAGCTGACACTTCAGATATGCTAATCATATTTTTATCATCTGCTTTTATAGATTGCTGCTAAAATTGGAGATATTCCTCACTTGAATAATTCTACAACGCTTGTGGACCCGTCGGTCTATGGTTATGGAGTACAGAAACGGCCCCTGGATGATGGAGGTAAGTTGGCTATGAGTAGACAGAGAATCCTGTGGATGCATTTTCTGAAATCAATGTATTGAGGCTGTTATCTTTTATAAGGACAGAGATTACCCAGTGCATTTGAGCGTGTGTGTGTAGAAATTGTATGTAAGGTTCCCTGTGCTATTTAGTCTTACCAGATAGCACAGGGCTCCTAGGCTGTACTGCTGTGTTATCCTAGGCCTCCATATTCCTATTTTGAAGCAGTTCTGTGTTTATGGTCTCTGAGAATCAGCAGATTAACTCTGTAGTTTAAATCTTCTTCTGTGTGAAGACTGCTACTTGTGGTAGTGTGAAGGCGAGGTCTTATTGAAACTGTGCTGGAGCTCATGCACAGGGTGACAGACGTGCATAGTTCAGCTCTCCTTCCCCAGCCTCCCTTGTGTTCAGAGAACAGGCAGCATATAGGAGCATGTATTAAGTTTGCTTCTTTTCATGACTAGCAGTCGCCACAGCACAGCAGTTGAGTATATGTCAAGAATTCTGATTGCTTAGCTTTGTACATGGATTTTAAGGAGAAGGGGCGTTGATGGAAGTTGAGGCAAACTGAAAGGAAGCTTTCCATATTAGGCTTATATTTTTTCATAATTATTCTTTATGAGGATTCTTAAATCTCTGACACATTTAACATTCTCCACAGTGTAAGAGTAATTTATTGGGTGGATTATATCAGGTAACTGTAATGAGTTAATACTGTATGAATTATTACACCTTTAAAATTAGTATTCATTTCCTGTTTTTGGCAGGAACAGCAAAATGGTTAGAACAGGTGTGTTTTGTTTGTTTTTGTTTGTTTGTTTTTTTAACAAATCCATAATGCTGTGCACTGTTACAAGAAGAATGTTTACACTGTTACCTGCTGCTGTATAAAAGCAAAAAGCTCACCTTTTCCTGTGGTTAGTTATCAGGAAAAAAATGGCCACGTTTTCCTCCTGTTTGCTCTAGTGTTTTTACTGACATAGTCCTGCATGATCATTCTCTTCCCCATAAAATATGTGAAAGACCACTGAGGAGGTAAGTAAAGCTTCTGCCTAGGACTGTATCTTGAAAGAATTTTCTCTCTCTGGCCTGATACAAGGCTACATGAGGCAAAGGGTGAAAATACTTCACTTTTACTTCTCATTCTGAAAAGCACGTTGGAGCATGGAGAGAAGTTCTTTCATCTGGAGACTCTGATTTGCTGTCATTACTGTTGTCTGAAAACATACCATGGTCTGCTTTGTTTTCTGATATTGTGGCTGTATTTGAGCAGGAAGCTGTTCCTCTTTTGGTTTGATGTTTTAGGAAAGAATGGGTATTTATGGATTGGTACCTGCACCTTGTATCTTAGGCTGGCATGTCACTAAGTCTACGAGAAGCCAGAGGCTGGTATATATTGGTATATGTATTGGTGTATGTTGGTCTTCTGTATGGCCAGGTGCTGAGCTGTCAAGCAATGAACTGTGAAACCTTGCTGTTCTTTTGTGATCAAAATAGACTTGTTTAGTATAGTTCTAGCTGCTAGGATAGATCAACTGCAAAGAAACGGTTTACAAACATATTCTAGCCTTTTTTTCCTTTCCAGTTTTTCCCAGCTTCCTCTCTCCTTAAAGATGCGCTCAGCAGAAACAAATGTCCAGTCATAGATATGATTTCAAAGAATGTTGTCATCAGATGTTTCTTCCATTCCAGAAACATGGGGAATAGAAGGTGCAGATAGATCCTATTTTGCCATTGATTTTAAGAATATTTTATTTCAGAACTAATTTAATGAATGCAGTACAGTTGAGCTGTGTCTAAATGGCTCAGATCAAATGATTGTATGTGAAAATGAATGAAACTAGACTTCTAGTAAGTAATTACTCATAACATTAGTCCTACCTATTTCTTCGCTGTTTCATCAGATTGAACTGAGATGAGAAATCTCACCTTTTTGGCAATATCTTTTTTAATGAACTTCTAATGTGCAAAATGGTCATAATGCTCTATGACAGCAAAAGTTAGACTTTGTACCTAAAATTTTACTGGGGAGCCCTGTGACTTGCTGAACCTTGCTTGCATTGGCACAAACTGTATCCATACAGTTACAATCTGTGCTATGAATTGGTTTCTGCTGCCTTCTCGCTTTGTGATAGATGATTCCATGTAGCAGGTATCATTCCTAGGCAAGCCTTCGAGAGTGGGTGCACTCCTGAGTGTTGTATTTGCAGTTGTTCTGCCGATGTAGAGGCTTACAAGTGTTTGTTTACCCTGTGTGTCAGTGTTGGACCTTGTTTTTAGCAGTTTTTCAGTAGCTTCAAGCACTATATTTGCACTTGGATGCCTCAAATACGTACGTAGTTTTTACAGCTTTCTACCACTCCCTTCCCAAAAATCTGATCTCTACAATCTCAGAGAAGAGTAACGAAAGAAGTAATGATATTTAAAGGATTGAAATCAAGCAAAGAAATCAGAATTGTCAGGCAAGGAGCAAATATCTGTTCTTTCAGTTTTGGCTATCCTGGATTTTATTTCTAATGGTATTAGTAGATCTTGTGCTGCAATATGATTATGTGATGAGTTCTTCACTTAACAGCAAGATTCCTCCTGCGCTATTCTCTAACCATGTACCAGGGTGAGTTGTGGAAAGTGCAGAACAGCTGCCTTGCTGAGGACTTCTGAAGCAGCAAGTGTTTCTTGCTCTGTATTTGTTTGTGGTAGGATCCATGCTGTAGTCATTCATAGGCTGCGGTGGCGTTATAGACTGCTTCCTCTTCAGGCATCTAGAATATGGCAGTTGCCCTTAGTAGGACGCTTGCATTAGGAGCCTACTCGCTATTTTCTCGGTCTTTTTAGTCTTCTGGTAGTTGTGAACAAGGAAAGTCAGGCTGGCTTGCCCAGGGTTTTCTGCATTTTCTGCTGTCTATGAATCATGGATTGGGACATCACTGTCAAGAAGAGATTGTTTATATTTTTACAGTTGCTGTAATACATTGTTACCCTGGATAGCTTGAAAACAAACCTGCTGGTAAACTTCTTTGTTGTTTACCTCTGTACATGGTGTTGGTGGCTGGGTGCAGTGCTCACTACTTTCTTGCCCTTGCATAGCTCTTATGCTTCTTAGAAAATTACTTCTGTTCTTAATATTCTTGGAAAAAATGGTTCTGGGGATTATGAAGTATTTAAGGTGAGAAGAGAACTGTCTGTTTCTGAAAATCTAATTCTCTGTCCATTTTTATAAATAACTGCTGGCATGGCTGATTGATGTCAGCTTAGGAAATGGTCTTAAGACAGGCTGACAGTGTACCGGTCAAAACAAATTCAGTTGCTTTTAGAGCCCTTCAAAAAAAAAATATTGTCATTATATTGGAAACCAGAATGTGTGCGAGTGTCTTTCATACATAATCTTCCAATAATGTTCCCATAACCTTAATCAAAAAAAGAGAGCTGCTAGGGTTGGCCCTCGTGACCTGACTTACTGGTATTAAATGAAGCTTGAGACGGAATGGGGGGGTGTGTGTGTGTGGTTTTTTGTTTGTTCTTTTCCCCCATTTTCTTTATTTCCCCTCTCTGGAAACAACTTTAAAGTAATCCTACAAATAGTTACAGTGCAGGGAGGAGAGCTGATTTATCTGTACTGCTAACACAGCAAGTTGTAGTTGGCATTGATATGGCCACTTATATCAGTTAATGTTTCTCAGTAAAGTGACCACTGCCCATGGGGTTAGTTCTGCACGGAGAGACTTAGCACGGAGAGACTTAGCACATCGTGCTTTCAGCTTGCTGCAGAGAACAGATCCCAGCCCTTCTGTTAACAACCAACTACTGCTGCTCCTGGCCTCATTTTTAATTAATGGGTCACTCTAATTACCAGCATGATTTAACATGTTTATTTAGTGTTAAACCATTCTTGAAGAAACAGCTTCCTTTTGTTAAAAAGAAGCAGGGTTCTGGTCTGCTGGAAGGACACTGATTCCCAGAAACTGAACATTAGCCTTTGTTTGTCCTATTTGGGGCTGCTTTGAAGAAGTTTCCAGTGATGTAGACGGGGTTAAGAAGCAGTGTTGTAGCTGAAGGCTGAGGCATCCTTTGAGTGTGGGGGAAACAAAGATGAGAGACCTTGGAGAAGACTTCCTCCCGCCTTCTCTGAGCTTCTGTGGTACATCCAAATACAAAGGCAGCCTATTTTGTTATAATAAAATGTGATTGTAGTAGTGCCTAATACAGCTCAAACACAACATGATCCTATAATGTGTAATACTTTAATCAAAATGTTTTCAATGAAAACAGAGTAAACGATGGACAGACGGAAATCTTGTCCTTCTCTTATTGATGGGAGTTAGTGGTTATGCTCCTTGCTGCGACAGTAGCAGGAGATGGGCCTCAGAATTCAGATCTCTTGGCAAAACGCTTAGTTTTTCACCTAAAATGTTAATGTTCTTCCAAATTGCAGGTTTACAGCTTGCCTTTTTAAAATAAGGCAGTTTAAGGGAAAAAAAGAAAAAAGTAGTGATTCCCAACAAAGGCAGACATTTAAACTGATTAGTTCTTGATCATTTAATTCAGAAATTAGCCATCTTTAATGATGAAGAAAAATCAGGGTAATTAGTGTCATCCCTTTGGCCTGCTAAAATTTCTGATGATCCCATTTTGAAAAGTAGGAAATGCAACCCCATATTCTACTACTCGCCAGGAGGTGTGTTGCTGTGATTTTATTCTAGTCGTGAAGATACTTTCTACAAGATTGTATATTCCTGTCCTGCACATTAATATAGTGGGAGGCACTGCTCTGTTTTATGGAGTGGAAAAAAAATCTGCATTTGTTTTGAGTGTCTGTTAGGTAGAACTCAGTTAAGGTGAAACCAAAAGCAGAGTGAAGAGTTATCAACTAGCAGGTGCTATTAACAGGAAATTGGGCTGATTTTATTCAGTATTTTTCCTTATTTGCAATAAAGTGACTGCAGTTACAGTTAAATTGTACTCAATAGACGTAAAAAGCAGGAAATACGTACGTGGCTTGTCAGAGTTCAACCCCCTCCCTGGCATTAGGAGGGAGATGGTGGAATAGAATGTCAGTTTTTAGCATTGCAGCAAGTGCGTGCTGCCCCAGGCTTACCTCTCTATTAGTCTCTGTCTTTCAGAGCAAAATGGGCATGTTAGAGAAGGAGTGAAACTTTAGATTGTTGTAACCAGGAGCCACAACATTTGTTTTGCCCCTTAAAGAGAAAGAAATCATGTCTGGCTGCAAGCAGTGTAATTCCCAGTTCTCTCCTATGCCTTACTTTTCAGATCTTGCAGGGATATTCATGAAATATAGAAGAAATGATCTCATGTGCAAGTTATAACTACAGGCTTAATATGGGTTCTTTCACCAGTTGGTACAACAAACATGCAACATGGATGATATTTCTCTTGGATGGTGAATGGCTTACTATGTTTGTATGGTACTTGAAATGGATCGGTGGCCTTATTACATACACGTAAAGCATTAATTACCTAAGCAATTTGACTTCTTGTGTTCCTATGACTTTCCTGCAGAAGTTGTGTTTTCCAAATCCAAGACTGTGCTACGAAATGAAGGCTCTTCTGTTACATATGTAAACTTCAGGAATTGATTATTGGATGTATATTTGTCTCATAATTTGTGGGCAGTGATCTTAGCGTGAAAGACTGCAGAGATATCTGTTTTGGTGAATTTAAATGTTAAATTGATATTTAAATATAGCCTTACAGTGTTAAGGGCATTCTTTCTAGCATCTTGGGCTAATGAATGGCCTAGTCTGTGGCTAAGGCAAACCTGTTCTACAGTAATAGCTACAAGATGTATTAAATACATACAGCAAAAACATTCTGAGCACTGATGGGAGCAAGATGGTGAGATTCCTAATTTCTGTTGGGTCATACTTGCTCAACTCTGCAGCAGTAGCTTATCAGCTAGAACAAATATTCCCCATTACATCACCCACCTTTTTCAACTGCAATATTGATAGTTATCAAATTAGACTTTTTTATATTCGGGGTAAGAATATGCAGAGACAAATCTAAGGGAGTCAATATCGCAGCAGTTGTCTTATCACTGAACTGTAGAGAGTAATAAAATACGTTTGCTGTCAATATTTTGATCTTGAACTATTATCAAGATGTAGACACATAACAAATGTTATTGACTCTCTTTGTCTATTTTATTTGAGTATTTCATTTATTTGAGTAACGTGTCTGGCCACAAGCTTTA
This sequence comes from Rhea pennata, assembly GCF_028389875.1. Taxonomy (NCBI): domain Eukaryota; kingdom Metazoa; phylum Chordata; class Aves; order Rheiformes; family Rheidae; genus Rhea; species Rhea pennata. The sequence continues at coordinate 9,338,391 of NC_084680.1, forward strand.
TGCATCTTTCTACCAGATTTGGGGAGTGTGAGATGCATCCGTTTTCTAACCCTGCCAGCTGATTGCCAGTTTATTTCAGGTCAGAGAATGTGCAGGTTGCTGCAAGGTAGTTTGAAATAGCAAATTTATTGTCACAGATCACATGTTGTGGGCCAGTTTCATCTGTTTTGCTACTTGGGCCCTCCAGGCATGCAATATAATCTTCAACTGGTTGTTAGGACCAAATGGTCTGTTTCTTAGCTGATTTGCTGCAGGCAGTGTCCAGTAGGAAGCCCAGCAGGGCAATTGTTCCCACTTTGCATGATTTAGTCTAATGATATTTTCCCCAATAACATTTGCAAGAAAGATTCAATCTATGGGGGTTGGGGTGAAAAAATTTCTGTTTGAGAGTTGACAGTTAGGGAGATAACTGCTAATCACAAATGGACCACCAGCTAACATTGCAGGAATGGCTGGAATGTGTACGTTCAATAAAATGTGTTTTAAAAAGTACAATTTTGGTGATGCAAGGTTACTTAACAGACCTATTCCTTTAACAGGTCTCCGTGTAGGTGGGCTTCATGGAGCACAGATAAGAGATACAGAGAGAAGTATGTGCAAGTGATTTCTAATGCTTTTTTGGCTGGACTAAATCTCTGAATCTGCTCAGCTTTTTTTTTTTGGGGGGGGGGATGTATATAACAATCTGCTTGAAAATTCTTTTTTCTCTCTCTCCCTCTCTCTTCCCCTCCCTCCCCCCCTTCTTCTTTGGGCTTAATTTGGGAAGGAGGGAGTTTAGTTGCAGGGATTTGGATTTGGGCAGGCAGGATTTTCTCCCATGACTCTCAGCATGGGGAGACGCAGATCAATTTCCTGTCCTGTGTTCAGCTGGACACTAGGTTATGGTGTGTGTTGATCAAGAAATCCCCTCCTGTTTTGTACCATATAATGCATTCATTTCAACCACTGAACCTAAATTACTGTTTTGCTTTTCTTTCGTTTTTGATGAAATGGTAAGAACTCTTTTTCTATAGGGATGAAGTTAGTTTATCCGTGCTAATGCTTTGATTTTTTTTTTTCTTTTTTCTCTCTGCCACAGTAGGTAACCAGTTAGGGGCCCTGGTACATCAAAGGTAAGCAGTGGGTTATGTTTTATTATTTATTGATCAATCCTAATTGTTTATTGATCCACCATCTGTAGTAGTGTTAGAAAGTCAGAGGTTGAGAATGTGGAGAAACTGTCAGCTTGGGTTTTCTCCAGACTGGAGTTTCTGCTAACCCTTTAAGGCTGTTTCCTGTGATGAAGAAAAAAGGGTTGAAGTGAAACTTGGATTTAGTTCCTGTAAATCTGTAGGACTGAGGAGAATAAAATCTGCTCTTCCTTTCCTTTGCCTTGGGGAAAACAAAACAAAACAAAACAAAACACAGAAACAAAAAGCTGGCACTTTGACAGGAGTTGGAAGTATTAAGCAGGCAAGTGGATTTTTTTAAAAAGTTGTGTTGATCTAGTATCACCTGGGATGATTCTTTTGGTGATTTTGGGAGACCGAAGCAAGTGTGAGTTACTATGTAGCGTATTTTATCTACCACAGAAGTAAAATTCTCAGATTTTCTGGAATCCTTCTCTTATGGAGTTGCCTGTCTTGAATAGGAAGGGCAGAAAATTTCTAAAGCTAGGATTCGTATTCATTTGGCTAATGGTTGTGTGTTTCCACCGCAACCAGCAGCTTTTAGGGGGACTCGGTGGAAAGGGCAAGGCATATACACAAGGACTGCAGAGCCTTCTATTTTTCATGGTAATGCTGTTAAGCTAAAGCTAATGCCCAACTAGGGCCGCACAAAGGGAGCGGGAAGTCTTGTCTGCTCTGCTGCTACCAGCCATCTCTCTTCTGCTAGCAGTGATATTTATGCCAGGAACTGATCAGGCTGAAAAGCCTGGAATGACTTCTTTCTGGTTTTGGTGGTTGGCTTTCATCTATGTTAGTGTCTTTGTCCAGCTGCAACCACTCCTCCAGCACAGGGAGATAGGCAAGTAATGCAGGACAGGACATCTTGGCAACAGGCTAGGTTTATTCCAAATTAAAACAAAAGTAGCTCTGAGCCTCCCTGTAGCATGTGGGAGTCTGCGTTCTGTTGCAGGTATGGATGGCACTGGCATCTGTGCTGTGGAGCCTGAGTAGAGGCTCTCAGACAGTGGAGAGTATTTTATCTACAGGTTAGATGGTGAAGCCTAATGTGTATTTCATACCTTCTCTAACTGGTGTAAAGCAAGTGATGGGATAGATCTAATTTATCTCACCAGAAAGCCTACGCTGAAGTTATTCTGAAGATACTTCATTGCATTTGAGAGTGCTGGACAAATTGTATATGGTGATTGTTTCAGTCTATGAAATTTGTAAGTTCTTTATTCATTGTGTTGTATTTTCTACAAGATACAAATAATTAAGCAAAAAAAAAACCATGAAAGGTAATTCCTCTCTACCTCTTAACTCTGTTTAGGTCTTAGGAAATTGTTTTGAGCACTGTGTTTTGAGGCACAAACACACTGAGAAAAGTCCAAAGAGTGTTAGGCTTTTGAAGTCTTGAGATGGTAAGAATTCAAAGGATAATTTAAGATGGTTTTTATAAATTCTAAAGAAAATAATAAGGACAGGCAGGCAAATAATCTACAAATATTAGAGGGGACATCTTTATCAGGTTTGGCACTGGTTAATTCTCTTGGCAAGAGCACATCAAGAAGTAGTAGACAGTGACTGTGACCTGGAAGGTCTGAGCTAAATATTAAAGATACTTTGCCATTATTCCGTTAAATCTGTCTGGAGCAAGAAGGCAAAAAGAGGTTATTCAGTCAGCTCTACTGAAGATAATGGAGAATAGATTGGAAATGTATCCAGTGTAGGAGAAATTAGATTCATTCTCTTTCCAGCTAGGGCATGGAGCAGGTGACCCCTGAGAAGTCCCTTCCAAAACAGATGATTTTGACTGTGACGTCGTGTTTACTTGTCTGTGCAGAAGCCTTATATGTTGTTCCTGGTTTCCATGATAGGACATAGCTGTCTTTTAAATTGTTTTTTTTTTAATGACTATTTGATTTTCTTTTCTCTCTCTCTCTTTTTTTTTAGGGCTGTAATAACAGAAGAGTTCAAAGTGCCTGATAAAATGGTTGGATTCAGTAAGTATCTTGGATGCTTTTGATTTGTTTCTTAATATATATTCTGTGCAGGAACACTTTATTCTGACAGACAGAATAAGACACACTCAGAAGCTTTGTGTATTTACTGGCCTTGGATAAGCCTTGTCTGATGCCCTCTTCATAGGGACTGGATGATCTGTTTTTAAAATCCAGGTGCAAACTGCATTGAAAAACTTGGTGTCTCAGCATAAGAGCAACACTGTGTGATACCGGTTACTGAGAGCTGTAGTGGTTCTCTCCCTCAAATTCCGACAACCGTAGCATGTAAGCAGGTCAAAAGTGAATTTATTTGCCCCTCATTGAAACATATTATGTTCTTTGAATATGTAACAGTGTGAGAGTTGAGGGAGAGAAACAGTATCTTAAATCTTAAAAGATGTAAGTTCTGTTTAACTTGCCGTGAGTCAACTCTCATTTTATCTGTTTACTGCAGGGAAACAACCAGCATGCATTGCTCGAATGAAATTTTTTTTTCTAGGCTTGCATTCCTGATACTGTTCTTTCATGCTTCATCCTAATTTCTGTCTTCCAATGGATGATCATTACTCTTCCTTTCAATGGCACCCTCCTGCTGTTGTGACTGCAGTGATTGTATTTACTCTTCTTCCACTAGATTTCTGTGTGTCTCTTCCAATTTGGTATATGGCGAGTAAAAAGGACAATAACAGACTGTGATAATTACCTCTTAGTGTGAAGTTTTGTCCAGACTCTAAAAAAGCTAGAAAACTAACACTTGAATTTCTGTAAAGGAAGCCCTCTCCTCCTGTCTGACCTCTGTATTTGTTAGTCCTGATGCACATGTTTGGAGGGATATCAGAGGGTTTTTGTAGCTCTGTGAGAAGGGAGGCTGGATACTTTACTGCTGCATCATGTGTGTTAAATCTGATCAGGTTCAGGTCAGACAGAGGAGGGGGGATGGCAAATCCACACACGAGAGATTATCCTGTGTGAGCATCTTGAGCCAGGCATACCTGTTTGAGTTGGCACTTGTGCCCTTTTGCAGTTTGGGAAGGACATGAATGGTGATGGGCACACATTCTCTCCTCAGTATGTCTTTTTGGTGAATAACTATTTGCTGACTCCAAAGAGCTACGGGAGATGAATATTCATTTTCACTTAAGAAATGCTCTATCATTTGATAGAGCATTTCAGTATTTAAAGTTCTCTTTGAGTACAGCCCAGACAAATAACATGTCCTTTGGAAAGAGGCAGTTGATAAGAATTTTAAAGAAATAAAAGCAAACAACTTTGGCTTTTTTAGAACCCCAAGTAACTCATTTACTGGTTCAGGTTGAACGAGACATATCAGAATGGCTCTTCTAGCAGGGCTCAAACTAGAGCCTTTTTTCTAACCCACTGTGTGTTTTCATTTCGGCACAAGACAGATTTTTTTTTTTAAGGTAATGAACAGCTTTCAGCAGAAAAATCTTACTGTTTTTCCACTAATGTATGTTTGATCGTACTGTGGATACCTGTTCTGCAGTTGAGTGGAACTGCTTCTTTATAGGTAGCCACAACAGAGTAAGATGGGAAGGGTGTTCTTCATTGTTACTCAGAAAAACAGCCTGTTCTGATGCTTGTTGAATTTGTTTCAGTAATCGGCAGGGGAGGTGAACAGATCTCACGGATTCAGGCAGAGTCTGGCTGCAAAATTCAAATTGCTCCAGGTAAGAGCCTCTTTTTAGGGTAGGCGAACAGGTTGTAATGCTGAAGGATGTTATGTCCATTACATCAGGTGCATTGCAAAGCTCATAATGTGTTATCCCTGTTAACAAATGCTGTAGTAGGCAAACATGCATGGGAGGGCTGTTCTGGGGCTGACCTTTCTACTAGCATAAAAAGCAGGTGTGTCAGGTGGTTTTGCAGTGAAATAATTAAGAGACTATCTTTAACCAACAGATGGGTTCAGTGCAAATGGACACTTCATATTGTTCCTACAGCAAAAATTGCAGCTATTTAGTTTTTGCCTAGCGGTACCTCTTTGTTCAGCTCTTGCTGTTTTGTTTTTGATTAGTCTGGTCAGCTCCAGGCAGAAGGCATTTTAGGAGAGTAGCAGCAGCTCTTTGTACAAAGCACCATGCACTGGGGAGACGGGACCATTCAATGCTCTGTGCTAGTGCTGCAGCCTGTGTTTGGGAAGACTGTACTACAGTGCTGTGTAGGAAACCATGCATGAATATAATCTAGATCCTTAAACCTCTCTCTAATTGGTGGAGAAGGCTTTAAAAGAAATGCAGACATCCAGCAAATCATTTTAAACATGTAGACCCTGGATGTATTTGAATTCATTAACATATGCTATGTGCAGATCGAGCATTTTCATTAGTACTTAACAGTTACTGAAGCAACTGCCATTTTTGAATTTTATATGCTTGCCAAGAGTATGATTTTATAAGGAAAAAGGCCACCTGGGGAAGTGCAGTTCCATGAAGTACTGAAAAACAAAAACAAACAACCCTCCCCCCAAATTGTAGTAGTCTTTTAAGATTCTGTAGGAACAAGACTTAATTCTTCAGAAAGAATACATTTCTGAGTTACTAATAGATAAATAAATACTACTCACATTTGCTTCTAGGACTTGATTGTAGTGAAGTACAACCTACAAAGCTGCATGAAGGCATGGATTCGGATTGCAACTCACCACTTCGTCTTTTCAGGCAGCAGTTTGTCCTTTATATTAGCTATCTTTCACTACCCTGTCATTTACAGTTAAACTGTCTAGTCCTGCGTCAGAGGAGTAAGCATTCCTCTACCTGCCTGGTTAGTGAAGGCAGTTTGGATGCTGAGAACTGGGAAGTATCCAATCCCTGTTGTCTTCTTTTTTCCTTTGTAGATAGTGGTGGGATGCCTGAGAGGCCCTGTGTACTCACCGGGACGCCAGAGAGCATTGAGTGAGTTCTGATTTCATTTTTCTCCTTTCTCCTTCTCTCTCTTCTCCCTAATGCTGTGCTCTGTCAGTGGTTCTACTTGGTTAGCTGCACCAGCATATGTTGGCCTAGAGAAACTTGAGGTGCATAGAACCTCTTGGTCTGATCCTTTAAACTGTGCACCTCAAAGGCTTTTTTCCAGTTGCAGTTTGAACCTTCTGCAGAAATTCCCATGGAATTCCCTTCCGCAGGGCAAGGTTGCTCTTAGGGCACCTAGGATGCAGTTTTGTAACTGCAACTTTCCAGGATACCAAGTTGTTGAAGGGTACTTCTCTTCTCCCCTTTGCCTCCCTTCTCGTATTGATGACCATCCTTCAAGCTGAAGAAGGGCTGCATGAGGCCTCCAAAGCCTGTTGGTGCCACTCCAGAGTAATCTGGAGGTTTCTGGTGTTGTGGCAGAGCAGCATGAGGCCCATGGGTGTGCTTGCCTCTGCATCTCTGCCAGTGAGAAGCAAAGGACTGAACTAAAGTCTTGAATTCTGATCCCTGCATGGTAGAGACACGTGGCCAGCCAGCAGGGATTTCTACTCTTTAGGCCTATAGAAACTTTAGGGACAGTGTTTCCTCCCTCCCCCTTCCCAGGAGCTGAGTTTGAGACTCTCACAAACCAATTGAGGACCTCCTGCTGGAACTGGATCCAGGATCCTCAGGCTTACAGGAACACACTTAACATATGGAGCTGCTCTTTCTCTCCCCAGCCTTTGGGTAGGTGGGTTTTTTAAAATCCATCTGGAAATCTTTGAGTTGCATTTGATAGTGAAAATACATGGGCACAAAGACCGTCTCTAAAAGAGATGATGCTCATCATTCTTCCATTCCTAAGAGATCTAAGGGTACTTAAATCTCCTTACTCTACCATAATACTGCAAGCAGTGAGCCAGAATAAATATAATTGGCAAGCTCACATTATAGGGCAAGCAATGTGTTCTTGCTGGTATTGAAGTGCTTTTCCTCCTTTTTGCAAAAGATGTTTCAGAACAAGAGCAAAATATTAAAAAGCTGTGTTGCCTGATGAGATGCAATTGGGGGATAATGTGAGAGAGTTAGTTTCTTTTGAAAGACTTCATGGTTCTGAAATATGCAGTTAAATGTAGTCATGTCCAATGTTGTCTTAAAAAAAAAAAAAAAAAAAAGAAGGGGGAACACTCAATTTATGAAGCAGAATAAGGAAGGCTGCTGAAAACTTGGAATTAGATGAAACTTAATTTGCTTCTGTACTAAAATTGTTGTCAACTTGGTGGTCTGAGCTACTTTTTAGGCTACTTGGGGAAAAATAAAATGAAGTAAAAAAAACTAATCTAGTGTCAGACTACTTTGTGAAGGGTTTTAAGTGAGGAGTGTTTCTATTAGTTATATTCAGTGACAAACTAACAGATTAATTTCCAAACAGCCTCTTCTAATCTGAAATACGTCGTATTAGCTATTGCAGTCTTTATATTATCACAAAAAGAACATTGTGCAAAATGGAAAGGTAGATGAATAAAATCTCTTAAGGCTCTTTCAGAATATTTGAAATGAACTTCCAGAAATGCCGCCTTTTGCCTTGTTTTGTGAGAAAGTTGAGAGAAAGTGGTGCTCTGATCTCTGCAGCCTTAGATCATCACCTGTTGAGCTGTGAACATCTGCTTGCGACGAATGAGACAGTCGTCCTAGGGTGGCTGACGTTGCTTTATATGAAGTAGGGAGAGGGGAAGACACTGCCTTTGGCTGAATAGGGAACTGCTACCTTTGTTCTGACTGCCTTGGAGGGTTGTGGGAGAAGGGGATTTGTTGGTACTAGCAATTCCCAAGGTGAAGGGAAGCCACTGTCAGCTACATCTGACCTGTTAGAGATATTGGAGAAGGTATCTTTAATCTCCCAAATGCTTCTTTGTCTGTCTCTTCTCACCAGTCTTTCACTGGTTACTGCCACAGTATCCTTGCCTTGCTTTCCCACCTAGCTTCAGCAGCTGCTGCTTGGGGCAGAGGCTGTGTTAGAACAGTGTTCTGGTGCTGCTGGTAAGAGTGGGCAGAGAAGAGCAAGGCAGTTGCCTGTGACTGATTGGAGAGTGGTGAACCAACATGCTGTGTTGGTATCAGAGCAGTGTCTGTTTTGTCTTGACTAAGAAGGAGAGAGGAGCTTGAGATTTATCAGAAATGGCATATATATATTTTTAATTAGGATTTAGACTATTTTCATTCACAATGTGCACCCCAGTTGCTGTAACTCAACTGTTATCCTTAACTTCCAAAGATAGCAGAGCATGCTGCTGCTCTTCCTTCTGTCTCCCCCTTTCAGAAATCAAACTGCTTATAAATAATCATATTAGGGGAAACTGTATACCAAAAGGGTCAAAAAACCATTGTGTTAACTGTGGTTTCCTTCATCTCTTCACTTATTCTCTCCCCAATTGCTTCACATTCCAGTGGTTCCTAGTCGCTTCATCATATGGAACAATGTTATCTAATGGTTGTTTCCTTCGATTCTTTTCCAAGACAAGCAAAACGGCTACTGGGGCAGATTGTAGATCGCTGTCGGAATGGACCTGGCTTTCACAACGATGTTGATGGCAACAGTACGATTCAGGAGATTTTGATCCCGGCATCCAAAGTGGGTCTAGTCATCGGCAAAGGAGGTGAAACAATAAAACAGTTGCAGGTGCGCAAGATGCATTTACTTTAGGGCTCTCTCCCCTACTGCAGCTTCTCTAGATCAACAAGAGTGTGCTGAAATGGAGAGCCTTAAATGCTCTAACCTTCTACAGCAGGGACTGCTCTTCTGCCTTCGGCGAGCTGGACTCAAATCCGATCTTGCGTTAAAAAGAAATCAGTTTGGCCTCAGCTACACATGTAGTGGAGTTTTGCCAGAACTGTGAAAGAAACTTGTGTACTTTAGATAAAATTTGATGTATACTGTTTAGGAGGCGATCCTTGTAGCCAAGAAAAGGCTATGTGTAGTCTGCTGCTGCGGTAGTTTTTAATGCCAGCCACGCTACTGTAGAATGCTGTTTTTCTTCCATTACTAATCTGTAAGGCTGGTGTTTGTTGTCTTCCCTTTTCCATCCCTCCCCTTTTTAATTAAAAGTATCTTGTTATGTATAAACCTATGTTCCTAGACATTCTTTATTCTTCCATCTTGTACAGTTTTATTTAAAGAATAAAGGTTTTCAGAAATGAACTTAGACCAAAAATATAATTTTTATAGAGTGCCTTCCCTAGGCCTCTGTCATCCAATAATTTCAAGGCTGATCAATCAATTACTATTGTGTGCAGACAGCTACAGATTTTGGAAAGAGCTAGAAAATCAGTTGTTGAGGTAGAGGGGTTCTCTTTTTGCAAGATACTCAGTTATCCAGGTCTTCAGGAGTAGCATGCTTTCAGTCCTTTACACTCTAGGACTGTTACTGAATTTATGCTGTTAGTACCCAAGAAGAGCTAAGGTAGCTTCTGTAAACTTGCTACTTCGACCTCTATAATATTTAGTAACCAAAACATAGTTGCTAGCTTTAGGGACTCTGCTTAGCAAAGTGCTCTGTGCTCTTTCTTCAGGAGCGAACGGGTGTGAAAATGATTATGATCCAAGATGGTCCGTTGCCTACTGGAGCAGATAAACCCCTCCGTATTACTGGAGATGCATTTAAAGTACAGGTATGTAATAAAAGTAAGCTGTTGCCGCTGAGTACTGAGGAGTAGTTTAAGCACTGGGATATTTGTCAGCATCTAATGGAGCTAAATCCAACTGCAAATGCTATGATCCCTGCTGTTTTTTTTTTGTTCTGTGCATTTATAGTCTTGAGTATTTAGAGCAAGTCAAAACAGGAACTAGCAAGTGTTGGCTTGTCTACAGCTTAACCTAGCTCTTACTTCAAATAGGCATTAGACGTGGGTAGAAGAGTTGAGAAGGAGGGTTTGGAGAAAGTGTCTTTGAAATGCTTTCCAATCTGTGAAGCAAAAGTTGTAGCGATATGTTACATAAATGGGTTCTTAGTGACTAATTTAACTACGTGTTTAAGACAGTTTTGTGGAAGGTTTGCCATCTCAGACAGCCAATTGACACAGGTAATTAAAATAAAGCCTGTAACAACTCCTGAAACCAAGGGGTTTGGTTAATACTAGTACTGCAGTCCCACTGTGTCAGGGTTCTACAAATATATTCATGCCTGTGGTTCTTACTTTGAAGCAAAAACCCATTATCAACTAGAGAGCGCAAGATTTCAGCATGATGGAAGTACTTAAAGTTAAGAATTAAACTTAAGTTGTGGCGTGTTCCACTTCTCAGCAAGTGTCTTTCGTATCTTGCTAAGTATTTAAATCTAGTTTTGCTCTCCTGTCTATTTCATAGGATCTCCTTAATGACAAGTTGCTGGAACAGTGGATGCTGCTTAGGCATGGTGTGTTTGGGTGGCATTTTTCAAATGGTGTAGTGGAACAGGGCTTTTAGGTTTGAGTGATAATTTTCAAAATTCTTATGCTTACCATTGCAAAGGTGTCGATATGTAAAAAGAAGTCTAATGGCAGTCTTGCTACTTTTAACCAAATCATGTTCTGAATGCTACTACTTTCCACACGACTGTTTCTTCTGCCTTGCAATATTTGCTGTTGTCGCATCTCCTGTGCCATACATCCTGTCGATCAATCACGGAGGCGTTATAGGCTGGAAGATCTCTGAGGCACTTTTCTAAGTTGAATGCACTTTGAGAGCTCAGTGAATCCTTGGTTCTGGTGGGATTCTCTGGGTGAAACAGTGTTGCTTAACTATCTCAAATTGCTATGAAATCTCTCCATTGCTCTTATTTCTGTCTTGGCATCTCTGAAACTTCTTGAGTTGTTTACTTCTGTAATAAATTCCAAGAATGCATGGAAAATACAAAATGTGAAAGGAGTCGATTCACCAGTGTCCCTCAAACTTGGGAAAACAAACAAACAAACAAAAAAAAACCCACCCTGAAGAGTCAAAAGCTTGACTGGTAATATACAGAAAGAAAGGTTGGGTTTCAACGTGTGGGCCTTTTTCTTTTTTTTAAATGGTGACTGCTGTTGGCTTATATCTAAGGTACAGTTTTGCTAGCTGGTCTACATGCAAGCTTGTGAAAAGCCTTGAGGGCTGCAAGGAGATAGGAAGAGTAATCATTTGCCTCAAAATATCTTGCTGGATTGCTGCAGGCTTGGGCTTACCTTTCTGAGTGTCAATAAACTTACTATTGCCCACCTGTCGTCTTGGTTCATGCTCTTTCCTCTTAGACACATTCTCTGCTGGATTACTACAGCTTCTACTATATTGTTATTATTGTTATTGTTTCAATTCTATCAAGCAGAAAAGGGCCTTCCATTTCCTTGAAAAGAAAAGAATGATGATTGTATTTTTTAAAAGCTAAAGAGCCTGTCCTTTTTGAAAGACTGAAACAAATTGCATGCAGGAAACTGCCACCTCGCTCACTTGATAGACTTTGCCAGACATGGAAGATGCCATCAAGAATAGATCTCTACTGCTGTGGTTTAAAAAAATCCAAATCAGAATATTTGCATTAGGCGGACCGAAGTTGTTCTGCCTGAAGGCTAACCATTAGCTATTGCTGAGGCCCTGAGCTGGGATGGCAAGCAGAATAATTTTAAGCTAACTGTAACTTCTTTCCCCATGTAGCAAGCAAGGGAAATGGTACTGGAGATCATCCGAGAGAAAGATCAGGCAGACTTCCGAGGCGTACGCAATGATTTCAGTTCTAGAATGGGAGGAGGCAGCATAGAGGTATGTTTTCTTCATGAGTTACTGTGCTAACCTCCCTGTGGGATGGGCAGGGAGGGGGAAGTCAACAAATTTCACGTGTAACCTATATGCTTATTTTTAAATGTGTTGTGTTCTGTTGTCAGAAGAGTCTGGCTGGCTGTAAAGAGGAGGAGTTCTTAGGGACTCCCAGATGGCACTTCTTAAATTATCTTTTGGAAGCAGCATTCTTGTAGAGCAGAGTTCATTCAGTGGGGAAAGGAATTTGTGACCGTGTGTTTGTTTTTCTTAAGGGATATGGTTCTGTAGCCTGGAGCTACTTAATGTGACCTATCCTCATAGCTAAGTGCATCTCCTTGTAAAATTGGAGTAATTCAGTCTAGTTCTCTGAGCTTTCATACTGCTTTGCCTTTCCCATCAGGTCTCTGTGCCCAGGTTTGCTGTTGGAATTGTGATAGGAAGAAATGGAGAAATGATCAAAAAGATTCAAAATGATGCTGGAGTTAGGATTCAATTTAAACCAGGTTTGTGAGAGGATGGAGAGCCATTACTTTCTGATCAGTATTCCAATTTGGGATTGATAAATCCATTCTGAGGTTACAGCAGCTAGGCTTTTTTTTTTTTTTTTTTTTTTTTTTTTTAACTTAAAGGTGCATTGTGTCTCTTTCTAAAAACATGCTGCTTCTTTGTGCACTGTATTTCAGAGAATAAGATTATAGACATCTCATTTGCAAACATTACAAGTCACAACAGTGATGTCTTGACTGGTAATCATATGAATTGACAAAATAAAAAAAGTGGGTTACTTAAAAAACTAAAACAAAAAAAAAATCTTTTTTTTGTTAAAGATTTCTCCTTTGGGACATTAAAGCCTCTGGGGATCAGGAGTTGATTAATTCTAAGTAACTTTCTCTGGGTCCTTGGCTGTCTGATCACCTATCAAAGCTGCCTTTGTCCTCTTAAGATTATATCTCTTTCATGGCTTTTTTGACATTTGAATGTGTTGCTTTTTGAGTGCTGTCCCTATTGCAAATACGATTTGGGGTTTTGTCTTTTTTTTCATTAGGGTGGAAGAGGGGCTGAAGTGGAGGGAAGAGAGGTCTCAGGATAGATGCATTATGTGAAAGTGCTGCGAACAGCAGCAGTGCTAGAAGGAAACTTTTGCTGGTGGGTGGATGATTTCTCGTTTTAATTTAGTCTTTGCTATCTCTCTTCACAGATGATGGGATTAGTCCTGAAAGAGTTGCACAGGTCATGGGTCTTCCTGATAGGTGTCAACACGCAGCACACATCATCAATGAGCTTATTCTCACGGCACAGGTGGGTTCTGGAGGCTCTTGGGAGGAAAATGCTTATATGAGAATGTAGTCTGTGTGCATGGGGCAATGTAGATGGATGCCACCATCTAAAGAAGAGTAGTGGTGTTAAATTTTCCCTCTGGCAGGCCATACACGTCACTGCCAAGGACAGAGCTGCTAGGTTTAATTTTTAATGTGATACAGACTGATGAAGTTATGGAGGGTCTCCTCAGGCAGTAGTATAAAGTGTCATTGTGGCTCCACATTTTCCCTCATGTTGAGTTGGTTTTTTTGAGCTTTTTGGAAATAGTGAGCTTGTGGAATGGAGTCCGGCATGAGATGGTTTCTGGAGACTATGCTCAACGTGACTGTGTAAGGCTTCGGGCGGCAGAGCGTTAATTAACAGTGCTCAGACAGTGCCTTCCCTGGCACCTCTTTAGACCCCAGCTAGTGGATGTTGCTTCATGTACACATCCCTAGGTGGCTTCAGAATGGCCTCCAGTCCTCTACTCGAGTAGTTGTGGGAGGCAGGGGAGGGCAAAGAACATTCAGGTGTCTTGTTACTGTGCTCCAAGTCAAACACCAACATACTATATTGTTCAAGAGTAAGAAGTATGAAGATGAGTGAAATAGTAGTGCAGGTTCATGAAGGAGGTTGTGTATCCCCTTTTATTGGGGATGGTGAAGATGTTAGAGAGCACTCTGGGCCAGACACCTGGGCATATTTGTCCATGAGGGTAAGTCTTGGTACTTCTTTCTGCCCAGAGATCTGGTTTGAGTACTTGATTACATAAATCTTTTAACATTCCACTTAAATTCCCAGGCCTCTCATGGTGGCCTCTTGACGGCCCATGGCCTTTGCTTTTGGAGAAATCAGTTATCCAAAATAGATGTGTCCTTTGAGTGTCTTTGAACTTAAAAGTTCCCGTAGGAAGTTTTGGAAAATGTGTATTTCAACTAAGCAGTTGCAGCAGTTCTTCAAAGCATGACACTTGAAAGGGTTTGGAAGCTAACTTCTGTGTGTGTGTCAGTGCCAAGATCTATTGGTTGCTCTAAGGAAAGCCCCCATCACAAACTAAAAGTCCTTTTAGTAGCTGATGCTTGTTCATAGGTTTATTTGAGCAGATATCAAGGCATGCATTTAGAAAATATAAATATCTTCCTGAGTCAGGAAGGGAGCTGTAACCTACGTTAATGGCATTTCTTTAAACTGTTTCAAAATCTTGAATGTGGAACTGAAGTCCAAGAATATCTTAATTTAGTGCCATTGATTATAATGCAGTTTAACTTACCTTGCTCTTTTTTGTTTTTAATGCACATTGAGGCCAGGAATAAACACTGATACAAATTCTTTTTCTTCCAAGGAACGAGATGGTTTTGGAAGTTTGGCTGTCACGCGGGGAAGAGGTCGTGGCCGTGGGGACTGGAGTGTTGGAACACCTGGGGGCATGCAGGAAATAACCTACACTGTGCCAGCTGATAAGTGTGGTCTTGTTATAGGCAAAGGTAGGTCCCAGTGACACCAGTGACACCCAGAGCCTTTCTCTCTCAGGAGGGTCACGTTCTTGCGGCCTGACAATGGGTCTTTGGAGTTTTCCATAAGTGTAGGTATTTAGTGGCCAGTGAATGCAGCATAGGAATAAGCCAGAAATGGTTGTGGTTGTTTGCTTTGTGATGCTCTCACTCCTTGTGATTGTACTCTCCAGGCCCTTGTTCACAATAAGTAAGGGAGGCTCTTCATGCAGAGCTGTCAAGTAAACTTGTTATAACAAGCAGCTGGTTGAGAAAAGGCTGGGTCATTTGTGGATCCTTTTTATAGGGAATTGGTTTAAAGGACAGTTTATCAAGGACAAGCAGAACAGTCATGTCATAGTGCTGGATTTGTGTGAATGCTGTGTGATAAAATGGAAGGTCTCGGATTGTGGCAATAACTGAAATGTCCGATGAATAAAATGGTGAGATTTGTGTGCATCTGAGTCTGTTGCAGAACAGGCTGGTGCCCCCACCTGCCTTGTGCACCTCATCTTGCTCAGATCTAGTGTTCCCTGCCATTGAGGCCCTTTTGCGGCCTTAGCCATTGAATCTCACCATGGAGATGGACAAGGAGATGGCTGGTCTTTCTCAAGAGCCAGCACACCCTCAGGACAGTGCTGAAACCTCAGCATCAGTCTCAATTTGTCATGGAGCATGAACAACAAATCAAGCAAGAGCAGTACTTGCAGTAGAGCCAGAAATTGGGGAGCCTGAATTGTTGTGATGCTTCTGAGTTAATATACTGCCATATCAAAGGAGTTGTATTTTTTTTTGTTGTTTTTCTGTCTGCCTATTTCAGAAAGAATGGCATATGCTTAAACTAGTATTTAAGTACTCACAGTTGGCTTTTAGTGTCAGTAAAGGTGAGGTGAACAGAAAAGGAACAAATTAGCTACAACGGTAAAGGCGGCAGAGACTTGAGGGCATTGTGCCATGTTTCAGTGACATTTAGTTTCCTACCATCCTGCTGGGCAGGAGTGAGCTTGCAATGGAACATGTTATAGCCTTCCTCCCCCACCCCCCACCACACAACCCTGCTGCATCTTACTTGTTCTCTTCCCTGTAATGGGGCCCTCATTACATCCCAAGCTGCTGCCTTGTTTTAGGATGAGGTGGAATGAAGCCCGGGAAGAAGGCATATCAAGAGTATCTGCAATCAGTTTAAGATGTTACTTTTGTCAGAATCTGTTCACAGGCCTGAAAACATTTTTTATATTGTATTTAAAAAACAACAAATTGCTCTCCCCATTATGCAAAAATTGCAGAGCAATTGCAGTTGATCTCGAGGAACAGTCCAGTTGGGCAAAGATCAAGCAAGGCAAATTTAAGCCCACAAGTGAGAGTTATATGTATGGAAAATCAAATTATAATGAAACTTTATTGCTATATCCATTAGTCATCCGTAATAAAGGATCAGAAAAGGTCACTTGTTGTTCAGCAGTGCACTGAAGTGGAGCATTTGTGACTACAGAGAGCAGTGTGTGCTGAAAAGATAAGTGCAGGTAGCAGAGCTGGATGGCCTCAGGTTTGAGCACGAGGCCTGGCACAGACTCATTGTGGGGGTGGAGGGGAGCTTTTTACCTATGCTTCTACAGCAGCAGAACAGGGGTTCTTATCCAGCCGGATCAGAAGCGCTCTGGAGTGACTAATTACTAGTTGTATGGTGACTTGAATGCTTGTAGTCTTGTAATACCACCTTGCAATCACTGTTCTTACAGTGCCTGTGCTCTTAGTGTGTTGCAGCATTCATTTTTGTCAAGTGAGTGGCGGCTGTAGCGTTACCTTCTGGGGTCTAGACCAGGATGGGAAGTACTGCACTTTCCATATATTAATGCAAAGCATTGATACCTGATTCTTCTCTCTTTCTCTACCACTGCCTCTGAGACAGTATAGATGGGAGGGGATATTACTTTGAGTTGTGGGGGGTTTTTAAAGTTTCCTATCCCCCCCACCCTTCAGTTTCTGAGTAGTTTCCAATTGTTAATATTTTTGTTTTTTCCCATTGAGATGGAGCTTTGCCGTTACCCTTCTGTATAAAATCTGGCCGAGTCCTCTGGGCATGTATATCCTGGTCTCCATATTTAGCACTGAAGCCATGGGTGTCTCAGGCACCCTGGCACAGAGTAGTGGATGTGGCCAGGTAACGGCTGCTGTGCTTTCTGCTCCTTGTCACCACCATAGAAGTAGAGAAAAGCAGGAGGGGGAAAAAGTTTGTCCCAGCTCCAGCTCTGTAGTACATATTAAAGATCCAGGTCTCTTTCCTTGTGAGCATCTCTTCCCAGGTTTCAAAGCATCAGCCTTATGAACTGATAAGGAGTACTTGGTTCCTTGGAAATTGTGTGTGTGTAGCTTTTTCCTCTAGAGGGTGGGTAGGTGCAGCTTTTCTTTTCTCAAAGACTCTGAGGAAGGGTGGAGACGAGAGCCATACACATGTCAAGTGCTTTCTCTGTTTGGTGGTGCTTGGAAACAGACCGCAGCCTCTCTGGGCCCCCACTGGATTTCCATGATAAATACAGCAATATTGACAGATAACGTGGCTGGCCTGGCTCTTGTCAGCTCTGCCTTTTAGCAGGTTTGATTAATTGCTTTACGATTTCACGTCCAGCTGGGGGGCCACTCTTGGATCACTTCTGCCCCCCATCAGGTAGAAGAATGGAGCAGGCTGCTGAATGCTGTCTACAGACAGCCACCATGCGCTGAGTGGGTCACCTCATTATGAGAGAAGGTGAACTCCTTCCGGCACCGTGCAGCATGGTGTTGCTGCGTCACTTCATTTGCATGCTCCAGAGGCTGAATTAGGATAGCTTGGATGGGAGGGAGTCCTTTGGCATGGAGCAGACAGGAGGATAAGGAGAAAAAGGGCAGACTCTTGGTAAAGGAGGTAGATGCGTTCAATCTTTAGACCAAACCTGGAGAGCAAGCTCACTTGGTCCTGCAATGTGGCCTAGGAAAGGGCTGGTGTGGAAACAACCCCACAACGACCCAGTCAGTGCTAAATGCTAAGTGTGGAGGCTGTTTGAAAACTGTGTTCTCCTGACTTTCAGTTTGAGAATGCTTCAGATTTTAATCCCCTTGTGGAAGGAGAAACTTAGTCTGAGGTGAGAGTATCAAGTTTATGTCACCCAGCTAGAAAGTTCTACTCCTGCATGTTTCAAAGTGACTGAAAGGATCCTGGGGTTTTCATTAATGAGATGAAGTGGCTATCAACTCAGATCTCTTCCCAATTTGTAAAAGCAGGGCTTGATACAAATCTGCATCTAACAACCATTAAATGTAATGACAATTCTTGGTCTTGAAAATTGCATCTTACGGCTTTCCCATGCGTTATCAAAAATGAGTGACTTGTCTCGTGGCTACACAGTACAATCCCTGTTGTCTGCCCAGAGATGTGACATGATTATGCTTTGTTAAATGCATCTTCTAAAATTCATCTAGAAAGAGTTAATTGCCCTTTGGCAACTTTTCCTTCTCCCTTCCCAAAAAAGGCTTTAAAATGTTAAAAAGGTCATGAGTCTCCTACAATGAAATGAACAAGTGTCTACAATATTCACGGTTTGTTTTGAAGTTGTGCTGCATGTATAGAGCTAGAAATGCCAGCAAAATTGATGAGTTTATTTTTATGTACCCATTTAATCAAAACAAATCTTTGGTAAGTTTCCTTTGCTCTCTTTCTTACTTGCAGTTTTTTTTTTTTTTTTTTTTTTTTTTTTTTTGGCTAGTGGTTTCTTCCAAGTTTGTGATTTAAAAGTTGTAAAACTCCTTCTTTCCCCACACCCTGTAATTTCTCCAGTTGAGTGGAGCTGATCTGTAAGTTCTGTGAGATTCCAAAGGAAGAATTGAACCATTGTAACATTGGCTGAAGCTTTTGTTAAGCAAATTTCATTAAGAGACTGAGACCTAACAGGTTTTCAGGAAATCAAATCCACTTTGACTAGCCCTGCTGCATCCTACTTGAAGCACTCCTGGGCTCCAGTGTATCCAGATGGCAAACGAGCCAGATATGTTCACTACATGCACAACTGACTCTGAAGTAATGGAAGGCAGCTTGGAATCCTGCACTGCTCCACTTGTATGAAGGGATGCTTGGGTTGCACTATGAATAAGAAAGGTGGTAAGCTGAGGTTTCTTTAAGGAAACAAGTACAAACAGAACGTAGTTGTGAGAAAGCTTAAGCTTTGTTTTTATGCCACAAGGTATGTGGCTGGTGACTTTTTGCCTTTGTGGAATGAAAGCTCTAGCTACAGAAGTAAGTCTCATGGAAGAAGGAGAAAGCATGTTTCAGTTGCAGTAGCAGAAACAATTCTCATGGCAGAAGGAAAAAGCGTGTTTCAGTTTAAGGTGACTCTTCTCAGGAATATGAATAGGTGTTCAAAAGCGCTGATGTTAGTGGGGATTCAGTCAGCACATTTTTTGCCTCTAATTTGTCACAAAGCATATCTTGGCCATCAAGCTTCTTGTTTGGAACTTGGCAATGTGCACACAAGGGGTCTGTATGTATTCTTAAAACAACATCATCCATGACCCCGGAAAGGGTTGCAACTCACAGTTTCAGATCATGCTTACGAGGTGGTTGGAAGAAGCAATGCGAGCCAAGGTACTGGAGCTTCCTACAGTGTTGCTAACCCCAGCCTGCTTCTCTTGAGGCAGGCAGAAGGTATCTGAAACTATATTCTCATTACCAGAGCCTGACTTTGGTGTTAGTTATGCTTTATGGAAAGAGACACTGAATATCCCTTTTTATGTCTTGGTTTTCTTCAGGTGGTGAGAACATCAAGAGCATAAATCAACAGTCAGGAGCTCATGTGGAGCTTCAGAGAAACCCGCCTCCAAACACAGACCCTGGTGTACGAATATTCACAATCAGAGGAGTTCCCCAGCAGATTGAACTCGCTAGACATCTCATAGATGAGAAAGTTGGTGTAAGTTCACTCTCTGTTGATGTTAGTTCCTATCAGAAGTGACATTCTTACTCATAGGTATGTGTAGGTCTGGACTTAAAGCATGGCACAGAATATGCGTGCTTACATTATTTGCCTTCAAAACCCTTTGCCTGTTAGCAGCTATTTTGAACTTTGGCCCTCCAGGATCCATTAGATTAGTCTTTGCTGTGGTCCCAGAAGCATCAGACTGCTGACATAATCAAATGTAGTGTGCAGCTGTATGAGGGAGAAAAGCTTTAATAAGGTATCAGAAGGCTGTCAAATGAGATTTTTGAAGGGAAGACACTGATGTTACTGCTTGAGAATGGCACAATCCTGGCACCATAACCCTGAAAGTAACAGTAAACTCCTTGCTCCAGTAAATCTAGGATGACTTTTATCTTTCAATTAATGCAGTGCTGTGGTATTGAAGCTTGGTAATGTCAGGATGGAATACTGCTGAAGGGGGAGACTTGAGTAAAAGATAGTGAGAAAAATACTGAACCGAGGCATGGTAAAACTGAAAAGCAACTTGTATGCTGAATTATTTGAGAAGAGAAAGCTTGATACCAAACCCAGGATCCAAGCTATTTGGAGCAAAACTTTGACTGTACCGTAGTCCCATTAATTCTTCTGTGGGCTGGCCGAAGTTGCTTTTGAAGTTAAGTGTGCTGACAGTCCTGAGAACTCTGTCCTTAGAGGACTGGTCACTTACAGGAGCTGGGATTTATTGGGGCATGTCCCAGGGTGTCGTCTTCCCTTTCCTGCTGCTCATACTAGCTGCCCCCACCCTGGGCTTAGACCTGGCTTTAAATGTTTGTGGATTCTGTGACAGGGTACCAGCATGGGTGGACCTGGAGGATTTGGTCAAAGTCCATTCAGCCAAGCACCTGCCACACCTCATCAAAAGTAAGCTGCTCTGCCTTTTGGGGATGGGCTGTGGGGAAATGCTGGGAGCTATAAGAACATTCAGAGAAGAATGGAGGGCTCTGAAGGGGTATATGTGGAGCCTTATGATTAAGCTTTCAGAGGCTTTTAAGCTTGAGTACAGGAAGGATTTTAGATGCTAAATTGTTTAAAAAAAAAAAAAAAAATCTCCAAAATTCCTGTCCCTATTGCAGTGAAAGCATGGAAAGAAGTTGGAATTGCGTAGAGTACGAGGGGTGCTATTCAGTATGATATGTTCCAATTCTGATTCAAGACAAACAGCAGCACAGTTAACTTAGTGTTTTGTGTTGTCCCTGTGTTCATCTGTTTGCTCAGCAATTTCTGACTCTAAGAAATAATTTAATTTCTGTGGCTGATTTGTGCGTGTGACCTGTTACGTATTTTACTGTCTACTTCAGTATGCCTTTTTGTCCTCTGTAGTGGTCCTCAGGCGTTCATGACGCAGGGTTGGGGCAGTACCTACCAGACGTGGCAGCAGCCTGGACAGCAAGTTCCAAGTAAGTGTTTAAGCCCTGGGTTTGAGAAGGAGTGTTGTTCTCTGCCCAATCTCTGCTTCATGACCACAAAACACAGGTACTTCCCTGAGACTACTTGAGTGAAAACAGCAGAAGCAGCTTCTGAGCAAAGGAGGTGGATGCAATTGTGCTCTGGTATGAGTTCAGAGTAAGCCGAAGTCTGCTGAAAACTGTCTGTAACCCTTTCTGTGCACTTAACTGCTTGTATCTGCTCTCTTTGTGTAGAAACTTGGCCTTTTCAGTTGGTCCTGTCTCATAACAAAATCCTTTCTGCCTCAGGCTCTCTCCCTTCAGGGTTTCCCAGACAAGCACTAACCAACCCCACTTCCCCTTAACAGGCACACCATGTCTGATGGTGATTTCTCCCCACCTCTCTGTTCTTGACCTTATAAACTCCTGATACTATATACATGTCCCTTATGAGCTTTTCTCACTGTTCAGCTCCCAGTCTGATGGAAAGACTGGGAAGCAGGGGCAGAAAATGGACAAGGGGATAGCTTTGGCTCTTATCCAGATTTGTTCTCACCAACTCTAATAGTGTCCCCTTATCTCCTTTTGGGAGTTGATGAAAACTGATAAGCGTGCATAGTGCTAACCACTGGGAATGAAGCCAACAGGATAACTGGCTTTCAGATAAATAAAGAAAGTAGCAGTGCACACATGTTATGGGTTCAGATGTTGAACCTAGATCACCCCTGGTGCTGGGGCTTCCCCTTCAGGCTGCTGGCACTGAATCAGGCTGACTCTCATTCTTCGGAGTTTGAAGCATCATTATCTCCCAAAACCCTGTTTAGTGCAGTTCAGCACGTTGGAATAGGGAGTTCTCCATTTCAGAATAATTGAAGTTATAGGTACTAGTAGCACTGGTAACGGCATCATGCTGTCTGTGCTTTGAACAGTAGGAGCAAGAGTTTGCCAAAACAAAGCAAGTTCCCAGTCTGCTTGGTAATCTCAAAGTTAATGTGACGGAGAAAGTAGTAGTGTCCAAAAGACATTTTTCTGTCACAGTTTTTCAGGTAGTAAGTACTTTTTAGTGGCCTGGTCTTGTGAAAACTAAATCTAACCAAGCGGGTTTTAATTTTAAAGAGTTTTAACGACAAGGGCCTTTAAATGCTGTGGTTGCTGTGGCTTAGCAATACAGTAGATTAATTCCAGTATAAATTCCTACTATTTGAGGTGCCTGAGACAAAGGGAGCATTGGGGAGCAAGGCCTGCAGTTGCACTTGTGATTCCCGGTGACACCAGTCACATTTTAATGTTTATGAAATGGTACATATCAGAAAACTGGATGTCCTCAACTTTTGCAGAGTTTTCCATCGATCTGCAGAAACTTGTAGAAAGTCAGTAACTACAGAAGTTTCAAGACAGTAAAATGCAACAGTGGACTAAAAAGGATGTCAAATAATATGTGAAATAATGTGGTACTGAAGAGGAGTATTTCCTATTAGCTTATTTTACAAGAAAATTGTTATTCATATTCTCTTTTGTGCACTCCCAAGAGCACTGGCCTTTCCTAGGCTTTGGGAAGCAGGCTCTTTCCTGCACAAGGAGAGCAGTTGGTGCAGCAGGGAAAGGTCTAGAAAAAAAGTGTAGTGTTTCTAGAAAATTATTCTCCTGTCCAGCCAGCTGCCACCCCTATGCCATTATAGACTATATTTTTTGTCTTCATATGAAGCCTTTGTTAAATAAATGCTTATGAAATGTGCTTTGCTATTTGCCTTGAGAGATGTCTTTGCAGCTCACCTTAATAACTTGTCCTCTGCTTGCTCACCTCTCCTAAACATCCTCTTACCCTGACCACCAGCCACTGGGGAAAATCTCCTTTACTGTGACATGTTCCAGACTTAAACCTCCTGACATTGGGACCTGGTGGTACCAAAAAAAAAGAAAAAGAAAAGAAAAATCACAGGTCCTTTGAATCCCCTGATACTGTTAGTGCAGCTTGTGTGTTCAGAAATGAAAATGACAACTGCTTTGCAATTAATTTGTTAGGTTTCTGGTGGCTCCCAAGACCTGTGAAGCATCCTGCCTTGCAATAATCCTTTTCCTGTGTAGGGTTAATACCACAGGGCCAATGGGGACAGATTTCAGCAGTTGAACCTGATGGAAAATGTTGGCTCTCCAGTTGCACGTCCACTTAGGATCCTCATGTTCCTGTTTGTAGCCAGACACACTCTGAAGGCAGTCTTGGTAAGGAGAGAGGACAGACAAGATAATGCTGTGCATTAAGCAGACTTCACTGCTTTCTTCTGCTGCAGATCACAATGGTACCCAGTCAGGCCAGGTGGAGTTCACCAAGGCGTGGGAGGATTATTATAAGAAACTAGGTAAATACCTGTTTTTACACTTCAAGTTTTAATTTGAAAACACTCTTGTGAAGATTCCCTTTCCCTCCTGTTTGAAAGCAAGTGCCGCAGCCTGTTTTTTCATGGCTTTGCTAGCCCTGTCAAAGAGCTGGCTGAGTCGCTCTCCAAACAGACTTCCTAGGGACAGATTTGAGAGTGCCCTCCATGTGGGAGGAGGGGCAGACCCCCACCCCTACACATGTATTTAGATTTTAATTACTTCCCCCATCTTAAATAAATTAACTGGCTGGGGAAACATTTTGCTGTGAAATGCATTTAGCTGCATGTCCTTTCAGTCTGCTGCGGACTGTAATTCTCCTAGAAGAAAAGGCATTGAAGGAGGTCCTTTGTTGGCATTAGCAGGTGGACAGTTGAGGCAGCCTTGACCTCTGCCAGAAAAGGTCCTGACTTGTAGCATTGGTCAAGTCTTTTAACCCGCTTTTATGCCCCTGGACAGGACACTGCTGCCCTATTCCCTCCACCCACTTCACGCTTCCAGTGTATTATGTTCCCCTTCCCCCCGCTTCAAAGCCCTCCTTCAGCCCGCGTTGCAGTGCAGGGTTGTACGTGGAGCGAGGGCAGTTGGATGGGCTGAGAAGAGCGCTCTTCCATGTTTCGCTCCTGTCCTTGCCTGCCTTCCATGTGTTTCATGGCTTGTGTTCAGCTGTCATGCTTTCACTGTGTTTGGCTTTCCTTGCAGCTTTCTAATTACTGTATTGCCTATTCAGGGGATTTTTTTGTTGTTGTTGTTTGCTGCATATCTGGCTGAGGGCTCTTTGCTCTAACTGTGACTAAGGGAAGTGCAGATTTCGTGCTTCTGCACCCAGCTGTTGGGACTGTCCCCTGCAACAAAACTTAGATATGCTGAAATGAAGACATTGTAGTGTTTCAAAGAGCGGGCCTGTGCTAAGTGAAGGCAAAGGCTCCTGGGTCTGCATAGGAGGTATTTGTTTGGCTGGTGCTGGCGGTTGAGTGAATCTCTGCGGCAGCATGGTCTTGGAGTGCGCGTATTGGCACCACTTGTCTTAGCATGGTGCGTGGGTCCAGAGACTGCGTTGCAGAGCCAGTCATGGCTGTTGGAAATGTTTCATGGATCCCTCACCAGAAAGCGCTTGTGAGAGTAGCACTGCAGGCTGGTGCAGAATTTGCAGCTGCCTTCCACTCTCTGGTAGGAGTTTGGCTACCCCAGAGCTCTGTGCTCAGGCAGGTGGTACACTCAACACTCAGACTGCTGGCTGTGTATGGGAATATTGTACAAGGGTGCAGTCCCCTCAAAATGAAGCGAGGTGACCCAAAACATGGCAGTTTCCTTGGCAGCTCTGTGGCTGGAATTGTGGCAAGGTCCCCAAGCTAGAAGTGAGTAGACTGAAGGTCTGGGGTGGCTGATGTACAAACCTGTTAGCTCCCAACCAGTGTGCTTTGGCTTGAGCAGGTCCCAGCGGAGGGGAGATTTGGCTTACTGCTCTTTAGCAGGGCACAGGTGAGATGAAATCAGGAACTTGACCTTTTCCTCAGCTTTCCACATCTGAGGGTGCCCGACATTGTAGAAAGGTGGAAGCTGAAGTGTGGAGTCTGGGCAGTTGAGCTAGAGCCAGGTCTGTCTAGTGGAAAGATATCACTAGCTGGAAACTGTCACCTGTTCCATATTGACATGCCCCTTGTTGTCATCTTTGCACAGGCCAACAGAGCCAGCAGCAGAACAGCCATCCCGATTACAGCAAAGCATGGGAGGAGTATTACAAAAAACAGAGTGAGTGAAACAGGGTTACTGGAGATGAATCAACTCTTGTTACAGAGTTAACTCTAATCCAATAACTTGTGTCTCCATCCCCTGCTGTTACAAGTTTCCAGCCCTCTCCAAACACCCTTTGGTCCTCTCCTGTTGGTGATGGTGCGTGTAGTTCTCCCACTGAAAGCTCTGTCTTGCTGCCTGCTGTAGAACTTTAGGAGAGGTGCTCTCCTTGAACTACAGTCCACAGTAGACTCCGTGTCCACATTGGCAGTTGGCCTGCCTGGAGGAAATGTTCACACATAACAAGAACTGATGCTGACAGAAACCCGAAAGCTGAAGCTGGGTTATCTGAGGGTAGGGAAGCTCCATACACAGGTGCATGGATGGGACTGTCCCTTTCCACTCCATGAAGAGGCACAGGATGCCAGCTTCTGGATTTACGTTTGACACCACGCTGCTGGAGCCCTCAGGCCAAGGACGAACAGTGCTGACTGTCAGACTGTGTCCCTTCAGCAGCAGGGATGGTCTCTTACGCTTTCTGGCTGCTGTTGGTTTGTGACTTGCAAGCCAGCTTAAAACCTGTCCTGTCCTATCCAAACAGCAGATAGCTGCTATCACTTTATCAGATGTCTGCAGCTGTTGGAGAGGGGCTGGCTATCCTTAAGCTTTACAAAAGGAGATCCTAAGCCTGGATTTCATCTTACCGAAATGCTCATTTCTCCCTTTTTCCCTTTTCCTCCAGGTCATGCTGCCAGTGCTGCTTCTCAGGCAAGTTCCCAGCCGGACTACACGATGGCTTGGGCAGAGTATTACAGACAGCAGGCTGCCTACTACGGGCAGACACTAGGGCAGGCTCAGGCCCACAGCCAGGTCTGTGTTTTTATTCTGACGAATCCCTTATCTGCTTCCCTGGGGGATCTGGGTACATTGGCCTTGCCCTAGTGGGGTGGAGATTCCACTTTGGGTTCCCACAGTGAGGCCAAGGGATATTTGTGACGGAGGAAGTAATCACAGAAGTGAAAACATGCTTACTGCTCCCTGTTGTGTTGTAGCAGTGTGTCTTATTCTCTGTACAGGGTGGGCTTTTTTTAGTCATTATTATTATTACTTCTCCTTCCCTCCCCCCCCCCGGTGGCCGCCTTCATATGTCTGAGGTTGTTGTGTGGCTCTTGGAAACTTAAGTAAAATCATGAAACTGTGCAGTCACGGTGGCATGAAGCTGTTACAGAAGATCATGCAACCCTGAACCATGTGTGCAGGCTTCGCCTTTTCTCTTGGAAGCTTTGTGCTAAGTTAGCAGCTGGGCATTTGCCTGGCAAGTACCATATCCTGAAAGGGAAGGGAACATTACTAGAAAAAATAATTCAGATTAAATAGCTGTCAAGTCAGATCTCACTTCACCTGTTACTCAAGCCCTGAAGCTCATTTTTGTGGCTTTTTAGTGAGGGTTGTGTGGAATTTATCCTGATACTTCCATCAGGGGTTTTCTAAGCACCAGGTTGGCTAAAGTGATTGTCTTAGTATTTGGCAAAAAAATATGTGCACAGAACACACTTGTGCCTCCGTATCAGATGTTTCTCCCAGCTGAGTCATTTTCTTATTACAACCCTTCGGAGCAAAAGCTTAACGCTTTGGGTCTGAAAGCAGGAGGCACGGCCAAGCCTGCGCCGCCGTTTTCCTCAGACGGCTGCAGGCTGCCCAGCCGCCCGCCGCCGCGCTCCGGCGCTGGGGTCGGGTGGGGCGAGATGGGCGCAGGAATCAGCGCTTGCCGCGGGCGCCGCTGAAGTGTGACCTCCAAACAGCGATAAAAGGCAGTTCTCTTCATTCCCTTAAAGTCTGGCCCTCCAGAGAAGAGAGATCTTATTGAATAAAAGTCATGAACCCCTGGAAGGAGAGCTCAGGGATAGCGAGCGGTAGGGCAGAGATCTCTCTGACAGCGATTTGAAGCATCCTTTGAGGTATACGCGCTGCTCTGCTCGAACGAGGAGTGAGAGACTCGGGGGGGGCAGGGTTAGACAGCTTTAAGAATTTGCTGCTGCTGAGTAACTTTTCCGTTTTCTCAATCTCTCTCTCTCTCTCTCTCTCTCTCTAGGAGCAGTAGAACAAGGTCCTTGTTGGCAATTTTTTTTCTTGGAATCATTGTGGAAGAAAACCTTTTTGTAACAGAGGTTTCTAGATTTGCAACATTTTGATGAAGACTTTTCTGTTTGTTTGTGAAACACTAGCTGTAGGATAATCTATACTGAACTTTTCTAAGAATCAGGAACAATTAGTAATGTACTAAACTTATGGACATACTGGTAATTTTGTTTCCAAATTTGTAAAAAACTCCGGGATTCTTTTTGGAAAGAAGCCAGAGAATTTGCAGGCACCAAAATGCACCCCAGAGCTGTGACATTTCAACATGTGGTTTTTTGTGTGTTTTTCCTTTTTAATTTTCAATCTTTTCTGTTGCAACAGAAAGAGTGGCTTGGAAGTCTTAGGTGGTATGTAACAAATCCTAAAAAGAAAAAAAAAAATTTAAACAGTATTTAAATATTCTTAAATATGTAAATTCATTAAATGTTTTACTTCTAATTTCTTGTATCTTGGCTGTCTTTGATTTTATTGCATTTTTTTAAAAACTGAACTATAATATGTATTGTAATTAATTATGTGAATTCTGTATTGAGACAGTTACTGTTTTGCTGTCAGGCAAGTTATGGGGGGGCATTTTGTAGGGTTTGTATAATTTCTAGAGTTCTAAAGGGGTAATATAAAAACGTGTTAATTTTTTTAGCAATACATTTTTTCATGTCTCCATTGCTAGTTGCATTTATGTATCTAAGACCTCCAAGCTTGTTTAAAAAAAAAAAACAAAAAAAAAAAAACAAAAAAACCCTTCCTCTATGCTCTCAGAAATATAAATACTGTTATTTTTAATATTAAAATGAATCTGCTATTAGTACCTTTAACAAACACTGTGGAACATAAAACCATATAAAAGGTAGTAACTATTTTTTAATTCCAAGGTGTTTTTTGCTTTTTCATTTCTTTTAAATATTTTCTTATCTAATATTTGTCAAATTACCTAGAGAAATAAATGAATCTAGTATTAACCACAGTATGCTCTAAATAATTTTGATTTAATAAAAGGGATAATATGATTTCCAATGTTTACTGTAGTGTTTCTTGTACAGATAACAGTGTATTTTTAAAGGAAAAACGGAATTGAAGCTATTTTTTTCTTGCATTTTTAATTGACCTGCGGGACATTCCGTTTTGAAATGTACTGAAGTTTCTGTTCTTGGGTTCTTTCCTTATTTTTCCTTATGCTTGAAATGTCTAACTATAAAGAAACGCAATCG
Source organism: Rhea pennata (assembly GCF_028389875.1). Classification (NCBI taxonomy): domain Eukaryota; kingdom Metazoa; phylum Chordata; class Aves; order Rheiformes; family Rheidae; genus Rhea; species Rhea pennata. Next base: position 9,366,828 of record NC_084680.1, read on the forward strand.
GATAATGTTGAGCATGGTGTTTAAAAAAAAGTGTTCTTTTTATTTGACTGACAGTTGCATTTTACACTCTATATAATAAAATTTCCACAAGATGTCTTGTGGGTGAAGTATTTCCCGTCTGTTTTACTCGGTTTGCTCACTCTCTGCTTTCCCGAGGTCCCCGCTGCCTGCGCAGCAGCTATCTCCACCCGGAGACTCGCAGATCCTGTCGCCTTTGCGCTCGCTGTGTCATGTTACTAGTTTGGAATGACTCCGTTGCGTCAACTTGAGCCTTAATTTTAGTGAAACTCTATTGATGTCACATCAAAGTGTCTTCTGACACGGTGACACTGAGTATTTCCACAATAAGGTGCTGTAACTGTAGCCGTCTGGGCCAGAAAGATTATTTTAATAAAGGGAAGTTTTCTGTAACAAGAATGGTATGGAGACTTTATCTACAGCTGTGTAAACGCTTTCCTGGAGTCAGCGGATCTTGGTTTTGATACCCTGCACTTGTTGCTCTTCCACAGCTTTGCTCCGTTGAGGTGGGAGATGTTGCCCAGCTCTCGTCCCCCAGCCCTCCTTCGAGGGGTCTGCGGTGGGTGCTGGTCGAACGGGGAGAAGCGCGAAGGGGTGCAAGCCTGGTGCTTCTCCTGTATTACGTAGGTTACGGAGCAGTAACTTCTCTTAGCTGTAACCAGGCCCAATTTGGTGATAGTTTTAGTGACTCTAGAGATCCCCTTAAAACATGAGTTTTGTGCTCCACCAACTTGAAATAGCTTCATCCACCACTACCAACCCGTCCAGGCAGACATCTGTAGCAGAGTTTGTGGACGGGGGAAGGGAGGGAGGAAAGAAGATCCCATCTGCAAAGCAGGGAGTGGGAGGCACATTGAGAGCCGGAAGAAAAGGAGATGTAGCATCTCTAAATATACCTCCAGAGAATCAAGAGAGACAGTGAAAGATGGGATAGTAAAAGCCACTTGGAAAGAAGGGAGAGGGGGGAAAATATGGCTAGAGGAGGGCATAAAGGCTGCTGATGGGAATTGGGAGCGGGCATTACCGAGAAGACTTCCTTCTAATTCATCTTCCAAGCTCTGTGCCAAAACAGCATTTGGCATGGTTCACAGGGAGCAATTGTGTGATAATGAACCCTAAGGTGTCCCTTAATTGAAGACTGAGTATTACAGATTGTGCCAATAGTCGTAAATGGCGCAGGATTGTGGGAGGATGCATTTTCTTAAATGTATCTGTAAGTACAGATTAGTGAGTCTCCCCAGTGAAATACCCATACTATAAATTATGGAAATATCTCTTTCTGATGCAACCTTTTATTGAGGGGGTGGGGCAGCAAAAGAAATAGTTTGCAAGCCTTTGAAATTTGGCCTGTCATTAAGATGGTGCCTGCAAAGCTGGGGTTTCATCAGCAGTCTGGTGTCCTGGAAGGCTAAAGTGCTTGAAACGGTCCCAAGTCCGGCGACTGGTTTCCATTACCGCTGCCCGCTCGCTGGGGCCAGACCCGGCCACGAGACCTCCGTTCGCTTCTGAATTGTGGCTGCTGTTTCCACCTGCACCGCGAGAGCAGTGGGGCCGGGAGGGGACGAGACCCCCCCCCCAGCCGCGAGGGCCCGGGGCGCCCGGCGCCTCCTGCATTGCCGTCGCGCCGGGCTGCTGAGCCCGGGAGCCTGCAGCCTCCGGCGGGTCGCAGAGAGGGGCCGAGCTGTCCCGCTCGGCCCCGGGGAAGTTTAATCCCCAAATCGAGGTGGATTTGAGCGCCGTGTTAGTTCTCCTAGTGGGCATAATTTGTTTGTGCTCTTACTCTTCGCTGCCAATCCTGCCCCCTCCCTGAAAAGCAGATATTTTAGGGCTCGCTGCGGCCTTGGCGGGCTTTGCAGCGAGAAGCGGTGCCGTGGGCTCAGTGCAGAGGCTGGCGGCGAGCGCCTGCTCCCCGGGGTGCTCTGCAGCAGGCGGAAAAGGGGCGTCTGGCGGGGCCTTCGGGGCTGCCCGGAGGTTGCAAAGCGGCCCTGGCATTTCGGGGTGCCCTGCTTTAACCCCGCTCCTCTCATGGGCAGCACTGGCGCTCCCCGGGGAAGGCGGAGGAGCTCTACAAGGAGCCGTTCGATCTGGGGAAGTGTTTTGCCTCTGAAGCTGTGTGTTTGGGGAGGGAGGAACCAGATTTAGAGGAGATCCCAGACGAGGGCCCTGGGGGCCGGTCCCCAGGCCCCAAACCTGCTGCAGGTCCATCCAACGCCCCCAGCGCATAGGCTGGGGCTCTTTCCTTGTCTTTTACGACTCCCATCTCCTCCTCAAGCCCAATCCTTTCCCCGGGGCGCTCAGTACACCCGAGGGCTTTCCCTCCGCCCCAGCGTTCGCCCAGCTAGCCGCGGTGTGTAGCGGTGCATCCTCCGCGGGCATCGCCTGGGCTGGACGTCGCCTGCCGCGTTCCCGCCGGGGCGCAGGGACTGCGTCTAAACAGACTTTCACGGCGGCCCTTCCGCGAGCCGTCTCCGAGCAGCAGCCGGGAGCGCTGGACGTAACTTTGCTAAAGGCTCTCGCTGGGCCCACGGCTGCGCCGTTGTTCCTCTGTGCGCTATATTCAGTTTGCCTTAATATGCGGGCGCTATTTTGAGGGCAGAGGGGAGACTTCAAGACATTCTGAAAGACTTCCTTTAATTTTGCATGATTTGAGAACGAGCTACATTATGGACGTTGCGAGTCAAACCGAAATGATTATTGAAAGAGACAAGCAGGCTTGAGACTTTTTTTTTCCCCAAGTACTAAATATTTAATTGCATTAGAGTAACATATTTACAGTAAGCTGTATGAAGTGCGGGGTGGCAGGTACTGCGAGTTCGTGGTATTTAACTCGAGGCTTTTCAGCACAACACCGGTGTTGGCAGGGTCTCACCTGCGCTGCTTCTCGCGCTGCAGAGACACCTTTTCCCCATTTCCGAAGCGGGTCACTCCGCGATTTCCAGTGCCGTCGGGGCCGGTAGAGCGGTGGCACGCGCACCGGGTTTATTTTCTCGTGATCTCAGACTCCCGCGCTGTCCCTGCGCAGAAAGAGGTCTCGGGGCAGCGCGCCCGGGCGGCTCGGCCCGCGTTTGGGATCGTCGCTGCCTCGGGAGCCTTTCGCCTGCCTTTGCTCTCGGTCGCCCGGAGCCGCGGGGTGGTGGTGGGGGGACGCGGGACGGGGCCGAGCCCCGCGCAGAGCGCGCCGGGCCCGGAGGCAGGGTGCTCCCCGCAGCGCCGGGGCGGCCTGAGAGCATCGCGCAGCATCCCCCCCCCTTCGCCTTATCGCTTGAGGAAATCCTATTTCAAGGCCGCTGGACAGAAGCCTCTGATCTTTGCAGAGGCGGCCTCGCTCGCCCTCTAATCCCGGCCGGGCCGGGGTGCAGGTGCCGCGGGCCGGCGGATTAGATGGTCCCGTGCCTTTGTGCGAGCCGTCACTCAGCCGGACGCTGCCCCGGAGAGCCGCGCCGGCGGCGGGGATCCGTGTACGCGCCTTTCGCCGGCGAATATTAAACTTCGCCGCCGCCGAGCCGCTGCGGCGGGCAGGCAGCGGCCGCCGCTCCGCTTGTGCCGCAGGGCGACCAAAAGCCGGGAGCGGCGGGAGGGCTGGGCCGGCCCCTCCGGCCCCTCCGCCGCAGGGTCGCCTGCAGAGGGGCCGAGCGCGGCGCCGGGGCCGCGGGGCGGCCCCCCCCCCCGTCCCCTCCGGAGGCGAGGGGCTTCGGAGCGGCGGCGGTTCCCCGGCGGCGCGCCGGGAGCGAGGGCGGCCTCGCTTCGAGGCCCGGCCGCGCTGCGCCGCGCTCGGGCGCTGCCGTTCGTCGCCTCTTTTGTGTGCTGGGACCCTCTCGCCAAAACCTCCGGGAAACGCTGCTTTTTTTTCTTTTTATTTAAAAAAAAGCAATAAGAATAGTGAGAGCGGAGGGGAGAGCAGGCAGCGTCCCTCCTCGGCGCCGCGGGCCCCCGCCGGGGCGCCCGGGGCTGCGGGGCGCCAGCCGGGGGGCCGGGGGGGGGGTGGCGGGTCCCGCCTGGGGACACCCCGTGCCCCCCCTGTGCCGGCTGCACCGCTCCCCCCCAACTCCCCCCCCGCCCCCCGGCCCAAGCGACGGGGCTGCAGCGCCCTTGGGGGAGGGGGGGGCCCACGCCGCGGCGGGAGCCCCCAGCTCCGGGCAGCCCCCCGGGCGGCTCCGCAGCGCGGGAGGGGGCCCGGCCCGGCCCGGCCCGGCCCGCGGCCGCGCTGCCGGCGGTCCCGGCGGTCCCGGCGCAGGTAACATTTGGGCGCGTTCCCAGCACGGGTCCCCGCGGGGCCGCAGCCCCCTCGCCAGCGCCGCTGTTTGCTTTGCAGCCTCCTCGGGCCCTATTGAGGCTTTTCAGCTCCGGCCCCTTCAGGGGGTTTAAGTAGGTAAAACCTGAGGAAGAGGCTATTTTCCTCCCTCCCTTTTGAGTCCTGCCTTGTGCCCGAAAGGCCCCCTTGTTTCACGCGTGCCAGTCACCTGGCTGGGCCCCCAGCCCCTTTCTCTCCCAGCCTCCCCTTTCTTTCTCCTTTCTCTCTTTTGACTTTTCCAGGAGCCCTCGCTCTCCAAACGAGCTTCAGATTGGATCCAGATTGAGCTCCCTTTGTCTTTCAAGGGTTGTACTAAGCTAATTAAATGTGATCCCAACAAATAAACGCAGATCTCCCCGGCACATTCAGGCCTGCCTGTCAGGCGGCCCCGGCGGCCCCTCGCCCCCGCCCGCTGCGCGCGGGGTCCCCCTCCTCGAGCCCCGGCCATTCAAAGCACTGCCAGGATTTCTTTTGTGCCGGGGGTCTCCGAGCCCTTTTTCCATCAGAAAAGACCCCCAAACAGCAGCTCGGCCTTTGTGAGTTTGCAAGCAAACGCCAAAGAAAAGCCCCCTGAATGCTTTAATAAATGACACATTTAGCAACTTCGGAGGCGCCTGGCTCCTGCGGCAGCCGCAGGGGTGCAGCGATCCCTCCTGCCCCGGCTCCGCCGGCACCGGCTCGGCTGCAGCGATCCCTCCTGCCCGCCTCCCGCTCGGCTCCCGGGGCACTTGCAGCCCGCGGGGGTGCGGGGGATGCGGCCGAAGCGCCCGAGCCCGCTCGGCTCCCCGGGCGACTCTCGCCGCAGCTCCTCGGCCGGCGCGGGCGGGGCAGCGTGCGGCGCGGCGCGGCGCGGCGCGGCGGCCCGGGCCGGGAAGCTCCTCGGCCCGGACCCTGCGTGTCTCCCTGCCTGGTACTAGCGGCAACAAATCCGGAATCGTCTTTAATGATCTTTCCCCCCCCCAACACCCCCCTCTCCGGATCAGGGGCTGCGCTGGACTTTTCTCAGCTCAGCTAATATCTTTTTAATGACTTTGGGAGGGGGCAGAGCCCAGCTCTGCCCTAGAGCCTGGATTGCTCCAAACAGATGTTGGGGCAGAGGGAGGGGGATGCTCTTCGCTGCCAGGGACTTTCTTCTAGAGTTCAAACGAGAGGGGCTTTCAATCACCGCTAAAAATGTATTTCTCCCTATTGAACAATGGGCTCCTTTCTGCGCCCGGGGGGACTCGGCTGCGATCGCGTTTCTGGTGTCGGAGAGCAGAAGCCTCCAGTTTTAGAGCAGGAGAACTCAGCTCTGAAAAGGGCTCTTCCCCGCTCCAGCTATTACGGAGCCTCACATCCCATCTGGCGTCCACCCTTCCCACCCCCTACCAAAAAAGTAATAATAACAACAACAATAACAATAATAATGATGATGATAATTTCTCCACTTTAGCCTCTCCCAAAGGGTGCACCGGAGCTGCTCAGAGATTTTTATGATAAGCCCGGGCTGTTTGTGGCGTTAAACAAATAAATATTGACTTTAACCCGTTTGGGGAAAGGCTGGCTGGCCAGCCGGGGGGATGCCGCTCTTCGGGGCCGGGGAAGGGCTGGTGCGGTCCTGCGCTCGCTCAGCGGTGGCTGCGGCGAGCCGCGCTCCGCGCCTGCCCGCAGAGGCAGCGCCCGGCAAGGCTCGCTTCCCAAATGCATCCATCAGCTGCAGCCCCAAAAGAGTTAAATTTTAAAGCAAATCAAATTCCCATTGGCCACTGTATATTATCTCAGCAGTCTTCATTTGATACCTCTTTAATACAGAAAGGAGCTTTTCAAACCCCTTTTCTCTCTTTTCTCCCCGCCACTCTTTAAGAGCAATAAATGTTCAACTGCAATAACTATAAATCAATCTCAGCTCTGTTCAAATCCTATTCATGCGAAGGGCTGGAAGAGGGGAGAGAGCTCCCCCCTCCCCCCCACCCCCCAAAAAGCAGCTGCTGGGCTCTAATCTCCTTTCTTGCACTGTCATTCACCCTCATTTTTCCTCCATCACCCCATCCCTGCAATCTTTTCTTGTTTTGCTTTTCTTTTCTCTCTTTGCTGTATTATGATCCCATGTCTCCCCTCATCAGACCCCAACCTTGTCCAGATCCTGACCATCCCCTTGTAGGCTGTGAAAGAAAAGAAGAGTCCATGGATGTCAAATTGGTCTCAAAAAGACCATGAAAGATTGATTTGCTCCACTTTTCTTCTGCCTGACATTATTTCTGAGGGTTCTGAATGGGAAACCAGAAAGTCTGGGACTGGAATAAAGATGTTCTCTCTGTAAGGGGGAGACGGGGGGTGAGGGGGGGGAGAAAAATGCCCATTTACTCCTGGCCCATCAACCCTGCAAAACAGAGCAAAAGAAAAGAGGACTGTGGCTATTCAAAGTCAGACCAATATGTACACCTCCCAACAATATGCCAATATACTGAGGGCTTCTCTATTAACACCCATGAATATTAAAGTGCTCACTAAACGCTCAGAAGGAACTTTGGGAATATACACATGAAAATACAAGCAGCATTGTGCGGGGCGCAGAACAATGGAGCGGCGATAATGGCCCTTCTCTATTAACAGCCATGAATATTAAACTTGTTTCCTCTTAAATGTTAAAAAGGAGGGATAGCTACAATATTAAAAAAAAAAGAAGAAAAAAAAAAGAAAGAGAGAGAGAGCCGAAAAGGGAGGGGGCAAAAGCACCTTCCTCATACAGGGAAGGAGCTTTGGAAAACAGCTGGAGAAATTTAAAAACCGCTCAAAAAAATAGGAGGATTTTCCCCCACCTTTTTCAAGCAAGGGGAAGGCAAGGACCCCCCGCAACCCCCCTGCAGCATGACCCACACCAGTGCCCGGGCAGCCACGGCATGGGGGTTACGAGTGTATTTTCATCCTGGGATAACTTGGGGGATTCAAGGGGATCGCTTGTTTTCAGTAGCAGCTGAAAGCCTTCCACCTGATACGTTATATACAGCAAAGCTAAAATATTCATATGCCACATAGGCTGATGAGCCTGATATCTGAAGTCCAGAAAGCCAAAATAAACTTATTTTTATGTTCATTAAAAACAAACAAAAAACACCCCGGTGGTTTATTAACCTCCTCTTTCCAGGACAGCGCTGCCTCTCTCCAGGCAAAAGCCCCCCACAGCCAAAGATTTTGGCCGCTTCCTGACAGTTGCAAATATTCTCGATCGTGTTAACAGGAATAAGCGATTTCACCTGCACTGTAAGACCCTCTTCGCAAGCCTGCGCTGCTAAGGGGAGAAACCGCCTGACGGGTTAACCCTATAAAACACAAGCGTGGGGCGGGGGGAGCCCAGCCTGGTGCGGAGAGGAAGGCAGCAGGACCCACTCTGTTCGCCTGTGAGCTGGCCGGGGCGAGGGCTGCGGCAGCAGGCTCCGGAACGGGCCGTGCCAAGGCGGCGGAGAGCCCGGCGCGGTGACGGGCGGCCGTGCGCCGCGGAGGGGGGAAGGCGAGGGGAGCCTGGCGGGGCTGCCCGAGGCCGAGCTATTTCCCTGGCTGAGGTTTGGGGCAGCCCCGGGGAGACTGGGGGCCGCTGGGTGTCCCTGCCCCTCCTGAGCTCCGTTTGCTCCCTGCGCAGGCACAGGGCGGGCAGGAGCCGGCCTTTGGTTGCCTGAGGAGTTTGGGGGCCCAGTGCTCCCCCCCAATCCTAGCCCTTTGCAGCCCCTTGTCCCCATGAAAATCAAAAGAACAAGGCTAAGGCGAGGGCTCTAAGCTCCGACACAGCAGGACTGGGTTTAAATACGGGAAAGATTAACCCTTTACTGAGCCATCAAAGCTGCAGGCCTTGAGGGAGGGGGGCAGTCTGGATTTAGGGGGGTTGCTCTGATGCCACCCCTGTGGGGGACAGAAGTGGGTCCACAGAGGGTGCAGGGCTTTAGGGACAGGCCGAAGGCTCAGCACAGCGGGCAGGGATCGTGCACGGGCACCGGGGCTGCCTGGGGAGTGCCTTTGGCTCTAGAGGTGGGTAGGAACCGGGTGGTGAGTGCGGGGCTCTGGCCCAGCTCCCTGCTCAGCCGCAGAGCCCCCGGGATGCTGGAGCCCCTCTGGGGTGGGGATCTGGCCCCTGCATCTGCCGGAGGGACATGGCAGAGCTCTTCCCATTGCAGGGAGAGATTCACTCCTGGCCCCTCTCCCCCATGGGGCCTGGAGGTGGCTGTTCTCCCCAGCACAAAACCCCACTGTTTCTCCTGGGAAATGCGGCAGGGATGCGGGTTTGGGCACCTCCTGGGCTGTGTGTTGCAGCCGACCACGCCGTGGAGGTGCAAGAGCGTACGCAGCGTGAGCCCTGGTGCTGTGCTTCTCTCCAGCTGCGTTTGAGCACTGCCCTCAGGTTTTAGGACCCAGCGCTGGTTAAACGCCGAGGGACTCCCGGGGGGATGCCTGGGTTTCTGCTCCAGGGCACTCCCGGACACTGCACCTCTCCTGGCCTCCCCAGGGCCCTGCAAGCAGCCTGGGCCGGGCCGGGGGGAGCCCGGATCTCCCCGGAGCTGCCGTCCCGCCGGCAGCGGAGCTGCGCCGGGCAGGAGCCGCCCCGACGGCGCCGGTTCCTTGGCGGCTGCCCGTGGCGGGGGGCTCCGATCCGCCGCGGCTGGCCGTGCCAGGGCCGTCGGGGCCGCAGGGCTGCGCCGGGAGCTGCGCTCCCCCCGTGCAAAGCCGGCCCGTGGGGGCCGCTCCCGGGGCCGCCGGTACCGGCCCGGGCGGGAGCGGGCAGCCGCAGCCGCTCGGGACCCGCCCGGTCCGGCCCGCCGGGCTCCGGCCCGTTTCCCCGGGGCCGTGGGGGCCCAAGGGCGCCCGGCAGCAGGGGCTGGCGGCGCCGGGGGCGCGGATTTCGTTGTAGTGCGCCGCGGCCCCAAAGCGCCGGGTTTCGCCCCCAAAACGAGCGGCGGGCCCGGGCGGGGCGCGCGGGCCGGGGCCGGCTCGGAGCCCTCGGGGCCGGGCCGGGCCGGGCCGAGCGGAGCCGGCCGGTGCCCCCGGTGCTCGGCGGCGGCGGCGTGGGCGGTTCCGCCGGGCTCGGTGCCTCTCCGCGGCCCCGGCGAGGGGGCTGGCGCCCGGCTTTGCCTCGCCTCGGCCGGGGGGCTCGGGGGGGCTGGGCCGGTGCGGGTGCATGTGTGTTTGTGCATGTGTGTATGTGCAGGGCTCTGCGTGCGTGTGTGTGTGTGTGTGTGTGTGTGTGTGCGGGCAGTGTCCCTCCCTCCAACCACCCCACCCCCGAGGAGGGGAGGGGAGGGGGGCTCCGACGGCTCGCCTCGCTCCGGCAGCCCCAGTCTCTCCGCCAACGTCAGGGAGGTCATTAATAACCAATTAGGAGGGTCAATGAAGCTCATATATAGCCGGGCGGGAGCCGCCGAGCGGCACGGAGCCCGGCCCGCCGCCCGCGCCCCGCCGAGCCCGGCCCGCCCGCCGCCGCCTCGCCCCCATGATGGGCTCGGTGCTGCCCGCCGAAGCCCTGGTGCTCAAGCCCGGGCTGAAGCCGCAGGGGCTCTCCCTGGCCGAGGTGATCACGTCCGACATCCTGCACAGCTTCCTCTACGGCCGCTGGAGAAACGTCCTGGGCGAGCAGCTCTTCGAGGAGAAGAGCAGCCCCAAGACCGCCTTCACGGCCGAGGTCCTGGCTCAGTCCTTCTCCGGAGGTGAGTCCCGGTCCCGGTCCCGGTCCCGGCACTCGCCCCGGTCCCGGCGCTCGTCCCGGTCCTGGCCCCGCACGGCGCGGCGCGGCGCGGCGCCGGCCCCGCGCCCGCTCTCCCCAGGCGTGTAATAGCAGTTGACTGGGGAAGAAGGGCTTTAAATTCATTTAGTTAACTTGGGCTTGACCTGAGAAAGTTCCCACTTAAACCGCGGGCTTAAGAGGGGGCAGAGGCGGGGGCCGGGGCCGCTTCTTTTCTCCGAGACGTCCCCAACCCTCATCCCTCATTCAGCAGCCCGGGACAATATCTTTTCTCTCGCTCCGGCATCGCCGGGGCGTCCCGGCTCCCTTTTCCCCTTCTCGGATTTCTGTTCCTCTCTTAATTTACCATGAAGGCTAATTCCATTTCCATTCACAATATGTCAACCATCTCATCTCCCCATTTTGTAAGAGGAATTCCTGGGCCCTTTTAAACAAGCCCTTGCACCATTCAAGCACAATGTATCGCTACAGCATTCTTAAAAGACTAATGAATTTAGAATTAGCAATTTCTTTCTAGTTGAGTTTAATGAATGCAGATCACTTTAACAGCATGACAAATTGCTGGATGGGCCGAAATAGACACCATTTAACCCCATTTCTCGGCCCCGCTCCCTCGCCCAGCCCGGGCTGCTTTTCCCAGGTACCTCCTCAATGCCTTGGAGGGGAACCTTGTAAGACATTGTAGGATCCCGGTTGGGCATTTAAAAGGCTCAGACCTGGGACCGGGCTGGGGCTGCCACCCGCCACAAAGCAGCGCTTTGTAGGTGCCAAGGAGGGGGTCCCCGCGGCCTGCCTGGCCCCTGCTCCCCACCCCTCCCCGGGGCACCCGTGCTCACCCCCTCTGCTCCTCATGCTGTCAACGCTGTCCAAGCCTTGAGCCAGGGAAGGCTGGGGGGACCTGAGGGGGGCCACCGGTGTCCAGGAGCAGTTGGAGAAGGATTGGATGGGGTGTAAGGGGGGGAAGGAAGCTAGTGGGTCCTTTTCCCAACCCCTCTTCCCCGACACACAGAGGTGCAGAAATTGTCCAGCCTGGTGCTGCCGTCAGAAGTGATCATTGCGCAAAGCTCCATCCCCGGAGAAGGGCTGGGCATCTTCTCCAAGACCTGGATCAAGGCCGGGACCGAGATGGGACCTTTCACGGGCCGGGTCATCTCGCCGGAGCATGTGGACCTGTGCAAGAACAACAACCTTATGTGGGAGGTAAACCTGACCCTAGCCCCCTCCATCTGGCTGCCCCAGGGGAGATGGGAGGAACCATATCAGGATCCCGGGGCTTTGTCTTGTGCTTTGTGTGGCATTGGGCAACTCCCCACTCTTCCCTGTGCCTCAGTTTCCCCATTCATAAAAAGGAGAATTGGGTTCCTCAAGGGCTGCCTGGTTTTAGGAGACCCTTGGGTCTGGGGCAGGAGATGGCTTCCTCAGCCCGTAGCCCTTGGGGCAACGCTCAGGGCGCAGCCTGCTCTCAGAGCAACCTGAGACCGCAGTCGCTCGCTTTCCAGGCAGCCAGATCACATCCTGCCCTGCCCTTTCCTGCCACAGTGAAACACCAAGCTGGCATCTCCCAGCACCCCGCAAGATGGGAGAGATCGGGTCTCCTGTCCCCCTCTTTGTCCCAGCCCTGGTGCCATCAGCCCTGGGCGAAGCTGCGGGCTTTGGGGGAGCTGAGCTGGCAGGACACCGAGCTTTCAGGCACAGTTAATGTACCAGGTTTTGCTCGCTTCTTTGCTTTCACCAAGTGCCCTGATTATTTTATTTTATTCTTTTTTTAAATTGCCTAATATAAATGTGCCTCACCTTCCCGCACTGCCTCTTCCCCAAGGGTCAGATCTGCTGTGCACCTTGCTCCTCGGAAGGTACCTGCTTGCCTTCTCCCCGAGGCAGCTGCAGGATGCTGAATCCCCCCTTTAGGGGCTGAGCTGCTGGCCAGGCTCTGCCTAGAGGAGGAGAGCTGCTTCGTCCCGCTGGCGTAAGCCTCCAGGGCCAGCCGAGAGCACCTCGTGAGATGAGGGAGCCCTTTGCCAGCCCCGTTGCGGAGGCAGTGGCTGCGCAGCCCGGCATGGAGAGCAGCGAGGCTCTGGGCACCTCCCGTCTGGAGGCTGCGGCTCTCGGCTGCCTGCAGGGCCTTCGCCCTGAGGTTGTGCTGGCTTTGCAGTTCCCTCCAGCCAGGGACTTTATTCCAGAGCATCCTTTCCCCTTGGCGGTACAATTCCTCCCAGGAAGGGGTGGAGGGGCTTAACCCACCCTGGGCAGCGACGCTACCAACCTCTCTTTCCTCCTTGCAGGTTTTCAACGAAGATGGCACCGTGCGGTACTTCATCGATGCCAGCCAGGAGGACCACCGGAGCTGGATGACCTACATCAAATGTGCCCGCAACGAGCAGGAGCAGAACCTGGAGGTGGTTCAGATCGGGAACAGCATCTTTTACAAGGCCATCGAGGTAAAGGAGGCTGGGAAGCAGCATGGGAGCGGTGGGAGGGGAGTGGGGTGCTGGTACCCCCCATCCTGCAGGACCCTCCCTTGCCCTTCAGCCTTTCGCTAGGGGTGTCGGTGGGAGTGGAAAGTTGGTGCAGGGGGAATTCGCTGCTCCCTGTGTCTGGACCCACCGGGGCAGCAGGGTTGGTACAGCTCCAGAAGAGAACCTCGCTCATATGGAGAAGGGAGCTTGGCACCATGGGGAAAAGGCCATTGTGAGCCTTCAGGGAGGCTCTGGAGAGCAGTGAAGGGCCCTTTTCCTCTCCAGCCCCTCTTGGTGGGCTCTTGGGGTGATGGGTGCTGAGCAGAGGGAGAGAAGACACAGCCAAGCTTATTTTGGGGTATAAAGTGTGAAAAGCTCCCCAACCCTGGCCCTATTGGGGATCTGGGCAGATTTCAGGGTTTGATGCTGTCTCAGGAGATGGGGCCTCTGCCTGGAGGGCCAGGTCCTATGCTGAATCAGGGAGACCTTACTGCAGCTGGGGAAAGCTGTGAGGCTCCGACAAAAGGCAAGTGCCGAGCAAAGCCCAGGCTCAAATCTGCACAGCTTTCACCTGGAGATCAAGAGTGGCTCTGGGTGTAAAGTGAACATGAGAGGAGGATCAGGCCCGGTGGTCCCTGGGATATCGGAGCTGGGCAGGGAGCTGCGGAGCAGGCAGGGTATGGTGCACTGCTGATGCTCCTGCTAGCGCAGCTGGGCCGTGGGCTTTCTGCAGCAGGGAGCAGCCCTGCCCTGTCCAGCTCATCCAGGCGCTCCTGCGGGAGGTGCCAGCGGGTGCTGGACGTGCTAGTGGGCACTGGTGGGTGCTGGCACAGCGGGTAGCAGGAGCAGGCATCAATCCCAGGGACATCAAGAGTCCGCAGTACTGGCTGCCATGCTGCAGAGTGAAGGCTGGATGTGTCCCCCATCTCACAGCCTTCTATGGGAGACACCAGGATGGAGATGGGTGTTGGGCTCCTCGGGCAGTGTCATGCACATGCATCACCAGGAGGATGACAGTGGGGACCAGCCTTGTGCAGATGCAGCATCCCCATAAACATCCCCCACTGTCCCCCCAGAGGAGGAGCGGGTAGAAGGACCAGGAGAGGCTTTGGGGAGTGGGCTTTAGGCTAAGCCAGGGCAGGTGCTGCTTGGGGTGAGGCTGTGCCGGTGGAACAAGGATGGAGCTGGAGCAAAGGTGACGTCCTCGCAGATGGAGGAAGGTGGCGGCTGAAGGGGAGATCACAGTGCAGCAGCTTCAGCTTACACGGGCATGAGTGGGGATGACTCCTGTCTCACCCAGTGCTGCAGGACTGGCTCTGCCTGGTGTTATCCCAGTGCTGGGTGCACAGCCTCAAGTGCTTAGGATCACGGATGGCCGTGGCAGGGAGATGGATCTAACCTGGGAAAGAGCATGAGTGCCTGGATGCATCCGCAGGCGAGAGCAGCTCCCCAGACCTGTTTCATGCATCGGCTTAAAGAGAAGCAGATGCTCAAACCCTCCCCTGGACAGGACCGCAGCTCGTTCCTGCATCGAGCCAGCAGCAGGATTGGGCATCGGATCACCGCAGTGGGATGGGAAAGGCAAGTAGGTGGGCATGGAAATAGGAGGAACACAGCCTTTCCCTGCTGTGGGAAAGCCTGTGCATCTAGCCGAGCTCTGCGGCCTCTTTCCATGTAGGTCCGCAACTGGGAGCACTAAGCACTTCTGCGCTGTTTTCCCTGTCCTGGGCATCCTATAGCTGTATCCAGCTTTAAGATGTGATGCTCTTGTGGGCAGGTGTGCCTGTTGTGAACATAGCTCAATTGCTTTTTATTACTCTTCTTATATTATGCAAAGTAGTAAAATAATTCCACCTAACACCGGTGTAATTAGGAATCCAGCTGAGTTTCTCCTACCTAGCAGACCTTGTGCGTGTGCAGATGGTGGGGCAGGTGAGACAAGTATTTGGGGACATGCACACAGGGGCCTCAGACAGCCGCAGTTAATCTGCAGGTTTGGGCCCATGGTTGAATCAGTAAGCCCCAGGGCAGGATTAGTTTCCTTCCCTCAGCACAGACTGGGAAGCTGAAATGTGAGAGCTGGACGGCAAGTGACAGGGAGGCGACTGCGGCAGGGAATGGCGCTGCTGCAGCACGGCCCCGTCCCGGGGACGGCAGTGCGAGCAGTGCCAGTTTTGCTCCTGCTCCTGCCGCTCCTGGCCATGGGGCAGGGAAGGGGCCGGGCGCTTTCCCTGTGAAAGCGCAAGGAAGGGAAATACCTGAGTGTGAGGGGCTGGGTCACAACAGCGCACGAGGGTCAAGCACCCGCGCCCTTCACGGGCTCCTCGTTCCCACGTGTGCAATGTGCCTGTGCGCACATGCATGTGCATGTATGTGCACTGCAACGCTGGCTCCACTCAGCTGGTTTGAACTTGCTGGGGTTTGTGCATCCACCAAGGAAAAAGAAAAGAGGAAGCAAGAGAGGGTTTTCCTTTCGCGGCTCTCGCCCTCGGCTCACTGATCCCCCAGCTCGGAGTCGCAGGGGCACAAGCGGGGTGCCGCAGAGCAGAGCGCACTCCCCCCGTGCTCCCCGGGCACGTCACCTCCAGGCACTGGCTTTGCTCATCGTGAACCTGGGACCGAGAGACCCGCATCAGCCCGGAGACCACCTGCAAAAACCCAAGTGACGCAGACCTTCCTCAAATGCAGGGAGTGTAGGGCCAGGGCCAGGACGTGGGAACGCCGCTCTGATGCCGGTGTGCCCTTGCAGCAGCACACGTGTCCGTGTGCGCTCAGGCACTGCCAGCTGCCGTCACCTTTCTTGTGCCCATGGGGCTACTGTGCCGCCTCCTGCCCTGGCGCTCACGGCGTCCCGGCCCTGTAGCCTCCGCTGCCCCATTGCTCCCACTCAGCATCTCTTTGGATGCTGTTCACACCCACCCACCTACCCACTACAAATTCAGATTTACTGGTTGCCTTTGTCGTTATTCACTACCAGCATTTCTATCAGTTTTGCCTGTTCCTCCCCTCACTTGCCGCTTTGCTCTTCCCATCCTCTTCCTCGGCAGTTCCTAGCCGCCACTGGTGGGATGTGGCATGAGGGCAGTGAGTTTTAGCTTCTGACCAGGAGATTCCTGAGCAGCAATTGAAAATGTTTCAAGTGCTCACCCACCGCTGGTGCGTGTGCACCAGCTTTTGCAGGCTGCGAGCGCACGGCTGCACACCTGTGTGCGTGCACGCACATGCTTGTGGGTTACCCTTTCAGTGGTATTTCATCCTAGAGTATTAAAAATAATTTTCCGTTACACGAAAATGATACAGGGAAGCAACATCAGTCTGGGATGGAAATCAATACCAGCTTTCCCTGCCTTCCTGGGTGCTCTGCGGTCCCAATGAGGTGCTTATGCAGGCAGACGCTTAACCATACAGATTCCTGCTGCTCTCAGGTGTTTAGGATTAAGCACACTTAAGTGCTCTGATGTTCTAGCTGTTACGATCCATGTTTCATATAGACAATGTTTTTCTTAGACCTCGCTGCGCATGGAAATCTGTCCAAAACGGAGGTCCTTCCCATATCTGAATTATATTTCAAACACCATGGATCTGCAAGGCAAATATATATATATATATATATATATAAAATATATATAAAAATATATATTTAATAAAGTGACTGTGTTAGTGCTGCCTGGAGCAGCTGCTCCCCTGTGCAAGAGCATCCATCTTCCCTGCTGCCTCTCACGCGAGGCTGCGAACGGCGTTTCCTGGCCCTTCACTCCAGCCGCCCCGACTCCTGTGCTGCTGCAGGAACGTAGCAGAGACAACAGGGGAAGGAGAAATACGACCAGTTCACAAAAGCGGGAGCAGAGGTGGTGCAAAAGGCTTTCCCTGACCCTCCGGATGTGTTTGAGCTGTCACAGGCGCCCGGGCCCGGGCAGCGCTGCCTGCCTGCCCCGCTCCGCCCGCAGCCCCGAGCTGTCCTGCGCCTGCAGCCGTGCTTCCACCCGAGCGCAGGCAGGACTTGCTAACACCAGCCCCAGGGGGGCCGGCTGGGAGATGCCGCCTGTGTCCTGTAGCAAGCGGGCGCTGGCTGCTCTGACCGGAGCTGAAACGCTCCGCAGAGGCATCGAGGCGGGTTTGTGTGTCGCAGCTCCCCGCGTCGGTCTCTCTCGCTGCCATCTCTCGCTGGTCCCTCCCGGGGCTGCGTGTTGCTCCTGGGCATCGTTGTCTCTCTGAGCAGCAGGGACCTCTTGGTCCTTTGCTCCAGGGACCTCGGCTTTGCCTGCACGGTCTGGCCGCAGCACAGCACAGGTGGCCCAGTGCAGTTGTGTGCTGATGGTGGGTGGTGGTGAGCCTTGCTATGTGCCTTCAGGGCTTGGGGGGTGCTCGGGCACCCCAGCAGGTCCCGGGCACCAGCAGACCTTGAGGGAGGCCGAGGTATGTGGAGCGCAGGTCTAAAGGGATGGGGAAGGGCTGCGTGGGGAGCCCTTTGCTGTCCCCTCCTGACACCCCCATCTTTGTATCCCTCTCTCTAGATGATTCCTCCAGATCAAGAGCTGCTGGTCTGGTATGGGAACTCCCACAACACCTTCCTGGGCATCCCAGGCGTGCCGGGGCTGGAAGAGGAGCAGAAGAAGAACAAGCACGGTAGGTAACACAGGGAATGGCCTCGGGTGCACCTTCTGTACCCATTCTCTGCCCCCAGCTCCCTTTGTCCCCAAGGCCAGGGACAGGCATGGGGCAGGGACATCATAGGGGACACGTGAGACCCTCAAGCTCCATGGGGATGAATGCAGAGACCATGCAGCAGCAGAGCCCGTTTCTCTGACACCTGAGCCAGCTCATGTGTCAGAGAAAGCTGGTCTGTCTTGGGATAGATCCATGCCATGGGAGCCCCTTTCATGGGAGACTGGGATCAGGCAGAGCAATCCCCTTCCCCAGATTTAGGGAGAGCATTCCCATCTCTGGCCCCATCCCAAAGCCTTAAACACCAGCCTTGAGCTGAGGACGGGAATCTCCGTCCGTGAGGCCGCTGTGGGACAGGTGGAGCAAGGGAGGGGGTGCCGGATGGCTCTCACAAGCTTGGGAAGGGGCTGAGCAGCCAGGATGGAGGGCAGCGCCTGATGGTCCCCATCCCACACTCTGTCGTCCCCAGAGGATTTCCACGCGGTGGAGGCGGGCGCCAGCACCACGGGGCGCATGCGCTGCGTGATCTGCCACCGCGGCTTCAACTCCCGCAGCAACCTGCGCTCCCACATGCGCATCCACACCCTGGACAAGCCCTTCGTGTGCCGCTTCTGCAACCGCCGCTTCAGCCAGTCCTCCACCCTCCGCAACCACGTCCGCTTGCACACCGGCGAGCGCCCTTACAAGTGCCAGGTTTGCCAAAGTGCCTACTCCCAGCTCGCCGGGCTCCGGGCCCACCAGAAAAGCGCCCGCCACCGGCCCCCCAACGCCTCCCTGCAGGCTCACTCGCCGGCCCTGCCCGTGCCCCATCCTGCCTCCTTGGCCCATCACATCCCCACCATGGTGCTGTGAGCTGCCAGCGCAGGGGTGGGTTTGCAGACAGCCGGTGGCAAGGGGCAAAGCCCGGTGCTGAGACGTGCCATGCGGTGGGGGGTGCCAGCCCGCGGCGGAGCCAGCGGGCAGAGGCAGGGCTGCTTTCCCAGTCGAATGGGTGCATGGGTTTATTTTTGGAGCATCATCATCCGTGCGGGGCTTGGGGGGCCGTTCGGTGAGCGAGAGGACCCCCCACCCCGGCTCTGCAAGCCGCTGGGGTGCAGCCATGCCGGGCTTGATCCTCCCCAGGGAGAAGCGGAGGGGGATGCCCCTTATCCCTGGGACTGGCAGAGGGGGCGAAGGGATAGTGCCTCTGAGGGCAGAAAATAGCAGGACGTCTCACGTGGATTTGCCGGTGCACGAGGGGAGGGCAGGGGCAGCCCAAAAGCCGAGCTGCGATGAGTCGCACCTGGGTTTCACAGTTAATTTGACGGAAAGAAAAATCGCTCTTCTCCTCCTCCTCTGCTCCGGTGAGAGCCCGGCAGAGACGCGTCCCCCTGCTCAGCGGCCGGCACAGCCCCGCAGAGGCCGTTGCGTTCGTGCCCGTCCACCCCGGGCGGCAGCTTTGCCCCGGAGAGCGGGGCTCTTCCCAGGGGAGAGGTGGCCGAGCCCCAGCGCGGACGGCGGCGCGGGGGCATCCGCGCGCAGGTCTTGGGGGGCCCCTGCGCTCTGCCAGGCTGTGCCTGCTCCAGCCCGGGGAACCGTCGCTCCCCTCGCTCCTTGCAGCCTTTTTCGGGAACGTTTAAATTTACTTCTGCCGCCCTCTGGGGACAGAGAAAGCCCGTCCCTGGGCCAGCTCTGTCCCCAAGGACAACTCTAAGCGCCCTCTGGAGTCCTGCCACAAGCGAGAAGAGGGCTTTGTATCATAAAGCTTAAAAGAAGGTATTCTAATATTAATTATAAGTCTAAGATGTATAAAGTTCTCACAAACTGTGTTTTACTTCCAGAAAAAAAACCTGTCACTTTAACTTTGTAAATATTTATGTAAAACATTATTTACAAAACTTTGATATTATATATTATTTGATTGTATATGTACACAGTGTAAATATATTTGTACCTCGCTCTTGTATTCTAAATAAAAATTACTTGGAACATTTATCATTTGGAAGATGGATGGTTTCCGGAGCTTTATTTTGCTCTGTGCCTGGGGAAGCAGGGCTGTGGCCTGGACGAGAGCAGGTTTTTGATGAGCACAAGGTGGAGGAGGAGGTATTAGCATCTCTTATTAGAGCAGTTAGTGCAGCTGGTGAAGAGGAAAGATCAGTTCTGGGACACGGAAGCCTTTTTTTAGGGCTGAAAGAGAGGCGGTGACTTCAGCTTAGCTCCATGCGGGTGGTGTCATTTGGCTTGGGATCTTGTCTCGCTTTTAGTCTCTATGTGAAACAACAACTTTTCGGTATCTTCCATAAAATAATAGTTGTAGTTCAACTGTGACAGGATTTACCACTGCAGTGGCTTTGACCACGGAAGCAGCAGGCTCCTCACGCGCCAGGACAAGCTGGAGCGCTTATACCCCGCAATGAGAGACTTTTTTTTTTTTTTTTAACCTATGAAATGTGATTTTTGAAGAATATCGTAAAACGCTGCCCCACGCGCAGCCCTTGCCCGCGGGGTGGGAGCGCCGGGGCAGCTCTCCCTGCGGATGGCGCCTGCTACCGGGAGCCCGGCCGTGGGGCAGCCTTCCCCGCTCGGCCCCACAGCCTGCTCCTGAGGGGCGGGGAGGAAACAGCTTTCCCTCACTAAACATGGCTCCCCTCCCCCTTTGGATCCCAATGCAGTGAAGCCCATCCTTTCTTGTTTTTTTTTTGCCAGCAACCAAAATGGCCGCCCACGGCCAAGCCGCTATTGCAGCCGGCAGCCCTCACCCAAGATGGCGTCGCCCTGGGCTCAGGCGCGCTCTTGCCAGCAAGCAGCATGGCGGGCGGAAGGCGCGTGCGGAAGGGGGCGCCGGCGCGGTAGGTGCCCACACGCAACATGGCGGCGGTAGCGGTGCGGCTGCCGGTGGCCCGCAAGGCGGTGAGGCAGAGCGCGGCGCCGGGCGGCGAGAAGCACCTGGTGGCGCCGGGGGACATCATCACCACGGACACGGGCTACATGAGGTGGGGCCGCTGGCCCGGCTCCCTGAGGGGGAGCGTCGCGTCGCGGCGAGTGCTGCCGGTGACTCCCTGCTCGGGGCCGCTCTGTCCGCAGGGGCCACGGCACCTACGTGGACGAGGAGAAGCTCATCGCCTCGGTGGCCGGCGCCGTGGAGAGGGTGAACAAGCTGGTGTACGTCCAAGCGCTGAAGACCAGGTGCGAGCGGCCGCGTCGCCTCGCGCCTCGCCTCGCGCCGAGGGCGGCCCGGGCGGCCCGCGCGCTGGGCCGCCGCGGGCAGGGGTTGCTCTGACGCCTGCCTTCTTGCTCCCAGGTACAACGGTGAGGTCGGCGATATCGTGGTGGGGAGGATCACCGAGGTAAAGCTCGCGGAGGTCCTGCCTGTGCTTCCCTGTTGGCGACTCGGGTCTTCCCCACGCGCGATGAAGGCTTGGCTCGTATTTAGACCGCAGGAGTGCTGCTGGTGGGGAGGACGGTCCAGCGGACTGATGTGTCTCTGTCTGCTCCGGAGCAATTCTAATGCTCCTAAAAGCACATTAGTGTTCGTGCTTTTTAGCACCTGGCATTGTGCATTAGGACGACTAAGTGCTTTGCAGGGTTGAATGTGGCTTCCAGTCTGCAGGACATTGATTGAAAAATACTGAGAACTGAGGAGAAAATATGTGGTTTTAATTACGGAGGCATTATTAATATTTAGGATTTTAAAAGGGTGAGGCTAAAAGTAGGTTTCAGCTCCCACCTCTCTTAGTGTCAGTGCAAGTACACTGCGAGCTTGCTGATATTAGTGCGCATCCTGGGAGGGACGGTTCAGTTCAATCACCATGCGTGGCTTGTCGGTCTGCAGCTTGCACTGTGCTGGGCTGCCAGCTTGAGGGGCTGCTGGACCTCCCTCACTGGTGAAGAGCTTTTTTTTTTTTTTTTTTTTTTTTTTTTTGCGTGTGTATTGACAGAACTTTTCTTTTCTAGGTTCAGCAGAAACGATGGAAGGTGGAAACCAACTCCAGGCTAGATTCAGTCTTATTGCTGTCATCTATGAATTTACCTGGTGGGGAACTGGTGAGTGCAATTCATGTAGAACTGTGCCAGAGCCCTGTCTTGTTTTGCTTGTACAGCAGAAGCTGAGGGCTTGGCACTGAAAAGCCGGCAGGCTCTGGAGTCCTTCCCATGGTTAGCACATATGTAGTAATAGTGTTTATGTCTGCAGGTGGATCTGTAGTGCTCTGATATCTTTTTTTAAACTCTTAATGTTATTTAGACATCAGCATCAGTGATCTAAATAGCAGAGCCATGTTTTTCTTTGGTGCTAAGACTGTGTTTTGCACAGCATTCTAATGAGGTGGTCCCCTCAGTGTGGGAATTGGTTGATGTTTTTCCATTCTGGACCACATGTAACTTTTCTCCCATCCTACTTTTCAGAGAAGAAGATCAGCAGAAGATGAGCTTGCAATGAGGGACTATTTGCAGGAAGGGGACCTCATCAGCGTATCCTTCCACTGCTTGTATTCAGACGGAAGACCCAAGGGGCATGGGTGAGAATGGCTAGACCTTAGCTAGCCAGACAGATAATGAGAGTTCTATGCTTTTGGGCAGTGAGCAACCAACTCCTGTTGGGGCACTGAGTAGCACTAGAGAGCTTGTTTCCTTAAGTGGTGCTGACAGGCAGAAGTCCAGTCTGTATTTTCTGATGGGGCTGTGTCACTGCACACTCGGAGTCTGAAATATGGGAAGGTAAGTTGCTCAAAAGCTCTCAGTCTTGGTTTAATTCTGCTCCATTTGACTTGTATGGGAATGTCTAGGCTGATGCCAAGTATTGTTTAGATTTCCAAACCTGAAACTGATTGGAGTTTGAAGCAGATCAGAGCTTTTTCTGTGATGACCTCTCCTTGCTGCAAAAAATGGGGTGTGAGAAGGGCAGTGGGGAGAGCAAAGATTCCTTTTGAGAGAGCTCTGATGAAGGATAATATGTAGCTTGTCAGACAGTTTCTGCTAGCTTGGTGGTCCTGCAGTAGAAGGCCAGGCCCTTCCTAAATACAGCGCAACTCCACGCAAGTCAGCAGAATTTCTTGGACTTTATAGGGTAGCAGCATGGCTGGGCTTTTTGTGAGAGGCTGCCTTTTTTTTTTTTTTTTTTTTTTTTTAAAAAAAAAAAAGCTCTGGAGTAGAGCAGGGTGTTTTCAGAACCCATTCCAACAGGTTCAGAAAGATCTTAGCTCCCACACGGCAAAACAGATCGGAGTTCCTCAGCACAAATGAAATGCCCTTGAGTTGCCCTTTGAACCACAGCCCTTTCTGTCCTCGACTACAGGCAGCAAGTCCTGTTCCCCTACTAATCTTTTGGGAATTGAACCCTGGGAGGAAAAAGTTTCTGGCTCAAACTTGCTAACTCCTCTTCTGCAGGCTGTTGCCCTTGTAACTTGTTTTTCTCCCCAGGGCTCTATTTTAGGCTTTATGCGTTTGGCATTTATCTCTGGTTTTGCGCATTGTAATAAGCTAAGGGGCCACTGGAGCGTAGGCTGCAGTTTGGGATTACCAGACCAAAGGTATTAGCATTTAAAAGATGAAAGCAAAGTGTGCTTATTGCACAAGGGGTGAAGGACAGCTATTGGATTAAAAGGGAAAGTGTTCTACTAAATTGAGCTTCAGTCTTCATTTTTCTGCAGGAATGGTTGATGTGTAGTTACGATCAAGATATTATTAACATTTGTGCTAAGAATGTAGAGTATTCTTCATCTTCAAAGAGCTGCACAGACATTAGCTAATCTTCCCAGCACTCCCAGAGGCAAGCAGGTTTTATATTCACTGTTTCACAGAAAAGAGCATTAAAGCTGGCTGGTTCATAGACCGAGAATGGAGTACATGTCAGTGATCTGATGCATCTGTGGTGGGTCGTATCTCACACTAAGTCTGATGGTCTGCTTTTCAGCTTGGCCAGGGTGTGCTTGTTCAGGTCTCACCCTCCCTTGTAAAGCGCCAGAAGACTCATTTCCATGACTTGCCCTGCGGTGCATCTGTGATCCTCGGCAACAATGGCTTCATCTGGATCTACCCAACTCCAGAGCAGAAAGATGAAGAGGCAGGGGGCTTCACCACCAACTTGGAGGTGAGCGGACAGGGAAGATGACAAACCTTTCCCCACCAGCCATGTTTTGCTAGTCTGACACAGTCCAAGAGGCACATCAGTAATGGCTGTTCTGCACTGGGGACTTCTGAGTTTCCCTTCCTCTCACCTGGAAACTGTAAGCAGTTTCTTTTTTGTTGGCCTGCAGCTTGTTAGGTTGTTTTGCATCTGTGCTTGCAGCAAGAACTACATTAACCAGTCCGTAATTATTTAATGCTGTTCAGCAGGACTCACCCATCTTATTTTTTTGTTCCAGTGTCACAATATAGCATTATGATAGAGGTCTTGGTGCTAAGTGAGGCTTCTAAACCTGTTCCTTCTGCTGTCTCTGGAGTGTTGCAGTCAGTCTAGTGAACAGTTTTGGTGGACCACCTTTGCAGGTGTGCTGGAAGAACTTTGCCACCTGCCACAGCACAGACATGAATGTTTTCCTTAAAAGGCATATAGAAGTGCTTGTGAAGAACTAGGAAACTACCAGCTGTTTGGTTGAGCATTATCTCTCTTGAAGAAGAGAGAAAGAGAATTTCTCAGATGTGCTGGGCTGTGGAGGAATAATTCCTCGCCACTTTGAAAGTGTGAAAATAATCTAGAATTTCATCTTTAGGTCACATTTTGGTGTCACCTGAGACTTTCAAGATGTGCTATTAGAATTGTGGCAAAGCTTTATTATAATAAGCTTATATTGTTTCACTGTGTTTTCATCTCTTTTCCTCTGTTGTTCCTCAGCCAGTCCCCTTGTCTGACCGGGAGGTGATTTCTCGGCTCCGGAATTGCATTGTGGCTCTGGTTACTCAGAAATTGATGCTCTTTGACACCAGCATCCTGTATTGCTATGAAGCATCCCTTCCCCATCAGGTACAAAAGCTGGTGTTCACTTTATTCCATGCTGTGGTGAGGGAATGGAAAAGCCACATCAACTGGTACCAAAGTCAGTAAGTTGTGTGGTAGGGCTTCCTTTTTGTTTTCCAAATAAGGGATCCAGTAGTAAGTGATAACATGAACTTCACCTCTTATGCATGGCATAGGTTTTACTGTAAAGGTTCAGGGATAGTCTGAAGAGTTCTGTCTCTGGCGAAGTCCATCTTTTTCTCTGTAGAAATAGCTCCGTATTTGCACACAATCCTGAGGCTTCCTTTGCTGAGTAGGATTATCGACCCTATGTGATCCCTGTGAAAAAAAGTGTTAAGTTTGGGATTGTATGAGGGTAAGGTGTGGTTTAAGAACAACTGGAAAAGCAAGTGCTGTGTATTGTACAGAGCCCAGTCTCCCCTGTGTGTCCACATCCCGCAGTGCTGGAAGGCTCCTTAAATTTGATGTCTTCCTAACACATTTTCTCTGCCTTGTTAGGTTCTGCTAACATGGTCACTGGTAGTTCTTTTTCCCTAAACAGATAAGAACTAAAGTGTGTTCTGCTTTCAATTGTAGAGGCAGCCTACTCAGCTAGCTGGGATGTTCTTTTGAACTATACTTCTGTTTAAGTCATCTTTTCCCTTCCCAAAATCTGGTATATGTCATTCAGCAGGGGTTAGGATATGACATATATTTAGCTTCTCCTTTGATATCTTATAGTCTCTGTAAGATTGCTAACCAGGAGGATGTTAACTTTGTCTTGGAACCTCTGCCATGATAGTCTTGTTTGACTGCAAGATTCTGAAGGTATCTCACTTGCCATATGTTGCTATGTGCCAGGGGCCGTTGTCCCCTTAGTGTCCCCAAAGGTAGCAGTCACTTTTTAGTGCTAATATTACTCCTTTTTCTGCTGCAGATCAAAGACATTCTCAAACCAGAGGTGATGGAGGAGATCGTTCTGGAAACCCGACAGAGGTTGCTGGATCTGGAGGGATAGGACACCTGGTCAGAAGTGGTCGTTTGAAGTCCCACCATGGCAGCTTTTGATTTCCCAGTATTTTTGTCAGTATCCCAGTCCCCAACATTCATTCCACAACTTGGAAACCACCAAAATTCCTCATTTAACTATTAGGATATCTCTTGAGCCCATTTTGTACAGTAGTACAAAATAGTACCTCAGTACACTAGCCTTTTAGTGCAGCAGCCTGAAAATGGATTTATAACGTTTATGAAGATGGAGGTGTAATTGGGACATATCTTATCGTGCTAGTTGCTGTGTCTAGTGCCTCTGAATTTGTTGCAGAATGATAAAGAGCTGAGGGTGGGTTTTGTGCTCAGTTTCTCCCCAAAGGCTTTCTAAATGGTTTTGATTTTTCTTTACTGTGATAGAGATCTACCAGTCTGTGACTCCAACTGAGAGCTCTTTGTCTGTTAAAAAGTACAGATCACAAGTACAAGTCTTACGAGGACAGGATTCTTCTTAGAGTGTCTTCACCCTGCTGTGTTTTGAGTTTGGCTCTTCATGGCTTATATATCTCAAGGGTATGGGAATGGATGTATCATGATGTGGCTGCCCACATGAGCCAGGTAGCTATTTTGATGGGTAAGCAATGCCCTCTCAGGCCCTCTAGGCACCATGTGCATCCTGCTGGTCCCTTTTATATGCCTGATACAGTAAGCTCCTCCTCTGAGGAGGCTTCAGTATTGTTTTCTCTTAAATATTTTTACATTTCAATAAAATTTTTTTGAAAGAGAGATTAGCTCTTCAGGAGCATGTGTTGGCTTGTCTTCCTCCAGAATGAGCTGGATCTAGCTCAAGAGCTGCAGCTGGCTCAAACTATCTTGTGCCAGGACACTAAAAGTGGTTGCTGTGTCTTGTTATGTCCCCATTCAACCGTTGCTCTTCATTCAAGCAGAACTCCACCTTCTTCTCTGGCATATCTTCCATGAAGAGTTCTTCTGGTAAGGTAGATTTCCTGGTGGTGATCATCGTAGCTCATGCTCAACATTGCTTTTCTGCAAAATCCCGTGGAGTGGTGAGTTATGCAGCTGTGTTCAGGGAAGATGGGGAGCCCAATAGGATGCTGGCTGAGATCCTCAGCCCAGTGGTTAGAGCTGGGCATGGTGAGCTAGGTTTTGGCAGTCAGTCACCTTCTCTGTACAGAATGAACGTGGTGATTTCTTTTGAATGTCTCTCAGATCTTTGGTGCTATGTTAGAATTGTTTATATTATGTATGCATTATATATTAGAGCTGTTTGCAGCACTGTGCTGTCTCTGTTAAAAAAAATGAAGAAGTAAAGAACCTGTCCTAATTGGTACTGAATCTAATTTTAACGCAGGAAATTCTTATGCTTGCCTCAGGCAAAAAGAAGAATCCTGTGCTCAGTCTTTTCTTGGGAACTAGAAATATCCTTCTAGTTGCTTCTCATGCAGTTCTGGCTGCTCTGCCTGTGACCCTCAGTAAGCACTAGGTGGCAGCTTCTGATCATGTTTGTAATAGTAATCTTTCCCTGCAGCTCTGCCTTGTTGCTGTGCTAAATAGCAAGGGCTGGATGTTTGCCGCCAGTGCTGCTGCCCAAATACTAGAGCATTATGGAGCTCAGTGGCTAAGGACAAGCAAGGACATTGGCAACCTATTCTGCTGTTGCACAGCTGAGGCTTCTATCTGTACTGCCTCTGCAAAACAGTACTGAAGTTCTTGAGAATGTCGCTGGAAAGCTCCATACATGAGCTAGGAACTGTTATTTTGAGCTCTGTGAGGATATCCTGATAAATGTTACAACAACCACTTCCTCAAGGTGACTTGGGAAGTTTAAAAGCTGAAGTTTGATGGTGATGCTTGCAGGTCTGTGCATGATGTAGGCACTGGTGTTACCCACATCTGCATGGATAGGAACAGCGCAAAGAGGCTAAAAGCTTTAGCAGCCTCTGTTTTTTCTAATTGAAAGTACTTTTACAAACTTTCCAATCCAACTGCTGGAGCTTAGGCTGTTCATGTTATTACCATGCAGAGAGATTCAAGGTTTTCTGGTGTGTGTTTTAGATATGAACAGATAGAATACCTGATGTTTCCTAATTTTAAAAATGTTTTTTAAGTTTAGGTGAACAGTCCAAATTTGATCCAATAGATTTCCTTGCCTATCTACTACTTAAAATGACACAAATCCCTGCAAGTTAAGTGGACCAAGGGTTGAAAAGATTGTACTTAAGACATCTCAAGAAGTTTGATGATTTGGTATCAGGAAATGGTTCTGCTGAACTGTTACATGAACGCAAAATGCCTCCAGTGATGTTTTTGAATGCATCTAATGGATCAGAAAGGGGATGGGTGTTATGAGACTATTCAAAGTGCTGTAGGTAACATGGTGGAAGCATGCTGGAGGAAGGAAGTGTTCTCTGCAGGTGGTTGTTAGTGTTGCACCGAACACTTAGTGTGAATTCTCAGACCTGATGGCAAGACAGTGCCAGGTTCTGATAATACAGATCCCAGGAAAGAGGTGCTGATGCCTCTACAGAAGGTTGTATGGTGTATACAGATGCCTTAACAGAAAATATATAGCTTTGTGTCTGAAGAGAGTCTTTTAAAAACTGTGCTTTATACCATGTTTCTTATGCTAGACCTCTTTCCCCACCGTGAAGCAGTTCTAGTTAATTATGCCCAATAAGTGAATATACAGCCTGAGAAACCATGAGCTCAGTGTCTAGACTGCTTCAGCTCTGAGTTTTCTGATTCTGCCTGCTAACTGCAGCATCCCTGATATTTTGGACTTGGGTATGTATTAAATAGGGGAGGGTATGTGACTCATGCAGTTCCTGCTTTCCAGAATACCTGGTACTTTTGTTCCCAAGCCTAAAAACAGGAGCACGAGTAGGTAAGATTTGATTGTTGGCCATTTCTAATCCTTGGGAAGAAATGTAGGTCCTGATGTTTTTCTCCCTGGCCACGAGGGGTCATTGCTGTTCTTTCCAAATCCAGCCGGCACTGTGCCAAGTGCAGACCTAAATTCTGAAATAAGGCTTCAGCAAGGACATTGCTGGCTGTTACTACAAGCCTGTCAGCATAGCTTTTGAAGCCAGCAGGTAACAAGAGATAGGAGGGAAAAACTTGAGTAGGGAGGGAAAAGCTTTCTCAGTAGTTTCAAAGGTACCAGAGAAAGGTACCTGTCCAACTGCCATTTAGTGTTGAAAAGCCTTGTGGCTTTTCTCTCTCTGACAAGTGTTGGGGATCACCGGTGCTCATCCACCTGAAAGGCAATTAGATGTGCTTCTGGGGCTCATGGTGCCCACCCAGAGAGGAAAATTGTCACTGTTAAATCAGGTCCCACAATGTAGCAAATGATTTTCCATGATAGCTCTCCCCTCAGATGAGTGAAGGGTCAGAGAAGATTGGAGGTGGTGGTGATGGGGCTTGGCAAACAGCGTAGGTTCTGACCTCTCGGATGTGTGGGTGAGCCTGGGGTCCTTTTTCTGTAGGCAAGTATACACAGGAAGGTGGACAAGCTATATAAAGAATGCCTTTGACATGGGAAGTACTCAAGAGGTAAAGGAGACTCTAGCAAAATGGAGTCCTCTTGAATTCTTGAAATACTCTTTGGGATTTTTCTAGGCAACTGCCAAGCAGGAAGGGTGAAGAGGAAGAATCTATGGTTTCTCTGGCTTGGGAACAAAATCATAACCCACAGAGGGGCAGGGAAAAAATTCTAATAAATGCTCATTTTTATATGAGGAACTGAAATACGCACCTAGGCACTAAACTGCTTAGACTGGTCTTAGAGTGTCTTTCCCTTGTCACCACTGTCCAATGGCATGAAACCTGTTTATAAGCTGGCTGTAGCCCCTGCCTGTTTTACTTGCTCCAAGGCTAGTACATGGCATAGTTGGGCTTACACTGTTGGTGCTGTCTTGACAGCGGAGCTAGTAAACAGTTCCCTTGCTTGTGGGTGCTGCCTACAAAAATGAGACCACAAATTCAGCCATCTGTAGAAATAGTTTTACTTGCTTATTGGTGTCAGTGTTTGATTCATTTACTAATATGAAGAATGACAAACCCTCCTTTTATTCACAGTAATAACCACTGAGGGTTTTAAACTTGTGCTAATGGATTGTCAATCCAATTACTGCTGCTTATTACGTTATTTCTGTATCACTCACATCCAATTTTGCTGTTAAAGCCAAGTGAATGTTACAAAGACCAGGCTTTGAGCAGGGCCTAGAAGATACTAAAAACCCACTGAAATGAAAGTCTCAGGTTTCCAAGGACCCAGGGATTCCAAGGATAATTAATATCCTGAGATTTCGTATTTGTAAAGAGGTTGGAGCTTTAAGATATTGTGGAGGGGATGGATGAAACATCACTGCAGCTATTGAGTTTTCGTATTTGGTAAAGAGGTTGGAGCTTTAAGATATTGTGGAGGGGATGGATGAAACATCACTGCAGCTATTGAGTTTTCGTATTTGGTAAAGAGGTTGGAGCTTTAAGATATTGTGGAGGGGATGGATGAAACATCACTGCAGCTATTGAGTTTTCGTATTTGGTAAAGAGGTTGGAGCTTTAAGATATTGTGGAGGGGATGGATGAAACATCACTGCAGCTATTGAGTGTAATAACCCACACTCAATGGATGGTAAACAAAAAATGCACTGAAGTTTTTTTATGAAATAGATGGGAGGTACACAGGCCACATGCAAGGCCTTGATTAAAATTGTCTGTAGCAGTCTTTTATTCTAGCCTGGAAATGCAGCTTCTGTGGTCACACAGTCTGACCTCTGTCCTCTCTAATAACTTCTGCATCCAATGGGTAACTTCAAGTTTGTTAACCAGTGAATAATCAACTTCATGAAAACTGGGAACAAGGTAGAGGACAGAAAATGTATCAGCCTTCTGGAAGGAAAGAAGGCAGATATCTTGCTATGATGTTGGGAGTGACCAGCTGATTGGCCTGTCTGCACTTGAGTAGCCCCAGCTTTACACCACTGCTTTGGGAAATGGGAAGTGTTTTGGGAGCAACTGCTGAGCATAAAGAGGCTGAGGACTGCTGGCAAAGAACCTGTCCTACTTGGCTTCTTTCTAATTGCAGAGCATCAAAGGAATACCCAGCTCCTCCAGCTTTTTTATTTTATTTTTTTCTTCATGTCTTGGTAGGAACAAAACAAGAAAAAAGACCTCAAATATTGGCTAACAGCTTGAGTTAAAAGGGCTGGTCATATAGAAGTGAGCTTTTAAAAGATATAGTCTGAGATTGTTTGTAGTTAAACTTTTGGTTAGGCAATTTGCAACTTTTTGACACATTGAATCAATAATAAATTCACCTGTTCTGGTAAATAAAAAGTATGTATATTCATGTGTGGCTGGGAGAAGTATATACAGTCTATATTGTCCAGAACAGAAATCCTGCCTATTTTCAATTACCTCTGTGTATGCCAGTGTATTTTAGTCAAAGCCTTCTGAGTGTTATGGATCTCTGGTAGTCTTCAGGAGTTCACTCTGCTTCGTTCCTGCCATGGTAGCTGATATGAGAGATTATCCAGGGTGCTCCAGTAAGACCCAGAAGGGAGTAACTTTTTCAGTAAAAGATGGTTTGTATTAACTAGTTTGTCAACTCCGGATGAGCAATTTGAGAGAAATTTGTTACTAGCCAGCTTCATTTCCTGAGTTTCCTTCACCCAGTGGGAACACCCGGGGTGTGTTTTGGAGTTGAGCTGGAGGTTAGATCATTGCAGTGAGAAGCTGATCTCCATTACTGAGATAAACTAGAGAAATTTGTCTGAGTTCATGGTGTGGATCTAGGTTTGTCTCAGTGTAGTGTATCAGAATTTCTCTCTTGTATGTTTGTAACACAAACAGCCTTAGTTCGTAGAACTCGAGTTACTGATGGGGAAATGCAATATAAATGGTTTGAAGTCATCGTCCTGGCTAAGAATTAGTGACATAGGTGCAAAATAGTGGAGCAGAAGTGGAGGATCCCTTAAGCTTGAATGAAGTGCTACTGTTTGGGTGCTATTGTTGGAAAATGAGCAAACCATATCTGCTAGGGACCTTGAACATGGTGTAGGAAACATGTTTGAATTTGTCACAAGGGAGGAGTCAGTATAAACAAGCCAGTGCTTGGTTCAGATGGTAACTCTGAGAAGGAGGCTACAGGAGAAATTGCATTTGTGTGTTGTCCCACTGCTGGGTGGGAGCAAGCACAGACCTTTGACCAGAATACTCCAACCTTAAGCTGCTATCTCAGCCCTCTTCCATTCCCAAGACAAACTGGACAGAGAAAAAAATGTCTTCAGCTTCATGGTTTGTGCTCAGCTCAGAGGACATGCATACTGCACATCTAAGGCGCTGTCGTGCAGGCTGAAGAATCTGGAGGTTTAACTTCATCTTGGTATAGAACAGTACACTCATGTAGATAAATAACACATTTTATTGGCTCATTCCTTGGCCTCTAGGGCTGTTTTCAGTGTCAGGTTTTACATATGCCCTCACAGCATTAATAAAGAGATGAAGTCCCTAGTGCCAACAGGATGACTTATCGCTGGTTCTGGAAAAGATGATAGTTGTGTATGCAGATGCCCCATAAGGTTCTCTTCATCCCTGTCCATCTCTGCAATAAGTCCCTAGACTAGGGATCTAGAATAGGCCAGGCAACTTGAGAACAATGCACTTCAAGGCATCTTTGGGGCTTGAGAACCAACCAGCTCTCTTCATCAGATCCAGAAACAACTCAGATGGCCCTTCCAAAGAGATAAGGAATTTGGTATGAGCTTTCTGGCTCCTTAGCTGTGCTGTAGTTAAGGGAGTATCCCAACTTTATGCTTCAGTTTAAAGAGTTTGTTGGTGAAGTTATAGTAGCAGATGCCTACCTAGGGGGGAATTATAAATGGAGTGAATTAAGCCCACAAAGAGAAGCTGTCATGGTCTAAGGGTGCTCATTACCTTTTTCCTGGTGTAGCTTGTTAGATTTGTTTGTTTGTTTGTTTTCCTTTTATTCCTGATATTATTAGATTTTTGCCTTGGATGGATTAAAAAGGGAGATTATGACTGATGGAACTGACACAGCATTTTAAATCTCAGTCTGAAAGCTCTTTGTAAGTGTGTACACGAAGATTTTCCTCACAGCTTTTCAACGTCTTGTCTCTTAAAAAGAAGAAATCAGCTCCCCTATTCTCATACCTAAGGCAGCAGAAAAAGTTCAAGTATGTATATACGGCCCTGCGCCTAAAAACAAATGGAAAGCACGTATCCTTGCAGAGTTTCCTAGAAGCTGGGTGAGGCAAAGAGCAGCATAATTGGGGTCCCCTCTGGACCTTGCAGTACAGCACTAATGAGCCAGTGCAGCGCTCTATTTAGGGACTGGGTCCTAGAGGCACCGAGCTAACTTGGTGCAGCGCCGCATGCAAGCCCTGCTCTCTGGCCACCTCTGCTCCTCACTTCTCCCTCCCCCTGCCTTGTCCTGGCTCTGGTCTGCACCTTCCACACTCACCTTCTTTGCTGTCACTCTCGTGCAAAGTCACTATCGTGATACCCCCCACTCCCAAGTCACCCCCCCCAATTTCTCAATACTCTTCCATTTCTCTCAGCCCCCGTCTGTCACTCCTGTTGTTCTCCCGTCACTGCTACCTCTCCCCCCCCGGCTCTGTTTCCCTCCTCATTAGCCATCTCCCATGTGGTGCCCCCTCCATTTCCCTCGTCCATCCCCCGTTCTCCCCCTTTCCCTCAGACCCCTCCATGGCTCCTGCCCAACACTTGCCTCCCCTTTCTCCTCACCAGCCCCGAGCCCTCTTCGCGTCTGCCCCGCCAGTTCCCCCATCGCCCCTGGGCGCCCCCGTTTCCCTCATCCTTCCCTTCGCCTCCCAGGCTCCCTCGCAGCTTCCCCCTGCCATTTCCCTCATCTTCCCCTTCCCCCTCCTCCCTCCCCTCCTGCTGCCCCCATTTCCCCGCAGTGCCCCCACCCGAGCGGCCCCTCCATTCCCTTCGTGGTCCTGTGGTCGAGACACCTCCGTGCCCCCCCCCCCCGGACTCCCTCTCTCCCTCAGGGCCCCTCGACGACCCCCCTCTTCCCCGCCGCCGACCCCCCTTTCGCCCGGCAGGTTCCCGTCATGGCGGCCGCGGGCGCGGCGCCCTGACGGGGCCGCGAGCGGCAGCGGGCAGGGGCAGCGGCCGCGCCGGGCGGGAGGCGGCGGCGGCGGCGGAGGAGGAGGGGCCGGAAGGGGATGTGACCGCCCGCCCCGCCGGCCGCGGACGGGGCCGCGCCGCGCCGGGGGTTCCGGGATCTCCCTCGCCGCCTGCCGCTGCTGCCGCCTCTGCCCGCCCGCGGCGCTCGGTGCCCGCCGCCGCCGCCGCCCCCTTCCCCGCGGCCCCCCGCCGCCGCCGCCGCCGCCCGTTGTCGCCGCTCCCGTCAGGCCCGGCCCGGCCCCCCGAGGCGGGCGGGCGGCGGCGGCCCGGCCCGCTGCCCCCGCCGGCCCCTCCCGCGCGTCCAGCCGCGGCGGGGCCGGGCTCGGCCCGCTGGCGCTCGCCGCCGCGGCCTTCCCCGCCGCCGGCCTCCGCCGCTGGGATGAAGCCAGCGCAGTCACCCCCGCTTGACCTCTGCCGGCTGCTGTGCAGAAACCTTCCTCCCGGAGAGCATCCCCGGACTCATGCGCCTTCCCCGCCGCCGGCCTCCGCCGCGCCGAGCCGCGGGGCGCCGGGCTGCTGCTGAGCCCTGAGGGACGAGGCCGCCGGGCCTGGCCGCGCTGCCCTCGCCCGCCCGTCCGCCCGCCGCTGCGGCCCCGCGTGCTGGGCTCGGGCGTGCGGGGCGTCGCTTCGGCCCCCGCCATGGTGCCGCGCTGCCCGCTCGCCTCGGCCTCGGCCTCGCCTCCGCCCGCGCCGGGCGCAGGCAGCAGCGGTAAGAGCGGCGGGGAGCCGGCGAGGGGAGAGGGCGACAGCCGGTGAGGCGCGGCCGGCGCGCTCGCCCTGCGGAAGGAGCGCTGGCGCGTCCCTGAAGGCCGAGGTTGCCTGCGCTTTTTTTGCGAAGCCTCAAATGATTTTGACGTACTTGAGCCTCTTAAGACTTTAACGATACTTGAAGCCAAATACGTGGCTTTTTGGCCTTTACTAACTCAATGCTATGCAAAAGAAAAGAAAAAAAAAAGAAAGCTTGACACCGATTGCGGTGGGAATGATTATTTCCTGCCCTGGGTGAGCCTACATGTGGTTTCTTGTTTGTAAGATGAACTAATTCTCCTTTGCCCAGTGGAAGACGCACTGCATATGATAACGTAAAACTTTGACGACACTTGTAGTTACTAAGCAATTGGAACTTTTAACTTGTTGTTTTGCATAAAGCCACCTAAAGAGCCTTGTTGCTGTCTTCAGAAGCGTTGGAAGAGCCCGTGTGCTTGTCTTAATTCTTCGCCTCAAGTGACTTTATTACGCACCAAGTGCAACCAACGCATCCACCTAAAATACGATTTCCTTCCAAGCTCCGTCCCAACCTGGAAGATCAGGGATCACAGACTTCTTCAAAAACTTCCTGTCCTGGGGAAGGCTGCCCAGAGTTACTTTATGGGGCAGCAGCCTGGAAAAGTCCTTGGGGACCAAAGGAGGCCAAGTCTGCCTGCCCTCCACTTCATCAAAGGAGCAGGGAAGAAGGAATCATCTAGGCATGGGGGCCCACACTGTAATGTCTTTGTGGAACATGGTAAGACATTTCTGTTGGGATTTCTTTTGGTTTATTTCTGGTCTAGCAGATCGGATGCTATATTGTTTATTAAATTGCTTTATGCAGATACAAAGAGATCATACTGCGTGAAAGTCTTCTGTTTCCTCTCTTGCTTCTTGATGCAAATCCTGTGTGATCATTCAGTAAGAAGATATTTCACTTGTGTCAGATTGCTTGAAACTTGAGGTGGTTATTCAGCTGAGTACTAAATACAAGGAAATGCTTGTTCTTAACATCACACAATTTTCTCATTTCTGCCTTAGATATATTCTTGTTCAAAATCTGGGTAAGTGTTGATTTGGCTGTCTTATGGGTATAGACCAACCACAGCTGATAGTGATGCTGTTGTCAGTGACAGGCTTTTCTAATTATCTTTAAAGTGTCTCTGCTACCTTAAAAAAAAAAAAATCCTTCCTTTAGTGAGTTTGTGGGTGCTGCAGTTGTGACACCTGATGTGAATCAAACACATTCTTACTAATTTGCTTAGTGCATTTACAGCACTTTTGGTTAGTGGTTTCTCCTCAAGCCAGTTAGGCCTTGATCTTGTGCTGTGATGGGAGTAAGTGCAAGAGTGAACAGGTTGGGAGGTTAGCAACCCCTTCGCTTGCTGGTTTTCTAAAAAGATTGAGAATTTCAGGAAAGAAACGAAATGAAAAACTCAGCAGGACTCGGAGGTAGGTTTAGTAACCATTTCATTTCTTTTTTAGTATATAAAAGACTGAGTAGAGTTCAAGCTTATAGAAGCCATTTTCAAAGCTCAGACCCAATAAAGTGTTGTTTTGCTGAAACTTTTGGAGTAATCCTTCTTTTTGCATAATATGTTTTCAGTTCTGATGCTCTTTGAGAAGACATGCTACTGGCCTCTCTCTTAAGCTAGAGAGTATGATCTTTGATAAAGCTTGTTGAACAATTTTTTCCTCCTGAGAAAGTTTATTTGAGCACATAGCCAAACTGTTGTATAATATTTATCCAATTAAAAATTGAAAAATTAGCTGTGTCTGAGAACTCAATCAACTGCTAGGTGGAAAAGTTCTTAATTAATTTTATTTTAGCTGGGCTTTGTTTTGCAACTTTCTCGTATTCTGAGTTTCTAGGAGTCACCAAGAAATTCTATGCGGTACTTAGCAAAGGTACAGATGGAGCTGCTGTGTACATACTACAGAGTTTCAAGTTACGTAGTGTTTCAGGTTACATTAATGTTATTTCTTCTCGTTTCCTGTACAGTGTTTGTGCACTGAGGTTATTTGAAAATTGAAGGTTATTAGTGGAAAGATATATAAGTATATAAGGGCTAACTTGACATTCTAGAAAACTTCTGCAGCAGGATTTTTATTAAGGTATGTTTTCAGTACCGAAATATACCCACTCCTCCACCCCCAGTTTGGTTCCTGCTTTACTACTTTGGACAGAGTTTCAAGGTCAGATGAGACACATTGCACTTAACTGCAAGCAATACAATATTCTAACTACCTTTAGTGTTTTGATGTAGCAGAAGAGCCAGAAATGCTCCTTTTTGATCATCTAACAGGAATAGGCAGATGGTAACTTTTTGCCAGTATGACCTGAGGTCAGAACATCCTAGCACATTTGCAAAGAAAAATAGCGTCTATAATGTCCATATACCATATGTCCACAAGAGACCTCAGTATCTTGATTTTGAAAAGAATAAACTTGAAAGGGGACATCAAGGCCAGTACATCTGTTAAGAGCACTGCAAAAGATCAGCCTCGCTTATCCACATGAGGAAATTTTTTTTCCTTTGACTGTACGAAATAGTTCTTCGTAGTCCAGACAGTGGAAGGCTGTATCACCATTTTTGTTGTTCGACTCTATTTTGAATTTTAGTCTCTGAAAAATGTTATCTTGCCATTGAAATATGTGCACTTAAAAATATGTACAACAATACAGAGGAAACAAAGCTCATCTTAGTTCTTCATCTCCTTCAAATTTTTATTGATATTTTTTGCCTTTGAAATGTATATAACCTAACGTATTGATTTTCTAACATACTGACTTTCCAATTAATGGAAAGAATGTTCACATTTTCAATCTTATTCAGAGACAGTACTGTAAACAGTATTTTATAAAAAAAAAAAATAGGTTGGGATTTTTTAGAGTTTAAATAATTCTTGCACGTTTGCCTTATCTTCATTACTAGGTTTCTTCTGAATGTCAAATACTCTAGCTGGATTCTCTAGCCTACAGTGGGAACTAGTTTGTACCTAGAAAATCAAACATCCTGCTTTTCATAACTAATAAATATTTTGGAGAAATTCAAGGATGGACTGCTTAAAGCAAACACCTAGAGATAGTAGAACTCTTAAAGATACTTGTTTGAAGTTACTGTATGTTAAAATGCGTGATAAAGCAAAAAAACCCTATTGAGTTTATAATAGCGTGGCTCGTCTGCTACGACTGTGTTTTGGCAGTGCTGTTTCGTAAGCTTGTCTCACTAGTTTTGGTGGGACCACAACCTGCTAAGTTCTACTAAGGCTGATTCAGTAGACACTTAGCAATGATTATCAGAGCATTGAAAGTCTTAAATGCTTCAGTGATATTGACTCTTGTTTGATTCGTCAAAGTGCTAATAAATAATACCAGACGCTAACAATGCATGGCAAAATGATTTTCGGGAAAGTAATTCCGCTTCTCGTACATCCTTCTCGCCGTAGCATTCGAAGCAATGCTTTGATATGTTTTCCAGATGTGAGGAGACAACTCTCCAGAAGTCAGCTGTGCTGGTAGTGAAATGTTCTACTGGAATAATGCAAAGAAACTTTAAATTTTGTCATTGAGGCCAGCATTATAGTGGGAAAATCCATTGGTGATTTAGGACCAGCAAGTTTTGGACTTTTTCTTTCTTTGTCTTTCTGCTTCCACCACTAAAGGTGTTTCGCAAGCAGGAGTTCACTGTGGTGTAGTTATCCTTGGTAGCAGAGTAGCCCTTGAGAGGCTTTTGCATATTGCATCTTGATGCAAATTACTTCATCTCTTAGATTATCCTTTCTCTTAACTTCAAGATGGCAGATAAAGTCAATGTCTGCCTCTTCCCTTGTGCTTTACTCAGCTGAGCAATATTTACTGCTTTTGGGAATATCCAGCTGAGAGAGGAAAAAACAGTTAATGGCAAAGAGTTTGTAAATACAGATCTAAGCTTGCCCAGCGGTATCTTGCGTCTTTCCAGAATATTAATACTCAAACTTATGAAAAGAAACAAATGCAATGTTAAGGTGCATTCCCACAAAACTCAACTTTGATCTTGGAGCTGGCCCTAGTTAATTGAAATGATCTGCAAACACCACAGTTTCTATAACTGTGTTAGGTAGGTGTTGCTGTATTCAGTGATGGTTCTTTGAAGCATCTTGGAAGAATAGTAACTCTGAGCAAAAGCAGTATTTGAAGACTTAAAATTATTAAAATTCTTCTTCTTCTTCTTTTTTAAATCTCTGATGCTGAGCTAAGGAAGAGCTTGATAGTATGACTGTCTAGTGAGATAGTAGCTTTGGTCCACGGGAGAACCATAGCTTGTATGCAAGTTACTGGACTGTTGACTGTTGTGTTACTGCTTGGTCAACAACCGAAGAGTGTCACAGCTTGCTGCTTGCTATGCTACACTTGTAAATGTGGGCGTAAGTGCAGCGCCTGGCTGCGCTGTGTGGCTGAAGTTATTGCTTGGATGAGAGGGGAGCGATGGACTCCAGCACTGCTAGTTATGACCTTGGAAGAACCAGCTAGCAGCCGCAGGGTTTGCTGCGGAGGGGTGTCCCTCCTGTGGGGCCTATGAGCCGCAAAGATTGGGGCTTATATGTACTCTTTGCTGTGTGGATGGTGACAATGACTGAGAATGGGAACCACCTTTCTATGGACATGGGTGGTGGGAGATTGAGTGTGATATTTGGATTTAGTAGCAGGAAATCATGGTAAATAATAGCTTAAAAGATGAATCATTTTAAGGACGCTGCAGCGTTGATGTACATCTTTGCTGCTGGTAGTGCCATCTTTGCTGTGGCAAAGATGATTTGAGGATAGTTGATTGAGGGGAAGAAAAGACCTTCTAAGTGGTCTTGAGTATGAGACTTTTATGCTGCTTCTTGTTACATATAGTGGATCACTGATAGGCTTCAACCTGTCTCAACTTTTTCATTGTTTTGTGTTATAAATCATAATGTACAAACCTTTGAGACATCATGCAATTAACACAACTATGGTTAGCTTTAAAGTTGTTAGGAAGAGAAGGTGCTTTGCTTTATTTTTTAATCGGTATTATGCGTTTACACTACTAGGGAGTAATAACTGTTCAACTTTGGACTTTAGGACACAGGTGATAATGCACTTAGACAACAACTTTTTTTGTCTTACATTTTGGTAATGGTAAAATGTGGACTTATCTTTTAGAAGTGAGAGTGTGAAAAAGTGATAAGGAAGCTTGAATGAGCTGTTTGCCTTACTGGAAAAAAGAGAGATGAACCCCAGGAACTCTGTCCATTTTTCTTATAACTTTAGTGCTCAATTCTACTGAGGTCAGCCTGCAATAGTCTGTCATATGAGAGCTGAACTTTTGTTCTTATAAGGGTGCTGAAAGTTTTACTGCTTTAACTGGGAAGTAATTCTACAAAATGGATCCATAGCATAAACTTGCCCAAGCTGCCTATTGGAGATGTGTCCTATAAAATATGATATTAGTAAAAAATCAATTAAGAATCTCTGCCTGCGTTGTTGATTGAAAAAAAATGATTCTTTTTAATAATCTTTATGATTAATAATCAAACTTCCTTTACATTAAAAAATTTCATGTTTCAACGGTGTGGATTGTGAAAATACGTAATATACAAATACATACTATAATATATGCTGTTGTTATTTTTATTTGTTATTTTTATGAAATGTTGGTCTTTTTCATCTCTTGGACTTGCACATTTTCTTACATGGTATATTATTCATTGAGTAAAAATATTATTAAAATCAATTGTGAAAAGTAATATACAAATACATACTATAATATATGCTGTTGTTATTTTTGTTATTTTTATGAAATGTTGGTCTTTTTCATCTCTTAGACTTGCACATTTTCTTACATGGTATATTATTCATTGAGTAAAAATATTATTAAAATCAATTTTAAGACTTTAAAATAAACTTTTGTCAGTCAGGTGATCCAGAATTGGTTGTGAGCAAGAAATAAAGCAAGGCTTTATTATCACTCACTATCCTTTATCTTACAGGTAGTCTCAACAAATCTACTTTATTCACAGTATACATTTATTAGATAGTCGGATACCATACATAGAAATAATTTATGAGATTCCTTCTACTCAAAAACTTTATTTAAAACCCATGTAGTTCTAAACCTTATCTCTTATCTCTTCCCATTATTCCTTGGAGCATCTTTATACTCAGTCTCTGATGTCTCACCAGCTGCAAGACCTGAGGCTTGGAACTGTTTTTCTCCTCCTACTGCCTCTTTAGACCTTTCACCTGAAATTGTGTCTTTAACAGCAACGTAAGGGAAGTCCATTATTTTAAGTCTCCCTTTTGTATCTCAGGTCCGTGTTCTAAACTGACAACACTTTATTCATTGGTAGGTGAGAGATTTGGCAGCACCCAAACGTTATTTTCCATCTCTATTAGGAGAGACTTATCCCTGCTTTAAAATCATTGCTTATGTATCCAACTTCAATGTGCTTCAGTATTAATCAGGTTAGTGCTGGCACCAGCTGCACACCAAATGTGGATTTGTTTACAGTCTCTGATTACATTCCTTTTTATCATCTAAAACCCTTGCTATAATTTTTTTTGCTCCAGTTATCAAATAGCAGTAGGTTTCAGTAAGAACCCCCTCTACAAAAACTTCATCTAGGATTGGAAAATGTTAGGGAAGAGGCCTACAACTTGCTGAACTGTTTTGTTTTTTCATGTTCACTGACGTGGAGGATGGTGATGATGGGGAAAGGCTAATCCTGTTTTTTTTGGGGGGGGGGCAAAAGCAGTTCTGGTTTGCACACTGTCTAATCATTGATAACTTCCCATATTTAAGCAGTTCATCTCCTTCACGATGAATAGATAGTTGCTAATATGCCAGACTTTCATTAGCAGATTGTGCTGGTTCTGCATTTTTGTTATTTAACAGTTTTAAGAGATATGCTATATGAGAAGATCAGCAGAGAGAGGCAAGAGAAAGCTGCGGGGTGTTAGAATAGAAATTATTGCTGGTAAGTGATCTTCTTATTCAAAGCACTTCAGAATTTGCCAGTATTTTAAATTGAAAAGTTTAAATCTTAAGCTTGAAAGCAGGGAGTGGGCATAGTACTGTTGATAAAGTTGGGAAATTTG
Organism: Rhea pennata; assembly: GCF_028389875.1. Taxonomy (NCBI): domain Eukaryota; kingdom Metazoa; phylum Chordata; class Aves; order Rheiformes; family Rheidae; genus Rhea; species Rhea pennata. The sequence goes on from NC_084680.1 coordinate 9,407,922, forward strand.
AGTTTTACCCTTGATGCTCCTTGTGACATCGGGCAAACCGTGACGGGGAAAGAAAGGTGAAAATGGTTTTGACAAGTCTTGTTCTTTTGATTGTCGTCTTTGTTGTCTCAGGCTGTTCGCTTGGTGCTTAGAACAACGGCTTTGCTTTGCCACTTGAGTGCCTGGAAACTTTTATAAAGACGACAAGAAATAAATCTATGAGTATTGCTGTTACTAGGCAATTGTGCTGTATTTGCCACATATGGAAGCGACTGCAAACACTTCTTAGTGTCTTGACAAGATGTCAGATAAGGAATACTGTTAACTGATACCAGGCGATTTGAACACGTCTGAAAAAAGTTAATATCTGACCGATAATCAGCGGTGAATTTGGTATCGGAGGGAAACTTGATAGCATCAATACCTCAGCCTTCATTTGGAATATTTTAGCATCCCCAAATTTCACAGAATATTACTACAGCTCTGGTGGTATACTTGATATACGCAATAAGGTTTAAAATGGGTGTCATGCTATTAACTATGTGCAAGTGGGCATTCACTGTGTCATAAGATGTAATATACTTTTGCTATTTGATTTTTCTGATTGATTTGTATTAACGTAAACTGAAGGAGAGGTTTAAAATGCTGTCTGCTGGAGGTGGTTACTTCAGATGTGCTTTGCTTTCCTTTTTGGGCAGGGGGAGGAGGCTGCATTTAATGTGCAGTATCTATTGATAGCAGTATGAAGAGCGCTAGTGTCTTGACCCAGTAGTCTTTTGTGATTCTTGACTTACTCTGCCATTCTAGCAAGAAGTAACAAGTCTCCTTATAAAAAGGTCTGTTGTGAATCACAGAGGTCTATTACTGTAGGAACGCGTAAGCCAGTCTCAGCAGAAGTTGAAGGAACTCTACCACTTAGGTTTTGCCGACCATCTTACCGGATCTTACTCTGTACTGATGGAAGGTCTTTTTAAACAATCTGTAGAGGTTATTGATCTGGTTACCAGCGTATCTGTTTTCTCAGTTTAAAGAGGAATCTTGGACAGAAAAATGTAATGTGCGTCCAGATAATTTAAGTAAGTAAAACCTTCTAAGACAATGTCTTTCCTTAGTTCTTAACTTTGTTCTTTATACTTGCATGTTTAATCCAAATTCTGCCCTTTGATATTCTGCATAACTTCTGGTGAAGTGGCTGGAAGTTGCATCCACCTGAGGGCAAAATCTGATATGAATCTGCTGAAGTAGTTTTTTTTACGTTCTGGGAAGAGCCCTTTTCTACATGTCTCATCGCAATGATGGGGCAAGCATGTCCTGGATACAAGCGTCCTTGACGTTTTGCTTAAAGTACTTCCTAGGTCAGGCTTGCTTAGCTTCCCCCCCCCCCCCCCCCCCAGGACTTCTTCCTTCTTGTTACCCATTAGGTTGCAAAAAGCATGAGTTTGCTTTTCTGCAGAATATTTGCTCTTAATTTACACGATGTAGGGGAGCTCATCGCTCTTTCATGACCGTGGAGACTGGCTGATTTATGTTGTATCATCTCTGTGCTCTGCTTTTATCTAAAATGAATAGAATTTCACAATAGATTATTAATCACTAAGACTTTGGTTTTATTGTGTGTATTAAAGGCAATATCGCTGGGCACTGCCTGCCTTGAGAAATTTCTTAGCCATTAATGCTGCTTTTTCTAAGGCCTTTTGGTACGTTTATTTTTCTGACTGACTTGGGTTCCTACCATGTCAGTTCAGTACTCCCCACCGGCTTTTCTAGGACCTGAGTTGTGTTCAGTCTGCCTCTCTGTGAACTCATCCTTTGAAATGTAGTGTGATCAATATAGCAAACCCTGTTTGGTCCAGGCTCTCCTTAAACTCATGAGAGTAATATATTGAACCTTACTGTATTTTGGTTTGTGTTCTATATTTGCATAAAACAGAAAACGATAGGCTCGGAGTGGATGAAGACATTATTGAATTACACATGACTGCTGCCTGATTTGGCCTGTTAGGTGCTTGCTTTTTGAGATGGTGAAGCTTGCTGAAGTTCAGGAATCCCCCTTTCCTGACCTGCTCTTTGTTTCCTGCCAAATTTCTATCGCAGTTGGAAGTACAGAGTGACCTGGGCATGTTCCCTTTGTTTCCTGTCTCACTGATGCTGGATAATGGGAAATTTCACTTATTTGCACGTATCCAAAATCTACCCAAGGTCATGTATATGCCAACTCTGTCACCTTCTTGCAGTGAAACTAATGATCTGCTCAGCTGCCAATCTGCAGCTGGTAAAATTGATGGGGTTTTGTGACTCTCTTTTTTTCTTTTTTTCCCCTTGTGTGTTGCCAGAATAAATAACGTTATTTTTCAGGAGACTGAATATGTGAATGGTAGTGGGATAAGGACACGGAAACTTTAAATATGAAATGGTTCAGACTTCCTGGAAATGTTTGGTATTTCACTTGTGTTAAAGTTGTAGAATTTCATAGGACAGTTTTGCTAACTGCTGTCCATTAAGTGGGACCGCTAAATGGCTATGTCCCCTGTAGTTACCATATTCTCGATTTCTGATATGACCAAAATGGGTTATCAACAGGGCTCTTATGTAGTAAACTGAGGTCTTTTCCAATTAAATTTTTTAAATTACATTTATAAAAAACCTTGAGAAAAATAAACTGCCATATAATACACTGGCCACTAGGTGTCTTTTTTTGAATCTTTTTAATGACTTGCTCTGATTAAAACAAACCCTCTTTATTAAAAACTCTGTTTCTTGGAAATATGCACAAGATCCAGGATCAGAGAAGACAGTTGTGAATTTCAGAAATAGTGCCTGACCAGTCTTTTTAGGTAATTTTAGAGCCTGCAATCCTGGCTATTTGAGTGTGCTTTCTGATGAATTATGCCATCTCTTTTGGATGGGAGAATTTTATAAAAATGAATAAGATTTAGTGGATCTAGCAGAACAGTTTAAGCTATAAATATGTTCATTTGAATGGATTTGTATTGGTTCTTTTTTTTTTTCCTAACTGTAAGCTTTCTTCATATCTGTAAACCTAACAATGTATAATGTTGGTTTAAAAGGTACATTCTAGTTTAGCCAGAATTACTGGAACAGCTATTAAAGATATGTTTATCTGATTACACCTGATGTTTGCAAATAACTTTGGAAAGCTCAAATGAAAAGTGTTATATTAATGCCGAGCTATTATTTCTTGTTAAATGTTTTTCATTTGATGAGTAAAAAGATGTGTTTGAAATTCTTCTCAATCTCAACTTCTTATAAAACTTGCTTGGTTCTACTAAATGTTTGCTATGTATATTTTTTCTAAATGTACAGTTATTTAATGCAAAATAAATGCCTTTTATTGGGAATTAACTGAAGAGGAAAAAGAAGCTATTTCCATAATTTGATACTGTTGATATTCACTTAGAAGCTGCAATTTCTTTGGATGGTGGATTGTCTGTTATGTCTAATAGTGCCTCCCACACAGAGGCTTTGATGTCAAGGTACTACCGTATTTCAAGTATTAAGTAATAATTATTGTTATGAGGTGATCACATAAGACGGTGTATGTGTGATCAGTAAGAAAAAGGCTGTTGTGGCAGCTTCAATCTAATGAGACCTCACTGCTAGAATTTGCAGTACTGTTTACCTTGCTCCTGCTGGAGAGTGAGTATAGAAAAGTAAGGTTTTATCTGACGACAAGTATGATTTCTGCATTATGCTGTTGCAGACATGCTTTGCCAATTTGCAGCCTTATTCTAGGAGTTTATTCTGGAATTGCTGCAGTGCTAGGTCTGGAGAGGGCCAAAATCCTACAGGCTGTTAGTGAGTAGCAAAATGTGCAGGGCTAGTACCTCCTCTTATTTAAGTAGTTAATATTTTGAGCCAGACATAGGATAAATTAAAGTAATAATGGTTGGGGGTTTGGAGGCAAATACTGGTTTGAAATACTACTACCGTTTTGGTTACTGCAGTTAGACTTTGCCCCTGCAAAGCAAAGGCATTGCATGGCATTTTCTCAGAAGACTTGTTGTGATGGGGATAAGCAGACCTCTCTTGAGAGTGATTGGGAACTTCAGTGAGTGGTAGCATGGCTTTGTAATTGCGATTAAGAACACAGGATTTGAAGAACATTAGATGAAAATAGTGATCAATGCTGTGTTTATAATCAGGTAAGGATTCAATGAACCACAAAGCATTAATATGAAATATTTACATTCTACTCATCAGAATAAATAGTATAGGTCCAGTGAAGTAGTTGGAGTGCTCTTGTTCTAATTTGATAACGATAATGTTACTTTTTCCTCAGGAAAAGTGAATTTCACAGTATATTGGCCATGTTCGCATCATTTAGTCCTGCATAACTGCAAAGACATTAAAACCATCAGGTCAAGGTGAGAGACCCAGACACCAGCAGAGCAGATGCTTCCTAGCGCAGACATCTCTGCAGTCTGTGATGCTTCCAAATTAGGAAGTGGTGGGCTTTAGCTGGACCTCAGACCCTGATGATCTGAAGTCCCTGGTATGATACGCACTTCATGGCCACCAGTTAGGCTTGAATCACCCGGTAACAAGGATGTCTCATCGCCCTGATCCCAGTGAGTCACGGCGGAGATGGCGGAACGCTCTCCACCTATTGATAAAGGGTAGATGATGTGGCTGAAACAGCGAGACGTTGGTGAGCCACGTCTGAAGCAACTCTACTGGATAGTATTTGAAGCGCTTGGTTTTAATGAAGTCTTTTGGTTGTTCTACACCATTAAATTACTTTTAATGGCTACCTGGATGTTGCTGTTTTTAAATTCCAGAATTAGGAAAACAGCAGCTCATCTGTGATTGAGGCTTTCATCTGCTGAAGTTGTATTTCTAAAAGTTGAAGTGCTGCTTGTGAAATACTCCCCTAAGGCAAATCCAGCCCTTTGGGGAGGGAGACTGAGGACTGTAGCAAATCAGACAGGCATTTTATGTTTCAATTATTAATGTAGTACACTTTATGATTCTCAAATTGGAATTGCTAGCAGCTGGATTTTAAAAATGTACTACTACTAAAAATTTTAGAAGTAAAACTGACCCCATGCAAGTAAAGACCTCAGGGAGTTCTTACTGCAGTCTTACATGGTCACACTTTGATTTGAATTCTTTCTCCTCGCTTTGGTTTGCACTGTGGTCAGGTCCGTAGCACAGCCCTGGTAGAGGAACCCCCTTGTGAAGCTCACGTAGCAGATGTCTCTGTGAAAGCTTTGCAACCCCCTTCTGAGGCATAAGCTCTTACCTGAGGGAGATGCATTGAAAAAAACAATTACAGGGTGCATTCCTGGCTTGTAATGAAATTCTATTCAATTCTGTTTGATTTATTTAAAAAGGATGCAAACACGCAATAGAATTAAAAACTATTGTCACAATGATGCTGAGTACAAAGCTAGATGAAAGGATTTTTTTAGAATACAAAGAACTGAAAGAGAGAATGGGTTAGACCTTCTCCCTTCCTTCTCTCTTATCTCCTGTGTCAAAAAAAAAAATTAAAAGTCCCCATGGATGTAGTACCTTAAGCAAAGTAATAACAAAAAAAAAAAAAAAAAAAAAAGAAAAAGTGGAAGGGGAGGGTGCTGTCATGGTTGTGGGCAAGTTTTTGCTAAAAAGTTCTGTCCATGCATGTAAATCCTGATGTTTTGTCGCTGTGGGCTCGGTTGTGTGAACACAGGTCCTGTCCAAATGAGATCCCACTACGACCAGTGACTCTTTGGGTGCTGGCATCTGTCTGTATTCGTCTCATCACCAGATGCAGCACCTTGGACTCCTCTTGAGCGCCAAGGGCCAGATTTGGCTCTTGAGGCCTCGATCTGAGCATCCTGCCTTTGCCTTTTCATCATGAGAGCTGCTTTGAACCCGGAGTCGTACCTGAAAGGTTTATAAGAGGTTTGGTTTAAGGAGCTGGCTTCCCCAGAAGTTTGCCTAGGGATGTTTTATGAGACGCGCACAAGTAAAAGCAGATAACGAAGGGTGGGGGAGCGGAGGGAGGGAGGGGACGCGCGAGGCTTCTCCGGGGCGCTTCTGCCGCTTCCTGCTGCGTGGGTGGCTGTGAGCCAGCCTGCGTGACAGAGCTCCCTGTTATTTCCATACGTAGTGTTCCTCAGATAAACCGCGGCAAGGACCTTCATTCCTACTTTCTCTTATGCCACCTACGCTTTTCCTCCCACAGCTGGCTCTTGCACATAGTAGAAATGAAAACTTTTGCTAACCAGACCAAATGAAAACCAAAAAAAGCCCATCACTTCTAGCTTTTTCTTTCAGCTTGGTGTCAGCTAGTGTTGTTTGAAAGATTTTTTTTCTCTCTTTTTTTTTAAATTCCACTCAGTACAGGGTTTGTCCCTGAGCAGGTAAAATGTGTATTTTCATGCTTGGTAACTGAGATTTGTGTAGGTGACCCTGCCGAGATGCAGCACAGTCCACATGCTGTGACTCCAGTGATGGGCTGGTTCTGAGGTGAAAGAGATACTCTGTCCTTCCGTGCAGTAGGAAACATGGGTAGTTAACAAATACATGCTTGCTTTATTTGTAAGTCATTAAAAAAAGAAAATCTTTCATTTTTATGAGCTTAATTTTTATAAAGCTTCAAATTCTGTCCTTTTAAGCCCATAGTCAAAGGAAATAAGATTTCTTCATAGGTTTGGAAGATTAGGAAAAGAGTGAAAGTACCTGAAAGTACTCTGGGAAAGGCTAATTTGTGTTGTTGGTCTAAGCTAGAAGCCTTGCCTTTTGTACAGGTAATAGTGCCAATGTGCGCAAAGCTATGAGCATTCATTTTACTTTGATTTTTTTCATTAGAGGAGAAAAGAAAACCTGTAAATTCTTCTTATATAACATGTTCAAGTAGATGCCTATCTGCTATGCAAACTACCCTTTGTAAATTTGTATAGTATATCCCCTGACATTTCACACTCATCTTGTGGCTGCTCACCTTTTGTCTTCCAGCATGCTAAAGCAGGGGTATTTTTTTTTCTCTCTCTCTCTCTCTACTGAATTGTTGCTTTTTCTCTCGAAGAAGCAGCTGTCCGTCTTCAAATTGGATGCTCTTTGCAGGTTGGCTGGGCACTTTGTATTCTATCAGACTATGGAAATCCTGCTGTTGAGCTGAAGGAGCTGAAATCCTTGTTTAGAAAAGAAAATCGTAATTTCTTACTGCCTCCTAGAGAAGCTGCTGGCCTGCACTTGCAGGTGACCTGCCAAGGATTTAAAAAAGAAAAATTGGATTTTATCCTCTTTTTCTGTTTTTTAAGATGGCCAAAGCTGGCATGAAAAATGGTGGTTTTCTGAAAAGGGCTTTGTCTACCCTAAGCAGTAAAAAAGAGCAAACCTAATCTTGTTTTTCTTCTTGGGTCACCTTTTAAGCTTTTGGGTATATTAGCTTGCTATTGAAAATGGTATTTCTTTCCTTCTGCCCCTTTGTGTAAAGGCAAATACTTGTCTTGCCCACTCAATTTGCTGTTTTGACATCTTTTTGCAGTGCTGTGTAGTTGTTCCTTCATACTGCATTTTGGGAGGATAGTGTTTAGCGATTGAGAGCGTCCTCTTTCTTGGGCAGCTGTACTTGAAATCCCAGTGGCGATGGGAGCAGTTAACGACATTCCTTCTCGCCTCACCTACAGCAAGCTATAACTGTGGAACTATTGCTGTAATGAGGTTAAGGGTGTTGCCTTCTCAGATTTCTGCTTCTTACAAGTTAATGTAACTTGTGAGTAGTCTGATATTCATCAATACTTTAGCATTCCCTGATGTGCAAAATATTACCTCTAAGTGCTTTGTGAGAACAAAAAATTGAATCATTCACAGGAAACTTCATTCTGGGCCTTCTTGAGTACACTGGTTGAAGTTCTTCTACCCAGACTCCTCCATATGGTGGGATCACGTTGTCTGAGAAAAGTTTGAAGAGTTGCATGGGCAGAAGACTGTTGCATGACAAAATTGTTTTGAAAACCTGTGTTTTTCTCTTAGATTATAATTACGTTGGATGGGTCTTTGATTTCCACTTTGTTCTTGCCAGCGGTTGAGATCTGACCTACAGTTTGTTGGGAGGATGACAGCCTGATTGCAGCACTTTGGTGCAGGATAAACACTCAGGGGCCCCAGTTCAGATGTTTTCTTTCTTCAATCAGCTGATTTTTATTTATTTAACAAACAAGGGCAGAAATTGAAGAAACAACGTATAGATCCACCTTTCTGCAATTTCCCTTCTTCCACCTGCTCTCACCGAAGTGGTGATGGGAAAGAAGCACATAATATTTTGCTATAATTATGTTCTGTCTTTCATAACATAAATCCTGTACTTAGGAAGGATTGTATTACTGGACTAAATAGTCCAGAAATGGTGTCCTTCCATTTTTCCATGTTGTCCCTTTCCTGCAAATATTTTCATAAGATGCTGTCTTAGTCATTTTTTTTGTATGTGAGTGCTTTTCTTTCAAATGTCATTAAATAATCCTTCCAGCTGAGATTGAGTTCATCGTTCAGAATCCATGTTCAAAGAAAATGATGTCTTAAGGATTAAAAAAAAAAAAAAAAGCCATGAGGAGGCCATTTTGCTTTTGAGATCCTTCGAGCTTTGAGATTTTGGTCCATAGCACTTGGTATTTTTTTTTTTTACCTCATGTCTAGGGACATTTTATCATCCTCCTCTTTCCTGTTCCAAGCAATTACCATTTATTTTATCTTCAAGCAGCAGCCTGTGGCAATAAATTTTAGGAAATTCCTTCCCGCCCTTTATTAAGCCCTACATAATAGCTTCCGCTACTCACTCATACATTCATTAAGAAGAATTAAATGAGTGCTGGCGGCCATTAGCAGAGCATTTAATAACCTCTCCAAGGGAAGGTGCAGCAGATTGGAATAAATGAACAGGAGCAAAAACAAATGAAACAACTTTATAGAATATGCTCAACTAATTTGTTCTTAAAAACAAATTTTTTTAAGTGGCTTAGTTACATGAGTTTAGCATTTTCAAAGGTGTTGGTTTGACACCCCTGGCAGAAGTCCTGTGTTTGCAGGCTCCTCAGGTGGTGGTGGTGAGCGCTTGGGCGCGGTGCCTCGTGGCTCCTCATCACCCAGCTCCTAGAAGGGCCTTTTTAAGGGGAGAAAGGGCATTTCAGTAGGTACCTACCCGCTTCCCTAGCTGCCGATGTTGACAACAAGCCCGGTAGCTGTGCAGACCGACTTCCGCAAGGACATCTGTGTTTTAGGAACTGGGCCATAGCTAATAGCTTGTCTCATCTCAACCACGCAGCAGCCTCAGATGCTGGTGACGTTTGAGCCCTTCCCCTCTGGGTTACGTTCCAGCTGATGGTGTGAGGTGAAAAACTGAGAACAGTTACCGGTAATCAGATTACCCCCTGTTGCTCTCAGTTCTCAAGTTTTTATGTTAAAGGAAATTTGCTGTCAGCTGGCATTTGGCGTTTGAGAGATCTGAGTCTAAATAGTCCTACAATGACTTTTCAGAAATAAAAATGATTTAGCAGCTATCGATGTAAGCAGTTTGCATAGGATGTCTCAAATAGCAAAGCATTAAACCCGGGACTACTGGTAGACTTGGGGCGGCGCGCAGTGGTGTACGGAGTGACTGCGGAAGAGTTCGGTCACTAGCTGTGGTCCCTTCCAATACTTCAGGATTTTGAAGTCCAGGTGTATTGCCTGATCTGTAAAGTTGGAGGAAGGTAGCTGGGATTCGTGTGGATTCAAGTGCTCTTTCTTAATAGTTTGAGGCTGCTTAGCAGCATATGTTATTTCCTCCTGTCCTGATGCAGGATAAACAGAGCTTTAATTGAGATGATACCAGCGCTGCTTTACCTGTCTACTCCTGTGTGTAAATGGCATAGCTGGGCACACAAGCTTTAAAGAACATATCTTATACATACACTGGACTTTAATGTTAAGTATGTTTTACACTTGCTTAGTAACCTTGAGTGCTAAAGGATCTAGTACTGCAACACTGTTTTAGCATACTGCTTAATTCAAAGCTTCAGACTAACTTTTACTTGAAAAAATAGAAAAATTCTGGTAAATAAAATATTCAAAGACTTCACAGTGGTAGTTTTTATGGTCAGTGTTTCACAATGGGAATGCTGGCATCTTTAACTTCATTTCACTGTTGCTTGTTTGAGAGGGAAAAACGTCTTGATTCAGAAGTAATTCGAGCATTGTGGGTGATGGGGTTTTGTTGAGATTTTGTGTTTTTTTTCACTGCAGTCATTTTTAATCTCATTCAATCTCAGTGAGTTGAGAGCAATGACACAATAATTGCTAATATTGAACCAAAGATGTAGTTTAAGATTTTTACCTGGATCACTACATTTGATTGATATTTTAATCTGTTTTTTTTTTTTTGGCAGATGAAAGATAATGAGAGTCAGTTTGCAGATGGAAATAGTTGCACTGGAGAATTCCTAATTTTTGATCTTCCCTACTTCGTAGTACATATGTAGGTTTCCTATTTTAAATTCTTCATTATATTTTAAGAATCAATAGTATATGAATAGAGCTAACCTGTACAAATCATTTCAGTTTGTGATATGCTGTTAATATGCTCAGAACAGCTTGTTCTGATTTTGGTGTCTGATAATAATTCTATATGCTTCCAGACATATTGTAAATAACATTGGAGAGATGATACAGAGATTTTCCTTTAATGTACAAATGTAGATATAACGGTTGTTTACTTATTTAAATGTCCTAATCGCCTTCCTTCTAAGGGAGAAGGTAATCGGGAGAGCAAAGCTTCTGCTTTAGCTGGCTGGTTTCGGCTGTATCTCATGTTGCGATAAATGGGCAGCACTGTACAAAACGTTACTTACAGCAGAAATCAGCCTGCATCTTAGCAGAGGGGCAGGCTGAAATACAGATGATGAGCTAATGTATTCTTACCGGGGTCACTCCCCTGCTAGTAAATAGCAGTGTTGGTAATTCTGGCTATTTTCTTGCAAGTTTTGCAGTTGAGCGCCAGCTTCTGAATGCAGAGACTAAAAGCTGAGATATGAAGACCAAAGAACAACTCTGCCTTTGTCCCAATTTTTCTTTTTTTCTCCATCATTTTCATTCTGTCTGAATTGATGGTACAGGAGCCGTTCTTGCTTCACTTGAGTTATGCTGGAAGCTGTTGTCCCAGATTTGAGAAACTTAAAGGGGCGCTGCAAATTGGAAGTGGTTGCCCTCATGCTAGTTAAGGCTGAAAATTGTAATAACGTCTTTATCAGTCTGAAACAATTCCCTGGTCCTTTCCTCCTCTCCAGTAATGTAAGCCAGTCAGCCCCCTGACACTTGATCTGGAGTTTAGGCAGCTTGCTAATGGATTTCTGATTGCTCTCAGGGACCGTTCCCGTCTTGATGAATGGTCGGAGTCGGCTCTTGCAGTCTGGGGAGCTGATAAAAATGTTTTGCCATCATGTCATTATATTTTTCCAGGAGAGTAAAAGAGCAGACTTCCTCTGCTGTCCCTGTAGCCTGCTATCCCACTCAATTAGGAGGAGATGTATGAAGAAGCGGGCTCCTCATCTGAAACCGAAATTAGTTTTGCAGCTAATACTGGGTCTGTCTTAGGTGGCTGCCGGGATCTCCGTTTGCTCTGGGCGGGATTGAACAGGCTTTCCTCGTACTGTTTCACTTTGTGCGTGCCTCAAAGCCTTGGTTTTCTGTTGCTGGCTGATGTGGTGCCTTTTCGGGGGAGATGGAGTGTGTGTTTGGGAAGGGGCTTCCTTGGCCCGGACAAACACCTTTTCATGCCAGACCTCTACGGTTCAGGCTCACGCAGCCTTCTCTGCCCAGGGTCAACACGAGTCACCCCGCAGCACTGCCTTCAGTGGAGCCTTTATGTACAGACCTGCTAAATGTACTGTGGCTTCTAGTTTAGTGACTTAAGTTATATGGGTTTACGGTGCCTACTCTAGGGCTTGTGGGTGCTAATGGGGAGATTCATTTTTTTTTTAATTTCAATTATTTCAGTTGTTATGAGGTAGCCAGTATCTTGAAAATAAAATAACATTATAAAAAAACCCTATATCTTAAAAATGATTCATAAAAATGTTTTTATCAACTTAAAAAAATCAAGTGCAGCCCTTTTACTGCCCCGAACAGCTTTATCCAACTCATTCCTTTCCCTTAAAGGAGTTGATCCCCTCCCCACTACTCTCAGTGAACTGTGAAAGTGGATTTCAGGCTTTGCAATTAAGATATCTAGAGTTATATCTGATTTGTCAACATGACTAATGAGAGAGTTTATGCGTTATGACTCCTTACAGTGCTATGCTTTTGGACATTGAGGCATTTCAGGGGCTTTACTGGTAGGAATCAGGGGCACTAGACTGCAGGCTGAGTTGCTAGAGTAATGGCACAGTTTACCCCTGTGGGATTCCCTTCAGGTTATACGCCTATATTTTTTGTTTTCTGTAAAACACTAAGTTAATTTAGATATTGTTGCTGAGCTTGTTGAAGGTAGCTGGTGATAAACTATGTTCTAACAGACCTGCATAACTAACATTAATAATGTCTTGTAATATGTTTTATTTCCTGAGAGATGCCTGCTTTAGATGGTGTTTTAAAAGACATATTTTACTGCTCCCCCTTCCAATTTTAGAAATAATAACTAATGACTTGTTGGTTTGGTTGGTGCTGTTTTGTGGCTTAGAAGTTTGGGCTGCGTGTTTCATTCAATCACAGTCTCATTTTATTATATTCCACAGCTACCTTTGTCGACCTAGTTCAGATAAACAATATTAACTTGCATTAAAAACCAAACAACGTGTGCCTAAGCTGTGCTGTCATCCTATTACATAGATAAATTGTATCGAGGTTAAGTCATTTCCATACAGGCAATTGCCTCTAGGGAGAGCCAATGTACAACATAGAAGCTCGCTGTGTTGGGTGGATTTTTAGAGGCAGTATGTATTGGACCCATCTTCTCATGAGGATAATTTTGCTTACTCAGCACATGCTGTCTTTTAGTAGGATTTTGGACTGGTACTCCCATATCTGTAGGAAACGAGATCTTGTTGCCTTAGAGAAGGGAAGGCCAGTTCATCTTCCTTTCTTGCTATGTTCAGCACTCGTCTTGACTGGTATTTTCGCCATTCCCATTTTTCCTGTTTCCATGAGCTTTTTGCCTTTTCATTTCCTCTCTAGTTGCTTTGGAAGACGCAAGTCGGCGTGATTTCCTGCGTATCTAGCACAGCTAATGGATCAGTTTCAAAGCCCCTGAATGTGGGCCTGCTGAGCACTCCCCATGGGAGCGCTAACATGCGGACGCCGTATCTTAGAGCATCGCGCTGCCCAGCCCGGTACCTGCTGAGATACGAGGCTAGAGGTCTTCTCTCTGTCCTTTTGTGCGACTTCTTGATAACGGCAAGTTTCAACTCATGCTAGATGCATCCCTGTCGTGAGGACAGGCTAATACTATACATCTGTACAGGCATCAATTATCTCTTCATTTTGGGGGCAAAAATATAAAGGAGAGTGGCTGTCTCTTCTGAGGATCTGTAAAACTTTGGTTTAGTAACTTTTTTGGGTCATGTTTGCTGTTTGAACTACAGCCACTTGGGATTTTTTTTGTTTGTTTTTGAAAGGATGCCAACAAAACAGCGTATTCAAATATTTCCAAACTTTCCCGATTACGTGTTATAAAGAAAATAACCACTGAGCCAGCACCACCAGGAATCTTTCTTATCGTACATGTTTTTTTTTCTTTGATTATAGTCTTGCTGAAAGGCAGCATTTAGGCAAACATTCTTCTTTGTGTTTCCTAGGATGAATTGTCAGTTTGTTAGACTTCCAGCAGTCCTGTTTATTCACGTGTGCCTTTGGAAGAGTTGAGACACAGCAGGTCGTTTTCTGCCTTTGTTCACTACTAAGCAATTAGAAAATAATGTATTAGTTTGTTTCTGTTTTTGAATCCCTTAAGAAAATGATGGCCTATCCTTAACCTAAGGACTAAGGCATTAAGACCTCTGCAGAACACAGAAGCTGTTCTTCATCCGTGTTAGCGCAGTACTCAGCACTGGGGAACTCTGCTGCTGATTGGGCCCTTTGGCTGTTGCTGAAAGGGGAATGAATAATGAATTTTCCCTTTCAGCCTGAACTAGGTAAGTGGTGCAAGTGGTGTACGTGCTAGCTGACTGGCTAAGAGAAGCAAAGTGACTGCAAAGCCTGATGCTGTTCAGGCGTGCTGCCTGATTTGCCTGAGTACTGGCAGGTCTGTCTGCCCCCACTAGCAGGTAGCTGTTGCTTGTCGTGAGCAACTGGGATTTTATCCTAACCCAACAGACACTTGTGTTGTGGATATAGAATTAATGCCTAGATCTATCAATTATCTTATAGCTTGGTCTTCAGCTGTTCATTTGTTGAATATTAATAAAAAAAAGAAAAGGATTGGCCAACGTGGTAATCTTATTGTTAATCCGAGTATGACTGGGCAGAAGTTAGAAGTGCTTTGTGTACTGAAATTAGCTTATAAGCCTTTGCTAGATTCCCTTCCTGCTGCCCCCTGCTCTGTGCCTGGCATTTTTTTCCCAGCTTGACGGAAATATTTGGCTAAGGCTAAAAAGGATGGACAGAATTACATACTATCAGCAGAATTAGAGAAAAAAGTTCTCTGCCAATCACATCATGCACTGGGTACAGCAAAGACTTGTCTTAATGCATCTTATTGTATTTGGCATATGCTAAGTAGGATGAAGATAAAGTGGGTGTAGGTCATCGCCCACTGCGTGTTTCCCAGGCTTTGGGAGAGCCCTCCATCCAGGAGTTTCAGCAAGCCACAGCTGGATTGAGTGGTCTGTGTCGGTACCCGCTCTGCAATGTGACCTCTGCTGCATTCCCCAGCCTCATTCCTGGCATAACTTCGCCTTTCCTTCCCCACCCCCTGTCCTGCCTTGTCCATGGTCATACTTGAGAGCTCCATGATAGAGCCATATCTGAGGTGCACTTAACTGTTTGCTTGGAGGCTAGACCTCAGCTCCAGACATGATCTCCCACCTTGGCAGAATGGAAACGCTGCAATGGGAGGGGGCTGACACGTAGAAAAGGCTCTCAGAGTATATCCAATGTGCTATTAGGCACAGAGGTGTGCTAAACCTGGCAGCCAGCACCACTGCCCAGTGATGTAGAGCAGGTGAGGCAGAGAACAACTGAAAACTGTGCCCAGTCAAGGCAGTAACTGAGGTTGCATTTTATTTATGTGGAAGAAGACAGCTAACTATACTGTTGTAGGCATGCCAAGCATTAGACCAGTGCAGCCTCACAATGTGATGAAACTTGTTCTGTGTAAGTATACAATAACCTCTTCCAAAACAAGAAAATAAATTGGAAATGCAGAAGTAAGAGTCAGATAACAGGTTATATATGCTTATGTATGCTTCTTTGGTTATGGCAGAAGGTATACAGGCAAGATTTTTTACCTTGGTTTGGGTTTTCTTCCAGGGTACTAATCAGCATGAGAACAGTGACTGGTATGAGTCAAAATTTAGGTGTAATGGGGGATGTCCATTAGTAGGACAGAGAGACCAACGCTGGGAGAAAATAAAGATAAGAAGCTGTGAAGGCTTAAAGAAAAAAAAATTAAACTGAGAAATAGAAGTGGATGCAATGTTGGTGCAAGGGAGGAGCAAAAGGTGGCTGAGGAGTTACACTGGGGCCAAAGGATATTAAAGGAATTGAGTTGGTGAGCAGTTCTCAACTCTTGATCAGACCTCTAGGGGAGAGAATTGGTGTGATGAGGAGCATAGTGAAAGATGAGAGTTGAATTTGTGTGTATGTAAACTAGCTCAGAAGTGCAGCTGCCTGAATTATTACAGGGTAGAAGAAAGAAGGAGCCAAGGAATGCGAAGACGTGAGCTTGGTGAACTGGGAAGTGAAAGAGAGTGGATTTTTAGATGGCAGAACTACGGAGTGGAGAAGGGCAGAAGGTTTGTTGGGATGAAGTGACAGTTGAGAGAGCAGCTGGCTGCAGGGCTCTGGCATTCTTGGAGGATGTATGTTAATGCTCCTGCTGAATGGGAGTGGGCGTTGAATTTTTAGCAAAAATGCCTGTTCTCCAAAATATTATGCTTAACGTATTTTGGTGTCAGTACTGAGTTAAGGTAAAGTTTATACCTCTTCCTTTTGTAGTGTCAGAATTTCACGAGTGGGTGGCTTATGCCAAACGTATTTGTGCTGGCACAGAGGAGGTAAAGTGCTGTTGGAGCGATGCTCCTCCCTGGTCTATTGGAGGGGAAAAAAAACAAGAACAACAACAAAACACCATCACGAATCAAACCCTCCACAACCACTCACAAAAATACATTCCCAAGTTCTGCTTAACAGCCTTGTTTATGCCAGTGGAACTGTAGAGGTGGGAAATACCCCATAAACAATTCTTTATCTTCCTTGTAACTTTGCTGAAATCCAAGTGTTGAGAAGCAAGATGACTTGTATTTGGCCTTGCAGGAAGTCTGTAGTAGAACTAATTGAAGAATGGCAGTCGTTGTGGATTTCCTAGCATGTTTTGCCCTACAAATTCTAGTCAAAATGAAAATAATTCCCTTAAACAAAATATTTAGGCAGACTCTGTTTAAACATTCCCTGGAGTTTCCTTTCTTTTCAGTTACATGCTGAAATGCGTTTGAAAATTCTATTGCTGAAAGTGAAAAACTGCATGTTGGCTGTTTTCATTGAATTTTCTAATTGTAAGTGTGTGTATTTAGTGCCTTCAGATTTTCATCATACTTTTTAGCAGAGCTGCTTCAAGCTCTTTATGGAAGGAAGTGCCTTTTTCTAAGAATCTGGAAATGTTTGAAATGCTGAGAACAGATTTAGTATCTTGATGAGAAGGTTATCCTAGTGCTTAGAGCAAAGTCCTGGGAGCTGTAAATATGTAGGGCTAATATGCTAGTACAGCCAACTGACTTTCCTCTTTGTGTGACCTCCAGCAAGTCCTCCGACCTCTTTGCATATCATTCAACGCAGCTGGAAAACCGAAGTAAACAGCAGGAACCTTGCTGGGAGCCAGAAGCATCAACTGACCGAATTATTCTAGGGAAGTAGGGAAATGAAGTAAATTATTATGAATGAGAGTCAGGTAAACAACATATACCTTAGATTGGATTGTTTTAAAGAGAAAATTATTCTGTAAATATCTGAAACCACTTTAACTGGGCTTAGTTTGAATGAGTAAAGTGGTTGCTAGTTCTACTGTACAGCAAAGAAAAGTTTTCTGTTTGCAGCTTTCCTTTTTATCAGGCTGTTTACAGAGTCTGTAGAAACCTATTTAATCAATATTTCTATTAGACACATGCTTGGGCCCCAAGCCACAAGCACTCATTTTTAAACCCTTCAATCTTGTATCATTTATGGAGATTGTATTGTCAGAAATAGCACTGTAAATAATTTATTTTGCTGCCAGTGCTTTTCTAAAGGTCTCTTGGCGTGATGCAAGATTTCCTCCAGGAGCTGTAAAGCTTCCAGATCAGTTTGCTATGGCAAAGGGATTTTTTTTTTTTTTTTGAGACAGAGACAAGTGGGATGGTGGAAATGATTGATTATTTCTGGGAGTGGCTGGCAGCTGTTTCTTTTGCATCCTTATTGTAATCTAGACTAGAGCAATTAGTAAATGAATTTATTGCCTTCTGATTGTTTCATCGTCTGTGTGGAATGACTTGATTTTTCTCAGTGCTTCAGCTGCCTGAAACCTTAGATGCTGCTACTGGAGTCCGTGTCTCTAGAGCAGATTTGGCACATATGTACCACAGTGCGATGGCAGTGTGTACCCTGTGGATGTGCTGAGTATTTGGGGTACCGGGAGCAGCCCAGCTATGGCATCCAGTGCAAGCCGAGTCACCCTGCTTCTCTGTTGTGTTGCGTTAAAGGCATGTTGGCTACAGTACGTAATATGCTCTGTTGTAGCTTATTTTTCTTTTCAAATTGTGTCTTATAGCTACAAAAAAGTATGGAAAGTCCAGTTTACGTCTTTGATGTTTTAGTTTTTACCTTTCTCTTAGATGATACTGTTTTTAATTAGGCTGTTTGTTGCAGAAGAAATGTGGCATCATCTTCCCTCCTGTCTTCTGCAGCTGAAGTTCCTAGTGACCTGCTTAGGTCTCCCTCCTCCAGGCAGCTAATGAATGTTCGTCCCTACCTATTCAGACCACTTGCAGTTTAGTCTTCAAGCCTATAACAGAAGACTGAAACCTCACTGACTGAGGAGAAGACCCTACAGCATGCCTAAATAAACACTGGCTACATGCTGGGAGGCTTGCAAGCAATTTGCTATTCAAATTTACTCTTAACAGATTTCCCAGATCTTTAATACTGCTACGGATTTCTTAGATGACTGGGTAATGAGTGGGGAGTGCAAAGAACATTCTGTGTAAGTTAACTTGGTTTACTCCCCAAACAAATGAGAAAGCAAGGATATCACAGTATTTGCCAGAAGGCAAACACAAGTAGCACGAATTTGCTGCACAAGATTGGTTTGCTGAAAGTTTAGACCCGCAGAGCTGATTTAGCTTTAGCCAGAGTATATCAACGCTCCTCTTAAAGCATGGACAGCTGGTTGTCTGGAGAGTGCTTGCGTATCACCTGCTTCATCGCAAAGTGCTCTGCTGTTGTATATCCAGATAGGACCCTCAAAGACTGGCTGTTGCTAGTACAGATCTCGGTAATTGCTGGAAATATCTTTGCCTGTTCTTACTCCCCTTTGGTTATGTATAGAGAAATGGCAACTGAAAGTTAAGAGTATTGGTAAATTAAGAGAGAAACTCTGTACGTGTGAGGAAAAATGCGAAGAACAGTCTGGGTACGGCTGAATTAGAGCGGGCGGTTTGCGGACGCCACGTGGCACAGATAGCTTCCTGCAGGAAACCGCTGTGTGTGGTGCAGCTGAGGAATCTTCCTTCCTCTTGGGCAGGAGCTTAGTGCCTCTCTCTAACAGCGCAGCCGGCGGGACTGGGCTGGGGCTTGACTGATAGAGGAAAACCTACGCGGTAGTTTTGTGTGGATGCATGGATTCTTGCAGATTGCCCTTTTCTAGTGCTTTGGGAAAACGTTAAGTATAACGGTTAAAACAACGTGTACCACTTCATGTCAGGGGCAAAACGCTGCATTTTGACTCAAGTTGTAGGTTAAAGTTGGAGGCTGAGATATTATTAATTCTTTTGAACAGTCTGCATCCCTCACTTGCCTCTCCTGGAGGCCTCTCTCTTTAGCCCCAAAATTGGCTATTTCATATGAAAGCAGTATCTTTTGAACTCGTTATCAATGATTTGCGTGCTTAAAAGGAAGTGACCAGAAACGGAATTTATCAATTTTTGTACAAAAAAGACAAACCTCACAGTATTTGAAGTATTTCCTTCTTGAATAATTTTCTTTGCGATTTATTTTGGTTTTGTTGCTTATCTCTTCAAAAATTTCCGTCGGTGTCCTTAGATGCATAGAGCGTCTTGGGATATGGGATTATTTTTTTGATTGTCTCAGTTGAAGTGACGGTGTTTGCGGCTCTGCTTGTCCGAACGCGCAGCCGATCCGAGAGCGGCGGTTTGTGGTTCTGCCACTGGGTGCCACTCTTCCAAAATAAAACCGTCCCCACTGAGACGAGGCTTTGAATTGACTGGCTAGCGTGTATTTCTCCAAAGCAAGTCTTCACATAAATAAGCGTTGATGTGTAAGAATTTTATTTGTATGTAAGGTACGGCTGTGAACGTCGAGCTCCCTTAGACCCATCCTGCCCGTCAGGAGAAATGCCGCCTTATCGGCTCCGCTTAAATCACTCCCCCAAATGTTATGTGCTGGCTGAACTTCTTGTGGCGCAATCAGATGAGCTGAATGAGAAGTTTCTGTCGCTGGAGCAGTGCTTAAAGAGATCGTCACGGAGGGCGACACGTACCCACATGCCTACAGCTCGTGAGCAGCCTCTTGGAAGCTGTTCGTGTCGCCGGTCTCTCCCCTCTACGGGTGCAAACGTAGGCGTGATTCAGCTGCCAGACAGATTTTTACTGATTTGTTCTAGGCAATGAGTTTGCTAGTTCTTCTTTCAAGTGAAGAAAATGTGTTTTAGCCCAGTTCCCCACGTGCTGTCTTTCTGTTCATCCGGTAGCTAGTCCATACCTAACTTTTCAGCTAAATTTTACCAAGGAATAGTGGGTGATATAGGGAAAATTCAGCTGCTGACAGTCCTGCTTGGTAACATCTGGCCAGGCTGATATGTAGGGAATTCTGGATTACTTACAATGTATCTTCCTAGAGGAGAAGGCCAAAAGTCTTGTACAGCACGATATGGGGCCATAGATGGCCACTTTTTTTTCCATGTGGCAGGAAAATGGGGTCAGGGATATTCATTTCTTGGGTAATATAGATCTGTCTCTGCCAAGGCAGGAGCTTGGCCAGTGCTTGCCCTTCTGGTCAGTCTTTGTGCAGTTTTTCCATCTCCCCATTCCCTTTCCCACCTCCCTGACCAGGATTCCCCTTCTTGGTTCTGCTAGTAGTCCAGTCCTGCAAGTCCTTGCTGAAAATTTGAAAGTTGTTATTCATAGCTTGATTTCACTTTCCTGGTAGCGCTCAGAAATGATATTCCCTGTATTCTTTACCTAAGGTTAAAGAATAAGAAATGATGAGATTTTTTTTTCTTTGAAAAATGTTATGTTGGCTAATACCTGGGTTTCAAATATGGTTTCTGGTAAAGAAAAGCGGGTGCGATATGGTAAAGACCAATTTTTGTCTGAGTTGGGGAAATGCTGCTCTCCTATTTTGTAGTTCGTTCTTCTGTTTCTGTGGTTTGATCAAGAAGAGCTGATGCGCGTGTTTGAGTAGATAATCGCAGGCTCACCAGAGGTATGTCTCACAACGTATCCTTCACATGGGGGACTAGTGTTTTGAGATGAGGATAATTCTTGTAGTGTTTATCTGTGCTAGAATTTATTTTGACCACAGAAATTGCACCTACCTTCCACATTACTTCTATTTATCACATATTTAACCCTTTTCTCCACTGTATTTTTATCTTCTCTTTTGTCTCAACTCCAGTAAAATTCTCCCAAAATGTCTGACCAGTAGAAGAAAAAAAAATTAAGAGTTTGATCTTTCTGTGCTTCTGTATGGCAACACTTTGGCTGTTGAAACATTTATGAATCCATCTAGTATTGAGGTATTTTGGTCGATTTCATGCTGTTGATGCCATGAGAACCTTTCTAGCAGATACCATCATGGAGGAAATCAGCAATCTCAAGAATTCAGGATCAATTTCTTGGGCTTCTAAAATCTTGCGTGCCACAAACAGATTGATAATGTGTGTTCTGTGCAGCAATAAAATCAAATCACTGACAGGGCCCTTTTTTTTTCCTTTTCTTTTTTTCTTTTGGCACTTCTATCCCAAGATTGTAAGAGACAGCAAGAATAGCTGTTAAAGCTAGAGCTTTCTCTAGAGTAAGCTAGTATAATTGGGTTGCTGAGTACAACTGAGAGATTCTAGCTTAGAGGCCAGCTCCTCAGCTGCTGTAAGATGTTAATTAAAACATAGTGGCAGTTTCCTCATTTGATTCTACCTGGTTTTTAAGTTTCCAGGTCTGGACCACTGGTGTCATTGAAAATGGTTATCCATTTTCAGCATCATGAGACCTCCATTTTTTGTAAGCTTACAGGTGCATGCATGCTGATCACCAACTTGAGCAAGATTTTCACACTTAGCTGCGGACTGGATTGCAGGTGAGCAGGAGAAATCTGGGATCCCTATAAACTGCCAAAGCAGTTCTCTTAAGTTGCCATCTTACTTGGTTCCAGACAGAGTAATTCCCATGAAAAATGCCGAGGAATTCCTGTTTTGCAACCTGAGATCCAGCAACCTGTCCTTGTGACGTGCATGTCCCTTGTCCTCTGACACTGGCAGACAGCAGTCTCTCTAAGCCGTCTTTGTCTCTGGCAGCAGCGTATCCTCTGTCGGGATGGAGAATGCTGCCTGCAGTGCTTCTTCAGCTGCTGTTTTCAGACAGCATCAGATCTTGACTTCTGATTCTTAATGCTTTGGAAGGAACAGCAGGTGGAAGAGGGTCAGAAATCCCTCATGGTCCTTATTTTGACATTGCACCAGTGAAATATATTAGTTCTCATAATTTATGTTTAAGGTAGGGCACAATTCCCTGCTGTAAATTTTCTAGTACAGAGACCAATACTCAGAAAATGCGTCTTTATCATTGAATATGTAGGAAGCTTTAGGGTTATCTAAGTGAGCTCACAGTTTCTGACACAACAAAGTATGTTTCTGATTGTTGTGGATTAGCACCATGAAGTAGACAGTCTGGTCCGCTTTCATCAGGCTTATATCTAACTTTGGGATGTACAAATCTTTAATTTGGGACACTTGGCACGTGACTGCTGTCATAGGAGGATATATTAGATTTCTGTTATTTAGCTAGTTCTGTAACTGCCAGAGAACTGAATCTTGACTGTTCCTTTCAATCTCGTTCAAGCTGATACAAGAGAGACAGGTGAACAGCTCTAGCTCAAGGTCCGCCTGTTCCACGTGACCTGAAAGAGTAGTGAGTCATGTCGGCGCTGTAAACTCAACCTCCTTGGAGCCCAGGTAGAGAAGGGTAGCAGGATGGCCATTTTTTCCTGTATTCTCCTTTCCTGCATTTCCGGAATTACTAATAAGCCATTCTGAAGCAACTGACATCAGTTTCTAATCACTGGTGTCAGTGAAGCAGTTCCCCGTCGTGGGGCGTAATGACGTTGTTTGGCATGAGTGGCTGCCAGGTGAGTGAAAGTCGATCTGGAGTTGTGGAGTGAGTGGAAATAATGTGGCCTGAGACATGTGTATGTAATTTGCTCAGATGATTCAAGTGAGAGCCATGGCAACTGAGATAAACAGAGGAAAAGATACTGAAAAACCAGCAGCAGCTTCATTTTAATAGTGTAGCCTTTATTCCAGACAGCTCAGATGTTTACTATGAGAGCTCCATCTTCCTGCATGTTTCTTCCTCCCCACCACCCCAATCAGTTTGCACGCACTTAGTCATGAGGTTGGATGGCTTCTTGGGTAAAGCACTGCAGGCCAAATTCCACAGTTTGTACTTGAGCAAAAAAGCTGTTGACTTTCTTCAAATATCTACTGCAGAATTTTTCTCCCTGTTTTCACCTCTGTAATTCAAACAACTCAAATAAAAATGCATCTCATTTGAGTTCCCTGTGGATCAAAATTTGCTTTCTAAAAGCATCACAGATGGTTTGGCCAAGTGTGCTGTATGAGCTTGGGACAAGCTTCTCCTAGAGATAAAACTATTGGCAGAACTTAAAGCCTGTGCTGTGTAAATGTAATGTCTGAACTGGAAAGAGAGTGGAGCTAATCATGCCACTGCTACGCTTCCCAGCTGAAGTTATTGTTGGCTAATCTATGGCCGTTGAATAACAACCGGCTCAAACTTCTCAGATCACGTTTGACTTCCATGGCAGGGCCATAGCACATGGTTGGCAGCAGGGCTGTGCTGGTGTGTGGGCTTCTGAGAGACCAAAACCTCGAGCCACAAGTGGAAGGAACCCAGCAGGAACTGCAGATGCCGAGGCACTGTGCTGTGGAGAGAGAACTGGAAACGAGGACCTGAATTCTGTGTCCAAGAGAACGATCGTGATGTCTGGTGCTAGCGGATGGGGGTTGTGTAATCTCGCATAGGGCTCAAGTTGTGTTTGCTTATCCCAAATTCCCCCCCCAGGGGAGCTGGTGGTGATTCACTTCTGTGAATCATAATTCCTGACACTTTTCTAATCGCTGTCCTTAGTGAGTCTTTGCTTAACGAACTGGATTTGAAATCCATTTTAATTGGAAGAAACAAGCTTTTAAGCAGTTTCAGAACTGGCCAGTTTGCTATGCCAATATATTATGCCTACATCAGTTACGTCTTTGTGGCTCATTTTCTTTTCTCTGTTGTTTTAAAAGTGAGTGAAGAGACTAGAAAATTTAGAAAAAAATTGTTAGCTATAGAAATGTGATAATGTGCAGTAATTTGACTGTGAGAAAAAGCATGCTGTGTATACAATTTCCAAACTCATCTTAAATTCTGAATGTATTTATCTTTTTAGAAAATCTGTTCTTTTTATCATGAGTTGACTCCTCGCTTCTCTGTCTTTCCAAGATATTGCAAATACTGACAAGCTAGTATATCAAAATAGAGTTGTTTGAGTACACTTATGTTCTAGATACGTTTTTTGCATATGGTTTGGTATAAAACTCCTAATGTCCAAACAGAGAATGCTAAGCATGGGCTTTATGTGCTTTTTTCTTTTGTGTGTGTGTGTGTGTGTGTATATATACACAAAAACTGAAAATAGAGATTAATGCTAATTTTGAAACACCCTCACTTTCCAATCAGGATGGAGCCAGGGCACTTATTGCTGAACTTGCAGTTAACCAAACATCTCAAGCCACCTCACAGTTTGCGGCACATACGAACTGCATCCCTCTACCTGCTGCTGCTCTTCTCCTGATCGCTGTGAGCTACCTTTCTGCCTGCTGATGCTTGGTGAAAGGAATTGAAATGTCTGGGATGACACTGGTTGCGTGTTACCTGGCAGTGTGAGAAGGTGGATGTGAGGTGTTTCTTGTAGTTCCCTTGCCTGCCTAGGTCTGGGTCCAGTGATGCCACCTGCACTTTGCCGGCCTGTGTTGGGCCTGTAAATCAATAGTCACGAACCTGCTACTAGCAGAAGACTTTACCTGTAGGTTGTGCACTGTAAAGTGCACCTGAGTGCTATGAGCACCACCGGACACCGTTGGGTGATTTTTGTCTTCAGCATGCCGAAGGTGCGCTGTGCTTCCACTGCCCCTGCGAGGTGTGCTGAGGGCAGGGGCAACGGAATGAGCCAGACCCTGGCTTAGGTTATGCCCCCAAAGCACCAGGAATTTACAAACAAAAAATAATAATCTCTGATGTGTTCTGGTAAGTAGACCAAAAGGAAGGAGTTACTCTTGGATCCAGAGCAGGTGATCTGTAATTTTAAGGTGACCATCAGTGAAGGATACTTTAAGAAATGAGTTTGTTTTTTCTGCTGTTTTATGATGTATGATAAAGGCAACCTAAAGGAGTTTAATAAAAATGTGTGCACATTTCTTTTTTCCTGTTTGCCTCTTTTTCCTTAGAAATGATCAGGAATGCCAAATCTCGTGTTACCAAGCGTTGCCAGAAAAGATCTTGAAGTAGGTACAAGTTTGTCTCAGACATTTAACTTATTTGACTTGGCTTGAAGGGAGTAAGAAGGCTCTAGCAAGGATGACTTTTTTCTAAGATTTATATTACTGGTGTTAGTGTAGATGATAACTAAACAAGACATTCCTGTCTTTCTCTCTGAATTTCTATCCCCTTCATTGTTCAGCTTTACATTTTTACGCCACTTCTTGTTCTCTTGCTGCTGTGAGATCTTTCAGAGTGGATAAAGGCTGAATGTTACAAGCAGAAACCAAAATTTTTCAGCTGCCTTTGCTATCGAGCAGCAAACACAAGTCTGAAGCCCAGTGTTTGTTTTACTTTTGTTACCATTCCTTTGTAGAAAAAGTATAAATAAAAGGTCTGCCTTCTGACGTCCAGTGACTGGAGAGACGTGAGAAGCTGGATGAAGGGATTTGGAAGGAAGGTGTATAGAAGGTAGAATTGAGAAATGGACCTAACTCAGGGCAGGGGATTTGGGACAGCTTCTATATTTGAGGAGGGCTTTAAGAGGATGCAGCTTGAGGGGAGAGATTTGCATGGATCATCAACGGCCGAACTGGAGTAACAGTCAGAGAAAAGGCACAGAGGAAGATAAGTCAGAGGAAGAGGTGCGTCAACGTTCGTAGGTGTTCAGGCAAAATAAAACTTATTTGGCACAGGATTTCCAAGTGGAAACTTGAGCATTCCTAGAAGTACTCCATAGGAATCAAAACGTAATGATTAATGCACTTTCAATAAGGAAGTGAACAGAGATTTGTTCCCTGTTTCACAGGGGTGATGCCTGCTCAGTAAGGACACCTGATTTTATGCCATTCTTTGGCCAGTTTTTGACTGGAAACGTTTGGAGCCTGTTTTGAAGTTGTGCAGAAGAGTGTGCTTGCGTCATCCAGAAAATGCAGTGAGTCAGTGGAGTCCTGAGGGAGCTGTAACAGCCAAACAGAAACTTGGAAAAGGAAATAGGGATGGATTTAAAGACACAGCATTTCTGGCCGCTGCTTTGTTCAGAGACGTTCTGGATTCGCAGAAGGCACTGGTGGTGAAGGGGTTCAGGATGGACTTCGCCGCTGTAAATACAAGCGGAGCTTTATAACAGAGTGATCCACCCGGGGCAGGGTGTGGAGCTGGAAGAGGGTGTTAAACTAGTTTTACTTGCCATTATACTCAGTATTTTGGTATTCAGGGAATCTCCACAAATTCTTCATTGATATGCGTGTTTTGGTATGTTAATGAATAACTTATTGGGAGGGGCAGGAAGAAGGGAGAGGGAGCAGCTGCTTGGATTCACCCCTGTTCTCCCTTTCTGCTCAACGTTTTTGACCATTTTCAGGTTTGGGATGGTTTTTCAGCGTTACGAGCTGTGCTGTGGCTGCAGGTTGTGCAGCTGCGTTGGGATGGCTCTTCGCCATTTCATTCACCCTGCGAGGACAAGATTGTATTGAGCCGTGGCGTAGGTCTGTGAACGTGTGCACAGTTCTTAGCCGGGTAAGGACCGGTGTTTGACGTACTCCCTGCTCCTGGCATCGCCACCAAGCAGGGTTTGTTGTTTACGCGAACTGCTCTTTCTCTTTGCGTCCACCCACATGTAGACAAAACAGATACGGAGTACCTCCTTCCTGCAAACCGAACGTTGATTCACACGAGGCCCTTTCAGGGATGACACGTGCTGTTCTTGCAGCGCTTTTTGTTCCTGTAGCATGTGAAATACTTGAGGTCCGTTATGCTGCTAACTGGTGTGTTGCTCATATTATCCAAAAGCTTGCTGTGATACTATCCACTGTAGTATTTGGACACTTCAAAAACACAGGTAAATTTATCTTTATCATGTATATGTGGAGGCAAGAAGTGTCTCCTTACAGTGGCATAAGCAGTGTAATTGGAAGTAATGTCTTGTGGTTCAGATATTCCGCTGAATCCCTATTAGTTTTACTTCAAAATTGAAAGCCCCTTTTCCTAGTTTACAAGGCCATCTTGTTATACAAAGCACACCAAGTCTGCTCCTCTCAACTGAGGTAGTAAGACAAAGCAGAAGAAAAACCCCGAGCAACCTTCCCTCCAAACAGGGCTTTCCTCTGGTGGAACAGAGCACTTGTAATGCAGCTTCAGCAGATGCATCCAAGCTCAGTCACTTAGTGGCAAAGCTGTCCTCCAGGATCACCTTTGCAAAAAATAGAAGGACCAGTTTCTGGAGGGCCAAGCATTAAGAAAAATGAGAAGATGAGGCACTTTTTTCTTAGGAAGCTCTGCCTCTGGGCTTGCTTCAGGAATCCTACAGGGGTGCCTTGATAGCTACGTTATGCAATATGGTGCTAAAGTACTTGGGATAGATGTTCCTGTCTGTCCCGCCAACTTGGCCTTGTTCTACTCTGCAAAGCTAAATCAAAGCATTGCTAGCTGCTAGAGTTTGCCACAGTCTCTCTGTGCTTAGCTTATTTAAAATTGCTGATCCTTCAAATGTCTGCAAGAGAATTCCTTGCTAGCTTTTCAGTTCTCCCATATTTGCTAATTTGCACTGAATATATCCTTCCATGAGCTTGTTCCAGTTGTATTGCACATTGATCTGTGTATTATTGCATATGGATAGACTATTCTGACATTGTGTTATCAGAAAGATAAAAATGTTTTGTGACTGTACATTAATGTGCACACACTTCAGCGTTATAGTTTAGATTTAACAGTCTTGCTGTAGCTGTTACGTTCAGACTGTGAGAGATTGATTAGTTCATTTTGAGTGAAGAGTGATCTGATGCTCAGCAATGTTTATGCAAATTAATGTGACTCATATCTTTAGAGTTGAATTTAAATATCTATAAAATTTTAGAATTAGGCAAGTTAATTGTATTACAGTTTTGCAACTTCTGTGAAAGATTTCTTACAGCTAAGGCCATATTGCAAACTTGTGACCTCCCTCCCATAAAGTAAAGGTATTTCATTGCATCACAGCTGTGCACTTTGACGTTTGATAGCTGATATTTGCATTTATGTTGGATCCATTAAATATGTGTCTACTTAAAAGTGTCCAGGCTTGAAACATCAGCATGTAAGTGTAAAAAAATTGGTATTCTTTTAGCCATTTTGGAGGCAGTTTTGTGGAAAACAAATGAATTGTAGACCTCACTTCCATCATCATCCCCTGCTTGGCTTCCAGAAAGTGATTAATGATTTTGCTGTTGCAGCTGCAATATATGGTTACAGTCTGACTTCATTAGTAATACATTTGGAAATATTTCTGCAGTTAATGGGCATTATCAGCTCCACAGCATGTGCCTTATGTTGTGCTCAGATGTAGCTGTGCTCACTCTTGCATTGAGCAGCATCCTGGAGAGCAGGTTGCTTTGCATGGTCACTTTGCCACCTTTGTGTAGTGATATCAGTTCACGATTTATATTATCCAAATAAATATTGGAGGAATTTAATGTCCAAGAGCTCTTGTCATTCATTTTGCTTTGAAGCACTGTGGTTTTTTTGTGTTATTTGGATTACAGTTAGACTTCCTATGAGTTGAAAGAGACTTGTGTGAATCCTTTGAGGTGGGGAAGGATCAACATGCATTTGAAACAGTACAGTATATCCATCTCTTACAAAGTGCGTGTTTTCATGCTTTACATAACTGTTGAATATTTTAGCTTAGTATTTATTATCCTTAGCAATGGCCAGCCATCTCTGAATTCTGCTGAATTCCAGCAGTAAGTTCCCCTGCTGAAACGGGTTAAAACACATTTTTGATCGTTTTGTAACTTTAAATTGCCCTTTTTTTCTTTCATTTTCCAACCTCTTTTGTCACCTTTTTTTTTTGCCAGCAAGTCTTGTGAAAACAACATCTCCTTGTGATTCAGATCAAGTGATGGTCTGGCCGTGGGGGCTGACGCAGTGCTGCGGAGGACCCCTCCCATGCCAAGAGCGCCAAGGACGATTGCCTAACCCCCTCTTCTGACTGCTTGTTGTGCAGTAGTAGGATGCTCAGTGAATGGGATTGAGAAAAACCTTCCTGTAAGTGCAGTGGAGAGGGCAACGCCAAGCTTTGTATTCATGTTTTCTTGGCACTGGAGCCCCTGGAGCCACAGCGAGTTCCTTGCTCGGCCCACTCCCTTGGTGACACCTCCGTGCAACTGATTATTCATATGAAAAAAAAAAAGGAATAATTGCCCAAATTTTGTAAAATGGCTATTTTCGTACGTTCAGCCTCAGATGGCGTTTGACCCTTAATACAGATGGTTTCACTTAATGTATTTTGTTTAAACAATCCCTGTTCCTGGAAGTGGTTTTAGAATAGACTGTTCCTCATTGCTGTTCATGTTTGCTTTTTCTTATGATATTATAAGAAGCTTGAAGAGAGCAGATTCAGAAAAGAGCAGTAATCAGTGTTAATTGGCATTTGTGGAAGCCTTTGTGTTTTCCAGTTAACGCACTACAATTTTGTTAGCTTCTTGTAACTTTTAGGGCTAAAGTGGTTTAGAGACTTTTGTCACTACTCTGTAAAATTCGCTAAATTTCTGTTACTCAGTCTGTGCTAGAGACCTGGGGGAGTCCCAACGCATTTATGGGGAATAGCTTGTCATCTGAGATCCCGGCTCTCCGTTTTTCTATCCCCATGGGGCTGGCTTCGTGTCTGACACCTGAAAACCTTCTCTTCTCGGATACAAATGTGGCATTTCTTGGGGGGGGGAGGGAGGGAGAAGGGGAATTGTCTGTTATCCTTGGATCTAGCTCCTTCTCGAGTCTGTGTTACGATATCCGCGCGCGCAGGCCTTTCGCAGATTGTGCGGGATGCGTCGTTGGTGTTGAGCACACCCTGCCCCAGCTGTGAAAAGCCTGCATCAAGCTCAACATCGGGAGCCTCGCAGAGGAGCCTTTGTGCCCTGCCTCGATCGCTGCCGCAAGGCTCTTCTGCTTAATTGCCAGACTACAGGTACCATCTAAGAAGCAAATGACAACTGTGTTTCAGAAACTGGAAGCTGGCATATGGGATTTATTACTTAATGTTGCGTATTCTTACAGGACCTTAGATTGCGAGCCTGGCTCCTGGTTTGTAGTTAGTTTGTCCAGAAGCTGGGTGACATGAAAATCTTTTACCATTAGAAAATTGAAGGCACGTGGGTGACTGGTTTATTTAGTATTACACGAGAAATCTGAAGCAGACTGAAACAAAACTGTGATGTCTGTATTTCTAGAGCTTTATAGCTTATGAGTAAGTTTATAGTTAATTTTCCCTGAATTTGCTTTTCCTAAAGTATTTTTCATCTTAAAACCCAGATCACCTTTGAGGGGTTGGCAGTTAAAGCAAAAAAAATGATCCAAGTTATTATCAACTCTTATCAAAACAAAGCACCTTCATAATGACTTCGTGGCATCCTTTATTTAACACTCACTTCAGGTATAATTACCAAATGAGAGATCACATAATCTGTTGGGCTTTGCTTCTGCCCTTTTTCTTGATCTAATAAATGGTATGATACATGGCTTAAAACCCAGCTGCTTTGGCTCTTCAGTATCTCTTGTCGTATTCAATGTGAGGCAAAGCATTGGTTTCATCCCTCTTGCTTCCAGAGTTGCTGCAGATTTCTAGGCTGTTTCTTTCTCCAGAGCTTCCTCTGCTTTGAGAATAACATAGATCTACCTAAAAAAAAAAAAAAAAAAAAAAAAAAAAAAAAAAAAAAAAGTGTATGTTGGAGGGAGGGATTAGGGGAACACAGCAGCTCTTTCACCCCCTGAAAATCCTCTGGCCCCAGTCCAGGTATGAGACTTGTGAAGACTCTGAGATGAACCAAGGAGAAGGGAGAAACCGTGGAGATGGAGTGCAGCTAAAATCACTGGGCTTTCACTCTGGGGTCTCCCCCCTCTTGGTGGTTCCACTCCTTGTCCATCTGTTGGTGTTGCATGTTCTGGGTTGCTTTTGTTTGTTCATATGGGGGGGTTCAATCTTTGTTCTTTGTAACAATTTGATATAATGCATCTCACTTGCCTTTACAGGCCTGAAACTGATACAGGGGAGCTTTATACAGCATGGGCTAGTGAAGTAAGTCTGGGCTTTCTGCAGGGATCCCCAGTGATCTGCAGTGATTTGTCTTGCTTTGGACAAACCATCTGGTAAATACAAGTAAAAGGAGAAGAGTCTGCTGTATTATATCTAGGCAATATGTGGTATTTTCCATTCCTTTTGTAACATTGAGAGAAAGAGGTGTAAGTTCAGAAAGTGTTGGGTAGTGTTTATTTTTACTAAGAGTGTTGTATGACTTTTCCTTCGTGGAGATGGTAAGAATAAGATAATGCTAATAAGAGCCGTGTCCTAGCAACTTGCAATCTGCAGAAATAACAAGTTTGGGCCACATATTATTGATACGAAGCTTAAATATGGATCGGAGCTCAATCAAAAATGAGAAAAACTGTGCATTTGATTACAAAATGGTGTCATCTGCATATTACTTGATGGAATACCTCCAGAATGAGGAGAGCCTCATAGAAGAGCTTTTGCTTAAGAAAGGCTTTCTCACAAATACGTATTTTCAGAGTTTGGTCGGTATTGCAGCACTGTGGCATTTCTGGATATCTGTCAGCTGTCTAGGAATTTGAGGCATTGCCCTCCCCGCCTTGGCCTGGAGTGTGGCCCATTGCTTGATGCCAGCTCAAGTACTTCCATTTCAGTTGGAAGCTGGTCTCGGTGCTGTTTGAC
Organism: Rhea pennata; assembly: GCF_028389875.1. Lineage (NCBI taxonomy): Eukaryota > Metazoa > Chordata > Aves > Rheiformes > Rheidae > Rhea > Rhea pennata. The sequence goes on from NC_084680.1 coordinate 9,439,755, forward strand.
CCAGTGGTCTGCTTGATGCTCTTTGAATGATTAATGAAATGCATCAATATCTAGTCTGCTTTTAGTTTAATGTCCGTTTCCTTCAGCTGCATTGGTAGATCTTTCAGTGGGAAAAGTTACTAAAATTGAACTGCCAATACAGCTATTGAGAGCTGATTTTTCTCAGTGTTTTGAACTGAGAAACAGCTTCTGATCTACCTTAGAAATGTTTGTGGTATATACCGATGACCAGTAGTAACGAAGGTGTGGCTTCATGGCAGCTTTAGCATGATGTAAGCGTGAGTTTTTATGGTTCAGGCCCCATCTCTGGCAGCGTTCTCCTGGCCCCTGTGTGCAGCTGGTGCTAGAGTTTGTATGACTGTGTCACGAGGAAGGTCTTCAGCTTCTTGGCCCACTAGCTATGTGCTTATGTGAGCACTAGTGCCAGCAAAAAGGAGAGGATGGCAAAGGTGGGACTGAGGATTTAAGTTGCATTAACTGGCCGCAGACTCCTGCTTGGTGTCTTAGAGTGATCTTTTCCCAACTAATCTTGATGTTTGCTCGTAGCTTTTCTTCTGCTTTCTGTCCACTTGCCTCTCTGGGAGCAGCATATAGGAGCTCTCAAAGTTATCATACTGGAGGAGAATTTCTGCTCCGATGAGGGACAGCAGCGTAACCAATACTGTCTGCTCCCATCCTAAGAGCCACAGCCTCACCATCACGAGGAGTGCATTTAGGTTGCGTGTCTCCACTTTGGCTTTAGGAGAGAACAGTGCTCGCTGATATTATTAGTTTATCTTTGTAACTTTAAAAATTAAGGATTTTTGTCACGTATGTGCTCTAGAGGTACGTGTCAAATTTTCAGAGCAATAGCAGATATTTTACTTGACTCTTTTTTTTTTTCCCTAATAGTTTGTGTAGGACTTCAAAATCTACCTCTCTCCCTGGAAATGATGAAATGGCTCAGTTGAGTCTAAAATGCAAGACGTGGCAGCTGTTAGGCCAATATGAAGCAGGGTCAGATAGCTTCTAGGATGCCGACTGTTGCTATTCATTTCTGTACTTTTCTTTATTTTCTGTCTGGTATGTGGGCAGAAAGAATCTACAGTCTTTATTCATACCAACAGCTGTAAACCTCAGACCACGTGTGATATATGCTCTGTGAATGGCTCTGATTAATGATAGACAGGTAGGGTAGAGAGAGAGGATGAATAGGAAGGAACTTCGGATTTCTCAAAATGCGTTGGAAGGCTGAGTTTTGGGTTACTGGAGATCAGTAGCGCTAACTTCTTTTTTGCTCCTCCCTTTTTATATATATATGTGTTTTTCCTTGCCTAATTTTCTGCCTGGAAAGGCAGAAAACAGGAGAGTAGTTCTAAGTCTCATGCCGTTTTCTAAATCTAAATGCAAACATTAGAAACATATTACCATACACACACCAAAGAAACTCAACCTGAAAAGATTTAATTTAAGAACTTTTCCCCCGATGAATTCGGAATCAGACTTTTGATTTGTCTTACTGCCGCAACCCAGAGGGAATGTTACCTAGCTTCTTCAAAAAATTAAAAACATTCTTCAATGAGTTTTTATATTTGGAAATTAAAAAAAAATGTATTTTTAACCCATACAAAGAAATAAGCTAGCACTTGAATTATATCCCTCTACACTAAGCAGTGCAGGAGTAAAATGGATACCTTTTTTTTTTCTTTTTTTTTTTCTTTTTTCTTGCATCCTTGCCCGAGGTGGACCAGGAGGGAGTTGTACATTTTTTTACATTTGCCTTTCTTGACAGTGAAATAGCTTATTTTTGTCTGAAATTTCTGCCTGTTGGCCACAGTCTCCACAAGAGAAAATACCGGTCCTGCCTTTACGTCATAGGCCCAGCAGGACTCTTAAAACTTCTTATATTGTGTCCTGACAACAAAATAAAACGCTGACATGTTTGGAGGAACCATTGCTGCAGGCAGTTCTAATTAACTGGAAGCTTTTTCTTTTGGGGAACATATATTTAATTTTTCATCCTGGGAATAATAAGTGATTAGTAGCTGTGGAGCATTGGGCATTTTGCCTGGAAATCTGAGGCAGGCTGAGGGTAGATGCAGAAGGTGGATGAACACTGCAGTTCAAATCTAGTGAATGTAGATGCTTTTTTGGAAATGTATAGAGTTAAAAAGGATTTCCACTTTCTCAGAAGGATATATTCCTGTGTGAGCGAAGTGCCTGAGCCTTGAATTCCTGGTCAGAAGGTGCTGCCTTATTAAAAGGGAGGAAGAGGGAGAAAGAAAAGCTCCTTAGGACGTTGGAAAACATGCATGTAGTGATCCTAGAAAGGTTTCTGTTCAGGGATATTGATACTCGAGAGGGTCACAACAGGATCGGAGTAACACAAAGGCGACCCTTGCAAGTGAATTCACCCCGGTCTGCAGATACTGAAAGGTAGTTTACTTGTGTGTGCGTTACCTGAAACATGAAATCAGGGCAAAAGTGTCAACAGGCCACCGGAGGGAACATGTGAACGTGTCAGCTATGTGTGCTCTTTTGTTGTTGTTTTTGTTTTTGCTTTGCTTTGCAAGTGCTTTGATTGCGTTATACCTGTGGCAGCAGAAAGGGCGCTCAGCGTGCTCTTAGAGTTGTGCTCAGAGTTAAACTCTTCCACCGCGCTGGGGAGAGAAAATGAAGTTCAGTTAAGTAGGTTGGGCAGTGAGAGTAAGGAGAAGAAAGAGGCTTCAGCTGTTCCACTAATATTTATTCAGTAGTTTATGTACAAAAGTAGTTTATGCACACGTTGGCTGGAGCTAACGTGTTCAGTCCAGGTTGATGCTCCTGATGGCAAATTGAACAACAAGGTCTGAAGAACAAGACAGCGGGTATGTTCAGAGCCCGCTTCAGCTGCCGCGGAGGTAGTGCTGGATGAAGACTGCCTCCTCCGTGTTCCTCCCGGTCCCCGCTGGGGCGAATACAGCACAGTGCTTCAGCATACTTGTTTTCTTTTCTTCTTCTCCCTTTCCACCCCCTCCCCATATGTAATTTGATCTCTTAGGCCTGGTCTTCTGCTTTGGCAGATTTTTCAGCTCTTGAATGGAAGAAATTAACTACTTAGTTACTGTCGGGAACAGACTGTTTCCCTGGGCCTGCTCCTCCTGGCTTTTCCTGTGGACGTGCTCAGAATTGCACAAGGTAACGTTATGATCCTTCCATGAAGTCATTGGCTTTGAACTCCCCATTTTAACCTCTTGTTTTAACTTTATCTTTCACTTCCGTTTCCTTGCCTTTTCATTTAAAAAAAAAAAAAAAAAAAAAAAACACACACACACCACGGAAATGTTTCCTCTCATAATCTGAGTCAGTACTTGGTAAAGAAACTTTTCTAAAATTTATTTTCTGATACCTTCTAAGTATGTGTCGTTTCTCTTAGCGCCCTGGCTGTCTTTAAGATCTCTCTTCTTTGTTCTGGCAGAAAATAATACATTTCAGTAGAACCCCTAAACTAAGGTAACTTTGCCCATCAGATGGAAACTCTCGGTCCCCACACCCTCTTTCACAATGTATCTTAATAAACTCACCAGACAGTGGAAGCTAAGTAATTGTAAAGTGGAGTTTGTGTGATTCTTGTATCTGTAAGGTAAGCCTCTATCCTATCTGAAAATTGGAAGATGCTGCTTTCTTCTTCTTTGCCTGCAGATGTTTCAACAAGCTTCTAATGGAAGAGGCCAGGATTTTTTTCAGTAGTTTGTGAAGAGCCCCTTCTGACTTGAATTTAACTTTGCAGGCTTTCAATGCTGCAAACCACAGCAGTTTTCTTTGGAGCTGGCAACCCATCTTGCTTTCTTACAGGAGTACCATGAAGACAAGTCACCATTACAGGAAGTTTGTAGTACCCTTGGTCTTGTTGCTACCTTAAAGAGAAAGAATCTGCCCTGTTGCCCAAGAGGACTTTCAAATAGTTTAACATCCCATGTCAGTAATCCCACCATTTTTCAGCCCACTCCTTCAGACATAAAGACTGCAAATAACAAACATCTGTTAAATCAAGGAGGAAAAAAAACCCAACAAATGCACATACTGCATTGCAAAATCTTTTGTTTTTCAGTTGATGTGTACAGTGGACTTTTGTAACCTTGGTGGGTTTTTTTTTTGTTTTATTTTGTTTCTTTGTCCCTTCCTATGTGAGTGTACTTGCTAAGTCCAGGTGCCAGAAGTGTTGATATCCCATTGCATTTGCTGCTATCTATCTGTGCTCTTGCAGGGCACATCACAACGTGCGAAATGGTTTCTGAAGGACAGAAAGCCCCCTTTGCCCTAGCTTTTCATCAAATTGGTGTGTGTATTTTGTGTGTGTGTGGGCGGGTGGTATCTATTCTTGCATCATTTTAACTAGCAGTCATGTAAGTTATTGTAAATAAGTCATCTGAGCTTTGAGAGGAGCTTAAATGGAAAGGTCGAAGAAAGATTTCTGTAACAGTGTTTTGTACATGAACTGAATGGAAAAGACATGTTTTTTTAAAAAAGTTGGAAGAAAACAGGCAATAGCATCAATGCAGAAGAGATGGATTGGATGTGAAATAGGACAGTGCTCCAGAAATTCGGGAACAGAGTTGCACAGTTCACTGCAGGCAAGATTTATCTGGGCAGAGTAGTGCAGAACACTTGAGCGTTGTTTGTTGGGACATGTGTTTTAATGCTGGTGGTCCTACTGAACATCAAGATGATGCTAATTTTAACAGAACCTAGATGTGTCGTTTTGATTGAATCATATGCGTTATTGCTGGGATATTGAAAAGGAGGGGTAATTCGCTGTGAATATTTCCATTAAAACAGCCTCAGTTCTGCCTGAAAATCCTACTGCTGAACCCAAGAGTAAAACATCTGTGAGGCGTACTAAAGCGTGTGTAATGTCTCTGTGATTGCCAGACCCCTGAATGTTTTCCCTGGTGAGGTGCATTAGAGACCTGTAGACTCACACACACTAGTGTGTGTCTGTCTCAGGTTAAGTAAGTGGTAGCCGGGGGTTCTTCCATGTCTTGCTGACTCGAGCTTTCTCCTTAGCTGTGTGAACAACCTCGGAAGGTTTTAATGGGCTGAGGTAGTCCTTTTATGTGAAAACAGCAGTTTTCTCACCCTCTACTTGTTATGTGACAGGCATTACTAATAAATCATGAAGGTAATTGCCTTTTTGTGTAGTGCTGTCACTGCTAAGTAAGCAGAGAACCTCTGAGTATCCTGAAAGACTTGTTTGCGCTTGTAGCTCTGAGTTGCTACAAGGTGTCAATGAGCGGTTATCAAAACTAAGAGGTATTTGACTCGACAATTGTTTAAATTTGAGGCGGCTTTCACCGGGCTGGGTGTACGATGAGCACTAGCTTTAACTTCGCCCATTTTAGACTCAGATTTTGCAGTGCTTTCTTTGTCATACTGTCGTAAAGCTCATTACTGAATACGCAGTGCCCACTGAAGTTGTATTCATTGCAAGCAGTTTTCTGATTTTGACTTCATCGCAGTTTTGTGCATACCACGAAGGAAGAGTAGCTCAGTAGCTGGGATTTTAAAGCTGCTAGACCTCTCAATGAAATATATAAGTATCTTCCAAAAAGTTTGGCCCGTTGCGTCTAAGAGTAGATGGAGATGTTTAATGAAGGAATATCTGAGAACCCAAAAGAAAATCAGAATCTATCCGACAAAGCTGGCCCAGCCCCCATGAAGACAGGCAATATTGCAGTTGCTGTGGGAGCAAAGCCCAGCCTTGTTACAGCGGGGCAAGAGCACGTGCTGTGGTCGTTCGGGTATTTCAGCATAGGTTTGCTTGATCGTTTTCATATATGCGTATATTATTTTAATCGGGTAATGGTGTTAGAAGGTGTTACTCGATTACGTCAAAGATGTCATCACAACAGAGCTCTGTAATATGGTAGTGTTTTGCGGCATGGACATATTTTTAATCGTAAAGACAGTGACCTGTGAATGCCCCAAATCATGCCTAATAACCTTATTACCTAATACGAAAAATCCACCTTACAAATGATGTGATTCTACTTTTTGTTGCTCCGTGCATCCAGAGATAGCAAGTGCTTTACCCACCATAGTGAGTTAGTCTTCTCTAGCACCTCTGGGGAAATCCTCAGTTATTTTTACAGAAGAGCAAGATGAGGCACAGGTAATTTGCAACTGTAAGCAAGAATCTGCTCTTTTTCTGACTTGTTCTTTTAGTCCTTTGCTTTAACTACTGGTTTGTGCTGCTTCTCCTTCAATAGGCTTTTTTCGTCCGGGGACAATTGAATGTGCCTACCAAAACTGCCCGGTGCTTGAGGTTTCAAATTCTGTTATCTTTCTGTATACCAGAAGAGGATTTTAAAATGAAATTAAGCTTTGCTTTTAAATGGATGCAGAGCACTCAAGCTGTTTTTAATGTTATCGCAGTAAAATTCACTCCAGCTGCTAACAGAGTGTATAATGCCAAAACTCACTTTCTGCTCATGGTGTCCAGTTCTTTCAGTGCTGCTGTCATGCATGTCTGTGATTGTTCTTGTTTGGAAAAAATTGTCCTCAAATACAGGATAGCGAAGAAAGTAAGGAATAAAATAGATGTCTGTTAGAAGAAGCTCAAACGTTAAGGTGATCTAAACAAATTTATGCTCTTGTGTGAGCATGAACAAAGAAGGTTGATGACATCCTGGATTGCACTAGATGCGCCAGGATGGCAGGGGCCAGAGCATGCGATGCCCGGTGAGGGGCTGAGGGGACGGGTTCCCCCAATGTAGGGAAAAGAAAGCTAAAGAGATTTAATTGCTCTAATTAGCTAACTTTGGTTATGGAGAAGGTGGAGCCAGACTCTTCTCCGAGGTGCACCGCAAAAGAAGCAACCGTTGCAACTTGCAGCAAGAGAAATTTCACGCTGCCCAGAGAAGCTGTGGACTCTGTTAAAGTTTAGCTGGAAAAGGCCTGGAAGAACATGAGCTAACTTTAAAGATGGCCCCACTTTGAGCAGGAGGGTTGAACCAGGAACCTTCAGAGTCCACTTCCAGCCTAAGTTGTTTTACCATTTTGTGACAGACTTGACTAAAGGTTGCGTCCAAAAGTCTGCACACTTTTCATGACTGATTTTATCCAAAAATGTATGTATGACAAATGCAAAAGGGATTAGTAAACATCAGCCGAAAGGATATCAGTCTGCGTGATGCTACCAATATGGCTTTTATTTATTTATCACCAATTCGTTTCACGGCATGTAGTAAACTAAGAAGCAATTTGTTCCAGAGTACTTAGAGCCTAGTTTGCCATGACACAAATGAGGAAATGTTGAAGGATGAAGTTTCTAGCAGAGGGACCACACAAGCTTGTCTGTGTAGAAAAATAAAAAGAATTAATTTAAGGGTTTATCTACACAGGGAGTTGTCCCAAGATAGCTCTTTGAGTTTAACTCCCTGAGTTGGATGCATTTCTTCTATGGTCAGATTCTTCAGCAAGTGGGTTTGTTTAATTGGAGTGAGGCATTCCTCTTCTGGAAGAGGAACCCCAGGAGTCCATCAGGAATGTAATCCCTATTAATTCTGCTGGTACTCATTGTATTAGCCTTAATCGTAACAGTTGGGTGCTGTTAATGCGGGGTACTCTTCATAATGCCAGCGAAATCTTACTGGAATTCTGCATTCCTACAGCTGCAGTTGAAAGAGAAGCAGCACAGAGATGCTCATTGTATGGAAAAGAAGTAGCATGCAAGATCTCTGGTCTGCTCTTAAGATGATCTGTCACTAGGCCTATACACATAGCTGAGTTCCTCCTGTGATTTATATAACCTTTCTCCTCAAAATCTGCATTTAACTCCTCTTTTTTTCTGTAGTGTTCTACACAATTAATTTGTTTGGTGTCTTCTGAAGTTAGGTGGGCAGGGAACAAATAGACAGATGTTGGATTTTTTTGAAACTTTTCTGCTTCCGTAAAATGGAAATTCTCCTCCAGAAGTGGAGGGAGGAAGGGAGCACCTGGGATGCGTTGTTGCATTACTTTTGATGCACGTGTGGAGTGCCGGGGTGGAGGAGTTACATATGTAGCCTTGGTTCTTCTCTGGACTGTCTAAATTTCATAGAATCATAGAATGGCAAGGTTGGAAGGGACCTCTGAAGATCATCTGGTCCAACCCTCAGCATAGCCCGTACGGGGATTGAACCTATAACCTTGGCATTAGCAGCACCATGCTCTAACCAACTGGAGTTAACCAACTGAGCTAAGCCTGCCCCCAAAATTTGAGCAAGTTGTGAAGTTCTCTGTTTCCTAGTTTGTCAAATGGGGATATTTACGTTTAAACTTTTTTTCTTTTTTTGAGGAAAAAAGGGTGAAACCACTTTGAATATCATGTTTTCCTTACCATAAGTATTTCTCTGCTAGAAATAGTGTGATTAGTGCCATTTAGGAGAAAAGTGCAAATGCTGTTATTGTAATTTAGTATGAGTTAGGAGCCTGATGGTCTTTTTGTCCAAGCTATCTTTAAAGAGTGCACCTCATGGATCACAGGACTGTAGCAAAGTAATGCTGTAAAATAATATTTAAAGAGTGTGAGCAGTGATTGCTGTCTTACATACACGGTCCTCAGATGCTGGAAGCATGCAGAGAAGCTTCTGGGAAGCGTACGTCCCCTAAAGTATTAGATGTTTGAAAACGTTGGAGGACAAAAGAGCGCTAGTTAGCCAGTAACCTTGCCAAGATGAACTGTCAGATGTGGAGGGAAGTTTTCAGGGACAAACCCAAAATTTGCTGGTTCGCTGATCCTGCGTGTGACACACCAAGGGCTCCACACGTTGCGATGTGCTTGGCTCCCAGGGCCGTTTCCCCAGCCTCTCCACTCCACACCACTTGGTACCCTCAGGCACCTCCTGCTCCAAGGAGTAAAAATACCCCATGATTTGGGAAATGCTTGCATGAAAGGGAAATTTTAATGAGACAAATGCAGTTGAATGTGCACCTAATTTTCTACCTGCTCTATAGAGCAATATAAGTGTTTCTAACAAAATGATGGCTTCTTTAGAAAGGCGACACAATAATGCTAGAAAGTAATTATATCTAAAATATAAAACTGGAGAGTGGTAAATAAGACGCAACTTTGAGAAATCTGCAAAAGAAAATTGAAATTTTTTGGGGGGAGCACTGCTTTTGGCGCCTTGGGCAACAGCAGCATGCAGCAAGTATAAAGCATCAGGCGAGATGTGAGCTTATGTGGTTGTAGTCATCACAGATGCCAGAATTGCATCCTTGGGGCAAGGACCTCATCATCGGGGCAAGGACCCCCAGCTCCCCAGCAGTTTGTGCTGCCTAGCGAGTGAGACCAGCTGTCAGGCTGCTTCTCTCGGTTGCAAGGTGTGGCGTTTAAACAGGTCCTGTAACGAACTGCAAAATACCGTTGTTGGAAGAATCGGAGTGTTGCGTTCACGAGCTTTACCGTGGTTATACGCAAAGCGCCACCTCCACCAAAGCAGCGGCGTTAGGAGCCAGCGCTGCCTTCTCTGCCCTCGCGCAGAAACACCTCTCGCTTCCTTCCCACCCCCGGTTCCCAAACCACGGCGGGTTTTTCCGGGCCGGGAAAACTTGTTGCTTTTCCTCGTGGCGGGTTTTGCGCTCGGCGCGCCGGAAGGCGCGGGGGGCCGCGCCGGCGGCCGGCCGGGAGCAGGAGGGTTAAGGAGCGAGGGCGTTGCTGGCGGCCTGATGTCATGGAGGCAGGAGCGGGCGGCCGGGGCTGAAGGGGCCCTTTGTTGGCAGCGGAGCCCCGGCGGCTCTGCCTGCACGGAGCGCCGCGCGGCCCCGGAGGATGCGGGCAGCAGCCGCAACCGAGGGCTGCCGCCGCGGGAAGTAACTCTTTCCGACTTGGTTGGCTCTTTTATTCTGTCGTTTCTTTTGATTTTTTTTTTTTTCTTCTCCCTCCCTCCCACCAAAAGAGTTGAGGAGAAGGGAAGATGGCTGGAGTTAACTCCCTGGGACAGGAGAGACGGGCCCTGAGGATTTTCAGCCTCTCGGGCTTGTTCTCTTAATGGTTTTAGAGTGCTGGATTTTTAGATTTTCTTTTTCCTCTAAACCGGATAATTTTGTGGCACGCGAGAACCTGAAAGGGAGTGTGTGTGCGGAGGGGGGAGGCAGAACAGAAAGCTGAGGCCAAACCCTAACAAATGAAAATGTTGGAGATTTGCTTGAAATTGGTGGGCTGCAAGTCGAAGAAAGGCCTTTCCTCTTCCTCCAGCTGCTACTTGGAAGGTGAGTCGGGAGCGGGGCCGCGGGCAGCGGACCCGGGGGGACGGCTCGGCCCCGCTGGCTTCCTGCAGCCGGGAAACCCTTCGCCTGGGCCTCCGCGGCGCTGGGAAAGCCGCTGCCGCCGCCGCCTTGCGTGCTCACCATCCCAAAGAGAAGGATTCCCCCCCCCCCCCGCTTTGCTTTCGAGCTGGCACTAGTAGGGGGAGGCTTTTTGTTTCCCTGGAGAAGCTAATGAGCTTAGGCTGTGCTCTCCCATGTGGGACAAGGGAGCTGTGTGCTGTATGGGCCTTCAAAACCAGGTGATTTTCATTAAGGACAGTATACAAAGGGAACACGGCTCTACCATTTATGGTTGTAAAATGTCAAGTGATCTTAACTGCCGATCCAATAAACAAAGCCATGTCTTCGGGCCTCGGATTTAGTTTTGCGCAGAGAAGGCTCTCACTTATTTTGGAAGTGGAAGGGCGGGATGGTAAAGCAGCTCCAGGCTAAGGAAGAAAATTTAGATGAGTCCATCTGCTTGTTAAATACAGTAAAATATTTTTTGACTAGGCTAGTCTGTAGTGTTTTGGTTGTCCTGTGTTGTGTTTCTTTTCCATAGGCATTCATGTGACTGAATTTACTAGCACGATTGCTTTTAAAAGGTGAATTCCTGTGTTACACCTAGGAGTTATTTGTAGAACTGAAATTTAAATTTATGCCCGAGACTAATGAGAGTTGAAAGCCTTGATAGAGGCACCAAGTTAGGATTACAGAGCCCCAGGCTGAGGGCTTGTGCTTGGCCCTGAGGCTCTGTATGGCCTTGAGTGAGTTACTTAAACTTGGTGTGCCTCAGTTTCCCATCTGTGAAATGGAGATTAGAGCGCATTTTGCTCGGCTGTGGTGTTGCTTGCTTCGCTGGTAGGAGTTGTTCTGGGCTGGCCCCCCGCTCACCCTCGCGAAAGGGTGGTAATCCTTCACGGTGCGTTTGCACGGTGAGCGGTGCGATGCATTCTTCAACTTCTTTTGTGTTTCTGGATGTTACTTCAGTGAAAATAATCTGCATGCCAGAAGTACTTCGCTAACTCATCAAATCAGAGAAAAGAAATGCAACCACCTGATTTGACTTGGCCTATCACAAGTAGCTGTTGCTCAACTCTCGAATATTCAGTGGAGAAATGTTCCCCATAAATTCATGGGTTAGGAATCTCAAAAACTACAAATGGCCTCGCGCAGCAAACCAATCTGGCAAAATTTGTTATCAAGAGTCTGTATTTATCAGATGCATCTGGTGGTTCTGGGTAATTTTCTGTTGTCTAAAATCAAAAAGACAGTTGCCAGAAGCACTTCCCCCCCCCTTCTCTGTCCTTTACAATCCTAATCCTTCTTATTTAAAAAATAGTTTGAGACCCTTAATTGGGGGGTGGATGCACATAAACTGTTTTGATCTTTCCTACGTGTATAGGACTTGCTCCTTCTGTGAACTTTTAAGTATATAAAACCTAAGCTGGTGGCATTTTCCTTTGATACAGTTCAAGCGTGGTTGTGCTGTGTGTTTAGAAGATTTGAGTAACGCTGGGCCCCTTTTTTGTTCAGCTGGATCTTTCAACCCGGCCCTTAGAGACTAGGCAGAGCATTTTGAGCAATGCTCTCTTCCCTGCAAAAGTGACTGCTGAAGGATGATGTTACAGGGGTGTTACCCTGACTGCTTTTTGCAAAATTCTCTCTTTGTGTGTGCATTTGTGTTACAACCGTGGTAGAGAAATGGGCTGGGCCCTTTTCCCCCCTCTCCTCCTCCCCATCCTGCAGTGCAGTTGCATAATAGGGTTGCAGCATAGGTTGACTTGCCCCATAAAGGCCATATCAAGTTAACGTGATCCTAGACAAAGTAAATAGTGTGATATTTTCACCTTCAGTTTCTCTGTGATTATGGTTATATAATAATAATAATAATAATGGTTATTTCCTATGATAGGATGGGAAACGAGCATTGAAACAACTTTTAAACAATCTTGTATCAAAGTGGCCTGGTCTCGTATCTCAGTTCAGCTTAGGGCAAAACCTAAGCCAGCATCCAAGTTTCACATTAAGGATGAACAAACTTTGCAACTGCAACCTTCATGCTTCTTGTTGCCCTCTGTGTTAGTCGATTTAGGACGTAGGCAGCTCGGGACCCACTGTAATAGACTAATTCTGTATCTCTTAGAAAGTAGAGAGACAAGTGAAAATCTATATTCATCTGAGGAAAAGGTAGAGTTTTGTGTTGTTGCTTTCTAATTCTAAAGGATCCCCTTGTGGTATGCTTAGACAGCTTTCTTATTAAAAAATTTTTGGAGATTGGCAGCACTGTCATGAATTTTTTAAATGAATACTGGGTGGCTTGGCCCAGATTCACATCCTTCAAGGGGACAAGTGAAAACTGTTTGCTTTTATTAACACTTAAGAAAATTGTGGTTTGGGGGTTATTTTTTCATATAGCTTTGATAATTTTGGCAGGATGATAGGAGCTACATATCCTCCCTGAATCTTGCAGTCCTAATAAGGCTGGGCTGGCAGATCACGAGGAGGGGGCAAACTTGTGTCAAGGACTGCAAACTCGGACAGTTGCTCATGGATCTGTGTAGGCAAGGTGTCCTGAGCGGTCCGGTCGCCTTCGTGACGCAGCACAGCCTCACTGAAGCTTCTGAAAAGATTAAGGAGGTTATGATGATATCACTGGAGGATTTAACTGTGCTCTTGTTATCTTAGTAATATGGGAAGCTGTTGAGGACACGAGGAGAAAGCTGAGAGTTTCTTTACTATAATAGACTCTGAGACTTTAAAACCTTTAAAATAACTGCTTACAGGATGAAAGGACTATTAGTTGCATGGAAAACTAGATGCAGCCAGTCAGATGCAATTTTGCCTAATTCAATTTCTTCTTTTGATTTTTCATGTGTTAACAAAAACACAGTAGTATTTGCTTGGTAAACAGTATGGGACTGTAACAAAATCAAATCTATGTTTATTTTTAAATACATTTTTGAAAAGGTTCTGTTGAGGTTAGGTTTTATAGAAGTGGTCCAAAACCTTAATAGAAGGTTGATTGAGAATCACGTATGTGTAGCTGTGTATGTCTCTGGACCAATTATCTTTTTTTCTTCCTTTTTTTTTCCCCCCTCCCCATGGTGGTCCTGTTCTGAAAGACTTTTATGCTGTAAGTTTTCAGGGTTGAAAATTGTTTGCAAAGTCCTCTTTGTTTTGCTGTAGAAAGAGGGCAGGCACTACGTGTTGTTGCAGCACGCTTTGCTGTATTCACATGGGCCTGCCTGCTTGCTGAAGATCTAAGCATTAAGTGGTAGTGTTTTGCTGATTTGAGACCTTGAAGATTGTCTTAACTTGATCAAAAATATTTTTTTGTAACTGGTTTAAATGATTATTTAGATTTCTCATTGATGTTTAAGCTGGACGTTTTTTTTGCTCTTGCTTTTATTCCCACTAGTAAATATTATTTTTAAATGTGAAAGATCTGAACTTCTGTCATCCGCTTCTTCCTTTCTGCCTTTGCCAAACTGTGTAATTCCTCGCCCACTCCACACCAAGAAAGGGTAAAGAGTAGAAGGGAAGAGGCAGAGCAAGTATTGCTGCCAATCTGATGTGGAAAACAGAACATGTCCATGTCCCAAATAGGGGCTGAAATAGTCTTGCAGCCTTTTTGGGCTTGCTCTACCAGTGAAAAGCAGGAACCTCATTTAAAACCTGTACACGTCCTCTGGAAAGTGCATGCTAGTAAAGCCTTTCATTTTCTAAGGTGACTGAAATGGTTGCTCAACTGCCCGCTGTCTGATGCTGCAGATAGTCTCTGTTGGGTCCGTGTCCTGTTAGCACCATGGTAGACGGGCCCAGGGAGGAGCAGCGTAGCCGTTCCCCATCCTTGGAGAGTTTCTTTTTGTGCAGCTGGGCATGTTTGAAACCCGGTCCAGCTCTTGGCAGTGCCCCAAACCTCCGTTCTATTCCTACAGTAACTGGGGTCAGCAGGTAGCTCTGCTCTGTTTGGAAGGAGGAGCACGTTAAGTAGGTGTTGCTGCCTCCAGGGAAATGCTTTCTGTTTGTTTTCTCTCTTTCTTGTCTACTTTCTGCTCCTCACCTTCTGGCCTCTCATCCACCATCACTCGGTAGAGTTCTTGCTTTTGTACGTATTTCTGGCTTCATAACGGCCTGCTGTGGTTTTGCACTTGCTCCAGTGGGTTTTGCCTGTCCCATCCTTATTAAAGGCCTGGCTGATGGTTCTTGTTATCGTTTCCCATGGGTCGCGCTGAAGAAAGTATTATCATTTCATGCAAAGAGCTGTCGCCTTCTTCAGACCTAAAACTGATGGATGCATGGACATGTTCGCGCTGCCTTGACTAGTCTGGAGTTGCATTGGGGAAATGTAACTAACGGCTCTTGCATGGTGCTTTCCCTCCCTGGGCTCAGAAATGGGCAAACCTCACTACTTCGGTTGCATAAGTAAGGAAACCTGAACAAAAATTTTAAGGTAAAGCTTTCAGAATTGCACCAGTGTGATTGAAATTCAGTTAGCTCCTAGTTACTGTTTTCTTCCTTCCTCTCTCAGAGGATCCAATCTAATGTCGGGCAACAGTTCAGTAGCAGATTTGGGAATAAAATCCAAATTCCTGCTGTATCCACTACTCTTTATATCTACAGCTATGGTTAGTTAGATGGAGAAAGATAATATTTACCATGTCACTAAGGGATTAGATGCGGAAAAAATTTGGTGAATGAATTCACTGAGTGGAACTTGCAGATTACTGTAAAAGTGAACTTATTCCTCTCCCCCCCATCCCTGCTCCCCCCTTAGAAAAAGCAAAACAGCAGAGTAGCTCTCCGAGTAGAAGCCGCAGCAGTAGGGGTGCTTGCTGTCAGGAAGGTGAAGCGCTCCGGTCGCCGGTGCGGGCCTGTTCGCGCGGAGGCAGCCGCGGGGGGCCGTTCCTCGGCGCGGAAGCTGCCGGCTCTCCCTGAGAGGTGCCTCCGGGTGGGACCGGCCCTCCTTAACGCTGCCGGAGATTCGGGGCTGCTCCACTTCGCTCTGCGGCTCCTCGCAGTTGCTGCAAACTGCTAGTTGGGCTTGCTGTGGAATTGAATTTGCGCATATGTTTGCATGTAGCGGACGTGGTTTTTAATTTTTAGAGTGCTGGAGGGGGGTTGTGAGTGTGCCCGAGGGGATGTCACCTGCCTGGGGAACGAAGGTGTCTTGCTCAGGAGGTGGAAACGTGAGCGGGGTGGGTTAGGTTGAGGGAGGCTGCGGGTGGTTTTGTGGTTCTTTGTCCTTCTGGAGAAGTACACGATCTTTCAGATGCGATCTTTTGCCTTTTGGGCTGACTGTAATGAAGTGGGCTCCGCGAAGAGCGGCCAAGAGCAGGAGCGGCACCGCTGGCTGCTTTGCTGCAGGGGGTTGTACGAGCCAGTGCTGCCGAGCGGGTGACAGGATAGGCTGAGCATGATCTCACTAAGGGGGATGAGTCTGAAAGAAAACGCGAAACCATCCCTCTTTTTGGAAGGATCTCTTTTACAGATATATATATATTTTATTTTAATTCAGATTCCATTAGGCATAGGGAATCTTTGAGTGGCCACTGAGGAAATCACTGGGCTATTTTATCATATGTGCACAAGCCTGGGAACATTTGAATGTATTAAATCTGCATAGCTGTTTTGCCATTTATCATTTTTTTTCCCCCACGGGGAGGGGAGAGTAGAGGGAATGCAAGGAAAGAGGAGGAACTCTGGACACAATCTGCCATACCTCTGAGGAGATTACTAAATGTATTCTGTGATCCCTCACTCGGAAAACCTTGTGGAAAAAATGCCAGTGCAGTTTGTAAGACCACAGGATGTTTGTTTTGTAGGGAGACAGGAGGTCTGTCCCTTCCCTCGAGACTGCCCAGCAGTCAGCTGTGGGACTTGCTGTAGTTCTGTGCTCCTGCCTCTTTTCCAATCCTGTGCTAAAATTATTTAGGAAATCTGCTTGCATTGATCTAGACCAGAATTCTTCATGCCTGGGACCTTTTTTTGCGTGATCCCTAGCAATGATTCCTGACCTGGTATGATGAGTAGTTAGCAAGAGATAGTTATGTTTATGAAAGCTTTTAGCATACAAATGCCAATATCTTCTGGTAAAAACTTAATCTGGGGGGGGGGGGGGGGTTGTACCAAATGCCTAAATGCCTTCCTCAAAAGTTATTTGAAGACTACTTATAGCCTGCACCTTAATTAAGAGCAATCATTGAGGTGGCTTTGGTGGATAACTGAATTACGGCATCCCTTTGGACTCCTTCCAGGAATCAAGGTGTCATCCTGAGCGTGGCATGGTCTTGATGGGACAGGGCAGAAGCCGAAGTGAACGTGTGGAGGGAATGACGGTGCTGAGATAACACATTGAGTTATGCTTGCTTCTGCCTCATCACTGACCGAGGACACGTCCTGCTGGCATGGCAGCAGGGCTGACTTTTCTAGGAGGAACCTGGCTCGCTGAATAGATCAGTAGTGCTCTAAAGTTGTAGTTACGGTCAGTAGTATAAGGTGAAGAAGCTACAGTGCATTGAAGAAGCCCCTAGATGTGTATGAACAGCATTGTGTAATTCCAGTGCTAAAGAAGTATAATTTCTGGGCAAATTTACTAGGGAATAACTCAAGGAAGGCTAAAATACTGCTGACAGCTGGCTGGATGAGGCACCCAGATGGACGTGTGCCATCTGGTTTTCTTGCTGCATGGTTTTGTGTCCTGAATTTGTTAAAACCCTCCTCTCGGGGCCCAGACCTTTGCAAGTGTGTTTTATGACAGTCCATCAAGCTTCTGCTGCGCTCAAGTCACTGCAGCCCCGCTCTCTTTTATGCACTTCTCCCTGTTGGCTCAGGGCCTCATCCTTCCCTTCTGGCTGTCCTTTGAGCTCACTGCAGTCACTCATTTTCCCCACCCTCTTTTTGCAGTTTGGTCTTCTACCTTTTTGGAAATGGCAGCCCTTACCGCGTAGTTAGGTCTTGCATCTCCTTGCCGGAGCCTTCTGCTCGGGGCTGTTGCCGTGTGGTATGCAGCTCCCGAGAACTGATTGGAGGTGGTACTGAGCCCGTCTACGTGCTACTGGGGGAACGTGTGGTTTGCCAGCTTAGCAATTCTCATCAACTCATGCAGCCGCCCTGCTCTCGCAGGTCACTGGGTTTGCAGACAGTTGTCACTGAGTCAGTGCTCGCAGGAATGGCAGCGAGCAGATCCGCGCTCTCCGACTTTGGCACCCCGACTTGGGGGCGTTCGCAGCGTTTGACACCGCGCTGTCTCGCGGGCTGACACCGAGCGCCTAACTTGGCGTCCGTGCGCGGCGGGTCAGGCGCGGCGGCCCGGAGGGATTCTGGCGGAGCCGATGGCTTTGCTCCCGCGTCCCCGCTCACGGGCGAGCACGAGCAGCCCTTTGCGAGGCTGCGCTCGCCTCGCAGCTGGAGAGGAGCCTGCCTTGGATTTCCTGCCTTCCTGTTGAATCAGTCCCCAGTGGGGGAGGCGTTTTCCTTCCTCGCTGAGCTTACGGGACGCCCCGCGATGTAGCATGGCCTGTTTTGCACCGTATATGGGGGAGAGCATCACAGCATCGCTTCTCACTGATGTTGTGTATCTGCTACTTGGAGCTCTTTTGCTGTCTGTCTGTTCCAGGTGTTTACTGGTGATGTAACTCTCCCTGGCGTATCTCCAGTCACTGCAGCGCCCTGTGTTTGATAAGGGAGCTTAATGGGCTTGACAGGATCAAAGCGTTTGCATGGTAAAATGATTATAGCTTAATTTTCTGAAAGTGGATTTTTTGTTTCTTTCTTACACTGTCCTTCTTGAAGCAAAGCCAGAGTATTAAAATGTATTCTCATGCAGAAAACAGGAGGGAAAAGCAAAGTTTCAAGGGTGCTTTGGGGAGAAAAAGAAAAAGTCACTGTATTATGACCACTGAAATAGCTTATAAAGCAGTATTATTTGACTTCTCTGATTCACTATATAAATATATGTTCCTACAGATATGGTTTGGCTAGGAAAACAGTCCTAACAGCATGTACATTTGCTTTTTTGCTCTCTGCCCACACATGTGATCTTACCTTTTCCGGAGAATACAGTAGTATTCGTGTCCATAAGTAGTCACACAGAGAGCCTTTACCAGCGGGTGATCTCACCAACACACCGAAGACGCTAGGTTGTCTGTTGATCAATAGCGGCACTTTTACTGTGAAAGCTTAGAAAATAATCAGATTTATTATAGTTTGGGGGCTTTTTTTTTTTTTTTTTCCCCCGTCAGTATTTTCCTATTCTTGTTCTGGGCTTGTCCAGAATCCACACTTGGCTTCCAAAGGTTTTCTGGCACCAGTCATCTCAGTTTATTACTGGTGTACTGCTACAGCTTATACCAGATCTCGAGACCAAATAGCAATAATGTTACAATAATATTTGGGTGTGATTGCATCTACCTTGCAACTCCTTGCTAGTTAGTATTGAAGTCAGAGAGAGCTGCAGTCCCAGCTGACACGATAATGTTGAAGACACGTGGCCTGGGATTTCTCCTTCCAAATCCCTGCTACACGTCCCTGCACAGAAAAGATATTTAGCACTGAGTGGTAGTGAGCGGGCAGGCATTGGTGCTGAGTAATGAAGAATAATTTCACGGCCCAGCAGCCGGACGCAACAGTGCGTTTCCTGTTCCTTGCCCTGCCGCAGCGCTCTGTCCCTTTGCTGCGCTGATGCAGTTGTGCACTTTGTTGTAACCTAGATCAATTAACTTAATCCAGATGGCAAACAACCCCTCCAGAAAAAGATCTTCATGGCTTATTATCCTGGGTTCGTTCCAGCACTCCAAGTCCACTGATTTGGAGGAGGGCACACTGTAGCGAGGGGATGCAGCAAGCCTGAGCCATCGCGGCCCCAAACTCTGTATTGCACGGTGGCAGCCCGCCCCTGCAGTCAGGGCGGAGGAGGAGTGTTGGAAGAGTGAGCGGCGTAAAACACCCCGCTGTACTTGGGCTTGCCTGATGTTTCTTTGTTCTTACTGAATATTACACGCCCAACATGCTGCAGTGCACAGAAGGCTTTGGTGATTGGTGTTTACTTACCTGTGAAACTCAGTTTTTAGCAATCTCTCCCAAGGCATCTCAAGACTCCCACAAATGTACCAAGCACGTTGTGCGAAGCAAAATCTCAGCATCCACGTGCTTTTGAGAGAGCAACAAGGGAGAGAGGGTAGCAAAAAAGCAGAGCCTTGTACTCGAGAAAGAAGAGAAATTATTAAAAATATTATGAACTCTAGAAATATTTACAATATCTAACTTTGTATGTACCACATCTTAAAACTCTTGCCCTGCCCAACTCTCAGTGCTTCACAATCTGGAGATTTCATTTATAGGAAAATGAAGAGATTTACCTTTTAAAAGTTTTTTTGTTCTGTTTTCAAACCTAACTATTCCAGTAGTTAGGCATGAGCCAAGGGGTTTACAGCCTATGTGAGTAAAGTTTACTGGAGGGAGGAAGAGGAGCTTTCCCTCTCCCCCGTGTCTGGGCACTGAGGGCTGCATGTTGTGGGAAGGACAGTGGGAGCTCAGCTGCACATGGCTCTGGCACAGGCACAGGCTGTATATGCGGCAGATTTGCCTTAAGGAATTGTCCGTATTTGGCCTTTTGATACACGAGGGCCACGTATGTTGAGAAACGATGTAAATTAGAAAAGCCTAGTGCGTGGGTTAACCAGATGGCTTTTATCAGCAAAAATGAACCTGTTTTTTCCTCTTTGTCTCTCTTTCCTCCAGAAGCCCTTCAGAGGCCAGTAGTGTCTGATTTTGAGCCCCAAGGTCTGAGTGAAGCAGCTCGCTGGAACTCCAAGGAAAATCTACTGTCTTGTCCGAGCGAAAATGACCCCCATCTCTTTGTTGCACTGTATGATTTTGTGGCGAGCGGGGACAATACCCTCAGCATAACTAAAGGTAAGGCTGCTGGGCAGAATGGTGGTAGGAATGTATGAGCAGACACAGAAGAAACCACTATGGAACAACTGAGTTATACACTAAACCCTATGGAATTTTTTTTACTGTGGGAATTCTTCTTAAACAAATACAAATCTTTCACAAAGTCATAACCTTTTAAAAGGTTAAAACTGTCTGAGGTTTTGTGCTGGACAAGAAATTATTTGCCAAAACTAAGGTCTCCACTAGGAGCAAGAATTTTAACGGAGAAGTTGGACTAAGCTGATTTTTTTTTTAGGTTGGCCTCTGTCCTTTTAACTGTTCTCTCGAATGTGATTTCTGTATGCAAAACGACTGTAGAGATGTAGTGTTTTCTTACTCAGTCCTGTTTCTTGCATGTACTCCAAGTCATGTCTGCTTCCTTTGCTAATCAAAATGATTTTTTTACTATTTATGTTCTCCTGTTCTCTGCTAGGCTTGTGAAGCCAACTCATTTCAAGTATAATTTCCTGGATTCTTTCATAAGCTCAAGCAGTATCAGAACTGCTGTAGAATCGTGTGAGAGTCTAGCAAACTGAAGCATGCATGTGACTATTTGGCTTTGATGGGTCCACTCAAGCTTAAAGAAACGCACATGCTCACTGCTCAGTCGGATACCCGTTCCTGTAGGAGATGATTTAATGATCTGCAAGGCAGCAGGAACTCATCTTTGTACTCTGCTCTTGGCCTTGCCAAGTCTAATTATTAATGTTTTCTTGTTGTGCTAAGGTGAAAAGCTCCGTGTCCTGGGCTACAATCATAATGGGGAATGGTGTGAGGCCCAAACGAAGAATGGACAAGGCTGGGTCCCCAGCAACTACATCACCCCAGTGAATAGCTTGGAGAAACATTCCTGGTATCACGGACCGGTGTCACGTAACGCTGCCGAGTACCTTCTGAGTAGTGGAATCAATGGCAGCTTTCTTGTGCGGGAGAGTGAGAGCAGTCCAGGACAGAGATCTATTTCGCTGAGATACGAAGGAAGGGTGTACCACTACAGGATAAACACTGCATCCGATGGAAAGGTAGGCAGCGTGCTGTCCAGACTGTGAAAGAAAACCTCGCCGGTATACTCCATCTCCTGACTGTACAAGGTCAAGCAGTAACAATTGAATTGTGCAGTGCTGAACACTAATTGCAATATTCATCATGTATAACTGTAATAGGCTGTAATATTCCCTCAAAGCTATGAGGAAACAACTATATTCCTTTAGCGAACTTCTAGTGAGGTATAACACAGCTCAGTAGCGAAAAACACTAAGGTTGAAGATACTAGAGTTATGTCAGAGCTGAATGCTATAGATATCATTAATAACGTACTCTAAAGATGGATTTTCGTCCTGTAAGTACAAAAAATAATCCCTTGGACTTGAGAGACTGTCAAACCAGGCAAGTCTGTGCCTGTTGCTAATAATGCTGTAAATATTAGGGATAGAATAACCTTACAGCTATTCCTCACAACTTTTTTATCTACTGCTATTGATTTTTCTACAGCATTTCATGTGAACAATGAAAACAGAATAGGCGATTTCATTTTTATGTGGGCCCAGTTTATAGTTTCCTTATTTTCTTTCTATTTTTTGTGTGCTGCAGTAGTGTTGCAATGCCTTGCTTGTAGATGCTGCAGGGAAACATTAGCTTAAAAGTATATTTTCTTGCAGATCTTTTTTTCATGGAAGCCTGTCTATCGGCATTTGATTTTGGAAAATCTTGTTTTTATTACATTTATCTTAAGCAGTGAGTCCTTGAATCCAGTAGGTTTGCAGTATTGCAGTGTGGATCTGGAGCGTGGCTGCTGAGGCCCATCTTGCTAGCGGTTGACAGATTCTGTGCTATCAAAGTATTTAAAGGCGGGGGGAAGGATAGTGGTAGCCTGCCATGGCTAATACTCCTCTGTCCCATGAAAGCTTTATTCTTCTCACAGCAATGGATGACAGCAAAATCTTTAGTACAAGAATGTGGTTATTGAGTATAAATCTTCAGTAAAAGAGCGTAGGTAATGAGTATTGCTTCTGATTAATCAGATTCGTCACTCAAAAATCTTTAAGATAAAATGCATTTCATTACTGAGTTAAATCTGGTTATCTACTTTTGCAGAGAGCTTGTAATTGAGAAGATTGTGGGCTTGCTCTTTAAGACAACATACTTCTAAGTGATGGTGCTTTGATTCTTCCTTTTTCCTCCTGTGCAGACACACACACCGTGCTCAAAATCACATGTGTGAGATGCTGACATATGACATAACATACTCTGAGGACTACAGGGCAATCTGGAGTAATTTCCCTCCTCCTCCTGTCTCTGTGGTTTATATTTCTTCCTTTCAGATTGATGCTAGGAGATGAGCAATGCTCACATGGGAGCATATTGAGCCAGGGCCTCCTGTAAATAAGCACATTGTCCATAATACTGTAGCACGTGTTCCCTGTTTTTAGCTGTATAGGGGTTTGGCAAATGAAAGCTTTCAACCTGGCAGAGCTGTTTTTATCCCCCAAAACAGTTCTGCAGAGCTACGATAATCAGTTCAGCCAGTATTAGCCAGGTTAACTACTCATTTTCCGCACAGTTGCTTTAATTATTGCCTTTGAGAAAAGGTGCAGGTCAGCCAATTGGTTAGGACAGCTCTGTTGTTGATGGTGGTTGGAAATTCAAAATCCAGTAGTAGCAGGAAAGGCGACGGTGCCAGAAAGCTCCGGCTCCTGGGCTCCGGCGGTCCTGCTGGGGCGGACAAGAGGTAGCCACAGTCCTCCCCGATCCTGTGCCAAAGGCTCGCAACCCTGCCGGAGAGTTTGCCTGGTTTTGCTGACCCGTGGCACCGGCGTTGAACCGCACAGGTTTCGATTTGCATCACCAAACGGAGCCGCGAGCTGAGACGGCCGAGCAGTAGACGCGCTGGTGGCTCTGTGGCAGGTGAACAGCTCTGCTGCCCCGCTCCGCCCCGGCCGGGCTGGGGGATGCAGCGCTCGGTCACTTACCCCACTTGCCAAAGCCTGGGAGTTGGTAAGAAAAACAGCCAATATCCCTGCTTTTCCTCTACGAAGCGGAGACTGTGGGGCCAGGGTCCTGCCGGTCTGAGCTGCTGGTGTCATCCTCTGTTGCCCACTGCACAGCAACGCGAGTCTCTCCAAAAGGAAAGCGCTTACCTGCAGCTCCCCGAGCACCCAGGGCCTCCGCAGCCTGCTAGATCACTGGGCAGCCTGTCCGAGGAATTTAACATCTGCAAATGCTACAGTTAGGGTGAATGGCTTTGGTGGGATCATATCCTGTGACTGAGAATATACGGTGTTAGGAGCAAGAGGCATTGCAGAAGCACGTGGAACAGCTACTGCTTGGCGTGGAAACGTGCTGGGACTAGGAAGAGGCGAGTATGTCTTGATTTTAGCAGCACTTAAACTGAACCCATTGGTATTCAACAATTTTTTAAAAAAATATACATGTATCCTCAGAGAATTTTCTCCTTACCTCCCAATTTAACGAGTCTTCTTCTGGACCATCTTTTTAAATTTTGGAGGGAATGCATTAAAAACAACATTTCTTGATTGGTTGGCACAGGGCAGCTAGTCATTTGGTAAACCACTTCCGCGCTACAGAGGACTTGGTTTTCCTGACCTGACAGTACTTGCGGCAAAGCCTCCTACTGAGAAACCAAACCGAACAAACAGCGTTGTCCAGCCGCTTCTGGAAGTCCTGTTATTCTCCATATTAGGGACCGCAGGGCTGTGTGTCTTGTCCGGCTCTGGATAGCGTGTCAGCAGTGTAGCCGGGAAGCAAACTGCGTGAGCCTCCTGCGTAACCGCGCACGCTGCGGAAACGCCGAGGCTGTTACCTCTCTTTGAGCACGGTTAGCAGCAGCAGGCGGTTCTCTCGGGGAACTTACTCAGCGAGCAGTTTGAGCTAAGCCTCGGTAGAAGGGGTTGGCGGAGAAGGGAGGTTGCAGCGAGAAGGCTGAGCACGTACGCGGCTTACTGCGCTGCGGCCATAGCACGCCGTTCGTAGCTGCTCGTTGTTTCGTCTTCTTGGGATACATGCCTCAAATTCCAGATGAAGATTTAAACACGTCAGCATAACTCTGGTTTGCATTAGTGCTGATAGGAAGTAAGGCCTTAGGAGTCCATGCTCAGATTTAATCCCTGAGAGTTTAGGAAGCTCTGCCTACACAGTGGGTACATGTGATTTTTTTTTTTTTTAACATAAAGGGAAAACTTTATGCATGTTTAAGTATGGAGTGTTGCTTTATGGCCTGAACAGGGTGATGCAGAGTTCTTCTCTCCATCCCTCCAAGGGTTTGCTGTGAAGCCTCTGGCCAGTTGTTTAACTTCTTTCTCCATCTGTAATAAGGTCATATAATCTGTCACATAAAATATCTCTGATTTCCATGAAATTTTGAGATCATGAAACAAAAACCATCATAAAAGCATTGACAGCTTCCCTTTGCATTCTTCCCTAATATTTCCAAGTGATACCAGAGTTCAGCATAGTTTTCTACATCCATACTTGTAGATTTTACTCTCCAATGTAATTTGTGAACTGCTAGTACCAAAAATTGTTCCTAAACAGGTGTGGTTTATTTTAGCTATCTAGACCCTTGGCTAACACTTGTGATCATAAGAACTCTTTGGTTTTTGCCTTGCAGCTGTAAAAACCTCTGTTACACTGTCACTTGTTCTCGAAAACATCTGTTTTTCGGGTGACTTCACCTCTTCCCCAATGAAAGGTGTTTCTCTTATCATAGTGTTGAAATAAGATTTGATCTAGTTACTTCACCAAAAGAATATTTGACCCATTTTGGTACAGGATTGAGAACGTGCTCCCCAGGAAGATGTCTATTTTCTGGAGATACAAGTTTCCGTAGGAGCTTTGCTATCAGCAAATATATCAACAGAAGAATAAGAGTGAAGAGAGAGGTGGATTTTTCCAGTCTAGTGTGTAAAGCCCTCCCACTCTTAGTGTGTGTGTGCATCCAAAAGTAACTGTGTTGTCACCACAGCAGTTACTTGCATGGCTTTTGATGAAAGGGTACGTTTCTGTAATTGTCTTTTTTGGGTGTGAATGCTATATAATGCTCATTTCCCAGAAACCTTACAGAGGGATAAAAGGATAGTTGAAAGCCAACAACCACAGCACACCCTGCAGTAGCCTCACCTGTTGGCGACCTGGCTGTGGAGCTGTTGTTCGTTTGCGTGCTTTGCCATTTTGGGTTATGCTTTGAGTCTGAGCCGAGCATTTTACCTTTTAGCAGCATGGTTTTTAAATAAATCCATGGCATATGTAGATTGGCAGTTTCTGCCAATAGTGGCAGACTGTAATAATCACTATACATTCTTAAGCATTTAACTCATTCTCTAAAACTCAGCTAGGAAATTGGGCAAGTGTCACTCTAACCCTTTGTGACTTTCTTGGATGATACAGCTGCTCTTTTCATTTACTTTTCTTGTTCATAGTTCTTCTGATCTCATATACTTGAGAATATTTGACCTTCTCCAGTGCCTCTTATTCTCCCTCTTTGAGTTTACTGTACTAAGCAGATGTCTGTGAAGAAGAAACATCCATACAGCAATTGTCAAGCTCCAGTGCACAGGCTCTACTCAACTTTGAGGGCTTATTTTCTCCCTCCAAACATTTTTTCTCTTACAAATGCATCATCCTTTTCTGTTGGGCACACTCGCTTATTGCTGGAGCTTCACAGACGCATTTTCTTTTTCTATCTAAAAGTTCTACCTAGATGGAAGAAGTAGAATTTGGCCCTGTGTCTGGGATTTCAGGGTGCCTGGCAGCCCTCTCAGCATCCTGGCCTCCCAAAATCCCAGACAGATGGCCACTACGCAAGCACTGATGAACTCTTCAATATACAGCGAGTAAGAGGCATTCAGGAAATTTGAGCACAGCTGTCTACATACAATGTGCACAGTAGGATCAGTGCATTGCACTCTTTCCTAGTGTATAAGTTGATATTTCATGGACAGAAATATGAGAGGCTGACACAGTGCTGCTTCTGGCAAGGTTGTCCCTTGCCAGACCTTAGTCCTTTATAGGAAAAATGGAGGCCTTTCATCTTCTGTGTACTGCTTCTAGCATAGGCTGTTGCACCAGTCAAACAGAGCTTTCTCCTACTTCATGTATATCAGCATCACTTTTTTTATTATGTTTCTAGCTTTTGCCATCTTCCCTAGTAGAAGACTGGGGTTGACTGTGAAAACTGGAAATACAGAGTTGTGGTGGAAAGGAGTCCCTTGTCTAGTATCTTTAATAAGTTTTTAGCCTCAAAATGCATCTTCAGTATCAACATTAGAAAAGTAACAAACCATGCGCCGCAGCAGGCTCTCATTCAAAGGTAATGCTTTTACGCCTGTGCGGTGCGTCTGTACAGAGACCTTAAAGTGCTGCTGATCTGTGCCCATCACAGGAAAGGGACAGACTAGCTGTCTAATTTCATGCACAGTACTATGCGGAGGCTTAGACCAAAAGCAGGGAAGCCACCAATGTGTTAATGAAACTCCAAGAAGAATTTAGGCAGGTAAAATGTCATGATCAAAATAGTAACATGTTCAAGATACTGAGGTGAGCAACCCCTGCTCTTCAAAATGCATCATATAATCTTTACGGACTAGCCTTATGTTAAAAAGACATTTTGAGCAACAGCAAGCCAATCTAATGACATTTTGTAATCATTAAGTCCATACTCTTTCAGAGAAGTCCATGGGTTTTCCCTGAATCCATGGATTTCCCCTGTAAGCCATTGATTTTTCTTGGCTCTGAGTTAGGTTAGAGAGCAGATTGAGCTCATAGGATTGCAGGCCGAATAGGGGTGACACAACACACTGCTGTCCCAATTTTACAATGTAGTTCCTACATAAATGCCCCAGTGCGCATTATGTGAATTACCTTTCTCTTTCTCTTTGCTCCCTAGCTGTATGTCTCTTCAGAGAGTCGCTTCAACACTTTAGCAGAGTTGGTCCATCATCATTCGACTGTAGCAGATGGCCTCATCACCACTCTACACTACCCAGCACCCAAACGCAATAAACCCACTATTTATGGAGTGTCTCCAAACTATGACAAATGGGAGATAGAACGAACTGACATCACTATGAAGCACAAGCTTGGTGGAGGACAGTACGGAGAGGTGTACGAGGGAGTCTGGAAGAAGTACAGCCTTACAGTGGCTGTGAAGACTCTAAAGGTAAGGCTCAAATCTCTGAGCTTTCCTGTTCATCTCCTTTCAGTAGGAACAGAGTTCAGGCTGTGGGCCTGTCCTCAGTTGTAGTTAGGCAATTTTGGTTGATTTATAACCCTTTCTTTCCATACCATAGGTCTGGAAAAGAGATTGTGTCAGTAAGGCCCTTCCACTGGGTATTTTTGGAAGAGCTTGATTCTATTATGGCTGTATGTGATACCTGGAACAGTTGTAACTAAGGAGGAGGATGTTAACGGTGCAATTTTTCTAAGGTTTCTTCTGCTCTAAAGTAAAAGTAAATAGTGCTGTGATGTCCTGTGTTCAGGTGATGGCAAAGGTGAGCTGTTCACAGATGAACACATTGATACAAACTCCTATAATAAGGAAAATTGTGGACTGTAACTTGTGCAACACAAAATTTAAAAGCTATGTTTCAAAGAGAATTTTAATGGTTTGACTGCTTGTCTTATGTGGCTTCTTTCCCGAAGGACAAGCTCCCTATGTACCTGGAAACCCTGAGTAGTTCTTCACAGCTGTTTACAATCAAAAGATACAAGAGGAGGAAAAAGTGTATCCAAGCTAAAATATATGAAATTTTGTATGTGACTTTAGCAAGGAATCAGATAATCAGAGTTCTTTTTCTGGCTTTGCACTCCCAGTTTCTTTGTAGCTTGGTTTTCTTGTCTCTTGAAATGCAAATAATGCTCCGTCAGTTCATAGGGTCATTGCTTAATTCATTTATGTTTATAAAAGTGTCTTGAGATCTTCTGGCACTATCCACACATACTGCATTTGATTGCTTAATAAGAGTTTACAATAACTTGACACCGTGTTCTCCTTCCTTGAATGGGGAAGCAGTTTGGTCTTGCAGAAGCAAACAGAAGAGAGTTTGTGTTTGTTTCTTTCCGTCTTTTTGCACAGGGAATTTTGAAGTGGAGAGAACTGCATAGATGTTTTAGTGTCAGCAGAAGAAAGTTTCCTTGATTTGAGGAAAATATTTCTTGCGTGCTTGCTGAGCAGTGGCCACCTGAGTATTTCTGGGTTGCTATGGTTGTGGGGACTATTTGCATTTTGGCCTTTCGTTGCTCACTGGAGGTTCCCCTTGCTGCTCCCCAGCTGAGCAGAGCTGGAGCGCCCGCTTGCGCGGGGAGCGGCTGACACCTAGCGTTCCCGGCGCTCGGATGCCGCCGCGCTGGCGGGCCTGCGAGCGCGGTCAGGCTGCGGGAGCCGGGAGAGGGGCGGTTTGAGCAAAGTGCTGCTTCATCGGTGAAAGAAGAGAGCAACTATTTCCTGGAACATTGTTTGCTGTAACATCTCCTTTTGTGCTTCTGGTTATAGCGTGAGCATACTTGACATCTTCACGTTTTTCATTTGCTCCAAATAGTAGTTGTTGTATTCCTCTCTTCTCTTAAAAACCTACCAACACTTGCAAACTGTGTGTTGTCCTGTGTGTTCCTCCTGTGTATAAGAAGGAACCTCAATACAGACCGTAGTTGTTTCAAAAATGTCAAATAAATATTTAATGAAACATGGCTTAAGAGTGGTTCATAATGTAATATGGAGCAGCATGTTCCACTGGGAAATGTCAGAATACCCTGAAAGAGTCTTGAGGAAAAACCTCAGTCTGAAATTATGCACACTAAAACCATCCTTAAAAGCAGGTTTATAATCTACCTTCCTTAACGCCATCTGTCTGCTGCCTGACAGGTAGGATTATGGCTTTCCTCAGAGTTTTGGAAATATTTTGAAATCACATTTATGTTCCAGTTCTACATGGGAAAACAAGCCCTCAGCAGCTTCTTCACAAACACTCAAATGACTCTCCATGTTCCTGTGAGAGAATATTTTTCAAAATTTCGTGTCTCTCCTTGTTCCCTGCCCATCCACCACAGGTACTGTATAAGAAAGGATAAAGGAGAGGGAAAACTAGAAGAAAGAAACCTTCCAGCTTCTTTTCAAACAGTGATGTTTAGGAACGCCCACTTGTTGTTCATTTTTTCCTTGAGTGTTAAATGTAGCTCACAGCTAGCTCAAAAGACCAAGAAGACGGTAACAAGCAGAAGTAGCACGTACTGTTTTTTGGTTGCATTTAACTGTGGAGTGCTAGCCACTGTGTTGCCCCTGAGCTGTTTCCTCTGAAGATATTCCACTGGAAACTCTGTGAACCGGACAGGACACATCAGTATTTATGAGGGTCTGTTACCATACCACGACACGCTTACTTATGTTTTTATATCTGTTAGCGATGGAAGGATGCAGCAGGAGGGCAAGGACCTGGTAACTGGAGGTGAAGCCTTATGACCTGCCTATGGTTGGGCTATAAATCCAGCTGCTGTTGACAGTTACCAAAACCTGTTGCTCTGTGAAGGCCACTTAATGGTTGAACTGCTGGGCGATGGTCATCCCGGCACGCTTCGTGTTGCACAGATATCTAGGGTGCATCCGTTAGGATTACCTTTTTCTTTTCCTTTCTTTTGAACAGAGAAGCCTGTGTTTTAAACTAGGCCTATGCAGCCCTAGTGTCCCTTGATATGGTTTCTTTAAGTCAGAGTTGAGGTATGATCCTGTTCTCTGCTAGGAAAATATTGCTGGAGCCATTTTACCTATTCTGTGGTTTTATACAATGGAAGATTTGAAACTGGATAAGTTTGATCCTTTTCATGAGACTGTATTTTCAGAGAGATCATGGTTACAGTAATTCTCTGTACATTTTCCTTCTATTAAATTGGTCACCGAGAGGTAGGAGACTTAAAACAATGGAGCAACTATACAGAACAAACCTGTCAGAGTTTGCATAGCATACATAAGATAAGTGCATATTTAGGGTCATTTTGCAACTTGGATTATTAACCTAGTTTCTTTTGCCAAAGAAAATGATTTAAAGTTCTGCTCACAAGGACCTTTGGGCTATTAGAATTGACAGAGAGTGTTCAGAAAATTACAGCTGCCAATCAAACTAATTGGCAACGAGTAGTAAATGATGGAATGAAACTGTTTGAAAAAGGTTCTTGTTGCTAACCGCAAAGCAGAGTGCTGGCTGGATTTTACGGCGGCAGCAGCCCTCTGTTATCATTCTCACCAGCAGCAGTAAATCCTTTCCAATCCTTCCTTAAAACACTTCGTCCATGTAGGCTGTCAACATTAATCCACCACTGAAAAAAATATGGATATAGAAAAAAACGTTGCTTTAGAAATAGATCTATATTTTTGCAGCACTTTGAAATGACCTTCCGGCCATCTGAGGTATATTTGCTGCAGAATATATGTCTTTTGAGCAAGACTGTATCTTCCTCAGTTTTGTGTTGTGCCAAGCAACTTCTATGGTGCTCAGCAAATAGATAGTGACACATCTGCCCAGAACAGTTACGTCATGGGTCAGACACTAAAAGCCAGAAACGGAATCCGTGAAACCTCAGGCTTTCAATTACGGAGTAACTGCCATTGGTCATGCTTCCCTGTCTAAAGTGGGCATTCCTTGCCCATACTCAGTAAAACTGGGGGTCTATCTTTCAGGAGTTTCTCAAGCATTTGATTGTGGTCTATGCTCCTTTATTTTGTTTTATTTTTTTTCCTTGTTTCTTCCTTTACTGTTTATTTTATATTACCATTCTTTTTTCTTTTAGGTGCAGGTTTAGCCTTTCTCTTTATAACTCCTGAGTGCTCCTGCACACAAGGGATATGGATCTTATTTGCTCAAAAAACTCCTATTAGAATAAGGATGATAAAATCTATTTTTAAAAATCCTACAAAAAAACCTCCTAGTATTCCTAACTTATTGTGTTGCTGCTACAGGGAAAAACTACATTGGAAGAACTGTGGTTTACATTGTCAATTTGTCATTCTTTTTCTGTCCTCAAACAAAAAAATTACTCCTCTTTTGGGCACACTGGCCTTGCTAAAGCTTTCCTGTTGTTCTACAGGAGGATACCATGGAGGTGGAAGAGTTCTTGAAAGAAGCCGCAGTAATGAAGGAGATCAAGCATCCGAACTTGGTGCAATTATTAGGTAAGTGATAAATACCAAGCAGAGGGATTTGAACTAAACCCTTGTGCAGTGATATGGATGTTAAGAAGCAGATAAGCTGCTTACCATACCAAGGCTTTAAATACAGACACTTATTGTCTGGCAAAATTCGCAATTTGTACCAGTAATACATTATTTTTAATGATCTCTTCTCCCTAACATTTAAGTTGCAAGAGTCTTAACCAGGAAATTAAAACCGTCTATTAACCAATTCCAGGCAAAATTAGTTCTGTATGCAAGCACTGTATTTCTGCCTTCCAGAGCTATAAGTTGCCCTGGGGTGGAAAAAAATGAAGGTGCACTGATCTTCTCCAACATTCAAGCTTTATGTTGGTCCTTAGGGGTGTGCACACGGGAACCTCCGTTCTACATCATTACGGAGTTCATGACATATGGGAACCTACTGGATTATCTGCGTGAGTGTAACCGTCAGGAGGTGAATGCTGTAGTGCTGCTGTATATGGCAACTCAGATCTCCTCAGCCATGGAGTACCTGGAGAAGAAAAACTTCATTCACAGGTAGGAAGGACACAGGGCACCCCTGAATCTCAAGCGCCAAAACTCCTTTGATATATTTTCCTGCCTTTCGGGTGATCACAGCACTGAATTCAGATGCAGTAGGTGTCCTACATTTAGCACTCTAGTGTGTTGTATTCTTCCTATTGCTTTTCTACCAGGATAGTTATTCTTACCTTTGCAGTAGATGCAGGTTACAAATGTGTTAGTACTTAAATATTTTTGACAAGGTTATTAAATGTAAATGCTTCCTAAAATAATAGGTTCTTAATGGGCTGGATAAGCTACTGTTCTTCCTTGATTCTAACAACCATTTAAAAACAATGTAAACTGATGTTACTTCTGTGTTTACAGGTGCTCGCAGTAAAGCCACCCACTTGATGCCTTTTTGTCATTTGCTCATTCTTGTTTCAGTGTTGGGATGTTCCCCCCACCCTACTCTGTAGGGGCTGTTTTCCGCTATTGTCCAAATTGCCTATTTCACTTTAATAAGCATCTTCGCAGTCTTAAAGTCTCAGAGACTTTGACCTTTAAGTGTGCTGCAATTATGGCTAGGGCTTTGCGTTCTTTGTCTGTAGAAATGGCCTCCTAGCAATATAATGACACATCCTGGACAAAGGTTGGAGAGTTGCTGAGTTTAATACAAGATGTTCTCGGTGCCATAGTGTGACCTTTCCTACCCAATTAGTTGGAATATGAAATCAGCACATGTTTTTTCATAGAGACAAATATGAAGATCATGTGTAAAGTTCTAGGTGTTCCTCAAGACAGACGTTGCTTTTGCTGCGTGAAAGCTCTGTTTAAATGCTTCTGTCAGTCAATAAAGTGAATGGTGGTGCTGCAAATTAAAATTTCTAGCCTTTGATTTGCTCTGATGAAAGTATTTCATCCCCTCAGCCTGGAGGAAGTGAACTTTAAAACTGAACTGTTTTGCTTGAATCCCATTTGTCTGCTCTCTTGTTCGTTTCATTTCCTCTTACTTCTGATGACCCATTTATCGAAAATAAATAGCTTTTTTCCTTATCTGCCACCCCTACACCCACCTACCCAATTATTTTAAGAGTGTTGTCACAATTCACAGCCGTGGATTCAAATGCTGGGCTGTGACCTCGTTTAATGAATCAGGAAGGAGGAGGAATTCGGTTATGAAGGAGCTGTTGTTTAGACACACATTATAGTAATCAACACTGATAAGAAAGCACATTCAAAAACACTGTAAAAATTTATTGGGCCTTTAGTAAAACATACTTTTTTTTTTAAGTTTATTTTGTGTTGAGCAGAACAGGCAGAGGAAAAAGCAGATATTGCCTCATATCTAAAGAATATCTCACTCTAGCTTTCTGGTAAAATCAATTTTTAATTCATTGTAACATAGTCTGCAAAAGTGTTTTTATCAAAACCTAATCATTAGGATAAATGTATTCCTGTGCTTCACCTTTTTACATTCATCAAATGTTTCTGAGGTACTAGCAGCACATCTGAGCCAGGGAGGTGGCAAGTGCGATGTTTGTTCATCCATCACCTGCCAGAGTCTTTACTCTGACAGGTGGCAGATGAAATTTGGAGCAAAAGCTTAGTTGGATTATTGCTCATTATTTTAAACAGTAAGTACTGAGAGCAGAAGCCACAATAGTTTTGAACGTACCAGAAGCTCTCCTGTTTGAAGATTTGAGCTTCTTCTAATTTGAAAGGTTAATAAGAAACTGTATTTACAGCCAATTGTCGTGCAGCTACATCTTTAGGCTTTCTTCCACCTTCTTGTGTGGCAGCTGGGGTTGCTGCTTTTATAGATGCAGCCTCTGAGTGGTCCATATGGTCAGGTGCCTTTTTTTTTTTTTTTTTTTGATATGGTATGAAAAAGTTGTGTCATAAGATATACTGTGCTTGGGAGGAAGAAGAGGATACGTGGAGATGAACGCTGGTGGTTGAGCTGGGACTGGACAAAGGAAGTCTGGGCAGTGAGGAGTGTTTTTGTTGTTGAAGGTGACTGAAGTGTTAGAGAGGTGGGGAAAAAGAGAAACATGAGACTTTTTTTTTTTTTTTTTTTTTTTTTTTTTTTTTCCGGTGCTCATTCTTGGCTATTGATAACTTGAGCACTGACATTTCTTTATATTATTTTTATCCTGAGGGTGGCAGCTTTTATTGAAAGTGAGGGGGCTTCTTGAAGCTTTCATTTCAAAAAAAAAATGATTGGATGACACTCTTAGAAAGAAGGAATGGAAAATAACTTTTCCTCTTATATATATGCGCATAACTACATAATTTTTGTGTAAGCCCTAATCAAAAAAAAAAAAAAAAAAAGAAATCATACAGGCCCAGGTTTCTTCACGAACAGCAGGTCACTTCGCTATTGTTAAAAGCGAGATGAGGAGGACTT
This sequence comes from Rhea pennata, assembly GCF_028389875.1. Lineage (NCBI taxonomy): Eukaryota > Metazoa > Chordata > Aves > Rheiformes > Rheidae > Rhea > Rhea pennata. The sequence continues at coordinate 9,474,026 of NC_084680.1, forward strand.
CTCATGACCTACTTTTGTTCCTGTTTTTAGGGATCTTGCTGCCAGAAACTGCCTTGTAGGAGAGAACCACTTGGTGAAGGTGGCAGATTTTGGCCTGAGCAGGCTAATGACAGGTGACACGTACACTGCCCATGCTGGAGCAAAATTCCCAATCAAGTGGACTGCCCCAGAAAGTCTGGCTTACAACAAGTTCTCCATTAAATCTGATGTCTGGGGTAAGAATTTGTATGAACAAATTAATTCAGCTTGTAGCCTTCTTTTCCAGGACTGTGAAAGAAGGACATTTGTGAAACATTGAGGAGAGCATATTTCCTGGTTTGAGCCATACTGTGCTATAACTTTGTCAGAGTTAGGAAATTAATCTCAGCTAAGTCAGTCTTGAGTGCAAAACTGAGGATTCAGAGCTTTTTATAATAGACTGGAAGGCCCCATATGCGTACAGCTATCTACATGCGGGCCAGACTTTATATGTGTGAATCATTGGCAAGTATGAAAATAAAGTGTGCTGTAGTGCTCATAGAAATGCATGAAATGGGACTGGAGGGCACCAAAACTACTGACTCAATAGGGTTCTAGCACAGAACTGTGAAGCAATAGAGTGTTATATAGCCAGGAACTTTCAAACTCCTTTGAGGAAGAAAGTGAGGCTCTGTTCATTTTATGTTTTTTTTTTTTTTAAGAAAAAAAAGAAAAAAATATATATGTATGTATCTGTCTAGCAATAGTTCCAAACTTGTCTTTCTGCATTAAAAAAAAAAAAAAAAAAAGATCTTTAGAATGAGATGAGTAAAATCAGCAAGAAAATTTGATGACAAATGGTTATTGAAGAGCCCTGAAGTGCTGGTGCTTAGCTGAGTGGAGCTAAATTCTATCGAATCTGACCATAAAAGAAGTCTCGTGATTCTTTTTATCAGTGTTTCTTTGGGTTTTATATCTCCGTCATAGCTGTTGGTCAAATTTTCAAAAGTGCCCAGTGACATAAGATAGAAGTTTGTGGGACTTAGTCCCAAAGGCCCTTGGAAAATGTTATCCTGAGCATCTTCTATGTATAAAACATTGGACAGTAGTGAAGGAACAATGGAAATTTTTAGTTTCTGGGAAAATGGACAGAAAAAGGTGTTATTTTGAAGGAATTGCTAGGAGATGGCTAACATAAATCTTTTGGCACTGGGGGGAGAAGACCCAAACCAGCCTGCTAAGGAGTATGTGATCGCTGACCAAAGCAGTTTTTCTGCTTTCTGTTGGTGTGTTGTGGTGCTAGTGGCAGGGGAGCACCCACAGCCATCTCAAAGGATGCTGCCATATTCCTGTGGTGGCTGCAGGGACCCCCGTTACATTTAAGTAGTAGAGCACTTCAGGAGAAAAGATCAGAAAGGGGATATTGGGTGTCTTTAATTAGGGTTAGCCCAACCTTGCTATAGCTGGGGTGGGAACTTTTGGGATCAGATGAGAGCAAGCAGGCTGTCCCCAGGAGCCAACTGCTGCTGCCAGCCGTGCCAGAGTTTAGACACTTTGACCTCGCTGCCTGAAGACAGAAATCAAACGGCTGTGCATAGAAATGTCTAACATAAATTGCCCTTGGTGGTGTTACCATGTAATGTGATGTGATTTCCTTACTTAGGCAGAATTGTAATTGCTTTCTCTTCAGGTTAAGAACAGAGTACGGTGACTGAACTAATTATTGCAGGTTGTTGAACTGGTGTTGTGTCTCTTCTGTGTGCCCGAATCCTGGGCTAGTCACCTAGCCTCGGTGTTGACCTGTATCCCGGTCAGGCTCTGGGGTTTGAATGCTTCGCCTGTGCTAAGGACCTTTCTGAAATGCCTGTTGTGCTTTCTATGTGGCTTTCCCCATGGTCAAAACATCTCACCCCATCCTTATTGCAGCCACTGCTGGGTCCCAGGTTCCCCCTCGAGATCACACTGCAGCTGAAGAAGGGCACCCCAAAAACAGTGCACCACTGCAGCATGCGAGTCGTCTAGGGAGAGGCTGGAGATGAGAGAGGAGCTGTCAAATTGACAGAGAGACTGCAGTGCAGCAGGGAAACAGTTTCAGCTAATCCACTGTGAAGTCTCTTAATTGTGCCTTTAATAGGACTTGAAGGATCTTGGGGCGTTCAGGTTTGAGACAACTGATACATTGAAAATTAGTCTAATTCTACCCTGTCATATCACAGGAGACTTGTTTGTGCTGACGAAGCGGCTTGTTACGCTGCTTTAACATTTAAGCTGCTGTTGAGCATGGGATCCGAGCCACCTAGAGCTGGTTTAAGCGAGCAGCGCTGTTTACTGACTATTCCCACTAAACATCATCTCAAATTTAAGGTGAAAACAATGCTTACTGATTTCTTCACTGCAGCCTTCGGCGTTCTGCTGTGGGAAATTGCAACGTACGGCATGTCCCCTTACCCCGGGATTGACCTGTCTCAAGTCTATGAGCTGCTAGAGAAAGACTACCGTATGGAGCGCCCGGAAGGCTGTCCTGAGAAAGTTTACGAGCTCATGAGAGCATGTAAGTGTTGTAAAGCTCTGCAAATGCTGCTTTTAACTCTGCAGAGATGCAGTAAACGTGCCCGGATCTGGTCACGTGCAGCAGGGCACAAGGAGCTTTCTGCATTTCCGGGGAAGATGCAATGCTGTGTGGAAGTGCCTCGTTAAAACTGCTTTGCCTGGAGGATGAAAATACTATGAAGCTGACTGTTCTTTCTACTGGAAGTTTGTAGGCCTGTGGGAGAGATTTGGTTTTCAGCTCAGTGTTTTCTTTATCTCCTGTCTTACGACAATTTAAATAAAAGCTTGTGCTCTGAGGATGAAGGAGGAGCTTCATTAGGCTGCTTAAGGGATTGAGTGTTGCTCTTCCACTGTGGCCTTTTAATATGTGACTTAGTGTGATGTATCTTTTTTTCTTGCCAGAGGTGCTCAGCACTTTGGCTCAGTGGTAGTTGTAGATACTCAGCACCCTTCAAATCAGGTTTCTGTGTTGATATTTTATATCGCCCATTTTATAAAAAGGGGACTGTGATAGCTAGTTCTTCCTAGTGTGGTGTAATGAATGTCTGTAAAGCTTGCTGAAGGGTTTGAGTGATGCTTTTTCAGGCTGGCAGTGGAGCCCTTCAGACAGGCCCTCTTTTGCTGAGATCCATCAAGCCTTTGAAACGATGTTTCAGGAATCCAGCATATCAGATGGTAAGTCTGGTTCCCTCTTTGCCATTTATGCAGATGGGACAAAGAGTAACTGCATCCTTAATTCTGCATGTAGTTCCTTTCAGATAACTTCACAGGCTACTTGGCGGTGAAACTCAGTCATAGCTTGTATTGCCCGGTATAAACTCTGCAGAATGCAGAGAGATGCGTTTACATGTGGGCTTTTTCTGACTATAAGCGTATGCCTGATTTTAAAGGGCCAGAAGGTTGAACAGCCTTCAGGAACCTTTGTGCTGTATGCTTTTCTTTTGTGCTGTTAACTTGGAGCAGCTCAATAGATTTTATCTTTTTTAATTGTAGTGATTTTTTTTTCTGTGCACTGCAGAGGTGGAGAAGGAGTTGGGGAAGAAGGGCATGAGGAGTGTAGTGAGTAACTTTCTCCAAGCCCCAGAGTTACCAACCAAAACACGAACATCAAGGAGAGCTGCTGAAAACAAAGATGCCAATGAGAGCTTGGAGACAGCACATGCTCGAGGCCAGGGGGAATGTGGTAGGTTTTATTTAAAGTCATTGTTCCTTCAGGAAATACAGAGGAAAACAAAATATATGGTCAGCTCTGGGTCATCACCTAGAAAAAGACATGCCTAATGACAGGTGACTTTCTAGATAAGTATTGTTTTCAGGCAGCAGGCTACTGAGTTTGCTTTCCTGGATTGAAAACTCTTCTTACCATTTTTTGCAGGAAGATAGGTTGTTAATCTTGCGACCAGACACAAGCACACAGCAGCCAGGAGTGTGATTCTTTAGCTGTCTGAGAGACTGATGCTATACCTGCTATTGCTTAGAAAAGCCCTAGAAGTTCTTTTAACTTAATGGCTGTTGCCTACAGTTCCCTGTAGACCATAGCCTGAGCACGGAGCTCACTGATCATATGCCCTTCCCTGGCAGGGTAACAGTGGGATCTCCCACTGCAGCTGAGTGCTGTGTAATCTGCTGCGTTCGAGCCTCTCTACACCACCACACTGCATAATTCAAAGCAGAACGATTGCTCGGGTTTAGGAAGCCCCATAAGGGAAGTTCTTCACTGTTCCATCATAGCAGTGCTTGCAGTACTGAAGAGTATTACTTTTGGCAGATACCAAATACAATTTCAGCAAGGGACACAGAGGTATTTATAGTGTCTTCCATGAAGTTAAACTCTCAATCAATTTCTTAAAGCACTTAACCTTCCATTCTGAGGTAATGAAAGCAACAGTTAAACACTGAATATAGAGGTAGATTTGTATCCAGTTCTTTGAAAAATAAGTGTAAAACAAAATACAATTTTGCAGGTGTGTTGGGCTTTTCCAGCTGCTGTTAAAGGTACCTTCTCTGACCATTCATATTACTGCCATCTTTTGTGTAATGACAAAGCCACCTAGTGCTACATATTTCAGTAGAAAAAGTGCCTCTAGGAAAATAGGGAAAAAAAAGTGAAATGTGAAATACTAGAAAAAGAAAGTATTAGTATCAGTGACTTAAACAGAAAGTAAGGTTATGTATAGAAGTGCTTGGAAACATAGTGATTTATAAACAGTGACTTAATTTTCTGATGAAAATACAGAGAATCTTCTATTCTTTAGGAAAAAGTCATGAAAAATGAGCACAGTATGCCTGTATTTATTTGTTATAACCCAATTAATACAACACTGTTAAAGACCAGTAGTAAATCTGGCCTGCCATATGTAAGAAATGTAATTGTCTAGTATTATAAGCTTTGAAGTAAAATAACTTCATTTGAAATACTTAAGGGCTTTGTGAGATTCAAGTGCAGCAGGAATAATATGATTTTAACATTATGCTGAGAATTATTTCAGTCTTTATTACGAAAGAAAATATCTCACATTAAAGTTTTATTGCAGTTTCCCATTTAGTTGTCAGTGTTTCCATAGCAAGTCCTGTGACTGGAAGCAGATCCTCAGTGAAAACTGCTGGTTTTCTCTGGATCTCCACAGCTCTGCTTTCTCCAGACACATTAAGGCCGTGGCCTCCCAAAGTGCTCTGGGAGGTCTTCTGGTTGTCCAGATGAACATTAGTTGACATGTGTGCATAGTTCAAATACGCATGGACTTGTGGAAGCATGCTGTCTTCCCAAAGTACACAACTAGTTTTCTTCCAGTTCCCCCTCCTCAAGCAAAGCTTAACACAACATTCACCAATATATGACTAAGCAGCGACCTGCTTTCTGTCTATAACTGCTTCATCTCCCTTCTTACTGCCTACTCGAGCTGTAAATGTATATGCTACCCTGAAGGCATTCCTCTTTTGAATTAGAGAGCCATCTGAGTGCCTGACCTGGGAATGAGACCTCCTGTCAGTCAAATACAGGGATCTTCAGGACTCAGTATAAATATATTATAAACCACTATTCATTTTTAAATACTCTTGTAAGTGGAGAGAGGGTCACCCCGTCATTTCCTTCTGGAGCTGAAGGAAGCGGTTACTCTCACTTTCCTCCGTTATTATACCAGGCTGGCTGTCTTCACAGTGAGATGGCCAGAAGTGTTCAGCTGTCAGAGTGGGTCTTGATTTCTGCTTGTGAAAAAGTTATTTCCATTCCCTGCAAAGGATGACATCAGGAAAGGAGGTTTTGAGTATCAGAATCTAAATGAACAAGGAGACTAGGGATTGAGGTAGGTTATAGAGAAGCCTTATTAATTTGGAGAGTTAGCCATTCCAAAGACATCAACAGCACAGGGATATTTATATACTTCATGCTGTCAAGTTTAGACAAGTCTCCACGTGTGGTGGTGGGAAAACGTAAATGTTTTGCATTTGTACATCGCTGTTCAAGTCAGAAACCTAAGGAAGAGTAGGCTGGCAATCAAGTCCTATATGGACTGCTTCAAAAATGAATGCAGACGAGATTAGAGACCACGTTCAGTCCAGGCTTCAGTTCTTCTGTACTTGCTTTACTCCTGGTCTGAAGCTGACTCTCTGTTTACAGTGTCTGCACCTTTTTGGAGGTGCTGCAAGGTTTGATCCTGGAGGAAAACAGATTGCTCTGTCTGTTGAGTCAAAGCTCAGTAGACTCTTTTCTGTTCCCTTGCAGACCTTCTGGAGCATGAACCTGCCATTTCTCCCTTGCTTCCACGGAAGGAAAGGGTGGCCATGGAAAGCAATTTGAATGAAGATGAGAGGTTGCTTCCAAAAGATAAAAAACCCAACCTCTTCAGTGCCCTTATCAAGAAGAAGAAGAAGACTGCCCCTACTCCTCCAAAAAGGAGCAGTTCCTTCAGAGAGATGGACGGCCACTCAGACCGCAAGGCAGGAGGTGAAGAGGAGGGCAGGGATGCTGGCAATGGAGCTTTTGCTGCACCTCCTACAGACGCAGCTGACCCCTCCAAGTTTCAGAGCTCAAACAACGGGGCTGGTGTCACCAATGGAGTTGTTACTGGGAACTCTGGGTTTTTATCTCCTCACTTACGGAAGAAGTCCAGCACAATGAGCAGCAGCCGAGGAGTGGCTGGTGAAGAGGAGAATAGTTCCAACTCCAGCAAGCGTTTCTTACGGTCCTGCTCAGCCTCCTGTGTGCCTCACGGAGCAAAGGACACAGAGTGGAAATCTGTGACTCTGCCTCGGGATTTGCAGTCCACGGGGCGCCAGTTTGATTCCTCCACCTTTGGTGGACACAAAAGTGAAAAGCCAGCACTGCCTCGGAAGCGGGCAAATGAAGCCAAGACTGATGCTGCTGTTAGGGGAACAGTGACCCCTCCTCCACGGCTGCTTAAGAAAAATGAAGAGACCACTGATGATGTGTTCAAAGATGCAGAGTCAAGTCCTGGCTCCAGCCCTCCCACTCTGACACCAAAACTTGGCCGTAGGCAACCTGCTGCCCCTCCTTCCTCCAGTGTGCTCCACAAGGATGATGGAGTCAAATCCAGTGCCTTAGGTACCACTGTGACAATGGACCAAGGTTCTGCTGCCAAACCCAACTCCGCTGGGTTTGCAGGTGCCAGCAAGGCTTCTACTGAGGAGCCACGAATGAGGAGGCTCAAGCAGACCTCGGAGTCAACAGGGAAGGACAAAGGGAAGTTATCAAAGATGAAACCAGCCCCTCCGCTTCCACTCTCTTCGTCCTCCATTGGCAAGCCTGGAAAAGTATCTCACAGTCCCAGTCATGAAGCAGCAGCAGATGTGGTTTCTGGTCCGAAATCCAAACAGTTGACTCAGGTTGCAGATGCTGTGAGCAGTGATGCTGTCAAGCCAAACCAGTCAGGGGAAGGTGTGAAAAAGCTGGGGATACCCTCTGTACCAAAGCCACAGTCCTCTACAAAGCTGATGATGAGCACAGCAACCTCTGCTGCCTCTTCCTCATCTGTACCGTCTGCCTCTGGTGGGGACCAGCCATCATCCACAGCCTTCATCCCTCTCATATCCACCAGGGTCTCGCTGCGGAAGACCCGACAGCCCCCAGAGAGGATTGCCAGTGGCACCATCACTAAAGGAGTGGTATTAGAAAGCACTGAGGCTCTGCGGATCGCCATTAGCAAGAACTCTGAACAAATGGCAAGCCACAGCGCTGTCTTGGAGGCTGGCAAGAACCTCTACACCTTCTGTGTGAGTTATGTGGACTCCATTCAGCAGATGAGGAACAAATTTGCCTTTCGGGAGGCCATCAATAAGCTGGAGAATAACCTACGGGAGCTTCAGATCTGCCCAGCAACAGCTGGCAGTGGTCCTGCAGCCACTCAGGACTTTAGCAAACTTCTCAGTTCGGTGAAAGAAATCAGTGACATTGTTCAGAGGTAGCAGAAGCCAAGTTTTAAAAAAATAAAATAATAAAAAAATCATAAATGGGCCAAAGCCAACTGTGGAGAGAATAACAGCATGTGTGGACTGACAAAAGACCAGGCCCTTCAGGTTAGGGATGTGCAAAAGACACAGACTGTTAATGGATGCCCCAGCTCCAAAGAGTAGGGCTGTGTTCAAGAGGCACTTTCCACCCTCTTAACCCAGGTTTCCTGTGAATCATATACTCACAATTGTCTTATCTGTGGAGTTCTTGCCTTGTGGACTACAAGTCTAAATGCTGATGTCACACCATGCCTTCTTATTAATATTTTATTGTTCTGGACAGGCCATTAAGACTGAAGTGAGACTAGTGGACACTGAGATGCTGTCCTCCTCTGGAGGACTTCTACTGCATTTTCGTTCCCTCCCTCTGCCCCACTGTATACAAGGATGAGTGTTTGAATAGCAAAATACCCACTGCTTTTCTTGGGGGAGTTGCAGCACATAACCGTGGCCTGAGTCGGACATTTACTTGACATTAATGCAACCAATTGGGAGCTTGGGAGGCGTGGGGGAGGGAAGGGGGTGTGTGAGGGGGATTTTTAATGTAACTTTTTAAATGACAGAACACTACAAGTGATGTTTACCCAAATTCTTCCTGTGATTCCACCTGCTGCCCTTCATAGCTGTGTTTTTAGCAATTTCATAATGTTGTTGAGCCCAGATGAGTTGCTTGGGTTCAAAATTTTGCAAACAGCACCCACTAATGTAGTGGCACAGGAGCTTTTTTGTGGATCTCTCTTGGTAGCGTTAAAGGACTGGAGAAGGTCTGAAGAAGAAAGACTTTGCTGTCATGCTCTTGAAATTTAATATCAACTGGGCTGGACTTTGGGATGGAGGGTTGCAGAGCATGTCTGGGAGCAGTAGGCTGGTGCTGATCAAGGAATTACTGCATCACTCAGCGAGAGACAGGAAGGTTGCAGCAGGGGGAAATAGCTTAGGAAGAGCTCAAAGATAACCGCTGTGCTTCCAGCGGCTGTTTCAGCTGAGTTTGCACATTGCAGATGGGCAAGAGCTGCTGTTTGTCCAGTTGAGTTTCCAGCCACTTCTATTCTATGAGCTGCAGAGGAGCAGTGAGCAGAGATAAGAGCTGTTTTGGAGCTGCCTTTGGCTCTCCCACAGAATCCTGTGCTTTGGGGGGGCCATGGCACCTCCCTTTCTGTGCCAATGCTAAATCCCATTGAAGGGTTCAAACGCCAGTGCTTTGAGGTTGAAACCGTCGGTTACCTGCATGCCCATGTGGTTCTAGCTAGCATCAAAGAAGGATCTGTGAAGACTGTGGACACTTCTCTTGGGTACATCTCCCAAGGACACTGCCACAAAACGCTGACAGCAGGACTCCTGGGCTGCCTTGCCAAGGTCCTGTGACCTTCCCAACTAATGCAACATGACTGGGAACTAACTGTGACTTGTGACAGTAGTGAAAGAACAAGGTTTAGGGCTATTAACAGTGCAATTTAACTCCTTTTAACAGTTCCAAACGAGAGAGAGAGAAAAAAAACATTTTCCATGTCCTATTCTCCCTGTAACTCTTGTGACCCCTGTTGTGTATCTTAAACACTAATTGCCTTCAATTGTATTTTATTATTTTCTCTTTGGAACTGTTTGTTTTGTATATGATTTCCAGTAGTTAGCTCTTTTATGTGTTCACACCACTTCTTGCCCTCACAAACAGCCATGACTTAACACGTGACAAATGTTTAAAAGAAAATATACACTTCTGCCACTGGCTGCCTTTAAAAATGTAAGAAAAAAAAATCCTTGGACTGTCTCTTTCCTGGAGGTACTGTTTTTACCTTGATAACATATTGTGCCACTATATTATGCATTTGTATCTCGTTATTACACACTTTTGTAGACTTGTCTTTTATACAGTGTGTAAATAGCTCTGTCCTTCATCTCTGTGACACTTAAGGGGGTTGTTCCCCCTTTATTTTGGTCCAGTACAGATTGTTTCTGTACATGACTTTCAATTCTTCCTCCTCTTTCTGTGTTTCATTTTTTTGATTCATTTTTTTTATTCCAGTCTCTCTTGCGTAGCATATTTAAAAATAAATCAGTGTTGAGGAAAACTTGTGTTTGTCTGTTAACAAGGCTTTTCAAACCCAATTAACCTTTCCCTAGCTGCTGCACTTGAAAAGTGGCGTTCCCTGTTCCAGTGATTCCTCAGGGCCTTCAGGGACAGCAGGCTGCTCACAGACAGGCGGCAGCGAGTTGCTCGATCCTTTTGACCTACCTTTGAAAACTCAGGAAAGGAAAAAAGAAAAAAAGGCAGAATAAAGACTATGCTGTCACCTGTTTCAAGGCAAAGACTTTGTTGCCTTGAATGAAATTTAAATCATGGGTGCAAGTTTAACTTTCCTTCCAAATACTATTGTTAATTCAGTATTCTGTGTTTCAGCTGCCATTGGCTTTTTTTTTTTTTTTTTTTTTTTTCCTTTTAACTTCTGTGCTGTGAAATGACCTGGAGTTTCTGTTCTCGAGCAGTTCTGGCTGCTCCTCCCCTCCCTCCCTGATCCCTCATGGTGCAGCGGCCATCTGAAACACACTTGGCATGACGCTCTCAGCGCAGACCAGGAGTGAAGAGCTTCCCGCTCAGCTCGGTTGAGATGCTGACGAGCTATACAGCCACCATGCTCTCACTTTACAGGTTTTCTCTCTAAGAAAACTGAGATAATGTTTCCAGAAGTCCATTTTATTTCCTGTTTTCAAACCACCTTGGGTCTTTCCAGCAAATTGTAATGGAGGGACTTGTACTAGGGTACTTAATACTAGTACCAAGTAATGGTTAAAATGAGACGGACTCTGCCTTGAATAATGAAGATGCTAAGCAGACAGTAGAAAGGGATGAGAAGAAAACAGAGGCAAATCGAAGTAGGAGTGGTGTGCCCCCGGTCACGCAGTTGCTGCTTGACAAAGCAAGGTTAGGACCTAGGTCGCATGACTTTTAGTCTGCTCCTTAAGTCCCTGGTAGAAGGTGGCGGGTTTGGTGCGGGGACGTGATCCTTCGTGGAGCGTGAGAACTAGGCTCATCAGAAGGCTTGTCTTGCTGTGGCCGAGATTGCATCGTGCCTCTTCTAAATTAGCATAAGGAAGATGAAAAGAAGAGCAGGAGGATGCTGTTGCCAAGTATAAATTTAAGTAACGGCCTGCATTTAGCAAGTCCCAGACTACTTTTCAATGAAGCTGATGGTGGTCTGTGAGCGCACACATAAAAGGTAAGGGGTTGATGGTTGTTTTAGGACAGTGACCCATGGCAAAAATCGAAGTCTAGGCTGTTCTTGATTTACATCTCCAGCACCAAGACTTGAATACGTTTAATAGCCGTGCACTGAGGGAAGATGGAGAAGCTTAACCTGTCCCTAAATACGATCATTGCTGATGGTTTTCACGACTGTTTCCTTAGGGAATAGTCTCTGGTATCACAGGAAGGTGGAGGTCAGTTGACCTGTCTGGGGAATGCCCCTGGATCTGCAGTGTTGGAAGTGAGAGAGAGGGATTAAAGGCTGAATTTAGCCAAGTACAGTTGGAGTTGATTTAACAGATCAATGCATTTAACAGTTTGATTGCTCCAATTTTCAAGGCTATTGAGCTTGAAAGCGAGAGTGCTCTGGGGGAAAAATAGCTGTGTTTGTGGTTTTGTTTTTGGTTTTTGCGTCTTGGAAATTACAATGTTTGCTCTTAAGTTTTCTTTTAACGTCATCCTGCCCCTTAGTTGCAGCTTTGCTGAGAAGTTGCTTGTCACAAGATGTAAAATGTAGCTGGTGGGTTTTATGCTCCTTTTCTCCGCCACCCCCCCACCCCCCAAAAAAAAAAAAAAAAAAAAAGACCCGCTGGAGCAGCCTGTCTTGCAGCAATGCTGCTGGACAAGCGGCGCTCCCAGGCTTGTGGGGGCATCTGCCCGCTCCCGGAGAGGAGCGGGAGTGAACTGACAGCCTGTTCTCTGGTTTGACAGTAATCCTTCCGTGGCTGGAGAGAGAGGAGGAGGATACACTGAGCTTTGTGTCACCCTCGGAGAGAGGCTGCGTTGCGTTGTCGCGTGTGCACCTAGAAGAACAGACCGACCCCGCAGAGCGTGCGGGACGCCCGAGAGCCTCTCCTGGACCAAGGGTGAATCTCGGCCCGGGCTGGTTGCTGCCACGGGCGTTCCCGGCTGGACCAGGCCTGATGCTGTGAGCGTGCCTTAGAAATGACGGTGGTGCTGAGGCCACGGGAGCGGGGGCAGCGCCCTGCAACTCGCTGCGCTCCAAGGTGCCCCCCCGAGGCCGGGACCACGGCTGGGCCCGCGGCTGCCCTGCAAACGGGGCTGTGCTGAGCTGCTGCCCTGCGGAGAGGGAGCGGAGAGGGCGAGCGCCGCGCGCGGCGGGCTCTCCGGCGGGTCGCGCTCGGCCCCTTTCCTCTCCCCGTGCTCCCGCCGGGGGAAGCGCTGGCTCCCGCTTTCGCGTGAAGGACGAGAAGGCGCCGGGGTGGCGCGCCGCGCTCGCAGCCTCGTTAGGCGCGTGGTTGTACCGCGCGGCGCTGAGCCTGCTCCTCCGCCGCTCTGCCCGGCCCCCGCTCCGCTCAGCGGCTTCGCCCCCGCTTCCCCGACGCGGCCGGTGCCGCTTCTCCCAGCTGCGCTCCGTCGCCGCGGAGCGATGGGTTTACGGTCCCCCGCCAGCCCGGCTTCGCCCCGGAGCTCCCCCTCCCCTCGCTCGCCCCCTGCCCTCCCTCCCGCCTGTGGCTCGGGGCAGGATCGACCGCTGCGCGTTTATTGACGACGGGAACGCTCCAGAGAAAGGGAAGAAAAAGGGACGTTGCCATAGAAACGTCGATAGCGCTCCCCGGCCCCCGGAGCCGCCCGGCCTCCGCCGGCGCCGCGTTGGCAGCTCAGGGGTTCCCGCCGGCGCCGCTTCCCGGCGCGACCTCCGCGCTCTGGGTTTTGGCGCTGCCGGCCCGGAGCCCGTCCTGGCCCGCGGGGATCCGGCCGGCCGTCGCTCCCCCGTCGTCCGTGCGTCTGGCCGTCCTGCGGGCGGCACCCGCCTGCCCTTCCCCGCGCGGCTCGGCGCGGCCCTCGGTCGCGCGCCGCTCCCGCGGAGCCGCGTGTCGCAGCGCGCCTCCTGGAGCCGCGTCCTTTTCCTTCTTTTTTTTCCCCCTAGCCAAGTCTTGACACGGTCTTTGATTTTAAGGGTGCAATTTAGCGCTTGCAAGTAATTGCCCTGCTTCGTTTTTGTGCCTGCAATGAAATATTAGCAGTCGTTAGGTGTCCAGCTTCCCAACAGCGCCGGCAAGCCGGGCGGTTAGACCTCTGCTTACGAACCCCTCCGCCCGCAACGGCAGGCGCGAAAGCCGGCAGAGCTGGTGGCGCTGGCGGAGCTAAACCTGCAGAAAGAAGCAAAAGGGCCCCGAAGAGCAGGGCTTGCTCTTCGCAGCCCTGCGCGTGCCGGGCCGGCTCCTCGCCGAGCCGCCCCTTCGCCGGCGGCGCGGGGGCCTGGGGAGCGGCGGACGCCGAAGGCGGCTCCGTGCGAGGGCCGCGGTTGGAGCCTCTCCATGCCCGAGCGCTTCTGCAGCGGCTGGGAGCGGGCACAGACGGGGCTGGGAGGGCGTCGCGAAGGCCCCGGTCTTCGTGCGAGCGCTGGGGTTGGGTGCTGAAGCGGCTCCGAGGGGCCGGTCTCTGGATCGAGTCGGGGAGCCGGCAGCGGGGTGGCTCCGTGCGGCAGGGCCGGTGACGCCGGGGCGGGTCTGCCTGCTCGCTCGGGGGTTTCCGCGGGGGGGACTTCCTCGGGCCCGGCTGCTTGGTCCTGCTTCCGCGCCGGAGCCGCTCTCGCGAACGGCGTCTCGGCGCTAAGCGGAGCTCGCTGCCGGAGGGAGCCGCCTCGCTCGCGGGGAGCTCGAGGCGGCGCCGCGGCCGAGTCCGGGCCGTCACCTCCCGAAGCGGAAGGCGAAGCCGCCCTTCTTGCGGTCATAGCCATGGAGCTCCTCGGCCAGGTGCCCCAGTGCGCCGCTGCGCCCCTCGCCGCCGGCGGGCCGGAGCCTGGAGCCCTCGCGGCTCCCGCAGCGGAGCCGGGGGGTGGCCCGCAGCGCGCCCGACTCCCCGCGGCTCCCCCGCCAGCCGCCCGGCCCGCCGCGCTCGGCCGCCGCCGCCGCCTCTCGCCAGCTCCGCTCCGGCCGGGTCCCCGGCGCGGGGTCTCCGGGCTCCTGCCGGCCGCCGGCCGGGAAGCAGGCGGAGCCCAGGCTCAGCAGGAACAGGCAGGACAGGGAGCGGGTCGCTCTCATCTGCGGGGTCGCAGGAACGGAGACAGGCGGCCGTTAAAGCGAAAAGTGGCAGAGGGAAGTGGGGTTTTTCCATCTTTTTTTTTTTTTTTTAATTGTTATCTTAAACATGTTGTCTTAACCCCCCCCCCCAGGGCCCGAGGGGCTGGGAAGGGGCTGCGGTGAGCAGGGCGCCCGCGCCGCCCCCGGCCGGGGGGTCCCTGCGGTGCCGGACGCCGCCGATCCCGCGGCCCCGGGCTCTGCCGCCCGCTCTTCCCGCCCGGCTCCCGCCTCGTCCCGGGGGCGTTCGGCCCCTCGCCGGCCGCGGCGCCCCTCGGGCAAGCGCTAGAGGGGCGATGGGTTTCTCCCGCGGGGGCGAGCGGCCGCGGGCTCCTCACCTCTCCGTCCTCGGCGGTGCCCCCGCGCCGCCCGGCCCGGCTCCTGCGGCTGCTGCGCCCGGCGCCCGACCCGGACTGAGCCAGGGAGCCGCTTCGCCCGCCGTTAAATACGGTCGGGCGCTAATTGCCGCGTCGCCCTCGAGTGCGGGGCCGGCCGGGCACATTCCAGAGGCCGGGATGCCGTGGGAGGCGGCTGGAGATGGAGATGGAGCGTGCCCACGCAGACATGCTGGGGGGGGCACACGCGGGGGCCGGCCCCAGCGCCGACCGGCGAGGCCGCAACGCGCCTCCTTCGCCTGCCGCCTGGGCTGGAGGAAGGGCGAGCGCGAGCCGCGCCGCTACGGGGCTCGGCGTCGCCGTGCGCCCTGCCGCTGGCGGGGCCGGCGAAGGATCGCGCTCCCGTGCCGCCCCTGCTGCAAACGCCTCCGCGCCGCCCCGCCGGAGGGAGCTCGGAAAAACGGGCCGCCAGCGCCGCGCCGGCTCCAGCTCCCCCATCCCGAACGCCCGCGCGCGGCGCACGGGGACGGCGGCGTTACGTCTCGCGGAGGAGCCCGGCTCTCCTGCTTTCCAGAGGAAGCTGAGGGGTGCGGCGTGATCCCCCCCGGGTTGCAGCCTGATTCCCCCGACGGGTTGCAATGTGATTCCTCCCTCGGCTGCATCGTGATTTTTTTTTTTATCCCCCCCCCCCCGCCCAAGGTTGCAGCCCGATCTCACCGCGCCGCTGGTGCCGGGGCGCGCGGCCCCGGCGGGCGCGGGCTCGCTGCTCGGTAACGACGAGTTCCCTTTATTAAGGAGCGGAGGGAGTCCACACGGACAGCGTCGGACACCACGCACACACGACCTAGACTGCACCGCACGGCTAAACAACACGACCCGCCCGAGAGCGGCGGCGGCGGCACCGGGCGCCGCGGCGGGTGGGGAGAACCCCGGGAGACGCGACGCGCCGGGGCCGGCAGCCCGGCGTCAGGGCGTGCGGCGAGGGGGCGGGCGAGGGGCGGGGGGGTCACCGCGGGTGGCTTTTAGCCTGATCCGGGGCTCTTGGAGCTGATCCTCGGGAAACCGGCATCGCGGGTGGGATTAAATCCCCTTCGTGCGACGCGAAACTAACTCATTGGGGATGCGGGGGGGACGCGGGTGGTTGCGGAGGCAGCGAAGCCCCCGGGCCGCTGCTGTCGAGCGGGGAAAGGCCCCGGCGAGGGGCAGCGCTGCCGTGGTCCCGGGCGCCCGGGGCTCGTCCCCGCTCCGCCGGCCCAGCGGGGAGCAGGGGGATCGCGCGGCCGGCAGAAGGGCCCTTCCCGCGGGCGCGGAAGGCTTGGGGGAAAAAGGGGGGAAAAAAAAGGAGAAATGCACAGGGAAGTCTAAACGTGCCGCTGGCAGGAGGACGAGCCCCAGCACCCAGCGCAGCACCAGCGCGGTGCTGCCCGCTGCTCCCGGCGCGGCCGCCCCGTTAGCGGCACCCTGCAGCCGCTGAGCCCCCCCGGGGGCTTCTTTTTTTTTTTTTAATTTTTCTTTTTTGCAAAACTGGCTCGTCGCGGATGGAAATGCCCGGCCCTCGGAGCAAGCCAGGGGGGAGGCTCGCAGGGCGAGAGGGGGGCTCTGCTCGCCGCTGGGGCAGGCGGGTGCGGGGGGCGGGTGCCGTGGGGCTAGTTCTCCTCCCTGACGGGCCGGATCTTCATCTCGGTGAACTTGAGGGAGTACTGCCAGCCGGTCCAGGAGGACCACTCGATGCCGTCGGCGTAGGAGCTGTGGTGGCCCTTGAGGTACTGCCCGTTGAGGTTGGACGTGTGGCAGTTGCGGTACCACCAGGCGCCGTGGTAGAAGGCCGCGCAGTTGTTCTCCGAGTGGTCGTTGTCCAGGTCTTTGGTGGTGAACTTCATCCCGTTGTGCTTGAGGAAGGAGTCTCCTGCCGCGGGGCAGCGGAGGAGCCGTGAGCGGCCCCTTCCCTCGCCTCCGCGGCCGGCCCCGCCGGCCCCACGGCCGCCTACCTGCCGTTCCCGAGTAGTCCGCGATGGAGACGGGGTACCCGTCCTCCTCGGCGTCCACGGAGAAGAGGCCCACGCCGAAGGTGCCGTAGCGGGCGAAGGCCGTGCCGTTGTCGAAGTCCTCCAGGTCGACGCGGAGCTCGTAGCCGGCCTGCGCCGTGAGCAGGTGGATCCGCTGCAGCCCTGCGGGGCGGCGCGGCCGTCAGCGCCAGCCCCGCGGACCCCTTTTTTCCTTTCCCCCCACCCGGCCCTGCCACGCACCTAACCAGTGCTCGCCCGTCAGCTTCCCGAAGCCGTCCCGGTAGGCCGCCCAGCCGCGGAAGAAGTTCACGGAGCCGTCCTCCCGCCGCTGGAACACCTGCGGGGACACGGGGGGCGTCAGCCCGGCGCCCCGGGCGCCCGCCGGCCCCGCGCCGCCGCCTCGCTGGGCGCGCGCGCAGATTAAACCTTTTCCAGCCGTTCATTGCAGCGGAAGGACCCCGGCGCGCCGGCCCCCGGGGAAATGCCTGGTCGTCATCACCCGGCTCCCGGGGACGGCGAGTCGGTTCAGATAAAAGAATTAACTTGATCCCCCCGCCTAGACCTGGGAGCAGAGCTCGCGCCCCCGCCCCGGCCCCTGCCCTCCCCGGCACCGGCAAAACACTTCGAGCGAAACGCGCTCGGTCTCCTCGCGCGGCGCAGGGGGGGCGGCGAGGCCGCGGCGGGGCAGCGTCCCGGCCCCAAGGCGGAGCAGCATCCTGGGCCCACGGCGGAGCAGTGTCCCGACCCCGCGGCGGGGCAGCATCCCGGCCCCACGGCGGAGCAGCGTCCCGGCCCCACGGTGGAGCAGCATCCCATCCCCGCGGCAGGGCAGCGTCCCGACCCCGCGGCGGGGCAGCATCCCGGCCCCACGGCGGAGCAGCGTCCCGGCCCCACGGAGGAGCAGCGTCCCGGCCCCGCAGCGGAGCAGCGTCCCAGCCCCACGGCGCAGCATCATCCCGGCCCCGCAGCAGGGCAGCATCCCAGCCCCACGGCGGAGCAGCGTCCCGGCCCCGCAGCGGAGCAGCGTCCCAGCCCCACAGCGCGGCATCATCCCGGCCCCGCAGCAGGGCAGCGTCCCAGCCCCATGGCGGGGCAGCGTCCCGGGCCCACGGCGGAGCAGTGTCCCGGCCCCACGGCGGAGCACCGTCCCAGCCCCACGGCAGAGCAGCGTCCTGGCCCCCAGCTCGGTGGCTCCTCCTGCTGCGCCCCCTCCCCAGCGCCCGTCCTGCGACCCGCAGCCCTCCTTGAGCCGCGCTGAGCCCCCGCCTGCAGCCATCCCGCGGGCAGGCCGGACACGCTGCTTCTAGTCCTTTCCTCTCCCTCCGTCTCCCGCGTTCCCCAGAAAAAAAATAAATAAAAATCAAGTGATCTGGCATCTCCCTTTGCAACCGCCACCCCGGCGCTCTGCACTGCCCGCCTGCTCGGAAGGGCCCTTCTGCCGGCGCCGTGCGCCGTGCCGGCGGGGCCGTGCCGGCTCCGGCCTCGCCGGCCCTCCGCGGAGGAGCCGCTCCTCTCCTCCGCTCGGCAGTGTTTTGCGCCCTGCGTTTCAGCCTCTTTTATCAGTAGTTTCGAGTTCGATTTATTGACAGCGCTCCAGAAAACGCTGCTCCGTGTCCGACCGTTTGGACTTAATTAAGCCTCCAGCCCAGGATTAATTGCATTAAACTCGGCCAATTCAGGCTGCCTGGAAGCAAATCAAAGCTGGCCCGACTGCGGCACAGCGCCGCGCTCCCAGAGCCCCGGCTGAGGCTGGGGGCGGCCGGGGCGGCGGGGGGGCCCCGCGGTTCGGGAGGGGCGGCCGCGTGGGCGCCGGGGCGGGAGCAGCCGCTCCGCCGCGCCGGGCGCGCCCCGCTCCATGCGGTACTTACCTTCTAGAATTAGAGCCTTAATTTTTATCCCTGCGCTGAGCGCTTGAGAAGCTGCGGTTAAGCCCGTTTAAAGGGGCTTTCTTCGGGCTCGGCAAATGGTTGGGGGGGGGGGGGGAAGGAGGCACTTGGCTGGAAAAGGGCCCAAAGCTGATTTTCCCAGGGGAATGTCAGCTCCAATCGGCTCCGGCCGCGCGGGGAAGGGAGCGGAGGCAATGCGGATGCTCTGCTTTAATCGGCTTTGACCCGAGGCTGTAAATAGGCCAATTGCCCGCGCGGCGCTCGGGCGAGCGTGCGGGGCACGGCTTCATTAGCCGAGCCGCGGCGCGGTGATTACGGAGGCGCCGGCAGCTTAGCGCCGGCACGGGGCTCGGCCACCCGGCGCCGAGGGGCCGCCGAGGAGCCCCCGGCCGCCCCACGGGCCGCGGCGAGAGGTCGGAAACCGCTTTGCACCCCAGGTCCAAAAGGATTGCAAGGGCCCCGCATCTTTTTGGGTCTTCTGGACCCTTTGCCGGGCCGTGGGCTCCGCTCAGCCCCGCCGGGGCCCTGCAGGAACGGGGTTTCTGCATGGGGGGAGGCGGGCTGCTGCTTTTTACCTCCTCATGAAATATGGATCGCTCCCTCTTAAGCAAAAAGGATTTCCTTCCCCTTTGCTTTAAAGCCAAATCTGAAATATTTATCCCCCCGCTCTCTGCCACCTCTCGTCGATGCGAGCTCACCGGTGCACCGAGACAGGCCCCTGCAAAAAAAAAAACACATCGGCCCGGCAAAATGAGTGAGAAAAAGGGAGAGCGCTGCCTTTGCCGGCGCGGCACCGCTGCCGTTCCCTGGGCCCGGCTCCCTGGGAGCTTTGCCTCCGCTTCCTGCAGCTCCGCGCTCCCCTCTCTGCCCAGCCTGGCTCTCGGCTACCACCAAACCCCCCAGGAGATGCGAAATCTCGCCGCAGCCTCAGCCCCCCCCTCGCTCAGGGTTTCCAGCATCTGCTTCCACCGTTTGCTCTCTTTCCCCCCCTCGCTCGCTCCCCGCCGTCTCCGGGCTGCGGGGGGCTCGGGCGCTCGTGCGGGGCCGCCGCCGGGGCGGGGGCTCTTCTGCCGTCGCCCCGTGCTGATCTCCCGGGTCGCGGGAGCCGGGCCCTGTCCGTCCGACGGCCGAAGCATCTCGTCCCCGCGGAGATCACCCCTCCTCTTGGAACAGCGCGCGTTCCCCGAGGCTCGCGGCTCGCCCGCCGCCGCCGGCGCAGCGCAGCCCGACTGCAAATCTGTCACTTCTTGTTCCGCTCTCTCAGCCCGCGCGAGGATCTCTGTAGCGGCGAACGAACGGGCTGGGCAAAAGCAGCTCTGCAGCTTCCCCAGCGTGGCAGGTGTCTCGGGAAGCTGAAAGCTGTCACTTAAAATTACCACGGGCCTTGTCGTGCTGACGGAGCCCTTTCTTCCACAGCCTTTGGCTTTGCGGCTGCTTGCCAACGCGCGCTATTAAGACCCGGCATGGAAAATCAGCCCGAGCCAGCCAGAGCATCGCGCGATCGTTGCTCATAGGGCAGAGAACAACCCTTCGAATGATTTGCTCTGCTTCTCTGTGCAGATCCAGCTAGGACCCCAGCACGACCCTCGGCGTGCAGCCGCGCGCCGGCACGGGGAGCGGGGCTGCTGCGGCGCTGGGGCTCATGCTGCCAGGGCCTGACGGCTGCTTACGGCTCTCCAAAGCCCGCGGAGGTGGAGAAGGCCCATGGCAGGGCCGGGCTGTGCCAGGGCAGAGGGGAGGCAGCCCTGCACCGGCTGCTCCACCGCGGCGCTGCAAAGAAGCTGATTCCGGGTATTTTGCCCCAGACTCGATAGGGATGAAAGCTCGGCGGCACCAGGAGGAGCACAGCGTTCGCAAGGCTTCCGGAGGAGACAGCATGTGACTTTCTAAAGCCTCCCGAGATGTTTCGCCTCTCCACCTTTAATCACGCCGTTATTACTTTAATAAAGGGATGGGAGGTGAGCGCAGAGGCAGGGAGGCCCTGCCACGGACAGCAGCGCCGAGGTCGGCCTGGGAAATTACAGTCCCGCAAACTGAGCCTGGCGCTGCGGGGTGCTCAGGTCAGCCCGGGAGCCCCGCAGCAGCAGCGCCGCGAGCTGAGCGCAGCACGCGCCCGCTGCCGTGGCGCCGGCGCGGCCGGGACAGGGACCCGCGCCGCGGCCTGCTGCGGCCCTGCGCCGGGCAGAGCTGGAAGGGGGAATAAAACCGCCCAGGGGAAGGGCAGAGCCTGGGAGAAGCGCCCCAGGTCTCCTCGGTCCCGGGCGCTAGCCAAGCCACGCTGCCAGTTGGCAAGGACGGGTGCAGCCTGCCCGGAGGTGTTGCGGGGCGAGAGGTGCCGGGGCTGCTCGGAGGAAGGGGATGGGGGGGAGACGATGCGGGGACCTTGCCCCGGCAAGGGGCCGCGGCGCTGCTGCAGGGGGGCCGGGGGTTTCTCCTCCGGCCGGCGCCGAGCGCTGCCGCTCTCCCTCCCCGGCCGGCTCCCGGCAGCCGCTAAGCCTCCGGTGCAAAGTAAGGCTTAGCTTAGCTCAGCAGCTCCCGAGCTCCCCGGCCAAAATTGATTCAGCTGCCATCACCGCTCCCACCCACCTACCCACATGCAAATAAGCCCAAATGTCAAGAGTAATAGCTCTGGAGGAGGAGGAGGAGGAGGAGGAGGAGGGGAGGGGAGGGAGGCTTCCCGGGCTCTGCGGCACAGCTCCCAGCCGTGCCGTGCCGTGCAGTGCTGAGGCTCGCCTGGAGCGTGGCTGAGTCAGAGCCCCGCGGCCCCCAACGCGGCCCCTGCCCAAGGGCGACGGCGGAGGCACCCCCAGCCCCAGCTCGGCCCCGGCCCCGGCTCGCTGCGGCTGCCGGCGGGAGCCCGCGCTGCACTGCGGCCCCGAGGGCCGGGGCCGGAGGCGAAGCCTGGCCGGCGCTGGGCCGCTGCCCGGCTCCGCGGCGCGGCGCCCGGGGCTTTGCCCGGGTCGGGGGCCGGCCCGGCACCTCCGAGCAGGTGCTGCCTGGCGGGAGATCGGATTCTCTGCAACTTCTTCAGCCCAGCGCGAGGCCTCCCAGCTGCGGCAGCTTTACACCAGCCCAGTGCCGCTGGCTCGCTCGTCGGGCAGCCCGGGGCCCCGGGCGCGACGCGGGACGCGCGGGCGGCGTGCTGAGCGCGCCGGGACTCTGCCCGCTCGCCCGGGCTGGGCGCCGGGCTCGTCAGCCCCGCGGCGGCACGCCGGGCACGGGGAATAAGCTCCCTCCTCCCGGCTCCGCTCAAAGCTGCTTAAGGGCGATCGGATCTCGGGGATTTGCCTCCCGGAGCGCCCAGCTGGAGGGGCAGCTCGGCTCGCCCCGGGCCCAGAGGCCTCCTTCCCACCCCGCCGGGCGGGTGGAGGGTCTCCACGTCCCCAGCCGCCTCCTCGGGGACCCCCCCGCCCCCCCCGGGGCTGCCTTGCTCCGGTGCTGCCACGCCGTGGGGGGGCAGTTTGCAGCTGGGGCTTTGCGGGACGGATGGACGGACAGACCCCACGCCGCAAGCACCGCATGCCGTCCCCCGGGCACATGCTGCCCCTCCCCGTTACCGCAATTAGGGGGCCGGGACGGCATCGCCCTCGCCAATGGCCTCCCCCCCCCCCCGCCCGGCGCCCTGCTGCCGGGAAAGGGGCGCGGAAAGCTCGGTGCTGCGCAGCCCCCCGAGCCGGCGCAGCCGGCGTTTCGGCCGCCCCCCGCGCGGCCGCCGCTCACCGTCCAGCCGCCGCCGTCGGTGCTCATGTCGCAGTAGACCTGGAAGCCCGAGGGGTGGTGCGTGGGGAAGATGGAGTAAACCCCGTCCTCTTGCTGGCCGCTCGCGTAGACGTCGAAGCAGTCCCGGGGCCGGGAGCCTGCGGCGCACCGGGGGGGGAGGTTGGTTAATTAATAATTAGCTCGTTCAGCGCCGCAAGGTTTCTCCCGGGCGCCCGACGGCGCTGCCGGCCCCGCGCCGGCCGGCCGTCGCCCGCGGGCTCCTCCGAGGCGCCGGCGGGAGGGATTCGGGCCCGCGCGCTCTTAGCCGAGCCGCCCGCGAGGCGCTTTAACGCGGGACGCCGGGATGCGCCGGCGCCCGCCTGCGCCGGGCTCTCACCGTTGGAGCAGCCGCGGGGCCGCGCGCCCCGCGCCGGCACTCTCTGCAGATCGGCCTTGAGCCGGGGCCGGGCCGAGCCGCGGTCTCGCTGCAGCGCCTCGAGGACGTCGCTCACGGAGCTCGCCAGCCGGGCCACGTCGCTCTGGCTCTCCGAGAGCAGCTGCGGGCGGGGAGCGGGGACGCGCGGGAAGCGGGTGAAGCGCCGCTGCCGCTGGCGCCCGCCCGGGCACGAGGATGCTCTGCCCGCGCCCCGCGGTCCCGGCCCGGCGCCCCGGCACGGCAGGGCTCCCCCGTGATGGGGAGCAGGCCTGGGGGCGCGCGGGTCACCGCGGTCCCCTGCGGGCCGGCATCCGGGGGATAAAAACCCCCTCCGGAGGCCGGGATTGCTCCAGAAATAGCCGCGTCCTGAGGCGGCCGCCGGCTCGCGGGCTTCCCCCGAGGCGACCCGGGCAGAGCCGGGGGCAGGCCAGGCGGCGCGGGCACGCGCCGGCATCCCCGGGACACGCTCCGCGCCCGCCCTTCCCGCGCCGCACGGAGGCAGAGGAGCCCGGGGAGAGCCTGGATGGAGCCGAGCAGCCCGCAGCCCTCCGGCCCCGCCAGCCCGTGCCAGGAGGGACCCCCCCCTGGGAATCGCTCGCCCAGCGGGCCAGGTAACCACTGCAGCGCGGCTCCCGGGCTGGGAAGGTTTGGGGATGGCGGAGAAGGTGATCCAGAGGGGCAGTTTGCCACCAGGGCTCCTCGCCCATTCCTGAGCAAAGCAGGGAGAGGAAAACCCCTTGGGAAGGTCCCAAGAGTGCAGAGCCTCCGAACTAGACCCGGAGCAGGGCGGGGGGCAGCCAGGCTTTGCAACTTTAAATTTCCAAGCCTGAAAAAATCACTTTAAACTCAGCGCCTCTCTCCTGGGGGTCTTTCCTGGGCATTGCAACAAGGCCGGGGACCAGCAGCGGGCCGAGGCTGCGGGAGCCGTGTCGTCCCGGGGCAGAGCAGACCCCGGGACACCTGGGGCCCTGCACCCACCTGGATGAGCCTGCCCTGCTCGCTGTGCAGGGCGCTGAGCTCCTGCCCCACGGCGCTGTGCCCTTTCTTGAGGCCGTCGCAGTCGGCGCGCAGCTGGGCGGCGTGCGCCAGCAGCTTGGCCACCTCGTCGGCCACGGTGGCCAGCAGGGCTCTCTGCTGCCCTTTGGCGGCCTTGGCCTCGGCGTCGTGCTCGCTCAGGGCCCGCAGCACGGAGGACTGGAGGCCCTCGAGGCGCGTGAAGCTGCCCGCCTGGTCGGGGCAGTTGGGGTCGATGAAGATGTTGATGCGGGAGCTGTCGGCCTTCTGGATGGTCACCAGGGCGTTGGCCTCCTCGGGGTTGGTGCTGATGACGGGCGGCGACTCCGTGACGGGCGTGTGGTAGTGGTTCATGAAGAGGATGGCCCCGGTGACCGTCACGGCCAGCAGGACGGCCACCGAGAGCAGCACGGTGCACAGCACGTACCCGCAGCTCATCCTCTGGGGACACAGAGACACGCGGCGTCCGGCACCGCCGAGCCCGCCCGGCGCCCGGCGCCCGCGCGGCCCGGCTCGAGCGTCCTGCACCCCCTCGCGGCAGCGCCCGCGGCCCGGGCAGAGCGTCCCTCCCGCCCGGCGCTGCCACCGCGGCTCCTTCCCCTGCCGGGAAGCCGGCACGGAGACGCGCTGTCTGCTCCGAGCCGCGGGCGCGCCGCGGCCTCGCCGGCGGGGAGCGCACGGCGGCAGCGCTTCGGCGACGCTGCTGCCCGGTGCATTGCCGAGGGGGACGCGGCGGGGGGATGCCGATGCGCCCAGCTTCCAGGGGATGCAGACGGGGCTGGGATTTGGGGGCCGGGGGGGGGGGTCACTCGCACGGCCTTGGATCTGCAACCGGATTACCCCGGGGGCACCGGATCCGGCAACGAGATAGCGCGCTTCCGAGGCCGGGAGGGGACGCGGGGATGGACGGGACCGGGAGACGGGTCCGAGAACGGGAACAGTGCGGCGGCCGCGGGCTCCCGCTGGTTTTATTCAGTGCGGTGATGCTCAGCCGGAGCCCCGGGAGCAGCCCTGGTGCCTGGGGAGGCGCGAGCGGAGGCTAAGGGGGACGTGGCCGCCGGCACGCTCCGAGCTGGGCGCACGGGGCGGCCAGAAACCCGGGGAGACGAAGGGGCCACGGGAAGGGGCTCGTGGCAGAGCAGCAGGCAAAAGGGACCGGCAGGCTCGAGGAGAGCCGCTGCCGTCCCAAGCGTCCCGGGAACCCGCTCCGAGCGTCTCCCCGCTCCGGGGAGCGGCGCGCTCCCATCCCCCTTGGCCGCTTCCCCCGCTCTTGGAGCCCCCAGGCACGCTCCGGTGCCTCCCGGCCGGCGGACGGCAAAGGTCCCCGAGCCCCGGGAGCGTCTCCACCAGCCGGGCCGGCCCGCGGGCTGCCTGCAGGATGGCGTCTTCTCCTTGCAAAGCACGAAGCGATGCCGTCAGCGCGCAGGGAGCCGGCTCCCGCCCCGCCGCATTAGCGCCCCGTCCCCGCCGGCTGCCTCCCCTTTCCATTACACCTGCAGGACAGAGGCTGTGATTTCCCCTGACCCCGGCCACGGCGGCTGTCACAAGGAATCGCGGGGCTGGGCAGAAAGCTGCCGATTCGGAGAGACAAAGACGACTTTCTCCGGGAACGAGGAGAAAATTGCTGCATCTGCAAAGATTTCCCCGGCCCGGTCCGTCCCCTCCTGTGCACATCGATCGGGAGTGACACCTTCCTTCAAGCACCCTTCATTCACGCTCCGGTGACCGTTTGCATTAAGGAGACCCCGGCTGTGGCCGCCGGGACCCGCCGGCTGCCGCCGCAGCTCCCCCGCGCGCCCCGGCAGCCGCGGCCGCCTCGTCCCCCGGGCCCGAGGCCAGGCGGGAGGGGAGAGCGGCGCCGGGCTGCACCCACGGGTGGGCGGGTGGGCAGGCCGCCGGGGACCACCTTAACGAGGGCCAGGGCCCGCGTGTGCATTGAGAGGGAACGTCAAAGGCAATGAGGGAAGCTTTCAGCAAGGAGCCGGGTACCGGGCTCGCTCCGCGCTCAGCAGGCACGATGCCCCCGGCCCGAGGGAGCCTGCGGCACCGCCGGGGGCGGCGGCGACCACCGGGATGCCGGGTCTCATCCCGGGAGCAATTTTTCTGCATGGGAATTGAGGGGGAGCAGCAGGATGTTGGCAGATGAGGTGGAAAATCCCCATAACTCGACAGTGGGGGGACGAGGCAGCCCCGCGGGCGGTTTCCGATCCGCAGCGCGAGCGCAGGCGGCCCCGCGGCCCCTCTCGAGCCTGCAGAAGTCCCTGCCTGCAGCGCGCACGCAGCCGGCGCCGGCCGAGGGACCGGCTTCGGTAAGCAGAGCACCACGCGGAGACGACGCTCCGATTCCTGCGGCCAGACAAATCCCAAATGGGCTTTAACACGCCAAGATCCTGCAGTTTTGCCCAGGAGTTGCGTTCATCCACGTGCCCGTGCCGCTGCCTCCCCGTCACTCCGGGGCGAGGGGGACGAGCTGCGGAAGGATCCCCTTAGCAGGTAACCGCCTCTCCTTGCCACGGGGAGATGCTGCTTCACAACAGCTTTCCGAGTCCCCCAGCATTTCCCTGGCAGGTTGTTACCTGGCAACCTGCAGTGGGGAGAGGAGAGAAACCGGGATCCATCGGCACCAGGAACCTCCCAACCAGCTGAAGTTAACGGCGGTGCCCCATGAATCCTGCTGCATGGCAGCGCCTGGCCTCTCCGAACGCCTCGGCCACACGTGGTCCTGCCCCACCGAGGCTGCACCCGTCGTGATGCCAGCGGTTCCTGCTGCCTATTGCATGGCCTTGAGCTCATGGGCTTCCTTCTGGGGCTTTCGACCAGCAGAGTGGTGTGGTCTCCTGGCTCTGTGACGGCCACCACAGCTACTGATGTTCTCCCTGCCACCGGGCTGGAGGTCCTGATGTCTCATATTGCTTCTTCCTAAAGAGACCAGGTTTCTTCCCCACCAGCAAGGCCAAGAGGTGCTTGAGAGGAGCAGAGCTGCACTTGCCAATCTGCTCTTGCTGCTGGGGCCAGGCTGGAGAAGTTCTGGTGGTGGGTCCCTGCAGTGCTGGCACATCATGCTGTTTCCTTCAGCTACTCTGAGTGCTCAAGCTCTGCTCCTTGGTGGAGCACAGAAGCACACTCAGGAAGATGGGCACTTCTCCTGCCAGCCGACATGGAGGAAAGGAGACAACTGAGGTTTACCAAATGGAGGAAACAGTTCTCTCCCTGTCGCGATGGTTGTTTGGAGGGCAGCAGCTCCCGCGTTCTTGTCGAGGGCTCCGAAGCCCAGCCATGCATACCAATCCCTGGAACCGGGGGCCTCAGATTTGATGTCTGATGGTCAGAGAGCCAGGTCTGAGGAGCAGTCACAGTGGATTATCTCTTTTCCAGACTGTGCCTTCAGAGCCGTTGCTGGCAGATGGGCAGCAGTAGAGGCGAGGCAGGAGGAGGCCAAGCCAAGCTCTCCAATTTCACAGGCGCATGTGGCCACCCAAAAAAGAAATCCTAGAGCCCACCCAGACCCACAGAGGCAGGTTTGGACAAGGGATCCTGCTCCTTTTCAGCCATAGCTCTGAAAGGTTCAGAGCACCCTGGAGAGCCAGCTCAAGCAAAGAACAAAAGCTCCTCCACCCCCATCCTCCATCAGCCCTTCAGGGCCTCTCTACACTTGGCCATCCTACCCTGTGGTGCAGGGACCCCATGGCATGGACAACCGCACAGGCTGCTGCATCCTGAGGTATGGGTCTCAGTACCCCCAATACCCGTCATCACTCCACCGCAGCCAAGCACCCCTGCCATGCTCCTCAGCCAGGGCACGTGAGCAGCCAAGCCGGGTGCTGGCAGACAGCAGCTCCGGTGCACCCACACCCACAGCATGAAGCTGGCTTGTCCTGGGGCAGAGCCAAATGCTGGCTGCAGCCATGGGACCACGGATGGAGAGCGGTGGTGGGAGAAGCTGAGCAGTACCATGGGAGATGCTTTTCAAGAAGGAAGTGCCCTTTGCTGGTGCCAGCGGAGCTCCTCTTGGCAGCTCACGAGCAGAAAGGGCAGGCTCCCCTTCAGCAAGCAGGGCTGCCAGGGCAAGCTCTTTGCCGTGAGACCGCAGGCTGCGGTCATGGGGCAGCCGTGTGTGCTCTCTCCCTGAGCCATGCCCCCTGCCAAATACGAACTGGGGCCTGGGCTGTGCTTCTGAGGCAGATGGACACTGGTTTGCACCACCCGGACTCAGCTGTTGGGGCAATCTTTAGCCTTGCTCCCCTCTGCCTTATTGCTGTGGTCTATCTGGCCCCAGGTTAGCAGGGGCCAGTCACGGACACCCCCTCCCCCCAGCCCTTCCTAGCTCCAGAGCTGCTCAAGCAGCTCATTTTGCATCACAGCTGGTTGCCCTGCTCTGCCTCACTTCCACCCCCAGGGTTGAAGCATCTTCTTTGCTCCAGCCCCTTCTTCAGCAGGCAGCCTCCCTTGCTGTCCAGCTCTACTGCTCAACAGCCTTGTGCAGGGCTGCAAACTACACGTCCCTGTTTATTCTCGGGCTGCAGGGCTGTGCTGGGGATGTGTGCCGGTACAGTTCACCCGCCCTCCACCCGACCTGCTCCCCACCTCGTCCTGGAGCCTACCAAAACACTTTGTGTGTGCCCCTCAGGCGCAGGCGCAGCACAGATTAATTGAGCCTCCTATTCTCATTACCTACTCTCCTCGGTAATCCAAAGCCTGCCTAGCTCTGCTCCTACACTGCAAAACACTTCGTGATGTGGGGAGAGGAGATGAATGCAGACGGTGCTCTGGCCAGAGCTCACTGGTTGTGGGTCAGCCTGCACACTGACTTGGGGGGTGGTTCCAGAGGAGTCTACAGGAGCTGAAAGCCCAGCAGAAAGCGGGCACTAAACACTGTCTCCTTTGCAAACCCCAGTCTTGAGGAACAGCCTGTTCCTGGGATGTGCTGGGCAGCCCGGCATGGGTGGTGGGGCTGGGCCCACCCTGCCCAGCCTGTCCTCAGGCGGTACGCGAATGCAAGGCGCTCAGGCTGAGCTTGGCTGGCCTGGGACATTGGCAGCTTGGCTGTAGCTGGACAGCAGTGCTCGGGCTCTTGCAAGGATGGGCTGTGGTGTTAGTGAGCCGGCTCCGCAGGGAAGAGGAGATGAGAGCAAGGTTTCTCTCTCTCGAGGTCGGCGCATGCTGTGCTGCTCGGGGTGAGCATCCCCTCTCCAGCAAAGCGAGGGGAGCCCGAGCACTGGTCAGGCAGATGTGCCACAGAGGGAGAAAAGTGCTCAGAAAAGGGCATGCAGAAGGGACAAATCAAGCAGACATCTGATTTCTGCTGCAGGGTCCCATCCTCTTTGGTGGCAGGGAGAAAATGAAGCGATGGTGCTGGGGAAGAAAGAGAGTGTCTAACTCTCGGGTTGTCCCGGATTCCCTGCCCGGCACGGCAGGCAATGGAGATTCCTGCCGTGTCTCCTGCCTCCCTGGTCTCCTTTCTTTCTTCTTGGCTCTTTCCCTTCACTCAAAGGCTCAGTTGGAGACTGGCTCCCTCGCTTTGTCCTGGCTCTTTACAGGAACGCGCCGGGAGTGCTCATCTGTGCAACACGCAGCCGTGCCTGTGCCCGGAGCGCAGGGCAGCAGTGCGCACTCGCTGCACAGCCTTGCGCGCCCTTGCATGGACCCGCGCTTGGATTCTCACCGGTACCTGCATGCTCGGTTTGAGGTGTTGGCACACGTGCGGTGGCTTGTGCAAACAGGCTCCGGCACGTGCCCAAACACCCGTGCACTGCAATGTATGCTCTGCGAGAGCTTTTCTGCACCTCACCACAAGCCCACTCTGCTCCCCTCCTCTGCTAAACTGGGCAGGCTCCCAGCTGCATTCAGAGAGGGCAAGGTGGCAGAGAGAGTCCATAAATGAAGAGGGATGGCTCTGTCTGCACCGCAGAGTCAACACGCAAAATCCCCTTTAAAAGGTTATTTAAGCCGTTAAAATGTGCAGCAGTTAATCAGAGGCATGTGTGACAGCCCCGGCGTATTTACCCGCTGCCTGTCTAACATGCAGCCACTCAGCTAGAGAATGATGTGACACTCACCGTAAATAAATAAACTAAATAATGCAGGGGGGAATTTGCCAGCAGCCAGCGCACCCGCTGCCGGGGAGGGGGCTCGCCAGCCGCAGGGCTGCGCCGGGGCCCCGGGGGTCGCTCGCGGGGCCCCGCGGGGGCAGCGCCGCCTCCCCCCCCTCCCCGCCCCCCCCCGGGGGAGGCCGCGGCTCGGCGCCGGCAGCCGGCAGAAAAGTTGCTCGGGGGTCAGGGGGCTGCGGCGGGGGAACCCCGGGGCAGCGGCCGCCCGGCGGCTCCCCGCGCCCCGCAGCCGCCCGCCCCCCGCCCGCCCCCCGCCGGCCCGGCCCGGCCCGGCCCGGCTCGGCCCTACCTGCGCCTTCTCCTGCTGCCCGTCCTCAAGGTGCGACGCTCCTCCCATGGTTTTCCACCGGTCGTTGCCCATCGCGCCGGGGCGGGCAGGGGCCCCGCGATCCGCCGCAACTTTCCGCCGCTCGCACAACTCCCCGCCGGCCGCCCCTGCTCGCCCGCAAAACCCCCCCCCCCCAAAAAAAAAAAATCCCCCCCCCTGCACACACCTTCCAACCCCCCCCGAACAAGTCGCCCCAAACGCCCCCAACGCCGCCGCCCGCGCTGCCCCGGCGGAGCCGCCGCGCTGCCCGGCTCGCCGCGGTGGGGAGGGACGGGAGGGAGGGACGGGAGGAAGAGGAGGGAGGAGGGAGGCAGGACACGGGCACGGACACGGGGGTGGATCTTCCCTCCCCGGCAGCCCCGCCTGCCGCCCCCTCCTCCCCCCCGACCCGAACCGCCGGTCGCCCCCTGCCCCGGGCTGGCTCGGCTCGGCCCCCTCCGCCCCCCCCCCCCAGCCCCGGCTCCCCCCCCCGGCTCCTCCCGGCCTCCGGCTCCTCCGGGCTCCCCCCGGCTCCTCCCGGCCCCTCCCGGCCCCCGGCTCCCCCCGGCCACCCCGGCGGCTGCGGAGTCGCTCCGGATCAGCCCCGCCGCGACGCCCGGCGCTGCGCTCCCCTGCGGCCGCCCAGATGTGCCGGCACAGCTGGAGCAGCAGCTGGAGCAGCCGGTAAGGCAGGGGCTGCTCCCGGGCACAGGGTGCCTCCTCCAGCGCTCGCCCCCGTCTCCAGGGGTGCCGACCCGGTGCAGCGCCCAAACGCAGAGGGTCCAGCCGTGCCGCCGGGAGCTGCGGGGCAGGGGCAGGGTTCCCACTCGCGGGAGGCAGGGCGCGAGCAGGGCGAGGGGGGCACTGGGGACGGCCCTGCGACTCTTGTGCCCGCGGGCAGCTGAAGCACTGGGGGCGGCTACAAAACTCGACGCACAGTGGAAAGGAGGTGTCGGGCAGGGGGCGGAGGGAGGCAGCCAGGAGCCCCAGGCCCGTGGGCTCGTGCCCACGCATGCAGGAACACCGGGCACAGCAAGTGGGGCACCTTGCCCAGCCCCCAGTGCTCCTGGTGCAAAGGAGCAGTGCTGCCCCATGGGTCCAGCGGGCCTGCGCCCTGCGAGCTCGGGAGTCTCCGCTCGGGCTGATTTACCATCCCGGCGCTGGGCGTGGATGTGGTTTTCTTTACCATACCTTTGTGGCACCTGTCTTTAATCTTGCGTTTGCACAGGGATGGCACAGCTTGCTGCTCAGGGACTCCTCTCCAAGACTCGCAGCCCGCTTTGGGAAGAGCTTGGCAACATGGTGCCAGGAGGCAGCCGAGCTCTCCGGGGCCAGGAGGGAATCCCAGCCGCTTCGGCTCGAGTGGTGGGTCCCTGTGTGCTTGTTGTGTCCTGGCCAGGTTCAGAGCCCACCTTTGGCCTTGATCCTCCCCCCCCAAGGCTCAGGGCCTCTGTTGCTCTGCTTTTTTGGAAGCAGGAGGCCTTGAGCGCCTGGGAAGTTATTTTAACATAACTCCAAACAATAAAAACTCATCATTAAAAAGAAATGTATCTTGGCTTCATGTGGCCTGGCAGTGCAGAGAGGAGTGATTCAGTGGGCTTGTCAGCCCTCGGTGTTAGGCACGCCGAGCTGAACAACTGGACACTCTCCAAGTCCAGCAACTCATTTTCTGCAGATGGAGCCAGGACCGTACAGTGGGCTGACGTTTAATTTGCAATCCAACCTACCTTGACATAAACCCATAATGTAATCGCGGAGGCACGGCGAGCGGGATGGGCAGCGCGGCCAGCCGCGTGGTGCTGGCAGTGACGGGCGATGCCGGGGTGCCCGGGGCAGTACCGAGCAAGGGTGTGCGTGCCGGCTGTGGCGACGGCCGCGCCGCGGGTCTGGCGCGTTGCAGACCACGTGCGCACGCGTTGCCGGCGTCCCGGGCTCCTCGGCTGCCTCCTGCCCCAGCCTGCCGCCCTCGCGAGCTGGAGGCACCCCGGGAGCAGCGGGGGAGTTAATGTGCGGCATCCCCGGCGGAACTGCGTGCCTAGCTTGTCCCCGCAGCTGTGCTGCGCTTGTGCCGCCAGCAGGCTGCTTGCAGGGCCCGTGCCGTGCTGCTTTCTTCCGAGAGCATCATGTGGCCATTCGCGTCCCCCTGCCTCTCGCGGGGCCGCAGTGAGCGTGGTGGGGACCGGGCTGAGCAGGCTGCCAGGGAGGACGGACATGCAAGCGTGCTGCATGCCCTGCATGGGTGCTGTGCGGCGCAGAGCCCGTGCACCCCTCTCGTCTGCCGCCAGAGGCTCGGCGGTGCCCGGCTGGGTCGCAGGTGCCGTGGGCTGCTCAGCCTTTGCAAATGCCATGGCAAAGGCTTGTCCCCAGGCCGTTCCCCGGGGCCGGCGCCTCGCGGTGCCAGTGCACGGCTCTCCGACCAAGGCCAGTTCCTCCCCGCAGAGGCAGCTGTGATTTTGGGGCCCTGAGGGATGCTCAGGGCTAGCCCTGTCCCTGCTCGTTACTCAGATTCATTAGGCCCCCGTGGAGATGCTGGCCTGGCTTAGAGCTGACTCACCCCGCTTGCCCGGGGAAGGCAGCTAGCGCCGTGCTGTGCCGCATTACCCACCACAGCCCTGCGTGGCCGGAGCCGCGGCGCAGGGATGGCGGCCCCGAGGAGGGGACAGGGCAGTGGCTGAGCCCCGCGGCTGCAGCACCGTCCGGAGCCAGGCAGCCCCGGTCCTGTGCCGTGGCCTTCAGGCAGCCCCGGTGCTGCGCGGGCACGCACCGGGTCGTGCAGGCTTGCAGCTCCTTCGCTCTCCTCCATGCATGCTCCTAATGTGGCTGGCTATATTTAGCCTCAAAAATTTCATCTTAGAAAGCCTCCTCGGGCAGGGAAAGCTGGCCCCGATGACATTATTAGTCCATCGTGCAGTGCGGGTAAGGACAGCGAAGGCAGCCCGGCGGCTGCGCGGGAGCGTGCCCAGGGCGCCGGGACGGACCGCGGTGCATGGGGCGGCCGCGCTGGCGGCGCCTCGGCCGGGCGGGAAGGGCGTACCTGCCCGCAGCCCGGTGGCACGCATCGGTATGGAGAAGGAGGGGGATGATTCACGTCTCGGGGTGAGAACGGGAGAGCCGCTGACGCGGGGAGGCCGGGCGGGCGCTGCGGCTGCGGTGCCGCGGGAGCCGCAGCGCCCGGCAGAGTCGCCTCTGCCCCGGCGCACGCCTGCCGGCTCTGCCGAGGGGCCCGGCACTGCCTGGGGGCACTGGATGACTAAACTGATCTGGGATCACATCCATGCACTAAAATAAGTCATCTTCTGTTGTTTTCTTTTTTTCCCCTCTTTTCTTCTCTTTTAAGACACCGACTTCCCTCTTGCAGCTCAAGACGGCGACTGGCACCGTGACACCCGGCGCTGGGCAGGGGCTCGGCTCGCGGCGCTGCTATTTGCCGCTAGCGGTGCGGGGGACGGGGAGGGCGAGCAGGCGGCCGGGAGCCCGTGGCCTCCCCGCGTAGCGGGCGCCCGCTTTTCTTGGAAGCATGCCCTGCAGCCGGCGAGTCGTCGCCGCGCACGCACGGCGTCAGACAGCATCATAATATTAATAACGGAAGGGCAGCGCCTTCAAAGATCTTCGCCCCTGCGCCGCACGGCTGGCGAGAGCGCTGAATGCAAAGGAGGCGCGTGAGCCTCATCCCAAGCAGCCGCCGGGGAGAGCACCGGGGCGTCCGCCCGGCCCCGGCGGGTCCGCGTTTAACCCGCTTGGGAATGAGGAGCAGCGCTCGCGGGCGCTCTCTTTGCTCCGAGCCGGTGGGGGGGGGGGGAGCCGTGCTGCCGGCAGGATCCCAGTGCCCCGCACCGGCTCCTGCCTCGCCACGCACAGAGAAACCCCCAGACCCTCCGCGGCCGAGAGACCCGCTTGTGCGCCTTCCCCCCCCCCTCCGCCCACAACCCCGCTCGCTTTTTCTCCGCTGCGGCGGAATATCGATTTGTCGTAATCCACTGTTTCTGGGAGCCGCTGGCAGCCCCGGAGGGGCCGGGATTCGGCGCCCGCTCGCGCCTCTGCCCGGCTCGGCGAGCCGCGGCGCGGGAGCGGGGCCTCCCCGGCCGAGGAGGGCAGCGGAGAGCGGGGGCCGCCCGGGGAGCCCGGCAAGGCGCCGGGAGCTCCCGACTAATCGTTACGTTTCCAGCAGAGGTGGTTACGAGTCCCAAAGCAAAGAGCAATAACGCCAGAGTTTATTGCGAGAGATTAATTCAGCGGCTTAATTGAAAGCGCGGGAGCAGCTCAGGAAAGCGGCGCCGGGCGCCGTCCGCGGGGAGGGGGCGGTTCGGCCCCGCGCCGCGCGCCCTGGGCGCTTCCCGGCGGCTCTTCCCGGGAGAGCGGCGGGGAAAGGCCGAGCGCGAGCCGCTGCGCTCCTCCCCGCTCCTTGCACTTCCCTACTAAATAAATCACCGCTTTTCTTCGGGAAGTGGCGCTCAAGTAGCTTTCCTCCTGACCTCGCCGTAAAAATAACAACGCCCTTGGAAGCGTAAAGTCGGAGCGGGAGAAAGGGTGGCACCCGGCCGCAGCGCAGCGCCCGGCAGGCCTAGAGCGGCTCTCCGTTATCTTTGCGGTTACCACCTCGGCTAGGATCGGCAGTACATCCCTGGTTTGCTTTTAGGGTTCAGAAGGCTGTGGGGAAAAAAAAAAAGCTGGAAAAATAGTATTTTCTTTTGTTTGAAAGATAATATTTGATGTGAAAAGAAATGTTTTTTTAAAATTGTCTAGGAAATCTGTCCAAAGATCACGTGCCCCTGAAAAGGATAGATCACTTCTCTTAGTTTAATGCCTTTTCTTGTG
This sequence comes from Rhea pennata, assembly GCF_028389875.1. Taxonomy (NCBI): domain Eukaryota; kingdom Metazoa; phylum Chordata; class Aves; order Rheiformes; family Rheidae; genus Rhea; species Rhea pennata. The sequence continues at coordinate 9,508,893 of NC_084680.1, forward strand.
CTTTATCTGAAGTCATAAAATCACTGAATTGAAATTTTAAAGGTGGGGGGAAGAGAGGAGAATATCTGGAGGGTTTGTGGCTGTTTCTATTTTCTTGTTGCCAAATAAAATACAATTAAAGCAACATTTTATATGCCAGCCAACATAACTAACATTGCTTTTCTGACGGCACTTTTTTGTGTCAGCCAATGAAAATAGCTGCTATGGGATTACTCGCCGGCATCCAGCCCCCGTGGCTGGAGGGGGGATTCGCAGCAGCAGCATTTGAGGACGAAACAGAGGGATTTGGGTCCCGCTCTAAGTGGAAATCTCCGTGGCTCTTATCGGCAGAGGCGGCCCGCAGCGCTGCTCTGCCTTCCCGGCGTGACGCTCGCTCCAAGGGCGCTCTCGGGGGCTCTTTGCAAGCACCCAGCAGCTCCCAGTTCTCCCAGTTCTCAGCAGCGATTCCTGGTGGGGTCCAACCCCCAGCACAGCCCCTGGCCAGGGATGGGAAATTCGTCCCGGCCCCCCGCACCACCTTTGGGGCGGCCCCGGCTCGGTTCAGTCCCGGCGGGGGGAGCAGCAGCAGCTCGCCGCCGCCCTGCGGCTCGGCAGCCGCCTGCACCCAAATCCCTGTGGAAATGGGATCAGGGCACCGTCCGCCACGAGAATATTAAATCAGACCCAGAGCCCAGGCTGGAGCGACGCGCTCTGGAGTATAAGGCCACAGCAGATCGCTTTATGGGTTCTCTCTCCTGCTTTGAAGCCAAAGGTATCACAGCAACGTCTGGTTTGTCACATTGGACCCTCTCCTAGCGGTGCGGGGGGAGAAAGCAGGGAGAGCGGGAGGCAGCCCCTGGCCAAGGCTCTGAGCACTTGCAGCTCATCACAGTGACGTGCTCTCAGGGAGCTTTGCTGCTTCCGATGAACAGGCTCGGAAAGAGCTTCAGACGCAGCTCGTGGAGCAGCAGCCAGATGCCCCAAGCTCATGGGCACCTCCCTGGCCTCACTCTTGCTCTGGCCCTGCGTGACCAAGGTTTCGGGGAACGGAGGCCAAGGAAGTCACTTAGCAAATGAGCTGTAATGGGCTCCCATGTCCACCCTGGGTTATCGGTTTAGCATGGTATCCGGTTGGGGTGACCATCTGGTACCGTCTGCCACCGGCTTAGCCATCATTGATCCTCCTCGTGAGGGACACCAGCAGGACTCATGTCTTGCATAGGCTATTGGGGAAAGGGGAGGAGATCAAAGTTTGCTCCTGGCACCCACACAGGTCTAGAGGAAAAGTGGAGGAAGGGCTGTAGGAGCAGCCATGCTGGGCACATCCCAAACAGAGAAGGTCCAGGAATCATGGTGGAGCAGCTCCTGCCACAGTGGGGATGGATGGACAGACAAGTGGATGGATCAATGGAGGGATGGGCAGATGGATTGGATGAAGGGTTGGACAGATGGATGGGCAGCCCTCTGCCCAGTTAGAGTAGGGAAGCAGGGAAGGGCAAACAGATGAGACTTGTTAGCAGATGAGGTAGCCTCAGGTTATGCTAACAAGCCCATTAGGGGGACTTATAAGGGGAAGGTGGCAGGTTGGTAGGGGAGGCTGCTGGTTTTAACTGAGATGTTGCTTTTTGGGACAGGAGGGCCTAAGTGCTTGCTGGTTAATTAGAAAGGCTTGGAGGAGGACTGTGCTGGTTGGTCTCACTTGTGAGCAGTCCTAATGTGACGAGCAATTAGGGACTTTGAAGCTTTTTAGCTGGAAGCATTAAGCTAGTGATGAGCTTGATAGGGGAAAGAGGCTTTCTGGCTGTGCCAGAAACCTGCCAGTCCATGGCTGACCTGGCTGTTCCTTGTCCTCATCTCCAACATTGAGGATATGGGTGAAGCGTGAGCCCTGGGGACAAACACAGCTTGGCAGACAGATGTGCTGGGTCACTACTGTCCTTCAGCTTCTGTGTGAGGCCATGAGCTCCTGCCTGAGTGTGAGTGAAGGTGGGATGTCTGTTTTTGCTCCTCTGTCAATTATTGAGACAATAGGGAGATGATTGACTCCAAAATAGGTGTGCATATTTTCTCTTTGTGCACTAGGTCTTGAAAGGGTGCAAGCAGAGAGGATGGTGACTGCTGTCCTGGCTATCGCAGCTGGAGTGGCTCAGCTGGCTGCACGTGGAGGTCACAGTCCCTGGCCAAGGGTGTACCCAGCTGTCCAGGTGCTGAAGGTGACATGCTTCCATGTAGGAACATCTGTTCTGGGGTGATGCTCCTGCCTCCTCCTACCTCGCTGCCCTGGTGCTGGGACATGGCTTCTCCCCCCAGCTCCCCAGTGGGGAGCCCTAACCTGGATGTCACCACAGGGGTGTAAACCCAAACGCTGTGTGAGGAAATCAAAATCTGCCAGCTGAGTCTCTGCCCTCCCTCTTCTCCCTTCTGTCCTGCCTTGGCCTAGCTTCACGCTCTGCTCGGCGGTGGCCTGCCCCAACGTGGTCTAGTTGGCATCGCTTGCACTGAGTTTATGGCAGTGTTAATTAAACGCTCTCTGCAATCAGCGCTGCTCGTGACCCCGCTTCCCGAGCCGAGGCTGTGCGGTAACGTGCCATCGCTGAGGCAGAACGCGACTGTCGCTGTTCTGGGGAATTTCTAGCAGAGATTTACTTATCCCAGGCCTCCCATTTCTGCTTGGTGACATTTCGCAAAGTTCAGGTTTACAAAATAAGGCAGCACAAAAAGAGCCGCTCCGGACATTGTCGACGCTGCACGTGCCGCTTTCTGCTGCGCAGGATCCTCGTCCCGAGCGTGGTGCGGAGCGCCGGGTCTCGCGGCCCGGGGCAGGCGCTGGCCCGGCACCACGCAGCGGTCCGAGGGCGAGCGTCCGTCCTGCGCGGGATGGCGGGGCAGCTCTGGGGCAGCGCTGATGGAAACGGAGCACCCACCTCTCCCCCCGCCTCCAGCACCAGCGCGGAGGAGCCCGGGGGAGCGGGAGAGGCGGCAGCGCGATCGACCCGACGCCCCGGAGGACGCGGCCCAGGCCGTCGCGGGTGGGAAGGTAGCACAGCCACCGCTGTTCTGGGGTGTAATTCGGAGTGCTCAGCTGCTCCGCTTTTAACTGTGTGTGCGCTGAGAACTGGCGTGGCTGCAGCACTGCCCGCAGAGCCCTGCACCAAATCCCTGCGGGCTTTGGAGGTGGAGCGAACAGCTGAGCTGAACAGCCAGGGAGAGCGTGTTCAACCTGGGCATCGTGGTCAGCTGTGGTCTCTTCCAAGCAGCATAACCCAGGCAGTGACCTAAAACCTGGCCCTCTTCTCCATTTTCTTGGATGGGAGCTCTCCAAGGAAGACCTCACCTTACCCAGTGCTACCGCAGGGATAGCTCATGCTTTTTTTGGGGGGGGAAAACCTGCTTGCAACCAAGCACGTGCCTCTCTTGTGATACCAGCCTGGCTACAGATCCCCTCTGTGTCCATCGCTGCTAGAGGTGTGCAGAGACAGATGAGTCCTTCTGGAATGTGGCTGCTTACCCCTCTGCAAGGGAGATGATGGGAGAGGTGACGGATGGAGGGGACGGTGCACAGCAGAGGAAGGGAAGGTTACAAGTTACCTACAGGCAACTTGCTGGTTGCAACAGGAGGCTTTGTGTTGCTGGAATTTACCATCTGGCACAGAGGTAGTTCAAGTTTCTCTGCTCTTGTCACCACCTTGGCCTTCAAATGTGGCTGAGGGAACACAGGAGTTGGACTTATTGACCAGCTCTGGCCTGAACACCACTGCCAGAGCTGCAGGCCATGGGAGAAAAAAACCAAGCAGGTCCTGGCTGCCCCGAGGAATCCTCTCCTGGCTCCCCCTTGCTGCGGATGATGGAGAGGCACCGCTGACGCTCCGGATCCGCCCCCACGCCCAAGCACCCCTTCAAACACCGGCTAAGCTCTGCGCCAGCCGCGCTCCTCGCTTCGGGCCGGGGGAGGAAAGCGGGGTTTTGCTGCTCTTGCACACCTCGCTTCTGCCTCGGTGCCTGCGTTGTCAAGTCTGATCAGAAGGAGGATCAGTCGGCCCTGCTCTCTCTCTCTAGATTTAATTAACAGGCCTTTCATCTCTACCCTGAAGGAATCTGCTATCTTCTGTCTTCTTAATTAACGTTCATTAAGCAAATCAGAAGAACGTTTTCTCCTTGCTGCCTGCAAGGTTCTTAACCCTTGCGTGGTGCCAGGTTTGTGTTGCCCCGTGCTGGAGAGGTGAAGGCTCCTCAGTGCTCCCAGATCTCCAGTGCCGAAGCCCTGGTGCTGCATCTCCTCTGGGCTTGCACCAAAGTCCTGGAGCAGGGGACAAAACCTCTCCGTGTGCAGAGGGCTTCAGCTGCTAGAGGGGCTGGGAGCGAATCCTGGCTTTGATCGCTCTTTCGAACATCCTCGTTCAAGGTCTTCTAAGCCCTGGAGAGGCAGGGGAGTTTCTTGTAACTGACCTCGCGTCTCTGTCCAGGGGTGATGGTTGCCTGCAGTGAGGCCGTGCTTGAAGGCTTTGTAGCATGAAGTCACTGTCCAAACCTGGAAGGCACCTGAAACGAAGGGCAGCTGTCTCCAGCTGTCTTGTATTTTTCTTCCCTTTCCAGGAAAGCAGACTACTGGGGGCTGCTCCTGGCCCTTCTCCTGTGGGCTGAAGTCAGATGTGATGTTCTTTTCTTCTTTGCCCTTTGCAGAGGCTCATGGAAGGCTGGGACCAAATCAGGCTGTCATGAGTGGCTGCTACTGGGCATGGTGTCCAGTCACCACTAATTTCTGCCAAGGTCTGACTGCGTCTGCCATCCCCTCGTGTCAGGGTGGGCTTTGCTGAAGGAGGACATGGGAGAATGATGTCTCCCAGGTTAGTGGTGACTCAGCTCTCATCTCTGAGTAATGTGGCTCCTGCTGCACCTGCCAGCAGCCCTGGTGGGTCTCAGACCCAGGGCAATGCAGGTGTTGGGTTAGTGGGTGATGTTTTGGGGCAAACAAAAACGAAGCCTGGGTGATGCCCTTCAGAGAATCCAGACACAGGCAGAGTTGTGTTGACTTGGCTTGAATCCCCCAGCACCCCACGAGCCGCCACTGAGCCCTGTTTTTGTAGTCTGGTCACCTCTTCTCAGCTGAACCCCTCTTCGGAGAGGGGATGGAGGGGGTCAGGATATTGGCTGCATGGTCTGTGCCACATCTAGAAATCCTCCCTGGAAGCTGACAAACCCGTAAAGCATGGGAGATCCTTTCCAGGCAGGTGCTTGCAGCCGCAAGGGAAAAGCAAATACTGAGCCCGTTAACAGTGTTGGGGCAGGATGCAATTCTCCCCACTCTGTCTGCCCCTTTAAAATTGGTTGTAGCGATGCGCAGGGGAATTATTTAACTGAAAGTCTTCCTCTCTCCCCAAAACGTGACCCTGGGTTTGCCAGAGGCTGCTTGCTCCCAGGCAGCTGATGCACAGCTCCTTGGCACTGGGAAATTCGCCCTTCCCGGCGGACTTGGCTCCGGCTGTCAGAGCCTGGGTCAATATATGTTAATGGGGCTTTGAAACGGCAGCGCCACGGGAGCCGCTGCCCGAGACCTCTGATTCACAGCTACCCGCCGGAGCTTTTCCTCTGCAGTGTGCAGAGAGAGAGAGGGAATAAAATAAATAATAGTGAAAGGAAAGGAAAGAGCTTAAATTATAAATGTGGGCTAAGCTTCCAGCATGTTGCTGTGGGCAGCTGGCATAGCTGGGCGCGCTGGTTGCCCCCATGCCTCTGGCACAGGGCACGCAGCGCCTTCCCGGCCAGCCCACCGTGTCTGTTTGTCTGTTCGCTGTCAGGCTTCCTCAAGCAACCCAAACCTGCTGGGAAAAGCAGGCCATGGGGCGAGGGCTCCTTCCCGGCCCCGGGCTGCCCCGTGGCGTGCTGGGGTTTGCAGCCTGGCAGCAGGAGCATCCCTGCATCCCCGGGCTGTGCACGTGCAGCGCTGGCTTTGGTGCCTCTGCTCTGACCGCTGCCGCCAGGCTGCTGGCAGTTTTGGGGTCTGTATTAGTTCTTCCGGAGCGCGTTATCCTCCTGTCCTGGTGTGGAGGTGTTTTGGGGGGTTGCAGACCCACAGCCTGGCTGGGTTGGTGCAAATTGGGGAGCTGGGAGGGGTCCCTGTTGGTCAGCACAGGAGGGAGAAGAGGCTGCATAGGTTGTGGTGGCTCTGGTTCAAAGCCTCCCCACCTGATTTTGGCACCGGGGGTCAGCTGGTGAGCCCCACTGCTTCAAGGAAAAGCCCAGGTGTTGGGTGGGAATCGCCGCGGCTTGTTCCCAGGGTTGAGAAATTGCAGTGCTTGGCTCTGCAGGCGCTGCCCAAGGCCCCACTTCCCCCATCCCTAAAGCCATAGGGCTTGGACGTGTCCTGCTGGGGGGTCCCCAGCCTGCCCAGCCCCGTGGTGTGGGGGCTGAGGTGGTCTCGGGGCTGGGGAGGGGTTCCAGGCTTGCAGCGGGCTCAAACTGCGCAGCCCGGGTTTGCAAACGATGCTTTTTGGACATTTCCAGCAGCTTCCACAAGATGGACCTCGGAGCGAGAGGAGGTGCCGGGCCGGCGGTGGGGGGGACCGTCGCGTCCCCTCCCGTCCCCTCGGTGCCGCCGGGCCGTCCGGAGGAGGCTCAGTGCGCGGCGCGGCGAGCCCCGGCATGGTGCGGCCGCCCGGGCTCTGCGCGCTGGCCCTGCTGGCGCTGGGGCTGGGCGCCGGAGCGGGGGGCTCGGCGGCGTGCCGCGACGCCCGGGGCCGGGCCCGCCGCTGCACACCCGCCTTCGAGAACGCGGCGTTCGGCCGGGCCGCCCTGGCCACCAACACGTGCGGCTCGCCGCCCGAGGACTACTGCCTGCAGATGGGCGCCCGCGATGCCACCAAGCTGTGCCACCGCTGCGACGCCGGCGACCCCCGGCTCCACCACAACGCCTCCCTGCTCACCGACTTCCACAGCCAGGAGGACAGCACTTGGTGGCAGAGCCAGTCCATGGCCTTCGGCATCCAGTACCCCAACTCTGTCAACATCACCTTGCACCTGGGTGAGTGCAGCCGGGGCCCCCGTGAGCGCTGCAGCCCCCAGTCGGGTGGGCGAGGGAGGAGGGGGATGCGCTCGAGCCCTGGGATGCACGGCTACGTGGACCGGGGTGCTGGATGCTCTCACCAGGGATGCTCCTGCACCCTGTAACTCCTGGTGTAGAGTTTGGGTTAAGGCGGGCCCCCCCATCCCTCTCCCAGGGCTTTTGGGGGGTGCAAGGAGGGAGATGTCCCTCACTAAGCACGGCGGATAGGTCACAGGAAGGAGCTCCGTCCCGCCGGCCCGTGGCTGGCAGTGGGGACGAATCCTGGGATCGAGGCCAGGTCTCCTACAGCGACAGGGTGGGCGAGGGTGCAAATGCGACCCTGAAAGTACCTACGGGCCAGCGAGGCTCTTCTGCTCCGTAGTGGCCACGTCTGCCCAGCAGCCGTGCCGCCCCGTGCTGCTTCCCACCCAGCTGCGCTGGGGGGTCGTGGTAACGGTGGGGTGTTTCCTGCTGTTCGCAGTCTCCATCGTGGTGGTCACCCGCAGGGAGAGCCTTGTGTGCTAGGGCCGAGCGCTGGGGGTGCAAAGCCTCGGCACGTCCCTCCGCTTTGCCGCCGGCGCTGTTTCGTGCCCGTGCGTTGCTGAGGCTGTAGCGTGCAGCTTACGGGAGGCAGAGCTCTGCAAACGCCACGGCAGCGCTGGCAGGCTTCTCCAGTTGAGATGTGACCCTCTGTATTTTTAATATTACACAAATCATCCATTTGTAGGGTAGTTAAAGCTCATGGGATCACATCTGGCATTTTTTAAAAAAGGAATTTTAATGCCTTCTTGCCATCTAAACTATCCTGGCAATTAGCCAGCTCTTCAATAGCTTCATTTTCTGCTGTATGCTGCCATCCGTGTGCCGAAGGCGGGGGTAGCAGAGGGGCTGTGGACAGAGCCAAACAAGCAGAGCATCCAACCGCTAGCACCCCCGGGCCCCCTCCGGAGCCGTGCCGGGGGGCCCCAGCGGGCGGGCCGCGTCGCCCCGGGGCGGCCGGCGGAGGGGACGCGGGAGCCGCCGGCTCGCGCGGGAGGTCGGCCCTTTCCCAGCCCCCTGCGAGCAGGCGGACATCTGGTCCGCGTCCCCGAGCAGCCGAGGCTGGGCTCCCCGCCGGGGCGGAGCGGCAGCACCGGAGGAGCCCGCCGGCCCCCATTCCCCGCTCCGACACCTCCCGCGAGCCGCGCTGGAGGGGACCGTCCCGTCTCCCATCCAGCGCAGGCCCTTGGATCTCCCTAAATTCGTTCGTGCTTGAACCGGAGTGCAGATGCTCTGACTGCAATCTGCGTTGCTACTGCAAGCTGCTGCCCGTCCCCCCGGGCGCTGGGCCCCACCATGGCTGCAGGCAACTTCTAGCCTGAATTTTCTTCCCTTCTGCTGGGAAGCTGCTGGAAGCTGTTAGTCCCGGCCAGGTCAGCTGCCGAGCTCCCGGAGTCTCTTGCTTCAGGGCTTGTTTTCCATCTCTGCCTTTCTTGTGCCTCTTCTCAGGCTCTTCCACGGGCTGGCGGTGCCCAGTCAGACCCTGCTCAGAGATGTCTAGTGGAGTTTAGCAGGATTTTGTGCAGCTCCCGGGACCTCCCTGCTTGAGTCAGCGCCTTGCGAACACATCCAAGGCCATAGCGTTGCACTGAGCTTACGTGCAGCCCCTCGGGGGTTACCAACCCCGAACCCCGTGTCCCTTCCCGAGCCGAGTGTTCCTCTGCAAACGTACCAGCGCTCTTCTTCCTAGACTCCTAATGTTTCTTGGCACGCTAAAAAGTGCCGTCTCTGTGCTCAGCATGTTGCTGTCTGACTTTTCCCTCAGCTGCTGTTCCCCATTCTTGTCCCAGTTGCAGATTTTTTTTATCACGGTCTTAGCACTTTCACCCAGTTAACTGGGGAAAGCCCCAGTGGTCGGGTGCTGCAGTGCGGCCCCCGTGGAGCCCCTCTCCAGCGACGCAGCCCAGGACAAAACAAAACAAACAGAAGGGCAAAGGACAAAAGCCTCACTTGCATTTGTGCCACCAGCTTGAGTCAGTAATTGGGCTTTTTAACGCACATAGCGTGGCTCCTGTCAGCCTGTTTCTCGTACTCAGTCCTGAGTCAGATGTCTTACCTGGGGATCTTATTAAATAAGATATCGAATGAGTTGGACAAGACCCGTGTTTACCTACATGCTGTTGATTGGCTTTAATTAGATTATCCTCCTTTAAGTCTCTCCTCTCCGAGAGGTTTCAGCCATGCCGATGTAGTGCACTGGACTTGCATCGGATCGATAGTCCCCTAACAACCACAGCTATCGCATTCGTGGCAAGACAACAGCACGGCCCTGGAAGGAACCCAAAATATTGGTGGGCTTGCAGATGCACATGGCATAGATGGTGCAGGAAGCTCCTCAGATAACCCCTGGCATCCGATTTAAATGTGTCTAGATTAGGTAGGACCTTCACAGCTGTGAGGGATCCTGAGGGATTCGAGCCTGCGATGGGCTTCCAGGGCTGAGCCCTGCACAGACTCAGTTTGATGGGGCTGGAGGCTGCCCGCCATGCACAGGTGACATGATAAAGTAGCACAACCCTTGCTCCTCTCCAGACTTCTCCATCTGGAGACCTCAGTGTTTTATGAGCTGTAGTTTTACCTCTGTGGGAGGTGACTGTATATGTAGTTGGGAAAAACAGCAGGATGGAGAGAGGGACCCAGGAGTTCTGGTGCCCACTGTTGCCCTTTCTGACCATGGCTCCTTGCCGTATGCATGCATTTTGGATCCGTTGGATCTCCCTGAGCAGTAAAGTGGGGACAACCCAGCTGCAGCCATGGGTGCTATTCATAGATCCTCCCTTCTTTGGAGGAACTGAACAGAATTTGGCCAATTAAAGTGACCATCCAGAAAAAGGAGGCATCAACTTAGTCTTCTCCACTGTAGTGTAGAGTTTTGGCCTCCAAGTTGAAGACACCCAGCTCGAGCCCCCCGCATCCTCCCGCTCCCCCTCCCCTCGCCGCGAGGCTGCTGCAGGCCGCTTTGGGCAGCGCTTGTTTATTGATGCAGCTCTGCCGCGGTTCCTCTCCCAGAGGAAATCGCTGCGCGAGGTGACTGCTCTGACCTCCCTGTTTTGGCAGGCGTCCCCCCGGGGCCGAGCGTCTGGGAACAGGCGCCGCCGGGCGCGGGGGTCCCTCGGCACGGGGTGGAGGGCAGGTAACAGCGGAGCAAAACCTGACAAGCTCGAATAACCCTTCTGGGAGCCATCGCATGGCGCAGCGACCTGCGCGTTTCGGACCGAGAGGGTTTGAAGTTGAGGATGCCCCAAGCGGCACCCGCATGGGGAGGTCCTGGAGGGAGGCAGGTCCGGGGTGGGAGCGCGGCGGGGACGGCTCGGAGGTGCGTGCGCGCGCTCGCCGCCCCGGCCCGATGCCCCGGCTCCGGGCAGGTACGAGCGGGTCTCCCCCGCGCCGGCTCCTCCGGGCTCTCCCGCCGGTCGGAGGCAGCCGCTTTCCCAGCCTCCCGGTAGCGCCGCTCCGCTGGGCTCCCCCGCAGCAAAGTCGCGCTGCCTGTGTGACATTATTCATATGGGCCCAATTACAGCTTGTTTTCCTAGTCCCGGAATAACCCCTCAAACATTCCCAGCTCATTAGCTCTTCAAATAAAGCCAAAACCTTGCAGCTAATTGTTTTGTGCTGTCGGGAGCGGTGCCGTTATGGAGCAACCGGGTCTTTGAGCCCGTCCTTCATCTCTGACGATCAAGCACTTCTGAGGTTTGCTTTGGGACCCCCCAAATTCTTTAAAGCAATTTCGGCGCTGGGCTGGCAGCCCCGGGGACAGACGTCCTCTCTGTGACTTTGGGCCGGCAAAGGCGGCGGCGATGCCCGGTCCCCCCGCGCGGGACCCGGCCTCGAGGGGAGGGGAGGGGAGGGGAGGGCGGCTGGTGCCCCGGGGCGTCTGCCGCCCTGTTGCCCCGCTGCCCCGGGGCTGCGGGTTGGCGGCGCGGGCCCGACTCTTCCCAGCGCATCCCGCCCGGGGTCCGACACGGACGTCACCCCGCTCCCGGGCCCTGGCCCCGCTTGCGGCCCACGTCGGGCGGGCGGTGGGAGCGGCTCACGGGGGCCCCCCCTGCGCCCCAGGCAAAGCCTACGAGATCACCTACGTGCGGCTGAAGTTTCACACCAGCCGCCCGGAGAGCTTCGCCATCTACAAGCGCAGCCGCGCCGACGGGCCCTGGCTGCCCTACCAGTACTACAGCGCGTCCTGCGAGCAGACCTACGGCGAGAGGCGGCGGCAGCACGTGGGGCCGGGGGAGGACGAGCGGGTGGCCTTCTGCACCGACGAATTCAGCGACATCTCCCCGCTGAGCGGCGGCAACGTGGCCTTCTCCACCCTGGAGGGCCGCCCCAGCGCCTACAACTTCGACGGGAGCCCGGCTCTGCAGGTGCCGCCGCGCGCGGCCGAAGGGGAGGGCGTGGGACGTGCCCGGGGGACGCGGCGGAGATGGGGAGCGGGTGGCCTGAGCCTTCCCCGCGTGCCCCGCAGGAGTGGGTGACCGTCACCGACCTGCTCATCTCCTTGAACCGGCTCAACACGTTCGGGGACGATATCTTCAAGGACCCCAAGGTGCTGCAGTCCTACTACTACGCCATCTCGGACTTCTCGGTCGGCGGCAGGTGAGGGGCCGGCGCGGGGCGGGCGCAGCGTCCGCCTCCGGCTCCGTCCCGCTCGCTTCGCGTGCCCGCACGTCGCCGAGCAGAGCTGGCGGTGCGGGGCAGGGCTGGAGCCCGCGAAGGGGCGAGGGAGCATCGCCGGCGGGGGGGAGAGACGGGCGGCCGCGGGCTACCCGCTGCCCCCGCACGCTGCAGGTGCAAGTGCAACGGGCACGCGAGCCGCTGCGCTGCCGACGCGGCCGGGCGCCTGGCCTGCGCCTGCGAGCACAACACGGCCGGAGCCGACTGCGAGCGCTGCCGGCCCTTCTACCAGGACCGCCCGTGGGCTCGCGCCACCGCCGCCTCCGCCAACGAGTGCCTCCGTGAGTAGCGCCCCGCGCCGCGCGCCCTTCCAGCCAGGGGGGCGGGAAAAAAAAAAACTTCTCGCCCCGTTTTGCAAGGGTTTCTGGCCAGCGAGGGAGGGTTTGCACCGGCAGGCGCCCCGCACGCGCCGTCGCCCCTCGGAGCCCCGGCGGCGCCCCGAGCTCGCTGCCCGAGGAGGCGGCGTGAGCGGCCGGGCGAGCGCCGTGCTCCCGCAGCGGGCCCCGGCCGGCGGCGCGCCGCAGTCCCCTTCTCCTCCTCCCCAGCTTGCAACTGCAGCGGCCGCTCGGACGAGTGCGTCTACGACGGGGAGCTGTACCGCAGCACCGGGCACGGCGGCCACTGCCTGCGCTGCCGCGACAACACCGCCGGGCCCCGCTGCGAGCGCTGCCGGCCCAACCACTACCGCTGGGACGAGCGAGCCGCCTGCCAGCCCTGCCACTGCCACGCCGCGGGTGCGCGGGGCCGCCGGGGCCAGGGCGTGCGCGGGGCCGCTGCGAGCGGTGTCCCCCCCCCCCCCCGGGGCCGCCCCGTCTCCTGCTGACGGCTCGGGACGGGGCGGGGGGGTCTCCGCGCAGGCTCCGTGCGGCTCCAGTGCGACAGCTCGGGGGCCTGCGCCTGCAAAGCCAACGTGACGGGCTGGAAGTGCGAGCGCTGCGAGGACGGCTTCCACAGCCTCGGCCAGGGCGGCTGCCGGTGAGGAGGCGCCCGGCGGCGGGGCGGCCCCGGGGCTCCCCTCCTCGCGCCTCCGTCTCACCCCCTTCACCCGTGCAGACCCTGCGCTTGCAACCCGGCGGGCAGCGTGGGCACCTGCGACCCGGACACGGGGCGCTGCGCCTGCAAGGAGCGGGTGGAGGGCTCCGCGTGCGAGAGGTGAGCGGCGCGGGGCCCGCGGGCCCTCGCCCGCCCGGCACCGCCGTGCCCGCGACGCCTTCGGAGCCGCCTTCCTCCTGCTCCGGCCCGGCGTTGCCCCTCGCCGGCTGGGACGGAGGCTCTGCCCTCGCCCCGTGCCACGCTCCGTGTTTCTCCCCACCCCACCCCGTCGCAGGTGCCGGCCGGGCTCGTTCAACCTGCAGCCCCACAACCCCGCCGGCTGCACCGTCTGCTTCTGCTACGGCCACTCCGCGGCGTGCACGGCGGCGGCCGGCTACGAGGCGACCCGCGTCCGCGCCGCCTTCCAGCGAGGTACCGGGAACCGGCCGAGGACCGAGGCGCTGCAGCGGTTCGGGAAGGCGGGGGCCGAGCAGCCCGGTCTGGGGGGCCTGGTGGGGCGCTGCGGAAAAACGGGCTGGAAAGAGAAAAACCCGCGAGGACGGAGCCTGGGGGGGGGGGGAGCTTTGCCCTTTCCCCAGGCTCGGTGCCGCCTCCGGTGCCTCGCCCCCCGCCTTGCCCACACCCTGACGAGGGCGTCAGCACCCAGCGAGCGGACGGGGTTGGGGGGAAGGTGAACACGTCCGGTGAAAGTGTCTCCTGATGGCGTTTGAAACGCGCTGCTAATTGCGTTGCACAGCCCTGAAACGGAGCCGGGGCTCCGGCCAATTTGGGGTTCCAAAGGCTCAGCGCCTCCGGGCAGTGCGGGATGCGCAGCGAGCTCAGCTCCCCGCTAGGCTGTGCGGCGCGCGTTACAGTGCACGCATTTGCTCATAAATCAAGTCCCCCAAAGTGCTCCCAAAACCTGCAGGCTGCGTTGGAGCAGCCCGAAACTTCCCGTGCTGCAGGAAAGGGTCAGTGGTCCAGACTGGGGATGATTAGATAAGGGATCCCGCTGAGTGCAGCCCACTCGCGTCCTGGAGAGCATTCCCAGTGCGTCCTCCAGGCGCCCGGGGCTGGATGCAATAAATAACTGTTGGGAGTGGGGGAGAGTTTAACTTATTTCCAAAGGAAACCAACTTAATGCAATTATACCCCGTCTGTGTCTGGGCTTCCTCCGCTCTCCAACTTTTGAACCACAGAATGGGCAGGGAAGCAAAAGTTTAAAGATACTAATTTTCTCCAAATCCAAGAAAACAAACAAATGGGAGCAGAGGGACGGCTAGTGCTGCTATCCAGCGTGTGGGGCCCCAGAGCCTGTTCAGAGCGCAGCATTACAAAGGCCCTGGCTACAGGAAAGTGCTTGCACCTTACTAAACGTTGGAGAATCTCATGAGGCGAGATGGAGCCACGAAAAGCAAAACCCTGTTGCTGCCATGGCTTGTTGGGTGACCGAGTGCTTCCCCTTCCCTGCACTTGTCTCAGGGCTGGAGGGCTGGGCGGCTGCGACGCCGGATGGCATCGAAATCCCTTTGCATTGGGCTAACGGCGAAATCTTCACTGAGTGGGACGGAGAGGAGCCGGTGGATTTTCTTGCACCAGGTATCATGCGTGCAGGAGTATTGCTAAGCCCCTGTGCAGTAACCGGGCTCCTGCTCTGCCACAGGGATCCCTCCGGCACGGTCCTTTGCATGACTGTGCACCGCTGAACTGATGCACGCGGATGCAGGAAACGTGCTCCAGAGCGGAGCTGGATGCATCTCCGCAGCTGCGGCGAGAGGCCGTGGTGGTGGGTTGAGCAGGGGGATGGGGCCTCGGGAGGTCGGTTCGGCGCTGGCCCTGCTCCAGGAGAGTGACCGAGGACAAATCAGCTTTGCCTCCTGTTGATCGTGATGGGAACAGGACGTTGGCCTGTCCGGGTCCTATGGGTTTTCCTCTTCTTTTCCATCACAGAGAAGTTTCTGCAGAACCAGCGTTTCAGCTATGGGCAGCTCCTCTCCCTGCTGCTGGCAGTGGAGGGCAACGGGACCGGAGCACCCCTGCCGCGGGTGCAGCTGGTGCTGGAGGGCGACGGCATGGGCGTCGCGATGTGGGCCAGCTCCTCCGCAGCCGGCAACGAGAGCCAGCCTGACGGGAGGAAGCAGGCCATCGCCTTCAGGTACCGCCGCAGCCCCTCGGGCTCTCTCCTGGGGCAGGCTTGGGTCTGCCATCTCTGATCCTGCTTGGGGCTGGGGAAACGGGGACCGCGTCCTGTCCTGTCCCGTGCCGGGGGTTCAGCCCTGCTCCGTGCCCCTGCCGAGAACTGACCACGTCCCCGCCGTAGCGGGGCCCAGCGCTGGCCCTGGGAGCCGAGCTGTCCCGCGGGCACGGCCAGCGGCGGGTGGCCACCAGCCAGGCCCTTCCTTCTCTCCCGGCTGCTTCTCCAACAGGCTGCACGAGGCAGAGGAGGGTGCAGAGCCTTCGCTGTCAGCCTTCAGCTTCCAGCGCCTGCTTTCCAACCTGACCGCCCTCCGGCTCCGCGTGAGCCGCAGCCCCCTGCGAGGTAGGTGACCTTGCACGCATTCGCCGTGCCGGGGGGGGTGGCACCGCGCGGTGGCCCCAAGGAGGACCGTCCCCGGCGTCGCCCTGTCCTCTCGCAGGCAGGCTGTCCCTGAGCGAGGTGCAGCTCGCGTCCGCACGCCCCGGCCCGGCCTCGTCGGCCGCCTGGGTGGAGGAGTGCGTCTGTCCCCGGGGCTACGCCGGCCAGTTCTGCGAGTCCTGCGCGCCCGGCTTCAAGCGGGAGGTGGCCTTCGGCGGGCCGCTCGTCGCCTGCGTGCCCTGCGCCTGCAACCGGCACGGCAGCTGCGACCCCCTCGCAGGTGCGTCCCCGGCCGCTGCCCTCCGGGCCCCTCCGGTCGCCAAATCCTCGTGCAAACGGGTAACGGATCAGCACGCTCGCGTGTTTCCGGGGGGTGCTGGGGACGCTCCGTGAGGTTACGGGACCCCAAAACCTTTGGATTTCGTTGCCTGGCTATTTATAGAGACCGAATCCATAACTGCAAAGACAGGAAGGACCAGGCCGACTGCAGCGGCAGCGCTGATTTGCAATGCCGCGGCTCTTTCACTGAGCTTGGCGAGCGTAACGGAGAGCAGAGGAAAGGGTGCTGGTCTCCGGAGGGGGGCACGGAGCAGCCGAGCCCCGGGCCAGCGCAGCCCGGAGCTGTGCAGCTGGGACGACACTCGCGAGACGCTCTCTCGGTCCCCATCCATCCGCTCATCCATCCCTACGGAAGCGGTGACTCGGATTAGAGCCGAGAAGAGCTGGGAAACGAGATGATGCGCTCGGGACCCAGGCAGAGCCCCCGGCCGCCGAGGCCCTCGCTGGCAGGCTCCCCTCGGCGCCGAGAGCACGCGGCCGGGCTGGGGAGGGCTGGAAGAGGCATTTTTCTCAACCGGCCAAGGGAAACAGGCCTGCAAGGTCGCCCCCTCGTCTCGCGGAGCCGGGGCTGGCGTCGCCAGGGACGGGTCCAGGCCTTTGATCTCCCTGCCTGGCTCTGCCAGGCCCAGGCAGCTCGCATGCTTCCTTTCATTTATTTTTCCACCCTTTTCTGCCACCCGTTTTTCCTTTCTTTTTCCATCATCCGGCTCCGCCCACGTGTGGGGTAAATGGCAAAATGCCTGGAAAAATGCCCATTGCCTCCCACGCAACCCTACAGCCCTCTGGGGAGGAACCGACCCCACAAATCATAGGGAAAAATCCTCCCAATCCTCCAGCAAAGCAGCTGCCTGGAGGAGGGTGGTCCTTGCTGGAGGGAGGTGGGCTTGAGGCATCCTTCCTCCTCCTCCTCCTCCTCCTCCCTGCAGCTGATTTCTCAAGGCCGTGACTCACCGGCTCGGATTGCAAGGAGACGTTTGCCCCCCGCCGGGTTGCAGCCCGGCTGCTTGTGTTTTCTGCGACACAGTCTGCGTGCAGCGGGAGACAGCGGCTCGTCGCAGAGAAATATGTTGTCAATTAGCGCAGGCTGCAGCGTCGCGCCGGCCCCGCTCCGCCTGGGAGCACGACGCTGCTGCTGCTGGCGCCCGGGTGTCCTGGGCAAAACCTCCTCGCCTGAGCAAGCGCTGGGCAAAAAGGGAAAAATCTCGATGGGGAACCTGCAATCCCAGCCCAATCCCTTGGCGGGAGGCGCACGGCCTTCCTCGCCCCGGTTCGAGCCCCGCACCGAGCTCAGCTCTCCCGCAGCCCTGCTGCTGTTATTCGAGGCCAGGCTTTTGCAGCCCCTCTACGCCGTTCTCCTGCTTGCAGGGCACTGCCGATGCTTGCACCACACCGAAGGTCCCTCCTGTGAGCGCTGCAGCCCCGGCTTTTACGGCAACCCCTTTGCAGGGCGCTCGGACGACTGCAAGCCGTGCCCGTGCCCCGGCCGCTCGCCCTGCACGCAGGTGCCCAGCAGCGGCGAGGTGGTCTGTACTGGCTGCCCGCCGGGGCAGAGAGGTGAGGAGGGGACGGGCGGGCGGGCGACGGGGCCGCCGGCAGCCCCGGCACCGCCGGATCCTCCCCGCGTTTCCGCCTTCCGCAGGGAAACGGTGCGAGCTGTGTGACGACGGGTTCTTCGGGGACCCGCTGGGGCAGAGGGGCCCCGCGCGTCCCTGCGTCCCCTGCCAGTGCCACGGGAACGTGGATCCCAACGCCGTGGGGAACTGCGACCCCGAGTCCGGCCGGTGCCTGCGGTGCCTGCACAACACGACGGGCGAGCGCTGCGAGACGTGTCGGCAGGGCTTCTACGGGGACGCGCTGGCTCCCGGTCCCGCTGGGAAGTGCACGCGTACGTGCAGCCCCGGGCTGTGCCCCGCTGGGTCGGGGGGCTGAGCGCCCGTCCGCCCGCGGCACGGCGGTCCTGGGCGCGCTCAGGGATAGCCTGTCGCCCTCTCTTCCCGCTGCCGTCCTCCTTCCCCTGGATACAGCCCTGTCCGACGGGAGGGACCCCAGCATCCCCCTCCCGCGGCCCCGGCGGGGACGTAACCCGTGTTTCGTCTCCTCGCAGCGTGCGAGTGCAACGCCGAGGGCTCAGCCGCGGGCCGGGACGGCTGCGACGCCGCCACGGGCCAGTGCCGCTGCCTCCCGCACGTGGCGGGCAGGGACTGCGGGCGCTGCCAGCCGGGCTACCACGGCCTGCAGCCCGCCGTGGGGTGCAAGAGGTACGGGACCGGGGGACACCAGGCCATCTCGGCAGCGTGGGGGGGTCTGTGTCCCCAGCTGGGGGTCTCTGCTCACCGCCCTCTGCCAGCTGCCAGTGCCACCCGGCGGGGTCGCGGGACAGCCGGTGCCACGCGCTCACGGGGCAGTGCTCCTGCCAGCCCGGCGTCGAGGGGACGCGCTGCGACCGATGCCAGCACGGCTTCTTCGGCCTCTCCGCCGGGGGCTGCCGAGGTACGGGGGGGCCGGCGGCTCGGCGCCCGCGGCGGGGCTGGCAGCCGCGGCGTGCGCCGGCCCCTCGCCCTGACCACCCCTTCCCACCGCAGCCTGCAACTGCTCCCCGCTGGGCTCGGTCACGCCGCGGTGCCACGAGAACGGCACCTGCGTCTGCCGCCCGGGCTTCGTGGGCCGCAAGTGCGACCAGTGCGAGGCCAACTCCTTTCCCGACCCGCCGAGCTCCGGCTGCCGCGAGTGCCCTGCCTGCTACGGGCTGCTGAGGGACCAGGTGGGCTGCCGGCGCCGCGGAGGCGGGCGCGCGGGGCGCAGCGCCCCGGGCCTCACCGGCGCGCCGCGTCTCGCCCGCAGGCCGAGCGGCTGGAAGCCGCGCTGCAGGACGCGGAGGAGCGGCTGCAAAAACCGGGCTGCGACGGCCCGTGCCCGGCGCTGGGAGACGCGCCCCGGGGCGACGGGCTGTCCGGCCGTCACCTCCCGCGAGGTAGCGGGATGCCCTGCCGCGGGGCGCCGCGTGGGAACCGAGCATCCGCCGGGCGCCGAGTCCCCTCCCGAGCTTCCCCCTGCTCCGAGAGGGACCGTTTTCCCCTCCCGCGGGGATCGAGCCTCTGCTTGTGCTCTGCCCGCAGGTGCCGGGGCCGCGCTGGCGGAGCAGGCGGGGCGGCTGGCCGGCTCGCTGAGCGCCGCGCGGAGCCGCCTGGGCAGCGCCGGCGCGGCCGCCGGCTGCTCCGGCCGCGGCCCCGGCAAGGCCTGCGCGCTGCTGCTGGAGATCGGGGCCGCGCTGCGGTCGGCGCAGCGGGACCTCCTGCGGGCTGCGGACACCCTGGCTACCACGGTGCGGGCTCCCGGTGGCCGGGAGGGCTCCCGGGGTGGGGGGACGTGCTGGAGCCGCGGGGTGGGATGTCGTCGGCACCAGCTGGTGCTTGTTCAGCTCACCGGGATCACGCGGCCGGGGCCTCGGGGGCCCCTGCCAGCCCTCACTGCTGCCCCTCGCGTTTAAAGGAGGTCCCGCGTGAAGTCCCGCGGCAGCCCACCAACTGGAGCCGCCCGGCGCTGGAGGCCCGAGCGCTGGCCGAGAGGTACGCCAGCAGGCGTGGGCCGCGCCGCGGGCCCTGTCGGGCGGCACAGCCGCCGTGCTGGGACCCTCCGTCCCTTCCCGGCCTGCCGCTCGCAGTGATGGACGGGGACGTGCGAGCCCGTAGGGCTTTCCTGATCCGTTGCGTGCTCTGCACGAGCCTCGCCCTGTCTGATCTCGGCACGCACGGGGCAGAGCGGAGGCTGCTGGCAGGATCCTGAATTACTTCTCCCTTCCAAGATGCTGCTCCTAATAACCTCTCTGTCTTGGTGCCCTGGTCCCTGCAGCCACGGGGATGCTGCGGTGCAGGTGGAGTCCGTGGTCAGGAGAGCACTGCGAGTCTCCAACACCAGCTACGCGCTCCTGCAGAGCCTGCTGGAGGAGAGCACGATGCTGGAGACGCAGCAGGAGCTGGAGGCCAGGTGAGGGGCTGGCAGTGGCAGCCAGTGGGGCCGGCAGGGTGCCGGGAGCCCTGTCCCAGAAACAGCTCGCGCTGGCTCAGCAGGGTTGGCTGCCCAGTAGGGGCTTGGCTGAGTCCTGCAAAACTCATTACATTGCAGTGCTGCGAGGCAGAGAGCCATGCTGCTCCACGCCGGGGGTGTCTCAAGCTCTTCTTCCCCAGCAGTTTTCCCCTACGTCTGTGCCCAGGGCCAAGTCCCACACCATCATCTCCTTGGGCACTGCAAGACCCCAGGTGAATGTGATGTCCTGTCCGTGCAGGTACAAGGAAATCCAGCGGGCACAGGAGGAGCTGGGCGCTGGCATGCTGGAGGTGGCAGCAGAGGCCGAGAGAGCTTTCACGGCTGTCCACCAGGCAAACGTGGACATGGCCAAGAAGCTGCTGCCGATGACTGCTCCAGGGCAGGTGAGCAGCGTTCAGCTCTCCATGGTGTTCAGCTCAGCACCCACCAGCCCTGAGCGGGGGGCCTTGCTCTGCACAGCCCCTGGCCTCACCCCACAAAGCACCCTGGCCCTGTAGGACCCTTGGGGCTGGAGGGCAGTTTGGCAGGGTTGTCCTTGGGGTGGCCAAGGACAGGAGGTTTGTCCCGGTGTCCCGCACACTGGCTAAGGAGACTCTTCCTTCCCTGCTGTATCAGCGAGGACTTGCATCCCCCCGTGCTTTGCCCCTGGGGCCACGTTCCCTCCCAGGGCTGCAGACGCCCTAAGGGAGCCTTTTGCATCTCTGACCCTGCAGCAGGAGCTGCTGGCCCGGGCTGGGGCCCTGGTGCAGGACCTGGCGGCGCTGGAGCAGGCGGCGAAGGCCGGGGAGCCGGCGGCCCGGCGGGCTGCCGAGGCTTCCCACGCGCTGGCGGCTGAGCCGCGCCGGGAGCTGCAGAGGACTCGCAGCTTCGGGCAGGTGAGGCCTGGGGCGGCTGCGGAGAATTGCTGCTCGCTCGCGGGGGACCCTCGGGCGGTACAGGACCATGGGACTGGGGGACACCGGGCTCAGGGAGACGGGGAGCCCCAGCCCCGCGGCTCCAGCAGCCGAAAGGGCCGTGCCTGCAGCCAGGGGAGCAGGAGCCATTTGGGGAGATGTCTCCTCCTCGTGCTGACGGATCTCCCAAGGAGTTCAGCTGCCGAACGGGAACCAGCTGGGCCTCACGTTTCACAGCTGGACGCAGCTCTTCACCCTCTCCCTGGCCTCATCCCTGCTCTCCTTTCCACAGCTGCGGGACAGGGCTGCCTCTGCCCACACCCTGGCCACCTCGGCGGTCTCACATGGCAAAGCTGTGCTCTCCGACGCAGAGTCCCTCCTGGCCAACTTGGAAGGTAAAAGCCACTATCCAGAGCGTTTCCCAGCTACAGCTCAGCTCTTGCCATCTTCCAGAAGGGGTTCGTGCTGATGCTGCTTTGGCATCTCCAGCCAGCCCCCGGCTCCACGCAGCGCCCGGAGGCAGAGGGTGGAGATGGCCAAGAATTGAGCTGAGATTAAAACATTTTCCAAGGCAGTCAGGTCACAGCAGGTGCCTGTACACAGGGAGCTGATGCACCCCACGTCCTCAAGGAGAGGAAGGGCT
This sequence comes from Rhea pennata, assembly GCF_028389875.1. NCBI lineage: Eukaryota > Metazoa > Chordata > Aves > Rheiformes > Rheidae > Rhea > Rhea pennata. The sequence continues at coordinate 9,530,147 of NC_084680.1, forward strand.
GTCACCTGAGCTGTCACCCACCCACAAACACCCAGCAAGGCTGAGCGACAGTTTCCTACCTCTCTCTCTGCTCCCAGAGATCGAGGTAGCTCTGGGCACCCCAAGGGAGAAAGGCCCATGGTGGTGATCGCCGGTTTGTCCCCATAGGCACGAGGAAGGAGCTGAGGCATCAGAAGGGCCAGGCTGCCCTGAGCAGAAAGATGGTACTTGTGCGGGACAGGACGATGGTGGAGGCCCAGAGGAAGACTAAACGGGCAGAAAAGATGCTGGGAAACTCCTTGTCGGTCTCCACCGCAGCCAGGAGGATGGCCAGGGAGGCCGAGCAAGTTGCTGGCGAGAGCGCTAAGGTCTGAGCGAGGGGTGCGGGCTGCAGGGAGCCCATGCCGGGCTGCGAAGCACAGCCGCGCTGGGCAGCCCTCGAAGCAGAGCCCAGTTTCTTGCAGGCAGGGCTACAGAGCTCCCCAAACACAGCTTGTGCTGCCCCCCAGCCCAGCCTTGTCTTCCCAAAGGATGCTTGAAGGTCTTTCTATATCCCTGTCTCACCAAACCCACCCTGATTCTGCCCTACAACATTCCTGCCCCCTGAAACACCTTCCTAGCTCTGTTTGCCATCCCAGGCTTGTAGCAGGCCCAGGTGGGGCCGCACGCAGACAAGGAAGGATGCCTGTGACCGGGGCCCTCTCCGTGTCTGCTGCCCTAGCCTGGCAGCCAACTGCGGTCCTGCTGGGTGTCCCTGAGTGATTCTCCCTGTGTCCGTCCCGTTGCAGAGGGCACAGGCTGTGCTGTGGGAGAGCAAGCAGACCCGCAAGCAGGCCAGCAAGCTCACCATGCACACCAACGAGACCTTGCAGGAGCTCTCCAGACAGGAGCATGTGGCTGAGAAGCTCAGGGGGAACCTGGAGGAAGCAGACCAGGTGAGCTAGGTCCCCTCGGGCAGCTTGCATCCTCCCTTTTCCAACCAAAACCAAGAAGGGGCTTTGCCTGAAGCACAGGGAAAAACCTGGCTTTTGGGCTCCACTGTATGGGAAGTGTCTTGGGCTGTTCCTGGGATCCCCTCCCCTCTCCCCAGCCAAGGGTCCCCAGGGTGCCTAATTTGGGTGTCTGTGTTGGAAGGTGAGGACAGAGGCAAATCAGTTGGCAAAAAGTCTCCAGGAAGCCCGGGGTTCGCTGCTCTCGGACATCGAGACCCTGAACGACCTGCTCCGCAGCCTAGGTGAGGCGTGTGTGGGGAGCTCGTGCCAGGTTCCCTGGGAGCTGCCAGGCTGCTGAGGCCTGAGGCTCTCCTGCTCCTTGGTGCAGAGTAGGTGCCATCCAGGCTGAGCTGGAGATCACTGCGGATCTTAGCAAAGCTTCCTGAGGGGTCACAGCTCAGGAAAAGCCCTCATACAGAAGGGGTTGGGGCTTGCTGAACAGTGTGCTGGAGAAGAAACCCTGAGCTCCCTTGGCATCTCCAGGTGGAACAGCACTGGGTTAAGGGCTCAGGCCTTTGGGAGCCAAGGGAGGTACCTGGCTGAGTTTGCTCCTTGTTGCTGGATGGATTTGTTCCAACTCCTCTTGCTCTGAAATTTTGCAAAGGAGTGAAACCATCATCCACCTGTAACAGATATGTCAATCACTGCGGTGTGGAGCCTCCCCATGGCTGCCGGAACTTTAGCAGTATGTCCAGAGCCTCTCCTGCCTGGCTCTGTGCCTCTCTCTCATCAGTGTCCTTCCCCCTCGCCCAGGCAATCTGGAGCAGGCCACGCACGTGGATGCTGTGCTGAACGCCAGCCGTCAGCAGCTGGAGCGCCTGCAGCTGCGCCTGGCCGAGCCGGGCGCCCTGGCCGGGAGGCTCAGCCACCTGCAGCGGGAGGCGGAGCGGCAGCAGGAGAAGATCCAGGCGTTCGAGAGCGACCTCGCCGAGATCCGGGCCGACAAGCAGAACCTGGAGGACATTCTGCGGAGCCTGCCCGAGGGCTGCGCGAGCTGGCAGTGACAGCACCCTCGCTGCTGCCCAAGCAGCCCCCATCGCCTCCGCACCTCCCTGTGCAGGGCACAGCAGAGCAAAGGCCCCCCTGCATTCACCAGCATCGGACCCTCACTCTGCTCTTTGCGCTGCTCTTCTCACAGCATCGCGCCCACTTCCTTACCTGCACACGTTCAGGCTCAGCTCCCTAGCGCTCTGCAGCATGAACCGGCTCTGCTCCTCGGGGTGGGTGCGACAACCGGCTACCAGGGTCCGACGTTTCTGTGCAGGAGACAGAGCTGGTCTCTGACCATGCAGCTTTTCCGTGCTGGACACACTCCTCCAGCCCACCTTTCCTGGGAAGGGAGAGCATATCAAGCACACAAACCACCAAAGAAGCAGCCCCCGGAGGTCTCTCCTGCCCCAGCAGATGAGGGAGTTTGCAGCACACGCAGTAAGGCAGTCCCGCTGCACAGCACCCTATAGCAGGATGCTCATGTGTTACCATCACAGTCACAAAGGTGCGGAGATGAATCACGGTGGAGCTGGGCAGTGAGAGGAGCTCAGGGGACGGCATGTAGCTCTCTGCTTCCTTGGCGGAAGGAAACTCACAGCAGGAAGGACTAAACTGGGCTGCCTGTAAGCAAAGCCGGGCTCTGAACCGGCCCTTGGTCAGACAGGTGGGGCATCCTCTGCTTGTTGTAGTGCAGGAGCAGCTCTGCTCTGGCTGTTCCTGAGCTCCAGGGTAGTATGGGGTTGCAGGAGCCCAGTCTTGTTGACCTGTCCCAGCTCCACTTGGCTTAGGGCCTGATGGAAGAGCAATGCACCAGGCAGGGAGGTGGAGGAAGGAGCACCCTGGAGCTGGGTGCCAGCACTGCCTAGCCCTGTCCTAATGCTTGCATCTGTATCACCCGTAGCAGCTCCCAGCCCAGCATGAGCACCCGTTCCCTCCCACCCTTGCAGAGATGCCTCAGCCTGGCCAGTGTCACTGGGTTGCACAGCCAGCGCTGGCTGGCTGGGAGCAGCTGGACAGGGCTGGCTCACGCCAGTGTCACTCCACCGGACCGGACGGCACAGCCATCGGTGGCTGTGTCACCTTGCAAGGGAAGGCACGTGCAGTTCGGCCCTCACCCACACGTGGGTGGCCCGTGGGGCCACGCTGGCAGCAGCGGGAGCAGAGCTGGGGCTGTGCTCTGCCCCGGCTCCGCTGGCTTGCTGTGAGTCCAGGTAGCAGGGAAGTCCCTCCTATAAGCCCCCAGGCTAGAGCACGGCTCACTTTTTAACCTGTTTTTCCTGTGCTCTGTTGCCATTCAGTGTTGGAAATCAGGTTTGCTAAGGTCTTGTGTAACGCTGTCTGTAAAACTGCTGCCCTAGACACGGGAGTTCCCCAGCCCTTTCTCCTCCTGGCCCAGCTGGCGGGCAGGAGTACAGGACTTCTGAGCAAGCCTGTTTTTCTCCTTCTTCCACTCAAAACCTGGGTGAGGAGTGGGGTGCCTGAGCGGCAGCAGTGCAGGAGCATCGTGGCAGGGGCTCCCCTCTGCCCTGCTTTTGCCGAGCTGTCCTCGGGCAGCGAGTGCTGCAGCAAGGGCACGGCGCGGTGGGGCTTGGCGGAGGGCCAGCGACCCGCAGCCACCCGCGGGCTCCCTGCGAAGGCAATTAGATGTCTCCGACCAGCACGCAAACTTGCTGCTGCTGCTATAGAAATGCCAAGCCTTTGCTTTGAGGCTGCTGCTGAAGATGTGGTTTCCTCCTCCCTCCTGCTCTCTCTGGAACTCTGTTTTCTTAGCTGGTGCCACCTGCCGAGAGCTGTATTCATTAAAAAAATCATAACGTAATACAGAGCTGGCCTTCCACCTGGGTGCAGTGCTCGGCAGCAGGGGAGCACGCCGCGCGCCTGCGCTCTCTGCCTTCTCGGAGATCTCCCTCCCGCAAGGACGTCGGCGCTTTGGGTTGAAATGAGGCTGGTTCTGAGGTGCTTGGGGCAACTGTCTGACATGTGCTACTAAAACTCTGCAACACGTCAGTACAGGCCTTTACAAAGAGATGGCTGGTTGAGACTGCAGGGGAAGCGAGGGGGGTGAATGCAATCCCTCGCGTTAGATCCCGGCCAGGGCACGCAGCAGCTCACCTGGCTCCGTGCCTCCTGAGATAGGTGCCTTTTCCTGCAGCTTATGCTCTAAGGCTTATCAAGCACAGACCTGCAAGCAGTGGTGCTCTTCACACCACGGGGCTGCTCCGAACAGCGGCTTGCAGAGCCGTGACGAGGATAAATGCTGCCTGGTGATGGGTGCGCACATTCAGGCTACGAGGAATCGGATAGCCCAAGTCTGGGGGAGCACGCGTTACCCCGCAGCAGCTAGCCGGGCCCCGAGGCAGCGGTGCGGGACAGCCCAGGAGCAGGAGGAGATGCCCCTCTAAACCCCGGAGCCGAAGGAGCTGCAGGTGGAGCAGGACAGCACCGCTGTGCACAGCAGGCTCTGTGCACTAGAGGGAGACCTTCCCATTTCAGACAGACGTGTCCATCCCGTCCCACGGCTGCTGGGAGGGAAACTGAGAGCCACACGGCTTTCCCACTTTTCTTTTTAATTTGCAACTCTCCAGCAAGCCCCTGGCCAGCAGACTGACCCTGTGGCTAGCAGACTTGCCTTCCCAAAGGACCCCTTGGAAATAACCCAGAGCTGCAGCTGGGCGCACTCACCTGCGGCACCCCGGCAAGCCCTCTGAGATGTGGGGTGGCCGGGCTGGGTCCCCGTGGCTGACACGGGCCTGCACGGGAGCAAGGAGCTTTGCTCCCCTGGGTGCAGCGCGCCTTGCAGCGGGAGGCTCCGCGCCCTGGCCTTCCTCCGGCCTGGAGAGGGGAGCGCGGGATGGGGCACAAGGAGTGCAGCAGGCCGGGGCTGTTGCATCCCCCCGGCAAAGGCCCCGCTTGCTCCCTGGCTGAGCGGTCCAAGGGCAGGTCCCTGCTTCTGGAGCAGCTGCTGGCCAAGGGGTGACTAAACCTTGGCCTCTCCAGCCAGGGCTGCGCCGGAGACAGCAAGTATCCCAACGGCCGTGGTGTGAGAGCGGGGACTCTGCCAGCTGAGACCGGGCAGCTCATCACGCCGCCGCCCGCCAGCAGCGTGGCCACCCTGCCTGGGCCGCGGCGGGCAGGCCTGGCGCGGTGTGATGAGCTGCCCGTTCTCAGCCGGCGGGGGGGGGGGGAGGAGGAGAGCGGGGAAGGGGTTAACGGCGGGGGCGGAGGGCCCGGCGCCGCCCGCCGGCGCGGCCCTGCCCGCCGCTACTTAAGCCGGCGGCGGCCGCGGCGGCAGGAGGAAGAGGAGGAGGAGGAGGGTGGCGGCGGGGCATGGCGGCAGCGCGCCGCCCGAGCGGCGGGGCGCCGCGGCGGCCCCCGCAGGACGGCCGGCTGGAGGCCATCAACCAGGTGGGGCCGCGCTGCCGGCCGCGGGGGTCCCCTCGAGGGAGCCCGCGGCTTTTCCCACCCCACCCTCCCGTCCCCGAGAGGGGGCTGCTGCCCGGGGGTCCCGGTGGGTGCACGCCACGCGTGGGGTCCTGCCGGCTTGTCCCCCACCCCTCCTGCCTGTTGTCGTGCCGTGGGGCATGCAGAACCGGGGCACCCGGCGGCTCTGCACAGCTTTTGAGGCACGCTGGTGGGTGGGTGGGGATGGCAGAGAGGGGGACAAGGGCAACCAGGGTTGCGGTCTCCAGCGGCACGTGCCGCCTTGGCCCGGAGCGGGAGGGAAGCGTGGCGTCTCCACCACGCCGGCAGGGTTGACATCGGCGTGGCTGACGGCTGCAGAAGGAAGGCGATGGCCCGGCACGGGGGGCCAGCGGCGCTTTGTCCGCTGGCTGCCCACCTGCGGGGTCCCCTGGATAGATGGCTTTTCCTCCGGCAGTTCTCCGCAGCCCGGGCGGGGGACAGGTCTGAGAGGGCCCATTGTGCGCCCGTGCGGTGGACGCTCCGTGGCTGCCTGCCATGAAGGTCCCTTCGGGAGCCTGCTCCAGCAAGAATAGGAGCTATTGTTCTCCAGGAGGGCTTTCAACTTGCCCTCTCCGCTGCACCAGCGCGCTGTGATTTCCTCGCCATGGAGTGGGGCGTTTTGGCCACTCGGAAGAGCTGACTCTAGCCCTTCTCCTTTTCAATCGTGGTGAAGGGAGCGAGGTGAGCATGGTGCCCGGGACAAGCGGGCGTCCTGCAGGCCTTAGATTAGTCCAAAGTACACTGGGCTGCATGCCCTCTGTGCCAGGGTCAGGCAAGGCCCTCTCTCAGGTGGAGAGAGAGGACTGAGCTTCAATCTTACCCTGTCTCTGTCTTGGCGTGGCCTGTAGAGGCTGCTCAGCTTCCTTCCTGGCCAAGAAGTTGTTTGAGATCTGCAGATGAGAAGAAGGTTTTAGCCTTGGAACAGTCAAGGATGGGAGATGCGTAAGGTCATTTCTGAGCTGCTTGAGTGGTCCCTTGGTGTTACAGGTGGAGAAATCAAAGCTGCACAAGAATACCCCAGAGGTGGCGGTGGACATACCTATCCTTGCATTAACTGTGCAATAAAAGGTGCCAATATGCTCCTCTTAGGCAGGGGTAAGAGACTAGCTGAGGTGAAGTTTATTTTAGGTCACTAAAGAGGGAATTAGATGATTAGAAATCAGAAGGTGCTATGGCAGAATAAGAGCACTTGGCTGGAAACGAGTCTTTGAAACATACTGTTTAAAGCCAGCCATGAAACTTCCTCCTTTGCTAAGGAGAAGTGTAGATGGGTCTAAAATATCCCTGTAGCCAGGGCAGCAGTGAACACTGGATTGAGGAGGAAGGAAATGTGTTGTGCTTACTGCTGCAGTTTTGCCTGCTTTAGAGCTGTCTTCCAGCATCTCTCTGCTACAGGGTGGACTTAAGATCTTTCAGCCTGTAGGACTGAGGTCTGGAAGCTGTGCTTCCTGGGATCCTGTGCAGACATGCTAGTGCTGTGCCCTAGGGCCTTGCTGGGGGACAGGCTGGCATCCTGTTCCCCTGCATAGCCCTAACTTCTGGAAGACTCCTTCCCTCGGTAAGGTTTGGTGGTGAAAATGAAACAAGCTACATAACTTTCCAGCTGATGGAGGCAGGAGCTGCTTGTTTGTGTCCTTGCTACCCCACGTGTTGGCTCAGTGCTGGGAGAAAGGATTCAAGCAGCTAGAAACTGAGCTGCAAACAGCAGCTTTTGCTAGCTGTTGGCTGCAAGCAGATGCTGAGAAGCTCCTGTGCTATAGCAGCTCTGGGAAGCAAACCCCACGCTGCTGCGCTTTACTGGCTGTGCCAGCTCTTTGCCTGGCAGCTCAGTGCCTCTCCTCTGCATGGGTGAGGTGAGGGAGCTTGCTGTGAACAGCCCCTGTGCAACATGGGCTCACACCTCCCTATGCCACAGAGCTGATACGCAAGCTTGGGTGGATATCACGGCTGGAGCTAGGGATGGGGGAAGGAGGGAGTTTCCCAAGCCCTAAAGAGCCCTTGGGCTGCAAAACATTAACTATTCCTAATAAAAAGTAAACTCATAGTCTAAGTTGCTGTCAGGCTTAACCTTATTGCTTTATCCCAAGACCTGGTGTCCCCCTAGCCCTGTTATCCCAGCTGGTTTCTGCCACAGAACCCCTTCTGTGGGATAAGGGTCTTTGGCAGGCAGTGTCCTGAGTGCACACGTGCTGCTGAAAGACATCCGAGTCCTCCTACTACCGAATTCTTCTTCCAGGCTGAAGCACTCCTCTGGGACCCCGTCTTGGCTGTTCCCTCTTCCTGGGGAATGGCAATCACATTGTTCTGCCTCGTGCATCAAGGTAGCAAGTCTAATCCAGCAGAGATTAGTTTCAACCTCGTTTTACCCTTCTGTACTGCGCAGGGCTGCGGGGAGGGAATTCAGCCTCCCGGAGAACAGGTGCCTGTTTCTCGTACCTGGGGCAGGCGTGAGCATCCCTCAGCCCCTTTCCAGCCTTGGCAGGGTGGCCGGTGTCAGGCATTTAAACAGCAATGTGAGAGGCTGGCTGGCCAGTTGTAGCCTCTTTTTAGGGACTGAGGAAGGATCTGGCTTTGCTCAGGTTGTCCTGCAGGTAGCTGGGACTTGTTTCACTGAATTTATTGCTCTAGAAATGTCTCTTTGCCCAAGAAAATGGCAGGCGTGGGGGAGAGACTGGGGCTTATTAGGCTGCTCTTATTAATAGAAAATACTCCTTAAAAATGAGAGCTTTAGCAAAGGGCTCTGGGAGGAACTTTAGCTGCTTGAGCTGAATCTGAGTCACTGGGCCCTGGGGACTGAATTCCTCTGCGCTATTGTGAGTGCGTTTGCCTTATCGCGGTCTCAGAGAAACTTGTATACAATGTTGAGGGTGGAATGCCTTTGAAACGAAAACCCCTGTTGCGCCCTTCAAGTCTGTAGCAGACCTGTGACATTGCTGGGCTGCCCAGTTCCCCTCCGGCTGAAACGCAAGGGCAGAGGGTGCTGGCGGCGTGCCCACTGTCCCTCATCCCGCTCTTGCGCCATCCTGCCCCGGCTGTTAGAGCCCTTAAGCACCGGTCCTGGCAGCTGTCTTCTGGGGATGCAGCCTCTAGCTGTAGCCTTTCTTCTATTTTCACCCCTTCTGTGCTGCTTCTTGCTCCTGAAGAAATACTGCTCTCTGCTCTTGCAGCCCTGCTACTAGATGCAAGTTGTTTGTTACTCGTGCAGGGCAGAATGAGGCCATGAACTGATGGCCAGGAGACTCTCTGGCTCTGTTTTGGTTCCTGATGACACTTGGCAAGTTCCTTCTACAGAAGCTGTTTAGTAGTAGTGACAATAGGTAACAAAACTTGGCTTTCCAGTGACCGCTGCTGCTGATTGAGCCCAGGTCGCAAAGCTGAACTGGATCCATTGTGTTGGGCTGGGAAATGATACCCCTGGGTAGAAATAACTGAGATAAATGAAAGTGAGTTGGCTAAGGAGTGTGAAAGGAGGAGCTGGGAACATTGCTTCTCTCCATGTTTCTCAATTTAAATTGCCGTGCATGCTTACGAGGGAAGTCTGTATCACACTAGTTGGGCAGCATCTTTCAGGTGTCCTCTGTGGAGTTTGTTAGCTGGAAGGAGGTGATGACAGACACTTCTGCCCAGCTGGGCTTTCTAGAAAACCTTAGTTCAGTTGCAGGTAAAGGATTCACCAAAGCAGTGACTAATTGGCACTGAAGGCTTGTGAGGCATTTGGGCTTCCTGGGCAGGTGCAGGTGGCCCTGTCCCAGCTAGGTAGGAGGGGAGTTGCCTCCATGTGTGCAGGATGAAGAGGTCCTGAGCATGGGCTACAGGGTTACAGTGGCAGACAACGATCGAGCATGGAAAGCCTTGGGGCTGGCTGCGGGACATCAGCTTGGGGGTTGCAGTGCCTTCTTAGCTGGCCCTGGCCCAGCAGTCAGACTGGCACAACTCATTACACTTGGGGAAAGCTGGTGGTGTGTGCGTGCATGTGTTGGGGGTGGGGTGAGTTTTTTTTTCCTCCTTCTGGAAGAAATGAGGAACATGCTTTAGGAAGTGTAGGGCACGTGGGCTGCTTATGGCTGTGGGAACCTCCTACAGTCCTGATGCCTTAGTGCCCGTAGAAGGGCCTTCGGGGGAGGGAGGTGGGCTGGAAGAGCAAGGGTATCTTTTTAATCATAAATGATGCAGATGTCAGTCCTAGCACTACTGGAGCCAGGGGTCTTAGTCTCTTAGAGAACTGACCCTGCCTTCCTTGTGAACATGGATAGCACAGCAATGAGAAAACATGCACAGAGCAGGGAACAGCCTTAGCCCTCTATCCTCTCCAACCCCCTGGAGGGGTTTTATCCCGGACAAGCAGTGTATAAGCTGTGCAGATGTTAGTGATTTCTGCACTGAAGAATGTAGTGGTGTGGCTGAACACAGATCAAGTCATTAAACTGCTGGGCTCACTGAGGCTAGGCATTGTGGGAGGGTAGAGACAGGAGCAAGACCCTGTAGCTCCCAGCTGCAGGGAGCATGTTGCTGGCAGGACACAGTAGTAGAGCTGGCTGTGCAACTTGTGGTCTGTTCTGTGGGGTGGCTGGAGGCTTTTGAGGTGAGGGCTAGGAATGTCTGACCAGAATGGGCCCAGGATTTCTTCTCCAGCATGAGTAGAGTAGGGGGGTAAAAAGCATATACAGTCTGAGAGCAGGAGTTTTGTTCCTTTCCTCAAAATACCTGGCACATTCTGCCCTCTTGGTTGGGTGGATGAGGTTCTACCAGCTGTGTTCTATTTACCAGCCTGCAGAGTTTATGCAAGAGCTCAAAATCTCCAAGAACACTGTCCTTTTTGCAAGGAGTAGGAGCCCTTGCATGGAATAGGAACCTAATCCGCATGCCTTGCATGCCTGAATGTAGATTGGAGGAGCTGCAACCTTAGGTGAGCAAGGAGGAGAGTTTTATGCAGCTATTCCAAGGACATATGGGGTCCAGTCCTCCTTCAAGCTGCTGGTAAGAAATTTGAAACCCTAGAAGCATTCCTCTTCCTCTGGAATATTAATGGCAGGGCATGCAGGGATTCAACTCATTTTTAAGCCTTCTGGCACTGTAGCTCAGATGTGGTTCTCTGGGAACTGCTTAGCTCTTTTGGGTAATGTTGCTGTCATACACACTGTCTAGGGTATTTTGCTTTGTCTTTAATGTTCGGGATAATCTTTCCATTTTAGGAGTTTCTCTGTGATCCAAAGTTCAGTGATGAAGAAGATCTGGAGGAGAAGTTGGCTGTGTTCAAAGGTGAGTATCGGAGGGTTTTCATGTCCTCTTTCAGCCTGACTATTTGGTCTGAACAGATTATTCTTCTCAGCGTTTGAATCTAACCAGCCTGGGATTTTCTGCTGAATGATGCAAGTGGCTGAGCTGAGAAGGAAGCCCCCCACTTTGTATGTGGGACTCAGTCAAATGCTTCTGAGATGTAGCTTTCCCACATGAGTCTTTGTGCTTCACCAGCAAAACCTGCAGTGTGGGGGGGGGAAACCCTAGGGATCAGCAAAGGAGGAAAGTTTATGTCTAGATAACAAGGCAAAACTAGCTGGTACAGTGGATATCACACTGGCTAGGTTTTTCCTTTAGTGAGTTAGAGGACCTCTTCCCACACATGAGGTATCTCAGCTGCTTGCTGAAAGCATGTTGAGGCCTTTATCCTTCCCCAAAAGTTTCTTTCAGTCTGATCTGGTCCTTCCCAAGCCCCTCGGTAGCAGAGCCAGCAGTAATGCCTCTGATCTCCTGTCCAAAGCCTGTCTAACTCCAGAGTATCAGTAGGGCTGAGGCTTAGGTCTATACCGAGTGCTGGGACGGAGGATACAGAAACAGCTCAAAAGCCTGGATTTGGAGAGTGTTTTGAGGGAGATGTCCTGAGGCTTGCCTGCAGGCTGGTTAAAGGACAGGATTGGGCAGGTTTGTTCTGAGTGCATCCGCTTTTCCTTCAAGAAGCGGCCGCAGGCGGTTCCTCTCCCCGTGTCCTCTGAGGAAAACATGCCTTCGGCGTCACAGTGCCCTCTGAGGCTTGTCCTCTGCCTGGCTCTAACCAAATAAAGCCTGACCCTGCTTCCATTTCAGGCATTGCTTGCTGCTTCCCTTTGTATTTTGGCTTTGCTATCCAGCAGGGAGGAAGCTGGCTGGGGGGGTTTGTGATCCTTTACCCTTCTAGGCATGGAAGAGCTGGATGCCCGATTTCCTCCTGTGCCCCCCCTCCTTTTTGCGTTGCCTTTTGTATGGCTTTGGCTTTTTGCTGCAGCCTTGAATTATTTCCCTGTCACAGGCAGGAAAATTGCAGAAGTCTCTTCAAATACTGCAGTTGTAGGCTACAGGCGCAGAATTCCCTGTAACGAGAGCCCTTGGCATCTGCTCCCACTGCCTCGTGCGTTTGCGTCCGTGGCCTGTCCTGCTCCAACGCCGCCTCCGGCTCCTCCAACAATCAGATCATTGTGTGGTGGTGGTGGTGGTGGTGTGTGTGGGGGTTCTTCTCTGCCTTCCTCTCTGCTGCCTTCTCCAGAGAGTCCTAGGAGCCCTTGTGCAAACAGTATGTGCGTATGAAGAGAGGGACCACAGCAGGGTTTTGCCTCACCAAATTCGTGAAGCTGGGATGGAAGGGAAAGATGTATGAGCTGAGGCTTAGAGCGTGATGATGTAAAGCTGCCTCTGTACTTCTGGCTACATGTCAGCTGAGGAGAAGAAACATACTGGGTATGGCAGAGCAGAGTCTGCGTCCCTGGCATACGCTGGGATGCCTGACCCTCGCCCATGAAGGCAGCTGTTCATTTGAGCAAGGCCACTGCAGTGGGGCAGGGTGTGAGGAAAGTCAGTGCCACATAAAGTGTCACTTTTGGCCCCTAAGCACATATGCGACAGCCCTGATTTCATCTAGGAATGGATGCTTGCTGCTTTGAGGGAGTTATTTATTTCTGCCTGAAGTATGAACAGCTTTGCCTTGTAGCTGGGACTCCTACAGGCCTGTCAACTCATGACAACAGCAGTCCATCAGCCAAGACCCAGATAAAGACCTGTTGAGCAATTCCTCTGTCTTCTGTCTGTGGCTGCCCATCAGTTTGCTTAACTAAGCACTTTCCTTCAGGAACACAGGTCCTGGAAAGGGGCTGATGTGTGAAATATCCCCTCTTCCCTGTGGCTCCTTAAATCAGCCTGCCACTTTGTAGTTCACACTCATCTGCTTGCTGGTGTCCTTGGAGCAGAGGAGAAAAGATTTTTTCCCACTGGGTAAAGGAGCCTGAGCCTTAGAGCTCTCACTTAATGAGTCCTTTAATGCAGTTCTGGGGACCGAGTGCTAACTGCAGGGCATGTGGAGATTTTTCCAGCTATACTTGGATGGATGGTTACAACAGGTATCTTTCTTTTTCCATTTAGCCAAACCAAGATGATGCGGGGGGGCTCCCTGTGGTGCTGTATGCTCCTTAAGTAAGACAAATTCTTGCCTGAAGAGCTTAGCCTAAATGAGGAACAGCTAGCAGGGGACAGGAAGGGTGGGAAGTGGAAGTGTGCCTCTCCTAAAACCAGAGTCAGCACAGGACTAAATTAAAAATCTCCTGACTCACATCAGCACTCTGTCTGCTATGCCACACCAGCTTTCTACAAAGCTGACCAGATCTTCTTGGGCAGGTACTGCTTTCTCTGAGGAGGCTAGAGTTGCCAGGTTCAGAGATGTTTGTGACACTAGGCTGGAGAGGCAAACAGCCTGCTGCAGTCTTACAGCTCCTAGGCATGGTCTCAGCGTCACTCTTCTGATGTGGTCCTTGAGCATCTCTGCTGGCAAGTGCTGCTCTAAAAGTGCAGCACAGGGCTGGGAAGACTGTAGTTTGCCCCTTGCTATTGCAGGAAACCACGTCATTTAATTCCTCTCCTAATCCGATCAAGCTTCATCTGAGAAGTGCTCAGGGTTTTGTTTTTCTTGCTACTCCTTCTGGGAGGCTGTTCCAGAGCCTTGTTTTTCTGGCTGGAAACATTTTAAAGCTATTCACGGCCAGCTGATACCTACTTGTTCTCATGCCAGTGTTTTCCTTCAGCTTAAATGAAAAGCAATTAAAGAGCACTTAACTCTAGACCCCTGGACTTGAGATAAAGGTGCTAAAACCAGGTCTTGAGACCATTTCCCTCTCTGAACAGTTTGCTTCTGGCAGTGTGTCAGTCTTATCCCCAAATCTTCTGTTTCATTAGTCCAAGCAGGCAATACTAGTGGGCTCTGTGTACCCCAACTGCTCCGGTGTCCTCCCTGCTGGAGCTGCTCTGATCTGCTAACTTGCTTCTGTGTGTCTCTTCCAGAGAAGTACATGGAGTTTGACCTGAATAATCAAGGCGAGATTGGTGAGTGACTCCGAGGGATGGATGCTGTTACCCGGCTGGAAGGACAAGAGCCTGCTGAAACAGGCTCTGCTAGATCTGCTTCCCTCCCTCCTCACTGCTGCTAAGGAGGGAAACCTGTGGGCTGCTCCTTTGTCCAGCTTGGTTCTTGATCCCCGAGCAGGGACTTCTTCAGCTCTCCAGCACCTGTCTTTAAGCTTTTTCAGTGTTTCTTCACCTGCTTCAAAACCTCAGCTCCTCTGAGTCCTGTCCTCCTCCTGAATCTGTCTTAGTTCCTTCGTTTCTTTCTGTTCTGAATGCTTTATTCCCTCTCCCTGCCTCTCTGCTGAGGCCTCCTCCTTTGCAGTTATTACTGTTTCCAAAATTGGGAAGTTGCAGGGCTTGGACTGTCCTGTGTTTTACATGGCTTGAAGCAGAAGCTATGTAAAACCATGAGCCTTTCTACTGCAGACAAGCTCTTTACTTTGGAAGGAAAAAAGCAGAACTGGGCTGTGAGTCTGGTCAGCTAAGTGTCCCTGGCCTGGGTCTGGAGAGACTTGCTCAGCACCAGTTATGTAAATATTCAGGCTTCTCAAGGCCTGGAGCTGACACTGAAGCGTAAGCACTCATGTGCTGTGCCCTTCCAGGAGGCTGCTGCCTTGCTCCTTTCTTCCCCTGTTCTTGAGCTGAAATAAAGCCTATGGGGAACCTGGAGGAGGCCCGACTTAGGACTGCCCTGCTGTTTCCAGGAGGGAAGGGGCTATGGGTCAGTGCACAGTGAGAATATTGTGAAGGAAATGACCTGTGGTGGTGGTCAGGGTGCCTGTTCCACGGAGCTCGTTTGTCTCCAACTTACTTTAACACTGCTTCCCTCCTCCACATCACTGGTCTTGGCACCACTCTCTGAGCTAGACAGTAGCATTCCTAAGTATCTCTGGAGCATTTTGAGAATTGTCCTCTTCAGTATGTATGGAGCTTTATTCTTGACTTGTGGAAATAAGAAGTACTGGAGAGCTTCTTTTGGCTCTCAGCCAACTGTTTTAGTGCTGTCAGCCCCAGAGTATATAGATGAAGTAGTCTGAGCTGGGAACTCAGGCCTCCATCCCTAGGATTAGTCTGTGCTCAGTGTGGTTGTCTCTTGATAGCACTGACTGCCTTGCTCTTGCAGATTTGATGTCTGTCAAAAGGATGATGGAAAAAATGGGGGCTCCAAAGACCCATCTAGAACTGAAGAAGATGATCTCTGAGGTGACTGGAGGGGTTAGCGAGACCATCTCATACCAGGACTTCGTCAATGTAATGCTCGGCAAACGCTCTGCTGTACTTAAACTGTGAGTGCCTTTGGGAAGGAACAGGGGAGATCCAGGACCTGAGCTGGAGTGTTGGGGGAGCCTGGAAACAGAAATTACTCTGCCTGCACCCTGGCTGGTGGAGCTGGGTGTTTATGGAAGGGAGGGGAGGACTCTCATGAAGGGAGAGTTCACCAGGAGATGTGAGGGATGGGGCAAAACCTCTAGCTTGAGATCCCAGATGGGATTCCACCATCTAGAGCTGCCCCCTGGGGTGGAGCTGGGCTGGGCAGCCATTCACGCCAGAGCAGCCTGCTGTGTTTTAGAGCAGGCTTCCTCCTACATGCTCGGTACTAAGTGATTCTCATCCTTTTTCTACAGCATGCAGGCACTCAGCTTTGCAGGACCTCTTGTCTCTTCCCTCTGGCTCTTGTAGGCTTTGGACACAGGTTTTGCCTGTTAATGGTGTCAGGACTTCAGTGAATGAGGGCCCAGCAGGACTGGCTCCTATTTGCCACAGGATGCTCTGTCCTTCTCTGGTTTTGGAGAGCAAGGGAGTGTGTGAGTAGGCAGAGAGGGGTCACATGCTTAAAACAGCTGGCTTGTGCTAGGAGAGGTTTTATGTGGTTTTCAGCTGCCAGTACTAGCCTCCCACGGCCGCCTCTGCCCCCTCAACAGGGCTGAGAGTCTTGCTGTAAGAAACAGCTTCCGAACACTAACTTGGCTCCTGTGCTAGCAGTGGGGTGGGCTCTCTCGGCTCCATGTCCTCTCCACTGAAAACTGACTTTGCCTTTTACAACCATAGAGCAGGCTGTCTCTGCTTTTATGTCTTTAACTGTGATGAACAGGAGATGCTCTCCTCTATCCCCCTTCATCCTTGCTGAAGGCAGCTTTAGAAATGCACCAGCTTTCTAGGCAGGTTGGGAGGAAGGAGCCTGTTCCTACCCATCACCTGTTCCCTCTGAGCTGGTAGATGCTCACTAGCTATGTGTCTCTCCTTGCCACTGATTGCCCTGTGTCTGCATGTCAAGGTGTTGCTCTCCCAGTCACAGACAGACTTTCAACACCCCTGCTTCCTTCTCTCTCCAGTGAAGCAGGCTAAGCCTGAAGCCTGTTCTGTATCTTCCACCCTTCTTCCAAACTGCAGCTTGCACAGATGGGTCCCGTCTTCTGCTAAGAGACAGGCACTCCACTGTCTGTTGGACTCTGTTTGAAGCAGGAGCAGAAATGTAAAACTTGTCCCAAGAGCAGGGAAATCTTTTGATTTAGCGTGGCAGCTGGCATTCCCAGCGTGGCTGCAGTCTTCAGGGAGGAAGACAGTGCTGGCGCTTGCAAAATGCTTAGGATTCCTTTGGCTACTGCCTTACTCCTTGTCTCTGCCCTCTTGCCTGGCTGCAGTTGCTGTTGCTTGCTTGGTTTTGGCTTTCGAATGTTGAGCAATGTCATTATGTATGAGGTGAGCCAGGGACGGTATTTGTTTTTACGCATCAGGAGCACTTGGCATGCATTGCATGCCCAAGGATTTCGGAAACGGCTGTCTAAAGCAAACATGCTAATCCTCTGTGCTCTGGGAGGAAAACCAGCAGGGGTACTGGGAAACCCACTCCTGGAAATTACTGGAAAAGCAAAACTGCCTGCTATGCTGCCAGCACTGCCCTCTGTTGGCTTTCTGTCCTGTGTTAGTTATGGGATGTCTTTTGCTTAAGAGGCAGACCTCGTGGTGATTGTGGATGAACTTGTTCTTTTCATCTGTACTGTCTGTTGTTTTGCAGGGTCATGATGTTTGAAGGAAAAGCCAATGAAAGCAACCCAAAACCTTCTGGCCCTCCTCCAGAGAGAGACATAGCCAGCCTCCCTTGAAGAGGACAGGCTGAAAAATTGGAACTGTTTGTTTTGCTGGTCTGTAACAGAGGTTACCTGTGCTTTGTTACTTTTTACTTCGGACAGTCTTAGTTTTCAACTAACCTGCCTTAGAGGAACAGCAAGGGAAGCTGGGGACCCCCAGCTCACATCTTTCTGCTACATCCCTTAGCCAGCTTGATTTGTTAGAGAGAAGCTGTAGCACAAAATGTATTGTGAGACCAAAAAGAAAAATATTCTATAGTCTTATTCTTTCCTCTGCCCTTTCTGAATTTTTTTTTTCCTTTAGATGAAAAGGAGCTATTTTCCTCCCAGCTTGTGGATTTGGAGCTGTGCTTGTCTGTGCAGGTTCCTGAAGGGCCTCACTGCCAGATGCTGAGCACTTCTCTGGCGGAGCCCTTGACAACAGCTTCATGGGTGCAAAGAATTAAGTGCCTTCACTGCTCCAGCCTCTGCCTCCTGCCTTTGGAGTAGTTCTTCCACTCCTGACCTGGCCAAAACATAAGTCGGACTCCCACCTCTGTTGCCTAGTCTCATCTTAGATGAAGATAAGAAGATGCATAGACACCAAAGGTCTGCTTACAGAGCCTTTAAGCTTGGAGGTGGGCATGGCTTGCTGCAGGGACAGGCTTGTGTCTGCTCTTGGGTTCATCCTGCAGTCAGATCTTCTTGGTGAGCCTGAGCCAACTGAGCTGCTAGTGATACTTTTCTAGTGCCCTTTAAGCAGATCTTAATCCCAGATCTCAACATCCCCAATAGCCCCAGGAGTAAAGTCAGTTCAGTCAGCATGTGATGTTCTTGATGTGCCTGGGTCCTGTTTTCCTAGAAGAGCCTTGCCTGCTGCTGAGGTTGGAATGGTTCTGAGGGAATATTTCTTTAGCTGCTAAGTTCACAGTGAGGATTTTTCTTTGGGCTTCACCTTGAACTAGATGCATATCATAAGTATTTAGACTTGCAAAACTAACTGGCTGAAGTCCCTACCTCCCTGCAATCAGCAGGGCTAGGGTGTCCCTCTGTTGGAGGCCAGTTCCTTCTACTACCACTTGCCTTCTGAGAGGACAGGGTAAAATCTTAAATATAAGCTGTCAGCAGGAATATGATCTGCAGGGTAGCCATGCAGCCAGCATCCTACTGGCTCCTACCAGAAGTGAGATTAAAAATGGGCAAGAATTGTCTCCAGATAACTGCTTTTGGCTCCTGGCTACAAGACAAAGACAAGAACTTTCCACAGGATGCTTCTAAACCAGAAGGCTGACAGACTGGAGGGTGCCTCTGCAACCATGATGGATTATAAACCCACCTGAGCCCTGAGGTCCTCAGAACCTAAAGGAATAAGTTCTACAGAACCTAAAAGAATAAATTCTGTAAAGTCTCAGCTGAGGAAAAGCTATCAGCCCATTGCTGCTTTTAATACCTTGGGTCTTCCTCCCCCTTGCTGGCTTGCTAGGCTTTCCCTTGGCCTCCATGACTTATTGATTAGCCACGGGGAGGGGGGAAGCAAGTAGCAAGTGAAGTCAGACCTGATGTAAAAAAGGGAAGCTGCAACCCTATCCTAAAGGGGTGGAAGGTACAACACCAGCCAGGGCAAGTGAGGAAGATTAAAGCTGTCTTATAACCACTCCCTGAGAAGTCTCTGTTTGGATCAGATCTGGAGAATAATCTCTGAACAGGTAGCTGTCCTTCTTGTCCACAAATGTAGAAACAGGCCTGCTGTTAGGCCTTCCCTGAGGAAGGCTTAAGGGAAGCTGAACCTGCAGAAAACTGGGTGACTAAACTGAGCCCTGCAAGCCTTTCCAGACCACTGTGGCTGAGGATCTTTCTTCATGCTGCTGCGCTGTCTTCCTGATTTTTGCAGATCTCTCTGTATGTGTTTCAGCTTTGTCCCAATGTGACAATTAGGTGCATTTTCCTGATGTATAAAATCAAGTCTGCAAAATAGGAATGGTTTTAAGTGTGTAGTAGGATGCTGGGATCTAGATGTAGCTGGGCCTGTGCTATCTACCTTCTGTACAGGTGGTGATTCTTGCTCTATGCATAAATTCTGGAATCTGGATATTTGCTTTCTTCCCCTCCCCACTCTCTTACATGTTGTTGGCAGCTTTTAACTTCTTTTTTTTAAAATCATGGTTTAATAATAATTTTTAAAAGGAAATACAGATGATTGTAACTCTGCTAGACTTACTGTTCTTGCCAAAGGCTGCACTTTTAAATAAAAAAAACAAATCCTCACTACTGATTGCATGAAAACCAGAACTGTAATGGAGAGGAAAAAATATGAGAAAGAGCAGCACCCGTCTACTGTAAACACCAAAAATAAATCTTCTGAAATGATACCCTGTGTCAGCCTACTTAGTTTAGCTTCTCTCTGAAGCTTGGACCAAGCAATTGGTCGCAGATTAACTAAGCTGGTTTCCCAGCTGGTTAATATAAACCCTTAAATAGATTCTGCAGATCGGTCTGGGCCTGGTCTGATCTTTAACAGCTGACCGAGCGTTGTGGCGCTCGCGTTGCAGGGGCTGCCTGCTCAAAGCCAGCCTTCTTTGACTTCAGGGAAAGCAAGCAAGTGGCCGCGCTCGCGTTAAGGAGCGATTTGTTCGTCAACAGCGGCCGCTCCCGGTTCCCTTCCCCTGAAGGCGTTTTTCCATCCTCCCGGCTCTTCCAGCAAGCACCCGAGGCCCTTCCCTGGCGCCAAGGGAGAGCAGGCGTCCTGGGGGAACCGCGGCTGCCCGCGCGTGTCTCCCCAAAAAAGCCTTTTCCTCTGGAGAGGCTCCTGCGGCCCTCGTCGCTGCGGGCCCAGAGGACACAGCCGCCCGCCCTGGAGGACTCGCCCCGCCTCCCGCCGCCGCGAACCATAGAGAGCGCTGGCCAGGGCGTCCCCCTCCCCCGCCCACGCACCATACGCGGCGCGGCCCCGCCCCCCGCGGCCTCGCCGGAAGCGGAAGTGAGCGCGCTGGCGGGCGCGCGGCGGGGGTTGAGCGGCTTCGCGCCGGGTGGCGACGCCGGCGGCTCTCGTCGCTGTCGCCATGGGGGACGATATGGACGTGATCCCCGAGCGGGAGATGAAGGTGAGAGCCGGGGGGGAGGCAGGGGCCGCGAGAGGGAGGTGGTCAGGAGGGCTGGGTCAGGACTGACGGGGCTGCGGAGGGTCCTTCGTCTGGGAGGGGGCAGCAGGCCGGGAGGGAGGCGGGCTGGGGGGGGAGCGTGGCCTGGGACGGGGGAGCGGGCTGCTCTACTCTTTTCCGTAGATTTTTTTTTTTGGGGGGGGGGGGAGCTGATATCTTGAGAGAGAAAACGGGGGAGTTGAGGGGAGAGGGCTGATGCTGTTTATCAGTCCTGTCTGCATGCGTAGTGCTGGGGCTCCCCTAAATTTGAGGATGGTAGGCATGAGCACAGCCTCCGTGTGTGGGGGCTACCTATGGGAATGGTGAACGGGAGTCTTGCCCTGGCTAGCCCTTCACTGTATGTTCCAGAATTTTACTGGGGGGGGGGTAAACATGGTGAGATGGGGCTGTCTGTGCAGATGCCCCAAGCCCATGCACGTATTCATGTGGCTACTTTCTCTTCAGACACCTCCGAAAGCAAGGGAGTCGGGCTATTTGTTTTGCTGGAAGTTCTGGGTTTCAGCAGCCTCCTTTCTTGGCAGGAAGGCACTTACTCAGTGCTTCTGCAAAATGAAACATAAGTCAGGTGCTTAATTTGGGTTACTAGTGTTAGATCTACTAGTGTTAGATCCAGTGCTTTATTCAGTGTGTGACGTTTTGGGAGGACAGGCTCATTCCTAAAGGGAACATAGCACTACACCTGATAATAGCATAACTTGTTTCTTAATTTGATCAGTCTGTTTTTCTGTAGCTGCATCTATGTGTGATAAACTATTACTGCAGTAGTAAAAAAGATGCATCTAGACAGATGTGTGCTTTTAAGCTCTGGTTTCTAAGGAAAAACACTTTATTCAATCCTGCTGTATGTTTCTCTGTTTCATTTCCTTCTCTTTCTCTCTTTTATTCGTTAGCTAGTTTCAGGTACGTTTCACAGAGAGTTAGATGTCTTGAGCATACTGAATTCCTACAGGTTTTGAGGAAACAGGCTGATGTATAAAAGAGAGATTGAGGCAGTACTCCCAATATTGAAAAACTGGGGTGTTATTTCGGTCTTTCACAGATGCCTTGCATTTCTGGAAGCGTAGACATTTCTTTTGTTGTGTGATTGGAGGGGGGAACAAAACGAAAAAAGGCTAAACACCTTGAACTTAGGGTAAAATGTTTTAAAGTTGGTAGTTTTGTATTTGGGATGTACAAAACTTCCACTAGGTTTTTTGATGAAGTAGGTATTCAGAGTTGAAGATGCTCTGTGGATAAAATAAGATGCACCTTAAAAAAGTATGGAAAACAAACTCTGCTTCATATAACGAAGAAGCGAGTGTATGAGACAGAAAATGAGATAGGATGGCCAGTGACACTGTGGGTCTGGACTCTGCCTTGGGGGTGTTTTGCAGCTCTTGAGAAGAGGCCTTTCAGCTTACTGTGCTAGAGAAACTGAAGTAAACTGTTCTTCTTCATCAGCATACGAACAGCTGTTTTCTGACTCTTCAAACAGGATTTTCAGTTCAGAGCACTGAAGAAGGTCCGGATCTTTGATGCTCCCGATGATCTTCCCAAAGAGCGGTCCAGTCTCCTTGCAGTGTCTAACAAATATGGGCTGGTCTTTGCGGGTGGAGGAACCAGCCTGCAGATCTTTCATACCAAAAACCTTCTCATGCAAAATCAGCTGGGAGAAGATCCCAATAAAATTGGTAAGGCACGTTTATGTCTGATGGTCTCTGTGCAGCAGCAGTTTTATATAGGTTTTGGCGGTATGGTGTTCTTGGCTTCTGACACAGTTCTCTTCGTGTATTTGAAACTACTGGCTTTTATTGTGTAAAACGCAGGAAGAAAATTTGCTGCAGCTTGAGCTGATACAAAATATAGTCATCAGGAACACACTGTCAGGATGCTATATGCTAGCTAATGTTCAAATGTCGTTCAGGTTCTGTTTCCTATGTTTAGTGCTATATGATAAGATTGGCTTTTCCTATGTGAGAGTGTGCACCTTTCCTTGCAGCCCAACGCTGTTGGTAGCCAAATTTGGGGATGTGAACTTGGAAAATATTAGAGATATGTGAGTGGAGTGGAGCAGAGTTCTTGCACCGAGTTATCCACTCTGAGTAAAAAAACATTCTGCAAGAGAGGACGAAATCTGTGTTCCACCAGCTCAGAACCTAAATGCAAAACTGTCTTAATTCTCACCTTTTCTGTCGTAACTATATCATCCAAAGTATCCACGTGCTCACTTAAGTAAAACCTAAAATGCATCCAGTTATCTTTCCTCCAAGTTAGTGAGGAAGGAAAGTGGAATTTTCTTAAGAAATTGAGAGCCTCTATTGAGACTGTATTGATAGAGATGAAATGTTTGCTTTTGCATGGTGAACTTTCCATCTATTCTGACAGCTACTGTTTATAGGACTGTATGTTAGGATGATTTTTTTATATAAACTTATTCTAACCATATTGTTTTAAAGGAGCAGCTGTTGTGTTTAATTTGACTGCTTCATCTTACCTCCTTCTCCTTTTGTTTTTAAGTTGAGAATGTTCAGAGTACCGTGATTCCCATGAAGTTTCCTGTGCAGCACCTGGCTCTTAGCTGTGATAATCTCACACTGTCAGTCTGTATGATGTCCAGTGAGATTGGTTCCTTTATTGGCTTTTTTGACGTCCGCACGTTCTTGAATCAGGTAAAGCATATGCAAAGTGGTGCACTTCTTGGCACGTTTCTCCCTCCCCCCTCCAGACTGCAGCAAAAGGAATGACATACCTTGGATGGGATTTTCTGTCTCTCTGCAGGCATGTGTCTTGTAAAGGAATTATTCAATAAACTTAATTTTGCTTTTTATTCCTATCTGTTACTAATTTAAAGGAAGGCCAAAACCTTGACAGATTATGAGTATGGGAGAACTTGTTCTTATGCTTAGCTTGGCTATCTCATGAATTTGTTTTTCTTAAAAGGCAAAACAGCAGAAACGTGCATTTGCATATCACAAACTAGCCAAGGACTCGGGAAGCACAGCGATGGTCAATGACCTGAAGTGGAATCCTGCTAGTCCTGCCATGGTGGCCATCTGCCTGTCCGATGGCAGCATTTCCGTTCTGCAGGTGACGGACTCTGTGAAAGTGTATGCCACACTACCTTCTTCTGTAGCTGTTACATCTGGTGAGTAATAGCCTTGGGTAACTTATAGAATGTCAAATACTTAAGAATAAAAGTGGATTGGTAGGTGTAAGAAGGTAGGCTCTTTGTTTCAGGAGGAGGTTTCTTCTTCAGTTGTCACAAAGGTGAAGGATTTAAACTCCCTAAGACTCAGAAAACATTTGGTGCAATATAACTACTCTTTCCCAGTTGACTGGAAGGAATGCATCTTGTGAATTAGAGCTGACTGTGTCTGCCTGTGGTTTGTTCTCCCTCAGGCTTGGCTGTCATTTTTGCAGGGAAGGAGGCAAATGAGGGAGAGTTGTCATCCATTGCTTTATGATTTGAGCAGTCTTGTTTTTGCTGTGACTGAACGTTTCACACACTGCACTGGTCCTGACCCTTGGCAGGTTTGGGATAAACTTAAACTACACTGATTAAATCACATGTGTAACTTACTGCTGTGCCCCACTCCACCCCAAAAGACAGTTTAGCCAATCAGTGTGTGTCTGTGATAGCTGTGATATTTTTTTTTTAGCCTCTGTCAGTTTGATTTGTCCCTGTATGTTTGGGTCAAGCTAAGTGTATATGCTTGAGATTTAACTTGATTTATGCACAAGTGGATGTGAGCATCCATTACAGGACAATGCAAGGCTGTATGGTGGCAGGTATAATGGGAGTTTAAATGCATCTGAAGCTTCCATTGGTCTGAATGCCAAGAATTTCAATTCCTCTTGCTGTACATAATCGAAGAGGCAAGGCCATGATAGTGACAGAAAGGAATTGCTTTCTCTGTGGAGTTTTGCCTGAGGAAGACTTGAATAGTATGTAGTTTATTGGTCCTGCTTTTGTGGACCTTGAGATTCTCTGGTTCCTTAGCGCTGATGAAATTCTTCTTTTTGCATAGTGTGTTGGAGTCCGAAGGGAAAGCAGTTGGCTGTAGGGAAGCAAAATGGCACCGTGGTCCAATATCTACCTGTAAGTAGGTATTGTAAGGCTTATGTTCACTCACTAGTTTCCAATATGCTTTATTTTCTTTCACCATCAGCTCTTTCTGTGAAGCTGACCAGTCAGTAATATTAAAATGTCTTAGATCAATGCTGCATTTAGTTTGGTTGCCCTGAAGAGTAAGGTTTTCAGGGTGGCGTGTGATCAATGTTAAGAGCTTTTGAAACAGTCTGAAATCAGCTCTCTGGGCTTTCTGCAAAACTTGTGGTTGGCTTTGTTTGGTAGCTTTTTCTTTGTGTTTAAGAGTAGTTCTAATTTTTTTTTCCCAGAACCTGCAGGAGAAAAAAGTAATCCCTTGTCCTCCGTTTTATGACTCGGACAATCCTGTTAAAGGTATATCTTTAATTTGTTCCCTCTTTTTAAGCATTTTACTTGTTCGTCCCTGTGTTTTTAAATAGAGCAGCTGCATAGTACACTGGTTATGTAGTTACAACTTGATTTGAATTATTTAAAGAGAAAAATTCATCTGTTTTATCTCTGGGTGATATAGAAGAAATAACTGTGGGCCAAAATCCCTTTCTATTTCTAGAGTGCACTATAAAAACCTAGTCATTGCTCACTGGTGCGATAGGCTGTACTCAAGGAAGGTTGGACTTGCGCATTAGCATGAAGATTTCTGGGTATAAATCAATTCTCATTTTCTGAAAATATTGTTTCTTCATTTTGAATCTTCAAATAAATATGTCAAAGCCTCAAAACAATAAATTTAGGAAAAACAGAAACACACCTGTTGGATATGCCAGAACACTGTCCATGTTTGGAAACACTGGCCTTGTCTTGCCTGTGATATCATCAAGTAAGCCAAACAAATGCCTCCGTTCTGTCTTGCAATTTTCTGGAGTCTTGGTACTTCAGCGATTCCTCCTTGGTTAGTGGTGTCATAGTGGTTGTGCATGCTGTGCACAGTTAAAATCAATGTAAAAGTGTCATTTTAACCTTTTTCTGGCTGAGTTATTTGTTTCTTTCTCTTTCAGTCTTGGATGTACTGTGGATTGGTACATATGTTTTCACTATTGTATATGCGGCTGCTGATGGGACACTGGAAACACCCCCAGAAGTGGTCGTAGCCATATTGCCTGTAAGTGCCAGCAAGTCACAACTGTAGAAATGTTTGCTTATTCTTGACCTGTTCGTTGCAATGGCAAGCTGCTTTTATTTTCCATGTTAGCATCTTGTAGATGGGATTAACTTGATTTCTTAGCTGGAAGGTAAACTCTCAATTTTGGCCCTACAGAAAAAGGAAGAGAAGCGACCAGAGAAGTTTGTGAATTTCATGGAGCCTTGTTATGGGAGCTGCACAGAGAGACAGCACCATTACTTCCTCAACTATGTTGAGGAATGGTGAGTTGCAGGAATCATGATGCGGTCTTTCTATCGTCTCGGAGGAGTCCGTGCCTCTCCTTGTGTTTTGTTTCTCCCTGCTGTAAGCTATATAATACTTGAATGTGAGCTGTGTGAAACTGCTATTCTGAAAATATTTTGTGAAGGTACAGCTAACTTATCCTGCATGCTTGATGTCCATGCCTACATACTCCCATGTGAGCTGAAAATGCCTTTTTTTTTTCTCTCTAAAGGTACATAAGGTTGTTTAAAATCTGTATTAACAATTTAATATGAGACTGAAAGTCACATATTAGGAAAAGCGTGCTCTTTTGTCTCGCTTAACTCTGAATCTCTGTGAAGAAGCCATTCCTAACTTTTCATCTACCTGGCTTTGTATCGTAATAAATACTGGTGGCCCATGATTGTCAAATCGTTAATTGGCAAGGGGAATCAGCCCCTGGTGACTCTTTAAAATTATTCTAAAGTAATGTAGCTAGTCATTTTTCTCTCATTTTGTGCTGGTTAAGAAGTCAGTTACATGTTGTTATAACTGTATTCCTAGTTAGGAATTCGAGTAGGTGATAACTAGTTGTTGAGCTGATGACCTCACCATGCATTGTTATGTTAGTTTTAACCTATTTGGTTCCATACTCACAGGGATCTAGTTCTGGCAGCATCAGCAGCTTCCACAGAAGTCAGCATTCTTGCCAGACAAGGGGATCAGGTAGTGTTTTCTTCCTTCTGCGTTTGTGTATGTGTAATTCTCCTTTCTAGAAAATCTAAGTAAATTTATGTAAAACCCAAAGTATGATGAAATGGTATATTTAGAAACGCAGCATGTTGTTAAGCAAGTACCAAAAGTCTGTTTTTCATTATTCACTTGGCAGTCTAAAAATTTGATCAAGGTCAGTATTGTAAGTGATTTGTATGAGGTGATCAACTGAAGGGAAGCATTAAGTCTGTTTCTGAGCCTGACCTCAACTGTGACACAGAACTATCTGTGAAGAGCACTGATTTTCTGATATTCATTATTCTGCAATTTAAATAGTTACTCTCTAGTTATTCTGCAATTTCTTATTTCAGAACGTTTGACTAGTATTCCAAAGAAGGCTGAAAACATGAAAGCAATAGTCAAAACTATGATCTTACTTTTTGCAGAACTGGGAATCATGGGTTTTGGAAGACTCCAGCAGAGCAGAACTTCCTGTGACAGATAAGAGCGATGATACCTTGCCTGTTGGTGTTGCTGTAGACTACACCAGTAACATGCCTATCCCAATCAGTAAGTTTTGCTGGTCTTTCTTGTGGAATAGTCCAATAATACCAATATGTGGGATATTTTTGAGGGAGCAGTCTAATGCTTGTGGTCCTGGGACATGGTCCTGAAAAGGAGACTGACACAGACAATCCATCCTAGCTTTTTGTATCAAGCCTACAGCATACGTGAGATTACTTCTGTGCATGTATCCAAATGGCTGAGGATTAAACAGTTTTTCCTCAAACCTTTTAGGAGCTTGGGGATACTACAGTAACAGTCATGGAAAACAAAATCTAGGTTTTGTCTGTGTTTCTCAGAGCTGGGGTGATAGTGAACTTAAAGGAGTCACATTCTTAACACCAAAGGCTTCAAATTGCCTGTAAGGTTTTAATTATGCTTGTAGCGTATGTAGTTTTGCAGAACTGTTTTGTATTAAGTACATTTGCACTGATCTAAAAGAAAAATGGGTTAATTGCAAAATCTGAAAAAGGAAGGATCACTGAGGTAAATGCTTAAGTTTTAATTCTGCATTAAAGCACAAGGCCTGAACAGACTGTACCCTGCTGTGTCTTACATCCAGCCACTTGTATTACTACTGTACCTTCTGTGCTTCCTGAAGGCTCTTGAAAGCACCTTGTCAGAGAAGGAAGCTGAAGATGCATCTGAGCTATTGTACTGTAGCTTAGTGAATTTTGAAAACTCCCTTGAAACCAAGAGAAAGATTGAAGTAGAGATGCCTTTAGGCAGAGTGGAAAGATCTACAGTCAAAAATTCAAGAGCACAGGAGGGTGCCAATTAACTGAGAACCGCAGCAGCCTTTACCTGAATGAAAATCTGCAGTGGGAAGTTCGGGTCAGACTTTGTAGTTTAATGCAAAATGGAATTTGAAGCATATTCTCTGTTGATCTATATACTTACTGAATTAAGGAGTCTATCAGGATAGCTTCTTTAAGCCCAGGTAATGCTGCCTTAGACCTTTTAGGATGACTCTGAGGAAGGTTTTGACTAACATGTTTTCTGTATTTTCACTGAAAGCAGGCAGCTCGTTTTTGGCTGCATGTTATTTGGTTTTGCTGTTTGGAACAAGTTTGGGTTGCAAATAAACCTCACTTGTCCTGGAGCGTGTTCCCTTTTGGAAGTTGCCCTTCCCCAGCACACTTTCCCTGGAAAGCTAATAGGTAGAAGAAACTGGCCATTCACCATGCTGGTCACAAAAAGGAAAGAAAGAAAGAAAGAAAGAAAAAAGTGAATGATCATGGGGGCTTTTTCCTGCATCCTATATTTACTCTGAAGCACAGATTTGCACTAAGTACAGAATTAAGCTGTTAAACTTCTACAGAAAATGCTTTAGGAATCTATGGAGTGTTTTCGGGCCTCTTACTGTGCTGAGACTATTGAACTGAAGCAGACTCTAGGCTCAAAGCTGTAGCTGCACAAAATCCAAGCATTTTGCATCAAAGGTTCAGGTCACTAGCCTGTTTTTTCAGAAGGATGTTTGTTGTATGTGGGCTTTCTTCAAAGCAAAAAGCTTTCTACCTAGCAATTCTATTTTTCATATTTCATGTATGTGAATGTTAATCATCTGACAGGACTCAATGAAACATAGGGATTGCTGAAAGGAGTTGAGGATTGTAAAAGGGAGCAGCATATAGGTGAAAACAAAAGAACTACTTCAAAATGAAAAAAGCTTGGTACAAGATTTCTTTGGTAAAAGTTGTCTTTTTCATTTAGCAAGCTATATTGAATTGTTAAAATGACCATCTGTGAGTTAGAACAGAGACATGAAACAGTCAAGAAAAGGAAGAAATAAAGAAAGGGGCATTCGTGGGGAAGCAAGGGAACAAAGGTGTAAGTGAAAGCAAGGAGGTAAAGTAACAAATACTGTGCTAAGCAAGTCAGGTGATAGT
Organism: Rhea pennata; assembly: GCF_028389875.1. Lineage (NCBI taxonomy): Eukaryota > Metazoa > Chordata > Aves > Rheiformes > Rheidae > Rhea > Rhea pennata. Next base: position 9,558,753 of record NC_084680.1, read on the forward strand.
GACAATGCCAGTATGAACAGAGTAGGAAACTTTGACTGTAGGGCCTATGTGTATGATGTTTGGCAGGTGATGAGAAGACCCTCGCTCCAGCTCCAGTTCTGATCTTGCTCTCTACGGATGGTGTGCTCTGCCCATTTTACATGATCAACCAAAACCCTGGGGTCAGATCACTCATTGTAACTCCAGAACCATTGTCCATAGAAGGAGAAAGAGTACCAAAATCAGCAGGTAAGTTCTCCAGTGGGTTAGGGAAGCACTTGCATTTATGGGTCTTTGTCATCCTCATCTCTAAGTTTGGTATATAGACACATATTGTCACAGAAAACGTATTTCTTCTTTATGTTGATAATGAAGAGCTGTTTCTGGGTGCATTGTGCTCCCAGTACTGTTCTCCCCCTTGTACAACTGAGTAAAATTTTCTAGTCCTATTTATCACAGGGAATCCCAAACACTTCACAAACTGTGTGCACTTAAAACTCTACAGTGCAATCAGCCTTTGGGGGTATAGAGCCAAAGCAAATCAGGTGCCAGATGCCCTAATGCTAGAAAGCTCCTTGCCCAGCTTTGGGGGGCATGACTGGAACAGCAGCAGTGACTGCAGACTGTTCTTGGGGTCTAGGATTAAACATTGTGCCTAATCTAGACCAGAGTTTGCCTGCTTCAAAGAGGTGATCGTTTTCTTTCGTATGTTTTGTCACGGGAAGCCATGATACCAAACTAAGGTATATGGCTACAGCAAAACTTATTTAAACAATAGTTTTCTGCAGCAGTGTGAAGATCATCTGGGGAGGGAGTACAAAGTAGTTTTAACGGAGTTTGCGTGTATAGCCAAATAAGATGTAAAACAGACAGTTTCCTGTGCTGGAATAGGCAGATCAGTTGGATCTTCTGTTTCCCTGCGTGCCTGCAGTAAAGTTTGCAAAGCCACCATTTTCTTCCTTAAGCTTGCATTTGCTTCTCCCTCTCCAAAGCGAATGCTTTTGTTTGGCACTGTGCCTCTCTGCAGCCCTGGCTGACCTGTGTGCTGACAGGCTATTTGATTTGAGATGGCATGAACCACATCAAAATCAATGGACAAAGGTGAAGTCTTTTCATTGGAAATTCCAGGCAACATTAATTTCCCTCAGTCAGTCTAAATTAAAGTATTGACTTTAGTTTTAAAGATTGGACTTTGATCTGCGGTTATATCACCGATCAGGCTTGGGGACTGGAAGCTCTGCTCCCTTCTCTTTCTTTCTCCCTGTACCATCTGTCTAATGGTAAGATGGTACTTAACTGTTTCCATCAAATAGCATTTGGCCTTGAAATACCTTCTGCTATTAGTCGAGACAACTGAATGAGTGTCTTCCTTCCTGATTTATGTTTCTGCAGGGAGTACTGCCACATCTCTTACCACTCCTCCAGCTTCTTTAAAGCCTGACGCAGTACCAGCTGTTGTTCCTACTACTGCGGCCTCAAGTCTCCCTCCTGTTGGGGGCGGAGCAGCTGCATTTTCCTTTATGCCTTCAACTGTGAAGATGCCTGGCTCTACAAGTGGTGACCCTCCACCTTACCCCTTTGCAACTGATGCCTCCAAGCAAGCCCTGGGCCCCAATATGACTGGAGCAGCAACATTCTCTTTCTCCTCTGGTTCTTCCAAGACATCCATGACTTCAGCCCCTTCTGCAGGCACCACTACAGCAACTGCCACCTCTTTTTCTTTTGGATCCATGAACTTTAAACCAGCCACAGATAGCTCCCCTGGGCCAACTCTGTCCACAACACCTGTTACGCAGAAGTCGTCTTTCACCTCTTCAGCTTCTTCAGTCAAAGTGAACCTCAATGAGAAGTAAATAGATGTAGCAGGTTATGCAGTGTTTGGGTAGTTAAATCATTCCAGGCATGAAAAATGTGTGGTGATTTTTACCACACAGAAACAATAGTTTCTGACTTCTTGCCCTGACAGCTGTCCGCTGTGCTTCAGAAAAAGCCCTGAGGAAAGCCCCCTTTGTCCAAGATGTATTGTCTTGGCTGTGAAAACTCCCAGCACTTCCCATGCGACAAGTTATGTTCATGGGCCAAGTATCAGTCCAGGGAAGATGCCAAAATTTAGACTAATACCTTGCAAAATTATGAGAGGCTTTATGCTTTTGTGTCTTTGTTTCATAAGCATGTAACTTCATGCCTTCATTTAACATGAAAGATGGCTAAAGATTCTTGGCGAACACTGAGATTTGAATCATGTATGAGTTTAGTATGGTCATGGTAGCACAAGTTTCTTCTACCATTTGGTGAAGGTTCCTTACCCAGATCCAGAGAGTCGCTTGCAGGGCTGAGAGGAAACTGTATCTATAGCTGGTGCATTCCTTTTCTACTCCTGTGTTCAGTGAAAAAGGTGTCAGAGCTTTCATTTTTGTTTTTAAATGGATGCTTACTGAATACTGGACCTGAAATCTTCAAGGCTTGTTCATGCTGGGAGTTTGTGCCAGCTGTAGGAAAACATGTTGACTGGAAATTACCCAGAATGGATTTGAGTGGTGAACATTCTCAGATTTCTTATTCTTGCTGTTCCCTCCAACTCTTGATATTTGATATCTTTTTTTTTTTTTAATAAGTGTTTAAAACACAGAGGAATGTTAATTGGAGCTGCTTTCTGTGGAAAGCAGTTTTCGCTTAAAGATATTTTTAGAAATTTCTGATGGTTCAAATGATTATATTTTAATTAGAAAAATCCTTCCTACGCCAGATCTCATGGTAGCTCATAATGGCTTTTTAAATTTGATATTGTGTATAAAAAGCAAATGATAGACTTGTGAGCTGGCTGAATATTTAACTTGGCTGCCTTGAGGGCCTAGGGTTGAAGTTGAATGGAAGTTTTATTCTTTTGCAGAATTTTTCTGAGTTTGATGCAAGGGTGGCACTGAAAGGCCACTCAGATTTGGTATGGTGGGTGCTTTGTTGCAAAATGATGGGGTGCTTTTTAAAACAGTGTAATACTTATTGGCATTTGGCTTTTGCCTCTGAGTGGATCTATAGTAGCAGTCTCTGATTCTGTGTATTCTGAAATATTCCTGAATGGCTGCTTCCCACTTTTCCCAGTGACTAAACTTGTAATTTTGTATCTGGACCTTGAGTCATTTTTGTTCCCAAAGGATGCTAATTCCTCAGAGTGTAATGCTTCATTTGGGGTGGAGGAAAACAGCTGGGACCACTTCAGAGCTGAAAGGTTTTCTGTTCTTACTTGCAGATTCACTGCTGTAGACACTTCTACTCCCACTAGCAGCAGTGGTCATGCTGGTTCTACAATGTTTTCCTTCTCAACCACTTCAAAAGCTGCTACTAGTGGTCCTCTGAGCCAGTCCACACCTGTCTCGGCCTCTCCTGCCACACCACTGAAGGCTTCCACCCCTGTGCCTGCTGCTGGTAGGCGTCTGATATGTGCCGTTGGGAATAATGTTCTATTACAAACAATGTTCTGAAAGTGTTAGGATGTAGTGGGCTTGATTTGGCTTACATTCCCACAGATCTCCTGTTCTGCAGGTTGTGATGATGTGATGGGCCTAGTACTGAAACTGAGAATTTTTTTCAATTTGTGCACTTTATTCCCCACAAAGCCAGCTCTCTTTTCATATGTGACATAATGTATTCTCAAGTTCAACCAGAAGTTCTGGCATTTTCAGTGCTCTGTAATACAACTCTGATTATGAATATTCCTGGGCAGTGAGACAAATCAATGCCCTATCTTGCATCTGCAGTGACTAGAGTTCCAAGTGGTCCCAAATGAGTTTCAATTAGATGTTTTTTCACTTGTTAACAGAATAATATTCTATCTCTCAAATGATCATGTGACTGGAGATTTTGGGTTCCTTCAGGAGCGATACAGCCAGATATCCAAGAGTTACAGTCATTGCCTGAGTTTGCCAGTCTAGCAGAGAAATTAGATGGGAGTAAAATGACACCTGAGGAAAGTGTTCTTGCTGAGGCCTGTACAGCTATTGCTGTTGGATTTGACATCTGAAATTTTGCTTCATCTCTGATCACTACCTGCTTTCTCAAGCATTGTATGAGTTTGTAATTACTGTTCCTCTCTTTATTTCAGTAGCACGTCCTGCTCAAAATTTGCCTTCAGCTTCTTTACTACAGAAGACCGCCAAAGTCACACCTTCTGCAGCAAAGCCAAGCGCAACTCAGGTAATGAGAACTTGTGTCTGAAATTTTCTGAAGAGAGGTGAATGTTTCTCTATGGCCCATGGAATATTTAGAATTCATCTAACTGAGTATATTTAGGTCAAAGAACTAGCTAGCATTTGACACTTACAGAAGATTATTTGGACTAAAATTACGTTGTCATGCATGTTTTTGGAGAGCTGTCTTTGATGTATGTTGTCATGATCAGAGTTGTAGGAACTAATTATTCCTGTTATGGAAATGAGGATTCGCAACTTTCCTAGTTAGTCAGTCAAGAGTTTCCTTGGCTCTGTTTGACGTCGTTAGATGTCAAAATCAAAGCAGTGATACAGAGCAGCACAAAAGTATTTGCTTTGCTTTCACAAGGCTTTAGCTACATTGTTCCAGGTAATCTGCAGCCCTACTTTGAACATACACCTACCATTCTTAGTTTACTGTGTATTGGGTTTATAAGAATTGACTCACTGGTGATGGCTGTCTGAATAGAATTTGTAGCAGTGGGCCTTTTCCAATATTCTGAGCTCCCTGTTGCTAAAGTTACATCCTTAATATTGTTTTTCAGGGCAAACTGGCACTCTCTAGCACTGGTATAGAGAAGCAGGTCCATCAGTGGAAGGATTCAGACCCTGTCATAGCAGGAATCAGAGAGGAGGTGAGATCTCTCAAGCAGTTTTCTTCATCTTAAAAGCTGAAAGACCACTGTATAGACACACAGATATTCTCTTCAGTTGACTCACATTCCCATTATGTCTTTCAGTAACTTAGGAATTAGAATGGAGATTTTTCACGGGATAACTAACTTATTTTGTGGGTTCTGTCTATGTCCTCTTTGGCCCTCTGATTTAGTTTCAAACACTGTATGTACTGGAAAGACTGGGTGTTCTTTCCTGATAATGTCTAAGAAGAATTTCCTGTTTTGCCCATAGAGCAGCAGATGTTGATGGCACTGTAAAAACATTACCCAAAGAGCTGCAACGTTTGTTCTAGACCCTAGTATGTGTGAGCAGCTGCACTCTCTTGCTCCTTGACTTTGTAGATTGCCCATTTCCAAAAGGAGATGGAGGAGCTGAAGGCTCGGACTTCCAAAGCCTGTTTCCAAGTGGGTACTCCAGAGGAAATGAAGATGCTGCGAACTGAATCTGAGGATCTTCACACCTTCCTCTTGGAAATTAAAGAGACAACAGAGGTAACTAATGTGACTGAACATCCTCAAGCTATTTAACTACTGGTCGTAATCTCTCCAGCAACGATAGTTCCTTACCTGATGTTTCTACTTAACCTGCTAATGCTGAACCCATGTAAATCGAGCATGTGGTTACACGGCTTTAATGTGGAGGTGCTAGTTGCATTTTGCACATTAAACAAACACTTCGGGAAGCCCCTGTGCTAGAGATGGCAATGAAAATGTTGCTTTGAACCTTGTCCTATCCATTCTATCTGCAGTCTCTTCACGGCGATATTAGTATTTTGAAGACGACCTTGCTGGAGGGATTTGCTGGGGTGGAAGAAGCTAGAGAACAGAATGAGCGGAATCGCAGTTCAGGATATTTACACTTGCTGTATAAGAAACCTTTGGATCCCAAGAGCGAAGCACAACTTCAGGTATTAAGCATGTTAGCTAACTTCTAATCTAGAGTTTTAAATAAAATAACATTGAGACTTGTTTGTGAGTGCCCAGCAGCTTTGCCGTGCCCCTGGTATTTGCTGTTTCAGCACAGTACAGTAGAAGTATGATTAGCTCTGTTTTGCCAAGTTTGCAAGGCATGATGAAAATCCTTTCCTAAAGCTTCTCTTGTTGTTGCCATTTTCTCTGATGAGACAGGACTCCTGTAGAATGGAAGTAGTTCTCGTGAGATCCAAGTCTATTCTAAGCTTAGAATAGGACTCTTGCCTCCCTGTTCTTTCTGAGCCAGTAGTGTTTGCTCAGGGGATTTTAGTTAAGGAGTATTTTTGGCAAATGTCAGTTAATTTTTTCAAATCTTTATAAAAGTGTTCTTGGCATTATTTTTATCTTCAGCAAATGCTTTATAGAGCAATTTGATTTATTATGACTTGCAGAATTGTGTCATTAATTTCATGGGTGGTGGGGCATAAAGCTAAATGAAATCCTAAAAGCCAGAGTACGAAGGAAAATAACCAGTAATAACTAAAGAGGCTCTCAAAGGCAAGGGAGAAACTAGAGGGGAAGCTCTCTTTTGGTTACAGCTGGTGATGAGAGGAATATACTATTGTATTCCCCCATAAGCAAAATGAAGTAGATGTGCTCTACAAATGATACTTGCTCCTCTATATGCTGGCGCGTTCCCCTCAAGAGGTTTGAATAGCAGATTGAAGACATAATTACATGTCATATTTGTTGCAGTAGGAATCAAGATCATGCACATGAACAGTTACTAGGGAGTGAGCTGACATGCAGCAACTTCTTTATAGGTGTGATCTCTAGTGTTCACCTGGAAGCTGTATGTTGATTGTCTGTGTTGGAAGTAATTATATGCTCGCTTTGATGTCTGATTATTTCTCTGATTTTTCAAAGTTACGCTCATGACTTCAAAGAGATGATAATCTGTCTCAAAACACTTACTTCACTGATATTTAAAGAGGGTCATGAGGAAAGAATAACAGATTAGGAGAGAAGTGGATGAGGACTGGAATGTACAGAGAGGGCTTTCAGGTCCAGCTTCTAGAAACATACTAGAAAGACAGCTCTCATCTGATGTAAATCTCATTTAGTTTAATTATCATTCCTATTCTCCTGATCCTTAAAAAGTGCTCTCTTGGTCAACTTTTTACATGAGCTTTAAATGGAATTTTAAGTTCTTGAGGCTTTTCTGGTGTCCAGTCATAATGATTAGCTGTTTGGAGAGTTGTTGATACATAATGCTCATAATTGCTGGGGAGAGAAAACCCATGCGAAGCCCTCAGTAGTACTGGATTTGGTTTCATGTTGGCTGTGTCCTATTTGAATTTCATGCTCTATCTTAAAAAGAGTTGTGATGGAACTCTTCCCAGTCCTTGCTACTTGGCTCCTTGATTGATGTATTTCAGTGAGCATTCTGTTGAGGTGAGTGGACGTTGAGCATTTGTGAATGCTTTCCTGAATTGTAGTCTGTGAACGGTGTTAACCCAGAGCCATGTGAATAGCCTACAAAGCTTTGATCACCTTTAGTTGTTAGAAGCTTCAATATTACGAAGTAGGAGCAAATGACTCGCTTTCTGGAAATGAGGTTTGAAATAAAGTTGGTTTTGTACAATGCTTAGCGTTTGTACTACCCTTTCAGTAAAAATCCAGCAGTATTTTGCAAGCGTTATAGAAAAGACTATTCCCAGTTTTGTGTAAGGATAAAATGAACAGGACACCTTTTGCATAGTCCACCAATTAATAAATAATTTTTCCTGTGTTAGGTTCTGTTATGCTAGATAGAACTTTCCAGGCAGAAATATGGGGAAGTGCTGAATTGCTTGAATTGAATGAGCCCAAAGGATCTCAGGCTTCTGTGGCTGAAACTGAGATTTCTGAAGGAAATTAAAAGCTGATTCTTTTTTGCATGGTAGGAAATTCGACGCTTGCACCAGTACGTGAAGTTTGCTGTTCAGGATGTGAATGACGTTCTGGATTTAGAGTGGGATCGGCACCTGGAACAGAAGAGAAAGCAGAAGTAAGTAGCTGAAATTGAAGTACAAAACAACTATAAGGAGCATGTTAGTGAATCAGACATTAGTACCTAATCAAATAAAAATCACTTTCTTTTAACAGTACAATTTTTTTTTCAAGGGATTTTTGAGTAAAGCTTGATTGAGAGATGTAGTTGGAGCTGCAGGTTCAGTGTATGTGACTCTGTACACTTGTTACACGCTTGCTACAGCTTCCTGCATGTTATAAATTGTACTTAACAGAAACAAACTATAAAAATAAGTTTTGTACAGACAAAGTGTGTCCAAGAACTGTAGGTAATGATACCCTTCTAATGAATAAAACATCTTGTAGTAAACAAGCTAAATGAATAACCTGCAGCATATCTAAAGGAGTGACATGAAACTGAGACAAAATGAACTGCCCTATTCAAACCAAACCATGTTTGACCTCATTGAGTGAAGCAGCTAGAACTGTCACACCACTTTATATGTATGCCTGCTCATGGCTAGACATACAGAATGGTCTTTATTCTTGTCTCTTGGTGTGATGTCTTAAGGCGCCTGATAGTTCCTGAGCGAGAGACTTTGTTTAACACCCTGGCTAATAATCGGGAAATAATCAATCAGCAGAGGAAGAGACTAAATCAGCTGGTAAACAGCCTCCAGCAGCTCCGACTGTGTAATCAGACATCTCAGTGGAGTGTTCCCGGTGATACGTCTTCTCTTAGCAGTGCTCAAAGGTATGTAAAATGCTTACAAGTTGCTGAGTAGTATTGAGATTCCTTCTCTATTGCTCCCAACTGTGTGCTAGAGTGCATCATGCTAAAGAATGTTTTGTTGGCGTGGTACGGGAGGACAGGCTGTCCTAAAAATGGTACTGAAGTGTGTCCACGTAATACAGAAGCTCACTGGTTATAGTCTGTAGCATGCTGTCTGATGCTTCCCCCTAAAAGCTATTATTTTTATAGTAGTGTAAGCAGGATCATAGAGCTTCCAGGCTGAGGTACTGCTGTTTTCTGTGTTTTAAAATTTGGAGGAAGAAGTGAATGGCTCTTAGACTTTCCAAAATAATTCAAGATGTATGCGTTTAAATAGCACGGTATCTAAAGGAAGATGTTCTGTTCTGATAGTTTTTGTGGTGCAGGTGCCTGTTCTGACAGGTTATCTTATGAGCTGATCGTTCTTGTGCATAAGTCAGTAACTCTGACTTCTTGTGGCCTTGTTGGTCCCTTTTTGCTCTTGATTTCATTGGTCTCTTTCTGATGCTCATAGTTTTTATTACTCTGCCTTCTCTCAGTTTTGACAGTGACCTTGAAAGTCTGCGCAATGCTTTGATGAAAACTACCTTGGAATCGCATGCCAAGCCCCTGCCTAAAGTACCTGGTAACTTATTCTTTCTTACTAGAAAAAACAAAAAAAAAAAAAAAAAAAAAGAATTAACTTGCCCTCTGATTATAGGCTAGTGACTCTCTTCTGTTTTCCAGCTAAATTATCCTCTGTGAAACAGGCACAGTTAAGGAATTTTCTAGCCAAGAGGAAGACTCCACCCATTAGATCTACAGCCCCAGGTAAACCTTTACTTACCTTAGGAGTCTGAAATGCTTTTCAGGAAGGTGACTTACCTGTTGTGGGAACCAGTCCTTAAGTTAGCTTTTGGCTGCTTCTCACTCTTGAGCCTTTACTTTTATCTTTGTGCTCCCCCTTCTTCCTTCAAATGGAATTTAATTCAATTACCTTCTTGCGGAGGGTTGTGTGTGAGAATCCTACCAATATAGCCTTAAAACAAGCCAGTACAGGGTGTTTCTGTCTTGGCTATGGGTTCGGATGGTTCCCTTGCCTTAGTGTGCACACATTGTGTTGTTTCTAATATTGCAGCAAACTTGTCCCGATCTGCCTTCTTGTCCACAAGATACTATGAAGATTTGGATGAAGTCAGTTCAACATCTTCTGTTTCCCAGTCACTTGAGAATGAGGATTCACAGGCAGTGGACCAGGAAGAAGAGGCTGCTCCTGTCCAAGTTCCCCGTCATGCACCTGTGGTCCGTACTCCCTCTATCCAGCCTGGTTTGATGACTCAGTCTCCACCCTTTGGGAAGCAGCATGTCTCCCCAGGTACTTTATGTGAGTAGTTTTTGTAGTGTTTCTCTTATACTGTATATGTTTTGTCAGTGTCTTTAACCATTGTATCCACTCTGTGTTAAAGTTCTGGAGAAATGAGATGGTAGGCTTATGTTGACACGTTTCTGGAAACAGCAGTGTGGTATGAACTTGAGCTAAAAGCACCAAAATACGCTGACTCATTGATTACACTTTTCTGATTACCTGGTGGTAGCAGGCCAGGAGGAGTGTGTGTGGATTTTATTTTGTGTGGATTTTTGCTTGTTTGTCTTGGATCTTACTGATATAAGTAACATTTGTCTTCCGTTAGTATCTTGCCTTAAGGATATGCTATTATTTCTTAAAATAATGCCTGAGGTCTAGGAATTTAAAATGCTACTGCATTTAGTTGATGTTGCTCAGGTTAGGACTTCTGAGCCCAGTGAACATCAGTAAGAATCATGTTTTCATATACTTGATTTTCCTGGTTCAAGAGGGTTTTGTTTTTCTTTTTTGTTTTATCTTTAAAGCCAAAGAACTAAACTTCCTAAAATGACAAATGAGATGTCATCAGAAGTGGCTATGACAGCAAATGGAGGAGAATTCATCTAATGCACTGAAATGACAAGTATTGAGACTAATCTGCTGAATTCACTGAGATATACAGAGACCACCCATGTCAGATAAACATGCTAACTGTTTAGAAGGGCTGGGGATCAGTCTGTCAGGAAATAAAAAGCGTACTTGGAGGAAGTGTAATTCGGAGCTTTCAGTCTCCTTTGCTTGCAGAGATACAGTGAACAGCTTTTTTGTTTTGTTTTTTTTGTAGTGCCTACATCTTCGAACAGAATCATACCACAAGGGGCAGACAGTACGATGCTTGCAACAAAGACTGTGAAACATGGAGCCCCTGCTCCCACAGTCACTGTGCCAGCACCACAAGCGGCTGCTGCAGCAGCTCTACGAAGGCAGATGGCTAATCAGTCCCCAGGTAAAGGAATAGCTAATTGCCCAGGTGACTTCTGGGCATTCGAATGCGTGTCTGTCTCACAGAAACTTAACATCCTTTAAGGAAAAGACTGTCGAACTGAGTGTGACACAGGCAGGATCTGTGTGAGTTGCACCTCCGAGTTGTCCAGTGTTTTTTGTCATCTTTCTTCCTTTCAGTTACTAGTACAAAATGCCTAAGAAATTTCCACCACAGAATTCTTAGGACAATTCTGGTTGTAAATATTTCTTTAGTGTCAGTGCAGAAATGTGACAAAATTCAACTACTGGCAGGGGAGTTGAATTAGTCTATTTACCTTGCCCAAGGAGGGCATAAGCACAGAGGGCAGACTGGTGACCTGAATTTTGGTAGAAGCTGGGGTGTAATTAGGCAGATCATATTTGTTAACTCAAGATGTTATAATGCAAGCAAGGGGTATCTTAGTGAGTATAGATAGATTTCGTCAGGCAACAAGGAAAAATGTGCTAACTGTATAATGCAGTTACTTACTCACTGAAGGCTGGAGTGCTCAATGTTTTGGGTCAAATAAGCCACATACTTTCTAGAAACCTTTGTGGATTGCTACTGGAGCTACTTGTATAGAGCATATTGAAAGAAATGCTTTGTGTGGAAAAGATATTTACCTCTGCATTTGTGGGTTGTGTTTTTTTTTTTTTTTTTTTTCCCTCCTCTTAAAGCTGTAAGCACGTCCTTGACTGAATCAACTCTGAAAAACGTTCCTCAGGTGGTGAATGTGCGAGAACTCAAGACTAGTACATTGACTCCAGCTGTCTCTGCAGTAATAGGGTGAGTTTGGGTGCTCCTCTTTTTCATGATAGCCTTCAGTTGCACTTGCAATAGAGCACATCTACCAGTGGGGAGCAGTGGTAGTATTTTAGTCTGACTTCCTAAAATGGATGCATTTAGGGGAGAGCCTTAGAGTTAGGGAACAAAAATAAGAAATACTTTCTCTCCGCATCGTTCAGATTTGCTAATGGCTTGTCCTGAACTAGCAATGAGACCAGCATTAACATTCTTCTCTATCACTCCATGAAATGTATTTTAGTGCATCCCCTCCTGAGGGGGTCCATTAGCTTCATTGCTAAGGCACACTCAGGATCTGGAATCCTTCCAGCTGCTGATACATGTGCATGTGTTCCATGTCCTTCTGTGATGGAAATGCACATTTTTGTCACTTAAGCATGGCTTAAGGTGTCCAGATGTTCTTTTATCTTCTTCCCTGTGTGTCACTGAGAAAACGTTCTCTGGAGTTATGCTTCTCCTATCTGCCCCTGGATTCACTCTTTGGGAGAGCAAGAACTCTGGCTCTTTTGGAAACTTGTCTCAAATTTCTTGACATTGGAATTTTGACTGCAGTGTTAGGTGTCGATAGGAATTGATGGAATTGATCACTTCGGAGAAGCAGAGCTGCAAGGCTGTCTTCCTCATGAATAAATTATGAATGTGGGCTTCTAGTATTTAACCTTAAATTTTTTAAGATGTCCTCAAAGTTAGCTGTAACTGTTGGCTTTCCAACACTGTCTCCTGCAGACAATGGCCAGTTCAGCTCATTCCAGAGATTTCTCTCTTATCACTAAGCTCTGTCACCAGCCACAGAACTAGTTCTTTTTCCTGTTATGGTAGCGACCTTGAAACTGTCTTTTCTTGGAGTTCTTATGATCACTTTAGTCCAAGATAGTGCATGGCTGTTTCTGGACTGGGGAGGCAGGGGCAGTACTGAAACATTTGAGCAGTGTTGGGGACTACTGCATTTCTGTTACGGTATAATGGCATTAAAAGCAGGATAAACTTGCCACGTGCATCTGATAAGTCCATGTGGAATTGCAGATGCTTTATTCAGATAACTGTGGGCTAGATGTGCAGCTCTTGAAACAATTTCTGTTGTCACATTACTTCTGGTTGTCACACATGTGTATATTCCTCACTGTTGAAGAGGAAAGTGGAATTCCTTTGATACTGCTTATCAAAAAGGGAGCAGAGTCTTACAGTGTGCAACTCAGCTGCTGACCTCAAACCAAGGATTCTGCATTTTAATGCAGACAATTTGGGAAGTTTTATTTTGGGAGGTCTTATTTATTTGGGAGGTTCCTGTATCTTCTCCTGAAAGTGTTAAATTTGTGGGGGGGATCAGGATTATATCAAATATAGTTTGCAAACTGTTGTGCTTGGAAATTTTGCTAAAACAAGTGTTATGATAGGAAATTCTCCATCTCGTTTAAGTTGGTTAAGTACAAAATCAGTTTAAAGAGATTTCTTGGTGTTTTTCATCAAAACTATGAAGAGCTAAGTAAAGAGTACTGGCTGTACATAAACAAGGCTTGAGTTAGTAATACATGTCTGAGATTGCTGTTCATCTGAGCTGTAGCTAAAGACCTGTCTTACTTTTGAGTAGTTTTAGAATAGTGGTATTGAGTGTTTTCCCTAATTTATAGGGCACCATCTAGTTTTATATCTTGGAGGCTGTTATAGTCTTATTTTATAACTGATTCATAAAAATGTGCTAACTAAAAATGCTGCCTAAATGAACCTCTGCCTGCCAGCAAGATTCAGCACTAAAACAAAGACCGTTCACTCAGCCAAATTAATTCATCAATTTTTGCAACTTCAGACATCTTATCTCTTTTGCCACCACAGTGCACTCTTTGGGTTGTTAAGCAGTAATGATTTTTTTTTCAGTTGTTATCAGTTGTTCAATGGCCTGTCATTAGGCGTACTGGTGGTCCCAGTCCAGTTATTTGTATATATTGAAATCAGAGCTGAGCTTTTCATAGTATTGACAGAGAATCTGTGGGTCAAGTGATTTCGGGAACCTTTCTGTCTGATTCGATAGACATCCTTGCAAATATGGGTCGAAGCACTGTTGTATGAGACAACTTGCAGAGGTTTTCAGAGCTGTGCATATTTTATACCTACTTTGCCCTCTGATAACTTTTACAAAATATTGTATTTTTACCATGTGCTGCAGTAAGAATATGTATATTATTGCCATGTTAGTAAAATGTCATTGTCAGGCTTGTATCCTACTGGAAGGAAATTCCCTTGTAAAGGGAAATAATAGGGCCACTCATTATTTACAGATATCCCTGGGATTTCATCCAGTTCTTTTGAACAATGGCCAGAGTTCTTCAGAAGAATTAAAATCCTCTTACGTTTTGAGATGCGGGAATAGAGAAATAAGAATTTCTTATCTTTCACATGCATAAATCATTATTGAAATAATTTGAGAAGCTTTAGAAACACAGAAGGAAAGTCATAGTTGATAAACCTGATCACCAGCTTTTGGATCTTTATAGTAGCATTTTACTTTATGCCCCTTGTTGCTCCAGTAAAAAAGAATAAGGCTGATCTAGTGCTTCTTTATAGTCACTTGATTTCTTAGTAAATAATAAACAACAACCAGCTGCATGCAGTGAAGCCTTATCCTTGCTGTGAGGTCCTAGTCAATCTCCGCAGGGCTTCCTAAAGGATCTGCAGCCAGCCATGTGCAAGATAGTCTGGTACTGGCTGTGTGATGTTTAGAGGAACCCTGTGGCTTCCATTAAACCAGCTTGATCTGTGGGAGCTCTAGTGAGACTGGTACTGCTGGCTCACGCACCAGTGTGATCTTCAAATCATTACCTCTTCGTTAGTTTTATGTGTTTTTTAAAATCTCTGCCACCAAGGCTAACTAGCTTGTAATTGAAACCATCCTTAGAACAAGCTGACTGACCAGCAAGCCCCCTGCTTGATAGACTGAGACCACAACTTCCCTGCTAATCTTCAGGGTGCTGGGTGTGATTCCACGGTAGACCAAAGTCTGTATGGTAAGCATCAGTGAGAGTGACACTATCGTCACTAGTGTCAGACTAGTGCTAGACAGCAATAACTCATGTTAGACTTGTGTAATCAGGGGAGAAGGCTCCCACTCTATCATGAATTTCAAATAACTTCTGTTTTTTTTCTTTCTTTGTCTGGGGGCTCACATGAAATTGAGCTTTACAGCACTTCCTTCCCAGTATAGACTCTTCCAGTACTAATCTGAAATTTTTGTTGTTTGCTGCTTGCTTTTGCTCTGGGCAAAGGGCAAATCCAGGCTATGCAACATAGATCTCACTGCTGTAGGGAAGGAAGGAAGGACATGCGAGTACTGTAAAGCTATTTAAGGCACAAAGCCCTATCCAAAACCCATTGGCTATGCAAAATTATTCTTGTGCATGCACTTGTCCCTTTTCTCTGGAATTAAGTAGGAAATTTCTGTCAGCTGGCCTGTCTCTGACCAAATAGTAAATGAGGTTTTGGAGGTCTTTTGGTTTATCAGAAGTAGAACTTTTGATGCCCAGATTCAGATACTGCCTGGGGTTTGCAGCCTCAGCTCTTTACATAGTATAAGGACTGCTTCTCTGCCTTAGAGAATGTTTGGCCTGCATCCCGATGGAAACAGCCTACCAGGTTACAAGAAAGCCAGCCTTTGCCACAAAGAGAATGCAATCTGTAGAATTTGTTACTCTTCTGAAGGCTTCTGCCACTGACCATTTAAGCTGGTGAATCCTGTGGGCCATTGGCTTGAGGAGATGTTCCAGCTGGGTGGCAATTCCCAAGTTGTGGTAATTGGTGTGTTAATGGCACACTGGATGCAGGGTAGAAGAAGTAGCTGCTCTTCTGCAGTAATTGTCTGTGGGCTCAGATGGATGACTTGGTAGAAATTCCCACACCTATATTTTAAAATACATATTAATCTTATCACAGTTCTTGTCATGAAGGCATTAATATTTATATCACACTTCAAAGACGTGAGGCAGACTTCCTTTCCCCTCTCCTCCCTCCCAAGCTTTGTCTGCTTGCTCAGTATTTCCAAAAGTTGCGTGTATTTGTCTGGGTTCTGGAACATAAGGGAAGCTTCTTATACTTGTTATATATTAGGCATAAAATTGTAATCTCCTTGCATGCTGATTTTCATTCAATTCACTGTAAAATAGAAAGGGTTGCCTTTCTTCAGAGACATAAGAATGTGTGAAGAAGACTTGATCATTTAAGTCCAGAGCTTTAAACACATTTGCAGACTTCCTTTGTTAAATGAGGCCGATTTGTTTAAGAGGTTTATTCCCTAATCAGATTTGTTCGTTTGGAGTTGTGTGGGGAATCTTTTAATAGCAGTGATTTTCTTCTTTTCTGCAAGGTATTTGGCATTTTTTTGTTTTTTTTTTTTTTTTTTTTTTTTGAGAGATGAGAAAATCCACTTTTAGACTGGTCATTTATGTAATGTTTTATTTTTTCTTTTTAAGATCGTCTGTACCTCACTCTGCAGCCCAGGCAGTCCACCAAGTTCTGGCAACCGTTGCTACAAATCAAGCTAAACAGGTATCTTGCTAGAGAACGCTCTCCCTGTGGAGTACTGTATTGAGGCAGATTCAGTATAGTTTAGGGATTTTGTTGTTGGTGAACAGGTCATCTAACAATCTCTTTTCACAGCTTGTCCTACATTCTTGGCAAACCACTTATTTATCTGTGACCTTGACAGGGTGGTGCCAGACATATCTTTGTTATGTCTCCATTTTTTTTTCCTTTTGAAGACTCTTGAAGCTTTCTAATTGCTACAGCCTTGCAGCAGTACAGGTTGCAACCGACAACACAGCAAACTGTTCCCAAAGGTCACCAAATAAAAAAGTGCTGAGCAATCAGTGAGCAGAGTAGTTTCTGCAGCCTATATTTTACGGAAAACTTTTATTATTGGTGGACAAGCTGCTGGAAAGTTAATGTCTGCTCTTCAAGAACCAGTCAGTGTGTGTTCATTGTGCCTTGGAGTCAATGAATTGTTGTGAATGGGATTTATGGGCCTCTGTAAGACACTTGTTGAAAAATATATGTATTGACTCTGTACCTAAATATAGAGACATACGGTCTCAAGATGGAAGGGCAAGTATTTTGACCACCTCTCTTTAGCTTGTTCTTAAGTAATTTCATGACTCTTAATATTAGACTATCCTAAAGGCCTCTGTTAATGGACATAATGCATTGACCTGAAGTGGTTTTGTGGGTGTTTTTGTTTTGTTTTAGATGCCTCTAACAAGCACGCTTAAGGCACAGACTCCACCTTCCTCTGCATCAGCACCTTGTGCTCTGGCTTCTACACCTGGGCCAACATCATCTGGCAACAAAATCTCAGGTCAGTATTCTTTGGTGGAGATAAAAACAATGGCTGGGTGTTTCTTACCACCTGCCAAGGGTGCTGTCCACAGAATGAAGATGTTAAGGACGTGAGATCTGCCTCTGGGGGGCTGCTGTGCCAGTCATGAGGAGGTGAATTTGAAAGACCGAGGTACAGAAGAGCGAGGGAGTGGTGTTGTACTAAGTTTTGTGTTTCGTCTGTGTGACGGCATCTCGAATTCAATGATACAATCATTTTCCTTTCAGAGTGGACCCAGAATGTGTAACCCTTAATGTTCAGAGCACATCTACCAAAGGCTGCTGTGATTTGACATCAAGTCAAAAGTCAGCCATCTTTGCTGTTTTGTGTTTCAAACATGATGCTTTTGCAGCAAAGCAACAGTAGTGTTTTTTCGATATCTGATTTGAGTATTTCTATACTATGGGCTGCAGAACTGAAACAGAGTCTGAACTAGCTTCAAAAAAGCTAGGTCCGTTAATGTCTCTGCTAAGCCCTGGTCTGTATGACCAGCTTTAAAGCCAGTTCATGTGTCTTTATGCTGCACTGTGGTTTGTTGCACTGAGTTTAAAAGTTTAAATGAGCAGAAGTGTCTAGTTTACAGCACATGGTGCAAACAAGGGAAAAAGGAACTGTTAGGGAACAAAGAAACTGATTGTAATAGATGATAATATTTGTAGAGCATGGTGTTATAAACCTCTTGCATAAATGTCTGAAATGGCTGTCTCTTTGTTACTGTTCTGTCTTTAATCCATGGCTGTAGGTTGCCTCTTAGCCAGGGATGAGAAACAGTAAAAATTGGAAGGAACTGTATTTGACATAACAGACACTTCTTGAATTTTGATTTATTGAAAATGTCAGCTTTTGAATTTGATTCTGCTTCCTGTTTATTTGAAATGTGTTTTGTTACGTTGATGGTTTCGTGAGAGATTTTGCCAAGGATTTCTTGTTCTGTTGTTTAATCTTTATTGTAAAGATGGTGACCCCTCTCTTTGCTCCGATCAGATATGCTAGTACCTTAAATCTCTGAAATAATTCACATATTCTCTGATGAAGTACCAGTAGCAGGAATGTTTCTGTGCATAGATACCAGACTCTACATAGGTGGTAAAAACAAGCAGAAACTTCCTGAGGAAGTGACTTGCATTTTGAAAGCTTTTGTTTCCCGTTGATTAAAATTGTACACTACATATATGTATGCAAACTATTTATTTCTCTTTTGAAAGTTGGATGACATACTGCTGTACTACTTTTGTTTTTGGTAATTCTTGCTGTACTTGTAACTTACAGGACAAGGGACGGTGAAAACAGTTGCAGCTGTGACTTCTACGGTGACATCAGTACCAGCAACAACTGCACAAATTAACAAGGCATTCTCATTTTCTTCTGTGGGGTCTGTATGAACTTTCAGATTTCTTTGTAGTTGGTATCAAATAGTTGTATCTGTTACAGCGGGTGTTGTCTACAAGCTACATTATATGATTAAATGGTAGTCCCAACACTAAGAGTATTGGGGAGTAGGGGTGGAATGTGGGTGTGCTTTTGCATCAGAGTTCTTGGAAGTCCTTCTGGTTGGTGGAAGCCTACCTGAGTGAGGTCTTTAAGATCTGTGAGGATTAATCAGTCTTCTGTTGCTTTGAATCCCTCAATCTGTAACAAATCAAGAAAAGAGCAAGTAATTCTAAACTGGCTTTCTTTTCACATTTATCTACAGTGGGCTATTGAACAAACGCTGTATCCCAGTGTTTCTTAGCCTTAGACATTGGGTAGTTTGCCAAGTGAGAAATTGCCAAGTGCTGCACGATTAAAGTGCCAGCACATGGGCTGGTAAACTGGATTCCCTGACTGACTTTGAGTGCAAGTCACCTTCCAGCTCTGAGAGGTGTGGAGGGACATTTATGCTTCGTATTGAACACTGGGATTAAGAAGAAAAAAGCAGCAGACCATAGCTAATTTTAGATCCTCTCCTTTATTTAGTGAAGAAAGAGCAACTTAGGCAGGGGCTTGTGAGAATAAACCACCTTGCTCTACAGCAGCAAGAGAAGAGACTGATCTCTGGAAGAGGGAGGAGAAGGCTTGCCACCTCTGAGGACGTATTGCAGCAAGAATGTTGTTTTTTCTAACCTGAGCCTCCATACACAGGTTTCAAATGCTAGTAAGAGGCGGAGAGACAGAAGTGCTGGAATTCCCAGTTTAGAACTGAAGTCTATGTTGATGACCAAACTTGCCTGTGTTTGTGTGTGATGTACTTGTCTGTGTGAGTGGGTTTTTTGATTTTGGGGAGGGGAGGGTTGCTTGTTTATGTATGGGGTTTTGTTTTGTTTTTAAGACAACAGAACAAGTTCCATGTTGAGGCTTGAAAAGTAATCTACTCATGAAGGTGCCTAAAGAGTCTCAAAGCCATTTGGTGATTTCTGTCATATAACAAAGCATGCAATGTGGCATGTGTTACGAGCATATAGGTACACTGAAACCTCTCTTATGGGGTGTTCTTTTTAGAGATGAGAAGTGAAAATGTCTTTGATCATATCTTGTTGAGGCGAGGATGGAGGATTCCTTGAAAATAACTGCTTGAAATTCTGCGTGTTTGTATCTAATAGTTGAATTTTTTTTCTTTATAAAGTAGATTATTTCAAAATGTGCATACTTTCAAATGGCTGTGTTAATTCCATCTTAACCATTTTTCTGCTTTTTGTCAAGTGGGTGTTATCCCTAGCACCTTGCTGCATTGTTCAAAAGGCTAAAATAGTCCTCTTGCATTTAATAAAATAAACTGTTCCTTTGCTCCAGGATCAGTGCCTCAGTCTGTAAATGGTATGCTACATACGGTGCTGTTGTGGGTGATACGGTGTTGCACAGCCTGGCTTGCAGAGCACAGGCTGTCTTTGGAAAACAGAGGACAATGCAGTGATAAAGCAGAAAGCGTCTAGGAATGAAGGTCTCCAGAGGACTCAAATCCTCATCTTTCATGTTTTTGCTTTGTATACAGTGTTTTTGCAAGACAATACTTTACCATGGAATAGTTGTGTAAAGTTTTTATTTCTGTCTTACCATGAGCCATGTGTTTGGAAGTTTCAATGCTTTCAGCTAAATGTCATTATTTTCCTTTTTCCACTTTCCTTCTAGGTCGGGATTTAATTTTGGTGTTGTCACATCAGCTACTGCTTCACCAACACCGCCCAGCCTCACTTCCCTGCAAGGTTAGTTTGGAGACATGTACAGACAACATCTCTTCTCTGCTAAGAGAATGCTTACTCTTAAATCACGTGGTTCTCAGTTTATGTTGCAGTTCTATTATTAAAATTGCAGTATCTGCAATAACGTTGTATACGTGTGCTGGATTATGCAGTGTAATGCACAAGAATCGAAGCCACCTGCCTTTCATTTAAGAGTAAGGAAAATATGTACTGCCAAGATCATCTAGGAGGTATTAGTTTATGAAGAGAATAGTATCTGGAGTCATTTCCTCTGCTGTCTTTAATCTCTAGGTTTTAAAGTTGCCAAGGTGGTCTGCCACAGAGGGCTGTTATTAAGTGGAGTGAGCATTTAGTAATGGGAGGGGAATGTGTGGGAAGATGTGGGGTGGCTTATAAAATTGATTTGAAAATAGATAAGCTGCCTTCCCAACTCCATTTCGTAGATAGATCGTATCATTCTACTGGAAAGTAGGGTCCAATACATCTGCTTGCTAGTATTCTTGAATTTCAAGGCTGAAATACAAGCAGTGAATTCAAGGCAGTAAAAGAGCTTGTATGCTTGAAAGCTTTTTTTCTCTCTCTGTTTTAATATTATCAGTTGCTATAATAAAAGATACCGCCTCTTCCTACAAATCTTGCCTTGCTTATATCCCTAGACCATCACAGCCACAACAATGCTACTGCTATTCTGTTATCTTAAGCAGAAATAACTAACTTAGCTTGAAAGTTAATGATTCAGTTAATGTAAAAGTTGAGGTAAATAGCACTGATTAAAGAGGAATGAGAGAAAGAGCAAGCATGAGACTTGGAAAACACAGTATTATACTTGGGCAATTACCTCACACTGCTCTGTGGAGTGGTAGAGCACCTTTGCCTTTGTTAGCTGATGGAATAAAAAGAGAACTTCAGTGCCTCAGGAAGAAACAAATGATGTTTTATTTGCTGTCGACTACTAATACACTTGTTTTGCTAATCAGAGTAAAAAACCAAGCATATTATCTATGATGCTAAGAACCTCTTGTTCTATCTTACTTAATCCTGATGCAGACTTCCTCTGCCTTGTCTAGGGATGCCTAAATCAACCCATAGTCAGAACACCAACGCGGTATCTTCAAGTCAAAATTCATGTTCAATGGTACACAGAAATGATATAACAATACATCAAATATAACTTGTCCAATCTCCCTGAAAACTTCGACTGTTTCACATTCTTGGACAGCAGTATATCTAATAAGCGGAGCTGCTGTGGTAATTACATTTGAGAGCTTCTCTCTAATCTTTCGCAGCTGAAAACAGGCTGCATAGAAACGGTGGTCAGTGCTCTATAAATAGTTGAATTTTTAAAGAAAGATTTAATTCTGTAGAAAATTGTTCAAGTGCTAGAAAGTCCTTTTATGACGAAACTCTGTTCTGAGCTTTAAACGGACAATTCTGTAGTGAATGTCAGGACTCATTAAGGTGAAGTAGGTAAGAGGAGATGTTAACAACAAATGGTCTGTAGTAACCGGGTTTTCTCTATTGCTATCAAACTGTTGAAAAGGGATAGGAGCCAAAGGCTGAAATTCTGTGCATTCAAGGCAAAGGGTGGTTAAGTGGAGGCTACAGTGTAAGAGATTTTCATCACTGTAGCCCTATCCATAAAGGCTTAGATGTCACTGTTGTAGTCTTGTGAACGCACAGGAAAGTGTCAGTTATTTGATGGTTGAGAGGTTTTGAAGTTTTTGAGGCAAGAGCACTATCTATCTGTAAAGCATTAAAGCCTGCTATGATTGTAAGAATGATAAATGAGCTCTGCATACTTTAATTCAATTTGTAATTTCTGTATCTCTCTCAATGACAGCCCCAGCTAAGGAGTCCACCCAGCCTGATTCATTTTCTCTTGGTGGGGGCTCTAAATTTGGAGCAGTCCCTGAGAGCACCTTTGCTTTTGGGTCCCTCAAGGCAGCAAGTGCTTCAGGAGCCTCAGCAGCAAGTAGTGCTCCAGCAGATGGCACCCAGTCAAACAAGCCTGCTGCAACAACTACTTCTGCACCTTCCACAGCCTCTGGCAAGTTGGATAGCTCTCCATCTAAGCCAGCAGATCACTTGTTTCAGAGCAATTTAGGTGGGGAAACTCTTGGGAGCTTCTCAGGACTGCGAGTTGGTCAAGCAGATGATAATACCAAGACCACTAAAGGACCATCTTCCAGCATTGCAGGGGCACAGTCAACCAAAACATCTACAGTACCTTCCGGGTTTACATTTGGCACGCCCTTGCCATTAGGAAAGCCTGGAGAAGCTACTTCAACATCAGTTACAACTGCTGGCACAGCATCCATGTCCATCAGCACTGCGGCCACAGGCAATCTCTTTGGTAATGTCCAGATAGCCAGCACAGGGTCTTCTGGGGTATTCAATCTTGGAGGATCTAGCGGCAACAAACCTACCTTTTCATTTGGTATTCAGCAAGCAAACAGCATGAGTACGAGCACCTCTGTCCCTTCTACTCTCACTGCTTCAACATCGTTGTCATTTGGAAGTTTCTTGAGTTCAGCCCAAACTGCTGTACCTGCTGCAACTTCTAGTAAGGGTGCAGGGGATGTCAAGTTACCACCTGCATCAGAAAAAACATCTGAAAATGAAGTAGCAGCTGGCCCGTCACCTCCACTGTCTCAGGCACAGCCACCGCATCCACAGATACAGCTTTCAGAGTCCATTAAAGAGTCTGCTTTACCACAGGCCACAGCTGGGGACACCAGTGCTGTGGGTTCTAGTTCTGCATCAGTAGCACCTCCCCCTGATGCAGTTGTTACCACTGCCTCCACCAGTGATTTGAAGGCACCAGTGCCTCCTGCTATCTCTACATCTACCCAACCAGATCAGAATATCTCAACAACAACTTCTACAACAAACATTGTCTCTCCTGTAGAAGCAACAAGCATGTTGTCTGTTACCTCTGATGTTAGTACATCTGTCCAAAGTCCTGCCATTGGTGCCTCTGTGTTTGTCCCCGCTTCTGCAAGTTCCTCAGTGTTCCCTCAACCTCCAAATTCCAGTGCTTCTGGCTCAGCATTTACTCAGCCTACTGGTGATATAGCTACCACTCCTTCCACACCACCTGTTTTTGGGCAACTACCAGCAGGTACCACAGCATCGTCTCCGTTTGGGCAGCTCACCACTAGCACGTTGTCCACTGCCACTACTGCCACACCGGCTGCCAGCTCAGGTTTTGGGACTTCTGCTTTTGGCAGCACCACTACTGGAGGTTTTGGTCAGCCAGCTTTTGGACAAGCACCGACCTTCGGGCAACCAGCAAGCAGTTCTTCAAGTGGTTTTACCTTTAGTCAAGCTGGGTTTGGGACAATGCCTGCCTTTGGCCAGCCAGCAGCTTCCACTGCAGCATCAAGCAGTGGCAGTGTTTTTGGAGCATCAGCTAGCACCAACAGTGCCAGCACCTTCTCCTTCGGACAGCCATCCGCCAGCACTGGGGGTGGGTTGTTTGGACAAAGCAGCCCTCCAGTGTTTGGGCAGAATACCGCCTTCGGGCAAGGAGGATCAGTCTTCGGTAACGCTGCCACTGTTACTACTACTACGTCATCTGCTGGGTTCAGCTTCTGTCAAGCTTCATGTAAGAGCGAACCGGAGGGAGATGCTGTATGCCAGCAGTGCTCTCTGGTTGAAGTAGGGAAAACAGTATATCACTGGGGAAAGTAGGACATGTTTTATGCCTCTTTTCCCCTGTGGCAGCTGATGTATTTTTGCTATTACTGAGGATAGGAGATGCAGTGTGTGTGTGAGGAGAAGCTAATGTTGGAGGCCTAGGAGGCTTTTGTTCTGCTTTAACACTCTTCAAGAGGCCTTTGGATGTAGCCTTTTGAATTTTGCATTCAGTTTATACTCCCAAGTCTACCTTGGCATAGTTTTGAATTACATATTGTGCTGCCTGTTGCACAGTGTGTATGTGGGATGCAGTGTAGTGTAAAAGATCCTAGAAAGTTGTATGTTGTTTTAAAGTGTTATACTGAAGTAGTTAGACTGTTTTGAGGCCATAATCAAGCAAATGAATACAGATGGAGTACCTTCCTCAGTGGGCTACGTTGTGCACATCCAACAGTGGATGTATAGCTAGATGTGTACTACTCTGATTGTGACCTGGGATGGCAAAAAAATCTCTTAAGCTTTCAAAGGATTGGGTTAGCAAGGAACTAATCTCAAATCCACCTTTGAATTTGGAAACACCTTGAAATTAAATATAGCAGTAATGTGATCATTGGCTGCTTGTCTGCACAGTTAAGTTTAATATTTGTATAGGTCAAATATTCTCTGCCACTTTCATTGTTCTCCATGTTGCTACCATAAATTACTGATGTATTTTTTTTTCCTCCCCCAAAGCCTTGTCTGTACAATCTTCAGAGAGCTCAGAGGGAAAAGTGAAAAGTATGGAGTAATAATAGAGAACGTGTAATTTCCAGGGAAGAAAAACTAATCAGGCTCATTTTAATTAAGAACGGTGGCACTGTAGGCAAACTGCTTGCTCATTTTAACTACAGTAACAGAGAATGGTTGAATCAGGAGAAGTGAACTCTGCTAAAGAAAGGTGTTCCTAATTATAGAAACTGCAAGTTTTATTACAAAACGCACATATAAGTGAATTGGGAAATGAAATGGGGAGTTCTTTTTTTTAATCAAAATGTTTCATTATCTATAACAGGATTCTTTAGGTAACAAAGCTCAGATTCTCTCTACACAAGGGAAATCAAAATGCTACAGTGCTTGTTCATGACTTGCAGCATTATTACAGAAACACTAACAGAAATCCAGTTCTTTTATATTGTTAGCAACAATCTTGTATATGTAAGGGCCTTTTATTTTCTGTTTGTTTTTAAAATGGCTAGAGAGGAAAGGAAAATGACTTTCAAATAAACTTCAGTGGAATTAACTATTTGCGTGTTGGCACAAACTTCAAAGCTGGCCAACCTTGATATATTTGGTAATATCATTTATACTCCCGTTGGTTTGTATGGGGTGGGTGGTTTTGTTTGAGTGGAGACCTAAAAGCCTGTCCTGGGCAAATGTCATCTCCACGAATTGTCTTGTATCCTAGTAGTAGTTCTGGTGACTTATTTCACTTTCTTTTCTTGGCAGGTTTTGGTTCTAGCAACACAGGTTCTGTGTTTGGGCAAGCAGCTAATACTGGAGCCACTGTCTTTGGCCAGGTAAGTATTTATCATATTTGCAGGAACAAGGACTGTTATGTACAGCTGTCTTGTTCAGGGTACTCTACGGTTTTCTAATGAACAAGATCCCATTTGGTATGGTTAGTAAAAAAAAAAAAAAAAAAAAAACTGTCCCACTCTGCATTGATGGCATTTGCTGATGTAGGAGGCATCAGCACAGGCTGTGCCTAAAGGTTATCCTAGACATCTGGAGGGACAAACAGCTCACCGTAGGTTAAATAAGTGAAGGATGCAGAAAGTCACCTGCCTTTGTTCCACAGTAAATGGAAAGCGGAGTATGCCTCTTTCCTCATGTGAACAGTGTAGGACAAGTTCCGAAGGTATATTCTGAACCGTAGACAAGTTTGGAGAGAGATTTAAGTATGGTCTTTTGTTTCCTTGTATCTTGGGAGTCTACCTGCTGGTTAATCAACCTTCTAATATACTTTGAGGAGTTAGCCAGACAAAAAAATCAACCTTCTAATATACTTTGAGGAGGTAGCCAGACAAAAAAAATCAGCCTTGGAGGCATATGCTTCTCTGACTTCTCTAAGTCCCCTTTTTGTGTTTTTTTTTTTTTTTTTTTTTTTTTTTTTTTTTTTTTTTTTTTTTTTTTTTTTTTTTTTTTTTTTTTTTTTTGTATACTAGCAGCCATCGTCCTCCAGCGGAGGCTTGTTTGGAGCTGGAAGTGGTGGAAGAAGTGGAGGTTTCTTCAGTGGTTTGGGAGGAAAACCAAGTCAGGATGCAGCCAATAAGAATCCTTTCAGTTCCTCCAGTGGAGGATTTGGATCTGCAGCTTCCCAGAGTAAGTGAAGGCAACAAGAACACAAACAGTGCTGTGATCCCATCTGTTTTTGTGCTTTTTCATCTTTGAGTAAATTCTGTGTTAGCATGAAAGGCTTGTGGGGGTAACAGGAACAGACGGTGTGTGTGATGTACTTCTACATTTTTTTCCCTTCAGTTGTTTGAAAAATGAGCAGGGAAGCAGTTGAAACAAACATGCAGATGCCAGAAGTGTGAAGAGTATTTATGTTCTGTAGGAATTTCTGTGGCTAAATGCATCTTTAAAATTCAGTACTCTAAATTCTTAATGGAATTTCAGCTTCCAACCTGATTGGAAATTAGAAAGCTTTAATTATTGCTCATCATAAAAATCATAGAATTTCATGCTAAAGTGAAACCAAGTTAACAGGTATGTGGTAGAGAAGAGTTTCCTCCTTAAATGTCTTTTTTTTCTGCAGTGTACACAGGATACTTTACCATAATTTGTTATAACATATTGGTAAGCTCTCAGTCATTTTTCATGTCTAGGAGGAGATGTGAACTTTCTCAGCCACATGGGCGTAATAAAGAAAAATACATTTGGCGGTTGGTTTGGGCATGTAGTCTGTTTCACTAAGAAAGCAAAACTGCAGCGTTCCTTTAGCTGATTGGTTTTCATGCGGATTTAGTAGGTGGGGTGGATCTCTCTCAGATAAACTCTTAAAGTTTTGTGAAGGCAGGGTAGATGAGAGAAACTGTGTTAAAGCCCTCTTGAGGTGAGGGGACTTGGCACTTGCCTTTTCTTTTGCTGCAACTGTAAGCTAAAAGGCATCAGTCAGCATACGTGTTTTAGCTAAATCAATTTGCATGTGAGGTGCCAAACCAACCCTCCCACACATTGCTTCTTGCCCAGCCAACCAGCCTAACAAAAGGAGACATGAGAAGGAGTTAAGAATACAAAATACGGTTACCTCCAGCTTCCTTTGCACAAGAGGCTTTAAGGGGCTATTAGAAACTGCTTCTAGAAGCCGTAAAGGATTAATCGTTAATGCAAGAATTGATCACTGGCTATTAGTTTGAAGACACCACCCCCGCCCTGTGCCATCAGATTAAAACCACATTAATCTCAAGTTTCCTGGGCTAATGGGTCTTGGTCATAATAACCTAAAATTTTAGCTGAGATACATGTATGCTGTTGTCTGCGGTAGCAATTTGTTTTAAATACTAGCCCGCTCTCAGCCTTTCATGTGTAGCCACTGCAGATTTTTACATATGATTGTATGTCACAAAAGCTATTCTTAATGTTTTTCTTAGCTGTAGCTTTTATTTAATGAGACTGCCCAGCTTTGTTATTTCATCATTTGTGAATTGAGTTTGGAAGCAAGTAGGAAAGGAGGAGTTGAGTCTAGCAGATAGACAGCACAAAGGAGGGGAAGGCATTGGCTAAGATATAAAAGTAAGAGAAAAAAGGAAAGTTGCAGAATTAGCCGCACGTGGCTGTAAGTAGCACTTAAAATTTTGTGAGAGCACAGCACATCTGTTTCTTTTATTACCTTTTTAATGGTCCATTGGTATTAATGATTGAGGCCAGTTCTCTATCCTTTGTTAGTTTATTCCTCTTTTATTGTAGTATTGGGTTTTGCGATGAAATAAAATAAATGATTCACTAGAGAAAAACTTGAGTTATTGTAGGTCCTGGCACTAGGTGCTGAAAATCTATATAGCCTTGTAAAAGATGAAAACTTGAGTCATTTCTCAGGCTGGAAAAGTTTGGCTCCTACTTTAAGGTCCTGTAAGTCTTACTGTGCAGTAATCATGTTAAGAAATTGTGGTTGTTGTCAGAATAGCTGAGAATCTTTAATTGTGCATGAAGTATGGATATTTGTGTTGTCATGAGTGACTGATTCTTGCTGCTGTGATCTCTTATTTTAGGAATCAGCTTTCAGTTACTGCAGTGCAGGCTACAGCCGGACAAATCCTCCATCACAGACTTACTGGAAATCTTAATACTAGGGTTTTAATATTAAGATTGCAACAATGAAGTGCTTATTAGTGATCTATCAGATCCAGAATGTTTTGTTGGAATAGGGAGTACTTGGCTTCTCTCTTGAGCACTTTTTTTGGATGTGGCATTCACTCTGCGCTCTGGAGCGGAGGGAGAAAAAGAGGTTCCCCTTCCTTCTCACCCAGTTAATGAAGCTAACATAGAATATTGTCTGTTATGAATTTCACAAATTTTCTTCATCTCTGCAGATTCTTCTAGCTTATTTGGAAACAGTGGGGCCAAGACCTTTGGATTTGGCAGCTCGTCTTTTGGAGAGCAGAAACCTACAGGCACTTTCAGCTCTGGTGGTGGAAGCGTGGCATCTCAAGGCTTTGGGTTTTCTAGTCCGAGCAAAGCAGGTACTTTGTTGATCAGCCCACTATAAACATCATATTTATTTGTGAGATATTTAGTAGAGTGTTCTGCTGTTTAGATATCTACCACCTAGACTCAGTACATGCACAGGAATTGTCTCTGAACAATAAATTAGTGTGTGTTATGAGTGTATCTCTTTTTAAAAAAAAAAAAAAAAAAGTAGTTCATTGCAGAAATTCCTATTGCAGTTTTAGAGCAGAAAGCGGTGTGAATTAGTGCTGGTCTTATGTACCATGCAATGAGAAGTGCAGAGTATAGAATTTAATAGATGTTTTCTTTGGAATATTGTCTTCCAAATTTTCTTCTCTGTTTTGTAACCCTTTCTGTTCCTATATCATCATGAGAGTGGCTGTACAACGTCTACAGTGGGAAAGCTGCCTCATAAAATTCAGATCAGGCATGCTTTACATCCTTCTCCTTTGAAATCAGTCTCACCTATCGTCATCTCTTCTCCTGTGGCTGAGCTGTTGCTGTTTCTATTGATTGAATTACTTGAATCAAATATTGGAAATCTTACAAAACCTCTTCTTTTTACTGTCTCCTGCCTGGAGAAAGAGCAGCAAGAGCAGTGCTGACTGACAGGTTGTCCTCTAGAACTGAACGGCAAAGTGTGCATTTTGTTAACAGGCAAAAATGGAGGCCTAAAGGAGGATCAGAGAGGAAAGCTTTTTTTTCCTCCTCTAGCCTCAGACCATTCTTACAGAGAATACTGATGAAGGTGAATGTTCTTGTGTTCCAAATGTGTCCATTGAAGGTTCAGCACTGGAGGAGGTGAGAGAGGCAAAGCAGGCTTGGCCATCCCTGAACTTGTTAAGACAGTGGTGCTCAAGAGGTCTCTTCAGAGCAGCAGTGCTTTATAACAAAGCAGCCTCTGCTTTTTCAGTAGTTATGTTGTGATGTTAGTGAAGTGGCAGAGAGTATCATGACGCTACCAGATTCAGCAGTCATTAGTAGGATTTCTTTCAGCTATTGCATTCTGCATGGTAGTGGACTGAGTTTTCTGTCTGAGGCATGCCTCCCATCTGTTATTTTTGCTAGCAGAAGAGAAGGGTGTTGCTGAAGGATGTTCTTTTTTCATTTTTCCGATAACAGCTTTTTTACTTTTGACTACTCCAGTTTCAAAATTCAGCTTGAGGTGGGATTTTTGAGAGGCGTCTGCAAAAGGCATTTCTGCAGACGGCATGTCCACTTGCGCAGAACCCCTCATACTTTCTCCTTCAAGTTATATTTGTTAAATGTTGAAAGGAATGGTGTGCCTTCTTCTTCCAACTGCAGTGGAAGGACTTGTATTAATTTGGATGCTTCTTTGTCCTGGCATGGTTTTACTGCCGCATATTTCACTTTCCTCTATCTAATATTAGTTAATATGCATTGCAGAAGAGAGTGTGTCCTTAGCAAAGCTTTAGCCGCTATGATAATTAATCTTCCTAGAGATGCAGGTAACAGGATATCTGATCTATGTTTAAATAATTCAGACTCAGCATTTATTTTTTTCCAGACCTTTTGTGTTTGCAGCCAAACAGTATCCATTACCTTGACATGGGCTGGAATTTCACCTAGGTTATTAAAACGTGTGGTGGTATCCCAGTTCTAGGCACCAGTCAAACAAAAGAGCAGCATCCTTCACATTCCGTGGTGTCAGTTAAAAGCAGACAAATAATGTCAATAGAATGAACTTAGAATAAAATCGTCCGGGTAGAAGTCAGTTCAGAGCAGCAGAAGAAGGTAGCTAAGCCCTGAACAGAAACTGTGAAGAGTCAGTTCTCGATTTCACCTCAGAAGTCCTGCAGTTCCATAGATTTGTCATTTAATCCTTGCGTTTTCCACCACTTAAACTAGCATCAGCAAATTCCCTGTCTCCTGAATCTTTTGCATCACTGGAGCACCTCCAGGACAAGCTTACTGTGTACTACCTGGTTTAAGAGCTGGGAAGGAACTTGAACACTGGATATGGGAATTCTTCTGATTTAAACATTTGTATGCATCACAGCCTGTCCATTCTGTTCTAAAGCATAATCTTTCTAAGGTTTTAGACTAGACCTGAACTCAGAGTAAAACACTGCCATCAAAACACAGTAACAAATGTTTGTGAAGCCAACCTTTACAGGAAATCTTTCATCTTGCATTTTTCATTCAGTTCCTTTAGGTAGTGACTTGTCTAACTGGTGATAAGTAGAGCTTTATTTTAAAACTGAGCAGATAAGCTAAGCTTTTCTGATAAGTAGTACTAGTTTCATAATGAAGGACGTGTATGCTTTTTTAAATTATAAAAACATCAATCTATTACCTGTTTTGTGCATTCTTACAATAACTTGATCATTGTGTAATGCCTACTATCTCACAATTAAGGTATTCCTTTTCATATAAAACAAGCAGAGATTCCATCACAGTATGCAAGTATGAATGATATATTACCACCCTGTAGTATAGCTCTGTGAATTGAGTTGATTTTGAGCTTGAATATTCAAATGACCTAGAATATGATTTTCTTCTGGATAGTCTCTTAATAGAATTGCAGCTTTTTACTGTGTTTAGACACTTTTTTCTTACCATGCCTCCTGTAACAAAATATCCTGCAGTTTGGAAGATTTGTGGCATTTAATTTTAGAAATAATGCTGTGTCCATATGACAAGATCAGCAGCCCCATGGCAGACAATTTATACTTGGAAATCTAACTCTTCTTTTTGTTTTTCCGTTACTGTTTTTTTGATGTTCTTGTCCCTTTTTGCCTCTGTTTTGCTCAGGTGGCTTCGGTGCTGCTCCAGTGTTTGGCAGCCCTCCCACTTTTGGGGGGTCCCCTGGGTTCGGAGGGGTGCCAGCATTCGGTTCAGCCCCAACCTTTTCAAGCCCTCTGGGCTCTACGGGAGGCAAAGTGTTCGGCGAGGGTACAGCAGCAGCCAGCGCTGGAGGATTTGGGTAAGCTAACCAGGACGTAGGCTTTGGGAAAACAATGTTCTTGCATGATGAAACTCGTATGCTCAGTTACCCCTCCATTAGAGTAAAAAATTGTATTCTGTAGTTGATTGCAAAGCTGTGTCATCTTTTTTTTATTATTATTAAAAAAAAAATAAAGGCACTCAGAAGGAAAGTGAAATGAAACAAAAACCTTAACCCCAAAGGAAACGATATGCATGATCATTTTAATTGTGTGGTTCACTTTAATGCTGAAAAGATTATATTGAATCTTTAGCTTTAGAGGTGGAGGGGAAATGTGAGCCATCCTGCATGTGTCTAAATAAATGCAGGAACATTTTCTGTGTGCACACTTAGCATATATTCTACTCTAGGTCTACAAACTATGCCAAGCAAAGAAAATAATGAATACCCTTATCTGTGACTCTGTCTAACCACTTTAGCACAAATCCCACAGGCAGGATTGAGGCAGTAATGAGAACTCAGTGTGTTCTCTTGCATTTAGGGGATGAGGGGGAGTATTGTAACAGCCTGTGGCCCAGTGTGGCTTGTGTTTATCCTATACTGATTGTTTTTTTTTTTTTTTTTTTACCTGTTTGTTTATTCCTTAATCCTGTGCTTGACAGCAGAGTAGATAGCACTTTATTCCTTGTTTTGCTTAGCAAATACAGCTTTTCAAACCTTGCAGAACAGCTTCTGCAGTAGTAGCAAACTTCCCTCCTCGACATTGCACTATCAGCAAGTAACTCTCCTTCATGCCATACAGCAGTATTCAGATCAAATAGGTCCAATTAAAAACTCACTCGCACACTCACTCCAGTGGAGGGAAAAAAAAAAAAAGGAAAAGAAACTGGATATCTTCCAGTCTTGGTATTTTCATATTTTGCAGGTGTTTGTCCTCTGTTTCAGGAATAACTGCCTTTATGTAAGGCACTTCAGAACATCCCAAAGTATAACTTGGTAATTCCCCCAGGAGGTTAGGCAGACGTCCACCTGCCAGGGCACCCGTGGGCTGTGGGAGGCTTCAGCTACATTGTTTAGCAATGTTTACCAATGCGCTGAACTCCAGTGCAGCAAATTGGACAAAGTGTTCGAAAAGGGTAAAAATGGATCAAACTGCTGCGAAGAAGGTTGTGTTTGTAGAGATGACTTAGCTTCAATTCGTTTATATTTTGTTCAGTTCCAACTTTCAGCTATTTTGCTGCAGGATTTTGTAACAAAACTAGATGCACTCAGTGTCAATGTTTGAAGCTTATAGATAAACGAGGTTCAGAAAGAGCAGCACAGTGATACAGACGGAGCTCTTGTATAAGGAGTCTGCAGATTCAAGGAGGAGAGAATTCAGTGGCTTAATTTGTGGGAAGTTTTGACTTTCTTCTCTATTAAAAAGGTGACAGACTCAGTGTAATATTTTCAGAATTGCCTGAAGATTTTTGATTTTAAAAATTCTAAAAGGATGTAAATTCCCTGGGCAGCTTTACTATAACTGAAATGTAATTTAGTACCTGTGCAGAACTTCTGTACTTCCTGACATGGCTTTCTTTCAGATTAAAGTGAGAATTAAAAAAAGTCAAAATGAAGTACTTGTGTACTGGGAGCACACTGCTAACTTAAATACATATGATTCACTGCTGTTTCAGTTCTAAAGAGTATGCATCACTTGATAAAGGAGTTAAGTATCAAAAATAGAAACCATTACACTTCTTCAAAAGTCTGAAAGACTGTATGTTAGTAAATAAGCTTTCTCTCTCTCAAACCAGCATCAAGTGCCTCTGCATTCTCTGTTATGTAGAAACTTTACAAAGGACTTGAAAATCAGGGCAAGGTAGTTTTGATTAAATTGTTGAGAGGCAATGACTGCATCTCATCTCTTTTATACCTTTTTAAAAAGGAAAAAAAACTGTAGATTAAAGCGTTTTTCTACTTGTACTATGCTTAGCCTTTTTGAACAGGCATGTTCTTATAGTAGCAACCAAAAGAAGCAGTTTGAACCACTAGTTTCCTTGTTACTAACTCCACTTTCACTTCTCATCGGGTAGACCCACTGTGTGTGCTTAGTGGCATGGGCCCTGAGGAGAGGTAGCACTGAGGGGTTTTGTTCTCTGTGTGTTTGTCTTTTCCGAGCTCTTCTGCTCTTCTCCAGTGGTGTGGCTCCCCCCCCCCCCCCAACACACACCTTGAAACAGTCATATTTGTGGTTCTGAGCTAAAGCAATCTGAAGGTTGCATGGGTCAATCCAAACCAAAAGCACAGGGAATGGCTGACGGGTCAAGATGCAAAGTCACTAAAATGCCCGTTGTATCTAATGCCATATATGGAAGCAGTATGGACAGTCACCTGCGTCTAGGGTGAGAAAGATGACTTCCTTTACCAGGTGAACTGCTTGTCACACTGCTGCAAGGGTTGTCTTATATCAGGAAAGATATGTTTTGATGTTAAAAAAAAATAATAAAAGTCTCTACTAGACCTGGATGGATGGAGAGGTGGATTAACATGCTGTCAGATCATATTGTAAGTCAGAAATGACGGGTGCTTGTGTGAGGCGCAGTCTTGCAAAGCTGGCACATCATTTATCTTGGCCGACAGTGTGCTCAGGAGAAGACTAGCACTGCATTAGTGTTAGAAGCATTGTGTGCTCGCAGAGCTTGTCATTTGATTATTTTGTATCTGCATTTTGCCCAGTTTAAGATAGAGCAGCACTTTTTAAGTTCCTTGTTCAAGTGCACCTTGTGCATGAAGAACTGGAGAAGTGTATGTGCGGCACAGAGAATCATACTGCATCAAATTATCATGGTCTCATTAGTGTGTCACACTGATAGCTCCACTTTGCTTGGTTGGATGGAGTGGGTGGAGAAAGAAGAACAATTTCCATATATAAAAATGTTGTTCTTATCCCTGTCCCCAAAAGCAATTAAGGAAGTAATCCAAAGGCAGTGGGGTGAAGTGTCAGATACGTGCAGATATTCAGGAAAACAGTGGAACGTTGTGTGCTTCAAAACAAGCTAGGGAGAGAAAAGAACTGGGAGATCTGGAGAAGTTCACCTGGGCACTGGATGAGGTGCTGTCTGAAAGTTGGGAGTCTGGGTTCTGAATCTAGACTCTGCTCATGAGCAGTTCACACCAGCTCCACATTTGCTTCCCCGTTTATGAAAGGGAATGATGCTGTAGTTTTGAGCTGAAAAGGTAAAATATACACACAGGATGAATTAATGTATTCCATTTGATGGCTGGTGTTAATATTTCCAAGCACTTGAAAAATGCATCCTGTGTTAGAGCGAGCATATATTTCCTTCTGCCTAGTGTACCTTCAGAATGGGAGTTCGACAGAGAAACACTTGTATTGTGTATGATAGTCTTTCCCAAACCAGGAAATACATTTTCAGAATGAACAATTTTAATTATTCACATCTGGTGGTCTCACTCTTTGGGAATGTTCTCATTTAAGGAGTACGCAGTTTTCATTGTGGGTAGAAGGACAAACTTCCAGTGTGAAAACATACTTGCAAACACACATTTTCTTTTTAACATACAGGTTTGGTGGTACCAGTAACAATACAGCATCGTTTGGCACTCTGGCAAATCAAAATACCCCGACGTTTGGATCACTGTCCCAACAGGGTACAGGTTTCGGCACGCAGAGTAGTGGATTCTCGGCTTTTGGAACAGGTGGAGGAGGTAGGAGAAGCTAAAATACAACAGACCTAAAAGACTCCCGGTCTCCAGTTTTCCTGGGAACTCAGTTGTGATGCACTCCTTAGCTCCATATCAAAAATCTGTCTAAGCCTGATCCTGCAATGAAAAAGGCACCGAGGCCTGGTGAAAAGAGCCACAGGGTGGGATTAGTGTCTTCTCGGACTCTGTCTTATGATTCCATTGCTGACTTGCTGTATGACATTTCAGTAAATCACTTATCTTAGGTATGCCTCATCGCCAATATTGCTTTCCACCCCTTTTTGTGGAGTTGCCCTTACTTCTCAAAGGAAAATACTCAAGGAATAATGAATATCTCTTCAGTACCATATGGTACTGTGTATAGGCACTTGGTGTCAAAAGAACATGCACTGCAAAATTGAGCTAGACCACCAATAACCTTTTCTTTTAGCTGGCGTAATTCAGTGAAGCTTCAGTGATTTACACAGGGCTGAGAACAGAGCCTTTAAGCACAAATCCCATCTTCAGAAAGCAATCCTCTATTTTCATGGAGGGATGAATAAACCAGGCTTATTGTATGCAGTTGCTACTAATGAATGGGCCTAGCTGATTAGCATTGAAAGCAAGCCCTCTCAGGAGCTGAGGCAAGTCACTTCTCTTCTGGATGGAGATCTGACTTTCATTGTTTGCCCATCACTATTTCCCTGGCCTGCGGCAGAAAGGAAACGTTTTCTCAGTCTGTGTTTTGGAGGAGATGTTTAGTATGTATCTTATTTATCATACCTTTTAACAATTTTTTTTTTTAATCTTGCATTTCTTTCAGGATTTGGTTTTGGATCATCTAACACGTAAGTACCATTTTGTGTCTAATTCTTCATTAAAAATACAAGTAGAGCCAGATAGAGTTGGATGTTATGTAAGAGCAAGCTTTGGAAGTAGCAATAATATACATTAAACACACAGACACACGCTTTCCAGTGCAGTTAGTCTTTCATATGAGAGAATTTTTCACTTAGATCATACTTTCCCTCCTTGTCCAGCTACGTCTCAAGTAAATGGTGTGTGCTCTCAAGCTCTGTGTAGATCTAAAATCTATTCCCTTTGTTAGATTGAAACTAGATATGAAATAAATCATCACCTTTCTGATATAACTGAGATAGTGATTTACACTTAAAGAACTGGACTAAAAGTTGAGGTTAATTCGGTCATCCGCTCTGCCATTGGCTTGCTTGGAATACTTCTAGCAAGTTTCTTAAACATTGCTTCTCTGTCAAGGAGAGAGAACATGTCTGTCTCTAAATGATAGGCAGTAGGATAAGAATAATTATAATCTGATAAGTACGTGTTGATTCGGTCTCAGGCAAAAGATACTGGAAATACCAATACATTGTCTTAATAAGCTTCTGGTACTAGAGAGACTGGAAGTTTGAGACATCTGCTAAGTTAATACTGCCTGAGGGAAATTCCAGATCTCATTTGCTGTGCTTTGTTTCTGCTCTACAGATCTTCCTCTGGATTTAGTGGTTGGAGAAGCTAAGTGCATACTAAACTTCCTCCTGCAGAACTTACGTTCATGAGTCACCTTCGTGATCAATATACAAACAGCTTTTCTTTTAAATACAAATTCTGACTTCCTTTTATTAAAAAAAAAAAAAAAAGAAAGAAAAAAGATAATGCTTATTTTTATGCAACACTTGTTCTTGCTCTATATTAAAATATTTTATCTGCCTTGATATTATTTGTATTGGAAGGGTTTATTTATCTCTCTGGATCTAGAAGACAAATATATGCTGTAGTTACCATCCCCATACTGGACGTAGCATCCTCTTATCATTAACGCTTCTTACCTGTTGCCTAGACAAGGGAATAGCCCAAGTTGTTTCCTGACATACAGCAGCACGTTTTCCATTGAGGAGAATACTGATTATCCCGGACTCTTAAGAGACTGAAGTTTGCTCTGCTAATTTTAAGTATGGGATGGGGCACATGCTTATCTTGCTGAAGCGCTAAAACTGAGTCATGTGTGAGCCAGAGGCTTGGTAGAGAAGCAGGAAATTATCTGAAAAGAACAGGCAATGTGCAGAACATGTTCCCATGGCAGTAACATTCAGCAAAGAGGTGGGAAGTAAAAGCTTTCCTATTTATACCTTTCTGTAAACTTTATAGAACTGAGAAATTGGAGCTCAGGTTATAGGGAAGATTTTTGGCTCTTGAATTAAAAGTGTGATCTCCATTCAGAGGCATTAGTGATTTTGCAGCCTATGGCTTTGGCTGGTAGAGTCCGTCAGCTACGGATTTTTTTCCTGGCATGTATGAAATTGTACTTTTTCACTGTAGCTCTTAGCTTCAGTCAGTAACATTTGTGAAATTCTCGTATGTTTAAAACATTTGTTCAGTATGTTCAACTATAAAGAATGCCCTGAAGGCAATGGGGACAAACACTTTTTCTATTTGATGCATCTGACCTCCATGAAACCTCTAAATGATGTAATGGATTTCTGTTGCACCGTGAAAAATGCATTTGAAATGACAGCTTAGGTATTAGTTGAATACATGCTGATTGTGTGGTTTAGCTTTTGGGTCCTAGTATGGCATTTTGGGGTACTTCTGCTTTTTTGATTTTTAGCAGAAACTTTCTGACATTTTATTTTCGAACAATATATGACACAATGACATATTTTGGAGTATGGTTGGTAAGTGGGCGTGCAATCACTTCTTGGAGCTATAAATAGTTGATAATTGTTTTGTAACACTGGACAGTGAAAACAACTAAATACTTGCATCTATCAACATTTCCTGAAGAAATAACTTTTTTAAAAAAGTTAACCTAAAATGTTAGCATTTGACCTTACTCCTGTCCTAACTGTGAGAAGTATCACTCCTATCTCTGCGATTGGGAATGTCATTAGGTTGGTTTCCTTTAAAAAGGAAGACCACTGAAATGCAAAGAATATCATGTACAATGAGGACTTATTTTTAGAGGTGGAAGGGCTTCGCAAGGCTCTAGGCTCTGAGGCTTTTACATATGCCCTGGATTTCTGAACCTTGGTGTGCAGAATGTCATATTAGAGATGATAATGTCAGGAGGGTGGTGGTGGTGGTGTTTTTAAACCTCCCTTCTAGTGGAAGAAACGCTGTGCTCACAGCTGAGTGAACACCAGGGTTCTTGGGATTATTGTGCTAGAATGGAGAAAAAAGCTTCTCCGAAAGTTGCTAGTGGGGAGATGGAAGAAAAGTGAAGGGAGGTTGGACTATGCCATTCCAGTATGTTCTCCTTGAATATACAAGATTTCTGAAGGCCTAGAGGTGATACTGCTGTTCTTCTGCTTTCCTTCCTCTTTATAAATAGCAGCTGGCCCAAACCATTGACCTTAAATTCTTTGCGTTAATCTCCCATCGCTGTGGCATGCGACACCTCCTAGCAAGGCCGTATCAGCTGTGCTCCCCCAGATAGCTAATAAACCACTTGCTATGGAGAAGATTGGCTTGGTAGGAATGTAATGTTGGCGTGCTGAGCCATTTAAAGTTTCTTTTTGGAATGATGGGAGCAGTTGGGGGTTGTCCCTGCTGTGCGGCTTGTACCTGTTTAACTCGTTTTCTTCTGCGACAGAGGAACTATAAGAATTACTCCAGACAAATACATGAGGTTTTTCTTATAAGATTTCCAAATTTACAGCTGAAATACCCCAATGACCTGAACTATTTGCCCTTGAGAAATGGGTGCTGCTCCTGGTTTCCATAGTAGCTGCAGGAGGAGCTGAGCAGTGCGGAGCAGCTGATCGTGACCATAAGCCTACAGAAATATGCATAAAGCATAGCAAAATCAACTTTGAAAAATCTGCATTTTTATTAGATGACTCAAGGACTTGGCAAGTGCGTGTGAAGCTGGGTTGGTGGTTGCCAGGAGCTGTTATGATCTGTCATCTGTGTTAGGTGGCCTGTCTGGGAGCGAATGGCCTCCATCCAGTCCTTGGTGGACAGATGTCCACTAAAGAGAATAAAGCTCTAACTCAGCGAGGGCTCGTCCTGGCAGGCCTAGTAACGAAGCCAAGGACTTGCTGGGCTCGGAGCCTTCGTTTCATAATTGCCCATGCTGGTTAATCCTCAGATAACTTAACAGCAACTGTTCGGGACTGCGGTGGAGGAGCTCGTCATTTTGTCTCTGCGATAGTGATTGTTTCTCGTATTTTTTTCCTCACTCTTTTCCTTCCCCATTTTAGTAAGGGAAGTTGTCTTTCAAGGCTTTCATCAAAGATTGATTTTTAATTATTTCTAATGAAATAGCACTTTTTTCCTTCTCCTTCCGAGACTACGTTCTCGGCAGTGGAAGGCCGAGCGTTGATCATCCTCGGACGCGGCACAGCGCTAGCGATGGTGCGAAGGCTCGGTGGGAAGGGAGGGCGCTGCCTCGTGCGGTGCAGCGAGTCTCCCCAAGCCTGTGGTGAAACCCGTCCTCCAAGACCTGCTTCCTCAAAGACTACAAGAGCAACGAAGGGCCGTTTTCTCCTCGCGGCCCGTCGCCTGCGGGGTGGCCGAGGTGGGGCCGGGACCTGCGCGCCGCTGTGCCCAGCGCTCTGCGGGTGAAGCTGGAGAGGACGGCGCTGCCCGTGGCTGCGGTGACATTTATTTATCCCTTCTTAGCTTTCATGTGTCCTGCCCTTGCGCGTTGCTTCCAGCGCTGCACACAAGGAAAGGTGATCCTGCCGCGAGGTTTTGGCACGAGAGCGTTCGGTGGTGCCGAGGGAGTTTTAGTTCCCAGACGAATGTCACGTCGCGCCCCGGGGGCTGGGGCGAGGGAAGAGCGCCTCGGCAGCAGGAGGGACACCCGCTCCCCGGAGCGGGGGGCCGAGCTCTCAGGAGGGGCACGAGCTCGGAAGGGTGCAAGAAGGAGGTGTCTTGTGCTCCCAAACCTCCTCGCCGTGTTGTCACGTGCGCCGTAGGGTCCCGTCCCACCCCGGCGCCAAGGGAGCGTTTGACAACGTCCTCGGCTCTCCTGCGAGGCTCCACGCGGGAGAGGTCCCTGCCAACGCTGGTTTCCCTCCACCAGCTCCGGGGCGGCTGAAGGCACCTCGAGGAGGCGCCAGGGTCTTGTGGCTACGGAGAAGAGTCCGGCCCTTCCCCACCGAAGGTGACGTGGGCCCGTCTGCACGCTCTTCCCCGTAGGTGCGCCCGGGCAGATCCGGCTCCGCGTCTCCCGACGGGCCCCCGGTCGCAGGCGGCACGTTTCCTGTCTTGACGCCATCTACGCCTTGTTTTTCCGCAGCTTCCTGCAGACCGCCACGCTCCTTCTCTTCCCGCCGCAGATACGTCTCACTCCTGCTGCAGAGCTTGGGCTTCCACGTACAGCTTTGACCACAGTCGGCCGTAATTCGCGCTGCCAGCGTCTGCGTCTGAACTTGTACTGTTCCCTGAAAAATGAGATAAAAATGAAGTTGCTTACTGCCAGCGAGCTTATTGCTCGAATAATACAACCGAGCTGTCGGTCAGCCCCGGGGCCGCGTTACGGTTGTGGGGCGCGTACAGCCACGGCCACGCTGATCGGAGCGTCGTCCTCCCGCTCTGCAGAGGACGGGTCTCCTCTCGGACGCGCCCGTCGGGGCGGGAGGAGGACGGAGCCGCCCCGAGGTCCGCGGCCGTTGAAGAATCGGGGTAGCGAGGAAGACGCTGTCTTTGCGCGTTTTTACTTCGCAGGTGCCGGGAGTTTCAATACTTCAAATAGGCTGTATTTAAACGGATTTTAAAATGTCTTCAAAGTCAAAGATGAAATAAGCCCTTAATATATTTCGAGGGGGAACTGAGGAGGAGCGGGACAATTTTAAAGTTGTTGTAGATTCAGACCCGACTCTTCAGCGATGCTGCCTGCGTTTGGACTGCAGCCTTGGAAATCTTGGGGCAGGTTGTCTGAAGACCTCTGTTGTAATTATCAGCATGAAATACGTGACACAGGATGTTTTTTGTTTTTTTTTTTTTAGTAGATGCGTCAAGACTCCTCAATCTATGTCAGTGCATCAGTAAAAAACATTTTGTTTTAAAACTTGAAAATGTGAAGG
Organism: Rhea pennata; assembly: GCF_028389875.1. Classification (NCBI taxonomy): domain Eukaryota; kingdom Metazoa; phylum Chordata; class Aves; order Rheiformes; family Rheidae; genus Rhea; species Rhea pennata. The sequence continues at coordinate 9,599,989 of NC_084680.1, forward strand.
AATAAAATCAGTGCGTGCAGCTGCTCTGTGCAAGCAGCCTACCAAGATGTAAGACAGAAGAAATAGGAAACAAAACCTGATTTGTATCAGCAGAGGGAAGTCCCCTGCAAAAACTTTTGCTGGGACAGTTGAGATAAGCAGGGTATTTCTGCAAATGGAGGAAGCGTTTGCCAGCCTGCTTAATGAAGGGACCTTTGGGTCAGTCTGCGTAAAACTGAGGGTAGAAAATCATGAACCAACGTGACAAAATACCTAGAAAGGTGAAGTTGGACTTGTAACCCTAGCACTCACCAAATAAACTGGAACCAAGGACTTACTTAATTAGCTGAAGCTCCACAACCGGACGCTCTGATGCGACCCAGTGTCTGCTGGGTTCGGCAGCCGACGTCCTTCCCACCTCCGTCCTGATCCCTCTCGGGAGCTATCTGAACGTCCCTGTGCAGACAACAAGTGACCGGGCGCTTCGGCTGCTCCAGGGTGTCACCCAAAACAGCTGTGAGCCGGCTGCCATCCTCCCTCCCTCCCTCCTTCGCTCCCTCCAAAACTAGGACATCTAAATTTAACCTGCTATCAACAGATGAGGCTGGAGAGTTTCCACTGTGGAAACGAAACCCCCTCCGAACCTGTCTGCTCTTCTGTTCGGACGCCACCAATGCAAATTCCTTCCTGTGAGCCGTTTCCCTCCCTCCCCGCAGCATTTGTGTGTGTTACACTGCGTTACGCCTGGGGAGGTTCCCGCACGGGGTGTGCAGCTCTTCACGTTTTGGGTGTGCGCACAGCTAAGTTTTCTGGGCGGTAATACCAGGTTTTCCTGCTCCCTTGTAGGAGCACGCACAGGGCTCCTGAGCTAAAACGCTTGGCCGCAACCTTCAAGGGGTTTAACAGGCTTGTAACCATCGGTCTCGTTCGCTGCAGATAGGGCCCGGGGAGACGCAGCGATACGGGAGAGCGCGGTTTGAGGCGGCGCTTTCCGGGGGTGCCCGAGAGCACCGCTGCCGGTGAGCAAGCGGTGCGTGGTCACGAGGACGTGGTCTGGGGAGGCCCCTCGAGAGCGAGGTGGTGTTTGCAGAGGGACAGCGCGCAGGAGGAGCCAATGCAGCAGCATGATCTTTCCACCGCCGCTTTTCAGAGAAGTCCTGATGCTTCTGTATGGGCTGGATCAGGGAGTAGCAAAATAGCAGAAGTTCTGAGAGAACAGAGAAAAAAGACAGAGAAACATATGTCTTCCTTGCAGGCAAAGCGGGTGGGAAGGGAGCCCGCAGCATGACTGGCATCTGTCAGCAGGAGCCGCATTGCAAACCTGGAAGGTGCCAGAGCTGGGATCCCTGGTAATGCGTTAGCCAGTGAGATGGACGAGGCCAGTTGTCCAGACCCCCTCGTCCTCTCTGAAAATAACTTTAGTATTTAGCTGCTTCACTGGAAAACAAATGAAACCTAAATCTGAAGAGTGTTTGTGGGGAGAAATCATGAAATAAATGCAATGTGACGTTTGAAACTGGCCATGTATTGCAGCAGTTCTTAAGCTCTCTTCCTGCCGTGTGCCAGGGCCAGAAAGGCTGGGGCTGCTCTTGCGTTTCCCAGGGTCCTGCAGGCTGGGCGAGAAGTTGCCTCTCTCCAGATGCAGCATTTACAGCTAGCGTTTGGCCAGTCTTTTGCTAAATAAGCAAGCAGCATCAGGAAGCTAAACTGTGCAGACGTTCAGCTACTCCGTGCCCTGGTAGCTGCTCCAAGCGAGATTAGCTTTGTCATTGTATCACAAGATACACGGCAGCTTGATAATGAAAAATGCACAATGCTGACTGATATTTTTAACCAGAAACCTCAGTGCTATATCTGATGCAGCGCAAGAGCTGAAACAGAGAGAAAATGCGCTCATTGGAAAGAGGATGTTTAGCAGAGTCTCGAAAGTGCAAATGTGGTGGAACTGTCTATTTAAAAACAACCCCCTCCCAAACAACTCCACGCAGGTCTGTTTGAAAATTTCACTTTATTTTCTGTCTGTTATAAAAGCAGGGATTTGTTTTTACATCTGCGTGAGTGTTCAGACGTGGTACATCTTGGTTTTATTTTCACAGTATCTCTGCAAGACCAAGGACGATTCTTATTGCTGCGCCACGAGCCAGGGCCAAATGCTAAAGAGAAACCACTGTTTGCAGGTTCAGGTAACCACCGTCTCACCCCCAGGTGCTACTGGGCTCTGCCTTGCTCTCTGCCGCGCTGGCTGACCGGGTCTTCCCCTCCCTGCTGCTCTTTAGTGTCACCGTTTGCTCTCTGCTGGGCCACCCCACTCCTGCCACGTCAGTCTCTGTGTCAAGAGTAGGAAAGCAGAGGTGAGAGCCAGAGTCGGCTGTAACGTTGCTCAGCACGTTGTACACGCTCCCTGGGATCTGCATGTCCCTGCCACCCGTCCGGCTGCGGGGAGAGAGGCTGCGGGCGGAGGGTCTCGGCCATGGCTTACCGCAGGCCCTGCCCGTTCCCACCCCGACCCACCGCGTGATTTTGGCAGGGTGATGTAGACTCTGCAACAACACGTCGACTCGTGATTGGGGGCTCTGCAGAGCTGAGCGTTGCTGCTGGGCGAGGTGGGAGGGCCAGGCCCACTGGACGGGGGGCCGAAACAATCTCGCGCGGGTTCTCCATCACCTTCCCAACGTGTCCTTTGTGCATTCCTGCCAAATGCTCCCTTTGGCTGCCAAAAGCTACCAGAGAAGATGCTTTCTTTACCCTTGCTGACTGCAGCGACTCAGAGCGGGATGCCCTGGATCCCTAGACCTGTAAGGCGAGCCGGGACTCCGTCCGTCAGTCCCCGCTCTAACTGCACAGTTACCAACCAGCCCTATAAGCAGTGGTGTCTGTAGCACTTGTCACTTCCAGCCACCGTTCCTCTTATGTTCAGCCAATCTGTCCTCGTCAGTTTTGTAATGAAGCAGCATTGGAAAAACATCGCTTTTATTCACAAAGCATGAAATCTAAAATGAGGCAGCATCACTTTTCTATGCTGTGCCTGGTAAAGTGAAAGGAGACAGAGGGGTGTGTTTCGAACTAGGCACGGGATAAAGGCATCCTTTGGGAAGGGAAGGAGAAGTCCATGCAAAGCTGAACCCAACATGAAATTTGAATTTCATATTATCTGCTCAGCTGGATCTAATCAGTGCAACAGGACAAATTAGCCAGGAGGTTTGTATCAAATTGCATGGATGCATCCAGTCCATCAGGCTGAGGGAATAAGGACTTACTTAGTGCGCTGGGAGACTAAGTCCAACACAAAGATAAGTGGAAAAGGACATAGGTGTTCCCTGAATGTGATTTTTGGTGACTGAGAAGAAATCTTTCCTTGGAATTCCTTCGTGCAGCTAATTAAGACAACTGGGTCTGATTTCTTCAACCCAGGCTGACATCAGTGAGAACTGTAAGTACTCAGCACCGAAAACAAAGTGAATACCAGACATGAGCACCCCTTCTACTCCCACCCACGGGACTGCCCAGAAGCACATCTAAGCAACAGCCAAGACGCGTGCAAGTATGATCAGCTCAGATTTTGTCCTCTTTTGCATGTATTGCCTAGGAGAAAGTACAGTCTCTCCCAAGAGACTGTGCCAGTTGAGCTGTAATTAGGATTTGAATCTGTGTGAGAAAATGGAGTTTCACAGAGAGAGTGACCGTGCAAGTCAAAGTCTCCCTAGCTTCATCCTTCACAGTCTCAAAGCCTAGATTTAGGCTACCTTTGGCTTGTGGATTTGGGTTTAATCCAGTCCATTTGTTTGCAAGCTGCTTGTAACACCGGGCTTCCTACCTCAGAGATCTGCCCGCTGCAGAGAGAGCAGGCCTTTCCCTGCCTCCGCAGACGAGCATCTCTGAAAAACGACATGGAGGACGGCAGTCTTTCTGGGGAAATAGCGTTGCCAGTGTCCAGTAACCCTGTGTGCTGGTTTGAGACTCTCGTGGGGGGCATGTCTTCTGAGTACGGTGCCCCCAGGCAGGGGGGTGGGGTTGAACCAGTTGCCAAAGCGTGTGGCTTTGGAGAAGAGAGGAAGGAGAATTTCTTGCTGGCAAGATCCTATGTGGAAGGAGAAGGTAGCAACAGCAGCTAACTGGCGTCACGCAGAGAGCGTGTGTGTGATTGGGAGACACGTTTAGACCAGCTCAGCAGGGCCAGGCCTGTATGTAGCACGCTGAGCTCTCTTGAGTCCTAACTCTTGAGGCCAACTGTGAATAAGAGGAAGAATTGTTATCTTAGGGGAAGGAGCTGCAGAGGGAAGGGGAAGTGATTTGCCTCAGGCCATGCGCCTGGAGCAAGCGAGCAGATCTCCCGTGCCCCATTCTCCAGATGCCACTTCCACTCTACAGCTTCCTCTGCCTGTAAACTGTGCCCCTCCCATTCAAACTGCTTTTCCGTACCTCCTTCCTTTGAAGAAATACATCTGGTTATCTCTGAAGCCATCTGGACAAGGTCCTTAATAAAAACCCATAGGTTCCAGCTCCTGCTCTATATTTACTGGAGCATCTTCACCCAACATTCAGGTGTTTCCCTACTTGCACCTTCTCATGCATAATCTTTTGCTACACAGATACTTGTACCATAACCGGACAGGTACAGTATCACCTCTGGTCCTGTCTGTACCCCATTCCTGAAAGTCAGGTAGATCATGAGGTCATTTGGAGAACAATTCTCCATCAGCTCAAACATGATCTGTTATCATAGGAAGAAGAGAGTCTTTCATAGCTTTTTTTTATAGTGTTTGCTAGGAATAGATGCCTGTTATTTTCAGACATAACTATTCCTGAATTATGGATATAGCTAGGTAGACTCAGTAGATCTGCCCTCGCTTACACCCATGCATCTCCAATGACTTCAGAAGGATCCTTTTTATATCCTGCTCTTCTTACAGCACCGTCATTGAGATTTCATGGGAATAAGGGGCAACAGAACTTCAGCCAACAACAGCCTGTGGGTGAGCCAACAACAGCCTGTGGGTGAGCCATTAGCTGTTAACACCATGAGAAAGAAAGACGGGGGGGGGAGGGGGGGGGGGGGGGGGGGGGGGGGGGGGGGGCTGGGCAGCCAAATGTCTTCATTTCCTAAAGACAAACACAATGGAACATCTTCCCTCTTGATTTATGTTGACTCGTAGGGCCTCAATTCTAGCTGCTGCCCTTGCCTGTGAGATTATCCTGTATTATAATGCTAATGGGAGACTGAGATCAGCAAGTGTGAGCAGTGCAAGCTTGCTTACTACCCCTCCTGTGAAGCAAGGAGATGGCCTAGTAGCTCCCACTCAAAGGACATTCTGCGACAGGTTAGTTATTTGCATTGCTTTGAAACTGAGATTATTTCCATGCTTCCTTGTTCCAACCAGGAAGATTTTCTTTTTATCATGTTTCTTCCAATTTCATGCCCTTTTCATCAGCCTGTGACACACCGTCAATCTATTCTTTGTTCCAAAACTTTCTCCCCAAAATTCTGTAGAAAGGACATTCTGCCTGGTGGTATTTTTGTTTGTTTCAAACACAGCTTTAAGGCAAAAGTTTGGCAATGCAAAGCAAAGTCTACATAAGGCCGCATGACTTGGATTTGCAACTCAGAACCTTTACAGCTAAAAAAAAAATCCGTATCTTAAATAGTCAACTTTTTGCTCCAGGAACTTTTGTTCTCGGCTAGAAAGAAAGAAAGACTCCTAAAATCCCAAATAAAATGTTCTTATTGTTCTGGGCAGTCTGGGCAAGCTAATGAGACTGAAGTTCAAACAGTAACTAAAGTAGGGAAGAAAAAAACTATACGGATAGACGTTAATGTTAGTTTCTTCCCTTAGGAATCCAGTGATGAGACAGACCCCAGTCAAAGGTCTCCTCTTTAGCTTTAGCACAGTGAAATCCGTCCCAATGGGAGAAGGTAGAATGGTTGCATTTCTGTTGAATGAATAAAAAGTGCATTTTGATTTTGCTCAGATTATACATGTATATTCTAATGCCTAAATTTTTCTTTTTCTCCCTTCTGTTGCCGGGACGCCAGGTTGTTATTATCGGTGCTTTGGAGGTATCACCACAAGTGGTGGTCCATCCTTTGGCCTCCACATGAGTACCTGAGCATCATTGGCATTGGGTTTGACAAGGGCACTGGGTGGTATTGGCTCATTCTTGCTAAGGACCTGGGGCTGCTCTTGAGCAGAGGGCTCCCGCAGCTTGGCACGCTGCCCCAGGGGTCTGCTGGGATTTACCTCTATACCCAGCCTCATGCGCCATTTGATAGTCTGCAAGGTCACCATTTCATTGGTAGCTGTGTTGGTTGCAACCAGCCAGGTGGTGAAGCTTTGATCCCGGTGAATGCTTGTGAGTTTTGCCACATTGCTCTCGCTTACGGGCACTGCCCATGTGACGCTTGGGTAGAAGTTGTCGTTCATGCTGATGTTGAACTTGGATTCTTTCTTTGTGGGACCCACAATGGTGCAGGTTTCTGTTGTATTTCCGTACCAGGGATAGTTCACTCCATCTGAATCGCTTATGGCCTGGATTTTACCATCCAGTAGATCCGGAAGCTCCCAACTTGACCTGCCATAATCAACAACAAATTATGGACAGTGTGTTAATTAATTAGCTTAGAACCATGTAGGATTTTAAGGAAGAAGAGGAAATAGTTGTGAATGTGTTCCCCCCTTATCTTTTATTGGAATTTGTGGCCCTCATGTCATCCTGCATAAAGAGCTCTTCCCTGCCATTAGAACTCTGTCTGCAAATTTATAGAACTGATCGTGAAAGTGCATCCCTGCTGTTAAACAACATTGAAAAACCATCACCCTGCAGGAAGAGGGCTTTCCTTACAGTGACCAGTAGCTACCTGCAGTGGTTCAAAATGTATTGGCATTTGAAGAAGGCTGTAAAGGGCATTTGGAGAAGTTCAAACACTGAAACCCACCCTGTCACTAGAAAATCCAGTGTTGCAGGTATTCCTCTGCAACTTCTTACTCAGCTGTTTCAGCGTTGTTGAACACAAGGGATTGATTTGGCATCTGCGTTTGGTGTCTCCTGACTCGTGCACTTGTGCAAACAAGGCTCAGGCCAGAGCTTGTTCCTTGCAGCAGCACAAAAATTCTTGTGTAGGCAGAAGAACTGGCAAGCCTCGAGTCAGCCCCTGATATTAAGTGTCAGGAAAGCCACTCTAAGTAGTAGAAGTAAGACTGCTCTCAAAGGCTCAACTTGATCAGAAAGGTTTCCTGCTGGCTGCTAGCTCCTACCCTGAACGCTCCAGTTTCACCATTCTGTTCTGATCTTCCTTTTAGTCCGTAGTTGCAAAGTATCCTCCAGCTACGTCTCTGCTGCAGAACTGGCAAAAGCAGGCACGTGACAACAGCTCATTCGCACCGGTTCCCAGGGTGGCATTTCCAGCTGACCCCGCTGCAGCGCTCAGGCGCCGGGCTTTGCGCCGAGCCGGCCAAGTTCCGCGGTTTGCAGTTCCCTTCTGCAGACTGTGCCACGAGCAGTGGTTATCTTTGGGGGTGAGAGAGCAGACACGCTGAGGCTCATCAAAGTAACTGTCAAAGCCTTTAATAAGAGTCCAGTGTTGCAGCTTAAAATAGCCTTTAGACTGAAGCAGAGGTGCGTTCTCTGCGCAGGCTGGCGACAGGAATGCACCGTTCCCGTCCCGGCTCTGGCGCAGTGTGGTTTGGGACGAGCTGCCTTCACTGACCGGGGCTAATAGGACCATCTCACGAGGCTGTTCGGATTGGTAGTTAGTTAATGACTGTGAAGTTGTAAGCACTGAATCGCTCACCAGTTAGCCGTAAACGTCTGGCTCCAACTACAAGATACCTTGTAGGACTTCAAAATTACGTTTTATCCTGTTCTTTCTTTTTTTTTTTTTTCCTTTTGTGAGCATGGGTCCTAGCAAAGATCCCCTGTGTGCTGCCTGTGCTACAGCAGGCTTTAGCTGAATGGCTGCGCGCTGCGCTAGAGGGATGCAGCTTGTGGGTCGGAAGGCCTGGCGCAAAACCAGAGCGTTAAGTGCAAAGCAGGACTTCAGCGAGCTCTGTGGGATGCTTGGATCCGCCGAACAGAGTGACCTGGGATGTTATCGGAAGCTGGGGGATTATATAACTCCTCTGTTTCCCCGCACAGATTTACGGGCTGCTGTTAGCTACAATGCCGCGACTGCAGTAATTTTCTCCTTCGAAGCTTATTGCTTACAGGCAGAGGGAGTCCTTTCCCTGAAAGAAAATTCTTGCCGAAGACAGCCTAAAGGAAATCCCGGAGCAGTCCCGCCAGCACCCCTTGCCCACTGGAGAGATGTTTATAGGCTCTTCTGCCTAAACCGGAGTCATTTTGGCTTACCACCCCCCACGCTCTTCAAAGAGAGCTGAGGAGAGAAAAGCTCCAGGGATTTTGAATGAACTCGGCTCTCCAAGGGAAGATGAATCAGAGGTCATGTTCTCTAGCAACCGATCTGGTCCCTGCCACACAGTCTCCGCTCTGAAACACCATCTGGAGACTCTTTCTCTCCCTTTCAGCAGATGGTTTAGGATTACTTTCCATTGAGATAGTGCCTGGTACTCAGCTTGAGTGTGGCCCGGGGAGGAGATGTGACAATTTCCTGGAGGTCTCTGCACACGACGGATGTGGTACCAAGGCGCAGACACCCAGGCCCCGTGGGCGTGGAGGTGCCAAACTGGGACCTGACATGCTACGAGAGGCTGGTGACTGCGCTCGGTGCTGCACCAGCTTGCTGAACGCTGAGGCAGGAGGGCACCTGGAGAGCCAGGGGCTGAAATCGCAGAGGCGCGTGCCCGCGAGCGGTGTGCCTGCGCGCGCGGTGCATTCTGCTTGAGAACGGCGTGGGCAGGAGCAGGGAAGAAGAAGCAGGCCTGTGTCTCGTGGCAGAGTACGCTGAGCCGAATTCTAGCGAGTGTGGTTAACCCTGAGGTTTCAGACCCACCACGCTTCTCTGCACAGCTCAGTACTGAGAGAAAACGGGGCCTCATGATACTCCCGTGACTGGCGCAAAAGCCCTGCCTGCCCCTTTCGGTTGTCCCTTGCCTGCTGCTAGCCAAGCTTGCAGCCGGGTTAGTAGCCCTGGGTCGCGTAGCTTCGCCGCGTTAAATAATACGGCAAGAAGCAGCGTTGGGGACGTTTCTGGAACAACGCTGTGGAACGTCCTTTGGCTGCATCAGCATCTTTCTGCGTGGTGTCGAGCCAGCGAAAGGCCAGAAAATGCCCAGTAAACTCTTTGCTGACGATAGCAGGGAACAGGCATGAAAAGAAACCAACCTATCTGATATCTCGGATTCGTTATAGTCGATCAGCGCCAAAAGCAGTAGGCTCTGGCTTGTGACACTGATAAATTTGTTTCTGCTGCTTCTGACTCTTCGGCCTCAGTACGGGCGTTGTAAGGGCACCGCCAGAGACAGCAGTTGCCAACAAACCTATTTAACTGATGTTCTCTTGCTACCAGATGAAGGAACTTTCAGCTGTACCTTGTGGCACAACAGTAGTCATGCTGCTGACTGCCAACCTATTTTATATAGGTCCTAGCCTCCTGGTTCCCATTCAGGCGTGTTTCTTCCTATTTTGTAAACAGAAACCAAGTCTCCAGCTTCTCCCAAGCCCTCCGGCTGGCTGCCCCATGGTGCAAGTTGAAAGCAGTCACTGCAGCGTCGTGTGCAGCGACAGCGAACCCGAGCAAAGCGGCCTTCAGCTATGTGCAGCCAGCAGCGTGACATGGGTGCTTTAAGTTAACCTTTTCAGACAGGCATCAGACATTATAACATCCGCAGACCCTATTCCTTAAAGCCAGGTCCTAATTAGTCGCAGGACGCATGGACTTGCATAACCTTCTGTCTTCCAATACCCTTCCCCTCCACCAGCTCCTTAAATATAAGAAGCCGTGATCAGATCCAGACTGTGCTCCGTGCAGGTACCGATGCAATGTGTGGGTGCAATGTAAAGCTGTCTTAGGTATTCTGCATCAGTGATTTTACCTGTCTTCCTCAGCTGATGTGCCTGTGCTGGTTACTAGCTGAAAGACAGATGAATCTGACATTCAGAACTGCTTAATTTTAAACTGTCCTTTGCAGTGTGTCTCTCACCTACTCTAGCAAGTCAAGCAATTGAGTCCAGGGTCATAGTAAAGAACAGGAAAGGAATTTAAGATGCACATCCACAGCTGTTCGAGCCAGTCTGAGCCACGCTGCTGTGGTCCCCAGTCTTCTAGCCTGTCCTCCAGCTACAGATCCTGCCTCACCTCCTGACCTGGCAGTAGTGTTTGTCTGAGGCACAGCGAGCTGGCACAGGGAGCAAAACTAGCAAAAAAACCCTGACATTAAGAAAAAGGAATAGGCTTCTGCTCGTTTGGCTGAGCAGGCTCACGTCAGGATTGGACCACCTGCCGGAGAAAGTTCTCGTTTAAATTGGTGAAGATGCACACTCGGAGTGCGGGTAAGGGCCATGGGTCACATAAGGGCAGCAAAGGCTTTTCTTCTAAACCCTAGGAGGGGGTGTCTCAGTATTTTTTTTTTTTTCTGGTAAACTGATGTTAGCTTGTTAGCTTGGTTCCCATGGAAAAACATAGCCTTTTTTACTTTTTTTTTTTTTTTTTTTGGTGTGTGTGTGTGTGTGTGTGTGTGTGTGTGTGTGCGTGTGTGTGAATCAGTTTTGGGTTGTGTCTTCCCTTCTGAGATCTGGGGGTTTATTCTCTTGACAAGTAAGCTTCTGTAGTTCATTGGGTTTCCGTGGTAGGGCGTGGAAGATCTAATCTCTCAAAGAAGAGAGACCCCCTTAATGTGAAAAGATGAGGCAATGCTACCTAGTGCTCATTTGAGTCTTCCAGGCGAGAAAAATCTACCTGAAACTTGTCGAGGTTCTTGGCTGACTGTATTAAAAGTGATTTGTTTCTCTTTTGCATATCACCATCTGCGCTGCTTCTTGCACATCTCCATGGAGATGAAGAAACAAGACTGGATAATTTCGTTCCAGTGTTGCGTCCCACCAGCTAGCGTACAGCCGCAGCGCAGACGCCTGCTCCCTGCCCCGAGAGCGCCCAGTCGAAGCAGGGCCTGGTCCAGCGGATCCGACGCGGGTCAGAGCGCTGCAGCCCGGTTCTGGTTGCGCATGCACAGCGGCAGCTTCCTTCCCCGAGCGCGTGGGGTAAAACCCTGCCCAGGGTGAGCAGTGATATCAGAAACGAGGCCAAACAGGAATTTTCCTCGGTTCTGCGTTGAGGGAGCGGTTTCATTTCTTCATGTAGTGCTGAGGTTTTTCCATTCATTACATCAGTCACTGGCTTACAAGAAAAATAATCCCAGTAGTTATGTGTTATATGAGTTTGGGGTTGGATTTTTTTTTTCTTCCTTTCCTTAAATTTTAAAATGTTGCATTTAGCCAAAAAATTGTCAATGCCACTTTAAATGTGTATGTTGAAATTATCCCCTCTGTATCTAACATCCGAATATGCATGTTACGCACAGCTCCATCTGCTCCAGTATTTCTCAGCTGCTTCTGTCCTCAGTGTAATGGCCAGCTTATACACAGCTAACAACTTCAGAGCATGAAAGTGAAAAATTAATCTAAAGCCTGCTATAAGTATTGACTAACTGATTTTTTTTTTTAATTTGGAGTTTTCTGTTTGCCTGTCACCGCAGAGATCAAAAAAATGTACGTTCTAGTAGCTTCTCCTCATCATGGAAAGTTGGGACAAATAGTCTGTTGGCATAAATCAATGCAGCTCCATGGAGGTCAGTGGAATTATGTTGACTTACACCAGCTAAAGGCTTGGCCCGTTCTTTCAGATAGGTTTGTGTCCTATCTCTCTCTATATAAAGCTCTTCCAATGTTTCAATGACATTAAAAGAGGGCTTTCTTCCCAAACACCTTTATTTATAGCTTTCAGATTGTCGCAGGTCAAAAGAAGCAGAATGGAGAAGCAGACCAAGTCTGAGCTGTGTTTGGATAACTCTTTTTGTTATCAGTTAAACATGAATGGATCTCATAGGGAAAAAGCCTTCTCTTCTCATGGTCTTCTGGATAATACAGATTTTCTGGATAACTTCTGGAAATTTGCTTCTAAATATCTGCATTATTTAATTCTGGCTACCTGTTAACAATACTCAGCTTTTATATAAAACTTTTTGTCTAAAGCTCTCAAAGCATTTCAGCAACAGGAGACTGTACCAAATCCTCATTTCAAAGACAGGGAAATTCTAGTGCAGAAAATTAAAATGACATGTCCAGGTTTACAGTGCAATTCCACAGCAGCACTGGCAATAATAGCTGTCTGCTCTGTCCTCTTAATTTCACTGGATGTGAGCTATATCTGTATACAGTGCACTTTTCTGTTTTCCTTTGCAGCTGGTCACTAAAGACAGGATTTCTAAATGATCCTGAGAATTACACATCAAAGTCCCAAAGACCTGGAATTGGGAACATCTGAGGGACAAATTGTCATTGCTAAAGATGATTTTGGAGCCAAAAAGCTTGCAGACTTCAAGTTTGATGTAAGTAATTTTAAAATCAAGATAAACTCATCTGCTCTCCCGCTGAACTGTACCGTATTGGTATTTGCCAAGTGCTAGAGTGGTTCTCAAGGCATTTTCTGCTTGAGCGAAGAGTTGCGAGGGGAAGTGGGGACAAAAGATGGGAACAGTCTGTCGCTTATGGCTGCTCCTTGGCGTTCCCTTCCCTGCGGTCTGGAGCTTCCAACACAGGTTCACTTTATGTCTGGGATGTCGAACCTGTGTCATCATCTGCGCTTCCAGGCAGAAGGGCTGGGATATTTATGCAGAGGTGGATGTTCGGGCCCTTCAGGAAGGCACTGCATCAAGTCCGAGTTTGCTTTCTAGCCCTACTGGGTGTTCCCATCTTCTCCCGCTGCCCTGCCCTCCCCCCACCCCAACTTGCCTTTTTTTTTTTTTTTTTTTTTAAGGTGTTCAAAATGACTCCTGAGCCAGCATCCCTCCTTCACACGGCATGCTTCAGATTTAGCAGACAGGAGGGTTGCTTAAACCTGACCTTCTCCTCCCTTTCTCCCTTGCTCACAGAGCCCGGGCAGCATCGGTGCCTCCAGCCACCAAACCATCTGCCAGCCCTCTGCCAGCACCGGGCTCTAAGGTCAGGTTTTGTCCCTGTGGCTAGACAGACAGACTTCCGCTGCACCACGAGGCTGCTCCCAGCGCTGCCCAGGCACCGTGAGCTGCAGAACTGCTGCTCTGTGCAGGCATTTAGAGATCAGATACTGTCGCTGGGCCAAAGCCTGCAACAGCGTTTGAACAAACTGGCAGGGGGATTGGCACAGGGTGAGAGATGACTTTTAACAGTAGGGAGCTGACATTTTAATTCGCCTTATTCTTGTTTCATTATGACTGTCCAACCAGTAACACTGGGTTTTAGGGAAGGTTACAGCTCCTAGATTCCTCCTATCTTATATAATATATATGTATATTTTCCCACTTTTACATTATCCAAAATGAGAGTAATGCAAATATTTTACCTTACTCTCAGGTGATGCAAAGGGTTTAATTATCAGTGGGTCAAATCCACCGTGCTTTTGCCCTCTGGGCTGCCTGCTACTGTGGGCAAAACAAGCAGGGCTCCTCCTGTGATGTTATGCCGTGCACCCAAAGCTGGTGGGCTATTGAGCTCCTGGCTGATGGCACACTGCAGCAGCAGCAGCACAGTGTACTGGTAACAGCAGAACGCCACAAGTGTCCACCCGGGGCTTGTCTAAGGGCAGTTTTATCCCATACGAGATGCAGAAGAGAGGAGCTGGTGTGCAGGGGACCCCCCTCTCCCTTGTAAAATGGGTATCCAAGCATAAGGAGTGCCCTTCGTGGGAGGGCTGACTGGGGATTTCAGAGCTGCTGGAAAGCTTTTATAAAATATAATGTATCTTTTGGGTTGCTAGCAGAACAAGTATTTTTTTGGTTAAGGCTTGAGGACATTCCCATTAGAGGATAAGACACCCACTCCTTTCAAAGGTGCAACAAGCTCTTCACTCTTTTTTCTTTTTTTTTTAACATACCAAAAAGTCCTGTTAAGTTTCGGAAGAGCTAGTCTTAAAAAACAAATCAAATGGGCTACTGGCTTTGGCTTAACCCAATGTCGTTCCCAGCCAGGCCAGAGTTCCCCTGCTCTCTTCCTACCAGGCAAATGCACGCGCACACACTCACACGCACTCTCTGGAAATACTTACATTCCCTGTTCCCCGTAGTGATTGTAAAATTCCATATGGCTACAAGCCTGAATCCAGCCCACGATCCAGGTCTCCTTCTTGGGAATAGGGGGCACCAACACTTGCGCAGAGGCTCGGAAGTGAGGGGTCCGGTAGCGTAGAACCACACTGGATGACTCGTCTATGCTGGTGGGAATGGGATCGATGGAGGCTTTAACTTCAATCACTGAAATACTTTCCCGGAAAACTTTGGATTTGCAGCTAATACTCTGAATACAGCCCATGGCATACCCTGAATACAGTCCAACGCAGCTCCTAGGGTACTCCAGCAATCCTGGGGAATATTAGGCATTGAAATTATCTGGTGCTAGATCAATTATAGATCTTCTTGGTTTGTAATCTCAGAACTGATATCCATAGGATAGAAAATTCATCATGTAAAGCCTTAATTTGGATGTCTGTCTTACGAGTACTGCTCCTATTTTGAGGATAGCTGCACTTCACAAGCAGGAGGGCCTTTAAAATATTTTTTTCCTCTTTCAATGACCCATTAAATCTTTCCTCAAACAGTCTTTGAGTTTGAAAAAAAAAGTCCACTGAGTTCAATAAATAATGGTGTTGTTCTTAGCTGATATATTTAGTCCTTCCTTTTCTCAGATGCAGTCTGTCATTCACCATCAACCATAGGACAAGTCGGTATTTCCCTTTATTCTTTGGATGAAAAGCAGAATGTTGATCGACACATCTATATAAATAATGAAATAGTTTTTAGCCCCAGCTTGTCACAACCGGTGTGGATTTCCACTTCCTGACTTGCAGTTGTTCATAACTTCCTTTCGCACAAAATTACAATAATAACAGAAAGAAACGGTGGGTGGAAAAAGCAAAAAGTAGCCAAATCTCCGGCTTTGGAGGTTTCTCCAGCAGCGATGTTCGCGCTTTGGCGGTTTGGGTTTTCGGGGGGATTTTTTGTTTTTTGTTTTTTGTTCTTTTTTCTTCCTCGTCCCCTCTTCCCTTAGCAATAGGCGAAGCCATCCATGCCGAGTCCGCGGGCGCGGGGGCGCCGGGCCGGGTGCGGGGCAGCGGCAGGCGGCGGCCGCCGGCTCTCGCCTGCCCGGGGCCGCGGCGCTCCGCGGGCCGCTGCGCGCCGCTCAGCGCCCGCCGCTCCGCACAATCGCCGCCTGTGACATCCCGCCGCCGCGCAGCTCCCCGGCCGCCTCCTCCTCCTCCTCCTCTTCCTCGCCGAGCGGGTCGCGCTGCAGGGGTGTCCAACCTTCCTCCTCGCTGCTGCCGCCGCCGCGGCCAGGCGAGCCGGCTCCGGCTCAGCCGGCGGGGCTCATCGGCGGGGCCGCCCCGCACACGCGTGGCCCCCGCGGGTCGCCTCGCTCCCGCGCGGGGCTTCACCGCATCGCGCCGAGCAGCGCCGAGCACCGGCCGCGCCGCCGGCGCCGCGCAGCGAGCCGCGCCGGGCTCCCCCTCCGCTGCGCGGGGGCGAGGTGCTGGCGCGGGGGGGCGGCTCGCTGCTCCTTCTTCTTCTTCTTCTTCTTTTTTTTTTTTTCTTCCTTCTCTTCTGTGCTATATGCCCGGGGAGGTGAGAGGAGAAGCAGGCTCGGTCCCTCCGCCTCTTGGCTGCCGCAAGCTTCCTCTCTCGCAATACATTCATGCATACGGGGACGGCGCCGGGTTTCAGCCTCGCCGGCGGGTCAGGGCTGCGGGCGGCGAGGGCTGCGCGGCTCCTGCTCCAGCCGCCGCCGCAGCATCAGGAAGGCAACCGGGTCAAACTTTGCAGAAACTCGCTGCCAGCCTCTGCGGGCCCCCCCGGGCCCCGCCGTGCAGCCCGGCCGCTCCGGCGGGCTGCCCCGGGTGCGATCCCCGCATGACAGCTCCTCCGCCGAGCCTGCCCCCAGCCCGGGCCAATTGCAGGATTAGCAGCAGGTCTCACTCTCCCCTTGTCTCCCTGCCTCTCCTTCCTCCCTCCTTCTCTCACTCCCATCCCTCCCCCTCTATTTCTCTTTTAAACTGCAGCTGTTGGAGCTAAACCTCCTTTGCAAAAACAGCATTTCCTCCCACATATCCATGAATTGTGGGTAATGTAGTTTTTTTCTGGAAGTAAAATCAGTTTTGTTTTTCTTTTTACTTAAATGCAACGTATTTCCTCTTTGTTTTGCAAAATAAGATTGTTCTCCCCTGGCTGGAGCTTCATTGCTATATCCAGTAAAGGGATGCTCTCCTTGCTTGCAAAACCCTTTAGTCCTGGGCTAGCTGGGCTGTGATTCAAGCAACTAGAAATGTAAAGCTCTCCATAGCAGCACAGGCACTAAGGAGTAGCTGGAACAGATAGACGATGAGAAGCATCTGAGGCAGCAATGGCCTGTGGGAAAGTTGTAAACTTCTAGCACAGACAGGTTTACTAGTAATGTTACTGGCTGTCCCTGCTGGCCATCAGCTGGCCAAGGATCTGATTTTCAAGGGAGCTCAGTGCCATATGAGCTGCATGTGATCACATTTGTGGTAATAGCTGCTATACACTGAGCATTATGCACAGCTTTGGGTGTGCATGTCCACCTCAGCTTTTTTCTAAATGGGAAAATTGGGGCACCACTGCTTGGCCAGTACCACTTGCAGTGAGGTATATCAGTGCAGAGCTAAGTAGGCGTCTTTTCCTTCCTGCCTCACACTCATAGCAAACTTGCTTAGTTCACATAGCGCTTGGTATTTTACAGCATCCATGCACAGGTTGTCTGTGTGCCAGCAGAGAAAGGCTAGAGGTTCTGCGTGATCTTGACACATGACTGTCACAGGAAAAGGGGAAGCAAATTTACTCCTTGCTGATCCTGCTGGATCTGGGATCCCAGTGTGGGGGAGTCCCCATCTCCTAACTGCTCAGCCTCACCAGCACAAGTCACCTTCTGTCTGGGACCTCATGTTTTTCCTCATTCCTCTCTTGCAGCTCTGTCCCCTCCTTCCCTCCTCATCTTACTGTGGCCAGGAGCATGAAGAGCCTCCATGCTGGTGAGCTGTTGAGACTGTTTTGCTTCCTCTCTTTGGCTTTTTGTGCAGTGGAGCAGTGCTGGGAACCCCAGGTGCATGGCGTGCTGGGGAGCAGAAAGCACTAGGAAGATTTCCATGGCCAGCAGGTTGCTGGGAGTGAGGAACAGCACTGCAGGGCACTTCACCCTCACCCCAGGACGAAGGGATGGCAGGGGCATCCCCCAGCTGAGCAGGAGCAGTGGTCAGTTCCCCCCACCATGACTGGACTTTAAAATCTCTGTGCTCTTGCCTTGGCAGCAGTGATGTTACCCCTGACTAAGAGAGGATGTAACCTCCTACATCTCACAGCCATCCCCCTATAGCCTGTGTAACTGTCAAGTTAAGCCAATTAGGCAGAGACATAGTCCTTGGATGGGAGATTTCTGAGCAAATCAGGCAGCAGGGGATGGGGAAAACATAGTATATTGTTATATTGTTGTTCCATACAAGTGTTGGCTAAATGTTTATCTGCTTTAAACTTCACAAAGTCTCCGTGAGGGCCCAATTACTGTTACTTTTCATGCAACAGATACAAAAACTACAAATGCGCTCAAGTTACAAACAAGCAACTTACAACACAGTACAAAAAAGAAAAAAATGAGCATCTCCAAATGAAGAATCCAGTTGCTTCAGCAACCCCCACAAGGTGCCGAAATACTTTGACATTTCCAAGACTCTTTCACACTTTTCAAACAAGCTTGTCACAGTTTCCCAGAGCATTATGAATTTTGTGAAACAGCATGCTATGAGAATCTAGTTTCACTGAAACTTCAGCCAAGTCTTGCTTGAACCTGGCTATTCATGGTGTTCTGGTCAACAAGGAAATTGCACCACCTTGTTCTAATTAAATCAGCTTTCCCTCTTCAGCTTTCCCCTTTGGGCCTTACCTGTGTCCACGGCACCGTTGCGTACGATTAAGGAATTAACAAATTCCACCCCATGAACAGGGTGGTTCCTGTGCCCAAGAGTGTGGAGCACTCTGGAGAAATTGTTGGCGTTTGGCTTTTGGGGCCAAGCTGTGATAAGCAGCAACTAGGAGTATCTGATGACGCTGTGATTGCATTCCCTTCTACCAATGCTGTAGCTGTCCGTGTGGCATCCCGACTTTACCAGGCTCCGTTCCCCACTCGCAGCATGGCCCCTACGCTGTGCCCGTTTTCCAGGTTGAGCGAAATGCAGGATGGCGCTTGCTTCACATAAGCAACAACGGACAGAAATAACCCACCAAAGGCTATGGTAAGCCATGCTGATGGGCCTGGCTAGCACTGCTGCACGTTTGCCATTAATGCTGCAGAATGCGCTAGCTTGTTTTGCCCGAGTATTCTTTTTTTTTCCCCTAGAAAAATCTCATCTGGGAAAACCAAAGGTTTTGCTTGTAAGCACGTTGGCCGCCAGTGTTTGCTGCTGCTGCTTCTTGGCTAGCTGCTGCCGGAGACTAGGTGCGTCAAAGGTGCCGTTGAGCGGTGGGGAACGGGGCCACCGCTGCTGCGCGCGGGGGGCCGGCGCTGGCAGCCGGTGCCGTACGGCGGCAGCTATGCGGGGAATCCCGGCCTGGAGCCCGCAGGCCCCGAGCCGGGGGGACGGCAGCACCGCGCGCGCTCCGGGGAGGCAGGCGGACGCCGCCGGCGAGGGGCTGGGAGACGGTGCGGATGCGGAGCGTGGAGCGCGCCGGAATCCGTCCGGCTGGGAGTTCTCCAAGGTGCTAAAATAAACCCCGCGTGGATCGGATGGCAGACCCGAAATAGCCCCGCTGCGCAGCGCGCCAGCCCGGCCCAGCACCCGCCCCAGCACGGAGCCCTTCCGAACGGTTATCGGCAGTATTTTTAAACCCGTGGGGTTTTTTTACTGTCTCCTGAGCACAGTGCATCTGCCCTGAGCTCGCTGCGTCTCCCCCCCCCCCCCCGGCCCCGTGCCTGCAGCAGCATGGCGCTCCGTGCGCCTCGGAGCGATGTGGCCCCGGCGCAGGGATCGGGAATGTTTCTCTCTCCAGCTCAGCTTCTCCAGCTTGCGATTGGCAGCTGCAGCTGCCGGTATGCAGGGTAACCGGCCGGGAAGCCCAGCGCGGAGGCCTCGCTGTCTGCTCGCAACTGGGAGAGCAAATCGCTTTCCTTTCCTCTTCCACTTTTGGCAGGGTTATGTTAGCAATGTCTCTGCTCCGGGCCGTGCTTCCTCCTTGGTCTCCTTCCCCGCTGATCACTTGTGCTTGGGCGTAAGGCTGCGTTCCCGAGTGGAGGCTGTAGAAACCGCACACGTAAGGCAGAGAAATTCCCCCCTACCTGGGAATGGTGGCAGCAGAAATGACAGGCACTAGATTAAATTAGCTCCTAGTGCATTCCAGGTATTTTTTCCCAGTGGAAGGCACAGGCTCAGTGACAGCTCAGTGCCCCTCGGCGTGGCGGGAGCGACAGACCTTTCTGTTTCTGCAGGTTTTTGGTTACCGCTGCTTTAACCTTCCGTCCACAAATGTTTAACTGCAAGAAGCGCCACGCAGCACCGGCCAGGCAGCGGGCAGAAGAAATGACTCCGGTTATCTCACTAGCCGGTGTCCTGGGGAGCAGTGGGGGGGATTTTCCACGTGCCCTGGAACCTCAGACCGGGATAACGGCAGGCAAGCGGCGACGGGGGTGCTGACTTCTCCGATAGCGAAAGAATGCAGCTGCCGAGTGAGAGCCGACACGGGCCAGCGATGCAGCAGTATCCGTGCGTACTGCAGCCCCCAAAAAACAGTAATTTGCTGCCTGAGTTGAAAGGAGTCATAGATTATGGGACGGGTAGGGATGTTTGCGAGGGGAAGACCGCTGAGATATCATCCCGTAATAGCAGTAGGCTCTTGGAGGATGTGATTCATAAATAAGCTGATGCTCATTATTTTCCTTTGATTCATAGGGGAGGAAAATATGAGTAAAACCTAACAGTCAAAGCTGCTTGGTACCTCTAAGGCTGATTCGTTTGACTAAGTGTTGGACTAGCCTGTCAGGACCAGTTTGTCTGTACGACGGGCACAGACTGGGGGTGTGGTTCATCTAGAGCGTTTTGAGAGCTTTTGATAAAAAGCGCAAAGAAAGTGAAAAATTGTCATAGAAAGCCAAGAATCACCTCTCATTTAGCACTTAAGCTCTCCTGTGCATTTTGGACAAGACTCTTAAAGATATGTTCCTAATGCTGCCTGTACAAACACTGACTTTTAAAACTTAGCATTTTTATAGGTAAATATCACTGAGACCAAGAAATGTCCCAGGCGTTCTGTTCCTCGGCGCAACGTTAATCTTTTGCACGTTTCTGTCCACGTAGGATTTCCATCCTGTTTGCAGAGAGGGGACTAATCCCATTTCTCCAAGGCGTGGGTGGTGAGGAACGGCGACAGACCGTTGCCCGGGGGAAGGTAACTCAGCGATACCAGCCTGGAAAAAACGGAGGGTCTGGGGTGAATCTGGCTCGGGCGTTTGCTGCAGCAGGTCGTGCTGCTGCGCGGAGGAGCTGCCAGCGGAGGCCGGGGGGTGGAGGCTCGCTCTCGCCTAGCTAGATCGCTCAGAGCTGTAAAACTGGCGCCCAGGTGCCACCGGGGAAGGGCAGAGGGAAGCGCAGAAGGAAGGTTTCGTGGAGGCTTGTGGGCGCTGGCGGCTTGCAGGCGAGAGCTGCGTCGGAGGGGCTCCTCCGAGCTCCAAGGCGGAGGCTGAGGACCGCAGCGCACAGAGCAGGCAGTGCGCAGCAAGGGGCCACCAGGCACCGGCGGGAGGGACTGCGGTTCTGCCCCATCCCCTGCAGCAGGATTTCCCAGCCCCTGCCGTAAGCCAGCAGTGTCCAGCCCGTGCCGGGAGAAGCCGTCCCTCTCCCCTCCCCGGGGGCTGCGACGGTGCCTGCTCCGCTGCCGCTGCCGGTGTCGCTGTTGGGGGACGCGGGCACCGCCTGTCTCGGCGATGCTGGCCGGCGCGGCAGGAACACGTGCCGTATTTAGGCCACGCTCAGCGCCGGGGGCAGGGCATGGCAATGCAGCAGCAGAGCGGTGTCTCCTTTAATCAAACAACGGCGGGCGCTGCCTCTCCTTGGGCCCAGATACGGGGTTAGCGCCGAAGACGTTGCGCGGGGGCTGCTCCGGAGGGGCAGGAGGGGAGAGGGAGGATGGGGCTGCTAACGTTTGAAAGATGTGTATGCCGTGGAGGGTGCTCCAAGAGGGGATGAGATGTGGCAGAATGCGCCAAGCAGGAGGAACCTCTCTGGATGGGTCCCCTTGCGGGAAGTCCCCAAGGAAAGCCTGTCCTTGGAGATTTTAAAGCCGGGCTGGACATCCTGCTGCAGGAGCGATAGCAGCCTGTTGTGGCGAGCTCTTCCAGCTCTGACGCTCACATACTAAAATATGAATTATTGTAGGAAAAAACTACATTTCCCAGTCTCCCTTGCAACCCTGGGGAATAAGCAATTGGAAGATTTAAATAGACCAGGCCAGAAGCAACCAACCTTTGGCACAAAGGATTTCCCTCCTCTTCTTCCAATCTATTGGCTGTTTAACCTTTTTCCCTGGCACTGGAGTGGCTGCCAAGCCTGGCATTAATTTTCCTTCCAAGCTTGCTAGGCCCATGAAGTAAACAGCCATGTGCATTCCTTACTCTATATTTAACAGCTGCAGGCTGTGCTGGGGGCAACTGCACCAGAGGGGAACCTTTGTAGCTTCCCAAATTCGTAACTCTTGAGGGTGGGAGAGGGGGAAGCTGTCTGCAGGGAGAAGAGGGATTTTTCTCCTTCGTGGTATTTGCAGAGCAGTCCCATCTAGCGAGAGGCTGCGATGCCAGCATCCCAGATGCGGTCCCGGGCAAGAGACAGGAACAATGTCCTCAACAGGGCTGAGTTCCTCTCCCTGAACCAGCCCTTGAAAGGAAACCAGGAGAGCAGGAGCTCCAGCAGAAAGCAGAGCGGCCAGGCTGGAGCAGCTGGTGGCCAGAACAGCAATCCCAAGGAGCGGAGGCAATCCCAGCAGCTACCCGAAGAGGACTGCATGCAGCTCAACCCCTCCTTCAAGGGAATCGCCTTCAACTCCCTGCTGGCCATCGATATCTGCATGTCCAAGAGGCTAGGAGTGTGTGCCAACAGAGCCTCGTCCTGGGGCGGTGCCCGCTCCATGATTAACCTCCTGGGGATAACAGGGCATGGGATCCCTTGGATTGCAGGCACGCTCATCTGCCTGGTGAAGAGCAGCACGCTAGCAGGCCAAGAGGTCCTCATGAACCTGCTGCTAGGTGAGTTGCAAACCTCCTTCCCCGCAGTGAAAGCCCAGCCCTGGTCACAAGGGACAGCAGCCTTGTGACTCGTCCTCCTCTGGCAGTTCTCAGCCATGGGATGTGGTCAGGAAACAGGACTTTTTGGTGATTGACCTTTTGGATGAATGCTGCACTAAGCCATTATGGCAACTTCAGATTGGTCCTGAGTACTGTGAATGGTAGATGTGGCAAAAAGCTAAGAAGGAAGGAGTAATTCTGTCTGTTGGTCACATCTGCTGAGTTGGGGCAGGCCGCTGGCCCCCCAGGCCTGCACAGGGCAGAGGTCACACCAAGAAGGTGTCTGTGATAGGTGGGCAGGTACCAGCAGTGATGTCTTCTGTTTAATCTATGGTTATCTGCTTCGGTGGCTTAGGGAAAACAGAAAGATTTTAATCCAGAAGTTATGTTTGCAGTGTGAAGCAGGGCCTGAAGATATCATTGAAAAAAATAAAATTTTACTCCCTTTCCACCTCCTTGAACAGGCCCTGGCTCTTCTCAGCAACCGCATAATGGAGTCCTGTCGCCCTCCCTGCTGCTGCTAGAACTTGCTTTTTTCTTCCCTTGAGGACCTTTCTTGCTGCTGTCCCCATTTCCTTGCGCTAATTTGACCCTGAGGCCTTGAAGACAGGATCTGATCTCTCTGGCTCTCCTGCTAGTCTTCTTTCTTTCTTTCTTTCTTTCTTTCTTTCTTTCTTTCTTTTTCCAGTGGTCAATATGCTTATTTTCTTGTTTCTGGGGGTTGGGACATGTTAAAGGAATTGCTTTCTCAGCAGAGCGGGGCTCATCCCAGCAGTATGGACTGATGTCCCACGAGTGACCAGGCTGAGCTCTAGACATGACTTGCCTTAGATCTAGGCCCCGTTCCACCCCTGACCATGCGTGCTTAAGGACCTTGCTCTTCTCTCTCTTCCCTTGGCATGTGGATTTGTTCTCGTATCTTGCTTTGACTCATTAGCTCACTTGGCTGTGGTCAGCCTTCATGTTTTACCCTCTCCCCCCAAAACAGCAATGAGAGTTCCGACTTCTGCTTGGTGAGGGAAATTGAGAACATTAGGGTTCAGCCCTTGCTTCTCAGTGAGCCTTTTGTGGGGGACATGGAGATGTTTTATTTCATATGGGCACGTCAGGAAAGGGATGTCCTGTGTGGGGGCTGGCTGTGATGGGATACAGGCCTTGCAACATGGTCCCAGTTTTTTTTTTTTTTTTTTTTTTTTTTGGAAGTTTATCCTTTTTTAGAAGGTGAAGATTGCACTGAACTGGCTTTAAAAGCACAGCTGTAGCTGCCTTTTCTCCCCTCTGCCTTTGAAAGAGACTGTCCTCGTGCTGTGACATCTAATGAAGAGAGGCCATTGCGGGGAATAAGCAAGAATAGCATTGGCATGATGCAGAGCCCTCTGACGTCAGTAGGAGTTCTTCCACTGACTCCTCAGTGCTCTGGGTCAAACTCTTACTGAGAAAAGAAGCTCCATTTTAAAGGGCATGGGGATGAAATAGTAGGCGACTAACACCAACCAGCACAGTTTCCAGATGTCTCTTGACCCTGAGATCCTTTGACAGTTCAGGAGCCTAAAAACTGGTCTTTCTGTCTGCAAAATGTTTGAGATCCTATAAAAAGTGAGTGCCACTTTTGGTTTGAAAACAGAAAAGGTTTCCTCACTCTTCTGTTGTCATGTGAGGCAGTCCAAATGCAAAGCCACCTCCAGGTTGCACTGAAACTTTGAATATCATGCGGTCATTGGGAAACTCAGCACTGCAGCTGCTAGCTGCTGTACTTTGAAAGAGTACTACCTGCATCTCCAGGTCTCCTTAGCTCAAATATACTGCCCAGAAACTCCTCTGGGAGTTTCTAAAGTTTTGGTTCCTTGCCTAGACACACTGCTCTCTTTTCCTCACCTGCCAAAAAATGATTAAATTCACAATTCAGTAGATCATAGTGTGACTAGAGAGCTCAGTAAATATGGCAAACTCTAAAGTGAAGCCACTTTGCCCTCCAAGTAGACAGCACTGACTAGTGGGACTGCCCAAGGTCCCCTGAGCCTCACTTGTCAGAGCTTCCTCAGTGTGTCTTCTGCCACCCCACAGAGTGAGATCTCTGCTGGGATGTGTGGTGTTGGTTCGATGCTTAATATCAAAGCAACTACTTCTGTAATGCCTATGCTGCTCACAGTCAACAGAGTCTTGCTTGGAAGTGTGGGGTCAGTGAACCTAGACAGATCTCATGAGGCATGATCTCTGAGTAAATGAGAACAGTGTGATATGACTGGTGAGTCTGCTGCATTCTTGGTCACTCTTGTTGCTGCTGTTTTTCTGTGGTTCAAATCCAGCAAAATGTAGTGTAAAGACCTTATGTCTATTGATAAGTCAAAGGGAAGGGAACATCCCGGGTGTTTTGCTGGTCTTCTGGGAAGAGGGAGGCAGGGAAGGGAGGTTGTCTGCTGTACCCCCTCTTTACCTCCCTTGGCTTTCCTCCCTTCCCCCTGCTTGCTCAGAGTTTGATATATCAAGCAGAATTTCTGATGCAGTCTCTGGGCAAGGAGCCAGCCCATCACAGAGCACTTGGTTGGGTTTTGCAGTCAGGCTTTCCAAGGCAAGGAGACAGGAGACTGCTGAAATGGGACTGGGAACCTGGCAGGAGCACCACTGCAGATGGAGGGGGGGCACTTGCTCCTGAGGAGCTCTTGGTACGATCTTTGCCAAAGCATATGGGGGCACTTGGGGTGAGAGGTTCTGACCTCTTTCCCTGGGACACTCCATCCATCCCAACAGTAGATGTTGATTAGCTACCCCAAGCAATGTTCCCCCTCCATGTTTGTCATCTGTGATGGAATTTATTGATTCTCCTCGTAATTTTTTCCGGCAAATGCCAAACAGCCAGAGAAGCATAGTCACAGACTATTACTGAAAAGATGGAAGAAATCAAATATCTGTGCCTACTATAAAAATCCCTCTGCCAGATGCTTTCAGGAAGACTGTCTCAGTATTGCCAGTCCTGTCTGTAAAAAAGTCAGGAAGCAAACCTACTTCCTCTGTGCCAAATCAGAAAAAAGTCATAGCCCAAGAAACCCCCCAATTTAAGTTCATTTTATTTGCCTTCTCGTGTTGGAACTCTTAGGAACGTTCAAGCTTTTCTCTGAGATTACAAGGATTTCATAAAAACTGAGGTGCTTAGAAAATCATTCGAACCTCACAATTGGGCTTTCGGGGAAAAACAAATATTATGGAACTTTCAATAAATTTACCAGACGTGCTCCAGAGAGCAACTCCATTAAATCCTGAGATAAGCAGTGTCTTGGGTTCAAGTTCTGATCCATCTGGTGAGGATGTGGATCCAAATTTAGTGATTCATTGACTGCAAAGCCAGCAGAGAACATTTGGATCATTGATCTAACCCACGGCAAAATGCAAGCTGTAGCACATCCCTTAATTTATTCCTGTTCAATTTGTTAAGGGAAAAGACCCAAACATCCAATCTGATATAAAATTTCAAGTGACAGTGATGTTGTCAGAACTGTTTCTAAATTACTGCAGTGGTAAGTATTCTCTCAACTGCCTTGCTTTTAGTTTGAATTTTCCCTTCTTACCATTGCCTCTCTCTACCTTTATCTCTTCAGCTGAAGAGCTCTTTTGTCCAATATCTCTTCTGCCTCTTAGTGTTTTGGATAGTGATCAAGTCACCTCTTCACCTTCTATTTGTTACGCTAAACAGAATGATCTTGTTAGACTGATGGTCTTTCCAGATCCAGGCACTTTCTTAGTGTGATGGGGATTGAATATGCTGATCTGCCCAAAGTGGTAGTTTTGATGCAGTCCACCTATTGGGTCAAGAGCCAAATCGCCGTCTGATGCCGTGTTTTAGTTAGCTGCAATACAGCTGCTGGAATTTACTGTCATAGAGTATCTGCCTGGTTAACGCTCGCGCATAAAATGTATGGTTTGTGGTTGGTTGGAAATACTAAATGTTAACAGTTGGTAATTGTGGGTGTTCAGACTAGAAGAATAAGGCACCGGCTTTCTCTCTGCATGCTGGAAGGAGGCTGGAGCACCACAGAGCTGCCGGTCACCGTATCCATTGTGTCCCGTTATTGTCTCGATGATATAAGTCCTAGTCCTCATCCATTACCAGCTGGCTCTGCATCCAGTTTCTGACTCGTAGGTTGGCTCTTTGGTGCTGTCACTAAGCATTTATCACCATCAAATAAAACAGTGCTGAGGGGTGCAGATGTATCATCGAGAGCTGTGTGGCAAGCTGTGGGTGGGTCGCTTGCCACGAGAGGAGGGAAGGAGGCCACGGTCACTTCTCCACTCCTGAAGGTGAGCAAGAAGTCAGTTCTTGCTCTCTCCAGCTTTTTTTCTGAATACAGCCCCAGCTTTAGCCTGGTAGGAAAGCAAGCCATAATATTCTGAGGCAGATCTGTGACTTCTGCTGACACAAACACACACACACACATACGTGCATATGTACAGGACTCCGCGATCTCCTCATGGCAGCCTCCAATTAAGTCTAGATTAGCAGTGAAGTGGTGAGCTGGGAAGGAAAGAGAGCGAGAAAGGCCTGCACAAGGTCCCGAGAGACCCCACTGCCCCTGCTCTAACAGTAACATAGGGGTGCTTCATGTATTGTGATACTTTTCTTTGGCATCTGTGTGGTGAGAATTCAAACAGTATTGCCCGTTGCTATTAAAGGTCACTGGGTAGATTAAATGCCTAGGCAGCAGAGACAAGCTCATCGTGTTGAGCCTCAGGGTTCAGCAGCCCAGACCCGACAGAGAGGATGGGGAGTTGCACTGGCAGATGGATTAGTCCATATGCAGCACAGCTTGCTAAGCTGAGAGCCCCAGAGATGGTTTGGGGCCAGAAGTGTCTGTTTTCCCCTTTCATTTTCCCACTGTGAGGCTGGAGATTTTCTGAGTTAAACAGGGCAGATAATATTCCAGTAGGGAAGGAAAAGACAGCTCGAGAGCTGGCTGTCTGCATGAATGTTCCCAGCTTAGACACCATTCCTGGGCCTCTCCCCAATCCCTCTTGCAAAACTCAGCATGTGGAGCCTCTGTCCATGCTCCCCTTCCAGCCTCAGCACTGACCACTGGAATCTCAGCAAATTTGTAGCACATCTGCCCAGTGAGATAGAAATATTTAAATGAAGTGACCCAGTACAACTGCCCCGTGGTGGGTGCTAAGCAGAGGGAACAGCACAGAGGTCCACTCCCTGCATCCAGCAGGGCACAGGTCCAGCCTGGCATTGAATATTCCTCTTCATCACGTCAAACTGCAAATATACCTCTTGTTGTCCTGTCCAGATACTGCAGTTAAAGCCCCTGGTCCTTTGATGGGTGCCATCCTCACCCCTCATCTCCTTGTGCCTGATGAGCTCGGGCATCTGTGAACAGCGAGCAGAGCCCAACTCTCCTGACTTCCCTTCCCCCCTTGCCTGCTTTCCTTATAGCAAATGCATGCTGCTCACTGCAGGGCAGACTTGCAGGTCTGCAGTGTCCCTTCACATAGAGGACAGCCAGTAAGAGGCTGAGACCCATTTGACTATTCCTGGAGCAGGCACAGGGAATATTTCCAGAGACCTGCATAAGGACTTTGTCCGACTACTGCTCGATCAGCTCCCTTAATACTGGTAAGGGTCTAGGAGATCACGTCCTGGCTGGCTGTTTGGTGCTAAGGACGGTGCGAGCCCTGCATCCATCAGTTTGCTGTCCTCTGGGAAACTGCAATAAGCTTGAAACCAACCAACCCCCTGTGCAGAGCTAGCAGGCAAAATGTTCCAGAGCCTGAACGCAGATTGAAAGAGAAAAGAAGTGCGAGGGTTGTTAAATGGGAAGAAGGGGAATAAACAAGGGAAGTGAGTCATACTTATGTCTGTCACTCCAGGAACAGCTTCCCATTGCCCCTGGTTCAGAGCTCCAAAGACACAATAGCTGTTCCACTGATGCAGAGCCTGCCCTGCCGGAGAAGCCGAGCAAGGCTCTGGCCCGAAGGGAAATCCTTCAAAATGGATGAGTGTATTTGCCTGTAATGCACCTTGACAAGAGCAGTAGTTGGGAAGGAGGACAGTGGAGGAGTCTTAGGCAACGAGGTGAGTAGCTGGGAGTAGTAGGAGGCAGAGGGAGCCGGGCACTGCCCGGGTGTGGGCCAGGCTTGGCCAGGCTCGTGCGGGAGATGCTAGGAGGGAGGAAGGGGAAGGAGGGGACTCTATGAGCTTTCTCTTCTTTCTTCCTTTGGAAGGAAGCTCCAGTTTTCCGCTTGGAGCCCAGTTCTGGTCTGGTCCTCCATTTCCATGTGTATAGGGAGGCTGGGAGGCCTGGCAGATCAGGGTCTTTGAAACACTTTTAGATGTGGTGGTTGGAGACCCTGTGGGCAGCAGACCATCAGCCCCAAACCTTTTTGCCCGTTTGCCTTATTGAAGGCAGTGGGGTGTAAACACAAGCTGAAGCAAGGCTGAATCCGAGAGAGGAGCCCAGCGTGTGTGGGCTGTGAGCTGCTGCCGATAACGAGCCCAAGGCAGTTTTCTTCTTGGTACCCCCTCAGAAAGCATTAATCCTCCCCTGCTCTTCTCTACCTGGCTGGGCAGCGGGGAGACCCCGTCTGCCTGCAGCCCCCAGGCCTCCACCCGCAGGGTGCTGTCGTGGGTCTCGGGTGGTCCACGGGGGTGTCAGGGGCTCCTCCCGTCCAGTGCCGTCGTGGGGCCCGTTAGCGCGCGTTGCACGTCACGGTGCACGAGGGCACGGCTGAGCCCTTGGAGCCCTTCTCCGGGCCGCTGGAGCTCCTGGAGGGCTTTGGCGCGCGCTGATCAGCTCGTCCTCCCCACCAGCGCGCTGCGCACGGCAGCGGCTTTTAGCCTGCGGCGACGGGGAAGCGGACGAGCGGGGCTGCGACCAGCGCTGCTCGGAGGCGAGGACCCCGGGGAGGCACCGCGCCGCGCTCGCCCTCGCCTCCCTGCGCGGCAGCGACCTGGGAAGCAGCCGCGCTGAGTGGTTGATCCGGAGATAGGACTTGCCCGGTTCCCAAGGGCGCAGTGTTTCCAAGGGGAGAGCTCCAGGCAGCCGGTGTTTGCGCTCGGCGCTGTTCCTCACCATCCAGGGTATAGCAAATCTATTTTTAGGTGTTGTGTTATTTTTTTTTTAATTAATTGCACGAAGCTGATTTCCACTGTGTTTTCACCTTTCTGCGGCCACCTCTCTCAGCACCCTTTGCACCCAAAGCCCAACACTCTCTGCCGCTTGTTCAGACGAAAAATAACGTCCCCCCAAACCACTGCAGTAGCTGATTCATTGGTTCTCAAATGTGTTGTGCCATCTGTGCCTTTTGTCAGTTCTTACACCTAATATTGCCACGTTTTGAGAAGAAGATGAGGCAGAGGAGTTCACTTCCGGAGGAGCGGAGCTCCTCCAGCTGCCAGCAGCGCCATCGCAGCGACGACGAGGGAGCGTCCGAAACCGGCACCTTTCATTTATGTGGACTAATCAGAACTACAAATGGCTCATGGCTAATGTCTGTAGCAGACTGTGTTTGGGAAGTTCCTTTCGGAAGCTGTAGGATGGGGCATGTAAGTAAAATCTAAACAGTTGAAGTTGCAAAACCTTGGATTTTGTTGTTGTTGTTAGTTATAATTGCTGTGTGGAGCTATAGAAACTCTTTGACATTTGTCAGAAGTTCAGAGCTGCATGAGGCTGGCTAGTATGTGAAACAAAGTTCTCCCAAAGTCGGCTTCAGCCCTGCACAAGGCTGCAGCCGTTGTAGCCTGGCGTGGTGGGACGTGTCTTCTCAGCGGGGTTTGTGCAGCCGCTAGCAGCGCGGGACCCTGGCTGAAACGTTTGCAATGAGTTACTGCCTCTGCTTTGAAATGGCCCCTGGGGCTGGGAGAGACAGCCCTGCTCCCACGCGTGGGTGCTCCCGGAGCTTGCTGGACATGCTCTTGGTCCATTTCTGGAGGGTCAGGTTCCCCTTTTCCTCCTCGTGCCGCGTGGCCCTGGGAGGTTGTGTCCAGCCCGTGCCTCTTCCGCATCCTGAGCTCGTGGCCCTGCCTCTGGAGAAGCTGCCTTGGCTAGTCCAAGCAGTCCCACGCGTGTGAAGTCGTGTGCGTGGTGGCCGCGGGGACAGACGAGGCCAAAGGCTTTTGTGGCTTTCTCCCTTTTTTTCCTCCTTCCTTGCTCTCCCCCTGCCAGCCCTGCACCCAGGGTGTTTTTCAGGTGCAGTTTTGATAACTAGTTTATATAAACATCTCAGCTGGGATCTGCCTTGCTCCCTGGAGATGCCGCCAGGCTGCAGCGCGAGCCGGGGCCGCGGGCAGGCGATGCCCGTCCCGTCCCGGCGCCTGCCCGGAGGCTGCTCGCCCCATGCAGTGCCCCATCCTCAGCCTGCCTCGGACCCCCCCTCCACGAGGGACAGCAACAGCCGTGGCCCCTCGGGCACCGGGAAGGGCAGGACCCTGCGGGGACAGGAGACATCGGCTGTTTCAACATCCCTTAAAACAGGTTTGGGTTTTGGCTCGGTTTTGTTGCGGCGGCAGCACTTCCGAGGTTGCCCCTGTGCCCTGCTCCCCTGCTCCCCTTTCAATTTCTAATGGGTTCCTAACGTTTAGTGGTAGGAGCAAAGCAGATATTTGTTTTCCTTTTCTTATTAATAGAAATAAAATGTCTGCCCAGGGGGCTCGCTTTCAGCTCATTTGCTTTGCATCTGATGCCAGATGTTGGCTATTTACAACACCAAGGTGATCTCTGATGCTAAAATTGTCACGGACAGCCGAGACTTGCTCTTTGGTTTTATATTTTAAGGAAGTTTTAGATGTTAATAGATCGTCCCTGCAGTTGGAGGGTTTTGCACAAGAAATATGAAAGATTGTTTCCCCTAATAGCCGGGTCAGAGGGAAAATTCTGGATCTTTTTCAGAAAAAAAAAATGTGGAAGGCGCAATGGGAGAGTACTAATCCCTTCCCTCGGTGGCTTTGCTGTGTTTTAAATTATACGGTGATACCTGGATCTGCAGGAAGGGCATGGCACAGATGCCCAAACGCAAAATTTCTTGCTGTTCTCATCTCACCTGTCTGTCACCCGGCACCCTGCCATCCCCGCTGCCCGTCTGGCAACCCGTCCGGCGGCGGGCAGCAGCGTGGGGGGCACATCGGCTGCAGGCTCCCTTCCGAGGACGCTCCTGGGGCTGCGTTTGCTCCAGCTTTCGATCGCCTTGGCCTGAAGAATTTGCATCCGTCCTTCATTGCATTTTAGGGGCAGGTAGACCGCACCTGACCCTGTAGCGGGATATTTTTCTGCATGAACATGCTCAGCTGAGGAGGGAGGATTTTGTTTGCATCAAGCTGAAACAGCGAGGAGGGGAAGAAAAAACAGTTCAGCCCAAGTCCAAGCGGGAATGTAGGTCAAGCAATTGCAAGGGAATAGGACCCGGGCTGTGGCTCTGAGTGACAGCACCGTTTGCATCTATTTCTGCAGGACGGGCCGTTTGCTGACGCTGTCAGAAGCACCGCGGTGCCGGGAGCTGATTCGCTCTGGCACCGCGTGTCCGCGGGCGAGCAGCCGGGCGCAGGGCACGGCGCAGCCTTGCCGGCCCCTGTTTTGCGAAGGCTCTGCCAGCGCGAGCGCCCCGGAGCTGGGCGCCGGTGGCGGGACCCCCACCCCGCACGCCTCGGGGCCGTGGTGGGAGCAGCGCAGGCAGCTGAGGCTGTTTCACAAATAAGTTGCTTCACGGAGGGAACCGAAAGTGCAGGGGGAAGTGACAGAAAAAGCACCAAACTGAGGGATTTTTTTTTCTTTCTCTCTCTCTTTTAACGGCAAATTAACCCCCAGTCTTAACGCTGTCGTGCCTTTGGATCTTGAAATGCAGATGAGTGAGGCTTTCTACTTTCTGTGCACTAGCTGACAAAAATTAAAGCTAGCAGTAGCGCAGGCCCACTTGTTCATCTCCTGAACGAAAGGATTATTAGACCTGCTCTTCAGTTTGCTCTCCATGCTGGGAGCATGTCTGCAGCCCTCAAGTTATCCTCTCATCCCCGCTGACCAAAAAATAAGTCTTGTAAGTGCAAAATATCAACGCATAATGCTGAACACTTTGCGTCATTAACAGACAAAATGTTTGTGTTACTGAGCTACGGACGGGTTTGGTAGGGAACGGTCTGTAGCAGGCGTACTGAATCCCGCAGGAGACGCCAGGGTCCTTTGGGGTTCCCGAGACCTGGCCTGGATTCCTCCAGCGAGGGAGTAAGGTGCTGACTTCAGCAGGAGGAGTTTGGGCCAGAGTGTTCTCGTGGCCGCGCTGGTGCATCGTCTCTCTGAAACGACTGCGCGAGTCTGTGCTCCTGGATGGGAGATTGCTTCCTGGAGCTTCGCGTCTCGCCCAGCTCTGGTCCGGGCTGAGGGAGCACTGGCGGGCAGCGGAGCAGGTGAGCGCGGAAGAGCGGCTCCCAAAGAGCTTTGCTGAGTCGGGACCAGCGGGGTCACCTTGGCGCGGGTGAGGAGCCGGGCTGGGGGCTGAGTTACGAAGCCGAACGCGAGAGCGGAGCGCCGGCGTGACCCGCCTCGCGCCCGAGCAGCGATCCTCCGCGGCTGCAAGCGGGGCTGGCGGCGTCCGCTCCCCAGCAGAAAACGGCGCCGAGTGGCCGGCGCAGAGCTCCGCGGCCTGTTTTTCCACTTCTTCCCTCCTTTTCTCAACCAGCAAGTCTCCAAGTGCCGTGCGAGGGTGCCCGGCAGCAGGCTGAAGTCCCGTCCCTAGTGCTGGTCCCTAGATGCAGCTCGGCGGGGACCTGGTAGCCAGGAGGTCCAGGGAGCTGTGAGTGAAAACACCGGCTCTGCCGTCCGCCTTCCCGGCGCGAGAAGCGCTGCACGTGACGAGGAAAACGAGCCCTCTCGAAGGAGACAGTTTGCCCAGAAAGAAACCCTCCGGGGCGGCCGCGGGGAGCGTCAGCCTGCAAAGTGCCGTCGCGTTTCCCTCCGCCGCGGCCGCGCTCCCGTCCGTCCTCCTGAAGCCTCGGCAGCGCTCAGAGCCCTCGTCGGGCCCCGCGGACGGGGCAGCCTGCGCTCGCGGCTGTTTGCGTTTCCTCCTCGTGGCAGTGCCTTCGCCGAGAGGAGCTGAAATCAGCACTCTACCTAATTAGAAGGGCTGGGGAAAAGCAGATGAGAGGATTAGGGGGAAAAAAAATCAATGCTAGGAAATAAAATTGACAGCACTTGGCTGGGGTGCTGGGGGGAAGGGTGAAGGGGAAGCTGGTAAGACAAGCGCCGATGGGTTTCGTTCCAGAAGCAGTTGGGGAAGAAAGGCTACTTGATATTGCAACCTGCAGCTCTGGGGCTGTTCCTTCTGCCGCTGCACGCCTGTGGTTGCTCAGGCTGGGGGGGGGTTGCTGCCCACAGCCACGTTTGCACAGGGAGGGGAGGCTGCGTGGGGCGGCCTGCAGAGTGCTGCTGGGGAAGAGGCTACAGGAAGCAAGAGGTGACTAGAAACGGGAGTGAAAACTGGCTTGTCGGTCTTCATCGCTTCAGCAGACGGAGAGGGAGATGGTGGGACGTCTAGAAGGATGTCACCCTGCTGTGGGGCTGTAACAGAGACAACTGTTTCTTAATTATAGGAGGGTTAATTAACATTTGTGTGCTGACTTGAGGCTGTCAGGAGCTGAGTTCAACCTAACCATGCTCGCGTGGCTAGAATTGAACTCACAGTTTTAGTTAAAAACAGCGACAACTTTCCTACGTTCTGCCCTGAAAACTGCCCTTCTCTGTGCTGCTCTCTCTGACCAGCTTCGCTTCTTTGTCTCTTGCCTTGTAGCCTTGCTGCTGGACATCATGATTGTGGCTGGTTTGCAGAAGCTGGCCAAGCGGAAAGGCCCGTATGACGTCAGCCCTGGCTTGTTGGACTACCTGACCATGGACACTTACGCCTTTCCAGCGGGGCACGCCAGCCGAGCTGCCATGCTCTCCAAGTTCTTCCTCAACCACCTGGTCTTGGCCATCCCCCTCCGGATCCTGCTGGTCCTTTGGGCCCTCTGCGTGGGCTTTTCCCGTGTCATGATCGGACGGCACCACATCACAGATGTTCTGTCTGGCTTTGTTTTTGGCTACTTACAGTTCAGGCTAGTGGAATTGATATGGATGTCTTCCAACACGTGTCAGATGTTGATATCAATCTGGTGAACATGGGGGACTTGATGCCTTTCAACTGGAAACTAGCAGATACTTTAAGGGTCTCCCTCTCAGTATTTTTTACATGTTGTCTGTTGGAAAGAATTGTAAATTCCATGAGTAGTGGTGTTTTTTAATGTTGCTTCCCTGCCTAAAAAAAAACATTACTTGCAATTGGTTGGATTTTAGCAATCAAAGGCCACAGCTGTGTTTTGGCCGTATTCTCAGGCTGTATTTGTACAGCAACCAAATTAAGCTTTACAGATGTGAGAAATGAGCTACATGCCTGCCTTGTTTGGGTGGCTCACATCAGCACCTCGATATATCCTCACAGTGGGCAGCACCTGAGATCTTCCTCTGACAACACATTTGTTACCTTCTTTGAGGCTAAATGATTTTGGCCACAGTGCTTTTTCTTACTGTAAGCCCAAAGTTTGTGTTCCTTATAGGGTCAGGACACTGCTGGCATTTCACAGATAATAAATAATCATAAAATTGCTGCCCTGTTTGGTTCTTGGGGAGTTTTTCAATCGAAGTGGTGGAAGTCTGAGTGATTGCACTATTTTAGTGCAGGCTGGATGATGGTCCTATAGGGACCAGAACTGCACTGACCTTGGAGAGAAGGGACAAAGGCCACTTGAGTAAAGATTTAGATTCATGTTCAGCTTCAAGCATATGTTGCAGTCTTACTGCCCTTTAGGGGATAGGTGCGTTCACTTAAATTATTTGCTTTAGAGGGGTAGATCTAGGTACGTGCTTAGGACTTTTTTTAGGTGCTGAAGGTGGCCTTTCATCAGAGGTTCAAAGTCATACTCTGCGATGGTGCACATGGGGTTTTTTGTTGGGTAGAAGGACAAATGCAAGTTCCCATTTTCATCCTAGTGGCAGGGTCACTGAATTTTGCAGGGCAGGTCTATCTAGAGAGCAGAGTCTTTTTCTATGTCTTCACAGCCATGACTTTGTATTTATATCAAATGATGCTCTCGATAGTAATTTCTGAGGTAAGTCTCTGCTAGCAATGAATGCTTTCTGGTATATGCAGCAAGTTGTTGGTGAGCTGGAGAGGCGGCAGGGAGCCAGGATTGACTCTAGCCCTGCCCCTGCTCGCTTGTCTGTGACCTTGTTACTGAGCAAAATACTGAACGCGTCTGTGTCTGACCCTGCGTGAAATGAGGGAAGCACTCCTGACCTTCCCGGACTGCAAGGCTAAGTAATCAACATTTGCAAACTGGCCTGCGATTACTGAACGTAAAGTGCGGCACACGGACACGGGGCTGTTGCTCCATTGCTGCCAGACTATCACCTT
Source organism: Rhea pennata (assembly GCF_028389875.1). NCBI lineage: Eukaryota > Metazoa > Chordata > Aves > Rheiformes > Rheidae > Rhea > Rhea pennata. The sequence continues at coordinate 9,635,857 of NC_084680.1, forward strand.
GAAAACTGGCTGTTCGTTACACAGATAGTGACCGTGCTCAGCGTATTTTGTCTCGAAACTGGATCATCCCTCACAGCTAAGAAAACCCCATATTTTGCAGAGAGCCCTTGCAGTTTGCTGTGGTTTCCCTGTCTCTTTAGGAGACAGTCCTGACGTTTGGTGAATGACAGACGCTACCAAATTCAGCGCCTCCCCGGCTGGGTGCTTCTGCGGGTGTCCCAAAGGATCCTGCCATTCTTGTCCTCCTGTCTGTCCCAAGCTGAGCAAAATACACCTGTCTTGCAGGACTTAGGTGGGAGCACGCAGCCAGGTCCTGCACACCCGTCCATCCCAGCGTGTTGGGGAGCCCTGTTCCTACCAGGGCTGCCGGTGAGAGGAAAGTTAGCAAGTTACTAACATTTGTTGTTCTTTGATAATTAATATGGAAAGAAGACAAACAGAAAATCTATCCTTGGTGCTCATCTCCAGCAGGCGAGGCGTGGTAAGGAGGGCCGGCGCGTGCTTTAGGGATGAGAGACTCCCAGGGAGCTCCCCGGGGGTGGGTCGCTCGAAGGTCCCTTTGGAAAGGGCTGCAGCTGTGGGTTCAGGAAAGGGGAGAGGCTCTGGGTCTTGCTGGTTATCTCCGGAGGCCGACGGATTGGCGTCACAGATGGCGGAGCACGGGGTGTTATCGGGGCTGGCCGGCTCCCCCCGCTGCTGCTTGTTCAAATGGGGAGCAGGGAATAAACTCTGGGAGTCACTGCTGGTCCGTGCTGGTGTAAAGGGGGGGTCTCAGCGCAGCGTGTGGCCGCAGGAGGGCAGGGAGAGGCAGGACCCGGCTGGGCCTGGCGACCTGCTCCTTTCGGTGCAGCTCGGGCCAGCCCAAAGCGCTGGAAGACGCCCAGCTCGGAGGGGAGGGAGCGCGTCCCCTTTGCTCTTGGCACCAGCGTCGTTTCAGCGGCTTTTAAAAATCCCACCCTTGGTGACGCAGACGCTGCGCAGCGAGGAGAACAACCGGTTCAGCATGGAAAAAACAGCTGCATTCGCTGGGGACAGCTCCGTGTTGTGGTTTCGCTACCACCAGTCTCCCTGAACTCCCTTATTCTGCTCTTCCCTGGCGGAGCAAGGACCCGGGAGCCCCGTGGACCCGGCACAGCACCTTGGCTGCGTCGCTCACGTAAAACCTGCCTGCAGGGGTGGACGCGCTGGAGATGGGTCACAGCCTTGGCAGGAGCCCCAGAGAGGTGGTTCCTGGCCCCGCGGGCTGCTCGGCAGTGTGCTGGAGGCAGCTTTGGTCGTGCTCACTGCTGGCCTCAGGTTTGGCGGTGGGATTTTGTGCGGCTTTAAGAAACGCTGGTGGGCCGTGGAGGAACATGTTGCTCAGAAGCTGCAGGCAGAAAGCTTTGGGGCCACGTTCTCTGCCCTCCGGGAGCTTGTGTTGGTGTTCACACCAAGGGTATATAAAAATACAGATGTCTCCCCTGAACCTTCCACCCCCAAGTCTGGCTGTGCCAGGCTCTCGGTGCGAGGCTCGGGGAGGACAGCGTCCCGGGCGCCGCGGCGGCCACGGAGATTTCGCCCGTATTTCTGCCGTGTGCAGTCAGACACCCTTCCCCCCCTCGCCCTGATGCTGATTACACTCGGCAGCAAAAGGGAGGTTTTAATTTATTAACGAAATAAAGGGTGCCAGGGAAGTAGCAAATCTGGATTATATCTGCGGGCGTATGTGGGAATCACGGCAGGGGTGCTTAGCTCCTCCCTTGCTGATCTAAGCTGGCATTTTATTTGAGCAAGCCGGTTCGCGTGTCCGCGGCCTCGGTAATATCTGAGGCCGTGGGGAAACGAAGGTGGGATAAATCCCTCCTCGCAGCAGCCCGCGATGTCCGGCCTCGCTGGGCGGATTAGGAAGGCTGTTATGCAAGATCTCCCCGTGGCAGCACGGCCGGCGCGCTGGTCCACCCTGTGCTGGGATTTTTTGGGCAAATGCCCCCCCCGCCTTTACCCACCCTGGTGTGGATAGCGATGAGAGCAGAGGGACGCACAGGTTTAACCGTCCCCGCGGCTCTGGGCCAGCTGGCACGCGGCTTCCCGGCGCTGCTCCTGCTTGCTCCGAGCATCCTCGTGACTGCAGACTCCCACCTAGGGCTCAAAGGCTTCTCCCCGGTTTCCAGTTGAGTTTGCATTTTACAGCGCTGAGTAACCCCTGACTCCGCCAGGCCTGCGCCGCTCGTTCGGCGTTTCCAAGTCCGGCCGGACCGTCTCCCGCAGGCAAACGGAGGCGTTTTCCCTGCTAGCGGCGGGGGCTGCCGTGGGCGTCCGGGCGTCTGAGCTCAGCCCTGCCTGGCCCGGGCAGACACCCTGCGTTTAGAGAGGGTCCCCCAGGTGTCAGGGGTCCGTGTGCAGGCACGGCCACACATCGGGGGTGTCCCGCGGGCTCTGCCCTCTCCGGCATGGTGGGGATGGGGCCGCTTCCCTGCCCGCCGGCTTGGGCCCCGGAGGCAGCGTGGATCCCCCCGTCCCTTCCCTCGGATGCAAGAGTCAAAGCGGATTAAGGGTCCTTCAGCTGATCACATTTATTTCATTATTTGAGTGAAATCCCTTGCAAATGCCACCTTCCCCCCTCCCCTTCCCCTTACAAAAATAGAAGGCAGGGAAGGACTGCAGATTTAGGAAAAGTTAATCGCGGGAGCCGCGTGCGTGCCGTTAACCTCTGGCAGCCCGAGCCAGGGCGAGCAGGGGGAGGTGCTGGGGGCCAGGAAGGCTTGGGGGTGCCCTGTCCCCCCCAGCACCTCTTATGCTTTAGTGGTAGTGGAACTGCCGACGGCACAGCTCAAGCGGCTGGCGCTTCCCACTGCTGAGGTGGGTCTGCCGCCGCACCTCACTTCCCGGGGAGCCGCTGCAGGATGCGTCCGTGGCCCAAGGTCCATGAGCTCAAGGCCGTGGGAAATGCCTTCGCGGTGCTCCCTTTGCTCTGAGCCTCTGCAAATGATGGGGATGGACCTGGGAACTTGATTGCAAGCATTACATTAGATCTTTCTCAGTTTAAAATTTTCTCAATTGAAATTTTCCAACAAATTTCAAACAGATGGTTCCCATCTCCAGCAACTCCCCTGTCCCTGCAGAGCCTCTTCCCTCTGATTCACCCTCCGGACCCGTGCATGGGTAGAGGTGAATGCTGGCTGCAAGGCCCCATGCTCTTCGCTTCTCGCAGCTCAGGCTCGCTCACGGGACCCCGTCTGCCTTCCTCGCCCATCCAGCACTCCCCGGACCAGCCAGCCGGCTTGCCCGGTCCCAGCAGAGCTGGAAAGTCAGACCTGCAGAGATTAATTAAAATAAGAGAAGGTAAGTGCTAAAGTGATGGATGTTAGCAAAACATCCACAGGCGAAGACGCTCAGGGTGTTGGGTGACATTTGCCTCTGGCCGAGCAGCTTTGCAGTAGTTGAACCCACTGGATGCAGCAGGTGTTAAGGCAGCAGCCCCTGACGTCTGGCTGCAGAGGTCAGCTGCGGGGAGCTGGGATGCACGCGTGGCTGGTGCCCACTCCCCGTTGGGATTTGCACCTTGAAGCTGCCTGCGATGATTTGTCACAGCTTGTTTTCCTTGGGTGCAAGGGGTTTTTGCTTGCTTTAAACCCTAAACCTAAAGATGTGTATTAATGGCATGTTAGTGCACAGCCTTTGTGTTTAGCGCAAGCTCAGGCTTATGTAAAGCACAGATTAATGGGAATTAGCAAAACAGAGGAGCATGGGGGGGATACAGTGAGGATGCCTGGGGAGAGGATGCTGGGTGGATTCAGAGGTGGCTGAAAGAGGACTTGCAAATTTGAGTGAAAATGGCTTCTTAAAAATTCTTTTTTTTTTTTTTTTTTTTTTTAATGGCATACATCATTCCTGCACCAGCCACAAAGCAAATAAAGACTGGAAGTTAAAGTAACAAACAGCCATCCAAAGGGAAAACAAATTTTTATTAGTTTGCAAATGTATCCCTCCCCGACATGGCTTGTTTCCCCTGCCCTCTCTCAAAAAGCGAGGCGATCCTTGGGTTAAGAAAGGTTGAGGACTGTCCCCAAGTTCGGTGCAGAAAGCTTCCCTCTCGCCAACCCCTCAGCCCAGAAGCATGGTCAGGTCTCCCTCCTAACGGGGTGGCAGAGACACCAAAGCCCACGCTTCCTTTTCAGCTCCTCCGAGCCGGTGCCGGACGGGGGAGATGAGGCCAGAGAGGGAAAGCAGCAGGTCTGGGGGCACCTCGGCGCGGGAGAGCACGGCCGCCACGGCGGCCCTGCCACCCATCCCAGCAGGACGGCTCAGCCGGGCTCCGACCGTCCCTCGAATCCAGCTGGGAAGGGCTTGTGGGGGTTGCGAGACTCCTGGGGGGGTTCCTTTTTTTGAAGCCTCCTGCAATAACAGCAGCCCTTGCTCAGCTTCCTTTCTAGATAACCTTTTTCCTGCTGCCCAACATCCTTATCTGCTGCAGACAGACTGGCAAGATGAACCGGAAAACTGATCCCTTATCTCTGCTTCTCAAGAAGCTTATTTAAGTGCTGGAATGTGTCGCGATGGTAAATGATCATTAAAATCCAAGTGAGGTGCATGGACCTAAGGACCAGCACCACTGCGAGGGGACACCTAGTGGGAAGGGAGGCTTGTGGGGCCGCAGCTTGTCAGGGCTTTCCCTTCTTTTGTCCGTCAAAAGATGCATGGCCGAAAAGGTAAAACCTGATTAAAACCACAACCTGTCCGTTGGGTTTTTTGTCAATCCGTGGCTTCGCGCTGCAGGCTGCTCCCAGCCATGCAAGGGTTCCCGCTGTCTCTCTGATTTCTCTGTGCCTCAGTTTACTCATTGCAGAAGAGCACGGTGAGGCGGACCTGCCTCGCCGGGGCGCAGCAAGGGTTAACAGCCTACGTGCCAGAGCGCTGCACACTCCTCACTCCTCGCTCGCCCTTTCGTCTGCACTCAGATGCGGGAAGCGGTGCGATGCTAACGCATCCATGCAGGTAAATAGGATTTGAGAGCTATCGGGCTAATTAAAACGAACGGGGCTCTGCTGCTCAGACAGCCTGATGCAATGAAATGAGAGCTCTCGGGGGACACGGGAGTCAAGCAGAGCTTCAGCTCTTCGCTTATTCCCGCCGCAGCGAGCGGCAGGTATAGCAAGAGCAATTGCAGGCGCCAAGATCTGAGCGCTGCGACAGCAGAGGGGCCAGGGAAACCCGCCTGGCCACGGCTATGTCCGTAGCAGCTGCTGCAGAGCGGCGAGACGGATTTATTTTGGTCCTGTCCTGAGTGGAAAAATAGATGGCGGCGCTGGGTGCCAGCCTGGAGGGGAGCGTGCTGCCGCCGCACGGGAATCCTCCCTCTCTGCAGCACTGGGGAGCTGGGGCGGGGAGGGAAGGGGAGCACAGCAGGATGGAAACCCCCAGGCTGGTGGGTTACGCAGCCCTAAAGAGCTCCAGGTGTGACCGCCTGGACCCCCATCACCACCCAGACCAGGGAGCACGGGATGCTCAGCCATGTGTGGCTGCTGGGGACCTCAGCGCAGCAGGGTCCCCGCGCATCCTGGCCCCCAAAGCACGGCTGAGGGCCGGACACGGCCTCCGCCTCGCGTGGCTCTTATTTCTTCAGCCACTCTTGCTCAGTAGCTGCTAGAGAAGCAGTGCCTGGGCAGTGCACGCCATTGCCACGGGCTGCTGGATCTCAGAGTTAATCATCTGTTCCACCTCGCCGACTACTTTTCCATAGCCGTGCACAGGGAATCGCCATCGCAGAGCAGAGTGCGGCCTGCCCGAGCGTTAGCGCCAAGCTTGGAGGGAAACGTGGGCGACCCCGTGGCCGTCGGGGCGGGACCACCTGCTTTCCGGGAGGGCTGAACCTGTCTCCTGGCAGCTAGAGCTAGCAGCCTGCAGTCTTCTACCCCTTGCAAAAACTCTTGCAATTAAACACTGGAGTATGCTTTTCTGCAAGATCCTCCAAATTTTCTTTGCATCTCTGAGGACGCGTGACCCCCCACAACGGCTCGTTTGGGGCTGTGGAGGGGGTCCTGCAGGGGAGCAGCCCTGACAGCAAAGCCCGCGAGACTCATTCGTGTCCCCATGATGCAGTTTGCTTATGCTCGAAGGCACCCGGCTCCCGCCGCAGCCCCCTCCCAGCTTCGCAGTTGTCCCCGTCAATGTGAAAAGCAGAAGCCGGGGTGGGGGGACGGGACGGGGATCCATACAGGCCACGCGGCGTCTGCGTCTTGTGATCCTGAAACCCAAGAGCCCCCCCTGACTCAGCAGGTTATTAATAACCCCCTGGCTGTCGTCCCGCCGCAGCGCCCGCCAGCCCGGCCTCTCCCTTCTCTCCTCCAGGGCGAGACGCACGCGCCAGGCAAGGGCAGGAGCTCCATCCCGTCGGCCCCCGCATGCGAGGCCGGTGGGAGGCTCGTGGTGGGACCAGACAGGCCCCAGGGCCCAGCCTGCCTCCTGCCAGCGCAGAGGAGGCTCCTCGTGCTGCTGAAGTTAGCTGCATCTTACCCCTGCCCCAGGTCCTCTCTTCTCTTACACCTAAGGCCAGCCCTGGGCCAGGCCACCAGCATGGTGAGTTGGGCTATCAGAGACCCACGGGGCTGAGGGGTGTCCCTGGTCCCATCCTGCCATCTTTCTCCACCTTCCTGGGGCTGATCCTGGGCTTGCGACACACTGAGGCCCAACCTCCGTTTGGATGGGACAGAGTCTTCCAGCCACCAAGTTTCCCCATCTCTGCTGATCTTCTCCAGTCCGAGCCTTCATGTTGGCCCACACATCTTGCAGGACCGCCAAGGCCAAGTGGAGGAGCTGTAGAGCCCCTGGAGATGCCACCATCTTGTCCTGGTATGTGTGAGATCTGGATGGGGGAAGTGGGACATTTAGCAAAACTGTTTAGCAGGGCCCGGCGCTCTTGTTAGCCAGATCTGGCAGCACTCCCCGGGCTGGTTGTAACAGCGACGGGGGGGGGGGGGGGGGGGGGTTGTCCTCCAGCCCCAGGGCAGCTCTCGCTGCAGCACCAACGCCTTCCCCTTTTCTGTGTCTTCCCTCCCGCTCCGGTTCCTTCTCCTCTGCTCGCAGCCCCCAGTTGTGCCAGTGTGCGCTGCAGCCGCTTGGGCTGGCAACCCAACCCGCACAGCCCCTGCGGAGGAGCCGAGGTGCGTGCTCTCGCTCCTGCCCGACGGGGCCATCCTTGTCCACCATCCGGTGCCAGGAGGAGCGTCCCAGACTCCTCCAACCCTCCCGCCGCCCCCCACGAAGGCCATGTCCCTTCCGGCCCCCCCACCCCCAGCTCAGTGGCAGATTTGGGGCTCTTTGCTGAGCCCCCGGGGCAGCAGAGAACGGCTCCATCCTTATCCCATCCCAGTCTCCCCTTTCTCCCCCCTCCTTGGCTGTTCTTTGCTCTCCTGCCGAGCCTCGCACAGCTGGTCCCTGTCTCTGATGGGGCAGGAGCTGGGGCAAGGGACAAGGGCTGGGGCAGGGGACAGGAGCTGGGGCAGGGGCGGGCCCAGCACCACGCCCCCCCCTTCCCCCCCCCCCCCCGGCTCCCCTCCCGCCTCCCCGGCCCCCCGCCGCTTCGGCCGGCCGCGCCGTCCCTCCCCGCGGCGGGGCGGCCCCGGCGGGGCGGCCGCGACGCCAGCCCGGGGCTGCCGCTCCCTCTAGCGGGGACGCGGCGGGGAGGCCGCCGCCGCCCGCTGCTCGCCCTTCGGCGGCTGCAGGCGCAGGAGAGCGGGCACGCTCAGGGCGGGGGTCTGCACAGCTCGGCACCTCCTGCAGAAAGCGCCGCGCCCCGCTCCGAGCTGCGCCCCGCTGCGCCCCGCGCCGCGCCGCGCTCCCCGGCGAGCTGCGCCCCGGTCGTGCCGGTCATGCCCCGGGCCGCGTTAAAGCTCTCAGCCGATTTATGCCCCATGCCGCGTCCCACGGGAAGTTAATGCCCCGTTCTGCCTTACGCCCGGCGCTGCGTTACGCGCCGCGGTTAAGCTGATGCCCTGTGCTGAGCTATGCCCCACGGCACGTTACGCGCTGTGCCGCTTTATGCCCCACGCTGAGTTACTCCTTGCAGCTATTCCCAAGAGACTGCTCAGAAGGGCACTGGGAACTAAGGGTCTTTGGTGGCTGGGTCTTCTGGGCTGAGACTGTGTCTTCCTGGGCATAGACATCTAGCTCCCACTAAAATATTTAGGAATTGTGTTAATAATTAAAGGAGACAGTGAAGTCAAAAGGGACTCTGTGCAAACTCGTGAGACGGAGGGGACAAATCTAGTCATGAGACAAACTACTCACTAAAGCATAGCATTATTTCATAAATCCTCCATGCATGAGGGAATGTTACAACTCTGGAGAAGTTCCAAATAACGACCTTTGCTTAGGGGCCCTTGAAGTGAACCCTGCAGCCTCTGTTCATGACAAGGTACCAGATCAGTCTGCATGTGTGCAGGATTCACTTACTGGCCACCTATGATCATCCCATTGCAAATCAAAGCCATGCTTATCAGGGACAGCGAAAGTCTCCTGGCTCACAGCAGGGGATCCAGTTCTACCAAAATCACTTATTCTCATCAACGTCATCACATTTGGAAGCAGCTGATAGTTCACTTTGGCAGGGTGAAGCGGGATATTTTTGAGCGGTAAAACAACAGCGGTCTTGCAACACATGGAGCTGAGGAATCAGATGGTTGTGATTGAAAGTTGGAACTGTGAGCACAAACACATCCGTGAACTTGCATTCTCGCCACATCTGTGGTCACTCTGAGGGTTCCAAGGTAGGAAACAAAATTAGTATTTATTTAAACCTTGATTGAATAGTAAACATTGCAAAATCAATTACTCTGAAGTATCTTAAAACTTCTTCGACAAATTTGGGAGAAATACGGATTCATCTGTCCTTGTTTTCATTTTTTTGGAGGTTTCTCCCTCTTTGTCGGTCCAGACCTTGTGACTAACTCCAGTTTGAAATATTTGGTTGAATTTCTCCCCAAAGCACTTCGTAATTTTTCATAACTGAATGGACTAAAGTAAATTAAATGTCATTTTGAAAAGACATTAGCTATTGTTTCTAAAATATCCACATCAACTCTGCAGAGTTTCATCTCTAGGGCTGTTTGGGACAGTTGCTGATCCTCTATTTAGAGCCAAATAAAAGACTGATATATTGTGTAGTCCGGTGACTCTTTATGAATTGCCACAAAAGTCAGTCAGGTTCCTCTGACACAGTCATGTGCTACCTTTCTCAGAAACATTCCTTGTGGTTTTGAGACAGGCTTCCTAGGACACTACATCAAATAACTGGATTCTCATTCTTGTCTTGATTTTTTTTTCCTAACCTCTTTGAAAAGATTTGACAGAGGGTAAACAAAGGTGCTAACTACAAAAGCAGACACCTTCCTAGCAGTGTTTTGCAGTGTGTTCTGGGAGCAAGTGCTGTAATGAACAGGTCCTTGTCTGTCAAAGCTTCTTAGTATTTGCAGCTTCATCTCCCTGTTTTCTCTCTTTTCTGTGTGTGTTGAAAACTTAGCATGTCATCAACAATATCTGTGGAGTCTTTTGAAGAATATTAACTGCCTTGTTATAAGAAAGATGCATGGTGCTTCTTGATTTTTTCTTGAACCTCTTACAGTTTAGCTAGTCAAGGCTGTGTGAAGGTTTCAGCATAGATGTAATGAAAAGGAGTTTGGGCTTTAAAAGCTGTGCTAAGAACAGCCTTGCTAGCTTCTGAAGATTACAGACAAAGGAAAAAGCACCAAACCAGGAGCAGCAGCAGGAGTGGTCTTGCTTTGCAGAGTTACACACAGAAAAATACTGAAGTCATGGCTGATGAAGTGTCTCCAAAATACTTGCAGTATCAAGCAACTGGCATTTAGTTCTCATTGTAGGCAAAGCTTTACACTAAAGCCAGCTGAAACCAATCCACTTTTCATTGGAAAGATAGTTTCCTCCTTTAATCAGCCCTGTTTTAAATGATTTCATTTTTAGTGCCTTAAATAGTCATTTTGTTTTGTCCTTTAGGCAGTTGGCATTCACTGACTGAGAATGGTGTAGGTCTGCAGACTTTAAAAGGACAAACAATAGTCTGGCAAGCAGAAATGGTTCATTGGCATCTTGATTTTACACAGAGCCTGTGATTCCCATAGGCCAGAGCAGGGCAGAGAAAAGGAACAACTTCTACCTGATCAGCAACCAAGAGGAGCTACAACTACTTCAGTCTGCTCTTGCTCAGGATAACTAGGAAAAAAAGAAACAAACCACAAATAAGACTGTGGCTGGGTGCACGCTATCTCCCCCCACCCATGTGACAAGGAACCGGAGGCAGTGGGTCCATCCTGCCCCAGCAGTGAGATTTGGTCAACGGTGAGAATGGAAGCTGGGGAGAGATGAAGGATCTCCAGAAGTGGAGATGGCTGGACCTACTCCAGGCATCCTAAGGGAGGGGATCTCGAGAGAGCAGCCACCCACCTTTGTGAGAGTAAGAACGAAGCTGACAGCCTGGCTGCACAGCATGTAGGAGCAACGCAGTGTGTGCCTCGCATGGGGCACTCAGACCACATCCTTCAGCAGAGGTCTAGCCAGGAAAGAAAGAGCTAGAGATACTCAAGGGCCAAGAAGACTTGGGTAACCAAGAGGATTGTTTCTCTCCGCGTATGGAAAGGACCCGTTGTGCACGAGCAGGGGATTTCCCTGCTGTGGCTATTTACAGGATGGAGCAGGCTGGGAAAGAAGGATGCTGTTCTCTGAGGTTCTGACATTTGTCTTTTGATGCACAATGAGAACTTGAGCTTTAGGGATTTTTGTTTCCAGAAACACCAATAAGAACAAAGTTGCCAAAAGGTTAGAGCTGTTCAGGTAGAATCTTGGTCAAGGCTGTGGTTTGTCTTAACTAAGGCTCAAGGGCATTTTCTTCCCACTATGCTGTAGAGTAAATATTTGTACATATAATGCCTCAGCCATCTCAGCGTCGGAGATGGACAGATTCGAAACAAAGGCTTGGATAGACATCTCCCATGTTCTGGGAGAGTGCACCAGGGCTAGGCCATGGACTGTCCTGTGGACTTGTTTTAGACAGTTGCTCCATCTTAAACTTGAGAAGCATTTTTGACAGAATTTATGAATTTCCACAGAAATGTTATTTTGGCAAATATGACATTTTCTCATGATAGAAACACTGCTCCGAAAAACTTCTCAATCAGTGCCAGTAAAAATAGTACTTGACAGTTATCAACTCTCTACCCCATCAAAAAGAAAATAAATTTGTCTGATCTCCTGCTGTTCCCTCAGTGTTTGTGCAGTGACTAATGCAATGTTGAGATGCTAAATGCAAGTTAAAATGCTAAATATGATGTCCCACTAGAAGACATTAAGAGGCAATAACATTGCAGTTTAAAACACTTTCCATTTGTATCCTGCGGCCTATTACTAGCAGTAGCTTGTTGATATGCATGTCTTTGCTTGTTCTTTCTGTGATCAGGACTTACAGCCTTTATTTCACTTTTTTCTTCTCATCAGTTCCCACTTTAAAGCAAGCAGTAGTAAGAGGGACTCTGCAGAAGCCCATTTTGTTAGCTCTGAATACATCCCTCTTCATGACGTAGCACACAGAGATAAAGCACGCAGAGATCCCAGTACCCTGGGAACCGGTCAGCTATCCATACAAAAAATGCTGGGATAAAGCCCCAAGAAACTCTACAAACTGAGTCTGAAAGCAGAGCTGCTGTAATTGCATTGCAAGACCACAGATGTTAAATCAGATGTACAGAGGGGCCCATGCCATCAGCTAATGTAAATGAGAGCAGGATTGCAGTCTTCGCTTTGCAGTATGGGATGCTGGCCAAAACTCCTAGGTTTTCCTGCTCTTTTCCTATTCTCAGAATTTCATACCCCGTCTCAGCTTAGGGAGGCGAGATGCTCCAGCTTCCCTGTTCCTCTTTATTCTCTTTAAAAACAATTTTATGGAAACAGCTCTACTGATATTAGGTCTCAAATGAGAAGTGAAGAACAAGTCTTTTATGATGGAGACCTACTCCCCCTTTGTTCTGTTTGAGACCTGTCTTTAAAAGCATTTCCTTATATTTGGGTAACACAGCATCATAAATGGGATTACAGAGAACTGCCAGAGCTACTCATGTCTTCTCTCCCACATCACATATATGACAGCTAAATTCTCTCATGTTCTTACTGACTGGCTTTTGGGTCCTAAGGCCCTATTCACTTAGTCGCAGGCTTGAATTTCCCTGTAACCATCTCAGATGAGCTAATGAAGTCAGTGCAGACATGAGACACTTCCTGATTTAGACACAACTGAATTTGAAATGGATTTTCATGCATCAGGGCCTAAACCAGCTTCTATCTCCTGGGATTAATAAGAACATTCTCCCACGGATGGGTTACGCTACAACAGTCTACTGCCTGCTTCTTCTGCAGCAGCTAATGTCGGCTGTTGTCTCAGCTAGAAGGACCATGGCCTGATCCAGTAAGGTAAATGCATACTTTGCATGTGCTAAATGGCTTCTGGATGGGGAAGAGAACAGGATAGCTTTGCTTTTTCATAATGGATTGTGGAGTTGTGTGAACGAACACCAGGGCAGCAAGGCCTTGTCTTATGCTGCATGCAGCAGCTGAGCAAAGTGTTAACAAAATGGCACAACAGCATTTAGCCTTCAGTTTGCTCTGCTGTAAATCACTCTGCATGATACAAGCCATGGTCAGAGATTTATAGATACAGAGCAGATGTTTGAGAAAGCTGTAGAATATAATAGTAATTCTATTATTTCTAGGAAGTTTTAAACCACGAGACATTTCTGCAGATATAAATTCTATATAAGGGCTGATAGCCCTCTGGAATGGTTATTTTCCATTTGTCAGGAGTCTTCATTAGAAGAAGGACAAAGCACACAACAGGATTCCTGCATTCACCTGTAATTAGTCCTGGAAAGATGAAGTAGGAGGTTCTGAGTTTGACTATTTTGTCCATGGGTTACTTTGCTCAGCTTTTTGGAATAGGTCAGGGTAGGAGTCCTTCCAGAATGGGTCCTGCATAGAGTTGTGCATTAAACTTCATCCACATGAAACTTGTTCTTCAGACTCTGCCAAAATCTCTTCTTGCTGTCTTCATTGCCCCCCCCCCCATCTGTTGCGGGTCTAATCTCAGTGGCTCTGGTCTTACAGTAGTTGTCCCGATTCATACACAAGCCGATAAAAGGTGAGGCAGGTCTTTGGAAGAGCAACATAAGAATTCATCACCTTATGCCAAGGTCTGGTGGTATCTTCATGGACCAGGGACGCAATGGAGCCACCCTCTTCCATCTGTTGGTGAGGACTGACGATGTCTTTTCATCTTTCAGATTATGGGCAGTTCTGCACAGAGAAAAGATGTGCCCCTAGGCCATGACACTCTACAAAGCTCCATGGAGTTGACTCCAGCACACTGCTAGGCACAAGTGGAAAAGCTGTGAGTGTGGCAGCTGTGACATACTCATCTGATAATGAATGTACAATTTTCTTTCATTTGTTTATTTTGGCTTCCTGATCTCCACACCAGGCTGTATTGTCTTCATCTTTAATTAGCACATCTACTCCTTTGGCCTTGGATTGTTGCCTTGGAGATGCACAACAGACCTTCGGAGACCTGCTCATTCCAGCAGCAGGTGTGCATAAAGCCAACCTGGACAAGCCTGTGTGAGTCACCTGCTGATGGCTGGGGTTGTTGATGGCTGCATGAGTGTATGAAAGTGAGGTGATCCCACAGTGCCTGATTTTGTGAGGGGCAACAGTAATGCCTTTGGCTGCATGTTGCTGTTGGGCATCAATAGCACATAGTGCAAGATGGGGCACTCTCCTCTCTCTGCTCACTAGCTGACATGAGCTGTAATACTACAAGGTTCTGCACAGCAGGGTGGCTGAGTGTGAAAAATCAGACATCACCTTTGGAAATTTGGCTAGCTTGTAGCTTCTCTCATGGAGGACACTGAGGTTTGGGTGGGCAGGAAGCAAGTTATATTATCTATGAGTGTGTGCACAAGCATATATATCTGGCCTGATAGGGAGACCGATGGAGAAAGAAAACCAAATGCACCAGACTAATACCTTGCTTCTCTGAGTGGGTCAGTGGGAGTGGGAGTTTGCTAACATCAGGAAGGAGGGTGGCCTCTTCTATGTGAGTGGCTGTGAGAAGAGGAGCAGATGGCATTGTGTGCCATATCTGAGAAGAAATTCACTGCAGGGAAGATGAGACAAGACTTGAGAGGGGCAAGAGTAGAGTGAAATACTTTGATATCCAGGAAAGGACGGATCTGATAGCCAGATGACAGTTTTCAGCAGTGCTGGTGCATCTCTTGGTAGCTCAGTGCCTGGCAACTTTGATAGCCTTGCAGATCAACTGTAAGAACGTCACATACGGTCTAGAAAGCTGTTCATGCATTTCTTCCCTCTGCACTGGTCTTAGTGACTTCATCAGCAGTAAGCCAGGTGCCAGGCCTTGCACTGTTCCTATAAGCCTGGGGAGGGGTGGAGGGTATTCCTCCTGAAGCATTGCCTACGCTGGGAAAATGTTGTACTACAAAAGCTCTCTAATACCACCTTTCCTTGGTAGAGAAGGACATGCAGGGTGACATCGCAGCATTAGCAACCCATGAATAAGCTAAGGAATGAACCTGCAAGAGGGCAGCTGCTCTGCTTGTTCCCATCCCCTGTGCCCTGTCAAAGTCCTTTTCCCATTTTACACCAGGTGAAAAACTACTTGTGTACCCTGTGGGGTCGTATAGTCCACGCAGCCCTAACAAGGTGAGCTTGAGAGGCTGGCAATGTATCTCCCAGCCTACCTCATATTCACAGGCCCCTGTCTGAACTGCTTTAGTACTTGTCATAGCCCTACAGCAAGGGACTCATAAATATATATATGGACGGATGGATGGGTATAATATATGCTTACTTGGATGCACCAGTATTTCTCGTGATTTTCTGAGGCCTGTTTGTGACTATGGTGCCCCCTGCAAGATTGCTTAAAATAGGCAAAATATGGAAACTTCTCTGCCACCTTTCAGGCAAAGCGGGGGTATCATCTGATCTCTGTTGAGATCCTGAAAAATTTAGGTAGATCTGGGCTTACTCAGGATTTTTAGAGACTTTTCTTTTTTTTGGTGTGCAACTAGAGGCACACGAAAAGGGCCTGTTTGTCATTTTCAAAAATTGCTGGATCCCCCTAGAAGTAAACACATACACACGTACATAACCTGGCCTGTCATCACAAAATGCCTCATGTAGCAGCATATCACACCAGTAGACACCCCAAAAACCGGGAAGGACAACTAAAGGAGAAATGGCTTGCTCTTACGTGCGAAGAGACGATCCCTCCCAAGCTTTATCAGACCCCCTTGGCAAAAGAACTCCTCTGATGGCTTCCAAAACAGAACAAAATGACCCAAAACATTCGCAAGGATAAGAAACACTGTTCAAATCACGTTGACCTGAAGCTCCCCTCAGCCAAGGAGGAACCATGTTTTGCCTCGTGAGGCTACTCGTACCCTATGGGGCAGGCAGAGTTTGGCAGGGCGGGAGCAGCTCCCTTGCTCTACCGCATTCATTTCCATCGTCATTAACGACAGGACAAATTAAATAGTATTTCCGGGGGTTTGCGGCCGCCCATCGAAGCCGGCTCCCGCCGCCTGGTCGGCTGGGCAGGGGGAACATCCCCCCTGGAGGCCCTGAGGGCCGCGGCGCTGCTCGCTCCCCGCCTTCCCCGCCCGCGCGGCTCTGCCTCCTCCCTCCCCCCGCCTCCATCTTAGGCCGGCGCCCGCGGCGCCCTGCAGGCGGCGCTGTGGTGCGGGCGGCGGCGCGGCGGCCTCGCGCGCGGGGATTGACAGGCCGGGGCGGGACGCGGAGGCGGCGGCGGCGGAGGAGGAGGAGGAGGGAGCGGCAGCGAGAAGCCGTATCGCCCCGCATCGCGCCGCCGCCGCGCAATCCGCCGCCATCCGCCGCGCCCCGCGCCCATCGCCCCCCGGCAGCCGGCTCCGCAGGCACCCCGGGCTCCCCGCCACCACCACAGGTGGGTATTGGGGGGCGGCGGCCGCCGCCGCGGCGGATATTTGGGGCGGTTGAGTGGGGCCCGGTGTGTGTGTGGTGGGGGTGAGGGGAGAGACCGGGGGGGGGGGGAAGGGGAGGGAGGGGGAAGGTGGGACGAGGCAGCTCTAAAATGGAGCCGGAGCCAGCGGCTGCGGCACCCCGCGCGCTGCCGTGGGGAGGGTGGGGGGAGGCGGCGGCGGCGGCGGCCCCACGGCGAGGCGGGTCCGCGGGCCGGGGGCGCGGGGCCCGGCGATGGGGGCGGCCGAGCGGGGGGAGGGGGGGGCGGCGGCCCGCTGTTTAGCGCTGTTTTAACCGCCCGCATTCGCTGTGTCGCCTCCCCCCCACCCCCCTCCGCGGGGATGGGGGCAGATGTGGGGCCTGCTGCCCCCCCCCCCCCCCGCCCCTTCCCGGCCCCAGTGGGGGCCCGCGGGGCTGGCAGTGCCGCGGGAGGGAGCGGAGCGGGGTGCAGCCGCCGGGCCGGGGGCCCCCCGGGGGCGCTGCTGCCCGCAGCCCGCCGCAGAGCCGCGTTGTTTTTCCTCCTCGGCCTTCGCGTGTGGCACAAAGATATTTTTGTGGCGCTGCGTGTGCGCCTCAGCAAAACAAGGGGGACGGCGTCCAGAAGGCTCGCTTGTGTTGTTGTTGTGCCGGAGCCTACAAAAGGGTTCCTGAGGCCGAAGGCTGAAATGCGGCTTGGTGCACGGGGGAGGATGTTTTTTCCTCCCCCCACCCCCTTTTTCCCCCTTTTCCCCTTCTTTTTTGTGTTTTTGTTTTGTTTTGTTTTTGTTTTGTTTTTTACAATGCAGCTCCCAGCGTGGAGAAACAGGGATGTAGGGCCCTGTTTTTATTTTGAGTCTCGGCGGGTAGCTTGGGAAAGATCTTTTTGTTTTTTAGGAAGGAGTTTTGCGTCCCTGGGACTGATGGGAGGAGATGTGCAGGAAACTAGGAAGATCCTAACGCAGGTCTTGGGATACATATCCTGTGCATCTGTCTGACGTGGTAGATAGTTTCTCTCCTAGAGCTGGTTCTGAACTTCTAGGGTTTTCCTTAAGGTGACTGCAAGCAACCCCCTCGCCCCCTAAATCAAAGCTGACCTACCAGGTTTTGATGAGCTTGGAGTTCTGGCCTTCATCAGGGAAGCTTTTATTTCCTCTAACATAGAAAAGGTGATGAAGGGACGCAAAATCCTGGAGGCCGTAGCCATTGCTTCTTTTGAATATCAACCTGTCAAATATATAAATATTACTGGTATTCAGAACAATAATACATGATAAACAGTGAGGACCTTCGGTATTTTGCCTGTTTCTAGGAACAAGTGTTAAGTATAAGCATGATGCAGAGACAACATCATGTGCTGTAGTCTGCTTCAAGGGGAGGCATCCCTCCCCTTCCGGGTTGGACTCAAGGTTCGTGGTGGAAGTTGGTTTGTTTTAGATCTCCTCTTGCAGTTGCATGCAGGGACCCAGAGGAATGGGTCTTTGTATAGACAACTGATCCCTGCCCTGGAGGGCCCAGTCTGGAGAATTGGCTCCAGACGGATGGATTTGTCAGCTATAAACTGGCAAGGATGTTAGTTTTAGACCTGCCATTTCCATGCCTTTTGCAGTTTTAAGTATAGTTGGCATTGGGGTAGTTTAGCAGTGTCCTAAAAGCCAGGTACTCCAGGAGCAGGGATTGTGATATAAAATCACCTGGAAGAAGGTGAGGGGGGTTGAAACCATTTTCTGAGGGTGAGATTTGAAGAGAGAACAGAAAGTGGTGGTTGCAGGATGATTCCTGTGTGAAATTGAAACATCTACCTGTGTTTTTCACTTTAAATGTAATATTGTAAATGGGCCTCTATCCTGTTAGGAGCCAATCTGGGATCTCCAAGATCCTTGTGGACTCATAGGTGATAGTGTTTATTTCAGGATGTTGGCCTACGAGGTTTTTCTTTTTAGTTGACTGACTGTATTTTGGGGGTATGATAAACAAGACCTGTTCTTGATGACCTCTTTGAAATGGTCTGGTACTTTCTTTTTACAGTTAAAATTGTCAGATTAAAAATTGTACTAGTTGTTTTGTGAAATCTCAAGCAATACTTATGATTTGTCTAACATAAATAAAAAAAGAACAGCAAACAGTCCAAGTACATCTGCTGTTAGCTGTATTTTGGTTTTGTGCTAAATTTGGTATGGACATTGAATGTAAGTTGTTTGATTTCTTTTTTTATTTGTAGTCACTTTCACTGGTCTTCTTCCTGCACTGCTTGAGTAGATTAGATGTCGCCTAGTTTAGGACATTTTCAACAGAAATATGTTCACTGGTATTAAAATAAATTTCTAAATTGGACAAGCATCTTTTCTTTTTCTAAAAAAGTAATAGTAAAGCACTGCATTTTATACATATTTCTGAAGTCTTCATTATGTAGTGCCTATCACATACTTTGCATGGAATTTTTATTTTTTGATGAAGGAATTTACCTTATTTTTCTAAATTGGGCGGATTTTTATTTGCCATTAAGTTCTACAATGCATTTTTTGGTAAACTGTTGTCTTTGTTGTTCCCATGAGACCAAAAAATGAAATTTGGCCAACCTGTCTGAAACAGGAAAAGTAAATAAATAGACTATGTAAAAACTGAAAAGATGATGTAGGAGCTAAAAATGCTTTAGTCTTATTAAATACGAATAATGTTTATAAAGAGTTTTATTAAAATGATTTAACTTTGTAGTGACTTTTATTAAAGTCTTACAAAAAAGCTTTCTGTAAAACCGAACTTCAGAGGCTAATTTCCTTGAACAATGTCCTTCTAAAAGTAGAGGATGGCATTAAAGTCTGGACTTTTGTACCTGACACTGTGTGCCTTGATATTGAGCTGAGCAATGGTATTAAGACAAGTAATCTTCAGTCATCTTGTGTGTGGTGCTGCTGCTTTTGCATAACTCCCAGTTCCTCCACTGCATCCTCTTCCTGCAGGCCATCCCGTGTGAAATGTAGCTGGTGAGAATCAGAACCGTATTTTTGGCATGTCCTGTTGAGCCTCTAGTATACCTGTCATGAACAGCATAGTACCTATTAGATTATCCATCAGAGAATTGCCTACCTGTTTAGGATTCAGAAGTGTTAGTTGCTCAAGGCCTCTGTTGTACTTACTTGGATAATTGAAAGTGTTTAAGGGCAAGCTGGGCCAACTTTCTTAAGTGCTGCTGCACTGAAAATAATAAATGTCTTATTTTTCTCTTACGATAATACTCTCGAAAGAGATGTTGTTATAGCAGAATTTCCACTTGCAATTATGTGCTTTCTTGCGGTTTTATGAATAGAAGGGGTATGAACAGGAGGAACTTCTTGAATACAGGATAGTAATATTAATGGGGATGGAAAGGGAAGGGATGTTGCATGCACTGGGCTGCTTCCAATGCTCATCCCTTTTCCTCTTTACTGGATTCTCCATTTATTCAGCAGCTTGGCAGTGAACAGGTTGGCTCAGTATCAGTCCTTGCTCTTCAGCTAATCATACCTTATAAATGGATTTTGCTTTTCATGTGGCACTGACTCATTCTCTTAATAGGTTGATAATTTCACAGCTCCCTGTCACTAGTTTGTTGTTTTGAACAGAAGAAATACAAACGCAAGTCTGCCAGGTGTTGTCACACAGTGAGGTGAAGGCACCAAACAGGTAAAAGCTGGGGAGTGCAGCTTTTCCCTCCCAAAGAACAGTTATTTGTCCAGTTCTTGAAATTAGGTGGCTTTGTTATGGAAGCCATTGTAGTGTACTCCTGGAAAGGTACTCCTAAAGGATGTTGTGCAGGTATGTGTGGAAACAACCTTGTATGGTTAGAGAGATGGGGATTTTTTCCCCACAGAAGGAAAAAGTAGTGCTAAAGCAAAAGACTGTCTTACAATGTTATGCCTCGCTGAAATGTAGCTTGGATATATTTTTAGGAGGGACCGTTAGTAACTTACACTAGTATGCAGGATGTTCTCTTTGCGCAGGCTTCCTGTGTAGCATAACTGAGGAATTGGAGATTGTGAGCTGCATTCTTTTTGGAGCAAAGCTGTTAGGTACATAGATAGCTTTAAGTCCTAATTTTTGTTTTGTCTTTTTTTTTCCTTGGGGGATTGTTTTTTTTTGTTGTTGTTTTTGCTTGGGAACTGTGTGATCATAGCTGAAGTGGGTTGGAGACTGTTCTGGTAGCAGTGAATTATTTTGTATTTACCTGTGACATTGTGTGTGAAGCTGCTTGACTAGCTGTGCTCTGGGATCTGTAAGGATGGGAGGAGGTATAGATGTTTGAAAGGTGTATGCGCAGTTCTGCGGGGGATCATTGTATTTACAGCCAAAATAGCATGTGATTCTGAACACTCAATTTATCAGGAAAGTTCTGGTAAACTGAAAGGGGCAAGAGTGCCCTGCTATATCTCAGATGTTAAAGGCATTAATTTGTGGAGGACTGAAGAAAATGATCATGCTTTGAATGAAAAGGAAGAGGTAAAGGCCTGATACCTGAAATGTGCAAATGTGAAAGAGGGAGGTGGGCTAGGCATAAGTGGGAGGTGGGGAAGAAAGTGAGGACATGTCCGAATCTTGTGGTGCCATTAGCAAGAGAACTACTCTGTTGCACTGCAGTACTTCAAATGTACAGGGGCCTTAATTAGCTGTCGGGAGCGTCCTTAACAACCTTGGAATCTCAAATGAGTGGTACTTAGGAATAAACTCTACAGTGTTTGCAGAGTTAGCACCCTGTTGGAAGAGATTTGGTGGAGGAACTCTTCCTGGGTAGCTGCTGAGATGTTTTGCACAGGAGTTGTCGTGATGGTGCTTCAAGGAATGAATAGAGATACTTTTAAAGAGCCTGCAGTGGGGCTGTGCCTCCCACATGTGCTTCTTGTGTGTGGGAATGTAGGGATTTTTTTTGGAAGAGTGCTGCTGTGGAGTAGGTTCTCCAGCTGCTCCTACCTGTATGTGGGCTGGGAGCCAGCAGAAAGCCTTGAGTGCTCTTGTTCTGAGTTTGCAGTGGGCTGTGAAGCAGGCAGGGGAGTGAGGACATGCTCAACAAATGTTGGGTTTTTTTGTGGCTGAAATTGTACAAAGTGTGTTTTTATCTTAAATAATCAGAGAATCAAGCTTCCATCTAGTGATTGAAACTTTACAGTCTGTTGTTTGTTAGTGGATTCATGAGACTTGAACGTTATTACAGCATTGATGTTCTGTATCTGAGCAAAATGCTACCTTCAGTGAGGCCTGTGATTTTGTTGCAGTAAAAGTGGTGTGTGGGGTCATCCATCTAGGAGATGTTTACAGTTTTTCCTGTCCTGGTGTACATACCTGCTTCTGGAGAATTCCCCTGGACCAGGACTTCATATTGCCCTTAGCCCTAAAATATTAGGGAGGTAGTGTGCTTCAGGGGGTGGCTCCTGTCCCAAGAAGTGAGAGATGGGGAGTCTGTTTCTAATTTTGCCACTCAGCAGAGCTGCATAATTCTCTGTAGTGCCATTTTCCTATGACTAGGAGTAGTAATACTTACAGACTTTGTCAGAGTTAGATGTTGAAAACATCTATGTAAACTACAGTACTGATGTTTGTGAAACATTCTCACTTCTTGTCTGGCTCTGTATGGTCTGAATGTCCTGTGCATAGTAAAAACCCTGCTTTCCTGGAGAGTAAGCAGCTCCCGTTCCTCCAGAATATTGAACCACACAGTTTATAACATGTTGCCATTTCTTTCTCTTTTGTACCTGTGTTTTTTTTCCCCATCAAATGCTTCATTTAGCGTCCTCAGTATTCATTTGTAGTGCAGATGGCTCCTATGAGTAGACTACATGTAAGACAGGTTGCTATGAAATGCTGGATTGCCCTGGTATTGTTAAAATTGGGGAAGCTGTAGGAATATTTGTTCAGAAACTTCAGTATTTGTGGGGTATGTGAACTGCAGCTTTGTCTGAACTGCTTGTAATCTTATTAATAGTTTGAAACTACTGTGTCAGTCTTGATGGCTATAGGAAATTGAAGAAATCTGATAGAGAAAGCTCTATTCATCTCTTGCCAGGGCAGTTTGTACCCCGCAGTATGCGTATTGATACTGGCCTATCTTTCTTTAAAGGTGCCTGCCAGAGGGATACCATCACTTCCTTGGGGGGAAGATTTATGTTAATATCAACAGGACTTGAGAAATCCGCTCAGCAAGACTCTACTGGAACCTTTCCCTTGTATGTGCAGTGAAGGGATTGGCCTTTACTGCCTGTAGATTAATAGCACTGGGTTTTGTCTCTAGTCTTCTCTGTGAAAATAACCTTCTGTGCGTAACCTGAGTGGGAGCCAAGGCTGTGAAGTCAGCAGGCAGCCTGAGAGCGTGGAGAGGTGTTAAACCAAAGCCCAGATGTGGTAGAGCAGGGCTCGTGGCACAAGGTGAAATTACTCCCTCCAAATGTGATTCTTCTGGAAACTGCAGAGAAAACAGTGCTGCTTATTCAACAGCAGATCGTGTGTGAGTGGAAGGAGCTGCAGATCCTGGGGGAGCTTTGGGAGGAGGAGGGGGCAATTAACCCTAAAGACTACCTTGCCTACTCTAGTTTCATCTCTTGGAGATGTGACATCTCTGACTTTCTGCTGTTTGCTGTAAAGCCTCTGTTTGTTCTTGAGAGATGGAATAGGTTCCGAACCTTTGGACTAGTGGAAGGGTTTGTGGAATGATGAGTTTTTGATTTCAGTATAAGAACGTTTGGTCTTTTATCCATATGCGCATGTGCTCTAGCAGCAGTCAGGTAGCTGGACTGCAGCCCTTTGGCTGGTCCCTTGCCCTGTTTGCATAGGGCTCTCCAAGGTGAGCTATTCCGAGCCACTTAGAGGCCACTTTCATTTGAGTGCTGGAGCTGGCAGCATAGGTATTTCACCTAACTTGCTCTTGCTGCATCTCACCGGGGTTATATGGCTATTCTCACTGTGATGATTTTTAAAAGCCTATGTGATAGGAATGTGAGGACTCCATTTGAAATCCTTTGTATCTTTGACTGGAAGAGGTAGTTCAGACATGGCAGAATTGCCACTGCAATGCATTCTCTCCTGTTTGACTCCTCTTTATAACTTTGCTTTGTTGTGATTTTACCCAAGAACTGTGTTTTCTTTGAGGGTCTTGGCAGTGCAGGTTTGAGTGGCTATTATGTTCAGAACTGAGAGAGAAGCCCAGGACATGTCAGGGGGGAAGGGAGAGGACAGAAACCTGAGCTCTGGGACCTCTGTTACTGCTTGAGATATTGCTTGAGCAGTGTTTTTTTTTTTTTTTTTGCCTTGATTATCCAGCTTATAAAATAGGACTGGTAGCACCCCGTTACCCACTAGCAAATCCCCGTCAGCCACTTGCTGCTGTTATTGCTCAGATACCTAAATGCCCAGTTTACCTTAGAGTTGAGCTGAATCTTGCCAGGAGCTTTCTTAGCGGGTTTTGCCAACAGAGCATCGCGTGAAGGATTTATTTGTATTTTGATTTAAAATGCCTGCTTGTGAACAGCCTGAATGCTTTGGTGTTGAGGGAACTGAATATTGTATCTCTCTGTGTTCTCCCTGGGCATTCAGCTCTCGGAGGAACCTGAGCAGGGCAGAGTGGAAGACAAGCACCTTAGATGCTGTTGTTAGTGTGCTTCAGCTCTGGGTGTTGGTTGTGGAGGAGCCAGATCGTAAGTATAAATCTAAGAGTAAAGATTTGCGTTTGAATATGAGCACTTCTTTGTTCATGAGGCAGCTTGCAAAGCACTGGGTCACTTCTGTTTCCTCTTATACTAGAAGGATCGGAGATTGAAGTTGTTGAAGGTGGTTCTTGCTTGACTTAGCTGCTGTCCTTTATGGTCTTGCCTCTGAAATGTGAAACATTTGTCTCGCTGAAAAGAAGCACCTACAAGAAGTTGCTGCTTCTGGGCCTGGTGAGCTCTATAGGTGCATCAGAGTCAGTGCTGGGTCTGATCTTATTTAACACCTTGACTGGATGAGAGAGCAAAGAGTTTTATACTGATACTCAGTGCTTGCAGATCCGTGCAAGATACTTTTTCCTGCAGTAATTGATTCCTGATTCTGAGGGATGTGAAAGCTCTGCAGTGCAGCCTCCTTAACGAGAGATCTAGTTATTCCTCCTTGATAATCCAATGCTAAAGGGCCTATTCCATCTTTATGTAATGATGACATGGATGGGTAGAAAACTGTCATTGTTCATCGTTTCTCTGGAAGACTGTTGCTGATAGACGCTCTTCCAAGGAAAGAATTAACCACACACCTTAGGTTTTCTGCTAGTTTTCAAAAAGGAAGGGGAGTTTTATGGACTCAAAAATCCAGCAGAAAAGCTGTTTCACAGCCTATGAAACACTTATGAGTTCTTTTTTCCTTGTGCTATAGTCTTGCATCCAGAGGATGGACCATTTCTTGTCTTTGTCGGAGTCCTCAATTACTGGAGGCCAGGGTTCATTAGCTGTCTGGCCCTTAAAGAAGCCACCACGTAACTTGTTCATGTTCCCATATAAATTCAATCAAGCTCTTCTCCAGGCTTCAGTATGCATTATCTATTTTACAGTAAGCTACAAATCCACCCAGTCTGGCTGCTTTTCTCAGCTCCCTGCCCTCCCAGCTGGGATAGCTGTTTAGCAGAGACAAGACGCCTGTAGTTTACAGGCCAAACCTGAGCTTGGCGAGATTTGTTTGACCTAAAATTGTCCAGTGATTTGGTAAAAGGAGCTGTGATTGCCACCCTGTTGGCACATTTATATGTGAGGAAGCAGGTGAGGTTGCTGCAGAGTGATGAAAATAATTCTTATGTGACAACCGGGGTGAAGAGAGCACGGCTGGTTTTATCACTGCACAGCTCCTCATTGTACAGACTAGAAGAATCTGCCTGCCCCCTTCGTGGTCCTGCTGCGTTGCTCAGAGCTGGAGTGGCCCAGCATAAGGAGTGGCCTGATGATGAGGCTGGCCAGCCAGCAAGTCTCCTGGTGGACAGCTTTCAGCAGCATTACTCAGCTCGCAGCAGACCTCTGCAGTAAACCTTGGGTGGTGTGAGCCTTGTCTCCCACTCTGTTTTTACAAGGAGAGAAGAATCGTGGGAGATGCAGAGAGAAGTTGAGATTGTGCAAAATGAAAGAATGAATACTGCCAGATATACCTGTTCAAATAGTCAAGGAGTGGCCTTGTGAAGCTGGAGCCACCTTTGCTAAGGGGTGTCCGTCTTTTCCTGGTGCACACTAGACTGCTAACTTGTCTCTCCAGTCTGGCAGGGCTTGGTGCCACATTCAGGATCTCAGCTGGCCCTTTTTTCAGGTGTACAAACAAATTTTAGCAGCTTCCCATCGCACTGAAAACAGTGCAACAGAATGTCAACTGGCTTCTTGTAGTCTAGTCCCTTGCTATAAGCTCTGTTGTCTTCACAGCTCTTCTGCATTGATCCTACTGGCTCTGTACTTGAACACTGATGGTCTTGTTTAGTCACATCCTGTTTGGATGTTTTCCTGTTGGTCACCTCTGTACTAACTCCTTGCAGTTTCTCCTAGGAGTCAAGCTCTAAGTCGATGCCTTCCCAGCGAAGCTGATGATCCCTGCTGCCTGGCCCAAACAGGGCTTCTACAGGATATAAGCGTATCTGGCCCCAAGCCCCCAGGGCAGCTGGTCACACTGTGTCACCAAAGCTGTTCTCAAGGCAGCCTGCAGTATCTCTCACCACTGAGGCAGATGGCAACCATTTCACAAGTGAACAATTTGTGGTGGGATTCATTCCAGGAGAAGTGATGGTGTTTCCCTGTTGATGGATAAATGTTTAGCTATGAGAAGTTCTAACAAAAAGCAAACGTGTATTTAAAGAAGAGTGAATGCCACTAATTTTTGTAAAATTGTACATGTTTTTAAAAAAGTTTCCCATTACCAATAACATTAGAAGCCATCATAGGTTTCAGTTTATAATCAGTTCCAAACTTTCTTTACTTTTTCTTTTTTGGAAATGCTGTTCAAAAACTCACAGGTTGTATAAACTGTATGAATAAAACATAAGGTCAAAAATCTGCGTGCTTACGGAGAAGACCCCTTTCAATGTTAATCTCTTTTCTGTTGCTTTGTTTTGTGTTTGTGATGGCTGCTGCTGCTGTAAAATGAGCAAGGAGTAGAGGTTTGCTGCAGAGTCTGTAGTGGTTTCAGGTCCTTTAGCTGAGTGACTGCTCGGTGGTGTGCGAGTAGCTGAAATGATTCCTTCTAGTGTGTGTGTTACCTTTCATAAATCTGTTTGCCCTGCTCAATTAAGGCTGGCTGACTTCCAGATATTCAAGCTCCACTGAAGTCTTGTGAATAAAACACCAGCAGCTGAGCTTCCTTCATACGTAGATTTACAAAGAGCTTTATAGATGATCTCCTTTTTCAGGAGTCTCTCTCTTTGGCTGTGTTTTTAGTGTAAGGGTTTCCAGTTGTTACCAGTGCCCATAACTCAAGCTCTTCATGTGGCTTTTTGCTTGGGGGATTCGTGCTGTAGCTCTGACTTGCATGCTCTAGCGTTTAAAGGGCCACTTTTCCTCTCTGGATTAGAGCATACCCCTTTAAAAAGGAGTTAGGCAGGATGAGTAACAGCACATCAAATCCAAGGCAATATGATGAGGGTAAAAATGTTAGCAGAGCTCTTAGCCCAGAAAGTGATTCTGGTGCAGCTGTTTGCACCCTGGGGCCTCTAATTTAACTAGTCACATTGCAGCATTTTCTGATTCCCCTGTAACACTCAGTATTCTGCATTCCAGAACTGTCACTGGATGTTACAGGATCTTGCT
This sequence comes from Rhea pennata, assembly GCF_028389875.1. NCBI lineage: Eukaryota > Metazoa > Chordata > Aves > Rheiformes > Rheidae > Rhea > Rhea pennata. The sequence continues at coordinate 9,662,649 of NC_084680.1, forward strand.
GGTCCTGAGAATGGAAATTCAGCTAAGCTACATACTAAAAGTGGTAGCAAACATTCCCACAAAGACCTTTATAAATCCAAAGAGAAACCTTAGAGAAATGATAGTGAGAATGATCTTGATTCCCCTGTAATTGGGGATAACCCCTTTCTTTGGGGGCAGCTAGCAGGCATGTGGAATCTGAGCAGAGGCCTTCGTGAGGCTGTCTGAATCGCAGAAGCCAGTGTGGGCAGTTAAGAACTCGAGTTCTAGCGCTCCTAATAATAAGCATGCAGGATGGTTGTTCGGTTGTTAATGAACTTGACTTTATCAGACATGGCTTCACTCTGGAAAGCCTTTAGGATCCCTGCCTGAATTCCCTGTCTGGCTATGTGATGGGAAAATAGGCCAGTAACGCAATAGCCTTTGGAGGTGTAGCTCTCTGTAGCCTTTCTGAAGAGCTGTGGGTGACCTGGATGCAGAGTGATCCTTTTAGCTGATACACCTGTGGGTTGTGGCTCAGCTCCGCTGCTGACTGGTGTTGAGAGGGAGAGACAGCAAGGTTCTGCATGGGGGGGGGGGGAGGCTCTGACCAGGCCTAGTGCTGCTGCTGGCTCTTTGCACAGTGACCTTATTTAAATAATAGTGTCTCACCTCCCTGAGGACTTACTTTGGAGCAGGCTTGTTTTCCCCTTTAGACTGCACAGATGGTGATACATAACACACAAAGATGCGTTTCAGATTCTCGTCTTCAAAGCACTGAAAGAGTTCAGAGTACGCCATGAATTTCACTTGCCGGGCAGCAGTGGTGGCTGTGCCAGAAGGTTTGACAAGTGGCTTTTTCTAAGCATGTCCCCACCTCCTTTGCTCTGAAGTGATTTTTTTTATTCCATCCTCATCCTTTAAATGATATGAGATGTAATCAAGAGGCAGCTAAGACCCAGTTACATAACTGGTTGTCAAGATTTCTCTTTGGCAGCATTACTCTGCTTCCTGTTTGCTTACTGACTTTCAGGAACTCAGGGCATTTCTGTTAACCAACCAACTCCTGAACTTGATTTGACATTTTGTTTTTGTAACACCTGATAATTATTGTCTGCAATTTTGAGTTTTCTGAAACTCAGTGGATTTTCTGGCTCAGGATTGTGTGGGGATTGTTGCAGGATCAGCATGGTCTGGACAGGCCCTGAGCAGGCTCCCACTATAGTACTCTTATTTAATATACCTGTAAAAACAGTGGCTGTGCTCTTGCCAGCATGGCTCAGGACTAGTTTGCAGCATCCTCTGCTGTTTCACTCCAGTCCAAGGCTCCCTGCAGCTCTACCAGTTCAAACAGGTCGTTGTTCTCAGTCCAGCATCCCCTTTCCTGCCAAGTCAGTGCTAATCAGTGTGCATCTCCTTTTCTCTTTTATGTCTGTCCCACTAATAAAATACAGTGGAAGAGGGGAACTAAGGGAGGAGCTAATGTTTTCTTTGGCAAAAGGTGACCATCTGAGCAAAGATTGAACCAGCCTGGAGCCAGAGATTTGTTTGCTATTCTGCAGGAAAAGGTGTCTGGAGATTGCTAGTCAGCCCTATGGCCTCAGCAAGCCTTCATGGTATGGTCCCATGTGTCAGTCTGGGCAGCACAGCTGTGGGGCTTCTTGTGGAGCCTGGTGTTTTTCCTGAGCGTCTCATGACTGCTATTGCTGAGTGGCAGAAAATATTCTTCTCCCTTTCTTCCCCCACCCACTGCTTGCTGCCTAGCACACTGACTCCAGAGCTGCTTGCTCCTGCCAGTTGTGATTTAAATCCTGCAATGCAGGACATTCAGTCCGTGGTGCCAGGCTTACTGGTCATAAACTTGACCCTGGCAGCTGCTTTTAGATAGGTTGTGCTTGGCCGGCTGCAGGTGGCAGCACATTCTCAAGCTGGCTGTATCCAACATGTTTGTAGTCTGTGCTTATTTTGTGTATAATAGTGATGGCCTTAATCCTCTTACCTGGAAATTATTCTTGATAAGGCATTACTGGTGGTTGTAGCTTCTGGTCAGAGACAGTTTCTTTCAGAAAAAGTGATGATAGATTTCTGACTGCATTTGAAATGTGCTCTCAGGTCTGTGAGGTTAGGAAAGGGTAAAAGGTGGAAGGTCCAATATATATAGCCTCTTGTTTCGCCGACACAGGAAGTTGTGCCCGTAAGATAGGGCCTTAGCAGATGAAATAATAAAACTGCCAGCAGTTTTAGTCCTGAAGTGGAGATTTTACAAGAAATCTATATTATGTGTTAAAAGGCTAGATTAAACCTTCAGATAAGAGAAATCTTAAAACAGTGAATTAGTCTTTTAAAAACTGAAAGAAAACAAATATCCGTTGAAGGTAGGCAAGCATTATTTTCTGTTTGAGGTAAACATTTCCCTTCTGTGTTTGTTCTCCCCTTGTTTTAGCTTTGTCATAGTCTCTTAAGAGTCAAAAAGAAAGCAGAGAGACTGCCTCCCCGAATGAAGGTGTTTGTCCAGGCAGAGATCAGAGCGGAAAAATTAACAAACATTGTGAGAAGTACCTTTAAAGCTAAAAATAGTGTTGGAAGATGCCAGCAGCAGACATAAAATGTGTGTGTGTGTGGGGGGGGGGGGGGGGGGGGTTGTGAAGTGCTTTCAGACCTCACAGAATAACTGCTGAACTCTGAGGTACGAGAATCTGAACCTGCCACATTGTTGGTGTGTTTTTTTTTTTTTTTTTTTTGTTTTTTTTTTTTTTTTTGGTAGACTACTTGGCTCTTTTTCACAGCTAACGGATTGGGAAAGGGAATCTGAAGAAACAAGTGCCTCAGTTATTTTAAGATGATTCTTTCAAAGCATTAAGTGCTGGTATAGGTTATTAACTGTAGTCAGTGTGAAACCATAATCCAAAACCTAACAAAGTCAGCTGCCAGTACTTCCTTGAGAAATCTGATGACAAATTCCAATGTTGCAAGGAAATGGTCCTTTTTCTTTCATTTACGTTTGGGGATACTTGTGCCTACCTGCTTTGTGTTAGCCTTATTCTTTTAAAGCAAGGACTATGTTGGCCATCCTCTCCTGTACTCTCATATTTAAAGGAGTTTACCTCTTTCAGCACTGGAGTGGTAGCAAGTAGTGATGCCATCAGAAATGTGTTCCTGCAGTTACTTTCATTTAGTGTCTGAATCTCAAATCCCACAAGGTTCCAGCGGCTAAAGAGGAGTGGCTTAAAACCTTGTAACTTAGTGTGTCTGTTTGTTGAATCTGTCTGCAGTTCTAACAATTGTACATCTGTTTTACTCTCTACTTATCCAAGGCTAGATAATCTGTTTGATGACATTTCCCTGGTTCTTTTTCATTAAAAGGCAGATTGGGAGCGGCGCAGAGAAATTTCCTTACTAGATGACATTTCATCGCAATGTCCGATCGTTTGGGGCAAATAACCAAGGGAAAGGATGGGAAAAGCAAGTACTCGACTCTCAGCCTGTTTGATAAGTATAAAGGAAAGTCAATAGAAGCTATCAGAACTACAGGTAAGGAATGTCTTGGGAAAACTCCTTTGGGTTCTTCTAAGACTCTGGTTGCAGAGCTAATTTGAGTTGTTAGCCCTGTGGGTAGCATGTCTAGCGGGAAGCAGCTGAGTTGCAGAGCTGCATGTACTGGTGCTGCATCCAGCCCTGTATTACATTAGGACTTAAAGGAAAACGTCTGTGCTTGTTTGTGCTGCTGGTTTAGCCTATGCCTTGCTGTCCTGGCTGCAAACCTCCTTAGGGCTACAGGAGTGAAAACCTCCTTAGGATCATAGGCTATACCAGGACTGGGTAGTTAATCTGACTGTGAAGTGCCTTAAGTGTTAGTCAGACCTTGTGTATAGGTGAGAGGAAAGTGCCATCTTAGTGCATGTGATCTGGTGGCTCAAGATGGAGGGTCTAGAGTTCAGGACTCCTGGGTTTTGTTTCTAGTCCATCTCCTAACATGTGGCTTTGGGTTGCCCAGCTGTGAAAGGGAGGTGCTGACTCTACTTTTTAAAGTGGAAGAGAAGTATCTGCGTGGACAGTTAAAGACTCTGGGCATTTTCGGCTAGGGAGAATTTTTGCCTCTGTGTCCTTGGTTCAAATCTCCTTCCCCTCTGTTGTAGGAGGTTGCCTATCAGCTGGCTTAAAAAAAAAAAAAAAAGCTGCTTTGCAGTGGTCCTCCAAGTAGTGATCTATATGTCAGCTCTGGGTTCATGATTAGCAGTAGTGGCACTGCTTATCGTACTGTTGTGCTGGGATTGTGTCTAGCCACAGTATGTTATTGAGGTTACTTAGCTAGCAGGGTCTAGCCCTCTGTGACTTGCCCTGTTCTTTTTTCACTAGTTATTCCTAGACATGGCTTACAGAGTCTTGGGAAAGTTGCTGCTGCCCGGCGCATGCCACCTCCTGCAAACTTGCCTAGCTTGAAGTCTGAGAACAAAGGAAACGACCCCAACATCATTATAGTACCTAAGGACGGTACAGGATGGGCAAACAAGCAGGATCAGCCAGACCAAAAGAGGTAGGCAGAGCTGCTCGTTGAGTATTGTCAGGAAAGCAATTGTCAGTTGTGTACTGCTAGGCTATGTCTTGGACCTTACAGGGAGCAGATGTTCTCTGTTGTCTGAGCGAGTGCTGAGCTAATGTGTTAGCTGGATCTTTTAGCAAATGCTATATTGCCAGAGTTGTTTGTCTCTTGTCTTGCCTCCCTTCCCCTTTGATCTCACCTTCACTGTCTCTTTCTAGTTCCAGTGTGACGGCTGCACAGCTGCAGGAGTCGCTGCCGCAGCAGGGTTTGCAGAAATCTGTCTCCAATTTACAGAAGCCGACACAGTCAATCAGTCAGGAGGTAGGCGCAAGCAGTCTCCGTGACTGCCACCCTGTTTCCCCTGTGCCTAGGCAGCCTGAGGGTTTCCTTTAATTGTCAGTAGTGCCCTGTGCAAATAAGAATTGACAGATTATAATTTGCAGAACAGCTCCTATATAATCAATTCTTTTTGCAATAGACTGTCTTGACTCCAAGTCACTATGCCCCAGGAAGGCTGTACTGCAGTTAGAGTAGAATTCTGTGCACGTTTCCTCTGTGCATTTGAAGCCTGTGGGGAAAGTCTAGCTTCAATCTAGAAGGAATGGCTGGAATGCGGGATGGCTGGTTAGCACTTGTAAACTATTTTATTTTGGGTCTAATTCAAGTGTCGCTTGGTGACAACAGATCCGGCTCTTGCTCCCAGCCAAAGACCTGATGAGACTTGATAAGAAGAGATCTGGTCATGTGGGAGAAGTAGCCAGTGTCAGGACCTGAAAAAACTACTGGCAAGTAAGAAAGCTTCCCCAGAAAGTGCAGGGATCTGGCCCCTTTATGCTGCTGACTTCATACTTTTAACTAAAAATTTCCTTGAGGTGCAGGGAAATCAGGACAGGAGTTATGTTCTGAAGAGGAGAAGAGTGGCTCATGCATGAGAAAGCAGGGTAGCCTTCAAACTGAGTGTAGCGTGGAAGAAATCTAGAAGATTGAGAGGGAACATTTAGGAAAATATGGCAAAACAAAGAGAAAATTTTATTAGAGGGAGGAAAGCAGGACAAATGGTTTGAGGAGATAGTTGGTGAAGGTGATCAGAGGAGGAGAGATTAGAGGCAGGACAGAGAAGAGGAGGATTTCCATTGTAGCATATATATAGTGCACTGGAGTGGGGAGCAGTTGGCTTCAGTCTCAGCAGGAAGCTGGGGAGACCTGTGGTGTCCAGTGACATCTGAGTGACCTAGAGGTCTGAAGCCTTGTAGATACTATCCAGGAAATGAAGAACAGTCATGAAAGTTCACTGATCTATGGGTTGTGTGTTTTTTTGTTTTTTTTTTTTTTTCTTGGGGTGTTTTGTTTTCAGAGTACAAATTCAGTGCCAGGTGGACCAAAGTCATGGGCACAGCTGAATGGAAAGCCAGCAGGACAAGAAGGTGGTGAGTATAATAAAACCAAAATGGAGTTGGGTATGTGCCTGCTTCTCCTAGACAGGCATGAGAGGGGGTGGACTCCATTTCTTCTGGCCTCCCTGTCTCAACTGGTGCAGAATGGGACGCAGCTGTCTTGGTTACAGTGCAGTGGGGCATAGAGAATACTGAGCCTGTTTTGCATCCATGTAGTGTGTTGGCTGGAGGAATGCAACAGCTTCAGTCAGTGCAAGATGCAGATTGAACAGATTGTATCCCATCACCCTGAAACAGAATGGTTCATGCGCTTGGCTTGGGAACAGCAGGGAAGCGGGGAATTCTGGGAGCTGAAGGCTTTGAAGGAGAAGGGAAATGTTTGTCCTCTCATAAGCAGCTTCCGTTGACCTTGAACAGTGTGTAAAGAGGTGCTGAAAACAGAGTGGAGGAGGGAAGGGGTTGGTTTAGGAGAAGAGAAGGTAGGAGATGGGAATATATGAGAGACTGGAGATGTGGCTGTTTCCATAGCTCATTGCATGGGGAATTTATCTTAATGAGGTGGTCAAAAGTGAGGCTGTAACAATAATGTCCGGAGAGACTTTACACAGCATCTTTGGGCCAAGAGTGTTACAATGTCAGTGGGTGAAAATAGCATTGAAGATTCTGCAGGATCTACTTGTTTACGACTTCCTGTTAAGTCTCACTGACTCACTGTGTTGCTAGTGGCTTCTGCTTGACTGAGGATCCTGGAGCAATGTTAACATAAATTGGGATTTTTAGTCGTCGTTGGTTGCATCCATTTCTACACAGGAGGTGGTTTCTAGCTGCAGTGAGTTCTGTCATTTAAGCTGCAGTAAGAACAGCTCACTTCCACACTCCTAATGCAAACAGACCTGGAACCACTAGGTCATTAAGAGAAACTGCAGAGAGATTTCAAAGAACTGAGACAGCTGCAGAATGCAGAAATGGAGGGGACAAGCTTATCCTAAATTAAATGAGTTCATTAATGAGAGGATATTTCTCAAAGGCTAAATGTCAAAGCAGAAACTTGTGATCGCCTGAAGTTGGTGGTCAGTGCAGAGATTCTCTCACTTGATTAACTGATGCTTTTTTAAGACTCACTGTATGGGTCTCGTGTACAGTTAGTTTCGAATTTGATTCTCCAACAGTGTTCTTAAATTTTCTGAAAACTCATTCTAGGTCACACTCTTACCATATAGAGGGCTCAGCCTAAGAAAAGAGTTGTGTATGTGGCTAAGAGCAGCTTAATTAGAAGGTAAATGAATCACAGAAGCATCAGAAATCGGGCTGAAAGGGTTGCTTAGGCCATCCCGTGCTTGCACCTGTTCTACAGTGGCATTGAACAATTGCTTTTTCTTTCAAGCTGGTAGAACAGTTTCTAGTATTATTGGCAAAGGCAAAAGTCTTCTGCTTTTTGTTCATTTAGGTGTCAATTCTGTTAAAACATCTATGGAGGGAGTATCCTGGAATAGTGTGATCTAGTAAATCAGTTATGAGCTGCTCTGTACCCGTTTCCTGCATATAAGGGACATTTTGAGAAAAAAGATGCACCAAATTTTTCTCAGTGTGATGAAGCCTAGGGTTGGAATGCAAGTTGTTAATGCCTGCACATTAACAATCATTCCATTGTGCAGCGTTATTTTAAGGGGAAAAGATGACCGTTATTTGTGAGGGATGTAGGGGAAAGTCTCTCCTAAAGACACTTGAATGCAGTTGATATTCTTATTGCCATTTTAATTCAACAGAGTAATAGAGGAGAATTCAGAACTCTGGCATATTAGATATCTGAGCTGTGCAGTAGGTGAAAGCTGTCCTTCTTAGTATTCTCATGTGTCCAAGGTATTTGTAGATGTTATACACAGGATGTTATGGAAATGTTATCTTCAAGTTCCAGAAAATGAAAATTATTGAAGAAACCAGTTTTTCTTGACTCTTCAAGGCAAGAATGGGTAAAAATAGATTTTTTTTTTGTGTTTTTTTTTTTTTTTTTTTTTTTTTTGGTCAGATCTTCAGTAATCACTGATATTTGTAACATAATTCTGAAATGCTCCTTTTAAAAGGAGCATTAGCCAAATAACACCAAAAAGCAGTTTTTAGAGCAAGAATTTACGATTTAATGTTGAGTGGTGCAATAATGGTAGCAGTTTCCTTTTATTCAACATTACCTTACTGATAGATCTGGGAGAATTACTGTTACATCCTGTTTTCCAGTCACTGTGAGATCTTTTTAACAAACAAAAAGCTGTCATTCTGGGGTGACTGATGACTCAGCAAGACAATTCACCAAAGGCAAGACATGAACCTGGCCAGATCTGTCCAGGGATTGGTATCTTAAAGATGCTGGAGCAGTAAGGATAATGTGGTATAATAGCATAAGTGGTGAGGATAATAGTCTTTTCACTAAGTATATTCCCAGAAATCTTAACAACAGAATTCCCCATGGAGTGAGATCTGAGCAAAAGGAGTCTGAATAGAAATGTCAGACACTTGATAGTGGGATATCATTTATAAAGTGATCTTGCAGAATTTGTATCCTTGCTTCAATCTGAATTTCATACTGTACAAAAATAATTGGAAGCTGAAAAAGCTCATTCTGTGACTTTGTTGAATGTGAGAATTTAAATGAAGATGCTCAGTTAAGAGTGTGGGAGTATTTGGTGAGGACGTGTGTTGTCATGTTGGTGACAGTGTCTAGGAGAGCTTTGATGTGAGCTGATACGATAATATTTCAGGTTTGAATATGTTGAAGGTCCAGATTTTCAGGAGGCATGTTCCCAGGCTGATCTCACAACGTAATGGAAACAGTGGAAAGATCTTATCTGAGTCCCACACTTATTTCTTTGACAGGTTTAAGGGCCTCAAGCCGACTGTTATCCTTCTCTCCCGAGGAATTTCCGACGCTGAAAGCAGCTGGCGAGCAGGACAAGGTTGGCAAAGAAAAGGGCGCCTTAGATCCGTCGTATGGGCCAGGACCAAGCCTCCGCCCACAGAGTAAGAGAATGACTGCATCTTCTTGTCCAATGACCGCAGCTCATAACCCTTTGTAAATCATGTTTCGGGCAGGGGGAAGGGCTAGCCAGTTTGCAATGGTGTCAAGATAATCCCACATCTACGTTCTCTCTTTTTATGAGCCCTTGTGTCCCGAGTTGCTTAGCAAATGACTACAGGTTCGTATGTACTGTTGGTGTTTACTGCCAGAATTTTATAGTCCAGGCAGCTAAATATGGACTGCTGTCTACTGTATTGTTTCATTAAGAAATGTTGTGTGCAGGAGGGGAGAGGTTTTGGTGTTCTGTGAGTCAATCTGGTGATGCTGGAAAGCAGGTCCTTCCCCCTGGGGAAGGGGAGGAGCACAAGTGAAAGGAGTGAGTGATGTAACATGGCTTCTAGTTGAATGTGCATGGTTTAGATTACCTTTAATTCTGCAGGGTGAGTGCTGTGGAGATGGGTTGCAGAGTTGTCGGTTGGAATTTCGACCTGTTGACAAGTAGGGATGCTACTGGTGCAGTAATTATTTAGTAATAGCTGGTGCTGCTAGTATCTTGGGAAAGAAAATGCATTGGTCCCTGATGCATTTCTATATTCTCAGGTTAATTAGGGCCTGGCCAAAGTCGTTTGAGTTTGGAGATTTTCTGGCTAAGTGACCATCTGAGTTAGTGAATGCTAACATATGTATTACCTTCTTTCCAGATGTCACCAGTTGGAGGGAGGGCGGTGGGAGGAATATAACCTCTGCCACATCTCTGACCGCCTCCCCTGCTGATCTGGGCAGCAAGACGTCTAGCACTGGAGACGGAGCCCCCTCCTCAGTGAATGCCAGCGATCTAAAGGAGCCGTCTCTCCGCCCAGCTCAGCCTATCCGTAAAGGGGCTTCGCAGTTCTTGGGAAATGTGTACCAACCACCTACATACCATGACATGCTACCTGCTTTTGTAAGTTACCCTGTCCCCACAACTGTTTAACGTCCTTGCTTATAACATGAGCGTGGGTTGAGGAAGTTGACTGAGATGCTTATAACATGAGCGTGGGTTGAGGAAGTTGACTGAGATGGATGATTTCCATATTTTTTCCTCAGTTATTTCCCAGGACTAGCTCAGGAATCCTTTCCTTGCTCTATTTTTAGTTTCTTCTGTTGCATATTTACCTTTTCTTGCTAGAATTGTGCAGCACTAATATATTCCAAGAAGGAATGAAATAGCCATGACCTTATTCAGCCTGAGGGAAAGTTGCTGGCTTCCGTATAGAGCTGGAGAGGATAACCATGAGTATGTGGGCTGTTAGCCAGGCAGATGTGAAATGTTTGCCCTACCTTTGCACAACCACAATTACTGTGGCTATGTTGTAACCTTATCTGGCTAAGTCTTTCTATGGCAAAGAGAGAAAGCAGGCTACTCTGCTCTGCTCTGTTCCAGATGTGTCCACAACAGCCATCTGAGACCCCTGCATCACTGGACCGCGGGTCTTTCCCTGTTCCTCAGCTTCGGCTTGAGCCCCGGGTCCCTTTTCGACAATACCAGATGAATGACCAGGATGGGTAAGACTGCTGTGACTGTCCCTCTTGAAAGGCAGATTTGGAGTGGGATACTGTAAGAACCTGGGCAAAGAATCCAGTCCTGTGGGTGAAGAAGCTATGGACAGCCACAGAGGAGACCTAGTTTCAGCCGAAAGATCAGCGCTTTGCACCTACTACTGCAGCATCTGAAATGTTGCAGGACTGTAAGCATTTGTGTCTGAAGAGCAGGCAAATGCAAGGAGGAGTTGTGTGTGATTCTAGACTGTAACGATAGCAGTTCTGATCTGTAAGCCCCAGAAGAGTGGGTACCGGGTAGATAGGAGAGGAACTTTGCCGGCTGGGGCAGATACTTGAAGGCCATGCATATAAGCACATGGTACAAAATGACAATTCATTGTTAAACTCAGCTCTGTGTTCCCTTTCTTTTCTTCTTTTTTTTTTTTTTTTTTTTTTTTAATACTGTAGTTTGCTGTTTCTAAACATTTCTTTTTGTCTCCTTATAGAAAAGAGAACAGGCTTGGTCTGTCTCGCCCAACACGTCCCGTTCGGCAGCTAGGGGAGAGAGCACCCCGGCCCACCATTATCAACGCAGAGAACCTAAAGGGGCTGGATGAACTCGACACTGATGCGGATGATGGATGGGCAGGTAAAATACCTCCATCCTCTAGCTGCAGGCAGTAGCAACAGCTTAGGCAGGGAAGGGCAATTGTTCTTCCCTGCAGCCCTAAATAGGGTGTGCTGGTGGCTCTGTTCCCCTACCCCAAAAAGGAGGAGGGGAGTTGTCCGTGCAGTTGTGAAGTTGCTGTTGGTGTAAGTGATGACACAATGGATCCTTCTGATCCTTCCACCACGCTGTACTCAGGAAGCTGGATCTGAAGACTCCTAAAAGCTGAAAACACCAATCAGCAGGAAGATAGCGGTATCACTGCTGGGAAGGAGAGTTAGTCGCTCCTTCTCAGTCATAGCATTCAGAATCCTGGTTCATGTATGTGGTCTTGCTTGCTGACCGTCTCCTCTCATTTGCAACCTCCATTCCCAGAGTTTTTGCTTACCCTTCTTTTGGGATCAGCCTAACTGGTCAGCAGTGTGAGTCCTCACCATCCACATCATTTCCAGTACCTAAGCTGGTGCTGTGCTGGGCATTCAGTTTTCTAAATAGTGTCTAGTTTAGTGCCAGAGAAGGCAGAGGGCTTATGGGGATAAGACATGGCCTGTTCTTTCCACTCTGTCCTTTCTCTAATCCTCCCATTCAGGCATTCATGATGAAGTGGATTACTCTGAAAAGCTGAAGTTTAGTGAAGATGAAGAAGAAGAAGAAGCTCTTAAGGATGGACGACAGAAGTGGTAAGAAATGGCTCTATTCTCACCAGCAGTTATTTTAATAAATATAAAATTTACTAGGATCTTTTCTTTTAAAGTTCTGTTCTGAGTGTTGAGGCTTGACCACTCAGATTCATAGTGTGACATTACTGATTCCACCTGCCATCTTTGAGTGGGTTTCAGTGATATGCATCGGTTTTGGTGCTGGTTACCAGGGTTTTTTCCTCCTTTCCTCTCTGGATCTCACCTTATCATTTTGCACAGGGCCTTGCTAATCCTTAAGCACCTTGGGAGGAAAAAGCCCATGACTTTGGTTGATATTTTTTATTATGGATCCTCTCTTTCCCTTACAGTCAGTTGCCTTTGTAGCTTAATGAATAAAGCTTCAAATGCTTGCTGAGGCAAGTTGCAAATGTAAAGCAAAACTGTTTATATGGCAGGAACAGCTGGGATCCCAGAAGACAGCGACAGTTGTCCCTGAGCTCTGCAGATAGTGCAGATGTCAAACACTCCTTGGAGGAAGGAAAAAACTGGGGCGACTCAGTTGGCTTATCCCGGCCAGTACGAAAGGTGCAGGAATCACAGCAGCCTGCAAGGAAGCTGAATGGCTGGAGCTCTGCATCTGAATACCAGGTTAGGTTGAACTCACATGGGTGGATTTGGTCTGCTGGGCTGCTAGAGGCAACATGTTGCTGTCCTTAAGAGCCCAGCCTGGCGTTTTCGCCGAGAATGGGCAGTGGTGATTGTTATTTATATCCAGCTGGAGGGAAGTCCACCTGCACAGCATTTCCACCAAAGAGAGAGAATTTAAGCTGGTCCAGAACAGTGGGGTTATCAAAGAGTTAGCAAAAGGAGGTCTTGAACCAAATAGAGATAGCTCCCCACTGAGAGGATGGCTTGTGTGCATGAGGATGGAGGGGAAGAAGGCAGGTGGGGATTTTCTTAGCAGAGCAAAGCTTAAGATGCAGGAGGTGTTTGGGCCATGCTTACTGGGGAATGTTTCCCTTTTGGCAGAAGCCCATGCTAGGAAGTATTCTCAGACAGCAGTCTGTTGAAGATAAAGACGAAAAGGTGCCACTAAGACAGAAGTTTGTGCACTCTGAGATTTCGGAGGCTGTTGAACGAGCCAGAAGGCGACGAGAGGAAGAAGAGCGGAGAGCCAGGGAGGAGCGTCTGGCAGCCTGCGCTGCAAAGCTGAAGCAACTTGATCAGAAATGCAAACTGGCTCAGAAGAGTGGTGAGACCCAGAAACACACAGATAATGAAGATCTGAAACCCCCAAGCACGGAGAAGAACACTGTGCAAGAGAGTGGCCACATTTTCCGTAGAGGTACAGAAACAGTGCTCATGTCATCTTTTGAAAGCTGCTTTTCTATTAGTGTAATGATCTGTTTGAGCTGTTGTGGAGTTGCTGGGAGGGAGCAGCATGGAGAGTGCTTGAGTTACACTTGAGAGATAAGCTTCTTCCCATTTTCTGTGGAGTATTTCGGATTGGTGATGAAGGTTGAGGGTGGTTTGTTCCCCCTTCTCCCCCCAGGTCCTGTTAAAACAAGTGCAAAGTTCTGTGGTTTCCTAATCTACGTTCAAGCAGCTGTGCTAGTGGAAACCTTGTTGGAACTGGCCTCTTGATTTTCTTGGGGTTATATGGTGCTGTTAAAGTGCCTCTGCTCACAGTGCAGTAAATCCATTATCATTAAGTGCTGGCATATTTAAGGATTTACAGGGGGGTGGCAGACTCCCCCCCCCCGCCCCCATGCACACTGTTTAAGCAGAAGGTTGATAGCAAAGGGGTATTGGAATTTACCACAAAAACAAAGATGATAAGCTTTTTCAACTGCCAAGGCAATTCCAGGAGAGGAATCCAGAGGTGCTATATATGACTGTAACCAAGTTCAGCCATTAACACAGTCAAGACATGCTCACAGTCCTATGTGGTCAGTGCTGTGGTGGTGTGCACACAAGCACTGTCCTGACCAGGGGTCATCAAGGTTTGTTTTCTTCTCTCCAGCAACTCCAGAGTTTCACTCACAGGATGTTTCTGTTGGTTACCTGGAAGAAGAGACTCCTGCCCCAGCAGCAGCAGCAGCTCAGAGCAGCAGTGAGGAGGAGCTTAGAGAAGCTCCCTCTCCAGCACAGGAATTTACCAAATACCAGAAGTCTCTTCCCCCCCGATTCCAGAGGCAGCAGCAACAGCAGCAGGTAAGAGGTGTGACATTCCCTCCCCTCTTCCCTTGGACTCCCACCAAACAGTCACATTTGCCCAGCTCTCAACACAATCAGCACCAACTAACCAGCCGTCTTTGGGCTGGAAGGTGACAAGAGGGCATTTATCTCCCAGACTTTTTCAGTATTGTTGAGCACATATATCTCATGTGCTGGGTTAAAAGGCTTTATTGTAGATTACATGAATTTTATGTGCTGGACCTGCTGTACTTAGCGCTTTCTGTGGCTCAGGAGAGATGTGGGCAGGTCAGGGTCAGGTTTGCCCCTTGCCTAGTAGAAAATGTTGGAAATGTCAACTGGTCTGGAATGCTTATCTTGGTGTCTGCTAACAATGTGACATCCTCTTAGGATTATGTGGTTTGTAGCAGAGCTCTGTTTTGCAAAGAAATGTGTACGTAGGGGGAACTGGGGACATTCCCCTTCCCACATCCAAAGTCAGAAGTGCAGCAGTGGGTACCTTGTTACTTAAAATAGGCCTGATTGAGCAGTGTCTAACATTCTTGGCTGTCACTGACTCCGGTGAACATCTGTGCCTGCTTCCCTGTGCAGGATGGGAGCTGCTGCTCTTCAGCACTTGCGGTAACAGATTGTTGAATATACAAACAAAAGAAGAAGGTGACTGCTGGGCTGAAACCCTTCTAGGATTAGCTGCTTCCATATGGCTTTGCACTTGCAATGTTCTAACCCTGTTAGTATGGGCAACCATTTGCTTGCCAAGGGCAAACTGTGCTTAGGTTGGCAGGTGGTTGGACTTGCTACTGAGCTGAACATGAGGGATGTGAAGTGGCACACTTCTTACCTACCTCTGCCCTGCCTTTGTAGAGAGATGGTTCTTCGCATCTACTCTTACGTTCTATACGGCCCTTCTTTCTGTGAGGCTCTTCCAAAGCATTATTCTCTTTGCACTTTAAATGTGTTTAGTCTTTTAAGTGTTTCATTTCTGTTTCACTGCAAACTCTCCTTTGCAAAGAGACCAGCCTGGACTGCTTTATACATCTTACATCTCATCCAGCTTTATAATCTTTTATATGTTGTTGTATATATTGTACAGCTCTTCCAGCTGCAGTGAGCCTCCTTGGAGCAGCAGAGTGAAGCCAAGGGGCACAATATCCAGGCTTGAGATAACACAACGTTAATTGACAGTCTTTATAGAGTAACCACTTGAAATGTGATATAATCAACCCTGCTGCACCCTTAGCAAAGAGATCACATTTGGCTTCTGCTTGAGAGCTTAGTAATTGCTCTTTTATGGCTGTTCCCCTATCCTTGTTATTGGGCAGTTGACATTCTCAGACATTCTCATGATTCAAAGGTAAAGCAGCAAATGTTGCTAATGTTACTTTATAAAAGAGTTGCTCTGAAAGTAAAAATAATTGGACATCTCTGCTGTGATGCTAGTAGTACCTCAGGTCATTGCTGCTGGAAGAACATGAAATTTTCACTTTAGCTTCTCTTATCATTTGTGTCATTAGTATGAATGAGGTAGTTTGTAGTTTGGTTGATTCACATTGCTACTTTGGTAGCAATGGTTCCATTAAAAGAACAAAGTAAAAAATAGTGCTGGTGACATAAATTAAATCTTTTCTCAAAGATCCTACAGTATTAGATAACCCAGATACAATCTTTGCGTTTATCTGATGAGTTTCTCTTGCTATAATGATGTGTCAAGTTCAGATTTAAGGCTTTGTTTCTTACTTTGCAGTAGGGAATTGGCTTTTTTTTATAAACAGTTATAGTATCTGACACTGCTGTAAGCTAAGTAAGAAAAGAACAGAGGCAAGCTTGACAGGTAAATAGATGTATTTCATGTTAATCGGAGCTGTTTCCCTTTGAAAGCTTTCTCCAATACCTAAAACTCCTTTCACATATAGGTTCTTCTTGGACCTTTGGCAAAGGTTAAATGTCAGATCAGATTAATATCCATGGCAGTCCTCTGCTAAAGGAAGGTAAACTGGCCATTTGGGAGATGTACTGACACCCTTGGGTTGCTCCTTGTTTCTGAAGGATGCACAGAAAATAGTATAAAATATTAATTGTTTTCTTGACTGAATTTAGGATGTTTTTGTCTAATGTGTCTGGCTAACATGAGTAGAACTAATATATATGCACACCATATAATTGTATTTCCTCCAAAGGGTAACGTCTTCTAAAGTATTTAGTTCCAATTAGGAAATCGTTTTTGACAGGAAACTGTCCTATCCCATTGAAGTGTGGGGAAAATACGGGCTCTCATCTTGAAGCTGATCCCTTGTGTTCAGCCGTGTAGTTTGGTGCACAATGGCATGACATGTTGGCTGCATTTACCATGTCCTGGGTGTTTAAAAAATAAC
Organism: Rhea pennata; assembly: GCF_028389875.1. Lineage (NCBI taxonomy): Eukaryota > Metazoa > Chordata > Aves > Rheiformes > Rheidae > Rhea > Rhea pennata. The sequence continues at coordinate 9,678,948 of NC_084680.1, forward strand.
AATTGCTGTATTCCCAGTTGGTAGTGAATTGCCCTCATCTGTTTACCTGCTCCTCTTACTTGTTTTTTGAGGCTCTAACGCATTAAGTGTGTTTTTCTTGAGCTGATCAGTTTGCAAGTGTGATTCCTGGCATTATGACAGATCATGTCAAATGGCTTATTCTTCTTCCTTGCAGGAGCAGCTCTATAAGATGCAGCACTGGCAGCAGCAGCAAGTCTATCCTCCCCCATCCCATTCCCATCCCCAGCGGACATTCTACCCACCACACCCCCAGATGCTTGGCTTTGATCCTCGGTGGATGATGATGCCCTCTTATATGGACCCTCGCATGGCCCAGGGTCGCAGTCCCGTGGATTTCTACCCTTCAGCCCTTCACCCCTCAGGTAAGGGGTTTTCAATGTTTCCTTTTATCATGACTGCTGGCTTGGTCCAACATCTGAAAAGTACTGCAACCCAAGACTTTGAAAACTGGTCTTCCAGACTGTAGAATGCAAAGAGCACATTACTATCTCTGAGGTTTTGCACATGCCCAGGACTGGAAGCCCTGAGGATTGGTCTCTTTATCATCATTTCTGACCAGGAATGGCTGTTACGGCCAGTGAGGAGGTGGGGTTTGGGCTGCTGCGATGATGGGGACTATCCTACCTTACTGTGCTTCAGTTGCTTTACCTCTGCGCAGACTTTTTATCCAGGCTTGCTGTGATTAATCTTCTGGCAGGATTACAAAGAGTCAATCCATGTAGTGAGGGCTAGTAAGGGAACAGAGGTGGCTGAGAGGGAGGATACCTACCTGCCTATCCCCTGCAGAGCCATGGGGGATTTTCTTCTACAGTAGCTTTGGAGGTGTAAAGGCAGATCTTGCCCCTTACAGGAGAAGGATCAGATTGGGAGTGAGTGTAGTTTAGTGAAGTTTTAGTAGACCTCCTTCAAGAAATGTGATAGAGAAGCCCTTTAATGCCTAAGGTCTGTGATTCTGTGATTGTAGTGCTTTCTTACCTTGTTACTGATCTTCAGAGATGTGAGTGTAAACAGCAGGATGTATGAATCATCCCCTGAGTCTATGGTTTAGTTTTTGTGCACCTGCTTGCTTCCAAAGCGTAGGGTTGTGTACAGACTGCGCTCTGAAAGCTGCCTCACCTATATCATTCCAGGTGTATTTCCCAGCTGTGTATTTCCCAAGCACAGGCTCCTCTCTGCAGAAAGGTTTCCGTGGCTGCAGTCACTTGCTGTCCTGGAAGGAAGGGGAGTCCAGTTAGCTGTAGATTGTTAATTCTTCTTGGCAATGAGATTCTAGCATTAATGGCTTGAACTCTCTTATGATCAGGAATTATGAAGCCCATGATTCAGCAGGACTCCATCAGTGGGAGCAGCTGTCGATCTGAAGATCAGAACTGTCAGGCAGGGCAGGCGGAAAGAAAAGCTTCTCCCATGGACCCTATGCCGGTGTGGGGCCAGGAAAGCTACACATCTCTGCAGAGCAAAGGGTACTCCCTGTCGCATCAAAAACAGGCTGAGAGCATAACCCTGGAGGGGCTGCATGCCAGGTGAGTGCAAAACTCTCCTGTTTTCACACGTGCTGTGATGAGAAGTTGTGCTGTGATAGGAAATTATCTCCTATTATTAAGAGTAGGTTTAGGGTTGACTCAAAAGACTCTTCTCAACAGGCAAAGATACTGATATGGTAACACCCGTATGCTGTTGAATGTTTATGTTGTGGAGATGCTTACAGGCTGAGTCAGTCAGAGCTTTTCTTTCTGATGCCAGTCCAGACTGACCAGCCCAGAGCCTTGTAGGGCTGCTTGTTCAGTAGAGGCGGGCAGTTGTTATCTACCCACACTCCATTGAAAATGGAGTCAAAAATTCTCACAATTTCTAGTTTAAGTCTCCTAATTCTTATGGACTTTCTGAATCCAGCTCCTTGCTTTTGAGTCTCCATATATGCTGAATGCTCAATTTCTCTGTATTTTTTGTGGTTTGCTGCTCTTTATGGGAACTGCTTTCTTTTCATCCATTGGCACACCAGGCAGTACAGTATGGGGCCACAGCAGATATGCTGAACAGTGAGTGACTTATGGACTCATTGTCTCATGATATAGAACAAAACCACAAAACCTGCTTTATTCATTTGTTTCCACCTCTTGTGTCCAGTGTGTGCTTTTGGAGACATGCTCTGCTTTGCACTTGCTGACTTCTTCTTTTGTTTGGTTGATTCTTAGGAATGAGAGTTCTTACTCCACCTCTCCTGGAAGGCCAGAGGGCCTGAGCACCCAGCGAGATCTCTTTGAGGAGAGAGGGGAGGAGTACCTGAATGCTTATGAGAAGAAGGCTCAAGCAGACTTAGGCAGCTGCCTGCCTTCTCAGAGGATAGGCCAAGACCTTTTGTTTCAGCACCAGGAGAATGTACAGGAAACATGTCCTTCTAGCAACCGCCATGCAAACGTAAGGTGTTCGCCCCTAGAGCCTGACTTTATCCAAGCAGAGAAGAAGCCTGAATATAATGGCTGGGATATCAGCCATCATCAGAAATCCTCAGAGACTGCGGCAGAGATTGCTGAAGAAGTGTCCAGGGATGAACAGTCATTCAGTGCTGACCCATGGAAGAGAGAAGGAGCTAATACCAAACAACCTGTGGGAGAGACGACAGAGTGGGCTCCTGAGAACCGGAACACCAGTGGTCAGCATCAGGAGCAAATGGGGAGGACGCGGCGATCAGGCCCAATTAAAAAACCAGTGCTGAAAGCCCTCAAAGTAGAGGAGAAGGAAAAGGAGATGGAGAAGGTTAAGCTGGAGGGAGACGATACGTCACGCCCGCCAAAGGAAAAGGTGTCTGTTCATAAAATGGATAAGGAGTCAGACGATTCTGCAACCTTAGTGAACTCCACGCGCTATCTGCTGGATGACAAAGGTTCTTCCCAAGCCAGCCTTGCCCGAGAGGCTGAGAAATCCCAAGAGGAAGAAGAGGAAGAGGAGGAGGAGGAAGAGAAACAGGAAAGAACGTGGGAGAACAAGCTATCTAGAGAGTCAAACGATCTCCCTCCCACAAAAAGAAACAACTGGATCTTCATTGATGAGGAACAAGCCTTTGGTGGGAGAGGTCAAGGGCGTGGACGAGGGAGAGGGTTCAGAGAGTTCACTTTCAGGGGCCGTGGCACTGTTGTGGGCAGCAGGGGAGTCTATAACAACCAGCGGAGCAGCCGAGGGCGAGGGCTTCGGGAGTTCAACCCACCAGAGGACTTCCCTAGAGGCAAGCCCAGGCGCCGGATAGCAAGTGAGACGCACAGTGAAGGGTCAGAGTATGAGGAGCTCCCCAAGCGTCGCCGGCAGAGGGGCTCAGAAAACAGCAATGAAGGCTCTGTGCTGGACAGAGAGGAGAGCGATCTGAAAAAGGGAGACTTTAAAGAGTCATGGAGGTCCAACAAAATCTATTCAGATGATCACACTAGCCTTGACTCTAAGATGAGGGGCCCAAGAGCTTTTGGAAGATCGTTGCCACCAAGACTGAGCAACTCTGGCTATGGGAGAAGGGGTTTTATGGGTAAGGAGCCCCCTCAGTGGCAAGGCAGAAGTGGGGGAGCTGGATGGCAGGAGTACAGCCACACGTCTCCATCAGATGCTTTTGGGAGCAGGCAGCAGTCTGACAGGGAGTACATCCAAGATTCTTACAAGCACTCGGATTCCTTCTCGAGCCGGGTTTTTGAGGACAGTCATCTGGATGACAAAAGGCATTTTTTCCAGGAGGATTACTCAGCAGATCAGGAGAACATAGAGAACAGACCATTCAGGAGGCGGCGTCCCCCTCGCCAGGACAAGCCCCCCAGATTCAGGCGCCTCAGGCAAGAGAAGGAATCTGTTGGCCAGTGGAACCCTGAGGAAGGAGGCTCCAACCTGCTGCCCAGCCAGTGGACTGGAAGACCCAAGCTGACTACTGCAGAGAAGAACAGCATTTCAGGCAGGCGGTCTCCTGAACTGTCCTACCAGAACTCATCAGACCATGCCAACGAGGAGTGGGAGACGGCATCTGAAAGCAGTGATTTCAGCGAGCGACGGGAAAGGCGAGAGGGAGTTTCCGAGAGCGAGGGCCAGCTAGAGGGTGGTCTTGGGAGTGGCAGCTTGGGAGAGAAGAGGGAGCTAGCAAAGAGAAGCTTTTCCAGCCAAAGGCCACTTGTGGACAGGCAGAGCCGCAAGGCTGAGTCAGCAGGGTTTGTGGAGCAGTCTATCAGGACCGGCGTGGGAGCGGCTTCCCGATATGACAGCCAGCAGAATGGGACACTAATGAAAAACAAGAGGTAAAGCTGCATTGCTATGTACAGATGTCTATGATCAGATATGCAGATATTGGGGTAGTGGAGATTGTGGGCTGGATCGTGGTGGGAGCTATTGGCTGTGCCGCTTCCCATCTAGTGCGGGTATTTCCGGCATAGTTTACCAACCTTGTGGTGTTCAAGGGCTTCATGATGCCTTTGCTTCCATGCTGGGAGTCCAGCCTCATTCATGTTAATGACACATTACAGGCATGCCGTGTGCTACCTCTGAACTAATGCCCTTCTTTACTTTAGTTTCCTGCCAAGGCAGGTCTCTACTCTCTGCACTGTCCCTCACTAGAGGACTGGAAGGTTACAAAGGAAATCCTGTTCCTTAGCTCCAAACCTTCCTGTCCTACTCTTCCTACTATGGGTTCCCAGAGGAGTGTGGCAGAATACAGAAGTGAAGGTTGGGTTTTCCTGGGATGAGTTGATTTGACTTGTGCAAGTTGAACATCACTTACCTGGATTCCCAGTAGTGTGGTTGTGACATGGGAGCAATGTGTGACATTGCCAATCCTTGCTATGCCTGAACAAGAATTTTCTTAGGTGTTAATGGAGCCTGATGAATGCAAATCAGTGCAGTGAGTTCCTAGGCTGGTGGGAGGAATTTCTCCTGTGAATATTTTAGGATCATTCCAACACGAGGGATTAAGCATTTCCTTGCAACATCTTGTGAGGAATCTGATGTCTGACACTAGAAGGGACACTGGCTTAGCTGGACCTCGATTCTAGGTCAGTTTGACAGCTTCCTTGTTACTCTTTACTTTTTACAGGAGCTAAAAGGTGTTGTGCAGATGCACTCTATTGCATTTAAAGCACTGATATGTAGACAGTTTGTTCAGTGTTTTCTGTCCTCTTGTGACCCTTCTCCACCTCTTGAATGTGGTAATTGGCAGTCCTTTATCTGTGAATAAAGGAGAGAAGAGCTGAGTATCTGGAACGATGCATGCAGGGGAAAGGGAAAGTGGAGAAGGGGGAGGCGGTTTTTCCTTCAGTTGTGCCTCTTATCTTGTGAGTTGAACTCTGAGGGGTGATAAGTGAGTGATGAGGATGATGTATGAATGGTGGCTGAAGAGAAGAAAAATTCCAGGCTAGGGAAAAAAATGGTGCAGTCCTTTTTCGGACTCTCTGCATCTCCCTTCCCTTCACCTGATACATGTCGGGAATGTTTGTTCACTGTAAAGAGAAGGAGGGGAACTACGAAAGCAATGTTATAGGAGGGTAGAAGACACCAATATGAAAGCACTGAGCCTTTCCTGTGGGGAGAAGCTAGGCTATTAGCTTTGTGTGTGTATTGGGGGGGGGGCAGCATGTTGTTTAACTCATGGCTACAGGTATCATTCTGGTCATATTCTGCTTCTCCAGAAACAACCTTGTAATGGGCTGTGTGCTGAGAATTAATACCTGCTTCAGTTAAGTAGAGGCTGGAGAAGAAGGAGGTGCAATTAGAAACCTGTCAAGGAGAGTATAACCAATTTGTTTTCCTTTTACTTCTACTCATCTTCTGGCAACAAATCTATTTTTTTTTCTTCCCTTGCAGATCTCCGGAAGAAGGAGGGGGTCTTGGCAACACCAATGGTGGGAGCAGCCACTCCATTTACAGCCTAGACAGGGCCTCCCATGCCAACGGAGAGAGTGCTGAGGGGCCGGGTAAAAAACTAGAGAAGGAGCCCAAATCCACTGCCCAGAGAGCAAGCGAAAAGGGAGAAGCCTTGTCACAGTTTGAACTGAGTTATGGAGGCAAGTGTCTCATTTCATTTGTTTCCTTAAAGGGATAACATGTTGTGGCTTACCTTGAACCAGGCTGATTCAGTCCAGTGCAACTTCAAATATCAAATTAGATTATTTTCTATTTGTGTATACAAACAAGAGAATTCTATTGCAGCTAAGTAGGGAAAATACCGTGGGAAGCAAAGGCAGTTTCAAATTTTAAACCCAAGCTTTGAACCAGATCTGACAAAGAAGTCTCTCTAATATTTCTTTCATAGAGAATCTGGTGTTAGGGAGAAATGAGTTTATTCTCTATTTCTGTGTAAGATGTTAAGATATTTTGGACTTGAAGCTTATGTAGTGGAAAAGAAGCTGAAAGAGCATCCAGATAGGGAATTGTAGTCTGAGTTCATGTCTGAGAAGCAAGAAAAAAGTAGCTGTGAAACCGTCTCCTCTTTCCATTAGGCCCTGACCCTCTTTTTTGCCATTTGTAGAACTGAAGTTTTACATTCAAAAGTGATGGGTGTGTTTTCAAAAGTGCCTATGTCTGTTTTGTCCTTGCTGATGTTTGGAAAGGTTTGAATTTTGTTTCCACTGATAACACACCTGAAGTTACTTGAGTTACCACATGGCTTGTGTTCCCAAGCTCTCCCAGCTGGAGCATGCCCTTAGAGGAAAGCAAGGCCTTGGAGGCTTTCAAAGCTTAGTTGCAGAGCTGCTGGCTGAAGTTGTTTATTTGTAGCATGCATCTTATTTGGAATACACTCTTCAAAATAATACAGTTATAAAGCCTTATATGTATGTACACATGCACATTTTTTTCTCCATCTTTCTCCACTTTGTTCAGGTGCCATCATTGATAATCGGGTTTCAAACACAGCAGAAGAGAATGAAGTGGGCTCGATGGCAGGGGAAGGCTTTATTGAGGTTCTTACTAAAAAGCAGCGTCGTTTGCTGGAAGAGGAAAGAAGGAAGAAAGAACAAGCTGCTCAGGTGAGGAGTGGGAGGCATAAAAGGCTTAGCCTTACCTACAGTTTGGGCTGCAGTCAGGGAAGGGTACAGGCCCCTAAAAGTACTTGGATGAACAGAAACACGCAGTTGGTCAAAGCGGGGCTGCTCCTGTATTAGGCCCAGGAAATGTTTTGTGGCTCTGATAGGTGGAGGCAGTTAGTCTGATAAAGATGGTTAGTGGATTTCTGGCTGATGTGCTTGTTTTCTAGCAGAAGTGTTAAATGTGAGTTTGGGGAAGGCTTTCTGAAGTGATGTCTTATCCAGAGCAATTTGGCACACTTAGCCTGTTGCTGGCTGGTTGTAGTTGATGGTCCGGTATGGGGCAGCAGTGGAGCATTTCTCCATTCTCTTGCTCTGTCAGTGACATACTGCTAGAACAGGAGATGGTAGCTTTCCTGTAGGACCTTGTCATGTTTGTGGCTGAGCACTTCACCAAAAAGGAACTAATAAACTAGAGGAAGCTCTGACAATTTGTGTTGTTCATAATACGATAAAGGAGTTGATTTACAAGAAGATATTTAAGACTACTATATGCATAGCTTTGTTAAATGATGATTAGAAGGGGATGGAAATACTGGTGTATAGGTACTAGAAGACTAAATTCTGGAGGAATGACAGTAGTTTGGTATAAAAGAAGATGTAATGAGACATGGAGGACTAAACACAGATGAAAAGCATCACTGGGAAATGTCTCTTGACAGCGAAGGCTTGTAGTGGCAGAGTGAATCTCATAAACAAAGTTATAAAAGCCTAGCTGCTTGGTATCTTTAAGATTGCACTGAAGACAGCTTGTGAACGGGCAGTGGGGAGTCTTGCAATTGCAGAAAGATGTGCTTCTTTCTCTCTTCAGTTCTTGGCTCTGTGAAATAGCCATCTCTCTGTATTATGAAATTATGAATTAATCTTACTTTACCTGGAATGCAGGGGAGAAATTAAGCAGAAGCAAATCTGATACAGTGTTAATTTTACTTTGCTTCATTTCCTGCCTCCCCCCGGTCTGCTGATGATGATGCCAGCTTTCTTCACATTCCTATTAGATTGAGGGAACTTCACAACATAGCCACAGAGCCCATTTAAAAGAAAGAAAGAAAAGGATGGGTGGGAGGCTTTATTTCCTCTATACAACTTTGTAACTTTAGTTGGAGGCTTTTCTAATGACAGCGTTTAGAAATCCAGGGATCCAGCTTGCCAGGAGCAGGTCATACTAACCTAGTTTAGCTGCAGGGTTTATGGCTTGTGCCTTTTTTCTCTCAGGCACCAGCTAAGGCCCGTGTCCTTCAGTCTCGCATTCCTCCTCGATTTGCTAAGAAGCAGAACAGCATATGCTTGGAGCAAAATGATGTAACAGTGTCTGGAAACAGCCTGGGTACAGAGATCTGGGAGAGCAACAGCCCAGGTAAGTTTGGGTCTGTCTGCTCTAGAGTGTTTCACATGGATGAGGAGTCCTCTGGCACACAGAGGGAGGATGAGGTGTCTGCACTTAAGGGGAGAGAGTCTTCCCTTGTCTAATGCTGGAAATGGGAAGGGAGCTAGCAGACATCTGGGGTTGTGCCTGCTGGAAACAGTACTGTTCAATCTTCCTCCTCGTTTTAACCATGTAACTTTCCTAGTCTATTCCCTAGGTTTTTTTTTTTTTTTTTTTTTTTTTTTTTTTTTTTTTTTTTTTAAGATCAAGATCCTAAATGCCATCTTCTAGGCCTATTGCTAGGTTTACTTTAGCTATTTTTACTTTCGTCTGTTTTCTCATCCTCTAGCACTGAATAGTTAGTTTCTCACTTCTTTCTGTCTCTGCTCTTTCTTTCTTCTGTTGTCTTCATGTTCCGTAAGAAATCTCTCTTCTTTGCCCTCTCCCTTCCCCCTCCCCGTACCCTGTCTTCTCTGTGTTGCATCATTTCTCAGCTGATGGGGGAGCACTAGCTTTCTGAGGTAGTAAAAGTATCCTGTCTCATGTCCTTAAAGAGAGAATGAATTATATGTAATACTCATAGTGTACAAGGTGTGCTCACAATTCTGTTTCAAGCATCCGAACCCTGCCCTCCCTTCTCTTCCAGCCCTTTCCGTTCAGTCCCCTGGCAGTGATTCCTGGAGCAAGCCTGTAAATGCCTTTAATGGTACTGAATCTAGTTCCGCTGAGGTAGGTGGCACTTAATCCGCCATTCAGGTATTTTTTGTGTAAAATATTAATGTAGGTGGCTCATGCTTCTCATTGCTCCAACTGTGCTTAGCAACTCTGCCAGCTCTGCTTGTGCAATTTTAAACTGGCTGTCTGCAGTTCTGATTTCAGCTTCATGCTGCTCTGACCTAGAGGGCCAAATGCTGCTTGCTTTTTTACCTGTTAGTATAAATCTGCAGCAACTGTGTTGCAGAGCTACTCCAGGATTATGCTCTTAACTGTGAGCAGAGTGTAGTCCAGGATAGCGGAATCCTGTAGATCATGTTTGTGCCTCATGCCTGCGAACAGTGTGTAGTTGTAGCCTTGGCATGGGGGAGGAGGGGGCAGAGAAGTCCCTGAATGCTTCACCTCTTGAGACCGGAGTTCAAATCTGGTTTGGGTCACAAGTGAAATGAGTTTGGCAATCTCAACCTAGCTGCCATGTGGGGCACTTTTCCTGTATTTTAAAGCCACAGTGGGGCTGGCACAATGGTTAGGCCATCTGAGTTGCATAGAGCTAATGCAGCAGGCAAAGTGTGCTGCAGGTCAGGCCCAACTCCTTTGCAGTTACCTGATAGTGATAAAAGGGGACGTGGTCTTGCTGGTCTTTTTCCTTCTTTGTGGAGCTGGGTCGAAGTCTGGGGCTTTAACACATTTCGTGCTTTGCATAGCAGGGTTTTAAAGGCAGCCAGGGGGATAGTGGCATTGACTTGAGCGCGGAGTCTCGGGAATCCTCCGCTACCTCCTCTCAGCGCAGTTCTCCATATGGCACCCTCAAACCAGAGGAAATGAATGGGGCTGGCCTGGTGGACCCAAAGCCCGACTGCCAGAAGGAGCAAGTTCAGAAGCAATCTGATAAAAAGGTAATCTGGATTTGCAGCCAAGCCAGAGCACGTAGTGAGAGATCTTATGAAGTGGTTCTGTTGTTCTTGATAGCATTTTTAAGGCTAGAGATTGGGTTATTCAGACGTTGTTTCTCAGCCTCTCTGCTTTCCTGTTAAGGATTCAGATCAAGGCTCAGGACAGAACAAGGAACACAAGCCTGGACCAATCGGCAACGAACGCTCCTTGAAAAACAGAAAGGGTTCGGAGGGAACGGAACGGCTGGAAGGGAATATTCCCCCTGTTAATGGGGTGGAAATTCACGTGGATTCTGTACTTCCTGTCCCACCCATTGAATTTGGAGTAAATCCTAAAGTGAGGATTGCATTTAATTTTATCTTCTTGGTGATTTGAGCTTGTCGAGATGTGAAAGGTAGTTTGAGACAGGATTATTTAGGGGAAGCTTCCGGCATGTGCACTGTAGATTTGCCTTATAGATTTCATTACTGACACAAACCAGGTACTCAAGATGTCTTGGCAGATATGTATTGCTGTCTTGGAAATACTGTCCAAAGGACCAGCTGGGGTGGTAACATAGTAAAGGACAAAATTACAGCCTTGTAAGCCTGTGTGTGCCCCTGGGGGTTGCCAGCTGCTGAGTGCTGAGAAGTATCTTGTTCTCTTCCAGCAAGGCTTATCAGAATACAGTCTTTTTTTTTCTAGTGTCATGATTCAGGCTAGAGTCATTAACCATGAGAAGCTGGTACATGGCCCTCCGGCCTGGATTTGAATGGCATGTGTTGTGCTTTTTCAGGACTCTGACTTTAGTTTGCCACCTGGTTCTGCCTCTGGCACTGCAGCTAACCCTGTCACCAAACTGCAGGATGCCTTGGCCAGTAATGTAAGTTTGTTTCGGTTTTGGTTTTTGGTTGTGGTGGTGGTTGTTGTTGGGTGGAGGGTTTTGGAGGGGGAGAGGGGGAAATATATTTTGTTTGTTTGTTTTTTTGGCCTTGATTCATCTGCATCTCTCCTTGGTTAAAGCTCAGACGTTTCCAAGCAGAGCAAACGTGTATCTTTGTGGTTGACTTCACACTTAGTGCTTAGGCATCATACCTGGCTAAAATCGTTATTGGAAATCTGTACCTCAGAGGTACCTTGATAAAATGAGCCTTATCTCAAAAGTGATACAGATAAGGTGACTCCATTATCATTCAGTGACCTGTGTAAAGCAAGAAGTTTAGCAGATTTCTTGAGCTCACCAGTCTCCTCTGAGATGCAAGGCCAGAGGAGAGTGCTGGTAATGGATGTGGTACAGATACAGGCATTTCAGGCCCAAACTGCCAGCATCCTCAGAAGATCTCACCTGCTACAGTAAGGCAGAGGGCCTGTTAAACTGGGCCCTTACAAAGGTTTCCAGCTTGTTTCAGTCACTAAGTGTTTTGTTATTATATTAAAAAGAGTGTACACATTGAAAGCCCAACTTGCAGCTCAGTTGTGGACAGTGATGAGAGAATCTCAGAAAGCTTCTTTTGAAATGTCTTGGGCTTCTAGATTTTCTGGAGAGGTCCTAAGGAGTCTTTCTCTTTGAAAGTGCAAATATTCTCTGAAATTCCTGTAAAGTCTAAGTATGGAAGGGGGAAAACGCTTCTGCAGACTGGAGTTACTAGATGAAATTGATACTTAGGTGGAAGCTGCTGTAACTCGCAGGACACGAGGGGTGTCATTGCACTACCAGAACTTCCTTTATCCCAACAGTGGAACTGATCATGGTTTGATGCTTAGATACTTAACTCCTACAGTGCCACAAAAGATTGAATCCTTTGAGATGTAGTTACTAGAGTTGCCTACTGAGACCCTGTTAGCCTTGGTATCTTTTGGAATTCTTGTAAGAGTTATAAAGTATTCACCACTTACCAATCCCCCTTTCAGGCAGGGCTAACGCAATCCATTCCCATTCTACGAAGAGATCATCACCTCCAGAGATGCATTGGCCTCAACCCAATGTCCTTCCCCACCGCAGACCTTACTCTTAAGGTAAGTAAGCTGTTATGTGAGCTTAATGCTAGTTATCTGGTCGACCTGAGTAACAACGTAAAGAAGAGATCCTTCTCAGAGGGACTTGTTAGGCACTTGCTGAATCTTTAATTGTGTAAAAATTAAGAGTATATGATACTCAAAATGGGTGGAATGGGATGTTTTTGTCTATCCTGGATGTGAAGTCCTCAATAACTGTGGAACGAGTGTGGCAGGATTTCCTGCTACAGGGGCTGTCTCAGTGGCTGAGTGTGCTGACAGGTCAGTGATCCTAGGTGCTTTGCTGTCCCTGACAGTTCTAGGATGGGAAAGCCTCAGCAAATGCCAAAAGGGATTGTTTTTTGTGATGGATGCTTGCCTATTGGGAATTGATGTGAAACCTCCTGACCTGAGACGTGCCAGCTTTCAGCTGTGACTAGCCCAAGTTGGACTTGAACTGACAGTTTACAGATGAGCAGCTCTAGGCCTCCGTATTTTCCTCCCCATTTGAACTGTCTGTAGTTATTGCCCTTCGTTTCCATAGATGGAGTCTGCTCGTAAGGCCTGGGAAAACTCTCCTAGTTTACCAGAACAGAACTCTCCAGGAGGCGCAGGCTCAGGCATCCAGCCTCCTTCCAGTGTCGGAGCTTCCAACGGTGTCAGCTACAGCTCTTTTGGCGGTGTTTCTATGCCTCCTATGCCTGTGGCATCCGTAGCACCTTCTGCATCTATTCCAGGTACCTGCAAACTGCAGCAGCAGTATTTGCATTGTCTGGTTGGTGCATCTACTCTCTCCTGTGAATCCTCCTTGGATTCTCATAGATGACAGCATGGTGGAAAGAGCCTCCATGTAAAGTATCATGACTGGTTGGTATTTAACAGATCCTTAAAAAATTTTAGACAGGACAGAAGGGGACCACTTCCACTATTTGGAGACTATTACTTGAATTTTATTGTTACAATCTCAGCACGAGGCTCGCTTTTTACTTTTGGATGTATCTATACCTGTGCAGTGGCCAGGCTCTGTGTTGTCTCAATAGATCCAGCTGACCCTTCACTGAGCGCTCAGTAGGATAGAAGGGAATTGAAGTAATCTATGGCTGAGAGACTTCAACAATACTGGCATTAACATCAACTATTTCTGTATCCATTTTGCTATTTGAGACTTCTCTGTATGTCACAGGTTTTATTGTATGTCACAGTACTTTCTGCTTTTTTCCTTGTCATAACAATAACTTGTTTTCAGTGATAAATGTTTGTATAATTCTGGGAGCTGGAGAATTGCTGCCGTCCTTAAATTATAGAGGGCAAATTTAAGCTCAGTCAGGTTAGATGATGTGTGTAATCAGGAGCATTTGGGATGAGGAAAGAAAATGCATCTGGATTCCTTGATTCTCAGGTCCCAATGGATCCCTCATGCATTGCCCTTCTCTCAGCTGGAGAATGGAGCAGAATATATTGGGCAGAAGTGATAATAAGCGGGTAGCTGGGGGGACTGCTTACCTCATTTCCGCTTGGAAAACAAACTGTTTCCAAGCCAGGTGATTTTTTCTAGCCCTCCCTCCATTTTGTCTTGTGCTTCAGATCTGTGCAGAACCACAGGAGTGGCATAGCACTTTCTTCTTGGTGCCCCCTCTTGGGTTAGCTGTGGCTCTTAGATCTCTCATGTGAAGGTCTCAAGCCCCATGTTTGCTCTTGCCTTCCCTTCTAGTTGTAAAGCAGTGCAGGTTTGCAGATATAGAAGCAGCTTGGAGTACAGCCCACTAACTTCTGAACTGCCAGTCTCTTGTGACTGCTGTGGAAAAAGGAAAAATGAGTTTACGTTTAGCCTCTTACAGTAGCAGGCTTGCCAAAGCATGCTCCTCTGGGGCATAGGGACTGAAAAGTAACGATAACTTTCTATATATTGGGCTTCTGACTTGGTATGTGGACTTGTAAACTTTACTGGCTATTCTGAATCGCTGTTATATGTCTGTGTTGACTTCCTGAGCTGGTAGCTAAGAGATGGGAAATAGGCTTGACTGACCTTCAGGTCTGTGTGCAGGGTACCTTGTCTGTGTCCATGTTCCCCCTCTTCTCTCCCCCACTCTGGTATCTTGAATTATAGCCTGGCTTTTATGATGTTTAGGTAATCATATTCCACCCCTGTATCTGGATGGCCATGTGTTTGCAAGTCAGCCCCGCCTGGTTCCTCAGACAATACCTCAGCAGCAAAGCTACCAACAGGTAAAGGAGAAAAGCAACTGGCTAATGGTTTTTCAAGAAGTCTTCAGGGTGATATTTAAGGAATGGGGAGTTGTTTATTTCTCTGAAAGCCCAAAAGAGCTTAGAGGTGGCTCCCCTCAGATTCCTTGAATGCTTCTGCTCCGTGACTGTCACAGGTTAATGAAACTGAAGGGAGGGAATGGCATTCTTCTTTTGCACTGATGCGGTTGGACTAGGTTTAACTGAAGAAGATGCTGAGAAGTCTGGGTGAGGTAGAGTGACTTTCTATAAATTTCCCAACCAAACAACAGTGGTGGGCAGTCTTAGTAGTCTTAGTAAATAGGCTACTAAAACTTGATAACATTGGGAAGAACCGCTTTGGGGTAAGAGCACAGGCAAATGAGAGCTGGGATCATCAGTGCCAGTAAAGGGTCTGTTCTCTGTGTGGAGTGTGGGATGAACACCCCAGGAGTGTCCATTCAACACTTCTTGCAGGCATCAGTCTCTCTTCTGTGAGTGCTTATGCAGTTGCTTCCCCAGCCAATGTTTTGCTGTTTTGTGGAATGAGGCAGTGGCTGGATAAAACTGCAGTGTAGGTAATTCTCATGGCAGATTGACTGGCTGAGGAAACGGATGGGTTTTTAACAGCCTGGGATAGTTTCTTGCTGCTTTACCTCTGTCATCTTGATTTCTTCTACAGGCTGCTGCTGCTCAGCAAATTCCCATTTCCCTCCACACATCCTTACAAGCCCAAGCTCAGCTTGGGCTGAGAGGTGGCCTGCCTGTTTCCCAGTCCCAGGAGATCTACAGCTCCATACAGCCCTTCAGGTAACTACCTCCTGTTTTTCATTTTCGTGTAGTCCAAACCTTTATGTTCCAAATGGCCAGGTCCATAGATCAGATACTCCCCACTCCTCTTCTCCTTTTGCTGATACTCTGTTTCTTTCTCCTCTTAATATTGCCAGGGAGGAGAGTGAGGGTGTCAGATCACACGAGGCTCTTTCTAGGTTGCTTCTTCATGGGGCGATGGCAAAGCCCATCTTTGGAAAACCACATTCAGTAGCAATGCTTACCCTCTCAAAGGGGAAAGAATCCAGAAAGGAGAGGTTTATGGTGTGGAAAGTAAACTTTCTAATGAGAGACCCAGAGCTTAGATCTTACTATATTTGACTTACCACTGGGGAGAAGGTTGACAGTTTGAACAGAGGCGAGTACCTGCATAGGGAGTTTAAGGAAGTTCTTTTTTATTGGATATAAACTACAAGACAAGACTAGAATAAATGACAGCACTCTTGGAGAAATGAGTAAGATTCAAATTAGAAATCAACACAAGTATCATAACAATGAGAGTATCTGGCCACAGGAGCTGCTTACTAAAGTCAAAGGAGTGAAGCACCCACTTTAGAGTAAAATAGAATGCTGCAGTTGAGGCACATGCTGTTCAGCTGGCTGTGGGACTCAGTACTCACTTTCCTGCATGAGATGAGTGATCAGAATAGTTCTTGTAGGCCTCAAAAATCTAAATATTGAGACTCTAAAAGCTTACTTTTTTTTGTTTGTGCTAAAGCCAACTGAATCTTTAATTTCCAATTTCTTTTCCACTTGCAAAATTGCTATAGATTTCTGTTAACCTGGATCCTTCCTTACTACGAATCCAAAGTCTGTTGTGTGGGATATTGGAATTTAAATGTCAGTAGGACACATCATTCTGTTGACTACTCCTCGTGCAAGGACATGGTTATAAGGCCTTAAAAATGGAAATAAAAGAATATAAAACCCTACAACAAAAATGGAAAGTGATGCTGAAGCTTTTGTCTAAACTATCAATTTAGTAGGTGTTCTGTCTGAGAACTGCTTGCTGACTACAGGCCAGATACAGCTTGGGTGTGTGTGTGTGTGTAGCCTCCAAAGGTTTACTGCATAATGACATAGACATGGTTTTTTTTTGTTTGTTTTTTTTTTTTCTTCCCCAGGTCTCAGGTGTATATGCACCCCAGTCTGTCTCAACCCAGCACCATGGTCCTGACAGGAGGTACGGCTCTAAAGCCTCCATATTCCGCCTTCCCAGGCATGCAGCCCTTGGAGGTGGTAAAACCCCAGTCTGGGTCCCCCTATCAGCCAATGAATGGAAGTCAGACGCTGGTTTATGAAGGCCAAATAAACCAGGCAGCTGGTATAGGAGCCTCCCAGATGATGGACTCTCAGCTCACACAGGTGAGGAGCAGGGATTACAAGGTGTCCCCTTGTGCAGGGCCATTCACAACCACTTCTTTTTGAAAATATGTTGAAACTGGTACTTATGATGAGTCATGTATTTGCATGACTCAAAATTTTTGTAAAGAGGCAAAAGACTCTCTGAGAGTCTTTGTTCTATGACCCATTGTTTCAAACATGCAGCACCTTACTTAATAAGATTCTTGCTAATTACTTGTCTGTCTCTACTGAGATGACATTTTGTTATGAATATGTTCTCTCCTCTCAGTATAGTCGTTTAATGCATGATCAAAACCTGCAGTGCTTCCGGAATAGGAGGGCACGATACTGTTGTGATAGTTGTCCTAAAGTTGTCACCTCCGAGAGCTAAATCTTTATCTCCTCAAGATTTAACTCAGCTTCCAGGGTATTGATGACCTTTCAATTAAAGCTCATCTGTATCCTCAATTTATTGAGTATCTAGGTCTTGTTAACAATTTCTGCTGGTATATTTGCCAGTGACTTAACAGGAGTTTCACTGTGTGTCTTGGTACAGTACAAAGTTTTGTAAAGCATGGGTTGGAGACATGAATCCTGCTGTCAGAGTAGCTCTGTTCATGCGTGTGCTGAGAAATCTGTTTTGTTTCTCTGGATGAGCATGCTAGTTTTATTAAATTCAGCTTATATTTTGGGGAACATGATAAATCTGGGGGAATTACTTTTTTAAATAAAGAAGCAAGAACATAATCATTTATTTTTTATTTAAAGAGGAACTTTCCTGTTGTGACTGACTTAACAAAGAAAATAGCTGAGAAAAACAGAGAATAACTATTAACTATTTGAAGAGATGTTTTATCTATCATAAGCTGGTAACTTAGTCTCTCATGCATGGCTCACCTGGCAAAGCCTTAAATTTTTAATCACAAAGTGGTGTTACAGAAGCTCTAAAATACAAATATTGTGAGGACAGCCAGATCAAGTCAAAGGGAGCAAGAGGCCATTAAATCCTGACCATTTTTTAGTTGCTATTAATCTCTACTATCGTCAGTTCAAACCTTATTGCAGAACACAGAGCTGAGATCACCATCACTTTCTCTAGGGGTCCATTTCCCAAAATGCATTGTCATAAAAGTATAGCAGATTTCTTGGTTTGGGTATCGAGGTGCAAACAAAACATAAGCTATCTTGACAGTGCCATCACCACAAGAGAGCTCATCCATCCAGCGAGTGTAAGGAAGACTGAAGAACTGGGTGGAGGTTTCAGGCAAGAAGAAAAGACCATTCTTGAGTACAGTTGTGTTAAATCATTGCCACATTAAAAGACCAGCTGATAGGGTGTTGGCAACACTATCAGAATATGCATTTCATTTTGAAAGTCACTCTTTAATTTATGTTTATTCTATGCCTTATTGCACTGCTTTTAAAACTCCTTTTAGTAATGCTGTGCTTCCAGGATATTAGGAGGGAGCGTGTCAAACCCAACACTGCTATTAACTAGTAAATATATGTACTTTTCTCACAGCTAACAATGCCTGTGCCTGGCTCCCAGCTTCCTCTGCCACGCTATGGCTCTGGCCAGCAGCCCCTGATTCTACCACAGTCCATCCAGCTTCCTCAGGGGCAGAACCTGTCTGTAGGAGCTCCCCGAAGAATCCTCCCTCCTGGATCTCAGCCTTCTGTTCTTGCTACCAGCAGGGAGGTAAGGATGATCTTCCACATGCTCATCTTGGCATTCATTAACCCCTCCCCTCACACTGAAGTTTCATTCTTGACCCCACCTGTTAAAGGGGAGATTGGCTTGTTGGGTATCCTTAAATATCAAAGCCAAGGATTAGTGTTAAAGTGAAGGAGCCCTTTTCCTCTTGCCTCCAAAGTGCAGGCCAGCAGTCCTTCAGGTTTTGCTGCTGCTCGTCATTCTGTTTCCAGGGAGCCACATCCTGCCTTGATCCAGTTTGGAGTCTCCAGTTTTATTACATGTTTACGCAGGTTTCTCCAGAATGCTTGAGGGGTGGTGAGCTCCAGATGCAGTTGGAATACTGCCCAGATATTTCACACTGTTGTGAAGCTTGTCCGTTTGAGTAGGTATATTAATGTCATGTCTGGTTTGATGGATTCGTACCATAAGTTTGTCTATTCTAGGGGAGAGAGCACAGCAATTAACTTCCAGGTTCTAGATTTGCTTGTGCTGCTGGCTTGTTGATTTAATACAAACAGACCATTACACTTATAAGCCCCATTTTCTTCCACTTGAAAAATGTTTCTTCTTTTAATGGGCATGATGGGTAGAAGGGCAAAGATTTGACTTAAAAGTTTATTTGAGGTAATGGGTAATCTGTGAGTCTGTGAAAGATAATATGTTCTCACTAATTTTCCTCTGTAGTCCTCCCAGATGGAAATGAAAGGGTTTCATTTCTCCGATGGTAAACAGAGTATGTCCTCTGGAGGGTCTGTACCATCACCACATACATACAGGTAAAATACTGAAAAAACTTAGCCTCCTCAGTCAGACTGTGGAAGAAACAGTCTTTGCCATTTGCAGTGACATGATGCACGCGTCATCCCTCTACAAGATCTGCTTGGCTTTTCACATGTGGAATGTGCTTATGATAGTCCATATACTTTTATGAAAGTGTATCATCACGATTTTGTGTTTGTGTAGGAACTTTGACTTTCCTCTTTGTGCCTGGGGGAAGTGTATGAAGTTACTTATTTTCTGTGCCTTAAGGGCAAATTGGAATTGGAATGTGCTCTTGCCTGTTCTTTGTCGAGGTAGAAAAATTGGAGATTATTGAGTAATGTTTTAGTTCCTGCAGATATGAAGATGAGAGGGGCTGTCTAGATAGTTGAAAGCTTTAGGCCACTGAGCCTTTTGAGGTTTGCAGTTGCTTTATTTTTTCTTCCTAACTAACCCATGTGTTGTCTGTTGGGCTGGGGAGCTCACTAGTCCTCACAGTAAAAACTCAAGATGTGTCTACTACTGCTTTGTGCTGTCTTTTTTTTTTTTTCCCCTCTCCTTTTCACGTGTGAATAAGGTTCTTGTTCCATTGTAGAATTTACTCCATGAATATTGTCGACTCTTCGATTTCCAGGCCTAGCTCTGCCAGCCCAAGTGGGAAGCCATCTGGACCAGCAGTTAGCATGGGCTCCGTGCAAGGACACTATGTACAACAGGTAACAAATGTCAGTACTCTTTGACCCAATAGTATCTGCTCTTTTGTACCATCATGTTTCTGTCTTATACTTTAAAGGGTGGCAGAAAGACCTGTGTACCAGAACTATACATGGGAGGTGTTTTCCTTGTGGGGAGGGAGAGTGAGTTTGTGTATGTGGGTGGATGTTACACTGAGCCAAAGAGTAATGCTGTCTGATTCGAGCTCAGGAGAGATTAGAGGATTACCTGTGTTACATTGCTTGTTACACTGCTTATGTTATTTGCTGTTGAGGTTTGTATGGGTTCTTTGCATTGTCAAGCTTGTGAGTCACTTTGAGATCCTTATGTGTGAGATGTTTTAGGCAGTAAAGTGTGACAGAACAGAGGGAGTACCTGAATTCTGGAGCAAGTGTGGTGTCTTACGTGAATGGTGATCATGGTCTGTTTTTTATATCTGACTAGAGGTCTCTGTGCTAGCTAATGCTTTGTTTCTCTATGTCAAAAGGCAAAGCAACGGGTGGATGAAACTAAAGCCAATCTGGGAGCAGTAAAGCTGCAAGAAACAGCCTCCACGAACCAGATGAAGCCAGTGCGCACAGGAGCAATCAAACCTCAGGCAGTAAAAGTGGAGGAAAGCAAGGCGTAGGAGCACCTCTGGTGCCCAGCTGGTTCTGCTGGCTGAGAGGCACTACAGCTTAGACTGGACCCCACTGGATCTCCTGAAAATCTCACCAGATCTACTTCCCACCCCACATTGACTGATTACAGTGACATCATCCAAGCCCCTCTCCCAACAAAGCAGTTTGAAACAGTGGATACGACATTGACTTGCTTGCTTTAAAACAAACCAACCAAGCCCCATGTGACTTTTAAGTGGCTCTAGCCATTTCTCCCCCGCCTCATCCACAGGTAGCTGTGATAGCTCACTTGGCAAAGCCCATCCTTCTCCTTCCCTACTTCTGTCTCAGCGGAGTGGCAACTGGGGGAGAGGGGTTAGTTTGAGGTTTTTCATTTTAAAGGCAGCTGAGGTTTTTAAGAAAAAAAAAGCTATATCTTTGTTTATAGCAGAACTTTTATATGTTCTCTCATTTTTTCCCCTTTCTGCCTCCCACCTTCCTTCCAGAAAAGAATTCCCTTCAACTAAAATATTCTGACAGAACTCCGCTTAGTTTTGTATATGGTTCTGTGCTACTTCAAGAATCACAGCTCTTCTAAACTGAGTTGATTTGAGTATATTTTCCCCACATGATTTAGCCTTTCAGGTTACTTGATTAAGAGAAATACAGGACAGTTAAGGCATTCATTTTTCAGTATTTTTGTTTCAAGCTAGAAGCAGTGCTTGCATTAGAAGTAAATGTGTACTAAAGGTATATTGTAAATCAGTGCATTACTCTTGAAATTTGCACCACTTTAATTGTAGCTTTGGGGTGCCTTGTGCACAACAAAATGTGACATTTTCGTTTTAAGAAAAAACACCGAATTTCTGTTGCAAGCTTATCTGAATCTAGTTTTGTTGTGGGTTTGGGATTTTTTTTAGTGACTGTCAAACATGCAGCAAAATGTAAATCATAGATTTACAAAATGTAAACTCTGTTAAGAAACATCTCCTCACCTCACATGGGTCAGAAGAGTTGGCTAGAGCCAACGGGTCTGTATGGACTACTTTTTGTAGTTGTGATGTTCTCTTATGCTCCCTACCTTGGCCGCTACAATTCTTTGCGTCTCCTGAGACTAGTTCTGTATTGTGTTCCTCCCTTGGGGCTGCTCTCCTAAGCTTTGCTCTTCTCCTTTTTTTCCAAGGTCTTGCTTTCTGCTCCTCTTTCTAATTCGCAGCCTCTTGTAAAACTTGCATAGAAACGCATCAGTAAGGGAGCTCCTCTGCAAAGCAGCCATTTTAGCATACGAAGAAGCTCCTTTTTTTGTGTTGGAAGCACATGGTTACAGAGGCAGTTTGGAATCATCCTTTTGTTCTTTCCCAGATGAACAGCAAAGGGTTCTTTCCTTTTGGTGCAGTTGCATATAGTGTGTATACAGCATTGCCATCTTATGCTTTCTCAACAATATTTGATGCTATACGAAAGGAAGGTCCTGGGGGAGGGGACTGGGTTTTATTTCTTTGGTTGTTTGGTTTCGAGATATGTGTGTGTAGATTTTTAGGATGGACTTACAAGTTCTTGAAAGTGCTTGGAGTCCTTCAGCTGAAAGTAGTCCTAAGCAAACTCAGCTACTTTCAGCTAACTTGATTTGTGTTGTTTAGCTCTTTCAAATCATAAAGTAGGCTGGTCACTCTGGAATGAGGGAAGGAAAACTTCATTTCTGCAGTAGATGATAGCTTGCTAATTGTCTGTCCCATCTGCCTCTGCTAGATGGCAGCAAGTCATTTGTTGGTGGTTCCAAAGAAGATATTTTGAACAAAGAATGTATTTGGGAAAGGATCTGAAAGGTGTTTTTGTTACTTTGCTTTTTTCCCCTTTCTGGGAAAGATCCTTCATAACTTTTAGAGATGTATTTGAAGTTTTAAGCTAGGTATAAATAAGAATGTTTATACAATAGCTTTAAAAAGAGCTTAGAAACCTAAACTAACTTAGACATAGTAACGTCCCCTCTCCACAGGTGTCCCCATTGCGCATGGCAGAGAACCCAAAGGGAAAGGGATAGGATGGTACTTTTAAGAAAAATAAAAGCTCTTTTTCCTCTCTCTTGTTTTGTGGATTTTTAACTTCAGAGCAGGGTGTGCCAGTATCTCTCTAGCATCCTCCAAAGTACAGGGTTTAAGATTCAGCAAGATGTATTTCCCCAGCCTTCAGACATCTCCCAGACCAGCCTCCTCATCTGCTAGGCCTGCTCCCAAGATTTTCCAAAGATTGCTCCATCAGGAAGTCATCCCACTTTCTTTTCTTCCTTGGAATATCATGAACAATAGAATTGTCTTTTTTTACTTTGTTATCTTTCTGCCCAGCTGGCCCTAGCTAATACTAGCCCAGAATCTAACTGTAATGGCTACAGAGACTTTTCCAAGCCCACCCCATCTCTTCCCTACCCCTAGACACACTACTTAAGCTTTACAAAGACACTAACCTCTTTTCTCCCACCTATGACTTTAAAGTGGTCTTGGAGGAATCAGGTTATTGCTAGATGCAAGATATTGCAGTCCCTCTGGTGTAAATGCCATCAGAACTACAATACTTCCTGTTGAAAAAGGTCACCCTTCTTTCTCTTTTATCTCCTCCATTTCTTCCCCCAACAGAATAAAACACTAGAATTTATTTATACGTATTTGATGTTGTAGGTCTAGGTGAAAAAGTAATTGTTTCACTGCTCTATTTATATATTATGTCTGAATTACTCTGTGCGGGAAAGGCCAAGAAATGCATGTGAGCTTCATTCCATTCCTCAATTTTGCGTGACTGTCAGCTGCAGTTGGCAAGACTCTTTTACTTAATGGAGTTTTGTGTGATGGAAAGCAGTTTTAAAGCTCAAATTTCTAAGGTGCAATATCCTTCTTTGGCATATGTTTTCGCTTGTCTGTTTAAAGCTAACACAAGGTTAGTGCAGTTCGTGGTGCTCTTCAGTCAAAAGGAAAGTCTCTGATCCTTAAGATGCATAAATGAAAAGGGTGCTAGTAGGTAGATAAAATTCTGCTTGGGGAGGAGGAGGATGGAGATGTATATACATGGATATGATTTATGGGAGGTATTTCTGCTTGCCATTTCCACTGTTGAAGGATATCACCCTAGTGATTTATTCCTTTGCTGCTGTTCCTTTTCCTTTGGCTGGAAATCAGCTACCAGGTTCCTTCTGCTAGGAAAGATGCAGTGTGCAGTGGGAGGGAGAAGTGGAATCCATATTTTCAGTAACAATGGGTGAAGCAGAAATATTCAGAGGCTGACTTTGCTGCTCTTTGTTTAGATCATTCAGCACAAGGTCTGGAGCACATATGTAACTTGTTCTCTTACATACAGTGATTCATGGTCTCGCTGCTGCATTCAGTGCTGCTTTCTAGTTCAGCCTACTTTTAGCTCTTAATTAAAAAAAACAAACTTGAGGTTAGGGAAGGAAAAAAGAACTAAAAAAATGCTCCAATATATTTTTAAATGTCAAGTGGAAGCAGCACAGTCACTAGTGAAACAGATATTGTTATATTTCATAATTCACTCTTGGCTCTGCCATGTGACAGCTACACCGTAGTCAGTAACTCTGAATGTGTTTGCAGCCCATTGAACTTCATACGTGTTTGTGTTCATGCAGAGAGGCACTCTGTTTAATAATTTCCTTGCAAGAACGCTGCAAAGCTATAAGCTGCCCTGTGGTTCCCGTGTATTTATAGATATATAGTAAAAAAATGAGCTTAGCACTTTGGCTATGACTCACCTTTTGGCAGGCTACTATATTCACTTTCAGGCGAGCACCACTGCATGCCAAGATCTGTTCTGTTGCATTTTATTAACCTTTTGTTTTGCTTCTGACTAGTTAAACACATTAATTCTTTGTAGCGTGGGTTATTTTGGACATATGGCAGCCCAGTTTCCATGTAAGAAAGATTTGCTTGTAAGAATTTACAACAGGCATCAGAATATTCTTAGATGTGGCCCATCAATGAGAGATAAGCATTTTGCAGAAGCAGTGGAACTGCTGACTCTGAAGAGACAGCACTAGTCCAACTACACTTTTTTTTATTTTTTAATTTTAATCCAAAAACCACCAGGCTTTCCTGGTGGCCATGGACACCCTCCTGGGTTTGATGAGTTCCTCAAGATGTCTGCAGCCATAACCCTGACCAGTAGCCCTGGGAATCACAGCAGCAGCAGTGAGGCACTCGCTCTTCAGCATGTCTCAAGGCATTGTCCTTAGCTGGAATTCTTTCTCTGGTTCTGTATAAATTGCATTTGTTGTTTCTCAAGGGGATATTGTACTCCTTAAAGCTTTTAACCTCATGACCTGTATAGTAAATTTTTTTTTGGCCTTTCCTCTTTGTCTTTTCATGTAGACCAGATATTTGAAAGGGCAGACGATGGATAATTGTGTAACGTGCAACCTGTTTATATTTTTTGGAAACTTTTACTTGGACCGGAACTTGAATCACGGAATCACCAGGCCAGTTGCGGCACACTCTTTATTGCCCTTTTTCCTCGTTTCAGTACCTATTGTTTCTCCTTTCAAATATGTGATTGTATTAGCTCTTTCCATATGAAAGAATTCTCCTTATTTAAATAAAAAAGTAAAAAAAAATAAAGCAGATTATGCTTTTCTCAAAAAAGCAGGCCCCTGTCTGGTTGTTTTGCTTAAATACAGAAAGACAAATGCTTTATGGGCTTGCACCTATACTAGCAAGTGTAATCCGCCATGTCCACAGCATTCAAAGGGACAGGGAAAGCCGCACTTCAGGGTGCTTCCCCCGCGGTGGGGGGTGGCATAGACCCCGGGGGCCGCTGCCTGCGCGGCCTGGCGCCCCCTCGGGGCTGTGGGGACAGCCGCCATGGCGGCTTCTCCCTCCTCCCCCGCGCCTTCCCTGCCGAGGCGTTGCCATAGCAACAAGACTCGCTTCCCTCACGGCGCCGCGTGCGTCTGACGCCACATCCGGCGCTGCGGAGGGGGCGGGGCGGGGCCGCGCGCGCCGGTACCGCCCCCTGGGGCGGCCGGGGTGGGGGGAAGGGGGCCGCCATCTCCTCCGGGCTGCGCCGCGAGGCCGGGGCGGCCGGTCCCGCTGCTGCCCCGGAGGGCACCAGGGGGCGGCTGGGGTCCCACTGCCCTGCCGCAGCTCCGTAAGGCTCGCGGGGCAGGAGGGGTGCGAGGCCGGGGGAGGAGGGGGCGGGTAGCGGTCCTGGTGCCTCCCCGTGTAATGCTTGGGGCGGGGGCGAGGCCCGGCAGGGGTGTGCCTGCCCCCCGCGTACGGCTCAGGGGGCAGAACAAGGCCTGGTGGGGGGCGTGGGGGGGGCGTCGTGCCCCCTGTGAGGCTTGAGGTGGGGATGTGAGGCCTGGGGGGGGGGAGGTTATCCCACTGCCTCCCCCCTTCTCCCCCCCCCCCCCCAAGGCTCAAGGCAGTGCAGGAGGGGTATGAGGCCTGGTGTGGGGGAGCTGGTAGGTCCCACATACCTTCTTGTGAGGCTTAAGAGAGAGGTACTAGGCTAGTTGTGGAGGTTCGTGGTCCTACTGAACCCCTGTAAAGATCAAGAGGAGGTTCAAGGCTTGGAGGGGGGGGTTAGGGGTCCTGTTTTCCTCCTGGCCCTGGGTTCAAGGCCTGCCAGCACTGCTCGAGAAGTGGACTCGTGCAAAGTGTGGTCCTCTTCCCTCCTCAGGATGCTCTTTAGGGTCACAGCCTGTGAGGTGATGGCTGGGTATGGGGCCTGCCCTTGTGCGCAGGCAGGTGGGGCAGCAGTGTGAGGTCCCTGGCGGAGAGCACAGCTTTGCAAGGGGTTTCTTGCAAAAGGTGGTTCTGCAGGGTAACTTACAACTGAACAGGATTTGTGTTTTATAGGAAGTGAGAAACGAGGACGGTGGCACTGCACTTGGTGGTGGTGATGTGCTCATGTCTTGCTTTGTTCTCACCTGATCAAAGCCATACAGAAGGATTTATTCCAGTAACTTTCAATTGTATTGAGGTGAGGAGATACAACACTGATGCTGACGTTTTCTGACGGTTTAGCTCTTAGCAATTCTTCCTGCCCACAGGAGTAAGAGAGAATTCAGTCATGCTTTCTACAGGGTTCCCTGTCCCCTAGGTTGCGCTAGAGTCCTTCATAACCTACACTGGTGCTCCCATAGTCAGCTTTGTGAGACAGAGGATGTTTGTGGGTTTCCCCTGAACAGTTTACGTGGAAATATGTTTTTTCTTTCTCTATTTTTTTTTAAGTTGTGAGAGCAGTCTAGTGTCTGAGCCTCTTGTGTACCATTAGCACCAGAGTTTGGCCTGGGAGGTTTGCATAGTGCAAAGAGCAGCAGAATATGGTCTTGAATTAAGCTATTGTGTTTTGCAGAACCAGGGTAAGAAGAAGTAAAGTTTCCAGCTTACTACTGATGACAGAGAGCCATATACATGTAGAAGCAGGGCAGATGAAAAATTACGTGGGGATTTTTTTTTTCGCAAGTTTAGTGACTTCTTCATTTCACAGTTAAAGTTACTACTATATGTATAGTAGAAAACACATACATGTGTAAACCAAGAAAACTGTGGAAGATCAGTTACCATGAATTACTAATAGCCAAAAGTAGTGTTGCATGCTTTCTGTCAAGTGATCTTCAGATAGTGAAAGGGTGACTGCTGATTTTTTCTTACTGCTTTCAAAGGTTTGGAGAGACCATTGACAGGATGTTGGGATTTCTGAAGAATCCAATTGTGATTACTGCAGAGATAAATATGAACCTCTTAGCATTGACTGTGATGGGATTAATAAGCCGTCTTTGGGGGCTGTCCTATCCACGGGCTGTAGTGTGAGTAAAATATTTTACTTCCTATTGGAACCACGGAAGTTTTTTTCTTAAAACACTTGCTAGTAAGAATGCAGCATCAGAAGAGCAGAGCTAGCCTGGTGCCGGCCCCAGTGAATGTGGTAACAATGTTTCCCTAACAGAAAGTCAAGAGGGGAATGTAAGGGGGCCAAAGTGCTTCATTATCCTTCATTGTATTCTTAGCCTTTTGCCAGCAAATCAGGGTTTCCTTCCCTAGTATATCTGTAGCTTGCCAGCTACTTCCAATGAGACTTGACATGTTTCTTTCTGTTGTATTTCAGTTTTGATGAAGTTTATTATGGCCAGTTCGTTTCCCTCTACATGAAGAGAATCTTCTTCGTGGATGACAGTGGCCCACCTTTTGGCCATATGCTGCTAGCTTTGGGAGGTAGGGCATCTGCTGAGATTGGGAAATGTCTGTTTTCAGTTGATCTAGAGGAGAGAAGTTCTGGTTAAATATAAGTTGCCAGATCCTGTCATTGGAGAAAAATACAAGGCAGCTGAGAGGTTCTGATGTAGAGAGAGTTAGGATTTCCCTTATTTAGTATTGTTACAGGGCTATCACATGAGCACTTGGGAAGTGACAGAGCCATGTATCTGTTACCTCGTTGTTATCCAGTTGTTTGAATAAAGAGGAACATAAGATGAGAACTGCTAGTGACTAGAAATAGTAGGCAACAAGCTTAGTTTAAGCTCTGAGTTCCTCTCTGTAACTGTGACATGTACAAGTATCTGTGTATGGAAAGGAGGGATTAAACCTACATACACCTTTGTCACTGAGAATCTGTTGTTCCCAATGTATTTTCTTCATGCTTCCACAGTTTATGAAACACTGCCGTAGGCAAAACAGTAGGAGAGTATCCTTTTTTGGGAAAGAGGCCTTCGATGTCTGGAGGAGCTGGGTGTTTGCAGAATGGTTCCAGGACCAATTTAGACCCATTCTTATACTCCAGTTTTGATGCTGGAAATTCTGAATTGCTGTTTATGTTTTAGGTTACTTAGGAGGATTTGATGGAAACTTCTTATGGAACAGAATTGGAGCTGGTAAGAGCTGATTATTACATTCTTGTTGTTTTGAGAAAATAAGCAGTGTTTGAACAGCTGACAGATTCGTTATTCCTGACTAGTGGAAATAATGCTGTATCTGACACTTTAGTTCTCCTCTTAGCTAGGTCTTCTGCAGGCCTTTAATGGAAGTTTAAAACATAATGTTCTCATAGCACAGAAGCTTTTAATCAGTTAAAACAGTTTGAAAGTAGTACAAGCCGGACAGTAAATAACTAAGGGTAGGAGTCACATTCAACAAGTTGTTGTAGTCATAAGGAATTCTGTATTGAACCAGCTTCTCAGCAATTAATAATTTCCAAATTCTTGTGTCATTTGTTGTCTCCTATTTTAGAATATAGTATGAATGTTCCTGTTTGGTCCTTGCGATTCCTGCCAGCGCTGGCTGGTGCTCTCTGTGTCCCTTTAGCATACCAGATTTTGGTAGAAATGCACTTCTCCCACTGTACTGCACTTGGAGCTGCTCTTCTGATTCTCTTAGGTAAGACTAAGCATATAGGTGCCCTTGGGCCCCATTTTTCATACAGGGAGAGTATAGTCCCTTATCCCCTTTTGAATTTTTAGAGCATGTAAAAGGAACAGTGGCTGGAGTAGCATCTCCTCACAGAACACTAACAACATGCTAGAGCCCAGTTGCAGTCCTGATCTGTATCAGTCTCTGCTGTGCCTCTCTGGTCCCCTCTGTCCATACAGCTCTGCAGAAGGTGCCGTGCTAGACTGCATCTTTAAACAAGATACTGCTAGTTCACTTCATTGTTGAATAAAGTGGCTAGTCTTAACAACCTCACAGAAAAACACATTTCTTGCCTGTGAGGAGAGCTGTACTCTCTTCCTCAGAGGTTTACAGGATGAGTTACAACATGCTGTTTCTTAGCAGCAGGAGGGCTCTACTTAGAGTTGGAGCTCTTCACATTTGTTTGTCTCCAAACTGCAGGTCCTTAACACCATGATTTGACACTGTTCTCATGTTTATTTTCTCTGAGTATCTGCTTGTGAATGCCTGAGAAGGAAGGAGCCTCTCACCAGCCTATTAGCAGTCTAATAAGTGAAACTTCTCCTAGTTACCTGTAGCTCTGTTTCCAGTTCGGGAAGCCCTATGCAAGGCAGCCATAGCTCCATGCAGCACCCTTCCTTGAAAATTCATCATCATGCTTATTGCTTACTTGAGTCACTGCCTTGACTTTTGCTGCCTTGAGAAGCACCTGTCTGAGTCTCCCAGCATTCATTTTCTTTGCTTTTGTAGGCAAGCATAGCAGCTTTATCTGCCTACTGCCAGGCTCTACTTCCTGCCCACTTCTTTGTCCTTGGGGTCAATTATTGGCATGCACTTTGCCCAGATCAGAAGGTTTTTGTCCTTTTAAACTCAATAATTCCATATGACAGCCAAAAGGACTGGAAACAGATGGGCCATTCTTAAAGGGGCAGGTTCTTTTTTGTGTAATGATGCTATTTTCTGAGGTAAAGCACTTGTCTAGTAGTTTCCCGCTGGATAAGTTTCTCTAATTTTGTGTCCATCTCTCTTTTCCAACAGAGAACTCTTTGATCACTCAGTCAAGGTTCATGCTCTTGGAATCAATATTGATATTTTTTATCCTGCTTGCAGTTTTGTCCTACCTGAAGTTTTACAATTCGCAGAGCTACAGGTAAAGCTGAATTGTCTCCGGTCCTTTTCGATTCTTTTTTGATTACTCTTTTTATCACAGACTGTGTGTGTTTTTCTGTAAGTTACTTCACCTTTCTGAAACACACTTCCTCTGTTTGTAAAATCCAGAACTTTGACTTCTTACAAGGCTACTCTAAGGTTTTGCTGTTATGAACAGTGTTATGATCTTTTTTAACTGGTAGCAAAGTTGTCATTTTTTAATTAAAATAAAATCCCTTGGGGAGCACACATTTTCCTTCCTGGATATTTTATTATTATAGTTTCCTTCTCTCCACAGAAATACTGATGATAGTAGGTCATTTACTTTCCTTTGTTAGTGTTTACCAGCACTGAATCTAGAGATCTTTGTCTCTTCTCTTGTGACTTCATTATTCTCTGATCCTTACAAGACATGATCTTAAAGCAGAATGAACTTTAAACTGAGTCCAACAAGTGGCTGAATACTTTGCTCTGACTGCAGTATCAGAAACCAGGTAGACCTTTAGTGTTCAGAATTGCTTTTCAGAATACAGAGAAATACATTTAACAATATCCTGTAGGTTTCAGCTGAGTGTTGGTGGCCTGGGAGGTTGAGTATGAGATACCTCTGAGTAGAATAAGAAATAGTGGAGACCTGCAGGTTTTCTCCAAGTTAAATTACCCGTATTCAAGCAAGTATATTAGAAATCCAAGCAGGTATTCAGATCTCACTGTAACATATTTTCCTTTGGCCTTTTATTTAAGTTCCTTCTCTGGAAGCTGGTGGTTTTGGCTTCTTTTGACTGGAGTAGCTTGTTCTTGTGCAGTTGGGTAAGTACTAGCACATCTTTGTTTTAGTAAGCTGACTTTTCTGCCCACTGTCTGAGGTGTAGGTGGGGCTTCATTCTTGATATTGTTGTGAGCATGCTTGTCCATGACTTATGTTCTTGAGTTAGACTGTTACTAAGGCAAGCGTATCAATTCACTGGGAGCAATACCAGACATTAAAGGCTAATGTCATGGGAAGAACAAAGTGTATTTTTCAGAGACGTCTTTATGTTATAAATTAGCATCAGATTTCACCCCTCCTTCCTCATCCCCTCAAGCGTCAGTAAGTCTGAATTTAGGGATTCGGTACTTTCTGATCTGTCACCTCGTTATCAAGAAGATTCTCTGCCTTTGTCACTGCCAGTTATTTAATTTATTTAGCTAACAAAATACCCTTCTAGGTCAAAGTCTTGAAACTCACGTATATTGGCATGCTGAAATTGTCATGAATCAAAGCCCTTGGACTTAAATGTATCCTATTCAAGATAGAGTTTGAATATATACATCTTACATTAAGTAACAGTCATAGATGTGTGTAGTTTTTAACTCTTGATGAGTTTTTATGTGCTCTTTACTCAGAGTGAAATACATGGGTCTGTTCACCTATATGCTGCTTTTGGTCATCGCAGGACTCCACTTCTGGCATATGATAGGAGACCAGAACTTGTCAAATGTAGGTAGCACAACATTCAAAATACATTACGTATAACTTTTCCTAACAAGAACCAACTAAGAGACTTCCAAATCTTCAAGTAACAATTCTACCTGTAGCTGTTTTTTATACTACAGTCCCCTATCACAGTTTGCAAAACCTTGTGTTTTAGAATACTTTCCCAGTAAAATTGCTGAGGAGGATGGAGTTAAGTTTAAGAAAAGTTTGTGTTTGTGATTGGCTTTTCTGCTAATATCCTTGTCTTGGTGATTTGTGGCTTAAAACCTACACTATTTTACATACCTCCTGTGGGCTTCAGTTCAAATCTTCAGTGAAAGTTATCCAGGTGTCCTCAGTGTTGTAGCTGAATGAGGGTAGTTGGGGGACTTTAAAAAGGCAAGTAAAACAAGCGAAGTGCATTGGTATTTTAATACCTGGAGTGTGAAAACAGTGAATTCTCTGTTTCTTCTAGGTTTCCTTGATGTGCCATTTTCTGGCTCGGGGGTTGTCCCTCATCATCATCCCAGTGATGATGTACCTATCCTTCTTCTACATTCACTTGACTTTGCTGTATCGCTCTGGGCCTCATGATCAAATTATGACAAGTGCTTTCCAAGCCAGCTTGGAGGTAAAGAAAACATGGTCACGCCTGCACTCTTATTCCTGTGATCCTGCATATTTGTTCCTTTTATATCTTTTTACTGCTTTGGTGCTGTAGTACTGCTTTAAGTTTAAAAAACAAGGGATAGAAATCTGAATAGCAGATGAAAAGCTTTCTCCCAATGAACTGAGAGCAATATGTTTGCTCTTCTGTTGAAGACTTGGCCTTTTCTACAGGGAACTCCAAAGGAGCAGATACAGTACTGAACTCTTTTAAGTGATGACTTTGAAATTGGTCCAACAAAAATATGTGTATTATTTGAATATATTAAATTAATTATATTTACAATTTATTTTAATCCAGTAATTTAATGGGGAAAAAAAACTTAGGGGATTATGGTTTAAAACATCCAGCTATGAGGAAAACTGTACCAATGTATCCAGCTGTATGCTGCTAAACACAGTGTCATCTGTAGGTGAAGGAAAGCCATATGTAGTGATGTCACTTGACGCTCTGCTAAAAGGCATTTATATACTCTAAGGGTGACTGTGTGATATGCCTATAAGAGACCACTTAGTCTTTCTGTTTGTACATCATGGCTTTAGGGATATTCCCTAAGACCCCGCAGACTTGCAAAGCCTGCAAAATATAATAAATAATTAAAGATACAATAAAGAATTATATATAGATTATTAATACATATAAGATATAATAAATAATTAAACATCAACAATAAACCGACGCCTGGTTTATTTAACTTCTGATGAGTGTAGTACTGCAAAAAAAATTTTTTTTTAACTACAACCAGATGAGAAGGCATAGCTACTGCTGTTAAAGTGACAAGTGACTCTTACTAGAATTTAAACAGCCTCTGTGTTGCTGTTTCTTCTTTCCACTTACCCTTTCATTATACTTCACAGGGTGGGCTAGCTCGAATCACTCAGGGTCAACCCTTAGAGGTGGCTTATGGCTCTCAGATTACTCTGCGGAATGTGTTGGGCAAACCCATGCAGTGTTGGCTCCATTCTCACAAGAACACTTACCCCATCAGGTGAGGAATCTGGTTTATTATCTAATCTTAGGGTGAAAATATGCTCTGGTTCATCTGGCAGTCCAGATATCTTAGTCTGAGTTCTGGCAGTCTGTCTATTAGGCCCGGTGGACCCATTGATCTGTTACAGATTTGTGTAGCTGTGACTGTTGAACACTGAAATGTACTGTTCCACACCTGTTTTATTTTAACCTTCTGTACAGGTATGAGAATGGCCGAGGTAGTTCCCATCAACAGCAGGTGACGTGTTACCCTTTCAAGGATGTGAACAACTGGTGGATTGTCAAAGATCCTGGAATGTGAGTATGCAAGAGACTTACTGCCAATCTGCTGTAAGCACAGCTCGATACACTTCCAAAACATAAGTAGTGCTTTACTTAAACTGGACATAACTATTCCTTGCTTATGAGGGTTGAAGCCCTAAGGAAAGTCATTTCAGCTACAGAATTAGTCAGGCTGGCAGATTGTCCCAACTTCATTATGTTAGAAGCATTATGGAAGGCTCAGAAATTCTATTTGTGCTGCTCCCACCAGAGCTCTAGATGTGCAGTATGCAAAGGGAACTTTAAAGAGGAATGAGATTGATGGGAACTCTTCAGGTGCTTTGCGTGAAAGTGAAGTTCTGCTTTTTGAAGTGTGCAAACCTTGACATTTAATTGCCTTGATGAGTTTTATCAAACTTGAATAGGTCTCAGAAGAGAGTAGAAATCACTTTTGCAGAATGAGTATTTCTTTGTACTTCAAATGTGGGATGAAATGTAGAGCCTGCCACATCAGGAGGAATTCCAAGTGTGTGTCTGTGACTGAGTGTTTTCCCAGTGTAACTGTCAGTTAGGAGCGGGACTCTTTGTTCCTGTAGCTCTGCCAGTGAAAGCCGTTGTATGATGTCATTTTATACTGATCAAAAAGTTGCTTTTGTAGGTTTCTTGTGTTACTCTGGGAACTGTATAAACAGTTTTACCAGAAGGACTGTGTGCCATTGTAAATCATATCCACACTGGGAAAGTTTGGCCATAGTAGAAACCTTTCAAATGTAGACTCTACCAGACTCTTTTGGGGAACCACCGAAAAAGGTATCTTCTTAAAATTTTTCAGACTCAAGACTCTTACAAGCCCTGAAGAATGTGTAGGCCTTCTGTGAACCTCATAGAGCGATAAAATACAGGCAGAAGCTAGGTCAACTGCAGCATTCCCCTTGCCAAAGCATGCATTAGCCCTGTTAAGAGGCAAGTTGAATTTGGTCTCCTTCATGGAGACAGCCATTAATCTCTCTTATTAGCCTGCCAAAAGTGACATCAGTGGTAGTAAAAACACCTGTCAGATCTCACTGAAGCACTTACTCATTTCACCAAAGCCACCAAACAGCTGTTTGATGGGAATAATCTGGACTTGCTTCTGACTGACCTAGATTCAGGCCACTGAGGTAAAGGCTGAGGTGTTGATATCCCATTACCAATCCCCTGAAACATTCTGCCCTTAACTCTCCTTTGTCTTGGCAAGCTTTGTTTCCATTCTGGTATAATCTATATCAGTTGCTTGAATTTCTCATTTTACCACCTAAATGTCTGTCCTTTTATCCATATCTGCAGCTCCTTGACCTGACAGTTTGGTCATGACAAAGTTGCATTATTTAGAAAGAAGAATGTAACCACTTCCTCTTGTGTATCACTCCACCAGGCAGCAGCTGGTGGTGAGTAACCCACCCCGTCCTGTCAGACACGGACACATTGTGCAGCTGGTCCATGGCATCACGACCCGATTCCTCAACACGTAAGACTTTTCCCCATCCTCAGCTCTTCCAGGCTTGCTTGCTCATTCTGTTTTCCTGGTTCTCAGAATAACTATTTGTGGTGGAAGTGCAGTCACCCTTATGTTCAGCTAGACTATAAACTACCTGTTATTCGAGGATTCTTAAGCAGCGGGGCTAGCAGAGGCCTCAAATGTTAGTCACATGGGTCATCCCTGTGCCCTGGAGAAAGGATACAGCATGCTGTTTATTTTCTGCAGTTGACTTGGCAGTGGGATGTGATGCTAATCAAAAACTATTCAGTGCCTACTAGATGTTCTGGTCTAGTGTGCTAAGGGTCTTTAAAGGGGCTAATGATGGTTGCAGACATGTTGACTCATAGTTACCTGATACAATTCATGCTAATTCTGCAAATTCATAAGTACATATTTCCCTTGGTGAGTCTGAATCCTTCCCCCTTCACTGCCTACTCTCCAGGCAGGCAGAGATATTTAATATTTTGTGAGACTGACAGGTCATCTAGCAGCTCTGCTGACTTTCTTGGCGTAATCCTGCATGAAGGGTGTGCTCTGAAAGTTAAGACAATATTTTGGAGAAGACAGTGTGCTGAGGCTGACTGCTGTGGATTCCTGCCTGTTTTGTAAAGACTGCACTATGAAATGGCTTCCTGACTGCTATCCAAAGGGAGTGAGTGTGCTCTTGAATATCACTCACATTTGGAAGGGGAATGTTCTGAGCTTGGGTTTTTGCTGTGTCCCTTCCAAACCTAATTTGTTCATTATTGGAAACCCCAGTGAACAGCTTCTCTGTTTGTCACAGTCAGTGCTTGTTCTTCAGCCCAGGACAGCAGTCATCTGTATTGGCTTCCTACAAGCCTGTTCCTGGCAGCTCTTGTTAGTGGGGAGTGTTCTCTTTCAGAGTAAACAGTGCAATCAGTACAAATGGGTTATTTGATTTTACTTTATTGGCGAATCTGGTCTAAGCAAACTCGATAACTTTATGGGTTTATTTTTCATACAAATTTGGTAAACAGTATTGGAGGATCTGTGGGTGCTTACTTTACTTGTCTTGCAGGCATGATGTTGCTGCCCCTCTTAGCCCCCACTCCCAAGAAGTCTCCTGTTATATTGATTATAACATCTCCATGCCAGCACAGAACCTCTGGAGAGTGGTGAGTAGTCAAAGGGAAGGGAGGAGCACATTGTTTTCTGGAAGAAACAACTGAGACAAGATGACAATCAAAGTTTATCTATGTGTTGTAGGAAATTGTAAATCGAGAATCTGATACAGACGTGTGGAAGACGATTTTGTCAGAAGTGAGGTTCGTTCATGTGAACACCTCTGCAGTGCTAAAGGTAAGTTTATCTGCCTACAGCTTTTCCTCCATGCAATTTGTGTAGTCTCTGTGCTCCCAAAAGGCACAAACCGCATAAAACAAACATATAAATAAATAAAGGAAACAATAAACTTGCTTAATATGGTAAAAGGGAAAAAAGGCAGTGCATGTTTCATGTAGTTGTATCATGTGTACTCATGGCTGGATTCCTTTTCAGCATACAGAGCTATCCTACTTCTCAGGAGGTTGTGACCACTCTATACAACTGAGCCTCAGAAATTGGTGCTGGGTCTGTGTGTAGTAGCTCACAGCAGCTAGAGCAGTTAAGAATCTCATCACAGTGTTTGCCAGAATCACTGGCTTTATAGGTGTAGCATTTGTTGAGACTG
This sequence comes from Rhea pennata, assembly GCF_028389875.1. Taxonomy (NCBI): domain Eukaryota; kingdom Metazoa; phylum Chordata; class Aves; order Rheiformes; family Rheidae; genus Rhea; species Rhea pennata. The sequence continues at coordinate 9,715,245 of NC_084680.1, forward strand.
TATTGTGTGGTGACCTTAACATGCTTTTTTTCAGTCCCTTCCTCTGATCTACTGCTCTCAGGGCCTAGAAGCTTCACAGTTAGGGCTGCCTAGAAACTTCAAGCCTAAAGTTCAAATTGGCAGGACCATAAGTCTAAATCATCTTTCACTTTTAGCTCAGTGGAGCATCATTACCTGAGTGGGGATATCGGCAGCTGGAGGTGGTTGGAGAGAAGATATCGAAAGGCTACCATCAGAGCATGGTGTGGAATGTGGAAGAGCACAGATATGGGAAAAGTACGTCTCAACCATGTTTTCTAGACAGATTTCTGTGATGGGGCCCTTCCTGTTCATGGAGAGGTGTCATGTGTTAATACATGATATGCACGTGTGTTTTGTATAAAAGTACATTCCTTCATAGTATAAGAGGAACAAAAACCTAGCCATTGTTTTGGATATTTGGCTGCAGTTCAACTTTCACATGGGTGGAAGGATGCTGTCCCATGGAATTACTTGTGCTGGGTATGGACTGAGGAGGATGTTCTCATGGTTATTGGCATGGGATGTCTTGGCCACACTCAGTGAGACCACAGTAATGGATTTGAACAGCTTTTGAATGGGCCTTGACAATACCATGATGTCCAAACCCTTAAAAATCCCTTCCAAGTTCTCATGCATCAGAAACTGGCCCCTCGAGCGAAGAGCTGGGATATATCATGGGCTCATACTTTGATTTCTCACTGTTATGCTGCTCTTTCTGGACTATGCTGTTTTTTTTTCCAGGCCAAGAGCAGAAAGAAAGGGAAGTGGAGCTCCACTCTCCTACACAGATGGACATCAGTAAAAACCTCAGCTTCATGGCCAAATTCGCAGAATTGCAGGTGAATATCGTCCCTGTTCCCTTTCTGTTTGCTTTGTCCTTTATTCTGCTGCAGAGCAGGAAATCAGACATTTCTGCAAACCCTGGGTCTGAGAAGTCATTGTTTATTCCTTGCTGATAGAATAATTTGGCTTCCTCAGTTAAAAAAAAACATCTGAATGCTCTTCGAAGAGCTTTAGAAAACTGCTCAACTGTACTATTCAGTAATAAGTACATGAATGACTGTGTAAAGAAAAGAAAAGGAAGGAGGAGGAGTTGGGCATCCAGAATCTTTCTGAAACTGATGTTTTTGTGTGTGAAATCAATAGTGTTGATGCCCCTTATTAACATTTCAGAAATTCACTAAGGAAAGTGCATTTTATTAGAACAAAATAAAGCCATTTTATTGATCAGTACTCAGTACAAGAAATGAAAAATCTTTTTCCACTCTCAGGTTAAGAACTAACCATCTTACATGTGGAGTTGCTCATCCATGCATGGTATCTCAGCTGTGGTTCCAATTCTGTTTCCTTTGTTCTAGTGGAAGATACTAACATTGAAAAATGAAGATACGGAACATAAATACAGCTCCTCTGCTCTAGACTGGATCACGATGGATACAAATATTGCCTACTGGCTCCACCCAACCTCTGGGGTAAATTTGAAGACGGGAATAAACATGAGCCCACAGAACAAAGCAGATGAGTTCTGATGTGAGCTGCAGAGGTGTGAGTGAGAGCAGGGCTGCAGTTAAGAGTTCAATCCAAAAAGCTGGTCTAGAATGGACTCTGTCAAGAATCCTAGGTGTTTCAAAGCAAGTAATATTTTTTTTCCCAGGGGAGTGATTTTTTTTTTTACATGTGATATAGCTTTTACAATTGTTTCTTTTAATGAAATCACTTCTTGCACTTTTTTTTTTTAAGGAAAACTGTAATTTAGTAGTTACCATTGCTGATTCTGTGTAGCATCTTTTAAATGTTATATGTTAAAAAAAAAAGCGTCTAAGAGCATCAGAGTTTATCAACCTGCTTCCTTCCAAGAAGGATCAGGTTACTAGTCAAGTACATTCTGAAGTTTTAATTTAGCAAGTATATGTGGATAATATTTGAACTTATCTGAAAGAATTGTGGCACGTTCCTTCTTCTGACTCAGACCATCTCATATCCTGCAGGCTCAGATTCACCTCATTGGGAATGTTCTCACCTGGACTTCGGCTAACATTGCTGCTGTGGTCTACGTGTGTTTGTCGTTGTGGTACTTAATACGACGAAGGAGAAGAATTTACGATGTTCCTGAAGGTCTGATTCCATAGAGACGAGTTCTCCTGTTCTACTAAACTTTAATGGGGCCAGAGCCACATTCTCACAGCTGTGTGTTTAGCTGTGGTAGCACCTTTTCCCATGCAGTAACTGTGAAATTTTTATTTTGGATGCTCAGGCATGTAGAGAGTACTCTCTCTTCTTCCTGCCCAGCAAGAGATTGATTATGGCCTTTGGGAAGGTGACCATCACCTTATGAAACAGTCTAGTAGCCAGCATAATATTTGAGTTTATTCTCTTGATAAAAGCAATCTCCAGGCATTAGGTTTGGACTATATGGAGAACCTTTGTGACCGATTTGAAGGAAATACAGGGAGATGATACTGTCTCTATGGGGGGTATTTATTTTAGATATTTTATCTTTCTGATAGAGGGGCCCTCTCCTCTGCTTGCCCTGTTTTCCCTTTCTGGAAGTACATTGTGCTGTCATGGGGTGAAGCTGCTTTGTTTTGGCAGTGGGCTGTCTTGATAGGTACTTCATAAAATCATGACATAATTTAACCATTTCCCTCCATTGAGGAGTGTGGTCAAGTTGAAAGTCTTTTAACACAAACTATAGAAAACAAAAGCCTGCAAGTAGGTTACGTTTTAGAGACTTTAAGTAAGTTTCTAGGAACAGTGTTTTAAGATGGTATTAGGGCCAGAGTTGTTGTTCTCTCTCCTGCAGATGCATGGCAGCTCTGGGTATCAGCTGGTAGGATCTGTGTTGGAGGCTGGGCTGTGAATTACCTGCCCTTCTTCCTGATGGAGAAAACGCTTTTCCTGTACCACTACCTACCTGCCCTCACATTCCAGATTCTCCTGATTCCCATTGTGTTACAGCACCTGAGCAATCATCTCTGCAGGTATGTGGGTCATTGCACAGTTTTAAACAGATGAGGACAAAACAAGTGGGATGGTTCTTTCTTCCAATGCTGTCCTCTTGGCAAGCTACTGCAGGCAAGCAGTATGGTTTGATTTTGTTTTTTTCTCAGCAGTGCCTTTATTCCAGCATGGCTGTGGCCATATCTTGGCATTTCCCTGTTTTTTTTTTTTTCTTTTTTTAAAAAAAAGCCATATCTGCTTCTTGGATGGAGTATTTGGATAGCTTTGATGTAACTTGAATTATTTTTATTTTCTTCCCCTCCCCTCGCCCTGCCCAATCCCAGATCTCTGCTTCTCAAAAGCATGTTTGGCGCATTGGTTGTGGCCTGGTTCTCTTCAGTTTACCTTGTCTATAGCACGTTCAGCCCCTTGACCTATGGGGAACCCTCTCTGTCGGTTGCTGAGCTCAAGGATTTGCGCTGGAAGGACAGTTGGAACATCCTTATCCGAAAACGGTAACAGCCTCCATTAAACTGCCAATCTTGTTACAGGTAAATGGAAACACATTTTATGCAAAGCCAAGTATTTATTGTTAGTATAGCTGAAATCTTAGCAGTCTGATCAAATAATTGATATTAATCCAAATTTAACTAAAATAGGAAAAAAAAAGAAAAAAAACCCCTACTGTTACAGAAAAGGTCTCAACAACAGGTGAAGTTGTTACGAACAGATTCCCCACTCACTATGCCTTTTATGCTCCCCTTTTTCCACTGTACCTTGAGGTTGTAAGGTTGCTGACTTCAGTCTGGAGGGTGGTTACAGCACGTTTTCAGCGTCCCAGGTCCTTTGCTGGGAGGAATATGATGTTGATAACCAGAGGTTTCTTTTTCCTCTTTGCTGGGAGTCTGATATTGATGGTTTCTTTCTTGCTCTAGGGTACAGGTGAGTCTATTTTACATATTTCCTAGCACTTACACACTTTGTTCTTTCTTGCTTGGTCTGCAATGCCGTGTTACAATAGAAGTTACTGTAGATTAAGTCTTCTATATATTGGATACATATTTTCTTTTCTCTTAAAAACTGCCTTTGCCCAACTCCAAAGTTTGCATTGCTTTAACTACCAGTAATTGGCCCCTATGGGCTCCAGGATCATCCCATGCTTGTATTTCTCGACACAGAATTTGGTGCCCCACTTTCATGGCCTCTGCTAGCAGCCTTTTATCTCTGCACTACAGCTTTACGCTAGGATTAGAAATAGTTCATTCTACACAGAGCAATGACTTGTTACTATTATCTATGTATAATCATGTGGTATAACCATAATTAAAACAAAATTAAAACAAATTAGGAATTAAGAATGCTGTTAGAGCTAAACTAGGTAAAAAAAAAAAAACCTCCAGGCAGGCCAAGAAAAGTAAGACAAAGCCAGACAGATCCCGAGGCCTTGTGGCATTAGTACAAAGCCTGTGGCCTGTTTCTAGCAATGGCAGTATTGTATTTACCGGGCAACAGGGTTACACCTCAGATGTCTTTGGAAAAGGAGCTTTAAGCGAGGTAGAACTGAGAATGATGAAAGGAAGTCTGTGCTGGCTTGTACACTTAGGTTCAGGGTAAAACTTCCAAGGATAATTTAGCTCCATCAGCAGAGGTGGTTTGCAGCAGCAGGCTCGTGCAATAGAGATCAAAGCTTACTGAGAACAGCAGTATAGACTGACTAGAGTGTTTTTAGTGTAGAGCTCCCTACTGCTGTAACAAATGCTGTTCAAGGATGCCTTGATCATCTCCCCCCACTAGGAAGGTACGATCAAACACTAGAGTCACTCAAAGGAGAGTTTAGTGACTATTTTGCTGCTCCTTAAAGCTGCCCTGATAGCTAATGCTTCATTGAAGCATCTCACTGTTTAAGTTAGTCTGTCACCCTGACCTAAAAAGAGCTGAGCAGTAGCCAGGAAATGAACTGCTTTCTCTCTCCCTCCCTTCAGCATTACACAAACATACCACAGAGCCATAGTGTTCACTAGTAGATAACCAACCTCTACCACTTTCTACTGTCTTGAAGATGGTATAGAGATGACAGTGCAGACTGCATTTTTATTTTTTTCTCTAAAGCTTCTGCCATTACAAAGATAAAGCTAACAACTCTGAGTTGACCTTAGAGGCAGAAAGAACTGATGAGTGTAAGAATATCTCCCAAACTGTTCCCTTTTTATGTTTGTGTTGTAGTAAAAGTAGTGCAAGCATCTTTTATGTAAAATGGTCATTTCTGCTGTTTGTTCATTTGTTTATTAGCCAAAGCAAAACATCCACAGCCAACACAGCCAGACCTTGGTTTTAGAAAACTAGCAAATACAAAAAAGTTTCTCTTAATAACATTCTCCCCCCCACCCCACCTCTGTTATTAGACCTGCTCTAAGTACAGACTCGGTGACAGAAAGATACAACATAGACGCTTGTAAAGGTCCAACTGACGGTTCATTTCAGAAGTTTTCCAGAAACTATGTTGCTGTGGTATCACTTATTTGGAGTAAATTGCAGAAATAGGAATATCACTGTTTATAGTTCCAGCTTCATCTGCTCTTTTAGAAAACCAGAACATTCATGAGTTTAAAACTGTTCAAGTGTAAGATAAGCACTTTGACTCCACTTGAGGGTAGAAACATGTCCAGATAGCACAAACAGCTATCAGGCAGGTCTCACAATTCGCATCTGTCCCCTTTGCTGATTTAACTAACTACCCAGTTCTGTAGGTAGATGGATTCTGCCCAGCAGACCCTGCAATGAGCAGTACAGAAACATCCTCGAAGCCACTAAAACTGACAGGGTCAGTCATCTTTTTTTTTTTTTTTTTTTTTTTTCTTCCATGAGCAACTCAATCCAGTTTGAGCTCACTATTCAGTAACTATGATAAAAGAGACTGTATTTGGGTACAAATTGAAAGCCTCACCTACAGGTAGTGTAGCAAGGTTCAGGACCTTCAGAAGATACAGATTATGAACCAGAATCACACTGCTTCTCAAGCCTCCTGAACTGTAACTTCCCTTTTTGTCCCAGAGAGCCTTTGTTTCACCTCTAACTTGGGGAAGAGATTCCTCTACAGTTGTGTTCATAAGGTCAGGTCTCCTGCTCCACAGCTGCTACAGGTGATAAAGGAGGCTGGCCAGCAGGAAAGCAATGCCAGAACTAGGTCTCAAGGTCCCAAAGAGCAGGTAGAGAAGAATAAAGACTGTACCTGCTTGTTTAAATTAACAGGGTCTGAGCTTGTCTTGGACAGAGAGAGACTGTTTTCCTTTTCAAAAAAAACAGGCAGCTAAATTTTCCTGCAAAGGAAGAGCAGCATCAGAGAAATGGGATATCTCATTAAACACCTGGTAGTGCCTAACTTTCAGGGGAGACTTCACAGCATTAGATACCATTTTGAACATTTTTTTTAAAAGGCAAGTAGAACTGCCTCAAACCGGTTCAATGAGTAACATAGCCAGACAAGCTAGGGAGAAAGGGGCAGGGAGGGGGCAGTAGTCCAACTCCTTCCTCTCCTCTCAGAGAGGAGTTTCACACCAGTATCCCCTGTGCTGCTATGACCATTTAAAGGGCACTTCACAAACCATTTTGTTAATAGTTTTTCTTTCCCAGATTTTCTTGGGCATTGGTCTGGGTCAGAGGCAAATCCTTCAGACTCCGGCAGGTTAGTGAGGACGGCTGCTGGACTCCAGATGTGACCGTTTGCCAGCTGCTAGCACATTGCTGCTCTCTGCTTGTTCAGGGAATGGGCGCTTGTAGGTCCGACCATGTCCATTCATTGCCCCTCGTTGCCACTTGCAGATGTCTCCATTCAGGATGTCTTGAATGTGCTGCACTATGAGGTTTATAGCAACTGCAGAGGAGAACAGCAAGTATAAGACTTGGCTGAGCTATGTGAAAAAAATGTGGAATATCCAACCCTGTCCAACTCAAAACTATAAACTAACAGCAGGCCCTTAAAAGAAGCTATGCCTGCCCTCTGCAGTGAGGTCAGACCTCAGCAGAGGCAGACAATTGTAATGCCAGCATCTAAAACCAGCATCCTGCCTTGCACCTCCAATCATATATAACATTCCAGCCTTCAGAGGCTGATAATCTAGCTCAGGCTCTGAGCAGCTCCCTCCCCTGCATCCCTCTAACACAACACAACGTTGTAAGCATGCAAACAGGACAGTGGTGTACCACCTGCTGTCACTTCCCAATAGCCAACCCCAGAGGTGGTTTCCTCAGAGACAAAGAACTGAGCTCCCTTTTACCCATGTTGTCAACACCTCGAGGAATGATCACATCTGCGTACTTCTTTGTCTGCAAAACAGAAATGGTGATGAAGAGTGTCACTGGCAAAAGCCAGTTATATTGAAGGAAGAACCTACCAGATGCCTCAAATCTAAGAGCAAAGATGGAGAGGGTTTTTTGTTTGTTTCTAATGCTCTTGAGTTGCAAGTTAAAGCTTGCTGTTGCAGTAGTATCTAGAATTGAAAGTAAGTCATACTGGGTAACAGGGACTTGGTCTTACTGTCCCTTTGTAATCACCAGATAAAAACCAGGTAGGCACTTGACCAGGTAGGTCAAGTGTGGGAGTACTTGCTTTTATGCTTGTGAAAAGTAAATTGCCTTGAATGGATTGTCTATATTTTGTGGTACAAGGATTTCAAGGCTGAGGTCTGTTTGATAAGAGTTAGTTCTAATCAGCATTTCACAAGCCATCGCTAAATCTCTGCTAAAAGCCCAGGCCCCTAATGTGCCTGTGAAATTCCTTGCTGCCTCCAATCACATTTTATTGATTTTGACCACTCATAAAATCCCTGAGTTTTTTCCTCCCTACTTAAAAATCAGTTAGCAAATTCAACATTTTTAATGAGTATCTTTACAATTCCAACATTGCTTTGATCTAGAACAATAGAAGCCTGGACTAGTCTTTTCCATCTTCTTTAATCCACATACAGGATTTTGTTCTCAAAGGATTTCCCAAATTAATGTGAACATCTAAACTGGCCTTACATTTTATGGAATAACAAGCAGCCTGTATAATGATCTGCCCCATGTTTCATCAGTATTCCCTGTTGAGAGAGAGTCTGCTAGAAACAGATTCTTTCTTTCCCCCAAAGACTTAGAATAAATGCAGTGTAGGAGTGTTCAGTCAAAGGCCCCATGCTACAACAGCCACGGCCATGAGTAGTGAGAATATATAGCAGCTATGCACAGATTACCATGGTGCTTTGCAAGCAGAAAGCACCAACCTTAAGTTCCTTAAGCTTTTAGTGATTACATAGATGAGCCAGAGGAGAGAGTGTGGGATTCATGAAAAACTCTTATCAAAAGCTGTTGCCAGCAGTGCTATTCCTACAGTACAGTCATAATTCCCAGGCAACTCTTTTCTTTCTCTTCCAAAAAACAAAAATCAAATTAGTGAAACGTTTCATACCGGTAAACAGAATTCCTCAAAGGCAGGTTTGACAAACGTCGTATATTGGGTGAGGATCTGCTCAAGGTCCCTGCCACGTTTCATATCTCGCAGAACTGGGACAGGAAAATAAGAAACCATGAGTTTTATCCTGAATGCAAAGGTGGATAAGGAGCACCACCACGCTGATGCTGCTGCAAGAGAGCAGAGCATTACCTCTGCGGGACAGCCTGACATCCGAGTCTGTGTCGACAAAGAGCCGGAGATGGAACATGTCCCTAATGTCTTGACTGTAGAACACCAGGATCCCCTCAAAAAGAACAACATCAGCTGGATAAACCACTGTTGTCTCTGCCAGCCTGCCAGGGAAAAGAAAACAAAAGAGCACTTTACTAAATGGATCTTGCACCACATTGAAAGGGTCCATAAGGGCCAGCTGGTAAGTGGAGCAGCTCCTACAGCAAATGGGGAGACATCAACCTACACAAGCCAGAGACCTGGCACAAAACTGAAAACCTACCTAGAATGGGTCACGAAGTCATAGGTTGGTACCTCAACTGTTTTCCCCTCAACAATATTTTTCAAGGTTGTATGCATCAAATCGTTATCAAAAGCATCTGCAAGAGGAAGGTATAAAGAGGAAGAAGTTCAGATGCTGCTATACCAAATGTTCGGCTCAGATTTTCTAGTCATGAAGGAGACGTTCACTGTCTAGTATTACATCGTGGGAAAGGGAACTTCTGGCTTATTCTTTCCTACCAGCAAGAATCCAACACCCTCCCCACCCCCAAATTATAATCGCTGTATTTGGTTACAAAGACAAGGAAGAGAGAATTTGTTGTTTAAAAGCAACTACAGTATACTAAAATAAACCAAACGTGAAGTTGCCATTCTTACCTCTTAGTAATTATACAATTTATTTGTGTGCGTCTCTTTTAGTCTGTTATTTAAAAGTAATTTAGAAAGTCTCAGACATTTTTAAGGCTTTTCAAGAGATACCCACTCCGTTTAACCCACAACAGACACTAGACTTCAGACCAGGGCAGGTCATTCTCCCACTTGCCATTAAATAGCATTCCCCAGAATAATAGGAACAGTTGGTTTTTTGTTGAAAAGAAATACCAGGAAAGGACATGGAGCTCTGTGTAGTTTATTTCAGTGCCAGTTGAAAGTTGGGAGACAGAGCACCATGCAAGCTGGAATGCTGTCCAACATCACTGTCCGCAAAGATGCGGTAAAACAGCAGTTATCACCTGCAGCAATGCAAATTTCAAGATTTCCTGACAGTGATGTGTGCAATTTAAAGACACAAGATCATGAAGGGGAAAAGCATTTCTGTCCTTTCTGGCTTAGCTTTACAGGTTGTCCAACACTTTTCATGTTCTGCAAGCCCTTTTGGTAAAACCCACCTCATCTCCAAACAGTAATTTAACTGTGCTTTACCTCTACTGTGCATTTGCTGGAACTGAGGCTCAAAAGACAGCAGCTAAAGCTGTGCAAGTTTCTTCCTCAGTAAGACATCACCACGAGTAGACTCCTGATCTCCTGGCAACAGCTCACCCTCAACAGAGTTTCTGGGAGTCTGCTCCCTGACTAACTGGTGGCCTTGTAACACATTACATGAAAGACAAGATACACTCTGCTGCCTGCTTTAATGACTGACGCTCCTAGAGAAGCTGCTGTCCTGGTGGCAGGCAGCTTTAAAATTAGCAACCTCCCAGCACAGCAAGTATGTTGCAATAGCCTGTTTCTATGCACTAAGAAGTCTGGAAGTGCTTTGCAAAACCCTTTTCCAGGCAGCAGCTATCATCAGCACACCAGGACGGTACGGCAAAGCGGGAGGGTGCAGTTCAGTGCAAGGGCACTTTCACAGAGGCTCCCTTAACAGGGAACGCCAGGCACACACCCCTGTGGTGCTACACCAGGGGTTGCTCAGAAAGATTTGCTACAGTGTCAGTGATAAGAGGAACAACATTCCCAACCGTCCTCCAAACAGAGATTCAGTGCCCCTTGCAGACATGCCGCCTTCCTCTGAGTCACACGAGGTGAGCCTGTATATACGCGTGGCTGATTTCTGTGGCTTTACCTGGGTGATCAAAGTTGTACTGCCCCTTCAACGCCTTGGCCTTCTGGTCGGTCGTGAGCACCTTGTAGAACCTGTCTTGGCTGAGAATGACAACCTTGCGCTGGCGGTGGTCCACCTCGTTTTGGCCCAAGAGCTCCATGATCTTCTCGCATACTGTGGACTGTGAAGGAATGGATCAGACAAAGCAATGGGACACCCTGGCCTTCTGCACCCAGCTTTGCAAACGTGAAAGTTCACAGCAGCCTGCGAAGTTGCTGATCACCTCTGCTACACTGAGCGCAAAACTAAACGGTGCCCTCCCCGTCAGGAAACCACGGGAGAGGCAGAAACACCGCGGGCCTGGTTCTGCCTGCCTGAGCACACTTCCACTATTCTGCGACCCGGGGGCTTTGGCTGCAGTTAGAAACATCCCTTTGGAAGGAGCGCACACGGGGGGAGGTGGGAGAGAGAAAACCAAGGAGCAGAGTTGCAGTTTTACGGGTTCGGAGACACGCTATCGCTCTCCTGCCCGCACTCATCGGTGCCTGCAAAGAATTTGCAAGACCGCGGCTTTCTTCCAAGCATCTCCCTTATCCCCCATTACTTAAATGCTTGCGTAGCTGCTTTGGTTAGAAGGCCGCAGCATGCTTTGGGACCACGTGCTGCCAGCACCCCTTGGGCTGGGTTTTTGGTTGGTGGGGGCTTTTTTTTTTTTTTTTAACTCCACAGGGCAAGGGGGGGGTAACCGTCACGGTTTGGGAAGCACAGAAATGCCGCGGGCGGTCGCTCGGCCGCGCTGAACCCGGGTGACAGACGCGTGTCTCCGCGGAGGACCGCAGTGCTCCGCGCCGCCCGCGGGCCAGCGCTGCTGCGAGGCGAGGCCGGGCCTCGGGCACCGGCGGCGAGAGCCCGAGCCCGGCCCCGGCCCCGGCCCCGGGCAGGGCCGCCGCGGCGCCGGGCGGCGTCCGCGCCCCGCGTAGCTGCCCCGGGGCCCCGCCGCGCCGCGCTCCTGCCCGCCCGCCCGCGGCCGCCGCTGTCACAATGCGGCGGGTGATGGCGGCGCCGCCCGGCCGCTCCGCCGAGCCGGAGCCCCCGCGCAGCCCCCGCGCAGCCCCCGCGCAGCGCCCGCGCAGCGCCCGCAGCCGCGGCCGCGCACAACTCGCGGCACCCGCGGGCGCCGCAGCCCGGCCAGCGCCGCAGCCCCCCCCCCGCCGCGCCGGCCACGCCGACAGACCCGGAGGGGAAAGCGGAGCCTCACCTTGCCGCTGGCGGTGCCGCCGCTCACGCCGATGAGGAAGGGCTTGGGGTGCGGCCGCTCCGGCTCGGCGGGGCCGGCGCCGCCGCCCGCGGAGGCCATGGCGAGGCGGGGGGCGCCGGGGCCGGGGCCGCGGCGGCGGCGGGGCCGCGGCGGCGCGGGGCACGCTGGGAGCTGTAGTCCGGGGCGCGGCGCGGGGCACGCTGGGAGCTGTAGTCCGCGCCGCGCCTGCGCCGGGGACAGCGCGCGCGCCTCGGGGCGCCGCGGAGGGCGACAAGTGCGACGAGCGGCACCGGCCTCAGCCGGAGGCCGCTGGGGCGCCGGGCGCAGCCTGAGGCTGCTGAACGGGGGAGCAGAGGACGATTTATACATATATACCCACGCATATATACTTGTATGTGTATGTAGAGGTGTATATTTACATATATGCGTGGGTTTATATAGGTGTATATCTGTATATACATACACATATGCACACCTACAGATCCGCATGCGCACACACGTGTATGTACATGTGTGTATACACATACCTGTAATACGGACATAGGCATGTGCAGTGTGCTCTATGTATACGTATATAAATACATATTAATGTGCATAAAAAAATAATAGTATTTCCATACAGTTACGTTGCCCATGTATGATGTGTACGCACCGTGTCGGGCGAAAGGCACCGGCCGGCCGCGGGCCCCTCGTCTGTGGGTCCCCGTGGCCTGGCCGCGCAGCGCACCTCCATTTTGGTCATTTTTGTCCCCAAAAGGCGGTGGCTCGGCCGTGCAGGCAGGTTGGGACGCCCGGGGACGCCGGGCAGCGGCGAGGCGGTGCCTTGGCGGGCGACCCGCGCCGTACTGGCCGCCGGACCCCGAGGGCGGCCCCCTCCGCCCTACCCCGGCCTGCGCAGCCTCCCCGCCCGGCCGGGAGCCCCCCGAGGGCCGCCCCGGGGAAGGGGCAGGACGGCGCCGGGGAGCGGCGATGGCGCGCGCCTTCCCCTGCCGCCACCGAGAGGCCGAGCGGAGCCTCCTCTGCGCTGGAGGAGCCCTCTCCTCCCCGCCGCTCCTCGGAGCAGAGCGACCCGCAGCCTTCCCGGCGAGTGGGTCCCGCTTCGCCTGGAAAAGCTCCCGGAACGGCCTCCCGCCGCCTGGCTAACCCTGCTGGAAGGGAGGCGGCGGGCACGCGGCCGGCCGCGCGCCTGGAGCTGGCAGCCTTCCCAGAGATGTTTCCTTGCCGAGGACGGGGCAAAGAGGAGATTATTTGATGGCTGTGCAGAGCTTTCTTTTGAACCGCAGCCTGTCCCGTGGCCTCACGCTGCCTCTGCGCACCGGTGCCAACCACAACGCTCTGCACAGGTGTCCGGGGCAGAAAAGTGGTGCAGAAAAATCCACCCCCCCCCCCGGGCCAACGCTCGCTTCCTCAGCGGCGCTGCCGGGGCAGGCAGCTCTCGGTGCCGGCAGCGCCGCTCATCCGGGCCGGCAGGGAGGCGGCACGCGGCTCGCTCAGCGTCTGGGCATCCTCCTCCCGAGCTGGCAGATGCGGATTATTTCCAGAGGAATTTTGAAGCTAGGCCAGGCCTGAAATAGCACGGGAGCGTTCCCGGCCATCCAGGCCGCCGGAGGGATTATTCCTCGCCCTCCGCGGGCTGTCGCAAGGCCACTGCAGCCATGGCAGAAACCCCCCCCCCCCCAGGGCCGGCACGTGAAAGAGGCACCCGGTGGAAGGCGCCGGGAGGTGCTGGCCCCGGGGAGCCCAGGGCTGTGCATCTTGGCGCTGCGGCGGGCAAGCGACTTGCAAGGTAAAAAACAAAAGCCAGAAAGGCCAACGGCAGAGAAAACCCCGGAGCACCGCAGAAAACACGAGGCCACACGAGCTCGAGAAGTGGATTCGATTGTCACTTTAATCCACAGACTGCTGCATGCACTGTAAACAGGATCGTTAGGCAGGTTCATTATTGGTATTTATTTGTCTTTAATATAAAAGTTACAGGTTTGAAATGTTTGCAGGAAGATGCCACCATCAGGACGGGGTTAGTGGTAAATATTTATATACAACGTGACAGGGCGGGATGGCGGCGATGCTGGGGAGCGGGGCAGGGGCCCGGCCCGGCGGGGGCCCCAGGCGGCGGCAGCTCTCGCGGCTCTGCCCGCGGCGGCGGCGGCTGCTCCGGGCCTCCCGGGAGGCTGCGGAGGGCGAAGCCCCAGCTGCTCCGCTGGGCGCCCCCCGGGTTCGCCTGCGCCCTGCCCCGCGCAACGCGCGCCACCGAAAACAGGGGCTGCTTTAGTGCTATCACCACTCGGGACACTCCTAGGAAAGGCCTATGCTAGAGCAAACCTTCAACAGTAAAGTGACACGTTCGGAGGGAGCCAGCAGAAAACTCGGCGCCGGACGCGGATTGTATATTATTTGCCTTTTCACAGACTCCTTTTTTTTTTTTTTTTTTCTTATTTACAAAGAAGAAAAAGTGTTAATTTCCTGCTTTGATGGCCGTGATGCCTTTGGGGCTCGCACAGGCTTCGCCAGACGGAGCGCACGGCTCGCGCATGTTCGTGCCACAGGAACCCCCCAGTTTTCAGCCGGAACGCTTGTTCCCGCTCGGATACGGGGATTTAGCCCAGCAAGATCCCTGCTTCGTCCGCGCTGCGGATTGCATAGCGTCAGCCGGGCTTCCCGTGCGGGTCCCCCACGCTCCCCCTCCGCAGAGGACACCTTCGGCGCAGAGCGGTTGCTCCGGCCCCCGGCGCTGGGTGAGCCGTTCGGCCGCCGTCTGCCTGGGAGGCGGATTTCGGCTGCCTGAGATGCCTGCGGCGCCTGGAGACTCTCGCCCCAGGGGAGCTGAAGTTAGGGAGGAAGCGGCCGTAAGCGCGGCTCGCCCAGCGCCCGGCACGGCCCGCGCCGCGGGGCAAGGGCATCTCTACTGCAGCAGGTCCGACCAACCTGCCTTACGAACGTTTGCTCACGAACACGGTGCACGCCGGGGCGCTGATGAACCCTGTGCCTGAGTCTTCAGGAAAAGCTAGGCGTAGTCCTGCGAGCTGAGCAGGGCAGCCGCCGTTCCCTCCTGCAGACTGGCAACGGGAGCTGAAGGGAGCCGGCTAAGCCTTTGCCATCTGTTTGCAGAAGGAAGAGCTTGCAACGCTGATTCACCCAGACTAAACAGAGCCTTGCAGAACAGCGAGCCTGCTACTGAGAAATAAATTAAGGATGCTCTGCAAAATATCCCACGTATGTTCTTTGCAAGCCACAGCCCTAAAACTGCAGGGTTTTTGTTAGACAGAACTCTATAAAAACCTGTGAACACACAACGTGGTTCCGAAAAAGGCCTTGCAGGGCCGATAAAATCTATAGCATACACTCAAAAACATGATCCACACTGTAAACAACTGAACGGGGACAGAAAGGAAGGATGTGAACTGGTGCAGCTGGGGCTGCACTGGTGAGGATGATGTCCGGGGTGGGACGTGGAGAAGGGACAGAGGGGCTGAATAAGGCACACCGAACAGATTGGGGTTAACACTGCGTGGGTGGGAAACGCTGACCCCCTCTCTTACATGCTGGGCTGCCTCTGCCCTGCTGGCTCCGGGCATGGCTCTACTGGGGACAGGGTCTTGTTGAGGCTTTTTCCAAAAAAAGGACCACAAAGCGCAGCACCAAGGGTTATCCCAGTGGGACGCCTCCCTTAACCCCCCCCAAACCATTTGGCAACAACGAGAGGAGAGAGGAGTGGGGTGGAGGGGACGGGCAGGCTTGGCCCTGAGCAGGGCTCCTTCCCTACTGGCATTTACAATCCCAGGAACATATCTGCTAGCTCCTCCGCCTGGATCCTGCATCCCACTCGCAGCCAGCTCCGCACGCGGCTGCCCCAAGCCTCCTTTATTCCAGCACTTGGAACAACATTGTCACCGGTTGTGAATTTTATACATATTGTTTTGCACTTTCTTGTTTTCCTATAAATCCACTGGTATTCAGACATGCATCAAAAAATCCCCAATGGATTCTAAATACTAATATTTACAGTCTTTCTTATATACTACAGAATTTACTGTGCAAAAGCTAGTACCATCACTAAAAGATACAGGTTCACAGGACGAGTGACCCACTGTACCTTGGCTAGTCAATATTTCCAGGGTTCCAAGGGATTACCGTTGCTTAAATAATGAGATTTGAGAGGCGAAGGGGGATACGACGACCGGAGATGGCGGGTCCCTGCCCACATTTTCAGTGCCTCTTCCGCACCTGTGACCAGTGCCTTTCTCCCTTTAGGAAGGCGAGAGAGATCTGGGGTAAACTCAACACCCCTGTAAACAAAAGCGAGTTCTTTTTGAAAGCAGAGCTCCTCTGGCAGACAGCGGCCGATTCTTCCATCCTCATCTCCTGGGGCTAAAAACGTTTCGAGGCGGCGTTACAGGGGAGATGCAAAACCTCGGCTTCCGCAGCTGCTGCCTGCTAGGTAACACTCCAGAGACAAGCGACTTGTTTGTGGGTGCTGAGCTCTTGCTGATCCTCCCTCGTGGATGGAAACAAAAGCTCAGGTCCTTCTGAACGCCAGTGAAGTATCAGTCAGCAAACCAGCAACACGCTTGCATGGGACCCTCCTTCCACAAAGCTCTCTCCCCAGGTTTAAAGCTGATTCATGGCACAGAGGGATGGGAGGAGAAGGAAGGTGAGCGCACCGAGCACTGGCTGATCTCCCGCCTTAGCTGCTGCCGTCTGGCAAGAAGGCGGCCCACGCACGCGTTCGCTGGCCTTGTGCTGAAAGAGCCCAACGTTCACACACCCAGTGACTGCTGCCAGCTGGGAGGGAGGGTGCGTCATCCGGTAACAGGTACAAACATTGAACTCCAGTCTCCTAGCTGCCCTTGGCGCATCTGCGGAGCAATTCTCCTCGCTCACACAAACCCCTCCTCCTAGGTTTTCTCTTCTCGGTCTGTTTTTCTCCTCGTAATGTTCCGAGGTTTGATTTTGAGAGACAGTTCCCACAAGGCCTCCTCAGCCAGATGGTCGCTGAAATCGTTGAAGAATGACACTATATCATCATTTCTTTTGATGTCGTAATGTCTGTAAAATCAAAGAGAACAGAACGGCTGCAGTTAACCAAGATGCTGCTGGGGAACCTCTCCCAAACCTCTCTCAGCCTAGAGCCACCCCCCTCTGCTCTAATGCACACCCAGCACTGTGACCTGCATTCCCCGGGCCACTCCTTATGCCAACGATGTGACACCAGGGTTTACACATGATGCCCACGACTGAACTGGGAAAACAGACCACTGATCCTGTGACACCGAATTAGAGCTGTTGCTTCTACTGAAAAGCAGCATTAAAGAAAATTCTTCCTGATCAAGAGAACACAGAAACCAGCAACAACAAAAATCTGGAGGAAAAGCTGTTTTGTGAAGAGGAGGAGTAGGGAAACTTTATACACTGGCAGGACTCCTTAAGTCTCTCCATCACAGTGTTTTGACTTTAAACTCCCTTCCCTTTCCACAGCAGCTCACGTGCCTTCACCACCGCTGGCTGTAACAACCCCACAGCAGTATCACAGAGCTGCCTCTGATTCCCTTCACTGCACTTACACTTGTTGGAAGCACCTCATGCTGTCTAGGATGTTAAACTGCTGCCAGCGTTTGGAAAAGTTCACTTTGCTGTCAATGTAATCTGGATTTCCCAGATGAACAAAGGTCAGGTCCTGCAGAATCAGGCCTCTGAAAAAGAGAAGGGGTGGCAGGTCAGAGAGTAGGCAAACAAGTACAGAGGTTAGTCACACACAGGCAGGACAGCCAGCCGAAAGGCAGCTGCACATAAGCTAACTGTCTCCTGCTGCTGGCACCCTTAGCATCATGATTTTAAACTAGAGAGCAGCATCTCCTCCCAGCCCCTCCAGCAAATATGAAGGTGTTTAGATCCTATCATTACATGCCAAACTGAGATATCTCAGATGTGAGGCATTAATGTTCACAAGAATAGTGCTGGGTCTGCTGCTCTTTCAATGATTTTAAACTAGAGAGCAACATCTCCTCCCAGCCCCTCCAGCAAATATGAAGGTGTTTAGATCCTATCATTACATGCCAAGCTGAGATATCTCAGAGGTGAGGCATTAATGTTCACAAGAATAGTGCTGGGTCTGCTGCTCTTTCAATGCTTGTGGAAAAGAAGATGAGGCTGGAAGAAGGTTGTAGTGGGGTGCATCTGCCAGGGAGTTAGACCTTCCTTCCAGGTTTATGGAAGATGACTTTCCTTATGTTGAGGCTTTGTTAGCAAAAGAGTCTGTGTCTCCCTCTCTTTACCTCTCCTGCTCACCTGTGTGGCTGCACAGTGCTCCTGTGGTCCCCACCACATGATATGCTGAATATCTGTGCAACCTCTTCCTACAGAATTTTTACCACAGAAGAAAGCAAGACCAGAAGAATTTTTCTAGGATAAACCCATATGAAATCTGATATCTAGATCAGAGTGCCTGTACAGAGAAGGGCAAAGGCTTGAACCTTTCATCTGTCAACAGAATGAAGAAGTACGTTTGGCAAGGGAGATTCCTAATTTACCAGCTCTTCCAGTTAGCAGAATCAGAGCTGATGTAGAGGAGTGTGAAGTAGCTCAAAGTTGTGGATCCATTTCACCTCATGGGAAAATTTGTCTTTCTCTATTATGTGACTCCAAAGAAACTGCAGATAAAAAGTGTCAGCTAAAGATCCAGGCACTTAGTACTTCCCTTGCTATAGTCAATTCAAGCCAATTCATCTTAACAAGAAAAGAAAGCTGAGGCACGAAGTGAAACATCTGAAACAGCAGGAGGTAGTCTGGACTTTGATCAATGTTTACAAAAAGGAGCAAGATCCTCAGGGGAACAGTCGATAGAGGAACCCAGTCATCTTATAGCAGGAACACACTGTCACAGGGAAACATAGAGCAGTACCCAGGGGTGTCACCCTGTTTTTCCCTAATGCAGGGTAAGTTGTTCCATGATGGGCATGTGCGTTTGCTATAAAGATGCGGCACATCAATGCCTTATTCTAGATCTAGGGGGAAAGGCAAGTGTTTAGTTGAGCAGAAGGTGCTGGGGAAACACTGGAGGAACTGCTCGAATGTGCAGAAGTAATGGCAGAGGAAAGACAAATCATCAGCTCACAGGTAAGGTATGCAGGGAGGCTCCACATCGGCCAGAGCTGCTCGGTAGGCCCGGAAGGATGAGGAGCTGTCAATCAGTGTGCAGTACTCAGCCAGGCCCTAGAAGAAGACAAAGCTCATGGTAGCACCACTGCTACAAACCAGCTTTCTCTGTGACCTCCCCTCCAGGGACCTATGAAGGCTAGAGAGCTAATGCCACCCTGCAAACACCTCCAGTTGATTTAATAAATGTGAGCCTGACTGTGTACACAGAACAAGCCTTCAGCAAGCCTTCAATTTGCAGGAGGAAGACGCTGCTCTCTCAGCCTGTAACTGTGCTGGCATTTCTGCCACTGTCAGAATGCTCAGAAACACTGCAGGTTTCCAGCACTGTGGCATTATATAAGCGGAGAGCATTTATCCACCATCCCTCCACACTGGGACATCACTGAGCTGTTAAAACTCATGGAGCTGTTTCATACCGTAACTGCAGTTAGCCTTTTTTCCCCTAAAGATGAAAGTCCTTGATATTCCTTACCTCTGAGGTTTGTTTCTGCCACTCCAGCCTTCGGATGGGTGCAGAATCCAGTGCAGAAAGAATGGCCAGATAGGAATTAAAATTATTCAGCTTTCGTAAGTGCTGTGAAGAAGGAGAATACCAGTTACTCTAGAGATCTGAAAAGCCTTCCGGCAACAAACAGCTCTACTCACTGGCATGTACCACACTCCTACTCCTGTTCCCAGATATTTAGTGAACAGTGCATGTGATTCAGAGCAAGAATCAAGCTCATATACCTTCATAATCTTTATAAATTTAAGGAGCAGCCTCTCTCGGTCTTGGGCTTTCTCTTGCACCATAATTATTGAACGGACCCTAGAAGAACAGAACAAAATAGAAAGATCGATAAACTCACTGAGACAGAATTCTGATCTCAGATTTCTTGCTTCATTTGCAAAATGGGTAACTAATAAAGATGGATCAACAAGGCTGACAAGTTCATGATGCTTCCAACTTAAATGGAACACTTCAGTTCACAACAAAAATGGAATAATTTCAAGGACGATCACAATGAAGTAACACCACCCTTAGGAGAGCACTTATTTGCAGGGAGAATGTTTGTTTGAAGAGCTTAACAACACTGA
This sequence comes from Rhea pennata, assembly GCF_028389875.1. NCBI lineage: Eukaryota > Metazoa > Chordata > Aves > Rheiformes > Rheidae > Rhea > Rhea pennata. Next base: position 9,735,183 of record NC_084680.1, read on the forward strand.
TGATAATTCTTAATTCTTACAGGTTGCTGTGTCCTCCGAAACCCTCATGATTTTGTATTTTCTGTATTCTGGGCTCTTTGAAGAGTGCCCTGCATCTAGTTCCCAGCCAAAAAGATAGGCATGATGCCACTAAAAGGTACAATCCTTTTAACAAGGGAACCCAGCTCAAGAAGAAATATATTGAACTCTACAGCACCAAAGGTCAAGCACACTTTAGTGCCATGGTCGCACTGATCTCCTTACCAGTAGGACATGTTATTAAAGTGCTCTGTAAACTGTGTTAGGTTAGGGCTCTTCTCTTCATTTTGCTCCTTTGCCCAAAGCAAAACTTCTGGTATCTGCCAAGGAAAAGAGAGAGAGTGGGAGAACACCACATGTTAAAATAGGATTTCTGCCTTAAGATTCCTCAGTCACAGCCTTTTGCTGTGGTCATAGCCTTTTGCTGACACAAGTTCAGCTGTCTCCTACAATGCAACAGGTGCACATGGAAAGCTGGCAGCGAGCAATACCAGAGATTGCAGGGGGTGCACGTTAAAATCTCTACCACCACCCTCACCCCATCCTTGCCTCTGTACCTCAATTTTATAGAAGAGTTCAGCATCTAGCAGGGTCAGCTGCTCAGCTATTTCATGACTGTGGAAATCGTGTAGGGTTCCTGGCCTGCAGGAAACAAGGATGAAGTATAAAGGCTAAGAAAATGTGGATTGTTTTCTTTCCATCATTATATTTTGGACTGAGAAAACTGTTGCACCTGCAGGTAAGGGATGCCTGTGTTTCAGAAAGGAGCAAGACATGGTTACGTGCACAATTCCTCACCTGGCTGCCACCCCACGGGCTGCGAGAGGTTTGATGGAATTGGCATATCTCAGCATATTCTTCTGATCGACTTTATCAAGGATATTTTTGCGTAACACTCTAGCGAGACTCAGCTCTCCATTGCAGACTAGCCGGAACACCAGGTCCATCAGCAGCTTGAGAATTTCATCTGTCAACTCCACTAGGCTGAGAGAAAGATGGGAAACCCGAGTAAGACATCAGAGCTACAGTGGAATTTGTATTTGTATAGAGTCTTGTCACTCTTTCCCAAAAGCAGAACCAAGTGACTGAAATTCTTCTTCTTCTCCTTCCCAGCTCTTCCTTTCTTAAAGAGATTCCCCTTTCACAGGTTATTTTAAAATCATGGACCCAGAGAGGACGCTGTGAGAATCCTCCTCCTCCAAAAAGAGGGTTCCCTGTGTCCAGCATTGTAGCTGTCTCCTTGGTCAAGGCAGGGAGTTGCAGGTACCATCTTAAACAATGTAATGTTTACAACTGGTAGACTTCCATCTTGTTACTGACCCTGTATCTCCAACCCCAAAACAAAGAAGGCAACTCACCACAGCTCATCCACCACTCTCACCAGCACGAAGAAGGTGTTCTTACTGACTCGCTTCTTAAATGTGTCTGCGAAGTGGCAAAACTTCTCATATGTTGGTCACAAATTAAAGAATCAGCCTAACGTAATCAGACCGGCCGCGCAACTTTCAGCTACCTTGAGGAACATTAGAAAAGCATAATACTCTATCTTGACTGAAATTGGTGTTCAGCTTCTAGGAGATATGGGACACTAATAGTTCTCTAATTAACATGGTACAAAGATACCACCAGCTGCAGGTAGCAGGGGTGTGAGGAGGTTCTTACACCTTAGAGAATTCATGCTAGCAGAGCATTCTCTCTAAGATGAAATTTAATGAGCAGCACTCCTTTACTGTGAACCCCCCTGCTGGTCTGTAACATCTGGTCTCATAACAGATCTCACTACCTAATTTGCTGCAAGGGGTACAGAGCGAGGAAGACAGGACAGCAAAGGCTGAAAAACTTCCACCAGGTGGATAAAGGGAAATAGAAACAGGCCTATGCAAATGTCCCAGCACCTCTCCAAAGCAAGTGTTTTCACTGACAATTGTTCTGCAGTGAGATATGCTGTGTTCTTGGCAGAACTGATCCCAGCAGAAGCACGGGGAGCACGGGCAGATGGCAGTGATGAGCTGCAACTCAGGGCAGGGTGACGTCAGGCCTCCTTTGACATGCGGTTGCAGGACCAAAGCCCATGAGGCCTTTGTACTGCCTGAACTGAGACACTGACCCACTCAGTGCTGCCGGTAGTAAGGGAGCGACCATAACAGAGTTGAGGGGAAGGAACTACAGACAGGGGGCTCACCAAGAAGCAGTCTCCATACTTGCTGGAGATGCTCCCCTCTGCCTCGACCTGCCCCAGTGCATCTCCCACCTGCAGGGTGCAGAGGTGAGGGAATTCCTGCTTGGCAGTGGGCAAGTTGTGTGTGACACCTCTACGGCAAGAGTGTTACTGACTGAATTGCCAGTAGGCTTTTGGCTGAAGAAATTCCCCCCAACTCCCTCCATGATGAGTGCTTGGCCCTGATCCTTGAAGAGGCTGAACTGTCATTCATGCAAAAGGATATCTGTATTGCAGCTTCTTGATGAGCTCTTCCGGGGTAATAAATGTCCTGTATGTGGTTAGAAAGGCTTCACAGTACAGCACCAGATCTACAGGGAAAGACAAGGAAGCATCAATCAACCCTGTGTTTAGAAAAGGAAGCTCATTCTTAGGTTGAATCCTACCTTACAGAAAGAGGAAGGGGACACAATCTGACATGAAGGAGCTTTACAGAAATGCTGTGTTGTTGTTTCTTACCAGCAGATGGACCCTAAGGCATAAAAGCAACAGCGAAACTGCCCCAGCCCCAGTAGCCTGTCTCCCACCCGAAGCAATATCAGCCTTGCTTTTTAGCTTATGGGATCACGAAAGCGGTCAGTGAAAAACTCCTGTCTGTGGGTTGGAAAAGTTTAATAATAGGTCAAGGAAAAGTGTGCTGAGGGCCTTGGGGATACTTTAAAGAGAAGACATGACTGAGAGATGGGTGTCTGTTTTCTGTCTTTACTACTTAGGTAGTGCAGAGCTGTGCAGGAAGAACAGGGTCACTCTTCCCTCGTAACAGCAATGCACGTATTTAAAATGATGACACGGTGCTGCAGAGCCTCCCCTCCTTGCTGTGATCCAGGAAAACTCCCTCCGGCGAGTGTAAATGTAAGATTGTTTTCAGTTAAAAGAAGAGTAAGTTGTATAGCAAAAACTGACCCTGCCATGACCAGGACCACCGTGCCCTGCCATGACCCACGGCTGTGACACAAGCGCTGACCCGGTGCATGCAGAGAACTTCTGTTCGTTAAGCTGCACCCCTGGGTGCTCCAGGCCCCCGAATCACAGAGGCTTCGGCTATTGTCACGGACCCAGAGGACGCAACTTGAAAAAGCAGGAACTGTAACAGGGAAAGAAGCTTTCAGGTCAGGACTGCAGTCCCGGGCCAGGCTTGGTCACTGCGGACAGCAGCAGTCAAAATGGAAGCTTATTGGCGCTAGTATAAACAACCGTGTAGCAGTGCAGTCAACATCTGCAGCGGCATGGCCTGCTGCCCTTCGCTGGCCCGCTGCAACCGCTGGCAGAGGCTTCCTGGCAGGGCTGGGGGAAGCAGCTTGTGCCGTGCCTGCCCAGGCCAGGCCGTACATGTACGGCGGGCTTCAGCCAGGGCAGGAGCACCCCGCACCCATGCGCCGTAACCTCAATCCATGGCACGGGGAGGGTGTGAAAGGGGATTTGTGCCTTTCTACCTGCAGCGTTTCTCTTGGCAGGCAGGCACCTCACAAGCAGCTGCTTCTTCTCGCTGTTCTTAAATCTGAGAGAATTGCTTTTAGTTAAAGACAACCAGACTTAAGCTCTAAAGCCAGAGGTTGGGTGGTCATGTCAGAGGTGACTCTTAGGCCTTGTCCGGCTGTAATCCTGCACTCACAGCAAGCGCATGTGGCTGAGAGCATTTAATTGACCACAGATTTTATTCCTAAAGACTGCAAGTCTCATTTTATCCCTTATTCCATTTAGCCCTTCTACAAAACTCAAATGGACAAGAAGCATCATGCAACAGGGCGTGGAGTTACGTTTATTCTGGGTTCCCATCTGCCCAAAAGGCAACATGAGGTAATACAGCTGGTCTGCTCTGGCACTCAAAGCTGCCAAGAAATTCATCTTTAAAGGAAAGCCTCTTAACTATACCCCTCTGTGCAGTTTGGCTGATTGATTTACAAGCCCTGAATTCTCCTCATTGTAAGCTTAATTCATTAACCCTCTCAGTCACCCAAACAGTGGGTTAACATAGCACAGATTCCTCCATGCTCCATTCAGATCAACGGCTTGGCAGAGTATGTAAAGCTAAGCTCTGTGACTATTCCGAGCAACGCGCTGCTCAGATCTCCCTGCACCTAACCACTCCCCTCCTCCGCGCTGCTGTGTTTTTAAAACCTTGCTCTAGTTTTTCCAGTCTTGAGAGGTTCTCCACAGTTTTCACCTGTTTGCAACATCTGCAAAGCTCACCATTCATGAACTGGTTGTCTAACACACATCCTTTTATCAAGTAGCTGTCTTTAAACAGCAACAGTATGGAAGAAGTTCTTCCAATGTGATGCTTGTTCTGGAGTACAGCAACAGTAAATCAGAGCTTCTCTATTCCATTTTCAGCTTTTTTAAAAGGGATACTTTCACCATCTCTACATTTTTTCCCCACATATCTAACCATAACATAATGAATTGTGCTCCTCTCTCTACTATGTTCCCAACTTTGGTCTTTTGTGTCTGTGCTGGATGCCTGATTAGACAGGGAAATATATCTGCCAGGGGAAGGATTTTCTTCCTAGTTGAATGGTGCTAGTAAGCAACTGCAAACGTCTTATGCTACAGTAAGAAAGCTTCCATTTAAAAATGTACACGGAAGTTATCTCCCCTTTGACTGATCAAGCTTCTTAAAATATGGGAGCTGAGTGGTTCAGTAGGTTACTGTGTTTTGCTTTGCATCCCAGGAGATAAGGAGATCAATTCTGGTTAAGGCCATCAGCACAAATGTGTTTGGCAGGTTCAAAATCACTCCTTGGAAATGCCGCAAAGGTCGTCTTTGTCACAGGTCTCAGAAAGGAGCTGCATCATGTGAGAGGTGACTAGGTTTGGAGAGATAAAAAAAGGGTTTAACAAATAGGCCATAACAGGCTGTCCAAAGCTGCTCTTTCAGAAAGCAGCGGCCTGCCTCAGAGGCACCAACACAGCACTGTCACCAACTCCACTGGTGGGCCTTACCTTCCAGATCTCAGCAAGGGCTTTAAAGAGTTAATACCATCCCTGCTGCTAAATGGAATGAACAAGTGCTTATCCAGCTTACCTCTGTTTCACCAAAGATAAGCACAATCCGCTCCGCAACTCACAGAATCATTAATGCCATCATCTCCATCCCGGCCCAGCTGCATATGGTAACTTTGCAACTGCTCACACTACAGAGAATCAGCTTAAAAGCAGCAAAAGACCACACCAGGCTGCACTCTTGAGCTTGCTTGGGTGCATCCACTGTACCTTTCCTGTCGGTCTCTGTTGCGTGCACTAACAAAATATCTCCAGACCCGCCACGAACATCTGGCCCATCATCTCCCTGCAATGAGAACAGAAACACATTACACATAACCCATGCTCCCTTCGGCCTAGTTTACCATCTCTGAGGTCCAAACTCAGCACTGACTGGCAGAGTACACATTGTTCCCAGCACTGCTCACAACACAAGCTGGGATATGGTCTTAAGTGCTGGGCTAATCCTGCAATCCGAGTCTTGATGTCCCAGGTGAGGATATGGGCTAATGCTCACTCGGGCCACTCACATTTTGAGGCCAGGCTGCAAAGTGCAGTGAAAGCTGAACCTTCTGCCTACTAAAGAATGAATATGAATGTCCCAGACTCCCCAAAGCTCCCAAAAGACCATTAATAGAGCAGTACCGCTATGTGAACTGTCTCAAAGTGCATGATCACGTATCACAGCGGCTGCGGAGTGAAAGGTCACACATTTGACGAAAATGTTTCTGAAACATCAAAACGTAGCAAGTTAATTCCATAATCTGGAACTATTTGGCTGGAGGTCACCTGAAGTGATCCGATAACCAGGAGCAGGAATCCAGGCTGCTAACTGCTTAACCCCTGCCTTACCACTCTCTAAAAACTTCTTTCTTCTAGCTACTGCAGTTCACTACTAAAAATATGGAAAACTAATCTATCGTTTAGTCAGTGGTTCCCACACTACTGGAAATGGCTCACAGCAGAACTGTAGCAGTTTATACTGTTTTAAACATGCAGATTGTAAGAAAAAAAAAGCAGCTAAGGATTGACACAGATCTGATAGTCAAAAATGTTCAGAAATCACCCATTTTTAAATTTTTGTTAAGGGTGTATTCATTCTTGCAGGGTAAACACTAGAATCAACATCTGGCTTCCTTTAGCAATTCCTCTGTCATTTTAATATGCAAAATACTGAAAAAAACGAGGATTTGCAGCCATGGAGCAGCTACATCGATGTGATTTTATCAGGCGATTCTCTGGCAAGACTTAAGAAATACTACTTGCAGAACGAGTAATAGCTTCTCACTCACCTCTGTGCATCTTGACTGAGCGAAGAACACTCCTAAAGTGCCAGTAGATTTCCTCTGTTTTTCAGACTAGCCCCCCTGACAGTCTGAAGGGTTTGAAGGCCTGCATATTCCCCCTATTTGCACGTCAGAGACAGCTTGGTTCAAGAGCATAGCAAGCAAGCAGAGATGTCTGTGAGTGCACTCAAAGCTAGAAACAAAGCCATTTCTCAAATAAAGAAACAGTTACTTTGGCTGCTCTTCCAAAGTCAGAATCAGTAATATAAAGTCTTATTGGGGTAATATGCTAAACCTGCCTTCAGACTGAAAGGTCAACACCACAAACCTTCACCTGGATTTATTGTGTTCAAACCCTCAGGTACTTCATTTCAGATTGTAACAGGCTGAAGAGGTAGGAGGGAGCAGATGGGGAAAAGGGCATCAGATGAGCTGGTTTTAAGAGAGACATATTGCACATTTTGTTAAACTCGCAGTCAGTGCTGATGTTCCCTTCCTGTATGAATATCTCACACTTTCACAACAGTGTGCATGCAGAAAGCTGCATACTGTGCCTGCTATAACCTAGTTTTTCCTATTGGCTCAAATAAAAGCTGATGCCATGTCTGTGCACTCAACGGAAGTCAGATTTCAATAGATCATAACCCAAAGAGTATGAAAATGACCCTTGAAAGTACCTACCTCTTGCTTCAGCGTTAACCTGGCCATAATTTCATTGTGGTCAATCAGGGATAGCTCGTCTACCTCTTCCTCCAACTGTGACGATTCCAACGCATCTGGTGACTGCTGCTGCCTGGAAGAAAACAACCATCAGTGTCATCACCCAGCCAGACAGGAGAGCAGAGGTTGGCTCCAGCCGAGCTTGCAGCGTTCAGACCTTCATTAAGTTGCTCTGACACAGAAAATCTGGAGGTAAATCCTTTGCAAACAAATCCAAATATCTAGCTCTAATTCTGTTGCTTTGTGCATCTCTTGAAAAAGAGAAAGATGAACCTTTAAGAACTAAACACTTGTCTTCCTGGGTTTCTGCCTGACAGGATTTTATTACGTCCTCCACGAGAATATGCTTTTGTGTCTCTTTAATCTGCCAAATTTTCAGTGCACACAAAACTAAGCCTTTCTTCAAATGTATAGAGACTAAGTACACTGTACATACATATCTTTTAGTCAGCTCACAATCGATTCAACTGCTACAGGGGGAGATAACAAGCTGTCTTCCTGCAGGAAGATACGGTGAAGAGCTCTTTCTTACCACTTCTCTTTCTGTACATCTATGACCCTAGCAATCCTAGCCCTAAAGGGAGGTACTCTTACCCCTGGGCACACACTGTGCCCAGACTCCTTAAAAATAAATAAATAAACGAATAAATAAAATGCACATGTCCTTCACAGCTTTCCCCAGCCACAGGCCCGAATCCCTTGCACCGATCAGTGCTTTTGCCAGATACTGAGCTTTGCAGAGCACTGCTGCATTGTCTTCTTCACTGCAGGGATTAAAACCCTCAAACCAGCTGCAGGGAAATGGGGGAGGGAAGTTGACTGTTACACACAGAACAATGCTGTTCGCTAGTTTTGCTTTAAAAATTCAACTGAAGAGCAATCTCAAGCAGCAGGGAAGCACTCATTCCACTTCTACTGAAGCCCATCTGTTACAGCCTGCACCTCTTCATTTACATAGACAAATGATAGCACTAGAAGGGATATAAAGCCTCCTGCTTTGGGGCCTCAGCCAGCCAGTACCTAGCAGAGTTAGGAAGAAATTCCCTTCTGGAAGACTTTCCCAACAGCGATACAGACTTTTCTTGCATGTTTTCCTGGAAGCCGGAGGGACTAGCCAGTGTCAGTGACAGGAAAGCCAATTATGACTAACATAGGCTGCATTAACCCTTGCTGGCCTGTTGCATTAAGTAATGCCACCTTGCCTGGATCCTCCTTGTTCAGTGGGATCCCACTGCTCACCAGCTGTGCAACAAAGTGGGCCCAGTGTCTGGAGAACTTTGAGATGGTTGAATGCAGAACAGGAGGCAATCTAAGGGCTGGCTGGTAGAGAGCCGGGCTAAGAGATGTCGGTGATACCCCGCAAACTTCGAGGGCTGGATGCAGGTGTACCATGGGAGTCAGGCTCACCTTTCAGCACCATCTTTGCCTTCCTTCCCCATGGCACTGCTGTTTGAGGTGGAGTCTTTGGAGTGGCTGTCTTTGATGGAGGGAGATTCCTACAAAGAGAAGGAAGCTTTTTGTTATTACATGGGATCCTGCATCACAACTGCTCTTGCATTCACAGTCTTACTGCCTCTAAATGGCCCTTTACTGTAAATTCCAACAGAGTGGGTTAAAGATTGATGCAAGTTAATGCCAAATGCCAGGAAAACACAGAAGTTAATTAGACAGGAAATTTGGGACCATCTCTGGAGACTAGTGTAATTAGTATTGTTTGCTTTTAACATTGTGAAATGATGCTGAAAGTTACAACACAAATCAGCTGCTGTCTTGGATTTTAACCCTCTCACCACCTTTGTTTTTTCCAGCCCTTGCTGTTGAAATATACTTGCCTTCTGCTTTAATCAGTACGGTCAAAGCCAGCTCTAAGCTCCCCTCTTAGTTAAAACCCCCAAAAGACTAGATAGCCTTCATGGGTGGATGCAAGCTGCCTTTTCTACCTCCCCTCTCTCCCATCAGAGGAGGTTATGCAATGACGCAGTGTTTCCACTTCACAATCCACTGCTGTGGAAACGATGCTAATTCAGAAAAGCACCATCTGAACCTGTGGCGTGGAATAGCAGGTAGACAGTTCAAAGCAAATACAGACACAACACTTTAAATTAGCCATTTATTAAGAAGGCAAACAGCCACGAATAGCAAAGGGGAATATTAATCTAAGTGCTTATTTAATGTCATGCAGAAGGAAACTTGGAAATTCAATCTATTGAAAAGACAGGACTGAAACCACCTACATGCTATCCAGACTCAGTCAGAAAAATGCACTGATGAGTGTAGGTTTCTCAGCGTCTGCAGATTTTTTCCAGACTATGCATCTGAAAAGCGCTTCGTTTCAAAGTGAAGAGCCCTCCAGCTGCTGTACAAAAGGATGGGCCTGCCTAGATGCGTCTCTTGAAGGGAAGCGATGGGAGCACTATCTCTTGGGCCATTTAATGCTAGCACAAATAAAGCTCCCAGAGACATCCTGCAGAGGCTATGCCTTGCAAGATGTGGGTGGGCGAGACTGATCACCACAGACCTCTGCCTTTTTCTTGGGACAGCAGGAAGATGGTGCCTCCCTACCATGGAATACACCCTGTCTCCTGAGGAAACTCCTGGTACGTGAGCCTCGCGCAAAGGAAGAAACATTCTGTGATTACAAGGCTAAATCAGTCGCTTACTTTGAATCCAACTGGTGAAGGAAAAATAAAAATTAGGAGCAGAAGGCTTGCTTTATTAAAATAGGAAAGCCAGAGCAGTTATAAGCATAAATGTGGACCCCAAGACCGCACTGGTCTAAGAGCGTAGCTTTCTGAGAAAGGAACCTCAAGCAAGCAGCTCTAAACAAACGGCAAAGCACAAGGAAACAGCGTGGAAGGAAAAGCCGTCCCTACGTCCTGCTGGGGCTCGGCAGAGCCTCGAAAGCACCACCTGCTCTCCCCAAACTGGGAATCCAGCACGGCCTGCGAGCCGGGAGCGGGCAAGCACCGGGATCGGGGCAGCGACACGAACACACAGACTCCACAAAGTGCAGAAGAGGCCGGTACCAAGCGTGTTAGCCCCTGCGTGGACGCAGCATGCACCAAGCAGCCCCTTCCCAGGGTTTGGCCCTCTCCAAGTTACTTACTCCTTCAGAGTGAGGGAGTTCCCCGTTGCTTTGGCCAGAGGAATACAGATTGACGTATTCACCCTCACCAGCCTCCTCACTGGCGTTTTCACTCTAGGGGAGACAGGACGAAAGGAGATATGTGATGCTGCGCTGCACCCAGCACGTGGCATTAGTGAGTGAGCGTGCCTGGCCCCCACGCTGCAGGGAGATGCTGCCACCACCTAACTGGGAACCCTTCCTCTGGCTCAGCGGAGAGGCCGCCAATGCTGGCCGCTGATGCTGACCTCTCCCGGGGGTAATTATTTTCCTTTTCTCGAGAGCTATCCAGAAGGCCTTAAACTACGGCAGGACAGCAGCAGGGGCTATTTTGCAAGAGCTGCTAGTGACTAGAAACAAGACTGCGAAGGCGCAAAACGCACGTGTGGATCTCAAGGTTACAGAAGCTGAACATACAGAGCTTGAAACAAAAATGCTTATCCTACCAACACTGTAGTCCTGCCCTAACAGCAGATCAGTCTTGCAGCCCAGAAAAGACCAAATGTGTCCCCAGACCATGCTACACAGCACAGCCTATAGGTGTAACACCAGCCTAAACCAAACTCAAGGGCTACTGTGCTCTAACAAGGATCCAGTGCAAAGAAGATGCAATGGCAAAGTCGTGTCTGAAGTGCGTGAGAGCTGACCATTTGCTTGACAAACTGTCCTTCCTCCAAACTGTGTGCAGACACTGCACTATCATGCCTTGTGCTGATGGCCTACTGGCGTGCAAAACCGATCCGGGACTTTAAAATAGTAGTGTCATACCAGTGGGAACCAGCATTAGCCTAACCTCACCAACACTCGATGCATCGCACCAACGTGCACTGCCACCAATCACACAACTAAGGCTGCTGGTAACTGGGAAGAGAAGGAGCCTGGAGAAAGCAACAGGTTTACTGCACAGGAGAGCGCAGAGCTGAACGGGATCTGGGCCACTCCAAGGGCTCATGGGTGACATAGGGAGGGAGTGTAGGACAGCAATCCCGAATTCTGGCACGGTAGTAACTGCAGGATGTGAGCCATGGTAAGGAGCCTGTGTTTAGAAACAACCAGCCTCACAAATCATTCCTTCACCTTCTGCAGATTTGTACTATGCTACTTCCAGGAAGCTATAGCAACTTCTCCTCTCCCTTTCACTAGCATTTGACATTCTGTTTTTTCTAGCATGTGTGTTTTTCTAACATATGCATTAATGGTTTCTCATGTGTTCTTCACTGTTTTGTACCCATCATTTTTATATAAAATCGTCTCTCGGCCTTCATATATACGTGTGGAATCCAGACTAGACCACATTGAGCTTAAGCGTGTATTAATGCAAGAGACATTTCTTTAAAAGAACAACCCAGTCTTGTGTTAAGGTGCATTATCTCTTTGGATAGTCTCACCGAAGACGTCTGGAGAGAATCAGTGAAAGAGGTTTCAGAAGGAAGGCAGACAGGAGCATTCCCGTTAAAGCTGCTCTCCTGAGAAGAGGAGTTTGGCACATCCACAGTGCTTGGTGATGGGCCGGCTGTGGTTGGCACCGCTAGGTCAGAGCTCTGAGACGGATGGACGGGCGGAAAAGGAGGGGTGGAGCAGGACGAGGAGGTAGAAGACAGGAAAGGAGGTATGGAGACTTGGTTGTGAGGCACAAAGTCCTGGGAGTAGGACCTAAACACAGACTTGTACTACAGGACGCAGCAGTGTACAACACAAAAACAAGGAAGATAGGAAAAGGAGAAAGACAGACAAAAGAAAAAGTAGTTAGATTAACAGTAGCTTAGCAGTGACAGCACAAGGTAATTCTAACACAGGCACCTCGTTGTTGAGGGGCAAACCTGAACAGCGACAGCATTATTTTATCAACCGCACACGAGAGCAGGAATCACTACCTGGGGTGTCAGCCCGTTTTTTCACACTAAGGCATGTTCTTACACAAACAGCAGCCAGGCTGCTTTTCTCCTAGAAGGCAGGGTGAGGGGGCAACAGCGTATATACCTGTAGGTATGCAGCCTCAGCTAGGCAGTGTTATTCCACACTGTTAATGACAGAAAAGCGCACCCTGAAAATGATGCGTACAGATGAAAATACGTAAAGGCATATAGAAACTGTGAAGATGAGCACGGTGTATATACCTAGGCAAAGAAAAGTATTCTGAGTAGTTATTGCTTTTCTGGGATTTTCCACAGGATCCACATTCAAGATGTTGTTTGCTCCAGCCCTCTAATTTAACAGCTACAAAGTTAAGTCTACTCCAGAACTACACAGCTGCCAGTTAAGAGTGACTACATGCTGTCTTCAAAGTTACACTGAAGGACAAAGAAGCTTACAATAGTAGACACTGTTATTCGTTTCCATTTGAGAAACTTTGGGAGCAAAAATGATAATTGCCCTCAGGAGCAATTAAATCCTTATCAAACCAATCCTCCAATGTGGTGCCTCTCAGAGTCAGCTGAAGAGATGAAGAGAGACCATCTACATAAAGCTTTATATGCCTCTCTCTCCTAATTATCAGATTACTGCTCAGATAATATTGAATAGGGTGCAGTGGGAGTATATTGTGCCAAGAAAAACAACAAGAAATCTGTTTTTTAACATCTGGTGCTAGTAAGACCTGCCATCAGGGTAAATCCAGCATAAGAACAGAGCAAAACTGACCTCTAACACCCCCCCCCAAAAAAAAAAGACAACAACAATCCTAAACCTACTGGAGAGAAGTTTATTTTAAAACTTGTAGAGCTCAAGCACTAGTGAGAGCTGTGTCGTGGCTGAGCAGACTGAAGAATCACCTAATCTAGAAAAGTGCTCCTGTGAAGCTGCCGCGGTTGCTCCTTTGAGTGATCTGCTGTAGCACAGTGCATTAGAGAGATCTCAAGAAGCACAGGCACAACTTGCTCAGACTGGGCTGTAAAGTGACGTTGCTGCAATGTTAAAAGAAGAAAGGGACACAAAAGCATGAATCTGAAAATTCAGGCCGTATTTTTTCAGGAGAAATGCGCAGGTGATAAAGAACAAAGCTGACTCCACCACCTGAACCTGGACGACAGCACCATTTTGGTAGTGTTTTTTTTTTTTTTTTTCCCCGCCACCTTGGAAAGACAGAAGCACACAACTGCTTAAAAGCCTAAACAGAGAACTCCTTCGGGCAAAAAAGCGCTTCCACTCCAAGCTGGAAAGGAAACATAAAGATCAAAGGCTAGACTTTACCTTCCACCACCTTAATCCTTGAGTGGCTCCCCTCCGCTGAGCATGGAGTCCAGCAACACTCTACGTCTATTCCTGGGGCCCAAAACAAATTGCAGGACATAATACAGAAGAGCAGAGGGAGGTGCTTTGGGAAGAGAGCTTAAAAGACTACTGAAAAATAATTAGGATGCAAATCCCTGCCACATGCCTGTGGCAAAGAGGAGTCTGGCTCCAGGACGGACTCCTCTCCCTTCCTGCCCATTTCTTTACAGATGAGCAGCCCTGGCTCTGGGGACGCTGGCAGCTTTCAGTGCTGCCTCCATAACAATGATGGGTCTAATCTCCGCATTTACTTTCTGCCTGGATAAATGCTCTACATTTATTCATTTTCACTTGCGTGGCACAAAACACTAAATCCCTCGTAAGGCTCTGGGCTCATGACATCATCTTGGCTCAGCAGATTCATTGTGCCTGCCCCGTCTCCCCGGTATTTCATGATCTCACTAGTGCTACTAGGCCACCTAATGCCCCGTGTCGTAGGCTAGTCTCCAAATAGGAACAGGAGCAAAGCAGACAGAGAACGTGTCCCCCTGCCAACCACTCCTCCTGCCACGGCTCTCAAGAAGGCACTTGACACACTGTTGTCCCAACGAGATCTTCTGCTCCAGCAAAAGGGAATCATTTTCTCAAATATCACCTAGGTCTCAGCTTCGCTAGAGCTATCTGTATCTGTATGAGACAGAAGGCATGTGCTGCCCTTCACTTTGTAGCTGATGAGCATCTTCCACTGTGGAGTCCCAAAGGTTTGTCTTCTAACTTGCTAAACCCAGAGAAAAAGACTTTTTTTTTTTTTTTTTTTTTTTGGGGGGGGGGGGGGAAGGAAATTAGTGGCCTCAATCCAGTCACTTTTGGACAGCCAGCCACACAGCAAAGCTTTCACACTGCTTAACAGCTCTGGCAAGGTTAGTTCAGGCCAAACTGAGGCCCTGAGGCTCGGCAGCTGACACACTGCACAGTACAGAGCCTGCTGGCTGAGCTCACAGCTCCGGGAGACGAATTACTGGTTATGAGGAAGGAAAATTTGCATAGCTTCTGCCTTAGATGGTTTAAGAGACATTAACCCCAATTCAAAGGCAATTTAGACCTAAATATACCTTAGTACTGCATCAATTTGGAAAGTCTGAACATGGATGAATTGCAACTGACAATCTCTATATATCCTTATCTCCTCAGTCTCATCATTATGCCTTTCAAAATAACACCTTGGAGTGAGACATGCAGAAAATGCCAATTTAAGGGCCAGCCACCCAAGAAAATGCATCAGTTTTCATTACGTGGTCCACAAGCAATCATTTAATGATACAAATATGCTCTCAGTATGCTGTTAACACAGGGAAGCAGTGCAGAGCAGTTTTTGGTGCACTGGCATTAGCCAGGCTGCTCCCACTTCCAATTTTTTGTGATGCTGCATCTTGTAGAAAGTGAGCCAGGAATAGCCCTCCTTCCCCCAGCAGCTCAGCAGGCCAGCAAGCAGCTCTGGAATTCCAGCTATGCAGTCACGCTGGGACAAGAGCCAAGAATGAAGCATACTTTTAAAGGGGAAAAAACACCCTGCGGTTGAGATGATGTCCATATGGCACTCATTCCTCTTGCTCCCAGTCCAATTCGGCCCAGCCCAGCCAGCAGCTGCAGCAGGAATTGCTACAGCGGCTTCCACAGGGCTGGGGTGTCACAGATTTTTTTAGAAGTCCTCTTGTCCTTTAAAAGCCACATTTATTTTGGGAGGGGAAAGTCCATTCAACAGAACTATCACAAACAACCAACTCTTCCCCTTCCCCTCATACAAAAATCACAGTTTATCTTGGAAACTAATCAGTGCTTGTTTTTCTCTGCTTCTAAGAAGTTTCTTGCTGGGTCAGTAAGGCTTTAGTTATGGTTCCACTGACATACTCCACGGCTTTGTTTATTTGTACATAAAGTACTTCAAAATAATCTTTGGGAAAAGTAGAAAGCAGGGTGCAGTGAGATCCTTTCCAAACTTGCACCGTGCTGTCAGGCTCCCAACACTGCATGGTCTCCCAACACCAGTAAAGGAAGCACCAGCATGCTGCAGCCTTGCTATTCCCTGCAACAAAGCTTCAGCAGGAGGCTTATTAGTGCGTATCACATGGTCAGGTAAGAATGGCTAACCATACTCAAACCCTGTTTGGAGATAACCAGCTTGGAGTTTGTGTGGCTCTGACCTACAATGGCAAATGGCCAATGGGGAGAGAAGAGAGAGAAAAAGAGCAATGCCTCTTCTCTCACCAATAAAGTGATTTTTCTTCTTCTTCTTCTTCTTTTTTTTTTTTTAACAGCTGCCACTCCAGAACTACTTCCACAAAATGCGTTCGGAGCTAAGAGCAATTTCTCCTCTCCTAGGAGCAGCAGGAAGCTAGCTTGTCCAGACCTGAACGTTTATCAGACAAGCTAACCACTGTGACAGAGAGGTCCTCCAGAGATGGTATCCTCTAACATTTTCAATTTGTTGCCTTTGATTTCTTTGCTATGGTCAATCTTTTAGAACAGCTTTCCATCATTAACAGTGGTGCTCAGGAAGTCCCAAAGGTCAATGACATTATGAACGTTTATTTGGATTAGATGGCAGGAGATAAGCACTGTAATAGAAAACTTATTTCAAGAGTGGCTTTCTCTACATTCACTAGGCATGACTGACCACAAGTAACAGGGAGTTCACAGGCACATAGTCACTGACTGTGAGCAACAGTAGTAGCCTCCATCCTAAATTCAGCCTTTGAATTCAATTAAATGGCTGTCAGAGCATTCGCAGCATCAGCAGACATAGACAGTCTTCACCTTTTAAGCACAGCCTTCTCAGTTACCCTACTGACTTATTTTGTCAAATTTATCTGCAATTCCACCAGACACTCCCAGATCAGATAGAGCATCAGGCTTCTAAAACATGAAGCTGTCAGAGAAAAGAATCAATCTTTTAGATCTCCTGGTAATGCTATTGAGAGACAAGGGCAATGAGCCAGAACTGGATGCCCAAATTCAAACAGATGAGAACTATGTTCGTAAAATACTGGGCGTTGTACAAAGCTGCTACACCCTAAGAATATAATTACATAGACAACTTTTGGAAAACACTTCCTATCTCATGACACAATGCTGGGCTTCCAGGTACTTTTGCTAATGAGGAAGGAAGTGCTCCTACAATGAATGACTGGAAACACAACCTGCCCACAGAATGGCTTCAAGTGCTGCCACAGGAAAAGCAGTAATTCCTCATGCTTCAATGTTTCTCAGCAAGTCTCTGACCTGGCTGCACAGCTGACCTCACTATTTTTAAATGCTGGTTAGCATAGCAATGGATACAGCTTTTCTGTTCCCTTGGCCAAGAGTCTCCTGCCTTAACTGCAAGAGAAAAAACCCAAATCCAAACTTCTTAACTGAGAGGATTTCTGGTATGTCTTTGTGAAGCAAAGCGGTGATAAGACTCATCTGGCAGTCTGTCATGCATTTCTCTCCTTTGAAACTACTTGGAGAATTCAATTGCATCACAAGTGTAGCATTAATTCCTGTTTATTTAGTAAATAATACCACCATACTTAGCAAATTGATCTTTAAAACGTAGAGCTTGGAGACAGGGCAAGACTCCTAAAAGGTCAGTCACATGAAAAAAAAATGGAGTGTGGCCTATGAAGTAAATAGGAGAACTGCTTAGAGAGATCTGCAGAGACTGACAGTGCTTCAACTGCAGGAAAAATTGAAGCTACTGGAGGAAGTGGTTTCCAGAAGCAGGATTTGGTGATGCCAGCATCAAGAGCACTATTAATACCACCATTCAGGCCTGCTGCAGTACTGGAAATAAACACAGAAGTAGGAGGAACACCAAATGGCAAAGGCAAACAATACTTGCAACTCAACAGCTGATCAAACCTCCTCCTTTCCCCCGACTCCAAATTAATGAGCCGAAACCTGTTTAGGACAGAAATGAACTAACATAGCATGATCTCAGTCCCTGTTTGAGAGCAGTTCCCATTATCGGAGCACTATATGATTCAAAATAATTCCCAGTGTCTGCTCAGGGCCAGTCCGCAGAGCATGCTGCAGACTCAAGCTGAGCTCCGTAAACAGATGTGAGGCGGGAAAATATGCAAAGCACATGTCTCAGCTGTGTGTGCCTTCAAACACTTCGCTGACCCTCCTTTTCCTGAGCATACGCTAACACACTGACAAGAAAAAAAAAACAGTTGCTATGAATTTCTGTGCACTCGCTCAATTTGCTAAAGAACGCTGCGAACAAGCGACAACAGAAGCCCTGAACTAGAGTTTTCACAAGGAAATGGCTTGTGCTTTCTGCTGGAACAGGAGAGCCAGTTTGGTTTCTGGAAAATTACTGGTAATGTTTGTGAATTAAAAAGAAAACAAAAGACCAGACAACACAGAGGTAAGTGAAGGATACAGCCAGATTCCCACTGGTGGTACGTACAAGCCTTGGGGAAACGAGGCCTTGAAGTGCCAGCCCATGCTGCAGACAGGACCCTTGCTGGCACAGAGGCTGGATGAGAATCAGACTCAGTGAAAAACAGACTCAACTTGCCAAACCTATGAGGTTTGATCCAGCTGCTCAAGATCTGCCTCTATCCAGTAAAAGCTATTACCTCTGACACAATATCCTGCATAGCAGGGGAAAAGTGTGATTAGTGGGTCGACAGAGCGGTGGCAGCTTCTGGACTGCAGCAGTGTCTGCAGCTCTGAAGAGAAAGCAAAAGGTCAAGGTTCTGGGGGAAAAAAAAACCCATACATTGCAAATTAAAAGGGAAAAGAGCAAAGATGCTCTGAACTCCATCTCATTTTTGCTTCAAAGCACTGGCACTGAAACCAGTATTTTAAAACCCCATAAACCAGTAGTAAGGAGCTATTCCTCCACGTGAAGTATAGACATAATGAGCTAACAACGCAGGAGATGGTACAGACTCGGCTTTCCTGCTGCCTTCACACGACCAGATTGGTAGGGGAATAGCTGTTCCCTCCGGGACTGCCTCCTGCTGCCCCCCGCCAGGCCAGGCTCCAGGGAAGCAACCAGCCCAGGGCACTTGCTGGAAACAGGCTACGCTGGGTGAATCCGCAGCGCGTTGCTCACGCAGAGCTAATGGACAGCCATTTCATTTCTTTATTAGCTTTGACTTCCTGGTATTGATTTAAGGAGGCTTTTGCTTCACACACAGAATAGATAGAGATTAATGTAGGAGATGTACCATTTTAGGAGATTTGATAATCACCATTGATTATTTGGGTACACAGGAGGGCTGCTCCTCAGCTGACTGCTACGCGAAAGGTTTGCTGTCCCTAGCATTAACTCCCTTGCTGGCACTGGTAGAAAGCCAAAGCTTTATCTTTTCACAGGTTTATTGTACCAGAATGCTCATTTGAATGGATTTTCTGTGTTGAGAAAGGAAAAAAAAAAAAAATGAAGCCATGAGATTGGCAGGAAAGCAGAATATAGCAATGCGCTTAAAGCGTAACTGGTGCAGTCCGCGGCGTTCCTCGAGCAGACACTCGCTCTCCCTAGCTAATGCTCAGGAGCAGATTGCACGAAAGGTTCTCACCCTTCTTAGCCTCGAGATGTAGGGTGTCACCCTGGGCAGGATCCAAACCTTGACAGCTGCTTCACATTGCTGTCTTATTAGGGATAGGGAAAAGGGGATAAAGCACGGTTATGGTATTATGTGGGTCAGCTATGAAGCATGTAAGGGCATTGGTATTTTGCGGCTTACAGACAAAGAGACAGTGTCAAACTGAAAATCTCATTTCTGTCTGTGAAAAAATGGACCAGCTAAAGTCACGAGCAACTACAGAGATTACCATAATTTAAAGGCATTAACGGAAAAATTGCCATTTTTAATTCAGTTTATTTCCTTAGTGCATTTGACAGTACACTGCCTAGTTATTTTCATTGTTCCTCATGCTCTAGTCATTTATTTCCCCTCAACAAACCCTTGCAAAAATGAGTAAGGATTTTATAATTAAGTTTTAGCATTTCATATAATAATATATTAAAAATAATGTAATTCAAAGCAAGATGAGAACAGGTCAGAGCAGTTAAGCATGCAGTAAGCCTTTAAATCCAACCAAAACACTTTTTAAAGTAAAAGTGCTCACATATTTTTAAATCATTATAATATCATATTTATTGCCTTTTGTTTAAAACAAAAACAGTGAAGTGGTTTTTACCTGCTACGATCTGGTCTTACAGTTCTGTGCTTTGCTTGTAAGGGTCACTATCACAGGGCTGCATAATTCAGAATTTTTGAATTACTTTATTTTTTTTGCAACTTTTTTACCACAAATTTGGGCAAGTCCACTAATATTTCCACACCTCAGCCTTTCTGTCTGTGTGACAAAATTATTATACTGCTCTTTGTCATTCATTTGAACCCAAAAGCTTTAATTCACTGCTTGTGAAGTAACACTGCTTGTAAAGTACTTGAACATTTTCTTCTTCAGACCCAGGGCATAACATTATTGTCACTAATTTTTAGAGAATTAACTGTTGAAATGGGAAGATAGCAGTGACACAGTGGGAGAAAACAGTTTTCAAATATTCAATATTAAACTAATTTAACATTTGAATTTGCCAGAGTCTTGTCTGATAATTTCTTCTCCAGAAGTAGTCTAATTTACTAAACGTTCAGGTCACTGTTAAAGAAATAGCCTATTCTCAGTTGTCAGCAAGCAGGCTATAAGAGCATAACCATACAGTTTTACATGTGCACGAGCTCCATATTGATGAGCTACTGGAATCTCTCGGTTAGATTTGATTTCATTACATTAACACTTTATCATTACTACCATTTAATTTAAGCTGCTGCTGACCAATTTAAGCAGTGCTCTAAGATTATTCTTATTTTGATTTAAAGCATTCTCAGCTTCTCCTGTGGTTCTCTCTTCAGATCACCCAGAAGCGCCATATAGGAAAAAACCTCCAGCTCATTCATCAGGAAATCACGCAAGCTTATTGAGCTTGTTTGGGACTACAGAGATGCGAAGAGAAGCAGACAAGCAAACATGAGATGAAAGAGCTGTCAGAGGCCACTTCCTAGGAGAAAATCGAGGAGTTACGTGCTGTAGCTGCTGTTCCACGCATTTGCCTAAATCTGTGTGTTGCCGAGATAGCATCTCATCGTTTCTCCAAAGGCCAGATCCACACAGCAGCATTTAATTGACTCATCCACATCACTGACATTACGCGATTGAAGAAAAAGACTCTGCAGTTCCAACATGCACTTTTGGGCATATGCTGGTCAAAGGAGTGTGTCTTTAGCACACAGGCCAGATGTCCTTTTCCAGTCCTTCACCAGAAACGTCAATACAGATATGGATATAAAGTAGCGAAAGCTATACCTTCCCTGCATCCTAGGTCATTCAGTAGGATTTACTCACATTTTTTCTCACCTGGTTTATTGTTACAACATGACTTCAAAAGCCCGTAAGGTAACTTTCACGTTTACCTGGACCTGAGAGAACAAGCACAGAACTTGCACACAAGCATTTCACTAGCACAAATGCACACACGGGTTACAGAAGTGCGGAGAGCAACTCACCGAATGCACAGGAAAGGAGCTGTGCCGGTTGAGAAAGGAGTTAGAGACTGACATAGTGAGGCCCTGAGTGGCACCGGTGTCCTCGGGGGTGAAGGGCACTTTAGTTTGCTGGACACAGTAGGAGACAGAAGGGAAAGAAGAGGCAGCATAGGAGGCCTGCTAAACAGGGGAAAGAAAGCAAGAGACAGAAGAAACAAAGAAAGAAAGCACAGAAAAGACTATGAATAAAGGGTAAGAAACGCTAACTGTAAAACAATGCATATAATGGCTCGCTAAGCAAACAGCTATTCATACAGTTCGTTACAGCCAGACACACCAATATGTTCTTCTTGAGCTCAGGAGGCATGACAAAAATCACAGTTCAAGTCGTCTTTGTTTCACAAATCCCTTAAAAATAACTCCCACCACCCCCCTTGCAGTCCATCCTGGACAGCTGCTTTGGTGAGAGGCAAGCTGTTCCTCACGGCCCCTTTTCCCTGTGGCATGGGGGGAGATGCCCAAAGCAGGAGCTGCTGCCCAGCAGGGAACTGGCTCTTGTACACTCTTGTTTTATTTTTATAATTTTTTTAGCAACCTTTAGACTGGAAACTGAGGTCTTTTCGGTGTGATCTAGGGGACTTCACAGGTACTCCTGAAATACAGGATAACTGCAATATCCATCACTTTTTCATGGTTTCACTCCAATCCAAAATTATATATCATTTGCACAAGAGGGAGATGTTATACTGTAAGTAATAAATACTTGTTATACTGTAAGTAATAAATACTATTAAGAATTCTCTCCTGATGCACACTACAGTAAGGAGTCTGAGGGAAGCTGGGCTACATTTAGGCTTTCTCAGCACTGATTTGTTGAGTATGATGTACAAACGCTTCATACCTAAGATCTGAAGCTCACTAGAAAGGCCTTTTAAATTATTATTTTATACAGAGGAGTCCATTCAGCACAACCTGCCTACTGCTCGAAGGGCAGCTGATATCCATGTGATTTGCTTTTTCAGATCCTCTGAGGGCAGCCAAAGCCGAGGAATAATAGAGTCTGGCAGATTTTACAGGGCTTGCAGAAGGAGCCGAGCGTTGTCTGCTTGCACTGCTTCCCCTACAGAGAGGGGAAGGTAAGTGTGGAAGGCTGCACTCTGGGAAACCTTCGCTTCAGGGGAACTGCAAGCAACACCTTGATGGTATCAGCTTATGAGAAGACAAGAATGCCTAGCAGGCAAAACAGTGACATCTTGACTGCCTGGATAATGATTAAAGGACAGGAAAGAAATGCTTTGCTTCAGCTGAGAAATTCAGAAAAGGAGCAGAATTTCTCCCTAGAACAATGATGACGACGGTATTACATAATTCTCGTGACCTGCCTTGAAATCTACCATTTCCATACTCTCTCTCCTGGTAATGCAGAGCAAGTCACCATCACAGCCTCTTACTAGAATACAGTCAAACTCTAGGAGGTAGGGCAAGGGATTACAAGCAATGTCACAGTCCACGGATCACACTGAAAATGGGACCGGAGACTCCGGAAAGCTGCCTGATCCTTTGCAGTGGAGTCCTGTAGACTCTTTAATGCCCTTGCAAAGCAGGTGGGACACGGGAATTTAAGGTCTCAACACACAAAGCAGTAATGGATAATACTCAGATCAGCTTAGCCGGAAACAATACAGCTTTCCAGGATTCCTACCTGTGTCACAGGAATGCAGTTACGTGAATCCTGAAATCAGAGCTCTCAGTTGCTTTCCTCACTTGATTAAAAGTAACATCATTGGACAGTCAAACTTTAGCACAGATAAAACTTGAAGAAATACTGCAACAGTCACTCCTGTGAGGATAAGATCATGGCTCTGTTCCCAATATTTCCTCTTAATCTATTAAAGCCATGGCCAGTGTAAGTTAGTTCAGCCCAAAAGATTAATTTTTTTGAAATAAAGTAAAAAAAGATAATAGGAAGAATAAAATAAACAAAAGCCCCAAGATGAAAGTTAAAAAAAGGGGGGGGGGATTACCCTTATAAAGAAATAGTACCAAAAAGCTCCATTTTAGTTGGAAATCAAACTTCTGTTGCTATCATTGAAGCCAGGATTTCATCCACCATGTGGAAAGTGGCATTTGCCATAATGCCAAATCCATATACACTTGTGAATGCACGGCTTCATATAGCTGCAGTCTGACAGGGCCAGAAGAAAACTATGAATTTCCATTTTCAGAAGGCAATTAGCATTCTCATCAAATGCACGAGAACAGCTACGAACTGATGCAAAGCCTTGGGACGTGCAATAGCAGAGCTTCTGCTGGGATGGCCTGCCAGCTCCCATTGCCACAAAACTGCGAAAGAGAGGTAAAATCCTGAATATCCATAATGGGACTAATGTGGAGAAAACATGCATAAGCTAAATAATGGCCATACCAAAGTTCTGTGGCTCTGGGGAAGCCTGAGCCAGATCGGCAGCAATTATGTTTAAAAGGTTAATGTCAATGACATCTTTGACAACAGTTTCAAAACAATTTTGGAAAAAACAGTGCAGCAATCTCTAGAAAATTCTGTTGCCCAGAGTGTCAAAATCTTCAAAGCATTTGTCATTATACGAGCCAGCAGTCTGGCACGGTTTCAACCACACCATGTGGAAGACTTGTGTTTCATTTTTAAGGTATTTACGGGACTTTCAGAGCTCGTGGGGAATAGTCTGCATGTGGAGTTTGAAAGGAACACAGGAGCTCAAAAGTAGA
Organism: Rhea pennata; assembly: GCF_028389875.1. Classification (NCBI taxonomy): domain Eukaryota; kingdom Metazoa; phylum Chordata; class Aves; order Rheiformes; family Rheidae; genus Rhea; species Rhea pennata. Next base: position 9,759,033 of record NC_084680.1, read on the forward strand.
CAATGCAAAATGCCTCAAAATATGTTAACAAGATGACAAGCAGCACAATGCAGATGATATCAGTGGAAGATCCTCCCATAACAGCAGCCCGTCAGAAACCCAAGTAGTAAGACAGAGCTGTTTCAGAGGGGGGATCGCGCACCCTGCCTGCGCAGGGCCCTGCAAACACCACTCACCAGCTGCCGCTGTTTTGGTGGGAGAGCAGGAGGAGGTGCCAGATCTTGCGAGGGGTCTAAGCTGATAAAGGAGTCATTGAAGCCATAGACTTCCATGAGGTGCTTGTTCTTCTGCTGGTAAATGTGCTCGTTCTGAGGCGTCTGGTAGAACATGGATGGCTGCGGCTCCGAGTAGTCTTCCACAAACTGCATATACGCCATCACTGTAACACACACACACACAAAAAAAAACCTCACTCATTGCTCCTAGCCTGCAAGCTACGGCTTTTGCTTCAACAAGCAGACAGAATACCCATTCCCAAAATAACCAAGAGTAAGGCCATGCTATCCTTCTCATCATGCTTTGCTCCAGGGCCAGGAGCAGCAAGGCATCTCTGCTCTGCTCACAGGTAATTCACACAGTAAGTCTCCATTCATCTCGGAGGAAAGAATCTACAAATATCTCTTCCTGCAAGTCAGAGCACAATAAAGTAATCACAGACCACAAACAGATATTTGGCAACAGTTTTGTTTAAACCAGTAAGGTCTCCAAAAGCTTTTTTGAGAAGCTTGATCCACTGACTCTTAGCCCAAATCCCTTCCTCACAATAACTCACAGCAATTTTGAAAATATTTCTCAACAGCTAATGCCCAAACCCTCCCATCAAAAGAAACAGAGTAACTTCACTTTGCTTTCTAGGAAGGGCAAGTTACCTTGCACAAAGATGCAACCTTGACAACAAATACAATTCTCAAGCCTATAATAATTCTCATACTTGTAGTCAGCAAGATTGCTAGAATGAGAGGGCTTACAATCTTTTTCTTGTTAGAAAACACCTACCTGTGAGATTGAGTTCACTTCTCCCACAGCTATTTTGTGCTGCTACCAAAGCTGGCACACAGGCCTTGCTTTTTAAAAGTGCCACCGACCAACCATGCAACCTACCTCATTGACTCAAATCTAATTGCAGCTAAACATCCCCTTTTAAACCATCTTAGCATCTCTAATTCTGCAATGGAATCCAACTGATTCAAAGGCATTTCTGAAATGCAGTATAAAATGGTATTTCTGAGATGCAGTATAAAATGAGATCAAATCTCAGTGGACCTTTACATCTGTGTAATACCCTCCAAGAATCAATGAAAAAAAAAAAGACGACACAAGTCTGCCTATGTAGCTCTGACAGAGGACTAGACACTGTCATGGTATTTTAGCGTGGGAGGGGGAGAAAGCACCCAGTGTCATAGAAAGACTACAAAACCCCAGAATGATTAAAAGATCAGAAATACACCTAATAAATAGAAAATAAATAAATAAATCTTATCTGTATATCCAAGAACAGAAGCAAGAGATGTATTTAAGTGTCATAAAAAGGAACAACTAGGGCCCTTTTGCAAATAGGCCGTCATGCACAAGGTATTCTGTGATCATTCCTCCCCTCCTCTTGTTAAACATGCAGTTGTCAGTTTTTGTAAATCTGGTCATTAGGTGGCAATTGTTCAGCTTCTACCAGCATTTTAGTTGTACAGCTGAAATGAATGGATGACTTCAGTGAAAGCTATAAATAAATGCTCACAATGCAGTATTTGCACATCATGAAGCTGGTTCCCACACTAGCTGCAAGCCAAAGCGCTCTGTTCACCTGCCAATAGAGATCTACAGGCCAGCCAGCTTCAACAGGATGCAGCCGCGCAAATGTGTCGGCAAGGAGTTGCTTTGCACCTGTCTTTTGCACCTTTTTTTCAGATTTCCTCTAATATTTTAAACTCCGTGTAGAAATGGAGCTAACACAGCTGCCCCTTCCCACAGAATTATATCCCTCCTTCAAAAAATAGAATCAAAAAAAGAAAAAAGAGGAAAGAAAAAAGAGGAAATAAAGAAAAAAGCACCATGGCAATCAGACTGCAGGAAACCTCAGCTGATACATTGCAATCCCAAGTGGTAACACCTGCTTTTCCCATCCTGTGACCCCGCTCAGTGCTGCCAGTGGACAACCTGTTCACATCCTGCTGTACTGTCAGCTCCTGCTGAAATCCTGACCTTCAGTACCCCCTGCTAGGCAAGCCTGGCTCCTCTTCCTCCCTCAGCAGCCCTTCTGGGTTCCCAGCACCCCTTCAAAGATATAACTCATCATCCTTGCTGCTTTAGACCTTTTATTCCTGAAAGGAGATGTGTTAAGCTGCATGCACATGTGTGTATTTATATCTGCTGCTCACTTGCTGGTGCAGGCACTCACATTAAAGTGAAGATCAAATTCACTCCCTCTCAAGCAGTCATATTAATTTTAACCTAAGTCCTAACAGTGAAAAGGAGTGTGTTCTGACAATATTTTCCTACTTGAAATCAAGGTGGAGGAGTTTCAGTGTAGAACATACAGAACTGGTCAAATAACAAGTCTTTTTAAACATCAGCAATACAGTTGACTCAGGTACTCCCATTAATACTTGTGCCCTGCAATATGCCTTGATATCACAAAATATCTTTAGAGGACAAGCTCCAAAGAAAGCTTATGAAAGATACCTCTCAAGCAGCAAAAATGAACTGAGGATCAATACTCATTGGAATGTATGGAGGACAAGAGTTTGAGACCACAGCCTGAGCTCTGATCAACTGACCAGGACAGAAGTCAACAAGCTGGGCCTGGGAATCTTGGCATCATGCAGCAAACGCTGCGAAATTCAGACAAACCCTTCACGTGGAGTTACCTACAAAAACAGCGCTACAAGTAACATTCAGATCTTAAGATGACACCCAGGATCAATATCTGTGAGCTCCTGGGTTCATAAGTCTGCACAAGACTATAAACTTGGGAAGCACTGGTGAAAAAGGTAACACATTAGACACTTGGGTAAAATTAAATTATTGTAACTGAAAGTAGTAAGCCTGAACACTGTTGAGAGCCTTCACTCAATCTGCAAGAAAATAATGAAGAGCTCTTTTATCTCAGCACCTCATGACGCTAATGCATCTCATTGCCATGGCAGCTCCTTGCCTCACTTGTCAGAACTAGTCCAGGGCAGGTGAGCATGTCTCTGCTTCTGCTTTGTCCTCCTCTGTGTTTTTAAGTTAAAAAACAGTTGGTGTGGTGAAATATAATCCTGTCTCAGAAGTAGAGATTGCTGAGCACAGATTAAAATGCGCATAATTTAAATACTCTCAGTCATGAACAGGAGAGTGAGGGAACAGAAGCAGCCCCGCGATGGCGGTTTGCACAGGGTCTTCTTTCTCCCTGCCCCCTCCACACCCTCCCCTCTCTGCTGTGGCTTTTAACAAGGCAGAAATTCAAAAAGCAGATGGGAAATTACATCACCAGCTCAGATCAGGCTGCACACCCTGCAGCAGCTCTGTACACAGAGGGAAGGACGGGGGCTGGAGCCTCTTCTGCGGTGAGCAGCCAGGGTGGCACGTCGTAGTCCCAAGACAGTGCCTTGGGAGAGAAGGGTGGAGTGAGAGAAACCTTGCCCACCAGAACATCATGCTCGACTTGTGTCAGCAATGAATCAAGACAGAAAATATTTGAAAAAAAAAAAAAATCTCATCCGGTAACTAGGAACACCTTCCCAGCAATCTGCTAACAGTGTCTTGGCTGTCATTTCTAAAAGAGCTAAATCTGTTCAGGGATTTCTAGCTTACAGCAGCTATGCCCACATGGTAAAAATCACAGGTATTGCTCACACTGCAACAGAGGCACATGAGTCAACTAGCAGCGCAGCAGCGAGCTCTGCAGCCAGGGAGGATGGATGCTGTCCTGAAAGCAGCATCCGGCTGGGGGAGAGGAGAGAAAGGTGAAAGGCAGCAAGCAACTTCTGGTCAGGAAAAGACACTCTCAGACCAGTGGTTCTTGAGGTTCGCAAGGAGTTCCTAGAAGATTATCAGCAATAAAGCACATCCGCAATATCAGTAAGGCGTGATAAGGAAAACCCACTGACTCCTGGCACGGTGTCACCAACTTGAGTTACACCTACCCCGGCACAGGGGCAACGGGTTCATGCATATAGAAAAGAGCCAAAATAATGGCAAATATCAAGCTATACCACGTGCCAACTTACTGGAGAAGACAAGGTCAAATAAGCCAGTCTTTGCCATCACCTCTGGGCTGAGAGGTGTTCTTCAAAAGAGCTTGTATTATATCCTGGCTAAGACCAGACTGCCCTCAGCATGGTTCCTCCAGTTAAATACCAGCTGCTTCCAGGGCACCTGGATGCATTTTGTTCCCATTGACAGGGAGAGAAACATGAATAAAAATGTCTTGCCACTAGTTTGCAAGCTGCCTGAGGGGGAAGGATTTTGCTATTTCAGACCATGGGTTCTTCATGGCAGAATCTGTTCCATGTCTGTGTCTTGGACAGCAGGAGCACGATGTTTGCACCCAAGTAGAAGTCTGGAACAACTTGCCATTAGCACAGTAACATGTACTCTCACAGCACTGTAAAATAATAACTCATGCCAGACTAGGAGGTTTATCACTTCCCTGTTTGAATTATACAGAAGATGATTCTTGGAGGTCTCTCTGAGCACAGCTCACAGTAATGCACATGGTTAAGTCAGGCAGAATTTTATATACATTATTAACAAAAGCACCGTGTAAGTCTCCACTGCAACATTTCCTGCCAACTAGCCAACTACCAAAAGATGACCCACAACAAAGGGACCACAATCAAGTCCTGTCTGTGAGAGTTCTAGATATTTTAAATAAGTTCATGTATCTCATCAGGATCTGAGGAGTTTGCTGGGGTTACAGAAGCAAGGATATGGAAGCAACACTGCCTCATCTATGTGATTACAAAAGGGTATCTACATGCATCAGCCTCTAGACCAACAAAAATTCCTGAGTGCTATTGTACAGCCTGTGTAACGTTCTACTGTCCTCCTTGAGCTGAAAATAAAAGCAAAACTAAAAACTACAGATCTGTGCTGTGATATATTGTGGAGTAAAGACAATCTAAAACAAGTTCTTAGTGTCACATGAATGCAATTAAAAACTCTGCAGCAGTCAGGTATTAGTCCAACTACTACTACAAGCTTTGCACCAAAGACTCTTTATCAAATTGTCAGAGCTGACAACACATTAGAGAACAGCTTTGACCCTCCCTAATGATGCAACCTGATCAATACTCTGAGAGCTCCTGATAGTGCTGGGTGACAGATGACAGTTAACTCTATTTTAACATCAAAGAAAACTGACATGCAAGACCTGGCTATTGGGGCTACAAGTGTAGACAGGCAACAAAGGAGAAGATAACTTAAAATTGTTTTTAAGTAACTCCTTGACTTCACAAAACATCTCATATGATAACAGAAAACAAAGACACAGGGCTTAAAGAGAAAAGTAAACACCCATGTCTCTCAAGCGTGGATGGATTGTAAAACTGCCCCTTACCCAAGGTTCATCCAGGCATCTCCACTTCCTAAAGCTCTAAAGCTTTCTATGTGTATGGAGCAGCATCTCCTTGAATCCACCCTGGTTTATATGGTGTAAAAGTACCTGGATAGCACTCATTAAAAAGATGCAGAGTCCACAGATGCTACAAAAGGGAGGATCTGTATATCACGTACCCCTTCTGTCAGTGCTACACACAGGTATTTAGAACCACAGAAGTCACAACAACCAACCCTCACGATAGACTGTACCACCTTCATTGTCTCTCTGTTGTCGAAGACCAGCATTTAGCTCCTTCCTAAGCTTTATTGTTTTAATATAAATGTATTCAATATAAATGTATTTGCTTTAATTACCTTTTAATTATTTGCTTGTTTACTTACTAGAGAGAGAGAAAAGTGATTTCTTGTATATGGGGATTCCGAACTACAGGAGACTCACTTTCAGGTGGGTCAGGCCTTGTGGTCTGATTAAAATTCTGGAGGTTTACAATTGTGGTCTGGCCACCAAGGCATGGTATTTGCTAGTGGAAATGCTTTTAGTGGATGCCCTTTTAAAAAGTGAATGGCACAGGAAATTACCATAGGAATAGGCAGAATACTGGCTTTGTAGCATGACACACTGATCTCACTTCCAGTTTTCTCCCTGCGAAAAGACTACAAACTGCAAAAATGAGTCACAAGGCCAACTCAGCACTTTTCAAATCAGCTCTTCACATCGGCTGCAAGTCATACAATTTAACGTTGTTGATCTAGATCTTGAATACGCTGCCTCCTCATGCACTGTTCAACTGTAAAATTAGTCAATGACTGGTAAATTAACATTTGCTGGATCTCACTGTACAGTCCACCATCTTCCTTGACAGATCACTATGACTGCTTTTTCGGCAGAAGGATTCTCATATTTTAAGCCATAAATATTAAAGAAATCAGAGTAAGATCATGAGCTCAAGTTGCTCTGGTGTGCCAGGAATCTGGCTGGGGATGGAGAGTCTTTGCATTTAGAGGCTGCTCATTTTAACGATGTGAGAAATTCTTAGGCATAAAACGGAAATGAGATCCCAGAGCAAAACAGCAGTAGCGGACACTAGGCTAATAGCGTTGTCTTGCACAACCATGTGGGTGACTTTGTTCCAACTGCCAAATAACTGCACTGGCAATGCTCAGTTTTGGGCAGAAAAGCAGCCTTTTCTCTGAGCTCTTGGAGAGCACTCAAGTCTTTTCTGCAGTGGGAAAACATTCATAAAGCAGGGGCAGGAGGAAAGAACAGACATAAAAAGAGAGGATAAACCAGGAAGATTTGGAAGGCACAGTGCCCCAAAATTTCACACTTAGGCAAAGAGAAGTAAGCTGTTCTCACTACAATAATGTAGGCGCTGCATGTTGCCAGTTCCCTGGGACCGGACCATTCCAGGCTCCCACAGTTACTCACTGCCCAGAGGACTGACACTTCCCTTCCATGCCTTTGACACTGACCGTGAGTGATTTTGAACCCAAGTGAGCAAGGGCATTACCCTGGGGTCATCATTATTTAGTGGTCACCAGAAGCATGACAACTGCAAGGAAAGCAAAAAGTAACCCGCCCGCCCGCCCGCCCCCTAAAAAAAAAAAACCACCAACACAAACACTTGCTTACTGTGTTTGTTCTTCTTCTCTGGCAAAGGTGGTGGCTTCTCTGGGTCATTGGTAGAATCTGGAGCAGCAAAGTTAGTAATGAATTCAGCTGGTGCTGAAGAGTTTCCTTGCTGGAAGGGCAAAACAGCAGCAAACGGTGTGAACGGTACTGACGGGACAGACCCTGCATTCTGCAAATCATCTTCTGAGATGTTATCGTACTGTGAAGGGTGCCTCTCGTATGAGACCTTGCAGCCTGAGTTATCCGAAGTCTGAGAGGTTGCGCTTCTCCTCTTCTTTTCTGGTAAAGCTGGAGGAGTCTCTGTTGGCTGCGCTGCTCCCGTCAGGCTGCAAAACTCCAGCGGAGGAGAGCTGCCCTGCGGGAGCTGGAAAGCATGTCCATGAAAAGGGGAGCCAGACTCGCCCAAGGACTCTGGCAATGGGCTGAGGATACTTGGCACCTGCTGAGGTATCTGATCAGCATTTGAGAGGTCCTGCTGCAGAAATTCATAGTCCGGATCATAGTGATCTGATTGATCTGGTTAAACAGAGAGGACAGGGGAACCATGCATTAGTTTCTCTCTCCCACTCTTCAGCCTTCTCAGTTCTGCCCCTCCCACACCATCAGTTAATTTCCAGTTATTTAATCAGTTAATTTAATTAGAGTGGCATTTCCTTGCAGCAGAGATCATCTTGCTACACCTTTTGGAAAGAAACCCAAACCATATCTTTAATTCTTTACATTAATAAACAAACAACAAGAATTCAAGTCATTGGAGAGGTTACTATACTTTGTATTTATATTTTTGTTTTATTTCCCAGGACCTAGAAATAACATTTCTTTAGTCTAACAGGACTGACATGTTCTACTGATGTCTATAGACAAGGCTGAAACAAAACATCCAACCTGAAATCTGAACTGAGTTTGAACACAATCATCTATAGCTAGAGAAACAAATCCTTTGGGGCTTTTTCCTATCCAATAGGATATAATTCTTACAGGACTGCCTGCAGTAACTACACGAAAACAGTTGCAGGGACAAGCCATTTACTTCTGCATCACAGCTTTGAAAGCTCCCAAACTGGAGCGCTTTGGGCTCCTCCAGTAGTCCTGGACCATCCCCTGCTTACCTAACGTTTCACAGCTTGTGTTGCGGGAGCACTGACCACTGTCACGGTCCAGAGAGGAGAGCTGCTCATCAGATTTGCTGAGTTTGCCGATGCTACTGCACGGTGAGAGGCGAGGAGATTCCCCCCCATAGGAGTGGCTTCCACCCGACAACCTTCTCTGGGCATAGCAGTCAACATCAAAATCCTTAAGCAAAAATAAATAAAAATCATTCTTCACAGCTTCTTAGCAAATTAGACACAGACGAGGCGAACAACACCTCACAGCTGTGTTAAGACAGCAAGAAAGGGAGTATCAGTGCGGCCAGCCCTCTCCTGCTAGACAAGCCCATCTGCACCACAGAAGACCTCTGATCTGGTGAAGGGCAGAAGACAAAGCAAGTACAGGACAGCAGAGCTCTGTGCGCACTTGCTCCAGGACAGCCTGTGCTGTGATCCAAAGCTGATTTCACAGACTGTTGAAAAGATGACTGAGTCCTTCACTACTATACACATCTGAGGACTGCTTGACATGACACTGATAGCAGGAATTAGACTGCCAGATTTCTCATTAAAAAATGTGGCTTTGCTGAATATTTGGTCAGTTGAGGTGTATATAAGGGATAAATAAACTATAGGGCGATACAGCTAATTGCAGCTTTTAATGTCTATGGCTATGTTTTTATTTCAAAAATTACCTCAAGTTCATCAACATGTGGGTGAACATCTCTCAAGGGTTTCCAGTCCCGCAAAACAATGTGTGAGTATATTAGTTACTGAAAAGTTGTCATAACTTTATCTGGGTCAGCCAATTGACAGCAGATGACCCCTAAGCAAGGATCAAAGGTTTGGGGATGAGGACAAGATTTGATTTTGGTGCAACGCAAATCATGATTCAAGTCCTCATTGCAGATTTAGTAAGTTCCTAAGGCAAAAAAAATATTTTTACAACATTGTAAACCGTAGATTAGTGAGAGTGATGGAATGTGACTAATATCTGCAGTCCCAAATTTCCCATTTTTCTTCTAGAAAATTTACAAATTTTCCCCAAGTACCAGCAGTGGCCAGAACAGTCACTCAAACTATCATTTAGGTTAAGTGATGTTTTAAATTGTGACTAGATGAATAAAAAATTCTGATCTCAGTGTGCCACATGATCCCTGGCCTACAAGTGAACCTTGGTAAGATCCTGGTCAGCTTCAGCCAGCCACTCTATACCCTGATCTATTCGACAGCAACACTCATCCTCTCAGATCTTTACATTCTGTTACAGGCAACAAAATTTGTAGCAATTTGTTATTTAAATTCAAGAGCAGTAAAAAGATCATTTGGGAAGAGCAGAGGTGTATTGGGAACTGCACAGCTTCAGGTTGCAGCATTACTCTGAACTTTTGCTACCTTCCACAACATGTTTCCTCTGGCTTTCTCAAGGGGGATATGTCATTACCTGTCTGTTGATTCCCACAGGTAAACTGGACCCACTCGTGGCTCGACTCATGGGGGCCACAACTGCCACTCTGGTAGGGGAAGGTGCTGACTGCCGCTTTTTAGGGGGCAATGCTGGAGGAGGGCTGCAAGACACAACAGGCATTGATACTTCTAATAGTCTATGAACAAAAAGACTTTTAGAGGCTTCATGAGCTGGAAAACATGCTTCTGCCACGCTCAAGGCTCACAACTTCTTCTCTGGCGCTTGCCAGAAACTACTCAAAGTGTATTCACTAGCTAATATCAATTTAAGAGTACTGAAAACCCTCATAGGAAAGGTGCTGTTCAGTGAAGCTTTTTCTAAGCTTAGAAGAAAGTTGGTATTTCCAAAACAAAAATAATTGCTGTTTTAGAATTATTTTAATGAAGCTAACTAACACAACAATTATTTTTTAAATAAAAATGGTCAAAGTCCAAATTAAATGCTTTGGTGGACCTGCAGATTGTTTCAGTTCACAGAAGTCCCTCTTCCCAAACCTCCCACATTTGCCCTTTTCCATTCTTGGTGAATGTCAGAGAGACAAGATGATCAGTATTACTCTCACCATGTCTATTGGGTGGACTCATGTTTTGGCACAAATCTGTTTCAGATACACATATTATCACTAACTAATGAGATTTTACCACTGAACATTAGTTTAGATTCCTAATGACACATAATTTTGGCATTTACCAAGTGTTTAAGGTTCCCAAGAGCACATATATTCTGTTCCTGGAACATACCAGGAAATTTTTATAACCCATGAGAATTCATAAAATACACAGAAACGTGATTCTTTCTGCCAACCACAGCCCTCAATGCCACATTTCCAAATTATCACATGACATGCATTTTCACACCACCCATTAGCACCACTGCTAGAGAAGAAAAAAAAAATCACACACACAGACCAAAAAGCTGTAAGTAGGGGGTTTTCTTTTCTCAAAATAGAACATAGAAACTTTCATGTGGTTACTAGTAGAAAAGAGTAAGAACAACCAAGCAAAAGATTATTTTCATGCACCGTTAGCTCCTTTCACTCTTAAGTTGATAACCAATGCAAAACTAGCTGGATGTGCAGGATAGATAATCGCCAGCTGAAGCTAACAGAACTTTTCCCATGGGATACAACAACAAGCGATACAACCGAAACAGCACAGGATAGCATTGTATAGCATTTCTTATAGTTTTAAATAAGGCTCTTAGTCACTCCTGTGATGCCTCTCATTCAAGAATCTCAGGGCACCACACTATCTTCGCATAAAAAAACAAAGAAAGATAAAAACAGACAATGAAGAAAACTGCTCCAAACAAGGCAGAAAGCAGGTATGTAAATGGATTTCCAGGCGTGGGGAACAACAACTCTGGAGGACAGGAAATTCAGAGCCAGCACTATCTCATATATGGAGCTCTCTTGTGTACACTTTGCCACTTTGTCTAAAATACCAAGAAGCTGGTGAGGACCACTGGTATTCTTCAGTCTGCTGCTTTACCAGTATTACCTGTTTTCTGCCACACGGATGCAAGGCAGGGGGGGTTTAGGAGGTGCAATCTCTTCATCCATGGAGTCAGTCAGTAGCTCATTGGATTGAGTCATATTAGTTGTCTTGTTGAGGATCTCCATCTCTCGGTCTGTGAGGGGAAGTTCTGAGGGGCTGCAAAGAGCAAAATACAGAAGGTAGATCATAAAAAACAGATGGAACACAGCATGTTGACAGACTATTACAATTTGAAATCATATACAATGTGAAAGAAACCTACAGCAAAATGCAGAATTCACATCTATAAGGACAATTCCATGTCTACCCAGAATACAATGTGCAAGTGTCACAGCCAAGTGATTTTTCATTGCCAGATTTTGGCATCTTTCCTATCATAGCACACTGTCCTCTTCACACACAGCAAGGAGTGATCTCACTATAATCCGTAAGGCTAAGAAAGTATGATGCTAACCACTGTGAGGAATAATTGAATGTTTAGGTCAACTACAGCAGTCAAAAATTATTCCCATGAAGCTATTTTTTTAGGCTTCCATGCACAAGAAATATTTGTCAGTGACCCACCTGTCAGATTTACATGCTGGTAAACTGGGTTTAACTGGGCTTGTGGGAGAGGGATGCTCCTGCTTTTCAATCGTGAGTCTGACCAGTTCCTAGTGGAGGGAGGGGAGAGAAAAAAAAAGCAAAAATTCAGTGTTTGCTAAGAGCTGCACATTAACACCACAGGACAGAAAGGGATGCTACTGCAATAAACTCCCAGTTATTCAGCTTATAGATTATCAATGACAAGGACACAGCAACAGCTGAGCTGAGTATAAGTCAGGTAAAGAGCCATGCAAAAAATACTGCTTCTAAGGAGCAGTAGTTGGACCTAGCAGTAGCTTAGCCATGTTTGAGTTAAGTTCATAAACACTAGCCCTACGGAGATTCTGCACAAACTCACATAGATGAGATTTTGCTGCACTTGCCCACTCTTCCACAATCACAGATGTGTTCCAGTTCCCACAATACCCCAGGGAAGGACAAATTGATTTTGCATACATAAACGTAAGTACAGAAATGCCTTACACAATGAATAACTTTCATCAAGCCACTAAAAGTGTTAAATAATTGCTTTGTATTTTATAAACAAGTGTTTTGTGTCACATATTTTTGTCAAAAAGCAGGTTTGCTGTAACATCTCCACCAGGGAATGAGATGGCGAACATCTTTAATAAAAAGCCGCTTGCCTCAAGGCCATTTTTAACATGTTAGCAATGGAAGTCTTAATCATTCAGGGAACTACCATAGTGTATCTGCTATAGGCAGATAAGACTGTGGATAAAGAGACAGGGGCATGATAATCTTGCACTGTAAGTCTGCCAGCAGTCAAAACAACAATCATTCGCATCAGAAGGATGGAGAGAACATTTTACGGATGTCTGAGGCTGACAAACAGATCCGCTGCTCCCAGCTATAAACACATGCCCGCTCAGAGGTGGGCTGGATAACTGGCAGTGCTTCCCGACAGTATCGGCTTCCCTGTGCCCTATACGAAGGAAACTCCACGGGATTTTTTTTTTTTTTTAAGGAGCCTGAAGTACAGTGTCATCAGCCCAGTATCATCATCATATCCAAGTCTACTGAGCTGAGAATTGCTCTTCAAATGCAGTAACTGTAACTGGAATGTCGTCATCATCCTGAGGTAGAGAAACACTCTAGCTCACAGATTTTTACAGACAGCTCTATTTAAAGCTATACTTCCATGCATGCTCAACAACAGGAACACCACACTGCACGGCATGTGCAAAGGATGGAAAAATGCAACTCATTTCAACGAGTCTGAGTGTCCACACAGTCAGTTTCGGTTTACACATCCTGTTTAGATTCTCACCGAGCTGTGCTCCAAAAAAATTCACATGGCGTCAACTAAGAACAGGACAAAATATGCAGCTTTAATGAAGTGCTCCCAAAAAATCCCTCACATGGGGGAGAAAGAAAGTGCAGAAACAGTGCCTACGTCCATTTGGGCTAACACTATTAAGAGGTTCCTGTGTGGGACAGACACAAGAACCCTCATGAGGAACAGAAGGTTCTGTGAGAAGTGCCCTTATGAAAAAAACCCTAGCGTTAGGCTGACAACAGCTGACCACTCATCCAACTCCCACCTTCAAACAGAGCTGGCCACGTTTGTCCATGGGTGAATAATGCTACGAGTAGCAATAGTCCTATACAGGGCTTTTGGCTGTCTATAAACTCCAGTGTGCTAATGTACACTACAGAGCATGCACAGAAGTGAAACACCGAAGGCTCTTCCACCACAGAAGAACTAGAGATGATGCGAACATTGAATTAACCACAGATTTCTCTGCTGAATGTCCCCAATTCACCAGCTGTTTTAACAGAAATTATTTTTAAAAAGTGCTTTCCACCACGCTCTGAAAGACTGCTGGCTTTTCTTCTGAGGCTAAAGAGAGTGTAATTTGGGGAAATCTCATACATGTACTATTAAAATGAAACAAAGGAAAAGTTTCCAAAAGGAAGAAAAATTGAGAGAATCTTAGCTAAAAAAAAAAAAAAAAAAAAAGCATTTGTATGAAGAGTGTTCATATACAAACAGGCAACTGGGTCCAGAGGATGCATAATCTGAATTTAAAAACCTGCCGTTCCATTCAAGCTTTGAAACTCCCCTATAAAGTTTACAGAACTTCACTAGGAAAATCAAATACAGGATTTGTGAGTCTAGAATCCCAAAATAAGGCTTTTCCATAAATTCTACGATTTGGGAATCAGAGTGATACCACTCTGCTCTTCCAGCTGCAGCTGGCACCTTCTGCTCCAAGTCACCGTCAGGGCTGCAAGGTGACATGACGGATTGCCACCTCCCTGCCTTCTGAATAAAATGCCATGACTGAAGAGGCTGCTGGAGAGACTCTCGTACACTTCAGCAGACTTTGCATCACACCCTGTGCGGCTGTCAGGTACTTCCTGAGCAAGAGCAGTGACTCCATGCAATGCATAAAAGTGGAGTAGGTGAAATAAAATACAAATCAAAAGCTAAAATGCTCCTTAGACACTTTCCCCCCTATTGGAAAGGGCGAAGGAAGGGAAAGGTCAAGTTTTGACAAATGTCACCACATTCCCTAGACCTCTACCTTCTCCTCTCTCCACCAACCCCAAAATGAGAACTAGGGTTTGAAAAATCCAATCAAGATCTTTAGTGTATACACAGAGGTAATCAGTGCACAGCTGCACCAGATGCACATTATGCTATTCCTGATCAGCAAGCAAAGAGATTCCTGCAGCAGTAATTACAGATAATTAAACCCTCTCTCTATACTTATGCTACTTCAGCAAACTGGAAATTCCAAAAAGAGATGGATCTTTAAGAAGTTACATAATCAAAACAACATTTTTTTTCTTATTACATATATAGAGCAAAGCTCTAAAACCTGAGTTCAAAACAGCAAATAATAAAAGTGAACAAGCTACTCCTTTATGCTCAACTCTGAAAATAAAGAGGGAAGCAAGCACTGAAATGTGGAAGTGGATCTTCTGAAATCTGCCAGAAGAGAAAAAAAAGGCTCTCCACAGCAGAGAAGTGTCCGATATCTCAGTTCTGCTTCCAGATCTGAACACTGGCCTGGCCCTCCTAAAATAAAACTTGTTCCTTGCTACGCGGCAGGAGAGGAGCACACGCCACTTCCAAATGCTGACCTGCTGACAGGCAGACACATTCGTGCCTACCCAGACAGCCACACATCTGCTCTAATCATGCTTTGAGCAGACCAGACATAAGCCAGCCCCAACTGGAAGTCCAAAATAACTGTTAGTGCAACAATAAAAAGGGAGACTTAATATAGCCAGGTCTCTGTGCAGGGCTTGATCACTGAGGCTTTGCAGCGCACTAACATGCCGGCGTGGCTTCCACGCCAGTCTGGCTCACGGCGTGGGCAGAGCGTGCACACGAGACCTTCCACCCAGCATCCGGGCATGCTGCTTTGGCTCGAGAGCAACAGGTACCAGGTGTTTAAATATGCTTTAAGTGAAAGGGAAGCGAGTGCCAAATCTCATGCAATGAGATTGCACACAGCTCTCTCCTTGATCTGGTAACAACGTGGTTTTTCACAGGATTGGATAGAGCCACTAAGTGATAACAGAGTTACTGCCTTGCCATTTACTGGTATATTACAATTCAGATACCACAGGGCAGACTTTCTTGTACTGCAAATTGCTGCTCAAGTCCAACACTAATAGCAGCTGAGACTTCACACTAAACTCTTCTCTATTCTGCTGTGCAAATTTAATACTAGCTTTACTTTTCAAATCTGGAGTTTAAATTTAAAGGGCATATTGTGCAAAGTAATTCTGGAAAATCTGTCGTATTTAGGTGATGGGAAAGTTTTATTTCAAAGATATCTGTTTAAAAGGCTTGGAAAAAAACACTAGGATTTAATATGTGTGTTAGAGTAACATTAAAGATAGATGTTCAAAGCATGCAAACTACACACCAAGAGTCCTGAAAATGTGATAATCAAAGCCTGGGAGATCCATTTCCCCTTAGTATGCAGTTCCAGGCAATGAAAACTAAGCCAGGTTTGGGTGCAGTGAAAGATATCTGTTCATGATACACTAATCCAATTGAACCACCTGCTGCTGTTCTTAAAAATCTATCCCAATTTTACTTCTGCACTAGATCTAAACATTCCTCTTTAGTTTCAGTCTTGCTGTTTAAAAGAGGCTTAAATTTCTTTACAATTTTAAAAATAAGATTCCCAGGAGATATGGTGGTCTCTTTGCTGCTGCCCTGAGCCCAGGTCAAGTAAACTTTTATGCAGTGCTAGGACAGCAGAATGAGCAGCCTCCACAGCCCTCAGAAGAGAAAAAAGGCTTGGAAAACAGTGAGAACTACTGGTATCAAAAGCTTACTGGGAGATGGAAGGAAAGCCAATAGCTTTTCCGAGGTAAGGCAGGGAGGAACCTTCTCAGGGATACAAAGGTTTCAGTTAAGCTTTTACATTGTTACATAAAATAAATTTCCAGAAAACTTAGCTTAGCTCATCACCTGTCCCACACTCTAATCTGATGGCTGGAGGTGGTATGTATTCCTGATGAATAGCTTTAAATTTATGTTAAGAGAGGGGCTGGAATCTTCAATTCTCTGTGGGCACTGATAGGAATCATTTCCATTAAATTTTGTCTAGACAGAAAATATGCAAACTCTGACCTGTAATTTGCATGCAGAATGGGAAAAGGCCTGCTGAAAATTTAATACAATGCTCAATAAAGATTTATGGCTTCTGGCAATCCATCCAAATGACTGGGTGAGCATTTCAGAAGCGCACATTATTAGCACAAATGGTTTGACTAGTGTTTAACCAACGCACCAAGCAGGATCATTTCACTTAGAGAGCAGCTGATTGAAGAGGTAATTTATCGGAGTCAAGAATAAGATCTCTGTATTTCACCTGCACTTAAAAACCTCTGACTTTAAATTAAATTTCTTCTAAACCAGAAATATTATATATCTCATATAATGTACAACATTTGTCTTATGTACCTTGACTCCATCCAGAACAGCTTTTATGACACCCTTAACTGTGGTCACCATCTCCTTGTCTTCCGAATTCACACCTTCCAGCATCACTTGATCAGACCAGCGAATCAGATTGGCCAGACTCTGGTACACACGGCTATAGCAGGATGAGATGGCAGAACTGGATGGGAGAAGAGCAAATAGTTGAGAAAATTCCTTCACAAAACTGCAGAGATATAAAAAATTACTAGGGAGTGAATTTCAGACTGCTAAAAAAGATAAAGAATTTCATTGTATCCACTACCGTTAGTCTCCTTTTGTTAACTCTGATATTTAGCATTTGTGTTCAGTAGGTGACAAAATACGGGTGTCTCCTCTGTTGCAGTTAACTCTCCCATTCACCAGCACCAACTGGAACCTCGGTATGAGGGTGCCTACAAGCAACAATTCATTCTCAGTTAACTGAAAATGAATTATCTGGGCTTCATGTTAACAGAGCAATAATAAAAAGAACACTCTCTCCCTTTTAATTTACAGCCCCATCCCATGCTTTAAATTATACAGTAAATATATTTTATGTAAATATAATTTATGTTATTTGAGAATTACCTATGTTTTTCCTTTTTCCTTATTATACCTCCCCAAAAATGACTAATAGAGAAATGACTGTTCATTCATTCCTTTACAAATCATTTCCCCACTGCTATAGTCCCTGAAAACATGTAATTAAAACTTGTTTCTTTACAAAAATTGAACTGAATGAATTTCAGGTTTGGATGAGGAAGGGTGTTGCTTTGTTTTATTTTAATGAGAAACAGAATTGAAGCTATTGTTCTGGAAGGGGAAAAAAAAGGAATTTTGGAAGGATGACAACTATAAATAAAAGTTAACTGTAACAACAGCGCTTACAGGCATTTTCCTGGCCATTCTGAAAACACTTACTTCATTACTAAACAAGGTGTGTTAACAGTACTGATGATGGCAAGGCTTCAACAATTCTTTGTAAAATTAAATCAATTTCAAATTGCACCAAAACCATAAAAAAGATAACAGAAGGTGTAATCTTGCAATCATTACTGATACGAGTGTTCCAAATCTTCCCATTTTTCTCTGGTATCCATTTTACACTGGCTTAACTCCAGTAATTTCATTATCTGTGAGAAGAGAATCAAGCCCACAAACTTCAGTGAGACTGTTTAGGTGAATGAGGTTTGCAGAACTGGAGAAAGACCTATTGTCAAGTTAAAAACAGAGGGATAAAAAAAAATACTGCCATTGTTTGTAAGTGTGATGCTTGCCATTTGTTCTAATTTCAAATGAAATTAGCTTGGTAGGAGGTATTTCCTAAATAGGGCCCTTCCCCACTTTTGATTTCTTTGTCATTAATCTTCAGTCTGCTTCCTTCTAAGGAGGCAGTAATTGAAAGCTCATTTTGTGCTAGATTTAATTACTTTTTCCTTGATGCAAATGCTTCCCCTACAGCAAAAAGCAGTCCAACAATTGTCCAGCTTTATTCTAGACTGACAGAAGTCTTGCTCACTTTTCTTGAGGGGAATTTACCATCAAAATTGCCCCTGTACATCCTGCCACTACTGAAAAGAAACAAGGTACACTGGTAGGTATGGAAGGACATAGCTTACTGAGAACGCCAAATCCCCATTTTACGTGTGAGGCTAAACAAGGCAGAACATATACATGGGATTCGTGCTGTAATACATACTGATTCCAGAGAGCAAGCCTCACCACTAAGTGAAGAGGACTGCATTGACTACCAACTATGAAAATTCGGCTTCTAAATACAGATATCCAACTGTTAAGGTTATATTATCTCACTACTAAGAGAGAGATTATAAGGAATTTGAAGAATAGAATTTTCTGAAAGACTGCTGCTTATGTAGACAGTTTAGCTGATATTTGCTTCCAAATATATTCTTGGAAGGAAAGATCACTCAGCAAACAGTCAGTGGATCCACAAATCAAAGCAAGTGACTACACAGAAGATGACATGTTCTATCCCAAATACGCTTCCGACGTTTTATATGTTCTCCTGATGTGAGTAAGGGTAAAGTTCGTTCTTCCTTTTGCTAAGTGGAAGCAGATGCTTTAATAGCTGTGGGAAACATGATAACAACTGAAGAAACTTTAGTGTCTGAATCCAGAAGCCTGATTAATGTTCCAGTTCTAACAGTTACTGCTCTTTGTAATTCTACAACCTTAACCTAACCCTGTTCCCTCCTGTCGCAGCCGCAACACTGATAATCCCCTACTGCCTCCTTGCCTGTGCATGGTCAGGTGCAGCCTGGCCTATGCACTAAGGCTAAACAGAACTAAAACTATCCATTCATAAAATGTTTGACACTCTATAGCTGTCTTTCCATATCACAAACCTTTTTTGCACCTGAGTTGAAACAGACATCTTGTAAAATTTTTTGGAGTTATTTAATGGTAAAAAACAAAACAGCACAAAACCCAACAGGATTTCAGGAATCAAACACAACGTCTATTTTTGTGCTTTTATTTTGCTCATTCCATATTACTTAACAATGTCTGCTTGCTTTTTTTAAAATTAATTGCTCCAACATCTTGACATGTTGACATGGGATCAACAGCATCTGTATTCCTGTGGCTTGACAACTCCATAGATTCTTATCCATACTGAGCTAATGGCTTTGGCAAATTTTCTGGTTTCAGACTCGCATCTAACTGGTTAAGACATAATACAGCAGGTATCAGAGCTAACCTATAAATAACCTGCAGAGAAGACACAGTAATAAACTCGGGCCAGTTAATCTACTGAAGTACATCTGTTTACCTCTGTTCTGTATTTGGTTCACCGAAATCCAAAAAAGCAGTTAACAATGCAGGCTAAGCCTTCTCTAACATCAGGATGGATAAACTAAACACAAAAAGGGATTACCTTGAAGGTAAGCTCTTCTTTAGGTAAAAACTATTGGACTTTGTTAGCTTTAGGATACCATCACAAGCTGCAAAAATAGTATGGTATCCGAGGAGAATCTCCTGCTAGGAAACGATGAATTTCCAGGCTGGGATCAATCCTTCCTTCTCTGAAACCACCCTGGTTTGCTTTGTCTTCCCTTAGCATTGCCTTCTTTGCAGCAGAGAATTTGCTTTTAAATCATGTTTGAAAACTATCACATAACCAGTAAAAACAGCGGTCATTTTGTTAGCAACTGCAGCATTTCCTGCCTCTTGTGTGATTTAATTTTTCAGATACAGGAAAGAACCTGGGGACCTGCTGGTTTGTCACAGTCCCAAACAGGGAAACTTACCTTTGCTGCATGCGTGGATCTGCTTGCACCAAGGGTAGGATGGCCTCCAGCACTTTACTTGCTGAGCCTGGCAGCATCTCTAGTACTTTCTTATCAATTGCCATTTTGTCCACAATAGTCTTAAAGTAGCGCAATGCACTTACAACCTCCTTCTCCTTTTCCTCTAGCCATGATACATTCTAAAGATGAGGAAAAAAGCAGAGAAATATTAAAAACCTCAGGGCTTCTTCTTTAAGGGCAAAGTTATTTTAACTTACCTGAAGTATCATGAGATCAAATAGGATATATTGTGTTTCAGAAGAATGAAAAACCCCTTCTATCACAAACACTTTCAAATTTAATTATTACTCTTTCAAAGGAATAATCGGTGCAAAACTGCACCCACGTTTTAACTTTCTGAATTACAAGATGTACATTCCAAACTTACAGCTCATCTTGATCAATTTGAAGTAAAGATTAACACTACTCATGACTTAAAGGGCACTGCTTTGAAATCAACAGGCCACACTGGGAGGGTGAAAGAAAAAGAAATAAGCTAAGTGCAGACAGTAAAGCTAATGCAATTAAGTACATAACAGCCACTGGTTTTAACAGAGTTGTCCTTTTTCCCTGTGAGATCACCATTCTTTTTGCCTTAAGCATATCATTCAGTTTCAAAAGGTGTTTTAACCACTGAGTATAGTGGATCAGCCAAAGGAGAAAGAAAAAAAAAAGGCACAAACAAACTTCCAAACTCCAAAACAGTCTAAACAAGATGCATCCATTGTCTTATCCATCTCTAACAGTTATGATGATATATATGCTGTACATCCTTACTATTCTGAATAATTCTCCTGACTCCAATATGTCGTCCTGTACCTAAGAGTGCAACAGACTTCTTCATGTCTTGCTTATTTACAAATAATTCCCTCCCTTTTACAGCAGCCTCCAATCTAATTCATTTTGTGATGCTGCAGGAACAAGGAAACCTGTATAATTTCCACAGGGACAGACCGTGAAAGCTAAGTTTTGGCATCAGGGAATGAATGTTGCAGAAGGGAACAATTCATTGGACTAAAGCTGAGTTGTGGTCACCAACTTCCATGCCATCACCAGCATTAGGAAAGGAAATTCAGAAGTGATACATGATACCTTAATGGTATTCTCAGCAGGGATATTTTAAAAAAGTTTTACCAGAGTAAGCCTGGAGGTCCTCTAATGCCACAAGTAGTTCCTAAGTGAGATTTAAATTAACTACTGAACACTGCTAGAAAAGGAGCAGAGAGCTTAGCAGAGTCAGGTTTCATCCATTATCTCTTCAGTAAATTCAGCTTCAAGAATTAATGACCTGTGGGCATTGTGCACTCCCCATACTCTTGTCAGCTGTTAAACTGCTGCTTTTCTGCAAAATCAGGCCAATGGTCCAAAAGGTTTTAAGAACAACAATTTATAGGCAGCACTGGTTAGTAATTTGGGACCAGTTCATAAAAGGATTAGAGTTCCAAGTCCCACCTAGCTCCCACTTCAGAAGCCTAAGTCCAAAGCTGATATCTGCAAACCACTCCATTATTTTCCATCTCATCTGGGAAGTGCCTGATCTCTGCATCCCCTTCGGGTAGTGCTACCTCCCAGGCACCTCAAACTCTGCTCTACTGTGCACACACAACCACCTGAACCCTGCTGCAGAGGAGCATCCTGGTATCTCATCAATATCAAATATCACATTTCCCACTCTTCAGGACTGTGCCCTTGCCACCGTGCAGCCTATTCCAGGGTGCAGAGAGGCTGCCTCCCTCCCATGGAGGTTTTCAAGTTCCTATGGAGTGAGCAGAGATACCAGGGATGAGAGAGCCCCCGGAGTCTAAAGAGCAAGTATCACTATGGCCCAATGGTCAGAGCTTAAATGGAACTGAAAAACATGGATGCTAGTTCCTGCTCTGTTGGCCACGTGTCGCTCAACCACTATTTGCTACAGGAAGGCATACGGCTCCAACGCTCTCCTGGAGCACGAGAGGGACAGACTTGGCTCAGGAGAGTTCAGGGCAGTGAATCACAATGAGAAACAGAAATCTTTCTGCTGAGCATGCAAACCCAGACACCACTTAGGACACTGCCCTTTTTACATAGCCGGCATCTCAGCTCTTTGGCTAACAATGTCGTAAGTGTAATTTTTACAAATCCCCTTCTGTGGCCCCTGAGGCCTCATATGTATGTGTGTTTACATACATATACACACACAGCCTACCTATCCTACACAAGATCGTACGCTCCGCTACAGAGCTCGGCTATATAAATGACAGTTTTGCTACAAGGCTGAAGTTTCTGGTGTTCAGTGCTTTACTCACTGAGACCTGAGAATAACAGCAATAAAGACGGAGAAAGGAATAATTATCTCGTGGGATGGATGGATATTAATATACTCCAATATCTAAACCTCACAAGACTAATGATTTTAAGCTCTGCCACCAAACATTTTAGTGTGTCCCTAAAGCCAAAGTAAACATGCAGTGATATCTCTCTGGGTTAGCAGAGAGGATTTGAATTATTCTCCCATTTCATTTCTTAATAGAGGTGAACTTGCTTCAGTAGTGAACTTATTCCAGCAAGAGAACAGATCTATAACTGCAGGGCTTACTGGATCCAGCAATATCCCTTTTGGGCATTAAATGAGACAGATTTAACATGCAGAGAAAACAGCATCTCTCCTCCACTCCCTTGCCTGACTGACACACATAGATATTTTTGCATGACTTTGGAAGGTTTCCTTTCAATAACCATTTCAAATACATCATGTATGAGATGCAGACAACCCAAAAAGGATTACAGTGATCTATACAGAAAACAGCTGACTACAAAAGCTGGGACCACCTATTTTTACCTATTATAACTTTGCATATACTGTTGAAGGATACTACTGTTCCACCAGTATGCCTTCAGATAAGAATCAAAGACAGGGACCAGTGGAGAAAAGAAGGTTCTGGAAAAACCTCCCCCTATATTGCCCACATCTAGGTATAAAGGGGAAGAGAAGGAGGTAAGGGTGTAGGTGGGTGTGGGTGAGGTAACTTTTAGGTTATAGTTAGCGGTTTTACATGAATTTTTAGTATTGCTGTTTCTGTGCTGGACTGATTATCTACCTCATCTTATCAGTCATTCCTCTTGCACTGTTTTCTAGAGGAAAAAAAAAGAAATTAAAAAGCTTGCCTTTTATTGACTTGGTAATATGTATTTGCAATAGAATAGCATTTTAAAAGCACTCTTCATTTTCTAAATTATTTTATTTGTGGTCACACATCAACCAAAAGGAAGGACCACCGCACATTCTACATGCATTTCAGTGAATCAATCAATAAAAATAATACTGTGAGAAAACTTCCCAGTATAATGGTCTGATGAATTGCAGAAAGAGGAAAACGTTCTACAAGATATGCCTCTGAACTGATCTGAGCATATCATCCTGAAATATCCATGGAATTAGAAGTCTTAAAGGTGTATTCTTATGGGTCCCTCCCTCCCTCCCTCCTTTTTTTTTTTTTTTTTTTTTTTTTTTTTTTTTTTTAATGGGCAGTAGTCTGGTACACACGTGGGGCAATGCAAGGCGCTCATCCCCCCAGGGAGCATATCCTTTGCTTCTGGGAAAAAATCTACAGCCTGGGAAATAAAAGGCTCATCACCTTCCACACAGTAGTTCAGGGGCTAGAAGCACTACAATGACTTCTGACGTTGAGCACATCAGACAGTGTCAGATAACTGTATCTTCCTGACTGCTCTCAATAACACTACAACAATCCTCAGCAGATATAATCTAAATAAGTTCCTATGCCTTGCGCTGCACATTGGATGAGTCTTCCAGCAACAACCAGGAAAGCTTCTACATTATCATAAATAATCTCAACTGTTCTTGATTTTCAGCTTTGATTTCCACTTGAAAACTGAGTGCAATAGTACTGTTACAGAGATACACTCCTGTCTGCATAATCAGGTCACAAAAAAGGAAGAAATAACCCTTTGACAGGCTTGTGTTGGGAAAGAGTGGTGACCTCAGTTCCTACAGGACTTGAAACAAGAATGTCAGATTTGAGGAGGGGTGTGCTGGAATCAGCAGCTGCTTGAATACATCTGTTTGACTCTCCCTGCTGAGGTCATCAGAGATTGAGCACATCTTTGGACCAGCTTCAAGGATTTGTTGGCCTGTGTTTTGAGATTTTTTGTTTTAAAGGATCACACCCCAAAACAAGGCAGTTTTTTGGAAGCTGTAAGCATAATTATAGGGCGTGCATGTGGGGAGGATGCGTCAGGCCATAAACTATATCCCATAATGCGATATTTAAATGTTTGTGGAAGGAGGTCTCATTAGGGTCTCAAAAGGATAGTACTTGCCTTGGTAGTTCTTATTTTATACTACACAGTACAGTTTATAACTAACCCTATGTGTGGCTTTGCCATAAAGTGATCCTGAAAATCCCTGACAAATCTGCAGGATTCTGTAGTGGACAAAGCCATGCACAGAGAGCAGGGCTGCAGATTTCAATAAACGAAGTACCAGCAAGCAAGAAACCAGCAAGACTAATCAGAACACATCCTTCGTCTGCTTACTTTGTTCGCTGACTTCTCTGGTGTTTTCACTGTCAGCTCAGCTTGCTTTCCTTTCTTTGAAGGAGTTCTCTTTATTTTTGGTGAATGAAACTTGCCCTTCAACTTCATAGTGAACGAGGAGAGATGGGAACGCTCAGAATCTAGAAAGACACAGAAATGCATTACAAGATTAGGGTAAATTTGTCGAAAACACAGAAGCTGTGCTACAGTGTTACCTGGAAGACTAGCTTATGAAAAACATTGCAACCATATAAATTTATTGAGTGGAATAGGTTAAAAAAAAACACGGCTGTCTATTATGTTTCCAACCACAATATCACCACCATTTCCTGTTTCTCCTCAGAGGCAGCAGCTCTGAAGTGCAAGGGCAGGAACAGTGGGATTGCTATTGCTCTGCTCCTTGGACAGGGAAGGAAAAACACCTCTCTTAAAAGCAGTTATCTTCAGCAGATCCCTAAGTACTCCACAAAGGAGGTAATCATCATCTCTCTTTTCCAAATGAGGAAACCAAGTCAAGGATATGAAGTGACTTGTTCACAAACCTCCGGCACAGCATGGGCAGAAGTTGGGCTCTCTGAGATCCTGCCCCATGTCCTAGCTGAGGGCTGAGAGCCATTGCTGGTGTGTGGACAGGGTCCTGTGTCACAGCTGACAGTAGTGGCAGCCAACTGCAACACCTTGAGAGGCATCTGGGAGAGCTGCTGATCACCAAATTCCGAGTTTCACAGGTGGAAGCCACTGCCTTGCCAAGGGATGCTCATGAGCATAACTGTAAGCTGAATCCTGACTTCCTGAGGGACAACACCTCAAAGCTCCTGGCATATTCAACATCTGCTTCAGGTAAAGACGACACAGTCCGATAATACTGCCCTTCACAGGCTGCTGACTCAAGCACTACCCACTCAGAACTGTTGCCTTTGAATGTGGCTCCACGAATAACACGAACAAAAACACGAGCCCTCGCTGTTTGCAACCAATTTCAATTCATGTATATCAGGACACACCACCAGAATGGAAGGAAAATGTCAACAGTTGTGCATTCCGGAAGAAATTTAATTACAGAATTGCATAACATAGTAGCCCATTAGGAAAATCATAATATTTCAAAGTTTTCTGGATATCTAAAAGCAGAAGTTTCAAAGGTCTGCAATCATGCGACATGCAGAGTTATCGTTGGGAGATATTTTTATCTGTTTAGCTATGAACCTAAATAAAACTAAGCTGCCTTGTAGATAGCAATTTAGAATGTATTTTAAGCAAACAGCACTTTAATAAATGAATGTCTGAATTGCTCTCTAGTGACCCAGATAATTCAGCAAAGACACTGAACATGTCTTTAAGCATATTATCAAGAAAAGTAAGCAGTTTTGCTACATCTTTCCTTTTTCTTTCAGGTTATTTGGGAATTGACTGCATTGGCTGCAATGAGTCAAAACGACAGTCTGATGCATGCAGCATTGCACCACCTTGTTAGCATGCAGACTGCAAATAGAAAAGGCTGCTGAGTCAAATCTAGCACCCAGAAGCTAAATACCACACTGCAGTGCTAAAACTGCTCATCATACTCAGAAATTACTTAACCACAACTCAGGGGAAGAAGCCTCCCCTTCAGGGCTGTCTCCCTTTAAAACTTGTTTCCTAGTAGAGTGTTGAAATCCTTTTAGCACCCTCACTGGAGCCAAAACTCCAATTAGTTGGGTCCTCTAGATCAAAATTTTAGATACCCTATTAATGAAAGCTGCATTGGCGCTGATTACAATCTAGCCTGGCTGCAGAACTCTTCTCCATTTCACATGATTCTCAAAGTTTTCTTTGTATCATGAACTCCTGTTTAATGCACTGAGGAGAGGCACACACAATCTTTGGGCACTGTAGATAAGTCCAGACATATCAATTGGCCTCTGAAGAATCACTTACAGCAGCTGGCACCCTAACTTAGCAACAATTTACGTCATCGCTTTACAACCACAAGGATCTCCAAACCTTGAAAACCTCCCTGGCTCCAGTGTTCAAGGTCACCACGGAACACACAACTCCTGGCTGCTGTGATAGCAGCTCTTGCACTCCACAAAATAATAATAATAATAATAAAATCTGTATTTATTTTGTGCATCATATGAGAATTTCTACACATGCGCATACATGAATGCTTGCCAAGAAAAGCCATGGCTCAGAATTTATTTTTAAAAGAACTGGCAAACAATTATAGTAATTAATCTTCAGGGAAATAATGGTAGCAACAACAAATTGTGTCTGGCTCCTGCACAGGCAGCAGTAAAATTTCAACTACTAGTCTGAACATTCAATACCCACCAAACTTTTGTGCTTGGGGTGATAATTTTGCCTTGTAGGGATAAGATATTTGGAAGGGAGAAAGATCTCTATAAAGATTGTAATTTCCATTTCTCTCTACCCACCTTTATTTAGCAACCACGCAAACAGCCGGATCAATGCGTGTGAACAGTCAGAAACCTCCAAAGGGAGATGTCTTGCCAGTGGAGAAAGTTTCTATTCCGCTGACAGCAGATCCCCTTCACCACTATTACC
This sequence comes from Rhea pennata, assembly GCF_028389875.1. Lineage (NCBI taxonomy): Eukaryota > Metazoa > Chordata > Aves > Rheiformes > Rheidae > Rhea > Rhea pennata. Next base: position 9,786,183 of record NC_084680.1, read on the forward strand.
AGTCTAACCATAGCCTTTCACTCTCTTCACCTTCCTGCTACATCAGACATTGAATCACTTGCATGGCCATGCTTGGAGGGGACAGAAACCTACAGAGCGAGGGCAGGAACAAGTGACTGGAGCAGAATGGCAACTTCTTAAAATAGCATTAATGAAGTAAACCAGCTGACATTTGCAAAAATAATAAATTGTTTAACAGCCCTGCTAAATCCTGCTTTGAAGATCACACATTAACGCAGCTTTTTACTACCATGTCTTTCCATCTATAACAAGCATTTTCCAGAGCTCATCTGCTCACAAGTTTCTGATGCATTTGTAGTCAAACAAATGAGTCACAAACCAATATTCTCTTACACTCAATTACACTTAACACTTAAAATAGCACTTTATGTTCCAAGCACATTACAAATATATCTATCTCATCCTTAAACAGTTAGGTCTTAACCTTATTTTGCAGATGGGAAACATACACAAAGGTGAAGCAACTTGTCTAAACACAGCACCAAGTGAGTCATTAATTCCAGTACAGATCCTCTCCATTTCCAAATGGAAATTCAAACTGCAGGCCCTCATCTCTCTCCTCAAGCTCATGAATCAAGCTATGGAGCTACTGTCACTGAAGACCCACAGACATTATTTCTTATTATTGGCTTTACAGTATTCAAGCAGATACATCATCCAAGTGTTATAAACAGAATCTGTATATTAATGAATCTGGACAAGGTGATGTGACATAAAGCTTTACAAACGAAGACTAAAGCTCTACTGCAAAAAGCATAGCCGTGCAAGACTTACTAGATGGGTTACCACAGCATGGGTCTGCTTCCAGAAACTCATTTTCTTCACATTGTATCCTACTGAAGTATCCAACATGTCCTATGCCTGTCCAGCAAAAAAGTTCAAACAGAACAGCATACCTTTACAGCTGAAATAATTTGATAGTGTACACAGAGAAACTGAAAACAGCAATGACCATGTTCAAAACACTTAGTCTGTCCCTCCGCACTTTCCTGCCTTTCTACAGTAACCAAACTCCTTGATGCAACACTGAGGTTGTTTCTGCGTTTGGTAGTTCACCCATTTGAAACTGTTCTATCATATTACTCTTGCCTCTTATTGATGAGTAACAGGCAAGGCTTAACTGAAATCCCAGCATCGACCTTCCAGCCTTCCCTTTTTCCCTTTCTGGTGCACAGAAGTAGGGTACCCAGTACTCACTTCTGTGGACTGTCCAAATATTTGCAAGACGAGTGGGAAACGACAAGGTAATAAGCTGGGTGGAACAATTTCAACTGGAAGGGGGAAAAAAAGAAAGATACTGTTGTATCAAAGAGTTTGTGTCTCATGTCTCAGAGGAAGTGCTGACTTTCCATCCCCTCATATTTCATCTGTCTGGATGCTTTGCTGCTGTGCACAACTGGAAAAAAAATTTCAAAATTACTTTACTATGGATTTGAGTTTCTTGATTTCTTACTGGAGGTTTCAATGCGTCACCCATTTCACTGCTAATTCCACCGCTCTATTAACACGGCTCCTGCTCTGTTGTGCTTGAATGTGCTCCAGCTGTTGAGTCACAGCCTCGCTCAGCTTTAAAGCTCATCTCCCCCTAGCCGGCACGTGTCTGGGTTCTGACCACACACAAAACATGAAAAAAGCTCACATTGCGAGTGTGCTCCGAGCATCCCTGCTGCCAGGTGCAGCTGGAACATTTTTACAAAACCCCTGTTCTTTGCGTGCTCACCCCACGCCTTAGCGGAGAGCCCCGAGCTGGGAAGGCACGGGCTAGCAGGGAGATGCCTCGTCGCGCGGGCAGAGAAACGCGGCACCGGTAACTAGAGCAAAGTTGTGCCACTTGCCAGTTTGCCGACAGAATGCTAAATCTGATGAGGAAAGACCTGCAGATTTCAGACTACAGAGGATTAGGAGGCAAAAGGGTAGGCAGATAAATCAGCTTATGTGCTTGTGTGTGAAGAAACTAGACTGCTTAGGAGAAAGCCAGGAAGTCAAAGACTACATCCAAAACTTCACTGGAAGAGTAAAATGATCATTTTCCACTTGGTTCAAATAAACACCAGAAATTAAGTCAAAGGGCATGTGTGCTGGTGAATTCCACCAAGCTAATGCAGCCACGTATTATTTACCCTAAGTCAAAGTGAAAGTTAAACATTTTACAGAGCTCAGTCACCATAGACTTCCCAGCTACCAGCTCCTCCTCACCAGGCCATCACCCACACATACTATGAGTAATGTGCTGCCAGGAGATCTGATGAGGAGTTTCAGAGAACACATGAGAAATAAAACCCCCTTGTCTGCTTCTGGACTTTTTTTGTAATATTTTTGTTGCTATGGCACAGCTCAATGACAGACCACCCCAAAAGCAGAGATGTGCAACCAAAGTGTTCAACTAGTCTTTGGTGTTTGGATCATATTGAACAAGTACAAAACACACCTTCTTCTCTTTAAACTTCAGAATAAGATAAGCCTTTTCCACTTTGTGGCCAAAAATCTAAACTCTCCATCTTCTCTCCTACGGTATCTGTTCACACACAGAAACCCAGTCACTTTCCAGTAGATAAAGCCTTAGAAAAGGGTTAAAGTTCATTTTTTCCTGTTTGAACTGATTTTTGAGGCTCGTTAGAAAGAACAAAATAGATTCTAAAATCTCACAAATGCTTCTCTTTTTAAGGCCATTTGGCTCTCTGCTGGATGCACATATTTAAAAGCTATCAGATTAAAAATAACAGAGGACATCTCTCCCCGTGCCATAATGAAGCTATTGTGCACATTTTTAATCAGCCGCTCCTGCCATTTATGCCACGAGTCCTTTGAACACAGAGGTGACTTATGTAATGACTTACACAACAACGCCCATTAAAATGGCATTCGTCCCCTTGGGCACAGCTCGATCATTTGTGGAAGACAAAAGGCAAGTTGCAAGGTTTCAGCTAAACCCTAGCTGACAAGGACTTTAGGAGTTTTCCAGCAAAAGGAAAAAATAACGAGACATAGTTCAAAACGACCTTTCTGTCGAGCCCATCCATTTGGTGCTGTAATACACAACCACGTAAGAGACAACAGGGATGGGGCTACATACAGGTCGGCTGCCTTGAGACCCAGTTCTGCTGTCAGAAAAACAAGAGATTAGTCAATTCAGACCAAATAGATTAAGACAGCATATGAGAGTTTCCGTCTGTAACGATGAAACATACTGCAAAGTGTACACCTTTCGAGATTTTAGTCTAATACCATTCTAATTTCCAACCATCTTCATTCCATCCTTTCCCTTCAGCTTAAGAACTGTAATCTCATATGTACTTGCAGGTACACAGAACTGGGAGGCCTTTGCCTTGGGCTCTCCTGTAACACAAACTTTAAAATACAGTGAGCTACAGATAATCTAGTCCTTTCAGCTTTAGAGAATGTTGCTTTAACTCCAGATTCAAATAACATGTCCTAAAACCTGAGTTCCTGAGCAGAAAAATAAGCAGAATCTAGGGAGAAGGAACAATTTAGAGATCATCAATATAAAATGGGCAGCAGAGAGCTAGTGCAGGGGCCCTTTTCTAATAATTTTGTGGTGTCTATCTTGCATCAAAAAGTTCAAGCCTGTTATGTAGCTATGATGGTGAGGAAGCACTACACTTTCACAGAAGGTTAAAGTAACAGCTAGGAGGAGAACCCTAAAGATGTTCTCAGCTCTTGCAAACCTGCAACCTGTAACTCCACTCTTGTATCACGCAGTACACAGGTTTCCAGTACATTTCACATCCTCTTTCTCCCAAACTCCTAGGGATGTTTTGGAGCTTAGAAACAATGATAGGCAACACTTGTATAATACTGTACCCAAATATAGAGAAATGACAGAACAGGATTGAATTATTCTTTTAAACCTTCTGAACATAGCACCACCTCATCATCGGCTCACTGCAGAAATCTCAGACCTCCCAGCTCCACAGGAGTCTACTTTTTCTCAATTTTGCCATGACCCAGAGAGGTCAAAGACAGACAATTTATTCAGAAACAAAAAAAGACCCAGTCAGGGATTCGGAAAGGGAAAAAAGGGAGGGTCCTATGTCCATCAGGAAGTTTGCCCACCCTAACCTTTGTACCTTAGGTGGAGCTCTTTGTAAGCTGCTCTGAGTCCCTCTCCAGGGAATTTGTTTGCCAGGAGAGTGGCCAGGTTTTAGAGGAAAAGGTGGAGGAAGGGCAGTTTTAGAATCAAACAATAGCACTTGAGCATTAAAGAAACTTTTCCTTTAACATCACGTCACCTTCTAAGCAGCCAGCATTTGGAAGCAGAAAGACCGACTGTCCTTTTGCTTTTTTGGCAACATTACAGTGAATGAGCATAAACCAGTGAGCATTAATGATGTGCAATGACAGCACACAAACTTCTATGGAAAAGGGGGGCTCAGTTCCTTCTCAGCTGGCCAGGCAATGCTCAGTGACTCACAGGCTTCATTATTTTTTATGCCGCCCTCTGGGGCCTCCAGAGGAAGCAAAACATTTTTATTTGTCAGAGAACATATTTTTTATTTTGATCTTTTTTTTCTAAGCAACCATGAATGAGACATCTCCAGCTGCAGGAACCTCATGTGGAAAGAGCTCACAGTGTTTGCAAGGGAACTGGGAGGCACACAGAGTGACTTCTCAATTCAGCGCTCTCTCAATTGCAGCAAAAAGGATTGGATCACAGTCAATAACATTAATTTTGTGGTGCATTAGTATTACAGCACTTCTCCCTTACAGCTTTGTGTTTGGAAGCAAATCTTCAAGTTGCAAGAAAGAAGATGCTCTATACCAAGTAGCAAGTTCAGAGCAGCTATGCCAGGTTTACTTCCTAGTCCTCTTTTATCCGGAAATATTCCAGAAGGGAGAAATCTGCCTGCGTGCAGATATATAACCCAGGAATCCTTTAGCTGCCAGAAACTGTGTGGCAATGCTACCCAAGAGATTTGCAGAAAAAAGGATAAAGCTACACTCAGCTGAATAAAGAAGGAATTTAAAGAAGCAGAACTTTGCTACCCAAGCTCAAATTCCTCCTGCACACCACAGCTAGCTTTAAGACTCCTTTTTGAACAAGACTAATTTACTGATAAGCAGCAGTCAGGGCTTTTGCTGTTTTATCTGAAAGAGAGAGCAGCTCCAGCAGATTGGTCCAGTATCAACTCACAAGGGGGAATGCTGCCGTTGACTGAACACCAGCAACCCTTTGGGCAGCATCTGGTGAGTCTCTGGTAATTTCCCATTTAAGTACTGATTTTGCACAGCCCCACAAGCTTGAGACAACTAATGGAATTACAACACTGGTAACAGGACTCATAACTCCCCCTGTGCCAGCAACACTAAAACAACACAGAAGAGAGTCAAGTAGCTTCCAACATCAACATGACTGCTGTGGTCTATGCAGACCCTGGGTCTACGTATAAAAAACTGCCAAGGCTGTTAACCAAACATTTAATTTAAAATTGAAAAAGAAAAAGAAATGCAGCCACAGGCACAGAACAAAAAACTAATTCTGCATCATTTTAGAAAGCAGCTCGAAACACGAAAACCCCAGTGGTTGTGAGGGAATCCGTAGAACTTCTGTGTTCACCAAACATGCCTTAATATGGGAGCCGTGGGCATCCCACTCAGTCTGACAGTTTTATAGGGATATAGTCATGACAATGATTCAGACAGCTAAAAATAAAGGCCGGCAGGCACAAGTACGTATGCGCACCACCTGAGTCACTCCGGCCTCCACGAAGCATGTGAGCCAGAGCTGATCTGTGTCATTCACACGACTGCCACGGCCCAGCAAAAAGCCTTGTCGCAGCGCTCTCCTTAAACTCTTTCCCTTTTCTTCTCTTCTCATTTTACTCTAACACATTTAGACTCTTTCCATATTAAAAAAATCTTTGCTAGATTTGGGTTTCAGTCGTGTGGCTGTCAGCTTAGAAATCCAGACCTGAAAGACTATAACCTGCTGTTGCTGAAGCTGTTTATCTATCTCCAAGGTGACCAAATCGCGTCATTGGCACTCTCCAGACCAGCAAGCAGAACTGCATTATTTTAGATGCTTTAGGGAAAAGCATAATTGCTCACAACCTGCCCAGAGGCTCAAGAGCTGAAAAACAAGGTAGTAAATATGAGGCTCCAGTTTGCATATGCTCCACCCCACAGCACTAGTTTCAAATGAGAAAATCTCAGCCCTGTTTCATCCTTGGAGAGTAATCTCAGCTCTCATTCATTAGGCGATGGAAAAAAAAAGAAAAAAAAAAAGAAAAAAAAAAGGAAAGAAATGCTGGCTCAGATCTGTCTGACACAACTTCCAGTTGCTTTGGACTTTACTAATTATAGTCATCTTTATTTTTGACCTCTGATTACAGACTCTTTACACATTCAGTTTGAAATGCAGAGCTAACCTCTCTTTTCTAGCAGGCTTGAGAGTAACCTTATACCCAACCCAAAAGCCACCTCCCTTACTCATCGGAGCTGAGCTCAAGAAATAAAATCAAAACATGGAAAACATTTGCCTAAACATGCTCAGTTTTGTTTCCTCCTTTAGTGAGCACCCTAGATTAAAGGCAACAGTCCAGGTGAGGGTGTGATGTAAACTCTTTTCCATGAATGTTAAAAGATGAGCTAACTTTTCTGAAAGAAAGCTTCATTTTTCACTGTTCTGACTAGCACTGTATCCTCAGGGCTCAGATGCTGAAAAACTGATATTCTGTTCTATAAGGTTAAGCATGTCTGCACAACTCCAGTACATCATGCTCACTTACCTGTAAGAAAAAGAAAAATGAAACTCAGGAACCTGGCTAGCACCATCTCCTAAAGCAGCACTGCAACACTAGCGTAAACTTCCCCAATATTGCTTACTTGATAAACAGCATCATAGGAAGGCTATGCAAATAAATCCAGAAACTATCTTTGAAGTACAACTATATTGCTGCCCCAAAGGGCCAGCTCTGTATCTCTGTGTACACAGACAGGCATGTGTGCAAAATGAGAGAGCAGTACTGCAGGTGTGAGATTTCTGATGTAATCAGGCAAGAAGCTGATTTTACATTACTCTTATGCTACTTACAGAGACGGTTAATAAGCTGCAGGCCATATCTTCAATGCTCTGCCCTATTCTGTATCTGATAGTATCTGCAACCAAACCACCGGTTTTATTGCCTGCCTACGGGCAGTAGGAAATTTTAGTCTTCTATAAGCACAATTTGAAACATTAGTGCCTCGAGCAAGGGAAACCAAGATGTTAACTGAACTGAACAGACCAGGAGGGAGAGGAAACACTAGCCTTCATCTTTGTTAGCAGCAGGATTAGCACAGACCCAGACCATTCTAGCAGGAAATATAACGTAGCTTATGAATTATCAGAGGTGCACCTTGACAGAAATATTAAAAATTATTTTAGAAGTAAACAGTTATTTTTGACAACTCTCTATTTTATCCCATCTCCTCAGGTCTGAATTAAAACTACCTAATTACATCACTCCTGCAGATAAAAGGTTTCCAATAAAAAAAAAAACTACTAAACAACTACCAAAGCAACACAAAATGCAGTTGTGTGGCAATTTTGCAGTCCAAACCTGAAAGGTGAATCAATACTAATTCCAGCTAGTGGTACATAGAGCAATGTTTTGGGAGTAAAGGAGGCCCATTTGGAAAACAACCACCACCGTAACGAGAAACTTCATCTCCATGAGGCCTCAAGACGTGCCACGCTGGGTCTCATAGCTGTGGGAGGGCTGGTCAAGCTGTGCTCCACTCCATCCAGGAAGCAGGTCTGTCTAGGTTAGCTTAAGCATGACGCTCTGTAAAAGCTTTAGTGTGATTAACTTTATATTCTTTCCATGTGAAGAACATTCAATAACCAACTGACTTCTGCAGCGGATTTAGTATTTCACACCAGCTGGGTTCAAAAGGACATTAAAACATGTTTATAAAATTATCTTCAGTGTCATTCTTACAAGGGTAACTAACTCCTGGATCTTCTGCATTTAACAGTCTCATCATCCGATAACTCATGACAACCTTTCCCCAGCTGAAGAGGGAAAGCCTTCTGAAGGAGGCTTTATTTCACGACTAACAGAAATTGAGAGTCTTCAACTGGGTCCAGCCAACAAGTCATAAAAATTACACTTTAATAGAGCAAAAAGAGATTAGTTTGCTGTAAACCATTATTTAACTAATAAACATCCAGATACAATTTTTACAGAGCCAGAATTGACTCTGTATGTATGATCAGTGTTTAGTAATATGATTCGACAATAGAAGCATCTAATACTAAGCTTTGTAGCAGCCTAGTGAAGTTTATGAACCATAGCTTTGTAATTGCCATCTAATACCACATCAGCTAAAAATAGTTACACCCAGGTACTTACGTGCTGTGTGTTGCAGAGGGTTTGACAGCAGTCAAATACTACAGGTATGGACTGTAGGACCTCAGCAAATGCTTTACTCACTGCAACAAGTGCTTTCTCACTACACCCTGGACAACTTCACAAGCAGATTTCAGGTCTGGCCTTGGACTTCATTTTTTCCAAGATATATTCTGGGAAAACTATCCTTTTCTTCCTATTCTGTCCATAGATTCACTCCACAAAACCCATTTGCCTTTTTTCCCCGCAGTTGAGCAGGGAAGTGTCCTGCTTTGTTCTCTGTGTACTCATTACCGCTACTTTGAAGATCAGTAAATAAACTCTCAGCTACAACCACTTGCAGACTGCTGATTTCTGTAGAATGACAGATGGGAGGTATCTTTCCTATCCTTCCTGCTCCATTTTTGGCAACTCTGTAGTAAGGAAAGTCCTTGAAAACACTAATTGTGCCATCAGTCCTCATTAACCTGAGAACCAACTATGTACCTATTACAGGGAGATCAAAACAAGCAACTGTCTCAAACAAATCTTGGAAGAGGCATTTGACTCTGGAAAGACCTATTTTATTAAAATGGACCAAGAGCCCTGAGGCACTCTAAAGACAACTTCTACAATCTATACAATTTTAAATAATGCACAACATTTCCACGTCCATCCTGATATTACAGACAGCCACAGGTCCAATAAGCTCATAACTAAACTCTACTGCTTGGTTACTACTATTTATTTAAAAAAAACAAACAAGCAACCAAACAAAAAACCCAACAACTCTATGTAAAACGGTCACATCAAATTATGAAACTGGACCCATTCATATGGAAACTCTGAAAGACTGTCCCCACCCCAATTAGGAGACATTTTCAACAGAAGCCAACGGATCATAAGAGAGAATTAAGAACATACAGCAAATGCTTCCTTGACTTGCAGGGAAGCGTTGCAGAGGGTTTGACAGCAGTCAGATATTAAAGGTATGGACTGTAGGACCTCAGCAAATGCTTTACTCACTCACTGCAACAAGTGCTTTCTCACTACACCCTGGACAACTTCACAAGCAGATTTCAGATCTGGCCTTGGACTTCATTTTTTCAAGATGTATTCTGGGAAAACTATCCTTTTCTCCCGACACTGTCCACAGATTTCCTCAAGTTAATTGTCACTTGTTGGCAGAGAACAGACAAGGTGGGGAGCCGAGCTGAGCTGCTTTTCTGGCAACTGTAAAAATCTATACTTTGAGAGAGATCCCTTGAAACTATCAAGCATCACTAATTCATCACAATAAAACATATCACCATTCCAAGCCACAAGAACCTTATGGCAGTTCAATTCTGACTTCATAGTGTGAGGGCTTCTCCACTCAGGAAAGTTAATTCAAATCAAGGTAAAGGTTGGGAACTCAAGGACAATACTCACAATTAACTCCTACGTACATGCTTTTACTCTGAAATAAGACTGTCCACTTGCAAAGTAGTCTGAGGTGATTATGAACCAAAAACTAGCAATAAAAAATTATTTAGGGATAATTCTCATCTACATGGGAAGCTGTTTTTCAAAGATAAAAGGACAAAGGCCTGTGCTGTTGAACAGAAGCAGCTGCCAAACCTTCATGGAGGAGACTTTTCTTGCTGGCACTCTTAATAAAATCCAGAAGCCTTTTCTCAAAATCGTTTGCATAAATGTCTTTTTTTCTTCAAGAACATCACAGTCTGTAAGTGTGCTTCTATTTATTCGTTCTTATTTCTTTAAAGGACATTCCTGTGGTAAAATAAGAAATTAGGAAATCAGAGGAACTACACGTGTTTCTCCGACAGCATAAAATCATCATATTTTATCAAAAAGAAGAAATTCCTGTTTTGGGCCTCCTGCCAAGAATCATGTCTGCATTTGCAAAAAAGGGCTGGCTGTTGAAATACCTTCAATCATCCACATCTCCAATAGAAGGTAAGTCTACTGGAGACCCAGCAGCAAAGCTCTAGGCTTACTTTAAGATGCTAAACAAAGTTTAACCTACCATCAAACAGACATTGAGTATATATACAGGAATTTGTAAAATATTTCTAGCACATCTTTAATGTCAAAACTATCACCTATGTGCCTCTGAAATGGCTATGTGGGGAGTTATCATTTTAAAGAGTTAGAAACTCATGACATAAACGGATAAGATGTGGGTATTTGGAGCAACTCACTCTTGCCATCAGTCACATGAAAAGTAAATGCAAAATGGATGTGAAAATGTTTTAATGTTGGAGGACGACCACCATGGATGACGGCAGCTCAACTTTTGTATTTGGGACACTGATATTGTGACAAGCATTAAAGGAAAAACAGGCTGACCATGATTCTGAAGTCACGTAACATTTTTACAATCTGCTGGGAACATACTGGCAAGCAAATAGGCAGCAAATAGTTTGGTAAAATGGTTAAACCAATAATCGAGAAAAAAAGTATCGACATTCAGAGCAAATGGCCCTGTGTAACCAGTCTCACCACCTGTAAGAAGCCCTCTAAATGTAACAGTATGAACGGTTACAGTCACTTTCAAGCTTTCCAACGAAGAAACCACTCACTCGCATTCTTAATTATTATCCAGAGCAAGAGAGATTGCGATTTGGAACTTCCATACGTTTTTATTGGTAGAGAAAGCACCTCATTAATTTTCTAACATTAAATCTGCCAGGTTGATTTCATAAAATTAAGAGTCAAACCAGAGTGTAATAATGAGATGAGCTACTTGGAAATAATACTTTGTCCAGGGGAAAAAAGAAACGCCATTTTTACTGCAAATGCCTGTAAATCACTTCGGGTTACAAGTTACAGCTTGGGGACTCTGGGCCCATCCAGTGATGGGATTCCTCTTCTATTTGCATCCTATCAACACCTGCTCTCTTCATGCGACAACAAAAAGGTGCCCAAGGACATTACAGGATTTTTGCACTTTGCAGCACCCATATGTCAGTCTAGTTCTATTAGTTATAAACACACTACTGTTTCCATTTCCTACCATTTTAGTACTGAAAGCATTCAGCTGCATATATGAAAACATTAACTGGCAGAGGTGCTCTTCAGTTTCAAACAAATAAAAAACACTTCTGCTTGAAAAGCTTAAGTCAAATGCTCCAAGCCCTCATTCAGAAAGTGATCAGGAGGCAAAATTATGGACATACTACGGGAACATCAGTAAATAAGAGTTAAAATTGCACATTCCTCTCTCTAGATGTATTTCCATTTTCCAATTGTACTGTGGTAGACATGGTTTGTTAACAGATTTTCACACGCTTAAGAAGCCAAGTCTGGCAGTGATTTTTTCTTTTTTTAAAGCATTTTACTCATGTATACATGTAGTGCTTTTAAAGAGAAGACTTGATTGTGCTACTATAATCATCTCCAAGATGAATGGTAGCAGTCAAGCATGAGGAAAATCACAATAGGAAGAAAAGAAATTATAGTCCAGATATGAGAGAAAATAACAAGGCTTTCAAAGCATGCTAGGGGCAATACAGAGCCCATTTATTGCAGATAAGAATTCAGATTGAATTTTAGAAGTCTAATATGAAATACAGAGGGTCATAATATTCCAGGGGGTAAACTGAGCAGAAACTGCAACTCCAGAGTGCATCTAGGTTTCAAGAGGAAGCTGTACCACCAAATTACCATCAATCTTACTTACATTCACATCTTCTGGCTGGGTGTTAGCACACCATTTTTGTATTATCTTAATGCCATTTTGTCATTTTACCTCCACAGAAACACAGGCTTCAAAGGGAATTCCAGACTTCAAGTCCAGTCTCTTGCTGGGTCAAAAAAGTTACAGCATACTCATATTACACAAAAAGGTCACCCGTTGGGACCTGATGAAAAACCAGGAAAAACAAAACAAGGAAACCAAACAAGGAAATAAAAAAAACAAACAAGGAATATCCTTGAAATTTACCCAGTGCACCCACAGAAATGGTACTAATTTACGATGATTTTGATTTTCCAGCTAGAAGCTAGAATTTCCAACACAATATACATATGTTTATTTAAAAAATGTGACCTACCTTTAAATTTCTACATAACAGTATAAAAGTACACTTTGCATGTTAAATATTAAGAGCTTTGGAGGAATGGCTTAAGTTTCACATGTGCCTGTTATTTCAGTGGTAAATGTGTTCTCACGTTGTTTTTTGGTACAGGATCTAAAAAATACTGAGAGATAGAGAGATAGCCCAACACGTGCGTCTTGATAGCAAACAGGCAATCTACAGAGATGCTCACTAGAGAGAGAGATGAAAGAAAAGCAAGGGCTGACCGGTTGTCAGTCAGACTCTCTTTAATCAGGCTGAAACGCTGTGCTGCGGAGACGGGGGTTCAATCTCTTTAATCCACACTCCCATCTCCCATGCTGCTTTCTTAATTAGCAGCAAGTGGACGACAGCTGTCACCAGCCTGGAGGCCACAAAGTTATCAGCAAAAAGGGACACGTGTCAAAGAGAGCGCCGTGCTGGGCCAGCGGCAGACCGGGAGCCTGCAAAATACACAAGTGGCCAATACGTGCAACAGCCCTGGCCAGGGCTGAAACGGCACCCTGACACAAGGCCTTTGCAAGTGACACCAAGAGGATACTCTTCCTACTGGCTTTATTCTGGTTGTTTTCACATATGACTAATGGTAATTCTTTTTCTATTTTTTTTTTTAAAAGTATTCCCATAACAGGAAAAGTTAAACTGAGAATAGAAGGAAATGGGAAGTCCATCCTAATGTCTCAGTGGAAATCTGTGGGGTCAATTCAAAGGCACAGCACAATAAAGTCTTCAAGTCTTCCTGAGATTTTGAGCAGAAATGTTTTTTTAACACAGCAGTTGCCGGTTGGGGGGCGGGGGGAGAGAAGACATTTTATTTAAATAATGGAGAGAAACCTTAGAAGCAGATAACATCTTAACTGGAGACAACTGGAAGCTATATCCTCAAACAGTGTAGAAGAAAAAAAAATAATTCAGTCATGATAATCTCTATATTAGATCCTTTGAGTCCAAGTCATTGGTTATGACCTTTTAGTGCCATATAGTATTCTAACACTGATTGAAAAGCCTTCTCTACCCCAAAGTGCTGATACCCAGGTCAGGTCTGTCTTGCATGGATCCAACAGCAGCAATTTCCTCAAGGGGCATATCTAGGAGGAAATTCTTTGGATGATGGCCTGGGCAGACCTAGGGAAGGAACGCATGCTTCAAAATCAAGTTACTGCAGTGTAGAAGTTACCGTCCCTCAGCTGATCTGCGGTTACTCACTGTGTGTGAGCTCCTAGGCCACCCCAACTACAGGGTAAAATATGTTAGCACAAACCACCCTGGAAAACCCCCCTATTGCATTCCAGCACCTACAGTTCAGCAGGGCACGTCAGCCTCGTTGGGCTGCCAAAGCATTGCTCATGCTGTGCATGCTCCAAAGCATATCCAAGCTGGACCTTCTCTGCCTCTCGCTTGCCTCCCCTGGAGACACTGCAGGTCAGACTGCAAGAAGAGCAAGAGCCACTGTCCCTTTCCAGCTCAAAGCAGCATACCAGGTGCAGCAGACCCGTGGCCAGGAATCACTGGATACTATTCCTGTGGAGAGCAGAGCTTCCTGGCAAGCCACCATGAAATACTTCCATGCATGACAATAGTCCTGTGACAGCAGCTCATTCTGTGCTTTTGCCCCTTGTGGTGTCCACCTTGGTAGTAGTAAAAGCAAGACTCAGGCTCAACGTAGAAAGTACAAAAGACAGTAAAAATAACCTAACAAAGAAACACTTATGCCATTCCAGAGAAATAAAATAATAGCTTCTCTGTTAGAAGTACTGATTACTGTAATTTGTGGCAACAGGGGAACTAAATGCAATTTGTAAGCAATGAAATGTATTATTAAAATTGCCCGCTGCCCATGTGTTAATGAAAAATTGCAATCTCCCCCCAAACAACCTGAACTCCTTCAAAAAAGACAGGCTTCTTTAAAATTCAGCTTTAACCTACCTAGAAAGTATACATTTGGAACAATCTTCTGAGACCTGCCTGGTAGGGTGAAGTTCTGGCATTTCTAAATATATATCAGCCTTGAGAGCTTAAATCTACACAAGGGAAGCTGGGTTGAAGATAGAAGCATTTCCCCAAGCTGCCAGTAGACTAGCAACACATTTAAAAACTTTCATCAAATTAAGTGCTTAATTACAACTCAGACTTTGAGACTCTAGAAAATGGATACTCTTTTGGGAAATTTTAGTCTTCTGCAAAAACAACTGCAATGTAAAAGCCGAAAAAAGCACAGAGCTTGCAGAGTGTCCTCCCATCAAACCACACCTTGCACTAGATTCTTCACCCTAATTTCAGGTGAACAGTAAACCTACGCAAAAAGTTCATAAACACTGACGAAAAGCTTGCTGTGGACCTCCTCAGAAGTCTTGACTTGGGGAATGTACTCGAGGCAGGGCCACAAAGTGAACCACTTCTTGGAGAAGGCGAGAAGGTAAGAACACGGCCACTCTCAAGAGTCATGGAAATTTTGCCAGCAAATCATGGTTCCAGCCTTGTTGGCCCACTCCATTCCTCTAGGTGGCATGCTCTGTGCACTAAACATTACCTGTACCTTCCCACAAATGGAGAAATACCACCACTACACAGTAGAGTCCTACAAATCTCACTAACTAATGAGATCTCAAAAGCTTTAAAAACATGAATTAACCACCCACTCATGGGGTATATAGCTCTACTGACACTGAAAAGCATACAGCTTGTGCAGAAGTAGACATCACCTGACCAAAGTAACAAGTTACCTCACACCAGTAAAGGAAACGCGGGCAGAACTTTCACCTGCAGCCTCGTCTCACTACGAGGAGCCAGTGCTTCCTACCACACTCACTGGAACCGAGGCACAGAGCAAAGGCTTGCGCAGGGCGCAACGCGTAAAGCTCCAAACACAAAGCCTTGTGGTACATTTCCCTTTTTGATTCATGAAATTATTATGTCACAGGAAGCTGAATCTTGTTCTCAAAACGAGCCAGAACTTCCCAAGTTTACCGCTCCTTAACCAGCCTCTTGAACTATGGCCTGAAGAACCAAATTCAGCAGTAAATAAGCTCTACTGCTTAGGAAAGGCTTGTGTAATCCTTTGCTGTGATACAAGTAACACTTTGCTGACATTTCATTATAAATCTCCAGAACAACCCTGCTCAACCAAAATCTTGTAATATAAGCTCTTAGAGAGTTTGCATTACAAGCAACAAGAGCGTATGCCTCAAAAAGTTACAAACTAAGAGAAACAGAAGGCATTAAGAGGTGGCAAATAAAGAGGAAATCATGCTGTGGTAGCAAAGAAGATGAGGAACAACGCTAAATGAAAAGCAAATGAAATGTGGAGCTCAACTTTAGCATGAAGGAAGAAGCAACTGAACTGTGGGATGGAAATGCCTCGGAAACTCAGCCAGGAAAGTATTACTTTGTGCTCACTTGAGTAACACATCAGCTACAGGTGAAAGGGGTTCCCCCTTTAACAGCTTATCTCTGCATACTCAGTTTCCGGACAGGTTCGCATTTGGAGTGCAGATTTTCTTGCTCACTCTTTTTTTCCGCTAGCCAAAGGTCAGTTTAGACCAATTAAACTAAGGTTCTGCTGCAGCCAACCATACCCAGCCGCAGCCCATGGGAGCCTCGCGCTTCCACTGCTCAAGGCTGGCACTGGTCAGGAATTTTGGGGCCCAAACAATAACTTTTTCCAAGAAAATTACAATTACCCAGAGTGAATGAAATTCACTTGATTGAGAAAAAACTTTTGTGGAAAGGTATTGAAGAGCCTCAGAAAAGTCAGCTCTGTGATTAAAAAGACAGCCAGACTGTACCAAGAAAGCCCTAACCTATCGGTTAGGAAACTCAGGGCAGGGAGAGGACTGTATTTCAAGAGCATGTCCTGACTGTTACAGGCCTTCAGAGAAACCCAGTCAAGGTAACATCAGTGCTTTCGGAAACGCTAAGAGCCATGGAGCCAGCAGAGATGCCTTCTTACAGAGACAGAAACTGCTGCATCAGCTCAACATGGGATAAACTAAACATATTTGTACCCTGGAGCAAGAGTCTGGGGAGTGTCCAGACAAGCCTTTACAAATATTAACTATCCTAAAGTTAAATACCTCTCTGTAAACAATTCTATAGACTTTGATACCATAAGAACCAGAAACTTTTTCCAATACAAAACACCAAGCAACAAAAAATATGAAAGTAGTTACTGATACAGCTTAACCACATTCAGGTGCTGATCGCTTAAGGCCACACTGCTTCCTATGGACAGCCCCGTTTTGACAGGATTTTTCATATGGCTTATTCAGAGTGAACAGCTGCTCTGGCAACTGCTAGACTCAGCATATACTTCCTGCCTTAGAAAAAAAAATCGTAAGTATATATCGGTGCAGAAAATCATATGCTCTTTAAAACAATTCCTGAAAGAGTTTAGAAATCAACTGGCCACATGCCACCGACACTCCCTTAAACAACGGTCACACCCTGCATACAGCTAAAAATGAAATAGTTGAAAGGGAAGATGTCTTATACAAGTTCCCAGGGTAAAACACGTCTGAGAAGCAGCAGCCGGAGACTGATATTGTTCTAATACAAGAATAATCATGTGATTCCAAATCAAATTTCCTTCACCTTCTTCAAGATTCACATGAGAAGTTTCATTTAGGTTTTCCTTTTACACTTCAGCATTCTACAACAGGAAGAAATACCAGCATTTTATAAAATGGTGAAATAAATCAGAATTGCTGCAGATTAAGTTTTAACCTTTTGCTGTGCTTGCAGAGACAGTGAGACTGGCTGCCAGCTATGGAGAGTTCTGAAACTCTTTCAGTGTTGATTTTACACTAAATACAAATGTTTAGTGATCTGCTTGTACAGCAAGTCCTCAACCACAAAGACCTCCTTATGTAGCAATGTTGCTTACAATGCAGCCACAGTAAGACAAAGTGTCAGTACAAACACTATTGTATTAATTGCATCTGTTGATTAAGCTACCCCAAGAACAGACTTATTTCAATCACAGGCTTTATAATACAGTACTGAAATGTTCCTGTAAGTGTGAGATGGATGAGTCAACAGCTAAAATACAGAAGCATTTGTAAAGAGGCTCTTACACTAGAGTAACTTGCTAAGCTGAACAGCTACGCAAAATGAAAATCTTTTTTTGACATGGCTTGCTCATATATTCCCTAACTTATTTTTACGTGATGGTCTTGTTTTTGCGAACTCCACAGTCGAAATTGGGCACACACATATGCTGACACCTGTGCACACATAAAGACTGGTAAACAGGCATAACCAACCTGAAGATAGTTTAAAAAGTCATACCAAAGACTAATCCTTCTCCCTGGAGGGTTCACTATGAGTCTCCTCCACACTTTCAAATTTTTTTCCAATCTTGTGGAGCAAAAATCCCATGAAACCAGCATAAGAATGCAACATTGGGCGGAGATCAGTACAAAGTACTGTACCATGTACTAAATGCACATCTTTTCTTCCATTCTCACTCAACCGAAATAATTTCAGCTATTCCACGTAAGGTTGGTAGATTCAGGCTCCTGAAAAAAAAAAATGGTACCTCTCAAATTCAAAACCATCTGCAATGCATCTTTCAAGGATAAGATTATTCATTTGGGGGGTAGTTCACGGGATAATCCACTAATCAGTTTTTATCTCCAAACTAGGTCCTCCTGCTTGCAGCTGATCAAGAGCTCAATCTGGCAGAGTTTTTCATTCCTGCAGCTCTCACCGGAGAGGATGATAACATACAACAGGGAGTCTCAGAGGACAGGCTTTACAATACACTCAACTGCAACCCTGCGCTAAGGAAACTGGCACCAGTTCACCTGCAAACACCTAATGTAGGCAAGGTACAAAGGCACAAAGCAAGCTATCAAGTTATGGAGTTCCTTAAGCAGCCTGGGCCTCTGCTCTTTATTTTCTTGCACAGTGAAGAGATGTCCATTTTTTCCCCACCATAATTTTACAAAGTACGATAAAAACAAAACCAAACCAAAAAGCAGAACGGAAAATGGGTAAGAACTCCAACATCTTCCCCAAAATACATATACAGAAGGAGATCAGCATTAATTTTTGGCACTTAAGAATACCCGATCACTCACCTGGTTGCAATTATGTTAAATATTTGTCACAGTCAAGTGTGAGACTCAAGAGAAGTGTGTGCCCAGGTGAGTCAACATCCCAAGTTCTGCAAGTCTTTCCCCACGACTTCTTACATCTCATCCTTCTGCTGTCACGCTGCACCATTCTAGGCAAGTATTTTGCTTCCTGTCGACTATTCATTTGCTACAAGAGGTGTTAGTTTCACTCACTCACCCGTACTATGTACAACCACAAAAATCACTTATGTTCCCATCTCTCAGAGCAGATAACCTTTTCTGCAGGGACGTCAAAATAACGTATGTGCTTCATTTGTAATTATCATGTAAAAATAAAATAAAATAATATCCATGCAAATGAATTGCCTCTTACATTTTACCCAGATGCGAAGAAAGACATCTACTGCAAAGCCAGCAGTTTGCATCAGTAAACACAGTAGCATAATAATTCCAGTTTATTTCATTTTCAAGTTTGAGGAGTATTTAAAAAAACAACAGAGATGTTATAATTTTCAGCTGGATTTCACCTGCCAAACAAATTCTTGAGCCACTGGCTGTAAATCACTTTTTGCTAATTGCATAAGAAAAATCCTGGAGATTCTTCGGCTGGTAGGATTCAAGATACAGGGGAATTTACAGCAGTCGCAAGTTAAAATACTTTGGGAAAGCGAGATCTTTTTAAGTTCTTTCAGTTCACTGAATAAAATCACCATAGCCTAAAATATCTCAACAGATAAAGCAGGCCAGATCTTCCCATTCAATACACTGTAAGCACATACTGCATCAAAACCTATTCTGTATCCTCTCCTTGGGTAAAATAGCAAGGACCCAGAAAAATAAACCATACCATTTACACTGAAAAAGCACAGACCTCTACCTAGATCCATTTGTTTTACTCTGAAAGTACTGACAGATGAGTAATGAAAAGTCTGCTGCAGACATAGACTTTTCTTCAAGGCAGCATCAGTTAATAAACCGCAACCACAGCTGCAAAAATATTAAGGAATTCAGCCAAATGACTCCTTCAAGGGCACAGGATAGAAGCAGCAGCCAAATTTCATGCTTTCTTATTAGTCCCAAAATCAAGATCATAGTGTGCAGCATCAACACAAAAGTGTCACCTTTCTGGATATGAGAGCTTTGAAAAATGATTTCAATAAATGTATACTAGTAGGTACTAGTATTCTAGCATAGTTTTTGCGAGTATGATAACATCCGAAACCTGCTATGCTAGGTTGTCAAAGGCTTTTAGATGTGAAGTACCTAAATTGAGAAAAATTAATGATAAAAGCAAATGGAAGTAAATAAAAAAGCACAGCTTGTTAGCCCTCCCCATAGGGCACGCCACAGCACTGGTAACATTGCAAAAAAAAGGCTATTTGGCATAGTGAGTTATCCACATTGGGTATCAGACTTTGCAGTACAGATCAGGACCTCTGCCAACAGCAATGTGAAAATGTGCACACTGAGAACGATTCCAAAGGCGCAGTTATGCCTTCACTCGATGTGGGAAATTTTCGGATACTGCTAGTGGAGCACTAAGTCTGAATGACCAACAGCTGTAATCATAGCTCACATTATTTACACCAGCCCTAAGTACTTACAGAACTTGAGAAGTATGAAAGCTATGACATAAGTGGTCAACAACGTTCAAACATTGTTTTTGTTGCTACTGACATGATTACGCACCTTGTAGCCAGAAACTCTCGGGATTTATAGATAAATCCATCTGTCCAGCTGCCAGAAAAAAAATCCCTTAGATGTTTCTGTAGTTTTTTCTTCTGTATCACGTTAACTTCAACCAGAACAAAAAGAAAGGTAAAATACACATTCAGCTGATAATTCTGAACATGAATAACCATGGTCCACAGCCAGGTAAATATTTTTTCCTTATGCAGCTGCACATACCAAAAAGCCACAACAATCTAGCCAATCTCAGCCAATGATGCAAGTTTTACCAATGTTTGGTCAAGAAAGATGGTTTCGATCCTTTACACTTTGGCACTTCCCAGGCTGCCAGCCAAGTGAAAGCTCAGAGAAATTTTCACGTATATCACTTGCGGCGTAGCTGATGTCTCCCTGGAGCCTGTAAGTATTATAGGGAAATATTCACCTAAGATTTGAGGTCTAATGATCAAGACTGTAATTCAGGATTAAACCTAAGAGTAAGAGCTGCCAATGCATATTTAAAGAATTTGTATAAATGCTTTCACCTGAGACAGACAGGAAGCAAAACCGTCTTTATCTGAAGTCTACCTGGAAATATATACATCAAGTGATGAGAACCAAACTCTCTCCTTATTAAGTTTTACGGGCGCATTTGCCCACGCATTTTTATTAACATACTCCAGCTTTAACCAGCAGTCCACCCTTCAGCATCCTCAATAGGCTCCTTCAATCTGTCCCCAGAAGACACGCACTTTTGCTTTGTTCAAAGGATTTCGCTTTTCTTTGGCATTCCTCATTCCAAGCCAACCAGATCACAATTCAAGTAGCCTTTGTTCTAACAGCAAAGGAAAACATTTTTTATCAGCATTTTTACCTTTCAGCCTGATGCCAAATCATCCTCGGGTGATGGAATGCAACACAGTGTCTCCCTAAGCTGAGCAGCACCAGGGAAACTGAAGAAATTCCTCTTTAAAGGTCTAGTGTCTGTTTCATCTTTAGCAACTCACAGCAAGTAAGATAAAAATGTTGCTGCCACTAGTAACTGAGTTAATATTAAGTGAGCTCTTGCAGGCATCCCTTTTGTGGTGCTTAAATTCCTTCTTTAGTTCTCACAGCAGTGATTTGCATGTGAGACAGGATTTTTTTCCAGGGGCAAGAGGTCTTTTCTCAACTCTGGTTTCCTCTCCAGAGAGACAGCATCAGAAGTGAAGACCACAGCAAAACAGTGCATTTGCCTTAGCACTGCAAGCAACAAGCACACCAACCTGGGAGGGCAGTAAGGAAGAAATGCCTTACCTGCCTCAGCCAGACATTGTTTAGCTGTTTGCTAAATCACTGCATTTAACTTCATGAAATTACACTGTCAAGGAACATTTAAACTCTATTTGAGTAACTACCCCAAAAGACAGAAATCTGCCAAAGCCTGGGATTCATCTCCCCCAGGCTGCACTGTGTAAATGTTAGGCATCAGGGTCTACGCTAGTCATAGTCACCACAGGCTTTCCCCACAGCCTGTAGTGAAAGATTGCCATTTCCAAAATTATATACCCCTTACCGAAACATTTTGACAGCTGCTTAAAACCATGAGGGACCAGAAACTATTAGCACACAGATTATATTATACATAAAAGGTATTTTAGCCTTTGTATACACAAAATTGTACCTGATTCAATATAGGTGCAATTTTAAACCACTTTAGCAAAATTGAGCAATTCTGAGCAGGGATATTCTCAAATCTTTATAAACTTCTCCTTTAGGAATTTTCTTACTTTCATAAATTTAGAGGCAGAGGCTTAAATGATAGAATCAGTTTTTTAACACAAGTGTGCTGATGCAAGAAATTTCAGGAGGAAACGAAAAGTCTCTACGCAATAAGAATCTACAGACATTCATTCTTGGACCTTGTTTATACCAAAGGTTGCAACAATTAATCCAGCTGAGGCTAAACTAGAGTAACTCACTGCACAGATTCCTCATGTTTTCTGAGAATAT
Organism: Rhea pennata; assembly: GCF_028389875.1. Lineage (NCBI taxonomy): Eukaryota > Metazoa > Chordata > Aves > Rheiformes > Rheidae > Rhea > Rhea pennata. The sequence continues at coordinate 9,808,353 of NC_084680.1, forward strand.
AATCAGATTTATCTCAGACCTGTGAATTTAACAGTGCAAGACAAACTTGATATAAGACAAATTTAAATTGACAGAATGCCTGTGCAACTGAATGAGCATGTGATTGCAGCCTCAGTTAAATCATCAAACAGCAACGGGCATCAACCAGGTCTTCGTTTTAAAGAAAGTTTTCTTCCTCTGTGAGCAATAAAGCTAGCGAAACTTTATTTACTCCTCTCCCAACACAAGAAACCTAGTTTCCTCACATCCCTCTCAGCACTCATCTGAATAAGAAGCACCACGTGTGTTAGTGATTCTGAAATGACGTGTGTACCAGTTCATGTTGGATGGCCAAATGGAGTACAGAACAGCCACATTCTCCTTGTTGCTACAATAAGGATATTATTTTGGGTCTCTTCTTTCTATTCATCCTTCTTCAGGAAGCATGCAGAGATTTAACTAAACTTCTGATATTTATTCCTTTGCAAAGTTTGACTGAAATTGGTGAACAAGTCTAACAGTTATAAGAGAGGATGGGCGGCCAATCACCATTCCTTACAAAAAGATGTTACAAATTAAGTAAGAGGGGTACACATGTAAAATAAAGCTTACCTTTGAGTAGACTCACCAAACTGTGTGTCAAGATTCAATGGTTTCTTCAGAGGGATGCTGTCTACTTAACTATTACAAAATTGGCCATAATTAAGAGGGCCACCCCACTGTAAGCAATGTAATTTGAATACCATTTCTTAAGATCCTTTAAAAAAATTGAGCAAGGCTCTTCAGCAGCTTTCCAAAGAAGCTCCTATGCAAACCACAACACACCAAACTGAAAGGAGACAAAACTGTCACTGTTTTCAGTGACAAAGAGCAAACAGCTATCTACAAAGCAGACCAACTAAGTTGAAAACAGAGAAACTCCCCACCCCAATTTCTGCCAGATACGTTATCTCAGGAATTGCTCATAAAGCTGTAAGGCAATCAAAAACAACAGTCACCTGACTTCCACAGGCAGAGTGTCTTCCTGGGTACTGCAGACTTCTCCCATATGGAAGCATTGGGAAAGTAACTCCAAGTGACAAAAGAATAAACCCAACTCATACACCATTATAATCATGCTCCATGAAAAACTCGGCATTAGGCTTAATATAGAGTTCCATACACCCTTCCCAAGGATATATATAGAGACACACCACCAAACCACTGACACATGCCAATGCTCAATGCTTTCTGTAAGTCCCTGTAAATCCATAGATGAGCTCTAACCAAATCTGCTGGTAGACCTCACTAGTTTCTCATACTTATTATTCTTGTATATAAATTAGCTTAAAGCTTCTTCTAATTAGAAATACAGAACACATACACTTAAAAATATTTAAGATGATAAAAAGATATCCAAAAGGGATATTTAATTTCTTTGTATATGAAAGACTCAGCATTCCTAACAGTAAGTTCCAAAGTTGCTTTGTAAAGTTAAGCAAAAAATGAATGGGAACAATCTGCATTTTATCTCAGCATATGCAAATTAACAAACTTAAGTTACAGGTAGGACACAAAATAAAAGGATAATGTAACTCCCAAAGGAAATATGTGTTTTAAATAGTATTGGCCTGCTAACTGAAGTCCACCTTTAGAATGCCAGAAAGATTCACAGATACTGCTATCTAGAACTGCTTGGAATCAGCTACACAACCAGAACTAAAATATTGATTTTCCTGGATGCCCTTGATTACATGATGTTTGGTTCGTAAAGGAAACTTTCTAAATATGGAATTAATTCCTGAGGCTATTTTACTACCTCTTGGGCAGTAAGGACAGGACAGATTGCTAAGCTAAGAAGTACAATAAAAAAAATCAAAAAGTAAGGGATAAAACATGCTGTATACGTAAAGACACTTCTTCACTATCATTTCAACAATTAAAGACTATCTGCAAACTACGCTTTAACACTCCTAGATGATATATTTAATATATTGGTAAAATTCTGTCATGGTCAAGTGTTCAATCAAGCCATCAAAGCTGCAGCATCTGCTCACTCTGATTTTCACCAGCTACGGGTAACTCTTTCCTGATTTTAAACCACTGTTGATTTTTCCCTTTCTTTCCAGAAGCCTAAGAAGAAATGAAGAAAGATCTCATCCCTATTATTTCAAAACAGAATTGTCCAAGATTATAGTACATATGAGTTAGACACCCTATCTTACCATGCTCTTTTTTTTTTTTTTTTGCTTTTGTTTCTATCCACTTCTTCCTTGCTCTCAACATGAAAACACTCTCTCAAACGCCAGAGAAGATGAGCAGTTGTGACTAAAATAGCAAATATTTAATATCAAGAGATTGTTTTAAAACCGAAGAGCTTTAAGTGAAACATGCAACACAAATAAAAGTCAACCAATAATCAAAATCATCAACTTTCTTGGGATGCTTCATAAAACATGTGGGGACATCATTTCTTTCTCACATAAATGAAATTGTTTTTTTCCTCTATATGCATCAATGTCACAAGCTGCAAGAAAAGATCAGAAATGTATTTTTAAGAGCATGTGCTATGGATCAGGTAACGTAGCTGTAAATATGTCAGGTCGCAGCAATGTGAATAGCAGAACTGAAGAAAATTCCTTTGGCAGCATGTCCTAACCTGCAGGATTCCTCCAGCTCTTCCGGATTGCTTACATTCATCTTTTCTCTCGTCGCCTTGGAACAAACTCCTATGTAAGCCTCCTTCTTGCCAGTTTCTCCTTTTTGTCATCCTCTGATTTTTCCCATCTACTCTGCTTGCATGCAACTTAGTTCACCTTTTCCCTCCTCTTCTAACACCTGTGGCTTGGGCTCCCTCTCACTTCTTTTCTGCTCTTTGCAGACTTTCCGTCAGCATCTCCCACTCATGCTGTCCCTTTTTCCTTCTCTGTCTTCCTTTCTTTATACGCTTTGGAGTTCTGGGGCCGTAAATTTAAACTTGCAGATGTGAAAAATACATTCAGTTTTCCTCCAGTCAGGCCTCCCTTTTCTTCTAAGCTCCACTAAAACACCAAGAATAACATACTATTCTCCATTATCATCCCCTCATTCCATAACATTCTGTATTTCTCAGCGATACAGCACGAAGGCCAAGCTTCATTATTTACAGGAAGGTGACAAATGACAGTGATAATATTCTTGCCAATAGGTAAACACTTCTACTACTTCTTCCACATTGCTATCATGACAGTGGCTGAATTCCATCATTTGCTCATGTTGATAAAGAAAACATGATAAATGAAAACATGGTAAGATGAAAAGCTCAAATATTCAGAAGGGTACAATGAATTTTGAATTGTTTTCAGAGAGAAAAACATATCCTGTTATGAGTTTCTGAGAAGCTGAAAGATTCCTCTCCATGCACAGGTTTTTCTCCAGACACTACAAAATCACCATAGGAAGAATACAGACTGCAAAGATTCATTTCACTGCTACTGCAGTAAACTGCAGACTGGAAAGATTCATTTACCTGCTAAGCAGCTGTGCACAGAGGTCAACAGATTTTAACTCTGCAAACTGGCACTGATGCTAACACCCCTCAGAAGAAAAATCTGGGGATGATTGGCATTGGAAAACGGAACAAATTATATCCTCTACAAGTATCCACTGAATTGTAGGAGAGAGAAAGAAGGCTATTCAATCACCTTACCAGTAGCTCTGACACATACTTTATTAGCTTTTAATATATTACACAGTTTCTGGACTTTTTTCTGGCACAAAGACCAGTGATGCTCTCTGTCATCTTACCTTTGCTGGGGTACAGGGATCCTCGAAATTAGATTGTTTGCTATGATAACAAACAATTCCAGCTGCTGCCTCTCAGTAGCTCAAGGGCTTTTCTATCCTGGCTTTTCTGCTAATGTACCTAACAAGCGAGCACTTGGGTTAAGCCCGATTAGCTGTCAAATGCTTCTGCCAAGGGGAAGTATAAAGTATCTCCAGTTTCTTTAAAATAAAGCCAAGAAAGTTACATTTCACATTTATTCGTTTGTCCCATTACAGTTAAGATGCTACAAGGGTCCAAGATATGTGCTCTCCTTTCAAAGAGTTTGTAAGTCAACAGCAAAGTTTATTTCACCAATTCTATCCACAGACTTCCAATTCTGAAGTAAATAAGAGGTTAATATATATATTTAAAAACAGAGTCCTTCCAGTATAGCACAGAGGTACTTACTAATAGCTGTAATCATTACAGTATCAGCTGCAATTCAGAGATTTCAGAGAAGACCGGATCCCTACAGAAACCTAAAAAAAGTATTTATAGACTGACTCCCTTCCCCAAGAACAAATAAAAAGTTTCTTCCACTCACGGAATAGAGTGCAACAACTCTAGCCATGCTAATAGATTACAGGTCCCTTACAAGTAGGAAATGTTCACTCTGCAAGTGAAATAACAGACCCAGATGAGGGACACTTCTGTTGCGTTCCTGAGTGGCAGTGAACTTCCACTAATGTCTCTGCCTGCCAGAAGGAGGTTAGCAAGAGCCAGTAAGAGTTACCACCCCGTACAATCACACCAATAGATATATTTAGTCATTGCAGTTCAAGGAAAATCATTGCTTACACTCAAAATAAATTTAGCAATTGTTTCCAGCTTCAGCTTTTTCACTGACTAAGGCACAACCCAGCTGCTTCACATTCCATTAGACTTCAGCTGTCTTTTCTTCTCCACTCCTTGTCCACTCCTTTCTTACAACTGCTATGACCATCTCAGTCTTGCACCAGTTATCCTGCAGGCTACATTTCTGGACTCTTCAGCTTTGGAGCTATGCGGCAGAACATCTGTCAAGTTTACATAGGCTCATAAAAATGTGAAATTTTGCTCTATGCGCCAGTTCTAAGAATCAGCAAATAGTGATCTTTGTCTTGAACCTGTATTTTGCCTTCACATAAAATTAAGACTTGTCAATGCTTTTTAAGTAATATACAGTAAAAGGCACACGTGAGGTCATTATGCAAGGGACATATAGTAGAAAATTCAGTAGATGCTTAAAGGAAGTAAGGAAGAATTACAACTGAATTACCTGTAAGGTGGTAAATGAAGCCTTTAGAAGAATTTAATCTTCTGATCTCAGGTTAAGACATCTCAAAGATTTATTACTCGGTTTGAAAACCACTAGTATAGTAAAGTAGCATATTATACTGGTCAAGTACAAAAATTTTACATAACTTACAAGTTTTCACTTACACTTGAGAGTATAGTGGTGAAAGTGCAGCTGAACCAAAAAAGAGTTCTGCCTAGTAACTCACCTAAGTATAACTCAGAAAAAGGAAGAGAAATTGCAGAAAATTATATAGATGTAAAAAAATACAGAGGAAAACTTACTGACTAATCAAATGATCAAGAGATGACTAAAGACAGTTATATATCATATTTCCAAAAAGAAGATACCTGGAAATTGCACCCTAAAACAAAAACATTCAAAAATGCACAATTCAGAATGATGTAAATCAGCATGGAGGGCTCTGGACAAACAGGAAGATTTCTCTAAGGTTGTGTACGATCAGGCTCTCTAAATTGTACTGTTTCTTTTATTTTACCATTCTCCTTAAGGATAAAGCTCTCCTAAGATAGTCCATATGTTTGTACAACAATTTTTAAAGGAGGAACCTTCAGAGAGTAATTTGCTTATCAGGAAACTGCTTATCATTAAAAGGTGAAGACAATAGCAGTTTCAGTCTTAGTCTACTGGGAATAAAGTTGTCTCAAATAACTTTAGTAAGACAGCTATTGAAAAGGCAAGCTTATATGGGATGTGAGTAAGCTTGCAAAACAACTACAAGATTAGGACCGAAGTATAAACAAGAATAAACCTTCAAGGTATGGCATCCATGTGTTCCTTGTTTGTAATAAAAGGCATTATTGAATGGACCTTCTCCATGGAGGAGCTTCTGTTTTATACCTGACTGTCTAACTGCTCTCCCTGAACGATGCAGAGTAGTTCAACTCCCTGGAGCATGCAATCTATCAGGTAAATACAGAAATTCATGTATTGCCATGGTAACAGGAAAACCAAGCAGAATCTGCTGCCTTCTCCACTCTTTCTTGGCATCCTTGTTTTGGATTACAGATCAGAACTGTAAGACAAACTACACTGGGAGCAATTATCTTCTGAAAGTGAAGACAAAAAGTCACAAATACGACAATTTTAAAGTACAGAAAATACAAGGTTGGATGCTACTCTTTCTCTTTACGTCAAAGAGGATCCTGCTTTCAGAATCTATTTAGAAGTCTCCCAACTGAAGCTTAAAGGAACGGAAACTATAATACTAGCAAAAAACAAACCTATCATCTTACTCTATGTTACCAGAGGGCTCCCCTTCACTCCAAAGCAGGGCTCTGAATCACTCTATAGTGACCCTTCTGTTGATTAAATAGCAGTACTGCAAGGCTCCAGAGGGAGTCTTGCCCACTCTTTTTGGAGGACAGGATGGTAGCTATTATCTGTTATCATTTATTACATGTTTTTATTAAGTGCTGACAACGTGTGTCACTTAAGGACCCAGGGAGTAGATGTATGTAAGATCTCCAGGGATCTAACCCTTAAAAGGTAACACTTTTTTTTCCCCAGTCTGACTGGATGGACATTTTCTTCTTCCATATGAATACTCTGAGTCAAATCAAAGGCTAAACCAACTCTGAAGATATTTAATATCACTTGTTATCGGCCAATGGTCCATTTTATTTACAACATAATGAATCTTGCATGTATTTCCGTTCCCATAAGAACAAATACAAATGTACACAAAGAGGCAGACCTTAGACCTCAGAGTATCTGTTTCATGATTCTATATCCTTAGTTCTGCTGTTGTATGTATTTTGACAAATATTATCCCAGATTTACTGCAGAAGTACAGACTGTGTTTATTAGGTGATGCTATTAACCAAACTGTCTGTCAGGCACAAGTTCAAATGCTTAGAAATGATGATCAAGTGTGTACTGTATAGAAACAGCTGGATTCCAGCCCTCCTTCCTTCCCTCCCCTCTTCATCTTCTTCAGTTTATAGTTGGGCCAGATTTTTTTTTAAATACCCCTTTTTAAGAAATAAAAGTAAAGGCAGTAGAAAGAGGATGACTTCTGAGATTTACAGTTACTATTACTCAGCAAATCATCACTATGATACGTATCCGCTACAAGCAATCTCCTGAATACCTCTGCATCAAGACTTTACCCATTGCATCTTCAAAACTGTACGTTTACAGCACTGACCTGGGGATGGATCCTGCATGATGTCTTGAGCTCTTCAATGGGAGTTCAGTGTGTTGCAAGGTCAGGCCTCTAGGTTGCGCAGAATAAGAGTTTTGTATAGAATCAGTAAGGTTGGAAGGGACCTCTGGTATTTCTGGCCTTTCTGTTCTATTGTTTATGGAACAGCATTGCATTTGTGTGTGTCTACAGAATCATCTTCCTGCGTTTGAACTCTTCACACTGCTTCGCTGGTGTTGAGTTATATTTACTATTCTCACAGGGTTATTTACTGCACGCGAATAAACAAAATGTGATCACTTATTTATACATCTGTAATTACTATCCATATTGCTATCAGCGAGCCAAATTCACCCCTAGCATAAGCAAGTGTCATCTCTTTGAGAGCTTGCCCAGGTCTACACATGCTGCTAACACCTTTCTTGTTTTACTCAGTTACCTGCCGCCAGCAGAGAAAGTTGCAGTGATATACCAACAAGCATTAAAAAGATACAGCCAGAATCCCAAAGCAAAACATTTTGTTTTGATACGATGCAAGGGATCGTGCATTGGATTAACCTGTGATATTTCTGGAAGAACATTTGTCCTATGATGGGATGCACACTTGTTAGACAGTAACGTAGTGCTGAGAGCTGGAAACATGCCTATGTACTGCACTTCAAAGCTGGCTGCCAGGCAGCTTATCCCTTGAGGCCAACCCAGAACCGTATCTCAAGAAAACGTAGTCATATACAATGCAGCACAGAAGCCAGAACAAACCAGGACGGAATGATCAAAAGCAGAAAACGCTGCTACCTACTCTATTCCTCTGAGAAAAGGAATCTCCTAAATCAATGGCTGCTGTCCTGGAAAGCCTGGACGCTGTACTTCACGCATCCCGACTCAGGCTGCTACCGCACGCTCCCCAGCAGGAAACTGCCTAGCTATTCCTTACACTAACCCAAAACAAAACATTGATTTTTTTTTTCTCTGCTAATTAAAAGCAACATAATTAAACGGAGTAACTTCACTGCTCGATTTCCAAAACACTAATTGAATCTTTAAGCATACTAGTACTCCCGCTACACAGGAAAAAAAAATAAAAAAAAATCAAGGGCATCCATCCAACCGCCGCAAGTGACAACGGAGCCGCAGGAGCGCGGGGAGAGGCGAGCGGCGCCGGGGGCACGGGGCGAGCTCGGGGCCGCCGACACTCGCCCACCGAGCCGCCCTCCTGCCCCTGCACGGGCACCAGGGCGGGGGGAGACGGAGAAGTTGCTACCGGTCACTGCCAAGTAGGCCCCAGAGCGCTGCAGCGCGCCGGTACGGGGTGCGGAGGGCCCGGGGGGGGGGGGTAAAATAAAATAAACAGAAGATAAATACAAAATTTAGAATTAAAGACAAGGAAGCCGCAGTCAGGTGCGAGGACACCCGGCAGAGCATCCCCGCCGCCCCGGCCCGGCCCCGGGCTCCGGCCGGGCCCGCGCCGCGCTGACAGCCGCCGCCGCGGGGCCCGGCCGCCGCCGCCGCCGCCGGGCAGCGCCCGAGGGCCGCGGCGGGCAGGGCGGCGGGCGCGGCCTGCCCCGGCGCCCGGGCCCGCTCACCTGCTTTCTCGATCTTGCCGGACATGTCGGAGCCGCGGCTCGGCGCTCAGGCCCAGCCGCGCAGCGGAGCCAGCGAGCGGCGGCGGCGGCGCGGCGCAGCGCGGCGCGGGGGGCTGCGAGCCGCCGCCGCCTCGCGCTGCTGCCGCCCGCCCGGGATCCGCGGCGGACACTGCGGCGGGGCGGCCTGCGCGCTCCGCGGCGGCGGCGGCGGCGGCGCAGCAGCCAGCCCGCCCCCCCCCCTCGCTCCGCCGGGCCGCGAAGGGAAGAGGCGGCCCGGGGGCTCCCGCCACACAGGCAGCCGCGCGCCGCCGCCGGGACACGGCGCCGCCTGGCGGCCGCCCGGAGCGCAGCGCGGGCGGGGCCGCCAGGGGGCGGGGCCGGCCGTGGGCGGGGCCGGCCGTGGGCGGGGCCGCCAGGGGGCGGGGCCGCCAGGGGGCGGGGCCGCCAGGGGGCGGGGCCGTCCCTGCAGGGGCGGGGCGAGCGCCGCAGCGCGCGGGGCCCCGGCCCGGCCCCGGCGCCGGGAGCTGCTGCTGGAGCCGCTGCTCTGCCCTCCGCAGCTCTCCCCTGGCGCCGGGGAAAACCCTGAGAGCGCGGCCCGGAGGAGGAGATGCGGACCCGGGGGGCAGTCCTGGACTCCGGAGTGAAATCCTCCGTGTGGGACCACCTGAATTTGCGTGCGTTGCCTTTGCGCATCTCCCTGATCCACTACGGTGCATCTGAGGGTCCTCCCCAACATGGGACCTCCTGAGTGCAAATGGTCACTGTTCACTAACATGACGAAAAGAAATGCTGTAAAATGAGGATCGATGCCCCTGTTCTGCAAGGCCCTGGACACAGCCTCCTATGGCTCCTTGTCCCACAGAAATTCAGCAGGCCTTGCAAATGCTCTGCATTTTTCTGCAGTTTGCTGATAAGGCAAGAAGGAGGACCCAGGGAACTATAGGCCAGTCAGGCTCACCTCCACCCCTGGAAAGGTGATGGAACAGCTCATTCTGGATGTCATCTCCAGACATATGGAGGATAAGAAGGGGATCAGGAGTAGCCAGCATGGATTCAGCAAGGGGAAGTCATGCTTAACCAATCTGATAGCCTTCTAGGATGGAATGACTGGCTGGGCAGATGAGGGGAGAGCAGTGGACGTTGTGTACCTTGACTTCAGCAAGGCTTTTGACACTGTCTCCCATAACATCCTCCTAGAGAAGCTCAGGAAGCGTGGGTTAGATGAGTGGACAGTGAGGTGGATTGAGAACTGGATGAAAGGCAGAGCTCGGAGGGTCGTCACTGGTGGCGCGGAGTCTAGTTGGAGGCCTGTGGCTAGTGGAGTCCCCCAGGGCACAGTACTGGGTCCCATCCTGTTCAACTTACTCATCAGTGATGTGGCTGAGGGGACAGAGTGCCTCCTCAGCAAGTTTGCTGATGATACCAAGCTGGGAGGAGTGGCTGACACACCTCAGGGCTGCGCTGCCATTCAGAGACCTGGACAGGCTGGAGAGTTGGGTAGAGAGGAACCTCATGAGGTTCAACAAGGACAAGTGCAGAGTCCTGCACCCAGGGAAAAATAATCCCAGGCACCAGTACAAGCTGGGGGCTGACCTTCTGGAGAGCAGCTCTGCAGAGAAGGACCTGGGAGTGCTGGTGGATAACAAGTTGACCACAAGCCAGCAATGTGCCCTTGTGGCCAGGAAGGCCAATGGTCTCCAGGGCTGCACTAGGAAGAGTGTTGCCAGCAGGTCGAGGGAGGTGATCCTGCCCCTCTGCTCAGCCCTGGTGAGGCCTCATCTCGAGTACAGTGTCCAGTTCTGGGCTCCCCAGTACAAGAGAGACATGGAGCTACTGGAGAGAGTCCAGCATAGGGCTACGAGGATGATCAGAGGGCTGGAGCACCTGCCCTGTGAGGAACGGCTGCGAGAGCTGGGCCTCTTCAGCCTGAGGAGGAGAAGACTGAGGGGGGATCTTATCAATGTGTACAAGTACCTGAAGGGAGGATGTCAAGGGGATGGGGACGAACTCTTTTCAGTTGTCCCATGTGACAGGACAAGAGGCAGCGGGCAAAAACTGAACCACAGGAAGTTCCACCTGAACGTGAGGGGGAATTTCTTCACTGAGAGAGTGACCGAGCACTGGCACAGGTTGCCTGCAGAGGTTGTGGAGTCTCCATCTCTGGAGATCTTCACGGCCCACCTGGATGCCATCCTAACATGCTCTAGGTGACCCTGCTGAGCAGGGAGGTTGGACTAGATGATCTATAGAGGTCCCTTCCAACGTGACTGATTCTATGAATCTTGCTCTTACAGGAGTCAGTAGCAAAGTGCTGATTAACCAAAAAGGACCGAGAATGGGTTGTGTGCAAATCTTGGCTCAGTTTTTAACTCAAATGGACCACTGGTGCTGTCACCACAGAGCAGTCTGTTAAGGGTATAGAACATCCTCACAATACCGTGCAAATACCTGAACTTTTAACTCACTGTGCAGCCCCAGCCAGGCTGGTGTAAATCTGGAGTCACACCACCACTGTAGGCTTGAGGCTTCAGCCTGCTGCTCCTCTCCCTGCACGGCATCCAATGCAGCCTCACTGGAAGGAAGCCATAGATAAGTCTCTTGCTCCCATTCCCGGCTGTGTTCAGCCCTCTGTAGTCACCATCGTTACGTATGCGCTTGGTTTAATTTCTGCTCAGGAAGCAATGACAGTGCTGCGGTGTGTGGGACATGCTGGAGGGACACGGGTTCCCTCTAGCGGAAAGCAATAGCTGAGTCCATAGAGGACGGCCCTAGGCAGCAATAAAATGATTATGGTCCTATTTGAAAATTAACTCGCTTCTATGACTTAATTAGACACGAATATCGTGCCACTACCCTGACTTTGTGGGTGGAGCCCTGCACTGCGCTCAGCGAGCTGTTTACTTCCTCTTCTATCAAATAAAGCATTTGCGAGGCAGCTATTTTTGTGAGCTTTGCACACAAATTTAATCAGCTGATTTAAAAAAAAAAATCTCACACACCTCGGGCAGGGCACAAGCTGTAGGAGAAAACATGCCATAGGAGAAGAGGCGGCTCGTTAGCAGCGCCGAGCTGGGTTCACTCGCTTGAGTTATGGACGGTAGTAAGCGGGAGCCGCCGAGCGCGACGCTCGCGTAAGCAGACCGGGCTGTGAGTGCGCACAGGAAGCAGACGGATGAAGTAAGAAGCTGCTATTCTTACACGCTCCGCTTTCAGACTTGGGCAAGGAAGAAAGAGAATATGTGCAATAACGTGCGATACAAACAGAACAGCTACTAAACCGGGAGGTCTTTTCATAGTAGCAGTCTCCGATATAAAAAGCCGCGGTCTGCCCGTGCTGCCTTGCCGTCGGGGGATGCTGAAGCTCCTCTCCGGCTTTCTGCCGTAAGGCACAACTCACAGGAGCAAAGCTGTGCAAAACCTGATGCTTCTAAATATATGTGCTTGTCTTTTTCTCTGCTTTACAGGCAGAGCAGGGGCAAGAGGACAGCTGCAAAGGGAGCCACGATTTTTCACAACAGTATAGAGCAGCACAAGATCCTGTAGGAACGGTTCCTGCTGAAGGCTGGGGAGAGAGGAGTGTTGACAGGTATCTGGTTGCCTTCAAGATAGGGCAATGTTGAAATACCCTGCAAAACACCCTGCTGCTTATCCGGGCGCTGATGCTATGGCAGGAAGAAAAGGAGAATAAGGAGCAAGTCAGGTCTTGGTACCAATTCAGGACCCTGTTTTGCTGCTGGAGGAAAGATGCCATGCTGAAGTTCACCCATCAGCAAAAAGCACGCAGAAGACACCAACAACTGGGCTCTCTCCCCCCAAAATTTGCTTCACTGGGAGAGCGAAGCTGGCAGCCAAGCTGGCTGCTACAGCTGCCCCACGGAGCAGGGGGAGTTGTGTAAGGATGACTAGCAAAATTCTCGAGCGGCACAACCAAAAGGAGCGCTCCTGCCCTCTAGTGCCCCTCGCCCCTGCCGGGCCGCTGCCTCCTCGGCTTCTCTCCGGCTCGTGTGAGTGTTGGCCAGGAATGGGTGATAGCTGCTGGTCCCTGCAGAAATGTCAGCAGATACAGCCACTCCCGTCCAAGCACGGCTCTCCAGAGGGGTTTCAGTGTGTCAAATAACTTGGATTAGGTAGGTGAATGCAATTTTGCCAACTATGCTCTTGCATGATGCCTCCCAAATCGGCATTGGCCTTAAAAATGTTGCTGGTCGGTGTGCCTGCAGTTCCCTATGGAGTCCCTCTTCAATGTGCATAAGCATCCCAAAGTTACAGAAACACCCCTGTGACCTGGCACAGCCCTGCCACTGCACGTGCTCAGCGCCCGGCGCTACGCAGAAAGGTTTGCAATGGGTAAGAAGTGAAAAAAATTTAGTGGAAGCAAACGGAAGCAAAAAGGCAAGATTCTCACTTCATATTAAAGCATATAACTCCTCTGGGGCCAGCAGCGGTATAAAAAACAGTGGTGAGATGCCAGTGCATGCAGAAGGAGAGGTATTGTGCAGGCAAGGAGGTGCGGATATGATGATGATGAGGCAACAGGCCCTGGATAAGAGATGCGGAGATGAGCTGCAGAAGGAGCTAGAGCTGGGAACTGAACCAGGTGAGGACAGAACTTCTGTACCAGTCCACTGGAAAACACATGCGTGCTCTTGTTATTAAGGACTGCATCAAACCTCATAAGAGCAAAAATCACAAATGAGAGACCTTGATTTTGGGCACCTCCCCACTTTCAGCTCCTTGAGTTGGCAGCCTCAGGGTTTTGCAGGTTTTTTTTCAGTGCAATTCCTAACCGTAAGTGGCTGGTGGCCCAGCCAAGGCACGGACACCAGGGCGCTAGGTGCTGCAGTGGAAGACAAGCTACGATTTGGACAGAGTCCGGCCTCGGTCGACCAGGCAAGCGAAAAGCGGAGGGGTAAAGCAAGAGACACAGGCGCGAAGGGAGCTGCAGGGCGTCTTAGAGGAGCAGGGGTGGCGGGAGGTCGCCCCCCGGGGTGAGGGGCTGCGCTGGCTTCCAGGCCCGGATCCCCCGCGGGCCCCGACCCTGGCGGGCGCCGGTCCGCGCTCGCTCCCCCGGCAGAGCGGGAGGCCCGTGCGGGCTGCAGAGGGCAGCAGAGCCCGGCGCACGGGGCCGCGGCGAGCGGAGCGCCCGCGCCCGCGGGACCCGCGGCAGGCGGGAGGGCAGGCGGCTCAGAGCCGCGCCTGTGGCCAGGTTTTAATCGAAATAGGAAAATGGCCTTTTCAGATCCCCCTGACAGCGGCTCTGTTTGATGCCCCCCCTCTTTTTTTTTTGTTTTGTTTTGTTTTGGTGGGAAGGAAATAAATTGGAGGATCCGCTGCTGGAGGAGGGGCCGGTGAATCTGAGGAGGAAGGCTCAGGAGAGCTCTAGGCTCTGGGACTATTAAAAAGAAAAACCTATAAAGACACAGACGGAGAGGGAGAGCAAGAGAGTAACAACTTTTGAACCCCCCCCCCCTTGCACGTTTGAAGCAATTAGGAAGGTGAGGAGGGAAAGAGCGAAGGTTATAAAGGTTCTTTCTCTGGCTTAATCTTATCCCTCTGCTGGGGTCTGTATTTCATAGTGGCAAAATAAGCGTGTGATTTACCACCAAATGTATGTATTGGCCAACACTGACGGCAGAGGCTAACAAGGCATCCAGCACTCAGAGGTGTTTCTGTCAGCACTTCCTTAGTGGTCGGATGTCTGACTGTCCCTTCACCTCGCAGCACATCAAGGTTCGCATCGATAGTCCATCCTCTTGGGATTTATTGATGTAGTGGCAGGTAATTCAATAAGGATCTTTGCTGTGCATGGTTGGATCTCAACTGCTGACTGCGCTGCCCATGTCGTGTATCCATCCCTACTGTCCCTGAAGAGCAAGAGCTGCTCCAAGCCAGTGCTCAGTCTGTCCCAGGCACTGCTGGCTATGGTCTGGCTCTGGGGTCTCTGTTGCTGAGGATAAGAAAGGTGGGAAGAGCCCTCAGTTTTTAGAGCCCAAGGAACAGTGTATCCAAGGCATTTCCCTTCTGCTTGTAATTTCTGAGCGCATTTGCCCACAAGGTCCTACGGCCACCCTTGGTGGATGGCTTGCACATCAGCTAGTGCCGCTCCACATCACGGAGGCCACAGAGCAAGCACTGCAGCTGGAACTTTAAGACCGAAAACAAGAAAAACAAGGAGAAGAAAACATGGAGAATTTTCTCAGACCATCAGCAGACGCTATCATTCCTGGCGTAATGGGGTGGACAGCATCTGCCCCAGGCTGCAGTGGTCCACAAAGACCTGGTAGTAAGACTGAAAGGGAAATAACTCAACCCAATGAAAAAAGTGCCTGTATGTTTGTCTGCCTGTGTCCAGCAGGCACCACCTCCCGCAGGCGTTTACCAGCCTCAGCATGCTGAGCAGCGAAGGAGAAGAGAGTCAATTGTCTTGGGACACCAGCTAGCCTGGTGCATCGGGCTTGAAGGGGATTTATGTTAGACACTGCCCAGCACAGCTGAATCTTTCCTTCCTCTGGAGCATTGTTACTGGTCACTGCTGGAGGTGAGACACAAGGAGATGGACACACTTCCATAGCAAACCCTCTCTTTCAATCAGGAACCAGTTTGGAGAAGTGATGGGTCCAACTTCTGAAAGAAAGAAAACATCTGAGGAGCTCCATTTTCAGAGGGGTTTTGCTGCAGTGCTGTTTACATCTACCTCCAAAGAGCAGCTCCTGGAGAGGAAGACAAGTCACCAGTTGAATTGGGGGCTTTTAGGAGGCCGTGCAGCTGCACCAGGATGGGATGGCGGGGCCATCCTAGTTCAAGGTTAGGATTAGGCTGCAGCACCGAAAATGCAGTTGCTGGATTCACCTCTTCCATGAAGCCACCACTCCAGGCCAGCATGGACCCAGCAGAGAGAACATGCCTTCATGGAACGGGCAGCCCAGCTGTTCCTGTTTCACCTTTCCCAGGAGTGTGTTTCTCTCCTCACACTTAAAGGCATTTCACCCTGACTTCACTACAGGCACCTTCCATCCCAATCGAAGCAGTGACAAGAGCAACCTCCCTCTGGAGATGTCCCAAGGACAGGTAGTGCCAGACCAGAACAGCTCTCTTTGTAGCCAGCAGGCACAGCCTAGGGAGCAGAAATCAAAATTTGGGATGGAGGTAAGAAACCATTTTGCTGTCACTGCCTGAGTAGTTAAACAAGTCCTTTGAACTAGGGCAAAGAGCTTTTTGTACAACAAAACTCTACAGATGATAGTTAGGCATAAACAAAGCTTGCAGCCACATGACCTTTGCATACAGAAATGCTTTTTAAACTCTTGCTTTTCTTCCAGGTCATTTTTCACGAACACGTTACTCTTCCTCCTTCACACTTTAGAGCAAGTAGAACTTGAAGGTGACCTAAGTCAATCCCTGCAGAAAAGAGTGAAACCAAAATGAAACAAAAAAGGAAACCAAAATCAATATTCCAAAGTCAAATAATAAAAATTGTGTTATGGAAACAGAGGTCACCCAGGGAAAATGTAATTGGACGTGACAGCCCAGCTCTCTGATTTCCTCTCCGTGCCAAACCCGGGTGGGGAGGCCTCGTTGCCAAGCCAAAGTGTCGCTGCCCACATCATGGAAGCACCCCGTGGTTCGAATGGCTGACGGCGGCCACGTGGACCTGGGAGGATGCGGGAGAGAAACCCGACAGAGCTGGTGAGACGGGTCTGGAGGAGCCGTGCTGGATCTAGCGGTGTGAAAGGGGCAGGCGGAGCGCGGCTCCAAAGCCGCTCCCGGCAGCGGCCGGGCTTGCAGCTCGCGCCAAGCTCAGCCAGCGATCCTCCGCCAGCCCCTCCGAGGGCCTGCAGCGCCCGGCGCGGGGCCGCGGGCCGAACCGGCTCGGGCAAGCCGCTGCTCCGGCCGGCCTGTCCCTGGAGGAGGGACCGACCCGCTCGCACGCCGCTGCCCCCGCTGCGCGAGTCCTCGCTCGCACGCGCTTCAGACAGCATCGGAAATGTGGGGCACGTAGCCCTGATAACGATGTAAACTTCAAACCGTTATTTCGCAGCCCAGAGCATTTCTCTTCATCGTCAAGCGAGCTCTGATGGGTTGTTTAGTGTAGTTTTTCTGGCTTCATTTTTTTTTCCTTTTTAACTTGACCTCCTGATTCTGGGAATTTATGTTGAATTCTTTTTTTTTCTTTTTTTTTCCCTTTCTTTCTTCCCCCCCCCCCCTCCACAAAGTTAGCAGTAGGGAAATAAACTTTGCAGAAAGTCCATTTGTCGACAAAGCTTTCTTTCTTCAGCAGACAGACAGTGGAAAAGCAAAAATAACGCTCTGCCTGGCCATGGCATTTCCAGCACCACGGGGTCTGCAGAGGCTGCTCCGTCCCTGCAGCTGGCCCGGGGTGACCTTCAGCTCCACAAAAAGCTGGTTTCCCACGTACCTGCGGAGCGCCCGCTGCAGAGGCTGGAGGCTGCGACCTGTTTGGCACCTCTGTCTCACCAATTGCCTCTCAAATCGCTGTTACCAGCTTCAATATCTTGTTTTGCTTCTCTTGATCTTTAGTGCTCCTGTGCAGCCTGGAGTATTTGGGGAATGTCTTGAGCGTGTTTATGGGTGGCTGGATTTAATCAGGAGGCAAGGGGAGTGTGTAAACGCATAGTAGGATGAAAGCAAAGAAGATGCAACCAAAAGTAGCAACCTTTCCCTGGAGGAAAGAGTGTAAATCAGCTCCTCAGCAGTCCGGAAGGAGCAGCCCCCGCTCTCCTGCAGGTCATTCAACCCTCATTACAAATAAAGGCGCTTAAAGGTGCCTGTGGTTTAACTCCATTTTTGATAAAACTCTTCCGTTTCCACCCATTTCTCTGTCCCTGCTTTTATGTTCCTACCTGCCCGTTCTCTCCTCCACAGACTCGTCTGCAGAGGCCGGGCGGAGAAGGTGCTCAGCCCCACCGGTGAAGGGGCACTAACTCACCATCACCTCCAGCTCTGCCCGGGCTAAACCCACGGTGGTGCTGGTCTCACCCGACACGGCTGCAGCCTGGGCGGCAGAAAACCCGACACGCCGAACACGCCTCAGAGGGACATCGAGGTCCGCTCCAGCACTGCCCTGCAAGGGCGGCAGGAGCAAAGGCAAGGTCTCGCCAGCTCCCTCCGGCAGGCTGGAAAAGCGGAGTTCAAGGGAGCCCCAAGGAATAAATTAGGGAATTATAGACCAGTCATCTTGCAATACCAGGAGAATAAACTGATCAAACTAATAACGTGCCCAGGTGGCACTAACCAGCTCTGCCTGGCGAAGGAAACGGCACGCGCAGCTGACCGCGGCCGGGGAGCGCGGCCGGTGCCCCCACCGCCTTCGAGCTCGCCCGAGCTCCCGCGCTCAGGAGCCGGCCCTGGTCGGCCCGTCTCTGCAGAGACGGCGCGGAAACGCAGAGAGGTCCGAAGCAGCGCAGCAAGTTGTATCAATAATCCATGGGAAGAGATTAAAAAGACCCCGGACTATTTAGTTTAATAACAGGAGGGGACCGGTTTGCTCCGAGAGGCTGAAGAACGGGATTATCCGGCAGTGTGTTAGGAGGCGGATATAAAGTTTATAAAGTATTAATCCCCGCGGTGTGTCCCCCGCAAGCGGGGCTGGCTCCGCGGCCCCTCGCCGCTCCGGGGCGGTTTTGATACCCTCCAGGGACCTGCCAAATGTTTTTTGTTTTTTTTTTCCTGCCCCCTTTAGGCATTTTTTCCTGCCAGGAATTCCTCCTCCTCTCCCCTCGCTGGTCAGCCCGCTTCGGCGGGCTGCTGGGGGTCCGTGGCCCACGCGCGCGCCCGAGCTGCCAGCCCTGGCTGCCCCATCACACCTGCAAACGAGGCTTAAAAGCCTCTTTATGGGGTGTGTGTTGGGGGGGGGGACAAATCTGCATCCACACATCCCCCCCCCCCCCACTGCCCCCGACGTGCCGGCACCGGCCGTGCGCCGCCGGGTCCCGGACACGGGGACGACTTCTGCCGCCCACCCTCGGGGGAGAGGAAACAGCAACTGCAGCTTTAAAGCAAAGATTAGATGCAATTTTTCCCCCTCTCTCCCTCCCTCCCTTCCTCTCTCCTTTTTTTCCCTTTTTTTTTTTGAAAGGGAACTTGTCAAGGTTTCCATCAATAATAGATAGTGGTGCATCACTCTGGCAGGTTACACCCTCAGGCTGTTTTGATATTTTCCAGAGAATTTGTCAGCAATCTTACTGCAAAGGAGGGCTGGAGGAGGGGCGGGCGGGCGGGGGGGGGGGCACTCATTAATTTTTTGTCGTTTGCATTCCCGCTGTTAAATAATGTATCGATTGCTCTTCCCCGCTCCCTCTTCCAATTCTCCGTCTGGCCGGCGCTCCGTGCCGGCTCCCGCGGGCCCCCGGCCGCTGCCGCCGGGCCGGAGGAGCGGCACCGGGCCCCGGCGGAGGCCGCCCCAGCGGCGCGGAGGCTGCGGCACCCCTGCGATCCGGCGCAATTCCCGCTCGGCCGCCGCCGTTTGCCGGCCAGGCGGAGCCGGAGCAAGCGAGGAGCCGGG
The DNA here is from genome assembly GCF_028389875.1 of Rhea pennata. NCBI lineage: Eukaryota > Metazoa > Chordata > Aves > Rheiformes > Rheidae > Rhea > Rhea pennata. The sequence continues at coordinate 9,827,664 of NC_084680.1, forward strand.
GGGGAGCACCCCGAGGCAGGCAGCCCGAACGCCGGACGGGCAGGAGAAGTGCGAGCGAGGGGGTTTGCCTCCTCCTAGTTGGAGCGGGAATCCGCTTCCCGAGCCCCTCGGCAGCTGGAAAGCGCGAGGCCTCGGGAAGAGACCCGTCGGGAGGCAGAGAGGCGGCGCGCCGAGCCGGCAGCCGCGCTGAACAGCAGCCTGCACGTGGTCAGGGCTCTGCTCAGCTCCACGCGGCTGGCTGCCTTTTTAATTAATAAATACTTAATTACGTAGTTAATATTTTAATATTGCCGTTTAAAAACGTCTGATTTAATGGCGTTACTGCCGGCTATTTGTTTTGTACGACTCCTGCGTTCGTCCTCCCCGGCTTCCCCTCCGCCCGGCGCTCCGGTCGGGCTTTCGGCTCGAACCGAACCGGCCCCTGGCGCGGGCGTCCGTCACCCGACGGCGCCTACGCGAGCTGTCAGCACCGGAGGAGCCTCCGGCTGCCGAGCGCCCCGGGACCTACACAGACCTGCGTAGACCCCTCCCGGGATGCGCACAGACAACCTCCCCGGACCTATAGAGACCTGCGTAGACCCCTCCCGGGATGCGCACAGACAACCTCCCTGGACCTATAGAGACCTGCGTAGACCCCTCCCGGGATGCGCACAGACAACCTCCCCGGACCTATAGAGACCTGCGTAGACCCCTCCCGGGATGCGCACAGACAACCTCCCCGGACCTATAGAGACCCGCGTAGACTCCTCCCGGGATGCACACAGACAACCTCCCCGGACCTATAGAGACCTGCGTAGACCCCTCCCGGGATGCGCACAGACAACCTCCCTGGACCTATAGAGACCTGCGTAGACCCCTCCCGGGATGCACACAGACAACCTCCCTGGACCTATAGAGACCTGCGTAGACCCCTCCCGGGATGCGCACAGACAACCTCCCTGGACCTATAGAGACCTGCGTAGACCCCTCCCGGGATGCGCACAGACAACCTCCCTGGACCTATAGAGACCTGCGTAGACCCCTCCCGGGATGCGCACAGACGCAGCAGTACACGTACAGACCTCGTCCCAGCACGCGGGCAGATGCCGCCCCGCGTTTTAGCTGCAAACCTCCTCCCTCTGGCTTCCGCGCCCTCCGCAGGGTTCGCCGCTCTCTCCTCCTTCGTCTTGGGAGATTATTTGCTGGTCCCTTTAGAAAAAAAAAAGAAGAACCCCCCCAGCCCTCTGGTCTCCTTGCAATTCTTTTCATTTCACCTCATTTAATTCCTTGTCGGTCTAATGACTTAGTAATAATGAAGAAGATGAAAATCGGGGCTTAATAAGGGTTAAGGAAAGGCAGTTTCCTCACTGAGGAAGGGAGCAGGCTGCTGGGAACGGGGAGCTGGGCCAGGCGGGCACACAGAGCTGGCCCTGTGGCGCCAATTCCCGGCCTCAGGATGGAGATTCCCAATGCCCGGCTGCAACCGGAGGGAGCCGCGGGCACGACGGAGACCGGGGGCGCCTCGGCAGAGAGCGGCCGGGGGGACGCCGGGGTGTCCAGCCCCGCTCCCGGTCCTGGCCGTGCGTGCTGGTCCCTCCGGGGATGGAGGCACCGGGATTTTGCTGACTCAGCAGCAGTGAGGAAGCTGCTGACTCAGCAGCGCAGGTGCCAGCAGCGGCTCCCGCCGGAGGCGGCCGGCACGGCTCGGCAATTAAAAGCGGATAAGCATTAGCGGTGGAGAGCGTGACCCCGCTTCCCTCCGGAGCGGGGAGCGGGGCCGCCCCGCCGGCCGCGGTGCGGAGGTGCGGACGCGGGGGCAATCGGACTAACGCCCGGCCTCTGCCCCAAACCCGGGGCCGCTCGCCTTGCGTTAGCCGGCTTGGGATGTACCCTCTAATTAGCAATAATATTGGCGCTGGCAGGTAGATTAGGGAAAAAACACGTCGAAATAATTGACGTGTCGGGAAACGCGATGAACTTCACCCCCCGGTGCAGATGCTGCCCTCAGGTAGCACCAAGCCTCCCTCCGCCCGGCTCCCCGCTCCCGCTGCCCGGAGCGGCCCCGGCTCCCACGCGCTGCTCGGCGCAGCAGCTCCTGCTGCTTCCCCGCGCTCATTATTTTTTTGGGCACCTTTCTTGCTCTCTCAGCAGGGCACGACTGAGTACGAGCCGCTCCGGAGACCCTCCTTTTCCGGAGGGAGCCTTCGCTCCCGGCTCCTCCCTGCCCCGGCGAGCCCGAGGCAGAGGCACGAGCCGCCGCACCGCCGGGCAGCACGGCGAGCGCCCGAGCGGGAGCGCTGGCGGTCGGGCCCTGGACACCGGCACCGGGCAGAGCGGCGCTGGGCACCAACCCGAGGACGCGGAGAAGCGGTTTGACGTGCGGAGCAGGAGCGTTTCTCGTCAAGGATGCCCGCTGCTCCAGAGGGGCCGGGTGGATGGACCTCCGTACACCCGCGCAGGGACGCGGGGCAGTTACATGCATGCAACTTTAATTCCAACCTTGCAACTTCAATTCTGGCCTTTCCAAATGCAATGAGATATTTGAAGCAAACGACTTCAGAGCTTTGCAGGTCTCTGCCAGCAGCGGGGCCGTGAGCGTAGCAGGAGCCATCACCCTCGGCACCGCAGACATCGCGATTCCTGCCTCTGCAGAAACCCCTGGGCGATCGCTGCGGCCGTGGCGGCGGCCACTGGAATTAAAGCCGGCTTCTCCGGACGATTCCTAGCCAAACTACGGCTTTGAGCCGACCGCCCCGGCTCCAGGAGCTCCAAGGCTGCGTTCGCCCCGCGCGGGGAGCTGCGCCGCGGGCGAGGGGCGCGCGTTGCGCTGGGCGAAGAGCTGCTCCGAGCGGGGCAATTTGTTCCCGCTGGCACCGCGTGCTACAGCCCCACAAATAATCAGCCCTGAAAGCAATCGCTGCTGCCGGCCGGCACCCGAGAGGCTTCTGCGGGAGAGCCCCCAGCGCGGCCCCGAGCCCCCGCGGCCCCGTGCCCGCTGCGGAGCCGCTCACCACCCCACGCAAACGGCTCGCTCGCCGAGGGCAGCGCCTGCTGAGCACGTCCTCCCGCCGCCGGGCATCGCCCCTTTCTCCAGCCCCCCCAGGGATCCCGACCTGGGATCGATTTCGGTTCCCGCAGCCGATAGGTTTGTCAGCGTCGGGTTTAATTTAGGCGAGGTGGGTCCGACCCCATCAAGTCGCATCAAAGTCTGCCTCGGCCCCGAGCGAGCCAAAACACCGGCATAAATTACGGATAAAACCGTCGTCGTGCAGATTAATCTGTCGCTGCGCGGGCAGAGGGGGGTGGCGACGGGCGAGACGCTTCGGAAAGGCGCAGGGAACGGGTTCCCGCGGCGAGGGAGGGCGGCTAATTCCTCGCGCGAGCCGGGACCGCCGAAACGCGACCTCGGGACCAGGGTGCAGAAGAGGCGGCGGCGCCTGGCTTTGCCGAATCCGGGAAACTTCTGCTCTGGGAACAAACTTGGCCCGGGGAGGGGGCGAAGGGCTGGCTGGGAGCGGCAGGACCTCGGCGGCTTTGCCGGTGGCCTTGCAGCAGCTTGTGAGCCAGCAGCATCAGCTCTCACCTCAACGAGCAATCTGCAAATCGGGCAAACCTGCCTTTCGCAGCTCACCTAGCCTGCTAAATTGCCTCAGATCTACAGCTTGGGCCTTGGCGCTCAAAAATGACTGAGGCAATGAGCAAGCAGGACGGGGCAGGGGGGACGAAAACGCTCCGAGGGGCTTCGCTCCCTTTCGAGATAACGTCGTCTTAACGCCCTTGGGCTGGATGCTACGAACCCCACGCTAAAGACGTCCAGGTCGCTACGTACGGGGCAGGGTCCGTGGCACGGACTGATAAACCACGCCGCAGAAAAGCGACGTGGTTTTTGTCCCTATTACACCCTGCAGTAGGATTTTTTTTCTAAGCTGGCCCCGGAGCGCACGCGAGCCGCTGCAGCAGGCAGAGCGGTGCGTCGCCCGCCCGGCCGCGGCGCGGGGGGATTTAACGGGCGCAACGAGCCGCGTCCCCCGAGTGCTGCCGCAACCCCGCGGGCGCCTTGTCCCGGCCCCTCTCTGACCTCTCCCCGCCCCGGGAGAGATTTTAAAAGGCCTTTTTTTTCCTTTCTTTTGAAAAAACGTTGCTCGGCCCAAGCGGAGCAAACCTGCCTGCAGCGGAAGCGCCGCAGGCGCCGCTACGTTTGGTTCACACATCCACCGTTCAGCGGCGAATGCTCCCAGGGCTCCCGCTAACTCGGACACGGCTGCATCGCTCTCCCCGCTTCGTGCTGCAAGGCGCGAAGCGAAGTCGAGTCGTGTCCGTTCCTCATTCTTAATCTATATTAAAAAAAAAAAAAAAAATTACACACTGCAGACTGGCCCGTTCTCAGCCGCTTTGGCGCGCAGGCGTCTGGCTTTGCAACGCTCCAGCGAAAGCTTCCCGGTGGCAGAGACGGATCAGCCCTGCGGAGCGCGCGCCCTCCGGGCTGCCGCGCGAACACCCGGCGGCTCGAACACGCATCCCCTGGCGCAGCTGCGAACCCCGCCGGCAGGAGCCGGGGCCGCGCCGGAGAGCCGAGCGCGCTGATTTACCCGCGCGGGCAGGCCTCCCGTCCGTCCGTCCGTCCGTGCGCTCTTGCCCTGTGCAGCGGTGCGGGGGCCCCGCTTCGCCCCCGCCGTGCTCTGCCCTCACCGCGGCGCCGCTCTCGCCCGGCCTTTCGCCGCTGCTCAGGCCCCCGGCAGGCTCCAGCCTCTTTTTTTTTTCTTTTTTTTTTCCTTCCCCCTCTCCCCCAAGCAGAAAATGAGCCACGACCGCAGGTCACCTCTCCCCGCGGCTGCCGTAGAGATTTTCCCCAGCTAGAGGGGAGCCGGGGCTTCGCTGCAAGCCCAGAGCTGGGCTGGCGGCACCGCAGCGCTGGACGGGGGGGAAACAGAAATAAAGAAAAAAAAAGGACTCCCGCTTTCCTGCTTTCTCTCAGCATTTTAAAGCGTGATTGTGAGCACTACAGAGGCTGTAAGGGAAGAAAAAGGGGCTAAAAATACCCTAATAAAACCCACCTGCACGCAGGAAGCGCAGATGGTGAGAGACAAGGGCACGGCAGCGCCGGCCCCCGCAGGCGGCTTCTCCCGGCTCTCGATTTTATTTTTATACCACGGCGACGGTGAAAGCTCCCGCTCGTGCTTCCTCGCGCCGGCAGGTTCGCGCCGAGCCGCTCGCCGGGAGAGCGCGCGAGCTGCCGCGGTGGGAGCGCGGTCACGCGCGATCGAATACGCCGGGTTTGGACACCCTCTGCTCCGCGAGCCCGGCGCCGGCGCCGGCTTCCAACGCAAACGTTCGGGAGTTCTGAAGTCGCCCCCCATCAACGTCTCCACGTATTCGTCGTTTTTCCTGGAAACGTTTCTAAACTCATTCGCTGGACCCGTTTCGAGACGTTGAACGAGGGTAGAGCCAAGCAGGGCCCAAGACCGGCGGTGCCCCGTCCCGGACGGCAGAACACCCTCGTCCTCCACCCCACGGCCCTCCGAGTTCACAGCAACTTTCCGATCAGCTCCAGTCACTCACGCAAAACCCTCTGCTGCTAACTACAAAGACTCTCATTTTAAACTAGCCTCCTTATTAACATAGAAAACAAATAAAACGAGAAATGCTCTGCTGTCTCTGGGTTCTCAGCACCGAATGCATAATAAAAGGCTGGTTTTTTTACACTCCTATGCCATACTTTTGATTTTTTTTTCTCTTTCATTTTTAGCGTGCAAAACTGCAAATCAGGTATTAGTGCTGCTGTTGAGCCTTACTGATGATAAAAAGCCACGTTTTTTTTTAAAAAAAAGTTCACGACACACACTTTTTTATAGGAAATAATTATCTGATATTCCGATCAGCTCCAGAGTCCCTCCGAACAAGCCCAGGGAACGAAGCCCCCGCGCCTCCACGCCAGCTTCCTTCCGGAGCTGCTGCTCCCCCGCCAGCCCGCTCTGGCCGGCGCCGGGCTGCTTCCGACCACGGCATCACCATGGGCAAAACAGCACGCTTTTGGTGCAAATAAATAAATAAACACATTGGTAAAAATTAAAAATCCAGCCAAAGCAGTCACCTGCCCTGCATACTTGCAGAAAATCTCCTCTTCCGAAGGACACCAGGTGAGGTTAGAACGAAAGCCCTGCACTGCGATAGCGCATTTAGCGATAAACCAAGGGAATTTGAGACTTACAGACAGGCTGTTACTCTCGGCCTAGATCAAGGGAAGAGCTGCCATGCCTAAGCCGGGGGGAGGTAGTCTGGGGAACAGATTATGGTGCTAAACTCGCTGATGAAACCAGCATTAGCAGCCAGCTTGGAGGTTGATCTGTCATCCTAGTGCGCGTATTTGAACTAAATATGCAGCATGAATCTGTAATAAGGTCACACAGGCAGCGGTGTGGACAGCAATAGAAATGCTTACGGTTTACACTTACCAGCACGTAACGGAGCTATCGAATCCGACAGCAGAGCCTCTTGCTTAGCGACCGAGCCACAGGCATGTAGAGACACATCTCCCTCCGCCAAGGGCTCCGCTGCGTTCCGGGGAATTGGTAGATAATTCGCAAAGCCACCGAGCAATTCTGACAAGCTTTGCTGAAACCATACGTACTGAGTTTGCGATTAAGATGTCTTTGCCCACCTGCCCACCCTGGGATTCAGGTTGGATGAGTTTCCTTCAACATTATCGCTGCTGTGAAGTGTTCTGCAAGACAAGTCGGGTCTCAGACACATTTGGAGGAGCTGTTTTTCAGAAAAACAGTGGTACACGTGAACTCTAATGAGCCGGTAGTGGATTTAGCTGAGAACGTCATTTGTGGTTCTTCCTTGCGGAAGCAGACCCTGGGATCAGGAGAGCCCAGGTCACCAGCGCTGTTGGGTATGCTCAGCAGGCTTCAGCTCTTCTTAGCAAAATTTATGATGTACTATCGAGAGACCCAAGAGAAAGGGCAAGTGCCAGGAGCGTTCTTTAAGCCCTCCCCGAAAAGCTTAGATAGGAACGATGCCGACTTTCAATCAGGGGAATGTACTGAGCATGTCCAGCTTTCTCTTTTTACGGGTTACTGTTTTAGTGTGCATTGCTACCAGTAGTGCATAGCTCCCAATTAACCTAGGAACTAATTTAAAAAACGTATTTGTTTCCAAGGAGACATTAAAAACTTCGTAAGAAGGCAACAAATACACAAGAAAAGGAAGAGAACTAAAAGGCTTTGGTTAGAAAATTAAAGTTGTTTGCCATGGCTTGATGGCTTAATCAGTCGATCAATACTGTTCACAGGGCAGGCAGGGAGGGAGCCACGAGTTGTGATGAAAAATGCATGAGGGGACAAGGGAGACCTGGGAGTAGAAAATTAAAAAGTCAGCCTGTTACATTTGTCCAATATTGGCAGAGAAATTAAAGTGGTTTGGGGAGGGGTGTTGAAGGGAAGAGGGGAGCTGGCTGCAATACGCACTGCATATCTGCTGAGGGTTCCCTTCGTGAGAGAAACTTTCACATTAATTAAGCTGCTTTCTTAGAGAAAAGATGGATTTTGTAACCTTTAGCACTTGCCAGCTCCACAGGAACAGTAGGTAGGGTTTGCACATGGGAAAATAAAAAGGGATTTCTTCACATCAGGGATGCCACATGTTCCGATTAGGATAAAGTGATACCAAGATGATATTAAATAGAATAAGGCAATGCATTTTTTTCCCCCACAGTATTCGGTGAGATTAATATATCATTGTAGCATAAACCAGACTGCTGGCACAGTGCAGCGGTGTAACATACAACCCATCACCGGCGGCACTGAAAGCGGCAGCACGGCGGTTTGGCCACGCAGCCTGGCTTCCTCCCTCTCCCTCTCCCGGCTTTGACAGCTACTGATGCTGCCACGGCAGCCGCCTCGCAGAAACTCGGCACCACGAGAAACGCAGGTCTAGAAGAAGACAGCCTAGAAGAAGCGAGAGCCAACCGCTCGGCGGGGAACACGCTCCTTGCTGCCTGCCTTTAAGCTCGGAGCAGCTCTAAAAGCTGCAACAAACTCCAGTGACGAGAGAATACAAGGTTACCCGTGCTGCAAAAAAGCGTTGTCGCCCATCCCCTTAAACTGAGAGCGAGAAAGAAAAACAACATCCAGCACTCGAGTCACAGCGCTGGAGGAAGAACAGCAAAGCGCTTCATCGTGAGGGCAGCTCTGCAGTTAGGGCCTATGCGCAGGTCCTGCACCTCGCACTCGGGAGTCAAAGCTCGCTTCTGCTTGGCTTGGAAACTCCCATCTCAGCAGCGATCAGGCCCTCACCACCGAGCAATTTAAAGTTCCAGGACAACAAGCAGAGACAAGCACATATTGCATCCAAACTGCTGAAATGTATGAGCTTTAGAAGAGTTTAGACTGTCAACTTGCATTCCCCGCAGTGGAAATACTCCAACCCGTTACGCTCCAAAAGGTTGCAGGGACAGAAACAAAAGGCTACACCTCAGAGCATTACACCGTTATCTCCCAGGGCCTGGCAGACGGGAGAAGATCCCCCTTATCGCAGGATTTTTTTTTATTTTTTTTTCAGAAGCAGTATGCCAAGCAGGTTTGTGTTGTGGGTTTGGGTTTTTTTTTTTTTTTTTTTTTTTTTTTTTTTAGACAATTATTTTTGCACTCAGGTACTTACAGTGGAATTTTACAACTCTTCATCAGGCTCACCAATTACACAGGTTTAAAATTTCAGGCTCAATTAACACACAGCCTGGCTGATGCCGCTTTCCACAACTAATTATCTCCAAGCGCCAACACACGGTTCCACATACAATATTTTTGTGAACTTCGGGATTTGCTTTCTACACCACTGTTCAAGTACAAACAAAATGGAGCAGCCAGCAGCCCCTAAAGCAGGCTGGATACCGTATTATGACCCTCTTATTAACAACAACTAAATGCTTATGCCATGAGAAACCCAGTCCTTCCAATTAGTAGACCAACGGGACTGACAGCAGACCTGCCTATCTACGAGGCGCTCTCTCATCTCAGATTCATGCATCGTTCTGTCCTGGGTGATCTCTGCACCAAGAAGGCTACCTAGGTCAAATAACAGCACGACAAGTTTTCATTAGGGAATTCAACTGCAGCTGGATTTGAAACAGCCATCGACTGTCCATAAGAGCCTACTGTTATGGAAATGTTTCTGCTTGGTGATTGAAAGAAAGCAGGAAAAAAGTAAATGTCACTTACCAACACACTCAAATATACATTCATCCTCATACAAAATATTGTGCCTCCAAAGAAAGTCATAAATGCATATTTTCTTTCAAGTGCCTCTCTCTTTTATAAGAGCTGGGCTTGCAAAGTGCGCTATACCTAGAAAGCTGAAATTCCCCCTCCCCACTCGCTGTCCTCCCAACCAGAAGCTGTCATCTTTGGAATCTGTCTTTTATGTTATCAATAAACACAGTTAATTTGGCACCATCCAAGTACAGGGTGATACTCAATTTCCTTCGTTGTTTGGTTTCCACAGCTGTTGAACAGGTTGTTTCATAAATGCCCCAGGTTCAAATTAAACCAAGTATTTTAAGATTGCTGAACACCTTATTTTACATGGTTGCAAAAAAAAGTCTCTCTCATTCTCATCTTTTATATATATATATATATATATATATTGTTTTTAATTATTAAATGCGGTAACTTCACTCAACATTCCTCGCTGAAAACCAAACCAGACCTTACCACCCTAGAGCCTCTGAAAGGGACACCTTTTCTTTAAGCACCGGAAGCTTTTCACATCAGCTTAACTCAGAAGTGGATTTGTGGCACTATACCTTAACATGAAATTTTTTGAAGAAGAAAATTAGAGTGACAAAGGGCTTCTGCAGACCTCTTACTGGCTCCCCAAAGCGAGCTTACTAAGGAACCCTTTGTGGCTTGTAAAGGCAACAAGGGAGCAGCGGGGGGAAAGGCAAACAAGTTAGCCAGCAAGGCATGACAGATGCAATCTACAGTTCAAGAAAATACCATGGAAGTCACTTATCCAGCTACAGCCCCAGGCCAACAAGCGTTCAGCCGGGACAGAAGCAGAGACCTTGCCAGGCTCTGGGCTGCCGCATGCATAGCTGGGGCTGGAAGGAGTTAGACACTTCCATCCAGGTGGAGAGATCCCTTTTAGGGATCATCTAAGACATCTTCCACCTCACTGGTGTGTTGCATGTAAATTTTAAACCATTTAAGAAACATGCTGCATGCATCTGTGCTGCAGAAGCTATGCTTAAAGGCTGAATTTATTTTACTCCTGTTAGTGCTAAAACGGGATAAATGACTTATACACGTTGCCACTGCTCATCACACATTTTCTAACCACTTAATACTTGCAGATTTTGCTAACGATTTTCATTACAATTTTAGTAAAGGGAAACATCTGTTCCCCCCTGCCTCAGAAAGTACATTCCATCTTCCAACCTGTCACATGCCTTTGAAATTCCATGTTTAATCAACACCATCATCTCTTCCAGAAAAAGACCAGCACAGATAAGCAGCCTTGGAACAACAAAACCCCCCTATCGTATCAGCATGCACGCTTAAATGCTTCCAGTTTTTCTAAAGAAAAGAGCAGCTTTGAAAAATTCACACCCAAACCACAAGTTCTGCTGATTGGATAATGAAATAAAGAGCACAAATTCTGGAATTCACAATTTATTTCAAGCTTATAAAAGTCTTCATCATTGCAAATTCTGTGGCAAAACATACTGTACACAGGTATTCTTATTGTTTAAGGATTGTTTAGGATAATGATTACAAGCATCAGACCCTAAACATAACATGCATGGAAGCATCAAGCAATCACACAGCTTCTCACCCTTGTTGCCGGTACACCGTTAGACTCATGTACCTTTAGAGCGATGGCTATTAAACAGTCAAATGTATTAGTGCAACCTTACTACTTAGCCCAGGATAAAAGGTTCAGAAATGGAACCAGCTATTAAACCAGCAGCTCTGTGCAGAGCCTGACAGATTGCTCTGTCCATACACGCCGACGGCTGGGCTGGGTGGCTACTGCCTGCAAGTGTCATGAAAAGCTTCAAGTGTTCGGAAATCCCTCCACGTGGGCGGCAGGCCATCCTGCAGAAACTTTCCGCAGCGCTGGCACGGAGCCTGGAACAGCTTTATGTAACTTCTCAACCAGGTCTAAAAGGAAAAGGGAAAGAAATTAAAGAAACTGGATATGGACATTCCCCTATGTCATCATTCTTGTCAAATAGTGATACCAAGGACAGAGAACGTACTTTGGCTTGGCCCCAGTGAGGCATATAGTGATTTTATAAACAGAAAACATGGAGAAGACTACAAGGTCACTACATAGCTGGATTTCCACTTCATTTTATTTTTTTTTCTTTTTTAGTTACTTAAGCAACTTTGTTAATAGAAAATCATGTGCTCTTTGCAGGAGGTATTTGTAGCTAGAGAACTGCCACAGAAGGCTCCTCATATTTTTACTGGAATACAATTACTCCTGATGGGTACCCTCTTCAACTGAATATTGGTTTGTCTCTTCCTACGATCATCCATCACAGCCCAGTTGCAATCATGCTGCAGAAGTCTGAACTCTTAATAGCTGAAGATACAAGCACTTTCGCAGCAAGCTAACTAACTTCCTTTCTAATGTGATTTCAAGATCAATACTCACTGGTCATAAAAATACTCCACAATTTTAAATCTGATTACATCGATGTTAAAAAAAAAAAAAAAAAAAAAAAAAAAAAAAAAAAACTCAAGTGTTGAACAACCAACAGTAAATACAAGTGCTCCTAGGTAAAGTTCTTGTCTCTTAACTGGTTTGTTCCTAATGTCATACATAGCAATGAGCATTACATAACTCAATTCTAAATTCAAGGAGATACACAACTAAAAAAATACCTAGACCAGCAGATTTACACAGTGAAGGATGCACATGAATCTTGTCATTTAAAGTCCTATTGAATTACATCGATAAGAGAAAATTGTTCTCTGAAGAAGAGGTCAGTCGAGTTTATTGAAACAAATCCTTCCATCTTCATCAGAGCCTTCTCTATAGCAACCAAACTTTGGCCGTCAATAACACTCTTCCAAGAGAACTAGATCTTCTCTGGGTTTAGCAGTAAATATGGGGACAAGGGCAACAGAACACTAAAAGTAAATTGCCTTGATTTACTTCAGCTTGGATGAACTTCACTTGCATCATGGAAAAATCGAGTTTTCTGAACGATAATACAAAAATAGATAAATGAAGTTAGGTTGTGCACTTGATACATTTGTTGAAAGAAAAAAAATCCTTCATTTCCATCAAAAAATTTAGACTCACAATATCCTGTCAAGTGGATTACATAACTGACATGTGAAAGGACTAACATATTGACACTTCTGATGTACACCTGGTTTTGCTTTGTTAAAATTTTTAGTAGTGTTTTATCAAATCAATAAGGTAGGCCCACGTCTTAAACAAATGTGCTACCAGTTCGATTAAAAATTAATTTTCAGACACATGTCGAAACATGGATTACACCAGTAAGAGCTGCTTTCACCTTTCAAAGCCTATTATTGCAGGATGCACTCTAAGAAAAAAAGGCTTTCACAAATCTCTCATTTTGCTGGCCTTTTATTAAATAAACAAACTAGTAAGCACAACTGGTAAGAGAGTCCGACCGTTCTGAAATTTCATATTGGAAATTAAAAGCATAAAAGAACCAGTTATACCTTATACACCTGGAGACTGTGAATGGCAAAATTAGATGTTGATTTTAACATCTAATCCAGACCAATGTTACAGATGAAGTAAGAAGACTGAACAGCAAAGAAAACCTCCCTCAAAAGCTTCCTTTGGGAGACTGTGGCACAGAGAATAACAACCGTCTCCACTGTCAAAATTCATCTTGGTAAAAGGAATTCTGAATCATAAACCCTTGTCCTCAACCCTCTGATTAACAGGACTGCTAATAAACAAGTTCATTTCACAAATAAAATTCTAAATACAAGTAGAATTTAAGGTGACAAACTGAAATCTGCGTATCAAGAGAAAACAGCGTTTAATTATTTGTATTCAAGAAAAAAAAAGTAGACTATCTTAGCAAGCATGTCCTCATTTCTGAAACCTGTCTGCTGTTATGCTCAGCAAATATATACGATTCCTTAGGAATAAAGCTGGGGTTGAAAGCAGATGCAGCAAAACAGACTTCTCCCAGTCACATTCCCGTCTCTGTTCATTTTTCGAGTAACTGATGCCATTTGCCATATAGGCCAAACTGACAAGCAAGCTGGATCCGCTGGAACACAGAAAACTGGGAGCTTCCTCTTACTAGGAAATTTTCACTGGAATAGACTTTTCACATCCACAGCATGAAGAGCATGAAGAGCCTGGACCACAGCAAAGGGCCTGGCTGAAAGAGTTTTCTGTGTTAGCTTTAAACTCGACCCAGACCAGTCCTGCAAGCAGGAAACAGTAAGCAAGTAGCGAGACCTGTGATAAAAAAACTACATACGGAGCTATCTCCAAACATCGACTGTCCCAGGGTACCGAGAACGGTATCTTGATCCTTGTCCCGGCATGAGATCTAAAGAAATAGAGTCAATCTCCACTGCCTAGCTTGTCGAAACAGGTGGAATTACAACTGCATCACAACCTGCCTTGTATCAACAGCTGTTGACGCTTCAAACACACTTACCATGAAAGATCTGACCACCACATCCGGCATCTGAGGCAGCTGGTAGTGTAACAGCGCTGTGGTTGCGTGATCTGTCACCTGTACCGGGCAAAAGGAGATCATCCCCTTACTCACTCCGCGTTTCAGACAAAGCAGGATTTATACTGAAAGATCAAACAGTTCAAAAACACGATAAAAGCTAATAGTGTTGGTAAAAGAGTCTAAGTGGTGGTTAAAGCGAGCTAAGCGATGCAGGAAGGCTTCCGGCTGTCCGCCGCACAGCACGACGCTACAACAACGCGCTCGACGTCCTGGCTTAGCCTGCCAGGCCAGCCGAAGAGCGGAGCAGGGAACCTACCAAAGACACGGTCTCTATCACCGTTAAAATGCCAGAGCTCTGTAAAAAGGTGGGCAAAAAAACAAAAACAAAAATAAAAAAGGAAAAAAAAAAGAAAATATAAGAAAAAGAAAGATCTGCTGTATTACAGCAAAGGAAACACCCACAGCAAATAATTTGCCTAACTTTCAGCAGAAGAGTGGCACAGCTCCACCTCGCCCGTGCCTCTGCGACTGAAATCCCATGTATTCTGCGAGATCAGAAACAAGCTAAGCCACTGGGCAAACCATGTCAGAGGAAAACACTTCGGCTTTCTCTTTACATGCTTCCGTTTTGGGGGCAGGATCATTTTTGGTAGAATTTAGTAGAGTTTATATTCCCCTGATATACGCTGATTTACTCCACAAAAGAAACACTGACAATAATGTATCAATATGAAATAATTCTGCTAGACTAAGTTACAGGAATAGAGGTAAAGACTTCAAAAAAATCCCCCAAGCTTTGGTTTTGTTTTTACTGAAAAAAAGAGAAGACTTTGAAAAATATCCAATTTTGAAACTCCATTTTAATGCAAAAATGTGTGCTCTCCTTCCCAACATACATATTTTAGATATTTAACTACTGTAGGTCTATTTCAGGTTCCTTAAGTTGAACAAATATGAATTGAGCCCTCAGTTTCATTTCCTCTGAAACCAAGAATCGATTAATATGATTATGGTTTATAAATACTTGCACTAGTAAAAGATTTCTGATAGAAAGCTTTTTAATCTACCCGAGAGCACCATAATAAGACCTTACACCTGGGAATTACAACTAGGCAGACTAGACATTAAATGCACATTTTTAATAGCATGGTTAATTAAAAAAAAACCAGCAGAACTAAGCAACGCTGTGATAGATTTTCTATCACTAAAATTTTAAAATCCAGACTTCAAGGGAAATCTAGAAAGAAGTAGTTTTTGAACAGCTATGATATAATTCTGTAGCAGGATTCAAGCTGTCAACTCTAGGTTTAGAGCTTCCCAAAATAAATAGCATGGACAAGAGCCTGCTTCTTAGAAGAACTTACGGGCTTATTGCGGAAGTTATTGGCAAATTCTTTGGGCTGGACCATTAAATAACTCAAACACAACCACATCTTATGATCTGTAAATCTATTAACGGTCCAGATCAGTAATATTAAAACATTCAGAAAACCACATGATGGCCTAGTTGGTGATTAAATATATATACTTATATTTTTTTTTTTTTGCAGTTTTAAAGAGAAAATGAAGTGCTCTGCTCAGGGCTTGTCTATATACTACAGCAAATCTGAAGTAAGATAAAGTGTGAATTGAAACTGTAAAAGCTATTCCCAGCTAACTTCACTTGTTCCTCATTTCGTATTTAGCCTAATTCAGCACTGAAGTGAATTGTGCTAGCATACTCAAACTTTCATTGCAGAAAGACAGTATATGCATGAAGCTATTCAGGGAGGTAAATCTGAAAAAGATATATCCCTGAATAAATCCATGTATCGACAGGCTCTCGTTCACACCAGACAAACTTCCTCCACAGAACACTGGATAAAATCAGTCTGTCCTACACTAGATCGAGTTTTAAGTTTAATTATAGAAACAGATTCTGTTCCTCGTCATTCCTGCACATGCCCAACTCCAGAAGCAGCTCCTTTCAGTGTCAGCAAGGACACCCGATTCTAACATTCGGAAGGTAAAGCCTTTGAGACTGGGCATATTCTGACGAGTTTGCAACAATATTCACAAAATGGACCTCAAACTGCTTGAGCCATCAAACAAATTTAAAAAATTAGAACTACAATGATGCAAACTGTGCGTTAATAGTACAGCACAACTCTAACCAGTCAATCATTTCTTTTCAAACTTTTCCATGCACTGTTCAGAAATTACTATAATCCAAGTCCTACTAGCTATGTGAATTTTCTTTCTTTGAAAATGGTGCTTTTTAGGACAGTACCAGACATGTAAAAGAATAGAAGGTACTGAAGATATTTATGAGCAGCCGCTCTCCTTCTGCTGTGCTTCTACTTCTAACAAACTGTGTTTTTTTCCTGAACAACAAAGTTGTTTTCTCTTGGCATTGAAGATGTAGAAAATGTTGCTTAAAAAATATATATTGCTATTAACAAATTTAAATTGACTGGTTACTTTGGCAAAGTTGCACATATGTTGTTCCTATTGTACCGTAAAGCTAATGAGATTCCACAGGGAGATAAAAGCCATCCCAGCATTGCTAGAACACTAATAATGTTTCCTGAACAAAAAAGAGGCGATTTCTACCATAAGGAAGTGCTGAGAAAGTGCTTCTAGAAAGATCAAAGTGGGTGTCAAATATGAAGAAGAGAAGCAGGGGGATCAAACATACCCCCAAAATCAGCAGCCAACATTGGCATGTCAAGCACGGAAGAGCAAAGAGCTGGGAAACACGACAGACTGGCCAGTGCATGCGAGAGAGGGAAGGATTAAAAAAAAAAAAAAAACAAACTAAGATAACAGAGATGAGAGAAAGCATAGACTGTCCAAGATCTAAAAGAGAAAAGAAGAGAGCGCGAGAGCGAGATCAATACCCAGCTTTACTAATGGCAACTTGATTTCACACCAAAGCGAAGCAAAGCAAAACAAACTGCATATGCGCCAGCTCACTTATGGGACACACTTTCTCTTCCAGCCAAGCTGGAATCACGAGCTGATTTTTTGTGTGTGTAGGCTGACATTTTGTACATTTCAGGACAATTATTTTATTAACTTCACTTTTATAGCTGTAGCTTACGTACTGCTATCCAAGTTATTGGTCATCTTCTCATTTTTCTACCCCTTTTTATGTAGGAACACATTCAGAAGAGCACAAATTCATTAGAATAGCTGTTGCTCTGGACTTTGAAATAGATTTTCAAGTAGTCTTGCAGAAAAGCTTAATAATTCGCAATTCATACATTGAAAAACACCTGGAAGCTTCCCTCCGCCAAAAAAAAAAAGAAAAAAAAAGAAAGAAAAACTACACACATACACACACACAAAACACTCTTCTGAAGTTACAATTTTGCTAAATAAAAGAGCTATTATTCTAGTAAACGTGTTCTCACATTGAGACAAGCAAAAAAGACTTCAGTCCTGGCAGGGAGAAAGTCCTGGCCCTCTTTAAACAAACCTAAGCTGCCTGAGGCTGGATGAACTGGTTTAGCAAGGTATAGTCCTGTTTTCCACTCGAACAAGAAAATTTCTCATTTTGTTAACAGCTAATTTTATTGTCCCTGGCATATTTTCTTCTCATTTCTGTTTCCAAGTTGATTATAAACGCGCCCAATACAACGCACCTCGGCTTCCTCATTCCGAGCACCGTGCGCATTGGGAATACAAACCACGGACTGATACTGGATCAAACCTCATCTTCGTAGTGACCTTGTGCAAATTAAACCTGACATAGCTGCCGCTCTCGGCCCCGGCAGGACAGCAGGACTCGCTGGGTACTTGCCCACTCCGAGAAACCGCCTGCTGAGGCCACATTGCTGCTCTGCAGCGGCACGGAAAGGCACGTAGGTACTCCTGACCGCTCGGCTTGCTGGCTTAGTCGAGCTATAAATAGCACGAGAGCAACACAAAGTGATGAGCAGCAAACAAAACTCAAGAAGCACAAAAGCAGGGACCTATGGCACAGCTTTGCTACACCGTAGGTGTGCTGTGTTCCACAGGTGTTCGGAGCTAAAAGCAGCATAAACCTAAGACAGAAAATTAAGAGCATCGTTAACAGACCACATTATAGACGCTGTCTCATTATTCTAGTATTTTACCTCACTGCCAGTACACAGGCTGTTCAAAAGTTGGTGCAAAATTTCCTTTAACAGTCAAATTTCTTTTGCACTTACTTACTGGTTTATTCCTGCAAGCATGGCACTGACAACTCAATCTAATATAAATGGATTCTCTAAGTCCTCCCCCAAAATTTTATTTATTTTTTTTTTAAACCCTGCTAAGTTCCTGGTCTTAACAGTAGCTTCTGGCAATAAGCTCCAGAGAATAACCACAGCATTAAAAAAAAAAAGGCAAAAAAAAAAGCATTATTTTATTAGTTTTTAGACAGTTTATACTGTGGAAAAATGTAAGAGTGCCTTTTTCCTTCCCACAGAGTCCCTTTATTCAATCTTCTCTCCAGGAAAATATTTGAGTCTCTCTGGAGGGACTCATGAAAGCAGAGAAGCCGGGGCCTGAGAGGCGCTCGGGAAGGAAGATGGATGTTGCATTCTACAAACAGGCACTGATGAGCTCCAAAAAAATAACTCCAGACACCCTTCCCCACTCCCAATTCAAATGCCACAGTACTTCTTGCATAAAAGCCAGTAAAGCCCTACGAGACTTTTCTGAAAGAACAGGATTTGTGAGGTATTTTCATAGCTCTGGGTGCACCTAAGTGTTTATTTGGCTTGTTCTGCTCTTTGGACTGGGTCACTGGGATTCTGTTTCGCCTAAGCAGGTCTTCAAACCGAGCCAAGCACTGATCACGCAAAGGAGCAACCTGCGGGTGACCCTGGAACAGACCATCTCCTCTCCTTGAGCAGACGTTATCAATAGCCCAATATCTGTCTCATGCATGCATTCATCCTGCATGTGATTTTATTCCAATCTTATTGACAAGAATACATCTTCATACATTACAATACTTATGTGCCCTTGTCGTGGTGAAAATTGTGCTCCGAGTTTCATCGCTTTGGGCTCATACATCTCACAGACAAATGGCTGGATGTACGTTAAAAGCTTCTCGAAAGTTTAGGTTAAAATGTGACTTCAGAAGAAGCATATTAAACCACAACACAGCTATGGAGTGGCACGCTAAAACTGGGAGACTGTTCACAGGACAGTAAGAATGGGGCTCCGAGGTCGGGATGGAATACATGCGTTTAAAATCCGTGCGCTGCATATGACTCAAGCAGCCAAAATGATATTACATAGAAAAACGACTCTCTTACTGAGCAGCTTGACAAATGAAACAGTTAATGTTAGACATCATCTCCCAAGCAACACAGTTTTTATTCCTTAAGAGCAATTCCACTGTCTTTTTTTTTTAATTCCAAGCTATGAACCTTGCACCTTTCTCTATAATACATTCTTTTAATTCTCTGCACAATGACCAGAAATTCTGCAGTCCTCATGTACATTCTTCTTCACAGCAAGATTTAAACCCAAGGAAGATTTCCTTATTTGCTGTTTTGTTCCTTCTCTTATGCTACTGGATCAAGACATGCAAGGTGTTAAAATAAAGAGGTTTCAGATCAAAACAGTTGCTGCTCCCACGGAGTTTAAATGTCAGACAAATATGGAAATCTGAAAACCTTCTCTTTGCTCCTTGCGCTTTTGCCCTTTCAGCCTTCTCTCTTTTATTTCCAAGTCCCATTCTCTGAATCTAACCCTGCTGGTGGATTCAATGGCTATAAAAGCCTATTCACCCCAGGACCAAATTCAAGAAGTCTCCAGGGAACTCTGAAAATGACTGTACACTTTAACAGTAATGGGCCTACCGGGAGCTGTCCCCCATCAAATTATACATTCTTGGGTATCCTGCTTAACAAGGAGAGAGAAAAGGCTTGCTGACACAGCCAACGTTTGCAAACAGAAGTCAGGACAAATTTAGCTTCTTTTGACAGGGTTGGATTGAAGATCAGAGGTCCCTGGTCCTTAACCCAGAAAGTCATGCTGTAACCCTGTGAGAATTTGACAGGCTTGCAGCTACCACCAGCAGGTACCTTGTGAGCTCCAGATGTTGTTATATTATCATTGAAGAGAGACTTTGAGAACTTGGTCCAGCTTTTAAAGAGAAATATCCCTGCCCTTCAAAGCAATGAGTGATTTAACAGCATTAAAGGCACCAGACCTCAAGCAGCTGCTCAGCCTCCTTGGTGGGAACAGTTACTAGTCTATATTTTTCCCAGTCAGCACAGCACTTTCACCAGGGCTAATGGAGATATACCATGACATGTTTACTGATATTTTTTAATGACAGGAAAACATTTGTTCTAAAGATCCTGCAGTATTACAACAGTAACAGAGTAAAATAGTTTCTCTAACATAACTTTATCACGTTTCCTCTATCTCACTATTCCTAAATCACTATCCTATGGTATTAAAAATGGATATAAATGCAACTTCGGAGAATAAAAGAAAACCAAACCAAACCAAGAGCAGCACCACAAAGAGAAAACTTACTTTGCAGAACCACAGCATTTTCTATCATGTACTTGAAAACTTGACTTAGATCCTAGCCTTAACTTATTTAACCATCAGCTCAATAGTCCAGCATCTACCGATTAGAAAGTACTATCATCTTGCATTTTTATCATGTTTTTCAAGCAAGAATCTAAAAGACTATACAACCAATTCAGCTGAAGAGTTCCTGTGAAGTCAGCAAGTACAACCCCAACTTAAAGGATGCAGAAAACTGATCCAAAGAGAGGTTAAGTTGCCCAAGGTAACATAATGACAGAGCTGGGAACACAATGTATGAAACCTAGAGTACAGACAGCTGCTCTGCCTGCTCCCGTGACACTTCCTCCTGCAGTCTTTTTTCTTTTCTTTTGAAATGTATTAATGCAGAGAATTAGGAAGAGGCCAGTGACTTTTTTTTTTCATATGCACGCAGACATGTATAGACGGACAGACCACTGTAAACATACATCTTATCTTGACATATTTTTAGTTTCCATCCTAGGCATTTTACTGAAATTAGTGTTTTAAAGAAATATTTAGTTAATTAATTGTAGTATCATAGTAGAACTGTAGAATAAAGATTCTTATATATCCATAACAAAGCCATATTGGCAGCAGTAACACTGGCATTTCGCATTTTCTCACTCAGTTCTTCCGTTTCTGCTGTGAAGACCATCACCTGGACCTGAACAGAAATTCACTCTATGTACTTAAACTCTCTGAATCCTTAACTTGAACTCCTCTGAAAATCTGCACTTTTATTCTACACAGTTTGCTACCTTAGAGGTATAAAATTAAACTTATATAATCAAAAAGTCAAAACCTATCTACTTTTGATGGTGACAGAGCTTGCCCCTTCCAAGTTATTCTAAGCTAAAATATCCAGGAAGACAATGTCTGGGCCCAAATGAGATTCCAGCCTTGAACACTTAGGGGAATTTGAGAATTTGTAATTACAAAACCTTACATTCATTCCTTTGCAATAACTACTTAAAAGCATACTGATAAGCAAATTAAAATTTCAGCTGTTCTCCTTTCCACTCTATTCCTCCACTTGCCACAGCATAGAGAATATATTTGTGGAGAGAGGAGAAAAAAAAAAAGAAAGATTATTTAATCCCTTCATCTCTGGAGTAAAGAATCGACCACAGCAAAATTTTGCTTTAATGCTGGTCTTACAGGGGAAGCAACCAGCCTCCCCCAAAGCTGTCCTTTGATCTCTACCAGGTTAATATCACAGGTCAAACATCTTTGCTTCTGACTGTATATGGTATCTTGGAAGGAAGATGCACAAACACAGCCAATATGCCATAGCTTTGACCTCTGCTTTTATGCCCTTTACAGTCCCTGACCCGTATTTGTTACATAAACCACAAAACTAGATGAAAGGAAGCTAGCACTCTCGCTGGAGACTTAAGCTCCTTGAACTGTGGCTTGAAGGTAAGGAAATTGGAATTTGAAGCCCGATCAATCTGAACTTACAGCATTTTGACAAGAGGCCTTCAAAGAGAAATTTTCTCTTGCCTGCCTTGAAAATAGCAAGACAGAGGTCTATCCAAAACCACACTTTTACCTTCTTAGCAGTTTTACACTTACTGCTCCCACTTGCTCACTGGTCTTCTCATACTTTGTGGAATGCCGCTCAGTTCAGTAAGTCATCCCTTTGCTTACAGCGCCAAGAGAAGAGCAGCAAGCAAAATAACTCCAGGCAAAAAAATTGTCAAAGTCATTTTGAAAAGAAAGTTCTGCAAATTTATTAAAATCAAGCCTGCAGAAGATGGGGCAACTACAACAACAAACCAAACCAAACGCAAACAAGCCTAGAACAGCATCGCCCAAAGACTTCAACTAAAAAGAGCACCTGAAGATTCCTCAGGCAACTCGCTCGAGTAGTAAAACCTCCAGTTTCCTATTCCAAATAATGGATTGGAACTGTGATGGGAAATAAATCCAACTAAATAATAACAGCTGAATTGATCTCCTTATCTGCTACTCATGGATTTCCATTACTATAGAACACTGTTTGTCATTTGCAAGTTGTGATAGAAGGTTAATAATCACATTAAGTATGACTGACAAAGAAATTCTGAATTCTTTTACAGGGGGGCCTAGATATTTAAAATAAACTCCACATATGACCTACATACATTAGCTAGAGAGAAATGAGGTGAGACTTACCTTCTGAAAAACTTGATAGTTGGATTTAGACCATATGTCAAGCTACAGTAGGAAAAAAAAGATATATATTACCATACATGATTTCCAAGAAAAAGAAGGTAAACAGCTATGCAGATTAAGACAGCAGGCAAACAAATCTATCTTACTTCTGAGGTTTGTTCTGACCAATTACCTCTACCTGTTGCAATCCAAGAAAGGGGTGCAATGATATAAGACTTCCTTTGAAATAAAGAATGAACGTAGTTCATCATGGTTTTGATAAAAAATTACATATACAAGACCTGTTGAATCAGTGTATTCTCTTTAAATACAGCAAAATCTTCATTTGTATGAGGCTGTGCTGATCTATGCAAATATTCATTAACTTCAGCCTGTCTCTAGAACAAGGGCATTTCTACCAAGTTTATGCTTGTCTTGTGTCTGAATAAGTGATTCAGTTACAAATGACACAAAGAACATTTAGCTGAATTAAACCAAAGCACTGGTCTGTTGGGGCTAAATAAAACATCCCTTAGGAAACTGCATTTACATTTCCAGATGAAAATGATACTAACAGAGATTTAAGGCTGCAGATAACTGTGCATATCCATGACTTAAATGCACGTTCAACGATACACAAAATAGAAATCAAACAAAATTGAAGTAAATTTTATTAAGCACAGAAACCAGAAGGTAAGCCTGCCCTTGTTAAACACCCAAATGACTCAAATGTTAAACAATTTCAGTTGACATGCTAGTGCTCTTTTTTAACCCAGCCTTGTGGAATATCTTGCACTCTGTCAAGGAAAAGCAGCAGCAGGGGGGGAAAATAATAAAAAAAGGAATTTCCTTCCATCAATCCATAGCTTGCAAATCACTTTTTGCCTACAGATCACACTACACTCAGCGATTTCATATGCCACAGGAAAGGTGTTTGCTACGACATTAACCTCTAGAATCTTAATCTTGATGAAATAAAAACAATTTTTGAGTGAATTAATGAAGCAAGTAGAGCTCTTCTAATGCCTAATAATACGATGCGACACATGCTTTCCCACCACGCAGACACTAATCCACATCTCTCTACTGCAATCAGCCTCTTGGAGGCTGAATAACACACAAAATATTAAACTGTATTAAATTTGATTGAAATTGGGTAAGTGGTTCAAAAATTAGAGGCAGAAAGTGCAACTGCATAAATCTAATAAACCTGATTAGAGATTTTATTTTAACCTTCATCACTGGGAGACAAATCGTCACAGCATGGCAACCTAAAACCCCTGTGAAAACTGTATATATGAATAGCACCACTAAGATAAAGGCATAGGAAACTAGCATCCATTCATTACTGGATCACACAGCATACTCCTCCTCAGTTGCAAACATACTTCTAAAAAAACATTAAGAAATAAACACACATAATTGTTTCAGCTTTCTCTAAGAAACTTGTGCTTAAATGCACAGGAAAATCCTGCACTTGCATCATTTTGTCATTGCATTAATGATATTACACCTCCATGCTCTATACTTTCATTTTAAAAACTGAAACAGTTAACAGTAACTGAACTGAGTATAAATCTCAGGCTAAACAGGGCATAGCACATTGGATACATTTGGCTAAGTTTAGATTCTGAAAATAATTGATTTAAAAAAAGAAACGGGCTTTATCTTCTTTATTATAAAGTACAGCTAATTATCTTAATTCTGACTTATGGTAGTACCCATAAGCAGTAGTTGAAATTGCACGTCTTCTAAAAGGCACAAAGGCTACAGTCTGAAACGAAGCAAGTCATATGAACCGAGTACAGCACACTAGAGGAGGATGAAGGAGGAGAAAGGGAAGGATGCTGAGCCCAAGTAATTAATTCGCACAGTTAAAGGTTCACAGTGTTAATAATGTTAATGGCATTGGATCATTCTTTTGAGAGTAATATCGTTAAGTGGCCCAGTTTTCTGAGTACTAGAACAAGAAGCGACTATTGCGTCTCCAAACCTCAGGTTTAACAGGAGACAACGTTAATTATTTTAAAGATCTCTTCAGGATGGACGTGTCATGACTTAGGAGGCTGACCTTGCTGCGAGACAAAAGGCAGCTGATGTCTCAAAGCCTTTTCCAGGTTAGATGAAGACAAAAGTACCCTAAGGCATGTAACTACAAACCTTTTTACATTACTGGCTCTTGAGGTGGGCTCAAAAACCTGCTCAAACACCAGCAACAGTCCTATTGTAGGTACCCACAAGCAGTAGTTCAGCATAGTCTCAGACCTGAGCTTGGCTAATACTGTTATGTACCTGTGCCTGTACGGAAAGAAGCATCGTATTTCCGCATTAGAAGAGTCTACATTTCAAAATAAAAAATGAATACAGAATTTATTTTAACTATTTTCATGTAATATAAGACTTTGTTTGCTGACAGATGGAGTTGCTATAATTGGAATGTGTATATATATATGTGGTTTTGCTAATCTCTAACGATCCATCCAAGTACATGATACGCTGTTTAGAGTCAAGATTTAAAAAAATCTACTTCAGATACTATATTAAGATGAGTCCAACAGGTTCTGATTGTTCACTAGTTGGCATGAAGACTGAAAAACTGAAAAAGTAGTGAGTGTTTTACAGACATCATGTTATTCAAGTTAAAAAACAGCAACAACAACAAAAACACCAAAAATCCTCAAACCACATGCAGACATCCTAAATGACTGCCCACCTTTCCCCCGAAACAGAGGATTAAGGCAGAGGCAGATTAAAGAATGCATTGTTACAGGTCTATTATTCTTCAACTTTTCACTTTCAATCAAGACATACATTTGTAACTAAAAAACTGCTGAAAGCACAATTTCAGGGCATCCTCTGCATGCGAATTAAACTGGGGCTTTTTTTTTCCCAGTGCCCCACTCTCTCCACCCACCCCCAGCATAAGTAACAAGAGGCGATTTTCTGAAGGTCGTCTGAACGATTTCAAAGGCGATAACAAATCAGAATGTTCCCTGCATCTAATATCAAACAGGTCCGGTGCCAACACTTATTAGAGAAATCGGATTCACCCCCCCCTTCACCCAAACACACACACATCCAGCTTTGAAGTGGAAAGAATGCAGGGATCAGAAATTACCCGAGAGACAGCTCTGCCTGTCTTTGAAGCTTTCCTTTGATACTACTATTTCTTTTCCTCTCTTACGCTAGGAGGCTAAAAGCTGCCTTTTCTTATTGATATGGGGTAATTAATGAAGCCGTAGCATTAACATAACCCAAGTTCCTTAACATGATAATTCAACAGAGACACTTTTGTTTCTTTAGTTAAGTGTAACGGTTACAAAAATAGGAATGTGGCTAGGTAGTGATGTTAACTACCCACTCCAAGTACACCGCGTCACGGTTCTTCTCGGCTCCTGCATGCAAAGAGAAGCAGGATGTTATCATGCCGAATAAAACCCAATACAGTTTTATTTTTATTGGCAGACTAGGGCTACTAATGGTTCAGCTCGTGATGAGCATGTCCTGCAAGAACGAGCTCCACAGCTTCATTTATTCAGGAATCAGGACAACATGAGTAATTAATTACTATTCATGGTTAAATTCCATGTGTAGAATGAGTATGTCAAAGTTTTGAAATTAAGGGTGACACAGTGCCACCACTAAAGCTACAGTACTCATTAAAATGCATCAGTTTGTGGTGGATGCAGCCGGTTCATACAGTAAGCAAGAGAGACTGCAGAACAATCAGAATACAGACCCGACTACATGACAGAGGCTGCCAGATTTCACCTTTTGTTTTTGCAAAGTGACACCAAAAACGTGCAAGTTATGCAGCTGGCAACCTGGCAAAGGCATAATCTGCAGGGTTTGTGAATAATTCACACGAGAAGCACATGAAGCTCTTTGGACATGCACTGGTCCTTTGTTTGACAAACACACACAAAAAAAAATCCAATAAACAAATAAATAAAAGATAAATCCCCCAAATGCAGTGTTTTATTTTACCTACTACTAGCTTAAGATGGCCTTTTAATTTTTTTTCCATCTTCACTTTGAAGGGGTTTAAATACATATGATGAAATAACCAGTTCAGCTAGGCTCCAATACAGGAGAAACTGGGTGATGCAAAATTACATCAACACACTCCAACAGCAACCTGGATAACGCAGTGCCAGTTTTCTTGTATACCCACTAGCTGTCCTCAACTATGGCACCACGTTCCAACCGCGAGAGACCACCAAACTGGTTCTGTCTCTAGACTTGCCTGACAAACTGACCTGGGGACTATCAACACTGACACTGCTTTTTCGCATCTATGTCTTTCCTTCCTCTTTCTGGTATTAAAAAGTTTGATAAAAAATTTATTTTCAGAGTCAAACAGCCACTTTTTGAGGCACATGCAAATCACTGGCCTCTCTTCTGCTTCGTGGTCCATTTGTTACTTACTGTCTGCGTGTTCATACAGTCTCCCAGTAGCCCTTTCTCCTTCCGTGAAATATTTAAGGAACTGATTTTATTCATGTTGCCTCACCTGTCCAAATCTGGTCTACATTGAGAAAGCTCCTCAGTGAACCTCACTTTCACTGTTTAATGGACCTTCTGCACCGTAGACTGAGGAGGATTACACAAACACCCTTTATCCTGCTATTTAAGTGTAAAGAAGCACGACGACGCTATGACTTATTCCAGTATCCCTTCAACACGGCTTACAGTAAAGACAAGGGCTTCAGAACTGCCATATTGTATGAAACCACTTAGTTAATCTCATCTCTGCTGCCTACAAATATTAAATAGTTCGTAGGAATACATTAGCAAATCCAAAACCCAGCAATTACTGAATAAACTGCTCAATGGAAAAACTATTACCACTTTCTGTGAACCTAAGGGTTCTCCACATTTTTTCTTATTGAATATAGAAGATCTTTTCCTTTTTCCCTGCTCCTCTGTGTCTCTTCAAAGATGCTACTGCTTCCCCCTCCCCAGGGAGTGGAAATTGAGGAGCTAGAAGAGCAAGGTGAAACCTCACTGGAGTACCTTCCCAGCAGCATCTGCTGCGACAGAGACGGAATTGGATTGGACTATGTTTGCAATTCACTATAATCGCTCATTCCCAGCAGGCACAAAGAGTAAAGCGAATCATTGCAAGAGCACAGTCTTATTCTTATTCTCCAATTACCAGAGTAGTTAATTAGTGAAAAAGAGGGAGCCCACTGTTTGTCAATATCTGCTCCAGTTGGCAAAACTTGCAAGCTACACATTTATTCAATCTTCCAAGCCAAATTTACTCATGATTTAAGTGGCTGCAACTCCAATTCTGCTCAAGTCCTATTTATATCTAAAATGCAAATGTTCAGATTTGCTAGAGCCCTGGGCTGGCCCAACGATATAGCAAAATGCCATGTAAATGACACTGGTTCATTCAGCCTCTTGGGAGGAGTCACACAGCCTAACTTTGGACAGAAAGCTGATCAGTAGAAGACACAGACTCCTCTGCAGACTGGTTTAGAGCAAGAAA
Source organism: Rhea pennata (assembly GCF_028389875.1). Lineage (NCBI taxonomy): Eukaryota > Metazoa > Chordata > Aves > Rheiformes > Rheidae > Rhea > Rhea pennata. The sequence continues at coordinate 9,855,497 of NC_084680.1, forward strand.
ATAAAGCAGGTGTTAGCACCGATGTCTGGGAGAAGCTAACTGCTCCCCACTGACTGCAGGCAAAGGCTAGTGCCCCGTGCCCAAAGCCAGCCTTTGGGAGCACCGCTCTCCCCCTCGTAGCTGACAGAGGTGGGTAGACAGCTCTCAAGGAAGTTAACCTTGAGTTAAACAGAAGCCCAATACCAGATGCACAGTTTCACAGAGGAACTCTTTTAGTCAGCTTTTCAGCAAATACAGTATTACTACTTCCCAAGGGAGCTGCAAGGGAAACTGGATGCATCAGAGAAAATCAGCACACCCAAATGAAATGCGATACAGGAATCCATCAAGCACCATCCACATTTTTTTGGACAGAGTATCAGTTAAGTTTCAAGCAGAACTTGGGGTGAAGAGGGGCTGCTGCTCTAAGTCTGTAATTACATGCTAATATACAAGTAGCATGGCGCAGCTGTTTCTGTTGCAATGCAGTATTTAAGCCTGCATACTCTAATAAGGCAGATAAAAATCAGGCAACTGTTATTTTACTACTTCCTAGGTCAATCCCCCACCCTTCAAGGGAGAATTTGTCACCTGGGAAATACAGTTGTACTGTATTCTTCAGTAGATCAGCTCCTGGCCTTTTCTAGGGAAGAGAGGTTCAGACTCGGAGCTGCTGAACTCCGGGTCAGTACATAACGTGCTGCTGTGTGCTAGAACGTAGTTATCACTTCTGAAAGGGAAGAAAGTCTCACCTCATTATAACATGGCCTATGGGTGCCAAGTACTCATCTTGATATAATGAACTTTATATTTTAATAGGCTTCATAATCAGAGGAGAAAGCTCCAGAGAGAAAATGTGAAAGATGGAGGTATTTAGTACTGTTATTGGCAGAGAAGAGTCCTGGTGGACGTCTCAGTAAGAGAGACCATTCCACCTGAAAAGAGAAACAAACTGAGCTGAAGGCCGTCAGGTCCCATTAACATCTTCTGATGCGCTAAACAGAGCCATCTGGAGTGTGTGCAGTCAAAAGGATTTTGAGGGTTCAAGCAGGGTGAATTGTTCATAAAACATATCACTTGTGGAAACAGGTAACACTTGCTTTAATAGCTGCTGTTCAAGATGTGCTATTACTGACAAGCAAATTATTGAGGACTACCTACCAGTGATTCTCATAGCTGAGCTTATCAGCTAGAACTAGCCCAAGATTTCCCAATGGCTCTCAGAAAAGAGACTCTGAACCCTGGGCTAGGGCTGTGCTGATACACTAAAAAAAAAATGTTTTCTCTGTAGACACTATTAACGAGGTAGCTGAGGTCTAAGGTGATAAATTAGAAATTCAAGTGAGGGCATCAGAGCTTAGAAGGAAGTCAGACATTAGGGTATGAAAATTCCAAGCAAAGCATGATAAATTTAAACCTGAGCACTCTGCAAAGCATCCACAAAAATTCTTTTGACAGTTTTATGTTAGTAGCCTACTTGTGATGGGATTCTTGTTCTCTATAATTTAAACACCAGGTAAAAATAAAGTTTAACACTATTGGATATATGATAACCTACCTTGCCATCTTCAGTATAGACATTTTCATTGTATCCTTTTACTATCGTCCGGTCAATGAAGAGACTCCGCATCACCACTATCACTTTTAACACCTTTCCTAAGGTAACCTGTCAAGGGAAAGAGGACAAAAGCAAGCTGAAGGAGAGCTGATGTCTGAATTCACAAGGTCATTGACTTAACAGCTGAAGCTGATGGGAATTTTGGTTTTCAGTATTTTAAAACAAATGAAAACAAAGACCTAAAATGTTACATGCGCATTATGAGGACAAGACAAACTCAGAAGTAGAGAATAAACAAATAGCATAATTCATTTGCAACTAAAAATGTATGAATTCACAAAATTCCCCTGTGTAGACACGACACTGCCAAGTAACTGTCTCAATTTTATTAACAACATAACTCAGTAACTCCAATAAGAAAACGATTCATTCGAAGAAAGAATTAGACTCCTCTAATGCTATCCTTTAAAAGGTTGCCATGAGTTTAATGTAAAACATTTTAGCTCCAGTAAAAATGTAAAGCAAATTACAAAGAAACTGAGAAGGGAAAAAGTTACAGCTACAAAAGTAAAAACATTATATTTTCAAAGGTTTAATACTCTTCTGTAAAGGTGGAGAAGTGTAAAGAATAAAACTAGTATCACAGAAAAATATGTATGGTCTGTCAGAGCATAAAAACAGAAATAAGCTGAAATTACATTATTGACAAAATACAATAATGAAGGTATTTTAATCTAAAATCAATTTACATTTCAAAGATGAATTCATACTTCAACATTGTTAAGATGTGTGTCTAACAAGGATTTTTGTCTTTGTGCTTTGTTACACAAGCACTATTATGGAGTTTTCCCTCGCACAGAAAATCATAAATTTGAGAGCAGAAAGAAACAAGTAATTTGTTTAAATCTGTTTCCCGAGCAGCAGGCTAGCTGAGAAAAGAGGTCCACCAGGACAGGGACAACAGTTCAGCAGAGCATGCCTGCAGCACCCACTGCTGCCACCAGCGATGAGCTGCCTGCTCAGGAACTGCACGCTCCCAGGACGCTAAAGGACCCCAGAGAGATCCATACCAGCAACACGCGTCCTGAGGTTAGTAATTTCCACACACATTAGGAGAGGCTGGAGGAACACCTTGCTTTAAATGCGTCCAGCAGACATGCTGGACGTTGGGATTTAAAGCATGAAGGTCTGAACCCCCAGTAGAAACGGTGTTAAGTCAATGAGATGATGCTTAGTTCCAGGACACTTACAGGAAACTGCAGACCAAATGCCCTGTCACAAGGCTCAGTTTTGCCTGCTGGGGGTTTTGGAGCAAAATTACGACACTTGCCTACATTAGTTTCATATACATCAGTGTACACTGGAAGGATTAACACAAAATTCTTATATAGGATGATGATACGTTTTGAAATGACAAATTTTAAAAAGGAGATCTAAGTAAAATTATAGACATATCTGAAATCATCTCCATGTACAGATAACAATTTAAAACTAATTTTTTTTTACCTTAAGTGCAGAAAAATAAAGAAAGTACAGCATAATGACTACCTATATACTGACAGACATTCTGATCATGATTGGTTTATTACTCTTGGGCCACTTCAACCACTTCACTTGAAGAACAGCTCGGCAAAAACCAGGATATAACAACGACTTTCAAGGCTTCTATTCAAGATGAGGCTGAGGTACCAATACAAACATCAGATCAGAATAAAAGCAACGAATGGTGCGGAGATTGCAGCGGTTAATGCAGAGATCCTGTTTTTCTATCTCATAGCAAGATTCAATACAAAACTAAAAGACAGCAAATGAAAAAGTGGTAATAGAAAACACACTTGTGAAGTAGCAGTACCCTGCAGAATGTACTGTAGCAAAGAACAAAGACACGGGTAGTTTCAGCACCTTCCATTTTACCGAGTTAAAGATATCAAGTCATTACCCAGACACATCTGATCCATGATGCTGATCATCCACTGGAATCAGAAAGACAGTGTTTGGCTGCATAATCAGCTAACCAATTTGAAAAAAAAAAATAGTTAATGTAGTATTTATGTAGTATTTATTTTTCTACCTTAGTAAAACTGGCAGTATGATAAGATATTGCCCACTGAGAGAACTGACTCCTAGAATCTCACAGTGGGCATCAACCATATACAGTAAAATTAAAAAGTAAAAAGGGAATTGTAAATATAAAATTTTTAAAAAATAATTTTCTTAATGAAGAGTGCAAAGACTGTCCTACAAATACACAGACCCAGCATTATATATAATATTTTATAAAGTACATATAATATTTCAGTTCCCTTCACATGCTTTTGTGGATGCTCACTTCTTTCCTCATTCCCTTATGTTCTGCATTCATCATATCTCACGTTGTCAGCAGGCAGAAAAAAAATTGGATGAAGTTGATCTGAAGGCTGTGTGGGATGCTCCTGAAATCGCTCAGAGTGAATAGTGGGATGTAACACGCTGAAAAATCCAATGTTTGGCGCTCCAGCTTATTTGCATATCCCCACTGCTGGCCTCAATCTCCCCCCACCAACCCCCAAGATTTACCTGCACATATCCTTGCAAACCACTTCTGTGTTAGCCCATTGCCTTTTTCCAGGTCATTTGTTTTCACATCCTTCCAATGATTCACTCCTCACTTTCCGAATCTGTCAGAGCCACCCTGATCCCAGCTCTCATCCATCACGCAGAACAGAAAGGGCAGCTTCTGCAGATGGAGCCAGGATGCTAGCCTCCATCAGCCACTTGCTCGAATGTAAAACAAGCACCGCTCGCCTCCTTCCCTCTGTCCCCCAACAGCCAGAAGAAGCTGTGTAAAAACATCCTTAGATGTATACTTAGGTTTTAAGCTCCCTGAGGAAGGCACTGTCATTGCAACCTCTGCTAACACAAAGTCTTGTGCAACGGGGCCTCGCTCATAGTACTACTGAACATGTCACAACTTCGACCCTGTCCGCGCTGGGTTGTGTGCATCAGCTCTTTATTTACAGTAGTCTAGTACTGAAATAGAAAACTTTCCAGTTTCATGCCACTATTGTCCTGACATGTGATTCCTGCAGATTTTTCAGTGGCTAGAAGAAAAATCAGGACTCTCAGATGATCTGCTCTAGGACCGTATCAGAAGGCGTATTAGGAACGGTACACATTAAGTCTGACAGAAACAGCAATTTTGTAAAAGTACGCGTAACTCAGAGAAATTACAGTTCATCATTCTAAAAGCATTGAAAGAATGAGGCTAGTAGCACAAAGAATGAACCACAGCCTGTCGCCAGGCTGGAGGATTTGGAAGCCAGAAGTGTGTTTCCACAGCTCTTTTCATGGTAAGGCATGTTCGGTATTGTATACAATATACGGACACCTTTTATTTTTTCCTCTAATAATCAAGACTCAAAACGCTTTTCAGGACTTAAGGGTTTTGCGTTCATCTCAGTTGTATTTTACACATTCTGTTTTCCAGCAAACAATTTTCTTGCAATGCTTGCTCAACTTAGCTAACAAGTCAATGTTCAGGAAAGATCTATGTATGGAATATAATTTACACATTTAGTCATAAAAATACGTCCCTACAGATCACCTGAAAGAAAGTAATAAAATACTAAAGGCTCTGATAAAAAAATAATAATAAGAGAAAGAAAAAAAATAGTAGCTCAATAGCTCCTCTGGACTCCAGTACTGCTGGTCTTTCCTTCTGGAGGTCAATGCTGATCTGGATGGTCCCTTTTGAAAGGGCAATAAAATGCCCCTGGATCTCCATAGATAACATCTGCAAGAAACTACTTTCATCATACAGAAAAGGTACCTCTTAATTGTTAAAAAAAGGCAACAATTCCCCTCCAAAACCAACTTTTCCCATTAAATTGCAACTCCTTCTGTCGATACCCTGTTAAGACAGCACTTGGCTTTTTAATATTTCGCCTGTAGGATATATGCCAACTTGTCCTTGATGTAGAAAATTTTAATTCAAATCAATACATGTACAAGGTCACTTTAAAATTCAATTAATATGAATGAAAAAATATGCTTCACAGTTCTGTGAGCTGAAAATGGAACAGCTGCAAGTAAAATAGTTATGTAGCAGCTGTTTTGCTCTGTGTAATAACAATGCACTTCTAACTTGCTTTTCTCATGTATACTAAATTCAGACAATTAAGTTATTCATAATGCCCCTGCTTCCTAAAACGGCAAGCTCCAGAAGAACGTAGGACAGGCAGCTGATTGAAATCTGCAATATTACGCATTTTTTCTGACAAAAATATATAAAATGAAAATCTTCTTGAAATATCCCAGTTTTAAAAATATTTTGTCTATCACCAAGATAACTCTCAAAGAGCGTATGACAACCACAGTATGCCAAGAATGGGGGAAGGCGAAACTCAGAATAACCAGTGAAAATGGTTCAGATAACTTCCTATGAGACTACTATAAAAAGTTATCACTTAGTGATAGGAAAAAAAAAAAGTACATCTTAAGTAAGTTAATAGCAGGGTCAAAATTAATTTACAAAATGGAAAGGATCAACATTTATTTACACAGCCAGACTTCCGCCGGGAGGAAATAGCTTGAAAACCCCCTCTTTAACTTTCCCTCTTCACTAAAATTGATGCCAAATGAAAAGCCCTTTTATAGACAATTTAAAAATGCATTAATAAACATTCTTTCTTTAGATTTACTTAAAGTTGGGTATTAGGAGGGAGTGTGCTGCCAGCGCCAAGCTCCACCACTTCACAGAAAAATTTCCAAACCTCCAGACTTCCTCTGAGCATCCCAGGGAATTTGCTGCTGATTTGAACTGCAGATGCTCTGCAATGCAGAGCTAGAAGAAAGCAAGCATTACTTTCAGTTAACACGGGTACCGCCCTGATAGTAGCACTAGGAGGACAAGTTTGTATGCATGCTTTTTATTCACCTTAGGAAACAATGAGGTAACATCAAATCAGAGACGTAAGCAAGCGGTGCATATTTCCAGCAATAGGCCAGGCACCTACTCCTTCCTATACAGCCGGCTCTAATCACTTCCTCCCACTTGTACACTATTCTACCAATAAGTAGAACGGCTGGAAATTGTACTACTGAAAAGTTGAAAATAAAATTTTGTAAAATAACAAACAACCTCCCCCCACCCAAATCTGACTTCCAACTAGTTATTTTTCTTCTGTCGCATTTGCTCCTGGTATGAACGCTGCACTTTTCCTCACATGCTCATTATTCTTTAACGATGCCTATTTGTAAATAGCAAGATAAGATGCAATTAAGCCATTAGAGTCTAAATAAACAAACATACTAATTAGGTTCTTTACAAGTTTTTTTTTTGTTTCGTTTTGTTTTTTAAAAAGGTAGGAGCTGGAATTTACCTTTCATTAATCTAACCTAATTGCAATAGTGCATGTTAAAAAGTCAACATAAATTAAGGACTTTAAATGATTATGTCATATTAAGGATGAGCTGGTGATCTTCCTTGGTAACATGGCATATTCTCTTAATATTGTGAACAAACTGGCACACAATATTGTTAAAATGTTAAGAGATAGCGGGCCAGTCACATTTATGGGAGTCCAACCCCATGTCTGAGTCCAACATTGTTACTAATAACCAAATGGATGCTGATTTTCTTTTTTTTCCATTCTGAATTAGAGCACATCAGTAATTTTACAGGGATGAAAAGAGTGTCTGCCTTCTCAAAAAGTAAACCTACTGGCATATCGAGACAGATCTGTGAACCTCAGGGACTGGATAACAACCCTGGACATTAATCTCTATGGAGGAGGCAAAGCTGAGTAAATTCATCTCTGAACCTTCTCCACTCTTCTCTACTCTTGTTCACTTTCCTGTCAAGAGATTCTCCTTCATCTTCCTCATTCTTATATTAGGAAAGCAGACATCTTGCCACTCTGTGCTCATTTACTTTGTTGACTCAAGAGATTCTTCTCTGCCTCCACATATCTGACCTTAAGTGTTGGCTTAATGCTTTTTAAATGCTGGTTCTCTATTTTAAGACACAAACCTTGTCCCCACAGCAGTCACGACAGTCTCAACATGAATTCAGAAGCAGTTCCTCACACCCTGACTTGCTCAGGAGATCCTTATACATCCCAGTAGCTCAGTTAAACATCAAATCCTGGCTAGTATTTCCAAGATAGTAAATCTCCAAATGAATATTCTTCATGTGTGCCTAAAATTAAGTGTCCAAACCACCAAAGGTGATCATCAAATCTATATGCCTACCATAAAGCTGCCTACATCCATGCAGTGCCTTCTTTGGAAACTGTCAGTTCCCACAAGACACCCATTTAAGGTCACAGGCTGATGGGTGTCTAGATTCTGCCCAAGTTATTCCACAATTCAGATTGCAAAGTCACTGATGCCTCTAATCTACTTCCACCTTGGTTTAGCAGCAGGCTCAGAGCTCAGCACCAGCACAGAATTCAGCACTGCAGAGACAGGCACCACAACCACCATTTTCATCCAATTTTTAAGAGAACAAGTCCTGTTGAAGGACTTTCCTCATTATGGAAGAGAACTCCAGGGTTTGAACCACGAGTGCACAGGGACTTCTGCAGTGTAGCTCTCAAGAGAGGTCACACAGCTAAACCCAGCCTAAGGACAGAGATTTTCTACTGACTAGCCTTAGGCAAACAGGACCTCCAAATTACTCTCTGTAGTCACCAAGCTCCCCAGTGATCACTAGATTCACCTTCATTTTGCCTGGACTAGGTATCTAATTTTTAGATGTTGTAATATTAAAGTGGAAATGTCTAATTCTCACCTCAAGGAATTAGCTAGTAACGTATGTTTCTTGTCATTGTTGACTGCCATGCAAAAGCCGTAAGGGTCAACTTAATTAGAAAAAGGTACTGGCAGGAATTGCTTATAACGAACTCCTGCCTTCAGGTATGGACACAAGAGGGGCGTGAAGGCGAGACGTGTGCTGCTCCCGGTGCCGTACGTGCCTCTGCTGACTGCCTTTGGGAAATGGAGAGCACCCCAAGCAAGGCCTGAGGAAATACTAACTCCCTAGTCAACTGTCACATTGGTAAGGGACTATACTTATGCTGATTAGCATTCTGGAGAGCAGAGATTGTTAAAAAAAAAAAAAAAAGGCATTAAATTGTTTCCAATAAAGTATGACATATGTACTAATTTCAAATCACTTGGCTAGTATTCTGTTATTAACTGCTCCCAAAATAAGGTTGTCCTGAACAAGAATCAGTTTGATGGCCCTTTTTTAATAGGCAAATAATACATTTCAGAATTCAGGTTTCCAGTTGAAAATATCCAGAGTTTTAAGTAAACTACTGACAGATAAACAAAAATTAGACTCAAGAAATTATTCAATTTTACTGAACAGATGTCTAGGCTATTTGCAATTAATACAACCCACTTCAATACAGTCAGACTGCTCAAAATATCTGGAACAAGATTTAGAAGTTGAAAAGCAAATATGTCTGATTTTACTGAGAATGAATAGAAGTTGTATAAAAATGTTTCATATTTTTATATGAAAGATCTGCTAAAAATCTAGGCATCAGTATAAACGTATAGAATAAATTCATCTAAAAGCAAGATAACATGAAAAGAAGGAATCACAATTTCTGAAGTAAGCTTTGTTTTCTCAGAAGATTCAATTTTTCAAATTGAAATTCAGTTATACATATCATTATGCTTCAGAAAGAGCTTAAAATACAGAAAATATTTCCTTGCTTGTAAAAATGTTTACACAATGTTCTCAACTTCTATAGTAGTTCTTCTATTTAGCTTTGCAAACACTTGGCAGACAAAAGATCTTCAAAGCCCAACTAGTTACTAGATGAAGACAAGAAAATTAGTTTTTATGCCTCACTAAGACTGGCTAGCTACATGACCCCGAGTAAGTCTTATTCATCAACTGAAACATGGGGCTAATGTTTCAGGGGCTGTTTTGTACAATGTTGTTGATACCTAACTGAATTATATACAAGAATTAGAGTTTCACAGTGAAAAAAACACTCCAAATTTTGATAATGGAAACAAGATACATGAAACAACTGTGTAAGATAATCACAGTAACAAGACATTTTATTAGAAACAATAATATGCATTTAGGAATATAACTAACCCATTAAAACAAGCAAAAGTCCAAGTATTTTTCATTAAATAAAATCAGTTCATGTCTTCTTAACATATGAGATGAGGTTTATCTATTTACAATTCCTGGCATTTGACCAACAAAATCTAACAAATACCTTAAGGAGTTCTCAGTTACCTCAGTTGCTGCTGGAAATTAATTTTTTATAGCATTGTTATTAAAGCTGATATAATTCTATGTTTAGTCCTTTTCATGCATTGTGCGATTAAAAGATTAATTGAAAAATCACTAGTGAAGATTGGGATTAAACTGCACCTTGAAATGCCATGATAAACTGCTTTTAAAATCAGTTGAGGATTTCACACAGCTCTGAAAGGTTTCAATTATTTATGTGTTTGGTCCGTGTAGCATAAATCCAGACTAATGAGGTACAATTGCTGTGTATAAATCTAAAACATAAAAAACCCTTCTTATTGTCTGGAGGAAGCGGTAACCTCAAAAGACTAGAGATAGCAAGCTTTCAGATACAGCATTTATGCTCTCAGGAACAGGGAAGGTTGTTTTTTTTTGTTTTGTTTTTTTGTTTGTTTGTTTAAAGTTCTCAGCTTATGTGAAAGATGCATCCTGTTAAGGGAGAGCAAGGCTAAATATAAAGTTTATTAGCCAGAAAAGTTAGACTAGGAGATTCATACTACGATAACTATTCCACTTGAAACAGAGGGTGAACTGCAAACTGTGAAAGTACCACCGCCACAGCAAAGGACATAAATCCATTTCTCTGTGCACATAAGGTTCTACGTGAGTTTAGTGCTGAGGTTTTCCACATTAGGTCTTTTTTCCTAAACACGATTTGTTTGGCGAAGTCTCTCCAGCTAATGTGAAGTTTCAGAGAATCTCAGTCACTCCTTTCTCCTCCTTCCCCTTCTCCTCCTAACAAATTTCACCTTCTTAACGCCTGTACACCGCTTACCAGCGACTTTGCTGATCAACACGTGGGGTTTTTGGCCCACTGAATTACCGTGTTTAAAGGCGCCTGGATGTCTCAACGTAACAACCAGACCTCTGCCTCGAAGGTCTTCATATGCAATGGCAGCTAAGATATAAAGTTAAAGGTATGTGGACAGTCAGAGGACTAAAATGACTGAGATTATACTTAAATAAGTCTAACAGGCAAACAGTATGGCTGTAAAACATTTTTTAAAAAGATAACAAACATTATCTGAATCCTTTGGTATTACGGCAAACCCTGCTGCTGCAAGGAAGCAACTCCCAATTTAACTTGGGATAAGTTCCGAGGAGAAATCCCAAGTCCCGAAGCGGCTCCCTTCCGGGGAGGTGCTCTTCAGGCTGCCCAGCCTGCAGCACCTTCCACTGAAGGATCTGTGGCTGAAACAGCAAAAGCTTTCGTAGCAGCCAGGGCCAGATGGAAAGTGCCATATTGGCAACACCAACTGAGACAGATGGGGAAGAGGGAAAACCTGCCTAAAAGAAAAAATGATAAACCCATCACATAATCATATACAAAAATACTTTAAAAACAATCTTTCTGATCTCTGATCCAAGGAAAACATGCATACCACTGGTTCAGTACAAGGCTACTGTCTTGTGGCAGCGATAACGTCCTTGATTTAGAGAGCAACCGTAACATGGAATTCAGTAAGTTATTACTGACTGTGAAAGTGGCTTCTTCCACCGTTACCACCTTTTCAACCAGCTTTGTTCCTAACTAGTCATAGCCAAGATAATTTACGTGACTCTTCTAATTGTGTTTGAACTTTGAAACGTGTCAAATACTTTCAGACCCTAAAAAGCCATCAGGACTGAAAGGTAGTTAACATGTGCAAAGAGAGGCTCTAATCGAATGGAAATGGTTTCAAAGTATGAAAGCGAAGACGGACGTGATTCATTCTGCAGAGAAACAGTTAAATACAAAGACAGCATAAGAGCAAACACAAAAGCCTCTACGACTTATAGCTTCTTAAGACAGCACTGATGAATTCAATTCTTTTATGGAATATATTGTTCCACTTGGTGAATCCAACAATTGCAGATTAAATGTTTTAATGCCAGCTGTTTATTTTAATCTCTGACTCAGTTAATCTCTTGCAAATTTGGGGCTGTTCAAAAGAAAGTTAATAATGGGATGTTAGACAGTAAATGAATTGCAACTAAATATAATCATGGCCCAACTTACTACAGGAAAATGCACACAAACATCAAAAAATACAGGATAAATCTATCCACAATGAGGTTTTGAAGTTAACAAACTACAAAAATACTGTTAAATCTAAGGAGCGATCCTAATATTGACTCAAAATGACTCAACAATTCTGCTTTGATGAAACATTCAATTTTTAGTTTCATTTTACAATTTGCTTGGAAACAAGAAATATACTCACATGAGTGTTACACCCAAGCCTTTTGTAACAGTTTACGTGAACAAGGAAAATAATAAAATGAAGTGTCATGAAATAGCTCAGGTGGAAAAAGACCTATTTAGTCCCAGTTCTTCTGCTGGGTATAGAATATTTCGTAGTTTTACTTAAAATTTGTCAAAAGATGGGCCTTCTGTCCTTCATCGCATCAGGCAAAATCAGCTTAACATCACACCCGAGTCTCCTGCTATTACAGCTCAAGATTCTCCACTTCAACAAGTTGCTGCTTGAGAGTAAAAACTTTTAAAACTCTTCTCTATAAGCACACCAGCTGTCTGTGAAAATTAATACGAACAATAGGCTCTTCTGGAATAAAATCTTGCTTGGTCAGGCAGAAATAAGTCTAATGTATTGGATTTGTTTATCTATAATCCAATTTTTACTGCTCATTTACTTCAAAGGCAAATTCTTGACTTCACCATAAAACAGAAGTTCACTGACCCAAGAGCAATTTGAACAAATTTAAATCATATTGGTTTGCTTTTTCTTTTCTTCCTCCTATCACTTTTTTTCTTTTTAATTATCATGATTAAGACTTACTCACTGCCAAGATTGCTAAAAACACAGTGAGTATTTGAGTTTAGGTGTGCTCACATTTCTACTATCACATTTAAGTATCACATAATAAGTAGTAGTAGATTTTTCCTTTAAAGGTGAAATTTTCTTTTATCCTCCATTTGCCTTTTGAAAATGCAAAACCCTAAAGTTACAACAACAAAACTCCTAAAACCCCACTTAAAAAAGAAGTCAGGCCTTAATCCATTCCAAGTGAACCAGCAAACTCAGCTTTGACTTCAGTGTTGCAGGATTAAGTATTTAATTGAGCAAAAATTTTTAGTGACACATTTGGCTGCTGCTTATCAGAAGTATAAAAACTCAATTACAGCTATTTATACATCCTCAAAAAGTCATTTTACGCTCATCTTCTTCGATATAATTAAAAATTCTACTGCAATTTTGTCATTAGATATACAAACTTGTCCAATTTTTAAAACAGTCCTTAAATTCAACTCTGCCAAGCAGCCTTCTAGTATTGTACCAGCACTGCCCATTTCAGGGCTTTCTAATATTTTTTTTCCGTCTTCTTACTAAGAGGAAGAAAGATCCTGCTTTGCTGGGAGGAATGAGGAACTGTATGTTTCTGAAAAAACGTATCTTCAATAATGTGTGTTTTAAGACTAGTAACTCAGTTCATTCAGAAATCCCTCTCAAGAGATTAAACGATCCAACTTACCAGGAGCATTGCAGAGGTTCCATTCGGCCTGGACAACTGGATAGACATTTCAGGGAACATCCTATCAATGCGATTGATCACATCATCGACATACCTACCAAAAAGAACAAAACAAAACAAAACAAACCCAGAATTACAGACACTCACACAAACCTTGTCATAGACTCACAGATCAGTACTCAAGAAGGGTTTGTTACCACCACGTAACTTGCCTTTTTTTTTATTAAAACAGTGTCCACAAGACTTCACTGACTTCATTTCTCTTTGACAGATGTGTATTTTTCAAAAATGTATCCCTTATTGATAGCAGAAAACCTACTAGACTCCTTTGCAAGTTATTTGGATAATTATTCTGCCCTTAAAACATGCTTTCACTTACTTTTTAGTTCAAATTTCTCAGCCCCAAATTCCCGCCATTGTATCTTCATGCTTTGATCAAACAGGGTGAAGTATCAATTATCAAAATTATTCTTCTAGTATAGGAATTCATAGGCTGTCACCTCCTTACCTTCTCTTTGATAACATTTACAGATTGAAGTTTTCTCAACACAAGTGTTTGTCTGCTTTTCTAATTTTCAGATCATTCTTAAGCTTTTTTTCCTGAATCCTTTCCAGTTTACTTCATGGTGACCCCAAAATTGGTTAGAATTTCCATTCTCAGAGTTTCTCTGGGGTGACCAAATGCAGAGGTAAAATAACATCCTTTCTGCTAGGTATAATTCCTCTGTTTATGCTAGCCAGAACTGGCACGCACGCATTTGTCCTGGTTACTTGGTATTGCATTAAGAACGGACAGACATCAGCAGTGAATATTTCCTTTCAGATACACTGTTTCCCAGGACACACAGTCCATCGCACATATAAGCATTGCTCACATTCTGCAGCCACACTTTTGGATGTACTAAAGTGCCTAGTGTTTGCTACTGCTGAGTACTGATGATAGTCTGTACCATTCTGTATACTAATCTGTCCTCCACATTTTCAGTTCCTCCTACCTTTATACCATCTACAAAATTTATCAGTGATGTTCCTATGCTTTCTTTTGGCTACTAATATAAATATTAATTCTCAATTATGTAAGGGCAGGTGCTCTTCTCCACAAGCCCTCATCAGTGGCGTGCTCTTCAGTGATTTTCTCACATTTCCAAACAGATAAGGAAAGCTATGAAGTGCCTGGTTTTAACTCTATTATTCCAAATTTTTTTTTAAAAAAAAACAATATCAGTAGTGTTTTGTCAGTATCGCACTACAGAGGGTTGCTCATGACCTTAAAGTATTTGTGTCTTCTGTCCTTGTCTTTCTTTTTGTTAGCGATGGGAGAAGGAGAAACAGGACTGGGCGTGGAAAGAAGATGCAGCAGGCCAGCAAACAGAGAATAACAGAAATAAAGCTAGGTAACGGCGTTCTGTTCTCTGGAATCCAGATTGGAAGTCAAAACTCACTCCGCTGGGTTTGGCAACTTAGCTCCTCAGAGATGGAACCTGTAATTGAGTTTGCTGCTAAAGGACTACACATACCTAGTGCACTTAACAACAGCTTTAAATACGCAACTCTAAATAATGAAAGAGTAGCCAAGTTCCAGGTACAGACTACATCTTTCTCATGTTACTGAACAGGCACACATGAACAAAGATAGTAAGAACTAGTCATGAATACTGTTAAAGCTTATGAATTAAAGATCAAAAGTTTGGCTTTGCAAGTGTTGTCACATCACCTTATATTAAGAGTTAAGAAAATCATTAAACAATTTACAGTCTATAATGCAAGAAGGTTCCTTCCTATCCCTAAAATAATCTCATAGTCTCACTCACCTTGTTCTCAGCTACAAAGTCTCCACAGATGGGCATACTCCAAACACCAGAGACTATGCCAAGACAGCTGCTGCTGCTGAACTTGCCAAATCTCCCAAGCATCACAGCAGGCCCCCAGAGTCACCAAACCCACGGTTTATACACACGCGCATCTCAAAACGTAACACAATTCACTCAATTCATTAAAATCACTAAACACTTTCAAGGGAAGACAGGACTGGAACCACTTCATTATAGAATGCACAAGAGGGTCAAGACAGACAGAAATTAAAAATAAGGGAATAACATTTTTCATAAACCAACCTGCCCAACTCTGATTTCTCAATGCTTCTTAAAATGAATCAGTTCTGATGTTAGTTGTTAAAACAAATAAATAAATCAGGTATTAGGCTCCAACTGCTATTTTGTAAGGCATTAAAAAACATCACCACAAAGTCAAGAAAAGTATATGTATGCAACCGGTACAGTCAGCCCACTTTCAAAGTAACAAGAGAATGGAATTAGTTATGATCATTTACCATAAAAATCTTAATCCACACTTCCAGTTGCAAGAAAAAAAAAAAGAAAAAGTTCTCATTCATTTGAAAGACTCATTAACAGCTTGCTTTCTGATCAGCAAAGTCAAAACAACCATAAACCAAGAACTCCTTAGCACGGTGAAAGAGGATACACGTAATACAGTGCTTCAAGATGAGCAATCTGCACATCAACCATATGCACTTAAATCATTTTAAACATTACTTTATCCCCTACGCATTTTTTTATACTGCATGAGAGAGTTAATATTGTTGCTTAAATGCAGTTACTCCAAGCTCAGCAAACAAATTCAGCTGTCACTTGTGTGTGAACAGAGATCATTGCCTAAGGAGAAAGCAAGAAATTCTGTATTTCTTGATTAGCATACAGTTAGGAAAGTATATTATAGCTTTGGACATCATGATGCAAATGACCGCATAATTTAAATACTTGAATTTTCCAAGTTTTAGGTGATAACAAATTAAAACCAAGCAAAATAGAAAGTTGCAGTCATAAAACAAGGGCTGCCTACACACCGACACAGTCTATGTTGCATTAAGAAAGGAAAATTAAACTGATATTAAACCATATAAATATCAGTCGGAATTAGGAATTTGATCTGCTTAGGTAAGTCTGAAAAATCCCAGTGGACATCTATATTTACCCCCTGAAAATGTGATGCAGGCTAGTTGGAAGTAATCAGTTATAAGGAATAGCTTAAGATCTGATTATTTTTAAATGCAAAACTTGTCTTGATTGAGTGCCTTGAAACTTGACTCAAACCCAACGGTTGTCTTGTAAGGATGAAAGTGCTGATTTTTCTTTCAGAAAAGACTGGTATAAGGCAGAACAAGGAATTCAAAGCTTGTGAAAAGCCTGCCTTTTAAATAAGTAACACATACAGCTAGCCAAGTGGTTAAAAAGTTAATTGATACAGAATACAAATCTTCTAAAGACTTGGTTGTTCATGCTAACCATTTTTTTTAAAAGATTTTGAAGATGAATTACTATGACGCTTTTGGTTTAGAAACCTGCTAATTTTACAGTGCTCCTTATAGGTCAGTAGACCCAGAAAAAAACATTTGGGGATGTTTTTCTTTGACAAGGCACAGCAGTTCACAGAACCGTCCACACAGGTACTCTTTTCCTTCCATTCTCAGTCAAGAGGATGGCAGAGAAACTCCAAGACCAATATAACGAAACAACATTGATACACATCTCACTGCTTTGCCCCTTTGCCTTTTGCTAAAGCAGACATCAGGGTTTCTTGAGGACTCATCAGAACAGACGGGTTCTGCAAAGACGCACACTTAATTACTAAATAAGCCTGACTACATGATGGCCTCAAATATGAGATGACAAACAACGTAATCTGAGGTAAAATTCTTCTATAGAGATGCCCTTCAGAGAGGACATCTGGTAAAACATCTTGTGAAGAGACAAATATGATAAGTCAGACATAGCAAAGTAATGTAAAAAGGGTAACTGGTGATGTTTTCAGAGAAAACTGAAGAATATGTGATAAAGACAAGATAAAGTGCCCTCCTGAAGCTGTCTGGAAAGAGGATCAGTAAAAAAGCTGCTGTCTAGAAATTATTTTGCAAAACGGAAATACATTAGTGCCAAAACAAGCAGAGTCACAACTTACACACCTCCATCAAATCAATTATAACTTCAAAAACTTCAAAATATTATGGTTCCCATTTATGTTACAAAACTACTTATTCAGTCTCAGAGCGTAGTACTTACGGATGGAGAAAGGTCTCCTTTTACTTTCGCTACTAGCACAGAAGACTCTTAGTGCACTTACCTCCTCTCAGCTTTCTCCTACTTGTAAAAGACACTGCTTGGAATGACCATTTATAAACAAAGAAAAATGATGCAGAGCTGGGAAAAGCAAATGGAAATAGAGTTGAGGAAACACTAGGCATCTCTTCATCTTAAGGAGGAAAAAAAAAAGAAAAAGAAAAAGACATGGAAGCCTCACCAGGAAAGACAATCTGGCATTATTCAGCAGTAACTTCCCCTCTTACCCTCAAACAGGAATTGCTCCACCTATAAAGGGTTGCAAAAGTTGTCTACACATACACCCTCCCTTCCTATAGCTTCTCTATCGTGCAAAGGGCAGTCGGAAAGGTCTGAAACAGCAGCGGACTCTGCAATCGAGATCATCCCCAGCAGCCCCTGTATTTAAACTCTCCACAGACAGAACTTCATCTTGCTTATTCTTCAAGGCCTCAGAAGCCAATTCACTAACACCTTATAATCGTAACATTTTTGGCTGGTCCCATCCCACTCAAAAGAGCTTCAAGCAACTTCATCAGTAACTGCGTCCTAATTCATCCCTGGATGTATCCTTGTCAGTAAAGGACAACAGCCCAGACCAGCAGGGCTTCCGATCATTAAATCATATCAAATACCAAAGCAATTTCACTAATATAATTTCACTAGTCAGAGGGAAGATTTTAAAAGAAGTTTTAATAGCAGGGTTTTCACAACTTCCCTCTTCAATTTTTTCCTAATTCTTCTCTCCTTCAGGATACAAATTCATGATTTTTTTAAATAGGTCTTACATTTGTATCTTTCACAGAAAAAAAATTTATTTTTAAATGATAAATAGTATCGTTCAGGGTGTGTATCTGAACATGCAATAGAACGCAGCCAATAACACTGGACCTGATATCAAATGCTCTACAAGGCTGTCACACTGCAAATCATTATTTTTATTTTAATGTAGCAGAATATATTTTTTCTACAAACATACTATAGTAATACCAGAAGAGTCAAACACAACAATTCACTTCATAAACATTAGCAAAGACTACAATTATTTCTAAATGTTACACTCTAACTTAAAACTTTTTTCCCCCATTATGAACATGCAGGTAACTCAATGCTAGAACGAAGTAGCAGAGATACTCTTTGAAATTTTAGCAATTTTGCCAATACACACACACACATTTATATACACACAAAAACATATAAAAAAATCCCTTAGTCTGTATTAGAAGAACAACACCTGGAACAGATAGAAGACACTTCTGAAGCCAGTTAGGAACCACTGTTTCCAATGAACTAATTAGTTCTGCAAAATGCTAAACTAAAAAATGCATGCTAAAGGATCAGCTTGACAAGGTAGAAATAATTCAGGAACTGTCTTTGTAGATAAATGCTCTTGTAACACTCTTTGATTCACACCAAGCTCCTCCCAAAAGACAGTAATACGGAGAAGTAATTCATTATAAATGCCTTTCAGTTCTACACTGGACAGATGGCATAGTTCTCTTACGTGACCTCTTTTTTTTTTCTTCTTCTTTTTTTTTTTTTTTTTTTTACTGGATTAGATCCAGTGATCCAATGTTAGTGTGATGTTTAGTAGCTTAGACAAGATTTAAATAGCATTCATCCCACACAGTGTTTACCTTGTATGCTGTTCATTTTTTCCACTCAATACAATTTAAAAATTAGAAATGTAGGTATTAATAAAAATTTGGGGAGGAAGGCTTTGGGAAAAAAAAGGTTTTACTACATGGCCTCAGGGAGCAAGAGAGAGGAATATACATTTTTAATATAATAGTGTTTAATCTTCTCTTACACACCATACTCTTACTCAGGGTGGAATACCCCACATATGAATGAAAATAAACTCTTAAAATGTTAAATCTGGGATTTACAATATTCTGCAGAGTATTAGAAGAAACTCTCCACACACATTCTCTTTGTTCATTCTAACAGTATTTACATGCTTGTTTTTATATGGTGTCTCCCAGACTGTTTTTTGTTTTATTTACTATTCCCATTACAGCTAATTACTTTTCGTGCATCTGATTTTTCGGAAGAACGGGCGGGTCCTGTAAACTCGTGCTAACTTCTCTAGCATTCACTAACGCAGGCATTGGTGCAAAAAGCCTGACTGCAATCCACTAAGACCTAAGGAACTAGTTTTTGCAGACTAGGCTAAATATGCAACTTAAAGCTGGTAACAGCAGCAGAATTTTAGGTACAGATTTTATAGAGAATAAATAGTTATCAGAAAAGACTACAGAAATACTGTATTTTAAAACACACAATGTAGTCAAAGCTCTAGTGTAATTTACTAACCATTAGATTAAAGTTATAATTTGATTCAGCTACCTGCTGTGCAAGTCTCAGCATGTAACGAATTCAACTTGAGAGAAGGCTTTTGAGAAGCATCAATTAACAATAGTTATTAAAACAGTGACCTCTGCCAGCTTTCCTGAAATGACACTTCCTGCTTGGATAGGCAATGAAGAGCGTGAAAAGAAATTCAACAACTCTCATGCTGAGAAAGCAACTTTCAGTCTCGAGGCATTCAATTAGAGAGCTGGCACAAGCTGTGATATATGCACCTCAAATCTGGATGTCTCTGCCTCTTTCCCCAAATTCCATAGGATTTTGCTGCAGTTCTTCCTGTTAACTTTAGTCACTCGCTCTTTTCCTCTCTAAAAGCTTTTGGAAAATGTTCATGTCTCCTGATGCCTATATTAAAATCATTTGCCTGTTTTGATCAACTTCCCCCCCCCCCCCCAGCTACTATAAGCCTCCCTGCCAGGTTGTCTAGTCTTGTTGCTGCATCACCCTCCTCTTGTCCTTTTTGACTGCATTTATGGTTTCCTCTCCCTCTCCTCACCCAGCTTTGAAGTTCCTATCAGCAGGAGATTCCAGACAGGCTCCTAACCACCACTCATCTGGTGTCCTTCCCCTCCCTTATCATCTGCACACAAACTCTGTTTCTTCAATGCCCCCATTCCTGTTGGGAATTCTTTATTCATGGTATGTTATAAATGAAGATAATTTTTTTCAAATGCCTAGCTGATTTTAAACTGCAACGAGATAAATGACAGTAGAAGGGGCAAAAACAAAGCTCTTGAGTCACGTGCAGTTCATCAGTCTTGGGGCTACAACACACGACAGCAGTAGGGAGCTTCAGCCCTGCAGTGTCTCTGTACTGTGAATCCACAGTGGTGGGAGGAAGTGAGCCAGCCTGGGTGGACCACAAGGGACAAATTCTCTAAGCTATCTTGGACCAAGATTCATGCTCATCTTAGCCCAACCTTGCAGTAGAGCAGTAATACAACATGCACCTGAAAGCACTGAAAGACTCACCCTCAATCCTGAAAGGAGGCAGCTTTCCTTTTTTTCATGAAAGTTAGCTTATTTTGGATTTATTTTCGTCACAGAGAAATTACTTTTCCTTATTTAGTGGATGCAAAAGATTAAGTCATATGCCTAAATAATCTAGAACTATTTACATATAAACACAGGGTGGTCTGCTTCAAAAGCATATGCACGTATTGCTATATGAAACCCTTAACCATCTGCACTTATCACTCACAAAAGGCCAAACTTGGTACAGCACATAAGAGCGCATGTTAGGCAGTTTGGACAGTTCTCTAGAAGCCACAACAGAGTGTTTAAGGGTTGGATTTACAAAGACATTTAGAAAGCTGAGGCTGTGATTCAACAATTTTCAGTCTTCAGCAGCAATAGTGACATAAGGTATTGATACACCCCCTTCCCCAGGCTGCAAAGTACAGCCTCCTCAACCGTGCTGTGCCGGGAGAGTTGGATCAAAGAACTGATCTGGCAAAAAGGAGGGGGGGAAAAAAGTATTAGTTTAAAATCTAAACCATTTTCATAATTCAGTTCAGTAAGTGGCTGCACACACCCCAAGCCAGCACAATTAAGGTTGAGAGCTAACAGCAGGGGCCAGGAATACTCTAGATTGGTATCATTCTATTATTGTGCAACAACAAAATACTGTTTTACTGTAAAATGGGTAATTTATAACATACTGTTTATAGAGCAGATGCAGTTCTGTATTCTTCAGCGCTGCTGCGAATCCAGTGATGAGTGACATGGTCTACACAGGCACGAACTCCTCCTCAAAGGCACAAACTGACAGAACAAATACACCGAGCTTCTCATGCCACACACTAACAAAATGGAAAAGTTGCCCTCAGATCATCTTGGTCTCCAGCTACCTACACATTTATGTTAAATATGAACACCTCTTTAATGCACACTGAAAACATGCATTTTCTCAGTACATAGTTTTGCTTGGTTTTTAAGTCACAAGAGCAAAGATACTTCTGTTCACAATATCAAAATATAGTGTGTCACCTTAAATAGTGTATCTTTAAGAAAATGTTGAAGTTAGAAAGAGAGACCGACCTTACAGTCAAATTCGCCTGGGTCTTTTTAGTACTGTTGAAACAGCTTCCTTCTGTACTTAAGTGGAACATTCTTCAAAATGCCTCCACTTTACAGTATTAATTAAGGAAAGAATATGGACATCAGAATGTGTGAATGCTGGTTAACAAAGTAAGTCTGCATCTGCTTTACAATCATTACTAGGATCTTGTCTGAGCCTGCTACCAGTCCATGTGGTTTGTGCAAAATATCATCTTTTACACGCACCTTGAAAAGGAAGAACAATGCTAACCAAGCAACATCAGTAGTAACAGAATTTCAGAGGCAACACTTCACAGCACACTTGTTCATAAAATTAGAAGTTGCTCCACAACCTAACAATAAATGCTAATGGCAGTAATTTTGGGTGCCTGGACATGAATCGGTGTTACATGAGCATCTGTCTCCAAATTTGGTTCCTGAATTCCTCCTACCTCATCAAGTCATTTGTGCCCCACCTATTAGCCTAAATGTGCACATGGACATATGTGTTTCCCTAATGCAAAGCTATGCCAATGGAACTGCTCGGGAGAAAGTCAAGCTGAGAGATTCAGCTGGCCTTTTAGAGAACTATCTGCAGATAAAACAAACAATTCTCCCCCGCAGAGCATCAGAGAGATGGATAATCCCCATGCTCTCCGTCACCAAGAGTTTAGCAGAGCTCATCTCAGGCTGCTCAGGTCTATGTTGCAATGTGAAACCAACCACCTTTCATGCACTTACTAATGAATCATGCAGGGAGGGAGAGAGAGAAAGAGGAGTAAGTTGTGACATACTGATGTTTCCAGACAGCAGATGCTGTTTTAACAAAGGCTTCAAAATAACGCATCAAGGTCAGTCCTGTTTCTAGAAGAGGTAATGGGCTAACTTGTTTTTTGGCTCATCTGCCTGGCCAGATTCCTAAACAAAGCAAATGAGGCTCCTTGCAGATAGTAAGGGTCCAATTGCTTGGACTGACAGTATGATGGGATCTTGATGCTATACATTCCTGCATACTGTCATTCCTGAATTCATGCTTTCAACATTATTTCTGGCTCTGCTATTGAAGAATTACCGGGAAAGTCTTCTCATTTTCTTGCTTTGTACTTTATTTCTCCCTCAGCAGAGCAGATACTACAATACTTACCACCTTTTATAAAAGGCTACAGATGATGCATGATACCTATTATGTATTCTATACCTATCAAGGCCAGTGAGATTTTACCTTTGGGTTGAGAGATTGATGAATATGAAACATACCATATTTTGCACAGTTAGATCTTTTTATGCACTACGCTTGACCATATTAGCACTGCTGGATGGAAGAGATCGTTTATGTCAGGAACACCAAGCACCAGAACTTAGGGAAGGCAACAAATATTAGCGAGGATAGGAAGAAGGGAGGATTAAGGGTATAGTTCTCTGGAGAATTTTTAACAGTATCAGAACAGAAGAGCAGAGCATTTCATAAGACAGTTTTTATTTATATCAGTTTAGTCACCAAAGTCCTAATAGCTTCTGCTTTAAGAAGTACCCCCTAGTTAAATCACATACCGATAGTATGCATCCAGTATCGTGTGGTTTTAAATCATTCTTTATGTTCACAATAGTTCACTATGTTAGCTTAAAAAAAAAAAAAACTGTCTCAGTGGATTTTTTCATCCTTATCAAATGTTTCTTTTACCTTTGGCTAAAAACACAATAGCTTATTGTCTCTGCTATGTCAGCATCTAATGCAGGCACCAGCATGGATATCAGACCTTCAGCCTTCATTATCTAATGCACAGTGTGTGTTGTATAGTTATTTATTCTACCATATCTAATATTTCATGTCCTGTTAGAAGCCATTGGGGAAAAGATACTCAATGGTTATTAAAAACTGTTTTATTCTTGCAGATGTAAGCTAAGTGCTACCTACTGCACTTATGTAAGCTTAGTACTATCTATTACCTTTGAACCTGTACTGGATTCCTGCTGCATCTTACAGATAGGTTTCTAAAGCTTGTAATCATGCTAATATCTACACACAGTTAGGAGGAAGACTATGACAACACTAGAATTTGAAGTGTCTGAAGGAGTAAACTGGGCAAAAGAAAAAACACAGCCAAGAAAAAAAGCCTTGCACCACAGACATAAAGGCAGCAAGATCTCAGCAATTAAAAATATGGCTTTCATCTGAGGTCCTTGCAGTGATACATTATTATATATCTGATATTCTTCCTTTAGAATTACATTATTCCTATAGACAATGGAAACACTAAGTAGCAAAGACTCAATTTTAGGCCTCATAATAGACTTCAAGAAGCATTCAAAAAGGGCTTTCACTTCAGGATCCAGTACTTTAATAAAATGATAAACCATGGTAAAAACAGGCAAGCCTTAATAGCCCTATTTCTAAGGCACTTATAATACTTAACAACAGTCTTTAAGTACACTTAAAGTCAATTTGTTCTTCCATAATTATGGAGGGAAGTCAATGCGAAGAAAAAAGTACGCTGTATACTTGAATAATGACAACAGCATTACTGCATGCAGCGTGTAATATTTAGTCATGTTCCTTGGATTACCAGTAACTCAAATTGTGTTTTCAGTGTCTTCTCAAAAATAACGGTTCACAGTTTTGTAGAATAAAGTATGCCTGAATCATTTGTAGCTGCCCATCCATATTAATTGTATCCAGCAACTTTTATCAAGCCTGTGAATGAAGTCACCAGACCATGCTTTATTATGCCAAACAAACGCCTTAAAGCCTGCCATTTTATAAAAGATCGTAGCAGTTGTGTGTGTGTGTGTACACATGCCACAGCTGTTTTTACTTATTCAAAAAACAAAATAACAACAAAAAAAGCAAACCAAAAAGCAAGACAGAAAATCCACACACAGAAAACTTATTACTTCTTCAAATATCAATTTATATATGAGGAGTCCTTGAACACAGAAGAAGCATTAAAAGTGTAAAAATAATTTTTTTAATCCATGCTTGGTGGCTCTTAAATAATTCTCCACGAGCTACGTGGGTCAGGATTACAAATGCACTTTTATGACCGTAAGAAGGCACAAAGGCGTTTGGAGGCAGGGAGCGGGATGGTCGCTGCCACGGAGCGCCCAACGCGGCCCTTCGACGCTGGCAGCGAGCAGCCTCTGCCGCAGCCAGGGTTGCCCGAGTCGCCATCTCCTCGTTAGGCTAACTTAGACCCTGGGCAACCCACTTGACTTGGGGCAGAATCTGGCCTTTGGTATCCTAAAACAGAGCATCTCAAGCAGTGCATTCAGCAAAGCCATAAGCAGGCATATATAGGCTTGCAGGCCCTCTTTGGAAACTAGAACGGATTAAAGCTTAAATGGAAAGCCCTCTTTCTCATCTTTTCAGAAAAAGAAACATTCCCTGGACATTTGTTCCCTAAACTCCACCAGCTTCCACCTGATACAGTGACAGATAAGTGAACTCTTATTTAGCTTTTTATAGAGGCAGAAAAAAAATAAAGAAACAAGAAGATTAAATATGGTTTAAAAAAGAAAAAGCAACACATACAATCCAGTGCAATCAGTTTAGTGCACAGACTTTTACCAAATACTTATTCCAAGTTTTATGAGCTCCTACTTTTTAAGTTTTCTTGAGGGAGTTTCATGATTAGGCCTGAGATTTCTCTTCTGGATTATGCTTTGACCAAATATTTCGATCTGCCTGTGATACTACAGAGCTGGGAAATCTATCTTAAAGCTCAGGTTTAGCAAAAAATCTCCTGCAAGGTCATCTTTACACCCCTCCACTAGAAAAACTGCACATAGCAAGTACAATTAGGTACTTACAAAACTTAAGACTCTTCCAGCACAGACATTTTGGGAGAAGCCACCCTTCAAAACATTACTTTCTAAACAACGCTTTGCATCACTTCTCCTCCACTGTGGCTTTTTAAACAAGTTGCTCTCACTCCACAGCAAGTTTCCTCAGCTCAGGATTTTTATAGAGGTTATGGAAATTAATCACATGGCTTCCACTGAAAATCAGTGGGGAGGCAGATTAATTCCCTTAAGCAACCTGAAAAAAAACAAAACTCTTTGAACACTACCACCATCACCACTAGCAGAAGTAAATAGAGTCTGTTAAAGGAGGCGGCTTATCTTGCCAGTTGCTCTTGGGCTTGCCAAATACAGCCCTAACACCGCAGCAAAGCCGCTCCAGAAATCCACAACATCTTTTTGGCCATCTTCCCACTCCTGCAATCATTTTTTTTCTCATCTGATGTTATTTCCCCTCATATACAAGGATCAATGTGCAACCACTGCGAAGATCAGAAAGATTTTAGGTTCACTGTGGCTTTTCAAATGCTCAGTCTCTGCTTTGCCTGTGTGCTCTCCACTGTGCTGCAGAGGCAGAGCAGGGTACTTATCAGGGCTCAAACCTTGGCTGAAGCTAAAAACACCTCAATCAACCAAAAAACCCTGTAGTAAAATAGATACTATTCATATTTTCTGCATGCATTTCTTTATCCCAAAAAATCCCTAAAAAGTGAAACATAAAGCAGCTTTTAAAGCTATCCATATATACCTAAAGTAGGATAGCTACTTTAGAACTACTATGTCCAGTGTTATCAGGGATAAATTTTCAGCCTATTTAAGAATAAATACAATTCTGTTCGTGTAAGTACATTAGTAGAGAAAACTATGTAAACGAAAACAAGGAATGATGATCTCCTTAAGGAAGTACAAACACAATTATTAAAACTGCCTAGCTTCATTTCCAGCTATGTTATTATATAAGGTATATGCTATTTCAGAGCAGCTACTTCAAGAGTATGCAGCTCAAAGCACTTCGAAAAATGAATTCCTTTAAGGTACGTGAAGTTATTTATCCAAAGCACAGAAGATCCAAATCACCAGACATCTTCTGATAATAAATAGCTAAAGATTAAAAAAAAGTCTCTATGTACTGACAGTATTTTATATAACAAAATAAATAACTAAATAAGAGAGACTGCCCACCCTAATGCGAGCAAGTGGCATGAAGCCCCTCAGGACTGGACGGGCTCCTGGACGGTCACGAGTCAGAGCTTTGAGACTCTGCCAAATGGTATCTCAGCAGTTCTGCTACAAAAGGGGCAAGAAAAGGTTTCTTGCAGACTCTGACGACAACACCAGCCTGATCAACCTTTTCTTCGCAGCAGCCCAAGTGTCTCGCTTGTCTGTCAGTGATGGTGGCTCTCAGCAGGGAGTGGTTTATTATTCCACCAAGATGCTCCCATGAAGAGAGGGTCAGCTATGAATCACTATCATGAGAAGATTTAATTACATTTTTGCACAGACTAAAGACACTGCCTGCACACAGATGAAATTTTAAATACGGAGATGATTGATAATGTACTTTAATGCAAGGTTACTTCAGTTTTCTTTGTATTAAGCATTCTTATATTTTTCCTTTTCTTGAGTTGGCTGTTCACATTATGCAGTTACACTGTCAGATTAAGCATCTTTGTGAAAGAGGCTCAGTGTTTTTTTTTTTTTTTAATTAAAAACAGACTAGAGACATCTTTCAGCTCTCCATCTTCCTAAGAAAACATTTTAAGATAGCCTAACCACAATACATGCCCAGTTAAAAAACAAAAAAAACCCTCTGCTTCACCACAGAGCAAAAGCTATAAAATCATTTAATATCAAATACATGTACAGTATACACCAACTTATTATTGTAGTACACTTTTAAATAAAGATGTACTCTATACAAGAAGAAAATGGGAAAATAACTCACATATATTAACACATACAGTTAACAACTAAGTGTATTATTAGGCAGAACTTCCATTAAGAGCAACCTTATGGCAAATATTTTTCTTAAAACGACCAGAAGACTGTTGAAGACAATCACAAGGGTCAGAGTTATTACAGCCATTTCAATCATTGGTGAACTGTTATCCCAAATTTATCCCGCTATCAGAATACACGTTCGCCTGGCACCATGACAGCAAACTGTATGATTAATTAGCTAACATGCAGCTAGCAACAGTCAGCCAGCTAAAGATGATGCCCTGCAGAAACGGACAAAATACTACCAAATCTGAGCTATCGTCTCAAAGACGACTGTCCTTCAGTCACCCGGCTGCATACCAGTGAATTTGTGCGTATTTCAGGTCCGCTTTGCATTCACACTCTCTTTGCATTCATTCCTCACTACACTGGTGTATGTTTCTCCGTATTTGAGTTTTTAATTCTTCTCACTTTCTTGCGTAATTACAATCAACAAGTTTCCTGTAAATTCTGACACAAAAATACAACTGCACCAATCTAATAAATCATGCACACTTTAATAGCACTTAGTAAGGATTTTAAAAAAGAAGTAATAAAATGCTAGCCATTGTTAATATTGTGAATATTAATTCACAATATTCTCTGAAACAGCCAACAAGAGTAAGTTAACAGATGAGGAAACATTTGAAATGATCTGCAAATTAAGGAAGATCCTACAACAGGGTCCTCTGTGTAGCTTATTTATACTAGAGTTGTAAGATATGGAGAAGAACTTCAGCAGATGATACCTGAAGCATCTGCAAAATGCAGATCTTAAAGAGGCAGTATAAGCATACACTTTTAATCAAGCAACTAATACTAATACTAAAAGCAAGCAATGGTTCTTTTGAACACAAGAGCTTGTTGATGGAAGATGATACCTTAGACATGATCAAGTGGTTTAAATACATAGAAGTATATAAACAGATAATCTAACCGCAGTACCAGTAACCATCACCAAAAGCAGAGATGAGGGGAGAAGGATGCATGTTGCAACACATAAGCTTTACTGAGTTTGTATCCACACAGACCAGTTAATAAAAAAAAATAAATAAATAAAATAAAAAAGAAAAAGAGAAGACAGCAATTGTGGAACCAAGAAATTAGTAGAAGCAGATAATATTTTAGCTGTACCAGCAAAAATTATAATTGATTTTCTGTCAGTGGTCTTACAAGCTGCTATCTTTGCATTGAAAATAAATTTTCATTTTAAAGC
Organism: Rhea pennata; assembly: GCF_028389875.1. NCBI lineage: Eukaryota > Metazoa > Chordata > Aves > Rheiformes > Rheidae > Rhea > Rhea pennata. The sequence continues at coordinate 9,884,290 of NC_084680.1, forward strand.
ATAATCATATGTTGAAATTGTTCTACTTGGCATTTTCTAATCAGGCCAAGCATACGAGAAGACAGCTTAGATAGATTTCAGAGAACATAGTGTTGGCTGAAGTTTTAGTTGGCATTTCACAAGCGGTCTTGCCAGGCCCTCTCACAGGAGGACTGTGAATCAGTGTTTCTTTGTGTGCCTCTTGAAACCTTTTTTAAGGTATCTTGTATACATCTAATACAGAGGAAACTTTCCATAGTTGTTGTTTTTGAGTACCATTTGCTCTTTAAACAGGTTCAGTTTACCTGTGGCCTGCAAGAGCCACCATTGCTCTGGCATGTCAACAAATTCTTTTCACTTGCTTGAAAATGCTTAAGATTAGATAGCCCTATATTTTCTTACCATTTATTATGCTGTACAATCACATTGCTGAGGAAGGATTTTGTCTAAATGATGAGTAACTTTGGAAGTAGAAAGGATCATGCACAAATTTTAAATACAAAACATGTAAGTCACAAACACCTCCTTTGGTACACCAAATACTGCAGGATACCTTTAACTCATCTACCACTCACTGCCTATTTTTAGTAACTAAGAACAGAGTTTCTCAAAATTATCTACTTTCTACCTCCATAACACACACACACCCCCACCCCACCCCAAACAGGATTATTTCTAAGATGCGAATTTTCAGCAGACCTGTTTAGACAAGAAAAACACTAACTGGAGTTCTAGCTCAACTTCTTTGATGACAACCACAAGCGTAAACTTCAGCAACGGGGCTTTCCGACAAGGAAACAATACCATGCAGATTAACCCTTCAACTGTTCACATTTCAGAGATAATTTACATACCAGTTAACAATAAGGTTAATCCAGGAGACGTGATAAAAAGCAAATGGTACTCAAAAACAACAACTATGGAAAGTTTCCTCTGTATTAGATGTATACAAGATACCTTAAAAAAGGTTTCAAGAGGCACACAAAGAAACACTGATTCACAGTCCTCCTGTGAGAGGGCCTGGCAAGACCGCTTGTGAAATGCCAACTAAAACTTCAGCCAACACTATGTTCTCTGAAATCTATCTAAGCTGTCTTTTCGCATGCTTGGCCTGATTAGGGAAGTTGCCCCAAGAAAAAGAGTACTTACATTTCAACTGGAGTTGTACTTACAGCTCAGCACTACCTTTTGAAGATCCTTGCTCCTATGTTCTCAAAACTAGACTTGTTGCAATTTCCCCTGTTTTTCCCCAAGACAGATATCTCCCTTACTACTTTAGTAAAAGTAAGAAAAGGCAAAGTGGAGAAGTTCTCTTAAATCATCATCTAGGGTAACCTCAGGAGAAACCAAAAAGACTCTGCAATTGCTTCATAGAATCTAGGGTTTATTTATTTCCATTATTAAAAAAAGAATTTAGCATGAACAATGAAAATGAACCCTAGCACCATCTTCATTTCTGAAATCCCATCTACAAAAACGATACAGCTGCTTAGCTAGACAAGTTCTACCAAATGCGGGTTCTACCAATGTCCAGAGACACTTGGAATCTCCGTCCCTGGAGATTTTAAAAATTCAGCTAGGTGAACTCACAGCTGACCTGATCCAGTCTTGCTAACAGCTCTGCTCTGAATAAGAGTTTGGACGAAATGAACTCCAGAGGTCCCACCCAACTCATTCTCTAATCAGAAATCAAATATGAATCAGTTGAGAATATGAAGTACCCATCGCCACAGCAGACTTTTCCATTGACACCTACTTGACTAGAAAATTCAAAAAGTTGCAGCAGGAAGAGGATTAACACATGCGGTGCCCGAAGAACAAATACACACAAGCCTCGATCGTGAGGCTCATCTACAAAGCACATACAAATCCGCCAAAAGCAAAAGTATCACCTTTGCTGAACAACTGTCAAAATGGGAAAGCTAAAATGAAATAGACCAGTCTGCATGCGAAAAAACAGAAGCAGGTAAGCCCGAGTTTGGCATAAGGGGAGCTCAGTTTTATAGTGCTATTCTGGACAGACCTATTAGATTTTGACTTAAAATACAGCAAAACAGTAATTTTTTTTTAATGCTTTTAGAACACATTTGATTTTAATACCGAACATTCAATGTAACAATCAGCAAAAGAACTCAACAATTTAGAGATTCAAAAAGTCTCAGAAGCTGACAGAGAGTGACAGGCTCCAGCCCAGCTTGCCGTGTAATTATTTCATGTGTCTGCACTTTGTCTTCCATCACTGAAATGAACACCTAAAGGCAAGAACACAAAGGATACAGAATAATACATCACCATTCATTTATCAAAATGAATGCTGACAGTGGATAGTTAGAGCTTCCTATCAGCTCTTGCTAGTAGGAATGATATGGTCATTTATTTCTTTACAATATGTCACTCCTGGACTCTGAATTTTATAAAAAAATTAACCGTTCTTGAACAACTGGCAGTAAGAGACAGAAATCCAGACTCTTCACCTGTATGAAAGCTTCTCGGTGCTTTTTCCGATGGCTTTGTACAACCATTACTCAAATCACTCAGCTCTCCTGCACAATTCCCAAATGACGTAATTCCCATGTATGTGGGGAAATTGAGGCACAGAGTTACTGAGCAAAATAAGAGTTTACTCTCATTGCTTAATTATGTAATACGCACATATTCAAGTGCTTTTAAACATAAGCACTACAGAACGAAAATGCTGACCACTATTATACAATTATGCTGTGTGATGGATTGAAACAAAATACTACAGGCAACAAAGCAGCACACTGATCATACAAACTAGACCTAGAATGCAATCTTTATTTCACCTGATTCAAGGTGTGCAGGTAAACTTAGCAAAGATTAAACAGTGATTCACTATTTTACCACGATCTCTGTGCCAAGTAGTACCTTCCTTCATAAAATAGAACTTACAAGAACAATCTTTAATGGTACGTTTACAACACAAGAAAAACATCACTTTAATACAAAAACGTCCGCACGGACACATACCAGTCCCTCAAGTTAGAGGGCTTAATACAGGAGACCCCGGTGATGCCCTAGTGACAACACAGAGAATCCCTCAGATGCTGCGTGCAGCCACAGAAAAAAGTTAAGATTGAGGCCAACGTTAACAAGCTCTTCTCTGCCCACAGTGCATTTGTTACTCACCACGTTATGGAGAAGTAAGAGTCTAAAACACTGAGGCAAACGACAAACAAACCAAAATACTGAGGCAAATCTATCTACATCTATTTAGTGATGTGTGTTACGCTCTTGTTTTCCAAATGATGTAGACAAATAGCAAAAAGGCTGGTAAGACTCCATCAGCTAAAAAAGAGATGGCAAAGAGGAAGTGCTCCGCAAAATTAAACCACGAGGAGTGAAAATAACCAGAGAGAAGCACCTCTGTAATGTAATGAAAATCAAGCCACTTCAAAATGAAACTTCAGTTGCCCAATGTTAAAAACAGCATTCTGGAAATTGTTTCTTATAGATCTAGTGGTTGCATTTCATTTATTTCTTCTCGTGGGAGCTGGAAAAATGAGACAAGCAAAATAATCGTACCAAAATATTTCAAACTGTTACAAATGAAGATTCTGTTTAAATGAAAATTCTACCAAGCCATCAGCTAGAATCTGTTGCCGAAGCTTTTTTCATCCAACCCATCCACAGGGTTCCTTGTAAACACATGAATACCCAGAGAATGCCCTCAAGTGAAATAAAAAAGTAATAAGAGTTATTTTTAATGTCAAGTAAAGAACGCATAGCAAAGCAGTTCTGCTCTGCAACCTTCCTAGTTGGAAAGGGCACTTAACAGTCTTTCACAAGCAGAGGAGCCCAGTTGGGTGATGAGTGCTGAATATAGCTGCTGGGAGGCAGCACGGCCAAGCTCCCAGCGTGGGTTTGGGGGCCAGCTCCCGCTGTGGTCCTCAGGGAAGGCGACAGCCACTTCAGCCCTGAGGTAAATCCCCTTCTGCAGTTCGTCGCTTAGGAGAACTTTCCTTTTCTATTGAGTTACTGTCCAAACTATAAAAGACTTTCTAATCACCTGCATTTTCAGGCAGAACTTAGATAACAGTGTTTTTACTGTGATACATCTAAGACTTCCCTTCTCCTTAACAGTATGTTTGACATCCAAAAGCACATTTCATAGAATCATAGAATCAGTCAGGTTGGAAGGGACCTCTCGAGATCATCTAGTCCAACCTCCCCGCTCAGCAGGGTCACCTACAGCATGTTAGACAGGGTTGCATCCAGGCAGGCCTTGAAGATCTCCAGAGAAGGAGACTCCACAACCTCTCTGGGCAACCTGGTCCAGGGCTCCATCACTCTCTCAGTGAAGAGATTCCCCCTCATGTTCAGGTGGAACTTTCTGTGCTTCAATTTCTGCCCATCGCCTCTTGTCCTGTCACATGGGACAACTGAAAAGAGTTTTGTCCCCGTCCCCTTGATTTTCTTCCCTCCCAGTATAGCTGTTTATGTTTTTCTCATAAACACCTAAATGTTACTTAGAATCACGGGGAGGTACAAAAATGAATTCATTAATAAAGGTTATGCAATGTGTTTATATTGCATGATATTATACACTATGATTCGGCAATAATGTTGTTCTTGCTAAGCCACCAAAAATGGAAACCTTCTCCCTCTGTCTTAATTAGATTCTACTCTTTCTGCTTGTCATCCTTAACGATGGAATATACAACCAATGCACGCGGAAACATCTGCTATAATACGTTTTTTGCAATTTGCCAAGCAACAGTTCTAATTCACTCTTTTAAGAGTGATCATGCGCCGCAGTTTAACAACCTCTAAAATTCCCTACAAATATTCAAACTAAAAAAAGACATTTAAAGCAATCAAAAGATAAAAGCATAGCTTTAGTAAGAGCCTTAATATCATTAAGTTCATACAAATTTCTTCTCTTATATAGCTTGTTCTTCAATGTCCAATTAGTCCAACCACTAGTAGTGCATGTTCCATTTTTTCTGGACATAAAAACAAGCAGTTAAACGAGTATTTGCAGTCTTTAATTACACATTAAAATCTTCATCCTTAACTTACTTTTTACTGAAAGTACAGGGATTCCCTACAGTGCAATATTAGTGTTCTGCTCTGAATGCTGTAAGGGCTTTTTTTAACAGTTGGGACTGTGGAACAACTTTTAATTAATTGCCACCTTTTAATGGCGCGGTTCTCACACAAACATTACCTTTAAGGCAAACATACATCAAAGAGCCAGAAATTTGCTCTTTTACAACAGAGCCGCAATTCCCAGTAACACTAATGTTCACTAAGTGGTATACACTGCTCTCGATCTGGGCATATTTTGGAAAACACCCGTGCAGATGGAGGATGGTGTGTGGCCCAAAGTTCCCCAGGAAATGCAGCTTTTTCGCCTCCCAGCTCCTCAAGAATCGAAATAGTATATGGACTTTTTTTCCCTTTCGAATTATTGAGTGCTAAACAATTAATACCATCTAAATGAAAGAATCAGATTGCCATTATGTGTATTACGTGGAGCGTGCATCTTTAGTATTTAAGCAAAACACAAGAAATAAGACAAAGCAATGGCAGGCTCACAGTCAGGCGGCGCCGGTGGAAAGCAGACTGCCGAGTCCTGTGAAATGGGCCTGCCGTCGCTGTCACCGGCATCGCACAGTAACCTCTGCCGACATGCACCATTAAAAACAACAAAACACAGAGAAATCCAAAAAGCCACACCTCTTCAAAAGCAAGGAATTGCCTTTCATCTATATGACAAGGACCAGTTAACTATCTTGAGCTCCTTTTCAGGCCCAGAAAGAACAAAGTGACATCCACGTGCACAGCTGTTTTCTTGATAAAATTCAGCTCGAAAAAGCTTAATGATGTGCTCTGACCTCACATCAATAGGATGTGAATTCTCCCTCATAATTTGTAATATAATATGGTTCAACCATGGCGCACGCTCCCAAACTACAGAATCTGAAAGTCTCAGCTACTGAACTTGAAAAAAACAAAACAAAACAAAAAAAAAAAAAACAGAACAGTTCAAAACTGTCTTAATAAACATTTTCATTTATTATAATGGTAACTTATATCACAAATTCTCTTACTGTCATTGTGGAGTATTTTGCAATAACTAAGACATTTAGATTTCCTAAGTTTCAGTGGAGGAGAAGGATGGTTGAGAAGAAAACAAACAAAAAAAAAGTTTTACACAACTAAAATGTGCCCTAAAATACAAATTTAATACTTAATGTATTTGAAGAAACTAACATACTCATGTGACTTACTAAAATTGAAACACAGGTGTACTATTTCTTTAACAAGGTCCAGTCCCATTTACCTAAAACAATTTGTCTAGAAATAATTGTTGTCATCTTTGTTTGGCTGGCAGAAGGGAAACCTGAAAAAAAACCAAACCAACCCAAAACATAGGCTGTATCTTAAAATAACTTGAAACTACCATATTTTCAATTGCTGTTGAAATTCATTAAGATTTGAATTTTTCAGCTCTTACCTTCTTGTAACGAAGCTGTCAAAATAGCGGTTTCCAGTTTGCTCATTATTCTTTATTATATTCTACATGGATTGAATAATTCACTTGGGGACCTTGATATTCTCTGAAACAGTGATGTAGGTGGCAGTTTGAACAGGTTCATACTATTCTGTGGATCTTCTTTAAAGGAGCAAAATCCTATACAGCATTTGTATTCCCTTGAAAACACTCTAAAAGAATACATATCATGTACTAGCATATTATTAGCAGCAGTTATACTATGCCCCTCCATGAACACAATATTTAGAAAACAGTAGAAATACTAAATTCTGACATACACAGCATGGTTTTGATAATTAGATCTTTTTCCATCTCATGGGCAAATGCCCACAAAACCAGCCATTTTTTTTAATAAATTTTTTAAACACAATACTTTTCACCAGAGGTTACTAAGAACTTGTATCCTACCTAGTGGTGGGTGGGATGACATTTTGGGTCTTCTGTTCAAAATTACAGAGCTCATTATAAAGCAAGACAACAAAGTATTTAACAAAGACTTACTCTGTATAATAAAAATATCTACATGGTCAGAAAAAAAATGCAAAGACTCAGTTGGCTAGAATACTTTAGTTGAAAGGAAGTTATTCAACGAGGTAAAGTACAATATAGAAAGTCTATTTAAAACATTTTATTTAGTCTGACCAAGTGAAATACTAGTGACTTGGGTATCAAAAGATCCTTAAAGATGCACAAATAAACTCTGAACACACTAAAAATCAATATACCAGTTAAGGTTTAAATTAATCTCACTGTATGCCAATACACTGCAGTTTACACTAAAATTGCTTCACAAAACATCTGAGAAACGGATGTTCACTAATTTACTGAAAAGAAAATAGTACAACAACGTGATCCACACTGTGCTCAAGATACCGAATATTAAAATAAATGTTGTACCTACATGGTGCATGGCTGCAAGATTATTAAAGATATTCATGTAAATATTATTGTCTTACACTGTAAGGAACCAATTTTTAATCTTTTTTCTTTAAATCAAAAGGATTAATTTATGGAGCAAAAGTGCCATATATTTGAGCAATACGTTCTTTTACAGTTCCTGCTGCACTGTCTTGCAAAAGTCAAGCTAAAGAAATGCCAGGAGAAACTTAAACATGAACAGAGATATTAAATGAGCTTCTAGCACTGAAAGTTATTGGAAACTGATCTCTTCCTTATTAATACAATTCCCCATCATGTACAAAAAGATATCTCTATGTTCCAGAATGCAAACAGAGTTTTAATCTTTAATTATATTCTCAACTTCAGCCCTTCTGGAGAGAAGTATAGGTGTGGGCCTGAGGATTATTCCTTTATTACATTATCATCTCTGTGGTATTTAATGAATATTGATACTTAATACTGCCTTGCCAGTAGGGGGAAAGTAGAATTTTAGAACTGCACAAAGAACTTTCCATGACTTTTCTCAAAAAGCAAGGAAAACAGGCAGGCACTTTGTTCTTTTACTCCTGAATACTTTTAAGAACAGTCCCAAATGTTATCCTACAGCTCACAATATTGGTTAAGATTGTGCAAACATGTGCATATTAAATAACCACTCGCCATAGCCAATGTACCAGGTGTCATATTTAACTGGAACATCAAGTTCTTTGACTCAAAGGATGAATCCCTGGCTGGGATTTCAGACCTCTGTAACACAGTGAAGTCAGACTATATAAATATAACATAAACATATGGTCTTAAAATGAACGTTTATTGGCTTAAGCATGCTTTGCCATTATCTGCAGAATAATCCGACTCTTCCATAATGAAAATCCTGAACTTAGGAAGTAATTAGATGCTGTTTATAAAACAAAATGCTGAAAAAAAATCTTTCTATCAAAAACTCTTGGCAAAGGGTTCATCGGGATTTTTCATAGTGTAAAAATGATAATTTACATTAGTTAAGTTCCAAATAATTTATTCTGGCACATCTGATCACTGAGTGTATCATTTATATATACACACACCTTTCAGTTAGCAGTTAAAAACAGTAAGTTATTTTAGAACATTATATCACTATTTTATATTAAATTCTTTCCTTAAGACTTAAATTGGTGTGTCTTGAAACAAAGCTCTTAAGCAAATACAACAGAACTTTATAATGCTACTTAAAACTTGTCATTAAAACTGACAAGGTGTTAGTGCTATGAAAAAGAAACATTTTGACCACTCCTGTATTGAACCACAGCATGGTAAACACGTAGTTTGTAATATCTATAAATTTATTTTCCAAAACCGTTTGAACAGATGTCTGCCTGAGTCAGTAAATTAAACTTTTAAAGGAGGCTGCTCACTACAGCAGCTACAAAGGTTGGAGGCATTCAAGGACTTCTTTTGAATACATCTGTCTTCTCTGGAAGAAGGATGTACGAGGGGGAATGGACATTCTGTACAATAAACTCTGGAAGCTATTTTGACAAAAAATTGGCTATTAATCCAAGCACTTAAGCAGTCAGATAGATGGAAGAAGGCAGCGTCAGACTCTGCATTCTGTCAAATGACAGGTGGGGCTGGAACCGCGCTAGGTTGACCTAGTAAGTAAACCAAAATGGTCTCATGTCCACTAAGTAATTGTAGGGTGTAGCTTATATGGCTTCAGTTCAAAATAAATAGCTTTCTAAGTTCTACAGTTAACATGCTTTTTTTGATTAAGAAACTTCAGTCTGATTATATCGACAAAATATCAACTGTTCTTTGTGTCATAAAATCCTATTTAACATTTCTCTGAATGAAGAGTTTTGATTGGGGGTTTTCTAGCTAACAATCCTAATAAAATAACTTCTCACTTTCTGAAGGAAAGCAAAAAAGGCTTTGCTGGAATTTCAAAATCCACCTGAGCCCCCTAACCAAGGGGGACAGATAGGAGGATGATCTGCTTTAGTATGTGTCCAACTCTGTAGCACAGGGACACTTGTGACAATAGATTATTAATGATGTAGGACTGTTGCATGTCCAGATTTCCCAAATACTCTTTTCCAGACTGGAATTTGCCATCAAGCTCCATTCCAGGTACTACACAGTGGGCAAACCTCTATTTCTGCCAAAAGGTCTCCAACAGGAACAAGAGAAGCCTGTTTAAAGGCCCAAGTTCCAAGTTTCCTTCAAGATCACAGACAAAAACTTGAAAGCAAAAAAACCTAGAAGGGCTCACATAACAAACCAGCTCATTATCATCTTCTGCAATTGCTAACTGAAGCATTGATTAAAGTCAATTATAACTAGCGCTTATTTAGCATTTTTCATCAGTAAATGCAAATGCTTTACAAATAGAAGTATCACTTCTGCTTTACAGGTGAAGAAACTGAGACAGAAAGCCAAAGAGATCTCAGTGCTGAGTGTCACCCAGCACAGATAGCAGAAACAAAACCTAGCCCTCCGAGTTTTCGCCCAGCATGCTATCCTCAGCTGTTTGTTGATTATTTGCCTAGAGCTATATTATGGACAGCACTGTCTTTTTATTTTTAAAGGAAGAGTAGTTTTGGTCTACTCTCAGCAATAGAGATATCTCAAATTCATAGATTTCTACTCAAGCTACTAAAATATTTTCATTATCAAGTTAGGGAATACATCAGAGCACAAGAGATTTACAGGACAAGTTGAAGTGCCCTAAATAAAACAAACAAAAAAGTATTTTTACTCAATGTTCCCTACACATTGAGCCTGAAGTCAAACATGAACCAAACTTCCATTCTTTAGTGCTTTTATTTCCCCCAAACTACAAATGTCACAGCAAATGACCCTAAAAGGAAAAGAGGGCAAGAGTCTCAGTACCTAAAGTTGTGAGGAAGGTCTTGTTCTTCTTCCCAATGAAGGGAAGATAAATGAATAATCCGGCAGCACTGAGAACTCCCATGCAACAGAGCTGTCATGGTTGCAGGCTTTTCAGCTGAGATCCCTAAAATTTCCCATTAATCCTAAGAGACTCTCCCTGCGTGTGCCAATGAGTATAACTGTAAGAGCGCAAGTCAGCCTCCCGCGGTTTCTCTTCTTTCTTTTCCTCCTCATCTCTCGGTGCTCCACGGCTGTCGTTTTTCAGCTGTGCGGTGACATATGGAGCCTGTTACACTGTCAGCGGGGCGCCGCGCTGGCACGGGCTGCCTCCCTCCGGCCTGCCGCTCGTGCCGTCCCTGCTCCGCAGGCCACGGCACACGGTCACTGAGGCTTCACGGAGCCAACGGCACGAGCGGGAAATTGCTTTCAAGACAAGGTGCCAAACGAAACAATGCAATATTAACTGCATCTATTACTACGTTTCAAGAGAAAAAAAAATCGTCATTGTTTCTTGGTCGATTTTTAAAGACCAAGAGAAGCCATTCTGGTTTTCAGAAGTGTTGCCTGTATACGCTTTCCCAGCCACTGGGAAGGAACTGAGGGACTGACAGCTTTCAGCACTTCAGCAAACACCACGCAGAGAGCCTTTAACAGAAGGAAGGAAGCAGAAGCCAGATGAGAGGCATGCGAGGGAATGCATCTATTAGCGGGTACAGGGAGAGGGAAGACAGAAGGGGGGATGGAGAAAGAAAGGAGAGAATGAAGCCAGCAGTTAGTCATTTTCTCATACTGGTAACATTTGGCTAGAAATGAGATACATATCAATCCAGTATTCCTTTCTCCATCTTCAGAGCCAGTGAAAGCCAACACCAAAAAGCAAACATGAACACCAAAGGCCTCTTCAAAACTGAGATACAGCAAAATCTGTCAAGAGATGCCACCTGACGCTTTATAGCCGGTCTCAATTCAGCAATTCTCAAAAGCCTTCAGACAAGAACAGCGAGAAAAGGAAGATTATACTGATAGTAGTTGTGTAGGACAGAGATCTTTCAGTTAAAAAAAAAGATATATATATATATATATATATATACACACACACACACTTCTTATTCAAAATTGCTGCTGATGTTTCAAATAGCTACTGATAATAAACTACAGCTTCTCACTTCCAAAGTGCCTACCCCCCACCCCAAAAAGAAAAATACCAGCCTGAGCCTCCAGAATGTCCTGAGAAAGAATGGAAGGTGAACGACTATCCATAGCAAATGTTACTTATACTGTTTCTTAAAAAAACAGCAGGGGTGGGGAGGAATATTTAAATTATTCAGTAACATTCTATCTTACCCTACCGGGAACAATTGGTATTGGTTTAAGACATGCTTAAATACCAAAGTATCCATATGTAGAATCTGCAAAAAAAACGTTTTTAGAAGTATCTTAGCCCAAATCATCATCTATGTTACTTCCTGAACAGAAGTGTGTTTCCTGCATTTCTTTGCTGGCTGAAAAGGATTACTGCAGTGGTGCTATTTGCCCCAATTTGCTATTCTAAAACAACATTTTGGTTCACAAAGAGTTTCATCTACTTATATTTAAGAACAGTTTCAGGTGATATAGCTGCTCTGAATAGCATTTAATGGATACTTGATTTATAATACACTGTTACTCAAACCAAAGACTCACCATGGAACTTAACACTTCTGATAACACAAATCAAAATAAAAAAAGATGAAGAAATATTTATCCCTTCCTCAAAAATTAATCAATAAAGTTAAAAAACACCCCTCATGCTGAATTGCCATAGGAAAGTTAATACTGAAGTAGAAAGATTCATCTTACTTCCTAAAATGCCCTTTCAAGGTGATATATAGTTCTGTACCTGGATGTTTTTTTCCTTTTGCATAAAGAATTAAAAAAAAGAAGAGCGATTCTTCGTTATTTGCATGAAACTACAGCACAACTGAGATATTAAAATCCATTTGCCATACTTTTTTTTTTTAATACTTTCCATTAGTCTGTTTTCATAAGTCTTTTCATAATCTGCTACTGTCTTGTGTTGGAGACATCATACAGAGCTCAAAAGGTATTTGATTTGACTTGATATAACTATTACTCTCTTTCAAAGACACACCAAGATAATGAGTAATGACAAAAATGGAAAGGTCAAAGGGAAGATAGAGAGGCAGAAACCAGGGATTTTATCAGTCCAGCTGGGTATAAGAACAGTTTCCCTGTGAATAATGCTGACATTAGCAATGAGATGTTGAACGTTAATATAAAGACTAGCTAAGTTTAGTCAGCACGCTAAAGCTTCATTCTATCTACAAATTCTAGGTAAATGCACCACTGAATGAAATGGAAAAGTCATCTACAAATAAAAAGATATACACAAAACTTTTAAATGTGTATATTACATATCCCCATATTTATACAGATGCAACTCTTCAGAAAAGTTTTAAATTTGACATAGAATATATAGGAACAGACGTTTCTACGCAAAAAAAAAAAAAAAAAAATAGGAGGCTAACTCTTTCTCTCTCATATGTATTTCTAACAATTGGAGATGTCATGATAAAAAATATTTTAAGAACTCTGAATAAAAACTCTGACAACTGGTACTACAACACTCTAGTTATGGACTTCAATTAGAAAATTCCATTTAAGCTCCAAATAAACTTGACACTCCAACAAAGAAAAAAAAGTTACATTAATTAGCCAACGTTTGTCATAATTTACTACTGCAGCTTCCCAGAACAATATTGGGTTTCCAAACCTGTGGTTCGGCTAGAGCTGCCCTTCTAATTATTCTTATTCTAGCAACATATTGGTAAATGATGGAGCATTTTACGATTCTTGAATTAGTAGCTTTTTGAAGTTAATAGCTCTGTTGACTGTGATCTGATCTCATTTTGGAAGAGTCCAGAATTCCTCTGGTCCTTCATCAGCTTAGGCCTGTGGACTGTAGTGACACCAGGGACTTTTATTATTACAGCTATGAAGTTTTGGGTAGCAGTCTTTATACATCAATGACTCTCATTCTATGAAAAAAGCTTGCAGTGTCCACAAACTGCAAGGATGTTTGATACAATGAATAATTACCTAGAGCTTCATTTTCTACATAACAACTTTTTTCTTATATGTAACTATTTTAAGCATTTTATAAATTAATAAACTTAGTTGTGGGCGTCTGTTTTTGGCATCAGTACACAGACTGCCTAAAGCATTGATAGCCTGTGTCCTTAAACAGTTTCTAAGTGTCCTTATAATTGCTTGTCACCTGTAAAAGAGGTTTAGATCCAATACAAAATTAACATATGGTGAACAGATGGACTCAGAACAGACATTTGTCAGGGAAGTACTCACACCAAAGACTTTTTGGCTTCAGCCTTTTAGAACCTTCAAAAAAGTCCTACTTGAAGCTTCAAGTCATACTAATGAAGAAAACATCTTGCCTCAATGACAACCGCATGTTGCAAAAGCTTACACAGCCACCTGCAAAGAAGAATCCTTGCAACTTTTTTGTTGTCAGAATCCCTTCATAAAAAGAAAAAACAAAATACTGTTTCTATATCCTACTCCACAGGCCCAAACAACCTGAACTATTCATCTTTACAAAATAAAAATGCAAAAGTTATTACTGATTTTTTAAAAATTAAATAATTAAAATATAAAGTTCAAGAAAATTTTCCCTGTGATACAAACTCTTCAAAATATTCCATTACTTACTGAGGAGGTAAGACAAGAGTTGTCGGCTGAGCTTTGGGTCTGCGTTTTGCAGATACTCCCATCTGGTTGGCCGAACGTTTCAAAGACTGCTGATTCAAAAGGCCAGATGCTAGCCCCGCATGGTACTGCAACTAGATAATAAAAAACATATACATTAAAATACTCCCCCCTGCAGTATTCGTGCACACCTCTACCATCTGTACACATACAGTCGATTAAAATGACAGTCAGACAGTTAATGTATGGTATTTCATATATTGCTTGGATGGGAGATGATACCAACCAATACATACAGAAGAGTCTGCTGCAAAACAGAAATCAAATGGAAGTTATGCCACAGGGCAAATAAGATGAATCAAAAATACTTCAAGTCATTAATTCTCCCGAAACCTGGATTTGTTTTCACATGTTAAGACTGCTTCCCCACTCTGAGGATCAAGCTTTCTCATTTTCTTTTGTTATTGACAAGTTACCACACTGGTCTTACAAGAGGCCTCCTCATTAAAAGGGCTCATAGCCAACACCATATCCAGGGAAGAGTAAGGCTGGAAGATGAGAGGAAGAAACATGCAACTCCTTCACGCCGTAAGCAGACTTTCTAGAAATAATTCTCATCTTTTTTATCAAACATAAAAATGCAAACATTCACAAAAAGGATTCTGGCACTTTATAAAGAAAACCCTAGGTCTTTAAAATAGCTGCTAGCACATCGCTCACAGAATCACTAAGGTTGGAAGGGACCTCTGGAGATCATCTAGTCCAAACTTCCTGCTCAAGCAGGGTCACCTTGAAAATGTTAGACAGGGTTGCATCCAGGCGGGCTCTGAATATCTCCAGAGAAGGAGACTCCACCTCCTCTCTGGGGAACCTGCTCAAAAGTGCTGTAACTGAAAGATTCACATTCAGTGGCTTTCTCCTCTACTGTTTTATTTTCCTTACTAATTTCTGAAGGACACATATGAAGCTGTGAGATTTTGAGTGCATTCTCACTGCCTACCTGTAGATTTAAGAACTGCCACAATGCTGTGTCTGCCCTGAAACCAATGTCAAGTGCAACAAGTTACAAGTTCACCAAGTTCACCTCTAAACAGCTTTAATCCACTTTCTTAGTTCCCCCTTTTGAAGAGGAGGAAGAAGAAAAAGAAAAAAAGCTCAAGATTCAGTGTTAAACAAATGCAGTTCTTTTTATTACTCTACTGCCACATCAATGTTTTCATTAAAACCTCTAAAGATTTGTTCTAGAAAAGGTTAACGGCTTTACAAGTTAACAAAACTAATCCCATGACCCCTATATAGAAAAGGTTGCAGTTAGGAAACTAGGAATTACAAACGTTCAGAAAAATAAAGTGGTCTCACACAAACTTATTCCACCAAGGACTCACTGAAAACAAGGGCAACAAAGCCAGGCAAAGCGATCTGCCCCCAAATGGCTATAAAAATGAGTGAAGCTATCCAGCAAGCCAACCTAACTCAAACGTCAATGTTCACAGCACCCGCAAGGCTTAACGGGCTCCCGATTTACTTGGCTGCTTCGCCATGTGCCCGGGGCAGTGGCACGGCGTGCAGACGCAGAGCGCTCTTAGCGAGAGCGGAGCCGCGTGCGGCCGGGGAGGACAGGGGGAAGTAACAGCTCCTTTTTGACCAAGGAATTTTGCTCAGATTTGTTTTTCTCCTACAGATTTCTGAAATGAAAAAAAAATACATAAAAAAAATCAATAGGTGCAATGGACAGCGCGTGTTTGGAAGGCAATGTTTCAAAGTGTCAGGAGCTTAGTTTTCAATCTTTGCTACCAGAATTTGCAGCGAGTACAATATGCAGTGACTTTTAGGGAATTAAAAGGAAAGTCTGCTTTGGCAGAAGACCCCTGTGACTCCAGGAACGTGCCTTTCCCTTTTCTTTTTGGCCGCTTATTCAGGGCAGCAGCCATTCAGCCATTTTGTGCTGGTGACCTAGTTATGACACGTATTTCAGATAAATACCACCATTTAGCCACTTGCTCAACGGCAGAGATAATCACAGGCACTAATCACAGACAACATCTGAACGTAATCTTTTAAAAACATTTCATAACCTCCTGACCAGTCTGACATTTAGTGGTCAGGCACAACAAAAAATAGGAATTAAAACTAAATATATTTTAAAAGAACAATTCTGTCCTTGAAGGTTGATTCCCAGTGGTTAATCTGTTTTTATTAATTATAAGTATTTATACATAATCTACCACGCTTCCAGGAATGCAGATCCAACTGTCAAAATCTATAGGGCCCATTAAATATTTAACCAAACCATCTTTGTAATGGGATAAAAGGTCAAAGTTAATAAAACAGACAGGCAGCTTCTATCCAACTTTATTCATACATCATTAAAGTATCACATACCATATCCATAAAATGCTTTTTTGGGGGAGAGGCTGGAGGGGGGGAGGGAAGAGAAGAGAATTGGGGATGTTAGCTAAAGATTTGGAATTTTTTTCTTAATCATTTATTCTGAGGAGCAGAAATAGGAACAAAAATACTTCCAGAGCAGCACTAGTAGTATCAAAAATAGAGCCATAAGATTCAAGGGTACTGATAGATAATAAGCAGTGCATATAGCTCATTCTTCCACTTGCAAAATAACACACTCATCTGCTAGCATCAGCCATGACAGTAGATCTTGGCTAAAAACATACCAAACTATCACCTCATAAAATTTTTTGCTTACCCACAAAAGGACACTATTTTCAACCCTTTTATCTTCAGCTCAGGGATATTTGCACTGCCAAAGGACAGGCTGGGTACTGAAAAGCTCACGGGGAGACCAGCGAAGCTGAAAGGAGCTCCTGGGAGACAAATCCTTAGCAGGGTTACTAAACACCTAGATCCCACTTCTGGCTCAAGAAGTCCCTACGCTGGAGGCTGCCGACGGCTGGAAGAAGGCTAGGGAGAATATTGTGCATGCCCATCTCGGTTTTCTAGTTTTCCATTGCCATCTCTTCACAGCCACTGCTGGCCATCAGATACTGGGCTAGATGAGCCATTGGTCTGATCCGGTCAAGCTGTTCTTACAAGTAATGGACCCAAAGCAGCCAAACACCGGGCACCCGATGCTTCCTGCGGGATACTCACAACACGCTACTGGCTTCCAAACTGATCAACAGCAACAGCTTTATCCATAAAATACACTAAATACTTACTGAACTTGAATATTAGTACACTACATAGCATTGTAAATCACTTCTTTATCAGCCACTAAGGAATCCCCCATCACTTAGAGACTTCATTACAGCAAGACATCCATGTGTTTCAGCTGTGGGGAATTCTACCCGCTTTGTGAGAAGCTAAGCTCTTTGCTTCCTAATGAAACACTCCTCTGTAAAACTTCAACAAGATTGATCCTTTTCCCCCCAATACATGCAGATGAAACATAAAATCTTTTTCAGAAAACGAAGAAATAAAAAACAAGAAAATCAATTTATAACACTCAGCAGCCAGGATATACACCAGTGCCAACCTGTACTGTTTTATGATGAATCTCATGATAGCTGATATTTTTCTTAAGACTGGAGAGGAGATCCACACATCAAGTAGATGTGTGAATTTCACATTTTAAAATCAAAGACAACTCTAGTTCTCACAGATGTAGGAAAATTACTGAAAATAACATCTGAATATATACAAAAGCTTTACCTGAAGGTAAATAAAAACAGAATTCATTACTCTTATTTTTCATTATTTTTGAGATTCATGATTTTTCTACATTTGCTAGTGATGACATAGTCTGTATTTTCGAGAAAGGATCATTGCTAATGTTTTCCAGGTGCCAAAATCTACATTTTCATGCTTTACCTGAGTACATGAAAATTAAATTCATTTAATAATGCTTCTGAAACTTCCTCATAACGTGAATTTTATTGCAATAAACCACTTTGATGCTCCTTTTATTTTCAGTAGTAGGAGGGCAACTTGTTTATTCACATAAAGTATCTTTGACTTTTGCATGAACAATCGAAATAGCGAAGTAGTATTAGATGAACACAGTCTGGATTGAGTTCCATAAGTGTTAAGATTTAATGAAAGTTATTGTATGCCTTCTATTTATTCTATCCTGATGACAGTCTTTCCACAACAAAGCAATCCATCCCCACAGTGCACACACGCCCACCCCTAAATCACGTTATTTGCTACGGATGAACATTACACTTTGGAATAGTCTGTTTCCTAATCAGTAGCATTAAGACTCCTTCCTTCAACAGGAGCACACCGACATCAACTTGACAGATTATATTTTAGCCAACAGGATTACCGTACAATGTATTATGAAGCTACATACATGTACTAAATAAATGCTAATTTAAACCTTTTTAGATTAAAGCTTCTTCATTAGACTCATGCTAGGTCTAAAGGTCTTTTGTTAGCATAATTCATGCATTGGAGATTTTACATGTGCTGACTGCTGACCAAACAAGTCATTACACTCCACTTACTTACACCACCATTTAAATTTGTGGAGGAATGACGGGGGTGGGAGGGAGAAAAATCACTTGAAGCATTTGATCATGTCAACTCACACCTGCACATTACATTTACATATTATTTTAATCTTTTAAAGCATCGATCAGTTCACTTTAAAAAGTGAAATCAGAAGATGTTTTTGACCACATTATTCTGCAGCAATATTTTTTTCCAAGAACATTTTCATCTAAATATTATAGACCATTATAAACAAACAGAAAGAGGTTTTCTCTGAGACAGGTAACAAAATAAATGTTTATTTCCATTTCTTAGCAAAATGCAGTGTTACAGAAGTGGCTGACAGATACTTCTCCACCATGGAATTTTCCAGGTTCACTATGATACTGGCAAATACATGCACATTTGCCTTCTTTTAAGATGCACAGTATTGTGCACCTCATCATTAAATTATTTCTCCCTTTCAGCTAACAAGGGATTCATCTATTATGATAAAACTCTGGTATTTCTTTTGAAAAGAGCAACGAGCAAGTAAGCAGGGCACTCCCCCAGTTTCATCTCTGCAGACTAAAGTAGGCAAGAGAGAAAAATTACACTACTTAATTGATATTTTTTTTACACTTGTCTCAGATAATGAGGCCAGTTTGGAAATTCTCTTTTTTCTAAACAATGTTTGATCATTTTAGGGTAGCTGAATTCTTGACTTGGCTAAAACTGCATCAATAAACCAAAAGAGCAGAGTCTCCAATTTATTCACTTATTGGTTTTCCTCTTGTGCAGCTGGGTTGCAGGCTTTTCAATTAACAGGAAAGCTAGACATTGTGCCTTTGCTCTAGTTCACAGTTAGGCCACTTTGTTCTATTATTTTAAACATTTATTCCCCAAAATGCTTCCCAGTTTAGTAGATTACCTAAGCAACAAATATCCATCCACGACAGTAAAAAAGGATAGCCCCAGTTCAGTCTTTTTTTAAATCCTTATACAAAAGTTATTGCCTCTTTTCCTGAACTCCCTGCCCTAACTAAGCTGTGGCACTAATGAGCTCACATTTCTGTTAAAAGCCTTTCGCATGCAACTGCTCTCGTTTGCATTGCACTCAGAGTTAGAGCTTCACCACCTCGCTCTGATCAATAAACCAGGAGGTAGGGCGTGTTCCGAGGAAACCCACCTACGTATACTCCTGCACAAACAACCTTGCTTTTCCCTGCCATCTCTCCTCCCATCCCAGGGCTGGAGCACTGAAAAACAAGTTTAGATATGCACATACATAAAAATGTTTATTTTTAAGATACAATAGTACCAAAGTATTGATACATTTCTCCATCTGTTTCTTCTCATGTCTTATCCTCACTACTCATTCTGTCCCATCATCTCTGAATTCAGATTTTTGCTGAGAATGTTGTTTTAATTAGTGTGAGATTTCAGCCTTAAAGTTTTTGTCCCTTATTTTTCTTCTAAAAACACATTGACATTCTGCTGATGAATGACTGCATCAATATTCCTCGTAGATCTTTGGCTTTTTGCCATGCAGAAGACGGCAAATCCAGTCACTTTCTTGAAGGAGCTGGTCAAAACCTCAGCGACAGCATCTTGCTCCCAATAAAATCAGCTGCACTGTCCAAAGTCTCCACAAAAGCCACTGTTGCTCCTCCAACTTTTTCCAGAGTGTTTTGGAATCCATTTAGCAGTTAGACTAGTGACATAGCTAAAATCTGGGGATAAAATCAACACAAAGTGACACTATAAAGCCAACAGGGTGTAAGATTCAAAGAAATCTAAAACTGGAAATGAACAAACAAGGCAGAGTAATCATAACATGGGGCTCTACACTACCTCATTTCCTTCTTCAGAAGTATAATCACGTTTTATGCTTAAATTGTTTATGAACATTTTTGAGAGTTCTGAAGGGTCTGGGAAGCACTCCTGAAATATAACAAAATGGAAAGAAACAACCATTTAATTGGTTATGCAACTACAACCCAGACACCTAAGACTCACAAGGAGTAAAATTACTACATTGCTTTCTGTATCTAAATTACAGAATAAAAACACGTGCAGTAACGAACAGTAGTATTTTCAAGTAATTTTGGCTTAAAGGGTAGTAGTATGCACACAGGTCATCAAACCCACTAACGTGAAAACAGTCTTAGTATCACTGTATGTTACGTATTCACACTTGTGTGTTGCACTTAATGATCCCATTAAAGCCTAAAGACCTGAAAAGTTTATTTGACAAAAAAAAATCTAGATTTCTTTTGACAAGGGGATTCTCCTTGCATAGGGTAAATATTCTGTAACAGGGAGAAGTCATCATTAAAACTCCACATTGAATAAGGACACAATTAGTATCTTTCCCCAGTGCTGCTGTGCTGCCTTAAAAAGCTACTGGAATTTCAAATTGAAGACACTGTTCTCATGCTAAAATAATTATTTTCTAAAGCCCTAGACTAAATCTTTGGTGTCAGAAGCTCAGGTGGCAGCTATGTCAAAATCAAGACTGGCCTGCTGCCTTGGTAACAGTAGATGCTCGGGTTCTTAAACAAGAAATTTGAAGAAACTTTAAAACTGGGTGCTAGAAAAAAGGGCTCAAATAAGCTATAAATATACACACTTTGAATTGTGTAGCAATGTGCCATGATTTGCAGTGCTGTGGTTAGGCTTCACCGCTATAAAAAATAAACTACCTTACACAGGAATAAAGCATTGAATACTCTTTTCAATAAAAAGCCTACAACAAGGTGCAGCTTATGCAAACCCAACTAGTCCAGTTCCACAAAGAGGCAGAGAGGAGAAAGGGTTAGAGAACAAGAGAGGGAAACCTGTTAGTGGATGCAGCAAATTAGCATTAATGACTCTGGCTGGTATTCATCTTGCTAATATATGTTTTCTAATTCATTAAATTTAATTATTTTAACTTCTGCCTTTCCTTAGCTCCGGTCGCTCTCACAATCATTAAAATGCACTATACACACCTGGACTAGCAAATACACATACTAACTGTCAGAAAAAGCTATTAGTCTAACAATTCCTGCCAACATACCAAGACAAGGCTTTATTCAACCTCTCATGGCCTTCCTGAAGAGGAAGTCCTACCTTCAGAGTTGAACTCAAGCATACAGTTTACCCAAATATTGATGTGTCATGGACAGACCGATGCACTCTGCAAAGCTACACCAGGCGTCACTGCTTTCCTCTACCAGAGGTTACCACACTGCTGTGCCAGCAGAAGAGGTTCAAGAATAATGTTTAAACTAGTTTCGTTGAGTTTGCCAAATCAGGAGAGAGGCTTCTTCCTTAAATAGTTCCTTTTGCTACTACACAGAAGGGGGTGGGGGGAAGTCACATCTCCTGAATTTTTTGCTCGGTTGTTTTCTTCATTCTTAGCTCTCTAAGCATGAGCTCGTCTTTCCTTGCATCTCGTAGGCACCACGAAGCAGTGCTGCTGGGAATGCTAATTTCCAGCTGGCTAGCAATGACAACCAATAATAGCTTTAAGCAGTATAGTTAGATCTGGAATAGAATATATGTGGCCTATTTCTTTATATGAACATTTTTACTACAGCACAAGAATGTTCCTCATCAGATTAATTCACACCGCTACCCACAGAAGATGTAAATACAAAAATAAGAGCAATCAACACAAGTCACTGTTATATGCACTCAAAGAAAGTGGCTTAAATTCTCACCTTCCCTTGTAGCAACCCAGATTTTAGTACAGACCAACCCCAGAATCACCACGGGTGGTTGGAAGTTATAGACCAGCTGCCTGCTGGAGGATGAGTGCTGAAAAGAAATGCATGGTTTCCCCCTTCACAACATGCCATATTCGGCACTGACTGGCCTTCTCTAGAATCCCGCTGGGAAGAGGCGACCAGAAGCAGTGTATTTGCAAGCAGAACTCTGAAATGCAACAGTCAACAAAAACTGAAACTGCTTTTTGCCACAGGGTAATTACAAACAGTTTTTGTTTTCATTCCACTCAATGTTTCTATGCTCAAAATTAATGATACATATTTGAATTCTGGTTTTCAACTTCACAACAATTCATTAGCAGCGGTGAGCTCCTCAATCTGAAGATTCACTGAAGCACTTGTCCAGCTAATACTGTCTAGCTAATAATGTATAATAATACAATATTACACATTAACCAAAAACTGTAAATTAACACTCAGTCTTCTTTTTAAACCTCTCAGAATATAATTTTATGGTATGCAAGAGGACCTTTCAGGAATTTTGCCTGAAATAACACTGAACTTAAGAAAAAATAGCATGCTGCATTTCATTACAAGATTTATGTAAGAAGTTGGATAATCATAAATCAGCAAACCTTGTCATTTGTACACGAGGTAGGGAAATCATTTTAATTCATGTTGCTGGAGACTAAAATTTATTTTACTACACCAGTTTACGCAACGCACTATTAACAGCAGCAACATATGGCCAAACTTCATTTAAATAAATAAATAAACCAACCACCTTTAGAGCATTTGAATGCCTCTACTTTTAGATGACCAACCTGAAATGCCTAGAAAAACCCACTTTTTTCCTTCTTACCTTTTAAAAAAGTTCAAGTTAGACATTCAAAAAACAAATGGACATTTATAAAGATCTTAGCCAAATTATTTCTTTAGACTTCAAAGAGTTAAGTTATGAATGTTTTTAGGAAGGAAGACAGACTATCAGGTTTGATTGATAAAAGTGTAGCTTTTAACTAACATTGAAAAAAAGCGAAGACTGGCAACATTTTTCCCAGAATAATATGCTTCCTCTGCTTTTTTTCAGCACACTGCACATAAATCAAAGAAATGCTAAAGATGCCCATACATCACAGGCTGGCATTTCTAAACTATTTAGAAAATCTGTAATAGTCAAGAGGATGGAATAAATAGAAGAGTGACCAGCAAAGTTACTGAAAGAGAAAAGGCTGTTATACCATCCTGGCAGGCTTAAAATTGGAGATAAGTCTTAACTGTAGAATTTAAAATACTAAATAGATCCAGTCCTGATAATTTAGGGTTACCAAAAGCAAACAAGAAAATTTTTATTAGCCAATATAGCGGTAAGGTGGATTTGAGCAACATGCTTGTTCCAAGATGAAGCGCACAGCTCTGAAAACAGAGAAAGCAAATGCTCTAATAAAGTTTGGAGTATAAGCAAAAGCAAAGCATACATTATATCTGCAAACAGACTGCAGGCCCCAATCAGTAACTCTGATCTGGTGCGCAGCTGCATATCTATCAAATTTTCATATCCCAACATCTAAGCACACAAGACTTGCACAGATGAGCTTTTCCTCACGAACTTTAACAAATGAGAATCTCATCTCCTCTTCTGAAAGGAAAGGCACAGCTTACGAAGAGTTTATCTGCCCATCTGTTGAAGATGTCACACTCAGACTAGAGAGTGCAAAAAAGCACAGAGTTGTTTTACAACCAAATCCAAAACTTACTGTAGTCTGAACTAGTGTAAAAGCCATATGCTTTGCAAAAACACCTCTTTTGCTACACATATTTTTTACCACAGCACAAAGAGTAACAGTTCTAAAGCTGCTATAATCTTTATATCTGAAAATAGATCACATACTCTTATTCTCATTTGCCACACTCGGGTAGGCTAACTGAACAGAAACCAGTAAAACAAGGAAATACTACACCGTGCATTGAAAGCTAAGAAAGACACAACTCCATTACGAGAAGTAACCAGCACTTTACAGGTAAAGAAGCAGCTCAGACACCATGAGAACAGAACAGCAGGATACACTCTGCAGAAACATTTGGTAGAAGGGAACATGAAGCATTTTTACAGTTTTATCTGTCACCATTTAAGACTTTCTGTAGGAATATTTTAGACAAAGCCAAGGGCACCTCAGAAGGATCTTTAGGAGTGAAACAAATGGAATATAATTCATATTATTTTCATTGGCGCTTATAATGATATTGTAATTAACTCAATTACATCACAGAATTAAAAGCCTTTAAAATGCTCCCAGTCATTCATTACAGGTCTAATTAAAAATCTCATTTGGTGCTTAGCCAGCAACAAATATGAAACAAGTTGCTAATTACCCATATCTAAGTATATATGTATTATCTTTAACATACTGTCCGTTTCCACATCCACTAGTCAATGAGCAACATCAGGATTTTTTTAAAAAATAATATAGTAAAGATGAAAAGAAAAATGGTCAAGGTACTACTTTTATTTAGAAGCCTCAACACTTGCAACTGCATATCCACTTATTGCGGCTAGCCAGTTTATTTCTAGTTTTAATGCAATAGTTAAAGGCTTCTACAATAGCAGATGCCTTTCCTCCCACACATCAATTAATTTGCAAATGCACTCAGGTTGTAGAAATAATGAAGTGCTGAATGCTTTTCTATTGGCAAGTTTTGCTATCAGGAGGTGGATGCTGTAGGCGAGGTGCTAAAATGTGCTGCTGCTACGTGTATGCCAAAGGAAAGATATGCCACATGAAACTTGGTCGACAGCTAACAGTGCACATCAATTATTTCATTTACCCCTCTCCCACTGCCACCGAAAGGAAGAAATGCTCTCCAGAAAGCTTTTTATTTATCTAGGTATTTATAACACATCCTTTACAATGATATCTGAGCTTTGTGCTGACCCAAGAATAACTTCTGATTTGAAGACTAACACGCAGGAAGACAATAGTAGTATTTTGTCCATATATTGTTATACATGCTAAAAAAGTTACATTAAAATTCGTTAAGGTTACAAATCAAGCATTCGATACGTAGGAAATGCATGAATTCATATTTCCCAGGCAATGTTAAATCAGTCTCCTTGTGCTGAGGACTCAGACTTAAGCCATACACTCTTTCCAGTGAACCTTGACTTACCAGGGGGCAGGATCACATAGCTGGAACATTCAGCACCTATTTGCGTGCGCAGAACGTTATTTACAATACTTAACAATTCCCACATTTATCACCTCAGATTTTTCCTCTGTGATACTCTCTATCTTCCTTCTTTACAAATATTACTAAATTTATCTACAGAGTTCTTATTCCACTCATCTTAGGTGTCGATCTGAGGAAGCTCACATTTTTAACACCACTAAATATTTTATAGTACTTACTATATTTAGAGCAGAGCTCCTATAGGCATTAATTGTAGTCAGATGCTCAGCAATTCTTCACTGCAGTCCAAAGAGACTTTATGCTGGGTCATGAGCAAGGTTTGAATCTTTACCTCCACTTCTACTGCTTGAGATAAAGGTATAGTTGGTAGCAGTACACTTTTCTTCTTCTCAATCAGGCATTAATTGGAATTGAAACACAATTTGCCAGTTTCGTGCTGAAAATAAGTTAAAACTGAGTTTCAGAACTTTCAAATTAAACTCTAAGCTCTGGAGAACCACGTGTTCTCATGGACACAGGCCGTTCTCATTTTGAGTCCTCAACTTTGAGAGCATGTAGTTAGTGAACATGCCATGGGGGAAAAAAGGGTTATGTCATAGTTAAGACCCTGGGCAGTTGAATTCCATCCTTTAGGCGTTTTTCTAGGAAATATTAGTCAGTCCAAAAGAACCTTTATGAACCTTATCATTTAGTCTGGCCTCCCACCTAATGCAAGTTACTTCTGTCTTCAGAATTTAGCAATAGTATATAATTAAAAAAAAAAAAAAAAAAAAAAAGATGCACACATGCTCATCATCAGTCTTCCAAGCAAGGCAAATGTGTATTCCTGCACTAAATTCACTCCCTTCTCTTCCCAGTAAAGATAATACAGAATAATCAACACATCCACTATTTTTAATTTTATAAGCAAAATAAATTGAACTGGTTTGACCATACAGAAGAATTTTAGGCACTCAAATGCTTTTGATCAGTTCTCACACATCTCAAATGGGAAATTCAAAATTAATGGGCACCTGGATAAATGATCACAAAGTAGTAAAAGCAATTAAAATGACGCTTAAAACCATTTTAAGCTGTAATAAGCAAAATGGCATTAGTATACGCACTAATACAGGTAAGGAAATTTGTTGTTAAAAATGCATGATTTTCTGTTTTTTTTAAGCATGTAATTTTCAGGCTGACCTTGTCTCTTTTAAATTTTTATAGCATCTTCAGTTCCAATTTGAGATTTTCTTATGGGGTAGGCAAAGCTTCTCATGTTCTGTATTAAATGCAAGACACTTTCTTGGCATGATCTGCAGTATTAATAATACAACAGTAACAATTTCTGGAGCAGCAATGTAGCATCAGTGCATGCATATCCACATGAATGGAAATTTAACCACGTATATCATGGAAATCTTTAATACATTACAGAAAAAAAGCAAGTGTAAGGTAGCTCAAACATTATTTGAGATTTCCTCTTGCCATATAAACACATGACCTTGCCATCTTTCACAAGGTAACACCATTGTATCTGATACAAGCAAACATATGCTTCTCTTTACTGGATTCAAAATAGGAATAGAGGGGAAAGAGAATGATACTCAGGGCCAAACCCAAGTTTCTGAAGCCTAGACTTGCAGCTGTCACCGTATTCAGCACAAAATGTCCCCACCCACACAAGCCCTAGAATACTCATGTAATTGCCACAATATAATTTGAAATGCTACTTTTTGGAAACAATAAACACTACAAATTCTTTATTTAGCTAGAATTTTGCTCTGATCTTATCAGGAGAGTTTTAACTTTGAGACTGAGCCATTTTTAAGTTGCTGTGGGACACAGTTAAAACCACAGGAAAACCTAAATGATTTGTTTTTCTGGATTTCAGAAGAAACTGATGCACGTGTGAATTCTCATGCATCAGCTGTCTTACAGGCGCTCTTCGAGAGCCCAATTACCACTTAAAACGTCTCCCAGCTAAGCCACATAATTCGGCTCCTCATCAAAATCCCCAGCAGAACCAATCCCACAGGGGATGGCAGGATCTGTCCTCATGGTACCTCATGCCATGGTGGAGACTGCCCAGTCCGACACTCCCCACTTCCATATCTCACAAGCTCACTGGAACAGCCATGGTGCCTTGAGAGATTTCAGATGCTACAGAGATTCAACTAGGGTCAGCTAGACCCTTCAGCTTGATTTCAGGTATCCGATATGGTATTTGAAATACACAGAGGAGAAAGTGTTGTCCTTGCTTTCCAATTCATTTTACGGTATATTATCAAAACCACCCTTCTATCCTGGGCTGGAAAACACGAAGAAATCTGGCTGACTGGGAGGAACTGCCCTGCCTTCCCTTCCCAAATGATACATTGTACCACAACTTCAACTAGCGCCTTAGCATGAGCTGGTAGCCATCCATTTATATAGGCAACAGAGCTAAACTAATCAAAGCGTTCCAGGGAAACCACCATGCATCCAATAAATCAAAGAGCGGTCTGCTGTCCTCCAAAATTTGCTGTTCCTGAAAAGCCACAAAATGCTGTTCACTATATTGGGGGGGGGGTACTCATTATTTTCTTCCTCCTCCTCAAAAAACAAACCAACCCCCTCCCTCCTAACAATACTGAACTGCTCAGGAGCAAACACCTCATGCAGCTAAGCTCACAACACTGCTCACCGGCGGCTATGGTAAGTGCAAAACATTGGAAAAACATTGGAAGAGGTTAGCTTAGCCTGAACAGTGAAGTGAGAAGATAAAAGCACACAGTATGTACAAGAAAAATAAATCACGTCTTTTAGTCTTCAAGCATGCTCTAGTACACTTATGTTTAGGAACAGGCACAAGCTGATGAATTCAGTATTAAGTTTTTCAAAAGTATCCCAAACTCTTCAGCAGTGCACACACTTATACAGTCTAAAAGGATCTTTCATCAAAGATCATATAGATCTGTATGAGACCTTGTAGTCAAACTAGTATACATTTAAGATGACTAGGGAAAAAAAACTATACAAAATACTGTGGGTTTTTTGTTTTGTCCTGTTTTTAATAAAAAAACCAAACCATGAATTTTAAACTTCTCACTTCTCTTACTTCTCTAGCCTTTTGTTAGTGAGGACTCTACCCTACATACCTCCCAACGCTTATTTCTTATCATGCCAACACCACAGCAACATGAACAACTGACAATTCACTCAACTAGTTTTTGCCTGAGGCACTTAAAAATAAATAAGTAAAAGAGCAAGTAAAACTCATAAATGGTGCTGAAAGAGCTAAGGGCTTGCTTCTGGTGCACTAAGCACAGAGGAACAATTGAAAGCCACGGAGTAGCTGGTAATTTATACTACTAAGCCTAATACTTGGACAGTGAGCAAAACAGATGGCTCTGCAATATGGAGACGGCTCCATGAAAAGCAATGGGCACCAGGATGTTGCAATAACGTAGTAGCAATAGTTTGTGGGGCTGTTGCAACAGCCATAGCAAACTGAATTCCACCACTTCAGGATATGCAAAAAAAAAAGTAAAACGGAACTTAATTAGTTCAGTAGACTTTCACTCCTTGATAAAGCATAATCCAGTTTAGGCTTTTTAGAGCATCCTGCATAATTCTGTGCAAAAAAATATGCCTAAATTGCCCAGCACGAGCAGCATTGCTCTCCTTATCCCACCCCTCTCCTAATAATTCTGCATCACACAGAATGGCTTTGAGTGTCAGCTATTTCTACTTTTAGCTCTGTTTTAAATAAAAGTGTATGAATGCAAGCTGCATAACGAAGGCTCAAAACCATGGAGATGGCACAGACTGCAATTGGGCAGCATTACCAAGCTGTGGGTTTTTTATTTTTTGTTTTTCATTCTGGCAGACTTATTTAATTGGGTGGAACAAAAACAACATTTGCCAAGGGAAGTTTCCAACTGCATTCCGGAGCAGACAAGCGGCTGGCTGGTTTCAAACATAAGTACTGCTTCAGACCTTAAGGACATAATCAGAAGCAACGGACTCACAGCAGTATGCATGCATACACATACACAAGAAGAACATGGGAAAGGCTTCATGGCAACGTGTGAGGAGTTCAAACTAACTTCGCTTTTCTTAACTTCTTACAATCCGAGGCCACTGGGACCAAATAATATGCCAGTCATGCAAGGACTTTAAATATTCTGAAAATCCAGCCAACTGCAACTTTTCAGAAAGCCTGAATCACTATAATCTCTTTGGCCACAGGAACCTCTTCAAATATGTAAATACTCCCTAAGGAATCACAGTAAGGATGAAAACCTAGGTTTAGAGCCAAGTAAAAGAGCCTTCCTCCTCTGCAACTTTCCTATGACAAAAGGGAGGGGGGAGCCCATACAGATTGTTTAAGGGGTAAGGTTATTATTCAACAGAGAAGGTATCACCTTCTTACCACACACACCATGAGAGGTGACACTACCAAGCTCCAGATTATGTCAACATCATCTGTGTTTTAGCAACGTAACTAAGCCAACTAAACAAAAATGTATTGCTGTAGTTTTTTTTTTTTTTTTTTTTAAATCAAAATTCACTGGGTGATGACTGCTCGTGCTGGTATATGGCAGGGAGAACTGAAAGTCTGATTTGCAGTTTTACAGTAAGGCTGAAAGACCCAGTGAACTGTTGCCTGAAGGATCACTCCTCCCATGACTGTGGGCACTCGACCCAGTGGTAGCCTAATCGGGAAACCAAACTCAATGAATCGAACTCAGTCGAACTCAGTCCTACCAAGAAACGTCTTTTGCCAGTTTAGTTCCTTGAACTTACTCCCACTGAAGTCAGAGGATAGAATTGCAACAAACGGGGACTGGCTGTGATTTACCATAAAGCCAATCAGTCAAATTCTTATCAAAGGAGAAAAACTGAGTAGTTGTTCAACAATTCAATAACAGAGATCATGATCTTTCACTAGAACAAACTTTGTCTATAACAGTGTTGCCCAAACTCCCAAAGTTTTCCTATGAGACTGCAACAACTTCTGGAAAGCAGATTCCACTACAAGTCCAGCTGTAGATGAGAAAAGTTAAAACTGTTTGGAGTGGACAACTATACAAACATACACACGTACAGTAATAAGGTGCCAATTGGAGACTGCTAGGTTAAAAAAAGTTTTAAAAGCAGAATAAATTGGTCATAATTGCACATTTCCAAAGTGCAATGACAGCGCACTGTCTGAACATTGATAAAGGCATAAAATAGCGTTCTGAAAGAAGGCAGAATTGAAACACACAGCTGGCTGCATCTGCATTTAGTTTGTTCAAGTATGAAAGCAGAAAGTTTATTATTGCTCTCAATACCCAACATCATTAAATTAATAATCAAGTAAGAAATTAATTGATTTCATCTTAAGGAAGATGCTTTCAAAATACATCTCTTCTGCACTTCAACCAGATTAGCACATTGTGCAGCAAGAGTTAAAAGAGAACCTGCAAAGTAATTGCCAGCACATATATTCACAGCATTTGGCCTGCCGTGACAGCTGCCGCTGGTAGCGTTCTTCCCAAGAATGCAAATGATTGAGATAGATTAAATACCTACTTTGGTTAAATACTCTTGATAAGGGATTTTTCTTTCCTTTTTCTAACGGGTGTTTTCTGTTGGCAACTAACAGATCCTATTTTAAACTGTTTTCATTCAAAACAGCAATCTGCTATTAGGATTACCAAACTCAGGAAAGGAAGCAAGCTAGAGCCCTATGATTTGAAGGGAAAACCACAGGAGAAAAAGGTGCAAGAGTAAGCGCTCTGCTATAATATCCTAAGGTGAGTTATGTTGCCTTGCAGATTTCTCTCCTTACAGAAACAATCTTTTACAACCTGATAATTCCTGGTAACCTGGAAGCTTCCTGAACATATAATGTTATTCTTGCTTTTAACTTCTTTGAAGTCTCCACAAAAATGTCCTTCTAACCTATTGATCAGGATGACATGGCACTGCATATACAAAAAGAGTATTTCCAGTACTTTATGTACACTTTAGAAGATTGTTTCAATAAGCAACCTTTTAATGAAGATAGACAACGTCAAAGGTTATAAAATAAACTTAAGCAAAATCAGTCAGTCAAGGCACCATTTGATTTCATCAGTCCCTGGGAAAATCGCAAAGGATTTGCTACCACTCTGATCACGCAAGACTAAACTTTGCGTGGGCCATTACTTTAAAAAAATATTCTTTTCATATTTACCACAAGCACAGTGAATACAAGACATTAGTTTCCCAAACCTCATACTGTGGTGAGAAAGCAAAAACTAAACTCAAATAGATGCATGATAAATGTCTCATCAGTCCACTCAGGCACATTCGGCAACTATTGCTGCATGTCAATGTTGATTTTAAAAGCAGGTCATGGATGCTTAGTGAAAAGCTATATACCTTTTATTTCTCTATAGTTGAGAGTTACAACACTTTGCAAGCTACCCAAGCTACCCTTTTTTTTTTTCTTCCTCTTTTTGAAAGTGACAGCATTAATAAGACCTTTTTTATAGTCATCATTCAGTGTACTGGTAAGCTAATGAAATGCCTATTATGGTATAACCATTGGTACACCATCATCAAATACATACTATTATTCAAAAAAAATCATAAACATTCATTTTAAAATTTGTTCAAAGATTAGTATAAAAGCATTTGTAGTGTAGCATTCCCTCACTTCAAAAACAGCTCCCATGCCATTAAAGTTTATTGTTTTAAATACCTCCCTCCTGCAGTTCTCCTGAAAGGTCCACACAGAAGAACTGTAAGTTTATTAATAAAGGGAAAAAGCAAAACTTATTATGAACAAAGTCCTACCAAATGAATATAGCAACAAAATGGTTATGAGGAAAAATAGTCAGGAGTCAGAAACAGGTTTTCTTTATTGACCTAAGCTAAATCTTCCCTTACTCCACCACCCCCTTTTCCATTGCAGGATTTCTTTTGCTACATCGCAGGGAAAGCTAATTGTGTCTAAAAACCTGGATGTTCTATGTCGCTGCTTTTCTAGTTGATGCCGTCTGCTACAGCAAAACAGTTGTCTTATTTGGGTTGATGCAAAAAGTTAACAAGAAATTTACTCACATCTGTATGCAAATATGCTTGTTTATTACATGGAAACATGATTTTGAAACACCACATTTACAAAACATAATATTACAAAGCCCCTTGGTCTCTATGGACAACTACACAGTACCAAGCTGTCACATAAACCACCACTAATGAGATGTTCTTTTGATTTCCCACAAAAGTCTCCGCCCATTAAAACTGTTGTGCAGTCTCTCGCTTCCATCTGTTCTATAGCACGGCACTTTGAACGGACACCTCTTGGATCCGCCAACGCTACCAACTGAATGGATCTTCTAGCAGAACATCCAGGCTGCAGCCTTTGCCTAAAAAGGATTTTTTACTTCCATTTCTATAGAGCGCAGTGGAGTCCATTCATCCACTTCAGGTCTTCCAGAAGAAAGGCATTGGCTTGGAGGAAACATTGAGTTGTGCCCTTTATCTATATTACCTGAGTAAATTAAGACATACAGGAGGAAAAGCAAAGAACACTAGAAGAGTGTATACAGCTAAGGAAAGTGCTGTAGCACTTTCATGCCTTCTTCAATCTTCCTGAAATGTGATTACACTTAACCTTTAAATCTAGTGGATCAACCAATCAATTGTATTGGAACAGCCTTGTATGTGTGATCTAAGAGCATGCTGATATTAAAAAGAAAAAAAAAAGTTCAACATCTGCCTCGTGTAGTCACTTTATTTTGCTGGAAAAGTTACCAAGATTTGTCTCAATTGATTTTATTTGCAAGAAAAACACAGCATCAAAACTGCAGCATCAGCAAACACTAAAGGTCTTAGCTTCTTGCAGGATGAATGCAGTATCAATAGTTATTAGGATGTATTCATAGAAGGTACACAAGAGGGATGGAGAGAAGATGCTAGTAATCTCACTTAATCCTAAAGCAGCCCCAAGTCAGGTTCTCTAGACTGTGGGAAGAAAAGAAATATATGTATCAAGAAAGTTATAAACATTCCTAAAGTATTTGCCAGGCAAAACATTGAATTTGGAAGTGGAAACATTTAATAGTTCTTTAAGCAGTAAACCATTTTCTTTACATTCTCCTTTAACACATGAAAACTTAAGGAGCGAGGAGGCACTATTAAAGCATTTGTCCGACGAATCATTTGATCTCTGACACTGTCCCATTCCTCTTTTCCCTGCTCTTTTTTTTTTTTTTTTTAAAGGTGTGCTCTGCTTTGGAACCTGTCTTCTCCTCTACTGTTACTCTATTTTACAAGTTATACTATCATTAGGCAATTTTAATCACTCCACTGCACAGATGTCAACACAGCAATTTCTGCTTCAAACACACTATTATCTCCCCAAAGTTGTTAGTGGTATAGTTATCCATTACTTATCAGAGCCATCGGCAGGTTGTGGGGAGATAATACTGCAGAACCATGAACCAGGACAGCTTCTCATTTGATATTTCCATAAGGCATGTCAAAAAATGAAACACAGCTACTACATAAATGCTTTTTCTGTCTCAAGAGCACAATCTCAGGTGATGATCAGCCCCAGAGCCATAACTCAAGACAGTTTTATTTTCTAGGTACATGTGGGTGAGGGGGAACAACACGCTCAATTCCAGACTACAAGATGAAGTTACATTTCTTAAAGACTTGTTTTTTGTGCTTTATACATCTCTACTGTCCTTCCTGTTACAAGTCTTTAAGAAAGACAATGTTCACAATCCCAAATGTACTTCTCTGGTTTTGCCAGAAAGAAGTAAAAGTATGATTCAAAGGTGCCTTGCTTTAATAATAGTTTTCACAGGAGATGTTTCTGTTATCCAGCCCAATAGAATCAACTATGAATTTTCACTGAAGTATGAAAAAGAGCTGCAAGAAGGGCATCAGCACCGTAGCTGACTTACTTGACTTTTCTTGAGAGTCAACAGAGAAAAGGGCTGGGCTACCATAGTCTGTGCTAAAGGGCAACAGCTTTTGTGTCATGTTCTACATTCGGTTTTATTTCAACTGATAAAACGTGCCTAAAGAAGATAATCCAACCATACTGAAGCCTCTTCTGTCCATAGTGGGCTCAGGAACGAGATCAGCAAGCACCAGTGATCCTGCTCTTGTGCAGCAGTCTCTCTCAGACTTCTCAGAGCACTTATGCAGCACAAGCAAGATTTTATGGACAGAGAAACACAGACATGCACAGTGAAGCAACTTGTGAAATGTCACCCAGCCAGCTAATGACAGAGGAGAGAAGCAGAACTCCAGAGTCCCTCCAGCACCATGAAAAGTGGGCAACACTGCAACTCGTGAAACCTTCACCCTTCCTATCCCAAATCTCCTGAAACATCCACACACAATATCATCATCCATCTGTGTTCACACACTCAACTAGACAGCAAATTCTTTGGCACAGAAAGTCACTAACAAATACTATTTCCTTCTGGTCTCCCTGTTAAGGCTAGGAGAACATCACAATGGCTTTAATGCCTGAAAACTGGCAACAAATATTTCACTCCATATTACATGCCAGCACATCCAAAAGAATGAGGAAATTGGACATGACGGGTTATCTTTTGCTTACCATGCATAAAAAGTTGCAGATTTGATCAGTTCTGCAGTCTATGAAATCCCTATAAGAGCTTCAGACGATGAACCAAGCAATGCAGCCAAATTAAAAAAAAGGGGGGGAGGGGGCACTGAGCAAACTGAAAACGTTACACTGAAATTTCTGAAAATAAAGGATTCAACTCCAGAGTAAAACTGAACCATAAGGCAAGCAAGAAAACTTGTTAAGTCTCAGTGCAGAGACAACTGCAGAGCAAACTCTAAATAGAACCCAACAGAAAGCATATGGGTAGGGCAAGGAACATTAGAATAAAAATCTAACTAAGAGTGAAACATTCCTTTTTTTTTTTTTTTTTTTTAATCTTGTAGTCTTGTAGGAAGAAGAACATTTCCAAGCTCAATGAAATGCTAAGAAAAAAAAAAAACAAACTGTTCTTTTAAATACAACTTATTTGTTGTAAAAGTGATATTTTCACTGAATGAAGAATTCTTTTAACATAAAGAAAAGCCAACTTCCGAAATAAGATACAGCCCAGTAACACTGCTGTAGTTGAGAATGTCATGATTTCCATCAGAAAACTGTTTTGCAGAGATTAGGAACAGCTATTTCAAACTGAATTAGACTAAAATTGGAAACAAGCTGTCAAGACCCCCCCCAAAAATATATTTTTTTACATAAAATAATGTATTTGATTCAGCTGTTTTATTGTAGTGGTCAGCCAAAACAGGGAAATAAAGTAACATTCTGAGATTTCAGTCATTATCTCAAAGACTCTCTCATTTTTAAAACTAAATTGCTTTTTATGTAGATTTATTCCTTCGAGCATTTGGAACAGGAAAAATGTCAAACAACTCATATCACAGATTCTCGAATATTTTCAAACCATGGACAGCTTAAAACAGTTTAAAAGACACCTGAAGACTCTTTCTGCTCTACTTCACAATCTCCACATTTTCTGTAGCAGTAACAGCATGTAACAATAAAGAAAACATACCAAATTGCTACTGACATGGAAAGATTAAAATAATTCACTTTAACCTAATACCCGTGGGTAACAGCACATGCATACAGTTTATTCCCTTCTTTCAGTATGTAGCACTAGATCAGCATGCAATGTTTTCAGGGAAGACACTGCACCCTCTTCTTGGCATGCTTACAGAATCTAGAAGGCTATTAGTGAACATTTTTCCCCACTGATTTCCATAGGAATTGCAATTTCATATAATAAGTAAAAAAATATTTTAGAATATACTATAAAATGTCACTTTGAATTGCAATTCCTTTGCATCTAATATCTCACACACTACATAGAGCACCTATTTTATCATGATGCTGCCAATTACAGAAGCTTAGAGAATAAAACTCCAACAGGCAAATTAATCAAGACTGGTGCTGGTTTTGAATGTAACTTCTTAACCACAAGCCTGAATATCAAAGGCCATTGTGTTTTTATTTCATATTTTAAGATGTAGCTGTTATACTCTGCTTTCCAACCAAATCTAAGGCATCTTTGGAAATGTTCTTAGTTCTTCAACATGTTCTTTACTTTTCATAATATGATGTTATGTACTAATTCCACCCAATAAGTGTGTTACTTATTTCTGTCAGCTTGTCAGCGTATCTGCTTTTGAAGAAAAGTTATCTGGGAACAAGCCAATTCATGAGCAAAGAAAAAAACCTGCACATTCCAAGAAAGGCTTTTTTAACTAACTCCCTAAGACATCTAACAACTCTGCAAGTACAGTCATGAGTGATTTCAGCTTTCAGATTATTCACAGTCTAGCTTTAGGCATTTAACTGGAGTACTTAGGTTCTCGGCAAACTCAGTGAAAAAGCAGAACATGATTGAATGCTTCACACTAAGCCAAAAACCTTACAAAAGAACACAACAAATTCTGCTGCTCAAGATACATAAACTTCTGATCTTTCTGTGATAAGATCAAAAAAGTAAAAAGATCAGTACCTGATAGAATCGATCAACTTTCATTAAATCTACTTTTACTAAATCAGAGTAGATATTTTTCCTCGCTATACTGAAACGAAACCTAAGTCAGTGCTTAAAAGATTTTTATCTATGTTTTTTTTTCTTGTACAAGTGAAAGCCTTATATTCAGGACATTTAAAATTAGATAAAATAAGCCGCTACGTGCTGGGTTAATCTTGTTTTAGCTGAGAAAATGATAACGCATACTAACAGATCATCTTCAGCTCCAGTCATTGGGATTTTTCACTTTATTTCCCCCCCCCTTTTTTTTTTAATGCAAGCTTATATCAACAAGATGTACCACAGCAACAAAAGGAGTTTTCATTCAAGTAGCTTTGAGTGCAGCGCTCATACTCTCATCTCCAAGTCCCCCTGAGCTGCCCCACCGTGGCACCACTCAAACTTCTGAAGGCCAAAAATATTTAACTACGGAACTAGGCTGACAGCCAGTCATAAAGTTATATAGGCTACAACTGCTACTGCCACATTCAGGATGTTGTTTTGCCACATTTCTGCTCCCTGGTGACTCAAGATATAGGAATAAAATAAAAAATAAAAATACAAAAAAAAAAAATCAAGACCTTTGCTCAAGAGGCAACATTTCACAACTGCAAAGCTAGCTTTTAGCTTTCTCCACAAGAACAGTCAGAGTTCTTTCACAAAGCAGAAAAGCAGTCTAATATACAAAAATCTTGCATCTTGAAAGCTTGGCCAGATACCTGGCCAAATCTGAAACAAAGTTCACCTTCAAAAGTAAGTAATTTTTCCTCTCAGACAGATATAATAGGACCACACTTATTGCAAGATGTATACTTGCTTCATTAATATCCCAATGAATTACTAACAATTCTTTGATAAGAACAATTTTCTTCAATTGATCAAACAAAATTTTAGTTTATTAACAGACAATTTTTTGCAACAAAAAGCTCATTATGAAAGCTCATTTGAGGTCAACTGCCCATCCTTTTTAATACACCTTTATCTACATAAAAATGCAAAAGCATATCAGTAACAACAATGATGTATGCTCTATAAACTCTGTCACATTCTCCAAGAGTCAAAGCATCAGAGCCACAAAACAACACCACCCTGCAAGGCAGGATTATCCTTTTCTTTCAGGAAAATAAAAATCAGGATGTATTGATCCCAAGAGGCTAGAAATTTCGAGAATCCCCATGGACTTCCGGGCTACAATTTCCCAACATCTGAAGCTTTATATTAACTACTGCTGAACATGTAACCATTGCCACAGTTTTACCAAACATACAACGCCATAAAACTACCCAAATCAGTGGTCTGAATGGCATTTCGATTATATACAGCTCCTAACATGCATTATCTTTAATTTTATTAGCTTCTATGTGATTTCCATGTTTTGTAGCCTATTTATCAATGGTATCCAATTAAAATACACCTGGAAGAATTACATACTGCTCATATGTAATTCAGACAATTAAGTTGCTCTGTGAACTGTCTCAGTGAACCAACTTTAGTAACTCCAAAAGAGAAACCCCCAAAAGATTAGAGAGATGAGTGCACTTCTGCATAAAACAACAAATAACAGACACACTAGAAGATCTGACAACAACAATAGTGGAGAGCAACAGGGTGAGATCATTAAAATTTCCATTTTATTTGATTTCCTCTAGAAACTATAAAAAAAAGCATCTCCATATAAAGAATAAAAATGGCCTGCTTATCACCTCTATCGGTTACTTTATATTAGTGTTCATATTACTTGAATACCCTTCATATGAAGGTCCCAAAATGCTTTAAAAACATCTTCAGTTTGCCGTAGAGAAAGTGAGACATAACTTCCTTTGAGAAGGGAAAAAGCCAAAACATTATTCAATCACACCTGTAGGCTGCAAATGAGATTTCAGAAGTACCATTTCTTTTGTAACGCAGTAAAAACTTGAGTTTCGAGGAACTACTAATAGGTGCCAATCCTTAAGAATTTTTTCCTAGACAAGACAGGCAAGTCCTACTTTTTGGGTACATGAGATTCTGGTTTTATGCCTTATAAGACAGTTTAAGGCAACAAAGTAAGTGAAATAAAGTTTTAGATTAACTATGAAGAGAGGAAATAAAAAGAAAATAGGAGAAAACAATAAACAAACAACTTCACATAGGATAAAACCAAGTCTTCTGGGGGCTTTTTTGTGCTATCTTCCACATAGAAAGGAAACAACACTCTAAATATGGATCTTCTTCTATTCTGAAAACTTCTCTACGTACAAAAGAAAAAAAACTTGAAGACTGGACCTCCTTTACATTGCTTCACATAGCAAACGGGTTTATAGATAGCCACAGAAGATTCAGTAGATTATATGTGGTTTATCTAAGAGAAATTATAAACTTAAAAATAACCAAAATTAAGTTGTCTCTGACCTATGAAACAGAAGAAAGTTGTTTTCCACTTTTATCAATTCCTACCCCATTCTTTCAAGCTTTTAGATGCATGAGGACTAATAAACAGCTCAAGTTTTTTGAGCATCTACAAACATTAGAAAAACAAGCTATAAGGAGCACGATGAAAATTAGGTAATGCTCCTTCTCTTTGCACAGTACTCTTCGTTGTGGCAATCCCAGGGCTCAAGTCTCTGAAAATATCCTCTGTGCTTTCATGGTGGCCACTATGCACTGGAAGAGTTGGCTTTCATCACAGGTTAGCACACCAGTCTCACCCACTGAGAGCTAGATGGCAAATGAATATGAAATACAAAGAAACATTGGGTCTAATGCTTTCTTACAATGCTCTTCTTGTTCTGACGGCCTACACATTCTTCAATGAATTATAAGGCAACATGGATTTCCAGTTATTCTTTGTCACATTTCTCAGCTTCCAAAAATTAATCCCTTTCTTCCAGTCTAATATCTGTACCATAACTTATTCACCTACATATTTCTCATTTTCTGTGTATATACATGACTTAATTGGATTCAAAGTTTGTAACATAAACAAGTCTTTATATTAAACAATGCAGTCTTAACCAATTTTTGTTTGATGACTGCCTCATACAGCTTAGAAATGGAAGGTGATCACTGGCTTGCAAATTATATAACTCAGCCATCCAACGTGAACTGTATGAAGCGTTCTTGCAGAATAAAAAAAGGAGTCGAGGGAAGAACTGGGAGGGGGCAGAAGCATTTTGGTTGAAGTACAGCAACATCAATCATTTTTACCCTGAAATAGGCTAACAGCTAGAACATTAATATTTCTCAAAGAAACAGGAAAAAAAAAACTCATTAGCAAATAAAGGTGTTGCAAAGCATGAAGTAATTCCCACCAGCTGACAAGGGGGCTGTGATTTATAATAGTATGTATTGATATATCACTTCTCATAATTAGGAAAAGTGAGACCAGTACTGCTTAGAGCATTATTTTGAACAGAGCCTTGAAAAACACTGCTGAATAACAACAAACACAAGGCACAATAGAAAAGCACCATATCGTGCACTCAGGCTGCTTCAGATTTGAAACCAAGCACTCTAACAAAATTGAGTATGAAAGGCCATTTCTGGTTAAGCACACATAGCCTTATTTTGTAATAGCATCCTAGCGCAAATTATTACTGTAAATCTGGAAAGATCACAGATATAAAACATTGAAACCGCACAACAAATAAGCCTGAATAAAAGGCTAATTATTTCTCACTTTTAAAGTGACAAAGTACTCAGCATTAGTCTTCTCTTTCTGAAGTAAAAAAAAAAAAATCTTACTCTACTAAAATGTCGGTGAAATTCAACCAACCTGCAAAGGAATTATACGAGCCCAACAAGGCATGCATGGTAGGGTCTCATCTGTCATAGCATCTTTTCAATAACACAAAGGGAAAAAAAGAAACTTGTAATTTTTAGTTCCTCTTGTTTCAATTATTAGGTGACAAAAACATTTTTACAGTGTTTATATGTTAGCAATAAAACAGGCACAATAGCCCCAGCTTGGTTCATTTGTTCAAAAACAGCACAGGAATTAAAGGCAAAGAAACAGAGTCCAAGATACCCGAATTCTATCAATTCCCAGTTGAGAAGGGAAGATGCACCCTCTCAATAACAAAAAGATGGGCAAAAGTGGTGTTGTCCATCTCTAATGCCCTTTATGCAGAATTTCCAGTGACTATAAATCCCATTCAACATATGAGTTGGAAAGTCCACCTAAGTTTTTGAACTATTATTGTAAGTTTCTGTTTTCCTGTTAGTTTTTTCTATTTTCACTGTTTCCCACGATACACTATTTTTATTATTTTTAAATTATCCTTCAAAGCTCAGAGATCCTCAGAGAAAGTTGGTGTCCTGCATTTTTTACCTTCCTCATACATTTTAGCACAAGCCCTTTTTTCCTACTAATGTCTTTTTCAGTGCTTTTTTCCACGAGTACTGTAATATCAAAGATAATATGCACACTACCAGAATTCGTCACCGTCACTCCTCTCTTTGCTGGTCACTACAATCAATTTTTCAATAATAAATTCAACATTCTTCAGGCAGACAGCTGAGCAATAATTAATAGCTCTTGCAGTTGGAAGCAATGAGGTAACCACCTGTTGTTCCCCATTCAGTTAGAAACTAGATCATTAATGTAATTCTGAACAAGCAAGGACATTTTACCAAAACATTTGCCTAAAACCACAGAAAATTAAAAGCCCATAAAGGGCATTTTTCCAGACTGCCAAACAAACAACATTAGTCACTAACTGGATAATACTTGGCATCTACAGAGCATTTCTGTCCAAAGAACCCAAGGCACTTGAGACACATTTAGACTAGAAACTCTGCCGAGAAGTAGGTTAAGTATTATCCTATTTTATCCAAACAAAAATTAGGCACAGAACATTCATGTATCCTGTTCAAGGTTACAAAGAAAACTAGTAAGAAAGGCAAGAATAGAATCTAAATGGCCCAACTCCTGTATACAAAAAAAATCAATATGCCTATCATCATTTCTCCAGTGATAAGCAATTGGTATTTATATTCCTATCTACACAAGGAAATAGTCTAAGAAAAGGTAATCCATAACAGCCTTTTCATTCTGCTTCCTTCTCTAAAGCACCAATTCTGCACTTACAAAGGAAATTAAAACACATTCTTAAAAGACTGCAATAGAAATAACCTTGGGAGGGGACTTAGGCAAGCAATCATTTTGTTTCAATTCAAATTTTAGTTTATTTTTCACTATCCCCTTTAGTGGGCAAACCAAGAGATTGAGGTCACTTCAAATCTTGTCCCCAGAGTAACTTCTTTAGAGGTCCTGCTCGCTGACAATGCCAGCATCTGAGGCTGCCCCACCAGCCCTGTCTCACCACCTCACAACACCATCTTCCTCAATGCCAAACGTGCACGGCAGCTCACTGATAATACAACACATTTGAAAGGAAAATGTTTCACTATTGGCGTGAATGAAACCTGAGCAAAAGAGTTGTATCTACATGCAACAGTACGCCAAAATATTACAGCACTGCATTTTGACAGAATAAAGGCCTGAAAGAATAAAATCTTGGCCATCTGCCTGAACTTCCAAAGAACTGCCAACATAGTAATTCAGTTACATTGTCCATGCTACTGTAAAACTACATTACATTCAAAATGTTTGTGTGCATCCAGAAATTAAAATTAATGTTCCTTGGAATGAGTACTTCATTTTACAATCAAGACCAAAAAAAAAGTTACTTCAACAGTGTTCCTCTACTATTATGGTTAACATTTAATGGCATTTATTGTCATTAAACTCAATATTTGTGTCTAATCAATACAAAGCTACCGAGGACAGTCTAACAAGTCTGGACTTTCTCTCCAGGCTCTATTGATTTCTTTTTTTGAGATCTACAACAAACACAATTTATACAAATAATTTATCAGGGAACATATCAAGATTATTTAATAAACAGAAACTATACATTCCTTTTCTCTTTTCTCATGTGACAGAAAATCATTTTAACTCATTAATGGCAATTATCTCAACAGTTCAATTTTAAATTTATGTAAAAAGCAAGAGGAAGCTATGAAGTAACAGATTTAAATCCAAATATTTTTAATGTATTTCAAAATGCAAATCAACAGTAATTTTCTTCAGTTTGTATTTGCTAATCTACTACTATTAAATAAATTCATGACAACATCTATGCAACTTCATTCACTTAGAATATTTACAGTATCACTGATATTGTAATATCCATGCAAGTTGCCATAACCTTCTTTTTACAGATAAGTTTTTAAAATAATTTGACCTAAATCACACTCACACAATCACAGTCAGAAACATGGAAGTTCATTTTTTTTCTGCCCTAATTAGAGATAACAGCATTACCAACTGCACTATTAACATAATTTTTAACTACAATCTCATTATGATAAAAAACAAGACCACCACTACTCACATACACTTAGGCACATGGGCACAAACTACACAAGTGTTGCCATTTGAGTATAGCAAACAAACACACACGCACAACTCTGAAAACTGTAGAACGCACAGCACTGTACTTCAGTGAAGTTCAACTCAAGGAAAATTTAAAATAATATCACCTATGCAAGACAACAATCGTTCTAGATTTCCCCCATTTGTACCACCTTTTTAAAATTCCTTGAATGCCTGAAAACCCACTCTTTACTGG
Organism: Rhea pennata; assembly: GCF_028389875.1. Lineage (NCBI taxonomy): Eukaryota > Metazoa > Chordata > Aves > Rheiformes > Rheidae > Rhea > Rhea pennata. The sequence continues at coordinate 9,927,788 of NC_084680.1, forward strand.
GAGGAGTGAGAAAGAAAAAAGGGGGGGGGGGGGAAAGAAGGCTTGTAGAAAACAAGTACTTTCACTTGGGCATGTAAACTCCACTAACACTACAATCACTTTCACCAGCCCAAGGAAGGCTGCTACAGAGTGTTGCTATCAAACAAACTTAGTGTTTCTTAAGTCTAGTAGTAAGAGTGATTCTACACTGTTAGCTTGGTGATCGAGATATTTTGCAAGTGTTTTTGAAATAAACCTGCTAAAAATCTCTACCAGTAATTAATGCTCTAATCTTGTGCAAGAACTACTTGAAAGGTTTCCTGTAAGAGGCAGAACTTGCACTGTAAAAGCATTTGCCCAGTTCCATGAACATATAATATGCTGCGTATTTTCTGTTCCACTAGAGTCAACAAAAACACCTTAACAGGCTTTGCCTGGGGCACGCACAGGGCTAGGGTATGCAAATGCTATGCCAAGGGCAAAAAGGATGAACAAATACACACTACAAGCAATAACCTCACTATAGCAGCAAATGAAAAACAAAAAGTTTATTCCATTCTAAGAAGGAGTCCGAATTCCAGCATTCCATAAACATGCATCTGCCCTGATTGCCAGCTTTACTATAGCTGAATCAGATTATACTATCACAAGCTTTAATAAATGGATTACCTATTGGATACATATTACAATACTGACTTAATCACATAATCAATATTGTCTCCCCCACAAAGGCCCTTCATCACTCAGTATGGAGAACAAATATCAAAAAAATGTATAGCTGCTTAGTAAATGATGCACTTATGAATAAGAGCATGTTCTCATCTGCTGCAGAAAATGAGAAGCAGCCCAGAATGAGGAAGGCCAGTGTAAGGGCACTCATTAAAGGAAGTGTGTTGGACTACAACAAAAGTGAGATTTTCTCCCGCTTTGTCATAAATGTGAGGCCAATCTTTTCAATTAAAAAAAATTAGTGAGCATTTCAGTGTAATTTAATGAGTTACTTTCAACAATTCCTTTCACCTAAAGTTACAGCTGCAGTTTAACTGTGGCAGTTTCCTGTGAATTCTAATAGAATGCAACAAATCAGTGCCTAGTAATAAGAAGTAACAAAGCATTACTCTGCAGGTCTGGTACCAATTGCTTTTAGTATCAGACCACACACATACAATACAGTAACCCTCGCAACTGTTACTGTAAACTTAGATTTATTAGCTGCTCAGAAATAACAAGCACATTAGAAAAAAATGCAACAGCTTGACATATACATAATTACCAGAAACAGAAATGAATTACAATTACTAGGCACCGGTCTGTGTTAAAAAATAATCTGCTGATTACAAACAGCTTCCTAACTTACCAACAATACTTAAGCTGCATTACCCATACAGAAAAATAACCTACTTTTTTTCTAAGATTACAGCTTCAGGATTACATTAGAGGACATATAAGGATCCTTCTGGGAAATAACACTTCCATTGCAATAAGGATCTCAGCCTCTCAAACAAAATTGAAGGGGAGGAAAAAAACAAAATTTCAAAAGCAGATCTAACTACTGACTCATGTCTACTACATTCCTCCATGCACCCCAAAGTCAAAATAATCTACCTGTATGATTTCTACCAGCACATAAAACAAGAAGTCAGTTAGCTAAAGCAGAGAAAAAAATGTTTAGTTCTTGCTTGCTAAATGATCAACTTATACTTCCAGTGTTTATCAGCTATAGCTTGTAAGCTCTATTAAACACCTGTAAAGTTCCTTTACAGCTGCCTGTGTGTGTAATTAATATATTTGACAAGCTGTTGTGTTCCCAAACAGCTGCTTCTATTACACAGACAATTCTACCATCTGCAAAACTATTGGATAAACTACAGTAAGTAAATATCAGGATAGCAGGTGCTAATAAATAACAAGAACTGCCAAGATACCACACTTCCGTAAGGAAAGTTTAAGTTTTTCCACTGTACTTTTCTGTATCCCTGGAACAGTCAAACTTAAGATACTCAGAAATGCAAGGACTAGCTCTGTGACTCACAGGAGCAGTAAAATAATTTTTGGAGCAAGTATCTCTGAAACCGCAATGAATGCAACCTACCTTTATGACACTAAGCCAAAGGATTAGGTCAGTAACTTGTCACCTGAAAGCGCGTCTCCTCAAAATATATAATCAATCATAGTTATACATATTTATCATCGGTAAATAAAACAAGTTAAACACTGTCAGGTAAAGTCTAATCTTCTGTATCAACATCCACATCTTAAACAGAGAATTCCCTATTTAGGTTTGCGAGTATGGAATCTTCACTATGCAGCATTGCTACTTAACTCAAAAAGCTTAAGCCAATTTTGACTGTCTGGCATGCATGGACATCTACTATGAGAAGTCTTGACCTAACATGAAAATAATGCTGCTTATCTAAAGAAATAGCAACTATTCTAACATACAAAGTCTAATGAACCACCAAGAACAATGGCTAATACTGCCCCAGATGAAACTCCAGAAAAACAGAAAATTTGTATTTATAGAACCAATTTTGCTGTGAGAAGAGTCACATAAGTAAATATGATCCACATTTAGATTTATGAAACTAAAGTTTTAATAGAGTATGGAAACATGTTTAATAAAATATTAGTACTATGTTTTAAAGTTTTTTTTTTTTTTTTTTTTTTTTTTTTTTTTTTTTTTTTTAAGAGCTTCACATGGTTATGGTGCTTGGAAGGTTGGTATCACTATATTCTTCAAGAACTAGCTGAGAATACTAGTTCAAAGCAAAAATACCAATGTAAGTGAATCAACTAAAATCTCAGTCTTTACCATAGACTATTATAATACATACCTTATGAAATGCTGATTTTCCGTTACTACTTCAGCATTATAATTGTGTTTTGTTTTAGATTTTTAAAAAGTAACAAAGTCTTTTTTGAATGTACAGTACTAAGATAGAGTGAATAATGATTTACTTCTCACAAGATAGCCCAGTTACTACTGACCTTTTCTTTCTTTAAAGTTATTCTTCCACCAACCTTCCTACATTTCATAAATAAATAGCACATATACTCAATACTTAAAGCCTCTGTGTTCATTTTCCTTATATTTCATGAATGTCCTTCTGGAATTGCACCATAGCCCCAGAACACCACTCCTTCCATCCTCCCCGGCAGCTGTATGGCTATTCATGCCATTAGTAATGCATGAACAATCAAAGAGAGAGGAAAATGCCCTTATCTCAGCTCATCAAAAATACAAGCAAGCAAGCCACAAAGGGGTCACAAATTAAAAATTAAATGCAGACAGGCATAAAGCGTATTGACACATCACCACATCTAAATCCTCCCTTTCAAGCAACAGAAAACACCAGACACACATAATAAGAACAAAAGGTGGCCAAAAGATGTAATGAAATAACATTTATTCAGGAAGTATATTTAGCAATACAGAATTAAGCGGCCGCATATATGAGCTCCACAAGAATCTTCGCTGTGAATGGCAAAGCCAGCAGCTAATACCCTCACACAGGTAACAACACATCTGCTAACAGAAACACATGCAATCCACTGGCAAAAATAACGCCTCTTGGTTGCTACAAACCCTAGACAGGACACAAGTTTAGAAGAAGCATTGGGTAGAGAATAATTATTTAAGTACAACTGGAACAGTATATTTCACTTTAGCCATAAAATAGAAATGAAAGATAACAGAGGTAGAATAATAAAATGTTGTTTTTCTTCTGGAACACTTAAAGGCATATATGAGTACACAGGACACTAAAGTTTTCTGAAACCATCACACAGTATTATGAAAAACTGCATAACACTAAGATAATAAAAAATAAAAATTTCCGCTAGAACAAGTCTGCCAAACCTGTTTCATTAGCAAGAGTTCAGTCTGATAATAACCTAAAGAAATCACTAAAGACTTAACTGCATTATCAGTTTAGAAGCTTTAGTACCTAAACATTAGGTACTTATATTTTTTCTTGAAAGTAACAAAACAAATTTTTCTTCAGTGTCAGTAACCTGTTTAAAAGCAACAGCAAGCACCACAAGCAAACATGAAATATTTTCTCGATAAATCTCTACTTAAAAAAAAAAAAAAAACCTTCCTTTCTTCCATTTTCCAACCACGTCATGTTCTCATCAGTTCTCATCAGTGCTGAATGCTAGTGATTTTACAAGACGTTAACACATATTTGCATTCTGAAAAGTGACTGCAAAAATATTATTGTAGGATTTTAATTTAAATCTGAATAATATGAGAGCAGTTGGCTCAGTTTATAACAAGAATTTAACTACCAAGATCTTGTACAGCCTCAAAGTCTTCCTTGCTCATGTGTCATAAGCATTTTAGAGCAGAACTTTTTTTTAATGCCCACATATTTTCATATTTATTATTCTTGCTAATTCCTGCTGTCCTGTGCACAGTTTTTAAGAGCTACAACTGTGGAATCTCTCACTAGTAAAGATGGATTCATTTCTGTTACAATCATTGTCTACATTTTCTATCATTTCATTAGTGCTTCAAAAATAAATTATTTAAAAAGCATTTAAATATGTATTCATTTAAATATTGCTATAAATAGTAATAAATGTGCTTTAAAAAAAATCAGGATGGAACAGGCAACCAGAAGCATATTGGTGTTCAAATTGGAATTTGTAATAAAAACATCAGTGCAGTAATACAATTTTTATTCATTAAATAAAATCAGTTGTGAGGAAAGGGATATTTTTGATCCACCACAATCAGATTATGTTCAGAGCAGAAAAGGAAAGATATCTATCCAGCTTCTGTCTCTAGATATATTTAAATCAATAGATATATTCAGGATTATTGAATTGAATTATTCTCAACAGAAATATTTTTTCCAACATAAACAATTAATTAAAAATAAAAAATGCATTAACATCTGCATAAACTTTCTTTTTACATTATTTTAAATTTACTGCAATATATAGAGCCAGAACCATTAGCTATGCCAAAGATTTTCAATCCAGATTTACCTCAGAGATTAGGTGCATATGGTTTTAGCAGCAGCAAATAGTATGGAAAGCCATCAAGATTTCTGATGATAACAACTTCCCTCTAAGTCTCTTTTCTAGAAATAGGTTTAGAGGTGATATAAGCTCTTAATTCTCTCTTCACATCTCATTGCCCTCTGCTACAACATTTACTGTCAGATGCAAGGACAAAACACACTTGTTTGACATTTACATAAAACAAGGAGCTAAACAGCTAACACACTGTTATTCCACTTGGGAGGTAACATCCCTTATAAAAGCACCTTAACACTGCTGTAGTCTCTCAATCAAAATATCATTTTTATCCTTCGAAGTACATTGAGATATACATTACGTACCCCAACTTCAAAACAAATTCAGCAATTTTGACAGTCTCAAACACTGAGAATTCTACTGTACTGTAGATCAAGTGTTCTATAGGAATACCAAATAAATTCACCAATATGAAGGTCTGTAAAAAGTCCGTTATTTAATATTTGTTACCTTATTTGACCACTTGTAGGCTTGAAGAAGTTGGCTGTAAAGAGGTGTTTTGTCCTGAACAGGATCTAGGCTCAACAGTCCACTGTTGTGAAGAGGATGGTTCTCAGATGGTTTACCAACTAGATTGCTCAGTCGCTCCAGTTCACTGAAAGAAAAGAGGACAGTACCTCTTAATGTCAGGTCTGAAGACACATACACCTGAGATGTATAGTCTAACCATAGGGACAGCAATAATGTATGAACTCCACTTAAACATCAACACTTGGTTTTTTTTCATCTGCCCATTTTGAAAAAAGTTTAATCACTGTCCTTATCCAAACAGTTAAGTGCTCTTTTAGTCTTTAAGCTCATTGTTTTTAAGGAGAGAAAAGCACAAGTTAAGACTCTTCATAAGGCAGCCTGGAAAGGGTCAAAATATTGTGGGTCTGTTCACAAGCACTGTGGTATCTGTTTGCAAGCAGTTCCAGAACAAGCCATTTTTTGGGCAAAGCATTTTTCTAGAAACAAAATGCTGACCTGAGTGAGCATTGCCACTGGCTGCAATACTGTGTGCTCTCCCCCTTTCTCTCCCAGCCCATCAAGCAGGCAGGTGCCTCATCATTTCATTAAAGCACCACAAATTAACATTTTATTCATGTAAATACACAGAACTGATACTAGTCCTAATCCTGAAGGTGAAAGTTTATGGCTACTCTACTCAAGTATGTGCATTCTAAGTTCTTAGGCATGGAAGTATCTCCTATTTTTCATCAGCAATTTGTACATCTCCGCACTCTGAGATTTGTACATCTCAGATAAAATATTAAACTACAGCATTATAAGCACTGCTTTCCCTTGAAAAAAAGCCCACTGTGAAAATGATCTATTATTACTTCGTATCTCATTTGTCAAACACTACATTTAATAATAACATGAGTTAAGCAATTTAAAAAACATGCATTAATCAACTTGAGAAGAGAACTGGCTACTTTGCACAGATGAAAAATGCAGTTTTTCAAGTGACATGACTAATCAAATACCTTTCCTTTTCGCTTCTGAATGTCAAATCCTATTCCGATTGAACTTCAGAACTTCCACTAAATTAACAGCAGGAGTCAGTCCCTTACATAGATGACTTATGAAACTTTCTGAAAAGAAAGATTCCAAATATCTCAGCAGGCATTTAACGAAGCTTATGGGAATAAACACCAAAAACCAGAGAACTGAGAGTTAAGAAGAAGCTTCTACACTTTCCTGTCCAAAAAAGTCTCTTTTATTAATAACCATTCCTTCAGATTTCTGTGGACTATGCTCTAAGGCTCTGGTGCTGTGAACATCTATGAATGTGCTTTTCATTTCTTGGCATAAGTATACAATAAAATAAATGGGAACAGACACACTAATTAAGACTTTGTTGGACAAGAACCCCAATGCGTGCTTTTATGACATGATGTGAAGTTAACTGATATCTTTAACTTCAATGTACTTTAAAGCATCTCCTTGCTACCTGAAATCAATGCTTCCCAAACACATAATACAATATCCAATATTTGGATGTACAGAAATTATAGTATTTTTGAACAGTTATGTTTCAAAAAAAGACATCAAAATACCAAAACTACTACCTAGCAAAAAGTCTGGAAATAAGCAGTTGCCAAAATACTGATAAAAGTATCTATTAATGTTCTGACAAAGAGTTTGAAAAGCAGAATTACAAAGCTTGATAATGAAGCTACTCTCATCTAGGGTGAGAAGAGCAAGGACTGAAAGACTGAAAAAGAATTTCACAGTACCCAAATACCAGATGATAAAATGCAACAGACAGAAGTGTAAAATACTGCACATGAGAAAAGACAAGGGAGGTTATTGTTTAGGAGCAAGATTTGGGGGTTAGAGTAGATATGCCTCCATGCTCAGAAACAGTCAGAAGAACAAATAAAACAGGTTTACTTTGAAACAACCACAAAATCAACCAGAAAACATCAGGCCTTTAGAGCTCAATGCACTCACATCCTGAATACCCTATGTAGGTCAACATCCCTATCATAAAGCTACAGAAGGAAAAACTACAGAAAAAAGGTGAGAAGGATGACCAAACTAATGGCACAGCATCACATCAGGAACAACAAAACTTCTTCAACTTGGAAAGGATAGAAACTAAGGAATATAACAGAGATCTATAAAGTCGTGTACAACACCGCTAATAAGAACGATCATTTATCATCTTTTCTAATAGAGGGGAAGAACTGCAGAACAAGTTTTATTGTTGGGTATCTCCACGTGAACAAACTAAAGGAAGTGCATCTACTATCCAGAGAACTCATCACCATGGGACCCAACGAACGCTGGAAGACTGCACTGCTTGAACAGCCATTGGACAAACTCATATAACACAAGTCAGCAAGGACTACAAGCCAGGAAGACACGACTTCTCGTTCAGAAGTCCCTGAACTCTGAATTTCTGGAGGCCAGAAGATACTCTGCGAAAGAGTCACCACGCGCTCACCCTGTCCTGGGGCACTGCCTGGGCCGGGGCTCCCGCTCAGGACCCAGCTGAACCGAACGGACACTTGGGTGATCTTGCAGGACCACTGTTACCATCCATCCACCCTGACCCACCTCAGTGTCAGTCCTGCAGCTTCACATCCAACACACCAGCTCATGCAAAGACATGTGCACAACTATGCTTGTACGTAAGCTAACTTTTCAGTCACAGAAGTTTGGGTCATCCTTGACCCACTCTGACCCTACTGAACGTTTTGAACTAGTACAGTGATTGCTTTTTAAGTTTTTAAATGAAGGCGGCCAAAAACAGAAAAAAAATCTCCTTACAACCAAATGCATTCCCTAGGCCAAGGAAAAGCCACCAATCCCTCTTTAATAAAAATAATAACAAGGATAAATAAATATTATCGGCAACACTCATCCCTTTGAGGACCCCAGATCAGAGCAGGGGGTAACGCGCACAACGCCACCACCACCAACCGGCCTGCTTCCCCCAGATAGGGAGGAAACTCCGCTGCGCGGGGGAGGCCACGGCTCCCGGCCGGCTCTCCCACCCGGCCCGGCGGAGGAGGAGGAGGAGGAAGGGCAGCGGCGCAGGGCGGCCGCGGAGCCCCCTCGGAGCCGGCGCCGCGCTCACCTCAGGTCGCGGCTCACGGAGTGCAGGCTCTCCTGGAAGGCGGCCACGAAGCCCTTCTCGCGGCCCTCCAGCGTCTCCTTGTTCCGCATCCCATCCTTCAGGCAGTCGAAGACCCGCGTCACGCTGGAGCGCAGCGCCTGGATGGCCGTGATGGCCTGCGAGAAGGCCTCCAGGTTCACCCCGGGGCTCAGCACCCCCTCCGCCATCTTGGCCCGCCGGCCCGGCCCGGCCTCGCCTCCCCGAGCAGCGCGCCGAGGCCGCGGCGGCCCGGGGCACTCTGGGAAATGTAGTCCGGGCCGCGGGGGGGAGGGGCGGGGCGGGCGCGCGAGAGCGGCGGCGGCGGCGCTTCCCTGAGGCGCCGCCGGCGCCGAGGGTGGGCAGCGGCAGCGGCGGGCCGCTCTCGAGTGCCTCGCCTTCCTTTGCCACCCTCGGGGGTTATTTTCCCGCGAAGAGCGTTGTCCACCGAGGGCTCTGCCGCCTTGGCGCGGGAGGGGAGCCGCGAGCAACCCGCTGCCTCGGCCCTGGGAGCGGGGGGCACAAGAAATGCACGCAGACACAAAAAGCCCCAAAGAAATGTTTCTTCTTGCTCAAAATGATCGTTTTCCAGTCAGAAAGCCCTGTGGTTTGCCTCATTCTCTGTTAGTCGTATCCCAGCTACCATCAGGGTATAAACTAGGCTATATCCCCCACTGTTTTGACAATTTGGGGGGATCTGTATGGATTTTCCTAGGCCTAGAGCCAGATATGAAACCATTTAAAATAGGATACAGCTGTGGATATAACTACGCTTAGCTTTAAGCAGGCAAGACTGCTACTTTAAGCCTTATGCACACACTAAACTTCGCAAGACTAGGGCCGGTGTCACAGCCCACGGCTGGAGTCAACAGGACGAGGATCCGGCCTCAATTACTGAGCATTTGTAAAGCCCTGCAAAGTCTGGAAGTGCTAGCACAGTCCTAAGTAGTATTAGTTTGGTTTTGGAGAAGCTTGTTATGGTTTTGGTGCCACTAACATCACTTTTCCCCCCCTTAGAGTGCTCTAAAATAAATAAGAGCTGAAGTAAACAAAGCTCTGCCCCAGCAATTGCTGCTTCACCCAAAATAAATTGCAGAAATGGCCTGGATATTTTGGAAGCTGAAAAAACAAAAGAAATAAACTCTTTCTTAAAGATACTAATTAAATTCAGTAAGTGCAATTCACACAGCCAGATCCTTTACTCAGGCGTGCATTTCTTTTATGTAAAATGGAAATGAGTATGACAAGGAGCAGCAGCAGACGTGTCACTGGCCAAGTGAAGCGAGGCTTTGTGTGCCACTTGGTGTTCTTCTGTCCATCATGCCATGGATTCTGAAAATTGCAGCTGATCAATTAAAAGTTCTCAAGGAACACGCAGGGTATCAGTAAATGAAATCCTGCTTCTTAGGGTGAAGAAGAAATGCAAAGGCTGTGGTGCTATTGCTCTGATCATATTGGTGTTGCACCTAAGTGCAGAGTAGAAGCAAACCTGGAAACCATATAGTTCAGCCTCAATAAACAATTAAGTGTATAATGTTGCAGTTCAAAGAATCAGCAATTGGCTGAACCCTGACAAGTAAGGCAAATATGAGCAAGATAGGAATAGTTAAGGCAGACTACTTCAACAGCTAAAGACAATGACTAAAGTAGAGAGCAGGAGTTCCTGTTCTTCCTCCTCCTCTTTTATCACATACAGGAAGACAACTCTGAATAAGCTGGTGTGTTCATCTGCAGGTATTTCCTAGCCTAAGTTGCTGAAAAGGTTTCTTTTAAGCAATATTCCTTAATGGCATATTGCCCAAACCAAGGCAGTGTCCTAATTTCATCTTCCTTTGCCACTACAGGTATACCACAAACTGGCATTATGGATTTAAGGTACCTGAGGTATCTCTACAGGACTGATTTTTGCCTGAAAATCACTAGTAGAACATAAAAGCAAGAATCTAACTGATGTTTGTAACATCCAAAAATCTTTACCATCTGACAGCTGTTGAGTGGGCTCCTGCAAAATGATTCAGGTGACCCAGCGTGGAGTTATACCCACATTTGATCAGGCATCAGAACTGACATTTATAATTTCCAGCAGAGGTTCAAGGACCTAGTGATCTCCCTCTTAAAAAAGGAAAAAAAAAAAAAAAAAAAAAAAAAAACACTTTTAAAGCCTATGTGTTATATCCACGTTGCATAATGCAGTGTCATGTATAGATACGCAAATAGCAGCTGCAGTCCTGGAAACAGCCTGCTCTGTTGGTTCAGCACCCTGACCAGACTAATACACCCTGCCTCTCAGCATTGCTAATTAGCTCTGGCAGCCCACTCTGCTAAAGCAGTTATACTACAGCTAGCCTAGTTATCTGCACACACTACTACACTGTGCCATGTAGACAGACTAAGAGATGGAATAGACAAGACTGCAGTGAACTGCCAGTTCCGGATCCGTTCTGTGGCTAAAGAGAGAATTTCATTTTGGGTGCTGTCAGTCTCAAAACATTCATAGCTCTGAACTTGCTTGGAGAGAAAGGGGGGTGAGGGGGAAGGAAGTAACAATCCAAACTGGCAGCACATGCAGCCCGACAGGAGAGGTACAGTTCTCTTCAGAAGCAGAAGCTTGCCTGGGGAGCATGGATCTGAGATGAACCTTTCACAGCAAAAGGCATTCTGCAATATCACTCAGACTGTAGCTATTAAGAACTGAGTGGGCTGTAATTAATCAGCGACACCAAAGAAAAGGAATGCTTGCAGAATCCTTCTGGAGGTACCGTAAAGAGGAATTGGTTAGGGAAGAAAGTACCTAACTAGAAACGCTTTCTCATTAAAAAGAAATTAATTTTGTCATCAGGAGAGACAATTAATATTGACTATTGTATTTCCTACCAAATGCAGAGAATCTCTCAAGGAATGTCTGGACCGGATTCATTGTGCGGAATAACATAAGAAACAATCATTGTCTTCCCCTGCAACAGATAGATACTGATATTTATTCTGTGGCTGCTGGGTAGATGTTCATCTGCAGGGCCACTGCATTTCTTCATACTTCAGAGCTACACTCTTGAAAGCAGTTTAAATAAATACAATGAACTGTTTCTTTTTTTCTTTTTGGTTCAAATTACTGCAAGGCTGAATAATGCAATTGGCAAAATATTCCTGCCATTTTTATATGCCTAATAATTTTTCAAGGTTTCAGTCAGCTCACCAGAGTTTATTACACAATGCATTATTGAAACAGAGGAGAAACTTCTGCCAGCAGGAAGGGAATGAATCCTGCCTTCTTTCAGACAGGATTGGAATGGCAAGACATTTCCAGATGTTGGAGAACCTGGATCTTCAGTGCTTTTTCTTTCCTGTTATTTCCTGATTCAGAATCTCACACTATAGCCAAAAACAGCAGGCAAGGATCTTATCAGAACCTTTCTGCCAGAAGAAAGGGTGAAATAATGAACTGAGCTGATCACAATGTAGTTATCAGATTTCCTGTGGGATGAATGGCATTACCTCAGTATTGTTTCAGGCTCTCCGGAGACTTAGCTCCCATTAGAAACGGCCTTTCCCCAACAGCATGGTGTGTGGAAAACAAGTCTGGAGGCCTTCCAGTCTGTTTAGGGGTCACTCTTACTGTAGGAATTAGTTTTCTTGTGGCTACTCAGTTGCTTATATAGAATGTTTTGGTTTGGTTTATAGTTATGAAGTGTCCACATCATACACAAAAAAATCTATCATGTAACAGATTTGTCTGCAGGCACACTAAGGACTGGATGGGTTATGACTCCTGAATTCCCTCATCTCATGAAGCTGGCACCCTTGATGTCAGTTTTAAGACAATTCAAAAGAGATTTGCCGTCATGCTTTGCTGCTTCCGGAGTTTCAGCCTCTGGGGAAGTCAGCTTAGCACCCTATCCCAGCACTGAATTTACATGAAAAGTATAAAGGAAAATACAAAAAAGTAAACTGTACCCAGCAAAACTCATGGTGTTATTTTATGCATGCAGTATTCTGTTCCAAAATATGTCAAATTTTACTTGCAAAAAGAAAAGGCTGCTGTTTTATTCTGTATGCTGTCTGCAGAGAAATGTACTCAGCCACTTCTTTAAACACTCAGTGATCTAGTGTGGAATCTGATGTAAATCCGAATGGGAAGAAAATATCATTATTTAAAGGCTACATAACCGCTTAAAATTAGAGCTGTGAAGGCATCAAAAAATACCAGAAATCACAGATGGTTTGCAGATAAATTCACATTGCATTTAGTCCACTCAACATCTATAAAAAAACCTATGCTTTTGCCTTGCTTTTCAGTCTAAATGTTGATGCCTGCTCAAAACACTTTCTTCTTACTTTAAATTGAGCTTTGAGTCATGTTCTATTGCCCTATACGTTCAGAGCCTAGTCACTTTGAAAAAATCTGCACAAATACATTAAATTTTAACAACACAATTTAAAAATACATGTATTTTGCACATTTTCAAAATGACAACTAGCCTGAGCAGGTTAAGTAGGATATTAGAAGGGATGAAACATTAGAAAGAACGGACAAGTAATTCTGCAAGTGGCTGAGAGAAAGATACAGTTGCTTCTTGATTATATTGATGATTTTACAGTCTTGGAGGTGGCTAAATTCATTGTTTTCCCTGTATGAGGGCTGCTTGATCAAGCTTTGACATCATTCTATGATATTCCTATATTCTATTATTTAACTAGTTAAAACTCCTTTGCCTTATTTTGTTCCTGAGTTGTATTTTCAAATACTGTGCTTTGTCTCCTGGGTTTTCACTCTCATAGGGGTTCACTCTGGGGAAAACTCTGCTTGCATTGTTATGAAGGAATGAGATTTTATCAAATCATTCCAGCATCACTGCTTAATGGAAGTCAGTAGGATTTGGATGTAATGCTTGACTTCTCCTTTACAGTTTCTTCTGCAGGTACGATTTGGCAACAGGCAGGGGGACCTTGAAACGTGAATGGTTATTGAATACATGTTTGGTCAAATATATTAGCTATTGTTCCTCATTGAACAGGCACATGAAAGTTTTGGTTGGTTGTGTATCCTCTGTTATGACAGTAAATCCAGTAGAGTTCACGATACAATATATGGTATTTCTCCTTGCCAGGAGCCAACTCTCCCACAAAATGCAGCTGGGAAAAGCAGAGGTTGTTTTCCCATGGGAACAACCACTGAGACAAGTTCAAAGGCCCCAGAAAATAACAAAGCATTCTAAAGTTTCTGAATAGTAAATATTAGAGACCAAGTATAATCTCAGGCCAGTAAGGCCTGGGATGAACCAGATTTGGGTCTGATTTTGGCAATCTTCTTAGTCCTTCTAAGTACAAATATAGCAAACTGAGCAACCAGTGCTGCCTGCCTTCAAAGCTTTCCCCACTCCACCAACCACTTGCCAAGAGTCATTTGCTCCAGTACTTCCCAGAAAAGCCAAACCATTTCTCATAACTCTCCATCCTAATTAAGCAACTTGTTGACTTTTTATAATCACCTCTCCACAAATCAATCTCAGCAGGATTTTTAACAGATGAAGCTGTGCTTAAGCATCAGCCATCTTGTAACAGCAAGGTCTTATTCTTTGTTATTTAGGTTTTCCTGCATGCCTCCTTTCTTTTTTTCCAGCTGTAAGAGGGAGGGTTCAACAACAAAAACAAACAAAAAAAATAAATTAAGCAACAAATATGCTTAAGGCTGAATGAGGGTATGGAAACACAGTTTCCACACAAGGCAATCAGTTCTAGCAATTGCATAGACGAGTATTTTCTTACAAGCTGTTTCACATACTGTTCATCAGTCCATTAAGTACATCAAGGACAGATAGCCATGCTTTTCGACAGAAATCCAGACAAAACACATACACAGTAAATCTAAGTTCTGTGGGATATGCAGAACTTTAGTACTTCAGAAATTCAGTACTTCATCTTTGACCAACAAAGCACCAGAACCAAACTTTAAGTATGTACTAAAAAACTGCTTGAATTGATAAGCCTTTCTACAGCCCTGCTGCCTGCTTGAAGAATGAATCTGTAGGGCAGCTAAACTGAACTCAGGTCACATAGTCAACAATTAAAATACCATTTTCTTTAGCAAGCATTTCCTGATAAAATATCAGTCCTGGTAGAGCTGACCTATATTCAGCATTTAAAAAACATCTACCATCAAGCAAGCAACTACTGCTAAGATAAGAGCAGAATCTATGTGGACAGTCCCTTGACAAAGAGACCATAGACGCTTCCCCCCCAATTACTGCCATTTTTCACTGTGTGGAATCCAGAAGAACTCCATTACCCACAGGGGTTTCCATGCCACTGTGAAATCCAACACTTCCATCTCTAAAAAGGAGTTACTGATTCAGTTTAGTCCTCTGCCCTCAGCAGGAAAGCACATGGACATTTGAAGCACAAGTCCAGTTCCGATAGCTGCTGCTCCTTGAAGGACTCTGTTCTTGGGTGCAGAAGCACATGGCTGCTGGAATGGGTGCTGCATCGGAAGCACTCCCTGGAACCACACAGAGCATCCTAGGCCCCTGCAGCACTCCATGTGTTGGCAGGACACAACAGGGAATGCTCAAAACACCATTGGGCACTCTGGCTTCTAGCTCCCTCAGATGTCGCTTTGGAAAAGGTCTTGCAAGAGCAGACAAGTTTATCTGTTGGTGTTGGCAAAGACATTCTGGATGCTTCCTGCTGTCCCAGCTAGTACATGTAATACAAGGGACACTGGTAGATGGTGGAGGTATCATATAATGTAGAAATAAATTGGCTTCAAATAAAAGATTACCCCCACTTTGCCAGAACAGAAACGTGAGCCTATGCACAGCCAGTGGGGCCACCTTGCTACCAGCATGCCCAGTAAGCATCTGCCCCGTTTTGGTACTGCACCACTAGGAGCAGCAGACACAAGAGCGGCACGAAGGAGGCTGCATGCAAGGCTGTGGCCACCCTGGTATGCTGGCTAGTATTGTCCATGGCCCCGTGAAGCTCTTACCGGAGCTCTGTTTGCATAGTCAGCAGATACAGAACAAGTTGGATTTTTTCCAGGGGCTGTTATCTGAAAAAGACTCTGCCTTATACTTGGGCCAATATGGTAAGCTGTGTCCAGTTAGCTCGGGAAAAGGTCAGAGACATTTCAAAGTAAAGAAAGGCCATCTCTGGCAGCAGTGTCCAATTCAGATAGATATATTATCCCCAAAGGAACATGAGAAACAAATTCCTTGTTTATTTTATTTCTGCATATTCCACTTAAGTAACCTTGGCGCATTCATTCTGTGGCACTGAGCTGTGTTTCAGCAGAAGCAAAATGCAGCCAGTTCTCTCTAAAATAAAGCTTTTTTTGTTTGTTTTTTTCCTCCACAAGAGGAAAGGCTAAACAGACGATCACTTCCTGGAATTTGCAGGTCCAATTCCATACTTCAAAGTCTCTTAAAAAAAAAAAAAAGAAAAAGAAAAGAAAAAAAAAGAAAGAAAAAGAAAAAAAAAGAAAGCAACATCCATCTTCCATCTTTTTAAAAAAAGAAAGAAAAAGAAAAAGATAGAAAAAAAGATTTTCCTTCTATCTAGAGATTATTTAGTGCTCTGTTATTGACACTGTTTCTATTGAAAGATTTAAAGATAAAAATGCAGTGCATTCAAGTGGTGATCATTTTTCATCGTCACTTAGTGACAGTACAGCCTGTAGTCAATTGCAGCAGATTTATCTTTTCTGATATCGATCGTGTGTGGGGCTAAGCTGTTTGCAGGACCTGGCCATATCTCTTCTGAACTGCTGCAAGAAATGCAAAAGGAGAGGACAAGAGCAGTGCCAAGCAATCTTGTTCCCATTCTAAAGCTGTTTAATTATTTCCATTTAAGTGGTGAGATAAACCGCTAGGAGATAATTTGTTTATGGACACAAAGCCTTGCCTGCCAGAAAAAAGGAACTTCATACAAGCACAGTTTCCCTGTGTAGCTTAGTCTACACGGTGTCACATGGAACTAGGTTCAAACACTAGAAACAAATGGAAACCTCGGGTATCGGAGGGGCAGATCTTTTGTGAAAAGCAGGGGCTGCCGTTCAGTTCCCTAAAGCAAACCTCCCGTATCCTCCAGTGGTGAAGCTGCTCTCTTGTATTCTTATGAAGATTCCCGTCACATCCACTTTTTAAAGCCCACTGAGAATGGAAAGAATCAACCCAACGTTTTGGCGCATTCCAGTCTCCCGAGCTACACACTTTTTTATTCTTAAGAAATGAGGATTAATTCTGGTCACCTTATGAATTTAGAGAGAGGCTGAAGATTAAAAAAAAAAACAAAACAAAAACAAACAAACAAACAAAAAAAACCCCAAAAGCCCCAAATCAGTTTAAAAGCAAGGTAGAACCTGATTGTTCTCAAACCGTACAATATTGGATCTCAGGTTCCTGTCTCAAACCCATCCACTATTTTGAACAGAGCCAGACTTATATATATATACTTTTCTTCACTTAAGCCAAATACATTGGTAAGTGCTGATACAGAGGCTGTGAATTTGATGGCTGAATAATGCTTGCGGGAATCCTTAAGAGACCAGGAAAGCTTTCTCTAGAAGCTGTCATGCACCTCCCTGATGGATCACAGCTCACAAACCATAAATGCACTTAATGTGGGGAGGAAGTCAAGACCAGGTCTCCAGCTTCCTGCAGCAATTGCTCTGTTACAGAGCTAAAATATTCATTTGTGCTTACTTCTCTTACCAGATAGTTACTAAAATGTGACCTAGACACCTTTAGAATTTCTGTATTTCTGGTGTACATTTTACATTTTAAATACAAAGGCTGGAAAAGAGAAACAAAAAAACTTCAATGAATGGACAGACCATGATGTCTCAGTGCTAGTTGCAGCTTTCTCTTGCAGCATGGTCTGTGAGTTAGTGCTTTGTATACTCACTGGAATACCACTAGCTGGTAGAAAAAGCTCAGATAAATCGTTTCCCATCTTTTATTCTCCAGTCATTTGATGCTTTTTTTTCTTGGGACTTTTAATAACTACCACTCTAAACATAGCAACACTTGAACTAAAGAAGAGCTTAATCAAATAATTGGTTATTTATTAGCTATTTTTTCTAAAGTTCCCATAGACCTTCATGTCACTGTCATTTAACCACAATCCTCATTGTGACTTTCAATGATAAAGCCAATTTGCACATCTCTTGCACTCAGAGACATCACTGGAACACTGTCAAATGTTAATTTAACCCAGTTTTGTAGAAGAACCCAGCTAATCTAACCTATTTTAGATTAACATTCCACATTAAGAACCTCTGAAAAGCAACCTATTGCTACTTGTTAGTCATGAACACACTAGAAATACCGAGTTTTTAATTAAAATGTGTTCAATGGCTTTACATTTCTAAGCTGACCTGTAATTCCCTTGGAATGAATGTAGCCCATATCCTTTTCAGGTATTTCCCATGGATATTCCCATGGATTTCCCATAAAGCCTATGGATTAGGAAGGGGAAAGGCAAGCACTAGCCATTGCCTGAATAGGGAGCCCTATTTCATTCCTTGTGCCTCCTGCTTTCATTTCACTGCTGCTAGGAAGACCCAGCAGATTAAACCACAGAACATCAAAAAGCCCAAGACATGGTACCTCATCTGCAGGAGCTACCTCAAGCTGAAAATCACCTACTTTATTCTAGAAGCGCAGGAACAAGCAAGCTATACAAATAAAACACGTACGCATAAAACTAGCAGAACCATAAACCCTACCATGTTCTAGTCTCTCTCTCCTTTCTTGTTAGTTGCAGGATTCTGATTTCTAATCACTCTAAGGACCTTCTACAGAGACCTTCTTACATTCCTTCTGCAAACAGCTCAAACTTCCTTATCATTTCCTGATCCAAACCCTTTTTGATTAGTCATCTTAAAACAGGTTTATCCATATGTTCTCAAGAACATACATAGGAAAATACGTGTTCAGCAGAGATTTCCGCTATAACTTTATCTGCTGCACTATTTTGAACTGTTTCAAACTGTGCCAGCCAGCTCTTGCTATTTGCAGATGTGGGAGATGGGATTCTAAACCATGAAGATTTGCCAAGGTAGCTGTATGAGTGTAGTGGCAAAAGGATACTTCTACTGTAGTTCATTCTGGGTTGTCAAGTCAACTGTGCTAGCAGAAGGACTTCTACTGCACTGGCAGGAGGGTTTTGTTGATAGGACATTAGTTTTACCTTTTGCCTTGCAAACCAATACAGGAATGATAGCTCGAGTTTCGACCAGGCTGAGTTGTTTTCTCCTCAGTATTCACAGCTGCCAAAAAAGGAATACGATCACTGTCTTCAAGAATGAAAGTGGCTTAATTCTGTTCCCCAAAATAACCTGCGCTTTTGATCCATTCCCAATTCTTTTTCTTGCAAGGCTTTCCTGCACAGATAGCAACGTTAAACAAATTAGCAAATTACTCCCTCTGCAAAAGCCAGGTCATATTTCACCATTAGAAAAGGAGTCTGATTTTTGCTTGGTTGAAAATAAATCCTCAATAATACTATTTGCTATCATTCATGTCTCAGCATTCCCTCCTCAAAATAATGCTTCATTTTGTTATATTTAATACTTCAGCATTCCATCTTTAGATAATGTCAATAATTACAAATCTCACTGTATTATTTTAGGCACTGTTCTCCAGGAGTGACAAACACACAGACTGAAAATGTGCTGGAAAACTTGCTGGAAGATAAGAAACACATATCTGAGATTTGCGTAAGTGGCAAAAAGGAAAGAGATGTTCTTTGGAAACAGTAGCAAGGAGGTACAAAAGCTTCTAATTTTCATCATTTGCTAAATGCACTGCTGTATCGTGAGTTCACGGTGTAATATTTTGGCTCGTGTTTTGGGATGTTACATTGCAATATTGAAGTAAGGGATCATGCTTTGAAGTCTGCAATCTAGTGCCCTTCTCCAGCTGTCATACTAGATTCTAGACAGAAGAAACCCAATAAAGCATATTGATCCAATTCTGTCTGATATGTCAGTTAAAAAATAGCCCTTTTATGTAAACAAAAACCTATGCAGAAAAAAAACCTTCAAAAACTTCCTCTCCTTCAAATTATTAAAGATTTTTCTCATTATATAATGAGAATATTTTTATAAGTTCTAGGAGATCCATCACCGACCTCTAATGCCTGAAAAATTACAGAGCTGCTCTTGCTCATTTGATTAAAAAAGCAAAGACCTTTACAGCCTATTAGGAAAACAATATTTACAACAAAGCACCGAGGAAAATCCTCCCATTAAATTTTACAGCAATTTTCTTGGAAGAGTCCTCTCTACTGAGAACAGCTGGACTTAATTGCAAATGAGCTGACTGAAGGAAGTACATCTGATTGCAGATGTAATAAAATTCATGCTTGACACCTTAATTTTTTTAATATATATTGGCCACTATCAAATCACTGCACTTGCTGGTTTGCAGGCTAAAGCTATCAAAGTTCTGGCAGGAGAATAGACTGGGAATGGAAAAGCTTGTGGATTCCTTCAAAGCCTGGTGCTTAAGACACAGCTTTTTAATGCTATTGATTCCTAACAATCAATATTTTTTTCAATAAGAAAGTCTCATATTACCCCTCTTCCCAACCACCCTTCACAATGAACTTAGTTAGGATGAAAAAGCACTTAATGGCTTTCTTTTGAGCTCCTTTTCTTTTTCCCCATGCTCATTGCTGTCTCTTTTTCCTTACAAAGTTCACCTCCCCCATCCCTGGCATCTGATACTACATTGCTGTGGAGCAGTAAGCCAAGTTCCTCTGCAGTGTAGCAACCTCACATCAGGTTATAAACTGACCCAGAAAAGCCAATTTCTTTGAAATTAATAAAGTGTCAGCCACATTGAGTGATTGCCTTTAAGGTTATTTGCTTAAATTCTACCTTAAAAAGCAAAGCCTTGTGTTTCTTCTTCATTCATTTGTATCTCTATGAACAACTTAGCAAATAGTGAACTTTATGAACAGGCTTTTACCAACCTTTAGACCATCGGATCTGGAGCATGAAATTATTTGTTGGAGTCTTATATGACGACTTTTTGAAAGATAAGGTGGGTTGACTTCTGCTGGAAAATATGGTCCTTTTGCATTACAAGAATATGAAACTGCATTTAGAGGCAGAAGAGAAGGAGTAAGAACTGTGATTGCTTCCTGAGATTGCTTAAGTACTGAGTTTCCTTGCTGACTAATTGCATGAAAATTTTTTCAGCTGGAATGCACAGCAAGTGAGCAGCAGCAGTGGTGTTTAGTAGTAGAGCAGGAGTTTAACAAGGAGATGGAATAAACACTGACTACTCCCTGATTCCTCCTGCAATGGAAGTGTATAATCCCCTTCCTCTTCAGTCTATGATTTGAGAGAATGGGATCATCATCCATTTTTCAATCTTACTCGATTTCCTATCGAAGAGAGCACTGGGATACTCTTCTGATTCTCTCTTATCTCCCAGCAAGGTTATTCCTGGAGAGAAACACACATTTCTGTGAAAGGAAAATAGTTTGTTTCGTCAACTTATTGTGAGCTAAAACTAATGATCAGTGCTTGTTACAAATGGAGCCTGCTTCTTTTTTTTCATTTTTTTGCAGAGTAACAATGCGTGCGACATCCAACCACTTTAAAAATATCCTGCTGTTCCACTGATACCTCGCCTGATGTTAATAAGAGCTTCATGCAAAGGATGTTGCAGAATCTATAACAAGAAATTTCATTTTTTTTAAAAAAAAGGAACAGTATTCACTGCTTGCTTATATAAGTGGCTGTTTAACTAGGCCTACTGAACATTGCAGATATACACACAAATGCGCTTTAATCAACCACAAAAACACTTTGTAGCATAAGTAGTTATGCAGCTATGCCCACAAGAGTACAGGTAAGTAGGCTAGTAAATATTTGATAAACTATTGTTGCATGGGGTAGTAAACATAAATATTTAGTATAATATTTATTTACATTTATATCCTATATTTAGAATAATACTATGTCTAAGAACAAGAATACATTTATACATTTGGTCTAGTAATGCTATTCATAGATGTGCTTAGGTAAGATATTTAATACAGTGACATGATGCAGGCAGGAAAATGAAAGGATTATTTTATAAGATCCTACAAAGAACATGAAATATGCATATATTTGTGCATATATTTCATGTTCTTTGTAGGATAATTGCACTATGAGAAACAAATACAATATAAGCATCAGCACCTCTTTATAAGCGGGTGAATGTTGGACTTTTAAATCTACTAAAATACAACTTTTTCAATTGGTAGGGAATGACCTTGTAGGATTGCATTACAAAACGCTGGACTGGCATGAGGGCAGATTTTCAATGAACACGATATGAAGTACAAATATCACTCCCTCCAAGGCATAGCCCCAAGCACAAGGCAGATTTCATACCTTTCTTAAAGTGTAAAATGGAATTTTTGGTAATTCTTTAGAGAAATGCAGGATGCAACCACTGCAAAGATAAAAATTCCTTAACAAAAGGCACTGGGAGTGCACTAGCTCCCTAGCAGGGCTGCGACTCGTCTTCTGTAAGGCTGTCTTTTGCCTCCATCCTGAAATAGAGGTGGCGTACAGTTTGACACATTAATATTTATTACAGCTTGCAGTGCAGCAATAGTCCTATGTCAGAGCTGACTCTATTATAGAAAAGACCTGCATTATAGCAAGAGGTGCCCCTTTACAAGGATTTGTTTTTTCTGCCTGATAACACATTTTGCACTACAGAGTCTCTAAATACAGTGAACATCTCTTTTACAGTTATATTGCATTTAGGGTGACAGACAGTCTTTATCTCCAGTTGAGGGCCTTTCTAAAGACTTCTTTACGTTCTAATGTTTTTTTAATGAATTAAATGAGATTTCTTGTAAAATATATACATACCTGGGTGTGCACGCAGGTATGGGCACTGTTTAGCCCTGTTTATTTTGGCACACTGTCCAAAGCCACAATATCAAGCTGGATGGGCATATTTAGTACGAAAACGGAGAAATCATCTTTAGAGGACCAGTAAAGCAGTAAAATGCATTCTGTCTAACTCACAGGATCAGATGTGGCCCATGTTACTCAGGACTGTTCTCACACCGCTCTGTGATGACCGCAGTGAGATGTGGCATGGCAGCAGTTCTAGTCTTACTGGATACCAGTTGCATGTTTTACGGAAAACGTTGCCACTGTTAATATCTCCAACAGCAAGACCTATGCACAGTGTTGGGTTTTGTTGCTTTTTCTCCTTAACAAGCGCTGCCTTTTTAGCAATATGCCAGCTGAATATTAACCACCCTAACAATCCCAGTGCAGCTCCATAGTACTGCTGCTTCTTTTAGTACTAGCTGAAATGATTTTCTGCCTCTGTAGCAATTTCAGCAGAGGGGCCAAGGACTGGCAGAACACAGCAGCTGAGCAACCTTCCTCTTCTTATCCATCAGCTGGCAGCCACACACCAGTTCTGACACACAGTGTGTGTGGGGGGGGAGACTTCCATTGCCATTTTACTTTACTGATACTAATTCATATTTCAGCAGAGCTGATGCCTTTAGACCCGGGCTCTGCCCTGCACAAACACAGGGCAAAGAGACAATCTCCATTCCCAGAGTTTACCACTGAGGTCTAAGGACTTGCTGCACCTTCTCCTCCAGCTGCAGCTCGGCTGGCCGTGGTAGCTGCTGCTTTTACAGAATAGGTGGAGGGCTTCAGGGAGGATGAGGGGTTTCCTGAACACTCATGGAGGAATCCCCCAAGGTACGACCCCTAAGGGTAGTAATGTGGGGAAGCCAGGGGAAGGTTTCAAAGAAAAGCAGGAGAACACTTCTCTGGGCAACTCCTGTATGAGCATGGGAGGACAACGGCTGCATCTGACACAGCCAAGGATATTGGCACTGTCAGCACATAGAAATAAGAAATACAAGATCAAGTCTAGATGCAAGTTTTGCCTATGTGAGTGGATATCAGAGGCTGCATTTTAGAGATGCTATGCAGAAAATACCTATATGATCTAACCTGGAGGTGAAGACAGAGTGGGAGATGCAAGACAGAGGAGGAACTGTGGCAGGCTTGAGTGAAGGACTAGCATGATCCTGAGGAGGGAAAGACTGCAATATTTGTACTTGGGGAACAGCAAATGAACTGTCAATATTGTGAAAGGGACCTTATACAGGAAACATAGCTATGAGCCTAGTCTAGAGCAAGAAAGGGCTAGGAAAGTGTTCAGAGAATTGTGGAAGCCAAAAGGAAAAAAGCTAGTTAAAATAATAAAAGACCGTTTGAAGTATACCCAGACATTAGAGAGCTCTGCTAGCTTCTCTAACTCACACATCTTCCTACCATTGACCCTGCAGATCTGGTACAGGTTTAGATGATACATCAGCTCTTATTCTGCTTCATGCTACCCTGATACTGAATCCATAATCTTCCTCATGGTGAGGAGCAAAGAGAAGGAACCACTTTATTCTTTCAGTTTCCAGGGTGAATTAGTTATTGCCTGGTAGGGAATGAAACCACAATACCTTCTGTCTTACAACATAAGGAAATCGAAGGAGGTGGCTGAGCACAGCCGCCCGGGCCCTGCCTCTGTAATCCTGCTGCTCAGATTCTAGCAGCCCTTGGAAGAGTTAAGGCAAAGGAGAGGCAGGAAGGAGTGGTGAGGAGACCGAATTGATCTCTTCTCCAAATGCTGTCAGCATTTTACCCCTTGAGCACTGCTGTTCCTTCAGCCTCCCCAGCTGCAGCCAGGACATGCTGCTTCTTCCTTCCCAGGGAACTGACTCATCTGAGTCCCTCCTAAAAAAAAGGTCTCTCCTCTCTGTCTGTCCCTCTGACTTGCCCTCCAGTCCCCCTGCCAGCCACACTTTAGTTTTCATTGACTGACTGGTTAGATTGTGCCTGACTTCATTGAGAAGCTTTTAAAATCCTAGACTTTGCTATTAGTATTGATTATCCTTGTCCTCTTAATGGGATATTTTTTTGTCTCCTGGCTTGTTGCATCATGAGGTCATATATTACTTTTCAGGGTTCTTTGTATGGATTTGTAAATGTGAATATAGTTGCAGCCCAGCTTGGAGAACAGATGCTAATCTTCTGTATGAGCAAAACCCCCAGACCAGCTTTCAGTGCTTAGGAGACCATTCACAATGAGAAAAAGATAAACAATCTTATCATTGCATTTTTCTTCAGAAAAGCAAAAGAGAAAGAGAAAGAGAAAAAGAAAAAGAAGAAAAAAGAGAGCAAATTGCTCTTCTACAGGGAGAATATGAGCATTTAATAACTTAGTGAGCCAATGCACTAAACTTTCTCTCTGGAGCTGTGGGTTCTCAGCTTAAAAATACAAAAGTAGTAATTAACAGTTTGCATGTTTATAGCATTTTTGCAGATTAACCTCTCCACAGAAAGTTCACCTAAAGCTAAATGCAGGTACTTCTGGAGTGGAAAATAGTGGCAGTTTTATAATGCATAGCAATACCATGCAAGAACTCAAGTCAGGAATATTATACAGAAATAAAAATGCAGAGGCAAAGTTCAGAGTGAGTGAACCCAGTTACCCTGGCTAGAATTGCTTTACGTAGCCCAGGTACGTAGCCTGCCTTACAAAGCTGTAGTAGCATTGTTAAAATATTGCAAATAGATATTACAAGTACACTTCAGTTCTATATCTCATCTTACAGCTAGCATCTTCCAGAGCATGCTGCCTTTCATCTAATACTACAGCATTAATCCAATATTGATTCTAAGGAAACAGGGCTTCTGAATCACCCAGGCAATGTTTTCTAGCATAGAGGGTTTCCACTGAGATCTGTCCTCAAGGCACTGACCCAGCAGCTCTTAGTTTGCACAAACTGCAAGTATCATGTTGCAAGGAGATGCGGGTGCAGCCCATTGATCTGATGGTCTCAGCCTGGTCCGCTTGGAGCGTATTTGTTACACAGTTTAGCCTGGATTTGAGAAAGATACTGTGGGCAAGAGAATCATCTCGGAAACAGATGAGCCTTTTCCTGGTTTTGTTTTTCCTATTCCTAGAAAATGCTGCTTGCCATTTCTACGTCTCTCTCCAAGTCCCCAGCTCTCGGTATTGTTTGGCGTTGGGGGCTTGCCATGGGAGAGCGATCAGCTGTCGCTTCTAGCCCTCTTTGCTGAGGCTCATGCCAGGGGTTGGGCATTCAATTGCCTCCTGCGCATCAGCCTGCAGGTTCCACAGGTTTGTTTAGCAGCACCTATTACTGTAGCGCAGGAGCTCACCGGCACCACACGCTTTGCCCCATCTTGCAATGAAGATACCTTGCGATAGGCAAGCCAACAGCTGGAGTTGTTGCTCCTGCATGATGGGTCCAGCTGGTGCAAGACGGAGCAGAGAGTACCGAGGAGAACGTTAAGCATTAGCTGACACCAGATATTTCTTGACTGGACTCCACTTCCCTCAAAACTCTCTCTTGAGGCTTGAGCTTTAATCAGATTAATTTGTCTGTTGGCTGGTGAAAAATAACAGTCAATCTGAAGTCCCAAAGTCTTATGGAAATTTGCCCATGTTCCGTATATGATTTTTAAATATAAAGGGGAAATCAGATTTTCCAAAGAAGTTTCTAGCTGGTAGAAAGAGCTACAACAGAGAGCACAGCAAAAGGGACAAAATAGACTAGAGAATACTGTAACATAACCTGAACACAAGGGTTTTGTCTGAGAAAAGCGGTTTCTTGCAATTTTCCTGCAAAGGCATTTTACTCTGAAAATGAAAGCTAGACAGGATGTTACTGATGGTCTACACCTTATTTTCAATAAATGATGAACCTTCATGTCCTATGAAATATGAAAGTAGAAAGCTGCATTCTATTATGTTCAGCAAAGCATTTTCCCTCTTTTGTTTAAATATATTCATTATCAAAAGTATAGTGCCCTTGAGAAGCTGAGGCAGTTGCTTGTATTGCTCTGCAAGGAATTTAAGATACTTACTAAAGTTTTTACAAAAGATGATGCAGAGATGTGTTATATGTCTTTCAAGACCCCCAATCCATCTATTCAGAGCTGACACTTAAGCTGTAAAGAGACATCCTTGTCAAACTACTTACATCTTGCATATACAATGAGATAGCTCTCCATTTCTAGCACACTAGTTGCAGGAGCTGGAATTTAAAGCAGAAGGGCTCTGGACCTCTCGTTTCAGACTCTCTTGGCTCCGTGTTTGGAAATCACAATGGCAATAATGAAAGTTCAGCATTTACATTGAATGCATAGTACATGAGAGAGCATGGAAATATCCCAGGGAGAAAGAAGCCAGCTAGTTACAATAATTTGTCTGTCCTGCTCCTTCAGAAGTTGTTGTGCTGCGAGTTTTTTTTTTTTTTGGGGGGGGGGGGGAGGGAGGGATGGTATTTTGGGATGCAAGTTGTCCCCGTAAGTCCCCTGTTGTTTGTCCTGCCATTCAGCAGTGACACTTAGGAAAAAAAATACATTTGTGTACAGCATACAGATCCACAATACAAAAGAAAGCAAATTGCCTTAGATGACTGGTTTCTGGAAGTTAGCAGAGGAATAAGATTCAGTTGATCCCTTAGATACATACCAGCTGCTTTTACTGGTTTCATCTCACGATTCCTCTTTTCCTCTTACACCTTCTACTATTAGTATTATTCTATTTTATTAATGCTCTTTCTAACATCTTTCTGTCCTTTTGACATACTGATCGCTAGACCACACACTATTTTCATTTTTAATATGTTATTCGCTCGCACACAGCTCAAAAGTAGGAACAATTAATTATCTTCTCAAAAAATGGCAATGGTTGCTCTTAGCCAGATTTTGCTCAGTGCTGTGCAGTTATAGCAGAGTGGCTCAGCTGCCTTCAGTAGCTTATAACCCAGTAACCGAAGTAACTAGAAGTGGATGCTTAAGATGACAGGAAGCTTTCTACCACCATTACACATTTCAAAAGACGGAACACCATTGGCACATGAAGTGCATGTGCCAGTCGCGACAGGGACCAGAACAACTCCATCTTTATGCCAGTTTTGTCCGTAATGATTTCTCGCAGGCAGCCATATAAAACGATGTGAAAAAAATCTGAAAATGGACGTTAACAATGCATTTTCTGAACTTGTTTACTTAACATAACTCAGTAATCTCTGTGTACCAACGGCTTGATTGTGCCTGCCAGAGTTCACTAGTTAAGTAGTTTTCTCCATAAGAAAAATACTTCAGTGCGTAACGTGAGCATAACCTGCATTTACTAATTCACTGCTGGGACTGGCTACATTTCTTAGAATAAGAACCGTCTGGGCTCCTTCCTTACAAATCAGTATAAGTTCAACTTCTTCTGGTGAAGAACCTGCAGACCAGCTCTGTTCCCATTTGGAAGGAAACACAAGCTTAAGCTTTCCCTGCGCCTCCAGAACCCCGTGGGAACGCTGCCTTCCCCCCGCACGGCCCGAGCAGCCACCGCGCCGCGCTATGTCTTGGCAGCTTTAGCCCAGCGGCCTCCCCGGGCTTTCGCAGCAGCTGGGAATCTCGAGAGGTGCCCCACAAATACGCCTGTTCTTAAAGCAGGTGCCGCAGCCAGTTCCAGCAAGGATTTTCCTGTATCCTCTCCACCGAGAAACCCGTACGAGGCTGAATGTTGCAGCTCCGAGAAGTCCTTGAGTTAAGTGACCTTGGCTGGCACGGATGTGATCCTGGGCAATGTCTAATGGGTTTCGTATGACTCAGGTTTTTCCACTATGTCCTTCCCTCTCTCCTTCACTAGTGTGTATTTTGCTAGTTAGTGGCTGTGCAGCAACAACTGTGAAGTACCATACCCATTTAAAGGCAACTTATTATTACCATCACTTTGACAAATTGTCATAAACTGTTGAACATGATTCTTCCAAGCAGCATGGTCACTACAACCTTCTAAGTAGACCATCACATGCATTTTTATCATTAGATAGTAAGATTTGTGCATGAGACAAAAATGAAGGAGGCTTCTCTGCCCCAGCGCTGCTGCTGGCCGGCTGCATCCCCTCCTGCCCGTGGGCAGCGGGGGCTCCCTGCCGGGGCAGTTAGCCTGGAAAAGTGCTAAAGGAAAATGTGCACCGTGAGCAGTGATTCTGCAATGTGGCAATTCAGTAGGTGGCACATGAAAGCTAATGCTCCAGTGTGATACTAGAGGGCACTGTAAACCTGGCAGTTTGGGCTTCTGAGTGGGACGAAGTAAAAATGCAAGTGTTTGCTATTTGCGGTCATTAAAGCTCTCCTGATACTTAGGGCAAAATTAGCACTAACCCCTGGGTCTTGAACAAATTAATTTGTGGAATTACATTCTGCTGTCGTTTATTCCCCCCTACACTTACAGTACAGGATCCTTATTCATTGCCAGGTCTGAGCTATTGTATCATGTTGATAGAGGGACTTTGCTTCCCGTCAACGTGCAGTCAGTATAATACTTGGAAGGAAAGGGAGCAAGAACCATTATGAGAACTCAGGGATTTTTTAAAATAAGCTATCACTTAACAGTAATGTGTTCATTAATTGAAAGCCAGAACACTGCCTGACTTCATTTATAAAACCAATGGTTTTCTGTTGTTGTGGTAGAGCAAGATTCTATCCTGTGCTTCCCATATACGCCAACATCAATATTTTTTCCGTGCCTGCTTAAATATATGCACCTAGCAGGGAATATGAGAACTCCTGCACTGCAATAAAGCAGAGGGGTTTTGACCGTGCCTTTTAAAACATATTTAAAAATAGGGATATGCGATTCTAAGTGAAACACTCCAACAAATGTGATCTTTAGAATAACGGATTTACATATCTGTCTCCTCACCCATCACTTGAATTTATAATTCTGTATGCAGATTGAGACGATTCAAACTGCAAACCAACAAACTGACAAGTAAACAAAACTTCCCAGTGTTAAATGTAAGATGTTTAGTGGAAATGTAGAATCAAGCTCTCCACTCTCACCGTGTCCCTTCCCTCAGAAATACCCGCAGAACCACGGAGAGTGAGAGGGAAAGGGATCTTGTGAGGTCACCTAGACCGCGTCCTCCCCGCAGGGGAGGATCAACTCTGCCTAAATCATTCTTGACAGGTGTTTGTCTAACCTGTTCCACATTGGAGGTTTTTAAGGAGATTCCACAACCTCCCTAGATGATCTATTCTGGTCCTCAGCTATTCTTAAAGATGGGACATTTTTCCCAATGTTTAACCTAATTTCATTTGCTGCAGTTTAAGCTCATTACTTCTGTCCTACCACAGTGGACAGGGAAAAGAGTTTATTACTTTTGCAGCATCTTTTGACATTTGGAAGATTGCTACCATATCTTCACTCAGTCTTAAGGAATCAGCTGTAGCTCTTTCTCTTTTTCCCAGTTTTGTTTTCTACACTTTTCATTTTCCATGCTTTTCTGCAAGTGTGATGACAAAACCAAGGACACTGCTCCTCCCAGATACCTAGTACAGTTGGGAGCAGAGTGTAGCATGCCACACTGTTTACATACCCTGCTATCACCTTTGCCTTTTCTCCCATCAAGGTACCACAGCTGTCCCAGGCTTAATTTGTTGTTCACAGTATTACTTCTTTTCTCTAGAAACGCTGCCTACGCATCCATTTCCTGACACACGTTTTGATGGTTCTCGTACATTCTGCTTTGTGCTTGCCCTTTTCGAACGCCAGGCTATTCTTCTCAGATTTCTTCCTCAGTTTACGGAGTTTTTGAATCCTTCTCCTGTTCTCTAAGAGCACTTGAAGCCCTCTCAGCCTGATGTTGTCAGCAGATGCAGTAAGTCTACTCCATATTCCATTACCCAAGTCACTAATGAAAATATTGAGTAATACCAGATCCTGCACAGACCCCTGCAGCATCCTGCTCAAGCCATCTTTCCTCTTTGACAATAAAAAGCTGATAGTTTTTCAGCATGCTTTCCTTGCCAGTTAGGTACCTTTCAGCATTTCTTCTAGACCATATTTCCCCACCTTGCTTATGGGAATGTCATCAAACAGTGTCAAAAGCCAAGACGTATCACATCTCCAGTTTTTCCCTTCTGTGAGACCTGCTACCCTGTCACAAGAAAGTTAGATCACTTTGATATGATTTATTCTTGACAAGACCATGGCTTGTGTGCCCACCATTAACCTTAACACCAAAGACTTTCCTCGACTTTGGATCTAAGTGAACAAAATTCTATGCCCATGGAATTAAGGGACAAAACTCCCAGCATCCAAGAATGACATCAACATGTCCAGGACTTCACCCTGGCAGTGGAATTTCCACCACACTCCCACTCTTCGTGGGTGAGCAACGCTTCATTTCCGCTGAGAACTGCAGCCACAGAACATAGTACAGGGAGACCACACAGGCCACAGCACCTTTGAGCTTTGTATACCCCCAGCACCATTCCTTGCTGACATACAGCCCCTCTGCCTCCCTCATACAATGAAAGAAACTGCATTATCTGGTGCTACATGATTTCATTAGTATCCTTGGTGCAACGGGTCAGATTCAATATAGGTGGAAGCAGGTATAATTTACACGCTGAAGGGAGCTGGAAGAAAGTGTAAATTACTCAGGCACAGGCTACCTAAGATTCACTTAAAATTCACTCTGAATTTGGCACCAGATATATTGGAGATAATCAAGTTTTCCTTTTAAAGATTCTGTGTATTTAAAACCTGCTGTGTTTAATTTTTGCAGTCACAACAATGCTCATTCATAAATATTTCCTCATGTTTGATCCCATTAGTATGTGCAGCACAGTACTTGATTAATGGACTAGAACAATAGAACCAAATATATTTGCGTCTCTGGAATACCACTTTGTAATGTCTAATATTTGATAAGATATTACAGACAGGCTTGTCTTCTGAGTGCATTTGATTGCACTTCAGTTTTGGGAAACTCAAACACTGGTCTTGGATAAGATCTGAATTTCAAGTGAGACCTAATTTCACAGCATGCTGGACCAAACCGTGAGGTCTGCACATTTCCAGCTTTGGATTCTTCACAGTTCAGATGCAAATGCTGTTTCTTAGCCCTGACTCCCAGGAGTTTGTAACATATTCATCAACTTGTTGTACCTAAGAGCCCTGTCCAACTGTATTTGGAAGACCTTAATTTGACTTCAGTAGGAATTTAACAATATTAATAACTAATATTAAACTGGATTCCTAATGGGGATGCTAGGACAATACCCTTTGATAACTGCATTAACCTGGCGCAATTGTGTTTGTATCAGCCTTGCTCATCCCATGTGTGCTTAGTGCCTTCTTGGCATGAATATGAAATATGCAGATCTGGGGGATACACGTTGATAGTGGGTCCATCTGCTAGGATCTTTTATTAAAGAGAAGTGTGAATGCAGTTGCCATGCAATACACTCTTACACACAAAGACCATGAGTTACAAAAACAAGAGAAAACATCTCATGCTTTTGCCTTATTGGTATTTCACATTCACCATTTCTGCAGCTGATTTTCATTTTAGTATAGAAATTTTCACAAAATCGAAATTTGAGTGGAAAAGCTGAACAGTTAGCGATGACTGTGCGTATATATGCATGCACATCTCTTCCCCTCTAGTGACAGACAGGATATTACTTTTCCACTGCATATGAAATTAATACCAGAAGCATAAGAAAAGGCATGTAAATTCCAACCCTTAAAGCCTGATCTGGATCTGACTTGTACTACTGAGACAACTATAACCTAAAAGAAAACTATCTGTTCAAGTTAAAAAGAAGATAATCCAGAGCTGCTGAACGAAGAGCCAAGCCAAAACTTCAGCTCAGCCTTGAATAGGGAGTCATAGCCCCATGCCTCCGTAGGATACGGATGATCTGCTGTGTGCTGCTCTGTCTCTTTTTCTGTGATAAACAGTTCTTTCAACTATATCCAAAAGGAAGAGGCTCCTATGGCTGATTGTTCTTGTGAACTGCTGTGCCCTTAGCTCGTCTCCCCTGTGGATGTGTGCTGCTCCATGCTAATAGTTCGGGGGGAGTATGCTATAATTTATTTAACAGTTGGCAGGTCAGACCTAAATGCCCTAGATATGCAAGCACTGATTTGGATGTGGAGCGAAGAAGGTGCCCTGATGACATAAAGTCAAAGTAGCCAGGATTATGGATATTCTGGATCCAAGCCCCGCCTTTTGCCCACCAGCCTGCGGAGATGGAGAGCTTTTGTCGCTCTGATTCTCGCAGCCATCCCACAAGACTGGATTGAGCAATTGCTCCTTTATTCAAGGGCACTGACACGCTAAACACTGAGAGGGCCCATATTCTCCTCCTTGTTTAACAGATAGCTGAGTAGGCAGGAGAGTAAGCAAGAAGACAGGTTTTTTCCATATCTTCAATATGCAAATAGATTAACGACACTTGGCTCTCTCTTTCTTGCTTCCAACATACATGACACAGATGATGCTGTTCCCATTGACAGACTCAAGCTGGAGGCTTGGTGAAAAGAAGCTCACTGAGTTTCCATTTGCATACAGCTGAGATGATGGTTGGGTAGGAAGAGTCACGAGAACACGTCAGCCCCACTGACTGCATCCACAATTTTTTTAGCTGTGCTGGAGATCTGAAAAGCCAGTTAGACTCCGAATTATTCCTGGAAGATCAGCTAGTAGTGCTGCCTGGTGTGGCCCTGCACGCATCTGCCCAAGGGTCCATTACCTTTTCTCCCTATTTACAGACATAGCTGCTGGACTAGAGCCAGTGGAGATGCTGAAGCAAGTATTCACCTGGCACATGACCTGGGAGAAAGCTGAGTGTGGGTTATACATGTATTTATTAAGTTCCAATGATGCAAATAGCATATTAGCATAACTGGGTCAATTATTTGGCAATCAGCACATGTGTGCCTGGGAGGGAAGCATGTGCCTGTATCTGCTGTTTTTGTGCTGCTGAACACATCACCTGCTTGGAAGAGAATAAATGTGTTTACCCCAGTGTTAAAGAAAGAGAGAAAAAAGAACAAGTCAACCTTCCACAGCTAGCTGATTATGCATTTTCCGCATCAAATTGTCAGCATTTATTCAATTACTTCACTCATTACAAGTGTGTTCTTCAACCACTAACCTAAAAACCCTCCCTGCTGCTGTCAACTCCATTAGAAGTGACACGTTCCTTCCCGGGGTTAAAAGGAGCCTGTGAAAGCGTCTCCCTCCAGCATGAGGCTGGCGTTCCCGGGGGCTGGCCGGGCCGCGAGGGCTGCCGAGCAAACGGCCTGGCGAGGGCAGAGGTGTCCTGGCCTGCCCGGGCCCGCGGGGGGCCGGAGGGGCGATGCCGGCGCCTGCCGCGGGAATCCTCTCTGCTCCTCAGCCGGAAGGAGGATCGAGGTGAGCTCTCCGTGGGGCGGCGGGAGTCGCTTTTGAAGCACATGCACGCGCCGAGGCAGGGATTAGAGGAATTCGCAGGGCTCTGTCAAGGATACAGAGGAGATCCCCAGAGCCAAAAAATATATACTCTCAAACACTTCCATTTTAATAGCAAGGTAAAAGGCAAGTTCCCCATCTGAGGGGTTGTTAATTATAGATCTCTCCTTTAAAAGCTCCTCCTGTTTTCACCCGTACTTACTCCCCCAGAGCTGGTAAAGATAAGGAAAGCCTATCTTCCCCCAAATCAAATAAATCCTAAATGCTTCCTGAGCTGATTCACTTGGCTAAGCTCTGATTTGATATATGAAACAAAAGACAGGGCACAGAAAGCAACGTATTTTCCCTGTGTCAAGGTGAAGCACTTCCCATCACCCAGCTGATCTCTTCAGGAGTTAATGTGCATCAACAATATTTAAATGATCGAAGTTTTTCAGCAACCAGAGTGATGCTTTTTTGACTTGTCATGCTTGTTTTCCTTAAAGAGGCAATGACCTGCCGTAGTTAAGGCTTGCAGTTTGGCATGCAGGAGCATTTCGAGAAGCGTTATCTTCCTAACAGAACAGCAGCCTCATGTTTCCCTGCACAACAACCTTTCTTAGCCTAAAATGCTTTGCATCCCATTTCCTTGATCTGGCTAAGTGCTTGCATGCTGAAAATCCCACCCTTCCTCCAGCTGTCCTTCTGGCAGGCAAGAGACAGCATCGTCTCTCCGAGGAGTACAGCTGCTGCTCCTTTGGTTATCTAATCAAGGAGGGCAAAATGCACCGAGGGCCCTGTGAAACCTTGTGAGCTGCAGAAACTGCAGTGCTGATCCTGTGCAGGAGGGTAGGAGCCACCGAGAGGGAGGGGACTCTCCCCTCCTGGCATGTATGCTCCGTGCCAGCTCCCTAAAAGCCTTCACAAGTCGGGGAAAAAAACAGCGTCCTTCAGGGACTGAGCCGTTAGGCTCTTCCCTCTCGTCATCGGGAAGGTACGCGTGTGCTCAAGAGCCGGGGACCGGGGATGCCCGCTGCTCTGGCCCACGGCAGATGTGCGGGATGTGCAAGACAGGGCAGGAGGGTAACACCCCCGCCCCCGGCCTCCTGGACTCCATGTACCAAAGCTGCGTGATGCCCAATTTCTCAGGCATTAGGTGGGTTTTCCAGTATTCATTCAAAATACAAATATCATGCCTCTCTTCCTTTTAAAAACTCATTTTTGTCTTTGAATCAAGTATAAGAAATCAGGAAACACAAGCTTTCCCCTTCTGATGAAGCTGGGAGGTTTTTTTCACGTCCAGCTTACGAAGAACGATGAAGGACGGTACAGGAGGCAAGGTGGCAAGATGAGCCCCTGAGGAGCACCAGATTCAGGCTGCAGCAGGCTTCCCCCTCCCACATCCCTAATGTCCCAATTTCCTCCCGTTCCACAGAAACCGCTCTCCAGGGGTCCTGGCGGTTTGGCAGGAGCTACAGCCTACCCATGGGGAGAAAGGCACCGCTGGAAGTACAGGTCAGGCTGAGATGGGTTCATCCAATATTGTCCAAGACCCTGGGCTCAGAGCACCGTTATTAGCCTTGCGTTCCACCTAATAAAATGCTTACTCACTTGCAGAAAGCACTTTGACATCCTTGGCTGCACATTGCTAGATAAGGACTATAAAAAGAATGTATTGCTATTATAGGTGATACAGCAATATGTATCCTCAAATGAAAGATCCTTTATAAGCCCAGTTATTATTCTGTCACTAATCTTGGATCTCGCCCCGTGGACTCAGCTCAGCTTGTGTATGAGCGAGCACGGCTCCACCGAAACCAGGGACCGCAGGGGGTCACTTTTCCCCTTCACTGCTGTAGTTTATCCTCTCTCAACTCCAGTTGGGAAAACACTCCCCTTTCCTCCTGCACATGTCAAAAATCACCATTTGCCATTTAGATTTAGGGAGCCAAATATAGCCATCGTATAAACAGGTGCAAGTCTGCATATGTCAATAGAATTACATCTGCTTATAATGGGTTTACATTTGGCCCTCGAGCCCTGGGGATCCCTTCGGGAGCAGAAGCTGTATTAAATATTAAGGGCCTTATTCTCCACCCTTGCCTACACTGTAGTAATTAAATATCAGTGCTGACCCATTGATTTGCAGCCTGGGCGCGAGAAGGTGGTGCTCAGCACGCGGGAGGGGGCAGAGCTGCCCCCTCCAGGCAAAGCACATCCTCTTTGCTCCTCGCAGGCATTTCACCAAGCAGGAAACGACGCTGAGCATTAAGTATTAGCAAAATGTGCTCTGGCAAAGGCATGAAAATGGTCTAAAACTTAACATTCACTGCAACTACTCCCCATTCCTTGCTGCCTGCGAAAACGGCACTGCTGGATAGTCTGCAGTCGCTTCCTTCGGGCTCCCGTGTCTATTAGTGCCACAGACGATCCCTCTCCTTCTCGGCAGAAAGAGCCCTTGGAGGCAGACCTGTCTACTCGCTCCTGGAGCAAGAGCAAGGCGATTTCCTGCCCTCCAGCTCCGTTCCTGGGTTTCCCAAATCGCAGTGTAACCTTGGCCCAGCGCGCGGCTGCTCCCGGCCTCTCTGGGGTGTGACGACGATCAGTTAATTCTGCTGATTTGCCTGGAACTGGCTCCTTATACCTGCCTCTATACAAGTATTATTGCTAGCTTCTGATCTCTCAGCTTGCAGGGCGGAGAAAAACGACTTCATGTTTTCTTTAAATGCCGAGTAGCTTAGAAGTGTGACGACTCGCACTGTGCTGTTATTCTTTCCAATTGAAACCTAATGATGCGTGCATATCACTTAACTCTGATGTCAATAATCAGCACACCACTTGGTCTTTGCCAGAGCGATTAGAGGGAATGAAAATGAAATACTAACTCCTTTTTATCCTGTTACTGTACCGTAATAACTAATAAAGGAGTAATAAGTGAGACATGGGGAATTTCCAGGGGAGTCATTACTACAGAGAAGACCTGAAGGCACAAAGTGAAAT
Source organism: Rhea pennata (assembly GCF_028389875.1). NCBI lineage: Eukaryota > Metazoa > Chordata > Aves > Rheiformes > Rheidae > Rhea > Rhea pennata. The sequence continues at coordinate 9,964,704 of NC_084680.1, forward strand.
CCAGGAATATTAGCCAGTCCTGGATTCCTAGCCAGTGCTTCTCACTTAAGTAATACTGCCGTCAGAAAGTAAATGTTTACAAAAAAAAAAAAAAAAATAGCGTGTGGAAAGTATTATCTGCGCCTTGGCCAGAGGAGCAGAGATGGAGCCAGAGCCCAAGGCAGTCTTCCAGGTAGTGACCACCCCGTGCCTCTGTGAGGCTTTTGGGCCGGGCCACCATCGAGATATACACTATCATGTCATGCATCTCACGTATGCTCCAGAAACACATTTCCCAAGAGAGCTCTAAAATGCCTCTGTCCTGTCGCAGGGCAGATCCTGTGTTTTCCAGGGGCTCCTAAACGAGAGAAGCCCCATAAAGACCACAGAGCAATAGGTCTAGATAGATCATAGAACAAAATTTTGAGTAGACAAGATTGCAAATCGTGTGCTGTGGCCACACACTTTCTGACTTAGAATTTATTGAATTCCTGGTTAGGAAGGAACAGTCAGCTTTTGGTGGTCACGTACATAGGGAGTCATGGGCCTTCTTTGGTTTTCTTCCCCATAAACAGACTGCCACGCAGCCATGCACATGTCAAAAACCTGGCACTGCTTGGTGACCCTCCTGTCTCTCAGTATCAGCCTAGTGCAGGTTGCTACTGGGAGACAGGATGGTCCCCATCAGGGGGGACCATATCAGTTGGGCCTTCACCTGCCGCAGTTTTATCCATCTCTCCTGTATCCACCTCCACCTTCTCTGTCCCTCAGTGTAGCCACAGGACATGATCTTAGCAACACCTATAGCTTCTGCTGCTCAGTGCTGGGAGGTGTTATCACACGCTACAGATCTGCATGCTAATCCCTTGCCTTGTCAAAGAAAAGCTGGTTTGGTTAAAACCCAAAGCACATTCCCACCATTATCAAAGCTTTTCCTGGCCATCTGATTACCCATCTCTGAGTTTTTGCTTTGTTTATCCTATTAATTCCAACCTCCTCCTCTTCCCCCAACACACACACATACACAGTTTCATTTACTGCATCTCTGCCAGCAGAAGCCTCCCCAAAATATCAGGGCACACCACCGATAACTTACACGTGCAGGGAAACCCTCGTGACTAGAGCTTTTTCCTCGAGCAAACATGAGCTCATGATTTTTTTAAGCCCATAAGAAAAAAAAAATAGAAGGGGAAAAAAGGAGTGGCACACCCGGGCCTCTCGGTTATCTAACCAGCGGCAGCGCAGCGTGCCCGGCTCCCGGGGCGGCGCGGAGGCCGCCCCGCACCGCCCCGCCGGAGCCGCGCTGCCCCCGCCGCCCGGGCCGGGGCTGAAGCATCCCTGCTCGCAGCCTCCTCTTCCTCGGGCGGTGCGTGTGTGGTTTTTTCTTTTCTTTTTTTTTTTTTTCCCCCTCCCTTTCCCTCCTCCCTCCCCTCCCCGCTTGCATTTCCTCCCTGCACCTTTAAGAAGCACATTGCTCGCCGGTGGGATGGTGTGTGCTAAAGCTGCACAGAGGAAGTTACGCAGCCCGGATCAGGCACGGAGATAAAAGCTCCGATTGTGATTGAAAGTGATAGCAAAAGGGATTTCAGCCTCGGCATTAACTTGCGCGGGGAGCCGGGGATTGCACAAAGCTCCCCGGCCATCTGCCCTTGGGGCCGGCGAGCCGCGGCGGGGCCGCGCTGCTGCCGCCGCCGCCCGCCCGCCGCGCCCGGGGGGGGCCCCCGGCCCCGAAGTTCACTTCTGCGCCCGGGACCCGCCGGGAGCCCCGCGCCGCCGCAGCTCCCTCCCGGTAAGGACGTGCAGCGCCGGGCACCGCCGCTCCTGCGGCCGCCGGCACGTTGGGGGCGGAGTGGGGGGGGGGCTTTGCCCGCCGTTTGCTGCCCCGGTCCCCAAGCTCCCCCGACCCTCCGCGGAGCCCCGCACCGGGACCCCCCCCCTCCCCTCCCCAGAGCCGGGCGCGGCGCGGAGCCCCGCGGTGCCGGAGCGCGGCGGCTCCGCGCCCGCGGCGCCCCGTAACTTTCCCCGCAGGGTGCGCGCAGGGTGCGCGCCGCGGCAGCCCGCCGCCCCCCGCCGAATTTGCCCAGCGCTGCTGCCGCCTCCAAAGTAACTTCCCGGGGCCGCGCTCTGCGCTCCCAGGGTCTCGCTGTCCCCTTTCCCTGCCTGCAAAGTGGCACCGTCGCCCATGCAGCGATCCCCCCTCCTCCCCCGGAGTTTCAAAATAAGTGATGTAAAGCAAGAGACGCTCGCGTTGCAGAGACGGCTGTTCCCCGTTTTGCCTACTTTTAACCCAGTCCTTCCATCATCTCCAAGTCCTTTAGTGTGAAAGAAACCTGATGCGAGCTAAAGGGGGGGGGGGGGGGGGGAGGGGGCCTCAGTTTGTCCGGAACCACAAACGCGCCGAGAGAGAGCAGTAAGCGAGATTCGCAGGTTTTCTGCCGGAGCGCGGCTCTCCTGCGAGCTCCGCGCCGCTGCCCTTACGGCTCGCTCGCCCGCACCCTGCGCGCACGGCGGGCGGCTCCGAACTTCGCTTTCGAGCGTTCAGCGGGGGAGAGAAGCGGCACGGAAAAAGCAAGGGCAAAAACTGGCGCCCGATCAGAGTGCGCGTTCAGGGGTGCGTGGGGGAGGAATTTCGGAGGCAACATCTCTGAAAGGAAACCACGAACTCCTGCCCTGAGTTCACTTTCTGTACTTAATTCCAGAGCGGAGAGTTGTTACTCAGTGTTGCCTCTTTATTTCAAAACTGTGTTAATCCAATAAAAAAAAAATAAAATAAAAAATAAAAAGAAAGAAAAAGAAAAACCTAACTAAGTCGAGATACAATCTAATTTTGTGTTTTTAATACTCTGGCTATCAGTCCCTTGTGATTGCCGAGTAATCTTCAAAGAAATCAAAGAGCATTGATTCTATTTCTTCCCATGAACTGCCGTTTCTTAATAACAACGGGTGAAGATTTACTTGCTAAGGATCAAACCAAATCAAGCAGGGCAAAACCTTCAATTTCAAAAACCTTTCCCATCCCTGTTTGTGATCTGCCAGCTTATTTTAGAGCAACCTTGTGCAACTGTTTCTGCAAGGAGCTGTAACGTGCCACTGTTGGCACTGCCGACTTCACAGGGAACCAGCATAATTGACTGCCTGCAAATACATTTTCAGGCAAATTTTTATTTCCCTGGGAATCTATGACATTTAGCAAGCATAACAGAAACTAATAGATATTATAGATCCTTTCTTCCTTAGGTTTTTCCCTGACAGCCATTCAAGTGCAAAATGTAATTTTTAAGGCTATGAAAATAGATCCATAAACTTAACAGTGCTGAAGTCCTCATTAAAACTACCCAGCTTGTTTGATATACATTACTGAAGTCTCACCCTCTCCGATGTTATCAGGCAGTTGGCTGTGACCAATTTGATGTAATAATTAGGAACTGACTTGTTATAACTGAAAAGACATCTCTGATGTCAGTGGGACTTAAAAACACTCTGTGTCACACCATTTTATTATTTTTACTACATTTACTCATAATGTAAAAATAGCAGCCAGACTATTCTTTCTTTGGGAGTTTATTCAAGTCCAATGCAGCTATAATAAGCTCTTCTTCGAGAGCTTGTGATGAAGCATGAGAGAGGTTCTCCTTTCCAAACTCATTCATCTCCATCAGAAAACCTTCAACCAAAACGAGGGGAAAGGGAGATGGTAGCACAGCGATATGAACCCCCCAAACATGGATCAATATATCTGTTAACCTGGAGTTTCACATAGTAAAAGAGCTTTGTGAGAAAGCAACTGCAGAACATGCTGTTGAAGCAGACATCTCTAAATTCTGGAGAAAAAGTTGGGGAATCAAATAAAAAGGGAATTATCCAGAGCCAAATTTCTGTTCTGGTTATACACCTCCCACCTTCTCTTATGAGATCTGTCTCTGCTGGAACTAATGCTGAGGGATGACTTGACTTTTCTTTTTCTCTTCTTTGTTGTTTTGTTTTGTAATTACTTAAGATTTTTATAGCTCTGCTGGAAAAAAAAAAGAGAGACAAAATTGCAGAATTGTTCTTTAACCTGAAATGAATACTGGGGAGGTCATTGCTCTCTGTATATTAGGTGAACCTTAAATGTTATTAGTTCTTTCAATTGTTTTTTATTAAATGTTATTGTTCAGATAAATCATATGTGGGGCTGCTGGACAATGTATCTGTCTCTCCAGCTGTCTTACTTATTTGCTTATCTTTTTTTTAATACTATCAATTTGTCTGTCTGTCCCTGGCCTGTGTCTGCATATTCTCCACCTCTTGTTCCTTCTTGATATTATTTAAAGACCCATTTGAGCTATTGTTGTCCAGCTGCTGCTAAAAATCAGATACCTTTAGTGGGGCAGCACTCCCACCAATCTCCCAAACAACAGACCTGCCATAAGCATCCTACTATGGATTTCTTTTATTAAAGTTGTATATCTCCCTTTTACAAAACCCCGGCTTGCGCCTCAGGAAGCCCAGCCGAGGTCTGCGCTTGTCCTCAGGCACTCGCGTGCTCACAAGTCTGGTTGCTCCAACTGTCCCCCCTGCTTTGTCCCAGCTAATTTGTTTTTCAATCTGTTGCAGGTGGCGCCTGCTGATGAACTCCCCCTTTCCCCGGGGATGAAAGGGAAACAAGCCCTCAGGTAGCAGCGGGGCCAGCGGCTGAAGGCTTGGGAACTTGCTGCTAAGTTGCCAAAAGGCACTGGCGGACAGAGACCGCCGTATGCGAGCGCCTCGCCACCACCGCACGAAGCGGGAGGAAAAGCGAGCAAGGCTGACATCGCTCGTGTCAATCAAATGACCGCGAAAGAGCCTGCTCAGACCACCTGCAGATGCTGCCACCCAATGCAGTAAAGTCGATGCAATCATCCCTGGGAAGAAGGGAAGTCTAGCTCCAAAGAGTCTCTCTTGTCAGAGTTGTATTGATGAGCAGATGCTATTTTTATTTTATGAATTAATGTTCAAAAAAACCAATAATTATTTAAAGCAGACCACAGGTTAAAGCACTCCACACAGCAACGCATTTGCAGCAGATGAGAAGGTTGCTGAAAACCTGATCCAGCACCATCTTGCAGCCTCTCCAATTTACTCCTATCAAATTTCATCAGCAACTCAGAACTTGATCTTTCTATTGATTGACTGGAGTCACCTCTAGATATTTTCATGCTGATTTGGAAGTCCTTTCATACAATAAGAAGGGGAACAATGAGGTTAAGGAAGACTTTTGACCACTGATGAGCAATTTAACCAAAACTTTCCAAATCAAGTGATTTGCAAATTTAGCTTCTGCCTTGAGAGCAGCTTTCAGTGTCTGAACACAACGTGGAGAGCGGGGTCATTCCTATCATCACCTGGGTCTCCTTAGAGTGGATCACTTTTAGATGAGGAGTTTCCATGCTGATCCTGAGAGCAACCCCTAGCCCAGTAGCTGCCTTTCTCGGGACTCTTGGTGCTTCCCTTGCCCGGGGATCCGGCCCTCGGTCCCAGCTGCCATGCCGTACCTGGTTGCTCTCCTTTTGCACTGTCTGCCCCTGGCCATGGGACAATATGACATTTGCAAGTCCTGGGTGACCACGGATGATGGCCCATCATGGGAGTTCTATGCTTGCCAACCCAAGGCCATGCGGATGAAGGATTACGTGACAGTAAGAGTGGATCCAGCAGGAATCACTTGTGGGGACCCGCCCGAGAGATTCTGCACTCACGTGAGTATTTCCCTCCTTTTTTGACGCGTTATAATGGGATCTGCTGTGGGCGGCCGGAGATGCTGAGACGAAGGACGTCTCAGTTTGGAGTGGCAATCCTGGCCGCCGTCTTGTGCTCTCGGCCTCCCGAGCTGCAAAAGGGGCCGGAGGCGCCTGGCCCGTCCCCGTGCCGTGCCCAGAAGCGGTTGGCCCACGAGCAGGGGATGGCGCCGCCGTGCTAAGGGACGAGTCGAGGGGCGTGTGGGGTGGCCGAGCGGTGGTCCAGGAGGGTAAGGTCAGTGTTTCCGAAAAGCGCAGCCTCCCGTGAGGGCATCACCGGCGTCCCAAAAGGCTACGTGAGTCCAGGGGACTCGCGCCAACGCTGGGAGTTATCCCGAGGCGGCTGCTTCGCCCTGCGGGTCCAGCAGCGAGGGACGGGAAGGTGGAGCCCAGCGTGGCCCACGTGTGCGGGAGCTCGCGGAGAGCAGGCTCACAGGCAAGTCCCCGAAACCCCGGCTCCCCCATGCTGCTAAGCCTCAACACAAAGAGGCCCTGCGGACTGACTCTCGCCCTTGTAGTTAAAATCTTTAACTTATTTTCCCTTAAATATTAATCATTGCCTTTTATTCAGTGCACCACAAGGCTCCACAGGAGCATTTGATTTATAATTCACGAGCCTTTGCGTTGCTGAAGGGAGTCGAGGGGTCAAAACAAATAGCAAAACAAGATGGCTGTAGAGTCCACTCTCAAATGCACCACCGCAGTGGTCCAAACCCCCATGTTTAAGGCATAGTGACAAAGCCAGTCCATACCAGAAGGGCTTCCCTTAGGGTGACCACCCAGCGAGGACTGGAACCTCTTGAAAAGGTCCGCCAGCCTAGGGCGTGAGACGAGAAGGCGAGTTCTCTCCTGTCCAAACGCGTAGAAGAGGGGAACGGACCTGAGATCCCCTTGCCAGCACTGTCTAAGCATATGTTGTGAACCCAGGCAACCTGTGAACCCGTGCCTCAGTTTCCCCATCTAGAAAATTCATGGCCTAACCGACAACCTTGGGCTGCTTTTGAAAATCCAAGAGGAAAAAAAAAACACTGCCTTGCCGTCAAGAGGAGCCAAGCACTAATGATCACCAACTCACGATGACACCGGTGTTTGCCCAGTTCTCTCCAACCTAAGTGGTCTCGTTAGAACCAGAGAAGATCCCCCCCCCTCCGCCCCCCAACTCCACGTGGCTATCAGCTGTTCCCCTTAAACGAGCACTTGAAAGGAAGGCTCGAGCCCAGGGTGGCAGATAAAACCGCTCACTGTTGCCAGGTCGGTCCAGCTGCCCCGACTGGCTGCAGAGGGATGAAAAGGGCAACGGCAGCTCAGTTCGCTGCAGCCGTTTGCAGATGCGCTCCAGCTACCATTGCTCGAGACGTCAGCTTTACCGACCTCCAAGGAAGCAATCGTCTCCTTCTACCTTACCAAACTTAAATTAGCTCTCTACATCTCTCGATTCAGTCAATACTTAGCTTAAAATATTTCTATTCTGGGTAACGGCAGTATTTCCTCGTAGCGTACGATTGCCAAGTGCCGTAAGAAACCCCGCGCGCAGCCGTGAATGAGTTACCCGAATGCAAAACACGGATTTGCCTCCCTGTCCCTGCCTCACCCCAGAGGCAGCGTGTCCGGCCCGGGACTCCTTCGCGAGCCAGAAACCGGGCAAAGCCCCGGGTACGTTTGCCAATGAGGAAGCAAAGCGGGAACAGAAGCAGCGCAGGGCAAGTTATCTTCTGGATTTAGGGGTAGGTTTGTGACACGCAGGAGGCGGCGAGCGCGCCCCGCGGCTCTGAGCGCGCCGGCGCCGGGGAGGAGCCGCCGGGTCGCTCGCCGCAGGGCCGAGGACTCGCAGCGACGCCGCGGGGCAGTCGCGCGGGCGCCTGCGGGCCGCGCGGGAGGCGGCTGAGTCCCGTCCTGGATTTCGCTTGCAAGCTTTGGTGTTTTGCCTTGCACGCACGATTTTTTTTTTTTTTTTTTTTTTTAAAGGAGGTTTCCAGGCAAGCGCACACCCACCGCCCCTTCCCTGCTCCGAACGCGTTTGCGGCTCGGGAGTTTCCGCGGCTCGGCCCCCCGCAGCTCCGCGGTGGCGGGACGCGGAGCGGGTCGAGCTCTTAGCCCGTATGGATGGGGCCGGGGTGTTTTTGTTTAGCGTCCGTGCTCTTTCGTCAGCTAATAGAGAGCGTCGATTTTGGCACAGGGACAGAAAGGGAAAAGCTTTATTTATTTATTACATGTTTGGCCAAATTTGATGTTGGGTGTAAGCTAAGGGTTCTCAGCTCAACTTTTTTGAGTGACTTGACTTGTAAGGTTTGTACTGAAGAGCGAATTTCTCTTATGAGACCAGCTGATGCAATTGGGAAAAGCAGACAAACCTCTGGCCACAGAAACGCTTTTCCTTAAGTTCTTATAGCTCGTTTAACACGTGCCTCCACCGAACCATATCTTTGCACCTTTGGTTAGGTGCAAATAAAGACCTGGGGGTTACCAAAATGAAAATCAACCTTCCTAAAGTTGGAAGGGAAAGGGAGTTGCTTCCACAACGCTCTTCTGAAGGCATGGCTAAAGACGCAGCACGATCTAGCGGTTAAAGGGTGCGGTTGCCCCTTCTGGATACCCTGAGCGGAGACAGAAAATAAAAGGAAAACCAAAACCAACCAACCAACGAGCCCTGCCAAAGCAGCGGACCCTCCAGGCACGTTAAATTACTACCTGGAAAATATTCCCATTTTCCTAACGTGGCCTGGAGACGCCGCTCTGGCCGCCCGCGTCAGGACGGAAGCTTCCCCACACGCCGAGCGCACCCGTGGCACCCCGCTTCCCAGCACCGGCTCCGGGGCCGCTGCCCGCTCCCAGCAAATTCCAGCCTGCCGCAGGGCCGAGTCCGGCTGCCGCAGGGGCTCGGCGATACGAGACGCGGCGGCTTTGCAGAAAAGGGAGGAATAAGGTTCAGCTTCCAATTAGAGCGCTGAGCAAACGGGATTTCCCTGCGCAGTCCACAGCAATTTCCTTAAATGCCCGGTTTGGGATTCATCTCGTTGTAAAGTGGGATATTGCTCTGCTAACAAGAACAGTTTCAACTCACTGATGGAAGAGACACAGTGATAAAAATCCAGCTGTCAAGTAGGTTTAATTGGCGTGGTGAACTGGAAGCTTCCCTCCCTCCAGAAAGATGGGAAGGAGACTGCACTACTGCCCGGGAAAGGTTTGCTCTCCCAAGGGAGCAGCAGGCACGTGGCAAAGGCTGGGAAGCGCTTTGGCCGGAGCCAGGAGACCAGCTCCTAAAGCACGTTTTACACACACACGCTCATACAGCGACACCAGGTACTATGTTTTTCCTAAGCAAATTTTGAAGCCTAAAGGGTTGAGGAAAGTCTCTCCTGCTTTCTTTTTAAAATCCTTATTATATTATGTAGCAAAGAAATTATTTCCTATTAAACTTGAAAGGGAATTCTCCCTACAGACAACGATATTCCAGTGGGAAGGAATGCTTTCCTACCACAGCCCGTTGTCCGTAAAGGAAGCTTAATTTTAGCCTTTCAGGGAGCTTGAATTATAACGTCAGACCCCAACTTGACCTGTTTACCACCAGGATTTTGAGCTCTGGGGTTTTTAAGGTACCTGCAGAGCCTTGGCTGCTCTGTGGTGCCCTTCGTGTGACAGCCCCACGTGGGGCCACCGCGTTTGAGCTGCTGGCTGGGAAGCCATGGTCACACCAGCCACTTTGCTGATCCGTCCGAAAACCGCCTCTGCCCAAACACCCGAACTGCTCCAGCAGCATCAGCAGCGCCCAAACTCGGCGCGTGGCTGCGCAGCCGCTTGCCGCAACGCGTGGGCAATCGCTCACCTCTCCCAGCGGCACAGTCGGAGGGATTTAAAGACCACCCTGAAGCTGCACCCTCAGGGCACAGGACTGTGAGGTTGCAGCAGGCTCGGTGTCGCACGGGTCCGGCCCTTTCCCTCGGTCCTTGCCGGCGGTGGCCCTCGGTGCGGCTGTCGCATCCTTGCGGATGCTGCTCCCACCTAGAGCCACCCCTACAGCACGTGGCAAAACACACCCGGGCGCCGCTTTGGGTGGCCAGTCCTCACCTTGTCCTTTTTTTTTTTTTTTTTCTTTTTTTTTTTTTTTTTAACAGCAGGACAAAATTTGGGCAAATGTCCAAGTCTGGCCATGCTGCCTCAACCTCCTGCGCCCGGCCTGCCCGGAGACCCCCGGCGCTGCACCCGCCGTGGCGGGGCCCCGAGGTTAACGCGTTCCTCCGCGTAGGCACGGATAAAGCCGCTAGATACCAACCGTGCGAGAGCAAAGCAGTCGCAGCGGCAGGGCCGGGCCGGGGCCGGGGCGGCCCGGGGGCACCCGCCGGCGAGGAGCTGCCCCCCGGGGCAGGGGTGGCGGGATCGCGTCTTGGGAACGCCGCGGCGGCTCTGCTCGCCTCCGCCTTCCCTCCGCCGGCCTCCGCGTCCTGCCCTCCCCCACGGAGACCAGCCCGGCCTCTTTCGCAGAATTAAATATTAATAGGAGCGTAGCGAGCCTCTCGGCCAAGGCTGCCCGTTATCGAGCTTACGCGGCGCACAAGCTTTTAGAGAGCAGGACGCTTTTCCTCCTTCCTAAGCGTTTTCTGAGCGCTGAATCGATACTGCACTTAGTGCCCAGCGCGCGGGTGGGTTTCTCGTGCTCCTTCGGGCAGGGTCCGCGCACGGAGGCTTCCCTGCGGCCAGGCGCCGGGTTTAGTCTGGCAAAGCGGGGCCAGGGCTGGATCCAAGCGGCTTAATTTGGGCGACGAGCTCCAGCAAAGGGGCCCGGGAAGAGCAAAGCGCCTCTCGGGCGCGGAAATCTCGCTGCACCCGGGCCGGGCACGTGGCTCCCGGGAGCCCGGGGCAAAGCCTGTGCTTGCTCCCGGCCTCGGTCTGCCCCGGAGCCGGAGCCAGGGCTGCTCCCCCCGGGCTGCTCCCCCTGGGCTGCTCTGCGCGGGGACGGAGGCGGCGAGGACGGGCTCCGATTCCTGCGCTCGCAGCCGTCTCCGCCGGCGAGTTACGCCGCTTGCCAGCTGCTGGAAATAATCGCTGTAAATTAATTACGCTCATCTCACCCCTCTGATCCCTCCCAGCCTGGGAAGAGAGTGAAAATTAATTGTCAGAAAATATTTCCAGTTCTCCGGGAATCCCGTCCCGGCCGCTGGCAGGTTACGGTTTACGCCCTGAAGCACGAGGCTCAATTAACCCCCAAAGCTATTTTTGATTGTGAAAAATCACCTCGTCTTTACATAAACACGGGCAGAGCTGTTGACCCCCTAAGTCAGAAGCAGCGAGAGTAAAAACAGGAAGGAAGGAGAAAAGCCGGGAGAATTTCCCGATTCCAGCCCCGAGGAGGGCCGGGAGCGCCCGTCCCGCGCGGACGCCGGCTGCGGGCGCGAGCGGCGCTCGGGGCTGCCTGCGCGTTAGCGGCGACAGCGCCTCTAATCCCGGGATTAATCCGGGGCGGACGCGGCCGAGAGCCGAGGAGAGAGAAGCAGCAAAACGCACGCGCCGGAACGGGCGCTTCGGCTCTAGCCTGCGGCCGGCCTCCCCGAGCGGGCGAGCCCAGCCTCGCGCCGGAGCTGCCCCCAAGAAGAGAAGGGCCGACGGGGCCGGCAGGCGCACGCGAGGATTTTGGTCGGCGCGGTTGTTTTTGCGCCATCCGATGGAAATCCGGTCCCGAGTTCAGCGCTTTGTCGCTGTCCTCAGCCGCGCGGGGACTTTGCAAATCTAATCGGCTCCGTGGCAAAGCTGGAAATCAAAGGCGGGGGCGGAGGGACCCGGTGACCCGCGGCGCGGCGCGAGCGTTGAGGGACGGCCGCCTGGCCGGGGGGTGGAAATTCGGAGCGAGGTTACGTGCCCGGGGCATCCCCAGAGCGAGGGGAGGAGGTTTCTGTGCCGCTGCCTTCCCCCCCTCGCACCGGCCATCGAAACCACTCCAAAACCAAGCTGGCTTGAAGGCCAGCAGAACGCCGACTGCTCGCTGCTTTTGCCCCGTAACGCTTGCGCTGCTCAGCAAAACTTCCCGCTGGGGCCGATAAACCTCTACGGGGCGGAGGGGAAACGTCACCTTCAGCCTCGAAAAGCCCAGGCTCTGAGATCTCGCATTTCCCACCCGAGAGCCAGTTTGGGGGGATCAAAAGCACTACAGGAACAAGGCCACGGAAGCAGCCTACGCAATAGCGCAGATGTTTGGCCCAAATCAGTGCATTTAACTTTTTTCCCCCCTCTTTGACAAAAAATAAAATAACATAAAAAGCCAATAAAAAGGCCAAGGCTTTTGTTTAGGCCTCGACCTAAAAAAAAAGGTTTTGCCAAGCAGAACAGACCCCTGAAAGCGGAGCAAGCCTGGAGACGTTCCCGCAGCCAAGACGAGAGATAAACAAATCAGACCGGGTTACGAGAGCTCTGATTACATCTCAGGCCAAGCTGTATAAACTTCTACATCATCCACTTATTTTTCATGGCTCACATCTTTTTTTCTTTTTTTTCCCCCCCCTAATGTTAAGTATTTTTCTTCATCGTGCAGCTAGTGTTTGTAGTTTCTTTCCAGTTTCCTTTTGGCATGGAGCTCTACTAAAGGCTGCAGTTTTATTTCTGTGCAGCTTTCACCATTCACAACAGATGTCTCGTTTATTTAAAATATTCAACAGCTTAATGATTAACCAAGCAATTTCACCTACAAAAATATATGATTTTATGCTGGGAGGCTTAAAAACGGCATTATCTGCCAGGAAAAAAAAAATCAAAACAACTTTGTACACTCCTTAAGAGCCCTAGAAACCAGCTGGGTTTTGCCAAACCTCGTGCTGGTGCGGATCCCCTGCCCGCTCCCTGGGCAGGGGCCAGGCACCGTTTTCAGAGGTGCTGAGCCCTCCTGGCCAAGTGCCGTCAGTGGAGGGAGACAAGACGGCAAGGGGGCTGCTCCCCACAAGACGCAACCCTAAATCACACCAACCCACGCGCCTCGGACCCGCCCTTGGCGTTCGCGGCAGATGTTCTGCACGACCTGAGCGCGGACACCGGGCAGGGCTAACCCCGGGGGCTGGATCTGCAGCTGGCCAGGCGCCTCTCCGGGCACCGCGGCGCCTCCAGACACCCGTCGCTTGCTCTCATGACTTGTCCTCAGCTGCACTCCTGCCTTTTGCCTCCGGGGCTTGGCCACTTTGGGCCAGGAGCTCAAGCTAAGCAAGGCTACATCACTTTGGTGCACACACACACAAAAAGAGCAGCCAGAAGAGCATGCAGGAGAGTTGGAAACCTGCAACATCTAGTTGCTGTGAGGACATTCACGACTGATTTAATAGCATGAGACTCAAAGTGAACTGTTTTATTTTAAGCTTGCTGAGACCAAGTTTGACTAGCTAATGCATTCTGACTTTTATACTGAAGACGTAAATATCTCAAGACTCTGGACAGATTCTTTGGAGGACACATGGTTTGGATGAGGAAACCAGATTCAAAAATAATACCTGGAATTGTTTCAACAGTGCTTTAACCAATCTTACGAGGACCAACGGAGCAGCCAAAGTATGGCCATCTGTTTCCGTTCTTCCCTGCCCTCCAGGCTGACTCCAAACCACCCCACCATTAGAAAACATATTGAGCATCCCGAGGAGGAAGGACATTTCAATAAGCCAAACCCCAAAAAGGAACACTTCATTTTCACAGAGGAAGCTATAGGTAATGTGACTCACTCCGTGGCTTTTGAGGCCCTTCCCACCTATCAGCATTGTCACTTAGAGGTTATTCTCCTTTGTTTGCCCTGTAACAACTGATGCACAGATATCCAAACCATATGCCCTCCTAAGTGTCAAGTCAGTTAAGGACATCTTTGGTCTTGCTGTTTGCTGAGTTTTGTGGATTTATGCTGAGCAGAAATCGTGCATCTACCTCTCCCTTTTCTGTGGGACAAGTCTATGGGCAATGGGCAGAGTTTTGCTCTGCTTCCCCCTGTGCTTGCCACACCAGGTTGCATGCTGGAGCCCTCCTGGCTAGGCACGGTGCTTTTATCCTGGCTTCTGCAGTGTCAACTTCGTCCCTCCGGATGAAGAAGCTCAAAGAGGGACCATGCTTGCCAGACCATTACCTGCTCCCAGACTTGCACCACCTCCTGCCCACTCCACCCTTTGCCATTGCAGGTGTTGTCTTGCACATCCTAACTGGTTTAGCTAGTGTTTGGTCCTTCCCAACCACCAAATCCTTCCCTCATGAAGTTTGGCAATGGCTTCATAAGGAAGCCTTCAAAGAAAGCCTTGATAGGAGCAGTCCCCTGCTGCACCACCAACTCTGAAGGCAAAGCTGGCCTGTATGGCTACCCTGGGGCCAACCAGAGCAGCAAATACTCAAAGGAAACTCAAATTAACCCAGCTTTAAGTGCTTTGGCAGCTTTGAGTGCTGCTGCACTCAGTGCAAGCGCAGCCCTGGCAAGGGTGCTCTTGCCAGCCCAGTATACACACTCAGCCCTTGCTGGTGCAGAACTGCTTTAAGCAGCAGCCTCAGTCTCTCGGCAGCCTCCTGCCGCAGCCGTGAGCCTCGTGCCAGGTCCCTGCTGGCCGATGGATCAGCCACACGCCAGGAGGCCACCTGGCTGCCACTTCCTTCAGACAGGAGGTGAAAATGGAGGTCCAAGATGGTCTTTTCAGGACCGACCTGTTAAACCACCTGTGCGACCGCAGGTTCACAGTAGGACCATACTGCGGCGCAGTATGTTGGCTCAGCACAGGAAAAGGTGCTAAAACCCCCTTAGCTTCCACTGACATGGATTTTGCTTCCTTTCCTACCAGCGAGCACCGCAAAGCCATGCTAAAAAGCAGCTCTATCCCCCAGCAGGAAGCTGGGTCTCATTAGCAGAGAAAACCAATTCCCCTGAACGTGACAAGTCAGGAGTGTATATTAAATATGTCGATACATTTTTTGTTGTTGCTGTTAAACCCTGCTCCAGAACAGCATGTTACAGCAGCAGAGGATCTGCACGGGGTGGCTCAGAGCCCCATATACCCTGGCTTGCATCCTGCCCCACTTGTGGGGCTTCTTGCCTCTTTGGGAAGAGAGCAGGGGGAGCTGGGCAGGTGTCGGCACAGTGCTTGTGTCCTTGCAGGCACACGTTTGAGAACGTGCTGGGGTTGAAAATGGTGCAAGTTTTGCCCCTTTTCACCCAGGGTCGAACCGGCTGAGGCAGAGCTGGGCTGCTTTCAGGAGCTGCATCACCCGTATCACAGTTTTGCCAAGGCAGCTCAGCTGGCTTCACTGCTGGGCTTGGCCTGCCTGGTGCACGCGTGCTACAACCCAGGGTGTATTTACAGATGCCCCCTTCCCCCAATGCCACGGCTTCATCCGCTGCGAAGCAGGCTGGTGCTCGTGTGCAGATCAGCTGCTCTATCCCCTTTCGCTTTATCCCCTCTGCTCACTGAGCAGCTCTCTGCTTTATTTACAGCGTGCTACTCCAGCACTGCTCTGAAGACAGAATTATTTATTTCCTCCTGGGCTTTGCTCAGCTTCTCAGCGCCGCAGCCTCCGCACGCTTCGGTCGCTCGCACTCCACACATGTCTGCGGGTCTGGGAAGGCACGACGGGCCCGTTTTACAGGCACAAACGTGGGACAGAGCTCCAAGCAGCTTACCGTACTTCTGGCTGCCCAACTGGAGATGGCACAAGCCAGATTTTTAAGAAGTACCTCACATGCACATCAACAGCCACATCAAAAGCACATCCTTGGTCAACACCACACCTGCAAGCCCTCATTTTGCAAGTCAGCTTCCCTCCTCTCCTTTCTCCAAGGGCATAAACCAGGCTCCCCAAAAGCCACATAGCCGCATGGGGAGAGTTCAGCTTCCGCAGCTTGTCCAGCTTGAAACAAGCCCGTTTCAGAGACTGGTGCCCACTGCCAGGCAGCAACATCCTGCACCCCAACCACCACACCAGCCCTGCAGGCACGCACGCCCAGAGCACAACCCGCCCAGAGAACAGACCACAGAGCCACTCCAGGCCTTACCTTGCAAGTCTGCAGTGCTCAACAGGACCTTCCCCGCACCCCAGCAGCCTCCTCTCCTCTATCCATCAGCCCTGAGCAGCTCCAGCTGCTTTATCAGCTCCTCTCGCTGCCAGGTGGCTTAGCCTCCCAGGGGACAGGTCCCAGCTCTGCCGCAGAGCCCAGCGTCCCACTGGTGCCTCTGCTTCCCCCAGTCCTCTGGATCTGGGGTCTGAGAGGGAGGTAAAATGACGGTAAGAAGTAAAGAGAAGCCTTATGTGCAAAAAAAGATGTATAGCCTGCTGTGGACCCCTGCAGAGCTTCTCAGGGGGGTAGGAGCCTCTGCTGCACAGCCCCACTTCATTCCCCAGACAGGTCTGAGCTACACGGGGGCCGGGGCAGGGGCTGCAGGGAAAAAGAGCCTGTGCTTAAGGGCTTTAACACACAGCTGCAGGTGCAAGAAACCCACACACGTAACCCTGACGTGCACATCCAAAACTTTCAACATTCGGTTGTGTTATGCCCTTAATGATACGCCCTTAATGCAATTCAGCACATGACGCGCACGTGTGTGTGTCACTGCCAGATGCAAAAGCTCGATCATGCAGTGCCACACATGGGCACCGCGATCCCTGCGCATGGTCCTGGTGCCCAAGCCTGTGAGCAACGAGTGACACAGCGCGAGTGGCAGTAGACACTGTCATCTGGATAGGAGGAGACATCCTTGGCGGTGGGGCCCCTGGGGACCGGCGAGGATCATTGCACCTCTCGCCTCCAGCCCGGGAAGCCTGTGCGGTTTGAGAAGCGGCTGGTCCCCGGCTGAGCAGCAGGAACGCCAGATGCACATGGCAGCGCAAAATTATGTAACTTCATTTCTGCAAAGAAAGACGTTAACTCAGATTACCTTGTACTTGCCACAGGGTAAGAGCACACGTACAAGCAGCAAACACAAATCGCTAGGAAGTGTGTTCAGCCTGCAGGATTCCTGGGTCCCCTTCTGGGTATGAGAGAGGTGGCAGAGGGTCATCCACCCATTTCCTCCCCCTTTCTGTTCCTCTTCCCAGGTCCTTTCCAGGTCAGCCTTCTGGTTATTTTGGGCAGGATAGTCTCCTCGGGGTGTGCTTTGAGGACAGCGCACTGGGAGCACAAAGCAGGGTCTCTGCTCTCTCTGCTACTGCCTGATCCAGCTCGGGAAAACTGGGCGTCCTTTCTGCAGCTCTGTGCTGGGCTGTGCTCGGAGAGGCTGTGGGGATGGTGCCTCCCCAGCTCGTTCAGCGTTAGGAGCTGATGAAGGCGCAAACATGCATAGTAAAGCTGACACTTTGGGGAATTTTAGCCATTCAGTTCCTGCAAGCGTGAACTGCCGCTTTCCATAGGCTCATATCTCGGCCAAGCATAAGTGAAGTTTCTCAGAGACTGTCTCGGGGAATGTGCTTTCTATGAAAATCCCCCCCTTGCCAAATTTAAAGGCCCTTTCCCAAAGGGTCTTTCAAAGGAAACAGCTCAGTCAGTCTTATGACAAAGGCAAATCCACATATTTTTGTCATAAATTCATTCTCAGAAAGAGCATCATGCAGAGCCAGACCCCCGGCACGCTGCACTTCAGTTGAACAGTTAACATTGGCAAACGTGAACACAGCTTAAAACAGTAACTGGGCAAGTCGGGCCACGCTGCTGCGAGCTCCGGGCGCCTGCGATGCCCCCGCGTTGCCTTCTGCTCTTGTGACGGTTGTTGTTCTTCCAGGAGAACCCGTACCTGTGCAGTGACGAGTGCGATGCCTCCAACCCGGACCTGGCCCACCCGCCCAAACTCATGTTTGACACGGAGGACGAAGGGCTGGCTACGTATTGGCAGAGTGTGACGTGGCGCCGCTACCCAGAGCCGCTGCTAGCTAACATCACGTTATCCTGGAATAAGAGCATCGAGCTGACGGACGACATCGTGATAACCTTTGAGTACGGCCGGCCCACCATCATGATGCTGGAGAAGTCCCTGGACAACGGGAGGACTTGGCACCCATACCAATATTACGCAGATGACTGCATGGAGGCATTCAGCATGCCAGCACGGAGGGTCAGGGACCTCTCTACCACCAGTGCCAACAGGGTCCTCTGCACAGAGGAATATTCCCGCTGGGCGGGCTCCAAGAAGGAGAAGAACGTCCGCTTCGAGGTGAGGGATCGCTTCGCCATCTTCGCTGGCCCAGACCTGAAGAACATGGACAACTTGTACACCCGGCTGGAGAGCGCCAAAGGCCTGAAGGACTTCTTCACCGTGACTGACTTGAGGATGAGGCTGCTGAGACCGGCCCTCGGTGGCACCTACGTGCAGAGGGAGAATTTGTACAAGTACTTCTATGCTGTCTCCAACATTGAAGTCACTGGCAGGTAACGGCAGCTGTATTTTTTTGGGTGTCTCTTCTCGGAGGGATGAGAAGAGGGTTACTGTTAGAAGAGTAAGCCATCAGCATTTCTGTCAACCGATGAGATTATTAGCCCAATATTTCTCCCGCTAATACTCTCTCTCCCAAGCCAGGATAGCATCAGGAGTAAAACAGCTGTGTCCTTGCAGTGAGCAGCTCGGGTGCTCACAAGGTAACAGCAGGAGCATCTGACGAGGGCGCTTGTGTCCTTGCTGGAGCCGATGCAGTACGGAGGGAGCTCAAGCACAGCTCGCAACAGGGGCAACGATGGGAAGGTCTGAGTTTGATTTCCCTTTTGTATCCAGACACACTCCTTCAGCCTGGCTGGGCTACTGCCTGCTATATCCCATCCTAATATGTGATAAAGCACTTGGAAATGAAAATTAGGCACAAGTGGCTCTCCTTCACCCCCCCTCCAAGGGCTCTCTGCCCTGGAGGGCGAGAGGGCTCAAAATCCTGTGCGAGGTTGGGCTTGTCCCTCACTTTCTCCCATTGCAGTACCCTCCTACCCTTGAGATACGTTGTCTGATCTCAGACTGTTTAGAGCATGTAGCCCCTACCCAGCCGTGAAGGCCAAACATCCCCCGTGGTGGGTGAGCGTGATGGCATTGCTTGCATCGCAGCTTCCTATGCATTTTGTGTCCCAAGCCAGCAGCCCCAGAGGAGAAATCCCTCTGAGAAGCTGGAGGCCTGGAGGATGCTGAGACCTTCCTCCACATGCCCACAGCTCCAGCAGGGCTGGTGGGCAGGATTCGGGGGGGGGGGGGAAGGGGGCTGCCCCCTCCCGAGCCATGTGCGCCAGCATGGGCAGGCTCTGCACAGCTCTTCGGGGCGTGCAAGGGGCTCTGTGTAGCGGTGCGAGGAGCAAGACGCTTGGGTCTACTGATGGTACAAGCAGGATGGGGCCTCCTGACTCACCACCAAGTCGTGGGCTCAGGTTGGTGCTGCGGGGTCCCAGCCCCATCAGATGAGGTTGGGGTGAGGCTAAACCCCCGGCAGTTTGGGGGCTGAGGGAGGCAGGAGGGGGTTTGTTTCTCCCAGGTGTTGTCTTTCGTTTTTCTGTGCAATGCCATATGTTATGTTATGACATCAACCGAAAAAGCAAAGTAAGGTGGAAAAATGCCGAGATGGCTAATTTCCCATCCAGCTTGTGGATTCAGCTTGTGTGAGACTTACAGGCAAGGGGGGGGGGGAAAGAAAGCAAGCAAGCTCCCTGCCACCCAGGCCTCGCTAACAAGGATCACCACAGCGACAGAGGAGCTGTTTGCATCGTTTCCAAACTGCTTGCATCCGAGCTTTGCAAGCAAAAACGTGGCGCAGGTGCCACCAAGACTGGCTTGGAATTTGCTCCAAGGGAGAGGAAGCCATGGCAAGCAATGCGAGAGCCCTTGCAGAGCCGCGGCCGGGCCGGCTGACGAGAGCCTCTCCAGCCGCTGGGTTTGCCCGGAGAGGCGCCGGGCCCACGGGCAGAGGTGGTGGGCAGAGCGCGGCGCAGGGATGATGTTGCAGCAGCGGCAAAACCGCAGCAGTCGAAGCACGGCGTGGGGCCGGCGGACACACATCGATGTGTTCGGGCTCGTTAGGCTCTGAGGCTGTAGCCGGACTGCGGGGTTTTAAGCTCAGGAAGCGGTAAAAAGGGCTTAAATAGTTGATGTGCTCGTGCAGTGACCTTTATGTACTGCACAGGCCACCCAGGACAGATGACTGTGCCCACAGCACCTTCAGGATACTTGATGCTTTAAGACACTTGCTAAAATACCGCCGCTGCTGTACGGTGTGCAAGGCCCTGGGGCTCTCGGCGGCCCAGGAATGCTTTTCACCACAAAGACACTTTATCTTCTCTGTGTCCCTTGTGCAGGATACATCACTTGAGTGTTTTTCGCTTCCTGGCTGTGCTGGTAGGACTCTCCACGAACCGATGTCCACCTAGCTGTCAGCTGTCCTCTCCCTTCCACCCCCACGATCCTTTGAACTCACTGACCAAATTTAGTAACATTTAATAACAGCAGAGAACCCTTAGAGACATTAAACCTCTACAAATTTTATGAAAACAGGCAGCCAGAGCAGGGGAAACAAATCCATTTGAACACCCCAGGAGTGACAACCTCTATTAGACATTAGAGCACCTACAGAGGCCCACATCCTCCAAACAGCAGCGGCAGGAGACCGAGCACCGGTTCTGCTGGCAGAGGCCCACTGCTTTGGCCTCCTGCAGAAGAACCGTGATGGAGCAGCTCAACGCAGAGGTCTGGCAACGAGCAAAACCTCCGCAGCCCTCTAGTTTCGGCAAGCGCGGCGTCCTTGGAATTTACCGTTCAGACCCTGGTGAGTGAGTGAAGGTACAGAAGCTCCAGCCAGCTCTGACCTCAGGCTGAATGAGAGAAACTTTTGATTTATTCATCTGTTCTTTGCCACCGTGGGTTGTGCAACGGGTGAGGTAGGGTCAGACTGCAAAGGGCCGCTGGAAGCTGCAATGCTGCTTTTTGCCGGGGACAGAATTGGATGGGTTTGGGTGTGCTAGCTAATTTCTGGAGACCTCCCTCCAGCACTGGCAAGGTGCCCCATGTGGAGGGCTGCCAGGGCTGCCGCAGCCCGGCGGCGCACTGCTCGGCTCCGCTCTCGCTCGGCCCCGCTGGGCTGCCCGCGCGGGGACGGCACCGCCGCGCCAGGGCCTCTGGGAGAAGAGGGCTCTTCCTTGGCCGGGGATAAGGAGCGCTTATAAACCGGCCTCTGCTTCCACCCCAAATGCAAAATGCTGAGCTAAAGCAAGACCCAGCTCTGCACAACTCCAGTGCTCCCTGTCTGCAGCCGTCACTTACTCAGCCTGTCCGCAGGAGACACAAAACTCTTCCTAGGCAGATGGACAGGCAAGAAGCTGCTGTGTGCCCTGGGCTGTCTCCTGCAGCACTGATGGCCCGGAGCTGGGCAGGATGGCCTCCTGCGGGCCGCCAAGGAGTCGTGGTGGTTAAGGAAGAGAAGCTTCCTGTGAATTAACCCTCTGCTCCTGTGATTATTCCAGTCCCAGCAAGCGGTTTTGTCGCTGGAAAGCAATCTAATGCCAGCTGTAAGCAAAGCCAGTTACAGCGCAGGGACCGAGAGCAAATTAAATCGTGTGTCTGGCTCAACAAGGGGTGGATCACTGGGAGGAAGCGAGGAGAAATCGATGCAAGACGGACTCAAAGGTTACAGGGGGATGGGGCAAAGCGGCGCATGGCCAAGGCAGTGCAGGCAGCCATGGGGAGGCCCCCTGGGCCACCCCTGCCCTGGGGCGCCTGCGCCAGGCGGGCAACGCTTCCTCCCCCCAGTTTCACTGGGACGGCGCTTTGGCTCGCCGGCTCTCCTGTGGCATCACTTGCCCCCAGACAGCACCAGGGCTTGGGCAGGCAGGAGCATGGCAGGGGCCCCCAGAGCCGCACTGGGGCCACCCCTGCCCTCTCTCTGCACTGTCTCCTCCTGCAGCCTCAGCCGGCTCCGTTTCTCCACTCACAGCCAACAGTTTATTTTTACTCGCTTTTTTTCTTCTTGGTATCTTTTTCTTCTCCTTTTTTTCCCTCCCTTACATCCTGTCCCTATTGATCCGCTGAGTAACCGGAGATGCAGAGCATTCGAGCCAGGAATAGCCAGGAGAAAGCCCTTGGCCTGTGCACTGCACGTGTGCCGGGCAGGCAGAAGGGGGGAAGCAGAAAGACTTTTCCCCAGGGATCTCTCCTCACCACTCAGTTCTCTCCTCTGCACAGCCGTGAGCTCGGTTACCTTCCCGGGAGGCGGTGAAGGAGCTTCTCCTGGCCGTGGCGTCGGTGCAAGGAAAGACGCTTCTTCTATTTCCATTGCACGCCGTGTCCCTCTGGAGTAGTTGTTTCCCCTTCGCAATGTCAGTCACCACGGTGCGTGGCAGGGCACGCTCCATCACCGAGACATTAATAAACCCTAATTGGAGTTAATGTGCTATGGCCAGGACACATGGATCCAGTTAGGCGAGATCAGATGGAGAAGTGAGTCAGTCTTGGACTGGTTATGAAGATTGTGCTCCTTCCTCCTCCCCTGCCCCATCATGTGCTCAGTCCATCTGTCTGTCCTGCTGCTGTGAGTAGTCCCTGGAGAACCAGAGGAGGAGCGAGTGTTACTCATCATGGAGCAGCGTGCAGGGAGCAACGGTGCCTCCCCTCTGGGGCCTTGCTCAGGCCAACGAGTGGTCATCAAGCAGGGGTGATGTTCAGCTTCACAGCTCTGCGGTTCTCTCCTCTCTTCACAACCCATTGGCTTTCTGTGGGTTTGCACTGGTTTCTCTCATTTTAAAACAACTACGTGCACAAAAGAAGTGAAGGAGAAGGCCCTCTGCTCCGAGTGCTGGTTTTCCTGTCTTTCATAAAGGCCACCCTGCAAAGAGCCTCCTCCAGTAAGCTGAGCTGGTTAATAGTTGGTGGTACCCATCTGCAAGGGATGCTCTTCCCTGCCTTGCTGGTGCCTCTCTGGAGATGCAGGGATGCTAGATGCTGTATTTCAGTTAAATATGAAGTGATTCCTGCTCAGTGTGCCTGCTGTCTCTGCTTTTGTCCTTCAGCAATGTAGCATGCGTCCCCCTCCAGTCGTAACTCCATTCTGAGCAGGGACGCCTGCACCAAATGCTTCCTGGCTGGTCCCAGGCAATCTGTTGAAAAAGTTGTTGGAGAAGCTCTAGTTGTAGATGAAACATTGCTTGTGATCTTGACTTGTCTGGCAAAGTAGTTCTGGAATGAGTCTTTGGCTTTGCGTAATGACTGATTCCCAGGTGAGCATGTTTCCTAGAAGACCAGTGTGGAAGCCACCAGCTGTGCAGCCACTGGTTAGTGGAGGGGAGACCCGCGGGGAACTGGGACAAACGATCTGAGCGTGCCTGGGCCTCCCTGCGGCTTGGACGCTGCCCCGGGCATGGCTCGCCCAGCCCCGGCTGCAGAGCATCGTCTCTGGGGGAGCGATGGCCTCACCCAACCCACCCTGGGAGCAACCGGGCTGCCTGTGCCCGAGGCGCACACGGCCCACAGTGCCTTCCCCGGTGCTCAGCACCCTGGAGTGGGCATGAGAACCAGGGCGAGGGCGGCCTGCTTCCACCCCTGCTTCGTGCTCTCCCTGCGGCCGGGCGCGGGGCTCCCGGGAGGCAACGGCAGCCTCGTGTCAAGGACTGCCAAGTCTGCTCTAGCGACGCACCACTCGCCTCTGCTGCACTCCGCCGAGCGCCGCTGCACGAGTGGCCTGGTCGAATTTCCCTGGCATTGGTCCAGGCTTGAATTAGCTCTAGTTCAAGCAAAATCTTGGTCAGATAGTTAATTTAAGTTAACTTGCAGCAGCTGTTCGTTTGTCTTTCCACAAGCTTCTTAACAGGTTTTACTCCCACTGCTGCAAGGTGGAGGAGAAACTTGCTGGGAGGGAGGGAGGGAGTTAGCGAGAAACCCAGGAAGCTCCTCCTTTGCCCAGACGCGCATGACACTTTGTCAATAGCCGGAGACAGATGCCCAAGCTCCTATTTCTTGCTTCTGGCTTAGTTTTGTGGAGGTTTTTATTTCCCCCCCGATTTTGTTGCCGAGTTGCACCCGGCCCTGAGCAGATAATAAAATTTCATCGATAGACTGAGAAGATGATGTATGTTAAAGCACTTAATATAAAGAGACTTCTACAGGAGCCCAAATTCAATTTGGCCAATGAACTCAATTGCAGGCATTATTGCATTCCAGGAGAAAGACCAAGAGCATTTGTACACATTACTCTGCAAATATTTATGTTCATGTATCCGTATGATGTCCTCTTCACCCTTCCTCCCTTCTGTTGCCTGACCCCCTAATGGGGAAGTTTGTTTTCATGTGAGCTTTTCAAGACAGCTTTGAATGTAAATAACGTTCCACCAGTCAGCAGGATCTTGACAGCTGGTGAGCGTCAACTTATTCAAAATAAATAGCCTCTCAAATCGGAACAGCCAGATAGCATGCTCTCCATTTTGGCATCTTTCAGACTGTCTTCTCTTCATAACTCAAACCTCAAATCATTTCAAAGGGCAATGAGCAGGGCTTCTGCCCGCCAGGAGGACTCACAAGTCCCTACCGCACGACCAATAGCAAAAACCCGCAATGAAGAAAACCACTCACATTTCCCTCTGCCCTCACCCACGACTGTTTTCAGTTTTTTGGCTCTGCAAGAAGCACCAGAACCCAAAAGCTCTCTTGCTGGTTCAAGCTGAAACAAACAGGGCTTTAAAATGACTTTTCCTCCCCCTTCAGCCTCTGGATCGCAGACCCGGTGGTGCTCACAGCCCCGCTCCTGCGTGAATGAGCCGCGTTCGCCGCGCTCGCTCTGCACTTGGCATGGCCCTTCCTGTGCTGCTCTGGGCCACTCGAAATAGTGAAACGATCCCTTCTCCCAGCAAGGTGAACCCTCAGATGACACCTCTCTACAAAGGGATGGTGCCTCTTACATTGTCCAGCTATTTGAAGCTCTTTTTCTTTTCTTTTGCATGCACAGATGGACCACAAAGAATCCAAGTACATGCCCGCTATGTTTTGCCCAAAAGATTTGGTCCATGCGTTTGCTGAGCTACCAAAACAGTTGCAAAGGAGCAGGTAAAAAGTGGGTAAATCACAGCCAGAGAGCTGCCTGAGCACGCTGCAAGCAACGGCTGCGGATGACAATAGAGAAAGAGAGGGAAGAGTTATTCATGTTTCCCTGAGAACCGAGATCAGTTGAAACACCATTTTCCTCGGGGATAGAGAGGAAAGAGCTCCCTTCAAACACATCGTCCCATGAGGCTCATTAAAGGCTCATCAGTTACAGTGAGAGCAAACAATTCAGGCGAAAGCTATCATAATCCTTCCTTTGGATGGCAGTCATTAGCAGTTTTCCTCTGTGCGAAGCGTCTCCCCAGTGCCAGCTCTGATAAGCTGAGAGGGAGCGGGGGTACATCACTGCCAATGCAGAGAGATGCTGGTGGGGAAAAAGGGAGGCTTGGAGCCTACAATGCTGCAGGACAGGTCTCCACAGCTTTTCTGGGGCCCAGCAGGAGCAGCTTCACTTTGGGCATGTCAGAGGACAGGTTGGAGTTCATGGAGACTTGGAAAGGGGAGGTCTAGTGCAGTGACCATCTGCTGTC
This sequence comes from Rhea pennata, assembly GCF_028389875.1. Taxonomy (NCBI): domain Eukaryota; kingdom Metazoa; phylum Chordata; class Aves; order Rheiformes; family Rheidae; genus Rhea; species Rhea pennata. The sequence goes on from NC_084680.1 coordinate 9,989,937, forward strand.
CCATGTCCTCCTCCAGTTTCTGCTGCCAGGAGCTTGGGAAAAAGCAAGACAGGGCCATGGTGGGACCTGGCAAGAGGCACAGGGCACAGAGCAGCTCTCTGGGGCTCCCACCTCACGGGTGGTTCTCCCACCCCTGCGCAGCAGGGCAGCAAGACCATGCGCTCAGCCCTGCACAGGAGGTGCCACCACCCCAGGCTCTGCCTGCCTCTGTCCTTCAGGAAGGAAGGAAGGATAAGAGAAGCTCTTTGCCCTTCTCTGTTGGTTTCCTGCTCTGCAAGATGGGGTTATGATCAGAAGGGAGGTTGTAAAACACACATGGATCTTCAGAAGGGAAATGAAGGGCTGGGGTTTCTTTCTAAAGTTATTTAAAAATTCATTATTAATGAAAGCTCAGGAGCGGTGGCTGCTTTCCCACCCCCAGAACTGTTCCTGCAGGCTTGCGGCACTCACCGCCAGGCTGCACCTCCTTTAAAAGCTTGCATGCTGGGCCTCTGCTTCCTCGCACGCCGCCTTGGCACCAAAACGTCTCTCCAACCGCTTGCTGCTGTGACCTCCAGGATGCTGACTTGGAGAAATGCAGGGACAACGAACTGTTCTTTATGGCTGTGAAAGGGGAAAAAAAAAAAAAAGAAAAGAAAAAAGAAAAGAAAAGAAAAGAAAAGAAAAGAAAAGAAAAGAAAAAAGGACACATCCCTGTAAACCCTCCCTGGCACTCCAAGCTCCTTGTTTTTCCCTGGTGGAGACGTTGGCAGCCTCAGACCACACTGCACCAATTTGAGGGGAAGGCAGCGACTAAACGACCTGCAATGAAGATGAATTTGTAAATACCCCGTTGTGCAGACTGTAACATGTTGCGCCAGACAGATTGCTCCAGCGACCAGGCCTTTCGCTGAGGAATAGCACGGGCCAGGTTTCTGCTTACCTGCGGCAGCACGTAGCTGTGTGCACCTACTAGCAGCTCAGCACTGGACCGTGGTGTCCCCCGGGCTGTGGCCTCTCTGGGGACACCAAGGCTTCTCCTGCATCTGCACTGGGGCTTCTCTTCTCCCAGCTGTGACCCACCAGGGCCACATCACACAGGGGCTCTGAACACTTGCTGAACAGTAGTGCCGTCACCACCACTCTTGAGCCACCAGCTCTTCACATCAGCTCCTGAGCCATGCAGAGCTCATTGCACTAATCATTTTGCTGGAGGGATAGCAGAGCTGGAGGGGCCCCGAGCCTGGAGCCTTGTATAGGGCATGGAGCAGGTGTCTTTCCCTCTGCTGCAGTTTAAGCCTTGCTGCTAAGTAGCTCCTAACCTTTTCCTTTATCCTCTCTTTCCTGAGATGGCTGGACGCCCAAAGAAGATGAGCAGAGACAAGCAGGACTAGCAGCTTCAGCCCAGGGGACTGGACTAATGTCATTTTCTCCAGTCTCCACCAGCTGGAGCTCGGCTAGAGGAAGCCGCTGTGCGCACACCGGCAGTGCTAGCGCATGTCCTTGGGCTGGAGGCACAGCAGAGGAGGCAGAGAAGGGGTTAAAGCTGAGCTGGTGAGAAGCAAGGAGGCCCGGGTGCAGAAACATTCATTCAAGATGGGATTGGCAATCGGGGCCGTTTGAAGCCCCTCCACTGCTTGCTATTAAATAATGCAGACTGATTGATTGGTCTGCAAAGCGCTGTGCTGCGGGGTCAGCGGGCTCAGGCGATAGTTCTCTGGTTAGATTGATGATCCTCAAAGGTCAAAATTGGAAAGCAATTCCCCAGTAAAATTGATTCTTTGGATAACAAAACTTCTGCATGGTGGCTAAGGGCCGAGCGGCGAGAAATAGGTGGCCCAGGACCAGGTGGGAAGGGCAACAGTCTGGCTCTGTTTTCCCTTGATTTAATTTTCCTTGCTTACACTGATTAGTGAGAGAGATTCTTCTCCGGGAAGTGCAGTGCGTATTGCCCTGATGTGCTTCAGCAGAGAGACACCACCGGGGCTCATCGTGGTTCAGCCTTGGGTCACTAGCCATGGACTAGCATTCAGGGAACACCCGGGGCTGTGGGGCAGAAGGCGGCTCTGAGGGATGTCCCGGGAGCCGGTGCCTGGCTGCAGTCCTCCTTGGCAGCTCATGTTGCAATGCGCTATCCCTGCTTTGGAGGGGAGGAAGGGCAGGAGTGCAGGGGCGATGGCCCCGCTGCAAGAGCAGCAGGTCCAGGGCAGGCGTCCAATGCTCCCCATCCCCATCCTCCGGCCAAGGGGCTCCAGCTCTTCTGGGACGAGCAGCCACCAGTGCCGCGTGCGCTCTTGCAGTGTCTTGCCTTCCCTCTCCCTGCACACAGGGGCGCTTTGGGATGCCTGTCCCCAGGAAAGACCTCCGAGAAGTTGCAGCTGCCATGGTACGCTTTCCTCATAGCCCTCCCAAGCGTCACGTGCCTCTCAGTTGGATTTTGTGGCTGAGCCCTAGAGTCAGCTCGCGTTTCTTTGCTCCCATCACCGATAAGAGAGGGGAGAGCTGTGTCTCCCGGAGCTGTTGCTCCACTTCAGGCTGTGCCCAGGGAGGCAACGAGGAGGTTTTGCCCTGCTTTAACCTGCTAACATGCCTGCTTCCCTCCTTCCCTTCCCCTCACCCTCCACTGATTTTGAAAGGAGGGTGGGAGACGGCGTTTGGGGGACTCCGAGGAATTCAGAGTCAGGCTCGGCTGCACCTGCGTACCAGGCATTGCCTGTTCAGGAGGGCTGTGAGAGCTAAACTGAAACTCTTCCTCATTGGAAACCGAGAGGACATGGAGCAGCTGAAGCCCAGGATCCCGGCCAGAGCCTCTGCCTTGCTCTGGAGGTGGCTGCTCGCAGCCGGCCTCTGAGTGCGGGTGTGCAGAGGCTGTTAGCATGTTCAGCGATACGGAGCGTCACCGGCTTTCAGTAGCACAGAGGTTCAGCCAGGGCATGCTGTGTGTTAGCAGTGCTCCACAGACCTGATTTCTTCCTTTCTTCCCCTTTAAGAGATGCATATTCCCTTCCTGGAGGCAGGGAAGGGTTGTAGTTGGGAGGAGAGGCCGTTCCTTCATCCAGCTGATGCTTGGCCCCTGAGCAAAGTCCTTTGGAATGGAGAAGAGGTCGGGGGAGGAATCGCAGAAAGGTCACGTTATCCCGCTGTGCTTGAACAGGAGCGTGGCAGAAGCAGACCCACTGGGCCAGGAAGGCAGCCGGGGGCTACCCGGACAGACAGCTCTTCCCATTCGCATAAGCCACAGCATTGCTATTTTCTAACGGTGCTGCTTTCGAGAGCATGAATTATTGCATGATGGACAAAGCAGTGAAAACTCGGTGTTCTGTGCTAGGGATACACTTTCCGGAACGAAATCAGACTTTGCTCGCCTTAGTGCATGTCTGAGCTTAGGCTTGGGAACAGATAGAGCCACATGTGAATTATAGGCTCAGCCTTGGCAACCTCTGAGCTTCGCACAAGTCACCTGAGGAGTTTGAGGAACAGGAATTATTGTACATGGAAATAATTATTCCCTGCATGCTGCACTACAGCTCATTAAAAGTTAGTTAATGTTTGCAGATTGCTGAATAGTGGTTTTCATTGTTGCCTTCTCTGATGAGGCTTTGACTAAAAAGCGGATTCTGACGGTGGCTTTTTCTGCACATTAAGGTGGTCACAGCAGGCTGGGGTTGTGCTGCGAGTAGTGAAAGGGTTGGTGTTGCACTGTTTCACTCCAAGGGAGAAAACGCTCCTGGCTTCGGTGCACTGCCCAAGGGGCTGAGGCACACTGGTGTTAACCGTACTAAAAGCTCAAGGCTGTCCTCTCCGTCTCCAGGTAAAAGCCTACACCCGAGCTAATCGTCTGGATTTCTGTTACAGTCTGAAACATATGTGGCTCCTTACTGGAGCCTCAGCTTGAGACATTGACTTACCATTAAACGGTCTGTGCTCCTGCAGTCAGATAGTGGGAGTAAAACCTCTTCATCTCGGAACAGAGACCGCAGATCCATGTCAGGGAAGGATGTGGGCATCATAGCCCCTGCGCCAGACACCCCAGGAAAACAGCCGTGCTCGGTGAAAAAACCCCGCAAAAGGAACAGGGAAGGGGTAACCAGCCCGGCTTCACCTCTGCATTTTCACATGCGTGGACTGGACTGCTCTGGGGTGGACTGCTCCTGACATCTCCTCTCCCGTCTTCCTTCTCCAGGTGTAAATGCAACCTCCATGCCAACCTGTGCACCTTCAGGGAGGGCAGCCTTCAGTGCGAGTGCGAGCACAACACCACGGGGCAGGACTGCGGCAAGTGCAAGAAGAACTTCCGCTCCAGGTCTTGGCGAGCGGGATCCTACCTGCCTCTCCCCAACGGGTCGCCCAACGCATGTAAGTCGCTTGGCGGCAAGGCGGCCCTGGCCGCGCTCCTGACGGGAGCGGAGCCTCCTCTTGTCCTCTGCCCCCTCGGATTAGTGCGCCGGGCTGCAGGATGCTCAGCTTGAGGAAGGGAAGAAATATTTACCAGCGCGCAGAGGCGGGAGACGTTGCCCGGGTGGATGCAAAGGAGGTCGTTGGCTTTCGGGGAGGCCAAGAACAGGCAGGATGATCTCACCCGAGCCGGGGCTGAGGCGCAGGTCCACGGCGTTGTCCCTTGAAGGGATCGCTGGCTTTCGAGCGGTCCCGGGACCTCCCCCGGGACCCCGCTCGGTCCCCGCGGCCGAGGCGCGGGGGGACGACGCGCGGCGAACTGCCGCCGCCCGGTTCGCGCCGGCGGCCTCGTCGAGGCGCCGCGGGGCCCTCCCGGCCTTTCGAGCAGCCGCTTCGAGCGCTGCCGAAGAGACTCCCCCCTCCCTCCCTCCCTCCCTCTCCCTTTTTTTTTTTTTTTTAAAAAAAGATTTATATGCTTTAGGACGATCAAAGCTGAAACGCGGGCCCCGGGGCGGGAGCGTCTGGCGGACGCGCGGCACCTTCGAACGGCAACGCGCCCGTCGGCTCCCGCCGAGCGGCGCCGCCGCCTCGTGCTCCCCCTCCCCACCTCGTCCTTCCCGAGCCGTCCGCGCGGAGGCAGCTCCGGAGCCTCGGCGGCAGCGCCGGGAAACCCGCTAAAAGCTGTGGGCAAAGCCCCGGGCGCCTCGGCCCGCGCGAGGGGGAGGGTTTGGGCTCGCGGCGCCCTGACCGCCCCTCTCCTCCTTCCTCGCAGGTGCGGCTGCGGGCTCGGCCTTCGGCAGTAAGTACAAACGTAACCGAAACGCGGGCGTTTAGCGCGTCTAAGTCCTCCCTGGCTGCGCTTCGTTTTCCGTCCTGTCAGAGCGCCCTATGTTTTCTTCCGTTGACTTCAGCTGCCTCATTTTGCCTCTTCCTCTGGCACGGTTTCCCCCCACGAGGTTCGTTAGAGCGGCAGCCGGCAAGGAAAGGAAAGGAAAAAGCGCTTCAACCCCCCCCCCCCCCAGCATCCCCGGGAGCTTCTTCCCCCCCACCCCAGGGCTGCAGGCTCCTGCTCCGAGGAGGAGCCGGCTTTAAATTATTTGGCAAAGCATCCAGTTCGGGTCACCTTGGGCTAGCTTAAAAAAAAAAAATGTATATAGTGTGTGCACGCCCGAGTATACATGTGTACGTATAGGAACGCGCGTCGAGGAAGCGTCAGCAGCAGAGCCCGCGGCGCTCTGCAGGGATTTCTGCTGAAAGATTGATGGTGTGATACGACTCCGTATTTAACAAAGCTGGAGGTAGCTCGCTATCAAAGAGCCTTGAGCTTTGGAGACGCACGAGTCTGGGTCTGAATTCTGTGCCTCAAAATTGCCTTCCCAAGGAAACAAATCGTAGGGCTGAATGAATAATGAACTCTGCGGTTTGCGGGAAAGAGTTGGAGGGAAAAATAGTTTCAGGTAAACTCGAACACGATAATCATAATGAAAAATGCACCTAAATGAAAAGCGAGGGACAGCATTCCTGGGTAAATGAAGCATTTAGATTTTCAAGCGATTAAATCTAAATGTTTAAAAATTTCAAACAAAAGTTAAGTCTCTGCAAAGTAATTTGGGATTTAAAAAATTATTTTTTTTTAACAGCCCAAATCCTCTTTACTTTTCCGATCGAGGACTTACTGATAAGTTAATTCTTTTGTTTCCCCGATGGGCGTTCTCAGTTCTACATTTGTTTCCCTGGAAAACCATTTCCCACCAGAATTACCCGCTAGCGAGGAGCTGGGAGGGCAGCGGGAGAGCGGGCGAGCCGTGCCGGAAGTGGACAGCAGGGATTTGCATCCGAGGGCAGCTAAGGCGAGATTATGTTGCCTGCACAGGAGACAAGAAGTGACCTAAATTAAGTATTTAAACTAGCTAAGGGCTATTATGAAATTAAGCACGATAATCTGCACGAAGCAGCGGGACAAACAAGGACACGAGGGCAGCAGGTGCGTGTTAAGCGGGAAGCCGTGTCCCGCGTGTTATTTTAGCTGCGGCCGGTGCGGTGAGAGCGGCGCCGCATCCGGGCTCGCTCCCGGGCAGCGCGGCAGGGATTTTTGGTTTTGAAGCAAAGCCAGCGAGCAGCTGATGTGCCTCGCTGCCTGAAGAACGCCAGGGTGGAAAAGAATAGCCAGAAGCAGTCCGGGTGTCCTCGCCGCTCTGCGCAGGCGGGCTTTCTTTGCCTCTTTTCCGCTTAATTGGCAATCGGTTATGGCAAAGCTGTTAAGCATTTAAGCTAATATCTGCCCCAGCCGAGGAGGCTGGTGCAGCCGCTCAGCCCCTGCGCCAGCGTGTGGGCGGCAACCAGCTGCGTCACCTGGGGCTGCCCAAATCTCCAGGCCTGGCATGGGACCGGGGCTCCCTCCAGGCACGGCTTCCTGGAGCCGGGGCGATGCCCTCAGCCTCTGCAGACCCGCTGCACCGGTCTCAAAGCCCTGCAGTGCCCTTCAGTAGGTTTCTCACATCTCTTCTCTTTGCTTGTTAGTGTACGAGCGAGCGCAGCGCGGTACCACCACCAAACCGACCACCACTACATCACGTACCACCACCACCACCACCACCACCTCCACCCAGCCAGGTGGGTGCTTTCCAGCCTGGCTCCCACGGTGGCATGGGACTCCTGCATTGTGGCTCTGATTATCTGCACTATAGGCTGATGAAGAGACATGGATAAAAATCACCCTGAATGTGCTCATATCCCCCAGCATCAGGGAGGTCCTGGTTTGTTCTCACCTAATTCAGTCCATGAGCATTTTCGCGTCGGTAACATGAGCTTGGAGTAAAGGTGCCAGCCCCAACGTTGGCTCCCGTAACCATAAAGATAGCCGTTGTGGGTCCACCTCAAGGCCAGCAAAGTCCTTGGCCTTTTGTTTAAAAATAGAAAAAATAATAAAAAAAGAAAATGATTTCAAATCTCTCCCTTCTAAGGCTACTTGGCAATGTTGTCCTGCCCAAGGCTGGCACAGCAGCGAGAGATGCTCTCTTACAGCTCCCACCACAAGGCAGGGAAAGGGGAGGAAAGCAAGGAGGGCTTTACTGTCCCACCGGTAAAATTAAACCACATATTCAACCTTGCTGGGCTGCAAGGAGAAGCCTCCAGCTTTCTCCCAGGGCATCACGGAAGGCAGCCGTTACATTTGCGTGCTGCTTTGCTGTGCCCTGCCGGTGCCCGTGGGAAAGTTCCCCAGTGAGGGGGAGCAGCCAACAAGGAGGGCTGCCCCGGCTCCACGCGCCCCGACCAACGCGGCAGCCTCCTGTGGCTCCAGAGCAGCTCCAAGGTTTTGCTCAGTTTCAGAGGAACCGGCTGCTGTTCAAGGGCCCGGCGGGTTTTCCTTTGTTTTTGCTTTTGTCTCTGCTCTGCTCCCTGGTTCTCGGAGTCCCGCACCGAGTCCCTGGAGCCAGCCCCGAGGCGCTAACCCTGGCTGGCTTGCATTTGCAAGGGCAGTTTTCACACGGAGGAGTCGCACATTAACATTCCCTGAGCGGCCTCCTTTACGACCAGTGAGGGAGCATGCAGGGACCGGAGCTCACACACGAGCTTAAAACACCCTTCCCTAATTCCTAAAATGACCCCACGGAGGAAAACTTCTGTCCATTTTCCTGGGGTTCCTCCTTCCTTCTCCTGCGAGCAAGGAGACATCCTTCTCACTTTTCTTTTAGAAATGAGCAGATAAAACTTAACAGCAGGACATTTTTTTAAAGCTTCTCATGGGGGAATTAGACACGCAGTCATTGCATTGCCATGCTTTCCGGGCCTGATATTTCCCAGGAGGACATTTTACACCCACAGTATGTTAGTAACAGTCTGTCTGGGGGAGCTGCCAGAAGCCAGTCAAAGGGATGAGGAAACTTGATTGCATGTTTATGCAAATACAGCTATATTCATGGAAGTACCCTGCTTGAGTAGCTAATCAGGAAGCCAGGGGTTTATCTCCAACTTCCAAGGAGCTAGAATGACCCTGGGCAAAAGACTTGCAATGTCCTTCTCGGTTAAAAAGTGCTCCTTATCCAGGTGCATGTTGTACCTGTGCAGGAGGTTTTTTTTTTTTTTTTTTTTTTTTTTTTGCCACCCTTGCCTGGAGATCACAGCATCTCCATATCCACAGCAGTGACAGTAGATCACATCTACACAATGCACTTGAGGTCATTTGATTTTTATCCATGCTCACCCACAGCAGCATTTCTGGTCTGTTTGGCAAGCATCTGTGTATAGGTGCTTGGTGGCTATCTCATGTTTGACTTGCAGTGATCTGTTCTGCTTCTGTAGTGTATCAGAGGGGAGAGAGGAAGGTGTCCACATGCTGCTGGCTGGTGGGTGCATCTCTCCCATCAAACTGTTGCAAGGGGCCTGGAAAACATCACTCACCTCAGGGTTCATCACCCTTCCAGGACTTGCTTCCTAGGCAAAACTGGTGCTTTCATAGTTTATTCATTAACTGCTGGCAAGCCTGCCCACCCACAAGACTCCACTCACCCCAAAACAGTGCACCTGGGATGGATACAGTCCCTGGAGTGGTTGGTCCAAAGGAGATAGTTGCTGTCCCCCAGCAGCTTAAATTGCTAGTGTGCCAGGGGTGGATGCTGAAGATCCTGGCCCCAAGCAGCAATAGCTAGGGACCTCTTTACACCTTTGAGGCTACGAAATCAAGCTATAGCTCAACTCTGATCCACCTTGAGTTCAAGGGAGCTGACCCGCAACTCTTACCTTTGTGCAAGAAATAAGGTGCAAGCCTGGATTTTTGCAGCTTCACCACCTCTTAAGAGAGCCTGCAGGAAAGGGCCAGTCTAGCATTTTGATGCAGAGCAGCTCCTCCCCCTGCAGCCCCACAGGCTGCAAAGTGCTTCTTTAAATACCATGAAATCCCAAAGGTGCTCTGAATTTAACTCATTTGGACCTCAGAGAAAGCCCCTTGTTAAAATGATGACCCTTCCAGCTGCTGCAAGATGCTTGTTTGCAGAAGAGACACAGTTACCCAGCACTGGGTCAGAATCCCAGAGACAGTCAGTCATTGCTCATGCTTTAAGTGACCCTGCTTGAGCAAAGGGGTTGGACTAGATATCTCCAGAGTTCCCTTCCAACCTCAGCCATTCTGTGATTAGGCATTAAAAAATCCCTCTTTACTTTAAAGCCAGCTCAGCTACATGGATGTTTAAAAACACCCCTTTAAGGCCCTGCCCTGTCAGTGTTTCACCTTCTAATCTGTGTGCTGTCTTTTACCTTCTGAATTTCTGCTTCCCACCTTAAGCAACCAGCATCAAACCAGCCTCTGAGCTTGCTGCAGCTATGCCCATGCAGGAGACACAGGAAAAAACAGGTATTTAAGGCCAGATTGATGTGCTTTTCCCTTCTCTTTTGTGCCTCTGTACACTAGTAGGTAGCAGTAAGGCAGAAACCAACCTAGCACGTAGACTAGAGGAGTAGATTAGGTTCGGTTTGTGTGTCCGGGTTGCACGGATCTTCTAGACATCTGCTGCTGTTGGCTGCCAGCGGCCGTCTTTGTGGCCAAGGTGGAGCCTCGGTCCTGCTCGTAGGATGCTCTTGTGCCCGTTCACCCATCGAGCGGCAAGAGGGCAAAACCCAGAAATTTATGGACACAGTCATTAGTCTGAACTTCACCAAGGGTGCCAAAAAGGGCAGAACCAAGGGAAAGCGCA